>NW_027362764.1:423071949-433071949 GCF_046119375.1 Phyllobates terribilis | reverse complement strand
GGAGTGTCTATGATGGCGGGAGGCAGTTCACATATAAGCAACAGCTCTGGGAGGGTATTCTGTCCTCATGCAAAACAGTTGAAGCAGAAACCATCCAAAACCTGACAAATTCAATGGACGAGAGAGTTCAGAAGCTCCTTTTGAACAAGAGGTCCTATGTGAAAAAGTAACATCACCTAGAATAAAGTTTTGAGTTGAAAACTGTTTGATTTCAGTTTCTAATCACCTGCTAATGCTTATAATTTCAAAAATGACCATTTTTTTGGTCTTTATTAAAATGAAAAGGTTGATCGAAAAGTTTGGGGGATCTAAGAGTGTGGCAACCCAGTAGTCAGGATTACTTCGAATTCTGACAATATGAGGGTCATGTTGCAGGTAGTGCAGCAAGAAGGCACTTATGTGTCTTGCGCATCTAGGAGCCCCAAAATTATTTTCCGGGCTAGATGCAGCTAAAAATTATTATTAATTTGAAAGCTGGTGGAGCTTAGTATAGATGGCCTAATAGAATCAGTACTGCACACTGCTACAAAGCCCAAATTATTTTCCAGCCAAGATACAGATAAACATGATTAGTAATTTTAAATCTGGTGGAGCTTATTATAGATGGCCTAATAGAATCAGTGCTGCACACTGCTACAAAGCCCAAATTATTTTCCAGCCAAGATACAGATAAACATGATTAGTAATTTGAAAGCTTAAAACCGTTGGTGAGGTGATTTTAACCAATCATCAAGCTTTTACTCTCCCCAGAATGACACAAGGGTAGAAAAGTCATTTCGGATCCATGATTTGTTCATCTTTATGAACGTGAGTCTGTCTACATTATCAGTGGAGAGCCGCGTGTGCTTATCTGTCAGCACACCACCAGCAGCGCTGAACACACGTTCAGACAGAACACTGGCTGCGGGGCATTACAAGATCTCCAAGGCGTAAGTGGCTAGCTCCGGCCATTTATCCAGATTGGAAGCCCAAAAAGAGCAAGGGTCCAGTGACACAGTCATGGCTTCGATGTTCACTTGGAGATACTCCTGTACCATCGTCTCTAGGCGTTGACTATGTGTCAAACTTCTTGTCTCCTGTGGCCTTGCAAAGGATGGGCTAAAAAAGTGGTGAAATGATGCCGCAAAATTGATGTTACCAGCAGATACTGTGGTTCTGTTACGGTTAGAGTGCTGAACACTCGACGGTCCCACGGTTCGCAAGTTGGAACTGTGAGATTCAATACGTGCACCACTGGTGTTTTGTGGAAAAGCACATGTAAGATTCTGCAACAGTCTCTGCTGATACTCCTGCATGCGTGCATCCCTTTCTATGGCAGGAATGATTTCTGCAAATTTACTTTTGTACCGGGGATCTAACAGTGTGGCAACCCAGTAGTCAGGATTATTTCTAATTCTCACAATTTGAGGGTCATGTTGCAGGTAGTGCAGCAAAAAGGCACTCATGTGTGTTGCGCATCCAGGTGCACCAAGTCCCTGTTGTGTTGGTGGTGAGGTAACAATCATGCTTCCTTCCTCTATCCTCTCCCCCCAACCTCGCACAACAGAAATGTGATCAAGGTCTCCCTCATCTGATGAGTCTTCGATCAGTTCGTCCTCCACTTCTTCCTGGGCTCCTGCACCTTCCTCACTAGTTTGGCTGCTACCATGCGCCCTGGTAAAACCATCTCCCCCACCCTCACATGCCTGCCACCTTGGTGCTGCCGACTGTCTGGACCTTGCAGATGTTAGCCCTTCCGCATACAACTCCTCCTCCTCTACTTCCTACACCTCCTCTTGTGCGACCACCTGACTCCGAATTCTGTTTAACATGTGCTCCAGCATGTAAATCACCGGAATAGTCATGCTGATAATGGCATCATCAGCACTAAACATCTTCATCGCCATTTCAAAACTGTGCAGAAGGGTGCATAGGTCCCTGATCTGAGACCACTCCTCCAGCGTGATTTGCCCCACCTCTGGATCTCGTTGGCCCAGGCTTCACGCCAGAACGTATTGCACCAGGGCTTGTCGGTGCTGCCACAGTCGCTGCAACATGTGCAGAGTTGAATTCCACCGGGTAGGCACATCGCATTTTAGCCGGTGAAGTGGCAGGCAATCAAGAAGTATGTAACTGATTCACAGTACACACGTGTGCGTGCTGATAAGGGCAAATTGAGGACTCTTTCCTACAGGCAATTACGTCAGGTTAAAAGAGCAACGGCAAAAAAGCCTTGTCATAGCAGCAGACAAGTTTTTGAAGCTGCTGGTGCCTCCAACGTCCCCCGAACAACAAGATGCAGGGTCCTTCAGAGGTTTGCAACTGTGCATACGCCATCCTGTCGACCTCCTCTATCCACTTCACACAACCAGAAACGGCTCCAGTGGGCCAAACATTACATGAAGACTGATTTCCAAACTGTTTTGATCACGGATGAGTGCCGTGCAACGCTCGATGGTCCAGATGGATGGAGTGGAGGATGGCTGGTTGATGGACACCCCACGCAAACACGGCTACAGCGCCAACAAGGAGGAGGTGGAGTAATGTTTTGGGCTGGAATCATGGGGAGAGAGATTGTCGGCCCCGTTAGGATCCCTGAAGGGGTAAAGATGAACTCCATAATGTATGTGGAGTTTCTCAAACAGCACTTCCTGCCATGGTTCAAGAAGAAGAACCGTGTATTCCACAGCAAGTTCATTTTTATGCATGATAATGCACCATCTCATGCTGCACATAAAACATCTGCATCTCTGGCTGATATGGGCATAAAAGGGGACAAACTTATGGTGTGACCCCCATGCTCCCCTGACCTCTACCCCATTCAGAACCTCTGGAGCATCATCAAAAGGAGTGTCTATGATGGCGGGAGGCAGTTCACATCTAAGCAACAGCTCTGGGAGGGTATTCTGTCCTCATGCAAAACAATTGAAGCAGAAACCATCCAAAACCTGACAAATTCAATGGACGAGAGAGTTCAGAAGCTCCTTTCGAACAAGGGGTCATATGTGAAAATGTAACTTCACCTAGAATAAAGTTTTGAGTTGAAAACCGTTTGATTTCAGTTTCTAATAACCTGCTAATGCTTATAATTTCAAAAATGACCATTTTTTTAGTCTTTATTAAAATGAAAAGGTTGATCGAAAAGTTTGGGGGATCTAAGAGTGTGGCAACCCAGTAGTCAGGATTACTTCGAATTCTGACAATATGAGGGTCATGTTGCAGGTAGTGCAGCAAGAAGGCACTTATGTGTCTTACGCATCTAGGAGCCCCAAAATTATTTTCCAGGCAAGATGCAGCTAAAAATTATTATTAATTTGAAAGCTGGTGGAGCTTAGTATAGATGGTCTAATAGAATCAGTACTGCACACTGCTACAAAGCCCAAATTATTTTCCAGCCAAGATACAGATAAACATGATTAGTAATTTTAAATCTGGTGGAGCTTATTATAGATGGCCTAATAGAATCAGTGCTGCACACTGCTACAAAGCCCAAATTATTTTCCAGCCAAGATACAGATAAACATGATTAGTAATTTGAAAGCTTAAAACGGTTGGTGAGGTGATTTTAACCAATCATCAAGCTTTTACTCTCCCCAGAATGACACAGGGGTAGAAAAGTCATTTTGGATCCATGATTTGTTCATCTTTATGAACGTGAGTCTGTCTACATTATCAGTGGAGAGCCGCGTGCGCTTATCTGTCAGCACACCACCAGCAGCGCTGAACACACGTTCAGACAGAACGCTGGCTGCGGGGCATGACAAGATCTCCAAGGCATAAGTGGCTAGCTCCGGCCATTTATCCAGATTGGAAGCCCAAAAAGAGCAAGGGTCCAGTGACACAGTCATGGCTTCAATGTTTACTCGACGGTCCCACGGTTGGCAAGTTGGAACTGTGAGATTCACTACGTGCACCACTGGTGTTTTGGGGAAAAGCACATGTAAGATTCTGCAACAGTCTCTGCTGATACTCCTGCATGCGTGCATCCCTTTCTATGGCAGGAATAATTTCTGCAAATTTACTTTTGTAACGGGGATCTAACAGTGTGGCAACCCAGTAGTCAGGATTATTTCTAATTCTCACAATTCGAGGGTCATGTTGCAGGTAGTGCAGCAAGAAGGCACTCATGTGTGTTGCGCATCCAGGAGCACCAAGTCCCTGTTGTGTTGGTGGCGAGGTAACAATCATGCTTCCTTCCTCTGTCCTCTCCCCCCAACCTCGCACAACAGAAATGTGATCAAGGTCTCCCTCATCTGATGAGTCTTCCATCAGTTCGTGCTCCACTTCATCCAGGGCTCCTGCACCTTCCTCACTAGTTTGGCTGCTACCATGCACCCTGGTAAAACCATCTCCCCCACCCTCACATGCCTGCCGCCTTGGTGCTGCCGACTGTCTGGACCTTGATGTTAGCCCTTCCGCATACAACTCCTCCTCCTCTACTTCGTCCATCTCCTCTTGTGCCACCACCTGACTCCGAATTCTGTTTAACATGTGCTCCAGCATGTAAATCACCGGAATAGTCATGCTGATAATGGCATCGTCAGCACTAAACATCTTCGTCGCCATTTCAAAACTGTGCAGAATTGTGCATAGGTCCCTGATCTGAGACCACTCCTCCAGCGTGATTTGCCCCACCTCTGGATCTCGTTGGCCCAGGCTACACGTCAGAACATATTGCACCAGGGCTTGTCGGTGCTGCCACAGTCGCTGCAACATGTGCAGAGTTGAATTCCACCGGGTAGGCACATCGCATTTTAGCCGGTGAAGTGGCAGGCCCAATGACTTCTGTAGAGATGTAAGTCGTTGAGCTGCGGGATGCGAACGGCGGAAGTGAGCACACAGCGACTGTGCCCTCTGCAGAAGGCCATCTATTCCGGGATAGTGGGCTAAAAATTGCTGAACAACCAGGTTCAACACGGGAGCCATACAAGGCACGTGTGTGACATTGCCCCGGCGAAAGGCCGCACCCAGGTTTGCAGCATTGTCGCACATGGCCTTCCCTGGTTTCAGGTCCAGTGGGGACAACCATTCATGAAATTGGTTCTCCAGAGCTGACCACAACTCCTCAGCTGTGTGACTCACATTTCCCAGACATTTCAAAGTAAAAACCGCCTGATGACGTTGAGCCCTACTGCCAGCATAGTAAGGAGGTGTTCAGGATCCCTTCTGCGCAGTTAGAAAGCTTGTGGCATGACCAGACAGGCTTTGGGTGCAGGTGGAGGACCGAAAGGAGGTTGAGGAGGCAGAAGCAGTGGAGGAACTTTGAGATAAAGAGGATTGACGCACAACTCGTGGGGACGGCAAGACTTGGACAGCAGCCCCTTGTCCTGCTGTCACCATAGTTACCCAGTGCCCAGTCAGCGACATGTAATGCCCCTGTCCATGCCTACTCGTCCAAGTGTCTGTGGTGAAATGCACCCTGTCACGCACAGAGTTTCTCAAAGAAGCGGTGATGTTGTGTGCGACATGCTGGTGGAACGCAGTCACACCTTTCTTTGAGAAGTAGTGCCGACTGGGCATCTGGTACTAGGGCACTGCGACGGTCATAAGGTCTCGAAAATCCTGTGTGTCCACCAGGCGGAAAGGCAGCATTTCTGTAGCCAAGAGCTTGCAGATGGTGAAATTCAACCTCTTAGCTTTCTCATGGCTAGGAGGAAATGGTCTTTTACTTGTCCACATCTGAGGGACCGAGGGCTGGCTATTGTGCTTAGACGGGGTTGATAAGGGTGTCCCCGGCAAACTGCCGGTCTGTGAGGAAGATGCAGGCGGACATGTTAGGTTGCCTTGATCCAAAGGTGGTGCTATCGATGTCGGACAGCGCTCAACACCAGCTGGTGTTACTACCTCCAAAGAAAATGAAGACCTGCCAATCACGCTGGCTGTTGCGGGTAAAGAGGTGGCAGGTCTGCACCCCAAAACAGGTGTGACTGCTGTCCCACCAGACACAGAGGATGAAGAGGCCGCGGATGCACAAGATATGGCAGACGGTGGTTGGCCCGGCTGGCTAGGCCGCATAGTAGCACAGTGAGCTTCCCACTGCAACTTATGCTTCATGTCCATGTGCCGGTTCATGCATGAAGTACTCAAACTATGTATTTTTTGGCCTCTACTTAGCTTTTGCTGACAAATGTTACAGATAACACGAGTTGGGTCATCTTTATCGATCTGAAAAAATGCCCAGGCTATGCAAGGCTTAGCACCCATGCGACCTGAAGAGCCACCACGACTTGTGGTGAGAGGCAGAGTTGTGTTTGAGGATGCAGTTGTTGACGTGCTTCAAGTACTACGTCTCTGTCCAGGAAGGCGCAACCTGACCTCGTCGTCACTAGCATCCTCCTCCACCTCCTCTGCTGACCTCATCTCTTGGCTGACTGTGGGTTGACAGTAAGTGGGATCTCCAACCTAATCATCATCACCCTGTGCGTTATCAAACCCGTCGCCCTCAGAGCCAACCTCTTCGTGCCCTGACAAAAAACTAAAGTTGTCGCTCCAATCAGGTATTTGAGTCTCATCATCGTCTTCCTCATTGTCTGTACCAACAGGAGATACAGTTTGGGAATGACGGTCTACATTATGGTCAGAACCTTCTGCGTCTTCTCCTGGATCCGACTCATAAAGATTCTGGGCATCAGTGCAGATCATTTCCTCATCTGGATTCACAGAAGCGCTGGAGTCGACCTCTGATTCCCAGGCTATAGTATGAGTAAACGGCTCTGCAGACTTAACCATCTGCTCTACCTCATACTCAGACGGGCAGCTGGAGATTTGGGAGCTGCGAGGAAGCAAGTGCGATTGGGGTGACACCTTTGAGGACTGGAGTATTTGTGATGTTGAAGTTTATGTAGAGGAGAGCCCACTTAAAGGAACACATGATATCCGTTGAAGCACCTGCTGTTTTTGTGCCTCATCTGGAATTTGTAGCGATTGGCGTGGCCGTAAGAAAGGGATCTTATCACATTGTCCGCTAAAAGAAGTAGACATTTTAGTTTGGCTGGAAGATGGTCTTTCCTCTGCAGATGTTACTGTTGCTTTAACACCTACCCCACGGACACAACCTTTTTTCCGCTTCCCAACATGCCTATTCCCCTTTCCACCAGCAGCAGGCCTTTTTCCACTCATTTTGGTGGTTAACTAATTCACAACTCTGGTGTTGTTTGCACAAAAAAACAATGGATGGGAACCGAGCAGAGCTGAGTGGCCAAATTATGGTATTAGGCCAAAACTATTGGCTGGGTTAGATGCAGAAAAAAATTATATTCAATTTGCAACCTGATGGAGGTCAGTATAGATGGACTAATAGAAAAAGTCCCACACACAGCTAGAAGCCCAAATATTTTTCCAGAGCTAGATGCAGATAAAAATTATTTTTAATTTGCGACCTGATGGAGGTCAGTATAGATGGACTAATAGAACAAGTCCCACACACAGCTAGAAACCCAAATATTTTTTCAGAGGTAGATGCAGAAAAAAAATATATTCAGTTTGCAACCTGATGGAGGTCAGTATAGATGGACTAATAGAGAAAGTCCCACACACTGCTAGAAGGCCAAATATTTTTTCAGAGCTAGATGCAGACAAAAAATTATTTTTAATTTGCAACCTGATGGAGGTCAGTATAGATGGACTAATAGAGAAAGTCCCACACACTGCTAGAAGGCCAAATATTTTTTCAGAGCTAGATGCAGATAAAAATTATTTTTAATTTGCAACCTGATTGAGGTCAGTATAGATGGACTAATAGAGAAAGTCCCACACACTGCTAGAAGGCCAAATATTTTTTCAGAGCTAGATGCAGAAAAAAATTATATTCAGTTTGCAACCTGATGGAGGTCAGTATAGATGGACTAATAGAACAAGTCCCACACACAGCTAGAAGCCCAGATATTTTTTCAGAGGTAAATGCAGATAAAAATTATTCTTAATTTGCAACCTGATGGAGGTCAGTATAGATGAACTAATAGAGAAAGTCCCACACACTGCTAGAAGGCCAAATAATTTTTCAGAGCTAGATGCAGACAAAAAATTATATTCAGTTTGCAACCTGATGGAGGTCAGTATAGATGGACTAATAGAACAAGTCCGACACACTGCTAGAAGGCCAAATAATTTTTCAGAGCTAGATGCAGACAAAAAATTATTTTTAATTTGCAACGTGATGGAGGTCAGTATAGATGGACTAATAGAACAAGTCCCACACACTGCTAGAAGGCCAAATATTTTTTCAGAGCTAGATGCAGAAAAAAATATATTCAGTTTGCAACCTGATGGAGGTCAGTATAGATGGACTAATAGAACAAGTCCCACGCACTGCTAGAAGCCCAAATATTTTTTCAGAGCTAGATAGAAAAAAATTATATTCAATTTGCAACCTGATGGAGGTCAGTATAGATGGACTAATAGAGAAAGTCCCACACACTGCTAGAAGGCCAAATATTTTTTCAGAGCTAGATGCAGACAAAAAATTATTTTGAATTTGCAACGTGATGGAGGTCAGTATAGATGGACTAATAGAACAAGTCCCACACACTGCTAGAAGGCCAAATATTTTTTCAGAGGTAGATGCAGAAAAAAATTATATTCAGTTTGCAACCAGATGGAGGTCAGTATAGATTGACTAATAGAACAAGTCCCACACACTGCTAGAAGCCCAAATATTTTTTCAGAGGTAGATGCAGAAAAAAAATATATTCAGTTTGCAACCTGATGGAGGTCAGTATAGATGGACTAATAGAGAAAGTCCCACACACTGCTAGAAGTCCAAATATTTTTTCAGAGCTAGATGCAGACAAAAAAATATTTTTAATTTGCAACCTGATGGAGGTCAGTATAGATGGACTAATAGAGAAACTCCCACACACTGCTAGAAGGCCAAATATTTTTTCAGAGCTAGAAGCAGACAAAAAATTATTTTGAATTTGCAACGTGATGGAGGTCAGTATAGATGGACTAATAGAACAAGTCCCACACACTGCTAGAAGGCCAAATATTTTTTCAGAGGTAGATGCAGAAAAAAATTATATTCAGTTTGCAACCAGATGGAGGTCAGTATAGATTGACTAATAGAACAAGTCCCACACACTGCTAGAAGCCCAAATATTTTTTCAGAGGTAGATGCAGAAAAAAAATATATTCAGTTTGCAACCTGATGGAGGTCAGTATAGATGGACTAATAGAGAAAGTCCCACACACTGCTAGAAGTCCAAATATTTTTTCAGAGCTAGATGCAGACAAAAAAATATTTTTAATTTGCAACCTGATGGAGGTCAGTATAGATGGACTAATAGAGAAACTCCCACACACTGCTAGAAGGCCAAATATTTTTTCAGAGCTAGAAGCAGACAAAAAATTATTTTGAATTTGCAACGTGATGGAGGTCAGTATAGATGGACTAATAGAACAAGTCCCACACACTGCTAGAAGGCCAAATATTTTTTCAGAGCTAGATGCAGAAAAAAATTATATTCAGTTTGCAACCAGATGGAGGTCAGTATAGATGGACTAATACAACAAGTCCCACACACTGCTAGAAGCCCAAATATTTTTTCAGAGCTAGATGCAGAAAAAAATTATATTCAATTTGCAACCTGATGGAGGTCAGTATAGATGGACTAATAGAATGATGCTATGCCCAAAAGATTTTACTTCACTAGGTGCAGTAAAAAAATTGGTATTCTATACACAGGTGGTATATCTTGCAACACAGATAGGCTACTCCACTGACTAACACACTCTGCAATAGGCCAAAAAGGATTAGCTTTGCTAGATTCAGCCAAATGCTGTGAAAAAAAACTTGCACAGCACTGGCACAGACCTGCCTGGCAAAAACTGTTAGGAACTGATGTAACCTAGTCCTGAAAAGGACTGCAATTACAATTAGTCTTTACTCCCACAACCTATCTATTTAAGAGCACAGACCTGCCTGATAAAAGTCATAGGAAATGCTGTAACCTAGTCCTTAAAAGGACTGCAATCACAACTATTCCCTACTCCCAAGCTATCTGTAGATTTGTGCGAAAATTGGCTTGAAATTAACAAGGTATAGCGCACACAGCAACAGCGGTGCGGTCTAACACGCAGCTGCAGCAGTGAGAAAATGGTGGCGACGGGGATAATGGCTTGGTCTTATAGGGCAAGGACCTGTGACATACACTGCCAATGACACATGCCCTTGCTTGTGTGAAAAAAAGCACTTCGCTCCATGTGTGCGCTGCTGATAGGCTGACAGATTGCACCTCCCCACTGTAAATGCGGGAAAGAGAAAAAAAAATGGAGATCTTCATTATTCCTGCAGAGATCCATCCCCTGCCCCTCCCCCCGCCCCGCTGTACACTAAAATTGCGTATTAACATTAATTTTCATCATTACTGAGAAAATATCCAGTTATGATTTTGGTGCACGAACAGTTATCGAATATAACCTCGAACAGCCAAATTTTTCTCAAATCGTTCGTGTTCGCCGAACGGCTCGAACACCGCCCAAAACAGCTCGAATTTGAGATTGGCGAACAGTTCGAGTCGAACAACGCTCATCTCTACTCACAACCTGGAATTTCAATTTCTTTCAAGGGTTTGCATCAGTTTGTGTAAAGAACATGCCTACAACTGTGTACATTTGGTTTTCTTTTTATTGTGAAGCAAACTATAAATTGGACAAAATAACTGAAATCTTCAGTATGCATAACTATTCACCGCCCTAAAGTCAGTTGTTTGTAGAGCCTCCTTGTGCATCAATTACAGCTGCAAGGTTCTTTAGATAAGTCTCTATGAGCTTTCCACATCTTCAGACTGGGCTTTTTGCCCATTCCTCCACATAAAACTGCTCCAGTTTGATGGTTTCTTCTGGTGAACAGCAATCATCAAGCCTGACCACAAGCCTGACCACAGATTCTCAATTGTATTAAGATCTGAGCTGTGACTAGGCCACTCCAAAACATTTACACATTCTCCCGTACAAGACTCGAGTGTTGCTTTTGCAGCATGCTTTGGGTTATTGTCTTGTTGGAAAGTGAACCTCTGTCCCAGTCTCAAATCACTGACTGACTGAAAACGGATTTGTTCAAGAATATCCCTGTACTTTTCACCATCCATCTAACCCTCGACTCTGACCATTTTCACTGTGGTGATGGTGTTCTGGTGTTCTTGGGGTGATGAGCGTTTACCTTGGTGGCCAAAAAGTTCAATCTTAGTCTCCTCTGATCACAGCACCTTCCTCCATACATTTGTGGAGTCTCCCACATGTCTTTTGGCAAGCTAAAAATGAGCCATACAATTTTTGTCTGTAAGTAAAGAGTAAAGGCTTTTTTTTCTGCCCACTCTTCCATAAAGTCCACCCCTATGGAGTGTGTGGCTTATTGTGGTCATATGGACAGATATCTGCTTGGGAACTCAACAGCTCCTTCAGGGTTACCTTTGGTCTCTGTGCAGGGCTGAAAATTTTGATGGGCAGCCCTCTCTTGGCAGGTTTGTTGTGGTACCATGTACTTTCCATTTGATGATAATGGATTTGATGGAGCACCGGAGGTCATCATAGATTAGGATATTATTTTTAAACTCAACCCTGACTCGTATTTCTCAGCAACCTTGTCCCTGACTTGTTTGGAGATCTCCTTCATAGTTTTGTTTGGTTATTGGTGCCTCTTGCTTAATGGTGTTGCAGCCTTTGTGGCCTTTTTGAAAAGGTGTGTATATACTGACAGACCATGTGACACTTGGATTGCACACAGGTGGAATTCCCTTCACTAAGCATGTGACTTATGAAAGTAATTGCTTGCACCAGAAATTTTTAGGGGCTTAATAGCAAAATGGGTGAAAACATATGCACATGCCAATTTATTGTTACTTGATCACATAAATGTAATTTATGCATATATTTTTCTCTCTTCACTTCACCAACTTAGACTATTTAGTGCTGATTAGTGTTGAGCGATACCTTCTGATATCGGGAAATATAGGATTGGATTGGATCGGACCGATACCGAAAAAGTATCGGATATCGCCGATTCCGATACCGGAAACCAATGCAAGTCAATGGGACAGAAATATCGGAATGAAAATAAACCCTTTCTTTCCTTGTAGGTTAATTCTACATGAAGGAAAACAACTAAGAATAATGTAGAATGTATTGGGGGAGGTGGGGGAGACAATAAAGGCATAGAGGTTTAGCCCAATCAAATGGAATAGCAGGAATTAATATTTTTTTTAAAACGTTCTGAGTTACGGAAATATTGACTATGTTAAGTATTTTTATATTTTGTCAGATATTTATGTTTCACTACTTCCATGCTCTTCACCTTCTTTTTTACTTCTCCCACACTTTCTCCTTCATCATCCTCAGCATCTTTTTCATCCTCTTCTTCTTCACCTTCTTCATCTTCTTCTTCTATAAAAGGTTGGACATTGCACCTTTCGTTCTGCCCGTCACAAAAGATTTACAACAGGATTTGTCTGCGTTCAGTTTGGCCTGCAGCAACAGGTCTTTTCCAGGGGCACCACGAGGAGGAACGGACTCACCCCCATACACTGCTTAGTCATCTTCTGCTTATAATTTAGATATTATCTTTTGATCTGATTTTTAGTCTTATGCTTAATGTTCTTCCGCTTTTTGTTCTGCAGCTTCTTGTATTTCTGCTTCTTGGTTTTCTGTCTCTTGTTCTTCGGTATCTTGGTGCTTGTCTTCTCTTCTTTGTCCTCTTGGTCAACTTCTTCAGGGTCATCTTCTTGGTCTTCTTCGGGGTGGTCTTCAGGGTCGTCGTCTTCGGGGGTCCTCGTCTTCGGGGTCCTCGTCTTCTTCGGGTTGGTATTCTGGGTCCTCGTCTTCTTCGGGGTGGTCTTCAGGGTCCTCGTCTTCTTCGGGGTGGTCTTCAGGGTCCTCATCTTCAGGATCGTTGTCTTCGGGGTCCTCGTCTTCTTAGGGTTGGTCTTCAGGGTCCTCGTCTTCAGGGTCCTCGTCAGGGAGATCCAGAGTGATTACCAAGAACCATTTCAAAAAGCTTTAACTTGGAAATGTAGCAGAAGGTACAAGAAAGCTGAGGAACTATCGAGAACCAGCTGACGGTACTGGAACCCAGATGGGTAGCAGAAGGTACAAGAGTCAATGGAACTGCCGAAGACCAGCTGACGGTACTGGAACTCGGTTACTAAGCAGGAGGTACCTGTGTCAGAAAGCACTGCCAAGGACCAGCAGACGTTGGTGGAACTTGGATACCGAGAAGGAGGCACCTAATCCAAAGGCACTGCCGAGAACCAGCTGACGGTACTGGAACCCGGATGGGTAGCAGAAGGTACCCATGTAATAAAAAGTTCAAGGCCGCGAGCCGGCCGCAGTTACCAAAACCCACAGTCCTACAGGGGGTGCTTGTCCTATTGGCACTATGGAACCAGCCTTCATTGCCTGATCCCGCAACCCACATAGGAGTCACCTAAACTGCAGGCACCATAGAGTCGGCTAATCCGACCGCAACACGACAGGACAACGCATTGGAGGCAAAGTGACGTTGACACTACCCGGAAACAGCTGGCGTGCTGGAACCAGGCTGGGCAGGAGGGAGTACCCGTGCCAAAGTCACTGCCGAGAACCAGCTGACGGTACTGGAACCCGGATGGGTAGTAGAAGGTACAAGTGCAAATGGAACTACCGAGGACCAGCTGACGGTACTGGAACCCGGATGGGTAGCAGAAGGTACAAGAGCCAATGGAACTGCCGAAGACCAGCTGATGGTACTGGAAATCGGTTACTAAGCAGGAGGTACCTGTGCCAGAAAGCACTACCAAGGACCAGCAGACGTTGGTGGAACTTGGATACCGAGAAGGAGGCACCTAATCCAAAGGCACTGCTGAGAACCAGCTGACGGTACTGGAACCCGGATGGGTAGCAGAAGGTACAAGAGCCAATGGAACTGCCGAAGACCAGCTGACGGTACTGAAACTCGGTTACTAAGCAGGAGGTACCTGTGCCAGAAAGCACTACCAAGGACCAGCAGACGTTGGTGGAACTTGGATACCGAGAAGGAGGCACCTAATCCAAAGGCACTGCCGAGAACCAGCTGACGGTACTGGAACCCGGATGGGTAGCAGAAGGTACCCATGTAAAAAAAAGTTCAAGGCCGCGAGCCAGCCGCAGTTACCAAAACCTACAGTCCTACAGGGGGTGCTTGTCCTATTGGCACTATGGAACCAGCCTTCATTGCCTGATCCCGCAGCCCACATAGGAGTCACCTAAACTGTAGGCACCACAGAGTCGGATAACCCGACCGCAACATGACAGGACAACGCATTGGAGGCAAAGTGACGTTGACACTACCCGGAAACAGCTGGCGTGCTGAAACCAGGCTGGGCAGCAGGGAGTACCCGTGCCAAAGTCACTGCGGAGAACCAGCTGACGTTACTGGAACCCGGATGGGTAGTAGAAGGTACAAGAGCAAATGGAACTACCGAGGACCAGCTGACGGTACTGGAACCCGGATGGGTAGTAGAAGGTACAAGAGCAAATGGAACTACCGAGGACCAGCTGACGGTACTGGAACCCGGATGGGTAGCAGAAGGTACAAGAGCCAATGGAACTGCCAAAGACCAGCTGACGGTACTGGAACTCGGTTACTAAGCAGGAGGTACCTGTGCCAGAAAGCACTACCAAGGACCAGCAGACGTTGGTGGAACTTGGATACCGAGAAGGAGGCACCTAATCCAAAGGCACTGCCGAGAACCAGCTGATGGTACTGGAACCCGGATGGGTAGCAGAAGGTACCCATGTAAAAAAAAGTTCAAGGCCGCGAGCCGGCCGCAGTTACCAAAACCCACAGTCCTACAGGGGATGCTTGTCCTATAGTCACTATGGAACCAGCCTTCATTGCCAGATCCCGCAGCCCACATAGGAGTCACCTAAACTGCAGGCACCATAGAGTCGGCTAATACGACCGCAACACGACAGGACAACGCATTGGAGCCAAAGTGACGTTGACACTACCCAGAAACAGCTGGCGTGCTGGAACCAGGCTGGGCAGGAGGGAGTACCCATGCCAAAGTCACTGCCGAGAACCAGCTGATGGTACTGGAACCCGGATGGGTAGTAGAAGGTACAAGAGCAAATGGAACTACCGAGGACCAGCTGACGGTACTGGAACCCGGATGGGTAGCAGAAGATACAAGAGCCAATGGAACTGCCGAAGACCAGCTGACGGTACTGGAACTCGGTTACTAAGCAGGAGGTACCTGTGCCAGAAAGCACTACCAAGGACCAGCAGACGTTGGTGGAACTTGGATACCGAGAAGGAGGCGCCTAATCCAAAGGCACTGCCGAGAACCAGCTGACGGTACTGGAACCCGGATGTGTAGCAGAAGGTACCCATGTAAAAAAAAGTTCAAGGCCTCGAGCCGGCCGCAGTTACCAAAACCAACAGTCCTACAGGGGGTGCTTGTCCTATTGGCACTATGGAACCAGCCTTCATTGCCAGATACTGCAGCCCACATAGGAGTCACCTAAACTGCAAGCACCATAGAGTCGGTTAACCCGACCGCAACCCAACAGGACAACGCATTGGAGGCAAATTGACGTTAACACTACCCGGAAACAGCTGGCGTGCTGGAACCAGGCTGGGCAGGAGGGAGTACCAGTGCCAAAGTCACTGCCGAGAACCAGCTGACAGTACTGGAACCCGGATGGGTAGTAGAAGGTACAAGAGCAAATTGAACTACCGAGGACCAGCTGACGGTACTGGAACCCGGATGGGTAGCAGAAGGTACAAGAGCCAATGGAACTGCCGAAGACCAGCTGACGGTACTGGAACTCGGTTACTAAGCAGGAGCTACCTGTGCCAGAAAGCACTACCAAGAACCAGCAGACGTTGGTGGAACTTGGATACCGAGAAGGAGGCACCTAATCCAAAGGCACTGCCGAGAACCAGCTGACGGTACTGGAACCCGGATGGGTAGTAGAAGGTACAAGAGCAAATGGAACTACCGAGAACCAGCTGGCGGTGCTGGAACCCAGGGTAAATACTAAAAACAGAGTGGAGCCAGAGGTGTAATTGGAGCAAGTTTTAAATCAGTAGTACAGTGGATGTGGACAAAGCAGGAGAATTTGCCGGACACACAGCAGGGGAAAAGCTGACGTTACTGAACCCCAATAACACTGGAGCAAGCGTTGACTGTGCAGACGGCACTTCTGAGCAGCAACTAGCGGTATTGGATCCCAGGGTAAATACTAAAAACAGAGGAGACAGAGGTGTATTTGGAGGAGGTTTTAAATCAGTAGTACAGTGGATGTGGACAAAGCAGGAGAAATTGCCGTCCGCACAGCAGGGGAACAGCTGACGTTACCGAACCCCAATAACACGGCAGCAAGTGTTGACTGTGCAGACGGCACTTCCGAGCGCCAACTGGAGGTGTTGGAGCTCAGGGATAATACTGAAAACAGAGGAGCCAGAGGTGTATTTGGAGGAGGTTTTAAATCAGTAGTACAGTGGATGTGGACAGAGCAGGAGAAATTGCCGTCCGCACAGCAGGGGAACAGCTGACGTTAGTGAACCCCAATAACACGGCAGCAAGTCTTGACTGTGCAGACGGCACTTCCGAGCGCCAACTGGCGGTGTTGCAGCTCAGGGATAATACTGAAAACAGAGGAGCCAGAGGTGTAATTGGAGCAACTTTAAAATCTGTAGTAGTGAGAATGTGGACAGAGCAGGAGAAATTGCCGTCCGTACAGCAGGGGAACAGCTGACGTTACCGAACCCCAATAACATGGCAGCAAGTGTTGACTGTGCAGACGGCACTTCCAAGCGCCAACTGGCAGTGTTGGAGCTCAGGGATAATACTGAAAACAGAGGAGCCAGAGGTGTATTTGGAGGAGGTTTTAAATCAGTAGTACAGTGGATGTGGACAGAGCAGGAGAAATTGCCGTCCGTACAGCAGGGGAACAGCTGACGTTACCGAACCCCAATAACATGGCAGCAAGTGTTGACTGTGCAGACGGCACTTCCAAGCGCCAACTGGCAGTGTTGGAGCTCAGGGATAATACTGAAAACAGAGGAGCCAGAGGTGTATTTGGAGGAGGTTTTAAATCAGTAGTACAGTGGATGTGGACAGAGCAGGAGAAATTGCCGTACGCACAGCAGGGGAACAGCTGACGTTACTGAACCCCAATAACACGGCAGCAAGTGTTGACTGTGCAGACGGCACTTCCGAGCGCCAACTGGCGGTGTTGGAGCTCAGGGATAATACTGAAAACAGAGGAGCCAGAGGTGTAATTGGAGCAACTTTAAAATCTGTTGTAGTGAGAATGTGGACAGAGCAGGAGAAATTGCCGTCCGCACAGCAGGGGAACAGCTGACGTTACTGAACCCCAATGACACGGCAGCAAGTGTTGACTGTGCAAACGGCACTTACGAGCGCCAACTGGCGGTGTTGGAGCTCAGGGATAATACTGAAAACAGAGGAGCCAGAGGTGTAATTGGAGCAACTTTAAAATCTGTAGTAGTGAGAATGTTTACAGAGCAGGAGAAATTGCCGTCCGCACAGCAGGGGAACAGCTGATGTTACTGAACCCCAATAACACGGCAGCAAGTGTTGACTGTGCAGACGGCACTTCCGAGCACCAACTGGCGGTGTTGGAGCTCAGGGATAATACTGAAAACAGAGGAGCCAGAGGTGTAATTGGAGCAACTTTAAAATCTGTAGTAGTGAGAATGTGGACAGAGCAGGAGAAATTGCCGTCCGCACAGCAGGGGAACAGCTGATGTTACTGAACCCCAATGACACGGCAGCAAGTGTTGACTGTGCAGACGGCACTTCCGAGCGCCAACTGGCGGTGTTGGAGCTCAGGGATAATACTGAAAACAGAGGAGCCAGAGGTGTAATTGGAGCAACTTTAAAATCTGTAGTAGTGAGAATGTGGACAGAGCAGGAGAAATTGCCGTCCGCACAGCAGGGGAACAGCTGACGTTACTGAACCCCAATGACACGGCAGCAAGTGTTGACTGTGCAGACGGCACTTCCGAGCGCCAACTGGCGGTGTTGGAGCTCAGGGATAATACTGAAAACAGAGGAGCCAGAGGTGTAATTGGAGCAACTCTAAAATCAGTAGTAGTGAGAATGTGGACAGAGCAGGAGAAATTGCCGTCCGCACAGCAGGGGAACAGCTGACGTTACTGAACCCCAATAACATGGCAGCAAGTGTTGACTGTGCAGACGGCACTTCCGAGCGCCAACTGGCGATGTTGAAGCTCATGGATAATACTGAAAACAGAGGAGCCAGAGGTGTATTTGGAGGAGGTTTTAAATCAGTAGTACAGTGGATGTGGACAGAGCAGGAGAAATTGCCGTCCGCACAGCAGGGGAACAGCTGACGTTACTGAACCCCAATAACATGCCAGCAAGTGTTGACTGTGCAGACGTCACTTCCGAGCGCCAACTGGCGGTGTTGGAGCTCAGGGATAATACTGAAAACAGAGGAGCCAGAGGTGTAATTGGAGCAACTTTAAAATCTGTAGTAGTGAGAATGTGGACAGAGCAGGAGAAATTGCCGTCCGCACAGCAGGTGAACAGCTGACGTTACTGAACCCCAATAACATGGCAGCAAGTGTTGACTGTGCAGACGGCACTTCCGAGCGCCAACTGGCGGTGTTGGAGCTCAGGGATAATACTGAAAACAGAGGAGCCAGGGGTGTATTTGGAGGAGGTTTTAAATCAGTAGTAGTGAGAATGTGGACAGAGCAGGAGAAATTGCCGTCCGCACAGCAGGGGAACAGCTGACGTTACTGAACCCCAATAACACGGCAGCAAGTGTTGACTGTGCAGACGGCACTTCCGAGCGCCAACTGGCGGTGTTGGAGCTCAGGGATAATACTGAAAACAGAGGAGCCAGAGGTGTAATTGGAGCAACTTTAAAATCAGTAGTAGTGAGAATGTGGACAGAGCAGGAGAAATTGCCGTCCGCACAGCAGGGGAACAGCTGACGTTACTGAACCCCAATAACACGGCAGCAAGTGTTGACTGTGCAGATGGCACTTCCGAGCACCAACTGGCGGTTTTGGAGCTCAGGGATAATACTGAAAACAGAGGAGCCAGAGGTGTAATTGGAGCAACTTTAAAATCTGTAGTAGTGAAAATGTGGACAGAGCAGGAGAAATTGCCGTCCGCACAGCAGGGGAACAGCTGACGTTACTGAACCCCAATGACATGGCAGCAAGTGTTGACTGTGCAGACGGCACTTCCGAGCGCCAACTGGCGGTGTTGGAGCTCAGGGATAATACTGAAAACAGAGGAGCCAGAGGTGTAATTGGAGCAACTTTAAAATCTGTAGTAGTGAGAATGTGGACAGAGCAGGAGAAATTGCCGTCCGCACAGCCGGTGAACAGCTGACGTTTCTGAACCCCAATGACACGGCAGCAAGTGTTGCCTGTGCAGACGGCACTTCCGAGCGCCAACTGGCGGTGTTGGAGCTCTGGGATTACAGTTCAGGTGGTAGAAACATGAACAGAACAGGAGACCTGGATACTTTTGACAACAATTATTTATTCTGGAAGAGGACTGGCAAATTCATGAGAGATCCAGGCCTTGTTCATTTTGAGAAAAGTAAGCCGGTCAACGTTATCGGAGGATAGTCGCATGCGACGGTCTGTTAGTACACCACCTGCGGCACTAAAGACGCGTTCCGATAATACACTAGCAGCAGGGCAAGCTAGCACCTCCAATGCATACTGACTTAGCTCTGGCCATGTATCTAGCTTACAGACCCAAAACTTGAAGGGAGAAGAGCCGTCTGGGAGTACACTAAGAGGGCAAGACATGTAGTCTGTCACCATCTGACGGAAACATTGCCTCCTGCTGACTGGAGCCGTCTGTGATGGTTTAGACATTTGTGGCGGCGGGGACACAAAACTTTGCCACATTTCGGCCATACTGGTCTTGCCTTGTGCTGAGGCGCTGCTTCTGCTCCCTCTTTGTGCAGAGCTTCCTCCACTGCCTCGACGCACTGAGCTGCTTTGTAAAACACTAGCAGCACTGCTCTCGGTTGGAATGGAGAACATGATGGAATGCACCAGTGCGTCTTGGTACTCCCGCATTTTACACTCCCGGTTCAACGGTGTTATGAGGCTTTGTAAGTTGTCCCGGCAGCGAGGATCTAGGAGGGTGGACACCCAATAATCAGCCGTGTTGAGAATGTGGGCGATGCGGCGGTCGTTTCTCAGGCACTTCAGCATGAAATCAACCATGTGCTGCAGACTGCCAACTGGCCAAGAAACGCTGTCCCCTGCTTGAGGCGTGATCTCTGCCTGCTCTGCATCACCCCACCCTCGCTCTAGATACTGACTACTAGAGCATTGTGTACCTCCCTCCTCTGGACAGATGTCTTCCTCATCCATTGACTCCTCCTCATCCTCCTCACAAAGTGTCCCCTGCCTAGGCCTTTGTGAGGAACCACGTTGCGCAGACTGTAGAGAAGCAGATGGCATTTGTGACTCCTCATCCTCCACCTCTTCCAAAACCTCGTCCCTTAGTGCTTGCAGTGTTTTTTCAAGCAGGCAGATAAGGGGGATAATCATGCTGACTAGTGCATCATCTGCACTCGCCATCCGCGTGGAATAATCGAAGGCACGCAAAACGTGGCAAATGTCCTTCATAGAGGCCCACTCAGTGGTGGTGAAGTGTCAACGGCGCGCACTGCGACTTCTTTGCGCCTGCTGCAGCTGGTACTCCATTACTGCTGCCTGCTGCTCACACAACCTCTCCAACATACAGTACAGACCAAAAGTTTGGACACACCTTCTCATTTAAAGATTTTTCTGTATTTTCATGACTATGAAAATTGTACATTCACACTGAAGGCATCAAAACTATGAATTAACACATGTGGAATTATATACTTAACAAAAAAGTGTGAAACAACTGAAAATATGTCTTATATTCTAGGTTCTTCAAAGAAGCCACCTATTGCTTTGATGACTGCTTTGCACACTCTTGGCATTCTCTTGATGAGCTTCAAGAGGTAGTCACCGGAAATGGTTTTCACTTCACAGGTGTGCCCTGTCAGGTTTAATAAGTGGGATTTCTTGCCTTATAAATTGGGTTGGGACCATCAGTTGTGTTGTGCAGAAGTCTGGTGGATACACAGCTGATAGTCCTACTGAATAGACTGTTAGAATTTGTATTATGGCAAGAAAAAGCAGCTAACTAAAGAAAAACGAGTGGCCATCATTACTTTAAGAAATGAAGGTCAGTCAGTTCAAAAAATTGGGCAAACTTTGAAAGTGTCCCCAAGTGCAGTTGCAAAAACCATCAAGTGCTACAAAGAAACTGGCTCACATGAGGACCGCCCCAGGAAAGGAAGACCAAGAGTCACCTCTGCTTCTGAGGATAAGTTTATCCGATTCACCAGCCTCAGAAATCGCAGGTTAACAGCAGCTCAGATTAGAGACCAGGTCAATGCCACACAGAGTTCTAGCAGCAGACACATCTCTACAACAACTGTTAAGAGGAGACTTTGTGCAGCAGGCCTTCATGGTAAAATAGCTGCTAGGAAACCACTGCTAAGGACAGGCAACAAGCAGAAGAGATTTGTTTGGGCTAAAGAACACAAGGAATGAACATTAGACCAGTGGAAATCTGCTTTGGTCTGATGAGTACAAATTTGAGATCTTTGGTTCCAACCACCGTGTCTTTGTGCGACGTAGAAAAGGTGAACGGATGGACTCTACATGCCTGGTTCCCACCGTGAAGCATGGAGGAGGAGGTGTGATGGTGTGGGGGGGCTTTGCTGGTGACACTGTTGGGGATTTATTCAAAATTTAAGGCATACTGAACCAGCATGGCTACCACAGCATCTTGCAGCGGCATGCTGTTCAATCCGGTTTGCGTTTAGTTGGACCATTATTTATTTTTCAACAGTACAATGACCCCAAACACCTCCAGGCTGTGTAAGGGCTATTTGACCAAGCAGGAGAGTGATGGGGGGCTTCGCCCGATGACCTGGCCTCCACCGTCACCAGACCTGAACCCAATCGAGATGGTTTGGGGTGAGCTGGACCGCAGAGTGAAGGCAAAAGGGCCAACAAGTGCTAAGCATCTCTGGGAACTCCTTCAAGATTGTTGGAAGACCATTTCCGGTGACTACCTCTTGAAGCTCATCAAGAGAATGCCAAGAGTGTGCAAAGCAGTCATCAAAGCAGAAGGTGGCTACTTTGAAGAACCTAGAATATAAGACATATTTTCAGTTGTTTCACACTTTTTTGTTAAGTATATAATTCCACATGTGGTAATTCATAGTTTTGATGCCTTCAATGTGAATGTACAATTTTCATAGTCATGAAAATACAGAAAAATCTTTACATGAGAAGGTGTGTCCAAACTTTTGGTCGGTACTGTATGTAACGTTGAATTCCACCTGGTGGGTAGGTCACATATGATGCGATGTTCCGGAAGACGTAATCGGCGCTGCAGAGCTGCAATGCGTGGTCTTGCATTGCTGGAACGCCGCAAGTGAGCGCACTCTATGCGGACCTTGTGAAGCAGTGCATCAAGATCCGGATAGTCCCTCAAAAAACTCTGCACGACCAAGTTGAGCACATGTGCCAGACATGGGATGTGAGTGAGGTTGCCTAGGCCCAGAGCTGCCACCAGATTTCGGCCATTGCCACACACTACAATGCCTGGCTGGAGATTCTCTGGCACAAACCACACGTCGCTCTGCTGCTTGATGGCATTCCAGAGCTCCTACGCTGTGTGGCTTCGATTCCCCAAAGAAATTAATTTTAATACTGCCTGTTGACGTTTGGCCACGGCTGTGCTCATATTGGTCACCATAACAGGTAACCGTTCACGGGTCGATGTGGAGGTAGACCGTGACGGCTCCTGCAGCGCTGATTCAGAGGAACTGGAGTATGAGGAGGAGTCAATGTGTACAGACTGGATTCCTGCAATCCTTGGAGTTGGCAGAACACGTACAGCGCCACTCTCAAGATCTGTACCCGGCTCCACAACATTTACCCAATGGGCAGTGAGGGAAAGGTATCGTCCCTGTCCATGCTTACTGGTCCACACATCGGTGGTCAGGTGGACCTTGCTACTGACGGCATTTTGTAGTGCATGTTTAATTTTTCCCTCCACATGATGTTGCAGGGCAGGGACGGCTTGCCTGCTGAAATAAAATCGGCTGGGCACGTTGTATTGTGGGACTGCCAATGCCATAAAGTTACGGAATGTGTCAGTCACCACCAGCCTGAATGATAGCATTTCAAGGGCCAGTGGTTTAGCAATGCCAGCATTCAGAGCCTGTGCTCGGGGGTGGTTTGCCAAGTATGGGCGCCTTTTCTCCCATGCCTGTGCTAACGATGGCTGTAGACTGGCCTGGGAGTGTGAGGATGACTGGGAAAGTGGTGCTGTGGGTGGAATTACACTGTGTCTCTGTACAACAGTGCCAGAGATTCTCCCATGGCGATCCTGTGAGGAAGCCGAACCAGCTGTGTGTGAGCTGGAGGAAGAGGCTACAACACGAGCTGAAGAGGTGGTAGGTGGCGCTGTAGGTTGGCCTAGGTCTTCAGTGTGTTTTTGTAACTCCACCACGTGCTTGGTCCCCACATGTTTCCACATATTTGTGGTATTGAGGTTGCTGACAGTTTTCCCTCTTTTCACCTTCTGATTACACAGCTTGCATTTGACAAAGCAAATGTCATCTGCAACTGTGTCAAAAAAGGACCAGGCACTGCAAGTCTTGGGAGCGCCCGCTTTGGATTTTGGAAGAGCCATGCTCCTAATGGGTGCCGAAGTGGAGGCTACAGGCAACCAAGTCTGCCCCCTCCCTCTCCCTCCTTTTTGGGCTGTTCGGGGAATCTCTTCCTCAGAGCTGCTCCCACCACCTTCCTGTCCCTCACGCCATGATGGGTCAAGGACCTCATCATCTACACCACCCTCTTAAAACAACTGCTTCTCCTGGGTAGTCTCGACAGCACAGTACGCACCAGAAAGTGGCACCTGAGTCTCATCATCAGATGCGTACTGAGGTGTGCTGCTGACCATAGGCACTGGCCCACCCGCCTCTTCAGATTCAGAGAGACAAAACGGTTGCGCATCACTGCATACTACCTCTTCTTCAAATTCTCGAATTCTGCTTGGCTGGCCCCCTCTTTCCAAGCCATGAGATTCAGAGAACAGAAGTAAAGATAGCTCCTGTCCAGGGCTCTCTGACTGCCTGGGCAATTTGGCAGGTGGTGAAGAGACAGATGGGTGCTCTTCAGTGCTCAGGACCTGAGAGGATCTGGAACTAATTGAAGTCGATTCGTTAGCTGCCATCCATCCGACAACGGCTTCAATTTGGTCCTCCCGCAGCAGTGGGGTACTGCTAGCTCCTACAAAGCTGCGCATAAAGGACTGTTCCCTGGTAAAACTGGGGGATGCTGAGTCACTGGTGCCCACAGCAGGCACAGAATCCCCACGTCCTCTCCCTGCAGGCACAGAATCCTCACGTCCTCTCCCTGCAGAAACTCCATGCCTACGCCCACATGCCTTACTCCCTGCCTTCTTCATCTTGGTAGACTGATAAAGATAGGCAGAAAAGTACTAAGGGCTTAGTGTGCTTATTCCTGAACAGCTGCTAACAGGTATAAGAAACACTAATTTTATAAAGTGTGGACTAGACTTTAATATGAGCTAATGTGGCCTACACAACTGTAAAGTGGAGTGTTTGGTGAACTTTATTTAGGTTTTTTTTGTCACAAAAAGACACTGGATGTGCCTAAAGATGTAATAACGATAGTATCACAAACTTTTTGTAGCTATTACAATGTAGGAAGGTAACCTACAATGCAATAGATGAGGCTGCAAAAAATAGGCTAATACTAATCTGGCTGGGGCTGCAGGGCCCAATGCTGCAGAAAGGCTCCTCTAACTAATCCTATATAGTGTGTTTGGAACCAATTTATCTGAATACGGATGGAACCGCCACACTAATAGGAGAAATCAGGAAAAATTATGAATTGGCAAAAAAGGACAATGTATGAGGCAGTGACACACACTGAGTGCACTACAACCAGACGTGGTTGAAGCACACACTACAGGGTGAGCTGCACTCACACACCAGACCTTGCAGACAGCGGTGAACAGTACAGATGCAGAGCACTGTGCACTAGCGCTGCAAGACCAAAAAAAATTCTCTATCTACTCCTATATAGTGTGTTTGGAACCAATTTAGCTGAATACGGATGGAACCACCACACTAATAGGAGATATCAGGAAAAATTATGAATTGGCAAAAAAGGACAATGTATGAGGCAGTGACACACACTGAGTGCACTACAACCAGACGTGGTTGAAGCACACACTACAGGGTGAGCTGCACTCACACACCAGACCTTGCAGACAGCGGTGAACAGTACAGATGCAGAGCACTGTGCACTAGCGCTGCAAGACCAAAAAAATTTCTCTATCTACTCCTATATAGTGTGTTTGGAACAAATTTAGCTGAATACGGATGGAACCACCACACTAATAGGAGATATCAGGAAAAATTATGAATTGGCAAAAAAGGACAATGTATGAGGCAGTGACACACACTGAGTGCACTATAACCAGACGTGGCTGAAGCACACACTACAGGGTGAGCTGCACTCACACACAGAGACCTTGCAGAAAGCGGTGAACAGCACAGAGAACTGTGCACTAGCACTGCAAGGCACAGCGATTTATAAAGTAGCTTGGGTAAAGCAGAATAGACCAAATAGGTAGCTAAAACTGTCCCTCAGAACAACAGAATCCTATCCCTAACTGAATTCACAGCAGAGTGAGCTCAAAATGGCGGCGGCGGCTTTTATAGTGCATCATGACATCATTTCAACAGTCAATCACAGCCATGCCATTAGTTAAGATGCCTACATGCCTAACAGGATGTGCCCACACTTCTTAGGATCCTCATTGGCTGAATAAAATGAAAATGGCTCATTGCATTATGGGAACTTCCGATTCCGGTATACGATATTGCAAAAGTATCGGAATTAAGTATCGGAATTCCGATACCACGAATATCGGCCGATACCCGATATTTCAGTATCGGAATGCTCAACACTAGTGCTGATGCATCACACAAATTGGATTACAAAACCATTTAAACACAGATTGTAATGTAACACAATAGGTAAAAAGCCAAAGGGGTGAATACTTTTGCAAGCCACTGTATGCTCTATAAGTGGCAGAGTATTTAGCCACCTGGATAAATGGTAATTAGGTGTAGAATAAAACCATTTGTACCACTAATTTTAAGTACTTAAGTAGTGTAGAATATGCTATGTTTTGATGCTATAATGATAAAATATAAGTATTATACTGCATGCTCACTTATAAGTGATGTGAAATTAATGCCAGAAATATTTGTCTAATTGGAAACACAATAAAAAGAAAAAAAACGTGTTAACATTAGGTATACATAATCTTATATTCCTTTTTGTTTTATTTATTTATTTTTCTTTAACTGTATCACAAAGTTTTCAGAAATATATAGAATATTTTTCAATGGGAATTGTTGAAGAGTTTTGATACCATTACAATTATAATTTTGCTCTTATTTATCAGTATCTAAAATAATAATTGAACCAGCTTTATTGCCAAATATACTTATTTAAGTGTCAAGAATAACAAGCGCGGGCCCAAAAGGAGGCGGCTGCAGATCCCACCGCTGATGCCAATTGTCAAAGAGGAAACAGTGGGGGCCGCACAGATGCCACAGCAGCCAACAATGATGGATGACATTAGGGAGATCACACAGATCCCACAGCTAAAAAAAGTTTGTCACATATTACAGCCAGGGGGATCACAGAGATCTCACTGCTCTTACCAGTTTGACATAGGACACAACTCCGCTGCTTCCAATCGCCATGAAAATTATGCAATTAACTGGTGAGTGATGGACAAAGCCGTGGCTGCTTCCACTATTGGGCCAGTTATTGGGGAACTCCCAGTGAGTGTATGGTATATACACCTCCGATTCCAAAACATGTTATATATGTACTCCCTGGTATGGTCACTGCCAGCTCTACAATAACAAAAAGGAACTACTAGCTGCTACCACTAATATTTTATACAGGCCGATTGGACACCTGTAACAAGATACCGTTTGGCTTCAGGGGTGCAATTTGCAGAGCAAGAGGAACAAAGTAATTAAATTTTATATATTTAACCAGAAAGGTAGGCAGCATTTAGAAAAAATATACATAGATGTTACAAAAAGGGAACAAAACAAAACAGTATATACAATTAAATGGAATAAAAGGGATAACAAATGAAAATTAATGAACCTAATGTCACGGAAATGGCTCAGAGCTGAGCGGAGGGAGGTACTCCTTAGGAAAACAGAAAGAACCTGTAGAAAGCTGTACCTTCCAGGGTTGACAAATGACAAAACCCACATTTTTCTTTTTATTAGATCAAGGTTACGCCCACAATTAGGTATACAAAGTCCCATATTCTTGTTTGTTTTATTTATTTTTCTGTAGTTATATCACAAAGTTTTCAAAATTCCATAGAATACTTTTATCTGGCTACTATTTAAGAGCTTTGATACTGTTACAATTACATTTTAGCTCTTATTTATCAGTAACTAAAATAATAATTGAAACACATTTATTGCCTAATATTAATATACATATTTATTTATTTATTCTTTTGAGTTGCAGCTTCAGACACAAAACATGGTAAAGTGTGGAACAATTTTGAAAAACTGGTAGACGTTTTCTATTAACCCATAATGACAACATATATTAATTTTTTTGTCTTAGTATTTGCCACTTATGAAAATACATTTATTTTACGGGTACAATACATATTGTCTTTAAGTGTTGACCATGTTTAGAATATGTAAGCATTTCCATTAATCACCACTACATACTTATTTAATTTATTTAATGTACTATTGTCATTTGACCTCTTCTAAAAACATCATGCAACACAAAGCCAACCATGCTTGTGTTTTTCATCTCCTTTACATTTTACATTTGCAGCATGGTGTCTACAGACTGAAATCATCTATTTATTCCTTACTAGTGTTGAGCCACCCCCGTAGTGTTCGAGTTCGGTTCGGTTGGTCGAACACCCGTATGTTCGCCGATCTGTTCGTCGAACACCGTCGAACACCGTTAAAACCAATGGCAGGCAAACAAAAACACATAGAAACACAAAGAAAACACATAGAAAACACTTCAAAGGTGTCCAAAAGCTGAAAAACTGCTCAGAAGACACAACTAACACATGGAAAAGTGACAAGTACATATAGTCATGTGAAAAGAAAAGAGGTGGAGGAGTAAAAGGAGGGGGAGACACAGATATAGGCATGTCATGCCCTTCTAAAATCAAGAAAGACTGGAGTAAAAATCTAAAATCAGCCTACCAACACCCAGATGTCGTGACAAGAAAATTAAAAAGAGAAATATCTTTAGGTGGAATGGCGGTTCCATTCAGAACACTTTCCTTACAAGACGTAGTGGTATCACAGATGTGAGTTGTGCCAAAAACGGAACCCAATACATTCGGACTAATCCACCATTTGTCATATCCAAGGGGCAGGTCCGTAAACGACAACATCGACGCGGAACCAAGTACAGTAGTATATACTGTACATCCTTTGACAAGGCAATCAGGCGGATCAAGAAGTTGGGAAGGGTCACCCTAATGGCCAAAACAGACATTGATGCGGCGTTCCGGTTACTTACTACCTGTGCCTCCGAATAGTGTCCACCTATTGGGCTGCTTCTGGGAAGGAGCATACTATATAGATCGCTGTTTGCCCATGGGGTGCTCCAGATCCTGCTCACTATTTGAGGCATTTAGTTGCTTCCTCGATTGGGTTGTAGTGGACTTTTCTAAGGGGGCACATATTATCCATTACCTCAACAACTTCTTATGCCTGGGCCCAAAAGATTCGCCACAGGGTGAATACATGCGTTAGTCCACCTGTGAGAAGGAGAGAGCTGGAGGGAGAGTGGACACCACAGAGCCGAGGGGTTAGATGGAGAACAGAAGAAGGAAAGAGGGTAAGGGAGGTAAGGGAGAACAGTGGAAGGCCGACCTGAGCTCCCCCACGTTCCTGCTGGGCGGGGGACTGCCCTGGGAAGAAAAGCCGCTTGCGCATCCCTTTGAGGTTATGGGCGCGAGCGGGCAGAGGGACTACGCTGGAGTGCAAAGCCGACACGGACAGTCTGTTCCTGCCCGTGCGACCTCCGGGTCGCCGGGTTTGTGCCAGAGCCGCGGTGGACCCTGACGGCCAGCCCCCCTCTGCCAATACTGGTGCCTGTCCGCTTTTCGGTCGAGCCCCACCGCGGTGGGGGGGAGTAACATCTGCATAAGAAAGAACATCTTTCAGCCAAACTAAGATGTCTACTTCCTTTCGTGGACAATGTGATACGATCCCTTTCTTACGGACACGCTCATCGCTACAAATTCCAGATGAGGCACAAAAACAGCAGGTGCTTCAATGGATATCAAGTGCTCCTTCAAGTGGGCTCTCCTCCACCTCAACTTCAACATCACAAATACTCCAGTCCTCAGAGGTGTCACCCCAATCTCACTTGCTTCCTCACAGCTCCCAAGTCTCCAGCTGCCCGTCTGAGTATGGGGTAACACAGATGGTTGAGTCTGCACAGCTGTTTACTCATACTATAGCCTGGAAACTGAGGTCTGCTCCAGAGCTTCTGTTAATCCAGACGAGGAAATGATCTGCACTGATGCCCAGAATCTTTATGAGTCGGATCCAGGACCAGATGAAGAAGGTTCTGAGCATAATATAGACCCTCGTTCCCAAACTGTAACTCCTGTTGGTGGAGACAATGATGAAGACGATGATGAGACTCAAATACCTGATTGGAGTGACAACTTGACTTTTCGGTCAGGGCAGGAAGAGGTTGGCTCTGATGATGACGAGTGTGAGAACACACAGGGTGATGATGACGAGGTTGGAGATCCCACTTGCTGTCAACCCACAGTCAGCCAGTCGATGAGGTCAGCAGAGGAGGTGGAGGAGGATGTGACTAGCCCAGGGGATGGGGATGACTCGGTACCCGGGCCTTTGCCTGGCCTTGGGGATGTCACGGTGGTCGGCTCCCAGGCCCGTACTCTGGGGTCACTCTTTAAAAGGGTGGATAATTGTTAATTTTATAAGAGTTCATGACGTCACCTGTGGTATCTGGTGAGAAGCACCAGTGCTGCAGCAGTCCACTGAGGCCAGTGATAAGGCAGCTCGATGGTATAGCTCCCCACAGGTGGAGCTAGGCCTCAGAAAAGCGTAAGCAGGGGGAATGCAGGACTGGCGAGACCCAGCTGGGTCAGAGCAAGAACGGGAACGGACACGGTAGTCACTTCAGTACCTTTTACTGGTGGAAATTCAGGCACATCCCGGAGCACTATAGGGTGAAGGGTGCATATCAGGATGCTCCCCAATGAGCAAGTGTAGGGCCTCCTGTTTCTTGCCTCTGCGTAGTAAGTTTCTGACCTGCCTGGAGCTAGGCCTAACTTTGTCTCTGTCCTATGCTGGCTGCCCTTGTGGTAGGGCCTTGTCTTGGAGTTCACGCTCCCAGTATGCGGGGCCTAAGCGTCTCCTGGCTCTGTTACCTATCAGCACCTTAGCGATCCTGTGACTTGTAGTTCTTCCGATTATGCCTTACTAGGTCATAGAGATCCGGTGGCCGGTAAATGCTTCGGGTTGAGCTGGTTAAGCTCCTCTGCCCCCTATGTACTAACTCTCCACTTTCCTTCGGCACACTCGGGCCCTCACTAGGCTATACACACTAACGGCAGCTTGCTGCGCTTCACCGATCTTATGGCGCCGGCACACATTAAGCTCTAACTGGGCTCCCTGAATCTAGCTAGCAGGAGCCTCGTGCTCCACTACTGAACTATTAACTGAGTTCTCTAGACTAGACTGAGCTCCACTGCAGACTGACCTCTCTTAGGCTTCTCTACTGCAGGAACTCTTCAGAGGAACTGAACTGCCTAGTAGAGATGAGCGGTGTTCGACTCAAACTGTTAGCCAATCTCAAATTCGAGCTGTTTTGGGCGGTGTTCAAGCCGTTCGGCGAACACAAACAATTTGAAAAAAATTTGGCTGTTCGAGGTTATGTTTGATAACTGTTCGTGCACCAAAATCATAACTGGATTTTCTCTCAGTATTGCTGAAAATTAATGTTAATACCCAGTTTGAGTGTACAGCGGGGCGGAGGTAGGGGCAGGGGATGGATCTCTGCATAAATAATGAAGATCTCCATTTTTTTTTCTCTTTCCCGCATTTACAGTGGGGAGGTGCAATCTGTCAGCCTATCAGCAGCGCACACACGGAGCGAAGTGCTTTTTTTCACACAAGCAAGGGCATGTGTCATTGGCAGTGTATGTCACATGTCCTTGCCCTATAAGACCCAGCCATTTTTCCCGTCGCCATCATTTTCTCAATGCTGCAGCTGCGTGTTAGACGGCACCGCTGTTGCTGTGTGCGCTATACTTTGAGTGTTAATTTCAAGCCAATTTTCGCACAAATCTACAGATAGTTTGGGAGTAGGGAATAGTTGTTATTGCAGTCCTTTTGAGGACTAGGTTACATCATTTCCTACGACTTTTATCAGGCAGGTCTGTGCTCTTAAATAGATAGGTTGGGAGTAAAGACTAATTGTAATTGCAGTCATTTGAGGGCTAGGTTACATCAGTTCCTATAACTTTTTGCCAGGCAGGTCTGTGCCAGTGCTGTGCAAGATTTTTTCACAGCATTTGGCTAAATCTAGCTAAGCAAATCCTTTTTGGCCTCTTGCAGTATGTGTTAGTCAGTGGTGTAGCCTATCTGTTTTGCAAGCTACACCACCTGTATATAGAATACAAATTTTTTTACTGCACCTAGCCAAGTAAAACCTTTTGGGCATAGCATCATTCTATTAGTCCATCTATACTAACATCCACCAGGTTTCAAATTCAAAATAATTTTTTATCTGCATCTAGCTCTGAAAAAATATTTGGGCTTGTAGCAGTGTATGGGACTTGTTCTCTTAGTCCATCTATACTAACCTCCACCAGGTAGCAAATTCAAAATAATTTTTATCTGCATCTAGCTCTGAAATAATATTTGGGCTTGTAGCAGTCTGTGCGACTTGTTCTATTAGTCCATCTATACTAACCTCCACCAGGTTTCAAATTCAAAATAATTTTTATATGCATCTAGCTCTGAAAAATTATTTGGGCTTGTAGCAGTGTATGGGACTTGTTCTATTAGTCCATCTATACTAACGTCCACCAGGTTGCAAATTCAAAATAATTTTTATCTGCATCTAGCTCTGAAAAAATATTTGGGCTTCTAGCAGTGTGTGGGACTTGTTCTATTAGTCCATCTATACTAACCTCCACCAGGTTGCAAATTCAAAATAATTTTAATCTGCATCTAGCTCTGAAAAAATATTTGGGCTTGTAGCAGTGTGTGGGACTTGTTCTATTAGTCTATCTATACTAACCTCCACCAGGTTGAAAATTAAAATAATTTTTATCTGCATCTAGCTCTGAAAAAGTATTTGGGCCTGTAGCAGTGTGTGGGACTTGTTCTATTAGTCCATCTATACTAACCTTCACCAGGTTTCAAATTCAAAATAATTTTTATCTGCATCTAGCTCTGAAAAAATATTTGGGCTTGTAGCAGTGTGTGGGACTTGTTCTATTAGTCCATCTATACTAACCTTCACCACCTGTGTATGTAATAAAATAGTTTTGCTGCATCTAACCCAGCCAATGCTTTTGGGCTAATACCACAGTTTGGCCACTCAGCCCTGCTCGTTTCCCATCCATTGTTTTTTGTGCAAACAACTCCAGAGTTGTCAATTATTTAACCACCAATATGAGTGGAAAATTCCTGCTGCTGTTGGAAAGGGGAATAGGCGTGTTGGGAAGGGAAAAAAAGGTTGTGTCCGTGGGGTAGGTGTTAAAGCAACAGTAACATCTGCAGAAGAAAGACCATCTTCCAGCCAAACTAAGATGTCTACTTCTTTTAGCGAATAATGTGATAAGATCCCTTTCTTACGGCCACACCAATCGCTACAAATTCCAGATGAGGCACAAAAACAGCAGGTGCTTCAACGGATATCAAGTGCTCCTTTAAGTGGGCTCTCCTCCACCTCAGCTTCAACATCACAAATACTCCAGTCCTCAGAGGTGTCACCCCAATCGCACTTGCTTCCTCCCTGCTCCCAAGTCTCCAGCTGCCCGTCTTGAGAATGGGGTAGAACAGATGGTTGAGTCAGCAGAGATGTTTACTCATACTATAGCCTGGGAATCAGAGGTCGGCTCCAGAGCTTCTGTGAATCCAGACGAGGAAATGATCTGCACTGATGCCCAGAATGTTTATGAGTCGGATCCAGGAACAGACGCAGAAGGTTCTGACCATAATGTAGACCCTCGTTCCCAAACTGTAACTCCTGTTGGTGGGGACAATGAGGAAAACAATGTTGAGACTCAAATACCTGATTGCAGCGACAACTTGAGTTTTTTGTCAGGGCAGGAAAGGTTGGCTCTGAGGACGACGGGTGTGATAACACACAGGGTGATGACGATGAGGTTGGAGATCCCACTTACTGTAAACCCACAGTCAGCCAGTCGATGAGGTCAGCAGAGGAGGTGGAGGAGGATGCTAGTGACGACGAGGTCAGGTTGCACCTTACTGGACAGAGACGTAGTACTGGAAGCATGTCAACAGATGCATCCTCAAACACAACTCTGCCTCTGACCAAAAGACGTGGTGGCTCTTCAGGTCACATGGGTGCTAAGCCTTGCATAGCCTGGGCAATTTTTCAGATTGATAAGGATGACCCAAATCGTGTTATCTGTAACATTTGTCAGCAAAAGCTAAGTAGAGGCCAAAAAATACATAGTTTGAGTACTTCATGCATGAACCGGCACATGGATATGAAGCATAAGTTGTAGTGGGAAGCTCACTGTGCTACAATGCGGCCTAGCCGACCGGGCCAACCACGGTCTGCCACATCTTGTGCATCCGCGGCCTCTTCATCCTCTGTGACTGGGGGGACAGCAGTCACACCTGTTTTGGAACGCAGACCTGCCACCTCTTTACCCGCAACAGCCAGCGTGATTGGCAGGTCATCATTTTCTTTGGAGGTGGAAACACCAGCTGGTGTTCAGCGCTGTCCAACATCGAAAGCACCACCTTTGGATCAAGGCAACCTAACATGTCCGCCTGCATCTTCCTCACAGACCGGCAGTTTACCGGGGACACCCTTCTCAACCCCTTCTAAGCACCAGAGCCAGCCCTCGGTCCCTCAAATGTGGACAAGTAAAAGACCATTTCCTCTTGGACAGGGGCGTTACATGTCGCTGACTGGGCACTGGGTAACTATGGTGACACCAGGACAAGGGGCTGCTGTCCAAGTCTTGCCGTCCCCACGAGTTGTGTGTCAATACTCTTTATCTCAAAGTTCCACCACTGCTTCTGCCTCCTCAACCTCCTCTCGGTCCTCCACCTGCACCCAAAGCCTGTCTGGTCATGCCACAAGCTTTCTAACTGCACAGAAGGGATCCAGCACACATCCTTACTATGCTGGCAGCAGGACTCAAAGTCATCAGGCGGTTTTTACTTTGAAATGTCTGGGAAATGTGAGTTACACAGCTGAGGAATTGTGGTCCGCTCTGGAGAACCAGTTTCATGAATGGTTGTCTCCACTGGACCTGAAACCAGGGAAGGCCATGAGCGACAATGCTGTAAACCTGGGTGCGGCCCTTCGCTGGGGCAATGTCACGCACGTGCCATGTATGGCTCACATGTTGAACCTGGTTGTCCAGCAATTTTTAGCCCACTATCCCGGACTAGATGGCCTTCTGCAGAGGGCACGGTCGCTGTGTGCTCACTTCCGCCATTCGCATCCCGCAGTCGTTGGGCCTGCCACTTCACCGGCTAAAATGCGATGTGCCTGCCCGGTGGAATTCAACTCTGCACATGTTGCAGCGACTGTGGCAGCACCGACAAGCCCTGGTGCAATATGTTCTGACTTATAGCCTGGGTCAACGAGATCCAGAGGTGGGGCAAATCACGCTGGAGGAGTGGTCTCAGATCAGGGTCCTATGCACCCTTCTGCATAGTTTTGAAATGGCGACTAAGATGTTTAGCGCTGACGATGCCATTATCAGCATGACTATTCCGGTGATTTACATGCTGTAGCACATGTTAAGCAGAATTCGGAGTCAGGTGGTGGCACAAGAGGAGGTGGAGGAAGTAGAGGAGGAGGAGTTGTATGCGGAAGGGCTAACATCTGCAATGTCCAGACGGTCGGCAGCACCAAGGCGTCAGGTATGTGAAGGTGGGGGAGATGGTTTTACCAGGGTGCATGGTAGCAGCCAAACTAGTGAGGAATGTGCAGGAGCCCAGGAAGAAGTGGAGGACGAACTGATGGAAGACTCATCAGATGAGGGAGACCTTGATCACATTTCTGTTGTGCGAGGTTGGGGAGAGAGGGCAGAGGAAGGAAGCTTGATTGTTACCTCTCCACCAACACAACAGGGACTTGGTGTTCCTGGATGCGCAAGACACATGAGTGCCATCTTGCTGCACTACCTGCAACATGACCCTCGAATTGTGAGAATTAGAAATAATCCTGACTACTGGGTTGCCACACTGTTAGATCCCCGGTACAAAAGTAAATTTGCAGAAATTATTCCTGCCATAGAAAGGGATGCACGCATGCAGGAGTATCAGCAGAGACTGTTGCAGAATCTTACATGTGCTTTTCCACAAAACACCTGTAGTGCACGTAGTAAATCTCACAGTTCCAACTTGCCAACCGTGGGACCGTCAAGTGTTCAGCACTCAAAACGTAACAGAAACACAGTATCTGCTTGTAACATCAATTTTGCGGAATCATTTCACCACTTTTTTAGCCCATCCTTTGCAAGGCCACAGGAGACAAGAAGTCTGACACATAGTCAAAGCCTAGAGATGATGGTACAGGAGTATCTCCAAGTAAACATTGAAGCCATGACTGTGTCACTGGACCCTTGCTCTTTTTGGGCTTCCAATCTGGATAAATGGCCGATGCTCGCCACTTACGCCTTGGAGATCTTGTCATGCCCCGCAGCCAGCGTTCTGTCTGATCATGTGTTCAGCACTGCTGGTGGAGTGCTGACAGATAAGCGGATGCGGCTCTCCACTGATAATGTAGACAGACTCACGTTCATAAAGATGAACAAATCATGGATCCGAAAAGACTTTTCTACCCCTGTGTCATCCTGGGGAGAGTAAAAGCTTGATGATTTGTTAAAATCACCTCACCATCTGTTTTAAGCTTTCAAATTACTAATCATGTTTATCTGTATCTTGGTTGGAAAATAATTTGGGCCTTGTAGCAGTGTGTAGTACTGATTCTATTAGGCCATCTATACTAAACTCCACCAGATTTAAAATTATTAATCATGTTTATCTGTATTTTGGCTGGAAAATAATTTGGGCATTGTAGCATTTTGCAATACTGATTCTATTAGGCCATCTATACTAAACTCCACCAGATTTAAAATTACTAATCATGTTTATCTGTATCTTGGCTGGAAAATAATTTGGGCCTTGTAGCAGTGTGCAATACTGATTCTATTAGGCCATCTATCTTAAACTCCACCAGATATAAAATTACTAATCATGTTTATCTGTATCTTGGCTGGAAAATAATTTGGGCCTTGTAGCAATTTGCAGTACTGATTCTATTAGGCCATCTATACTAAGCTCCACCAGATTTAAAATTAATAATAATTTTTAGCTGCAACTAGCCTGGAAAATAATTTTGGGGCTTCAAGATGCGCAAGACACATGAGTGCCTTCTTGCTGCACTACCTGCAACATGACCCTCAGATGGTCAGAATTCAAAATAATCCTGACTACTGGGTTTCCACACTCTTAGATCCCCCACACTCTTCGATCAACCTTTTAATTTTAATTATGAACAAAAAAATGGTCATTTTTGAAATTATAAGCATTAGCAGGTTATTAGAAACTGAAATCAAACAGTTTTCAACTCAAAACTTTATTCTAGGTGATGTTACATTTGCACATAGGACCCCTTGTTCGAAAGGAGCTTCTGAACTCTCTCGTCCATTGAATTTGTCAGGTTTTGGATGGTTTCTGCTTCAATTGTTTTGCATGAGGACAGAATACCCTCCCAGAGCTGTTGCTTAGATGTGAACTGCCTCCTGCCATCATAGACACTCCTTTTGATGATGCTCCAGAGGTTCTCAATGGGGTTGAGGTCAGGGGAGCATGGGGGTCACACCATAAGTTTGTCCCGTTTTATGCCCATATCAGCCAGAGATGCAGATGTGTTATATGCAGCGTGAGACGGTGCATTATCATGCATGAAAATGATCTTGCTGCGGAATACACGGTTCTACTTCTTGAACCATGGCAGGAAGTGCTGTTTGAGAAACTCCACATACATTATGGAGTTCATCTTTACCCCTTTAGGGATTCTAAAGGGGCTGACAATCTCTCTTCCCATGATTCCAGCCCAAAACATTACTCTACCTCCTCCTTGTTGGCGCCGTAGCCGTGTTTGCATGGGGTGTCCATCAACCAGCCATCCTCCACTCCATCCATCTGGACCATCGAGCGTTGCACTGCACTCTTCGGTGAACAAAACAGTTTTGAAGTCAGTCTTCATGTATTGTTTGGCCCACTGGAGCCGTTTCTGCTAGTGTACAGTGGATAGAGGAGGTCGACAGGATGGCTTACGCACAGCTGCAAACCTCTGAAGGACCCTGCTTCTTGTTGTTCTGGGGACATTGGAGGCACCAGCAGCTTCAAAAACTTGTCTGCTGCTATGACAAGGCTTTTTTGCCGTTGCTCTTTTAACCTGACGTAATTGCCTGTAGGAAAGAGTCCTCAATTTTCCCTTTTCAGCACGCACACATGTGTACTGTGAATCAGCTGCATACTTCTTGATTGTGCGATGATCAGGATGAAGTGTCTTGGCATTGTTGATTGTAGTCATGCCTTGACCTAAGCACTCCACAATTTGTTGCTTATCAGCAGCCGACACATCCTTTTTCTTTCCCATTTTGGTAGAAAATGTAGGCTGCTTAATAATGTGGGACAGTCTTCTTAAGTAGTCTTGCCTTTGATTGGACACACCTGCCAAACTAATTAGCACAGGTGTCTGCAATTGCTTACAGTGATATAAAGAGCCCTGCCACATATCACCATCAATGAGTTTAACTGACAAACAAACAAATTCTTCCCTTATCACTCCTAAACACTTTTTGCATTATAATTTGGAACACAGTGTACATGTGCTTTTCCACAAAACACCAATGGTTCACGTAGTGAATCTTACAGTTCTAACTTTCCAACCATGGTCTGTATGGAGTTGTTCAATAAAGGGCCCAAAATTAAGATAACATAGATGGGAGAGGTCTCTATGAATACGAATTCCTAAGTATTTGATACCCTATGAGGGCCAGGCAAAGGGAAAGTAGGACTGGATGGAATCCTGCTTGGATTTGGGGAGGGAGACATCGAGGGCTTTAGACTTCGCTGCATTGATTTTAAAATTTGACCATGTAACAAAGTGATCTATTTCAGCCATAACAGCAGGGATGGATATATGTGATTGAGTGATATATAATTGGACATCATCAGCAAATGCAGAGCACTTGTACTCGGTGCCTCCCACCTCAATCCACCTAATATTGGGGTTAAGGCGAATTGATGAGAGCAGGTGCTCCGTCACTAGGATATATAAGAGAGGGGACAGAGGACATCACTGCCTTGTCCCATTGGTGATTATGAAAGGTGATGAAAATGTTCCATTTATCTTCAGCCTAGGTGACGTATTGCTATACCGGGCCGTGATTTTGCCTATAAAAGGGTCCCCTAGACCCCTACCCCAAGCTTTTTAAGAGAATAATATATGGCGTGCCAGGAGACTCTATGGAATGCTTTCTCAGCATCCAACGAGAGTATCTAATTACAAATTTTTAACTGCATCTAGCCCAGGAAATACTTTGTGCCTAGTAGCAGTGTCTGCTAGTCAGCGGATTATCCCAGCTGTTAAGCAAGCTACACCACCTGTAGTTTGAACACTTAATTTTTTCAAAGGAAATGGTTCGGGCCCCCGGGACACTCAGTGAAGAGCATGGGGAGGCACCCCAAGGCACAGGGGCTGGGACTGGCGGTAGGACGCCTTGCGGTAGACCGCCAAGCTCGATCGTTATAAAAGCTTTTTAACTGCAGCAGCTTTAGTGGACGCTACTGGAGCTGGAATTTCCGTGGCTGCTGGCATGAGACTTGCCCTTTAATAGATCCTTTCAAAAGGATTTAAAGTGTACTCATTCAAATTAGAGAGACAATTTAAATTAAAAAGATTAGACCTGCCTCCACCGCACAGGGGCTCGCTCGACCCACCAGAGGACAGGCACCAGTATTGGAAGAGGGGGGCTGGACGTCAGGGTCCACCGCGGCTCTGGCACAAACCCGGCAACACCGAGGTAGCACGGGCAGGAACGGACTGGCTGTGTCGGCTTCGCATTTTTTTGGTTTTAGAAGGGCATGACATGCCTATATCTGTGTCTCCCCCTCCTTTTACTCCTCCACCTCTTTTCTTTTCGCATGACTATATGTACTTGTCACTTTTCCATGTGTTAGTTGTGTCTTCTGAGCAGTTTGTCAGCTTTTGGACACCTTTGAAGTGTTTTCTATGTGTTTTCTATGTGTTTCTATGTGTTTTTGTTTGCATGCCATTTGTTTTAATGGTGTCCGATGGTGTTCCACGAACAGTTCGACGAACAGTTTGGCGAATATACGAACACTACGGGGGTGGCTCAACACTACTGCCTAGCTCCACCTTCCCTATTTATATCCCTAACGGGCTCCCTCTGCTGGTCTGAGGTGGATGGTGGAGATGTGTGAATGTTTATGGGGGCCTCTTGTGGAGGATTCCATCAATCCACTCTTCTAGGATCTGTGATACCAAGCACAGCTGGGCGTCACAGATGCTATTGACGACAAGGTAAGGTTGCACCTTCCTGGACAGAGACGGAGGACTGGAAGCACGTCAACAACTGCATCCTCAACCACAACTCTGCCTCTGACCACAAGTCATAGTGGCTCTTCAGGTCGCATAGGCTCTAAGACTTGCATAGCCTGGGCATTTTTTCAGATCGATAAGGATGACCCAACTTGTGTTATCTGTAATATTTGTCACCAAAAGCTAAGTAGGGGCCAAAAAATCTATAGTTTGAGTACTTCATGCATGAACCGTCACATGGATATGAAGCATAAGTTGCAGTGGGAAGCTCACTGTGCTACAATGCGGCCTAGCAGGGACGGGCCAACCACCGTCTGCCCCATATTGTGCATACCCGGACTCTTCATCCTCTGTGACTGGGGAGACAGCAGTCACACATGTTTTTGGACGCAGACCTGCCACCTCTTTACCCGCAACAGCCAGTGTGATTGGCAGGTCATCATTTCATTTGGAAGTGGAAACACCAGCTCTCCGACATCAAGAGCACCACCTTTGGATCAAGGCAACCTAACTATTCCGCCTGCATCTTCCTCACAGACCGGCAGTTTGCCGGGGACACCCTACTCAACCCAGTCTAAGCACAACAGCCAGCCCGCGGTCCCTCAGATGTGGACAAGTAAAAGACCATTTCCTCCTTGCCATGACAAAGCTAAGAGGTTGAATTTCACCATCTGCAAGCTGTTGGCTACAGAAATGCTGCCTTTCCGCCTGGTGGACACAGAGGATTTTCGAGACCTTATGACCGTCGCAGTGCCCCAGTACCAGATGCCCAGTCGGCACTACTTCTCAAAGAAAGGTGTGCCTGCGCTACACCAGCATGTCGCACACAACATCACCGCTTCTTTGAGAAACTCTGTGTGTGACAGGGTGCATTTCACCACAGACACATAGATGAGTAGGCATGGACAGGGGCGTTACATGTCGCTGACTGGGCACTGGGTATCTATGGTGACAGCAAGACAAGGGGCTGCTGTCCAAGTCTTGCCGTCCCCACGAGTTGTACATCTATCCTCTTTATCTAGAAGTTCCTCCACTGTTTCTGCCTCCTCAACCTCCTCTCGGTCCTCCACCTGCACCCAAAGCCTGTCTGGTAATGCCACCCACTTTCTAACTGCGCAGAAGGAATCCTGCACACCTCCTTACTATGCTGGCAGCAGGGCTCAACGGCATACGTTGGTGTTAACTCTGAAATGTCTGGGAAATGTGAGTCACACAGCTGAGGAGTTGTGGTCAGCTCTGGAGAACCAGTTTCATGAATGGCTGTCTCCACTGGACCTGCAACCAGGGAAGGCCGTGTGCGACAATGCTGCAAACCTGGGTGCGGCCCTTCACTGGGGCAATGTCACACACGCGCCTTGTATGGCTCACGTGTTGAACCTGTTTGTCCAGCAATTTTTAGCCCTCTATCCCGGACTAGATGGCATTCTGCAGAGGGCACGGTCGCTGTGTGCTCACTTCCGCCGTTCGCATTCCGCAGCTCAACGACTTACATATCTACAGAAGTCGTTGGGCCTGCCAGTTCACCGGCTGAAATGCGATGTGCCGACATGGTGGAATTCAACTCTGCACATGTTGCAGCGACTGTGGCAGCTCCGACAAGCCCTGGTGCAATACGAGATCCAGAGGTGGGGCAAATCACGCTGCAGGAGTGGTCTCAGATCAGGGACCTATGAAGTTGATGCGCCGCCTGGGCCGTGGGGTACCCAGAGCCGGGCCGGTAGACGCTGGGGGTTGTAGTCACTGTGGCGGTGACCCGGTCCGTGACCAGGGCGGTCAATCCAAGGGTAATTTGTTTATATGGGTTTTATAATGTCCGACTACGCCACCTATGGAGTGCGGCCAAAGGGGCCGCCCCTGCGGAACAGTCCTCTGAAGCTGGTGGTTTTGCAGCAATAATATTATTACTCCACACAGAAAGAGTGTAGCTTCAGGGCAGTGTGGATGGATGATGGTGATTCTAGTGCAGGGAGTCAGTAATGAACACAGAGTCCGTGTGATGCAGTCCCAAGATCTTTACTCACAGTTGTTGCAGTCCAGATTACAGGTACCAGAGCAATCTCCCCCGTCTTGCTGTGCGTACTCAGTGAGGGGCTCAGTCCACCCCCAGATAGCTCCGGAGTACTTAGCAGGACCCCCTTCTGTGTGTCCATTCTCTGGCCTTCTCCCTGCACCTCACACCCAGTGACACTTCTATCCGGTATCCTCGGGCCTTGGCGGGCGACGTGTGTTCCGTCACCTGGGTCCTATGTGGCTACCTTCTTAGTGAGACTGGTGTGGACTTTGGCCTGCAGTGCATGAAATGCTGCAGCCTCCGGTTTCTAGTTGAGCCTTGCTGTTTCTCCGCTAGTTGAGGGACCGGTTCCCTTTATCTGGCCTGACTCCTCTACCTACTGGTAGCAGCGGGCGTACGGGTGGTCTTCTGCGCGGCCCATGCCCCTAGGGTCCCTTCGGTTCCTGGAGCCTTCCTGCTCCCACTCCTCTCTTCTCTAATTCAGTCCTGGGCCTCCCAGGCTAGGCACGCCTCCGGAGCAGAGCTCATGCAGAGTCTCTGCTCCTGTCTCTTCTCCTCCTCTGACTGGCTTGCTCTTTCTAAGATGGCTTTCTATTTATACTCTCCCTGTCATGTGCTCCCCTAAGCTTCTTTCTCCACCCACACCCTCTACATAGGTCCCTCCCACCAGCTAGGGACCTGGGACTGTGATCTCCCTTAGGAGCAATCTCACCCTACTTCCACTGTGGGTATGTGTTGGATGCAGGTGTTAAGGTCCCGAGCCATACTCCATCCTTACCTGAGGGTGAGATACCACACCTCTGGGTGAGATGCAGTACCTCTGTTCCGACTGAACCCTCAGGGGCGCCACACACCCTTCTGCACGGTTTTGAAATGGCGACGAAGATGTTTAGTGCTGACGATGCCATTATCAGCATGATTATTCCGGTGATTCACATGCTGGAGCACACGTTAAACAGCATTCAGAGTCAGGTGGTGGGACAAGAGGAGGTGGAGGAAGTAGAGGAGGAGTCGTATGCTGAAGGGATAACATCTCCAAGGTCCAGACGGTCGGCAGCACCAAGGCGGCAGGCATGGGAGGGTGGAGGAGAGGGATTAACCAGGGCTCATGGTATCAGCCAAACTGTTGAGGAAGGTGCAGGAGCTGTGGAAAAAGTGGAGGACGAACTGGCGATGGGCATGTAAGACTCATCAGATGAGAGGAGACCTTGATCACATTTCTGTTGTGTGAGGTTGGGGGGAGAGGGCAGAGGAAGGAAGCATAATTCTTACCTCGCTACCAACACAACAAGGACTTGGTCCTCCTGGATGCGCAAGACAGATGAGTGCCTTCTTGCTGCACTATCTGCAACCTGACCCTTGGATTGTCAGATTTCGAAGTAATCCCGGCTACTGGGTTGCCACACTCTTAGATCCCCGGTACAAAAGTAAATTTGCTGAAATAATTCCTGCCATAGAAAGGGATTCACGCATGCAGGAGTATCAGCAGAGGCTGTTGCAGAATCTTACATGTGCTTTTCAACAAAACACCAGTGGTGCACGTAGTGAATCTCAAAGTTCTAACTTGCAAACCGTGGGAATTTCGAGTCTTCATCACTCAAACCGTAACAGTAACACAGTATCTGCTGGTAACAGCAATTTTGTGGAATCGTTTCACAACTTTTTTAGACCATCCTTTGCAAGGCCACAGGAGACAAGAAGTCTGACACATAGTCAACGCCTAGAGAGGATGGTACAGGAGTATCTCCAAGTGAACATCGAAGCCATGACTGTGTCACTGGACCCATGCTCATTTTGGGATTCCAATCTGGAAAAATGTCCGGAGCTCACCACTCACGCCTTGGAGATCTTGGCATGCCCTGCAGCCAGCGTTCTCTCTGAATGTGTGTTCAGAGCTTCTGGTGGTGTGCTGACAGATAAGCACACGCGGCTGTCCACTGAGAATGTAGACAGACTCACGTTCATAAAGATGAACAAATCATGGTTCCGCAAGGACTTTTCTACACCTGTGTCATCCTGGGGAGACTAAAAGCTTGAGTATTTGGTAAAATCACCTCACCAACCATTTTAAGCAACTCTGGGGCAATTGATGCCACTTAAGTGGTGTCTGTGCCACAATTTTTGGAAAAAATGGAGTCTGTTTTTAGGGTCCCCTTGCTGTGTTTTACGTGACGTTATCATCGTCAATTCCAGGTGGGTTGTGTCGCCCCCCCCTTTTAACAGTAAGAAACAACATACACTATGGCTTGGTGTAACACAGATGGTTGAGTCTGAAGAGCTGTTTACTCAGAGGTCTGCTCCAAAGCTTCAGTGTCTGCTAGTTAGCGTAGAATTTTTAACTGCATCTAGCCTAGGGCAATACTTTGGGCATAGTAGCCCAGCTGCGATGCAAGCTGCACCGCCTGTGTATCTAATAAGAATTTTTAAATGCATCTAGCCTAGGCAGACTGTGGGGACCCCCAACCAAACGCAGACGCTCAGCCCCCCTACCGCCCCCCTTTCCTTGACAATACAATAATGTAACTCTTGCAACTGGATAGGTGAGGATCAGTCACAGCTTTATTAACTCTTTATACTCATTCCATTAGAAAGGCATTTTATTTCTAAAATAATTCAGCTTGTTGCAGCATGCCCTGGGTCTCCACACTGGCAAGTTGGCCAACAAGGGTAACTCTCCAACATGTCCTTTCTATTTCCAGGCCACGGAGGATCCTGCGTACTCGTATGCAGGACTCTGACCCCCATCCATCACTCTTAACGCTTGTTCCACTCCGTCCTGGAGTCCTGACAGGAATATGTCCAGTCCAATATCCATTAAGTGAACACCGTCGGGCCGTATGAGGCCTGCTCTATCTCCTTCCAGTTGTCGGTGTTGTATCACTACACCGCCTCTGTCTCTTCTAAATTTTGCCATCCGAATATTTATTACCCACCTTGTCCGTTCGATGGCCGTGATGTCTCGCGCACCTTGCCATACCGCTATCGGCACAATCTCTGACCATACTATAGTTAGTTTTGTGAAAAATTCTCTGAAGCGCTCAGTGTCTAGTTTCATTATTGCCATTAGTTATGCGCTCTTGTGATGACCTAAGTCGTTTCCCCTTGCCTGTATAACTAAGATGACCCGACCTCTTGCCTCTCTCCCTACCTTGATTACCTCCATTAGTACCTGTGGCCATTGCAGGCCTCTAATACCTCTCCAGTTGAAATATGTGTTATGAAACTGTATTTTCCTCCCGCCTGGGCAGACTTTCTCCCTTTTTTCTGCCCAATATATATACGAGTGGCCTATCACCCACACTGTTGGCTTAGCGTCACCTGTAAAAGAATCAAACCACGTTAGGATAACAAGTCTGGTCTTATGTATCTCGCCAAACACGTGGATCGCCATCTCCCTATCCTCTGAACTTCCATTTCTGACAGTCCTGCTCTTGCTGGTTCTGTGGCCGTGCCTATGCGGAATGAGTGTGTCCAAAAATCTTTGGGGTGGTTCCCTGCCGATGTTATGCATTTATTAAATATAGCTTGGAACTGGTTTCTTGATAATGGAATTCCATCAATGTGTGATAGGAAGAAATTACTTTGTGATCTGATGGTTATATATGTCTTTACTATTGTTACCCGACTCAGTGTACCGTTTGTGGGTTGTAGAAGTACCCAAGTGCGCCTGCCCACTGGAATCGTTTTCAATTGGCGTATGCGTAGACGTATTGCATTATTGGCTATGACTACGTCCTGGTGTAATAATCCTCCACTGGTGGTAATTTTGGATTGAGGGACTAATTCGCTTATGCATAGCGCCCCGAAGAAGGCAATTGCAAATGCAGTAGACAGTAGTGTTGCTTCAAACTGTGAGTGTCATGTTAATCGTGTTAGGGATATGATGTGAGAAATCAGTTTTAGTGACACGGGACGGGACGTCTACACTCCTGACTTGGCTGACCCCTTTTCCAACCTTTTATGGATTGTCTGATGATGAATCTCTTTGTCACATCTCCCCAATTCAGTAGTTGGAAGTGAAATGCTACTCCGGTCAGACACCGCTGCGCTGACGCCCCTGATATGCCCCTCATCATTAGCTGGTGGAGAAATTCTATGGTGACTCTTAATCTGGCTTGTTCACATTGGTCAACCCGTCTGCCTGCTACTAGTCGTGTCCACTTTTAACATGCCTTTCCGCATGCTTGCCACGTCGACGGGGCAACTGACGTTCTGATTAATGACATCAACTCTTCGCCACTAGATCCCATAGGGAGGGTGGGCAACTGTTGCCCGATGGGTGGGCGTTGGGGAGGAGCTCTGTGAAAATCTGCCAATTGAATTGTGACAAAGCTTTAGCAGCAGCTTTAGACCCCTCAGCATCGTGGCTAGCACGGACCCATACATTGTGTTTTAGGCACAGGAATGATAGCCGGCGTAGTAGGCCTAGCACTGGGAGAGACGATGATGCCATCTTATTAATGCAGTGCGCTAGGCTGGTGTTTTTTGTTGTGAAGCGTATGTTTTTGTTAGCCAGGCGCGCGCCCTATATTTCTATTGCTACCACTATTGGGAAGAAAAATTATTTTCCGGGCTAGAGGCAGCTAAAAATTATTATTAATTTCAAAGCTGGTGGAGCTTGGTATAGATGGCCTAATACAATGAGTACCACACACTGGTACTATGCCCAAAATTATTTTCCAGGCAAGATGCAGCTAAAAATTATTAGTAATTTGAAAGCTGGTGGAGCTTAGTATAGATGGCCTAATAGAATGAGTACCACACACTGCTAATATGCCCAAAATTATTTTACAGGCAAGATGCAGCTAAAAATTATTATTAATTTCAAAGCTGGTGGAGCTTGGTATAGATGGCCTAATACAATGAGTACCACACACTACTACTATGCCCAAAATTATTTTCCAGGCCAGATGCAGCTAAAAATTATTATTAATTTCAAAACTGGTGGAGCTTGGTATGGATGGCCTAATACAATGAGTACCACACACTGCTACTATGCCCAAAATTATTTTCCAGGCAAGATGCAGCTAAAAATTATTAGTAATTTGAAAGCTGGTGGAGCTTAGTATAGATGGCCTAATAGAATGAGTACCACACACTGCTAATATGCCCAAAATTATTTTACAGGCAAGATGCAGCTAAAAATTATTATTAATTTCAAAGCTGGTGGAGCTTGGTATATATGGCCTAATAGATTGAGTACCACACACTGCTACAGGTCCAAAAGGTTTTACTTGGCTAGGTGCAGTAAAAAAATTGTATTACATACACAGGTGGTGTAGCTTGCAACACAGGTAGGCTACTCCACTGACTAACACACACTGCAAGAGGCCCAAAAGGATTTGCTTAGCTAGATTTAGCCAAATGCTGTGAAAAACACTTGCACAGCACTAAAGCAGACCTGCCTGGCAAAAAGTGATAGTAACTGTTGTTATCTAGCCCTCAAAAGGGCTGGAATTACAACTAGTCACTACTCCCAACCTATCTGTCGATTTAAGAGCACAGACTTGCCTGCTAAAAGTGCTAGTAACTGCTATAACCTAGCCCTCCAAAGGGCTGCAATTACAAACTAGTTCCTACTCCCTAAACCTTTCTGTCTATTTAAGAGATAATTCGCTTGCAATTCAGTTACACAATATAGCGCTAACAGAAGCAGCAGTGCCATCTAACACACAGCTGCAGCAGTGAGAAAATGGTGGCGACGGGGAAAATGGCTGGGTCTTATAGGGCAAGGACATGTGACATACACAGCCAATGACACATGCCCTTGCTTGTGTGAAAAAAAGCACTTCGCTCCGTGTGTGCGCTGCTGATAGGCTGACAGACTGCACCTCCCCACTGTAAATGCGGGAAAGAGAAAAAAAATGGAGATCTTCATTATTTATGCAGAGTTCCATTTCATGCCCCTCCCTCCGCCCCGCTGTACACTCAAACTGTGTATTAACATTGATTTTCAGCATTACTGTGAAAAAATCCAGTTACGATTTGGGTGCACGAACTGTTATCGAACATAACCTCGAACAGACGGATTTTTTTCAAATCGTTGGGGTTCGTAGAACGGCTCGAACACCTCCCAAAACAGCTCGAATTTGAGATTGGCAAACAGTTCGATTCGAACACCGCTCATCTCTATTCCTTACCACTGTATGGGTGGTCAAACTTTGGTAAATGAACAAACCTCTCTATTTTTGCAAATTAAAGAGTGTCATAGAAATTTTGAGTTTGTAGAGTGAAAATGAAAATGAAAATTCTCCAGCACAAATACAACATACTTTTCATTTACAAAATATTACAGATATACTGTATCTTTTACCAGAAGTGGTAATTGATCCAACAATATGTGATAATATAAAAGTTCATTGGTGTTATGAAATTGAGGTAGAAAAAAACATAGAGAAGCACCATGAAAGAACTAGATCTGAACACATAGTAACGAGGTGTAAGAATGGATGGTACAGCCTTTGTAATGTCAGCCAGATCTTGCTTCATATTTTTTCATCATTAGTTTCCCAGTAATGTGTGTTAAAATGGAAATGGCCTATGGAAATTTCTATTTAAATTAATACTATCGACTTCTTCAGCATAAGAGGAGGTTGGATCTGGGTCTGTTATGCACATTTAGTAAGGATAAAAATTGTATTCATTCAATGACAGTTTACAAATACCACAGAAAATAAGCTGCCTATAATCTTGCTATAAGGACCATATTTTGTGGAATGTACCATGTTTTTACAAAGTTAAAATTACTGGTTTCTCCATTTTGTACAGCTTATGAGTGTTAGAGAACCATTATTTAAGGGATAAAAATATATGTCTTTGTTTAAAAGCTCGTCAGTGTATCTCAATTTATTCAACTGTTAACTACTAAACATCTACAGTGCGCATAGTCTACATCAGATTGTTAAAATGCCAGGGCTTTTTCATGTAAAAAAAATCATACTAAGGAGAATCATATCAGAATGAGTTCCACCTTTAATGACACTCATTTTCTGTATAATTCAATTATAAAAGAAAAATAACTAATTAAAGTAATGTGGCTATATAATTATGCAGACACTTAAACGAAACTTTTTTTAAAATATTGTTTGAATTTATGATAGCATTCAGTCTTTTTTAGAGGAGCCTATCAGCCTGGTAAATCTAGATTTGGCAATCTTTGGTCACTCTTCCTTGCAGTAGCTTTTCAAATCTGTCAGATTGTGAGGGCACCTCCTATTTACAGCCTTCGACAGGTTAACACACATTTTCATTTGAACTCAAGATAGAGCTCAGGCTAAGCTATTCCATCAAATTGATCATCTCCTGGCAAAGTTATCATTTTGTTGGTTTGGAGGAATGCATTGTGTCTTTGTCATGGTGATAGGTAAAATTGTTTTCTATCTTTGGCTTTATAGCGGAGGCCTGAAGGTTTTGTTGCATAATTGACTGTTATTTGAAACTCTTCATAATTTCCTCCACCTTGACTAAAACGCCAGTTTTAACTGCCAAAAAACAGCCTCAAAGCATAAAGCTACCTGCAGCACGCTTGACTGTTGTTATGGTGTTATTTTGGTGATATGCAATGTTGGCTTTGCGCCAAGTTCAATCTTGGTCCCATAAGACCATAATTCCAATGGCCAAAAAGTTCAGCCCTGTTTTCATCAGGTTATAACACGTTTTCCCACTTGGGAAAAACATAAATTTCATATTCACATTACAATGTTAAAAAATTCTATGAAGCATTTGTGAATTCAAGATGCTCATCATACACCTATATGAATTCCTTGAGAGGTTTTGTTTCTAAAATTGTGTCAATTGTGGGGTTTCTGCTGTTTTGCCTTTTCATGGGCTTTGAAAATGAGACATGGCATCGCACTCTATTCCAGCCAGAATTACACTCCAAAAGTCAAATAGTGCTGATTCCCTTCTAAGCCCTGCCATGTGCCCAGACAGTAATTTCTGACAACATATAGGGTAGCAGCATACTCGTGAAAAATTGCACAACAAATTTTGGGGTCTATTTCCTCACCATACCACTAGATGAATTCAGTTATGAATATAGGTTCTGGTGGTTTCTGCTGTTTTGGCATGTCAGAAGCTTTGCAGATGCAGCAGCATTGCATCCGCAATTTATTCCAGGCAAATAGCGCTCTTTCCCTTCTGAGCTCTGTTGGGCTCCCAAACAGTAATTTCTGACCACATATAGGGTATTGTTGTGCTCAGGAGAAATTGCACAACATATTTTGTGGTCCATGTTCTCCTGTTACCCTTGTGAAAATGAAAAATTTGGGTTAAAGCAACATTTTTATGAAAAAATATTTACGTTTTTATTTTCACATCCCAGTGTTATAAAATTTTGTAAATATGTAGTAAGGACTGGGGAACAAAAAAGTGCAATATGCTCTTATCTGATAATCAAAATCACTAAGGTGAGGCAGTTGCTCACCTGGTTAGGTTGTGTAATACACAACAATTTATGGGATTCATAATTGTCAGCTGCTGCAGCCCCAAGGATTAGGAAACTGATAAAGCACCAAGAAGGAATCAATGGATTCTCTGCAGTGCTGACAAAAATCCAAAGGAAGATTCCAGGAGATAGGATTTGTATCAATGTGGTTTATTATTTATCAATGTAATTTAAAGTCATCCAACTTCTTCATCAGGAAAAAAACACAAACTTGGATTTTCATCAGCAGATGCAGATGATGCACTTATTCCTTCATGGCATAAAATTCTGTGAAGAACCTTTGGGTTCAGGATGCTCACCACACCCCTAGATGAATTTCTTAAGGGGTGTAATTTCTAAAATTGGGTCAGTTGTGGGGGGATTCTGCTGTTATGGCATGTCAGGGTCTTTGCAAATGCAACATAATACATCCATAAAGAGCATTCTTTCCCTTCCTAGTCCTGCTTTGTGCCAAAACATTAGTTTCTAACTACATTTAAACTCAAAGGCAATTGGACAACAAATTGTGTGGTCTATTTTTTCCTGGAACCCTTATGAAAATAAAAAAAATTGGGCGATAAACAAGTTTAAAAAAACTTACTTTTTCAATTTCACATCTCAGAGTTATAAAATCCTGTGATGCACCTGTGGATTGAAGATGCCTAGCACACCGCTAAATGAATACCTTGAGGGATACATATTACAAAATGGGGTCATTAGTGTTTTTTTTTTCTGTTTTGACATGTTAGGTGCTTTACAAATTCAACAGGGTGTCCACAATCTATTTAAGCCAAAGCTGCACTCCAAATACCGCTCCTATCCTTCTGATCCCTGCCATTTGCACCAGCAGTAGCTTCTGACCACATTTTGGGCATTGATGTGCTCAGTACAAATTGCACAATCATTTTTCTGGAACATATCCTCTTGTTACCACTGTGAAAAATAAATTTAAGGGCTTAAGCAACATTTTGGGAAGAAAATTACATTTTTCTAGTGTTATATTAATATGTGAAGCACTCATGGTTTTAAGATGCTTTTTACAACATAGATAAATTCGTTCAGTGGTGCAGTTTACAAATTTGGGTCCTTTTTGGGGTTTTCTGTTGTTTTGACATGTTAGAGGCTCTACATTTGGACATGGCAACTGAATAGACTGTTAGAATTTTTATTATGGCAAGAAAAAAGCAGCTAAGTAAAGAAAAAGAAGTGCCATCATTACTTTAAGAAATTAAGGTCAGTCAGTCTGAAAATTTGGGAAAACTTTGAAAGTGTCCCCAAGTGCAGTTGCAAAAACCATCAAGCGCTACAAAGAAACTGGCTCACATGAGGACTGTCCCAGGAAAGAAAGACTAAGAGTCACCTCTGCTTCTGAGGATAAGTTTATCCGAGTCACCAGCCTCAGAAATCGCAGGTTAACAGCAGCTCAGATTACAGACCAGGTCAATGCCACACAGAGTTCTAGCAGCAGACACATCTCTTCAACAACTGTTAAGAGTTGACTTTGTGCAGCAGGCCTTCATGGTAAAATAGCTGTTAGGAAACTACTGCTAAGGACAGGCAGCAAGCAGAAGAGACGTGTTTGGGCTAAAGAACACAAGGAATGGACATTAGACCAGTGGAAATCTGTGCTTTGGTCTGATGAGTCCAAATTTGTGATCTTTGGTTCCAAACACCGTGTCTTTGTGCAACGCAGAAAAGGTGAACGGATGGACTCTACATGCCTGGTTCCCACCATAAAGCATGGAGGAGGAGGTGTGATTGTGTGGGGGTGCTTTGCTGGTGACACTGTTGGGGATTTATTCAAAATTGAAGGCATACTGAACCAGAATGGCTACCACAGCATCTTGCAGCGGCATGCTATTCCATCCGGTTGGCGTTTAGTTGGACCATCATTTATTTTTCAACAGGACATTGACCCCAAACACACCTCCAGGCTATGTAAGGGCTATTTGACCAAGAACGAGAGTGATGGGGTGCTACACCAGATGACCTGGCCTCCACAGTCACCAGACCTAAACCCAATCGAGATGGTTTGGGGTGAACTGGACCGCAGAGTGAAGGCAAAAGGGCCAACAAGTGCTAAGCATCTCTGGGAACTCCTTCAAGATTGTTGGAAGACCATTTCCTGTGACTACCTCTTGAAGCTCATCAAGAGAATGCCAAGAGTGTGCAAAGCAGTCATCAAAGCAAATGGTGGCTACTTTGAAGAACCTACAATATAAAACATATTTTCAGTTGTTTCACGCTTTTTTGTTAAGTATATAATTCCACTTGTGTTAATTCATAGTTTTGATGCCTTCAGTGTGAATGTACAATTTTCATAGTCATGAAAATACAGAAAAATCTTTAAATGAGAAGACGTGTCCAAACTTTTGGTCTGTGCTGTAAGTCAGTACAAGACCTTCATCAGTTGTATGGATAGTAGGAAATTGTGAGCTGCAGTGCCTAGTGAAAGTCTGCAGTGTCCACAACTATGACTGGAAGCGCTAGAAAAACTTTTAATCACTTTACTGCAAAAGTTGAGTGTCGAGTCTCTCTTACTAGTGATGAGCAAGCATGCTCGCCACTGTTCGGTACTCACCCGAGCATCTCAGTACTCGAGATGCTCGGAGCTCGCCGAGTACTTGTGCAATGCTCGGGCGGGAGGTCGGGTCCCCGTCCTGCATGTTTGGCGCTATTTAGATCACCAATCATGCAGGGATTGTCTGCCACTCACTGTAATGTCACAGCCATGGTGGTTGCGGCATTACAGTGACTGCCCAAATCGATGGGAACAGTGCTCACAGTGAAACATGAAAAGCTGGTAATTCATCAGCGACATACATCGGTACCCGACAATTTAGAGCAGAAAGAATAGAGCATCACACATAGATTAGAGTGATAGAGACATGTCAGTCACATATATAATAAGTACAGTGACAGTGTTGGTTACTGTACTTGTTATTTAGTGTTAAAATACAGGATTTATTAAAAAAAAATAATAGTGTTTTCATGCACCCGTCTCTTTAAAAAAGCTGGCTGGCAATTCGGCAGCGGCATAAATCGGTACCCGACAATTTAGAACAGAAAGAATAGAGCATCACACATAGATTAGATAGATATAAACATGTCAGTCACATACATAATAAGTACAGTGACAGTGTTATTTACTGTACTTGGTATTTAGTGCTAAAATAAATGATTTATTGAAAAAAAAATTGGTGTGGGGTTCCCCGTAATTTTAGTTTCTAGCGGAGGTTAAGCAGATGGCTGGGGCATATGTTTGAAGCCTGGGAAGAAGGTAATACCCACGGAGATTCCCAGGCTACTAATATCAGCCCCCAGCTGAATACCTAGCCTTTACTAGCTATTAAAATGGGTGACCCCAAAAAATGAAGTGGGGTCACCCCTATTTTAGTAGCTAGCAAAGGCTAGGCAGACAGCTGGGGGCTGATATTAATAGCCCAGGAAGGGTGCCATGAATATTGGCCCCCTCCCAGTCTAGAAACACCAGCCTTCAGCTGCCCCAGAAATGGCGCATCCATAGGATGCACCAATTCTGGCTCTTAGCCTCGCTCTTCCCATTGCCCTGTAGCGGTGGCAGTGGGGTAATAGGGCTGGGGTTGATGTCAGCTTATAATGCCAGCTGACATCAAGCCCAATTTAGTAATGGAGAGGTGTCTATGAGACGCCCCCATTAATAACCCCATAGTGAAAGTTAAAAAAAAACACAAACACCCAGAATAAAGTCCTTTAATTGAAATAAAGACACAATTATTTAATGTTCTAAATTAAAATCTACTTACTGTCACGCCCATTCCAGCTGAAGCCAACGATCTCCTGCAATAAAAGTAAAATAATAAACCAACCTCATCCTTACCTTTGCATGGTTCCCAGGATGGCTTCAGCTCTGCTACATTGACATGACAGGCTGGATCTCAGCAGAATGCTGCCATCCAACTTGCCATTCCGCAGACCCTGAGAAGCTCCTCAGTGAAGCTCCTCAGTATCTGGCTCTGACGGCATCCAGATGAGCCGAGTTCATGTCCATTGAACTCAGCTCACCTCATGCACGTCACTGTCAGCGTGAGAGAATTCTCCTGCACATGCGGTGCCAGCAAATGACGCCACCGCTTGAGCAGGAGAATTTTCCCACGCTGGGACGGCATTGAGATGGCGGGCTGGAAGGTAGCAGAACGCTGCCAACCAGCATGCCATTCTTCAGAGACACTGCAGAGCGCAGGCAATGTCTCTGAAGGATGTCAAGCTGGATGGCAGCGTTCTGCTACCATCCAGCCTGCCATCTCAATGCCATCCCAGTGTAGGAGAATTCACCTGCTCAAGCGGTGGCGTCTTTTGCCGGCACTGCATGTGCAGGAGAATTCTCCCACGCTGTCAGTGACGTGCATAATGTGAGCTGAGTTCATTGGACATGAACTCGGCTCATCTGGATGCCGTCACAGCGAGACACTGAGGAGCGCAAGCATGCCTGCGCTTCTCAGTGTCTGCGCATTGGCAAGCTGGATGGCAGCTTTCTGCTGCGATCCAGCCTGTCATGTCAAAGTAGCAGAGCTGAAGCCGTCCTGGGAACCATGGAAAGGTAAGGATGAGGTTGGTTTATTATTTAACTTTTATTGCAGAAGACATTGGCTTCAGCTGGAATGGGCGATACGATAAGTAGAGATTAATTTAGAACATTAAAGGAATGTGTGTTTATAAAGGACTTTATTCTGGGTGTTGTGTTTTTTTAAATACTTTACTAAATATTCATGGCGGTCATGTCTAATATTGGTGTGACCCCATGATTTTCGGGCTTAGGGCCAGCTGATAATACCAAGCGGGCCCTAACCCCTTTATTACCCAGTGAGCCACTGAACCAGGACCCTGGATGAGTGTGGTACAGCGCCAGAAGATGGCGCTTCTATGAACGCGCCATTTTCTGGGGTGGCTGTTAACTGCAATTCACAGCGGGGGGGGGGGCAGAAATCGTGGGCCATCCTGCACTCCGGATCCAGCCCCCAGCTGCCTAGTTGTACCTGGCTGGAAAAAAAATAGGGCAAAGCCCCACGTATTTTTTTTTTAATTATTTCATGAAATTCATGAAATAATATTAAAAAATGGGCTTCCCTATATTGTTGTGTCCGACCAAGTACAAAGAGGCAGCTGGGAGTTGGGGGCTGCCCGTTCCTGGATGCTGTACCTGGCTGGCATACAAAAATATGGCACAGCCCATGTCAAAATTTTTAGAAAAAATTATTTAAAAATAAAAAAAAATTAATAATTTAGGGACTGCATCTTTATTAACCCCTCAAATGGAGGGGTTAATAAAGATGCAGTCCCTAATTGTGTTTTTTTTTAAATTTTTAATGATTTTTTCACAAAAATTTGACGTGGCCTTCGCCATATTTTTGTGTCCAACCAGGTACAGCAGGCAGGAACGGGCTGCCCCCAAGCCCCAGATGCCTATTTGTACCTGGCTTGAAACAAAAATACAGGGAAGCCCTTTTTTTCATTATTTCATGAATTTCATGAAATAATTTAAAAAAAATTGACTTGAGGCTTCGCCCTATTTTTGTGTCCAGAACGGTACAACTAAGCAGCTGGGGGCTGGAATCCGCAGCGTAGAGTGGCCCAAGCTTTCTGCGCCCCCCGCTGCAAATTGCAGTCCGCTGCCACCCAGAAAACGGGGCGTTTATAGAAGCGCCACCTTCTGGCGCTGTACTTAACTCATCCAGGGCCCTGGTGCGGTGGCTCACTGGGTAATAAAGGGGTTAGGGCCAGCTTGGTATTATCAGCTGGCCCTAAGCCCACATTTCATGGGGTCACACCAATATTACACATGACCGCCATGAATTTCTAGGAAAGTATTTAAAAAAAACACAACACCCAGAATAAAGTCCTTTAATTGAAATTAACACACATTCCTTTAATGTTCTAAATTAAACTCTACTTACCATATCACCCATTCCAGCTGAAGCCAATGTCTTCTGCAATAAAAGTAAAATAATAAACCAACCTCATCCTTACCTTTCCATGGTTCCCAGGACGGCTTCAGCTCTGCTACATTGACATGACAGGCTAGATCGCTGCAGAAAGCTGCCATCCAGCTTGCCATGCCGCAGACACTGAGAAGCTCCTCAGTGAAGCTCCTCAGTGTCTGGCTGTGATGGCATCCAGATGAGCCGAGTTGATGTCCAATTTTTTTTTTAATAAATCTTTTATTTTAACACTAAATGACAAGTACAGTAACCAACACTGTCACTGTCCTTATTATATATGGGACTTACATGTTTCTATCTATTTAATCTATGTGTGATGCTCTATTCTTTCTATTCTAAATTGTCGGGTACCGGTGTATGCCGCTGATGAATTGCTGGCTGGCTTTTTTAAAGAGACGGGTGCATGAAAATCGGAGGGCACTAGTGTGTTCCAAGTGCCCTGCTATGTTTTTCACGCACCCTCCTATATACCCTGCCTGCCTGTCTGTCCATATATTGTGCCTGCCTGCCTGATGTTTAATTGAGCCCTGTTCCCATCGATTTGGGCAATTTTTGACCTTCTGCAGACCGTCGCGGGGGACAGCCAGAAAAATGCTCTAGTTTCCCATAGACTTACATTGGGCTCGTTGCTTGGGTCAGGCACCCGAGTATTCCAATGTGCTCGACCCAAGCTTCGAGCACCCAAGCATTTTAGTGCTCGCTCATCACTATCTCTTACCTATTATATGGACAGGACTCCTATGGTAACAACACATTCTCCTTTAAACTGAGTGCTGAATATATCTGCATATATAGATATACATTCAGATTTCCATTTGTTATATGAATATATTTGTTATGCTCACACCTGGACTGACTGGCGTGAGCGTGGTTAGTGGTCCCACTGGGCCACGAACCGAGGAGTGCCTGGAGGGGCATGACTAGGGGCCTCGCCAGATCCGACCACGAACACACGGCGGCTTAATCAACTCCGTGGTCTGAGGAGGGACGTAGGAGGTGGCCCAGGTGCTGCTCCAGGTAAGAACCAGGTCACAGCTGTTGACCCACACCAGGGAATGCAGGAACGGGCAGGCACGGCTGGTATGCAGACCAGTGGGTACTGGCAGGCACGGCTGGTATGCAGACAGGCGGGTACTGGCAGGCACGGCTGGTATGCAGACAGGCGGGTACTGGCAGGCATGGCTGGTATGCAGACAGGCTGATACTGGCAGGTGGGAACGCAGGCTGGATAGGGACCAGTATAGACTGGGATACAGGAACAGAGCCGCTGGTGCGGTGGACAAGCAGAGCAGAACCACAGGCGTGGAGGACAAGCGGAGCAGAGCAGAGCGAAACCCCTGGTGCAGAGGACAAGCAGAGCAGAGCGAAACAGCAGGTGAATAGGACAAGCAGAGCAGAGTGAAATCACAGGTGCAGAGGACTATCAGAGCAGAGCGAAACCGCAGGTGCGGTGGATAAGCAGAGCAGAGCGATGCTTCAGGTGCAGTGGACAAACAGAGCAGAGAGAAACCGCAGGTGCAGTGGACAAGTAGAGCAGTTCAAATCTGCAGGTGCGGTGGACAAGCAGAGCAGAACGAAGCCACAAATGCGGTGGACAAGCAAAACAGAGCGAAACCGCAGGTGCAGTGGACAAGCAGATCAGAGTGAAACCGCAAGTGCGGAGGACAAGCAGAGCAGAGCGAAACCGCAGGTGCAATGGACAAGCAGAGCAGAACGAAACCGCAGGTGCGGTGGACAAGCAGAGCAGAGCGAAACCGCAGGTGCGGTGGACAAGCAGAGCAGAGCGAAGCCGCAGGTGCATTGGACAAGCAGAGGAGAGCGAAACCGCAGGTGCAGTGGACAAGCAGAGCATAGTGAAACCGCAGGTGTGGTGGACAAGCAGAGCAAAGCGAAACCACAGGTGTGGTGGACAAGCAAAGCAGGGCGAAACCGCAGGTGCGTTGGACAAGCAAGACAGAACAGAGCAGAGTGAAACCACAGAGCAGAAGGTGCAGGCAGACAAGACAGGGCTCAGTTCTCTTGGAACAGACTGGGAAACACAGTAGATAGCTAGAACACAGGAGGTAGATACGGAGGCAGGGAAACGGGACAAGCAGAACCAGATACACACAAGGTACTTGCAATGAAGTAGCGAGTGGACACAAAACTCACAAACAGAAGTACAGAAACAACGAGTTGGAATTAGGTGCAGGTTCAGACACTGCAGGAAAAGGGAAGGTTTGACATAGAGACAAACAGGTAATGGGCTAGGACACAGTTCAGACAGGAACTGAACCAGGAACAAGATACAGGAATGAGCCTGGGAACTCACCCCCAGGGTGGCAGAAACAGACCTGAAGTCACAGATACAGGTAACGGGCCTGGGTATACAGCCCCTAGGGAGGAGGAAACAGACAAGATGCAGGACAGGACCTAGCAACTCAGTTGCACAGTACACACTGAAAGAAAGTGTTGCTCAGGCACCTCCTACTGGGTGGAGGGGGTTTAAGTATCCAGTGACTCACAGAAGTAGGCTGGGGAGGCATTAGGACTGTGCACACTGTAACTTTAAGAATCAGGCAGTAACAGCGCCGCCGCCCTAAGCAATCAGACAAGAGACATGCACACAGCAAGTACTGGAGCAAAGTGTGCAGCCTGGACTGATAGGTAAGTTGGCGGTCTTGCATGGTGGAAGATGGTAAGCCATGCCAGCTCGCCGCCAGGGATGTTACAATATTATATTACGTTATTTGATATAAAGTACATCATTTGGACAGTTTTTTATACCCTCCTTTAATTTGAAGGATTTATAGGGCAACATTACAAGGATAGACAACTGCCAAATGGGGACACCATTATTGCGTCTACAACTAGGGTGCCAACCTCTGAAGTTAGATAGCTGTCAACAATTGGGTGAATTAGGTTCATCAAATTACCCCCCTTTCTCGCAAATGTTACATTTCACACCCAGACTGTTTCCTTTTTCTTTATATCTGATTTATTGGGTGTGTTGTTTTTGTATTTTAATTATAACCTATCCCTATCAAAGTTTTAATTTGTAAAGGGAGATATATACTGTTTTTTAATTAGCTAGACAGCAGAAAAATAAGTAAGTTTCCATTGGACTTGATTTTTCTATCTGCTTTCATACTCCTGCAATGACAGCTTTTATCATTAACAGTGTACAGCTTGTTTCCATGGAGTCTGGCCGAGAATGCACAAAAATTATATTCTAGGAGAGGGGTTTACTATTATCATCCCATCTAGCTATCTCCAGTCCAATAATTTCTATTCAGCAGCTAGCTGCCAATCCCTCCTATTATCTCATCTATTGAAGAGAGATTCCATTATAAATCATCAGCTCAGCAGCTCTCTCAGCAGGTGAGGTCTCGCTGTCTTCGCTCTCTATACTCGCTATCTGGACCTGTGTGCTTGTTCAAATGACTTTTGTGTAAATACATGGATAACAGTGTAGACTCAGAACAAACCACAGATAGCTAAATTTATTATTGCAGAGCTTGTGATGGGCTTCATAGTTCTATTAAAACTGCAGAAGTGCTCTCACTCAGGGAGGAGAGGCCACTCGACTAGAAACTAGGAAGAAAGGATACTGTAAGGAAACTGCATTGTTATGAACTGATCAAGAAACAGCTTGAGAATAGCCCTTTAAGGTCTTAAAATTAGGTAAATAGAACATTATATAAAAACAACACGTGAAAATTACACCTTGACATAATTTATGTATGAAAAAAAAAGTTAAAATAATTGTTTCAAAAATTAAGCTCTTAAACCCTTAGCGCAATATTACTTTCATCTATGAGAGAGGAGAGAGCTCGGGAGTTGGGCTCCCTCCACAAACTGACAAAGGCATTATAGACAGATATTGACTTCAATTATAGCTGGCATTTGTAGTTAATAGTCGTGGCCAGAGCTTAGCCAATCACTTAACTATTTAAATGCCGCAGTAAATTTCTTTTAAAAGAGAGCCAGAAGTTGACTGAAGTTTGGCTCTTCACTGTCTCATTGTATGGCAGCTTTATGAAACTTCATGTTTAGATATAGGAAATGCCATTCTGAGTGAGACTGAGTGTGCAGCATCTTAACTCAGGCATTATCTATGTTGCTGCTTTACTTTATGTTGTATGTTATTATGTAACAAGTAGTGATGAACGAGCACTAAAATGCTCGGGTGCTCGAAGCTCGGGTCGAGCACATTGGAATACTCGGGTGCTCGACCCGAGCAACGAGCCCAATGTAAGTCTATGGGAAACTAGAGCATTTTTCTGGCTGTCCCCCCCGGCGGTCTGCAGAAGGTCAAAAATTGCCCAAATCGATGGGAACAGTACTCAATTAAACGTCAAGCAGGCACATATATAGGCAGACAGGCAGGCAGGGTGTATAGGAAGGTGCATGAAAAACATAGCAGGGCACTTGGAACACACTAGTGCCCTCCGGTTTTCATGCACTAGTCTCTTTAAAAAAGCCGGCCGGCAATTCATCAGCGGCATACACCGGTACCCGACAATTTAGAACAGAAAGAGTAGAGCATCACACATAGATTAGATAGATAGAAACATGTCAGTCACATATATAATAAGTACAGTGACAGTGTTGGTTAATGTACTTGTCACTCAGTGTTAAAATAAAGGATTTATTAAAAAAAATAATAGTGTTTTCATGCACACGTCTCTTTAAAAAAGCCGGCCAGCAATTCATCAGCGGCATACATCGGTACCTGACAATTTAGAACAGAAAGAATAGAACACACACATAGATTAGATAGATAGAAACATGTCAGTCACATATATAATAAGTACAGTGACAGTGTTGGTTACTGCTCTTGTCATTTAGTGTTAAAATAAAAGATTTATTAAAAAAATAATTGGCGTGGGGTTCCCCGTAATTTTAGTCTCTAGCAGAGATTAAGCCCCATTTCTGGGGCGGCTGACGGCTGGTGTTTCTAGCCTGGGAGGGGGCCAATATTCATGGCACCCTTCCTGGGCTATTAATATCAGCCCCCATCATTTTTTTTTTGGGTCCCCCATTTTAATAGCTAGTAAAGGCTGGGTATTCAGCTGGGGGCTGATATTAGTAGCCTGTGAAGCTCCGTGGGTATTACCCCCTTCCAAGGCTTCAAACATCTGCCCCAGCCGTCTGCCTAACCTCCGCTAGAGACTAAAATTACGGGGAACCCCACGCCAATTTTTTTTTTAAATAAATCCTTTATTTTAACACCAAATAACAAGTACAGTAGCCAACACTGTCACTGTACTTATTATATATGTGACTGACATATTCTATCTATCTAATCTATATGTGATGCTCTATTCTTTCTGTTCTAAATTGTCGGGTACCGATGTATGCCGCTGATGAAATGCCGGCTTTTCATGTTTTACTGTGAGCACTGTTCCCATCGATTTGGGCAATCACTGTAATGCCACAACCACCATGGCTGTGACATTACAGTGAGTGGCAGACAATCCCTGCATGATTGGTGCTCTAAATAGCGCCATACATGCAGGACGGGGACCCGAGCTCCCGCCCTAGCATCGCCCAAGTACTCGGCGAGCTCCGAGCATCTCGAGTACTGAGATGCTCGGGCGAGTACCGGGCAGTGGCAAGCATGCTTGCTCATCACTAGTAACTAGCAATGTAAGAAGAATTCTTGTGTATTATGGAGCATCAGGAAGCTAGAAACTGCAACTATAGAGTTAAACCCTTCAGCTAACTTCAGTTTACCCTGCCTTCTTTTATTGTGGCTATTTTTAACTCTGAATATGTTGTGAGATACTGACTAAGTTGCTGCATTATCTGTCCTCAAATTGCAAATTAACTCTTTGGAAGCAGTTATGTCCTCCTTTAGCTTGAGTGAATACTGCTAATTAATGCACAGTAACATCTTATTTATTTTCTGATAAATAGTATTATTCTGTACATAATAAAGTTCTGGCTCCTGGAGGGGTTGGGAAAAATGTTTGCCAGATATGCAGCCCATGAATTTATTCACTGTGATTGTCCTTACATTTTGATACATTTATTGAAATAAAGTAAGTAAATATTTTCATTGTTTTCCATGAATAAGTGAGAGAAAGGCAAATTGATATATCCACCTTAAATTCTAAGAGATCTATCCATTAAAGTACATTAACTATTCGGATGTTGTATAGGGCCAGCTCATCCACCCCTCTACAATTGTTGTCTCCCTCCAACAAAAAAACACACAAGAATAAATTTTACTCTTGCTGTAGCAATATTAAAGTAAAATTTTCTTTGATGTAATACTGAGAGAAATATCTGATTTCTAAATGATACAGAATGTTTTTGAGAAAAATTTTACATTTTCATCTACAGTCACTTTTTGTGCTTCTCTCAGGACAGATAGATCCTCTTTAACAACATAGTAAAAAGTAATTTCTTGTTAAAGTATTGTGAATGTATACTATAATTTGTATTACTTATATGATTGAAGCACATAAAAACAGTATACGATAAACTCAGACATCTTATAAGATGTAACATTTTCATGATTTTAATTCATGATATATAAGTTGGTAATAATACTTAATTAGCTAGTATCAAGGCAAGCTAATCTGATTTTGAAATAAATCAATTGTGTTTTTATTGTTTTGAATTAATTACATAGGAAACAAATGATTACAACATTCAAGTTTTGTCAGGCAATTAATTTACAATTTATGACACAGGAAGCGTGCATTATTGAGATTTATATCAGAAAATCAAGACATAATTAAATTGTTTTTGAAATTGAATTTACATTTGTCTCTCTAGCTTTAAAATTAGCAGTTTAATGGTCTGGAGTAAATCACCAAGCATTTTCTTTATCTAAAATGTTCACATTTAAAATTGTTTTCCCTTTATAGTTTCTTAAGGCACTTCCTTTTAGAAAGATATACTGAGAAATTGCTTAAATAAAAAAAATAAAATATCTGATTCACCAAAATTTGAAAGAACTCACATATGGATCATTAAAATACAACATTTTAATTTGATCTTTCCTACTGAATTTTAAATTAAATGGTTGTTACTTTAAAAGTATATGTTCCAATGGGGTTAATGTGCTAGGCCACATGCAGATATCCATTTTTCGTTCTCGTGTGCATATAATGCAGGTAAACAGTATGCAACAGCGGAGACACAGGCAGAACAGCAGTATATTTCTTTTATTTAACAACTAATATAAACAGTAAAACATATATTATATGTTAGCAATTTCTTTACAACATTTGACAGTAAAATAAGCAGTAAATCACATAACAGAATAAATAAGAACACACTAGAATTCAGGGGATGGTAGTTTAAAATGCTCTATTGGAGGGAATGGGAACTATATTAACTATAGTGGGCAAGGGGTAGTCTTTTAAAGCTTTGGCAATACTCTGCTCCTGCCACAACTCGCTGCCCATTTTCCTCTATCCACTTTTGCGATGCCGCTCTGGTGTCTGCTGGTCCCCGTCTGACTACTGTCTTTCCCTCTATCCGTGCCCGCTACCATATGTCCCTGTCAGAGGTAACGGCCCTCCTCGCACGTCCTTCCTGGTCGCCGACCCGACCGTGAATCTTCGATCTGACACCTCCGGAGCTTCTGCGACGTCCTGTCACTGGCGCACACATCTGAGAACCGTGCTACCGCAACCTGTTCCTGTTCTGTCGACCGACGTCACCCGAGTGAGGAACCTTGACTGGCATAGATTGGGTCTTCGGGGCTTGACCGTCGATGTCTGGGCTGGGAACCTTGACTGGTGTCGCTCGGGTCTTCGGTGCTTGACCGTCGACGTCTGGGCTGGGCGGATATGCGGCACCTTTCTTTCTGACAGGAGCTCCGGACACTGCTGATGTTCCTCCTGCCTCTCTCTGCCACGTCAGAATCATCTTAGAACTTGCACACCTGCTGTTTTTCTCCTCAGCTCGTTTCCCTGACAATGCTCTCCCCAGAGGCCTGATCAAACTCCTCTTCTCTGATGCTCTGGTTTCACATTGTCCTGGCTCCTTACATTCATCCCTTCTTTTATCTTGCCAGTCCCTGGGCAAGGGAAGTTTACATATATGTGTTGCTTCTTTAAGGGTAGTTCAACTTCTGTCAAGAGCCGCACACATTCCTGAGTTTTCTGTTGGATTTGCGTCCAGATGAACTAATCTTGTGCGTACAGCCTAGGAGGAAAGCCTGATTTGGCTCGATTTGTCCCGCACGGTTCTCCAGATAGAAATTCTTCTGAGAGATCTGAGGTTCTAGTTGGTTCACTGTGCATCGGCCCCGGTAGTTCCATCGGTACCCTTAATCATCATCGATCGTCGGTTCAGTAACTGTTTCTAGTGGCGTCTTAAATACACCTTTTCCCATTTTTCCGCCTCAGAAAGGCATGGGTGAAGCATATTTCTGTGCAACACTTGCGTTGGGGCACTCTCTTCACTTTCCGTTCGAACTTCATAAAGAGGGCTATTTGGGTGGACTCGCCTCACAATTCGATAGGGCACTTCTTCCCACCGGTAATTTAACTTATTCATGGGTCGCTTTGTTTGCATTAACACCCGCTCTCCTGCCTGAAGGGTTTTTTCCTGTGTTGGACTTTTGATGTGGTATTCTATCTCCTTAAGTCTCTGTTCCACCAAGAATCTCATGATTTGAAGTCGATGACGATGTCCCTGAACCCAGGTAGTTGGCTGACTTCCCGTATTTTTATCCTCTAACTCTAGTCCTAATTCGGTAATTTCTCGACCACCTCGCCCAAACAGTAATGTGTAGGGTGTGTATCCAGTGGTCGCATGAACCCGATTGTTATACACCCACAACAGCTCGGAGACAAACTCAGGCCACCTAATTTTCTGATCTTCTTCCAGTGTTCGTAGCATTTGGAACAAAGGTCTATTGAAGCGTTTCAAAGCTCCATTTCCCTATGGGTGGTATGGCGTGGTCCGGGATTTGTCTGTACTGTAGAGATGCACTTCCTCCCTTATCTTCCCTTGGAAGAAGCTCTTTGATCTGAATGAATTCTCTTCGGGCACCCATACACATGGATGAAATCTTGACAAATTGCTTTGGCTGCTGTTTCTGCCATCTGATCTCAAGTCGGAGTGACCACAGCGAACTTTGTGAAGTGGTCGGTCAATACCAAACAATGCTCATAACCATTGTAGGATATTCTGATCATCAAGTAATCCACCATCAATACTTACAACGGGGCAGACGTCTTTATAGTTTGAACTGGTGCCCTTTGTTCTGGAGGCTTGGTTAACTCACACTGACTGCACCTTCGACAGGCTTCTTCCACTGTCTGTCGCAGCTGAGGCCAGTACACTAATCTTTGCAGCCATCGGAAAGAATTTTCAGTGCCAAAATGGGCCCCTCATTCTTGAGCTTCCTTTGCCAGTCTCATCGCCATTTTTTCAGCGATCACCACTTGCAAGATCATCCAATTCAGCTGAATCCTTCGGCACAGCAGACCATTCTTCATGACAAGTCGTTCCCATTGGCCTAAGATCTGTAACGTACTAGCTGAGAGGCACTCTTAATTCCAGATCACGTTTCTGCCTCAAGGTAACCCACTTCCTCAGCTCCACAAGTTCAGGATTGGACTGCTGGAGATAAATCCACTTATCCCTTGGGTGTTCAAGGACCTGGGCGGGTTTACGCTTGCCTTCTGTTCCTTGAGCAGCCACCACGACGGCTGCAAAACTAGTAAAATCTGTGACCTCGTAGCCTTCTAGATCTTCATCTGTTTCTTCCTTTGGACTTATTGGAGTGACTCAAGAGAGTGCATCGGCATTGGTATTCTGAGCTTTTGACCGATACGCGATTCTGTACCGGTACTTGGACATTCTGGCAACCCACCTTTGTTTCAGCGCTCCTAACTTTGCATTTTTGAAATGAGCAAGGGGATTGTTATTGGTTCTCACCTGAACCTCCGACCCTGACAGATACTCGGCAAACTTTTCAGTCATGGCCCAGACTAGCGCCAGCAGCTCTAACTTGAATGAACTGTTGTTATCAGAGTTCCTTTCGGTTTCTCTCAGTGACCGACTAGCATATGCAATCATCCATTCTTTGCCTTCTTGAATTTGCGCTAATACTTCTCCTAAGCCGTACAGACTTCCATCAGTGTATAGTAAGAATGGTTGGGAGAAGTCGGCATAGGCAAATATGGGAGCATTGGTTAATGCAATCTTCAGGGCACAAAAGGCTTCTTCCTGTCATAAACAATGGGCCACTAATTGGCCCATTGTTTATGTTCCCCAGCATCCTCTCAGAAGTTCGTGTAGCAGGGTCGCTATTTTGGCAAAATCTTTAATGAATCTTCGATAGTAACCTGCCAGGCCTTGGAACGCTCTTAGTTCTCTTATATTGGTCAGAATGGGCCAATTCTGCACAGTCAACACTTTTGCAGGGGTGGGGTAGACTCCAGCACTGGAGAGGATGTGCCCCAGATACTCAATATCCCTCTAGAACAAGTGACATTCCTGAGGTTTAATCTTCAGCCAATGCTTTTGGAGCCTCTCTAGCACTTGTTCTAACCGACTGAGATGTTCGTTGGAGGAAAATACTACAATGTCATCCAGATAGATTAAGGTTTCTTCGAAATTGAGATCCCCAAGACATCTCTCCATCAACCTTTGAAAAGTTCAAGGTGCGTTAGTTGGCCGAAGGGCATCCGTTTGAACTTGAATAGACCCATGGGGAAGATGAAGGCAGTCTTCGACCAATCCTTATCGGCCATAGTATCTTGCCAGTAGCTGCTGGCCAGATCGAAGGAAGAGAAATATTTAGCTTTTCCTAAAACAGACAGGGACTCTTCAATTCATGTTAGGGGATAGGAATCCCACATCATACAAGCGTTCAACAGTCGATAATCTACGCAGAACCTCAAGGTCCTATCCTTCTTCCGAACTAGTACAATGGGTGCAGCCCAAGGGCTCTGACTCTCTCAAATTACTCAATTTTGTAAAATATGGGACAAGAGGTTTTTCACTTCTTGATAAATTTGTGGTGGAATCTGACAGTATCTGTCTCTAATAGGAGCAGTGTTCCCCATAGGGATTTCATTCTAGATTGCCTCAGTGCACCTGAAATCGTTTTCATGACGAGCGAACACCCCGTGATAACGCTGCAGTAGGCCCTCGATTTGTTCTACTTCCTCTGGGGAAAATTCTGTAAGGTCAGCCTTCATCTGTTCCAGGAGAGAACGACCAACCCGTGCTACCCCTTCTTTCACTCTCTTGGTGAGAGACATTGACAGAGTCCATGGATCTCCTTCCAGGGGTGTCAACTCAATGGAGTAGAGTATGGGAAGATCCTCTGGTGTTACGTTCACTTGGGCGATTTCTTTCCGAGGGTTCAACTGTAAATTTATTTAGCTTAAGTTGAGCTTAAGTTGGGAAGCTGGTTGGCAGCTACTAGTCTTATATTTGGCCCCTTGTAGGTCCAGCTGACCGCAGGGAAGTGAGTGTTGAAGTATTTTTAAGGCATAGTGGTCACCTGAAGCCCCGTATCCATTAAACATTGAATGCATTTCCCATTAAATTCTGCCCAAGTCATGGGCCTTTCTGAGACAATATTTTCAGAGCCTTCCTCCCCTTCTCCTGGGACATGGTACCCCACGGTGTGCTCCTCAAATGTTGGGCTCCTTAGTTTAAAGGACACCCCCTTCTTCCTTGGCTCTGGCTTGTGCCCTCTCGGGATATATGTCCTTGGCCACCACAGTTCCAACATTCAACTCTTTGCTCTTCTCTCCGGCGATGGGTCTGAGATGAGAAATTCAGGGTAATAGCATCCTTTCCTTGTTCCTTCTCCTTATATCTAGCTGAGGGGCCATCCCTTGACAAATTACTGGAGGTTCCTATGAGAGTAACTCTCATCTAATATCTCTGATCTCCTGACATAATTCTCGTTCCCAGTCAGGTTACCTGCCGACAGCTTCCGATGTGGTAGCTACCTGGTGACTCCAAACCGCGCCCATCAAGGCGGGAATCTCTTTTTCTCAAACTCATGCCTCATCCCTGGTTTCCAAGAAAGTCATGTCCGGATTAGTACATAACTGCTCCTTCAGAGCCTGTTGCAGGTAGGGGTTCCTTAGTCCGGTAACAAATTGATCCAATAGTACTTTGCCTAAGGATCCCAGCCCTTGATATTCCTCTTTAATCTTCCTGCCGATATGTGCCGTCACCTCTTGCAGAGCATTGACAAACTGCACAATAATCTCACCTTCCCCTTGAATTGTTTAAATAAGTGTAAGTGCATGCGTAAGTTATCAAGGTCAGTAGTGTCACCGTGCATATCTTCCAAAATCCCAATCACTTTTTCTATTGTGTCATGATCCTTAGGTTGTCGGTACCTAACAGTCTGTCGTGCCTCCTTATCAAGAATCAGTAAGGCTAGCTCTGCCTACATGGCTGGGGTCATAGGTTACATCCTGACCATGTTCTGCAGTCTCTCCATCCAATCCCACAACTGTATATTATTACCCATGTATTTTGGGAGGTTACTGAGCATGGCCTCCAGGGGAACACTTCCCCTGACAAGTCCGCCATCACACTGTTCCACCATTTCAGCACTGGAATGTTGGATCATGCCGAGTACGCCAAATATAATGCAGGTAAACTGTATGCAACAGCGGAAACACAGGCAGAAAAACAGTATATTTCATTTATTTAACAACTAATATAAACTGTAAAATATGTATTATATGGTAACAATTTCTTCACAAAATTTTAAAGTAAAATAAGCAGTAAATCAAAATAGAATTAATGAGAATACACTAGAATTCGGGGGCTGGTAGTTTAAAATGATCTATTGGAGGGAAAGGGAACTATATTAGCTGTAGCGTTGGCATCTCTGCCTCCTGCCCAGCAGAGACGCCAGTCCCCTCACCCCTCCACCCCTCCTTCTGGTTCCCTCGCCACGGCTGCCAAGGGTGCGCACACTGTGCGCAGATCCCCGGGCATTGTATTTAGGAGGTGAACATGCTCCTTACTTCTTAACCACTTCGCGCCAGAGCCTGTTTTTGCCTTCGTGACCGGGCCAATTTTTTCAATTCTGACCACTGTCACTTTATGAGGTAATTACTCTGGAACGCTTCAACGGATCCCCCTGATTCTGAGATTATTTTTTCATGACATATTGTACTTCATGATAGTGGTAAAATTTCTTCCATATAACTTGCGTTTATTTGTGAAAAAATCGGAAATTTGGCGAAAATTTAGAAAATTTTGCAATTTTCAAACTTTGAATTTTCATGCCCTTAAATCAGAGAGATATGTCACACAAAATAGTTAATAAATAACATTTCCCACATGTCTACTTTACATCAGCACAATTTTGGAACCAAAATTTTTTTTTGTTAGGGAGCTATAAGGGTTAAAAGTTGACCAGCGATTTCTCATTTTTCCAACAAAATTTACAAAAACATTTTTTTAGGGACCACATCATATTTGAAGTCACTTTTAGGGGTCTTTATGACAGAAAATACCCAAAAGTGACACCATTCTAAAAACTGCACCCCTCAAGGTGCTCAAAACCACATTCAAGAACTTTATTAACCCTTCAGGTGCTTCACAGGAATTTTTGGAATGTGGAAAAAAAAAATTAACATTTAACTTTTTTCACAAAAATGTTACTTTAGACCCAATTTTTTTTATTTTCACAGGGGTAACAGGAAAAAATTGACCCCAAATTTTTTTGTGCAATTTCTCTTGAGCGTGCTGATACCCCATATGTGAGGGAAAACCACTGTTTGGGCGCACTGCAGGGTTCGGAAGGGAAGGAGCGCCATTAGACTTTTTGAATGTAAAATTTGTCTGAATAATTAGCAGACGCCATGTCGCATTTGGGGAGCCCCTAATGTGACTAAACAGTGGAAACCCCCCACAAGTGCCACCATTTTGGAAACTAGACCCCTTAGGGAACTTATCTAGATGTGTGGTGAGCACCTCGCACCCCCAGCTGCTTCACAGAAGTTTATAATATTGAGCCGTAAAAATAAAATTTTCACATTTTTCCCACAAAACCGTTTTTCATCCCTTAATTTTGCATTATCATAAGGGTAATAGGATAAATTGCACCATGAAATTTGTTGTGCAATTTCTCCTGAACACGCTGATACCCCATATGTGGAGGCAAATTACTGTTTGGGCGCATGGCAGGGTTTGAAAGGGAAGGAGCGCCATTTGACTTTTTGAATGTAAAATTTGTTTGAATAATTAGCAGACGCCATGTCACATTTGGGGAGCCCCTAATGTGACTAAACAGTGGAAACCCCCCACAAGTGCCACCATTTTGGAAACTAGACCCCTTAGGGAACTTATCTAGATGTGTGGTGAGCACCTCGCACCCCCAGCTGCTTCACAGAAGTTTATAATATTGAGCCGTGAAAATAAAATTTTCATATTTTTCCCACAAAAAATCTTTTTCATTCTCTAATTTTGTATTATCATAAGGGTAACAGGATAAATTGCACCATGAAGTTTGTTGTGCAATTTCTCCTGAACACGCCGATACCCCATATGTGAGGGAAAACCACTGTTTGGGCGCACGGCAGGGTTTGAAAGGGAAGGAGCGCCATTTGACTTTTTGAATGTAAAATTTGTTTGAATAATTAGCGGACGCCATGTCACATTTGTGGAGCCCCTAATGTGTCTAAACAGCGGAAACCCCCCACAAGTGCCACCATTTTGGAAACTAAACCCCTTAGGGAACTTATCTAGATGTGTGGTGAGCACCTTGCACCCCCAGCTGCTTCACAGAAGTTTATAATATTGAGCCGTGAAAATAAAATTTTCACATTTTTCCCATAAAAAATGTTTTTCATCCCCTAATTTTGCATTATCATAAGGATAACCGGAGAAATTGCACCACGAAATTTGTTGTACAATTTCTTCTGAGTACGCCGATACCCCATATGTGGGGGAAAACCACTGCTTTGGTGTACGACAGGGTTCGGAAGAGAAAGGAGCGCTATGTTGGCTGGGATAGGCAGCAGACACCATGTCACATTTGAAGAGTCGCTGACATGCCAAAACAGCAGAAACCTCCACAAATGACCCCATTTTGTAAACTACACCTCTCAAGGAATTCATCTAGGGAAGTAGTGAGTATTTTTTAATTTTTAAATTTATACCATTGGGCAGTGAAAAAATCATAATTATATTTTTACCACAAAAAAATGTTTTACCCTCAGATTTTACATTTTCACACAGGGCAATGGGTAAAAATGGTGCCGAAATGTGTCACACAATTTCTTCTAAAAGTGGCAATACCCCATATGTGGCTGTATCGTACCGTTTAGCCATACGGTGAGATCTGGGGGAGACGGAGTGCTATTTGACAATTGGAGAACAAATTACTGTAGAATAGGCATTTGGATTTGGGAGCACAAAATTTTCTGAATTTCTTTTGGGGGGCAAGGGTCATTTTGCTTTTCCAGAGCCTTTCTGCTACCAGTAACTTGGAAGTCCCTTATATTTTTAACAGATGACGGACCTGAGTGGAGACTAGCTTTTTTTGAGGACTGAGTTGAAGCTTTTATTGGGAACATTTTACGTAACATTTATCTGGCGCTCTAGGCTGAGCACTTACATCGGGGTTTCCATCTAAATTTCCAAGTGATGTAATTCAGATGAAACCCCTGCAGGATCCATTCACTGTAATGAGGCAGCAGAGTTACTCTGGACACCGTCTGGCCTCTGTGTAGCGGTGTCCTTTTTTTCAGAAGTGCACAAAACTGTGGCCAACCGCACTTTTATGCACGCCTAAAACAAATGACACCGTGGGATCCCAGGCTAGACGGCGTCCACAGTGGCCTATATCTGTCTCATTACAGGGAATCTTCCGTCATGGGTTCCGTCTGAATCACTTATTTCAGAGATTTACATGGAAACTCTGGGGTAAGTGCTCAGCGCAGAGCACAGGATAAATGTGGGCAGAGCCTTACTGGGATCTTTGGGGACATAATAAACAAATCAGTAGCAGGTGAAGAATTGGTTTTATTTATTTTTTACGCCGTTCCTAGTGTGATATAACTGATTAGATTACTTTATTCTTCGGGTCGGTGTGATTACAGAGATACCAGATTGATATCGGGTTTTTATGACTGACAGCTGTCACACACTAAAAGACGCTTTTTTTGCAAAATCTAGTTTTTGCATCACCATATTTTGAGAGCTATAATTTTTCCATATTTCGGCCGACAGAGTCATATGACGGCTTGTTTTTTGCGGGACGAGTTGACATTTTTATTGGTACCATTTTTGGGGACGTGACATTTTTTGATCGCTTTCTATTCCGTTTTTTGGGAGGTAAAAAAAACAAAAACAAACAATTCAGGAATTGTTTTTTGAGTTTTTTTTTTATGCCGTTCTGCGTGTGGTAAAAGTGATCAGGCAGCGTTATTCTTCGGGTCAGTACGTTTACAGCGATTCTACACTTACTGTATTTTTTTTATGTTTTGGCGCTTTTACACAATAAAACTATTTAATAGAAAAAAATTTTTTTTTTGCATTGCTTTATTCTGAGCGCTATAACTTTTTTATTTTTCAGCTGATGGAGCTGTATGGCGGCTTTTTTTTTGCGTAACAAGATGACGTTTTCAGTGGTACCATTTTTATTTCTATTTTGTTTTTTGATCGCATTTTTTTCCACTTTTTGTTTGGCAATATGATGAAAAAGCATATTTTTTTGCTCCGTTTTTTATTTATTTTTATTACGGTGTGCACAGAAGGAGTTAATTAGTGTGACAGTTTTTATAGCTCGGGTTGTTTCGGACGCGGCGATACCAAATATGTGTACTTTTTTTGGTTTTGTAAAAATATACGGATTTATTGGTTTAATATTTTATTTATTTATTTTTATTTATTTTGTGATTTTTTTATTAATAGTTTAAAAACTTTTTTTTTACTTTTTTTCACATTTTTTCTTAGTCCCTGTATGGGACATTAATTTTTATTTTTCTGATCTCTGATCTCATGTAATGTAATAGACATATATTACATTACATGAGATCTTCCCTGACTGTTTCAGTCAGAGTCTCCTGTCTGGCTACAGCTGCAGCTGAGCCAGACAGGACACCATATATGGCAGAGCTGGAGGCGGTCATGTGACCTCCAGCTGCCATAGCAACCCCAGGTCCTGGAAGGACTCGGAGGTCTTCGGAGAGGTAAGTTGACGACCCCCTCTCCTCCTGCTGTCTCCTATATGCCGCGATCACTATAGATCACAGCATATAGAAGACAGCTAAGGGTTAACATCACTGGGACCTGATCTAACCAGGTCCCGATGATGTTCCCTGTCAGAGCTAACGCTCTGCACCGGAATCGCAGCGCTTGCAGGACCCTGGGGGTCCTGAGCGCTGCGAGACCACCCACCGTTTTTAAACGTCGGCGCTGCACAGAGCCCGGAAAGCGCCGACGTTTATCTACAGTGGGCTGTCGGGAACCGGTTAAAGCGGCCATGCATGCCATCCTAAAGTGTCCCCAGCCAATGGCAGGAGGACCATATGCTGGTGCGGTTGGCCCTGGGTTCCTCCTAATGCAGGACAATGCCAGACCTCATGTGGCTGGAGTGTCAGCAGCTCCTGCAAGATGAAGGCATTGACGCTATGGACTGGCACGCCCGTTCCCCAGAACTAAATCCAATTGAGCACATCTGGGACATCATGTTTCGCTCCATCCACCAATGTCACGTTGCACCACAGACTGTCCAAGAGTTGGCGGATGCTTTAGTCCAGGTCTGGGAGGAGATCCCACAGGAGACCATCCGCAATCTCATCAGGAGCATGCCCAGGCATTGTAGGGAGGTATTACAGGCACGTGGAGGCCACACACAATACTGAGCCTCATTTTGACTTGTTTTAAGGACATTACATAAAAGTTGGATCAGCCTGTAGTGTGTTTTTCCACTTTAATTTTGGGGGAGACTCTAAATCCAGGCCTCCATGGGTTAATAAATTTTATTTCCATTGATGATTTTTGTGTGATTTTGTTGTCAGCACATTCAACTTTGTACAGAACAAAGTATTCAATGAGAATATTTCATTCATTCAGATCTAGGATGTGTTATTTGAGTGTTCCCTTTATTTTTTTGAGCAGTGTATTTTATTTCTGGCCAGCCACGAACTGACACCAGAGGGAGATAACCAATTTTTCTAACTTGAGATCCAAATACAATAATCTATAAAGACAGACACAAAATTCCAAAGCAAAAATTTCTTAGTAGAGATCAACAAATTGATCAATGGAGGATCAAGTTCAAATCAAATTTACTGAAAGTTGCAGCTTCACACAAATTCAAACATTTTAAGACTTAACTTGCAGTTTGCAAAAAAAAAAGAAACTTGCTTGGCCCAATTTTTCACTTTTCTGAAGCATCATAGAGTGGGCTAATGTTTTTGTGCGTGGCAATGCGGGTTTCCCCAAAATGCCCTGAAGCTATAACATCTAGCAGATTATATCATACCTTATACAATGATGGTGAGGACCTGGGTCATCACAGATCAGTTGTTCCTAATGGAGCACAGTTTGCACATCAGAGTCTCTTTCTCCTGTAGATTATAAGCTGCTATGATCTGTGGTGTATTCTTGCTTTCTCCTGTAGAGTGCATGTTCTTACGATTGTATTTTTAACTGCAGAATTCCAGCATCTCTGTAGCAAACACACATAAAAATGCCACATTAATTCTAAGCCAAAATGAAAAGTGGAAAGCGTCAAAAAACACACAACAACAGCAAGACACAATAATTAGAAAAGATTACTTATAGTGATGAGTGAGCATGCTTGCTACCGCTCAGTGCTCGCCTGAGTATCTCACTGCTCGAGCTGCTCGGCACTCGCCGAGTATTTCCAGTGTTGCTCTGCGGGAGCTTGAGTCCCCTCCTTGCTTGTTTGGTGCTCTTTATAGAGCCAATGAACATGCAGGGATTGCCTGCCACTCACTGTAATGCCGCAGCCATGTCGTTTGTGGCATTCCATGATTGGCTGGCCACACAGCGTCATCAGGTCTAAATCAGACCTGGTGCTGCCATGCTCTTCACAGTCACTCTGGAATCAAGCAGAGTAGGGAGAGCTGCTGCTAAGCTAGGGAGAGATTTGCTTGTTTATTAGGTAGTGTAGGTAGAACAGAAGTATATTACATATATCCATCTCAACAAACCGTCCTCCTGAGGACTAATCCATGTGCAGAGATATCAGGCAGGCAGTGTATATAGGCAGGCAGGTAGTGTATATAGCAGACTACAGTGCATATAGCACAAGAGGCTCCATTCCAGTTGTGTCTGCTGCTGCTGTTAGATATTTCTAGACATAGCACCAGGTCTCAGTGGCCAGGAAAAACTTTTTTTTGGATCTTAATCCTCATTATTTGGTAAAAAGCAATCCAGAGAATACAGAATGCAGAATACAGAATACAGCCAGGTCCTTTCCATATTAGAGCGCTAAAAATCCAGCTATTTAAAACTGTAGTTTGTCTGTCACACGGATCACATATAATTGCGCTGAAAATATTGCCATTTCTGGCCTCTATTAAAAATTTGTTTCAGTGTGTCAGTGAAGCTATTGACAATAGTTTGCTGTTAAAAACAGTTACCTACAGGCCAGGTATTTAAAACTGTGGTTTCTTTGTCACACGGATCACATATACATTTTCAGAAAATACTGCCACTTCTGGTCTTCATTAAAAATTTGTTTTAGTGTGCCAGTAAAGCTATTGACACCAGTTCGCTGTTAAAAATAGTTACCTACAGGCCATCTATCTAAAACTGTGTTTTCTCCGTCACACGGATCACATATACGTTTTCAGAAAATACTGCCATTTCTGGCCGCCATTAAAAATTTGTTACAGTGTGTCAGTGAAGCTATTGACACCACTTTGCTGTTCAAAATAGTTACCTCCTGGCCAGGTATTTAAAACTGTGTTTTCTCCGTCACATGGATCACATATACATTTTCAGAAAATACTGCCATTTCTGGCCTCCATTAAAAATTTGCTTCAGTGTGTCAGCAAAGTTTTTGAAACCGGTTTGTTGTTCAACACGCCAGCTATTTAAAACTGTGGTTTGTCCGTCACACGGATTACATATAAGTTTGCTCCAAATTCAGCCATTTGTAGTGAGCATGGAAGATATTGTCCTCCATTTAAAATGGGCAAAGCACGTGGCAAGGGACTAGGAACTGGACGTGATGGTGATGGTGTATGCAGAGGCCGATGCTGTGGGCAAGCTGAAATTGTGCCACAACAAACACCCACATCTTCTCGCTCGACCTTCCTGTCCCAATTAATAGGGGACCACAGAACAATACTATTGAACACAGAGAAGTGTGAAAATGTTATTGGTTGGATAGCAGATAATGCTTCCAGTAACTTAGCCACCACCACCCTGTCTTCCACACGGTCAAGTCTCAGTAGCCATGAGTCTGGACCGCATATTCCTCAGCCTGAACCTCCTTCCTCTCAACATGGCGAGTGCCCAGAGACCACTGATCCCACACTTGGACACTTCGAAGAGCTGTTCAATTCCATTTATAGATTTGGGCCTCTCGTCCGGTCCACTTGAAGCTGGGCAAGACAAGATCGCATGTAGCAATGCCAAAATTTTAGAGCAACAATGGTCACACGAAGTCGACGGTGTGAAAATGTCACAAGAGGTGGACGATGATGAGACACAATTGCCAGAAAGTCAGGAGGAGGATCAGGGTGCGGAAGTGGAAGACGAGGTGGTGCATGATATAGTAACTGACCTAACCTGGCAGGAGGACATGTAGAGCGAGGACAGCAGCACACAGGGGGAGAGAGGCATAGTACCCCATCAGGAAGGAAAAAGCTCCTGCACCTCATCGTCTTCAGCCTCCACCTCCTCTTCAGCCTCCATCTCAGAAATGACGACATCAGTCACAAGCTGGAAGCACTTCGGCACTGCCTCAGCCAAGCGGCAACAGGCTGTGCTGAAGCTAATATGCTTAGGTGACAAACCGCACAATGCTGAAGAGTTGTGGACAGCTCTGAAAGAGCAGTCAGATCTGTGGCTTACACCGCTGAACCTACTGTTATGCATGGTCGTGTGTGACATTGGCCGGAACCTGGTGGCGGCTCTGAGTCGAGGCGAGCTCACACGTGTACCATGCCAGGCCAATGTGCTCAACCTCGTGGTTCAGCGGTTTCTCAAATCCTACCTGGAGCTGCCAGATCTGCTTGTTAAAGTTTGCCACCTGTGTGCCCATTTTAGAAAGTCATCTACAGCTTCCGCCGCCCTTGCCGTGTTTCAGCAGCGTTTGCAGCTTCCGACTCACAGACTAGTGTGTAATGTCCCCACGTGTTGGAACTCTACACTGAAGATGTTGGAAAGAATTTGTGAGCAGAAGAGGGCAGTTTTTGGGTACCAGCATCAACAGGGCCGTCGGTATTCAGTTCAGACTCCACACATAACTTCAGGAATGGACATGGATGTCAGACATTTGTACCATCCTCCAAAACTTTGAGGACTCCACCAAGGTGGTGAGCGGCGATGATGCCATAATTATCATCACCATCCCGCTTCTAAGTCTTCTGAAACACTCTCTGCTCACAATCAAAGTGGATGCATTGCAGGCGCAACATGATGAGATGGAGCAAAGAACCATACAGGGTGATTACACACAGCCCAGGCTCATCTCATCCCAAAGTGGATTGGTTGACTATGAGGAGGAGGAAGAGGAGGAGGAGGAGGAAGAACAGGAGCTAGCTTTATGCGCTATAGATGGTACTACCTGCACAACTGTCATACCGTCTGTTCAGCGTGGATGGCCAGAGGACTTAGAAGAGGAGGATGTGAGGATGGTGACTCGCCCTCTTTATGAGGACACAGAAGTCTTGCCTGGTAGCAGTCTGGCATGCATGGCTGAATTTATGATACAATGCCTTTCCCATGACCCTCGAGTACTCAAAATTTTGGGTGACAGTCATAACTGGTTGGTGACACTTCCAGACCCACGCTACAAGAAGAACTTTATATCTCATATTTCTGAGGCGGACATGTCTACAAAAATGGGGCAGTACAAGAAGGGCCCTGTTGCGGACCTATTAAAAAAATTCCCATCTGAAAATTATGGCGGCAGAGGTCACAGTTTGTTGGACAACCAAGGACTACAGGCGAGAGAGACACAACTCCATTATCGCAGAGGCAGTGGAACACTTTCAAAGTTCTGGGAGAATTTTCTCTGCCCCTCCCATCGCAAAGGCCCTGAGGCACGGGGTATTCTCACAAGGAGTGTAAAGTTTGGAAACATGCTGAGGGATTATCTTGCCGATCGTACTAACGTCCTCCGTGATTCCTCTGTGCCTTATAATTATTGGGTATCCAAGCTGCATACGTGGAATGAACTGGCTCTCTACACCTTGGAGGTCCTTGCCTGCTCTGCCTCTAGCTTTTTATCAGAGCGTGTTTTTAGTGCCGCTGGTGGAATTATAACTGATAAGCACATCCTCCTGTCAACTGTAAATGCTGACAGGCTGACTGTTATGAAAAATAACAAGGGCTGGATTGTGCCAGACTTGTCAACACCACTTGATGATAGCAGCGTAACATAAACTCAAATCCAGTGTCTTTTTTTGGGATGTGTATTCCCATGCACCTTTTCACACCCACACGTGGGTATACACTTCCTGATTTTGGCTATTTGCTCTTGTCCTCCTCCTTCTCCTCATCCTCATCCTCCACCACCATATCACCAGGGTGACCATGGTCCGAGATGCAACACCCACATAAATTTTTTTAAAGAGTGTTTATGATGCCCGTAAAAAATATTTTTTATACAGTATGTTCATGTATACCCCCAGGGGTAAATGCTTGTCAGCCCATACACTTAGTGCATGGGCATTACAATTAAAGGAGACCCGCTCCTTTCTAATGGGAAAAAATTTTTATGAAGCCCTCTACGTCTCTTCCAATGGGCATTGGAGTTCCCCCAAATTTTTGGCAACCCTTGCAATCACTGCATAGGCAAACAAGATGGAAAAACCCACTTCCTAATAATGGGAACATTGTTTTCAGGAGGCCCTCTGACTTCCACGTCTCTTCCAAGGGGCATTGGAGTGCCTCCAAGTTTTTGGCAACCTTTGCATTCACTGCATAGGCCAACACTATGGGAGACCCACTTCCTAATAATGGGAACATTGTTTCATGAGGCCCTCTACTTCTCTTCCGAGGGGCATTGGAGTGCCTCCCAATTTTTGGAAGCCCTTGCATTCACTGCATAGGCAAACACAATGGGAAACCAACTGCCTAATAATGGGAATATTGTTTTCAGGAGGCCCTCTGACATCCACGTCTTTTCCAAGGGGCATTGGAGTGCCTCCAAATTTTTGGCAAGCCTTGCATTCACTGCATAGGCAAACACAATGGGAGACCCACTTTTTAATAATGGGAACATTGTTCTGAGGAGGCCCTCCTCTAAGTCTCTTCAAAGGGGTATTGGAGTGCGTCCAAATTTTCAAAGGGGTATTGGGTTGCGTCCAAATTTTGAGCAGCCCTGCCACTTACTGGATACGCAATAATAGTAAAGGAGACCTATTCTTTAGTAATGGGAACAGCAAAGCCTAGCCGACTGATGGCTATCTAAGAATAGTGAGGGTTGATTGCTGGCCCTTTAAAAATAGTAAAGGACGCCTGATGGTCCTATAAAAATAGGCTTTGTGACTTTCAAAGTCCCTCCTTCATAAATGAAACAGTATGTGTCTGATCATGTCTCACAAACCACATGGCCAAATAAGGTTGTATAATGTTAAAATGACATTTCCCGGAGAATGCATTTGTCACGGTTGAAAGCAATGAAAAAGTACAAAAACGCATCAAAAACGCTGCATATTTTTGTTTTTGGCTATCTATTTTGCCTTATGTACAAGTCATTACCCTGGAAAGTATGTTCATTAACATATTTCCCAGGAAAATCCATTTTGGTTTCGTTTTAGTATGTTTTATTGTGAGTCTGTAAAAGTGGCGTAATACCTCTGACAACATTGTTGACAGCAGTGACCTGGGAGTCAGAAATGCTTCCAGGTTTCTTCCCCATGCTGTTCCCATGTCATTTGACCACTGTTCCCATCGATTTGGGCAATTTTTAGGCCCTCTGCAGATAGCTAGGGGGAGCCGCCTGAAAAATGTTCGAGTTTTTCCATAGACTTACATCGGGCTTGTTGCTCGGGTTGAGCACCCAAGTATTCCAATGTGCTCGACCCGAGCAACGAGCACCCGAGCATTTTAGTGCTCACCCATCACTAATTACTAATTCATATTTTTTCTAGTCTTTTGCCTGCATTTTGCTGAATTGATTTTAGACTGTACTTATTTGGAGTACATATGATGACAGTGAAAGGGTCAGCTCAGCAACTATGTTTCACTAACTCTGAAGATAAGCCTGCTGCAAAAGATTGTTCTGATAAGCAAAATACTCAGAGGAGGATATAGTTGCTGACACTTTAAGTTCAATCATATGCTCTCCAAATGAGTACAGATATCACTTGTGGGGGCGGTACTTTTCTGATTGCTCATTCTCTCCTTACCATGTTACTGGTTCTGTAAACCATGGTGGAAGGGGAAGTGGCAGTGGCAGTGGAAGTCTAAATCAGGTGGGGAACAGGGGGCATGGAACTCAGCACATTTTCCACACTGAAGTACTAGTCAACCAATTCAGGGATGATAATAAGGATTATGGTGATTGTTTATTGGGCACTTACTATCAAGCTACTGAGGGGGTGATGTCATTAGAGGAAGAGGGTGTTGGTCAATGATAATATCCATGGCAGTATTTGCTATACTGTCTATGGACAGCTTACGAACTGTTGGTGAAAGAAGCTCAGCAGCATCTGAACGCTCTGGTCATGGTCCTGGTAGTGGCAAGCACTTTGTGCAGTCATGTCAAGTGTGGAAATTCTTTTCCAAGTTGTTTCTAACATAAATATTTGGCAATCTGCAGGCTTTGTAGCAAGGTAAAAATTTGTAAATGTCCAAGGTCAAATAGACTAATAATTATGGTTTTCCTTTGGCATGTAAGGTGACATCACTTTTTCATTTGGGAAAAGAAAGTAGGCTAGCAATCTGACCTCAAGGCTGTAACCCCTTCACTTCATGCTCAAGTTTTTGGCTTCCAGGATGCTTCCTCAATTAGTATCTAGCTGGTGTCATTATCAATATCATCGTCATCCATAACTATTGCTTGTCATATTCCAACTACTCCTCCTCCATCTAGGATGCACCATTAGATATCTATTCCTGACAATGTGTCAAGAAAACAGATATACACTCCCAGTCATTCACTTGTGTGCCTGGTTAAATCACACTTGGTCAAAATGTTGGTGGCACAGTCAGCCTCGGTGCAAAATATTCAGCCTCTGTCATTTTTTGCAGAAAGGGGTGCCCACTACGTGCTTTCGTATGCAGGAGAATGTGGTCTTATCTCTCTACTTTTATTTGAGCTTCAAAATGTACTGAATTTTTGATATGTGAAGAACTATGGACAGAAACCGTCCATGTCTTTCACGGCCCACTTGGTGAATGTGTTGTGCGGCAGCTATACAACACCACAACTAGGACAGGTGATGAAGAATACACGGCTGTGAAAAACATCTGGTTCCATTGAAAGGCAGCAATTATTTATTTATTTACTCCTCCAACTCCTCCAAATCCACCTCAATAGACATTGCCCCATTCCCAACAGTAGTAGGTTAAAGCATTGCATTCACTCCTCCATCTCATATTTTTTGTTCATGCTAGATAAATCTCTGCTAAACAGATATACAGTTTGAGTATGGGTGACAGAAGCCGTACAGCAGATGAGTTTCTGCAGTGCAACACACAGTATATCTCATACTGTAAGCTTCCCATCATTTGCAACTGTTCATGGTTAAGAACGACAATGCCTGCTGACTTACTATATATTTCGCAAAATAACTGCATGGTTCCCACCATAACCCACTTAATCGTGTAACAATTCTTGAAAAAATATACCCACTTGAAGAAGGAGGGCCATGGCAAAGAGTGTTTTTGGTAATTTCAAAGCCTTTGCAAAAGCAGAACGGTCCCCCAAAGTTCTGCCTGAATTGTGATGTTGCAACTAACTGAAATTTGATACTGCATATGTTGGAGCGTGTGCACAAGCATCGTAAATCACTAACATAATTTAACATAGAGCATGCAAAAGAGCTTGGATTAATTTAAAATTCATGAATACCTACAGGTGCATCTCACTAAATTAGAATATTATCAAAAAGTTAATTTATTTCAGTTCTTCAATACAAAAAGTGAAACTCATATATTATATAGAGTCATTACAAACAGAGTAATCTATTTCAATTGTTTATTTCTGTTAATGTTGATGATTATTGTTTATTTCTGTTAATGTTGATGATTATGGCTTATATTAAATGAAAACACAAAAGTCATTATCTCAGTAAATTAAAATAATTTCCAAAAAACACCTGCAAAGGGTTCCTAAACTTTTAAAAAGGTGGTCCCTTAGTCTGTTTCAGTAGGCTCCACAATCATGGGGAAGACTGCTGACTTGACAGATGTCCAGAAGGCAGTCATTGACACACTCCACAAGGTCTCAGAGTTCCAATTTTTATTTGGAAATTAAGGTCCCAGAGTCTGGAGGAAGAGTGTAGAGGCACACAATCCAAGCTGCTTGAGGTCTAGTGTGAAGGTTCCACAATCAGTGATGGCTTGATAAGCCATGTCATCAGCTGGTATACGTCTACTGTATTTTATCTGGACGAAAGTCAGCGCAGCCGTCTACCAGGAAATTTTAGAGCACTTCATGCTTCCCTGTGCTGACAAGCTTTTTGGAGATGGAAATTTCATTATCCAGCAGGACTTGGCACCTGTCCACACTGCCAAAAGTAACAATACTTGGTTTATAAACAACAGTATCACTCTGCTTGATTGGCCAGCAAACTCGCCTGACCTTAACCCCATAGACAATCTATGGGATATTGTCCAGAGAAAAATGAGAGACACCAGACCCAACAATGCAGAAGAGCTGAAGGCTGCTATCAAAGCAACCTAGGCTTCCATAACACCTCAGCAGTGCCACAGGCTGATCGCCTCCAAGCCACACCGCATTGATGCAGTAATTGATGCAAAAGAAGCCCCGACCAAGTATTGAGTACATTTACTGAACATACATTTCAGAAGGCCAATATTTTGGATTTTAAAAACATTTTTCAAGCTATTGTTATGAAGTATTCTAATTTACTGAGATAATGACTTTTGTGTTTTCATTGGCTGTAAGCCATAATCATCAACATTAACAGAAATAAACACTTGAGATTGATCACTCTGTTTGTAATGACTCTATATAATATATGAGTTTCACTTTTTGTATTGAAGAACTTACATAAATCAACTTTTTGATGATATTCTAATTTAGTAAGATGCACCTGTATAAATGGCTGATAACCAATTCAGCGAATATCCTAATTCAATAAACAATGGAAGCAAAACACTCAGATCATAATAATCTTTATTAATACAGACATAATAAAGTAAAAAAGATAAAACTAGAAGTGTGGAACAGAGGAACCTCAATCACCCAGGGTCTAGCAACACAATAATTGATATTATTATTATTATTATTATTATAGTGCCATTTATTCCATGGTGCTTTACATGTGAAAAGGGGCATACATAGTAAATACACTTACAATAAACTTGAACAAAAGGAGTCAGCGACTGGTACACGAGGAGAGAGGACCCTGCCCGCAAAGGCTCACAATCTTCAAGATATCATTAATATGTTTCCAAACATGAATTAAACAAGGCACTAGAGTGCAAAGAGTATAAATATGCAATCATAAACAACAAGTATCTATGTACAAATGGTAGCACCAAACAGTGGCAAAAATATTGATGATTACTTCCTACAGCAGATAATAAAAAACATATGCATATTAAAAATATCCCAAGATGGTCAACAAACTATACATAGTAAACATAAGCATGTAAACCGATAACACCTCAAAATGAGGATGGTAAATATAAGCCAGTGGTTGGTATGGTATGGTGTGAATGTATGTTTGGTAAAGTAACTCCTGCTCCCTTCATGGTGCTCATCCTAAACTTAATTGTGAAACATTTCTTGAAAAAATATATTCACTTGTGGAAGGTGGGGGCCAAGGCAAGAATGTTTTTGGTTACTCCGAAGCCTTTGCAAAAGCAGAATAGTCTATCTAAGTGCAGTTTGAATTGTGATGTTTCAACTAGCTGAATGTATGCAAACGAGCTTGAGCTACTTTCAAATTCACTATTGACAGCTGATGAGTGATGCATTTTGCCTACTGTTAGAGCAGTGCTAATTCAAGCTAAAACTTTCTGGGATTCAGTTTACAACTTATGATTTCCAACAGAAGTCAATACACTGCGTTGAATTCATCCAGATTAGCAACAACTCTCAACTAGTGATGAGCGAGCCTGCTCGCTACTTCTCGGTGCTTGCTCGAGCATCTCACTGCTCGAGATGCTCGGCGCTCGCCGAGTATTTCTGGGGTTGATCGGCGGGAGCTCGTGTTCCCTCCCTGCATGTTTGGCATTCTTTAGAGCGCCAATCAACATGCAGGGATTGCCTGCCACTCATTGTAATTCCGAAGCCATGGTGGTTGTGGCATTACAGTGATTGTACGGCCGCACAGCGTCATCAGGTCTATATCAGACCTGGCGCCGCCATACTCATCACAGTAACTCCGGAATCAGGCAGAATAGGGAGTGATGCTGCTGCGACAGGGAGAGGTTTGCTTCTGTATTAGGTAGTGTAGGGAGAAAAACTGTACATTACACATATCCATCTTAACAACCAGTCCATCTGAGAACTAATCCATCTGCAGAGATATCAGGCAGTCAGTGTATATAGGCTGGCAGGTAGGGTATATAGCAGACTGCAGTGCATATAGCACAAGAGGCTCCATTCCAATTCTGCCTTCTGCTGCTGTTAGATATTTCTATACAAAGACTCAGGTCTCAGGGGCCAGGAATAATTTTCTTTGGATCTTAATCCTCATTATTTGCTTAAAAAGCAATCCAGAGAACACCGTTTTTCTGCGCCATTTGCTTATTGGCACTGCAGAATGCAGCCAGGTATTTTCCATATTACAGATCTGGAAATCCAGCTATTTAATACTGTGTTTTCTTCGACACACGGATCACATATACAGTACAGACCAAAAGTTTGGACACACGTTCTCATTTAAAGATTTTTCTGTATTTTCATGACTATGAAAATTGTATATTCACACTGAAGGCATCACAACTATGAATTAACTCATGTGGAATTATATACTTAACAAAAATTGTGAAACAACTAAAAATATGTCTTATATTCTAGGTTCTTCAAAGTAGCCACCTTTTTCTTTGATGACTGCTTTGCACACTCTTGGCATTCTCTTGATGAGCATCAAGAGGTAGTCACTGGTAATGGTCTTCCAACAATCTTGAAGGAGTTCTCAGAGATGCTTAGCACTTGCTGGCCCTTTTGCCTTCACTCTGCGGTCCAGCTCACCCCAAGCCATCTCGATTGGGTTCAGGTCTGGTGACTGTGGAGGCCAGGTCATCTGGTGTAGCACCCCATCACTCTCCTTCTTGGTTAAATAGCCTTTACACAGCCTGGAGGTGTGTTTGGGGTCATTGTCCTGTTGAAAAATAAATGATGGTCCAACTAAACGCAAACCGGATGGAATAGCATGCCGCTGCAAGATGCTGTGGTAGACATGCTGGTTCAGTATGCCTTCAATTTTGAATAAATCCCCAACAGTGTCACCAGCAAAGCACCCCCAGACCCTCACACCTCCTCCTCCATGCTTCACGGTGGGAACCAGGCATGTAGAGTCCATCCGTTCACCTTTTCTGCGTCGCACAAAGACACGGTGGTTGGAACCAAAGATCTGAAATTTGGACTCATCAGACCAAAGCACAGATTTCCACTGGTGTAATGTCCATTCCTTGTATTCTTTAGCCCAAACAAGTCTCTTTTGCCTGTTGCCTGTCCTTAGCAGTGGTTTCCTACCAGCTATTTTACCATGAAAGCCTGCTGCACAAAGTCTCCTCTTACTAGTTGTTGTAGAGATGTGTCTACTGCTAGAACTCTGTGTACCATTGACCTGGTCTCTAATCTGAGCTGCTGTTAACCTGCGATTTCTGAGGCTGGTGACTCGGATAAACTTATCTTCAGAAGCAGAGGTGACTCTTGGTCTTCCTTTCCTGGGGCGGTCCTCATGTGAGCCAGTTTCTCTGTAGCGCTTGATGGTTTTTGCCACTGCACTTGGGGACAATTTCAAAGTTTTCCAAATTTTTCGGACTGACTGACCTTCATTTCTTAAAGTAATGATGGCCACTTGTTTTTCTTTATTAGCTGCTTTTTTCTTGCCATAATACAAATTCTAACAGTCTATTCTGAAGGGCTATTAGCTGTGTATCCACCTGACATCTGCACAACACAACTCATGGTCCCAACCCAATTTATAAGGCAAGAAATCCCACTTATTAAACCTGAGAGGGCACACCTGTGAAGTGAAAACCATTTCCGGTGACTACCTTTGGAAGCTCATCAAGAGAATGCCAAGAGTGTGCAAAGCAGTCATTAAAGCAAAAGGTGGCTACTTTGAAGAACCTAGACTTTGTGGGCCAAACCCCAGGGTCCAGGTACAGTGTCTGTGGGTGGCACCATTGCTTCTTCCGCAGTTGTGCATGCAAGCCAATCCCCTGTCCATGGTGCATGAGAAGATGCCTCCTGCCCTGCACCTGTCGTTGCGCAATCTCAAGTAGCAGAATCAGGAAGCACATCCATGTCCTTGTCCCAGCGCAGAGTTCAGTTGTCCATACCCCAGTCCTTGGAACACAAGCGCAAATATGCAGCCAACGCCCCACAGGCCACACTACTAAATTCTCACATATCACATCTGCTTACGTTCGAAATGTTGCCTTTTAGGCTCGTGGAGACGGAAGCTTTCCACAACCTGATGGCAGTAGCCGTCCCTCAGTACTCAGTCCCCAGCCGCCACTATTTCTCCCGGTGTGCTGTCCCCACATTACACAAGCAAGTGTCTCAAAACATTAGACGTGCACTCAAAAACGCAGTTACCGAGAAAGTCCACCTAACCACGGACACGTGGACAAGTGCTTGTGGGCAGGGATAGTACATCTCGCTGACGGCACACTGGGTTAACATAGTAGAAGCCGGGACCAGGTCGGACCTTGGGACGGAACACGTCCTCCCGATGCCAAGGATTGCGGGCCCTAGGTCAATCAAGGTTGCCAACATGGTCTACAGCTCCTGCACCTCATCCTCCTCAGCTTCCTCCTCCTCATCAGCCTCCATCTCCGAAATGACCACATCACCACATCAGTTACAAGCTGGTAGCACTGAAGCACTGCAGCGGCCAAGCGGCAACAGTCTGCGCTGAAGCTAATATGCTTTGGTGACAAACCTAAAAATGCTGAAGAGTTGTGGACAGCTCTAAAAGAGCAGGCAGATTTGTGACTCACAACGCTGAACCTACAGCCAGGCATGGTCGTGTGTGACAATGGCTGGAACCTGGTGGCGGCTCTGAGGCGAGGCGAGCTCACACACGTACCATGCCTGGCCAATGTGCTTACCCTCGTGGTTCAGCGGTTTCTCAACTCCTACCCGGAGCTGCCGGATCTGCTTGTTAAAGTATGCTGCCTGTGTGCCCATTTTAGAAATTCAGCTACAGCTTCCACCGCCCTTGCCGTGTTTCAGCAGCGTTTTCAGCTTCCGGCTCACAGACTGGTGTGTGATGTCCCCACGCATTGGAACTCTACACTGCAGATGTTGGTAAGGATTTGTGAGCAGAAGAGGGCAGTTGTTGAGTACCAGCATCAACAAGGCCGTTGGTATTCAGTTCAGACTCCACACATAAGACCTCAGGAGTGGAAATGGATGTCAGACATATGTACCATACTCCAAAACTTTGAGGACTCCACCAAGATGGTGAGCGGCGATGACGCCATAATTAGCATCACCATCCAGTTTCTCTGTCTTCTGAAATGCTCTCTGCTCACAATCAAAGAGGATGCATTGCAGGCAGAGCATGATGAGATGGAGCAAGGAACCATACAGGGTGATTACACACAGCCCAGCCTTATCTCATCCCATTGTGGATTAGGTGAAAATGAGGAAGAGGAGGAGGAGGGAGGACAGGAGCTAGTTTCATGCGCTATAGATGGTACTACCTGCACAGCTGTCATACCCTCTGTTCAGCGTGGATGGTCAGAGGACATAAAGGAGGAGGAGGAGAAGGAAAGCATGGTCAGTCATCCTCTTGGTGAGGACATGGAAGTCTTGCCTGTTAGTCGTCTGGCACGCATGACTGAGTTTATGTTATGCTGCCTTTCCCATGACCCTCGCATTCTCAAAATTTGGCGCGACAGTCATTATTCACTGGTGACATTTCTAGACCCACACTACAAGGAGAACTTTATATCTCTTATTCCTGAGGCGGACAGGTCTAAAAAATGGGGCTGCACCAGATAGTTGCGGAACTATTAAAAAAATTCCCATCTGAAAACGCTGGCGGCAGAGGTCACAGTTCATTGGACAACCAAGAAGTATAGGCAAGAGAGACACAACTTCAATCCAGCAGAGGCAGGGGAACACTGTCAAAGTTATGGGAGAGTTTTCTCAGCAGGGGAACATTTTTTTTTGAGGCCCTCCTCCACATCTCTTCCAAGGGGCATTGAAGTGCCTCCAAATTTTTGGCAGCCCTTGCATTCACTGCATAGGCCAACACTATGGGAGACTCTCTCCTTTCAAAAGGGAATTTGTTTTTACTGTGGCCCTGCTCTATGTCTCCTTAAATTGTTAGTGGGGTTTTTCCTAAATTTGATCAGCCATTGGACTCACTGCATACCCTATAACTGTATAGCAGACCCTCTCCTTTGTAATGGGAACATGTCGCACTTGTTACTGTGGCCCTGCTCTATGCCTCTTTAAATTGTTAGTGGGTTTTTTCCTAAATTTGGTCAGCCGTTGGACTCACTGCATACCCTATAACTGTATAGCTGACTCTCTCCTTTCCAATGGGAATTTGTCGTTACTGTGGCCCTGCTCGATGTGTCTTTAATTTCTTAGTGTGGTTTTTACTAAATTTGGTCAGCCGTTGGACTCGCTGCATACCATATAACTGTATAGCAGACTCTCTCCTTTCCAATGGGAATTTGTCATTAATGTGGCCCTGCTCTATGTCTTTTTAAATTGTTAGTGGGGTTTTTCCTAAATATGGTCAGCCATTGGATTCACTGCATACCTTATAACTGTATTGCAGACTCTCTTCTTTCTAATGGGAATTTGTCGTTACTGTGGCCCTGCTCTAAGCGTCTTTAATTTCTTAGTGGGGTTTTTCCTAAATTTAGTCAGCCGTTGGACTTGCTGCATTCCCTATAACTGTATAGCAGACTCTCTCCTTTCCAATGGGAATTTGTCATTACTGTGGCCCTGCTTTATGTGTTTTTAAATTGTTAGTGGGGTTTTTCCTAAATTTGGTCAGTCGTTAGACTCACTGCATACCCTATAACTGTATAGTAGACTCTCTCCTTTCTAATGTGAATTTGTCGTTACTGTGGCCCTGCTCTATGCCTCTTTAAATTGTTAGTGGGGTTTTTCCTAAATTTGGTCAGCCGTTGGGCTCACTGCATACCCTATAACTGTACAGCAGTCTCTCTCCTTTCTAATGGGAATTTGTCATTAATGTGGCCCTGCTCTATGTGTCCATAAATTGTTAGTGGGGTTTTTCCTAAATTTGGTGAGCTGTTGGACTCACTGCGTACCCAATAACTGTGTAGCAGACTCTCTCCTTTCTAATGGGAATTTGTCGTTACTGTGGCCCTGCTCTATGTGTCTTTAAATTGTTAATGGGGTTTTTCCTAAATTTGGTCAGCCGTTGGACTCACTGCATACCCTATAACTGTATAGCAGACTCTCTCCTTTCCAATGGGAATTTGTCGTTACTGTGGCCCTGCTCTATGTGTCTTTAATTTCTTAGTGGGGTTTTTACTAAATTTGGTCAGCCGTTGGACTCGCTGCATACCACATAACTGTATAGCAGACTCTCTCCTTTCCAATGGGAATTTGTCATTACTGTGGCCCTGCTCTATGTCTTTTTAAATTGTTAGTGGGGTTTTTCCTAAATTTGGTCAGCCGTTAGACACACTGCATGCCGTATAACTGTATAGCAGACTCTCTCCTTTCTAATGGGAATTTGTCGTTACTGTGGCAATGCTCTATGTGTCTTTAAATTGTTAGTGGGGTTTTTCCTATATTTGGTCAGCCGTTGGGCTCACTGCATACCGTATAACTGTACAGCAGACTCTCTCCTTTCTAATGGGAATTTGTCATTACTGTGGCCCTGCTCTATGTGTCCTTAAAATGTTAGTGGGGTTTTTCCTAAATTTGGTCAGCTGTTGGACTCACTGCATACCCTATAACTGTATAGCAGACTCTCTCCTTTAAAATGGGAATTTGTCGTTACTGTGGCCCTGCTCTATGTGTCTTCAAATTGTTAATGGGGTTTTTCCTAAACTTGGTGAGCCGTTGGACTCACTGCATACCCTATAACTGTATAGCAGACTCTCTCCTTTCCAATGGGAATCTGTCATTACTGTGGCCCTGCTCTATGTGTCTTTAAATTGTTAGTGGGTTTTTTCCTAAATTTGGTCAGCCGTTAGACTCACTGCATACCCTATAACTGTATAGCAGACTCTCTCCTTTCTAATGGGAATTTGTCATGGCTGTGCCCCTGCTCTATGTCTCTTTAAATTGTTAGTTGGGTTTTTCCTTAATTTGGTCAGCCGTTGGATTCACTGCATACCCTATAACTGTATAGCAGACCCTCTCCTTTCTAATAGGAGCATATCGTCCTTGTTACTGTTGTCCTGCTCTATGTGTCTTTAATTTCTTAGTGGGGATTTTTCCTAAATTTGGTCAGCCGCTAGCCTCACTGCTTACCCTATAACTGTATAGCAGAATTTCTCCTTTCTAATGGCAATTTGTCATTACTGTGGCCCTGCTCTATGTGTCTTTAATTTCTTAGTGGGGTTTTTCCTAAATTTGGTCAGCCTTTGGACTCACTGCATAACATATAAATGTATAGCAAACCCTCTCCTTTCTAATGGGAACATGTCGTACTTGATACTGTTGCCATGCTCTATGTGTCTTTAAATTCTTAGTGGGGTTTTCCCTAAATTTGGTCAGCCGTTAGACTCACTGCATACCCTATAACTGTATAGCAGACTCTCTCCTTTCTAATGGGAATTTGTCATTACTGTGGCCCTGCACTGTGTATCTTTAATTTTTCTTAGTGGGTTTTTTCCTAAATTTGGTCATCCGTTGGACTCACTGCATACCCTATAACTGTATAGCAGACTCTCTCCTTTCAAATGGGAACATGTTGTACTCCTTACTGTGGCCCTGCTCTATATGTCATTCAGAGTCCCTCCATCATCAATGAAACAGGATGTTTCTGATGATGTGTCACACACCACATTGCCATATAAGGTTGTAAAATGTTTAAATTACATTTCCCGGGAAATGCATTTGCCTAAAAAAATAACGTAAAAAAAACAAAACAGTAGGATCTTTCTTTAGTATAAAAACAGAGTCGCCAATGTAACCTCAATGTAAATACATTGTTCAGCTCCTGCACCTCCTCCTCCATCTCTGAAATGAACACATCAGTCACAAGCTGAAAGCACTGCAGCACTGCCTTGGCCAACTAGCACCAGGCTGTGCTGAAGATAAGATGTTTAATGCTTAGGTGAAAAACCGCCAAGCGCTGCAGAGTTGTTGAAAGCTGTAACACAGCAGCTTGATCTGTGGCTCTCACCGCTGAACATACAGCCTGGCATGGTCATGTGTGACAATGGGCGGAACCTGATGATAGAGAAATGACAGTCGGAGTAGCTACGGTTTTCCTCTATGCCAGTCCTTTCACCGAGCTAAAGAATATGGCTTTGGTAAAATACAACTCTCACTTAGAAGCTGTTTCAGATTGAAAAACATTGTGCCCACCAGAGAACTTGATTCTGAGGGCTCACCTTTCTCCCCTGCTCTAGAGCCCCATAGCAGCTGCAAAGTTTGTGCTATCATGAACTCTCCTAATGTAGAAGCCTGGGCACACCAGAGGATTCTCTGGTGGGACTGTCCAATCCTGCCGAGAATCAGTCCTGTCTAAGAACAGTGTGTGGGAAGTTTCATGGACACTCTATGGCTGCTTTTTTTACTGAGGTGGAAACCCATGCAAACATTGGGAGAACATACAAAGTCCTTTCAGATATTGTCCTTGCTGGGATTTGAACCCAGGATCCCAGCACTGCAAGGCTTCAGTGCTAACCACTTATCCAAAGTGCTGCTATTCACCCTCTAATATCCACCAGGCTGGAGAAACTTGCACCTACTGCCACTCTAGCTTCAGCTCCTTTGTGAGAAACTAATGTATTTGGGCAGCGACTCAGTCTACCAAATAAAATTCCTGAGAAGGAAATTGGGGATGGCTTCGCTACTGGCACTGGGAGCAGTGCTAATACCATGGCGTTGTACAATAGTTTGCTGGAAATATTTCACGCTGTAGGAGACAAGCAAATTCCCACAGAAAAGTACCAGCAGTAATGTTCAGGGACCCGCACTTGTAGAAGGAGGAGACAACACCGGGAGAAATAGTGACGGCTGAGGACCGAGTATGGATACGAGGCATGAGGCATGAGGTTGTGAAAATCTTCCGCCTCCACAAGCTTAAAAGGCCATATTTGAAGTGCAAGCAGCTGCCCAGAAATCTGGCAGTTTAGTATTGCAGCCAGTGGGTGGCTGCATACTTGTGCTTGCATTCCAAGTAACAGAAAACTAAGCAGATGGTGGCCTCTATCATCATCATGGCCTCACCTCGGCACTATGAACTCTCCTGAAGGAGAAGCCAGGGCCCACTGGAGGAGTCTCCGGTTTTCTGGTGGGTCCGTCCATCCCTGCCGGGAAGCAGCCCTGGCTAAGAAAAGTGAGGGGGAAGGTTCTGGACACTTCATTGTTTTTTTTTTTTAATGTGGATTGGACGTGCTTATGCATGTTATTTCTCAAACTGGATTGCAGATCAGGCCATTGCCCAACTCTGAAGTCATGAATAGTGTTGAGCGAGCACTAAAATGCTCGGGTGCTCGAAGCTCGGGCCAAGCTCACCGTGATACTTGGGTGCTCGACCCAAGCAACAAGCCCAATGTTAGTCTATAGGAGACCCGAGCATTTTTGCGGCGGCACCCCCGGCAGTCTGTAGAAAGCCTAGAAAGTGCCCAAAACGATAGTGACAGTGCTCAAAAGACATGGGGACAGCATGGGGATCGCCGCAGGAAGCATTTCTGACCCCCAGGTCACTGCTGTCAACAACGTGGTCAGAGGTATTAAGCCACTCTTACGAGCTCACAATAAAATGTTCAAAAACAAAACTGAAACTGTTTTCCTGTGAAATATGTTAACCCCTTAACGACCATGGGTCTTTCTATTTTTGTGTTTTCATTTTTTGCTCCCCTTTTCCCAGAGCCAGTACTTTTTTAAATTTCATTCAATATGGCCATGTGAGGGCTTATTTTTTGCAGGACGAGTTGTACTTTTAAATGTCATTACTGGTTTTACCATATAGTGTGCTGGAAAACATGAAAAAAATTCCAAGTGCGGTGAAATTGCAAAAAAAAATGGAATTCCACAGTTGGTTTTTGGGTCCTTTTTTTTACCACGTTCACTGAATGCTAAAACTGACCTGCCATTATTATTCTCCAGTCATTATGAGTTCGTAGACACCAAACATGTATAGGTTCTTTTTTAGGTAAGTGGTGAAAAAAAATCCAAAGTTTGCTAAAAAAAAACAAAAAAACAAAACGCCATTTTCCGAGACCCATAGCATCTCCATTTTTCGGGAACTGGGGCCGGGTGAGGGCTTATTTTTTGCGCGCCGGGCTGTCATTTTTATTGATACTATGTTAAGGTAGATCCGATTTTTTGATCGCCCATTATTGCATTTTATTGCAATGTTGCAGCGAAAAAAAACGTAAATCTGGCGTTTAGATTTTTTTTCTCGCTACGCAGTTTTCCGATCGGATTAATTCTTCTTTTATATTGATATATCGGGTGATTCTGAACGCGGCGATACAAAATATGTGTATGTGGGAATTTTTTTTAAAAACATTTTTTTTACACTTTCTGCATGCTTCAATAGTCTCCATAGGAGACTAGAAGCAGCAGTTGTCTGATTGCTTCTACTGCATACAGGCGATGAGCAGATCGCTTGTAAGCAGCAGAAATGCTCATTTGCTATGAGCTCCGACCACTAGGTGGCGCTCATAGCAATTGAGACATGAAAACCACAGGGGTCTGCTGTAGACCCTGGGTTGTCATGCCCACCCATTGGTGACCCACGATCACGTGATGGGTTCACCGATAGGCGGGGCTTATGACGCGCTTCCTGGAAGCGCGAGTTAAATGCCGCTGTCAGAGATTGACAGCGGCATTTAACATGTTAACATCCATGGGTGGATCGCGATTCCACCCGCGGCTGTTGCGGGCACATGTCAGCTGTAAGAATCAGCTGACATGTGCCCGGTTCAGTGCGGGCTCAGCGCCGGAGCCCCCGCTGAACCGGCCTTTACGACCTGGTGCGTACTATTACTGATCTGGTCGGACAGGGGTTAAGGAACATCCTTTCCAGGTTAAAGACTTGTGTATAAGGTAAAATAAATAACCAAAAATAAACATACTCCTCCACACCTTGGGCTACGTTCACAAGTAGCATTTTTTATGCGTTTTTGCACTTTTGTATTGCTTTCAACCGTGACAAATGCATTCACCGGGAAATGTAATTTTAACATTTTTCAACCTTATCTGGCCATGTGCTGTGTGACACATGCATACAGTGCTGAAAAGACATGGGAACAGCATGGGGAAGACCCCTTGAAGCATCTCTGACACCCAGGTCACTGCCTAAAAGTGTGACCATCAGTAGTGATCCTTGCCGCATCAGAAAATGCAGACTTGCAACTATCCCCGTGCAAGTCCTTGTCACAGGGCAATGTTCAATTGTACCTCCCCCATTCCTTGCAATGCAAGCACAAATATGCAGCCTTCCACCCACCCACCCCCAGGCTGCAATACCATACTGCTTGCTTGCACTTGAAATGGGGCCTTTTAGTTTGGAGGAGGCCGAAGCTGGCCACTACCTCATGGCTGCTTCAGCAGCGAAGTCTCCATACTCAGTCCCCAGCCACCACTATTTGTCGCGGTAACCTTCCCCACACTTTTCTTACCCAGGCCTGCTTTAGGGCAGCACTGGACGAGCCCATCAGACAACCAAGCTCCTCTGGTGGACCCTGGCTTCTCCATCAGGGGAGTTGAGAGTGCCAAGGTGAGGAGCATGATGATGATGATGATGATGATAGAAGTTAGCATCTGCTTTGTTTTCTTGGAATGCAAGCGTAAGTGTGCAGCCTGCCACCCACCCCCAGGCTGCAATACCATACTGCTAGCTTGCTTGCACTTGAAATGCGACCTTTTAGACTTGTGGAGGCAGACGCCGGCCACCATGTTATGGCATCGTCGGCGGCCGGGTGTCCCGGTGCGGCTTATACACAAGCGCGCATACCAAAATTTGCATTTAGTGGGAAGGACAGCCTATTCCCCTGTAGTGTGTGCACGCCAACCCCCTGTTCATGGCACATGTGAAGATGCCTCCCACCTTGCACCTGTCATTGCAGACTTGCAACTATCCCCGCTCAAGTCCTTGTCCCAGGGCAGTGTTCAATTGTACCTCCCCCTTTCCTTGCAATGCAAGCGCAAGTATGCAGCCTGACACCCATCCACCCCCAGACTGTAATACCATACTGCTTGCTTGCACTTGAAATTGTACCTTTTAGGCATGTGGAGGTTTGGAATTTGGCCCCCACGTCATGGCTGCATCGGCGGCCTGGTATCCATACTCAGTCCCCTGCCGCCCGGCGGCCGAGTGTCCACGCTTGGTCCCCAGCCGCCAGGGGGCCAGGTGTCCATAAACGGTCCACAGCTGCCCCTATTTGTCCCGGTGCGCCTTATACACAAGCGCGCATACCAAAACATTACCTGTGCCCTCCCCAGTGCATTTAGTGGGAAGGACAGCCTAACCACAAACACGTGGACAAGTGAATGTGGTCAGGGATGGTCCATCTCACTGATGCCTTCACACTGAGTTAATATTGTGGAAGACGGGACACAGTTGGACACTGGGATGCAACACGTCCTCCAGACATAGAGGATTGCGGGTCCTGGGTCAATCAGGCTTCAACAAAAAGTTCAGAAGGTAGACAGCAGCAGTGGTCGGCCTCCTGCACAACCAGTAAATTATTCATGATCATGTGGCCATCCATCTCCTTAGCTTTCTGTTCCTTGGAATGCAAGCACATGTATGTAGTATCGGCTAGGCCTGGGGTGGTCAGCGTTTTGGCGCATATCCTACCTCCTTCGAGGATTGCTAGATGTTTTCCTGCTACTATCCCAGTTCTATGACTCGCGTTAAAACAAAGCTTCAGGTGATGAAGGATGGATGAGGTGGTGGCAAAGGAGAAAGAGCAGAAGGAACAGGGACCATTCACATCAATATCAGGCCAGTCAACCACACATGTCTTGTAGGATATGTTTCTGTACCAAAAGGAGCGGTTTGGCTACACAGTTAAAGGGCATACAGTGAGTACAATGTCTACCAAAAATTTTGAGGCACTCCAATGCCCATTGGAAGTGACATGGAGGTCAGAGGGCCTTAACAAAACCATTTTTTACATTTATAGCAACTGGGTCTCCTGTACACTGTTGGCCTAAGCAGTGAATGTAAGAGTCGTGGATGTTAGAGATAAATGAAAACTTCATTTCAATGCCCCTTGGAAGAGCTGTGTAGTTCAGAGTGGTTTAACAAGACAGTTTTAATGCCCCTTGGAAGAGATGGGGAGTTCAGAGTGGTTTAACAAAATGGTTTTAATGCCCCTTGGAAGAGACGTGGAGGTCACAGTAGCTTAACAAGACCGTTTTAATGCCCCTTGGAAGAGACGTGGAGGTCACAGTAGCTTAACAAGATGGTTTTAATGTCCCTTACAAGAGCCACGCAGTCCAGCATATTAAAAACATTATTCCCATTATTGGGGAGTGGGTCTCCAATAGTCTTTGCCTATGCCTTCCAAGCAAAAGCTGCCAAAAATTAGGACGGAGGAACTTGCAATGCTGGCAAGCAAGAGCCATACAGGCAAGCATATTAAAAACATTATTCCCATTATTGGGGAGTGGGTCTCCAATAGTCTTTGCCTATGCCTTCCAAGCAAAAGCTGCCAAAAATTAGGATGGAGGAACTTGAAGTGCTGGCAAACAAGAGCCATACAGTCCAGCATATTAAAAACATTATTCCCATTATTGGGGAGTGGGTCTCCCATAATCTTTGCCTATGCCTTCCAAGCAAAAGCTGCCAAAAATTAGGACCGAGGAACTTGAAGTGCTGGCAAACAAGAGCCATACAGTCCAGCATATTAAAAACATTATTCCCATTACTGGGGAGTGGGTCTCCCATAGTCTTTGTCTATGCCTTCCAAGCAAAAGCTGCATAAAATTAGGACAGAGGAACTTGCAATGCTGGCAACACGGACCATGGTCACCCTGGTGGTATAGTGGTGGTGGAGGCTGAGGATAAGAGAAGAGCAAAATACAGCCGAAACGAGGAAGTGTATACCCATGTGTGGGTGTGAAGCGGTGCATGGGAATACACCTCCCAAAATAACACAGTGGATTTGACTTTATGCTACTCTGCTGTCATTTGGTGGTGATGAGAAGTCTGGCCCAATCCAGCCCTTGTTCATTTTGATAAGGGTCAGTTTGTCAGAATTGTCAGTTGACAGTCGAGTGCGCTTATCAGTTATAATTCCCCCAGCGGCACTAAAAACATGCTCCGATAACACGCTAGCGGCAGGGCAGGCAAGGACCTCCAAGGCATACAGAGCGAGTTCATTCCAAGTGTCCATCTTGGATACCAAATAATTAAAAGGCACAGAGGTATCATGGTGGACACTGGTATGGTCGGCAAGGTACTCCCTCACCATCTTTTGAAACTTTCCACTCTTCGTGAGATTACCCCGCGCCTCAGGGCCTGTAAGCTGGGCGGGTCTCAGAAAACTGTCCCAGAACGTTGACAGTGTTCCCCTGCCTCTGCCGGATTGGAGTTTCTTCTCTCTCGTCTGTACTCCTTGGTTGGGCAACGAACTGTGACCTCTGCCGCTACCGTGTTCAGGTGGGAATTATTTTAACAGTTCTGCAGCAAGGGCCTTCTGGTACTGCACCATTTTTGTAGACCTCTCCACCTCAGGAATAAGAGAGTGAAAGTTCTCCTTGTAGCGGGGGTCTAAAAGTGTCACCAACCAGTAATGACTGTTACCCAACATTTTGACAATGCGAGGGTCACGGTTAAGGCAACGTAACCTTAAGTCAACCATGCGTGCCAGACTGGTAATGGGCAAGACTTCCATGTCCTCACCAAGATGACGACTGACCATGCTCTCCTCCTCCTCCCCCCTGTCCTCAGGCCACCCACGCTGAACCGACGGTATGACAGTTGTACAGGTACTACCGTCTACAGCGCATGATACCAGCTCCTGTTCTTCCTCCTCCTCCTCCTCTCCCTCATTGTCCCCCAATGCACGTTGGGATGAGATGAGGCTGGACTCTGTGTAATTGACCGCTACGGCTTCTTGATCCATCTCATCATACTCTGGCTGCAATGCTTACTCATTAATTCTCTGCAGAGAGCGTTGCAAAAGACAGACAAGTGGAATGCTGATGCTAATGATGGCGTCATCGTCACTCACCTTCTTGGTGGACTCCTCAAAGTTTGTCAAGATGGTACATATGTCATACATCCAGGTCCACTCCTGAGGTCTTATGTGTGGAGTCTGACCTGAATATCGACAGCCATGTTGCAGCTGGTACTCCACAACTGCTGTCTTCTGCTCACAAATCCTTTGCAACATGTGGAGGGAAGAGTTCCAACGTGTGGGGACATCGTTGCAAACGCTGCTGCAACACAGCAAGGGCGACGGAAGCTGTAGCTGACTTGTGAAAATGAGCTGACAGGCGGCGTACTTTGACGAGCAGATCTGGCAACTCGGGGTACGATTTAAGAAACCGCTGAACCACGAGGTTAAGCACATGAGCCAGGAATGGTACGTGTGTGATCTCGCCTTGCCTCAGAGCCGCCAACAGGTTATCGCCATTGTCTCACACGACCATGCCTGGATTTAGGTTCAGCAGTCTCAGCCACAGATCTGCCTGCTCTTTCACAGCTGTCCACAGCTAACAAGCAATGTGAGGTTTCTCACCTAAGCTTATGAGTTTCAGCACAGCCTGTTGCCGCTTGACGGAGGCAGTACTGCAGTGCTTCCAGCTTGTAACTGATGTGGTGATATCTGAGATGGAGGCTGAACATGAGGAGGAGGAGAAGGATGATGCGCAGGAGCTGTACACTGTGGGGGCAACTCTGACTGACATAGGGCACGCAATCCTCGGTGTGGGGAGGATGTGTTCCGTCCCAAGGTCCGACTGGGTCCCAGCTTCCACTATGTTTACCCAGTGTGCCGTCAGAGAGATGTACCGTCCCTGGCCACAAGCACTTGTCCACCTGTCCGTTGTCAGGTGGACTCTGCCATTAACTGCGTTGTTGAGGGCATGGCAGATGTTTTGGGACATGTGCTTGTGTAGTGCGGGGATGGCACACCGGTCAAAATAGTGTCGACTAGGGACTGAGTACCAAGGGATGGCCACCGCCATAAGGTTGCGGAAGGATTCCGTCTCCACCAGCCTAAAAGGCAGCATTTCCAATGCAAGCAGTCGCGAAATGTGCAAATTTAGGACTGTGGTCTGTGGGGCGTTGGCTGCGAATTTCCGCTTTCGTTCAAAGGTCTGGGATATGGATAATTGAATGCTGCATTGGGACATGGACGTGGATGTTGATGCTGTTTCTTGAGAAACTGCCATAACAAGTGAAGACTGAGAGGAGGGGGCAACTTTCCATGCACTATGGAAAGGGGATTGACTTGCACACACAACACGGGTTTCTATTGCACGCACAACAGCGGAAGAAGCAGTGGTGACACCCGCTGACACTGGTCGTGGACCCTGGGGTTCACCACACAATGTCGCGTGCTCTGCTGCCATGTGCCTGATCATGCTGGTGCTGGTCAGGCTGGTAGTTTTGTCACCCCTGCTGATGCTGTCATGGCAGGTGCTACAAATGGCCTTTTTGGGGTTATCAGCAGAGTCTTTAAAAAAATCACTGACTCTGGAAGACCTACAGGTTGTACTAGCAACGTCCTTCGTGTTGGTGTTATGTTTAACTGTTGCCTGCCTTCTGTGTGCGGCCACCACACTGCTTATTCCTGCCTGTTGGGGTACTCTGCATCCCTCACCCTGTGTGCTGCTGGCCTCGCTCTGCATGTCCTCCTGCCACGTTGGGTCAGTTACTAGATCTTCCACCACCTCCTCCTCTTCCACTTGCACACCACAATCCTCCTCCTCACTTCCTGGCAATTGTGTCTCGGCATTGTCCACCTCTTGTGACAAATTGCCAGCCTCGGCTACCCTAGTAATTCGGTCAAGAAGTGGGAGCGAGAAGATGTGGCTGTTGGTTGTTGCACATTTTCACCTTGGCCACGGCCCCGTCCTCTGCACGCACCATCACAAGAAAGTCCACTTCCACGTCCCTTGCCATGCACCCTGCCCATTGTAAAGGAAGTAAAATAGCTTACACTCGCACTATCAATAGAAAAAGGGTAATAAAAAGTAGATTAGAACCGTGGAAGAGGAAAACCACAGTTCTATTTCTCTTGCCTACACCCAACTCTTTTAAACAATCTGAACAATCAGGGAGAAACTATTACAGTTTTTTTTTACGGCAAAAAATGCGAAAAGCAGGATAATAGAGATTTTTTACCATGGAATGGCAAAACCACAGTTATTGTTTACTGGGGTATACCAGACAATTTTAAATAGATATATTTGCGGCTGAACAGTGAGTGGCACACTCAAACTGTTTTTTTTTAGGTAAAAATGGTCCAAAAGTGGATAATACAGAGGTTTGAACCGTGGAACTGCAGAACCACACTTCTATTTCTCTGGCCTACACCAGACCATTTTCAACAAATATATTTGTGTCTGAACAATCAGGGAGACACTATTAAAATTTTTTATGGCAAAAAATGCCAAAAGCAGGATAATAGAGATTTTTTACAGTGGAATGGCAAAACCACAGTTAAATTTTACTGGTGTATACCAGACTCTTTTAAACCGATATATTGGTGTCTGAACAAGCAGGAGACACTATTACTGTTTTTCTTTACGGAAAAAATACCAAAAGCTGGATAATAGAGATTTTTTACCGTGGGACGGCAAAACCACAGTTATAATTTACTGGTGTATACCAGACTCTTTTAAACAGATATATTTGTGTCTGAACAATCAGGAGACACTATTACTGTTTTTCTTTACGGCAAAAAATGCCAAAAGCAGGATAATACAGAGATTTGACCCATGGAACTGCAAAACCACAGTTCTATTTCTCGGGCCTACACCAGACTATTTTCAACAGATATATTTGTGCCTGAACAATCAGGAGACACTATTACTGTTTTTCTTTACGGCAAAAATGCCAAAAGCAGGATAATAGAGATTTTTCACCGTGGAACGGCAAAACCACAGTTATAATTTACTGGTGTATACCAGACTCTTTTAAACAGATATATTTGTGTCTGAACAATCAGGAGACACTATTACTGTTTTTCTTTACGGAAAAAATACCAGAAGCTGGATAATAGAGATTTTTTACCGTGGGACGGCAAAACCACAGTTATAATTTACTGGTGTATACCAGACTATTTTAAATAGATATATTTGCGGCTGATCAGTGCGCGACACACTCAAACTGGTTTTTTTTTAGGTAAAAATGGTCCAAAAGTGGATAATACAGAGGTTTGACCCGTGGAACTGCAAAACCACACTTCTATTTCCCTGGCCTACACCAGACTATTTTCATCAAATATATGTGTGTCTGAACAATCAGGGAGACACTATTACAGTTTTTTTTTTACGGCTAAAAATGCCAAAAGCAGGATAATAGAGATTTTTTACCGTGGAATGGCAAAACCACAGTTATAATTTACTGGTGTGTACCAGACTTTTTTAAATAGATATATTTGCCGCTGAACAGTGAGCGACACACTCAAACTGTTTTTTTTTTACGTAAAAATGGCCCAAAAGTGGATAATACAGAGGTTTGAACCGTGGAACTGCAAAACCACACTTATGTTTCTCTGGCCTACACCAGACTCTTTTAAAAAATACATTTGTGTCTGAACTGTCACAGATGCACCTTTTTTTTGGGGGGGGCACCAAAACGTTAATAAGAAGGGTATTTGTATAGTGTGAAGGAGGAAAAAAAAAAAGAGGATTTAGATGAAAAAAAAAAGGATCTTTCCTTTCCCCCGGACCTGGAGCTAAGTCCAGCAATTTCAGCAACAGGAGCACACAGGACTGTAATGCAGCGTTTGCTGGTATAACCACTGCATCTCCTATACAGCCTGCCTGCCTGCCTGATATGTGATATGGATATTAGTCCTGAGAAGGACTGTTTGTTTGATGTGGCAGCCTTTACAGACCCTACATTAACTATTTCGCAGTATATATCTCTCCCTAAATCAGCAGCGCTGTCCCTACACTGTCTGATCCCAGCCGTCTGTGTCCAAGATGGCGGCGTCCTGTTTTAAATACTCGAAGTGACGCTGTGCGGCCAGCCAATCAATGTAATGCCCACAACAAGCATGGCTGCGGCATTACAGTGACTGGCTGGCAATCCCTGAATGTTCATTGGCTCTGTAAACAGCGCCAAACATGCAGGGCGGAGACCCAAGCTCCTGCACGAGTAACCAGGAAATGCTTGGTGCTCACCAAACATCCCGAGTAGCGTGATGCTCGGGCGAGTACCGAGCAGTGTCGAGCATGTTCGCTCAACACTAGTCATGAAATTAAATGCGCAAAGAAAGATGTTTGTGTGTCAAAGCACCACCGAGAAGTGCGAGTTGATATTGGAAGGGCTGCCATTGCTTCTGCAAAAGCTGCTTTAGAGGACTTCCTGGGAGAAATGACACCCAGAGTAGATACCATTTCCCTCTATGCCAGTCCTTTCACCGAGCTAAAGAATATGGCTGTGGTGAAATACAACTCTCAGCAAAAAAAGCTGCGGACTGGCTCCGTACCATCCCTGGCCACATTCACTTGTCCACGTGTTTGTGGTTAGGCGGCCCTCCCAAGTAAGTGCAATAGGGAGGGCACTGGTAATGTTGTGGGACCCGTGCTTGTGGAAGGCGGAGACGACTCAGGCAGCTTTAGCGGACTTCCTGGGAGAAATGACAGCTGGGTAGAAATGGTTTCCCAAGTCCTTTCACCAAGCTAAAGAATATGGCTGTGGTGAAATACAACTCAGCAAAAAACGCTGTGGGCTGGCTCCGTACCATTCCTGGCCACATTCACCTGTCCATGTGTTTGTGGTTAGACGGTCCTTCCCAGTAAGTGCACTGGGGAGGGCACGGGTAATGTTGTGGGACTCGTGCTTGTGGAAGGCGGAGACGACTCAGGGAGAAAGGGTGGCGGCTAGGGACCGAGTATGGACACCCGGCAGTCGCCGGCATGAGGTTATGAAAAGCTTCCGCCTCCACGAGCCTAAAAGGCCACATTTCAAGTGAAAGCAGCTTTAGAGGACTTCCTGGGAGAAATGACAGCTGGGTAGATATGGTTTCCCAAGTCCTTTCACCAAGCTAAAGAATATGGCTGTGGTGAAATACAACTCAGCAAAAAAAGCTGTGGACTGGCTCCATACCGTCCCTGGCCACATTCACCTGTCCACGTATTTGTGGTAAGGCGGCCCTTCCCAGTAAGTGCACTGGGGAGGGCACGAGTAATATTGTGAAAGTTTTGAAAATGTTGCAATTTTCAACATTTTTTATTTTTATGCCCTTAAAACAGATACTTAAAAATAGTTAATAAATAATGTTTACAACATGTCTGTTTACATCACCATCATTTTTGAAACATAATTTTTTTGTTAGAAAGTTAGAATTGTTAAAAGTACATTACCAATTTCTCAACACCATGTCTGCAAATTGAGATTCTGATTTGACTTTTATCCTAAGTCATATTGCAAGACTCTTTAAAGGGTTAATTGTGACATGTATGATTGCTGCTTCCAACAGGTGGCGCTATAGAGTTGAAGTCCTCTTCCTCGCTGAAGGAACAATTTGCATATCATTTTTCCAACAAATTTTACAATACCAATTATTTTAGGGACCTCATCATATTTTAAGCGACTTTGAGTGGCCTATGTGACAGAAAATACCAACAGTAAAACTATTTTAAAAAGTGCACTCCTCAAAGTGCTCAAAACCACACGCAAGAAGTTTATTAACCCTTCAGGTGCTTCACAGGAATTTAAGCAATGTCGAAGACAAAATGAAAATGGCCGTTTTTCCCACAAAAAATCTTGCTTTAGCACCAAATTTTTTATTTTCACAAGAGTAACACAAGAAAATTGACTGTACAATTTGTTCTGCAATTTCTTCTAAGAAATGATGACATTTCATTGTTTGGGCACATGGCAGTAAGAGAATGCGCAACAACTGAATTCTGGAGGGCAATTTTGGCTGGAATAGATTGAAGATGCCATGTCACATTTGAAGAGCCGTTGACATACCAAAACAGAAACACCCTACAATTTACCACATTTTGGAAACTATATGTCTTGAGGAATTCATCCAGGGGTGTAGTGCGCATTTTTATGCCCCAAGCAATTCACAGAACATTAACATTAGGTTGAGTCAATGAAAAATTACCATTTTTCCACTAAAATGTTGTTTGGCCTCAAGTTTTTAGTTTTCGGAAGATAAAATAGAAGAAAATGAATGATATAATTAGCTGCACAATTTCTCCTGAGTACGACAATACCAAATATGTGGTCAAAAACTACTTTTGAGACACAGCGTAAAGCTTTGAAGGGAAGTAGCGCCATATTGGAGTTCAGATTTTGCTGGAATAGTTTGCGAGTGACATGTCACATCAGCAGAGCCACTGAGGTGCCAGAGCGGCTGCACCCCCATAAATTACTCTATTTTACAAACTACACACCCCAGTGAATTCATCCATGGGCGCAGTGAGCATGTTGACATCACATCTGCCTCAAAATTTTATACCATTTGGGCTGTGAAAAAAGAATAATTACATTTTTACCATTAAAATGTTATTTAGCCTCAAATTTTAAATTTTTATAAGCACTCTTAGAAAAAATTGACCTCAAGGTTTGTTGCGCAATTTCTTCTGAGTGCACCAATACCATGCATGTACTTGTCAAATACTTTTCAGGCACAGTGGAAAGCTCAGTAGAGAAGGAGCACCATATTAAATTATAGTGCAGATTTTGCTGCTATGCTTTGCAGATGTCATGACCCACTGGAAGGTAAAGAGATCCCATTATAAGGGATATTAAAATGTAACTTTTATTTATTTTTAAATTTAAAAGTGGTCAGTGATTACAATTTTTACTAGAATGGTCCTGTATCATAATATCTCCAACTCCCTAAATAGATTCAATTTCCAGAGGAACAGCTCTTCCTATTAATCCAATCTATATGTTACGGTTGCAGTCCATGGTTATACATTAATAATTAGATAAGTCAACACTGTTCTGAACCTCAATTTCTAGCTCAAAACCCAAGGAGAGGAATAGAGATATGTATAAAAATCAAATCTTTATTAGTAAAATAAAAAGCACATAATAAATAATAAAAATAATACGCTCCTCGGAAGAAGCAATGGCGAAATAACATAGTTGGGGTTCGGCACACCTATAGACTTGTCAGCAAACAGTAAGTGCCACTAACCCTTACCGCTGCACTACTCTTATTTCTCCTCTGGATTTAATAGTTATAGTTTACCTCTAATATGCACCTTACTTATATGGTCTTATTCTGGCTCCATCCCACTATAGTGTAAATTATTTTTAATAGGCAGGAGCCCTTTACCTGTGGTTTTGACGGGCCATTTACCTTATTGCACTATGCACTTTATTATGGCCCTTCTAGGCAATTTATGACAAGCCGTGCCAACCATTATACATTTTTTTACTATAGTCCTCTTTTTAGGTGCCTAAAAGTGATGAGCGAACGCGCTCGCCACTACTTGGTACTCGCCTGAGCATAATTGTGCTCGACGAGCTTGGCGCTCTACGAGTATTTCCGGGTTGCTCGGGCGGGAACTCGGGCCCCCTCCCTGCATGTTTGGCGCTCTTTAGAGAGCCAATGAACATGCAGGGATTGCCTGCCACACACTGTAGTGCCGTATCTATGCTGGTTGTGGGCATTACAGTGATTGGCTGGCCGCACAGCGTCATCACATGTATATAAGACAGGGCACCGCCATGCTCGTCACAGTCTACCCCGGAATCAAGCAGAGTAGGGAGAGCTGCTGGTGCTTTAGGGAGAGATTTGCTTCTTCATAGTTAGTATAGGTATTACTCAACATATATCTATATCTATCTGAACCAACAGTCCTTCTGAGGACTAATCCAGCTGTATATAATCAGTGCTAGGCAGGCAGGCGGTGTATGGCAGACTGCAGTGTATAATACAGCACAAGATGGTCGATTGAACATCCTGTCTGCTGCTGCTGTAATAATTACTATATATTTTTAGACAGCCCCAGACATCAGGGCCAGAGCTTTTTTATCTTAATCCTGGCTAATTGCTTAAAAAGTAATCTAGAAAAAGCAACACCATTTTTATGCTCCAATTGCTTGTTCTCACTGCAGAATAAAGCAAGATCTGTTCCATATTTCAGCGATAAAAATCCAGAAATTTAAACCGAACGTGGAAAATATTGGCCACCTTTTCCATTCTGTTGCACTATGTCGGTCAAGCTATTCACACCAAGTGTCTGTGAAGAATAGTATTAGCAAATTACAGGCCTGCTATTTAAAACCATGTTTCTCTGTCAGACATAACACCTATAAGAGTGTTCCAAAATCAGCCATTTCTTCCATTTTCCTTCCGATGCAGTGTGTCCGTCAAGCTATTCACACTAGGTGTCTGTGAAGGATAGTATTATCAAATTACAGGCCTGCTGTTTAAAACCGTGGTTCACTGTCAGACATATCACATATACTGTAACTGTGTTTCAAAATCAGCCATTTCTCATGAACATGGAAAATATTGCCCTCCATTTAAAATGGGCAAAGTGCGTGGCAAGGGTCAGGGAAGTGGATGGTGATGGTGCATGCAGAGGCCGAGGACGTGGCTGTGGGCAAGGTGAAATTGTGTCACAACAAACACCCACATATTTTTGCTAGACCTTCCTGTCCCAATTACTAGGGGACCGCACAGCACCCCTATTGAAGACAGAGCAGTGTGAAAAGGTTATTGGTTGGATAGCAGACAATGCTTCCAGTCACTTGGCCACCACCACCTCCACTCTGTCTTCCACACGATCAAGTCTCAGCAGCTGTGAGCCTGGACCGCATATTCCTCACCCTGATCCTCCTTCCTCCTATCATGCCGAGTGCCCGGAGACAACTGATCCCACACTTGTACACTCAGAAGAGCTGTTCACTTTTCCATATAACTGAATAGCAGACCCTCTCCTTTCTAATGGGAACATGTCATTACTGTGGCCCAGCTCTTTGTGTCTTTAAATTGTTAGTGGTGTTTTTCCCAAATTTTGGCAGCCCTTGCATTCACATCATGGGCATTACCACTATAGGAGACCCGCTCCTTTATAATGGGAACATTTGTTTAAAAATAGGCTTTGTGACATTCAGAATCCCTCCATGATAAATGAAACAGGATGTGTCACACACCATATGGCCAGATAAAGTTGTAAAATGTTAAAATAACATTTCCTGATGACTGTATTTGTCTTAAAAAATAATGGAAAACAAAAAAAATAAATAAAAAAATAAAAATACAGTAGTATATTTATTTAGTACAAAAACCACACTCACCAATGTAACCTCAAAGTAATCACATTGTTCAGCTCCTGCACCTCCTCCTCCAGTTCGGCCTCAATCTCCAAAATGACCACATCAGTCACAAGCTGAAAGCACTGCAGCATGGCCTTGGCCAAGCAGCAACAGGTTGTGCTGAATATAACATGCTTAATGCTTTGGTGACAAACCGCCCACCGCTGCAGAGCTATTGAAAGCTGTAAAACAGCATCCTGATCTGTGGCTCTCACCGCTGAACTTATAGCCATGCATGGTCATGTGTGCCAATGGGTAGAACCTGACAATGGAGAAATGACAGCAGGAGTAGCTACGGTTTCCCTCTATGCCAGTCCTTTCACCGATCTAAAGAATATGACTGTGGTGAAATACAACTCCCACTGAGAAGCAGTTTCAAACAAAAAACATAGGGCCCACTAGAAGATTTGATTCTGAGGGCTCACCTTTCTCCCTCGCTCAAGAGCCCCATAGCTGCTGCAAAGTTTGCACTAATATGAACTCTCCTGATCGAGAAGCCAGGGCCCACCCGAGGATTCTCTGGTGGGACCGTCCAACCCTGCCAAGAAGCAGTCCTTGCTAAGAAAAGTGTTCCGGGACACTCTATAGCTCCATTTTTACTGAGGTGGAAACCCATGTAAACATGGGGAAAACATACAAAATCCTTGCAGATGTTGTCCTTGCTGTGATTTGAACCCAGGATCCCAGCGCTTCAAGGCTTCAGTGCTAACCACTGAGCCAATGTGCTGTCGTTCACCCTCTGATATTTAACAGGCTGGGGAAACTTGCACCTACTGCCACTCTATCTTCAGCTCCTTTGTGAGAAACTAATGTATTTGGCCAGCCACTCTGTCTATCAAATTAAATTCCTGAGAGGGAAATTGTGGATGGCTTCACTACTGGTACTGGGGACAGTGCTAATACCATAGCGTCATACCATAGTTCACTGGAAATATTCCAGGCTAGTAGGAGACACACAGATTCCAACAGAAAAGTACCAGCAGTAATGTTCAGGAACCCTTGCTTGAGGAAGGCGGAGACGATACCAGGAGAAATAGTAGCGGCTGGGGACCGAGTATGGACACCCAGGCAACCGCCGCCACCATGAGGTTGTGAAAAGCTTCCGCCTCCACAAGCCTATAAGGCCACATTTCAAGAGCAAGCAGCTGTCAAAAATTTGGCAGTATAGTATTGCAGCCTGTGGGTGGGTGGCTAGCTGCATATTTGCGCTTGCATTCCAAGTAACAGAAAACTAAGAAAACTGGCCTTTATCATCCTCATGGCCTCACCTCGGCACTATGAACTCTCCCGAAGGAGAAGCCAGGGCCCACTGGAGGAGTCTTCGGTTCTCTTGTGGGCTTGTCCAACCCGGCCGAGAAGCAGCCCTGGCTAAGAAAAGTCTGTAGTCATGCAATTAAAGGTCAAAGGAGATGTTTGTGTGTCGAAGCAGCACCAACAAGTGCGAGTTGATGTTGGACGAGCTGCTGCCATTGCTTATGCGCCAAGCTGCATTAGAGGACTTCCTGAGAGAAATGACAGCTGGAGTAGATACGGTTTCCCAAAAGTCAGTCCTTTCACCGAGCTTTAAAATATGGCTGTGATGAAATACAACTCTCACCGACAAGCTGTGGACGGGCTCCGTACCGTCCCTGGACAGATTCACTTGTCCATGTGTTTGTGGTTAGGCGGTCCTTCCCAGTAAGCGCACTGGGGAAGACACAGGTAATGATGTGAGACCCGTGTTTGTGGAAGGCAGAGACGATACCGAGAGAAATAGTGGCGGCTGGGGACTGAGTATGGAAACTGGGCCGCCGCCATGGGGTTGTGAAAAGCTTCCGCCTCCACAAACCTAAAAGGCCACATTTCTAGTGCAAACAGCTGCCCAGAAATCTAGTTTACTATTGCGGCCTGTGGGTGGGTGGCTGGCTGCATACTTGCGCTTGCATTCCAAGTAACAGAAAACTAAGCAGATGGTGGCCTCAGAGGCGTAGCTAGGGTTTTGGTTCAAGGGAGCGAAACTTCTGAGTGGGGCCCTAACCAGGTAACCCTGACTACAGCTATGGTGGCACAACCTAATAGTGGATGTAGGAGAACCTCAGCACATGACCACGCTGTTACTGAAAATAATCTCTATACAAAGACAGGCACTGATACTACCACCATATGGTGACATATATTGATAGATACCAGTCCTGCAGAACATATAAGAGATCACAGCACAGTTATATATAGTACCTTACAGGTGACGTTCTTTCTGACTAAATTGTTCACTTTTCCCATCTTTTCCATCTGGCCCAGACCGACACGACAACTCCTCCCTCCAGGACTCAGAGTCCCAAGTCTGCAGAGATCACAACAAAGACACATTTGACTCCTTACATTTCAGGCACTGTCCCCATCTATTCCCAACCTACACAAACCCCTCATCCTGCTGATACCCCAATACTGAGCCTCTGTTGCTGTATGGGTCCCCATTACTGCACCTGCTGTGTGTCCTGTATATGGTAAAACAAACCTCTAGAATATAGTAATGTCGTGTGCAAGTGTCCTAGAAAACAGTGCCCACATTGTGCCCCCTAGAAAATAATAATGCCCTCTGTGTGCCCCTTTGACAGTCACAATAACCTGAGTTCCCCTATAACGATAAGTGCCCACTTAAGATTTAATAAGGTCCTGAGTCCCCCCCCATGTACAGCTCCCCTCTACACAGTATGATACTCTCCTATACATAGCATAATGCCCCCTCACTGTATAGTACCCCCCACACAGTATACTGACCTTTTAGTAGCCTCCAATCCGATGGCTCCAACACTGTATGATGACCACCACACTTTACAAAGACCCCACATTATCTCCCACACTGTATGATGGCCCCCACACTATACAAGGCCCCACATTATCTCCCACTCTGTATGATGGCCCCACACTGTGCAAAGACCCCACATTATCTTCCACACTGTATGATGGCCCCACACTGTGCAAAGACCCCACATTATCTCCCACACTGTATGATGGCCCCCACACTATACAAAGACCCCACATTATCTCCCACACTGTATGATGGCCCCACACTATACAAAGACTCCACATTATCTCCCACACTGTATGATGGCCCCACACTGTGCAAAGACCCCACATTATCTCCCACACTCTATGATGGCCCCACACTGTGCAAAGACCCCACATTATCTCCCACACTGTATCATGGCCCCACACTGTGCAAAGACCCCACATTATCTCCCACACTGAATGATGGCCACCACACTGTGCAAAGACCCCACATTATCTCCCACACTGTATGATGGCCCCCACACTATACAAAGACCCCACATTATCTCCCACACTGTATGATGGCCCCACACTATACAAAGACCCCACATTATCTTCCACACTGTATGATGGCCCCACACTGTGCAAAGACCCCACAATATCTCCCACAATGTATGATGGCCCCCACACTATACAAAGACCCCACATTATCTCCCACGCTGTATGATGGCCCCACATTGTGCAAAGACCCCACATTATCTCTCACACTGTATGATGGCCCCCACACTATACAAAGACCCCACATTATCTCCCACACTGTATGATGGCCACTACATTGTGCAAAGACCCCACATTATCTCCCACACTGTATGATGGCCCCCACACTATAAAAAAGACCCCACATTATCTCCCACACTGTGCAAAGACCCCACATTATCTCCCACACTGTATGATGGCCCCAACACTATGCAAAGACCCCACATTATCTCCCACACTGTATGATGGCCCCCACACTGTGCAAAGACCCCACATTATCTTCCACACTGTATGATGGCCCCACAATGTGCAAAGACCCCACATTATCTCCCACAATGTGCGATGGCCCCCACACTATACAAAGACCCCACATTATCTCCCACGCTGTATGATGGCCCCACATTGTGCAAAGACCCCACATTATCTCTCACACTGTATGATAGCGCCACACTGTGCAAAGACCTCATATTATCTCCCACACTGTATGACGGCCCCCACACTATACAAAGACCGCACATTATCTCCCACACTGTATGATGGCCCCACACTGTGCAAAGACCCCACATTATCTCCCACACTGTATGATGGCCCCACACTGTGCAAAGACCCTACATTATCTCCCACACTGTATGATGACCTCCACACTATACAAAGACCCCACATTATCAACCACACTGTGCAAAGACCCCACATTATCTCCCACACTGTATGATGGCCCCAAAACTATACAAAAACCCCACATTATCTCTCACATGTATGATGGCCCCAACACTGTGCAAAGACCCCACATTATCTCCCACGCTATATTATGGCCCCACACTGTGCAAAGACCCCACATTATCTCCCACACTGTATGATTGCCCCACACTATTCAAAGACCTCATATTATCACCCACACTGTGCAAAGACCCCACGTTATCTCCCACACTGTATGATGACCCCAACACTATTCAAAGACCCCACATTATCTCCCACACTGTATGATGGCCCCCACACTGTGCAAAGAACCCACAATATCTTCCACACTGTATGATGGCCCCACATTGTGCAAGGACCCCCACATTATCTCCCACACTGTATGATGGCCCCTACAATGTGCAAAGACCCCATATTATCTCCAACACTGTATGATGGCCCACACACTGTACAAAGACCCCGCATTATATCCAACACTGTATGATGGGCCCCACACTGTGCAAAGACCCACCATAATCTCCCACACTGTATAAATAGCCTACATATAGTATAATACACCAGATAGTCCTCAATATAGTATAATGCACTCCCCATAGTCCTATATAGTATAATGCACCCCCCATAGGCAGAGTCTTTAGTATAAAGTTTCCCTCCTACCCCATAGTCAGAGTCTTTAGTATAATGCTTCCCCCCTCCACATAGGCAGAGTCTTTAGTATAATGTTTCCCCCCCTCCCCATAAGCAGAGTCTTTACTATAATGTTTCCCCCCCTACCCCATAGGCAGAGTCTTTTGTATAATGCTTTCCCCCCTCTCCATAGGCAGACTCTTTAGCATAATGCTTCCCCCCTCCCCATAGGCAGAGTCTGTAGTATAATGCTTACTCCCTCCCATAGGCAGAGTCTTTAGTATAATGCTCCCCCCTCCCCATAGGCAGAATCTTTAGTATAACACTTCCCCCCCTCCCCATAGGCTGAGTCTTTAATATAATCTCTACCCTCCTCCCCATAGGCAGAGTCTTTAGTATAATGCTCTCCCCCCTCCCCATAGGCAGAGTCTTTAGTACAATGCTATCCCCCCTCCCCATAGGCAGAGTCTTTAGTATAATGCTCCCCTCTCCCCATAGGCAGAGTCTTTAGTATAATGCTCTCATCCCCTCCCCATAGACAGAGGCTGTAATATAATGCCACCCGCCCTGCAATAAAGAAATAAACACAGTACTCACCTCTCCTCCTGGTTCCCTCGCTGGTCCAAGTGCCTGGCCCTCACACATCTTCAGCACAGTGGGCTGGGCGCCAAGTGATGACGTCATAGACTTCCATCACAAAGAGGGGACTGATGGGAGACGGAGCGTTGCGCTCCCTCTATCTCCAGGAAACTTGTGGTGGTGACAGGTGGGGGGCCTGATGGTGGCACTGGGGGCCCCCCTCCTGCTCAAGGGCCCAATAGCGGCCGCCGGGCAGTGCAGGGACAGAGTCTCTCTGCTCTGCCTGGAGTGTAACTGTATCTGTTACACTCCAGGCAGAGTGAGCCCCCTCAGAGCACAGGGCCCGGGGCCACAGCCCCCTTTGCCCCCTCGGTAGCTATGCTACTGGGTGGCCTCTATCATCCTGGCCTCACCTTGGCACTATGAACTCTCCCCAAAGGAGAAGCCAGGGCCCACCGGAGGAGTCTCTGGTTCTCTGGTGGGCCCTTCTAACCCTACTGAGAGGCAGCCCTGGCTAAGAAAAGTGTGAGGGAAGGTTCCCCGACACTCTGGCTGCTTTTTTTAATGTGGATTGGACATGCTTAATTGCATGTTATTTCTGAAACTGCATTGCAGATAAGGCAATTGCCCAAATTTGTAGTTATGACATTAAAGGGCAAATAAAGATGTTTGTGTGTCGAAGCACCACCGACAAGTGCAAGCTGATGTTGAACGGGCTGTTGTCATTGCTTATGCACCAAGCGGCATTAGAGGACATCCTGGGAGAAATGACAGCAGGAGTAGATATGGTTTCCCAAGTCCTTTCACCGAGCTTTAAAATATGGCTGTGGTGAAATACAACTCTCACCGACAAGCTGTGGACTGGCTCCTTACTGTCCCTGGCCACATTCACTTGTCCACATGTTTGTGGTTAGGCGGTCCTTCCCAGTAAGTGCACTGGGGAGGGTACAGGTAATGTTGTAGGACCTGTGCTTGTGGAAGGTGGAGACGATACTGGGAGAAATAGTAATGGCTGGGGACCAAGTATGGACACCCGGCCGCAGCCACCACCATGAGGTTGTGAAAAGCTACCGCCTCCACGAGCCTAAAAGGCCATATTTCAAGTGCAAGCAGCTGCCCAGAAATCTGGCAGTTTACTATTGCGGCCTGTGAGTGGGTGAGTGGCAGGCTGCATACTTGCGCTTGCATTCCAAGTAACAGATAGCTCAGCAGATTGTGGCCTCTATCATCATCATGGCCTCACCTCAGCACTATGACCTCTCCCAAAGGAAAAGCCAGGGCCCACCGGAGGAGTCTCCGGTTCTCTGGTGGGCCCATCCAACCCTGCCAATGAGCAGCCCTTGCTAAGAAAAGTGTGGGGGAAGGCTCCCTGACACTCTATGGCTGCTTTTTTTAATGTGGATTGGACGTGCTTAATTGCATGTAATTTCTGAAACTGTATTGCAGATCAGGCCATTGCCCAACTCTGTAGTTATGAAATTAAAGGGCAAAGAAAGATGTTTGTGTGTCGAAATACCACCGACAAGTGCAAGCTGATGTTGGATGGGCTGTTGCCATTGCTTATGCGCCAAGCTCCTTTTGAGGACCTCCTGGGAGAAATGACAGCTGGAGTAGATATGGTTTCCCAAGTCCTTTCACTGAGCTTTAAAATATGGCTGTGGTGAAATACAACTCTCACCGTCAAGCTGTGGACTGGCTCCGTACCGTCCCTGTCCTCATTCACTTGTGCACGTGTATGTGGTTAGGCGGTCCTTCCAAGTTAGTGCACTGGGGAGGCATGGGTAATGTTGTAGGACCCGTGCTTGTGGAAGGTGGAAACAATACCAGGACAAATAGTGGTGGCTTGGGACCAATTATGGACACCCAGCCGCTGCCGCCATGAGGTGGTGGACAGCTTCCACCTTCATGAGCCTAAAAGGCCACATTTCAAGTGCAAACAGCTGTCAAAAATTTGGCAGCATAGCATTGCAACCTGTCGGAGGGTGGCTGGCTGCATACTTGCACTTGCATTCCAAGGAATGGGATAGGGACAACTGAACACTGCTCTGGGACTAGGACGTGGATGGTGATTGTTCCAAGTCTGCAACGACAGATGCATGGCAGGAGACATCTTCGCAGGCGCGAAGGATCACTTATGATGGGCACACTTTTAGCCAGTGACCTGGAAGTCAGAGATGCTTCCGGGAGTCTTCCCCATGGTGTTCCCATGTCTTTTCTGCACTACGTGCATGAGTCTGATGATGTGTCACACACCAGATAAGGTTGTAAAATGTTAAACTGACATTTCCCAGTGAATTCATTTGTCTTAGTTGAAAGCAATACAAAAGTGCGAAAACGCATCAAAAACGCTACGTGTGAACATAGCCCAAGGTGTGGAGGAACCTTTTTGTTTTTGTTTATGTATTTTGCCTTATATACAAGTCATTACCCTGGAAAGGATGTTCATTAACATTTTTCCCAGGAAAATCCATATTGGTTTCGTTTTTGCATTTTTTATTGTGAGTCTGTAAAAGTGGTGAAATACCTCTGACAACATTGTTGACAGCAGTGACCTGGGCATCCGAAATGCTTCCAGGGGTCTTTTCCATGCTGATCCCATGTCATTTGAACACTGTTCACATCGATTTGGGCAATTTTTAGGCCCTCTGCAGACCGCCAGGGGGAGCCGCTGGAAAAATGCTCCAGTTTCCCATAGGCTTACATTGGGCTCGTTACTTGGTCCGAGCACTCGAGCATTTCAATTTGCTCGACTCGAACAACGAATATCCGAGCATTTTAGTGCTCACTCATCATTAGTGTATAACTCTTCTTGCTTGTAGAAATTTTAGTTGAGATTGAATATATATTTATACGGTGCAGCTGAGTACTGAAGCCATAGCTCTTTCAATTGTGCTGTCTGAAGTCTATATGTGGACGGGTAAAATGGTTCCCTTTTATTTTATTATTTATTATGCGCTTTTAATTTTACTAATAAAGATTTGATTTTTATGCATATCTCTATTCCTCTTCTTGGGTTCTTAGCTAGAAATTGAGGTTCAGAAAAGTGTTGATTTATTTATCTGCTGAAGAGTGGTGAGTCACTTGTCATTTGGGCATTGGTGTTTAATTATTAATTAGATATCTATGCTGTTGCTATATGTCAGAATCATTCACCACATAAAAAACATTCATAGCCACCCCAACAAGTTTCGCCTTCACACATTTTAACTTCCCTTATGATGGGATCTATTTACCCTCTGGGTAATTTGGTGTTATGAATTTTCCATCCCTAAAGGGGTGTATGCACTTTTTGTTGACACACTGGAAGAGCACTATAGGTGCCAGAGCAGTAGAAATCCCCCCATTATGTGACCCTATTTTACAAACTACACCTCTCAATGAATTCATTTAAGGGTGCTGTGATCATATTGACAACACCGGGAGTGTCGCAGAATTTTATACCATTGGGCAGTGAAGAAAAAATAATTACATTTTTGCCAAGAAAATGTATTTTTAGCCCCAGATTTTACATTATCACATGGAGAAATGGTACCAAAATTGTTCACAGAATTTCTGCTGAACAAAAAAATACCCCCAGATCTGGCTGTACAGTACTGCTTAGCCATACAGTGAGACTCAGGAGGGATGGAGCGCTATTTGACTCTTGGTGCACAGATTTTCCTAGAATAGTTTGTGGACTCCACATACAATGCCCCTAAGTGCAAGTGCCAGAAGAGCAGAATCCCACATCAAGTGATCCCATTTTGGAAATTATACCACTCTGGTAATTTATCTACAGGTGTATTAATGATTTTGACTCGATGGGTGTTTTCCAGAAAGGAGTAGCAATGGATGTTGCTAAGTGAAAATTGCAAATTTGCCATTGTAGTATCCGTGCATTGCAGTGCCCACTATGCTGTATTGCCCAGTATATAAAAAATAATACGTGGCACTCCTTTTGTTTTAGGTGCTCAGATAGGATTCAACTTCAATATAGATAATGACAAAAATCTGGCACTCTAAAATTATAAGAGAGGAATTTTTCAAAGAAAATTTCTTTATTATTGTATGTTTCTTCTCATATGTTTCTTCCTCATATGGCCTTCATCAGAACAGGGTTCTGCCCCGTGGACGTGTAGAGGTGGCCCACCAATGGCAGGATTAGAGAAACGCTTTATTTGGAGAGAGAGCACAACCGTGCTTAGGGAAGAAGGTGACGTGACGTGGAAGCCCCCTATATTTCCATTGACAGATGATGGACCTGAGTGGGGACTTTTTTGTGGATTGAGTTGGAGCTTTTATTGAGAATATTTTACATACATTTTGGATCACATTTATCCTGTGCACTCTGCTTAACACTTATGTCAGGGTTTCAATCAAAATCTCTGAATTACATGATTTAGATGAAACCTCCGATGTATCCAATCACTATAATAAAGCATCAGTGTTAGCATAGACTCTGTCTGGTCTCTGTTCAGCAGTTTCCTTCTTTTCAGAAGTGCACACAACTGTGGATGGCAGCGCTTTTATTCACACTTAAAAAAAGGAGACAGTTGGATCTTAGGCCAGACAACATCAACAGTGTCTCAGTCTGCCACATTGTAGGGAATCTTCCGCAGGGGGTTCCATCTGAATCACGTATTTCAAAGATTTACATGGAAGCCCTGATGTAAGAACTTAGCATAGAGCATAAGATAAATGTGAGCAGAGCCTTACTACGATCTTTGGGAGGCAGAATTTTTTTTAAAGAAAAAATAATTATTTTTGCATCGCTGTATTTTGAGAGCTATAGCTTTTTAATTCCATCTCATGGAGCACTACAGTGGCTTGGTTTTTTGCAAGACAAGATGCCGTTTTCAGCCAAGCCATTTTTATAGCCATTTTTATTTATATTTGACTTTTTGATTGCCATTTGTTCAACTTTTTTCTGGTATGATGACAAAGCAAAATTTTTTGCTACATTTTTTTACAGTGTTCATTAAAGGAGTTTGCTAGTGTGGCAGTTTTATAGACCAGGTCGTACCAGAGACGAAGAAACCAAATATGTGTACTCTTTTGTTTGTTTTTACTTAAAGATACGTATTTATATGTATATTTTTTTTTTCATTTTTTTTTTATTATTTTGTGATTTATTTTTAAATATTTTTAACAATTTTGTTTTACTTTTTTTACTTTTTTACTTAGTCTCTCTATGCAACTTTAACTTTTATTACTCTGATCACTGGTATAATGAATTGCAATGCACCAGCATTGCAATGGATTATACATGTCAATATTACACTAACATAAGCCTCTTAGAACATGCCCATGGCATAGTCTAAGCAGGCCACCATCACTGGTAGACCTGGTAGTTATCATAAAGACCTCAGGATGCAATGATGATCATCGTTCCCCCGTGATTATGTCGCAGGAGTGCTAATCAGATGGGAAAGGGATTCCCCTTTCTTGCCTAGTCTCCTAAAAGTTGTGATCAATAGCAGTCATGGTATTTAGGGGTTAAACAGCCAGGGGGCAGTGAGGGCATCACTCCAGGCTTTGACAACTGGGACTCAGCTATCATGTAAGCCAAACTCATGATGGGGATCGCGCTGGCATTGCTCTTGTGTCACACATAATCGCAATGATGTACCTATACGTCATTGGTTAGGAACTTCTACCCAACCATGACATATAGGTACATCAAATAGTGTAAAGTGGTTAAACCACATAGTTAAATTTAGCCAGAATAGCCAAATGGGCAATTTAGGATTTTGATCTTCTTGTTAGTCTTTTGGAACTTTTCTTTCACTTTACTTACCTGCTCTATATTATGATTCACTGGCATAACCTCAGACAAGTCAATATAGTGGAGGCAGGCTGGACCTCTTATTTGACACATTCCTCTTTGTGAAGAGGTAAAGTATCTAATACACCTATGTGTACCACTGTTATCTAAATGTAGAAGATACACATAAGGTATAAAGCACATAATCTGTAATATTGTCAAACAGTTCAGCTGATTTTTCTATATTTTGTTCATTCTTAACAGTGAAACCTATTATTGTGAAAGGAAACCCACATTTATTTTTCCATGGTACATGGACTGGTACCCTTGCCTTGGCTTTCATGGCCTCTCATTTCACTAACATATGTGCTGGCATGTTTTCATAAAGCTTTTCATCTCAGACCCACGGGGCTGGCTTAAACCGGGCCAAGGAGTATATTCCCCAGCTCTCTTTGGAGGCTACTTACCACAGTATGATGGCTATGGTGTCAATCATACTTTGTGTGGGATGTGGTGGCCATACTTTATTGAGGCTGTGGTGACCATCATACTGTGTATGAAGGCTGCATTTACCATACTGTATTAGAAGCAATAGGGACGAGATATCATTTGCAATTCAAATTTGCTGACCACAACTAAATTTGATTTCCAGCAAATATGTTTGCACGAATCTCAATACTGGAAATCTTGTATTTGTTTTGAAAATACACATGGGGAGAGGAAAGTAAGAAAGAGAGAGAGAGAACCTCACTGATCATAAGAAATAATAATCTAAAGAGAGAAAGAGAGCCTCACTGAATATAAGAGCTTCCATACTACAGGAGAGAGAAAGATAGAGAGAGGTTCCTAGCAACCATAAGAGCTTGCACATTACAGAAGAGAGAGAATTATCCAGTGACACGGGAGATGGAAAATGACTCTGCCATACAACTGTGCTCCACTGGAAACCACTGATCTGTGAAGGCATGGCAAGCTGGATGGCAGCGTTCTGCTGCACTCCAGCCAGTCATGTCAATGTAGCATAGCTGAAGCTGTCCTGGGAACCATAGAAAGGTAAGGATGAGGTTGGTTTATTATTTTACTTTTATTGCAAAAGACATTGGCGTTCATAGAAGCGCCACCTTCTGGCGCTGTACCCAACTCATCCAGGGCCCTGGTGCGGTGGCTCACTGGGTAATAAAGGGGATAGGGCCAGCTTGGTATTATGAGCTGGCCCTAAGCCCGAAATTCATGGGGTCATGCCAATTTAGACATGACCGCCATGAATTTCTAGTAAAGTATTTTAAAAAAACACAACACCCAGAAGAAAGTCCTTTAATTGAAATAAACACACATTCCTTTATTGTTCTAAATTAAACTCTACTTACTGTATTGCCTATTCCAGCAGAAGCCAATGTCTTCTGCATTAAAAGTAAAATAATAAACCAACCTCATCCTTACTTTTCCATGGTTCCCAGGATGGCTTCAGCTCTGCTATATTGACATGACAGGCTGGATTGCAGCAGAAAGCTGCCATCCAGCTTGCCATGCCACAGACACTGAGAAGCACAGGCATGCTTGCGCTACTCAGTGTCTCGCTGTGACGGCCGAGTTCATGTCCAATGAACTCAGCTCACCTCATGCACATCACTGACAGCATGAGAGTATTCTCCTGCTCATGCAGTGCCGGCAAATGACATCACCGCTTGAGCAGGAGAATTCTCCCACACTGGGATGGCATTGAGATGGCAGGCTGGATGGTAGCAGAATGCTGCTATCCAGCTCGTCATACTTCAGAGATATTGCTTGCTCTCCGCAGTGTCTCTGAATGATGGCATGCTGGATGGCTGTAACGGGTCTGGGAGGCGGAACCTCTGAGCTACTATACAAGGGGGCGGTCCTTGTAAGGGAGCAGGTGGCGACCAGACAGGCAGTCACAGCAGGTGACCGGGACAGTCTCTGGATGAACGGGCAGATGGTCACGGCAAGTGACCGGGGCAGTCTCTGGATGAACGGGCAGATGGTCACGGCAAGTGACCGGGGCAGTCTCTGGATGAACGGGCAGATGGTCACGGCAAGTGACCGGGGCAGTCTCTGGATGAACGGGCAGATGGTCACGGCAAGTGACCGGGGCAGTCTCTGGGTAAAGGGTTGGTACGACCTGTGGCGGCTGATGGTAGACGAGAGCTCCCAGGTGAGCAGGCGAAAGTCTCTGGATAAACGGGTGGTCACGGCATGTGACAGCGGAGCCTCCAGGAAGACCAACAGACAGGCGGCAGATGAGCGCTCCCAGGTGAGCGGGCAGAAGTCTCTGGACAGGCGGGTGGTCACAGCACGTGACGGCAGAGCCTCCAGGTAGGCTAGGAGACAGGCAGCAGATGAGCGCTCCCAGGTGAGCGGGCAGGAGTCACTGGACAGGCAGGTGGTCACAGCACGTGACGGCAGAGCCTCCAGGTAGGCTAGCAGGCAGGTAGCAGATGTGCGCTCCCAGGTGAGCGGGCAAGCTGGTCCATAGACAGACTGACAGGAGTTGGAAGGCAGACCGTCGGACCTCAGGCAAGCAGGCAGGTAGCTGATGTGCGCTCCCAGGTGAGTGGGCAAGCTGGTCCTTAGACAGACTGACAGGAGTTGTAAGGCAGACCGTCGGACCTCAGGCTAGCAGGCAGGTAGCAGAATATCAGGCAGGAATAAGACAGCAAGCTGGCAGGAATCTGGCAGGTATCTGGCAGGTAACTGGCAACGGGACCTGAGGGCTGAAGCAGAGTAGTGAACAGTGCAACAACATTGCTCGGGCACCTCCATTTTGGAGGAGGTGCCTTATATATGGTGAAGTCCTCCGGCCATTGGCCGGGGACTCCTTAGGACGGCGCGCGCGGCCCCTTTAAGAGGGAGGGAGAGCGCGCGTGCGCGCTCTAAGCACCGTGGCCGGGAAGGAGCGCGCGCTGCCAGCAGAGTGGGAGGAGGACGCCGGGCACGGAGCAGAGAGGTGAGGGGAACAGCGTCCCTGCCTAGCAGAGGGCAGGGACGCCGGCGCTACAGTACCCCCCCCTTTAGGCCCCCCCTTTTTTAGGCCAGACAGAAATTTAGCAAGGATAAGAGGGGCATGGATGTTCTCCCGGGGCTCCCACGTTCTCTCCTCAGGACCAAACCCCTTCCAATCTACTAGAAAAAAGGTCTTTCCTCTTACCCTTTTGGTGGCAAGAATGTTCTCTACCTCAAACTCGTCCTCAGCAGAAACCGGAGCAGGAGGCGTACCTGTAGACTTGGAAAAAGAGTTAAGTACCACAGGTTTGAGGAGAGATACATGGAAGGAGTTAGGGATCCGTAAGTTGGCCGGGAGTTTCAATTTATAGGCCACCGGGTTGATCTGACTGATGACCTCCAGAGGACCGATGAACCGAGGCCCTAACTTGTAAGAAGGTATCTTGAGTCGGACATATTTAGATGAGAGCCAGACTTAATCTCCAGGATGAAATTGTGGAGGATCCAGGCGTTTTTTGTCAGCGTGTCTTTTCATCCGTTCGGACGACTGAAGGAGTGCGGATCGGGTACTCTCCCAAATGGAGGAAAATTTGCTAACGAGAGATTCCGCAGCCGGGTTGTCCACAGAGGTGGAGACAGGAAAAGGAATCCGAGGATGCTGACCGAAGACTACAAAAAACGGGGATTTGGAGGAGGATTCGCTCTCGTGATTGTTATAAGAGAACTCGGCCCATGGTAGGAGATCCACCCAGTCTGAATGATGAGCATTAACGAAGTGCCGGAGGTAACTGGTCAGGTTCTGATTGATCCGCTCCACTTGACCATTGGACTGAGGGTGGTAAGCGGAAGAGAAGTCCAGGGTGACGTCTAACAGTTTACAAGTGGCTCTCCAGAAGCGTGAGGTGAACTGTACCCCACGATCCGACACGATGTGGAGGGGCAGGCCATGAAGACCAAAGATGTGACGAATAAAGTCTTTAGCTAGCTCGGGTGAAGACGGGAGGCCTGGCAGGGGAACGAAATGAGCCATCTTGGAGAAGCGGTCAGCGACCACCCAAATGACCGTACAACCGGCAGAGACTGGGAGGTCAGTTATAAAGTCCATTGCTATATGCTGCCAGGGGGCAGCAGGTACAGAAAGCAGAAGGAGGCGACCGGCTGGCAGATGTCTCGGAACCTTGTTGCGGGCGCAGGACACACAGGCAGAAACAAAGTCTATTACGTCCTTGTGCAGGGTAGGCCACCAGTAGTGCCGGGTAATAAGCTTGAGGGTCTTTTTCTGACCGGCATGGAGAGCCAGTTTAGACGAGTGACCCCAGTGAAGGATCTTCTCCCGATCAGGTACTGATACGAACGTCTTTCCGGGAGGGAGACGATTTAGACTCACGGGAGCCACCTGCATTACTCTGGTGGGATCGATGATGTGTTTCGGATCTTCCTCGAGATCAGACACCAGAAAGGATCGAGACAAGGCGTCCGCCTTGACGTTTTTGTCAGCCGGGCGAAAATGAAGAACAAAATCAAAGCGAGCAAAAAACAAGGACCACCGGGCTTGGCGCGGGTTAAGTCTCTGGGCATGCTGGAGGTAAGCCAAGTTCTTGTGGTCAGTGTAAATTATTACCGGGTGAAGAGCCCCCTTGAGCAGGTAACGCCACTCCTCCAATGCCAGTTTGATGGCCAATAACTCTCGGTCTCCTATGGAATAATTGCGCTCTGAGGAGGAGAAGAGTTTAGAGAAGAAGCCACAAGTTACCATCCTCCCGGAAGATGATTTTTGAGTAAGTACTGCTCCTGCTCCAGAGGAGGAGGCGTCAACTTCCAGGAAGAACTGCTTGTTGCCGTCCGGGCGATGCAGCACCGGGGCGGAAGAGAAGGCCTGTTTTAAGGAAAGAAAGGCCTCCTCTGCTTCGGGCGGCCACTCTTTGGGATTAGTACCCTTACGGGTGAGCGCGGAAATTGGGGCATGCCGGGAAGAGAAGTGTGGTATGAAGAGGCGGTAGTAGTTGGCGAAGCCCAGGAACCGCTGAATGGCCTTCAACCCCTCCGGTCGAGGCCATTTCTCGATGGCAGACAGTTTCTCTGGATCCATTCGTAGGCCGGTCTGAGAAATAATGTAGCCCAAAAATGGAAGCGAGGTCTGCTCAAAGAGGCACTTCTCGTATTTAGAGAAGAGGTGATTCTGCCTGAGCCTGAGCAGGACCTGACGAACGTCCCTCCGGTGAGTCTGGAGATCCGGAGAGAAGACCAAGATGTCGTCCAGGTACACCACTACGCAGGAGTAGAGAAGCTCCCGGAAGATGTCATTGACCAACTCTTGAAAGACGGCAGGAGCGTTACAGAGACAAAAGGGCATTACCAGATATTCATAGTGGCCGTCCCGGGTGTTGAATGCCGTCTTCCATTCATCCCCCTGACGGATACGAACCAGGTTGTACGCCCCACGGAGGTCCAGTTTGGTGAAGATTCTAGCCCCCCTCAGACGATCAAATAACTCCGGAATGAGCGGAAGGGGGTACTTATTCTTCACCGTGATCTGGTTAAGGCCTCTATAGTATATACAGGGACGGAGAGAGCCGTCCTTCTTTTTGACGAAAAAGAAGCCTGCTCCCGCCATGGAGGTAGATTTCCGGATGAATCCCCTGGCCAGATTCTCCTCAATATATTCGGACATCGACCGGGTCTCAGCAGCGGATAATGGATAAATACGCCCACGGGGACTAGTAGTACCGGGTAACAGGTCGATAGGGCAGTCGTATGGTCTATGAGGGGGTAGTGTCTCTGCCTCCTTTTTATTAAAGACATCAGCATAAGACCAATAAGGAATCGGAAGTCCAGGTAGATTAGCTGGGGTAGGAGAAGGACGGACGGGATGGACGGGAACCAGACAGGTCTTATGGCAGTCCTGTCCCCAGCGAAGGACCTCTCCGGTCTGCCAGTCAAGCACGGGTGCATGTCTCTGGAGCCAAGGTAGACCTAGCAAGAGGGCGTGAGAGAGTCCAGGCAGAACATGAAAGGAAATACTCTCAGAATGCAGCATTCCCACCTGCAGAGTAATGGATTCGGTGATGAGTTGGATGGGGCGTGGTAAGAGACCCCCATCCACGGCAGCAACAGACAAGGGTACAGCCAGAGGTTTGGTGGGGATGCGGTATTTCTCTACCAGGGACTAGAGATGAGCGTTGTTCTACTCGAACTGTTCGCCAATCTCAAATTCGAGCTGTTTTGGGCGGTGTTCGAGCCGTTCGGCGAACACGAACAATTTGAGAAAAATTCGGCTGTTCGAGGTTATGTTCGATAACTGTTCGTGCACCAAAATCATAACTGGATTTTTTCTCAGTAATGATGAAAATTAATGTTAATACGCAGTTTGAGTGTACAGCGGGGTGGGGGGAGGGGCAGGGGATGGATCTCTGCAGGAACAATGAAGATCTCCATTTTTTTTTCTCTTTCCCACATTTACAGTGGGGAGGTGCAATCTGTCAGCCTATCAGCAGCGCACACACGGAGCGAAGTGCTTTTTTTCACACAAGCAAGGGCATGTGTCATTGGCAGTGTATGTCACATGTCCTTGCCCTATAAGACCAAGCCATTTTCCCCGTCGCCACCATTTTCTCACTGCTGCAGCTGCGTGTTAGACGGCACCGCTGTTGCTGTGTGCGCTATACCTTGTTAATTTCAAGCCAATTTTCGCACAAATATACAGATAGCTTGGGAGTAGGGAATAGTTGTGATTGCAGTCCTTTTAAGGACTAGGTTACAGCATTTCCTACGACTTTTATCAGGGAGGTCTGTGCTCTTAAATAGATAGGTTGTGGGAGTAAAGACTAATTGTAATTGGAGTCCTTTTCAGGACTAGGTTACATGAGTTCCTATCAGTTTTTGCCAGGCAGGTCTGTGCCAGTGCTGTGCAAGTTTTTTTCACAGCATTTGGCTGAATCTAGCAAAGCTAATCCTTTTTGGCCTATTGCAGAGTGTGTTAGTCAGTGGAGTAGCCTATCTGTGTTGCAAGATATACCACCTGTGTATAGAATACCAATTTTTTTACTGCACCTAGTGAAGTAAAATCTTTTGGGCATAGCATCATTCTATTAGTCCATCTATACTGACCTCCATCAGGTTGCAAACTGAATATAATTTTTTTCTGCATCTAGCTCTGAAAAAATATTTGGCCTTCTAGTAGTGTGTCGGACTTTCTCTATTAGTCCATCTATACTGACCTCCATCAGGTTGCAAATTAAAACTAATTTTTATCTGCATCTACAGTACCTCTGAAAAAATATTTGGGCTTCTAGCTGTGTGCGGGACTTGTTGTATTAGTCCATCTATACTGACCTCCATCAGGTTGCAAACTGAATATATTTTTTTCTGCATCTACCTCTGAAAAAATATTTGGCCTTCTAGTAGTGTGTCGGACTTTCTCTATTAGTCCATCTATACTGACCTCCATCAGGTTGCAAATTAAAACTAATTTTTATCTGCATCTACAGTACCTCTGAAAAAATATTTGGGCTTCTAGCAGTGTGTGGGACTTGTTCTATTAGTCCATCTATACTGACCTCCATCAGGTTGCAAACTGAATATATTTTTTTCTGCATCTACCTCTGAAAAAATATTGGGCTTCTAGCTGTGTGTGTGTCTTGTTCTATTAATCCATCTATACTGACCTCCATCAGGTTGCAAACTGAATATATTTTTTTCTGCATCTACCTCTGAAAAAATATTTGGCCTTCTAGTAGTGTGTCGGACTTTCTCTATTAGTCCATCTATACTGACCTCCATCAGGTTGCAAATTAAAACTAATTTTTATCTGCATCTACAGTACCTCTGAAAAAATATTTGGGCTTCTAGCAGTGTGTGGGACTTGTTCTATTAGTCCATCTATACTGACCTCCATCAGGTTGCAAACTGAATATATTTTTTTCTGCATCTACCTCTGAAAAAATATTGGGCTTCTAGCTGTGTGTGTGTCTTGTTCTATTAATCCATCTATACTGACCTCCATCAGGTTGCAAACTGAATATATTTTTTTCTGCATCTACCTCTGAAAAAATATTTGGCCTTCTAGTAGTGTGTCGGACTTTCTCTATTAGTCCATCTATACTGACCTCCATCAGGTTGCAAATTAAAACTAATTTTTATCTGCATCTACAGTACCTCTCAAAAAATATTTGGGCTTCTAGCAGTGTGTGGGACTTGTTCTATTAGTCCATCTATACTGATCTCCATCAGGTTGCAAACTGAATATATTTTTTTCTGCATCTACCTCTGAAAAAATATTGGGCTTCTAGCTGTGTGTGGGTCTTGTTCTATTAATCCATCTATACTGACCTCCATCAGGTTGCAAACTGAATATATTTTTTTCTGCATCTACCTCTGAAAAAATATTTGGCCTTCTAGTAGTGTGTCGGACTTTCTCTATTAGTCCATCTATACTGACCTCCATCAGGTTGCAAATTAAAACTAATTTTTATCTGCATCTACAGTACCTCTGAAAAAATATTTGGGCTTCTAGCAGTGTGTGGGACGTGTTCTATTAGTCCATCTATACTGACCTCCATCAGGTTGCAAACTGAATATATTTTTTTCTGCATCTACCTCTGAAAAAATATTGGGCTTCTAGCTGTGTGTGTGTCTTGTTCTATTAATCCATCTATACTGACCTCCATCAGGTTGCAAACTGAATATATTTTTTTCTGCATCTACCTCTGAAAAAATATTTGGCCTTCTAGTAGTGTGTCGGACTTTCTCTATTAGTCCATCTATACTGACCTCCATCAGGTTGCAAATTAAAACTAATTTTTATCTGCATCTACAGTACCTCTGAAAAAATATTTGGGCTTCTAGCAGTGTGTGGGACTTGTTCTATTAGTCCATCTATACTGACCTCCATCAGGTTGCAAACTGAATATAGTTTTTTCTGCATCTACCTCTGAAAAAATATTGGGCTTCTAGCTGTGTGTGGGTCTTGTTCTATTAATCCATCTATACTGACCTCCATCAGGTTGCAAACTGAATATATTTTTTCTGCATCTACCTCTGAAAAAATATTTGGCCTTCTAGTAGTGTGTCGGACTTTCTCTATTAGTCCATCTATACTGACCTCCATCAGGTTGCAAATTAAAACTAATTTTTATCTGCATCTACAGTACCTCTGAAAAAATATTTGGGCTTCTAGCAGTGTGTGGGACTTGTTCTATTAGTCCATCTATACTGACCTCCATCAGGTTGCAAACTGAATATATTTTTTTCTGCATCTACCTCTGAAAAAATATTGGGCTTCTAGCTGTGTGTGGGTCTTGTTCTATTAATCCATCTATACTGACCTCCATCAGGTTGCAAACTGAATATAATTTTTTCTGCATCTAGCTCTGAAAAAATATTTGGCCTTCTAGTAGTGTGTCGGACTTTCTCTATTAGTCCATCTATACTGACCTCCATCAGGTTGCAAATTAAAACTAATTTATATCTGCATCTACAGTACCTCTGAAAAAATATTTGGGCTTCTAGCTGTGTGTGGGACTTGTTGTATTAGTCCATCTATACTGACCTCCATCAGGTTGCAAACTGAATATATTTTTTTCTGCATCTACCTCTGAAAAAATATTTGGCCTTCTAGTAGTGTGTCGGACTTTCTCTATTAGTCCATCTATACTGACCTCCATCAGGTTGCAAATTAAAAATAATTTTTATCTGCATCTACAGTACCTCTGAAAAAATATTTGGGCTTCTAGCTGTGTGCGGGACTTGTTGTATTAGTCCATCTATACTGACCTCCATCAGGTTGCAAACTGAATATATTTTTTTCTGCATCTACCTCTGAAAAAATATTGGGCTTCTAGCTGTGTGTGGGTCTTGTTCTATTAATCCATCTATACTGACCTCCATCAGGTTGCAAACTGAATATATTTTTTTCTGCATCTACCTCTGAAAAAATATTTGGCCTTCTAGTGGTGTGTCGGACTTTCTCTATTAGTCCATCTATACTGACCTCCATCAGGTTGCAAATTAAAACTAATTTTTATCTGCATCTACAGTACCTCTGAAAAAAATATTTGGGCTTCTAGCAGTGTGTGGGACTTGTTCTATTAGTCCATCTATACTGACCTCCATCAGGTTGCAAACTGAATATATTTTTTTCTGCATCTACCTCTGAAAAAATATTTGGCCTTCTAGTAGTGTGTCGGACTTTCTCTATTAGTCCATCTATACTGACCTCCATCAGGTTGCAAATTAAAACTAATTTTTATCTGCATCTACAGTACCTCTGAAAAAATATTTGGGCTCTAGCAGTGTGTGGGACTTGTTCTATTAGTCCATCTATACTGACCTCCATCAGGTTGCAAACTGAATATTTTTTTTTCTGCATCTACCTCTGAAAAAATATTGGGCTTCTAGCTGTGTGTGGGTCTTGTTCTATTAATCCATCTATACTGACCTCCATCAGGTTGCAAACTGAATATAATTTTTTTCTGCATCTAGCTCTGAAAAAATATTTGGCCTTCTAGTAGTGTGTCGGACTTTCTCTATTAGTCCATCTATACTGACCTCCATCAGGTTGCAAATTAAAACTAATTTTTATCTGCATCTACAGTACCTCTGAAAAAATATTTGGGCTTCTAGCTGTGTGTGGGACTTGTTGTATTAGTCCATCTATACTGACCTCCATCAGGTTGCAAACTGAATATATTTTTTTCTGCATCTACCTCTGAAAAAATATTTGGCCTTCTAGTAGTGTGTCGGACTTTCTCTATTAGTCCATCTATACTGACCTCCATCAGGTTGCAAATTAAAAATAATTTTTATCTGCATCTACAGTACCTCTGAAAAAATATTTGGGCTTCTAGCTGTGTGCGGGACTTGTTGTATTAGTCCATCTATACTGACCTCCATCAGGTTGCAAACTGAATATATTTTTTTCTGCATCTACCTCTGAAAAAATATTTGGCCTTCTAGTAGTGTGTCGGACTTTCTCTATTAGTCCATCTATACTGACCTCCATCAGGTTGCAAATTCAAAATAATTTTTTTCTGCATCTAACCCAGCCAATAGTTTTGGCCTAATACCACAGTTTGGCCACTCAGCTCTGCTCGGTTACCCTCCATTGTTTTTTTGTGCAAACAACTCCAGAGTTGTGAATTAGTTAACCACCAAAATGAGTGGAAAAAGGCCTGCTGCTGGTGGAAAGGGGAATAGGCGTGTTGGGAAGGGGAAAAAAGGTTGTGTCCGTGGGGTAGGTGTTAAAGCAACAGTAACATCTGCAGAAGAAAGACCATCTTCCAGCCAAACTAAAATGTCTACTTCTTTTAGCGGACAATGTGATAAGATCCCTTTCTTACGGCCATGCCAATCGCTACAAATTCCAGATGAGGCACAAAAACAGCAGGTGCTTCAACGGATATCAAGTGCTCCTTTAAGTGGGCTCTCCTCCACATCAACTTCAACATCACAAATACTCCAGTCCTCAAAGGTGTCACCCAAATCGCACTTGCTTCCTCACAGCTCCCAAATCTCCAGCTGCCCGTCTGAGTATGAGGTAGAACAGATGGTTGAGTCTGCAGAGCTGTTTACTCGTACTATAGCCTGGGAATCAGAGGTCGACTCCAGCGCTTCTGTGAATCCAGACGAGGAAATGATCTGCACTGATGCCCAGAATCTTTATGAGTCGGATCCAGGACCAGACGCAGAAGGTTCTGACCATAATGTAGACCCTCATTCCCAAACTGTAACTCCTGTTGGTGGAGACAATGAGGAAGACGATGATAAGACTCAAATACCTGATTGGAGCGACAACTTTAGTTTTTTGTCAGGGCAGGAACAGGTTGGCTCTGAGGACGACGGGTGTGATAACGCACAGGGTGATGATGATGAGGTCGGAGATCCCACTTACTGTCAACCCACAGTCAGCCAAGAGATGAGGTCAGCAGAGGAGGTGGAGGAAGATGCTAGTGACGACGAGGTCAGGTTGCGCCTTCCTGGACAGAGACGTAGTACTGGAAGCACGTCAACAACTGCATCCTCAAACACAACTCTGCCTCTCACCACAAGTCGTGGTGGCTCTTCAGGTCGCATGGGTGCTAAGCCTTGCATAGCCTGGGCATTTTTTCAGATCGATAAAGATGACCCAACTCGTGTTATCTGTAACATTTGTCAGCAAAAGCTAAGTAGAGGCCAAAAAATACATAGTTTGAGTACTTCATGCATGAACCGGCACATGGACATGAAGCATAAGTTGCAGTGGGAAGCTCAGTGTGCTACAATGCGGCCTAGCCGGCCGGGCCAACCACCGTCTGCCAAATCTTGTGCATCCGCGGCCTCTTCATCCTCTGTGACTGGGGGGACAGCAGTCACACCTGTTTTGGGGCGCAGACCTGCCACCTCTTTACCCGCAACAGCCAGCGTGATTGGCAGGTCATCATTTTCTTTGGAGGTGGTAACACCAGCTGGTGTTGAGCGCTGTCCGACATCGATAGCACCACCTTTGGATGAAGGTAACCTAACATGTCAGCCTGCATCTTCCTCACAGACCGGCAGTTTGCCGGGGACACCCTTATCAACCCCGTCTAAGCACAATAGCCAGCCCTCGGTCCCTCAGATGTGGACAAGTAAAAGACCATTTCCTCCTAGCCATGAGAAAGCTAAGAGGTTAAATTTCACCATCTGCAAGCTCTTGGCTACAGAAATGCTGCCTTTCCGCCTGTTGGACACAGAGGATTTTCGAAACCTTATGTCCGTCGCAGTGCCCCAGTACCAGATGCCCAGTTGGCACTACTTCTCAAAGAAAGGTGTGCCTGCGCTCCACCAGCATGTCGCACACAACATCACCGCTTCTTTGAGAAACTCTGTGTGTGACAGGGTGCATTTCACCACAGACACTTGGACGAGTAGGCATGGACAGGGGCGGTACATGTCGCTGACTGGGCACTGGGTAACTATGGTGACAGCAGGACAAGGGGCTGCTGTCCAAGTCTTGCCGTCCCCACGAGTTGTGCGTCAATCCTCTTTATGTCAATGTTCCTCCACTGCTTCTGCCTCCTCAACCTCCTCTCGGTCTTCCACCTGCACCCAAAGCATGTCTGGTCATGCCACAAGCTTTCTAACTGCGCAGAAGGGATCCTGCACACCTCCTTACTATGCTGGCAGTAGGGCTCAACGTCATCAGGCGGTTTTTACATTGAAATGTCTGGGAAATGTGAGTCACACAGCTGAGGAGTTGTGGTCAGCTCTGGAGAACCAATTTCATGAATGGTTGTCTCCACTGGACCTGAAACCAGGGAAGGCCGTGTGCGACAATGCTGCAAACCTGGGTGCGGCCCTTCGCCGGGGCAATGTCACACACGTGCCTTGTATGGCTCACGTGTTGAACCTGGTTGTCCAGCAATTTTTAGCCCACTATCCCAGACTAGATGGCCTTCTGCAGAGGGCACGGTCGCTGTGTGCTCACTTCCGCCGTTCGCATCCCGCAGCTCAGCGACTTACATCTCTACAGAAGTCGTTGGGCCTGCCACTTCACCGGCTAAAATGCGATGTGCCTACCCGGTGGAATTCAACTCTGCACATGTTGCAGCGACTGTGGCAGCACCGACAAGCCCTGGTGCAATACGTTCTGACGTATAGCCTGGGCCAACGAGATTCAGAGGTGGGGCAAATCACGCTGGAGGAGTGGACCTATGCACCCTTCTGCACAGTTTTGAAATGACGACGAAGATGTTTAGTGCTGACGATGCCATTATCAGCATGACTATTCCGGTGATTTACATGCTGGAGCACATGTTAAACAGAATTCGGAGTCAGGTGGTGGCACAAGAGGAGGTGGAGGAAGTAGAGGAGGAGGAGTTGTATGCGGAAGGGCTAACATCTGCAAGGTCCAGAAGGTCGGCAGCACCAAGGCGGCAGGCATGTGAGGGTGGAGGAGATGGTTTTACCAGGGCGCATGGTAGCAGCCAAACTAGTGAGGAAGGTGCAGGAGCCAAGGAAGAAGTGGAGGACGAACTGATGGAAGACTCATCAGATGAGGGAGACCTTGATCACATTTCTGTTGTGCGAGGTTGGGGGGAGAGGACAGAGGAAGGAAGCATGATTGTTACCTCGCCACCAACACAACAGGGACTTGGTGCTCCTGGATGCGCAACACACATGAGTGCCTTCTTGCTGCACTACCTGCAACATGACCCTCGAATTGTGAGAATTAGAAATAATCCTGACTACTGGGTTGCCACACTGTTAGATCCCCGGTACAAAAGTAAATTTGCAGAAATTATTCCTGCCATAGAAAGGGATGCACGCATGCAGGAGTATCAGCAGAGACTGTTGCAGAATCTTACATGTGCTTTTCCACAAAATACCAGTGGTGCACGAAGTGAATCTCACAGTTCCAACTTGCCAACCGTGGGACCGTCAAGTGTTCAGCACTCAAACCGTAACAGAACCACAGTATCTGCTGGTAACATCAATTTTGCGGAATCATTTCACCACTTTTTTAGCCCATCCTTTGCAAGGCCACAGGAGACAAGAAGTCTGACACATAGTCAACGCCTAGAGACGATGGTACAGGAGTATCTCCAAGTAAACATTGAAGCCACGACTGTGTCACTGGACCCTTGCTCTTTTTGGGCTTCCAATCTGGATAAATGGCTGGAGCTAGCCACTTACGCCTTGGAGATCTTGTCATGCCCCGCAGCCAGCGTTCTGTCTGAACGTGTGTTCAGCGCTGCTGGTGGTGTGCTGACAGATAAGCGCACGCGGCTCTCCACTGATAATGTAGACAGACTCACGTTCATAAAGATGAACAAATCATGGATCCGAAACGACTTTTCTACCCCTGTGTCATCCTGGGGAGAGTAAAAGCTTGATGATTGGTTAAAATCACCCTACCAAACGTTTTAAGCTTTCAAATTACTAATCATGTTTATCTGTATCTTGACTGGAAAATAATTTGGGCTTTGTAGCAGTGTGCAGCACTGATCCTATTAGGCCATCTATAATAAGCTCCACCAGATTTAAAATTAAAAATAATTTTTAGCTGCATCTAGCCCGGAAAATAATTTTGGGGCTCCGAGATGCGCAAGACACATAAGTGCCTTCTTGCTGCACTACCTGCAGCATGACCCTCATATTGTCAGAATTCGAAGTAATCATGACTACTGGGTTGCCACACTCTTAGATCCCCCAAACTTTTCGATCAACCATTTCATTTTAATAAAGACCAAAAAAATGGTCATTTTTGAAATTATAAGCATTAGCAGGTTGTTAGAAACTGAAATCAAACAGTTTTCAACTCAAAACTTTATTCTAGGTGATGTTACATAGGACCCCTTGTTCGAAAGGAGCTTCTGAACTCTCTCGTCCATTGAATTTGTCAGGTTTTGGATGGTTTCTGCTTCAATTGTTTTGCATGAGGACAGAATACCCTCCCAGAGCTGTTGCTTAGATGTGAACTGCCTCCCGCCATCATAGACAATCCTTTTAATGATGCTCCAAAGGTTCTGAATGGGGTAGAGGTCAGGGGAGCATGGGGGTCACACCATAAGTTTGTCCCCTTTTATGCCCATATCAGCCAGAGATGCAGATGTTTTATGTGCAGCATGAGATGGTGCATTATCATGCAGAAAAATGATCTTGCTGTGAAATACACAGTTCTTCTTCTTGAACCATGGCAGGAAGTGCTGTTTGAGAAAATCCACATACATTATGGAGTTCATCTTTAGCGCCTTCAGGGATCCTAAAGGGGCCGACAATCTCTCTCCCCATGATTCCAGCCCAAAACATTACTCCACCTCCTCCTTGTTGGCGCTGTAGCCGTGTTTGCGTGGGGTGTCCATCAACCAGCCATCCTCCACTCCATCCATCTGGACCATCGAGCGCTGCACGGCACTCATCCGTGAACAAAACAGTTTTGAAATCAGTCTTCATGTAATGTTTGGCCCACTGGAGCCGTTTCTGCTTGTGTGAAGTGGATAGAGCAGGTCGACAGGATGGCGTATGCACAGCTGCAAACCTCTGAAGGACCCTGCATCTTGTTGTTCGGGGGACGTTGGAGGCACAAGCAGCTTCAAAAACTTGTCTGCTGCTATGACAAGGCTTTTTTGCCGCTGCTCTTTCAACCTGACGTAATTGCCTGTAGGAAAGAGTCCTCAATTTGCCCTTATCAGCACGCACACGTGTGTACTGTGAATCAGCTACATACTTCTTGATTGCGAAGACACTTCATCCTGATCATCGTACAATGTTGATTGTAGTCATGCCTTGACCTAAACACTCCACAATTTGTTGCTTCTCAGCAGCCGACACATCCTTTTTCTTTCCCATTTTGGCAGAAAATGTAGGCTGCTTAATAATGTGAGAGAGCCTTCTTAAGTAGTCTTGCCTTTCATTGGACACACCTGCCAAACTAATTAGCACAGGTGTCTGCAATTGCTTACAGTGATATAAAGAGCCCTGACACACATCACCATCAATGAGTTTAACTGACAAACAAACAAATTCTTCCCTTATCACTCCTAAACACTTTTTGCATAATAATTTGGAACGCGGTGTACATGTGCTTTTCCACAAAACACCAGCGGTTCACGTAGTGAATCTTACAGTTCTAACTTGTCAACCGTGGTCTGTATGGAATTGTTCAATAAAGGGCCCAAAATTAAGATAACATAGATGGGAGAGGTCTCTATGAATAGGAATTCCTAAGTATTTGATATCCTGTGAGGGCCAGGCAAAGGGAAAGTTGGACTGGATGGAATCCTATATGGATTTGGGGAGGGAGACATCGAGGGCCTCAGACTTCGCTGCATTGATTTAAAAATTTTACCATGTAACAAAGTGATCTATTTCAGCCATAACAGCATGGATGGATATATGTGATTGAGTGATATATACTAGGACATCATCAGCAAATAGAGAGCACTTGTACTCGGTGCCTCCCACCTCAATCCACCTAATATTGGGGTTATGGCGAATTGATGAGAGCAGGTGCTCCGTCACTAGGATGTATAAGAGAGGGGACAGAGGACATCCCTGCCTTGTCCCATTGGTGATTGTGAAAGGTGATGAAAATGTTCTGACGCACCCCCTGGGCCTTGGGACACCCGGAGCCGGACCCTTTTTGGTGGATGCTGGTGGTTGTAGTCTTCGTGGCGGCGACCCGGTTCCGTGGCTCAGGGCGGTCAAACCAGTGGCGGAACTATTTATGTGGTTTTGATGTTTAAATGTCCGACTACGCCACCCGTGGATTGCGGTCAGAGTGAACCGCCGCTACAGGGCAGACCGCTGAGGCTGGTGTTGTGGGTGCAGCAGAGCGTAGCATAACTCCCCACGGGAGGAGTATAGCCTCAGGGCAGTGTATGCGGAGGATGGGGGTGATGGTGCAGGGCAGCAGCAGTAACGACACGGAGTCAGTGATGCAGTCCAGGGCCTTTACTCACAGTTCTTATTATCCAGACCACGTCTGCAGGTAACGGCTGCCCACGTCGTACTGTGCTCACCAGGTGAGGGGCTCAGACAACTCCCAGATAACTTTGGAGCACTTCACAGGACCCCCTTTGTGTGTCCTCTGTCTGGCCTTTCTTACCAACACTTCTGTCCGGCTGCCTCGGGCCTCCTCTTGGTAAACTTGGCGCCAGTTTCCCTGACCCTATGTGGTGCCTTCCTAGCGGGTGTAGCGAGGGGCTGCTCCACATAAAATGTCAGAGCCTCCGGTTTCTAGCTGAGGGTCGTTTCCTGCCTCCACTAGTTCGGGGACCGGTCTCCCCCTTTGGCCTGACCCCTCCACGCAGGTGGATTCGGGCGTGCGGTGGCGACTCGCCCGTCCGCACCCCTGGGATCCCTTCATTCCTCGTTCCTGGAGCCTTCTCCGCTCCTCTTCCTTCCTTCTCCCTCTTCCAGGCCTGGGCCTCTGTTACTAGGCCCGCCTCCGGAGCAGAGCTCATGCAGAGCCCCTGCTCCCTGCCACTTCTGCTCAGACTTCTCTGCACTGAACTAAGATGGTGCCCACCTTTTATACTCCCTTCTCAATGCACCCAGGAACTGCTTCCTCCCTGCTCCTGCACTACAGGGTTCCCCTTCCTCAGTGTTCCCTCCCCCCACTCCAGCCAGGGACAGGGACTGTCGTGCCCATCTCAGGGGCATATTGGTCGCCCTGCCCCACGGCAATGTGGTGTAATGCATGCAGGTGTCGGGTCCTGATCCACACTCCATCCTTACCTGAGAGTGAGATATCACACCTCTGGGTGAGGTGCAATACGTCTGTAGCAACCGAGCCCTCAGGGTGCTACAGTTCCATTTATCTTCAGCCTAGGTGACGTATTGCGATACAGGGCCGTGATTTTGGCTATAAAAGGGTCCCCTAGACCCCTACCCCAAGCTTTTTAAGAGAATCATATATGGCGTGCCAGGAGACTCTATGGAATGCTTTCTCAGCATCCAACGAGTGTATCTAATTACAAATTTTTAGCTGCATCTAGCCCAGGAAATACTTTGTGCCTAGTAGCAGTGTCTGCTAGTCAGCGGACTATCCCGGCTGTTAAGCAAGCTACACCACCTGTAGTTTAGACACTTAATTTTTTCAAAGGAAATGCTTCGGGACTATGGGATACTCAGTGAAGAGCATCAGGAGGCACCCCAAGGCATAGGGGCTGGGACTGGCAGTAGGATGCCTTTCGGTGGACAGCCGAGCTCGATCCTTAAAAAAGCTTTTTAACTGCAGCAGCTTTAGTGGACGCTACTGGAGCTGGAATTACGCGGCTGCTGGCATGAGACTTGCCCTCCAATAGATCATTGTAAATGGATTTAAAGTGTATTCATTCAAATTAGAGAGACAATTTAAATTAAAAAGCTTAGAGCTGCCTCCACCACAGGGGGGCTCGCTCGACCCACCAGCGGACAGGCACCAGTATTGGGAGAGGGGGGCTGGCCATCAGGGTTCACCGCGGCTCTGGCACAAACCCGGCGACACGGAGGTGGCACGGGCAGGAGCGAACTGGCCGTGTCGGCTTCTCACTTTTTGGATTTTAGAAGGGCATGACATGCCTATATCTGTGTCTCCCCCTCCTTTTACTCCTCCACCTCTTTTATTTTCGCATGACTATATGTACTTGTCACTTTTCCATGTGTTAGTTGTGTCTTCTGAGCAGTTTGTCAGCTTTTGGACACCTTTGAAGGTGTTTTCTATGTGTTTCTATGTGTTTTTGTTTGCCTGCCATTGGTTTTAACGGTGTTCGAAGGTGTTCGACGAACAGTTCGACGAACAGTTCGGCGAACACACGGGTGTTCGACGAACCGAACCGAACTCGAACACTACGGGGGTGGCTCAACACTACCAGGGACTGTGAAATAAGATTCCCGGCTGCTCCAGAGTCAAGTTGGGCTAGTTCGAAATAACGGTTCTCCCCGCAGACGATTGAGACTGACAGCAGCAGAGATGGAGAGGATTTATTCTTGTCTAGGTCGACCTCTCTGAGCGAACCTAGACACAGGCGTTTCCCAACCTCTCCGGGAAGGCACGGATCCGGTTCTCCTTACTGCCACAGTAGAAGCAGCTCCCCTCGGCACGGCGTAAGTCCTGACGGGTTTTGACCATCTTGGTCTGGTCGACCTGCATAGGCTCAGGAGAGTGTACCTGGGGAGAGACGGAGGGAGTGACGGGTTTCTGAAGAGTAGGAGCTAGACGTGGAAACCTCCTCTCACGGGTGACCTCTTTGGCACGCTCCTGGAACCGTAGGTCAATCCGGGTGGCAAGAGTTATTAGGTCATCGAGAGTGGTAGGAATGTCCCGACCGGCAAGTTCATCTTTAATACGGCTGGACAGACCCTCCCAGAAGACGGATACCAGAGCCTCGTTATCCCAGGCCAGCTCCGAGGCAAGGGTACGGAACCGTATCGCATATTGGCCCACGGTGAGACTTCCCTGACGGAGGCGTAGCAGTGATGATGCGGATGAGGTCTTCCGTCCGGGTTCGTCGAAGACTTTCCGGAAAGCCGTGAGAAAGGCAGGCAAGTCGGACACCAGGGGGTCTCCTCTCTCCCATAGAGGATTTAGCCAGGCCAGGGCCTCCCCGGTGAGATGGGACATGATGAAGGCAATTTTGGCCCGGCCGGAGTTAAACTGGTGGGACAATAGTTCAAAGTGCAGGGTGCACTGATTTATGAAGCCCCGAGCCTGGGCGGAGTCGCCTCCGAAGCGAGGAGGTGCAGAAAGCCGGGGTCCGGGGTAGGATACCATGGTATTAGTGGGCAGCGGAGCTGCCGGATTGCGAGTCATGGCACTGGCGGAGGTTGCTGGCGGAGCAGTCAGAGTGTCCAGGCGAGAATTGACATTCCGCAGGTGACCCAGGATGGACTCCTGTTGGGACCTCTGACGGGACAGTTCATGACACAGGTCCGAGAGCGAGGGAGCTTGGGTGCCACCGGGTTCCAGGGCCAGAGCAAACTGTAACGGGTCTGGGAGGCGGAACCTCTGAGCTACTCTACAAGGGGGCGGTCCTTGTAAGGGAGCGGGTGGCGACCAGGCAGGCAGTCACAGCAGGTGACCGGGACAGTCTCTGGATGAACGGGCAGATGGTCACGGCAAGTGACCGGGGCAGTCTCTGGATTAACGGGCAGATGGTCACGGCAAGTGACCGGGGCAGTCTCTGGATGAACGGGCAGATGGTCACGGCAAGTGACCGGGGCAGTCTCTGGGTAAAGGGTTGGTACGACCTGTGGCGGCTGATGGTAGACGAGAGCTCCCAGGTGAGCAGGCGAGAGTCTCTGGATAAACGGGTGGTCACGGCATGTGACGGCGGAGCCTCCAGGAAGACCAACAGACAGGCGGCAGATGAGCGCTCCCAGGTGAGCTGGCAGAAGTCTCTGGACAGGCGGGTGGTCACAGCACGTGACGGCAGAGCCTCCAGGTAGGCTAGGAGACAGGCAGCAGATGACCGCTCCCAGGTGAGCGGGCAGGAGTCACTGGACAGGCAGGTGGTCACAGCACGTGACGGCGGAGCCTCCAGGTAGGCTAGCAGGCAGGTAGCAGATGTGCGCTCCCAGGTGAGCGGGCAAGCTGGTCCATAGACAGACTGACAGGAGTTGGAAGGCAGACCGTCGGACCTCAGGCAAGCAGGCAGGTAGCTGATGTGCGCTCCCAGGTGAGCGGGCAAGCTGGTCCTTAGACAGACTGACAGGAGTTGTAAGGCAGACCGTCGGACCTCAGGCTAGCAGGCAGGTAGCAGAATATCAGGCAGGAATAAGACAGCAAGCTGGCAGGAATCTGGCAGGTATCTGGCAGGTAACTGGCAACGGGACCTGAGGGCTGAAGCAGAGTAGTGAACAGTGCAACAACATTGCTCGGGCACCTCCATTTTGGAGGAGGTGCCTTATATATGGTGAAGTCCTCCGGCCATTGGCCGGGGACTCCTTAGGACGGCGCGCGCGGCCCCTTTAAGAGGGAGGGAGAGCGCGCGTGCGCGCCCTAAGCACAGTGGCCAGGAAGGAGCGCGCGCTGCCAGCAGAGCGGGAGGAGGACGCCGGGCACGGAGCAGAGAGGTGAGGGGAACAGAGTCCCTGCCTAGCAGAGGGCAGGGACGCCGGCGCTACAATGGCATTTCTGGGGTGGCTGATGGCTGGTGTTTATAGCCTGGGAGGGGGCCAATATTCATGGCACCCTTCCTGGGCTATTAATGTCAGCCCCCAGCTGTCTGCCTAGCCTTTGCTAGCTATTAAAATAGAGGGGACCCCACGTCATTTTTTTGGGGGGTTCCCCATTTTAATAGTTAGTAGAGATGAGCGTTGTTCTACTCGAACTGTTCGCCAATCTCAAATTCGAGCTGTTTTGGGCGGTGTTCGAGCCGGTCGGCGAACACGAACAATTTGAGAAAAATTCGGCTGTTCGAGGTTATGTTCGATAACTGTTCGTGCACCAAAATCATAACTGGATTTTTTCTCAGTAATGATGAAAATTAATGTTAATACGCAGTTTGAGTGTACAGCGGGGTGGGGGGAGGGGCAGGGGATGGATCTCTGCAGGAACAATGAAGATCTCCATTTTTTTTTCTCTTTCCCGCATTTGCAGTGGGGAGGTGCAATCTGTCAGCCTATCAGCAGCGCACACACGGAGCGAAGTGCTTTTTTTCACACAAGCAAGGGCATGTGTGATTGGCAGTGTATGTCACATGTCCTTGCCCTATAAGACCAAGCCATTTTCCCCGTCGCCACCATTTTCTCACTGCTGCAGCTGCGTGTTAGACGGCACCGCTGTTGCTGTGTGCGCTATACCTTGTTAATTTCAAGCCAATTTTCGCACAAATATACAGATAGCTTGGGAGTAGGGAATAGTTGTGATTGCAGTCCTTTTAAGGACTAGGTTACAGCATTTCCTACGACTTTTATCAGGCAGGTCTGTGCTCTTAAATAGATAGATTGTGGGAGTAAAGACTAATTGTAATTGGAGTCCTTTTCAGGACTAGGTTACATGAGTTCCTATCAGTTTTTGCCAGGCAGGTCTGTGCCAGTGCTGTGCAAGTTTTTTTCACAGCATTTGGCTGAATCTAGCAAAGCTAATCCTTTTTGGCCTATTGCAGAGTGTGTTAGTCAGTGGAGTAGCCTATCTGTGTTGCAAGATATACCACCTGTGTATAGAATACCAATTTTTTTACTGCACCTAGTGAAGTAAAATCTTTTGGGCATAGCATCATTCTATTAGTCCATCTATACTGACCTCCATCAGGTTGCAAACTGAATATAATTTTTTTCTGCATCTAGCTCTGAAAAAATATTTGGGCTTCTAGCGGTGTGTGGGACTTGGTCTATTAGTCCATCTATACTGACCTCCATCAGGATGCAAATTAAAAATAATTTTTTTCTGCATCTAGCTCTGAAAAAATATTTGGGCCTCTAGCAGTGTGTGGGACTTGGTCTATTAGTCCATCTATACTGACCTCCATCAGGTTGCAAATTAAAAATATTTTTTTTCTTCATTTATCTCTGAAAAAATATTTGGGCTTCTAGCAGCGTGTGGGACTTGTTCTATTAGTCCATCTATACTGACCTCCATCAGGTTGCAAATTAAAAATAATTTTTTTCTGCATCTAGCTCTGAAAAAATATTTGGGCTTCTAGCAGTGTGTGGGACTTGGTCTATTAGTCCATCTATACTGACCTCCATCAGGTTGCAAATTAAAAATAATTTTTTTCTGCATCTAGCTCTGAAAAAATATTTGGGCTTCTAGCAGTGTGTGGGACTTGGTCTATTAGTCCATCTATACTGACCTCCATCAGGTTGCAAATTAAAAATAATTTTTTTCTTCATTTATCTCTGAAAAAATATTTGGGCTTCTAGCAGCGTGTGGGACTTGTTCTATTAGTCCATCTATACTGACCTCCATCAGGTTGCAAATTAAAAATAATTTTTTTCTGCATCTAGCTCTGAAAAAATATTTGGGCTTCTAGCAGTGTGTGGGACTTGGTCTATTAGTCCATCTATACTGACCTCCAACAGGTTGCAAATTAAAAATATTTTTTTTCTGCATCTAGCTCTGAAAAAATATTTGGGCTTCTAGCAGTGTGTGGGACTTGGTCTATTAGTCCATCTATACTGACCTCCATCATGTTGCAAATTGAATAAAAAAATTTTCTGCATCTAGCTCTGAAAAAATATTTGGGCTTCTAGCGGTGTGTGGGACTTGGTCTATTAGTCCATCTATACTGACCTCCATCAGGTTGCAAATTAAAATTAATTTTTTTCTGCATCTAGCTCTGAAAAAATATTTGGGCTTCTAGCAGTGTGTGGGACTTGGTCTATTAGTCCAGCTATACTGACCTCCATCAGGTTGCAAATTAAAAATAATTTTTTTCTTCATTTAGCTCTAAAAAAATATTTGGGCTTCTAGCAGTGTGTGGGACTTGTTCTATTAGTCCTTCTATACTGACGTCCAGCAGGTTGCAAATTGAATATAATTTTTTTCTGCATCTAGCTCTGAAAAAATATTTGGGCTTCTAGCGGTGTGTGGGACTTGGTCTATTAGTCCATCTATACTGACCTCCATCAGGTTGCAAATTAAAAATAATTTTTTTCTGCATCTAGCTCTGAAAAAATATTTGGGCTTCTAGCAGTGTGTGGGACTTGGTCTATTAGTCCATCTATACTGACCTCCATCAGGTTGCAAATTGAATAAAAAAATTTTCTGCATCTAGCTCTGAAAAAATATTTGAGCTTCTAGCGGTGTGTGGGACTTGGTCTATTAGTCCATCTATACTGACCTCCATCAGGTTGCAAATTAAAAATAATTTTTTTCTGCATCTAGCTATGAAAAAATATTTGGGCTTCTAGCAGTGTGTGGGACTTGGTCTATTAGTCCATCTATACTGACCTCCATCAGGTTGCAAATTAAAAATAATTTTTTTCTGCATCTAGCTCTGAAAAAATATTTGGGCTTCTAGCAGTGTGTGGGACTTGGTCTATTAGTCCATCTATACTGACCTCCATCAGGTTGCAAATTAAAAATATTTTTTTTCTTCATTTAGCTCTGAAAAAATATTTGGGCTTCTAGCAGTGTGTGGGACTTGTTCTATTAGTCCTTCTATACTGACGTCCAGCAGGTTGCAAATTGAATATAATTTTTTTCTGCATCTAGCTCTGAAAAAATATTTGGGCTTCTAGCGGTGTGTGTGACTTGGTCTATTAGTCCATCTATACTGACCTCCATCAGGTTGCAAATTAAAAATAATTTTTTTCTGCATCTAGCTCTGAAAAAATATTTGGGCTTCTAGCAGTGTGTGGGACTTGGTCTATTAGTCCATCTATACTGACCTCCATCAGGTTGCAAATTGAATAAAAAAATTTTCTGCATCTAGCTCTGAAAAAATATTTGGGCTTCTAGCGGTGTGTGGGACTTGGTCTATTAGTCCATCTATACTGACCTCCATCAGGTTGCAAATTAAAAATAATTTTTTTCTGCATCTAGCTCTGAAAAAATATTTGGGCTTCTAGCAGTGTGTGGGACTTGGTCTATTAGTCCATCTATACTGACCTCCATCAGGTTGCAAATTAAAAATAATTTTTTTCTGCATCTAGCTCTGAAAAAATATTTGGGCTTCTAGCAGTGTGTGGGACTTGGTCTATTAGTCCATCTATACTGACCTCCATCAGGTTGCAAATTAAAAATAATTTTTTTCTGCATCTAGCTCTGAAAAAATATTTGGGCTTCTAGCAGTGTGTGGGACTTGGTCTATTAGTCCATCTATACTGACCTCCATCAGGTTGCAAATTGAATAAAAAAAATTTCTGCATCTAGCTCTGAAAAAATATTTGGGCTTCTAGCGGTGTGTGGGACTTGGTCTATTAGTCCATCTATACTGACCTCCATCAGGTTGCAAATTAAAAATAATTTTTTTCTGCATCTAACCCAGCCAATAGTTTTGGCCTAATACCACAGTTTGGCCACTCAGCTCTGCTCGGTTACCATCCATTGTTTTTTTGTGCAAACAACTCCAGAGTTGTGAATTAGTTAACCACCAAAATGAGTGGAAAAAGGCCTGCTGCTGGTGGAAAGGGGAATAGGCGTGTTGGGAAGGGGAAAAAAGGTTGTGTCCGTGGGGTAGGTGCAGAAGAAAGACCATCTTCCAGCCAAACTAAAATGTCTACTTCTTTTAGCGGACAATGTGATAAGATCCCTTTCTTACGGCCACGCCAATCGCTACAAATTCCAGATGAGGCACAAAAACAGCAGGTGCTTCAACGGATATCAAGTGCTCCTTTAAGTGGGCTCTCCTCCACATCAACTTCAACATCACAAATACTCCAGTCCTCAAAGGTGTCACCCAAATCGCACTTGCTTCCTCACAGCTCCCAAATCTCCAGCTGCCCGTCTGAGTATGAGGTAGAACAGATGGTTGAGTCTGCAGAGCTGTTTACTCATACTATAGCCTGGGAATCAGAGGTCGACTCCAGCGCTTCTGTGAATCCAGACGAGGAAATGATCTGCACTGATGCCCAGAATCTTTATGAGTCGGATCCAGGACCAGACGCAGAAGGTTCTGACCATAATGTAGACCCTCATTCCCAAACTGTAACTCCTGTTGGTGGAGACAATGAGGAAGACGATGATAAGACTCAAATACCTGATTGGAGCGACAACTTTAGTTTTTTGTCAGGGCAGGAACAGGTTGGCTCTGAGGACGACGGGTGTGATAACGCACAGGGTGATGATGATGAGGTCGGAGATCCCACTTACTGTCAACCCACAGTCAGCCAAGAGATGAGGTCAGCAGAGGAGGTGGAGGAAGATGCTAGTGACGACGAGGTCAGGTTGCGCCTTCCTGGACAGAGACGTAGTACTGGAAGCACGTCAACAACTGCATCCTCAAACACAACTCTGCCTCTCACCACAAGTCGTGGTGGCTCTTCAGGTCGCATGGGTGCTAAGCCTTGCATAGCCTGGGCATTTTTTCAGATCGATAAAGATGACCCAACTCGTGTTATCTGTAACATTTGTCAGCAAAAGCTAAGTAGAGGCCAAAAAATACATAGTTTGAGTACTTCATGCATGAACCGGCACATGGACATGAAGCATAAGTTGCAGTGGGAAGCTCAGTGTGCTACAATGCGGTCTAGCCGGCCGGGCCAACCACCGTCTGCCATATCTTGTGCATCCGCGGCCTCTTCATCCTCTGTGACTGGGGGGACAGCAGTCACACCTGTTTTGGGGCGCAGACCTGCCACCTCTTAACCGCAACAGCCAGCGTGATTGGCAGGTCATCATTTTCTTTGGAGGTGGTAACACCAGCTGGTCTTGAGCGCTGTCCGACATCGATAGCACCACCTTTGGATCAAGGCAACCTAACATGTCCGCCTGCATCTTCCTCACAGACCGGCAGTTTGCCGGGGACACCCTTATCAACCCCGTCTAAGCACAATAGCCAGCCCTCGGTCCCTCAGATGTGGACAAGTAAAAGACCATTTCCTCCTAGCCATGAGAAAGCTAAGAGGTTGAATTTCACCATCTGCAAGCTCTTGGCTACAGAAATGCTGCCTTTCCGCCTGGTGGACACAGAGGATTTTCGAGACCTTATGTCCGTCGCAGTGCCCCAGTACCAGATGCCCAGTCGGCACTACTTCTCAAAGAAAGGTGTGCCTGCGCTCCACCAGCATGTCGCACACAACATCACCGCTTCTTTGAGAAACTCTGTGTGTGACAGGGTGCATTTCACCACAGACACTTGGACGAGTAGGCATGGACAGGGGCGTTACATGTCGCTGACTGGGCACTCGGTAACTATGGTGACAGCAGGACAAGGGGCTGCTGTCCAAGTCTTGCCGTCCCCACGAGTTGTGCGTCAATCCTCTTTATGTCATTTTTCCTCCACTGCTTCTGCCTCCTCAACCTCCTCTCGGTCTTCCACCTGCACCCAAAGCCTGTCTGGTCATGCTACAAGCTTTCTAACTGCGCAGAAGGGATCCTGCACACCTCCTTACTATGCTGGCAGTAGGGCTCAACGTCATCAGGCGGTTTTTACATTGAAATGTCTGGGAAATGTGAGTCACACAGCTGAGGAGTTGTGGTCAGCTCTGGAGAACCAATTTCATGAATGGTTGTCTCCACTGGACCTGAAACCAGGGAAGGCCGTGTGCGACAATGCTGCAAACCTGGGTGCGGCCCTTCGCCGGGGCAATGTCACACACGTGCCTTGTATGGCTCACGTGTTGAACCTGGTTGTCCAGCAATTTTTAGCCCACTATCCCAGACTAGATGGCCTTCTGCAGAGGGCACGGTCGCTGTGTGCTCACTTCCGCCGTTCGCATCCCGCAGCTCAGCGACTTACATCTCTACAGAAGTCATTGGGCCTGCCACTTCACCGGCTAAAATGCGATGTGCCTACCCGGTGGAATTCAACTCTGCACATGTTGCAGCGACTGTGGCAGCACCGACAAGCCCTGGTGCAATACGTTCTGACGTATAGCCTGGGCCAACGAGATTCAGAGGTGGGGCAAATCACGCTGGAGGAGTGGTCTCAGATCAGGGACCTATGCACCCTTCTGCACAGTTTTGAAATGGCGACGAAGATGTTTAGTGCTGACGATGCCATTATCAGCATGACTATTCCGGTGATTTACATGCTGGAGCACATGTTAAACAGAATTCGGAGTCAGGTGGTGGCACAAGAGGAGGTGGAGGAAGTAGAGGAGGAGGAGTTGTATGCGGAAGGGCTAACATCTGCAAGGTCCAGACGGTCGGCAGCACCAAGGCGGCAGGCATGTGAGGGTGGGGGAGATGGTTTAACCAGGGCGATTGGTAGCAGCCAAACTAGTGAGGAAGGTGCAGGAGCCCAGAAAGAAGTGGAGGACGAACTGATGGAAGACTCATCAGATGAGGGAGACCTTGATCACATTTCTGTTGTGCGAGGTTGGGGGGAGAGGACAGAGGAAGGAAGCATGATTGTTACCTCGCCACCAACACAACAGGGACTTGGTGCTCCTGGATGCGCAACACACATGAGTGCCTTCTTGCTGCACTACCTGCAACATGACCCTCGAATTGTGAGAATTAGAAATAATCCTGACTACTGGGTTGCCACACTGTTAGATCCCCGGTACAAAAGTAAATTTGCAGAAATTATTCCTGCCATAGAAAGGGATGCACGCATGCAGGAGTATCAGCAGAGACTGTTGCAGAATCTTACATGTGCTTTTCCACAAAATACCAGTGGTGCACGTAGTGAATCTCACAGTTCCAACTTGCCAACCGTGGGACCGTCAAGTGTTCAGCACTCAAACCGTAACAGAACCACAGTATCTGCTGGTAACATCAATTTTGCGGAATCATTTCACCACTTTTTTAGCCCATCCTTTGCAAGGCCACAGGAGACAAGAAGTCTGACACATAGTCAACGCCTAGAGACGATGGTACAGGAGTATCTCCAAGTAAACATTGAAGCCACGACTGTGTCACTGGACCCTTGCTCTTTTTGGGCTTCCAATCTGGATAAATGGCCGGAGCTAGCCACTTACGCCTTGGAGATCTTGTCATGCCCCGCAGCCAGCGTTCTGTCTGAACGTGTGTTCAGCGCTGCTGGTGGTGTGCTGACAGATAAGCGCACGCGGTTCTCCACTGATAATGTAGACAGACTCACGTTCATAAAGATGAACAAATCATGGATCCGAAACGACTTTTCTACCCCTGTGTCATCCTGGGGAGAGTAAAAGCTTGATGATTGGTTAAAATCACCCTACCAACCGTTTTAAGCTTTCAAATTACTAATCATGTTTATCTGTATCTTGACTGGAAAATAATTTGGGCTTTGTAGCAGTGTGCAGCACTGATCCTATTAGGCCATCTATAATAAGCTTCACCAGATTTAAAATTAAAAATAATTTTTAGCTGCATCTAGCCCGGAAAATAATTTTGGGGCTCCGAGATGCGCAAGACACATAAGTGCCTTCTTGCTGCACTACCTGCAGCATGACCCTCATATTGTCAGAATTCGAAGTAATCATGACTACTGGGTTGCCACACTCTTAGATCCCCCAAACTTTTCGATCAACCTTTTCATTTTAATAAAGACCAAAAAAATGGTCATTTTTGAAATTATAAGCATTAGCAGGTTGTTAGAAACTGAAATCAAACAGTTTTCAACTCAAAACTTTATTCTAGGTGATGTTACATTTTCACATAGGACCCCTTGTTCGAAAGGAGCTTCTGAACTCTCTCGTCCATTGAATTTGTCAGGTTTTGGATGGTTTCTGCTTCAATTGTTTTGCATGAGGACAGAATACCCTCCCAGAGCTGTTGCTTAGATGTGAACTGCCTCCCGCCATCATAGACACTCCTTTTAATGATGCTCCAAAGGTTCTGAATGGGGTAGAGGTCAGGGGAGCATGGGGGTCACACCATAAGTTTGTCCCCTTTTATGCCCATATCAGCCAGAGATGCAGATGTTTTATGTGCAGCATGAGATGGTGCATTATCATGCAGAAAAATGATCTTGCTGTGAAATACACGGTTCTTCTTCTTGAACCATGGCAGGAAGTGCTGTTTGAGAAAATCCACATACATTATGGAGTTCATCTTTAGCGCCTTCAGGGATCCTAAAGGGGCCGACAATCTCTCTCCCCATGATTCCAGCCCAAAACATTACTCCACCTCCTCCTTGTTGGCGCTGTAGCCGTGTTTGCGTGGGGTGTCCATCAACCAGCCATCCTCCACTCCATTCATCTGGACCATCGAGCGCTGCACGGCACTCATCCGTGAACAAAACAGTTTTGAAATCAGTCTTCATGTAATGTTTGGCCCACTGGAGCCGTTTCTGCTTGTGTGAAGTGGATAGAGGAGGTCGACAGGATGGCGTATGCACAGCTGCAAACCTCTGAAGGACCCTGCATCTTGTTGTTCGGGGGACGTTGGAGGCACAAGCAGCTTCAAAAACTTGTCTGCTGCTATGACAAGGCTTTTTTGCCGCTGCTCTTTCAACCTGACGTAATTGCCTGTAGGAAAGAGTCCTCAATTTGCCCTTATCAGCACGCACACGTGTGTACTGTGAATCAGCTACATACTTCTTGATTGCCAAGACACTTCATCCTGATCATCGCACAATGTTGATTGTAGTCATGCCTTGACCTAAACACTCCACAATTTGTTGCTTCTCAGCAGCCGACACATCCTTTTTCTTTCCCATTTTGGCAGAAAATGTAGGCTGCTTAATAATGTGAGAGAGCCTTCTTAAGTAGTCTTGCCTTTATTGGACACACCTGCCAAACTAATTAGCACAGGTGTCTGCAATTGCTTACAGTGATATAAAGAGCCCTGACACACATCACCATCAATGAGTTTAACTGACAAACAAACAAATTCTTCCCTTATCACTCCTAAACACTTTTTGCATAATAATTTGGAACGCGGTGTACATGTGCTTTTCCACAAAACACCAGTGGTTCACGTAGTGAATCTTACAGTTCTAACTTGCCAACCGTGGTCTGTATGGAATTGTTCAATAAAGGGCCCAAAATTAAGATAACATAGATGGGAGAGGTCTCTATGAATAGGAATTCCTAAGTATTTGATACCCTGTGAGGGCCAGGCAAAGGGAAAGTTGGACTGGATGGAATCCTATATGGATTTAGGGAGGGAGACATCGAGGGCCTCAGACTTCGCTGCATTGATTTTAAAATTTTACCATGTAACAAAGTGATCTATTTCAGCCATAACAGCAGGGATGGATATATGTGATTGAGTGATATATACTAGGACATCATCAGCAAATAGAGAGCACTTGTACTCGGTGCCTCCCACCTCAATCCACCTAATATTTTGGTTATGGCGAATTGATGAGAGCAGGTGCTCCGTCACTAGGATGTATAAGAGAGGGGACAGAGGACATCCCTGCCTTGTCCCATTGGTGATTGTGAAAGGTGATGAAAATGTTCTGACGCACCCCCTGGGCCTTGGGACACCCGGAGCCGGACCCTTTTTGGTGGATGCTGGTGGTTGTAGTCTTCGTGGCGGCGATCCGGTTCCGTGGCTCAGGGCGGTCAAACCAGTGGCGGAACTATTTATGTGGTTTTGATGTTTAAATGTCCGACTACGCCACCCGTGGATTGCGGTCAGAGTGAACCGCCGCTACAGGGCAGACCGCTAAGGCTGGTGTTGTGGGTGCAGCAGAGCGTAGCATAACTCCCCACGGGAGGAGTATAGCCTCAGGGCAGTGTATGCGGAGGATGGGGGTGATGGTGCAGGGCAGCAGCAGTAACGACACGGAGTCAGTGATGCAGTTCAGGGCCTTTACTCACAGTTCTTATTATCCAGACCACGTCTGCAGGTAACGGCTGCCCACGTCGTACTGTGCTCACCAGCTGAGGGGCTCAGACAACTCCCAGATAACTTTGGAGCGCTTCACAGGACCCCCTTTGTGTGTCCTTTGTCTGGCCTTTCTTACCAACACTTCTGTCCGGCTGCCTCGGGCCTCCTCTTGGTAAACTTGGCGCCAGTTTCCCTGACCCTATGTGGTGCCTTCCTAGCGGGTGGAGCAAGGGGCTGCGCCACATAAAATGTCAGAGCCTCCGGTTTCTAGCTGAGGGTCGTTTCCTGCCTCCACTAGTTCGGGGACCGGTCTCCCCCTTTGGCCTGACCCCTCCACGCAGGTGGATTCGGGCGTGCGGTGGCGACTCGCCCATCCGCACCCCTGGGATCCCTTCATTCCTCGTTCCTGGAGCCTTCTCCGCTCCTCTTCCTTCCTTCTCTCTCTTGCAGGCCTGGGCCTCTGTTACTAGGCCCGCCTCCGGAGCAGAGCTCATGCAGAGCCCCTGCTCCCTGCCACTTCTGCTCAGACTTCTCTGCACTGAACTAAGATGGTGCCCACCTTTTATACTCCCTTCTCAATGCACCCAGGAACTGCTTCCTCCCTGCTCCTGCACTGCAGGGTTCCCCTTCCTCAGTGTTCCCTCCCCCCACTCCAGCCAGGGACAGGGACTGTCGTGCCCATCTCAGGGGCATATTGGTCGCCCTGCCCCACGGCAATGTGGTGTAATGCATGCAGGTGTCGGGTCCTGATCCACACTCCATCCTTATCTGAGAGTGAGATATCACACCTCTGGGTGAGGTGCAATAGGTCTGTAGCAACCGAGCCCTCGGTGCTACAGTTCCATTCATCTTCAGCCTAGGTGACGTATTGTGATACAGGGCCGTGATTTTGGCTATAAAAGGGTCCCCTAGACCCCTACCCCAAGCTTTTTAAGAGAATCATATATGGCGTGCCAGGAGACTCTATGGAATGCTTTCTCAGCATCCAACGAGAGTATCTACTTACAAATTTTTAACTGCATCTAGCCCAGGAAATACTTTGTGCCTAGTAGCAGTGTCTGCTAGTCAGCGGATTATCCCGGCTGTTAAGCAAGCTACACCACCTGTAGTTTGGACACTTAATTTTTTCAAAGGAAATGCTTCGGGACCACGGGATACTTAGTGAAGAGCATCAGGAGGCACCCCAAGGCATAGGGGCTGGGACTGGCACTAGGATGCCTTGCGGTGGACAGCCGAGCTCGATCCTTATAAAAGCTTTTTAACTGCAGCAGCTTTAGTGGACGCTACTGGAGCTGGAATTACGCGGCTGCTGGCATGAGACTTGCCCTCCAATAGATCCTTGTAAATGGATTTAAAGTGTATTCATTCAAATTAGAGGGACAATTTAAATTAAAAAGCTTAGAGCTGCCTCCACCACAGGGGGGCTCTCTCGACCCACCAGCGGACAGGCACCAGTATTGGGAGAGGGGGGCTGGCCGTCAGGGTTCACCGCGGCTCTGGCACAAACCCGGCGACACGGAGGTGGCACGGGCAGGAGCGGACTGGCCGTCTCGGCTTCTCACTTTTTGGATTTTAGAAGGGCATGACATGCCTATATCTGTGTCTCCCCCTCCTTTTACTCCTCCACCTCTTTTCTTTTCGCATGACTATATGTACTTGTCACTTTTCCATGTGTTAGTTGTGTCTTCTGAGCAGTTTGTCAGCTTTTGGACACCTTTGAAGGTGTTTTCTATGTGTTTCTATGTGTTTTTGTTTGCCTGCCATTGGTTTTAACGGTGTTCGAAGGTGTTCGACGAACAGTTCGACGAACTGTTCGGCGAACACACGGGTGTTCGACGAACCGAACCGAACTCGAACACTACGGGGGTGGCTCAACACTAATAGTTAGTAAAGGCTAGGTATTCAGCTGAGGGCTGATATTAGTAGCCTGTGAAGCTCCATGGGTATTACCCCCCTCCCAGGCTTCAAACATTTGCCCCAGTCATCTGCTTAACCTCCGCTAGAGACTAAAATTACAGGGAACCCCACGCCAATTTTTTTTTTAATAAATCCTTTATTTTAACACTTAATGACAAGTACAGTAACCAACACTGTCACTGTGCTTATTATATATGTGACTGACATGTTCCTATCTATCTAATCTATGTGTGATGCTCTTTTCAATTCTATTCTATTCTGAGCAGTTTGTCAGCTTTTGGACACCTTTGAAGGTGTTTTCTATGTGTTTTCTATGTGTTTCTATGTGTTTTTATTTGCCTGCCATTGGTTTTAACGGTGTTCGACGGTGTTCGACGAACCTTTCGACGAACCGTTTGACGAACATGCCGGTGTTTGACGAACATGCCGGTGTTCGACGAACCGAACCGAACCTGAACAATACGGGGGTGGCTCAACACTAATTAAGAGGACACCGGCACAGCAAAGCAAAATCATGCTTGTCTCTGATACTTCACTAGAGTTGGAAATCGTGTCTGGCAAGTTTTTTTTTGGAACCACGAATCGAGTCTTGAAATTTTTGAATTTGTGTGAAACTGCAAGTTTAAGGATATTCAATTCAAACTTGAATCTCTGAAGATCAATTCGCTCGTCTCTAGTGCTGACCATTTACATCAAAACTCAAATGAAAATAAAAGATAAATGACACATCCATCTTCTACATTGGACATTATGCCAAACTTAATTTACCAGACGGCACTTAGAGTCCATTGTGAGAAAAACACAATACAAATGTTTTGTTGTTTATTGTTGTTATTAAATTCACTTATTTCCAAAGAATATACTTGTTTGTGGATTCCAAATAAAACATATTTTGCAACAAATAGGAGATGTGTTAAGTCTAATTGGTAAAATGATAAACCCAGGAATGTAAACCTGGGATGGGGGCATTGAGCTGTGGGACAAATTACATATTGAAAGAGTGATCCAATACCTATAAAGTCCTTTATGAATACCTATCTTTAAGCCCTAACCATTTTTTTAATTATCAGAATTATCTAGCAATTAGTGATGAGCAAACGTGCTCGCCACTACTCGGTACTCACCCGAGCATCATGGTGCACGACAAGCTCGGTGCTCGGCGAGAATTTCCGGGTTGCTCGGGCGGGAACTCGGGTCCCCTCCCTGCATGTTTGGCGCTCTTTAGAGAGCCAATGAACATGCAGGGATTGCCTGCCATGCACTGTAATGCCGTAGCCATGTTGGTTGTGGGCATTACAGTGATTGGCTGGCCGCACAGCGTCATCAGGTCTAAATCAGACCTGGTGCCGCCATGCACATCATAGTCACTCCGGATCAGACAGTGTAGGGAGAGCAACTGCTGTGCCAGAGAGAGATTTGATCGTGTATTAGGTAGTATAGGGAGAAAAAACGTACATTACAAATATCCATCTTAAAAAACAGTCCTTCTAAGGACTAATCCATCTGCAGAGATATCAGGAAGGCAGGGTGTATAGGCAGGAGGTGTATATAGTAGACTGCACAAGAGGCTCCATTCCAGTTCTGTCGGCTGCTGCTGTTAGATATTTCTGGAAATAGGCCCAGGTCTCAGGGGACAGGAATAATTTTTTTTGCATCTTAATCCTCATTTTTTGCTTAAAAAGCAATCCAGAGAACATGGTTTTTCTGCGCCATTTGCTTGTTGGCACTGCAGAATACAGCCAGGTCCTTTCCATATTACAGCGCTAAAAATACATCTATTTAAAACTGTGTTTTCTCCATCACACGGATCACATGCTTGCAATCATTTTCAGGAAGAAACTGAGTATTATCTGACAAAATTGCAGGGGTGCCAATACTTTTGGCCGCCACTGTATAGGTTTTCAGAAATACTGCCATTTCTGGCCTCCATTAAAAAAAATTTCAGTGTGTCAGCAAAGTTTTTGACACTGGTTTGCTGTTCAAAACAGTTACCTACAGGCCAGGTATATAAAACTGTGTTTTCTACGTCATACGGATTACAGATAAGTTTTAAGAAAATACAGTCATTTCTGGCCTCCATTAAAAATTTCTTTCAGTGTGTCATTGAAGCAATTCACAGCAGTTTGCTGGTCAAACTACTTACCTACAGGCCAGGTATTTCAAACTCTCTTTTTCTCCGTCACATGGATCACATATAAATACCCTCCAAACTCAGTCATTTGTGGTGAGCGTGGAAGATACTGCCCTCCATTTAAAATGGGCAAGGCACGTGGCAAGGGACGGGGAACTGGACGTGATGGTAATGGTGCATGCAGAGGCCGAGGACAAGGCCGTGAGCAAGCCAAAATTGTGCCACAACAAACACCCACATCTTCTCGCCTGACCTTCCTGTCCCAATTTCTAGGGGACCGTAGCACACCACTATTGAACCCAGAGCAGTGTTAAAAGGTTGTTGGTTGGATAGCGGATAATGCTTCCAGTCACTTAGCCACAACCACCACCACCCTGTCTTCCACGCGATCAAGTCTCAGTAACCGTGAGTCTGGACCAAATATTCCTCACCCTGATCCTCCTTCCTCCCACCATGCTGAGTATCCAGAGACAACTTATCCCACACTTGGACACTCTGAAGAGCTGTTCACTTTTCCATTTATAGATTCGGGCCTCTTGCCCAGTCCACTTGAAGCGGGGCAAGAGGAGATTGCGTGTAGCGATGCACAAATATTTGAGCAGCCACATTCACACGAAGGCGATGGTGGGAAAGTGTCACAAAAGGTGGACGATGATGAGACACAATTGCCAGAAAGTCAGGAGGAGGACCAGGGTGCGGAAGTGGAAGACGAGGTGGTGGATGAAATAGTAACTGACCCAACCTGGCAGGAGGACATGCAGAGCGAGGACAGCAGCACACAGGGGGAGGGAGGCAGAGCACCCCAACAGGCAGGAAGAAGTAGTGTGTTGGCCGCAGACAGAAGGCAGGCAACCATTCCCCGTAACACCAACACGAAGGAAGTTGCCAGTACAACTGTTAGGTCTTCCCGAGACTTGTTGTTTTTTAAAAGACTCTGCCGATAACCCCAAAAAGGCCATTTGAAACACCTGCCAGGCCAGCATCAGCAGGGGTGGCAAAACGACCAGCCTGACCACCACCAGCATGATCAGGCACATGGCAGCAAAGCACCCGACTTTGTGGGAGGAACCCCAGGGTCCAGGAACTGTGTCTGCGGGTGGCACCATTGCTTCTTCAGCTGTTGTGCATGCAAGCCAATCCCCTGTCCATGGTGCATGCGAAGATGTCTCCTGCCCTGCACCTGTCGTTGCACAATCTCAAGTAGCAGCATCAGGAAGCACGTTCATGTCCTTGTTCAGGCGCAGTGTTCAGTTGTCCATACCCCAGTCCTTGGAACGCAAGTGCAAATATGCAGCCAAAGCCTCACAGGCCACAGTACTAAATTCTCACATTTCATGACTGCTTGCACTCGAAATGTTGCCTTTTAGGCTTGCGGTGACGGAAGTATTCCGCAACCTGATGTCGGCAGCCGTCCCTCACTACTCGGTCCCCAGCCGCCACTATTTCTCCCGGTGTGCCGTCCCCGCATTACACAAGCACGTGTCCCTAATCATTAGCCGTGCTCTCAACAATGCAGTTACCGGTAAAGTCCACCTAACCACGGACACGAGGACAAGTGCTTGTGGGCAGTGACTGTACATCTCGCTGACGGCACATTGGGTTAACATAGTGAAAGCCGGGACCCAATCGGACCTTGGGATGGAACACGTCCTCCCGACGTCAAGGATTGCGGGCCCTACGTCAATCAGGGTTGCCCCCATGGTCTACAGCTCCTGCACCTCATCCTCCTCAGCCTCCTCCTCTTCAGCCTCCATCTCCGAAATTGCCTTATCAGTCTCAAGCTGGAAGCACTGCAGCACTGCCTCGGCCAAGCGGCAACAGGCTGTGCTGAAGATAATATGCTTAGGTGAAAAACCGCACAATGCTGAAGAGTTTTGCACAGCTCTGAAAGAGCAGGCAGATCTGTGGCTCACACCGTTAAACCTACAGCCAGGCATGGTCGTGTGTGACAATCGCCTGAACCTGGTGGCGGCTCGGAGGCAAGGCAAGCTCACACATGAACCATGCCTGGCCTATGTGCTTAACCTCGTGGTTCAGCGGTTTCTCAAATCCTTACTGGAGCTACCGGATCTGCTTGCTAAAGTAAGCCGCCTTTGTGCCCATTTTAGAAAGTCAGCTACAGCTTCAGCCGTCCTTGCAGTGTTTCAGCAGCGTTTGCAGCTTCCGGCTCACAGACTGGTGTGTGATGTCCCCACGCGTTGGAACTCTACACTGCAGATGTTGGGAAGGATTTGTGAGCAGAAGAGGGCAGTTGTTGCTTACCAGCATCAACAAGGCCGTCTGTATTCAGTTCAGACACTACACATAAGACCTCAGGAGTGGACATGGATATCAGACATGTCCGACATATGTACCATCCTCCAAAACTTTGCGGCCTCCACTAAGATGGTGAGCGGCGATGACACGATAATTAGAGACACCATCCCACTTCTCAGTCTTCTGAAATGCTCTCTGCTCACAATCAAAGAGGATGCATTGCAGGCGGAGCACGATGAGATGGAGCAAGGAACCATAAAGGGTGATTACACACAGTCAAGCCTCATCTCATCCCAACGTGGATTGGGTGACAATGAGGAAGAGGAGGAGGAGGAGGAAAGACTGGAGCTAGTTTCTTGCACTATAGACGGTACTACCTGCACAGCTGTCATACCGTCTGTTCAGTGTTGATGGCAGGAGGACAGAGAGGAGGAGGAGGAGGAGAGCATGGTCAGTCATCGTCTTGGTGAGTACACGGAAGTCTTGCCTGTTAGTAATCTGGCATGCATGGCCGAGTTTATGTTACGCTACCTTTCCCATGACCCTCACGTTCTCAAAATTTTGGGTGACAGTCATTACTGGTTGGTGACACTTCTAGACCCACGCTACAAGGAGAATTTTATATCTCTTATTCCTGAGGCGGACAGGTCTACAAAAATGGGGCAGTACCAGAAGGCCCTTGTTGCAGAACTATTAAAAAAATTCCCATCTTAAAACGCTGGTGGAAGAGGGAACACTTCGTTGGACAACCAAGGAGTACAGGCGAGAAAGACACAACTTCAATCCAGCAGAGGCAGGGGAACACTGTCAAAGTTCTGGGAGAGTTTTCTCAGACTCTCCCATCGGACAGGCCCTGAGGCGCGGGGTACTCTCACAAGTAGTGCAAAGTTTGGGAAGATGCTGAGGGAGTGCCTTGCCGACCATACCAACGTCCTCCGTGATTCCGCTGTGCCTTATAATTATTGGGTATCCAAGCTGGATACGTGGAATGAACTGGCTCTCTATGCCTTGGAGGTCATGGCCTGCCCTGCCGCCAGAGTTTTATCAGAGCGGGTTTTTAGTGCCGCTGGTGGAATTATAACTGACAAGCGCATCCGCCTGTCAACTGAAAATTCTGACAGGATGACTGCTATAAAAATGAACAAGGGCTGGATTGGGCCAGACTTCTCAACACCACCGAATGATAGCAGCATAACATAAACTGAAATCCAGTGTCTTTTCTTGGGAGGTGTATTCCCATGCACCTTTTCACACCCACACATGGGTATACGCTTCCTGATTTTGGCTATTTGCTCTTGTCCTCCTCCTTCTCCTCATCCTACACAACCATATCACCAGGGTGTCCGTGGTCCCTGATGCAACACCCACCTAATTTTTTTAAAGGGTGTTTATGATTCCCATAAAAAACATTTTTTATACAGTATGTTCATGTAAACCCCCCAGGGGTAAATGCTTGTCAGCCCATACATTTAGTGCATGGTCATTACAAGTATAGCAGGCCCGCTCTTTTATAATGGGAACATTTTTTTATGAGGCCCTCCTCTGCGTCTCTTCCAAGGGGTCATTGAAGTGCCTCCAAATTTTTGGCAGCCCTTGCATTCACTGCATAGGCCAACAATATGGGAGACTCTCTCCTTTCTAATGGGAATTTGTCATTACTGTGGCCCTGATCTGTGTGTCTTTAAATTCTTAGTGGGGTTTTTCCTAAAATTGTCAGCCGTTGGACTCACTGCATACCTTATATCTGTATAGCAGACTCTCTCCTTTCTAATGGGAACATGTCGTACTTGTTACTGTGGCCCTGATCCATGTGCCTTTAAATTCTTAGTGGGGTTTTTACTAAAATTGGTCAGCTATTGGACTCACTGCATACCCTATAACTGTATAGCAGACCCTCTCCTTTCTAATGGGAACATGTCGTACCTTGTTACTGTTGCCCTGCTCCATGTGTCTTTAAATTCTTAGTGGTGTTTTTACTAAAATTGGTCAGCCGTTGGACTCACTGTATACCTTATAATTGTATAGCAGACCCTCTCCTTTCTAATGGGAACATGTCATACCTTGTTACTGTGGCCCTGCTCTATGTGTCTTTAAATTCTTAGTGGGGTTTTTCCCAAATTTTGGCAGCCCTTGCAGTCACAGCATGGGCATTACCACTATAGGAGACCCGCTCCTTTATAATGGGAACATTTTTTTTACTGAGACCCTCCTCTATGTCTCTTGAAAGGGGTATTGGGTTGCGTCCAAATTTTTGGCAGCCTTGCAGTCACTGGAAACGCAATAACAGTTTAGGAGACCCACTTGTTAATAATGGGAACAACAAAGCATAGCCGGCTGATGGCTCTCTAACAATAGCTAGGGCCGACTGCTGGCCTTTTAAGAATAGTAAGGGCCGTCTGATGTCCCTTTAAAAATAGGCTTTATGACTTTCAGAGTCCCTCCATCGTAAATAAAACAGGATGTGTCTTATGATGTGTCACACACCACATTGCCAGAAAAGGTTGTAAAATGTTAAAATGACATTTCCCGGTGAATGCATTTGTCTTAAAAAATAACATGAAAAAAAAAAAAACAATAGGATCTTTTTTTAGTATAAAAAACAGTGTCACCAATTTAACAACAATGTAATCACATTGTTCAGCTCATGCACCTCCTCCTCCATCTCCGAAATGACCACATCAGTCACAAGCTGACAGCACTGCAGCACTGCCTTGGCCAAGTGGCAACAGGCTGTGCTGAAGATAACATGACCAGCGCTGCAGAGTTGTTGAAAGCTGTAACTCAGCAGCCTGATCTGTGGCTCTCACCGCTGAACATACAGCCAGGCATGGTCGTGTGTGACAATGGGCGGAACCTGGTGAGGGAGAAATGACAGCCGGGATAGATATGGTTTCCCTCTATGCCAGTCCTTTCACCGAGCTAAAGATATGGCTGTGGTGAAATACAACTCCCACTTAGAAGCTGTTTCAGATTGAAAAACATTGTGCCCACCAGAGGATTTGATTCTGAGGGCTAATCTTCCTCCCCGCTCAAGAGCCCCATAGCAGCTGCAAAGTTAGCGCTATCATGAACTCTCCTGAGGTAGAAGCCAAGGCACACCAGAGGATTCACTGGTGGGACCGTCCAACCCTGCCAAATTGAAGTCCTGGCTAAGAAAAGTGTGTGGAAAGGTTCCCGGACACTCTATGGCTGCTTTTTTATTGAGGAGGAAACACAAGCAAACACGGGGAGAACATACAAAGTCTTTGCAGATGTTGTCCTTGCTGGGATTTGAACCCAGGATCCCAGCACTGCAAGGCTTCAGTGCTAACCACTGATCCAATGTGCTGTCTTTCACCCTCTAATATCTAACAGGCTGGAGAAACTTGCACCTACTGCCACTCTATCTTCAGCTCCTTTGTGAGAAAATGTATTTGGGCTGCCACTCAGTCTACCAAATAAAATTGGAAGGAAATTGGGGATGGCTTCGCTACTGGCACTTGGGGAAGTGCCAATACCATGGCGTCGTACCATAGTTTGCTGGAAATATTCCAGGCTGGTAGGAGGCAAGGAAATTCCCACAGAAAAGTACCAGCAGTAATGTTCAGGGACCCGTGCTTGTAGAAGACGGAGACAACACCGGGAGAAATAGTGACGTCTGGGGACCGAGTATGGACTTGAGGCATGAGGCCACATTTCAAGAGAAAGCAGCTTTACAGGACTTCCTGTGAGAAATGACACGCAGGGTAAATAGGGTTTCCCTCTCTGCCAGTCCTTTCACCGAGCTAAATACAACTGTCAGCAAATAAAGTTGTGGACTGGCTCCGTACTGTCCATGGCCACTTTCACCTGTCCCCGTGTTTGTGGTTAGGCAGTCCTTCCCAGTAAGTGCACTGGGGAGGGCACAGGTAATGTTGTGGACCCGTGCTTGTGGAAGGCGGAGGCAATACAAGGAAATATAGTGGCGGCTGGGGACCGAGTATAGACACCCGGCCGCCGCCGGCATGAGGTTGTGAAAAGCTTCTGCCTCTTTGAGCTTAAAAGGCCATACTTCAAGTGCAAAAAGCTGCCCAGAAATCTGGCAGTTTAGTGTTGCGGCCTGTGGGTGGGTGGGTGGCTGGCTGCATACTTGCACTTGCATTCCAAGTAACAGAAAACTAAGCAGATGGTGGCCTCTATCATCATCAGGGCCTCACTTCGGCACTATGAACTCTCCTGAAGGAGAAGCCAGGGCCCGCAGGAGGAGTCTCCAGTTCTCTGGTGGGCCCGTCCAACCCTGCCGAAAAGCAGACCTGGCTAAGAAAAGTGTGGGGGAAGGTTCACGGAAACTCTTTGGCTGCTTTTTTAATGTGGATCGGCCATGCTTATACATGTTATTCCTGAAACCGCATTACAGATCAGGCCAATGTCCAACTCTGTCTTCAAGAAATTAAATGCGCAAAGAAAGATGTGTGTGTGTCAAAGCACCACTGACAAGGGCGAGTTGATGTTAGTTGGGCTGCCATTGCTTCTGAAACAAGCTGCATTACAGGACTTCCTGTGAGAAATGACAGGCAGGGTAAATAGGGTTTCCCTCTATGCCAGTCCTTTCACCAAGCTAAATACAACTGTCAGGCAAAAAAGTTGTGGACTGGCTCCGTACTGTCCCTGGCCACATTCACCTGTCCACGTGTTTGGGTTTAGGCAGTCCTTCCCAGTAAGTGCACTGGGGAGGGCACGGGTAATGTTGTGGGACCCGTGCTTGTGGAAGGCGGAGGTGAAACTGGGAAATATAGTGGCGGCTGGGGACCGAGTATAGACACCCGGCCGCCGCCGGCATGAGGTTGTGAAAAGCTTCCGCCTCCATGAGCTTAAAAGGCCATATTTCAAGTGCAAAAAGCTGCCCAAAAATCTGGCAGTTTAGTGATGCGGCCTGTGGGTGGGTGGGTGGCTGGCTGCCTGCATACTTGCGCTTGCATTCCAAGGAATTGGGTAGGGACAAATGAAAGCTGCAGTGGGACAAGGACGTGGACGGTGATTGTTGCAAGTCTGCAACGACAGGTTCATGGCGGGAGGCATCTTCACATGCGCCAAGGATCACTTATGATGGGCACACTTTTAGACAGTGACCTGGGAGTCAGAGTTGCTTCCAGAGGTCTTCCCCATACTGTTCCCATGAATTTTCAGCACTGTATGCATGTGTCTGATGATGTGTCACACACCACATGGCCAGATAAGGTTGTAAAATGTTAAAATGAAATTTCCTGGTGAATGCATTTGTCTTGGTTGAAAGCAATGCAAAAGTGCAAAAACGCATCAAAAACGCTACGTGTGAACATAGCCCAAGGTGTGGAGGAGTATTTTGTTTTTGGTTATTTATTTTGCTTTATATACATTGTACATGTCATGGAAAGGATGTTTCTTAACATGTTTCCCTGAAAAATCTATTTTGGTTTCGCTTTGGTATGTTTTATTGTGAGTGCGTAAAAGTGGCGTAATACCTCTGACAACGTTGTTGACAGAAGTGACCTTGGAGTCAGAAATGCTTCCAGGGGTCTTCCCCATGCTGTCCCCATGTCATTTGAGCACTGTTCCCATTGATTTGGGCAATTTTTAGGCCCTCTGCAGACCGCCGGGGGGAGCCGCCTGAAAAATGCTCGAGTTTCTCATAGACTTACATTGGGCTCGTTGCTCGGGTCGAGCACCCGAGTATTCCAATTTGCTCGACCCGAGCAACGAGTACCCGAGCATTTTAGTGCTCACTCATCACTACTAGCAATATGCGGTATGTGTTTTTTTTTACTTTACTTCCTGGGATGTTTCATTTAAGAGAAGTCTCAAATGGGATGTCACCGAAGACTGGGGCTACACTCAATACTCTAAAGTGTCTATCACCTATCTTAAAACAGGACATCATTAGGGTGCGGCGCTGCTGTCACTTACAACAGCTCCTGTCACAGCTGTACCCTGATGACATTCTGGTTTAATAGAGGTGATCAAGAAGTGACCACCTCTTCAGTTGCTGCCACCACCACAGTAACTGCTTGAAATACTGCAGTCTCTGTCCCTGAAATGATTCATCATAGGGGAGGTGATAAAAGCAGTGTTAATTACACCAATGCCGCCACCTGATGATGCTTCATTTGAGGGTTGTGATATAAGCTGTGTGGGGGTGCTAATGTCACTCACTCTGCTTCTATCACAGTCTTCAAATAAATCGCCCTCAGGTGGTGTTGCTGGTATCACTCACATTGCTTCTATTATCATCCACTGATGATGATTCATTTCAGGGAAAGAGGCTGGTGTTAAAAGCATTGACTGTGACTCCAGCACGTAACAGGAGAAAATGGAGCCAAAATTTGTTGTGCAATTTCTCCTGAGTACGCCGATTCGTCATAGGAGTGGAAAAACTACTGTTTAGGCACACGGCAGGGCTCAGAAAGGAAAGAGCATCATTTGACTTTTTGAACGCAAAATTGTCTGAAATCGAGAGCAGACTCCATATCGCATTTGGAGAGCACCTGATGTGCCTAAAAAATGGAAACCCCCAACAAGTTACCCCATTTTGGAAACTACACCCCTCAAAGAATTTATTTAGATATGTAGTAAGCATCTTGAACCCACAGTTGCTTCACAGAATATTACAACGTTGAGCTGTGAAAATAAAAAAAAAATAGATTTTTCCTACAAAAATGTTGTTTTAGCCCAAATATTTTCATTTTCACAAGGATAGCAGGAGAAAATGGAATGTGTGGTGCAATTTCTCCCCAGTATGCCGATACCCCATATGTTGGGGAAAACTACTGTTTGGGCACATGGCAGGGCTTGGAAAGGAAGTAGTGACATTTTTAAAAGCAGACTTTGGTGAAATGGTCTCCGGGCATCATGTTGCGTTTGTAGAGCCCCCTGATGTGCGTAAAAAGTGGAAACCCCACACAAGTGACCCTATATTAGATTTAATCTAGTGTTTTACTGGTATGTGAATTTTATAGTGGTGGCATACATAAGTTGTGTAGAGTGCATCAGGTTGGCATATGTGAGCTGTATAAAGTACAATAGCTTGCATATGTGAGTTGAGTAGAGTGTATCAGGTTGGCATATGTGAGTTATGCATAATGTATTAGATTGGCATGCGTAAGTTGTGTAGAGTGCATCAGGTCATCATATGTGAGTTGTGTAGAATGCATCAGATTGGCATATGTAAGTTGTGTAAGTCTGCAATAAATTGAGTGGTACAGTTATAAACATTCTTTTATATACAGGCCAGGTTTGTTAGGGCAGGTTTCGTATTGTCAAGTGGTGTCCTTTTTATTCCCCTTCTGTAACACACTCGGCACTTTTTTTGCAACCTTCCTTTCTTTTAAGTTTAGAGGGACATCACCTGGGAAATGTTGCCCTAGTATGATACAGGCACCTTCAGTTCCAGAAGTACTTGGGGCCGCTCCTTCCGGACTTCTGAATATTGGCGCCTTGATCACTACCTCCTAGAACTGAAGGATTGTGCCGGTCTGGCATGCTTTTTGTACCACACCTTACCTTTATGCATTGCACTGTAGGGCTGGAGGGTTTGAACAGAGAGATCAACTCCCGCATATTTTTATTGTACCCCAGGGCACAGTTGGATTTTTGGATCTGTATAGAGGTACCTCGTACAGTGTTGGGGGTACTGCTATCATCATGTATGGTGGTCAAGAAAAGGACATCCTTCTTGTCCTTTAACTTGACCATCAGCATGTTGTCATTACATTGGGCTCTGCTCTCACCCTTTCTGAGTAGCTGTCCAATTAGTGACCTAGGGAGCCTGATTTTTGTGCATAGTACCACATGCTGCAGTAGCTTTGGCAGAGAGGGACTTGGAAGAATGGGATGCTTGCATAAAAGTTATGTACTGTATGTAGAGCTGATAACCTTGATGCAGCAGTTGTGGCACCAAATCCCACACAATTTTCTTACTCACTCCCAGGACAGGGGGCATTCAGTGGGTTGAAACTGGGTGTCCTTCCCTTCATAAAACCTAAATCTTTGGGTGTACCCTGAGGTACTCTCTCACAGCTTGCGGAGTTTAATTCCATACCTAACCCTCTTACTGGGCAGGTATTGTTAGAATTTGAGCCCCACCTGGAAATATATTAGGGATTCATCAACGCAGTTGTCCCTTTGGGGAATGTACACCTCTGCAAACTTGTTGCTGAAGTGATCAATGACCAGCCAAATTTTTAATGTTGGTCAAAGTTGGGGTCATCTCGGAGAGAAAAATCTGCATTATAATTTTAATGCAAAAATTTGTGTATGTCCTCAAAGCATTTACGGGTCAAAGCCATGCAGAACACTGGAATATTACATAAAACATTAACACTCTAATATTGTCAAAGTTCTGGCTTCTTCACTATCCCTTTGTGAAGAATAAGGCCCCAAAACTTCATAATTTCTACTCCATCTATGGGCATCTAGTTGGAAAATGATGAAGTGGGGTTTTGGGCCAAAAGTTGTTGGGCATATAAACTTGTCTTAGCTATCATGAGATTAACAAACTTCTCAGAGAAAAAGACTTTGAAAAAGTTGAGTTTTGTGAGGTCATAGTGTCAAATTGGATTCCTGATTGCGCCACAAAATAAGGAATCTTTGGCCCCTAATCTTCAGGGGGTGAGGTCTATAGGGGGTGACTAACAGTGGGCGCTGGCTTATTTGCTGTCCTGGGGCATCTGCGTGAGGTTTATTATTACTTGAGGAAGAGGAGGAGGAAGAAAAATTATGGAAGGCGGCATCCTCTCCCTCACTATCAGTGTTGGAGACAAGGAAGGCATTTGCCTCCTCAGCTGAATACCATGTTTGGGATTAATGGGGCATTTATCACGTGTGTGTGTGTGTGTGTGTGTGTGTGTGTGTGTGTGTGTGTGTGTGTGTGTAAAATAACCAAATTTTATTCAGGTGTGTGTGTGAGTGTTTGGTGTGGAGGAAGAGAGGAAAGGAGGGAAAAGGGGAGGTGGGATTGGGATGGATTACAAAAAAAGCAGGGGACAGGAACAGATCAAGAACAGATCAGAAACATCTTCTGTCTTCTATCAGCAGCAGCAAGACAAGAAATGATGGCACAGGCTTCAAAAAGTCTGTGCCACCACAAGGCCCTGCAGACCAGTAGCAGAATGACACAGTGACCGCTCTGCACTGTCTCCAAGCTGAAATGAGGTAGAGCAGTCACTGTGAGGTCAGACCGCGTCTCTGCTCACTGATAGGTGCGATTGGACATCATTGTCCGATCGCTTCGAACAGTGCTGGGGCTGATGATGCTACCGTTGCTAAGCTCCATCCTATGATCGGTCCTGTTATAGCACCAATAATAGCTGGACTTCAGAGTTTCAGGCAATTTCATTTGCCAAAACACTAAAATCACTGTGACTAGCTGTTCAAAATTGAACAGTCAATCACAGCGATCGCAGTTGCCGGGGGCACTGCGATACGCCCATTGGAAACAAGCACAGATATCCTGCTGTCAGTAACAGCAGGCACCATCATTCTATCACTGTGCCATTAATCAGGATGTATCCATAAGTTCAAGGTCGGGAACCCCTTCCAATCAGGATGTTTGGATACTTCCAAGACCGTAAAGGGGTCAATGAATGGTCAATTTTTTTTTGCTATCTTTTTGTGTGTTTTTCCCTTCTACATTGTAGCAGCCATATTTTTTTCCCACAATAGTGTTTGTAATGAAGTTTTGCGCAGGAAAAAGTGTATTATTTATTAAGACCGTATTGGTGTATATACATACTGCATATATATATATATATATATATATATATATATATATATATATTGTATATATATATATATATATATGTATATTGCGGTGTAATTTAGTTTTTTAAGTGCTTTTTGGTTATATTTTTTACTGCTGTTTCTTACCAAATAAGGGTTACAATTACTGATTTGGCCATATGAAAATATTTTCACTTCCATTCAGATTTTCAAACACAGCAGGCAATATTCCTAATGTTTTCCTGTTGTGTGTCAATTAATGTTGATTGTTTTAGTTCTTATTTTACAGCACTTTTCAGAGTTTTGTTTGAAAAAGGTAGTATTTTTGATTAAATAATTGATTGCTTAGAAAGATGCACAAAACAAAAGCCCATATGCAATTTTCACTTAGTAACAGTAGGAAATACATATTTAACAGCCCGGGACTTAATCTAAATGTGCTCAAATGTGTTTGTTTAACATCAGGGGATGTCTTTAAAGTTTCAATGTGTTTATTTCAATGGAAGTAATGTCTGTCGTGGAATACTGTAGCTATCAGAAACAGCTGCTTGTAATAAACATGTTATATGTGTTTGAATATACAATAAACCTGTACATTCAGATATTCCTTTGCATAGAAAAGAATAATCCTCACTATATTTTCTCTTTGCTTTTAACACATTCATATTTTCCTTATACAAAAATGCTGGATTAAATACAATTGAGGTTATTAGAAAAACAAACAGTACTTGATTAGCCAAATAAACTTACTGACAAATTTCCAAATAAATATATTTTTATTTTTTTAGCATAATACTGTCTATAATACTGTAAATGCATTACAGAGGTATGAGTAAAAGGAAAGCTACCACTATTGGAAGACTTGAGAGAGGGATAGGCTTTCTCTTCTAAGCGATTTTATTTTGATTTTTCATGTGCTGGTCTTAGAAAGAAATCCTATAGAATAAGATGAAACAAATTTCTAAAAGAGCAAAATGACTATTAAAATGAAGTACAGGCACACCGTGCACCCTTGAAATAGCTGTGCATTTTCCCACCCACTTGTTTTCCATCTATCTTCACCATTCTCTCCCTTGATTGACAGCTCTAGCTTTACAGGAATCACAGGAGAGTGAAAATAAATACAAATAAGTAGACAGGAAGTTACACTGAACTACTCGGCCATCCAAAGGGTACAACAATTGCCTTTGCTTGGTTTGAACAGTCATTTTATTCTGGCTAATTCCTCTTAAGACGTGCTTGCCACTTAATAAATTTGGCGCATCATGCCCTCTCCTGAATTTATGGGCCAGACATAGAACTCCCTGAGAATCTGACCCCGGAGCTTATTTAAAATAAAAGGGGGTGTTACCAGTGTGAGACATGTAGATCAGGAGAGCGACTGTCAGTCATTACATATCTCACACTGGTAATGACCCCTTTAATTTAAATTAAACTCTGGAGGCCGATTCGTGGGGAGAACAATTTACATATTTAGAAAAACATTAATTTCACTGGAAGAAGACATGACATTGCAGATATCAAGGTATCATTTTATTCAGTTTCCTATTACCTATATGCACATATAGATGTTTTAGGAGGGTTGATCCTACTGAAAGATTCCCTTTAGATCTCCATGTCAAATCACTTAAAAAGAAAAATAATTTAGACTGACCCAATAACCTTTGCCTGATTTACAGACCTTATGAAGACTGTTTTTTTTCTTTGTTTTTTTTCCCATTATTTCCTTAAATAACTTTATCAAGCTGGAATATCCACCCCTATAGACCAAAATTACTATAATTGTTTTTAAATTATCTCAATTAGCCTTACTATTGCTTCTATGCAAATACAGTAACCACATGCCAAACATTAATTTGATTTATTGATTAGACTTATTGTGTGTTATAACAAGAAGTCTTGGACTGATGGTGGGCGAAGCAGATCGACTGAAGCTAATAGGGGCCATGTTTTCCATCATTCTAATGTAATACATCTTCTGTAATACATCTTCATACCTTGTCTGCATAATTACAAACCTTACCTGAGACAGTATATCATAGTGATATTTCATTCTGTGCATTAACATATAATTTAACTGTACAACTATGGTCTTTATCAGGACATTAAGATAAGTCCATCTAATTATATGAAATATTGTGCTAATAGATGTGACATACTGTAGCTTAATCATTTATCAAGATTTGCACCATCTGCAAGATAGCACATAGGACCCAATTCATTGTTGCACAATATTTTTGTCTATTATTTAAGATATTGATATATTCTTCCATGTGAATATTCTTATTCATATTTAATGCACGGTAAAGTTTGTGCTTTCTTAATAATTTATTAAGTTATTTATATTGTCTATTCTCCATTTGCTGCACAATACAAAGAATTTATTGGATTGTTTTTGCTTGGGCAATGATTCTTGCATTCTCTAAGACTGCTGGTTTCTTTTTACACTGATTATGGATGTAAATGATATAGACAGTTGTGTCGATATTAGTTCTTACAAGAAGTACCATTGCAGTATCATTTGCATTTGCATAGGCATCTTTGTTTGCGTTATAGCAACTGTTCTTATACAGCTTCACTGTTCAATGCATTGAAAGACTATTTATGTCTGCAATAAGCACAGCTTTACTGACATAATATGGGAACCATGGTTTGTTCTCGATTCTTATCATACATAGCATGATACCTTCACTCGTCAGCAAACTTTAGGTCTGCCAGTGACACAAGTGTATCACAACTCTTGACCTGACCTCAATTAGAGAACAATAAAAATTTCACACTCCTTATCTATGAACTCCTCCTATATTTATGGCCATGTCTGGTTCTCCCCTTCTCACACTGATAATTCTGATTCACATCACTTGTCTTATTTACTGCATTATTTCTGTCCTGTTTTATATTATGCCAGAAGAAGAGACCTGAGTAATCTCAAAAGCTTGCTATTTGTTACCATCTTTTCAGTTAGTCATTAAAAAGGTATTAACCACTGAGGACTCTCAAATTTTAATATTTTTCATTGATACTAGTGATCTCTAACCTGTGACTTAAAAAGCTACTGTAGAACTACAACTCCAAATATGTCCTGAAAGTATCCTATGACTAAAGGCACTTGTGCGTGCCAGAAACACATAAGGGTTTGATTTTAATCGACTTTTACTGGAATACAAATACAAGTTAATTTTATTACTTGGATGATGATGTTGGATCGCTTTCCTCCCCCCTCCTTCCATGGTGTTACTTGACTGCCGTCACTAGCAGGAAGAGCACCCTCCAGGATATTTCCAACCGGAGCAGATAACTCTAGAGGCATGGTGAGCTATACCCATTTCCTTTCTATCCTAGGAGTTACTGATTTGCAATAGGTTGCAGACCACTGTTATATGTCATCAATATGACTGCCTAACTGAGGCACCAAATAGAGGGAAGGACACAACCTCCAATGAACTTCTAAAAAATTTTTGAACATTTTAAATTCTTGATTGAATATTTAGTAACTGTTATAATGAAAAATATTTTATTCAGTTATTTTAATGTGCACCTGTTAGTTCATATGTTTGCTTGTTTGGAGAAAATCAAGCTTTTCTGTTTCACAAGGTGTATCTCATGACTTCTGGATCTCATTGGCTGCAACAGATTGGGTTTGGGGCTAAGCTGAGGAGTGAATGCTATGTGATTGCCCTTCATCCAATATATATGAATTTGAACTAGTATGCAGAGAATCCCAAGACCATTATTCATAAAATGTTTTCCATTAGCATGTATAATATATAGTAGATCCAATACATGGTAGCAGCGGAGCAGATGGGAAAAGTAGAAATAGAGGTTGAGGCAGGGGGTATCTATTTATGAGATCCAGGGGTTACAGTTGCACATCGGCCTTACAGACTATGTTAAACCCAAAGGTCCATTTAGCCCACATGAGAAGACCAAAACTAATAAATACCCATGATAATTGAGGGCGAAGCTGACAATTTTGTATCAACATACTAGCTTTAAGCTACACCATTGGTATAATGTCAGGTAAAAACTCTTGTGGGCATGGAGGCTCAGTGGTTAGTACTGTTTCTTTGTAGAACTGAGGTGCTGAGTTCAAATTCCATCAAGGACAACATCTGCAAGGAGTTTGAATGTTACTGTGGATTTCCTCTGGGTATACCAGATTGCACTAAGGTCCCTTAAAAATATTTGGATGGTCAGTTGTTGTGTAAGAGGAATTGCTTTGTTATAATTGTACTGGCCCTAGAAATAAATGCATAGGGAGAATCATAAAACTGAAACCCAAACAGCAATGGTGGAATTGTATGTTATTTTTTTTTACTATTCCACCCCATACAGATTTTTTTTCAATACATCTTCAGTTCCACATAGAACAGAGAAAAGAGAAGAATTAAATTGGTAGAAATGAGAGACCTTAGTTTTTATCTTAGTCATTACCTAGATTGTAAGGGACCATAGTAAAATATCAAATGTATTATTGCAGTTGAAAATGACTATCCCAGAATCAGTAGTATTATCTAGCACTAGTAAATACAGTGGGCAGCAAGTAGGTGTATGGCCGGCATGGCTGTGCGGTGGCTGAGGCGGGAGCAGCACAGTCAAAAGTTAAGATGGGGCAGGCAAGGAGGTTTCTTGGCAATTTAGAGCCAGCAATGGCAACCCAAGAAGCAGTGGTACAATCTAGCACTATGAAACACAGTGGGCAGTCAGAAGTTGTGCTGCAGGTAAGACGGTGCAATGGTTGTTCCAAGAGAAGTCTTGTAGAGAGTTAAAATGGGGTAAGGAGATGCTTGTAAGATTAGGGACTGCTGTTGCATCAGCAGTTCTATAGTATAGGTGACATGAGTAACAGGGTGTAGATGCCTGGCAGAGAGTGATAGATCGGCACTGGCAGCAGCAGAACGGTGCAGATGTCAGGCAATGAACCAGCAGGCAGACTGACGTTATGGCTGATTTAATCATTGGCATCAGTCTTGAGTGTATGAAAGTCTGCACTGACCCATGCCTAATTCATATTGATCAATGTTCGACTTTCCATGCTTGTGACAGATAACCTGGTTGGTTTTGGTACAACAAATCCTCTGAGTACCCTCTCTGACATGCCACTGGAGACTGGACAAGACTGTATTCCCATGGAAAAACTAGTCCAGTTCATGCCACTGGTCAAATTTTTTCACCCAGAAATCCATGGGATCAGGTCTCAGAATATCTGTCTGTGAAAAGACACAGCATAGGTATGCCTGAAGCTGATTATTTAGCGTGTCTGTGTTTCCTGAAGTGTGCCAGGTTGTTGCAATGGCAGAAAAAACATCTTGTCTATCATGTTAGATATACTGTAGGTGCTTCGTCTGCTTCAGTTACTTATTGTAGCCCTAATGCTGGCACAGGCAGGGGAACATGTGTCTGCATGGATCACAGAGGGGTCTGCCTGATAGTCATTTTGTCACTTCTTCAAGGGCTTCAGTATGTGGCATGCATCCCTCATTAGCTTCCAATGTCAGATCTCAAAGTGACACATGTTATAGTTTGACTGCTGCATTACGTAGTTAGTCATTGCTTTATATTGTTCATACAAATGCTGCCACTTATACAGTGTGGAATTTCAGTGAGTTGTGACTCTGCAAACCAGGTGGTGCTCTGGAAGCATGTTTTTTTTTTTTTTTGTAAAGGTCTATTGAAATGGACTTTTATGTCCATAATCATCATCTTTCTCAAGCATATATATTTTCAAAATGATTTTGCACTATTAAATTCATTACGTGAGCCATGTATAGAGCATGGGTAATATTCACTGACTACAAGGCAGCCAGAATGTTTTGGCATTCCACGGAGAGACAGCCAGCGGGTGAGGTGCCTCAGGAGCAACTCTTCCGCCATGTGGTTTTTCTTCCTAAGGCTTTCAAGATGTAAAACTGGCAAACTTGGTATGAGTACATCGTAGGGGGGAAAGAAAACGATGATGGCGGTCATGATGACACTGAAGAGATGCATATTGGCTGACAGAAAGACAAACATGTTGTGAAGGTGGCGGAGGACAACTTAAAGTTTGCTCTGATTGCTGGCATGCTTGACTTTGCCAAATGAGCAAGTGATGTTGCTTCACTTACTGATTGATAATGAAAGTTCCTAGTCTATGACAGTAGGGTTATCCACAGGTTATTTTCCTCTGGCAGAGTTTGTAGAGTGCCGAGAAGTTATCTGGCAGTATCATGCAAAAGAATGCCCACACACGAGAAGCCCGCACGTATGATTCACCACCACCTTGACCAGACCTCTCAAGTGCCTTGGAACCTCCTCCACCAACAGCACGTTCAGCATTACCTGCTCCAGAAATGACTGCAGGAAATACTGATTTAGCCTCAGAGGATGTTTTTGACACCTGTCTCATCATCTCTCTCTGGTTTCCAAGTTTTGTTCAACATAGCATCATTATAATCATCATCTTCATCATCTTCAAGATTTGGCTGAAAAGTGCTTCTGTGTGTGAAATGGTCAGCGGTCATTGCCCCAACCCTTCCCCCACTTGATTCTAACCCCTACCCTGGCTCAGAGTAATACCGGCTCAGACAGTGTCCCTCTCACCTCATTGGCATTATAATTGTGTTGTCTATATCTTCTGGCATATTGCCTTCCTAGCACAAAGGCTGACTATTCATGTATTCCAAAATATCAACTGAAATGATTTTTTCTGGTGTAATATGTTCCTTAGCCCACAGGCTGCTGCAGATAGAAGGACTTTTAGGCAGAATAGAAACAATTTTCATTAACGGATTGGAAATTCTTCTCTGTACAACATTAACTGTTATGGTAGTGGAGAAGGTGCACTGTGAAGAACACTCACTTCAGCTGATGGTATTGCTTTCAGAGGCTACATCATCCTGCTGTAATTGAAATCTGCATTGGGACATATACTTCATTACTTCCTCTGCTTCATCTCTGCTAATGTGCTTTCCAGAGTTTGTAAAAGAGATTAAATGTGACTTGCATTTGGTACTACTACTGCCAGGATGGTTGCTGTCAGCACTACTGATGGTGTTAGAGCTACACATTTTGTACTGTCTTGCTAGATCCGTTGCCCATACCATGTTTGGGTTTAGCATACATTTTGGACAAAAGCATAATGTTTAATTTTTCATAAACTTTGCTAAAATTCTTGACTAACGTTTCCCTTAAAATTCTCCCACTCTTGACAATAAAAGCTTAAAGGGAACCTGTCAGGTCCATCATTCCCTCAGAACCACCAGCAGTTGTATCTACATAGCTAAATACCTGCTGAACAGTCCCTTTATTACATTACACAGATAAACAGAACTTTAGAAAAAGTATTTCTAAGGTCCATTTATTATGATATGTAAAAGAGGCATTTGAGTAATCCATGGGGTGTTAGTGTAACCAGACTAGTTGACCGACTTAAAGGGACTGTTTGGCAGTGTATTTAGCTATGTAGACACAACTGCTGGTGGTTCTGGGGGAACAGGGGGACCTGACAGATTTCGTTTGATCCTAAATAAAAAAGTTGCCCCTTAAGTACACACACAGAAAATATTTTGTGGTAACAGCCAGCAGTATTGTATCGGTGACTACGATTATTAAATGAGACTAGTCAAAGAGTTGCTAAATCTTAGCCTTTTATTACTATTGAAAAGTATTTTAAGGAAACCAAAAATACCAGGCAGTAAATTTGCAACATGAAGGTTGATGACAAATAATAGATATGTAGCAACATTGGCAGAATGGTCTAGAAGTGTAAACAATTAAAACAGATATTCTAAAAATAAAGAGACATTTGATATTAAAGGTGAAAAAAGTCCATGTGCCTTTCCAAATTAGGATGGGACCACAAAATGTAGGAAGAATCACTTTCTACAAGCAAGCAAGGTGACTGGCTGCTGTACTCTTGTGGCGTTTGCACACATGTATTATTAGATTAATTGGAGCAATGTATGGTACATGGCTCAAAAATTGTTTAAAAAGTGCACACACTTTGGTAGATAAACACTGGTGTTTGAATTTCAGGATAATAGTTTTCTGTTAAAAAAAAATTATTTAAAAAAGTTCACAAGCCTTTACCAAATAATATGGGACCAGGAAATCTAGTTAGAATCACATCCCAAAAGCAAGCATTTGCAACTGGCCGCTGTATTCAAGTGGTCTGTGTATACATCTAATATTAGTATTTCAACAATAAAGTGGGCTCTAAAATCATTTTAAACAATGCGTACAATTTGTAAGGCAAACATTTGTGATGATTAAGTTTCAGAATTAGAGAGATTTCACTTTAGAAAAAAATTGTGTGCCTCAAGATGCAGGGATTGCTCTTTCATTCACAAACAGAAACAAACCTTGAATTCAGAATATGGATTTAGTTTCAAAATCTGTGATTTTTAACTCCTTTACCCCGGCCCATTTTCCATGTTTGCATATTGATTTTTTTGCTCTCCTTCTTCCCAGAGCCATAACTTTTTTATATTTGGCTCAATATGGCCATGTGAGGGATTATTTTTTGAGGGACAAAATGTTTGAATGACACCATTGATTTTACCATATCATGTACTGGAAAACGGGAAAAAAAATCCAAGTACGGTGAAATTACAAAAAAAGTGAAATTCCACCGTTGTTTTTATGTTTTTTTAACCATGTTCACTAAATGCTAAAACTGACCTGCCATTATGTTTCTCAAGGGCATTACGAGTTGAGTTCATAGATACCAAACATGTATAGGTTCATTTTTATATAAGTGGTGAAAAAAATCCAAAGTTTGTTAAAAAAAAGTAGCCATATTCTGAGACCCGTAGCGTCTCCATTTTTCGGGATCTGAGGTCTGGTGAGGGCTTATTTTTTGCATGCCGAGCTGAGGTTTTTATTAATACTATTTTGGGGTAGATACGATGTTTTGATCGCCTGTTATTGGATTTTATTGCAATGTTCCAAAGAAATGTAATTCTAGCGTTTTGATTTTTTTCTCATTACGCCGTTTACTGGTCAGATTAATTATTTTTATATATTGATATATTGGGCGATTGTGAACACAGCGATACCAAATATGTGTATATTTGATTTTTTTTTATTGTTTTATTTTGAATTGGGTGAAAGGTGGGTGATTTAAACTTTTATATTTTTATTTTATTAATATTTTTAAAAACCTTTTTTTACTTTACACATGCTTCAATAGTCTAGATGGGAGGCTAGAAGCTGTGATTGTCTGATGGCCTCTGCTACACACAGGCGATGATCAGATCACCTATGTGTAGCAGAAATGCTCCCTTGCTTTGAACGCCGACTGCTGGGCGGCGCTCATAGCAACCTGGCCATGACAACCGCAGGGGTCATGCCAACCCGTCAGTGACCCACAGTCAAGTGACGCGGGCGCCGATGGGTGGGGTTAGAGACGCGCTTCAGGTAAGCGTTAAATGGCGCTTTCACAGATTGACAGCTGCATTTAACTAGTTAACAGCCACGGGTGAATCGTGATTCCACCCGTGGCTGTTAGGGGCACATGACAACTGATCAAATCAGCTGTCATGTCCCCAGAAAGGTACGGGCTCAGCGCCGGAGCCAACATCAAAGGGAGAGACTCGACATGTGTCGTAATAATCCGGCACATGTCGGAAAGGGGTTAAACTCTACCTTTGATTGCTGTCACTGTGTGAAAAAAAGTAGATATTGATGTGCTGCTGTATATTACAGATATATACTCACACACAGTGGAGATGATGAGAATGCTACAACAGTTCACTGTATATCACTTGAATCTTGGAGTGTCATTGTCATAATCAACCTGATTCTCATGGATGAGAATATATACATTACGATACATTTGCACTGAAGTAGTACAACACAATCACATTAAGCCTTTTTGTAGCCGCTCCTGTGTGCTCTGTGCGCCTATACCTACAAAGTACAAGCACAATTTGGCGCTCTTTGGCCTTCCCCTTTGTTTTATACTGCATGTGATAGCCACTTTGACTGACTGTGCTACACTATGTGATTGGATTACTGCAGGGAATTATGGGGAATTATTATTATTATTTATTACTATAACTCAATTTATTCCATGGAGCTTTACATGTGAAAAGGGGTATATGTGTCACCCTGGCCTGGATGCCACAAATGTTTAATAAAACTGTGTCTGAGAGCAAGGGGGAGGTTCTCTAGTCAAGGACCATTAGCATGCAATACCTCCTGTCCCAGGCCAGTAGGGGGAGCAGGCTGCCCCTATAAAAGCTGGAGCTGGGGGCAGGGTTAGAGAGAACTGGACAACCTGTCTCTGGATTGAGAGGTGTCCCAGAGCAGGGACAGACAGTTGTGTTGCAGCCAAAGAGGCCGTGTGGCAGTAGGAGAGTCATGAGCCAGGAACAAGAGGCGAAGCGAGCCTGTCCTGGCAGATAGAGAAAATAATCTACCAGATTTTGGTGTCTGAGGCTGTGAGGATTCCAAGTCCTACGGCAAATAACCAGTCCGCAGGGGATTGTATGTTCCCTGGCCTAAAAAGCCTGGAGGTTCCGCCACAGCAGAAGGGACTAGCAAAGCCGTACAAGGCCGGGAGTAGAAAGGGACCCAAGTTGCAAGCCATACGGGCGAAAAGACATGGCAAGCTCAGGAACGTGGGCTATTACACCACGAGGAGGGAAATAGCCAGAGAGAGCGCAGAGAGCACGGTAGGCTTACACCCTCACCCTGATCAGGGCCAGCTTCCCACTTGTTCTCAGACATCCAGGCCCCCTCCTAGCCGGGACTGTTTTTGGGTCGTCTCACCTGTCCTAATAAAGACCCTGAATTGTTTAAGAGGCCTCCGTTTCCTGGCTATTGCGGTCGGAATCATCCCCTCCATCATCCATTATATACTGCCCTGGGGCCATACTCCTCCCGTGGGAGTACTATTCAGCGCTGCACCTTTACATCTGCCCCAGCGGTCTGCACTGCAGCGGCTTTTAGCTCTGACCGCAATCCATGGGTGGAGTAGTCGGACATTGCAAAACATATAGAAGACTGCCACTGGCCTGACCACCCTGAGCCACGGACCGGGTTGCCACTACGACCCCCATTATTGCCCTGTTGCCCGGATCCGAGTGCCCCATGGCCCAGGGGGCGAGTCAGCTTTGGCGTAGTCGCAGGATTGTGACCAACCCGCCACAAATGGGTATTGCGTGCCTGAAAAAGACTGTACACGTACCTTAAAAGAGGTTTCCCGCCATCCGGAGCCGCATCCCGCCATTTTCAGCCATCTCCTGCCATCTTCAGCAGCTTCCCGCCATCTTCAGCCATTTTCCCGCCATCGGACGCCATCTGCAGGACGCCGCGTGGGAAGAAGAGGGGCATGGACGTCCAAACCGCGCGAGACCTGAAGCTCTGCCCTGCCACCGACGCTGCGCAAGGTCCTGGAAGGGAGAGAGAGCAACGCTGACGTCACCAGGACGCGACGCAAGGTCCTCGTCCGGAGCAGCACCAGTGGAGCCGCGGCCTACAGAAGAGGATCGTCGGAAGGTAGGCAACGTTTAACTAGGGGGAAGGAAGATGTCGGACACGGAGACGCCCACTACCACCAGCGCAGCTGCAGCAGCGGTGATGCCATTCTTCCTGCCTTACATCCCTGGAGCGGCCTGGCTGCCCGAGTATTCAGGGGAGCCCCATGCCCTAACTGACTTTAAGGAAAGGCTGTACAGTTTGTTCCAAGTTTACCCCCTGACAGAGGAACAGATGATTAGCATACTGACAGGGCAGTTAACTGGCGCAGCCCAGCGGGAGGTAAAGTCATGGCCCGCTGAGGAGAAAAGAACTGTAAAGGACAGTCTGGCTTGGCTGCGGGGTACCTTTGATACACGTACCTCCACTGAAATTAAAATGCGGTTCTACGGATGTAAGCAGCGGGTGCAGGACAGCATCAGAGACTATGCCCTAAATTTGCAGGAAGCCTTGAGAGCCATCAAACAAGCTGACCCTGGCTGGGTGCAGGATACAGATAAGCTACTAACAGAACAGTTCATAGAAGGTCTGCTGTCTAGCGCCCACAGGACCCAGCTGTGCCTCATGTTCTTTCAGAACCCTGATCTGACCTTTGCCCAATTCAAGGACAGGGCCATAAGGGTGCTCCGTGAACATGCAACAAGTGGCGCTATAAACCCCCGGCGCCCTGCTCTCACCTATCACCAGGAGGCAACGCCCTCCTCTATGGACTCTGTGGGGGCCGATGCACAGGCCCTGAACCAAGCCCCATCAAAAGATCTGCACCACCAAGTCCAGGAGCTGACCAGGAGAGTTGCGGCGTTGACCAGGACCGTCCAGGCGTTACAAGTGGACCCGTCAAGACCCATCGAGTTGGCTTCAAGTCCGGAGGATGTCCCGTGGCGTCGACAGAGGAGGACCCCGTCGTTCCGAGGGAGGCCCACAGACCGCTACGCAGAGGATGGACAGCCCATTTGCCGTCGATGCAACCAGCCCGGACACATTTCCAGGTACTGTAATTTAAACGGGTCCAACCTGGAGAAGAGGGCCAACCCCCAGGTCCTTACAATTGGCGTAATAAGTACGTTGGGGGGTGCCCGGTTTTACCCGTGGTGCTGGACGGTATCCCCATGAGCGCCTTTTGCTGGATACCGGGTCGCAAGTAACTACTATCCCTTATGTACTTTTTACGCAGTATTGGACTGATGCTGATATAACACGGTATCCAGACAGTAACTTGAGCATCATCGCCAGTAATGGCTTGCCCGTGCCGCAGATGGGGTTCAAGGAGATGACCATTAAGATTGGTAAAGTTGAACTGCCGGCACAGGGGGTGATTATTGTGGACATTGACCGTCGTGAAAGTCACCCTAAAATAACTGTGGGTACTAACGTGATTGAAAATTGTCTTTCAGAGGTAATTGTAATTCTACAACAGGTGGCAGTGAATGCTAGTTTCAGCCAACAGAGAGTCCTCAACAAAGAGATAAAAGCCCTGATGAGACGGCAGAAGGTAGAACTGTCTGGTGGTGAGATCGGTAGCGTAAGAATGAGTGACCCATTCCCCATTTCCATGCCTCCCAAAAGTGAAATGATGATCTGGTGTCGGACTGCAATCGGGTTGAGAGGTAGAGACTACCAAGCCATTGTAGAACACGTGTACTCAGACAGCAGTCCCACCATTTTGACAGGCCGGGGGGTGGTTGATGTCCGTCATGGGAGGGTGCCCGTTCGCATTCTCAACATTGGGGAGAGGGAGGTACACTTACCCTGGTACAGTACGCTTGCCAAACTGTTTGCTGTTGAACACAAAGCTATCAGGGCCATGGAACCTTTGCCTCCATCTCCACAGGTGGAGGGTAATGGCTCCCAGAAACAAAAGGAGGACTGGTGCCAGAAACTCCATGTGGGTGCTCATTCCACTCCCCTGCACCAAAAACAAGGAGTCTACCGGGTGGTTCAGGAGTACGAGAGAATTTTTAGTAAGTACCCGCTAGACTTCAGACGAGTAAAGGGAGTGGAACACCACATCCCCACAGGGAGCCGCCCACCAGTAAAGGAGAGGCACAGACCTGTACCCCCTGCACATTATCAGAACGCAAAGGGCATGCTGAGGGAAATGAAAGAAGCCGGGGTCATTAGAGATAGCTGTAGCCCCTGGGCAGCCCCCTTGGTTCTGGTAAAAAAGAAAGATGGCACCATGAGAATGTGCGTGGACTATAGACAAATCAACTGTATCACCCACAAAGACGCATATCCACTGCCTAGAATAGAGGAGTCTTTAGCCGTACTAAAATCAGCTAACTTCTTTTCTACTTTGGACCTTACTAGCAGGTACTGGCAGGTTCCTGTGGCAGAGGCTGACAAGGAGAAGACCGCCTTTACCACCCTGATGGGACAGAGCGAGTTCAACTGTATGCCCTTCGGGCTCTGCAATGCACCAGGGACCTTCCGGAGGCTGATGGAATGCTGTCTAGGGCACTGAAACTTCGAGACGGTCCTACTTTACATGGACGACGTCATCGTCTATTCGAAGACCTACGAGGACCATCTAAAACACCTAGCAGAGGTGTTCAAAGCCCTGGCAGGCTATGGCCTGAAGGTGAAACCATCAAAGTGTCACCTGTTGAAACCGAAGATCCAGTACCTAGGGCACGTGGTAAGTGCAGAAGGATTAGCCCCCGACCCTGACAAGGTCACAGTAATCAAGAGCTGGCCAAGCCCCTCAAACATCAAAGAAGTGAGGCAATTTCTCGGGTTGGTAGGCTACTACCGAAGGTTCATCCCCGGGTTCACTAAGATGGCAGCCCCTATGCAGGACCTCCTGATAGGGCAGTCTAAGTCCAGAAGCCAAAAGCCACCCTTCAAGTGGGACAAGCCGGAAGAGGAGTCCTTCCGCCAGTTGAAGATGGCCCTCACAGAGGATGAGATCCTGGCCTACCCCGATTATGGCCAGCCTTTTATTCTCCACACAGACGCCAGTAATGTGGGACTGGGAGCCGTGCTGTCGCAAAACCAACAGGGCAGAGAAAGTGTGATCGCGTATGCCAGCCGGAAGCTGAGGCCCACTGAAAGGAACCCTCCTTCAAGCTAGAATTCTTGGCTGTGGTGTGGGCCATCACAGAATGGTTTAAGCATTACCTGGCCTCTGCAAAGTTCACCGTGTACACGGACAACAACCCGTTGACACACCTGGACAATGCAAGACTAGGTGCCCTAGAGCAGCGGTGGATGGTGCGACTCTCGAATTATGAGTTCACGATCAAGTACCGGGCAGGCAGAACCAATGCCAACGCTGACGCCCTATCGAGAATGCCTCACTTACCTGACGGAGGCAAAGACCCAGAAGAGCTGGAAGAGGTAGAACTCCCTGTGTTTCACTGGTATGGAGCCACTCAATACTCCCACCGCGTGAAGGAGGAAGACTTAACAACCGTCACGATCAATCCCCTACCTCACCACAGCTGGGCCGAGACCCAAGATAGTGACCCTGCAATCTGCATGGTGAAAGACCTGTTGACCCGAGAAGATGCCCGTCTAGATCCGGATGCTCCAGAGGAAGCCAAGCGGCTATGGAAAGAGAAGAGCAGGCTGTTCCTCTATGAAGGTAAGCTGTGCAGAAGACTCGTCAACCATCGGACGCACGAGCTGACCTGGCAAGTCGTGGTCCCAAGACGAGATGGAGCTATGGTCCTGGAGGCTTACCATGACAGGGCGGGGCACTTCGGCTGGAAGAAACTGGAGTTCCTGATAAGAGGCTTGTTCTTCTGGATCGGCATGAGAGGGGCTGTAGAGAAGTGGTGCAGAGACTGTGGCCCTTGTAATCTAAGGAGGAACGACTGCACCAGCCAGAAGACACCCTTGAGGCCCATCGTCACCCAGCAGCCTCTTGAGCTGGTAGCTCTGGACCACGTCAAATTGGCTCCAAGCCGGTCAGGATACTTTTATGCCCTGACAATCGTGGACCACTATTCCCGATTTCTAGTGGTGGTCCCTGTAAAAGACTTGACAGCTCAAACGGCGGCCAGAGCCTTCCAGCAATACTTCTGCCGCCCACACGGGTATCCGGAACTAGTTCTGACAGACCAGGGTCCAACAGTTCGAGGCTGAAATCTTCCAAGAGTTCTACAACCTCTTTGGCTGTAAGAAGATTCGGACAACGTCTTACCTCCCACAAACCAACGGGATGTGTGAGAAAATGAACAATATAGTCATTGATCTGCTGAAGACGTTGCCCCTGGAGGAACACAGCCTGTGGCCAGAAAAACTGCCGGACCTGATAGACTTATACAACCATATCCTGGTGAATGCTACAAACTGCATCCCGGCTTACCTGATGTGAGCCAGACCAGGTAAGCTGCCCATAGACCAGGAGATGGGAGTCCTAACACCCGAGGACACCTCCCCAGATGCGGACTGGAATACGGAAAGGCGACTGCAGTACAAGAAGGTTCAGGAGAGTGTGGAGAAGAGCCTGGCCCAGGTGAGAGAAAGGCAAGAAAGACTCTTCAACCAACACGCCCCTGCTGGTCCCCTAGAACCTGGTGAGCAGGTCCTGAAGTGAAAGAGAAGGCTACACAAGCTGGACAACCAGTGGGAAAGGGAACCCTACACCGTACTGCAGTCTGATCACGACAACCCGAAGGTGTGCGTGATCACCAAGGATGGAGGAGAAACCACTAGTACCGTCTCCAGAGACCACCTAAAAAGGTGCCCCGAGCAACTACGGAATGAAGAAGAGGATCAGAGAGACCTTGAACCCGCAGAGGACAAGGAAGAAATGATCAGCACCGTTCTTGGGGAGTTCCCTCAGTCCTGGACACGAATAAACGACGTCATAGTGGTACCCGTCCTACATTTCCTGCAACCAATGCAGCAACAACCTACACCAGAGCAGGAAGGTGAAGAAGAACAAGCAGCCCCAGCAGCAGAAGAGCCTGTACCAGCAGCCCAGGAGAATCAACCCTCTGCTGACAGTGAGCCTGCCATGCCTGCGGTAAGCAGGGGACCTGCAGACAGCTGCCTGCCCTGCCTGTAAGTCTAGCCAGTGACTGTACCCTAAATGGTAGTGAAGAAAACCAGGTTAGACCACCACCAGACAGTGGGTTATGCAAGTCAACCAGGAGCACAAAGGGGCAGATACCCGCTTGCTGGAGAATATAGGGTGCACTAAAACTGTAAATAACCCTGCTGCTAAGTGTTGAAATGTTTGCAAAGTTACATGCATGATTAGTAATTGTGTATTTCAGTTTCTTACAGTTGCCATACGGACTCAAAGGTTGTGAACTTTTAATAACCGAAACTTTGTATGGACTGCGTTCGGAGCCTAACCAAAGAATGAACTAAGACTGTAAAGGACTTGGGGCTAGGACAGACCCCCACGTGGTTAAGGCTACCCGTTGTGTTGGTGATATGGACACCCTGTGACCTTAAGAACTCAACCTGTGCGTCGTTTGTCTACTAATGTTTTATGGTCATGCATTTTACTTGTTTCTTGTTTAGTCCCGGAGTACTAAATTTTACTAGGGGGGAATGTGTCACCCTGGCCTGGATGCCACAAATGTATAATAAAGCTGTATCTGAGAGCAAGGGGGAGGTTCTCTAGTCAAGGACCATTAGCATGCAATACCTCCTGTCCCAGGACAGTAGGGGGAGCAGGCTGCCCCTATAAAAGCTGGAGCTGGGGGCAGGGTTAGAGACAACTGGACAACCTGTCTCTGGATTGAGAGGTGCCCCAGAGCAGGGACAGACAGTTGTGTTGCAGCCTAAGAGGCCATGTGGCAGTAGGAGAGCCACGAGCCAGGGACAAGAGGCGAAGCGAGCCTGTCCTGGCAGATAGAGAAAATAATCTACCAGACTTTGGTGACTGAGGCTGTGAGGATTCCAAGTCCTACGGCAAATAACCAGTCCACAGGGGATTGTATGTTCCCTGGCCTAAGAAGCCCCGAGGTTCCGCCACAGCAGAAGGGACCAGCAAAGCCGTACGAGGCCGGGAGTAGAAAGGGACCCAAGTTGCAAGCCATATAGGCGAGAAGACACGGCAAGTTCAGGAACGTGGGCTATTACACCACGAGGAGTGAAATAGCCAGAGAGTGCGCAGAGAGCACGGTAGGCCTACACCCTCACCCTGATCAGGGCCAGCTTCCCACTTGTTCTCAGACATCCCGGCCCCCTCCTAGCCAGTACTGTTTTTGGGTCGTCTCACCTGTCCTAATAAAGACCCTGAACTGTTCAAGAGGCCTCCATTTCCTGGCTATTGCGGTCGGAATCATCCCCTCCATCATCGATTATATACTGCCCTGGGGCCATACTCCTCCCGTGGGGAGTTGTACTATTCAGCGCAGCACCTTTACATCTGCCCCAGCGGTCTGCACTGCAGCGGCGGTTAGCCCTGACTGCAATCCACGGGTGGCGTAGTCGGACATTGCAAAACATATAGAAGACTGCCACTGGCTTGACCACTCTGAGCCACGGACCGGGTTGCCACTACTACCCCCATTATTGCCCTGTTGCCCGGATCCGAGTGCCCCACGGCCCAGGGGGCGAGTCATATACATAATAAAAACAAGTACAATAATCATGAACAATACAAGTCACCAACTGGTATAGTAGAAGAGAGGACTCTGCCTGCCAGAGTAGAGGGGATGCACAGGAGAAATCTAGTATGCGGCGATTATGGGATGAGGATATAAGAGCGGAGTAGAGCAGAAGATTTTATGAGGATAAGAGGTTGCATGCAGGTAGGTATCGGGGGACTAGGTCACAGATCTATAGAGGAGACAGGTTGTGGATGGCTTTGGGTATTATGGTTAGGGTTTTGACCTGGAGTCTCTGGGCAATGTGGAGCAGAGAAAAGAGGCTGGGGAAGAGTTGGGGGACAGGTGGAATAGTCAGGCAACAGAATTTAAGATAGATTGGAGGGCCGCGAGAGTGTTAGAAGGGAGGTCACAGATCAGGGGGTTGCAGTAGTCAAGGCTGTAGATGATGAGAGCATGCACTAGCTTTTTGCAGATTCTTGGTTATGGAATTTACTGATCTGGGGAATATTTTTGAGTTGGAGACAGCAAGAGGTGGAAAGCACTTGGATATGTCGTTTGAAGAAGAGAGCAGAGACAAGGGATACCCTGAGGCAGTGAGCTTGCAGGACTAGGGAGAGTGAGCAGCCATTGACTTTGATGGATAGGTCTGTTGAGGATGAAATAGCGGCATAGAGATGACATTGAAAGCCGTGGGACTCTATGAGCTGTCCCAGGCCAAAGGCGTAAATGGAGAAGAGCAGGGGTCCTAGAAATGAACCTTGATGGACACCGACAGATAGAGAGCAAGATGAGCAGGAGGTGTGTGAGTGGGAGACTCTTAATATCCGGTCTGTTACTGTAGGTATGTATAGATCCAAGATAGGGCCAAGTCTGTGATGCTAAGACATGGGACAAGCTGTAGTAAGAGGTAATTGTCCACTCTGTCGAAGTCAGAGGACAGGTCGAGTATGAGCAGGACAGAGTAGTGTTGCTTGGCATTGGCGGTTAGTAGGTAATGGTGACTTTAGTTAGGGCAATTTGGATTGAATGATGAGGTCGGAAGCCAGATTGTAATGGGTCAAAGAGGGAACCAGAGGAGATGTGGGTGGACAGTTCAAGATGAATATGCTGTTCCAGTAGTTTTGAGGTATAGGGGAGAAGTGATATGGGGCGAAAGCTAAATCCATAAGATGGGTCAAGGGAAGGCTTTTTGAGGATGGGTGTGATTGAGGCATGCTTAAAGCTTGAGAGGAAGTCACCAGTTGTTTGTGATAGGCTGAAAAATGCCTTATGGTTGGGATGAAGAGTGTGTTGAGGTTTTGGATGAGGTGGGACGGCATCTGGTCAAGTGCACAGGAGGTGAGATGTGATCTGGAGAGTAGAGAGGATTGTGAGATAGGGAGGATATAAGAGATGAAAAGTAGGTTTGTTTTGCAGCAGTGAGCGTGGACTTGAAATTTGTGAGTGGCTGTTTGTATGTGATGAAGTACTCATTGTTATGGTATCTCTTCCATCTCCGCTCTGCAACCCTGCAAGCTTTCCTTAGTCCTTTAGTCATGCTGATGTACCAGGGTTGCCTTTTGATTATACAAGCTTTTATATGGTATCGGTGGGCGACCGATTCGAGAGCTGCAGCTGCTGTGGTGTTATATCAAGCGGCAGCATCTGCATTGTGTAAGGAAGCTATGTCTGCAAGAGGGAGACGTGACTCAGAAGTGAGTGTGAATCAAGGTGATTGACATGGTTGAGAGGGTGTGCAAGTTTGTGGAGTGGGGTTTGTGCACTTGGAAAGGTGAGGGAAGAGATTGTGAGTAGGTTGTGGGGGGAGTTGAGTTACAGAGGTTAGATAGGGAACAGAGGAGGGTGAAGATGAGGTCCACTTTGTGGCCTTTTTTGTGAGTGGCTGCTGAGGACCATTGAGTGAGGCCGAAGGAGGAAGTGAGTATTAGAAGTTTGGAGACAGTGGAGTGGGAAGTTCAAGTGTCAATGGGGATGTTGAAACAGAATTAAGCTAGGTGGAAAAAGACAGTGCAATAGGGTTTTATCCATGGGAGATAATGGTGTTTAAAAAGGTTATACTAACCTGATCTATTTGTGTATACACAACATTTCAATCACTTATAAATCCAGCTGCTTCAGGTCCAATGGGTCATCAGACTGGGAAAACACAGATAAGAAGTATTTGTGGATAATCTGCGCTGCTGGTATCCTATATAATAAATCCAACTCAAGATTGAAAGTACATGCGTTTTTTCCTTATTTAATCAACGCGTTCCGAAGTACTATAGACGTCTTCATCAGGACAAGATGCAGTTACATTTATAGTGATAAGAGTTCACATATTGGCACCAAATGGCCACATGATGGACACATGATGTGTCAAAGTTCATCACAGTTCATTAGAAGCAAAAAAAAATTGCAATTAAATAGTAAAAAAAATTTGCATTAAATGGATTCGAACTTAGAAAGGGAATATATTTCAATCTTAAACTCAGAGAGCCACAACAGATGAAGTTAACAAGAAAAAAATCAAAGTCTCATGTGAAATGAAAGAAAATTCCTTGGATTGTTTTTCCAGAAAAAAATGCGTATATACATTAGAGACCAAAAGTTTGGACACACGTTCTCATTTAAAGGTTTTTCTGTATTTTCATGACTATGAAAATTGCACATTCACACTGAAGGCATCAAAACTATGAATTAACACATGTGGAATTATATACTTAACAAAAAAGTGTGAAACAACTGAAAATATGTCTTATATTCTAGGTTCTTCAAAGTAGCCACCTTTTGCTTTGATAACTGCTTTGCACACTCTTGGAATTCTCTTGATGAGCTTCAAGAGGTAGTCACCGGAAATGATCTTCCAACAATCTTGAAGGAGTTCCCAGAGATGCTTAGCACTTGTTGGCCCTTTTGCCTTCTCTCTGTGTACCAGCTCGCCCCAAACCATCTCGATTGGGTTCAGGTCTGGTGACTGTGGAGGCCAGGTCATCTGGTGTAGCACCCCATCACTCTCCTTCTTGGTCAAATAGCCCTTACACAGCCTGGAGGTGTGTTTGGGGTCATTGTCCTGTTGAAAAAGAAATGATGGTCCAACTAAACGCAAACCAGATGGAATAGCATGCCGCTGCAAGATGCTGTGGTAGCCATGCCGGTTCAGGATGCCTTCAATTTTGAATAAATCACCAACAGTGTCACCAGCATAGCACCCCCACACCATCACACCTCCTCCTCCATGATTCACGGTGGGAACCAGGCATGTAGAGTCCATCCGTTCACCTTTTCTGCGTCGCACAAAGACACGGTGGTTGGAACTAAAGATCTCAAATTTGGATTCATCAGACCAAAGCACAGATTTCTACTGGTCTTATGTCCATTCCTTGTGTTCTTTAGCCAAACAAGTCTCTTCTGCTTGTTGCCTGTCCTTAGCAGTGGTTTCCTAGCAGCTATTTTACCATGAAGGCCTGCTGCACAAAGTCTCCTCTTAACAGTTGTTGAAGAGATGTGTCTACTGCTAGAACTCTGTGTGGCATTGACCTGGTCTCTAATCTGAGCTGCTGTTAACCTGCGATTTCTGAGGCAGGTGACTCGGATAAACTTATCCTCAGAAGCAGTGGTGACTCTTGGTCTTCTTTTCCTGGGGCTGTCCTCATGTGAGCCAGTTTCTTTGTAGCGCTTGATGGTTTTTGCAACTGCACTTGGGGACACTTTCAAAGTTTTCCCAATTCTTCGGACTGACTGACCTTCATTTCTTAAAGTAATGATGGCCACTCGTTTTTCTTTATTTAGCTGCTTTTTTCTTGCCATAATACAAATTCTAACAGTCTATTCAGTAGGACTATCAGCTGTGTATCCACCTGACTTCTGCACAACACAACTGATGGTACAATCCCCATTTTTAAGGCAAGAAATCCCACTTATTAAACCTGACACGGCACACCTGTGAAGTGAAAACCATTTCCGGTGACTACCTCTTGAAGCTCATAAAGAGAATTCCAAGAGTGTGCAAAGCAGTCATCAAAGCAAAAGGTGGCTACTTTGAAGAACCTAGAATATAAGACATATTTTTAGTTGTTTCACACTTTTTTGTTAAGTATATAATTCCACATGTGTTAATTCATAGTTTTGATGCCTTCAGTGTGAATGTACAATTTTCATAGTCATGAAAATACATAAAAATCTTTAAATGAGAAGGTGTGTCCAAACTTTTGGTCTGTACTGTATATATATATATATATATATATATATATATATATATATATACATATATATATTAATTAGGAAATAAAATAATAAAATTAATATATTCATTCATTGACAATTTTTATGAGGTAAAATAAATATGTGTGAATATGTGCTGTATTAGTTAAATAAATTCAAGGGGTTATGATACTTCCCTGCAGTATCATCTTGATTTTGCTGAGATGAGTGGAAAAACATCCCACTGAAAGGAAAAAAGAACATAATAAAAAAAAGAGGAAAAAAAAAGGGAGAGGAAGGTTTTGATGGAGTGAAGTTGCTTCATATACCAATAGGTGCAGACAGAGAGACGCCCATTCAAGAGAAGAGACAGGATATCTGAAAGTAAAAAAAAACAAGAAAACAATGTGTTTAAAGGTGGCAAATAGAGATGAGCGTTGTTCTACGTGAACTGTTCGCCAATCTCAAATTCGAGCTGTTTTGGGTGGTGTTCGAGCCGTTCGGCGAACACGAACAATTTGAGAAAAATTCGGCTGTTCGAGGTTATGTTCGATAACTGTTCGTGCACCAAAATCATAACTGGATTTTTTCTCAGTAATGATGAAAATTAATGTTAATACGCAGTTTGAGTGTACAGCGGGGTGGGGGGATGGGCAGGGGATGGATCTCTGCAGGAACAATGAAGATCTCCATTTTTTTTTTCTCTTTCCCGCATTTACAGTGGGGAGGTGCAATCTGTCAGCCTATCAGCAGCGCACACACAGAGCGAAGTGCTTTTTTTCACACAAGCAAGGGCATGTGTCATTGGCAGTGTATGTCACATGTCCTTGCCCTATAAGACCAAGCCATTTTCCCCGTCGCCACCATTTTCTCACTGCTGCAGCTGCATGTTAGACGGCACCGCTGTTGCTGTGTGCGCTATACCTTGTTAATTTCAAGCCAATTTTCGCACAAATCTACAGATAGCTTGGGAGCAGGGAATAGTTGTGATTGCAGTCCTTTTAAGGACTAGGTTACAGCATTTCCTACGACTTTTATCAGGCAGGTCTGTGCTCTTAAATAGATAGATTGTGGGAGTAAAGACTAATTGTAATTGGAGTCCTTTTCAGGACTAGGTTACATCAGTTCCTATCAGTTTTTCCAGGCAGGTCTGTGCCAGTGCTGTGCAAGTTTTTTTCACAGCATTTGGCTGAATCTAGCAAAGCTAATACTTTTTGGCCTATTGCAGAGTGTGTTAGTCAGTGGAGTAGCCTATCTGTGTTGCAAGATATACCACCTGTGTATAGAATACCATTTTTTTTACTGCACCTAGTGAAGTAAAATCTTTTGGGCATAGCATCATTCTATTAGTCCAACTATACTGACCTCCATCAGGTTGCAAATTGAATATAATTTTTTTCTGCATCTAGCTTTGAAAAAATATTGGGCTTCTAGCTGTGTGTGGGACTTGTTGTATTAGTCCATCTATACTGACCTCCATCAGGTTGCAAACTGAATATATTTTTTTCTGCATCTACCTCTGAAAAAATATTGGGCTTCTAGCTGTGTGTGGGACTTGTTCTATTAATTCATCTATACAGACCTCCATCAGGTTGCAAACTGAATATATTTTTTTCTGCATCTACCTCTGAAAAAATATTGGGCTTCTAGCTGTGTGTGGGACTTGTTGTATTAGTCCATCTATACTGACCTCCATCAGGTTGCAAACTGAATATATTTTTTTCTGCATCTACCTCTGAAAAAATATTGGGCTTCTAGCTGTGTGTGGGACTTGTTCTATTAATCCATCTATACAGACCTCCATCAGGTTGCAAACTGAATATATTTTTTTCTGCATCTACCTCTGAAAAAATATTGGGCTTCTAGCAGTGTGTGGGACTTTCTCTATTAGTCCATCTATACTGACCTCCATCAGGTTGCAAACTGAATATAATTTTTTTCTGCATCTAGCTCTGAAAAAATATTTGGCCTTCTAGCAGTGTGTGGGACTTTCTCTATTAGTCCATCTATACTGACCTCCATCAGGTTGCAAATTAAAAATTATTTTTATCTGCATCTCCAGTACCTCTGAAAAAATATTTGGGCTTCTAGCTGTGTGTGGGACTTGTTCTATTAGTCCATCTATACTGACCTCCATCAGGTTGCATATTGAATATAATTTTTATCTGCATCTAGCTCTGAAAAAATATTTGGCATTCTAGCAGTGTGTGGGACTTTCTCTATTAGTCCATCTATACTGACCTCCATCAGGTTGCAAATTGAATATAATTTTTATCTGCATCTAGCTCTGAAAAAATATTTGGCCTTCTAGCAGTGTGTGGGACTTTCTCTATTAGTCCATCTATACTGACCTCCATCAGGTTGCAAATTAAAAATAATTTTTATCTGCATCTACCTCTGAAAAAATATTTGGGCTTCTAGCTGTGTGTGGGACTTGTTCTATTACTCCATCTATACTGACCTCCATCAGGTTGCAAACTGAATATATTTTTTTCTGCATCTACCTCTGAAAAAATATTGGGCTTCTAGCTGTGTGTGGTACTTGTTGTATTAGTCCATCTATACTGACCTCCATCCGGTTGCAAATTAAAAATAATTTTTATCTGCATCTACAGTACCTCTGAAAAAATATTTGGGCTTCTAGCTGTGTGTGGGACTTGTTCTATTAGTCCATCTATACTGACCTCCATCAGGTTGCAAATTGAATATAATTTTTATCTGCATCTAGCTCTGAAAAAATATTTGGCCTTCTAGCAGTGTGTGGGACTTTCTCTATTAGTCCATCTATACTGACCTCCATTAGGTTGCAAATTGAATATAATTTTTATCTGCATCTAGCTCTGAAAAAATATTTGGCCTTCTAGCAGTGTGTGGGACTTTCTCTATTAGTCCATCTATACTGACCTCCATCAGGTTGCAAATTAAAAATAATTTTTATCTGCATCTAGCTCTGAAAAAATATGTGGCCTTCTAGCAGTGTGTGGGACTTTCTCTATTAGTCCATCTATACTGACCTCCATCAGGTTGCAAATTAAAAATAATTTTTATCTGCATCTACCTCTGAAAAAATATTTGGGCTTCTAGCTGTGTGTGGGACTTGTTCTATTAATCCATCTATACAGACCTCCATCAGGTTGCAAACTGAATATAATTTTTTTCTGCATCTAGCTCTGAAAAAATATTTGTCCTTCTAGCAGTGTGTGGGACTTGTTCTATTAGTCCACCTATACTGACCTCCATCAGGTTGCAAATTCAAAATAATTTTTTGTCTGCATCTAGCTCTGAAAAAATATTTGGCCTTCTAGCAGTGTGTGGGACTTTCTCTATTAGTCCATCTATACTGACCTCCATCAGGTTGCAAACTGAATATATTTTTTTTCTGCATCTACCTCTGAAAAAATATTGGGCTTGTAGCTGTGTGTGGGACTTGTTCTATTAATCCATCTATACAGACCTCCATCAGGTTGCAAACTGAATAAAACATTTTTCTGCATCTACCTCTGAAAAAATATTTGGGCTTCTAGCTGTGTGTGGGACTTGTTCTATTAGTCCATCTATACTGACCTCCATCAGGTTGCAAATTGAATATAATTTTTTTCTGCATCTAACCCAGCCAATAGTTTTGGCCTAATACCACAGTTTGGCCACTCAGCTCTGCTCGGTTCCCATCCATTGTTTTTTTGTGCAAACAACTCCAGAGTTGTGAATTAGTTAACCACCAAAATGAGTGGAAAAAGGCCTGCTGTTGGTGGAAAGGGGAATAGGTGTGTTGGGAAGGGGAAAAAAGGTTGTGTCCGTGGGGTAGGTGTTAAAGCAACAGTAACATCTGCAGAAGAAAGACCATCTTCCAGCCAAACTAAAATGTCTACTTCTTTTAGCGGACAATGTGATAAGATCCCTTTCTTACGGCCACGCCAATCGCTACAAATTCCAGATGAGTCACAAAAACAGCAGGTGCTTCAACGGATATCAAGTGCTCCTTTAAGTGGGCTCTCCTCCACATCAACTTCAACATCACAAATACTCCAGTCCTCAAAGGTGTCACCCCAATCGCACTTGCTTCCTCACAGCTCCCAAATCTCCAGCTGCCCGTCTGAGTATGAGGTAGAACAGATGGTTGAGTCTGCAGAGCTGTTTACTCATACTATAGCCTGGGAATCAGAGGTCGACTCCAGCGTTTCTGTGAATCCAGACGAGGAAATGATCTGCACTGATGCGCAGAATCTTTATGAGTCGGATCCAGGACCAGACGCAGAAGGTTCTGACCATAATGTAGACCCTCATTCCCAAACTGTAACTCCTGTTGGTGGAGACAATGAGGAAGACGATGATAAGACTCAAATACCTGATTGGAGCGACAACTTTAGTTTTTTGTCAGGGCAGGAACAGGTTGGCTCTGAGGACGACGGGTGTGATAACGCACAGGGTGATGATGATGAGGTTGGAGATCCCACTTACTGTCAACCCACAGTCAGCCAAGAGATGAGGTCAGCAGAGGAGGTGGAGAAAGATGCTAGTGACGACGAGGTCAGGTTGCGCCTTCCTGGACAGAGACGTAGTACTGGAAGCACGTCAACAACTGCATCCTCAAACACAACTCTGCCTCTCACCACAAGTCGTGGTGGCTCTTCAGGTCGCATGGGTGCTAAGCCTTGCATAGCCTGGGCATTTTTTCAGATCGATAAAGATGACCCAACTCGTGTTATCTGTAACATTTGTCAGCAAAAGCTAAGTAGAGGCCAAAAAATACATAGTTTGAGTACTTCATGCATGAACCGGCACATGGACATGAAGCATAAGTTGCAGTGGGAAGCTCAGTGTGCTACAATGCGGCCTACACGGCCGGGCCAACCACCGTCTGCCATATCTTGTGCATCCGCGGCCTCTTCATCCTCTGTGACTGGGGGGACAGCAGTCACACCTGTTTTGGGGCGCAGACCTGCCACCTCTTTACCCGCAACAGCCAGCGTGATTGGCAGGTCATCATTTTCTTTGGAGGTGGTAACACCAGCTGGTGTTGAGCGCTGTCCGACATCGATAGCACCACCTTTGGATCAAGGCAACCTAACATGTCCGCCTGCATCTTCCTCACAGACCGGCAGTTTGCTGGGGACACCCTTATCAACCCCGTCTAAGCACAATAGCCAGCACTTGGTCCCTCAGATGTGGACAATTAAAAGACCATTTCCTCCTAGCCATGAGAAAGCTAAGAGGTTGAATTTCACCATCTGCAAGCTCTTGGCTACAGAAATGCTGCCTTTCCGCCTGGTGGACACAGAGGATTTTCAAGACCTTATGTCCGTCGCAGTGCCCCAGTACCAGATGCCCAGTCGGCACTACTTCTCAAAGAAAGGTGTGCCTGCGCTCCACCAGCATGTCGCACACAACATCACCGCTTCTTTGAGAAACTCTGTGTGTGACAGGGTGCATTTCACCACAGACACTTGGACGAGTAGGCATGGACAGGGGCGTTACATGTCGCTGACTGGGCACTGGGTAACTATGGTGACAGCAGGACAAGGGGCTGCTGTCCAAGTCTTGCCGTCCCCACGAGTTGTGCGTCAATCCTCTTTATGTCAAAGCTCCTCCACTGCTTCTGCCTCCTCAACCTCCTCTCGGTCTTCCACCTGCACCCAAAGCCTGTCTGGTCATGCCACAAGCTTTCTTACTGCGCAGAAGGGATCCTGCACACCTCCTTACTATGCTGGCAGTAGGGCTCAAAGTTATCAGGCGCTTTTTACATTGAAATGTCTGGGAAATGTGAGTCACACAGCTGAGGAGCTGCACAAAATACCAGTGGTGCACGTAGTGAATCTCACAGTTCCAACTTGCCAACCGTGGGACCGTCAAGTGTTCAGCACTCAAACCGTAACAGAACCACAGTATCTGCTGGTAACATCAAATTTGCGGAATCATTTCACCACTTTTTTAGCCCATCCTTTGCAAGGCCACAGGAGACAAGAAGTCTGACACATAGTCAACGCCTAGAGACGATGGTACCGGAGTATCTCCAAGTAAACATTGAAGCCATGACTGTGTCACTGGACCCTTGCTCTTTTTGGGCTTCCAATCTGGATAAATGGCCGGAGCTAGCCACTTACGCCTTGGAGATCTTGTCATGCCCCGCAGCCAGCGTTCTGTCTGAATGTGTGTTCAGCGCTGCTGGTGGTTTGCTGACAGATAAGCGCACGCGGCTCTCCACTGATAATGTAGACAGACTCACGTTCATAAAGATGAACAAATCATGGACAGTTTTGAAATCAGTCTTCATGTAATGTTTGGCCCACTGGAGCAGTTTCTGCTTGTGTGAAGTGGATAGAGGAGGTCGACAGGATGGCGTATGCACAGCTGCAAACCTCTGAAGGACCCTGCATCTTGTTGTTCGGGGGACGTTGGAGGCACCAGCAGCTTCAAAAACTTGTCTGCTGCTATGACAAGGCTTTTTTGCCGCTGCTCTTTCAACCTGACGTAATTGCCTGTAGGAAAGATTCCTCAATTTGCCCTTATCAGCACGCACACGTGTGTACTGTGAATCAGCTACATACTTCTTGATTGCCAAGACACTTCATCCTGATCATCGCACAATGTTGATTGTAGTCATTCCTTGACCTAAACACTCCACAATTTGTTGCTTCTCAGCAGCCGACACATCCTTTTTCTTTCCCATTTTGGCAGAAATCTAGGCTGCTTAATAATGTGAGACATCGTTCTTAAGTAGTCTTGCCTTTCATTGGACACACCTGCCAAACTAATTAGCACAGGTGTCTGCAATTGCTTACAGTGATATAAAGAGCCCTGACACACATCACCATCAATGAGTTTAACTGACAAACAAATTCTTCCCTTATCTCTCCTAAACACTTTTTGCATAATAATTTGGAACACAGTGTACATGTGCTTTTCCACAAAACACCAGTGGTTCACGTAGTGAATCTTACAGTTCTATCTTGCCAACCGTGGTCTGTATGGAGTTGTTCAATAAAGGGCCCAAAATTAAGATAACATAGATGGGAGAGGTCTCTATGAATAGGAATTCCTAAGTATTTGATAACCTGTGAGGGCCAGGCAAAGGGAAAGTTGGACTGGATGGAATCCTATATGGATTTGGGGAGGGAGACATCGAGGGCCTCAGACTTCGCTGCATTGATTTTAAAATTTGACCATGTAACAAAGTGATCTATTTCAGCCATAACAGCATGGATGGATATATGTGATTGAGTGATATATACTAGGACATCATCAGCAAATAGAGAGCACTTGTACTCGGTGCCTCCCACCTCAATCCACCTAATATTGGGGTTATGGCGAATTGATGAGAGCAGGTGCTCCGTCACTAGGATGTATAAGAGAGGGGACAGAGAACATCCCTGCCTTGTCCCATTGGTGATTGTGAAAGGTGATGAAAATATTCTGACGCACCCCCTGAGCCTTGGGACACCCGGAGCCGGACCCTTTTTGGTGGATGCTGGTGGTTGTAGTCTTCGTGGCGGCGACCCGGTTCCGTGGCTCAGGGTGGTCAAACCAGTGGCGGAACTATTTATGTGGTTTTGATGTTTAAATGTCCGACTACGCCACCCGTGGATTGCGGTCAGAGTGAACCGCCGCTCCAGGGCAGACCGCTGAGGCTGGTGTTGTGGGTGCAGCAGAGCGTAGCATAACTCCCCACGGGAGGAGTATAGCCTCAGGGCAGTGTATGCGGAGGATGGGGGTGATGGTGCAGGGCAGCAGCAGTAACGACACGGAGTTAGTGATGCAGTCCAGGGCCTTTACTCACAGTTCTTATTATCCAGACCATGTCTGCAGGTAACGGCTGCCCACGTCGTACTGTGCTCACCAGGTGATGGGCTCAGACAACTCCCAGATAACTTTGGAGAGCTTCACAGGACCCCCTTTGTGTGTCCTTTGTCTGGCCTTTCTTACCAACCCTTCTGTCCGGCTGCCTCGGGCCTCCTCTTGGTAAACTTGGCGCCAGTTTCCCTGACCCTATGTGGTGCCTTCCTAGCGGGTGTAGCGAGGGGCTGCGCCACATAAAATGTCACAGCCTCCTGTTTCTAGCTGAGGGTCGTTTCCTGCCTCCACTAGTTTCGGGGACCGGTCTCCCCCTTTGGCCTGACCCCTCCAAGCAGGTGGATTCGGGCGTGCGGTGGCGACTCGCCCGTCCGCACCCCTGGGATCCCTTCGTTCCTCGTTCCTGGAGCCTTCTCCGCTCCTCTTCCTTCCTTCTCCCTCTTCCAGGCCTGGGCCTCTGTTACTAGGCCCGCCTCCGGAGCAGAGCTCATGCAGAGCCCCTGCTCCCTGCCACTTCTGCTCAGACTTCTCTGCACTGAACTAAGATGGTGCCCACCTTTTATACTCCCTTCTCAATGCACCCAGGAACTGCTTCCTCCCTGCTCCTGCACTACAGGGTTCCCCTTCCTCAGTGTTCCCTCCCCCCACTCCAGCCAGGGACAGGGACTGTCGTGCCCATCTCAGGGGCATATTGGTCGCCCTGCCCCACGGCACTGTGGTGTAATGCATGCAGGTGTCGGGTCCTGATCCACACTACATCCTTACCTGAGAGTGAGATATCACACCTCTGGGTGAGGTGCAATACCTCTGTAGCAACCGAGCCCTCAGGGTGCTACAGTTCCATTTATCTTCAGCCTAGGTGACTTATTGCGATACAGGGCATTGATTTTGGCTATAAAAGGGTCCTCTAGACCCCTACCCCAAGCTTTTTAAGAGAATCATATATGGCGTGCCAGGAGACTCTATGGAATGCTTTCTCAGCATCCAACGAGAGTATCTAATTACAAATTTTTAACTGCATCTAGCCCAGGAAATACTTTGTGCCTAGTAGCAGTGTCTGCTAGTCAGCGGATTATCCCGGCTGTTAAGCAAGCTACACCACCTGTAGTTTGGACACTTAATTTTTTCAAAGGAAATGCTTCGGGACCACGGGATACTCAGTGAAGAGCATCAGGAGGCACCCCAAGGCATAGGGGCTGGGACTGGCAGTAGGATGCCTTGCGGTGGACAGCCGAGCTCGATCCTTATAAAAGCTTTTTAACTGCAGCAGCTTTAGTGGACGCTACTGGAGCTGGAATTACGCGGCTGCTGGCATGAGACTTGCCCTCCAATAGATCCTTGTAAATGGATTTAAAGTGTATTCATTCAAATTAGAGAGACAATTTAAATTAAAAAGCTTAGAGCTGCCTCCACCACATGGGAGCTCGCTCGACCCACCAGCGGACAGACACCAGTATTGGGAGAGGGGGGCTGGCCGTCAGGGTTCACCGCGGCTCTGGCACAAACCCGGCGATGCAGAGGTGGCACGGGCAGGAGCGGACTGAACGTGTCGGCTTCTCACTTTTTGGATTTTAGAAGGGCATGACATGCCTATATCTGTGTCTCCCCCTCCTTTTACTCCTCCACCTCTTTTCTTTTCACATGACTATGTGTACTTGTCACTTTTCCATGTGTTAGTTGTGTCTTCTGAGCAGTTTGTCAGCTTTTGGACACCTTTGAAGGTGTTTTCTATGTGTTTCTATGTGTTTTTGTTTGCCTGCCATTGGTTTTAACGGTGTTCGAAGGTGTTCGACGAACAGTTCGACGAACAGTTCGGCGAACACACGGGTGTTCGACGAACCGAACCGAACTCGAACACTACGGGGGTGGCTCAACACTAGTGGCAAAGAGTATAAACAGTTGCACATTATATAGCACAATCAAAAACTCCTACTCTAAGAGTTATATAATTGTGTTGTCCTTTAGTATCTATTAGAGGTCTGTAATATATAATATTTAAAAGATTCATTTGCAAGGAGTTTGTATGTTCTCCCCGTGTTTGCGTGGGTTTCCTCCGGGTTCTCCGGTTTCCTCCCACACTCCAAAGGCATACTGATAGAGAATTGAGATTTTGAGCCCCGATGGGGACAGTGATGATGTCTATAAAGCGCTGTGGAATTTATGGCGCTATGTAAGTGAGTACAATAAAATAAATTAATTAATCATAAAAATTGTGAGTATGGGAGAGAAAGAACAGGTACAATTTATACAAAACTACAATCTTTATAAAACCAGTTACAAAATATACAATTTTTAATTAATATTTTCATAAAAAAATCTTGGGAGGGGGAAAATGGGGATGATGAAGTCACCCATGATGATACCATAGTGGGGATGTCAGCGGAAAGGAAATGAAGTAGCCAGGTGGTGAAGTGGTGGAAAAAGGTGGTGGCTGGCCCTGCTGGCGGTAAATGACAAAATGTTGGAGGTTGGAGGGAAAGTAGAAGGGGACAGAGTGCATTCTCAAGAGAAGCGAGAGTAATGGAGGGTGGCAGTGGGATTGAGGTGAAGGAGCAGTTATCTGAGAGGAGTAAACCAACTCCTCCACCATGCTTGTTGCTGGGGCAAAGGGTATGAGAAATATGGAATTCACTATGAGAAAGTGCAACTGGAGAGGCTGTGTCAGTGGGGGTGAGCAATGTTTTGGTACACCTAGGAAGGAAAGTTTGTTAGTGATGAAAAATCATGGATGTATGAAAGTTTGTTGCAGAGAGAGCAAACGTTCCATAGAGCTCCTGCTAGAGGTACTGGGAAACGGGACAGGGTGGGTGAGTATAAGGTTATAAAGGTTTCAGAAATTCTTGATAGATTGTGGATGGGAGAAGGAAGTGACTGTGGGGATTTGGCAAGTAGGAAAAGGATTTAGAGAGATATCGCCGGCAGTGAGGAGGAGCAGAGGGAATGTTAATAGGTGGAAGCAGGAGAGGGGATATGGTTGCTGTCTGTGTTTGGAGACAAAGGATTTTATGTTGAGGAACAGATCTGAGGATGAGGTGAGATGGATGTGGAGGATGGAGGGAGAGATGACCAGTTCATTACTAAATATAGGGATTAGGGGGAATTAGTAGGAAGTGGAGGACTATAAGGATGATAGTTGAAAGAAACAGAAACATTGTTTACAATGACTATGTATCAAGATATCTTCAGTTCCCTTCTGGTTCAATTCTGGTCTCATTCATTAAAATATACTTATATGAATTCTGGTCTAATTCATTATAGTACACTTATACGAATTCTTGTTCAATTCATTATAGAACACTTATATGATGCTCTGAGATGATGCACGTGCAGACTCAAGTCTATGCGTCCTTGTTGCATTCAGGTGTGAAAAAGAGGGGAAGAGCCTATACTCATCTTAATCAGTTAATCACAGCTGAGCCAGATGTAGGATATCTTAGGCAGAGTAAACACTTGGGTCATAAAGAAAAGTGGGGTGGGGATACTGGAGTGGCCACTTGCAAACATACCAGGCTGATACAAACAGCAGAGACGAGAAGTATCAGACATTGGAAAATCTGGGTAGCAGAAGTAAGCATACCAGTTAAATACAGGCAGCAGAAACAAGGAATATCATACATTGGAAAAGCTGGGTAGCAGTAGCAAACATAACTGCGGGAAGATTAGACAAAACGACATACTGATTAGAGAGTGGTGGTGATAGATGACCAGATGCATTCCGTATACATAATTTTAAATTCTTCAATTTTTAAATCGTTCATTATAGTACACTTACACGATGCACTTACATGAAGCACAAGTTCCCTTCCTGGATGCCATTAGCCCATTTACTTCGTGTGCAGCATGTTTGAAGTGGCGCTGTTTTTTGTGCCGATCCTAGTGAATCGAATTGCAGATTGTTCAAATTAATATGGATTTGCAAATTTCAGGAAATTCAACTCAAATTCAATTCTCTGCAATATGTCATCTCTATTGCAACTGACAAAAAACCTTGTCCCTAAAAATACAAGCCCTCATACATGTAGATAGATTCAACAAAATACAACAAATGTATGGCTCCTCAATTGTGATTATGAAAAAATGTAAAAAGATGTTTGAAATTAAAATGCAGGTTCATGAAAAGGAAAACAAAAGTGTAAACTGGTGAAGGGAAAATGAGACACTGGGACATGTGGGGTACAGGGGTACTTAATGAAGACAGTCCACTTGTTCTAACAGTATTTGGGTAATTAATAGGCTATTAGCCAATATGGTGCACTAAAGGAAATTATGTGATTGACAGTTTAAACAAGCTTTATCAGAATACTAAAAATCCATCCCTCCCCTTTGTGGATGATAGGTGTGCTAGCAAATACAGTGGTTTTAATATGTGCTACCTACATTATATACAACTAGCTATTGTGAACCCGTTCTATGCCCGGGTGGTGAGCATTTTTATTGGTATATGCTCCCCATCTTGTTACATGCTGCATCCATCCTGTTACATACCGGCCCCATCCTGTTATGTGCCGCCCCTATCCTGTTATGTGCTTCCCCCACCCTATTATGTGCTGCCCCATCCTGTTATGGGCAGCCCCCATCCTGTTATGTGCAGCCCCGTCCTGTTATGTTCAGCCTCCATCCTGTTATGTGTAGCTCCCATCCAGTTATGTGCAGCCTCCATCCTGCTATGTGTAGCCCCCATCCTGCTATGTGCAGTCCCCATCCTGCTATGTGCAGCCACCATCATGCTGTGTGCAACCCCCTTTCTGCGCCCCCATCCTGCTATGTGCAGCCCCCATGTTGCACCCCCATCCTGTTATGTGCAGCCCCATCCTGTTATGTGCAGCCCCCATCATGTTATGTGCATCCCCCATCCTGTTATGTGCAGCTCCCATCCTGTTATGTGCAGCCCCCATCCTGCTATGTGTAGCCCCCATCCTGCTATGTGCAGCCCCCATCCTGCCATGTACAGCTCCCATCATGCTGTGTGCAACCACCAATCTCCGTGCCCCCATCCTGCTATGTGCTGCCCCCATCCTGTGCCCCCATTTTGTTATATGCTGCCCCTTTCCGGAGGCCAGGGGAGGAGGGTGGGGCCAGAGTACGTATGTGCCAATATTGCGCTGTCCGGCGCCAATGTGTCTTCACTAAAATGGCGCCGGATAGCGCGCTATGCGCATGCGCCGATTCCAACGCTGCACTCCTCCCCCAGACTCAGGCCAAAACAGAGGTGCCACGGCAACATTTCTTCGGGTCAGGTATATACTTATGGCGCCAGAGCTCGTGGTATGCATTCAGTGTCTACGCATACCGTGATCTCCGGCGCCATATACTTCTCTTTCCTGTATTGGCTGGATGTGTTCTTCTGTCTGGAGCCAGACTGCCCAGGCGCTTCGCACATGTGCAGTCTATAGAGGCTTTGGACAGAAGGACACATCCCTGGTAATATTATAAATGTCCCAAAGTTCTCTGAATATCCCCCATCTTGGTACATGGCACCCCTCCAGCTGGGTATGCATGGTACCGCTCCATCCAGGTATGCATGGCACCCTTGATCCCCATCCTGGAATGCAAGGCAACCCTCATCCTTATATGCAAGGTCCCTATCATCCTTATATGCAAGGCCCCCATCATCCTTATCATGCTATGCAAGGCCTCCCTCATCCCTATCCTCATATGCATGGCACCCCTCATCCTTATCCTGGTATGCATGGCACCCCTCATCCCTATCCTGGTATGCATGGCTCCCCTTTTCCTGGTTTGCATAGCACCCATCATCCCTATCCTGGCACCCTTGACCCCCATCCTGGAATGCAAGGCACCCCTCATCCTTATATGCAAGGTCCCTATCATCCTTATATGCAAGGCCCCCATCATCCTTATCAAGCTATTCAAGGCCTCCCTCATCCCTATCCTCATATGCATGGCACCCCTCATCCTTATCCTGGTATGCAAGGCCTCCCTCATCCCTATCCTCTTATGCATGGCACCCTTCATCCCCAATCCTGGTATGCATGGCATCCCTCATCCCTATCCTGGTATGCATGGTACCCCCTCATCCCTATGCTGGTATGCATGGTACCCCCTCTTCCCCAATCCTGGTAAGCATGGCCCCTCATCTCTATCCTGGTATGTATGGCACCCCTCATCCCTATCATGGTATGTGTGGCCTCCTCATCCCCCAATCCTGGTATGCATGGCACCCCTCATCCCAAACCTTGGTATGCATGGCCCCTCATCTGTATCCTGGTATGCATGGCCCCTCGTCCCTATCCAGGTATGTATGACCCCTCATCCATATCCTGGTATGCATGGTACCCCTCATCCCTATCCTGGTAAGTATGGTACTCCTCATTCCTATCCTGCTATGCATGGTACCCCCTCATCCCTATCCTGGTATATATGGTACCCCTCTTCCCTATCCTGGTATGTATGGCACCCGTCATCCCTATCCTGGTATGTATGGCCTCCTCATCCCAAATCCTGGTATGCATGGCCCCTCATCTGTATCCTGGTATGCATGGCCCCTCATCCCTATCCTGGTATGTATGGCCCCTCCTTCGTATCTTGGTATGCATGGTACCCCTCATCCCTATCCTGGTAAGCATGGTACTCATCCCTATCCTGGTAAGCATGGTACCTCTCATCCCCAATCCTGGTGTGTATGGCACTACTCATCTTTATCATGGTATGCATGGCACCCCTCATCCCCCAATCCTGGTATGTATGGCCTCCTCATCCTTATCCTGGTATGTATGGCCCCTCACCCATATCCTGGTAAGCATGATAACCCTCATCCCTATCTTGGTAAGCATGGTACCCCTCATCCCCCAATCCTTGTATGTATGGCCCCCCTCATCCCTATCCTGGTATGTATGGCCCCCCTCAACCCTATACTGGTATGTATGGCCCCCCTCATCCCTATTCTGGAATGTATGGCCCTTCATCTGTATCCTGGTAAGCAAGGTACTCTTCATCCCCCAATCCTTGTATGCATGGCCCCTCATCACCATCATGCTGCATTCACACAAAAAAACAAACACTTCTACTCACCTTTCTTCCCTGTGGTCCAGCGCTGCGTTCCATTCTGGGGGAGGCCGGGGAAGGAGTGTGGCACTGGAGTACATGCATGCCAATACCGCGCTGTCCGGCGCCATTTTGTTGAAGACAAAGTGCAAATGTGTCCTCAGGGAAACAGTGCCAGATGGCACTATGCGCATGCGCCAATTCTGGTGCTGCAGTCCGCCCCCAGCCTCCGGCCAGAACAGAAGCGCCGCGGCAACACTCCTTAGGGTCAGGTAAGTATTTCCTTATGGCGCCGGAGTTCGCGGTATTCGTTCAATGCCTAAGCATACCACGATCCCCGGCGCCATATACTCCTCTTACCTGTAACGGTTGAATGTGTTCTTCTGTCTGGAGACAGACTGCACAGGAGCTGTCTATAGGGGCTTCGGACAGAGGGACGCATTTACCGTTATATTAAAGATTGCAGCCTGCCACCATCAATATTAAATTTCCAGACAGCCCATTTAATACTTGTTATTCATGATGTACTGTATAAGACAAAATGCTGCTTATGAAATTTCTCTATGCTGATCTGCCCACAATGATCACCACTTGAATTGTCTTTTATGGGATATAACACTTGTTGCTTTTATATGATAATATCTCTCTGATATTATCTTTCTAATTCATACTAGTTTTGTGATTGACATATGAGGGATTTATGGTTAAAGTGTTGCATTATTAGAAATATTATTATCACTATTAATACTATTCTACACTCAATTACACTAATATATCCTAAAGGGGGAGCACTCACTTGGAATTCACATTGTTATCAAAGACTAACCTCCAGTCTATGAGACTCAGCAGGCTAACCCTCAATCTATGAGATTCAGCAGACTAACCCCCCATCTATGAGCTTCAGCAGGCTAACCCCCAGTCTATGAGATTCAGCAGACTAACCTCAAGTCTATGAGATTCAGCAGACGGTCAGAGAAAATATTAACAATCTCTGAAGTCACTCGCCTCCCTCCCTCCTTCCTTCTGTCAATTGCAATCTGAGCTGGTACTTAGATGTAGGATCGTACAATAGAATACAAGTAGGAAATTTAATAGTGATCCAGCTTAATTAACATGCAAGAGCTGACAGTCTAGTGACTTACACAGTTTAACATACGGGCCAGGTGACTGAACTAGGATGTGTATTGTATGTAGGCAAAGAGTACAGATTGGAAAGGAGAAGGCTTGTTAAAGATCAAAGGGAATAACTCACACTCTTTAGAAATAGCTATTGTCCTTCACAGGTGCACATTCCTTTCATCCACACATATTTGCTGGATGCTGATGCACCAAAAGAAAATGTAGAATATTGGAGTTTCTATAAACCATATAGGGATATGATATACATTTTCATTGCCGGGGCAAGGTGGGAAAGAATCTGCATATTTTTTCATATCTCTGGCACCTGCCCATGAGCCATAAATCCACAGTAACCAGATAACTGACAAAAGCTATGCCATGCTGATGATAAAATCATGATAAAAATATGGCATCAATCTCGAACTTCTGCGATCATCTGGAGAGGAGTTATCTCATAAGTTGGGGATTTCATAAAATTATGAAAGGCTGAAACCAGCCCACAACCTGGTGAATGTGAGGTCATCACGGGAAAATGTGTGGGTGGGACTCAAGGGCTGATAAAAGGTCAAGCCGAATGATCTGCATTTGTGCAGAGAGATACACATCATGTATGCATGTACCCTATTCACTGAAATGGCCAATCGAAGCATTCTCCTTTGGCTAAGCTGAATCGTCTCTGCAATCGGTATAGTAAGTTCTCCTGTTAATCGCTTTTATTTTTTGTAACTGTATATGCTGTATTGTTTGTCCCCTTTGTAAAATCTTTTGTATATTTTTCATTAACACTGCTTCCCTTTGGATTAAATATAAAATATAATAGTTCTGTTCCTTTTGTTCTGTAATTGCGACTCGCCTCGAAGTCATACGCTACCTATTCCAGGGATCCAGTCACCCTGTATTTTAAAAACCCTGTATTTTAAAAACTGACTCATGGTGGCAGCAAGTAGTCTGGGGTTATTGTGGAATTAACAGTGATCATACATCAGTATATACACATATTCCATGTGCTGGAATCCGGAGGTGTATATGCCATACGCTCACTGTTAGCTTTCTGATAACTAATTAGTGGGGACAGTCTGCGGCCTCCTCCGTTGATCATCGGCCAATCATATAATTGTCCAGACAATAGGGGGCAGTAGAGAGCTGTTCACTCCAAAGATCACAGCGGGTGGGGTTCTGCGTGATTCCCGGCCTGTGATCTCTGTGATAATTGGATCTAATCCCTTACACAGACTAACTCCCAGTCTATGAGACTCAGCAGACTAACCACCAGTCTATGAGATTCAGTAGACCAACCACCAGTCTATGAGAATCAGCAGATTAACCGCCAGTCTGTGAGAGGCAGCAGACTAACCCCCAATCTATAACATTAAGCAGACTAACCACCAGTCTGTGAGATTTAGCAGACTAACCCCCAGTCTATGAAATTCAGCAGACTAAACACAAGTCTGTGAGATTCAGAAGCCTAATCCCTCGTCTGTGAGGCTCAGTAGACTAACCCCCAGTCTACAAGATTCAGCAGACTAACTGTCTATGAGATTCAATGCCATCATGTTTTCCATAATCACTTATTTTTACGCTTTACAAGAAATTAAATCTTTAGCCAGTCTACAAAAAAATGTAATCTATAAAACTTCTAATTTTGTTTGCATGTACCAATTTAAGTGAGTACTGTACAAGCAATATTATAATGGGGTTTGTTTGATATAAATTGAAAATAGTAGATTAGCTCATTTCAACAGTTGTATTAAACCATGTTCTTGTATTTTCCTAAATACTTAATGCTAATTTTCCAAGTTGTAATAGCTGATTTTTGCCTTTGATAGAGGCAGGCTATCATTAAAAAGCAGTTCATGGCAAGGTGCACAGCAATGCTTATTGGAAGCACAGTCTGCAAATCGAAAAGCAATTAGCACTCTGGATTGTAATAATTGCCCACAGCATGAAACGCTTCCAATGTGAAGTTACTACTGTGCTTAATCACAGTATTTTTTAAATACTGATATATACTGCGGCTCTCTGGACACTGTAATGTGTTGAGATCTCTTTTCATTTGTAATTAATAATATGAAATATATATACATATATATAATTGTATATATACACATTTCAAGCAGTAAAACACATGTTGACACTCTATAGTCAGTTAATTAGATTCATGAGATGATTAGACATAAAAACATTAAATATTGATCAAACATGAGATAAAAGTGTCTTAAAAGTATAAATAATAAACAATTATACAAAGTCCTAATTAAGAAGGCGTAAAATGGGCTAATCATCAATCAGTTGATGGAAGAAACCTGCTCATTACAATACACAACAAATTAGGTGGTCCGGAAATTAAAATTGCACTTACCCAAGAGGAAGACTATTATTTTTAAAAAAAGCATGTCATAAATAGTAGATAATAAAGAGGATTAGTTGAAAGAGAGGTGTTTCCACAAGGCTATAACTGAAGACCAGTAAAGTTAGAAAATCCACAGCAAATGCCACAGATGCTTGATTGGAGATTTGGGGAATTTGAAGGCCAACTCAACACCTTCAAATTATTCCTGAAAACATTTTGCCGTGTGAGAGGGTATAGTTTCCCTATATAAGAAGCCATTGTCATCAGGAAATATTGTTGACATTGCCAGATGTTTTGTTTTCGTAGGTGGCAGTTGTCAAATTAACAATCACATGAATCACATGAATGTCTTGAACAAATTTTTCTAGCAGAACAACTTCTACCCATCACAATTTGTTCCATTTTATTGCCACAGAGATATTGTACCTGTTTTCCTGTTTTTAACAATTCCAAAAAAAATCTAATTGATCTATTTGAGTTAAATTTAGAACAAATTAGTTTCTTAGCGTTTTATGCTGAATATAATAGTTCTGCTGTTCTTACTATCGAAATCTTGAAAACACAGCAAAACAGGAAAAAATTGTGAATGTCAAAATAGCTTAAAATATTATCCTTTTCATTGTAGGTATTTTCTTGCAATATATGTGTCAACAAAGAAATGTGCTCAATGAATAATCCGGCCTGTTTGCAATGAGAATTAATCTAGAAGATAGGTTCAAGTGTACTTCTTATGCATTATAAATAGCAGTGTGTGCCAACAGTTCATTTTAAGCTCAGATCAATATAATTAATTAAGAATCCAGCGTGGCAGTATTCATCAATGTGATTTTTACAAGAAACAAGTGACGCGCCCCCTGGGCCAGTGTTGTTGGGGATACCCGGAGCCGGATCAGATGGGGGTTGTAGTCTCCGAGTGGCTGTGACCCGGTCCGTGCCCAGGGTGTCAAGCTCAGTGTGTGGCAGTCCTTATGATTGTTAGAACCTTGCTGTTAGGTTTTTTTTCCTTTGCTGGTCACATGACCTTGTTGGCCTATTTAATCCTGCTCCGCCCTTCTGGCTTTGCTGGACTTCATTGTATATCTACTTTCTAGCTAGCCTGTGCTCTGTATCTAACTCTGTTAGTTTGCTTGGTCTACGGACCTCTATGTTCTATCTATTTTGTTTGTTCGTCTGTCTGCTACTATTTCTGTTAGGAGGTGTCCCATATTCCTCCCAGTCCTTAGTACTTGTAGGGATTCCCTCCCCAAATCTATAGGTCTCCGTACAGACTAGATTAGGACTTTAGCAGGTCTGATCGCAGGATCAGGTTCCCTGTTACATCGTAGGGATTCAGCTGAGTCTTATAGTAGGGACAGATCTCCTCTCTTTCCTTAGCTTTGGTAGCAGAACATAACAGTAAGTCCAGCCTGTAAATTCTCTAAGGAAAGATTTTTTTTTTTTTTTTGTTCCATCATGGTGTCGGTTCAGGATTTGGCTAAACACCTGCAGGGACTCTCTCTGGAAGTGGCCGAGCTCCGTCAGCACGTGAGTAACTGTCCTGGAGCATATTTCTTGGAGCCTAAGGTATGTTTGCCGGATTTATTTTTTGGTGAACATCGAGAATTTTTTTCATTTAAAAATGCTTGCTTATTGTATTTTCGTTTGAGACCCAAGTCCTCTGGGGATGAATCCCAGCGCGTAGGGTTCATTATGTCACTTTTGCGCAAAGAGCCTCAGGAGTGGGCCTTTTCTTTGCAACCTAGTGATACATGCTTCAGATCAGTGGATAGTTTTTTTTCTGCTTTAGGACTATTATATGATGATCCTGACCGTGTGGCATCAGCTGAGACTGAGTTGAGACGTTTAAAACAAGGATCAGGTAATATGGAAAAATATTGTACACATTTTCGTCGTTGGTCCACTCAAACAGGGTGGAACGATTCTGCTCTGAAAAGTCTATTTCTTGCTGGGCTCAGTGAAAAGGTTAAAGACCTGCTAATTGCTTATCCTACACCTGAGGATTTGCAACAGGCTATGCAATTAGCTATACGGGTGGATAGAAGACTGCGTGCTAGGGTTAATGAGAGCAAATCCTCTGCTATGTCAGTTTCTGGTTATGATAATGTGTGTACTAACAGTGGTGAACCGATGGAGATTGGATCGGTGGCACCTCGCTCTCAAGAAAAACACCGTCGTTTTTCAGAAGGCTTGTGTTTCTATTGCGGGAAATCTGGTCATTTGATTAAAGGCTGTGAGCTTCGTATGAAGAAAGAAAAAAAAATGGTCAGTCACGCCCGTATTGCCTGTTTAAATTCCAAGGGTATATTTTTAGCTGCTTCCACGATTGCTCAGGAAAAATTAATGGAATTTCGGGTGTTTGTTGATTGCGGGTCTACACTGAATGTTATTGATGGGGGATTCGTGGAAAAACTCAATTTAAAACCTGAACCTTTATCATTCCCCATTGCTGTGGTTTCTGTGGATGGCTCCCCTTTGAAAGATATTACTCTCAAGGTCTGTGAATTTCCTCTCACTATTAATGGTGTTCACCATGAGAAATTGGATTTGGTAGTTTTGAATAACTTGCCTTCTCCAGTAATATTGGGTTTGCCCTGGTTAAAATTTCACAATCCTGTACTGGATTGGTCTACCAGTGAAATTAAATCCTGGAGCCATAAATGTTATGACAAGTGTTGTAACGGGCGTATTGCAGCTTTGGATAGGGGAGAATTGCCTGTTCCTATTCAGGATTTTTGGAGAGTTTTTTCTGAGAAAGAATCGCAGGTTTTGCCTCCCCATAGAGACTATGATTGTTCTATTGAATTTGTCCCTGGAGCGACTCTTCCTAAAAGTCGTTTATTTAACCTTACTATTCCTGAGAGGAAGGCTTTGGAGGAATACATACAGACAAGTTTGGCCGCCGGTCACATTAGGCCCTCTAAGTCTCCTGTGGCGGTTGGATTTTTTTTTGTAAAAAAAAAGGACGGCGGTTTACGTCCTTGTCTGGATTTTCGTGAGATTAACAAAATTACGGTACGCAATCCTTACCCACTGCCATTGATTCCTGATCTGTTTAACCAGTTATTGGGGGCCAAGTGGTTCTCTAAAATTGACCTTAAGGGGGCATACAATCTGTTGCGCATGAAGGAGGGTGATGAATGGAAGACTGCTTTTAACACTCCTGTGGGTCATTTTGAGAATCTGGTTATGCCTTTTGGTCTTACTAATGCTCCTGCATTTTTTCAGAATCTGATTAATGACATCCTTAGACCTTTGATCGGTAAAAATGTGGTTGTGTATTTGGATGACATTTTGATTTATTCGCCAGATCTGGAGTCTCATTGGCGGAGCGTGCGTGAGGTATTACAGTTATTAATGGACAATTCGCTTTTTGCTAAGCTGGAGAAATGTGAGTTCGCTGTACAGAGAATTAGTTTTTTGGGCTACATTATCTCCAGCAAAGGTTTTGAGATGGATCCAGTTAAGGTTCAGGCTGTGCAGGAATGGCCTAGGCCTATTGGTTTGAAATCGATACAGAGGTTTTTGGGTTTCGCCAATTACTATAGAAAATTCATAAAAAATTTTCTAGTATTGTCAAACCTCTGACTGATCTCACCAGGAAAGGTGCTGATGCGGTTCAGTGGTCTTCTGAGGCCATTGAAGCTTTTGTGTATCTCAAGGAGAGGTTCACCTCTGCTCCCATCCTTATGCAGCCTGATGTTACTAGGCCGTTTTTGGTTGAGGTTGATGCTTCCTCTGTGGGGGTTGGCGCAGTATTGTCTCAGGATAACGGGGATGGATTACATCCCTGTGCATTTTTTTCAAAAAAATTTTCGGAGACTGAATTGAATTACGATATTGGTAATCGGGAATTATTGGCTATTAAACTCGCATTTGAACACTGGCGCCACTTCTTGGAAGGTGCGGAATTTCCCGTTCAGGTTCTTACGGATCATAAAAATCTGATATATCTTGACGCTGCCAAGCGCCTGAATGCCCGTCAGGCTAGGTGGGCACTGTTTTTCTCGCGGTTTAATTTCTCCGTTACTTACATCCCTGGTACTAAGAATGTTAAGGCGGATGCCTTGTCTCGCAGTTTTTCTCCCATAGTCGGTGCTGAGAAAGAGGAAAACATTTTACAAGAAGGTGTTGTGATAGCTGCTTTAGACTCCGTTTTGGAAGATGAGATTCTTAAAGCTCAGGAGAATGCCCCATCTAACACTCCTCATGGGAGATTGTTTGTGCCTGGGACCTTTAGGAGAGATTTGTTTGTTGAGTGTCACGAATCTCGGTTGGCAGGTCATCCCGGAATCTCTGAGACCAAGAGACTGGTGGGTCGCAGTTTTTGGTGGCCTGGATGGCAGAAGGAAGTCATTAAGTGGGTGCGCCAATGTACTATATGTGCTAGATCTAAGTCCTCACATACTCCTGCTGCGGGGTTGCTTTGTCCTTTGGAGGTCCCCAGTGCTCCTTGGACACATTTGGCTATGGACTTTATAACTGACCTTCCCCCCTCTGAGGGTTTTACTGTCATCTGGGTGGTCGTGGACCGTTTTAGCAAGATGTGTCACTTGGTTCCCTTCGTCAAACTGCCCTGCGCTAAAACTCTCGCTAAGGCCTTTGTCAAGGAAATTGTCAGACTTCATGGCGTTCCTACTGACATTGTTTCTGATAGGGGTCCTCAGTTCGTGGCTCGTTTTTGGCGTGCCTTTTGTGACAGGTTGGGAATTCATTTGTCGTTTTCGTCCGGATATCATCCTGAATCTAATGGCCAGACAGAAAGGAAAAACCAGGATGTTGAGCAGTTCTTGCGTTGTTTTGTGACAGACAATCAAGAGGGGTGGTCTGAGTTTCTGCCACTTGCCGAATTTGTTCTGAACAATCATACATCTTCTTCTGCTGGTTGTTCGCCTTTTTTTTGTTGTTCTGGGAGACATCCGTCGTTTGGGTCGTTCTCCAAGTTGGGATCTGCCGTGCCTGAGGAGGAGAATTTTTCCGGTGATTTGGAAAGAGTTTGGACGGATGTGCGTGGTAATCTTCAGGAGGCCAACAGAAAATCTAAAGACTACTTTGATAGGAAACGACAGGAGGTTTTGTTCGCTGTTGGTGACATGGTTTGGTTGTCCTCTAGGAATCTGCGGTTGAGGATTCCTTCTAAGAAATTGGGTCCCAAGTTTGTAGGGCCCTTTAAGGTGCTTCAGGTTGTCAACCAATCTGCTGTTAGGTTGGAGGTTCCTACCTCCTGGAGAATTAATCCGGTCTTTCATGTCTCTCTGTTAAAAAAAGCTGTTGTGTCGGATGGTGACGCCTCTGCCTCTGTTCCTCCGGTGGTGGAGGACGGGGAATATGAAATTTCTCGCATCCTTGACTCTAGACGGTATAGAGGTAGTTTGCAGTATCTTGTGGCCTGGAAAGGTTTCGGACCCGAGGATAACTCTTGGGTGAGGTCGGATGATGTTTCCGCGTCCAGACTTATCAGAGCGTTTCACAGGAGATTTCCTGATAAGCCTGGTCCTAGGGGATCCGGAGGATCCTCTTAGAAGGGGGGGTACTGTTAGAACCTTGCTGTTAGGTTTTTTTTCCTTTGCTGGTCACATGACCTTGTTGGCCTATTTAATCCTGCTCCGCCCTTCTGGCTTTGCTGGACTTCATTGTATATCTACTTTCTAGCTAGCCTGTGCTCTGTATCTAACTCTGTTAGTTTGCTTGGTCTACGGACCTCTATGTTCTATCTATTTTGTTTGTTCGTCTGTCTGCTACTATTTCTGTTAGGAGGTGTCCCATATTCCTCCCAGTCCTTAGTACTTGTAGGGATTCCCTCCCCAAATCTATAGGTCTCCGTACAGACTAGATTAGGACTTTAGCAGGTCTGATCGCAGGATCAGGTTCCCTGTTACATCGTAGGGATTCAGCTGAGTCTTATAGTAGGGACAGATCTCCTCTCTTTCCTTAGCTTTGGTAGCAGAACATAACAATGATGTTACTAGATGTTCTTTTGTGTCGACTACGCCACCCGTTGAATTGCGGTCAATACGGCCGCCGCTGCAGCAGGGTCCGCTGAGGCTGGTGATGTATGTGCAGCTCAGGTAGTATAACCCCCAACGGGAGGGGTATAGCCTCAGGGGGTCAGTTGCAGAGGATGGGGGTTGTGATGGTGCAGCGAGGATTGAAATGAGACTCAGAGTCGGGCTGTGCAGTTCAGGGTTTGTTTACTTACTGCAGTTGTTCTGGTCACTCCGGCCTTAAGTGACCACCCGAGCCGTGCTGCGTCCACCAGGTCCTGGACTCAGCCAACCCCCAGGTGATTCTGGAGCGTGGTCCTGAGCTCCCTTTCTGTCCTGTCCTCTTCTCTGGCCTTCCCCACCAGGGATCCACCTATGTCCGGCTCCCTCGGGCCTCTTGGTGGTAAACCCTTTACTCTGGGTTCCCTGACCCTATTCCTGGTCTGCCTTCCGGGTGGATTTAGTGGGTGATCGTGGCAGATTGGTCCTGCCCACGACCTCCGGTTCCTGGCTAAGGTGTGCTGTAGCCTCTGCCAGCTTGGGATCCGGTACCCTGTTGCCAACTCTTCACCCTCTGGTCTAATTTGGGCTCTTGGAGTTCCTTCTTTCTCCCCCTCTGGGTCCTTCTTTCTCCTCTCTCTCTCTGGGCCTTGGAGCTGCTCTTCTCCTCTGCTCTGCTTCTCTGACTCAACTCTGACAGACTGACCTCACTCTGCAAAAGACCCTGTCCTAAGATGGTGCCCACCTTATATACTCCCTCTATGTGTGAGCTCAGGTGACCAGCACCCAATGAGCTCCTAACTTTACCCAGGCTGCTCCCCCTATCTGCCCCTACACTACTGGGATGTTCCACCCCCCTCCCACTCCAGCCAGGAACAGACACTGTCGTACCTGCACATTTCTCTAGTGGGAGTACCATCGGTCTGTTCCCCGGAAATGGGATGTGTGTAGTGCATGCAGCCTACTGAGCTCAGTTCCACACTCCATCCTTACCCGGGAGTGGAATACCACACCTCTGGCTTGAGGTGCAATACCCCTGTAGCAGCCGAATCCTCAGGGTGCTACACAAGCATATGAGAAGTTCATATCGCATGTATACCTTAAAGGAATCTGCAACTTTGTATACAGCTGAAATTTGTATTCAATCAAAAAAAAAATCATTTTTTTATTTACTGTAGGGTTAATAATATTTAAAAATGTAATCAAAAGATGAAAAAGTTCTAATAATGAAATAATATAGAATACATGAATTATTGCATATTTACAGCTCTTTAACAATAAACACATAAATAAACAAAACATATAAGGCTAAATTCACGCTCTATTTATGCACTCAAACAAGAGTACATTCCAGATATATTTTAACATTGGCATAATCCTCCATACATCAGATGGAGGCATCTGTGTTCTATTTCTTTACTGCTCAGGAGAGCTCAGTAGACACTGTATACCGGTCTGACGCCTCTCACCCAGCCAAGCCAGAACTCACAGTTTGCACTGACGAGGGGCTGTACCCCGAAACACAGTGTCTGCCAACTGAGTTTCTGGTCTTGGGCTTTTATGGTAAGTCATGTGAAAAGGCTCATTAAAGGGTCAATATCGACTTTTAGGATTGCTACTTCCAATAGGTGATACTAGAGTTCTAGTTCTCTTCCTCTCTGAAGAGACAATGACCACTAATTAAAAAATCATGAGGATATAACTTTGGTACATTTCCATTTATTTCTGATGATATTGTACAGTCTATGAAAAAAATCAAGTGGTGCCAATAATGATGAGCAGCACTGTAGCTTGCATGTCTGATGAAGTGATCTGAAACAAGCTATCTCGGCACTCTAGAGCAGTAGTTACAAATCATGCCTCTCAATCTGGCAGTTTGATGGTCCAGTCTTTGGCAAATGGCAAAAGAATGGTGCATTCTCGATTGCATTATTCTAACTGTAAAGTTTAGCAGATGGATAATAACACCATATAGATGTTGATCAACATCTTTTGGTTCCAGTGAAGGAAAATCTTAATGCTTCAGACATTTTGAGCATGTTTTATGCTTGTATGAGGTGATGAGGAATATGCCAATGACCCTCACCCACCAATAACCATTTGAATGTGATTTGCAGCTACTGTTCTGATCAATAGTAATGTACATGGACATTGAGAACATTGTTGCCAACAGTACTAACCATCAGCCACAGGAGGCCACTGTTTCCCCTGTAGCTCCTCTATGGCTCTACTGAAACTTGTGTACAGGACATTTATGTAGATACTTATACTCAGTTCCTTGAGGAGACATAGAAATAGTTCCTCCCTTGGCAGAGACTTGTGCTATGTTAAATGGACTCTGTTCTGCTGGTTTGAACTGCATTTTGGACAGAACCAGATGGAGCCTCAAACTGTGTGTGTGTGGGGGGGGTTGCTGCAAGCAATTAGGAGGAAGTGCATAACAGGAAGGGATATGCTTGGTGGCCATCTTGGAAAATGAAGATGAGAGCTGGAAGCAGGGGGACGTGTTGCATCTCCATCCAGCGCCATCAACAATTTCAATTTCTGTGTGTCCCAGAGGGACGAAGACCGCACTGGATAGCAGGGGATACCGTCTAATTCAAGTTCCATTTGCAGGGGAGAAGTTTGGACTGATAATATCCACGCAAAGGAGCGGAGCCAGGGTCCGATAACAGCGCCACACCCAGAGGGCACTTCAGCAAGCCAGCCATGGTACAATGCACTGGTTAAAGACTCGCCATCCCTTGATCATTCCACCGTTGTCCAGGCAGATGCATCTCTGCAGCGATACAGTGACCAGACACAATCGGTAAGTCCTGAGCTCATGGCCCACTGCAGGGATTACGTGGAAGCTTGCACACACAAACAGTTAGTTTGGCACCAAACTCAGAAAGGCAGATACATGCACTTGATGGCAAACTCGGCTTTCTGAACCACTAGTCCCTTATGAAGACAACATTAGTTAAGCAGAATCTATTGTAGTATATAGAGGTGTTCCGAGGAGCGGCCCATTGCACTCACATGGTCCTTAAAGTGAACACAAAGGTGTATAATCAATAACTGGGTTCTACCTAGTGGATTTAGAGTTGTTTTGTTAAGTTTGTGACCTGATGAGCTGCATCACCAATAGGTTGCCTTTGACATTCATTTCATTGTTCCAGAGTTCCAGGGAAATACTCGGTAACTGAACTAGGCGGGAGCACGACTAGGTAAATTATAGTATGTAAGTCAACATCTCTGGGCCTAATGAGTGACGCAGCACAGTGGTCCCGGTCAGTCCTGACGGAATGTGTGTGAATTAACTTGTTTTAATTTGCTGTTTGCCAGAAATGCACTCTATCTGAATTTAACAGTAAAAGTTAATTTGGCAAGTTTGGTGTCTACTGCTTTCCTTGTCCACGACTTTGCAGTATCTTGGGGAACCCACCCCGATCCACGGCTTAGATTTCCAGCTATGTGGAAATGAAGCATCGGCGTCTCTGCCCCCTGCCAGACAGAGACGCCGTCCCTCTTACTGCCACGGTCCTGCTCCGGCGTCTTCCGGTCTCCCTGCTGCGGCTGTTGGTACATGCAGCTTCCCTGGCTCTGCGCTTAGGGCGCGCGCACGCTCCCTCTCTCTTAAAGGGGGCGCATGTGACGCACCCCTGGGCCTGTGTCGCGCAGCGTTGCGCACGGGGGAGCTTACCCGGAGCCGGATCAGATGGGGGTAGTAGTCTCGTGGCGGTGACCCGGTCCGTGCCCAGGGAGTCAGACTAAGTGGCGCTGTATTAGCGGTAGATGTTGTACGACTACGCCACCCGTTGAATGCAGCTATGGAGCTGCCGCTGCAGGACAGTCCGCTGAGGCCGGTGGATGGATGGTGCAGCGTAGATGGTATAACCCCCAACGGGAGGGGTATGGCCTCAGGGCAGCAGATGTGGATGATCGGGGTAGCAGGAACCACTCGGAGACGGTACGGTGTAGTTCAGGGTCTTTACTGGTGACAACGATAGACCCTCCCGGAGTACTGGCTAGCGATTGGGGCCTGGTCAGTCCTTGAGCAGATGGGATCTCCCCTGGCCAGGCGGAGTTGTAGGCCTCCCAAACTAACTGTACTCTTCTGGCTACCTTGCTAGAGGCGGGTATAAGTAGCCCACGTCCCTGAGTGTACCGTGTGGTGCTCACCCGTATGGCCGGTGACTCAGGGCCTTCTAGTAGCTTCCGCTCCACGACGGCGGTGCTGGTCCCATGCGTGTGACCGTGCCTTCGGGTTTCTTGGCCAGAGGACCTGAAATCCCCTGCCTGACGGATTCTGCTGCTGGGTAGGAGTTAGTCCCCACAGCCTCGGACTCCGGGTCCGGTAAGAAATCTTCTCAGTCAGGGCGAGCTCTGCAGCTGCCAGCCCCTGACTCCTTGTAACACTGCTCCCACAGAGCTCCTGTTGTTTCTTCCCATAGCTGCTTCTCTTCTCTGTCTCTACTTCTGGCATGGCCCAGGAGCTGGGCCCAGCTGGAGCCACAGCTCCCTGTCAGCCCTCCTAGCTGAACTCTCCCTCTGAACTCCCTAACCCTGCCTCAGCCCCAGGTTTATCTAGGGGAAGTTCTTCCCCTCCCAGGACTGGGCAGGAGGTGTGGCATGCATAGGATTCCTGACCAAGAGACCTCCCACCTGCTCTCAGACATAACATTGCTTGTTACTGTGGAAACCAGACCCCTGGGGTGCCACATTCCCCCCTAGTGAAATTTAGTACTCCGGGACTTAACATATTTTTAGAAAAACATAACAAGGTATAAACAATAATAATACAATAAGAAAAACACATAAAGATGGTTACGGCGTGTCCGCAACCGGGTGCAGTCTTTGAAGAAAAGCAAGGTGTCCATTTCACCAAAACAGGGAGACGTAACCAGGTAGGGGTCTGTCCTGCCCCGAGTCCTTAACAGTCTTTAGTCCATTCCTGGGTTACGCTCCAACCATGTACAAAGGATTCCCGGTAAATCCACCAAAGACTCCCATAAATTACTAGAAACACATAATTATTTACAGGATATGGCCGCTCTCAGTCCTCGGCCAGTGGGGATAAGGAATGGCTGCTCACAGTCCTCAGCCTGGTTTAAGATAGGGGCACATGGGGAACAATTCACTAATCCCAACGGGGACCATATTTTAATTAGCAGCAGTCCTTGTACCCTTACGGGTAACTATTTACAGCTCTTTATTCACGCTACTTCCCTTCAGTAGCTATGTCCTCTTTGTGCTCCCTCCTGAGGGTAGTCCTCAGACCCGTCCGGGTCCTCTTGGCTTTCCTCGTATTGGTAGTACTGCAGCTCCTCCTCGGTTAGCTGGGTTAGTATCTCTGCGACAGTCCTCCTCCCAGGTGGCCAGGACTTTACCTCCCTTTGGGCTGCCCCGGTTAATTGGGCCACCAGGATGCTCACTTTTTGCTCCTCTGTGAGGTGGTACACCTGGAAGAGGCTATCCAGCTTTTCTCTAAAGTCATGCAGGGTATGTGACTCCCCTGAGTACTGGGGTAGCCAGGCTGCCCCCGGGATATAGGGCATGGTGAAAGGCATGACCGCAACAGCGGTGGCGCTGGCGGGGGTTGAAGCGGTGAAGCTCTCCTCCGTATCCGACATCCTTCTCCCCCCTAGTGGACCGTGGCCTACCTTGCGATGATCCTCTTCCGTAGGCCGCGGCTCCGCAGTGGATCGTCAGGGTTGAGGACCTTCCGTCGCGCTCCTGTGACGTCGGCGTCTGCTGGGCTCCTTCCAGGACCTTACGCAACGTCCGGACGTGAGGCGGGGCTTCAGTTCTCGCGCGCTTTCGGAGTCCACGCCCCTCTTCTTCCCGCGCGGCATCCTCAAGATGGCGTCCAATGGCGGGAAAACTCCACGTATGGCGGGAAGAAGGCTGAAGATGGCGCCGGATGGCGGGAAAACTCCACCGATGGCGGGAAGGAAGCGGAAGATGGCGCCGGATGGCGGGAATCTTCACCACAGGTAAGTTTGAACAGTCTTTTTCAGGCACGCAGTACCCGGTGGTTGCGGGCACGAAATCCTGCCGACTACGCCAAAAGTTGACGCACCCCTGGGCCTGTGTCGCGCAGCGTTGCGCACGCGGGAGCTTACCCGGAGCCGGATCAGATGGGGGTAGTAGTCTCGTGGCGGTGACCCGGTCCGTGCCCAGGGAGTCAGACTAAGTGGCGCTGTATTAGCGGTAGATGTTGTACGACTACGCCACCCGTTGAATGCAGCTATGGAGCTGCCGCTGCAGGACAGTCCGCTGAGGCCGGTGGATGGATGGTGCAGCGTAGATGGTATAACCCCCAACGGGAGGGGTATGGCCTCAGGGCAGCAGATGTGGATGATGGGGGTAGCAGGAACCACTCGGAGACGGTACGGTGTAGTTCAGGGTCTTTACTGGTGACAACGATAGACCCTCCCGGAGTACTGGCTAGCGATTGGGGCCTGGTCAGTCCTTGAGCAGATGGGATCTCCCCTGGCCAGGCGGAGTTGTAGGCCTCCCAAACTAACTGTACTCTTCTGGCTACCTTGCTAGAGGCGGGTATAAGTAGCCCACGTCCCTGAGTGTACCGTGTGGTGCTCACCCGTATGGCCGGTGACTCGGGGCCTTCTAGTAGCTTCCGCTCCACGACGGCGGTGCTGGTCCCATGCGTGTGACCGTGCCTTCGGGTTTCTTGGCCAGAGGACCTGAAATCCCCTGCCTGACGGATTCTGCTGCTGGGTAGGAGTTAGTCCCCACAGCCTCGGACTCCGGGTCCGGTAAGAAATCTTCTCAGTCAGGGCGAGCTCTGCAGCTGCCAGCCCCTGACTCCTTGTAACACTGCTCCCACAGAGCTCCTGTTGTTTCTTCCCATAGCTGCTTCTCTTCTCTGTCTCTACTTCTGGCATGGCCCAGGAGCTGGGCCCAGCTGGAGCCACAGCTCCCTGTCAGCCCTCCTAGCTGAACTCTCCCTCTGAACTCCCTAACCCTGCCTCAGCCCCAGGTTTATCTAGGGGAAGTTCTTCCCCTCCCAGGACTGGGCAGGAGGTGTGGCATGCATAGGATTCCTGACCAAGAGACCTCCCACCTGCTCTCAGACATAACATTGCTTGTTACTGTGGAAACCAGACCCCTGGGGTGCCACACATGCACCATCCTAAAAAGTCCCCGGCCAATGGCCGGAGGACTTTCTCTATAAAAGGCACCTCCTCCAATATGGAGGTGCCCGTGCAAGGTTGTTGCTCTGTTATACTTACTTTGCTTCAGCCCTCAGGTCCTCTGCAAGTCAGTCCATTCCGCCAGTCTGTTCTTCAGTCCAGTCCGCCAGTCTGACTACTTTCCAGCCCGACAGTCTGCCTACAGTCCAGTCCGCCAGTCTGTCTATGGGCTCTGCCCGCCTGCTTACCTGGAAGCACCTGCTTGTTACCTGCCGTGCCCACCAGCCTGCTTACCTGGAAGCATCTGCCTGTTACCTGCCGTGCCCACCAGCCTACTTACCTGGAAGCACCTGCCTGTTACCTGCCGTGATCGCTTGCCTGCTTACCTGGAAGCACCTGCCTGTTACCTATTGTGCCTGCCAGCTTGCCTACCCGAACCACCCATCAGCCTGCCTGCCATGCTCACCTGCTGTACCAGTCAGCTCTAGCCTTCTGACCCATGGGAGTCACCTGCTCTCATACAAGGTCGGTCCCAGAGTGGCACCTGGTCCATCTGCTCGGTCCCTCCCTGGTTCACAGACTCGACTGAGCCACCTTGTGACCTTGTTCAGGCCGAATAGATACTTAAGTAAACAATGGTGCAGCGGTCTCAGGGAGCGCCAAAGGAATACTGGACAATTTACTGGATGATAACCGACCTTTATTCTTCCTCCAATACCACTGCCACAACGCGTTTCAACGGTCTAAGCCGTCTTCATCAGGTGGGGTAAAGGAGAATGTTACAATGACAGCTTTATAAAGGGGTGGTATTTTACATCATTTAGACCACGTGTTGTAATCAATTAACCCTTTCATTGAAAAACTCCATATAATGCATTCTTAACCAATTAACCTCTTATTTCCCCTGGAAACATCATTGTGCGCTAAAAAATCCCTACATGGATTCATAAAATCACAATTCTTAGTAAAAACTTCCTATTTGTGTTTAAAAAAATAAATAACATTTTTTTTTTTTTTTTTTTATATTTATTACCAACTATTAAAAATTATTAAAATCACCCTGGGGACCTTCTTGGGGTGTCTTGACAGTGCTATACTGCAGTTTCCAGCCCCCAATTCAAAAGTTGAGATTCTTAAAGAGACAGTACACTTTCATATAAAATGGCCGAAAATAACCTTGTACCATTACCCACTGCGATTATAAACCCCATAAATGTTTAAAAACACCCTGGGAACCTTACCAGGGTGTCCTGACAATGCTATACTACGATTACCAACCCCCAATTCAAAAGTTAAGTTTCTTAAAGAGACAGTACACTTTCATATAAAATGGCCGAAAATAACCTTGTACAATTGCCCACTACTATTACAAAGCTCATAAAAACCCAATGCTATCCATTAACATGATCGGAACCTATGCTTCCAGTAAACTAAGTAACTGATGACAATAGGAAAAATGAACTAAATACCAACCCGAAAGGGCGAGCAAGTCTCCTGCTATGCTACGTCATACCATACCTTTAATCCTGTGCAGGTGACCCCGCAAGCCATCATTAAACGGCTGATGACAACCCGGGAAAGATATGAGAGGGACAACATTAAACCTTCTCAGATTTAATGGTTTGATGTGTTTTCAATCGTAAGGTTCAAACCCTCAGGGTACAAAGTATCCATTTTGTATATCCAAAAACTTTCTTTCTTTATAAGTGTACTCAATCGTTCTGGTCCATTATCCACAATGTGGTCAATAATGGTTATTTTCATCTTACTCGGGTCTTTGTGGTGATGGTTTGCATAGTGTCTGGAGACACTATGTAATTGATATCCTGCCCTTATATTAGATCTATGTTTATTTAATCGGGCATGGGCCGTCTGAATTGTCCGGCCGATGTATTGCAAGCCACAAGGGCACTCCAGCAGGTACACTACATAGGTGGATTGGCATGTTAATCTCTGTTTGATCTGGAAAACCTCATTAGTGGTATTAGATTTAAAGGTTTTTGCATTATTGGTTATAACGCCGCAGCACATACATTTAGGTGTATTGCATGCGAAACAGCCTCCTGTGTTAGTATTAGTCGTCACATCCCTTATTTTTTTCTTTCTATTCGTGTTGCTGGGAGCAAGCAAGGTTTTTAAACTTCTATTCTTCCTGAAGATAATATTTGGTTTCTCTGGAATACTTTTGGAGAGAATGGGGTCACCTTTTAAAATAAACCAATGTTTCTGTAATAACTCCCATACTACTGACCTGGATTGGCAAAATGTAGTAATTAAACTCCACTTTGTCTTTTCCTCTGTTCTTACAGAAGCCCTATCCGGATTCTCCCTTCTGTCCAAGCACGAGTCCTGTGATAGGGTGCACGTTCTTTTATATGCATCTTTTAAAAGTTTTTTTGGATAGCCTTTTTCCAAGAATCTCTTTTTGAGAATCTTGGATTCCACCTTAAAGTCAGAATCCAGAGTACAATTTTTCCTGACTCTCCAATACTGCCCATAAGGGACATTTTTGATCCATCCAGGAAGGTGTCCACTGTTGAATTTGAGGTAGCTATTCACATCCACTGGTTTAAAAAACGTGGATGTGAATATTCTCCCCAGGTGGTCGAACTGCACCCATAGATCTAAGAATTGGAGAGAAGTGGATGATGCTGTGGCCGTGAATTTTAAACCCCAATCATTGTTATTTAGTTTATCCGCAAAGCTCAATGCCTCCTCCATTGATCCATGCCAAATAATGAATAAATCATCTATAAAGCGCCTATAGAATAGTACTCCACTCGTGGATGATCCTGGCTGCGCGATGAGGACGGATTCCACCGCGCCCATAAAAAGGTTAGCATAGCTTGGTGCGAATCTCGTCCCCATCGCGCAGCCCTTGATCTGTTTATATAATCCATCTTGAAAGGAAAACACATTGTTCTCCAATATGAACGCTATTGCGTTCAGAATGAATTCTCTTTGGTTTATAGGCATATTAGTGTCTCCAGTTAAAACCTCTTTGATGACCTTTATTCCCAACGTATGTGAAATATTATTATAGAGGGCCACTACATCCAGAGAGAGAAAAACGCATCCCTCCATGGGTGGTAGAGCCCTTAATTCTTTAATTAATTGTGACGAGTCCTTTAGATATGATGTTAATCTCAGCACATATGTCTGCAAAAATAAATCTACATAATGCGATAGATTACTTGTAATGGATTGGATCCCTGATATTATTGGGCGTCCAGGAGGATTTTTTGGATCTTTATGCAGTTTGGGCAGAAAATAGAAAAAAGGTATTCTATATTGCGCAATATCTAAAAAGTTCTTTTCTTTTTTATTGAGTATCCCCTTTTCGTAAGCCTTCTTAATTAGAAGATTATACTTTATAAGGATACTGATATTAGGATCATCCTCCAACTTCTCATAAAATTCCGTATCACTCAATATTCTCATGCCCTCTTCCACATACCAAGATCTGTCCATAAGGACAATTCCTCCTCCCTTATCTGCATTACGAATGATAATATCATTATTTTCTCTGATAGATTCAATGGCTGCTCACTCTTCTTTTTTCAAATTATCTCTCATTTTCATGCGGGGAATTGATCTTACTTCCTTTAATATTAATTGTTGGAATGCCTCAATATGTGACCCCTTATGGTGCAGAGGATAAAATTTTTTATTTGGGTGTTTGATGTCTACATGTATCATTTCATCTATTGTGGTTCTATCCTTTTCTGTCTCTTGTTCATCATGGGGGGGGTTTTCTCTTAACATTTTTACCATTTTTTCTTCAAGTAAGAAATGTCTTTGTACGGTGAGTTTCCTAAAAAACTCATTAAAGTCAAGGTAAAGCGAGAATGTGTCTATTTCTGCTGTGGGACAAAATGAGAGCCCCTTACTAAGAATGGAGCGTTCATCATTAGTAAGTGTATAGCTCGATAAGTTATATATACCACTATCCTGATCATCAGGTTTCCCTATTTGTATCATGCTTATTGGGTTTAACCTGATTTTGTCTTTTTCAGAGTGGTGCTCTGTGCCGTGGGGTTCTCTTCTTCTAGTTCTTCCACTGCCTCTACATCCCCTTGTTCTCTTTTTCTTTTGGGGTGTCGCCCTGGGGCCACCCGAAAAAATTGAGTGATTTTTGAGTCTTTTAGGTTTGTTTGGATAATAGATTTTGGTAAGTTACCTTCATTGGAATTTCTTTCCTTTTGAGGTGCATACATATTTACATTTGATGTCTCTGTGATTACAGGTAAAATTTCCAATTGACCCCCGACCGTAATGCCAGCGAAACTATCTATATACTCATTTTCACCCGTGTTTTCCATATTACTATTTTCCTTTTCGTTTATTATTATTTCCTGTGTCCATATTTAAGTGTTCTGATCTATATTTTTTTCAATTTTATCTGTATTGGTGTCCAATTCTAAAATGTATGTTTCACTGGGAGAATCTCCAATTGGAATTTCCATATCTTCCAATTGAGCCCTTGACCCAGAGCAACCCGTTGTTTGAGTTGAAGTCACCTCGTGTATGGTAATTTCAGAGAAACTGATATTCTCAGTTTCTCTGTTAATTACTTGCATGTCCAGTGTTGCTATTTTTCCATGTGTGCATGCTTTTCTCTCTTTATTTGACGTGCATTCTTTATTTGGTGAAGATTTATTAGTGCTAGTTCTATTATCTACTCTTACATTGGAATCATTTGCCATGGAAGTTATAATACTAGTTGCTTGTTGTTGATTTGATTTCATTTCTTTTTTCTTTTTCTGATTATTAGTGATTTTATTCATATGTTGTTCATAATACGCTCTCTGTTTCTCTGTCTTAAGGAGAGTAAATGACCTTTCTTTATTGGAATTGGTGAATTTATCCATTTTTTCTCCTTTTCCTTTTTTATCCCTCCCTTCCACATCTAATTGTGCTCTTAATCCCTCCTCAGATGCATTTATTGGGGTGGTGGTAGGCATTTTTTCATACTCACTTATCCTTTCCTTTCTATCCCTCCATAATTTCATAGCTTTCTTTCTAATTAGATCCTCTTCAAATTTATTTAATTTGACTTTTAATGCCAAATCAAATTCTTTGAAGTCAGGAGACATGGAATACATTTCCAGGTTATCCCTGAGACATTTAACCCTCTCCAAGGCTATCATGGCTAGTGAGTCCCTCTTACAAATTAACATTTTCATAAATCCCATTTGAGCAAGATGTGGAATATTCATCCCATTTCTTTGTAAATTCCAGATCTTGCGGGAACGAGGATTTTTGGATTAGCCTCAGTCCCCTGGGAAATGTTATTTATTTGTTTAAACACAAATAGGAAGTTTTTACTAAGAATTGTGATTTTATGAATCCATGTAGGGATTTTTTAGCCCACAATGATGTTTCCAGGGGAAATAAGAGGTTAATTGGTTAAGAATGCATTATATGGAGTTTTTTAATGAAAGGGTTAATTGATTACAACACGTGGTCTAAATGATGTAAAATACCACCCCTTTATAAAGCTGTCATTGTAACATTCTCCTTTACCGCACCTGATGAAGACGGCTTAGACCGTTGAAACGCGTTGTGGCAGTGGTATTGGAGGAAGAATAAAGGTCGGTTATCATCCAGTAAATTGTCCAGTATTCCTTTGGCGCTCCCTGAGACCGCTGCACCATTGTTTACTTGTGAAATATCTCCATACGGAGCCAAAGCGGCAGGAGCAGCCTGGTCTATTTGGATGTGTGAGGACCTGCGGTTATCCAGCCACCGGGTTAAACTACTGAGGATCTGCGGTGACGTGGTATCTGGTCCGACAGGATCGTGTGACCACTTGAGGAGCACGGAGTTGCGAGGCAAACACCGACAGGACGGTACTACAAATAGAGGTGACCCGGAGCCTCATTAATCACACGCTTAATCTTGGTTGTGTAGACGTACACAACCATCACAGGTGAGTGTACTGGCACTTTTTAAATCATATAAATAGCCCTGTGAGTCTACACATGCGCCCTTTCTTTTCTTTTCACAGAATAGATACTTAGTCACGCCCCTCTGGTCCCTCATTGCACAGCAGCGGTTCCACCACCCGGATCCATAACAGTTTGCGCGGGCCAGGAAACCCGGTGTCCCCCAGACTCCGCTTTCTGACCTGTACCAGGAGGTTTCTCGTCAGAGATCCCAGCAGGAAACTAACCTGACCTACCTGCGGTCTGTCAACTCCCTCCTGGACACGCTGTCCATCCCACTTGTGTCCGTCTCGAGCCGAGCGGCACCCACTCCAGCGTCACCTCAGCCTACTAGAGCCATGACATCCGGCCCTGGTCCCCGGCTCTCTGCGCCTCCACGTTTTGGTGGTGACCCCGTCTTATGCCGGGGTTTTATAAACCAGTGCATGCTGCACTTCGGTCTCCTGGGACATCAGTTTCCCTCCGACCAGGCCAAGGTGGCGTTCATCATGTCTCACCTCACCGGGGAATCATTGGCATGGCTAAACCCTCTATGGGAAAGAGGGGATTCCCTGGTGTCTGATCTTCTGGTTTTCCTCACTGCCTTCCGAGGGTTTTCGATGAACCCGGACGAAGGATTTCCAGTGCCTCCTCATTGCTCCGTCTCCGCCAAGGGAGTCTCACCATGGGCCAGTATGCCATACATTTCCGCACTCTCGCATCTGAGCTTGCCTGGAACAACGAGGCCCTGGTGTCAACCTTCTGGGAGGGTCTTTCCAGATGGATCAAGGAAGAGCTAGCCGGTCGGGACATTCCTTACACCCTGGACGATCTGGTGTCACTAGCTACCCGGATTGACATCCGTTTCTTGGAACGAGATAAGGAGACTACCCGGGAGAGAAGATTTCCTCGTCTCGCTCCTGCATTCCAGAAACCTGCCTCCCAACCAGCAATTCCCCGAGCACGCTCACCAGAACCCATGCAGATTGACCAGACCAAGATGGTCAAGTCTCGCCAACAGACGCGCCGAGCCGAGGGGAGCTGCTTCTACTGTGGCAGTAAGGAGCATCTTATCTGTTCCTGTCCGGTGAAGCCGGGAAACTCCAATATCTAGGACCACTCAGAGAGGTCGTCCTAGCAAGAGTAAATCCTCTCCGTCCTTGACTCTATCCATTTCTATTTCCAGTGGTGAGACCCACTTCTTTGAGACCGCCCACCTGGATTCCGGAGCCGCTGGGATTCTCATTTCTCAGGCCCTCGTGGAGCAGTATCAGATTCCCTCCAAATGTCTGGCTGAACCATTGGCAGTCGCTTCCATGGATGGGAGACTCCTTCCGGAGACCATCTTGCTCGTCACAGAGCCTGTAAACCTTTAGGTGGGAATGCTGCACTTGGAGAGGATCTCTTTTCATGTGCTATCCGGACTCTCTCACTCCCTTTTGCTAGGTCTATCCTGGCTACAGAGGCATGAACCCGTCCTGAATTGGCGATCTGGTGAGGTGCTCCGTTGGGGGCAGGATTGCCATGAGACCTGCCTGGTTCCAGTTAGTCTGGCTCGACCTCCGTCTACTCCGGCTAATATACCTGGTCTGCCGGCACCCTACTGGTCCTATGCGGATGTCTTTGACAAGAAGGAAACTGAGGCACTACCACTTCATAGGCCGTATGATTGCCCTATCGACCTGGTACCCAGTGCTTCTCCTCCCTGAGGGCGTATCTACTCCATGTCACTGGCTGAGACCCGGGCCATGTCTGAATACATCGAGGAGAATCTTGCTGCGGGATTCATCCAGAAATCTACTTCCCCGGCTGGAGCAGGATTCTTCTTTGTTAAAAAGAAAGACGGTTTGCTACGGCCGTGTATTGACTATAGGGGTCTTAACCAGATTACCATCAAGAATAAGTACCTCCTGCCTCTCACCTCGGAGCTGTTCGACCGCCTTAAATGCGCAAGGGTCTTCACCAAGCTCGATCTTCGTGGAGGGTGCAATTTGGTCCGGATCCACCAGGGAGATGAGTGGAAGACGGCATTCAACACCCGGGACGGTCACTATGAATAACGCGTGATGCCCTTTGGTCTCTGTAATGCTTCCAGGAGCTGGTTAATGACATCTTCCGTGAGCTCATGTATTCTTACGTAGTGGTGTACCTGGACGATATATTGGTCTTCTCTCCGGATCTGCCCACACACCGGAGGAATGTTCGTCAGGTTCTGCTAGTGCTCCGGCAGAATCATCTCTATGCAAAATTTGAGAAATGTCTCTTCAAGCAGACTTCCCTTCCATTCCTGGGATATATTATCTCTGAGACTGGTCTTCGGATGGACCCTGAGAAGGTTTCTGCCGTCTTAAAGTGGCCCCGACTGGAGGGGTTGAAGGCGATTCAGCGATTCCTGGGCTTCGCAAATTATTACCCCATCTTCATCCCTCATTTCTCCTCCCGGACCACTCCCATCTCCGCGCTCACCCATAAGGGAGCAAATCCCAAGGAATGGACTTCCGAAGTGGAGGAGGCCTTTGTCTCCCTTAAACAAGCTTTCTCCTCCGCCCCTGTGCTGCACTGTCCGGATTGCAACAAGCAGTTCTTCATGGAGGTTGCTGCTTCCTCCTCCGGATCCGGAGTAGTGCTCACCCAGAAATCCCCGTCCGGGAGAATGGAAACCTGTGGCTTCTTCTCCAAGCTCTTCTCCTAAACCGAGCGCAACTATTCCATAGGAGATTGTGAGCTGCTTGCCATAAAATTGGCACTGGAGGAGTGGCACTACCTGCTGGAAGGGGCTGTGCACCCGGTGATCATCTACACAGATCACAAAAACCTGGCCTATTTATAAAATGGACAGAGACTCAATCCGCGTCAGGCCTGGTGGTCTCTGTTCTTTGCGCGATTCTGCTTTACTCTACATTACCGCCCTGCGGACAAGAACGTTAAAGCCGACGCTCTATCCCGCTCATTCCTGTCCTCTGACCAAGAGGAGGAGCCTCTGCATATCATTGACCCCTCCAGTGTAATGACTGTGGCCCCTTTTTGACCTGTCTCGTCTTCCACCCGGAAAGAATTTTGTAGCTGTTTCAGATCAAAAGAAGGTTCTTCTCTCGGGTCATTTGTCCAAACTAGCTGGCCATGCAGGCCAGAGGAAGACCTTCCTGCTCATCGCCTGGCATTACTGATGGCCTTCTCTATGCAAGGATGTTGCGGATTTCGGCACGGCTTGTTCCTCCTGTGCTCCTAACAAAGTTCCCAGGCATCTTCCCGCCGGCATTCTCCTGCATCTACCCGTACTTTCCGCTTCGTGGCAACACATTTCTATGGACTTTATTACTGATCTCCCTGTTTCTGCTGGTTGTACTGTCATTTGGGTGGTCATTGACCGCTTTACTAAAATGGCCCACTTCATCCCCCTGCCTGGTCTCCCGTCCGCATCTGTGCTGGCTAAGGACTTCATCCATCACATCTTTCGTCTCCACGGCCTACCCCTCCACATTGTGTCTGATCGCAGGGTCCAGTTCACATTGCGCTTCTGGAGAGCTACGTGTTAGCTGCTGGATGTCACCCTGGATTTCTCCTCTGCTTATCATCCTCAGTCCAATGGTCAAGTGGAATGTATCAACCAGGTCCTTACCAGCTTTCTCCGGCATTTCGTCAATGCTCACCATAACGATTGGGTTGAGCTCCTACCATGGGCCGAGTTCTCCTATAACTGTTACGCTCGCGCCCTGACTGACTGGCATGAGCGTAATTAGTGATCCCACTGTACCATGAACCGAGGAGTGCATGGACGGGCGTAACTAAGTATCAACCCGATCCGACCAAGGTCGCATGGAGGCTCAGTCGACTCCGTGAACCAGGGAGGAACCGAGCAAAGGGACCAGGTGCTACTCCAGGTCAGACCCCGGTCACAGCTGTTGACCCACACTGAGGAATGCAGGAACAGGCAGATTAGCTGGTATGCAGACAGGTGGGTACTGGCAGGCATGGCTGGTATAAAGGCAGGCGGGTGCTGACAGGCATGGCTGGAATGCAAACAGGCAGATACTGGCAGGTATGAACGCAGGCTGGATAGGGACCAGTACTGGGATACAGGAACAGAGCCACAGGTGCCGTGGACTAGCAGAGCAAAACCGCAGGAGCTGTGAACAAGCAGAGCGGAGCAAAACCGCAGCTGCGGTGAACAAGCAGAGCGTAGCAAAACCGCAGGTGCGGTGAACAAGCAGAGCGGAGCAAAACTGCAGGTGCAGTGAACAAGCAGAGCGGAGCAAAACCACAGGTGCGGTAAACAAGCGGAACAGAGCAAAACCGCCGGAGCGGTGAACAAGCAGAGCAGAGCAGAACCGCAGGTGCGGTAAACAAGCAGAGCAGAGTGCAACCGCAGGTGTGGTAAACAAGCGGAGCAGAGCGGAACCGCAGGTGCGGTAAACAAGCAGAGCAGAGCGGAACCACCGGAGCGGTGAACAAGCAGAGCAGAGCGGAACCGCAGGTGCGGTAAACAAGCAGAGCAGAGCGGAACAGCAGGTGCGGTAAACAAGCAGAGCAGAGCGGAGTCGCCGGAGCGGTGAGGAAGCAGAGCAGAACAGAGCAGAAGGTGAAGGCAGACAGGACAGGGCTCTGTTCACATGGAACAGACTGGAAGATACAGGAAGATAGCTAGAACACAGGAGGTAAAGACGGAGGCAGGGAAACAGAACGAGCAGAACAAGATACACACAAGGTACTTACAATGAAGTAGCGAGTGGACACAAAGCTCACAAACAGAAGTACAGAGACAACGAGTTGGCGTTAGGTGCAGGTTCAGACACTGCATGAAAAGGGAAGGTACAAACATGGAAACAAACAAGAAAAGGGCTAGGACACTGTTCAGACAGGAACTGAAACAGAAACAAGATACAGAAACGAGCCTGGGAACTCAGCCCCCAGGGTGGCAGAAACAGACAGGTAACAGGCCTGGGTATGCCGCCCCCAGGGTGGCAGAACAGATAGGTAACAGGCCTGGGTATACAGCCCCCAGGGTGGCAGAACAGACTAGATACAGGACAGGACCTGGCAATTCTGTTGCAAACGACAAACTGAGAAAAAGTGTTGCTCAGGCACCTCCTACTGGGTGGAGGGGGTTTAAGTATCCAGTGACTCACAGCAATAGCCTGGGGACACATTAAGACTGTGCACACAGTAACTATAAGAAACAAGCAGAAAGCCGCGCCGACGCCCTAAGCAATCAGACAAGAGACATGGACAGAGCAGGTACTGGAGCAAAGAGTGCTGCATGGACTGACAGGTAAGATTGCAGTCTTGAATGGTGGGAGATGGTGTACCATGCAAGCACGCCGCCAGGGATGTTACAATAAAAACCATAAGAGTGAGTCTTCTTCCAAATCCCCATTCTTTTTAGTCTACGGTCAACACCCCCGGATTCCGTTTCCCGTCTTTGCTTCTGTGGACAATCCTGCCGCGGAGTCTCTGGTCAGCGAATTTTCTACTATTTGGGAAGACACTAGATACGCACTTCTTCAGTCCTCTGACCGGATGAAGAAACATGCTGATAAGAGACGTCTGGATCTGCCTCAATTCCATTCGGGAGACAGGGTCTGGCTCTCCTCCAAACATGTTTGTCTCAAAATACCATCGTATAAATTGGGTCCGCGGTTCATCGGCCCGTTTGAGGTTGTCAAGCAAATCGATCCCGTGGCTTACAAGCTAAAACTCCCGGCCACCTTACGTATTCCAAACTCCTTCCACGTATCTCTCCTCAAACCAGTTGTTCTTAACTCTTTTCTGACGATCCAGGTACCACTCCAGCTCCAGTCTCCGCTGAGAACGTCTATGAGGTAGAGAACATTTTGGCCACCAAAAGGATAAGAGGAAAAACCTTTTTTCTGGTGGATTCAAAGGGGTTTGGCCCAGAGGAGCGGTCTTGGGAACCCAGGGAGAACATCCATGCCCCTCTTCTTCTTAAAGAATTTCTTGCTGGCCTAAAAAAGAGGGGGCATAAAGGGGGGTACTGCAGCATCAGCGTCTCTGCCCCCTGCCAGGCAGAGATGCCGCCCCCCTTACTGTCGCGGTCCTGCTCCAGCGTCTTCTTGACTCCCTGCTGCGGCTGCTGGTACACGCAGCTTCCCTGGCTCTGTGCTTAGGGCAAGCTCGCTCCCTCCATCTTAAAGAGGCCGCATGCGCCGTCCTAAAAAGTCCCTGGCCAATGGCCGGAGGACTTTCTCTATAAAAGGCACCTCCTCCAATATGGGGGTGCGCGTGCAAGGTTGTTGCTCTGTTATACTTACTTTGCTTCAGCCCTCAGGTACTCAGCAAGTCAGTCCTGTCCGCCAGCCTGTTCTTCAGTCCAGTCCGCCAGTCTGACTACTTTCCAGCCCGACAGTCTGCCTACAGTCCAGTCCGCCAGTCTGTCTATGGGCTCTGCCCGCCTTCTTACCTGGAAGCACCTGCTTGTTACCTGCCGTGCCCGCCTGCCTGCTTACCTGGAATCATCTGCGTGTTACCTGCCGTGCCCGCCAGCCTACTTACCTGGAAGCACCTGCCTGTTACCTGCCGTGCCCACTTGCCTGCTTACCTGAAAGCACCTGCCTGTTACCTGTTGTGCCCGCCAGCTTGCCTACCCGGAGCACCCATCTGGCTATCTGCCGAATCAGCCTGCCTGTTTGCCCGGACCACCCATCAGCCTGCCTGCCGTGTTCATCCACTGTACCGGTCAGTTCCAGCCTTCTGACCCGTGGGGTCACCTGCTCTCATGCAAGGTCGGTCCCAGAGTGGCACCTGGTCCCTCTGCTCGGTCCCTCACTGGTTCACGGAGTCGATTGAGCCGCCATGCAACCTTGGTCAGGCCGAATAGATACTTAGTCACGCCCCTCTGGTCCCTCCTCGCACCGCAGCACAGAGGTTCCACCACCCGGATCCGTAACAGGAAATAGTGTGGGAGAGGGCCTTTTCTGTTTCAGCATGATTGTGCATGAATGTGCAAAGCAATGACCATAAATAATTGGTTGAGTGTGTTGTTGTAGATGAACTAGACTGATCCACACAGTCATGACATGAACAGAACGCACATTGAGAATCAGGTTTTTCTATCCAACATGATTGTCTGTCCTCATAAATGCTTTTCTGAATAAATGGGCAAAAAAAAACATAAGCACACTCCAAAACCTTGTGAAAAGCCTTCATAGATGAATGGAAGCTACTGTATATTTTCTGTACATGGCATATTAATGTATATTAATTTAGAATAGGATGTCATAAAAGTCATCTTGCAGATGTAATATGTAGATATCCTTGGGTGTACTGCCAACAGGCAAATCCGGCAAGTGCCAGATGGGCCAATCTGACAGTGGACTGCATTGTCCTGCATTATATTTAAGGAGCTATTGTCTCAATTTCTGTGCGTCTCTGTGGCTTTCTCTGTGCAACACTTTTAATGTAATATGTCTTTATGTAATATAGTATAGTATATTTTCTTTATTGAGGATTTGTATAGGGATATTTGCTAATTAAGTACAAGGTTACTGACATATCCAAATCTCCTGTCCGCATTCTTTAACCTAATTAAGATTAATTTTGCAATTATTTGCATTATTTATTTATTATTCACAATATTCAGGGATTATATTTGGCATTATACTTAATGGTTTGTATTTTATTGTAAATAACTAGTGGTAGAGATGAGCAAATCTGACTAAATTCAAAATTGTTAAATTGAGTTGATTTGCAGTAAATATTTTCTCATTGAATTGAATGTCCCTTATTAGTACAATTCGTATGGCCTTCAATTTTACTCTGGGGTCTTGAGACACTCCATAATATGATAAACATAGGATGTAGAAAAAAACAACAACTAATACTCGCTGCACTGCTCATTGCTCTGGCCACTCACATGATTTGTGGTCTTCTCTACTGTCCTTGGTGCCTGTTCTTAACACAGCTGCATGCTGAAACCCCGGGCCTTTTCCTGCTAGGCTGGTACTTCGTATGAGCAAAATGAGCAAAAATATTTAGGTCTTTGATGTGGCCAGAAGTTCTAGCCTAGAGTGCATATCATCAGATCACAGGGCACATTGTAATGTCCAAAAAAAAGGGCTGGATGATTTCCTCAATACACACAACATTGTGGGTTACAGTTAAATTAGACAAAATGTATAATTGGGGAGGAAGGTTGAACTTGATGGACCTAGATCTTTATTCAACCTACTTTACTATGTTACTATGTAACATAGCGACCTTACAAATCTGAATCTGACACTACAAGAATTTATCACCTATGCAATGGATAAATTTGAAAGCTCTTATTGCTGGGGACCCCCCTGTTGGGATATATCCAATCACAAGTATGTGGTTGCAATTGATAACACTCCTTTGAAATGTATTACTCACAAGACTGCTGCATTTCCTCTCACTATCAATGGAGATCACGAAGAAATTTTGGACTTGGCTGTTTTGGATAATTTGCCCTCTCCAGTTGTTCTAGGATTGCCTTGGTTAAGACTGCACAATCCTTTACTGGACTGGTCAACTAATGTGATTAAGTCTTGGAGTCCGAAGTGCTATGATAAATGTTGTAATGGTCGCAGTGCGGCTGTGGAAAAAGGTGAATTACCTGTACCTATTCAAGATTTTTGGAGGGTTTATTCGGAGGAGGAGTCACAAGTTTTACCTCCTCATAGGGAATATGATTGCGCCATTGAGTTTGTTCCGGGTGCTACTCTTCCCAAAAGTCGCTTGTTTAATCTGACTATCCCTGAAAGAAAGGCCTTGGAGGAGTACACACAGACTAGCCTGGCTGCTGGTCACATTAGACCTTCTAAGTCACCTGTGGCAGTTGGATTCTTCTTTGTTAATAAAAAGGACGGTGGTTTAGGTCCGTGTTTGGATTTTTGTGAAATTAATAAGATTACAGTACACAATTCCTAACCATTGCCATTAATTCCTGACTTGTTTAACCAGTTAGTGGGAGCCAAGTTGTTCTCCAAGATTGATCTCCGGGGGGCATACAATTTGTTACGAGTGAAGGAGGGTGATGAATGAAAAACTGCTTTTAACACTCCGGTAGGTCATTTTGAGAATCTGGTGATGCCTTTTGGTCACACCAATGCACCTGCATTTTTTCAGAACCTTATTAATGACATCCTGAGACCTTTGATTGGTAAGAATGTGGTTGTGTATTTGGATGACATTTTGATTTATTCACCAGATCTAGAGTCCCATTGGCAGAGTGTACGTGAAATTTTGCAGTTATTGAGTGACAATTCACTCTTTGCTAAGCTGGAGAAATGTGAGTTCGCTGTGCAGAAAATTAGTTTTTTGGGCTACTTTGTCTCCAGCGAGGGCTTTGAGATGGACCCTGTGAAGGTTCAGGCTGTGCAGGAATGGCCTAGGCCTATTCGTTTGAAATCTATACAGAGATTTTTGGGTTTTGCCAATTATTACAGGAAATTCATTAAGAATTTTTCTGTAATTGTTAAACCTCTAACCGATCTCACAGGAAAGGTGCGAATACGGCCCAGTGGACTACTGAGGTCATTGAAGCGTTTGAATATCTCAAAGAGAGGTTCAGTTCTGCCCCTATCCTTATGCAGCCTGATGAGACCAAGCCTTTTTTGGTCAAGGTCGATTCTTCATCGGTGGGGGTCGGAGCAGTTTTGTCTCAGGAGTACAAGGGTGGAGTACATCCTTATGCCTTCTTTTCGAAAAAAATTTCGGAAACCGAACAGAATTATGGTGTTGGAAATCGGGAGTTGCTGGCTATTAAACTTGCGTTTGAACATTGGCGTCATTTTTTGGAAGGCGCTAGATTTCCTATTCAAGTTTTCACAGATCATAAAAATTTGATCTATCTGGATGCTGCCAAGTGCTTGAATGCCCGTCAAGCTAGGTGGTCACTTTTTTTTTTCTCGGTTTCATTTTTTTGTTACCTATATCCCTGGTACTAAGAATGTTAAAGCCGATGCTTTATCTCGCAGCTTCTCTCCTACAGTCGGTTCCGAGGAGGAGGAGAGCATTTTGCAGAAAGGAGTTGTGGTGGCGGCTTTGGGCTCCATTTTGGAGAATGGGATTCTGAATGCTCAAGATGATGCTCCATCTAACACTCCCCATGGGAGGTTGTTCGTGCCTAGAGCCTTTAGGAGAGATTTGTTTGTGGAGTGTCATGAATCTCTGTTGGCAGGTCATCCAGGAGTTTTGGAGACTAAGAGACTTATCAGTCGCAGTTTCTGGTGGCCTGGATGGCAGAAGGAAGTCATCAAGTGGGTGCGTCAGTGTACTGTGTGTGCTAGGTCAAAGGCTTCACATACTCCTGCTGCGGGGTTGCTTTGCCCTCTGGAGGTTCCTAGTGTGCCTTGGATGCATCTCACTATGGATTTTATTACTGATCTTCCGGTGTCCGAGGGTTTTACTGTCATCTGGGTGGTCGTGGACTGTTTTAGTAAGATGTGTCATTTGGTTCCATTCGTTAAGTTGCCCTGCGCTAAGACACTCTCTAAGGCGTTTGTTAAGAAGATTGTAAAGCTCCATGGCGTTCCCACAGATATTGTTTCTGATAGAGGACCTCAGTTTGTGGCTCGCTTTAGGCGTGCTTTTTGTGACAGGTTGGGAGTCCATTTGTCATTTTCGTCTGGGTATCATCCTGAGTAGAATTGACAGACTGAAAGAAAGTAGAACAGGATGTAGAACAGTTTTTGCGTTGTTTTGTGGCGGACAATCAAGAGGTGTTTCTGCCGAGTTCATGTCCAATGAACTCAGATCACCTCATGCACGTCACTGACAGCGTGGGAGAATGCTTCTGCGCTTGCCGTGAGCGCAGTAGAATTCTCTCCCGCTCACCGCAAGCGCAGGAGAATTTTCTCACGCTGTCAGTGACGTGCATGAGGTGAGCTAAGTTCCATTGACATGAACTCGGCTTATCTTGATGCCGTCACAGCCAGACACTGAGGAGCGCAAGCATGCTTGCGCTTCTCATGTCTGCGGCATGGCAAGCTGGATGGCAGCTTTCGGCTACGATACAGCCTGTCATGTGAATGTAGCAGAGCTGGAGCCGTCCTGGGAACCATGGAAAGGTAAGGATGAGGTTGGTTTATTATTTTATTTTTATTGCAGGAGATCGTTGGCTTCAGCTGGAATGGGCGTGATGGTAAGTATGGTTTAATTTAGTACATTAAAGAATTGTGTGTTTATTTAAATTAAAGGACTATATTCTTGTTTTGTTTAACTTTGACTATGGGGTTAGTAATGGGAGTGTCTTATAGACACCTCTCCATTACTAACCTGGGCTTTATGTCAGCTGGCATTATAAGCTGACATCAACCCCAGCCCTATTACCCCACTGCCACCACTACAGGGCAGTGGGAAGAGCGAGGCTAAGTGCCAGAATTGGCGCATCCTGTGGATGCGCCATTTCTGGGGCGGCTGACGGCTGGTATTTGTAGCCTGGGAGGGGGCCAATATTCATGGCACCCTTCCTGGGCTATTAATATCAGCCCCCATCTGTCTGCCTCGCCTTTGCTAGTTATTAAAATAGGGGGGACCCCACGTTATTTTTTTTTTGGAGTCCCCATTTTAATAGCTAGTAAAGGCCAGGTATTCAGCTGGGGGCTAATATTAGAGGCCTGGGAAACTCCGTGGGTGTTACCCCCTTCCCAGGCTTCAAACATCTGGCCCGGCAGTCTGCTTAACCTCCGCTAGAGACTAAAATTACGGGGAACCCCGCGCCAATTTTTTTTTAATAAATCCTTTATTTTAACACTAAATGACAAGTACAGTAATCAACACTATCGCTGTACTTATTATATATGCGACTGACATGTTTCTATCTATCTAATCTATGTGTGATGCTCTATTCTTTCTGTTCTAATTTGTCCGGTAACGGTGTATGCCGCTGATGAATTGCCGGCCGGCTTTTTAAAGAGACGTGTGCATGAAAATCGGAGGACACTAGTGTGTTCCAAGTGCCCTGCTATGTTTTTCATGCACCCTCCTATATACCCTTCCTGCCTGTCTGCCTATATATTCTGCCAGCCTGATGTCTAATTGAGCACCGTTCCCATCGATTTGGGCAATTTTTGACCTTCTGCAGCCCACCGGGGGGGACCACCAGAAAATTGCTTGAGTTTCCTATAGACTTACATTGGGCTCGTTGCTCGGGTCGAGCACCCGAGTATTCCAATGTGCTTGACCCGAGCTTCGAGCACCCGAGCATTTTAGTGCTCACTCATCACTATAGAAGAGCGGAAAATCTCAAAAGTATCCCCATTTTGGAATCTAGACCCCTTGATTAGTGTTGAGCCACCGCAGAAGTGTTCGAGTTCGGTTCGTCGAACACCCGTATGTTCGCCAAACTGTTCGTCGAACTGTTCGTCGAACACCTTCGAACGCCGTTAAAACCAATGGCAGGCAAACAAAAATGCATAGAAACACATAGAAAACACCTTCAAAGGTGTCCAAAAACTGACAATCTGCTCAGAAGACACAACTAACACATGGAAAAGTGACAAGTACATATAGTCATGCGAAAAGAAAAGAGGTGGAGGAGTAAAGGAAGGGGAGATACAGATATAAAACCGAAAAAGTGCGAATCCGACACGGGCAGTCCGTTCCTGCCCGTGCGACCTCCGTGTCGCCGGGTTTGTGCCAGAGCCGCGGTTGACCCTGACGGCCAGCCGCCCTCTCCCAATACTGGTGCCTGTCCGCTGGTGGGTCAAGCGAGCCCCCCTGCGGTCGAGGCAGGTCTAATCTTTTTAATTTAAATTGTCTCTCTAATTTGAATGAGAACACTTTAAATCCTTTTACAAAGATCTATTGGAGGGCAAGTCTCATGCCAGCAGCCGTGGTAATTCCAGCTCCAGTAGCGTCCACTAAAGCTGCTGCAGTTGAAAAGCTTTTATAAAGATAGAACTTGGCTGTCCACAGCAAGGCGTCCTACCGCCAGTCCCAGCCCCTGTGCTTGGGGTGCCTCCCCGATGCTCTTCACTGAGTGCCCCGGGGGCCCGAACCATTTCCTTTGAAAAAATTAAGTGACCAAACTGCAGGTGGTGTAGCTTGCTTAACAGCTGGGATAATCCACTGACTAGCAGACACTGCTAATAGGCACAAAGTATTTCCTGGGCTAGATGCAGTTAAAAATTTGTAATTAGATACTCTCATTGGTTGCTGAGAAAGCATTCCATAGAGTCTCCTGGCACGCCATATATTATTCTCTTAAAAAGCTTGGGGTACGGGTCTAGGGGACCCTTTTATAGGGAAAATCACAGCCCTGTATCGCAATACGTCACCTAGGCTGAAGATAAATGGAACATTTTCATCACCTTTCATAATCACCAATGGGACAAGGCAGGGATTTCCTCTGTCCCCTCTCTTATACATCCTAGTGACGGAGCACCTGCTCTCATCAATTCGCCATAACCCCAATATTAGGTGGATTGAGGTGGGAGGCACCGAGTACAAGTGCTCTGCATTTGCTGATGATGTCCTATTATATATCACTCAATCACATATATCCATCCCTGCTGTTATGGCTGAAATAGATCACTTTGTTACATGGTCAAATTTTAAAATCAATGCAGCGAAGTCTGAGGCCCTCAATGTCTCCCTCCCCAAATCCATACAGGATTCCATCCAGTCCAACTTTCCCTTTGCCTGGCCCTCACAGGGTATCAAATACTTAGGAATTTGTATTCATAGAGACTTCTCCCGTCTATGTTATCTTAATTTTGGGCCCTTTATTGAACAACTCCATACAGACCACTGTTGGCAAGTTAGAACTGTAAGATTCACTACGTGAACCACTGGTGTTTTGTGGAAAAGCACATGTACACTGTATTCTTAATTATTATGCAAAATGTGTTTAGGAGTGATAAGGGAAGAATTTTTTTGTCAGTTAAACTCATTGATGGTGATGTGTGTCGGGCTCTTTATATCACTGTAAGCAATTGCAGAAACCTGTGCTAATTAGTTTGGCATGTGTGTTCAATGAAAGGCAAGACTACTTAAGAAGGATGTCCCACATTATTAAGCAGCCTACATTTTCTGCCAAAATGGGAAAGAAAAAGGATGTGTCGGCTGCTGAGAAGCAACAAATTGTAGAGTGTTTAGGTCAAGGCATGACTACAATCAACATTGCCAAGACACTTCATCCTGATCATCGCACAATCAAGAAGTATGTGGCTGATTCACAGTACACATGTGTGCGTGCTGATAAGGGAAAATTGAGGACTCTTTCCTACAGGCAATTACGTCAGGTTAAAAGAGCAGCGGCAAAAAAGCCTTGTCATAGCAGCAGACAAGTTTTTGAAGCTGCTGGTGCCTCCAACGTCCCCCGAACAACAAGATGCAGGGTCCTTCAGAGGTTTGCAGCTGTGCGTAAGCCATCCTGTTGACCTCCTCTATCCACTGTGCACAAGCAGAAGCGGCTCCAGTGAGCCAAACAATACATGAAGACTGACTTCAAAACTGTTTTGTTCACCGATGAGTGCCGTGCAACGCTCGATGGTTCAGATGGATAGAGAGGAGGATGACTGGTTGATGGACACCCATGCAAACACGGCTACAGCGCCAACAAGGAGGAGGTGGAGTAATGTTTTAGGATGGAATCATGGGGAGAGAGATTGTTGGCCCCTTTAGGATCCCTGAAGGGGTAAAGATGAATTCCAAAATGCATGTGGAGTTTCTCAAACAGCACTTCCTGCCATGGTTCAAGAAGAAGAACCGTGTATTCCGCAGCAAGATAATTTTCATGCATGATAATGCACCGTCTCATGCTGCACATAACACATCTGCATCTCTGGCTGATATGGGCATAAAAGGGGACAAACTTATGGTGTGACCCCCATGCTCCCCTAACTTCAACCCCATTGAGAACCTCTGGAGCATCATCAAAAGGAGTGTCTATGATGGCAGGAGGCAGTTCACATCTAAGCAACAGCTCTGGGAGGGTATTCTGTCCTCATGCAAAACAATTGAAGCAGAAAGCATCCAAAAGATTCAAATTCAATGGACGAGAGAGTTCAGAAGCTCCTTTCGAACAAGGGGTCCTATGTGCAAAAGTAACATCACCTAGAATAAAGTTTTGAGTTGAAAACTGTTTGATTTCAGTTTCTAATAACCTGCTAATGCTTATAATTTAAAAAATGACCATTTTTTTGTTCTTTATTAAAATGAAAAGGTTGATCGAAGAGTGTGGGGGACCTAAGAGTGTGGCAACCCAGTAGTCAGGATTATTTCGAATTCTGTCAATCTGAGGGTCATGTTGCAGGTAGTGCAGCAGGAAGGCACTCATGTGTCTTGTGCATCTAGGCGCCCCAAAATTATTTTCCGAGCTAGATGCACGTAAAAATTATTATTAATTTGAAAGCTGGTGGAGCTTAGTATAGATGGCCTAATAGAATCAGTACTGCACACTGCTACAAGGCCCAAATTATTTTCCAACCAAGATACAGATAAACATCATTAGTAATTTTAAATCTGGTGGAGTTTAGTATAGATGGCCTAATAGAATCAGTACTGCACACTGCTACAAGGCCCAAATTATTTTCCACCAAGATACAGATAAACATCATTAGTAATTTTAAATCTGGTGGAGTTTAGTATAGATGGCCTAATAGAATCAGTACTGCACACTGCTACAAGGCCCAAATTATTTTCCAGCCAAGATACAGATAAACATGATTAGTAATTTGAAAGCTTAAAACGGTTGGTGAGGTGATTTTAACAAATCATCAAGCTTTTACTCTCCCCAGGATGACACAGGGGTAGAAAAGTCGTTTCAGATCCATGATTTGTTCATCTTTATGAACGTGAGTCTGTCTACATTATCAGTGAAGAGCCGCGTGTGCTTATCTGTCAGCACACCACCAGCAGCGCTGAACACACATTCAGACAGAACGCTGGCTGCGGGGCATGACAAGATCTCCAAGGCGTAACTGGTGAGCTCCGGCCATTTATCCAGATTGGAAGCCCAAAAAGAGCAAGGGTCCAGTGACACAGTCATGGCTTCAATGTTTACTTGGAGATACTCCTGTACCATCGTCTCTAGGCGTTGACTATGTATCAGACTTCTTGTCTCCTGTGGCCTTGCAAAGGATGGGTTAAAAAAGTGGTGAAATGATTCCGCAAAATTGATGTTACCAGCAGATACTGTGTTTCTGTTATGTTTTGAGTGCTGAACACTCGACGGTTGGCAAGTTGGAACTGTGAGATTCACTACGAGAACCACTAGTGTTTTGGGGAAAAGCACATGTAAGACTCTGCAACAGTCTCTGCTGATACTCCTGCATGTGTGCATCTCTTTCTATGGCAGGAATAATTTCTGCAAATTTAGTTTTGTACCAGGGATCTAACAGTGTGGCAACCCAGTAGTCTGGATTATTTCTAATTCTCACAATTCGAGGGTCATGTTGCAGGTAGTGCAGCAAGAAGGCACTCATGTGACTTGCGCATTCAGGAGCACCAAGTCCCTGTTGTGTTGGTGGCGAGGTAACAATCATGCTTCCTTCCTCTGCCCTCTCCCCCCAACCTCGCACAACAGAAATGTGATCAAGGTCTCCCTCATCTGATGAGTCTTCCATCAGTTCGTACTCCACTTCTTCCTGGGCTCCGGCACCTTCCTCACTAGTTTGGCTGCTACTACGCACCCTGGTAAAACCATCTCCCCCACCCTCACATGCCTGCAGCCTTGGTGCTGTCGACCGTCTGGACCTTGCAGATGTTAGCCCTTCTGCATACAACTCCTCCTCCTCTACTTCCTCCACCTCCTCTTGTGCCACCACCTGACTCTGAATTCTGTTTAACATGTGCTCCAGCATGTAAATTACCGGAATAGTCATGCTGATAATGGCATCGTCAGCACTAAACATCTTCGTCGCCATTTCAAAACTGAACAGAAGGGTGCATAGGTCCCTGATCTGAGACCACTCCACCAGCGTGATTTGCCCCACCTCTGGATCTCGTTGGCCCAGGCTATACGTCAGAACGTATTGCACCAGGGCTTGTCGGTGCTGCCACAGTCGCTGCAACATGTGCAGAGTTGAATTCCACTGGGTAGGCACATCGCATTTTAGCCGGTGAAGTGGCAGGCCCAACCACTTCTGTAGAGATGTAAGTCACTGAGCTGCGGGATGCGAAAGGCGGAAGTGAGCACACAGCGACCGTGCCCTCTGCAGAAGGCAATCTAGTTCGGATAGTGGGCTAAAAATTGCTGGACAACCAGGTTCAACACGTGAGCCATACAAGGCATGTGTGTGACATTTCCCCGGTGAAGGGCCGCACCCAGGTTTGCAGCAATGTTGCACATGGCCTTCCCTGGTTTCAGGTCCAGTGGAGACAACCATTCATGAAACTGGTTCTCCAGAGCAGACCACAACTCCTCAGCTGTGTGACTCACATTTCCCAGACATTTCAAAGTAAAAACCGCCTGATGACGTTGAGCCCTGCTGCCAGCATAGTAAGGAGGTGTGCAGGATCCCTTCTGCGCAGTTAGAAGGCTTGTGGCATGACCAGACAGGCTTTGGGTGCAGGTGGAGGACCGAGAGGAGGTTGAAGAGGCAGAAGCAGTGGAGGAACTTCGAGATAAAGAGGATTGATGCACAACTCGTGGGAGCGGCAAGACTTGGACAGCAGCCCCTTGTCCTGCTGTCACCATAGTTACCCAGTGCCCAGTCAGCGACATGTAATGCCCCTGTCCATGCCTACTCGTCCAAGTGTCTGTTGTGAAATGCACCCTGTCACACACAGAGTTTCTCAAAGAAGAGGTGATGTTGTGTGCGACATGCTGGTGGAGCGCAGGCACACCTTTCTTTGAGAATTAGTGCCGACTGGGCATCTGGTACTGGGGCACTGTGACGGACATAAGGTCTCGAAAATCCTCTGTGTCCACCAGGCAGAAAGGCAGTATTTCTGTAGCCAAGAGCTTGCAGATGGTGAAATTCAACCTCTTAGCTTTCTCATGGCTAGGAGGAAATGGTCATTTACTTGTCCACATCTGAGGGACCGAGGGCTGGCTGTTGTGCTTAGACGGGGTTGAGAAGGGTGTCCCCGGCAAACTGCCGGTCTGTGAGGAAGATGCAGGCGGACATGTTAGGTTGCCTTGATCCAAAGGTGGTGCTATCGATGTCAGACAGTGATCAACACCAGCTGGTGTTTCCACCTCCAAAGAAAATGATGACCTGCCAATCACGCTGGCTGTTGCGGGTAAAGCTGTGACCGGTCTGCATCCCAAAACAGGTGTGACTGCTGTCCCCCCAGTCACAGAGGATGAAGAGACCGCGGATGCACAAGATGTGGCAGACGGTGGTTGGCCCGGCCGGCTAGGCCGCATTGCAGCACTGTGAGCTTCCCACTGCAACTTATGCTTCATATCCATGTGCCGGTTCATGCATGAAGTACTCAAGCTATGTATTTTTTGGCCTCTATTTAGCTTTTGCTGACAAATGTTACAGATAACATGAGTTGGGTCATCTTTATCGATCTGAAAAAATGCCCAGGCTATGCAAGGCTTAGCACCCATGCGACCTGAAGAGCCACCACGACTTGTGATCAGAGGCAGAGTTGTGTTTGAGGATGCAGTTGTTGACGTGCTTCCAGTACTACGTCTCTGTCCAGGAAGGCGCAACCTGACCTCGTCGTCACTAGCATCCTCCTCCACCTCCTCTGCTGACCTCATCGACTGGCTGACTGTGGGTTGACAGTAAGTGGGATCTGCAACCTCGTCATCATCACCCTGTGTGTTATCACACCCGTTGTCCTCAGAGCCAACCTCTTCCTGCCCTGACAAAAACTAAAGTTGTCGCTCCAATCAGGTATTTGAGACTCATCATCATCTTCCTCATTGTTTCCACCAACAGGAGTTACAGTTTGGGAACGAGGGTCTACATTATGGTCAGAACCTTCTGTGTCTGGTCCTGGATCTGACTCATAAAGTTTCTGGGCATCAGTGCAGATCATTTCCTCGTCTGGATTCACAGAAGCTCTGGAGCCAATTTCTGAATCCCAGGCTATAGCATGAGTAAACAGCTCTGCAGACTCAACCATCTGTTCTACCCCATACTCAGACGGGCAGCTGGAGACTTGGGAGCTGTGAGGAAGCAAGTGCGATTGGGGTGACACCTCCGAGGACTGGAGTATTTGTGATGTTGATGTTGAGGTGGAGGAGAGCCCACTTAAAGGAGCACTTGATATCCGTTGAAGCACCTGCTGTTTTTGTACCTCATCTGGAATTTGTAGCGATTGGCATGGCGGTAAGAAAGGAATTTTATCAGATTGTTCTCTAAAAGAAGTAGACATCTTAGTTTGGCTGGAAGATGGTCTTTCTTCTGCTGATGTTACTGTTGCTTTAACACCTACCCCACTGACACAAGCTTTTTTTCCCTTCCCAAAACTCCTATTCCCCTTTCCACCAGCAGCAGGCCTTTTTCCACTCATTTTGGTGGTTAGCTAATTCACAACTCTGGAGTTGTTTGCACAAAAAACAATGGATGGGAACCGAGCAAAGCTGAGTGGCCAAACTGTGGTATTAGCTCAAAAGTATTGACTGGGTGAGATGCAGATAAAAATTATATTGAATTTGCAACCTGGTGGAGGTTAGTATAGATGGACTATTAGAACAAGTCCCACACACTGCTAGAAGCAGAAATATTTTTTCAGAGCTAGATGCAGAAAAAAAAATATTTTGAATTTGCAACCTGGTGGAGGTTAGTATAGATGGACTAACAGAACAAGTCCCACACACTGCTACAAGCCGAAATATTTTTTCAGAGCTAGATGCAGATAAAAATTATTTTGAATTTGCAACCTGGTGGAGGTTAGTATAGATGGACTAACAGTACAAGTCCCACACACTGCTACAAGCCGTAATATTTTTTCAGAGCTAGATGCAGAAAAAAATTATATTGAATTTGCAACCTGGTGGAGGTTAGTATAGATGAACTAATAGAACAAGTCCCACACACTGCTAGAAGCAGAAATATTTTTTCAGAGCTAGATGCAGAAAAAAATTATATTGAATTTGCAACCTGGTGGAGGTTAGTATAGATGGACTAATAGAACAAGTCCCACACACAGCTAGAAGCCCAAATATTTTTTCAGAGCTAGATGCAGATAAAAATTATATCGAATTTGCAACCTGGTTGAGGTTAGTATAGATGGACTAATAGATCAAGTCCCACACACTGCTACAAGCCAAAATATTTTTTCAGAGCTAGATGCAGAAAAAAATTATATTGAATTTGCAACCTGGTGGAGGTTATTATAGATGGACTAATAGAACAAGTCCCACACACTGTTACTAGCCGAAATAATTTTTCAGAGCTATATGCAGATAAAAATTATTTTGAATTTGCAACCTGGTAGAGGTTAGTATAGATGGACTAATAGAATGATGCTATGCACAAAAGGTTTTACTTCACTAGGTGCAGTAAAAAAAATTGTATTCTATACACAGGTGGTGTAGCTTGCAACACAGATAGGCTGCTTCACTGACTAACACACACTGCAAGAGGCCAAAAAGGATTTGTTTTGCTAGATTTAGCCAAATGCTGTGAAAAAAACTTGCACAGCACTAAAACAGACCTGCCTGGCAAAAAGTCATAGGAACTGATGTAACCTAGCCCTCAAAAGGACTGCAATTACAATTTGTCTTTACTCCCAACCTATCTATTTAAGAGCACAGACCTGCCTGATAAAAGTGATAGGAACTGATTTAACCTAGCCCTGAAAAGGACTGCAATTACAATTAGTCTTTACTCCCAACCTATCTATTTAAGAGCACAGACCTGCCTGATAAAATTCGTAGTAAATTATGTAACCTAGTCAATAAAAGGACTGCAATCACAACTATTCCCTACTCCCAAGCTATCTGTAGATTTGTGCGAAAATTGGCTTGAAATTAACAAAGTATAGCGCACACAGCAACAGCGGTGCCGTCTAACACGCAGCTGCAGCATTGAGAAATTGGTTGCGACCGGGAAAATGGCTGAGTCTTATAGGGCAAGGACATGTGACATACACTGCCAATGACACATGCCCTTGCTTGTGTGAAAAAAAGCAGTTCGCTCCATGTGTGCACTGCTGATAGGCTGACAGATTGCACCTCCCCACTGTAAATGCGGGAAAGAGAAAAAAAAATGGAGATCTTCATTATTTCTGCAGAGATCCATCCCCTGCCCCTCCCCCTGCCCCACTGTACACTCAAACTGCGTATTAACATTAATTTTCAGCTTTACTGAGAAAGAATCCAGTTATGATTTTGGTGCACGAACAGTTATCGAACATAACCTTGAACAGCCGAATTGTTTTCAAATTGTTCGTGTTCGCTGAACGGCTGGAACACCGCCCAAAACAGCTCTACCCTTGATGTCTTCTGTGGAATGTACGAAATAATACGACAAGCTGTTTTATTAATCAAGATGGTATAAAATTTGGATTTTTTTCGCAGGCAATTGGGATATGCAGTTCTCTCTAATTTTTCCTCCTATTTTTCTGTTGACTAGTGATGAGCAAAAGTGCTTGCCACTACTCGGTACTCGCCCGAGTATCACGGTGCTCGACAAGCTCGGCGCTCGGCGAGTATTTCCCGGTTGCTCAGGCTCAGGTCAGCTCAGGTCCCCGCCCTGCATGTTTGGTGCTCTTTAGAGAGCCAATGAACATGCAGGGATTGCTTGCCATGCATTGTAATGCCATAGCCATGTTTGTTGTGGGATTACAGTGATTGGCTGGCCGCATAGCATCATTGGGTCTATTTAAGACCCGGTGATGCTAGGCTCGTCACAGTCTACCCTGGAAACAGGCAGAGTAGGTGGAGCTGCTGCTGAGTCCGGGAGAGATTTGCTTGTTTATAGGTAGCAAAAGTATTCCACAGTATATCTATATATTCATCTGAACTAACAGTCCTTCTGAGGACTAATCCAGCTGCATATATTCAGGGGTGATAGCAGGAGTTAGGCAGGCAGGCAGCATTTGTGGCAGACTGCAGTGCATATAGCACAAAATAGTCCATTGCACATTCTGACATCCTGCTGTGACAGATATTTGTAGACATAGTCCCAGATATCAGGGGTGAGGGCTAATTTTTTTATCTTAATCCTGGTTACTTGCTTAAAAAGCAAGGCATGCAAGGTATGTGACATAGCGTGCATACAGCACAAGAGGGTCCATTGCATGTTCTGCTTGATCCGGCTGTTACAGATATTTGTAGACATAGCCCCAGGTATGAGGGCCCAGGGCTAATTCTTTTTTATCTTAATCCTGATTATTTGCTTAAAAAGCAATCCAGAGTGCACCATTTTTCTGATCCATTTGCTTTTCAGCACTGCAGAATACAGCCAGATCTTTTCCATATTACAGCACTAAAAATCAAGAAATTTGTAGTGAACATGGAAAATATTGGCCTCCATTTACAGTTTGTTGCAGTATGTCAGTGAAGCTATTCACACATGGTCGCTGTCAAGAATAGTAACCTAGAGGCCCTCTATTTAAAACCGTGGTTGTCCATCAGACATATAACATGTAACTGAGGTCCAAATTTTTGGCCTCCATTTACATTTTGTTTCTGTGTGTCAGTGAAGCTATTCACACAAGGTCACTGTGAAGAATTGTATTAATAAACTACAGTTCCATGATTGAAAACCGTGGGTGTCCGTCAGACGTATCACATATAACTGCAGTACAAATCCAGCCATTTGTAGTGAACATTAAAAATCATTGTTCTGCATTTACAGTTTATAGTAGTGTGTCAGTGTACACCATTTTACTGCTCCATTTGCTTGTTCACAGAATACAGACAGAATTTTTCACTTTTATTCACATTACTCTATTGTGGAAGCAGAGAAACTTTTTTCACTGATCAGACGCATGTGATCCATATGACTGCCGAAATAATCCAGAAATTTTGTGGAGCGTGCCAAATATTCCACTCCATTTAAAGTCAGCCACCTGTTTTTGTTGAACCTATTGACACTTGGTCGCTGACAAATAGCATACTATTCGACGATTACCTGAACCGTGGCCATCAGACGTTATTCCATATGATTGCCCTAATAATTCAGCAATTTTTTTGAGCATGTCAAATATTACACTGCATTTAAAGTATTGCAGCTGTGGGTTCAAACCTATTCACAGTTGGCCGCTGGCAAATAGCGTATCTGTGAACAATGTTGTCAGAGTATTACGCCACTTTTACGAACTGACACAAAAAAACATGCAAAAAAACAGTTAAAATGGCAAAAATTCTAAGAAACATTCTTTCCAGGGTAATGACTTGTATATAAGGCAAAAGAATTAAAAATAAAAAAAGTTATGGACTGTGGAAGACATTTATGCGACCAGAATGAACACTCATCTGTAGCTGGTGATGATACCAGCTAGCAACATCTGTCCCTATTGTAAATGAATCTAACAGCGTTATCGATAGGGAATAGAATAGATTTTAAATATTTTTGGGCAGCACCAACAGAACGCAGTATAAGGCAATAATACCTGGCTGGATCGGTTTAATACGCTATCCATACTGTGATACCTCATCTGTAAAAGAATTTTAGATAAGACAGCTAATATTCTAGAATATAGAATATATTTGAATTGTCCTTCCCATTATTAAGGAGTGTGTCTCCTATACTGTTATCGCATATGCAGCAATTTCAAAGGCTGCCAAAAATTAGGATGCACTCCAATACACATTTGAAGAGACGCAAAAATAAATAAATAAATAAAAACACAGTAGGATATTTGTTTAGTATATAAACCAGACTCGCCATTGTAACCTCAATGTAATCACATTGTTCAGCTCCTGTACCTCCTCCACCTCCTCCTATTCAGCCTCCATCTACGAAATGACCACATTAGTCACAAGCTGGAAGCACTGCAGCACTACCTTGGCCAAGTGGCAACAAGCTGTGCTGAAGATAATATGCTTAATGCTTAGGTGACAAACCAGGTCACCCTGGTGATATGGTGTTGGTGGATGAGGAGAAGGAGGAAGGCGAAATAAAATAGAACAATTCCTGAAGCGTATACCCATGTCTGGGTGTGAAGGGTTGCATGGGAATAGACCCCCAAAAAATAAACAATTGATTTGAGTTTATGTCTGATGCTATCATCTGGTGGTGTTGACAAGTCTGGCCCAATCTAGCACTTGTTCATTTTTATAAGAGCCAACCTGTCAGCATTTTCAGTTGACAAACGGATGCGCCTATCAGTTTTATCAGTTATAATGCCCCCAGCGGCACTAAATATAATCTCTGACAAAACGCTAGAGGTCAGGACCTCCAAGGCATACAGAAACAGTTCATGCCACGTATCCAGCTTGGATGCCCAACAGTTGTAAGGCACAGAGACAGAGAGGAATCATGGAGGATGTTGGTATGGTAGTCCTTCAGCATCTTCCAACATTTTTCCCTCCTTGTCAGAGTACCCTATGTATCAGGGCATGGGTGCTGAGAGGGTCTGAGAAAACTGTCCTAGACCTTTGACATTGTTCTCCTGCCTCTGCCACATTTGGTTGTGTCTCACTTGCTTGTACTCCTTGGTTGTCCAATGAACTGTCAGACTGTGACCAGAGTTGTCAGATGGGAATTTTTTTTTTTGTTATAATTCTTCAGCAAGAGTCTGAACTTAATATCTCCAAAAATGAACTCCTTCGTTTTCCTCCCTCTACTAACCTACCTGTACCTGACTTTGCAATTTCCTTTAGGTGGTGCCACCATAACTCCGACTCTGCATGCCTGCTGTCTTGGAGTAATATTTGACACACAACTTTCCTTTATTCATAATGGAAAATCACTCACTCGCTCATGTCACCTGCACCTTTAAAATATTTCCAGAATTATACTTTATCTCTAGTGATGAGCGAATGTGCTTGCCACTGCTCGGTACTCGCCCAAGTATCACTATGTTCGACAAGCCAAGCACTCGGCAAGTATTTCTTGGTTGCTTGGGCAGGAACTCAGGTCCCCTCCCTGCATGTTTGGCGCTCTTTAGAAAGCCAATGAACAGGGATTGCCTGCCATGTACTGTAATGCCGTAACCATGTTGGTTGTGGGCATTACAGTGATTGGCTGGCCGCACAGCACCATCAGGTCTATATAAGACCTGGCACCGCTATGCTCGTCGCAGTCTACCCCGGAAACAGGCAGAGTAGGGAGAGGTGCTGCTGAGTCAGGAAGAGATTTGCTTCTTTATAGTTAGTATTGGTATTCCACAACATATATACGTATACTGTATATATATCCATCTGAACTAACAGTCCTTCTAAGGACTAATCCAGCTGCATCTATTCAGTGGTGATAGCTGGAGTTTGGCAAGCAGGGTATGTGGCAGACTGCAGTGCATGATACAGAACAAGATGGTCCATTGAACGTTCTGTTAGTATAGGTATTCCACAACATATATATATATATACAGTACAGACCAAAAGTTTGGACACACCTTCTCATTTAAAGATATTTCTGTATTTTCATGACTATGAAAATTGTACATTCACACTGAAGGCATCAAAACTATGAACTAACACATGTGGAATTATATACTTAACAAAAAAGTGTGAAACAACTGAAAATATGTCTTATATTCTAGGTTCTTCAAAGTAGCCACCTTTTGCTTAGATGACTGCTTTGCACACTCTTGGCATTCTCTTGATGAGCTTCAAGAGGTAGTCACCGGAAATGGTCTTCCAACAATCTTGAAAGAGTTCCCAGAGATGCTTAGCACTTTTTGGCCCTTTTGCCTTCACTCTGCGGTCCAGCTCACCCCAAACCATCTCGATTGGGTTCAGGTCTGGTGACTGTGGAGGCCAGGTCATCTGGCGTAGCACCCCATCACCAAGGAGGAACCGAGCAGAGGGACCAGGTGCTACTCCAGGACAGACCCCGGACACGGCTGTTGACCCACACAGGGGAATACAGGAACAGACTGGTAGGCTGGCACACAGACTGGTGGGTATAGGCAGGCACGACTGGTATGCAGGCAGGCGGGTATGCAGGCAGGGGGGTACAGGAAAGCACAGCTAGAGTGCAGACAGGGAGGCACTAGCAGGTAGGAACACAGGCGGGATAGGACCCAGTACACACTGGGACTCAGGAACAACACAGGCAGAGGGGTACAGGCAAGCACAGCTAGAGTTCAGACAGGGAGGCACTAGCAGGTAGGGACACTGGCGGGATAGGACCCAGTACACACTGGGACTCAGGAACAGAACCACAGATGTGGCGGACAAACACAGCAGAGTGAGGCCGCCCAGAGAGGTGAGCGAGAACAGGGCAGGACAAGGCCGCCTGGAGCGGTGAGCAAGAGTAGAGCAGGACAAGGCCGCCAGGAGCGGTGAACAAAGGGTCAGAGCTGAGCGAGACTGCCGGAGCAGTGAGCAAGAGTAAAGCAAGACGAGGCCGTCTGGAGCGGTGAGCAAGAGTGGAGCAAGACTGCCGGAGCAGTGAGCAAAAGGATAAGAGCGGAGCGAGACTGCCGGAGCAGCGAGCAAAAGGGTCCGAGCGGAGCAAGGCTGCCGGAGCAGCGAGCAAAGGAGTCAGAGCAGGCTAGAACTGCCGGAGCGGTGAGCAAAGGAGTCAGAGCAGGCTAGAACCGCCAGAGCGGTGAACAAAGGAGAAGGAGCAGGTTAGAACCGCCGGAGCGGTGAGCAAAGGAGTCAGAGCAGGTTAGAACCACCGGAGCGGTGAGCAAAGGAGTCAGAGCAGGGGGGACAGGGCTCTGTTCACACGGAACAGACAGGAAGAGAAAGGCAGAGCCAGATACCCACAGGATACTTGCAGTGAAGTAGCGAGTGGACCACAAACTCACAAACGGGAGTACAGAGACAACAAGCAGGAGTTAGGTACGAGTTCAGACTCTGCAGAAAAAGGAAGGGAACGGACATAGAGGCAAAACAGGTAAAGGATAGGAAAGAGTTCAGACTGGAACTGAGTGTACGGAGGAGACCGACACTGCAGCGGGAGACAGGAGCGGGTCTGGGAATACGGCCCCCAGAGAGGCGGGACAAACAGGCAAGGAGCGTGTTCAGACAGGACAGACAAGATACAGGAACAGGTCTAGGTAATCGGCCCCTAGAAGGCGGGAGGAACAGGCTAGGAGCGTGTTCAGACAGGACAGGCAAGATACAGGAACGGGTCTAGGTAATCGGCCCCTAGAAGGCGGGAGGAACAGGCTAGGAGCGTGTTCAGACAGGCCTGGAAATACAGCCTCCAGGATAGGCAGACAAGAGAACACAGACAGGACTCAGTTCAGACACGGGAACTGATACCGTAAGGCAGGAGATATAGACAGGACTCAGTTCAGACAGGGGAACTGATACCGCAAGGCAGGAGACATAGACAGGACTCAGTTCAGACACGGGAACTGATCCCGCAAAGCAGGAGACAAAGAACGGGACCTGGCACCTTCAGAGTGCAAGCACACACTGAAAGAAACACTATGCTCAGGCAGGGATAGATGGGAGCAGCTGAGCTATATACCAGGTGACAGACAGCAATAGGCTGAGGACGCACAAGGGGTGTGACCCACAGCAGGTACAAAAAGCAGGAAGTGATCGGGCGCCGCCCTTAAGCAGCAGAAACAGACAAACAGACAGCAAGGAGGGAAGCCAGAGAGACATTCTGGACTGGAGATCAAGTGCGCGCTCTTGCACAGTGGGAGATGGACCACCATGCAAGGACGCCGCCAGGTATGTTACAGTACCCCCCCCCTTACGCCCCCTCTTCTTCAGGCCTGCCAGAATCTTCCGCAGGGAATTCGAGGACCAGTCGTTCACTTCAAGGAGATCACTTTCACAGTCCACAGGAAAAATTGATCTCATCTGGTTAGCTAGGATGCTACCTCCTATCCAGCCATCCTTGGCAACAGACGAAACGGGTGGAGTACCAGGAACAGCACACAAGGAAGTCTCTCTCCACATATTTTCAGGAGACAACTGGAAGTCCTTCACCGGGTTGGAGGGGGACAGAGACTTGGGGGTAATCTCTGCTTCGAGGTACATCTTGTCAAGCTCACAGGAAGAAATAGACGGGTTATCAGGTACATAATGAGGAAAAGTCACTGTCTCTTTGTTATCTGGTGGTACCCCGGAGAATTCAGGAAACAACTGGAGGTCCTCCGCCGGGTCAGAAGAGTGCAGAGGCTCAGAGAAAACATCTGCTTCAGAGTACACTAGGTCGGACTCACTGGAGGAAGCAGGCGAGGTATCGGGTACCGAATATAGGAAAGTCTCTGTCCATTCACCACCAGGTGGCACCCCGAAGGGTTCTGGAGACAACTGGGGGTACTCCGCCTGGTCAGAGTAGTGTAGAGACTCATGGGTAACCTCTGCTTCAGAGTACACAAGGTCGAACTCACTGAACGAAGCAGGCGAGGTATCAGATCCAGGATATAGGAAAGTCTCTGTCCATTCACCACCAGGTGGCACCCCGAAGGGTTCTGGAGACAACTGGAGGTCCTCTGCCTGGTCGGAGGGGTGTAGAGACTCGGGAGTGACCTCTGCTTCGGAGTACACTGGGTTGGACTCACTGGACGAAGCAAGCGAGGTATCAGGTACAGAGTATAGGAGAGTCTCTGTCCTTTCGCTACCAGGTAGCACCCCGTAGGGTTCTGGAGACGACTGGAGGTCCTCCGCCTGGTCGGAGGGGTGTAGAGACTCGGGAGTAACTACCACTTTGGGGTACCCATTGTCAGGCTCACAGGACGAAGCGGACAAAGTATCGAGTACCGAGTGTAGAGAAGTCTCTCTCCATTTGTCATCGAGTGGTATCCCGGAGGATTCAGGAGGCAACAGGGGGTCCTCCGCCAGGTAGTAGAGGTGCACAGACTCAGAGGTAACCACAGCTTTGGAGCATCCTTGGACATGCACACCGGTTAAAGTGGGTGAAGCATCTGATGCCGGGTGCAGGAAGTTCTCCTGTGTGGAGTCTGGATGGGCAGAAGTCTCTTCGGGCAGGAGAACCGGTGCACTACCCACGCACATTACCCGTTGGGGCTTCGGCGGGATACAGGGAGATGAAGCTTCAGTAGGGACTTCAAGGTTGGGGTCAGGAGGTCTCAGGGAGGACAGACCCTGGCGTGACGGCTTGCCTCTACGTCTAGCACGTCTGGACTGCCCCTTGAGGTTGGGAGAAGTCTTCCGGGAAGCGTAGTCACCCTGTGAGGATTCTGGGTGGACAGTAGTCTCATTCGGCTGGAGGACTATTGCGCTACCCACACACATTACCCATCGGGGCTGCTCCGGGATATTGGGAGGTGAAGCTTCAGCAGGAGCCTCCGGGTTAGGATCATTGAAGACCATTAGAAAGGCCACCAGGAAGGCCATTAGGTCCAGGAGGATCGGATCCTGTGTTTCATATAGGGGGTTGATCCATTCCAAGGCGTCACTCGCCAGGTAAGACATAATGAATGCCACCTTAACCCGATCGGTGGGAAAACATAGAGGGTAGAACTTGAAGTGTAGCATGCATTGCTCCACAAATGCACGACTTTGTCTTGGATCCCCATAGTAACGTGGCGGATCCGCAGGAACGAGAGCAGATAGATCCATCTGGACGGGTGCGTAATTCGCCTGGAACTCAGCTGAGAAAAAAAAAATTTATTTATTTATTTTTAATGCATGTATTCACTGGAAAACTTCTCAGAGAGCGAAGGCCGTGGGGCTCAAAGGGAACCATGGCCTGAGCATGCTGTTATGCACACGCCCGGACTGACTGGCGTGTGCGTGTTTATGTAGTGATTCCACTGTGCCATGAACCGGAGAGTGCCTGGAGGGGCGTAACTAAGTATCTGCCCGATCCGACCAAGGTGGCACGACGGCATACGACGCCAGTGCACCAAGGAGGAACCGAGCAGAGGGACCAGGTGCTACTCCAGGACAGACCCCGGACACGGCTGTTGACCCACACAGGGGAATACAGGAACAGACTGGTAGGCTGGCACACAGACTGGTGGGTATAGGCAGGCACGACTGGTATGCAGGCAGGCGGGTATGCAGGCAGGGGGGTACAGGAAAGCACAGCTAGAGTGCAGACAGGGAGGCACTAGCAGGTAGGAACACAGGCGGGATAGGACCCAGTACACACTGGGACTCAGGAACAACACAGGCAGAGGGGTACAGGCAAGCACAGCTAGAGTGCAGACAGGGAGGCACTAGCAGGTAGGGACACTGGCGGGATAGGACCCAGTACACACTGGGACTCAGGAACAGAACCACAGATGTGGCGGACAAACACAGCAGAGTGAGGCCGCCCAGAGAGGTGAGCGAGAACAGGGCAGGACAAGGCCGCCTGGAGCGGTGAGCAAGAGTAGAGCAGGACAAGGCCGCCAGGAGCGGTGAACAAAGGGTCAGAGCTGAGCGAGACTGCCGGAGCAGTGAGCAAGAGTAAAGCAGGACGAGGCCGCCTGGAGCGGTGAGCAAGAGTGGAGCAAGACTGCCGGAGCAGTGAGCAAAAGGATAAGAGCGGAGCGAGACTGCCGGAGCAGCGAGCAAAAGGGTCCGAGCGGAGCAAGGCTGCCGGAGCAGCGAGCAAAGGAGTCAGAGCAGGCTAGAACCGCCGGAGCGGTGAGCAAAGGAGTCAGAGCAGGCTAGAACCGCCGGAGCGGTGAACAAAGGAGAAGGAGCAGGTTAGAACCGCCGGAGCGGTGAGCAAAGGAGTCAGAGCAGGTTAGAACCACCGGAGCGGTGAGCAAAGGAGTCAGAGCAGGGGGGACAGGGCTCTGTTCACACGGAACAGACTAAATCATCTGTCTGAGATGATTTAGTGAATCCTGCTTTGAGCAGGGGGTTGGACCAGATGACACAGGAGGTCCCTTCCAACTCTACCATTCTATGATTCTATGATTCTAGGAAGAGAAAGGCAGAGCCAGATACCCACAGGATACTTGCAGTGAAGTAGCGAGTGGACCACAAACTCACAAACGGGAGTACAGAGACAACAAGCAGGAGTTAGGTACGAGTTCAGACTCTGCAGAAAAAGGAAGGGAACGGACATAGAGGCAAAACAGGTAAAGGATAGGAAAGAGTTCAGACTGGAACTGAGTGTACGGAGGAGACCGACACTGCAGCGGGAGACAGGAGCGGGTCTGGGAATACGGCCCCCAGAGAGGCGGGACAAACAGGCAAGGAGCGTGTTCAGACAGGACAGACAAGATACAGGAACAGGTCTAGGTAATCGGCCCCTAGAAGGCGGGAGGAACAGGCTAGGAGCGTGTTCAGACAGGACAGACAAGATACAGGAACGGGTCTAGGTAATCGGCCCCTAGAAGGCGGGAGGAACAGGCTAGGAGCGTGTTCAGACAGGCCTGGAAATACAGCCTCCAGGATAGGCAGACAAGAGAACACAGACAGGACTCAGTTCAGACACGGGAACTGATACCGTAAGGCAGGAGATATAGACAGGACTCAGTTCAGACAGGGGAACTGATACCGCAAGGCAGGAGACATAGACAGGACTCAGTTCAGACATGGGAACTGATCCCGCAAAGCAGGAGACAAAGAACGGGACCTGGCACCTTCAGAGTGCAAGCACACACTGAAAGAAACACTATGCTCAGGCAGGGATAGATGGGAGCAGCTGAGCTATATACCAGGTGACAGACAGCAATAGGCTGAGGACGCACAAGGGGTGTGACCCACAGCAGGTACAAAAAGCAGGAAGTGATCGGGCGCCGCCCTTAAGCAGCAGAAACAGACAAACAGACAGCAAGGAGGGAAGCCAGAGAGACATTCTGGACTGGAGATCAAGTGCGCGCTCTTGCACAGTGGGAGATGGACCACCATGCAAGGACGCCGCCAGGTATGTTACAGTGGGTGGTTGGCTGCATACTTGTGCTTGCATTCCAAAGACTGCAGTAGGGACAACTGAACGCTATGCTGAGACAAGGATGTGGACAGTGATGGTTGCAAGTCTGCAATGACAGGTGCAGGGCAGGAGGCATCTTCGCATGTGCCATGGACAGGGGATTGGCGTGCACGCACAACAGCGGATGAGGCAGTGGTGTCACCTGCAGACACTGTTCCTGGACCTTGGCGTTTGGCCCAGCTAGTCAGGTGCTTTTCTGTCATGTGCCTGAGCATGTTGGTGGTGGTTAGGCTGGTAGTTGTGGTGCTCTTGATGATGCTGGCCTAGCAGATGTTGCAAATGGCATTTTTGGGGTTATCTAATCAACAGTCTTTAAAAAATAAGCAGACTCGGTTGTACTGGCAACTTCCATTGTGTTGGTTTTCTGGGGAAAAGTTGTAAGCCTTGTGTTTGTGGCCACAACACTGTTTGTTCCTGCCTGTTGTAGTGCTACTCCTCCTTCCCCCTATGTGCTGCTGTCCTCGCTGTGCATATCCCCTTTCCAGGTTGGGTCAGTGACTTTATCGTTCACCCCTTCATCTTCCAGTTCCGCAACCTGGTCCTCCTCCTGACTTTCTGTCCATTGTGTTTTATCATTATCCACCTCTTGCGACAGTTATTGCACCTTCGGGTTACCATGGCACCACATGCGATCTTCTGTTGCCCTGCTGGAAATTGGCTGGGCAATAGACCTGAATCTATCAATTGAAAAGTGAACAGCTCTTGGGGTAACCTTGGACTCTAATCTCTCCTTCAAGCCACATATCAAAGCCCTTTCCACTTCTAAATGGACCAAGCCAGAGGTCAGAATTTATAAAAGGAAAGATGAAAAAAGCAGCTTATCGGAGTGTCCAAGTGTGGGATCAGTGTCTCAGGGCACTCGGAATGGTGGAAGGAAGGAGGATCAGGGTGAGGAGTATGCCGACTCCATGTAAAAAAAATCTCCTGGATCTGTACATTCCTCAACCACGAATCTACAAAATCACTAGTGTACACCCTCATCATCTCTCATCTCGATGACTGCAACTTCCTGCTCTGTGACCTCCCTTCAAACACTCTCACATTCCTCCAATCTATCCTAAGCTCTGTTGCCCATCTAATCCACATGTCCCCTCACTGTTCCCTGGCATCTCCTCTCTATTAATCCCTTCACTGGCTCCCCATTGCCCATAAACTCCAGTTCCAAACCATAAGCTTGGCATGTAAAGCCATCCACAACCTGTCTCCACGATACATCTGTGCCCTAGTCTCCCGGTACTTACCTGCACTCAACCTCCGATCCTCACAAGATATTCTTCTCTACTCCCCTCTTATCTCCTCTTACCACAATCGCATACAGTACAGACCAAAAGTTTGGACACACCTTCTCATTTAAAGATTTTTCTGTATTTTCATGACTATGAAAATTTAACCTTCACACTGAAGGCATCAAAACTTTGAATTAACACATGTGTTATTATATGCTTAACAAAAAAGTGTGAAACAACTGAAAATATGTCTTATATTCTAGATTCTTCAAAGTAGCCACCTTTTGCTTTGATCACTGCTTTGAACACTCTTGGCATTCTCTTGATGAGCTTCAAGAGGTAGTCACCGGAAATGGTTTTCACTTCACAGGTGTGCCCTGTCAGGTGTAATAAGTGGGATTTCTTGCCTTTATAAATGGGGCTGGGACCAACAGTTGTGTTGTGCAGAAGTTAGGTGGATACACAGCGGATAGTCCTACTGAATAGACTGTTAGAATTTGTATTATGGCAAGAAAAAAGCAGCTAAGTAAAGAAAAACGAGTGGCCATCATTACTTTAAGAAATGAAGGTCAGTCAGTCCAAAAAATTGGGAAAACTTTGAAAGTGTCCCCAAGTGCAGTTGCAAAAACCATAAAGCGCTACAAAGAAATTGGCTCACATGAGGACTGCCCAAGGAAAGGAAGACCAAGAGTCACCTCTGCTTCTGAGGATAAGTTTATCCGAGTCACCAGCCTCAAAAATCAGAGGATAACAGCAGCTTTGATTAGCGACCAGGTCAATGCCACACAGAGTTCTATCAGCAGACACATCTCTACAACAACTGTTAAGAGGAGACTTTGTGCAGCAGGCCTTCATGGTAAAATAGCTGCTAGGAAACCACTGCTAAGGACAGGCAACAAGCAGAAGAGACTTGTTTGGGCTAAAGAACACAATGAATGGACAGTAGACCAGTGGAAATCTGTGCTTTGGTCTAATGAGTCCAAATTTGAGATCCTTGGTTCCAACCACCATGTCTTTGTGCGACGCAGAAAAGGTGAACGGATGGACTCTACATGCCTGGTTCCCACCGTGAAGAATGGAGGAGGAGGTGTGATGGTGTGGGGGTGCTTTGCTGTTGACACTTTTGGGGATTTATTCAAAATTGAAGGCATGCTGAACCAGCATGGCTACCACAGCATCTTGCAGCGGCATGCTATTCCATCCAGTTTGCGTTTAGTTGGACCATCATTTATTTTTCAACAGGACAATGACCCCAAACACACCTCCAGGCTGTGTAAGGGCTATTTGACCAAGAAGGAGAGTGATGGGGTGCTACGTCAGATGACCTGGCCTCCACAGTCACCAGACCAGAGCTCAATCGAGATGGTTTGGGGTGAGCTCGACCGCAGAGTGAAGGCAAAAGGGCCAACAAGTGCTAAGCATCTCTGGGAACTCCTTCAAGATTGTTGGAAGACCATTTCCGGTGACTACCTCTTGAAGCTCATCAAGAGAATGCCAAGAGTGTGCAAAGCAGTCATCAAAGCAAAAGGTGGCTACTTTGAAGAACCTAGAATATAAGACATATTTTCAGTTGTTTCATACTTTTTTGTTAAGTATATAATTCCACATGTGTTAATTCATAGTTTTGATGCCTTCAGTGTGAATGTACAATTTTCATAGTCATGAAAGTACAGAAAAATCTTTAAATGAGAAGGTGTGTCCAAACTTTTGGTCTGTACTGTATATGCTTTTTCATATGCATTCCCCCTTCTCTAGAACTCTCTACCCCAACATTTCTGACTCTCGCCTACTATTGAAACCTTCAAAAGATACCTGAAGACCCACCTCTTCTGACAAGCATACAACCTGCAGTAACCCTCACTCCATCATAACGCTGCATGACCAGCTCTATCCTCACCTACTCTATCCTCACCCATCCATTGTAGACTGTGAGCCCATGTGGGCAGGGTCCTCTCCTCTCCAGTTGCAGTCATTGTCACATTTTTGTTCAAGATTATTGTAATTGTTTTTGTGATGTATACCCCTTTTTCCCATGTAAAGCGCCATGGAATAAAGTAATAATAATAATGTGGTCCAGACTCACGGCTACTGAAACTGGACCATGTGGAAGACAGGGAAACTGACTGGAAATATTATCTCATTATCTGCTATCCATCCAACACACTGCTCTGCCTTAAAAAGAGTGGTGTTCCGCGGCCCCATAGAAATTGGGACAGGAAGGTAGTTTGATATGATGTGGGTGTTTGTTGTGCTCCCTCAGCAGGAACAGTTTAATTTTGTCCAAGGCCTTGGCCTCTGCATGCACCTTCGCTATTATGTCCACTTCCCCATCCCTTGTCTATTTTAAATGGAGTTTAATATTTGTCACGTTGCCAAAAATGTCTGTATTAATACTGCAGTAATATAGGATCACGCCTATTGAACACGGGTTTAGGCAGTGACCTGGGAGTCAGATGCTTCCAGGGGTCTTCCCCATGCTGTTCCCATGTCTTTTCAGCACTGTATGGATGTGTCTGATCATGTCTCACACACCACATGGCCAAATAAGATTATAAAATGTTAAAATTACATTTACCGTTGAATGTATTTTTCACCTTTCAAAGCAATGCAAAAGTGCAAAAACGCATCAAAAGCACTACATGTGAACATAGCCCAAGGTGTGGAAGAGCATTTTCGTTTTTGGTTATTTATTTTGCCTTATATACATGTCATTACCCTGGAAAGGATGTTCCTTAACACTTTTCCCAGTTAAATCCATTTTGGATTCATTTTTGTATGTTTTATTGTGAGATGCTTCCAGGGGTCTTCCCCATGCTGTTTCCATGTCATTTCAGAACTGTTCCCATCGATTTTGGAAACTTTTAGGCCCCCTGCTGACCTCTGGGGGGGGGGGGTCGGCTGGAAATAATGCTCAATTTTCCCATAGACTTATATTGGGCTCGTTGCTCGGACCGAAAACTCGAGCAATGAGTACCCGAGCATTTTAGTGCCAACTCAGCACTACTGTTGACAGATAATTGACCAATGATAGGGCTTGTTTTTTGTGGGAAAACTTGAAATTTTAATTTTTAGATTTCGATTATTTTTAGATTTATCCTCTGCTCTGTCTAGATCACTTACTTCAGGGTTTTTGTCTAAATCCTCCAAAAGTTAGATTGAGATAAAACTGCGACAGAACAATTCATTTATAATGAGGCAGATTAAGTTACTTTGGACTCCATATGGCCTTTGTTTCAGCGGTATTCCTTCTTTTTATACACCCACACAACTATGGTGAACTAAACATGTGTGCTAAAAAGTCATCTAACATGACAGACACCATTGAAACGGAGTCCAAATTGTTTCCATCTGCTTCATTATAGTTAATAGTGCCATTGGGAGTTATCGTCTGAATTGTGTTTTTTGGGATTTAGTTGAAAATCCCAAGGTGATTGCTTATGTAGAGCACAGAATAAATATGAACCAAACCTTATTCTTACTTTTGGGGGCAGAGTACACAAATAAATAGGAATTCAAGAATTTTTGGGGGATTTTTTTCTTTAGCACCATGCAACATACAATATAAGCAATGAGACAACTTTAATCTTCAGATCAATACAATTAAACAATTATTTATATTTTTTATGTTTTGCTATTTTTGAAAACTGAAAATAAAGTATAAAGTAATCAAAAATTGATTTTTTATTGCCACATTGTGAGAGCTATAACTTTTTTATTCTTGGTCAACAGAGCTGCAAGATGACTTGATTTTACAGGATGAGTTGAAGTTTTCATTAGTACCATTTTTAGTATATATATTTAGTTTTTTAAAGTCATTCCCTGTGTGGTAAAAAGATGAAAAATGAAGAAAAGACAGCTTTGATCTCTTGTTCAGTACAATCACAACAATTTCAGAATCATACAGGTTATTTTTATGCTTTGCTAGTTTTGCACATTAAACACTATATTTTGCAAAATATTATTTTTTTGCATTGCCATATTCTAAGAGCTTTAACTTTTTTATTTTTCTGCCAACAGAGGCATATGAGGTTTTGTTTTTCGCAGAATGGGTAGATATTTGCCGTTATTCCATTTTTTTTCACATACAATTTTTTATTCTTTTTTTATTTTATTTTTATCGTGTTAGCAGGATGAAAAATGAATAATAAAAAATGAGGACACCACCCAATTGGTTGGATCAACCTAGTACATACTTAAAGCAATACCAGAAAGCACAAGAAAAAGATGTATGCCAGTGCAAAGAGATCACCTATAAATTATCTATTTTATTATTGATATGAAAAGACAAAAAACACACAATTATATAAAAGCAATTAAAATTGTCAATAGGCTTTATTTACAGCATTAGGCATGCCCATAACATTACAACCGCCTATATTCCTTAGTCTAAATAATGACAGTATTAAAGGTACGTGAAATAATAAGCTAGTATATGCATAGATGAAGACAGACCAACATAAATTACGTTATTAGGTACCAACATAAATTACGAGGATAATTCTGAAATCAGTATCACAATCTTAGAACTAATAGAAATAGATGAAATAATGCAAATAAATATTCCACAAATAAAAATACCAATTGGAACAATAGGTTTCTGGCACAAACTAACTACAAGCTCAAATAATCATAAAAGTTAGCATAATAGTTATGAAAACTAGGTGAACCTATAAAGATAAGCAAAAATAAGGTGATTTAAAATGACCCCATGCATATCGCCAACCAATCTGAGAAAAACAAAGATTGGAGTGGATTCTAGCAACCACATATATTGTTTAGTGTATAAATAGGAGATAATATGTAGAAGTATTATGCAATGGTCAATAAAAAATGGATAGGTCATTAGGGATAGGCAAACCCGAACAGTAAAATTCGAGGTTCATACCGAACACCTAGTGTCTGTAATTTTTTTTTAACATAGGTACACTTCAACTGTTAGAGACAGAATTTAAAAACAAAAAAACATAAAATCACATTGTATGATTTTTAAATAATTAAATTGGATTTTATTACATGAATTAAGTATTGGATCACCTAGAAACTAGCAAGAATTCTGGCTCTCACAGACCTGTTAGTTTTTCATTAAGAAGCCTCCTACTCAGCACTCATTACCTGGATTAATTGCACCTGTTTGAACTTGTTACTTGTATAAAAAACACATGTTATATTCATACATATATTCAATCAGTGACACTCCAACCTCTTTAATATTGCCAAGACCAAAGTGCTGCCTAAGGACACCAGGGACAAAATTGTAAACCTTCAAGAGGCTGGGATGGGCTACAGGACAATAGGCAAACAGCTTGATGAGAAGGCAATAACAGTTAGAAAATGGAAGAAAGACAAAATGACTGTCAATCTTCCTATGTCTGGGGCTCCATGCAAGATCTCGCCTCTTGGGGTGAGGATAATTCTGAGAAAGGTCAGGAATCAGCCCAGAACTATACTGGAGGACATGGTCAATAACCTGAAAAGAGCTGGGACCACAGTCTCAAACATTACCATTAGTGACACACTACGCCATCATGGATTCAAATTCTGCAGGGCACACAAGGTTCCCCTGCTCACACCAGAACATGTCCAGGCCCGTTTAAAGTTCACCAATGATCATTTGGATGATGCAGAGGAGGCATGGAAGAAGATAATATATGGTCGGAGGAGACCAAAATAGAACTTTTGGTGTCAACTTCACTCGCCTTGCTTGGAGGAAAAAGAAGGATGAGTACTAGTGTTGAGCCACCCCCGTAGTGTTCGAGTTCGGTTCGGTTCGTCGAACACCCGTGTGTTCGCCGAACTGTTCGTCGAACTGTTCGTCGAACACCTTCGAACACTGTTAAAACCAATGGCAGGCAAACAAAAACACATAGAAACACATAGAAAACACCTTCAAAGGTGTCCAAAAGCTGACAAACTGCTCAGAAGACACAACTAACACATGGAAAAGTGACAAGTACATATAGTCATGCGAAAAGAAAAGAGGTGGAGGAGTAAAAGGAGGGGGAGACACAGATATAGGCATGTCATGCCCTTCTAAGATCCAAACAGTGAGAAGCCGACACGTTCAGTCCGCTCCTGCCCGTGCCACCTCCGTGTCGCCGGGTTTGTGCCAGAGCCGCGGTGAACCCTGACGGCCAGCCGCCCTCTCCCAATACTGGTGCCTGTCCGCTGGTGGGTCGAGCGAGCCCCCCTGTGGTGGAGGCAGCTCTAAGCTTTTTAATTTAAATTGTCTCTCTAATTTGAATAAATACACTTTAAATCCATTTACAAGGATCTATTGGAGGGCAAGTCTCATGCCAGCAGCCGCGTAATTCCAGCTCCAGTAGCGTCCACTAAATCTGCTGCAGTTAAAAAGCTTTTATAAGGATCGAGCTCGGCTGTCCACCGCAAGGCATCCTACTGCCAGTCCCAGCCCCTATGCCTTGGGGTGCCTCCTGATGCTCTTCACTGAGTATCCCGTGGTCCCGAAGCATTTCCTTTGAAAAAATTAAGTGTCCAAACTACAGGTGGTGTAGCTTGCTTAACAGCCGGGATAATCCGCTGACTAGCAGACACTGTTACTAGGCACAAAGTATTTCCTGGGCTAGATGCAGTTAAAAATTTGTAATTAGATACTCTCGTTGGATGCTGAGAAAGCATTCCATAGAGTCTCCTGGCACGCCATATATGATTCTCTTAAAAAGCTTGGGGTAGGGGTCTAGGGGACCCTTTTATAGCCAAAATCACGGCCCTGTATCACAATACGTCACCTAGGCTGAAGATAAATGGAACTGTAGCACCCTGAGGGCTCGGTTGCTACAGAGGTATTGCACCTCACCCAGAGGTGTGATATCTCACTCTCAGGTAAGGATGGAGTGTGGATAAGGACCCCGACACCTGCATGCATTACACCACATTGCCGTGGGGCAGGGCGACCAATATGCCCCTGAGATGGGCACGACAGTCACTGAGGAAGGGGAATGCTGTAGTGCAGGAGCAGGGAGGAAGCAGTTCCTGGGTGCATTGATAAGGGAGTATAAAAGGTGGGCACCATATTAGTTCAGTGCAGAGAAGTCTGAGCAGAAGTGACAGGGAGCAGGGGCTCTGCATGAGCTCTGCTCCGGAGGCGGGCCTAGTAACACAGGCCCAGGCCTGGAAGAGGGAGAAGGAAGGAAGAGGAGCGGAGAAGGCTCCAGGAACGAGGAACGAAGGGATCCCAGGGTTGCGGATGGGCGAGTCGCCACCGCACGCCCGAATCCACCTGCGTAGAGGGGTCAGGCCAATGGGGGAGACCGGTCCCTGAAACTAGTGGAGGCGAGAAACGACCCTCAGCTAGAAACCGGAGGCTGTGACATTTTATGTGGCGCAGCCCCTCGCTACACCCACTAGGAAGGCACCACATAGGGTCAGGGAAACTGGTGCCAAGTTTACCAAGAGGAGGCCCGAGGCAGCCGGATAGAAGCGTTGGTAAGAAAGGCCAGACAAAGGACACACAAAGGGGGTCCTGTGAAGCGCTCCAAAGTTATCTGGGAGTTGTCTGAGCCCCTCACCTGGTGAGCACAGTACGACGTGGGCAGCCGTTACCTGCAGACGTGGTCTGGATAATAAGAACTGTGAGTTAAGGCCCTGGACTGCATCACTGACTCCGTGTCGTTACTGCTGCTGCCCTGCACCATCACCCCCATCCTCCGCATACACTGCCCTGAGGCTATACTCCTCCCGTGGGGAGTTATGCTACGCTCTGCTGCACCCACAACACCAGCCTCAGCGGTCTGCCCTGCAGCGGCGGTTCACTCTGACCGCAATCCACGGGTGGCGTAGTCGGACATTTAAACATCAAAACCACATAAATAGTTCCGCCACTGGTTTGACCACCCTGAGCCACGGAACCGGGTCACCGCCACGAAGACTACAACCACCAGCATCCACCAAAAAGGGTCCGGCTCCGGGTGTCCCAAGGCCCAGGGGGTGCGTCAGAACATTTTCATCACCTTTCACAATCACCAATGGGACAAGGCAGGGATGTCCTCTGTCCCCTCTCTTATACATCCTAGTGACGGAGCACCTGCTCTCATCAATTCGCCATAACCCCAATATTAGGTGGATTGAGGTGGGAGGCACCGAGTACAAGTGCTCTCTATTTGCTGATGATGTCCTAGTATATATCACTCAATCACATATATTCATCCATGCTGTTATGGCTGAAATAGATCAGTTTGTTACATGGTCAAATTTTAAAATCAATGCAGCGAAGTCTGAGGCCCTCGATGTCTCCCTCCCCAAATCCATATAGGATTCCATCCAGTCCAACTTTCCCTTTGCCTGGCCCTCACAGGGTATCAAATACTTAGGAATTCCTATTCATAGAGACCTCTCCCATCTATGTTATCTTAATTTTGGGCCCTTTATTGAACAACTCCATACTGACCACGGTTGGCAAGTTAGAACTGTAAGATTCACTACGTGATCCACTGGTGTTTTGTGGAAAAGCACATGTACACTGTGTTCCAAATTTTTATGCAAAAAGTGTTTAGGAGTGATAAAGGAAGAATTTGTTTGTTTGTCAGTTAAACTCATTGATGGTGATGTGTGTCAGGGCTCTTTATATCACTGTAAGCAATTGCAGACATCTGTGCTAATTAGTTTGGCAGGTGTGTCCAATGAAAGGCAAGACTACTTAAGAAGGCTGGCTCACATTATTAAGCAGCCTACATTTTCTGCCAAAATGGGAAAGGAAAAGGATGTGTCGGCTGCTGAGAAGCAACAAATTGTGGAGTGTTTAGGTCAAGGCATGACTACAATCAACATTGTGCGATGATCAGGATGAAGTGTCTTGGCAATCAAGAAGTAGGTAGCTGATTCACAGTACACACGTGTTCGTGCTGATAAGGGCAAATTGAGGACTCTTTCCTACAGGCAATTACGTCAGGTTAAAACAGCAGCGGCAAAAAAGCCTTGTCATAGCAGCAGACAAGTTTTTGAAGCTGCTGATGCCTCCAACGTCCCCCGAACAACAAGATGCAGGGTCCTTCAGAGGTTTGCAGCTGTGCATACGCCATACTGTCAAAACTGTTTTGTTCACGGATGAGTGCCGTGCAGCGCTCGATGGTCCAGATGGATGGAGTGGAGGATGGCTGGTTGATGGACACCCCACGCAAACACGGCTACAGCGCCAACAAGGAGGAGGTGGAGTAATGTTTTGGGCTGGAATCATAGGGAGAGAGATTGTCGGCCCCTTTAGGATCCCTGAAGGCGCTAAAGAGGAACTCCATAATGTATGTGGATTTTCTCAAACAGCACTTCCTGCCATGGTTCAAGAAGAAGAACCGTGTATTTCACAGCAAGATCATTTTTTTGCATGATAATGCACCATCTCATGCTGCACATAAAACATCTGCATCTCTGGCTGATATGGACATAAAATGGGACACACTTATGGTGTGACCCCCATGCTCCCCTGACCGCTACCCCATTCAGAACCTCTGGAGCATCATCAAAAGGAGTGCCTATAATGGCGGGAGGCAGTTCACATCTAAGCAACAGCTCTGGGAGGGTATTCTGTCCTCATGCAAAACAATTGAAGCAGAAACCATCCAAAACCTGACAAATTCAATGGACGAGAGAGTTCAGAAGCTCCTTTCGAACAAGGGGTCCTATGTGAAAATGTAACATCACCTAGAATAAAGTTTTGAGTTGAAAACTGTTTGATTTCAGTTTCTAATAACCTACTAATGCTTATAATTTCAAAAATGACCATTTTTTTGGTCTTTATTAAAATGAAAAGGTTGATCGAAAAGTTTGGGGGATCTAAGAGTGTGGCAACCCAGTAGTCATGATTACTTCGAATTCTGACAATATGAGGGTCATGTTGCAGGTAGTGCAGCAAGAAGGCACTTATGTGTCTTGCGCATCTCGGAGCCCCAAAATTATTTTCCGGGCTAGATGCAGCTAAAAATTATTATTAATTTTAAATCTGGTGGAGCTTATTATAGATGGCCTAATAGGATCAGTGCTGCACACTGCTACAAAGCCCAAATTATTTTCCAGCCAAGATACAGATAAACATGATTAGTAATTTTAAATCTGGTGGAGCTTATTATAGATGGCCTAATAGAATCAGTGCTGCACACTGCTACAAAGCCCAAATTATTTTCCAGCCAAGATACAGATAAACATGATTAGTAATTTGAAAGCTTAAAATGGTTGGTAGGGTGATTTTAACCAATCATCAAGCTTTTACTCTCCCCAGGATGACACAGGGGTAGAAAAGTCATTTCGGATCCATGATTTGTTCATCTTTATGAATGTGAGTCTGTCTACATTATCAGTGGAGAGCCGCGTGCGCTTATCTGTCAGCACACCACCAGCAGCGCTGAACACACGTTCAGACAGAACGCTGGCTGCGGGGCATGACAAGATCTCCAAGGCGTAAGTGGCTAGCTCCGGCCATTTATCCAGATTGGAAGCCCAAAAAGAGCAAGGGTCCAGTGACACAGTCATGGCTTCAATGTTTACTTGGAGATACTCCTGTACCATCGTCTCTAGGCGTTGACTATGTGTCAGACTTCTTGTCTCCTGTGGCCCTGCAAAGGATGGGCTAAAAAAGTGGTGAAATGATTCCGCAAAATTGATGTTACCAGCAGACACTGTGGTTCTGTTACGGTTTGAGTGCTGAACACTTGACGGTCCCACGGTTGGCAAGTTGGAACTGTGAGATTCACTACGTGCACCACTGGTGTTTTGTGGAAAAGCACATGTAAGATTCTGCAACAGTCTCTGCTGATACTCCTGCATGCGTGCATCCCTTTCTATGGCAGGAATAATTTCTGCAAATTTACTTTTGTACCGGGGATCTAACAGTGTGGCAACCCAGTAGTCAGGATTATTTCTAATTCTCACAATTCGAGGGTCATGTTGCAGGTAGTGCAGCAAGAAGGCACTCATGTGTGTTGCGCATCCAGGAGCACCAAGTCCCTGTTGTGTTGGTGGCGAGGTAACAATCATGCTTCCTTCCTCTGTCCTCTCCCCCCAACCTCACACAACAGAAATGTGATCAAGGTCTCCCTCATCTGATGAGTCTTCCATCAGTTCGTCCTCCACTTCTTCCTGGGCTCCTGCACCTTCCTCACTAGTTTGGCTGCTACCATGCGCCCTGGTAAAACCATCTCCCCCACCCTCACATGCCTGCCGCCTTGGCGCTGCCGACCGTCTGGACCTTGCAGATGTTAGCCCTTCCGCATACAACTCCTCCTCCTCTACTTCCTCCACCTCCTCTTGTGCCACCACCTGACTCCGAATTCTGTTTAACATGTGCTCCAGCATGTAAATCACCGGAATAGTCATGTTGATAATGGAATCGTCAGCACTAAACATCTTCGTCGCCATTTCAAAACTGTGCAGAAGGGTGCATAGGTCCCTGATCTGAGACCACTCCTCCAGGGTGATTTGCCCCACCTCTGGATCTCGTTGGCCCAGGCTATACGTCAGAACGTATTGCACCAGGGCTTGTCGGTGCTGCCACAGTCGCTGCAACATGTGCAGAGTTGAATTCCACCGGGTAGGCACATCGCATTTTAGCCGGTGAAGTGGCAGGCCCAATGACTTCTGCAGAGATGTAAGTCGCTGAGCTGCGGGATGCGAACGGCGGAAGTGAGCACACAGTGACCGTGCCCTCTGCAGAAGGCCATCTAGTCTTTGATAGTGGGCTAAAAATTGCTGGACAACCAGGTTCAACACGTGAGCCATACAAGGCACGTGTGTGACATTGCCCCGGCGAAGGGCCGCACCCAGGTTTGCAGCATTGTCGCACACGGCCTTCCCTGGTTTCAGGTCCAGTGGAGACAACCATTCATGAAATTGGTTCTCCAGAGCTGACCACAACTCCTCAGCTGTGTGACTCACATTTCCCAGACATTTCAAAGTAAAAACCGCCTGATGACGTTGAGCCCTACTGCCAGCATAGTAAGGAGGTGTGCAGGATCCTGTTATGTTCTGCTACCAAAGCTAAGGAAAGAGAGGAGATCTGTCCCTACTATAGGACTCAGCTGAATCCCTACGATGTAACAGGGAACCTGATCCTGCGATCAGACCTGCTAAAGTCCTAATCTAGTCTGTACGGAGACCTATAGATGTGGGGAGGGAATCCCTACAAGTACTAAGGAATGGGAGGAATATGGGACACCTCCTAACAGAAATAGTAGCAGACAGACGAACAAACAAAATAGATAGAACATAGAGGTCCGTAGACCAAGCAAACTAACAGAGCTAGATACAGAGCACAAGCTAGCTAGAAAGTAGATATACAATGAAGTCCAGCAAAGCCAGAAGGGCGGAGCAGGATTAAATAGGCCAACAAGGTCATGTGACCAGCAAAGGAAAAAAAACCTAACAGCAAGGTTCTAACAGTACCCCCCCTTCTAAGAGGATCCTCCGGATCCCCTAGGACCAGGCTTATCAGGAAATCTCCTGTGAAACGCTCTGATAAGTCTGGACGCGGAAACATCATCTGAACTCACCCAAGAGTTATCCTCGGGTCCGAAACCTTTCCAGGCCACAAGATACTGCAAACTACCTCTATACCGTCTAGAGTCAAGGATGCGAGAAATTTCATATTCCCCGTCCTCCACCACCGGAGGAACAGAGGCAGAGGCGTCACCATCCGACACAACAGCTTTTTTTAACAGAGAGACATGAAAGACCGGATTAATTCTCCAGGAGGTAGGAACCTCCAACCTAACAGCAGATTGGTTGACAACCTGAAGCACCTTAAAGGGCCCTACAAACTTGGGACCCAATTTCTTAGAAGGAATCCTCAACCGCAGATTCCTAGAGGACAACCAAACCATGTCACCAACAGCGAACAAAACCTCCTGTCGTTTCCTATCAAAGTAGTCTTTAGATTTTCTGTTGGCCTCCTGAAGATTACCACGCACATCCGTCCAAACTCTTTCCAAATCACCGGAAAAATTCTCCTCCTCAGGCACGGCAGATCCCAACTTGGAGAACGACCCAAACGACGGATGTCTCCCAGAACAACAAAAAAAGGCGAACAACCAGCAGAAGAAGATGTATGATTGTTCAGAGAAAATTCGGCAAGTGGCAGAAACTCAGACCACCCCTCTTGATTGTCTGCCACAAAACAACGCAAGAACTGCTCAACATCCTGGTTTTTCCTTTCTGTCTGGCCATTAGATTCAGGATGATATCCGGACGAAAACGACAAATGAATTCCCAACCTGTCACAAAAGGCACGCCAAAAACGAGCCACGAACTGAGGACCCCTATCAGAAACAATGTCAGTAGGAACGCCATGAAGTCTGACAATTTCCTTGACAAAGGCCTTAGCGAGAGTTTTAGCGCAGGGCAGTTTGACGAAGGGAACCAAGTGACACATCTTGCTAAAACGGTCCACGACCACCCAGATGACAGTAAAACCCTCAGAGGGGGGAAGGTCAGTTATAAAGTCCATAGCCAAATGTGTCCAAGGAGCACTGGGGACCTCCAAAGGACAAAGTAACCCCGCAGCAGGAGTATGTGAGGACTTAGATCTAGCACATATAGTACATTGGCGCACCCACTTAATGACTTCCTTCTGCCATCCAGGCCACCAAAAACTGCGACCCACCAGTCTCTTGGTCTCAGAGATTCCGGGATGACCTGCCAACCGAGATTCGTGACACTCAACAAACAAATCTCTCCTAAAGGTCCCAGGCACAAACAACCTCCCATGAGGAGTGTTAGATGGGGCATTCTCCTGAGCTTTAATAATCTCATCTTCCAAAACGGAGTCTAAAGCAGCTATCACAACACCTTCTTGTAAAATGTTTTCCTCTTTCTCAGCACCGACTATGGGAGAAAAACTGCGAGACAAGGCATCCGCCTTAACATTCTTAGTACCAGGGATGTAAGTAACGGAGAAATTAAAAAGCGAGAAAAACAGTGCCCACCTAGCCTGACGGGCATTCAGGCGCTTGGCAGCATCAAGATATATCAGATTTTTATGATCCGTAAGAACCTGAACGGGAAATTCCGCACCTTCCAAGAAGTGGCGCCAGTGTTCAAATGCGAGTTTAATAGCCAATAATTCCCGATTACCAATATCGTAATTCAATTCAGTCTCCGAAAATTTTTTTGAAAAAAAGGCACAGGGATGTAATCCATCCCCGTTATCCTGAGACAATACTGCGCCAACCCCCACAGAGGAAGCATCAACCTCAACCAAAAACGGCCTAGTAACATCAGGCTGCATAAGGATGGGAGCAGAGGTGAACCTCTCCTTGAGATACACAAAAGCTTCAATGGCCTCAGAAGACCACTGAACCGCATCAGCACCTTTCCTGGTGAGATCAGTCAGAGGTTTGACAATACTAGAAAATTTTTTTATGAATTTTCTATAGTAATTGGCGAAACCCAAAAACCTCTGTATCGATTTCAAACCAATAGGCCTAGGCCATTCCTGCACAGCCTGAACCTTAACCGGATCCATCTCAAAACCTTTGCTGGAGATAATGTAGCCCAAAAAACTAATTCTCTGTACAGCGAACTCACATTTCTCCAGCTTAGCAAAAAGCGAATTGTCCATTAATAACTGTAATACCTCACGCACGCTCCGCCAATGAGACTCCAGATCTGGCGAATAAATCAAAATGTCATCCAAATACACAACCACATTTTTACCGATCAAAGGTCTAAGGATGTCATTAATCAGATTCTGAAAAAATGCAGGAGCATTAGTAAGACCAAAAGGCATAACCAGATTCTCAAAATGACCCACAGGAGTGTTAAAAGCAGTCTTCCATTCATCACCCTCCTTCATGCGCAACAGATTGTATGCCCCCTTAAGGTCAATTTTAGAGAACCACTTGGCCCCCAATAACTGGTTAAACAGATCAGGAATCAATGGCAGTGGGTAAGGATTGCGTACCGTAATTTTGTTAATCTCACGAAAATCCAGACAAGGACGTAAACCGCCGTCCTTTTTTTTTACAAAAAAAAATCCAACCGCCACAGGAGACTTAGAGGGCCTAATGTGACCGGCGGCCAAACTTGTCTGTATGTATTCCTCCAAAGCCTTCCTCTCAGGAATAGTAAGGTTAAATAAACGACTTTTAGGAAGAGTCGCTCCAGGGACAAATTCAATAGAACAATCATAGTCTCTATGGGGAGGCAAAACCTGCGATTCTTTCTCAGAAAAAACTCTCCAAAAATCCTGAATAGGAACAGGCAATTCTCCCCTATCCAAAGCTGCAATACGCCCGTTACAACACTTGTCATAACATTTATGGCTCCAGGATTTAATTTCACTGGTAGACCAATCCAGTACAGGATTGTGAAATTTTAACCAGGGCAAACCCAATATTACTGGAGAAGGCAAGTTATTCAACACTACCAAATCCAATTTCTCATGGTGAACACCATTAATAGTGAGAGGAAATTCACTGACCTTGAGAGTAATATTCTTCAAAGGGGAGCCATCCACAGAAACCACAGCAATGGGGGATGATAAAGGTTCAGGTTTTAAATTGAGTTTTTCCACGAATCCCCCATCAATTACATTCAGTGTAGACCCACAATCAACAAACACCCGAAATTCCATTAATTTTTTCTGAGCAATCGTGGAAGCAGCTAAAAATATACCCTTGGAATTTAAACAGGCAATACGGGCGTGACTGACCATTTTTTTTTCTTTCTTCATACGAAGCTCACAGCCTTTAATCAAATGACCAGATTTTCCGCAATAGAAACACAAGCCTTCCGAAAAACGACGGTCTTTTTCTTGAGAGCGAGGTGCCACCGATCCAATCTCCATCGGTTCACCACTGTTAGTACACACATTATCATAACCAGAAACTGACATAGCAGAGGATTTGCTCTCATTAACCCTAGCACGCAGTCTTCTATCCACCCGTATAGCTAATTGCATAGCCTGTTGCAAATCCTCAGGTGTAGGATAAGCAATTAGCAGGTCTTTAACCCTTTCACTGAGCCCAGCAAGAAATAGACTTTTCAGAGCAGAATCGTTCCACCCTGTTTGAGTGGACCAACGACGAAAATGAGTACAATATTTTTCCACATTACCTGATCCTTGTTTTAAACGTCTCAACTCAGTCTCGGCTGATGCCACACGGTCAGGATCATCATATAATAATCCTAAAGCAGAAAAAAAACTATCCACTGATCTGAAGCATGTATCACTAGGTTGCAAAGAAAAGGCCCACTCCTGAGGCTCTTTGCGCGAAAGTGACATTATGAACCCTACGCACTGGGATTCATCCCCAGAGGACTTGGGTCTCAAACGAAAATACAATAAGCAAGCATTTTTAAATGAAAAAAATTCTCGATGTTCACCAAAAAATAAATCCGGCAAACATACCTTAGGCTCCAAGAAATATGCTCCAGGACAGTTACTCACGTGCTGACGGAGCTCGGCCACTTCCAGAGAGAGTCCCTGCAGGTGTTTAGCCAAATCCTGAACCGACACCATGATGGAACAAAAAAAAAAAAAATCTTTCCTTAGAGAATTTGCAGGCTGGACTTACTGTTATGTTCTGCTACCAAAGCTAAGGAAAGAGAGGAGATCTGTCCCTACTATAGGACTCAGCTGAATCCCTACGATGTAACAGGGAACCTGATCCTGCGATCAGACCTGCTAAAGTCTTAATCTAGTCTGTACGGAGACCTATAGATGTGGGGAGGGAATCCCTACAAGTACTAAGGAATGGGAGGAATATGGGACACCTCCTAACAGAAATAGTAGCAGACAGACGAACAAACAAAATAGATAGAACATAGAGGTCCGTAGACCAAGCAAACTAACAGAGCTAGATACAGAGCACAAGCTAGCTAGAAAGTAGATATACAATGAAGTCCAGCAAAGCCAGAAGGGCGGAGCAGGATTAAATAGGCCAACAAGGTCATGTGACCAGCAAAGGAAAAAAAACCTAACAGCAAGGTTCTAACAGATCCCTTCTGCACAGTTAGAAAGCTTGTGGCATGACCAGACAGGCTTTGGGTGCAGATGGAAGACCGAGAGGAGGTTGAGGAGGCAGAAGCAGTGGAGGAACTTTGACATAAAGAGGATTGACACACAACTCGTGGGGACGGCAAGACTTGGACAGCAGCCCCTTGTCCTGCTGTCACCATAGTTACCCAGTGCCCAGTCAGCGACATGTAACGCCCCTGTCCATGCCTACTCGTCCAAGTGTCTGTGGTGAAATGCACCCTGTCACACACAGAGTTTCTCAAAGAAGCGGTGATGTTGTGTGCGACATGCTGGTGGAGCGCAGGCACACCTTTCTTTGAGAAGTAGTGCCGACTGGGCATCTGTTACTGGGGCACTGCAACGGACATAAGGTCTCGAAAATCCTTTGTGTCCACCAGGCGGAAAGGCAGCATTTCTGTAGCCAAGAGCTTGCAGATGGTGAAATTCAACCTCTTAGCTTTCTCATGGCTAGGAGGAAATGGTCTTTTATTTGTCCACATCTGAGGGACTGAGGGATGGCTATTGTGCTTAGACAGGGTTGATAAGGGTGTTCCCGGCAAACTGCCGGTCTGTGAGGAAGATGCAGGCGGACATGTTAGGTTGCCTTGATCCAAAGGTGGTGCTATCGATGTCGGACAGCGATCAACACCAGCTGGTGTTACCACCTCCAAAGAAAATGATGACCTGCCAATCACGCTGGCTGTTGCGGTTAAAGGTGTGTCCCCCCAGTCACAGAGGATGAAGAGGCCGCGGATGCACAAGATATGGCAGACGGTGGTTGGCCCGGCCGGCTAGGCCGCATTGTAGCACACTGAGCTTCCCACTGCAGCTTATGCTTCATGTCCATGTGCCGGTTCATGCATGAATTACTCAAACTATGTATTTTTTGGCCTCCACTTAGCTTTTGCTGACAAATGTTACAGATAACACGAGTTGGGTCATCTTTATCGATCTGAAAAAATGCCCAGGCTATGCAAGGCTTAGCACCCATGCGACCTGAAGAGCCACCACGACTTGTGGTGAGAGGCAGAGTTGTGTTTGAGGATGCAGTTGTTGACGTGCTTCCAGTACTACGTCTCTGTCCAGGAAGGCGCAACCTGACCTCGTCGTCACTAGCATCTTCCTCCACCTCCTCTGCTGACCTCATCGACTGGCTGACTGTGGGTTGACAGTAAGTGGGATCTCCAACCTCATCATCATCACCCTGTGCGTTATCACACCCGTCGTCCTCAGAGCCAACCTGTTCCTGCCCTGACAAAAAACTAAAGTTGTCGCTCCAATCACGTATTTGAGTCTCATCATCGTCTTCCTCATTGTCTCCACCAACAGGAGTTACAGTTTGGGAATGAGGGTCTACATTATGGTCAGAACCTTCTGCGTCTGGTCCTGGATCCGACTCATAAAGATTCTGGGCATCAGTGCAGATCATTTCCTCGTCTGGATTCACAGAAGCGCTGGAGTCGACTTCTGATTCCCAGGCTATAGTATGAGTAAACAGCTCTGCAGACTCAACGATCTGTTCTACCTCATACTCAGACGGGCAGCTGGAGATTTGGGAGCTGTGAGGAAGCAAGTGCGATTGGGGTGACACCTTTGAGGACTGGAGTATTTGTGATGTTGAAGTTGATGTGGAGGAGAGCCCACTTAAAGGAGCACTTGATATCCGTTGAAGCACCTGCTGTTTTTGTGCCTCATCTGGAATTTGTAGCGATTGGCGTGGCCGCAAGAAAGGGATCTTATCACATTATCCGCTAAAAGAAGTAGACATTTTAGTTTGGTAGGAAGATGGTCTTTCTTCTGCAGATGTTACTGTTGCATTAACACCTACCCCACGGACACAACCTTTTTTCCCCTTCCCAACACGCCTATTCCCCTTTCCACCAGCAGCAGGCCTTTTTCCACTCATTTTGGTGGTTAACTAATTCACAACTCTGGAGTTGTTTGCACAAAAAAACAATGGATGGGAACCGAGCAGAGCTGAGTGGCCAAACTGTGGTATTAGGCCAAAACTATTGGCTGGGTTAGATGCAGAAAAAAATTATATTCAATTTGCAACCTGATGGAGGTCAGTATAGATGGACTAATAGAACAAGTCCCACACACAGCTAGAAGCACAAATATTTTTTCAGAGGTAGATGCAGAAAAAAAATATATTCAGTTTGCAACCTGATGGAGGTCAGTATAGATGGACTAATAGAGAAAGTCCCACACACTGCTAGAAGGCCAAATATTTTTTCAGAGCTAGATGCAGATATAAATTATTTTTAATTTGCAACCTGATGGAGGTCAGTATAGATGGACTAATAGAGAAAGTCCCACACACTGCTAGAAGGCCAAATATTTTTTCAGAGCTAGATGCAGAAAAAAATTATATTCAGTTTGCAACCTGATGGAGGTCAGTATAGATGGACTAATAGAACAAGTCCCACACACAGCTAGAAGGCCAAATATTTTTTCAGAGCTAGATGCAGATATAAATTATTTTTAATTTGCAACCTGATGGAGGTCAGTATAGATGGACTAATAGAGAAAGTCCCACACACTGCTAGAAGGCCAAATATTTTTTCAGAGCTAGATGCAGACAAAAAATTATTTTGAATTTGCAACCTGATGGAGGTCAGTATAGATGGACTAAAAGAGAAAGTCCCACACACTGCTAGAAGGCCAAATATTTTTTCAGAGCTAGATGCAGAAAAAAATTATATTCAGTTTGCAACCTGATGGAGGTCAGTATAGATGGACTAATAGAACAAGTCCCACACACAGCTAGAAGCCCAAATATTTTTTCAGAGGTAGATGCAGAAAAAAAATTACATTCAGTTTGCAACCTGATGGAGGTCTGTATAGATGGATTAATAGAACAAGTCCCACACACAGCTAGAAGCCCAAATATTTTTTCAGAGGTAGATGCAGAAAAAAATTATATTCAGTTTGCAACCTGATGGAGGTCTGTATAAATGGATTAATAGAACAAGTCCCACACACAGCTAGAAGCCCAATATTTTTTCAGAGGTAGATGCAGAAAAAATATATATTCAGTTTGCAACCTGATGGAGGTCAGTATAGATGGACTAATAGAGACAGTCCCACACACTGCTAGAAGGCCAAATATTTTTTCAGAGTTAGATGCAGACAAAAAATTATTTTTAATTTGCAACCTGATGGAGGTCAGTATAGATGGACTAATAGAGAAAGTCCCACACACTGCTAGAAGGCCAAATATTTTTTCAGAGCTAGATGCAGATATAAATTATTTTTAATTTGCAACCTGATGGAGGTCAGTATAGATGGACTAATAGAGAAAGTCCCACACACTGCTAGAAGGCCAAATATTTTTTCAGAGCTAGATGCAGACAAAAAATTATTTTGAATTTGCAACCTGATGGAGGTCAGTATAGATGGACTAATAGAGAAAGTCCCACACACTGCTAGAAGGCCAAATACTTTTTCAGAGCTAGATGCAGAAAAAAATTATATTCAATTTGCAACCTGATGGAGGTCAGTATAGATGGACTAATAGAATGATGCTATGCCCAAAAGATTTTACTTTACTAGGTGCAGTAAAAAAATTGGTATTCTATACACAGGTGGTATATCTTGCAACACAGATAGGCTACTCCACTGACTAACACACTCTGCAATAGGCCAAAAAGGATTAGCTTTGCTAGATTCAGCCAAATGCTGTGAAAAAAACTTGCACAGCACTGGCACAGACCTGCCTGGCAAAAACTAATAGGAACTGATGTAACCTAGTCCTGAAAAGGACTGCAATTACAATTAGTCTTTACTCCCACAATCTATCTATTTAAGAGCACAGACCTGCCTGATAAAAGTCGTAGGAAATGTTGTAACCTAGTCCTTAAAAGGACTGCAATCACAACTATTCCCTACTCCCAAGCTATCTGTAGATTTGTGCGAAAATTGGCTTGAAATTAACAAGGTATAGCGCACACAGCAACAGCGGTGCCGTCTAACACGCAGCTGCAGCAGTGAGAAAATGGTGGCGATGGGGAAAATGGCTTGGTCTTATAGGGCAAGGACATGTGACATACACTGCCAATGACACATGCCCTTGCTTGTGTGAAAAAAAGCACTTCGCTCCGTGTGTGCGCTGCTGATAGGCTGACAGATTGCACCTCCCCACTGTAAATGCGGGAAAGAGAAAAAAAAATTGGAGATCTTCATTATTCCTGCAGAGATCCATCCCCTGCCCCTCCCCTCACCCCGCTGTACACTCAAACTGCGTATTAACATTAATTTTCATCATTTCTGAGAAAAAATCCAGTTATGATTTTGGTGCACGAACAGTTATCGAACATAACCTCGAACAGCCGAATTTTTCTCAAATCGTTCGTGTTCGCCGAACGGCTCGAACACCGCCCAAAACAGCTCGAATTTGAGATTGGCGAACAGTTCGAGTAGAACAACGCTCATCTCTAATGAGTACAACCCAAAGATCACCATCCTAACCGTGAAGCATAGTGGGGGAAACATCATACTTTGGGGGTGCTTTTCTGCAAAGGTGACAGGACAACTGCGCCGTATTGAAAGGAGTATGAATGGGGTCATGTATCATGAGATTCTGGCCAAAACCTCCTTCCCTCTGTAAGAGCATTGAAGATGGGTCGTGGCTGGACTTCCAGCATGACAAACACACAGCCAGGGCAACTAAGGAGTGGCTCAGTAAGAAGCATTTTAAATGTCCTGGAGTGGTTCAACCAGTCTCCAAACCTGAACCCAATAGAAAAACTTAATGCTGCCCAGTGACAGCCCGAAACTTGAAAGATCTGGAGAAGATCTGTATGGAGTAGTGGACCAAACTCTCTGCTTCAGTCTATGCAAACTTGGTCAAGAACTACAGGAAATGTCTCAGATATGTAATTGTAAATAAAGGTTTCTGTACCAAATATTAAGTTCTGTTTTTCCATTGTAGCAAATACTTACATCATGCAATAAAATGCAAATTAATTATGTAAAAATCATACAATGTGATTTTCCAGATTTTTTGTTTAAGATTATGTCTCACACATTTAAAGTGTACCTGCGATAAAAAATTACAGACCTTTACATTCTTTGTACATGGGAAAACTTGCAAAATCGTCAGTTTATCAAATATTTATTTTCCCCATTGTATATATAGAGTATATATGTTTTTTTATGACAGGCTCAGTATCAAATGTGAAACTCATTCTCTAAACACATACTGTTATTTAAATTCTGAAGCTACAGAATAATATACCATCAAAAGTAAATTGAAAGCAGATTTATTTTTAGACAGTTTTTGATTTTACTTTGTTTTTAAATTCTGTTTTACCAGGTGCAGGGAGATAACTGCTATCCATATAGGAGAGTAGTAGACTCCACTGTGTCCATGTTACCAAGTTACATTGCTGCCCAGAGAGAGAGAAAAGTTTCAAATGAGATAAAAAAGCAGTCACAAAATAACCAGATGTTTATATTCTGAACAAGAGACATTCTTTCTCCTCTAATTTTCAATTTGAATGATATTATTTCTATTTTACCACATAATTAGCAATTAAAAAACAACAGCATGAGATCATGAAACTAGCTTTCATTGAAACATTGCAGCAATATAATGGCAGCTGCTGTCTGTATCATCTTCATTCAGCTGTTTTACTAACAGTCTAGGAACTAGTGAATTACAGTTGCCAAATATACAGTAGCAACTGCTTTTTATTCTGAAACAATACACTTTCTCTGCTGCACATTAAAAGTTTTCCACTTTGTTTATAGTCACAGAATCAGTGTTTTCTACACAATGCATTTTTTCAACAGGGAACTCTGCAGAGCCTTGGGGCAAATAAATCGTGAAGTGAGATCAATAGTTTTAACACATACAATAGTAAACTGGTCATAAGGCAAGTCTGAAAGAAACTTCAGCTACACCCATGCAAATTTTAAATGCAAAAAATGTGAAAGTTGAATACACCTATATATATATATATATATATATATATATATATATATATATATATATATATATATACTGTGTGTATATATATATATGTATACATATATATACAGTACAGGACAAAAGTTTGGACACACCTCATTTAAAGATTTTTCTGTATTTTCATGACTATGAAAATTGTACATTCACACTGAAGGCATCAAAACTATGAATTAGCACATTTGGAATTATATACTTAATAGTGTTGAGCGAGCACTAAAATGCCTGGGTGCTCGAAGCTCGGCCCGAGCTCGCCGTGATACTCGGGTGCTCGACCCGAGCAACGAGCCCAATGTTAGTCTATGGGAGACCCGAGCATTTTTGCGGCGGCAACCCCGGCAGTCTTTTAAAAGCCTTACAAGTGCCCAAAACGATAGTGACAGTGCTCAAATGACATGGGGACAGCATGGGGATCGCTCCAGGAAGCATTTCTGATCCCCAGGTCACTGCTGTCAACAACGTGGTCAGAGGTATTAAGCCACTTTTAAGGGTTCACAATAAAACATTCAAAAACGAAACAGAAACTGCTTTCCTGTGAAATATGTTAAGGAAGTTCCTTTCCAGAGTAAAGACTTGTGTATAAGGTAAAATAAATAACCCCCCCCAAAAAATACTCCTCCACACCTTGGGCTATGTTCTCAAGTACCATTTTTTATGCGTTTTTGCACTTTTGTATTTTTTTCAACCGTGACAAATACATTCACCGGGAATTGTCATTTTAACATTTTACAACCTTATCTGGCCATGTGCTGTGTGACACATGCATACAGTGCTGAAAAGACATGGGAACAGCATGGGGAAAACCCCTGGAAGCATCTCTGACACCCAGGTCACTGCCTAAAAGTGTGCCCATCAGAAGTCATCCTTGCTGCATCAGAAGATGCAGACATGCAACTATCCCCGTGCAAGTTCTTGTCCCAGGGCAGTGTTCAATTGTACCTCCCCCAATCCTTGCAATGCAAGCACAAATATGCAGCCAACCACCCACCCACCCCCAGGCTGCAATACCATACTGCTAGCTTGCTTGCACTTGAAATTGGGCCTTTTAGGCATGTGGAGGCGGAATCTGGCCACCAGGTCATGGCTGCGTTGGGGGCCTGGAATCCATACTCAGTCCCCAGCCGCCTTGGGGCAACCGGATGTCCATAAACGATCCCCAGCCGCCCCTATTTTTCCTTGGAACTTCCCTCCACACACTTTTCTTAGCCCGGCCTGCTTTAGCGCAGCATTGGACGAGCCCAACAGAGAACCAGACTCCTCCGGTGGGCCCTGGCTTCTCCATCTGGGGAGTTGAGAGTGCCAAGGTGAGGACCATGATGATGATGATACAAGTTAGCATCTGCTTTGTTTTCTTGGAATGCAAGTGGAAGTGTGCAGCCTGCCACCCACCCACTCCCAGGCTGCAATACCATACTGTATGCTTACTTACACTTGAAATTGAGCCTTTTAGGCATGTGGAGGGGGAATCTAGCCACCACATCATGGCTGCGTTGGCGGACTGGAATCCATACTCAGTCCCCAGCCGCCCGGTGGCCAGGTGTCCACAATCGGACCCCAGCCGCCAGGGGGTGGCCGGGTGTCCATAAATGGTCCCCAGCCGCCCCTATTTCTCCTTGGAACATCCCCCCCACACGCTTTTCTTAGCCCGGCCTGCTTTAGGGCAGCATTGGACGAGCCCACCAGAGAACCAGACTCCTCCGGTGGGCCCTGGCTTCTCCATCAGGGGAGTTGAGAGTGCCAAGGTGAGGACCATGATGATGATGATACAAGTTAGCATCTGCTTTGTTTTCTTGGAATGCAAGCGGAAGTGTGCAGCCTGCCACCCACCCACCCACAGGCTGCAATGCCATACTGCTAGCTTGCACTTGAAATGGGGCCTTTTAGTTTGGAGGAGGCCGAAGCTGGCCACTACCCCACGGCTACGTCGGCAGCGAGGTATCCATACTCAGTCCCCAGCCGCCCCTATTTGTCCTGGTGTGCCTTATACATAAGATTAAGAGTGCATGCCAAAAATTACCTGTGCCCTCCCCAGTGCATTTAGTGGGAAGGACAGCCTATTCCACTGCAGTGTGTGCATGCTAAACCCCTGTTCATAGTACATGTGAAGATGCCTCCCACCCTGCACCTGTCATTGCAGACTTGCAACTATCCCCGTTCATGTCCTTGTTCCAGGGCAGTGTTCAATTGTACCTCTCCCATTCCTTGCAATGCAAGCTCATGTATGCAGCCTGCCACCCACCCACCCCCAGGCTGCAATACCATAATGCTTGCTTGCTTGTACTTCAAATTGGGCCTTTTAGGCATGTGGAAGCGGAATCTGGCCACCACGTCATGGCTGTGTTGGAAGCCTGGAAGCCATACTCAGTCCCCAGTCGCTCGGTGGCCAGGTGTCCACAATCGGTCCCCAGCCGCCAGGGGGTGGACGGGTGTCCAGACTCGGTCCCCAGCCGCCCCGCAGCCGGGTGTCCACACACGGTCCCCAGCCGCCAGTGGGCGGCCGGGTGTCCACATTCGGTACCCAGCCGCCCTGCGGTCGGGTGTCCACACACGGTCCCCAGCCGCCTGGGGCCAGCCGGGAGTCCATAAATGGTCCCCAGCCACCCCTATTTCTCCTGTCAAATTCCCCCCACACACTTTTCTTAGCCCGGCCTGCTTTAGGGCAGCATTGGACGAGCCCACCAGAGAACCATACTCCTCTGGTGGGCCCTGGCTTGTCCATCAGGGGAGTTGAGAGTGCCAAGGTGAGGAGCATGATGAGGATGATAGAAGTTAGCGTCTGCTTTGTTTTCAAGGAATGCAAGCGCATGTGTGTAGTAGCGGCTAGGCCTGAGGTGGTTAGCGTTTTGGCGCATATCCTACCTCCTCCGAGGATTTCTGGATGTTTTCCTAATACTATCCAAGTTCTATGACTCCCATTAAAACAAAGCTTCAGGTGATAAATGATGGATGAGGTAGTGGCAAAGGAGAAAGAGCAGGAGGAACAGGGACCATTCACATCAAAATGAGGCTAGTCAACCACATATGTCTTGTAGGATATGTTTCTGTAACAAAAGGAGCGGTTCGGCTACACAGTTATAGTGCATTCAGTGAATGCAATGCCTACCAAAAATTTTGAGGCACTCCAATGCCCCTTGGAAATGACATGGAGGTCAGAGGGCCTTAACTAAACCTTTTTTTCCATTTATAGCAACTGGGTCTCCTGTGCACTGTTGGCCTAAGTAGTGAATGGAAGGCTTTCCAAAAATTATGAGGAACTACAATGCCCCTTGAAACAGACGTGGATTACAGCATACTAAAAACCTTCTACCCATTATTGGGAAGTGTGTGTCTCCCTCAGTTTTCGCCTTTACATTGAAAAGCAAAAGTTGACAAAAATTAGGAGGAAATGCAATGCCCGTTGGAAGAGTCGTGGAGATTAGAGGTAAGGTAATTAACAACAACATTTCAATGCCCCTTGGAAGAGACGTGGAAGTCACAGTAGCTTAACAAGACGGTTTTAATGCCCCTTGGAAGAGTGGTGGAGGTTACAGTGGAATAAAAAGACAATATCATTGCCCCGTGGAATAGATGTTGAGTTCACAGTAGCTTAACAAGATGGTTTTAATGCCCATTGGAAGAGTCGTGGAAGTTACAGTGGAATAAAAAGACAATATCAATGCCCCGTGGAATAGACGTTGAGGTCACAGTAGCTTATCAAGATGGTTTTAATGCCCCTTGGAAGAGACGTGGAGGTCACAGTAGCTTAACAAGACGGTTTTAATGCCCCTTGGAAGAGTGGTGGAAGAAACGGTGTAATAAAAAGACAATATCAATGTCCCGTGGAATAGACGTTGAGGTCACAGTAGCTTAACAAGACGGTTTTAATGCCCCTTGGAAGAGTGGTGGAAGTTACAGTGGAATAAAAAGACAATATCAATGCCCCGTGGAATAGACGTTGAGGTCACAGTAGCTTAACAAGACGGTTTTAATGCCCCTTGGAAGAGTGGTGGAACTTACAGTGGAATAAAAAGACAATATCAATGCCCCGTGAAATAGACGTTGAGGTCACAGTAGCTTAACAAGACAGTTTTAATGCCCCTCGGAAGAGACGTGGAGGTCACAGTAGCTTAACAAGACGTTTTTAATGACCCTTACAAGAGCCATGCAGTACAGCATATTAGAAACATTAGTCCCATTATTGGAGAGTGGGTCTACCATAGTATTTGCTTATGCCTTCCAAGCAAAAGCTTCCAAAAATTAGGACGGAGCAACTTTCCATGCCTCTTACAAGAGCCATGCAGTACAGCATATTACAAACATAAGTCCCATTATTGGGGAGTGGGTCTCCCACAGTATTTGCTTATGCCTTCCAAGCAAAAGCTTCCAAAAATGAGGACGGAGCAACTTGCAATGCCTCTTACAAGAGCCATGCAGTACAGCATATTACAAACATTAGTCCCATTATTGGGGAGTGGGTCTCCCATAGTATTTGCTTATGCCTTCCAAGCAAAAGCTTCCAAAAATTTTGAGGAAATGCAATGCCCTTTCGAAGAGTCGTGGAGGTCCCAGTAGCTTAACAAGACGCTACTAATGCCCCTTACAAGAGACATGGAGGTCAGGGTGGTATAACAAGACGCTTTTAATGCCCCTTACAAGACACGTGGAGTTCAGAGTGGTATAACAAGATGCTTTTAATGCCCTTTGCAAGAGATGTGGAGGTCAGGATGGTATAACAAGACACTTTTAATGCACCTTACAAGAGACGTGGAGGTCAGAGTGTTATAACAAGACACTTTTAATGCCCCTCAGAAGAGACGTGGAGGTCAGAGTGGTATAACAAGATGCTTTTAATGCCCCTTGGAAGAGACGTGGAGGTCAGAGTGGTATAACTAGACGATTTTAATGCCCCTTACAAGAGACGTGGAGGTCAGAGTGGTATAACAAGACGCTTTTAATGCCCCTTACAAGAGACGTGGAGGTCAGAGTGATATAACAAGACGCTTTTAATGCCCCTTACAAGAGATGTGGAGGTCAGAGTGTTATAACAAGACGCTTTTAATGCCCCTCAGAAGAGACGTGCAGGTCAGAGTGGTATAACAAGATGCTTTTAATGCCCCTTGCAAGAGACGTGGAGGTCAGAGTGATATAACAATATGCTTTTAATGCCCCTCAGAAGGGACGTGGAGGTTAGAGTGGTATAACAAGATGCTTTTAATGCCCCTCGGAAGAGGCATACAGTACAGCATCTTAAAAATATTATTCCCATTGTTTGGGAGTGGGTCTCCCAGAGTCTTTGCGTATGCCTTCCAATCAAAAGCTGACAAAAATCAGGATGGATGAACGTTCAATAATGGCAACACGGACCACGGTCACCCTGGTGGTATAGTGGTGGTGGAGGCTGAGGATAAGGAGAAGAACATAAAACAGCCGAAATGAGGAAGTGTATACCCATGTGTGAGTGTGAAGCCGTGCATGTGAATACACCTCCCAAAATAACACAGTGGATTTGACTTTATGTTACTCTGCTGTCATTTGGTGGTGATGAGAAGTCTGGCCCAATCCAGCCCTTGTTCATTTTGATAAGGGTCAGCTTGCCTGCATTGTCAGTTGACAGGCAAGTGCGCTTATCAGTTATAATTCCCCCAGCGGCACTAAAAACACGCTCCGATAACACGCTAGCGGCAGGGCAGGCCAGGACCTCCAAGGCGTACAGAGCGAGTTCATTCCAAGTGTCCAGCTTGGATACCCAATAATTAAAAGGCACAGAGGAATCACGAAGGACGCTGGTACGGTCGGCAAGGTACTCCCTCACCATCTTTTGAAACTTTCCACTCCTTGTGAGAGTACCCCGCCCCTCAGGGTCTGTCTGAAGGGAGAGTCTGAGAAAACTGTCCCAGAACATTGACAGTGTTAACCTGCCTCTGCTGGATTGGAGTTGCGTCTCTCTCGCATGTACGCCTTGGTTGGGCAACATTGAACTGTGACCTCTGCCGCTAGCGTGTTCAGATGGGAATTTTTTTAACAGTTCTGCAGCAAGGGCCTTCTGGTACTGCCCCATTTTTGTAGACCTCTCCACCTCAGAAATAAAAGAGAGAAAGTTCTCCTTGTAGCGGGGGTCTACAATTGTCAACAACAAGTAATGACTGTCACCCAACATTTTGACAACGCAAGGATCACGGTTAAGGCAGCGTAACATAAAGTCAGCCATGCGTGCCAGACTGGTAACGGGCAAAATTTCCATGTCCTCACCAAGATGATGACTGACCATGCTCTCCTCCTCCTCCTCCTCCTCCCCCACCCCTGTCCTCAGGCCACCCACGCTGAACCGACGGTAAGACAGTTGTAGAGGTACTACCGTCTACAGCGCATGATACCAGCTCCTGTTCTTCCTCCTCCTCCTCCTCCTCCTCTCCCTCATTGTCCCCCAATGCACTTTGGAATGAGATAAGGCTGGACTGTGTGTAATCGCTCGCTACGGCTTCTTGATTCATCTCATCATACTCTGGCTGCAATGCCTCCTCTTTAATTCTCTGCAGAGAGCGTTGCAAAAGACAGACAAGTGGGATGCTGACACTAATGATGGCATCATGGCCACTCACCATCTTGGTGGCCTCCTCAAAGTTTGTCAGGATGGTACATATGTCAGACATCCAGGTCCACTCCTGAGGTCTTATGTGTGGAGTCTGACCTGAATATCGACGGCCTTGTTGCAGCTTGTACTCCACAACTGCTCTCTTCTGCTCACAAATCCTTAGCAACATGTGGAGGGTAGAGTTCCAACGTGTGGGGACATCACACACCAGTCGGTGTGCCGGAAGCTGCAAACGCTGCTGCAACACAGCAAGGGCGGCGGAAGCTGTAGCTTACTTGAGAAAATGAGCTGACAGGCGGCGTACTTTCACAAGCAGATCTGGCAACTCGGGGTACGATTTAAGAAACCGCTTAACCACGAGGTTAAGCACATGAGCCAGGCATTGTACGTGTGTAATCTCGCCTCGCCTCAGAGCCGCCACCAGGTTACGGCCATTGTCACACACGACCATGCCTGGATGGAGGTTCAGCGGTCTCAGCCACAGATCTGCCTGCTCTTTCACAGCTGTCCACAACTCACAAGCAGTGTGAGGTTTATCACCTAAGCTTATGAGTTTCAGCACAGCCTGTTGCCCCTTGGCGGAGGCAGTACTGTAGTGCTACCAGCTTGTAACTGATGTGGTGATATCTGATATGGAGGCTGAGCATGAGGAGGAGGAGGATGATGCGCAGGAGCTGTATACTGTGGGGGCAACTCTGACTGACATAGGGCCCGCAATTCTCTGTGTAGGGAGGATGTGTCCCGTCCCAAGGTCCGACTGGGTCCCGGCTTCCACTATGTTTACCCAGTGTGCCGTCAGGGAGTTGTACCATCCCTGGCCACAAGCAATTGTCCACGTGTCCATTGTCAGGTGTACTCTCCCAGTAACTGCGTTGTTGAGGCACGGCAGATGTTTTGGGACACGTGCTTGTGTAGTGCAGGGATGGCACACCGGGCAAAATAGTGTTGGCTGGGGACCGAGTACCAAGGGACGGCCACCGCCATAAGGTTGCGGAAGGATTCCGTTTCCACCAGCCTAAAAGCAGCATTTCCAATGCAAGCAGTCGTGAAATGTGTGAATTTAGGACTGTGGCCTGTGGGGCGCTAGCTGCAAATTTCCGCTTTCGTTCAAAGGTCTTGGATATGGACAATTGAATGCTGCGGTGGGATGTGGACGTGGACGTTGATGCTGTTTCTTGAGAAACTGCCATAACAAGTGAAGACTGAGAGGAGGGGGCATCTTTACATGCAGTATGGACAGGGGATTGCGTTGCACACACAACAGGGGGTTCTATTGCACACACAACAGCGGAAGAAGCAGTGGTGACACCCGCTGACACTGGTCGTGGACCCTGGGGTTCGCCCCACAAAGTCGGGTACTTTGCTGCCATGTGTCTGATCATGCTGCTGGTGGTCAGGCTGATTGTTTTGTCACCCCTGCTGATGCTGGCATGGCAGGTGGTACAAATGGCCTTTTTGGGGTTATCAGCAGAGTCTTTCAAAAAATTCCAGACTCTGGAAGTCCTACCGCTTGAACTGGCAATGTCCCTCGTGTTGTTGTTACGGGAAACGGTTGCCCGCCTTCTGTCTGCGGCCACCACACTGCCTCTTCCTGCCTGTTTTGGTACTCTGCCTCCCTACCCCTGTGTGCTGCTGGCCTCACTCTGCATGTCCTCCTGCCATGTTGGGTCAGTTACTAGATCATCCACCACCTCCTCCTCTTCCACTTGCGCACCACGATCCTCCTCCTCACTTCCTGGCAATTGTGTCACGTCATCGTCCACCTCTTGTGACAAATTGCCAGCGTCGACTTCCTGTGGCCGTGGCTGTTCAAATATTTGAGCATCGCTACATGGGATCTCCTCTTCCATCACTTCAAGCGGAGCAGACGAGGGGCACAAATATGGAAATGGACCAGTGAACAGCTCTTCAGAGTGTCCAAGTGTGGGATCAGTTGCTGTCTGATGACACTCGGCATGGTGGGAGGAAGGAGCATCAGGGTAAGGAGGAATATGCGGTTGAGACTCACGGCCACTAACATTTGACCGTGTGGAAGACAGACCTGAGGTGGTGGTGCTCTGGTAACTGGAAGTATTATCTGCTATCGAATTTATAACCTGTTCACACTGATCAGTTCGCAAGGCTGGTGTTGTTCTGTGTTTCCCTAGTAATTCGGTCAAGAAGTGGGAGCGAGAAGATGTGGCTGTTGGTTGTGGCACATTTTCACCTTGGCCACGGCCCCGTCCTCTGCACGCACCATCACCAGAACGTCCACTTCCAAGTCCCTTGTCACGCGCCTTGCCCATTGTAAAGGAAGTAAAATAGCTTACACTCGCACTATCAATGGAAAAAGGGTAATAAAAATGAAGATTGGAAACGTGGAAGAGGAAAACCATAGTTCTATTTCTCTGGCCTACACCCGACTCTTTTAAACAATCTGAACAATCAGGGATAGACTATTACTGTTTTTCTTTACGGAAAAAATACCAGAACCTGAATAATAGAGATTTTTTACTGTGGAATGGCAAAACCACAGTTATTGTTTACTGGGGTATACCATAAAATTTTAAATAAATATATTTGCGAAAAAACAGTGAGCGACACACTCAAACTGTTTTTTTTTAGATACAAAAGGCCCACAACTGGATACTACAGAGATTTGACCCGTGGAAATGCAAAACCACACTGGGATTTGTCGGGCCTACAACAGATTATTTTCAACAGATATATTTTTGTGTCAGAACAGTCAGGAGACACTACTGTTTTTTTTTAAGCCCAAAAAAGCGAAAAGCAGGATAATAGAGATTTTTTCCCGTGGAACAGCAAACCCACAGTTATAGTTTACTGGTGTATACCAGACTTTTTTAAATATATAGATTTGCGGCTGAACAGTGAGCGACACACTCAAACTGTTTTTTTTTTAGATACAAAAGGCCCACAACTGGATACTACAGAGATTTAACCCGTGGAAATGCAAAACCACACTGGGATTTGTCGGGCCTACAACAGACTATTTTCAACAGATATATTTTTGTGTCAGAACAGTCAGGAGACACTACTGTTTTTTTTAAGGCAAAAAAAGCGAAAATCAGGATAATAGAGATTTTTTACCGTGGAATAGCAAACCCACAGTTATAATTTACTGGTGTATACCCGACTTTTTTAAATGTATATATTTGCGGCTGAACAGTGAGCGACACACTCAAACTGTTTTATTTCGATACAAAAGGCCCAAAAATGGATTTTTACTGGCCCCCGAGACCTGGACCTAAATCCAGCAATTTCAGAAACAGAAGCACACAGGACTGTAATGCAGCATTTGCTGGTATAACCACTGCGTGTCCTATACAGCCTGCCTGCCTGCCTGATATTTGGGATGGATATTAGTCCTGAGAAGGACTGTTTATTTGTTCTGGCAGCCTTTACAGACCCTACGCTAACTATTTCGCATGAAAAATCTCTCCCTAGCTCAGCAGCGCTGTCCCTACACTGTCTAATCCAGAGCGACAGTGTCCAAGATGGCGGTGCCCGGTTTTAAATACTCGAGGTGACGCTGTGCGGCCAGCCAATCACTGTAATGCCCACAAACAACATGGCTGCGGCATTACAGTGACTGGCTGGAAATCCCTGCATGTTCACTGGCTCTGTAAAGAGCGCCAAACATGCAGGGCGGAGACCCGAGCTCCCGCCCGAGTAACCCGGAAATGCTCGGTGCTCGCCGAACATCCCGAGTAGCGTGATGCTCGGGCGAGTACCGAGCAGTGTCGAGCTTGCTCGCTCAACACTACTAAAGATGTCTTTAAGGGAAAAAATGTCACTTCATTAAAAAAAAATAGCATTTTGTAATATATAGGAATTTTCCCTTCCAATTAATTTTATATTGTTGACAATGCAATATCTATTTCATAAAACATTTTTATATTTACAGTATATCATAAAAAGACGTTAGCTCATTAACTGAACTGCCCCATATTAACTTAAAGTGTATGGCGTGCATGAAGCCTAAAAGTTGTCGTCAGCAGAGATAAAAATTAAGATTCTACCGTATAATTTTTACTGTTTATCACTAAATAAACAATAAAGTCACAAATCCTTTATACCTATGTAGCTGTTAGATCTATGCTGTGATAATCATGTAGAAAATCCAGATGTAATCCTCATGAACTTGTTTCATTATCACAAGTAATGCCAATAAACATTGTATAAAACGACAATTTTTGTTTATACTTTGAAAAAATGTCTCAAAAAGAGCCATTTGTCTCACAGAGATTTTTTCATTGGATAGGGGCATGTTGCTGGGGTGTACCTTGTCTCCCCTGCTCTTTGTGAGAGTAGCTATTATTAGAGCACATCCAGATTTTTCTTGGTTTTCATTGAAGGGATGTTGTGGAAAAGATGGCTCTTTATGCTATCCTAACCTCTACCACATAGAGGGCTTTAATTGGTAGAAGCTAAAAGGATCATATTCTAATCAGTGATTTGGTGGAATAATAAGCAGATGGGTGGGGATAGCTTGGTGTCCGGGGGATACCAAGCCTGTGAAAAGCTAAGGAGATAAAACTACATTTCTCTACATTCATACCTCTACCATGGGCCATACAGGTATGTATAGATTTACTTTTTAATACCCTGTATGGCCATAGTAGAGGTCTGATAACTCCAAAGTGGTCTCAGATTCCCTTTAAAGGCACGTGCTCAAAGTTAGGATCTCTGGGGTCTCAGTTTGGTCCAGGTGGGGTTAACTGTGTCAGCCAGCCCAGTGGAGGGAGGGGGAACTTAGTGCTAGTGTCTAGTGCAGGAAGTGAGCACAGTCAGTAGTGTGCAGCTCTGCAGAGTAGCTGATAGGCTCTATATTGGCTGCTAGGGTAGGTGTGGGCCTAGTTTCCACTTAGTGGATCACCAGATAAAGGAATCCCTCCACAAGAGTCCCCTTAGCTGGCCTGGGAACCTCAAGAGAGTCATCGGGGACATAGGGGCACAGTTTGCCTGCAAGCTTGAAGAAGAAGTTAGGACTCAAGTCTAGGATGGGGAGAAAACTAGGATCCAGATATACTGTCTTTGGTGAGGAAGATTCTCTAGGGCTAGAGAAGAAAGCAACAGAGATGCTTCCCCTAATTTGGGAACCAGAGCTGAAGTTTTATCCAGTACCCGTGGGAAAGATGACAACCCGTTGGGCCTTATTCTTTATACTTGACTGTAAATACTGTAAATACTTCTAGTTACTAAGTAAAGTTCTAGTTGTTTTTATGAACTATGCGTCCTCTACATTCATTGCTGCCCTGGTTCCAGAAGAGGAATTACTGGAGTCAGAAGAGGCCGGCTTGCTGAAAGTAAGTGGAAAACACCACATACACCATAGCACATCAGAGGGAGGACACATTTTGTCTGTAGGGTGCCAAAGTGAGCATGGGCTACAGCTCACCCATGACTACCTCTTTTGGTCACCTTAAAATTGGAAAAAAACAAACAATGTTGCATAGTACATAAATCAGGAGCACACATGATCAACTACTAAGGTTCAGAAAAAAGGGAAAGGGATAATAAATTATACAAAAATGGATGTACATAACATAAATTTATCATACCAAAAAATAATCTAAATCATCCCAAATAGGCAAACACCAAGTTAGTTAAGAATAATCTGACATACCACTTGATACCTTCTTGCACTAGCACACAAATTAGTTTTTCTAGCAAGCTTTACTTAAGAGGCATAAACATTGCCAGGTAATTTTGAATATGCATTACTAAAAATGCTTGTTTCATGACTAGCTTGCTATATTAACTGGCTGCTGATCACCTGAGGAATAAGCAAAATGCTTGTTCAATGGGTGAAATGATCTTTTGTGCTGCACAAAAAATCATTGTCCTTGACCATGCATCATCATGTGTAAACAGAACTCACGCTACTGAAAACTATGGCAGCTGGGCACAATGAACCATCTAGTATAGATCACTCAGTGTGCATTGTTTACTTTTGATGTGCCTGTGTAAACAGAAATTCAAACAACCCCCGATCACTAAAAGTTTAGCATTTGGCTGTCCTACATACAGTATCGTTCTGCAGTTCAGTTTATGTAAATAGGCCTTTATTGGAATTAGAAAATTACAATAAATCACACTAAGTTTGTACATATCTCTCACTACCAATTTTCTTAATTTTGCTTTATTTTGATGTCCCTTTTGGTAGAGAACATTCTAAGGTTTCACTACTGGAAAAACACCCTTCTTATGCTGACGATAAAAATGTCTCCTCACACTTAGCAGCTATTTCCTTGTTTATTGCACAGCATCATTTATGCAATTTCCTTTAATTGATTGTATGTTTGACTCTTCATATCACATTTAAGATTTCCACTGCCCAATCTGACGTTGTTAATCTAAAAGAGGATCAGAACTTTGAAAAAGGAGAGGGATGGCTTACTCTCTCCCTTGTCAAACTGCTGTCTTTCTATTGATTACAAATGTACATATAAGAGCATATGTCTCCCAGATGTAAAGTGAATGGAAATGAAGTCATCTTATTTTTGGAGGTGTTATTTATCCTAGTTGTAAGCCTTTGTAAGAATGGCGGGGACCTAGCCTTCCCGATGGGAATGCGTCCAACTCCTGATTTGAGGCTGTTTGCGGTCACAGTCTCCAGGGTCATGATGGAGGGAAGAGAAGAGTCGGCAGTTATCCAGCCTCGCCATGAGGTGGCAGCACCCAATATTGTCACACCCCTGAGAGTCAGAGCCAGTAACTCCAGTGGAGAAACTGTGTTGAGTTCCTGTGAAACTTCGGAAAAAGGCTGCAGCTGGCTGAAGTTGCTTCCCCCTTCCCAGTTTGTTACACTTGTTGCACATCTCCTTGCTGGATTGCAGAGAAGTAGCCGCTGGAGGGTTCTACACCCTCAGTCCAGGAATGAATCGGATCAAGTAAGGGAGATATCTTTAAGGGACTGTTTGCCTGTCTTGTGGACAGCCGTGAAGTAAAAGGACTATGTCCCTATCTTACGGACTAATGATGGATAACCTCAACAATGGTTACATGCGGCCTGCATAGGTGTAATAACCTCACAGTACTACTCCATACACTCAGCCAGGACTTCAATTTTCATGTAACGTGTAAGGGCGCCACAAACGAGTGCATCACTTGTGGCTACCGCCCCGCGCCATGTTACACCTTTAATTTATAAAATCTTCTTCCTCTTTACTCAATATTTAAAAATTAAGTTGCTTGATTTGTAATATCAATAGTATGATATGCCTGCACAGCTATACTATTAATGCAGATAAAGTGCAAGATTTGCATTTATCAACATTAAATTTAATCTGCCATTGAACAAATAGGTACTATAATATTTCAAAATCTTGGAGAGGTTTAAGTAACCAACATAATTTTGTATCGTCAGCAAAAACTGCGACTTTACATTTTGTATCGTCCACAATATCCTCTGGGAAAGGAGATAAATAATAATACTGTATTTAGAGAAAGTGCTGAAAATCCGCTAGTATATCAAGGATTTATGCACATTTATAAGCAGAATAAAAGTGGACACCACTTTTATTTTCATACACAAAAAAGTTCAGGCCGGGGACAAGTAAACAAATACCGTAATAATAACTGTAATCCAACTACCGTGTTTGACATTGTACTATCCATTTTTTGGCAGACAAATATTATTTAATGAATAAATATTTACATGCTCTTTAAGGATCATTTTGCTGTTAAGAATAGTTTAATTATAATTAGCCTTTGTTTGCTGTAACAGATGGCAGAAAATTAATGGAAATTGATAAAACCTCACCTTGCAGATGTTAGAGTTTTGGAAATTGTTTTGATGTTTGCTTAATTTAAACATTTAACTTCCAAAATAATAAATTAGTGATGTGTTTTAAAAATGACTGAATAATGAACTATTCATTTTAAACATGTCATGATTAGAGATGAGCGTTGTTCTACTCGAACTGTTCGCCAATCTCAAATTCGAGCTGTTTTGGGCGGTGTTCGAGCCGGTCGACGAACAATTTGAGAAAAATTCGGCTGTTCGAGGTTATGTTCGATAACTGTTCGTGCACCAAAATCATAACTGGATTTTTTCTCAGTAATGATGAAAATTAATGTTAATACGCAGTTTGAGTGTACAGCGGGGTGGGGGGAGGGGCAAGGGATGGATCTCTGCAGGAACAATGAAGATCTCCATTTTTTTTTCTCTTTCCCGCATTTGCAGTGGGGAGGTGCAATCTGTCAGCCTATCAGCAGCGCACACACGGAGCGAAGTGCTTTTTTTCACACAAGCAAGGGCATGTGTGATTGGCAGTGTATGTCACATGTCCTTGCCCTATAAGACCAAGCCATTTTCCCCATCGCCACCATTTTCTCACTGCTGCAGCTGCGTGTTAGACGGCACCGCTGTTGCTGTGTGCGCTATACCTTGTTAATTTCAAGCCAATTTTCGCACAAATATACAGATAGCTTGGGAGTAGGGAATAGTTGTGATTGCAGTCCTTTTAAGGACTAGGTTACAGCATTTCCTACGACTTTTATCAGGCAGGTCTGTGCTCTTAAATAGATAGGTTGTGGGAGTAAAGACTAATTGTAATTGGAGTCCTTTTCAGGACTAGGTTACATCAGTTCCTATCAGTTTTTGCCAGGCAGGTCTGTGCCAGTGCTGTGCAAGTTTTTTTCACAGCATTTGGCTGAATCTAGCAAAGCTAATCCTTTTTGGCCTATTGCAGAGTGTGTTAGTCAGTGGAGTAGCCTATCTGTGTTGCAAGATATACCACCTGTGTATAGAATACCAATTTTTTTACTGCACCTAGTGAAGTAAAATCTTTTGGGCATAGCATCATTCTATTAGTCCATCTATACTGACCTCCATCAGGTTGCAAACTGAATATAATTTTTTTCTGCATCTAGCTCTGAAAAAATATTTGGGCTTCTAGCAGTGTGTGGGACTTGGTCTATTAGTCCATCTATACTGACCTCCATCAGGTTGCAAATTAAAAATAATTTTTTTCTTCATTTAGCTCTGAAAAAATATTTGGGCTTCTAGCAGTGTGTGGGACTTGTTCTATTAGTCCTTCTATACTGACCTCCAGCAGGTTGCAAATTGAATATAATTTTTTTCTGCATCTAGCTCTGAAAAAATATTTGGGCTTCTAGCGGTGTGTGGGACTTGGTCTATTAGTCCATCTATACTGACCTCCATCAGGTTGCAAATTAAAAATAATTTTTTTCTGCATCTAGCTCTGAAAAAATATTTGGGCTTCTAGCAGTGTGTGGGACTTGGTCTATTAGTCCATCTATACTGACCTCCATCAGGTTGCAAATTAAAAATAATTTTTTTCTTCATTTATCTCTGAAAAAATATTTGGGCTTCTAGCAGCGTGTGGGACTTGTTCTATTAGTCCATCTATACTGACCTCCATCAGGTTGCAAATTAAAAATAATTTTTTTCTGCATCTAGCTCTGAAAAAATATTTGGGCTTCTAGCAGTGTGTGGGACTTGGTCTATTAGTCCATCTATACTGACCTCCATCAGGTTGCAAATTAAAAATAATTTTTTTCTGCATCTAGCTCTGAAAAAATATTTGGGCTTCTAGCAGTGTGTGGGACTTGGTCTATTAGTCCATCTATACTGACCTCCATCAGGTTGCAAATTGAATAAAAAAAATTTCTGCATCTAGCTCTGAAAAAATATTTGGGCTCCTAGCGGTGTGTGGGACTTGGTCTATTAGTCCATCTATACTGACCTCCATCAGGTTGCAAATTAAAAATAATTTTTTTCTGCATCTAGCTCTGAAAAAATATTTGGGCTTCTAGCAGTGTGTGGGACTTGGTCTATTAGTCCATCTATACTGACCTCCATCAGGTTGCAAATTAAAAATAATTTTTTTCTGCATCTAGCTCTGAAAAAATATTTGGGCTTCTAGCAGTGTGTGGGACTTGGTCTATTAGTCCATCTATACTGACCTCCATCAGGTTGCAAATTAAAAATAATTTTTTTCTGCATCTAGCTCTGAAAAAATATTTGGGCTTCTAGCAGTGTGTGGGACTTGGTCTATTAGTCCATCTAAACTGACCTCCATCAGGTTGCAAATTGAATAAAAAAATTTTCTGCATATAGCTCTGAAAAAATATTTGGGCTTCTAGCGGTGTGTGGGACTTGGTCTATTAGTCCATCTAAACTGACCTCCATCAGGTTGCAAATTAAAAATAATTTTTTTCTGCATCTAGCTCTGAAAAAATATTTGGGCTTCTAGCAGTGTGTGGGACTTGGTCTATTAGTCCATCTATACTGACCTCCATCAGGTTGCAAATTAAAAATAATTTTTTTCTGCATCTAGCTCTGAAAAAATATTTGGGCTTCTAGCAGTGTGTGGGACTTGGTCTATTAGTCCATCTATACTGACCTCCATCAGGTTGCAAATTAAAAATATTTTTTTTCTGCATCTAGCTCTGAAAAAATATTTGGGCTTCTAGCAGTGTGTGGGACGTGGTCTATTAGTCCATCTATACTGACCTCCATCAGGTTGCAAATTAAAAATAATTTTTTTCTGCATCTAGCTCTGAAAAAATATTTGGGCTTCTAGCAGTGTGTGGGACTTGGTCTATTAGTCCATCTATACTGACCTCCATCAGGTTGCAAATTAAAATAATTTTTTTCTGCATCTAACCCAGCCAATAGTTTTGGCCTAATACCACAGTTTGGCCACTCAGCTCTGCTCGGTTACCATCCATTGTTTTTTTGTGCAAACAACTCCAGAGTTGTGAATTAGTTAACCACCAAAATGAGTGGAAAAAGGCCTGCTGCTGGTGGAAAGGGGAATAGGCGTGTTGGGAAGGGGAAAAAAGGTTGTGTCCGTGGGGTAGGTGCAGAAGAAAGACCATCTTCCAGCCAAACTAAAATGTCTACTTCTTTTAGCGGACAATGTGATAAGATCCCTTTCTTACGGCCACGCCAATCGCTACAAATTCCAGATGAGGCACAAAAACAGCAGGTGCTTCAACGGATATCAAGTGCTCCTTTAAGTGGGCTCTCCTCCACATCAACTTCAACATCACAAATACTCCAGTCCTCAAAGGTGTCACCCAAATCGCACTTGCTTCCTCACAGCTCCCAAATCTCCAGCTGCCCGTCTGAGTATGAGGTAGAACAGATGGTTGAGTCTGCAGAGCTGTTTACTCATACTATAGCCTGGGAATCAGAGGTCGACTCCAGCGCTTCTGTGAATCCAGACGAGGAAATGATCTGCACTGATGCCCAGAATCTTTATGAGTCGGATCCAGGACCAGACGCAGAAGGTTCTGACCATAATGTAGACCCTCATTCCCAAACTGTAACTCCTGTTGGTGGAGACAATGAGGAAGACGATGATAAGACTCAAATACCTGATTGGAGCGACAACTTTAGTTTTTTGTCAGGGCAGGAACAGGTTGGCTCTGAGGACGACGGGTGTGATAACGCACAGGGTGATGATGATGAGGTCGGAGATCCCACTTACTGTCAACCCACAGTCAGCCAAGAGATGAGGTCAGCAGAGGAGGTGGAGGAAGATGCTAGTGACGACGAGGTCAGGTTGCGCCTTCCTGGACAGAGACGTAGTACTGGAAGCACGTCAACAACTGCATCCTCAAACACAACTCTGCCTCTCACCACAAGTCGTGGTGGCTCTTCAGGTCGCATGGGTGCTAAGCCTTGCATAGCCTGGGCATTTTTTCAGATCGATAAAGATGACCCAACTCGTGTTATCTGTAACATTTGTCAGCAAAAGCTAAGTAGAGGCCAAAAAATACATAGTTTGAGTACTTCATGCATGAACCGGCACATGGACATGAAGAATAAGTTGCAGTGGGAAGCTCAGTGTGCTACAATGCGGTCTAGCCGGCCGGGCCAACCACCGTCTGCCATATCTTGTGCATCCGCGGCCTCTTCATCCTCTGTGACTGGGGGGACAGCAGTCACACCTGTTTTGGGGCGCAGACCTGCCACCTCTTTACCCGCAACAGCCTGCGTGATTGGCAGGTCATGATTTTCTTTGGAGGTGGTAACACCAGCTGGTCTTGAGCGCTGTCCGACATCGATAGCACCACCTTTGGATCAAGGCAACCTAACATGTCCGCCTGCATCTTCCTCACAGACCGGCAGTTTGCCGGGGACACCCTTATCAACCCCGTCTAAGCACAATACCCAGCCCTCGGTCCCTCAGATGTGGACAAGTAAAAGACCATTTCCTCCTAGCCATGAGAAAGCTAAGAGGTTGAATTTCACCATCTGCAAGCTCTTGGCTACAGAAATGCTGCCTTTCCGCCTGGTGGACACAGAGGATTTTCGAGACCTTATGTCCGTCGCAGTGCCCCAGTACCAGATGCCCAGTCGGCACTACTTCTCAAAGAAAGGTGTGCCTGCGCTCCACCAGCATGTCGCACACAACATCACCGCTTCTTTGAGAAACTCTGTGTGTGACAGGGTGCATTTCACCACAGACACTTGGACGAGTAGGCATGGACAGGGGCGTTACATGTCGCTGACTGGGCACTGGGTAACTATGGTGACAGCAGGACAAGGGGCTGCTGTCCAAGTCTTGCCGTCCCCACGAGTTGTGCGTCAATCCTCTTTATGTCATTTTTCCTCCACTGCTTCTGCCTCCTCAACCTCCTCTCGGTCTTCCACCTGCACCCAAAGCCTGTCTGGTCATGCCACAAGCTTTCTAACTGCGCAGAAGGGATCCTGCACACCTCCTTACTATGCTGGCAGTAGGGCTCAACGTCATCAGGCGGTTTTTACATTGAAATGTCTGGGAAATGTGAGTCACACAGCTGAGGAGTTGTGGTCAGCTCTGGAGAACCAATTTCATGAATGGTTGTCTCCACTGGACCTGAAACCAGGGAAGGCCGTGTGCGACAATGCTGCAAACCTGGGTGCGGCCCTTCACCGGGGCAATGTCACACACGTGCCTTGTATGGCTCACGTGTTGAACCTGGTTGTCCAGCAATTTTTAGCCCACTATCCCAGACTAGATGGCCTTCTGCAGAGGGCACGGTCGCTGTGTGCTCACTTCCGCCGTTCGCATCCCGCAGCTCAGCGACTTACATCTCTACAGAAGTCGTTGGGCCTGCCACTTCACTGGCTAAAATGCGATGTGCCTACCCGGTGGAATTCAACTCTGCACATGTTGCAGCGACTGTGGCAGCACCGACAAGCCCTGGTGCAATACGTTCTGACGTATAGCCTGAGCCAACGAGATTCAGAGGTGGGGCAAATCACGCTGGAGGAGTGGTCTCAGATCAGGGACCTATGCACCCTTCTGCACAGTTTTGAAATGGCGACGAAGATGTTTAGTGCTGACGATGCCATTATCAGCATGACTATTCCGGTGATTTACATGCTGGAGCACATGTTAAACAGAATTCGGAGTCAGGTGGTGGCACAAGAGGAGGTGGAGGAAGTAGAGGAGGAGGAGTTGTATGCGGAAGGGCTAACATCTGCAAGGTCCAGACGGTCGGCAGCACCAGGGCGGCAGGCATGTGAGGGTGGTGGAGATGATTTTACCAGGGCGCATGGTAGCAGCCAAACTAGTGAGGAAGGTGCAGGAGCCCAGGAAGAAGTGGAGGACGAACTGATGGAAGACTCATCAGATGAGGGAGACCTTGATCACATTTCTGTTGTGCGAGGTTGGGGGGAGAGGACAGAGGAAGGAAGCATGATTGTTACCTCGCCACCAACACAACAGGGACTTGGTGCTCCTGGATGCGCAACACACATGAGTGCCTTCTTGCTGCACTACCTGCAACATGACCCTCGAATTGTGAGAATTAGAAATAATCCTGACTACTGGGTTGCCACACTGTTAGATCCCCGGTACAAAAGTAAATTTGCAGAAATTATTCCTGCCATAGAAAGGGATGCACGCATGCAGGAGTATCAGCAGAGACTGTTGCAGAATCTTACATGTGCTTTTCCACAAAATACCAGTGGTGCACGTAGTGAATCTCACAGTTCCAACTTGCCAACCGTGGGACCGTCAAGTGTTCAGCACTCAAACCGTAACAGAACCACAGTATCTGCTGGTAACATCAATTTTGCGGAATCATTTCACCACTTTTTTAGCCCATCCTTTGCAAGGCCACAGGAGACAAGAAGTCTGACACATAGTCAACGCCTAGAGACGATGGTACAGGAGTATCTCCAAGTAAACATTGAAGCCACGACTGTGTCACTGGACCCTTGCTCTTTTTGGGCTTCCAATCTGGATAAATGGCCGGAGCTAGCCACTTACGCCTTGGAGATCTTGTCATGCCCCGCAGCCAGCGTTCTGTCTGAACGTGTGTTCAGCGCTGCTGGTGGTGTGCTGACAGATAAGCGCACGCGGCTCTCCACTGATAATGTAGACAGACTCACGTTCATAAAGATGAACAAATCATGGATCCGAAACGACTTTTCTACCCCTGTGTCATCCTGGGGAGAGTAAAAACTTGATGATTGGTTAAAATCACCCTACCAACCGTTTTAAGCTTTCAAATTACTAATCATGTTTATCTGTTTCTTGACTGGAAAATAATTTGGGCTTTGTAGCAGTGTGCAGCACTGATCCTATTAGGCCATCTATAATAAGCTTCACCAGATTTAAAATTAAAAATAATTTTTAGCTGCATCTAGCCCAGAAAATAATTTTGGGGCTCCGAGATGCGCAAGACACATAAGTGCCTTCTTGCTGCACTACCTGCAGCATGACCCTCATATTGTCAGAATTCGAAGTAATCATGACTACTGGGTTGCCACACTCTTAGATCCCCCAAACTTTTCGATCAACCTTTTCATTTTAATAAAGACCAAAAAAATGGTCATTTTTGAAATTATAAGCATTAGCAGGTTGTTAGAAACTGAAATCAAACAGTTTTCAACTCAAAACTTTATTCTAGGTGATGTTACATTTTCACATAGGACCCCTTGTTCGAAAGGAGCTTCTGAACTCTCTCGTCCATTGAATTTGTCAGGTTTTGGATGGTTTCTGCTTCAATTGTTTTGCATGAGGACAGAATACCCTCCCAGAGCTGTTGCTTAGATGTGAACTGCCTCCCGCCATCATAGACACTCCTTTTAATGATGCTCCAAAGGTTCTGAATGGGGTAGAGGTCAGGGGAGCATGGGGGTCACACCATAAGTTTGTCCCCTTTTATGCCCATATCAGCCAGAGATGCAGATGTTTTATGTGCAGCATGAGATGGTGCATTATCATGCAGAAAAATGATCTTGCTGTGAAATACATGGTTCTTCTTCTTGAACCATGGCAGGAAGTGCTGTTGGAGAAAATCCACATACATTATGGAGTTCATCTTTAGCGCCTTCAGGTATCCTAAAGGGGCCGACAATCTCTCTCCCCATGATTCCAGCCCAAAACATTACTCCACCTCCTCCTTGTTGGCGCTGTAGCCGTGTTTGCGTGGGGTGTCCGTCAACCAGCCATCCTCCACTCCATTCATCTGGACCATCGAGCGCTGCACGGCACTCATCCGTGAACAAAACAGTTTTGAAATCAGTCTTCATGTAATGTTTGGCCCACTGGAGCCGTTTCTGCTTGTGTGAAGTGGATAGAGGAGGTCGACAGGATGGCGTATGCACAGCTGCAAACCTCTGAAGGACCCTGCATCTTGTTGTTCGGGGGACGTTGGAGGCACAAGCAGCTTCAAAAACTTGTCTGCTGCTATGACAAGGCTTTTTTGCCGCTGCTCTTTCAACCTGACGTAATTGCCTGTAGGAAAGAGTCCTCAATTTGCCCTTATCAGCACGCACACGTGTGTACTGTGAATCAGCTACATACTTCTTGATTGCCAAGACACTTCATCCTGATCATCGCACAATGTTGATTGTAGTCATGCCTTGACCTAAACACTCCACAATTTGTTGCTTCTCAGCAGCCGACACATCCTTTTTCTTTCCCATTTTGGCAGAAAATGTAGGCTGCTTAATAATGTGAGAGAGCCTTCTTAAGTAGTCTTGCCTTTCATTGGACACACCTGCCAAACTAATTAGCACAGGTGTCTGCAATTGCTTACAGTGATATAAAGAGCCCTGACACGCATCACCATCAATGAGTTTAACTGACAAACAAACAAATTCTTCCCTTATCACTCCTAAACACTTTTTGCATAATAATTTGGAACGCGGTGTACATGTGCTTTTCCACAAAACACCAGTGGTTCACGTAGTGAATCTTACAGTTCTAACTTGCCAACCGTGGTCTGTATGGAATTGTTCAATAAAGGGCCCAAAATTAAGATAACATAGATGGGAGAGGTCTCTATGAATAGGAATTCCTAAGTATTTGATACCCTGTGAGGGCCAGGCAAAGGGAAAGTTGGACTGGATGGAATCCTATATGGATTTAGGGAGGGAGACATCGAGGGCCTCAGACTTCGCTGCATTGATTTTAAAATTTTACCATGTAACAAAGTGATCTATTTCAGCCATAACAGCAGGGATGGATATATGTGATTGAGTGATATATACTAGGACATCATCAGCAAATAGAGAGCACTTGTACTCGGTGCCTCCCACCTCAATCCACCTAATATTGGGGTTATGGCGAATTGATGAGAGCAGGTGCTCCGTCACTAGGATGTATAAGGGAGGGGACAGAGGACATCCCTGCCTTGTCCCATTGGTGATTGTGAAAGGTGATGAAAATGTTCTGACGCACCCCCTGGGCCTTGGGACACCCGGAGCCGGACCCTTTTTGGTGGATGCTGGTGGTTGTAGTCTTCGTGGCGGCGATCCGGTTCCGTGGCTCAGGGCGGTCAAACCAGTGGCGGAACTATTTATGTGGTTTTGATGTTTAAATGTCCGACTACGCCACCCGTGGATTGCGGTCAGAGTGAACCGCCGCTACAGGGCAGACCGCTAAGGCTGGTGTTGTGGGTGCAGCAGAGCGTAGCATAACTCCCCACGGGAGGAGTATAGCCTCAGGGCAGTGTATGCGGAGGATGGGGGTGATGGTGCAGGGCAGCAGCAGTAACGACACGGAGTCAGTGATGCAGTTCAGGGCCTTTACTCACAGTTCTTATTATCCAGACCACGTCTGCAGGTAACGGCTGCCCACGTCGTACTGTGCTCACCAGGTGAGGGGCTCAGACAACTCCCAGATAACTTTGGAGCGCTTCACAGGACCCCCTTTGTGTGTCCTTTGTCTGGCCTTTCTTACCAACACTTCTGTCCGGCTGCCTCGGGCCTCCTCTTGGTAAACTTGGCGCCAGTTTCCCTGACCCTATGTGGTGCCTTCCTAGCGGGTGGAGCAAGGGGCTGCGCCACATAAAATGTCAGAGCCTCCGGTTTCTAGCTGAGGGTCGTTTCCTGCCTCCACTAGTTCGGGGACCGGTCTCCCCCTTTGGCCTGACCCCTCCACGCAGGTGGATTCGGGCGTGCGGTGGCGACTCGCCCGTCCGCACCCCTGGGATCCCTTCATTCCTCGTTCCTGGAGCCTTCTCCGCTCCTCTTCCTTCCTTCTCCCTCTTGCAGGCCTGGGCCTCTGTTACTAGGCCCGCCTCCGGAGCAGAGCTCATGCAGAGCCCCTGCTCCCTGCCACTTCTGCTCAGACTTCTCTGCACTGAACTAAGATGGTGCCCACCTTTTATACTCCCTTCTCAATGCACCCAGGAACTGCTTCCTCCCTGCTCCTGCACTGCAGGGTTCCCCTTCCTCAGTGTTCCCTCCCCCCACTCCAGCCAGGGACAGGGACTGTCGTGCCCATCTCAGGGGCATATTGGTCGCCCTGCCCCACGGCAATGTGGTGTAATGCATGCAGGTGTCGGGTCCTGATCCACACTCCATCCTTATCTGAGAGTGAGATATCACACCTCTGGGTGAGGTGCAATACGTCTGTAGCAACCGAGCCCTCGGTGCTACAGTTCCATTTATCTTCAGCCTAGGTGACGTATTGTGATACAGGGCCGTGATTTTGGCTATAAAAGGGTCCCCTAGACCCCTACCCCAAGCTTTTTAAGAGAATCATATATGGCGTGCCAGGAGACTCTATGGAATGCTTTCTCAGCATCCAACGAGAGTATCTACTTACAAATTTTTAACTGCATCTAGCCCAGGAAATACTTTGTGCCTAGTAGCAGTGTCTGCTAGTCAGCGGATTATCCCGGCTGTTAAGCAAGCTACACCACCTGTAGTTTGGACACTTAATTTTTTCAAAGGAAATGCTTCGGGACCACGGGATACTTAGTGAAGAGCATCAGGAGGCACCCCAAGGCATAGGGGCTGGGACTGGCACTAGGATGCCTTGCGGTGGACAGCCGAGCTCGATCCTTATAAAAGCTTTTTAACTGCAGCAGCTTTAGTGGACGCTACTGGAGCTGGAATTACGCGGCTGCTGGCATGAGACTTGCCCTCCAATAGATCCTTGTAAATGGATTTAAAGTGTATTCATTCAAATTAGAGGGACAATTTAAATTAAAAAGCTTAGAGCTGCCTCCACCACAGGGGGGCTCTCTCGACCCACCAGCGGACAGGCACCAGTATTGGGAGAGGGGGGCTGGCCGTCAGGGTTCACCGCGGCTCTGGCACAAACCCGGCGACACGGAGGTGGCACGGGCAGGAGCGGACTGGCCGTCTCGGCTTCTCACTTTTTGGATTTTAGAAGGGCATGACATGCCTATATCTGTGTCTCCCCCTCCTTTTACTCCTCCACCTCTTTTCTTTTCGCATGACTATATGTACTTGTCACTTTTCCATGTGTTAGTTGTGTCTTCTGAGCAGTTTGTCAGCTTTTGGACACCTTTGAAGGTGTTTTCTATGTGTTTCTATGTGTTTTTGTTTGCCTGCCATTGGTTTTAACGGTGTTCGAAGGTGTTCGACGAACAGTTCGACGAACAGTTCGGCGAACACACGGGTGTTCGACGAACCGAACCGAACTCGAACACTACGGGGGTGGCTCAACACTAGTCATGATGTCATTGACTGTACATTTTTTATTTAGAAAAAACAAATGAAATAAAATATCATATGCAAGATTTCTGCATAAATAGCCACTATCAAAATTAATATTGAGTTGTACTCATTTGTAAAAATTGGTGAACTTTCCTTCTGAATGCAGGTATGGAAAAAATGCTGCAAAATAAGAAAGCTTTCAAAAATAAAAGTAGTAGTAGCGTTAAAGGACGAATCTCCCTCCAATGATATCAGTTATTAATGGGGGAACTCTCCTACACCTCTATTGAGGTCAGATATTAATTATTAACATCAAACTTGACTATTAATAATAAATATCCACTAAGTTATGCCGTAACGTTATCTGTGCCTTATACTATATACCAACTGAGACAAAACCGTGTACTAAAAAAAGGTATTTATTACACACAAGTCTACAGTTAATGTACTATTATTTATCACACTAACACAGTACACAATAATAATAAAAATAGCACACAAGACGGATATACCATTCCAAATTACCTAACATATTTCCACTCAAGATTCCTAATCACTCATGCAATATCTGTCCACCCACCTATCACTAACTTTCCCTACATATATACAGATACAAGGATATCAATCTCTAGGGGGGTTAGCACAGGGTATGCAGGGCCTAGTAAGTAAAGAAGTTACAGGGCAAGAGAGATACTCAGGCATGTGATGTTGTGTCCATTGTCGCCAAGAGTCAAAAAGAGAGCCACATGGCTAGCTCTGGGGCTTTTAAGCCCTCCACACAAGAGGAAGTGTCCAGATTCATGTGACAGGAAATTATGTATTATTCCCCGCCTACTGGCAAAGGTCTTTGTTCATTTCCAACCATACTAGCAAAACCTGTTTGAACACATAGCTGGACATTCTATTGATTCCTCCCCCAGCAGCAGCACCAGTGGGGATGGGGAAGCATGGTGATTGGGCATAAACACATGGGGAGATGTGGGGCCAATATATACATATATATGTATCTGCACGCATGGCTAGCATGCAGATACATATATACATGTACAACGTGGGACACTTCCCTTTACAAGTAGCTTGCTTTTTTGAATGTTTGCTTTTCTTATGTGATAGTTTAGTAAAAAGTACATATCAGAAAAGAATGTTTTGGTCTGCCATGCTTTCTTATTCTCTACTGAAGTTGTAGTTGAGAAAGAGTGTGCTCAGTCACAAATCCTAGTAGTGTCTGCCACTACTCAGGATAAAGCTGCACAGTTCTCTATCTCAATGCCTGGAATCTGCTGCTATGATCAGTGTAAGGCAGGGCCGGAAGGGAAGGGTACCTAAATTTGATGTGATCATAGTGTTCAGCTTCTTGGTAAGGATACTCATGAAAACACTGGTGACATTTTTTAAATAGCTGTAGTTTGCATGCAGATAGAGACTGCAGGTTTAGCTAGGGAATGTGAGCAATGAGTCAATAATTATAATTTGTTTGAGTGCTATGTCAGGAAGATACATCAGACAGCATCCTTGATAAATGCTTCAAAATATATGCCAAAAGCTGTGTACCATCATATCCAATCAGCTACATATGACATTGCAAACTGTATATCTTCCCTTAGCTGTGTGCTTCTTGTAGGATGAATTCCTAGGGTGACAATGCATATCAGGTATATAAAGTGCTTGCAATAGAAAAAATATATAATTTAAATGTACTTCATTAAAGCTCTCTGTTGCAGTGAATAAGAAGTGGGGTGTTTGACACTAGTGATATTGAACTTCAGAGAAGGTAGCAGTGTAGCTGTTGTACATACACGGTAATCAACAGTATCATTACCCATGTATCCACTGTGATTATATATCAATACAGATCCTGCTCCCTCTCTACAACCAGACCCCTGGGTGCATGTGTGTAATATCTGTTTGAGTGCAATATTGTCAAATTGTATGCACAGTTAAACATGACATAATGTAAATACTAATCTCTTTTCTCTGCATCCAGCTTCTCAATGTTCTGTTATGTCAAGTGTGAACATTTCTTCTTCTTGTTGCAAGATTTCATTTTCTGGTACATAGTAATTGCTCTTGTTTATGTTTCTAAATGTTTAAAGTTATCTCAATCAATTGATCTGTATGGTCTTTTCTGTCTATCATGGGTGTTTGTTTATCTCTATTTAATGTTGAATGCTCTGGTCTCTAAATAGCTGATAAATTGTTTAAGGAGGTAAATTTGGCCTAAATTTTAGCAGATACTTCACTATTTGTTAAAATAGGGCCTAGAGAAAGCATATGTGTTAAGTGCATGTGTGCAATATCTCCCTAATTGCAAAATTATCAAAGTATAAGCACAGTTAAGCTTGCCAGTTAATTAGAGCAGCTGTTATGTACTTTGCAGAGGGACTCAGCAAGACTGACACCAAACCAGCAAAGGCACAGCCACAGAGGCACTTGGTACAAGTTGCCCAGCTAGGCAAGCCCTTGAGAGCCAGGAATACTTTTCACCCAGCTCCCAGTAATTGGAAGGGGAACTTTGGCAGAGCCCTTTCAGGCACAGCTGGAGTCTGGTGATGCAGTCGATGCCTAGTCAAGAACCAGGTGAGTACCTCTGGAAGAACCCCAGGAAGTGTAACCAGAAGAGAAAATGAGAAAACCCCAGAAAAGATAGCAACACTAATGCTAGCACCACTCACAACCCAGCACATAAGAACTGCAATAAACAGCAAAGGACTGAGTAGAGACCAGGATTAAATAGCCTGACTAATGGTCAGATATTGAATACCTCCCAATCATCCCCAGTCAGTCACTAGTTTGGACAGCAGAATGGACAACATCCCATCACTATATAGTGCCAGACACCGCTGCGTCCTGTGTTGTCTGGCAACTGGAGATATCAGTGAGAGACACAGCGTCCCACGTCCTCACACATCCTACAACACCATAACGCGATGCTCCATAAGATTGGAACAGTCTCTGTGCATGCGTAGTAGCTCCGTCTCCACCTTGGAAAAAAACCTTAAAAACCTCAGGTAATAAATGGCAAATCCCAAAAAATACTGCAATCCCTTGAGGTTATGCCCACTCCAACACCGCCCTCACCTTCTCGTGGTCCATCTGAAACCCCATGGGGGACAGAATGAGTCCCAGGAACCCCAACTCCTGCACTTCAAAAGCACTTCTTTTTTTTTACATAAAGAAAATGGTCCTCCAATCTTTTCAGGTTGGTAAACACATGGTTCCTATGCGCAGCCAGGTCTCTGGAAAAGATGAGGATGTCATCAATGTAAACAATGACACAAATACCAAAAAGATCATGGGAAATATATTTTACAAGCATCTGAAACACAGCTGGAGCATTACAGAGCCCAAAGCGCATGACAAAATACTCATAATGACCCTTGGGGGTATTGAAGGCTGTTTTCCACTCAACCTCTCCTTGATGTGAACAAGATTGTAAGCCCCCCAGAAATCCAGCTTAGTAAACCAACTTACCCCCACCAGTTGGTAAAATAGGTCAGGAATACGTGGTAGAGGGTACTGATTATGTACAGTTATGCGACTGAGCTCACGATAGTAAATACATGGTCTCAAACAGCCATCCTTTTTCACCACAAAAAGGAACCCTGCTCCAACCAGGGATTTAAAAGGTCGGATAAACCAATTTTTAAAATTTTCCAAAATATATTCCCTGATGGCTTGCCTCTCGGTTTCTGACATGTTAAAAATTCTACACTTAGGTAACTTTGCCCCCCCAATGAGCTGGATGTAACAGTCAAAGGTTCTATGTGGGGGTATGATAAATACTGGTTCAGCGGTACGATACCCAATACTCTGGGCAAGAGGAGAACTATCGAGAGAAGGTAATGTTATAGAAGCATCCAAGGAGATAAGAGGAACCTACAACTCCTTGGCCACGTCAGCATTTAAAAAACTTATCCCAGCCCCGCAATCAACAAAAGCATACCCTCCACACTCTTAATGCTAAATTTTATAACAATAGGTAAAAGTAATTTCTGTGCAAGGGATACGTGAGCGCCTAACTGGGCATCCCTGAACCCAGTTAGGCGTGGTCTTTTCCTGCCAGCTCCAGACAAGGACATTCACGAACCAGATGGCATGTGAAACCACACAAAAACACTGTTGCCGATGCCGTCTTCGCTGCCTTGACTTCCAAGAGGTACCAACTCCACAAAGCTACATAGGTTCTACCTCAGCCTCAGGACCGGCAGAGGGTATGGATGAACTCTGCCGGAGTGACAATTTTTTTCCCCACATCTCTCCCGTCTTCTCCGATCAAGTCGCACAGCTAAAGTCATGGCGGCCTCCTATAACCAGGGAGGAGAGTGGTGCACTAGCATATCTTTAATATGTTCATTAAGCCCAGACAGGAAAGTCCTATGAAGAGCGGTATTGTTCCATACAGTCTCTATGGCCCATCTATGAAACTGGGAGCAGTAGTCAGCTGCAGTGAGGTCCCGCTGACCCAATGCCTTAAGATGGTATTCAGCTAAAGCTACCAGGTCAGGTTCATTATAAATCTGCCCCATAGCCTTAAAAAACTCATCAACTGACGAGAGTATTGGTGAACCTGAGGGTAATAAAAATTGCCAAAGCCTGGGGATCCCCTGTAAGAAGGAAAATAACAAAACCCACCCAAGTACCTTCATTACCGGAAGAAACAGGGTGAAGTTGGAAACATTATTTGCACCACACCTTAAAATTATTAAATTATTTTGGATCTCTCCCAAAAACATCAGGCAAGGGCACCTTAGGTTCTATGGGAATGACAGAACAGCAAAAAAGGGCAGCAATGTTTACCTGCCCACATCTTCAAAGCCAAATACACTACCAGGATGCAGCAGACCCACATAAAGATGGCGGCTGCACAGGTGCAAAATACTGATGAGACAATCACTCACAACCTATCATTTCATGTATTTGAATTTCACAAAAAAAGGCTTGTATAGGGTGCTGTTCACACTAGGGTAGTGCACAATATCTGGCTTACAGCCTATTAGTTACGCCCATACTATTAGACTAGGTGGGCTTCCCGGTACTATCCAAGTGCACCCCCTGGGAACGGACACCCTGGTTTACAATGCCCGCACTGATGGGCCTGGTTTTGAAGATCTGGGCAAGTAAACACTGCTGCCTTTTTTGCTGTTTTTTCTTGAATTTTTGGGGGAATTTTAATTCTTCTTAGTGTGGCTTTGCTGTTAGTGTTTAGAGTAGGACTCGTAAGCATGAGGACCCTTGACGCGGGTTACAAGCTTACGTATTTTGGCCAAAATATCAACTAATACCTCATATATTATGGAACGCTTGCTCCGTCTGCAACAAACTTTCCTACATTCACGATCTCTTCATCACTAACAAGCTTTCCTTCCTCGGCATCCCTGAAACCTGGCTCACCCCCTCCGACACAGCCTCTCCTGCTGCACTTTCGTATTGCGGATTCCACCTCTCCCATACCCCCCGCCTCACCGGCAAGCACGGTGGAGGAATAGGTTTCCTCCTCTCAGAAAACTGCTTCTTCACCCATATCCCACTGCCGCCCTCAATTACTCTCCCCTCTTTTGAAGTGCACTGCGTGCGCATCTACTCCCCATCCAACCTCCAACTGGCTGTCATATACCGCCCCCCAGGATCAACCACCATTTTCTTTGACCACTTCACCACTTGGCTACTTCATTTCCTCTCCGTTGACATCCCCACTATCCTCATGGGCGACTTTAACATCCCCATTGACACTTCCCTCTCAGCTGCCTCTAAGCTTCTATCCCTCACTTCCTCCTTTGGTCTTACTCAGTGGCCCTCCACACCCACCCACAAAGACGGCCACACACTGGACCTCATCTTCACCCGCCTCTGTTCCCTATCTAACCTCTCTAACTCACCTCTCCCTCTTTCTGACCACAACCTACTCACATTCTCTTCCCTCTTTCCCCGGAGCAACAATCCCCACTCCACAAACTTGCATACCCTGGCAGAAATCTCAAACACCTTGACCTACACTCACTCTCTGAATCCCTCCTCCCTCTTACAGACATTAGTTCCTTACATGATGCAGATGTTGCTGCCACTTTATACAACACCACAACTGCTGCAGCTCTAGATTCAGACACCCCGCTCACACATTCCAAGGCTCGCACAATCAACAGAAAACCCAGGCACACCAGCCTAACTAAAGAACTGCGACGGGCCTCCAGCATAGATGGAAAAGGTCCCACTCCCATGAGCACTTCATCGCATTCAAACAGTCCCTCACTACCTTCAAGTCCACACTCACTGCAGCAAAACAACAAACTTCGCATCTCTCATATCCTCCCTGTCTCACAACCCCAAACAACTGTTCAACACCTTCAATTCTCTCCTCCATCCCCCAGTGCCTCCTCCCTCTCCTCTTATTTCAGCTGAAGACTTTGCCTCATTCTTCAAGCAGAAGATTGACACCATCAGACAAAGATTTTGCCTAAAGCCCCCACAGCCCCTCCCCACACCTACTCAACCCTCTTCCTCCAAAACCGTCTTCTCCACCATTTCTGAAGACCAACTTTCCTCCTTACTCTCCAAATCACACCTCACCACCTGTAAACTTGACCCAATCCCATCCCATCTCATCCCAAACCTTACCACTATCTTCATCCCAGCCCTAGCCCACCTCTTCAACCTGTCACTAACAACTGGAGTCTTCTCCTCATGCTTCAAACATGCCTCAATCACACCCATCCTCAAAAAGCCCTCCCTTGACCCATCCTCTGTGTCTAGCTATCACCCCATATCACTTCTACCCTATGCCTCAAAATGACTGGAACAACATGTCCACTCTGAACTGTCCTCCCACCTCTCCTCCTGCTCCCTCTTTGACCGCCTACAATCTGGTTTCTGACCACACCATTCTACTGAAACTGCACTGACTAAAGTCACCAACGACCTACTAACCGCCAAATCTAAACGACACTACTCTGTCCTCCTCCTCCTCGACCTGTCATCTGCCTTTGATACAGTGGACCATTCACTCTTACTACAGACTCTCTCGTCTATCGGCATCACAGACTTGACCCTATCCTGGATCTCCTCATACCTAACAGACCGGACATTCAGTGTCTCCCACTCACACACCACCTCCTCATCTCGCCCCCTATCTGTCGGTGTCCCCCAAGGTTCAGTTCTAGGACTGCTGCTCTTCTCCATCTACACCTTTGGCCTGGGACAGCTCATAGAGTCTCACGGCTTTCATTATCACCTCTATGCTGATGACACACAGATCTACCTCTCTGGACCCGATATCACCTCCTTACAAACCAAAATCCCACAATGTCTGTCTGCTATTTCATCCTTCTTCTCTGCCAGATTTCTAAAACTTTACATGGACAAAACAGAATTCATCATCTTTCCGCCATCTCATTCAACCCCCCCAACTGACCTATCTATCAACGTCAAAGGCTGCCCACTCTCCCCAGTCTCTCAAGATCGCTGCCTTGGGGTAACCCTGGACTCTGAACTCTCCTTCAAACCACATATCCAAGCCCTTTCCACTTCCTGCCGAATCCAACTCAAAAATATCTCCCGGATCCGCACATTTCTCAACCATGAATCTGCAAAAACACTAGTGCACGCCCTCATCTTTTCCCGCCTTGACTACTGCAACCTCCTGCTCTGTGGCCTCCACTCTAACACTCTCGCACCCCTCCAATCTATCCTAAACTCTGCTGCTCGACTAATCAACCTGTCCCCCCGCTTTTCCCCGGCCTCTCCTCTCTGTCAATCTCTTCACTGGCTCCCCATTGCTCAGAGACTCCAGTTCAAAACCCTAACCATGACATACAAAGCCATTCACAACCTGTCTTCTCCTTATATCTCTGACCTAGTCTCCCTTTACATACCCGCACGCAACCTCCCATCCTCACAAGATCTACTTCTCTGCTCCCCTGTTATCTCCTCCTCCCACAATCACATACAAGATTTCTCCCGTGCTTCCCCCCTTCTCTGGAACTCTCTACCCCAACGTATCAGACTCTCGCCTACCGTGGAAACCTTCAAAAGGAACCTGAAGACCCACCTCTTCCGACAAGCCTACAATCTGCAGTAACCACCGCTCCACCATATCGCTGCACGACCAGCTCTACCCTCACCTACTGTATCCTCACCCATCCCTTGTAGATTGTGAGCCCTTGGGGGCAGGGTCCTCGCTCCTCCAGTACCAGTCGCTGTCACATTGTGTTCAAGATTAATGTAATTGTTCTTGTATTATACCCCTTTTTCACATGTAAAGCGCCATGGAATAAATGGCGCTATAATAATAAATAATAATAATAATATATTATATATATATATATGTATTTTTGCACAGTTTTATTCCAGGGTGCAGCCAGGGCCATCAGTGCGGGAATTGTAAACTAGGGTGTCTGTTCCCAGGGGGTGCACTTGCATAGTACCGGGCAGCCCGCCTAGTCTAATAGTATGGGCGTAACTAATAGGCTGTAAGCCGGATACTGTGCACTACCCTAGTGTGAACAGCACCCTATACAAGCCTTTTTTTGTGCAATTCAAATACTAAGCAGTCACCCCCTCCATGAAATGGTAGGTTGTGAGTGATTGTCTCATCAGTATTTTGCACCTGTGCAGCCGCCATCTTTATGTGGGTCTGCTGCATCCTGACAATGCATTTGGCTTTGATGATCTGGGCAGGTAAACATTGCTGCCCTTTTTTTGCTGTTTTTTCTTGAATTTTTGGTGGAATTTTAATTCTTCTTAGTGTGGCTTTGCTGTCTATGGGAATGACCCCCACTGCAGGACTGGGGTTAGAACTTGCCTGTGTTGGGGGAACACCCTGAGCAAGGGTTTGGCTTTGCTGGTTCACAGTGCTTGCCCAATCCTGGAAGATTCCCAGAAGACACTGTATCTGGCCTTTAAGCTGCATGACTGGATCCATTTTTTTTAATACAGTACAGACCAAAAGTTTGGACACACCTTCTCATTTAAAGATTTTTCTGTATTTTCATGACTATAAAAATTGTACATTCACACTGAAAGCATCAAAACTATGAATTAACACAAGTGGAATTATATACTTAACAAAAAAGTGTGAAACAACTGAAAATATGTCTTATATTCTAGGTTCTTCAAAGTAGCCACCTTTTGCTTTGATGACTGCTTTGCACACTCTTGGCATTCTCTTGATGAGCTTCAAGAGGTAGACACCAGAAATGGTTTTCACTTCACTGGTGTGCCCTGTCAGGTTTAATAAGTGGGATTTCTTGCCTTATAAATGGGGTTGGGACCATCAGTTGTGTTGTGCAGATGACTGGTGGATACACAGCTAATAGTCCTACTGAATAGACTGTTAGAATTTGTATTTTGGCAAGAAAAAAGCATCTAAGTAAAGAAAAACGAGTGGCCATCATTACTTTAAGAAATGAAGGTCAGTCAGTGCGAAAAATTGGGAAAACTTTGAAAGTGTCCCCAAGTGTGGTTGCAAAAACCATAAAGTGCTACAAAGAAACTGGCTCACATGAGGACCGCCCCAGAAAAGGAAGACCAAGAGGCACCTCTGCTTCCGAGGATAAGTTTATTAGAGTCACCAGCCTCAGAAATTGCAGGTTAACAGCAGCTCTGATTAGAAACCAGGTCAATGCAACACAGAGTTCTAGCAGCAGACACATCTCTTCAACAACTGTTAAGAGGAGACTTTGTGCAGCAGGCCTTCATGGTAAAATAGCTGCTAGGAAACCATTGCTAAGGACAGGCAACAAGCAGAAGAGACTGGTTTGGGCTAAATAACACAAGGAATGGACATTAGACCAGTGGAAATCTGTGCTTTGGTCTGATGAGTAGTGTTGAGCCACCCCCGTAGTGTTCGAGTTCGGTTCGGTTCGTCAAAGACCCATATGTTCGCCGAACTGTTCGTCAAACTGTTAGTCTAACACCTTCGAAGACCGTTAAAACCAATGGCAGGCAAACAAAAACACATAGAAACACATAGAAAACACCTTCAAAGGTGTCCAAAAGCTGACAAACTGCTCAGAAGACACAACTAACACATGGAAAAGTGACAAGTACATATAGTCATGCGAAAAGAAAAGAGGTTGAGGAGTAAAAGGAGGGGGAGACACAGATATAGGCATGTCATGCCCTTCTAAAACCGAAAAAGTGCGAAGCCGACACGGCCAGTCCGTTCCTGACCGTGCGACCTCCATGTCGTCAGGTTTGTGCCAGAGCTGCAGAGGACCCTGACGGGCCAGCCCCCATCTCCCAATACTGGTGCCTGTCTGATGGTGGGTCGAGCGAGCCCCCCTGTGGTGGAGGCAGGTCTAAGCTTTTTAATTTAAATTGTCTCTCTAATTTGAATGAATACACTTTAAATACTTATATAAGGATCTATTGGAGGGCAAGTCTCATGCCAGCAGCCGCAGTAATTCCAGCTCCAGTAGCGTCCACTAAAGCTGATGCAGTTAAAAAGCTTTTATAAGGATCGAGCTCAGTGGTCCACAGCAAGGTGTCCTACAGCCTGTCCCAGCCCCTATGCCTTGGGATGCCTCCTGATGCTCTTCACTGAGTATCCTGGGGTTCCGAAGCATTTCCTTTGAAAAAATGAAGTGTCCAAACTACAGGTGGTGTAGCTTGCTTAACAGCTGGGATAATCCGCTGACTAGCAGACACTGCTACTAGGTACAAAGTATTTCCCGGGCTAGATGCAGTTAAAAATTTGTAATTAGATACTCTTGTTGGATGCTGAGAAAGCATTTCATAGAGTCTCCTGGCACGCCATATATTATTCTCTTAAAAAGCTTGGGGCAGGGGTCTAGGGGACCCTTTTATAGACAAAATCACGGCCCAGTATCGCAATACATCAACTAGGCTGAAGATAAAGGGAACTGTAGCACCCCGAGGGCTCGGTTGCTACAGAGGTATTGCACCTCACCCAGAGGTGTGATATCTCTCTCTCAGGTATGGATGGAGTGTTGATCAGGACCCCGACACCTGCATGCATTACACCACATTGCCATGGGGCAGGGCGACCAATATGCCCCTGAGATGAGCACGACAGTCCCTGTCCCTGGTTGGAGTGGGGGGAGGGAACACCGAGGAAGGGGAACCCTGTAGTGCAGGAGCAGGGAGGAAGCAGTTCCTGGGTGCAATGAGAAGGGAGTATAAAAGGTGGGCACCATCTTAGTTCAGTGCAGAGAAGTCTGAGCAGAAGTGACAGGGAGCAGGGGCTCTGCATGAGCTCTGCTCCAGAGGCGGGCCTAGTAACAGAGGCCCAGGCCTGGAAGAGGAAGGAGGAAGGAAGAGGAGCGGAGAAGGCTCCAGGAACGAGGAACGAAGGGATCCCAGGAGTGCGGAGGGACGAGTCGCCACCGCAAACCCGAATCCACCTGCATGCAGGGGTCAGGCCAAAGGGGGAGATCGGTCCCCGAAACTAGTGGAGGCGGGAAATGACCCTCAGCTAGAAACCGGAGGCTGTGATATTTTATGTGGTGCAGCCCCTCGCTACACCCGCTAGGAAGGCACCACATAGGGTCAGGGAAACTGGCGCCCAGTTTACCAAGAGGCAAGCCGGACAGAAGCGTTGGTAAGAAAGGCCAGACAAAGGACACACAAAGGGGGTCCTGTGAAGCTCTCCAAAGTTATCTGGGAGTTGTCTGAGCCCCTCACCTGGTGAGCACAGTACGACGTGGGCAGCCGTTACCTGCAGAAGTGGTCTGGATAATAAGAACTGTGAGTAAAGACCCTGGACTGCATCACTGACTTTGTGTCGTTACTGCTGCTGCCCTACACCATCACCCCCATCCTCCGCATACACTGCCCTGAGGCTATACTCCCCCCGTGGGCAGTTATACTACGCTCTGCTGCACCCACAACACCAGCCTCAGCGGTCAGCCCTGCAGCGGCGGTTCACTCTGACCGCAATACACGGGTGGCATAGTTGGACATTTAAACATCAAAATCACATAAATAGTTCCGCCACTGGTTTGACCGCCCTGAGCCACGGAACTGGGTCCCCGTCACGGAGACTACATCCACCAGCATCCACCAGAAAGGTTCCGGCTCCGGGTGTTTCAAGGCCCAGGGGGCCAGTCAGAACATTTTCATCACCTTTCATAATCACCAATGGGACAAGGCAGGGATGTCCTCTGTCCCCTCTCTTATACATCCTAGTGACGGAGCACCTGCTCTCATCAATTCGCCATAACCACAATATTAGGTGGATTGAGGTGGGAGGCACCGAGTACAAGTGCTCTGCATTTGCTGATGATGTCCTAGTATATATCACTCAATCACATATATACATCCCTGCTGTTATGGCTGAAATAGATCACTTTGTTACATGGTCAAATTTTAAAATCAATGCAGCGAAGTCTGAGGCCCTCGATGTCTCCCTCCCCAAATCCATACAGGATTCCATCCAGTCCAACTTTCCCTTTGCCTGGCCCTCACAGGGTATCAAATACTTAAGAATTCCTATTCATAGAGACCTCACCCGTCTATGTTATCTTAATTTTGGGCCCTTTATTGAACAACTCCATACAGACCACGGTTGGCAAGATAGAACTGTAAGATTCAGTACGTGAACCACTGGTGTTTTGTGGAAAAGCACATGTACACTGTGTTCCAAATAATTATGCAAAAAGTGTTTAGGAGTGATAAGGGAAGAATTTGTTTGTTTGTCAGTTAGAATCATTGATGGTGATGTGTGTCAGGGCTCTTTATATCACTGTAAGCAATTGCAGACACCTGTGCTAATTAGTTTGGCAGGTGTGTCCAATGAAAGGCAAGACTACTTAAGAAGGCTGTCCCACATTATTAAGCAGCCTACATTTTCTGCCAAAATGGGAAAGAAAAAGGATGTGTCAGCTGCTGAGAAGCAACAAATTGTGGAGTTTTTAGGTCAAGGCATGACTACAATCAACATTGCCAAGACACTTCATCCTGATCATCACACAATCAAGAAGTATGTAGCTGATTCACAGTACACACGTGTGCGTGCTGATAAGGTAAAATTGAGGACTCTTTCCTACAGGCAATTAAGTCAGGTTAAAAGAGCAGCGGCAAAAAAGCCTTGTCATAGCAGCAGACAAGTTTTTGAAGCTGCTGGTGCCTCCAACGTCCCCCGAACAACAAGATGCAGAGTCCTTGAGAGGTTTGCAGCTGTGCGTAAGCCATCCTGTCGACCTCCTCTATCCACTGCTGCACACAAGCAGAAACGGCTCCAGTGGGCCAAACAATACATGAAGACTGACTTCAAAACTGTTTTGTTCACCGATTAGTGCCGTGCAACGCTCGATGGTCCAGATGGATGGAGTGGAGGATTGCTGGTTGATGGACACCCCACGCAAACACGGCTACAGCGCCAACAAGGAGGAGGTGGAATAATGTTTTGGGCTGGAATCATGGGGAGAGAGATTGTCGGCCCCTTTAGGGTCCCTGAAGGGGTAAAGATGAACTCCATAATGTATGTGGAGTTTCTCAAACAGCACTTCCTGCCATGGTTCAAGAAAAATAACCGTGTATTCCACAGCAAGATCATTTTCATGCATGATAATGCACCGTCTCATGCTGCACATAACACATCTGCATCTCTGGCTGATATGGGCATAAAAGGGGACAAACTTAGGGTGTGACCCCCATGCTCCCCTGACCTCAACCCCATTCAGAACCTCTGGAGCATCATCAAAAGGAGTGTCTATGATGGCGAGAGGCAGTTCACATCTAAGCAACAGCTCAGGGAGGGTATTCTGTGATCATGCAAACCAATTGAAGCAGAACCATACAAAACCTGACAAATTCAATGGACGAGACAGTTCAGAAGCTCCTTTCGAACAAGAGTTCCTATGTGAAAATGTAACATCACCTAGAATAAAGTTTTGAGTTGAAAACTGTTTGATTTCAGTTTCTAATAACCAGCTAATGATTATAATTTCAAAAATGACCATTTTTTTTGTTCTTTATTAAAATGAAAAGGTTGATCGAAGAGTGTGGGGGATCTAAGAGTGTGGCAACCCAGTAGTCAGGATTACTTCGAATTCTGACAATCTGAGGGTCATGAATAGTGTTGAGCCACCCCCGTAGTGTTCGAGTTCGGTTCGGTTCGTCGAACACACGTGTGTTCGCCGAACTGTTCGTCGAACTGTTCGTCGAACACCTTCGAACACCGTTAAAACCAATGGCAGGCAAACAAAAACACATAGAAACACATAGAAAACACCTTCAAAGGTGTCCAAAAGCTGACAAACTGCTCAGAAGACACAACTAACACATGGAAAAGTGACAAGTACATATAGTCATGCGAAAAGAAAAGAGGTGGAGGAGTAAAAGGAGGGGGAGACACAGATATAGGCATGTCATGCCCTTCTAAAATCCAAAAAGTGAGAAGCCGAGACGGCCAGTCCGCTCCTGCCCGTGCCACCTCCGTGTCGCCGGGTTTGTGCCAGAGCCGCGGTGAACCCTGACGGCCAGCCCCCCTCTCCCAATACTGGTGCCTGTCCGCTGGTGGGTCGAGAGAGCCCCCCTGTGGTGGAGGCAGCTCTAAGCTTTTTAATTTAAATTGTCCCTCTAATTTGAATGAATACACTTTAAATCCATTTACAAGGATCTATTGGAGGGCAAGTCTCATGCCAGCAGCCGCGTAATTCCAGCTCCAGTAGCGTCCACTAAAGCTGCTGCAGTTAAAAAGCTTTTATAAGGATCGAGCTCGGCTGTCCACCGCAAGGCATCCTAGTGCCAGTCCCAGCCCCTATGCCTTGGGGTGCCTCCTGATGCTCTTCACTAAGTATCCCGTGGTCCCGAAGCATTTCCTTTGAAAAAATTAAGTGTCCAAACTACAGGTGGTGTAGCTTGCTTAACAGCCGGGATAATCCGCTGACTAGCAGACACTGCTACTAGGCACAAAGTATTTCCTGGGCTAGATGCAGTTAAAAATTTGTAAGTAGATACTCTCGTTGGATGCTGAGAAAGCATTCCATAGAGTCTCCTGGCACGCCATATATGATTCTCTTAAAAAGCTTGGGGTAGGGGTCTAGGGGACCCTTTTATAGCCAAAATCACGGCCCTGTATCACAATACGTCACCTAGGCTGAAGATAAATGGAACTGTAGCACCGAGGGCTCGGTTGCTACAGACGTATTGCACCTCACCCAGAGGTGTGATATCTCACTCTCAGATAAGGATGGAGTGTGGATCAGGACCCGACACCTGCATGCATTACAACACATTGCCGTGGGGCAGGGCGACCAATATGCCCCTGAGATGGGCACGACAGTCCCTGTCCCTGGCTGGAGTGGGGGGAGGGAACACTGAGGAAGGGGAACCCTGCAGTGCAGGAGCAGGGAGGAAGCAGTTCCTGGGTGCATTGAGAAGGGAGTATAAAAGGTGGGCACCATCTTAGTTCAGTGCAGAGAAGTCTGAGCAGAAGTGGCAGGGAGCAGGGGCTCTGCATGAGCTCTGCTCCGGAGGCGGGCCTAGTAACAGAGGCCCAGGCCTGCAAGAGGGAGAAGGAAGGAAGAGGAGCGGAGAAGGCTCCAGGAACGAGGAATGAAGGGATCCCAGGGGTGCGGACGGGCGAGTCGCCACCGCACGCCCGAATCCACCTGCGTGGAGGGATAAGGCCAAAGGGGGAGACCGGTCCCCGAACTAGTGGAGGCAGGAAACGACCCTCAGCTAGAAACCGGAGGCTCTGATATTTTATGTGGCGCAGCCCCTTGCTCCACCCGCTAGGAAGGCACCACATAGGGTCAGGGAAACTGGCGCCAAGTTTACCAAGAGGAGGCCCGAGGCAGCCGGACAGAAGTGTTGGTAAGAAAGGCCAGACAAAGGACACACAAAGGGGGTCCTGTGAAGCGCTCCAAAGTTATCTGGGAGTTGTCTGAGCCCCTCACCTGGTGAGCACAGTACGACGTGGGCAGCCGTTACCTGCAGACGTGGTCTGGATAATAAGAACTGTGAGTAAAGGCCCTGAACTGCATCACTGACTCCGTGTCGTTACTGCTGCTGCCCTGCACCATCACCCCCATCCTCCGCATACACTGCCCCGAGGCTATACTCCTCCCGTGGGGAGTTATGCTACGCTCTGCTGCACCCACAACACCAGCCTTAGCGGTCTGCCCTGTAGCGGCGGTTCACTCTGACCGCAATCCACGGGTGGCGTAGTCGGACATTTAAACATCAAAACCACATAAATAGTTCCGCCACTGGTTTGACCGCCCTGAGCCACGGAACCGGATCGCCGCCACGAAGACTACAACCACCAGCATCCACCAAAAAGGGTCCGGCTCCGGGTGTCCCAAGGCCCAGGGGGTGCGTCAGAACATTTTCATCACCTTTCAGAATCACCAATGGGACAAGGCAGGGATGTCCTCTGTCCCCTCTCTTATACATCCTAGTGACGGAGCACCTGCTCTCATCAATTCGCCATAACCCCAATATTAGGTGGATTGAGGTGGGAGGCACCGAGTACAAGTGCTCTCTATTTGCTGATGATGTCCTAGTATATATCACTCAATCACATATATCCATCCCTGCTGTTATGGCTGAAATAGATCACTTTGTTACATGGTAAAATTTTAAAATCAATGCAGCGAAGTCTGAGGCCCTCGATGTCTCCCTCCCTAAATCCATATAGGATTCCATCCAGTCCAACTTTCCCTTTGCCTGGCCCTCACAGGGTATCAAATACTTAGGAATTCCTATTCATAGAGACCTCTCCCATCTATGTTATCTTAATTTTGGGCCCTTTATTGAACAATTCCATACAGACCACGGTTGGCAAGTTGGAACTGTGAGATTCACTACGTGCACCACTGGTATTTTGTGGAAAAGCACATGTAAGATTCTGCAACAGTCTCTGCTGATACTCCTGCATGCGTGCATCCCTTTCTATGGCAGGAATAATTTCTGCAAATTTACTTTTGTACCGGGGATCTAACAGTGTGGCAACCCAGTAGTCAGGATTATTTCTAATTCTCACAATTCGAGGGTCATGTTGCAGGTAGTGCAGCAAGAAGGCACTCATGTGTGTTGCGCATCCAGGAGCACCAAGTCCCTGTTGTGTTGGTGGCGAGGTAACAATCATGCTTCCTTCCTCTGTCCTCTCCCCCCAACCTCGCACAACAGAAATGTGATCAAGGTCTCCCTCATCTGATGAGTCTTCCATCAGTTCGTCCTCCACTTCTTCCTGGGCTCCTGCACCTTCCTCACTAGTTTGGCTGCTACCATGCGCCCTGGTAAAATCATCTCCCCCACCCTCACATGCCTGCCGCCCTGGTGCTGCCGACCGTCTGGACCTTGCAGATGTTAGCCCTTCCGCATACAACTCCTCCTCCTCTACTTCCTCCACCTCCTCTTGTGCCACCACCTGACTCCGAATTCTGTTTAACATGTGCTCCAGCATGTAAATCACCGGAATAGTCATGCTGATAATGGCATCGTCAGCACTAAACATCTTCGTCGCCATTTCAAAACTGTGCAGAAGGGTGCATAGGTCCCTGATCTGAGACCACTCCTCCAGCGTGATTTGCCCCACCTCTGAATCTCGTTGGCCCAGGCTATACGTCAGAACGTATTGCACCAGGGCTTGTCGGTGCTGCCACAGTCGCTGCAACATGTGCAGAGTTGAATTCCACCGGGTAGGCACATCGCATTTTAGCCGGTGAAGTGGCAGGCCCAACGTCTTCTGTAGAGATGTAAGTCGCTGAGCTGCGGGATGCGAACGGCGGAAGTGAGCACACAGCGACCGTGCCCTCTGCAGAAGGCCATCTAGTCTGGGATAGTGGGCTAAAAATTGCTGGACAACCAGGTTCAACACGTGAGCCATACAAGGCACGTGTGTGACATTGCCCCGGCGAAGGGCCGCACCCAGGTTTGCAGCATTGTCGCACACGGCCTTCCCTGGTTTCAGGTCCAGTGGAGACAACCATTCATGAAATTGGTTTTCCAGAGCTGACCACAACTCCTCAGCTGTGTGACTCACATTTCCCAGACATTTCAATGTAAAAACCGCCTGATGACGTTGAGCCCTACTGCCAGCATAGTAAGGAGGTGTGCAGGATCCCTTCTGCGCAGTTAGAAAGCTTGTGGCATGACCAGACAGGCTTTGGGTGCAGGTGGAAGACCGAGAGGAGGTTGAGGAGGCAGAAGCAGTGGAGGAAAAATGACATAAAGAGGATTGACGCACAACTCGTGGGGACGGCAAGACTTGGACAGCAGCCCCTTGTCCTGCTGTCACCATAGTTACCCAGTGCCCAGTCAGCGACATGTAACGCCCCTGTCCATGCCTACTCGTCCAAGTGTCTGTGGTGAAATGCACCCTGTCACACACAGAGTTTCTCAAAGAAGCGGTGATGTTGTGTGCGACATGCTGGTGGAGCGCAGGCACACCTTTCTTTGAGAAGTAGTGCCGACTGGGCATCTGGTACTGGGGCACTGCGACGGACATAAGGTCTCGAAAATCCTCTGTGTCCACCAGGCGGAAAGGCAGCATTTCTGTAGCCAAGAGCTTGCAGATGGTGAAATTCAACCTCTTAGCTTTCTCATGGCTAGGAGGAAATGGTCTTTTACTTGTCCACATCTGAGGGACCGAGGGCTGGCTATTGTGCTTAGACGGGGTTGATAAGGGTGTCCCCGGCAAACTGCCGGTCTGTGAGGAAGATGCATGCGGACATGTTAGGTTGCCTTGATCCAAAGGTGGTGCTATCGATGTCGGACAGCGCTCAAGACCAGCTGGTGTTACCACCTCCAAAGAAAATGATGACCTGCCAGTCACGCTGGCTGTTGCGGGTAAAGAGGTGGCAGGTCTGCGCCCCAAAACAGGTGTGACTGCTGTCCCCCCAGTCACAGAGGATGAAGAGGCCGCGGATGCACAAGATATGGCAGACGGTGGTTGGCCCGGCCGGCTAGACCGCATTGTAGCACACTGAGCTTCCCACTGCAACTTATGCTTCATGTCCATGTGCCGGTTCATGCATGAAGTACTCAAACTATGTATTTTTTGGCCTCTACTTAGCTTTTGCTGACAAATGTTACAGATAACACGAGTTGGGTCATCTTTATCGATCTGAAAAAATGCCCAGGCTATGCAAGGCTTAGCACCCATGCGACCTGAAGAGCCGCCACGACTTGTGGTGAGAGGCAGAGTTGTGTTTGAGGATGCAGTTGTTGACGTGCTTCCAGTACTACGTCTCTGTCCAGGAAGGCGCAACCTGACCTCGTCGTCACTAGCATCTTCCTCCACCTCCTCTGCTGACCTCATCTCTTGGCTGACTGTGGGTTGACAGTAAGTGGGATCTCCGACCTCATCATCATCACCCTGTGCGTTATCACACCCGTCGTCCTCAGAGCCAACCTGTTCCTGCCCTGACAAAAAACTAAAGTTGTCGCTCCAATCAGGTATTTGAGTCTTATCATCGTCTTCCTCATTGTCTCCACCAACAGGAGTTACAGTTTGGGAATGAGGGTCTACATTATGGTCAGAACCTTCTGCGTCTGGTCCTGGATCCGACTCATAAAGATTCTGGGCATCAGTGCAGATCATTTCCTCGTCTGGATTCACAGAAGCGCTGTAGTCGACCTCTGATTCCCAGGCTATAGTATGAGTAAACAGCTCTGCAGACTCAACCATCTGTTCTACCTCATACTCAGAAGGGCAGCTGGAGATTTGGGAGCTGTGAGGAAGCAAGTGCGATTTGGGTGACACCTTTGAGGACTGGAGTATTTGTGATGTTGAAGTTGATGTGGAGGAGAGCCCACTTAAAGGAGCACTTGATATCCATTGAAGCACCTGCTGTTTTTGTGCCTCATCTGGAATTTGTAGCGATTGGCGTGGCCGTAAGAAAGGGATCTTATCACATTGTCCGCTAAAAGAAGTAGACATTTTAGTTTGGCTGGAAGATGGTCTTTCTTCTGCACCTACCCCACGGACACAACCTTTTTTCCCCTTCCCAACACGCCTATTCCCCTTTCCACCAGCAGCAGGCCTTTTTCCACTCATTTTGGTGGTTAACTAATTCACAACTCTGGAGTTGTTTGCACAAAAAAACAATGGATGGTAACCGAGCAGAGCTGAGTGGCCAAACTGTGGTATTAGGCCAAAACTATTGGCTGGGTTAGATGCAGAAAAAAATTATTTTTAATTTGCAACCTGATGGAGGTCAGTATAGATGGACTAATAGACCAAGTCCCACACACCGCTAGAAGCCCAAATATTTTTTCAGAGCTAGATGCAGAAAATTTTTTTATTCAATTTGCAACCTGATGGAGGTCAGTATAGATGGACTAATAGACCAAGTCCCACACACTGCTAGAAGCCCAAATATTTTTTCAGAGCTAGATGCAGAAAAAAATTATTTTTAATTTGCAACCTGATGGAGGTCAGTATAGATGGACTAATAGACCAAGTCCCACACACTGCTAGAAGCCCAAATATTTTTTCAGAGCTAGATGCAGAAAAAAATTATTTTTAATTTGTAACCTGATGGAGGTCAGTATAGATGGACTAATAGAACAAGTCCCACACGCTGCTAGAAGCCCAAATATTTTTTCAGAGATAAATGAAGAAAAAAATTATTTTTAATTTGCAACCTGATGGAGGTCAGTATAGATGGACTAATAGACCAAGTCCCACACACTGCTAGAAGCCCAAATATTTTTTCAGAGCTAGATGCAGAAAAAAATTATTTTTAATTTGCAACCTGATGGAGGTCAGTATAGATGGACTAATAGACCAAGTCCCACACACTGCTAGAAGCCCAAATATTTTTTCAGAGCTAGATGCAGAAAAAATTATTTTTAATTTGCAACCTGATGGAGGTCAGTATAGATGGACTAATAGAACAAGTCCCACACGCTGCTAGAAGCCCAAATATTTTTTCAGAGATAAATGAAGAAAAAAATTATTTTTAATTTGCAACCTGATGGAGGTCAGTATAGATGGACTAATAGACCAAGTCCCACACACTGCTAGAAGCCCAAATATTTTTTCAGAGCTAGATGCAGAAAAAAATTATTTTTAATTTGCAACCTGATGGAGGTCAGTATAGATGGACTAATAGACCAAGTCCCACACACTGCTAGAAGCCCAAATATTTTTTCAGAGCTAGATGCAGAAAAAAATTATATTCAGTTTGCAACCTGATGGAGGTCAGTATAGATGGACTAATAGAATGATGCTATGCCCAAAAGATTTTACTTCACTAGGTGCAGTAAAAAAATTGGTATTCTATACACAGGTGGTATATCTTGCAACACAGATAGGCTACTCCACTGACTAACACACTCTGCAATAGGCCAAAAAGGATTAGCTTTGCTAGATTCAGCCAAATGCTGTGAAAAAAACTTGCACAGCACTGGCACAGACCTGCCTGGCAAAAACTGATAGGAACTCATGTAACCTAGTCCTGAAAAGGACTCCAATTACAATTAGTCTTTACTCCCACAATCTATCTATTTAAGAGCACAGACCTGCCTGATAAAAGTCGTAGGAAATGCTGTAACCTAGTCCTTAAAAGGACTGCAATCACAACTATTCCCTACTCCCAAGCTATCTGTATATTTGTGCGAAAATTGGCTTGAAATTAACAAGGTATAGCGCACACAGCAACAGCGGTGCCGTCTAACACGCAGCTGCAGCAGTGAGAAAATGGTGGCGACGGGGAAAATGGCTTGGTCTTATAGGGCAAGGACATGTGACATACACTGCCAATCACACATGCCCTTGCTTGTGTGAAAAAAAGCACTTCGCTCCGTGTGTGCGCTGCTGATAGGCTGACAGATTGCACCTCCCCACTGCAAATGCGGGAAAGAGAAAAAAAAATGGAGATCTTCATTGTTCCTGCAGAGATCCATCCCCTGCCCCTCCCCCCGCCCCGCTGTACACTCAAACTGCGTATTAACATTAATTTTCATCATTACTGAGAAAAAATCCAGTTATGATTTTGGTGCACGAACAGTTATCGAACATAACCTCGAACAGCCGAATTTTTCTCAAATTGTTCGTGTTCGCCGACCGGCTCGAACACCGCCCAAAACAGCTCGAATTTGAGATTGGCGAACAGTTCGAGTAGAACAACGCTCATCTCTAGTCATGATGCAGGTAGTGCAGCAAGAAGGCACTCATGTGTCTTGCGCATCTAGGAGACCCAAAATTATTTTCCGGGCTAGATGCAGCTAAAAATTATTATTAATTTGAAAGCTGGTGGAGCTTAGTATAGATGGCCTAATAGAATCAGTGCTGCATACTGCTACAAAGCCCAAATTATTTTCCAGCCAAGATACAGATAAACATGATTAGTAATTTTAAATGTGTTGGAGCTTAGTATAGATGGCCTTATAGAATCAGTACTGCACACTGCTACAATGCCCAAATTATTTTCCAGCCAAGATACAGATAAACATGATTAGCAATTTTAAAGCTTAAAATGGTTGGTGAGGTGATTTTAACAAATCATCAAGCTTTTACTCTCCCCAGGATGACACAGGGGTAGAAAAGTCATTTCAGATCCATGATTTGTTCATGTTTATGAACGTGCGCTTATCTGTCAGCACACCACCAGCAGCGCTGAACACACGTTCAGACAGAACCCTGGCTGCAGGGCATGACAAGATCTCCAAGGCATAAGTGGCGAGCTCCGGCCATTTATCCAGATTGGAAGCCCAAAAAGAGCAAGGGTCTAATGACACAGTCATGGCTTCAATGTTTACTTGGAGATACTCCTGTACCATCGTCTCTAGGCGTTGACTATGTGTCAGACTTCTTGTCTCCTGTGGCCTTGCAAAGGATGGGCTAAAAAAGTGGTGAAATGATTCCGCAAAATTGATGTTACCAGCAGATACTGTGCTTCTGTTACGGTTTGAGTGCTGAACACTCGACGGTCCCACGGTTGGCAAGTTGGAACTGTGAGATTCACTACGTGCACCACTGGTGTTTCGTGGAAAAGCTCATGTAAGATTCTGCAACAGTCTCTGCTGATACTCCTGCATGCGTGCAGCCCTTTCTATGGCAGGAATAATTTCTGCAAATTTACTTTTGCACCGGGAATCTAACAGTGTGGCAACCCAGTAGTCAGAATTATTTCTAATTCTCACAATTCGAGGGTCATGTTGCAGGTAGTGCATCAAGAAGGCACTCATGTGTCTTGCGCATCCAGGAGCATCCAGTCCCTGTTGTGTTGGTGGCGAGGTAACAATCATGCCTCCTTCCTCTGTCCTCTCCCCCCAACCTCGCACAACAGAAATGTGATCAAGGTCTCCCTCATCTGATGAGTCTTCCATCAGTACGTCCTCCACTTCTTCCTGGGCTCCTGCACCTTCCTCACTAGTTTGGCTGCTACCATGCGCCCTGTTAAAACCATCTCCCCCACCCTCACATGCCTGCTGCCTTGGTGCTGCCGACCGTCTGGACCTTGCAGATGTTAGCTCTTCTGCATACAACTCCTCCTCCTCTACTTCCTCCACCTCCTCTTGTACCACCACCTGACTCCGAATTCTGTTTAACATGTGCTCCAGCATGTAAATCACCGGAATAGTCATGCTGATAATGGCATCGTCAGCACTAAACATCTTCGTTGCCATTTCAAAACTGTGTAGAAGGGTGCATAGGTCCCTGATCTGAGACCACTCCTCCAGCATGATTTGCCCCACCTCTGGATCTCGTTGGCCCAGGCTATACGTCAGAACGTATTGCACCAGGGCTTGTCGGTGCTGCCATATTCGCTGCAACATGTGCAGAGTTGAATTCCACCGGGTAGGCACATCGCATTTTAGCCGGTGAAGTGGCAGGCCCAACGAATTCTGTAGAGATATAAGTGGGTGAGCTGCGGGATGCGAATGGCGAAAGTGAGCACACAGCGACCATGCCCTCTGCAGAAGGCCATCTAGTCTGGGCTAGTGGGCTAAAAATTGCTGGACAACCAGGTTCAACACGTGAGCCATACAAGGCATGTGTGTGACATTGCCCCGGCGAAGGGCCGCACCCAGGTTTGCAGCATTGTCGCACACGGCCTTCCCTGGTTTCAGGTCCAGTGGAGACAACCATTCATGAAACTGGTTCTCCAGAGCTGACCACAACTCCTCAGGTGTGTGACTCACATTTCCCAGACATTTCAAAGTAAAAACTGCCTGATGACGTTGAGCCCTGCTGCCAGCATAGTAAGGAGGTGTGCAGGATCCCTTCTGCGCAGTTAGAAAGCTTGTGGCATGACCAGACAGGCTTTGGGTGCAGGTGGAGGACCGAGAGGAGTTTGAGGAGGCAGAAGCAGTGGAGGAACTTTGAGATAAAGAGGATTGACGCATAACTCGTGGGGACGGCAAGACTTGGACAGCAGCCCCTTGTCCTGCTGTCAGCATAGTTACCCAGTGCCCAGTCAGCGACATGTAATGCCCCTGTACATGCCTACTCGTCCAAGTGTCTGTGGTGAAATGCACCCTGTCACACGCAGAGTTTCTCAAAGAAGCGGTGATGTTGTGTGCGACATGCTGGTGAAGCGCAGGCACACCATTCTTTGAGAAGTAGTGCCGACTGGGCATCTGGTACTGGGGCACTGTGACGGACATAAGGTCTCGAAAATCCTCTGTGTCCACCAAGCGGAAAGGAAGCATTTCTGTAGCCAAGAGCTTGAAGATGGTGAAACTCAACCTCTTAGCTTTCTCATGGCTAGGAGGAAATGGTCTTTTACTTGTCCACATCTGAGAGACCGAGGGCTGGCTGTTGTGCTTAGAAAGGGTTGAGAAGGGTGTCCCCGGCAAACTGCCGGTCTGTGAGGAAGATTCAGGCGGACATGTTAGGTTGCCTTGATCCAAAGGTGGTGCTATCGATGTCGGACAGCGCTCAACACCAGCTGGTGTTACCACCTCCAAAGAAAATGATGACCTGCCAATCACGCTGGCTGTTTCGGGTAAAGAGGTGGCAGGTGTGACTGCTGTCCCCCCAGTCACAGAGGATGAAGAGGCCGCGGATGCACAAGATATGGCAGATGGTGGTTGGCCCGGCCGGCTAGGCCGCATTGTAGCACAGTGAGCTTCCCACTGCAACTTATGCTTCATGTCCATGTGCCGGTTCATGCATGAAGTACACAAACTATGTATTTTTTGGCCTCTACTTAGCTTTTGCTGACAAATGTTGCAGATAACACGAGTTGGGTCATCTTTTTCGATCTGAAAAAATGCCCAGGCTATGCTAGGCTTAGCACCCATGCGACCTGAAGAGCCACCATGACATGTGGTCAGAGGTAGAGTTGTGTTTGAGGATGCAGTTGTTGACGTGCTTCCAGTACTACGTCTCTGTCCAGGATGGCACAACCTGACCTCTTCGTCACTAACATCCTCCTCCACCTCCTCTGCTAACCTCATCGACTGGCTGACTGTGGGTTGACAGTAAGTGGGATCTCCAACCTCACCATCATCACCCTGTGTGTTATCTCACCCGTCGTCCTCAGAGCCAACCTATTCCCGCCCTGACAAAAAACTAAAGTTGTCGCCCCAATCAGGTATTTGAGTCTCATCATCGTCTTCCTCATTGTCTCCACCAACAGGAGTTACTGTTTGGGAAAGAGGGTCTACATTATGGTCTGAACCTTCTGCGTCAGGTCCTGGATCCGACTCATAAAGAGTCTGGGCATCAGTGCAGATCATTTCCTCATCTGGATTCACAGAAGCTCTGGAGCCGACCTCTGATTCCCAGGCTATAGTATGAGTAAATAGCTCTGCAGAATAAACCGTCTGTTCTACCCCATACTCAGACGGGCAGCTGGAGACTTGGGAGCTGTGAGGAAGCAAGTGCGATTGGGGTGACACCTCTGTGGACTGGAGTATTTGTGATGTTGAAGTTGAGGTGGAGGAGAGCCCACTTAAAGGAGCACTTGATATCCGTTGAAGCACCTGCTGTTTTTGTGCCTCATCTGGAATTTGTAGCGATTGGCGTGGCCGTAAGAAAGGGATCTTATCACATTGTCCGCTAAAAGAAGTAGACATTTTAGTTTGGCTGGAAGATGGTCTTTCTTCTGCAGATGTTACTGTTGCTTTAACACCTACCCCACGGACACAACCTTTTTTCCCCTTCCCAACATGCCTATTCCCCTTTCCACCTGCAACAGACCTTTTTCCACTCATTTTGGTGGTTAACTAATTCACAACTCTGTAGTTGTTTGCACAAAAAAACAATGGATGGGAACCGAGCAGAGCTGAGTGGCCAAACTGTGGTATTAGGCCAAAAGTATTGGCTGGGTTAGATGCAGATAAAAGTTATATTGAATTTGCAACCTGATGGAGGTCAGTATATGTCAACTAAGAAAACAAGTCCCACACACTGCTACAAGCTGAAATATTTTTTCAGAGCTAGATGAAGAAAAATATTATATTGAATTTGCAACCTGATGGAGGTCAGTATAGATGGACTAATAGTACAAGTCCCACACACTGCTAAGAGCTGAAATATTTTTTCAGAGCTAGATGCAGAAAAAAAATATATTGAATTTGCAACCTGATGGAGGTCAGTATAGATGGACTAATAGAACAAGTCCCACACACTGCTACAAGCTGAAATATTTTTTCCGAGCTAGATGCAGAAAAAAATTATATTGAATTTGCAACCTGATGGAGGTCAGTATAGATGGACTAATAGAACAAGTCCCACACACTGCTAGAAGCCTAAATATTTTTTCAGAGCTCGATGCAGATAAAAATTATTTTTAATTTGCAACCTGATGGAGGTTAGTATAGATGGACTAATAGACCAAGTCCCACACACTGCTAGAAGCCTAAATATTTTTTCAGAGCTAGATGCAGAAAAAAATTATATTGAATTTGCAACCTGATGGAGGTTAGTATAGATGGACTAATAGACCGAGTCCCACACACTGCTTGAAGCTTAAATATTTCTTCAGAGCTAGAAGCAGAAAAAAATTATATTGAATTTGCAACCTGATGGAGGTTAGTATAGATGGACTAATAGACCAAGTCCCACACACTGCTTGAAGCCTAAATATTTCTTCCGAGCTAGATGTATAAAAAAATTATATTGAATTTGCAACCTCATGGAGGTCAGTATAGATGGACAAATAGAACAAGTCCCACACACTGCTAGAAGCCTAAATATTTTTTCAGAGCTAGATGCAGAAAAAAATTATATTGAATTTGCAATCTGATGGAGGTTAGTATAGATGGACTAATAGACCAAGTCCCACACACCGCTAGAAGCCTAAATATTTTTTCAGAGCTAGATGCAGAAAAAAATTATATTGAATTTGCAACCTCATGGAGGTCAGTATAGATGGACTAATAGAACAAGTCCCACACACTGCTAGAAGCCTAAATATTTTTTCAGAGCTAGATGCAGAAAAAAATTATATTGAATTTGCAATCTGATGGAGGTTAGTATAGATGGACTAATAGACCAAGTCCCACACACCGCTAGAAGCCTAAATATTTTTTCAGAGCTAGATGCAGAAAAAAATTATATTGAATTTGCAACCTGATGGAGGTCAGTATAGATGGACTAATAGAACAAGTCCCACACACTGCTACAAGCTGAAATATTTTTTCAGAGCTAGATGCAGAAAAAAATTATATTGAATTTGCAACTTGATTGAGGTCAGTATAGATGGACTAATAGAACAAGTCCCACACACTGCTAGAAGCTGAAATATTTTATCATAGCTAGATACAGAAAAAAATTATATTGAATTTGCAACCTGATGGAGGTCAGTATAGATGGACTAATAGAACAAGTCCCACACACTGCGAGAAGCCTAAATATTTTTTCAGAGCTAGATGCAGATAAAAATTATTTTTAATTTGCAACCTGATGGAGGTTAGTATAGATGGACTAATAGACCAAGTCCCACACACTGCTAGAAGCCTACATATTTTTTCAGAGCTAGATGCAGAAAAAAATTATATTGAATTTGCAACTTGATGGAGGTCAGTATAGATGGACTAATAGAACAAGTCCCACACACTTCTAGAAGCTGAAATATTTTTTCAAAGCTAGATGCAGATAAAAATTATTTTTAATTTGCAACCTGATGGAGGTTAGTATAGATGGACTAATAGAACAAGTCCCACACACTGCTAGAAGTCTAAATATTTTTTCAGAGCTAGATGCAGAAAAAAATTATATTGAATTTGCAACCTGATGGAGGTTAGTATATATGGACTAATAGACCAAGTCCCACACACTGCTAGAAGCCTAAATAGTTTTTCAGAGCTAGATGCAGAAAAAAATTATATTGAATTTGCAACCTGATGGAGGTCAGTATAGATGGACTAATAGAACAAGTCCCACACACTGCTACAAGCTGAAATATTTTTTCAGATCTAGATGCATAAAAAAATTATATTGAATTTGCAACTTGATTGAGGTCAGTATAGATGGACTAATAGAACAAGTCCCACACACTGCTAGAAGCTGAAATATTTTTTCAGAGCTAGATGCAGAAAAAAATTATATTGAATTTGCAACCTGATGGAGGTCAGTATAGATGGACTAATAGAACAAGTCCCACACACTGCGAGAAGCCTAAATATTTTTTCAGAGCTAGATGCAGATAAAAATTATTTTTAATTTGCAACCTGATGGAGGTTAGTATAGATGGACTAATAGACCAAGTCCCACACACTGCTAGAAGCCTAAATATTTTTTCAGAGCTAGATGCAGAAAAAAATTATTTTGAATTTGCAACCTAATGGAGGTCAGTATAGATGGACTAATAGAACAAGTCCCACACACTGCTAGAAGCCTACATATTTTTTAAGAACTTGATGCAGAAAAAAATTATATTGAATTTACAACTTGATGGTGGTCAGTATAGATGGACTAATAGAACAAGTCCCACACACTGCTAGAAGCTGAAATATTTTTTCAGAGCTAGATGCATAAAAAAATTATATTGAATTTGTAACCTCATGGAGGTCAGTATAGATGGACTAATAGAACTAGTCCCACACACTGCTAGAAGCCTAAATATTTTTTCAGAGCTAGAAGCAGAAAAAAATTGTATTGAATTTGCAACCTAATGGTGGTCAGTATAGATGGACTAATAGAACAAGTCCCACACACTGCTAGAAGCTGAAATATTTTTTCAGAGCTAGATGTATAAAAAAATTATATTGAATTTGCAACCTCATGGAGGTCAGTATAGATGGACTAATAGAACAAGTCCCACACACTGCTAGAAGCCTAAATATTTTTTCAGAGCTAGATGCAGATAAAAATTATTTTAATTTGCAACCTGGTGGAGGTTAGTATAGATGGACTAATAGACCAAGTCCCACACACTGCTTGAAGCCTAAATATTTTTTCAGAGCTAGATGCAGAAAAAAATTATATTGAATTTGCAACCTGATGGAGGTTAGTATAGATGGACTAATAGACTAAGTTCCACACACCGCTAGAAGCCTAAATATTTTTTCAGAGCTAGATGCAGAAAAAAATTATAATGAATTTGCAACCTGATGGAGGTCAGTATAGATGGACTAATAGAACAAGTCCCACACACTGCTAGAAGCTGAAATATTTTTTCATAGCTAGATGCAGAAAAAAATTATATTGAATTTGCAACCTGATGGAGGTCAGTATAGATGGACTAATAGAACAAGTCCCACACACTGTGAGAAGCCTAAATATTTTTTCAGAGCTAGATGCAGATAAAAATTATTTTTAAATTGCAACCTAATGGAGGTTAGTATAGATGGACTAATAGACCAAGTCCCACACACTGCTAGAAGCCTAAATATTTTTTCAGAGCTAGATGCAGAAAAAAATTATATTGAATTTGCAACCTGATGGAGGTTAGTATAGATGGACTAATAGACCAAGTCCCATACACTGCTTGAAGCCTAAATATTTTTTCAGAGCGAGATGCAGAAAAAAATTATATTGAATTTGCAACCTGATGGAGGTTAGTATAGATGGACTAATAGACCTAGTCCCACACACTGCTAGAAGCGTAAATATTTTTTCAGAGCTAGATGCAGAAAAAAATTATATTGAATTTGCAACGTAATGGAGGTCAGTATAGATGGACTAATAGAACAAGTCCCACACACTGCTAGAAGCCTACATATTTTTTTAGAGCTAGATGCAGAAAAAAGTTATATTGAATTTGCAACTTGATGGAGGTCAGTATAGATGGACTAATAGAACAAGTCCCACACACAGCTAGAAGCTGAAATATTTTTTCAGAGCTAGATGCATAAAAAAATTATATTGAATTTGTAACCTCATGGAGGTCAGTATAGATGGACTAATAGAACTAGTCCCACACACTGCTAGAAGCCTAAATATTTTTTCAGAGCTAGATGCAGAAAAAAATTGTATTGAATTTGCAACCTAATGGAGGTCAGTATATAGGGACTAATAGAACAAGTCCCACACACTGCTAGAAGCTGAAATATTTTTTCAGAGCTAGATGTATAAAAAAATTATATTGAATTAGCAACCTCATGGAGGTCAGTATAGATGGACTAATAAAACAAGTCCCACACACTGCTAGAAGCCTAAATATTTTTTCAGAGCTAGATGCAGATAAAAATTATTTTAATTTGCAACCTGGTGGAGGTTTGTATAGATGGACTAATAGACCAAGTCCCACACACTGCTTGAAGCCTAAATATTTTTTCAGAGCTAGATGCAGAAAAAAATTATATTGAATTTTCAACCTGATGGAGGTCAGTATAGATGGACTAATAGAACAAGTCCCACACACTGCTACAAGCTGAAATATTTTTTCAGAGCTAGATGCGGAAAAAAAATATATTGAATTTGCAACTTGATAGAGGTCAGCATAGATGGACTAATAGAACAAGTCCCACACACTGCTAGAAGCTGAAATATTTTTTCTGAGCTAGATGCAGAAAAAAATTATATTGAATTTGCAACCTGATGGAGGTCAGTATAGATGGACTAATAGAACAAGTCCCACACACTGCGAGAAGCCTAAATATTTTTTCAGAGCTAGATGCAGATAAAAATTATTTTTAATTTGCAACCTGATGGAGGTTAGTATAGATGGACTAATAGACCAAGTCCCACACGCTGCTAGAAGCCTAAATATTTTTTCAGAGCTAGATGCAGAAAAAAATTATATTGAATTTGCAACTTGATGGAGGTCAGTATAGATGGACTAATAGAACAAGTCCCACACACTGCTAGAGGCTGAAATATTTTTTCAAAGCTAGATGCAGAAAAAAATTATATTGAATTTGCAACCTGAAGGAGGTCACTATAGATGGACTAAAAGAACAAGTCCCACACACTGCTACAAGCTGAAATATTTTTTCAGAGCTAGATGCAGAAAAAAATTATATTGAATTTGCAACTTGATTGAGGTCAGTATAGATGGACTAATAGAAATATTTTTTCAGAGCTAAAAGCAGAAAAAAATTATATTGAATTTGCAACCTAATGGAGGTCTGTATAGATGGACTAATAGAACAAGTCCCACACACTGCTAGAAGCTGAAATATTTTTTCAGAGCTAGATGCAGAAAAAAATTATATTGAATTTGCAACCTGATGGAGGTTAGTATAGATGGACTAATAGAACAAGTCCCACACACTGCTAGAAGCCTAAATATTTTTTGAGAGCTCGATGCAGAAAAATATTATATTGAATTTGCAACCTGGTGGAGGTTAGTATAGATGGACTAATAGAATGATGCTATGCCCAAAGGGTTTTACTTCTCTAGGTGCAGTAAAAAAAATTGTATTCTATACACAGGTGGTGTAGCTTGCAACACAGATAGGCTACTCCACTGACTAACACACTGTGCAATATGCCAAAAAGGATTTGCTTTGCTAGATTTAGCCAAATGCTGTGAAAAAAAGTTGCACAGCACTGACACAGACCTGCCTGGCAAAAAGTGATAGGAACTGATGTAACCTAGCCCCGAAAAGGACTGCAATTACAATTAGTCTTTACTCCCAACCTATCTATTTAAGAGCACAGACCTGCCTGATAAAAGTGATAGGAACTGATGTAACATATCCCTGAAAAGGACTGCAATTCCAATTAGTCTTTACTCCTACAACCTATCTATTTAAGAGCACAGACCTGCATGATAAAAGTCACAGGAAATGATGTAACCTAGTCCTTAAAAGGACTGCAATCACAACTCTTCCCTACTCCCAAGCTATCTGTAGATATGTGCGAAAATTGGCTTGAAATTAAAAAAGTATAGCACACACAGCAACATCGGTGCCATCTAACATGCAGCTGCAGAGGTGAGAAAATGGTGGCGACGGGGAAAATGGCTGGGTCTTATATGGCAAGGACATGTGACATACACTGCCAATGACACATGCCCTTGCTTGTGTGAAAAAAAGCAGTCCGCTCCGTGTGTGCGCTGCTGATAGGCTGACAGACTACACCTTCCCACTGTAAATGTGGGAAAGTGAAAAAAAAATGGAGATCTTCATTATTCCTGCAGAGATCAATAAACTGCCCCTCCCCCCGCCCCGCTGTACACTCAAACTGCGTATTAACATTAACTTTCAGCATTACTGAGAAAAAATCCAGTTCTGATTTTTGTGCACGAACAGTTATCGAACATAACCTCGAACAGCCGAATTTTTTTCAATCGTTCGTGTTCGCCGAACGGCTCGAACACCACCCAAAACAGCTCGAATTTGAGATTGGCGAACAGTTCGATTCGAACACCGCTCATCTCTACTGATGAGTCCAAATTTGAGATCTTTTGTTCCAACCACCGTGTCTTTGTGCGACGCAGAAAAGGTGAACGGATGGACTCTACATGCCTGCTTCCCACTGTGAAGCATGGAGGAGGAAGTGTGATGGTGTGGTGGTGCTTTGCTGTTGACACTGTTGGGGATTTATTCAAAATTGAAGTCATATTGAACCAGCATGGCTACCACAGCATCTTGCAGCAGCATGCTATTCCATCCTGTTTGCATTTAGTTGGACCATAATTTATTTTTCAACAGGACAATGACCCCAAACTTACCTCCAGGCTGTGTAAGGGCTATTTGACACAGAATGAGAGTGATGGGTGCTACGCCATATGACCTGGCCTCCACAATCACCAGACCTGATCCCAATCGAGATGGTTTGGGGTGAGCTGGACCGCAGAGTGAAGGTAAAAGGGCCAATGAGTACTAAGCATCTCTGGGAACTCCTTCCATTTTATTGGAAGACCATTTCCGGTGACTTCCTCTTTAAGCTCATCAAGAGAATGCCAAGAGTGTGCAAAGCAGTCATCAAAGCAAAAGGTGACTACTTTGAAGAACCTAGAATATAAGACATATTTTCAGTTGTTTCACACTTTTTTGTTAAGTATATAATTTCACGTGTGTTAATTCATAATTTTGATGCCTTCAGTGTGAATGTACAATTTTCATAGTCATGAAAATACAGAAAAATCTTTAAATGAGAAGATGTGTCCAAACTTTTGGTCTGTACTGTATATATAGCTGTTTATTCTGTAATGCTCTTTGCAGAGAGACCAATCAAGACTGGCGCCAAAACAGCAATGCACAGCCACAGATGCACTTGGCTCAAGCTGCCCAACTAGGCGAGACCTTGAGTGCTTCACCCTGCTCTCAATAAATGGAATGGGGAATTTGGCAGAGCCCTCCCAGGCCCACCTTAGCCGGATGGTGACGTGGTCAGTGACTAGTCAAAAACCTGGTGAGTACCTCTGCAAGAACTTCATGAAGTGTAACCAGAAAAGAAAATTAGAAAACCCCAGAAAAGATAGCAACACTAATGCTAGCACCACTCACAACCCAGCACATAAGAACTGCAATTAACAGCAAAGGACTGAGCAGAGAGCAGGATTAAATAGCCTGCCTAATGATCAGGTGTTGAATACCTCACAATCATCCCCTGACAGCTACTCCCTGCTAATTTGAACAGCAGATTGGACAACATCCCACCACTATAAAGTGCCAGACATCGCATCGTCCTGCGTTACCTGCCAACTGGAGAAATCACTGAGAGACACGGCATCCCACGTCTTCACACTTCCTACAACACCATAATGCAATGCTCCATAAGATTGAGACAGTCTCCGTGCATATATAGTAGCTCCGCCTACAGGGTCAAGACAATGGCGATGCCTGTGACCGGAGTAGTGTAGCATCGAACCTGCTCCAGTCCCAGGTGGGAGCACAGAACCACAATTCCTAACAGCAGCAGACAGGTAAGCTAGATATTCAAACAAATGTGTTTCTTTTTAAATTGTACTTTCTAATACATTTTCAATATCTATTTGCTTATTCTAAATTCTAACTGCTACTTTCTTTTCAAATCTATCACCCTTTTACACATTCTGTGAAAGATTTCTACATCAGTCCCTCTCTCCTTTCTCCTCCATTGTACAGCTCCCATGCTCTACTAACATTTCTGAAAGACTCAAATCCAGCAAATACTACCATACAGTGCACAAAATGCTCCCACATATCACTGAACCACCTGCTCATTCTCATTATTCTTTTTATTCTTCTCCTAGTTGCTGGTTATATCAATCATTGCATGTCTTCTTCTGTCTCTTTTAATTGTACACTCTGAAACTCCCGGTCAGTGTGTAACAAACTCCTCTATATTCATAACTTCATCCTTTACAAGTCTCTTAACCTTTTGGCTGAATCCTGGATCCAGCAGTCGAACACCACCGCCAATGCTGCTCTCTCGTATGGTGGGCTACATTTTTCACATACCCTAAGACAAGGAGAAAGTGCTGGTGTGTTCCTTTCATTATAATGTGCTTTCCAAGATATCTCCCCAATAACCTTGCTTATGTTTCCTTCATTTGAAATTCATACTGTAAAACTCTTCAAACCTTTCTCCCTGCATGTGGTGGTTTTGTATTGCTCTTTATGCAAATCCAACTAGTTCCCGGATCACTTTGCAACCAGGATTCCACATTTTCTATCATGTGACATTTCCACTCTCATCATGGGGGACATTAACATCCCCATTGATAATATACTTTCTGCATCTGCTACTCATCTTTTTTCTCTAACCTTCTCTCTTGGCCTTTCACAGGTTACTAACACAGCGTTTCAGTGAACATGTATGTTTGATATCTTCAGGAAAAAGTTCTCGTAGACTCATTTTTCATATGACACAGCAGCATCATGGAGATCCTAATTGTATGCGATTTTTAGGTCTTTATTCTGACCAGCACTTATAGTGGGTGGAGACCGTCATAACATGTTACTTAGTTAAGCGATCTCCTTTATTCAAAGAATAGAGGCTTTAGAACCTATTGGGTTAAATGATGTACATGATTTAAGTCCATTTTTGTATTAATGTTTTATATTAATTTGATCTCAGTATTAGTGTTGAGCCACCCCCGTAGTGTTCGAGTTCGGTTCGGTTCGTCGAACACCCGTGTGTTCGCCGAACTGTTTGTCGAACTGTTCGTCGAACACCTTCGAACACCGTTAAAACCAATGGCAGGCAAACAAAAACACGTAGAAACACATAGAAAACACCTTCAAAGGTGTCCAAAAGCTGACAAACTGCTCAGAAGACACAACTAACACATGGAAAAGTGACAAGTACATATAGTCATGCGAAAAGAAAAGAGGTGGAGGAGTAAAAGGAGGGGGAGACACAGATATAGGCATGTCATGCCCTTCTAAAATCCAAAAAGTGAGAAGCCGACACGTTCAGTCCGCTCCTGCCTGTGCCACCTCCGTGTCGCCGGGTTTGTGCCAGAGCCGCGGTGAACCCTGACGGCCAGCCCCCCTCTCCCAATACTGGTGCCTGTCCGCTGGTGGGTCGAGCGAGCCCCCCTGTGGTGGAGGCAGCTCTAAGCTTTTTAATTTAAATTGTCTCTCTAATTTGAATGAATACACTTTAAATCCATTTACAAGGATCTATTGGAGGGCAAGTCTCATGCCAGCAGCCGCGTAATTCCAGCTCCAGTAGCGTCCACTAAAGCTGCTGCAGTTAAAAAGCTTTTATAAGGATCGAGCTCGGCTGTCCACCGCAAGGCATCCTACTGCCAGTCCCAGCCCCTATGCCTTGGGGTGCCTCCTGATGCTCTTCACTGAGTATCCCGTGGTCCCGAAGCATTTCCTTTGAAAAAATTAAGTGTCCAAACTACAGGTGGTGTAGCTTGCTTAACAGCCGGGATAATCCGCTGACTAGCAGACACTGCTACTAGGCACAAAGTATTTCCTGGGCTAGATGCAGTTAAAAATTTGTAATTAGATACTCTCGTTGGATGCTGAGAAAGCATTCCATAGAGTCTCCTGGCACGCCATATATGATTCTCTTAAAAAGCTTGGGGTAGGGGTCTAGGGGACCCTTTTATAGCCAAAATCACGGCCCTGTATCAGAATACGTCACCTAGGCTGAAGATAAATGGAACTGTAGCACCCTGAGGGCTCGGTTGCTACAGAGGTATTGCACCTCACCCAGAGGTGTAATATCTCACTCTCAGGTAAGGATGGAGTGTGGATCAGGACCCGACACCTGCATGCATTACACCACATTGCCGTGGGGCAGGGCGACCAATATGCCTTTGAGATGGGCACGACAGTCCCTGTCCCTGGCTGGAGTGGGGGGAGGGAACACTGAGGAAGGGGAACCCTGTAGTGCAGGAGCAGGGAGGAAGCAGTTCCTGGGTGCATTGAGAAGGGAGTATAAAAAGTGGGCACCATCTTAGTTCAGTGCAGAGAAGTCTGAGCAGAAGTGGCAGGGAGCAGGGGCTCTGCATGAGCTCTGCTCCGGAGGCGGGCCTAGTAACAGAGGCCCAGGCCTGGAAGAGGGAGAAGGAAGGAAGAGGAGCGGAGAAGGCTCCAGGAATGAGGAATGAAGGGATCCCAGGGGTGCGGACGGGCGAGTCGCCACCGCACGCCCGAATCCACCTGCGTGGAGGGGTCAGGCCAAAGGGGGAGACCGGTCCCCGAAACTAGTGGAGGCGGGAAACGACCCTCAGCTAGAAACCGGAGGCTGTGACACTTTATGTGGCGCAACCCCTCGCTACACCCGCTAGGAAGGCACCACATAGGGTCAGGGAAACTGGCGACAAGTTTACCAAGAGGAGGCCCGAGGCAGCCGGACAGAAGGGTTGGTAAGAAAGGCCAGACAAAGGACACACAAAGGGGGTCCTGTGAAGCGCTCCAAAATTATCTGGGAGTTGTCTGAGCCCCTCACCTGGTGAGCACAGTACGACGTGGGCAGTCGTTACCTGCAGACGTGGTCTGGATAATAAGAACTGTGAGTAAAGGCCTTGGATTGCATCACTGACTCCGTGTCGTTACTGCTGCTGCCCTGCACCATCACCCCCATCCTCTGCATACACTGCCCTGAGGCTATACTCCTCCCGTGGGGAGTTATGCTACGCTCTGCTGCACCCACAACACCAGCCTCAGCGGTCTGCCCTGCAGCGGCGGTTCACTCTGACCGCAATCCACGGGTGGCGTAGTCGGACATTTAAACATCAAAACCACATAAATAGTTCCGCCACTGGTTTGACCACCCTGAGCCACGGAACCGGGTCGCCGCCACGAAGACTACAACCACCAGCATCCACCAAAAAGGGTCCGGCTCCAGGTGTCCCAAGGCCCAGGGGGTGCATCAGAACATTTTCATCACCTTTCACAATCACCAATGGGACAAGGCAGGGATGTCCTCTGTACCCTCTCTTATACATCCTAGTGACGGAGCACCTGCTCTCATCAATTCGCCATAACCCCAATATTAGGTGGATTGAGGTGGGAGGCACCGAGTACAAGTGCTCTCTATTTGCTGATGATGTCCTAGTATATATCACTCAATCACATATATCCATCCATGCTGTTTTGGCTGAAATAGATCACTTTGTTACATGGTCAAATTTTAAAATCAATGCAGCGAAGTCTGAAGCCCTCGATGTCTCCCTCCCCAAATCCATATAGGATTCCATCCAGTCCATCTTTCCCTTTGCCTGGCCCTCACAGGGTATCAAATACTTAGGAATTCCTATTCATAGAGACCTCTCCCATCTATGTTATCTTAATTTTGGGCCCTTTATTGAACAACTCCATACAGACCACGGTTGGCAAGTTAGAACTGTAAGATTCAGTACGTGAACCACTGGTGTTTTGTGGAAAAGCACATGTACACTGTGTTCCAAATTATTATGCAAAAAGTGTGTAGGAGTGATAAGGGAAGAATTTGTTTGTTTGTCAGTTAAACTCATTGATGGTGATGTGTGTCAGGGCTCTTTATATCACTGTAAGCAATTGCAGACACCTGTGCTAATTAGTTTGGCAGGTGTGTCCAATGAAAGGCAAGACTACTTAAGAAGGCTGTCTCACATTATTAAGCAGCCTACATTTTCTGCCAAAATGGGAAAGAAAAAGGATGTGTCGGCTGCTGAGAAGCAACAAATTGTGGAGTGTTTAGGTCAAGGCATGACTACAATCAACATTGTGCGATGATCAGGATGAAGTGTCTTGGCAATCAAGAAGTATGTAGCTGATTCACAGTACACACGTGTGCGTGCTGATAAGGGAAAATTGAGGACTCTTTCCTACAGACAATTACATCAGGTTAAAAGAGCAGCGGCAAAAAAGCCTTGTCATAGCAGCAGACAAGTTTTTGAAGCTGCTGGTGCCTCCAACGTCCCCCGAACAACAAGATGCAGGGTCCTTCAGAGGTTTGCAGCTGTGAATACGCCATCCTGTCGACCTCCTCTATCCACTTCACACAAGCAGAAACGACTCCAGTGGGCTAAACATTACATGAAGACTGATTTCAAAACTGTTTTGTTCACGGATGAGTGCCGTGCAGCGCTCGATGGTCCAGATGGATGGAGTGGAGGATGGCTGGTTGATGGACACCCCACGCAAACACGGCTACAGCGCCAACAAGGAGGAGGTGGAGTAATGTTTTGGGCTGGAATCATGGGGAGAGAGATTGTCGGCCCCTTTAGGATCCCTGAAGGCGCTAAAGATGAACTCCATAATGTATGTGGATTTTCTCAAACAGCACTTCCTGCCATGGTTCAAGAAGAAGAACCGTGTATTTCACAGCAAGATCATTTTTTTGCATGATAATGCACCATCTCATGCTGCACATAAAACATCTGCATCTCTGGCTGATATGGGCATAAAAGGGGACAAACTTATGGTGTGACCCCCATGCTCCCCTGACCTCTACCCCATTCAGAACCTCTGGAGCATCATCAAAAGGAGTGTCTATGATGGCGGGAGGCAGTTCACATCTAAGCAACAGCTCTGGGAGGGTATTCTGTCCTCATGCAAAACAATTGAAGCAGAAACCATCCAAAACCTGACAAATTCAATGGACGAGAGAGTTCAGAAGCTCCTTTCGAACAAGGGGTCCTATGTGAAAATGTAACATCACCTAGAATAAAGTTTTGAGTTGAAAACTGTTTGATTTCAGTTTCTAATAACCTGCTAATGCGTATAATTTCAAAAATGACAATGTTTTTGGTCTTTATTAAAATGAAAAGGTTGATCGAAAAGTTTGGGGGATCTAAGAGTGTGGCAACCCAATAGTCATGATTACTTCGAATTCTGACAATATGAGGGTCATGTTGCAGGTAGTGCAGCAAGAAGGCACTTATGTGTCTTGCGCATCTCGGAGCCCCAAAATTATTTTCCGGGCTAGATGCAGCTAAAAATTATTATTGATTTTAAATCTGGTGGAGCTTAGTATAGATGGCTTAATAGGATCAGTGCTGCACACTGCTACAAAGCCCAAATTATTTTCCAGCCAAGATACAGATAAACATGATTAGTAATTTTAAATCTGGTGGAGCTTATTATAGATGGCTTAATAGAATCAGTGCTGCACACTGCTACAAAGCCCAAATTATTTTCCAGCCAAGATACAGATAAACATGATTAGTAATTTGAAAGCTTAAAACGGTTGGTAGGGTGATTTTAACCTATCATCAAGCTTTTACTCTCCCCAGGATGACACAGGGGTAGAAAAGTCGTTTCGGATCCATGATTTGTTCATCTTTATGAACGTGAGTCTGTCTACATTATCAGTGGAGAGCCGCATGCGCTTATCTGTCAGCACACCACCAGCAGCGCTGAACACACGTTCAGACAGAACGCTGGCTGCGGGGCATGACAAGATCTCCAAGGCGTAAGTGGCTAGCTCCGGCCATTTATCCAGATTGGAAGCCCAAAAAGAGCAAGGGTCCAGTGACACAGTCATGGCTTCAATGTTTACTTGGAGATACTCCTGTACCATCGTCTCTAGGCGTTGACTATGTGTCAGACTTCTTGTCTCCTGTGGCCTTGCAAAGGATGGGCTAAAAAAGTGCTGAAATGATTCCGCAAAATTGATGTTACCAGCAGATACTGTGGTTCTGTTACGGTTTGAGTGCTGAACACTTGACGGTCCCACGGTTGGCAAGTTGGAACTGTGAGATTCACTACGTGCACCACTGGTGTTTTGTGGAAAAGCACATGTAAGATTCTGCAACAGTCTCTGCTGATACTCCTGCATGCATGCAGCCCTTTCTATGGCAGGAATAATTTAGGCAAATTTACTTTTGTACCGGGGATCTAACAGTGTGGCAACCCAGTAGTCAGGATTATTTCTAATTCTCACAATTCGAGGGTCATGTTGCAGGTAGTGCAGGAAGAAGGCACTCATGTGTGTTGCGCATCCAGGAGCACCAAGTCCCTGTTGTGTTGGTGGCAAGGTAACAATCATGCTTCCTTCCTCTGTCCTCTCCCCCCAACCTCGCACAACAGAAATGTGATCAAGTTCTCCCTCATCTGATGAGTCTTCCATCAGTTCGTCCTCCACTTCTTCCTGGGCTCCTGCACCTTCCTCACTAGTTTGGCTGCTACCATGCGCCCTGGTAAAACCATCTCCCCCACCCTCACATGCCTGCCGCCTTGGTGCTGCCGACCGTCTGGACCTTGCAGATGTTAGCCTTTCCGCATACAACTCCTCCTCCTCTACTTCCTCCACCTCCTCTTGTGCCACCACCTGACTCCGAATTCTGTTTAACATGTGCTCCAGCATGTAAATCACCGGAATAGTCATGCTGATAATGGCATCGTCAGCACTAAACATCTTCGTCGCCATTTCAAAACTGTGCAGAAGGGTGCATAGGTCCCTGATCTGAGACCACTCCTCCAGCGTGATTTGCCCCACCTCTGGATCTCGTTGGCCCAGGCTATACGTCAGAACGTATTGCACCAGGGCTTGTCGGTGCTGCCACAGTCGCTGCAACATGTGCAGAGTTGAATTCCACCGGGTAGGCACATCGCATTTTAGCCGGTGAAGTGGCAGGCCCAACGACTTCTGTGGAGATGTAAGTCGCTGAGCTGCGGGATGCGAACGGCGGAAGTGAGCACACAGCGACCATGCCCTCTGCAGAAGGCCATCTAGTCTGGGAGAGTGGGCTAAAAATTGCTGGACAACCAGGTTCAACACGTGAGCCATACAAGGCACGTGTGTGACATTGCCCCGGCGAAGGGCCGCACCCAGGTTTGCAGCATTGTCGCACACGGCCTTCCCTGGTTTCAGGTCCAGTGGAGACAACCATTCATGAAATTGGTTCTCCAGAGCTGACCACAACTCCTCAGCTGTGTGACTCACATTTCCCAGACATTTCAAAGTAAAAACCGCCTGATGACGTTGAGCCCTACTGCCAGCATAGTAAGGAGGTGTGCAGGATCCCTTCTGCGCAGTTAGAAAGCTTGTGGCATGACCAGACAGGCTTTGGGTGCAGGTGGAAGACCGAGAGGAGGTTGAGGAGGCAGAAGCAGTGGAGGAACTTTGACATAAAGAGGATTGACGCACAACTCGTGGGGACGGCAAGACTTGGACAGCAGCCCCTTGTCCTGCTGTCACCATAGTTACCCAGTGCCCAGTCAGCGACATGTAACGCCCCTGTCCATGCCTACTCATCCAAGTGTCTGTGGTGAAATGCACCCTGTCACACACAGAGTTTCTCAAAGAAGCGGTGATGTTGTGTGCGACATGCTGGTGGAGCGCAGGCACACCTTTCTTTGAGAAGTAGTGCCGACTGGGCATCTGGTACTGGGGCACTGCGACGGACATAAGGTCTCGAAAATCCTCTGTGTCCACCAGGCGGAAAGGCAGCATTTCTGTAGCCAAGAGCTTGCAGATGGTGAAATTCAACCTCTTATCTTTCTCATGGCTAGGAGGAAATGGTCTTTTACTTGTCCACATCTGAGGGACCAAGGGCTGGCTATTGTGCTTAGAAAGGGTTGATAAGGGTGTCCCCGGCAAACTGCCGGTCTGTGAGGAAGATGCAGGCGGACATGTTAGGTTGCCTTGATCCAATGGTGGTGCTATCGATGTCGGACAGCGCTCAACACCAGCTGGTGTTACCACCTCCAAAGAAAATGATGACCTGCCAATCACGCTGGCTGTTGCGGGTAAAGAGGTGGCAGGTCTGCGCCCCAAAACAGGTGTGACTGCTGTCCCCCCAGTCACAGAGGATGAAGAGGCCGCGGATGCACAAGATATGGCAGACGGTGGTTGGCCCGGCCGTTAGGCCGCATTGTAGCACACTGAGCTTCCCACTGCAACTTATGCTTCATGTCCATGAGCCGGTTCATGCATGAAGTACTCAAACTATGTATTTTTTGGCCTCTACTTAGCTTTTGCTGACAAATGTTACAGATAACACGAGTTGGGTCATCTTTATCGATCTGAAAAAATGCCCAGGCTATGCAAGGCTTAGCACCCATGCGACCTGAAGAGCCACCACGACTTGTGGTGAGAGGCAGAGTTGTGTTTGAGGATGCAGTTGTTGACGTGCTTCCAGTACTACGTCTCTGTCCAGGAAGGCGCAACCTGACCTCGTCGTCACTAGCATCTTCCTCCACCTCCTCTGCTGACCTCATCTCTTGGCTGACTGTGGGTTGACAGTAAGTGGGATCTCCAACCTCATCATCATCACCCTGTGCGTTATCACACCCGTCGTCCTCAGAGCCAAACTGTTCCTGCCCTGACAAAAAACTAAAGTTGTCGCTCCACTCAGGTATTTGAGTCTCATCATCATCTTCCTCATTGTCTCCACCAACAGGAGTTACAGTTTGGGAATGAGGGTCTACATTATGGACAGAACCTTCTGCGTCTGGTTCTTGGATCCGACTCATAAAGATTCTGGGCATCAGTGCAGATCATTTCCTCGTCTGGATTCACAGAAGCGCTGGAGTCGACCTCTGATTCCCAGGCTATAGTATGAGTAAACAGCTCTGCAGACTCAACCATCTGTTCTACCTCATACTCAGACAGGCAGCTGGAGATTTGGGAGCTGTGAGGAAGCAAGTGCGATTGGGGTGACACCTTTGAGGACTGGAGTATTTGTGATGTTGAAGTTGATGTGGAGGAGGGCCCACTTAAAGGAGCACTTGATATCCGTTGAAGCACCTGCTGTTTTTGTGCCTCATCTGGAATTTGTAGCGATTGGCGTGGCCGTAAGAAAGGGATCTTATCACATTGTCCGCTAAAAGAAGTAAACATTTTAGTTTGGCTGGAAGATGGTCTTTCTTCTGCAGATTTACTGTTGCTTTAACACCTACCCCACGGACACAACCTTTTTTCCCCTTCCCAACACGCCTATTCCCCTTTCCACCAGCAGCAGGCCTTTTTCCACTCATTTTGGTGGTTAACTAATTCACAACTCTGGAGTTGTTTGCACAAAAAAACAATGGATGGGAACCGAGCAGAGCTGAGTGGCCAAACTGTGGTATTAGGCCAAAACTATTGGCTGGGTTAGATGCAGAAAAAAATTATATTCGATTTGCAACCTGATGGAGGTCAGTATAGACGGACTAATAGAACAAGTCAAACACACAGCTAGAAGCCCAAATATTTTTTCAGAGGTAGATGCAGAAAAAAAATATATTCAGTTTGCAACCTGATGGAGGTCAGTATAGATGGACTAATAGAGAAAGTCCCACACACTGCTAGAACGCCAAATATTTTTTCAGAGCTAGATGCAGACAAAAAGTTATTTTGAATTTGCAACCTGATGGAGGTCAGTATAGGTGGACTAATAGAACAAGTCCCACACACTGCTAGAAGGCCAAATATTTTTTCAGAGCTAGATGCAGAAAAAAATTATATTCAGTTTGCAACCTGATGGAGGTCAGTATAGATGGTCTAATAGAACAAGTCCCACACACAGCTAGAAGCCCAAATATTTTTTCAGAGGTAGATGCAGATAAAAATTATTTTTAATTTGCAACCTGATGGAGGTCAGTATAGATGGACTAATAGAGAAAGTCCCACACACTGCTAGAAGGCCAAATATTTTTTCAGAGCTAGATGCAGAAAAAATTATATTCAGTTTGCAACCTGATGGAGGTCTGTATAGATGGATTAATAGAACAAGTCCCACACACAGCTAGAAGCCAAAATATTTTTTCAGAGGTAGATGCAGATAAAAATTATTTTTAATTTGCAACCTGATGGAGGTCAGTATAGATGGACTAATAGAGAAAGTCCCACACACTGCTAGAAGGCCAAATATTTTTTCAGAGCTAGATGCAGATAAAAATTATTTTTAATTTGAAACCTGATGGAGGTCAGTATAGATGGACTAATAGAGAAAGTCCCACACACTGCTAGAAGGCCAAATATTTTTTCAGAGCTAGATGCAGAAAAAAATTATATTCAGTTTGCAACCTGATGGAGGTCAGTATAGATGGACGAATAGAACAAGTCCCACACACAGCTAGAAGCCCAAATATTTTTTCAGAGGTAGATGCAGATAAAAAATTATTTTTAATTTGCAACCTGATGGAGGTCAGTATAGATGGACTAATAGAGAAAGTCCCACACACTGCTAGAAGGCCAAATATTTTTTCAGAGCTAGATGCAGATAAAAAAAATTTTTAATTTGCAACCTGATGGAGGTCAGTATAGATGGACTAATAGAGAAAGTCTCACACACTGCTAGAAGGCCAAATATTTTTTCAGAGCTAGATGCAGATAAAAATTATTTTTAATTTGCAACCTGATGGAGGTCAGTATAGATGGACTAATAGTGAAAGTTCCACACACTGCTAGAAGGCCAAATATTTTTTCAGAGCTAGATGCAGAAAAAAATTATATTCAGTTTGCAACCTGATGGAGGTCTGTATAGATGGATTAATAGAACAAGTCCCACACACATCTAGAAGCCCAATATTTTTTCAGAGGTAGATGCAGAAAAAAAATATATTCAGTTTGCAACCTGATGGAGGTCTGTATAGATGGATTAATAGAACAAGTCCCACACACAGCTAGAAGCCCAATATTTTTTCAGAGGTAGATGCAGAAAAAAATATATTCAGTTTTCAACCTGATGGAGGTCAGTATAGATGGACAAATAGAGAAAGTCCCACACACTACTAGAAGGGCAAATATTTTTTCAGAGCTAGATACAGAAAAAATAATATTCAGTTTGCAACCTGATGGAGGTCAGTATAGATGGACTAATAGAACAAGTCCCACACACAGCTAGATGCCCAAATATTTTTTCAGAGGTAGATGCAGATAAAAATTATTTTTAATTTGCAACCTGATGGAGGTCAGTATAGATGGACTAATAGAGAAAGTCCCACACACTGCTAGAATGCCAAATATTTTTTCAGAGACAGATGCAGATAAAAATTATTTTTAATTTGCAACCTGATGGAGGTCAGTATAGATGGACTAATAGAGAAAGTCCCACACACTGCTAGAAGGCCAAATATTTTTTCAGAGCTAGATGCAGAAAAAATTTTTATTCAGTTTGCAACCTGATGGAGGTCAGTATAGATGGACTAATAGAACAAGTCCCACACACAGCTAGAAGCCCAAATATTTTTTCAGCGGTAGATGCAGAAAAAAATTATATTCAGTTTGCAACCTGATGGAGGTCTGTATAGATGGATTAATAGAACAAGTCCCACACACAGCTAGAAGCCCAATATTTTTTCAGAGGTAGATGCAGAAAAAAAATTATTTTTAATTTGCAACCTGATGGAGGTCAGTATAGATGGACTAATAGAGAAAGTCCCACACACTGCTAAAAGGCCAAATATTTTTTCAGAGCTAGATGCAGAAAAAAATTAAATTCAGTTTGAAACCTGATGGAGGTCAGTATAGATGGACTAATACAACAAGTCCCACACACAGCTAGAAGCCCAAATATTTTTTCAGAGGTAGATGCAGATAAAAATTATTTTTAATTTGCAACCTGATGGAGGTCAGTAAAGATGGACTAATAGAGAAAGTCCCACACACTGCTAGAAGGCCAAATATTTTTTCAGAGCTAGATGCAGAAAAAAATTATATTCAGTTTGCAACCTGATGGAGGTCACTATAGATGGACTAATAGAACAAGTCCCACACACTGCTAGAAGCCCAAATATTTTTTCAGAGCTAGATGCATAAAAAAATTATATTCAATTTGCAACCTGATGGAGGTCAGTATAGATGGACTAATAGAATGATGCTATGCCCAAAAGATTTTACTTCACTAGGTGCAGTAAAAAATTTGTATTCTATACACAGGTGGTATATCTTGCAACACAGATAGGCTACTCCACTGACTAACACACTCTGCAATAGGCCAAAAAGGATTAGCTTTGCTAGATTCAGCCAAATGCTGTGAAAAAAACTTGCACAGCACTGGCACAGACCTGCCTGGCAAAAACTGATAGGAACTGATGTAACCTAGTCCTGAAAAGGACTGCAATTACAATTAGTCTTTACTCCCACAATCTATCTATTTAAGAGCACAGACCTGCCTGATAAAAGTCGTAGGAAATGCTGTAACCTAGTCCTTAAAAGGACTGCAATCACAACTATTCCCTACTCCCAAGCTATCTGTAGATTTGTGCGAAAATTGGCTTGAAATTAACAAGGTATAGCACACACAGCAACAGCGGTGCCGTCTAACACGCAGCTGCAGCAGTGAGAAAATGGTGGCGACGGGGAAAATGGCTTGGTCTTATAGGGCAAGGACATGTGACATACACTGCCAATGACACATGCCCTTGCTTGTGTGAAAAACAGCAGTTCGCTCCGTGTGTGCGCTGCTGATAGGCTGATAGACTGCACCTCCCCACTGCAAATGCGGGAAAGAGAAAAAAAAATGGAGATCTTCATTATTCCTGCAGAGATCCATCCCCTGCCCCTCCCCCCACCCCGCTGTACACTCAAACTGCGTACACGAACAATTTGAGAAAAATTCGGCTGTTCGAGGTTATGTTCGATAACTGTTCGTGCACCAAAATCATAACTGGATTTTTTCTCAGTAATGATGAAAATTAATGTTAATACGCAGTTTGAGTGTACAGCGGGGTGGGGGGAGGGGCAGGGGATGGATCTCTGCAGGAACAATGAAGATCTCCATTGGGGGGAGGTGCAATTACACCTCCCCCTATTGGCCTATTGCAGAGTGTGTTAGTCAGTGGAGTAGCCTATCTGTGTTGCAAGATATACCACCTGTGTATAGAATACCAATTTTTTTACTGCACCTAGTGAAGTAAAATCTTTTGGGCATAGCATCATTCTATTAGTCCATCTATACTGACCTCCATCAGGTTGCAAACTGAATCTTATTTTTTTCTGCATCTAGCTCTGAAAAAATATTTGGCCTTCTAGCAGTGTGTCGGACTTTCTCTATTAGTCCATCTATACTGACCTCCATCAGGTTTGCAAATTCAAAATAATTTTTATCTGCATCTACAGTACCTCTGAAAAAATATTTGGGCTTCTAGCTGTGTGTGGGACTTGTTGTATTAGTCCATCTATACTGACCTCCATCAGGTTGCAAACTGAATATATTTTTTTCTGCATCTACCTCTGAAAAAATATTGGGCTTCTAGCTGTGTGTGGGACTTGTTGTATTAGTCCATCTATACTGACCTCCATCAGGTTGCAAACTGAATATATTTTTTTCTGCATCTACCTCTGAAAAAATATTGGGCTTCTAGCTGTGTGTGGGACTTGTTGTATTAGTCCATCTATACTGACCTCCATCAGGTTGCAAACTGAATATAATTTTTTTCTGCATCTAGCTCTGAAAAAATATTTGGCCTTCTAGTAGTGTGTCGGACTTTCTCTATTAGTCCATCTATACTGACCTCCATCAGGTTGCAAATTAAAAATAATTTTTATCTGCATCTACAGTACCTCTGAAAAAATATTTGGCCTTCTAGCAGTGTGTCGGACTTTCTCTATTAGTCCATCTATACTGACCTCCATCAGGTTGCAAATTCAAAATAATTTTTATCTGCATCTACAGTACCTCTGAAAAAATATTTGGGCTTCTAGCTGTGTGTGGGACTTGTTGTATTAGTCCATCTATACTGACCTCCATCAGGTTGCAAACTGAATATATTTTTTTCTGCATCTACCTCTGAAAAAATATTGGGCTTCTAGCTGTGTGTGGGACTTGTTGTATTAGTCCATCTATACTGACCTCCATCAGGTTGCAAACTGAATATATTTTTTTCTGCATCTACCTCTGAAAAAATATTGGGCTTCTAGCTGTGTGTGGGACTTGTTGTATTAGTCCATCTATACTGACCTCCATCAGGCGCAAACTGAATATATTTTTTTCTGCATCTACCTCTGAAAAAATATTGGGCTTCTAGCTGTGTGTGGGACTTGTTGTATTAGTCCATCTATACTGACCTCCATCAGGTTGCAAATTGAATATAATTTTTTTCTGCATCTAACCCAGCCAATAGTTTTGGCCTAATACCACAGTTTGGCCACTCAGCTCTGCTCGGTTACCATCCATTGTTTTTTTGTGCAAACAACTCCAGAGTTGTGAATTAGTTAACCACCAAAATGAGTGGAAAAAGGCCTGCTGCTTGTGGAAAGGGGAATAGGCGTGTTGGGAAGGGGAAAAAAGGTTGTGTCCGTGGGGTAGGTGTTAAAGCAAAAGTAACATCTGCAGAAGAAAGACCATCTTCCAGCCAAACTAAAATGTCTACTTCTTTTAGCGGACAATGAGATAAGATCCCTTTCTTACGGCCACGCCAATCGCTACAAATTCCAGATGAGGCACAAAAACAGCAGGTGCTTCAACGGATATCAAGTGCTCCTTTAAGTGGGCTCTCCTCCACATCAACTTCAACATCACAAATACTCCAGTCCTCAAAGGTGTCACCCAAATCACACTTGCTTCCTCACAGCTCACAAATCTCCAGCTGCCCGTCTGAGTATGAGGTAGAACAGATGGTTGAGTCTGCAGAGCTGTTTACTCATACTATAGCCTGGGAATCAGAGGTCGACTCCAGCGCTTCTGTGAATCCAGACGAGGAAATGATCTGCACTGATGCCCAGAATCTTTATGAGTCGGATCCAGGACCAGACGCAGAAGGTTCTGACCATAATGTAGACCCTCATTCCCAAACTATAACTCCTGTTGGTGGAGACAATGAGGAAGACGATGATAAGACTCAAATACCTGATTGGAGCGACAACTTTAGTTTTTTGTCAGGGCAGGAACAGGTTGGCTCTGAGGACGACGGGTGTGATAACACACAGGGTGATGATGATGAGGTTGGAGATCCCACTTACTGTCAACCCACAGTCAGCCAAGAGATGAGGTCATCAGAGGAGGTGGAGGAAGATGCTAGTGACGACGAGGTCAGGTTGCGCCTTCCTGGACAGAGACGTAGTACTGGAAGCACGTCAACAACTGCATCCTCAAACACAACTCTGCCTCTCACCACAAGTCGTGGTGGCTCTTCAGGTCGCATGGGTGCTAAGCTTTGCATAGCCTGGGCATTTTTTCAGATCGATAAAGATGACCCAACTCGTGTTATCTGTAACATTTGTCAGCAAAAGCTAAGTAGAGGCCAAAAAATACATAGTTTGAGTACTTCATGCATGAACCGGCACATGGACATGAAGCATAAGTTGCAGAGGGAAGCTCAGTGTGCTACAATGCAGCCTAGCCGGCCGGGCCAACCACCGTCTGCCATATCTTGTGCATCCGCGGCCTCTTCATCCTCTGTGACTGGGGGGACAGCAGTCACACCTGTTTTGGGGCGCAGACCTGCCACCTCTTTACCCGCAACAGCCAGCGTGATTGGCAGGTCATCATTTTCTTTGGAGGTGGTAACACCAGCTGGTGTTGAGCGCTGTCCGACATCGATAGCACCACCTTTGGATCAAGGCAACCTAACATGTCCGCCTGCATCTTCCTCACAGACCGGCAGTTTGCCGGGGACACCCTTATCAACCCCGTCTAAGCACAATAACCAGCCCTCGGTCCCTCAGATGTGGACAAGTAAAAGACCATTTCCTCCTAGCCATGAGAAAGCTAAGAGGTTGAATTTCACCATCTGCAAGCTCTTGGCTACAGAAATGCTGCCTTTCCGCCTGGTGGACACAGAATATTTTCGAGACCTTATGTCCGTCGCAGTGCCCCAGTACCAGATGCCCAGTCGGCACTACTTCTCAAAGAAAGGTGTGCCTGCGCTCCACCAGCATGTCGCACACAACATCACCGCTTTTTTGAGAAACTCTGTGTGTGACAGGGTGCATTTCACCACAGACACTTGGACGAGTAGGCATGGACAGGGGCGTTACATGTCGCTGACTGGGCACTGGGTAACTATGGTGACAGCAGGACAAGGGGCTGCTGTCCAAGTCTTGCTGTCCCCACGAGTTGTGCGTCAATCCTCTTTATGTCAAAGTTCCTCCACTGCTTCTGCCTCCTCAACCTCCTCTCGGTCTTCCACCTGCACCCAAAGCCTGTCTGGTCATGCCACAAGCTTTCTAACTGCGCAGAAGGGATCCTGCACACCTCCTTACTATGCTGGCAGTAGGGCTCAACGTCATCAGGCGGTTTTTACTTTGAAATGTCTGGGAAATGTGAGTCACACAGCTGAGGAGTTGTGGTCAGCTCTGGAGAACCAATTTCATGAATGGTTGTCTCCACTGGACCTGAAACCAGGGAAGGCCGTGTGCGACAATGCTGCAAACCTGGGTGCGGCCCTTCGCCGGGGCAATGTCACACACGTGCCTTGTATGGCTCACGTGTTGAACCTGGTTGTCCAGCAATTTTTAGCCCACTATCCCAGACTAGATGGCCTTCTGCAGAGGGCACGGTCGCTGTGTGCTCACTTCCGCCGTTCGCATCCCGCAGCTCAGCGACTTACATCTCTACAGAAGTCGTTGGGCCTGCCACTTCACCGGCTAAAATGCGATGTGCCTACCCGGTGGAATTCAACTCTGCACATGTTGCAGCGACTGTGGCAGCACCGACAAGCCCTGGTGCAATACGTTCTGACGTATAGCCTGGGCCAACGAGATTCAGAGGTGGGGCAAATCACGCTGGAGGAGTGGTCTCAGATCAGGGACCTATGCACCCTTCTGCACAGTTTTGAAATGGCGACGAAGATGTTTAGTGCTGACGATGCCATTATCAGCATGACTATTCCGGTGATTTACATGCTGGAGCACATGTTAAACAGAATTCGGAGTCAGGTGGTGGCACAAGAGGAGGTGGAGGAAGTAGAGGAGGAGGAGTTGTATGCGGAAGGGCTAACATCTGCAAGGTCCAGACGGTCGGCAGCACCAAGGCGGCAGGCATGTGAGGGTGGGGGAGATGGTTTTACCAGGGCGCATGGTAGCAGCCAAACTAGTGAGGAAGGTGCAGGAGCCCAGGAAGAAGTGGAGGACGAACTGATGGAAGACTCATCAGATGAGGGAGACCTTGATCACATTTCTGTTGTGCGAGGTTGGGGGGAGAGGACAGAGGAAGGAAGCATGATTGTTACCTCGCCACCAACACAACAGGGACTTGGTGCTCCTGGATGCGCAACACACATGAGTGCCTTCTTGCTGCACTACCTGCAACATGACCCTCGAATTGTGAGAATTAGAAATAATCCTGACTACTGGGTTGCCACACTGTTAGATCCCCGGTACAAAAGTAAATTTGCAGAAATTATTCCTGCCATAGAAAGGGATGCACGCATGCAGGAGTATCAGCAGAGACTGTTGCAGAATCTTACATGTGCTTTTCCACAAAATACCAGTGGTGCACGTAGTGAATCTCACAGTTCCAACTTGCCAACCGTGGGACCGTCAAGTGTTCAGCACTCAAACCGTAACAGAACCACAGTATCTGCTGGTAACATCAATTTTGCGGAATCATTTCACCACTTTTTTAGCCCATCCTTTGCAAGGCCACAGGAGACCAGAAGTCTGACACATAGTCAACGCCTAGAGACGATGGTACAGGAGTATCTCCAAGTAAACATTGAAGCCACGACTGTGTCACTGGACCCTTGCTCTTTTTGGGCTTCCAATCTGGATAAATGGCCGGAGCTAGCCACTTACGCCTTGGAGATCTTGTCATGCCCCGCAGCCAGCGTTCTGTCTGAACGTGTGTTCAGCGCTGCTGGTGGTGTGCTGACAGATAAGCGCACGCGGCTCTCCACTGATAATGTAGACAGACTCACGTTCATAAAGATGAACAAATCATGGATCCGAAACGACTTTTCTACCCCTGTGTCATCCTGGGGAGAGTAAAAGCTTGATGATTGGTTAAAATCACCCTACCAACCGTTTTAAGCTTTCAAATTACTAATCATGTTTATCTGTATCTTGACTGGAAAATAATTTGGGCTTTGTAGCAGTGTGCAGCACTGATCCTATTAGGCCATCTATAATAAGCTCCACCAGATTTAAAATTAAAAATAATTTTTAGCTGCATCTAGCCCGGAAAATAATTTTGGGGCTCCGAGATGCGCAAGACACATAAGTGCCTTCTTGCTGCACTACCTGCAGCATGACCCTCATATTGTCAGAATTCGAAGTAATCATGACTACTGGGTTGCCACACTCTTAGATCCCCCAAACTTTTCGATCAACCTTTTCATTTTAATAAAGACCAAAAAAATGGTCATTTTTGAAATTATAAGCATTATCAGGTTGTTAGAAACTGAAATCAAACAGTTTTCAACTCAAAACTTTATTGTAGGTGATGTTACATTTTCACATAGGACCCCTTGTTCGAAAGGAGCTTCTGAACTCTCTCGTCCATTGAATTTGTCAGGTTTTGGATGGTTTCTGCTTCAATTGTTTTGCATGAGGACAGAATACCCTCCCAGAGCTGTTGCTTAGATGTGAACTGCCTCCCGCCATCATAGACACTCCTTTTAATGATGCTCCAAAGGTTCTGAATGGGGTAGAGGTCAGGGGAGCATGGGGGTCACACCATAAGTTTGTCCCCTTTTATGCCCATATCAGCCAGAGATGCAGATGTTTTATGTGCAGCATGAGATGGTGCATTATCATGCAGAAAAATGATCTTGCTGTGAAATACACGGTTCTTCTTCTTGAACCATGGCAGGAAGTGCTGTTTGAGAAAATCCACATACATTATGGAGTTCATCTTTAGCGCCTTCAGGGATCCTAAAGGGGCCGACAATCTCTCTCCCCATGATTCCAGCCCAAAACATTACTCCACCTCCTCCTTGTTGGCGCTGTAGCCGTGTTTGCGTGGGGTGTCCATCAACCAGCCATCCTCCACTCCATCCATCTGGACCATCGAGCGCTGCAAGGCACTCATCCGTGAACAAAACAGTTTTGAAATCAGTCTTCATGTAATGTTTGGCCCACTGGAGCCGTTTCTGCTTGTGTGAAGTGGATAGAGGAGGTCGACAGGATGGCGTATGCACAGCTGCAAACCTCTGAAGGACCCTGCATCTTGTTGTTCGGGGGACGTTGGAGGCACCAGCAGCTTCAAAAACTTGTCTGCTGCTATGACAAGGCTTTCTTGCCGCTGCTCTTTTAACCTGACGTAATTGCCTGTAGGAAAGAGTCCTCAATTTGCCCTTATCAGCACACACACGTGTGTACTGTGAATCAGCTACATACTTCTTGATTGCCAAGACACTTCATCCTGATCATCGCACAATGTTGATTGTAGTCATGCCTTGACCTAAACACTCCACAATTTGTTGCTTCTCAGCAGCCGACACATCCTTTTTCTTTCCCATTTTGGCAGAAAATGTAGGCTGCTTAATAATGTGAGAGAGCCTTCTTAAGTAGTCTTGCCTTTCATTGGACACACCTGCCAAACTAATTAGCACAGGTGTCTGCAATTGCTTACAGTGATATAAAAAGCCCTGCCACACATGACCATCAATGAGTTTAACTGAAAAACAAACAAATTCTTCCCTTATCACTCCTAAACACTTTTTGCATAATAATTTGGAACGCAGTGTACATGTGCTTTTCCACAAAACACCAGTGGTTCACGTAGTGAATCTTACAGTTCTAACTTGCCAACCGTGGTCTGTATGGAATTGTTCAATAAAGGGCCCAAAATTAAGATAACATAGATGGGAGAGGTCTCTATGAATAGGAATTCCTAAGTATTTGATACCCTGTGAGGGCCAGGCAAAGGGAAAGTTGGACTGGATGGAATCCTATATGGATTTGGGGAGGGAGACATCGAGGGCCTCAGACTTCGCTGCATTGATTTTAAAATTTTACCATGTAACAAAGTGATCTATTTCAGCCATAACAGCAGGGATGGATATATGTGATTGAGTGATATATACTAGGACATCATCAGCAAATAGAGAGCACTTGTACTCGGTGCCTCCCACCTCAATCCACCTAATATTGGGGTTATGGCGAATTGATGAGAGCAGGTGCTCCGTCACTAGGATGTATAAGAGAGGGGACAGAGGACATCCCTGCCTTGTCCCATTGGTGATTGTGAAGGGTGATGAAAATGTTCTGACGCACCCCCTGGGCCTTGGGACACCCGGAGCCGGACCCTTTTTGGTGGATGCTGGTGGTTGTAGTCTTCGTGGCGGCGACCCGGTTCCGTGGCTCAGGGTGGTCAAACCAGTGGCGGAACTATTTATGTGGTTTTGATGTTTAAATGTCCGACTACGCCACCCGTGGATTGCGGTCAGAGTGAACCGCCGCTACAGGGCAGACCGCTGAGGCTGGTGTTGTGGGTGCAGCAGAGCGTAGCATAACTCCCCACGGGAGGAGTATAGCCTCAGGGCAGTGTATGCGGAGGATGGGGGTGATGGTGCAGGGCAGCAGCAGTAACGACACGGAGTCAGTGATGCAGTCCAGGGCCTTTACTCACAGTTCTTATTATCCAGACCACGTCTGCAGGTAACGGCTGCCCACGTCGTACTGTGCTCACCAGGTGAGGGGCTCAGACAACTCCCAGATAACTTTGGAGCACTTCACAGGACCCCCTTTGTGTGTCCTTTGTCTGGCCTTTCTTACCAACACTTCTGTCCGGCTGCCTCGGGCCTCCTCTTGTTAAACTTGGCGCCAGTTTCCCTGACCCTATGTGGTGCCTTCCTAGCGGGTGTAGCGAGGGGCTGCGCCACATAAAATGTCAGAGCCTCCGGTTCCTAGCTGAGGGTCGTTTCCTGCCTCCACTAGTTCGGGGTCCGGTCTCCCCCTTTGGCCTGACCCCTCCACGCAGGTGGAATCGGGCGTGCGGTGGCGACTCGCCCGTCCGCACCCCTGGGATCCCTTCATTCCTCGTTCCTGGAGCCTTCTCCGCTCTTCTTCCTTCCTTCTCCCTCTTCCAGGCCTGGGCCTCTGTTACTAGGCCCGCCTCCGGAGCAGAGCTCATGCAGAGCCCCTGCTCCCTGCCACTTCTGCTCAGACTTCTCTGCACTGAACTAAGATGGTGCCCACCTTTTATACTCCCTTCTCAATGCACCCAGGAACTGCTTCCTCCCTGCTCCTGCACTACAGGGTTCCCCTTCCTCAGTGTTCCCTCCCCCCACTCCAGCCAGGGACAGGGACTGTCGTGCCCATCTCAGGGGCATATTGGTCGCCCTGCCCCACGGCAATGTGGTGTAATGCATGCAGGTGTCGGGTCCTGATCCACACTCCATCCTTACCTGAGAGTGAGATATCACACCTCTGGGTGAGGTGCAATACGTCTGTAGCAACCGAGCCCTCAGGGTGCTACAGTTCCATTTATCTTCAGCCTAGGTGACGTATTGCGATACAGGGCCGTGATTTTGGCTATAAAAGGGTCCCCTAGACCCCTACCCCAAGCTTTTTAAGAGAATCATATATGGCGTGCCAGGAGACTCTATGGAATGCTTTCTCAGCATCCAACGAGAGTATCTAATTACAAATTTTTAACTGCATCTAGCCCAGGAAATACTTTGTGCCTAGTAGCAGTGTCTGCTAGTCAGCGGATTATCCCGGCTGTTAAGCAAGCTACACCACCTGTAGTTTAGACACTTAATTTTTTCAAAGGAAATGCTTCGGGACCATGGGATACTTAGTGAAGAGCATCAGGAGGCACCCCAAGGCATAGGGGCTGGGACTGGCAGTAGGATGCCTTGCGGTGGACAGCCGAGCTCGATCCTTATAAAAGCTTTTTAACTGCAGCAGCTTTAGTGGACGCTACTGGAGCTGGAATTACCGCGGCTGCTGGCATGAGACTTGCCCTCCAATAGATCCTTGTAAATGGATTTAAAGTGTATTCATTCAAATTAGAGAGACAATTTAAATTAAAAAGCTTAGAGCTGCCTCCACCACAGGGGGGCTCGCTCGACCCACCAGCGGACAGGCACCAGTATTGGGAGAGGGGGGCTGGCCGTCAGGGTTCACCGCGGCTCTGGCACAAACCCGGCGACACGGAGGTGGCGCTGGCAGGAGCGGACTGGCCGTGTCCGCTTCTCACTTTTTGGATTTTAGAAGGGCATGACATGCCTATATCTGTGTCTCCCCCTCCTTTTACTCCTCCACCTCTTTTATTTTCGCATGACTATATGTACTTGTCACTTTTCCATGTGTTAGTTATGTCTTCTGAGCAGTTTGTCAGCTTTTGGACACCTTTGAAGGTGTTTTCTATGTGTTTCTATGTGTTTTTGTTTGCCTGCCATTGGTTTTAACGGTGTTCGAAGGTGTTCGACGAACAGTTCGACGAACAGTTCGGCGAACACACGGGTGTTCGACGAACCGAACCGAACTCGAACACTACGGGGGTGGCTCAACACTAGTAATGAATTAACTTTGTGAGGTCAACCGATCAGTAAGATTGTGAGATCACTAGGGATGGTATAAATGTTGGCATGTATTATTCATCAGAGCCTGATGAATGGGCTGGACTGGCTCCGTAACGCATGGCTCAATAAATATTAACGTTTTTTAAACATTATTTTCTCTTCCTCTCATGCTTGGCAGTGCTTTTGGAAGCCCAATTTTTGTTTCTATTGTTTTCATATACCCAACATATTGCATTAATATTTGCTTCAGGATGTACTGTGGAAGAAATAAAAAGTGCACACAATAGGGTTATCCTATTAGAGGATAAAAAGTATATAAAAAAAAGTATTGCTCACCAAGGAGGATTTGGGGTACCTCCTTAAAAAAACAGTTGCTGCTACATCGTGGCTGGGAGACAACTCCCACATAAATTTAATCATCAGGAAAAAACACTTTAAGATAGGCTGCATGGCTGGAAAAAAGTTCTCAACTGAACTATTCATAGTGATTATCGTTTTTTTTTTTAACTTGAAAAAGTTTTTTTTTTAACTTGAAATGCGTAGTTAAATAAGAAACCTTTTTTTCACTATTACAGCAGGAAGAACTATTTATCCTGCTGTGCAGCCTATCTTTAAAGTGTTTTTTTCCTACTGGTTAATAAATCCCTTGTTAAGGTATACTGCTTGACTTTTCACCCTGGCAGTAATCATCCTCCCGTCCTAGTTAGGGGCAGAATTGAATATAAGGTACAAAAGATCCTTAAATAAAAAGAGAAAATTACCAGCTCACCCTTGAAGATAAGTCCAGGATATGTCCCAGTGATATAGAAGCATGGACTCACGTCACTGATAGCTATTAGGGAATGTATTCTGTATGGAGCAATATATGGGGCCCATTATTCTGCATGGAGCAATATATGGGGCCCATTATTCTGTATGGAGCATTATATGTTGCCCATGATACTGTATGGAGAACTATATGGGGTCCAATATTCTGTATGGAACAATATATGAGGCCCATTATTCTGTATTAGACAACTATACATAGCCAAAAAACACATCGGTATAGGGGATGTATCACTAGCCAACCTTGGGCAGTGAATTCCCCTCAATTAATTCCTTTGTTCATGTTTAAACCATTAACTGTCCAAAAAGCATGAAAATTAAACGGAGAAAGGCGCCTTTCTCACCCTAACCACCTTCCCTCCATCCCTGGTAAGCCATATGCCATATGGATTTATAGGTACCAAAAAAGGGGGGTTTCTCTGATGCCTATTCAATTTAGCTCAGTCAATTTGTTGATTGCCTGTCTAACTCTGGATTTTTGGTTTATTGCATTACACCTTCTCTATGTGTCATAGAATTTGTGGGGCCACTGGGCTCTTACAAACTGGTTATTTAGATGATTATATTAATTACCTATGGATAGGTTTGGTGTTTCTGGCCACAGGGCAAATTGCAATAACTAGTGTTTACGAATACTACCAGAGCCAACAGGCCATCATATATTTTTCTCACCCGGTATCAATCCATATATTAGACGATTTACAGTGTTTTATGAATTGATATTGCACCCATCCTGCTTTTTGTCTTTTTTATTACTCTTTATAATATATTACAATAAAATGAATTTGCATATTTATACCAGTTTGTCTGTCTGTTTCTCCGATTTATTTCCATTATTCTGTATGGAGCATTATATGAGGCCCATTATTCTGTATGGAGCATTAAATGGGTTCCGTTACTCTGTATGGAACATTATATGGGTTCCATTATTCTGTATGGAGGACTATGTGGTGCTCATTATACTGTATGAAGAACTATGTGGTGACCATAATACTGTATGGAGGACTATGTGGGCCCCATTATTCTGTATGGAGCAATATATGGGGTGCATAATACTGTATGGAGGACTATACTGTCCGGTCTGCACTGTGCACTGCGGGGATTCACTTGTTTCTGAGATATTGTAGAATTTACAATAGATATCACTCATATAATGTAAGAAGTAAGTGAAATCTTTGGCATTGTACTATACCTATATTTCTCTGCCATATCTGTGTATCATGAATCATGATATGTATTAAAGGTGCCCAGTGAGACTCTTTCTCTCGGGGCCCATGAAAACCTGGAGCCGACCCTGATGCTATACATATATGGCTTGAACTACATGTCATTGAACCAAGAACCTTAGGCTGCATTGTGGCTAGTGTGGATACCAGTGACTGGATATTGGAGGTAAATGTGGCTACCTTGAGGGGCATCTGCCGAAAAAGTAAGGAAATAAAGATGTATAGGCAGAAGCAAGTCAGTGTATTGTAGAATTATTAAGTCACTGTATGGAAGCATTGTAGTAGTTAGTTGCAAAATGTAAATATATTTGGTTATTCTATGTTGCTAAGGTACAATTTTATGTAAATGGATTCAATTTGGCATCATTTTGACCTATATAAATGAGAAAGATTCATGGAATTCTGTAATATTTTTTTTTTTGCTGACAAAAAATATAATTGAATGAACCCTTATTTAATTGCTTTGTGGTGTCCTATATATAATACTAGGATTTACAATCCCGTTCATCATGATTTTTTTGGATGACAAAAAACACTAGTGTGAATGCACTTTCATTCAATTGTTATGTGGTGGTAATTTTTAGCCATCACTTAACTATAATATACAGTAGAGCTTTGCTTTACACATTTATAATGGAGTGAAATGCTTCACTTTGTACTTTAAATGCTATGTATATTTATAAAGTGTACATTGCAGCATTGCGTACTGCATTATTTTATATATATATATATATATATATATATATATTTGATGCAATATCACTTACCTCTGATCCTGTGTTTTGTACTGCATAGATATTGATAGTTAATGTGTTCAGTGTACCTCCGTAATTTATTCCAAGCGCATCAAAGTCAATTTCCTGAACGTGAGCATAGTTGACCTCTTTTTGAAAAAGCTTTACATTTCCATTAGGGCTCTCATGTTACACTTACCCACTTACAATGGTAAAGAATATAAACATGTTCTGGAATATAGCAAGACTGGGAATGATCTGTGCACTGAACAGAATTCATTTGTAATCTTTTGTATGTCGCAGAGAAATCTAGTTTCTGGAAAATTAATTGAGGTCAAAAAGCAAGTATTTAGGGTAAGCAACATCTTTCAAGACTAGCCGTGAACATTTCTAAAAGAAATGTTTTATAGATTTCCTATCCAATCATTGTTTTGCTTCTCATTAAGCAAGATTTGTAAATAAAATTTCATTCAAGATGTTTAGTCCTTTTTCTAAAAGTCATCAGTAGAGAATTGATTATTAGTAACTGAATTTCAATTTTGAAATGAGAATGTGAAAATTATTATTTTAATCAATTATTAGTTTTTTGAGGCAAATACAGTTTTCCATAATTGATTAAAATTGTCCTCTCAAACGGTATAATAACTTGGAAAGACTCCTAGTATGCCTAGAATACTACATTGATATATAGTAGTAGCGTAGTTCAATACACCAAATATAGAATCATCATATCAAAGAATAGTGTACATTAGAACCAATCCCAATTTTAGATAAACAAGAAATTCAAAAAAGGTAGATATAAATAACCAATCTTTATTGGCACAATATTAAAACATACAAGACATTTAAAAAATGGGAAATCCACCAGGTGGCACCATAACCCACAGCAGTAATTCGTTAACACATGTCTAATCTGAAGAAGCTATACCACTATGTTACATGTTGCAGTGTGTGCACATAACTACAACCTGGAGCAGCGCAGTGTGCACAAACACACACCAACATACTGTTTCACATATCACTATAAGTGCTAATAAACAAAGCAAAGTTACCTGCGGTGGATTGGAGGGCGTCACAAACCCGACCCTACGTATGTTCCGGCTCACTTAGTCTTCTTCCGGGGTACTGCCACACTTTAAGCTGGGTCTCATTAAATACCCTACTAAAGCCAATCACCACAGAAACACACACCAGGTGCATATCATCATCACTCATACTGGAGATTGGGAGGCACTACCATGCTTTCACCCCCCCTTCTCCATGTGTGGCCATGCTCCTATACATTCCAGCAACAGAACTCTCCCCAGTGTGCCACTAAGACCAAAACACACCCCCTTTGTATAGTCCTGCCCCTAGGCCCTTCACCTTCAGGGCATCACCGTTAGATCTGTGCAACTATATCTAACCATGTATCTCTACTATAGCCCCACTGTGTTCCTAACTGTGCCCAAGTTGGTGCGCGTACCCCAACTTTCCCAGAGGGGCACATCCATGGATCGTGTCAAGGAGGGCGGTCCGGCCCAACCATACCGCCCTTAGGTCTCTCTGGTGACGTGCTCCGATCCCCACCCTAAGGGGCGGTATGGTCGGGCCACATCACCGGACCGCCCTCCTTGATGCGATCCATGAATGAGCCCCTCTGGGCAAGTGGGGGTACGCGTGCCAACTTGGGCACATTAATTTACAAGAACTCATGGAAGTAGACTCAGAGGAGGCTGTTTTATTTAATGGGTATAATCGCTGCATTGGTAGCATTTTATCATTGTGGTTTCCATCACAGTCCCAAGATTCCACGTTGATCTACTCAGCGTTCCCAGGGACTAATGCAACTGCAGTTACAAACACCCACATGCTGATGTGTTTGTGTTTCTCTTGCTACATATTCTGTAGTCTGTATTAAGGCATGAAAAATAGGAGCTGAAGCTGTAGGGTATGCCAGAAAAAATAAGCTAAGTCCAGATTTTCACTCTGCAGATATGCTCGATATCTTTGCCAAATTCCAAACATCGGAGAAGGTAGTATCAGAAAACACTTTAAAGGACATACTGCTCCCATAAGCTTTCTCCACAGTGACAGTTCAAACATAATTTTGTCCATTCCATTTTCCCTATTAATGAGAATCTGCCAGCAGGTTTTTGCTATGTAATCTGAAAACAGCAGAATATAGTGGCTGAAACACAGATTTCAGGGATGTGCCACTTTTTTGGCTGTGTGCTGTTGTATACTTACAATGAAGTTTTTATCATCTGGAGATTATCACTGCCAGGGCTACAGCTCATGTGACAGCTAAACTGACCATACCCCCTTTGCTAAGAACCTCCCTGTCAATAGACAATGTACATGCAAGGCTGTGGTGTGGGTGATGTTAGCTTTCTGAGCTCTGCTTCATGCGATATCTAAATACTCTGATTGTGTCACAACTGCTGCTCCCAGTAAACTAAGGGATACATCTATGGAATCAAGGTCTCTTTCCTACATTATTCTGCTCTCAGGTGAGGTAGAAAAAACCTGGTGACAGATTCCCTTTAAAATTCAGAGTTGTGCCTCACATATTGAAAGTAGGATGACCTTCTTCGCCACTGTAAACAAAACAAAAAGCTTGTTGATTCATACAATAATCTGGATAAAATAGTCACTATTCTGCATGTAAAATAGAGTCTGCAAACAATTACAGAAGGATCAATATTAAATAAGGTTCCTAGACTGATATCATCCTTCATTTACTATTTTAAGTGGTAACGCTCAGAAGTCAAACAGGAGTATATTTGTTCAAAAATAGTTGATACTATATATATCCTCTTAATGTGGAACTCCCAAGTCACCTATGATAAAGAAGATCCTTTGCAACGCTGACTAGCCATGGAAACTGAGCTTAATAATGCTTGAGCTAGTGTCTCAATACAAACAGTGAAAATTAGGGGAGAGAGATAGCACCATTTTCTTGTGCCTTTACTTGGAAAAAAAGAATAAGCTTGGAGAAAAAAGCTAGATGGAACAGTATATTTAAAGATGTATTTGACTCTATCTAAAGCTTTCTTAACATCAAGGTAAAGAAAGTCAGATTAAATAATTTGTTAGCTAGTTGAATCTCATTTAAAAGTTAACATGTACAATCCCTCTTTTAGTGGCCTTTTATGAAACCTACATTATTGAAAGCTATGTTCAACGAGAAAATATAATTTGGTCATGTTAATATTAATTTAGTAAAAAAGTTTTTTTATTACAATTTACCAATAAAATTAAGAGGTAATTTGATAATGAGTAAGTTTTTTTTGGGGAATTGTGATGATTATTAAAAACATTTCAGGTGGTGGTGCGATTGTTTTCTAAGCATTGATATTTCATTAAATGTTGAAGTAATACAGCCACTGAAATAAGCATTGAACATGTCACCAATTTTTTGAGTAAGTATATTTCTAAAGGTGTTATTGACATGAAATTCTCACCAGATGTCGGTAACAACCCACCAATTCACACAGGCAAAGAAATCAAATCATAGATGCCCATAAATTCAGTTATGTGTAATAATGAGAAATGACACAGGAAAAAAGTATTGAACACATGAAGAAAGAGAGTAGCAAATATCCATGGAAAGTCAAGACACTAGCTGAAATCTATCAGAAATTAGAAAGCAATCCTGCAGCTTAGTGAAAAATAATATCAGCTGGTTTAACTGATGGGCTATAAAAAGTGTCTCGTTACCAAGGTGCCACACAGGATACATCTAATGAAAGCATGCTACTGAAGAGTCAATTGACCACTGTTAAGCCAATAATTCAGAAGAAGAAAGGACTTAATTTCACCATAAACCGACCATGACCAGGTGCTCCAGACAGAGGCGTGAAAAGAATTATCAGAAGAGTTGTCCAAGCGAAAAAGACCACCTATGAAGAGCTATAGAAAGACCTGGAATCAGCAGGTACAATTGTTTCACCATGCAAGACTCCATTGCTTAACAAAAAGCATGTTCAAGGGTGTTTACAGTTTGCTCAACAACATTTAGACCAGCCTGTAAAATACTGGGAGAATATAGTCTGGTCAGAAGAGACCAAAATTCAAACTTTTTGGATACCATAATAGACACCATGTTTGGAGGCCAAAATGCACTGCATATCCCCTCAAAAACACTATACCAATAGTGACTTTTGGAGGTACGAACATCATGGTGTAGGGCTGTTTTTCAGCATATGTCACTGGCAAGCTTCATATAATAGAAGGATGGATGAATGGAAAAATGTACCAAGACATTCTTGATAAAAATCTGCTGCCATCTACCAGGATGATGAAGATTAAATGAGGGTGGACATTTTAGCATGATAGTGATCCCAAACACACAGCTAAAGAAACTCTCAATTGGTTTCAGAGAAAGAAAATAAAGCAGCTTGAATGGCCCAGCCAATCACCTGACCTAAATCCAATAGAAAATTTATGGAAAGAACTAAAGCTCAGAGTTCAAAGAAGAAGCCTACGGAACCTTCATTCTTTTAAGAGTGTTTGTGTGGAAGAACGGGCCGAAATCACACTTGAACAATGCATGCAACTAGTTTCTCCATGCAGGAGGTGTCTTGAAGCTGTCATCACCAACAAAGGCTTTTGCTCGAAGTATTAAATTAATTTCAGTAATCATCTTCAATACTTTTTCCCTGTGTCATTTTTCATTAATAGGCAAATGTTTTTCGAAAAAAATTAACGTAAATTGTGTCTCATTCAATGACAGATAATAAATGAAAAAAAATGGGAATTCACATGGTTCAGTTGTGTGACCATAACAGTAAAAGCGTTTTTGGAAAATCAGCTGCTGCAGACCCTCAATAAATTGCCATTAGATTGGTAGCAGGAGTAGCGGGGTCTAAATCAGTGCTGCAGGCAATACCAGAGTCTTGGATTAAAGGTGTTCAGAAATGGATCCCAGGATCAATGAGTTTTAATAGTGGTTAAACCACAGGCTTCTTTTCCGCTCCCCTCTTTTGACAAAGATGGACTTATTATGTCATTCTGATTAACAGCCAGATCCCCGCTGCAAAACTGGGGGAGACGATTGTCAATTACATGACGTCGAAAGTCACGCCCCATCGACATAGCAGGGGAACAGAATCCACCGCTCTATTGACTTGATGTCAGCAGAAGCAGCTGAATCGCTGGTAGGATCAGTCTGTGACCGCTCTGTGCCAGAGAAGAATGGCATCGGGCAAAACAGGTAGGTGGGTAGGAACTACTTGCCTGTTGGTGCTTAGGCACATTTTTGGTTTTTCACAAAGTCCTGGATATCCCCTTTAATCTCACAGACTGCTACACAATCCTCTCTTATAGGCTGTCATGGTTGCCATCCTTCTCTCATTGACTATTCCCCATGCCCCATTTCTCACAGATTGCTTTATGTATCATCACGTTTTAGACTGTCTTCCATGACTGTTCTCACTGGCTTCTTCAAATTTCCCTGTATCACACAGATTTCTATTTTGACCCCTCTTTTTCACCTATAGCTCTATATGCCCCCTCCCGAACATAGTGAACCCTATGCCTGCTCTATCAATGAATGCTATAAATGGGTCCTTCTTACCCTACTGGCCCTTTACTCCTACAAAATGTTTATTAGCTACCTCTCTCTTCCAGATTGCTCCCAAAAACCCTCTCACATACAGATTTCTCCTCATGATTCCATCACTCTTATACAGATTTCTCAACAAAATATCCCATAGACTCTTCCCCATTACCAATTCTCATAGGATTCTCAAAATGCCTAACAGCACAGATGGCTTGGCCATGCCCCACTCTCTCAGACAGAGTGACCCCAATGCACATACCTGCACTCTTGTCTTATTTCACACATGCAGTCTTACATATGTCACTTTAATAATATATACATTCACACACACAATATATATATATATATATATATATATATATGTATATATATATATATATATATATAGTACAGACCAAAAGTTTGGACACACCTTCTCATTTAAAGATTTACTGTATTTTCATGACTATGAAAATTGTACATTCACACTGAAGGCATCAAAACTATGAATTAACACATGTGGAATTATATACTTAACAAAAAAGTGTGAGGCAACTGAAAATATGTCTTATATTCTAGGTTCTTCAAAGTAGCCACCTTTTACACACTTTACACACTCTTGGCATTCTCTTGATGATCTTCAAGAGGTAGTCTCCGGAAATGGTCTTCCAACAATCTTGAAGGAGTTCCCAGAGATGCTTAGCACTTGTAAGCCCTTTTGCCTTCACTCTGCGGTCCAGCTCACCCCAAACCATCTCGATTGGGTTCAGGTCTGGTGACTGTGGAGGCCAGGTCATCTGGCGTAGCACCCTATCACTCTTCTTCTTAGTCAAATAGCCCTTACACAGCCTGGAGGTGTGTTTGGGGTCATTGTCCTGTTGAAAAATAAATGATGGTCCAACTAAACGCAAACCGGATGGAATAGCATGCCGCTGCATGATGCTGTGGTAGCCATGCTGGTTCAGTATGCCTTCAATTTTGAATAAATCCCCAACAGTGTCACCAGCAAAGCACCCCCACACCATCACACCTCCTCCTCCATGCTTCACGGTGGGAACCATGCATGTAGAGTCCACCCGTTCACCTTTTCTGCATCGGACAAAGACACGATGGTTGGAACAAAAGATCTCAAATTTGGACTTATCAGACCAAAGCACAGATTTCCACTGGTCTAATGTCTATTCCTTGTGATCTTTAGCCCAAACAAGTCTCTTCTGCTTGTTGCCTGTCCTTAGCAGTGGTTTCCTAGCAGCTATTTTACCATGAAGGCCTGCTGCACAAAGTCTCCTCTTAACAGTTGTTGTAGTGATGTGTTTGCTGCTAGAACTCTGTGTGGTATTGACCTGGTCTCTAATCTGAGCTGCTGTTAACCTGCAATTTCTGAAGCTGGTGATTTGGATAAACTTATCCTCAGAAGCAGAGGTGACTCTTGGTCTTCCTTTCCTGGGGCGGCCCTCATGTGAGCCAGTTTCTTTGTAGCGCTTGATGGTTTTTGCAACTGCACTTGGGGACACATTCAAAGTTTGTCCAATTTTTCAGACTGACTGCCCTTCATTTCTTATAGTAATGATGGCCACTCGTTTTTCTTTACTTAGCTGCTTTTTTCTTGCCATAATACAAATTCTAACAGTCTAGTCAGCAGGACTATCAGCTGTGTATCCACCAGACTTCTGTACAACACCGCTGATGGTCCCAACCCCTTTTTTAAGGCAAGAAATCCCACTTATTAAACCTGACAGGGCACACCTGTGAAGTGAAAACCATTTCCGGTGACTACCTCTTGATGCTCATCAAGAGAATGCCAAGAGTGTGCAAAGCAGTTATCAAAGAAAAAGGTGGCTACTTTGAAGAACCTAGAATGTAAGACATATTTTCAGCTGTTTCACACTTTTTTTGTTATGTATATAATTCCGCATGTGTTAATTCATGGTTTTGATGCCTTCAGTGTGAATGTACAATTTTCTTAGTGATGAAAATACAGAAATTTCTTTAAAGGAGAAGGTGTGTCCAAACTTTTGGTCTGTACTATATATATATATATATATATATATATATATATATATATACAGCACAGACCAAAAGTTTAGATATATACAGTACAGACCAAAAGTTTGGACACACCTTCTCCATTTAAAGATTTTTCTGTATTTTCTTGACTATGAAAATTGTACATTGACACTGAAGGCATCAAAACTATGGATTAACACATGTGGAATTCTATACTTAACCAAAAAATGTGAAACAACTGAAAATATGTCTTATATTCTAGGTTCTTCAAAGTAGTCACCTTTTGCTTTGATGACTGCTTTGCACACTCTTGACATTCTCTTGATGAACTTCAAGAGGTAGTCACTGGAAATGGACTTCCAACAATCTTGAAGGAGTTCCCAGAGATGCTTAGCACTTGTTGGCCCTTTTGCCTTCACTCGGCGGTCCAGCTCACCCCAAATCAGATCGATTAGGTTCAGGTCTGGTGACTGTGGAGGCCAGGTCATCTGGCGTAGCACCCCATCACTCTCCATCTTGGTCAAATAGCCCTTACACAGCCTGGAGGTGTGTTTGGGGTCATTGTCCTGTGGAAAAATAAATGATGGTCCAACTAAATGCAAACCGGATGGAATAGCATGCCGCTGCATGATGCTGTGGTAGCCATGCTGGTTCAGTATGCCTTCAATTTTGAATTAATCCCCAACAGTGTCACCAGCAAAGCACCCCCACTCCATCACACCTCCTCCTCCATGCTACACGGTGGGAACCAGGCATGTAGAGTCCATCCGTTCTCCTTTTCTGCGTCGCACAAAGACATGGTGGTTGGAACCAAATATCTCAAATTTGGACTCATCAGAAAAAAGCACAGATTTCCACTGGTCTAATGTCCATTCCTTGTGTTCTTTAGCCCAAACAAGTCTCTTCTGCTTGTTGCCTGTCCATAGCAGTGGTTTCCTAGCAGCTATTTAACCATGAAGGCCTGCTGCACAAAGTCTCCTCTTAACAGTTGCTGTAGAGATGTCTGCTGCTAGAACTCTGTGTGGCATTGACCTGGTCTCTAATCTGAGCTGCTGTTAACCTGCGATTTCTGAGGCTGGTGACTCGGATAAACTTATCCTCAGAAGCAGAGGTGACTCTTGGTCTTCCTTTCCTGGGGGGGTCCTCATGTGAGCCAGTTTCTTTGTAGCACTTGATGGCTTCTTAAAGTAATGATGGCCACTCGTTTTTCTTTACTTTAGCTGCTTTTTTCTTGCCATAATACAAATTCTAACAGTCTATTCAATAAAACTATCACATGTGTTTCCACCAGACTTCTGCACAACACAACTGATGGTCCCAAGCCCATTTATAAGGCAAGAAATCCCACTTATTAAACCTGATAGGGCACACCTGTGAAGTGAAAACCATTTCCGGTTACTACCTCTTGAAGCTCATCAAGAGAATGCCAAGAGTGTGCAAGGCAGTCATCAAAGTAAAAGGTGGCTACTTTGAAGAACCTAGAATATAAGACATATTTTCAGTTGTTTCACATTTTTTTGTTAAGTATATAATTCCACATATGTTAATTCATAGTTTTGATGCCTTCAGTGTGAATGTACAATTTTCAAAGTCATGAAAATACAGAAAAAACTCTAAACGTGAAGGTGTGTCCAAACTTTTGGTCTGTACTATATATATATATATATATATATGTATTGTAAAAAAGCAGGAGGTAAGGTCCTGGATGGAAGATTTGTGCCACTGAGCTGGCTGGCCTCGGCAATGTAAAGTCTGTACCAGTAACTCTAAGTTACTGGGAGAGTTTTATTTTGACTAGATTTTGAGTTGGGGATATAGTAGCAACCAAAAGAGACTGGGTGGGAACGGTCTTTCCAATAGTCCAGCCCAGGGCTTACATGCCTAATAATAGCAGCTGGGTTAGCTCAGCAGTGTGGCGTTTGGGCTGGAGCTGAATAGTGGTGTATTTGCCTGGTCAACGTGTTCAAACTGCTGGAGCTGCTATGGCCTGAAACAATGATATAGGTGAGACTGCTATATTTATCTTGTTTCATTGTGCCTAAAGGAAGGACTGTTTATGTTAATCACTTGTACTGGAGGCTGTTTTTATTTTTGATCTGTAAAGTTTATGATAGACAATAAACTTTATGCTGTTTGATATAATAATCCCATGACTGTGCATATTAAAGCGGCCACCAAAGAGCTGAAGCCCTACAATATATATAACAATGCACGCGAAGATTCTGAACTTAATGTAATTCACTATAGGAAGGTTTTCTTGTTTCCTGTTTTTTTTTGTCCATGATGGAGACTTTTGATAATGTTAGTCTTGAATTTAAAGAAGTGGCAAACTCCTGTTCATAAACTCCAGTCACTGAACATTGATTGTTGGAGAAATAAGTTAGTGGAAGCTATGCAATGTGAATCCCTGAGCTAAGCCTCTAGCCTGCACCAAAATTTTCTGTGTTGATTTGACGTGTGACCATCTTTCTTATTTGTGCTGCCACTGGAAAAGCTTGCTAAAGATGGCAATTCAGTATACTATTTTTCTTATTTGTGAGAATATTTTTGTTACATGACAGCCCAGTCAAATAACAGCAATGCAGTATGCTATAGATTTCATTTCCATAGACAAAGATATGCAAATGTACCAAATGTTGACATTTTGCAATTATCTTAACATTTTATTTCTCAATTTATAAGCATGGCTAAATAATATAATTGTATGTTTTTTCTTAATGTATGAAATTTAAGAACAGAATTCATTGAATAAAATCTACAGTTTAGGTAAAGAAAACTTAAAATCCAATAATGTATTTGTCTCCCTCGTTGATAATGTATGCTAGAATGCATTATACATACAATTTGTTTTTAATAACTACTGGTTTTCCCCATGGGAATACCACACAATTCTGCCTGTTTGCTTTGTGCTCAGCCATGCATATTATTATGTCCTTTTTTTTGTAGCCAGGTTTATTAAGCCGGTTTGTTGCATATAATTACTGCATGAGAAATAAACCTAGTTGCCATATAATTAACTCAAAATTACTTTCTCGTTTGGGAGATAATGTTATTTTTACTAGCACATTAAATGTAATGTCATTCATCTGCTCCAACTGTACAAATATAAACTTTATAGTTGCTTTATAAAACATTGAAGATGACACTCTAAATGAAAATTAAGCATGTCAGTCTTGTTGTATATTGGTAGTCTATAATATTTAAATACTTATTTAAAGTATTTCCATTTCAGTGGCATGTCACAGGTTTCAAGACTTCAATTATTTACAATTACTGTATAAATCACTATATCAAAGGCCATGTGCAGAATAATACCTTACAAAAAGAAGCGTTAATTGGTGTTATCAAAAATAACTACTTTAATCAAGTTTACATTTTAAATTACAAACAAAGATAATATCTATGAGCGTTGATAATAAAATCATCTACACTGAGAATACATTTTTTTACAAAGAATAATTTTAATCTCAGAAGATAATCTATCTAAATATACAGTATTCATAATTAATGTAGCACTCCAGATTTTTTTATTCACCTCCTTAATAGTCCTTCAATCCAGGTGCTGATTTACCATTGTTATAACCCGTGCAGCCACACATGGCACAAGAGGCAATGGGGCCACATCCACCTCTAAAAAATATAGAATTGTGCATTATGATGAGTTATTAGACATCAAAGAGCACATATGTTGTTCTTGCACAGGGGCTGTCTTCTGTCTGTGTTCACTCCTGTCCCAATATATAAATTTCAGTAAATATTACCCTGTTTAGCTACTTCTTTGTATCTGAAATTCACAATGTGCTTTTCAGTCATATCATGTGATCTAACAGCAACCTCCAGGGAATTATATCGCTTCATAATCCTTGAAGATAGTCACCATCTCAGATAATTGAAGTTCCTGTTTGATGAAATTGCAAGGACAATATCTTCGAAGATCTCCATAGGGAGAAGACAGAAGCTGCTATCATAAATAATGATGATTACTGCATAGCTACTGTTGCATAGTTATGGTTTTAAGATAAATTAATATTTACTTATTTTTAGGGAAAAAATAAAATGAATGATAATCACAGCTTCATCCAAGAAGACAGAGATAGTTCTGATGGTCATATGATGGTCATGTGATGCTGTACTGACGCACTATGGAGATTATAGCATAGCATAGAGGACTAAAGTGCAAGATGAGAGACAGGAATCAAGATGGAGGCTGAAGGGAAGAAAACTGGAAGCTAAACTAATTGGAAATTCAGTATAATATATTTAATAAAATTGCATAGTGTGATAAACTATCATTTAACTTTTAAAAAATCAGGATTATTATTTACAAGTAATAAAAGTTATTCATATTTTATAGAAACAATATATTATTGGAAAAACATAACAGCCCTCTTCTTGTATACCAAGAACTTCAATGCATACAAGATAACAAACATAGACTATTTTTACATGTTAGAGCCACTAAAAGCATCCTAACAGATTAATTTTTCATTTTAAACTGTGATAGTTTAACCCATTCACAACATATGACATGGTGCGGCAGTTAACCTGTTAAATGCTGCTGTGAATCTCTGACAGCAGTACTTAATACGTGCTGGCACGTGGGCTCATCATTCCACATGCCCATCTGCGTGCCCGTGATGTGATCATTCACCTCTAGATGGCGTTCATAGGAGATCTTGATTTTAGCTATATATAGCAGTGCTGATGCACTGCTATATATAGCACAAGCATTCAGATGATCGCAGCTTCAAGACCCGAGGGGAACATTAGGCCAGGCTCCCACTGGTGTTTAATAAATTGCTCCGTTTTTCATACCAAAAAGTGGGACAAGTGTCATGCGCATGTCCCACTTATGTCACTCCGTATTTGCAAAGAGAGTATGCAATTTTTTTTTCTTGCCTAGCATACATATGACATCCGTATGACATGCGTGTGCAATCCGTATGCAATGAGTTTTTAACATAATCTTTGACATGCTGTAAAGCTCTATGTAATTTAAAGACAGCTTACAAACTGATAAAGCAATCTTATATGGAGAGATAGATATTCGATATATAATAAATTGTTAAGCATAAATAGATATTAGTTAAATAGATATCTGCAGATACAGTTGAAACCAGAAGTTTACATACACTATATAAAAAGACACATGCATGTTTTTCTCAATATCTGACATTAAATCACAATAAAACTTTCACTTTTTAGGTCAATTAGGATTACCATAAGTTTTAATAATTGCCAAATGCCAGAGTAATGAGAGAGAGAGAGAGAGAGTTTTTTAAGGTATTTTCATTACTTACTGCAAAGTCAAACGTTTACATACATTTCATTAGTATTTGGTACCATTGCCCTTAAACTGAATGACTTGGGTTAAACTTTTGGGATATCCTTCCACAAGCTTCGCACAATAGTTGGTCAGAATTTGGGGCCATTCCTCCTGATGACAAAACTGGTGTAACTGATCCAGGTTTGTAGGTCGCCTTGCTCGCACCTGCCTTTTCACCTTTGCCCATAAATTTCCAAAACGGTAGAGATCAGGGCTTTGTGATGTCAACTCCAAAACATTGACTTTGTTATCCTTAAGCCACTTTGTTACCATTTTGGCAGTAGGCTTAGAATCATTGTCCATTTGGAAGACCCATTTCCACCCAAGCTTTAACTTCCTGGCTGATGTCTTGAGATGTTGCTTCAGTATTGCCACATAATCTTCTATTCTCATGATGCCATCTATTTTGTGAAGTGCACCAGTCCCTCCTGCAGCAAAACAACCCCACAACATGATGCTGGCACCCTCATCTTTCACAGTTGGGATGGTGTTCTTAGGCTTCCAAGCTTCTACCTTTTTCCTCCAAGCGTAAAGATGGTCATTATGACCAAAAAGTAAAATTTTACTTTCATCAGACCACATGACATGTCTCCAAAAATTAAGGTCTTTGTTCCTGTATGCATGTGCAAACATTAATCTGGCTTTTTTCTGTTTCCTTTGGAGTAATGGTTTCTTCCTGGCAGAGTGTCCTTTCAGCCCATGTTGATACAGTACTCGTTTCACTGTGGATCTTGACACAATCTTACCAGCTTCCGCCATCATCTTCACAAGGTCTTTTGCTTTTGTCCTTGGGTTGATATGCACATGTCGGACCAAAGCACGCTCATCTCTGGGACACAGAACTCTTCTGCTTCCTGAGCGGTATGATGGCTGGACATTCCCATCTTGTTTGCACTTGTGCATAATTGTTTGTACAGATGAATGAGGCACCTTCAGGTTTCTTGAAATTGTACCCAAGGATGAGCCAGACTTGTGCAAGTCCACAATTCTCTTCCAGATATCTTGGCTGATTTCTTTAGACTTTCCCATGCTGCTACACAAAGAAGCAGCGTGTTTCAGGTGTGCGTTAAAATACATCCACAGGTGGGTCTCTAATTAACTCAGATGTTGCCAAAAAAACATCAGAAACTTCCAAACACATGACATCATCATTTGAGCAGTCCAGAATTGTTGCAAGGCATAGTCATTTTAGGGCAATGGTACCAAATACTAATGAAATGTATGTAAACTTTTGACTTTGCAGCAAGTAATAAAAATATCTTAAAACATTCTGTCTCTCTCATTATTCTGCCATTTGGCAAATATTAAAAATGATGGTAATCCTAAATGACCTGATAAGGGAAAGGTTTATTCTGATTTTCATGTTAGATATTGAGAAAAACATGCATATGTGTCTTTTTATATAGTGCATGTAACTTTTGGTTTCAACTGTATAGAATTTCACAAGCCCCCTACATATTATAAACTTGCATCCTAAAGTGCCTTATATGGAGTTTATTGCTGAGCTTTTTCGGCTTGTTTAACCTAATAAATAATTAAATAATTGAAATTATCAGACTGGGAAGGTCCCTGGCTATTGGGCCCTTACCAGTCTTAAAATACAATCTCACAGCTGCCATAGAAGTGGCACATCACATTAAATGCACCAATTCTTGAGCATTGCCTTCTTTCTTCCCGATTGCTCTGGTGTATTGGCAATCGGAGTAATGAGGTTTGGTGTTGATTTCAGCTGCTAATTGTCCAAAAACACAGCTGGCATCAAGCACTTGTGTTAGTAATAAGTGTTGAGCCACCCCCGTAGTGTTCGAGTTCGGTTCGGTTCGTCGAACACCGGGATGTTCGAGGAACTGTTCGTCGAACTGTTCGTCGAACACCTTAGAACACCGTCGAACACCGTTAAAAGCAATGGCAGGCAAACAAAAACACATAGAAACACATAGAAAACACCTTCAAAGGTGTCCAAAAGCTGACAAACTGCTCAGAAGACACTCTCTTTAAAAAAGCCTGCCGGCAATTCAGCAGCGGCATCACACATAGATTAGATAGATAGAAACATGTCAGTCACACATATAAGAAGCACAGTGACAGTGTTGGTTACTGTACTTGTCATTTAGCGTAAAGGATTTATTAAAAAAAATATTAGTGTTTTCATGCACCGTCTCTTTAAAAAAGCCGGCCGGCAATTCAGCATCGGTACCCGACAATTTAGAACAGAAAGAATAGAGCTTCACACATAGATTAGATAGATAGAAACATGTCAGTCACATATATAATAAGTACAGTGACAGTGTTGCTTACTGTACTTGTCATTTAGTGTAAAGGATTTATTAAAAAAAATATTAGTGTTTTCATGCACTGTCTCTTTAAAAAAGCCGGCCGGCAATTCAGCATCTGTACCCGACAATTTAGAACAGAAAGATAGAGCATCACACATAGATTAGATAGATAGAAACATGTCAGTCACATATATAAGAAGTACAGTGATAGTGTTGGTTACTCTACTTGTCATTTAGTGTTAAAATAAACGATTTATTAAAAAAAAAATTGGCGTGGGGTTCCCCGTAATTTTAGGCTCTAGCGGAGGTTAAGCAGATGGCTGGGGCAGATGTTTGAAGCCTGGGAAGGGGGTAATACCCATGGAGCTTCCCAGGCTACTAATATCAGCCCCCCGCTGAATACCTAGCCTTTACTAGCTATTAAAATGGGGGACCCCCAAAAAAAATGACGTGGGGTCCCCCCTATTTTAATAGCTAGCAAAGGCTAGGCAGACAGCTGGGGGCTGATATTAATAGCCCAGGAAGGGTGCCATGAATATTGGCCCCCTCCCAGGCTAGAAACACCAACCGTCAGCCGCCCCAGAAATGGCGCATCCATAGGATGCGCCAATTCTGGCACTTAGCCTCACTCTTCCCACTGCCCTGTAGCGGTGCCAGTGGGGTAATAGGGCTGGGGTTGATGTCAGCTTATAATGCCAGCTGACATCAAGCCCAGGTTAGTAATGGAGAGGCGTCTATAAGACACCCCCATTACTAACCCCATAGTCAAAGTTAAAAAAAAACACAAACACACAGAATAAAGTCCTTTAATTGAAATAAAGACACAATTCTGCCTAACCTCCGCTAGAGCCTAAAATTATGGGGAACCCCACGCCATTTTTTTTTTAAATAAATCCATTATTTTAACACTAAATGACAAGTACAGTAATCAACACTGTCACTGTACTTCATATATATGTGACTGACATGTTTCTATCTCTCTAATCTATGTGTGATTCTCTATTCCTTCTATTCTAAATTGTCGGGTACCGCTGCTGAATGCTGAATACAGATGCTGAATTGCCGGCCGGCTTTTTTAAAGAGACAGTGCATGAAAACACTATTATTTTTTTTAATAAATCCTTTACACTAAATGACAAGTACAGTAAGCAACACTGTCACTGTACTTCATATATATGTGACTGACATGTTTCTATCTATCTAATCTATGTGTGAAGCTCTATTCTTTCGGTTCTAAATTGTCGGGTACCGGTGTATGCCGCTGCTGAATTGCCGGCTTTTCATGTTTCACTGTGAGCACTGTTCCCATCGATTTGGGCAATCACTGTAATGCCACAACCACCATGGCTGTGGCATTACAGTGAGTGGCAGACAATCCCTGCATGATTGGTGCTCTAAATAGCGCCAGACATGCAGGACACGCTTTTGGTGCACGAACAGTTATCGAACATAACCTCGAACAGCCGAATTTTTTGCAAATCGTTCGGGTTCGTCGAACAACTCGAACACCGCCCAAAACAGCTCGAATTTGAGATTTGCTAACAGTTCTAGTCGAACACCGCTCATCTATATTAGTAATGGAGAGGTGTCTATCAGACACTCTCATTACTAACCCGGTAATAAAAAGTAAAAAACACACACACACAAATACTTTATATAAAAAAACCACTTCCCGACACTTTACCTAATTCACCAATTTGTAAAAAAAAATGTAGGTCCAACATAGTCCAAGGAATCCAACGTAGTCTATAAAGCGATACCTGAAAAACATAAAAATAAAAATAAAAACAAGACACTGTCCATCGTTCACCAATTTTTTAGAAAAAAAGGTCCCACACAAGTCCAAGATGGTCCAGCGCTTCCCACGACATTCCCAAAATCTATCATTTAAAGCCTATAAAGCCTCATTCTGAGGCCCTATAGGCTTTAGCAGCAGCCACTGCCTGCTCACGCTGCACTCCTCGAGACCTGGCGGCTCTGAAGAGCGGAGCCATCAGTAACTTTAACGCTCATCAGAGTAACTGAGTCATGCTGCCCTCTGTGTGCCCGATTCCAGCTAAGGAAAAACTTGCAGATGAACACTTCCTCATTGAATAACATTGGTGTGAATGCAATGCAATGTTTTATCGCATTGCACCCAGCGTATTTATATGCCAGTGGGAGCGAGGCCTTAAATACAGTAATAAGTGAAACAAGTTTTTAAAAATGTGAAAAAAATGCACCAAAGCTCAAATCAACCCCCTTTTTCCCCATTGAAAATAAAACAATTTAATAAAAAATAAAAAACACATATATTTGGTATTACTTAATTTGTAAATGTTTAATCTATCAAAATATAAAGTGAATTAATCCGATCAGGAAATGGCGTAACGATAAAAAAATCAAAACGTTAGAATTACATTTTTTTGACCACTGCATAATTGCAACAAAATGCAATAAGAGGCGATCAACACATCTTATCTATCCCAAAATGTTATCAGTAAAAACATCAGCTCAAGATTCAAAAAATAAGCCCTCTCACAGCCACATATCTTGAACAATGAAAATGTTATGGGCTTCAGAAAATGGTGACAAAAGCAAATTTTTTTTCTTTATAAATTTACATTTTTTTTACCACTTAATAAAAACCTATATATGCAGTTGTGCTCAAAAGTTTACCTACCCCGGCACATTTTTTGCTTTCTTGGACTTGTTTCAGAAAATATGAATGATAACTAAAAAACTTTTTCTCCACTCATGGTTATTGGTTGGGTGAAGCCATTTATTGTCAAACTACTGTGTTTTCTCTTTTTAAATCTTAATGAAAACCAAAAACATCTAAAATACCCTGATCAAAAGTTCACATACCCCAGTTCTTAATACCGTTTATTGCCCCCTCTAACATCAATGACAGCTTGAAGTCTTTTGTGGTAGTTGTAGATGAGGTTCTTTATTTTCTCAGATGCTAAAATTGCCCATTCTTCTTGGCAAAAAGCTACAGTTCCTGTAAATTCCTGGGCTGTCTAGCATGAACTGCGGGCTAGAGATCTCCCCAGTGCCTCAATGATATTGAGATCAGGAAACTGAGAAGGCCACTCCAGAACCTTCACTTTGTTCTGCTGTAGCTAATGACAGGTCGACTTGGCCTTGTGTTTTGGATCATTGTCATGTTGGAACGTCTAAGTACGTCCCATGTGCAGCTTCCGGGCTGATGACTGCAAATTTGCCACAAGTATTTGATGATAATGTGCTGCATTCAACTCTTACCAAGTTTCCTGTGCCTTTGTAGCTCACAAAGGCACAGGAGCAATCCACCTCCGTGCTTTACAGTAGGAATGGTGTTCCTTTCATCATAGGCCTTGTTGACCTCTCTCCAAATGTAACGTTTATGATTGTGGCCAAAAGTTCAATTTTGGTCTCATCACTCCAAATTACCTTGTTCCATGAGTTTTGAGGCTTGTCTCTGTGCTGTTTGGCGTATTGTAGGTGAGATACTTTGTGGCATTTGTGCAGTAATGGTTTTCTTCAGGCGACTTGACCATGTAGCCCACTTTTCTTCAAGTGCCTCCTTATTGTGCATCTTGAAACAGCCACACAACTAGTTTTCAGAAAGTCCTGAATTTCAGCTGAAGTTATTTTTGGGTTTTTCTTTGCATCCCGAACAATTTTCCTAGCAGTTGTGGCCGAATTTTTTGTTGGTCTACCTGACCGTTGTTTGGTTTTTACAGAGCCCCTGATTTTCCATTTGTTAATCACAGTTTGAACGCTGCTGACTGGCATTATCAATTCCTTGGATATCTTTCTGTATCCCTTTCCTGTTCTATATAGTTAAACTAGCTTTTTCCATAGATCTGTTGACAATTCTTTTGCTTTCCCCATGACTCACAATCCAGAAACGTCAGTGGATGAAAGATGATGAAAGATGCAAGAGTCTGTCTGTATCCCAGAAACTCACTCAGCTTTATTGCACACACACTGATTACAAGGACAGGTCACAGGTGAGGATGTTACTTTTAGTAGCCATTTAAACCCATTTGTGTCAAATTCTGTGCATGTTATCAGGCCTAAATCACCAGGGTATGTGAACTTTTGATCTGGTCATTTGGATGTTTTTAGTTGTCATTATGATTTAAAAAAAGAAAACACTGTAGTTTGACAATAATTGGCTTCACCCAACCAATAACCATGAGTGGAGAAAAAGTTTTTTGTTATCATTCATATTCTCTGAAACAAGGCCAAGAAAGCAAAAATTCTGCCGGGGTATGTAAACTTTTGAGCACAAGTGTAAATGTTTGTCCATGTCATGGCAAGTAAGCTGATACCAATCATATGGCCCGATCAGTTTTACATATAGTGAATATGGTAAATGAAAGAAACAAATAAACAATTGAGAAATTGCACTTTTATGCAATTTGAAAGTACTTGGAATTTTTTTCTTGTTTTTCACTACACTTCGTGGTAGAATGAATGGTGTCATTCAAAATTATAACTCGTCCTGCAAAAAAAAAAAGCCCTCATACGGCTATGTGGATGGGAAAATAAAAAAGTTATTTCACATGGAAGAAAAAGGGGATGAAAAAACTAAAAAGAAAAAAAAATGTAAAATCTGCCATGTCATGAAGGAATTAAACTGTGTATGTGATTCTCCAAATTGGCTTTTTAACATCCCAATAGTGCTTGATTGTTCAATTACATATTGGAAATGTAACAGTACATTCTTTCTTTTTCCAATATTAAATGATTTTATTATTGCAGATTAAGACAATAGGCAGTTGCTGAGCTCAGTGTAGGCTGAAATACCAAGCAGACACATTATTAAATATATTGTTTGCAAGTGTAAAGAGCAATGTGGCTTGTTCAAAAAGCTTTTTTGTTGATGTGTCAAGTGTCAGAGCACCCAGCATTGAGACATGTTCTGTTTTATCATATCAGGCAACAGCATCAAAACACACTCCATGTCTGATATTCTGACCACATTGCAGTTGATCTGTGTTGAAATGCATATTTTAAAAAATGCTTTTCAGGATCAGTGGCATTAATATTCAATTGGAATAAGTAACAGGAAAAACCAGCACCTACGCCTCCACTCACTCCTTCATATAGCAGGACTAACACCTAACCCTTCAAGTCCTGGGCGCAAAAAATGCTTCCATTCATAGACAAAAGATAGTGTAAATAGTTAAAATAAAGTGGAAGGCACTCACCGGACTATGTTAAAATGCTTCTTTATTGTTTCTTCTTTAAAAACATCCCAAGCTAGGGGTATATGTCATGCTGTTCTTGACGATGGCCGTTTCGCGCTGACATGCGCTTCAACGGGTCAAACAGGTATATCTATGTATATATATATTTATACCTGTTTTACTCGTTGAAGCGCGTGCAGGCGCGAAACGGCCATCATCAAGAACAGCATGATATATATCCCCCCGCTTGGGATGTTTTTAAAGAAGAAACAATAAAAAAGCATTTTAACATAGTCCGGTGAGTGCCTTCCACTTTTTTTGAACTATCCTAAGTGGTATTAATATTTTTCTGTTCTTTGTCCTCAGGGGGTTAGGTTCCTTACAGGTTACATTATTATTTTTTGGCAGGCCCTTTTTTTTCATTTTACATTTTATAATTTTTTGTGTGGTGCCTACTACATCCCCTTCTTACTAGCATGATGCACACATTCTGGCGCACCAGGTTGGTAAATCAAAAGAAAAGCTAGGGATGCTGAATAGTAGTAGGCGATTTGCACGGCTCCATCCAGCAGCCATCAAATATTCATCTGACCGTTGGCAAGAGTCCTCCAATTTTACTCGCTCACCTCTAGAAAATTGGAGTGGTTTGCAAATAATAACAGTTAAAACTACCTTGAATCTTAATGGAGCAATTAGCAATGAGAGTGCTTTAACTGCTTTCATTTGCAAACCAAAGAAGAAATTTATTAAAAAGTCAATATTGACGTTTAGGATTGCTACTTCCACTAGGTGGCACTAGATCAGAATACTGACTTTGATATCTGACTTTTACAACTGATAATAATAATAATATTAAAAAAAGTCATTATTCGCTGCTGGGACTTGAACCCAAAACTATATTTCCAGAAGCCAGTGCACTTTTCATTCAGATATATATACTCAGTCGAAGAGCCCTAGGCATTCTATTTGGTTATGTGATTTTTAGTGCAAACATGTCTGAAACTCATTGGGACTTTCACACAGACCTCCTCTGTTCATTTACCATGCAATAGACAGCCTGGCTAAAACTCTTTCTTAACACGTCAGGATGGTAATCAGAATGTTAGATATTAAAAGTAAAACATGACTGTAGTTTGTGTGCTAAACAGCATAATTAAAAGAATTGAAAATGCTCTTCTGCTCCTGGGATTTGAACCCAAAAGCTGCACACTGTAAAGCTGAAGCTTTACCATTCAGCCATAGGATCAAGAGTCACTGGTTGGTAGTTTTTCTTGGCTTATGAGAACAACCATGAAAATACTCAGGGTGTCTCAAAGTCATTGTTATCTGATGTTTGAAGAAAGTCAGATATCAGAGACACATATCAAAGTCACACATCATTTGAATTTGGCTTGGAGGAGGACTGTGTGAAAGTCCCAATGAGTTTCAGACAGGTTTGCACTGAAAATCACATAACCAAATAGAATGCCTAGGTTTCTTCAACTAAGTCTATAGTTCAATGGTAAGTTCACTGGCTTCTAAACATACAGTTTTTGGTTTAAGTCCCAGCAGTGAACAGTGATATTTTTTATTATTATCAGTTGTAAAAGTCACATGTCAAAGTCACATATCAAATATCAGAATGTTCTTCTGCAACTTGGATTTGAACCCAGAAGCTCTATGTTTTAAGTCTAAAGCTTTATCATTCAGCGATAGAGTAAAATGATAGCGGCTAACAGTTTTTCTTGGCTTAAGAGATGAACCATGAATTAACTCACAGTGTCTCAAAGTCATTGTGATTCTGATGTTTGAAGAAAGTCAGATATCAGAGTCACATATTAAAGTCACACATCAATTGAGTTTGTCTTAGAGGAGGTCTGTGTGAAAGTCCCAATGAGTTTCAGAAAAGGCTTGCACCAAAAATCACATAACCAAATAGAACACCTAGGTTTCCTCAACTAGTGCATATCTCAATGGTAAGTGCACTGGATTCTAAACATAGCGCTTTAGGCTCAAGTCCCAGCAGCGAACAGTGACTTTTTTTTATTATTATCAGTTGTAAAAGTCACATATCAAAGTCAGATGTCAAAGATATGTGACTTTGACATGTGAATTTGATATCTGACTATGACATGTTACTTTAATATTTTGAATAAAAATGTGGCGAAGACATCCATTGAGTGAAGATGAATTGTAAAAGCTTGTCACAACTTCAGATTCTGAAGAAGACATACAACTAAAGAAAGTGTCCGAAGATGAGGACCACATAAGTGGAAGGAAAAGAGATTATGAGAATTCTGATTCTGAAGTTGAATCTGATGAGGCACAATACCCAGACAATTAGTCCAATGCAAGCAATTCAGTCTAAAAACAAAAATTTAATTTGGAACTTGCAGTCTTCTGCTAGGCAGGAAACTTGTTCTCTGCTAACATCAGATAATTCTCTAATAATTAGCCGCTATTAGAGAAGTTTGGGATAAATAGATAGAGATTATTCCAAAAGTTTACAGTACTGGTGAAAATGTCACAATGGATGAGCAACTTGTGGCATTCTGAGGTAGGTGCCCATTCAAACAATATATACTAAATTAGCCAGCAAATTATGTCATCAAGATATGGACACTTTGTGTCTCTAAACACTCAGGTATGTACAGGAAAAAAGCCAGGAGAAAAACCTGAAAAGAATCAGGATGTACGAGTCATTTCAGATTTGATGTATGGACTAAGAGGACAAAATGTGACACGGGGTAGTTTTTTTACATCGCAACAATTGGGGCAGCTTTTGCTAAAATGTAAACTTACAATCCTGGGCACTGTAAGAAAAAGCAACCCCGAACGGCCGCAAGCTATCCTTGGTTAAAGAGATGTTCATAGTTCAATGTTTTACTTTACTGGAGATACGACAGTGGTTTCTTGCATTCCCCAAAAGGAAATTCTGATGAGTATGATGCACTACGACAATGCAGTAAGTAGTCGAGATGCCAAAAAGCTGCAGATGATATTAGATTATAATTGCACCAAAGAGACAGTTGATACAATAAATCAACTAATAGCTAGGTACACAAGCAGTCGCAAAACCAATCGGTGGCCAATGGTTTTATTTTATAACATTCTTGATGTCTCTGCATACTTTGCAATTGTTTAATGGCCTTAAATAAACCCTAATTGGAACGTCAATAAACTGCATAAACAAAGACTCTTTCTGGAAGAATTAGGAAAGTCACTTGTTATGCCATCTATTTTAGGAAGAAAAGTGAGACCGCGAAATGAAGAAGCAGCAGCTATAGTAAACCATGTCCAGCAGCATGGTCAACAAAGTGAAACCACAGCCTCCACCAGCACTGGAAAAAGCCTAAATAGGAAAAGATGCAGCATTTGTCCATCTATGTGTGATAAAACAAGTGTTACATGTTCTAGTTGTAGTAAATATTTATGTAAAGCACATGTGAGTTAAGTCTGTGCAGAATGTAAGAATGACACAATATAGCAATAAGTGAACCTGTACAACCCTTTGCTTTATTTTCTTTAGAAAACTGAAGTTTTTATTTTGATTTTTAATTTATTTTTGACCAACCATGTTCACAACCAGTTAAATAATGCAACTGGTATTCAAATAATATGCTTAGAGTAGCTAAATGTCAAAATGAACAGACTTTTAATAGGTCATATTGACCCGAACAGTTCAAGTGTATAACAAATATGAACAGAACAGCAGGGTTAAAGTGGTTGTCCAGTCTTAAAAGAAAGATCTGCAGACACTTAAGACTGTCAAATCATACCAGTGTGCCATGTCCACTCTGTCACAATCCCCCTATATTCCATGTGTGGGTGGGTGTATTTCAATACTTTCAGTCACATGCCAAATAGTTTCCCCTGACTTCTATTAGGAGGAAATAATTGAAAGTATGCAAATCACATACAAGTGGTCATGTGACCACTCACCCACAAGGGTAATGCAGGGAACTCGCACATTTTCATGATTTGGCAGTCTTCCATCACATAGTGTGATTTCAGACTTTATATTTCAGCCCACACAAACAATTTAACCAATGAACACTTCTCTTTAATGGAGAAGGAGCAGTGGTTATACAAAGACATCTAACAAATAACAACGGCTCTTATGTGCATAGAGTGTGAAGAAGAAAATTTTAAAGTGATATTCCTTGTCACGTCTCCGCACATTTATAGTTAGAAGGCATCCAATATTATTTCCCTGAACATTATAGTTCCATGTCTCAAAGGATACTGCTGGTCCTGCAGCAATTTTTAAATGCAATGAATTATTTGGGAAATCCAGTTTTTAATATGAATTATGAATTCACATGCAATAAATGTAGAACTTGAAACTAAATTTGATTAAATCCACATGCTTGCCATCAAAACACTACACTTCTTTTGCAAGACCTGGGAAATATTTTTTACTGTATATGCTGTTAATAATTGTTTATATAGCAGTTTTTTTCTTCATCCATGTTGTTAGACTTGAACACTTTTTCTCTGGCTGGTGTTATGCTGATAAAATTGCATATGGCAGAATCAAGTTAAGTTAAGTTAACCCCTTACTGACATTGTCAGTAAAAGTACGTCCCAGTGCTCTGGGCCTTATGGACCAGGTACAAACTAATATACACAATGTGATCGCCGCCGGGTGATCCCACACTGCTCCCGACACATTAACCCCCAAAATTCTGTGATCGAAGTTGATCGCAGCATTCCGGGAGTAAGGGGAGATAAGCGCACACCTCTTACCATAAATCGGGAGCAAGGGGTCCCGATCAATGCCATGGTGACCTGATGTCATCATGACAACATCCGGATCACCAGGCATCAGGAAATTACTTTGATCATGCGCAGTGCACGATCAAAGTAACTTGTGTCTGTGCAGGGATGCTGCATCTCTATGCTGTGCAAGCAATCAGCCTGCTAAAAATGAAAGTCCCATAGTGGGAAAAAGTGTAAAAGTTAAAAAAAAGTGTCAGAAAGTGAAAAAAAAATTGTAAAAATATAAAAAAAATAAAAAAATACAAAACAATAAATAAATATTATTATGAAAAACAAACCAAAAAACAATAAAAGTACACATATTTGGTATTGTCGCATCCGTATCGACCTGATCTATAAAACTGTCCCACTAGTTAACCCCTTTAGTAAACATGGTAAAAAAATGAATAAAAAACAAAGCAAAAAAATATGCTTTATTATCATACTGCCAAACAAAACATGGAATAAAACGCGATCAAAAAGATGAATGTAAATAAAAATGGAACCATTGAAAACTTCATCTTTTCCTACAAAAAAACAAGGCTTTATACCGCTCCATCAAGCAAAAAATAAAAGTTATAGCTCTCAGAATAAAGTGATACAAAAAAATCCTTTTTTCTATAAAATAGTTTTTATTGTGTAAAAGCACGAAAACATAAAAAAAGATATAAATGTAGTACTGTTGTAAAAGTACTGACCCGAAGAATACAGCTGCCTTATCAATTTTACCCCAAGCGGAACATAAAAAAAAAATAAAACAATTCCTGAATTGTTGTTTTTTGCTTATTCTGCCTCCCAAAAATCAGAATAGAAAATAGAAAGCAATCAAAAAATGTCATTTGCCTGAAAATGGTACCAATAAAACGTCAATTCGTCCCTCAAAAAACAAGCCCTTACAAGACTCTGTCGGCCGAAATATGCAAACATGAAGGCAAAAAATAGTCTTTGCAAAAAAAAAGCATCTTTTAGTGTGTCACAGCTGCCAAACATAAAAACCCGATATGAATCTGGTATCGCTGTAATCGCACTGACCCAAAGAAGAAAGTCATCTAATCACTTATAGCGCACGAGGAATGGTGTAAAAAATAAACTCATAAACTCTAGGGTTAGGGTTGTGCTAGGTTTAGGGTTGTGATAGGGTTAAAGTTAGGGTTGTGCTAGGTTTAGGGTTGTGCTAAGGTTAGGGTTGTGCTAGGGTTAGGGTTCTGTTAGGTTTGGGGTTATGTTAGGGTTGGGGTTGTATTATGTTGGGGTTCTCGTTGTGTAGGGGTTGGGATTTTTTCAAAAGTAAAGAAAAAAAAAGATGATGATATGGTGACTAGTGTTGAACGCAAGTGCTCGCTACTTGAGTTTGCATTGGGTGCTCAGGTATTCACCGACTATAGCGAAGGCTCGAGTGACACGCTCAAGTCTCCGCCCCATATGTTTTGCGACTGTTATACAGCCAAAAAACACTCACGGGGATTGCCTGAAATGCACGAGTGATCCCCGCATGTTTTTTTTATGTGTCTAACAACTGTGAAACATACGGCGCAGGGTCTCGAACATGTCACTTGAGCACCCGTAATACATGGTGCATGCCCAAGTACCCAATGCAAACTCATATAGCAAGCACTTGTGCTCAAGACTAATGACAACTTATTCAATATGATGACCTAATGCTAACAAATTCTGTGTCATACCTCTGGGATCAAAATGTTCACTATACCCCTTGATAAAATACTTGAGGGGTCTATTTTCCAAATTGTGGTCACTTGTGGGGGGTTTCTACTGCTTAGGTGCATCAGGGGCTCTCCAAATGTGATATGGCATCCGCTCTCGATTCCAGCCAATTTTGCGTTCAAAAAGTCACACGGTGCTCCTTCCCTTCTGAACCCTGCCGTGCGCCCAAACAGTGTATTTTCCCCACTTATGGGGTATCGGCTTACTCAGAAGAAATTTCACAACAGTTTTTGCAGTTCATTTTCTCTTTTTACCCTTGTGGAAAAAAAAAAATTTGGTGGTAAAGATAATTTTTGTGGAAAAAGTTTGATTTTTTTATTTTCACGGCTCTATGTTATAAACTTCGGTGAAGCATTTGGGGGTTCAGGGTGCTCACCACACATCTAGAGAAGTTCCATGAGGGGCCTAGTTTCCAAAATGGGGTCACTTGTGAACGTTTTCCACTGTTTAGGCACATCAGAAGCTCTCCAAATACGACATGGTGTCTGCTAATTGTTCAAGCAAATTTTACATTCAAAAAGTCAAATGGTGCTCCTTCCCTTCCGAACCCTGCCGTGCGCCTAAACAGTGGTTTTCCCCCACATCTGGGGTATTTTCTTACTCAGGAGAAATTGCAAAACAAATTTCATGGTGCAATTTCTCCTGTTACCCTTATATAAATGCAAAATTGGAGGCTGAAAAAAATTTCTTTTTGAAAAATGAGAAAATTTTATTTTTACGGCTCAATGTTATAAACTTCTGTGAAGCACCTGGGGGTTCTAGATAAGTTTCCTGAGGGGTATAATTCCCAAAATGATGTCACTTGTGAGGGGGGTTTCACTGTTTAGGCACATCAGGGGCTCCTCAAACGCAACATGGCATCCGCTAATTATTCAAGCAAATTTTACATTCAAAAAGTCAAATGGCACTCCGTCCCTTCCGAACCCTGCCGTGTGCCCAATGTTTTTTCCTCACATATGGGGTATCGGCGTATTGAGGAGAAATTGCTCAACAAATTTTGCGGTCCATTTTTTCCTGCTACCTTTGAAAAAATAAAAAAAATTGGATCTAAAATCACATTTTTGGTAAAAAAAAAAGTTAAATGTTCATTTTTTTTCTTCCATATTCCAAACATTCCTGTGAAGAATCTGAAGGCTTAGTAAACTTCTTGAATGTGGTTTTGAGCACCTGGAGGGGTGTAGTTTTTAAAATGTTGTCACTTTTAGGTATTTTTTGTCAAAAAGGTGACTCAATGTCACTTCAAATGTGATGTGGTCTCTAAAAAAAAAGGTTTTGTAAATTTTGTTGGAAAAATGAGAAATCGCTGGTCAACTTTTATCCCTTATGGCTGTGTGCCCACGTAGCATTTTTCAAGCGTATATGCTGCGGAATTTCCGCAGCGTAAACGCTTGAAAAACGCATGTATATCCGCACCCCATGGTCCCCAATGGGATTCCTCAAGTTCTATGCACATGTTGCGGATTTTTCCGCAGCGTTTATGCCGCGTTCAAAAATCCGCAGCATGTCATTTAATTTTGCTTTTCCGCAAGCGGAATTGCCTTAGTCCAATGCATAAAAAACGCAAGGCAATTCCGCATGTGGAAAACGCGTGATAAACGCGCGAAAAATGCGCGATAAACGCGTGCGGAATTCCGCATGCGTTTTTCCGGGAGAGGACTTGCATTTATGCAGCAGAAATTTTCTGCTTCATAAATGCAACGTGGGCACATAGCCTATAACTTCCTAACAAAAAAAAATTTTGATTACAAGATTGTGCTGATGTAAAATAGATATGTGTGAAATGTGTGAAATGTTATTTTTAACATAGCAACAACTTATTGTTATACCTTTATAAAAGACTAGTGAGGGCACATCTAGAATATTGGATCCAGTTTTGGGATCCACATTTTAAAAAGGATATTCTGAAGTTAGAGGCAGTTCAAAAGCGGGCAATTAGATTATTGCAAGGGATGGAATGCTTCTCAACGTTGAAAAAGTTGGGCTTGTTTAGCTTAGAAAAAAGACACCTCAGAAGAGATCTCATTTATATGTATAAATATAAGTGTGGTCAGTACAAAGTACCTGCACATGACTTATTCCTTCCAAAGACCATACTAAGGACCAGTGGGCACTCACTATGGGTGGAAAAAAGGCGATTCAGGCAGCTTAATAGGAAATTATTCTTTCAAGTTAAAGCAGGCAGACTGTGGAATGCCCTACCACAAGAGGAAGTAATGGCAGACACTATAACAGCTTTTAAAAAATGGCTGGATGATTTCCTCGACACACATAACATTGTGGGTTATAGTTAAATTAGTGACAAAATGTACAATTGGGGGAGGAAGGTTTAACTTGATGGACCTAGGTCTTTATTCAACCTATGTAACTATGTAACTAGAGGAAGTTATAATTACTTATGAAACCTTTCATGCAGGCTTATAAAACATTTTTATTATATCATTATCATTATTGTATTGTTAGTAGCTGATCTATTGCATAATCTATTTAGTCTATTGAGCTTTCAGTATTCTATCATCTTAGGGTATCCAATCAAAAAATGACAACTCAGCTCCGTTGACATAATCCTAATTACAGTTGCATCATCTACTTTTACGAATGCTCTCTGTGTAAGGTATACAGTCTTAGGATTTCTAAGCTTAGCTTCTTAGCATATCGATATGTATTTTTCAGATATGTTTCATTCTTGAACAAAGTGAATAGTTTTCGCTACATATGCGGGAAGTCACTTTTGTGTCTTTTGACTACCATGATAAGGAAAGCCTACAACCTGTATTTTGTCTGCAGAATAGGAGATCAGGACAAGAGTTGGGCTCCACTCATGTGCTGCAATAGGTGTGCATCACATCTTCCCCAGTGGTTGCATGACTCAGGCTTTCTGTCAGCAACCTCAACAGAACCACACCTTATAACACAAAGTTAACTGAACAATCTTGTTAGAGATTTGGATCTACCCAAGATTAAGGCTTAGCTCTTAGGTTCCAAGCTACAGCAGTGGAATCTCCTAATCGGCGATGTTGAGATTTCTTTGTTCCACAACCATGAAAAAGGTCTTCTCCAATACTTCTTGATGGAGGGCGATCTTGTGGTATGCAATAACATCAACAGTTTAATTGAAGCTCTGCAGATAAGTCATAATCCAGAGGAATGGAGGCTCTTCATCGACTTGTCACAAAAAAAAGAGTAAAAGCCATCTTGCTACATAATGACAATGTGTTACCTTCAATTCTAGTTGGTTGTGCAGTCCACATGAAAGAAACCTATGACAACATGAAATAGTTGTGGGGGTGCCTGAAATATGACCAACATTTGTGGCCCCTCTTTGGTAATTTAAAAGTGGTTTCCCTCTTACTTGGTCTCCAGGGAGGATACACAAAGTACTGCTGCTTTATTTGTGTGGGATAGTCATGCAAGAGAATATCACTATAATAAAGAGACTGGCCTCTCCGAAATTAACTTCAGCCAGGGAGTAAAAATGTTCTGCATCCAGCACTTGTTGACCCACATAAGATTTTGTTACCACCATTGCATATCAAGTTGGGCCTAAAGAAAAACTTTGTAAAGGCAATGGATAAACATGCAAAAGGATTAAAGCATCTCATTGATAAATCTTAAAGGTTGAGGGAGGGAAAGATAAAGGAAGGAGTCTTTATTGAACCTCAGAATCATAAGCTTCTTCAAAATGAGGAGTTTCTCCGTTTGTTGCAGGGCAAGGAAAAGGCTGTATGGGTAGCATTCACATTAATGGTAGCTAACTTTTTGGGAAACTCAACAGCAGATAACTATGAAGAGGTAATGGAAAATCTTCCACTTAAATGTTGCAACATGTCCTTAACGATTAATTTCTTACTTTCACATCTAAACTCTATTCCGTCAAACTGCGGAGCAGTGAGCATCAAGCATGGTGAGAGATTTCACCAAGATATTGCGGCTATGGAGAAAAGATATCAAGGAAAATTAAATCCATCAATGTTTACAGATTACTGTTGGACAATTGTAAGAGATGATCTGATGCAGGAGAACAATAGACAAACAAAAAAGTGTTGTCACTGAATGAGGACCAAATTTTGTAGTGCAGTTTCTGTATAATTTGCAATAGTGTTTAGACATGTTTCAGTTATTTGAATTGTTGCTAAGTTTCTTCTAAATTAATATCAGAGAATTAGCATAATAAAATATTCTGCATCTTTATATTTGCAAAAATAATGTTTCAAAGTGCTGAAACTTTTATGCATTAATTTTATGTAGCAGTAAAAGGAAAACTCTTTGATATCATAGAAACAAGAGCCAACTAAAAATTAAAAAAATGCTCATTTCATAACTGAACCAGACAACTTTTGAAAATATGTAGAGCGGTGTAATAGTTACCTCAAAGTAATAATAATAATAATAATAATCATAATAATAATATTTATATAGCACACATATATTCAGCATCACTTTAAAATTAAGCCAGGACTTGTACAAGCAATAAAAACATTACAAAGTAACGCATAATTCAACAGTTACAGGAGGAGTAAGGGCCCTACTGGCAAGGTTACAATCTATAAGAAGAAGTAAATTATGACTAATATTGTCAAAATTCCTTATTAGTGATGAGCGAGCAGTAAAATGCTCTGGTCGAGCAAATTGGAATACTTGGGTGCTCGACCCAAGCAACGAGCCCAATGTAAGTCTATGAGAAACTCGAGCATTTTTCAGGCTGCCATTCCCGGTGGTCTGCAAAGGGCCTAAAAATTGCCCAAATCGATGGGAACAGTGCTCAAATGACATGGGAACAGCATGTGGAAGCAACTATGACTCCCAGATCACTGCTGTCAACAACATTGTCAGAGTATTACGCGACTTTTTATGGACTCACAATAAAACATACAAAAACAAATCCAAAATGGATTTTCCTGGGAAATATGTTAAAGAACATCCTTTCCAGGGTAATGACTTGTATATAAGGCAAAATAAAAAACCAAAAACAAAAATACTCCTCCATACCTTGGGCTATGTTCACAAGTAGCGTTTTTGATGCATTTTTGCACTTTTGCATTGCTTTCAACCAAGACAAATGCATTCACCGGGAAATTTCATTTTAACATTTTACAACCTTATCTGGCCATGTGGTGTGTGACACATCATCAGACACATGCATACAGTGCTGAAAAGACATGGGAACAGCATGGGGAAGACCTCTGGAAGCACCTTTGACTCCCAGGTCACTGTCTAAAAGTGTGCCCATCATAAGTGATCCTTGGCGCATGCGAAGATGCCTCCCGCCATGCAACTGTCATTGCAGACTTGCAACAATCACTGTCCATGTCCTTGTCCCAGTGCAGCGTACAGTTGTCCCTACACCATTCCTTGGAATGCAAGCACAAGTATGCAGGCAGCCACCCACCACAGGCTGGAATGCTATACTGCCAAATTTTTGACAGCTGCTTGCACTTGAAATGTGGCCTTTAGGCTCGTGGAGGCAGAAGCTTTTCATAACCTCATGCCGATGGCGGCTGGGTGTCCATACTCGGTCCCCAGCCGCCACTATACTTCACGCTATCTCCTCCGCCTTCCACAAGCAAGGGTCCCACAACATTACCTGTGCCCTCCCCAATGCACTTACTGGGAAGGGCCACCTAACCACAAACACGTGGACAGATGAATGTGGCCCGGGATGGTACAGAGCCAGTCCACAACTTTTTTCCGCTAAGGGTTGTATTTAGCTTGGTGAAAGGACTGGCATAGAGGGAAACTGTATCTACCCTTCGTGTCATTTCTCCCAGGAAGTCCTGTAATTGAGCTTGCTGCAGAAGCAATGGCAGCCTGTCCAACATCAACTCGCACTTGTCGGTGGTGCTTTGACACACACACATCTTTCTTTGCACATTTAATTTCTTGAATACAGAGTTGGACAATGGCCTGATCTGTAATGCGTTTTGAGAAATAACGTGCATAAGCATGGCCGATCCACAATAAAAAGCAGCCATAGAGTGTCCGGGAACCTTCCCCCACACTTTTCTTAGCCAGGGCTGCTTTTCAGTAGGGTTGGACGGGCCCACCAGAGAACCGGAGACTCCTCCGGCGGGCCCTGGCTTCTCCTTCAGGAGAGTTCATAGTGCCGAGCTCGTGGAGGCGGAAGCTTTTCACAACTTCATGCCGATGGCGGCTGGGTGTCCATACTCGGTCCCCAGCCGCCACTATATTTCCCGGTATTGCCTCCGCCTTCTACAAGCAAGTGTCCCACAACATTACCTGTGCCCTCCCCAGTGCACTTACTGGGAAGGACTGTCTAACCACAAACACGTGGACAGGTGAATGTGGCCATGGACGGTACAGAGCCACTCCACATCTTTTTTTGCTAAGAGTAGTATTTAGCTCGGTAAAAGGACTGGCATAGAGGGAAACCATATCTACCCTGTGTGTCATTTCTCCCAGGAAGTCCTCTAAAGCTGCTTGCACTTGAAATGTGGCCTGAACATTACTGCTGGAACTTTTCTGTGTGAATTTGCTTGCCTCCAACCAGCGTGAAATATTTCCAGCAAACAATGGTACAACGCCATGGTATTAGCACTGTCCCCAGTACCAGTAGCGAAGTCATCCCCAATTTCCTTCTCAGGAATTTTATTTGGTAGACTGAATGGCTGCCCAAATACATTTTCTCACAAACGAGCTGAAGATAGAGTGGCAGTAGGTGCAAGTTTCTCCAGCCTGTTAGATATCAGAGGGTTAACGGCAGCACATTGGATCGGTGGTTAGCACTGAAGCCTTGCAGCGCTGGGATCCTGGGTTCAAATCCCAGCAAGGACAACATCTGCAAGGACTTTGTATGTTCTCCCCGTGTTTGCGTGTGTTTCCTCCTCAGTAAAAAAGCAGCCATAGAGTGTCCGGGAACCTTCCCACACACTTTTCTTAGCCAGGACTGCTTCTCGGCATGGTTGGACGGTCCCCCCAGAGAATCCTCTCGTGTGCCTTGGCTTCTACCTCAGGAGAGTTCATGATAGCGCTAACTTTGCAGCTGCTATGGGGCTCTTGAGCGGGTGAGAAAGGTTATCCCTCTTAAACAAATCGTCTGGTGGGCACAATGTTTTTCAATCTGAAACAGCTTCTCATCGGGAGATGTATTTCACCACAGCCATATACTTTAGCTCGGTGAAAGGACTGGCATAGAGGGAAACCGTATCTACCCCGGCTGTCATTTCTCCGTCACCAGGTTCCGCCCATTGTCACACACGACCATGCCTGGTTGTATGTTCAGCGGTGAGAGCCACAGATCAGGCTGCTGTGATACAGCTTTCAACAACTCTGCAGCACTGGGTGGTCTGTCAATTAAGCATTAAGCATGTTATCTTCAGCTCAGCCTTTTGCTGTTTGGCCAAGGCACTGCTGCAGTACTGTCAGCTTGTGACTGATGTGGTCATTTCGGAGATAGAGCAGGAGGTGCATGAGCTGAACAATGTGATTACATTGAGGTTAAATTGGTGATGCTGTTTTTTATGCTAAAGAAAGATCCTATTGTTTTGTTTTCTTTACGTTAGTTTTTAAGATAAATGCATTCACCGTGAAATGTCATTTTAACATTTTACAACCTTATCTGCCAATGTGGTGTGTGACACATCATCAGACACATCCTTTTTTATTTCTGATGGAGGGACTCTGAAAGTCATAAAGCCTATTTTTATAGGGACACCAGACTGCCCTTACTATTCTTAAAAGGCCAGTAGTCGGCCCTAGCTATAGTTAGAGAGCCATCAGCCGGCTATGCTTTGTTGTTCCCATTATTAACAAGTGGGTCTCCTATACTGTTATTGCGTATCCAGTGACTGCAAGGGCTGCCAAAAATTTGGGAAAAACCCTACTAAGAATTTAAAGACACATAGAGCAGGGCCACAGTAAAAAGGTATGACATGTTCCCATTAGAAAGAAGAGGGTCTGCTATACAGTTATAGTGTATGCAGTGAGTCCAACGGCTGACCAATTTTAGTAAAAACACCACTAAGAATTTAAAGACACATAGAGCAGGGACACAGTAACAAGGTACGACATGTTCCCAATAGAAAGGAGAGTGTCTGCTATACAGTTATAGGGTATGCAGTGAGTCCAACAGCTGACCAATTTTAGTAAAAACACCAATAAGATTTTGAAGACACATAGAGCAGGGCCACAGTAACAAGGTACAACAAGTTCCCATTAGAAAGGAGAGCGTCTGCTATTCAGTTATAGGGTATGCAGTGAGTCCAACTGCTGACCACTTTTAGGAAAAACCCCACTAAGAATTTAAAGACACATGGAGCAGGGCCACAGTAACAAGGTACGACATGTTCCCATTCGAAAGGAGAGTGTCTGCTATACAGTTATTGGGTATGCAGTGAGTTCAACGGCTGACCAATTTTAGTAAAAACACCACTAAGAATTTAAAGATACATAAAGCAGGGCCACAGTAACAAGGTACGACATGTTCCCATTGGAAAGGAGAGGGTCTGCTATACAGTTATAGGGTATGCAGTGAGTCCAACGGCTGACCAATTTTAGGAAAAACCCCACTAAGAATTTAAAGACACATAGAGCAGGGCCACAGTAACGACAAACTCCCATTAGAAAGGAGAGAGTCTCCCATAGTGTTGGCCTATGCAGTGAATGCAAGGGCTGCCAAAAATTTGGAGGCACTTCAATGCCCCTTGGAAGAGACGTGTAGGAGGACCTCATAAAAAATGTTCCCATTAGAAAGGAGCGGGCCTCCTATACTTGTAATGCCCATTCACTAAGTGTATGAGCTGACAAAAATTTACCCCTGGGGGGTGCACATGAACATACTGTATAAATTTTTTTTTTATGGGCATCATAAACACCCTTTAAGAAAATTATGTGGGTGTTGCATCACGGACCACGGTCACCTTGGTGATATGGTGGTGGAGGATGATGAGAAGAAAGAGGACAAGAGCAAATAGACATAATCAGGAAGCATATACCCATGTGTGGGTGTGAAAAGGTGCATGGGAATACACCTCCCAAGAAAAGACACTGGATTTGAGTTTATTTTATGCTGCTATCATTCGGTGGTGTTGAGAAGTCTGGCCCAATCCAGGCCTTGTTCATTTTTATAAGTCAACGTGTCAGCATTTTCAGTTGACAGGCCGATGCGTTTTTTCAGTTATAATTCCACCAGCGGCACTAAAAACGCGCTCTGATAAAACGCTGGCGGCAGGGCAGGCCAGGACCTCCAAGGCATAGAGAGCCAGTTCATTCCACATATCCAGTTTCGATACCCAATAATTTCAAGGCACAGCGGAATCACGGAGGACGTTGGTACGGTCGGCAAAGTACTCCCTCAGCATCTTCCCAAACTTTGCACTCCTTGTGAGAGTACCCCAGGCCTCAGCAATGGGAGGGTCTGAGAAAACTCTCCCAGAACATTGACAGTGTTCCCCTGCCTCTGCTGGATTGAAGTTGTGTCTCTCTCGCCTGTACTTCTTGGTGGTCCAAGGAAGTGTGCCCTCTGTCGCCAGCGTTTTCAGATGTGAATTTTTTTAATAGTTCTCCAACAAGGGCCATCTCGTACTGCCCCATTTTTGTAGACCTGTCCGCCTCAGGAATAAGAGATATAAAGTTCTCCTTGCAGCGTGGGTCTAGAAGTGTCACCAACCAGTAATGACTGTCACCCAAAATTTTGAGAACGCGAGGGTCATGGGAAAGACAGCGTAATATAAACTCAGCCATGCGTGCCAGACTACTAACAGGCAAGACTTCCGTTTCCTCACCAAGACGATGACTGACCATGGTCTCCTCCTCCTCTCTGTTCTCAGGCCATCCACGCTGAACACATGGTATGACAGCTGTGCAGGTAGTAGTGCATGAAACTAGCTCCTGTACTTCCTCCTCCTCCTCTTCCTCATTGTCACCCAATCCATGTTGGGATGAGATGAGGCTTGGCTGTGTGTAATCACCCGGTATGGTTCCTTGCTCCATCTCATCGTGCTCCGCCTGCAATGCATCCTCTTTGATTGTGAGCAAAGAGCGTTTCAGAAGACAGAGAAGTGGGATGGTGATGCTTATTATGGTGTCATCGCCGCTCACCATCTTGGTGGTGTCCTCAAAGATTTGGAGGATGGTACATATGTCTGACATCCATGTCCACTCCTGAGGTCTTATGTGTGGAGTCTGAACTGAATACCGACGGCCTTGATGATGCTGGTACTCAACAACTGCCATCTTCTGCTCACAAATCCTTCCCAACATCTGCAGTGTAGAGTTCCAACGCATGGGGATATTACACACCAGTCTGTGAGCCAGAAGCTGCAAATGCTGCTGAAACGCGGCAAGGGCGGCGGAAGCTGTAGCAGGCTTTCTAAACTGGACAAATAGGAAGCGTACTTTAACAAGCCAATCCGGCAGCTCCGGGTAGGATTTGAGAAACCGCTGAACCATGAGGTTAAGCACATGGGCCCGACATGGTACTTTTGTGAGCTCGCCTCACCTCAGAGCCGCCACCAGGTTCCGGCCATTGTCACACACGACCATTCCTGGCTGTAGGTTTAGTGTGTGAGCCACAGATCTGCCTGCTCTTTCAGAGCTGTCCTCAACTCTTCAGCATAGTGCGGTTTTTCACCCAAGCATATTAGCTTCAGCACAGCCTGTTGCCGCTTGGCCAAGGCGGTGCTGCAGTCCTTCCAGCTTGTGACTGATGTGGCCATTTCGGAGATGAGGCTGAAGAGGAGGGGGAGGCTGAGGAGGATGAGGTGCAGGAGCTGTAGACCATGGGGGCAACCCTGATTGACCTAGGGCCCGCAATCCTTAGCGTCGGGAGGACGTGTTCCGTCCCAAGGTCCGACAAGGTCCGACTTTCACTATGTTAACCCTGTGTGCCGTCAGCAAGATGTACCATCCCTGCCCACAAGCACTTGTCCACGTGTCCATGGTTAGGTGGACTTTACCGGTAACTGCGTTGTTGAGAGCACGGCTAATCTTTTGGGACACGTGCTTTAGTAATGCAGGGACGGCACACCAGGAGAAATAGTGGCGGCTGGGGACCAAATACCCTGAGACGGCCACTGCCATCAGGTTGCGGAATGCTTCCGTCTCCATGAGCCTAAAAGGCAATATTTTGAGTGCAAGCAGTCGTGAAATGTGAGAATTTAGTAGTGTGGCCTGTGGGGCGTTGGCTGCATATTTGCACTTGCATTCCAAGGACCGGGTATGGACAACTGAATGCTGCGCTGGGACAAGGACATGGACGTGCTTCCTGATGCTGCTACTTGAGAGTGTGCAACGACAGGTGCAGGGCAGGAGGCATCTTCGCATGCACCACGGACAGGAGATTGGCTTGCATGCACAAAAGCGGAAGAAGCAATGGTGCCACCCGCAGACACTGTTCCTGGACCCTGGGGGTCAGTCCACAAAGTCGGCTGCTTTGCTGCCATGTGCCCAATCATGCTGGTGGTGGTCAGGCTGGTCGTTTTGCCACCCCTGCTGATGCTGGCCTGGCAGGTGCTGCAAATGGTCTTTTTGGGGTTATCGGCAGAGTCTTTAAAAAACAACCAGACTCGGGAAGACCTAACAGTTGTACTGGCAACTTCCTTCGTGTTGGTGTTACGGGGAACAGTTGCCTGCCTTGTGTCTGCGGCCACCACACTGCTTCTTCCTGCCTGTTGGGGTGCTCTGTCTCCCTCTCCCTGTGTGCTGCTGTCCTCGCTCTGCATGTCCTCCTGCCAGGTTGGGTCAGTTAATATATCATCCACCACCTTGTCTTCCACTTCCGCACCCTGGTCCTCTTCCTGACTTTCTGGCAATTGTGTCTCATCATCGTCCACCTCTTGTGACACTTTCCCACCGTCGCCTTCATGTGGCCATGGCTGCTCAAATATTTGGGCATCGTTACACGCGATCTCCTCTTGCCCCGCTTCAAGTGGACCGGGCGAGTGGCCCGAATGTATAAATGGAAAAGTGAACAGCTCTTCAGAGTGTCCAAGTGTGGGATCGATTGTCTCTGGGTACTCGGCATGGTGGGAGGAAGGAGGATCAGGGTGAGGAATATGCGGTCCAGACTCACGGCTACTGAGACTTGACTGTGTGGAAGACAGGGTGGTGGTGGTGGCTAAGTGACTGGAAGCATTATCCGCTATCCAACCAACAACCTTTTGACACTGCTTTGGGTTCAATAGTAGTGTGCTGCCGTCCCCTAGAAATTGGGACAGGAAGGTCAGGCGAGATGATTTGGGTGTTTGTTGTGGCACAATTTCGACTTGCCCACGTCATTGTCCTCAGCCTCTGCATGCACCATTAGCAGCACATCCAGTTCCCCGTCCCTTGCCACGTGCCTTTCCCATTTTAAATGGAGGACAGTATCTTCATCGCTCACTACAAATGACTGAGTTTGGAGCAAACTTATATGTGATCCGTGTGATGGAGAAAACAGAGTTTTAATTACCTGGCCTGAACGTAAGTAGTTTGACCAGCAAACTGCTGTGAATTGCTTCACTGACACACTAAAGGGAATTTTCAATGGAGGCAAGAAATGGCAGTATTTTCTGACAACGCACATGTGATCCGTGTGATGGAAAAAACAGAGTTTTCAATACCTGTCCTGTAGGTAAGTAGTTTGAACAGTAAACTGCTGTAAATTGCTTCAATGACACACTAAAGGGTATCTTTAATGGAGGCCAGAAATGACAGTATTTTCAGACAACGTATATGTAATCCATTTGTCAGAGAAAACAGAGTTTTAAATACCTGGCCTGTAGGTAAGTAGTTTGAACAGCAAAATGCTTTGAATTGCTTATCTCACACACTAAAGGAAATTTTTAATGGAGGCCAGAAATGGCAGTATTTTGTGACAACGTATATGTGATCCGTTTGACGGAGAAAATAGAGTTTTAATAGCTGGATTTCTAGTGCTCTAATAAGGACCTGGCTGTATTCTGCACTGCCAACAAGCAAATGGCGCAGAAAAAATGGTGCTCTCTGGATTGCTTTTTAAGCAAATAATGAGGATTAAGATCCAAAGAAAAGTATTCCTGGCCCCTGAGACCTGGACCTTTGTATTGAAATATCTTACAGCAGCAGATGACAGAGTTGCAATGGAGCCTCTTGTGCTATATGCACTGCAGTCTTCTATATAGACTGCCTGCCTATACACCCTGCCTGCCTGATATCTCTGCAGAAGGATTAGTCCTCAGAAGGACTGTTTGTTAACACTAGGACTACTGGACTCGTGACCCCGCCTAGAACTACTGAAAGGAGTCATTTTGACTCCTTGCTTGTTTTCGTTTATTTTTAGAGTTTCATTTGTGGTTATTTATTAATAATTATATTTTTTGTAATGTATTATTATTGTGAGATCCAACAGTAATGCTTTTGATTGTTTTTTTTCTGCTTTTCTTATTTTTCTACAGAAAATAACAATAATTATAATAGACATTTTTCAAACATTTTTTTTTATTCAAGTGCACACATATAAACAACAACTGAAGAACCAAAAGCAGAGAAAATGTAGGTGGAGGAGAATAAAAATGAAAATATGGCGCAGAATTCACCTTCTAAACATTTGGTGTTTCGCATTTTAGGCATTGCCTTTGATTTATGGCAGTACATTGCCCACACAAAGACTTACCACAAGTCTTACAATTTCCGACAGATCTATTTTTCTTGCACTTTTCTTTGATCTGGCAAAATTTTGTTTGAACCATCACTTCTGAGCGTGTAGAAACTTGGGACGTGGAACCCTTTTCCCTATCTGTGACATAAGGACCACTCAACTCTCTCACAAGCGTTTGCAAAAATGCCTTGCGTGACATTTTTTGGTGGGTAATCTCCTTGAATATTATCCATGCATTTATACCCGCAAAGTCTAAGGCATTTTCAAATGCATGAACAGGCCATCTCCTTGTGCATGTTCTTGTGGTATATTTTCGTGCCATCTGATCCACTACATCTACTCCATATTTTGTAAAATAATTATCGGTTGTAACATTGCGACCTTTTTTCAAAAACGGGTCCAATAACTTCATTACCACATGGTCAGCTAAACGGTCCTCAGCACGGCGTGTGTCATCTTTGCCTAGATAAGGGAAGCCATTTGCCAGATATTTGCTCCTCTTATCAACAGCTAGCCAATATTTGTGGCCATATTTATCTGGTTTGGAAGGCATGTACTGCGTGAATGGACACCTAGTTTTGCTTGGGAAAAGTTGCTCATCCACCGTTATGTATGGGCCAGGTTTGTAACACGCAATACAATTTTCAATAAACCTGTCCCACACAGTAGAAAATAGAGCAAACTTGTCCGTTTGCAGTCTCTCCGATCGAGTAGATTTCTTATCAAATCTGAGAAACCTCATAATTTCAACAAAGCGGTCCCTAGACATTGTCGCTTTGCAAAACGGTATTCCCCAGTCATTACACCAAATACTGCTAATCGAGTGACGGTTCGTGCCAGATATTCCACGAGCATAGAATATCGCAATGAATGCATCTAGCTCCTCATCAGATAGAGTAAACTGTAAATTATTGTTCCTGCATGCTTCTGCAAGCGTACAGTTCTTTATATGTGTCAATATATATGAATCAAAAAATAAACGCCATGCGCTCAAAGGACTATCGATAATGATATTTCTTCTGGCGTATCCTGTAGGGCCAGGTGCTTCTCGAAGAATATTTTGGCTGTCACGCCTACCAGGCAAGTGTTCTCCAATTTCAACAGGTTTCCATTGAATACCATCCGCTGAAACTAGTATTCCTTCAGATTCGCCTTCTCTGGTGTTTGTTGTTGCATTACCTTCGCCGCCATCGTTATCTGTTGTTCTTTCATTTCTGGGACGTTTTGCTGATTTTTTCTGTCCACGACCAGGAGGATGGTCACGAGGCAACATAACTGCATGAGCCCGATCCCCAGTTGATGTGCTTGGAATATCTGTAAAAAAGTTGATGAATATTTAGAATTTTTGTTTTGTAAGGGTCCGTGCACACTGGCTGGATTAGCGGCGGAATATCCGACCGGATATTCTCACCACAATCCGGCCCGTACCTGCCCGCTCAGGTACAGAGCGGAGTTTCATACCTGAAGCTCCGCTCCGAACCCCGGGCTGGAGCCGCTGTCTGGGACGGAGCCGTGCTCGCGCGTAAGCAAGCGCTGCTCTGTCCCTGACAGCGGCTCCAGCCCGGGGTTCGGAGCGGAGCTTCAGGCATGAGCGGACAGGTACGGCCTGTATTGCGGCAAGAATATCCAGATGGTTATTCAGCCAGAATTCTGCTAGTGTGCACAGGCCCTAACTCAGTGTGTGGAAGAACAAATAAATACACATAACTACTTACCTTCTTTATTTGTTCCTTCTGAGTCTTCAGATTCACTTGATATGTTCTGAGGAATGAAATCTTCATCACTGTCAGAATCAAATACATGTTCCTGCAATTCGGATTCCGATTCATCCTCCGGTATGGATTGCAAAGTAGCCAGAATATCCTGAGGCTTTATCAAACGTCTTCTCTCCATATTCCTCACAAATTCCATAATTCTATATAGTTCCCTGCTGAAAAATAGAAATGAAATGAAAACTAAAAGAAATAATAACTGTTCTGCCACCTTCAAAAGTAGGTGGGCTGAATCAGTTGACAGACAGCTAAACTATTTCATAACAATTCATACCTGTATGAGTCTTCAGAGCTCGTATGTCTGCGTCTGTTCTCTTTGTCTCTTCAGCTGAACTGAAAGTAAAGTTACTATCCAGAATACTGTCTCCTGCTAGGACCTTAGAAAAACACCACCCTTCATTAGCATAAGATAAGAGCCTAGAGTAAACAAGCTATTTTGTTCAGCATTACACAGTAATACAAGCAGGTAAAACACAAGGAAAATGTGAAAAGTTGACATGTAAATTGAACTACATCTATATGAACATCAGGGTAAATAAGACAGAGTGAAAAAATTATGCACAAAACTTTATAGCAACATTTAGTGACAAAAGGACCTCAAAATATAGTAGGGAGTCAAAATGACTCCCTTCAGTAGTTCTTGGTAAATTTTGAAAAAAACGCGCAAATTTTTCACCAAAATTATTTATTCTCACAAAATCTTTTTTCACATCATATTTGAGGAAAAGTCACCGAGTTTCAAGCCGGAATTCTGAAAAATGTAGTCACAGAAGAGAAATAAAAAATGAAAGGAGTCAAAATGACTCCATCAGTAGTTCTAGTGTTAAGATGGATATGTGTAATGTACGGTTTTTCTCCCTACACTAACTAAATACACGATCAAATCTCTCCCTGACACAGCAGCTGCTCTCCCTACACTGTCTGATCCGGAGTGACTGTGACGAGCATGGCGGCGCCAGGTTTGATATAGACCTTATGACGCTGTGCGGCCAGCCAATCACTGTAATGCCCACAACCAACATGACTACGGCATTACAGTGCATGGCAGGCAATCCCTGCATGTTCATTGGCTCTCTAAAGAGCGCCAAACATGCAGGGAGGGGACCCGAGTTCCCACCCGAGCAATTAGGAAATACTCGGTGAGTGCTGAGCATCTCAAGAAGTGAGATGCTCGGGCGAGCATCGAGCAGTAGCGAGCATGCTCACTCATCACTATTCCTTATCTTCAACTATTTTTTTCTTGCCCATGTCATTTTTAGGATTCTCAGGTATAGAAAATGCTAAATTATAGCCGCTGGCAGAAGTCCGAGTGTGTAAGGATTCTATAGTTGCCAAACCATGATCCCTAGGCAAATTCAATTTTGTGATTTTACAATGATACACAACCTTCCGTTTATTGACCTAGGCAATTTTTCTCCTTAATGTTCTACTTTATCAATAACTCTTTCAAAAGCTTTTCAGTGTTTAAAGAAATCTTATTCTTAACCATTACTTAATTTGTAAAGCAGTTGTGATAATATAGTGATTTTAACCAAGGACTTTTTTATTCTCCCTTTAAAAAAATATTCCATTCCATTTCAGATTTTAAGTTTTTAATTTATGTTAAAAAAGACAATTATTCTGTATATTCTTTAGGGTTTGTGAACATATTAATACCAACATTTTTTCCTTAAGTCATCCTCAGCTTGAGAATTAATTTGATCTGTTTATTCCACAGTTTAACAGTAAAAATAAAGTAATGTAAATTTAGCTCAGTTGAACATGAAGTTTAGCATTTAAACAAATCTACTCAAGTGATAACTGCCTGTAAACTTTTTCTAGAAGCATTATGCCATCAATCAATAAGTACATTTTGTCTAATCTCCTCTAGCATCCAAGTTCTTCTATCTCTTGTTTTTGTTTTATTTGAATAGCCAATCCCCAATCATCAAGACAAATAGAAAAGAGAAAAGCCAACTTTGTATCATCCCATATTGTAATCAAAATAAATCAAAATCCATGTAACAGCAATATTTTTACAGTACCCTTGAATAAATATCATTTCTACAGTCAAATGCATTGAATATATTCAGTAACATTGTGTATTTACAATTGCTCATTTTGCCTTTCTACTCAGCTAATTCTTCACTTTTCTCTGCTCTTTGTAGAAGCAGGAAGTCTCTTTTTCCTTGTTCAGTCTATCTCCTGCTATTTTCCTCATATGTAACTTACAATTCAAATATTTTAAATTATCTCTTTCTATTTTAAATCATCTCCTTCTTTAACCTTTCTGTAGCCAAGAATATTATATAAAAGTTTAAAACTCGTGCAGACCTAAATTAAAATTGAATGTAAATTATCATCACTTTGATAATTCATTTTTTTGCTTTTTTATAAAGGCCCTTTGTCATAAGGTTGAACCCTCCTAAGCATGTATGTCAAGAAAAGTTGAATAAAAAAAAATTGTATCTGCAATGCGATGTCATATTCTAGAGAAATCACTTTTTTTCCTAATTTGTAAATGAGCTATTAAGATTCTCATGCACGGACACTGATCTGCATGAGAATCTTCCACTAGAGCTTATTTAAAATGAAAGGGGGTGTTACCAGTGCGAGACATGTAAATAAGAAGAGCAGACTGTCAGTCCTTACATGTCTCACACTGGTAAAAACCCCTTTTATTTAATATATACTCCAAAGGCAGATTCTAAGGGACATCTGTGTCTGGCCCATAGATCTTAATAGCTCATTTATATATTAATAAAAATGTGGATCTCTCTTGAATGAGGCATTGAATTGTAAATATTAAGTTCTCATTTCATTCAACTCTCTATTAAACACACGCCACTATAAATGGTTTAGTAATGTTAATCCTATTTATAGATTCCCTTTAAAGAAGCACTGCCATCAAAGTTTTTATCCTCTTAATAAATTGCAGTCATCCTATTATATAGCACTGTGTGCTTACAATTTCTCATTTTGCCTTTCTTTTCAGCTAATTCCTCACTTTTCTCTGCTCTATGTAGAAACAGGAAGTCTCTTATCCCTGCATTTATCATTCCCCTCTTCAACTCCTGACCCAGATGCTCCACTCCTCCCTCCTGCCAGCGGTCTTTTGCAGTGAATCATGATTCATACAAGGAACATTAACCTACTGTTTCTACAAAGAGCTTAAAAGAATTCAGTTTTTAATCACGAGATGTGATAGACCTAATGGAAAAGAGAAGCATTTACTGGCCAGAATAGAAAAATGAGCAGTTGTAAGTACACAGTGCCAGATAATATGATGACTGAAAATTATTAAGAGGATAAAAATGTTGATGGGAGTGCTTCTTTAACCATCCCAATTAGTACTGGTAGCATTCGATTGTTTTATTTTGTACTGTTTTACAATAAAACCACCTTCTCCTTGTGGTTTGCTACTACATGATACCTTTAGTGCTTTTTTTGGCTCTGATTGGGGCATATAGAGGTATATGCTAATTATTCATATAAAACAGCAGATAAATTCACTTTAAGTATAGCTTACGCAATGTATATTTTATTTATATATGGTTTGTCTCTTCATAATGATTGTTACATTTAAGCAGTCTTTCTGCTATTTGACAATTCTCCTGATTATTTGCATATTTTGAGACCCAGTGACTGCTGCTTCTCATTGGGTGACTTTTAAGATTATCTTTTTATTATGCATTAATTCAATAATGACTATGTTTGAGACTTCTGAGGTATGAATGCCTAACGTTGATCCAGACTATTTATTGTTATTGATACCCATTTGTGAGTTAACTACAACAAATGCAAATCAATATAATTTTGAGAAACTGCAGTGAATTGTTGGTTGTTAACTCAGAGGGGCATTATATTTGCATAGAGATTATGCTTTGGTAAGGAATTATAAAGGGAAGTTTAACATGACACTAATATCTGCTGAATTATTTTCAGAATGATAAAAAAAAGTCTGCGATTTTGTTTTTGGGGAAATAGTGAAGAAACTCATATAGATACTACTAGTATCAACCAGTTTCCCTAATTATAAACATTATAAACAGGTATTTTTTTCTTTTACATTACTGGCCTAAATGAAATAGTTGATGATTAAATGATAACTTGTATAATATTGTAAATTAATTCTAAATAATTAAATTTACTTCACTATTACCAAAAATAATTCGACATGGGTAGCTTTACTAATGTACATTTTATAATATATCTTCAATGGAAAGACTGTAATTTATTCATTTAAGGAGAGTAATTTCATATTTCTTGTTGAGGACTTTCAATTATTCAGTCTTTTTTCCAGGAGGTTAATGGCTGAATTGGTCTTGTTAGATAATAAAAATGACAATTAATATTTCAGTTTTACTTAGATTTTTGCAATTAGATCACTTTTAGTACCATTATTTTTTATTAAGTGTCATGGCATCAGCAGTATAGCTTACAGCAATGTACATGAATGTGATAAAGTATAAATGGACGATCAGAGAAAAAAAATATTTTAATACAGGTTATAATTTGTATTCATTAATGTCACTTTGCTAAAGCAGTCAGGTAAGTAAATAGAAACAATCTCCTTACCACCTTACAACTGAAAATTATGAAAGTCATAAGATTATAAGTTTATAGTTTACTACAATCTTGGTAAGGTAACAGAAAAGATATGTTAACTAATATCAAGTATAAGAATGTGCTAGTTTCTAACAGCAGCAACACCACTGACACTGCTGGCAGAAACCATCTCAGCAGTAGTAGCAACACACGGAGATCGCACTTTGCCTGTTTTGCTACTCACAAGCGTATTAGACAGGAGGAAGCAGAGGACATAATATTATGTGCCCCTTAGCTAATCTTCATCACAGCATTATTACGCACTCGATTGGAGTCAGTGTTCTTCTCAGTCTTTATCCTCTGCTGCCACTACTTTCCCATTGACGTCCTAACCATAGGATAGTGCATCAATGTATGATCGGCCGGGGTTCCGCATGTGACACCCCCCGCCGATCAGCTGTTATCGGTGCCGGCGGCCTCAGGCCGGAAGTGCTTACTTGCGCTGCTTGGCCATCAAGTTGTAGTGGCTGTCGTTTATTACTGCACATCCGCCTCCTATTCAATTGAATGGTAGGCGGATGTGCAGTACCCCGTTGCGGATACTACAGATGGACGGCAAAGCACAACAGGTAAGCACTTCCAGCCTGAGACATCAATGTGAAAGCAGTGGACAACTTCTTTAACACTTAGAGTGCAATTTCTTTTCTGCCATGACATTTGTTTCTGTTTTGACCCATGGCTCTCTATCCTACAACAATCCAGGGGCTAATGAACATAGTACATCAGAACAACTACTTCCAGCTTTTTTTATTGGAAGACATGAAAAGTCTTTGTTCTCAGATGACAGGAGATAGAGAACATGCCAAGCTGTGTTACTGGCTATGCAAGTATTTTCAGTGGTGGTAGCACTTTGGACAGGGGCAGATTTCAAGGTGGGAATCAGGCAGGGTGGGCAAGGAGCAAAGACCATCTCCAACACCAAGGCAGCTGACAGCCGAATCAGGAATGATGATTATAATAATGATGATGATTCTGTGGTAAATAAGACATAGAAGCAAGACAGGGGTGCAGAGTTCTATGTATGGTCATCTCTAATGATGGGCGAACCCGAGAGTGTTTGAATTCGGCTAATTGAGATGAACTCCGACCAGTTTATTAAAAGTACCAGAACAGTACCCAAACCCGAACACGGACCCCATTCATGTGAATGGGGGAGCCGAATTTACCTGGTTTCTCGAGCTGTCATTTGCTTGATAGCATAGGAAACACAGGCTCTGATCGACGGTAATATCATTACCGCAGTCAGAGCGCTGTGGCATCATGCTGACTGGTGTCAGCATGATGCCACAGCTGTGACAGTGACCCATGGTAAAAAGCTACCACCATCAGCCGGCGCCTACTGCCATAGCAAACAGCGAGCGCAGGCACCACGGGATGAGATATATATCACATATTTATAGCTATCTGTATATGTCAGCATGATGCCACAGCGCTCTGACCGCGGTAATGCTATTACCGCCAATCAGAGCATGTGTTTCCTGCGCTGTCAAGCAAATAACAGCTCGGGAAACCAGCTAAATTCGGCTCCCTACCCCATTCACATGAATGAAGTCCGTATTCGGGTTCGGGTACTGTTCTGGTACCCGAACCCGAGCTTTTAATAAACTGTTCGACGTTTGGCTGAATTAGCCGAATCCAAAAAGTCGTGGGTTCGCCCATCACTAGAGATGACCAGACATAGAACTAGCTGCCACCACCACCACCACTAATGAAACCTTGAATATAAAAAACAGTCACAAAGTCACCTTCTTTAGAGCAGAACACAGAACAAGCAGATTTTGCTCCAGATACTATTTTAGCCACACTTCACCTGCGCTTTGTATTACTTCAATAGCCTCCTCCTCTGAAGACGTAAACTCCTCTGCACCCCTGTCTTGTTTATATGTCTAATTTACCATAGAATCATCATCATTATTATCATCATAATTCCTGATTTTATCCATATATCTATCGATCTGTTATATATCTATCCATATATCTATTATCTATCCATATATCAATTATCTATATATCTATATACAGTAGCTATCCATAAATCTATTATTTAACCATCTATCTATTTATCTATCTATATATCTATCTATCTATCTATCTATCTATCTATCTATCTATCTATCCATATATCTATTATCTATATACAGCTCTGGCAAAAATTAAGAGACCACTGCAAAATTTTCAGTTTCTCTGATTTTTCTCTTTATAGGTATATTTTTGAGTAAAATGTACATTGTTGTTTTAGTCTATAAACTACTGACAACATGTCTCCGAAATTCAAAACTGAAAATTTTGTATTTATTTGCAGCAAATGATAAAGTGTCTAAATACTAAAAATGAAACAGTGCTTTCAGACCTCAAATAACTCATGTTTTAACTCAGGAGCAGTTCAGAAATCAATATTTGGTGGACTAACCATGATTTTTAATCACAGCTTTCATGTGTCTTGGCATGCTTTCTACCAGTCTTTCCATGCTTTACAATAGAAAAAGGTTCAGTGGTCTCTGAATTTTTGCCAGAGCTGTATATACAGTATATATCAATAAACCTATCCATATATCTATTATCTAGCTATCCATAAATCTATAAATCTATTTATCTATATATCCATATATGTATTATCTCTCTATCTATCAATATATCTATATATCCATATATCAAACTATTATCTATCTATAAATCTATTTATATATCCATATATCTATCTGTCCATATATCCATATATCTATTATCTTTCTATCCATATATCTATCCATACATCTATTTTCTATCTATCCATATATCTTTCCATATATCTATCTATTGTAAGGCGGCGGTGTTCACACCGTGCAGTAACTGAGGCAGTGACCCAAGCAAGTCCAACATAAACATCTTTTATTCAGCTACTTACGGTTAAACAGAAAGTCCTCCATTTCGCAGCCGGGTCAACATAAGTCCATAAATAACGGTTGCCATGGGCAACGGTCGCGCTGGGCCGCTTAAAGCCTGACGGGTGCAAAGCCTTCCCAGGCGTGGATTCAGCTACACACAGGCCCGCCGAGCTTTACTGTTATACTCCTAGCAGGTCCCAACACTGAACAACACTAATTCCTAATGCAGGGTTTTTAAAGGACCTGTGGCGAGAGCCACTGGAAAACCCGGGTTGGAGGGAGGAGGCCGCCCCACTGCCTTCCTGAAGCCTCCTCCAAGAAATGAAGGCCCTGCCTGGTTTTACTAATCTGCCTTAGCCAGATAGCCTGACCAGGTCAATGTTCACCTTCATTCCTGCATTGCAGCCGCAGGTGTGTTGGTGACTGCAATGCACTCCAATGGATTTAATAGGTCTTTCTGCACATTCTGGGGATATATAACGTCCCTCGTATATGATCCCAGTCACTGCCTCACATATCCCCCCCCCCCTCTGTTCAAACTTGTGGGGTTGAACATTTGTTACCACACAGGATGCCCGAGACAGGGCAGCCGCGTTTGCCTGCGACTTCTACAGAGAGACTGAAATTTAGCAGTGATAGAAACCGCCTGGTGACTCACGCATTCCTCGATGACTCCTAACAGGAGAATTTGTTTTACCTCAGCCGTGCCGGCTTGCCTCCGGGCTTCGGGTAGCTGGTATGGTCTATGTCGTACCCTTACCCCAGGTTCGGTGACAGTGTCATGCTGGAGAACCGTCGGTATTCCACTGCACCAGCGATCGAGCCTCCCATCGCTGGTGTTTAGTGAGAGCATCACTTATCCTGACCTCTCCTCCAAGCGCTCCCCTGGCTGAGGTTACCCGTACTACCACCCAATCGCCCTTGTTAAAAGGCCTGACCCTGGCTCTTTTATTATATGTGCGCCTATATGCTGCATGGGCATCTAACAGATGTTTTTTCACGATGGGCATGACCGCCGCGATTCGGTCCTGCATACTAGCCACATGTCCAATTATACTCCTATGTGGAGTCGGCTCTTGTCCCCACGTCTCTTTGGCTACATCCAACAGACCCCTACGGTATCTTCCGTACAATAACTCAAAAGGAGAGAACCCTGTGGAAACCTGGGGTATCTCACGGACGGCAAACATCAAATAGGGTAGTAACATGTCCCAATCCCTTCCGTCGTTAGAAACCACCTTTTTAACATGGACTTGAGGGTTTTATTGAACTGTTCTACTAGCATGTCAGTTTGAGAGTGGTACGCCGAGGTGCGCAATTGTTTTATTTTTAGCAGTTTGCACAGTTCTCTTGTCACCTTGGACATAAAAGGGGTCCCTTGATCTGTCAGGATCTCCTTAGGTAGCCCAAGGTGACAGAACATGGCAAACAGCTCCCATGCAATCAGTTTCGCTGAGGTGTGGCGTAGCAGTATAGCCTCTTGGTACCGGGTGGCACAGTCGACAACCACAAGTATATGTTGGTGGCCACGAGTGGATTTTACAATGGGCCCTACCAAGTCTATTGCAATCCATTCAAAAGGTACCTCTATCACTAGCGGAGGTACCAATGGGCTACGGAAGCTTGCGATGGGTGTGGTCAGCAGACAATCGGGGCAGGATTCGCAGTACTTTTGAACCTCTGCGTAAATCCCAAGCCAAAAGAACCGCTGCAAGATACGCTCTTACATCTTTTTAACCCCTAAGTGTCCACCCAGCAGGTGTGTGTGTGCCATCTCCAGAACTGCCCGACGGTACAACTGAGGTACCGATAACTGTTCCACGACCTCATCCCTGATTTTGTCTACCCTATAGAGCAACTCACCATTGAGCACCATGTGTGGAATCACAGTATCTGCACCGGGCTGTTGAGCTACACCATTTACCTCTAACACCCTTTTCCACACCCGAGTGGGGTCCTGTAGCTGAGCTGTTCCAAACTCGCACTGGGACACTTCCAGCTGGGGGATCAATGGGGTCTCCTTGACCTCTCCTGCCAGCACCTCTAGAGGAAACCTATTGGGGTTACACTCTGTCCCTAGGTTGGACACCCCTACGGCAGATACCCCTGACTTGGGTTCTTCGGGTACAGTGCCCATAATAAATTTAACCGGGGAAGAGTGGATTTTGTTTTCCCACAGAGTCTCTTCCCAACACAGTCCCATAGGGAAGAGTTTTTACCACCCCACCACATGTTTCGTGTCCCCACATGGCGTGGACAACACTACCTCTGCGGTTGGGTATTCTCGGAGGTCCCCATAGATACACACCACCTCGACTGTCCATCCTCTTGGGTTGTCTCCTGCAACCAGCGACTCATGTACCAAAGTCACTAGGCTTCCCGAGTCTAAGAGGGCCTTCGTTGGGTACCCATTAATCAGTACCTGGCACAGTTGGGGTTTACTGTCCGGGGGGGTCGGCAGTCACCGAGCAGATGGTCTGGGTGTACAGTGAGACTTGGCGGTTATACCCGCAGTCCATGGGCTCTGTAGTCAGGGGGCAGTTAGCAACCATGTGTCCCGGCCCCTGACAACGCCAGCACCTTATTGCGGATGTACTGTTAGATCTTTTTACCTTATGGGAGGGAACCGATCTCCTGCCACTCTCACTCTGGGGTTCCCCTTCAGCACGGGTACAGTGCTGACTGTCCTCAGAAGAGGGATGTGACCCCTTTCCCAGTTTCTGGTCTGGCAGGTTACGGCGTGACAGCCACGAGGGGACAGAGTCCCGTATAAAGTCCTGAATGGCCGAGTACCGCTTGATCAGGCTGACCACCTGGTCAAGGGTGCCAGGGTCTCCTTGCCCCACCCAACGTTGGATAGCGGCCAGCAGAGTCCTCACCAGCCGGTCGACCACCACCCACTCAACATTCTGGGCTGGAGTCAAAGGCACAGGCTGGGGTCACCTCCTTACCAGCTGCAGAAGGTCTTAAGCCTGAGACCCGGCTGGTCGGGTCTCGACAAAGGCCCATGAAAATACACGCTGCGCCCTCACGTATGTATTGACCCCCAGTCAGGCAAGGATCTCACCTTTGAGCCTCTGGTAGTCCTGGGCGTCCTCCAGACTGAGGTCGAAATAGGTCTTCTTGGTATCTCCGAACAAAAATGGAGCCACCATTTCTGCCCAATGGCCGGCTGGTAGGTTTTCCCGCTCTGCCGTGCGTTCATAGATGGACAGGAAGGTTTCCACGTCGTCCTCCCGTCCCATCTTCCTCAACGCTGAGAGAACCTTGTCCCGGGCCACTCAACGTTCCAGAATCAGAGTTATGGCCATTTCCCACAGAGCAGCAATCTGTTCCAGCAACAGTTTATTTGTTTTTTGCTGCTGCTGGTACAGTAGCTGCTGCTGATTGTGCTGCTGCTCCGGCTCCTGTTGTTGCTGCTGGAGACTCAGGTGCTGCTCCTGCTGTTGCCATTGGAGACTCTGGTGCTGCTCGCGCTGTTGCCACTGAGACTACAGCTGCTGCTGCTGGGTGAGTACCAGCTGCTTTAACACCTCCTTCCTTTTGTCCACAGGGTGGGACTGAAAGGTGGCCGGCCGAATTGTGCTCATACAGCTGCCAGTGGGGTATGCCTCAGTCACAATGCCCACATTCTCCACCAAGCTGTAAGCTGGCGGTGTTCACACTGTGCAGTAACTGAGGCAGTGACCCAAGCAAGTCCAACAAAAACAGCTTTTATTCAGCAACTTACGGTTAAACAGAAAGTCCTCCAGTTCGCAGTCGGGTTAACATAAGTCCATAAATAACAGTTGCCGTGGGCAATGGCCGCGCCGGGTCGCTTAGAGCCTGACGGGTGCAGGGCCTTCCCAGGCGTGGGTTCAGCTACACACAGGCCCGCCGAGCCTTCCTGTTATACTCCTAGCAGGTCCCAACACTGAACAACACTAATTCCTAATGCAGGGTTTTTAAAGGACCTGTGGCGAGAGCCACTGGAAAATCCGGGTTGGAGGGAGGAGGCCGCCCCACTGCCTTCCTGAAGCCTCCTCCATGAAATGAAGGCCCTGCCAGGTTTTACTAATCTGACTTAGCCAGATAGCCTGACCAGGTCAATGTTCACCTTCATTCCTGCATTGCAGCCGCAGGTGTGTTGGTGACTGCAATGCACTCCAATGGATTTAATAGGTCTTTCTGCACATTCTGGGGATATATAACGTCCCTTGTATATGATCCCAGTCACTGCCTCACATATCCCCCCCCTCTGTTCAAACTTGTGGGGTAGAACATTTGTTACCACACAGGATGCCCGGGACAGGGCATCTGCGTTTGCCTGCGACTTCTACAGAGAGACTGAAATTTTGCAGTGATAGAAACCGCCTGGTGACTCACGCATTCCTCGATGACTCCTAACAGGAGGATTTGTTTTACCTCAGCCGTGCCGGCTTGCCTCCAGGCTTCGGGTAGCTGGTATGGTCTATGTCGTACGCTTACCCCAGGTTCGGTGACAATGTCATGCTGGAGAACCATCGGTATTCCACTGCACCAGCGATCGAGCCTCCCATCGCTGGTGTTTAGTGAGAGCATCACTTATCCTGACCTCTCCTCCAAACGCTCCCCTGGCTGAGGGTACCCATACTACCACCCAATCGCCCTTGTTAAAAGACCTGACCATGGCTCTTTTATTATATGTGTGCCTACATGCTGCATGGGCATCTAACAGATGTTTTTTCATGATGGGCATGACCGCCGCGATTCGGTCCTGCATACTAGACACATGTTTAATTATACTCCTATGTGGAGTCGGCTCTTGTCCCCACGTCTCTTTGGCTACATCCAACAGACCCCTACAGTATCTTCCGTACAATAGCTCAAAAGGAGAGAACCCTGTGGAAACCTGGGGTATCTCACGGACGGCGAACATCAAATAGGGTAGTAACATGTCCCAATCCCTTCCGTCGTTAGAAACCACCTTTTTAACATGGACTTGAGGGTTTTATTGAACTGTTCTACTAGCCCGTCAGTTTGAGGGTGGTACGCCGAGGTGCGCAATTGTTTTATTTTTAGCAGTTTGCACAGTTCTCTTGTCACCTTGGACATAAAAGGGGTCCCTTGATCTGTCAGGATCTCCTTAGGTAGCCCAAGGTGACAGAACATGGCAAACAGCTCCCGTGCAATCAGTTTCGCTGAGGTGTGGTGTAGCAGTATAGCCTCCGGGTACCGGGTGGCACAGTCGACAACCACAAGTATATGTTGGTGGCCACGAGTGGATTTTACAATGGGCCCTACCAAGTCTATTGCAATCCGTTCAAAAGGTACCTCTATCACTAGCGGAGGTAACAATGGGCTACGGAAGCTTGCGATGGGTGTGGTCAGCTGACATTCGGGGCAGGATTCGCAATACTTTTGAACCTCTGCGTAAATCCCAAGCCAAAAGAACCGCTGCAAGATACGCTCTTACATCTTTTTAACTCCTAAGTGTCCACCCAGCAGGTGTGTGTGTGCCATCTCCAGAACTGCCCGACGGTACAACTGAGGTACCAATAACTGTTCCACGACCTCATCCCTGATTTTGTCTACCCTATAGAGCAACTCACCGTTGAGCACCATGTGTGGAATCACAGTATCTGCAACGGGCTGTTGAGCTACACCATTTACCTCTAACACCCTTTTCCACACCCGAGTGGGATCCTGTAGCTGAGCTGTTCCAAACGCGCACCGGGACACTTCCAGCTGGGGGATCAATGGGGTCTCCTTGACCTCTCCTGCCAGCACCTCTAGGGGAAACCTATTGGGGTTACACTCTGTCCCTAGGTTGGACACCCCTACGGCAGATACCCCTGACTTGGGCTCTTCGGGTACAGTGCCCATAGTAAATTTTACCGGGGAAGAGTGGATTTTGTTTTCCCACAGAGTCTCTTCCCAACACAGTCCCATAGGGAAGAATTTTTACCACCCCACCACATGTTTCGTGTCCCCACATGGCGTGGACAACACTACCTCTGCGGTTGGGTATTCTCGGAGGTCGCCATAGATACACACCACCTCGACTGTCCGTCCTCTTGGGTTGTCTCCTGCCACCAGCGACTCATGTACCAAAGTCACTAGGCTTCCCGAGTCTAAGAGGGCCTTCGTTGGGTACCCATTAATCAGTACCTGGCACAGTTGGGGTTTACTGTCCGGGGGGGTCGGCACTCGCCGAGCAGACGGTCTGGGTGTACAGTGAGACTTGGCGGTTATACCCGCAGTCCATGGGCTCTGTAGTCAGGGGGCAGTTAGCAACCATGTGTCCCGGCCCCTGACACCGCCAGCACCTTATTGCGGATGTACTGTTAGATCTTTTTACCTTATGGGAGGGAACCGATCTCCTGCCACTCTCACTCTGGGGTTCCCCTTCAGCACGGGTACAGTGCTGACTGTCCTCAGAAGAGGGATGTGACCCCTTTCCCAGTTTCTGGTCTGGCAGGGTACGGCGTGACAGCCACGAGGGGACAGAGTCCCGTATAAAGTCCTGAGTGGCCGAGTACCGCTTGATCAGGCTGACCACCTGGTTAAGGGTGCCAGGGTCTCCTTGCCGCACCCAACGTTGGATAGCGGCCAGCAGAGTCCTCACCAGCCGGTCGACCACCACCCACTCCACATTCTGGGCTGGAGTCAAATACACAGGCTGGGGTCACCTCCTTACCAGCTGCAGAAGGTCATAAGCCTGAGACCAGGCTGGTCGGGTCTCTACAAAGGCCCATGAAAATACACGCTGCGCCCTCACGTATGTATTGACCCCCAGTCAGGCAAGGATCTCACCTTTGAGCCTCTGGTAGTCCTGGGCGTCCTCCCGACTGAGGTCGAAATAGGTCTTCTTGGTATCTCCGAACAAAAATGGAGCCACCATTTCTGCCCAATGGCCGGCTGGTAGATTTTCCCGCTCTGCCGTGCGTTCATAGATGGACAGGAAGGCTTCCACTTCGTCCTCCAGTCCCATCTTCCTCAACGCTGAGAGAACCTTGTCCCGGGCCACTCAACGTTCCAGAATCAGAGTTATGGCCATTTTCCACAGAGCAGCAATCTGTTGCAGCAACAGTTCATTTGTTTTTTGCTGCTGCTGGTACAGTAGCTGCTGCTGATTGTGCTGCTGCTCTGGCTCCTGCTGTTGCCGCTGGAGACTCAGGTGCTGTTCGTGCTGTTGCCACTGAGACTGCAGCTGCTGCTGCTGGGTGAGTACCAGCTGCTTTAACACCTCCTTCCTTTTGTCCACAGGGTGGGACTGAAAGGTGGCCGGCCGAATTGTGCTCATACAGCTGCCAGTGGGGTATGCCTCAGTCACAATGCCCACATTCTCCACCAAGCTGTAAGGTGGCGGTGTTCACACTGTGCAGTAACTGAGGCAGTGACCCAAGCAAGTCCAACAAAAACAGCTTTTATTCAGCAACTTACGGGTAAACAGAAAGTCCTCCGGTTCGCAGTCGGGTTAACATAAGTCCATAAATAACGGTTGCCGTGGGCAATGGCCGCGCCGGGTCGCTTAGAGCCTGACGGGTGCAGGGCCTTCCCAGGCGTGGGTTCAGCTACACACAGGCCCGCCGAGCTTTCATGTTATACTCCTACCAGGTCCCAACGCTGAACAACGCTAATCCTTAATGCAGGTTTTTTAAAGGACCTGTGGCAAGAGCCAGTGGAAAAGCCTGGTTGGAGAGAGGAGGCCGTCCCACTGCCTTCCTGTAGCCTCCTCCAAGAAATGAAGGCCCTGCCAGGTTTTACTAATCTGCCTTAGCCAGATAGCCTGACAAGGTCAATGCTCACCTTCATTCCTGCATTGCAGCTGCTGGTGTGTCTGTGACTGCAATGCTCTCCAATGAATTTAATAGTTCTCTGTACACATTCTGTGGATATATAATGTCCCTCGTATACGATCCCAGTCACTGCCTCACACTATCTATCTCTCCATCAATAATTTTCTATTTATCTAGCTATTATCTATCCATATATCTATCTATATAGATAGATATATAGATAATATATCGATATATAGATATATGGACAGATATATGGATAGATAGTTAATAGATATATGGAAAGATATATGGAAATAGATAAATTGATTGATAGATAGATAGTAGATATTTGGATAGATAGATAGATAGATAGATAGATGATAGATAGAGAGATAATAAATACTGTATATGAATAGATAGATGGAAATAGAGAGATAATAGATATATGGATAGATTTATTGATATATAGATATATAGATAGATAATTGATATATGGATAGATAATGGATATATGGATAGATATATGGATAGATAATAGATAAATGGAAAGATAAATAGATAGATAATAGATTGATACATAGATTGATAGATAGATAGATAGATAGATGGATAGATAAATAGATTTCTAGATAGATAGATAGATAATAATTAGATATATGGATATATAGATTTATTGATATATCAAAAGAATGCAGCAGCACTCCATATGGCCAAGATAACTCTTAACAATGAAAATAATGTAAATATTAGATCTAAACTGTTTTGTGTGTCCATCAAACACGGCAAGGTAACCTTCCCCTGATGGGTAATTACTCTGCCTTACATGCCACTTTTGGGCTACAAGCCTACAACTAAACAGACAAACATGTCTTCTTCTGGCCTAAAAACACCTACATTTAAAGGGCAAGTAGAGCTGTTTATACAACACCTGCTGGTTAATGGGAGGAGTGCAGAATCAGGCAAGAGGCAGTTACACCCCCTTATAGTAACACAAATAGATAGATAGATAGATAGATAGATAGATAGATAGATAGATAGATAGATAGATAGATAGATAGATAGATAGATTGACATCATAGGTAGACCTCAACTATGAGAGACAAAATGAGAAAACAAATCCTGAAAATCACATTGTCTGATTTGGAAAGAAATTGTTTTCAAATTTTGATGGAAAATAAATATTTGGTCAATTACAAAAATTCATTTCAATACTTTGTTAAATATCCTATTGTTGGCAAAGACAGAGGTCAAATGTTTTCTGTAAGTTTTCAAAACGTTGGCACACACTATTTCTGGTATATTGGCCCATTCCTCCATGCAGATCTCCTCTAGAGCAGTGATGTTTTGGGGTTGTCGCAGGGCAACATGGACTTTCAACTCCCTTCAAAGGTTTTCTATAGGGTTTAGATCTGGAGACTGGCTAGGCCACTCCAGTATCTTGAAATACTTCTTACGAAGCCACTCCTTCATTGCCCTGGCGGTGTGCTTGGGATCATTGTCATGCTGAAAGACTCAGCCACGTTTCATCTTCAATGCCCTTGCTCATGGAATGAGGTTTGCACTCAAAATCTCACGATATATGGCCCCATTCATTTTTTCATGTACACAGGTCAGTCGTCCTGGTCCCTTGGCTGAGAAACAGCCCCAAAGCATGATGTTGCCACCCTCATGCTTCACAGTAGGTATGGTGTTCTTTGAATGCAACTCAACATTCTTTCTCCTCCAAACATGACGAGTTGTGTTTCTACCAAACAGTTCTACTTTGGTTTCATCTGACCATATGACATTCTCCCAATACTCTTCTGGATCATCCAAATTCTCTCTAGCAAACTTCAGATGGGCCCGGACATATAATGGCTTAAGCAGGGGGACACGTCTGACACTGCAGGATCAGAGTCCCTGGTAGTTTAGTGTGTTACTGATGGTAGGCTGTGTAACATTGGTCCCAGCTTTCTGCAGGTCATTCACTTTATCCCCCCGTGTGGTTCTGAGATTTTTGCTCACCGTTCTTGAGATCATTTTGACCCAACGGGGCGAGATCTGGTTTGGAGCTCCAGATCGAGGGAGATTATCAGTGGTCTTGTATGTCTTCCATTTTCTAATTATTGCTCCCATAGTTGATTTAATCACACCAAGCCGCTTTCCTATTGCAGATTCAGTCTTCCCAGCCTGGGGCAGGGCTACAGTTTTTTTTCTGGTGTCCTTCGACAGCTCTTTGGTCTTCACAAGTGATGGTCGAGCACTAAAATGCTCGGATGATCGATGCTCGGGTCGAGCACATTGGAAAACTCGGGTGCTCGACACGAGCAAAGAGCCCAATTAAAGACTATGGAAAACTCGAGCATTTTTCCAGCGGCTCCCCCCGGCGGTCTGCAGAGGGCCTTAAAATTGCACAAATCAATGGGAACAGTGCTCAAATGGCATGGTAACAGCATGGGGAAGACCCCTGGAAGCATTTCTGATTCCCAGGTCAATGCTGTCAACAATGTTGTCAGAGGTATTTTACGGACTCACAGTAAAACATACAAAAACAAAAACAAAATGGATTTTCCTGGGAAATATGTTAAGGAGCATCCTTTCTAGGGTAATGACTTATATATAAGGCAAAATAAATAACCAAAAAAAAAATACTCCTCCACAACATAGGCTATGTTCACACGTAGTGTTTTTGATGCATTTTTGCACTTTTGCATTGCTTTCAACCGTGACAAATGCATTCGCCAGGAAATGTAATTTTAACATTTTACAACTTTATCTGGCCATGTGGTGTGTGAGACATGATCAGACAAATCCTGTTTCATTTATGAACGAGGGACTCTAAAAGTCACAAAGCCTATTTTTATAGGGCCATCAGGCGGCTTTTACTATTCTTAAAGGGCCAGCAGTCAGCCCTCACTATTCTTAGAGAGCCATCAGTCGGCTATGCTTTGTTGTTCCCATTATTAAAGAGTGGGTCTCCTATACTGTTATTGTATATGCAGTGAGTGGCAGGGCTGCTCAAAATTTGGACGCACCCCAATACTCCTTTGAAAATTTGGACGCACACCAATACCCCTTTCAAGAGACTGAGAGGAGGGCCTCCTGAAATAAAATGTTCCCATCATTAGGAAGTGGGTCTCCCATTGTGTTTATTTATGCAGTGAATGCAAGGATTGCCAAAAATTTGGAGGCACTCCAATGCCCCTTGGAAGACACGTGGAGGTTGGAGGGCCTCCTGAAAACAATGTTCCCTTTATTAGGAAGTGGGTCTTCTATTGTGTTTGCCTATGTAGTGAATGCAAGAGTTGCCAAAAATTTGGAGGCACTCCAATGCCCCTTGGAAGTGACGTAGAGGGCCTCATGAAAAAAATGTCCCATTATTGGGAAGTGGATCTCCCATAGTTTTGGCCTATGCAGTGAATGCAAGGGCTGCCAAAAATTGGGAGGCACTCCAATGCCCCTTGGAAGAGACATAGAGGGCCTCCTTATAAAATGCTCCCATTATTAGAAAATGGGTCTCTCAAAGTATTGGCCTATGCAGTGAATGAAAGGGCTGCCAAAATTGGGAGGCACTTTAATGCCCCTTGTAAGAGATGTAGGGGGCCTCATGAAAAATGTTCCCATTATTAGGAAGTGGTCTCCCATAGTGTTGGCCTATGCAGTGAATGCAAAGTCTGCTAAAAATTGGGAGGTACTCCAATGCCCCTTGGAAGAGACGTGGAGGAGGGCCTCACAAAAAAATGTTCCCATTAGAAAGGAGGGGGTTTTCTATACTTGTAATGCCCATGCACTAAGTGTATGGGCTGACAAACATTTACCCCTGGGGGGTATACATGAACATATTGTATAAAAAAAATGTAATAGTATAATAGTTTAATTAATAGTTCCACAACAAGGGCCTTCTGGTACTGCCCCATTTTTGTGGACCTGTTCGCCTCAGGAATAAGAGATATAAAGCTCTCCTTGTAGCGTGGGTCTAGCCCCTTAAAAACATTTCACGTACTAATACGCGTCTGTGCCCTGGGACTTAAGAGCCAGACCCGTATTAGTACGTCATGGCGATCGCGCGCGCACACAGGCTGTGCGGGCGTGATCGCCGCCGGGTGTCAGCTGATTGTCACAGCTGACACCCGTTACTATGTGCAGGGAGTGGTCACACACCGCTCCCAGCACATTAACCCCCGTGATGCTGGGATCGAAGTCGATCGCAGCATTGCAGTGGCAAGTGGAGGTGATCGCACATACTCACCTCCTCTTCCGGCTTCCAGCGCTGTCTGCCGTGGCTTCCAGGATGTTGCCATGACGACCCGATGTCGTCATGACAACATCCGGGTCACCAGACAGCAGGAAGATTTTTTGGACATGCGCAGTGCATCTCCAAACAATCTTCTCCGTGTCCAGCGCTGACAGCCTGCATGGCACAGGGATGGTGCTGCTTAGCGGACACCATGTCGCGTTTGGAGAGCCCCTGATGTGCCTAAACAGTGGAGCTCCCCCACAAGTGACCCCATTTTGGAAACTATACCCCACAAGGATTTTATTAAGGTGTATAGTGAACATTTTGAACCAAGAGGTATGACACAGAATTTGATAACATTTTGTCATCATATTGAATAAGTTGTCATTAGTCTTGAGCGCAAGTGCTCGCTACTTGAGTTTGCATCGGGTTCTCAGGTATGCACCATGTACAGCATGTGCTTGAGTGACATGCTCGAGTCCCTGCTCTGCATGTTTCACGGTTATTAGACACATTTTTGGGAGGCAGAATAAACAAAAACCAACAATTCAGGAATTTTTATTTATATTTGTCTTTTTGATCGCGTGTTATTCCATTTTTTGTTTGGCGGTATGGTGATAAAGCATTGTTTTTTGCTTTGGTTTTTATTTTTATTTTTTACCATGTTCACTGAAGGGGTTAAGTAGTGGGACAGTTTTATAGGTCAGGTTGTTCCGGACGTGGCGATACCAAATATTTGTACTTTTATTGTTTTTTTTTTTTTTTTATAATAATATTTATTGATGGGTACATTATATTTTTATTTTTGGTGGATTATATATATATATATTTTTTTTATATTTTTGCAATTTTTTTTTTATTTTTTTTTCACTTTCTGATAGTTTTTATACTTTATTACTTTGTCCCACTATGGGACTTTCACTTTTTTTTCTCTGATCGCCTGCATGGCACAGGAAGAAATTGAATGGAAAATCGGCTCAAATTGTTAGCGGACGCCATCTTGTGTTTGGAGAGCCCCTGCGTGCCTAAACATTGGAGCTCCCCCACAAGTGACCCCATTTTGGAAACTAGACCCCCCAAGGCTCCTATATAGATGAATAGTGAGCACTTGGAACCCCCAGGTGATTCACAAACTGATTCATAAAAATGAAAAAGTGAAAAAAAAAAACCTTTTTCATTTTTATGAATCAATTTGTGAAGCACCTGGGAGTTCCAAGTGCTCACTATGCATCTAGATTGGTGCCTTGGGGGGTCTAGTTTCCAAAATGGGGTCACTTGTCGGGGAGCTCCAATGTTTGGGCACACAGGGGCTCTCCAAACGCCACAATTTGTTAGCGGATACCATGTTGCATTTGGAGAGTCCCTGTGTGCCCAAACATTGGAGCTCCCCTACAAGTGACCCCATTTTGGAAACAAGACCCCCCAAGGCTCCTATATAGATGAATAGTGAGCACTTGAAACTCCCAGGTGCTTCACAAATTGATTCGTAAAAATGAAAAAGTGAAAAAAAAAACACTTTTTCATTTTTATGAATCAATTTGTGAAGCACCTTGGGGTTCCAAGTGCTCACAATGCATCAAGATAGGTGCCTTGTGGGGTCTAGTTTCCAAAATGGGGTTACTTGTGGGGGAGCTCCAATGTTTGGGCACACAGGGGCTCTCCAAACGCAACATGTTGTCTGCTAACAATTTGAGCCGACAATTTGTTACCGGATACCATGTTGCATTTGGAGAGTCCCTGTGTGCCCAAACATTAGAGCTCCCCCACAAGTGACCCCATTTGGAAACTAGACCCCCAAGGCACCTATATAGATGCATAGTGAGCACTTGGAACCCTCAGGTGCTTCACAAATTGATTCATAAAAATGAAAAAGTGTTTTTTTTTTCACTTTTTCATTTTTGCGAATCAATTTGTGAAGCACCTGGGGGTTCCAAGTGCTCACTATGCATCTAGATAGGTGCCTTGGGGGGTTAGGTTTCCAAAATGTGGTCACTTGTGTGGGAGGTCCAATGTTTGGGCACACAGGGGCTCTCCAAACGCAACATGGTGTCCGCTATCAATTTGAGCCGACAATTTGTTAGCGGATACCATGTTGCATTTGGAGAGTCCCTGTGTGCCCAAACATTGGAGCTCCCCCACAAGTGACCCCATTTTGGAAACTAGACCCCCCAAGGCACCTATCTAGATGCATATTGAGCACTTGGAACCCCCAGGTGCTACACAAATTGATTTGTAAAAATGAAAAAGTGAAAAAAAAAACACTTTTTCATTTTTATGAATCAATTTGTGAAGCACCTGGGGTTCCAAGTGCTCACTATGCATCTAGATAGGTGCATTGGAGGGTCTAGTTTCCAAAATGGGGTCACTTGTGGGGGAGCTCCAATGTTTGGGCACGCAGGGGCTCTCTAAACGCAACATGGTTTCCGCTAACAATTTGAGCATTGTGCAGTTTGTCAACTAAGATTCAGCACAGCCTGTTGCCACTTGGCCTAGGCAGTGCTGGAAAGCTTCCAGCTTGTGACTGGTATGGTCATTTTGGAGATGGAGGCTGAAGAGGAGGAGGAGGCTGAGGAGAATTAGGTGCAGGAGCTGTAAACTGTGGGAGCAACCCTGATTGACCTAGGGCCCGCAATCCTTGGCGTCTAAAAGACGTGTTCCGTTCCAAGGTCCGACTGCATCCCGGCTATGTTAACCCAGCGTGCCGTCAGCGAGATGTACCATCCCTGCCCACAAGCACTTGTCCACGTGTCCATGGTTAGGTGGACTTTTCCGGTAACTACGCTGTTGAGGGCTAATGTTGTTGGACACGTCCTTGTGTAATGCTGGGTCGGCACACCTGGAGAAATAGTGGCGGCTGGGGACTGAGTACCGAGGGACGGCCGCCGCCATCAGGTTGTGAAATGCTTCCGTCTCCATGAGCCTAAAAGGCATAATTTTGAGCACAAGCAGTCGCGAAATGTGTGAATTCAGTAATGTGGCCTGTGGGGCGTTGCGTATTTGCGCTTATGTTCCAAGGACTGGGGTATGGACAACTGGACGCTGCGCTGGGACAAGGACGTTGACTTGTTTTCTGATGCTTCTACTTGAGATTGTGCAATGGCAGGTGCAGGGCAAGAGGCATCTTCGCATTCCCCATGGACAGGGGACTGGCTTACATGCACAACAGCGGAAGAAGCAGTGTAGCCACCGGCAGACACTGTTCCTGGACCCTGGGGTTCGGCCCAAAAAGTCGGGTGCTTTGCTGTCATGTGTCTGATCATGCTGGTGGTGGTAAGGCTGGTAGTTTTGCCACCCCTGCTGATGCTGGCCTGGCAGGTGCTGCAAATGGCCTTTTTGGGGTTATCGGCAGAGTCTTTAAAACCAGACTCGGAAAGACCTAACAGCTGTACTGCAACTTCCTTCGTGTTGGTGTTACAGGGAACGGTTGCCTGCCTTCTGTTTGCGGCCACCACACTGCTTCTTCCTGTCTATTGGGGTGCTCTGCCTCCCCCCCCACTGTGAGCTGCCATCCTCGCTCTGCATGTCCTCCTGCCAGTTTGGGTCAGTTACTATATCATACACCACCTCGTCTTCCAATTCCGCACCCTGGTCCTCCTCTTGACATTCTGGCAATTGTGTCTCATCATCGTCCACCTCTTGTGACACTTTCCCACCATCGCCTTGGTGTGACCGTGTCTGCTCAAATATTTGGGCATTGCTACATGCGATCTCCTCTTGCTTTGCTTCAAGTGGACCGGGCGAGAGGCCCGAATCTATAAATGGAAAAGTGAACAGCTCTTCAGAGTGTCCAATTGTAGGATCAGTTGTCTCCGGGCACTCGGCATGGTGGGAGGAAGGAGGATCAGGGTGAGGAATAATCAGTCCAGATTCACGGCTACTGAGACTTGACCGTGTGGAAGACAGGGTGGTGGTGCTGGTGGCAAAGTGACTGGAAGCTGTTACGCTCACGCCCGGACTGACTGGCGTGAGCGTGATTAGTGATCCCACTGTACCATGAGCCGAGGAGTGCCTGGAGGGGCATAACTAAGTATCAACCCGATCCGACCAAGGTCGCACTGCGGCTCAGTCGACTCCGTGAACCAAGGAGGAACCGAGCAGATGGACCAGGTGCTACTCCAGGTCAGACCCCAGTCACAGCTGTTGACGGACACCGGGGAATGCAGGAACGGGCGGGTTAGACTGGCATACAGACAGGTGGGTACTGGCAGGCATGGCTGGTATGCAGACAGGTGGGTACTGGTAAGCACGGCTGGTATGCGGACAGGTGGGTGCTGGCAAGCATGGCTGGTATGCAGACAGGTGAGTACTGACAAGCACGGCTGGCATGCAGACAGGTGGGTACTGGCAAGCACGGCTGGAGTGCATACAGGGAGATACTGGCAAGCACGGCTGAAGTGCAGACAGGCAGGTACTAGCAGGCTGGAGCGCAGGCTGGATAGGGTTTAGTACAGACTGGGAGACAGGAACAGAGCCACAGATGCGGTAGACAAGCAGAGTAAAGCGAAACTGCCGGAGCGGTGGACAAGGCAGAGCAGAGAGGAACCGCTGGAGCGGTGAACAAGGCAGATCAGAGCGAAACCGCAGGTGCGGTGGACAAGGCAGAGCAGAGAGGAACCGCTGGTGCGGTGAGCAAGCAGAGCAGAACAAAACCGCAGGTGCGGTGGAAAAGGTGGAGCAGAGCGAAACTGCCAGAGCAGTGGACAAGGCAGAGCAGAGTGGAACCGCTGGAGCGGTGAACAAGGCAGAGCAGAGCGAAACCGCAGGTGCTGTGGACAAGGCAGAGCAGAGAGGAACTGCCGGAGCGGTGGGCAAGGCAGAGCAGAGAGAAACCGCTGGTTCTGTGAGAAAGCCGAGCAGAACAAAACCGCTGGTGCGGTGAAAAAGGCGGAGCAGAGCGAAACCGCCGGAGTAGTGGACAAGGCAGAGCAGAGAGGTACCACCGGAGCGGTGGACAAGGCAGAGCAGAGCGAAACCACAGGTGCAGTGGACAAGGCAGAGCAGAGAGGAACCGCCGGAGCGGTGGGCTAGGCAGAGCAGAGCGGAACTGCTGGAGCGGTGGGCAAGGCAAAGCAGAGTGAAACCGCCGGAGCAGTGAGCAAGCAGAGCAGAACAGGGCTGACGGTGCAGGCAGAGAGGACAGGGCTCTGTTCACATGAAACATACTGAAAGATACAGGAAGATGGCTAGAACACAGGAGGTAGATACGGAGGAAGGGAAAAGGGACAAGCAGAACCAGATACACACAAGGTACTTACAATGAAGTAGCGAGTGGACACAAAACTCACAAACAGAAGTACAGAGACAACGAGTTGGAGTTAGGTGCAGGTTCAGACACTTCAGGAAAAGGGAGGGTATGGACATAAAGACAAACAGGTAACAGGCTAGGAGACAGTTCAGATAGGAACTGATACTGCAACGAGATACAGGAGCGAGCCTGGGTATACAGCCCCCAGGGTGGCAGAAATGGACTAGAAGTCACAGATAACAGGCCTGGGTATAAAGCCCCCAGGGTGGCAGAAACAGATTGGAAGTCAGAGATAACAGGCCTGGGTATGCAGCCCCCAGGGTGTCAGAAACAGACTAGAAGTCAGAGATAACAGGCCTGGGTATGCAGCCCCCAGGGTGGCAGGAACAGACAAGATACAGGACAAGACCTGGCAACTCAGAGGCAAGGAGCACACTGATAGTTAGTGTTGCTCAGGCACCTCCTTCTGGGTGGAGTGGGTTTAAATATCCAGTGACTCACAACAATAGGCTGGAGACGCATTAGCGGTGCGCCCACAGCAGCTATAAGAATCAGGAAGTAACCGGGCCGCCGCCCTAAGCAGTCAGACAATATCTTCCACGCTCACTACAAATGGCTGAATTTTGAGCGAAGTTATATGTGATCCGTGTGACGGAGAAACCAGTTTTAAATACCTGGCCTGTAAGTAACTATTTTGAACAGCAAACCGGTGTCAAAAACTTCGCTGACACACTGAAACAAATTTTTAATAGAGGCCAGAAATGGCAGTATTTTCTGAAAAAGTATATGCGATTCGTTTGACAGACAAATCACAGTTTTAAATAGCTGGATTTTTAGCACTGTAATATGGAAAGCATCCAGCTGTATTCTGCACTGCCAACAAGCAAATGGCACAGAAAAACAGTGTTCTCTGGATGGCTTTTTATGCAAATAATGAGGATTAAAATCCAAAAAAAAATATTCCTGGCCCCTGAGACCTAGGCCTATGTCTAGAAAAATTTAACAGCAGCAGCAGGCAGTACTGAAGTGGAGCCTCTTGTGCTATATGCACTGCAGTCTGCTATATAGACTGCCTGCCTGCCTATATACACTGAATGCCTGATATCTCTGCAGATGGATTAGTCCTCAGAAGGACTGTTTTTTGAGATGGATATGTGTAATATACTTCTGTTCTACGTACGCTACCTAATAAACAAGCAAATCTCTCCCTAGCTCAGCAGCACCTCTCCCTACACTGTAGGAAAAGAAAATCCCGGCACTCACGTGTTGATAATCAGTTGATTTATTCCACAACTCACACAAGACGTTTCACCCTGTCCAAGGCTTTTTTCAATTGTGGTTAAATACATTCAGTCAAGATATTTATAAACAAATCCACGGAAATGACATAATTCTCATTAACATAAAAAAAGAGTAGACCAATAAAAGAAATTATATATAACAGAATTTACAACAACATACAAAAATTAAGCAATAATAAACTCAAGTTGCACAATGAAAAAGAACAAGTGAATTCATATATTTAAATAATCCCCAATTACATATAAAACCATATACATCGCAGATTGTAAAATTTATTGCATGCATATACCACATTATATCTTTATTTCTCCATATTCTTTTAGCTAAAAATATGTAACATTTCATAATTTTTCCAGAAAAAATCCTTAATGTTTTTAAGATTTTTTAATATTTCCAATGGAATCAAATATATCAATGACAAATAAATTCATATATATAAATAATCTCCAACCAAATATGAGAATATAAATCCTAAAACATGGATTCCATTTCATAAATGTATCAAAAATATTCCCATCTAAATTTCTCAATGTTCTTTTTATTAAACATATTCAACATTATATAATTTTTCTGGAAAAAAACCTTGATATTTTTAGATTTTTTCAAAAAGATTTTTATTAGAACAATACTGTTTATTACATTTGTATATACAACTAATTCCTCATGAACAGCCTGCAACAAGTGACGAAATCTATCTTTTATTCTCTTGCCCTTTATAATTCTATTAGTAAATACCTTATAAAGAGATCAATATACTGCCATATTCCCATAAATCCCAATTCACATAGTAGAAAAAATTCATCATATTATTTCTATATCACTTTATATCTCATTAGAAATTGTAACTACATATAAATCTACTGCTGAAGGAACAATCACAGACATACGGGAATAGAGAACATCTATGTCCTAAGTGATTCTCACCTCCCCCAGATCGTTGTCTGAGATAAGAGTGACTTTTTAAATTCATCCTTTGTTATCCTCTATTCCCTAAATTAGACCTTATTTATTTCGTTAAAGGTGACAGTATAATTAACTGTCCACCCGTGCTTCCTAAAAATACATAGTGAAGTCGTCCAGCCTACATCATGTCTTATCTCCGCATTCAATCTTATTTAACCCGACAAAATGTGGCAAGTATAATATGCATCCCATTTGTTCCTATGCAGATACTTCAGGATTTCATCGCATCTGAGATGTCTAGAAAGAAAAATAGGATGTATATATTACTCATTATCCTAATCACATAATACCACTAACATCATATTCTCGATTCAGGCCATTCGGATATAAAGTTCCCAAAGTATAAATCCAAAAGGCTTCTCTACGTAAAAAGATTTTTTTGATACTGCCTCCTCTTCTAGGTGTATCTATTTGTTCTAACACCTGATATTTCAATTGTGCTATTGAATGTCCTTTTTCCTTAAAATGTAATGGAAGGGGAAGCGAAGTATCTCCACACCTGATAGTGGATTTATGTTTATTAACCCGTGTTCCTACCGACTGCATTGTTTCTCCAATATATGAAAAGCCGCACGGACATTTTATCTGGTAAACCACATTTGTAGATTTACACGTGTAGAAGCCCTTAATATTAAATCTTTTACCTGTCCTAGGATGACTAAAATATTCCCCCTTAATTACATTACTACATTGAGCACAATTCAGACAGGGATACGTTCCTTTATTTTTGGTTGAAAGAAAAGTTTGTCTTGGAATTATTGCATCGCTCCCAACATCCGCCCGTATTAGTTTATCCTTCACATTGGGCAATCTCTTGTTACAGATAAGGGGAGGTATATTAAATTCCATCACACTCGGATATGCCTGCCCTAGAATATGCCAATATTTTTTTATAATCTGATCTACTTTTAAATTGACCGGATGATATTCCCTCACAAAGCATATACGTGGTTCATCCCTTTTACGTGTTTTTTCATCAGTAACCACCTCTCTTAATGCCCCATCTAGAATATGTTGGGGATAGTCTCTCAATCTAAAATTTTCACACATTTCTTCAATTCTTTTTGAACAGATAGAGGGGTTGGTAACAATCCTAGTCACTCGCTGAAACTGTGAATTGGGGATAGCCTTTTTAACAGAATATGGATGTGCACTCCTAAAATGTAAGATACTATTCTTGTCCGTATCTTTTTTATATAAATCTGTCTCAAAGTCCCCTTTCTCATTCCTAATTACCATAGTGTCCAAAAAATTTATCCTCTCAGTGCTATATGAAATGGTAAATTTAAGTTCACTCCATACACTATTCAAATCATCATAAAATGTCATTAGGGTTTCTTGTGGCCCCTCCCATACGCAAAAAATGTCATCTATGAACCTAAACCAGGCTTTTCCATGTATCTTGAATAGAGGATGTTCATAGACATAATGCTCCTCAAAAAATGACATATATGTATTTGCGTATGGGGGGGGCCACATTCGCACCCATTGCCGATCCCCTCTTCTGTTTATAATATACATCTTGGAACAAAAAATAGTTCTCATACAGAACCACCCTTAGTAACTCCATCACTATATCTCTTTGAACCCCTGGAAATTCATTAATCTCAAGAAGCCACCTCACTGCGTTTAGTCGTTTTTCATGTTCTATTGATGTATACAAACTTGTAACATCTATTGTAGTAATGATGGCATCTGCAGATATATTATGAATAGTTTTATTTTTTTTCAAAAAATCTCCTGTATCTAATAAGAAAGATTTATTTTTCTTTACTAGAGGGGTCAGAATGTGTTCCAATGTTATAGATAGAGGGGATAATACTGACTCTGTGGACGCCACAATTGGTCTGCCTGGAGGATCAATTAAAGTTTTATGCACTTTCGGTAGTATATAAAATACTGGTGTGATAGGATCATCTTTAATCAAAAAATCAGCCAACTTTGAATCAATATTACCCCCTAATTTATATCTATCTATCATTATCTCAATTTTCCTTTGTATATCTTTCAATGGGTTCATTTTTAGTGGTTGATAAGTTGTAGAATCTGATAATTGTCTCATTATCTCCCCAATATATCTCTCCCCATCCATTATCACAATTGATCCCCTTTGTCAGCGGGCTTTATCTCTATCGTCTTATCATCCTGTAAAAGTTTAAGGGCTTCCCTTTCTTTCATGGTTAGATTACTACTGTCTGATTGCGGAGTAGACTGATGAGCACAGTGGCGCCAGGTCTGATATAGACCTGATGACGCTGTGCTGCCAGCAAATCACTGTAGTGCCACAACCAACATGGCTGCGGTATTACAGTGAGTGGCAGGCAATCCCTGCATGTTCACTGGCTGTGTAAAGAGCGCCAAACATGCAAGGAGGGGACCCGAGCATCCGCCCGAGCATCTCGCAAGTACTCTGCGAGCTCCGAGCATCTCGAGTACTGAGATGCTTGGACGAGTATCGAGTGCTTGTGAGTATGCTCGCTCATCACTATTAATTTGTCAGCAATAAAAAGGGAGTTTCCATCAGCAAATCTTGATGATTTAGTAAATGTGTATAAGTGCATTCAGAGAGGCACCAATATTAACCTCATTACTAGAAAGACAAGGCTATATGTGCATGTATTTTTGAGTGTGGCGCTTATATTCAATTCTGCATAAATTGACATGTTATGAAAATGGGGCTTCCATTTTTCCACAGTTGCATATCAATAACATGTCTAGCAATCTTGTGATTTCCATAATTTCATGACTTTTCTTAATTTTATAAGAAAAGTTGTAATTTAAGAATGCTTTGATAAACAGGATCTTAATTGTTTTTTTATTAATTAACAAAATGCAAAGTGAATGAACAAAAGAGAAATCTAAATCAAATCAATATTTGATGTGACTATCCTATGCCTTCAAAGGAGCATCAAAGTATCTGTCTTCTTTGATCATACACTCTGTATTTTTTGATTGATAAAACAAACATTATTAACACTGTAATTTGTGAAACTATTCTTTCTTTGCAGCACTCCTTCCATGCCTGTCCATGACAGGTACACTGTGTCTATGTACAATACAGACCAAAAGTTTGGACAAACCTTCTCATTTAAAAAAATTTCTGTATTTTCATGACTATGAAAATTGTACATTCACACTGAAGGCATCACAACTATGAATTAACACATGTGGAATTATATACTTAACAAAAAAGTGTGAAACAACTGAAAATATGTCTTATATTCTAGGTTCTTCAAAGTAGCCACCTTTTGCTTTGATGACTGCTTTAGCATTCTCTTGATGAGCTTCAAGAGGTAGTCACGGGAAATGGTCTTCCAACAATCTTGAAGGAGTTCCCAGAGATGCTTAGCACTTGTGGCACTTTTGCCTTCACTCTGAGGTCCAGCTCACCCCAAACCATTTCGATTGGGTTCAGGTCTGGTGACTGTGGAGGCCAGGTCATCTGGCATAGCACCCCATCACTCTCCCTCTTGGTAAAATAGCCCTTACACAGCCTGGAGGTGTGTTTGGGGTTATTGTCCTGTTGAAAAATAAATGATGCTCCAACTAAACGCAAACCGGATGGAATAGCATGCCGCTGCAAAATGTTGTTGTAGCCATGCTGGTTCAGTATGCCTTCAATTTTGAATAAATCCCCAACAGTGTCACCAGCATAGTACCCCCACACCATCACACCTCCTCCTCCATGCTTCATGGTGGGAACCAGGCATGTAGAGTCCATCCGTTCACCTTTTCTGCGTCGCACAAAGACACGGTGGTTTTAACCAAAGATCTCAAATTTGGACTCATCAGACCAAAGCACAGATTTCCAATTGTCTAATGTCCATTCCTTGTGTTCTTTAGCCCAAACAAGTCTCTTCTGCTTGTTGCCTGTCCTTAGCAGTGGTTTCCTAGCTGCTATTTTACCATGAAGGCCTGATGCACAAAGTCTCCTCTTAACAGTTGTTGAAGAGATGTGTCTGCTGCTAGAACTCTGTGTGGCATTGACCTGGTCTCTATTCTGAGCTGCTGTTAACCTGCGATTTGTGAGGCTGGTGACTCGGATAAACTTATCCTCAGAAGCAGAGGTGACTCTTGGTCATCCTTTCCTGGGGCGGTCCTCATGTGAGCCAGTTTCTTTGCAGCGCTTGATGGTTTTTGCAACTGAACTTGGGGACACTTTCAAAGTTTGCCCAATTTTTCAGACTGACTGACCTTCATTTCTTAAAATAATGTTGGCCACTCGTTTTTCTTTACTTAGAATTTGTATTATGGCAAGAAAAAAGCAGCTAACAGTGTATTCAGTAGGACTATCAGCTTTGTATCCACCAGACTTCTGCACAACACAACTGATGGTCCCAACCCCATATATAAGGCAAGAAATCCCACTTATTAAACCTGACAGGGCACAGCTGTGAAGTGAAAACCATTTCTGGTGACTACCTCTTGAAGCTCAAGAGAATGCCAAGAGTGTGCAAAGCAGTCATCAAAGCAAAAGGTGGTTACTTTGAAGAACCTAGAATCTAAGACATATTTTCAGTTGTTTCACACTTTTTTGTTAAGTATACAATTCCACAGGCTGTGCGGGCGCGATCGCCGCCGGGTGTCTGCTGATTGTCATCCGGTACTATGTGCAGGGAGTGGTTCCACACCGCTCCTGGCACATTAACCCCCGCAATGCTGCGATCGAAGTCGATCGTAGCATTGCGGTGGCTAAAGGGAGGTGACCGCAATACTCACCTCCTCTTCCGGCCTCCAGCGCTGTCTGCCGTGGCTTCCCGGGTGTTGCTATGATGACCCGATGTCGTCATGACAACATCCGGGTCACCAGACAGCAGGAAGATTGTTTGCGCATGCACAGTGCATGAGCAAACAATTGTCTCGCTGTGCAGCACTGACTGCCTGCATAGCACTGGGATGGTGCTCCATGCCTATGCTATGCAGGCGATCAGAATAAAAAAAGTGAAAGTCCCAGAGTGGGACAAAGTAAAAAAGTGTAAAAACTCTCAGAAAGTGAAAAAAAAAAAATTGTAAAAATATAAAAAAAAAAATAAAAAAAAATAATCCACCAAAAATAAAAATATAATGTACCCATCAATAAATATTATGAAAAAAAAAACAAAACAATAAAAGTACACACATTTGGTCTCGCCGCTTCTATAATGACCCGACCTATAAAACTGTCCCACTAGTTAACCCCTTCAGTGAACGCAGTTAAAAAAATAAAATAAAAAAACAAAGCAAAAAACAATACTTTATCATCATTCTGCCAAACAAAAAATGGAATAACACGCGTTAAAAAAGACAAATATAAATAAAAATGGTACCCCTGAAAACGTCATCTTGTCCCGCAAGAAACAAGCCTCCATACAGCTCCATCATCAGAAAAATCAAAAAGTTATAGCTCTCAGTATAAAGTGATGCAAAAAAATTATTTTTTCTATAAAATGGCTTTTATTGTGTAAAAGCGCCAAAACATAGAAAAACTATATAAATGTGGTACCGCTGTAAACGTACTGACCTGAAGAATAAACTACCTTATCAATTTTACCACACGCGGAGTAGAATAAAAAAATAAAAAAAAACAATTCCTGAATTATTGGTTTTTGTTTATTCTGCCTCCCAAAAGCTGGAATAGAAAGCGATCAAAAATTGTCACGTGCCTGAAAATGGCACCAATAAAAACGTCAACTTGTCCCGCAAAAAACAAACTGTCACATGACTGTCGGCCAAAATATGGAAAAATTATAGCCCTCAAAATATGGTGATGCAAAAACTAGATTTTACAAAATATGTGTCTTTTAGTGTGTGACAGCTGTCAGTCATAAAAACCCGATATGATTCTGGTATCTTTGTAGTCGCACCGACCCGAAGAATAAGGTCGTCTAATCACTTATACCGCACGAGGAATGGCGTAAAAAATAAACGCTAGGGCTGTGGTTGGGGTTAGGGTTGTGCTAATGTTAGGGTTGGGGTCAGGGTTGGGCTAGGGTAGGGTTAGGGTTGGGGTTAGAGTTGTTTTGTTTTTTTATAAAAAAAAAATAAAAAAATGACGATATGGCAACTAGTGTTGAACGCAAGTGCTCGCTACTTGAGTTTGCATCGGGTGCTCGGGTATGCATTGAGTATCGCGGGTGCTCGAGTCTCCGTCCCATATGCTTCGCGGCCCCAAAAAAATCGCGGCGATTGCCTGCCATGCTCGAGCGATCCCCGCATGTTTTTTTTGGGGTGTCTAATAACCGAGAAACATGAGGGCGGGGACTCGAGCATTTCACTTGAGCACCCGTCATACATGGTGCATACCTGAGTACCCGATGCAAACTCAAGTAGCGAGCACTTGCGCTCAAGACTAATGACAACTTATTCAACATGATGACCTAATGTCATCAAATTCTGTGTCGTACCTCTGGGTTCAAAATGTTCACTATACCCCTTGATAAAATCCTTGAGGGGTGTTGTTTCCAAAATGGGGTCACTTGTGGGGGGTTTCAACTATTTAGGCACATCAGGGGCTCTTCAAATGCGACATGGCGTGCGCTCTCGATTCCAGCCAATTTTGCGTTCAAAAAGTCACACAGTGCTCCTTCCCTTCTGAACTCTGCCGTGCGCCCAAACACTGTATTTTCCCCACATATGGGGTATTGGCGTACTCAAGAGAAATTGCACAAATGTTTTTGCAGTCCATTTTCTCCTCTTACCCTTGTGAAAATAAAAAAATTGGGGCTAAAACATCATTGTTGTGGAAAAAGTTAGATTTTTTTATTTTCACGGCTCCATGTTATAAACTTCTGTTAAGGACTTTGGGGTTCAGGGTGCTCACCACACATCTAGATAAATTCCCTGAGGGGTCTAGTTTCCAAAATGGTGTCACTTGTGGGGGGTTTCCACTGTTTAAGCACATCAGGGGCACATCCGCTAATTATTCAAGCAAGTTTTACATTCAAAAAGTCATATAGCACTCCTTCCCTTCCGAACCCTGTCGTGCGCCCAAACAGTGGTTTTATTCCACATATGGGGTATCTGCTTACTCAGGAGAAATTGATCAACAAACGGCATGGTGCAATTTCTCCTGTTACCCTTATGAAAATGCAAAAGTGGGGGCTGAAAAACATTTTTGTGGGAAAAATGTGAAAATTTTATTTTTACAGCTCAATGTTATAAACTTCTGTGAAGCACCTTGGGGTTCAAGGTGCTCACCACACATCTAGATAAGTTCCCGGAGGGGTCTAGTTTCCAAAATGGTGTCACATGTGGGGGGTTTCCACTGTTTAGGCACATCAGGGGCTCTCCAAACGCAACATGGCGTCCGCTAATTATTCAAGCAAATTTTAAATTCAAAAAGTCAAATGGCGCTCCTTCCCTTCCGAACCCTGCCGTGCGCCCAAACAATGGTTTTCCCCCACATATGGGGTATCTGCTTACTCAGGAGAAATTGCACAACAAATTTTGGTATCCATTTTTTCCTGTTACCCCTGCGAAAATAAAAAAAATTGGGTCTAAAATAACATTTTTGTGAAAAAAAGTTAAATGTTAATTTTTTTCTTCCACATTCCAAAAATTCCTGTGAAGCACCTGAAGGGTTAATAAAGTTCTTGAATGTGGTTTTGAGCACCTTGAGGGGTGCAGTTTTAGAATGGCATCACTTTTGGGTATTTTCTGTCATAAAGACCCCTCAAAGTGACTTTAAATATGATGAGGTCCCTAAAAAAATGGTTTTGGAAATTTTTTTGGAAAAATTAGAAATTGCTGCTCAACTTTTAACCCTTATAGCTCCTCATTAAAAAAAATGTTGGTTCCAAAATTGTGCTGATGTAAAGTAGACATGTGGGAAATGTTATTTATTAACTATTTTGTGTAACATATCTCTCTAATTTAAGGGCATAAAAATTCAAATTTTGAAAATTTCAAAATTTTTGCCAAATTTCATTTTTTTCACAAATAAACGCAAGTGATATCGAAGAAATGTTACCATAATCATGAAGTACAATATGTCATGAAAAAACTGTCTCAGAATCAGGGGGATCCGTTGAAGCGTTCCAGAGTAATTTCCTCATAAAGTGACAGTGGTCAGAATTGTAAAAATTGGCCTGGTCATTAACGTGCAAACCACCCTGGGTTGTAAAGGGGTTAAACTGTATAAAAAAATTAATTTTTTTCCTTAACTTCGCTGTCATATAGTAGCTCCAAGATTGTTATCAGCCTACTGGATTTCTAAAGACTGTGGTTTGTATTATTTTATAGACTTAAAGGCGTATTCCCATCTCCAATATCCTCTCCCAATTTGTACTAAGTGTAATAAAAACAATATTGACAAATACCTATAATTAGAAATGTTGTATAGTTTTTCTGATTTGCTATGCCTTTCCTCGTGTGCAGGCATTGCAGGACCTTAGGTATCCATGGTTACATCCACTAAAAAAGTGACAGTTAGCTGCTAGTGGTCGTAACCATGGTTACCTAAGGTCCTGCAATGCCTGCACATGAGGTAAGCGACATAGTAATTCAAAAATACTATACTACATTTCTAATAGGAGCTATTTGCTAATATTGTTTTTGTTACACCTACTACATATTGGGATAGGATCTTGGAGATGGGAATACCCTTTTAAGTATTTAACCAGTTTATTTTTTATGTCACTGCAGCTGTCACTAAGTTATGTCAAGATGTACACTTTAAAGACTATCCAGATGAGTGTATTAATATATCATTTATTTTCACAGCATTATTTATGACATTGATATAAAAAGCCAAGTACTTTTCCAGTTATTTTATGTGATCTCCAATTTTTGACAACAGAACTTGAGTACTAAAGCAGAATCTAATAGAATGTAATTGTCTACAAAAAATATTGCCTTAAAGGGAAACTGCCACCTTGAGAAACACAATTTACCTGCAGATAAAGCAGTAGTCTACAAGTAAATAGCATATAAAACCAGTTTAGGTGGCTTACTAGAAGGGCAGCTAAAGGGAGAAAATGAACTTAATTCCTACCTGTTGCCACTGGCTTCCAGTCATGTGGACAGGGAGATGTTACAAACACCAGTCACTATAAAGTTGAGTGCAGCTGCAATTGCTCCCCAACACATTGATTTATAGCCAGATCTGCTGCCTGTGTGTGCAACAACACATTTAATACAAAAACCTGATTTAAGAAATAGGTAATTTTTTAATTATAGTTTCTCTTAAAGAGAAATGCTATTTACCTGCAGATAGGGGCAATCTGCAGGTAATTAGCATTTAAAACAGTTTTAAGAGGCTCACAGGAATTGGGGCTACAGGTAGAAAAGGAAGTTTTATTCTCCCTGTAGCCACACACAATCAGTCATTAGGGCAATCAGTGTTGCCTACTCTCCAGAAATTCCAGGAATGTCCGTAAAATTAGGGCACTTTTTTGCCCTGTCTGTAAAACAAATATAAAGCATTTATGATATTTTTGAAGCTTAAGAAACTTACACAGATTATTTTGATTGCAATTATCATCATTTTTTATGTCTGAATCATGGGCCTGAAGACATGTATCACTTATAATCATAATGATTTACTATGGTTTTCCCATGTATCTGTAGAAAATATTGTCAGTCCATGATATTTTAATAAGCTGTACAAAAACATAAAAAGTCAAGTTGGCAACCATGTGGGCAATGAAAGGAGCTGTTAAAGTAATCGCTTACTACATTGTGATTATGGTTGCAATCACTCCCTAGCACTTTGATTGACCGCTACCTTTACACATATAATATTGTAATGGTTGACTCACAAAAAAAGTACAAGGAAGGCCTGGATGGAAAATGTAGTATTACAGGGTATGGTACTTGACGCTGTTTTAGGATCTTGATTCAGAGAGCTAGTCTCATTACTATCTGTGAAGTCGAGACGGAATTTTTCTTCTAATATGGGGCAATTAGCATCTGCCTCATGGGGTTTTTGCCTTGCTATGGATCAACATGTTAGCTTACAGGTTGAACATGATTCATGTCTTCTTTTGATCTTAAAACTATGAATTAGGATTTCTTCAGCATGGTTCACTCTGGGCTATGACTAAGCTTCTGACATCCATGCACACCATGCCATCACAGCACGTGATGACATTATGTCATGACGAGTGTCACCCGAGACCTCTTCAGCACCTTAGGCAAAGCATGTTGTAACATGACAACGTGCGTTGAGATGGCATGGCACACAGGGATGTCAGAGACATAATCTCTAAGAGTTAAGCAGATCCAAGAAGATCCACACAACAGAAGAAGGTGAAAAAAGAGGCATGATGGATCAGACCTCGGGCTGTGGTGGAGGCAGTACAGGTAACTAATGAATTTTTAAATCTTTTTCCAGAAAAATGAGAGCCAGCTAGTCGCTGTTTTGCTGAATTGCAAGTTGTGAATTGCAAAAAAAGCCATATGTTAGAAGATGCAAATTTTCATAATAAAATTCAAGAATTCAATAAATACCACTCAAATAAATTTTCTCATCTTTACTTAGAGGTATAGTTCTTAAAGGGAATCTATCGAAGGAGTCATGCTGCCAGAACTATCAGCAGCATGAATAAGAGACAGGCTCCTTTATTGAAAATATGTATGTTTCATTCAGTAATGCTGCTTGGTTTCAAGAAACTTTAAAGTGTAGGACAGAGCAGAATTACTGGAATAATTAGTTAAAGGGGCAGTTTTCTGACAACTTCTCCTTGCCTGCATTTAAGGGGACGGTTGCAAACAACTTTATTAAATAATGGAAAGTAACCAAACCCGGGGTCCGCGATGCAGCCTGGAGGACTGCGGCCGAACACCTTCCGGGTGAGAAGGTAAAACAACCAACTTAAATAACAATCCCCTCCGTGTTACTGCACACCGGAACGGGAATAGGGATTTGCACTATCTCCGTTAACTGCACGAGAGATGTGCGATAAATAATGTATCTGTAGTCCTGTTGCAGCACAGGGACTACACAGTTGGCGCTAGGATGTGTGTGTGACTCACGCTGGTGAATATGTGCTCCCAGCCGGCGTGCTACCGGACTGAGGAGTATCTCTCCACGTGGCTTACAGGTGGTACTGGGAATAGGGTGTCTGCAGACTGCTCGTGGTGTAAGGCAACCCCTTTGTCAGAGCCAGACTGTCAGATGAAGCTACCTGCCTATTTTATCTAAGCCTGTCTATTTCCACTAAACCTGCCTGCCAGAAACTAAAGCACACATGGAGCCCAAGAGACCAAGCGTCCACACAACACCATCACAGCTCAATGATCAGAGCACGCCGCTATGTTTGTGGGCGGGCTTTTTAAAGATTAAGCCCTGCCCACCATCGCACCATTGGTGACTTCACCCGCTACCAATCAGGCAGTGCCAGGTCACCGGATCAGCTGACTCCCAAACCACCAATCACGGTCCGTTATGTCACGGGCATGCTCAGTACAGCGAATCCTGGACTTAGACTTTAGCAGCCCTGTTTCCCTCCTCAACCTATCCTTCATGTTGCTAGGAACAAAGACCCAAGAGACAACCTGTACATCTCGTGGACCAGCTAGGCATTGGGACGGACGACGATGCTGAGCAGCATCAGCCGCTGGCTGGACCAGGATGGGAGACCACAGAAGGTTCTGGACCCATTTTGAATCCAGCAAACGCCCGACGCCTAACACCTGCTCCATAAGACTGACACATCTCTCCCTACTTGTGTGTATAGGGTGAGATCTGTTAATCTAGCTTAGATGTACAGGGACAGTCCTGCAAGGTCATCCTATTCACCTTTGCGCCAGCCTCTGTGTTAAAGTATCTTTAAAGTCAAACTAACATATTTGCAATAAATGAACTTGTCTCGTATTAATATTGCGTGTGGTTCGTGCAGAATGAATCATTTGAAAGGTTTCTTCAAATTTATAAATAAAACTATTTCTGTATGGAGCAATTAATCCATCGTAGGGTTATAAATTTCAATATGAATCAAGCATCGCTGACATATTTTTTCAGTTTGTTAACATTGTGCTGTAATGTACATAAGCATAAGTGTGGATCCAGCAAATATGTTAAAATTGAAAAATGAAAGCTGAATATGTTGAGAATTTGTCAGTTTCATACAATATTCATATATTACATGTAAGAGAATGAACTTGATCCATCTGGCAGTGTCTGGCAACCATCTGGCGATGTCTATACCAGTTTTTACATATCATTTTTTCAGGTACTTTTTATGTCTTCTGACAAAAATAGAGTGGCACACTATATTATGTACTTTTTATCATATTATACATTTTAAGCAAAACAGGTTTAAATGTATCCAGTGCATTGAAAAAGTATTCATACTCTTTGAATTTTTTCACATTTTTTTATGTTACACCCATAAATTTAAATATATTTTATTGGACTATATGTGGTATATCAACACAAGGTATCAAGTATTTGTGAAGTGTAAAGGAAATCTTTTTAATGGATCAATAAAGCTCTTTTTTTTAATCGAAAAATTGGGAGACTGAGTACCGGACAAGATTACTTATTTTCATATGTGTTCTATCATGCTTCCAACTGGGATTAAGTTTCCATGCACATCTTGAGCATTCAAAGCTTTTATCCTCAGGTGAGCAGAAATATTTTTTTGTGAAAGGAAATTATACATGGTTTTTAATCACTTAAAAAATGTAAATTTGAAAATTGAGACCTGTATTTGTATTTTGACCCCCTGAATCAAAACTTTGTAGGACCACCTTTTGCTGCAATTACTGCTGCAAGTCTTTTGAGATATGTCTCTATCAGCCATGCACATCTAGAGGCTGAGATTTTTGGCTCATTATTCTTTGTAGATATGGGATGTAATGTTAATGTCTTTTGATTATTAGTCAGGAGTCAGGAAGCTCAGAACCTAACCTAGGTTGTGATGTGATTGTGGTTCCAAAATCACCTATTTTGGTCTCATCACTCTAGAGTATAGAGTTTTAGTAGTCCCCTTATTTTTCAGCATGGGCCTTGACAAATTATACGTGGGCTTTTTTGTGCATGAGCTTTAGGAGAGGCTTCCTTTATGTACAACACCCATGCATGCCATTCCTCTGCATAGCATGCTGTATTGTATCATTGGAAACACTCACCCTAGTTTGGCTTTCTACTTCTTTGCATCTCTTTAGATATTAACCTGGATGTTTCTGTGAGATGGATGCAGCTCCATGTTTTTTAAATTTTTGTATCACTTTTCCTACAGAAATCCAACTGATGAGTAAAGTTTTGCTCATCTTCTTGACGTCTTCAATTTTATTTTCTTTCTAAGGTTTTGTGGCATTTCTCTTCCATATGGTGACATTGCTGACAGCATGAAATGCGAATAGTTTTTCTTTGTTATGCAACATCATTTTATAGTCAACTCTCTGCTGGACACCTGTTTAATGAATAATTAGACTTATCTGTGGTAGACTTCTTATTAATTAGAATTTTATAGTCTAAACTTTAGCCTTGCTCTTAAGACTTTCATTGGTGTTTACTCATTTTTGCAACATGGTCTTGAATTAAAATGTTCGGAAAATTACTTTTTTTTGTCTGTGCAAAATAACAAATCTTGTTTGAAATCCATGGTCACATTTGTGAGGAGTATTTTGTATTTTATTGTATGGAATCCCATAGATAATGTTGATTCTGAAAGGAATCTAAAGCTTTTCTGAAAAATCAGCTGATGGTGTACTCATTTATGCTAAGCACCGTATATATACACTGTATGTGTCATGGGGGTACCTCAACAGAGAGTGGTCTCCTCTATTTTAGGGGTCAGAAGATCGAAGAGTTTGGCTACAAGCAAGCCACCAGTGGTTAGATCTGTTTTGCTTTCTATTTAGCTGTGCAGATTTCCCTTGTTCTGTTGTTGCAAGAGTTAAACACTCCTGCTTGTCTCCTAAAACTTTCAGTCCTGAGTTATCTCAGCTGTTCTGATTTTTCCACTCCCCTCTGGTATAAGTACTCATTTCTTAGCTTGGGTAGTTGCCAGTGATAGCTTGCTATATTTTGCAATTGGTTTAGACCTGTGAGCCATGGAAAGAGAAGTCATTTAGGAGACGTCTCAAGAGATTGCTGTTTGGAAGTTTATTGTCTTCCTTTTCCTTATGTCCCATTTGTTTGCTTCTCCCCTCCTTTCCATTTATATACTATTCCATAGTCTGAGTGCACTTAGAGTAATAGCTGTTTTGTTTTACCCTTGTCTGTTTCCCTTTGTGTCTAGATACATAATATAGAGCAGGACTAGCATTCCTGCTGCCCCACATATTAGCCAGGGCTGTGTTTAGGGCAAGACAGAGATAGTAATGTGATCTCTGTACGGGGTAAAAGAACCCATTTAGGGATGTCAGGAAGCTCAGTGTAATGCAGGGCAAGTTTCAATTGTTGAACATCTAATCTTTCCCTAGTGGCAGTGTTCTCCGTCCCATCCATTTTGCTATGCACTGTCTGACTCATTGGTGTAGTGTGACAGTATGTATATAGTGTAGTAAATGTGAATATAATATATCTTATATTATATACACATTTACTGTTAACATGATAAACAAATATGGTAAGAAAAGCCTTTGGGAAAAGTAAAATTAATTAATTTATCATGACACTTGAAACCCATATTAAAATAGCTTGCTTTCATAATATCAACTAGGTATCATATTTTAGGGAAAACATTATACATAAAGGAATATAATATAACCTTTCTGAAATGTTAAAATTGCATTTCATTAATTATGAGTAGTCTCAGTGCTTAATTAATAATTAAAAATATAGACTAATGGAATGAATAGTGTTGTCAGAAATAGACTTATTAAATAATGAGAGACTCAGCAATATGAGCTCTTTAATTTAACCACATTATGCCAAATATATATATATATATATATATATATATATATATATATATATATATATTTATGTTTGCATAGACATTATTTATTCAATGAAACTTTCGGTACAGTTAAATCACATAGTAAATTACAGGGATAAAGTGGAAAAGTATTAATCTAAAGTATAAAATAAAAATGAACAATTCCCATTCTAGGTATCACATAAACCTTGTATATGACAATGTTTACTGCATGTTGTCACACTTTCATGTTGTCTTGATGTAACCATCTTCTTTAATTTGTTAAATATCCAAAAGTCTAAAGAAATGTTGACTCAAAATAAAAGTGTTTATTTACCAATTATGTCTATAAATCTTAATTATATGCAATATAGCTGTTGGAAATTCAATACTTGGGACATCACATTTAAGAAACAGTATAAGGTTAAATTGTGATGACTTTTACAAGAAATCTACAGCTCATTGTAAGCAAATACATAGTACAGTCTTTAAAAAAAAATGTTACTAATTATTCATTCCAAGAGAGCTGCTAACACGTGCATAAATTAATCCGGATAATTACACCTTATTTTTGGTCCTTTAATTCACTTTGTGCAGGACCTGATGTGAAGATGAAGACTTGTTCATTGGTAACGGTAAACTGGACAGGTATAGGGACCTAAAAACAGACTAGCAACTGGCAGACTGACTAAGACAATTGTTGCTCAGGCACCTCCCAACAGGGGAAGGTGACTTAAGTACCTACTGTCTCACAGCTATTTGCTGGGGACAAATTAATAGTGCGTGCTACCCATTTAAGAGGCACTTACTTAAAGTGATTTCTAGCTTTAGAACATAGCCTGCATATCAAGTTACATCCCTTTATTGGCTATTTTTTCTGTGTTATAATGGGATTGTCCTTAACTTTTAATACTAAATTTAGCTTAGCTTTGCTTCTGGATTGTGCTCCAGTCTTGTTGTTCTGCCTGTTTCTTATGTTTCATTCCTCATTTCTACTCCTAATCAGCCTTACAATTACAATTCTATTTCATTCTGTGATCTGCCACATTATGTCTTCTGGCTTGATGCATCATGACTTAATGATGGTTAATTACTTTTTGTCTATAAAACCTTTAAAATATTTACCAGTAGATGCATTATTAAAAACACACTCATACTAAGTTTTTATCCTTTCAATGTGTGTGTATATGCTTGTAATATAGTGTGAGTGTACTGCTATACTCATCTGCAGCTGCTCTCTCTGGTGTCCAGCGCCATTCTTCTCTTCTCTTGAGTGACCTCACCATAATTGCTACTGGCTGGCTCATTGTACATTCTATGCGTGAGCCGGAAGTCGCTGTTACAGTGAAAACGTATGCAGCCTCCTTCTGGTACTCCATATACAGTACAGACCAAAAGTTTGGACACACCTTCTCATTTAAAGATTTTTCTGTATTTTCATGACTATGAAAATTGTACATTCACACTGAAGGCATAAAAACTATGAATTAACACATGTGGAATTATATACTTAACAAAAAAGTGTGAGACAACTGAAAATATGTCTTATACTCAAGGTTCTTCAAAGTAGCCACCTTTTGCGTTGATGACTGATTTGCACACTCTTGGCATTCTCTTGATGAGCTTCAAGAGGTAGTCACCGGAAATGGTTTTCACTTCACAGGTGTGCCCTGTCAGGTTTAATAAGTGGGATTTCTTGCGTTATAAATGGGGTTGGGACCATCAGTTGTGTTGTGCAGAAGTCTGGTGGATACACAGCTGATAGTCCTACTGAATAGACTGTTAGAATTTCTATTATGGCAAGAAAAAAGCAGTTAAGTAAAGAAAAATGAGTGGCCATCATTACTTTATGAAATGAAGGTCAGTCAGTCTGAAAAATTGGGAAAACTTTAAAAGTGTCCCCAAGTGCAGTTGCAAAAACCATCAAGCGCTACAAAGAAACTGGCTCACATGAGGTCCGCCCCAGAAAAGGAAGACCAAGAGTCACCTCTGCTTCTGAGGATAAATTTATCCGAGTCACCAGCCTCAGAAATCGCAGGTTAACAGCAGCTCAGATTAGAGACCAAGTCAATGCCACACAGGGTTCTAGCAGCAGACACATCTCTACAACAACTGTTAAGAGGCGACTTTGTGCAGAAGGCCTTCATGGTAAAATAGCTGCTAGGAAACCACTGCTATGGACAGGCAACAAGCAGAAGAGACTTGTTTGGGCTAAAGAACACAAGGAATGGACATTAGACCAGTGGAAATCTGTGCTTTGGTCTTATGAATCCAAATTTGATATCCTTGGTTCCAACTACTGTGTGTTTGTGTGACGCAGAAAAGGTGAATGGATGGACTCTACATGCCTGGTTCCCACCGTGAAGCATGGAGGAGGAGGTGTGATGGTGTGGGGGTGCTTTGCTGGTGACACTGATGGGGTTTTATTCAAAATTGAAGGCATACTGAACCAGCATGGCTACCACAGCATCTTGCAGCGGCATGCTATTCCATGCGGTTTGCTATTCCAGGCTGTGTAAGGGCTATTTGACCAAGAGGGTGCTACGCCAGATGACGTGGCCTCCACAGTCACCAGACCAGAACCCAATCGAGATGGTTTGGGGTGAGCTTGACCGCAGAGTGAAGGCAAAAGGGCCAACAAGTGCTAAGCATCTCTGGGAACTACTTCAAGATTGTTGGAAGACCATTTCCAGTGACTACCTCTTGAAGCTCATCAAGAGAATGCCAAGAGCGTGCAAAGCAGTCATCAAAGCAAAAGGTGGCTACTTTGAAGAACCTAGAATATAAGACATATTTTCAGTTGTTTCACACTTTTTTGTTAAGTATATAATTCCACATGTGTTAATTCATAGTTTTGATGCCTTCAGTGTGAATGTACAATTTTCATAGTTATGAAAATACAGAAAAATGAAAAGGTGTGTTCAAACTTTTGGTCTGTACTGTACATACAGTGTAAAAGTCACTTTCGGGTCATGCAGAGCACAGCAGTCTGCAGAGTGGTGACGTCACACAGATGCAGAGATGAACGGAGCTGGATATCGGAGAAAGCAGATAGATTAGTAAATTAATATATTCACACTACATTACATGCATATATACACTTCAATTAAAAACATAGTGAGAGAGCTTTTCTAAAGGCATTGTTCTATTTTTAAATATTTATATAGTATTTGTATAACTAAAGTCAATTAAGTCAGTCATTTTGTCTATAAAAAGGAAAAACAAAAGTAATTGCTATTGTATTCAATTGTGCCTCCATTTCTTCATAAGGATTAGTTAAAAAATCTTCCTTCAGTATATTTAACCCTCAGTTATAAGATATGTATGTTTTTATAACCTTCATTTTGCTATTCTGCCACTTCTATTCTACAGCTCTCATAATGAAAAATCCATGTCACATCACCTTTAAAGTCGAACCAAATAATGTACATTGCATTTTCTGGGATTTTTTTGCCTTTTAATTTTCTAACATTTATTAGAAAAACTTGCCATCACGTTTAAGAAACTGATAAGATATAGTTTACCATTTATGAGCTTTCCAGAAATTATAACTTTTATGAGGGATGGAAAACTGACTTCACATTGCTTCTAAGTTGTTAACCTTCCATAATCACAGTATAACCAAAAATGTGCTCAGGTGCACCTGCAACAATACCACCTACAACAATACAATTGTGAGTCTTTGTCACTAAATTCTATGTATTAAATATTTAAATAACTTTATTATTCATGCAGCATTAAAAAATAAGAAATATAAAAATGCATATACATGTTAGATTATATATATGATGATAGACAGACTATGGGAGAACTAGAGATTATATGGCAGATAATTAAAGCTAACCTGTCTGCAGTATTTTGCTAAGTAAACTACAGGCAGTGTCATGTTTGGGTTGCTGCACTGATTAATATGATACCTGAGGTGAAGAAGTCCATCTTGTGGTTCTTGTCTAATCAGTGTTTGCAGTTTTGAGTTAATGATATGCTCGTTCTCTGGGGCGGGACTGTAGGCATGGTCTTTCCTGGTGCTCTAGACCAGATCAGCAAGACCCGCTCACAGGGCCGACCCAAAGCACAAGTATGTTCCTCATCATAGAGACAGCCAGACACAGAGAGATAGGGGCAGCGTGTGGGCAAGTCTTATATTGATGATCTGGCCTAGAGCACCTGGATAAGACCTTGCCTACAGTCCCGCTCTGGAGCACGGGAATATCATTAACTCAAAACTGCAAACACTGATTACACAAGAACCACAAGATGGATTTCTTCACCTCAGGTATCATATTAATCAGTGCAGCAGCCCCAACATGACACTTCCTGTAGTTTACTTAGCAAAATCCTGCTGAAAGGTTTTCTTTAATATATAGAGTTAGATATTGCATATTTAAAAGCATGCAATTACAAAAAAATATATAGTTGAATATTATGAATATTTAATGCCACCTCATTCGATTAATCAGATGGAGTGACTAGGACAAGGCAAAATGTGTGTTGGTTGGAGGGCATTCTTTCCCATGAATTGAATTCAGCTGCATCAAGATAGATTTTACACATTTATTATTACTTATGCAACTACCACCTATATTATTCTATACTTTGAGCTGTTAAAACTACTTTCTGTTGAACATATAATCCTAGCTTGACATGCTATATAGTAGAGATGAACAAATTTATTACAGTGGAATTGGATTTTACAAGATTCTGCAAAACAAATCAGCATTTTTGAGAGAATAGGTCTTTAAAAATTATCTTTGTGTGGATTAACAGATTAGCCACCATTTTTTTCTAAACTGTAGATGGTCAGCAAAAGTTAATATAAAGAATAGTGTTGAGCGAACATGCTTGACACTGCTCGGTACTCGCCCGAGCATCACGCTACTCGGGATGTTCGGCGAGCACCGAGCTTTTCCGGGTTACTCGGAGCTCGGGTCTCTGCCCTGCATGTTTGGCGCTCTTTACAGAGCCAATGAACATGCAGGGATTGCCAGCAAGTCACTGTAATGCCGCAGCCATGTTGTTTGTGGGCATTACAGTGATTGGCTGGCCGCACAGCGTCACCTCGAGTATTTAAAACCAGGCGCCGCCATCTTGGACACATGTCGCTCCAGATCAGACAGTGTAGGGACAGCGCTGCTGATTTAGGGAGAGATATATCCTGCAAAATAGTTAGTGTAGGGTCTGCAAAGGCTGCCAGATCAAATAAACAGTCCTTCTCAGGACTAATATCCATCCCAGGTATATCAGGCAGGCAGGCTGTATAGGAGACGCAGTGGTTATACCAGCAAACGCTGCATTACAGTCCTGTGTGCTGCTCCTGTTGCTGAAATTGCTGGACTTAGCTCCCGGTCCTGGGGGCCAGGAAAAATCCTTTTTTTTAATCTAAATCCTCTTTTTTTTTTCTCCTTCACAATGTACAAATACCCATCTTATTAACCTTTTGGTGTCCCCCCCCCCCCAAAAAAAAAAAAGTGTGCCTCTGATTTTTCAGACACAAATATATCTGTTGAAAATAGTCTGGTGTAGGCCAGAGAAATAGAAGTGTGGTTTTGCAGTTCTATGGGCCATTTGTATCTAAAAAAAACAGTTTGAGTGTGTCGCTCACTGTTCAGCCGCAAATATATATATTTAAAAAAGTCTGGTATACACCAGTAAATTATTACTGTGGTTTTGATGTTCCACGGTAAAACATCTCTATTATCCTGTTTTTGGCATTTTTTGCTGTATAAAAATAATAATAGTGTCTCCCTGATTTTTCAGACACAAATATATCTGTTGAAAATAGTCTGGTATAGGCCAGAGAGACAGAAGTGTGCTTTTGCTGTTTCACGGTAAAAAATCTCTATTATCCTGCTTTTTGCATTTTTTGCTGTAAAAAAAAAAATAATAGTGTCTCCCTGATTTTTCAGACACAAATATATCTGTTGAAAATAGTCTGGTGTAGGCCCGAGAAATGCAAGTGTGGTTTTGCAGTTCCACGGTACAAACCTCTGTATTATCCACTTTTGGGCCATTTGTATCTAAAAAAAACAGTTTGAGTGTGTCGCTCACTGTTCAGCCGCAAATATATATATATTTTAAAATGCCTGGTATACACCAGTAAATTATAACTGTGGCTTTGCTGTTCCACAGTAAAAAATCTCTATTATCCTGCTTTTGGCATTTTTTGCCGTAAAAAATAAATATTGTCTCCTGATTGTTCAGACACAAATATATCTGTTGAAAATAGTCTGGTGTAGGCCAGAGAAATACAAATGTGGTTTTGCAGTTCCATGGTTCAAACCTCTGTATTATCCACTTTTGGGCCATTTGTATCTAAAAAAAACAGTTTGAGTGTGTCGCTCACTGTTCAGCCGCAAATATATATATATTCAAAAAAGTCTGGTATACACCAGTAAATTATAACTGTGGTTTTGCTGTTCCACGGTAAAACATCTCTATTATCCTGCTTTTGGCATTTTTTGCCGTAAAAAATAAATAGTGTCTCCTGATTGTTCAGACACAAATATATCTGTTGAAAATAGTCTGGTGTAGGCCCGAGAAATACAAGTGTGGCTTTGCAGTTTCACGGTTCAAACCTCTGTATTATCCACTTTTGGGCCATTTGTATCTAAAAAAAACAGTTTGAGTGTGTCGCTCACTGTTCAGCCGCAAATATCTCTATTTAAAAAAGTGTGGTATACCCCAGTAAACAATAACTATGGTTTTGCCATCCCACGGTAAAAAATCTCTATTATTCAGGTTTTGGTAGTTTTTTCCGTAAAGAAAAACAGTAGTGTCTCCTGACTGTTGTGACACAAAAATATATCTGTTGAAAATATTCTTGTGCAGGCCCGACATCCCAGTGTGGTTTCGTAGTTCCACGGGTCAAATCGCTGTACTATCCAGTTTTGGGCCCTTGGTATCTAAAAAAAAAGCAGTTTGAGTGAGTCGCTCACTGTTCAGCCGCAAATATCTCTATTTAAAAAAGTGTGGTATACCCCAGTAAACAATAACTGTGGTTTTCCTCTTCCACGGTTCTAATCTACTCTTTATTACCCTTTTTCCATTGATAGTGCAAGTGTAAGCTATTTTACTTCATTTACAATGGGCAAGGCGCATGGCAAGGGACGTGGAAGTGGACGTTCTGGTGATGGTTCGTGCAGAGGACGGGGCCGTGGCCAAGGTGAAAATGTGCCACAACCAACAGCCATATCTTCTCGCTCCCACTTCTTGACCGAATTACTAGGGAAGCACAGAACAACACCAGTATTGAGAACTGATCAGTGTGAACAGGTTATTAATTGGATAGCAGACAATACTTCCAGTTACCTGGGCACCACCACCTCCGGTCAATCTTCCACACGGTCAACTCTTAGTAGCCGTGAGTCTCGACCGCATACTCCTCCTCACCCTGATGCTCTTTCCTCCCACCATGCCGAGTGTCGTCAGACAGCAAGTGATCCCACACTTGGACACTCTGAAGAGCTGTTCACTGGTCCATTTCCATATTTGGGCCCATCGCCTGATACGCTTGAAGTGGTGGAAGAGGAGATCCCATGTTGCGATGCCCAAATATTTTAACAGTCACGGCCACAGGAAGTCGACGTTGGCAATCTGTCACAAGAGGTGGATGATGACGAGACACAATTGCCAGGAAGTGAGGAGGAGGATCGTGGTGCGCAAGTGGAAGAGGAGGAGGTGGTGGATAATCTAGTAACTGACCCAACATGGAAGGAAGACATGCAGAGTGAGGCCAGCAGCACACAGGTGGAGGGAGGCAGAGTACCCCAACAGGCAGGAAGAAGCAGTGTGGTGGCCGCAGACAGAAGGCAGGCAACCGTTCCCCGTAACACCAACACGAGGGACGTTGCCAGTACAACCGGTAGGTCTTCCAGAGTCTGGAATTTTTTTAAAGACTCTGCTGATAACCCCAAAAAGGCCATATGTTCCACCTGCCATGCCAGCATCAGCAGGGGTGACAAAACTACCAGCCTGACCACCACTAGCATGATCAGGCACATGGCAGCAAAGCACCAGACTTTGTGGGGCGAAACCCAGGGTCCACGACCAGTGTCAGCGGGTGTCACCACTGCTTCTTCCACTGTTGTGTGTGCAATAGAACCCCCTGTTGTGTGTGCAAGGCAATCCCCTGTCCATACTGCATGTAAAGATGCCCCCTCCTCTCAGTCTTCACCTGTTATGGCAGTTTCTCAAGAAAGAGCATCAACGTCCACGTCCACGTCCCACCGCAGCATTCAATTGTCCATATCCCAGACCTTTGAACGAAAGAGGAAATTCGCAGCTAACGCCCCACAGGCCACAGTCCTAAATTTGCACATTTCACGACTGCTTGCATTGGAAATGCTGCCTTTTAGGCTGGTGGAGACGGAATACTTCCGCAATCTTATGGCGGTGGCCGTCCCTCGGTACTCGGTCCCCAGCCGACACTATTTTGCCCGGTGTGCCATCCCCGCACTACACAAGCACGTGTCCCAAAGCATTTGCCGTGCCCTCAACAACGCAGTTACTGGGAGAGTCTATCTGACAACGGACACGTGGACAAGTGCTTGTGGCCAGGGACGGTACATCTCTCTGACGGCACACTGGGTAAACATAGTGGAAGCCGGGACCCAGTCGGACCTTGGGACGGAACACATCCTCCCCACACCGAGGATTGCGGGCCCTATGTCAGTCAGAGTTGCCCCCACAGTGTACAGCTCCAGCGCATCCTCCTCCTCCTCCTCATGTTCAGCCTCCATCTCAGATATCACCACATCAGTTACTGCCTCCGCCAAGCGGCAACAGGCTGTGCTGAAACTCATAAGCTTAGGTGATAAACCTCACACTGCTTGTGAGTTGTGGACAGCTGTGAAAGAGCAGGCAGATCTGTGTCTGAGACCGCTGAACCTACATCCCGGCATGGTCGTGTGTGACAATGGCCGTAACCTGGTGGCGGCTCTGAGGCGAGGTGAGATCACACACGTACCGTGCCTGGCTCATGTGCTTAACCTCGTTGTTCAGCGGTTTCTTAAATCGCACCCCGAGTTGCCAGATCTTCTCGTGAAAGTACTCCGCCTGTCAGCTCATTTTCGCAAGTCGGCTACAGCTTCCGCCGCCCTTGCTGTGTTGCAGCAGCGTTTGCAGCTTCGGGCACACCGACTGGTGTGTGATGTCCCCACACATTGGAACTCTACCCTCCACATGTTGCAAAGGATTTGTGAGCAGAAGAGAGCAGCTGTGGAGTACCAGCTGCAACAAGGCGGCCGATATTCAGGTCAGACTCCACACATAAGACCTCAGGAGTGGACCTGGATGTCTGACATATGTACCATCCTGACAAACTTTGAGGAGGCCACCAAGATGGTGAGTGGTGATGACGCCATCATTAGTGTCAGCATCCCACTTGTCTGTCTTTTGCAACACTCCTTGCAGAGAATTAAAGAGGAGGCATTGCAGCCAGAGTATGATGAGATGGATCAAGAAGCCGTAGCGGGCGATTACCCACAGCCCAGCCTCATCTCATCCCAACGTGCATTGGGGGACAATGAGGGAGAGGAGGAGGAAGAACAGGAGCTGCTATCATGCGTTGTAGACGGTAGTACCTGTTCAAGTGTCATACCGTCGGTTCAGCGTGGGTGGCCTGAGGACAGGGGGGAGGAGGAAGAGGAGGAGAAGGAGGAGGAGGAGAGCATGGTCAGTCGTCATCTTGGTGAGGACACGGAAATCTTGCCCGTTACCAGTCTGGCACGCATGGCTGACTTTATGTTACGCTGCCTTAACCGTGACCATCGCGTTGTCAAAATGTTGGGTGACAGTCATTACTTGTTGGTGACACTTGTAGACCCCCGCTACAAGGAGTACTTTCACTCTCTTATTCCTGAGGTGGAGAGGTCTACAAAAATGGGGCAATACCAGAAGGCCCTTGCTGCAGAACTCTTAAAAAAATTCCCATCTGAACACGGTAGCGGCAGAGGTCACAGTTCGTTGCCCAACCAAGGCGTACAGGCGAGAGAGATGCAAGTCCAATCCAGCAGAGGCAGGGAACACTGTCAACGTCCTGGGACAGTTTTCTGACACCCGCCCAGCTTACAGGCCCTGAGGCGCGGGGTACTCTCACAAGGAGTGGAAAGTTTCAACAGATGGTGAGGGAGTACCTTGCCGATCGTACCAGCATCCTCCGAGATTCCTCTGTGCCTTTTAATTATTGGGTATCCAAGCTGGACACTTGGAATGAACTCGCTCTGTACGCCTTGGAGGTCCTGGCCTGCCCTGCCGCTAACGTGTTATCGGAGCGTGTTTTTAGCGCCGCTGGGGGAACTATAACTGATAAGCGCACTCGCCTGTCAACTGACAATGCTGACAAGCTGACCCTTATCAAAATGAACAAGGGCTGGATTGGGCCAGACTTCTCATCACCACCAAATGACAGCAGAGTAACATAAAGTCAAATCCACTGTGTTATTTCGGGAGGTGTATTCACATGCACCGCTTCACACCCACACATGGGTATACGCTTCCTCGTTTCGGCTGTTTAATCTTCTTCTCCTTATGCTCAGCCTCCACCACCACTATACCACCAGGGTGCCAGCATTGCAAGTTCCTACATCCTAATTTTTGGCAGCTTTTGCTGGGAAAGCATAAGCAAATACCATGGAACACCCACTACCCAATAATGGGACTTTTGTTTGCAATATGCTGTACTGCATGGCTCTTGTAAGGGGCATTGCAAGTTGCTCCGTCCTAATTTTTGGCAGCTTTTGCTGGGAAAGCATAAGCAAATACTATGGGAGACCCACTCCCTAATAATGGGACTTATGTTTGTAATAAGCTGTACTGCATGGCTCTTGTAAGGGGCATTGCAAGTTGCTCCGTCCTAATTTTTGGCAGCTTTTGCTTGCAAGGCATAAGCAAATACCATGGGACACCCACTCCCCAATAATGGGACTTATGTTTGTAATATGCTGTACTGCATGGCTCTTGTAAGGGGCATTGCAAGTTGCTCCGTCCTAATTTTTGGCAGCTTTTGCTGGGAAAGCATAAGCAAATTCTATGGGAGACCCACTCCCCAATAATGGGACTTATGTTTGTAATATGCTGTACTGCATGGCTCTTGTAAGGGGCATTGCAAGTTGCTCCGTCCTAATTTTTGTCAGCTTTTGCTGGGAAAGCTTAAGCAAATACTATGGGAGACCCACTCCCCAATAATGGGACTTATGTTTGTAATATGCTGTACTGCATGGCTCTTGTAAGGGGAATTGCAAGTTGCTCCATCCTAATTTTTGGCAGCTTTTGCTGGGAAAGCATAAGCAAATACTATGGGAGACCCACTCCCCAATAATGGGACTTATGTTTGTAATATGCTGTACTGCATGGCTCTTGTAAGGGGCACTGCAAGTTGCTCCGTCCTAATTTTTGGCAGCTTTTGCTGGGAAAGCATAAGCAAATACTATGGGAGACCCACTCCCCAATAATGGGACTTATGTTTGTAATATGCTGTACTGCATGGCCCTTGTAAGGGGCATTGCAAGTTGTTCCGTCCTAATTTTTGGCAGATTTTGCTTGCAAGGCATAAGCAAATACTATGGGACACCCACTTCCCAATAATGGAACTTATGTTTGTAATATGCTGTACTGCATGTGACGCACCCCCTGGGCCATGTGTACACGTGTGTGGGATACCCGGTGCCGGGTCTCTGGGGTCTGTAGTCTCCGTGGCGGTGACCCGGTCCCGTGGCTCAGGATGGTCAAACCAGTGGCAGTCTTTCTTAGGTTTTGAGGTTAATTGTCCGACAGCGCCACCCGTGGATTGCGGTCAGGGAGTAGCACCGCTGCGAGGCAGCCCGCTGAGACTGGTGTTGTGTGTGCAGCATAGAATGGGATAACTCCCCTCGGGAGGAGTATAGCCTCAGGGCAGTGAGTGTGGATGATAGGGCTGATGGTGCAAGAGTGCAGCAGGAACGACTCAGAGTCTTTGCAGTGCAGTTCAGGGTCTTTACTGATGATTATAAGGTAGACCCTGCCGGGAGTACTGGCTAGCATAAGAGGCCTGGACAGTCTGTGAGCAAGCAGGAGTTCCCCTGGCCAGGTGGAGTTGTAGGCCTCCCCGTCTGTCTGCACTCTTCCTGGCTACCTTGCTGTAAGCGGGTAGAAGTAGCCCACGTCCCTGAGTGTACCGTGTAGTGCTCACCCGTATGGCTGGTGACTTGGGGCATTCTGTTAGCCTCCGCTCCACGACGGCAGTGCTGGTCCCTTGCTTGTGACTGAGCCTCCGGGCTTCTATGGCCAGAGGACCTGAAATCCCCTGCCGGCTGGTTTCTGCTGCTGGATATATAAGTCCTCACAGCTTCGGACTTCTGTGTCCGGTTTCTATTGTCTTCTGCCAGGGCGAGCTCTGCTCAGCTTCCAGCCCCTGGTCTTTAGCTCCTAGCTCCTACAGAGCTCCTTGCTGTTACTTTCCCTTGCTCTCACTCTGACTCTGACTGTTCTCTGACTCACTCAACCCCGCCCCAGATCCAGTTTATAAGGGCAGAATTCTCCCCTCCCAGGACTGGGGCAGGAGGATGTTGCATGTTTAAGGGATCCTGACCAGGAAACCTCCCACTTGCTCTCTGACGTAATATCTCTATTACTGTGGTGACCAGACCCCTGGGGTGCCACACATGGCTCTTGTAAGGGGCATTGCAGTTCCTCATAATTTTTGGAAAGCCTTCCATTCACTGCTTAGACCAACAGTGCACGGGAGACCCAGTTGCTATAAATCGAAAAAAAGGTTTAGTTAACGCCCTCTGACCTAAATGTCATTTCCAAGGGGCATTGGAGTGGCTCGAAATTTTTGGTAGGCATTGCACTCACTGTATGCCCTATAACTGTGTAGCCAAACCGCTCCTTTTGTTACAGAAACATATCCTACAAGACATATCTGGTTGACTGGCCTGATATTGATGTGAATGGTCCCTGTTCCTCCTGCTCTTTCTCCTTTGCCACCACCTCATCCATCATTTATCACCTGAAGCTTTGTTTTAACGGGAGTCATAGAACTGGGATAGTAGCAGGAAAACATCCAGCAATCCTCGGAGGAGGTAGGATATGCGCCAAAACGCGGACCACCTCAGGCCTAGCCGCTACTACATACATGCGCTTGCATTCCAAGAAAACAAAGCAGATGCTAACTTCTATCATCATCATCATGCTCCTCACCTAGGCACTCTCAACTCCCCTGATGGAGAAGCCAGGGCCCACCGGAGGAGTCTGGTTCTCTGGTGGGCTCGTCCAATGCTGCCCTAAAGCAGGCCAGGCTAAGAAAAGTGTGGGGGAAGGTGACAGGAGAAATCAGGGCGGCTGGGGACCGAGTATGGACACCTGGCCGCCACCTGGCGGCTGGGGACCGAGCGTTGACACCCAGCCACCGGGCGGCTGGGGACAGAGAAAGGATACCTCGCTGCCGAAGCGGCCATGAGGTAGGGGCCAGCCTCGGCCTCCTCAAAACTAAAAGGCCCCATTTCAAGTGAAAGCTAGTGTATGGTATTGCAGCCTGTGGGTGGAATGGGGGAGGTACAATTGAACACTGCCCTGGGATAAGGACTTGCACGGGGATAGGTGTAAGTCTGCATCTTCTGATGCGGCAAGGATCACTTCTGATGGGCACACTTTTAGAAACTGACCTGGGGTTCAGAGATGCTTCCAGGGGTCTTCCCCATGCTGATCCCTTGTCTTTTCAGCACTGTATGCATGTGTCACACATCACATGGCCAGATAGGGTTGTAAAATGTTAAAATGACATTTCCCGGTGAACGCATTTGTCACGGTTGAAAGCAATACAAAAGTGCAAAAACGCATGAATAATGCTACTTGTGAACATAGCCCAAGGTGTGGAGGAGTATTTTTGTTTTTGGTTATTTATTTTACCTTATACACAAGTTTTTACCCTGGAAAGAAAATTCCTTAACATATTTCACAGGAAAACCGTTTCAGTTTCGTTTTTGAACGTTTTATTGTGAGCCCGCAAAAGTGGCTTAATACCTCTGACCACGTTGTTGACAGCAGTGACCTGGGGGTCAGAAATGCTTCCAGGGGCGATCCCCATGCTGCCCCCATGTCTTTTGAGCACTGTCACTATCGTTTTGGGCACTTTTTAGGCTTTCTACAGACTGCCGGGGGTGCTGCCGCAAAAATGCTCGGGTCTCTCATAGACTAACATTGGGCTCGTTGCTCGGGTCGAGCACCCGAGTATCACGGTAAGCTCGGCCCGAGCTTCGAGCACCCGAGCATTTTAGTGATCGCTCAACACTATCAGTCGTCATCTTGGTGAGGACACGGAAGTCTTGCCCGTTACCAGTCTGGCACCCATGGCTGACTTTATGCTACGCTGCCTTAACCGTGACCCTCGCATTGTCAAAATGTTGGGTGACAGTGATTACTGGTTGATGACACTTTTAGACCCCCTCTACAAGGAGAACTTTCACTCTCTTATCCCTGAGTTGGAGAGGTCTACAAAAATGGGGCAGTACCAGAAGGCCCTTGCTGCAGAACTATTAAAAAAATTCCCATCTGAACACGGTAGCGGCAGAGGTCACAGTTCGCTGCCCAACTAAGGCATACAGGCGAGAGAGACGCAATTCCAATCCAGCAGAGGCAGGGGAACACTGTCAATGTTCTAGGACAGTTTTCTGAGACCTGCCCAGCTTACAGGCCCTGAGGCGCAGGGTACTCTCACAAGGAGTGGAAAGTTTCAAAAGATGGTGAGGGAGTAACAGCGTCCTCCGTGATTCCTCTGTGCCTTTTAATTATTGGGTATCCAAGCTGGACACTTGGAATGAACTAACTCTGTATGCCTTGGAGGTCCTGGCCTGCCCTGCCGCTAGCGTGTTATCGGAGCGTGTTTTTAGTGCCGCTGGGGGAATTATAACTGATAAGCACACTCGCCTGTCAACTGACAATGCTGACAAGCTGACCCTTATCAAAATGAACAAGGGCTGGATTGGGCCAGACTTCTCATCACCACCAAATGACAGCAGAGTAACATAAAGTCAAATCCACTGTGTTATTTCGGGAGGTGTATTCCCATGTATCGCTTCACACCCACACATGGGTATACGCTTCCTCATTTCGGCTGTTTTTTGCTCTTCTCCTTATCCTCAGCCTCCACGACCACTATACCACCAGGGTGACCGTGGTCCATGTTGTCAGCATTGCAAGTTCCTCTGTCCTAATTTTTGGCAGCTTTTGCTTGGAAGGCATAGGCAAAGACTATGGGAGACCCACTCCCCAATAATGGGAATAATGTTTTTAATATGCTGTACTGCATTGCTCTTGTAAGGGACATTGCAAGTTCCCCCTTCCTAATTTTTGGCAGCTTTTGCTTGTAAGGCATAGGCAAAGACTATGGGAGACCGACTCCCCAATAATGGGAATAATGTTTTTAATATGCTGTACTGCATGGCTCTTGTAAGGGGCATTAAAATCGTCTTGCTAAGCTACTGTGACCTCCAAGTCTCTTCCAAGGGTCATTAATATTGTCTTTTTATTGCACTGCGACCTCCACCACTCTTCCAAGGGGCATTAAAACCGTCTTGTTAAGCTACTGTGACCTCCACGTCTCTTCCACGGGGCATTGATGTTGTCATTTTATTCCACTGTAACCTCCACCACTCTTCCAAGGGGCATTAAAACTGTCTTGTTAAACCACTCTGAACTCCACGTCTCTTCCAAGGGGCATTAAAACCATCTTGTTAAGCTACTGTGACCTCCACATCTCTTCCAAGGGGCATTAAAACTGTCTTGTTAAACCACTCTGAACTCCAAGGTCTCTTCGAAGGGGCATTAAAACCATCTTGTTAAATGACTCTGAACTCCACAGCACTTCCAAGGGGCATTGACATGTTGTTTTTAATTACCTCTAACCTCCACGACTCTTGCAACGGCCATTGCATTTCCTCCTAATTATTGTCAGCTTTTGCTTTTCAATGCATAGGTGAACACTAAGGGTGACCCACTCCCCAATAATGGGTAGAAGGTTTTTAATACGCTGTAATCTACGTCTGTTTCAGGGGGCATTGCAGTGCCTAATAATTTTTGGAAAGCCTTCGATTCCCTGCTTAGGCCAACAGTGTACAGGAGACCCAGTTGCTATAAATGGAAAAAACGGTTTAGTTAAGGCCCTCTGACCTCCATGTCACTTCCAAGGGGCATTGGAGTGCCTCGAAATTTTTGGTAGGCATTACATGCACTGTATGCCTTATAACTGTGTAGCTGAACCGCTCCATTTGGTACAGAAACATATCCTACAAGACATGTGTGGTTGGCTGGCCTGATATTGATGTGAATGGTCCCTGTTCCTCCTGCTCTTTCTCCTTTGCCACCACCTCATCCATCATTCATCACCTGAAGCTTTGTTTTAACGGGAGTCATAGAACTGGGATAGTAGCAGGAAAACATCCAGCAATCCTCGAAGGAGGTAGAATATGCGCCAAAACGCTGACCACCTCAGGCCTAGCTGCTACTACATACATGCGCTTGCATTCCAAGGAACAGAAAGCTAAGGAGGTGGATGGCCTCATGATCATGAAAATTTACTCATTGCGTAGGAGGCCAACCACTTCTGCTGTCTACCTTCTGAACTTTGTGTTGAAGCCTGATTGACCCAGGACCCGCAATCCTCTATGTCTGGAGGATGTGTTGCATCCCAGTGTCCAACTGTGTGCCGGCTTCCACAATTTTAACCCAGTGTGAAGGCGTCAGTGAGATGGACCATTCCTGGCCACATTCACTTGTCCACGTGTTTGTGGTTAGGCTGTCCTTCCCACTAAATGCACTGGGGAGGGCACAGGTAATGTTTTGGTATGCGCGCTTGTGTATAAGGCGCACCGGGACAAATAGGGCCGCTGGGGACCGTTTATGGACACCCGGCCACCCCCACGCGGCTCGGGACTGTGTGTGGGCACCCGGCCGAGGGGCGGCTGGGGACCAAGCGTGGACACCCAGCCGCCGGGCGGCTGGGGACTGAGTATGAATACCAGGCTACCAACGCAGCAATGACGTGGTGGCCAGATTCCACCTCCACATGCCTAAAAGGCCCAATTTCAAGTGCAAGCAAGCTAGCAGTATGGAATTTCAGCCTGGGGGTGGGTGGGTGGCAGGCTGCATACTTGCGCTTGAATTGCAAGTTATGGGGGAGGTATAATTGAACACTGCCCTGGGACAAGGACTTGCACGGGGATAGTAGCAAGTCTGCATCTTCTTATGCGACAAGGATCACTTCTGATGGGCACACTTTTAGGCAGTGACCTGGGTGTCAGAAATGCTTCCATGTGTCACACAGCACATGGCCAGATAAGGTTGTAAAATGTTAAAATGACATTTCCCGGTGAATGCATTTGTCACGGTTGAAAGCAATACAAACGTGCAAAAACGCATAAAAAATGCTACTTGTGAACATAGCCCAAGGTGTGGAGGAGTATTTTTGTTTTTGGTTATTTATTTTACCTTATACACAAGTCTTTACCCTGGAAAGGATGTTCCTTAACCCCTTTCCGACCTGGTCAGTAATAGTACGCACCAGGTCGGGAAGGCCGGTTAAGCGGGGGCTCCGGCGGTGAGCCCGCACTGAAGCGAGCACATGTCAGCTGATTATTGGAATCGCAATCCACCCGCGGCTGTTAACATTTTAAATCTCTGACAGTGGCATTTAACTCGCGCTTCCGGGAGTCCTAAGCCCCGCCCATCAGTGACCCCATCACGTGATTGCGGGTCACCAATGGGTGGGCATGACAACTCAGGGTCTGCAGCAGACGCCTGTGGTTGTCATGTCTCAATTGCTATGAGCGCCACCTAGTGGTCAGCGCTCATAGCAAGTGAGCATTTCTCCTGCATACAAGCAATCTGCTCATCGCTTGTATGCAGTAGAAGCAATCAGACAACTGCTGCTTCTAGTCTCCTCTGGAGACTATAGAAGCAAGCAGAAAGTGTAAAAAAAAAGTTTTTAAAAAAATAAAAAAAATAAAAAATATATAAAAGTTTAAGTCACCCCCCTTTTGCCCCATTCAAAATAAAATATATATATATAAAAAAAAAACACATACACATATTTGGTATCGCCGCATTCAGAATCGCCCGATCTATCAATATAAAAGAAGAATTAATACAATCAGAAAACGGCGTAACGAGAAAAAAATTTTAAACCCAGAATTAAGTTTTTTTGGTCGCTACAACTTTGCAATAAAATGCAATAACGGGCGATCAAAACATCGGATCTACCTCAAAATGGAATCAATAAAAATGTCAGCCCGGCACGCAAAAAATAAGCCCTCACCTTGCCCCAGATCCCAAAAAATGGAGAAGCTAAGGGTCTCGGAAAATGGCGTCATTTTTTTTGTTTTTTTTAGCAAGCTTTGGATTTTTTTTTCACCACTTAAATAAAAAAGAACCTATACATGTTTGGTGTCTATGTACTCGTAACGACCTGGAAAATAATGATGGCAGGTCAGTTTTAGCAATCTGTGAACGTGGTAAAAAAAGGACCCAAAAAACAACTGTGGAATTGCATTTTTTTGCAGTTTCACTGCACTTGGAATTTTTTTCCCATTTTCCAGCACATGATATGGTAAAACCAGTGATGGTGTTTAAAAGTACAACTCGTCCCGCAAAAAATAAGCCCTCACATGGCCATATTGAACGAAAATTTAAAAAGTTTTGGCTCTGGAAAAAGGGGAGCAAAAAAGGAAAACACAAAAACAGAAAGACCCATGGTCGTTAAGGGGTTAACATATTTCACAGGAAAGCACTTTCACTTTCGTTTTTGAACTTTTTATTGTGAGCCTGTAAAAGTGGCTTAATACCTCTGACCACGTTGTTGACAGCAGTGATCTGGGGGTCAGAAATGCTTCCAGGGGCGAACCCCATGCTGTCCCCATGTCATTTGAGCACTGTCACTATCGTTTTGGGCACTTTTTAGGCTTTCTACAGACTGCCGGGGGAGCCGCCGCAAAAATGTTCGGGTCTCCCATAGACTAACATTGGGCTCGTTGCTCGGGTCGAGCACCCGAGTATCACAGTGAGCTCGGCCCGAGCTTCGAGCAACCGAGCATTCTAGTGCTCGCTCGCTCGCTAGAGGAGGAAGACATGTGAAGACTCAAACTTCAAGGTTAGATTTTAGAAAGGCAGATTTTAAGAGACTCAGAAAGAGAATAGGAAGGATCCAATGGCTGGATGTCCTTAAGGACAAAAATGTCCAGGAAGGATGGGAAATTTTTAAAAATGAGATTCTCAAAGCACAATCGTTAACAATCCCGAAAAGTAGGAAGAATGGGAAGCATTTAAGGAAACCAGGATGGATGAACACAGAACTTAAACACATGCTAAAAAGAAAGAAAGAAATGTTTATTAAATGGAAAGAGGGAGGCATATCTAAAGAAGATTATAATGCAGTCTGCAGATCCTATAGGGCACGTATCAGGTTAGCTAAAGCTGACAATGAATTAAGGCTTGCAAGAGATGTCAAAAGCAATAAAAAAAGGATTTTGGTGGTATGTCAGAAGTAAAAGAAAAGTCAAAGATGCTATAGGATTTTTACAGGATGAAAATGGAGAAATGGTAAGAGAGGATGTTGAGAAGGCCGAACTTTTTAATTCCTATTTTGCATCTGTTTTCTCTCAGAAAGAAAATGTAACATCAACTGATCTTCACTGTCCTTTTAATGGAGTAGAGGAATCCAAGTTATCTGTAAACAGAAAAATTGTGAGGGAATATTTAGCTAACATAAATGAGTTCAAGTCTCCAGGTCCAGATGAATTACACCCCAGAGTACTGAAGGAGATCGTAGAAGAAATTTTAGAACCACTCTCCATAATCTTTGAAAATTCTTGGAGAACAGGAGAAGCCCCAGAAGACAGGAGAAGAGCAAATGTTGTTCCTATCTTTAAAAAGGGGAAGAAGGTGGACCCAGGGAACTATAGGCCGGTGAGTCTGACTTCTATACCAGGAAAGATCTTTGAACAAATTATTAAACAACATGTATGTAAGTACATGGATAAGAATGAAGTGATTAACCAGAGTCAGCATGGGTTTGTAACTAACAAGTCATGTCAGACTAACTTAATTTCCTTCTATGACAGAATCACTGACTGGGTGGATCAGGGAAATGCTGTAGATATAGTATATCTTGACTTCAGCAAAGCATTTGACAAAGTATCTCACACCATCCTTATTGAAAAAATGACCAAGTATGCAATGGACCAGGCAACTGTTAGGTGGATTCATAACTGGCTTAGTGATCGGACTCAAAGGGTGGTTGTAAATGGCTTCACATCCAGCTGGATGAATGTCTCAAGTGGGGTACCACAGGGCTCCGTCCTGGGACCTGTATTGTTCAACATCTTTATCAATGATTTAGATGAAGGAATTGAGGGTAAACTGATTAAATTTGCTGATGACACAAAGCTAGGAGGGATAGCTAATACTAGAGAAGAGAGAGAGAGGATTCAAAAAGACCTAAATAAACTGGAGCAGTGGGCAGCAACCAACAGAATGGTTTTTAACAGGGAAAAATGCAAAGTACTACATCTGGGCAATAAAAATGAAAAAAGCATATACAGAATGGGAGGAATAGAGCTAAGCAACAGTACATGTGAAAAAGACTTAGGTATACTAATAGATCATAGACTGAACATGAGTCAACAGTGTGATGCAGCAGCAAAAAAGGCAAATACAATTCTGGGATGTATTAACAGAAGCATACAGTCTAGATCACGTGAAGTCATTATCGGTCTTTACTCCTCTTTGGTCAGACCTCATCTGGAATACTGTGTACAGTTTTGGGTACCACATTTTAAAAAAGACATAGACAAACTGGAGCAAGTTCAGAGAAGAGCGACCAGAATGGTGACTGGTCTGCAAACCATGTCCTATGAGGAACGGTTGCAGGATTTGGGAATTTTTAGCTTGCAAAAAAGAAGACTGAGAGGAGACTTAATAGCTGTCTACAAATATGTCAAGGGCTGTCACATTGTAGAAGGATCATCTTTATTCTCATTTGCACAAGGAAAGACTAGAAGCAATGGGATGAAACTAAATGGGAGGAGACACAGATTAGATATTAGAAAAAACTTTTTGACAGTTAGGGTGATTAATGAGTGGAACAGGCTGCCACGAGAGGTGGTGAGTTCCCCTTCAATGGACTGCTTCAAACAGAGGCTGGACAGACATCTGTCTGAGATGATCTAGTGAATCCTGCTTTGAGCAGGGGGTTGGACCAGATGACCCAGGAGGTCCCTTCCAACTCTACCATTCTATGATTCTATGATTCAACACTAATAAAGAACATTTTACCAATCTCAACTCTCCTGTCTTTCTCCTCCACTGCATGCTGCTTGCTTTTGAGTCCTCAGAGATGATTCTTCTTTCCCCCATTGCAAGCCACATTTCCCGACATTTTTACTCTAGGTCCAGACTTCCAACCATGACCAGGCCTCTAATGTAACTACACTGCTCAAAAAAATAAATCGAACACTCAAATCACACATCCTAGATCTGAATGAATGAAATATTCTCATTGAATACTTTGTTCTGTACAAAGTTGAATGTGCTGACAACAAAATCACACAAAAATCATCAATGGAAATCAAGTTTATTAAACAATGGAGGCCTGGATTTTGAGTCACCTCCAAAATTAAAGTGGAAAAACACACTACAGGCTGATCCAACTTTGATGTAATGTCCTTAAAACAAGTCAAAATGAGGCTCAATATTGTGTGTGGCCTCCATGTGCCTGTATGACTTCCCTACAATGCCTGGGCATGATCCTGATGAGGTTGCGGATGGTCTCCTTTGGGATCTCCTCCCAGACCTGGACTAAAGCATCCGCCAACTCCTGGACCGCCTGTGGTGCAATGTGACTTTGGTGGATGGAGGGAGATATGATGTCCCAGATGTGCTCAATCAGATTCAGGTTTGGGGAACGGGCGGGCCAGTCCATAGCTTCAATGCCTTCATCTTGCAGGAACTGCTGACACACTGCAGACACATGAGGTCTGGCATTGTCCTGCATTAGGAGGAACCCAGGGCCAACCGCACCAGCATATGGTCTCACAAGGGGTCTGAGGATCTCATCTCGGTACCTAATGGCAGTCAGGCTACCTCTGGCGAGCAGATGGCGGGCTGTGCGGCCCTCCAAAGAAATGCCACCCCACACCATTACTGACCCACTGCCAAATCGGTCATGCTGAAGGATGTTGCAGGCAGCAGATCGCTCTCCACGGCGTCTCCAGGCTCTGTCATGTCTGTCATCTGTGCTCAGTGTGAACCTGCTTACGTCTGTGAAGAGCACAGGGTGCCAGTGGCGACTTTGACAATCCTGGTGTTCTGTGGCAAATGCCAAGCGTCCTGCATAGTGTTGGGCTGTGAGCACAACCCCCATCTGTGGACGTCGGGCCCTCATACCACCCTCATGGAGTCAGTTTCTAACCGTTTGTGCAGACACATGAACATTTATGACCTGCTGGAGGTCATTTTTCAGGGCTCTGGCAGTGCTCCTCCTGTTCCTCCTTGCACAAAGGCGGAGGTAGCGGTCCTGCTGCTGAGTTGTTGCCCCTCCTACAGCCCCCTCCACGTCTCCTGGTGTACTGGCCTGTCTGCTGGTAGCACCTCCAGCCTCTGGAAACTACGCTGACAGACACAGCAAACCTTCTTGCCACAGCTCACATTGATGTGCCATCCTGTATGAGCTGCAGTACCTGAGCAACTTCTGTAGGTTGTAGAGTCCGCCTCATGCTACCACGCGTGTGAAAGCACAACCAACATTAAAAAGTGACCAAAACATCAGCCAGAAAGCATTGGTACTGAGATGTGGTCTGTGGTCCCCACCTGCAGAACCACTCCTTTATTGAGGGTGTCTTGATAATTGCCAATAATTTCCATCTATTGTCTATTCCATTTGCACAAGAGCATGTGAAATTGATTGTCAATCAGTGTTGCTTCCTAAGTGGACAGTTTGATTTCACAGAAGTTTGATTTACTTGGAGTTATATTTTGTTGTTTAAGTTTATTTTTTTGAGCAGTGTATATTACAAAGTGATTAATTTAGCATAGATAGTCAACACAATAATTTGTTTGCAAACAATCATGTATGTAATCTTTTATTAGCTCTACAAGTGAGATAGAATTTATTGTATAAAATATTCTACAGTATATTAAATACTACTAAAAAAGAAATTGTCCTAGTTCAAAATCCTAATACCGTATAATTGTATGGGGACTTAAATATGATTAAGCACCTGTCTTTGAGGCTCCATATTGAGCAAGTACAAGTGTAATATCAGTCCTTATGTGACTTTCTTTGAGTCACTTTTCTTTTCCTGCGTAAGGCTTCACCAATTATCCACTGAGACTGCAAAAAGGAGAATGCAAAAATCTCAGCAAGATACTATTTAAAAAACACAATTATTAAGTCAGAAACAACCGAATAAATGAGAAAAATATAGAAAAATCAATAGATACTTTAAGTTGTAATGTACATTGCATAATAATACCTTTTGCTGAGGATTTTTGTAAACAAGATTTCAAAGCTTTTCTGTTCATGTATAAAAATAAACATTATTATACTGTTTTTTTACATTCCTTTAACATTTAACACATGTATACATTTAATAAATATTTTAAATTGTCTCTTCAGAGAGGAAGAGGACAAGCACTCTAGTGCCACCTACAGGAAGTAGCAATCCTAAAATTCAATAGTGACTCTTTAACAAGCTTTATCACATGACTTAGGAAATAAGTCAGAACTAGAAATTCAATTTGCAGACACTGTGTTTCGGGGTACTGCCCCTCATCAGTGCAAAGTGTGATTTCTGGTTTGGCTGGGTGAGAAGCATCAGACCGGTATCTAAAGGGTAACATTTCTCCTTGCAGCGAGAGACATGTTAATGATGTCAAGGTGAGGAGACTTTTAAAGCTGGAAAAAATGCAAATTGTCTCTTCAGAGAGGAAGAGGACTAGAACTCTAGTGCCACCTACAGGAAGTAGCAATCCAAAAAGTCAATAGTGTCCCTTTACTAATCTTACATTTGTTGTGATATACAGTATCAGTGCTTTCTTCTCAATTTCTGTGGCTTCGCAGCCAATATCTTAAAGCACGGGTTGGCTGGCAAATTTTAGCCTTGATGGCAACTAGAAAGCATTGGCCCACGCCTTGTGGCTGCCTATCTTTAGCCTGCTTTTCTCTGGCTACAGCAATAAAGCAACATAGATAGGTTTGAAAAATAACAGTGATTGGTACACAAATAAAGGAACAGAACAGAGCTTACTACATAGATACGGAAACAGAAACAAGTTTAATACATCAATGCAGGAACAGAACTGACCTTACTTCACACATATTGTGACTAATGAATACATGTACTCCAATATTTCTATAAATATGAAAAACATACACACAAGGTCAAAATTGTTGGTACCCCTCGTTTAATGAAAAAAAAACACAATGGTCGCAGAAATAACTTGAATCTGACAAAAGTAATAATAAATTTAAAATCTATGAAAATGAACAAATGAAAGTCAATCATTGCTTTTCAACGCTGCTTCCACAGAATTTAAAAAAAAATTAAACTCATGAAATAGGCCTGGACAGAAATGATGGTACTCTTAACGTAATATTTTGTTGAACAACCTTTTGAGGCAATCACTGTAATCAAACGATTCCTGTAACTGTCAATGAGACTTCTGCACCTCTCGACAGGTATTTAGCCCACTCCTCATGAGCAAACTGCTCCAGTTGTCTCATGTTCGAAGGTTGACTTTTCCAGATGACATGTTTCAGCTCTTTCCAAAGATGCTCAATAGGATTTAGGTCAGGGCTCATAGAAGGCCACTTCAAAATAGTCCAATGTTTTCCTCTTAGCCATTCTTGGGTGTTTGTAGCTGTGTGTTTTGGGTCATTATCCTGTTGCAAGACCCATGACCTGCGACTGAGACCAAGTTTTCAGACACTGGGCAGCACATTTCTCTCTAGAATCCTTTGATGGTCTTGAGATTTCATTGTACCCTGCACAGATTCAAGACACCCTGTGCCAGATGCAGCAAAGCAGCCCCAGAACATAACAGAGCCTCCTCCATGTTTCACAGTAGGGACAGTGTTCTTTTCTTGATATGCTTCATTTTTCCATCCGTGAACATAGCGCTGATGTGCCTTGCCAAAAACTTCCATTTTTGCCTCATCTGTCCATAGAACATTCTCCCAGAAGCTTTGTGGCATGTCAACATGTAGTTTGGTAAATTCCAGTCTGGCTTTTTTATGATTTTTTTTTTAACAATGGTGTTCTCCTTGGTCGTCTCCCATAAAGTCCAATTTGGATCAAACAACGACGGATGGTGCGATTTGACACTGATGTTCCTTGAGCTTGAAGTTCACCTTTAATCTCTTTAGAAGTTTTCCTGGGCTCTTTTGTTACCATTCGTATTATCCGTCTCTTTGATTTGTCATCAATTTTCCTCCTGCGGCCACATCCAGGGAGGTTGGCTAGAGTCCCATGAATCTTAAATTTTTGAATAATATGTGCAACTGTAGTCACAGGAACATCAAGCTGCTTGGAGATGGTCTTATAACCTTTACCTTTAACCTGCTTGTCTATAATTTTCTTTCTAATCTCCTGAGACAACTCTTTCCTTTGCTTCCTGTGGTCCATGTTGAGTGTGGTACACACCATGTCACCAAACAGCACAGTGAGTATATATAGCCCTCTATACAGGCCTACTGACTAATTACAAGATTGTAGACACCTGTGATGCTAATTAGTGAACAAAATTTGATTTAACATGTCCCTATTGTCACATTATTTTCAGGGGTACCATCATTTCGGTCCAGGTCTATTTCATGAGTTAATTTTTTTTTTAAATTCTGTGGAAGCAAAGTTGAAAAGCAATGTGTGACTTTCATTTGTTCATTTTCACAGATTTTTAAATTATTATTACTTTTGTCAAAGTTATTTGTCAAGTTATTTCTATGACCATTGTGGGTTTTTCTTTCATTAAATGAGGGGTACCAACAATTTTGACCATGTGTGTAGATCTGGATTCATTGCTGGATTTATTGACTTCAGAATTCTCTAGCACTTTGTTTCCATCCATTTATAGGAGCCTCTTGAAGTATGTTTGGAGTCATTATTGTGCTGGAAGACCCACGACCTAGAACGCAAACCCAACTTTCTAACACTGGGCCTTACATTGTGACCCAAAATTTCTTGGTTATCTTCAAATTTCAAGATGCCTTGCACACAGTCAAGGCATCCAGTGCCAGAGACAGCAAAACAACCCCAAAACATCTTTAAACCGCCTACATATTTGACTCTATGTACTGTTTTCTTTTCTTTGAATGCCTCATTCCATTTTGGGTAAATAGTAGATTGATTTGCTTTTCCAAAAAGCAATATTTTGGTTTCATCTGTCCTCAAGATGCTATCCAAGAAGGATTTTGACTTCATCACATACATTTTGCCAAACTGCAGTCTAGCTTTTTTATGACTCTGTGTCAGCAGTGGGGTCCTCCTGGGTCTCCTGCTATAGCGTTTAATTCCATTCAAATGTTGATGGATAGTTTGCGCTTACACTGATGCACCCTGAGCCTTCAGGACAACTTGAATTTCTTTGAAACTTGATTGGGAATGCTTATCTATCATCAATACTATCCTTCGTTGCAATCTTTCATCAATTTTTCTCTGCCGTCCACATCCAGCAAGATTAGCTACAGTGTCATGGGTTGTAAACTTCTTGAGTATGTTGCACACCGTAGACAAAGAGAACCTCAAGCTTTCTGGAGATGGACTTGAGATTGTTGTCAGTTTTTTTGATATTTGTTATACAACACTTTTGCGGCATAAATTACACCAGAAATGTACTCCAGCCCCTGACCTGAGTAAATTATGCCAGTTGTAACATATGTCTAATTCTCTGGCTGTCATGTGCCTCCAAATTAATTAGGTGCTTCTTAAGTCAGCTGTCGCTTCATTAACACTGGCATGCAAAATGCTTTCTTGAATTGGGCTCTGTGTTGTTTCTAAAGCAATATAGCCTATCAGAGTAAAAAGTAATTAATTTTAATCAGTTACCTGTCACTATTACATGGTGCCTACTTAAGCGAAAATGAATCTGGTGATGTGTTTTTATTCACTAGCAAAATTGGCCTACAGACTCTGAGTCACATATGTTAAAGATTTAGTGCTGAAAAAAACATTGAGTCAAAGGTATTGTAACTATATATTTTTTGTTTATGATCATTATTCCTTATGTACACCGGCTATTTTCAATCCACCACTGGTAAAAATTGTCTAAAACAAAACACATTACAAATGTGGCACTTTATTACTAAATGTTTTGATTAAATAAATTATTATTATTATAATATTTTAAAACATCATTATTTCCAGGGTGATGTACATGTAAAGTGGGCTTACATATAAAATGCAAGCAAGGAAAATAAACAACCAGCAGTAACAGGCAGGTGACGTGGACCCTGCTCTCACAGGCTTACAATCTGCAAAGTAATGGAGAAAGAGACACTGAGTTAAGGCTTAGGAATACCTCTGGTGGAAATCAGGTGACAGTGGAGCTATTGTGGAATGTAGGCTTTCCTGAAAAGATGAGTTTTCAAGTTGCGTCTGAAGACTTCAATTTTGGAAGACAATCTGATATGCTGAAGTAGTTAGTTTAAATGGAACCTGTTGTCAGGTTTTCCCAATGTAAACTAAGGTCATTACCTTTAATGCCTTTTTTACTGCCATCAAGCAACCTGTATATAAGTCCCTAACCCTATCTGCATATCCCAAAAAATACCTTTTGTAATCCCCCTAGATGAAGCCTCCTCTAATCCCACAATTGCTTTCATCCTGTCCTGCTTCATGTGGATGATGTGTCCTAGAGGAGTTGCCCTAAGCAAGTACAGCGACACCCATCAAAACACACTGCCCATATAGGGGGATTATAAAAAGTTTTTTTTTTTAAAACCTGGTGAGAGGTTCTCTTTAAAGGTATGGGAGATGCTACAGAAAACTCTTGGAGATGATTATTCGTGGAACACAAGGGAGTAAAACAAAGAAGGAGATCTTGTAAAGATTAGAGATTAAGTGTTTGGTGAGATATTGAGAGATTAGTTCCGAAATATATGAAGAAGACAGATTATAAATAGCCTTTTAAGTCATGGCTAGTAATTTAACTCCTTCATTACATATGATTTACAGGTACATCATGGTGATTATTCAGGCATAGCAGCTTGTGCCAGCACATTCACCACCAGGAGCTTGGCAAAAGAAACAGCGGAGCTCTTGCTGTAACAGCAAGAGCTGTTAAACCCTTTAAATACCAAGACCAACTGTGGTTTCAGCATTTAAAGGGATGGTAGAGAGACTTAGACCTTTCAGTAACCCCCTTGAATGAACGCAGGGAACAAGTGGCCGACATAGTACACCGAGTCAAATAATGACATCTTGGTTTGCCTGGTCTGGTGGCCTGAAACTTTTCCACAATGAGGATCTAACAGGTGTTCTGTCAGTCAAACTGACAGGTCTAATACATTGCAATACATGTGTATTGCAATGCATAAGACCAGCGATTAGGGATGATGGAACGTGTTTGGTGATACTCGGATATCACTCGAGTATCCGGGTGCTTGGATGTGCTCGGCACTCGGCCAGTAAAAGCCAGTGCTCTATTTCAAACTCGAATCCCCGCCCCGCATATTTGGCCCTGTTACACAGCCAATAAGTGTGCGGGGATTGCCTGCAAGTCACTGTAATGCCATAGCCATCTTGGTAGTGGCATTACAGTGATTGGCTGGCCATATGATATCATCAGGGGTTATGAAAAGACAGGCGTTGCCAGGCTCAGCACAATGAAGCCATTGCACAGCCCTGTGACAGTTGTTATTGGAGGGGAGTGCTTGTCCAGGTATGTGTGTGCATAGTATAAGGAATCAGAGTCCTATTGTGTTGATACTGGTGCTGAAGCTGAACCATTATACTGAGAGCCCTTGTAAGGGCTCATCCTTTGTTTTGCTTTTTGTATCACATACATTCTGCATTTAGCCTAGGGAGGCAGAGAGAGTTGCAATAGCAGGAAAAGTGTCTGAATACAGTCTCTAGTCAGGGATAAGGGTTTTGCAGTCCATTGCTAAACATTTAACTGCAGCAATAGACTTTTTTTCTTTGAATAAATTTAATATATTGTGATCCATAGAGCTTTGAGTGTTATGTGCTTTGTGGTACATTTTGGTGTTATATAACACTCCAAAAAATTATTGACACATTTTTCTGGATTCAATTACTCACCCTCAGAGTAGTATGTGCTCTGGCATACATTTCTGAGATATACAGGTGCATCTCACTAAATTAGAATCTTATCAAAAAGTTCATTTATTTCCGTTCTTCAATACAAAAAGTGAAAACTCATATATTATATAGAGTCATTACAAAAAGAGTGATCTATTTCAAGTGTTTATTTCTGTTAATGTTGATGATTATGGCTTACAGCCAATGAAAACACAAAAGTTATTCTCTCAGTAAATTAGAATACTTTATAACAGCAGCTTGAAAAATGATTTTAAAATCCGAAATGTTGGCCTAATGAAATGTATGTTCAGTAAATGCACTCAATACTTGGTCGAGGTTCCTTTTGCATCAATTACTGCATCAATGTGGCGTGGCATGGAGACGATCAGCCTTTGGCACTGCTGAGGTTTTATGGAAGCCCAGGTTGCTTTGATAGCAGCCTTCAGCTCATCTGCATTGTTGGGTCTGGTGTCTCTCATGTTCCTCTTGACAATTCCCCATAGATTCTCTGTGGGGTTAAGGTCATAGAATCATAGAATCATAGAATCATAGAATGGTAGAGTTGGAAGGGACCTCCTGGGTCATCTGGTCCAATCCCCTGCTCAAAGCAGGATTCACTAGATCATCTCAGACAGATGTCTGTCCAGCCTCTGTTTGAAGACGTCCATTGAAGGGGAACTCACCACCTCTCGTGGCAGCCTGTTCCACTCATTAATCACCCTAACTGTCAAAAAGTTTTTTCTAATATCTAATCTGTGTCTCCTCCCATTTAGTTTCATCCCATTGCTTCTAGTCTTTCCTTGTGCAAATGAGAATAAAGATGATCCTTCTACAATGTGACAGCCCTTGACATATTTGTAGACAGCTATTAAGTCTCCTCTCAGTCTTCTTTTTTGCAAGCTAAAAATTCCCAAATCCTGCAACCGTTCCTCATAGGACATGGTTTGCAGACCAGTCACCATTCTGGTCGCTCTTCTCTGAACTTGCTCCAGTTTGTCTATGTCTTTTTTAAAATGTGGTGCCCAAAACTGTGCACAGTATTCCAGATGAGGTCTGACCAAAGAGGACTAAAGACCGATAATGACTTCACGTGATCTAGACTGTATGCTTCTCTTAATACATCCCAGAATTGTATTTGCCTTTTTTGCTGCTGCATCACACTGTTGACTCATGTTCAGGCTATGATCTATTAGTATACCTAAGTCTTTTTCACATGTACTGTTGCCTAGCTCTATTCCTCCCATTCTGTATATGCTTTTTTCATTTTTATTGCCCAGATGTAGTACTTTGCATTTTTCCCTGTTAAAAACCATTCTGTTGGTTGCTGCCCACTGCTCCAGTTTATTTATGTCTTTTTGAATCCTCTCTCTCTCTTCTCTAGTATTAGCTATCCCTCCTAGCTTTGTGTCATCAGCAAATTTAATCAGTTTACCCTCAATTCCTTCATCTAAATCATTGATAAAGATGTTGAACAATACAGGTCCCAGGACGGAGCCCTGTGGTACCCCACTTGAGACATTCATCCAGCTGGATGTGAATCCATTTACAACCACCCTTTGAGTCCGATCACTAAGCCAGTTATGAATCCACCTAACAGTTGCCTGGTCCATTGCATACTTGGTCATTTTTTCAATAAGGATGGTGTGAGATACTTTGTCAAATGCTTTGCTGAAGTCAAGATATACTATATCTACAGCATTTCCCTGATCCACCCAGTCAGTGATTCTGTCATAGAAGGAAATTAAGTTAGTCTGACATGACTTATTAGTTACAAACCCATGCTGACTCTGGTTAATCACTTCATTCTTATCCATGTACTTACATACATGTTGTTTAATAATTTGTTCAAAGATCTTTCCTGGTATAGAAGTCAGACTCACCGGCCTATAGTTCCCTGGGTCCACCTTCTTCCCCTTTTTGAAGATAGGAACAACATTTGCTCTTCTCCAGTCTTCTGGGACTTCTCCTGTTCTCCAATAATTTTCAAAGATTATGGAGAGTGGTTCTAAAATTTCTCCTACAATCTCCTTCAGTACTCTGGGGTGTAATTCATCTGGACCTGGAGACTTGAACTCATTTATGTTAGCTAAATATTCCCTCACAATCTTTCTGTTTACAGATAACTTGGATTCCTCTATTCCTTTAAAAGGACAGTGAAGATCAGTTGATGTTACATTTTCTTTCTGAGAGAAAACAGACGCAAAATAAGAATTAAAAAGTTCGGCCTTCTCAACATCCTCTCTTACCATTTCTCCATTTTCATCCTGTAAAAATCCTATTGCATCTTTGACTTTTCTTTTACTTTTGACATACCCCCAAAATCCTTTTTTATTGCTTTTGACATCTCTTGCAAGCCTTAATTCATTGTCAGCTTTAGCTAACCTGATACGTGCCCTGCAGGATCTGCAGACTGCATTATAATCTTCTTTAGATATGCCTCCCTCTTTCCATTTAATAAACATTTCTTTCTTTCTTTTTAGCATGTGTTTAAGTTCTGTGTTCATCCATCCTGGTTTCCTTAAATGCTTCCCATTCTTCCTACTTTTCGGGATTGTTAACGATTGTGCTTTGAGAATCTCATTTTTAAAAATTTCCCATCCTTCCTGGACATTTTTGTCCTTAAGGACATCCAGCCATTGGATCCCTCCTATTCTCTTTCTGAGTCTCTTAAAATCTGCCTTTCTAAAATCTAACCTTGAAGTTTGAGTCTTCACATGTCTTCCTCCTCTAGTTATCCAAAATTCTATAATAGCATGATCGCTGCCTCCTAGGGTCCCAGCCACCTTTACCTCCTCAACCATTTCCTCCCTGTTTATAAGAATTAGATCCAAAGGAGCAGATCCCCTTGTTTTCTCCCCTACCTTTTGGAAGATAAAGTTGTCAGCAAGAGAGGATAAGAATTTGCTTGACCTGTTAGTTTTACTTGAGAGAGATTCCCAACAAATGTCTGGATAGTTGAAATCTCCCATGACCACTACGTCATATTTTTTTAGAACTTGGTCATTTGATTCATAAAGAGTTCATCCATATCTTCAGCTTGCCCAGGTGGCCTGTAGTAAATGCCTACAATGGTGTCCTTTCCGTTGTTCTCTCCTTGTATTCTTACCCAAACAGTTTCCACAGAACTCCCAGTCTCTGAAGCTTCAATGTCTGTGCAGATATACGCCTTTCTAACATACAATGCAACACCTCCTCCTCGTTTATCAAGTCTGTTTCTTGCAAATAAGTTGTATCCTTTTAGCCTTTTATTCCAATCATGCGTATCGTTCCACCAAGTTTCAGTGATTCCAATGACATCATATTCCTTTTCCTGCATTAGTAGTTCCAATTCTCCTTGTTTGTTGCCCATGCTTTGTGCATTTGTATAAAAACATTTTAGTTTGTGATTGGTTTCTCTTCCTCCCATATTTTTATTATTTAAATTGTTTTGTCTTTGTTCTTCCTTTCCACTTCCAGTAGCAGAGATCTCAATAGTATTTGTCAGCTGTATGGCTTTTTCTGGCCTTTTGCTTCCCTTCCCACATTGTTCTAGTTTAAAGCTCTTCTGATGAGTGTAGCAAGGCGACTTCCAAATACATGTTTTCCAGTCTTCGTAAGGTGCACCCCATCTCTAGCAAGTAGTCCATCGTATAGGTAATTCATTCCGTGATCCAGAAATCCAAATCCTTGTTGACGGCACCATCGACGTAGCCAGTTGTTCACCTGTAGAATCTTATTCCACCTCATTGTTCCATGGCCATCCACTGGGAGGATGGATGAGAAGACCACCTGCGCTCCCAATTCTTTCACTTTCTTGCCTAAGTCTTCAAAGTCACTGCAGATGGTTTCCAGGTCCTTTCTTGCGGTGTCATTTGTCCCCACATGTATTAGCAGGAATGGGTAGTGATCTGTAGGTCTGAACAGTCTTGATATCCTGTCAGATACATCTTTAATTTTTGCTCCTGGAAGACAGCACATTTCTCTTGAGGTTATGTCTGGTCTGCAGATAGCGGCCTCTGTTCCTCTTAACAGGGTCAGGCGAGTTTGTTGGCCAATCAAACACAGTGATAGTGTTGTTTCTAAACAAGGTATTTGTATTTTTGGCAGTGTGGACAGGTGCCAAGTCCTGCTGGAGAATGAAATTTCCATCTCCAAAATGCTTGTCGGCAGAGGAAAGCATGAAGTGCTCTAAAATTTCCTGGTAGATGGCTGCGCTGACTTTGATCTTGATAAAACACAGTGGACCTACACCAGCAAATTACATGGCTTCCCAAACAATCACTGATTGTGGAAACTTCACACTAGACCTCAAGCACCTTGGATTGTGTACCTCTCCACTCTTCCTCCAGACTCTGGGACCTTGATTTCCAAATGAAAATTGGAACTCTGGGACCTTGTGGAGTGTGTCAATGACTGCTTTCTGGACATCTGTCAAGTCAGCAGTCTTCCCCATGATTGTGGAGCCTACTGAAACAAACTAAGGGACCTTTACAAATGCTTAGGAAGCTTTTGCAGGTTTTTTTTGTTAAATATTTTAATTTACTGAGATCATTACTTTTGTGCTTTCATTGGCTGTAAGCCATTATCATCAACATTAACAGAAATAAACACTTGAAATAGATCACTCTATTTGTAATGATTCTATATAATATATGAGTTTCATTTTTTGTATTGAAGAACTGAAATAAGTTAACTTTTTGATGATATTCTAATTTAGTGAGATGCACCTGTGCATACTGTAGAACTTGGTTTGTGGCAAATTTCATTGGTTTGAAATAAAAAAACAAAATTGGCCTGCCACAGGTGTAGAAATGCTGTTGTTTAAAAAATGACTATTGTCACATATATTCTAGAACTTGGTATGTGTGAAATTTTGTTGGTTTGAAATAAAAAAACAAATTGGCCTGCTACAGGTGTAAAAATCTGGTTATTCAAAAATTGACTATTGTCACATTTACTCTTGAACTTGGTTTGTGTGAAATTTTGTTGGTATGAAATAAAAAACAAAATTTGTCCTGCTACAGGTGTACAAATTTGGTTCTTCGGTACTCGGTCCCCAGGAGCCACTATTTCTCCGATTGTGGTGTACCCACCTTGTAATAGCATGTGTCCATGAATATCACTTGTGCCCTTACCAATGCAGTTACTTGGATTGTCCACTTAATGACCTACACATGGACAAGCTCTTGTGGCCAGAGACGCTACATTTCCCTGACAGCACGCTGGGTGAACATTGTGGAGTCAAGTCCCACCCTTCATGGCACATGCGCTACCAATGCTGAGGATAGCTGGCCCTACTTCTATCAGGGTTTCCTCCACCTCCAACATTAGTTCCTATACCCCATCCAGATCCTCCTCATCCTCCATCTCCAATGTGTTATCTTATTGAAAGGAATAACAGATCAGACAGATCTGCGGCTCTCGCCGCTAAACCTTTAACCAGTCATGGTCGTATTTGATAATGCGCGTACCCTGGTGGCGTCTGTGAAGCTTGGCAAGATATCACATGTACCATGCTTGGCACACATGCTCAACTTTGTAGTTCAGTGGTTTCTGATTACCTACTCAGATGTGCCAGATTTTCTGGTCAAGGTATGCCATGTCAGCGCCTATTTCCATAAGTCAGCTCCAGCTGCCACCACTCTGGTGTGCGGCATGCCCACACACTGTAACTCCACACTGCACATGCTGGCAAGACTTTGTGAGCAGCAAAGGCCAGTTGTTTAATACCAGCTCCAACACGCCCGTCAGTATTTTGGTCAGCCTCCGCACATAACAACTGAAGATTGGGCATGGATATCTGACATTTATGCAGATCTCCAAGACATTGAGGACTCCACAAAGATGGTGAGTGACGATGATGCCATCATCAGTGCAACAATCCCACTTCTGTGCCTACTTAAACAGTCGCTGCTGACAATTAAACATGAAGTTTTGCATGTGGACCAGGTGGAGACAGAGGAAGACATGAGACAGGGAGACACTACCGAGGCACATCTCATTTCATTTGCTCAGCACAGATTGGTTAGCAATGAGGAGGTGGAGGCTGAAGAAGAGGAGAAGGAACACGAGCTGGCTGATGGCACAAAGGAGGCTAGTACTAACACAAGCTTTGTCCCATCTATCCTATGTGGATGGGCTGGGGAGGGGAACGAGGAGGAAGAGATAGACGAGGAGGAGGAGATGGAGAGTAGTCTTCTTGGCAGAGACTGGGAAGAGTAGGCTGTAGGAACCTTGGCACATATGGCAGACTTTATATACCGCTGCCCTTCCCATGACCCTCGGATTATATTCATCTTGCCCAAAAAAGAGTATTGGTTGTTCACCCTGGAGACTCACACTACAAGAGGAATTTGCATCTCTTCTTCCTGAGGTGGAGAGGTCTTCTAAAATGGTGCTATTCCAGAAGACTATTGTGGAGAACATGTCAAAAAAATTCCCATCAGACAATTGCAGGGGGTAAGCTTCCTTGGCCAACCAAGGAGAGACAAGAGAGACACACAGCAGAGGCAGGGGTACACTGTCAAAGGCCTGGGCCAATTTCATGACACCATCTCAGCGTCCATGCCCTGATGACCGGGTATTTTTAACAAGGAGGGAAAAGTTTTTAAAGTTGGTCAATCATTAACTGCCAAACAAAATCAGCGTTCTCCCTAATTCTTCTGTGACCTTCAGCTACTGGGTCTCAAAGCTGGACACCTGACTTGAGGTATCCCTTTATGACTTGCTGCCCTGCTGCTATGATCTAGTCTGAGCTAGTTTTTTGTGCCAACAGGGGGGTCATAACAGACAGATGCTTTTGCTTGTCAACAGAAAATGCTGACAGGATCAATCTAATAATAATGAACAAAGTCTGGATTAGACCCGACTTTTCCACACCACCAGTTGACAGCAGCACATAAAGTGTTTTTAATGTTCATTATTTGAATGAGGCCCGCCAGTTGTTGCCTTATATGGTCTATGGTAAACTGGATGACCCTACTTATAATGTTTCCCTGGCTTAGAACTTTGTGCAATGCTTTTATCAGTGTACAAATACCACAACTACACTTTCTAAATTTTTTTATGATTCACTAGAGTTGATACCTTCAAGGGTGTATGGATGACCCTGCTTGTAATTATTGATAGGCTTTTCCCTGTGTGCAGAGATTTTTGAGTGCAGGAGTACCACCACTACACTTTGTTCACAATATTTGATTAAGGCACTACAGTTAGTGCCTTGAAGGGTGTATGGATGACCCTGCTTGTAATTTTGGGCAGAATTTGCACTTAGTTCATAGTCTTTATGTGTCTAGGAGTGACATGACAATTTGAACAGAATGTGTATGAGGCCCTCCTTTATGTCTAATACAGGATTTATCTGAGTCCCTAATTTTAGGTACTTCTTGCTTCCTTCATAAATTACAGTGAAATTTCCAAGTTTTTAATAAAAAAATAAATTTTAGTTTTCTTAAATGATATATATTTTTTAAATCCTTTTTAAATTTTGCCTTATATACAAGTCATTATACAGGAAAAAATGTTTCTTAACATTTTTTTTCCTATAAACTCCAATTTCTCTCCAATTTTGAATGTTTTACTGTCATTTCTTAAAGTGGAGTAAAAGTGTGACACCATTGTTCTCAGCAGCGATCTGGGAATCAAATATGCTTCCAGGAGTCTTCCACATGCTGTTCTCATTTCATTCAGCACTTTTTCCATCTATTTCAACATTTTCACTGCCTCTTAGACCTCCTTGTAGGGTCTGCTGGAAAAATGCTCGGATTCCTCTTTGACTCCCATTATACTCGTTACTTGAAGCGAGCACCCGAGTATTAGAAATGGCTTATTTTGAGTAACGAGCATTGGAGCATTTTAATGTTCGCTCATCTCTACCAGCGATCAAACTAGTTACTATTCAAGTGCCACTAAAGAACTAAAGCAAAAATAAAAGAAATGGAACAAAAAGTCAATGGCATCACTGAATGAAAAAAGACAAGGCACTTCTGGAAAGAGTTGGTGCACAAATAGGATACCAAATCCGTCATCCATATCATAAAAACACTTGGCACTCATTTTGGTGTATTTAACAGGAATATTTATTAACAGTGGCAAAATCCAGACAAAAATATATAGAGACGTTTTGGTCACTACAAGACCTTCATCAGTCGTCTGGATAGTAGGGAACTATGAGCTGCAGCACCAGTTGAGGGTCTCCGGTGTCCACCGCTAAGACTGGAAGCACTGAAAACTTCATCTCTTCCTGCAAAAAACAAGAATTCATCAGACTCTTTCAGGAAAAAAAAGTAAAAATCTTTTTTTGAAAAAAATATTAGTGATGAGCGAATGTGCTCGCCATTACTCTGTACTCGCCAGAGCATTACGGTGCTCGGCAAGCTCGGCAAGTATTTTCGGGTTGCTCGGGCGGAAACTTGGGTCTTTAGAGAGCCAATGAACATGCAGGGATTGCTTGCCACACTCTGTTATGCCATAGCCATGGTGGTTGTGGGCATTACAGTGATTGGCTGGCCGAACAGCATCATCAGGTCTATATAAGACCTGGCGCCGCTATGCTAATCACAGTCTACCCCAGAATCAGGCAGAGTAGGGAGAGCTACTGCTGAGTCAGGGAGAGATTTGCTTGTTTAGAGTTAGTATAGGTATTCCACAACATATATCTATATATCCATCTGAACTAACAGTCCTTATGAGGACTAATCCAGGTGCATATTTTCAGTGGTGAAGGTGATAGCAGGAGTTAGGCAGGCAGGCAGTGTATGTGGCAAACTGCAGTGCATAAAGTGCAAGAAGGTCCATAGTACATTCCTGCTGCTGCTGTTCTTAAAGATATTTGTAGACATAGCCCCAGGTATCAGAGGCCAGGGCAATTTTTTTTTTATCTTAATCCGGGTGATTTGCTTAAAAATCAAGTCAGGCAGGATATGTGACAGACTGCAGTTCATGATAGAGCACAAGAGGGTCCATCGCATGTTCAACTTCTGAGTGATCCTGCGTGACAAATATTTGTAGACATAGCCCCAGGTATCAGGGGAAATTTTTTTTTGTCTTAATCCTGTTTATTTGCTTAAAAAGCAATCCAGAGTACACCAATTTTTTGCTCCATTTGCTTGATAGTACTGCAGAATACAGACAGATCTGTTCCATGTTTCAGCGATAAAAATCCAGAAATTTGAATTGAACCTGGAAAATATTGGCCTCATTTTCCATTCTGTTGCAGTGTGTCAGTCAAGCTATTCACACAAGGTCTCTGTGTAAAATAATATTAGTAAATTACAGACCTGCTATTTAAAACTGTGATTCTCTGTCAGACGTATCACATATAAATGCGTTCCAAAATCAGCCATTTCTAGAATGGAAAATATTGTCCTCCATTAAAAATGGGCAAGTTGCATGGCAAGGGACTGGGAATTGGACGTGATGGTGATGGTGCATGCAGAGGCCAAGACCAAGGCCATGGGCAATCTGAAATTGTGCCACAACAAAAACCCACATATTGTCACCCAATCTTCCTGTCCCAATTGCCAGTGGACCGCAGCACACCAATATTGAACCCAGAGCAATGTCAAAAGGTTGTTGGGTCGATAACAGATAATGCTTCCAGTCACTTTGCCACCACCACTACCTCCCTGTCTTCCACACGGTCAAGTCTCAGTAGCCATTAGTGTCTGGACTGCATATTCCTCACCCTGATCCTCCTTCCTCCCACCATGCCGAGTGCCCAGAGACAACTGATCCCGCACTTGGACACTCAGAAGAGCTGTTCACTTTTCCATTTGTCGATTCAGGCCTCTCACCCGGCCAGATTCAAGCGAGTCAAGAGGAGAACGAGTGAAGCAATACCTAAATATTTGAGCAGCCACGGTCACACAAAGGCAACGGTGGGAAAGTGCAATTACTGTCGCAAGAAGTGGATGACAATGATGATGAAACACACGTACCATGCCTGGCCCATGTGCTTATCCTCATGGTTCTGCAGTTTCTCAAAACCTACCCAGATCTGTGGCATATGCTTGTCAAAGTACGTCGCCTGTGTGCTCATTTTAGAAAGTCAGCTACAGCTTCCTCTGCCCTTGCTGTGTTTCAGCAGCGTTTGCAGCTTCCAGCTCACTGACTGGTGTACGTATCCCCACACTTTGGAACTCTACATTGCAGATATTGGGAAGGATTTGAGAGATGAAGAGGGCAGTTGTTAACAGCCAGCATCAACACGGCAGCCGGTATTCAGGTCAGACTCCACACATAAGACCTCAGGAGTGGACATGGATGTCAGACATATGTACCATACTCCAAAACTTTGAGGAGTCCACCAAGATGGTGAGTGGCAATGATGCCATAATTAGCTTCACTATCCTGCTTCTCTGTCTTCTGAAACGATCTCTGCTCTCAATTAAAGAGGATGCATTGCAGGCGGAGCATGATGAGATGGAGCAAGGAACCATACAGGGTGATTACACACAGCCCAGCCTCATCTCATCCCAACATGGATTGGGTGACAATGAGGAGGGGGAAGAACAAGAGCTAGTTACCTGCACTATAGACGGTACTACCTGCACAACTTTCATACCGTCTGTTTAGCGTGAATGGCCTGAGGACAGGGAAGAGGAGGAAGAGGAGGAGGTTGAGTAGGAGAGAATGGTCAGTCGTTCTCTTGGTGAGAACACAGAAATCTTGCCTCTTTGCAATCTGGCACACATGTCTAAGTTTATGTTACGCTGCCTTTCCCGTGACCTTCGCGTTGTCCAAATTTTGGGTGACAGTCATTTCAGGTTGGTGACACTTCTAGACCCACACTACAAGGAGAACTTTCTATCTCTTATTCCCTTGTCGGACAGACCTAATGAAATGGGGCAGTACCAGAATGCCCTTGTTGCAGTACTATTAAAAAAATTCCCATCTGAAAACGCTTGTGGCAGAGGTCACAGTTTGTTGGACAACAAAGGAGTACAGGCGAGAGAGAAACAAATGCAATCCAGCAGAGGCAGGGGAACACTGTCAAAGTTCGGGGACAGTTTTCTCAGCCCCTCCCATCACACAGGCCCTTGAGGTGCAGGGTACTCTCACAAGGAGCAAAAAGTTTTGGAAAATGCTGAGGGAGTACCTTGCCGACTGTACCTCCGTCCTCCATGATTCCTCTTTGCCTTATAATTATTCGGTATCCAAGCTTGACATGTGGCATGAACTGGCTCTCCATGCCTTGGAGGTCCTGGCCTGCTCTGCTGCTAGCGTTTTGTCAGAGCAGGTTTTTAGTGCTGCTGGTGGAATAATACCTGATAAGCGCATCTGCCGGTCAACTGAAAATGCTGACCGAACGATAGAAGTGTACCATGAACTCAAATACATTGTCTACAGAGTGCCCTAAATGGGTTGTTAGGGCACTTTGTACCAGGCTCTTGGGGCACTTTGCACCAGGCCCTTAGGGCACTCTATACTAGACTATCAGGGGACTCTAAACTAGGCTATCAGGGCACTTTTCACCCGGCGGTAAGGCACTTTGCACCAGGCTGTTAGAGCATTATGTACCAGGCTCTTACGGCACTCGACACCAGGCTATCAGGGGAATTTGCACCAGGCTATCAGGGTACTTTGCGCAAGACTATTAGGGCACTTTTCACCAGGCTGTTAGGGCATTCTGCACCTGCTGTTAGGGCATTCTACACCAGGCTGTTAGAGCACTCTGCACCAGGCGTTATCCGGCTTTTATACAGGCCAGGTCATGTGATGCGCCGGCCAATCACAGCCATATCAATACTTGACATGGCTCTGAAAGTACTCACAGTTTAAAACTTGTTGAATGGCTGCGCTGCAGCCTTCCAACAAACTTTATTAGGCAGCCGAACCCGAACAGTACAACAATTTACAAATGGTGTTTAAATATATAATATATATATGTATATATTTATATATATACAGTACATATATATGTATATATATATGTATACATTTTTTTATAGAAGGTGTTGGAGTGTTTACAAGTGAAGGTAAGGACTGAGTGAGGTGGAGAAACATAAAAGGCAGATGGAGAGAGGGAGGGAGTATATAGAGAATGTGCAATGGAATGGAACAGTTTCTGTCTGATACTGATACCTTATATCAGCAGTGAACAACTTACTGAGCTTTGCTTTCACCACAGGAGAATTGAGAAATGAAGACTGAGAATACAACATTGCATTTTGATGGAACACTTCTTATTAGCACTGCATCAAATGTATCGACGGAGATGATTATCTACACAGCTAGGGAATTAAGGTAAAAAAGCTGAACGCTATCCTTTTCTTTTTGAATGTTCCATTATCAGTTTTTTCTTTCTGTGGATTTTTACTTGTCAATTTCAACTGTTAAATGTTTTCTTAATAGAAAGGAAAATGTGCATGTTTGATGTGCTGATTTCTGGGAGAAGCTGCTTACTGAGCAGTCGATTTAGCTGCTGTATTACACTGCCTTGTGCTACTTTGTTTTTACATAAAGGTGATACATGTTGAAACATTTTGAACTGGTAGGTATTGTGGATTTATATAGTGATAAAAAAATAATTACTATTTATGTGAAGTTTTACAATGACTCATTTTATAACAAACTCATATATAAAAGCAACAGAGCATGCAGTGATAACAGCATATAGAACTTTAACTTCTTCTCTAGAGCTTACAAGAAAAAGGGCAGGTGATACATGGGGGGATCATTTAAATTATACTTTTTATCTGATTCTCTGCTAAAGACTGTTCATTTAGTCATTTTAAATATATAAAACTACAGCATGCTTTTTGTCTGAAGAGCAATATTCACTTTCCAAATATTAGAACAGGAGAAGATGCTTGATTCAAATAATGAAACTAAAAAGTGATAGTTAAACTGAAATAAAAAAATAGCTTATACTGTATTTCATTACAACATTTAATTCTTAATATGCTGTTTTAATTGATAAAATCAAGAAATGGAGGTAAAAGCTTATTAATCCTCATAGGAAAGAGCAATTGTTCAGTAATTTTATTCTTTTTGTAATGCATTGACCAGGACTGTGTAAAGAACCCACTGTAACATGGCACTGAGAATAAACATCTAATTGTAAGACTTCCATGTGTTGAAAGGATGTGGTATGATTACAGCAATGGGAGATTAAAGATCAAAAAGGCAATAGTTTAGCCGTAGGCTGTGCAGCAACAGCAAGCTGGATTCATTGACTTTAGCTTTAAAGACAACTGGATTGATAAGTTCAAAGATAAATGTGTGACCTTAGAAAAAAAGAATTTAATTTTGAAATAACTTGTATTGTATTGATTTCCTCAGCATTTGTTCAATGTGTTTGATTTCTTTAGTCTTTTGCTGTAATATAAAAATCTTTTTGTCATTTTTGAACTCTTCTTTATTTTTCACTTTTATAGGTGGAACTCAGAAGTTTCACATATTCAGACATTTAACATGATAACAATTATGTCTTCAGGCAAAGTGATGTCCCCAGTATTGTAATAAAATTAACCAGTCATTCATCAGATAAAGAAGACAGGAATGTAAAATTACAGCAGATTCATGCTGTAAAATAACAGTAAACGAAAATCAGACACTGGATCTGCCATTTCAGGCAGTTATATTTTACTTTTAAACTCTGTGGTGTTTCAAAGACAAAATCTTTGAAAAAACATTTTGGGACCTTTAAAAGCATTGCAGTGTGTTACTGGCTGTTTTGCAGCTAAGCAAAAGCAATTATCATTAAATCATCTGATATATCAGTGGCGTGATGTTTTCGTGTTGCTCAAGTTTGACACATCAGTGATCTGGTTGAAGGATTACTGAGTGGGGCCAGAGCAAACCCAGCCTCCATGGTGTACATTGGCACCAATGACAAAGTTATTGGTAGGTAGAATGTAGTTACAAATGATTTTAGGAAAATAGGCCATAAGCTTCAGGCAAGGCGGCACTTAAATATATAATTCTCTGATATATTATCTGTACCAAGTGCCACTCCAGAGAGGTAGTGGAAGATTAGGGAAGGGAATATCTGTTGGCTACAGGCTGTAAAATAGAGATGGTTGGCAATTCAATTGTTAGTGCAGCTGTGCTGGGGGAAAGAATGGCTAGAAGGTTGGAGGAGTGGAGACTTGGGGGAGAGTAATTACTATGCAGGAATGGGAGGTAGTGTACATAGTGACTTAGGCCTAAGTAATGAAAATAGGGGTGGAAATTGGAGTGGCAAGGGGAGAGGGGTTAAAGCAGTCAATAAACTGAGAAGAAAGGTACAGCAAAATACATAAAGTACATGTATACAAATGCCAGAAGCATCACTAGCAACATTGAGGAATTAGAATTAATATTGTTGGAAGAAAATTATATTGTGGTGATAACAGAGATGAGGCTGGACAACATCTTTGACTGGGTTGTTAATTTAAAGGCTATAATCTGTTCAGGAATAACCATATAAATAAGAGAGGAATTTTTTGAGCACAGCGTTGGACCAGATGACCCTGGAGGTCCACTCCAACTCTAACATTCTATGATTCTATGATTAAGGACACTAAACTTCAGAAAGGCGACTTTCCAACAGCTAAGTGATGATCTTATTGCCACATGCTAGCACAATGTAATTGATAATAAAAAGTAAAAAACAAATATGAAACTTTTCTATACATCCTGAATAGATACTCAGCACAATATATATCCGATGGGAATAAACAAATTAGAAATAGAAGAAAACCACAAAATTGAGCTTGAGTTCACATAGAGGTTGGCCCTACATTCAGTTGCTCTTTCAAAGCTTATGTCTCAGCCCCTTCAAAATGGGATTCAGGTATATACGTTGACAAGACCATTGACTATGATGATGCAAATGGAGTCACACAGTGCTCTCATGTTCATCATTTGTGGCTATTTACAACTGTTTGAGGCAGTAGGTGACTACATCTAGATATCCACCTGCAATATGCGTATAAGGATGAAAGAATTGCAGGATAGCACTTTGTGACTCCATCTGCTTAATTTTAATTAATAGCCCCATCATTGTTCACATCCAAATCCCATTTTGTTTAAAAGACAGTGTTTAGATAACAAAAGCAAGAAGGTAAATATATTGTGGAAAAAGTAAATCAAGGCAGTGAAGACTGAGATACAGTTGCATTGTCAGCAAAACTATGTTAACAGTAAAAAACGTAAAAATTATAGTGTTTGCCCCCTCAAAAATAATCTGGGTAAAATAGTGAATGTCGAAGACAATCTTTTAAAGGCATACTTTACTACAGTTGTTAAACTAGAAAATCCCACAATAGATGGCATGATCAGGGATACCACAAAAAATGCATTAAATGTCAACTTGTTAACCCAGCACTTAACCCAGCTCATAAACACTGAAGTCGACATATCACCGGACCTAGATGGCCTACTCCCTTGTCGTGGAAACGCCTTTAATGGGAGAGCTAATTTGAGGCAAGACATAATGGATCTAGAATGCTGAATATATGTCCCCAATGCGCTCTGCATGGCACAAAAAAGAGATTTTATTATACTTATCTATAGGGCGGTCTGGTCCAATGGGCATTGCTGGTCTTGATCCGATGCCTCCTCAGTCCTTGCAGTCACTTTCCTTCTTCTTGATTTGTGTAGATGACACATCTATCATCCACACAGTATCCTCAATCACGCTACTGCACAGGCGTACTTCTTTCTGCCATGTCGAGGACAGAGGAAAGTACTGTAATGTGTTTGCATGAGGAAAGGTCAATGAGTGGCGGCACATGCCCACTACATTACTTTGCGCTGCACTTGGCACAGAAGAGAAAAGTATGCATGACCAGGAGTGCGATGAAGGACATGTAGAACACGTCATCCACACAATGCAAAAAGGAGGACGGCAATCACAAAGAATGAGGAGGCGCTGGATCAAGACCAATAACACCCATTGGACCGGACCGCCCAGTAGGTGAGTGTATCAAAAGTTTGTGTTTTGTGTTATGCAGAGCACATTGGGGACATATATACAACATTTTAGAACACTGTATATAATGGTGTACAGGTGCTTACCCTACTTTATATGGGAAAAAACTGGTAACAGGTTCCCTTCAAGGAATGGGTGAAGAGTAGTGATGAGCGGGCACTAAAATGCTCGGGTGCTTGAAGCTAGGGTCGAGCACATTGGAATACTCGGGTGCTCGACCCGAGCAACGAGCCCAATGTAAGTCTATATGAAACTCGAGCATTTTTCAGGCTGTCCCCCCCCCCGGCGGTCTGCAGAAGGTCAAAAATTGCCCAAATCGATGGGAATAGTGCTCAATTAAATGGCAGGCAGAATATATAGGCAGACAGGCAGGCAGGGCAAATAGGAGGGTGCATGAAAAACATAGCAGGGCACTTGGAACACACTAGTGACCTCCGATTTTCATGCACCCGTCTCTTTAAAAAAGCTGGCCGGAAATTCAGCAACGGCATACATAGGTACCCGACAATTTAGAACAGAAAGAATAGAGCATCACACATATATTAGATAGATAGAAACAAGTCACTCACATATATAATAAGTAAAGTGATAGTGTTGGCTAGTGTACATGTCATTTAGTGTTAAAATAAAGGATTTATTTAAAAAAAATTGGCGTGGGGTTCCCCGTAATTTTAGTCTCTAGCGGAGGTTAAGCAGATGGCTGGGGCAGATGTTTGAAGCCTGGGAAGGGGGTAATACTCACAGAGCTTCCCAGGCTACTAAAAAAAATGACGTGGGGTCCCCCTATTTTAATAGCTAGCAAAGGCTAGTCAGACAGCTGGGGGCTGATATTAATAGCCCAGGAAGGGTGCCTTGAATATTGGCCCCCTCCCAGGCTAGAAACACCAGCCGTCAGCCGCCCCAGAAATGGCGCATCCATAGGATGTGTGTTATGCACACGCCCGGGCTAAGCGGCGTGTGCGTGTGATTGGTAGTGATTCCACTGGACCGTGCCGGAGAGTGAATGCCTGGAGGGGCGTAACTAGGTATTCACCCGATCCGACCAGGGTCGCACGACGGCATACGACGCCAGTGCACCAAGGAGGAACCGAGCAGAGGGACCAGGTGCTACTCCAGGACAGACCCCGGACACGGCTGTTGACCCACACAGGGGAATACAGGAACAGACTGGTAGGCTGGCACACTGACTGGTGGGTATAGGCAGGCACGACTGGTATGCAGGCAGGCGGGTAAGCAGGCAGGGGGGTATAGGCAAGCACAGCAAGAGTGCAGACAGGGAGGCACTAGCAGGTAGGAACACAGGCGGGATAGGACCCAGTACACACCGGGACTCAGGAACAATACAGGCAGAAGGGTACAGGCAGGGCAGGACAGGACTGCCGGAGCAGCGGGCAGAAGCAGGTCAGGACAGGACTGCCGGAGCAGCGGGCAGAAGCAGGGCAGGACAGGACTGCCGGAGCAGCGGGCAGAAGCAGGGCAGGACAGGACTGCCGGAGCAGCGGGCAGAAGCAGGGCAGGACAGGACTGCCGGAGCAGCGGGCAGAAGCAGGGCAGGACAGGACTGCCGGAGCAGCGGGCAGAAGCAGGGCAGGACAGGACTGCCGGAGCAGCGGGCAGAAGCAGGGCAGGACAGGACTGCCGGAGCAGCGGGCAGAAGCAGGGCAGGACAGGACTCTGTTCACACGGAACAGACAGGAAGGGAAAGACAGAGCCAGACACCCACAGAGTACTTGCAGTGAAGTAGCGAGTGGACCACAAACTCACAAACGGGAGTACAGAGACAACAGGCAGGAGTTAAATACGAGTTCAGACTCTGCAGAAAAAGGAAGGGAACGGACATAGAGGAAAAACAGGTAAAGGATAGGAGAGAGTTCAGACTGGAACTGAGTGTACGGAGGAGACCGACACTGCAGCGGGATACAGGAGCGGGTCTGGGAATACTGCCCCCAGAGAGGCGGGACGAACAGGCAAGGAGCGTGTTCAGACAGGACAGACAAGATACAGGAGCGGGTCTAGGAAAACGGCCACTAGAAGGCGAGAGGAACAGGCTAGGAGCGAGTTCAGACAGGTCAGACGAGATACAGGAACGGGTCTAGGTAATCGGCCCCTAGAAGGCAGGAGAAACAGGCTAGGAGCGTGTTCAGACAGGACTGACAAGAGACAGGAGCGGGTCTAGGTAATCGGCCCCTAGAAGGCGGGGGAACAGGCTAGGAGCGTGTTCAGACAGGACTGACAAGAGACAGGAGCGGGTCTAGGTAATCGGCCCCTAGAAGGCGGGGGGAACAGGCTAGGAGCGTGTTCAGACAGGACAGACAAGATACACAGAAAGGACTCAGTTCAGACACGGGAACTAATACCGCAAAGCAGGAGACATACAGGACTCAGTTCAGACACGGGAACTAATACCGCAAAGCAGGAGACATACAGGACTCAGTTCAGACACGGGAACTAATACAGAAAAGCAGGAGACATACAGGACTTAGTTCAGACACGGGAACTAATACCGCAAAGCAGGAGACATACAGGACTAAGTTCAGACAGGCCTGGAAATACAGCCTCCAGGAAAGGCAGACAAGGAAACAAAGACGGGACCTGGCACCTTCAGAGTGCAAGCACACACTGAAGGAAAACACTTATGCTCAGGCAGGGATAGAAGGGAGCTGCTGAGCTATATACCAAGTGTCAGACAGCAATAGGCTGAGGACGCACAAGGGGCGTGACCCACAGCAGGTACAAAAAGCAGGAAGTGATCGGGCGCCGCCCTTAAGCAGCAGAGACAGACACAAACAGACAGCATGGAGGGAAGCCAGAGAGACACTCTGGACAGGAGATCAAGTGCGCTCTCTTGCACAGTGGGAGATGGACCACCATGCAAGGACGCCGCCAGGTATGTTACAATGTGCCAATTCTTGCATGCCATACTTCATAGACACTGCAGAGCGCAGGCAGGCCTCCGCTCTGCAGTGTCTATGAAGGATGGCACGCTGGTTGGCAGCCCTCAGCTGCGATCCAGCCAGTCATCTCAATGCCATCCCAGCATGGGAGAATTCTCCTGCTCAAGCGCTGAGCACAGGAGAATTCTCCCACGCTGTCAGTGTCAAATTTTTGGTGAAAAAATCATTAAAATTAAAAAAAAAAACACATTTAGGGAATTCATCTTTATTAACCCCTCCACTTGAGGGGTTAATAAAGATGCAGTCCCTAAATTATTATTTTTTTTTTATTTTTTAATAAATTTTTCCTAAAAATATTGACGTGGGCTTTGCCATATTTTTGTATGCCAGCCAGGTACAGCATCCAGGAATGGGCTGCCCCCAACCCCCAGCTGCCTATTTGTACCTGGCCAGACACAACAACATAGGGAAGCCCTTTTTTTTATTATTTCATGAATTTCATGAAATAATTAAGAAAAAAATATGTGGGGCTTCGCCCTATTTTTGTGTCCAGCTAGGTACAACTAAGCAGCTGGGGGCTGGAATCCACAGTGCAGGGTGGCCCATTGGAAATGAACTCGGCTCATCTGGATGCCGTCACAGCGAGACACTGAGGAGCTTCACTGAGGAGCTTCTCAGTGTCTGCGGCATGGCTAGCTGGATGGCAGCGTTCTGTTACGATCCAGCCTGTCATATCAATGTAGCAGAACTGAAGCTATCCTGGGAACCATGGAAAGGTAAGGATGAGGTTGGTTTATTATTTTACTTTTATTGCAGAAGACATTGGCTTCAGCTGGAATGGGCGATACGGTAAGTAGGGTTTAATTTAGAACATTAAAGGAATGTCTTTATTTCAATTAAAGTACTTTATTCTGGGTGTTTGTGTTTTTTTTAACTTTGACTATGGGTTTAGTAATGGGGTTGTCTTATAGACGCCTCTCCATTACTCACCTGGGCTTGATGTCAGCTGGCATTATAAGCTGACATCAAGCCCAACCCTATTACCCCACTGCCACCGCTACAGAGCAGTGGGAAGAGCGAGGCTAAGTGCCAGAATTGTCACATCCTATGGATGCGCCATTTCTGGGGTGGCTGAGGGCTGGTGTTTCTAGCCTTGGAGGGGGCCAATATTCATGGCACCCTTCCTGGGCTATTAATATCAGCCCTCAGCTGTCTGACTAGCCTTTGCTAGCTATTAAAATAGGGGGACCCCACGTCATTTTTTTTTTTGGTCCCACATTTTAATAGCTAGTAAAGGCTAGGTATTCAGCTGGGGGCTGATATTAGTAGCCTGGGAAGCTCTGTGGGTATTACCTCCTTCCCAGGCTTCAAACATCTGTCCCAGCCATCTGCTTAACCTCCGCTAGAGACTAAAATTACGGGGAACCCCACGCCAATTTTTTTTTTAATAAATCCTTTATTTTAACACTAAATGACAAGTACAGTAACCAACGCTATCACTGTGCTTATTATATATGTGACTGACATGTTTCTATCTATCTCATCTATGTGTGATGCTCTATTCTTTCTTTTCTAAAATGTCGGGTACCCGTGTATGCCGCTGCTGAATTGCCGGCTTTTCATGTTTCACTATGAGCACTGTTCCCATCGATTTGGGCAATCACTGTAATGCCACAACCACCATGGCTGTGGCATTACAGTGAGTGGCAGATAATCCCTGCATGATTGGTGCTCTAAATAGCGCCAGACATGCAGGACGGGGACCCGAGCTCCCGCCCGAGCATCGCGCAAGTACTCGGCGAGCTCCGAGCATCTCGAGTACTGAGATGCTCGGGCGAGTACCGAGCAGTGGTGAGCATGCTCGCTCATCACTAGTGAAGAGCCATACTAAGGCAGGTAATCAAACTTGGGGTTATTCACTATGGAAACTGAAGGCTTAAGGGTCATCTTAGAACAATACAGATACATGAACGGACAATACAGATATCATTCTAATGATCTTTTTACATCTAGGCCTACAATATTTATTAGAGGGCATCCTATACATCAAAGGAAAAGAAGGTTTAGTTATCATCACAGACAGAAATTCTTATCTGGAGAAGTGAAATCTTGAAATTCTATGCCGTAACATGTTGTAATGGTTGATTCTCTACAAAACGTTCTGGATGTTTTTCTTGAAAAATATAATGTTACAGATTAGGGGTACTATTTTATGTGATGGAAAGTTGATATAGGGAACTAGTCTCATTGCCATAAGTGGATTCAGGAAGAATTTTTTCCATAATATGAGGCAATTAGCTTTTGCCTCTTTGGGGTTTTTGCTTCCTCTGGATCAACATGTTGGGGTGTAAGTTGAATGTCTATTTTCAACCTTAAAAAGCTATGAAACTTTGTAGTTTGTGTGACTAGTCCAAGAGACTGATTCCCATTGTCTTCTACCTACTCTGTTCCACTAGACTAACAGGTCTGTCCCTATGTCAGTGTATATAAAGAGACCTTTAACTCAATGGGAGCAGGGCAAGGAGAAGCTGCCTAGGACCAAAATCTTGGACTAGTCACTGAACTGATTGGTCCTGGCTTTTCAAAGTATGACATAATTTCTTAATTTTGTAATTTATTATTAACTTTTATAATGTTCTTCATTCAATATGTCATCACTTAACCCTTTCGCGCCAGAGCCTGTTTTTGCCTTAGTGACTGGGCCATTTTTTTTCAATTCTGACCAGTGTCATTTTATGTTGTAATAACTCTGGAATGCTTCAATGGATCCCACTTATTCTGAGATTGTTTTTTCATGACATATTGTACTTAATGTTAGTGGTAAAATTTGTTCAATATGACTTGCTTTTATTTTTGAAAATACATTTCGCAATTTTCAAACTTTAAATTTTTAATAAACTCATGGTGCTCAAAACCACATTCAAGAAGTTTATTAACCCTCCAGATGCTTCACAGGAATTAATGGAACGTGGCAAGAAATAATAAATATTTAAGTAAAGTGCTCACGAAGCAGAAATGCTGCATATATTTTCGGCTTCTCCCTGGCAGAAAAACGCATGCGGATTTTACATGCGTTTTTCTTGCCAGGTAGAAGCGTTTGCCAAGCGTTTTTGCATGCATTTCTGCAAGCTGGTTATCAAGCACTTTTCCAGGCGATTTTAGTATCAATTGGAAAAGTGCTTGACAACTTGGTCACACTATATACATCCATGCAACCGGCATGGATTTATATAGTCTGACCAAGTAATAGTTAAAAAAAAGAATAAAAATGGTAAGAAAATAAAAAATAAAGATTATACTTACTTTCCGATGGCCCCCGGTGTTTTCTCTCCTGCGTCCAGTCTCCCCGTGTCTCACGGTGGTCTAAAAGGACCTGCGGTGACATCATTTAGTCATGTGACAGGTCATGCGACCGCCGACGTCAGCGGTCGCGTGACTTGTCACATGAACTAAATGACGTCACCACAGGTCCTTTTAGACCACCGCGAGACACGGGGAGACTGGACGCAGGAGAGAAAACACTGGGGGCCATCGGAAGGTAAGTATAATCATTATTTTTTATTTTAAATTATTTTTTTAACAGGTATCATGGCACCCGAGTCTGGAGGAGAGTCTCCTTTTATCAATACCCGGGTACCATCAGCACATAAGACTGCATAACATCCGCATGTATATATGTATACATACGGATGTTGTGCAGTTCAATGCAAGTCAATGGCGGAATTTACGCCGCGTGTCCGCAAAATTAATGGACATGCTGCGTATTTTTCAGCAATGATAATCCGCAGTGGAAATTTCCGCAGCATATGCACAGCACATGCGGATTATCATTGGGGACCAAGGGGCACATATTACCAAGCATTTTTTAAGCATTTTCGCTGTGGAAATTCCTCAGCAAAAACGCTTGAAAAACACATAGTGGGCAGGCAGCCTTAACTTTTTTTTCACAAAAAGTTTATTTTAGCCCCAAATTTTTCATTTTCACAAGGGTAGCAAGAAAAAATGGACACCAAAATTTGTTGTGCAATTTCTCCTGAGTACGCGGATACCCCATATGTGGTGTAAAACTACTGTCTGGGAGCATTGCAGGGCTCAGAAGGGAAGGAGCACCGCTTAACTTTTGGAATACAAAATTGGCTTTAATCGATATCGGATGCCATGTCACGTTTGGAGGGCCCCTGAGGTGCCTAAACAGTGGAGACCCCAAACAAGTGACCCAATTTTGGAAACTAGACCCCTCAAGGAATTTATCTAGATGTGTGGTGAGCACCTTGAACCCCCAGTGGCTTCACAGAATTTTATAATGTTGAGCCGTGAAAATTAAAAACACATTTTTCCCATAAAATTGCTATTTTAGCCACAAATTTTATATTTTCACAAGTGTAGCAAGAAAAAATGGACTCCAAAATTTGTTGTGCAAATTCTCCTGAGTACGCCGATATCCCACATGTGGTGGAAAAGTACTATCTGGGAGCACAGCAGGGATCATAAGGGAAGGAGCACCATTTAATTTTTGAAATGCAAAATTGGCTGGACTCGATAGCGGACGCCATGTCGCGTTTGGAGAGCTCTTGAGGTGCCTAAACAATGGAAACCTCACACAAGTGAACCCATTTTGGAAACTACACCCCTTGAGGCGTCCATCTGCTGGTGTGATGATCATCTTGATACCAAAGTTACCTCACAGAACTTTAAAAAATTGGTACGTGAAAATGAAATATTACTTTTGTTTCATGGAAAAGCTGATTTAGCATCAAATTTCTCATTTTTGCAAGAGTAAAATGAGAAAATGTACCCCACAGTCGATTGTGCAATTTCTCTTGAGTATGCCGATACTCCATATGTGGTCATAAGCTACATTTTAGCCACAGTGGAAAGCTCAGAAGGGAAGGAGCACCATATTGGAGAGCAGATTTTGCAGGAATGGTTTGTGGGTGACATGTCACATTATCAGAGCCCCTGAGGTGCCAGAACAGCAGAACCCCACAAAAAGTGGCAACATTTTACAACTTATTCCTCTGAATAAATTCATCTAGTGGTGCAGTGTGCATACTGACCCCACAGCTATTCTATAGAAATTTATACCATTGTGCAGTGAGGAAAAAATAATTACCACTTTTTTACCACTAAAATGTTGTTTTAACCTCAGATGTTACATGGGAAAATAGGTAGATAAGTAAATGGTGACTACACCCATAGATGAATTCCCAGAGGGGTGTCCCATTCAAAATGGGGTCACTTCAGGGGGATTCTGCTGTTCTGTCACTTTTCAGAGCCACTAAGTGTCAGAACAGCAGAATCCCCTATGAAGTGACCCCATTTTGGAAATTACACCCCTCTGGGAATTCATCTATGAGTTTATTGACCATTTTAACTCCATGGATGATTTCCAGAAACAAACACAAAGTGGAAGTTTTAGATTTTGGAGAATTCCCCCCTGCCCTCTGGAAATTGTTACGTGAGCTCTACTGAAATGTGTCATTCACAAAATAAACCAAATGCTTCAATGAAAAAATTGTATACATTTTTACAGTTTAAAAAATGTGGTTCTGTGGGGAAGACTTTAAAGCAGTCAATGAGGCATAAGGCTGGTAATGATGGACATTGTGGGCAATATTATTCTTCATTCCTCTCTTGGAACATACACGACATCTTATCTGGGGTTCTTTTCTTGTTTCTGTTGCTGGAATGAGTGAAATAAAATGTCGCTCAGTGAGTCTTTTCACATCTTCAGATTCTAATAAATAAGCGGGTTTAACACTTTCAAAAACAAGATTTTCAAAGACCTTTTCCTGATAATCAAGGAAACTATCTGAATTTCCTATTTTTTGTATAGCACAAAAGAATTATATGTGGCCACCTGAAACAAATAAATGACTAACGTTTTATACCAGGTATATGATTTTCTTGATACCTGGTATGGCTATAGAACCTGTTCTGCAAGGTCCACACCTCCCATGTGTTTGTTGTAGTCAATGACTGACACAAGTTTTTGCTTTTGGGAATATTGGATCCTAGTTCTACAGTGGCCCTTGTAGCATCTGTGTGGATCAAGCTGAGGATAAAAATATCCTTCATATCCTTATACTTAAGGGCAAGCAGCTCTCCATTGCATACAGCCATTGAATGCCCCTTTTGGAACTTTTCATTGATCAATGATTGTGGAAACTCCTAACGGTTTTTATGAATGGTCCCACAAGCCCCTATGTTGTGCTCAACAAGACTTTTAAATAGGTTTATGCTGGTGAAATAATTGTCTACATAAAGATTGAAGCCTTTTTGTAAAAATGGACTTATCAGCTCTCAAATGATTTTTCCAGATGTTCCCAGATCAGTGGGGCATCCCGGTGGGTTTAGTTGGCTATCTTTCCCCTCATAAGTGTGAAAAGCTGAAGTGTATCCGATTGAACTCTAGCACATTTTATACAGCTTTATTCCGAACCTTGCCCTCTTAGATGGAAACAATTGCTTGAGGTGCAGGCTTACTTAGAATTTTACAAGGGACTCATCAAAATAAATGTTTTGCGTAGAGGTGTAGAGACTTATGAACTTTTCTGTCAAGTCTTCAATGATGGGTCTGATTTTATATAGTCTGTGATGTTCTGGGGCATTTTTGGGCAGGCATTATTATTATTATTATTATTATTTATTATTATAGCACCATTTATTCCAAGTCGCTTTACATGTCAAAGGGGTATACATAGCAAAAACAATTACAATTACAATAATCATGAACAATACAAGTCAGCAACTGATACAGTAGGAGAGAGGTCCCTGCCCGCAAGGGCTCACAATCTACAAGGGATGGGTGAGGATACAGTAGGTAAGGGTAAAGCTGGTCATGCAGCGGTATGGTGGAGTGGGGGTTAGTGCCGGTTGTAGGCTTGTCGGAAGAGGTCTTCAGGTTCCTTTTGAAAGTTTCCACGGTAGGCGAGAGTCTGATGTGTTCGGGTAGAGAGTTCCAGAGAAATCTTGTATGCGATTGTGGGAAGAGAAGATAAGAAAGTAGTAGAGAAGGAGATCTTGTGAGGCATTTACTATTGTCATTAAAATTCCCAAATCTCTTGAGCATTTCATAACATGTCCTAGGAAGAATGACAGAAAACATAGGGGTGGTTTGAACGGGGCGGTTGGACAAGTATGAGCAAATGCGCATTTTTTTTAATAAGCAAGCCCCATGGCAAATGTAAGTCCTAAAAAATGTTTTCATTTCCAGAACATTAGCTAGCATCCATAATTTTGACCTAGCATAACAGGGTCATGGATTCTGGCTGATAAATTGGGATTCATATAAATTTGTTTGCAGGAAAATATGCTCTGGCAACCTATCTGTCAAAAACAAATTAAAAAATGAATTGGTCCAAAATTGTCCACCTCCACATTTATACCAGAAATGGCATTGAAATCAGGGAAGCATGGAGTAGCCGAATCATAACCATCCCATCTGGTAAATGCTACATCAAGTGGCAAAGTCCCTTGTACATTGGCATGCACCAATTCACTAGTACCAGGGGCATAGCTTGTACTGGGCAATCTTCCCTGTTTTGGAGAAGTTTCTCCAGTAGCACTATTTTCCCCTCTTGTGCTGGGCCTTGTGTTTGAGGATTGACCAGAATCATTGATCATTTCAGAGCTATCACTGTTTACGCTACTAAAGCCCTCAAAATCCACATCAGAATTTGACATTGCACTTTCTTCACTGTGAGAACATAAAAGGGCATACCCTCCTCTGCAGTAAAAGACTGACAGGCAATTTTATTAGTTTTTATCATTTTTGACATGACTAACTGACTTGACTAATCAACATGACTGACGTGACTAACTGACCTGACTAACTGACGTGACTACTATGAAATTATTGGTAAAACAATTGCAATCAAATCTAAACCTAGCCTAACCCTAACCCTAGCCTAACCCTAACCCCACCCTAACACTACCCCTAGCCTAACCCTAGTCTACTGCTAACTCTAGCCAAACCCTAGATTAATTATAACCCTAGCCTACCCCTAACCCTAGCCTAACCCTAGCCTAACCCTAGCATAACCCTAACCCTAGCCTAACCCTAACCCTAGCCTTACCCTAACCCTAGCCAAACTCTCACTTGTTTTATCTGTTTTTTACTGTATAAGCAGTTGTTACACTGTACCTCCTCTGATCGCTCACTGACTGGGGATTAGAGGAGAAACAGCCTTTTTATGAGGCAGAATGCCTGGGAAAGTTTGTTGCTACAACAAACTTTCCCAGTGATTGTTCTCATTGGCTGGCATGATGCTGAAGTCATCAGGACCTGAACCAAGCAGGTCTTGATGAGGTCAGGGGTCACAGCCAGCTGTCTGCATCGGAATCCTCACGTTATAAGGTACATGGGGGTCCCTATCAGTGCAAAACGGCTGTCACTATCTTCTGAATGCTGTGATCGCTATTGATCGCGGCATCTAGAAGATAGGAATAAGTTAACATCATGGGGACCTTATCTAATCAGGTCCCGATGATGTCACCTGTCAGAGCTATCCCTCTGCACCAAAATCGCAGTGCTTTGAGGACCGTGGGGGTTCTGAGCGCTGTGAGACTGCAGACTGTTGATAAACATCAGCGCTGCATAGAGCACAGCAGGAGCCAATGTTTATCTACAGTGAGCCAGTTTCTTTGTAGTGCTTGATGGTTTTTGCAACTGCACTTGGGGACACTTTCAAAGTTTTCCCAATTTTTCGCACTGACTGACCTTCATTTCTTAAAGTAATTATGGCCACTCGTTTTTCTTTATTTAGCTGCTTTTTTCTTGCCATAATACAAATTCTAACAGTCTATTAAGTAGGACTATCAGCTGTGTATCCACCAGACTTCTGCACAACACAACTGATGGTCCCAACCCCATTTATAAGGCAAGAAATCACCTGTGAAGTGAAAACCATTTCCGGTGACTACCTCTTGAAGCTCATCAAGAGAATGCCAAGAGTGTGCAAAGCAGTCATCAAAGCAAAAGGTGCCTACTTTGAAGAACCTAGAATATAAGACATATTTTCAGTTGTTTCACACTTTTTTGTTAAGTATATAATTCCACATGTGTTAATTCATAGTTTTGATGCCTTCAGTGTGAATGTACAATTTTCATAGTCATGAAAATACAGAAAAATCTTTAAATGAGAAGGTGTGTCCAAACTGTTGGTCTGTACTGTAGCTTGTGGTGAAAAAGTTTTGGACACTAATGAAAAGTTAAACTTGTGTCAAAATTGTATGGTAAAGTAAAACATAACAAGGGCAACAGAAATGGTAGTGTGATAGAAAAAAACCATCATATCATGGAAAAAAATGTGGGAGAAGCTAGCAGCAACACCCCCAACTGTCACGGTAGTAGTAGTAGTAAATGCAGGTCACACAACCTCTTTTGCCTTGGGAAGCAAAATTTTGGAGACACACCACTTATCGCCATCATAGCAGGATTATGCTATCTTTGACAGCAACACCTTCAGCTGTAGTCAGTGTTCTACTCAGTCCATCTCATATGCTGGCATAAAACTTAATGTTTTAGGGAGTCGAATTTTTGGTCCGTAAATTATACCTTTTTTCGTTCAGCCCCATAATCCCCTAAACCATGTTGTGGCTAGGGAACATACTACACCAAAAAAACTTCTTTCAGTTAAGTTAATTTATTAGAAAAAATGAACAGTCAGCATTTGTTCTGAGATGACATGGGGCTGGAGGAGATGGGGAGCATAATTTTCGCACAAAACTTTGTGGCAGGCTTTGCACACCATGGTGGTAGGTGCACTGGCAGTGATAGTGGCACTCTGAGCTACTGTAAATTTTTAGGTAGAATTCAGTGGTATGGTGGGTCAAAGATCTCAGGCAATTTTTCTCATCAAGGCAAAAGTCTGCCAAATCAAGGCCAACGATGATGAATCTGTGCTGGATAAGACCTGTGAACCAGACATTGGTGTTATGGAGGTGAAGTCATCAGAGGTGGAGTATGTTAGCCTCGGTGATACACAACGCAGGCCACATGGGGCTAAAAGATATTACTGAGAAAAATCTTTCTTTTTCTGTGATTGCTCTGGAACAGGTGATGACATTGGTACTATTAATGGAGGGGCTCAACAGTGCCTAAAAAGTATTGTTGCGCTGGTGGCAAGTATTACATGGGGGCATCTTGGATGTGGGAGTTCATTTGCACATTGGTGCCAGATGATTCTTCAGCAGCCTTATATCCTTTGGAAGTCTTGTGTTTGCTAATAATAGCAGTTATGATGTCCTCAGACAGCTCCTTTGTCTTCACTATTGTGACAAAGAAACAGGGCCTACCATGTGGCTTTTTAAAACACTGAAGTCATCATTAATTGGCTAATTCATGTCACATGAGCACCGACAATTAATCACAGGTGAATCTCTTTTGTGATTTGCCACAGGTGAGTTTTAAAGTATTGTGTATCAGTTACTCTTTTGTATTTAACACGAGTGCTCTATACAAAAAAACTGTTTCACTTGATTTATTTTTTTCAGGAGATATTCCACATTTTGTATTTATACTTCATGGGAGCCAATAACTATGAGCAGGACTGTATGTGATGCATGCAACATTTTTATCACTATTTATCATACTTGTGAGGCAAAATAAACAAAAGATTGCATTTCTAAATTGTTTTCATTTACAAAAAAACTCCATTCACAGATATCTATAATTCACACATTATTTTTATTATGAGGGTTGATACAGTCACAGCAATGCTAAATATATGTAGGTATTTTATATCTTAGCCAAGCAGTATAATTAACAGGTTAACTTTATTCTTTATGTGCATATATGATTATGGTGATATCCAAATTATACCTTTTTATGTTCTACTACTTTTGAACAAGAAAATCACTTAAAAAATGATTGTTTTTAATCATCATATTGAGAGCTTTAGCTTTTTTTCAGTTTACCGAACTGTATGAGGTTTTGTTGTTTGCATAACTGGCTGTAATTTTTATTGTTATCAATAGGGAAAGAATAGAACATCTAATGACTTTAATTTCATTTTTTTGTAAGGTGACACAAACAAAAACAGAAATTATGGCTCACTTTTTCATATTTGTTTAGCAGTATCAATCACAAATATAGATCAATAGAATGGATCACCACAAAAGTGGTGATACCAAATACTATATGTGTCAATTTTGTAAGGATGTGTTTTCTAATAAATCAACCAAAATTTTTAATATTCAAGCAGGGATTTGTTTTTTTTAATTGTTACACTTATAATCTTTTTTTAAAAGGGACTCAACATGCGATCCTTGATCGCAAAATACACAATACACAGTTCATAGGTACTGCAGTATTTGAGACCGGAGATCCACATAAAAATTATACATGCCCCACAGTGGGACTAAATGAAAAATGAAAGAGTAAAAACACACAAAAAATGCACAAAAATCCCGAAAAGTCGTTTCACAACACAAAATGCAGCATTTGTGATAAATCACCAAAAAACAAAGTACACACATTGGTATCGCCGCATCAAGCACGACCTGCTCTATAAAACTGGCACATTTCTTCTGTGTAGCATGAAAGTTGCCATGGAAAAGCTCCCTCAGGTATTATAAAATAAATAGTAAAAACATCCTAGACTCTGAGTTCCGAAGAGGTGAGTTTATTTGGTTGCACATTCTGGAGATTGGAATGCATTTGCAACGTTATCCACATCTATTTGTGTAACATGAATGCATGAGATGTTGAGGAGAATTACGCAATCTTTAATTAAAGAGATGACATTTGCCTCACTTATTTGAATGGCATTCATGAGAACTCTACATATTAAACACAATATTCCAAATATGCATTCATCCAATCTACGGGCTATGGATAGGTGGTAATTGAAAATGCATTGACGATCATCAAGGCCTCTTCACGGATAAGGCTGCAGAACATTTGTAGTAAGCGCAAAGACATAATCTACTAACTAGAGATGAACGTTGTTCGACTCGAACTGTTCGCCAATCTCAAATTCGAGCTCTTTTGGGTGGTGTTCGAGCCGTTCGGCGAACACGAACGATTTGAAAAAAATTCGGCTGTTCGAGGTTATGTTCGATAACTGTTCGTGCACCAAAATCATAACTGGATTTTTTCTCAGTAATGATGAAAATTAATGTTAATACGCAGTTTGAGTGTACAGCGGGGCGGGGGGAGGGTCAGGGGATGGATCTCTGCAGGAATAATGAAGATCTCTTTTTTTTTTTTCTCTTTCCCGCATTTACAGTGGGGAGGTGCAATCTGTCAGCCTATCAGCAGCGCACACATGGAGCGAAGTGCTTTTTTTCACACAAGCAAGGCCATGTGTCATTGGCAGTGTATGTCACATGTCCTTGCCCTATAAAACCCAGCCATTTTCCCCGTCGCCACCATTTTCTCACTGCTGCAGCTGCATGTTAGACGGCACCGCTGTTGTTGTGTGCGCTATACCTTGTTAATTTCAAGCCAATTTTCGCACAAATCTACAGATAGCTTGGGAGTAGGGAATAGTTGTGATTGCAGTCCTTTTAAGGACTAGGTTACAACATTTCCTACGACTTTTATCAGGCAGGTCTGTGCTCTTAAATAGATAGGTTGTGGGAGTAAAGACTAATTGTAATTGCAGTCCTTTTCAGGACTAAGTTACATCAGTTCCTATCAGTTTTTGCCAGGCAGGTCTGTGCCAGTGCTGTGCAAGTTTTTTTCACGGCATTTGGCTAAATCTAGCAAAGCTAATCCTTTTTGGCCTATTGCAGAGTGTGAAAGTCAGTGGAGTAGCCTATCTGTGTTGCAAGCTACACCACCTGTGTAAAGAATACCAATTTTTTTACTGCACCTAGTGAAGTAAAACCTTTTGGGCATAGCATCATTCTATTAGTCCATCTATACTGACCTCCATCAGGTTGCAAATTGAATATAATTTTTTTCTGCAACTAGCTCTAAAAAACTATTTGGCCTTCTAGCTGTGTGTGGGACTTGTTCTATTAGTCCATCTATACTGACCTCCATCAGGTTGCAAATTCAAAATAATTTTTTGTCTGCATCTAGCTCTGAAAAAGTATGTGGCTTCCAGCAGTGTGTGGGACTTGTTCTATTAGTCCATCTATACTGACCTCCATCAGGTTGCAAATTAAAAATAATTTTTATCTGCTTCTAGCTCTGAAAAAATATTTGGTCTTCTAGCAGTGTGTGGGACTTGTTCTATTAGTCCATCTATACTGATCTCCATCAGGTTGCAAATTAGAAATATTTTTTATCTGCATCTAGCTCTGAAAAAATATTTGGCCTTCTAGCAGTGTGTGGGACTTGTTCTATTAGTCCATCTAGACTGACCTCCATCAGGTTGCATACTGAATATAATTTTTATCTGCATCTAGCTCTGAAAAAATATTTGGCCTTCTAACAGTGTGTGGGACTTGTTCTATTAGTCCATCTATATTGACCTCCATCAGGTTGAAAATTAAAAATATTTTTTTTCTACATCTAGCTCTGAAAAAATATTTGGCCTTCTAGCAGTGTGTGGGACTTGTTCTATTAGTCCATCTATACTGACCTCCATCAGGTTGCAAATTAAAAAGAATTTTTATCTTCATCTAGCTCTGAAAAAATATTTGGCCTTCTAGCAGTGAGTGGGACTTGTTCTATTAGTCCATCTATTCTGACCTCCATCAGGTTGCAAACTGAAAATCATTTTTTTCTGCATCTACCTCTGAAAAAATATTTGGCCTTCTAGCAGTGTGTGGGACTTGTTCTATTAGTCCATCTATACTGACCTCCATCAGGTTGCAAATTGAATATAATTTTTTTCTGCATCTAGCTCTGAAAAAATATTTGGCCTTCTAGCAGTGTGTGGGACTTGTTCTATTAGTCTATCTATACTGGCCTCCATCAGGTTGCAAATTCAAATTAATTTTTTGTCTGCATCTAGCTCTGAAAAAATATGTGGCTTCTAGCAGTGTGTGGGACTTGTTCTATTTGTCCATCTATACTGACCTCCATCAGGTTGCAAATTAAAAATAATTTTTATCTGCATCTAGCTCTGAAAAAATATTTGGCCTTCAAGCAGTGTGTGAAACTTGTTCTATTAGTCCATCTATACTGACCTCCATCAGGTTGCAAACTGAATATAATTTTTTTCAGCATCTACCTCTGAAAAAATATTTGGCCTTCTAGCAGTGTGTGGGACTTGTTCTATTAGTCCATCTATACTGACCTCCATCAGGTTGAAAATTAAAAATATTTTTTTTCTGCATCTAGCTCTGAAAAATTATTTGGCCTTCTAGCAGTGTGTGGGACTTGTTCTATTAGTCCATCTATACTGACCTCCATAAGGTTGCAAATTAAAAATTATTTTTATCTACATCTAGCTCTGAAAAAATATTTGGCCTTCTAGCAGTGTGTGGGACTTGTTCTATTAGTCCATCTATTCTGACCTCCATCAGGTTGCAAACTAAATATAATTTTTTTCTGCATCTACCTCTGAAAAAATATTTGGGCTTCTAGCTGTGTGTGGGACTTGTTCTATTAGTCCATCTATACTGACCTCCATCAGGTTGCAAACTGAATATAAATTTTTTCTGCATCCACCTCTGAAAAAATATTTGGCCTTCTAGCTGAGTGTGGGACTTGTTCTATTAGTCCATCTACACTGACCTCCATCAGGTTGCAAATTGAATATAATATTTTTCTGCATCTAGCTCTGAAAAAATATTTGGCCTTCTAGCAGTGTGTGGGACTTGTTCTATTAGTCCATCTATAATGACCTCCATCAGGTTGCAAACTGAATATAATTTTTTTCTGCATCTACCTCTGAACAAATATTTGGGCTTCTAGCTGTGTGTGGGACTTGTTCTATTAGTCCATCTATACTGACCTCCATCAGGTTGCAAATTAAAAATAATTTTTATCTGCAACTAGCTCTGAAATAATATTTGGCCTTCTAGCAGTGTGTGGGTCTTGTTCTATTAGTCCATCTATACTGACCTCCATCAGGTTGCAAACTGAATATATTTTTTTTTCTGCATGTAGCTCTGAAAAAGTAATTGGGCTTCTAGCTGTGTGTGGGACTTGTTCTATCATTCCATCTATACTGACCTCCATCAGGTTGCAAATTGAATATAATATTTTTCTGCATCTAGCGCTGAAAAAATATTTGGGCTTCTAGCTGTGTGTGGGACTTGTTCTAATAGTCCATCTATACTGACCTCCATCAGGTTGCAAATTGAATATAATATTTTTCCGCATCTAGCTCTGAAAAAATATTTGGCCTTCTAGCAGTGTGTGGGACTTGTTCTATTAGTCCATATATACTGACCTCCATCAGGTTGCAAATTGAATATAATTTTTTTCTGCATCTACCTCTGAAAAAATATTTGGGCTTCTAGCTGTGTGTGGGACTTGTTCTATTAGTCAATCTATACTGACCTCCATCAGGTTGCAAATTGAATATAATTTTTTTCTGCATCTAGCTCTGAAAAAATATTTGGCCTTCAAGCTGTGTGTGGGACTTGTTCTATTAGTCCATCTATACTGACCTCCATCAGGTTGAAAATTAAAAATATTTTTTTTCTGCATCTAGCTCTGAAAAAATATTTGGCCTTCTAGCAGTGTGTGGGACTTGTTCTATTAGTCCATCTATACTGACCTCCATCAGGTTGCAAATTAAAAATAATTTTTATCTGCATCTAGCTCTGAAAAAATATTTCGCCTTCTAGCAGTGTGTGGGACTTGTTCTATTAGTCCATCTATTCTGACCTCCATCAGGTTGCAAACTAAATATAATTTTTTTCTGCATCTACCTCTGAAAAAATATTTGGGCTTCTAGCTGTGTGTGGGACTTGTTCTATTAGTCCATCTATACTGACCTCCATCAGGTTGCAAATTAAAAATAATTTTTATCTGCATCTAGCTCTGATAGCTCTGAAAAAATATTTGGCCTTCTAGCAGTGTGTGGGACTTGTTCTATTAGTCCATCTATACTGACCTCCACCAGGTTGCAAACTGAATATAAATTTTTTCTGCATCTACCTCTGAAAAAATATTTGGCCTTCTAGCTGTGTGTGGGACTTGTTCTATTAGTCCATCTACACTGACCTCCATCAGGTTGCAAATTGAATATAATATTTTTCTGCATCTAGCTCTGAAAAAATATTTGGCCTTCTAGCAGTGTGTGGGACTTGTTCTATTAGTCCATCTATAATGACCTCCATCTGGTTGCAAACAGAATATAATTTTTTTCTGCATCTACCTCTGAACAAATATTTGGGCTTCTAGCTGAGTGTGGGACTTGTTCTATTAGTCCATCTATACTGACCTCCATCAGGTTGCAAATTAAAAATAATTTTTATCTGCAACTAGCTCTGAAATAATATTTGGCCTTCTAGCAGTGTGTGGGACTTGTTCTATTAGTCCATCTATACTGACCTCCATCAGGTTGCAAACTGAATATATTTTTTTTTCTGCATCCAGCTCTGAAAAAATATTTGGGCTTCTAGCTGTGTGTGGGACTTGTTCTATTAGTCCATCTATACTGACCTCCATCACTTTGCAAATTGAATATAATATTTTTCTGCATCTAGCTCTGAAAAAATATTTGGGCTTCTAGCTGTGTGTGGGACTTGTTCTATTCGTCCATCTATACTGACCTCCATCAGGTTGCAATTTGAATATAATATTTTTCCGCATCTAGCTCTGAAAAAATATTTGGCCTTCTAGCAGTGTGTGGGACTTGTTCTATTAGTCCATCTATACTGACCTCCATCAGGTTGCAAACTGAATATAATTTTTTTCTGCATCTACCTCTGATAAAATATTTGGGCTTCTAGCTTTGTGTGGGACTTGTTCTATTAGTCAATCTATACTGACCTCCATCAGGTTGCAAATTGAATATAATTTTTTTCTGCATCTAGCTCTGAAAAAATATTTGGCCTTCAAGCTGTGTGTGGGACTTGTTCTATTAGTCCATCTATACTGACCTCCATCAGGTTGCAAATTCAAAATAATTTTTTGTCTGCATCTAGCTCTGAAAAAACATTTGGCCTTCTAGCATTGTGTGGGACTTGTTCTATTCGTCCATCTATACTGACCTCCATCAGGTTGCAATTTGAATATAATATTTTTCCGCATCTAGCTCTGAAAAAATATTTGGCCTTCTAGCAGTGTGTGGGACTTGTTCTATTAGTCCATCTATACTGACCTCCATCAGGTTGCAAATTGAATATAATATTTTTCTGCATCTAGCTCTGAAAAAATATTTGGGCTTGTAGCTGTGTGTGGGACTTGTTCTCTTAGGCCATCTATACTGACCTCCATCAGGTTGCAAATTGAATATAATATTTTTCTGCATCTAGCTCTGAAAAAATATTTGGCCTTCTAGCAGTGTGTGGGACTTGTTCTTTTAGTCCATCTATACTGACCTCCTTCAGGTTGCAAATTGAATATAATATTTTTCTGCATCTAGCTCTGAAAAAATATTTGGCCTTCTAGCAGTGTGTGGGACTTGTTCTATTAGTCCATCTATACTGACCTCCATCAGGTTGCAAATTGAATATAATATTTTTCTGCATCTACCTCTGAAAAAATATTTGGCCTTCTAGCAGTGTGTGGGACTTGTTATTTTAGTCCATCTATACTGACCTCCATCAGGTTGCAAACTGAATATAATGTTTTTCTGCATCTACCTCTGAAAAAATATTTGGGCTTCTAGCTGTGTGCGGGACTTGTTCTATTAGTCCATCTATACTGACCTCCATCAGGATGCAAATTGAATATAATTTTTTTCTGCACCTAACTCTGAAAAAATATTTGGCCTTCTAGCAGTGTGTGGGACTTGTTCTATTAGTCCATCTATACTGACCTCCATCAGGTTGCAAATTCAAAATAATTTTTTGTCTGCATCTAGCTCTGAAAAAATATTTGGCCTTTTAGTAGTGTGTGGGACTTGTTCTATTAGTCCATCTATACTGAACTCCATCAGGTTGCAAATTAAAAATATTTTTTATCTGCATCTATCTCTGAAAAAATATTTGGCCTTCTAGCAATGTTTGGGACTTGTTCTATTAGTCCATCTATACTGACCTCCATCAGGTTGTAAACTGAATATAATTTTTTTCTGCATCTACCTCTGAAAAAATATTTGGGCATCTAGCAGTGTGTGGGACTTGTTCTATTAGTCCATCTATACTGACCTCCATCAGGTTGCAAATTGAATATAATATTATACTGCATCTAGCTCTAAAACAATATTTGGGCTTCTAGCTGTGTGTGGGACTTGCTCTATTAGTCCATCTATACTGACCTCCATCAGGTTGCAAATTGAATATAATATTTTTCTGCATCTACCTCTGAAAAAGTATTTGGGCTTCTAGCTGTGTGTGGGACTTGTTATATTAGTCCATCTATACTGACCTCCATCAGGTTGCAAATTGAATATAATTTTTTTCTGCATCTAGCTCTGAAAAAATATTTGGCCTTCTAGCAGTGTGTGGGACTTGTTCTATTAGTCCATCTATACTGACCTCCATCAGGTTGCAAATTAAAAATAATTTTTATCTGCATCTATCTCTGAAAAAATATTTGGCCTTCTAGCAGTGTGTGGGACTTGTTCTATTAGTCCGTCTATACTGACCTCCATCAGGTTGCAAACTGAATATAATTTTTTTCCTGCATCTACCTCTGAACAAATATTTGGGCTTCTAGCTGTGTGTGGGACTTGTTCTATTAGTCCATCTATACTGACCTCCATCAGGTTGCAAATTAAAAATAATTTTTATCTGCAACTAGCTCTGAAATAATATTTGGCCTTCTAGCAGTGTGTGGAACTTGTTCTATTAGTCCATCTATACTGACCTCCATCAGGTTGCAAACTGAATATATTTTTTTTTCTGCATCTAGCTCTGAAAAAATATTTGGGCTTCTAGCTGTGTGTGGGACTTGTTCTATTAGTCCATCTATACTGACCTCCATCAGTTTGCAAATTGAATATAATATTTTTCTGCATCTAGCTCTGAAAAAATATTTGGGCTTCTAGCTGTGTGTGGGTCTTGTTCTATTAGTCCATCTATACTGACCTCCATCAGGTTGCAAATTGAATATAATATTTTTCCGCATCTAGCTCTGAAAAAATATTTGGCCTTCTAGCAGTGTGTGGGACTTGTTCTATTAGTCCATCTATACTGACCTCCATCAGGTTGCAAACTGAATATAATTTTTTTCTGCATCTACCTCTGATAAAATATTTGGGCTTCTAGCTTTGTGTGGGACTTGTTCTATTAGTCAATATATAATGACCTCCATCAGGTTGCAAATTGAATATAATTTTTTTCTGCATCTAGCTCTGAAAAAATATTTGGCCTTCAAGCTGTGTGTGGGACTTGTTCTATTAGTCCATCTATACTGACCTCCATCAGGTTGCAAATTCAAAATAATTTTTTGTCTGCATCTAGCTCTGAAAAAACATTTGGCCTTCTAGCATTGTGTGGGACTTGTTCTATTAGTCCATCTATACTGACCTCCATCAGGTTGAAAACTGAATATAATTTTTTTCTGCATCTACCTCTGAAAAAATATTTGGGCTTCTAGCTGTGTGTGGGACTTGTTCTATTAGTCCATCTATACTGACCTCCATCAGGTTGCAAATTGAATATAATATTTTTCTGCATCTAGCTCTGAAAAAATATTTGGGCTTGTAGCTGTGTGTGGGACTTGTTCTCTTAGGCCATCTATACTGACCTCCATCAGGTTGCAAATTGAATATAATATTTTTCTGCATCTAGCTCTGAAAAAATATTTGGCCTTCTAGCAGTGTGTGGGACTTGTTCTTTTAGTCCATCTATACTGACCTCCTTCAGGTTGCAAATTGAATATAATATTTTTCTGCATCTAGCTCTGAAAAAATATTTGGCCTTCTAGCAGTGTGTGGGACTTGTTCTATTAGTCCATCTATACTGACCTCCATCAGGTTGCAAATTGAATATAATATTTTTCTGCATCTACCTCTGAAAAAATATTTGGCCTTCTAGCAGTGTGTGGGACTTGTTATTTTAGTCCATCTATACTGACCTCCATCAGGTTGCAAACTGAATATAATGTTTTTCTGCATCTACCTCTGAAAAAATATTTGGGCTTCTATCTGTGTGCGGGACTTGTTCTATTAGTCCATCTATACTGACCTCCATCAGGATGCAAATTGAATATAATTTTATTCTGCACCTAACTCTGAAAAAATATTTGGCCTTCTAGCAGTGTGTGGGACTTGTTCTATTAGTCCATCTATACTGAACTCCATCAGGTTGCAAATTAAAAATAATTTTTATCTGCATCTATCTCTGAAAAAATATTTGGCCTTCTAGCAATGTTTGGGACTTGTTCTATTAGTCCATCTATACTGACCTCCATCAGGTTGTAAACTGAATATAATTTTTTTCTGCATCTACCTCTGAAAAAATATTTGGGCTTCTAGCAGTGTGTGGGACTTGTTCTATTAGTCCATCTATACTGACCTCCATCAGGTTGCAAATTGAATATAATATTATTCTGCATCTAGCTCTTAAACAATATTTGGGCTTCTAGCTGTGTGTGGGACTTGCTCTATTAGTCCATCTATACTGACCTCCATCAGGTTGCAAATTGAATATAATATTTTTCTGCATCTACCTCTGAAAAAGTATTTGGGCTTCTAGCTGTGTGTGGGACTTGTTATATTAGTCCATCTATACTGACCTCCATCAGGTTGCAAATTGAATATAATTTTTTTCTGCATCTAGCTCTGAAAAAATATTTGGCCTTCTAGCAGTGTGTGGGACTTGTTCTATTAGTCCATCTATACTGACCTCCATCAGGTTGCAAATTAAAAATAATTTTTATCTGCATCTATCTCTGAAAAAATATTTGGCCTTCTAGCAGTGTGTGGGACTTGTTCTATTAGTCCGTCTATACTGACCTCCATCATGTTGCAAGCTGAATATAATTTTATTCTGCATCTACCTCTGAAAAAATATTTGGCTTTCTAGCAGTGTGTGGGACTTGTTCTTTTAGTCCATCTATACTGACCTCCATCAGGTTGCAAACTGAATTTAATGTTTTTCTGCATCTACCTCTGAAAAAGAATTTGGGCTTCTAGCTGTGTGTGGGACTTGTTCTATTAGTCCATCTATACTGACCTCCATCAGGATGCAAATTGAATATAATTTTTTTCTGCACCTAGCTCTGAAAAAATATTTGGCCTTCTAGCAGTGTGTGGGACTTGTTCTATTAGTCCATCTATACTGACCTCCATCAGGTTGCAAATTATAAATAATTTTTATCTGCATCTATCTCTGAAAAAATATTTGGCCTTCTAGCAGTGTGTGGGACTTGTTCTATTAGTCCATCTATACTGACCTACATCAGGTTGCAAACTGAATATAATTTTTTTGTGCATCTACCTCTGAAAAAATATTTGGGCTTCTAGCTGTGTGTGGGACTTGTTCTATTAGTTCATCTAAACTGACCTACATCAGGATGCAAATTTAAAATAATGTTTTGTCTGCATGTAGCTCTGAAAAAATATTTGGCCTTCTAGCAGTGTGTGGGACTTGTTCTATTAGTCCATCTATAATGACCTCCATCAGGTTGCAAATTAAAAATAATGTTTATCTGCATCTAGCTCTGAAAAAATATTTGGCCTTCTAGCAGTGTGTGGACTTGTTCTCTTAGTCCATCTATACTGACCTCCATCAGGTTGCAAACTGAACATAATTTTTTTCTGCATCTACCTCTGAAAAAATATTTGGGCTTCTAGCTGTGTGTGGGACTTGTTCTATTAGTCCATCTATACTGACCTCCATCAGGTTGCAAATTTAAAATAATGTTTTGTCTGCATGTAGCTCTGAAAAAATATTTGGCCTTCTAGCAGTGTGTGGGACTTGTTCTATTAGTCCATCTATACTGACCTCCATCAGGTTGCAAATTAAAAATAATTTTTATCTGCATCTAGCTCTGAAAAAATATTTGGCCTTCTAGCAGTGTGTGGGACTTGTTCTTTTAGTCCATCTATGCTTACTCCATCAGGTTGCAAACTGAATATAATGTTTTTCTGCATCTACCTCTGAAAAAATATTTGCGCTTCTAGCTGTGTGTGGGACTTGTTCTATTAGTCCATCTATACTGACCTCCATCAGGTTGCAAATTGAATATAATATTTTTCTGCATCTAGTGCTGAAAAAATATTTGGCCTTCTAGCAGTGTGTGGGACTTGTTCTATTAGTCCATCTATACTGACCTCCATCAGGTTGCAAACTGAATATAATTTGTTTCTGCATCTACCTCTGAAAAAATATTTGGGCTTCTAGCTGTGTGTGGGACTTGTTCTATTAGTCCATCTATACTGACCTCCATCAGGTTGCAAATTAAAAATTATTTTTATCTGCATCTAGCTCTGAAAAAATATTTCGCCTTCTAGCAGTGTGTGGGACTTGTTCTATTAGTCCATCTATACTGACCTCCATCAGGTTGCAAATTAAAAATAATTTTTATCTGCATCTAGCTCTGAAAAAATATTTGGCCTTCTAGCAGTGTGTGGGACTTGTTCTTTTAGTCCATCTATGCTTACTCCATCAGGTTGCAAACTGAATATAATGTTTTTCTGCATCTACCTCTGAAAAAATATTTGCGCTTCTAGCTGTGTGTGGGACTTGTTCTATTAGTCCATCTATACTGACCTCCATCAGGTTGCAAATTGAATATAATATTTTTCTGCATCTAGTGCTGAAAAAATATTTGGCCTTCTAGCAGTGTGTGGGACTTGTTCTATTAGTCCATCTATACTGACCTCCATCAGGTTGCAAACTGAATATAATTTGTTTCTGCATCTACCTCTGAAAAAATATTTGGGCTTCTAGCTGTGTGTGGGACTTGTTCTATTAGTCTATCTATACTGACCTCCATCAGGTTGCAAATTTAAAATAATTTTTTGTCTGCATGTAGCTCTGAAAAAATATTTGGCCTTCTAGCAGTGTGTGGGACTTGTTCTATTAGTCCATCTATACTGACCTCCATCAGGTTGCAAATTAAAAATTATTTTTATCTGCATCTAGCTCTGAAAAAATATTTCGCCTTCTAGCAGTGTGTGGGACTTGTTCTATTAGTCCATCTATACTGACCTCCATCAGGTTGCAAACTGAATATAATTTTTTCTGCATCTACCTCTGAAAAAATATTTGGCCTTCTAGCAGTGTGTGGGACTCATTGTATTAGGCCATCTATACCAAGCTCCACCAGCTTTTAAATTAATAATAATTTTTAGCTGCATCTATCCCTGAAAATAATTTTTCTTCCCAATAGTGGTAGCAATAGAAATATGGGGCGCACTCCTGGCTTACAAAAATATACGCTTCATAACAAAAAACACCAGCCTAGCGCACTGCATTAATAAGATGGCATCATCGTCTCTCCCAGTGCTAGGCCTACTACACAGGCAAGCATTCCTGTGCCTAAAACACAATGTATGGGTCTGCGCAAGCCACTATGCTGAGGGGTCTAAAGCTACTGCTAACGCTTTATAACAATTCAATTGGCGGATTTTCACAGAGCTCTTCCACAACGCCCACCCATCGGGCAACAGTTGCCCACCTTCCCTATGGGATCTAGTGGCGAATAGTTGATGCTATTAATCAGAGCGTCAGTTGCCCCATCGACGTGGCAAGCATGCGGTAAGGCATGGGAAGAGTGGACACGACTAGTAGCAGGCAGACGGGTTGACCAATGTGAACAAGCCAGATCACAAGTCACCATAGAATTTCTCCACCAGCTAATGATGAGGGGCATATCAGGGGCGTCAGCGCAGCGGTGTCTGACCAGAGTAGCATTTCACTTCCAACTACTGAATTGGGGAGATGTGACAAAGATTCATCATCAGACAATCCATAAAAGGGTGGAAAAGGGGTCAGCCAATTCAGGAGTGTAGACGTCCGGTCCCGTATCACTAAAACAGATTTCTCACATCATATCCTTAACACCATTAACATGACACTCACAATTTGAAGCAACACTACTGTCTACTGCATTTGTGATCGCCTTCTTCGAGGCGCTATGCATAAGCGAATTAGTCCCTCAATCCAAAATTACCACCAGTGGAGGCTTATTACACCAGGACGTAGTCATAGCCAATAATGCAATACGTCTACGCATACACAAATCGAAAACATTTCCAGCCGGCAGGGGCACTTGGGTACTTCTACAACCCACAAACGGTACACTGAGTTGGGTAACAATAGCAAAAACATATCTAACCATCAGATCACAAAGTAATTTCTTCCTATCACACATTGATGGAACGCCATTATCAAGATACCAGTTCCAAGCTATATTTAATAAATGCATAACATCGGCAGGGAACCACCCCAAAGATTACAGGACACACTCATTCCGCATAGGCGCGGCCACGGAAGCAGCAAGAGCAGGACTGTCAGAAACGGAAGTTCAGAGGATAGGGAGATGGCAATCCACGTGTTTGGCAAGATACATAAGACCGGACTTGTTATCCTAACGTTGTTTGTTTCTTTTACAGGTGACGCTAAGCCAACAGTGTGGGTGATAGGCCACTCGTATATATATTGGGCAGAAAAAGGGGCAAAAGTCCGCCCAGGCGGAAGGAAATTAGAATTTCATAACACATATTTCAACTGGAGAGGTATTAGAGGCCTGCTATGGCCACAGGTACTAATGGAGGTAATCAAGGTAGGGAGAGAGGCAAGATGTCCGGTCATCTTAGTTATACAGGCCGGGGGAAACAACCTAGGTCATCACAAGAGCGCATAACTAATGGCAATAATGAAGCTAGACACTGAGCGCTTCAGAGAATTTTTCACAAAACTAGCTATAGTATGGTCAGAGATTGTGCCGATAGCGGTATGGCAAGGTGCGCGAGACATCACGGCCATCGAACGGACAAGGCGGGTAATAAATATTCGGATGGCAAAATTTAGAAGAGACAGAGGCAGTGTAGTGGTACGACACCGACAACTGGAAGGAGATAAAGCAGGCCTCATACGGCCCGACGGTGTTCACTTAATGGATATTGGACTGGACATATTCCTGTCAGGACTCCAGGACGGAGTGGAACAAGCGTTAAGAGTGATGGGTGGGGGTCAGAGTCCTGCATACGAGTACGCAGGATCCTCCGTGGCCTGGAAATAGAAAGGACATGTTGGAGAGTTACACTTGTTGACCAAGTTGCCGGAGTGGAGACCCAGGGCATGCTGCAACAAGCTGAATTATTTTAGAAATAAAATGCCTTTCTAATGGAATGAGTATAAAGAGTTAATAAAGCTGTGACCGATCCTCATGCATCCAGTTGTAAGAGTTACATTATTGTATTGTCAAGGAAAGGGGGGCGGTAGGGGGGCTGAGCGTCTGGGTTGGGTTGGGGGTCCCCACAGTCTGCCTAGGCTAGATGCATTTAAAAATTCTTATTAGATACACAGGCGGTGCAGCTTGCTTCGAAGCAGGGCTACTACGCCCAAAGTATTGCCTAGGCTAGATGCAGTTAAAATTTCTATGCTGACTAGCAGACACTGAAGATTTGGAGCAGACCTCTGAGTAAACAGCTCTTCAGACTCAACCATCTGTGTTATCCCAAGCCATAGTGTATGTAGTTTCTTACAGTTAAAAGGGGGGGGAGGGACCCAACCCACCTGGAATTGACGATGCCAACGTCACGTAAGACACAGCAAGGGGACTCCAAAAAGAGTCTCCATTTTTTCCCAAAATTGTGGCACAGACACCATTTAACCCTAGAACGCATACCTGGGGCCTCGCAGTCCCGCCCTGTTAATTGTTTTCTATTTTCTGCAAGATTACTTTAGTTAGAAATTTGAAACTCTAGGTATTCTTCATGTATATAGTTGTTTGTCATTTGAGTTTGAGTTATTCCATGTTATTTTCACAAGGGCCTAAAAGGCCCCAGGTATATGAAAGTGTAGATTTTTATGGTCATGCGTTCTAGGGTTAAGTGGCATCAATTGCCCCACAGTTGCTTAAAACGGTTGGTGAGGTGATATTACCAAATCCTCAAGCTTTTAGTCTCCCAAGGATAACACAGGGTTAGAAAAGTCCATGTGAATCCATGATTTGTTCATCTTTATGAACTTGAGTCTGTCTACATTCTCAGTGGACAGCCGCATGCGCTTATCTGTCAGCACACCATCAGCAGCGCTGAACACACGTTCAGAGAGAACACTGGCTGCAGGGCATAACAAGATCTCCAAGGCATGAGTGGCGAGCTCCGGACATTTTTCCAGATTGGAATACCAAAATGAGCAAGGGTCCAGTGACACAGTCATGGCTTCGATGTTCACTTGGAGATACTCCTGCACCATCCTCTCTAGGCATTGACTATGTGTCAGACTTCTTGTCTCCTGTGGCCTTGCAAAGGATGGTCTAAAAAAGTGGTGAAACGATTCCACAAAATTGCTGTTACCAGCAGATACTGTGTTACTGTTACGGTTTGAGTGATGAAGACTCGACAGTCCCACGGTTGGCAAGTTAGAACTGTGAGATTCACTTCGTGCACCACTGGTGTTTTGTGGAAAAGCACATGTAAGATTCTGCAACAGCATCTGCAGATACTCCTGCATGCGTCAATCCCTTTTTATGGCAGGAATTATTTCGGCAAATTTACTTTTGTACCGGGGATCTAAGAGTGTGGCAAACCAGTAGTCGGGATTACTTCGAATTCTGCAATCTGAGGGTCATGTTGCAGGTAGTGCAGCAAGAAGGCACTCATGTGTCTTGCGCATCCAGGAGGACCAAGTCCTGGTTGTGTTGGTAGCGAGGTAAGAATCATGTTTCCTTCCTTTGCCCTCTCCCCCCAACCTCGCACAACAGAAATGTGATCAAGGTCTGCCTCATCTGATGAGTCTTCCATGCCCATCGCCAGTTCATCCTCCACTTCTTCCTTGGCTCCTGCACCTTCCTCAACAGTTTGGCTGCTACCATGCACCCTGGTTAATCCCTCTCCCCCACCCTCCCATGCCTGCCGCCTTGGTGCTGCCAACCGTCTTGACCTTGGAGATGTTATCCCTTCCGCATACGACTCCTCCTCTACTTCCTCCACCTCCTCTTGTCCCACCACCTGACTCTGAATTCTGTTTAATGTGTGCTCCAGCATGTAAATCACCGGAATAGTCATGCTGATAATGGCATCATCGTCAGCACTAAACATCTTCGTCGCCATTTCAAAACTGTGCAGAAGGATGTGTGGCGCCCCTGAGGGTTCAGTCGCCACAGGGTTACTGCATCTCACCCAGAGGTGTGGTATCTCACCCTCAGGTATTCAAGGCGTATGGCTCGGAATCCTAACACGTGCATCCAACACATACCCGCAGTGGGGGTAGGGCGAGATTGATCCTAAGGGAGTGCACAGTCCCAGGTCCCTAGCTGGTGGGAGGGTCCTATGTAGTGGGTGCTTAGGGGAGCAGCTTAGGGGAGCACATGACAGGGAGAGTATAAATAGGAAGCCATCTTAGAAAGAGCAAGCCAGTCAGAGGAGGAAAAGTGACAGGAGCAGAGGCTCGGCATGAGCTCTGCTCCAGAGGCGGGCTAAGCCTGGGAGGCCCAGGACTGAAGGAGAGAAGAGAGGAGTGGGAGGAGGAAGGCTCCAGGAACCGAAGGGACCCTAGGGCTAAGGGCCGTGCAGAAGGCCACCCGTACTCCCGCTGCTACCAGGAGGTAGAGGGGTCAGGCCAGATAAGGGGAAGTGGTCCCTCAACTAGAGGAGAAACAGCAAGGCTCAACTAGAAACCGGAGGCTGCAGCATTTCATGTACTGCAGGCAAAAGTCCACACCAGTCTCACTAAGAAGGTAGCCACATAGGACCCAGGGGACGTAACACAAGTCGCCCGCCAAGGCCCTAGGATACCGGATAGAAGAGTCACTGGGTGTGAGGTGCAGGGAGAAGGCCAGAGAAAGGACACACAGAAGGGGGTCCTGCTAAGTACTCCGGAGCTATCTGGGGGTGGACTGAGCCCCTCACTGAGTACGCACAGCACGACGGTTGAGATTGCTCTGGTACCTGTAATCTGGACTGCAACAACTGCGAGTAAAGATCTTGGGACTGCATCACACGGACTCTGTGGTCATTACTGACTCCCTGCACTACAACCACCATCATCCACCCACACTGCCCTGAAGCTACACTCTTCCTGTGGTGAGTAATAATACCATTGCTGCAAAACCACCAGCTTCAGAGGACTGTTCCGCAGCGGCGGCCCCTTTGGCCACACTCCACAGGTGGCGTAGTCGGACATTATAAAATCCATATATACAACTTACCGTTGGATTGACCGCCCTGGGTCACGGACCGGGTCACCGCCACAGTGACTACAACCCCCAGCGTCTAACGGCCCGGCTCAGGGTACCCCACGGCCCAGGGGGCGCGTCAACTTCATTGGTCCCTGATCTGAGACCACTCCTGCAGCGTGATTTGCCCCACCTCTGGATCTCGTTGGCCCAGGCTATACGTCAGAACGTATTGCACCAGGGCTTGTCGGTGCTGCCACAGTCGCTGCAACATGTGCATTCCACCGAGTCGGCACATCGCATTTCAGCCGGTGAACTGGCAGGCCCAACGACTTCTGTAGAGATGTAAGTCGTTGAACTGCGGGATGCGAACGGCGGAAGTGAGCACACAGCGACCGTGCCCTCTGCAGTAGGCCATCTAGTCCGGGATAGTGGGCTAAAAATTTATGGACAACCAGGTTCAACACGTGAGCCATACAAGGCACGTGTGTGACATTGCCCCGGCGAAGGGCCGCACACAGGTTTGCAGCATTGTCGCACACGGCCTTCCCTGGTTGCAGGTCCAGTGGAGACAACCATTCATGAAACTGGTTCTCCAGAGCTGACCACAAGTCCTCAGCTGTGTGACTCACATTTCCCAGACATTTCAAAGTAAACACTGATGCCGTTGATCCCTGCTGCCAGCATAGTAAGGAGGTGTGCAGGATTCCTTCTGCGCAGTTAGAAAGCAGGTGGCATTACCAGGCAGGCTTTGGGTGCAGGTGGAGGACCGAGAGGAGGTTGAGGAGGCAGAAGCAGTGGAGGAACTTCGAGATAAAGAGGATTGACGCAAAACTCGTGGGGACGGTAAGACTTGGACAGCAGCCCCTTGTCCTGCTGTCACCATAGTTACTCAGTGCCCAGTCAGCGACATGTAACGCCCCTGTCCATGCCTACTCATCCAAGTGTCTGTGCTGAAATGCACCCTGTCACACACAGAGTTTCTCAAAGAAGCGGTGATGTTGTGTGCGACATGCTGGTGGAGCGCAGGCACACCATTCTTTGAGAAGAAGTGCCGACTGGGCATCTGGTACTGGGGCACTGCGACAGACATAAGGTCTCGGAAATCCACTGTGTCCTCCAGGTGGAAAGGCAGCATTTCTGTAGCCAAGAGCTTGCAGATGGTGAAATTCAACCTCTTAGCTTTCTCATGGCTAGGGGGAAATGGTCTTTTACTTTTCCACATCTAAGGGACCGAGGGTTGGCTGTTGTGCTTTGAAGGGGTTGAGTAGGGTGTCCCCGGAAATCTGCCGGTCTGTGAGGAAGATGCAGGCGGACATGTTAGGTTGCCTTGATCCAAAGGTGGTGCTCTCGATGTCAGAGAGCGCTCAACACCAGCAGGTGTTTCCACTTCCCAATGAACTGACGACCTGCCAATCACACTGGCTGTTGCAGGTAAAGAGGTGGCAGGTCTGCGTCCAAAAACATGTGTGACTGCTGTCCCCCCAGTCACAGAGGATGAAGAGGCCGCGGATGCACAAGATGGGGCAGACGGTGGTTGGCCCAGCCTGCTAGGCCGCATTGTAGCACAGTGAGCTTCCCACTGCAACTTATGCTTCATATCCATGTGACGGTACATGCATGAAGTACTCAAACTATGGATTTTTTTGCCTCTACTTAGCTTTTGGTGACAAATATTACAGATAACACGAATTGGGTCATCCATATCGATCTGAGTAAATGCCCAGGCTATGCAAGGCTTAGAGCCCATGCGACCTGAAGAGCCACTACTACTTGTGGTCAGAGGCAGAGTTGTGGTTGAGGATGCAGTTGTTGATGTGCTTCCAGTACTCCGTCTCTGTCCAGGAAGGCGCAACCTAACCTCGTCGTCAATAGCTTCTGTGACGCCCCGCTGCGCTTGGTATCACAGATCCTAGAAGAGTGTATTGATGGAATCCTCCACAAGAGGCCCCCATAAACATTCACACATCTCGACCTTCCACCTCAGACCAGCAGAGGGAGCCCGTTAGGGATATAAATAGGGAATGTGGAGCTAGGCAGTTCAGTTCCTCTGAAGAGTTCCTGCAGTAGAGAAGCCTAAGAGAGGTCAGTCTGCAGTGGAGCTCAGTCTAGTCTAGAGAACTCAGTTAATAGTTCAGCAGTGGAGCACAAGGCTCCTCCTAGCTAGATTCAGGGAGCCCAGATACAGCTTAAGGTGTGCCGGCGCCATAAGATCGGTGAAGCGCGGCAAGCTGCCGTTAGTGTGTATAGCCTAGTTAGGGCCCGAGTAGGCCGAAGGCGAGTGGCGAGTCAGTAAATAAGGGGCAGAGGAGCTTAACCAGCTCACCCCGAAGCATTTACCGGACACCGGATCCGAGCTTATCGGGATCTCTATGACCCAATAAGGCATAACCGGAATCCCTGGAGAACTACAAGTCCCAGGATCGCTAAGGTGCTGAAACGTAACAGAGCCAGGAGACGCTTAGTCCCCGCATACTGAGAGCGTGAACTCCAAGAGAAGGCCCTACCACAAGGTCAGCCAGCGCTGGACAGAGACAAAGTTAGGCCTAGTTCCAGGCAGGTCAGAAACTTACTACGCAGAGGCAAGAAACAGGAGGCCCTACACCCGCTCATTGGGGAGGATCCTGATATGCACCCTTCACCCTACAGTGCTCCAGGATGTGCCTGAATTTCCTCCAGTAAAAGATACTGAAGTGACTACCGTGTCCGTTCCCGTTCTTGCTCTGACCCAGCTGGGTCTCGCCTGTCCTGCATTCCCCCTGCATACGCTGCCCTGAGACCTAGCTCCACCTGTGGGGAGCTATACCATCGAGCTGCCTTATCATGGGCCTCAGTGGACTGCTGCAGCGCTGGTGCTTCTCACCAGATACCACAGGTGGCGTCACGAACTCTTATAAAATTAACAATTATCCACCTTTTTAAAGAGTGACCCCAGGATACGGGCCAGGGAGCTCACCACCGCGACATCCCCAAGGCCAGGCAAAGGCCCGGGTGACCTCATCGACTGGCTGACTGTGGGTTGACAGTAAGTGGGATCTCCAACCTCGTCATCATCACCCTGTGTGTTATCACACCCGTCGTCCTCAAAGCCAACCTCTTCCTGCCCTGACCGAAAAGTCAAGTTGTCGCTCATATCAGGTATTTGAGTCTCATCATCGTCTTCATCATTGTCTCCACCAACAGGAGTTACAGTTTGGGAGCGAGGCTCTACATTATGCTCAGAACCTTCTTCATCTGGTCCTGGATCCGACTTATAAAGATTCTGGGCATCAGTGCAGATCATTTCCTCATCTGGATTAACAGAAGCTCTGGAGCAGACCTCCGTTTCCCAGGCTATAGTATGAGTAAACAGCTCTGCAGACTCAACCATCTGTGTTACCCCATACTCAGACGGGCAGCTGGAGACTTGGGAGCTGTGAAGAAGCAAGTGCGATTCAGGTGACACCTCTGAGGACTGGAGTATTTGTGATGTTGAAATTGAGGTGGAGGAGAGCCCACTTGAAGGAGCACTTGATATCCGCTGAAGCACCTGCTGTTTTTGTGCCTCATCTGGAATTTGTAGCGATGGGCGTGTCCGTAACAAATGGATCGTATCACATTGTCCACGAAAAGAAGTCGACAAGTTAGTTTGGCTGGAAGATGGTCTTTCTTCTGCAGATGTTACTCCCCCACACCGCGGGGGGGCTCGACCCACCAGCGGACAGGCACCAGTATTGCGAGAGGGGGGCTGGCCGTCAGGGTCCACCGCGGCTCTGGCACAAACCCGGCGACACGGAGGTGGCACGGGCAGGAACGGACTGGCCGTGTCGGCTTCTCACTTTTTGGATTTTAGAAGGGCATGACATGCTCATATCTGTGTCTCCCCCTCCTTTTACTCCTCCACCTCTTTTCTTTTCGCATGACTATATGTACTTGTCACTTTTCCATGTGTTAGTTATGTCTTCTGAGCAGTTTGTCAGCTTTTGGACACCTTTGATGGTATTTTCTATGTGTTTCTATGTGTTTTTGTTTGCATTCCATTGGTTTTAATGATGTTCGAAGGTGTTCGACGAACAGTTCGACGAACAGTTCGGCGAACACAAGGGTGTTCGACGAACCGAATCAACTCGAACACTACGGGTGTGGCTCAACACTACTACTAACATGACAAATGGCGCATATTCCCTAGGGAAGACAGGCAGAATCCGTGGTTCTGGAACCGCCATTTGATATCTTTGAAGCCGCTGACCAATTCTTGAGGAATTGAATATTCTGGAATCTCCAGTCTTGCTATTGGCCCAGATACAGTGGGTGAAATAAGTATTGAACATGTCTCCAATTTTCTAAGTAAATAGACTTTTAAAGGTGCTATTGACATGAAATTCTCACCAGATGTCTGTAACAACTCATCCAATGCACAAAGGCAAAGAAATAAAAGCTTACTGGTTGGAGAGCTACAATTTTCAGAGACTCTAAGCAAGGCTGCTGAGCAAAGCGGAGGCTGCATTTTTAGTGTGGGGCTGCAGATAGGTGAATAATTAAACACAATATCATAGTTAGTGTTAACTGTGTAATTGCTGTATATGTTTGGGGAATTGTCTGTCTATTTGTCTGAGCCTGTTAAAGCTTGGTAAAAAATATGGGCTCTTGTGATTGAGTCATGCGATTAAGTGTCTTGTGATTTAAGTGTTTTGAAAGTAGCCATACCTGTGCCTTCCTGGTTGAAGAACTACAATTTCCAGGGACTCTAAGGGAGGCAGCTGAGCAAAGCGGGGGCTGCATTTTAAGTGAGGGGTTGCAGATAAGTGCATAGTTAAACAAAATATCATGGTTTAACATAAGAGCATAGTTTGGTGTTTTTCTTACTAGTTTTCAATTGTTTTTTTTCTGCTTTTATGTGTACTGTTTATCTGCCACTATACTGTTGTCTGATAACCCGGGACCAGGGGCTCCTACCCTATCGCTAACTCTAGGGGTACCCTAGGCATCCCTGCTCCAAAGGTTGCTTCTGATGGTGAAGATGGTGGAGCCATGTACCTTGCTTTTATCCTGAATCAGCCCTTTTCTGTCCCCTCCCCTTCTCAGGGAAATGGGGAGCAATAGTGTATGTAAATACACAAACCAGACAAAGATGGAAAGGATGTACATGGATAAATGAAAATACCAAACATACATAAAAAGCACTCACAGACAACAGAGAAACACCGAAGAGATTAGGAAGGTAAAGAAATATAGAAGAGGAAGGGACTATGCACACAGCCAAAACACCAAGCAACAGTCACAGAACAACTGTCCTTAAACGCCTCTCTTAGAGATGAGCGAATGTTTCAATATTCGATTCGGATTACGATCGTCAAATTTGCAATATTTGCTGATTTATTCGTCGATTGATCGTCGAACATTACCGAGCGCCATAGGATTCAATGGGGGGACAAAAAAAATGCATACTAAACACCTTAAAACCGGCCCAAAAGCTGCCAAAACACATCAAATTAGTGGTATACACCTTGAAAGTGCCATTAATTGACCCAGAGTACTAGTACTATAATTATTATTACTATTAGAGTGACATTTATTCCCTGGTGCTTTACATATCAAAAGGGTTCAGTGACTGGTCCAAGAGGAGAGAGGACCCTGCCCGCGAGGGTGCACAAACAATCTACAAGGGATAAGTGAGGCTACAGTAGGTCAGGTTCAGCTAGTCGTGCAGCGGTATGCTGGAGCGAGGCTTACCGCAGATTGTACACTTGTCACAAGAAGTGGGTCTTCAGCTTTGTTTTAAAGGTTTCCTTGGTATGCGACAGTCTGATGTGTTATCACAGTAGCGGAGATGCACGGGACAAATCTGTTGGGAGTCTAAATTATGTTAAGCTTCCAGGAGCTCACAACTGAGTAGATTAACCCCTACACTGATTAATATGAAGGTGAAAATCTTTTTAATGAATGCAGGAGTGGGAGGAATCAGATGCTGCGATCTTCTGGCTCCTCTCTGCCACGGTAAACCTTGCAAGCTTCAACACAATGTTCACAAGGTAGACAGCAGTGGTGGTCAGTCTCCTAGACAGCAAGCTAACTCCTTTATGATGATAGAGGACAACATCTGCAAGTAGTTTGTATGTTCTCCCCGTGTTTGCGGGGGTTTTCATCATGTTCTCCGGTTACCTTCTCAATAAAAAAGCAGCCATACAGGAGTGTTCAAAGTTCAAAAAATTAGGACCTGACACCACCATTTCCGTAGCTATCTCGCAGTGAGATTGCCAGAGTAACGCATGTTGATTGCTCATGTGAAGGTTCTTGCATGTAGTAGTCAAATTATTGCATTTTTTCCCCGCTGCTGGGCGGCTGTCTGTCACCTCTGACACACCCGTGACAGATGTAGTATGATTTTTATACCCATTTTAACTTTATCAGGTCTGTGTACCCCTGTGTGGAGAAGAATATCAGCCCCAAACAATTTTAAGTGGAGATGTAGCCTGCTCTTTATACCCATTTTAACTTTATCAGGTCTGTGTACCCCTGTGTGGAGAAGAATATCTGCCCCATACAATTTTAAGTGGAGGTGTAGCCTGCTCTTTATACCCATTTTAACTTTATCAGGTCTGTGTACCCTTGTGTGGAGAAGAATATCTGCCCCAAACAATTTTCAGTGGAGATGTAGCCTGCTCTTTATACCCATTTTAACTTTATCAGGTCTGTGTACCCCTGTGTGGAGAAGAATATCTGCCCCAAACAATTTTAAGCAGAGATGTAGCCTGCTTTATGTACCACAGTAGAAAGAAAACCAATTTCTATTTTGCCATGTGTTCTCATGTGAGAACAATATCTGCACCAAACAATTAATTTAAATTGAGTATAAGTATTATAATGGGGACAGACACATCTTCCACTACAGCCAATGGAAACACAATCAGGAGTGTTCTCATTGAAAAAATTAGGGCCTAACAACACCATTTCCGTGGCCAACTGATTAGAGATGGTGGAGTTCAACCTCTTAGCTTTGTCATGTGTAGGATGAAACAGTCTTTTATGTGAACACAAATGCAAGACCAAGGGCTGTTTGCAGTGCTGAGAGAGGGAGGAGTACGGTGAAAAGGACAAACTGCTGGGCTGTGAGTGAGGTGCAGGGGGACATGTTATGGTGGATTGAGAAAGATGTGGTATGCTCAGTGAAACAAACAACTATGCATGTCCTCTTCCATTACAGCTAAACGGGCTCTCACTCAGCCTGACTGGAGCAGGTAGAGAAGCAGAGGTTCTGTGGTGGGAGACCTGTGCGCCATTACTTAGCATGGTACTGGAGGAGGAGGAAGAAGCAGCAGATGCGATTGATGGGGCAGCTGATGGTGGTTAAGGTCCGCTGGTCCGCATTTTATCGCAGTGAGATTGCCAGAGTAACGCATGTTGATTGCACATTTGAAGGTTCATGCATGTAGTAGTCAAATTATTGCACTTTTTCCCTCTACTGAGTTTTTTATCGCAAAGTTTACAGATAACGTGAGTTGGCTCATCCTTTGCGGTGTCAAAAAAGGCCCAGGCTAGGCAACGCTTGCAGCCCCTGCGAGCTGCAGACCAGCGACCGCTGTTGGTCACTGCCACGGTTGTGGCTAAGGATGCAGTGCTCATTGTGCTTGCATCACTCCGTGTCGGCACCATAAGATGCAACATAACCTCCTCATCTTCCTCCTCCACCTCCTCAGATGAGCTACTCAGCTGCATGCCTCTGGGTTTGCACCAAGTTGGATGTGCAACCTCATCATCATCCAATGTGTTATCCCATTCCTTGCCCTCAGAATCACCCTACTCTTCTTCTTGCCATGACAGCACAGTACAGTCGAGGGTCAGGAAGCTTCTCGGACCCAACCTTTTTTTCCCCCCTGTGTGTAGAAGAATATCTGCCCCAAACAATTTTAAGCTGAGATGTTGTCATGCCAGGTGTGGGAAAGACTTAGTGCAACACAAAGGGAAAAAGGAAAGGGAACCCAGACTCTAGGGAAAGGGGAAAGGGGAGACCTCCCAATCTGATCTAGTTTCACCCTGTCTCAACTACCATCCCTATATTGGCTCTTCACCAATTGCCGCACGCGTGCTTCGCCCTAACTTCCCAGGCATATGGATAAGGCTAGGGATGGGAGGAGATGAGCACTAGTCAATCTCCACTAAACTCTATAGACAACAAAGGTAGACAAACAGGGGGGGATTGCTTAGCTTTCGACGACTCCAGACAAGTGCGCACATAGCCTCAAGCTCCAGAGAGGATGAAATACTGCTCTTGCTAAATCCTCACAAGTAGTAATGAATGTCGCCGGCACCTCCCTCTCAGACACACCAGGTATTTATACACCCAGGCCAGGGAGCTAATTAGCCAGAGGGAATTAGCCGATGGGTCCTAGAGACAGCCAGCTTCTAAGAAGATGTCCGTAATGCCAAAAGTAGAGATCTACTGCAACCAACTGCAGGCCGACTGTCTGTCACCTCTGACACACTCGTGACAGATGTAGTATGCTTTATATACCCATTTTATCTTTATTTATAAGTGAGGCTACAGTAGGTCAGGTTCAGCTAGTCGTGCAGCGGTATGCTGGAGCGAGGCTTACCGCAGATTGTACACTTGTCACAAGAAGTGGGTCTTCAGCTTGGCTTTAAAGGTTTCCTTGGTATGCGACAGTCTGATGTGTTATCACAGTAGCGGAGATGCACGGGACAAATCTGTTGGAAGTCTAAATTATGTTAAGCTTCCAGGAGCTCACAACTGAGTAGATTAACCCCTACACTGATTAATTTGAAGGTGAAAATCTTCTTTTTAATGAATGCAGGAGTGGGAGGAATCAGATGCTGCGATCTTCTGGCTCCTCTCTGCCACGGTAAACCTTGCAAGCTTCAACACAATGTTCACAAGGTAGACAGCAGTGGTGGTCAGTCTCCTAGACAGCAAGCTAACTCCTTTATGATGATAGAGGACAACATCTGCAAGTAGTTTGTATGTTCTCCCCGTGTTTGCGGGGGTTTTCATCATGTTCTCCGGTTGCCTTCTCAATAAAAAAGCAGCCATACAGGAGTGTTCAAAGTTCAAAAAATTAGGACCTGACACCACCATTTCCATAGCCATCTCGCAGTGAGATTGCCAGAGTAACGCATGTTGATTGCTCATGTGAAGGTTCATGCATGTAATAGTAAAATTATTGCATTTTTTCCCCGCTGCTGGACGGCTGTCTGTCACCTCTGACACACCCGTGACAGATGTAGTATGATTTTTATACCCATTTTAACTTTATCAGGTCTGTGTACCCCTGTGTGGAGAAGAATATCTGCCCCATACAATTTTAAGTGGAGGTGTAGCCTGCTCTTTATACCCATTTTAACTTTATCAGGTCTGTGTACCCTTGTGTGGAGAAGAATATCTGCCCCAAACAATTTTCAGTGGAGATGTAGCCTGCTCTTTATACCCATTTTAACTTTATCAGGTCTGTGTACCCCTGTGTGGAGAAGAATATCTGCCCCAAACAATTTTAAGCAGAGATGTAGCCTGCTTTATGTACCACAGTAGAAAGAAAACCAATTTCTATTTTGCCATGTGTTCTCATGTGAGAACAATATCTGCACCAAACAATTAATTTAAATTGAGTATAAGTATTATAATGGGGACAGACACATCTTCCACTGCAGCCAATGGAAACACAATCAGGAATGTTCTCATTGAAAAAATTAGGGCCTAACAACACCATTTCCGTGGCCAACTGATTAGAGATGGTGGAGTTCAACCTCTTAGCTTTGTCATGTGTAGGATGAAACAGTCTTTTATGTGAACACAAATGCAAGACCAAGGGCTAGTTGCAGTGCTGAGAGAGGGAGGAGTACGGTGAAAAGGACAAACTGCTGGGCTGTGAGTGAGGTGCAGGGGGACATGTTATGGTGGATTGAGAAAGATGTGGTATGCTCAGTGAAACAAACAACTATGCATGTCCTCTTCCATTACAGCTAAACGGGCTCTCACTCAGCCTGACTGGAGCAGGTAGAGAAGCAGAGGTTCTGTGGTGGGAGACCTGTGTGCCAATACTTAGCATGGTACTGGAGGAGGAGGAAGAAGCAGCAGATGCGATTGATGGGGCAGCTGAAGGTGGTTAAGGTCCGCTGGTCCGCATTTTATCGCAGTGAGATTGCCAGAGTAACGCATGTTGATTGCACATTTGAAGGTTCATGCATGTAGTAGTCAAATTATTGCACTTTTTCCCTCTACTGAGTTTTTTATCGCAAAGTTTACAGATAACGTGAGTTGGCTCATCCTTTGCGGTCTCAAAAAAGGCCCAGGCTAGGCAACGCTTGCAGCCCCTGCGAGCTGCAGACCAGCGACCCCTGTTGGTCACTGCCACGGTTGTGGCTAAGGATGCAGTGCTCATTGTGCTTGCATCACTCCGTGTCGGCACCATAAGATGCAACATAACCTCCTCATCTTCCTCCTCCACCTCCTCAGATGAGCTACTCAGCTGCATGCCTCTGGGTTCGCACCAAGTTGGATGTGCAACCTCATCATCATCCAATGTGTTATCCCATTCCTTGCCCTCAGAATCACCCTCCTCTTCTTCTTGCCATGACAGCACAGTACAGTCGACGGTCAGGAAGCTTCTCGGACCCAACCTTTTTTTCCCCCCTGTGTGTAGAAGAAAATCTGCCCCAAACAATTTTAAGCTGAGATGTTGTCATGCCAGGTGTGGGAAAGACTTAGTGCAACACAAAGGGAAAAGGGAAAGAGAACCCAGACTCTAGGGAAAGGGGAAAGGGGAGACCTCCCAATCTGGTCTAGTGTCACCCTGTCTCAAGTACCATCCCTATATTGGCTCTTCACCAATTGCCGCACACGTGCTTCGCCCTAACTTCCCTGGCATATGGATAAGGCTAGGAATGGGAGGAGGTGAGCACTAGTCAATCTCCACTAAACTCTATAGACAACAAAGGTAGACAAACAGGGGGGGATTGCTTAGCTTTCGACGACTCCAGACAAGTGCGCACATAGCCTCAAGCTCCAGAGAGGATGAAATACTGCTCTTGCTAAATCCTCACAAGTAGTAATGAATATCGCCGGCACCTCCCTCTCAGACACACCAGGTATTTATACACCCAGGCCAGGAAGCTAATTAGCCAGAGGGAATTAGCCGATGGGTCCTAGAGACAGCCAGCTTCTAAGAAGAAGTCCGTAATGCCAAAAGTAGAGATCTACTGCAACCAACTGCAGGGCGACTGTCTGTCACCTCTGACACACTCGTGACAGATGTAGTATGCTTTATATACCCATTTTAACTTTATTAGATCTGTGTACCCCTTGGGTGGAGAAGAATATCTGCCGCAAACAATTTTAAGCGGAGATGTAGCCTGCTCTTTATAACCATTTTAACATTATCAAGTATTAGTGATGGGCGAGCACTAAAATGCTCGGGTGCTCGATGCTCGGATCGAGCACATTGGAATACTCGGGGGCTAGACCCGAGCAACGAGCCTAATGTAAGTCTATGGGAAACTCAAGCCTTTTTCAGGCGGCTCCCCCCGGCAGTCTGCAGAGGACCTAAAAATTGGCCAAATCGATGGGAACAGGGCTCAAATGACATGGGAACAGCAGGGGGAAGACACCTGGAAGCATTTCTGACTGCTAGGTCTCTTCTGTCAACAATGTTGTCAGAGGTATTATGCCACTTTTAAAAAGCTCACAATAAAACATACTAAAACAAAACCAAAATGGATTTTCCTGGGAAATATGTTAAGGAACATCCTTTCCAAGTTAATGACTTGTATATAAAGCAAAATAAATAGCCAAAAACAAAAATGCTCCTCCACACCTTGTTCATACGTATCGTTTTTGATGCGTTTTTTCACTTTTGCATTGCTTTCAACCGTGACAAATGCATTCACCGGGAAATGTCATTTTAACATTTTACAACCTTATCTGGTCATGTGGTGTGTGAGATATCATCAGACACATCGTGTTTCATTTATGAAGGATGGACTCTGAAAATCACAAAGCCTATTTTTATAGGGCCATCAGGCGGCCTTTACAATTCTTAAAGGGCCAGCATTCGGCCATCACTATTCTTACAGAGCCATCAGCCGGCTATGTTTTATTGTTCCCATTACTAAAGAGTGGGTCTCCTATACTGGTATTGCATATGCAGTGAGTGGCAGGGCTGCCCAAAATTTGGACGCACCCCAATACCACTTTGAAAATTTGGAAGCACCCCAACACCCCTTTGAAGAGACTTAGAGGAGGGCCTCCTGAAAACAATGTTCCCATTATTAGGAAGTAGATCTCCCATTGTGTTTGCCTATGCAGTGAATGCAAAGGTTGCCAAAAATTTGGAGGCACTTCATGCCCCTTGGAAGAGACGTGGAGATCAGAGGGCCTCCTGAAAACAATGTTCCCATTATTAGGAAGTGGGTCTCCCATTGTTTTTGCCTATGCAGTGAATGTAAGGGCTGCCAAAAATTTGGAGGCACTCCAAAGCCCCTTGGAAGAGACGTGGAGGAGGGCCTCATAAAAAATGTTCCCATTAGAAAGGAGCAGGTCTCCTATACTTGTTATGCCCATGCACTAAGTGTATAGGCTGACAAACATTTACTCCTGGAGGATGTATATGAACATACTGTATAAATTTTTTTTTTTTACGGGAATCATAAACTCCCTTTAAAAAAATTATGTGGGTGTTCCATCACGGACCACGGTCACCCTGGTAATATGGTGGGGGAGAAGGAGGAGGACAAGAGCAAATAGCCAAAATCAAGATGTGTATACTAGAGATGAGCGTTGTTCTACTCGAACTGTTCGCCAATCTCAAATTCGAGCTGTTTTGGGCGGTGTTCGAGCCGTTCGGCGAACACGAACAATTTGAGAAAAATTCGGCTGTTCGAGGTTATGTTCGATAACTGTTCGTGCACCAAAATCATAACTGGATTTTTTCTCAGTAATGATGAAAATTAATGTTAATACGCAGTTTGAGTGTACAGCGAGGTGGGGGGAGGGGCAGGGGATGGATCTCTGCAGGAACAATGAAGATCTCCATTTTTTTTTTCTCTTTCCCGCATTTACAGTGGGGAGGTGCAATCTGTCAGCCTATCAGCAGCGCACACACGGAGCGAAGTGCTTTTTTTCACACAAGCAAGGGCATGTGTCATTGGCAGTGTATGTCACATGTCCTTGCCCTATAAGACCAAGCCATTTTCCCCGTCGCCACCATTTTCTCACTGCTGCAGCTGCGTGTTAGATGGCACCGCTGTTGCTGTGTGCGCTATACCTTGTTAATTTCAAGCCAATTTTCGCACAAATCTACAGATAGCTTGGGAGTAGGGAATAGTTGTGATTGCAGTCCTTTTAAGGACTAGGTTACAGCATTTCCTACGACTTTTATCAGACAGGTCTGTGCTCTTAAATAGATTGTGGGAGTAAAGACTAATTGTAATTGGAGTCCTTTTCAGGACTAGGTTACATCAGTTCCTATCAGTTTTTGCCAGGCAGGTCTGTGCCAGTGCTGTGCAAGTTTTTTTCACAGCATTTGGCTAAATCTAGCAAAGCTAATCCTTTTTGGCCTATTGCAGAGTGTGTTAGTCAGTGGAGTAGACTATTTGTGTTGCAAGATATACCACGTGTATAGAATACCATTTTTTTTACTGCACCTAGTGAAGTAAAATCTTTTGGGCATAGCATCATTCTATTAGTCCATCTATACTGACCTCCATCAGGTTGCAAATTGAATATAATTTTTTCTGCATCTAGCTCTGAAAAAATATTGGGCTTCTAGCTGTGTGTGGGACTTGTTGTATTAGTCCATCTATACTGACCTCCATCAGGTTGCAAACTGAATATATTTTTTTCTGCATCTACCTCTGAAAAAATATTGGGCTTCTAGCTGTGTGTGGGACTTGTTCTATTAATCCATCTATACAGACCTCCATCAGGTTGCAAACTGAATATATTTTTTTCTGCATCTACCTCTGAAAAAATATTGGGCTTCTAGCTGTGTGTGTGACTTGTTGTATTAGTCCATCTATACTGACCTCCATCAGGTTGCAAACTGAATATATTTTTTTCTGCATCTACCTCTGAAAAAATATTGGGCTTCTAGCTGTGTGTGGGACTTGTTCTATTAATCCATCTATACAGACCTCCATCAGGTTGCAAACTGAATATATTTTTTTCTGCATCTACCTCTGAAAAAATATGTGGCCTTCTAGCAGTGTGTGGGACTTTCTCTATTAGTCCATCTATACTGACCTCCATCAGGTTGCAAACTGAATATAATTTTTTTCTGCATCTAGCTCTGAAAAAATATTTGGCCTTCTAGCAGTGTGTGGGACTTTCTCTATTAGTCCATCTATACTGACCTCCATCAGGTTGCAAATTAAAAATAATTTTTATCTGCATCTACAGTACCTCTGAAAAAATATTTGGGCTTCTAGCTGTGTGTGGGACTTGTTCTATTAGTCCATCTATACTGACCTCCATCAGGTTGCAAATTGAATATAATTTTTATCTGCATCTAGCTCTGAAAAAATATTTGGCCTTCTAGCAGTGTGTGGGACTTTCTCTATTAGTCCATCTATACTGACCTCCATCAGGTTGCAAATTTAATAGAATTGGCAGGTCATCATTTTCTTTGGAGGTGGTAACACCAGCTGGTGTTGAGCGCTGTCCGACATCGATAGCACCACCTTTGGATCAAGGCAACCTAACATGTCCGCCTGCATCTTCCTCACAGACCGTCAGTTTGCCGGGGACACCCTTATCAACCCCGTCTAAGCACAATAGCCAGCCCCCGGTCCCTCAGATGTGGACAAGTAAAAGACCATTTCCTCCTAGCCATGAGAAAGCTAAGAGGTTGAATTTCACCATCTGCAAGCTCTTGGCTACAGGAATGCTGCCTTTCCGCCTGGTGGACACAGAGGATTTTCGAGACCTTATGTTCGTCGCAGTGCCCCAGTACCAGATGCCCAGTCGGCACTACTTCTCAAAGAAAGGTGTGCCTACGCTCCACCAGCATGTCGCACACAACATCACCGCTTCTTTGAGAAACTCTGTGTGTGACAGGGTGCATTTCACCACAGACACTTGGACGAGTATGCATGGACAGGGGCGTTACATGTCGCTGACTGGGCACTGGGTAACTATGGTGACAGCAGGACAAGGGGCTGCTGTCCAAGTCTTGCCGTCCCCACGAGTTGTGCGTCAATCCTCTTTATGTCAAAGTTCCTCTACTGCTTCTGCCTCCTCAACCTCCTCTCGGTCTTCCACCTGCACCCAAAGCCTGTCTGGTCATGCCACAAGCTTTCTAACTGCGCAGAAGGGATCCTGCACACCTCCTTACTATGCTGGCAGTAGGGCTCAAGGTCATCAGGCGGTTTTTACATTGAAATGTCTGGGAAATGTGAGTCACACAGCTGAGGAGTTGTGGTCAGCTCTGGAGAACCAATTTCATGAATGGTTGTCTCCACTGGACCTGAAACCAGGGAAGGCCGTGTGCGACAATGCTGCAAACCTGGGTGCGGCCCTTCGCCGGGGCAATGTCACACACGTGCCTTGTATGGCTCACGTGTTGAACCTGGTTGTCCAGCAATTTTTAGCCCACTATCCCAGACTAGATGGCCTTCTGCAGAGGGCACGGTCGCTGTGTGCTCACTTCCGCCGTTCGCATCCCGCAGCTCAGCGACTTACATCTCTACACAAGTCGTTGGGCCTGCCACTTCACCGGCTAAAATGGGATGTGCCTACCCGGTGGAATTCAACTCTGCACATGTTGCAGCGACTGTGGCAGCACCGACAAGCCCTGGTGCAATACGATCTGACGTATAGCCTGGGCCAACGAGATCCAGAGGTGGGGCAAATCACGCTGGAGGAGTGGTCTCAGATCAGGGACCTATGCACCCTTCTGCACAGTTTTGAAATGGCGACGAAGATGTTTAGTGCTGACGATGCCATTATCAGCATGACTATTCCGGTGATTTACATGCTGGAGCACATGTTAAACAGAATTCGGAGTCAGGTGGTGGCACAAGAGGAGGTGGAGGAAGTAGAGGAGGAGGAGTTGTATGCGGAAGGGCTAACATCTGCAAGGTCCAGACGGTCGGCAGCACCAAGGCGGCAGGCATGTGAGGGTGGGGGAGATGGTTTTACCAGGGCGCATGATAGCAGCCAAACTAGTGAGGAAGGTGCAGGAGCCCAGGAAGAAGTGGAGGACAAACTGATGGAAGACTCATCAGATGAGGGAGACCTTGATCACATTTCTGTTGTGCGAGGTTGGGGGGAGAGGACAGAGGAAGGAAGCATGATTGTTACCTCGCCACCAACACAACAGGGACTTGGTGCTCCTGGATGCGCAACACACATGAGTGCCTTCTTGCTGCACTACCTGCAACATGACCCTCGAATTGTGAGAATTAGAAAAAATCCTGACTACTGGGTTGCCACACTGTTAGATCCCCGGTACAAAAGTAAATTTGCAGAAATTATTCCTGCCATAGAAAGGGATGCACGCATGCAGGAGTATCAGCAGAGACTGTTGCAGAATCTTACATGTGCTTTTCCACAAAATACCAGTGGTGCACGTAGTGAATCTCACAGTTCCAACTTGCCAACCGTGGGACCGTCAAGTGTTCAGCACTCAAACCGTAACAGAACCACAGTATCTGCTGGTAACATCAATTTTGCGGAATCATTTCACCACTTTTTTAGCCCATCCTTTGCAAGGCCACAGGAGACAAGAAGTCTGACACATAGTCAACGCCTAGAGACGATGGTACAGGAGTATCTCCAAGTAAACATTGAAGCCATGACTGTGTCACTGGACCCTTGCTCTTTTTGGGCTTCCAATCTGGATAAATGGCCGGAGCTAGCCACTTACGCCTTGGAAATCTTGTCATGCCCCGCAGTCAGCGTTCTGTCTGAACGTGTGTTCAGCGCTGCTGGTGGTGTGCTGACAGATAAGAGCACGCGGCTCTCCACTGATAATGTAGACAGACTCACGTTCATAAAGATGAACAAATCATGGATCCGAAACGACTTTTCTACCCCTGTGTCATCCTGGGGAGAGTAAAAGCTTGATGATTGGTTAAAATCACCCTACCAACCGTTTTAAGCTTTCAAATTACTAATCATGTTTATCTGTATCTTGGCTGGAAAATAATTTGGGCTTTGTAGCAATGTGCAGCACTGATTCTATTAGGCCATCTATAATAAGCTCCACCAGATTTAAAATTACTAATCATGTTTATCTGTATCTTGACTGGAAAATAATTTGGGCTTTGTAGCAGTGTGCAGCACTGGTCCTATTAGGCCATCTATACTAAAGCTTCACCAGATTTAAAATTAATAATAATTTTTAGCTGCATCTAGCCCGGAAAATAATTTTGGGGCTCCGAGATGCGCAAGACACATAAGTGCCTTCTTGCTGCACTACCTGCAGCATGACCCTCATATTGTCAGAATTCGAAGTAATCATGACTAGTGTTGAGCCACCCCCGTAGTGTTCGAGTTCGGTTCGGTTCGTCGAACACCCGTGTGTTCGCCGAACTGTTCGTCGAACTGTTCGTCGAACACCTTCGAACACCGTTAAAACCAATGGCAGGCAAACAAAAACACATAGAAACACATAGAAAACACCTTCAAAGGTGTCCAAAAGCTGACAAACTGCTCAGAAGACACAACTAACACATGGAAAAGTGACAAGTACATATAGTCATGCGAAAAGAAAAGAGGTGGAGGAGTAAAAGGAGGGGGAGACACAGATATAGGCATGTCATGCCCTTCTAAAATCCAAAAAGTGAGAAGCCGAGACGGCCAGTCCGCTCCTGCCCGTGCCACCTCCGTGTCGCCGGGTTTGTGCCAGAGCCGCGGTGAACCCTGACGGCCAGCCCCCCTCTCCCAATACTGGTGCCTGTCCGCTGGTGGGTCGAGAGAGCCCCCCTGTGGTGAAGGCAGCTCTAAGCTTTTTAATTTAAATTGTCCCTCTAATTTGAATGAATACACTTTAAATCCATTTACAAGGATCTATTGGAGGGCAAGTCTCATGCCAGCAGCCGCGTAATTCCAGCTCCAGTAGCGTCCACTAAAGCTGCTGCAGTTAAAAAGCTTTTATAAGGATCGAGCTCGGCTGTCCACCGCAAGGCATCCTAGTGCCAGTCCCAGCCCCTATGCCTTGGGGTGCCTCCTGATGCTCTTCACTAAGTATCCCGTGGTCCCGAAGCATTTCCTTTGAAAAAATTAAGTGTCCAAACTACAGGTGGTGTAGCTTGCTTAACAGCCGGGATAATCCGCTGACTAGCAGACACTGCTACTAGGCACAAAGTATTTCCTGGGCTAGATGCAGTTAAAAATTTGTAAGTAGATACTCTCGTTGGATGCTGAGAAAGCATTCCATAGAGTCTCCTGGCACGCCATATATGATTCTCTTAAAAAGCTTGGGGTAGGGGTCTAGGGGACCCTTTTATAGCCAAAATCACGGCCCTGTATCACAATACGTCACCTAGGCTGAAGATAAATGGAACTGTAGCACCGAGGGCTCGGTTGCTACAGACCTATTGCACCTCACCCAGAGGTGTGATATCTCACTCTCAGATAAGGATGGAGTGTGGATCAGGACCCGACACCTGCATGCATTACACCACATTGCCGTGGGGCAGGGCGACCAATATGCCCCTGAGATGGGCACGACAGTCCCTGTCCCTGGCTGGAGTGGGGGGAGGGAACACTGAGGAAGGGGAACCCTGCAGTGCAGGAGCAGGGAGGAAGCAGTTCCTGGGTGCATTGAGAAGGGAGTATAAAAGGTGGGCACCATCTTAGTTCAGTGCAGAGAAGTCTGAGCAGAAGTGGCAGGGAGCAGGGGCTCTGCATGAGCTCTGCTCCGGAGGCGGGCCTAGTAACAGAGGCCCAGGCCTGCAAGAGGGAGAAGGAAGGAAGAGGAGCGGAGAAGGCTCCAGGAACGAGGAATGAAGGGATCCCAGGGGTGCGGACGGGCGAGTCGCCACCGCACGCCCGAATCCACCTGCGTGGAGGGGTCAGGCCAAAGGGGGAGACCGGTCCCCGAACTAGTGGAGGCAGGAAACGACCCTCAGCTAGAAACCGGAGGCTCTGACATTTTATGTGGCGCAGCCCCTTGCTCCACCCGCTAGGAAGGCACCACATAGGGTCAGGGAAACTGGCGCCAAGTTTACCAAGAGGAGGCCCGAGGCAGCCGGACAGAAGTGTTGGTAAGAAAGGCCAGACAAAGGACACACAAAGGGGGTCCTGTGAAGCGCTCCAAAGTTATCTGGGAGTTGTCTGAGCCCCTCACCTGGTGAGCACAGTACGACGTGGGCAGCCGTTACCTGCAGACGTGGTCTGGATAATAAGAACTGTGAGTAAAGGCCCTGAACTGCATCACTGACTCCGTGTCGTTACTGCTGCTGCCCTGCACCATCACCCCCATCCTCCGCATACACTGCCCTGAGGCTATACTCCTCCCGTGGGGAGTTATGCTACGCTCTGCTGCACCCACAACACCAGCCTTAGCGGTCTGCCCTGTAGCGGCGGTTCACTCTGACCGCAATCCACGGGTGGCGTAGTCGGACATTTAAACATCAAAACCACATAAATAGTTCCGCCACTGGTTTGACCGCCCTGAGCCACGGAACCGGATCGCCGCCACGAAGACTACAACCACCAGCATCCACCAAAAAGGGTCCGGCTCCGGGTGTCCCAAGGCCCAGGGGGTGCGTCAGAACATTTTCATCACCTTTCACAATCACCAATGGGACAAGGCAGGGATGTCCTCTGTCCCCTCTCTTATACATCCTAGTGACGGAGCACCTGCTCTCATCAATTCGCCATAACCCCAATATTAGGTGGATTGAGGTGGGAGGCACCGAGTACAAGTGCTCTCTATTTGCTGATGATGTCCTAGTATATATCACTCAATCACATATATCCATCCCTGCTGTTATGGCTGAAATAGATCACTTTGTTACATGGTAAAATTTTAAAATCAATGCAGCGAAGTCTGAGGCCCTCGATGTCTCCCTCCCTAAATCCATATAGGATTCCATCCAGTCCAACTTTCCCTTTGCCTGGCCCTCACAGGGTATCAAATACTTAGGAATTCCTATTCATAGAGACCTCTCCCATCTATGTTATCTTAATTTTGGGCCCTTTATTGAACAATTCCATACAGACCACGGTTGGCAAGTTAGAACTGTAAGATTCACTACGTGAACCACTGGTGTTTTGTGGAAAAGCACATGTACACCGCGTTCCAAATTATTATGCAAAAAGTGTTTAGGAGTGATAAGGGAAGAATTTGTTTGTTTGTCAGTTAAACTCATTGATGGTGATGTGTGTCAGGGCTCTTTATATCACTGTAAGCAATTGCAGACACCTGTGCTAATTAGTTTGGCAGGTGTGTCCAATGAAAGGCAAGACTACTTAAGAAGGCTCTCTCACATTATTAAGCAGCCTACATTTTCTGCCAAAATGGGAAAGAAAAAGGATGTGTCGGCTGCTGAGAAGCAACAAATTGTGGAGTGTTTAGGTCAAGGCATGACTACAATCAACATTGTGCGATGATCAGGATGAAGTGTCTTGGCAATCAAGAAGTATGTAGCTGATTCACAGTACACACGTGTGCGTGCTGATAAGGGCAAATTGAGGACTCTTTCCTACAGGCAATTACGTCAGGTTGAAAGAGCAGCGGCAAAAAAGCCTTGTCATAGCAGCAGACAAGTTTTTGAAGCTGCTTGTGCCTCCAACGTCCCCCGAACAACAAGATGCAGGGTCCTTCAGAGGTTTGCAGCTGTGCATACGCCATCCTGTCGACCTCCTCTATCCACTTCACACAAGCAGAAATGGCTCCAGTGGGCCAAACATTACATGAAGACTGATTTCAAAACTGTTTTGTTCACGGATGAGTGCCGTGCAGCGCTCGATGGTCCAGATGAATGGAGTGGAGGATGGCTGGTTGATGGACACCCCACGCAAACACGGCTACAGCGCCAACAAGGAGGAGGTGGAGTAATGTTTTGGGCTGGAATCATGAGGAGAGAGATTGTCGGCCCCTTTAAGATCCCTGAAGGCGCTAAAGATGAACTCCATAATGTATGTGGATTTTCTCAAACAGCACTTCCTGCCATGGTTCAAGAAGAAGAACCGTGTATTTCACAGCAAGATCATTTTTCTGCATGATAATGCACCATCTCATGCTGCACATAAAACATCTGCATCTCTGGCTGATATGGGCATAAAAGGGGACAAACTTATGGTGTGACCCCCATGCTCCCCTGACCTCTACCCCATTCAGAACCTTTGGAGCATCATTAAAAGGAGTGTCTATGATGGCGGGAGGCAGTTCACATCTAAGCAACAGCTCTGGGAGGGTATTCTGTCCTCATGCAAAACAATTGAAGCAGAAACCATCCAAAACCTGACAAATTCAATGGACGAGAGAGTTCAGAAGCTCCTTTCGAACAAGGGGTCCTATGTGAAAATGTAACATCACCTAGAAGTTTTGAGTTGAAAACTGTTTGATTTCAGTTTCTAACAACCTGCTAATGCTTATAATTTCAAAAATGACCATTTTTTTGGTCTTTATTAAAATGAAAAGGTTGATCGAAAAGTTTGGGGGATCTAAGAGTGTGGCAACCCAATAGTCATGATTACTTCGAATTCTGACAATATGAGGGTCATGCTGCAGGTAGTGCAGCAAGAAGGCACTTATGTGTCTTGCGCATCTCGGAGCCCCAAAATTATTTTCCGGGCTAGATGCAGCTAAAAATTATTTTTAATTTTAAATCTGGTGAAGCTTATTATAGATGGCCTAATAGGATCAGTGCTGCACACTGCTACAAAGCCCAAATTATTTTCCAGTCAAGATACAGATAAACATGATTAGTAATTTGAAAGCTTAAAACGGTTGGTAGGGTGATTTTAACCAATCATCAAGCTTTTACTCTCCCCAGGATGACACAGGGGTAGAAAAGTCGTTTCGGATCCATGATTTGTTCATCTTTATGAACGTGAGTCTGTCTACATTATCAGTGGAGAGCCGCGTGCGCTTATCTGTCAGCACACCACCAGCAGCGCTGAACACACGTTCAGACAGAACGCTGGCTGCGGGGCATGACAAGATCTCCAAGGCGTAAGTGGCTAGCTCCGGCCATTTATCCAGATTGGAAGCCCAAAAAGAGCAAGGGTCCAGTGACACAGTCGTGGCTTCAATGTTTACTTGGAGATACTCCTGTACCATCGTCTCTAGGCGTTGACTATGTGTCAGACTTCTTGTCTCCTGTGGCCTTGCAAAGGATGGGCTAAAAAAGTGGTGAAATGATTCCGCAAAATTGATGTTACCAGCAGATACTGTGGTTCTGTTACGGTTTGAGTGCTGAACACTTGACGGTCCCACGGTTGGCAAGTTGGAACTGTGAGATTCACTACGTGCACCACTGGTATTTTGTGGAAAAGCACATGTAAGATTCTGCAACAGTCTCTGCTGATACTCCTGCATGCGTGCATCCCTTTCTATGGCAGGAATAATTTCTGCAAATTTACTTTTGTACCGGGGATCTAACAGTGTGGCAACCCAGTAGTCAGGATTATTTCTAATTCTCACAATTCGAGGGTCATGTTGCAGGTAGTGCAGCAAGAAGGCACTCATGTGTGTTGCGCATCCAGGAGCACCAAGTCCCTGTTGTGTTGGTGGCGAGGTAACAATCATGCTTCCTTCCTCTGTCCTCTCCCCCCAACCTCGCACAACAGAAATGTGATCAAGGTCTCCCTCATCTGATGAGTCTTCCATCAGTTCGTCCTCCACTTCTTCCTGGGCTCCTGCACCTTCCTCACTAGTTTGGCTGCTACCATGCGCCCTGGTAAAATCATCTCCCCCACCCTCACATGCCTGCCGCCCTGGTGCTGCTGACCGTCTGGACCTTGCAGATGTTAGCCCTTCCGCATACAACTCCTCCTCCTCTACTTCCTCCACCTCCTCTTGTGCCACCACCTGACTCCGAATTCTGTTTAACATGTGCTCCAGCATGTAAATCACCGGAATAGTCATGCTGATAATGGCATCGTCAGCACTAAACATCTTCGTCGCCATTTCAAAACTGTGCAGAAGGGTGCATAGGTTCCTGATCTGAGACCACTCCTCCAGCGTGATTTGCCCCACCTCTGAATCTCGTTGGCCCAGGCTATACGTCAGAACGTATTGCACCAGGGCTTGTCGGTGCTGCCACAGTCGCTGCAACATGTGCAGAGTTGAATTCCACCGGGTAGGCACATCGCATTTTAGCCGGTGAAGTGGCAGGCCCAACGACTTCTGTAGAGATGTAAGTCGCTGAGCTGCGGGATGCGAACGGCGGAAGTGAGCACACAGCGACCGTGCCCTCTGCAGAAGGCCATCTAGTCTGGGATAGTGGGCTAAAAATTGCTGGACAACCAGGTTCAACACGTGAGCCATACAAGGCACGTGTGTGACATTGCCCCGGCGAAGGGCCGCACCCAGGTTTGCAGCATTGTCGCACACGGCCTTCCCTGGTTTCAGGTCCAGTGGAGACAACCATTCATGAAATTGGTTCTCCAGAGCTGACCACAACTCCTCAGCTGTGTGACTCACATTTCCCAGACATTTCAATGTAAAAACCGCCTGATGACGTTGAGCCCTACTGCCAGCATAGTAAGGAGGTGTGCAGGATCCCTTCTGCGCAGTTAGAAAGCTTGTGGCATGACCAGACAGGCTTTGGGTGCAGGTGGAAGACCGAGAGGAGGTTGAGGAGGCAGAAGCAGTGGAGGAAAAATGACATAAAGAGGATTGACGCACAACTCGTGGGGACGGCAAGACTTGGACAGCAGCCCCTTGTCCTGCTGTCACCATAGTTACCCAGTGCCCAGTCAGCGACATGTAACACCCCTGTCCATGCCTACTCGTCCAAGTGTCTGTGGTGAAATGCACCCTGTCACACACAGAGTTTCTCAAAGAAGCGGTGATGTTGTGTGCGACATGCTGGTGGAGCGCAGGCACACCTTTCTTTGAGAAGTAGTGCCGACTGGGCATCTGGTACTGGGGCACTGCGACGGACATAAGGTCTCGAAAATCCTCTGTGTCCACCAGGTGGAAAGGCAGCATTTCTGTAGCCAAGAGCTTGCAGATGGTGAAATTCAACCTCTTAGCTTTCTCATGGCTAGGAGGAAATGGTCTTTTACTTGTCCACATCTGAGGGACCGAGGGCTGGCTATTGTGCTTAGACGGGGTTGATAAGGGTGTCCCCGGCAAACTGCCGGTCTGTGAGGAAGATGCAGGCGGACATGTTAGGTTGCCTTGATCCAAAGGTGGTGCTATCGATGTCGGACAGCGCTCAAGACCAGCTGGTGTTACCACCTCCAAAGAAAATGATGACCTGCCAATCACGCTGGCTGTTGCGGGTAAAGAGGTGGCAGGTCTGCGCCCCAAAACAGGTGTGACTGCTGTCCCCCCAGTCACAGAGGATGAAGAGGCCGCGGATGCACAAGATATGGCAGACGGTGGTTGGCCCGGCCGGCTAGACCGCATTGTAGCACACTGAGCTTCCCACTGCAACTTATGCTTCATGTCCATGTGCCGGTTCATGCATGAAGTACTCAAACTATGTATTTTTTGGCCTCTACTTAGCTTTTGCTGACAAATGTTACAGATAACACGAGTTGGGTCATCTTTATCGATCTGAAAAAATGCCCAGGCTATGCAAGGCTTAGCACCCATGCGACCTGAAGAGCCACCACGACTTGTGGTGAGAGGCAGAGTTGTGTTTGAGGATGCAGTTGTTGACGTGCTTCCAGTACTACGTCTCTGTCCAGGAAGGCGCAACCTGACCTCGTCGTCACTAGCATCTTCCTCCACCTCCTCTGCTGACCTCATCTCTTGGCTGACTGTGGGTTGACAGTAAGTGGGATCTCCGACCTCATCATCATCACCCTGTGCGTTATCACACCCGTCGTCCTCAGAGCCAACCTGTTCCTGCCCTGACAAAAAACTAAAGTTGTCGCTCCAATCAGGTATTTGAGTCTTATCATCGTCTTCCTCATTGTCTCCACCAACAGGAGTTACAGTTTGGGAATGAGGGTCTACATTATGGTCAGAACCTTCTGCGTCTGGTCCTGGATCCGACTCATAAAGATTCTGGGCATCAGTGCAGATCATTTCCTCGTCTGGATTCACAGAAGCGCTGGAGTCGACCTCTGATTCCCAGGCTATAGTATGAGTAAACAGCTCTGCAGACTCAACCATCTGTTCTACCTCATACTCAGACGGGCAGCTGGAGATTTGGGAGCTGTGAGGAAGCAAGTGCGATTTGGGTGACACCTTTGAGGACTGGAGTATTTGTGATGTTGAAGTTGATGTGGAGGAGAGCCCACTTAAAGGAGCACTTGATATCCGTTGAAGCACCTGCTGTTTTTGTGCCTCATCTGGAATTTGTAGCGATTGGCGTGGCCGTAAGAAAGGGATCTTATCACATTGTCCGCTAAAAGAAGTAGACATTTTAGTTTGGCTGGAAGATGGTCTTTCTTCTGCACCTACCCCACGGACACAACCTTTTTTCCCCTTCCCAACACGCCTATTCCCCTTTCCACCAGCAGCAGGCCTTTTTCCACTCATTTTGGTGGTTAACTAATTCACAACTCTGGAGTTGTTTGCACAAAAAAACAATGGATGGTAACCGAGCAGAGCTGAGTGGCCAAACTGTGGTATTAGGCCAAAACTATTGGCTGGGTTAGATGCAGAAAAAAATTATTTTTAATTTGCAACCTGATGGAGGTCAGTATAGATGGACTAATAGACCAAGTCCCACACACTGCTAGAATCCCAAATATTTTTTCAGAGCTAGATGCAGAAAAAAATTATTTTTAATTTGCAACCTGATGGAGGTCAGTATAGATGGACTAATAGACCAAGTCCCACACACCGCTAGAAGCCCAAATATTTTTTCAGAGCTAGATGCAGAAAAAAATTATATTCAATTTGCAACCTGCTGGACGTCAGTATAGAAGGACTAATAGAACAAGTCCCACACACTGCTAGAAGCCCAAATATTTTTTCAGAGCTAAATGAAGAAAAAAATTATTTTTAATTTGCAACCTGATGGAGGTCAGTATAGATGGACTAATAGACCAAGTCCCACACACTGCTAGAAGCCCAAATATTTTTTCAGAGCTAGATGCAGAAAAAAATTATTTTTAATTTGCAACCTGATGGAGGTCAGTATAGATGGACTAATAGACCAAGTCCCACACACCGCTAGAAGCCCAAATATTTTTTCAGAGCTAGATGCAGAAAATTTTTTTATTCAATTTGCAACCTGATGGAGGTCAGTATAGATGGACTAATAGACCAAGTCCCACACACTGCTAGAAGCCCAAATATTTTTTCAGAGCTAGATGCAGAAAAAAATTATTTTTAATTTGCAACCTGATGGAGGTCAGTATAGATGGACTAATAGACCAAGTCCCACACACTGCTTGAAGCCCAAATATTTTTTCAGAGCTAGATGCAGAAAAAAAATATTTTTAATTTGCAACCTGATGGAGGTCAGTATAGATGGACTAATAGAACAAGTCCCACACGCTGCTAGAAGCCCAAATATTTTTTCAGAGATAAATGAAGAAAAAAATTATTTTTAATTTGCAACCTGATGGAGGTCAGTATAGATGGACTAATAGACCAAGTCCCACACACTGCTAGAAGCCCAAATATTTTTTCAGAGCTAGATGCAGAAAAAAATTATTTTTAATTTGCAACCTGATGGAGGTCAGTATATATGGACTAATAGACCAAGTCCCACACACCGCTAGAAGCCCAAATATTTTTTCAGAGCTAGATGCAGAAAAAAATTATATTCAGTTTGCAACCTGATGGAGGTCAGTATAGATGGACTAATAGAATGATGCTATGCCCAAAAGATTTTACTTCACTAGGTGCAGTAAAAAAATTGGTATTCTATACACAGGTGGTATATCTTGCAACACAGATAGGCTACTCCACTGACTAACACACTCTGCAATAGGCCAAAAAGGATTAGCTTTGCTAGATTCAGCCAAATGCTGTGAAAAAAACTTGCACAGCACTGGCACAGACCTGCCTGGCAAAAACTGATAGGAACTGATGTAACCTAGTCCTGAAAAGGACTCCAATTACAATTAGTCTTTACTCCCACAATCTATCTATTTAAGAGCACAGACCTGCCTGATAAAAGTCGTAGGAAATGCTGTAACCTAGTCCTTAAAAGGACTTCCATCACAACTATTCCCTACTCCCAAGCTATCTGTATATTTGTGCGAAAATTGGCTTGAAATTAACAAGGTATAGCGCACACAGCAACAGCGGTGCCGTCTAACACGCAGCTGCAGCAGTGAGAAAATGGTGGCGACGGGGAAAATGGCTTGGTCTTATAGGGCAAGGACATGTGACATACACTGCCAATCACACATGCCCTTGCTTGTGTGAAAAAAAGCACTTCGCGCCGTGTGTGCGCTGCTGATAGGCTGACAGATTGCACCTCCCCACTGCAAATGCGGGAAAGAGAAAAAAAAATGGAGATCTTCATTGTTCCTGCAGAGATCCATCCCCTGCCCCTCCCCCCACCCCGCTGTACACTCAAACTGCGTATTAACATTAATTTTCATCATTACTGAGAAAAAATCCAGTTATGATTTTGGTGCACGAACAGTTATCGAACATAACCTCGAACAGCCGAATTTTTCTCAAATTGTTCGTGTTCGCCGACCGGCTCGAACACCGCCCAAAACAGCTCGAATTTGAGATTGGCGAACAGTTCGAGTAGAACAACGCTCATCTCTAATCATGACTACTGGGTTGCCACACTCTTAGATCCCCCAAACTTTTCGATCAACCTTTTCATTTTAATAAAGACCAAAAAAATGGTCATTTTTGAAATTATAAGCATTAGCAGGTTGTTAGAAACTGAAATCAAACAGTTTTCAACTCAAAACTTTATTCTAGGTGATGTTACATTTTCACATAGGACCCCTTGTTCGAAAGGAGCTTCTGAACTCTCTCGTCCATTGAATTTGTCAGGTTTTGGATGGTTTCTGCTTCAATTGTTTTGCATGAGGACAGAATACCCTCCCAGAGCTGTTGCTTAGATGTGAACTGCCTCCCGCCATCATAGACACTCCTTTTAATGATGCTCCAAAGGTTCTGAATGGGGTAGAGGTCAGGGGAGCATGGGGGTCACACCATAAGTTTGTCCCCTTTTATGCCCATATCAGCCAGAGATGCAGATGTTTTATGTGCAGCATGAGATGGTGCATTATCATGCAAAAAAATGATCTTGCTGTGAAATACACGGTTCTTCTTCTTGAACCATGGCAGGAAGTGCTGTTTGAGAAAATCCACATACATTATGGAGTTCATCTTTAGCACCTTCAGGGATCCTAAAGGGGCCGACAATCTCTCTCCCCATGATTCCAGCCCAAAACATTACTCCACCTCCTCCTTGTTGGCGCTGTAGCCGTGTTTGCATGGGGTGTCCATCAACCAGCCATCCTCCACTCCATTCATCTGGACCATCGAGCGCTGCACGGCACTCATCCGTGAAAAAAACAGTTTTGAAATCAGTCTTCATGTAATGTTTGGCCCACTGGAGCCATTTCTGCTTGTGTGAAGTGGATAGAGGAGGTCGACAGGATGGCGTATGCACAGCTGAAAACCTCTGAAGGACCCTGCATCTTGTTGTTCGGGGGACGTTGGAGGCACCAGCAGCTTCAAAAACTTGTCTGCTGCTATGACAAGGCTTTTTTGCCGCTGCTCTTTCAACCTGACGTAATTGCCTGTAGGAAAGAGTCCTCAATTTGCCCTTATCAGCACGCACACGTGTGTACTGTGAATCAGCTACATACTTCTTGATTGCCAAGACACTTCATCCTGATCATCGCACAATGTTGATTGTAGTCATGCCTTGACCTAAACACTCCACAGTTTGTTGCTTCTCAGCAGCCGACACATCCTTTTTCTTTCCCATTTTGGCAGAAAATGTAGGCTGCTTAATAATGTGAGACAGCCTTCTTAAGTAGTCTTGCCTTTCATTGGACACACCTGCCAAACTAATTAGCACAGGTGTCTGCAATTGCTTACAGTGATATAAAGAGCCCTGACACACATAACCATCAATGAGTTTAACTGACAAACAAACAAATTCTTCCCTTATCACTCCTAAACACTTTTTGCATAATAATTTGGAACACAGTGTACATGTGCTTTTCCACAAAACATCAGTGGTTCACGTAGTGAATCTTACAGTTCTAACTTGCCAACCGTGGTCTGTATGGAGTTGTTCAATAAAGGGCCCAAAATTAAGATAACATAGATGGGAGAGGTCTCTATGAATAGGAATTCCTAAGTATTTGATACCCTGTGAGGGCCAGGCAAAGGGAAAGTTGGACTTGATGGAATCCTATATGGATTTGGGGAGGGAGACATCGAGGGCCTCAGACTTCGCTGCATTGATTTTAAAATTTGACCATGTAACAAAGTGATATATTTCAGCCATAACAGCATGGATGGATATATGTGATTGAGTGATATATACTAGGACATCATCAGCAAATAGAGAGCACTTGTACTCGGTGCCTCCCACCTCAATCCACCTAATATTGGGGTTATGGCGAATTGATGAGAGCAGGTGCTCCGTCACTAGGATGTATAAGAGAGGGGACAGAGAACATCCCTGCCTTGTCCCATTGGTGATTGTGGAAGGTGATGAAAATGTTCTGACGCGCCCCCTGGGCCTTGGGACACCCGAAGCCGGACCCTTTTTGGTGGATGCTGGTGGTTGTAGTCTCCGTGGCGGCGACCCGGTTCCGTGGCTCAGGGCGGTCAAACCAGTGGCGGAACTATTTATGTGGTTTTGATGTTTAAATGTCCGACTACGCCACCCGTGGATTGCGGTCAGAGTGAACCGCCGCTCCAGGGCAGACCGCTGAGGCTGGTGTTGTGGGTGCAGCAGAGCGTAGCATAACTCCCCACGGGAGGAGTATAGCCTCAGGGCAGTGTATGCGGAGGATGGGGGTGATGGTGCAGGGCAGCAGCAGTAACGACACGGAGTCAGTGATGCAGTCCAGGGCCTTTACTCACAGTTCTTATTATCCAGACCACGTCTGCAGGTAACGGCTGCCCACGTCGTACTGTGCTCACCAGGTGAGGGGCTCAGACAACTCCCAGATAACTTTGGAGCGCTTCACAGGACCCCCTTTGTGTGTCCTTTGTCTGGCCTTTCTTGCCAACCCTTCTGTCCGGCTGCATCGGGCCTCCTCTTGGTAAACTTGGCGCCAGTTTCCCTGACCCTATGTGGTGCCTTCCTAGCGGGTGTAGCGAGGGGCTGCGCCACATAAAATGTCACAGCCTCCTGTTTCTAGCTGAGGGTCGTTTCCTGCCTCCACTAGTTTCGGGGACCGGTCTCCCCCTTTGGCCTGAACCCTCCACGCAGGTGGATTCGGGCGTGCGGTGGCGACTCGCCCGTCCGCACCCCTGGGATCGCTTCGTTCCTCGTTCCTGGAGCCTTCTCTGCTCCTCTTCCTTCCTTCTCCCTCTTCCAGGCCTGGGCCTCTGTTACTAGGCAAGCCTCCGGAGCAGAGCTCATGCAGAGCCCCTGCTCCCTGCCACTTCTGCTCAAACTTCTCTGCACTGGACTAAGATGGTGCCCACCTTTTATACTCCTTTCTCAATGCACCCAGGAACTGCTTCCTCCTTGCTCCTGCACTACAGGGTTCCCCTTCCTCAGTGTTCCCTCCCCCCACTCCAGCCAGGGACAGGGACTGTCGTGCCCATCTCAGGGGCATATTGGTCGCCCTGCCCCACGGCAATGTGGTGTAATACATGCAGGTGTCGGGTCCTGATCCACACTACATCCTTACCTGAGAGTGAGATATCACACCTCTGGGTGAGGTGCAATACCTCTGTAGCAACCGAGCCCTCAGGGTGCTACAATTCCATTTATCTTCAGCCTAGGTGACGTATTGCGATACAGGGCCGTGATTTTGGCTATAAAAGGGTCCCCTAGACCCCTACCCCAAGCTTTTTAAGAGAATCATATATGGCGTGCCAGGAGACTCTATGGAATGCTTTCTCAGCATCCAACGAGAGTATCTACTTACAAATTTTTAACTGCATCTAGCCCAGGAAATACTTTGTGCCTAGTAGCAGTGTCTGCTAGTCAGCGGATTATCCCGGCTGTTAAGCAAGCTACACCACCTGTAGTTTGGACACTTAATTTTTTCAAAGGAAATGCTTCGGGACCACGGGATACTCAGTGAAGAGCATCAGGAGGCACCCCAAGGCATAGGGGCTGGGACTGGCAGTAGGATGCCTTGCGGTGGACAGCCGAGCTCGATCCTTATAAAAGCTTTTTAACTGCAGCAGCTTTAGTGGACGCTACTGGAGCTGGAATTATGCGGCTGCTGGCATGAGACTTGCCCTCCAATAGATCCTTGTAAATGGATTTAAAGTGTATTCATTCAAATTAGAGAGACAATTTAAATTAAAAAGCTTAGAGCTGCCTCCACCACAGGGGGGCTCGCTCGACCCACCAGCGGACAGGCACCAGTATTGGGAGAGGGGGGCTGGCCGTCAGGGTTCACCGCGGCTCTGGCACAAACCCGGCGACGCGGAGGTGGCACGGGCAGGAGCGGACTGAACGTGTCGGCTTCTCACTTTTTGGATTTTAGAAGGGCATGACATGCCTATATCTATGTCTCCCCCTCCTTTTACTCCTCCACCTCTTTTATTTTCGCATGACTATATGTACTTGTCACTTTTCCATGTGTTAGTTGTGTCTTCTGAGCAGTTTGTCAGCTTTTGGACACCTTTGAAGGTGTTTTCTATGTGTTTCTATGTGTTTTTGTTTGCCTGCCATTGGTTTTAACGGTGTTCGAAGGTGTTCGACGAACAGTTCGACGAACAGTTCGGCGAACACACGGGTGTTCGACGAACCGAACAGAACTCGAACACTACGGGGGTGGCTCAACACTAGTGTATACCCATGTCTGGGTGTGAAAAGGTGCATGGGAATACACCTACCAAGAAAAGACACTGGATTTGAGCTTATGTTATGCTGCTATCATTTGGAGGTGTTGAGAAGTCAGGCCCAATCAAGCCCTTGTTCATTTTTATAAGAGTCAGCCTGTCAGCATTTTCAGTTGAAATGCGGATGCACTTATCAGTTATAATTCCCCCAGTGGCAATAAAAACCCACTCTGATAAAACGCTGGCGGCAGGGCAGGCCAGGACCTCCAAGGCATAGAGAGCCAGTGCATTCCACGTATCCAGCTTGGATACCCAATAATTATAAGGCACAGAGGAATCACGGAGGACGTTGGTACGGTTGGCAAGGTACTCCCTCAGCATCTTCCCAAACTTTGCACTCCTTGTGAGAGTACCCCGTGCCTCAGGGCTTGTTCGATGGGAGGGGCTGAGAAAATTCTCCCAGAACTTTGACAGTGTTCCCCTGCCTCTGCTGGATTGAAGTTGTGTCTCTCGCCTATACTCCTTGGTTGTCCAACGAAGTGTGCCCTCTGCTGCCAGCGTTTTCAGAGGGGAATTTTTTTTATAGTTCCGCAACAAAGGCCTTCTGGTACAGCCCCATTTTTGTAGACCTGTCCGCCTCAGGAATAAGAGATATAAAGTTCTCCTTGTAGTGAGGGTCTAGAAGTGCCACCAACCAGTAATGACTGTCACCCAAACTTTTGAGATTGCGAGGGTCATGGGAAAGGCAGCGCAACATAAACTCAGCCATGCGTGACAGACTACTAACAGACAAGACTTCCATGTCCTCACCAAGAGGATGAGTGACCTTCTTCTCCTCTTCCTCTCTGTCCTCAGGCCATCCACGCTGAACAGATGGTATGACAGTTTTGCAGGTAGTACCATCTATAGCGCATGAAACTAGCTCCTATTCTTCCTCCTCCTTCTCCTCTTCCTCATTGTCACCCAATCCACATTGGGATGAGATGAGGTGGGGCTGTGTGTAATCACTCAGTATGGTTCCTTGCTCCATCTCATCGTGCTCCGCCTGAAATGCATCCTCTTTGATTGTGAGCGGAGAGCATTTCAGAAGACAGAGAAGTGGGATGGTGATGCTAATTATGGCATCATCGCCGCTCACCATCTTGGTGGAGTCCACAAAGTTTTGGAGGATGGTACATATGTCTGACATCCATGTTCACGCCTGAGGTCTTATGTGTGAAATCTGAACTGAATACCGACGGCCTTGATGATGCTGGTACTCAACAACTGCCCTCTTCTGCTTTCAAATCCTTCCCAACATCTGCAGTGCAGAGTTCCAATGCGTGGGGACATCACACACCAGTATGTGAGCCGGAAGCTGCAAACGCTGCTGAAAACGGAAAGCGTGGCGGAAGCTGTAGGTGACTTTCTAAAATGGGCACACAGACGGCGTACTCTGACAAGAAGATCCGGCAGCTCCGGGTAGTATTTGAGAAATTGCTGAACCACGAGGTAAAGCACATGGGCCAGGCATGGTATGTGTGTGAGCTCGCCTTGCCTCAGAGACGCCACCAGGTTCCGGCTATTGTCACACACGACCATGCTTGACTGTAGGTTCAGTGGTGTGAGCCACAGATCAGCCTGCTCTTTCAGATCTGTCCACAACTCTTCAGCATTGTGCGGTTTGTCACCTAAGCATATTAGCTCCAACACAGCCTGTTGCCGCTTGGCCAAGGCAGTGCTGCAGTGCTTCCTTCTTGTGACTGATGAGGTCACTTCAGAGATGTAGGCTGAAGAGGAGGAGGAGGCTGAGGAGGAGGAGGTCCAGGAGCTGTAGACTGTGGGGGCAACCCTGATTGAACTAGGGCCTGCGGTCCTTGGCGTCGGGAGGAGGTGTTCCATCCCAAGTTCCGTCTGGGTCCCAGCTTCCACTATGTTAACTCAGTGTGCCGTCAGTGAGATGTACCGTCCCTGCCCACAAGCACTTGCTTACGTGTCCATGGTTAGGTGGACTTTCCCGATAACTGCGTTGTTGAGGGCACGGCTAATGTTTTGGGACACGTGCTTGTGTAATGTGGGGACGGCACACCGGGAGAAATAGTGGTGGATGGGGACCGAGTACCAAGTTCGGCCGCCGCCATCAGGTTGTGGAATGCTTCCATCTCCACGAGACTAAAAGGCAACATTTCTAACGCAATCAGTCACAAAATGTGTGAATTTGATAGTGTGGCTTGTGAGGCGTTGGCTGTGTATTTGCGCTTGCATTCCAAGGACTGAGGTATGGACAGCTGAACGCTTTGCTGGGACAAGGACGTGCTTCCTGATGCTGCTACTTGAGAGTGTGCAATGACAGGGGGAGGGCAGGAGGCATCTTCGCATGCACCATGGACTGGGCATTGGATTGCATGCACAAAAGCGGAAGAAGCAGTGGTGCCACCCACAGACACTGTTCCTGGACCCTGGGGTTTAGCCCACAAAGTCGGGTGCTTTTCTGCCATGTGCCTGATCATGCTGGTGGTGGTCAGGCTGCTATTTTTGCAGCCCCTGCTGATGCTGGCCTGGAAGGTGGTGCAAATGGCCTTTTTGGGGTTATCTGCAGAGTCTTTAAAAAATAACCAGACTCGGGAAGACCTAACAGTAGTACTGGCAACTTCCGTTGTGTTGGTGTTAAAAGGAACTCTTTCCCGCCTTGTGTCTGCGGCCACCACGCTGCTTCTTCCTGCCTGTTGTGGTGCTATGACTCATTCCCCCTGTGTGCTGCTGTCCTCGCTTTGTATGTTCCCCTGCCAGGTCAGCTCCTATATCATTCTCCCCCTCGCCTTCCACTTCCGCACCCTGGTCCTCCTCCTGACTTTTTGGCATTTGTGTCTCATCATCATCATCACCCACCTCTTGCGACAGTAATTGCACTTTCCCACCCTAGCCTTTGTGTCACTGTGGCTGCTCAAATATTTGGGCATCACTACATGCGTTCTCCTCTTGACTATCTCGAAGCTGGCCTGGCGAGAGACCCGAATCTATAAATGGAAAAATGAACAGCTCTTCTGAGTGTTCAAGTGTGGGATCGGTTGTCTCCAGGCACTCAGCATGGTGGGAGGAATGAGGATCAGGGTGAGGAATATGACGTCCAGACTCACATCTACTGAGACTTGACTGCGTGGAAGACATGGTGGTGGTGGTAGCTTAGTGACTGGAAGCATTATCTGTTATCCAACCAATAACCATTTGATACTGCTCTGTGTTCAATAGTGGTGTTCTGCGGTCCCCTAGCAATTGTGACAGGAAGGTCGAGCAACAATATGAGGGTGTTTGTTGTGGCACAATTTCAGCTTGCCCACGGCCTTGTCCTTGACCTCTGCATGCACCATCACCATCATGTCACTTCCCTGTCCCTTGCCATTCACCTTGCCCATTTTTAATTGAAGACAATATTTTCCACATTCACGAGAAATGGCTAATTTTGGAACACAGTTATATGTGATACGTCTGATAGAGAACCACAATTTTAAATAGCAGGCCTGTAATTTGCTAATACTATCCTTTACAGACACCTAGTGTGAATAGCTTGACCGACACACTGCAACAAAATGAATATGGAAGAAATATCTGATTTTGGAACACTCTTATAGGTGTTATATCTGACAGAGAACTATGGTTTTAAATAGCAGGCCTGTTATTTGCTAATACTATCCTTCACAAACACCTAGCGTGAGTAGCTTGACCCACACACTGCAACAGAATGGAAAAAGGGGCCAATATTTTCCATGTTCAGTTTAAATTTATGGATTTTTATCGTTGAAATATGGAGCAGATCAGGCTTTATTCTGCAGTGAGAACAAGCAAATGGAGCAGAAAAATGGTGTACTCTGGATTGCTTTTCAAACAAATAATCAGGCTTAAGATCAAAAAAAAAAATTCCCTGGCCCCTGATATCTGGGGCTGTCTACAAATATCTGTAAGAATAGCAGTATCAGGAATGTTCAATGAACCCTCTTGCACTATATGCACTGCAGTCTGCCACATACAATGCCTGCCTGCCTAATATCTGCTATCACTACTGAATATATGCAGCTTGATTAGCCCTCAGAAGGACTGTTAGTTCAGATGGATATAAATATATATATATGTATATAAATATATATATATATATATATATATATATATACACAGTATATGTTGTAGAATACCTATACTAACAGGACATTAAATGGACCCTCTTGTGCTATATCATGCACTGCAGTCTGCCACATACACTGCCTGTCTGCCTAACTCCTGCTATCACCACTATATATATGCAGCTGGATTAGTCCCCAGAAGGCCTGTTAGTTCAGTTGGATATAGATATATATATATATATATATACCTATATATATATATATATATACCTACCTGGAATGCCTACACTAACATGAAGAATAACAAAGAAGAACCACCGAATGATAGGTCCAAATCAGAAAAGAGACAAAGTATAATACATAAAAAACCTTTATTGACAAGCAATTTTTAAGTGGCACTACATGAGCAAGCATCTCCGCACTGCAGAGCCATACATATAATATAAAAGAATAAGATGTTAATAATGCATAACAATCGATGTGCTGGACTAAGTATCAGAAAGAAATGAAGAGGAGAGCAGGTAGAAAGCCATAATGTGTAGTCATATATTGATAAACAAAGAACCAATGCATACAATACATATACAGATATGCAATGAATAATGTTTAATGTACAGTGCTGGCCAAAAGTATTGGCACCCCTGCAATTCTGTCAAATAATACTTAGTTTCTTCCTGAAAATTATTGCAATCACAAATTCTTTGGTATTATTATCTTCATTTAATTTGCTTGCAAGGAAAAAGCACAAAAGAGAATTAAGCAAAAATCAAATCATTGATCATTTCACACAAAACTCCAAAAATGGGCCAGACAAAAGTATTGGCACCCTCAGCCTAATACTTGGTTGCACAACCTTTAGCCAAAATAACTGCGAACAACCGCTTCCGGTAACCATCAATGAGTTTCTTACAATGCTCTTTTGGAATTGTAGACCATTCTTCTTTGGCAAACTGCTCCAGGTCCCTGATATTTGAAGGGTGCCTTCTCCAAACTGCCATTTTGAGATCTCTCCACAGGTGTTCTATGGGATTTAGGTCTGGACTCATTGCTGGCCACATTAGAAGTCTCCAGTGCTTTCTCTAAAACCATTTTATAGTGCTTTTGGAAGTATGTTTTGGGTCATTGTCCTGCTGGAAGACCCATGACCTCTGAGGGAGACCCAGCTTTCTCACACTGGGCCCTACATTATGCTGCAAAATTTGTTGGCAGTCTTCAGACTTCATAATGCCATGCACACGGTCAAGCAGTCCAGTGCCAGAGGCAGCAAAGCAACCCCAAAACATCAGGGAACCTCCGCCATGTTTGACTGTAGGGACCGTGTTCTTTTCTTTGAATGCCTCTTTTTTTTTCCTGTACACTCTATGTTGATGCTTTTTCCCAAAAATCTCTACTTTTGTCTCATCTGACCAGAGAACATTCTTCCAAAACGTTTTAGGCTTTCTCAGGTAAGTTTTGGCAAACTCCAGCCTGGCTTTTTTATGTCTTGGGGTAAGAAGTGGGGTCTTCCTGGGTATCCTACCATACAGTCCCTTTTCATTCAGACGTCGACGGATAGTACGAGTTGACACTGTTGTACCCTCGGACAGCAGGGCAGCTTGAACTTGTTTGGATGTTAGTCGAGGTTCTTTATCCACCATCCGTACAATCTTGCGTTGAAATCTCTCGTCAATTTTTCTTTTCCGTCCACATGTAGGGAGGTTAGCCACAGTGCCATGGGCTTTAATCTTCTTGATGACACTGCGCACGGAAGACACAGGAACATTCAGGTCTTTGGAGATGGACTTGTATCCATGAGATTGCTCATGCTTCCTCACAATTTGGTTTCTCAAGTCCTCAGACAGTTCTTTGGTGTTCTTTCTTTTCTCCATGCTCAATGTGGTACACAAAAGGGCACAGGACAGAGGTTGAGTAAACTTTAATTCATGTTAACTGGCTGCAAGTGTCATTTAGTTATTGTCAACACCTGTTAGGTGCCACAGGTAAGTTACAGGTGCTGTTAATTACACAAATTAGAGAAGCATCACATGATTTTTTAAAGGGTGCCAATACTTTTGTCCACCCCCTTTTTTAGGTTTGGTGTGGAATTATATCCAATTTGGCTTTAGGACAATTCTTTTTGAGTTTTTTTCATTGAAGACAAATTAAATGAAGAGAATAATACCAAAGAACTTGTGATTGCAATCATTTTCAGGAAGAAACTGAGTATTATCTGACAGAATTGCAGGGGTGCAATTACTTTTGGCCAGCACTGTATGTCGTATGCATAGGTGATGATATATTTATAATAAGTTAGTGGCATCACAACTAGAGATGAGCGGTGCTCGACTAGAACTGTTCGCCAATCTCAAATTCGAGCTGTTTTGGGCGGTGTTCGAGTCGTTCGAAGAACGCGAACGATTTGCAAAAAATTCGGCTGTTCGAGGTTATGTTCGATAACTGTTCGTGCACCAAAAGCGTGTCCTGCATGTCTGGCGGTATTTAGAGCACCAATAATGCAGGAATTGTCTGCCACTCACTGTAATGCCACAACCAAGGGGGCCAATATTCATGACACCCTTCCTGGGCTATTAATTTCAGCCCCCAGCTGTCTGACTAGCCTTTGCTAGCTATTAAAATAGGGGGGACCCCACGTCATTTTTTTGGGGGTCCCGCATTTTAATAGCTAGTAAAGGCTATTAAAGGTATTTAGATGGGGGCTGATATTAGTAGCCTGGGAAGCTCCGTGGATATTACCTCCTTCCCAGGCTACAAACATCTGCCCCAGCCGTCTGCTTAACCTCCGCTAGAGACTAAAATTACGGGGAACCCCACGCCAATTTTTTTTTTAATAAATCCTTTATTTTAACACTAAATGACAAGTAAAGTAATCAACACTTTCACTGTACTTATTATAAATGTGACTGACATGTTTCTATCTATCTAATCTATGTGTGATGCTCTATTCTTTCTGTTATAAATTGTCAGGTACCGATGCTGAATTTCCGACCGGCTTTTTTAAAGAGACAGTGCATGAAAACACTAATATTTTTTTAAATAAATCCTTTAACACTAAATGACAAGTACAGTAACCAACACTGTCACTGTACTTCTTATATATGTGACTGACATGTTTCTATCTATCTAATCCATTTGTGATGCTCTATTCCTTCTTGTCTAAATTGTCTGGTACCCGTGTATGTCACTGCTGAATTGCCGCCGGCTTTTTTAAAGACAGTGTCTTCTGAGCAGTTTGTCAGCTTTTGGACACCTTTGAAGGTATTTTCTATGTGTTTCTATGTGTTTTTGTTTGCCTGCCATTGGTTTTAATGGTGTTCGACGGTGTTCGACGGTGTTCTAAGGTGTTTGACGAGCTGTTCCTCGAACATCCCGGTGTTTGACGAACCGAACCGAACCCGAACACTACGGGGGTGGCTCAACACTAATCACAACTTGGGAACCAAAGATAAATAGATACCTGCATAACTGGTCCAGCTACATAAATGGCACCGTGTGGCACAGCCACGACGCACGTTTCGGACACACGTCCTTCATGACGCGACCTGATGATGCTGTGTGGCCAGCCAATCACTGTAATGCCCACAACCAACATGACTACGGCATTACAGTGCATGGCAGGCAATCCCTGCATTTTCATTGGCTCTCTAAAGAGCCCCAAACATGCAGGGAGGGTACCCGAGTTCCTGCCAGAGCAACCCGGAAACACTCGCCGAGCACCAAGCTCTTTGAGCACAGTGATGCTCTGGCTGTTACCGAGCAGTGGCAAGTGCGTTCTCTCATCACTAGTGATTACCATGACTGGATGCACTGCCCCTTCCAGAAAATGATGCCATTCTTCAAAAGCCACTTAATTGCCAAGGGTTCCCTTTTACCAATGTCATAATTTTACTCAGCAGATGATAACTTCTTATAAAAAATATGCTCACAGATGCCATTTACTAGGAGATGCACCCTGCGACAACATAGCCCCCATCCCCAATTCAGACGCATCAACTTCAACAATAAATGCCTAAGTGACGTCAGGCTGTATAAGGATTGGTGCAGAAGCAAAACATTTTTTCAAGGTATCAAAAGTCTTCCGGGATGGACTGGACCAATTGGAAAAGTCCATCCAGTTTATGGTCATATTCGTCAAATGTTTGGCCACAACTGAAAAGCCTTTGATGAACTTTTGCTAGTACTTGATGAAACCCAAGAACCTTTGAAAGGCTTTTAGCTCCCCAGAACGATCTCAATCTATTTCTGCCTGGACTTTCACTGGATCCATGCGAAAGCCAGTGGATGATAAAACATAACCCAGATAAAGGATCTCCTGAACCGACAACATGCATTTCTCCGGTTTGACGAATAATTTATTGTTCCTGAGTATCTGAAGGACCTGACTGACATGTAACTGATGTGACTCGAGGTCAGGTGAATAAATTAAAATGTCATCAAGGTAGATCACAACAAACCTGCCTGACAGGTGACTAAAGATGTCATTAACAAGGTGTTGAAAAACGGCGGGAGCATTAGTCAACCCAAATGACATTACGAGGTTCTCATAGTGTCCATTAGGGGTTTTGAAGACTGTCTTCCACTCATGTCCCTCCTTGATGGGAATGAGATTATAAACCCCCCTGAGGTCTAGTTTAGAAAACCATTTGACTCCCACAATCTATCTAAACAGGTCTAGGATAAGAGGGAGAGGATATGGATTTGATCGCATTGAAATCAGACAGGTATTCAGGCAGAGATTGGGTACCCACCCTGGCTAGCCAGTTGCCCAAGCAGTGCTCTATTTAATCACCTCCTGAGTCTGCAAGTGTACCACAGGGATGTGTAGCATAAGCCAGGGTAATCCTAGAACCACAGAAGAGGGCAAACCCTCTAGCACATAACAGTCTATAAATTCGGAGTGCATGGCCCCTACCTGTAGATGCAACATCTGAACAACCTGAGTAAAATATCCCTGGCTCAAGAGTGCAGAGTCAATATCGATAATCGGTACTGATTTAGATAATACTTGTGGTTTGAGGACCTTGGTCTGGACGACCCTGGTGTAGATCAAATTAAACCCCCCTGACTAATTACAGGGGCATAAGGAAGGACACATAATCACAAAATGACCCTTTCCACCACAGAAAAAGCATGCTCCCCCTTTACGTAACTACCTCAACTACCATTGCACCCACAGAACATGCCGCCCCACCCAACTGCATGGGTTCCATGGTAGCCTCAGACCTAGGTTTCCTTAGCTTCGGGCTCCCCTCAAATATTAGTGTCTCTTTATGTCTTTGACAAAGACGGCGGTCCACCCAGATGGCCAGAGACATGGCGGCCTCAACGGAGACCGGAGTCTCATGCAAGGCAAGGGAATCCTTTACTCTTACTGATGACCCTTGAATGAACTGGCAATGGAGTGTGGGGTCGTTCCACAGTCTGGCTATGGAGTGTGGGTTCGTGTGGGGTTACTTGTGGGAAATTAATCAGAAGCACAAGAAAAAAAAGAAAAAAAGCAAGGCTTTCAATAAAAGTCAAATTATTACAAAAAAAGTCCAACATTTATATAAGAAACTGTCTATTGTTCTACTAGCAACCCAAATTCATCTGGTTACTTTTACCAAAGAAATGGTCAAAATTCTATAGAAAAAATACCTTTAAAATCCTACATTTAATGTTATGGGTATTACCAGCTACACATTTTTTTTCATAGCAGTTCAATAACATTTTTGTCACATTAGATACACACATGGTCAAAATTGTTGGTACCCCTCGTTTAATGAAAGAAAAACCCACAATGGTCACAGAAATAACTTGAATCGGATAAAAGTAATAATAAATTAAAAATCTTTGAAAATAAACAAATGAAAGTCAGTCATTGCTTTTAAAAAAAATTAAACTCATGAAATGGGCTTGGACAGAAATGATGGTACTCTTAACTTAATATTTTGTTGTACAACCTTTTGAGGCAATCACTGCAATCAAACGATTCCTGCAACTGTGAATGAGACTTCTGCACCTCTCAACAATTATTTTGGCCCACTCCTCATGAGCAAACTGCTCCAGTTGTCTTGTGTTTGAAGGATGCCTTTTCCAGACGGCATGTGTCAGCTCTTTCCAAAGATGCTCAATAGGACTTACGAGCATATAGAAGGCAACTTCAGAATAGTCCAATGTATTCCTCTTAGCCATTCTTGGGTATTTTTATCTGTATGTTTTGGGTCATTATCCTGTAGCAAGACCCATGACCTGTGACTGAGACAAAACTTTCTGACACTGGGCAGCACATTTCACTCTATAATCCCTTGATAGTCTTGAGATTTCATTGTACCTTGCACAGATTCAAGACACCCTGTGCCTGATGCAGCAATGCAGCCCCAGAACATAACAGAGCCTCCTCCATGTTTCACAGTAGGGACAGTGTTCTTTTCTTGATATGCTTCATTTTTCCATCTGTGAACATAGAGCTGGTGCACCTTGCCAAAAACTTCCATTTTTGTCTCATCTGTCCATAGGACATTCTCCCAGAAGCTTTGTGGCATGTCAACATGTAGTTTGGCAAATTCCAGTCTGGCTTTTTTATGATTTTTTTTTCAACAATGGTGTTCTCCTTGGTCGTCTCCCATGAAGTCCAATTTGGATCAAACAATGACGGATGGTGCAATCTGACACTGATGTTCTTTGAGCTTAAAGTTCACCTTTAATCTCTTTAGAAGTTATCCTGGGCTCTTTTGTTACCATTCATATTATCCATCTCTTTGATTTGTCATCAATTTTCCTCCTGTGGTCACATCCAGGGAGGATGGCTACAGTCCCATGGATCTTAAATTTCTGAATAATATGTGCAACTGTAGTCACAGGAACATCAAGCTGCTTAGAGATGGTCTTATAACCTTTACCTTTAACATGCTTGTATATAATTTTCTTTCTAATCTCCTGAGACAACTCTTTCCTTTGCTTCCTCTGGTCCATGTTTTTCTTTCATTAAACAAGGGATGCCAACAATTTTGACCACGTGTGTACATTATCTTCTAATAAAGTTGCAGAAAGTTTAGTAGGTGTACTGTAGTAAAGACTCTAGACTAGTATTTTCAAATTGTTAGTAACTTATCTCATAGAAAGCAAAAGCTTACATAGCCCAACACCTGCTTGTAAAGAAACATTCCATCATGCTAAATGTTTGCTTTCTAATGCACGTAGCAAAAAACAAATTTGATTTCTAAGAAATTCAAAACTCATGTTACTGGTGTAAATTTTTTAAAGCTTTAATATACAAAGAATGACTGCATTTCCTGAATTAATTAGATAAAATTGATACCATTCTTATGTGCATCTCAAATTTCTCATCAGAAAAATATATGCAGAAAGTAGTTTTTATTACAAAAAGGAAAATAACTGAAAAAAGGATTTATTATTTTATCCAGTCACTTCATCGTTTTTTACTTTTAAATCATTTTAAATTGTTATTACAGAATCTCTGGACAAAACCAATAATATATATATTTTAAAGGTGCAAAATTTAACAACTTCTACACATTTGTACATCATTTTTTTTACATATCAAGATATTATTTGCCATTTCAACAGCTGTGACTATATCCTTGTCATGTGATTAATTACCATCCTGAATAACAGTGCACTTGAGTTCTTTGCAGCACCTGGGCTCATCATTTTTTTGTCGACAGAGTTGCTAGACCAGTGATTTGCTGCAAAGAAGATTTCTGCACATTGCTGTATGGATGAATATAGAAGCTGTTCCATTTTCATTGTTCTTCTTTCCTGATGATAATATTTGCTTGGCATACCTTCAACAAGTATTAGTCACAGTATTAGCTGGTTTGTGTGAAGAAAGGAGGACTTTATCTGAAAGATATTCTGGTAAACTCCAAATCAGCATGTTATCTCTTCATCAGGCAGAGTAAGTAAAATCCAAGTTGCTGCAATATTTTTCAGTCTGCCCAAATAAAAGTGTCACTTGCAGTAGGAAATCTCCCTTGTATAAGATTGAGAAATCGAATATAATCTTTGGACAAGCTAGTCATTATCAATAGAAATACAGGAACTTCTCTTAAATTGTTTCATTACCTTACAAAGCTCTTTTATTACTTTGTAAAGGTTGACATTTATAGGAGCCAATTTCTAATTGCTTATTATGAAGAGTTTCCGGTCACCAATGGAGATGTCAGTGAGATACATACTTACAGGGCTGTTGACACTAACCTTGTTTTCTTTCAACACTGTTCCTTGCTCAAAAGTTTCATCTAACCTTGAAAAATAAAAAGTAGCCAATTGGGCACCTAATTTAGGAAATTAGAGATTATCTTTGTCTCTATCATTTTGAAAAATCATTCTCCACTACAGATCTGCAGGATAGATTTATGCAACAGACCTCATATGATTGTAAACTTTTTGCAAACTGTATAGATAGCACTGTTAATGCATATAAAAAGGCTGCTAACTATAAACTAGAGATAGTCAAATCGATCAGCAGAGAATCTATATTAAGTCAAATTTCCCGCAGGTTCAAACGGTTTGCAATTCGATCGTAAAAAAAATAATGCTGGCACCTTTTCACCTACTTCTCCAGAGTCACAAAGTGGGCTAATTACATAAGTTGCTACCAATATTACCCCGTAATTCCCTGCAGCAATACATCACATGGTTTAATGCAGCCAATCGGAGGGGACTTTAGCAGCCAGTAAGAAAGATGGACAATCAGGGAATATGAATAGCGGTACCAGAGCGCCAATAACAGGGCAAAAATATTAAAAGGACTGATTTATTAATACACACACAACGCGTTTCGGTGGACACAGCCACCTTCACCTGATGAAGGTGGCTGTGTCCACCGAAACGCAGTAAGAAAGATGGAGGCTTGCTAATCAATACGTTTTTAAAGAGGTCGTCTACTATATAAAATGCCCCAATGTATTTAAATGGTGGAAATAAGTGATTTTTTAATTACCATCCGTTGTGCGTCTTGCCTGTGAGCGGTGCTATTGTTGACCGCTCCCAAGCATCGCGTGACCCCCGGCTGCAGCCTCTTCTTGCATCCGCTGATGTCACGTAAGTTGGGCGTGACCCAGTGACATGCTCCCCGCTGATTGATGGACTGTGGGCGGGGTTTCATTGCGGATCACAGCCCAGCATGCACCGCGTGCACTTCTCCTCTCCTGCATTCATTGGGAAACAGCGCGGTGGATGCTGGGCTGTGACGAGCGAGGAAACCCCACCCACAGCCCATCAATCAGCGGGGACCATGTCACTGAGTCATGCCCGACTTGACGTGACAGCAGATGCCAGAGGAGGCTGCGCCTGGGGGTCACGTGATGCCTGTGAGCAGTCAGCAATTGTGCCGCTCAAAGGCAAGACACACACTTATTTCCACCATTTAAATACATTGGGGTATTTTATATAATAGTGGACCACCTATTTAAGCTTCTTCAGAGTAATGATAGAGGTGAGAGCATACAGCTGATTCAATAAATAAAAGGCCAAAATGAGATTGTGTTGTTCTACTGCATTAGTGTTGAAAATGGAAGTTTGAATAATAATCCAAAGCTTGAAGTGAGATAGCAAGTTGCTGTATATGCAAATATATTGGGTCTAAGGAGGAAAGTTTCCACTTGTGAAGAGTGCCAAACCTGTGTAAAGGACATATTGGCCATGGAATACTCGTCTTGAAATTTAAATCAATTAGCCCTTTCATAGAGAAAGAGAACTTAAATTCTACTGACATCTATTGGATGTAGCATTCCTAAAAGTCAATACTGGACCTTTAACCATCTTTGACACATGACTTAGGATAAAAAAAACCAAGCCAGATGCTCTATTTGCTGTCAAATGTTTTTGTGTGTTTTTCCGTGATCAGTGCTAAAGTTGATTTGATTAAGTGATAGGTCTCTGGCAGGAGATCAAAGAGGGAGCGTTTCTCTGTGTAAAGACTGGTAAGAGTGAGTAAGGAGACTTATAGACCATGCAATGCTCCTCTGGAAATGTAATTATCCAAATTGCATCTTCAGTTCCCTTTTAGAATACCTGTCAAAAGACTTTCACCTAGCCCAATCATATCGCTAGCTTTTCACTGATGAAGGGCAATCACTCTAAAATGCATGTCTGCAAAACAAATTGTCTAATTTGGCTTTTTTATCCTAAGATATCTGGCAAGGCTCGTTAAACAGTCAGTAATGATTATCAAGATTTCTGCAGCCAATAGGTGGTGCTAAAGTACAAGTCCTTTTCCCTGTTGAGAAGGCTATTTGCATATTTAAATTCTCTGAGGAGAATTGTATGGCCTATAAGTCTCTTTACACCAGCTTGGCATTCTCCATAAGGATACACAAAACCTTCTAGTTAAGACTGTCAAAAGCCTTTCTTTCAACCAATTGGCTGACTAAATGACATAAACTGGAGGATATAAATGTGTCTAATAACAAACAGCCCTCATATAAAATATACTCTATTAAAAATGATTAATAAGCATAACAAACAAATTCCAAAAAGAAAAAGAAGTGGCAGGTGGCACTAAGGGTCGCAATCAATATCTACTATTTTGCATAGGGCAGCAAATGCGAATGGATAAGGGAGATGCACTTTCCTTTAGCAATGTACCTTATGATTCACCCTGCCTGACCTCGGAGGTCGGCAACCTAAAAAAAGGCACGCAAAATTGGCGCCACAATCAAAGTCGTCTTGCCCTGAGATACCCTAGAAAGGCTCTCTACTAAAATTTCAACCCCTTATATAAAGAATCTCATAGGAAGGGGGACAGAAGAAAAATCAATACAAATAAATATCCCAAAGATACCATATAAAAATCACAGTAACAACTTAGCACATATAGTGACTATCTATAGAAATAAAGTGCTATAGTGCTTATACAGAGAGCCTTATTTGGATGTAGAAAATAGATATGAACTAACCTTCTAAGGTTCGATTAGTTTCAGACCGACGAACTTCCCGATGTTCTCCGAACATTTCGTCAAACAGTTCGTCAAACATATCCTTATCCCATTTCATTCAATGGGAGGCAAAAACAAACGCATACACAACACCTTCAAATGGGCCCATAAGCTGCCAAAACAATTAAGTCAAATTAGGGGAAGTCACGAGGAAAAGTGGCATCAACTGACCCACAGTACAAATATTATAATTATTATTTATTATTATAGTGTCATTTATTTACATGTGAAAAAGGGTTACCGACTGGTACAGGAGGAAAGAGGACCCTGCCCGCGAGGGTTCACAAACCATCTGCAAGGTTTGGATGAGGATACAATAGGTGAGGGTAGAGCTGGTCATGCAGCAGTATGGTGAAGCAAAGGTTACTGCAGGTAGTATGCTTGTTGGAAGAAGTCTACTTCCTTTTGAAAGTTTCCATGGTAGGCGAGATTTTGATGTGCTGGGGTAGAGAGTTCAAGAGTAGGGGAGATGCATAGAAGAAATCTTGTATTTGATTGTGGCATGAGTAGATAAAAGGGGAGTAGAGAAGAGGATCTTGTGAGAATGGGAGGTTATGTGCAGGCAAGAACCAGGAGACGAGGTCACAATTGTATGGATGAGACAGGTTTTGGATTGATTTGCATGCCAAAGTTAGGGTTTTAAACTGAAGTCCCCAGGCAACGGGGAGCCAGTGCAGGGATAGACAGTGGGGAGAGTCTCTGGGCAACAGGGAGCTAGTGCAGAGATTGACAGAGGGGAGAAGCCAGGGAATTTCAGGGCGACAGGTGAATTAGTAGGCCAGCACAGTTTAGGATGGATTGGAGGGATGAAACAGTTTTAGAAGGGAGGCCACAGAGCAGGAGGTTGCAGTAATCGAGGCGAAAGATGATGAGGGTGTGCACTAGTATTTTTGAGGAATGTGCTGATCCGGGAGATATTTTGGAGTTGGAGTAGACAGGAAGTGGAAACGGCTTGGATCTTAGGTTTTAAAGAGTGATCAGAGTCACGCTTGCGGGACTGGGGAGAGCGGGCAGCCATTGACTTTGATGGATACGTCAGTTGGGGGTTTGAATGAGATGGTGGAAAGATAAGGAATTCGGTTTTATCCATGTTAAGTTTTAGAAATCCAGCAGAGGAGAAACATGAAATAACGGACATGCATTGTGGGATTTTGGTTAGTAAGGAGGTGATATCAGGTCCAGAGAGGTATCATCAGCACAGAGGTGATACTGATGAGACTCAGCTACCTGAAATGCACGCAGACTGTACTGTGCTGTCAGGGCAGGAAGAGGAGGAGGGTGACTCTCAGGAGAAGGAGTAGGAGAACAGATAAAATGACAATGAGGTTGTAGATCCCACTTGGGGTGAATCCAGAGGCATGCAGCTGATTAGCTCAGCAAAGGAAGTGGTGGAGGAGGAAGATGAAGAGGTTGCATTGTGGCTTCCTGCACAGACACTAAGTGATGCAACCATGACAAGCACTACATCCACAGCCTCAACTGTGGCTGGGGCCGGCAGTGGTCGAGGGTTTGCAGTTCGCAGTAGTAGCAAGGATTGCCTAGCCTGGTTCTTTTTGAAAAAAGCAAAGAATGACACAACCCACGTTATCTGCCAACTTTGAAACAACTGAGTAGAGAAAAAAATTACAATAATTTGACTACAGCATGCATGAACTGGTTCAAGTGCGATAAACATGTGTTAGACTGCGAATCTCACTGCCCTAAAACGCAGACTAGCGTACCTCACCAATCACCGGCCGCCCAATCAACCGCAACTGCTGCTTCTTCCTCCTTCGTTAATGTGGCAAGTGTTCTTACATGGACACAGAAACTCTACTTGTTTAACCGCTACAATTGGGGTGAGTGAAAGCATGTCAGCTGTTATAGAAGTCGACATGCCTGATGTTTTTGACCAATCTCAGACACCGAACACAACACATCTTTCTAAATGCACCATAATATCTCAGCCTGCACCTCTCTCAGTCCAGCAGTTAATCATGTTCACCCTATTCCATCCTCTCTCAGCACAGCAGCCAGCTCTTGGTCCCGCAGTTGTAGTCACATAATAGATTGTTTCCTCCTACACATGCCAAAGCAAAAAGCTTGAACTTCACCATCTCCAATCTGCTGGCCACAGAAATGATGCATTTCCGCCTGGTGGATACAGATGGTTTCCAAAAGCTGACGGCCATTGCAGTCCCCCAGTACCATTTGCTCTTTCGCCATTACTTCTCTAAGAAAGATGTGCCTGTGCAACACCAGCATGTTGCAGAGAACATCACCGATTCCATGAAAAAATCTATGTCTGAAGGGTGCATTTCACCAGCGACATCTGAATGAGCAAAAATGGCCAGTGGCATTACATCTCACTGACTTTGCACTGAGTGACTCTGGTGGCTGTGAGGGTAGGCAGTGAATGGAATCCCCAAGGCTAGCAGGGAGCATGGGGATGGAGAACTAAACCACTGCACACCAGAAGAAGTACTAAACTTCTAGACTACAGAGGTTGAAGAACTAAAATACTAAACACCTAGGGCTGGAGAGCTAAACCACTACACACCAAGGGATAGTTATCAAATCCACTACACACTAAGGTGTCACTAGACTCCAAGTCTTAGAATCCCCAAGGAGTGCGGGACAAACCTCTGTATCTAACACTCCTTCAACTATTTACTGTTTCTGCCTTTCACCTCCATTAGGGCCTCCACCAGTCACCTTAACCCCTACCTTAATGAGACATGTGTTCCAACAGTGCAGTACTGCATAGCCAAAGCTCAACACAATCAGACAGTGTTTAAATTAATATGCCTGGGAGATTGCTGTTATACAGCTCAAGAGTTGTGGACAGCTATCCAGGCCAAGCTTGAGCAATGGTTGTTTCCACTTAACCTGGAGCCAAGGAAGGCCATGTCCAATAACGGTACAAACCTGGTAGTGGCCCTAAACCAGGGAAACCTCACACACGTGCCTTGCATGGCTCACAGCCTCAACCTGGTGGTACAGCAATTTCTCCACCACAATACCAGCCTGGATGCGCTGCTGCATAAACCACGGTCGCTGTATGTTCACTTCCACCATTCGCAACCCGTGGGTCATCGACTTGAATTTCTATAGAGATCTTTTGGCCTACCAGTTAACCGGTTAATATGCTATGTGCCGACATGGTGTAATTCAACTCTGCACATGTTGCAGCAACTGTGGCAGCAGCAAAGACCCCTTGTGCAGTACATAATTTTGCATAGCCAAGGGTAATGCAGTACGGACATGGTGCAAATCGCACTTGCGGAGTGGACACAGATAAAGGACCTCTGCACCCTTCTGCACATTTTCAAAATGGCTACTAAGATGGTTAGTGCTGACGATGCCATCATAAGCATCACTATTCCGGTAATCTACATGCTGAAGCACACTTTAAATAGTCTACGGGAGGAGGTGGTGGTCCCAGGGGAAGAGGAGGAAGCAGAGGCGGATGCGGAAGGATTAACAATATCTTTAAGTTCCAGACTGTCGTCGCACAGGCGGTTGCCATGGGAGGGTGGATTACAGTGATCAAGTGAGGCTCATGATACCATACAAACTGTTAGTGAAGATGCAGGAGCTAAGGAACAAATGTAGGAGGATGAGGAAGAAGAGGTGATGAGTGCGCAACAGCTAGGAGATGAAAAGGAAAATTATGCCCTATCTATTGTCCATGGTTGGCGGGAGGGGATGGAGGAAGATTGAGGGTTATCCCGACATCAACACAATAGGAACTTGAACCTCATGGAAGAGACCGACCTATGATGGCCTTCTTGTGGCACTATCTGCAACATGATTGTTGCCATTACTGATTAGAAATAGTGCTGACAACTGGGTTGCCACTCTGTTCAATCCACAGTACAAGAGTAAATTTTTGTTATGATCTGCAACATGTACTAAGGAAAGATAGGGGAAAGCTGTCCCTACAGTAAGACTAAGCTGAATCCCAACAATGTAGCGGGCTGCCTGTTCCTAGCAAACATTCCCGACTTAGTCCTCAGCTAGTCTAAATGAAGACCAATAGCAAAAGGGGAGGGGTCCCTAAAACAACTAAGGACTGGAACAAAAAATGGGACACCTCCTAAACAGAGAAGTAGTTGCATAACACAAAAAGACAAACAGACAAAAAGGTACTAGAGGCCCCAGAAGGACCAAGCGAACTGACAGAGATAGGCACCGAAGCACCTGGCTAGAAAAACAGTAAACAACAATGAAGTCCAGCACAGCCAGGAGGGCAGAGCTGGAATATAAAGGAGGGTGGTCACGAGACCGCAAAACACAAGATGGAAAAAACAAACAGGAGGGTTCTAACAGTACCCCCTCTTTTATGTGGATCCTCCGGATCCTCCAGGCCCAGGCCTATCCAGAAACCTCCTGTGGAAAGCTCTAGCAAGCCTAGGAGCAGAGACATCATCCGCCCTTACCCAGGAGTTATCTTCGGGACCGAAATCCTTCCAGGAGACAAGATATTGTAATCTCCCTCTATGCCATCTAGAATTCAGGATACGAGAAATTTCATATTGGCCATCTTCCACCACAGGAGGAACTGTGACAGTGGAATCCCTATCTTATACATCAGCCTTTTTCAACAAGGAAACATGAAAGACAGGATTAATCTTTCAGGAAGTAGGGACATTCAACCTAACTGCAGACGGGTTAACCACCTGAAGCACTTTAAATGGACCCACAAACTTAGGACCCAGTTTTTTAGAGGGAATCCTCAACTGCAGGTTCTTTGAGGACATCCAAACTATGTCACCCACAGTAAACAAAACCTCCTTATGTTTCGTGTCAAAATACTTCTTGGACTTCTTGTTAGCCTCTTGAAGGTTACAACGTACATTAGTCCAAACTCTCTCCAAATCACCGGAAAAATTCTCCTCCTCCGGCACCGCTGACCACAATTTGGAGAGCGAAGCAAAAGATGGATGTCTCCCAGTACAACAAAAAAAAGGAGAACACCCAGCAGAGGAGGATGCATGATTGTTAAGAGCAAATTCTGCAACAGGCAGAAACTCAGACCACACCTCTTGATTGTCCGCCACAAAACAATGCAAAACCTGTTCAACATCCTGGTTCTTTCTTTCAGTCTGTCCATTAGACTCAGGATGATACTCAGACGAAAATGACAAATGGACTCCCAACCTGTCACTAAAAGCACGCCAAAAGTGAGCCACAAACTGAGGTCCTCTATCAGAACCAATATCCGTGAGAACGCCATGAAGCTTGACAATCTCCTTAACAAATGCTTTAGCGAGTGTCTTGGCGCAGGGCAACTTAATGAATGGAACCAAATGACACATCTTGCTAAAACGGTCCACGACCACCCAGATGACAGTAAAACTCTCGGACACAGGAAGATCAGTAATAAAATCCATTGTGAGATGCGTCCAAGGTGCACTAGGAACCTCCAGAGGGCAAAGCAACCCCGTAGCAGGAGTATGTGAAGCCTTTGACCTAGCACACACTGTACATTGATGCACCCACTTGATGACTTCCTTCTGCCATCCAGGCCACCAGAAACTGCGACTGATAATTCTCTTAGTCTCCGAAATTCTTGGATGACCTGCCAACCGAGACTCTTGACACTCCACAAACAAATCTCTCCTACAGGTTCTAGGCACGAACAACCTTCCATGGTGAGTGTTAGATGGAGCATCATCTTGAGCTTTCAGAATCCCATTCTCCAAAACGGAGTCCAATGCCGCCACTACAACTCCTTTCTGTAAAATGCTCTCCTCCTCCTTGGCACCGACCATAGGAGAGAAGCTGTGAGATAAAGCATCGGCTTTAACATTCTTAGTACAAGGGATATAGGTAACAGAAAAATGAAATCGAGAAAAAAAAAGTGCCCATCTAGCTTGACGGGCATTCAAGTGCTTGGCAGCATCCAGATAGATCAAATTCTTATGATCTGTGAACACCTAAATAGGAAATCTAGCACCTTCCAAAAAATGACACCAATGTTCAAATGCGAGTTTAATAGCCAGCAACTCTCGATTTCCAGCATCATAATTCAGTTCGGTTTCCGAAATTTTTTTCGAAAAGAAGGCACAAGGGTGTACTCCATTCCTGTCCTCCTCAGAAAAAACTGCTCCGATCCCCACCGATGAAGCATCGACCTCTACCAAAAAAGGCTTGGTCTCATCAGGCTGAATAAGGATAGGGGCAGAACTGAACCTCTCTTTGAGATACTTAAACGCTTCAATGGCCTCAGTAGTCCACTGGACCGAATTCGCACCTTTCCTGGAGAGATCGGTTAGAGGCTGGGTAAATCTCAAAGCCCTCGCTGGAGACAATGTAGCCCAAAAAACTAATTTTCTGCACAGCGAACTCACATTTCTCCAGCTTAGCAAAGAGTGAATTATCACTCAATAACTGCAAAACTTCACGTACACTCTGCCAATGGGACTCTAGATCTGGTGAATAAATCAAAATGTCATCCAAATACACAACACATTCTTACCAATCAAAGGTCTCAGGATGTCATTAATAAGGTTCTGAAAAAATGCAGGTGCATTGGTAAGACCAAAAGGCATCACCAGATTCTCAAAATGACCTACCGGAGTGTTTTCCATTCATGACCCTCCTTCACTCGTAACAAATTGTATGGCCCCCGGAGATCAATTTTAGAGAACCACTTAGCCCCCACCAACTGGTTAAACAAGTCAGGAATTAATGACAATGGGTAGGAATTGCATACGGTAATCTTATTAATTTCACGAAAATCCAGACATGGACGTAAACCCCCGTCCTTTTTTTTAACAAAGAAAAATCCAACTGCCACAGGCGACTTAGAAGGTCTTATGTGACCAGCAGCCAGGCTAGTCTGTATGTACTCCTCCAAGGCCTTTCTTTCAGGGATAGTCAGATTAAACAAGCGACTCTTGGGAAGAGTAGCTCCCGGAACAAACTCAATGGCGCAATCATAATCAATATGAGGAGGTAAAACTTTCGACTCCTCCTCCGAAAAATCTCTCCATAAATCTTAAATAGGTACCGGTAATCCCCCTTTTTCCACAGCTGCAATACGACCATTACAACATTTATCATAGCACTTCAGACTCCAAGACTTAATCACATTAGTAGACAGTCCAGTAAAGGATTGTGCAGTTTTAACCAAGGCAATCCTAGAACAACCGGAGAGGGTAAATTATCTAATACAACCAAGTCCAAAATTTCTTGGTGAACTCCATTGATAGTGAGGGGAAATGCAGCAACCTTTTGAGTAATACATTTCAAGGGAGTGCTATCAATTGCAATCACAGAAATAGGTGATGACAAAGGTTTGGATCTCAATTTAAGTTTTTCCAAAAACCCTTTATCAATCACATTAGGTGTTGAACCACAATCCACAAATACATGAAATTCAATCAAATTTTCAGCAAAGTAATACTCCCTGAAAGAAATACTCCTGCAGAGAGTACACAAGCTATATGGGCATACCTGACCTCTTTTTTTCTTTACTTAAACAAAGCTCACAATTCTTAATCAAATGGTCAGCTTTACCACAATAAAGACACAATCCCTCGGCGAACCTCTGGTCTCTTTTCTGAGAGGAGAGCGTCTTTGCCCCAACCTCCATCAGTTCTCCGCCGTCAGAGCAGATTTTCTGGGGACTAGGACCTGGCATTACAGGAGTCTTTACCTCATTCTGTCTAACTCTCAGCCTCCTGTCCACACGAACAGCTAATTGCATGGAATCCTGCAGAGTCTCAGGTGCAGGGAATGCAAGAAGCAAATCTTTAACCCTTTCACTCAGACCAGCAAGAAATAGACATTTCAGAGCAGGATCATTCCATTTGACTTCTGAAGCCCATCTTCTAAAGTGTGTGCAATAATTTTCAACATCACCTGACCCCTGATTCAAACGCCTGAGTTCTGCCTCAGCAGATGAGGTTCGATCAGGATCATCATATAGTAGACCCATAGACAAAAAAAATTCTTCTACAGACCTTAAGCATGGATCATTAGGTTGGAGAGAAAAGGCCCACCCCTGTGGTTCTTTGATCAAAAGTGACATAATAAAACCAATGTGCTGTGATTCATTCCCAGAGGATCTTGGTCTCAAACAAAAATATAACAAACAAGCATTTTTAAAGGAAAAAAAATCTTGCTGTTTACCATAAAAAACATCAGGCAGTCCTACCTTGGGTTCCACAACATGCGCTCCAGAACAGCTACTCATGTGTTGCTGGAGCTCGGCCACCTTCAGAGACAATCCCTGCAAGCGTTGAGCCAAATCATGGACGGAAACCATACTGATCCCCGAATTTCTTTCCTTTTAGTTTTTTGGGCTGGACTTACTGTTATGATCTGCAACATGTACTAAGGAAAGATAGGGGAAAGCTGTCCCTACAGTAAGACTAAGCTGAATCCCTACGATGTAGTGGGCAGCCTTCCTCAGCTAGTCTGAACGAAGACCTATAGCAAAAGGGGAGGGATCCCTAAAACAACTAAGGACTGGAACAAAAAATGGGACACCTCCTAAACAGAGAAGTAGTTGCAGAACACAAAAAGACAAACAGACAAAAGGTTACTAGAGGTCCCAGAAGGACCAAATGAACTGACAGAGATAGGCACCAAAGCACCTGGCTAGAAAAACAGTAAACAACACTGAAGTCCAGCACAGCCAGGAGGGCGGAGCTTTAATATAAAGGCAGGTGGTCACATGACCGCAAAACACAAGATGGAAAAAACAAACAGGAGGGTTCTAACAATTTTCTACTGATGTTTTCACCCATGGAAAGCGACGTGCCCATGCTGGAGTATCAAAACATACTTGAAGACAATCTTGAGAGTTGTTTTCCCCAAGACGGCAGTGAGGCATACAGTGTGCATCGCAGTTATAGACTTCCGACCCTGGATATGTCGAGTCATCAGCGCAAAAACTTTAGCTGCAGAAGCAGTGAAAATGGCAGAAGCAATTTCTGTGAGTAGTTTCACACATTTTTTAGACAAGCCCATGCACCAGCAGAGTGTAGTGCAGATCGCCTAACTTTCATCAAGATTAGAGTTGAGTAAATATGTTCAGTGAACGATCACCATTTTCAAATTCGGTACGAATATGGCACATTTGGATTCATGTTCGGGTTACCTAGCTTTTGCAAAAAAAAAAAACTGAAAAAGTCGGCCCCGAACACATGCATGGCCCTGGACATCCCTGGTTTCCATGCTGTCATCTGCTTGAAGGCTTGGGAAACAGGGGCTGTGACCACCAGTAACAGCGCTGCTGGGATCATGCGGTCAGCCTGATCCCCACTGCTGTGACAGTGACCCGTGGTAAGATGCTGTCAGCTGTCAGCGTGATCCCTGCAGCTGTGACAGTGACCACAGGAAAAAAGCTTACTCCAGGTCACAGGCGCCGGCTGATGGGACTACTAGCCCCATCATCTGGTGCCTCCTATCACTGTACACAAGCGCAGCTGATGAGAGAAGTAATCTCTCATCAGCGCGCTTGCGCAGTAAAAGTGAAAGTAAAAAAAAAAAGTTTAAAATAAATATTTAAATAAAAATAAACACATCATACTCACATATCCCTTACCTGCACCTTGACTCCAATGTTCTCATCCCCTGTAAAAACAGAAAATTAAAAAATATACCATATCTTACAGCTAGTCCTTGAAGCTCATGCTCACCTGTAATAAAGGTAAAATAATAAACCAACCTCATCCTCACCTGTCCATCTGTAGTCATATACAAGTGTCCCACGATGATCTCAGTGATAGCACGGCCACAACTGGTGATGTGACGGTCCTATCTGGCAGCTGGCGATACACTGACAGGAGCATAGGGCTCCTGCAGTGTATTGCGAGAAGCTGCTGAAGTCACCGGAGTTCAAACAGCTGATCATCAGCAGTAAGTGAGATCACTGGAGCTTTCAGCTGATAATCAGCTGTTTGAACTCAAGTGACCTCAGCCCCAGCAGTAACATTATACACTGACAAGAGTGATTTCACTCCTGTCAGTGTATAGTGTTGTCTTTTGCAGAAGTGACATCAGTGATTGCTGATGTCACTGCTGTAGAAGTGACCTGGATCGCCGTGGAACAATCTGAATTACATCATGACGGCAGACAGTTGAGGGATATGGTTGTTTTTTATTTATTTTTATTTTTTTACAGATTGTCGAGGGATTTGGGGACTGGTAGAGTAACAAATAGATTATTAAAACCAGAATTTTGTTTAAATAAAAGACTTTATTCTGGCGGTGTCTTCTATGAAAAAGCAGTGTAAAACTTTAATACGCAGTTAATTATGGGGGCATCATATAGATGCCTCACCATTACTAACCTGGGCTTCATGTCAGCTGCCAATACAAGAGCGAGGCTAAGCGGCAGAATCTTATGGATACGCCGTTTTTGGGTTAGCTGAGGGCTGATGTTATTAGCATCGGAGGGGGCCAGGATCCATGGCCCCTTCCCTGGCTATTAATAACAGCTCACAGCTGTCTGTTTAGTCTTTGCTGGTTAGATTTTATAGGGGGACCCTACAACAATTTTTTTCTGGGATCCCCCTGTAATCTAGCCAGTAAAGGCTAAGCAAAAGCTGAGAGCTGTTGTTAATAGCCAGGGAATATTTTTGGCTAATGGCCCTCTCCCCGGCTACTAATATCAGCCACCAGCGGTCGTCTTTCCCTCTGCTGGTTGCGAAAATTATGTGGGAGCCCACGCCGTTTTTTTAATTTAATTTTTCATTTTATTGAATTTATAAAAAATCTCATGACCACTGTGCTTGTTTCTGATGCTGTGTAAACTCACCCTCAGCATGTCAATTTCTGAAGCGGAAATGCAACTCTGCTGCAAATTTTGACCGATTAAAATGTCATTAAATGCTGTGTATCCACATTTGTGACAGTAATCCAAGGGTTAGGGTATGTGCACACGATTCTGACAAGCAACTCTTTGGGCGCAATATACTTTACGAGCTATTAAACCCGTTCTACGGCCGGGTGGTGAGCATTTTTATTGGTATATGGTCTCCCATGCTGGTATGTGCTGCCTCTGTCCTTGTATTTGTGCTGCCCCCATCCTGTCTCCACCATCCTATCCTGGTATGCATGGCACCCCTCACCCCCAATCCTGGTGTGTGTGGCGCCCCTCATCCCCAATCCTGATATGCGTGTTACTCCATCCCTCATCCCTGTCCTGGTATGTATGGTATCCCTCATCCTGGTATGCATGGCACCCCTCATCCCCAATCCTGATATGCGCGGCACCCCTCATTCCCAATCCTGGTATGCGTGGCACCCCTCATCCCTAATCCTGATACACGAGGTACCCCATCCCTCATCCCTGTCCTGGTATGTATGGTATCCCTCATGCTGGTAAGCATGGTACCTCATCCTTAATCCCTATCCTGGAGTGTATGGTATCCCTCATCCTGGTATGCATGGCACCCCATCCCTCATTCCCAATCCCAGTATGCGAGGCACCCCTCATCCCCAATCCCAATATGCGTGGCACCCCTCGCCCCCAATCCCGATATGCGTGGCACACCTCGTCCATAATTCCGCTATGTGTGGCACCCCTCATCCCCAATCCGGGTATGCGTGGCACCCCTCATCCCCAATCCCGGTATGTGTGGCACCCCTCGCCCCCAATCTCGATATGCGTGGCACACCTCGTCCCCAATTCCTATATGCTTGGCACCCCTCATCCCCAATCCTGGTATGCGGGGCACCCCTCATCCCCAATCCCTGTTTACGTGGCACCCCTCATCCCCTATCCTGGTATGCGTGGCACCCCTCATCCCCAATCCCGTTATGCGTGGCACCCCTCATCCCCAATCCCGATATGCGTGGCACCCCTCATCCCCAATCCCAATATGCATGGCACCCCTCATCCCCAATCCCGGTATGGGTGACACCCCTCATCCCCAATCCCGGTATGCGTGGCACCCCTCATCCCCAATCCCGGTATGCATAGCACCCCTAATCCCCAATCCCAGTATGCGTGGCACCAATTATCCCCAATCCTGGTATGTGTTGCACCCCTAACCCCCCAATCCTGGTATGCGTGGCTCCCCTCATCCCCAATCCTGATATGCATGGTCCCCTCACCCCCCAATCCTGGTATGCGTGGTACCCCTTACCCCCCAATCCTGGTATGCATGATACCCCTCACCCCCCAATCCTGATATGTGTGGTACCCCTTACCCCACAATCCTGGTATGTGTGGCCCCCTCATCCCTTTCACACTGTACACACATACAAAAAAATAAACACTTTTACTCACCTTTCTTCTCTGTACTGGAGCTCTGCTGCGTCCTGTTCTGCCGGAGGCCGGGGGAGGAATGCGGCACCAGAGCACCGCGCTGTCTGGTGCCATTTTGCTGAATACACACTATAAATGTATCTTCAGTAAAATGGAGCCGGATAGCGCTATGTGCACGCGTCGATCCGACGCCTCACTCCTGTCCCGGTCTCCTGCGAAGAGAGGTGCCGCGGCAAACGCTCCTCCCGGTCAGGTAAGAATGCAAGTATGGCGCCGGAGATCGTGGTATGGTTTAATGAACACATGCAGATTCACCTGCGCTCAATAGAACGCAGCACTTTAGACACAGCATCTACAATTAGGTTCATATATATTTGTACATAGACAATATTTTTATAATTTTGGTTCTAGACATTACCACAATGAATTTTAAACAAAACAATTCAGATGCAGTTGAAGTTCAGACTTTCAGCTTTCATTTGACGGTATCCACATTAAAATTGGATGAAGGGTTTAGGAGTTTCAGCTCCTTAACATGTGCCACCCTGTTTTTAAAGGGACCACAAGTAATTGGACAGATTAAATAATTGTAAATAAAATGTTCACTTATAGTACTTGGTTGAAAACCCTTTGTTGGCAATGACTGCCTGAAGTCTTGAACTCATGGACATCACCAGACGCTGTGTCTCCTCCTTTTTGATGCTCTGCAAGGCCTTCACTGCGGTGGTTTTCAGTTGCTGTTTGTTTGTGGGCCTTCCTGTCTGAAGTTTAGTCTTTAACAAGTGAAATGCATGCTCAATTGGGTTGAGATCAGGTGACTGACTTGGCCATTCAAGAATATTCCACTTCTTTGCTTTAATAAACTCCTGGGTTGCTTTGGCTTTATGTTTTTGGTCATTGTCCATCTGTAATATGAAACGACGACCAATCAGTTTGGCTGCATTTGGCTCGATATGAGCACACAGAATGGCTCTGAATACATCAGAATTCATTTGGCTGCTTCTGTCCTGTGTCACATCATCAATAAACACTACTGACCCAGTGCCACTGGCAGCCATGCATGCCCAAGCCATCACACTGCCTCCGCCGTGTTTTACAGATGATGTGGTATGCTTTGGATCATGAGCTGTACCATGCCTTCGCCATACTTTTCTCTTTCCATCATTTTGGTAGAGGTTGATCTTGGTTTCATCTGTCCAAAGAATGTTCTTCCAGAACTGTGCTGGCTTTTTTAGATGTTTTTTAGCAAAGTCCAGTCTAGCCTTTTTTATTCTTGATGCTTATGAGTGGCTTGCACCGTGCAGTGAACCCTCGGTATTTACTTTCATGCAGTCTTCTCTTTATGGTAGATTTGGATATTGATATACCTACCTCCTGGAGAGTGTTGATCACTTGGTTGGCTGTTGTGAAAATGTTTCTCTTCACTATGGAGATTATTCTGCGATCATCCACCACTGTTGTCTTCCGTGGGCGCCCAGGTCTTTTTGCATTGATGAGTTCACCAGTGCTTTCTTTCTTTCTCAGGGTGTACCAAACTGTAAATTTTACCACTCCTAATATTGTAGCAATTTCTCGGATGGGTTTTTTCTGTTTTTGCAGCTTAAGGATGGCTTGTTTCACCTGCATGGAGAGCTCCTTTGACCACATGTTTACTTCACAGAAAAACCTACCAAATGCATGCACCACACTTCAAATCAACTCCAGGCCTTTTATTTGCTTAATTGAGAATGACATAACAAAGGGATTGCCCATACCTGTCCATGAAATATCCTTGGAGTCAATTGTCCAATTACTTTTGGTCCCTTTAAAAACAGGGTGGCACATGTTAAGGAGCTGAAACTCCTAAACCCTTCATTCAATTTTAATGTGGATGCCCTCAAATGAAAGCTGAAAGTCTGAACTTCAACTGTATCTAAATTGTTTTGCTTAAAATTCATTGTGGTAATGTCTAGAACCAAAATTAGAAAAATCTTGTCTCTGTCCAAATGTATATGGACCTAACTGTAGATGCTGTGTCTAAAGTGCTGCGTTCTATTGAGCGCTGGTGAATCTGCATGTGTTCATTAAACCATGTGGATTCCCCACATTCAATAGATTCTACTGATCAGATTTCTCTTGCGTAAACTAGAGACTCTGCAAGAGAAATTGACATGGTGCAGTCCTGAAAGACGTGCCACATGTCAGTGTCCGCGTGTGATCCCCAGGCACAGATGAACGCATAGTATACATGGGATTTCTACAAATCCCATCCACTATGCTGTAATATCTTGACGTTGCATAAACACACAGCGTCAAACCCGCAGTGGCTGCTGATCATGTGCATATACTCTTAAAGTGATGTCCCACATGCATTTTTTTAGTTCATTCAGTGCACAGACAATTGACATGCTTAAGATTATTGTCTATTTTGGCTTTTGATGCATTTTGACTGCATTTTTCACCCATTGAATGCACTGAAAAACGCAGGCAAAAACGCTGTAAAAATGCACAGAGAATTGACAAGCTGATGATTATTTTCTGCACAAAATCTGCAAATCAAAAAATACTCAACGCGTGCCTTACACTTCACGTTTATCATTCATTTTGCTGCAGAGTTTTTGGTGCATTTTTTGCATATGTTTTTGTACAGCAATGAATGGTTTTTGGAGCTACGAAATAAAGATATTTGAAAAAAGAATCGTGGGACATCGCTTAAAGGGTAACTGCACACGATCAGGAGCTGCCGCGTGTTTCACTCTGCGTGCTTATGCAACATCAAACCCACAGCGCCAGATTTTACAGCATAGTTGATGGGATATGTATAAATCCCATGTCCACTAAGCGTCTCCATGCACCTGCGGATTACCCGCTGACAATGACAAGCGGCGCGTCTTACAAGACTGCACCTTGTCAATTTCTCTAGTGGAGTCGCTACGCCATTGCATGCAATGACATTTCAATCGGTCAAAATCTACAGCAGAGACTTGCGTCTCTGCTACAGAAATTGACATGCTGCAGGTGAGTTTATACACAGTTAAAAACAAGCACAGTGGTCATGAGATTTCTTAGAAATGGAATAAACTGAATAATTAAATAAAAAAAAATGGTGTGGGCTCAGCATCATTTTCATAACCAGCAGAGGGAAAGCTGACCACTGGGGGCTGATATTACTAGCCGGGGAGGGGGCCATTAGCCAAAGATGTTCCCTGGCTATTAATAACAGCTCACAGCTGTTTGCTTAGCCTTAACTGGCTAGATTACAGGGGGACCCCAGAAAAAAATTGACATAGGGTACCCCTATAAAATCTAACCAGCAAAAGCTAAACAGACAGCTGTGAGCTGATATTAATAGTCAGGGAGGAGCCATGGATCCTGGCCCCCTCTGAGGCTAATAACATTAGCCCTCAGCAGACTCAGAAACGGCTCATACATAAGATGCGCCAATTCTGGCACTTTGCCTCGCTCTTCCCACTGCCATGTAGCAGTGGTGATTGGGGTAATAGAGCTGGGCTTCATGTCAGCCTTGTATTGGCACCTGACATGAAGCCCAGGTTAAGTAACAAACAAAGTAGCAAACTGTAACGGTTCGTATGCGAACATGAAATATATGAAATTAGAATAGCATTACCGCTCTAGAAAATAGAAATAAATGAGAAATCTTAGCGCATAAATTGGCCAATTCATGTGTACCTGGTAGCCACATTAAGGCGTTTCTCATCATATCAGGAACTTGCCTGTGTGAATTCCTCTCTAAAAAAAAAGTCTGCTTGTGTATGGGAAGGCAAGAACCTGCTGCAATTAAACTACCTGTGGCCTAGAGGCAGATTGCACAGTCAAAGCCTATACATAGAAACAGAAAAAACTGACCGGCACTTCCAAAACAAGAAATAGGTGTGTACAGGTGCTTGCTAGTTTTTTCTGTTTCTAACCACTAGCCCCCATTACCAGCCGTGTAGTAAAGGTTTACAACCCCAATACACCTCTGAAGACACATAGAGGGCCTGAATTAAAAAAAAAATCATTTTTTAGGAGCGGGTCTCCAATACTGGTAGAGCATATGCAGTGACTATAAGGCCTGCTCATAATTTTTAAAAACCCCAATACACATTTGAAGAGACATAGAGGGCCTGATTTAAAAAAATAATTTCCCCTTATTAAGGAGTGGGCCTCCTATAATGTTATAACATATGCAATGACTGTAAGGCCTGCCGAAAATTGAGAAAAACCCCAATATACCTTTGAAGAGACATAGAGGGCCAATTTTAAAAAATTATTTCCCATTATTAAGGAGCAGGTCTCCTATACTGGCATAGCATAAGCAGTGACTGTAAAGCCTACCCAAAATTTAGAAAAAAAACAATACACCTTTGAAGACACATAGAGGGCCTGATTTAAAAAAATAATTTCCCCTTATTAAGGAGCGGATCTCCTTTACTGGTATAGCATATGCAGTGACTGTAAGGCCTGCCCAAAATTGAGAAAATACCCAATACACCTTTGAAGATACATAGAGTGCCTGATTTAAAAAAAATAATTTCCATTATTAAGGAGCGGGTCTCGTATACTGGTATAGCATATGTAGTGACTGTAAGGCTTGCCCATAATTTAGAAAAACCCCAATACACCTTTGAAGACACATAGAGGGCTTGATTTAAAAAAAAAATTCCCAATTATAAGAAGCGAGTCTACTATACTGTTATAGGATATGCAGTAACTGTATGGGCTGCCAAAAATTAGGATGCACTCCAATTCCCCTTTGAAGAGACATAGAGGGGTGCCTCAGTAAAAAAAAAATGTTCCCATTATAAAGGAGCAGGCCTCCCATATTGTTTTTGCATATTCAGTGACTGCAAGGGCTGCCAAAAATTAGGACACACTCCAATTCCCCTTTGAAGAGACATAGAGGAGGGCCTCAGTAAAAAAAATGTTCCCATTATAAAGGAACGGGTCTCCTATATTGTTATTGCGTATGCAGTGACTGCAACGGCTGGACAAAAATTGGACTCACTCCAATTCCCCTTTGAAGAGACGTAAAGGAGGTCCTCATTTAAAAAGATGTTACCATTGTTAAGGAATAGGTCTCTTATACTGATAATGCCCATGAAGGGACTGCAAGGGCTGGCCAAAAATTGGACGCACTCCAATACCCATTGGAAGAGACCGATAACTAGACAGAGAAAACAGCGACACAAGTCCTCAAAGTGGATGTATATAAAAATAGAAACTTTATTGAACATATAAATATTAGAACAGATATATCACAATTGCAAACAGATGACACGGAAAAACATGTGCAAAAGTAGAAAGGACCTGCAAACCACCCAGAACCAATGGCATAATAGATGATAAATAGAGGAGTCAATCACTCACATTTTTACTACCTCCCTAATCCATAACCACTACAGATTGTTCCTGTTCAAGATGTTACACTTAGGCATTAAGTAAGGTGTGCAAATTATGCAGGGTCTTTGTATGTACTTTAAATAAGGGGATCTGGAGAGTTTCCACTTTCTGGGTGGGCGCACGTCTACCCCAACGCACATTTCGGTGAACCTTCGTCAGGGGGCGGTGCACTGGTATCCTGACAGTTTTTTTAAATGTATGTCCACCAATCATGCTGTCTGAGGACGTTAGTGATGCATGCCGCTTCACAGTAATCCGGGCGGTCCATGGTGTCGGCTTCACGTGAGTCCCACGTCAGAGTCACATGACTGTGACTCACGCAGGTCCTCACGAAGAGATGCCGAGAGCCAGGGAGCTCACGGAGGCCATGAAGTGTCTGCATGCTGGCACCACAGACAGTTCTGTGGGATTGAAAAGGTAAGAAATCCTTATTATTTCCTTTAGGCATCTACCTATGGAACATCCTATGGACTTAAACAATTACATGTTGGACCTTCAATCAACAATAGGTAATTTCAGGCATGAGTAGCCAGGGATTCTTTAACTTGGTATACATCAAATAGTGATATAAACAGAGAGATGGCATTCCAACATTATAATCTGGACACCCCATTAACTATACACCCCTATATAAGTAAGGCTGGAACATACATATGGAAAAGGCCTATTGCTAATCAATGTCCATTTAAAAATCAAAAACTTTAAGGTAATAAACAGCAAGGTAACCTCCCCTGATGGGTAACTACTTTGCCTAACATGCCACTTTTGGGCTACAAGCCTACAACTAAACGGAAAAACATGTCTTCTTCTGGGCTAAAAACACCTACATTTAAAGGGCAAGCAGAGCATAAACACACATATGTACAGTAAAGACAAAAAGTTTGGACACACCTTCTCACTTAAAGATTTTTCTGTATTTTCATGACTATGAAAATTGTACATTCACACTGAAGGCATCAAAACTATGAATTAACTCATGTGGAATTATATACTTAACAAAAAAGTGTGAAACAACTGAAAATATGTCTTATATTCTAGGTTCTTAAAAGTAGCCACCTTTTGCCTTGATGACTGCTTTGCACACTCTTGGCATTCTCTTGATGAGCTTCAAGAGGTAGTCACCGGAAATGGTTTTCACTTCACAGGTGTGCCCTGTCAGGTTTAATAAGTGGGATTTCTTGCCTTATAAATGGGGTTGGGACCATCAGTTGTGTTGTGCAGAAGTCTGGTGGATACACAGCTGATAGTCCTACTGAATAGACTGTTAGAATTTGTATTATGGCAAGAAAAAAGCAGTTAAGTAAAGAAAAACGAGTGACCATCATTACTTTAAGAAATGAAGGTCAGTCAGTCTGAAAAATGATAAGAGATCTGAGAGATTTTAACTCTAATTCTGTATACTTATGGAGAAAAACAACTGTCCAGACCCCACGTGTCACACGCCTACCATCAAACTCCTCATTGTAGATTGAGTCTCTTGAATCTTTTTCATGCACAAGTCAAGATTTTTCTCTATTTGAGAGTTGAAGGTTAAGAGACGGTTAGCAGGACATGAAGCTCTCAGGGAAAGTTGTGCCTCATCAATCATCTTATCAAGATTATTAATTGCTTTAGCATTATATTCAATAAGCAACTGCATCAAAGTAACTAAGCATTTGCTGCACGCCTCACCCACCCAGGAATAAAATCATTATCTTCTACAACAAAGGCAGGGATTACACGTACTCGCAATCCTCTTGGAATTAATTTCCTTACAATATATTTTTGTGAAAAGCTAGATTCCACCAAACCTGGTACGCTTGGTGAGCATCTGTTGAATCTCCTTTACTTGTTTGGCCCATTTATGATCACCCGCCTGCGAGCCATCGGTGCCATCGGATCCAAATGCTTTGTTTATTTGATCAACCCAACTCTGTTCTTTGGCCCTATAGTCCATATCTGTGAAAAATAGAGATCTGTGCAAAACACAGCAATGTCAATAGTTATAATATACCACAGAAGAAACAGCATATTGTTCTAAGATTAAAGAATAAATAATTACCCAAAGGAATATGCTGTGGACAGGTAAGTAGAGGATGTCGATAATAGAAAGCGATAACTGGCTTTGGTGCTACGGATCGGGGAGCCCTCAATTGCTACACTATACCTATTACTGTTAGAACTCTCCTGTTAGGTTTTTTTTTAGTTTGCTGGTCACATGACCATTTTTGCCTATTTCATCCGGCTCCACCCTCCTGGCCTTGCTGGACTTCATTGTATTTACTACTCTTGAGCTAGCTTGGTGCTCTGTTGCCGTTCTCTGTTAGTTTTGCTAGGTCTTCTGACCTCTATGCTTTTTGTTGCGTGTTTGTCTTTGACTGCTACTATTTCTGCTAGGAGGTGTCCAACTTATCCCAGTCCCTAGTTCTTGTAGGGATCCCTCCCTCACATCTATAGGTCTTCGTACAGACTAGCCGAGGACTTTAGTGGGTCTGATCGCAGGATCAGTTTCCCCGTTACATCGTAGGGATCTAGTTTAGTTCTATTGTAGGGACAGATCTCCTGTCTTTCCTTAGTCCCTGTAGCAGATCATAACAATTACCTAAATTGCACAAAAGCATGTAAGTACCACCAGGCCACCCAATAATATCGAGAACAGGCAATTATTTAGAAAATGTGAATCGGTGGATGGATTCAAAATTGCAACCACTGATTAAGAACCTACTATCATTTCTGTTTGATACTGGGGATCTTTTGAGGGGCATTGATCATTTCAGTGTAGTACAGTTAAAAAGCAGTGAAGAAAGCTTACAATCGGGCAAAACACTCCATCATTCTGACCTCCTGTATAAGAAATGAGAAGAAAAAATGAACGATAAAGTCAGGTTCATTACGGACTATAATGCCCAAGTTTCCCGCATGATGGCGTGTTTGGCAAGAGCATGGTCCATCCTCCAGACTTATTCCACAATCTCCAAATTCATATCTGATGCACCTAGTGTCAGGATCAGGAGATCAAAAAACCTGCATGACCATCTAGTACACAGTTATTTTAGGGATGATTTTTAGACGGGGCTGGTCCTGCACCTGGATGCATGCCGTGTGGCCGGTGTGTTGCGTGCCGTAATGTAGAACATGACAGGACATTTTTTAACTCTTCTAGATCTAAGATATATGAGATCCTTAGACATATCACCTGTACATCTACGTATATCATTTATATATTTTTGTCCATGTGGCTTAATATATGTCAGGGTAGCCACCCGTCAATTTATAGTAAGGATTAGAGAGCAGGTATTGGGCTTTGACGTTGCTGCGGGCCACTTGCTGCGGGCCACTTGGATGCATCCACGCTCAGGACCATACCCTGTAAAATATTTAACAATTGTGATGGTACACAACTTAGGGTGAGGGATATTGACCTACTACAAGTCACTACTAGAGGTGGCAAGATAAGCCAACATTTGGCTAGATGGATCTGGACCCTGGATACCATGAACCCTAAAGGACTAAATGAGAACCTCAGTTTTGTCCCGTTTATTTGATTACCTATCACAGACGCATGTTCAATTGTTGTTTTTAGGTGTTTTTAATATAAATTTTATTTATTTTTAGACATCCACGCCATCCATTCATATCATCTTATGTATACTGTGGGATCAATTTGGCTATTATCCTATCATCATTGAACCTGGATACATCCTCATGGAATAGGTCATCCTGGGTGTTATATATTTCACCCAAGATAGAATTTGGTGTTGATTTTGTACAGTGTATTAATTGATGCTTTAAATGTAGTAGGTGATTGAGGTATGAGATCATCAGCAAATATGATGGTTGATATATATATATCTGCTTATTAACTTAATGTTTTTGATTTGCAATAGGACATTGATTAGCAATAGGATTTTTCCATATGTATGCTCCAGCCTTACTTATATAGGGGTGTATAGTTAATGGGGTGTTCAGATTATAATGTTAGAATGCCATCTGTCTGCTTATATCACTATTTGATGTATGCCAAATTGAAGAATCCCTGGCTACTCATGCCTGAAATTACCTATTGTTGATTGAAGATTTATCATATAATTTTTTAAGTCCATAGGATGTTCCATAGGTAGATGCCTAAAGGAAATAATAAGGATTACTTACCTTATTAGTCCCACGCAACTGTCTGGGGTGTCAGCATGCATGCATGTCATGGTCTCCGCACACTCCCCTGCTCTCGGCATCTCTTCGTGAGGACCTGATTGAGTCACGGTCATGTGACTCTGACGTGGGCCTCATTTGATACCGACACCACGGACCGTCCAGATTACTGTGAAATGGCATGCATCACTAAGGTCCTCAGACAGCATGATTGGTGGATAAACATTTACTAAGACATTCAGGATGCCAATGCACCGACCCCTGATGAAGGTTCACCGAAACATGCGTTGGGGCGGATGTGCAATTACCCAACAAGTAACTTTCATGATCCCCTTGCTTAAGGTACATACAAAGGCCCTGCATAATCTGCACACCTTACTTAATGCCTAAGTGTAACATCATGAACAGGCACATCACCAGAATTACTTAATTGGTAGTTGGCTCTCAAGCCTATACAGCTTGGAGTAGGACAACATATATAAAAAGTATCATGTGATCAAAATGCTCATTTGCTTAATAATTCTGCAAACAGTGTATTCCGATGCCGAACCCTGAACACAGACTTGTGAATGGAATTCCTTGTTACTGTTTGGGTTCACCAGCCAAATAAAGCTTGTTGAAAGCCTCTATCTATGTTGCCTCCTCCTCCTACTCAGCTTCATCCACTGCATCCTCATCTGGTTACAGACCTATACCAACAACTTCAGCACAGAAAGGGGGAAATGACAGCAGGCTGTTTTGAAACTTATGTTATGAAATCCCACACCACGCAAGAGCTGTGGATAGAGATCAAACAGCAGATAGATGAGTGGTTGGTGCTGGAGAACCTCAAGCCCAGTCTGGTGGTGTGTATTAAAGAGCGAAATCTCATAGCAGCTCTGGGCAAAGCCGGTTTGACACATTCCTTGCCTGGTGCATGTGCTGAATTTGATGATGCAGAGTTTCCTTAAAAATTACTCACAGAGCAGCTGCGGAAGTGCGGGCAGTGTGTGCTCACTTTCTGCGTTTTCATCCTGCTTCTGCTCTTTTGTCACTGTCACTTCTGCCTTCCCGCTCACCCCTGATATGTGAAGCACCAACAAGATGTAACTCCACCTTGCTGGAGAGACTCTTCGAGCAGCAGTAGGCAAAAATGGAATTTCAGCTGCAGCATGCACGGCTGAGTTGCTCTGCGGAACAACACCAATTCACCACCAATGAGTGGGCCTCCATGTGGGACGTGTGTGCAATATTGCACTGCTTCGAATATTTCACCAACATGGCAAGCGCTGATGATGCCATCATGAGCGTTACTATACCAATTCTATGCCTGCTTGAAAAAACAATTGAGGCGTTGACTGATAAACTGGTGGTACAGGAAGAAGAAAAGCAGGAGGAACAGGGACCATTCACACCGTTATCAGGTGTAGTAGTCCACACATGGCACGAAGGGTGGTTTCCTGTACCAACAGTGGCCAGGTTTTAACATTGTCCAGTCAGGAAAAAGTTTAGGAGGATGAGAAGGGGGAGGAGGAACCATGTTCAAAGCAGGGTGGTACTCAAAGAAGCTAACATGCATCACTAGAGTCTGGCTGGGGGGATACAGAGGACCCAGACCATAGACCTCCCACTGAGGACAGCTTGTCTTTGTCTCTGAGCAACCTCACACATATGAGCCAATGCATTCTGCTGTGCCTGCACAACGACAGCTGAGTTGCCAGATTGTTACCACTGCTGATTACCGCCAACCTGCTGGATCCCCACTAAAAGGACAACGTATCATCCTTACTGCAGCAGGATTGCAGAATGCATAAATACAAGCACACTCTGGTAGAGGCACTACTGATGGCATTCCCACCTGACAGAGGAGGGTCAGTGGAAGAACAAGGCAGATAAGAAATTGGGAGTTGCCAACACAGCTGGGGTATCAACACCACCTCTGAAGGTAGGGTTAGCATGTCCAAAATGTGGAAAAACTTCCTCAGCATGCCACAACATCTGGCAACCCAATCTTATACACTCTGTATTAGCAGGAGACTGCATTACAAAAACATAGTGGAAGAGTACCTGTCCACATGTCTCCACGTACTAATTGATGGGTTTGCCCCATTTAATTTCTGGGTCTCCAAATTGGAAATATGGCCTGAGCACGCCCTTCATATCTTGGAGGTGCTGGCCAGCCATATGGTAAGTGTACTGTCGGAACGTGTGTTTAGCACTGTACGGTGTGTGACCACAGACAGGCGCATGCGCCTGTCTACATCCAACATGGAGAAGCTAACATTCATTAAAATGAACCAGGTGTGGATCCCACAGGACTTGTCTGTAAATTTGGCTGACTAGACAACTACAGTATACCAGTCTCACCCAGCCATTGTTATACTCTGCTTGCCATTCATTTAATTTTAGGTCACCCCAGATAAAAAAAAAAACAAAAACAAAACCAAAGCAAAACTAAAAATAGAAAAAGACAAAATCAATGTTGGCTACCTCCTCCTCTGCCTCTTCCACCCACACTGCCACATCCACCTCTTCCACCTACTCCACCTCCTCCTCTAGTTGGACCTTTGCCTCCTAGTTCTAGATTGCTATTTTTTTATTATATGTTCTTTTAAGTAATTTCCCTTAAAAAAAAAGAAAACAGAAAAAAACAACAAAAAAGAGAAAACAGAAAAACAGTTTTGGATACCTCCTCCCCTGCCTCTTCCACCTACACCGCTACATCCACCTCCACCTCCTCCCCCTTCACTTGGACCGCCATCGCCTCCTGGTTCTAGATTGTTAATTTATTTAATTTATTTTTTATTCTATGTTCTTTTCATTCATCTCCATAACCCACCTCCCCCCAAAAAAAACAACAACTCAAAAAACACAAAAACAGTGTTGGATACCTCCTCCCCTGCTTCTCCCACCTACACCGCCACATCCACCTCCTCCTCCACTTGGAATTCTGCCTCCTGGTTCAAGATTATTATATATTTGTATTTTTTATTTTCTGTTATTTTAAGTAATTTCCCTATCCACATTTGTATTCAGGACAATTACAATGCGTTTACCCCCATTTTGCATTCTTTTTTATCCCCCTACCCCTTAATTCCATAATTTTACAGCACAAAAGTTCTGGCCCTCATTGGTTTCTATTGTCTGTGAGCTGGTCTTATTATGCACAAAAAACACAAAAGCAGTGTTGGATACCTCCTCCCCTGCATCTTCCACCTACACTGCCAAGTCCACCTCCTCCTCCATTTTGCAGCACAAAAAGTTTGGGCCCCCATTGGCTTCTATTGGCTGAGTTCTGGTCTTATTATGTCGGGAAGGGTCCAATAACCATGGAACTTCCCAGCATAATAAGTACAGCTCACAGCTGTCTGCTTTGCCTTGGCTGGTTATTAAAAATAGGGGGGATCCCATGTCATTTTTTTTGGTCAACCCATTTTAAATAACCAGCAAAGGCAATGCAGACTACTGGGGGCTGATATTTGTAGGCTGGGAAGGTCCATAGATTTTGGCTCCTTACCTGTATAATAAGACAAGCTCACATCTGCCTACTTTCCCTTACCTTGTTATTAAATTAGGGGATACCTCACATTGTTTCATTGTTTTTTTTCCCATTAATTTATTTATTAACAAGTACAATAAAATACACATGCAATGCACTTCTCATCTCCTCCACTTGGACATATTTTTTTTTTATTATAAGTTATTTTAAGTCATTTTCATATCCACATTTGTTTGCAGGGCAATTGTCCTACTCTTATTTCCATTTTGCTTCCTTTTTCAGCCCACTAACCCTCACAATGTGAATTTTACAGCCATTTTATAACACAAAAGTTCGAGTCCCCATTGACTTATATGGGGTCCGGGTGTGTGATCAACTTCAGGTCAAGTTCTGGTACCCAAACCAAACTTTTGACTAAAGTTCGGCCAAACCTGCTAGCCCGAAAATTCCCCAAGTCCGCTCATCCCTATTTCTTAGCATATTGACATGTTTCTATGTTTATTTCAGATATGCCTCCTTCCTGCATTAACAAATCAGAAAGTTTTTGCTTACTATGCAGAAAAGTCACTTTTGCATCACAAAGGCAAAATTTGACTACCATGATAAGGAAAGCCTATAGCCTGTATTTTGTCTGCAGACTAGGAGATAAGGACAATAGTTGGGCTCTACACATATGCTGCAATAGATATGCATCACAGCTTACCCAATGGTTGAAAGCAATGCCGTTTGCTGTCCCAATGTTCTGGAGAAGGCCAACAATCACACTACCAACTGCTATTTCTGCATCGTGCCGCCCATTAGAAAAGGAGCTTCAAGTTAAAGAAGTGGACTTTCCATGCATTTCATCTGCAAAATGCCCAGCACCACATACAGAAGAACTACCTGCTCCAAAAGCACTAGACACATTTTCAATTGAGTCAAGTGAGGAAGAAGAAGGTGCTTGGTTTCATGAAGCATCTTCCTCTCATGACCCAGACTTTCTGTCAGCAACCTCAACTGAACCACACCTTATAACTTGTGATGAGTGAGCACTAAAATGCTCAGGTACTCGTTGTTCGAGTCGAGCAAATTGGAATGCTCGAGTGCTCGGTCCGAGTAATGAGCCCAATGTAATTCTATGGGAAACTAGAGCATTTATCAGGCGGCCACCCCCGGCAGTCTGCAGAGGGGCTAAAAATTGCCCAACTCGATGGGAACAGCATTGGGATGACCCCTGAAAGCATTTCTGACTCCCAAGTCACTGCTGTCAACAATATTGTCAGAGGTATTTCGCCACTTTTACGGACTCACAATAAAGCATACAAAAATGAAACCAAAATGGATTTTCCTGGGAAATATGTTAAGGAACATCCTTTCCAGGATAATGACTTGTATATAAGGCAAAATAAATATACAAAAACAAAAATGCTCCTTGGGCTATGTACATATGTAGCGTTTTTGATGAGTTTTTGCACTATTGCATTGCTTACAACCAAGACAAATGCATTCACCGGGAAATGTCCTTTTAACATTTTACAAGCAAAGTGAAGAAATCCCGGCACTCACGTGTATTCGATCAGTTCATTTATTCCACATGTAGGAAAACTACAACAAGACGTTTCAGCCCCTTACAGGCTTTTTTCAACGAGGATTACGGAGTGCCGACTATTTCTTTGTATTTCTTTGTACTTTTAACATTTTACAACCTTATCTGGCCATGTGGTGTGTGACATGGGAACAACTTGAGGAAGACCCGTGCGCCTGGAAGCATCTCTGATGATCAGGGCACTGCCTAAAACTGTAGTCATCTCATCAGACGTGATCCTATATTACTGCGGTAATAATACAGACTTTTTGGCAACGTGACAAATTTTAAATTCCATTTAAAATGGGCAAGGTGTGTGTCAAGGGATGGGGAAGTGGACGTTATGGTGATGCTGATAGTGCACGCAGAGGCCATAGGCAAGATGAAACTGTGCCTGCTGCGAGAGAACAACAAACACCCACATCATGTCGAACTACCTTCCTGTCCCAATTTCTAGAGGGCCGCGGAACATCACTATTGAAAGCAGAGCAGTGTGAAAAGGTTGTTTTGTTAGATAGCAGATAATGCTCCCAGTCAGTTTGCCACCACCACCACCACCCTGTGTTCCACATGGTCCAGTCTCAGTAGATGTGAGTCTGGATCGCAATATTATTATTACTTCATCACCATTTATTTCATGGCACTTTACATGTGAAAAAGGGGTATACATCGCAAAAACAGTTACAATAATCTTGAACAAAAATGTAACAGTGACTGGTACAGGAGAGGAGAGGACCCTGCTCGAGAGGGCTCAATCTACAAGGCATGGGTGAGGATACAGTAGATGAGGATAGAGCTGGTTTTGCATAGTTATGGTGGAGCGAGGGTTACTGCAGGATGTATGCATGTCCAAAGGTGGGTCTTCAGCTTTCTTTTAATGGTTTCAACAGTAGGCGAGAGTCAGAAAATGGTGGGGTAGAGAGTTCCAGGGAAGGGGGGGATGTACGGGAGAATCATGTATGCAATTGTGGAAAGAGAAGAGAAGAGGGGAGGAGAGAAGGAGATCTTGTGAGGATCAGATATTGTGTGCAGGTAAGTACTGGGAGACTAGGTCACAGATGTATGGAGGAGACAGGTTGTGGATAGCTTTGCATTCCAAAGTTAGGGTTTTGAACTGGAGTCTCTGGGTAATGGGGAGCCAGTGAAGGGATTGCCAGAGAGGAGAGGCCAGAGAATAGTGAGGGGACAGGTGGATTAGTCGGGCTCCAGAGATTAGGATAGATTGGAGAAATGCGAGAGTGTTAGAAGGGAGGCCAAAGAGCAGGAGGTTGCAGTCATCAAGAAGGGAGATGATGAGCACGTGCACTAGTGTTTTTGTAGATTTGTGGTTGAGGAATGTGTGGATCTGTGAAATTTTTTTTTACTTGTAGTCGGCATCTTCCTCACCCTGATCCTCCTTTCTCCCACCATTCCGAGTGCCCTGAAAAAACTGATCCCACACTTGGACACATCGAAGAACTGTTTTGTTCATCTTTCCATTTATAGATTCTGGCCTCTCGCTCAGTCCACTCGGAAGTGGAAAAAGATTGGATATGTGGTTTGAAGGAGAGATTAGAGTCCAGGGTTACCCCATGAGCTGTTCACTTTTCCATCCATAAATTTGGGCCTCTCAACCGGCCAGCTTCAAGCGTGAAAATCACATGTAGCGATTTGAGGAGCCATGGTCACCCGAAGATGATGGTGGGAAAGTACAAATACTGTCGCAAGAGGTGGATAATGATGAGACACAATGGACAGAAAGTCAGGAAGAGGACCAGGGTGCGGAAGCGGAAAAAGAAGCTGTGGACGATGAAGTTACTATCCCAACCTGGCAAGGGACATGTAGAGCGAGGACAACAGCACACAGGGGGAGGGAGGCGTAGCACCACAACAGGCAGGAACAAGCAGTGTGGTGGCCACAGACACAAGGCGGGCAACTGCTCCCCAGAACAGCAACACGACAGAAGTTGCCAGTATAAGTGTTAGGTCTTCCCGAGTCTGGTTCTTTTATAAAGACTGTTTAGATAACCCCATAAAGGCCATTTGCAAGATCTGCCAGGCCAGCATCAGCAAGAGCACCAAAACTACTAGCCTGACCACCACCAGCATGCTCAGGCACATGACAGCAAAGCACATGACAAGCTGGGCCAAACATCAAGGTCCAGAAACAATGTCTGTGGGAGACACTACTGCATCTTCCACTGTTGTGCATGCATGCCAATCCCCTGTCCATGGCACATGCAAAGATGCCTCCCGCCCTGCACCTGTCATTGCAGACTTGCATCCATCACCATCCATGTCCTTGTCCCTTTGCAGCGTTTAGTTGTCTCTACCACAGTTCTTGAAATGCAAGCGCAAGTATGCAGCCAGCCACCCATCCACAGGCCAAGATACTAAACTGCCTCATTTCTGGACTGCTTTCACTTGAAACGTGGCCTTTTAGGCTCATGAAGGAGGAAGCTTTCCACAACCTCATGGTGGTGGCCGGGGGTCCACACTCGGTCCCCAGCCACCAATATTTCTCCCGGTATAGTCTCCGCCTTCCAAAAGCGCTGGTCCCACATTACCCATGCCCTTCCCGGTTCACTTAAGTGGGAAGGACCGCCTAACCACAAACATGTGGACAGGTGAATGTGGCCAGGGACGGTACATCTCACTGACACATGTAACTGGGTTAATATTGTGCTCGGTCTCCTAGATAACGACCAAATTATTCATGATGGTTGGATCATCCATCTCCTTAGCTTTGTGTTACTTGGAATGCAAGCGCAAGTATGCAGCAAAGCACCCACCCACCCACAGGCCGCAATACTAATCTGCCACATTTCTGGACTGCTTGCTTGCACTTGAAATGTTGCCTTATAGGCTCGTGGAGGTGGAAGCTTTTCACAACCTCATGCCGGCAGCGGCTGCGTATCCATACTCGGTCTCCAACCGCCACTATTTCTCCCGCTATTGTCTCCACCATCCACAAGTGCGGGTTCCAGAAAATTATCCGTGCCCTCCCCAGTGCACTTACTGGGAAGGTCCGCCTAACCACAAACAGACAGATGAATGTGGCCAGGGATGGTACGGAGCCAGTCCACAGTAAAAAAAAAAAAAACAGCCATAGAGTGTCCAGGAACCTTCCCACACACATTTCTTAGCCAATGTAACCGGAGACTCCTCTGGTGGGCCCTGGCTTCTCCCTCAAGAAAGTTCATAGTACCGAGGTGAGGTCATGATGATGATAGAGGCCACCATCTGTTTCGTTTTCTCTTACTGTGAATGCAAGCACAAGTATGCAGTCAGCCACTCACCTACAAGCTGAAATACTAAACTGCCACATTTCTGGATTGCTTGCACTTGAAATAATGCTTTTTAGGTTCATGAAGACGGAAACTGTCCACAACCTCATGGCAGCGACGGCCGGATGTCCATACTTGGTCCCCAGCCGCCACTATTTCTCCCGGTATCGTCTCCACCTTCCACAAGCACGGGTCCAAGAAAATTACCCGTGCCCTCCCCAGTGCACTTACTGGGAAGGACCGCATAACCAAAAACACGTGGACAGGTGAATGTGCCCAGGGATGGTACATCTCACGGACACACTGGGTTAATATTGTGCTCGTCTCCTAGACAATGACCAAATTATTCATGATGGTTGGATCATCCATCTCCTTAGCTTTGTGTTACTTGGAATGCAAGTGAAGTATGCAGCCAGCCACCCACCCACAGGCCACAATAATAAACTGCAACATTTCTGGACTGCTTGGACTTGAAATGTTGCCATTTAGGCTTGTGAAGGCAGAAGCTTTCTACAACCTCATGACGGCGGTGGCCGGGCATCCATACTCGGTCCCCAGCCGCCATTATTTCTCCCGGTATCGTCTCTGCCTTTCACAAGTACGAGTCCCAGAACATTACCTGTGCCCTCCCCAGTGCACTTAAGTGGGAAGGATTGCCTAACCATGAACACGTGGAAAGTGAATGTGGCCAGGGATGGTTCATCTCACTGATGCATTCCACTGGGTTAATATTGTGGAAGCTGGGAACCAGTGGGACCCTGGGACGAAACACGTCCTCCCGACTAGTGTTGAGCCACCCCCATAGTGTTCGAGTTCGGTTCGTCGAACACCCGTATGTTCGCCGAACTGTTCGTCAAACTGTTCGCCGAACACCTTTGAACACCATTAAAATCAATGGCAGGCAGACAAAAACACATAGAAACACATAGAAAACACATAGAAAACACTTCAAAGGTGTCCAAAAGCTGACAAACTGCTCAAAAGACACAACTAACACATGGAAAAGGGACAAGTACATATAGTCATGCGAAAAGAAAAGAGGTGGAGGAGTAAAAGGAGGGGGAGACACAGATATAGGCATGTCATGCCCTTCTAAAATCAAGAAAGGCTGGAGTAAAAATCTAAAATCAGCCTACCAACAGCCAGATGTCGTGACAAGAAAATTAAAAAAAGAAATATCTTTAGGTAGAATGTAGTGGTATCCCCGTTGTGAGTTGTGCCAAAAACGGAACCCAATACATTGGGACTAATCCACCATTTGTCATATCCAAGGGGCAGGTCAGTAAACGACAACATCAATGCGGAACCAAGTACAGTAGAATATATTGTACATCCTTTGACAAGGCAATCAGGCGAATTCAAGAAGTTGGGAAGGGTCACCCTAATGGCCAAAACAGACATTGATGTGGCGTTCCAGTTACTTACTACCTATGCCTCCGAATAGTGTCCACCTATTGGGCTGCTTCTGGGAAGGAGCATACTATATAGATCGCTGTTTGCCCATGGGGTGGTCCAGATCCTGCTCAGTATTTGAGTCGTTTAGTTGCTTCCTCGAATGGGTTGTAATGGACGTTTCTAAGGGGGCACATTTTCTCCATTACCTCGACAACTTCTTATGCCTGGGCCCAAAAGATTCGCCACAGTGTGAATACACGCGGTAGTCCACCTGTGAGAAGGAGAGATCTGGAGGGAGAGCGGACACCACAGAGCCGAGGGGTTAGATGGAGAACGGAAGAAGGAAAGAGGGCGAGGGAGGTAAGGGAGTACAGTGGAAGGCCGACCTGAGCTCCCCCACGTTCCTGCTTGGTGGGGAACAGCCCTGGGAAGAAAAGCCGCTTGAGCATCCCTTTGAGGTTACGGGCGCGAGCGGGCAGAGGGACTACGCTGGAGTGCGAAGCCGACATGGCCAGTCCGTTTCTGCCCGTGCGACCTCCGTGTCGCCGGGTTTGTGCCAGAGCCACGGTGGACCCTGACGGCCAGCCCCCCTCTCCCAATACTGGTGCCTGTCCTCTGGTGGGTCGAGCCCCCCCCGCGTTGGGGGGGAAAGTAACATCTGCAGAAGAAAGACCATCTTCCAGCCAAACTAAGATGTCTACTTCTTTTCGTGGACAATGTGATACGATCCCTTTCTTACGGACACGCCCATTGCTACAAATTCCAGATGAGGCACAAAAACAGCAGGTGCTTCAACGGATATCAAGTGCTCCTTCAAGTGGGCTTTTCTCCACCTCAACTTCAACATCACAAATACTCCAGTCCTCAGAGGTGTCACCCCATTCGCACTTGCTTCCTCAAAACTCCCAAGTCTCCAGCTGCCCTTCTGAGTATGGGGTAACACAGATGGTTGAGTCTGCACAGCTGTTTACTCATACTATAGCCTGGGAAAAGGAGGTCTGCTCCAGAGCTTCTGTTAATCCAGACGAGGAAATGATCTGCACTGATGCCCAGAATCTTTATGAGTTGGATCCAGGATCAGATGAAGAAGGTTCTGAGCATAATATAGACCCTCGTTCCCAAACTATAACTCCTGTTGGTGGAGACAATGGTGAAGACAATGATGAGACTCAAATACCTGATTGGAGCGACAACTTGACTTTTCGGTCAGGGCAGGAAGATGTTGGCTCTTAGGAAGACGGGTGTGAGAACACACAGGGTGATGATGACGAGGTTGGAGATCCCACTTACTGTCAACCCACAGTCAGCCAGTCGATGAGGTCAGCAGAGGAGGTGGAGGAGGATGTGCCTAGCCCAGGGGATGGGGATGACTCGGTACCCGGGCCTTTGCCTGGCCTTGGGGATGTCGCAGTGGTCGGCTCCCGGGCCGGTACCCTGGGGTCACTCTTTAAAAGGGTGGATAATTGTTAATTTTATAAGAGTTCGTGACGCCACCTGTGGTATCTGGTGAGAAGCACCAGCGCTGCAGCAGTCCACTGAGGCCGGTGATAAGGCAGCTCAATGGTATAGCTCCTCACAGGTTGAGCTAGGCCTCAGGGCAGCGTATGCAGGGGGAATGCAGGACAGGCGAGACCCTGCTGGGTCAGAGCAAGAATGGGAACTGACACGGTAGTCACTTCAGTACCTTTTAATGGTGGAAATTCAGGCACATCCCGGAGCACTGTAGGGTGAAGGGTGCATATCAGGATCCTCCCCAATGAGCAGGTGTAGGGCCTTCTGTTTCTTTCCTCTGCGTAGTAAGTTTCTGACCTGCCTGGAGCTAGGCCTAACTTTGTCTCTTCCTGCGCTGGCAGACCTTGTGGTAGGGCCTTGTCTTGGAGTTCACGCTCCCAGTATGCGGGGCCTAAGCGTCTCCTGGCTCTCTTACGTATCAGCACCTCAGCGATCCTGGGACTTGTAATTCTCCAGGGTTTCCCCGTTATGCCTTACTGGGTCATAGAGATCCCGGTAAGCTCAGATCCGGTGTCCGGTAAATGCTTCGGGGTGAGCTGGTTAAGCTCCTCTGCCCCTTATGTACTAACTCTCTACTCGCCTATGGCCTACACGGGCACTCATTAAGCTATACACACTAACGGCAGCTTGCCGCACTTCACCGATCTTATGGCGCCGGCACCCCTTAAGCTCTAACTGGGCTCCCTGAATCTAGCTAGCAGGAGCCTCGTGTTCCACTGCTGAACTATTAACTGAGTTCTCTAGACTAGACTGAGCTCCACTGCAGACTAACCTCTCTTAGGCTTCTCTACTGCTGGAACTCTTCAGAGGAACTAAACTGCCTAGCTCCACCTTCCCTATTTATATCCCTAACGGGCTCCCTCTGCTGGTCTGAGGTGGAATGTGGAGATTTGTGAAAGTTTAAGGGAGCCTCTTGTGGAGGATTCCATCAATGCACTCTTCTAGGATCAGTGATACCAAGCACAGCTGGGCATCACAGATGCTATTTACGACGAGGTTAGGTTGTGCCTTCCTGGACAGAGACGGAGTACTGGAAGCACATCAACAACTGCATCCTCAACCACAACTCTACCTCTGACCACAAGTCGCGGTGGCTCTTCAGGTCGCATGGGCTCTAAGCCTTGCATAGCCTGGGCATTTTTTCAGATCGATAAGGATAACCCAACTCATGTTATCTGTAATATCTGTCACCAAAAGCTAAGTAGAGGCCAAAAATCCATAGTATGAGTACTTCATGCATGAACCTTCACATGGATATGAAGCATAAGTTGCAGTGGGAAGCTCACTGTGCTACAATGCGGCCTAGCGGGCTGGGCCAACCACCGTCTGCCCCATCTTGTGCATCCGCGGCCTCTTCATCCTCTGTGACTGGGGGGAGAGCAGTCACACATGTTTTTGGAAGCAGACCTACCACCTCTTTACCCGCAACAGCCAGTGTGATTTGCAGGTCATCATTTCATTTGGAAGTGGAAACACCAGCTGGTGATGATTGCTCTCCGACATCGAGAGCACCACCTTTGGCTCATGGCAACCTAACTTTTCCGCCAGCATCTTCCTCACAGACCGGCAGTTTGCCGGGGACACCATACTCAACCCCGTCTAAGTACAACAGCCAGCCCTCGGTCCCTCAGATGTGGACATGTAAAAGACCATTTCCTCTTAGCCATGACAAAGCTAAGAGGTTGAATTTAACCATCTGCAAGCTGTTGGCTACAGAAATGCTGCCTTTCCACCTGGTGGACACAGAGGATTTTCGAGAACTTATGTTCGTCGCAGTGCCCCAGTACCAGATGCCCAGTCGTCACTACTTCTCAAAGAAAGGTGTGCCTACGCTTCTTTGAGAGACTGTGTGTGGCAGGGTGCATTTCACCACAGACTCTTGGATGAGTAGGCATGGACAGGGGCGTTAAATTTCACTGACTGGGCACTGGGTAACTATGGTGACAGCAGGACAAGGGGCTGCTGTCCAAGTCTTGCCGTCCCCACGAGTTGTACGTCAATCCTCTTTATCTAGAAGTTCCTCCACTGCTTCTGCCTCCTCAACCTCCTCTCGGTCCTCCACCTGCACCCAAAGCCTGTCTGGTAATGCCACCCGCTTTCTAACTGCGCAGAAGTAATCCTGCACACCTCCTTGCTATGCTGGCAGCAGGGCTCAACGGTATCATGCGGTGTTTACTTTGAAATGTCTGGGAAATGTGAGTCACACAGCTGAGGAGTTGTGGTCAGCTCTGGAGACCCAGTTTCATGAATGGTTGTCTCTACTGGACCTGCAACCAGGGAAGGCCGTGTGCCACAATGCTGCAAACCTGGGTGCGGCCCTTCGCCGGGGCAATGTTACACACGTGCCTTGTATGGCTCACGGGTTGAACCTGCTTGTCCAGCAATTTTTAGCCCACTATCCCGGACTAGATGGCTTTCTGCAGAGGGCACGGTCGCTGTGTGCTCACTTCCGCCATTCGCATCCCACAGCTCAATGACTTACATCTCTACAGAAGTCGTTGGGCCTGCCAGTTCGCCGGCTGAAATGCGATGTGCCGACATGGTGGAATTCAACTCTGCACATGTTGCAGCGACTGTGGCAGCACCGACAAGCCCTGGATCAATACGTTCTGACGTATAGCCTGGGCCAACGAGATCCAGAGGTGGGGCAAATCACGCTGCAGGAGTGGTCTCAGATCAGGGACCTATGCACCCTTCTGCACAGTATTGAAATGTCGACGAAGATGTTTATTGCTGACGATGTCATTTTCAGCATGCTTATTCCGGTGATTTACATGCTGGAGCACACGTTAAACAGAATTCGGAGTCAGGTGGTGGGACAAGAGGAGGTGGAGGAAGTAGAGGAGGAGTCGCATGCGGAAGGTATAACATCTCCAAGGTCCAGATGGTCGGCAGCACCAAGGCGGCAGGCATGGGAGGGTGGGGGAGAGGGAATATCCAGGGCGCATGGTAGCAGCCAAACTGTTGAGGAAGGTGCAGGAGCAGAGGAAGAAGTGGAGGACGAACTGGCGATGGGCATGGAAGACTCATCAGATGAGGGAGACCTTGATCACATTTCTGTTGTGCGAGGTTGGGGGGAGAGGGCAGAGGAAGGAAGCATGATTCTTACCTCGCTACCAACACAACAAGGACTTGGTCCTCCTGGATGCGCAAGACACATGAGTGCCTACTTGCTGCACTACCTGCAAAATGACCCTCGGATTGTCAGAATTCGAAGTAATGCCGACTACTTGGTTGCCACACTCTTATATCCCCTGTACAAAAGTAAATTTGCCTAAATAATTCCTGCCATAGAAAGGGATTCACGCATGCAGGAGTATCAGCAGAGGCTGTTGCAGAATCTTACATGTGCTTTTCCATAAAACACCAGTGGTGCACGTAGTGAATCTCACAGTTCTAACTTGCCAACCGTGGGACTGTCGAGTCTTCAGCACTCAAACCGTAACAGTGACACAGTATCTGCTGGTAACAGCAATTTTGAGGAATCGTTTCATTACTTTTTTAGCCCATCCTTTGCAAGGCCACAGGAGACAAGAAGTCTGACACATAGTCAACGCCTAGAGAGGATGGTACAGGAGTATCTCCAAGTGAACATCGAAGCCATGACTGTGACACTGGACCCTTGCTCATTTTGGGCTTCTAATCTGGAAAAATGTCCGGAGCTCGCCACTCACGCCTTGGAGATCTTGTCATGCCCTACAGCCAGCATTCTCTCTGAACGTGTGTTCCGCCCTGTTGGTGGTGTGCTGACAGATAAGCGCACGTGGCTGTCCACTGAAAATGTAGACAGACTCACGTTCATAAAGATGAACAAATCATGGATCCGCAGGGACTTTTCTACCCCTGTGTCATCCTGGGGGGACTAAAAGCTTGAGGATTTGGTAAAATCACCTCACCAACCGTTTTAATCAACTCTGGGGCAATTGATGCCACTTAAGTGGTGTCTGTGCCACAATTTTTGGAAAAAATGGCGACTCTTTTTGGAGTCCCCTTGCTGTGTTTTATGTGACGTTGGCATCGTCAATTCCAGGTGGGTTGGGTCGTCCCCCCCCCTTTTAACCGTAAGAAACTACATACACTATGGCTTGGGGTAACACAGATGGTTGAGTCTGAAGAGCTGTTTACTCAGAGGTCTGCTCCAAAGCTTCAGTGTCTGCTAGTCAGCATAGTAGCCCAGCTATGAAGCAAGCTACACCGCCTTTGTATCTAATAAAAATTTTTAACTTCATCTAGCCCAGGCAGACTGTGGGGACCCCAAACCAAACCCAGACGCTCAGCCCCACTACCGCACCCCGCTTTCCTTGACAATACAATATTGTAACTCTTACAACTGGATGGATGAGGATAGGTCACAGCTTTATTAACTCTTTATACTCATTCCATTAGAAAGTCATTTTATTTATAAAATAATTCAGCTTGTTGCAGCATGCCTTTGTCTCCACACCGGCAAGTTGGCCAACAAGTGTAACTCTCCAACATGTCCTGTCTATTTCCAGGCCACGGAGGATCCTGCGTACTCGTATGCAGGACTCTGACCCCCATCGATCACTCTTAAAGCTTGTTCCACTCCGTCCTGGAGTCCTGACAGGAATATGTCCAGTCCAATATTCATTAAGTGAACACCGTCGGGCCATATGAGGCTTGCTTTTTCTCCTTCCAGTTGTCGGTGTCGTATCACTACACCGCCTCTGTCTCTTCTAAATTTTGCCATCCGAATATTTATTACCCGCCTTGTCCGTTCGATGGCCGTGATGTCTCGCGCACCTTGCCATACCGCTATCGGCACAATCTCTGACCATGCTATAGTTAGTTTTGTGAAAAATTCTCTGAAGCGTTCAGTGTCTAGTTTCATTATTTCCATTAGTTATGCGCTCTTGTGATGACCTAGGTCGTTTCCCCCGGCCTGTATAACTAAGATGACCGGACCTCTTGCCTTTCTCCCTACCTTGATTACCTCCATTAGTACCTGTGGCCATTGCAGGCCTCTAATACCTCTCCAGTTGAAATATGTGTTATGAAACTCTAATTTCCTCCCGCCTGGGCGGACTTTCGCCCTTTTTTCTGTCCAATATATATACGAATGGCCTATCACCCACACTGTTGGCTTAGTGTCACCTGTAAAAGAAACAAACCACGTTAGAAAAACAAGTCTGGTCTTATGTATCTCGCCAAACATGTGGATCGCCATCTCCCTATCCTCTGAACTTCCGTTTCTGACAGTCCTGCTCTTGCTGCTTCCGTGGCCGCGCCTATGCGGAATGAGTGTGTCCCATAATCTTTGAGGTGGTTCTCTGCCGATGTTAGGCATTTATTAAGTATTGCTTGGAACAGGTATCTTGATAATGGCGTTCCATCAATGTGTGATAGGAAGAAATTACTTTGTGATCTGATGGTTATATATGTTTTTACTATTGTTACCCGCTGGAACCGTTTTCGATTTGCGTATACGTAGACGTATTGCATTATTGGCTATGACTATGTCCTGGTGTAGTCAGCCTCCACTGGAGGTAATTTTGGATTGAGGGACTAATTCGCATATGCATAGCTCCCCGAAGAAGGTGATCGCAAATGCAGTAGACAGTAGTGTTGCTTCAAATTGTGAGTGTCATGTTAATGGTGTTAGGGATATGATGTGAGAAATCAGTTTTAGTGACATGGGATGGGACGTCTAAACTCCTGACTTGGCTGACCCCTTTTCCACCCTTTTATGGATTGTCTGATAATGAATCTCTTTGTCACATCTCCCCAATTCAGTTGGTGGAAGTGAAATGCTACTCCGGTCAGACACTGCTGCGCTGACGCCCCTGATATGCCCCTCATCATCAGCTGGTGGAGAAATTCTATGGTGACTTGCAATCTGGCTTGTTCACATTGGTCAACCCGTCTGCCACCTACTAGTCGTGTCCACTCTTCCCATGCCTTACCGTATGCTTGCCACGTCAACGGGGCAACTGACGCTCTGATTAATGGCATCAACTATTCGCCACTAGATCCCATAGGGAGGGTGGGCAACTGTTGCCAGATGGGTGGGCATTGGGGAGGAGCTCTGTGAAAATCTGCCAATTGAATTGTGATAAAGCGTTAGCAGCAGCGTTAGACCCCTCACCATTGTGGCTAGCGTGGACCCATACATTGTGTTTTAGGCACTGGAATGCTAGCCGGTGTAGTAGGCCTAGCACTGGGAGAGACGATGACGCCATCTTATTAATGCAGTGCGCTAGGCTGGTGTTTTTTGTTATGAAGCGTATATTTTTGATAGCCAGGCGCTTGTGACGCGCCCCCTGGGCCAGTGTTGTTTAGGGGATACCCGGAGCCGGATCAAATGGGGGTTGTAGTCTCCGAGTGGCTGTGACCCGGTCCGTGCCCAGGGTGTCAAGCTCAGTGTGTGGCAGTCCTTATGATGTTACTAGATGTTCTTTTGTGTCGACTACGCCACCCGTTGATTTGCGGTCAATACGGCCGCCGCTGCAGCAGGGTCCGCTGAGGCTGGTGGTGTATGTGCAGCTCGGGTAGTATAACCCCCAACGGGAGGGGTATAGCCTCAGGGGGTCAGTTGCAGAGGATGGGGGTTGTGATGGTGCAGCGAGGATTGAAATGAGACTCAGAGTCGGGCTGTGCAGTTCAGGGTTTGTTTACTTACTGCAGTTGTTCTGGTCACTCCGGCCTTAAGTGACCGCCCGAGCTGTGCTGCGTTCACCAGGTCCTGGACTCAGCCAACCCCCAGGTGATTCTGGAGCGTGGTCCTGAGCTCCCTTTCTGTCTTGTCCTCTTCTCTGGCCTTCCCCACCAGGGATCCACCTATGTCCGGCTCCCTCGGGCCTCTTGGTGGTAAACCCTTGTCTCTGGGTTCCCTGACCCTATTCCTGGTCTGCCTTCCGGGTGGATTTAGTGGGTGATCGTGGCAGATCGGTCCTGCCCACGACCTCCGGTTCCTGGCTAAGGTATGCTGTAGCCTCTGCCAGCTTGGGATCCGGTACCCTGTTGCCAACTCTTCACCCTCTGGTCTAATTTGGGCTCTTGGAGTTCCTTCTTTCTCCCCCTCTGGGTCCTTCTTTCTCCTCTCTCTCTCTTGGCCTTGGAGCTGCTCTTCTCCTCTGCTCTCTTCCTCTGACTCTGCAAAAAGACTGACAGACTGACCTCACTCTGCAAAAGACCCTGTCCTAAGATGGTGCCCACCTTATATACTTCCTCTATGTGTGAGCTCAGGTGACCAGCACCCAATGAGCTCCTAGCACTACCCAGACTGCTCCCCCTATCTGCCCCTACACTACTGGGATGTTCCACCCCCCTCCCACTCCAGCCAGGAACAGACACTGTCGTACCTGCACATTTCTCTAGTGGGAGTACCATCGGTCTGTTCCTCGGAAATGGGATGTGTGTAGTGCATGCAGCCTACTGAGCTCAGTTCCACACTCCATCCTTACCCGGGAGTGGAATATCACACCTCTGGGTTGAGGTGCAATACCCCTGTAGCAGCCGAATCCTCAGGGTGCTACATTCCCCCCTGGTAAACCACAGCACGTCCTCGGGCTGTAAGATATAAACATCCACAAACATACATTTTTTTTCATAAAACATAAACATATAAAACATATAAAACATCATCAGCAGCAATAAACTTTTCATATAAACATTCTTGTTTCTGGTTCCTCTGGTCACGGTGCAACTTGTGACCGGGTAAAGTGCGACAGTCTCTCTTGGAATAAAACAGTTCCCTATAAAACCGGTAGGGGGCGCTTTAGGAAGCGCAACTATATACAAGGGGATATGGCCGCTCTCAGTCCTCGGCCAGGTATTAGGGAGGATTGACCGCTCTCAGTCCTCGGTCAGTGGGAATAGGGACACACGGGATTAACAGTTCACTCTTGGCTGGTCCCAACGGGGAACATATTTTAAATAAGTAACAGTTCTTGGTACCCCGACGGGTAACTTTATACAGTCTCTCTCTACCGTACTTCAACGACGGCGTCCTCCTGCTCTTTCTTTAGATTCTGTTTCTGTTTCAGACCCGTCCGGGTCCTCTTGCTCCTCCTCACACCGCAGCTCCTCCTCCGTCAGGCGATGCACATGGATGGCGTAGGGTCCTTTGGCACACTTGTGCCGGGTGAAGGTGACCTCGTCCCCTAAATACAGGTCACGACCTCTGTGTCCCTCTGGTAGGTGGGACTCAACGTCTCTCCTGGTCACGAAGACGTCGCCTGGGGTGCGGTGATCCCTGATGAAACCCCACCCATGCTGCAGATTGAACTTTATCACAGTCCCGATGGTACGGGGACCATGCGCTGCACGGGGGTTTCTCCTGGTCCGGCTCTTCTGCTCCGCGCTCCTTATTTGGGCTTGTTGTTCCCGGACCCGCCTCTCTCTCCGCTCCCTCTCAAAGACCTCGAGCTGCTGGCGGCAGCACTCTGCACGCTCCGCTGCGGCTGCCCGAGTCTCCTGAGTGAACCCCATGAGGTCTTCTCCGGTGGGATCCCACTCAAACTGGGTCTCTTCTAGCGGGGGCGAGATCCTCTTCATGGGCTTTGGAGCCGGGATCAGGGGTTCGCACATGGCCCTTGCTTTTTGCAGCTCCAGCTGGATGTATTCCTGGGGCCATACGAAGGGCTGCCCATCCGGGCACGTATGCTGGGCGAACAGGTCCTCACCCAGGTGCGGTACTTTAGGTGTTATGGGCGCCGTGGTGGTAGCGGCGCCCGGGTTGACCAGGCCTTGCGACCAGGCTTGGGGCACGCTAAAGGAAAAGGGCACCGTAAGAACGGCGGCGCCCGTGGTTACTCGGCCCTGCGACCAGGCCGGTGGCTCCGCGGAGGTAGGGGGCGCTGTTGGAATTGCGGCGCCCGGGTGTACTAGGCCTTGCGACCAGGCCGGTGGTATTTCCTGCTTGGCCACGCTCGAGGTCGAGGCGTGTGACGTCACAGGGGTCGCGGCCGCGGTTTCCGGTTGAGGCCTAGTCGGCGGCGGTGACGATGCAGCGACGGGCACGGCAGGGGGAATTTCGGGCTCTGCGACGGGGAGCTGGGGCAGGCACGCGGTTTCCCGGCTCGGGGTAGAGACGTCCCCTTTACCTGCCTCCGTCCGTTCAGCTCCCTTCTCGGCGCCGTCTCCTGCCTTCATTCCTCCTGCGCCATCCTCAGAGGCGGTCTGTCTCCTCGTCTCGGGTGGCGTGCTCCGCTGACGAGTTTCGGTCTGCTGGGCCATCTCTCGGCTCCACTCCGCCAACGTCTCTCGCTGCACCCGGGCCATCCTCCGTGCGAGGCCCTCCAGCGCGGTCTGTGCACACTCCCGGTCTCGGGGGAGCTGTGTTAGGATCTCCAGCAGGCCTTCTGGAGTGGCGACCTGCAACAGGCTCCTGACCACTGGGTCGGTGCTGCCTGGAGTGGCGGCCCGCATCAGGCTCCTGACCGCTGGGTCGGTGCTGCCTGGCTCTCCCTCCATCTCAGGGTAGGCTCTCTCTGGACTCTCTTCCAGACGTCTTGTCTCCGGGTGCGCTCTCTCCAGACTCCTCCAGGCGACACCCATCTTTGTTCTCTTCTTCTGTCTCCGCCCACATTGAAGGTGGTCCCGGGGCAACTTAGTGATTGTCAGTTCCAGGGGCAGTTCTCTTACGCTGATGGACACTTCCAGCATCACAGTCTCTGTTGGTGGGCGCGGTTTCCGCTTTTGGCGCCATTCTTCGACCTGGCCCACGATGGGAGGTGGTCTCTTGCCACCCTCTGGCACGCCCATAATGGCGTCCGCTCCCCCAAGGCGGGAAATCTTCGGAAATGGCGGGAATCGTCTCCCAGTGGCGGGAAACTCCATGGATGGCGGGAGAAAGCTGCAAATGGCGGACAACCGGCGGGAAACGACCTGTGATGGGGCCCGATGGCGGGGACCCTCCGGAACCGGCAGGAGACTTCTTTTTGAGGTAACGGTGTACTTTTCTTCAGGCACGCAGTACCCGGTTGTTGCGGGCACGTTATCCTGCCGACTACGCCAAAGTTGACGCGCCCCCTGGGCCAGTGTTGTTTAGGGGATACCCGGAGCCGGATCAAATGGGGGTTGTAGTCTCCGAGTGGCTGTGACCCGGTCCGTGCCCAGGGTGTCAAGCTCAGTGTGTGGCAGTCCTTATGATGTTACTAGATGTTCTTTTGTGTCGACTACGCCACCCGTTGATTTGCGGTCAATACGGCCGCCGCTGCAGCAGGGTCCGCTGAGGCTGGTGGTGTATGTGCAGCTCGGGTAGTATAACCCCCAACGGGAGGGGTATAGCCTCAGGGGGTCAGTTGCAGAGGATGGGGGTTGTGATGGTGCAGCGAGGATTGAAATGAGACTCAGAGTCGGGCTGTGCAGTTCAGGGTTTGTTTACTTACTGCAGTTGTTCTGGTCACTCCGGCCTTAAGTGACCGCCCGAGCCGTGCTGCGTCCACCAGGTCCTGGACTCAGCCAACCCCCAGGTGATTCTGGAGCGTGGTCCTGAGCTCCCTTTCTGTCTTGTCCTCTTCTCTGGCCTTCCCCACCAGGGATCCACCTATGTCCGGCTCCCTCGGGCCTCTTGGTGGTAAACCCTTGTCTCTGGGTTCCCTGACCCTATTCCTGGTCTGCCTTCCGGGTGGATTTAGTGGGTGATCGTGGCAGATCGGTCCTGCCCACGACCTCCGGTTCCTGGCTAAGGTATGCTGTAGCCTCTGCCAGCTTGGGATCCGGTACCCTGTTGCCAACTCTTCACCCTCTGGTCTAATTTGGGCTCTTGGAGTTCCTTCTTTCTCCCCCTCTGGGTCCTTCTTTCTCCTCTCTCTCTCTTGGCCTTGGAGCTGCTCTTCTCCTCTGCTCTCTTCCTCTGACTCTGCAAAAAGACTGACAGACTGACCTCACTCTGCAAAAGACCCTGTCCTAAGATGGTGCCCACCTTATATACTCCCTCTATGTGTGAGCTCAGGTGACCAGCACCCAATGAGCTCCTAGCACTACCCAGACTGCTCCCCCTATCTGCCCCTACACTACTGGGATGTTCCACCCCCCTCCCACTCCAGCCAGGAACAGACACTGTCGTACCTGCACATTTCTCTAGTGGGAGTACCATCGGTCTGTTCCTCGGAAATGGGATGTGTGTAGTGCATGCAGCCTACTGAGCTCAGTTCCACACTCCATCCTTACCCGGGAGTGGAATATCACACCTCTGGGTTGAGGTGCAATACCCCTGTAGCAGCCAAATCCTCAGGGTGCTACACTTGCCCCATATTTCTATTGCTACCACTATTGGGAAGAAAAATTACTTTCCGGGCTAGATGCAGCTAAAAATTATTATTAATTTCAAAGCTGGTGGAGCTTGGTATAGATGGCCTAATAGAATGAGTACCACACACTGCTACTATACCCAAAATTATTTTCCAGGCAAGATGCAGCTAAAAATTATTAGTAATTTGAAAGTTGGTGGAGCTTAGTTTAGATGGCCTAATAGAATGAGTACCACACACTGCTACTATGCCCAAAATTATTTTACAGGCAAGATGCAGCTAAAAATTATTAGTAATTTGAACGCTGGTGGAGCTTAGTATAGATGGCCTAATAGAATGAGTACCACACACTGCTAATATGCCCAAAATTATTTTACAGGCAAGATGCAGCTAAAAATAATTAGTAATTTGAAAGCTGGTGGAGCTTAGTATAGATGGCCTAATAGAATGAGTACCACACATTGCTAATATGCCAAAAATTATTTTACAGGCAAGATGCAGCTATAAATTGTTAGTAATTTGAAAGCTGGTGGAGCTTAGTATAGATGGCCTAATAGAATGAGTACCACACGCTGCTAATATGCCCAAAAGGTTTTACTTGGCTAGGTGCAGTAAAAAATGTGTATTACATACACAGGTGGTGTAGCTTGCAACACAGATAGGCTACTCCACTGACTAATACACACTGCTAATATGCCCAAAAGGTATTACTTGGCTTGACGCAGTAAAAAATTTGTATTACATACACAGGTGGTGTAGCTTGCAACACAGATAGGCTACTCCACTGACTAACACACACTGCAAGAGGCCCAAAAGGATTTGCTTAGCTAGATTTAGCCAAATGCTGTGAAAAACACTTGCACAGCACTAAAACAGACCTGCCTGGCAAAAAGTGATAGGAACTGATGTAACCTAGCCCTCAAATTGGCTGCAATTACAACTAGTCACTACTCCCAACCTATCTGTCTATTTAAAAGCACAGACCTGACTGCTTAAAGTCGTAGGAAATGCTGTAACCTAGCCCTCAAAATGGCTGCAATTTCAACTAGTCCCTACTCCCAAGCTATCTGTCTATTTCAGATAATATTCGCTTGCAATTCACACAGTTATACTGTATAGCGCGCACACAGCAGCAGCGGTGCCGTCTAACACTCAGCTGCAGCAGAGAGAAAATGGTGGCGACGGGGAAAATGGCTGGGTCTTATAGGGCAAGGACAAGTGACATACACAGCCAATGACACATGCCCCTCCTTGTGTGAAAAAAAGCACTTCGCTCCGTGTGTGCACTGCTGATAGGCTGACAGACTGCACCTCCCCACTGTAAATGCGGGAAAGAGAAAAAAAAATGGAGATCTTCATTATTTCTGCAGAGATCCATCCCATGCCCCTCCCCCCGCCCCGCTGTACACTCAAACTGTGTATTAACATTGATTATCAGCATTACTGTGAAAAAATCCTGTTACGATTTGGGTGCACGAACAGTTATCGAACATAACCTCGAACAGCCGGATTTTTTTCAAATCGTTCGGGTTCGTCGAACTTCTCGAACACTGCCCAAAGCAGCTCGAATTTGAGATTGGCGAACAATTCGATTCGAACACTACTCATCCCTACTCCCGACGCAGAGGATTGTGGGCTCTGGGTCAATCAGGATTACACCTACATTCTACAGCTCCTGTACCACCTCCTCCTCTTCAGCCTCCATCTCCATCACTTGATTATTTTTTTCAAGACATATTCCAGATAATTTACTTAAACTTCGTATGTGGAAATAACAATATGCAGGACTGTATGCTTAGGCGACAAATTGCACACCATTGCAGAGTTGTTGATAGCTCTATCAGAGAACCTGGTGTCAGCTCTGTGGCTGAATCTGGCCCATGTGCTCAACTTAGTGGTTTTGCAGTTTCTCAAAATCTACATTGATCTGCCAGAGGTGCTTGTGAAAGCATGCCACATGTGTGCCCATTTCAGAAAGTCAGCTATAGCTTTCGCCGCGCTGGCAGAGCTTTAGCAGTGTTTCCAGCTTCCTGCTCACCGACTTGTGTGCGATGTTACTGCTAGTGTTGAGCCACCCCCGTAGTGTTCGAGTTCGGATTGGTTCGTCGAACACCCATGTGTTCGCCGAACTGTTCGTCGAACTGTTCGTCGAACACCTTCGAACACCGTTAAAACCAATGGCAGGCAAACAAAAACACATAGAAACACATAGAAAACACCTTCAAAGGTGTCCAAAAGCTGACAAACTGCTCAGAAGACATAACTAACACATGGAAAAGTGACAAGTACATATAGTCATGCGAACAGAAAAGGTGGAGGAGTAAAAGGAGGGGGAGACACAGATATAGGCATGTCATGCCCTTCTAAAATCCAAAAAGTGAGAAGCCGACACGGCCAGTCCGCCGGGTTTGAGCCAGAGCCGCGGTGATCCCTAAAGGCCAGCCCCCCTCTCCCAATACTGGTGCCTGTCCGCTGGTGGGTCGAGCGAGCCCCCCTGTGGTGGAGGCAGCTCTAAGCTTTTTAATTTAAATTGTCTCTCTAATTTGAATGAATACATTTTAAGGCTGAGTTCACACGATGCGTTTTTCATGCGTTTCCGCGGCGTTTTTGCAGTTGCGTAAACGCAGCGGAAATGCATGAAAAACGCATGGTAGAAGGGCAGCAATGTTCCCCAATGGAAATCCGCATGTGCTGTGCCCATGATGCGGATTTTTCCGCAGCGTAAACGCTGCGGTCAAAAATCCGCAGCATGTCAATTAATTTTGCGGAAACGCTGCTCTTTTGCCGCCATTGACTTGCATTAGACCGCATGGAATCCGCATCACTGTATATGTTGATGCGCTTTTCATGCGGTCTAATGTGCGGATGGTACCCGGGTGTGGATGAGAGGACTCTCATCCAGACCCAGGTACCATTAAAAATAAAAGAATAAAATAAAAAATATATATATTCTCACCTTCTGACGGCCCGCGCTGCGTCCTGCCGGCTTCCCGGGCACTTCGCGGTTGAATGAAGGACCTTCGCTGACGTCAGAGTCATGTGACGGGTCACGTGACGCTGACGTCGGAAGGTCCTAAAGTCTTCACTGCCGGCAGCCGGGACCGATGAAGCAGAACACCGGGGGCCATCAGAGGGTAAAGTATAGATTTATTTTTTATTTTTTGACATTTTTCACACACTATATAAATCCATGCCGGTTGCATGGATTTATATAGTGTAAAGTTGACAAGCACTTTCCAAGTGATGCTAAAATCGCTTGGGAAGCGCTTGTCAACCCGCATGCGGAAATGAAAGTGAAGACCGCTTCATTTCCGCATGTCCCTGGCAGGAAACCGCATGTACAATCCGCATGCTTTTTTTCCTGCCAGAGAGATGCAGAAACGCTCAGGAAAAAATCCTGAGCATTTCTGCATCGTGTGCACATACCCTAAATCCAATTACAAGGATCTATTGGAGGGCAAGTCTCATGCCAGCACCCACGTAATTCCAGCTCCAGTAGCATCCACTAAAGCTGCTGCAGTTAAAAAGCTTTTATAAGGATCGAGCTCGGCTGTCCACCGCAAGGCATCCTACTGCCAGTCCCAGCCCCTATGCCTTGGGGTGCCTCATGATGCTCTTCACTGAGTATCCTGTGGTCCCGAAGCATTTCCTTTGAAAAAATTAAGTGTCAAAACTACAGGTGGTGTAGCTTGCTTAACAGCTGGGATAATCCGCTGACTAGCAGACACTGTGTAACGGGTCCGGGAGGCGGAACCTCTGAGCTACTATACAAGGGGGCGGCCCTTGTAAGGGAGCGGGTGGCAGTCTCTGGGTGAACGGACAGGGAGTTACGGCAAGTGATCAGGGCAGTCTCTGGGTAAGGGGTAGGTACGACCTGTGATGGCAGAGCCTCCGGGTAGGCTAGCAGGCAGATGGTAGATGTGTGCTCCCAGGTGAGCAAGCGAGAGTCTCTGGAATAGCAGGTGGTCACGGCACGTGACGGCGGAACCTCCGGGCTGGCAGGCAGGTAGGTAACGGAGAAGCGCTCCCAGGTGAGCGGGCAAGAGTCTCTGGAATAGCTGGCGGTCACAGCACGTGACAACGGAGCCTCCGGGCTGGCAAGCAGGCAGGTAGCGGAGAAGCGCTCCCAGGTGAGCGGGCAAGCTGGTCCACAGACAGACCGACCGGAGTTGTAAGGCAGACCGTCGGACCTCAGGCAAGCAGGCAGGCAGCTGATGCGCGCTCCCAGGTGAGCAGACAAGCCGGTCCCCAGACAGACCGACCGGAGCTGCAAGGCAGACCGTCGGACCCCAGGCAGGCAGGCAGACAACAAGTATTCAGGCAGGAATCAGGCAGGTAACTAGCAGGAAACTGGCAGGAAACTGGCAGGTAACTGGCAGGTAACTGGCAACGGGACCTGAGGGCTGAAGCACAGGTGAGACACAGGTGCAAACAACATTGCTCGGGCACCTCCATTTTGGAGGAGGTGCCTTATATATGATGAAGTCCTCCGGCCATTGGCCGGGGACTCTTTAGGGCGGCGCGCGTGGCCCCTTTAAGAGGAGGGGAGCGCGCGCGCGCCCTAAGCACAGGGGCCGGGAAGGAGCGCGCGCTGAGAGCAGAGCAGGAGGAGGACGCCGGGACGGAGCGCGCGCTGACAGCAGAGCAGGAGGAGGACGCCGGGACGGAGCGCGCGCTGACAGCAGAGCGGGGAGAGGACGCCGGGACGGAGCGCGCGCTGACAGCAGAGCGGTGAGGGGAGCAGCGTCCCTGCCTAGCAGAGGGCAGGGACGCCAGCGCTACAGTACCCCCCCCTTTAGGCCCCCCCTTTTTTAGGCCAGACAGAAATTTAGCTAGGATGAGAGGGGCATGGATATTCTCCCGGGGCTCCCACGTTCTCTCCTCAGGACCAAACCCCCTCCAATCTACCAAGAAAAAGGTCTTTCCTCTTACCCTTTTGGTGGCAAGAATGTTCTCTACCTCAAACTCGTCCTCAGCAGAAACCGGAGCAAGAGGCGTACCTGTAGACTTAGAAAAAGAGTTAAGTACCACAGGTTTGAGGAGAGATACATGGAAGGAGTTAGGGATCCGTAAGTTGGCCGGGAGTTTCAATTTATAGGCCACCGGGTTGATCTGACTGATAACCTCCAGTGGGCCGATGAACCGAGGCCCCAACTTATAGGAAGGGATCTTGAGCCGGACATATTTGGACGAGAGCCAGACTTTATCCCCAGGACGGAATTGAGGAGGATCCAGACGTCCTTTGTCAGCGTGCCTTTTCATACGCTCGGATGACAGAAGGAGTGCGGACCGGGTACTCTCCCATATGGAGGAAGACTCGCTCTCGTGATTGTTGTACGAGAATTCGGCCCATGGCAGGAGATCCACCCAGTCAGAATGGTGAGCATTAACGAAGTGCCGGAGGTAACTGGTCAGGTTCTGATTGATCCGCTCCACTTGACCATTAGACTGTGGGTGGTAAGCGGAGGAGAAGTCCAGAGTGACGTCTAGCAATTTACAAGTGGCTCTCCAGAAACGAGAAGTGAACTGTACTCCTCGATCCGACACGATGTGACGGGGCAGGCCATGAAGACGGAAGATGTGGCGGATAAAGACTCTAGCCAGCTCGGGTGCAGACGGAAGACCTGGCAGGGGAATGAAGTGAGCCATCTTGGAAAAGCGGTCAGCGACCACCCAAATGACCGTACAACCGGCAGAGACGGGCAGATCAGTTACGAAGTCCATCGCTATATGCTGCCAGGGGGCAGCAGGTGCTGGCAGAGGAAGAAGGCGGCCGGCCGACAGGTGTCTCGGAACCTTGTTGCGGGCGCAGGACACACAGGCAGAAACAAAGTCCATAACATCCTTGTGCAGGTTAGGCCACCAGTAGTGCCGGGTAATAAGCTGGAGGGTCTTTTTCTGACCGGCGTGGCCAGCTAGTTTAGACGAATGACCCCAGTGTAGGATCCTCTCCCGATCAGGTACCGATACGAACGTCTTACCAGGAGGGAGACAATTTAGACTCACGGGAGCCACCTGCATTACTCTGGCGGGATCGATGGGGCAGTCACATGGTCTATGAGGTGGTAATGTCTCTGCCTCCTCCATATCAAAGACATCAGCACAAGACCAATAAGGAATCGGAAGTCCAGGTAGATTAGCTGGGATAGGAGAGGGACGGACGGAATGGACGGGAACCAGACAGGTTTTATGACAGTCTTGTCCCCAGCGAAGGACTTCTCCGGTTTGCCAGTCAAGCACGGGTGCATGTCTCTGGAGCCAAGGCAGACCTAGCAAGAGGGCGTGAGAGAGTCCAGGCAGAACGTGAAGGGAGATACTCTCTGAATGCAGCATACCCACTTGCAGAGTAATGGATTCGGTGATGAATTGGATGGGGCGAAATAAGAGGCCCCCATCCACGGCAACAACAGACAAGGGTACAGCCAGAGGTTTGGTGGGGATGCGGTATTTCTCCACCAGGGACAGTGAAATAAGATTTCCGGCTGCTCCAGAGTCAAGTTGGGCTAGTTCGGAATAACGATTCTCCCCGCAGATGATTGAGACAGACAGCAGCAGGGATGGAGAGGATTTATTTTTGTCTAGATCAAGTCCTCTGAGCGAACCTAGACACAGGCGTTCTCCCGACCTCTCCGGGCAGGCACGGATCCGATGCTCCTTACTGCCACAGTAGAAGCAGCTCCCCTCGGCACGGCGAAAGTCCTGACGGGATTTGACCATCTTGGTCTGGTCGACCTGCATAGGCTCAGGAGAGTGTACCTGGGGAGAAACGGAAGGAGTGACGGGTTTCAGAAAAGTAGGAACCAGACGTGGAAGCCCCTTTTCACGGGTGACCTCTTTGGCACGTTCCTGGAACCGTAGGTCAATCCGGGTGGCAAGAGTTATTAGGTCATCGAGAGTGGTAGGAATGTCCCGACCAGCAAGTTCATCTTTAATACGGCCGGACAGACCCTCCCAGAAGACGGATACCAGAGCTTCGTTATCCCAGGCCAGCTCCGAGGCAAGGGTACGGAACCGTATGGCATATTGACCCACGGTGAGGCTTCCCTGACGGAGGCGTAGCAGAGATGATGCGGATGAGGTCCTCCGTCCGGGTTCGTCGAAGGCTTTCCGGAAAGCCGTGAGAAAGGCAGGCAAGTCGGACACCAGGGGGTCTCCTCTCTCCCATAGAGGATTTAGCCAGGCCAGAGCCTCCCCGGTGAGATGGGACATGATGAATGCAATTTTGGCTCGGTCGGAGTTAAACTGGTGGGACAATAGTTCAAAATGCAAGGTGCACTGATTTATGAAGCCCCGAGCCAGGACGGAGTCGCCTCCGAAGCGAGGAGGTGCAGAGAGCCGGGGTCCGGAAAAGGATACCATGGTACTGGCCGTAGTTGCAGGTGGTGTTGTCAGAGTATCCAGGCGAGTATTGACATTCCGCAGGTGACCCAGGATGGACTCCTGTTGGGACCTTTGACGGGACAGTTCATGACACAGGTCCGTGAGCGAGGGAGCTTGGGTGCCACCGGGTTCCATGGCCCGAGCAAACTGTAACGGGTCCGGGAGGCGGAACCTCTGAGCTACTATACAAGGGGGCGGCCCTTGTAAGGGAGCGGGTGGCAGTCTCTGGGTGAACGGACAGGGAGTTACGGCAAGTGATCAGGGCAGTCTCTGGGTAAGGGGTAGGTACGACCTGTGATGGCAGAGCCTCCGGGTAGGCTAGCAGGCAGATGGTAGATGTGTGCTCCCAGGTGAGCAAGCGAGAGTCTCTGGAATAGCAGGTGGTCACGGCACGTGACGGCGGAACCTCCGGGCTGGCAGGCAGGTAGGTAACGGAGAAGCGCTCCCAGGTGAGCGGGCAAGAGTCTCTGGAATAGCTGGCGGTCACAGCACGTGACAACGGAGCCTCCGGGCTGGCAAGCAGGCAGGTAGCGGAGAAGCGCTCCCAGGTGAGCGGGCAAGCTGGTCCACAGACAGACCGACCGGAGTTGTAAGGCAGACCGTCGGACCTCAGGCAAGCAGGCAGGCAGCTGATGCGCGCTCCCAGGTGAGCGGACAAGCCGGTCCCCAGACAGACCGACCGGAGCTGCAAGGCAGACCGTCGGACCCCAGGCAGGCAGGCAGACAACAAGTATTCAGGCAGGAATCAGGCAGGTAACTAGCAGGAAACTGGCAGGAAACTGGCAGGTAACTGGCAGGTAACTGGCAACGGGACCTGAGGGCTGAAGCACAGGTGAGACACAGGTGCAAACAACATTGCTCGGGCACCTCCATTTTGGAGGAGGTGCCTTATATATGATGAAGTCCTCCGGCCATTGGCCGGGGACTCTTTAGGGCGGCGCGCGCAGCCCCTTTAAGAGGAGGGGAGCGCGCGCGCGCCCTAAGCACAGGGGCCGGGAAGGAGCGCGCGCTGAGAGCAGAGCAGGAGGAGGACGCCGGGACGGAGCGCGCGCTGACAGCAGAGCAGGAGGAGGACGCCGGGACGGAGCGCGCGCTGACAGCAGAGCGGGGAGAGGACGCCGGGACGGAGCGCGCGCTGACAGCAGAGCGGTGAGGGGAGCAGCGTCCCTGCCTAGCAGAGGGCAGGGACGCCAGCGCTACACACTGCTACTAGGCACAAAGTATTTCCTGAGCTAGATGCAGCTAAATATTTGTAATTAGATACTCTCGTTGGATGCTGAGAAAGAATTCCACAGAGTCTCCTGGCACGCCATATATTATTCTCTTAAAAAGTTTGGGGTAGGGGTCTAGGGGACCCTTTTATAGCCAAAATCATGGCCCTGTATCGCAATACGTCACCTAGGCTGAAGATAAATGGAACTGTAGCACCCTGAGGGCTCGGTTGCTACAGAGGTATTGCACCTCACACAGAGGTGTGATATCTCACTCTCAGGTAAGGATGGAGTGTGGATCAGGACCCGACACCTGCATGCATTACACCACATTGCCGTGGGGCAGGGCGACCAATATGCCCCTGAGATGGGCACGACAGTCCCTGTCCCTGGCTGGAGTGGGGGGAGGGAACACTGAGGAAGGGGAACCCTGTAGTGCAGGAGCAGGGAGGAAGCAGTTCCTGGGTGCATTGTGAAGGGAGTATAAAAGGTGGGCACCATCTTAGTTCAGTGCAGAGAAGTCTGAGCAGAAGTGACAGGGAGCAGGGGCTCTGCATGAGCTCTGCTCCGGAGACGGGCCTAGTAACAGAGGCCTAGGCCTGGAAGAGGGAGAAGGAAGGAAGAGGAGCGGAGAAGGCTCCAGGAACGAGGAATGAAGGGATCCCAGGGGTGTGGATGGGCGAGTCGCCACCGCACGCCCGAATCCACCTGTGTGGAGGGGTCAGGCCAAAGGGGGAGACCGGTCCCCGAAACTAATGGAGGCGGGAAACGACCCTCATCTAGAAACCGGAGGCTGTGACATTTTATGTGGCACAGCCCCTCGCTACACCCGCTAGGAAGGCACAATATAGGGTCAGGGAAACTGGCGCCAAGTTTACCAAGAGGAGGCCCGAGGCAGCCGGACAGAAGGGTTGGTAAGAAAGGCCAGACAAAGGACACACAAAGGGGGTCCTGTGAAGAGCTCCAAAGTTATCTGGGAGTTGTCTGAGCCCCTCACCTGGTGAGCACAGTACGACGTGGGCAGCCGTTACCTGCAGACGTGGTCTGGATAATAAGAACTGTGAGTAAAGGCCCTGGACTGCATCACTGACTCCGTGTCGTTACTGCTGCTGCCCTGCACCATCACCCCCATCCTCCGCATACACTGCCCTGAGGCTATACTCCTCCCGTGGGGAGTTATGCTACGCTCTGCTGCACCCACAACACCAGCCTCAGCGGTCTGCCCTGCAGCGGCGGTTCACTCTGACCGCAATCCACGGGTGGCGTAGTCGGACATTTAAACATCAAAACCACATAAATAGTTTCCGCCACTGGTTTGACCGCCCTGAGCCACGGAACCGGGTCGCCGCCACGGAGACTACAACCACCAGCATCCACCAAAAAGGGTCCGGCTCCGGGTGTCCCAAGGCCTAGGGGGCGCGTCAGAACATTTTCATCACCTTTCATAATCACCAATGGGGCTAGGCAGGGATGTCCTCTGTCCCCTCTCTTATACATCCTAGTGACGGAGCACCTGCTCTCATCAATTCGCCATAACCACAATATTAGGTGGATTGAGGTGGGAGGCACCGAGTACAAGTGCTCTCTATTTGCTGATGATGTCCTAGTATATATCACTCAATCTCATATATCCATCCCTGCTGTTATGGCTGAAATAGATCACTTTGTTACATGGTCAACTTTTAAAATCAATGCAGCGAAGTCTGAGGCCCTCGATGTCTCCCTCCCCAAATCCATACAGGATTCCATCCAGTCCAAATTTCCCTTTGCCTGGCCCTCACAGGGTATCAAATACTTAGGAATTCCTATTCATAGAGACCTCTCCCATCTATGTTATCTTAATTTTGGGCCCTTTATTGAACAACTCCATACAGACCACGGTTGGTACGTTAGAACTGTAAGATTCACTACGTGAACCACTGGTGTTTTGTGGAAAAGCACATGTACACTGTGTTCCAAATTATTATGCAAAAAGTGTTTAGGAGTGATAAGGGAAGAATTTGTTTGTTTGTCAGTTAAACTCATTGATGGTGATGTGTGTCAGGGCTCTTTATATCACAGTAAGCAATTGCAGACACCTGTGCTAATTAGTTTGGCAGGTGTGTCCAATGAAAGGCAAGACTACTTAAGAAGGCTGTCCCACATTATTAAGCAGCCTACATTTTCTGCCAAAATGGGAAATAAAAAGGATGTGTCGGCTGCTGAGAAGCAGCAAATTGTGGAGTGTTTAGGTCAAGGCATGACTACAATCAACATTGTGCGATGATCAGGATGAAGTGTCTTGGCAATCAAGAAGTATGTAGCTGATTCACAGTACACACGTGTGCGTGCTGATAAGGGCAAATTGAGGACTCTTTCCTAAAGGCAATTACGTCAGGTTAAAAGAGCAGCGGCAAAAAAGCCTTGTCATAGCAGCAGACAAGTTTTTGAAGCTGCTGTTGCCTCCAACGTCCCCCGAACAACAAGATGCAGGGTCCTTCAGAGGTTTGCAGCTGTGCATATGCCATCCTGTCGACCTCCTCTATCCACTTCACACAAGCAGAAATGGCTCCAGTGGGCCAAACATTACATGAAGACTGATTTCAAAACTGTTTTGTTCACGGATGAGTGCCGTGCAACGCTCGATGGTCCAGATGGATGGAGTGGAGGATGGCTGGTTGATGGACACACCACGCAAACACGGCTACAGCACCAACAAGGAGGAGGTGGAGTAATGTTTTGGCTGGAATCATGGGGAGAGAGATTGTCGGCCCCTTTAGGATCCCTGAAGGGGTAAAGATGAACTGCATAATGTATGTGGAGTTTCTCAAACAGCACTCCCTGCCATGGTTCAAGAAGAAGAACCGTGTATTCCACAGCAAGATCATTTTTATGCATGATAATGCACCGTCTCATGCTGCACATTACACATCTGCATCTCTGGCTGATATGGGCATAAAATGGGACAAACTTATGGTGTGAGCCCCATGCTCCCCTGACCTCTACCCCATTCAGAACCTCTGGAGCATCATCAAAAGGAGTGTCTAAGATGGCGGAGGCAGTTCACATCTAAGCAACAGCTCTGGGAGGGTATTCTGTCCTCATGCAAAACAATTGAAGCAGAAACCATCCAAAACCTGACAAATTCAATGGACGAGAGAGTTCAGAAGCTCCTTTCGAACAAGGGGTCCTAAGTGCAAATGTAACATCACCTTGAATAAAGTTTTGAGTTGAAAACTGTTTGATTTCAGTTTCTAATAACCTGCTAATGCTTATAATTTCAAAAATGACCATTTTTTTGGTCTTTATTAAAATGAAAAGATTGATCGAAGAGTGTGGGGGATCTAAGAGTGTGGCAACCCAGTAGTCAGGATTACTTCGAATTCTGACAATCTGAGGGTCATGTTGCAGGTAGTGCAGCAAGAAGGCACTTATGTGTCTTGCGCATCTCGGAGCCCCAAAATTATTTTCCGGGCTAGATGCAGCTAAAAATTATTATTAATTTTAAATCTGGTGGAGCTTAGTATAGATGGCCTAATAGAATCAGTACTGCACACTGCTACAAAGCCCAAATTATTTTCCAGCCAAGATACAGATAAACATGATTAGTAAGTTTAAATCTGGTGGAGCTTAGTATAGATGGCCTAATAGAATCAGTACTGCACACTGCTACAAAGGCCAAATAATTTTCCAGCCAAGATACAGATAAACATGATTAGTAATTTGAAAGCTTAAAATGGTTGGTGAGGTGATGACACAGGGGTAGAAAAGTCGTTTCGGATCCATGATTTGTTCATCTTTATAAACGTGAGTCTGTCTACATTATCAGTGGAGAGCCGCGTGCGCTTATCTGTCAGCACACCACCAGCAGCGCTGAACACACGTTCAGACAGAACGCTGGCTGCGGGGCATGACAAGATCTCCAAGGTGTAAGTGGCTAGCTCCGGCCATTTATCCAGATTGGAAGCCCAAAAAGAGCAAGGGTCCAGTGACACAGTCATGGCTTCAATGTTTACTTGGAGATACTCCTGTACCATCGTCTCTAGGCGTTGACTATGTGTCAGACTTCTTGTCTCCTGTGGCCTTGCAAAGGATGGGCTAAAAAAGTGGTGAAATGATTCCGCAAAATTGATGTTACCAGCAGATACTGTGTTTCTGTTACGGTTTGAGTGCTGAACACTCGATGCTCCCACGGTTGGCAAGTTGGAACTGTGAGATTCAGTACGTGCACCACTGGTGTTTTGGGGAAAAGCACATGTAAGATTCTGCAACAGTCTCTGCTGATACTTCTGCATTCGTGCATCCCTTTCTATGGCAGGAATAATTTCTGCAAATTTACTTTTGTACCGGGGATCTAACAGTGTGGCAACCCAGTAGTCAGGATTATTTCTACTTCTCACAATTCGAGGGTCATGTTGCAGGTAGTGCAGCAAAAGGCACTCATGTGTGTTGCGCATCCAGGAGCACCAAGTCCCTGTTGTGTTGGTGGCGAGGTAACAATCATGCTTCCTTCCTCTGTCCTCTCCCCCCAACCTCGCACAACAGAAATGTGATCAAGGTCTCCCTCATCTGATGAGTCTTCCATCAGTTCGACCTCCACTTCTTCTTGGGCTCCTGCACCTTCCTCACTAGTTTGGCTGCTACCATGCGCCCTGGTAAAACCATCTCCCCCACCCTCACATGCCTGCCGCCTTGGTGCTGCCGACCGTCTGGACCTTGCAGATGTTAGCCCTTCCACATACAACTCCTCCTCCTCTACTTCCTCCACCTCCTCTTGTGCCACCACCTGACTCCGAATTCTGTTTAACATGTGCTCCAGCATGTAAATCAGCGGAATAGTAATGCTGATAATGGCATCGTCAGCACTAAACATCTTCGTCGCCATTTCAAAACTGTGAAGAAGGGTGCAAAGGTCCCTGATCTGAGACCACTCCTCCAGCGTGATTTGCTCCACCTCTGGATCTTGTTGGCCCAGGCTATACGTCAGAACGTATTGCACCAGGGCTTGTCGGTGCTGCCACAGTCGCTGCAACATGTGCAGAGTTGAATTCCACCGGGTAGGCACATCGCATTTTAGCCAGTGAAGTGGCAGGCCCAATGACTTCGGTAGAGATGTAAGTCGCTGAGCTGCGGGATGCGAACGGCGGAAGGGAGCACACAGCGACCGTGCCCTCTGCAGAAGGCCATCTAGTCCGGGATAGTGGGCTAAAAATTGCTGGACAACCAGGTTCAACACGTGAGCCATACAAGGCACGTGTGTGAAATTGCCCCGGCAAAGGGCCGCACCCAGGTTTGCAGCATTGTCGCACACGGCCTTCCCTGGTTTCAGGTCCAGTGGAGACAACCATTCATGAAATTGGTTCTCCAGAGCTGACCACAACTCCTCAGCTGTGTGACTCACATTTCCCAGACAGTTCAAAGTAAAAACCGCCTGATGACGTTGAGCCCTGCTGCCAGCATAGTAAGGAGGTGTGCAGGATCCCTTCTGCGCAGTTAGAAAGCTTGTGGCATGACCAGACAGGCTTTGGGTGCAGGTGGAGGACCGAGAGGAGGTTTAGGAGGCAGAAGCAGTGGAGGAACTTTGAGATAAAGAGGATTGACGCACAACTCGTGGGGACAGAAAGACTTGGACAGCAGCCCCTTATCCTGCTGTCACAATAGTTACCCAGTGCCCAGTCAGCGACATATAATGCCCCTGTCCATGCCTACTCGTCCAAGAGTCTGTGGTGAAATGCACCCTGTCACACACAGAGTTTCTCAAAGAAGCGGTGATGTTGTGTGCGACGTGCTGGTGGAGCGCAGGCACACCTTTCTTTGAGAAGTAGTGCCGACTGGGCATCTGGTACTGGGGCACTGCGACGGACATAAGGTCTCGAAAATCCTCTGTGTCCACCAGGCGGAAAGGCAGCATTTCTGTAGCCAAGAGCTTGCAGATGGTGAAATTCAACCTCTTAGCTTTCTCATGGCTAGGAGGAAATGGTCTTTTACTTGTCCACATCTGAGGGACCGAGGGCTGGCTATTGTGCTTAGACGGGGTTGATAAGGGTGTCCCCGGCAAACTGCCGGTCTGTGAGGAAGATGCAGGCGGACATGTTAGGTTGCCTTGATCCAAAGGTGGTGCTATCGATGTCAGACAGTGCTCAACACCAGCTGGTGTTACCACCTCCAAAGAAAATGATGACCTGCCAATCACGCTGGCTGTTGCGGGTAAAGAGGTGGCAGGTCTGCGCCCCAAAACAGGTGTGACTGCTGTCCCCCCAGTCACAGAGGATGAAGAGGCTGCGGATGCACAAGATAGGGCAGATGGTGGTTTGCCCGGCCGGCTAGGCAGCATTGTAGCACAGTGAGCTTCCCACTGCAACTTATGCTTCATGTCCATGTGCCGGTAAATGCATGAAGTACTCAAACTATGTATTTTTTGGCCTCTACTTAGCTTTTGCTGACAAATGTTACAGATAACACGAGCTGGGTCATCTTTATCGATCTGAAAAAATGCCCAGGCTATGCAATGCTTAGCACCCATGCGACCTGAAGTGCCACCACGACTTGTGGTGAGAGGCAGACTTGTGTTTGAGGATGCAGTTGTTGACGTGCTTCCAGTACAACGTCTCTGTCCAGGAAGGCGCAACCTGACCTCGTCGTCACTAGCATTCTCCTCCACCTCCTCTGCTGACCTCATCTCTTGGCTGACTGTGGGTTGACAGGAAGTGGGATCTCCAAACTCATCATCATCACCCTGTGCGTTATCACACCCGTCGTCCTCAGAGCCAACCTATTCCTGCCTTGACAAAAAACTAAAGTTGTCGCTCCAATCAGGTATTTCAGTCTCATCATTGTCTTCCTCATTGTCTCCACCAACAGGAGTTACAGTTTGGGAATGAGGGTCTACAATATGGTCAGAACCTTCAGCGTCTGGTCCTGGATCCGACTCATAAAGATTCTGGGCATCAGTGCAGATCATTTCCTCGTCTGGATTCACAGAAGCGCTGGAGCCGACCTCTGATTCCCAGGCTATAGTATGAGTAAACAGCTCTGCAAACTCAACCATCTGTTCTACCTCATAGTCAGACAGGCAGCTGGAGATTTGGGAGCTGTGAGGAAGCAAGTGCGATTGGGGTGACACCTTTGAGGACTGGAGTATTTGTGATGTTGAAGTTGATGTGGAGGAGAGCCCACTTAAAGGAACACTTGATATCCGTTGAAGCACCTGCTGTTTTTGTGCCTCATCTGGAATTTGTAGCGATAGGCGTGGCCGTAAGAAAGGGATCTTATCACATTGTCCGCTAAAAGAAGTAGACATTTTAGTTTTGCTGGAAGATGGTCTTTCTTCTGCAGATGTTACTGTTGCTTTAACACCTACCCCACGGACACAACCTTTTTTCCCCTTCCCAACACGCCTATTCCCCTTTCCACCAGCAGCAGGCCTTTTTCCACTCATTTTGGTGGTTAACTAATTCACAACTCTGGAGTTGTTTGCACAAAAAAACAATGGATGGGAACCGAGCAGAGCTGAGTGGCCAAACTGTGGTATTAGGCCAAAACTATTGGCTGGGTTAGATGCAGAAAAAAAATTATATTCAATTTGCAACCTGATGGAGGTCAGTATAGATGGACTAATAGAACAAGTCCCACACACAGCTAGAAGCCCAAATATTTTTTCAGAGGTAGATGTAGAAAAAAATTATATTCAGTTTGCAACCTGATGGAGGTCAGTATAGATGGACTAATAGAACAAGTCCCACACACTGCTAGAAGCCCAAATATTTTTTCAGAGCTAGATGCAGAAAAATATTATATTCAATTTGCAACCTGATGGAGGTCAGTATAGATGGACTAATAGACCAAGTCCCACACACTGCTAGAAGCCCAAATATTTTTTCAGAGCTAGATGCAGAAAAAAATTATATTCAGTTTGCAACCTGATGGAGGTCAGTATAGATGGACTAATAGAACAAGTCCCACACACAGCTAGAAGCCCAAATATTTTTTCAGAGGTAGATGCAGAAAAAAATTATATTCAGTTTGCAACCTGATGGAGGTCAGTATAGATGGACTAATAGAACAAGTCCCACACACTGCTAGAAGGCCAAATATTTTTTCAGAGCTAGATGCAGACAAAAAATTATTTTGAATTTGCAACCTGATGGAGGTCAGTATAGATGGACTAGTAGAACAAGTCCCACACACTGCTAGAAGGAGAAATAATTTTTCAGAGCTAGATGCAGAAAAAAAATTATTTTGAATTTGCAACCTGATGGAGGTCAGTATAGATGGACTAGTAGAAAAAGTCCCACACACTGCTAGAAGGACAAGTATTTTTTCAGAGCTAGATGCAGAAAAAAATTATATTCAATTTGTAATCTGATGGAGGTCAGTATAGATGGACTAATAGAACAAGTCCCACACACTGCTAGAAGGCCAAATATTTTTTCAGAGCTAGATGCAGAAAAATATTATATTCAATTTGCAACCTGATGGAGGTCAGTAGAGATGGACTAATAGACCAAGTCCCACACACTGCTAGAAGCCCAAATATTTTTTCAGAGCTAGATGCAGAAAAAAAATATATTCAATTTGCAACCTGATGGAGGTCAGTATAGATGGACTAATATAACAAGTCCCACAAACAGCTAGAAGCCCAAATATTTTTTCAGAGGTAGATGCAGAAAAAAATTATATTCAGTTTGCAACCTGATGGAGGTCAGTATAGATGGACTAATAGAACAAGTCCCACAAACTGCTAGAAGGCCAAATATTTTTTCAGAGCTAGATGCATGCAAAAAATTATTTTGAATTTGCAACCTGATGGAGGTCAGTATAGATGGACTAGTAGAACAAGTCCCACACACTGCTAGAAGGACAAATATTTTTTCAGAGCTAGATGCAGAAAAAAAATTATTTTGTAATTAAAGCTGTGTCTGAGAGCAAGGGGGAGGTTCTCTGGTCAGGGGAACATTAGCATGCAATGCCTCCTGTCTCAGGCCAGTAGGGGGAGCAGGCTGCCCCTATAAAAGCTGGTGCTGGGGGCAGGGTTAGGGAGAACTGGACGACCTGCCTCAGCACTGAGAGGTCTAAGAAGCCTGGAGGCCCTGCCACAACCGAAGGGACCAGTAAAGCCGTACAAGGCTGGGAGCAGAAAGGAACCCACGTCGCAGGCCATACAAGCGAGAAAACACGGAAAGCTCGGAAACATGGGCTGTTACCCTATAACGAGGAGATAGCCAGAAGGAGCGCAGAAAGCACGGTTGGCCTACACCCTCACCCTGACCAGGGCCAATTTCCCCGTTGCTCTCAGACATCCAGGTCCCCTCCTAGCCATGACTGTTTGTGGGTCAGTTTGCCTGTTTAGTAAAGACCCTGGACTGCAACCTGTTGTCTGTGTGCTCCTTGCTCCTCCAGCACTACCGGCACTGGAACTCTCACTACCATCACTCCCACCATCCACTATACTGCCCTGGGGCCGCACTCTTCCCGTGGGGAGTCACACTACCCTAGCTGCACACCTCATCAGCCCCAGCGGTCTGCATGCAGCGGCGGTTCCTAATAACCGCAAATCCACGGGTGGCGTAGTCGGACGTAATTAATAACACATAACGGACTACCACTGGCCTGACCACCCTGAGCCATGGAACCGGGTTGCCACTACTACTCCCATCGTTCCCCCTATTGCCCGTATCCGAGTGCCCCACGGCCCAGGGGGCGAGTCAACTTTGGCGTAGTCGGCAGGATTTCGTGCCCGCAACCACCGGGTACTGCGTGCCTGAAAAAGACTTTTGTAACTTACCTGTGGCGAAGTTTCCCGGCGTCCGGAGTCGTTTCCCGCCATCCGGAGCCGATTCCCGCCATCAGACGCCATCTTGGACCGTTTCCCGCCATCTTCTGCCGTCTTCCCGCCATCCGCAGCTGTTTCCCGCCATCGGACGCCATCTTCAGGACACCGCGCGGGAAGAAGAGGGGCGTGGACGTCAAAACCGCGCGAGATCCGAAGCTCCGCCCCACGCACAGACGCTGCGCAAGGTCCTGGAAGGGAGAGAGAGCGACGCTGACGTCATCAGGACGCGACGCCAGGTTCTCATCCATAGCAGCAGCAGCGGAGCCGCGGCCTACAGAAGAGAATCGTCGGAAGGTAGGCCACGCTTAACTAGCGGGGAGGAAGATGTCGGACACAGAGGCCCCCACTACCACCAACGCAGCTGCAGCAGCGGTGATGCCCTTTTCCCTGCCCTACATCCCTGGAGCGGCCTGTCTGCCCAAGTACTCAGGGGAGCCCCATGCCTTAACTGACTTCAAGGAAAGGCTGTACAGTTTGTTCCAGGTTTACCCCCTGACAGAGGAACAGAAGGTCAGCATACTAACAGGGCAGTTAACTGGCGCAGCCCAAAGGGAGGTAAAATCATGGCCCACTGAGGAGAAAAGAACTGCAAAGGGTATTCTGGCCCGGCTGCGGGGTACCTTTGACACACGTACCTCCGCTGAAATTAAAATGAGGTTCTATGGATGTAAGCAGCGGCCACAGGACAGCATCAGAGACTATGCCCTAAATCTGCAGGAAGCCTTGAGGGCTATTCAACAAACTGACCCTGGCATTGTGCAGGAAACGGATAAGCTGCTAACAGAACAATTCATAGAAGGTCTGCTGTCTAGCGCCCACAGGGCCCAACTGCGCCTCATGTTCTTTCAGAACCCCGACCTGACCTTTGCCCAATTTAAGGACAGGGCCATAAGGGTGCTCCGTGAATCTGCAACCAGTGGCGCTATAAACCCCCGGCGCCCTACTCTCACCTACCACCAGGAGGCGGCTCCCTCCTCTATGGACCCCGTGGGGGCTGATGCACAGGCCCTGAACCAAGCCCCGTCGAAAGACCTGCACCACCAAGTCCAGGAGCTGACCAGGAGCATCGCGGCGTTGACCAGGACCGTCCAGGCGTTGCAAGTGGACCCGTCAAGACCCATCGAGCTGGCTTCAAGTCCGGAGGATGTCCCGTGGCGTCGACAGAGGAGGATCCCGTCGTTCCGAGGGAGGCCCACAGACCGCTACGCAGAGGATGGACAGCCCATTTGCTGTCGATGCAACCAGCCCGGACACATTTCCAGGTACTGTAATTTAAACGGGTCCAACCTGGGGCAGAGGGCCAACCCCCATGCATAAGATCACCAGGCCCTTATAATTGGCGTGATAAGTACGTTGGGGGGCGCCCGGTTTTACCCGTGGTGCTGGACGGTATCCCCATGAGCGCCTTGCTGGATACTGGGTCGCAAGTAACCACTATCCCTTATGTACTTTTTAAGCAGTATTGGACTGATGCTGATATCACACGGTATCCAGACAGTAACTTGAGCATCATCACCAGTAATGGCTTACCCGTGCCGCAGATGGGGTTCAAGGAGATGACCATTAAAATTGGTAAAGTTGAACTGCCGGCACAGGGAGTTATTATTGTGGACATTGACCGTCGTGAAAGTCACCCTAAATTAACTGTGGGTACTAACGTAATTGAAAATTGTCTTTCAGAGGTAATTGTAATCTTACAACAGGTGGCGGTGAATGCTAGTTCCAGCCAACAGAGAGTCCTCAACAAGGAGATAAAAGCCCTGATGAGACGGCAGCAGGTAGAACTGTCTGGTGGTGAGATCGGTAGCGTAAGACTGAGTGACCCATTCTCCATTTCCATGCCTCCCAAAAGTGAAATGATGATTTGGTGTCGGACTGCAATCGGGTTGAGAGGTAGAGACTACCAAGCCATGGTAGAACCCGTGTACTCAGACAGCAGGCCCACCATTTTGACAGCCCGGGGGGTGGTTGATGTCCGTCATGGGAGGGTGCCCGTCCGCATCCTCAACATTGGGGAGAGGGAAGTACACTTACCCAGGTACGCTACACTCGCCAAACTGTTTGTCGTCGAACACAAAGCTATCAGGGCCGTGGAACCCTTGCCTCCATCTCCACAGGCGGAGGGTAATGGCTCCCAGAAACAAAAGGAGGACTGGTGCCAGAAACTCCACGTGGGTGCTGACTCCACTCCCCTGCACCAAAAACAAGGAGTCTACCGGGTGGTACAGGAGTACGAGAGAGTCTTTAGTAAGCACCCGCTGGACTTCGGCAGAGTAAAAGGGATAGAACACCACATCCCCACAGGGAGCCACCCACCGATAAAAGAAAGACACAGACCTGTACCCCCTGCACACTACCAGAACGCAAAGGGCATGCTAAGAGAGATGAAAGAAGCTGGGGTCATTAGAGACAGCTGTAGCCCCTGGGCAGCCCCCTTGGTTCTGGTCAAAAAGAAAGACGGCACAATGAGAATGTGCGTGGACTATAGACAAATCAACCGTATCACCCACAAAGACGCATATCCGCTGCCTAGAATAGAAGAGTCTTTAGCCGCACTAAAATCAGCTAACTTCTTTTCTACTTTGGACCTTACTAGCGGGTACTGGCAGGTTCCTGTGGCAGAGGCTGACAAGGAGAAACCGCCTTCACCACCCCGATGGGACTGAGCGAGTTCAACTGTATGCCTTTCAGGCTCTGCAACGCACCAGGGACCTTCCAGCGGCTGATGGAATGCTGTCTAGGGCACCGAAACTTCGAGACGGTCCTCCTTTACCTGGACGACGTGATCGTCTATTCGAAAACCTACGAGGACCATCTAAAGCACCTGGCCGAGGTGTTCGAAGCCCTGGCAGGCTACGGCCTGAAGGTGAAACCATCGAAGTGTCACCTGCTGAAACTAAAGGTCCAGTACCTAGGGCACGTGGTAAGCGCGGAAGGAGTGGCCCCCGACCTTGACAAGGTCACGGCAATCAAGAGCTGGCCAAGCCCCTCGAACATCAAAGAGGTGAGACAGTTTCTCGGGTTGGTAGGCTACTACCGAAGGTTCATCCCCGGGTTCACCAAGATGGCAGCTCCTGTGCAGGACCTCCTGATTGGACAGTCTAAGTCCAGGAGCCAAAAGCCGCACTTCAAGTGGGATAAACCGGAAGAGGAGTCCTTCCGCCAGCTAAAGATGGCCCTCACAGGGGACGAGATCCTGGCCTACCCTGATTATGGCCAGCCTTTCATTCTCCACACAGATGCCAGTAATGTGGGACTGGGAGCCGTACTGTCCCAAAACCAACAGGGCAGAGAAAGGGTGATCGCATACGCCAGCCGGAAGCTGAGGCCCACCGAGAGGAACCCGGAGAATTACAGCTCCTTCAAGCTAGAATTCTTGGCGGTGGTGTGGGCCGTGACGGAACGCTTCAAGCATTACCTGGCCTCCGCGAAGTTCACCGTGTACACGGACAACAACCCATTGACACACCTGGACAATGCAAGACTGGGTGCCCTGGAACAGCGGTGGATGGCCCGTCTCTCCAACTATGTCTTCGTGATCAAGTACCGGGCAGGCAAAACCAACGTCAACGCGGACGCCCTATCAAGAATGCCTCACTTACCTGAAGGTGACGAAGACCCAGAAGAGCTGGAAGAGGTAGAACTCCCCACGTTTCACCGGTATGGAGCCGCTCAACACTCTCACCGCGTGAAGGAGGAGGATCTAACAACTGTGATGATGAATCCCCTACCTCACCACAGCTGGGCCAAAACCCAAGATAGTGACCCTGCAGTCCGCCTGGTGAAAGATCTGCTGACTCGGGAAGACGCCCGCTTAGATCCAGATGCCCGAGAGGAAGCCAAGCAGCTATGGAAGGAGAAGAGCAAGCTGTTCCTCTACGAAGGCAAGTTGTGCAGAAGGATTGTCAATCACCGGACGCACGAGCTTACCTGGAAAGTCGTGGTCCCAAGGCGGGATGCAGCTATGGTCCTGGGGGCTTACCATGACAGAGCGGGAACACTTCGGTTGGAAGAAACTGGAGTTCCTGCTAAGAGGAAGGTTCTTTTGGGTCGGCATGAGAGGAGCTGTAGAAAAGTGGTGCAGAGACTGTGGCCCTTGTCACCTGAGGAGGAAGGACCGCACCAGCCAGAAGACACCCTTGAGGCCCATCGTCACCCAGCAGCCTCTTGAGCTGGTAGCTCTGGACCACGTCAAATTGGCTCCAAGCCGGTCTGGATACATCTATGCCCTGACAATCGTGGACCACTATTCCCGTTTTCTAGTGGTGGTCCCGATAAAGGAGCCTTCCAGCAATATTTCTGCCGTCCACACGGGTATCCGGAACAGGTCCTGACAGACCTGGGTCCAGCGTTCGAGGCTGAAATCTTCCAGGAGTTCTGCAACCTCTATGGCTGTAAGAAAATACGGACAACGCCTTACCACCCCCAAACCAACGGGATGTGTGAGAAGATGAACAATATAGTCATTGATCTCCTGAAGACATTGCCCCTGGAGGAACGCAGCCTGTGGCCAGAAAAATTGCCGGACCTGGTAGACATGTACAACAATATCCCGGTGAACGCTACTAACTGCACCCCGGCTTACCTGATGCGAGCCAGACCGGGTAAGCTGCCCGTAGACCTGGAGATGGGAGTCCTAATACCTGAGGACACCTCCCCGGATGCGGACTGGGATACGGAAAGGCAACTGCAGTACAAGAAGGTACAGGAGAGTGTGGAGAAGAGCCTGGCCCAGGTGAGAGAGAAGCAAGAAAGACTCTTCAATCAACACACCCCTGCTGGTCCCCTAGAACCTGGTGAGCAAGTCCTAAAGCGAAAAAGAAGGCTACATAAGTTGGATGACCAGTGGGAAAGGGAACCCTACACCATACTGCAGTCTGACCACGACAACCCAAAGGTGTGCGTAATCACCAAGGACGGAGGAGAAACCACTAGTGTCGTCTCCAGAGACCACCTCAAAAGGTGCCCCGAGCAACTCCGTAGTGCAGAAGAGGATCAGAGTGACCTTGAACCCGCAGAGGACAAGGAAGAAATGATCAGCACCATTCTCGGAGAGTTCCCTCAGTCCTGGACTCGCATAAATGATGCTATAGTGGTACCCGTCCTGCATTTCCTGCAACCGGCACAGCAACAACCAACACCAGAGCCGGAAGGTGAAGAGGAGCAAGCGGTTTCAGAGGCAGAAGAGCCTGTACCAGCAGCCCAGGAGAGTCAACCCTCTGCTGACAGTGAGTCTGCCATGCCTGCGGTAAGCCAAAGGACCCGCAGACAGCTGCCTGCCCTACCTGTACACCCAGCTGGTAGCTGTACCCCTAACGCTAGTGGGGAAAGCCAGGTTGGTCCACCACCAGACAGTGGGCTACGTAGGTCAACCAGGAGCACAAAGGGACAGATACCCGCTCGCTGGAGAATATAGAGTGTACTAAAATTGTAAATAACCCTGTTGCCAAATGTTGAAATTGTTTGCCAAAGTTACCTGCATGTTTATTAATAGTGTGTTTCAGTTTCTTGCAGCCACCGTAAGGACTCAAAGGTTATGGACTTTATATAACCGGGACCTTGTATGGACTGCATTTGGAGCCTAACCTAGGAATGAACTAAGACTGTGAAGGACTTGGGGTAGGACAGACCCCCACCTGGTTAAGGCTCCCCGTTGTATTGGTGATATGGACACCCGGTCACAGACCACACTGTGACCTTAAGAACTCAATTTGTGCATCGTCTGTCTTTTAATGTTTTATTGTTATGCATATTGTCTTTGTTTATTGTTTAGTCCCGGAGTACTAAATTTCACTAGGGGGGAATGTGTCACCCTGGCCTGGATGCCACAAGTGTAATTAAAGCTGTGTCTGAGAGCAAGGGGGAGGTTCTCTGGTCATGGGAACATTAGCATGCAATGCCTCATGTCTCAGGCCAGTAGGGGGAGCAGGCTGCCCCTATAAAAGCTGGTGCTGGGGGCAGGGTTAGGGAGAACTGGACGACCTGCCTCAGCACTGAGAGGTGTCCCAGAGCAGGGACAGAAAGTTGCACTGCACCTAAGAGGAAGTGTGGCAGGAGGAGAGCCACAAGCCAGAGACAAGAGGCGAAGAGAGCCTGTCTTGGCAGAGAAAAGATTTAATTTTACCAGACTTTGGTGTCAGAGGCTGGAAGGATTCCACATCCCCCAGCAGAGAACCAGTCCGCAAGGGACTGTACATTCCTTGGCCTAAGAAGCCTGGAGGCCCTGCCACAACCGAAGGGACCAGTAAAGCCGTACAAGGCTGGGAGCAGAAAGGAACCCACGTCGCAGGCCATACAAGCGAGAAAACACGGAAAGCTCGGAAACGTGGGCTGTTACCCTATAACGAGGAGATAGCCAGAAGGAGCGCAGAAAGCACGGTAGGCCTACACCCTCACCCTGACCAGGGCCAATTTCCCCGTTGCTCTCAGACATCCAGGTCCCCTCCTAGCCGGGACTGTTTGTGGGTCAGTTTACCTGTTTAGTAAAGAACCTGGACTGCAACCTGTTGTCTGTGTGCTCCTTGCTCCTACAGCACTACCGGCACTGGAACTCTCACTACCATCACTCCCACCATCCACTATACTGCCCTGGGGCCGCACTCTTCCCGTGGGGAGTCACACTACCCTAGCTGCACACCTCATCAGCCCCAACGGTCTGCATGCAGCGGCGGTTCCTAATAACCGCAAATCCACGGGTGGCGTAGTCGGACATAATTAATAACACATAACGGACTACCACTGGCCTGACCACCCTGAGCCACGGAACCGGGTTGCCACTACTACTCCCATCGTTCCCCCTATTGCCCGGATCCGAGTGCCCCACGGCCCAGGGGGCGAGTCACAAGTCCCTCACACTGCTAGAAGCCCAAATATTTTTTCAGAGGTAGATGCAGAAAAAAATTATATTCAATTTGCAACCTGATGGAGGTCAGTATAGATGGACTAGTAGAACAAGTGCCACACACTGCTAGAAGGACAAATATTTTTCAGAGCTAGATGCAGAAAAAAATTATATTCAATTTGAAACCTGATGGAGGTCAGTATAGATCGACTAATAGACCAAGTCCCACACACTGCTAGAAGGCCAAATATTTTTTCAGAGCTAGATGCAGACAAAAAAATATTTTTAATTTGCAACCTGATGGAGGTCAGTATTGATGGACTAGTAGAACAAGTCCCACACACTGCTAGAAGGACAAATATTTTTTCAGAGCTAGATGCAGAAAAAAAAATATATTCAATTTTCAACCTTATGGAGGTCAGTATAGATGGACTAATAGAATGATGCTATGCCCAAAAAGTTTTACTTCACTAGGTGCAGTAAAAAAATTGGTATTCTATACACAGGTGGTGTATCTTGCAACACAGATAGGCTACTCCACTGACTAACACACTCTGCAATAGGCCAATAAGGATTAGCTTTGCTAGATTCAGCCAAATTCTGTGAAAAAAACTTGCACAGCACTGGCACAGACCTGCCTGGCAAAAACTGATAGGAACTGATGTAACTTAGTCCTGAAAAGGACTGCAATTACAATTAGTCTTTACTCCCACAACCTATTGATTTAAGAGCACAGACCAGCCTGATAAACGTCGTAGGAAATGCTGTAACCTAGTCCTTAAAAGGACTGCAATCACAACTATTCCCTACTCCCAAGCTATCTGTAGATTTGTGCGAAAATTGGCTTGAAATTAACAAGGTATAGCGCACACAGCAACAGCGGTGCCGTCTAACACGCAGCTGCAGCAGTGAGAAAATGGTGGCGACGGGGAAAATGGCTGGGTCTTATAGGGCAAGGACATGTGACATACACTGCCAATGACACATGCCCTTGCTTGTGTGAAAAAAGCACTTCGCTCCGTGTGTGCGCTGCTGATAGGCTGACAGATTGCACCTCCCCACTGTAAATGCGGGAAAGAGAAAAAAAAAATGGAGATCTTCATTATTCCTGAAGAGATCCATCCCCTGCCCCTCCCCCCGCCCCGCTGTACACTCAAACTGCGTATTAACATTAATTTTCATCATTACTGAGAAAATATCCAGTTATGATTTTGGTGCACGAACAATTATCGAACATAACCTTGAACAGCCGAATTTTTCTCAAATCGTTTTTGTTCGCCGAAAGGCTCGAACACCGCCCAAAACAGCTCAAATTTGAGATTGGTGAACAGTTTGAGTCGAACAACGCTCATCTCTAGTTACTACGCGTTGGAAATCAACGTTGCAGATGTTTGGAATAATTTTTAGCAGCAGAGAGCAGTTGTTGAGTACCAGCCTAAACATGTCCGTCGGCATTCAGGTCAGCATCTGCACATAAAAGCTGATGAGTGGGCATGGATGTCTGACATCTGTGCCCTCCTACAAAACTTTGAGGACTCCACCAAGATGGTGAGCGACAATAACATCATAATTAGCGTCACCATCCCGCTTCTCTGTCTACTGAAACTCTCGCTGCTCACAATTAAAGAGGCATTGCAGGAGGAGCAAGGAACTGTACAGGGTGATACTACCCTGCCCAGCCTCATCTTAGCGCAGATTGGGTGATAATGAGAAAGAGAACATAGACAGTAATACTCGGTGAGAGCTGGTAAATCTTGGCTGTTGGCAGTCTGGCACACAAGGCCGATTTTATGTTCCCCTGCCTTTACTGTGACCATCGTGTTGTACACATTTTGGGCATTACAGAAAACTGCCACGGCACGAGATAATTCTTGGACACAGAGGTGTGAGGTTCTGATTAAGGAACTTGTCTGTCATAGATCAGTTGCAGAATGGAGGGCACAGAAGGGGTGATACACAGAAATCAGGGAAGAGATATAGGCTGGTGCAGAACTGTGGATAGCTTGGTGGGTGAGAGAGATGAGTTTGAATTGTATTCTGTAGTGATTGTTTAACCAAACCCGTGCAATAATTGGCATAGGGTAGAGGAGTCGGTGAAGCAGCTTGATAGAAATATGACCTGGCTGCTGCATTTGGAAGGGATTGGAGAGGAGACAGTTTCTTTAGAGGGAGACCGATTTGAAGATAGTTGCACTAGTGAATAAGAGTGACAGTAAGGCTGTGTGCCCACAATGCTTTTTTTAAGCGTTTCAGCAGTGGCAAAAATGCTGCAGAAACGCTTAAATAATGCATGGTAGAAAGCCTGCCATGTCCCCCAATGATAATCCGCATGTGCTGTGCACATCCTGTGGAAATTTCCACTGCGGATTATCATTGCTAAAAAAAAACGCAGGACTACCAATTATTTTGCGGAAGCGCTGGGTTTTCGCCACCATTGACTTGCATTGGAACGCATGGATTCCGCATCACTGCATCTGTAGATGCAGAATCCATGCATTCCAATGTGCAGATGGTACCTGGGTGTGGAGGACAGGAGACTCTCCTCTGGACCCGGGTACCATAGGACCTGTAAAAAAAAGAATAAAATAAAAAATAAATGTTAAATTTACCTTCTGACTGCCCCCACTGCACTCGTCCTCCCATGCCAGCAGCTTGCGGTGGATTGATGGATCTGCGCTGACGTCATAGTCATGTGACGGCAGGTCCTTCAGTGAATCGAGATCTGCCGGCAGCCAGAACGTAGCGATGCAAGACTGCGGGGGCTATCAGATGGTAAGTATAAATTTATTTTTTTATTTTTAACCATTCTTTGGGGTCACACTATATAAATCTATGCCGTTTTCATGGTTTTATATAGTGTGACCAAGTTGACAAGCACTTTCCAAGTGATGCTAAAATCGCTTGGAAAGCGCTTGTCAACCTGCATGCAGAAATGCATGTGAAGAACGCTTCACATCCCCATGTCCCTGGCAGGAAAAACGCATGAACAATCCACATGCGTTTTTTCTGCCAGGGAGATGCCAAAATGCTCAAGAAAAATCCGGAGCATTTCTGCATCGTGGGCACATAGCCTAAGAGTTTTGCAGTATCAAAGGTGAGAAAAGGTCGACTTCTGGAGAAGTTTTTTAGGTGCAGGTGATATGAGTGAGTGATTTTCCAAGTTGAATAAAGGAAAGTTGTGTGTCAAATATGACTCAAAAGGTAGCAGGCGTGCCGAGTGGGAGGAATAGTGGCAGCACCTAAAAGAAATTGCAAAGTCAGGTATAGGCAGGTTAGTAGAGGGAGGAAACCAAAGGAGTTAATTTTGGGAGATATTAAGTTCAGTCTCTTGTTGAAGAATTCTAACAAAAAAAAATTCCTATCTGACAATGCTGACAGCAGAGGTCACAGTCAGACAGTTCATTGGACAATCAAGGAGTAGAAGCGAGGAAGACACAAACCAGATTCGGCAGAGGCAGGAGAACGCTGTGAAAGGTCTAGAACAGTTTTCTCAGACCCTCCCAACGCCCAGGCCCTGATACACGGAGTACTCTGACAATAAGGGTAAAGTTTTGGAAGATGCAAGCTGGAAATGTTGTATGAACTGTCTTTCTACGCCTTGAGTTCCTGGCCGTTAGCGTTTTGTCAGAGATAGCTTTTAGTGCCGCCGGGGGCATTATAACTGATAAAACTGATAGGAGCATCCGGCTGTCAATGGAAAATGTTGACAGGCTGAATCTTATAAAAATGAACAAGGACTGAATTGGGCTAACTTCTCAGCACCACCAAATGATAGCATCAAACATAAACTCAAATCCAGTGGTTATTTTTTTGGGGGTCTATTCCCATGCACCCCTTTATACCCAGACATGGGTATACCATTCAGGAATTGTTCTATTTTATGTCGCCCTCCTCCTTCTCCTCATCCTCCATCACCATGTCACCAGGGAGACTGTTGTTCAACACCCATATAATTTTTTTAAGGGTGTTTCGGATTAGAGACGAGCAAATATTTCAATATTCGTTTCGGATTACAATCGCTGTTTTTGCAATATTCGCCAATGTAATTGTCGAATATTCGCCAAACATGGCGAAATGCCATTGGATCCCATGGGTGTCAAAACCAAACGTATACACAACACCTTCAAATGGGACCAAAAGCTGCCAAAACACATCAATTTAGGGGCAGTCACCAGGAAAGTGCCATCAATTGACCCAGAGTACAAGTAGTATAATTATTATTCATTATTATAGTGCAATTTAATCCAATGCGCTTTACATGTGAAAAGAAGTCACTGACTGGTACAAGTGCAGAGAGGACCCTTCCCGTGAGGATGCACAAACAATCTATAAGGGATGGGTGAGGATATAGTAGGTGAGGTTACATCAGTAGATGAGGATAGAGCTGGTCTTGCAGCGGTATGGTGGAGCGAGGGTTACTGCATGTTGTAGGCTTGTGGGAAGAGGTTGGTCTTCAGCTTCCTTTTAAAGGTTTCAACAGTAGGCGAGAGTCTGATATGTTGGGGTACACAGTTCAAGAGTAGAAGGGATGCACAGGAAAAATCTTGTATGCGATTGTGGGAAGAGGAGAGAAGATGGGAGTAGAGAAGGAGATCTTGTGAGGATCGGAGGTTGCGTGATGGTGGGTACTGGGAGACTAGATCACAGATATATGGAGCAGACAGGTTGTGGATGGCTTTGTATGTCATGGTTACGGTTTTGAACTGGTCTCTGGCCAATGGGAAGCCAGTGAAGGGATCATAGATTGCAATCTTATAGATTGCTGAAGCCAGTCCACAGTAAAAAAAAACAGCCATAGAGTGTCCAGGAACCTTCCCACACACTTTTCTTAGTCATGTCTGCTTCTCGGCAGGCTTTTACGGGCCCACCAGAGAATCCTCTGGTGGGCCCTGGCTTATCCATCAGGAGAGTTCATGATAGCGCAAACTTTGCAGCTGCTATGGGGCTCTTGAGCGGTGGAGAAAGGTGGGCCCTTAGAATCAAATCCTCTGGTGGGCCCAATGTTTTTCACTGACATTGCTTTTCGGTGAGAGTTGTATTTCACCACAGCCATATTCTTTAGCTCAGTGAAAGGACTGGCATATAAGGAAACTGTATCTACTCCGGCTGTCATTTCTCCGTCACCAGGTTCCGCCCATTGTCACACACGACCATGCCTGGCTGTATGTTCAGCAGTGAGAGCCACAGATCAGGCTGCTGTGTTACAGCTTTCAACAACTCTGCAGGGGTGGGTGGTTTGTCACCTAAGCATTAAGCATGTTATCTTCAGCACAGCCTTTTGCCGCTTGGCCAAGGCAGTGCTGCCGTGCTTCCAGCTTGTGACTGATGTGGTCATTTCGGAGATGGAGGCCGAACCAGAGGAGGAGGTGCAGGAGCTGAACAATGTGATTACATTGAGGTTACATTGGCAAGTCTGGTTTTTATACTAAAGAAAGATCCTACTGTGTTTTTGTTTATTTATTTATTAATTTTTTTTTTTTTACGTCTCTTCAAATGTGTATTGGAGTGTGTCCTAATTTTTGGCAGTCCTTGAAATTGCTGCATATGCAATAACAGTATAGGAGACACACTCCTTAATTATGGGAAGGACAATTGAAACTGATTCTATGTTCTAGAATATTAGCTGTCTTATCTGAAATTCTTTTACGGGTGAGGTATCGCAGTATGGATAGCGTATTACACCAATCCAGCCGGGTATTATTGCAATATACTGCGTGCTGCTGGTTCTGCCCCCAAAAAATTAAAATCTATTCTATTCTTTATCGATCACACTGTCAGATGCATTTACAATAGGAACAGGTGATGCTAGGTGGTATCATCACCAGCTACACATGAGTGTTCATTCTGGTCGCATAAATGCCTTCCACAGTCCATAAATTTTTTTATTTATTTTTTGGCCTTCTATGCGAGTCACTACCCTGGAAAGAATGTTTCTTCACATTTTTTTCCATTTTAGCTTGTTTTTTGTATGTTTTTTTCTGTCAGTCCGCAAAAGTGGTGTAATACTCTGACAACATTGTCCACAGATATGCTATTTGTCAGCGGCCAACTGAGAATAGGTTTAAACCCTCAACTGCAATACTTTAAATGGAGTATAATATTTGACACGCTATACACAGTAATTGCAGGATTATTAGGGCAGTCATATGGGATAACATCTCATGGCCACAGCATGGTTTATGTCAACGACCAAGTGTCAATTGGTTCAACAAAACATAGGTGGCTGACTTTAAAAGGAGTGGAATATTTGGCACGTGCCCCCAAATTTCTGTATTATTACAGTAGTCATATGTATCACATGCGTCTGATCATTAAAAAAAGTTCCTCTGCTTCCACAATACAGTAATATAAATAAAATGAAAAGAATCTGGATGTATTCTGCGAACAAGCAAATGGAGCTGTAAAATGGTGTACACTGAAACACTGCTACAATCTATAAATGGAGGACAATATTTTCCACGTTCACTACTAGAGATGAGCGGTGTTCGACTAGAACTGTTCGCCAATCTCAAATTCGAGCTGTTTTGGGCGGTGTTCGAGTTGTTCGACGAACCCGAACGATTTGCAAAAAATTCGGCTGTTCGAGGTTATGTTCGATAACTGTTCGTGCACCAAAAGCGTGTCCTGCATGTCTGGCGCTATTTAGAGCACCAATCATGCAGGGATTGTCTGCCACTCACTGTAATGCCACAGCCATGGTGGTTGTGGCATTACAGTGATTGCCCAAATCGATGGGAACAGTGCCAACAGTGAAACATGAAAAGCCGGCAATTCATCAGCGCATACACCGGTACCCGACAATTTAGAACCGAAAGAATAGAGCTTCACACATAGATTAGATAGATAGAAACATGTCAGCCACATATATACGAAGTACAGTGACAGTGTTGCTTACTGTACTTGTCATTTAGCGTAAAGGATTTATCAAAAAAAATAATAGTGTTTTCATGCACTGTCTCTTTAAAAAAGCCGGCCGGCAATTCAGCAGCGGTACCCGACAATTTATAACAGACAGAATAGAGCTTCACACATAGATTAGATAGATAGAAACATGTCAGTCACATATATATGAAGTACAGTGACAGTGTTGCTTACTGTACTTGTCATTTAGTATTAAAATAAAGGATTTATTATTAAAAAAATTGGCGTGGGGTTCCCCTTAATTTTAGTCTCTAGCGGAGGTTAAGCAGACGGCTGGGGCAGATGTTTGAAGCCTGGGAAGGGGGTAATACCCACGGAGCTTCCCAGGCTACTAATATCAGCCCCCAGCTGAATACATAGCCTTTACTAGCTATTAAAATGGGGGACACCCCAAAAAAAATGACGTGGGGTCCCCCCTAATTTAATAGCTAGCAAAGGCTAGGCAGACAGCTGGGGGCTGATATTAATAGCCCAGGAAGGGAGCCATGAATATTGGCCCCCTCCCAGGCTAGAAACACCAGCCGTCAGCCGCCCCAGAAATGGCGCATTCATAGGATGCGCCAATTCTGGCACTTAGCCTCGCTCTTCCACGCTGCCCTGGTGCGGTGGCAGGGGGTAATAGGGTTGGGGTTGATGTCAGCTTATAATGCCAGCTGACATCAAGCCCAGGTTAGTAATGGAGAGGCGTCTATAAGACACCCCCATTACTAACCCCATAGTCAAAGTTAAAAAAAACACAAACACCCAGAATAAAGTCCTTTAATTGAAATAAAGACACAATCCTTTATTGTTCTAAATTAAACCATACTTACTGTCACGCCCATTCCAGCTGAAGCCAACGATCTCCTGCAATAAAAGAAAAATAATAAAGCAACCTCATCCTTACCTTTCCATGGTTCCCACGACAGCTTCAGCTCTGCTACATCGAGATGACAGGCTGGACCGCAGCAGAACGCTGCCATCCAGCCTGTCATCCCGCAGACACTGAGAAGCGCAGGCATGCTTGCGCTCCTCACTGTCTCGCTGTGACGGCATCCAGATGAGCCGAGGTCATGTCCAATGAACTCGGCTCACCTCATGCACGTCACTGACAGCGTGGGAAAATTCTCACGCTGAAGCGGTGAGTGCAGGAGAATTCTCCCACGCTGTCAGTGACGTGCAGGAGGTGAGCTGAGTTCATTGGACATTAACTCGGCTCATCTGGATGCCCTCACAGAGAGACACTGTGGAGCGCAAGCAAGCCTGCGCTTCTCAGTGTCTGCGGGATGAGAGGCTGGATGGCAGCGTTCTGCTGCGGTCCAGCCTGTCATCTCGATGTAGCAGAGCTGAAGCTGTCATGGGAACCATGGAAAGGTAAGGATGAGGTTGCTTTATTATTTTTCTTTTATTTCAGGAGATCGTTGGCTTCAGCTGGAATGGGCGTGATGGTAAGTATGGTTTAATTTAGAACAATAAAGAATTGTGTGTTTATTTCAATTAAAGGACTTTTTTCTGGGTGTTGTGTTTTTTTTAAATACTTTACTAGAAATTCATGGTGGTCATGTCTAATATTGGCGTGACCCCATGAATTTCGGGCTTAGGGCCAGCTGATAATGCCAAGCTGGCCCTAACCCCTTTATTACCCAGTGAGCCACCGCATCAGGGCCCTGGATGAGTTGGGTACAGCGCCAGAAGATGGCGCTTCTATGAACGCGCCATTTTCCGGGGTGGCTGCGGACTGCAATTTGCAGCGGGGGTGGCCCAGAAAGCTTGGGCCTCCCTGCGCTGCGGATTCCAGCCCCCAGCTGCCTAGTTGTACCTGGCTGGACACAAAAACAGGGCGAAGCCCCACGTCAATTTTCTTTAAATTATTTCATGAAATAATTAAGAAAAAAAGGGCTTCCCTATATTGTTGTGTCCGGCCAGGTACAAATAGGCAGCTGGTGGTTGGGGGCAGCCCGTTCCTGCCTGCTGTACCTGGCTGGACACAAATATAGTGCGAAGCCCCACGTCAATTTTTTTTAAATTATTTCATGAATTTCCTGAAATAATTTAAAAAAATTGAAGTGGGGCTTCGCACTATATTTGTGTCCAGCCAGGTACAGCAGGCAGGAACGGGCTGCCCCCATCCACCAGCTGCCTATTTGCACCTGGCCGGACACAACAATATAGGGAAGCCCTTTTTTTCTTAATTATTTCATGAATTTCATGAAATAATTAAAAAAAATTGAAGTGGGGCTTCGCACTATATTTGTGTCCAGCCAGGTACAGCAGGCAGGAACGGGCTGCCCCCAACCACCAGCTGCCTATTTGTACCTGGCCGGACACAACAATATAGGGAAGGCCTTTTTTTCTTAATTATTTCATGAATTTCATGAAATAATTAAAAAAAAAGTACGTGGGGCTTCGCCCTATTTCTGTGTCCAGCCAGGTACAACTAGGCAGCTGGGGCTGGAATCTGCAGCGCAGGGAGGCCCAAGCTTTCTGGGCCCCCCCCGCTACAAATTGCAGTCCGCAGCCACCCCGGAAAATGGCGCGTTCATAGAAGCGCCATCTTCTGGCGCTGTACCCAACTCATCCAGGGCCCTGGTGCGGTGGCTCACTGGGTAATAAAGGGGTTAGGGCCAGCTTGGTATTATCAGCTGGCCCCAAGCCCAAAATTCATGGGGTCACGCCAGTATTAGACATGACCGCCATGAATTTCTAGTAAAGTATTTAAAAAAAACACAACACCCAGAATAAAGTCCTTTAATTGAAATAAAGACACAATTCTTTATTGTTCTAAATTAAACCATACTTACCATCACACCCATTCCAGCTGAAGCCAACGATCTCCTGCAATAAAAGAAAAATAATAAACCAACCTCATCCTTACCTTTCCATGGTTCCCACGACAGCTTCAGCTCTGCTACATCGAGATGACAGGCTGGACCGCAGCAGAACGCTGCCATCCAGTCTGTCATCCCGCAGACACTGAGAAGCGCAGGCATGCTTGCGCTCCTCACTGTCTCGCTGTGACGGCATCCAGATGAGCCGAGGTCATGTCCAATGAACTCGGCTCACCTCATGCACGTCACTGACAGCGTGGGAAAATTCTCACGCTGAAGTGCTGAGTGCAGGAGAATTCTCCCACGCTGTCAGTGATGTGCATGAGGTGAGCTCATGTCCAATGAACTCAGCTCACCTCCTGCACGTCACTGACAGCGTGGGAAAATTCTCCTGCAATCAGCGCTTCAGCGTGAGAATTTTCCCACGCTGTCAGTGACGTGCATGAGGTGAGCCGAGTTCATTGGACATGAACTCGGCTCATCTGGATGTCGTCACAGAGAGACGCTGAGCAGCGCAAGCAAGCCTGCGCTTCTCAGTGTCTGCGGGATGAGAGGCTGGATGGCAGCGTTCTGCTGCGGTCCAGCCTGTCATCTCGATGTAGCAGAGCTGAAGCTGTCGTGGGAACCATGGAAAGGTAAGGATGAGGTTGCTTTATTATTTTTCTTTTATTGCAGGAGATCGTTGGCTTCAGCTGGAATGGGCGTGATGGTAAGTATGGTTTAATTTAGAACAATAAAGGATTGTGTCTTTATTTCAATTAAAGGACTTTATTCTGGGTGTTTGTGTTTTTTTTAACTTTTACTATGGGGTTAGTAATGGGGGTGTCTTATAGACGCCTCTCCATTACTAACCTGGGCTTGATGTCAGCTGGCATTATAAGCTGACATCAACCCCAACCCTATTACCCCCTGCCACCGCACCAGGGCAGCGTGGAAGAGCGAGGCTAAGTGCCAGAATTGGCGCATCCTATGAATGCGCCATTTCTGGGGCGGCTGACGGCTGGTGTTTCTAGCCTGGGAGGGGGCCAATATTCATGGCTCCCTTCCTGGGCTATTAATATCAGCCCCCAGCTGTCTGCCTAGCCTTTGCTAGCTATTAAATTAGAGGGGACCCCACGTCATTTTTTTGGGGGGGTCCCCCATTTTAATAGCTAGTAAAGGCTATGTATTCAGCTGGGGGCTGATATTAGTAGCCTGGGAAGCTCCGTGGGTATTACCCCCTTCCCAGGCTTCAAACATCTGCCCCAGCCGTCTGCTTAACCTCCGCTAGAGACTAAAATTAAGGGGAACCCCACGCCAATTTTTTTAATAATAAATCCTTTATTTTAATACTAAATGACAAGTACAGTAAGCAACACTATCACTGTACTTATTATATATGTGACTGACATGTTTCTATCTATCTAATCTATGTGTGAAGCTCTATTCTTTCTGTTCTAAATTGTCGGGTACAGATGCTGAATTGCCGGCCGGCTTTTTTAAAGAGACGGTGCATGAAAACACTAATATTTTTTTTAATAAATCCTTTACACTAAATGACAAGTGCAGTAACCAACACTGTCACTGTGCTTCTTATATGTGTGACTGACATGTTTCTATGTATCTAATCTATGTGTGATGCTCTATTCCTTCTTGTCTAAATTGTCGGGTACCGGTGTATGCCGCTGCTGAATTTGCCGGCCGGCTTTTTTAAAGAGAGTGTCTTCTGAGCAGTTTGTCAGCTTTTGGACACCTTTGCAGGTGTTTTCTATGTGTTTCTATGTGTTTTTGTTTGCCTGCCATTGGTTTTAACGGTGTTCGACGGTGTTCTAAGGTGTTCGACGAACAGTTCGACGAACAGTTCCTCGAACATCCCGGTGTTCGACGAACCGAACCGAACCCGAACACTACGGGGGTGGCTCAACACTATTCACTACATATGGCTGAATTTGAACAGCAGTTATATGTAATACGTCTGACAGAGAACCACAGTTTTAAATAGCAGGCCTGTAATTTACTAATATTATTCTACACAGAGACCTAGTGTGAATAACTTGACCGACACACTGCAACAAAATGAAAATGGAAGAAATGGCTGATTTTGCAACACTGTTGTAGGTGATATGTCTGACAGAGAACCACAGTTTTAAATAGCAGGCCTGTAATTTACTAAAACTATTCTTCACAGAGACCTAGTGAGAATAACTTGACCAACACACTGCAACAGAATGGAAAAGGAGGCCAATATTTTCTACGTTCAGTTTAAATTTCTGGATTTTTATCGCTGAAATATGGAACAGATCTGGCTGTATTCTGCAGTGAGAACAAGCAAATGGATCAGAAAAATGGTGTACTCTGGATTGTTTTTTAAGCAAATAACCAGGATTAAGAGAAAAAAAAATGTCCTGGCCCCTGATATCTGGAGCTTTGTCTACAAATATCTGTAATTATTACAGCAGCAGCAGACAGGACGTTAAAGAGACCCTCTTGTGCTGTATCATACACTGCAGTCTGCCACAAACACTGCCTGCCTGCCTAGCACTGATTATATGCAGCTGGATTAGTCCTCAGAAGGACTGTTAGTTCAGAAGGATATATATATATATATATATATATATATATATATACATACAGTACAGACCAAAAGTTTGGACACACCTTCTCATTTAAAGATTTTTCTGTATTTTCATAACTTTGAAAATTGTACATTCACATTGAAGGCATCAAAACTATGAATTAACACATGTAGAATTATATACTTAACAAAAAAGTGTGAACAACTGAAAATATTTCTTATATTCTAGGTTCTTCAAAGTAGCCACCTTTTGCTTTGATGACTGCTTTGCACACTCTTGCCATTTTCTTGATGAGCTTCAAGAGGTAGTCACCGGAAATGGTTTTCATTTCACAGGTGTGCCCTGCGAGTCTTAATAAGTGGGATTTCTAGCCTTATAAATGGGGTTGGGACCATCAGTTGTGTTGTGCAGAAGTCAGGTGGATACACATCTGATAGTCCTACTGAATAGAATGTTAGAATTTGTATTATGGCAAGAACAAAGCAGCTAAGTAAAGAAAAACGAGTGGCCATCTTTACTTTAAGAAATGAAGGTCAGTCAGTCTGAAAAATTGGACAAACTTTGAATGTCTCCCTAAGTGCAGTTGCAAAAACCATCAAGCGCTACAAAGAAACTGGCTCACATGAAGACTGCCCCAGGAAAGGAAGACCAAGAGTCACCTCTGCTTCTGAGGATAAGTTTATCCGAGACACTAGCCTCAGAAATCGCTGGTTAACAGCAGGTCAGATAAGAGACCAGGACAATGCCACACAGAGTTCTAGCAACAGACACACCTCTACAAAAACTGTTAAGGGGAGACTTTGTACAGCAGGCCTTCATGGTAAAATAGCTGCTAGGAAACCACTGCTAAGGACAGGCAACAAGCAGAAGAGACTTGTTTTGGCTAAAGAACACAAGGAATGGACATTAGACCAGTGGAAATCTGTGCTTTGGTCTGATGAGTCCAAATTTGAGATCTTTGGTTCCAACCACTGTGTCTTTGTGCAACGCAGAAAAGGTGAACGGATGGACTCTACATGCCTGGTTCCCACCGTGAAGCATGGAGGAGGAGGTGTGATGGTGTGGGGGTACTTTTCTGGTGACACTGTTGGGGATTTATTCAAAATTGAAGGCATACTGAACGGGCATGGCTACCACAGCATCTTGCAGTGATATGCTATTCCATCCGGTTTGCGTTTAGTTGGACCATCATTTATTTTTCAACAGGACAATGACCCCAAACACACCTCCAGGCTGTGTAAGGGCTCTTTGACCAACTAGGAGAGTGATGGGGTGCTACGCCAGATGACCTGGCCTCCACAGTCACCAGACCTGAACCCAATCGAGATGGTTTGGGGTGAGCTGGACCGCAGAGTGAAGGCAAAAGGGCCAACAAGTGTTAAGCATCTCTGGGAACTCCTTAGAGATTGTTGGAAGACCATTTCCGGTGACTACCTCTTGAAGCTCATCAAGAGAATGCCAAGAGTGTGCAAAGCAGTCATCAAAGCAAAAGGTGACTACTTTGAAGAACTTAGAATATAAGACATATTTTCAGTTGTTTCACACTTTTTTGTTAAGTATATAATTCCACATGTGTTAATTCATAGTTTTGATGCCTTCAGTGTGAATGTTCAATTTTCATAGTCATGAAAATACAGAAAAATCTTTAAATGAGAAGGTATGTCCAAACACAGCTGAAGGGCCATCACCATTGGCTGACAAAATGCTGAGTGGCAGGCCAGTAACCGCAGTGACTCCAAGCAATATTCAGCGAGTCAATGACATCATTCGTGGTGACAACCGGGTGACTGCAGATGAATTGTGTAACATTATCTGCCTCAGTAAAGGCAGTGTGTTGAAAATTATTGCACAACTGAGATACAGAAAAGTTTGTGCACGGTGGGTCCCAAGAATGCTTTTTACCATGCTGGAATAAATGCCCTTGTTAACCCTTTCGCAACCTTGGGTTTTGTCGTTTTTGCTTTTTCGTTTTTTGCTCCCCTTGTTCCCAGAGCCATAGTGTTTTTATTTTTTTGGTCAATATGGCCGTGTTAGGGCTTATTTTTTGAGGGACGAGTTGTAATTTTCAGCGACATTACTAGTTTTACCATATCGTGTACGGGAAAACGGGAAAAAAATTCCAAGAGCGGTAAAATTGCAAAAAAAGTGCAATACCACAGTGTTTTTTTATTTATTTTTTTTACCACGTTCACTGAATGCTAAAACTGACCAGCCATTCTTATTCTCCACGTCATTACGAGTTCGTAGACACCAAACATGTATAGGTTCTTTTATATTTAAGTGGTGAAAAAAAATTCAAATATTTGGTAAAAAAAAAAAAAAAAATAGCGCCATTTTCCGAGATATGTAGCGTCTCCATTTTTCGTGATCTTGGGCTGGGTGAGGGCTTATTTTTTGCGCGCCGGGCTGACTTTTTTATTGATAACATTTTGGGGTAGATCCGATGTTTTGGTCACCCGTTATTGCATTTTATTGCAATTTTGCGGCGACCAAAAAACGTAATTCTGGCGTTTAGAATTTTTTTCTCGTTACACCGTTTACCGATCGGATTAATTCTTTTTTTATCTTGATAGATCGGGTGATTCTGAACGCGGCGATACCAAATATGTCTATGTAGGTTTTTTTTTTTTTATAAATTTTATTTTGAATGGGGTGAAAGCGGGGTGATTTAAACTTTTATATTTTTTTAAATTTTTTTATATTTTTAAAAAATTTTCTTTTTCACTTACTGCATGCTTCAATAGTCTCCATAGGAGACTAGAAGCAGCAGTTGTCTGATCGGCTCTGCTACATACAGGGGACCAGCAGATCCCCTGCATGCAGCAGAAATGGTCCTGTGCTATGAGCGCCGACCACTAGGTGGCGCTCATAGCGACCAGATCATGACAACCACAGGCGTCTGCTGCAGACCCTAGGTTGTCATGCCCACCCATCGGTGACCCGCGATCACGTGACGGGGTCGCCGATGGGCGGGGCTTATGATGCGCAACCCGGAAGCGAGCGTTAAATGCCGCTGTCGGAGATTGACAGCGGCATTTAACATGTTAACAGCCGCGGGTGGATCACGATTCCACCCGCGGCTGTTGCGGGCACATGTCAGCTGTAAGAATCAGCTGACATGTGCTCTGTTCAGTGAGGGCTCAGTTCAGCAGCCCTCACTGAACGGGGGGTACGCAAATGTGCGCACTAAGACGTCATGGGTTGTAAAGGGGTTAAACGGTGGACCAAGACTGTGGAAATGGATGGAGATTATATTGAAAACTGACAAATTAATCGTTAATGTTGTGGTTTTCAACCTATGTAATTGCATTTGAATTTCTTGCCAATTAAAAGGAGAAAAAAAATAGGAGGCATTACTTATTGACTGACCCTTGTATATATATATATATATATATAAATATATATATATATATATATATGTTGTGAAATACCTATACTCATTAAAAAGAAGCAAGTCTCTCCCTGACGCAGCAGCATCTCTCCCTACTCTGCCTGATTCCGGGGTAGACACTGATGGGTATAGCGGCGCCAGTTCTTATGTAGACCTGATGACGCTGTGTGGCCAGCCAATCACTGTAGTGCTACAACAAACATGGCAATGGCATTACAGTGCAGCACAGCAATCCCTGAATGTTCATTGGCTCTCTAAAGTGTGGCAAACATGTAGGGAGGGAACCAAGTTCCCGCCCGAACAACCCAAAAATATTCGCCGAGCTTGTTGAGCAGAGTGATGCTCGGGCGAGCACCAAGCAGTGGCGAGGACGTTCACTCATCATTACTTATAACTAGTGTTGAGCGAACATGCTCGACACTGCTCGGTACTCGCCCGAGCATCTCACTACTCGGGAGGTTCGGCCAGCACCGAGCATTTTTGGGTTACTCGGGGGGGAGCTCGGGTCTCCGCCCTGCATGTTTGGCACTCTTCACAGAGCCAATGAACATGCAGGGATTGCCAGCCAGTCACTATAATGCCGCAGCCATGTTGGTTGTGGGCATTACAGTGACTGGCTGGCCTCACAGCGTCACCTTGAGTATTTAAAACCGGGCGTCGCCATCTTGGACACAGTCGCTCCGGATCAGACAGTGTAGGGAGAGTGCATCTGAGCTAGGGAGAGATTTATACTGCGAAATAGGTAGTGTAGGGTCTCTAAAACCTGAAAAATCAAACAAACAGAGCAGGCAGGCAGGCTGTATAGGAGACGCAGTGGTTATACCAACAAACACTGCATTACAGTCCTGTGTGCTGCTGCTGCTCAAATTGCTAGACTTAGCCCCAGGTCTCAGGGGCCAGGAAAAATCCTTTTTTCTCATTAAAATGCTCTTTTTTTTTTTTCCTCAGTCAGACTCTACAAATACCCATCTTATTAACCTTTTGGTATCCCCACCCCCCCCAAAAAAAAAATTGAGCGTGTCTGTGAGTGTTCAGATTCAAATATATCTGTTTAAAAGAGTCTGGTTTTGGCCAGATAACTAGAACTGTGGTTTTCCTCTTCCACGGTTCAAATCCGGGTGTTATCCACCTTTTTGCCTTTTTTCATAAAAAAAATACAGTTTGAGTGTCTTGCTGACTGTTCAGACACAAATATATCTGTTTAAAAGAGTCTGGTGTAAGCCAGAGAACTAGAACTGTGGTTTTCCTCTTCCACGGTTCAAATCTGGGTGTTACCTACCATTTTGCCTTTTTTACATAAAAAAAACATTTAGAGTGTCTCGCTGACTATTCAGACACAAATATATCTGTTTAAAAGATTCTGGTGTAGGCCAGAGAACTAGAACTGTGGTTTTCCTCTTCCACGTTCAAATCTTGGTGTAATCAACCTTTTTGCCTTTATTCCATTAAAAAAGAACAGTTTGAGTGTCTCGCTGACTGTTCAGACACAAATATATCTGTTTAAATGATTCTGGTGTAGGCCAGAGAAATAGAACTGTGGTTTTCCTCTCCCACGGTTCTAAGCTTCTTTTTATTACCCTTTTGCCATTGATAGTGCGAGTGTAAGCTATTTTACTTCATTTACAATGGGCAAGGGACGTGGAACTGGACATTCTGGTGATGGTGCATGCAGAGGACGGGGCCGTGGCCAAGGTGAAAATGTGCCACAACCAACAGCCACACCTTCTCGCTTCCAGTTCTTGACCGAATTACTAGGGAAGTACACAACAACACCACTATTGCCAAATGATCAGTGTGAACAGGTTATTAATTGGATAGCAGATAATAATTCCAGTCACCTGGTCACCACCAACTCTGGTCTGTCTTCCACACGGTCAAGTCTTAGTAGCCGTGAGTCTCGACCGCATACTCCTCCTCACCCTGATGCTCCTTCCTCCCACCATGCCGAGTGTCGTCAAACAGCAACTGATCCCACAGTTGGACACTCTGAAGAGCTGTTCACTGGTCCATTTCCATATTTGTGCCCCTAGCCTGCTCCTCTTGAAGTGGTGGAAGAGGAGATCCCATGTAGCAATGGCCAAATATTTGAATAGCCACGGCCACAGGAAGGCAACGCTGGCAATTTGTCACAAGACGTGGACGATGACGAGACACAATTGCCATGAAGTGAGGAGGAGGACCGTGGTGCGGAAGTGGAAAAGCAGGAGGTGGTGGATGATCTAGTAACTGACCCAACGTGGAAGGAAGACACCCAGAGTAAGGCCAGAAGCAAACAGGGGGAGGGAGGCAGAGTACCCCAACAGGCAGGAAGAAGCAGTGTGGTGGCCGCAGACTGAAGGCAGCCACCACAAAAAAAAACGTTCCCCGTAACACCAACACAAGGGTAGTTGCCAGTACAAGTGGTAGATCTTCCAGAGTCTGAAATTTTTTTAAAGACTCTGCTGATAACCCCAAAGAGGCCATTTGTACCACCTGCCAGGCCAGCATCCGCAGGGGTGACAAAACTACCAGCCTGACCACCACCAGCATGATCAGGCATATGTCAGCAAAGCACCCGACTTTGTGGGACAAACCCCAGGGTCCACGACCAGTGTCAGCGGGTGTCACCACTGCTTCTTCCGCTGTTGCGTGTGTAAGAGAATCCTCTATTGTGCGTGCAAGGCAATCCGCTGTCCATGCTGCATGCAAAGATGCCCCCTCCTCTCAGTCTTCACTTGTTATGGCAGTTTCAAAGAAACAGCATCCACGTCCACGTCCCACCGCAGCGTTCAATTGTCCATATCCCAGACCTTTGAACAAAAGCGCAAATTCGCAGCCAATGCCCCACAGGCCACAGTCCTAAATTCGCACATTTCACAACTGCTTGCGTTGGAAATGCTGCCTTTGAGGCTGGTGGAGACAGAATTCTTCCGCAACCTTATGGCGGTGGCCGTCCCTCGGTACTTGGTCCCGAGCCGACACTATTTTGCCTGGTGTGCCATCCCCGCACTACACAAGCACGTGTCCCAAAACATCTGCCGTGCCCTCAACAACGCAGTTACTGGGAGAGTCCACCTGACAACAGATACGTGGACAAGTGCTTGTGGCCAGGGACGGTACATCTTCCTCACGGCACACTGGGTAAACATAGTGGAAGCCGGGACACAGTCGGACGTTGGGACGGAACACCTCCTCCCCACACCGAGGATTGCGGGCCTATGTCAGTCAGAGTTGCCCCCACAGTGTACAGCTCCTGCGCATCATCCTCCTCCTTCTCCTCCTCATGTTCAGCCTCCATTTCAGATATCACCACATCAGTTACATGCTGGAAGCACTGCAGTACTGCCTCAGCCAAGCGGCAACAGGCTGTGCTGAAACTCATAAGATTAGGTGATAAACCTCACACTGCTTGTGAGTTGTGGACAGTTGTGAAAGAGCAGGCAGATCTGTGGCTGAGACCACTGAACCTACATCCAGGCATGGTCGTGTGTGACAATGGCCGTAACCTGGTGGTGACTCTGAGGCGAGGCGAGATCACACACATACCATACCATGCCTCGCTCATGTGCTTAACCTAGTGGTTCAGCGGTTTCTTAAATCATACCCCAAGTTGCCAGATCTGCTCGTCCAAGTACGCCGCCTGTCAGCTCATTTTTGCAAGTCGGCTACAGCTTCCGCCGCCATTGCTGTGTTGCAGCAGCGTTTGCAGCTTCCGACTGGTGTGTGATGTCCCCACACGTTGGAACTTTACCCTCCACATGTTGCAAAGGATTTGTGAGCAGATGAGAGCAGTTGTGGAGTACCAGCTGCAACAAGGCCGTCGATATTCAGGTCAGACTCCACACATAAGACCTCAGGAGTGGACCTGGATGTCTGACATATGTACCATCCTGACAAACTTTGAGGAGTCCACCAAGATGGTGAGTGGCGATGACGCCATCAATAGTGTCAGCATCCCACTTGTCTGTTTTTAGCAATGCTCTCTGCAGAAAATTAAAGAGGAGGCATTGCAGCCAGAGTATGATGAGATGGATCAAGAAGCGGGCGACTACACACAGTCCAGCCTCATCTCATCCCAACGTGCATTCTGGGACAATGAGGGAGAGAAGGAGGAGGAAGAACTTGAGCTGGTATTATGCCCTGTAGACAGTACAACTGTCATACCGTTGGTTCAGCGTGGGTGGCCTGAGGACAGGGGTGAGGAGGAGGAGGAGAGCATGGTCAGTCGTCATCTTGGTGAGGACACGGAAGTCTTGCCAATTACCAGTCTGGCACGCATGGCTGACTTCATGTTACTCTGCCTTAACTGTGACCCTCGCGTTGTCAAAATGTTGGGTGACAGTCATTACTGGTTGGTGACACTTTTAGACCCCCGCTACAAGGAGAACTTTCACTCTCTTATTCCTGAGGTGGAGAGGTCTACAAAAATTGGGTAGTACCAGAAGGCCCTTGCTGCAGCACTGTTAAAAAATTCCCATCTGAATACGCTAGCTGCAGAGGTCACAGTTCATTGCCCAACCAAGGCGTACAGGTGAGAGAGACGCAACTCCAATCCAGCAGAGGCAGGGGAACACTGTCAACGTTCTGGGACAGTTTTCTGAGACCCACTCAGCTTACAGGCCCTGAGGTGCGGGGTACTCTCACAAGGAGTGGAAAGTTTCTAAAGATGGTAAGGGAGTACCTTGCCGACCGTACCAGTGTCCTCCGTGATTCCTCTGTGCCTTTTAATTATTGGGTATCCAAACTGGACACTTGGAATGAACTCGCTCTGTACGCCTTGTAGGTCTTGGCCTGCCATGCCGCTAGCGTGTTATCAGAGCGTGTTTTTAGTGCCGCTGGGGGAATTATAACTGATAAGTGCACTCGCCTGTCAACTGACAATGCTGACAACCTGACCCTTATCAAAATGAACAAAGACTGGATTGGGCCATACTTCTCATCACCACCAAATGACAGCAGAGTAACATAAAGTCAAATCCTCTGCATTATTTCGGTAGGTGTATTTCCATGCACTGCTTCACACCCACACATTGGTATGCGCTTCCTCATTTCTGCTGTATTTTGCTCTTCTCCTTATCCTCAGCCTCCACCACCACTATACCCCCAGGGGGACCGTGGTCCATGTTGCCAACATTGCAAGTTCCTCTGTCCTAATTTTGGCAGCTTTTGCTTGGAAGGCATAGGCAAAGACTATGGGAGACCCACTCCCCAATAATGGGAATATGTTTTTAATATACTGTACTGCATGGCTCTTGTAAGGGGCATTGCATGTTCCTGCATCCTAATTTTTGGCAGCTTTTTCTTGGAAGGCATAGGCAAAGACTATGGGAGACCCACTCTCCAATAATGGGAATAATATTTTTAATATGCTGTACTGCATGGCTCTTGTAAGGGTCATTAAAATCGTCTTGTTATGCTACTGTGATATCCATGTCTCTTCCAAGGGTCATTGATATTGTCTTTTTATTCCACTGGGACCTCCACCACTCTTCCAAGGGGCATTGATATTGTCTTTTTATTCCACTGGGACCTCCACATCTCTTCCAAGGGGCATTAAAACCGTCTTGCTAAGCTACTGTGACCTCCACGACTCTTCCAAGAGTCATTGATATTGTCATTTTATTCCACTGGGACCTCCACCACTCTTCCAAGGGGCATTGATATTGTCTTTTTATTCCACTGGGACCTCCAACACTCTTCCAAGGGGCATTGCGATTGTTTTTTTATTCCACTGGGACCTTCACGTCTCTTCCAAGCGGCATTAAAACCGTCTTGTTAAGCTACTGTGACCTCCACGTCTCTTCCAAGGGGCATTAAAATTGTCTTGTTAAGCTACTGTGACCTCCAAGTCTCTTCCAAGGGTCATTGATATTGTCTTTTTATTTCACTGGGACCTCCACCACTCTTTGAAGGGGCATTTATATTGTCTTTTTATTCCACTGCGACCTCCACCACTTTTCCAAGGAGCATTGATATTGTCTTTTATTCCACTGCGACCTCCACCACTCTTCCAAGGGGCATTGATATTGTCTTTTTATTCCACTGGGTCCTCCACCACTCTTCCAAGGGGCATTGATATTGTCTTTTTATTCCACTGGGACCTAAACGTCTTTTCCAAGGGGCATTAAAACCGTCTTGTTAAACCACTCTGAACTCCACAGCTCTTCCAAAATGAAATGTTGTTTTTAATTACCTCTAACCTCCACGACTCTTCCAACGGGCATTGCATTTCCTCCTAACTTTAGTCAGCTTTTGCTTTTCAATGCATAGGCGAACACTAAGAGAGACCCACTCCCCAATAATGGGTAGAAGGTTTTAAGTACGCTGTAATACACGTCTATTTCAAGGGGCATTGCATTTCCTCATAATTTTTAGAAAGCCTTCCATTCACTGCTTAGGCCAACAGTGTACAGGAGACCCAGTTGCTACAAATGGAAAGAACGGTTTAGTTAAGGCCCTCTGACCTCCATATCACTTCCAAGGGGCATTGGAGTGCCTCCAAATTTTTGTTAGGCACTGCACTCACTGTATGCCCTTTAACTGTGTAGCCAAACAGCTCCTTTTGGTACAGAAACATATCCTGCAACACATGTGTGGTTGACTGGCCTGATATTGATGTGAATTGTCTATGTTCCTCCTGCTCTTTCTCTTTTGCTACCACCTCATCCATCATTCATCACCTGAAGCTTTGTTTTAACGGGAGTCATAGAAATGGGATAGTAGCAGGAAAACATCCATCAATCCTCGGAGGAGGTAAGATATGCGCCAAAATGCTGACAACCTCAGGCCTAGCCGCTACTACATACATGCACTTGCATTCCAAGGAACAGAAAGCTAAGGAGATGGATGGCCTCATGATCATAAATAATTTACTCATTGTGTAGGAGGTCGACCACTGCTGCTGTCTACCTTCTGAACTTTGTGTTGAAGTTTGATTGACCCAGGACCCGCAATCCTCTATATTTGGAGGATGTGTTGCATCCCAGTGTCCAACTGTGTCCCGGCTTCCACAATATTAACCCAGTGTGAAGGCGTCAGTGAGATGGACCATGCCTGGCCACATTCACTTGTCCACGTGTTTGTGGTTAGGCTGTCCTTCCCACTAAATGCACTGGGGAGGGCACAGGTAATGTTTTAGTATGCGCGCTTGTGTATAAGGCGCACCGGGACAAATAGGGGTGGCTGGGGACCATTTATGGACACCCGGCCACCACCAGGCGGCTGGGGACAATGTGTGGGCACCCGGCCGTGGGGCGGATGGGAATCGAGTGTGGACATCCGGCCACCCCCTGACGGCTGGGGACCAAACGTGGACACCTGCCCCCGGGCGGCTGGGGACTGAGTATGGATACCAGGCCGCCGACGCAGCCATAATGTGGTGGACAGATTCCGCCTCCACATGCCTAAAAGGCCCAATTTCAAGTGCAAGCAAGCAGTATGGTATTGCTGCCTGGGTGTGGGTGGGTGGCAGGCAGCATACTTGCGCTTGCATTGCAAGGAATGGGGGAGGTACAATTGAACACTGCCCTGGGACAAGGACTTGAACGGGGATAGTTGCAAGTCTGCAACGACAGGTGCAGGGTGGGAGGCATCTTCACATGTGCCATGAACAGGGGGTTGGCGTACACACACTACAGCAGAATAGGCTGTCCTTCCCACTAAATGCACTGGGGAGGGCACAGGTAATGTTTTGGTATGCTTGCTTGTGTATAAGGCACACAGGGACAAATAGGGGTGGCTGGGGACCGAGTATGGACACCCGGCCGCCGGGCGGCTGGGGACTGAGTATGGATACCAGGCCACCTACGCAGCCATGTCATGGTGGCCGGCGTCTGCCTCCACAAGCCTAAAAGGCCTCATTTCTAGTGCAAGCAAGCTAGCAGTATGGTATTGCAGCCAGGGGGTGGGTGGGTGGCAGGCTGCACACTTACGCTTGCATTCCAAGAAAACAAAGCAGATGTTAACTTCTATCATCATCATCATGCTCCTCACCTTGGCAATCTCAACTCCCCTGATGGAGAAGCCAGGGCCCACCGGAGGAGTCTGGTTGTCTGGTGTGCTCGTCCAATGCTGCCCTAAAGCAGGCCAGGCTAAGAAAAGTGTGGGGAAGGTTACCGGGACAAGTAGTGGCAGCTGGGGACTGAGTATGGAGACCTCACTGCCGAAGCAGCCATGAGGTAGTGGCCAGCTTCGGCCTCTTCCAAACTAAAAGGCCCCATTTCAAGTGCAAGCTAGCAGTATGGTATTGCAGCTTGAGGGTGGGTGGGAGGCAGGCTGCACACTTACACTTGCATTCCAAGAAAACAAAGCAGATGCTAACTTCTATCATCATAATCATGCTACTCACCTTGGCACTCTCAACTCCCCTGATAGAGAAGCCAGGGCCCACCGGAGGAGTCTCTGGTTGTCTGGTGGGCTCGTCCAATGCTGCCCTAAAGCAGGCCAGGCTAATAAAAGTGTGGGGAAGGTTCCCGGGACAAATAATGGTGGCTGGGGACTGAGTGTGGAGACCTCGCCACCGATGCAGCCATGAGGTAGTGGCCAGCATTGGCCTCCTCCAAACTAAAAGGCCCAATTTCAAGTGCAAGCTAGCAGTATAGTATTGCAGCCTGCGGGTGGGTGGATGGTTGGTACAATTGAACACTGCCTGGGGCAAGGACTTGCACGGGGATAGTTGCAAGTCTGCATCTTATGATGCGGCAAGGATCACTTCTGATGGGCACACTTTTAGGCAGTGACCTGGGTGTCAGAGATGATTCCATGGGTCTTCCCCATGCTGTTGCCATGTCTTTTCAGCACTGTATTCATGTGTCACACAGCACATGGCCAGATAAGGTTGTAAAATGTTAAATTGACATTTCCCGGTGAATGCATTTGTCACGGTTGAAACCAATACAAAATTGCAAAAACTCATAAAAAATGCTACTTGTGAACATAGCCCAAGGTGTGGAGGAGTATTTTTGTTTTTGGTTATTTATTTTACCTTATACACAAGTCTTTACCCTGGAAAAGATGTTCCTTAACATATTTCACAAGAAAACAGTTTCAGTTTCGTTTTTGAACGTTTTATTGAGAGTCCTTAAAAGTGGCTTAATAACTCTGACCACGTTTTTGACACCAGTGACCTGGGGGTCAGAAATGCTTCCTGGGGTGATCCCCATGCTGACCCCATGTCTTTTGAGCACTGTCACTATCGTTTTGGGCACTTTTTAGGCTTTCTACAGACTGCCAGGGGTGCCGCCGCAAAAATGCTCGGGTCTCCCATAGACTAACATTGGGCTCATTGCTCGGGTCGAGCACCCGAGTATCACGGTTAGCTGGGCCTGAACTTCGAGCACCTGAGCATTTTAGTGCTCGCTCAACACTACTTATAACACAAAGTCAACTGAACAATTTTATTAGAAATTTGCATCTGTCCAAGAGTAAGGCTGAGCTCTTAGGTTTCAGGCTTCCGCAGTGGAATCTCCTAGTTGGCAATGTTCGGATTTCTTTGTTCCGCAACCGTGAAAAAGATCTTGTCCAATACTTCTTCATGGTGGGCGATCTTGTGGTGTGCAACAACATTAATGGTTTAATGTAATCTCTGAAGATAAGCCATAAGCTAGAGAAATGGAAGCTCTACATTGATTCATCAAAAACAAGCCTAAAAGCCATCTTAGTGCATAATGTCAATGTGCTACTGTGACGACACAGCTTATAACCTTAATCAGCCAGACAATTATATTTGTTAAGCCAAGAGAAATACACTATTGTTTCTGTGTTGACTTGTAAATGTATGTGTATTTCTGTATCTGGTCAAGAAGGACAGACCAGTATTTGTATAACCTTGAGTGTTGTCTTCTATTGGTCGGTGAACAATGATGTTTGTTACTATGCTAATTGTATATTGTACTAAAAGCCAGCCAGGTGTTAATTTAAAAAGCCCCCTTCTATGCCAACTATGTAACTTGATTAAATGCACAAACAATGAGAACTGAGCCCTGTGGATTGATATCATCCCTAACCCTTGACCTGTGGATGTATACTTAAAAGGACATATGCTTCTGTAGCAGTCAGATTTTGAAATAAAGATTGGAAACAGACTTTACAAGGAGAATCAAAGGTCAATCTCTCTCAGACCATCAGCTTGGAAGCATGGCTTTAACCGAAGAGACACAGATTTGGATCCTACATGATCCCGGGCCAAAGAATATATGGCCCTGACTGGAAAGATATGGATGTGCTCCACTGACCATCAGAGAGCCCATGGACACATTTTGGAAGACGAGGTTGGGATGATGAAGTCACCTGGCCCCATGGATATATTGTTTGGGGTTGCCAGGTGGAACTCTCCGGTCACCTGGAACCAATGGAGATATTTGGAGAAGCCAGATTGGGACCAGCTTGTCATCTGGCACCATGGAAACTCTCGGAGAGGCCAGGGAGGGACCCTTGGGTCTCGTGGTCTTGTACCTCGATGAACTGCTAGCTTCCTGGGAAGCCACTCGTTGAGGTAATTGGCCCTGGAAGTTGCAAAGTCAAAGCTGTTCTATCCCAGGTGGGCCAGCAGAACGGTAAGACTGTGTAATGTTGAACCATCTTGGGTATTAGCTGGGACTGTTCTATCTGTTTGTTGTTCGTTTTGTGGTTCAATAAAGTACTGCCACACTGTTTTACCTACACCCTGTCTTGTCAGAGCAATATTGCACCCACAGAAGACCCCGTGTCTTCACAGCTACCTTCATTTCTAGTTGGCTATGCAGTCCACATGAAAGAAACCTAGGCCAAAATGAAACAGGGGTTGAGGTGCCTGTACTATGACCAACATTTGTGGCCCCTCTATGGTGAATTAAAGGTGGTTCCCTCTTACTTGGTCTCCAGGGTGGATACACAAAGTACTGCTGCTTTCTGTGTAAAAGGGATAGCCGTGCAAGAGAATATCACTACATAAAAGAGACTGGCCTCTCCGTCATTCACTTCAGCCATGTAGTAAAAATTTTCTGCATCCAGCACTTGTTGACCGACATAAGAATTTTACCATCATTGCATGTCAAGTTGGGCCTAATGAAGAACTTTATAAAGGCAATGAATAAAAATGAAAAAACATTCAGTATCTTATTGATAAATTTACAAGGTTGAGTGAAGCAAAGAGAAAGGAAGGAGTCCTTATTTGACCTCAGATTTGTAAGTTTCTTCAAGATGAGGAGTTTTTCCCTTTGATGCAGGGCAAGGAAAAGGCTGCATGAATAGCATTCACATTAGTGGGAACTAATTTTTTTGGAAACGCAAGAGCTGATAACTATGAAGAGTTGGTGGAAAATCTCCTCAAAACATATAACTATTTTGTCTGTATCATGTCCTTAAAAATTAATTTCTTACATTCGCATCTAGACTTTTTTCCTCTAAACTGCAGAGCAGTGAGCGATGAGCACTGTGAGAGATTACACCAAAATATTGCGGCTATGGAGAAAAAATATCAAGGAAAATGGAATCCATCAATGCTTGCACATTACTGCTGGACAATTGTACTAGATGATCCGATGCAGGAGTACAAGAGACAAGCAAAAAAGAGTTGTCACTGAATGAGGACCTAGTTTTGTAGTGCAATTTATGTAACTGTTAATAATTTGCAATAGTGTTTAGACATGTTTTAGTTATTTGAATTGTTTCCAAGTTTCCTCTAAATAAAATAACATTTGCAAAAATAATAATGTTTATAAGTACTGAAATTTGTATACATTAATTATATGTAGCAGTAAAAGGAAAACACTTTGATATCACAGAAAGAGCTAACTAAAAATGTTCATTGTCAGATTTGAATTCAGAAGGTCAAAATCGTTAAGAAATGGTTCATTTCAAAGATGAACTGGACAACGTTTGAAAATACAGTACAGACCAAAAGTTTGGACACACCTTCTCATTTAAAGAATTTTCTGAATTTTCATGACTATGAAAATTGTACATTCACACTGAAGGCATCAAAACTATGAATTAACACATGAGGAATTATATACTTAACAAAAAAGTGTGAAACAACTGAAAATATGTCTGATATTCTAGGTTCTTCAAAGTAGCCACTTTTTGCTTTGATGACTGCTTTGCACACTCTTGGCATTCTCTTGATGAGCTTCAAGATGTAGTCACCGGAAATGGTTTTCACTTCACAGGTGTGCCCTGTCAGGTTTAATAAGTGGGATTTCTTGCCGTATAAATGGGGTTGGGACCATCAGTTGTGTTGTGCAGAAGTCTGGTGGATACACAGCTGATAGTCCTACTGAATAGACTGTTAGATTTTGTATTATGGCAAGAAAAAAGCAGCTAAGTAAAGAAAAACTAGTGGCCATCATTACTTTAAGAAATGAAGGTAAGTCAGTGCGAAAAATTGGGCAAACTTTGAAAGTGTCCCCAAGTGTAGTTGCAAAAAGCATCAAGCGCTACAAAGAAACTGGCTCACATAAGGACCGCCCCAGGAAAGGAAAACCAATAGTCACCTCTGCTTCTGAGGATAAGTTTATCCGAGTCACCAGCCTCACAAATCGCAGGTTAACAGCAGCTCAGACTAGAGACCAGGTGAATGCCACACAGAGTTCTAGCAACAGACACATCTCTTCCACAACTGTTAAGAGGAGACTTTGTACAGCAGGCCTTCATGGTAAAATAGCTGCTAGGAAACCACTGCTAAGGACAGGCAACAAGCAGAAGAGACTTGTTTGGGCTAAAGAACACAAGAAATGGACATTAGACTCGTGGAAACCTGTGCTTTGGTCTGATGAGTCCAAATTTGAGATCTTTGGTTCCAACCACCGTGTCTTTGTGCGATGCAGAAAAGGTGAATGGATGGACTCTACATGCCTGGTTCCCACCGTGAAGCATGAAGGAGGAGGTGTAATGGTGTGGGGGTGCTTTGCTTGTGACACTGTTAGGGATTTATTCAAAATTGAAGGCAGACTGAACCAGCATGGCTACCACAGCATCTTGCAGTGGCATGCTATTCCATCCGGTTTGCGTTTAGTTGGACCATCATTTATTTTTCAACAGGACCATGACCCCTAACACACCTCCAGGCTGTGTAAGGGCTATTTGACCAACTAGGAGAGTGATGGGGTGCTACGCCAGATGACCTGGCCTCCACAGTCACCAGACCTGAACGCAATCTAGATGGTTTGGGGTGAGCTGGACCACAGAGTGAAGGCAAAAGGGCCAACAAGTGTTAAGCATCTCTGGGAACTCCTTCAAGATTGTTGGAAGACCATTTCTGGTGACTACCTCTTGAAGCTCTTCAAGAGAATGCCAAGAGTGTGCAAAGCAGTCATCAATGCAAAAATTGACTACTTTGAAGAACTTAGAATATAAGACATTTTTTCAGTTGTTTCACACTTTTTTGTTAAGTATATAATTCCACATGTGTTAATTCATAGTTTTGATGCCTTCAGTGTGAATGTACAATTTTCATAGTCATGAAAATACAGAAAAATCTTTAAATGAGAAGGTATGTCCAAACACAGCTGAAGGGCCATCACCGTTAGCTGACAAAATGCTGAGTGGCAGGCCAGTAACCGCAGCGACTCCAAGCAACATTCAGCGAGTCGATGACATCATTCGTGGTGACCGCCGGGTGATGGCAGATGAATTGTGTGGCATTATCTGCCTCAATAAAGGCAGTGTGTTGAAAATTATTGCACAACTGAGATACAGAAAAGTTTGTGCACGGTGGGTCCCAAGAATGCTTTTTACCATGCTGGAATAAATGCCCTTGTTAACCCTTTCGCAACCTTGGGTTTTGTCATTTTTGCTTTTTGTTTTTTGCTCCCCTTGTTCCCAGAGCCATAGCGTTTTTATTTTTTGGTCAACATGGCCGTGTGAGGGCTTATTTTTTGAGGGACGAGTTGTACTTTTCAACGCCATTACTAGTTTTACCATATCATGTACGGGAAAGCGGGAAAAAAATTCCAAGTGCAGTAAAATTGCAAAAAAAGTGCAATACCACAGTTGTTTTTTATTTATTTTTTTTACCACGCTCACTGAATGCCAAAACTGACCTGCCATTCTTATTCTCCAGGTCATTATGAGTTCGTAGACACCAAACATGTATAGGTTCTTTTATATTTAAGTGGCGAAAAAAAATTAAAAAATTTGGTAAAAAAAAAAAAAAAAAAATAGTGCTATTTTCCGAGACCTGTAGCATCTCCATTTTTCGTGATCTGGGGCTGGGTGAGGGCTTATTTTTTGCATGCCAGGCTGACGTTTTTACTGATAACAATTTGGGGTAGATCCGATGTTTTGGTCACCCGTTATTGCATTTTATTGCAATTTTGCGGCGACCAAAAAACATAATTCTGGCGTTTAGAATTTTTTTCTCGTTGCACCGTTTACCGATCGGATGAATTCTTTTTTTATATTGATAGATCGGATGATTCTGAACGCGGCGATACCAAATATGTCTATGTAGGTTTTTTTTATATATATATATATATATATTTTTTTTTTATTTTGAATGGGGTGAAAGGGGGGTGATTTAAACTTTTTAATTTTTTTAATTTTTTTATATTTTTAAAAACTTTTTTTTTTCACTTACTGAATGCTTCAATAGTCTCCATAGGAGACTAGAAGCAGCAGTTGTCTGATCGGCTCTGCTACATACAGGGGACCAGCAGATCCCCTGCATGCAGCAGAAATGGTCCTGTGCTATGAGCGCCGACCACTTGGTGGCGCTCATAGCGACCAGATCATGACAACCACTGGCGTCTGCTGCAGACCCTGGGTTGTCATGCCCACCCATCGGTGACTCGCGATCACGTGACGGGGTTGCCGATGGGCGAGGCTTATGACGCGCAACCCGGAAGCGCGCGTTAAATGCCGCTGTCGGAAATTGACAGCGGCATTTAACATGTTAACAGCCACGGGTGGATCGCGATTCCTAGGAGAGTGATGGGTGCTACGCCAGATGACCTGGCCTCCACAGTCACCAGACCTGAACCCAATCGAGATGGTTTGGGGTGACCTGGACCGCAGAGTGAAGGCAAAAGCGCCAACAAGTGCTAAGCATCTCTGGGAACCCCTTCAAGATTGTTGGAAGACCATTTCCGGTTACTACCTCTTGAAGCTCATCAAGATAATGCCAAGAGTGTGCAAAGCAGTCATCAAAGCAAAAGGTGGCTACTTTGAAGAACCTAGAGTATAAGACATATTTTCAGTTGTTTCACACTTTTTTGTTAAGTATATAATTCCACATGTTTTAATTCATAGTTTTGATGCCTTCAGTGTGAATGTACAATTTTCATAGTCATGAAAACACAGAAAAATCTTTAAATGAGAAGGTGTGTCCAAACTTTTGGTCTGTACTGTATATAGAACAGTGTTATTTGCCGCAAGAATAGAAAAGTAAAAATTAATCAGGCATGGATCAGTCTCAAATTTCATTCACCTATTGTTATGAGGACGGTTGCAAACAAACTTAATTATCATGGAAAGCAACTGACCCCGGGGTCCGCAATGCAGCCTGGTGGACTGCTGCCGAACACATTCCGGGTGAGAAGGAAAGCAACCAACTGAAATGATAAACCCTTCCATGTTACTGCACACGTGAACGGGTATAGCGGTTCGCTCAATCTCCGTTAATAGCACGGGAGATGTGCGACCAGGGAAGTAGCTGTAGCCCTGTTAACTATACAGGGACTAGGCAGTGGGGGCTAGGATGCGTGTGTGACTCACGCCGACGTGTAAGTGCTCTCAGCCAGCGTGCTACCGGACTGAGGAGAATCACACCACGTGGCTCACAGGGTGTACCGGGAATACGGCATCTGCAGACTGCTCGGGGTGTATGGCGACCCCCTAGTCGGAGCCAGTCTGCACAGCCAAGCTCCCTGCCTATTTCCACTAGCCTGCCTATTTCCACTACACCTGCCTATTTCAACTAAAGTACACGTGGAGCTCTATAGACCAAGCGTCCACACAACAGCATCACTGCTCAATGATCAGAGCGCGCAGCCATTTTGTGGGTGGGCCTTTTAAAGACTAAGCCCTGCCCACCATCGCTCCTTGGTGACGCCACCCGTGAACCAATCAGGCGGTGCCAGGTCACCGGATCAGGTGGTTGCCAAGCCACCAATTACGGTTCGCCAGGTCACGGGCATGCTCAGTGTAGTGCCAGCCCTGGCTAGACCAGAATGAGAGACCACAGAATCCACTGATGACTCAGAACCCATTTCTGATCCAACAAGCACCTGGCACTTAACACCTATGGTTGATGGCAATAATTAAATTGGTCTTACTATATGGCTGCCTGACTTTCCATTCTCTGACTTCTATACTCTCATGCTGCTGCTACACACCTTTCTGGGTGAGCACAGTGTTTTATTATACTGCTGATGAGAAACATCCTCTATTGAGGGTACAAAAACATCAAACAAAACATCTCAAACTAACGCTATATTTTTTTTAAAGATTGTTTGACAAGAAGCCATTTCTTCTTCACTTTTAAAATAGCGAATTAGTTCATGGTCTACAAAAAATATTATTTTTGGAAAACTTGCCAAAAATATTTTGTAATTATATACTCTTTTAGCGAATAGGAAATCTTTTGCAGATGCTAAAAATGGGATAATTCTTCACGACCACTTGAGAAGCCATTACTTTTTCACTTAAAAAAGCTTTCACTTATTCGTTTAGCCCTCACAACTCCACAATCAGGAATAATTTTACACCACCCTGTCTGAAAATACCACTGCATCTTCCGATTTTACCACTTATGTATAAACACTAGCAAAGTAGGCATTTTCCCCCAAGAAAGGACACATTTTGAACTGTTTCTACAATCTAACAAGTCTAATAATGCAGTGTGTTATAGCTAGAGATGAGCGTTGTTCGTCTCGAACTGTTTGCCAATCTCAAATTCGAGCTGTTTTGAGTGGTGTTCGAGCCGTTCGGCGAACACGAACGATTTGAAAAGAATCCAGCTGTTCGAGGTTATGTTCGATAACTGTTCGTGCACCAAAATCATAACTGGATTTTTTCACAGTAATGCTGATAATCAATGTTAATACGCAGTTTGAGTGTACAGTGGGGCAGGGGATGGATCTCTGCAGAAATAATGAAGATCTCCATTTTTTTCTCTTTCCCGCATTTACAGTGGGGAGGTGTCAGCCTATCAGCAGCGCACACACGGAGTGAACTGCTTTTTTTCACACAAGCAAGGGCATGTGTCATTGGCAGTGTATGTCACTTGTCCTTGCCCTATAAGACCTAGCCATTTTCCCCGTCACCACCATTTTCTCACTGCTGCAGCTGCGTGTTAGACGGCACCGCTGTTGCTGTGTGCGCTATACTTTCAGTGTTAATTTCAAGCCAATTTTCACTGAAATATACAGATAGCTTGGGAGGAGGGAATAGCTGTGATTGCAGTCCTTTTGAGGACTAGGTTACAGCATTTCCTACGACTTTTAGCAGGCAGGTCTGTGCTCTTAAATAGATAGGTTGGGAGTAGGGACTAATTGTAATTGCAGTCCTTTTTGAGGACTGTTTTACAGCATTTCCTAGGACTTTTGCCAGTCAGGTCTGTGCCTGTGCTGTGCAAGTGTTTTTCACAGCATTTGGCTAAATCTAGTTAAGTAAATCCTTTGTGGCCTCTTGCAGTGTGTGCTAGTCAGTGGAGTAGCGTATCTGTGTTGCAAGCTACACCACCTGTGTATAGAATACAATTTTTTTTACCTTTTGGGCATAGCATCATTCTATTAGGCCATCTATACTAAGCTCCACGAGCTTGCAAATTAATAATAATTTTTAGCTGCATCTAGCTCGGAAAATAATTTTGGGTTTGTAGCAGTGTGTGGGACTTATTCTTAGTCCAGCTATTCTAAGCTCCTCCAGCTTGCAAATTACAAATAATTTTTATCTGCATCTAGCTCAGAAAATAATTTTGGGCATAGTAGTAGTGTGTGGTACTCATTGTATTAGGCCATCTATACCAAGCTCCTCCAGCTTTGAAATTAATAATAATTTTTAGCTGCATTTTGCTTGTAAAATAATATTGGGCATATTAGCAGTGTGTGGTACTCATTCTATTAGGCCATCTATACTAAGCTCCACCAGCTTTGAAATTACAAATAATTTTTAGCTGCATCTTGCCTGGAAAATAATTTTGGGCATAGTAGCAGTGTGTGGTACTCATTGTATTAGGCCATCCATACCAAGCTCCACCAGTTTTGAAATTAATAATAATATTTAGCTGCATCTTGCATAGAAAATAATTTTGGGCATAGTAGTAGTGTGTGGTACTCATTGTATTAGGCCATATATACCAAGCTCCACCAGCTTTGAAATTAGTAATAATTGTTATCTGCATCTTGCCTGTAAAATAATTTTTGGCATATTAGCAGTCTGTGGTACTCATTCTATTCGGCCATCTATACTAAGCTCCACCAGCTTTCAAATTACTAATAATTTTTATCTGCATCTTGCCTGTAAAATAATTTTGGGCATATTAGCAGTGTGTGGTACTCATTCTATTAAGCCATCTATACAAAGCTCCACCAGCTTTGAAATTAATAATAATTTTTATCTGCATCTTGCCTGTAAAATAATTTTGGGCATATTAGCAGTGTGTGGTACTCATTCTATTAGGCCATCTATACTAAGCTCCACCAGCTTTCAAATTACTAATAATTTTTAGCTGCATCTTGCCTGTAAAATAATTTTGGGCATATTAGCAGTGTGTGGTACTCATTCTATTAGGCCATCAATACCAAGCTCCACCAGTTTTGAAATTAATAATAATTTATATCTGCAACTTGCCTGGAAAATAATTTTGGGCATAGTAGTAGTGTGTGGTACTCATTGTATTAGGTCATCTATACCAAGCTCCACCAGCTTTGAAATTAATAATAATTTTTAGCTGCATCTTGCCTGTAAAAAAAGTTTGGGCATATTAGCAGTGTGTGGTACTCATTGTATTAGGCCATGTAAACCAAGCTCCACCAGCTTTGAAATTAATAATAATTTTTAGCTGCATCTTGCCTGTAAAATAATTTTGGGCATATTAGCAGTCCATCTATACTAAGCTCCTCCAGCTTGCAAATTACAAATAATTTTTATCTGCATCTAGCGCGGAAAATAATTTTGGGCTTGTAGCAGTGTGTGGGACTTATTCTTAGTCCATCTATACTAAGCTCCTCCAGCTTGCAAATTACAAATAATTTTCATCTGCATCTAGCTCGGAAAATAATTTTGGGCTTGTAACAGTGTGTGGGACTTATTCTTAGTCCATCTATACTAAGCTCCTCCAGCTTGCAAATTACAAATAATTTTTATCTGCATCTAGCTCGGAAAATAATTTTGGGCTTGTAGCAGTGTGTGGGACATATTCTTAGTCCATCTATATTAAGCTCCACCACCTGTGTATGTAATAAAAAATTTTTACTGCATCTAACCCAGCCAATCCTTTTGAGCTAATACCACAGTTTGGCCACTCAGCTCTGCTTGGTTCCCATACATTGTTTTTTGTGCAAACAACTCCAGAGTTGTCAATTAGTTAACCACCAAATTGAGTGGAAAAAGGCCTGCTGCTGGTGGATAGGGGAATAGGCGTGTTGGGAAGGCAGAAAGAGGTTGTGTCCGTGGGGTAGGTGTTAAAGCAACAGTAACATCTGCAGAAGAAAGACCATCTTCCAGCCAAACTAAGATGTCTACTTTTAGCGGACAATGTGATACGATCCCTTTCTTACGGCCACGCCAATCACTACAAATTCCAGATGAGGCACCAAAACAGCAGGTGCTTCAACGGATATCAAGTGCTCCTTTAAGTGGGCTCTCCTCCACCTCAACTACAACATCACAAATACTCCAGTCCTCAGAGGTGTCACCCCAATCGCACTTGCTTCCTCACAGCTCCCAAGTCTCCCGCTGCCGTCGGAGTATGGGGTAGAACAGATGGTTGAGTCTGCAGAGCTGTTTACTCATACTATAGCCTGGGAATCAGAGGTCGGCTCCAGAGCTTCTGTGAATCCAGACGAGGAAATGATCTGCACTGATGCCCAGAATCTTTATGAGTCTGATCCAGGACCAGACGCAGAAGGTTCTGACCATAATGTAGACCCTTGTTCCCAAACTTTAACTCCTGTTGGTGGAGACAATGAGGAAGACGATGATGAGACTCAAATATTTGATTGGAGCGACAACTTGAGCTTTTTGTCAGGGCAGGAAGAGGTTGGCTCTGAGGACGACGGGTGTGATAACACACAGGGTGATGATGACGAGGTTGCAGATCCCACTTACTGTCAACCCACAGTCAGCCAGTCGATGAGGTCAGCAGAGGAGGTGGAGGAGGATGCTAGTGATGACGAGGTCAGGTTGCGCCTTCCTGGACAGAGACGTAGTACTGGAAGCACGTCAACAACTGCATCCTCAAACACAACTCTGCCTCTGACCACAAGTCGTGGTGGCTCTTCAGGTCGCATGGGTGCTAAGCCTTGCATAGCCTGGGCATTTTTTCAGATCGATAAAGATGACCCAACTCGTGTTATCTGTAACATTTGTCAGCAAAAGCTAAGTAGAGGCCAAAAAATACATAGTTTGAGTACTTCATGCATGAACCGGCAAATGGACATGAAGCATAAGTTGCAGTGGGAAGCTCAGTGTGCTACAATGCGGCCTAGCCGGCCGGGCCAACCACCGTCTGCCATATCTTGTGCATCCGCGGCCTCTTCATCCTCTGTGACTGGGGGGACAGCAGTCACACCTGTTTTGGGGCGCAGACCTGCCACCTCTTTACCCGCAACAGCAAGCGTGATTGGCAGGTCATCATTTTCTTTGGAGGTGGTAACACCAGCTGGTGTTGAGCGCTGTCCGACATCGATAGCACCAACTTTGGATCAAGGCAACCTAACATGTCCGCCTGCATCTTCCTCACAGACCGGCAGTTTGCCGGGGACACCCTTATCAACCCCGTCTAAGCACAATAGCCAGCCCTCGGTCCCTCAGATGTGGACAAGTAAAAGACCATTTCCTCCTAGCCATGAGAAAGCTAAGAGGTTGAATTTCACCATCTGCAAGCTCTTGGCTACAGAAATGCTGCCTTTCTGCCTGGTGGACACAGAGGATTTTCGAGACCTTATGTCCGTCGCAGTGCCCCAGTACCAGATGCCCAGTCGGCACTACTTCTCAAAGAAAGGTGTGCCTGCCCTCCACCAGCATGTCGCACACAACATCACCGCTTCTTTGAGAAACTCTGTGTGTGACAGGGTGCATTTCACCACAGACACTTGGACGAGTAGGCATGGACAGGGGCGTTACATGTCGCTGACTGGGCACTGGGTAACTATGGTGACAGCAGCACAAGGGGCTGCTGTCCAAGTCTTGCCGTCCCCACGAGTTGTGCGTCAATCCTCTTTATGTCAAAGTTCCTCCACTGCTTCTGCCTCCTCAACCTCCTCTCGGTCTTCCACCTGCACCCAAAGACTGTCTGGTCATGCCACAAGCTTTCTAACTGCGCAGAAGGGATCCTGCACACCTCCTTACTATGCTGGCAGTAGGGCTCAACATCATCAGATGGTTTTTTTTTGAAATGTCTGGGAAATGTGAGTCACACAGCTGAGGTGTTGTGGTCAGCTCTGGAGAACCAATTTCATGAACGGTTGTCTCCACTGGACCTGAAACCAGGGAAGGCCGTGTGCGACAATGCTGCAATCCTGGGTGCGGCCCTTCGCCGGGGCAATGTCACACACGTGCCTTGTATGGCTCACGTGTTGAACCTGGTTGTCCAGCAATTTTTAGCCCACTATCCCAGACTAGATGGCCTTCTGCAGAGGGCACGGTCGCTGTGTGCTCACTTCCGCCATTCGCATCCCGCAGCTCAGCGACTTACATCTCTACAGAAGTCGTTGGGCCTGCCACTTCACCGGCTAAAATGCGATGTGCCTACCCGGTGGAATTCAACTCTGCACATGTTGCAGCGACTGTGGCAGCACCGACAAGCCCTGGTGCAATACCTTCTGACTTATAGCCTGGGCCAACGAGATCCGGAGGTGGGGCAAATCACGCTGGAGGAGTGGTCTCAGATCAGGGACCTATGCACCCTTCTGCACAGTTTTGAAATGGCGACGAAGATGTTTAGTGCTGACGATGCCATTATCAGCATGACTATTCCGGTGATTTACATGCTGGAGCACATGTTAAACAGAATTCGGAGTCAGGTGGTGGCACAGGATGAGGTGGAGAAAGTAGAGGAGGAGGAGTTGTATGCGGAAGGGCTAACATCTGCAAGGTCGAGACGGTCGGCAGCACCAAGGCGGCAGGCATGTGAGGGTGGGGGAGATGGTTTTACCAGGGCGCATGGTAGCAGCCAAACTAGTGAGGAAGGTGCAGGAGCCCAGGAAGAAGTGGAGGACGAACTGATGGAAGACTCATCAGATGAGGGAGACCTTGATCACATTTCTGTTGTGCGAGGTTGGGGGGAGAGGACAGAGGAAGGAACCATGATTGTTACCTCGCCACCAACACAACAGGGACTTGGTGCTCCTGGATGCGCAACACACATGAGTGCCTTCTTGCTGCACTACCTGCAACATGACCCTCGAATTGGGAGAATTAGAAATAATCCTGACTACTGGGTTGCCACACTGTTAGATCCCCGGTACAAAAGTAAATTTGCAGAAATTATTCCTGCCATAGAAAGGGATGCACGCATGCAGGAGTATCAGCAGAGACTGTTGCAGAATCTTACATGTGCTTTTCCACAAAACACCAGTGGTGCACGTAGTGAATCTCACAGTTCCAACTTGCCAACCGTGGGACCGTCAAGTGTTCAGCACTCAAACCATAACAGAACCACAGTATCTGCTGGTAACATCAATTTTGCGCAATCATTTCACCACTTTTTTAGCCCATCCTTTGCAAGGCCACAGGAGACAAGAAGTCTGACACATAGTCAACGCCTAGAGACGATGGTACAGGAGTAACTCCAAGTAAACATTGAAGCCATGACTGTGTCACTGGACCCTTGCTCTTTTTGGGTTTCCAATCTGGATAAATGGACGGAGCTAGCCACTTACGCCTTGGAGATCTTGTCATGCCCCGCAGCCAGCGTTCTGTCTGAATGTGTGTTCAGCGCTGCTGGTGGTGTGCTGACAGATAAGCGCACGCGGCTCTCCACTGATAATGTAGACAGACTCCCGTTCATAAAGATGAACAAATCATGGATCCGAAATGACTTTTCTACCCCTGTGTCATCCTGGGGAGAGTAAAAGCTTGATGATTGGTTAAAATCACCCTACCAACCGTTTTAAGCTTTCAAATTACTAATCATGTTTTTCTGTATCTTGGCTGGAAAATAATTTGGGCTTTGTAGCAGTGTGCAGCACTGATCCTATTAGGCCATCTATACTAAGCTCCACCAGATTTAAAATTAATAATAATTTTTAGCTGCATCTAGCCCAGAAAATAATTTTGGGGCTCCGAGATGCGCAAGACACATAAGTGCCTTCTTGCTGCACTACCTGCAACATGACCCTCATATTGTCAGAATTCAAAGTAATCATGACTACTGGGTTGCCACACTCTTAGATCCCCCAAACTTTTCGATCAACCTTTTCATTTTAATAAAGACCAAAAAATGGTCATTTTTGAAATTATAAGCATTAGCAGGTTATTAGAAACTGAAATCAAACAGTTTTCAACTCAAAACTTTATTCTAGGTGATGTTACATTTTCACATAGGACCCCTTGTTCGAAAGGAGCTTCTGAACTCTCTCGTCCATTGAATTTGTCAGGTTTTGGATGGTTTCTGCTTCAATTGTTTTGCATGAGGACAGAATACCCTCCCAGAGCTGTTGCTTAGATGTGAACTGCCTGCCGCCATCATAGGACACTCCTTTTGATGATGCTCCAGAGGTTCTGAATGGGGTAGAGGTCAGGGGAGCATGGGGGTCACACCATAAGTTTGTCCCCTTTTATGCCCATATCAGCCAGAGATGCAGATGTTTTATGTGCAGCATGAGATGGTGCATTATCATGCAAAAAAATGATCTTGCTGTGAAAAACACGGTTCTTCTTCTTGAACCATGGCAGGAAGTGCTGTTTGAGAAAATCCACATACATTATGGAATTCATCTTTAGCGCCTTCAGGGATCCTAAAGGGGCCGACAATCTCTCTCCCCATGATTCCAGCCCAAAACATTACTCCACCTGCTCCTTGTTGGCGCTGTAGCCGTGTTTGCGTGGGGTGTCCATCAACCAGCCATCCTCCACTCCATCCATCTGGACCATCGAGCGCTGCACGGCACTCATCCGTGAACAAAACAGTTTTGAAATCAGTCTTCATGTAATGTTTGGCCCACTGGAGCCGTTTCTGCTTGTGTGAACTGGATAGAGGAGGTCGACAGGATGGCGTATGCACAGCTGCAAACCTCTGAAGGACCCTGCATCTTGTTGTTCGGGGAACGTTGGAGTCACCAGCATCTTCAAAACTTGTCTACTGCTATGACAAGGCTTTTTTGCCGCTGCTCTTTTAACCTGACGTAATTGCCTGTAGGAAAGAGTCCTCAATTTGCCCTTATCAGCACGCACACGTGTGTACTGTGAATCAGCTACATACTTCTTGATTGCCAAGACACTTCATCCTGATCATCGCACAATGTTGATTGTAGTCATGCCTTGACCTAAACACTCCACAATTTGTTGCTTCTCAGCAGCCGACACATCCTTTTTCTTTCCCATTTTGGCAGAAAATGTAGGCTACTTAATAATGTGAGACAGCCTTCTTAAGTAGTCTTGCCTTTCATTGGACACACCTGCCAAACTAATTAGCACAGGTGTCTGCAATTGCTTACTGTGATATAAAGAGCCCTGACACATATCACCATCAATGAGTTTAACTGACAAACAAACAAATTCTTCCCTTATCACTTCTAAACACTTTTTGCATAATAATTTGAAACACAGTGTACATGTGCTTTTCCACAAAACACCAGTGGTTCACGTAGTGAATCTTACAGTTCTAACTTGCCAACCGTGGTCTGTATGGAGTTGTTCAATAAAGGGCCCAAAATTAAGATAACATAGATGGGAGAGGTCTCTATGAATAGGAATTCCTAAGTATTTGATACCCTGTGAGGGCCAGGCAAAGGGAAAGTTGGACTGGATGGAATCCTATATGGATTTGGGGAGGGAGACATCGAGGGCCGCAGACTTCGCTGCATTGATTTTAAAATTTGACCATTTAACAAAGTGATCTATTTCAGACATAACAGCATGGATGGATATATGGATGGATATATGTGATTGAGTGATATATACTAGGACATCATCAGCAAATAGAGAGCACTTGTACTCGGTGCCTCCCACCTCAATACACCTAATATTGGGGTTATGGCGAATTGATGAGAGCAGGTGCTCCGTCACTAGGATGTATAAGAGAGGGGACAGAGAACATCCCTGCCTTGTCCCATTGGTGAATGTGAAAGGTGATGAAAATGTTCTGACGCGCCCCCTGGGCCTTGGGACACCCGGAGCCGGACCCTTTTTGGTGGATGCTGGTGGTTGTAGTCTCCGTGGCGGCGACCCGGTTCCGTGGCTCAGGGCGGTCAAACCAGTGGCTGAATGTCCGACTACGCCACCCGTGGATTCCGGTCAGAGTGAACCGCCGCTCCAGGGCAGACCGCTGAGGCTGGTGTTGTGGGTGCAGCAGAGCGTAGCATAACTCCCCATGGGAGGAGTATAGCCTCAGGGCAGTGTATACGGAGGATGGGGGTGATGGTGCAGGGCAGCAGCAGTAACGACACGGAGTCAGTGATGCAGTCCAGAGCCTTTACTCACAGTTCTTATTATCCAGACCACGTTTGCAGGTAACGGCTGCCCACGTCGTATTGTGCTCACCAGGTGAGGGGCTCAGACAACTCCCAGATAACTTTGGAGCGCTTCACAGGACCCCCCTTTGTGTGCCCTTTGTCTGGCCTTTCTTACCAACCCTTCTTTCCGGCTGCCTCGGGCCTCCTCTTGGTAAACTTGGTGCCAGTTTCCCTGACCCTATGTGGTGCCTTCCTAGCGGGTGTAGCGAGGTGCTGCGCCACATAAAATGTCACAGCCTCCTGTTTCTAGCTGAGGGTCGTTTCCTGCCTCCACTAGTTTCGGGGACCGGTCTCCCCCTTTGGCCTGACCCCTCCACGCAGGTGGATTCGGGAGTGCGGTGGCCACTCGCCCGTCCGTACCCCTGGGATCCCTTCGTTCCTCGTTCCTGGAGCCTTCTCCGCTCCTCTTCCTTCCTTCTCCCTCTTCCAGGCCTGGGCCTCTGTTACTAGGCCCGCCTCCGGAGCAGAGCTCATGCAGAGCCCCTGCTCCCTGCCACTTCTGCTCAGACTTCTCTGCACTGAACTAAGATGGTGCCCACCTTTTATACTCCCTTCTCAATGCACCCAGGAACTGCTTCCTCCCTGCTCCTGCACTACAGGGTTCCCCTTCCTCAGTGTTCCCTCCCCCCACTACAGCCAGGGACAGGGACTGTCGCGCCCATCTCAGGGGCATATTTGTCGCCCTGCCCCACGGCAATGTGGTGTAATGCATGCAGGTGTCGGGTCCTGATCCACACTCCATCCTTACCTGAGAGTGAGATATCACACCTCTGGGTGAGGTGCAATACCTCTGTAGCAACCGAGCCCTCAGGGTAATACAGTTCCATTTATCTTCATCCTAGGTGACGTATTGCGATACAGGGCCGTGATTTTGGCTATAAAGGGGTCCCCTAGACCCCTACCCCAAGCTTTTTAAGAGAATCATGTATGGTGTGCCAGGAGACTCTATGGAATGCTTTCTCAGCATCCAACGAGAGTATCTAATTACAAATTTTTAACTGCATCTAGCCCAGGAAATACTTTGTGCCTAGTAGCAGTGTCTGCTAGTCAGCGGATTATCCCGGCTGTTAAGCAAGCTACACCACCTGTAGTTTGGACACTTAATTTTTTCAAAGGAAATGCTTCGGGACCACGGGATACTCAGTGAAGAGCATCAGGAGGCACCCCAAGGCATAGGGGCTGGGACTGGCAGTAGGATGCCTTGCGGTGGACAGCCGAGCTCGATCCTTATAAAAGCTTTTTAACTGCAGCAGCTTTAGTGGACGCTACTGGAGCTGGAATTACGCGGCTGCTGGCATGAGACTTGCCCTCCAATAGATCCTTGTAAATGGATTTAAAGTGTATTCATTCAAATTAGAGAGACAATTTAAATTAAAAAGCTTAGAGCTGCCTCCACCACAGGGGGGCTCGCTCGACCCACCAGTGGACAGGCACCAGTATTGGGAGAGGGGGGCTGGCCGTCAGGGTTCACCGCAGCTCTGGCACAAACCCGGCGACACGGAGGTGGCACGGGCAGGAGCGGACGGAACATGTCGGCTTCTCACTTTTTGGATTTTAGAAGGGCATGACATGCCTATATCTGTGTCTCCCCCTCCTTTTACTCCTCCACCTCTTTTCTTTTCGCATGACTATATGTACTTGTCACTTTTCCATGTGTTAGTTGTGTCTTCAGAGCAGTTTGTCAGCTTTTGGACACCTTTGAAGGTGTTTTCTATGTGCTTCTATGTGTTTTTGTTTGCCTGCCATTGGTTTTAACGGTGTTCGAAGGTGTTCGACGAACAGTTCGACGAACAGTTCGGTGAACACACGGGTGTTGGACGAACCGAACCGAACTCGAACACTACGGGGGTAGCTCAACACTAGTGCTGACAGATAAGCGCACGCGTCTGTCCACTGAGAGTGTAGACAGACTCACGTTCATAAAGATGAACAAATCATGGATCCGCAAGGACTTTTCTACCCCTGTGTCATCCTGGGGAGAGTAAAAGCTTGAGGATTTCATAAAATCACCTCACCAACCGTTTACTAATTGCTAATAATTTTTAGCTGCATCTTGTCTGAAAATAATTTTGGGCCTGTAGCAGTGTGCGGTACTCATTCTATTATGCCATCTATACTAAGCTCCACCAGCTTGCAAATTACTAATAATTTTTAGCTGCATCTTGTCTGGAAAATAATTTTGGGCATAGTAGCAGTGTGTGGCACTTATTCTATCCAACCGTTTTAAGCAACTCTGGGGCAATTGATGCCACTTAAGTGGTGTCTGTGCCACAAATTTTTTGAAAAAATGGAGACTCTTTTTGGAGTCCACTTGCTTTGCTTTACGTGACGTTGCCATCATCAATTAGAGGTGGGTTGGGTCCCCCCCCCCCCATAATCGTAAGAAAGTACATACACTATGGCTTGGGGTAACACAGATGGTTGAGTCTGAAGAGTTGTTTACTCAGAGGTCTGCTCCAAAGCTTCAGTGTCTGCTACTCAGCGTAGTAACCCTGCTGAGAAGCAAGCTGCACCACCTGTGTATCTAATAATGATTTTTAAATGCATCTAGCCTAGGCAGACTGTGGGGACTCCTAACCAAACCCAGACGCTCATGCCGTAACTGTAACGGGTCAGGGAGGCGGAACCTCTGAGCTGCTATACAAGTGGGCGGTCCTTGTAAGGGAGCAGGTGGCGACCAGGCAGGCAGTCACAGCAGGTGACCGGGACAGTCTCTGGGTGTACGGGCAGGAGGTCACGGCAAGTGACCGGGACAGTCTCTGGATGAACGGGCTGGAGGTCACGGCAAGTGACCGGGGCAGTCTCTGGGTGAACGGGCTGGAGGTCACGGAAAGTGACCGGGGCAGTCTCTGGGTGAACGGGCTGGAGGTCACGGCAAGTGACCGGGGCAGTCTCTAGGTAAAGGGTAGGTACGACCTGTGATGGCTGAACCTCCAGGTAGGCTAGCAAGGCAGATGGAGGATGTGTGCTCCCAGGTGAGCAAGCGAGAGTCTCTGGAATAGCAGGTGGTCACAGCACGTGACGGTGAAGCCTCCAGGTAGGCAAGCAGGCAGGTAGCGGAGAAGCGCTCCCAGGTGAGCGGGCAAGAGTCTCTGGAATAGCTGGTGGTCACAGCACGTGACGGCGGAGCCTCCGGGCAGGCAAGCAGGCAGGTAGCGCAGAAGCGCTCCCAGGTGAGCGGGCAAGAGTCTCTGGAATAGCTGGTGGTCACAGCACGTGACGGCAGAGCCTCCAGGCAGGCAAGCAGGCAGGTAGCGGAGGAGCGCTCCCAGGTGAGCGGGCAAGCTGGTCCATAGACAGACTGACAGGAGTAGAAAGGCAGACCGTCGGACCTCAGGCTAGCAAGAAGGCAGGTAGCTGATGTGCGCTCCCAGGTGAGCGGGCAAGCTGGTCTTTAGACTGACTGACAGGAGTTGTAAGGCAGACCGTCGGACCTCAGGCTAGCAAGCAGGTAGCAGGAATAACAGGCAGGAAACAGACAGCAAACTGGCAGGACTCTGGCAGGAATCAGGCAGGTAACTGGCAGGTAACTGGCAACGGGACCTGAGGGCTGAAGCAGAGTAGAACAGTGCAACAACATTGCTCGGGCACCTCCATTTTGGAGTAGGTGCCTTATATATGGTGAAGTCCTCCGGCCATTGGCCGGGGACTCCTTAGGACGGCGCGCGCGGCCCCTTTAAGAGGAAGGGAGAGCGCGCGCGCGCGCCCTAAGCACAGTGGCAGGGAAGGAGCGCGCGCTGCCAGCAGAGCGGGAGGAGGACGCCGGGCACGGAGCAGGGAGGTGAGGGGAACAGCGTCCCTGCCTAGCAGAGGGCAGGGACGCCGGCGCTACAGTACCCCCCCCTTTAGGCCCCCCCTTTTTTAGGCCAGACAGAAATTTAGCAAGGATAAGAGGGGCATGGATGTTCTCCCGGGGCTCCCACGTTCTCTCCTCAGGACCAAACCCCTTCCAATCTACTAGAAAAAAGGTCTTTCCTCTTACCCTTTTGGTGGCAAGAATGTTCTCTACCTCAAACTCGTCCTCAGCAGAAACCGGAGCAGGAGGCGTACCTGTAGACTTGGAAAAAGAGTTAAGTACCACAGGTTTGAGGAGAGATACATGGAAGGAGTTAGGGATCCGTAAGTTGGCCGGGAGTTTCAATTTATAGGCCACCGGGTTGATCTGACTGATGACCTCCAGGGGGCTGATGAACCGAGGCCCTAACTTGTAAGAAGGTATCTTGAGTCGGACATATTTAGATGAGAGCCAGACTTTATCTCCGGGACGAAATTGTGGAGGATCCAGGCGTTTTTTGTCAGCGTGTCTTTTCATCCGTTCGGACGACTGAAGGAGTGCGGATCGGGTACTCTCCGAAATGGAGGAAAATTTGCCAACGAGAGATTCCGCAGCCGGGTTGTCCACAGAGGTGGAGACAGGAAAAGGAATCCGAGGATGCTGACCGAAGACTACAAAAAACGGGGATTTGGAGGAGGATTCGCTCTCGTGATTGTTATAAGAGAACTCGGCCCATGGTAGGAGATCCACCCAGTCTGAATGATGGGCATTAACGAAGTGCCGGAGGTAACTGGTCAGGTTCTGATTGATCCGCTCCACTTGACCATTGGACTGTGGGTGGTAAGCGGAAGAAAAGTCCAGGGTGACGTCTAGCAGTTTACAAGTGGCTCTCCAGAAGCGTGAGGTGAACTGTACCCCACGATCCGACACGATGTGGAGGGGCAGGCCATAAAGACGGAAGATGTGACGAATAAAGTCTTTAGCTAGCTCGGGTGCAGACGGGAGGCCTGGCAGGGGAACGAAATGAGCCATCTTGGAGAAGCGGTCAGCGACCACCCAAATAACCGTACAACCGGCAGAGACTGGGAGGTCTGTTATAAAGTCCATTGCTATATGCTGCCAGGGGGCAGCAGGTACTGGGAGCGGAAGGAGGTGACCGGCTGGCAGATGTCTTGGAACCTTGTTGCGGGCGCAGGACACACAGGCAGAAACAAAGTCTATTACGTCCTTGTGCAGGGTAGGCCACCAGTAGTGCCAGGTAATAGGCTGGAGGGTCTTTTTCTGACCGGCATGGCCAGCCAGTTTAGACGAGTGACCCCAGTGAAGGATCTTCTCCCGATCAGGTACTGATACGAACGTCTTTCCGGGAGGGAGACGATTTAGACTCACGGGAGCCACCTGCATTACTCTGGCGGGATCGATGATGTGTTTCGGATCTTCCTCGAGATCAGACACCAGAAAGGATCGAGACAAGGCGTCCGCCTTGACGTTTTTGTCAGCCGGGCGAAAATGAAGAACAAAATCAAAGCGAGCAAAAAACAAGGACCACCGGGCTTGGCGCGGGTTAAGTCTCTGGGCATGCTGGAGATAAGCCAAGTTCTTGTGGTCAGTGTAAATTATTACCGGGTGAAGAGCCCCCTCGAGCAGGTAACGCCACTCCTCCAATGCCAGTTTGATGGCCAATAACTCTCGGTCTCCTATGGAATAATTGCGCTCTGAGGAGGAGAAGAGTTTAGAGAAGAAGCCGCAAGTTACCATCCTCCCGGAAGATGATTTTTGAGTAAGTACCGCTCCGGCTCCAGAGGAGGAGGCGTCAACTTCCAGGAAGAACTGCTTGTTGCCGTCCGGGCCATGCAGCACCGGGGCGGAAGAGAAGGCCTGTTTTAAGGAAAGAAAGGCCTCCTCTGCTTCGGGCGGCCAGTCTTTGGGATTAGTACCCTTACGGGTGAGCGCGGAAATTGGGGCAGTCCGGGAAGAGAAGTGTGGTATGAAGAGGCGGTAGTAGTTGGCGAAGCCCAGGAACCGCTGAATGGCCTTCAACCCCTCCGGTCGAGGCCATTTCTCGATGGCAGACAGTTTCTCTGGATCCATTCGTAGGCCGGTCTGAGAAATAATGTAGCCCAAAAACGGAAGCGAGGTCTGCTCAAAGAGGCACTTCTCGTATTTAGCGAAGAGGTGATTCTGCCTGAGCCTGAGCAGGACCTGACGAACGTCCCTCCGGTGAGTCTGGAGATCCGGAGAGAAGACCAAGATGTCGTCCAGGTACACCACTACGCAGGAGTAGAGAAGGTCCCGGAAGATGTCATTGACCAACTCTTGAAAGACGGCAGGAGCGTTACAGAGACCAAAGGGCATTACCAGATATTCATAGTGGCCGTCCCGGGTGTTGAATGCCGTCTTCCATTCATCCCCCTGACGGATACGAACCAGGTTGTACGCCCCACGGAGGTCCAGTTTGGTGAAGATTCTAGCCCCTCTCAGACGATCAAATAACTCCGGAATGAGCAGAAGGGGGTACTTATTCTTCACCGTGATTTGGTTAAGGCCTCTATAGTCTATACAGGGACGGAGAGAGCCGTCCTTCTTTTTTACGAAGAAGAAGCCTGCTCCCGCCGGGGAGGTAGATTTCCGGATGAATCCCCTGGCCAGATTCTCCTCAATATATTCGGACATCGACCGGGTCTCAGCAGCGGATAATGGATAAATACGCCCACGGGGAGGAGTAGTACCGGGTAACTGGTCGATAGGGCAGTCGTATGGTCTATGAGGGGGTAGTGTCTCTGCTTCCTTTTTATTAAAGACATCAGCATAAGACCAATAAGGAATCGGAAGTCCAGGTAGATTAGCTGGGGTAGGAGAAGGACGGACGGGATGGACGGGAACCAGACAGGTCTTATGGCAGTCCTGTCCCCAGCGAAGGACTTCTCCGGTCTGCCAGTCAAGCACGGGTGCATGTCTCTGGAGCCAAGGTAGACCTAGCAAGAGGGCGTGAGAGAGTCCAGGCAGAACATGAAAGGAGATACTCTCAGAATGCAGCATTCCCACCTGTAGAGAAATGGATTCGGTGATGAGTTGGATGGGGCGGGGTAAGAGACCCCCATCCACGGCAGCAACAGACAAGGGTACAGCCAGAGGTTTGGTGGGGATGCGGTATTTCTCTACCAGGGACTGTGAAATAAGATTCCCGGCTGCTCCAGAGTCCAGTTGGGCTAGTTCGAAATAACGGTTCTCCCCGCAGACGATTGAAACTGACAGCAGCAGAGATGGAGAGGATTTATTCTTGTCTAGGTCGACCTCTCTGAGCGAACCTAGACACAGGCGTTTCCCGACCTCTCTGGGCAGGCACGGATCCGGTGCTCCTTACTGCCACAGTAGAAGCAGCTCCCCTCGGCACGGCGTAAGTCCTGACGGGTTTTGACCATCTTGGTCTGGTCGACCTGCATAGACTCAGGAGAGTGTACCTGGGTAGAGACGGAGGGAGTGACGGGTCTCTGAAAGGTATGAGCTAGACGTGGAAACCTCCTCTCACGGGTGACCTCTTTGGCACGCTCCTGGAACCGTAGGTCAATCCGGGTGGCAAGAGTTATTAGGTCATCGACAGTGGTAGGAATGTCCCAACCGGCAAGTTCATCTTTAATACGGCCGGACAGACCCTCCCAGAAGACGGATACCAGAGCGTCATTATCCCAGGCCAGCTCCGAGGCAAGGGTACGGAACCGTATGGCATATTGGCCCACGTTGAGACTTCCCTGACGGAGGCGTAGCAGAGATGATGCGGATGAGGTCTTCCGTCCGGGTTCGTCGAAGACTTTCCGGAAAGCCGTGAGGAAGGCAGGCAAGTCGAACACCAGGGGGTCTCCTCTCTCCCATAGAGGATTTAGCCAGGCCAGGGCCTCCCCGGTGAGATGGGACATGATGAAGGCAATTTTGGCCCGGTCGGAGTTAAACTGGTGGGACAATAGTTCAAAGTGCAGGGTGCACTGATTTATGAAGCCCCGAGCCTGGGCGGAGTCGCCTCCGAAGCGAGGAGGTGCAGAAAGCCGGGGTCCGGGGTAGGATACCATGGTATTGGTGGGCAGCGGAGCTGCCGGGTTGCGAGTCATGGCACTGGCGGTGGTTGCTGGTGGAGCAGTCAGAGTATCCAGGCGAGAATTGACATTCCGCAGGTGACCAAGGATGGACTCCTGTTGGGACCTCTGACGGGACAGTTCATGACAGAGGTCCGAGAGCGAGGGAGCTTGGGTGCCACCGGGTTCCATGGCCCGAGCAAACTGTAACGGGTCAGGGAGGCGGAACCTCTGAGCTACTATACAAGGGGGCGGTCCTTGTAAGGGAGCGGGTGGCGACCAGGCAGGCAGTCACAGCAGGTGACCGGGACAGTCTCTGGGTGTACGGGCAGGAGGTCACGGCAAGTGACCGGGACAGTCTCTGGATGAACGGGCTGGAGGTCACGGCAAGTGACCGGGGCAGTCTCTGGGTGAACGGGCTGGAGGTCACGGAAAGTGACCGGGGCAGTCTCTGGGTGAACGGGCTGGAGGTCACGGCAAGTGACCGGGGCAGTCTCTAGGTAAAGGGTAGGTACGACCTGTGATGGCTGAACCTCCAGGTAGGCTAGCAAGGCAGATGGAGGATGTGTGCTCCCAGGTGAGCAAGCAAGAGTCTCTGGAATAGCAGGTGGTCACAGCACATGACGGCGAAGCCTCCAGGTAGGCAAGCAGGCAGGTAGCGGAGAAGCGCTCCCAGGTGAGCGGGTAAGAGTCTCTGGAATAGCTGGTGGTCACAGCACGTGACGGCGGAGCCTCCGGGCAGGCAAGCAGGCAGGTAGCGGAGAAGCGCTCCCAGGTGAGCGGGCAAGAGTCTCTGGAATAGCTGGTGGTCACAGCACGTGACGGCGGAGCCTCCGGGCAGGCAAGCAGGCAGGTAGCGGAGGAGCGCTCCCAGGTGAGCAGGCAAGCTGGTCCATAGACAGACTGACAGGAGTAGAAAGGCAGACCGTCGGACCTCAGGCTAGCAAGCAGGCAGGTAGCTGATGTGCGCTCCCAGGTGAGCGGGCAAGCTGGTCCTTAGACAGACTGACAGGAGTTGTAAGGCAGACCGTCGGACCTCAGGCTAGCAAGCAGGTAGCAGGAATAACAGGCAGGAAACAGACAGCAAACTGGCAGGACTCTGGCAGGAATCAGGCAGGTAACTGGCAGGTAACTGGCAACGGGACCTGAGGGCTGAAGCAGAGTAGAACAGTGCAACAACATTGCTCGGGCACCTCCATTTTGGAGGAGGTGCCTTATATTTGGTGAAGTCCTCCGGCCATTGGCCGGGGACTCCTTAGGACGGCGCGCGCGGCCCCTTTAAGAGGAAGGGAGAGCGCGCGCGCGCGCCCTAAGCACAGTGGCTGGGAAGGAGCGCGCGCTGCCAGCAGAGCGGGAGGAGGACGCCGGGCACGGAGCAGGGAGGTGAGGGGAACAGCGTCCCCGCCTAGCAGAGGGCAGGGACGCCGGCGCTACAGTAACGCTCCCCTTTCATTGACAATACAATCATGTAACTATTACAACTGGATGGGTGAGGATCAGTCACAACTTTATTAACTGTTTATACTCATTCCGTTAGAAATTCATTTTATTTCTAAAATAATTCAGCCTGTTGCAGCATACCCTGTGCCTCCAGTCTCCACAACGGCAAGTTGTCCAACAAGTATAACTGTCCAACATGTCCTTTCTATTTCCAGGCCACGGAGGATGCTGCTTACTCGTATGCAGGACTCCAACCCCCATCCATCACTCTTAACGCTTGTTCCACTCCGTCCTGGAGTCCTGACAGGAATATGTCCAGTCCAATATCCATTAAGTGAACACCGTCGGGCCGTATGAGGCCTGCTTTATCTCCTTCCAGTTGTCGGTGTCGTATCACTACACAGCCTCTGTCTCTTATAAATTTTGCCATCCGAATATTTATTACCTGCATTGTCCGTTCGATGGCCGTGATGTCTCACGCACCTTGCCATACCATTCTCGGCACAATCTCTGACCATACTATAGTTAGTTTTGTGAAAAATTCTCTGAAGCGCTTAGTGTCTAGTTTCACTATTGCCATTAGTTATGCGCTCTTGTGATAAGCTATGTCGTTTCCCCCGGCCTGTATAACTAAGATGACCAGACCTCTTGCCTCTCTCCCTACCTTGATTACCTCCATTAGTACCTGTGGCCATTGCAGGCCTCTAATACCTCTCCAGTTCAAATATGTGTTATGAAACTCCAATTTCATCCCGCCTGGGCGGACTTTCACCCTTCTTTCTGCACAATATATATACGAGTTCTTAATCATTGCATAGCAAAAAAACAGCAAGGAAGTGGTATTTATATGTCATGTCCTGCTATGCACCTGTTCAAGGCTGAGTTAATCTGAAATTTAAACACACATACCATGTTAAAATAAAATAGCATAGAAACAATGCATATAAATGTAAATAATCAAAAAGAAAAAGAAAAGAAGAAAAAATGAACATATATAATAATAATCTATAAATGATCACTCATAATGATACATCAAATCATGTCGGATGTTTAAACCCGCTGGTACACGTGTATTAAAAGTATAACTCCACCAACTTTCTCTATTAAGGAGCTTTCTCCAATAATCATCCACCAAATCTCCACCAATCGCCACGGCCCACGGAGGGGCCACCACAGTCAGTGAATCCTTCCTTATGTAGTATTTAGTCTACCAATACTTTGGGCATATTAGCCCAGCTGCGAAGCAAGCTGCACCGCCTGTGTATCTAATGAGAATATTTAACTGCATCTAGCCTAGGCAGACTGTGGGGACACCCAACCAAACCCAGACGCTCTGCATCTAACCCAGCCAATCATTTGATAGTATTGCTAGTAGCAGAGTCGTATGGGCTCTAAATCTTGCATAGCCTGTGCATTTCTTCAGATTGCTAAGGATGACCCAACTCGTGTTATCTGTAATATTTGTCACCAAAAGCTAAGTAGAGGCCAAAAAATCCATAGTTTGAGCACTTCATGCATGAACCGTCACATGGATATGAAGCATAAGTTGCAGTGCGAAGCTCACTGTGCTACAATGTGGCCTAGCGGGCCGGGACAACCACCATCTGCCACACCTGTGTCATCCTGGGGAGACTAAGAGCTACTGCATAGTCTTTTCCAAAAATTTGAGGGAATTACCACGGGAATGGTTTGGAAGAGGTATAAGAGTTTAGGTAGGACATTCATTTTTAGTATACTTATTCTGTCGAACCAGGAAAAATCCTTCACCGTCCAAGAAGTAAGATCTTTATGGAGTTGTTCAATAAAGGGCCCAAAATTAAGATAAAATAGATAGGAGAGGTCTCTATGAATACGAATTCCTAAGTATTTGATACCCAGTGAGGGCCAGGCAAAGGGAAAGTTGGACTGGATGGAATCCTGTATGGATTTGGGGAGGGAGACATCAAGGGCCTCAGACTTCGCTGCATTGATTTTAAAATTTGACCATGCAACAAAGTGATCTATTTCAGCCATAACAGCAGGGATGGATATATGTGATTGAGTGATATATACTAGGACATCATCAGCAAATGCAGAGCACTTGCACTCGGTGCCTCCCACCTCAATCCACCTAATATGGGGGTTATCGCGAATTGATGAGAGCAGGTGCTCCATCACTAGAATGTGTAAGAGAGGGGACAGAGGACATCCTTGCCTTGTCCCATTGGTGATTATGAAAGGTGATGAAAATGTTCCATTTATCTTCAGCCTGGCTGACGGATTGCGATACAGGCCATGATTTTGGCTATAAAAGGGTCCCCTAGACCCCTACCCCAAGCTTTTTAAGAGAATAATATATGGCGTGCCAGGAGACTCTATGGAATGCTATCTCAGCATTCAATGAGAGTATCTAATTACTAATTTTTAACTGCATCTAGCCCAGGCAATACTTTGGGCCTAGTAGCAGTGTCTGCTAGTCAGCGGAGTAGCCACCGCCTGTAGATCTAATTACAAATTTTTAAGTGCATCTAGCCCAGGAAATACTTTGGACCTAGTAGCAGTGTCTGCTAGTCAGCGGATTATCCCACCTGTTAAGCAAGCTACACCACGTGTAGTTTGGACACTTAATTTTTTCAAAGGAAATGCTTCGGGCCCCCGGGACACTCAGTGAAGAGCATCGGGGAGGCACCCCAAGGCATAGGGGCTGGGACTAGTGGTAGGACGCCTTGCGGTTGACTGCCAAGCTCGATCCTTATAAAAGCTTTTTAACTGCAGCAGCTTTAGTGGACGCTACTGGAGCTGGAATTCCCGCGGCTGCTGGCATCAGACTTGCCCTCCAATAGATCCTTGTAAAAGGATTTAAAGTGTACTCATTCAAATTACATAGACAATTTAAATTAAAAAAATTAGAGCTGCCTCCACCGCAGGGGGGCTCACTCGACCCACCAGCGGGCCGGCACCAGTATTGGGAGGGGGGTGCTGGCCGTCAGGGTCCACCGCAGCTCTGGCACAAACCCGGTGACATGGAGGTCGCACGGGCAGGAACGGACTGGCCGTGTCAGCTTCGCACTTTTTTGGTTTTAGAAGGGCATGACATGCCAATATGTGTGTCTCCCCCTCCTTTTACTCCTCCACCTCTTTTCTTTTCGCATGACTATATGTACTTGTCACTTTTCCATGTGTTAGTTGTGTCTTCTGAGCAGTTTGTCAGCTTGTGATTCTATGTGTTTTTGTTTGCCTGCCATTGGTTTTAACGGTGTTCGACGAACAGTTCGACGAACAGTTCGACGAACAGTTCGTTCGGTTCGGTTCGTCGAACACCCGTATGTTCGTCGAACTGTTCGTCGAACTGTTCGTCGAACATACGGGTGTTCGACGAACCGAACCGAACTCGAACACTGCAGGGGTGGCTCAACTTTAGTTATAGCATGCTTTTACCGTCGCTTGCCATCCACTTTCATCTAGCGTTGAATGGTGAGCTCTAGTGATGGGCGAGCACTAAAATGCTCGGGTGCTTGTTGCTTGGCTCGAGCACATTGAAATACTCGGGTGCTCGACCCGAGCAACGAGCTCAATGTAAGTCTAGGGGAAACTCTAGCATTTTTCAGGCGGCTCCCCCCGGCAGTCTGCAGAGGGCCTAAAAATTGCCCAAATCGATGGGAACAGTGCTCAAATGGTATGGGAACAGCATGGGGAAGACCACTGGAAGCATTTGTGACTCCCAGGTCACTTATTTCAACAACGTTGTCAGAGGTATTACGGCACTTTTACGGGCTCACAATAAAACATGCAAAAGCAAAACCAAAACGGATTTTCCTGCAAATATGTTAAGAAACATCCTCTCCAGGGTAATGACTTGTATAAAGGGCAAAGTAAATAACCAAAACCAAAAATACTCCTCCACACTATAGGCTATGTTCACACGTAGCGTTTTTGATGCATTTTTGCACTTTTGCATTGCTTTCAACCGTGTCAAATGCATTCACCGGGAAATGTAATTTTAACATTTTACAACCTTATCTGGCCATGTTATGTGTGACACATCATCAGACACATCCTGTTTCATTTATGAAGGAGGGACTCTGAAAGTCACAAAGCCTATTTTTATAGGGCCATCAGGTGGCCCTCATTATTCTTAAAGGGCCAGCAATCAGCCCTCACTATTATTAGAGAGCCATTAGCTGGCTATGTTTTGTTGTTCCCATTAATAAAGAGTGGGTCTCCTATACTGTTATTGTGTATGCAGTGAGTGGCAGGGCTGCCCAAAGTTTGGATGCACCCCAATACCTCTTTGAAAATTTGGATGCACCCCTATACCCCTTTGAAGAGACTTAGAGGAGGGCCTCCTGAAAACAATGTTTCCATTATTAGGAAGTGGTTCTCCCATACTGTTTGCCTATGCAGTGAATGAAAGGGCTGCCAAAAATTTGGACCTACTCCAATGCCCCTTGGAAGAGACGTAGAGGAGGGCCTCATGAAAAAAAAGTTCCCATTATTAGGAAGTGGGTCTCCCATTGTGTTTGCCTATGCAGTGAATGCAAGGTATGCCAAAAATTTGGAGGCACTCCATTGCCCCTTGGAAAAGACGTAGAGGGCGTCATGAAAAAATGTTCCCATTATTAGGAAGAGTGTCTCCCATAGTGTTGACCTATGAAGTGAATGCAAGGGCTGCCAAAAATTAGGACCTACTCCAATGCCCCTTGGAAGAGACGTAGAGGGCCTCATGAAAAAATGTTCCCATTATTAGGAAGTGGGACTCGCATATTGTTGGTCTCTGTAGTGAATGCAAGGGCTGCCAAAAATTGGAAGGCACTCCAATGACCCTTGGAAGAGACGTAGAGAGTCTCATGAAAAAATGTTCCCATTATTAGGAAGTTGGTCTCCCATAGTGTTGGCCTATGCAGTGAATAAAAGGGCTGCCAAAAATTGGGAGGCACTCCAATGCCCCTTGGATGAGACGTGGAGGAGGGCCTCATAAAAAAATGTTCCCGTTAAAAAGGAGCGGGTCTCCTATACTTGTAATGCCCATGCACTAAGTGTATGGGCTGACAAACATTTATCCCTGGGGGTATACATGAACATACTGTATGAAAAAAAAATATTTCGGGCATCATAAACACCCTTTAAAAAAATTGTGTGGGTGTTGCATCATGGACCATGGTCACCCTGGTGATATGGTGGTGGAGGATGAGGATGAGGAGAAGGAGGAGAACAAGAGCAAATAGCCAAAATCAGGAAGCATATACCCTTGTGTGGGTGTGAAAAGGTGCATGGGAATATATCTCCCAAAAATTACACTGGATTTGAGTTTATGTTACGCTGCTATCATTCGGTGGTGTTGAGAAGTCTGGCCCAATCAAGCCCTTGTTCATTTTTATAAGAGTCATCCAGTCAGCATTTTCAGTTAACAGGCGGATGCACTTATCAGTTATAATTCCACCAGCGGCACTAAAAACCCACTTGGATAAAACAGTACCCGCAGGGTAGGCCAGGACCTTCAAGTTCATTCTACGTATCCAGCTTGGATACCCAATAATTTTAAGTTGCAGAGGAATCACGGAGAACGTTGGTACGGTCGGCAAGGTACTCCCTCAGCATGTTCCCAAACTTTGCACTCCTTGTGAGAGTACCCCGTGCCTCAGGGCCTGTGCGATGGGAGGGGCTGAGAAAATTCTCCCATAACTTTGACAGTGTTCCCCTGCCTCTGCTGGATTGGAGTTGTGTCTCTCTCGCTTGTAGTCCTTGGTTGTCCAACGAACTGCGACCTCTGCCACCAGCATTTTCAGATGGGAATTTTTTTAATAGCTCTGCAACAAGGGCCTTCTGGTGTTGCCCCATTCTTGTAGACCTGTCCACCTCAGCAATAAGAGATAGAAAGTTCTCCTTGTAGCGTGGGACTGGAAGTGTCACAAACCAGTAATGACTGTCATCCAAAATTTTGAGAACGCGAGGGTCATGGGAAACACAGCGTAACATAAACTCAGCCATGCATGCCAGACTGCTAACAGACAAGACTTCCATGTCCTCACCAAGAGGATGACTGACCATGCTCTCCTCCTCCTCTCTGTCCTCAGGCCAATCACGCTGAACAGACAGTATGAAAGTTGTTCAGGATGTTCCGTCTACAGCACATGAAACTAGCTTCTGTTCTTCCTCCTCCTCCTCCTCTTCCTCATTGTTACCCAATCAACATTGAGATGAGATGAGGCTGGGCTGTGTGTAATCACCCTGTATGGTTCCTTACTCCATTTCATCATGCTCCACCTGCAATGCATCCTGTTTGATTGTGAGCGGAGAGCATTTCAGAAGACAGAGAAGCAGGATGGTGATGCTAATTATGGCGTCATCACCGCTCACCATCTTGTTTGGGTCCTCAAAGTTTTGGAGGATGGTACAGCAGTTCTAGCAGCAGACACATCTGTACAACAACTGTTAAGAGTAGACTTTGTGCAGCAGGCCTTCATGGTAAAATAGCTGCTAGGAAACCACTGCTAAGGACAGGTCACAAGAAGAAGAGACGAGTTTGAGCTAAAGAACACAAGGAATGGACATTAGACCAGTGGAAATCTGTGCTTTGGTCTGATGAGTCCAAATTTGAGATCTTTGGTTCCAACCACCATGTCTGTGCGACGCAGAAAAGGTGAACGGATGGACTCTACATGCCTGGTTCCCACCGTGAATCATGGAGGAGGAGGTGTGATGGTGTGGAGGTGCTGTGCTGGTGACACTGTTGAGGATTTATTCTAAATTGAAGGCATACTGAACCAGCATGGCTACTACAGCATCTTGCAGCGGCATGCTTTTCCATCCGGTTTGCGTTTAGTTGGACCATCATTTATTTTTCAACAGGACAATGAACCAAAACACACCTCCAGGCTGTGTAAGGGCTATTTGACCAAGAAGGAGAGTGATGGGGTGCTACGCCAGATGACCTGGCCTCCAAAGTCTCCAGACCTGAACCCAATCAAAATGGTTTGGGGTGAGCTGGACCGCAGAGTGAAGGCAAAAGGACCAACAAGTGCTAAGCATCTCTGGGAACTCCACATGTGTTAATTCATAGTTTTGATGCCTTCAGTGTGAATGTACAATTTTCATAGTCATGAAAATATAGAAAAAGCTTTAAATGAAACAGTGTGTCCAAACTTTTGGTCTGTACTGTATGTCTGACATCCATGTCCACTCCTGAGGTCTTATGTGTGGAGTCTGAACTGAATACCGACTGCCTTGTTGATGCTGGTACTCAACAACTGCCCTCTTCTGCTCACAAATCCTTGATTTGTGAGCAGCAGAAAGAATTGGAATGGAGCCTCTTGTGCTATATGCACTGCAATCTGCTATATACACTGTCTGCCTGCCTATATACACTGCCTGCCTGATATCTCTGCAGATGCATTAGTCCTCAGAAGTACTGTTTGTAGAGATGGATATGTGTAAATATGCTTCTGTTCTACCTACACTACCCAATAAACAAGTGAATCTCTCCCTAGCTCAGCAGCACCTCTCCCTACACTGTCTGATTGTGGAGTAGACTGAATAGCATGGCAGCGCCAGGTCTGGTATAGACCTGATGATGCCGTGCGGCCAGCCAATCACTGTAATGCCACAATCAACATGGCAGTGGCATTACAGTGAGTGGCAAGCAATCCCTGCATGTTCATTGGCTCTGTAAAGAGCACCAAACATGCAGGGAGGGGACCCGGGCATCTGCCCGAGCATCTCGCAAGTACTCGGCGAGCTCGGAGCATCTCGAGTATTGAGATGCTCGGGTGAGTACCAAGTACTTGTGAGTATGCTCCCTCATCACTAGTGAGCTCACTTGGACATTTCTAAGTCTGTCTTTAGATTAAAGAGCTCAAAAGGTTTTGTAGTATTCAGATTCATTGCACATCACATTTTTGGGGAAAATTCAGTGAAGACAGTTTTTTTAAAAAGTTTGATTATGTCTACTAGGCATACAAAAGACTAAGCAATTAAGAGGCATGGCTTTAAAGAAGTCATTTACTTTATTTGTATTTTAACCCCTTCCCACCACAGACAATTTTCATTTTTATGATTTTGTCTTTTCTTCTTTCTCTTACAAAAGCCATTTTTTTAATATACATCTACTTACCCATATTATGGCTTGATTTTTTGTTGGATGAGTTGTAATTTTTTTTATTACACTTTATTTTCCATAGAATGTACTAAAATCTAGAAAATAAAAATCAAAGTGTGTTGAAATTATGAAAAATCTGCAATTTTGCAATACCTTATGCTGCAAAGTGACCTTGCAAAATGACTCTTTATGACAATACAATTAGGGTGATACCTAACATATAGTTTGGGGTTTTTTTACATGAAAAAATCTATATGGTTATTAAAAAAAATTAAACTGTGTCTCCAATTTTTTTTTTTCTGCAAAAATGAGCTGTCTGAGGGCTTCTTCTTTGTGGAGCAACCTGAAGATTTTACTGATATCATTTTGGGGTAAATTTAACATTTTTAAACTTTTTATTGCATTTTTCTGCAGAGATGCACTTACCAAAAAATAATTATCAAATGTCTATTTTATTTTGCTTTACAGAATTTATTGTAAGGGTTAAACATTTTTAGCTTTTGATAGATCAATCTTATGTAGTGGTGGTAATAGCAAATACATTTATTTTACTGTATATTTTTAAAATATTTGTAATTTTATTGTACAAAATGGAGGCTATTCAAAGTATAAGCTGTTTTTTTCTTTACTTCTATTTTAGTCCACTTAGGGGATTTGAACTTTCAGTAATCTAATCACTCATTCAATATACTACAATACAAGTCACAGTTTGCTATGAAGCATAGCCCTGATCTGGGTTTCACAGGAGTAACAAAATGGCACGTGTGGGAGACTTCAGCATTCCCCAGCTGACAAGGCAACCCATCAGCAACCCAAAATCATGTTGTATGAGCGATGAGCCCATAGAATGGCATGAACTTTGAACACATGCCTTAAATGCTGCTGTCAGAGATTCAGCAGAGATTGTTGCACCAACTGCTCCTGTTAGAGACAGATGTTAGCTGTGCAATGCAGTCATCATCTGCCCAGAATAGTTCGAGTTTATCTCATGAGCCCACTCTCTATTCCTGAACCCAATATGAATTGTTCATGAATGATAGATGTTGGTAAGAACTTGACGCGCCCCCTGGGCCGCGTGTGTGTGGGGATTCCCGCAACCGGACCCATTGTGATGCTGGGGGTTGTAGTCCTTGCGTGGCGGGGACCCGGTCCCGTGGCTCAGGGTGGTCAACCCAAATGGCGTTCTATTTATAGGGTTTTGTGATTAAATGTCCGTCTACGCCATCCGTGTATTGCGGTCAGAATGAACCGCCGCTGCAGGGCAGACCGCTGAGGCTGGTGTTGGGAGTGCAGCAGAGGATAGTATAACTCCCCACGGGAGGAGTATAGCCTCAGGGCAGCAAGTGTGGAAGTTGGGGTGATGGTGCGCGGGAGCAGCAGTAACGACACAGAGTCCTGTAATGCAGTCCAGGGTATTTACTCACAGTTCCTTTTCCATGTTACTACAGCTGGTCATACCGTCCCACGTCGCACTGTGTTCACCAGGTGAGGGGCTCGGCCTACTCCCAGATAACTTTAAAGCATTTCACAGGACCCCCTTTGTGCGTCCTTTCTCTGGCCTGTCATACCCCGCCAGTGACCTCGCTTCTGTCTGGCTGCCTCGGGCCTTCTCTGGTAAACCTTGGCACCGTTTCCCTGGCACCTATATGGTGCCTTCCTAGCGGGTGTAGCGAGGGGCTGAGCCACATGAAATGTCACAGCCTCCGGTTTCTAGCTGAGGGTAGTTCCCCACCTCCACTAGTTTCGGGGACCGGTCTCCCCCTTTGGCCTGACCCCCCTACGCAGGTAGATTCGGGCATGCGGTGGCGACTCGCTGGTCCACACCCCTGGGGTCCCTTCGTTCCTTGTTCCTGGAGCCTCCTCCACTCCTCTTCCTTCCTTCTCCTTCCTCCAGGCCCCGGCCACCCTCTCCAGCCTGTCTGCGGAGCAGAGCCCATGCAGAGCCTCTGCTCCAGACTACTGAACTGACTGACTTCTCTCAGAACTAAAATGGTGCCCACCTTTTATACCTCCCTCTAAGTGCACCCATGAACTGCCCTCTCCCTCCTATGCACTATTGGATCCCCCCTTCCTCGGTGTTCCCTCCCCCTACTCCAGCAAGGGACAGAGACTGTCGTGCTCTACTTGGAGCATATCGGTCGGCCTGCCCCCCAGAAATGTGGTGAAATGCATGCAGGTGTTGGGGTCCTGATCCACGCTCCATCCTTACCTGGAAGTGAGATATCGCACATCTGGCTGAGATGCAATACCTCTGTAGTGGCCGAACCCTCGGGGTGCTACAAATTTATTAAGTGTTGTACATTGCATGGTAATCTATTAAAGGGATCTATGTTTCTCCCAAATTCTTGCTGTATGCTGAAGAAAGCCAGGTAGGACAGAGTTTAATTCTAGCACTACTTGCCCTGATGAGGTGCACCTGGCTGAGGTGCATTTAACAAGGCTATGTGTTCACATTACTCTTTCAGCCTGGGGACAGAGACAAGTGATATATCTGAGTGAGACTGTGCAGGACATACAGTATGCTCAAAACTGCAAGTATTACTGGTTACTACTGAGGACAGTTAATTTATGTGACTGGACTGGGATTAGCTCCACAGTGTCTAAGTAGCCAGGATTTATATTGCTTAATTACTGCCTGGACAAGCTTAGGGATTTTGTGTTTAGAATTTTAATTTCTGTGCTGTGCAATCAATGAAAATAAACTGACACAGACATCAGTTCAAACGTGTTGCCGCTTCCAGAATTCTCACTGGGCGCTACAAGCAGACCACGCTATTTTACCCCAAGGGGAGGTGATCCTGCATGATTATTAAATCACATAAGGTTAACAGATGTGTCAGTAACAGGGTTTTGTGCCCCTAAATACTATTAGGCTGTGTGCCCATAATGCGGATTTAATGTGTTTCCGTGGCACCATTTTTGCCGTGAAAATGCACTAAAAACGCATGTTAAGATGTCTAATATGTTTCCCAAAGACAATCTGCATGTGCTGTGCACATGCTGCAGAAATTTCCACTGCGAATTATCATTGCGTAAAAATCCGCAGCACAACCATTTCTTGTGCATAATCTCAACAAAATCGCCGCCATTGATTTGCACTGAACTGCATAACATCCACATGTATACATGTATGCATGCGGATGTTATGCGGTTCAATGCGCGCATGGTACCTGGGTCTGGAGAAGAGACTCTCCTCCAGACCCGGATACCATTAGTAAAAAAAGGTAAAAAATAAAAAAAAAGCATTATACTTACCTCTCCAGTGGCCCCCGGTCTCCTCTCCCGTGGCTTCCTCTGTCATCGACTTCCCGCGGTGTTCTGAAAGGACCTGCGGTGACGTCATTTAGTCATGTGATGACCACGCGACCGCTGACGTCAACAGTCACGTGACCTGTCAGCTGACTAAATGATGTCATCGCAGGTCCTTACTGAACACCGCGGGACGCCGAGGATACAGCACGCCACTGGAGAGGAGACCGGGGGCCACCAGAGAGGTAAGTATAAAGTTTTTTTTTATTTTTTACCTTTTAATTCTTTTTCTTTACTATTGATGCTGCATTTAAAGCAGCATAAGTTGGTCACACACTATAAATCCATGCCGGTTGCATCGATTTATATTGTGTGACCAACTTGTCAAGCACTTTTCAAAGTGATGCTCAAAATCGCTTGGAAAAGCACATGAAAAAATGCAGGCAGAAATGCATGCAAAAACGCTTGAAAAACACTTATCCCTAGCAGAAAAAATGCATGTAAAATCCACATGCGTTTCTTCTGCCAAGGAGATGCAGAAATGCTCAGGAAATTTCTGCGTCGTGGGCACATAGCCTTAGAAAAAATATTGCAGGTTCTCCTCCTGCATTGTTAGCACAGCACTCCTGTTCTCAAAATGGCTGTTCATGCAGATACATGTGACCTGATTTGTCAACCAGTCTCCTCCGCTTGAAAAACACTTCACCTGGAAATACTGATTTACTACTGGAAGAGGCTGATGGACAGGTCAGGTAAGATGATCTTCTATTACTTGTAGGTTGTGAGACCTCGCGGGCAGGTTTCTCTCTCCTCCTGTACCAGTCGCTGACTCATTTTGTTCAAATTATTGTACTTGTTTGCAATGTATACCCCTTTTTCACATGTAAAGCGCCATGGAATTAATGGCGCTATAGTAATAAATAATAATTAACTGCCGTTTTGAGGACTAGAGAGTAGTGTTGAGCCACCCCCGTAGTGTTCGAGTTCGGTTCGGTTCGTCGAACACCCGTGTGTTCGCCGAACTGTTCGTCGAACTGTTCGTCGAACACCTTCGAACACCGTTAAAACCAATGGCAGGCAAACAAAAACACATAGAAACACATAGAAAACATCTTCAAAGGTGTCCAAAAGCTGACAAACTGCTCAGAAGACACAACTAACACATGGAAAAGTGACAATTACATATAGTCATGAGAAAAGAAAAGAGGTGGAGGAGTAAAAGGAGGGGGAGACACAGATATAGGCATGTCATGCCCTTCTAAAATCCAAAAAGTGAGAAGCCGACATGTTCAGTCCACTCCTGCCCGTGCCACCTCCGTGTCGCCGGGTTTGTGCCAGAGCGGCGGTGAACCCTGACGGCCAGCCCCCCTCTCCCAATACTGGTGCCTGTCCGCTGGTGGGTCGAGCGAGCCCCCCTGTGGTGGAGGCAGCTCTAAGCTTTTTAATTTAAATTGTCTCTCTAATTTGAATGAATACACTTTAAATCCATTTACAAGGATCTATTGGAGGGCAAGTCTCATGCCAGCAGCCGCGTAATTCCAGCTCCAGTAGCGTCCACTAAAGCTGCTGCAGTTAAAAAGCTTTTATAAGGATCGAGCTCGGCTGTCCACCGCAAGGCATCCTACTGCCAGTCCCAGCCCCTATGCCTTGGGGTGCCTCCTGATGCTCTTCACTGAGTATCCCGTGGTCCCGAAGCATTTCCTTTGAAAAAATTAAGTGTCCAAACTACAGGTGGTGTAGCTTGCTTAACAGCCGGGATAATCCGCTGACTAGCAGACCCTGCTACTAGGCACAAAGTATTTCCTGGGCTAGATGCAGTTAAAAATTTGTAATTAGATACTCTCGTTGGATGCTGAGAAAGCATTCCATAGAGTCTCCTGGCATGCCATATATGATTCTCTTAAAAAGCTTGGGGTAGGGGTCTAGGGGACCCTTTTATAGCCAAAATCACGGCCCTGTATCGCAATACGTCACCTAGGCTGAAGATAAATGGAACTGTAGCACCCTGAGGGCTCGGTTGCTACATAGGTATTGCACCTCACCCAGAGGTGTGATATCTCACTCTCAGGTAAGGATGGAGTGTGGATCATGACCCGACACCTGCATGCATTACACCACATTGCCGTGGGGCAGAGCGACCAATATGCCCCTGAGATGGGCACGACAGTCCCTGTCCCTGGCTGGAGTGGGGGGAGGGAACACTGAGGAAGGGGACCCTGTAGTGCAGGAGCAGGGAGGAAGCAGTTCCTGGGTGCATTGAGAAGGGAGTATAAAAGGTGGGCACCATCTTAGTTCAGTGCAGAGAAGTCTGAGCAGAAGTGGCAGGGAGCAGGGGCTCTGCATGAGCTCTGCTCCGGAGGCGGGCCTAGTAACAGAGGCCCAGGCCTGGAAGAGGGAGAAGGAAGGAAGAGGAGCGGAGAAGGCTCCAGGAACGAGGAACGAAGGGATCCCAGGGGTGCGGACGGGCGAGTCGCCACCGCACGCCCGAATCCACCTGCATGGAGGGGTCAGGCCAAAGGGGGAGACCGGTCCCCGAAACTAGTGGAGGCAGGAAACGACCCTCAGCTAGAAACCGGAGGCTGTGACATTTTATGTGGCGCAGCCCCTCGCTACACCCGCTAGGAGGGCAGCACATAGGGTCAGGGAAACTGGCGCCAAGTTTATCAAGAGGAGGCCCGAGGCAGCCGGACAGAAGGGTTGGTAAGAAAGGCCAGACAAAGGACACACAAAGGGGGTCCTGTGAAGCGCTCCAAAGTTATCTGGGAGTTGTCTGAGCCCCTCACCTGGTGAGCACAGTACGACTTGGGCAGCCGTTACCTGCAGACGTGGTCTGGATAATAAGAACTGTGAGTAAAGGCCCTGGACTGCATCACTGACTCCGTGTCGTTACTGCTGCTGCCCTGCACCATCACCCCCATCCTCCGCATACACTGCCCTGAGGCTATACTCCTCCCGTGGGGAGTTATGCTATGCTCTGCTGCACCCACAACAATAGCCTCAGCGGTCTGCCCTGCAGCGGCGGTTCACTCTGACCGCAATCCACGGGTGGCGTAGTCGGACATTTAAACATCAAAACCACATAAATAGTTCCGCCACTGGTTTGACCATCCTGAGTCACGGAACCGGGTCGCCGCCATGAAGACTACAACCACCAGCATCCACCAAAAATGGTCCGGCTCCGGGTGTCCCAAGGCCCAGGGGGTGCATCAGAACATTTTCATCACCTTTCACAATCACCAATGGGACAAGGCAGGGATGTCTTCTGTCCCCTCTCTTATACATCCTAGTGACAGAGAACCTGCCCTCATCAATTTACCATAACCCCAATATTAGGTGGATTGAGGTGGGAGGCACCGAGTACAAGTGCTCTATATTTGCTGATGATGTCCTAGTATATATCACTCAATCACATATATCCATCCATGCTGTTATGGCTGAAATAGATCACTTTGTTACATGGTCAAATTTTAAAATCAATGCAGCGAAGTCTGAGGCCCTCGATGTGTCCCTCCCCAAATCCATATAGGATTCCATCCAGTCCAACTTTCCCTTTGCCCGGCCCTCACAGGGTATCAAATACTTAGGAATTCCTATTCATAGAGACCTCTCCCATCTATGTTATCTTAATTTTGGGCCCTTTATTGAACAACTCCATACAGACCACGGTTGGCAAGTTAGAACTGTATGATTCACTACGTGAACCACTGGTGTTTTGTGGAAAAGCACATGTACACTGTGTTCCAAATTATTATGCAAAAGTGTTTAGGAGTGATAAGGGAAGAATTTGTTTGATTGTCAGTTAAACTCATTGATGGTGAGGTGTGTCAGGGCTCTTTATATCACTGTAAGCAATTGCAGACACCTGTGCTAATTAGTTTGGCAGGTGTGTCCAATGAAAGGCAAGACTACTTAAGAAGGCTGTCTCACATTATTAAGCAGCCTACATTTTCTGCCAAAATGGGAAAGAAAAAGGATGTGTCGGCTGCTGAGAAGCAACAAATTGTGGAGTGTTTAGGTCAAGGCATGACTACAATCAACATTGTGCGATGATCAGGATGAAGTGTCTTGGCAATCAAGAAGTATGTAGCTGATTCACAGTACACACGTGTGCGTGCTGATAAGGGCAAATTGAGGACTCTTTCCTACAGGCAATTACGTCAGGTTAAAAGAGCAGCGGCAAAAAAGCCTTGTCATAGCAGCAGACAAGTTTTTGAAGCTGCTGGTGCCTCCAACGTCCCCCGAACAACAAGATGCAGGGTCCTTCAGAGGTTTGCAGCTGTGCATATGCCATCCTGTCGACCTCCTCTATCCACTTCACACAAGCAGAAACGGCTCCAGTGGGCCAAACATTACATGAAGACTGATTTCAAAACTGTTTTGTTCACGGATGAGTGCCGTACAGCGCTCGATGGTCCAGATGGATGGAGTGGAGGATGGCTGGTTGATGGACACCCCACGCAAACACGGCTACAGCGCCAACAAGGAGGAGGTGGAGTAATGTTTTGGGCTGGAATCATGGGGAGAGAGATTGTCGGCCCCTTTAGGATCCCTGAAGGCGCTAAAGATGAACTCCATAATGTATGTGGATTTTCTCAAACAGCACTTCCTGCCATGGTTCAAGAAGAAGAAACATGTATTTCACAGCAAGATCATTTTTTTGCATGATAATGCACCATCTCATGCTGCACATAAAACATCTGCATCTCTGGCTGATATGGGCATAAAAGGGGACAAACTTATGGTGTGACCCCCATGCTCCCCTGACCTCTACCCCATTCAGAACCTCTGGAGCATCATCAAAAGGAGTGTCTATGATGGCGGGAGGCAGTTCACATCTAAGCAACAGCTCTGGGAGGGTATTCTGTCCTCATGCAAAACAATTGAAGCAGAAACCATCCAAAACCTGACAAATTCAATGGACGAGAGAGTTCAGAAGCTCCTTTCGAACAAGGGGTCCTATGTGAAAATGTAACATCACCTAGAATAAACTTTTTAGTTGAAAACTGTTTGATTTCAGTTTCTAATAACCTGCTAATGCTTATAATTTCAAAAATGACCATTTTTTTTGGTCTTTATTAAAATGAAAAGGTTGATCGAAAAGTTTGGGGGATCTAAGAGTGTGGCAACCCAGTAGTCATGATTACTTTGAATTCTGACAATATGAGGGTCATGTTGCAGGTAGTGCAGTAAGAAGGCACTTATGTGTCTTGCGCATCTCGGAGCCCCAAAATTATTTTCCCGGCTAGATGCAGCTAAAAATTATTATTAATTTTAAATCTGGTGGAGCTTAGTATAGATTGGCTAATAGGATCAGTGCTGCACACTGCTACAAAGCCCAAATTATTTTCCAGTCAAGATACAGATAAACATGATTAGTAATTTGAAAGCTTAAAACGGTTGGTAGGGTGATTTTAACCAATCATCAAGCTTTTACTCTCCCCAGGATGACACAGGGGTAGAAAAGTCGTTTCGGATCCATGATTTGTTCATCTTTATGAACGTGAGTCTGTCTACATTATCAGTGGAGAGCCGCGTGCGCTTATCTGTCAGCACACCACCAGCAGCGCTGAGTACACGTTCAGACAGAACGCTGGCTGCGGGGCATGACAAGATCTCCAAGGCGTAAGTGGCTAGCTCCAGCCATTTATCCAGATATGAAGCCCAAAAAGGGCAAGGGTCCAGTGACACAGTCATGGCTTTAATGTTTACTTGGAGATACTCCTGTACCATCGTCTCTAGGCGTTGACTATATGTCAGACTTCTTGTCTCCTGTGGCCTTGCAAAGGATGGGCTAAAAAAGTGGTGAAATGATTCCGCAAAATTGATGTTACCAGCAGATACTGTGGTTCTGTTACGGTTTGAGTGCTGAACACTCGACGGTCCCACGGTTGGCAAGTTGGAACTGTGAGATTCACTACGTGCACCACTAGTGTTTTGGGGAAAAGCACATGTAAGATTCTGCAACAGTCTCTGCTGATACTCCTGCATGCGTGCATCTCTTTCTTTGGCAGGAATAATTTCTGCAAATTTACTTTTGTACCGGGGATCTAACAGTGTGGCAACCCAGTAGTCAGGATTATTTCTAATTCTAACAATTCGACGGTCATGTTGCAGGTAGTGCAGCAAGATGGCACTCATGTGTCTTGCGCATCCAGGAGCACCAAGTCCCTGTTGTGTTGGTGGCGAGGTAACAATCATGCTTCCTTCCTCTGCCCTCTCCCCCCAACCTCGCACAACAGAAATGTGATCAAGTTTTCCCTCATCTGATGAGTCTTCCATCAGTTTTTTCCTCCACTTCTTCCTGGGCTCCTGCACCTTCCTCACTAGTTTGGCTGCTACCATGCGCCCTGGTAAAACCATCTCGCCCACCCTCACATGCCTGCCGCCTTGGTGCTGCCGACCATCTGGACCTTGCAGATGTTAGCCCTTCCGCATACAACTCCTCCTCCTCTACTTCCTCCACCTCCTCTTGTGCCACCACCTGACACCGAATTCTGTTTAACATGTGCTCCATCATGTAAATCAACGGAATAGTCATGCTGATAATGGCATCGTCAGCACTAAACATCTTCTTCGCCATTTCAAAACTGTGCAGAAGTGTGCATAGGTCCCTGATCTGAGACCACTCCTCCAGCGTGATTTGCCCCACCTGTGGATCTCGTTGGCCCAGGCTATACATCAGAACGTATTGCACTAGGGCATGTCGGTGCTGCCACAGTCGCTGCAACATGTGCAGAGTTGAATTCCACCGGGTAGGCACATTGCATTTTAGCCGGTGAAGTAGCAGGCCCAACGACTTCTGTAGAGATGTAAGTCACGGATCTGCGGGATGCGAATGGCGGAAGTGAGCACACAGCGACCGTGCCCTCTGCAGAAAGCCATCTAGTCCGGGATAGTGGGCTAAAAATTGCTGGACAACCATGTTCAACACGTGAGCCATACAAGGCACGTGTCTGACATTGCCCCGGCGAAGGGCCGCACCCAGGTTTGCAGCATTGTCGCACACGGCCTTACCTGGTTTCCGGTCCAGTGGAGACAACCATTCATGAAACTGGTTCTCCAGAGCTGACCACAATTCCCCCGCTGTGTGACTCACATTTCCCAGACATTTCAAAGTAAAAACTGCCTGATGACGTTGAGCCCTGCTGCCAGCATAGTAAGGAGGCGTGCAGGATCCCTTCTGCGCAGTTAGAAAGCTTGTGCCATGACCAGACAGGCTTTGGGTGCAGGTGGAGGACCGAGAGGAGGTTGAGGAGGCAGAAGCAGTGGAGGAACTTTGAGATAAAGAGGATTGACGCACAACTCGTTGGGACGGCAAGACTTGGACAGCAGCCCCTTTTCCTGCTGTCACCATAGTTGCCCAGTGCCCAGTCAGCGACATGTAACGCCCCTGTCCATGCCTACTCGTCCAAGTGTCTGTGGTGAAATGCACCCTGTCACACACATAGTTTCTCAAAGAAGCGGTGATGTCATGTGCGACATGCTGGTGGAGTGCAGGCACACCTTTCTTTGAGAAGTAGTGCCGACTGGGCATCTGGTACTGGGGCACTGCGACGGACATAAGGTCTCGAAAATCCTCTGTGTCCACCAGGCGGAAAGGCAGCATTTCTGTAGCCAAGAGCTTGCAGATGGTGAAATTCAACCTCTTAGCTTTCTCATGGCTAGGAGGAAATGGTCTTTTACTTGTCCACATCTGAGGGACCGAGGGCTGGCTGTTGTGCTTAGACAGGGTTGAGAAGGGTGTCCCCGGCAAACTGCTGGTCTGTGAGGTAGATGCAGGCAGACATGTTAGGTTGCCTTGATCCAAAGGTGGTGCTATCGATGTCGGACAGCGCTGAACACCAGCTGGTGTTTCCACCTCCAAAGAAAATGATGACCTGCCAATCACGCTGGCTGTTGCGGGTAAAGAGGTGGCAGGTCTGCGTCCCAAAACAGGTGTGACTGCTGTCCCCCCAGTCACAGAGGATGAAGAGGCCGCGGATGCACAAGATGTGGCAGACAGCGGATTGCCCGGCCGGCTAGGCCACATTGTAGCACAGTGAGCTTCCCACTGCAACTTATGTTTCATATCCATGTGCCGGTTCATGCATGAAGTACTCGAATTATGTATTTTTTGGCCTCTACTTAGCTTTTGCTGACAAATGTTACAGAAAACACAAATTGGGTCATCTTTATCAATCTGAAAAAATGCCCAGGCTATGCAAGGCTTAGCACCCATGCGACCTGAAGAGCCACCACGACTTGTGGTCAGAGGCAGAGTTGTGTTTGAGGATGCAGATGTTGACGTGCTTCCAGTACTATGTCTCTGTCCAGGAAGGTGCAACCTGACCTCGTCGTCACTGGCATCCTCCTCCACCTCCTCTGCTGACCTCATCGACTGGCTGACTGTGGGTTGACAGTAAGTGGGATCTCCAACCTCGTCATCATCACACTGTGTGTTACCACACCCATCATCCTAAGAGCCAACCTCTTCCTGCCCTGACAAAAAACTAAAGTTGTCGCTCCAATCAGGTATTTGAGTCTCATCATCGTCTTCCTCATTGTCTCCACCAACAGGAGTTACAGTTTGGGAACGACGGTCTACATTATGGTCAGAACCTTCTGCGCCTGGTCCTGGATCCGACTCATAAAGATTCTGGGCATCAGTGCAGATCATTTCCTCGTCTGGATTCACAGAAGCTCTGTAGCCGACCTCTGAATCCCAGGCTATAGTATGAGTAAACAGCTCTGCAGACTCACCCATCTGTTCTACCCCATACTCAGATGGTCAGCTGGAGACTTGGGAGCTGTGAGGAAGCAAGTGCGATTGGGGTGACACCTCTGAGGACTGGAGTATTTGTGATGTTGAAGTTGAGGTGGAGGAGAGCCCACTTAAAGGAGCACTTGATATCCGTTGAAGCACCTGCTGTTTTTGTGCTTTATCTGGAATTTGTAGTGATTGGCGTGGCCGTAAGAAAGGGATCTTATCACATTGTCCGCTAAAAGAAGTAGACACCTTAGTTTGGCTGGAATATGGTCTTTCTTCTGCAGATGTTACCGTTGCTTTAACACCTACCCCACGGACACAACCTTTTTTTCCCTTCCCATCACGCCTATTCCCAATTCCACCAGCAGCAGGCCTTTTTCCACTCATTTTGGTGGTTAACTAATTCACTACTCTGGAGTTGTTTGCACAAAAAGCAATGGATGGAAATGGAGCAGAGCTGAGTAGCCAAACAGTGGTATTAGGCCAAAAGTATTGGCTGGGTTAGATGCAGATAAAAATTATATTGAATTTGCATCCTGGTGGAGGTTAGTATAGATGGACTGATAGAACAAGTCTCACACACTGCTACAAGCCGAAATATTTTTTCAGAGCTAGATGCAGAAAAAAATTATATTGAATTTGCAACCTGGAGGAGGTTAGTATATATGGATTAATAAAACAAGTCCCACACACTGCTACAAGCCGAAATATTTTTTCAGAGCTAGATGCAGAAAAAAATTATATTGAATTTGCAACGTGATGGAGGTTGGCATAATTGGACTAATAGAACAAGTCCCACACACTGCTACAAGCCAAAATATTTTTTCAGAGCTAGATGCAGAAAAAAATTATATTGAATTTGCAACCTGGAGGAGGTTAGTATATATGGATTAATAAAACAAGTCCCACACACTGCTACAAGCCAAAATATTTTTTCAGAGCTAGATGCAGAAAAAAATTATATTGAATTTGCAACCTGGTGGAGGTTAGTATAGATGCACGAATAGAACAAGTCCTACACACTGCTACAAGCCAAAATATTATTTCAGAGCTAGATGCAGAAAAAAATTATATTGAATTTGCAACCTGGTGGAGGTTAGTATAGATGGACTAATAGAACAAGTCCAACACACTGCTACAAGCCAAAATATTTTTTCAGAGCTAGATGCAGAAAAAATTATATTGAATTTGCAACCTGGTGGAGGTTAGTATAGATGGACTTATAGAACATGTCCCACACACTGCTACAAGCCGAAATATTTTTTCAGAGCTAGATGCAGATAAAAATTATTTTGAATTTGCAACCTGGTGGAGGTTAGTATAGATGGACTAATAGAACAAGTCCCACACACTGCCACAAGCCAAAATATTTTTTCAGAGCTAGATGCAGAAAAAAATTATTTTGAATTTGCAACCTGATGGAGGTTAGTATAGATGGACTAATAGAACAAGTCCCACACACTGCTACAAGCCGAAATATTTTTTCAGAGCTAGATGCAGATAAAAATTATTTTGAATTTGCAACCTGGTGGAGGCTAGTATAGATGGACTAATAGAATGATGCTATACCCAAAAGGTGCAGTAAAAAAATTGGTATTCTATACACAGGTGGTGTAGCTTGCAAAACAGATAGGCTACTCCACTGACTAACCCACACTGGAAGAGGCCAAAAAGGATTTGCTTTGCTAGATTTAGCCAAATGCTGTGAAAAAAACTTGCACAGCACTAAAACAGACCTGCCTGGCAAAAAGTGATAGGAACTGATGAAACCTAGCCGTCAAAAGGACTGCAATTACAATTAGTCTTTACTCCCAACCTATCTATTTAAGAGCACAGACCTGCCTGATAAAAGTGATAGGAACTGATGTAATTGCAGTCCTTTTCAGGGCTAGGTTACAATTAGTCCTTACTCCCAACCTATCTATTTAAGAGCACAGACCTGCCTGATAAAAGTCATAGGAAATTATGTAACCTAGTCCTTAAAAGGACTGCAATCACAGCTATTCCCTACTCCCAAGCTATCTGTAGATTTGTGCGAAAATTGGCTTGAAATTAACAAAGTATAGCGCACACAGCAACAGCGGTGCCGTCTAACACGCAGCTGCAGCAGTGAGAAAATGGTGGCGATGGGGAAAATGGCTGGGTCTTATAGGGCAAGGACATGTGACATACACTGCCAATGACACATGCCCTTGCTTGTGTGAAAAAAAGCAGTTCTCTCCGTGTGTGCGCTGCTGATAGGCTGACAGATTGCACCTCCCCACTGTAAATGCGGGAAAGAGAAAAAAAAATGGAGCTCTTCATTATTTCTGCAGAGATCCATCCCCTGCCCCGCTGTACACTCAAACTGCGTATTAACATTAATTTTCATCATTACTGAGAAAAAATCCTGTTATGATTTTGGTGCACGAACAGTTATCGAACATAACCTCGAACAGCCGATTTTTTTCAAATTGTTCGTGTTCGCCGAACGGCTCGAACACCGTGCAAAACAGCTCGAATTTGAGATTGGTGAACAGTTCGAGTCGAACACAGCTCATCTCTAGAGACGACCTGGGACCCCTCTCAACTGCAGTCACCTCTGTAAGCTACATTTGCATTGTAAGACTTGCCCCCAAATTTTGGGGAAAAAAAGTGCATCTTATAATCAGAAAAATACGTTACATTTATTATTTCTTAATCCGCTTTAGTGCATGTTTTTTTTTGTGCATATATTTTTTTTAATGTCTCAAATTACTTTTGTCCTTTGGGCATAAAAGTAGTTAAACAATCTGAAGAAAGGGAAATTTTTAAAACAAGATTTTTATGTATGGATTTTTAAAAATAAAGAAAGCAAAGGAATATATTTCCTTCCATTAAATGTATTGGGAACTTATTCTGTGACTTAACTGGACTAGAAGCACCTAGGCTTACAAGCCTTCAAAGTAATTGTGATTCTGCACATCTTCTAAGGAGAAACATTGAGATATTGTTCTATGGTATAACCAAAATACAAGGATTGCAGACATCTACTACTATGAAGCACTATGGCTTATTTTTTTTTCATTTAGAATATAGCTAGCTAGCTCTTGACCTATATAGGATACCACATTCATGTATTAGTTAATTGATACCATCTGTCCTTGATATCTAGGAGAATGAAATCCCCATTGAATCTATTGTTTGAAATAAAGGAAAAAGAATTGACAGTGGGAAGAAATAACACTTTTTATATCCTTATTAATAACAAAACTTTTTTAGAAAACACCATGCATTAAATGAATGCTTCAAGTATATAATTTTTGATAAAAAAAATTATTCTCAAAAATATCAGTAATGCTAACAGCTTGAATGTTTCTGGCAGCTTTTGTTATTTTCTGTCATTTTTTATTTACAACAAAATAGTTGCTAGTTACCACAATTAAATAGTTCTTCAGGCACAATTACCATACAGTTGAATATCTAATTAATGAATCTGCCTATTATTCTAAGGACTGTGTATTATGAATTTTATGACTAATAATAAAAGTCAGACAAAGTGAACACTACTTAGATATTTACTAGTTTACTCAGAAAAGACAGGAAGTAGGCATGAGTGGACCTGTGGAAGTTCGGGTTTGTTGGGTGCGACCAAACTTTAGTCTTAAGTTTGGTTCCGGTACCAGAACTGTACCCGAACTTGAATCTGAACCTGAACCCCACAGAAATAAATGGGGATCTAAACTTTGGAGTTGGAAAATCTCTGTCTCTCTCTTGCTCCACTCAATACTCCCGAATTGTAAAGCGGGCCTCCAGGATTAGTCTGTGCTCGGAGGTCAGCACTGGACTCTAGCTGTCCAGTACGAACCCAGAACTTTACAGTTTGGGTTTGCTCATTTCTAATAGTAAGCTTTCTCTTTCTGAGACAGAAGTCCCTATTTTTCTCTCTGTAAAAAGGAATGATCAAACAATTAAGCAAAGAGGCCATTTTAAATCTAAATTTCCCAAGCTTGATTTTTGAGCAGAGTGGCCAACAGGGTCCTCTAATGCAGCACATAACTTTTTCAGGTATGTGCACATTACATCTTTCTCAGGCAGCTTCTGCCTGAAACATAGCTTGAAAGGCACTAAAAGAATGCCAATAGAGTAAATATATGCATAGCAATGTGCGAATGTGTTCCATCTTTTTTTCACTTTTTTAATGGCTTCAGGCTTCAAAACCCATGGAGCAGATAAAAAAATTAACAGTCCAGTCTACTGGTGGCTTCCACTATGCTATATATGTAATAAAATAAAAAATGACATCATAAAATACACTTGAGAGAAAACAAAGCATTTTCTGCTTCAATACGTATGTGGATACACCCAGGTCTAAAAGACACCACGTGCACATACCCTTAAAAGGCTTTTTTACCCATCATATTAAGCAAAGTCTGAGTCAAGCTTTAGGAACAAATTGAACTTTATAGCATCGCTGGATTTTTGAGGTTTTCCATGCTGTATATTTTATTCTGCTAAAAATATATCAAATGAATCTCAAATAGCACAAATATATTAAATTAATTAAGGTACCCATAAGTCACATGGGTAAGCATAGAACCAAAAAAGAAAAGAATGTGCCAGCAACAAAGTACAAGAATGTCTTTAATAAAAACATTAATTGTATAAGGCAAATTTTAAAAATGACAAAGAATACAGTTAGAGCCAATACCGAAAAACAGACACAGAAGAGAAAGAAAGTTTGTGGGTGAGTCATTTGAAAAAATCCATAAGTACATGTGTACATGTGTACATGGGTATACCAAATGTAAATCACCATAAAGTAAACATGATCCTGATACATATGTATAGAGGGCGTTAGGGATAACAGATTTTTATGGTGCAACAATGTTACTGCTGAATCCCCTTCAGAAGGAACATATTAATAGTGCTATAACAGCCATGTGTAGACAGAGAAAGAGGTATGCTTAGGGCATAAAGTTCCCAGCAGAAGTTTGGGACACTCTTCAGATTTTTTATATTTAATTTATTTTACTCACTAATATAGCACCATTAATTCCACAGCATTTCACAGACAATCTAGATTCCCTATCAGTATGTCTTTGGAGTGTGGGAGGAACCCAGAGGAAACCCTTGAGAACATACAAACTCCTTGCAGATGTTGTCCTTGATGGGATTTGAACCCAGGAGCCACCATGCTGCCCATATGTCAAGTATATTATTAAGTCTCATAGCTTACTAAATGAAGTAGATTTAAGCAGAATATTTCTTAATTTTTAGCAGGTCAACCCATTTAAAGGAACTACAAACATCCTAAAATAACATAAAACACTAACTAATTATTAGCTATTGTCATGTGAGTGTTCATGTAATAAATTTAAAGTAGTCATTTTTTTTATTTGCATTTTCATAAAAGTAGTACGCTTATTTTTCGTATAAGAATTTCATATGTGTCGTATTTCACATACAGGTATTTCAAAATATATAAATATTCTTCCACATCAATTTGTTATGTCTTAGTAGAGTCACGTTTTTTCTTCTATCTCGCATTCTATCAAACAGCTGTCTTTGGCATGACCCAAGAGTAAGCTCATCTTTAACAATCAGTACAACATTTTTACTGCACGAGAGGAATGTGTAAAAATAAAGAAGAAATATTATTGGGTATTTTCAAGAAAATTTTCCCTTAGAGATTTGAAACATTATAAGTAAAGAAAGCTTTCCAAACCCTAGTGTGTAGCATGGTATATATTGTATCCTGTTATAATGAGAACTGTGCTGTCAAAGTATGATCATATTTTCCAGTTTACTATAGCGAATAGCTGAATATTCCCATATATTTGAGATGCTGTTCTGTAAAAAAAAAGCAAAATAAAGAAAACTATTCACATTAAAAATATTGTGTAAAATAAAATATTTATGTTTTAAATTGACAGTATCAAATATACTACAACAAGGATAGAATACATACACATTTATGATAAAAAAAAAGTAAGATTTTTTCCATTTGGACAATTCACTGCATCATTAGTTAATTATTTTTAACAATAAAAATTTTTTTCTTGTGTTCAAATTTGTATGAAAAATAGTGCTACTTATTCTCCTGGTAACCATCCAAAAGCAACACTTAATTCACAGGAGATATCATTAAAAAAGAAAAATAGAGATTATTTTCAGTTACATTGTATATATTGTTGAGAAGTATACAGCAATTTAATGTGGTAGATCTGAATAGTATGAATATTGATCTGTTATATGTGCTTTAGCTGGTTAAAAGACAATTCTTGTACAAGCAATTAGCTATCTTTTATTACCATACAGACATGTTATTTCTTTGTATTCAAGACTAACTGATCAATACAAAATTGCAATAGTTTCTTATGCAGAGAACACAAACATATTTAACTATATTCAACCACGTAAAGTATTGTAAAGCATAGCTATATAGATGAAATTCCAGTTAGTATTATTATACTCTGTCTAAAGGTGACATCTAAAACAGTTCATGACTGGTTTTAATGTCAAACTATTGCATATACATAAATTACAGGACATGGGAATATTTGGATAGCTGTTACAATGATAAATCGCACACGATTTCTATGACTTATTATACTACAATAAAACTGCTAATGAATTTCTTATGCCTGGGTTTTCAGAAAAGCCCCATGTGGCATGTGACATTATTATTATTGAAACAGATGCATGTTTAGAGATTCAAAGGTTTCTCTAGACTTCATATATTAGAAAAATGATGATATTGTTAGTGCATTTTCTTCTTAGACATGCTTAGGAATAAAAAATCCTATATAGGTTATCTTAAAAAGACACACTCTTTGAAAGGGAATATGTCTCCAAATTTTTGCTGCCCCATCTGAGAACAGAATGATGTAGGGAATGTGATCATAATTTCATCAATGTTTCACTTACTTTACTGGTTGCTTTAGTTTCAATTAAAAACACTTTTATCTGCTTCATATCCACCAGTTCAATAAAAGTTGAGATCCATAAGAAATAGGAGTCCTTAGCCAAATAGAAAAGGCAAGAGTGGCTACCTCATTACACCTGTCACGCTAGCAATTTTACACCCTCCTTCTGTTGCCTGGTTTATTTAATTTGAGAATGTAGTTATACATGAAAAGAACTTTGCTTACAACTAACCTAAGAAACAAATTAATGGCCATTACAATTTTAAAAATTTGAGAGTCCTCAGTGGTTGATACCTTTTAATGGCTAATTTAAAATATGGTATCAACCACTGAGGACTCTCAAAATTTAATGTTTTTCTATCTACTGGCTAACAGAGTACAAAGATGATTTTTCCTGCCCTTTACAAGAAATGTCTGTGAAAATTTTTCAACAATGTTATGTAGCTAGATGGGTAAGGTAAGGAAACTTTGATGATAAGTAAGAAGATTCATTGGAAACTATATTGTTAGTATATAATGTCTACAAATTTAGTGTCATTAAATTACAGTTGTGTATGTGAAAATGTTTTCAAAAATTATATTCATGAGACATTTTGATTAACAAAAAAAATTAAAGAAATATCAAACTAAAAGAAATGATAAAAGTACTGTGAGACATTGAGGGGAATCATATACGAGGGTCGTTACGTTTCCTCCAGGATGTGTATGGAAACATACTTAACCTGCTGTAGAGCATTGTAATTACAGACACCGCTGTGGTTAAAATGCAAAATAAAAGTAAGTGTGGCCTGGGTCAAGCTATTTGACCAAGTCAGATTTAATAAAATCTGACACGTGCTTATATTTTTGGTGAGGTCTGTAGGAAGATAGTGGTATGGATCTCTACCTCCGGTCCAGATTGTGCAAGTGGTGCATGGCCACGATTCACATTTAATCCTGCAGGTATGGGTTGTGCGCGTTAATGTTGATTTTCAAGCCTGTTAGATTTATTTGCCTGTAAATCTTCAACTAGGGCCTTCCGGTACTGGAACATTTTAGTAGACCTCTCCTCCATGGAAAGGAGAGATGGAAAGTTCTCCTTGCATCATGGGTCTAGGAGGGTGACCAGCCAGTAATTAGTGTTGACCAAAATGTGTACAACACGAGGGTCATGGGAAAAGCTGCAGAACTTAAACTCAGCCATGTGTGCCAGACTGCCAACAGCCTCAACTTCCCTGTCTCCACCAAGAGGACGACTGTCTATATCCTCCTCCTCGTCTTCAGGTCATCCATGCTGGACAGAAGGGATGAAGGTTGTGTGGGTAGTACCATCTGTAGTGCAGGCAACCAGCCCTTGTTCCTCCTCCTCATTGTCATCTAATCCGCGTTGAGAAGATGACATGAGGCTGGGCTGTGTAGCATCACCCTGTATAGTTTCTTTCTCCATCTCAACTTGATTTGCCTGCAAAGCCTCCTCTTTAATTGTGAGCAGTGAGCCTTTCAGTAGACAGAGAAGTGGGATGGTTACGCTGATTATGGTGCCATCATTGCACACCATCTTAGTCGAGTCCTCAAAGTTTTGGAGAAATGCACAGATGTCAGACATGCATGCCAACTCATCAGCTCTTATGTGTGGAGACTGACCGGAATGCCGATGGGCATGTTGTAGCTAGTATTCAACTACTGACCTCTGCTGCCCACACTACCTTGCCAACATGCCAACATATGAAACATTAAGTTCAACATGTGGTGACATCGTACACCAGTCGGAGAGCTGAAAGTTGAAAACACTGCTGCAGCACTGCCAGGGTGGCAGAAGCTGTAGCTGACTTGCGGAAATGGGCAAACACATGACATACTTTAACTATTAGCTCAGGCAGATCTGGGTAGGTTTTGAGAAACCGCTGAACCATTAAGTTGAGCATGTGGGCCAGGCATGGTACGTGTGCGAGGTTGCCAAGCTTCAGAGCCAGCACCAGGTTATGGCCATTCTTACATATGACCATGCCTGGCTGTAGATTCAGGGGCGAGATCTAAAGATCAGTCTGGTCGGTTAGACATTTCAACAACTCTGCGAAGGTGTGGGGTCTGTCACCAAAGCAGATTAGCTTAAGCAGAGCTTGTTATAGCTTGGCAGAGGCAATGCTGCAGTGCTTCCAGCTTGTGACTAATGTTAATGTTTCGGAGATAGAGGGTGAGGAGGAGGTGCAGAAACTGCTGTAGAAGGTGGGGAAAACCCTGATTGAGCCAGGGCTTGCAAGCCTCAGCGTCAGTAGCACGTGTTCCGTCCCTGGGTCTGACTGGGTCCCAGCTTACACAATATGCACCCAGTGTGGCATCAGGGAAATGTAGTATCCATGGCCACAAAAACTTGTCCACATGTCCGTGGTTAAGTGGACCTTTGCAGTAACAACGTTGGTCAGGGCATGGCTGATGATATGGGACACATGCTTGTGTAAGGCGGGGATAGCACACTGGGAGAAAAAGTGGTGGCTGGGACAGAGTACCGAGGGATAGCCGCTGCCATGAGGTTGTGGACAGCTTCCACCTTCATAAACCTAAAGAGCAACATTTCCAGAGAAAGCAGTCTGGAAATGTGACCGTTTAGTATTGTGACCTGTGGGTGGGTGGCTGTGTATTTACACTTGCGTTCAAAGGACTGGGGTAAGGACAACTGAACGCTGCTCTAGAACAAAGATGTGGATATGGCCGCTGACGGTGGATGCAAGTGTGCAATGACAGGTGCAGGGTGGGAAGCATCTTCGCCTGCGTCATGGATGGGGGATTGGTGTGCATGTAGAACAAGGGAAGAGGCAATGCTGTCACCCAAAGACACTGTTTCTGGATCCTGGCGTTCGGCCCAACTAGTCGGGTGCTTTGCTATTATGTGCCTGACAATGATGGAGGTGGTCAGGCAGGTATTTCTGCTGCCCCTGCTGATGCTGACATGGTGATGTTTCAAATTGCCCTTTTTGGGTTAATTGGACCGTCTTTAAAAAAGCGCCAGACTAGAGAACACCTAACTCTTGGCTTGGCAACTTCCACGTAGGGAAGTATGATATTTTCCTGCTGAAAAACTTTGCATGATTTTGTATTGCAAGAAAAATTGCCCCAGATTGACTTGTTACACTGCAGTAGCAATATAGCGATGCTATTGCTAACCAACCTAGTCTGGCTGTATGCTTTTAATGCAAAAATGGAGCAGTATAAATGTTGTATAATATTTTGATGCTGAGAAAACATTGCAGGATTAGTATCATAGGAAACTTTGCCCACCCCAGATGGACTTGTTATGCTGCAGTAGAAATATAGCGATGCTGTTTGTAGTCAACCAAGTCTGGCTGTATGTTTTAACGCACAAATGGAGAAGTATAAGTGGTATATAACATTTTGATGCTGAGAAAACTTTGCAGGATTCGTATTGCAGGAAAATTTGCTCACTTCAGATGGACTTAATGCACTACAGTAGCAATTTGGCGATGCTATTGCTAACCAACCAAGTCTGGCTGTATGTTTTTAATGCTCAAATGGAGCAGTATAAATGGTGTATAATGTTTTGATGCTGAGAAAACTTTGCAGGATTTGTACCGCAGGAAAATTTACCCACCTCAGATGTACTTATTACATTGCAGTAGCAATATTGCAATGCTATTGCTAACCAAACAAGCTTGGCTATATGCTTTTAACGCACAAATGGAGCAGTATAAATGGCTTCTTATTATTAGTAGTAGTATTATTAGTAGTAATGAGCGAGCACTAAAATGCTCGGGTACTCGTTGTTCAAGTCCAGCAAATTAAAATGCTCGAGTGCTCGGTCAGAGTAATGAGCCCAATGTAAGTCTGTGGGAAACTCGAGCATTTTTTCGGCGGCTCCCCCCCGGCGGTCTGCAAAGGACCTAAAAATTGCTCAAATCAATGGGAACAGTGCTCAAATGACATAGGATCATCATGGGGAAGAACCCTTGAAGCATTTCTGACTCCCAGGTCACTGCTGTCAACAGGTTGTGAGAGGTGTTAAGCCACTTTTACAGACTCACAATGAAACAGCCAAAAACTAAACCAAAATGGATTTTCCTGGGAAATATGTTAAGGAACATTTCCAGGATAATGACTTGTTGTGTAAGGCAAAATAAATAATAACCAAAAACAAAAATGCTCCTCCACAATTTGGACTATGTTCACAAGTAAAGTTTTTGATGTGTTTTAGCACTTTTGCATTGCTTTCAACCAAGACAAATGCATTCACCGAGAAATGTCATTTTAACATTTTACAACCTTATCTGGCCATGTGGTGTGTGACACATCATCAGACACATCCTGTTTCATTTATGAAGGAGGGATTGTGAAAGTCACAAACACTATTTTTACAGCCTTAATATTCTTAAAGGGCCAACAGTCAGCCGTCGCTATGGTTAGAGAGCCTTCAGCCGGCTTTGCTTTGTTGTTCCCATTATTAACGAGTGGTTCTCCTATACTGTTGTTGCGTATGCAGTGACTGCAAAGGCTGTCAAAAATTTGAACACAACCCAATACCCCTTCGAAGAGACATAGAGGAGGGTCTCAGTAAAAAAAATGTTCCCATTATAAAGGAGCGGGTCTTCTATAATGGTAATGCCCATGCTGTGACTGCAAGGGCTGCCAAAATTTGGGAAAAATTGCACTAACAATTTAATGACACATAGAGCACAACATGTTCCCATTAGAAAGGAGAGGGTCTGCTATTCAGTTATAGGGTATACAGTGAGTCCAACGGCTGTAAAAATTTAGGAAAAACCATACTAACAATTTAAAGACACATAGAGCTGGGCCACAGTAACGACATGTTCCCATTAGAAAGGAGAGCGTCTCCAATACTGTTTGCCTATGCAGTAACTGCAATGGCTGCCAAAAATTTGGAGGAACTACAATGCCCCTTACAAGAGATGTAGAGGTCATAGGGCCTCGTGAAAACAATGTTCCCATTATTAGGAAGTGTCTCTCCCACACTGTTTGCCTATGCAGTGAAGCAATGGCTGCCAAAAATGTGGAGGAACTCCAATGCCCCTTGCAAGAGGCGCAAATATGTTGATATGGTACATATGGTGGTGATATGGTGGCGGAGGATGAGGATGCAGAGAAAGAGAAGAAGAGCAAATAGACAAAATCAGGAAGCGTATACCCCTGTCTGGGTGTGAAAACAGAGGTGCATGGAAATAGAGTTAGACCTCCCCCAAAAAAGGACACTGTATTTGAGTTTGTTACTCTGCTGTCTTTTGGAGGTGTTGAGAAGTCTGGCCCATCCAGCCCTTGTTCAAATTTATAAGAGTCAGCCTGTCAGTATTTTTAGTTGACAGGCGGATGTGCCTATTGGTTATAATTCCACAGGCGGCACTAAAAACCCGCTCTTACAAAATGCTAGCGGCAGGGCAGGCCAGGCCAGGACCTCCAAGCCGTAGAGATCCAGTTCATGCCATGTGTCTAGCTTGGATACCAAATAATTATAAGGCACAGAGGAATCACGGAGGACGTTGGTACAGTCGGCAAGGTACTCCCTCATCATCTTCCGCAACTTTTCCCTCCTTGGGGGAGTACCCCGCGCATCAGGGCTTGTGCAATGGGAGGGTCTGAGGAAACTGTCCCAGAACTTTGACAGTGTTCCTCTGCCTTTGCTGGATTACATTTGTGTCTCTCTCGCCTGTACTCCTTTGTTGTCCAATGAACTGTGACCTCTGCCGCCAGCGTTTTCAGATGGGAATTTTTTTAAGAATTCCGCAACAAGGGCCTTCTCGTACTGCCCAATTTTGTTAGGCCTGTCCTGTACGAGAAAAAGAGACAGAAAGTTCTCCTTGTAGCATGGGTTTAGAAATGTCACCAACCAATAATGACTGTCACGCAAAATTTGGACAACACGAGGGTCACGGGAAAGGCAAAACATAACATAAACTCAGCCATGTGTGCCAGACTACAAAGAGGAAAGACTTCCATGTCCTCACCAAGAGGACGACTGAACATGCTCTCCTCCTCATCCTCCTCCTTCCTGTCCTCAGGCCATCCACGCTGAGCAGATGGTATGACAGCTGTGTTGTGCTGTGCATGACAGCACTATATCATTTACAGCGCAGGAAACTAGCTCCTGTTCTTCTTCCTACTCCTCCTCTTCCTCATTGTCACCCAATCTACGTTGGGATGAGATGAGGCTGGGCAGTGTGGAATCCACCTGTATGTTTCCTTGCTTCATCTCATCGTTCTCTGCCTGCAATGCATCCTCTTTGATTGTGAGCAAAGAGCGTTTCAGAAGACAGAGAAGCGGGATGGTGACGCTAATTATGGCATCATCGCCGCTCACCATCTTGGTGGAGTCCTCAAAGTTTTGGAGGATGGTACATATGTCTAATATTCATGTCCACTCCTGAGGTTTCATGTGTGGCGTCTGACCTGAATACCGAGAGCCTTGTTGATGCTGGTAGTCAACAACTGCCTTCTTCTGCTCACAAATCCTTCCCAACATCTGCAATGTAGAGTTCCAACACGTGGGGACATCACAGATCAGTCGGTGAGCTGGAAGCTGCAAATGCTGCTGAAGCATGGCAAGGGCAGCGGAAGCTGTAGCAGGCTTTCTAAATTGTACCCGCAGGTCGCGTACTTTGACAAGCAGATTTCACAGATCCGGGTAGGCTTTGAGCAACTGCTGAACCACGAGGTTAACCACATGGGCCAGGCATGGTATGTGTGTGACCTCGCCTTGCCTCAGAGCCGCCACCAGGTTCCGGCCATTTTCACACACGACCATGCCTGGCCGTAGGGTCAGCGGTTTCAGCCACAGATCTGCCTGCTGTTTCAGAGCTGTCAAAAACTCTTCAGCATTGTGCAGTTTGTCACCTAAGCATAATAGCTTCAGCACAGCCTGTTGCCGCTTGGCCGAGGCAGTGCTTCCAGCTTGCGACTGATGATGTCATTTCGGAGATGGAGGCTGAAGAGGAGGACAAGGAGGTGCAAGAGCTGTAGAATGTGGGGGCAACCCTGATTTACCCATGGCTCGCAGTCCTTGGCGTCAGGAGGACTTGTTCCGTCCCAAGGTCCGACAGTGTCCCGGCTACCACTATATTATCCCAGTGTGCTTTCAGTGATATGTACCGTCCCTGCCCACAAGCATTTGTCCACTTGTCCGTGGTTAGGTGGACTTTCCCAGTAACTGCATTATTGAGGGCACATCTAATGTTGTGGAACACTGGCTCATGTAATGAGGGGACTGCACACCGGGAGAAATATTGGCGGCTGGGTACCGAGTGCCGAGGGATGGCCGCCGCCATCAGGTTGCGGAAAGCTTCAGTTTCCACAAGCATACACCAGTGGCCAAAATTGAGGCAACAACTGCAGTTTTTCACCATCACCAATATTTAATAAAAATTTTCACTGACCTACTTACTTGAACACACGCCCTCTTCTGCGATCTGTCGTGTATGTTTGTTTATAGTGACTTGGGTGTGATTTAAGACTGATATCGTGCGATTAAAAGGCGTTTTTAATATTTTAAAGCCAGAAGGTATGCAATTACATGTTTTCGTTCTCAAAGTGTGTAAGCAGTTTCAAGAGACTGGTTCGATAAAGAATAAACCAGGTAGAGGAAGGAAGAAGGCTACAAATCCTCAGACTGATAGAAGAATTGTTAGATTTGCCCTAAGTAACAGGAAATCAACTGCTGTTGACATCAACAAGGAGCTTGTCAACACTGGAGTGACAGTGTCCGATCGGATGGTTCGACGACAATTGGTAAACGCGGGGTTAAGAGCCAAAATACCACGTAAAAAGCCATTTTTGAATGACTCACAGCGTCAGAAACATCTGCACTGTGCCAAAGAACATTCTAAATGGACCATTGAACAATAGAGAAATGTTTTATGGCGCGATGAGACACGCATATCCATCTTTGGCAGCGACGGAGTCCGCTATGTTCGACGACCTGGAGAGGATTGCTTGCCAGATAGTACAGTACTCATCATGAAGCATCCTCTGAGTGTTATGGTATGGGGCTGCATGTCCAGAGATGCAGTTGGTAGGCTGCAGGTAATTGAAGGAACAGTTAATGCTGAAAAGTACATCAAGCATGTCCTTCAGCCTAAACTCATTCCTTCGGCACGCGATGTATTTGGTGAAGGGAAACAGTTTATTTTTCAGCAAGATGGATCCCTATGCCATACAGCTAAAAAATGCTTCTCTTGGTTCAAGGACAAAAATGTCCATCTATTGAATTGCCCAGGAAACAGCCCAGATCTTAATCCTATTGAGAATCTCTGGGCTCGGCTTAAGAGCGGTGTCAAAACAGCGGGCTTCAAACAAGCAGGAACTCATTGCAGAAATCATCAAATCATGGTTTCATATCATCACACAATCTGATTTAAACAAACTGGTAAATAGCATGCCAAGTAGATGCCAGGCAGTTATCAAGGCCAATGGCTATCCAACTAAGTATAAACATTTTAGTGTTAGATATGAAAATAGGACAAATAAATGGCTTTTCTCCCAAAGTCATTTGAGTGACAATAGTGTCCATTTTGTTGACAAATGAACAAATTTCCTGCTAATATTGTGTTTCTATATGATATTTTGTTATTTCTACTTAAAAACTTTACTGTGAAATCAAAAACATTCATGAAATTTGGATTTGTATTGGCAAAATGCTAAAAATTCCTAAATCTTGAGGGTGTTGACTCAATTTTGGCCATGAGTGTAAAAGGCAACATTTCGAGCGCAAGCATTTGCGAAATGTGTGAATTTTTTAGTGTGGCCTGTGGGGTGTTGGCTGCGTATTTGCACTTGCGTTCCAAGGTCTGGGGTAGGGTCAACTGAACGCTGCGCTTGGTCAAGGACGTGCTTGCTGATGGTGTTAGTTGAGAGTGTTCAACGACAGGTGCAGGGCGAGAGGCATCTTGGCAAGCGCCATGGACAGGGGATTGGCGTGCATGCACAATAGAGGAGCAAGAAGTGTTGTCACCAGCAGACACTGTTGCTGGACCCTGGGGTTCTGCCCACTTAGTCGGGTGCTTTGCTGCCATGTGCCTGATCATGCTGGTGGTGGGCAGGCTGCTAGTTTTGCTACCACTGCTGATGCTGGTGTGCCAGGTGGTGCAAATGGCCTTTTTGGGGTTATCTGCAGAGTCTTTAAAAAATAACCAGACCCGGGAAGAACTAACATTTGTACTGGCAACTTCCGCCGTGTTGGCGTTAAAGATTGCTTTTCCACCTTGTCTGTGGCCACCACACTGCTTCTTCCTGCCTGTTGTTGTGCTACGCCTCCCTCCCCCTGCGTACTGCTGCCCTTGCTCTGTATGTCCCCCTGCCAGGTTGGGTCAGTTACTTTATCATCCACTACCTCGTCTTCCACTTCTGCACCCTGGTCCTCCTCCTGACTTTCTGGCAATTGTGTCTCATCATCATCTTCATCCACCTCTTGTGACAGTAATTCTACTTTCCCACCATCGCCTTCATGTGGCCGTGGCTGCTCCAATACTTGGGCATCGCTACACGCGTTCTCTTCTTGAAGCTGGCTGGGCAAGAGGCCCGAATCTACAAATGGAAAAGTGAACAGCTCTTCTGAGTGTCCAAGTGTGGGATCAGTTTTCTCCAGGCACTTGGCATGGTGGGAGGAAGGAGGATCAGGGTGAGGAATATGCGGTCCAGACTCACGGCTACTGAGACTCGACCATGTGGAAGACAGGGTGGTTGGTAGTGGTGGCAAAGTGACTGGAAGCATTATCTGCTATCCAACCTACAACCTTTTCACACTGCTCTGGGTTCACAAGTTGTGTATTCGGGTCCCCTAGTAATTTGGACAGGAAGGTCGAGCGACAAGATGTGGTTGTTTGTTGCGGCACAATTTCAGCTTGCCCACGGCCACATCCTCGGCCTCTGCATGCACCATCACAATAACATCCACTTCCCCGTCCCTTGCCATGCCCCTTTCCCACTTTTAATGGAGGACAATATTTTGTCACGAGAAATGGCTGATTTTGAAATAGAGTTATATGTGATACGTCTGACAAAGAACCACAATTTTAAATAGCAGGTCTGTAATTTACTAATATTTTTCTACACAGACACCTAGTGTGAATAGCTTGACCAACAAACTGCAACGGAATGAAAATGGAAGAAATGGCTGATTTTGGAACACTCTTATAGGTGTTATGTCTGACAGAGAACCACGGTTTTAAATAGAAGGCCTCTAAATTACTAATACTATTTTTCACAGACACCTAGTGTGAATAGCTTGACCGACACTGCAACAGAATGGAAAAGCAGGCCAATATTTTCCACGTTCAGTTTAAATTTCTAGATTTTTATCGCTGAAATAGTGAACAGATCTGGCTTTATTCTACAGTGAGGACAAGCAAATTGAGCAGAAAAATAGTGTACTATGAATTGCTTTTAAAGCAAATAACCAGGATTCAGTCTCTGTCTGAAGCCTTTATAGACTGTGCAAGTGCGACACGCCTGCGCTGTCTGGCTCCAGACAGAAGACCGCATGGAGCCATTACAGGTAAGAGGAGTGTATGGCGCCGGAGATCACAGTATGCGTAGACACTGAACACATAATGCGATCTCCGGCGCCATACTTACATACTTACCTGACCGGGAACAGTTGTGCCGCTGCACCTCTCTTTGCCGGAGACCGGGGCAGGAGTGAGGCGTTGGAATAGGCGCATGCGCATGGCGCCGGATAGCGCTATTTTACTGAAGACACATTTGCAGTGTGTCTTCAGCAAAATGGCGTCGGACAGCGCGGTATGGGCACGCGCGTACTCCAGTACCACACTCTACCCCTGGCCTCCGGCAGAACAGGACACCGCAGCACTGGAGCACAGGGAAGAAAGATGAGTATAAGTGTTTATTTTTTTGTATGTGTGCGCAGAGTGAAAGGGATGAGTGGTGCCATACATACCAGGACTAGGGGGATGAGGGGTACCATGCATGCCAGGATTGTGGGGTGAGTGGACCATGCATATCAGGATGACTGGTAGCACACATACCACGATTGGGGGGGATGAAGGGTACCATGCATACTAGGATTGTGGGGTGAGGGGACCATACATACCAGGATTGGGGGGTGAGGGGACCATGCATTCCAGGATGAGAGGTACCACACATAAAAGGATTGGAGGGTGAGAGGACCATGCATACCAGGATTGGGGGTGAGGGGACCATGTATACCAGGATTGTGGGGTGAGGGGATCATATATACCAGAATGAGGGGTACCACACAGACCAGGATGGGGGGGTGAGGGGACCATGAATACCAGGATTGGGGGGTGAGGGGACCATGCATACCAGAATTGGGAGGTGAGGGGACCATTCATTCCAGGATGAGGGGTACCACACATACCAGGATGAGGGGGTGAGGGGACCATGCATACCAGGTTTGGGGAGTGAGGGGACCATGTATAACAGGATGAGGGGTACCACACAGACCAGGATTGGGGGGGTGAGGGGACCATGCATACCAGGATTGGGGGGGTGAGAGGACCATGCATACCAGGTTTGGGGGGTAAGGGGACCATGCATACCAGAATTGGGAGATGAGGGGACCATGCATACTAGGATGAGGGGTACCACTTATACCAGGATTGGGAGGTGAGGGGACCATGCATACCAGGATGAGGGGTACCACTCATACCAGGTTTGGGGGGTGAGAGGACCATGCATACCAGAATTGTGAGGTGAGGGGACAATGCATACCAGGATGAGGGGTACCACTCATACCAGGATTGGGGGGTGAGGGGACCATGCACCAGGATTGGGGGGGTGAGGGGACCATGCATACCAGGATTGGGGGGTGAGAGGTGCCATACATAACAGAATAGGGATGAGGGGTACCATATGTACCAGGATAGGAATGCAGGGAACCATGCAGACCAGGATGAGGGATGAGGTGCCATGCATACAAGGATGAGGGGTACCATGCATACCAGGATGAGGGATGGGGTGCCATGCATACCAGGATTGGGGGATGAGGTGCCATGCATACCAGGATGAGGGGTATCATACATACCAGGATAGGGATGAGGGGTACCATACATACCAGGATGAGGGATGGGGTGCCCTGCATACCAGGATAGGGATGAGGATTACCATGCATACCTGAATTGGTGGTGAGTGGTGCCATGCATACCAGGATTGGGGGTGAGGGGTGCCATGCATACCAGGATAGGATGGTGGGGACAGGATGGGGCAGCACAAATACCAGGAGGGGAGCAGCACATACCAGCATGGGAGACCATACAGTATACCAATAAAAATGCTCGCCACCCGGGCGTAGAATGAGTTCAATAGCTAGTGTGTGTATGTGTGTGTGTGTGTTTATATATGTGTGTGTGTATATGTGCATGTATATATATATATACAGTGGTGGCCCAATGTATTGTCACCCCTGCAATTCTGTCAGATAATACTTAGTTTCTTCCTGAAAATGATTGCAATCACAAATTCTTTGGTATTATTATCTTCATTTAATTTGTCTTCAATGAAAAAACACAAAAAGAATTGTCCTAAAGCCAAATTGGATATAATTCCACACCAAACCTAAAAAAGGGGGTGGACAAAAGTATTGGCACTGTTTGAAAAATCATGTGATGCTTCTCTAATTCGTGTAATTAACAGCACCTGTAACTTACCTGTGGCACCTAACAGGTGGTGGCAATAACTAAATCACACTTGCAGCCAGTTAACATGGATTAAAGTTGACTCAACCTCTGTCCTGTGTCATTGTGTGTACCACATTGAGCATGGAGAAAAGAAAGAAGACCAAAGAACTGTCTGAGGAATTGAGAAACCAAATTGTGAGGAAGCATGAGCAATCTCAAGGCTACAAGTCCATCTCCAAAGACCTGAATGTTCCTGTGTCTTCCGTGCGCAGTGTCATCAAGAAGTTTAAAGCCCATGGCACTGTGGCTAACCTCCCTAGATGTGGACGGAAAAGAAAAATTGTCGAGAGATTTCAGCGCAAGATAGTGCGGATGGTGGATAAAGAACCTTGACTAACATCCAAACAAGTTCAAGCTGCCCTGCAGTCCGAGGGTACAACAGTGTCAACCTGTACTATCCGTCGGCGTCTGAATGAAAAGGGACTGTATGGTAGGATACCCGGAAAGACCCCACTTCTTACCCCGAGACATAAAAAAGCCAGGCTGGAGTTTGCCAAAACTTACCTGAGAGCCTAAAACGTTTTGGAAGAATGTTCTCTCGTCAGATGAGACAAAAATAGAGCTTTTTGGGAAAAAGCATCAACATAGTGTACAGGAAAAAAAAAGAGGCATTCAAAGAAAAGAACACGGTCCACACAGTCAAACATGGCGGAGGTTCCCTGATGTTTTAGGGTTGCTTTGCTGCCTCTGGCACTGGACTGCTTGACCGTGTGCATGGCATTATGAAGTCTGAAGACTACCAACAAATTTTGCAGCATAACGTAGGGCCCAGTGTGAGAAAGCTGGGTCTCCCTCAGAGGTTATGGGTCTTCCAGCAGGACAATGACCCAGAAAACCCTTCCAAAAGCACTATAAAATGGTATGAGAGAAAGAACTGGAGACTTCTAAGGTGGCCAGCATTGAGTCCAGACCTGAATCCCATAGAACACCTGTGGAGAGATCTCAAAATGGCAGTTTGGAGAAGGCACCAGAAGAATGGTCTACAATTCTAGCAGAGCATTGTAAGAAACTCATTGATGGTTACCGGAAGCGGTTGTTCGCAGTTATTTGGGCAAAAGTGTGTGCAACCAAGTATTAGGCTGAGGGTGCCAATACTTTTGTCTGGCCAATTTTTGGAGTTTTGTGTGAAATGATCAATGATTTGATTTTTGCTTCATTCTCTTTTGTGTTTTTTCCTTGCAAACTAATTAAATGAAGATAATAATACCAAAGAATTTGTGAATGCAATCACTTTCAGGAAGAAACTGAGTATTATCTGAAAGAATTGCAGGGGTGCCAATACTTTTGGCCACCACTGTATGTATAATATATATATATATATATATATATATATATATATATATATAGAAATATAACAGTACAGACCAAAAGTTTGGACACACCTTCTCATTTAAAGATTTTTCTGTATTTTCATGACTATGAAAATTGTACATTCACACTGAAGGCATCAAAACTATGAATTAACACATGTGGAATTATATACTTAACAAAAAAGTGTGAAACAGCTGAAAATATGTCTTATATTCTAGGTTCTTGAAAGTAGCCACCTTTTGCTTTGATGACTGCTTTGCACACTCTTGGCATTCTCTTGATGAGCTTCAAGAGGTAGTCACCGGAAATGGTCTTCCAACAATCTTGAAGGAGTTCCCAGAGATGCTTAGCACTTGTTGGCCCTTTTGCCTTCACTCTGCGGTCCAGCTCACCCCAAACCATCTCGATTGGGTTCAGGTCTGGTGACTATGGAGGCCAGGTCATCTGGCATAGCACCCCATCACTCTCCTTCTTGGTCAAATAGCCCTTACACAGCCTGGAGGTGTGTTTGGGGTCATTGTCCTGTTGAAAAATAAATGATGGTCCAACTAAACGCAAATCGGATGGAATAGTGTGACGCGAGTCACTACAGAAATAACAGTCTCAGAAGAGGAGAGAAAAGACTAATATTACTGAAAGAAATATAATATTAGAGCTACTTACTAGATAAAAATAGGGAGGTCAAACAATCCAAAGTCAAGTCCAGGAAGATGGCGCAGTACAAAGGGAGCAGACAAAAGAGTAGTCAGATAACAAGCAAATGGTCAAAATCCAGGTAAGGGAAAATAGTCAGGCTGGGTCAGGCACAGAGCACAGAGAGATCAGTCCTACACAGGTAATACCAAGTGTACAATTGACACTGGGTGAAGGAGATGGCATGCTTAAGTAGAAGACTAATCAAGGGAAGTGAACACAGATGATTGCAGAAACAACCCAGCAAACCCAAAACAGACTGACAGCCTCCACACAATAGTAACCTAGCAGACAAGGAAAGTGTGGAGACCGTGACAGTACCCCCTCTTCAAGGGGGGGCCACCGGACCCCCAGGTCTCCCAGGAAACCGCTGATGAAAGGCCCGGACCAGCCGATCAGCCCTCACAGAATGAGCCGGAACCCAGGACCGTTCCTGAGGTCCCTACCCCTTCCAATGTACAAGATATTGAAGGGAATTCCGGACCATACGGGAATCAATGATCTTTTGTACCTCATATTCTAAGCTTCCCTCAATAGACACCGGAGGAGGCGGGGGCGAGGGAGACAGAACAGGGGGAATAAATTCCTTCAACAAAGACTTGTGGAACACATTAGGCATACGGAAAGACTGAGGGAGTCGTAATCGGAAGGAAACCGGATTGACCACCTCCAGAATCTCATATGGACCAATGAATCTAGGACCCAACTTCAGCGAGTGTATCTTCAATCTAATATTCTTAGAGGATATCCATGCCTTATCCCCCACCTTGAAGGCTGCACCTGACGAGCGTCTCCTATCAACCTTTTGTTTCTGCCGATGCTGAGCAACCCCAATATTCTTTTTAACCTCCCTCCAGACTTCCCCCAACTCTTGAATGGTTACATCTACCCCAGGACACCCAGAACTTATCCTGGAGAACTCACCAAAGTGAGTATGAAACCCATAATTACAGAAAAACGGAGAGGTTCCTGTGGACTGATTAACCCGACTGTTAAAGGCAAACTCAGCCAGAGGAAGAAAGGATGACCAATTCTCCTGCTGATCAGCGACAAAACATCTTAAAATTTGTTCCAAAGAATGATTTGTCCTTTCGGTCTGACCGTTAGTTTCAGGATGATAAGCAGAAGAAAAGGACAAATCAATCCCCAACCTTCTCCAGAAAGCCCTCCAAAATCTAGAGACGAATTGTACTCCCCTATCAGATACAATATTAAGAGGAATCCCATGCAATCATACCACATGAGTAATAAACAGTTTGGAGAGCGTCTCTGAATTGGGTAACCCGGATAATGGAACGAAGTGAGCCTGTTTGCTGAATCGATCGACTACCACCCAAATAGCCGTCATCCCCCCCAGACAGAGGTAAATCGGAAATGAAATCAATGGACAAATGAGTCCATGGTCTTTCTGGAATGGGCAAAGGAGCCAATTTCCCAGCCGGCCGGCAATGTTGCACTTTAGCGCGTGCACAAGTTTCACAAGCAGACACAAAATCTTTAATGTCCCTACGCATAGCAGACCACCAAAAGAGTCTAGCAACTGCCTTCTGGGTGGCAGTAACTCCAGGATGACCACTCAACACAGAATCATGGAATTCTTCAAAAGGAGTAATCTGAGATACACAGGGACAAACAACTTGCTTTCAGGAATATTGGAAGGAGCCAAAGACTGAGCAGTACGAATTTCTGCTTCCAGCTCAGAGGTAACCATGGCCACAACTATACCCTGAGGAAGAATGGAGGAAGGAGGCTCTGGAGGGGACACAGAATCAAGGCTACGAGACAGGGCATCTGCCCTCACGTTCTTAGACCAAGGCCAGAAGGTAATAGAAAAATAAAATCTTGAAAAAAATAAAGACCATCTGGCCTGTCTAGGTGTCAACCGCTTAGCAGATTCGATATACGCTAGATTCTTGTGATCTGTCACCACGGTGACCAGATGAATGGCTCCCTCCAAAAAATGCTTCCATTCTTCAAAAGCCAATTTGACAGCAAGTAACTCTCAATTACACACATCATAGTTTCTTTCAGCAGGAGAACATTTCTTAGAGAAAAGGCACATGGTCGCAGATTAGTTAAAGTTTTAGGAACTTGAGACAATACAGCCTCCACCCCAAACTCGGAAGCATCCACCTCCACAATGAATGGCCTCTGGAGATCTAGTTGAACAAGTACAGGAGCAGACATAAAACATTTCTTCAAGTTTCAAAAGCCCCGACTGCTTCTGATGACCAAACCTTTAGCTCAGCCCCTTTGCGAGTGAGGTCCATAAGAGGCTTGATGATCTGAGAAAAACCTTTAATAAATTTTCTGTAATAATTTACAAACCCTAAAATGTGCTGCAGAGCCTTAAGGTCGCTGGGTTGAACCCAATCAATGATGGCCTGAACCTTCCCAGGGTCCATCTTAAACCCGGATGCTGACACAATGAAGCCCAAGAATGATATTTCTTGAACAGAAAAGGTACATTTTTCAATCTTGGCAAGCAAACAATTATATCTTAACCTTTGCAGAACCAAACGGACATGTTTATAATGAATATCCAGATCAGGTAAAAAAATTAGAATATCATCTAAATAAACCACAATGAATCTCCCAATATAATCAGAGAGAATATCATTCATAAAATTCTGAAAGACTGCGGGTGCATTTGTTAGCCCAAAAGGCATGACGAGATTTTCAAAAAGACCTTCAGAAGTTAAAAACGCTGTCTTCCACTCATCACCCTCTCGAATACGTATCAGGTTATATGCCCCTCTAAGATCCAGTTTGGAAAACCATTTGGCCCCAGAAAGTTGATTATATAGATCGGGGATAAGTGGAAGCGGATAAGTATTTTTAACCGTTATCTTGTTTAATTCTCGGAAATCGAGGCAGGGACAGAGACCTCCATCTTTTTTTTTAACAAAAAAGAATCCGGCGGCAACCGGCGATGAGGAAGGACGAATATGACCTTTCCGTAAACTTTCGTTAATATAAGCCTTCATGGATGCCCGCTCAGGGCCAGACTAGTTATACCAGCGAGCTTTGGGTAATTTGGCATTAGGAATGAGATTGATAGCACAGTCATAGGGACGGTGAGGAGGTAAGATCTCAGACTCTACTTCCGAAAAAACATCTCCGAAGTCCTTCTGGTATTCCGGAAGACCCTCCAGACTAACGGAGCAAGCAAGATTTAAGACATTTTTCAATACAATGAGGGTCCCATTTGACAATATCTTTCCGATACCAGTCAATGATCGGATTATGTATGCGCAGCCAAGGAAGACCCAACACAATCCCAGAAGGTAAATTGTCCAGGACATAACAGGAGATTAATTCTGTATGCAGTGACCCCACCTTGTGTGAACTCCACGGTAACTAACTGAACCATATTTTTTAGCAACAGTGTTCTATCAATAGCCACAATTTGAATAGGGTCTTCTAACTTAACTGTCCCTAATCCTAATTTCTGAGCAAGTCCCGAATCAATGAAATTAGCCGCGGCTCCACAGTCAATAAAGGCAAATGTTGATAGACACTGTTTTTGAAACAGAAGTTCAGCATTCAACAACACTTTATCAGAGGAGTAAAAGGGTACCTGTAAGTCTGGGTGACCTCCTCGACAATCACCCAGACCTAGGCGTTTCCCGACGGCTTATTCGTTGCAGGTCATGCTGGGCAATCCTTTAAGAGATGTCCAGATTGGCCACAATACAGACAAAGTCCAAGTTCCAGGCGGCGTCTCCTCTCCTTAACCCTTGAGCTGGCAGCTCCAACCTCCATAGGTTCTAGCTCTGGTAAACGACCCAGGCCCGGTGGACAAAATGGAACCTCGTGTTGAACCTTGCGTCTCTCCCGCATCCTCCGATCCATGCGGATAGCCTGAGTCATGGCCTCTACCAAACAACCAGGTGGAGCATGCAGAGCCAGAGCGTCCTTTAGAGGCTCCGAAAGACCCCTGAGGAATTGGCACCTGAGAGCCGCGTCATTCCAGAGAACCTCAGTAGACCACTGACGAAATTCATAACAGTAGTCTTCTGCTGTTTGGTTCCCCTGTGTCAGGTTCTTGATCCTTGTCTCTGCCACCTTGACCCTGTCAGGTTCGTCATAGATCTGTCCTAAAGCACTAAAGAAAGCGTCCACAAAAAGATGTTCAGGAGAAAAAGGGGGTAGAGAAAATGCCTAAGTCTGGGGACCCCCGCGCAGAAGTGACATTATAATTCCCACCCGCTGTGACTCATTCCCTGATGACCGAGGACGCAAGGTAAACAATAATTTTCAACTTTCTTTGAAAGTTCTGAACTGATCTTTCTCCCCCAAAAATATGTCAGGGAATGCTATAGCCGGTTCAGGGGGGCTCAAAGATACGTCAGATGGTTCAGAGGTCATGACAGTGGTCGGAGAGGAAAGATTCTGAGGGACTGTAAACGTACCAGAAATCTGGTCTTGTAACTGAGCCTGTGAGGACGCAAGTTTATGTTGTTCCAAGGCCAGATCCTGAACTAACTGAGTCAGATTCGCCACCTGATCACACAAAGTACGTAACGGATCTATAGGTGGGAAAAAGGAAAAAAAAAAGTGAACGGTCAATTGTAATGTGACGCGAGTCACTACAGAAATAACAGTCTCAGAAGAGGAGAGAAAAGACTAATATTACTGAAAGAAATATAATATTAAAGCTACTTACTAGATAAAAATAGGGAGGTCAAACAATCCAAAGTCAAGTCCAGGAAGATGGCGCAGTACAAAGGGAGCAGACAAAAGAGTAGTCAGATAACAAGCAAATGGTCAAAATCCAGGTAAGGGAAAATAGTCAGGCTGGGTCAGGCACAGAGCACAGAGAGAACAGTCCTACACAGGTAATACCAAGTGTACAATTGACACTGGGTGAAGGAGCTAGCATGCTTAAGTAGAAGACTAATCAAGGGAAGTGAACACAGATGATTGCAGAAATAACCCAGCAAACCCAAAACAGACTGACAGCCTCCACACAATAGTAACCTAGCAGACAAGGAAAGTGTGGAGACCGTGACAAATAGCATGCCGCTGCAAGATGCTGTGGTAGCCATGCTGGTTCAGTATGTCTTCAATTTTGAATAAATCCCCAACAGTGTCACCAGCAAAGCACCCCCACACCATCACACCTCCTCCTCCATGCTTCACGGTGGAACCAGGCATGTAGAGTCCATCCGTTCACCGCTTCTGCGTCTCACAAAGACACGGTGGTTGGAACCAAAGATCTCAAATTTGGACTCATCAGACCAAAGCACAGATTTCCACTAGTCTGATGTCCATTCCTTGTGTTCTTTAGCCAAAACAAGCCTCTTCTGCTTGTTGCCTGTCCTTAGCAGTGGTTTCCTAGCAGCTATTTTACCATGAAGGCCTGCTGCACAAAGTCTCCTCTTAACAGTTGTTGAAGAGCTGTGTCTGCTGCTAGAACTCTGTGTGACATTGACCTGGTCTCTAATTTGAGCTGCTGTTAACCTGCGATTTCTGAGGCTGGTGACTCGGATAAACTTATCCTCAGAAGCAGAGGTGACACTTGGTCTTCCTTTCAAAGTTTGCCCAATTTTTCGGACTGACTGACCTTCATTTCTTAAAGTAATGATGGCCACTCGTTTTTCTTTACTTAGCAGCTTTTTTCTTGCCATAATACAAATTCCTTACAGTCTATTCAGTAGGACTATCAGCTGTGTATCCACCAGACTTCTGCACAACACAACTGATGGTCCCAACCCCATTTATAAGGCAAGAAATCCCACTTATTAAACCTGACAGGGCACACCTGTGAAGTGAAAAACATTTCCGGTGACTACCTCTTGAAACTCATCAAGAGAATGCCAAGAGTGTGCAAAGCAGTCATCAAAGCAAAAGGTGGCTACTTTGAAGAACCTAGAATATAAGACATATTTTCAGTTGTTTCACACTTTTTTGTTAAGTATATAATTCCACATGTGTTAATTCATAGTTTTGATGCCTTCAGTGAGAATGTACAATTTTCATAGTCATGAAAATTCAGAAAAATCTTTAAATGAGAATGTGTGTCCAAACTTTTGGTCTGTACTGTAATATATATATATATATATATATATATATATATTTACACACATACTAGATGGTGGCCCGATTCTAACGCATCGGGTATTCTAGAATATGTATGCTGCCGAACGGGCGCGACTAATGAGCGAAGCAGTATTTAAATGGGTTGTGCACTACTTTAAATTAACCCCCCAATTTATCCCCCCAGGACCCCTAATGAATTTTGGAGGACCGGTGAGCGAGGCCGCCAGTCGGGGTAACTTTGTTGCGAGCAGCCGGGAGATGAGCGGGTAAGCATGTGAGGGAGATGACCGGCTAGCACAGGGTGAGCGGGTGAGGGTGTGCGCGTGAGGGTGATCGTGTGGAGGTGTGCGTGTGAGGGTGTGAGCTTGTGCGGGTGTGCGTGTGAGGGTGAGTGTGGGAGCGTGTGAGGGTAAGTATGGGAGCATGTGAGGGTGAGTGTGGGAGCGTGTGAGGGTGAGTGTTGGAGCGTGTGAGGGTGAGTGTGGGAGCGTGTGAGGGTGAGTGTGGGAGCATGTGAGGGTGAGTGTGGGAGTGTGGGAGCGTGAGTGTGGGAGCGTGAGTGTGGGAGCGTGAGTGTGGGAGGGTGAGCGGGTAAGGATGAGCATGAGAGGGTGTGAGCATGAGAGGGTGTGAGCGTGAGAGGGTGTGAGGGGTGTGAGTGTGAGGGGTGTGAGTGTGAGGGGTGTGAGTGTGAGGGGTGTGAATGTGAGAGGATGAGGGTGAGCGTGTGAGGATGAGGGTGAGCGTGTGAGGATGAGGGTGAAAGGGTGAGAGGATGAGGGTGAGAGGGTGAGGGTGAGCATGAGAGGATGAGGGTGAGGATGAGCGTGAGAGGATGAGGGTGAGCTGGTGAGGCTGAGGGTGAGCATGAGAGGATGAGGGTGAGGATGAGCGTGAGAGGGTGAGAGGATGAGGGTGAGAGGATGAGGGTGAGCTGGTGAGGGTGAGGGTGAGCATGAGAGGATGAGGGTGAGGATGAGGATGAGGGTGAGAGGATGAGGGTGAGAGGGAGAGAGGTTGAGACGATGAGGGTGAGAGGGTGAGGGTGAGCATGAGAGGATGAGGGTGAGGATGAGCGTGAGAGGGTGAGAGGATGAGGGTGAGCTGGTGAGGGTGAGGGTGAGCTTGAGAGGATGAGGGTGAGGATGAGCGTGAGAGGGTGAGAGGATGAGGGTGAGAGGATGAGGGTGAGCTGGTGAGGGTGAGGGTGAGCATGAGAGGATGAGGGTGAGGATGAGGATGAGGGTGAGAGGATGAGGGTGCACATGAGAGGATGAGAGTGAGAGGATGAGGGTGAGAGGGTGAGAGGATGAGGGTGAGCATGATAGGATGAGGGTGAGAGGATGAGGATGAGGGTGAGCATGAGAGGATGAGCGTGAGAGGGTGAGAGGATGGGCGTGAGAGGATGAGGGTGAGCGGGTGAGGGTGTGGGTGAGCATGAGAGGATGAGGGTGAGCGGGTGAGGGTGAGAGGATGAGGATGAGCGTGAGCATGAGAGCGTGAGAGGATGGGGGTGAGCATGAGAGGATGAGGGTGAGCGGGTGAGGATGAGGGTGAGCGGATGAGGGTGAGCTGGTGAGGGTGAGCGGGTGAGGATGAGGGTGAGAGGATGAGGGTGAGAGGATGAGGGTGAGCTGGTGAGGGTGAGGGTGAGCATGAGAGGATGAGGGTGAGCATGAGAGGATGAGGGTGAGAAGATGAGGATGAGGGTGAGCATGAGAGGATGAGGGTGAGCGTGAGTGGATGAGGGTGAGAGGGTGAGGGTGAGAGGATGAGGGTGAGCGTGAGAGGATGAGCATGAGAGGATGAGGGTGAGAGGATGAGGGTGAGCTGGTGAGGGTGAGGGTGAGCATGAGAGGATGAGGGTGAGCATGAGAGGATGAGGGTGAGAGGATGAGGATGAGGGTGAGCATGAGAGGATGAGGGTGAGCGTGAGCGGATGAGGGTGAGAGGGTGAGGATGAGGATGAGGGTGAGCATGAGAGGATGAGGGTGAGCGTGAGAGGGTGAGGGTGAGAGGGTGAGGATGAGGGTGAGAGGATAAGGGTGAGGGTGAGGGTGAGAGGATGAGCGTGAGAGGATGAGGGTGAGGGTGAGGGTGAGAGGGTGAGGATGAGGGTGAGGGTGAGAGGATGAGGGTGAGCGGGTGAGGATGAGGGTGAGCGTGAGAGGATGAGCTTGAGAGGATGAGGGTGAGGGTAAGGATGAGAGGGTGAGGATGAGGGTGAGCGTGAGGGTGAGAGGATGAGGGTGAGCATGAGAGGATGAGGGTGAGGGTGAGAGGGTGAGGGTGAGAGGATGAGGGTGAGAGGATGAGGATGTGAGAGTGAGCGCGTGAGGGTGACGGTGTGAGGGCGAGAGTGTAAATTTGGCGCCAATATCGCTGATTGGTCGTGGCCGGCGGCATCGCCGCTGACCTCCATGCGGCTACCGTCGGGAGATCAGCGGCTAGGGCCGCTGATCTCCCGACAACAAGTGTGAATGGAGGACCGGGGAGGGGCGCCGCCTAGGCCGCTGGTCGGGGTACTTCTGCTGCGAGCAGCCAGTAATCTCCCGGCTGCATCGCCGCTGACCTTCGTGCAGAAGATGAGCCGCTAACAGCCGCCATCTTGTTCTGAAATGCCACGTCGCTGATTGGCCGCGGCTGGACCAATCAGAGACGCGGGATTTCCTGGACAGAAGGACAGACAGATGGGATAAGACAATTATATATATAATATAGTGCATGCAATTATAATGTATGTATGTAGTGGAATACCTAAGCTAACAGGAAGTTCAATGGACCCTCTTGCGCTATATGCACTGCAGTCTGCCACATACACTGCCTGCCTGCCTAACTCCTGCTATCACCACTGAATATATGCAGCGGGATTAGTCCCCAGAAGGACTGTTAGTTCCGATGGATATATACTGTATATATGTCGTGGAATATCTATACTAACTATAAAGAAGAAAATCTCTGCCTGACGCAGCAGCACCTCTCCCTACTCTGCCTGATTCCGGGGTACACTGTGACGCGCATAGCAGCGCAAGGTCTTATATAGACCTGATGATGCTGTACGGCCAGCCAATCACTGCAATGCCCACAACCAACATGGCTATGGCATTACAGTGCGTGGTAGGCAATCCCTGCATGTTCATTGGCTCTCTAAAGAGCGCCAAACATGCAGGGAGAGGACCCGAGTTCCCGCCTGAGCAACCCAGAAATATTCGCCATGCACCGAGTTCATCGAGCACAGTGATGCTCGGGCAAGTACCGAGCAGTGGCGAGCACGTTAGCTCATCACTAATTATTATTTATTATTATAGCGCCATATATTCTGGCACTTTACAAGTGAAAAAGGGGCATACATACAAAAACAATTACAATGATCTTTAACAAAACGTGACAGCGACTGGTACAGGAGGAGCCAGGACCCTGCCTGCGAGGGATTACAGTCTACAAAGGATGGTTGAGGATACAGTAGGTGGGGGTAGAGCTATTTGTGCAGCTGTATGGTGGATCGATGGTTAATGCAGATTGTAGGCTTGTTGGAAGAGGTGAGTCTTCAGTCTCCTTTTGAAGGTTTCCACGGTAGGCGAGAGTCTGATATGTTGATGTAGAGAGTTGCAGAGTAGGGGGGATGCACTGGAGAAATCTTGTATGCGATTGTGGGAAGAGGAGATAAGAGGGGAGTAGAGCAGGAGATCTTGTGAGGATCGTTGGTTGCATGCAGGTATGTACCGGGAGACTAGGTCACAGATATATGGAGGAGACAGGTTGTGGATGGCTATGTATGCCGTGGTTAGGTTTTTGAACTTGAGTCTCTGGGCAATGGGGAGCCAGTGAAGGGATTGACAGAGAGGAGAGGCCAGGAAATAGGGGGGGGACAGGTGGATTAGTCGGGCAGCAGAATTTATGATAGATTGGAGGGGTGCGAGAGTGTTGGAAGGGAGGCCACAGAGCAGGAGTTTGCAGTTGTCAAGGCGATGAGGGTGTGCCCTAGTGTTTTTGCAGATTCATGGTTGAGGAATGTGTGAATCCAGGAAATATTTTTGAGTTGGAGTCGGCAGGAAGTGAAAATGGCTTGGATATGTGGTTTGAAGGAGAGATCAGAGTCCAGGGTTACCCCACGGCAGTGAGCTTGTGGGAGTAAGGAGAGTGAACAGCCATTGATGTTGATAGATAGGTCAGATGAGGGGGGGAATGGGAAGCTGGAAAGATGTTGAATTCTGTTTTATCCATGTTAAGTTTTAGAAATCTGGCAGAGAAGAAGGATGAGATAGCAGACATACATTGTGGGATTTTGGTTAGTAAGGAGGAGATATCAGGTCCAGAGAGGTAGATCTGTGTGTCATCAGCATAGAGGTGAAACTGAAAACTGTGAGACTCTATGAGCTGTCCCAGGCCAAAGGTGTAGATGGAGAAGAGCAGGGGTCCTATAACTGAACCTTGGGAGACATTGACAGATAGGGGGCGAGATGAGGAGGTGGTGTGTGAGTGGGAGACTCTGAATGTCCACTCTGTAAGGTATGAAGAAATCTAAGATAGGGCCAAGTCAGTGATGCTGAGAGATGAGATAATCTGTAGTAAGAGGGAATCGTCCACTGTGTCAAAGGCAGAAGACTGGTCTAGTAAGAGGAGGACAGAGGAGTGTTGCTTGGATTTGGCGGTTAGTAGGTTGTTGATGAATTTAGTAAGGGCAGTTTCAGTAGAATGGTGCAGTCAGAAGCCAGATTGGAGGTGGTAGGAAGACAGTTCAAAGTAGATATGTTGTTCCAGTAATTTTGCGGCATAGGGGAGAAGTGATATGGGGCGGTAGCTTGTCTAAGAGGATGCATAAAGGGAGGGCTCTTTGAGGATGGGTGTGATCAAGGCATGTTTGAATCATGAGGGGAAGACACCATACATATTATAATATTTCGATGCAGAGTAAACTTTGCAGGATTTCGATCGCGGAAAATTTACCACACCTTAGATGGACTTTTTTCACTGCTTGCACTATATAGTGATGCTATTGCAACCAACCAAGCCATGCTTTTAACGCAGAACTTGAGCAGTATAAGTGGCGCATTATATTTTTCTGCTCACAACAATTTCCATGATTAAGAGCAAAAAATATTAGTAGCCCTGAGAAGGGCTATTGATATGAGTTGCAGCAGAAAGGACGTGCAATGAACCCTATCCTGTCCTACTCTATCGCTTTGGCACAATTTTTCCCTTAATGCTGCTAACAGCAGTCTTAATATTAATTATAATGAGGCTTAATAAGGGCTGTTGTTGCAGTTGAAAGAAATAAAAGTGGTGTCAAATTGCTGTCTATACAAAGTTAAAACTCTGTCCCTCATTCAGCAGCACCTCTCCCTGCTCTGCCTGTTTCTATTGGTACACTTTGCCGAGCAAAGGGTCCCAGGTCCCGATTACTCTATGCGGCCAGCCAATCACAGTGGACATGGCATTACAGTGACTGGCAGGCAATCCTCATGTTTATTGGCAGTCTAACAAGTGCCAAACATGTGGGACGGGGACTCGAACTTGTGAGGAAGCATTCAAAAAATACTTTCTGAGTAATGAGAATCTCAAGCACGTTGATGCTCGAGCAAGCTACTGTACAAGCAGTGACGAGCACGCTCGCTCATCACTAATAGGGATACTAAATGTTTTCTGCCTGTTTCTTTGCTGGCAAAGAGGTGTTAATTAGTGTTGAGTAGTGTTGAGCCACCCCCGCAGTGTTCGGGTTCGGTTCGTCGAACACCGGGATGTTCGAGGAACTGTTCATCGAACTGTTCGTCGAACACCTTAGGACACCGTCGAACACCATTAAAACCAATGGCAGGCAAACAAAAACACATAGAAATACATAGAAAACACCTTCAAAGGTGTCCAAAAGCTGACAAACTGCTCAGAAGACGCTCTCTTTAAAAAAGACGGCCGGCAATTCAGCAGCGGCATACACCGGTACCCGACAATTTAGGCAAGAAGCAATAGAGCATCAGACATAGATTAGATAGATAGAAACATGTCAGTCACATACATAAGAAGTACAGTGACAGTGTTGGTTACTGTACTTGTCATTTAGTGTAAAGGATTTATTAAAAAAAATAATAGTGTTTTCATGCACCGCCTCTTTAAAAAAGCCGGCCGGCAATTCAGCAGCGGTACCCGACAATTTATAACAGAAAGAATAGAGCATCACACATAGATTAGATAGATAGAAACATGTCAGTCACATATATAAGAAGTACAGTGACAGTGTTGGTTACTGTACTTGTCATTTAGTGTTAAAATAAAGGATTTATTAAAAAAAAAATTGGCGTGGGGTTCACCATAATTTTAGTCTCTAGCGGAGGTTAAGCAGACCGCTGGGGTGGATGTTTGAAGCCTGGGAAGGGGGTAATACCCACGGAGCTTCCCAGGCTACTAATATCAGCCCCAAGCTGAATACCTAGCCTTTACTAGCTATTAAAATGGGGGACCCCCCAAAAAAATGACGTGGGGTACTCCCTATTTTAAGAGCTAGCAAAGGCTACGCAGACAGCTGGGGGCTGATATTAATAGCCCAGAAAGGGTGCCAAGAATATTTGCCCCCTCCCAGGCTAGAAACACCAGCTGTCAGCCATCCCAGAAATGGCGCATCCATAGGATGTGCCAATTCTGGCACTTAGCCTCACTCTTCCCACTGCTGTACCTGGCTGGACACAAATATAGTGCGAAGCCCCACTTAAATTTTTTTTAATTATTTCATGAAATAATAATTAAAAAAAGGGCTTCCCTATATTGTTGTGTCCGGCCAGGTACAAATAGGCAGCTGGTGGTTGGGGGCAGCCCGTTCCTGCCTGCTGTACCTGACTGGACACAAATATAGTGTGAAATAATTTTAAAAAAATTGACGTGGGGCTTCGCACTATATTTGTGTCCAGCCAGGTACAGCAGGCAGGAACGGGCTGCCCCCAACCACCAGCTGCCTATTTATACCTGGCCGGACACAACAATATAGGGAAGCCCTTTTTTTTTAATTATTTCATGAAATAATTTTAAAAAAATTAACGTGGGGCTTCGCACTATATTTGTGTGCAGCCAGTTACAGCAGGCAGGAACGGGCTGCCCCCAACCACCAGCTGCCTATTTGTACCTGGACGGACACAACAATATAGGGAAGCCCTTTTTTCCTTAATTATTTCATGAATTTCATGAAATAATTTAAAAAAAAAAAATACGTGGGGCTTCGCCCAATTTTTGTGCCCGGCCAGGTACAACTAGGCAGCTGGGGGCTGGAATCCGCAGCGCAGGGAGGCCCAAGCTTTCTGGGCCCCCTCCCGCTGCAAATTGCAGTCCGCAGCCACCCCAGAAAATGTCGCGTTCATAGAAGCGCCATCTTCTGGCGCTGTACCCAACTCATCCAGGGTCCTGGTGCGGTGGCTCACTGGGTAATAAAGGGGTTAGGGCCAGCTTGGCATTATCAGCTGGCCCTAAGCCCGAAATTCATGGGGTGACGCCAATATTAGACATGACCGCCATGAATTTCTAGTAAAGTATTTAAAAAAAACACAACACCCAGAAAAAAGTCCTTTAATTGAAATAAACACACAATTCTTTATTGTTCTAAATGAAACCATACTTACCATCACGCCAATTCCAGCTGAAGCCAACGATATCCTGCAATAAAAGAAAAATAATAAAGCAACATCATCCTTACCTTTCCATGGTTTCCAGGACAGCTTCAGCTCTGCTACATCGAGATGACAAGCTGGACCGCAGCAGAAAGCTGCCATCCAGTCTGTCATCCCGCAGACACTGAGATGACACAACCACTATGGCTGTGGCATTACAGTGAGTGGCAGACAATCCCTGCATGATTGGTGCTCTAAATAGCGCCAGACATGCAGGACACACTTTTGGTGCATGAACAGTTATCGAACATAACCTCGAACAGCCAAACTTTTTTCAAATCGTTCGGGTTCGTCGAACAACTCGAACACCGCCCAAAACAGCTCAAATTTGTGATTGGCGAACAGTTCTAGTCGAGCACCGCTCATCTCTAGTGTTGAGCCATCCCCATAGTGTTCGGGTTCAGTTCGTTGAACACCGGGATGTTCGTGGAACTGTTTGTCAAACACCTTAGAACACCATCGAACACCGTTAAAACCAATGGCAGGCAAACAAAAACACATAGAAGCACATAGAAAACACGTTCAAAGGTGTCCAAAAGCTGTCAAACTGCTCAGAAGACACTCTCTTTAAAAAAGCCGTCCGGCAATTCAGCAGCGGCATACACCGGTACCCGACAATTTAGACAAGAAGGAATAGAGCATCACACATAGATTAGATAGATAGAAACATGTCAGTCACATATATAAGAAGTACAGTGACAGTGTTGGTTACTGTACTTGTCATTTAGTGTTAAAAGATTTATTTAAAAAAAATATTAGTGTTTTCATGCACCGTCTCTTTAAAAAAGCCGGCCAGCAATTCAGCATCGGTACCCGACAATTTGTAACAGAAAGATAGAGCATCACACATAGATTAGATAGATAGAAACATGTCAGTCACATATATAAGAAGTACAGTGATAGTGTTGATTACTGTACTTGTCATTTAGTGTTAAAATAAAGGATTTATTAAAAAAAATATTGTCGTGGGGTTCCCCGTAATTTTAGTCTCTAGCGGAGGTTAAGCAGACGGCTGGGGCAGATGTTTGAAGCCTGGGAAGGGGGTAATACCCATGGAGCTTTCAAGGCTACTAATATCAGCCCCCAGCTGAATGCCTAGCCTTTACTAGCTATTAAAATGGGGGACCCCCAAAAAAATGACATGGGGTCCCCCCTATTTTAATAGCTAGCAAAGGCTAGGCAGACTGCTGGGGGCTGATATTAATAGCCCAGGAAGGGTGCCATGAATATTGGCCCCCTCCCAGGCTAGAAACACCAGCTATCAGCCGCCCCAGAAATGGCGCATCCATAGGATGCGCCAATTCTGGCACTTAGCCTCGCTCTTCCCACTGCCCTGTCGCGGTGGCAGTGGGGTAATAGGGCTGGGGTTGAAGTCAGCTTATAATGCCAGCTGACAGCAAGCCCAGGTTAGTAATGGAGAGGCATCTATAAGACACCGCCATTACTAATCCCATAGTCAAAGTTAAAAAAAAACACAAACACCCAGAATAAAGTCCTTTAATTGAAATAAAGACACAATTCTTTATTGTTCTAAATTAAACCATACTTACCATCACACCAATTCCAACTGAAGCCAACGATCTCCTGCAATAAATGTAAAATAATAAAGCAACATCATCCTTACCTTTCCATGGTTCCCACGACAGCTTCAGCTCCGCTACATTCACATGACAGGCTGGACCGCAGCAGAACGCTGCCATCCAGCTTGCCATGCCCCAGAGACTGAGAAGCGCAGGCATGCTTGCGCTTCTCAGTGTCTGGCTGTGATGGTATAAAGATGAGCCGAGATCATGTCCAATGAACTCGGCTCACCTCATGCACGTCACTGACAGCGTTGGAAAATTCTCAGCGCTCAGCGCTTGAGCAGGAGAATTCTCCCATGCTGGGATGGCATTGAGATGACAGGCTGTATCACAGCTGAGCGCTGCCATCCAGCTTGTCATCCTTCAGAGACACTGCAGAGCGCTAGCATGCTAGGTATTCAGCTGGGGGCTGATATTAGTAGCCTGGGAAGCTCCGTGTGTATTACCACCTTCCCAGGCTTCAAACATCTGCTCCAGCCGTCTGCTTAACCTTTGCTAGAGACTAAAATTACGGGGAACCCCACGCCAATTTTTTTTTTAATAAATCCTTTATTTTAACACTAAATGACAAGTACAGTAACCAAAACTATCACTGTACTTCTTATATATGTGACTGACATGTTTCTATCTATCTAATCTATGTGAGATGCTCTATTCTTTCTGTTGTAAATTGTCGGGTACCGATGCTGAATTGCCGGCCGGCTTTTTTAAAGAGACGGTGCATGAAAACACTAATATTTTTTTTAATAAATCCTTTATTTTAACACTAAATGACAAGTGCAGTAACCAACACTGTCACTTTACTTCCTATATATGTGACTGACATGTTTCTATCTATCTAATCTATGTTTGATACTCTATTCTTTCGGTTCTAAATTGTCGGGTACCGGTGTATGCCGCTGATGAATTGCCGGCTTTTCAAGTTTCACTTTGAGCACTGTTCCCATCGATTTGGGCAACCACTGTAATGCCACAACCACCATGGCTGTGGAATTACAGTGAGTGGCAGACAATCCCTGCATGATTGGTGCTCTAAATAGCGCCAGACATGCAGGACACGCTTTTGGTGCACGAACAGTTATCGAACATAACCTCGAACAGCCGAATTTTTTGCAAATCGTTTGCGTTCGTCGAACGACTCGAACACCGCCCAAAACAGCTCAAATTTGAGATTGGCGAACAGTTCTAGTCGAACACCGCTCATCTATAGTGTTAATATATGCATTGGAAGATTTTTGCCTCTAGGTAGATTGGTTGTACCATGTTGACAGGTCTTTTTAGTAATGAGTTCATCTTACTGACAGTATAAATTTCTCCTGCAATGACTTAGTCCGGCCATTAGGGGAAACAGAGAACCAGGAAGTCCTCCGAGGAGACAAGATCTGTCTGATGCCAAAAGGACATTTGGGAGCTTGTACAGACTGCAGCCAGATGGTGTTTCCAAGAAGAAGCTGTGCCTTGTGAGTAACTGAGATATGAGATCGGTCACCATTTGTGTAGTCAGTTAGGGAAAGCTAGTTAGTGATTCCAGTAGTGCTGAGAACTGCCTGGTGTATATCACTGCTGATGGACTGATCAGGCTTGATCCAGAGATTATGAAGCAACTGATATACTAAGACTATGTACGTGGATACTACAAAGGAGCCCTGTTGTGAACTACACTTTGAGACTGAGAATGATTCTAATTTCTGCTTACACCTGAATGTGCTGAAGAGCTTGGTGAGAAGGAGAAGCTGATCAAACCCTGTGGCCAGAGATCAGGGTCTAATAAAAGGTTTAGTTTGTTAACTGTTTGTATATGTATTAAGTCTGAGAAATTTCTCTTTGCTCTTGTAAGAAGAGAAACTGTACACTGTATAGGTAATGCTTGGCTAAATATATATATGAGTGTTCTCTAAGGGGAAAATAAGGGTACCCAGATCCCATTGTATTAGTGTGGGAGGGGGCTGTAAGGTTATATTCCTGGGCAGACCACATGCCACGTCCACTGTAACATCCTGGGTAGGCCCTGTACTGAATAAGGGTGGGAACGGCATAGCCCAGGGGTAGTTTGGCTCATTCCTGCAAAATTGGCACTTGGGCTCTCTTGGGCTGCATAACTTGTATTTTCTGTTAGTGGCTGTTGTAGCCCATATTTTGTAGAATTGTTTAACCCTGTCATTTGTGTGACCAGTTTAAAGAAAGTTATTTGCCACTATACAAGTTCGGAGTCATTCATAGCAGCGCCATATCCCTCATATACATTCGACCAGCGTTCCGGTCATTACATGGTCGTCTTCAGGCCATACCAAGGACATCACATGGCACAATAGAAAATAAATATTTCCATACTAGATCTGTTATCATTAGTGTTGAGCCACCCCCGTAGTGTTCGAGTTCGGTTCGGTTCGTCGAACACCCGTGTGTTCGCCGAACTGTTCGTCAAACTGTTCGTCGAACACCTTCGAACACCGTTAAAACCAATGGCGGGCAAACAAAAACACATAGAAACACAAAGAAAACACCTTCAAAGGTGTCCAAAAGCTGACAAACTGCTCAGAAGACACAACTAACACATGGAAAAGTGACAAGTACATATAGTCATGCGAAAAGAAAAGAGGTGGAGGAGTAAAAGGAGGGGGAGACACAGATATAGGCATGTCATGCCCTTCTAAAATCCAAAAAGTGAGAAGCCGACACGTTCAGTCCGCTCCTGCCCGTGCCACCTCCGCGTCGCCGGGTTTGTGCCAGAGCCGCGGTGAACCCTGACGGCCAGCCCCCCTCTCCCAATACTGGTGCCTGTCCGCTGGTGGGTCGAGCGAGCCCCCCTGTGGTGGAGGCAGCTCTAAGCTTTTTAATTTAAATTGTCTCTCTAATTTGAATGAATACACTTTAAATCCATTTACAAGGATCTATTGGAGGGCAAGTCTCATGCCAGCAGCCGCGTAATTCCAGCTCCAGTAGCGTCCACTAAAGCTGCAGCAGTTAAAAAGCTTTTATAAGGATCGAGCTTGGCTGTCCACCTCAAGGCATCCTACTGCCAGTCCCAGCCCCTATGCCTTGGGGTGCCTCCTGATGCTCTTCACTGAGTATCCCGTGGTCCCGAAGCATTTCCTTTGAAAAAATTAAGTGTCCAAACTACAGGTGGTGTAGCTTGCTTAACAGCCGGGATAATTCGCTGACTAGCAGACACTGCTACTAGGCACAAAGTATTTCCTGGGCTAGATGCAGTTAAAAATTTGTAATTAGATACTCTCGTTGGATGCTGAGAAAGCATTCCATAGAGTCTCCTGGCACGCCATATATGATTCTCTTAAAAAGCTTGGGGTAGGGGTCTAGGGGAAAACATAGGTCAGGGAAACTGGCGCCAAGTTTACCAAGAGGAGGCCCGAGGCAGCCGGACAGAAGGGTTGGTAAGAAAGGCCAGACAAAGGACACACAAAGGGGGTCCTGTGAAGCGCTCCAAAGTTATCTGGGAGTTGTCTGAGCCCCTCACCTGGTGAGCACAGTACGACGTGGGCAGCCGTTACCTGTAGACGTGGTCTGGATAATAAGAACTGTGAGTAAAGGCCCTGGACTGCATCACTGACTCCGTGTCGTTACTGCTGCTGCCCTGCAACATCACCCCCATCCTCCGCATACACTGCCCTGAGGCTATACTCCTCCCGTGGGGAGTTATGCTATGCTCTGCTGCACCCACAACACCAGCCTCAGCGGTCTGCCCTGGAGAGGCGGTTCACTCTGACCGCAATCCACGGGTGGCGTAGTCGGACATTTTAACATCAAAACCACATAAATAGTTCCGCCACTGGTTTGACCGCCCTGAGCCACGGAACCGGGTCGCCACCACAGAGACTACAACCACCAGCATCCACCAAAAAGGGTCCGGCTCCGGGTGTCCCAAGGCCCAGGGGGCGCGTCAGAACATTTTCATCACCTTTCACAATCACCAATGGGACAAGGCAGGGATGTTCTCTGTCCCCTCTCTTATACATCCTAGTGACGGAGCACCTGCTCTCATCAATTCGCCATAACCCATATATTAGGTGGATTGAGGTGGGAGGCACCGAGTACAAGTGCTCTCTATTTGCCGATGATGTCCTAGTATATATCACTCAATCACATATATCCATCCATGCTGTTATGGCTGAAATAGATCACTTTGTTACATGGTCAAATTTTAAAATCAATGCAGCGAAGTGTGAGGCCCTCGATGTCTCCCTCCCCAAATCCATATAGGATTCCATCCAGTCCAACTTTCCCTTTGCCTGGCCCTCACAGGGTATCACAGGGTATCAAATACTTAGGAATTCCTCTCCCATCTATGTTATCTTATGTTATCTTAATTTTGGGCCCTTTATTGAACAACTCCATACAGACCACGGTTGGCAAGTTAGAACTGTAAGATTCACTACGTGAACCACTGGTGTTTTGTGGAAAAGCACATGTACACTGTGTTCCAAATTATTATGCAAAAAGTGTTTAGGAGTGATAAGGGAAGAATTTGTTTGTTTGTCAGTTAAACTCATTGATGGTGATGTGTGTCAGAGCTCTTTATATCACTGTAAGCAATTGCAGACACCTGTGCTAATTAGTTTGGCAGGTGTGTCCAATGAAAGGCAAGACTACTTAAGAAGGCTGTCTCACATTTTTAAGCAGCCTACATTTTCTGCCAAAATGGGAAAGAAAAAGGATGTGTCGGCTGCTGAGAAGCAACAAATTGTGGAGTGTTTAGGTCAAGGCATGACTACAATCAACATTGTGTGATGATCAGGATGAAGTGTCTTGGCAATCAAGAAGTATGTACCTGATTCACAGTACACACGTGTGCGTGCTGATAAGGGCAAATTGAGGACTCTTTCCTACAGGCAATTACGTCAGGTTGAAAGAGCAGCGACAAAAAAGCCTTGTCATAGCAGCAGACAAGTTTTTGAAGCTGCTGGTGCCTCCAACGTCCCCCGAACAACAAGATGCAGGGTCCTTCAGAGGTTTGCAGCTGTGCATACGCCATCCTGTCGTCCTCCTCTATCCAGTTCACACAAGCAGAAACGGCTCCAGTGGGCCAAACATTACATGAAGACTGATTTCAAAACTGTTTTGTTCACGGATGAGTGCCGTGCAGCGCTCGATGGTCCAGATGGATGGAGTGGAGGATGGCTGGTTGATGGACACCCCACGCAAACACGGCTACAGCGCCAACAAGGAGGAGGTGGAGTAATGTTTTGGGCTGGAATCATGGGGAGAGAGATTGTCGGCCCCTTTAGGATCCCTGAAGGCGCTAAAGATGAACTCCATAATGTATGTGGATTTTCTCAAACAGCACTTCCTGCCATGGTTCAAGAAGAAGAACCGTGTATTTCACAGCAAGATCATTTTTTTGCATGATAATTGTAGCGCCGGCGTCCCTGCCCTCTGCTAGGCAGGGATGCTGTTCCCCTCACCTCCCTGCTCCGTGCCCGGCGTCCTCCTCCCGCTCTGCTGGCAGCGCGCGCTCCTTCCCGGCCACTGTGCTTAGGGCGCGCGCGCGCGCTCTCCCTTCCTCTTAAAGGGGCCGCGCGCGCCGTCCTAAGGAGTCCCCGGCCAATGGCCGGAGGACTTCACCATATATAAGGCACCTCCTCCAAAATGGAGGTGCCCGAGCAATGTTGTTGCACTGTTCTACTCTGCTTCAGCCCTCAGGTCCCGTTGCCAGTTACCTACCAGTTACATGCCTGATTCCTGCCAGAGTCCTGCCAGTTTGCTGTCTGTTTCCTGCCTGTTATTCCTGCTACCTGCTTGCTAGCCTGAGGTCCGACGGTCTGCCTTACAACTCCTTCGTAAAAAAGAAGGACGGCTCTCTCCGTCCCTGTATAGACTATAGAGGCCTTAACCAAATCACGGTGAAGAATAATAACCCCCTTCCGCTCATTCCGGAGTTATTTGATCGTCTGAGAGGGGCTAGAATCTTCACCAAACTGGACCTCCGTGGGGCGTACAACCTGGTTCGTATCCGTCAGGGGGATGAATGGAAGACGGCATTCAACACCCGGGACGGCCACTATGAATATCTGGTAATGCCCTTTGGTCTCTGTAACGCTCCTGCCGTCTTTCAAGAGTTGGTCAATGACATCTTCCGCGACCTTCTCTACTCCTGCGTAGTGGTGTACCTGGACGACATCTTGGTCTTCTCTCCGGATCTCCAGACTCACCGGAGGGACGTTCGTCAGGTCCTGCTCAGGCTCAGGCAGAATCACCTCTTCGCTAAATACGAGAAGTGCCTCTTTGAGCAGACCTCGCTTCCATTTTTGGGCTACATTATTTCTCAGACCGGCCTACGAATGGATCCAGAGAAACTGTCTGCCATCGAGAAATGGCCTCGACCGGAGGGGTTGAAGGCCATTCAGCGGTTCCTGGGCTTCGCCAACTACTACCGCCTCTTCATACCACACTTCTCTTCCCGGACTGCCCCAATTTCCGCGCTCACCTGTAAGGGTACTAATCCCAAAGAGTGGCCGCCCGAAGCAGAGGAGGCCTTTCTTTCCTTAAAACAGGCCTTCTCTTCCGCCCCGGTGCTGCATCGCCCGGACAGCAACAAGCAGTTCTTCCTGGAAGTTGACGCCTCCTCCTCTGGAGCCGGAGCGGTACTTACTCAAAAATCATCTTCCGGGAGGATGGTAACTTGCGGCTTCTTCTCTAAACTCTTCTCCTCCTCAGAGCGCAATTATTCCATAGGAGACCGAGAGTTATTGGCCATCAAACTGGCATTGGAGGAGTGGCGTTACCTGCTCGAGGGGGCTCTTCACCCGGTAATAATTTACACTGACCACAAGAACTTGGCTTATCTCCAGCATGCCCAGAGACTTAATCCGCGCCAAGCCCGGTGGTCCTTGTTTTTTGCTCGCTTTGATTTTGTTCTTCATTTTCGCCCGGCTGACAAAAACGTCAAGGCGGACGCCTTGTCTCAATCCTTTCTGGTGTCTGATCTCGAGGAAGATCCGAAACACATCATCGATCCCGCCAGAGTAATGCAGGTGGCTCCCGTGAGTCTAAATCGTCTCCCTCCCGGAAAGACGTTCGTATCAGTACCTGATCGGGAGAAGATCCTTCACTGGGGTCACTCGTCTAAACTGGCTGGCCATGCCGGTCAGAAAAAGACCCTCCAGCTTATTACCCGGCACTACTGGTGGCCTACCCTGCACAAGGACGTAATAGACTTTGTTTCTGCCTGTGTGTCCTGCGCCCGCAACAAGGTTCCGAGACATCTGCCAACCGGTCGCCTCCTTCCGCTCCCAGTACCTGCTGCCCCCTGGCAGCATATAGCAATGGACTTTAGAACAGACCTCCCAGTCTCTGCCGGTTGTACGGTCATTTGGGTGGTCGCTGACTGCTTCTCCAAGATGGCTCATTTCGTTCCCCTGCCAGGCCTCCCGTCTGCACCCGAGCTAGCTAAAGACTTTATTCGTCACATCTTCCGTCTTCATGGCCTGCCCCTCCACATCGTGTCGGATCGTGGGGTACAGTTCACCTCACGCTTCTGGAGAGCCACTTGTAAACTGCTAGACGTCACCCTGGACTTCTCTTCCGCTTACCACCCACAGTCCAATGGTCAAGTGGAGCGGATCAATCAGAACCTGACCAGTTACCTCCGGCACTTCGTTAATGCCCATCATTCAGACTGGGTGGATCTCCTACCATGGGCCGAGTTCTCTTATAACAATCACGAGAGCGAATCCTCCTCCAAATCCCCGTTTTTTGTAGTCTTCGGTCAGCATCCTCGGATTCCTTTTCCTGTCTCCACCTCTGTGGACAACCCGGCCGCGGAATCTCTCGTTGGCAAATTTTCCTCCATTTGGGAGAGTACCCGATCCGCACTCCTTCAGTCGTCCGAACGGATGAAAAGACACGCTGACAAAAAACGCCTGGATCCTCCACAATTTCGTCCCGGAGATAAAGTCTGGCTCTCATCTAAATATGTCCGACTCAAGATACCTTCTTACAAGTTAGGGCCTCGGTTCATCGGCCCCCTGGAGGTCATCAGTCAGATCAACCCGGTGGCCTATAAATTGAAACTCCCGGCCAACTTACGGATCCCTAACTCCTTCCATGTATCTCTCCTCAAACCTGTGGTACTTAACTCTTTTTCCAAGTCTACAGGTACGCCTCCTGCTCCGGTTTCTGCTGAGGATGAGTTTGAGGTAGAGAACATTCTTGCCACCAAAAGGGTAAGAAGAAAGACCTTTTTTCTAGTAGATTGGAAGGGGTTTGGTCCTGAGGAGAGAACGTGGGAGCCCCGGGAGGACATCCATGCCCCTCTTATCCTTGCTAAATTTCTGTCTGGCCTAAAAAAGGGGGGGCCTAAAGGGGGGGGTACTGTAGCGCCGGCGTCCCTGCCCTCTGCTAGGCAGGGACGCTGTTCCCCTCACCTCCCTGCTCCGTGCCCGGCGTCCTCCTCCCGCTCTGCTGGCAGCGCGCGCTCCTTCCCGGCCACTGTGCTTAGGGCGCGCGCGCGCTCTCCCTTCCTCTTAAAGGGGCGCGCCGTCCTAAGGAGTCCCCGGCCAATGGCCGGAGGACTTCACCATATATAAGGCACCTCCTCCAAAATGAAGGTGCCCGAGCAATGTTGTTGCACTGTTCTACTCTGCTTCAGCCCTCAGGTCCCGTTGCCAGTTACCTGCCAGTTACCTGCCTGATTCCTGCCAGAGTCCTGCCAGTTTGCTGTCTGTTTCCTGCCTGTTATTCCTGCTACCTGCTTGCTAGCCTGAGGTACGACGGTCTGCCTTACAACTCCTGTCAGTCTGTCTAAGGACCAGCTTGCCCGCTCACCTGGGAGCGTACATCAGCTACCTGCCTGCTTGCTAGCCTGAGGTCTGACGGTCTGCCTTTCTACTCCTGTCAGTCTGTCTATGGACCAGCTTGCCCGCTCACCTGGGAGCGCTCCTCCGCTACCTGCCTGCTTGCCTGCCCGGAGGCTCCACCGTCACGTGCTGTGACCACCAGCTATTCCAGAGACTCTTGCCCGCTCACCTGGGAGCGCTTCTCCGCTACCTGCCTGCTTGCCTGCCCGGAGGCTCCGCCGTCACGTGCTGTGACCACCAGCTATTCCAGAGACTCTTGCCCGCTCACCTGGGAGCGCTTCTCCGCTACCTGCCTGCTTGCCTACCTGGAGGCTTCGCCGTCACGTGCTGTGACCACCTGCTATTCCAGAGACTCTCGCTTGCTCACCTGGGAGCACACATCCTCCATCTGCCTTGCTAGCCTACCTGGAGGTTCAGCCATCACAGGTCGTACCTACCCTTTATCTAGAGACTGCCCGGGTCACTTGCCGTGACCTCCAGCCCGTTCACCCAGAGACTGCCCCGGTCACTTGCCGTGACCTCCAGCCCGTTCACCCAGAGACTGCCCCGGTCACTTGCCGTGACCTCCAGCCCGTTCATCCAGAGACTGTCCCGGTCACTTGCCGTGACCTCCTGCCCGTACACCCAGAGACTGTCCCGGTCACCTGCTGTGACTGCCTGCCTGGTCGCCACCCGCTCCCTTACAAGGACCGCCCCCTTGTATAGTAGTTCAGAGGTTCCGCCTCCCAGACCCGTTACAATAATGCACCATCTCATGCTGCACATAAAACATCTGCATCTCTGGCTGATATGGGCTTAAAAGGGGACAAACTTATGGTGTGACCCCCATGCTCCCCTGACCTCTACCCCATTCAGAACCTTTGGAGCATCATTAAAAGGAGTGTCTATGATGGCGGGAGGCAGTTCACATCTAAGCAACAGCTCTGGGAGGGTATTCTGTCCTCATGCAAAACAATTGAAGCAGAAACCATCCAAAACCTGACAAATTCAATGGACGAGAGAGTTCAGAAGCTCCTTTCGAACAAGGGGTCCTATGTGAAAATGTAACATCACCTAGAATAAAGTTTTGAGTTGAAAACTGTTTAATATCAGTTTCTAACAACCTGCTAATGCTTATAATTTCAAAAATGACCATTTTTTTGGTCTTTATTAAAATGAAAAGGTTGATCGAAAAGTTTGGGGGATCTAAGAGTGTGGCAACCCAGTAGTCATGATTACTTCGAATTCTGACAATATAAGGGTCATGCTGCAGGTAGTGCAGCAAGAAGGCACTTATGTGTCTTGCACATCTCGGAGCCCCAAAATTATTTTCCGGGCTAGATGCAGCTAAAAATTATTATTAATTTTAAATCTGGTGAAGCTTTAGTATAGATGGCCTAATAGGATCAGTGCTGCACACTGCTACAAAGCCCAAATTATTTTCCAGTCAAGATACAGATAAACATGATTAGTAATTTTAAATCTGGTGGAGCTTATTATAGATGGCCTAATAGAATCAGTGCTGCACACTGCTACAAAGCCCAAATTATTTTCCAGTCAAGATACAGATAAACATGATTAGTAATTTGAAAGCTTAAAACGGTTGGTAGGGTGATTTTAACCAATCATCAAGCTTTTACTCTCCCCAGGATGACACAGGGGTAGAAAAGTCGTTTCGGATCCATGATTTGTTCATCTTTATGAACGTGAGTCTGTCTACATTATCAGTGGAGAGCCGCGTGCGCTTATCTGTCAGCACACCACCAGCAGCGCTGAACACACGCTCAGACAGAACGCTGGCTGCGGGGCATGACAAGATCTCCAAGGCGTAAGTGGCTAGCTCCGGCCATTTATCCAGATTGGAAGCCCAAAAAGAGCAAGGGTCCAGTGACACAGTCATGGCTTCAATGTTTACTTGGAGATACTCCTGTACCATCGTCTCTAGGCGTTGACTATGTGTCAGACTTCTTGTCTCCTGTGGCCTTGCAAAGGATGGGCTAAAAAAGTGGTGAACTGATTCCGCAAAATTGATGTTACCAGCAGATACTGTGGTTCTGTTACGGTTTGAGTGCTGAACACTTGACGGTCCCACGGTTGGCAAGTTGGAACTGTGAGATTCACTACGTGCACCACTGGTATTTTGTGGAAAAGCACATGTAAGATTCTGCAACAGTCTCTGCTGATACTCCTGCATGCGTGCATTCCTTTCTATGGCAGGAATAATTTCTGCAAATTTATTTTTGTACCGGGGATCTAACAGTGTGGCAACCCAGTAGTCAGGATTATTTCTAATTCTCACAATTCGAGGGTCATGTTGCAGGTAGTGCAGCAAGAAGGCACTCATGTGTGTTGCGCATCCAGGAGCATCAAGTCCCTGCTGTGTTGGTGGCGAGCTAAAAATCATGCTTCCTTCCTCTGTCCTCTCCCCCCAACCTCGCACAACAGAAATGTGATCAAGGTCTCCCTCATCTGATGAGTCTTCCATCAGTTCGTCCTCCACTTCTTCCTGGGCTCCTGCACCTTCCTCACTAGTTTGGCTGCTACCATGCGCCCTGGTAAAACCATCTCCCCCACCCTCACATGCCTGCTGCCTTGGTGCTGCCGACCGTCTGGACCTTGCAGATGTTAGCCCTTCCGCATACAACTCCTCCTCCTCTACTTCCTCCACCTCCTCTTGTGCCACCACCTGACTCCGAATTCTGTTTAACATGTGCTCCAGCATGTAAATCACCGGAATAGTCATGCTGATAATGGCATCGTCAGCACTAAACATCTTCGTCGCCATTTCAAAACTGTGCAGAAGGGTGCATAGGTCCCTGATCTGAGACCACTCCTCCAGCGTGATTTGCCCCACCTGTGGATCTCGTTGGCCCAGGCTATACATCAGAACGTATTGCACCAGGGCTTGTTGGTGCTGCCACAGTCCCTGCAACATGTGCAGAGTTGAATTCCACCGGGTAGACACATCGCATTTTAGCCGGTGAAGTGGCAGGCCCAACGACTTCTGTAGAGATGTAAGGCGCTGAGCTGCGGGATGCGAACGGCGGAAGTGAGCACACAGCGACCGTGCCCTCTGCAGAAGGCCATCTAGTCTGGGATAGTGGGCTAAAAATTGCTGGACAAGCAGGTTCAACACGTGAGCCATACAAAGCACGTGTGTGACATTGCCCCGGCGAAGGGCCGCACCCAGGTTTGCAGCATTGTCGCACACGGCCTTCCCTGGTTTCAGGTCCAGTGGAGACAACCATTCATGAAATTGGTTCTCCAGAGCTGACCACAACTCCTCAGCTGTGTGACTCACATTTCCCAGACATTTCAATCGAAAAACCGCCTGATGACGTTGAGCCCTACTGCCAGCATAGTAAGGAGGTGTGCAGGATCCCTTCTGCGCAGTTAGAAAGCTTGTGGCATGACCAGACAGGCTTTGGGTGCAGGTGGAAGACCGAGAGGCGGTTGAGGAGGCAGAAGCAGTGGAGGAACTTTGACATAAAGAGGATTGACGCACAACTCGTGGGGACGGCAAGACTTGGACAGCAGCCCCTTGTCCTGCTGTCACCATAGTTACCCAGTGCCCAGTCAGCGACATGTAACGCCCCTGTCCATGCCTACTCGTCCAAGTGTCTGTGGTGAAATGCACCCTGTCACACACAGAGTTTCTCAAAGAAGCGGTGATGTTGTGTGCGACATGCTGGTGGAGCGCAGGCACACCTTTCTTTGAGAAGTAGTGCCAACTGGGCATCTGGTACTGGGGCACTGCGACGGACATAAGGTCTCGAAAATCCTCTGTGTCCACCAGGCGGAAAGGCAGCATTTCTGTAGCCAAGAGCTTGCAGATGGTGAAATTCAACCTCTTAGCTTTCTCATGGCTAGGAGGAAATGGTCTTTTACTTGTCCACATCTGAGGGACCGAGGGCTGGCTATTGTGCTTAGACGGGGTTGATAAGGGTGTCCCCGGCAAACTGCCGGTCTGTGAGGAAGATGCAGGCGGACATGTTAGGTTGCCGTGATCCAAAGGTGGTGCTATCGATGTCGGACAGCGCTCAACACCAGCTGGTGTTACCACCTCCAAAGAAAATGATGACCTGCCAATCACGCTGGCTGTTGCGGGTAAAGAGGTGGCAGGTCTGCGCCCCAAAACAGGTGTGACTGCTGTCCCCCCAGTCACAGAGGATTTAGAGGCCGCGGATGCACAAGATATGGCAGACGGTGGTTGGCCCGGCCGGCTAGGCCGCATTGTAGCACACTGAGCTTCCCACTGCAACTTATGCTTCATGTCTATGTGCCGGTTCATGCATGAAGTACTCAAACTATGTATTTTTTGGCCTCTACTTAGCTTTTGCTGACAAATGTTACAGATAACACGAGTTGGGTCATCTTTATCGATCTGAAATAATGCCCAGGCTATGCAAGGCTTAGCACCCATGTGACCTGAAGAGCCACCACGACTTGTGGTGAGAGGCAGAATTGTGTTTGAGGATGCAGTTGTTGACGTGCTTCCAGTACTACGTCTCTGTCCAGGAAGGCGCAACCTGACCTCGTCGTCACTAGCATCTTCCTCCACCTCCTCTGCTGACCTCATCTCTTGGCTGACTGTGGGTTGACAGTAAGTGGGATCTCCAACCTCATCATCATCACCCTGTGCGTTATCACACCCGTCGTCCTCAGAGCCAACCTGTTCCTGCCCTGACAAAAAACTAAAGTTGTCGCTCCAATCAGGTATTTGAGTCTTATCATCGTCTTCCTCATTGTCTCCACCAACAGGAGTTACAGTTTGGGAATCAGGGTCTACATTATGGTCAGAACCTTCTGCGTCTGGTCCTGGATCCGACTCATAAAGATTCTGGGCATCAGTGCAGATCATTTCCTCGTCTGGATTCACAGAAGCGCTGGAGTCGACCTCTGATTCCCAGGCTATAGTATGAGTAAACAGCTCTGCAGACTCAACCATCTGTTCTACCTAATACTCAGACGGGCAGCTGGAGATTTGGGAGCTGTGAGGAAGCAAGTGCGATTGGGGTGACACCTTTGAGGACTGGAGTATTTGTGATGTTGAAGTTGATGTGGAGGAGAGCCCACTTAAAGGAGCACTTGATATCCGTTGAAGCACCTGCTGTTTTTGTGCCTCATCTGGAATTTGTAGCGATTGGCGTGGCCGTAAGAAAGGGATCTTATCACATTGTCCGCTAAAAGAAGTAGACATTTTAGTTTGGCTGGAAGATGGTCTTTCTTCTGCAGATGTTACTGTTGCTTTAACACCTACCCCACGGACACAACCTTTTTTCCCCTTCCCAACACGCCTATTCCCCTTTCCACCAGCAGGAGGCCTTTTTCACTCATTTTGGTGGTTAACTAATTCACAACTCTGGAGTTGTTTGCACAAAAAAACAATGGATGGGAACCGAGCAGAGCTGAGTGGCCAAACTGTGGTATTAGGCCAAAACTATTGGCTGGGTTAGATGCAGAAAAAAATTATATTCAATTTGCAACCTGATGGAGGTCAGTATAGATGGACTAATAGAACAAGTCCCACACACAGCTAGAAGCCCAAATATTTTTTCAGAGGTAGATGCAGAAAAATTTTTTATTCAGTTTGCAACCTGATGGAGGTCTGTATAGATGGATTAATAGAACAAGTACCACACACAGCTACAAGCCCAATATTTTTTCAGAGGTAGATGCAGAAAAAAAATATATTCAGTTTGCAACCTGATGGAGGTCAGTATAGATGGACTAATAGAGAAAGTCCCACACACTGCTAGAAGGCCAAATATTTTTTCAGAGCTAGATGCAGACAAAAAATTATTTTGAATTTGCAACCTGATGGAGGTCAGTATAGGTGGACGAATAGAACAAGTCCCACACACTGCTAGAAGGCCAAATATTTTTTCAGAGCTAGATGCAGAAAAAAATTATATTCAGTTTGCAACCTGATGGAGGTCTGTATAGATGGATTAATAGAACAAGTCCCACACACAGCTAGAAGCCCAAATATTTTTTCAGAGGTAGATGCAGATAAAAATTATTTTTAATTTGCAACCTGATGGAGGTCAGTATAGATGGACTAATAGAGAAAGTCCCACACACTGCTAGAAGGCCAAATATTTTTTCAGAGGTAGATGCAGATAAAAATTATTTTTAATTTGCAACCTGATGGAGGTCAGTATAGATGGACTAATAGAGAAAGTCCCACACACTGCTAGAAGGCCAAATATTTTTTCAGAGCTAGATGCAGATAAAAATTATTTTTAATTTGCAATCTGATGGAGGTCAGTGTAGATGGACTAATAGAGAAAGTCCCACACACTGCTAGAAGGCCAAAAATTTTTTCAGAGCTAGATGCAGATAAAAATTATATTCAATTTGCAACCTGATGGATTTCAGTATAGATGGACTAATAGAACAAGTCCCACACACAGCTAGAAGCCCAAATATTTTTTCAGAGGTACTGTAGATGCAGATAAAAATTATTTTTAATTTGCAACCTGATGGAGGTCAGTATAGATGGACTAATACAACAAGTCCCACACACAGCTAGAAGCCCAATATTTTTTCAGAGGTAGATGAAGAAAAAAATATATTCAGTTTGCAACCTGATGGAGGTCTGTATAGATGGAGTAATAGAACAAGTCCCACACACAGCTAGAAGCCCAATATTTTTTCAGAGGTAGATGCAGAAAAAAATATATTCAATTTGCAACCTGATGGAGGTCAGTATAGATGGACTAATAGAACAAGTCCCACACACAGCTAGAAGCCCAAATATTTTTTCAGAGGTAGATGCAGAAAATTTTTTTATTCAGTTTGCAACCTGATGGAGGTCTGTATAGATGGATTAATAGAACAAGTACCACACACAGCTACAAGCCCAATATTTTTTCAGAGGTAGATGCAGAAAAAAAATATATTCAGTTTGCAACCTGATGGAGGTCAGTATAGATGGACTAATAGAGAAAGTCCCACACACTGCTAGAAGGCCAAATATTTTTTCAGAGCTAGATGCAGACAAAAAATTATTTTGAATTTGCAACCTGATGGAGGTCAGTATAGGTGGACGAATAGAACAAGTCCCACACACTGCTAGAAGGCCAAATATTTTTTCAGAGCTAGATGCAGAAAAAAATTATATTCAGTTTGCAACCTGATGGAGGTCTGTATAGATGGATTAATAGAACAAGTCCCACACACAGCTAGAAGCCCAAATATTTTTTCAGAGGTAGATGCAGATAAAAATTATTTTTAATTTGCAACCTGATGGAGGTCAGTATAGATGGACTAATAGAGAAAGTCCCACACACTGCTAGAAGGCCAAATATTTTTTCAGAGGTAGATGCAGATAAAAATTATTTTTAATTTGCAACCTGATGGAGGTCAGTATAGATGGACTAATAGAGAAAGTCCCACACACTGCTAGAAGGCCAAATATTTTTTCAGAGCTAGATGCAGATAAAAATTATTTTTAATTTGCAACCTGATGGAGGTCAGTGTAGATGGACTAATAGAGAAAGTCCCACACACTGCTAGAAGGCCAAAAATTTTTTCAGAGCTAGATGCAGATAAAAATTATATTCAATTTGCAACCTGATGGATTTCAGTATAGATGGACTAATAGAACAAGTCCCACACACAGCTAGAAGCCCAAATATTTTTTCAGAGGTACTGTAGATGCAGATAAAAATTATTTTTAATTTGCAACCTGATGGAGGTCAGTATAGATGGACTAATACAACAAGTCCCACACACAGCTAGAAGCCCAATATTTTTTCAGAGGTAGATGAAGAAAAAAATATATTCAGTTTGCAACCTGATGGAGGTCTGTATAGATGGAGTAATAGAACAAGTCCCACACACAGCTAGAAGCCCAATATTTTTTCAGAGGTAGATGCAGAAAAAAATATATTCAGTTTGCAACCTGATGGAGGTCAGTATAGATGGACTAATACAACAAGTCCCACACACAGCTAGAAGCCCAATATTTTTTCAGAGGTAGATGCAGAAAAAAATATATTCAGTTTGCAACCTGATGGAGGTCTGTATAGATGGATTAATAGAACAAGTCCCACACACAGCTAGAAGCCCAATATTTTTTCAGAGGTAGATGCAGAAAAAAATATATTCAGTTTGCAACCTGATGGAGGTCAGTATAGATGGACTAATACAACAAGTCCCACACACAGCTAGAAGCCCAATATTTTTTCAGATGTAGATGCAGAAAAAAATATATTCAGTTTGCAACCTGATGGAGGTCTGTATAGATGGATTAATAGAACAAGTCCCACACACAGCTAGAAGCCCAATATTTTTTCAGAGGTAGATGCAGAAAAAAATATATTCAGTTTGTAACCTGATGGAGGTCAGTATAGATGGACTAATACAACAAGTCCCACACACAGCTAGAAGCCCAATATTTTTTCAGAGCTAGATGCAGAAAAAAATTATATTCAATTTGCAACCTGATGGAGGTCAGTATAGATGGACTAATAGAATGATGCTATGCCCAAAAGATTTTACTTCACTAGGTGCAGTAAAAAAATTGGTATTCTATACACAGGTGGTATATCTTGCAACACAGATAGGCTACTCCACTGACTAACACACTCTGCAATAGGCGAAAAAGGATTAGCTTTGCTAGATTCAGCCAAATGCTGTGAAAAAAACTTGCACAGCACTGGCACAGAACTGCCTGGCAAAAACTGATAGGAACTGATGTAACCTAGTCCTTAAAAGGACTCCAATTACAATTAGTCTTTACTCCCACAATCTATCTATTTAAGAGCACAGACCTGCCTGATAAAAGTCGTAGGAAATGCTGTAACCTAGTCCTTAAAAGGACTGCAATCACAACTATTCCCTACTCCCAAGCTATCTGTAGATTTGTGCGAAAATTGGCTTGAAATTAACAAGGTATAGCGCACACAGCAACAGCGGTGCCGTCTAACACGCAGCTGCAACAGTGAGAAAATGGTAGCGACGGGGAAAATGGCTGGGTCTTATAGGGCAAGGACATGTGACATACACTGCCAATGACACATGCCCTTGCTTGTGTGAAAAAAAGCACTTCGCTCCGTGTGTGCGCTGCTGATAGGCTGACAGATTGCACCTCCCCACTGTAAATGCGGGAAAGAGAAAAAAAAATGGAGATCTTCATTATTCCTGCAGAGAGCAATCCCCTGCCCCTCCCCCCACCCCGCTGTACACTCAAACTGCGTATTAACATTAATTTTCATCATTACTGAGAAAAAATCCAGTTATGATTTTGGTGCACGAACAGTTATCGAACATAACCTCGAACAGCCGAATTTTTCTCAAATTGTTCGTGTTCGCCGAACGGCTCGAACACCGCCCAAAACAGCTCGAATTTGAGATTGGCGAACAGTTCGAGGAGAACAACGCTCATCTCTAGTCATCATCTGATGCTGACACAATTCATACATATATCTGAGATCCAGAGACCTAATCGCTTTTGTAGTCTCAACTGCAAAGATTTTTGGCTTTTTGACAACCACAGAAATGTATTTTAACCTGAATTAAGGATATGTTCAAGTCATGTTTGGTGTGTCTTGAACAGTGAAAGTATGCTCAGAAATATGTCATATTATTCCACTAGCAGGGTCATGTGGGAAATGATAACATAAAATAGAATTATGTCCGGAACTCGTTTTTCCATAGATATAAATAGCTATCCTCTTCTCACCTGCCCAGGAGAAGGGTTGAGGGGGATTGATGTAAAAAATTAGAGCTTATCCAGAAAAAAACACATTGTCAGACTTAGAAGAGACAACATGAATTGTAGATCTGTCAAAATTAAAAAAAAGTCTCACAGATCCAATTCGTAAGACATTTAGGTGCTTTATCCCTTTAATTTTTGAACTGCATTAGCCTTTAATGTAAGTTTTTTTTTCTTCACCTTTTTGTAACTTTGTAAGCACTATACCAATATTCGTATAGTAAATGTAAAATTTAATTAGTTTGTTTCTTGATGCTTCAGTTTGAACCAGAACCTCGAAGTGGAAAGTGCACATGTACCAGTGTGTTACCCAGGACAGGCATCTTGTTGGGTAACACAAATCGATGAGTGATGGCAAGAAGAAGTGGGGTGTGGATGTGTGAGCAGGCTATGAAGAAAGATTAGCTCATTGTGACCTTTTTGTGATGGGTAAATGGAATAGTGAGTGTGAGAAGCGTAGTCCACCTTTATAGATGCATCCGAGTCATATGTGCAGCGACTGGGAAGTGTTAATGACAGGGCATAAAAGGTTATTGCTAAATGAGTAACTATTACTGTGTGGGAGCAAATCAAGTAACACATTTTGTAAGGGGCAAAAAGTGGATTTTTTTTTTCTGCAGAGATGCAAACAAAGCACTATTACTTGGGTGATATTGGGGCCATTAAATTTATAATAGTCACAAGGAGAGATGTTAAACAGTGTGTGGACAAAAAAAAGGAGTATTATTACTTTGAGGGGGCACAAAGGAGGACATTATCACTATAGGTACGAAACAGGCATTATAAAGTTGTGGGGGTCACAATGAGGACTTTATCACTGAGTGAAATCACTTAACTTTATGGACCACTGGTACTATGTGGAGCAAAAAGGGAGGCACTATTTCTACATTGGAGACATTAAGTGGTTTTGCAGATAGTAGCAAAATGGTGAGCTTGTGCAGATACAACTTGTGGTTACAAAGAGTCTTCAAAGGGGTCTAAGTTTGGTTATAGATGAAAAGGCAAAGTCTGTGATAACAATAAAAAATACATAATCTGTGTATTAATGAATTTAACTATATTGTATTCACTATTAATTTGTAAAACTGGTATTTGACCATTATTTGGTAACTGCGTGAGGATAATACAGGGAAGCACTCTTTTCTGGTTTTGAAATGCAATGAGTTTATAGCTTGCATTCTGATATATTTTACTTGCATGCATTGTGTGAATCCTGCCTTATTTTCAAATGGTACATAACGTTAAGTGGTGAAGTTTGACCTAGGTATTTGGGTCAAACTGTGAAACCTTTAAGCCTTTTTAAATATATAGAAACTGGGTGATCACTGAATGTGTGGCAGCATAATGCTGCAAAGTTCTTTGACGTGGGAGCTATAGACAACACAACTGTGTCTAGAGTAGCAAGTGCCAGAAACATCTCATAAATAGGATTCATCTACAGGAATGGCAACATTTAGGTGACAGTAAATCTATATGAACAGTGATCTGAAAGCTTTTTATGGCCGGTCTTGTATCAAGAAGGACACCAAAGAAGTCACTTCTCTCCAAGAAAAACATCAAATACAGATTGACATTCTGCAAGTAGTACCAGATTTGGACTGCAGAAGACTGGGTAAAGTTATTTTCTCTGAAGAAACATTATTCAGTATGTTTGAAACATCTGGAAGAATGATTGCTCAGAGAGGAAAAGGTGAACATTGTCATGACTCCTGTGTCAAGCCAACGGTAAATCATCCTGAGACCATTCATGTGTGTCGTTGCTTTTCATTCAAGTAATTTGTGATAAACAATGATTTTTCCGGCATGATGGAGATCCACGTCAAAAGAAATAAGTGATAACTAAGTGGCTTGATGAACAAAATATTGAAATTTTGGGTCCATGGACAGTAAAATCCTCAGATATCAATGCCATTGAGAACCTGGGGTTCATCCTCAAAAAGAAGTTGCACACACAAAAAGTATGATAAACTCCAAGCTTTGAATTGTCACAAATGGTTTGTCATGAGTCAGTTTTTTGGTTTATTTAAAACTTATGGAATATGTTTAAAATTAGGGTATTTGGGTAGTTGGCCTCTACACTACTACTGAAGACCTTGTGACAAACCTGTCTCTGCTTTGTTACTGGGACTCTGCTATTTTGCTAGTCATTTCTGCTTTTGACAAACTTAGCTGTTACATCCTTGGGACTCTGCAGCTCCACTGATCATCTGTGCCTTGGACTCTGTGAAAAACCCAGAACTACTTCTTTGCTGGGTACTCTGCACTAACACTGCCAGCTCTGCAATTAAATATTTGACAAGCTGAGCACTGCTATATCGCTGAATCAACTTTGCTGAAGCACTGTCAGCACTTCGTTGGACTCTGTGACAAACTCAGCTCTGCTATATCAAAGAGTCAACTTAGTGATAATGATGAGCTACATTGCTCTGCTCGATTGATTTCTCAACAGTGAGGCTACTCTGCCTTTTCAAATCCTATAATTCCTCATTGGTCATGCTTGTTGCCGTTCTGCCATCACAGTTTACGCTGTTTCATTTAAATCTCCATGCTGCAACATTGTCTGTCCATTCTGCATCATTACTGCTCAAGCAGACTAAGGATTTCAAGAATCCATCTCAGGTAAGACATAACATTTATTGTTGACTTGTCCATGCATGCGCAATCATACAATTAAACTTTCCAACTAAACCAGATGGGCGCATGTTATGTAACAATGAAGGGGTATCTAGAAACATTTCCACGGACATATCTGAGGTACCAATATCTGAAACTGATCATTTGATCATTTTCAAATATAATAGCTTTGGGGTAATGGTTTTGTGGTACACCATGAGGCTCCACAAAATTTTAAAATACTTGTTTCTAGCATTTTATTTGCTAATTTGACACTTTATAAGAATATTGCAGAATTGTTCTCCCTAATTTAAGTACAAATAAACAATAAATGATAAAAGGGCATAAATGCACTGAACTGAAAATTTAAATATCTAATGTGCTGCAATTTGTGGGTCCCAACAATACAGAGAGTTATAAATAAGAAAAAAAGTGTATGAGGATCCAAGGAGTCATTCATATACAAACAAATGAGGTCAGTACTATTTGTTAGAAACATAAAAAAGAGGAAGAAACATTGACTACAGGCAGAGAAAATAATTAGGCAAGCAAAGGAAGGAAATAAAAATCACAGCCAAAGAAATAAAATAAATAAAAAAAAAATCCCAAATGAATACAATTATATAGCAAAAAGGCAATGGTCTTTACCAGCCAAGGTCCCAAAGGAAAATGAACAAATAGGATGCAGCAGACCCCCTTAACTAAAGGTGGTAACACAGGTATAAAATACTGATGAAACAACCATACTCAGCCTACCAATGCATGGCGGGGGTGATTGCCTAGTATTAGATTTGAACATAGATGAAGCTTTCAATAGGGCTCAAGTCAAACACATGTATAGCACAATGCCTAGCCAACAGCCTTTTACACACGCCTACTATTCTATTAGGCGGGCTGCACAATGCCCTATGGCAAGCTTCTTCTGTGTGCAATTCCAATACTAGGCAATCAATCCATGGATTGGTAGTCTGAGAGTGATTGTTTCTTCTGTATTTTGCACTTGTGTTACCTCCTTATTAAGAGGATCTGCTCCATCCTGCTTGTGAATTTTCCTTTGTGACTTTGGCTGGTAAATACTATTACCTTTCAGAAAATGAAGTAAAAAGCAAAGGGGACAAATAAAAAATATTATGATTTAAAAAGAAAGCCTACTAAGGTCCTTATTACAGATGACCGTACTTGTTGGATAAATATTCACCAATCTCAAATTCGGCACGAACATTGCACATTCGTGTTCAGATTCCCAAGCATTTTCCTCAAAATCAGCAAAGTTCAGCAGATCAAGTTTCCAATAATGCTTTTGTTAGGACTTTTGCTAGGATAGGTGGTGCTGTATGATGAGCGGGGGGATGTGTTGGATTTGGGAAGGAGGTGGGGAGAGGTCAGAGGAGCAGCAGAGTGTTATTCTTTTTTTTTTTTTAATTAACTTAATGTGTGGATATTCTGGCAGCCAATTAGGGTGCAGAAAACATCCACAGCATCGGGACACAAGAGTTTGTGTCACTGGCTGCCGAAGTCATATATTCCTCTCCATATTAAGAGCAGACATGTGGCTTTGGTGCCATTTTGTCAATGTAACAGCGTAGTGAGGCTGCCGCTGCAAGAAGTCAGAGAGTTAGACAAGAGGTTTATTGTCAGCTAGGTCAGAAAGATAGGATCCTGTGTCAAATTGATCTTCTAGCATCTAAATACTTTGTGCTAATTGTGTGGTCCAGCCAGCAGTCCACATTTCAGCATCTAAATCCTTTGTGCTAATTGTGTGGTCCAGACACCAGTCAACATTTCAACATCGAAATCATTTGTGCTAATTGTGTGGTCCAGCCAGCAGTGCAAATTTCAGCATCTAAATCCTTTGTGGCAATTGTGTGCTACAGACACCAGTCCACATTTCAGCATCTAAATCCTTTGTGATAATTATGTGGTCCAGACAACAGTCCACTTTTCAGCATCTAAATCCTTTGTGTTTATTGTGTGGTACAGGCAGCAGTCCACATTTCAGCATATAAATCTTTTCTGCTAATTGTGTGGTCCAGCCTCACTATCTCAGCAAACAAAAACTGATTGTTAATTTAGTTGACAGGTGACTGACAAGTCTGGGCCTAGGAACAGCTAGGTAAAAGAAACAGCGAGCTAAAAGAGGGGATGGGTGCATTCAAAATGAATGGGAAAAAGCAAGGTTGTGGTAGAAGGGGGAACAGACTTGGTTTTCAAGTTGTACGTGAGGTAGGTGGTAATGTTACTGAAAGCTCCACTGAACAAACACCGGCTTGGCCTATCCAAACACAACTGACAACTTCTTTTACTCAACTCCTTTTCTTTGGCAGCCCCACAGTGGTACATCTTGAAGATGAGGACCAGAAAGTGCATGTGCTCCAGTTGATGGCAAGTGCTGCATCAAGTGGCCTCTCCTCCTTTTCCTCCACCTTAACATCACACACAGTACAGTCCTCAGAGGTGGCACCTCAATTACCCTTGCTTCCCTCCACATCACAACTCTCCAACCACCCAACTGAATGTGGAGAACAACAGGTGGGCGAGTCTGCAGAGCTGTTCACACTTTCTATTCCATGGGTATCAGAGGTCTGCTCCAAAGATTCACAGACTCAAGAGGAGGAAACCATCTGCTCCAATGCCCAAATTTTTTTTCAGTTGAATCCAGGGCCAGACGAAGTAGGGTCCAAGCAGGATATAGACCCTCATCACCAGACATTAAACCCCCCTTGGTAGAGGTAATCCTGATGAAACTCAGATACCTGAGGAGCATGCGGACTGTATTGAGCTGTCAGGGCAGGAAGAGGAGAAGGGTGCAAGGAGTGGGAGAACAGAGAGGATGACGATGATGTTGTATTGCAGATCCCACTTGGTGTGAATACAGAGGCAAGCAGCTGAGTAGCTCAGCAGAGGAGGTAGAGGAGGAGGAAGATGATGAGGGTACATTGTGGCTTCCCGCAGAGACATGTGAGTGATGCAACCACGACAGGCGCTGCATCCTCAGCCACAACTCTGGCTGTGGCCAACAACTGTCGTGGGTCTGCAGTTCACAGGGGCTGCAAAGGTTCCCTAGCCTGGGCCTTTTTTAACACCGTAAAGGATGACCCAACTCGTATTCTCTTCCAACTTTGTAAAAAATGACTCAGTAGAGGCAAAAAATCAAACCATTAAACTAGTACGTGCATGAGCCAGCACAAGCGCCATCGATATGCGTTAGTCTGTGAATTTCACTGTGCTAAAACCATTTACTAGTGGGCTTCGGCAATCACTGGCTTCCCCATCAACCGCATCTGCTGCTTCTTCCTCCTCCATCACCATGGCAAGTTTTCTCACACAGGTCTCCAGCTACAGCACTTGTTTACCCACTACAGTCTGAGTGAGTGAGAGCCTGTCAGCTGTTATGGAAGTGGACATGCCTGCTGCTTTTGTTTCAACAAGCACACCAAATCTTCTCAATCTACCATAACATTTCAGCCTGCACCTCACTCACAGTCCAGCAGTTTGTTGAGTTCACCCTACTCCACCCTCTCTCAACACCCTCAGTCCCAGTGTTGTGGTCATGTAAAAGATTATTTCCTCCTACACATGCCAAAGGTAAGAGCTTAAACTTCACCATCTCCAAACTGTTGGCAACGGAAATGCTGCCTTTCTGCCTGGTAGATACAGAAGTTTTCCGAAAGCTGATAGCCATCGCAGTTCCTCAGTAAAAGTTGCCCAGTTGCCATTACTTCTGTAATAAAGCTGTGCCTGCACTACACCAGCATGTAGCTGACAACATAACCCATTTTTTTAAAAAATCTATATCTGGCAGGGTGCATATCACCACTGATCCCTGGCAAGCAAACATGACCAGGGGTGTTACATCTCGCTGACTGGGCACTGGATGACTCTGGTGGCGGTGGAATTCCACTCTGCACATGTTGCAGCGACTGTGGAAGCCGCAACGAGCCCTGATGCAGTATCTGATTTTGCATAGCCTGGGCCAAAGCAGTACCCACGTGGTGCAAATCTTGCTTGCGGAGTGGGCACAGATGAATGAACTCTGCACCCTTCCACACAGTTTCAAAATGGCTACTAAGATGGTTAGCGCTGACGATACTGTCATCAGCATCACTATTCTGGTTATCTACATGCTGGAGCATACTATGAATAGTCTTCAGGAGGAGGCAGTGGTCCCAGAGGAGGAGGAGGAAGCAGATTAGGATGTGGAAGGGATAACAATATCTCTTATTCCTGACTGTCGCCGCACAGGTGGGTGACATGAGAGGGTGGATTGGGCTCATGGTACCAGACAAACTGTTAATGAAGGTCCAGGAGCCAATGAACAAATGGAGGAGGACAAGGAGGAATAGATGATGGGAGTGCAACAGTCAGGAGATGAAGAGGATAATGATCCCCTCTCGGTTGTTCGTGGTTGGCGGTGAGGTGCTGAAGGAAGCAAGCTTGACTGTTACTCCACCACCAACACACCAAGGACTTGGACCTCATGGAAGCACCTGGCACATGAGAGCCTGTCACGGGTGTGTCGCCACAAAGATCGTCACGATTACACAGCCTGACTTCTCGCAGCTGAGTTTTTAGTGCTTTGTGTTTTTCGGCAGTGAGGGAGTTAACTCTCTCTCTCTCTGTGCTAGACGAGGTCCAGCCTCGCCCAGCTGCAATCAATGCTGCTGTAGTGGGACTCCTTCAAAAGCCTGCCGGTCTGTTAGGGAAGTGTCGGCGATAGCATTTCATGCAGACTAATAGAGCGGATCGTGGTATTTGGAGTTTCAGAGCTAAGTGCATTTGGAGTGTTTTTTCCCTTCCTCACTTTATCATTTATCTCCTTTCCCATTGGTGTTCCCTCTGTTGTAGTTGTGTAGTTTTTGTATGCAAGGTGGTTTTGGTTTTACCCTTGTACTGTCTCGTTCGTCTAAGTACTGAGTGTGGGCATATTATTACCTGTCCCCTTTTGTTGTGATCAGGGGTCCTTCTCAGGACTAGATTACTTAGGTGCAGGGATCCTCAGGAGGTAGGGGTTACGCTGGCGGCCTGGACTTCTGTACCTTTAACAGTACCTCCAGGTAGAGGGATTAGTCAGGGCCCCAGCTTAGGGTCAGCTTAGGCCCCTACCTCCAGTACACAGAGACAGCGTGACATTTTCACCGACCACTTAGATTTTCTCAAGCTACCATGGATCCAGTAGCCGGTCTAGCTCGGCAGTTGCAGAGTTTGTCCATGGAGCTGGCGGACGTTAGGTCCAAGGTTTTGTATCCTCAGGAGCAAGCCGGACCAGAACCTAAAGTAGCTCTCCCTGACAGGTTCTCTGGGGGGCGGGACAAGATTTTTGTTTTCCGGGAGGCATGCAAGCTGTACTTTCGGCTGCGGCCTCGGTCATCGGGGAGTGAAGAACAAAGGGTGGGAATTGTCATCTCGCTCCTACAAGGGGACCCACAATCTTGGGCGTTCTCTCTTCACCCGGGCTCCCCGGCTCTCCAGTCAGTGGATAGGTTTTTTTGCTGCTCTGGGTCTTGTATATGATGACCCGGATCGGATCTCCCTTGCTGAATCTAAGTTACGTAGGATCCAGCAGGGAGATCGTCCGGCGGAGGAATTCTGTTCGGAGTTCCGTAGGTGGGCCACTGACACCCAGTGGAATGACCCGGCTCTTAGGAGCCAGTTTTGTCAAGGTTTATCCGACAAATTACAGGATGTGTTGGCACAGTATGACTCTCCCGCGTCACTGGAAGCCGCTATGGCCCTTGCTATTCGCATTGACAGACGGCTTCGGGAGAGGTGCGGGATAACTCCACCCCCTGTGATGACTCCACCTCCTACAAGGTCCCCTCATATGGTGGTTACCCTGGTCAGTCCAGAGGAGCCTATGTAATTAGGAGGGACATCATTTCGGGGGAGGGGACCGGTGGTGCGCCATAAGACAGGAAGGTGTTTCTTCTGCGGGAGAAAGGGACATTTTATTGGGAGGTGTCCATCCCGTCCCTTGCAGAGTGAAGAGTCGTCGGAAAACTGTTGATCCCAGGTTGTGTGGTGGACGGCAATCTGGGAGTAGGTATTTCGTCCCTAGGTTCGTCTCAGTTTCTCGTACCGGCGGAGGTGGTGGTGGGTACGAGAACTGAGAGGATATCTGTTCTTCTGGATAGTGGGGCCGGGGCTAATCTGGTGGACGCTCGGTTTGCCCGGGTTCAAGGTATGCGATTGAGTGAGTTGGCTAAACCCATCCCCATATTCTCGATCGATGCCAGGCCTCTCGGTCAGGGAAGTTTTTTGCAAGCTGTGCATAACGTAAAACTTCAAGTGGGGGCGATACATAAAGAACTGTTGTCTTGCTACGTGTTGGAGGGTCTTCCCACTCCTATAGTGTTGGGCCTTCCTTGGTTAACTAAGCATAACCCGGTTATTAATTGGCAATCCAGAGAGATAAGCCAATGGAGTAAATTCTGTAATAAAAACTGCATGAATACGGTCATCGGTGCGGTTACTCCTAGGGTCTTACCTCCATTTCTGGCGGACTTTGAGGATGTATTTTCGGAGAAAGGGTGTCAGGAACTACCTCCTCATCGCGAGTATGACTGTTCTGTAAAACTGCTCCCTGAGGCCAAGTTACCTAAAGCTAGGTTGTATAACCTTTCTGGTCCTGAGAGGCAGGCCATGAAGGATTATATTTCAGAAAGTCTGGCTAAGAGGCATATTAGACCTTCATCTTCACCGGTGGCCGCGGGGTTCTTCTTTGTTAAGAAGAAAGATGGAGGCCTACGCCCTTGCCTGGATTTCCGTGAACTTAATCGGATTACGGTCCGAGATCCGTATCCGCTCCCACTTATTCCCGATCTCTTTAATCAGATCGTGGGCGCCAAATGGTTCTCTAAGTTGGATCTCAGGGGGGCGTACAATCTGATTAGGATGAAGGAGGGGGATGAGTGGAAGACGGCGTTTAACACTCCGGAAGGGCATTATGAGAACCTTGTCATGCCATTCGGTCTGACTAATGCCCCGGCGGTGTTCCAACACTTTGTTAATGACATTTTTCGCCGTCTGGTGGGACAGTTTGTTGTCATATATCTGGATGATATCTTAATTTACTCGCCGGATCTGGTGTCTCATCAGGAGCACGTTAGGCAGGTGTTACAGATCTTGCGGGATAATAAACTGTATGCCAAATGGGAAAAGTGTGTGTTCACCGTACAGGAACTCCAGTTTTTAGGCTTCCTGGTTTCAGCGTCCGGTTTTCGTATGGACCCTGGGAAAGTGCGGGCAGTTCTTGAGTGGGATTGGCCAGAGAATCTTAAGGCACTACAACGTTTCCTGGGGTTTGCTAATTATTACCGGAAGTTCATTCGTAATTTCTCGTCCATGGTTAAGCCTCTCACAGACATGACTAAAAAGGGGACGGATTTTTCTAGGTGGTCTGACAAGGCTTGTCAAGCATTCTCCTCCTTGAAAAAATGTTTTGCCGCGGCACCCATACTCATTCAACCTGATGCGTCACAGCCATTCATTGTAGAGGTAGACGCTTCCGAGGTAGGGGTGGGAGCAGTATTGTCACAAGGTTCGTCCCCTGGTAAGTGGCATCCGTGCGCCTTTTTCTCTAAAAAATTGTCGTCCGCTGAGAGGAATTACGATGTCGGCAATAGGGAACTCTTGGCCATTAAGTTAGCTTTTGAGGAGTGGCACCATTTTTTAGAGGGGGCAGTCCATCCGGTCACAGTCATCACCAATCACAAGAGCCTGCTATATCTGGAGTCCGCGAAACGTCTGAATCCCAGACAAGCTAGGTGGTCATTGTTTTTTACCAGGTTTAATTTTGTCGTTACATATTGTCCTGGGTCAAAAAATGTAAAGGCGGATGCCTTATCTCGTAGTTTCCCTGGGGCCGGGAATACGGACGACCCGATTTCTATCCTTCAGGAGGGGGTGGTGGTTTCGGCAGTATGCTCTGAGCTTGAGGAGGAGGTATTGGAGGCTCAGGGGGACGCCCCTGTTGGACCTCCGGGGAGACTGTTTGTTCCAGATCAGTTGCGACAAAAGGTGATCGAGGCACACCATAACTCAGTTTTTGCAGGACACCCGCGGAGTAAAGCAACTGTGGATCTCCTCTCGCGTCGGTTTTGGTGGCCTAACTTACATAAGGAGGTGGTAACTTTTGTCGCGTCCTGTGGGGTTTGTGCACGCTCTAAGACCTCACATACCCGTCTGTCTGGGGCCCTCTTACCTTTGAAGATCCCGGAGCGTCCTTGGACTCATCTGTCTATGGACTTTATTACGGACCTCCCTCCGTCTTCGGGTAAAACAGTCATACTCGTTGTAGTGGACAGGTTCAGCAAGATGGCACATTTTATCGCTCTTCCTGCTCTTCCTAATGCTAAAACTCTTGCGCAGGTGTTCATTGGGGAGATTGTGAGGCTTCACGGGGTACCCTCCGAGGTGGTGTCAGATCGGGGGTCTCAGTTTGTGTCCAAATTCTGGAAGGCGTTTTGTACACGGCGGGGGATGCATTTATCGTTCTCATCGGCTTTTCATCCTCAGACCAATGGTCAGACGGAACGTATGAACCAGAGCTTGGAGACATATCTCCGGTGTTTTGTGTCAGAGAACCAGGAGGACTGGGTTTCTTTCTTACCTCTGGCAGAGTTTGCTCTTAATAATAGGCAGAGCGAGTCCACTGGTAAGTCCCCGTTTTTTGGGGCATATGGTTTTCACCCCCAGTTTTGTACTTTCAGTAGGGGGGGCTCTTCGGGGGTTCCTGAGGAGGAATGATTTTCCTCATCACTCGCTTCAGTATGGAGAGGGGTGCTGAAGAATCTGAATACTATGGGGAACCGATACAAACGTATGGCTGATAGGAGGAGAGTGTCTGGTCCGGACCTAAGTGTGAACGATCGGGTATGGTTGTCTACCAGGAATATAAAACTTAAGGTTCCCTCCTGGAAACTGGGTCCCAGGTTCATCGGGCCGTACAGGATCAGTTCTATAATTAATCTGGTGGCATTCCGTCTTGACCTCCCCCCTACGTTTAAAATTCACAACGTGTTCCACAGATCGTTGCTTAAGAGGTATGTGGCACCGGTGGTACCGTCACCTTTACCTACCCCTCCAGTGGTGGTCAATGGTAACTTGGAGTTCCAGGTATCGAGGGTCATCGATTCACGCTTTAATCGCCGGTCCCTTCAGTACCTGGTTCATTGGAAGGGGTATGGTCCTGAGGAGAGGATGTGGGTTCCTGCGTCTGATATTAACGCAGACCGATGAGTTCGGGCCTTCCACACGACTCACCCGGATAAACCTGGCCCTGAGGGTCCAGAGGCCCCTCGTAGAAGGGGGGTAGTGTCACAGGTGTGTCGCCACGAAGATCGTCACGATTACACAGCCTGACTTCTCGCAGCTGAGTTTTTGGTGCTTTGTGTTTTTCGGCAGTGAGGGAGTTAACTCTCTCTCTCTCTGTGCTAGACGAGGTCCAGCCTCGCCCAGCTGCAATCAATGCTGCTGTAGTGGGACTCCTTCAAATGCCTGCCGGTCTGTTAGGGAAGTGTCGGTGATAGCATTTCATGCAGACTAACAGAGCGGATCGTGGTATTTGGAGTTTGAGAGCTAAGTGCATTTGGAGTGTTTTTTCACTTCCTCGCTTTATCATTTATCTCCTTTCCCGTTGGTGTTCCCTCTGTTGTAGTTGTGTAGTTTTTGTATGCAAGGTGGTTTTGGTTTTACCCTTGTACTGTCTCCTTCGTCTAAGTACTGAGTGTGGGCATATTATTACCTGTCCCCTTTTGTTGTGATCAGGGGTCCTTCTCAGGACTAGATTACTTAGGTGCAGGGATCCTCAGGAGGTCGGGGTTACGCTGGCGGCCTGGACCTCTGTACCTTTAACAGTACCTCCAGGTAGAGGGATTAGTCAGGGCCCCAGCTTAGGGTCAGCTTAGGCCCCCTACCTCCAGTACACAGAGACAGCGTGACAGAGCCTTCTTGCTGCACTATCTGCAACATGTATTGTTAGTATTCAAAATAGTGCTGACTACTAGGTTGCCACTCTGTTAGATCCACGGTATAGGAGTAAATTTTGCCAGATTCTTTCCCCCCTTTGGAAAGGGATGCTCACATGCTGGAGTATCGAAACACACTTATAGACACGCTTAAGGGTGGCTTTCCCCAAGACAGCAGTGAGGCACACAGTGTGCATCGTAGCTCTAGACTTCCAACCCGGAGAACGTCGATTTGTCAACGCAAAATCATTAGCAGCAGCGTAAGTAGCAAAAGCGATTTCTGTGAGTCGTTTCACACATTTTTTAGAACAGCCTGTGCACCAGCAGAACAGTGTACAAGTCTGACACATAATGAATGACTGGAGAGTATGGTGCAGGAGTATCTAGAGCTCAATATCAGTGATATCGGGGGGGATTTGGTCCCTTTTGCATTTTGGTCTTTTAAAATGGAAGAGTGACCTGAGCTTGCCTGTCATGCTTTTGGAGGTTTTGTCATGACCAGCAGCAAGTGTTCTCTCAGAACGTGTCTTCAGCGCTGTTGGTGGTGTCCTGACAGATAAGTGCATCCAGCTGTTCCCTGAAAGTGTAGTCCTCCTAACTTTCATCAAGATGAACAAGTCCTAAATCTCTAATGACATTTGCACCCCAGTCGTAGACTGTGCAGACTAGGCGATGTAGTTTTTTGTGTTCTGCATTGATCTCGCGTTATTGCAGTCTGTGACACTTTTGTCATGGCTTCTGTGCCTGCTCTTTCTACTGCTCCTGATGTTACTAACATTTTGGAAATGTGGAGACTCTTAGTTGGGTTTCCATCTGATGGGTTGCCTGTAGTGGAAGGTGGTGTTAGAGCCCCATTATACTATTTCTACTCTGCGGAAATTGATGCCAGTTTAGTGGTGTGTGGCAATACTTTTTGGAAATGTGGAGTCTCCAAGTTGAGTCTCCATCTTATGGATTGTCTGTAGTGGAAGGGGTGTCAGAGCTTCATTATAATATTTCCAAGCTGGAGAAATTGATGCCACTTTAATGGTGTCTGTCCCTAATTTTTGGAAAAGTTTGCACTCCAAGTTGGGCCTTCTTCATGTGTGCTGCCTGTAGCAGTAGGGCTGGACTTACTTTCAGTCAACTACCTTAAATTACTATCCTTAAATTTTTCTAACAATAGTAATCTACAAAGTTGATATTTGTGCCACCTGAGTGTGGCTGAGAAGAACAGCAATTTGAGCTGTTGCATGAGGTATCAGGTCTCTCAGCACAGCAGGCCTACACTCATTAAATTCAAAGCTGTAAATGATGGCCCAGACTCTGTCTCATGCATGGGCTATACCTGACTACTGCTGTGCCATTATAACATTTGTACTGTGCGTCAATTGATGCCACTTTTCCTGGTGTCTGACCCTAACTTTTGGAAATGTTTGGACTCCAAATTGGGTCTCCTTCATGTGTGTTGCCTCAATTTAGTAGGGCTCTCAGAGCACCAAGCCTACATCTGTCACTCATCCACCTGTTACTGATCAATGTTTAAGCTAGAAATGCTGGCCCAAGCCCTGTCCCATGCATCCATACTGCACAATCATACGATTTGTACTCTGGGTCAATTTCCTGCTTTGAGCAGGGGGTTGGACTAGATGACCCAGGAGGTCCCCTCCAACTCTACCATTCTATGATTCTATGATTCTATGCCACTTTTCCTGGCGTCTGCCCCTAATTTGAGCTGTTTTAGCAGCTTTTGGGCCCTCCTGAAGGTGTTGTCTATGCATTTGATTTTGCCTCCCATTGAATTCAATGGCTTTCTGATAAGTTCCACGAACTGTTCGGCGAACATTGGAAAGTTTGACGATCTGAACCAAACCAAACCTTGAAAGGTTCGCTTATTTCTGGTGCTAACCATTGAGCTTCCGTGCAGTCAAAATTTATCTTATTTGTTGACCATTCGCAATTTCAAGGTACCATCCGTGTGTACGCGATAGTGGTGGGAAGCTTTATTTTAAGCTACTTTAGCTGTAATTACTGTAGACGCTGGCACTAGATTTGCCCTCCAATAGATGCTCATTAAAGGATTTAACTACTCATTCCAATTAGAGAGCCTCTAAAGTGTCATGGATGGCTATTGTGTCTTGCAACATTAACTGCTGACTTAGTTAAAAAGTGGTTAATTTGCTTGATCGCTGCCTTCCTTGGATGTGGTACCCATTTATCAGACTGCCTCTCCAGTTTTAAACCCCAATTCACTGTACTAAAAGGACACAAGTATGTAACAGAGCCTGTACGGCACAGGGGGGTGGCTAGAAGGGAGACAGGATCATGTGTAGTCAGGTCCAGAAGCAGCAGGCAGAGAGAAAACACCCCTTGCACAGAGTGGATGAGGTGAATGGCTTCCAGAGGACACCATGGCCATCAGGGACAAGGGGGCAGGGGCCTATGCGGTGCCTCTGTCAGACTTTCCATGCATTCCTTTACTGGTTCAGAATTTTACAGCGCTCTGTAGAAATTTTAAAAATGTAATCCAAATTGACAGATTTAATGATCATTCGCAGTTTCACTGTACCATCTGTGTGTATGCGGCCATTGTGGTACAGGGCCTCATCTTCAAAAAATGTTTTAATCCAATCCACTTCACATACTTTTTAGATTCAGACAAAAATGTATCCTTTTTTGGTGGGGATTTTATGTTATTTTAAGTCATTTACCTATCTAAATTTGTTTGAAGGGCACTTATCCTGCTCTTACTCCCATTTTAGCTTCCTTTTGCAGCCCCTAGCCCTTACTACGACCATTTTTCTGCCATTTTAAAGCACCCAAGTTTGGGTCGCCTTTGACTTCTATTGAGTTTGGGTTCGAGGTCAAGTTCGGAGTCAAGTTTGTATACCGAACTAAACTTTTATCTCTAGCTCGGCTGAACCCGAACATTCACAGATCTGCTCATCTGGATTTCAGTGCTAGAAATATACAGTATGTCCTATAATATTTTTTACATATTACGTTTATTACTTAAAGGGGTTGTCCACTACTTGAACAATCCTTTCATGATCTAAAAGTTTGTCCCCCAATAAAATAAAAAAATCTATACTCACCTGCCGTGCTGGCGCTGTTCCAGCGGTGTCAGCACTTGTGGTCCCGGGACTCCCATGTGGTTGTTATCATACGTGACCCCGGTGCCCAATCAGCATTGGCGTCATTGCCCCGCCTCCTGTCAAATCGAACATGTAAGAGGAAATTTAACTTCAGAAAATAGCAAAAGGCAATGGTACTCACCAGCTAAGGTTTCAAGAAAAAATGCACACCAGGACACGGCCGGCCCCCTTTTGTTAAAAGGAGGTAACACAGGTGCAGAATGCTGATGAACAAACGCCCTCACCCACTCTCACTGGAGGGGCGACTGCTTAGCACTAAAACTGCACACAGATGAAACTTGCAGTAGGGTGCAATTCACACGCTCACGGCACCGTGCCTAGCCAGCATCCTATTAAACGCCCCTACTATTCGACTAGGCGGGATGCCCGGCACCCTATCCGTGCATCGCAGAGTTGTGAAGCCCCCACTCACAAGGTCACCATTACTGGGCCTGGCCGTGCCCTGGCAGATAAAAAAAAGTGCACAAAATATCATATGAGGTATTAGTTGATATTTTGGCCAAAATACGTAAGCTCGCAACCCATCGTCAAGGGTCCTCACGGTTTTGCGAGTCCCTAATCTAATATTAAAAACAGACAGCATAGCCAGAACAATAGACAGAATTTTTAGAAAATAGCAAAAGGCAATGGTACTCACCAGCCAAGGTTTCAAGAAAAAATGCACACCAGGACACGGTCGGCCCGGCCCCCTTTTGTTAGAAGGAGGTAACACAGGTGCAGAATGCTAATGAACAATCGCCCTCACCCACTCTCACTGGAGGGGCGACTGCTTAGCACTAAAACTGCACACAGATGAAACTTGCAGTAGGGTGCAATTCACACACTCACGGCACAGTGCCTAGCCAGCATCCTATTAAATGCCCCTACTATTCGACTAGGCGGGATGCCCGGCACCCTATCCGTGCATCGCAGAGTTGTGAAGCCCCCACTCACAAGGTCACCATTACTGGGCCTGGCCGTGCCCTGGCAGATAAAAAAAAAGTGCACAGATAGGGTGCCAGGCATCCCGCCTAGTCGAATAGTAGGGGCATTTAATAGGATGCTGGCTAGGCACGGTGCCGTGAGTGTGTGAATTGCACCCTACTGCAAGTTTCATCTGTGTGCAGCTTAAGTGCTAAGCAGTCGCCCCTCCAGTGAGAGTGGGTGAGGTCGATTGTTCATCAGCATTCTGCACCTGTGTTACCTCCTTCTAACAAAAGGGGGCCGGCCGTGTCCTGGTGTGCATTTTTTCTTGAAACCTTGGCTGGTGAGTACCATTGCCTTTTGCTATTTTCTAAAAATTCTGTCTATTGTTCTGGCTATGCTGTCTGTTTTTAATATTAGATTAGGGACTCGCAAAACCGTGGGGACCCTTGACGATGGGTTGCGAGCTTACGTATTTTGGCCAAAATATCAACTAATACCTCATATGATATTTTTTGCACTTTTTTTATCTGCCAGGGCTCGGCCAGGCCCAGTAATGGTGACCTTGTGAGTGGGGGCTTCACAACTATGCGATGCACGGATAGGGTGCCGGGCATCCCGCCTAGTCGAATAGTAGGGGCGTTTAATAGGATGCTTGCTAGGCACGGTGCCGTGAGTGTGTGAATTGCACCCTACTGCAAGTTTCATCTGTGTGCAGTTTTAGGGCTAAGCAGTCGCCCCTCCAGTGAGAGTGGGTGAGGGCGATTGTTCATCAGCATTCTGCACCTGTGTTACCTCCTTCTAACAAAAGGGGGCCGGCCGTGTCCTGGTGTGCATTTTTTCTTGAAACCTTGGCTGGTGAGTACCATTGCCTTTTGCTATTTTCTAAAAATTCTGTCTATTGTTCTGGCTATGCTGTCTGTTTTTAATATTAGAGTAGGAACTCGCAAAACCGTGAGGACCCTTGATGATGGGTTGCGAGTAGTGTTGAGCGATACCTTCCGATATCGGGAAATATCGGATCGGATCGGATTGGATCGGACCGATACCGAAAAAGCATCGGATATCGCCGATTCCGATACCGGAAACCAATGCAAGTCAATGGGACAGAAATATTGGAATGAAAATAAACCCTTTCTTTCCTTGTAGGTTAATTCTACATGAAGGAAAACAACTAAGAATAATGTCGAATGTATTGGGGGAGGTGGGGGAGACAATAAAGGCATAGAGGTTTAGCCCAATCAAATGGAATAGCAGGAATTAATATTTTTTTTAAGACGTTCTGAGCTACGGAAATATTGACTGTTAAGTATTTTTATATTTTGTCAGATATTTATGTTTCACTACTTCCATGCTCTTCATCTTCTTTTTTACTTCTCCCACACTTTCTCCTTCATCATCCTCAGCATCTTTTTCATCCACTTCTTCTTCACCTTCTTCATCTTCTTCTTCTTCACCTTCTTCATCATATTCTTATTTGTGACAGGCATTCCTGTAGTTGTTATCTATAAAAGGTTGGACATTACACCTTTCGTTCTGCCCGTCACAAAAGATTTACAACAGGATTTGTCCGCGTTCAGTTTGGCCTGCAGCAGCAGGTCTTTTCCAGGAGCACCACGAGGAGGAACGGACTCACCCCCATACACTGCTTAGTCATCTTCTGCTTATAATTTAGATATTATCTTTTGCTCTGATTTTTAGTCTTATGCTTAATGTTCTTCCGCTTTTTGTTCTGCAGCTTCTTGTTTTTCTTCCTCTTGGTTTTCTGTCTCTTGTTCTTCTGTATCTTGGTGCTTGTCTTCTCTTCTTTGTCCTCTTGGTCAACTTCTTCAGGGTTATCTTCTTGGTCTTCTTCGGGGGTCCTCGTCTTCGGGGTCCTCGTCTTCGGGGTCCTCGTCTTCGGGGTCCTCATCTTCGGGGTCCTCGTCTTCGGAGTCCTCGTCTTCGGGGTCCTCGTCTTCTGGGTCCTCATCTTCGGGGTCCTCTTCTTCTTTGGGGTGGTCTTCAGGGTCCTCGTCTTCTTCGGAGTGGTCTTCAGGGTCCTCGTCTTCTTCGGGGTGGTCTTCAGGGTCCTCGTCTTCTTTGGGGTCGTCTTCAGGGTCCTCGTCTTCAGGGTCGTCGTCTTCGGGGTCCTTTCCTTCTTAGGGTTGGTCTTCAGGGTACTCGTCTTCAGGGCCCTCGTCAGGGAGATCCAGAGTGATTACCAAGAACCATTTCAAAAAGCTTGAACTTGGAAATGTAGCAGAAGGTACAAGAAAGCTGAGGAAAAACCGAGGACCAGCTGACGGTACTGGAATCCGGATGGGTAGCAGAAGGTACAAGAGCCAATGGAACTGCCGAAGACCAGCTGACGGTACTGGAACTCGGTTGCTAAGCAGGAGGTACCTGTGCCAGAAAGCACTACCAAGGACCAGCAGACGTTGGTGGAACTTGGATACCGAGAAGGAGGCACCTAATCCAAAGGCACTGCCGAGAACCAGCTGACGGTACTGGAACCCGGATGGGTAGCAGAAGGTACCCATGTAAAAAAAAGTTCAAGGCCGCGAGCCGGCCGCAGTTACCAAAACCCACAGTCCTATAGGGGGTGCTTGTCCTATTGGCACTATGGAACCCGCCTTCGTTGCCAGATCCCGCAGCCCACATAGGAGTCACCTAAACTGCAGGCACCAGAGAGTCGGCTAACCCGACCGCAACACGACAGGACAACGCATTGGAGGCAAAGTGACGTTGACACTACCCGGAAACAGCTGGCATGCTGGAACCAGGCTGGGCAGGAGGGAGTACCCGTGCCAAAGACACTGCCAAGAACCAGCTGACGGTACTGGAACCCGGATGGGTAGTAGAAGGTACAAGAGCCAATGGAACTGCCGAAGACCAGCTGACGGTACTGGAACTCGGATGGGTAGCAGAAGGTACAAGAGCCAATAGAACTGCCCAAGACCAGCTGACGGTACTGGAACTCAGTTACTAAGCAGGAGGTACCTGTGCCAGAAAGCACTACCAAGGACCAGCAGACATTGGTGGAACTTGGATACCGAGAAGGAGGCACCTAATCCAAAGGCACTGCCGAGAACCAGCTGACGGTACTGGAATCCGGATGGGTAGTAGAAGGTACAAGAGCAAATGGAACTACCGAGAACCAGCTGGTGGTGCTGGAACCCAGGGTAAATACTAAAAACAGAGTGGAGCCAGAGCTGTAATTGGAGCAAGTTTTAAATCAGTAGTACAGTGGATGTGGACAAAGCAGGTGAATTTGCCGGACACACAGCAGGGGAACAGCTGACGTTACTGAACCCCAATAACACTGGAGCAAGCATTGACTGTGCAGATGGCACTTCTGAGCAGCAACTAGCGGTATTGGAGCCCAGGGTAAATACTAAAAAACAGAGGAGCCAGAGGTGTATTTGGAGGAGGTTTTAAATCAGTAGTACAGTGGATGTGGACAAAGCAGGAGAAATTGCCGTCCGCGCAGCAGGGGAAGAGCTGAAGTTACCGAACCCCAATAACACGGCAGCAAGTGTTGACTGTGCAGACGGCACTTCCGAGCGCCAACTGGCGGTGTTGGAGCTCAGGGATAATACTGAAAACAGAGGAGCCAGATGTGTATTTGGAGGAGGTTTTAAATCAGTAGTACAGTGGATGTGGACAGAGCAGGAGAAATTGCCGTCCGCACAGCAGGGGAACAGCTGACGTTACTGAACCCAAATAACACGGCAGCAAGTGTTGACTGTGCAGACGGCACTTCCGAGCGCCAACTGGCGGTGTTGGAGCTCAGGGATAATACTGAAAACAGAGGAGCCAGAGGTGTAATTGGAGCAACTTTAAAATCTGTAGTAGTGAGATTGTGGACAGAGCAGGAGAAATTGCCGTCCGCACAGCAGGGGAACAGCTGACGTTACCGAACCCCAATAACATGGCAGCAAGTGTTGACTGTGCAGACGGCACTTCCGAGCGCCAACTGGCGGTGTTGGAGCTCAGGGATTACAGTTCAGGTGGTAGAAACATGAACAGAACAGGAGACCTGGATACTGTTGCCAACCAATTATTTATTCTGGAAGAGGACTGGCAAATTCATGAGTGATCCAGGCCTTGTTCATTTTGAGAAAAGTAAGCCGGTCAACATTATCGGAGGATAGTCGCATGCGACGGTCTGTTAGTGCACCAACTGCGGCACTAAAGACGCGTTCCGATAATACACTAGCAGCAGGGCAAGCTAGCACCTCCAATGCATACTGACTAAGCTCTGGCCATGTATCCAGCTTACAGACCCAAAACTTGAAGGGAGAAGAGCCGTCTGGGAGTACACTAAGAGGGCAAGACATGTAGTCTGTCACCATCTGACGGAAACGTTGCCTCCTGCTGACTGGAGCCATCTGTGATGGTGTAGACATTTGTGGCGGCGGGGACACAAAACGTTGCCACATTTCGGCCATACTGGTCTTGCCTTGTGCTGAGGTGCTGCTTCTGCTCCCTCTTTGTGCAGAGCTTCCTCCACTGTCTCGACGCACTGAGCTGCTTTGTAAAGCACTAGCAGCACTGCTCTCGGTTGGAATGGAGAACATGATGGAATGCACCAGTGCATCTTGGTACTCCCGCATTTTACGCTCCCGGTTTAACGGTGTTATGAGGCTTTGTAAGTTGTTCCGGTCGCGAGGATCTTGGAGGGTGGACACCCAATAATCAGCCGTGTTGAGAATGTGGGCGATGCGGCGGTCGTTTCTCAGGCACTGCAGCATGAAATCAACCATGTGCTGCAGACTGCCAACTGGTCAAGAAACGCTGTCCCCTGCTTGAGGCGTGATCTCTGCCTGCTCTCCATCACCCCACCCTCGCTCTAGATACTGACTACTAGAGCATTGTGTACCTCCCTCCTCTGGACAGATGTCTTCCTCATCCATTGACTCCTCCTCATCCTCCTCACAAAGTGTCCCCTGCCTAGGCCTTTGTGAGGAACCACATTGCGCAGACTGTAGAGAAGCAGAAGGCATTTGTGACTCCTCATCCTCCATCTCTTCCAAAACCTCATCCCTTAGTGCTTGTAGTGTTTTTTCAAGCAGGCAGATAAGGGGGATAGTCATGCTGACTAGTGCATCATCTGCACTCGCCATCCACGTGGAATAATCGAAGGCACGCAAAACGTGGCAAATGTCCTTCACAGATGCCCACTCAGTGGTGGTGAAGTGTGAACGGCGCGCACTGCGACTTGTTTGCGCCTGCTGCAGCTGGTACTCCATTACTGCTGCCTGCTGCTCACACAACCTCTCCAACATATGTAACATTGAATTCCACCTGGTGGGTAGGTCACATATGATGCGATGTTCCGGAAGACATAATCGGCGCTGCAGAGCTGCAATGCGTGATCTTGCATTGCTGGACTGCCGCAAGTGAGCGCACTCTATGCGGACCTTGTGAAGCAGTGCATCAAGATCCGGATAGTCCCTCAAAAAACTCTGCATGACCAAGTTGAGCACATGTGCCAGACATGGGATGTGAGTGAGGTTGCCTAGGCCCAGAGCTGCCACCAGATTTTGGCCATTGTCACACACTACCATGCCTGGCTGGAGATTCGCTGGCACAAACCACACGTCGCTCTGCTGCTTGATGGCATTCCAGAGCTCCTGCGCTGTGTGGCTTCGATTCCCCAAAGAAATTAATTTTAATACGGCCTGTTGACATTTGGCCACGGCTGTGCTCATATTGGTCACCATAACAGGTAACCATTCACGGGTCGATGTGGAGGTAGACCGTGACGGCTCCTGCAGCGCTGATTCAGAGGAACTGGAGTATGAGGAGGAGTCAATGTGTACAGACTGGATTCCTGCAATCCTTGGAGTTGGCAGAACACGTACAGCGCCACTCTCAAGATCTGTACCCGGCTCCACAACATTTACCCAATGGGCAGTGAGGGAAAGGTATCGTCCCTGTCCATGCTTACTGGTCCACGCATCGGTGGTCAGGTGGACCTTGCTACTGACGGCGTTTTGTAGCGCATGTTTAATTTTTCCCTCCACATGATGTTGCAGGGCAGGGACGGCTTGCCTGCTGAAATAAAAGCGGCTGGGCACGTTGTATTGTGGGACTGCCAATGCCATAAAGTTATGGAATGTGTCAGTCTCCACCAGCCTGAATGATAGCATTTCAAGGGCCAGTAGTTTAGCAATGCCAGCATTCAGAGCCTGTGCTCGGGGGTGGTTTGCCGAGTATGGGCGCCTTTTCTCCCATGCCTGTGCTAACGATGGCTGTAGACTGGCCTGGGAGTGTGAGGATGACTGGGAAAGTGGTGCTGTGGGTGGAATTACACTGTGTCTCTGTACAACAGTGCCAGAGATTCTTCCATGGCGATCCTGTGAGGAAGCCGAACCAGCTGTGTGTGAGCTGGAGGAAGAGGCTACAACACGAGTTGAAGAGGTGGTAGGTGGCGCTGTAGGTTGGCCTAGGTCTTCAGTGTGTTTTTGTAACTCCACCACGTGCTTGGTCCGCACATGTTTCCACATGTTTGTGGTATTGAGGTTGCTGACACTTTTCCCTCTTTTCACCTTCTGATTACACAGCTTGCATTTGACAAAGCAAATGTCATCTGCAACTGTGTCAAAAAAGGACCAGGCACTGCAAGTCTTGGGAGCGCCCACTTTGGATTTTGGAAGAGCCATGCTCCTAATGGGTGCCGAAGTGGAGGCTACAGGCAACCAAGTCTGCCCCTTCCCTCTGCCTCCTTTTTGGGTTGTTCGGGGAATCTCTTCCTCAGAGCTGCTCCCACCACCTTCCTGTCCCTCACGCCATGATGGGTCAAGGACCTCATCATCTACACCACCCTCTTCAAACAACTGCTTCTCCTGGGTAGTCTCGACAGCACAGTACGCACCAGAAAGTGGCACCTGAGTCTCATCATCAGATGCGTACTGAGGTGTGCTGCTGACCATAGGCACTGGCCCACAAGCCTCTTCAGATTCTGAGAGACAAAACGGTTGCGCATCACTGCATACTACCTCTTCTTCAAATTCTCGAATTCTGCTTGGCTGGCCCCCTCTTTCCAAGCCAAGAGATTCAGAGAACAGAAGTAGAGATGGCTCCTGTCCAGGGCTCTCTGACTGCCTGGGCAATTTGGCAGGTGGTGAAGAGACAGATGGGTGCTCTTCAGTGCTCAGGACCTGAGAGGATCTGGAACTAATTGAAGTTGATTCGTTAGCTGCCATCCATCCGACAACGGCTTCAATTTGGTCCTCCCACAGCAGTGGGGTATGGCTAACTCCTACAAAGCTGCGCATAAAGGACTGTTCCCTGGTAAAACTGGGGGATGCTGAGTCACTGGTGCCCGCAGCAGGCACAGAATCCCCACGTCCTCTCCCTGCAGGCACAGAATCCTCACTTCCTCTCCCTGCAGAAACTCCACGCCCACGCCCATGCCCACGACCACATGGCTTACTCCCTGCCTTCTTCATCTTGGTAGACTGATAAAGATAGGCAGAAAAGTACTAAGGGCTTAGTGTGCTTATTCCTGAACAGCTGCTAACAGGTATAAGAAACACTAATTTTATAAAGTGTGGACTAGACTTTAATATGAGCTAATGTGGCCTACACAACTGTAAAGTGGAGTGTTTGGTGAACTTTATTTAGGATTTTTTTGTCACAAAAAGACACTGGATGTGCCTAAAGATGTAATAACGATAGTATCACAAACTTTTTGTAGCTATTACAATGTAGGAAGGTAACCTACAATGCAATAGATGAGGCTACAAAAAATAGTCTAATACTAATCTGGCTGGGGCTGCAGGGCCCAATGCTGCAGAAAGGCTCCTCTAACTACTCCTATATAGTGTGTTTAGAACCAATTTAGCTGAATACGGATGGAACCACCACACTAATAGGAGAAATCAGGAAAAATTATGAATTGGCAAAAAAGGACAATGTATGAGGCAGTGACACACACTGAGTGCACTACAACCAGACGTGGTTGAAGCACACACTACAGGGTGAGCTGCACTCACACACCAGACCTTGCGGACAGCGGTGAACAGTACAGATGCAGAGCACTGTGCACTAGCGCTGCAAGACCAAAAAAATTTCTCTATCTACTCCTATATAGTGTGTTTGGAACCAATTTAGCTGAATACGGATGGAACCACCACACTAATAGGAGATATCAGGAAAAATTATGAATTGGCAAAAAAGGACAATGCATGAGGCAGTGACACACACTGAGTGCACTATAACCAGACGTGGCTGAAGCACACACTACAGGGTGAGCTGCACTCACACACAGAGACCTTGCAGAAAGCGGTGAACAGCACAGAGAACTGTGCACTAGCACTGCAAGCACAGCGATTTATAAAGTAGCTTGGGTAAAGCAGAATAGACCAAATAGGTAGCTAAAACTGTCCCTCAGAACAACAGCATCCTATCCCTAACTGAATTCACAGCAGAGTGAGCTCAAAATGGCGGCGGTGGCTTTTATAGTGCATCATGACATCATTTCAGCAGCCAATCACAGCCATGCCATTAGTTAAGATGCCTACATGCCTAACAGGATGTGCCCACACTTCTTAGGATCCTCATTGGCTGAATAAAATGAAAATGGCTCATTGCATTATGAGAACTTCCGATTCGGTATACGATATTGCCAAAGTATGAGAATTAAGTATCGGAATTCCGATACCGCGAATATCGGCAGATACCGGATATTTCAGTATCGGAATGCTCAACACTAGTTGCGAGCTTACGTATTTTGGCCAAAATATCAACTAATACCTCATATGATATTTTTTGCACTTTTTTTATCTGCCAGGGCACGGCCAGGCCCAGTAATGGTGACCTTGTGAGTGGGGGCTTCACAACTCTGCGATGCACGGATAGGGTGCCGGGCATCCCACCTAGTCGAATAGTAGGGGCGTTTAATAGGATGCTTGCTAGGCACGGTGCCGTGAGTGTGTGAATTGCACCCTACTGCAAGTTTCATCTGTGTGCAGTTTTAGTGCTAAGCAGTCGCCCCTCCAGTGGGAGTGGGTGAGGGCGATTGTTCATCAGCATTCTGCACCTGTGTTACCTCCTTCTAACAAAAGGGGGCCGGCCGTGTCCTGGTGTGCATTTTTTCTTGAAACCTTGGCTGGTGAGTACCATTGCCTTTTGCTATTTTCTAAAAATTCTGTCTATTGTTCTGGCTATGCTGTCTGTTTTTGAAATTTAACTTCAGCCAATCTCTGACATACTTTTCATGCTCAATTCGACAGGAGGCGGGGACAGTGACACCAGCGCTGACTGGGCGCCTAAGTCACGAGTCACAACGACATCACAGGAGCACCAGGAAGAGCGAGTGCCAATACCACGGAAACGGCACCAGCACGAGAGATGAGTATAAGCTTTTTTATTTTATCGATGCCAAGCGTGGGGCATGACAAGGAGTTGTCCAAGTAGTGGACAACTTCTTTAATATTCTATACTACTGTATTTAGCTTTTTTAATAAACCTTAAGATATTATTGATTTTACTGAAGTGATATCATATGGTCCCCAACTAAAATAGCATTGCTTCAAAGTAGCAAACAAAAAGATATGAAATGATGACATGATTACTAAGTTGCCATATTTAAAATTCATGCATGATCGATAACATATGTTACAACATATCTATTTCTGGATAAAGAGGGAAATTGCTTGCTAATGTGATAATTTTAAATATTATTTTATAAAAACCCTAGAAGGAATTGTATCACCTATGTTAATATAAAATGTATGAAGTTAAATGGTGATACAATTATTTTTTTTTTTATAATCTATTTTTTTCTTTTCTTGCCTTTTTTAAATTCTTTTTTTGCGTACATGATTTTTGAGTTAACATTTTGCCTGAGCTTCTTTTAACTGCATTTAGAGAGTGAAGATCTAATCCATTCATGTAACAGACTATTTTTTGGAGATTTGTTTAGGCATGCTCAATCACTTGTGTAGAGGTCATCGTGCAGGGATGTGTGGATAGTAGATGCTGTGCTTCCTATATTTAATTGTTATTCCTCATTGCAATTTTGAATGTGATGATAATTAGATGAAAAGTGATCTGCACATAAAAGGAAGCATTAATTAAAATGTCAGGCTTTGTAGCCATTTTTCAATAAAAATGGCAATTCTAAAAATAAAAAAAATTCACAAATCACTCATTTCCTTTTATGATCTTGCTCATTAAGTAAGTGAATATTGTTAGATTAACATTTTCGTGCAGATTTGCAATTTAAAAACGACTGTCACTTGCACTATGTGAAATCTTTGCATTCAGTCCAATTAGGCATTTCTTATAATAGAATCATAGAATCATAGAATGGTAGAGTTGGAAGGGACCTCCTGGGTCATCTGGTCCAACCCCCTGCTCAAAGCAGGATTCACTAGATCATCTCAGACAGATGTCTGTCCAGCCTCTGTTTGAAGACGTCCATTGAAGGGGAACTCACCACCTCTCGTGGCAGCCTGTTCCACTCATTAATCACCCTAACTGTCAAAAAGTTTTTTCTAATATCTAATCTGTGTCTCCTCCCATTTAGTTAAATCCCATTGCTTCTAGTCTTTCCTTGTGCAAATGAGAATAAAGATGATCCTTCTACAATGTGACAGCCCTTGACATATTTGTAGACAGCTATTAAGTCTCCTCTCAGTCTTCTTTTTTGCAAGCTAAACATTCCCAAATCCTGCAACCGTTCCTCATAGGACATGGTTTGCAGACCAGTCACCATTCTGGTCGCTCTTCTCTGAACTTGCTCCAGTTTGTCTATGTCTTTTTTAAAATGTGGTGCCCAAAACTGTACACAGTATTCCAGATGAGGTCTGACCAAAGAGGAGTAAAGACCGATAATGACTTCACGTGATCTAGACTGTATGCTTCTGTTAATACATCCCAGAATTGTATTTGCCTTTTTTGCTGCTGCATCACACTGTTGACTCATGTTCAGTCTATGATCTATTAGTATACCTAAGTCTTTTTCACATGTACTGTTGCTTAGCTCTATTCCTCCCATTCTGTATATGCTTTTTTCATTTTTATTGCCCAGATGTAGTACTTTGCATTTTTCCCTGTTAAAAACCATTCTGTTGGTTGCTGCCCACTGCTCCAGTTTATTTAGGTCTTTTTGAATCCTCTCTCTCTCTTCTCTAGTATTAGCTATCCCTCCTAGCTTTGTGTCATCAGCAAATTTAATCAGTTTACCCTCAATTCCTTCATCTAAATCATTGATAAAGATGTTGAACAATACAGGTCCCAGGACGGAGCCCTGTGGTACCCCACTTGAGACATTCATCCAGCTGGATGTGAAGCCATTTACAACCACCCTTTGAGTCCGATCACTAAGCCAGTTATGAATCCACCTAACAGTTGCCTGGTCCATTGCATACTTGGTCATATTTTCAATAAGGATGGTGTGAGATACTTTGTCAAATGCTTTGCTGAAGTCAAGATATACTATATCTACAGCATTTCCCTGATCCACCCAGTCAGTGATTCTGTCATAGAAGGAAATTAAGTTAGTCTGACATGACTTGTTAGTTACAAACCCATGCTGACTCTGGTTAATCACTTCATTCTTATCCATGTACTTACATACATGTTGTTTAATAATTTGTTCAAAGATCTTTCCTGGTATAGAAGTCAGACTCACCGGCCTATAGTTCCCTGGGTCCACCTTCTTCCCCTTTTTGAAGATAGGAACAACATTTGCTCTTCTCCAGTCTTCTGGGACTTCTCCTGTTCTCCAAGAATTTTCAAAGATTATGGAGAGTGGTTCTAAAATTTCTTCTACGATCTCCTTCAGTACTCTGGGGTGTAATTCATCTGGACCTGGAGACTTGAACTCATTTATGTTAGCTAAATATTCCCTCACAATCTTTCTGTTTACAGATAACTTGGATTCCTCTATTCCTTTAAAAGGACAGTGAAGATCAGTTGATGTTACATTTTCTTTCTGAGAAAAAACAGATGCAAAATAGGAATTAAAAAGTTCGGCCTTCTCAACATCCTCTCTTACCATTTCTCCATTTTCATCCTGTAAAAATCCTATAGCATCTTTGACTTTTCTTTTACTTTTGACATACCCCCAAAATCCTTTTTTATTGCTTTTGACATCTCTTGCAAGCCTTAATTCATTGTCAGCTTTAGCTAACCTGATACGTGCCCTGCAGGATCTGCAGACTGCATTATAATCTTCTTTAGATATGCCTCCCTCTTTCCATTTAATAAACATTTCTTTCTTTCTTTTTAGCATGTGTTTAAGTTCTGTGTTCATCCATCCTGGTTTCCTTAAATGCTTCCCATTCTTCCTACTTTTCGGGATTGTTAACGATTGTGCTTTGAGAATCTCATTTTTAAAAATTTCCCATCCTTCCTGGACATTTTTGTCCTTAAGGACATCCAGCCATTGGATCCCTCCTATTCTCTTTCTGAGTCTCTTAAAATCTGCCTTTCTAAAATCTAACCTTGAAGTCTGAGTCTTCACATGTCTTCCTCCTCTAGTTATCCAAAATTCTATAATAGCATGATCGCTGCCTCCTAGGGTCCCAGCCACCTTTACCTCCTCAACCATTTCCTCCCTGTTTATAAGGATTAGATCCAAAGTAGCAGATCCCCTTGTTTTCTCCCCTACCTTTTGGAAGATAAAGTTGTCAGCAAGAGAGGATAAGAATTTGCTTGACCTGTTAGTTTTACTTGAGAGAGATTCCCAACAAATGTCTGGATAGTTGAAATCTCCCATGACCACTACGTCATATTTTTTGGAGAACTTGGTCATTTGATACATAAAGAGTTCATCCATATCTTCAGCTTGCCCAGGTGGCCTGTAGTAAATGCCTACAATGGTGTCCTTTCCGTTGTTCTCTCCTTGTATTCTTACCCAAACAGTTTCCATAGAACTCCCAGTCTCTGAAGCTTCAATCTCTGTGCAGATATACGCTTTTCTAACATACAATGCAACACCTCCTCCTCGTTTATCAAGTCTGTTTCTTGCAAATAAGTTGTATCCTTTTAGCCTTTTATTCCAATCATGTGTATCGTCCCACCAAGTTTCAGTGATTCCAATGACATCATATTCCTTTTCCTGCATTAGTAGTTCCAATTCTCCTTGCTTGTTGCCCATGCTTTGTGCATTTGTATAAAAACATTTTAGTTTGTGATTGGTTTCTCTTTCTCCCATATTTTTATTATTTAAATTGTTTTGTCTTTGTTCTTCCTTTCCACTTCCAGTAGCAGAGATCTCAATAGTATTTGTCAGCTGTATGGCTTTTTCTGGCCTTTTGCTTCCCTTCCCACATTGCTCTAGTTTAAAGCTCTTCTGATGAGTGTAGCAAGGCGACTTCCAAATACATGTTTTCCAGTCTTCGTAAGGTGCACCCCATCTCTAGCAAGTAGTCCATCGTATAGGTAATTCATTCCGTGATCCAGAAATCCAAATCCTTGTTGACGGCACCATCGACGTAGCCAGTTGTTCACCTGTAGAATCTTATTCCACCTCATTGTTCCATGGCCATCCACTGGGAGGATGGATGAGAAGACCACCTGCGCTCCCAATTCTTTCACTTTATTGCCTAAGTCTTCAAAGTCACTGCAGATGGTTTCCTGGTCCTTTCTTGCGGTGTCATTTGTCCCCACATGTATTAGCAGGAATGGGTAGTGATCTGTAGGTCTGAAGAGTCTTGATATCCTGTCAGACACATCTTTAATTTTTGCTCCTGGAAGACAGCACATTTCTCTTGAGGTTATGTCTGGTCTGCAGATAGCGGCCTCTGTTCCTCTTAACAGGGAATCCCCCATGACCACCACTCTCCGTTTTTTCTTCACAACATTCTTCTTTCTCCATCCAGGAGGATTCTGAGGGCTTACAAGGTTATTCATTGCTGGCAAAGTCTTATCTTGCTGTATTTCTTCATGGTGCTCCTGCGAGAGAGCCTGGTACTGGTTCCTGAGCAGTATGGGTGCTGACTGCCTCTCGATCCTCCTGCTTCAGTGGGTCACATGCTTCCATTCCTCTGTTTCGTCAGGTGCAGTTCGAATTTCTTCTCTTTCTGAATCATGAAGAGATAATTCTGCTCTGTCTAAGAACTCTTCACCTTCCTTAATGATTTTCAAGGTAGTTAACCTCTCTTCTAGATTTCGCAACTTTTCCTCCAACAGGGACACAAGCTTGCATTTCTGGCATGTGAAGTTTGGCTTTTCCACTGGCAAGTCTGTGAACATGTAGCAGGATATGCAGCTCACCAAATGGCTCCTGGACTCTTCCATGTTCTTATTGTTAATGTTCTGAAAACAGTGAAAAAAGCTTAAAAAAAAACTTCAAAATGCGCGCGCCGGTAGGCGCGCGGTTTACCGATGTCCTCTTTTCAGCTCCAACAGCCAAAATCCAGTGTTCTTTGAGCTCGCGGAGACTCTTCACTTACCCCAAAATGCAGTGGGAATATGCAAATTATCTCCTCAGGACTCCTCCCCTGGTTTACCGATGTCCTCTTTTCAGCTCCAACAGCCAAAATCCAGTGTTCTTTGAGCTCGCGGAGACTCTTCACTTACCCCAAAATGCAGTGGGAATATGCAAATTATCTCCTCAGGACTCCTCCCCTGGTTTACCGATGTCCTCTTTTCAGCTCCAACAGCCAAAATCCAGTGTTCTTTGAGCTCGCGGAGACTCTTCACTTACCCCAAAATGCAGTGGGAATATGCAAATTATCTCCTCAGGACTCCTCCCCTGGTTTACCGATGTCCTCTTTTCAGCTCCAACAGCCAAAATCCAGTGTTCTTTGAGCTCGCGGAGACTCTTCACTTACCCCAAAATGCAGTGGGAATATGCAAATTATCTCCTCAGGACTCCTCCCCTGGTTTACCGATGTCCTCTTTTCAGCTCCAACAGCCAAAATCCAGTGTTCTTTGAGCTCGCGGAGACTCTTCACTTACCCCAAAATGCAGTGGGAATATGCAAATTATCTCCTCAGGACTCCTCCCCTGGTTTACCGATGTCCTCTTTTCAGCTCCAACAGCCAAAATCCAGTGTTCTTTGAGCTCGCGGAGACTCTTCACTTACCCCAAAATGCAGTGGGAATATGCAAATTATCTCCTCAGGACTCCTCCCCTGGTTTACCGATGTCCTCTTTTCAGCTCCAACAGCCAAAATCCAGTGTTCTTTGAGCTCGCGGAGACTCTTCACTTACCCCAAAATGCAGTGGGAATATGCAAATTATCTCCTCAGGACTCCTCCCCTGGTTTACCGATGTCCTCTTTTCAGCTCCAACAGCCAAAATCCAGTGTTCTTTGAGCTCGCGGAGACTCTTCACTTACCCCAAAATGCAGTGGGAATATGCAAATTATCTCCTCAGGACTCCTCCCCTGGTTTACCGATGTCCTCTTTTCAGCTCCAACAGCCAAAATCCAGTGTTCTTTGAGCTCGCGGAGACTCTTCACTTACCCCAAAATGCAGTGGGAATATGCAAATTATCTCCTCAGGACTCCTCCCCTGGTTTACCGATGTCCTCTTTTCAGCTCCAACAGCCAAAATCCAGTGTTCTTTGAGCTCGCGGAGACTCTTCACTTACCCCAAAATGCAGTGGGAATATGCAAATTATCTCCTCAGGACTCCTCTCCTGGTTTACCGATGTCCTCTTTTCAGCTCCAACAGCCAAAATCCAGTGTTCTTTGAGCTCGCGGAGACTCTTCACTTACCCCAAAATGCAGTGGGAATATGCAAATTATCTCCTCAGGACTCCTCCCCTGGTTTACCGATGTCCTCTTTTCAGCTCCAACAGCCAAAATCCAGTGTTCTTTGAGCTCGCAGAGACTCTTCACTTACCCCAAAATGCAGTGGGAATATGCAAATTATCTCCTCAGGACTCCTCCCCTGGTTTACCGATGTCCTCTTTTCAGCTCCAACAGCCAAAATCCAGTGTTCTTTGAGCTCGCGGAGACTCTTCACTTACCCCAAAATGCAGTGGGAATATGCAAATTATCTCCTCAGGACTCCTCCCCTGGTTTACCGATGTCCTCTTTTCAGCTCCAACAGCCAAAATCCAGTGTTCTTTGAGCTCGCGGAGACTCTTCACTTACCCCAAAATGCAGTGGGAATATGCAAATTATCTCCTCAGGACTCCTCCCCTGGTTTACCGATGTCCTCTTTTCAGCTCCAACAGCCAAAATCCAGTGTTCTTTGAGCTCGCGGAGACTCTTCACTTACCCCAAAATGCAGTGGGAATATGCAAATTATCTCCTCAGGACTCCTCCCCTGGTTTACCGATGTCCTCTTTTCAGCTCCAACAGCCAAAATCCAGTGTTCTTTGAGCTCGCGGAGACTCTTCACTTACCCCAAAATGCAGTGGGAATATGCAAATTATCTCCTCAGGACTCCTCCCCTGGTCTTCAGAGTCTTTTCTTGGGGCATGCACTTTCAACACTCCCTCCCTAGACTGCTGGATCAGCTCCCGAGCTGTGATTGGCATTGACATGGGAGGGATGCAAGAAAGTGCAAGTCCCCAAAGAAGACTCTGAAGAAGCTCCCAGTTTGACTGCATGCAGAAATTTCACATGCTGAGTTTCAAAAGCAACAAATGTGTGCATCTCTGCTCTGCAATGGAACAATGCAGCTCATAAAGGAAAAGAGTAGCACACTCAAGTTAGATAAGAAATTTATACAAAAAAAATAACTCTCTCTTAAATCTCACTTAACTTTCACTTTTTAAGCAAGTGATAGATACTTTTTAATCCCTTAACAGCCAATAGACATTAAAACGGCGACCATTAAGGGGCCCAATTTACTTTAAACAGCGGTCACAAATAAGTGAATAGCCCCCCGGCGCAATTCCCACTGGAGACAGCTGTACATGACAGTTGAAACCCTGTGGTATCAGCCCCGGCTGGTTTTGGAACCAATTAGGGCCAATTAATCCCTTTAATACAGCTGTCAATCGCGTCAGAGGTATTTTAGTGTTTAAAATGGGTTTAAAAGACCATCTATTGCAGGATCAACACCCCGCGATCATAATTGTGAGTGCCAATTGCTGCCATGGTACCCTGAGGTCATCTGATGACCCCAGAGTATTGTGGCCTGAAAGATCCAGCTATAAGCAGTGTCTCTCAGGCTCTGTCAGTGGCTCACTGACAGTTATCATACACTGCAGTACATGAGTATTCAAGTGCATAAGACCAAAAATCAGAGTAAAAATGATACATGTTCCACAGTGTCAAAAAGTAAAAAAAATTACATAAAATGTGTAAAAGGGTAAAAAAAAACACAAAAAAGCGCACAAAATTTACAAAAAGTTGTGTTTTTTAATAAAAACACAGCATTTCAGTTAAAACAAAAATAACCAAAAAACGTACACATAATTAGCATTGTTGTTTCCGGTATGACCCAATGTATAAAAATAGTATGTTGTTCATTCCGTACGACGATTACCGTAAAAAATAAAAAAAACACTCCAAAAATGTCGTTTTTTTCATCATACTGAGACACAAATAAATTGATTAAAAAGAGATAGAAAAAAACTATGTAAAAAAATATGAATGAAAATGCCAAAATATCCAGCAAAAAATTAGCCCTAATTTAGTTCAAAACATCGCCCACAAACTATTCTAAGGCTATTCTAAGCCAGGGAACATCTTTGGCTAATGGTCCCTTTCCTGGCTAGTAATATTAGCCCCTAGTGGTTGAATTTCCCTTGGCTGGTTATGAAAATTATTTATTATTATTTAGTTATTTTTTTATTTATTAAGTACAGTATAATATACACCCAAGGCTCCAGGTGTTCCAGCAGTGAACAAACTCCAGTGAACTTTAAATGTCCCTCAAAGTTTCTCATGAGTTCTCCCGGCCTCACAGCTGTCTGGAAGACCCGGTGGCTTTGAACTCTGGTAACCGGGTACTAAGTGCAGCCCACATCATTGTCGTCTGGTTTCCCTGAGATCAGCTCGACCAGGCGACAATGATGGGAGTTGTAATTAGCACCCATAGTGTACATTAGGTGTAAAATAAAGAATTTAAAAAACAAAACAGCATGGGCTGGCTTTTCATTTTCATAACCAGCAGAGAGAAAGTCAACCACTGGGGGCTGATATTACTAGCCAGAAAAAAACTTGACATGGGGTTCCCCTATAAAATCTAACTAGAAAAGTCTAGGCAGACAGCTGTGAGTTGATATTAATAGCTAGGGAAGAGGCAAGTGGGGTAATAGGGTTGGGGTATGTCCGCCTTCTATTGGCAGCTGACATGAAGCCCAGGTTAGTAATTGAGAACCGTCTGCATCAGACCCACATTACTAACCCTATAGTCAAATTGTAAAAAAAAAACACCAAGAATAAAGTTATTTATTTGAAATAATGACCCAGACTCCTTTATTGATGATTCTCAATTTATCAAAAACAATTATAATTGCCTAACGCCAAATCCACTGAAGCCAATGTCATCTGTAAAAAAAATAAAATAATAAAGCAACATAATCCTCACCTGTCCAAAGTAGAAAGAATCCAGTGTCCCATGCTGCAATCCATCTGTGCGACACGTGATCTTCAGCATGAACTCTGGCATAATGCGAGTGTTCATTCTAAAGAGCATGAGCGAATGACCTGCAGCAGCAGGAGTGGGCACAACTGCTGTGACCTCTGTGAGATCACCGCTTGCAACATGAGAAAAAGTCTTGCGGTGCTGCACTGAGCTCAGTTCACAGCAGTTAACCGCGCTGAGCTCAGTCAGTGAGAAATGAACTGCTGTGACCGCTAGCAGCCCGGCTGAGAACACAGCCTCAGTGACCAGTAGTGAATTCTATGACATCACCGATAGTCACTGAGGCTGAGTTCACAGTAGCTTATTCCCCTGTGGTTTTTAGCTTGGACGGTCGCATCTTGGCACCGTCCAAGTTGAAAACTAATAATCTCAGCAGACATAGATTATGGCATGGGGCAAAGCGTCGAACCGGTGAGGGAGATGGTTGTTTTTTATTTTTGTTTTCTTACAGGAGACCGGAGCTTCAATGGAATGGGCGTCAGGTGAATATTTTTGTTGTTTATTAGTTTCTGTTTTGTTACAGGAGATGATGGCTTCAATGGAATGGATATTAGGTGAGTATAACTGAGTTTTTTATTTTTGAATAAAAAGTAAAAGTAAAAGTGTATTTGTTTTATTTCAAATCAAAGACTTTATTATGGCTGTGTGTTTATTTACAATATAACTATAGGATTAGTAATGGAGAGGCGTCTTATAGACGTTCCTCCATTACTAACCCATGGGCTTGATGTCATTGGACAATACAAAGGTGACATCAACCCCAGAAATATTACTCCACTTGCCACTGCCACAGGGCAAGTGGGAAGAGCCGGACAAAGAGCCAGAATTGGCGTATCTAATAGATGCGTCTTTTCTAGAGTGGCTGTGAGCTGCTAACTTTTAGGCTGGGGGGCCAATATTATCCCCTTATCAGCCTGAGAATTCCAGCCCCCAGCTTTCTGCTTGAGCTTGACTGGTTGTCAAAAATAGGGGGACCCCATGCCATTTTTTTAAAATTATTTATTTAATAATTTCTATTTTTGATAATCAGCCTTGCTAAAGATGACAGCTGTGGGTTGCAGCCGGCAGGTGTCAGTTTTGCCTGGCTGGTTATCAAAAATACAGGGCCATTTTTAAAAAAAAATAAATATTTATTTATAGAGCAGACACCGGCAGATGAATACTCCCATCAGTGGCTCCTGCTCTCTCTGTCACTGTTATCTGCGACAGCAGGTATAGGCTGATGGGTGTAGTAGTCCAATCTACCGACGCCTTTTTACCTCTGGCCACAGCTGCAAGTTCACGCCTTCATCTGACAGCGTGGAAACCACAGCTCTATGACCGGAGGTATTAATCTGTTCACCGATAAGAGGCAGTGTTTGATGGGCTGTCATGCACATGACAGCGTGGCAAACACAGGATGTTCAAGCCCCCCTTTCCCATGCTGTCGTCTGACAACATGGGAACAGCAAATCTCTGACAGAAAGTAATGATGGTACCGCCGATCAGAGGCAGTGGTTGCCACGCTGTCATGCACACTGGATGTTGAGGCCCCCCATTCATGTGAATGGGGTCCGGGTTCTGGTTCAGTTACTGTTCTGATACCCAAACCTGAACTTTGAATAAACTGTTCAGCATTTGGCCAAACCCAACAGACCAGAACAGCCAGGGGTTTGCCTCTAGTCACTTGTGGTGGTTTCTGGTTTTTATATGTCAGGTACTCTGCAAATGAGACATGGTTTCTGCAGTCTAATCCAGCCAAATTTACATTCCAAATACCAAATGTCACTTCTTCCCTTCCAAGCTCAGCCTTGTGTCCAAACAGAACTTTTTGACAATATATGGGGTATTTCCACGTTCAGGAGAACGTGGCTAATAAACTGGGTTGTCTACTTTTTCATGTTACCTCCTTCAAAAATGAAAAATTTGGGGATAAAATAACATTATTGTGAAAAAATGAACATTTTCAATATGGCGACGTAATGTTATAGAATTGTGTAATACCTGTGAGTTCAAATGGTCACTATACCGCTGCATAAAATCCATGAGGGGTGTAGTTTCCAGGATGGGGTCACTTGTGGTGGGTTTCTGCTGTTTGGGTGCCTTAGGGGCTGTGAAAATGTGACACGGTGCCCGCCATCTTTCAGGCAAATTTGTGTGCCAAAATTTAAATATTGCTCCTACCATTCTGAGCCCTGCAGTTAGTCCAAATTGAACTTTTTGACTACATATGGGGTATCATCGTACTTGTAAGAAAGTGGGTAACAAACTCTGGGGTCCACTTTTTGATGTTACCTCTTGCAAAAGTAAAAAAAATTGCTAAAGAAACATTTTAGCGGTAACATTTTAAATTTATTTTTTTTCACATCTGAAGTTGTATACACATTATTCCATTATAATATAAAGTACAGTTTTAATCAGGAGAAAGGTTATTTGTTATAAATAACAATTTATAATAAACTATTGAAAAATTATTTTATAATTTTATTATAAATCTTTTTCTTCCATGGATACATCTGCAATGTCCTTTTCGAACCATTATTTCAAGGCTCATAACGGAGTGACCTGTCTCAGAAAAATGATGTCCCTCAGGCATGCAGTAATTTTAGTCTTGATGATGAGTTAGCGTGTCTGCCAGGATTTATTTTAGTCTGTAACTTTTGCCTGATTTTAACAATGCATTTTATTCCAATTAGTGAACACACAGAGTAAAATCCATAGCTTTGTGTGTTCAAATCCTTTTTTTCTGCATGGTTTTATTTTCCATAGAAACGTTAACAGAAATACATTTTCTTTGTCATAAAGCAAATTCTACAATGTCACCAAGCATTTTGCATGTTAAAAAGGTTTTTCATATTCACTTTTATATGTCCATAAGCTTGTAAAGAATCCAGACATACATGTATGTTCCGGAACAATAACAGAGGTGGTCAATAATATTTTCTGCAGGTGAATCCAAGGAACAACAGACTGATACTATTTAGGCGATCATTTTTAGATCTATAGTTATTAGATAATTTTTTTTTATTTTTAAAAATGTTTATTTAGGTTTCTGTTTATTTACAAAGTATTAGTATATATTATGTGTTGAAAACTACTACACTTATAAAGTCAATAGTATCAAAGCCCATCTTTATGTAAAAAGGTTTATCTAAGATTGCCTAGTATAAAAATAGCAAGACTGAGCCTCATTGTCTTTCTGACTGGCTGCAGTTATGATGTAATGACTACTGCATCTGACTGCTTCAGTCAATCACTATTCTAAGGGATCTGATGCCAACTGCAATGGAATCAGCACTGAGCCCAGTGATTGGCTGCAGTGGTAATGTGCTGTAGTTGTGATGTCACTGCTTCAGCCTGTCAACAAAGATGGACAGTGGAGAGGCAGCTCAGGAACAACAGGGTGAGTAACACTGTATATAAACATTAGGAAGCGCTGACAGCATTGCCTCCTCTGAAACCGCCAATCATGCTATTACTATATATACAGCAATGAAGGACCACTGTATATACACATTAGGAAGCGCTGACAGCACTGCCTCCTCTGGAACCAGCAAATATGCTATTACTATATACACAGCAATGAAGGACCACTGTGTATATGACGCTGTTAGAACTCTCCTGTTAGTTTTTTTCTATTTTGGTCACGTGACCTGCTGCCTATTTATTCCAGCTCCGCCCTTCTGGCTTTGCTGGACTTCAGTGTTATTTGACTCTCTATCTAGCCAGGTGCTTTTGTACCTATTTTTCTAGTTCGTTTGATCCTTTGGACCTCTAAGTACTTTTTGTCTGCTTGTCTTTTTGCTCCGCTACAACATCTGCTAGGAGGTGTCCCATTTTGTCCCAGTCCTTAATTCTTTTAGGAACCCCTCCCTTTATTCTATAGGTCTGCGTTCAGACTAGCTGAGGACGAAGGCGGGTCTGTTCACAAGGAACAGGTCGCCCGCTGCAACGTAGGGAATCAGCTTAGTCTTATTGTAGGGACAGATTCCCTTCTTTCCTTAGTTCTTGTAGCAGATCATAACAGACGCGCCCCCTGGGCTATGGGGTACTCGGTGTCGGACCGGTCGTTGCTTGGGGAGATGTCACAGTGGCGGTGACCCGGTCCGTGACACAGGGCAGTCATTCAAAAGGGGATTATTTACAGGGGAATTAATAAAGTTTTAAATATATATAGTTCGTGACGCCACCTGTGGTATGCGGCTTTATGGAGCCGCCGCTCGTGTGGAGAATTTCTGGAACTGATGTTGGTGCAGCAGGGTTGGTTCAGCTCTCCACAGGCAGAGCTTAGCTCCAGGGCAGGGAATGTGGTAGATGTTATAGGTGATGCTGGGCATTGTAGTGCAGGGGTGATGGCGCAGATAATCACAGAGACAGTGGGGTGCAGTCCTCAGGGTCTTTACTCACGGTTGTTGCAGTCCAAGTTACAGGTACCAGTGTAACTTCACTTGTCATGCTGCGCTCACTCAGGGAGGGGTTCAGTCCACCCTCAGATATCTCTGGAGTACTTAGCGGGACCCCCTTCTGTGTGTTCTCTAGTGTTGAGCCACCCTCGTAGTGTTCGAGTTCGGTTCGGTTCGTCGAACACCCGTGTGCTTGCCGAACTGTTCGTAGAACTGTTCGTCGAACACCTTCGAACACCGTTAAAACCAATGGCAGGCAAACAAAAACACATAGAAACACATAGAAAACACCTTCAATGGTGTCCAAAAGCTGACAAACTGCTCAGAAGACACAACTAACACATGGAAAAGTGACAAGTACATATAGTCATGCGAAAAGAAAAGAGGTGGAGGAGTAAAAGGAGGGGGAGACACAGATATAGGCATGTCATGCCCTTCTAAAATCCAAAAAGTGAGAAGCCGACACGTTCAGTCCGCTCCTGCCCGTGCCACCTCCGTGTCGCTGGGTTTGTGCCAGAGCCGCGGTGAACCCTGACGGCCAGCCCCCCTCTCCAAATACTGGTGCCTGTCCGCTGGTGGGTCGAGCGAGCCCCCCTGTGGTGAAGGCAGCTCTAAGCTTTTTAATTTAAATTGTCTCTCTAATTTAAATGAATACACTTTAAATCCATTTACAAGGATCTATTGGAGGGCAAGTCTCATGCCAGCAACCACGTAATTCCAGCTCCAGTAGCGTCCACTAAAGCTGCTGCAGTTAAAAAGCTTTTATAAGGATCAAGCTCGGCTGTCCACCGCAAGGCATCCTACTGCCAGTCCCAGCCCCTATGCCTTGGGGTGCCTCCTGATGCTCTTCACTGAGTATCCCGTGGTCCCGAAGCATTTCCTTTGAAAAAATTAAGTGTCCAAACTACAGGTGGTGTAGCTTGCTTAACAGCCGGGATAATCCGCTGACTAGCAGACACTGCTACTAGGCACAAAGTATTTCCTGGGCTAGATGCAGTTAAAAATTTGTAATTAGATACTCTCGTTGGATGCTGAGAAAGCATTCCATAGAGTCTTCTGGCACGCCATATATGATTCTCTTAAAAAGCTTGGGGTAGGGGTCTAGGGGACCCTTTTATAGCCAAAATCACGCCCTGTATCACAATACGTCACCTAGGCTGAAGATAAATGGAACTGTAGCACCCTGAGGGCTCGGTTGCTACAGAGGTATTGCACCTCACCCAGAGGTGTGATATCTCACTCTCAGGTAAGGATGGAGTGTGGATCAGGACCCCGACACCTGCATGCATTACACCACATTGCCGTGGGGCAGGGCGACCAATATGCCCCTGAGATGGGCACGACAGTCACTGACCCTGGCTGGAGTGGGGGGAGGGAACACTGAGGAAGGGGAACCCTGTAGTGCAGGAGCAGGGAGGAAGCAGTTCCTGGGTGCATTTATAAGGGAGTATAAAAGGTGGGCACCATATTAGTTCAGTGCAGAGAAGTCTGAGCAGAAGTGACAGGGAGCAGGGGCTCTGCATGAGCTCTGCTCCGGAGGCGGGCCTAGTAACACAGGCCCAGGCCTGGAAGAGGGAGAAGGAAGGAAGAGGAGCGGAGAAGGCTCCAGGAACGAGGAACGAAGGGATCCCAGGGTTGCAGACGGGCGAGTCGCCACCGCACGCCCGAATCCACCTGCGCAGAGGGGTCAGGCCAAAGGGGGAGACCGGTCCCTGAAACTAGTGGAGGCGGGAAACGACCCTCAGCTAGAAACCGGAGGCTGTGACATTTTATGTGGCGCAGCCCCTCGCTACACCCACTAGGAAGGCACCACATAGGGTCAGGGAAACTGGTGCCAAGTTTACCAAGAGGAGGCCCGAGGCAGCCGGACTGAAGCGTTGGTAAGAAAGGCCAGACAAAGGACACACAAAGGGGGTCCTGTGAAGCGCTCCAAAGTTATCTGGGAGTTGTCTGAGCCCCTCTACTGGTGAGCTCAGTACGACGTGGGCAGCCGTTACCTGCAGACGTGGTCTGGATAATAAGAACTGTGAGTAAAGGCCCTGGACTGCATCACTGACTCCGTGTCGTTACTGCTGCTGCCCTGCACCATCACCTCCATCCTCCGCATACACTGCCCTGAGGCTATACTCCTCCCGTGGGGAGTTATGCTACGCTCTGCTGCACCCACAACACCAGTCTCAGCGGTCTGCCCAGCAGAGGCGGTTCACTCTGACCGCAATCCACGGGTGGCATAGTCGGACATTTAAACATCAAAACCACATAAATAGTTCCGCCACTGGTTTGACCGCCCTGAGCCACGGAACCGGGTCGCCGACACGAAGACTACAACCACCAGCATCCACCAAAAAGGGTCCGGCTCCGGGTGTCCCAAGGCCCAGGGGGTGCGTCAGAACATTTTCATCACCTTTCACATTCACCAATGGGACAAGGCAGGGATGTCCTCTGTACCCTCTCTTATTCATCCTAGTGACGGAGCACCTGCTCTCATCAATTCGCCATAACCCCAATATTAGGTGGATTGAGGTGGGAGGCACCGAGTACAAGTGCTCTCTATTTGCTGATGATGTCCTAGTATATATCACTCAATCACATATATCCATCCATGCTGTTATGGCTGAAATAGATCACTTTGTTACATGGTCAAATTTTAAAATCAATGCAGCGAAGTCAGAGGCCCTCGATGTCTCCCTCCCCAAATCCATATAGGATTCCATCCAGTCCAACTTTCCCTTTGCCTGGCCCTCACAGGGTATCAAATACTTAGGAATTCCTATTCATAGAGACCTCTCCCATCTATGTTATCTTAATTTTGGGCCCTTTATTGAACAACTCCATACAGACCACGGTTGGCAAGTTAGAACTGTAAGATTCACTACGTGAACCACTGGTGTTTTGTGGAAAAGCACATGTACACTGTGTTCCAAATTATTATGCAAAAAGTGTTTAGGAGTGATAAGGGAAGAATTTGTTTGTTTGTCAGTTAAACTCATTGATGGTGATGTGTGTCAGGGCTCTTTATATCACTGTATGCAATTGCAGACACCTGTGCTAATTAGTTTGGCAGGTGTGTCCAATGAAAGGCAAGACTACTTAAGAAGGCTGGCTCACATTATTAAGCAGCCTACATTTTCTGACAAAATGGGAAAGAAAAAGGATGTGTCGGCTGCTGAGAAGCAACAAATTGTGGAGTGTTTAGGTCAAGGCATGACTACAATCAACATTGTGCGATGATCAGGATGAAGTGTCTTGGCAATCAAGAAGTATGTATCTGATTCACAGTACACACGTGTGCGTGCTGATAAGGGCAAATTGAGGACTCTTTCCTGCAGGCAATTACGTGAGGTTAAAAGAGCAGCGGCAAAAAAGCCTTGTCATAGCAGCAGACAAGTTTTTGAAGCTGCAGGTGCCTCCAACGTCCCCCGAACAACAAGATGCAGGGTCCTTCAGAGGTTTGCAGCTGTGCATACGCCATCCTGTCGACCTCCTCTATCCACTTCACACAAGCAGAAACGGCTCCAGTGGGCCAAACATTACATGAAGACTGATTTCAAAACTGTTTTGTTCACGGATGAGTGCCGTGCAGCGCTCGATGGTCCAGATGGATGGAGGGGAGGATGGCTGGTTGATGGACACCCCACGCAAACACGGCTACAGCGCCAACAAGGAGGAGGTGAAGTAATCATGGGGAGAGAGATTGTCGGCCCCTTTAGGATCCCTGAAGGCGCTAAAGATGAACTCCATAATGTATGTGGATTTTCTCAAACAGCACTTCCTGCCATGATTCAAGAAGAAGAACCGTGTATTTCACAGCAAGATCATTTTTTTGCATGATAATGCACCATCTCATGCTGCACATAAAACATCTGCATCTCTGGCTGATATGGGCATAAAAGGGGACAAACTTATGGTGTGACCCCCATGCTCCCCTGACCTCTACCCCATTCAGAACCTCTGAAGCATCATCAAAAGGAGTGTCTATGATGGCGGGAGGCAGTTCACATCTAAGCAACAGCTCTGGGAGGGTATTCTGTCCTCATGCAAAACAATTGAAGCAGAAACCATCCAAAACCTGACAAATTCAATGGACGAGAGAGTTCAGAAGCTCCTTTCGAACAAGGGGTCCTATGTGAAAATGTAACATCACCTAGAATAAAGTTTTGAGTTGAAAACTGTTTGATTTCAGTTTCTAATAACCTGCTAATGCTTATAATTTCAAAACTGACCATTTTTTTGGTCTTTATTAAAATGAAAAGGTTGATCGAAAAGTTTGGGGGATCTAAGAGTGTGGCAACACAGTAGTCATGATTACTTCGAATTCTGACAATATGAGGGTCATGTTGCAGGTAGTGCAGCAAGAAGGCACTTATGTGTCTTGCGCATCTCGGAGCCCCAAAATTATTTTCCGGGCTAGATGCAGCTAAAAATTATTATTAATTTTAAATCTGGTGGAGCTTAGTATAGATGGCCTAATAGGATCAGTGCTGCACACTGCTGCAAAGCCCAAATTATTTTCCAGTCAAGATACAGATAAACATGATTAGTAATTTTAAATCTGGTGGAGCTTAGTATAGATGGCCTAATAGAAACAGTGCTGCACACTGCTACAAAGCCCAAAATATTTTCGAGCCAAGATACAGATAAACATGATTAGTAATTTGAAAGCTTAAAACGGTTGGTAGGGTGATTTTAACCAATCATCAAGCTTTTACTCTCCCCAGGATGACACAGGGGTAGAAAAGTCGTTTCGGATCCATGATTTGTTCATCTTTATGAACGTGAGTCTGTCTACATTATCAGTGGAGAGCCACGTGCGCTTATCTGTCAACACACCACCAGCAGCGCTGAACACACGTTCAGACAGAACGCTGGCTGCGGGGCATGACAAGATCTCCAAGGCGTAAGTGGCTAGCTCCGGCCATTTATCCAGATTGGAAGCCCAAAAAGAGCAAGGGTCCAGTGACACAGTCATGGCTTCAATGTTTACTTGGAGATACTCCTGTACCATCGTCTCTAGGCGTTGACTATGTGTCAGACTTCTTGTCTCCTGTGGCCTTGCAAAGGATGGGCTAAAAAAGTGGTGTTACCAGCAGATACTGTGGTTCTGTTACGGTTTGAGTGCTGAACATTTGACGGTCCCACGGTTGGCAAGTTGGAACTGTGAGATTCACTACGTGCACCACTGGTGTTTTGTGGAAAAGCACATGTAAGATTCTGCAACAGTCTCTGCTGATACTCCTGCATGCGTGCATCCCTTTCTATGGCAGGAATAATTTCTGCAAATTTACTTTTGTACCGGGGATCTAACAGTGTGGCAACCCAGTAGTCAGGATTATTTCTAATTCTCACAATTCGAGGGTCATGTTGCAGGTAGTGCAGCAAGAAGGCACTCATGTGTGTTGCGCATCCAGGAGCACCAAGTCCCTGTTGTGTTGGTGGCGAGGTAACAATCATGCTTCCTTCCTCTGTCCTCTCCCCCCAAACTCGCACAACAGAAATGTGATCAAGGTCTCCCTCATCTGATGAGTCTTCCATCAGTTCGTCCTCCATTTCTTCCTGGGCTCCTGCACCTTCCTCACTAGTTTGGCTGCTACCATGCGCCCTGGTAAAACCATCTCCCCCACCCTCACATGCCTGCCGCCTTGGTGCTGCCGACCGTCTGGACCTTGCAGATGTTAGCCCTTCCGCATACAACTCCTCCTCCTCTACTTCCTCCACCTCCTCTTGTGCCACCACCTGACTCCGAATTCTGTTTAACATGTGCTCCAGCATGTAAATCACCGGAATAGTCATGCTGATAATGGCATCGTCAGCACTAAACATCTTCGTCGCCATTTCAAAACTGTGCAGAAGGGTGCATAGGTCCCTGATCTGAGACCACTCCTCCAGCGTGATTTGCCCCACCTCTGGATCTCGTTGGCCCAGGCTATACGTCAGAACGTATTGCACCAGGGCTTGTCGGTGCTGCCACAGTCGCTGCAACATGTGCAGAGTTGAATTCCACCGGGTAGGCACATCGCATTTTAGCCAGTGAAGTGGCAGGTCCAACGACTTCTGTAGAGATGTAAGTCGCTGAGCTGCGGGATGCGAACGGCGGAAGTGAGCACACAGCGACCGTGCCCTCTGCAGAAGGCCATCTAGTCTGGGATAGTGGGCTAAAAATTGCTGGACAACCAGGTTCAACACGTGAGCCATACAAGGCACGTGTGTGACATTGCCCCGGCGAAGGGCCGCACCCAGTTTTACAGCATTGTCGCACACGGCCTTCCCTGGTTTCAGGTCCAGTGGAGACAACCATTCATGAAATTGGTTCTCCAGAGCTGACCACAACTCCTCAGCTGTGTGACTCACATTTCCCAGACATTTCAATGTAAAAACTGCCTGATGACGTTGAGCCCCACTGCCAGCATAGCAAGGAGGTGTGCAGGATCCCTTCTGCGCAGTTAGAAAGCTTGTGGCATGACTAGACAGGCTTTGGGTGCAGGTGGAAGACCGAGAGGAGGTTGATGAGGCAGAAGCAGTGGAGGAACTTTGACATAAAGAGGATTGACAGACAACTCGTGGGGACGGCAAGACTTGGACAGCAGCCCCTTGTCCTGCTGTCACCATAGTTACCCAGTGCCCAGTCAGCGACATGTAACGCCCCTGTCCATGCCTACTCGTCCAAGTGTCTGTGGTGAAATGCACCCTGTCACACACAGAGTTTCTCAAAGAAGCGGTGATGTTGTGTGCGACATGCTGGTGGAGCGCAGGCACACCTTTCTTTGAGAAGTAGTGCCGAATGGGCATCTGGTACTGGGGCATTGCGACGGACATAAGGTCTCGAAAATCCTCTGTGTCCACCAGGTGGAAAGGCAGCATTTCTGTAGCCAAGAGCTTGCAGATGGTGAAATTCAACCTCTTAGCTTTCTCATGGCTAGGAGGAAATGGTCTTTTACTTGTCCACATCTGAGGGACCGAGGGCTGGCTATTGTGCTTAGACGGGGTTGATAAGGGTGTCCCCGGCAAACTGCCGGTCTGTGAGGAAGATGCAGGCGGACATGTTAGGTTGCCTTGATCCAAAGGTGGTGCTATCGATGTCGGACAGCGCTCAACACCAGCTGGTGTTACCACCTCCAAAGAAAATGATGACCTGCCAATCACGCTGGCTGTTGCGGGTAAAGAGGTGGCAAGTCTTCGCCCCAAAACAGGTGTGACTGCTGTCCCCCCAGTCACAGAGGATGAAGAGGCCGCGGATGCACAAGATATGGCAGACGGTGGTTGGCCCGGCCGGCTAGGCCGCATTGTAGCACACTGAGCTTCCCACTGCAACTTATGCTTCATATCCATGTGCCGATTCATGCATGAGGTACTCAAACTATGTATTTTTTGGCCTCTACTTAGCTTTTGCTGACAAATGTTACAGATAACACGAGTTGGGTCATCTTTATCGATCTGAAAAAATGCCAGGCTATGCAAAGCTTAGCACCCATATGACCTGAAGAGCCACCACGACTTGTGGTGAGAGGCAGAGTTGTGTTTGAGGATGCAGTTGTTGACGTGCTTCCAGTACTACGTCTCTGTCCAGGAAGGCGTAACCTGACCTCGTCGTCACTAGCATCTTCCTCCACCTCCTCTGCTGACCTCATCTCTTGGCTGACTGTGGGTTGACAGTAAGTGGGATCTCCAACCTCATCATCATCACCCTGTGTGTTATCACACCCGTCGTCCTCAGAGCCAACCTGTTCCTGCCCTGACAAAAAACTAAAGTTGTCGCTCCAATCAGGTATTTGAGTCTCATCATTGTCTTCCTCATTGTCTCCACCAACAGGAGTTACAGTTTGGGAATGAGGGTCTACATTATGGTCAGAACCTTCTGCGTCTGGTCCTGGATCCGACTCATAAAGATTCTGGGCATCAGTGCAGATCATTTCCTCGTCTGGATTCACAGAAGCGCTGGAGTCGACCTCTGATTCCCAGGCTATAGTATGAGTAAACAGCTCTGCAGACTCAACCATCTGTTCTACCTCATACTCAGACGGGCAGCTGGAGATTTGGGAGCTGTGAGGAAGCAAGTGCGATTGGGGTGACACCTTTGAGGACTGGAGTATTTGTGATGTTGAAGTTGATGTGGAGGAGAGCCCACTTAAAGGAGCACTTGATATCCATTGAAGCACCTGCTGTTTTTGTGCCTCATCTGGAATTTGTAGCGATTGGCGTGGTCGTAAGAAAGGGATCTTATCACATTGTCCGCTAAAAGAAGTAGACATTTTAGTTTGGCTGGAAGATGGTCTTTCTTCTGCAGATGTTACTGTTGCTTTAACACCTACCCCACGGACACAACCTTTTTTCCCCTTCCCAACACGCCTTTTCACCTTTCCACCAGCAGCAGGCCTTTTTCCACTCATTTTGGTTGTTAACTAATTCACAACTCTGGAGTTGTTTGCACAAAAAACAATGGATGGGAACCGAGCAGAGCTGAGTGGCCAAACTGTGGTATTAGGCCAAAACTATTGGCTGGGTTAGATGCAGAAAAAAATTACATTCAATTTGCAACCTGATGGAGGTCAGTATAGATGGACTAATAGAACAAGTCCCACACACAGCTAGAAGCCCAAATATTTTTTCAGAGGTAGATGCAGAAAAAAATTGTATTCATTTTGCAACCTGATGGAGGTCAGTATAGATCGACTAATAGAACAAGTCCTACACACAGCTAGAAGCCCAAATATTTTTTCAGAGGTAGACGCAGAAAATTTTTTTATTCAGTTTGCAACCTTATGGAGGTCAGTATAGATGGACTAATAGAACAAGTCCTACACACAGCTAGAAGCCCAAATATTTTTTCAGAGGTAGATGCAGAAAAAAGATATATTCAGTTTGCAACCTGATGGAGGTCAGTATAGATGGACTAATAGAGAAAGTCCCACACACTGCTAGAAGGCCAAATATTTTTTCAGAGCTAGATGCAGATATAAATTATATTCAGTTTGCAACCTGATGGAGGTCAGTATAGATGGACTAAAAGAACAAGTCCCACACATAGCTAGAAGGCCAAATATTTTTTCAGAGGTAGATGCAGATAAAAATTATTTTTAATTTGCAGCCTGATGGAGGTCAGTATAGATGGACTAATAGAGAAAGTCCCACACACTGCTAGAAGGCCAAATATTTTTTCAGAGCTAGATGCAGATATAAATTATTTTTAATTTGCAACCTGATGGAGGTCAGTATAGATGGACTAATAGAGAAAGTCCCACACATTGCTAGAAGGCCAAATATTTTTTCAGAGCTAGATGCAGATAAAAATTATTTTTAATTTGCAACCTGATGGAGGTCAGTATAGATGGACTAATAGAGAAAGTCCCACACACTGCTAGAAGGCCAAATATTTTTTCAGAGCTAGATGCAGAAAAAAATTATATTCAGTTTGCAACCTGATGGAGGTCTGTATAGATGGATTAATAGAGAAAGTCCCACACACTGCTAGAAGGCCAAATATTTTTTCAGAGCTAGATGCAGAAGAAAATTATATTCAGTTTGCAACCTGATGGAGGTCTGTATAGATGGATTAATAGAACAAGTCCCACACACAGCTAGAAGCCCAAATATTTTTTCAGAGGTAGATGCAGAAAAAAATTATATTCAGTTTGCAACCTGATGGAGGTCAGTATAGATGGACTAATAGAGAAAGTCCCATACACTGCTAGAAGGCCAAATATTTTTTCAGATCTAGATGCAGACAAAAAATTATTTTTAATTTGCAACCTGATGGAGGTCAGTATAGATAGACTAAAAGAGAAAGTCCCACACACTGCTAGAAGGCCAAATATTTTTTCAGAGCTAGATGCAGATATAAATTATTTTTAATTTGCAACCTGATGGAGGTCAGTATAGATGGACTAATAGAGAAAGTCCCACACACTGCTAGAAGGCCAAATATTTTTTCAGAGCTAGATGCAGACAAAAAATTATTTTGAATTTGCAACCTGATGGAGGTCAGTATAGATGGACTAATAGAGAAAGTCCCACACACTGTTAGAAGGCCAAATATTTTTTCAGAGCTAGATGCAGATAAAAATTATTTTTAATTTGCAACCTGATGGAGGTCAGTATAGATGGACTAATAGAGAAAGTCCCACACACTGCTAGAAGGCCAAATATTTTTTCAGAGCTAGATGCAGAAAAAAATTATATTCAGTTTGCAACCTGATGGAGGTCAGTATAGATGGACTAATAGAACAAGTCCCACACACAGCTAGAAGCCCAAATATTTTTTCAGAGGTAGATGCAGAAAAAAATTATATTTAGTTTGCAACCTGATGGAGGTCTGTATAGATGGATTAATAGAACAAGTCACACACACAGCTAGAAGGCCAAATATTTTTTCAGAGCTAGATGCGGATATAAATTATTTTTAATTTGCAACCTGATGGAGGTCAGTATAGATGGACTAATAGAGAAAGTCCCACACACTGCTAGAAGGCCAAATATTTTTTCAGAGCTAGATGCAGATATAAATTATTTTTAATTTGCAACCTGATGGAGGTCAGTATAGATGGACTAATAGAGAAAGTCCCACACACTGCTAGAAGGCCAAATATTTTTTCAGAGCTAGATGCAGAAAAAATTATATTCAGTTTGCAACCTGATGGAGGTCAGTATAGATGGACTAATAGAACAAGTCCCACACACAGCTAGAAGGCCAATATTTTTTCAGAGGTAGATGCAGAAATAAAATATATTCAGTTTGCAACCTGATGGAGGTCAGTATAGATGGACTAATAGAGAAAGTCCCACACACTGCTAGAAGGCCAAATATTTTTTCAGAGCTAGATGCAGACAAAAAATTATTTTTAATTTGCAACCTGATGGAGGTCAGTATAGATGGACTAATAGAGAAAGTCCCACACACTGCTAGAAGGCCAAATATTTTTTCAGAGCTAGATGCAGATATAAATTATTTTTAATTTGCAACCTGATGGAGGTCAGTATAGATGAACTAATAGAGAAAGTCCCACACACTGCTAGAAGGCCAAATATTTTTTCAGAGGTAGATGCAGACAAAAAATTATTTTGAATTTGCAACCTGATGGAGGTCAGTATAGATGGACTAATAGAGAAAGTCCCACACACTGCTAGAAGGCCAAATATTTTTTCAGAGCTAGATGCAGAAAAAAATTATATTCAGTTTGCAACCTGATGGAGGTCAGTATAGATGGACTAATAGAACAAGGGATTGAAGCTTGAAGAGGACAATTTGCATATTCCAGGTGCCTTCTGGGAAAAGCGAAGAGTCTCCTTCAGCTAGAAGATCGTTGGGTACAGCCGGGATCAGCTGCTTGGAAAGCTTCGCCAAACCAGGGATTGAATCTTGAAGAGGACAATTTGCATATTCCAGGTGCCTTCTGGGAAAAGCGAAGAGTCTCCTTCAGCTAGAAGATCGTTGGGTACAGCCTGGATCAGCTGCTTGGAAAGCATCGCCAAACCAGGGATTGAAGCTTGAAGAGGACAATTTGCATATTCCAGGTGCCTTCTGGGAAAAGCAAAGAGTCTCCTTCAGCTAGAAGATCGTTGGGTACAGCTGGGATCAGCTGCTTGGAAAGCATCGCCTAACCAGGAATTGAAGCTTGAAGAGGACAATTTGCATATTCCAGGTGCCTTCTGGGAAAAGCGAAGAGTCTCCTTCAGCTAGAAGATCGTTGGGTACAGCCGGGATCAGCTACTTGGAAAGCATCGCCAAACCGCCGCGCCGTTAGGCGCGCGAATTTGTTTAATTTGTTTATCCTAGGGTATCACAAGAAAGAAGACAGACATCAAGTCAGCAGGGACAAGGAGCAGCATGGCAGATGTGACAACCTACATGGTGAGCTGCAACATGTGCTACATGTTCACAGATCGACCAGAAGCTGAAACCAACTTCACCTGCCAGAAGTGTAGACTACTGGCTCTTTTAGAAGAAAAGGTGCGGGGACTGGAAGAAAGAATTGCGACATTAAAACTCATCAAGGAAAATGAAGACTTCCTGGACAGAACCGAAGCGTCACTACTGGTCACGGAAAGTGAAGCAAGCGTCAGAGAACCTCCAGAGGCAGACAAGTGGAGGCAAGTGACCAAAAGAAGCAAGAAGACCATGGAGACACCACCAACCACACAACTGAGAAACAGATTCCAAGGACTTGTGGAGGACGAAGATGGCACACCTAAGGATGAAGAACTACCAGCAAGCAAAAAAGAAAAGAGCACCCAGAAACACCCAGAAGCGACAAGAAAAAGGACAGCCAAGAAGGGAAGAAGAGTGGTGGTGGTGGGAGACTCACTACAGAGAGGAACAGAAGCAGCTATCTGCAGACCGGATATAACCGCAAGAGAAGTATGCTGCCTCCCAGGTGCGAAGATCAAGGATGTTACCGATAGGATACCGAAGCTCATCAGTTCCAAGGATGTCCACCCATTTCTTCTGATACATGTTGGCACCAATGACACGGCAAAGAAGGACCTACCGACAATCTGCAAGGACTTTGAAGCATTGGGGAAGAAAGTAAAGAACTGGATGCGCAGGTAGTTTTTCTTCTATCCTTCCAGTAGACGGGCATGGCGTCAGGAGATGGAAGAGGATCCTTGATGTGAACAACTGGCTGAGACGATGGTGCAGACAACAAGGATTTGGATTCCTGGACCACGGTGTGAATTACCTCTATGACGGACTCCTTGTCAGAGACGGACTACACCTCAACAAACCCGGGAAACACACATTCGCCAGGAGACTCGCAACATTCATCAGGAGGGTGTTAAACTAGAAGAAGAGGGGATGGGAAGAAAAATGCCGGACACGAACATGCAACCAGAGAACATACTAATGAAAGATATGAAATGCGACAAAGAAGGTCCAAGACAAGATACTTGGAAAGGAAGTAAGAAAATTTCTAATACAATCCACAGGGAGAAGATTGGAACAAAACAAAATCGTGTAAACTGCGTGCTAGCAAATGCCAGGAGCCTGACAAACAAGATGGATGAACTGGAAGCAGAAATATCTACAGGTAACTATGACATAGTGGGAATAACCGAGACATGGTTAGATGAAAGCTATGACTGGGCAGTTAACTTACAGGGTTACAGTCTGTTTAGAAGGGATCGAAGAAGTCGGAAAGGGGGTGGAGTCTGTCTATATGTAAAGATGTGTCTAAAGCCTACAATACGGGAGGATGTATGGGAGGGAAATGAGGAGGTCGAGTCCTTATGGGTGGAGATACATGGGGCAAAAAACAATAATAAAATTATCATAGGAGTCTGTTATAAACCACCAAATATAGTAGAAGCCTCGGAAAGTCTATTAATGAGACAAATAGACGAAGTAGCAAAAAATAACGAGGTGATTATTATGGGGGACTTCAACTACCCCGATATAGACTGGGAAACCGAAAGCTGTAGATCTCAGAAAGGAAACAGGTTTCTGTCAATTATCAAAGACAATTATTTGTCACAATTTGTGCAGGAACCAACTAGAGGGACTGCCCTTTTAGACTTAATATTAACTAACAGGCCAGACAGAATAACTGAGGTGCAGGTCGGGGGGCATCTGGGAAATAGTGACCACAACATTATACAATTCCACATGTGCTTCAGTAGGGTGCCCAGCAAGGGAGTCACAAAAACACTGAACTTCAGGAGGGCAAAGTTTGATCAGCTAAGAGATGCCCTTCACCTTATAGACTGGGATAGTATCTTTAGTAATAGGAGCACGGATAGAAAATGGGAAATTTTCAAAACAGTCCTACATAGTCACTGTAGAAGGTACATACCTTATGGGAATAAAAAGGCTAGGAATAGGAGGAAGCCAATGTGGCTAAATAAGGAAGTCAAGAGGGCAATGAAAAACAAAAAAAGGGCTTTCGGTAAACTTAAACAAGAAGGCAGCGAGGAAGCGCTAATATCTTATAGGGAAAAAAACAAAATCTGTAAGAAATAAATAAGAATAGCAAAAGAGGAGACAGAGAGACTAATTGCCAAGGAAAGTAAAACGAATCCCAAACTGTTCTTTAACTATATAAACAGTAAAAGGATTAAAACTGATGGAGTTGGCCCATTGAAAAATAACCTGGGTAAAATCATAGAGGGCGATGAGGGTAAAGCAAACCTACTCAATAGCTTCTTCTCCACTGTTTTCACAAAAGAAAACAATTTATCGGAGGAAATGCAGAGTGATAAATTAAACCCTCCGCTAAATATCATCCACCTAACCCAGGAGGAAGTTCAGAAACGCCTAAATAATATCAAAATAGACAAGTCACCAGGCCCAGATGGCATACACCCCCGGGTACTAAAAGAATTAAGTAATGTGATAGACAGACCGCTGTATCTTATATTCAAGCACTCTTTATGGACAGGGACTGTCCCACTAGACTGGCGCCAAGCAAATGTGGTACCAATATTCAAAAAGGGGTCTAAAAGTGACCCTGGGAACTATAGACCAGTAAGCTTAACGTCTGTTGTGGGTAAATTGTTTGAAGGATTTCTTAGAGATGCTATTGTAGAATATCTTAATGATAATAACTGTCTAACTCCATATCAACATGGATTCATGAGGGATCGCTCCTGCCAAACAAACCTGATCGCCTTCTACGAGGAGGTGAGCTCACAGCTGGACCGGGGAGAGTCAGTGGATGTTGTATACCTTGACTTCTCCAAAGCGTTTGATACCGTGCCACACAAAAGGTTGGTTTATAAAATGAGAATGCTTGGTCTGGGGGATAATGTGTGCAAATGTGTAAATAGCTGGCTGAGTGATAGAAAGCAGAGGGTGGTTATCAATGGAGTAAGCTCAGGGTGTGTCAGGGTTACTAGCGGGGTGCCTCAAGGGTCTGTCTTGGGCCCTATATTATTTAATATATTTATTAATGATCTAGTGGAAGGGTTGCATAGTAAAATAGCAATATTTGCAGATGATACTAAACTTTGTAAAGTAGTTAATACAGATGAGGATAGGGCACAGCTACAGGAGGATTTAGATAAATTGGGGAGTTGGGCCAAAAAATGGCAAATGGGGTTCAATGCCGATAAATGTAAGGTCATGCACATGGGAAAGAAAAACAGCAGTCACCCATGCATATTAAATGGGAAACCGTTGGGGAAATCTGACATGGAGAAGGACCTGGGCGTCTTGGTTAATAGCAAATTAAATTGGAGTGCCCAGTGTCAGGCAGCAGCTGCGAAGGCAAATAGAGTCATGGCATGCATCAGAAGAGGAATAGGGGCATATGATGAGAACATTGTTCTTCCTTTGTATAAAGCGCTGGTAAGGCCGCACTTAGAATATTGTGCACAGTTCTGGGCTCCGGTGCTCAGGAAAGACATATTGGAGCTAGAGAGGGTACAAAGGAGGGCGACTAAGGTAATAAAGGGAATGGAGGGACTAGAATACCCAGAGAGGTTGTCAAAATTAGGCCTATTTATGTTGGAAAAGAGAAGGCTTAGGGGAGACCTCATAAACATGTATAAATACATCAGGGGGCAGTACAGAGATCTCTCCCATGATCTGTTTATACCAAGGATGGTGACAAAGACGAGGGGGCACACTATGCGTCTGGAGGAAAGGAGGTTCCTGCACCAGCATAGAAGGGGATTCTTTACGGTCAGAGCCGTGAGACTCTGGAACTCTCTGGGAGAGGAAGTGGTGATGTCCAACTCACTTAATGAGTTCAAGAGAGGCCTGGACGCCTTTCTTGAGAACAATAAAATTACATCTTATGCTTAGTTAATTAATCCAGGGATTTAATCTGACTGCCAGATTGGAGTCAGGAAGTGAATTTTTCCTCAATGATGTAAATTGGCCTATACCGCATGCTTTTTTGTTGCCATCCCCTGGATCAACTCTGCGGAATAGCTGCAGTGCACAAGAAATAGGCTGAACTGGATGGACGCTTGTCTTTTTTCGGCCTTATAAACTATGTAAGTCCCACACACAGCTAGAAGCCCAAATATTTTTTCAGAGGTAGATGCAGAAAAAAATTATATTCAGTTTGCAACCTGATGGAGGTCTGTATAGATGGATTAATAGAACAAGTCCCACACACAGCTAGAAGCCCAATATTTTTTCAGAGGTAGATGCAGAAAAAATATATATTCAGTTTGCAACCTGATGGAGGTCAGTATAGATGGACTAATAGAGAAAGTCCCACACACTGCTAGAAGGCCAAATATTTTTTCAGAGCTAGATGCAGACAAAAAATTATTTTTAATTTGCAACCTGATGGAGGTCAGTATAGATGGACTAATAGAGAAAGTCCCACACACTGCTAGAAGGCCAAATATTTTTTCAGAGCTAGATGCAGACAAAAAATTATTTTGACTTTGCAACCTGATGGAGGTCAGTATAGATGGACTAATAGAGAAAGTCCCACACACTGCTAGAAGGCCAAATATTTTTTCAGAGCTAGATGCAGATATAAATTATTTTTAATTTGCAACCTGATGGAGGTCAGTATAGATGGACTAATAGAGAAAGCCCCACACACTGCTAGAAGGCCAAATATTTTTCAGAGCTAGATGCAGAAAAAAATTATATTCAGTTTGCAACCTGATGGAGGTCAGTATAGATGGACTAATAGAACAATTCCCACACACAGCTAGAAGGCCAAATATTTTTTCAGAGGTAGATGCAGATAAAAATTATTTTTAATTTGCAGCCTGATGGAGGTCAGTATAGATGGACTAATAGAGAAAGTCCCCCACACTGCTAGAAGGCCAAATATTTTTTCAGAGGTAGATGCAGACAAAAAATTATTTTGAATTTGCAACCTGATGGAGGTCAGTATAGATGGACTAATAGAGAAAGTCCCACACACTGCTAGAAGGCCAAATATTTTTTCAGAGCTAGATGCAGAAAAGAATTATATTCAATTTGCAACCTGATGGAGGTCAGTATAGATGGACTAATAGAGAAAGTCCCACACACTGCTAGAAGGCCAAATATTTTTTCAGAGCTAGATGCAGAAAAAAATTATATTCAGTTTGCAACCTGATGGAGGTCAGTATAGATGGAGTAATAGAACAAGTCCCACACACAGCTAGAAGGCCAAATATTTTTTCAGAAGTAGATGCAGATAAAAATTATTTTTAATTTGCAGCCTGATGGAGGTCAGTATAGATGGACTAAAAGAGAAAGTCCCACACACTGCTAGAAGGCCAAATATTTTTTCAGAGCTAGATGCAGACAAAAAATTATTTTGAATTTGCAACCTGATGGAGGTCAGTATAGATGGACTAATAGAGAAAGTCCCACACACTGCTAGAAGGCCAAATATTTTTTCAGAGCTAGATGCAGACAAAAAATTAATTTTAATTTGCAACCTGATGGAGGTCAGTATAGATGGAGTAATAGAGAAAGTCCCACACACTGCTAGAAGGCCAAATATTTTTTCAGAGCTAGATGCAGAAAAAAATTATATTCAATTTGCAACCTGATGGAGGTCAGTATAGATGGACTAATAGAATGATGCTATGCCCAAAAGATTTTACTTCACTAGGTGCAGTAAAAAAATTGGTATTCTATACACAGGTGGTATATCTTAGGATTAGCTTTGCTAGATTCAGCCAAATGCTGTGAAAAAAACTTGCACAGCACTGGAACAGACCTGCCTGGCAAAAACTGATAGGAACTGATGTAACCTAGTCCTGAAAAGGACTGCAATTACAATTAGTCTTTACTCCCACAATCTATCTATTTAAGAGCACAGACCTGCCTGATAAAAGTCGTAGGAAATGCTGTAACCTAGTCCTTAAAAGGACTGCAATCACAACTATTCCCTACTCCCAAGCTATCTGTAGATTTGTGCGAAAATTGGCTTGAAATTAACAAGGTATAGCGCACACAGCAACAGCGGTGCCGTCTAACACGCAGCTGCAGCAGTGAGAAAATGGTGGCGACGGGGAAAATGGCTTCGTCTTATAGGGCAAGGACATGTGACATACACTGCCAATGACACATGCCCTTGCTTGTGTGAAAAAAAGCACTTCGCTCCGTGTGTGCGCTGCTGATAGGCTGACAGATTGCACCTCCCCACTGTAAATGCGGGAAAGAGAAAAAAAAATGGAGATCTTCATTATTCCTGCAGAGATCCATCCCCTGCCCCTCCCCCCACCCCGCTGTACACTCAAACTGCGTATTAACATTAATTTTCATCATTACTGAGAAAAAATCCAGTTATGATTTTGGTGCACGAACAGTTATCGAACATAACCTCGAACAGCCGAATTTTTCTCAAATCATTCGTGTTCGCCGAACGGCTCGAACACCGCCCAAAACAGCTTGAATTTGAGATTGGCGAACAGTTCGAGTCGAACAACGCTCATCTCTAGTGTTCTCTCTCTGGCTGTTTCTCTGCACCTCATACCAAGTGTCCAAATCCGGTACCCGCGGGCCTTGTCGGGCAACATCTGTTCCATCCCCTGGGTCCTCTATAGCTACCTTCTTGGAGAGACTGGTATGGACTGTTGGCTGCAGGACTTGAAATACTGCAGCCTCAGGTTTCTAGTTGAGATGTACAATCTTCCGCTAGTTAAGGGACAGGTCCCCTTTGTGTGGCCTGATCCCTCCACCTCCTGGTAGATTAGGGCGTACGGGTGGCCCCCAGAACTGCCCCTACCCCTGTGGTCCCTTCCTCATTCCTGGAGCCCTTCCTGCTCCTCTCTCCTTCTCCTTCAGTCCTGGGCCTCTCCTCAGGCCCTCCGCCTGAGCAGAGCTCCCACATTTCTCTCACTGTAGACTGTACTGATCTCCTGCTCTCTACTACTGTCTCTGAACAAGATGGCTTCTCTATTTATGCTTTCCTTTCCTGTGCTCCCCTAAGCTACTTCCTCCACCCACACCTACTACATAGCTCCTCCCATCAGCTAGGGACCTGGGACTGTGCTCTCCCTTAGGAGCAATCTCGCCCTGCCCCCACTGCTGATATGTGTTGGATGCAGGTGTTGGGGTCCAGAGCTGTACTCCTTCCTTACCTGAGAGTGAGATACCACACCTCTGGCTGAGATGCAGTACCTCTGTGGTGACCGAACCCTCAGGGGTGCCACATATACACATTATGGAGGGCTGACAGCACTGCCTCCTCTGGAACCAGCAATTATGCTATTTCTATATATACAGCAATGAAGGACCACTGTGTATACACATTAGGAAGTGCTGACAGCACAGCCTCCTCTGGAACCAGCAACCATGCTATTACTGTATATACAGCAATGAAGGATCACTGTGTATACACATTAGGAAGCGCTGACAGCACTGCCTCCTCTGGAACCAGCAATCATGCTATTACTGTATATACAGCACTGAAGGACCACTGTGTATACACATTAGGAAGCACTGACAGCACTGCCTCCTCTGGAACCAGCAATCATGTTATTACTATATATACAGCAATGAAGTACAACTGTGTATATGTCACACCCTCAGGGCAATGGGGTACTCAGAGTCTGGGCCGATAGATGCTGGGGGAAAGGGGGATCTGTCACAGTGGCTGGCCCGGTCCGTGGCCCAGGGCGGACAACTAAAAGGGGGGAAAGTTTATATGGGGTTCATAGTTCGATCGTGACGCCACCTGTGGTTTCAGGTAATTTGTACCAGCGCTGCTGCAGACCTCTGAGGCAGTTGATAAGGCAGCTGGGATGGAATGGCTCACCACAGGTGGAGCGGGCCTCAGGGCAGGGCAGAGTTTGATGTTGGGTGGTGATGCTGGGACCTGTAGTGCAGGTGGAATGGTGCAGCAGGAGTAACTGACAGAGACAGGGGATTTGCTTCAATACCTTTACTGGTGCGGATGTCAGGTACGGTCCAGGGTACTCAGTAGGATGGGTGCACTTCAGGACTTCTCCCCAGTGAGCGGTTATAAGGCCTCCTGGTCCGTGTCTGCCTCTCTGTATGCTCCTGGCCAGCCTGCAACTGGGCCTAGCTTATGTGTCGTGCTGTTCCTTCACCTGTCACTTGGCAGTTGGACCTTCTGCTGGCAACCACTATCCCTGGTAACGCTGGGGCCTTCGTGGTTCCTGATCCTGTTAAGGGTTTAGCTTCAGGTAGGCCGGGGACTTGTAGTCCTCCTGGTATGCTGGTGATCCCAACTGGGTATAAAGGACCCTGTAGGCGCGGACCCGATGTCCGGTTTGTATATTCGGGGTGAGCCTATGATGCTCCTCTGCCCCCTCAACTCCTCTCTCCTCTCCTCCTCACCATCAGCCACACTCGGGGCCCTCAGAACACAGCAGCAGACGTGCTGCGTCTTCGCTGCTCTCAGCGTCAACACGCTCTCAGACTCTCTGACTCTATCTGACTGACTGACTGAACTGCCTGGCTCCACCCTCCATATGTATATCCCTAACGGGCTCCCTCTGGTGGTATGAGGTGGAAGGGTGGAGGTGTTTGCAAGCAATGAGGACCATCCATGCACCCTGGGTCCTGTGGTACCTGTGAAAAGCCGGGTGCCACATTCCCCCCTAGTACAATTCAGTACTCCTGGACTGAAACATTTTATAACAGATTATATCAACAACAATAATAATTACAATAACAATAATAGAGTTACAGTATGTCCCGTAACCACGTGTCCATTTCACCGATGATGTAACAAGAGTAACATGAGGGACCCGCCTGAAAACTCTCAACGTAGGCCCTGGGCGTGGCTACAGGGCATAAGTGATCCAGGTGTTGGACCACATCTTTGGCTACGCCAAACGGGTTTTTGTTCAGTGATCAAATAAGGGGGCACTTTTGATGAGTGCAACTATTTACAAGGACAGTTTTTGGCTGCTCACAGTCCTCAGCCTTCAAGTCTTTGTACCCTGATGGGTAACTAAATGCACACATATTATTGACAGTTTACATAGCTAACAATAGGCAATACCCAACTGGGTAACTATTTACATGGTAGACACTTCGTGTTTATTCCCTAAACCTGGCAGGGATTTGTCCTTGTGTGCTGCGTGTGAACCTTCATAGCACTGGGGTGTCACTAGTGTCTGTGCGTACCCTTTTTGTTAATCTAGCAGGTGTACGTGCTGGTAGATTATAGAACTGCCTTAATCTCTCTGTGGGACTGGCAAGTACACTGTCCTCTGGGCCTTCAGGCTCTGTCTCAATGGGTGATCCTCCTCTTACTGGGGACTCTTCCTGTTCCTGAGCAGGTTCTTCTAGAGCGCTCACAGGTTCTTCTTGTGGCTGATATAAGTGTATTACGGGTATAGTCACTGCTCCATCAAGTTGAGGCCAGTCCGCAGGCAAATCTCCTAGAACTGTGTGAAGCACTTCTTCCTTGGGTTCTTCCGGTGCTATAGGAGGTACTTCTTCTTCCGTTGTCTTCAGTAGACTTGGGAACACTTTCAGGTGGTTTCTTGAGACTGTAGCAGTTGTTTTACCTCCATCTTTGCTAATCAGGCAGGTTTTACGGTTGTCAAATTTGGAGTTCAACACTGTGTAGGGTTCTCTTTCCCACTGGTCATCGAGCTTGTGACCTGTTCTCTTACGCTTTAGCACTATCTCTCCCGGTGCCAAGGGTTCTGCTGGTGCATGTTTATTGTATTGCTCTTCCTGTCTTTCCCTTACTCTGTTCAGACTGTCTTCGACACAGGCCTGTACTCTCCTGTACTGCTCTTGCTGATTTTGTATCCCAGTCTTCAGTGGACATATCTGCTTCAGGTTCTACCACTCCGAGTTCCAGGTCCATGGGCAACTTTCCGGGTCTTGCTCTCATGAGTAACGATGGGGTACAATTAGTAGAACTCACAGGTATGTGATTGTACAGATCTACTAGGTCAGGTAGTTTGTCTGGCCACTGGTTCCTTTCTTCCAAGGGTAAGGTTTTCAGCAGGTCTATGATAATGTTGTTCATTTTCTCACACAAACCATTGGTCTTAGGGTGATACGGCGTAGTCTGGATCTTTTTGCAACCGTACAGATGACAGAATTCTTTAAACAGCTCGGCTTCAAAGGCAGGGCCTTGATCCATCAGCACTTTGTCCGGGTATCCATGGGGCCTGCTGAAGTATGCTTGGAACGCTCTTGCTGCAGTTCCTGCTGTCAGATACTTGACAGGGGCTACCACCAGGAACAGGGAATAATGATCCACCATGCTCAGTGCATAGGAATAGCCTGACCTGCTGGGTGACAGCTTGATGTGATTCAGAGCGACAATCTCCAGGGGCTGGGTTGTTTTGATGGACTGCAAGGTTGCTTTCTGGCTGCTGTAGTCTTTTCTTCAGAGGCTACAGGGCCCACAATTCCGGCACCACCTCTCTATGGAATTCAGCATTCCAACCCAATAGAACCAGTCCTTCTGCAGGGGTTCCAGCTTCTTCCAGCCAAAGTGACCTGCTTGATTGTGGTAGGCCTCTAACTCCATCTGGATATCTGTCCTGGGTACAACAATCTGCCAATCTTGGGGTTGACATATCTTCTCTACAGCTTCTTTCTGTAGATGAACAGCCGGCTTCTTTCATTCAACAGGTGTTTGGCTTGTGAGGGAGCATCCTTCTCCAGTTGAGAACCTTCCTGGGTGATCAGTCTTTTGCTGAGGCTGACAACTGGGTCACTGTCTTGAGTCTCCTTCCAACTGTGGTGGGGTAGAGGATTCAGCGTCCTTCCATGATGTCTTCTGGTGGCGTGTTGCTCGTGAACCACTCCGCTTCGGTGGAAAGCAGGTAATTCAACTTCCTCTAAATCATCCACTTCATCCTCCGTGTCTGACTGGTGAGGCATCCTTGACAGGACATCAGCATTGGTGTTCTTGTGACCTGCCCGATACTTGATGGTGAACTTATAATTTGACAGTCTGGCCACCCAACACTGTTCCATGGCTCCCAACCTGGCTGTGTCCAGGTGTGTCAAGGGATTGTTGTCAGTAAAAGCTGTAAACTTAGTTGAGGTTAGGTAATGCTTGAATCATTGAGTGATAGCCCAGACCAAGGCCAGGAACTCCAGCTTGAAGGAGCTGTAATTCTTCGGGTTCCTCTCAGTAGGGCGAAGCTTCCTACTGGCATGCGCAATTACCTTATCTCTGCCATTTTGCTTCTGGGACAACACAGCTCCCAATCCCTCGTTGCTGGCGTCAGTGTACAGCAGAAAAGGCAGGCTGTAGTCAGGGTAAGCCAGGATTTCTTCACCAGTCAGGATTTCCTTCATTACTGCAAAGGATTCAGCCTGCTCTTTGCCCCACTGGAATGGGGGACTCTTTCCTCTTTTGGACTGTCCTACCAGGAGGTCTTGTAGAGGTGCTACCTTTTTGGTATAGTCCTTTATGAACCTCCTGTAGTACCCGACCAGTACCATGAATTGCCGTACCTCTTTGATGCTTCTCGGTTCAGGCCACTTCTGGATGGTAGTGACCTTCTCCGGGTCTGGTGCTACTTCCTCCGAGCTGACTACGTGTCCCAGGTACTGAACCTTCTGCTTGAGCAAGTGGCATTTAGAAGGTTTTAGTTTCATCCCATACCGGAACAATGCTTCAAATACCTCCGCCAGGTGCTTCAGATGGTCTTCATACGTCCTTGAGTACACGATAACATCATCCAGGTACAGCAGCACTGTGTTGAAGTTCCGGTGTACTAAGCAACACTCCATCAGCCTCTGAAACGTTCCGGGGGCGTTGCAGAGCCCAAAAGGCATACTGTTGAATTCGCACAGTCCCATCGAGGTGGTGAAGGCTGTCTTCTCCCGGTCTTCCTCAGCAACCGAGACTTGCCAGTACCCGCTAATGAGATCCAATGTAGAGAAGTAATTGGCAGATTTTAGTGCAGCCAGGGACTCCTCTATATGGGGCAAAGGGTATGCGTCCTTATGTGTTATGCGATTAATTTGTTTATAATCTACACACATCCTCATGCTACCGTCCTTCTTTCTGACCAGGACCAGGGGAGCTGCCCAAGGGCTACAGCTATCGCTTACTAACCCTGCCTTTTTCATATCATGCAACATTTCCTTGGCTTTTTGGTAGCGTGTGGTGGTATGGGTCTGTAACGCTCTTTAATGGGTTGATGGTTACCGGTGGGTATGTGATGTTGTACCCCTTTAACCCTTCCAAAATCAAGTGGGTGCTTACTAAACACCTGTTCATATTCCTGAACCACTCTGTAAACATCGTGTTTCTGATGGACAGGTGTGGTGTCAGTCCCAACATGGAGCTGTTGACACCAATCCTCCAGCTGTGCTTCAGAGTCATTGTCCTCTACTGTATCTGGTGGGGTCAAGGATTCCACTGTGTGTATGGCATCATTATTTACAGTATACAATCTGGCAACAGTGGTATATCGTGGCAATTTAACTTCCTCCTCCCCACAATTTAGGAGACGTATAGGTACCCTTCCATTGCGTACATCAACTACCCCTCTAGAAGTTAAGAGTGTAGGTCTGTGCTCTGAACTAATGGGCTCCACTACCGCCTGGTGGTTCTGTCCCTTGAGACCTATTGCTGCCCTACACCAAATCAACATCTCACTCATTGGGGGAATCACAATGGGTATCGGGTCTGTCACCCGTACATTACCAATCTCACCACCTGTTAGCTTTACCTGTTGCTGGTACAGGAGGGCTCGAATCTCTCTCTGGAGCACCTTCCTCTGCCCTGGTTAGGCAGTGTCAGCAATCTGTTGGAGTAAAAACAGCACTTCTCCCAAACAGTTACCAACAATATTTGTACCAAGTATCATATACGGATTGGTATCACCAGGCTTAGATTCTATGACAATTAGTCCTTGGTCCTTTAGTTCCACTTTCCCCACCTTCACTGTCACGTCCTTAACCCCTACTAGGTTAAGAGGAAGGCCATTAGAGGCATACACAGAGTGGTTCGGGGCTGGCGGGTGGAGTTCATCTATGGACCAGTGCCTTTTGTAGAGGACATCAGGTATGATGGTTACCTGTTAGCCGGTGTCCAGTAACGCATGTGTTGCTATGCCGTCCAGCATGATGGACAGGAAAGGCCTTCCTCCTACGAACCGGTGGTACCAGCTTGATGAGCCTGGTTGATTTACTCCTGGGTGTCGGCCCCCGGCCCCAGGGTTTGCCCGTTTAAAGGACAGTTCTGCGCTGTGTGGCCTGCCTTGTGGCAATGGTAGCATATGAAGTCTCCTGGAGGGCGACGTTGGTCGTTGTTGCTCCCACGGGGTGGCGTTGTCCTCCTACGGGGTGGCGTTGTCCTCCTTCTCCTCATCCAGGGGTCATCCTCAGGACTATCGGTGAGTAGGATCCTTCCTTCCGGCTCGGGCTCCGCCTGTAGATGCAGGGTGCTCAGGACAGTGGTCAGGGTTTTACTCAGATGATGCACATCAGAGCGCAGGCTGTCCAGCTCCCTAGGGGGCACTGTTTCCATCTTTGCTTCAGCCGTTAATGAAGGAGCAGTGGTGCTGCGGGCACTGGAGTGGCCCCACCCTGGTAATGCTGGATAGCAGTCCCTGATGTTTCCAGGGGCTGAAGGCCCTTAATAGCCATGTCCTTCAGGGTGTCAAAGGTGGCATTTGGATGATCTAAGGCCCACCACCGTACGGTTCTGCTCTCCTCCTGGGACCCCAACCCCGGGATGAATTGTTCTGTCAGCATTTTATTTTCATCTTGTATGCTGGCTGGACTAATCTGTTTCAGGGCCCGCAAGGCTTCCTGTAAGCGCCAGGCATAGTCCCGGGTACTGTCCTCAGGTTTCTGGGTACAGTGGTAGAACCTCATCCAGAGATCTGTCTCAGTGCAGTGTTCAAAGACATTTTCAGTCTCTTAAAGATAATGGATACTGATTCCTGGTCTGCAGCTGGCCAGGTTTCAACTTCCCGCTCTGCGGCACCAGTCAATTGTCCCAGCACAACAGCGGCTCTCTGCTTACCAGTCATTGAGTACATATCCAGTACACCGCATATTTTCCTTTTGAATCCAGATAGGGTGCCTGGTTTGCCATAATACTGGGGAAGCCATTTCACTCCAGGGATATATGGCAGGGCCATGGGTATCAACGGAGTCACGTCCCCTGCTGGTGGGGCGGCTGCTCCGTCCTGAGCAGCGCCGGGTGCGAGTTGAGCATCAGGAGCGTTAACCGTTGCTCCGACGTTTTGCTGGTCGTCGGCCATGGTTGCGCCCCCTTAGTGGACCGTAGCTTACCTCCTGTTTCTTTAATCGGGTAGGCCGCTGCTCCGCAGATGACGGTCTCCTTTCAGGACCTGACACTTCCAGGTGCTGCGTCAGAGCGCGAGGCGGGGCTTGAGCTTCGCGCTCATCTAGCAGTCATGCCTCTCCGATTCCGGCGGTTACACCCCATTTCTTCCAGCGCGGCGAAATGGTAATGGTGGCGATGTTCACCACAGTTAAAACACAGTTCAAATACAGCACACAGTACCCGGTGGCAACAGGCACGAAATCCTGTTCGTGACGCCAGAAGTTGTCGCGCCCACAGGACAATGGGGTACTCGGAGTCCGGGCCGATTGATGCTGGGGGAAAGGGGGATCTGTCACAGTAGCTGGCCCGGTCCGTGGCCCAGGGCAGACAAATAAAAGGGGGGAAAGTTTATATGGGGTTCATAGTTCGATTGTAACGCCACCTGTGGTTTCTGGTAATTTGTACCAGCGCTGCTGCCGACTTCTGAGGCAGTTGATACAGCAGCTGGGATGGAACGGCTCCACACAGGTGGAGCGGGCCTCAGGGCAGGGTAGAGTTTGATGGTGGGTGGTGATGCTGGGACCTGTAGTGCAGGCAGAATGGCGCAGCAGGAGTAACTGACATAGACAGGGGATTCTCTTCAATATCTTTACTGGTGCAGATGTCAGGTACGGTCCACGGTGCTCAGTAGGATGGATGCACTTCAAGACTTCTCCCCAGTGAGCGGTTATAAGGCCTCGTGGTCCGTGTCTGACTCTCTGTATGCTCCTGGCCAGCCTGCAACTGGGCCTAGCTTATGTGTCGTGCTGTTCCTTCACCTGTCGCTTGGTAGTAGGACCTTCTGCTGGCAACCACTATCCCTGGTAATGCTGGGGCCTTCGTGGTTCCTGATCCTGTTAGGGGTTTAGCTTCAGGTCGGCCAGGGACGTATAGTACTCATGGTATGCCGGTGATCCCTACTGGGTATAAAGGACCCTGTAGGCGCGGACCCGGTGTTCGGTTTGTATATTTGGGATGAGCCTATGATGCTCCTCTGCCCCCTCAACTCCTCTCTCCTCTCCACCTCGCTGTCAGCCACACTCAGGGCCCTCAGAACACAGCAGCAGACATGCTGCGTCTTCGCTGCTCTCAGCGTCAGCACGCTCTCAGACTCTCTGACTCTGTCTGAGTGACTGAACTGCCTTGCTCCACCCTCCATATGTATATAACTAACGTGCTCCCTCTGGTGGTATGAGGTGGAAGGGTGGAGGTGTTTGTATGCAATGAGGGCCTCTTGTGGAGAAGTCCATCCATGCACCCTGGGTCCTGTGGTATCTGTGAACAGCAGGGTGCCACATATACACATTTGGAAGCGCTGACAGCACTGCCTCCTCTGGAACCACCAATCATGCTATTACTATATACACAGCAATGAAGGACCACTGTATATACACATTAGGAAGTGCTGACAGCACTGCCTCCTCTGGAACCAGCAATCATGCTATTACTATATATACAGCAATGAAACACCACTGTGTATACACATTAGGAAGCGCTGACAGCACTGCCTCCTCTGGAACCAGCAATCATGCTATTACTAGTTTTGAGCGAGCACTAAAATGCTCGGATGCTCGAATTTCGGGCCGAGCTCGCCGTGATACTCGGGTGCTCAATCCGAGCAACGAGCCCAATGTTAGTCTATGGGAGACCCGAGCATTTTTGTGGCGGCACCCCCGGCAGTCTGTAGAAAGCCTAAAAAGTGCCCAAAACGATCATGACAGTGCTCAAAAGACATGGGGACAACATTGGCATCGCCCCAGGATGCATTTCTGACTCCCAGGTCACTGCTGTCAACAACGTGGTCAGAGGTATTAAGCCACTTTAAAGGGCTCACAATAAAACGTTCAAAAACGAAACTGAAACGGTTTTCGTGTGAAATATGTTAAGGAACATCCTTTCCAGGGTAAAGACTTGTCTATTAGGTAAAATAAATAACCAAAAACAAAAATACTCCTCCACACCTTGGGCTATGTTCACAAGTAGCAATTTTTATGCGTTTTTGTACTTTTGTTTTGCTTTCAACCGTGACAAATGCATTCACCGGCAAATGTCATTTTAACATTTTACAATCTTATCTGGCCATGTGCTGTGTGACACATGCATACAGTGCTGAAAAGACATAGGAACAGCATGGGGAAGACCCCTGGAAGCAACTCTGACACCTAGGTCGCTGCCTAAAAGTGTGCCCATCAGAAGTGATCCTTCCGCATCAGAAGATGCAGACTTTCAACTATCCCTGTGCAAGTCCTTGTCCCAGGGCAGTGTTCAATTGTACCTCCCCCATTCCTTGCAATGCAAGCGCAAGTATGCAGCCTGACACTCACCCACCCCCAGGCTGCAATACCATACTGCTAGCTTGCTTGCACTTGAAATGGGGCCTTTTCGTTTGGAGGAGGCCTAAGCCTCATGGCTGCTTCGGCAGCGAGGTATCCATACTCAATCCCCAGCCGCCCGGCGGCCGGGTGTCCACACTCGGTCCCCAGCTGCCAGGGGGCGGCTGGATGTCCATACTCGGTCCCCAGCTGCCCCGTGGCCCGGTGTCCACACATGCTCCAGAGCCACCTGGGGGCGGCCGGGTGTCCATAAACGGTCCCCAGCCAACCCCATTTCTCCTTGGAACATACCCCCACACACACTTTTCTTAGCCCGGCCTGCTTTATAGCAGCATTGGACGAGTCCACCAGAGAACCAGACTCCTCTGGTGGGCCCTGGCTTCTCCATCAGGGGAGTTGAGAGTGCCAAGGTGAGGAGCATGATGATGATGATAGAAGTTAGCATCTGCTTTGTTTTCTTGTAATGCAAGCGCTTGTATGTAGTTGCGGCTAGGCCTGAGGTGGTCAGCATTTTGGCGCATATCCTACCTCCTCCGAGGATTGCTGGATGATTTCCTGCTACTATCCCAGTTCTATGACTCCTGTTAAAACAAAGCTTCAGGTGATGAATGATGGATGAGGTGGTGGCAAAGGAGAAAGAGCAGGAGGAACAGGGACCATTCCCATCAATATGAGGCCAGTCAACCACACATGTCTTGTAGGATATATTTCTGTACCAAAAGGAGCGGTTCGGCTACACAGTTAAAGGGCATGCAGTGAGTGCAATGCCTACCAAAAATTTCGAGGCACTCCAATGTCCCTTGGAAGTGACATGGAGGTTAGACGGCCTTAACTAAACCGTTTTTTCCATTTATAGCAACGGGGTCTCCTGTGCACTGTTGGCTTAAGCACTGAATGGAAGGCTTTCCAAAAATTATGAGGAACTGCAATGCCCCTTGAAACAGACGTGGATTACAGCATGCTAAAAACCTTCTTCCCATTATTAGGGAGTGGTCTCCCTTAGTGTTCGCCTATGCATTGAAAAGCTAAAGTTGACTAAAATTAGGAGGAAATGCAATGCCCGCTGGAAGAATGGTGGAGGTCGCAGTGGGATAAAAAGACAATATCAATGCCCCTTGGAAAAGTGGTGGAGGTCACAATAGCTTAACAAGACGATTTTAATGCCCCTTGGAAGAATGGTGGAGGTCGCAGTAGCTTAACAATATGTAAAATGAAGTGGTCTGTCGGGCGCCAGATACTGAATAGGGCGCCGGGAGGAGATTATAAGAAACAAACCTCTTTATTAAATATTCTTATGCCCACAACGCGGTTCTGCAGCGAACCGCTGCCTTCATCAGTTGGAATTATGGGGAAATGGCAGAACCACTGACCACTTCATTTTGAATACTGTTTACCTTTCCTGTTGGGAGTTGTGGCTCGGGGCTGCAGAGAACTGGGTATATCTTTAGCTGCAGGACCTGCTGTGATGTCAGCACCCGCGTGATCCACACTTGGAACCATGTGATCGGTAGTTACGTATGCTAAACCAGAGGAGACGCTGAAGGCATGGTGGCAGTGCTATCAGCGCCAGTGGCTGTTTAACCCGGGTTGTGCGGTCTGCGCAACCCATCGAGGTGAGCAGACTACTGTATCGGCACATACACTCCATCCTTACACAGCTTCACACAAGTATTACGCTTTTCCACCCCACCCCTTTTTGTTTTTCGCAGTAGCTTAACAAGACGGTTTTAATGCCCCTTGGAAGAGAAGTGGAGGTCGCAGTGGAATAAAAAGACAATATCAATGCACTTGAAAATGTGGTGGAGGTTGAAGTAGCTAAACAAGACGGTTTAAATGCCCCTTGGAAAAGTGGTGGAGGTCACAGTAGATTAAAAAGACGGTTTAAATGCCCCTTGGAAGATACGTGGAGGTCACAGTGGAATAAAAAGACAATATCAATGCCCCTTGGAAGAGTGGTGGAGGTCGCAGTAGCTTAACAAGATGGTTTTAATGCACCTTGGAAGAGACGTGGTGGTCGCAGTGGAATAAAAAGACAATATCAATGCCGCTTGAAAATGTGTTGGAGGTCGCAGTAGCTTAACAAGACGGTTTTAATGCCCCTTGGAAGAGTGGTGGAGGTCACAGTAGCTTAAAAAAACTGTTTAAATGCCCCTTGGAAGAGACATGGAGGTCACAGAGGAATAAAAAAACAATATCGATGCCCCTTGGAAGAGTGGTGGAGGTTGCAGTAGCTGAACAAGACGGTTTTAATGCCCCTTGGAGTAGTGGTGGAGGTCGCAGTAGCTTAACAAGACAGTTTTAATGCCCCTTGGAAGAATGGTGGAGTTCGCAGTAGCTTAACAAGACGGTTTTAATGCCCATGGGAAAAGGGGTGGAGGTCGCAGTAGCTTAACAAGGCGGTTTTATTGCCCCTTGGAAGAGACGTGGAGGTTGCAGTAGCTTAAAAAGGCAGTTTAAATGCCCCTTAGAAGAGCCATGCAGTACAGCATCTTAAAAACATTATTCCCATTATTGGGGAGTGGGTCTCCCATAGTCTGTGTCTATGCCTTACAAGCAAAAGCTGCCAAATATTAGGACGGAGGAACTTGCAATGCTGGCAACACAAGCCAAGGTCACCCTGGTTGTATAGTGGTGGTGGAGGCTGAGGATAATAAGAAGAGCAAAATACAGCTAAAATGAGGTATCGTATACCCATGTGTGGGTGTGAAGCGGTGCATGGGAATACACCTCCCGAAATAACACAGTGGATTTGACTTTATGTTACTCTGCTGTAATTTGGTGGTGATGAGAAGTCTGGCCCAATCCTGCCCTTGTTCATTTTGATAAGGGTCAGCTTGTCAGCATTGTCAGTTGACAGGCGAGTGCGCTTATCAGTTATAATTCTCAAAGCGGCACTGAAAACACGCTCTGATAACACGCTAGCAGGAGGGCAGGCTAGGACCTCCAAGGCGTACAGAGCGAGTTCATTCCAAGTGTCCAGCTTGGATACCCAATAATTAAAAGGCACAGAGGTATCACAAAGGAAGCTGGTACGGTCGGCAAGGTACTCCCTCACCATCTTTTGAAACTTTCCACTTCTTGTCATAGTACCCCGCGCCTCAGGGCCTGTAAGCTGGGCGGGTCTCATAAAACTGTCCCAGAATGTTGACAGTGTTCCCCTGCCTCTGCTGGATTGGAGTTGTGTCTCTCTCGCCTGTACACCTTGGTTGGGCAACGAACCGTAACCTCTGCCGCTAGCGTGTTCAGATGGGAATTTTTTTAAACAGTTCTGCAGCAAGGGCCTTCTGGTACTGCCCCATTTTTGTAGACCTCTCCACCTCAGGAATAAGAGAGTAAAAGTTCTCCTTGTAGCGGGGGTCTAAAAGTCTCACCAATCAGTAATGACTGTCACCCAACATTTTGACATCGCGAGGGTCACGGTTAAGGCAGCGTAACATAAAGTCAGCCATGCGTGCCAGACTGGTAACGGGAAAGACTTCCGTGTCCTCACCAAGATGATGACTGACCATGCTCTCCTCCTCCTCCTCTTCCTCGTTCTCCTCCTCCTTTCTCTCCTCCTCCTCCTACCTCTCCTCCTCCTCCTACCTCTCCTTCTCCTACCTCTCCTCCTCCTTGCTCTCCTCCTCCTTGTTCTTCTCCTCCTCCTCCTCGCTCTTCTCCTCCTCGCTCTCCTCCTCCTCCTCCTCGCTCTCCCCCTCCTCCTCCTCACTCTCTTCCTCCTCTTTGTTCTCCTCCTCCTCCTCGCTCTCCTCCTCCTCCTTGCTCTCCTCCTCCTCCTCGTTCATTTTCCTCTTCATCCACCTCCTCCTCGCTCTCCTCCTCCAACTCGCTCTCCTCCTTGCTCTCCTCCTCACTCTCCTCCTCCTCCTCATCTTCCTCCCACCCCCCCCACCCCCGTTGGGATGAGATGAGGCTGGGCTGTGTGTAATCGCCCATTACGGCTTCTTAATCCATCTCATCATACTCTGGCTGCAATGCCTCCTCTTTGATTCTCTGCAGAGAACGTTGCAAAAGACAGACAAGTGGGATGCTGATGCTAATGAAGGCGTCATTGGCACTTACCATCTTGGTGGACTCCTCAAAGTTTGTGAGGATGGTACATATGTCAGAGAACCAGGTCCACTCCTGAGGACTTATGTGTGGAGTCTGACCTGAATATCGACGGCCTTGTTGCAGCTGGTACTCCACAACTGCTCTCTTCTGCTCACAAATCCTTTGCAACATGTGGAGGGTAAAGTTCCAATGTGTGGGGACATCACACATCAGTCAGTGTGCCGGAAGCTGTAAACGCTGCTGCAACACAGCAAGGGCGGCGGAAGCTGTAGCCGACTTCCGAAAACGAGCTGACAGGCAGCGTACTTTGACGAGCAGATCTGGCAACTCGGGGTACGATTTAAGAAACCGCTGAACCACGAGGTTAAGCACATGAGCCAGGCATGGTACGTGTGTGATCTCGCCTCGCCTCAGAGCCGCCACCAGGTTACTGCCATTGTCAAACACGACCATGCCTGGATGTAGGTACAGCGGTCTCAGCCACAGATCTGCCTGCTCTTTCACAGCTGTCCACAAATCACAAGCAGTGTGAGGTTCATAACCTAAGCTTATGAGTTTCAGCACAGCCTGTTGCCGCTTGGCTGAGGCAGTACTGCAGTGCTTCCAGCTTGTAACTGATGTGGTGATATCTGAGATGGAGGCTTAACATGAGGAGGAGGAGGAGGAGGATGATGCGCAGGAGCTGTACACTGTGGGGGCAACTCTGACTGACATAGGGCCCGCAATCCTCGGTGTGGGGAGGATGTGTTTCGTCCCAAGGTCTGACTGGGTCCCGGCTTCCACTATGTTCACCTAGTGTGCTGTGAGGGAGATATACCGTACCTGGCCACAAGCACTTGTCCACGTGTCTGTGATCAGGTGGACTCTCCCAGTAACTGCATTGTTGAGGGCACGGCAGATGTTTTGGGACACGTGCTTCTGTAGTGCGGGGATGGCACACCGGGCAAAATAGTGTCAGCTGGGGACTGCCACCGCCATAAGGTTGCGGAAGGATTCTGTCTCCACCAGCCTAAAAGGCAGCATTTCCAACGCAAGCAGTCTTGAAATGTGCGAATTAAGGACTGTGGCCTGTGGGGCGTTGGCTGCGAATTTGCGCTTTCGTTCAAAGGTCTGGGATAACAAGTGAAGACTGACAGGAGTGGGCAACTTTGCATGCAGTATTGACAGGGGATTGCCTTGCACGCACAACAGTGGGTTCTATTACATGCACAACAGCGGAAGAAGCAGTGGTGACACCCGCTGGCACTGGTCATGGACCCTGGGGTTCGCCCCACAAAGTCGGGTGCTTTGCTGACATGTGCCTGATCATGCTGGTGGTGCTGAGGCTGGCATGGCAAGTGGTACAAATGGCCTTTTTGGGGTAGTCAGCAGAGTCTTAAAAAAAATTCCAGACTATCGAAGACCTACCGGTTGTACTGGCAGCGTCTCTCGGGTTGGTGTTACGGGGAACTGTTGCCCGCCTTCTGTGTGCGGTCACCACACTGCTTCTTCCTGCCTGTTCGGGTACTCTGCCTCCCTCCCCCTGTGTGCTTCTGGCCTCGCTCTGCATGTCCTCCTGCCACGTTGGGTCAGTTAGTAGATCATCCATCACCTCCTCCTCTTCCACTTGCGCACCACGATCCTCCTCCTAACTTCATGGCAATTGTGTCTCGTCATCGTCCACCTCTTGTGACAAATTGCCAGCATCGACTTCCTGTGGCCGTGGCTGTTCAAATATTTGGGCATCGCTACATGGGATCTCCTCTTCCACCACTTCAAGCGGAGCAGGTGAGGGACACAATATGGAAATGGACCAGTGAACAGCTCTTCAGAGTGTCCAAGTGTGGGATCAGTTGCTGTCTGACGACACTCGGCATGATGGGAGGAAGGAGCATCAGGGTGAGGAGGAGTATGCGGTTGAGACTCAAGGCTACTAAAACTAGACCATGTGGAAGACAGACCGGAGGTGGTGGTGCCCAGGTAACTGGAAGTATTATCTGCTATCCAATTAATAACCTGTTCACACTGATCAGTTCGCAATACTGGTGTTGTAGTGTGCTTCCCTAGTAATTCGGTCAAGAACTGGGAGCGAGAAGATGTGGCTGTTGGTTGTGGCACATTTTCACCTTGGCCACAGCCCTGTCCTCTACACGCACCATCACCAGAACGTCCAGTTCCATGTCCCTTGCCACGCGCATTGCCCATTGTAAATGAAGTAAAATAGCTTACACTCGCACTATCAATGGAAAAAGGGTAATTAAAAGGAGATTAGAAACGTGGAAGAGGAAAACCACACTTCAATTTCTCTGGCCTGCACCAGACTCTTTTAAACAGATACTGTATATTGGTGTCTGACCAGTCAGGGAGACACTATTACTGTTTTTTTTTTTTACGGCAAAAAATGCCGAAAGCAGGATAATACAGAGATTTGACCCGTGGAACTGCAAAACCACAGTTCTATTTCTCTGGCCTACACCAGACTCTTTTAAATAGATATATTGGTGTCTGACCAGTCAGGGAGACACTATTACTTTTTTTTTTATGGCAAAAAATGCCAAAAGCAGGATAATACAGAGATTTGACCTGTGGAACTGCAAAACCACAATTTTATTTCTCTGGCCTACACCAGACTCTTTTAAACTGATATATTGGTGTCTGAACAGTCACAGACACACTCAATTTTTTTTTTTGGGGGGGTGGGGGGGAATACCAAAAGGTTAATAAGACTCGTATTTGTACAGCCTGACTGAGGAAAAAAAAAATACAGGATTTAGATGAAAAAAAAAGAATTTATCCTGGCCCCTGAGACCGGGGGATAAGTCTAGAAATTTGACAATCAGGAGCACACAGGACTGTAATGCAGCGTTTGCTGGTATAACCACTTTGTCTCTTATAGAGCCTACCTGCCTGCCTGATATCTGGGATGGATATTAATCCTGAGAAGGACTGTTTGTTTGATTTGGCAGGCTTTAGAGACCCTACACTACCTATTTCGCACAATATATCTCTCCCTAACTCAGCAGCACTGACCCTACACTGTCTGATCCGCAGCGACTGTGTCCAAGATGGCGGCGCCCGGTTTTAAATACTCGAGGTGACGCTGTGCGGCCAGCCAATCACTGTAATGCCCACAAACAACATTACTGCGGCATTACAGTGACTGGCTGGCAATCCCTGCATGTTCATTGGCTCTGTAAAGAGCGCCAAACATGCAGGGCGGAGAGCCAAGCTCCCGCCCGAGTAACCCGGAAATGCTCGGTGCTCGCTGAACATCCCGAGTAGTGAGATGCTCGGGCGAGTGTCGAGCATGTTGGCTCAACACTAGTAAGTATGTAACCTTTATAAGTATTTAACCTATAATCTACAAAAGTGTACGCAATATCATAATATAATACTATTCCTTTGATTCTGTATTTTATCTTTCAAATTAACTGTTATAAAAAAATTTGCATTATATTACAAGTGGTTGCCTTCTTTAAAGCCGTATCCGAAACTTATTGCTAAAAACTTGGCAATACATAATTTGGCGTAGTCGGCAGGATACGCAGAAGGCTCAGAAGTTCTTTTTTTTGAAAAGTAGGAGGGACTCTGTGTGATAGTGTGATATTGCGTAAAACATGCCTCTCTTTAAGAAATAAGAGGTTGTAAATGTTTCTGTAGAAAGTCTCGGGTGGGAGCAGGCTCCTTACCATATTTTGGCCAAAGAGTGGTCGCAATGTGTTGGATTAAGTGAATCATGGGACAAATGTTTGAATGATTCTGAACCTGATGATGTCGCTGAATGTTTGAAAAAAGTGAGAGTGGAAAAAAAACAGGAATTGGGTGCTGTGAGCAGGAGAGGATGGATTTTGTTACATGCTTATAGGAGACAGCATGAGGAACTGCTTCAATTGCAGCAAAGAATGCAAGCTTCAGAACAGCAAAGGTGTTTAATGCAGAGTGCTTTGACAGTGGTGCAATGTCAGAATAAGTTATTAATGGACAGATGTGATGGATATCAGCATGTTGCAGAAAAGGCAGCTGTATGTGTAGCGCAGTATAAATACAGAAGGAGGAGAGGGAAGGTTAATAAAAAGTCAGGGGTTTCACATAATAGAAAGGTTACAGTAAAAGATTCTGGATTCCCACAGCAGGGGCCGGGCAGGACACGGGGAGGAGAGAGGGCCCACTCCCTCCTCGTCGCCTGCAAAGTCCACAGCACCGGGGTTTGAGGATCTTTATGCTGTTAAATCCTTGATACAGGAATTCAAAGCCCAACAGAAGGGGGCATCATTTTCTCCTAATATGATGTCTTCATCTGAAATGGAGGATCGATGGAGGGAGACAGATAAAAGTGATTGACATGCTGGCCATGCCCCACAAATGTTGGTAGATACAGGGGCGGAGGCCAATTTGATTAATGGAAATCCAAAACAATTCAGTGAGTGCAAGGTTATAACTACAGAATTAGGAGGAAAGCAAATTGAGGCAATTCAGGACAGAGCAAAACCAGGAGTTAGTGAAATCTCCACATTGCATGAGAAGGTAAGTAAAGTCCCTATGGGACTTCAGCAGCAGGAGATACCCTTTGAACAATTGATTCCTGAGCAGAGGATACAAGTGTGGTTTACAGAAGGGTCAGCTAGTTACCAAGGTAACAACTGTGTGTGGAACGCAGTGGGCTATCAGACTACAAGTATACATAGCAAAGAAGTATGGGGAAAAGAGTAGTGCCAAGATATCTGGGCAATTGTACAAATAATTAAAGTGACTGTGTTTCATGTTGATGCTATTTGTGCTTCAGATACCCTAGAAAGACTCTTCAACTCAGTAGCAGACGAACAGTCCAAAATATCAGTCACTGAATCCAGTAAAGACTGACACCACTGAGGAGCTGCTTGGACTGACTCAATGGGCACAGACCAGAGGGGTGCCCATCAGGTTAGATAGATGTAATCAAGGAAACAATTATGAAATGTCCAGTATGCCAACATTCACAACAAAGACCTGTCCCCCATGTTGTTAGGGGTCAAATAGCCCAAGGTAAACTACCTGGACAAATTTGGCAGGTAGATAACATCGGCCCCCTTCCACAAGATGGAGGGTGTGTGTATGTATGCACGGCCGTGGATACATACTCAGGGTATATGATGGCTTGTCTGTGTAAAACGGCCAATGCTAACAGTATCATTAAAACCATGGAAACCATAATATTACATTTCGGTATTCCATTGCAAATTCAGAGTGACAATGGTAGTCACTTCAAGAACAGGAAGGTTTCAGAGTTCTGCTCAGAACATAATATTGAGTGGATATTTCATAGCCCATATTATCCTCAAGTCACAGGATTGATAGAGTGGATGAATGGGCTATTGAAAGAACAGTTGAAGAAATTGGGAATTGGAAACTACAAAGGGTGGAGAAAACATTTAAGTGAAGCCCTTAACATTCTTAATCACAGACCAGTTCGAGAACAGGAAACACCGTTAATGAGAATGATTACCCCCAATTTACAGATCATGCCTTTAAAAGATACTACCACAGGACAGACAGTTCTCTATTGGGAACTAGAGCCAGGGGCTCTGGGACCTTATAGAGCCACCCCACAAGCAGCAGGACTAGATTTACACTTTCATGAGGAAATTAGATTAGAAATAGGGGTTGTAAAGGCAATCAGAACTGCTATAGGATTACAAACGCCTCCTGAGCATTTTGGTTTTATAGCTCCAAGATCAGGTTTGGCCCTGAGAAGAATTCAAGGGATGGGAGGAGTGATAGATCAGGATTATCTAGATGAAATTAAGGTACTCCTGTTCAATAGTGGGGATAGTGACTTGTTGATCCAAAAAGGAGACAGGATAGCTCAATTATTTATTTTGTCTTTCCAAAAAATGAAAATAATCAAGGGCACAGCTCCTACAATAATAACAGTTGGAGGAGACAGAGGTTTTGGCTCCACTCTTTTTCTGAATAATGGTGCAAAAATCTGGGGGAAGCAACCTGGAGATAAAGGTCCTCCAGAACCTGCAGAGGTGATTGCCCAAGGGGCAGACAATGTGTTAATAGTGATGAAGCCAGGGCAAGAGAAGTGGGAACATGTTCCTGCAGACAGGTGTTATCTCAGAGACTAATGTATAGCTGAAGTTTTCAGACAGATGATGTACATGCTACTAGGGAAATCTTTTTCTTCTTCTATCTAATAGTAAGTATGTAACCTTTATTTAACCTTTAATCTACAAAAGTGTACGCAATATCATAATATCATACTATTCCTTTGATTCTGTATTTTATCTTTCAAAAATAACTTTATAAATAAAATTGCATTATATTACAAGTGGTTGCCTTCTTTAAAGCCGTATCTGAACCTTATTGCTAAAAACTTGGCAATACAAGGGTGTGTTTTAGGGTTACAAAGGCGCTTTCAGCCTCCAGAGTCCATACTCTAAGATTGGAAATAGGAGCGGTCCGAGATGAGAAATGAGGAGTAAACTGGCTGGAGTAATTAGCGAATCTGAAAAACCACTGGATTGCTTTCAGACCATCAAGACTGGGCAAATTTAGGATGGCGGACACCCTCTCAGGATCCATCCTCAGTCTGGTCTCAAAGATGATGTACCCTAGGAATGGAAGGGAGATTTGCTTGAAGATGCACTTCTTAAACTTGTCATACAGATGGTTCTTCCTTAATCTCTGCAGAAACTGGTGAACATCCCTCCTGTGTGTGAGCAAATCGGGAGAGAACACCAATATGTCATCCTAGTAAACTAACACACATGAGTAGAAAAAGTCCCAGAAGATTTCGCTCACCAGTTCGTGGAAGACTGCTGGGGCATTACTGAGCCCAAACGGCATTACGCGATACTCATAATGGCCATTACGGGTGTTAAAGGAGGTCTTCCAATCGTACGCCTGGTGTATTCAGATTAGGTTACATGCCCCCCACAGGTCAAATTTTGTGAAGACTCTGGAACCCTTGAGACGATAAAACAACACTTAGTGCTGTTCCCAAGCCCTGGGTGCTGAACGCTGCTCTCATCATTGTCCCCAGCCAGCGCTGCGATCAGCACTAGCAAGGGACAATGATGAGAGTAGTATTCTGCTCCTGCTTTGTCCTTGTGTAAAAATAAGAATGAAAGTTAAAAAATCATTGTACTCACTTGTCCTAATTGTCCCCACTGTAGTCCACATGACAGCTCACACAACGAGGAGCAGGGGAGAATGACTTGTGGGCCCTTGCTATGTGCTGAGCTCACAGGAGAGACAGGACACATCTCGCTGCAGTGAGTAATTCTCCCCAGCTTCTCGGCATAAGCGGTCAGATGAGTTACAGCGATGGGCATCTTCAAACAGTTGAGTATAAGGATTTTTTTTATTTTATTCTTATTTTTATACCAGGACACAGTGGGAGCAGAATACTACTCTCGTCATTGTCCCGTTCTAGAGCTGATCGCAAAGCAAGCAGGGTACAATGATGAGGGCAGCATTCAGCACCCTGTACCACTGATTCCCAAGCGCCGGTACATGTGATACTGATTCGACACACGGGCGGCACACTTGTGTCACATGTGTGCCACAAGTTTTACACACACGGAAGCATGGACATGGATATCTCCGGTATGGGTTTTTCCGAAACAGGCCTTAATCTGTTTTCCTCTCAAAAAACTCTCCCATCTCCAATTTTTTTTAATTTAGTTGCCAGGCTCACATGAGATTTATGACTAATGACTAAATTGATGCTTTGACCCCTAGCTAGTTATTGGACTGGTGCCCACTAGTGTTGAGCGAGCACTAAAATGCTCGGATGCTCGAAGCTCGGGCCGAGCTCACCTTGATACTCGGGTGCTTGACCCGAGCAACGAGCCCAATGTTAGTCTATGGGAGACCCGAGCATTTTTGCGGCGGCACCCCCGTCAGTCTGTAGAAAGCCTAAAAAGTGCCCAAAACGATATTGACAGTGCTCAAAAGACATGGGGACAGCATGGGCATCGCCGCAAGAAGCATTTCAGACCCCCAGGTCACTGCTGTGAACAATGTGGTCAGAGGTATTAAGCCACTTTAACGGGCTCACAATAAAACGTTCAAAAACGAAACTGAAACGGTTTTCTTGTGAAATATGTTAAGGAAGTTCCTTTCCAGGGTAAAGACTTGTGAATAAGGTAAAATAAATAACCAAAAACAAAAATAATCCTCCACAACTTGGGCTATGTTCACAAGCAGCATTTATTATGCGTTTTTGCACTTTTGTATTGCTTTCAACCGTGACAAATTCATTCACCAGGAAATGTCATTTTAACATTTTACAATCTTATCTGGCCATGTGCTGTGTGACACATGCATACAGTGCTGAAAAGACATGGGAACAGCATGGGGAAGACACCTGGAAGCATCTCTGACACCCAGCTCACTGCCTAAAAGTGTGCCCATCAGAAGTGATCCTTTCCGCATTAGAATATGCAGACTTGCAACTATGCCCTATGTCCCAGGGCAGTGTTCAATTGTACTTCCCCTATTCCTTGCAATGCAAGCGCAAGTATGCAGCCTGACACCCACCCACCCCCAGGCTGCAATACCATACTGCTAGCTTGCTTGCACTTGAAATGGGGCCTTTTAGTTTGGAGGAGGCCGAATCTGGCCACTACCTCATGGCTGCTTCGGCAGCGAGGTATCCATGCTTAGTCCCCAGCTGCCAGGGGGTGGCTGGGTGTCCATACTCGGTCCCCAGCCACCCCGCGGCCCGGTGTCCACACATGCTCCATAAACTGTCCCCAGCCGCCCCCATTTCTCCTTGGAACATACCCCCACACACACTTTTCTTAGCCCGGCCTGCTTTAGGGCAGCATTGGACGAGCCCACCAGAGAACCAGACTCCTCCGGTGAGCCCTGGCTTCTCCATCATGGGAGTTGAGAGTGCCAAGGTAAGGAGCATGATGATGATGATAGAAGTTAGCATCTGCTTTGTTTTCTTGGAATGCAAGCGTAAGTGTGCAACCTGCCACCCACCCATCCCCAGGCTGCAATACCATACTGCTAGCTTGCACTTGAAATGGGGCCTTTTAATTTGGAGGAGGCCAAAGCTGGCAACTACCTCATGGCTGCTTCGGCAGTGTGGTATCCATACTCAGTCCCCAGCCGCCCAGCGGCCGGGTGTTCACGCTCAGTCCCAGCTGCCAGGGGGCGGCCGGGTGTCCATACTCGGTCCCCAGCCGCCCTGCGGCCCGGTGTCCACACACGGTGCCCAGCCGGCTGGGGGCGGCCTGGTGTCCATAAACGGTCCCCAGTCGCCCCTATTTCTCCTTGAAATTTCCCCCACACTTTTCTTAGCCTGGCCTGCTTTAGGGCAGCATTGGACGAGCCCACCAGAGAACCAGACTCCTCCGGTGGGCCCAGGCTTCTCCATCAGGTGAGTTGAGAGTGCCAAGATGAGGAGCATGATGATGATAATAGAAGTTAGCGTCTGCTTTGTTTTCTTGGAATGCAAGCACATGTATGTAGTAGCGGCTAGGCCTGAGGTGGTCAGCGTTTTGGCGCATATCCTACCTCCTTCGAGGATTGCTAGATGTTTTCCTGCTATTATCCTAGTTCTATGACTCCTGTTAAAACAAAGCTTCAGGTGATGAATGATGGATGAGGTGGTGGCAAAGGAGAAAGAGCAGGAGGAACAGGGACCATTCATATCAATATCAGGCCAGTCAACCACACATGTCTTGTAGAATATGTTTCTGTACCAAAAGGAGCGGTTCGGCTACATAGTTAAAGGGCATGCCGTGAGTGCAATGCATACCAAAAATTTTGAGGCACTCCAATGCCCCTTGGAAATGACATGGAGGTCAGAGGGCCTTAACTAGTGTTGAGCCACCCCCGTAGTGTTCGAGTTCGGTTCGGTTCGTCGAACACCCGTGTGTTCGCCGAACTGTTCGTCGAACACCTTCGAACACCGTTAAAACCAATGGCAGGCAAACAAAAACACATAGAAACACATAGAAAACACCTTCAAAGGTGTCCAAAAGCTGACAAACTGCTCAGAAGACATAACTAACACATGGAAAAGTGACAAGTACATATAGTCATGCGAAAATAAAAGAGGTGGAGGAGTAAAAGGAGGGGGAGACACAGATATAGGCATGTCATGCCCTTCTAAAATCCAAAAAGTGAGAAGCCGACACGGCCAGTCCGCTCCTGCCCGTGCCACCTCCGTGTCGCCGGGTTTGTGCCAGAGCCGCGGTGAACCCTGATGGCCAGCCCCCCTCTCCCAATACTGGTGCCTGTCCGCTGGTGGGTAGAGCGAGCCCCCCTGTGGTGGAGGCAGCTCTAAGCTTTTTAATTTAAATTGTCTCTCTAATTTGAATGAATACACTTTAAATCCATTTACAAGGATCTATTGGAGGGCAAGTCTCATGCCAGCAGCCGCGTAATTCCAACTCCAGTAGCGTCCACTAAAGCTGCTGCAGTTAAAAAGCTTTTATAAGGATCAAGCTCGGCTGTCCACCGCAAGGCATCCTACTGCCAGTCCCAGCCCCTATGCCTTGGGGTGCCTCCTGATGCTCTTCACTGAGTATCCCATGGTCCCGAAGCATTTCCTTTGAAAAAATTAAGTGTCTAAACTACAGGTGGTGTAGCTTGCTTAACAGCCGGGATAATCCGCTGACTAGCAGACACTGCTACTAGGCACAAAGTATTTCCTGGGCTAGATGCAGTTAAAAATTTGTAATTAGATACTCTCGTTGGATGCTGAGAAAGCATTCCATAGAGTCTCCTGGCACGCCATATATGATTCTCTTAAAAAGCTTGGGGTAGGGGTCTAGGGGACCGTTTTATAGCCAAAATCACGGCCCTGTATCGCAATACGTCACCTAGGCTGAAGATAAATGGAACTGTAGCACCCTGAGGGCTCGGTTGCTACAGACGTATTGCACCTCACCCAGAGGTGTGATATCTCACTCTCAGGTAAGGATGGAGTGTGGATCAGGACCCGACACCTGCATGCATTACACCACATTGCCGTGGGGCAGGGCGACCAATATGCCCCTGAGATGGGCACGACAGTCCCTGTCCCTGGCTGGAGTGGGGGGAGGGAACACTGAGGAAGGGGAACCCTGTAGTGCAGGAGCAGGGAGGAAGCAGTTCCTGGGTGCATTGAGAAGGGAGTATAAAAGGTGGGCACCATCTTAGTTCAGTGCAGAGAAGTCTGAGCAGAAGTGGCAGGGAGCAGGGGCTCTGCATGAGCTCTGCTCCGGAGGCGGGCCTAGTAACAGAGGCCCAGGCCTGGAAGAGGGAGAAGGAAGGAAGAGGAGCGGAGAAGGCTCCAGGAACGAGGAATGAAGGGATCCCAGGGGTGCGGACGGGCGAGTCGCCACCGCACGCCCGAATCCACCTGCGTGGAGGGGTCAGGCCAAAGGGGGAGACCGGTCCCCGAACTAGTGGAGGCAGGAAACGACCCTCAGCTAGAAACCGGAGGCTCTGACATTTTATGTGGCGCAGCCCCTCGCTACACCCGCTAGGAAGGCACCACATAGGGTCAGGGAAACTGGCGCCAAGTTTACCAAGAGGAGGCCCGCGGCAGCCGGACAGAAGTGTTGGTAAGAAAGGCCAGACAAAGGACACACAAAGGGGGTCCTGTGAAGTGCTCCAAAGTTATCTGGGAGTTGTCTGAGCCCCTCACCTGGTGAGCACAGTACGACGTGGGCAGCCGTTACCTGCAGACGTGGTCTGGATAATAAGAACTGTGAGTAAAGGCCCTGGACTGCATCACTGACTCCGTGTCGTTACTGCTGCTGCCCTGCACCATCACCCCCATCCTCCGCATACACTGCCCTGAGGCTATACTCCTCCCGTTGGGAGTTATGCTACGCTCTGCTGCACCCACAACACCAGCCTCAGCGGTCTGCCCTGTAGCGGCGGTTCACTCTGACCGCAATCCACGGGTGGCGTAGTCGGACATTTAAACATCAAAACCACATAAATAGTTCCGCCACTGGTTTGACCGCCCTGAGCCACGGAACCGGGTCGCCGCCACGAAGACTACAACCACCAGCATCCACCAAAAAGGGTCCGGCTCCGGGTGTCCCAAGGCCCAGGGGGTGCGTCAGAACATTTTCATCACCTTTCACAATCACCAATGGGACAAGGCAGGGATGTCCTCTGTCCCCTCTCTTATACATCCTAGTGACGGAGCACCTGCTCTCATCAATTCGCCATAACCCCAATATTAGGTGGATTGAGGTGGGAGGCACCGAGTACAAGTGCTCTCTATTTGCTGATGATGTCCTAGTATATATCACTCAATCACATATATCCATCCATGCTGTTATGGCTGAAATAGATCACTTTGTTACATGGTAAAATTTTAAAATCAATGCAGCGAAGTCTGAGGCCCTCGATGTCTCCCTCCCCAAATCCATATAGGATTCCATCCAGTCCAACTTTCCCTTTGCCTGGCCCTCACAGGGTATCAAATACTTAGGAATTCCTATTCATAGAGCCCTCTCCCATCTATGTTATCTTAATTTTGGGCCCTTTATTGAACAATTCCATACAGACCACGGTTGGCAAGTTAGAACTGTAAGATTCACTACGTGAACCGCTGGTGTTTTGTGGAAAAGCACATGTACACCGCGTTCAAAATTATTACGCAAAAAGTGTTTAGGAGTGATAAGGGAAGAATTTGTTTGTTTGTCAGTTAAACTCATTGATGGTGATGTGTGTCAGGGCTCTTTATATCACTGTAAGCAATTGCAGACACCTGTGCTAATTAGTTTGGCAGGTGTGTCCAATGAAAGGCAAGACTACTTAAGAAGGCTCTCTCACATTATTAAGCAGCCTACATTTTCTGCCAAAATGGGAAAGATAAAGGATGTGTCGGCTGCTGAGAAGCAACAAATTGTGGAGTTTTTAGGTCAAGGCATGACTACAATCAACATTGTGCGATGATCAGGATGAAGTGTCTTGGCAATCAAGAAGTATGTAGCTGATTCACAGTACACACGTGTGCGTGCTGATAAGGGCAAATTGAGGACTCTTTCCTACAGGCAATTACGTCAGGTTGAAAGAGCAGCGGCAAAAAACCCTTGTCATAGCAGCAGACAAGTTTTTGAAGCTGCTTGTGCCTCCAACGTCCCCCGAACAACAAGATGCAGGGTCCTTCAGAGGTTTGCAGCTGTGCATACGCCATCCTGTCGACCTCCTCTATCCACTTCACACAAGCAGAAACGGCTCCAGTGGGCCAAACATTACATGAAGACTGATTTCAAAACTGTTTTGTTCACGGATGAGTGCCGTGCAGCGCTCGATGGTCCAGATGGATGGAGTGGAGGATGGCTGGTTGATGGACACCCCACGCAAACACGGCTACAGCGCCAACAAGGAGGAGGTGGAGTAATGTTTTGGGCTGGAATCATGGGGAGAGAGATTGTCGGCCCCTTTAGGATCCCTGAAGGCGCTAAAGATGAACTCCATAATGTATGTGGATTTTCTCAAACAGCACTTCCTGCCATGGTTCAAGAAGAAGAACCGTGTATTTCACAGCAAGATCATTTTTCTGCATGATAATGCACCATCTCATGCTGCACATAAAACATCTGCATCTCTGGCTGATATGGGCATAAAAGGGGACAAACTTATGGTGTGACCCCCATGCTCCCCTGACCTCTACCCCATTCAGAACCTTTGGAGCATCATTAAAAGGAGTGTCTATGATGGCGGGAGGCAGTTCACATCTAAGCAACAGCTCTGGGAGGGTATTCTGTCCTCATGCAAAACAATTGAAGCAGAAACCATCCAAAACCTGACAAATTCAATGGACGAGAGAGTTCAGAAGCTCCTTTCGAACAAGAGGTCCTATGTGAAAATGTAACATCACCTAGAATAAAGTTTTGAGTTGAAAACTGTTTGATTTCAGTTTCTAACAACCTGCTAATGCTTATAATTTCAAAAATGACCATTTTTTTGGTCTTTATTAAAATGAAAAGGTTGATCGAAAAGTTTGGGGGATCTAAGAGTGTGGCAACCCAGTAGTCATGATTACTTCGAATTCTGACAATATGAGGGTCATGCTGCAGGTAGTGCAGCAAGAAGGCACTTTTGTGTCTTGCGCATCTCGGAGCCCCAAAATTATTTTCCGGGCTAGATGCAGCTAAAAATTATTTTTAATTTTAAATCTGGTGGAGCTTATTATAGATGGCCTAATAGGATCAGTGCTGCACACTGCTACAAAGCCCAAATTATTTTCCAGTCAAGATACAGATAAACATGATTAGTAATTTGAAAGCTTAAAACGTTTGGTAGGGTGATTTTAACCAATCATCAAGCTTTTACTCTCTCCAGGATGACACAGGGGTAGAAAAGTCGTTTCGGATCCATGATTTGTTCATCTTTATGAACGTGAGTCTGTCTACATTATCAGTGGAGAGCCGCGTGCGCTTTCAGTCAGCACACCACCAGCAGCGCTGAACACACGTTCAGACAGAACGCTGGCTGCGGGGTATGACAAGATCTCCAAGGCGTAAGTGGCTAGCTCCGGCCATTTATCCAGATTGGAAGCCCAAAAAGAGCAAGGGTCCAGTGACACAGTCGTGGCTTCAATGTTTACTTGGAGATACTCCTGTACCATCGTCTCTAGGCGTTGACTATGTGTCAGACTTCTTGTCTCCTGTGGCCTTGCAAAGGATGGGCTAAAAAAGTGGTGAAATGATTCCGCAAAATTGTTGTTACCAGCAGATACTGTGGTTCTGATACGGTTTGAGTGCTGAACACTTGACGGTCCCACGGTTGGCAAGTTGGAACTGTGAGATTCACTACGTGCACCACTGGTATTTTGTGGAAAAGCACATGTAAGATTCTGCAACAGTCTCTGCTGATACTCCTGCATGCGTGCATCCCTTTCTATGGCAGGAATAATTTCTGCAAATTTACTTTTGTACCGGGGATCTAACAGTGTGGCAACCCAGTAGTCAGGATTATTTCTAATTCTCACAATTCGAGGGTCATGTTGCAGGTAGTGCAGCAAGAAGGCACTCATGTGTGTTGCGCATCCAGGAGCACCAAGTCCCTGTTGTGTTGGTGGCGAGGTAACAATCATGCTTCCTTCCTCTGTCCTCTCCCCCCAACCTCGCACAACAGAAATGTGATCAAGGTCTCCCTCATCTGATGAGTCTTCCATCAGTTCGTCCTCCACTTCTTCCTGGGTTCCTGCACCTTCCTCACTAGTTTGGCTGCTACCATGCGCCCTGGTAAAACCATCTCCCCCACCCTCACATGCCTGCCGCCTTGGTGCTGCCGACCTTCTGGACCTTGCAGATGTTAGCCCTTCCGCATACAACTCCTCCTCCTCTACTTCCTCCACCTCCTCTTGTGCCACCACCTGACTCCGAATTCTGTTTAACATGTGCTCCAGCATGTAAATCACCGGAATAGTCATGCTGATAATGTCATCGTCAGCACTAAACATCTTCGTCGCCATTTCAAAACTGTGCAGAAGGGTGCATAGGTCCCTGATCTGAGACCACTCCTCCAGCGTGATTTGCCCCACCTCTGAATCTCGTTGGCCCAGGCTATATGTCAGAACGTATTGCACCAGGGCTTGTCGGTGCTGTCACAGTCGCTGCAACATGTGCAGAGTTGAATTCCACCGGGTAGGCACATCGCATTTTAGCCGGTAAAGTGGCAGGCCCAACGACTTCTGTAGAGATGTAAGTCGCTGAGCTGCGGGATGCGAACGGCGGAAGTGAGCACACAGCGACCGTGCCCTCTGCAGAAGGCCATCTAGTCTGGGATAGTGGGCTAAAAATTGCTGGACAACCAGGTTCAACACGTGAGCCATACAAGGCACGTGTGTGACATTGCCCCTGCGAAGGGCCGCACCCAGGTTTGCAGCATTGTCGCACACGGCCTTCCCTGGTTTCAGGTCCAGTGGAGACAACCATTCATGAAATTGGTTCTCCAGAGCTGACCACAACTCCTCAGCTGTGTGACTCACATTTCCCAGACATTTCAATGTAAAAACCGCCTGATGACGTTGAGCCCTACTGCCAGCATAGTAAGGACGTGTGCAGGATCCCTTCTGCGCAGTTAGAAAGCTTGTGGCATGACCAGACAGGCTTTGGGTGCAGGTGGAAGACCGAGAGGAGGTTGAGGAGGCAGAAGCAGTGGAGGAACTTTGACATAAAGAGGATTGACGCACAACTCGTGGGGACGGCAAGACTTGGACAGCAGCCCCTTGTCCTGCTGTCACCATAGTTACCCAGTGCCCAGTCAGCGACATGTAACGCCCCTGTCCATGCCTACTCGTCCAAGTGTCTGTGGTGAAATGCACCCTGTCACACACAGAGTTTCTCAAAGAAGCGGTGATGTTGTGTGCGACATGCTGGTGGAGCGCAGGCACACCTTTCTTTGAGAAGTAGTGCCGACTGGGCATCTGGTACTGGGGCACTGCGACGGACATAAGGTCTCGAAAATCCTCTGTGTCCACCAGGCGGAAAGGCAGCATTTCTGTAGCCAAGAGCTTGCAGATGGTGAAATTCAACCTCTTAGCTTTCTCATGGCTAGGAGGAAATGGTCTTTTACTTGTCCACATCTGAGGGACCGAGGGCTGGCTATTGTGCTTAGACGGGGTTGATAAGGGTGTCCCCGGCAAACTGCCGGTCTGTGAGGAAGATGCAGGCGGACATGTTAGGTTGCCTTGATCCAAAGGTGGTGCTATCGATGTCGGACAGCGCTCAACACCAGCTGGTGTTACCACCTCCAAAGAAAATGATGACCTGCCAATCACGCTGGCTGTTGCGGGTAAAGAGGTGGCAGGTCTGCGCCCCAAAACAGGTGTGACTGCTGTCCCCCCAGTCACAGAGGATGAAGAGGCCGCGGATGCACAAGATATGGCAGACGGTGGTTGGCCCGGCCGGCTAGGCCGCATTGTAGCACACTGAGCTTCCCACTGCAACTTATGCTTCATGTCCATGTGCCGGTTCATGCATGAAGTACTCAAACTATGTATTTTTTGGCCTCTACTTAGCTTTTGCTGACAAATGTTACAGATAACATGAGTTGGGTCATCTTTATCGATCTGAAAAAATGCCCAGGCTATGCAAGGCTTAGCACCCATGCGACCTGAAGAGCCACCACGACTTGTGGTGAGAGGCAGAGTTGTGTTTGAGGATGCAGTTGTTGACGTGCTTCCAGTACTACGTCTCTGTCCAGGAAGGCGCAACCTGACCTCGTCGTCACTAGCATCTTCCTCCACCTCCTCTGCTGACCTCATCTCTTGGCTGACTGTGGGTTGACAGTAAGTGGGATCTCCGACCTCATCATCATCACCCTGTGCGTTATCACACCCGTCGTCCTCAGAGCCAACCTGTTCCTGCCCTGACAAAAAACTAAAGTTGTCGCTCCAATCAGGTATTTGAGTCTTATCATCGTCTTCCTCATTGTCTCCACCAACAGGAGTTACAGTTTGGGAATGAGGGTCTACATTATGGTCAGAACCTTCTGCGTCTGGTCCTGGATCCGACTCATAAAGATTCTGGGCATCAGTGCAGATCATTTCCTCGTCTGGATTCACAGAAGCGCTGGAGTCGACCTCTGATTCCCAGGCTATAGTATGAGTAAACAGCTCTGCAGACTCAACCATCTGTTCTACCTCATACTCAGACGGGCAGCTGGAGATTTGGGAGCTGTGAGGAAGCAAGTGCGATTTGGGTGACACCTTTGAGGACTGGAGTATTTGTGATGTTGAAGTTGATGTGGAGGAGAGCCCACTTAAAGGAGCACTTGATATCCATTGAAGCACCTGCTGTTTTTGTGCCTCATTTGGAATTTGTAGCGATTGGCGTGGCCGTAAGAAAGGGATCTTATCACATTGTCCGCTAAAAGAAGTAGACATTTTAGTTTGGCTGGAAGATGGTCTTTCTTCTGCAGATGTTACTGTTGCTTTAACACCTACCCCACGGACACAACCTTTTTTCCCCTCCCAACACGCCTATTCCCCTTTCCACCAGCAGCAGGCCTTTTTCCACTCATTTTGGTGGTTAACTAATTCACAACTCTGGAGTTGTTTGCACAAAAAAACAATGGATGGTAACCGAGCAGAGCTGAGTGGCCAAACTGTGGTATTAGGCCAAAACTATTGGCTGGGTTAGATGCAGAAAAAAATTATTTTGAATTTGCAACCTGATGGAGGTCAGTATAGATGGACTAATAGAGAAAGTCCGACACACTACTAGAAGGCCAAATATTTTTTCAGAGGTAGATGCAGAAAAAAATATATTCAGTTTGCAACCTGATGGAGGTCAGTATAGATGGATTAATAGAACAAGACCCACACACAGCTAGAAGCCCAATATTTTTTCAGAGGTAGATGCAGAAAAAACTATATTCAGTTTGCAACCTGATGGAGGTCAGTATAGATGGACTAATAGAACAAGTCCCACACACTGCTAGAAGCCCAAATATTTTTTCAGAGGTACTGTAGATGCAGATAAAAATTAGTTTTAATTTGCAACCTGATGGAGGTCAGTATAGATGGACTAATAGAGAAACTCCGACACACTACTAGAAGGCCAAATATTTTTTCAGAGGTAGATGCAGAAAAAAATATATTCAGTTTGCAACCTGATGGAGGTCAGTATAGATGGATTAATAGAACAAGACCCACACACAGCTAGAAGCCCAATCTTTTTTCAGATGTAGATGCAGAAAAAAATATATTCAGTTTGCAACCTGATGGAGGTCAGTATAGATGGACTAATAGAACAAGTCCCACACACTGCTAGAAACCCAAATATTTTTTCAGAGGTACTGTAGATGCAGATAAAAATTAGTTTTAATTTGCAACCTGATGGAGGTCAGTATAGATGGACTAATAGAGAAAGTCCGACACACTACTAGAAGGCCAAATATTTTTTCAGAGGTAGATGCAGAAAAAAATATATTCAGTTTGCAACCTGATGGAGGTCAGTATAGATGGATTAATAGAACAAGACCCGCACACAGCTAGAAGCCCAATATTTTTTCAGAGGTAGATGCAGAAAAAAATATATTCAGTTTGCAACCTGATGGAGGTCAGTATAGATGGACTAATAGAACAAGTCCCACACACTGCTAGAAGCCCAAATATTTTTTCAGAGGTACTGTAGATGCAGATAAAAATTAGTTTTAATTTGCAACCTGATAGAGGTCAGTATAGATGGACTAATAGAGAAAGTCCGACACACTACTAGAAGGCCAAATATTTTTTCAGAGGTAGATGCAGAAAAAAATATATTCAGTTTGCAACCTGATGGAGGTCAGTATAGATGGACTAATACAACAAGTCCCGCACACAGCTAGAAGCCCAAATATTTTTTCAGAGGTACTGTAGATGCAGATAAAAATTATTTTTAATTTGCAATCTGATGGAGGTCAGTATAGCTGGACTAATAGAGAAAGTCCGACACACTACTAGAAGGCCAAATATTTTTTCAGAGGTAGATGCAGAAAAAAATATATTCAGGTTGCAACCTGATGGAGGTCAGTATAGATGGACTAATACAACAAGTCCCACACACAGCTAGAAGCCCAAATATTTTTTCAGAGGTACTGTAGATGCAGATAAAAATTAGTTTTAATTTGCAACCTGATGGAGGTCAGTATAGATGGACTAATAGAGAAAGTCCGACACACTACTAGAAGGCCAAATATTTTTTCAGAGGTAGATGCAGAAAAAAATATATTCAGTTTGCAACCTGATGGAGGTCAGTATAGATGGATTAATAGAACAAGACCCACACACAGCTAGAAGCCCAATATTTTTTCAGAGGTAGATGCAGAAAAAAATATATTCAGTTTGCAACCTGATGGAGGTCAGTATAGATGGACTAATAGAACAAGTCCCACACACTGCTAGAAGCCCAAATATTTTTTCAGAGGTACTGTAGATGCAGATAAAAATTAGTTTTAATTTGCAACCTGATGGAGGTCAGTATAGATGGACTAATAGAGAAAGTCCGACACACTACTAGAAGGCCAAATATTTTTTCAGAGGTAGATGCAGAAAAAAATATATTCAGTTTGCAACCTGATGGAGGTCAGTATAGATGGACTAATACAACAAGTCCCGCACACAGCTAGAAGCCCAAATATTTTTTCAGATGTACTGTAGATGCAGATAAAAATTATTTTTAATTTGCAACCTGATGGAGGTCAGTATAGATGGACTAATAGAGAAAGTCCGACACACTACTAGAAGGCCAAATATTTTTTCAGAGGTAGATGCAGAAAAAAATGTATTCAGTTTGCAACCTGATGGAGGTCAGTATAGATGGACTAATACAACAAGTCCCACACACAGCTAGAAGCCCAAATATTTTTTCAGAGGTACTGTAGATGCAGATAAAAATTAGTTTTAATTTGCAACCTGATGGAGGTCAGTATAGATGGACTAATAGAGAAAGTCCGACACACTACTAGAAGGCCAAATATTTTTTCAGAGCTAGATGCAGAAAAAAATTATATTCAGTTTGCAACCTGATGGAGGTCAGTATAGATGGATTAATAGAACAAGACCCACACACAGCTGGAAGCCCAATATTTTTTCAGAGGTAGATGCAGAAAAAAATATATTCAGTTTGCAACCTGATGGAGGTCAGTATAGATGGACTAATAGAACAAGTCCCACACACTGCTAGAAGCCCAAATATTTTTTCAGAGGTACTGTAGATGCAGATAAAAATTAGTTTTAATTTGCAACCTGATGGAGGTCAGTATAGATGGACTAATAGAATGATGCTATGCCCAAAAGATTTTACTTCACTAGGTGCAGTAAAAAAATTGGTATTCTATACACAGGTGGTATATCTTGCAACACAGATAGGCTACTCCACTGACTAACACACTCTGCAATAGGCCAAAAAGGATTAGCTTTGCTAGATTCAGCCAAATGCTGTGAAAAAAGCTTGCACAGCACTGGCACAGACCTGCCTGGCAAAAACTGATAGGACCTCATGTAACCTAGTCCTGAAAAGGACTGCAATTACAATTAGTCTTTACTCCCACAACCGATCTATTTAAGAGCACAGACCTCCCTGATAAAAGTCGTAGGAAATGCTGTAACCTAGTCCTTAAAAGGACTGCAATCACAACTATTCCCTACTCCCAAGCTATCTGTATATTTGTGCGAAAATTGGCTTGAAATTAACAAGGTATAGCGCACACAGCAACAGCGGTGCCGTCTAACACGCAGCTGCAGCAGTGAGAAAATGGTGGCGACGGGGAAAATGGCTTGGTCTTATAGGGCAAGGACATGTGACATACACTGCCAATGACACATGCCCTTGCTTGTGTGAAAAAAAGCACTTCGCTCCGTGTGTGTGCTGCTGATAGGCTGACAGATTGCACCTCCCCACTGTAAATGCGGGAAAGAGAAAAAAAAATGGAGATCTTCATTGTTCCTGCAGAGATCCATCCCCTGCCCCTCCCCCCACCCCGCTGTACACTCAAACTGCGTATTAACATTAATTTTCATCATTACTGAGAAAAAATCCAGTTATGATTTTGGTGCACGAACAGTTATCGAACATAACCTCGAACAGCCGAATTTTTCTCAAATTGTTCGTGTTCGCCGAACGGCTCGAACACCGCCCAAAACAGCTCGAATTTGAGATTGGCGAACAGTTCGAGTAGAACAACGCTCATCTCTAGCCTTAACTAAACTGATTTTTCCATTTATAATATCTGGGTCTCCTGTGCACTGTTGGCCTAAGCAGTGAATGGAAGGCTTTCCAAAAATTATGAGGAACTGCAATGCCCCTGGAAACAGACATGGATTACAGCATACTATAAACCTTCTACCCATTATTGGGGAGTGGGTCTCCCTTAGTGTTCGCCTATGCATTGAAAAACAAAAGCTGACTAAAATCAGGAGGAAATGCAATGCCCCTTGGAATAATGGTGAAGGTCGCAGTAGCTTAACAACACGGCTTTAATGCCCCTGGAGAAAGTGGTGGAGGTCGCAGTAGCTTAACAAGACTGTTTTAATGCCCCTCGGAAGAGACGTGGAGGTTGCAGTAGCTTAACAAGATGGTTTTAATGCCCCTTGGAAGAGACGTGGAGGTTGCAGTAGCTTAACAAGACGGTTTTAATGCCCCTTGGAAGAGACGTGGAGGTTGCAGTGGAATAAAAAGACAATATCAATGCCCCTTGGAAAAGTGGTAGTGGTGGAGGTCGCAGTAGCTTAACAAGACGGTTTTAATGCCCCTTGGAGGAATGGTGGAGGTCGCAGTGGAATAAAAAGACTATATCAATGCCCCTGGGAAAAGTGGTGGAGGTCGCAGTAGCTTAACAAAACGGTTTTAAGGCCACTTCAAAGAGACATGGAGGTCGCAGTAGCTTATCAAGACTGTTTTAATGCCCCTTGGTAGAGACGTGGAGGTTGCAGCAGCTTAACAAGACGGTTTTAATGCTCCTTGGAAGAGACGTGGAGGTCGCAGTAGCTTAACAAGACGGTTTTAATGCCCCATGGAAGAGACGTGGAGGTTGCAGCAGCTTAACAAGATGGTTTTAATGCCCCTGGAAGACACGTGGAGGTTGCAGTGGCATAAAAAGACAATATCGATGCCCCTGGGAAAATTGGTGGAGGTCGCAGTAGCTTAGCAAGACGGTTTTAATGCCCCTTGGAAAAATGGTGGAGGTCGCAGAGGAATAAAAAGACAATATCAATGACCCTGGGAAAAGTGGTGGAGGTCGCAGTAGCTTAACAAGACGGTTTTAATGCCCCTTTGAAGAATGGTGGAGGTCGCAGTGGAATAAAAAGACAATATAAATGCTTCTGTGAAAAGTGGTGGAGGTCGCAGTAGCTTAACAAGATGGTTTTAATGCCCCTGGGGAAAGTGGTGGAGGTCGCAGCAGCTTAAAAAGACAGTTTTAATGCCCCTTGGAAGAAACGTGGAAGATGCAGTAGCTTAACAAGATGGTTTAAATACCCCTTGGAATAGCCATGCAGTACAGCATCTTAAAAACATTATTCCCATAATTGGGGAGTGGGTCTCCCATAGTCTTTGCCTATGCCTTCCAAGCAAAAGCTGCCAAAAATTAGGATGGAGGCACATGCAATGTTGTCAACATGGACAAAGGTCACCCTGGTTGTATTGTGGTGGTGGAGACTGAGGATAAGGAGAAGAGCAAAATACAGCCAAAATGAGGAAGCGTATACCCCTGTGTGGGTGTGAAGCGGTGCATGGGAATACACCTCCCAAAATTACACAGTGGATTTGACTTTATGTTACTCTGCTGTCATTTGGTGGTGATGAGAAGTCTGGCCCAATCCTGCCCTTGTTCATTTTTGATAAGGGTCAGCTTGTCAGCATTGTCAGTTGACAGGCGAGTTCGCTTATCTGTTATAATTTCCCCAGCGGCTCTAAAACACGCTCCGATAACACGCTAGCAGCAGGGCAGGCCAGGACCTCCAAGGCGTAAAGAGCAAGTTCATTCCAAGTGTCCAGCTTGGATACCCAATAATTAAAAGGCACAAAGGAATCACGGAGGACGCTGGTACGGTCGGCAAGGTATTCCCTCACCATCTTTTGAAACTTTCCACTCCTTGTAAGAGTACCCCGCGCCTCAGGGCCTGTAAGCTGGGCGGGTCTCAGAAAACTGTCCCAGAACGTTGACAGTGTTCCCCTGCCTCTGCTGGATTGGAGTTGCGTCTCTCTCGCCTGTACTCCTTGGTTGGGCAACGAACTGTGACCTTTGCCGCTAGAGTGTTCAGATGGGAATTTTTTTAACAGTTCTGCAGCAAGGGCCTTCTGGTACTGCCCCATTTTTGTAGACCTCTCCACCTCAGGAATAAGAGAGTGAAAGTTCTCCTTGTAGCGGGGGTCTACAAGTGTCACAAACCAGTAATGACTGTCATCCAACATTTTGAAAGCGCGAGGGTCACAATTAAGGCAGCGTAACATAAATTCAGCCATGCATGCCAGACTGGTAACGTGCAAGACTTCCATGTCCTCATCAAGATGACGACTGACCATGCTCTCCTCCTCCTCCTCCTTCCTTCTGTCCTCAGGCCACACTCGCTGAACCGATGGTATGACAATTTTACCGGTACTACAGTCTACAGCGCATGATACCAGCTCCTGTTCTTCCTCCTCCTCCTCCTCTCCCTCATTCTCTCCCAATGCACATTGGGATGAGATGAGGCTGGGCTGTGTGTAATCGCCCGCTACGGCTTCTTGATCCATCTCATCATACTCTGGCTGCAATGCCTCCTGTTTGATTCTCTGCAGAGAGCGTTGCAAAAGACAGACAAGTGGGATGCTGATGCTAATGATGGCGTCATCGCCACTCACCATCTTGCTGGACTCCTCAAAGTTTGTCAGGATGGTACAGATGTCAGAGAACCAGGTCCACTCCTGAGGTCTTATGTGTGGAGTCTGACCTGAATATCGACTACCTTGTTGCAGCTGGTACTCCACAACTGCTCTCTTCTGCTCACAAATCCTTTGCAACATGTGGAGGGTAGAGTTCCAACATGTGTGGACATCACACACCAGTCTGTGTGCCGGAAGCTGCAAACGCTGCTGCAACACAGCTAGGGCGGCGGAAGCTGTAGCCGACTTGCGAAAATGAGCTAACAGGTGGCGTACTTTGATGGGCAGATCTTGCAACTCGGGGTACGATTTAAGAAACCGCTGAACCACGAGGTTAAGCACATGAGCCAGGCATGGTACGTGTGTGATATCGCCTCGCCTCAGAGCCGCCACCAGGTTATGGCCATTGTCACACACGACCATGCCTGGATGTAGATTCAGCGGTCTCAGCCACAGATCTGCCTGCTCTTTCACAGCTGTCCACAACTTACAAGCAGTGTGAGGTTGATCACCTAAGCTTATGAGTTTCAGCACAGCCTGTTGCGGCTTGGCTGAGGCAGTACTGCAGTGCTTCCTGCTTGTAACTGATGTGGTGATATCTGAGATGGAGGCTGAACATGAGGAGGAGGAGGATGATGCGCAGGAGCTGTACACTGTGGGGGCAACTCTGACTGACATAGGGCCCACAATCCTCGGTGTGGGGAGGTTGTGTTCCGTCCCAAGGTCCGACTGGGTCCCATCTTCCACTATGTTTACGCAGTGTGCCATCAGGGAGATGTGCCGTCCCTGGCCACAAGCACTTTTTCCACATGTCCGTTGTCAGGTGGACTCTCCCAGTAACTGCATTGTTGAGAGCACGGCAGATGTTTTGGGACACGTGCTTGTGTAGTGCAGGGATGGCACACCAGGCAAAATAGTGTTGGCTGGGGACCGAGTACTGAGGGATGGCCACCGCCATAAGGTTGCGGAAGGATTCCGTCTCCACCAGCCTAAAAGGCAGCATTCCCAATGCAAGCAGTCGTGAAATGTGTGAATTTAGGACTGTGGCCTGTAGGACATTGGCTGCGAATTTGCGCTTTCGTTCAAAGCTCTGGGATATGGACAATTGAACGCTGCGGTGGGACGTGGACGTGGATGCTGTTTCTTGAGAAACTGCCATAACAAGTGAAGACTGAGAGGAGGGGGCATCTTTGCATGCAGTATGGACAGGGGATTGCCTTGCATGCACAACAGGGGGTTCTATCACACGCACAACAGCGGAAGAAGCAGTGGTGACACAAGCTGACACTAGTCGTGGACCCTGTGGTTCGCCCCACTAAGTCGGGTGCTTTGCTGCCATGTGCCTGATCATGCTCGTGGTGGTCAGTCTGGTAGTTTTGTTACCCCTGCTGATGCTGGCATGGCAGGGGGTACAAATTTCCTTTTTGGGGCTATCAGCAGAGTCTTTAAAAAAGTTCCAGACTCTAGAAGACCTACAGGTTGTACTGGCAACGTCCCTCATGTTTGTGTTACGGGGAACTGTGGCCAGCCTTCTGTGTGTGGCCACCACACTGCTTCTTCCTGCCTGTTGGGGTACTCCGCCTTCTTTCACCTTTGTGCTGCTGGCCTCGCTCTGCGTGTACTCCTGCCACGTTGGATCAGTTACTAGATCATCCACCACCTCCTCCTCTTCCACTTGCGCACTATGATCCTCCTCCTCACTTTGTCCTCCTCTTGTGACAAATTGCCAGCGTCGACTTCCTGTGGCCGTGGCTGTTCAAATATTTGGGCATCACTACATGGGATCTCCTCTTCCACCACTTCAAGCGGAGCAGGTGAGGGGCACAAATCTGAAAATGGACCAGTGAACAGCTCTTCAGAGTGTCCAAGTGTGGGATCAGTTGCTGTCTGACGACACTCGGCATGGTGGGAGGAAGGAGCATCAGGGTGAGGAGGAGTATGCAGTCGAGACTCACGGCTACTAAAACTTGACCGTGTGGAAGTCAGACCAGAGGTGGTGGTACCCAGATAACTGGAATTATTATCTGCTATCCAATTAATAACCTGTTCACACTGATCAGTTCTCAATACTGGTGTTGTAGTGTGCTTCCCTAGTAATTCGGTCAAGAAGTGGGAGTGAGAAGATGTCTGTTGTTTGTGGCACATTTTCACCTTGGCCACGGCCCCGTCCTCTACACATACCATCACCAGAACATCCAGTTCCACGTCCCTTGCCACGCGCCTTGCCCATTGTAAATGAAGGAAAATAGCTTACACTCGCACTATCAATGGAAAAAGGGTAATAAAAAGGAGATTAGAAGCATGGAAGAGGAAAGCCACAGTTCTATTTGTCTGGCCTACACCAGAATCTTTAAACAGATATATTTGTGACTGCACAGACAGGGAGACACTATTACTGATTTTTTTTACGTAAAACAGGCCAGAAGCTGGATAATACAGAGATTTGACCGTTGGAACTGCGAAACCACTGTTCTATTTTTCTGGCCTACACCAGACTCTTTTAAACAGATATATTGGTGTCTGAACAGTCAGGGAGACACTATTACTGTTTTTCTTTTACGGCAAAAAGTGCCAAAAGCAGGATAATGCAGAGATTTGACCCGTGGAACTGCTGAACTACAGTTATAGTTATGTGGCATACACCAGACTCTTTTAAACAGATATATTGGTGTCTGAATAGTCGCAGACACAGTAATTTTTTTTTTTTAGGGGGAGGGAAATACCAAAAGCTTAATAAGATGCGTATTTGGACAGTCTAACTGAGGGAAAAAAAAAAATACAGGATTTAGATGAAAAAAAAAGAATTTATCCTGGCCCCTGAGATCGGGGGATAAGTCTAGAAATGTGACCAACAGGAGCACACAGGACTGTAATGCAGCATTTGCTGATATAACCACTGCATCTCCTATACAGCCTGCCTGCCTGCCTGATATCTGGGATGAATATTAGTCCTGAGAAGGACTGTTTGTTTGATTTGGCAGGCTTTAGAGACCCTACACTACCTATTTCGCACTATATATCTCTCCCTAAATCAGCAGCACTGACCTTACTCTGGCTGATCCGGAGCGACTGTGTCCAAGATGGCGGCGCCCAGTTTTAAATACTTGAGGTGACGCTGTGCGGCCAGCCAATCACTGTAATGCCCACAAACAACATGGCTGTGGCATTACAGTGACTGGCTGGCAATCCCTGCATGTTCATTGGCTCTGTAAAGAGCGCCAAACGTGCAGGGCGGAGACCCAAGCTCCCTCCCGATTAACCCGGAAATGCTCTGTGCTCGCCGAACATCCCCAGTAGCATGATGCTCGGGAATGTAACAAGCAGTGTTGAGCATGCTCGCTCAACACTAGTGCCCACCATGCTCGCTCAACACTAGTGCCCACCCGATTCTCAATACAACATACACTTATCACTCTCACACCAAAGCTATCAGCAATGCTGCACTGCCCTGCAGAATCTTACTTAGATCTGTCTACAGCCTCTCCCAAGCATCTTTTTAGCTGGACAAAAAAGTTGTGTCTGCACTTAAATGTGCTTAGTGCTATTTCCCTCCTGAGTGTTGTCCTATGTTCAAGCAAAAGATTAGAGCGACACATAGAACTTTTTTTAAACCAGGAAATAGCATTTATACAATAATTAAGAAGCTGTGTTTTCACAGTGGAGCAAGCTGCGATCTACTTATTGGGCAATGAAAAACCATGTGTCAAAAAATTGTAAATTACATTTTTCAGCACTCTATGTTCTCTAATATGTAAATACAGGTTGTATTGTAACAAAATAGGTAAAAATCCAAGGGGGTGAATACTAATGCAAGCCACTATATAAGTTTAGTAAAAAAATGTTCAGGTGCTAAAGACATTTTTTAAAACTCTTTTCATTGGACTAATCATTCAGTTCAAATAAACTTTCAGGGGACAATATTGTAAAAACACCCTATAAATAACGGCTTATGTATTTAAAAAACTGCATTTGTGAAGTTTATTAATCCTTCTTATGATTCACTGAAATTAAACCATTCACACCGTGGCCATTTTTCATTTTTTCATTTTCTCTTTTTCCGCCTCTAATTTCAAGAGCCATAACTTTTTTATTTTTCTGTCAATATAGACATATGATGGCTTGTATTTTGCAAGACAATTTGTAATTTTGAAAGAAACCGTTCATTTTATCATGTGATGCACTGGAGAGTGAAAAAAAGTCCAAGAGCCTTGAAATTTCAAAAAGTGTAAAACACAATTGTTTTTGGTATTTTTTATTTACCATTTTCACTATACAGTAAAACTTAACTGCCAATATGATTCTCCAATCAGTATGAGTACACAGATACCAAACATGCACAGTTTTTTTTATTTAGGTGGTGAAAAAAAGTTTTCAAATTCGCCCAAAATAACTGTTTTGAATCGCCATTTTCCAAGACCTGTAATACTTTCATTTTTTGGGATATGGGGCTGTGTGAGGGCATATCTTTTGCACTGAGAGCTGACATTTTTGGGTAGATACAACATTTTGATTGCCTATTACTACATTTTATTGCAATGTTGAGGTGGCCAAAAAAAGTAACTCTGGCATTTTGATTTTTTTTTTATCATTACCCGTTTTACTGATTGGATTAATTTATTTTACATTTTGATTGATCAGACTTTTACAAATGCAGCAATACCAAATATATGTATTTTTTTTAATTGTTTAATTTTTATTGGGGCAAAAGGGTGGTGATTTGAACTTTTCAGTTTTTTTTTACTTTTTTCTTATTTTTAAAAATATTTTTTTACTCTTTACTACATTTAATAGTACCTTTAGAGAACTTGAAACTGCCATCGTCTTATCACTTGTGCCGTACATAGCAGGGCAATAGCACAGCTAAGTATAGTGAAAATCACAATCTCCTATGAAGGCCAGCATGGGGTCTTCAGCAAATCCCCGGTTGTCATAACAGCCCACCAGTGCTCCATGCTCACGTCAATGGCGCGTCGATGGGAAAATGGATTGCACGCCCCCACACAGGTGTCAGTTTGGTTCCGCTGAAAGACATTTGTTTGTGATGCATCAACACTAAATAGTCTAAGTTATTTAATTCCATAAATTTATTTTATGCCTATATTTTTCTCACTTCACTTCACTAACTTAGGGCATAAATTGGCGAATTCATGTACACCTGGTAGCCAAGATAAGGTATTTTGTTACCAGGTCCCTACTAATGTGTACCCCCTCTTAGAGACTTAAGTCTGCATGTGTATGGGAAGGATGTGACAGTCAATTTTATTAGTTTATATGTGTAGGCTTTCTTACTGAGAACTGCGCCTTTAAGAGACAGGTGGTTTTAATTACACCTGGTTCTTACCTTTCCGTACACATGCAGACTTTAGTCTCTAAGTGAGGATATACATTGGTGGGTTCCTTGCATAGAGAAACGCCTTATCGTGGCTACCAGATACACATGAATTGGTCAATTTAGGCGCTAAGATTTCTTAATTGTTTCTATTTTCTTGAGCAGTATTGCTATTTAAATTTCATATATTTCATGTTCACATACTTAGCATTGCAGAGTGATACTTTATTTGTTAGTTATATATGGAGATGGCTACTCTTAGTAAGCACCTGCACACACCAGTTTTCTGTTTTAGATGTGACAGTCAGTCTCTTTCGTTCATATCCATTTCTTTAAACATTTGGTTATGTTGCTACATAATACTGGGATAACCAAACTGGGGTGAAAAAATATTTTTTCCCAAAAAAATTAAATCACTGACTCATGGTAACAGTAAACTCACTGTTCTATCATTTCTTTAATGTATATGAGCACTGATATGTGGCTTGCATTATTGTTTAGGAATTAATACATTTAGGTATAACCAAACCAATATGACTGTGCAAATTCAACACACAATTTAATGAGACTGAAAATTTATTGTATATTTTAACCACATTCAAAACTTTAACAACTAAATGTAATACCATTTTTACTATAGTGTGTAAGACTTTTGTTCACATCACATTTTACATTCTTTTTGGTGGACTTCCTTTCAGGTTATTTTTAAAGAATTCTGCAGAGAGAGATATTTTTTTTCATCATCTTTCAAGTTTAAAGCAGTTTCTTCTTCTAAGTTGTCTCTGGCTCTTGGATGGCATGTACATTGTTCTGAGATCCAGAAGCTTCTTTGTTTCATAAGTAGATTTTGATCTTCAAGCAATAAACTAGTCAATATTTTTCTGAAGAATCCCAAAAATTGTAGTGGAAATTTCACAATGCATAATACAATGTGTTTCAATTGATCAGTATCTTGGTTCCTTCAATTAAAAGTATGTGAGTAAAATAAATAAATAAAAGTAAATCCCCTAATTTCATACATGTATTTTACATACTGTATTTAAAGTGACCCTCACTATTTTTGACTGATGGTTTTACATATTTTTTGAAGAAATATTTGTAAATAGTGCAGAAACCTTTCATAATAAAGAATTTCCTAAAATAGGAATAAAATCAATACACTAGACACAGTGCATCATTATCAGATATGTATGTTATGTCTTGTTATCAGTTAAATAATTTATAAAGAATCATAGTATGCATATACAGATAGAAAATACACAGCAAAACAAAGTGATGTTGCAAAATTATTTTGAAATTGCTGGAAATTCCTTCATGGATTTTTATAAAAAATAAATTACTTTTTCTGATTTAAAGTTAGTCTAGCTACTCTAATTTGTGCTGATTGCTGCATAAACTTAAATGTGCATGAAACTGTCACTTTCAGGATCACACCAACTAATAGAACTTTGTTCATCTATTATATTTATCTATATTATATTTACTTATGTAAAAAAGTTAACACAAGAAGAATTACGACTGTGTCTGCACAAATGAAATATTGATACAGCACTCGAGTCAGATAGCAGCAGCCACGAATATTGAAGTAACTGAGCTAAGCAATTGTTGGACCTCTGTATCTCATTTCCTTGTAACAGGATCGGTGCCACAAGATTGGAGGATGGCTGATGTGGTACAAGGGGGCTACATCGAGTCACCTAATGCAGCATTCTGACACGTCTCCTTGGTGGCTGCATTTTGCTACCCACCTGGAGTAAAACTCGGTTATTCTCGGAGCTGGTTGTCAAACTGACAGACAGCTCAGAGCACCTATAAAACATCTTAATTCAATCTTAAACTCCCCTGATCTTGCTGCTGATGTCACTTTTACTCTGCAGAGCAGGTGGACAGCATTAAGGTAAATGCTCCATTGAAGCCTATGAACCAGAAGTGCTACTTGGTGGGAATCTTGTGTGGGAACAGTATGAGGGTGGAAATAGCGTGGGAAGACAGAACTGAGGTGAGAAGTATATACGTAAATGAACACCAATAAAAACACAGTAAAAATAAAAAAAGAGATTGTATATGTGCACTGCTCCGTGGACTGTGTGACGTCATACACTGCTGTACCTGTGGCTGCATTATTTTGTTTTTTGCATTCAGGCACGCCACCGGCTGAGGCTGCCTGTTCGCTACACTCCAGCTGAACGTGCTTCTTTTTTTCACTAAGGACCTCCATATACCCACCGAGTGCGGGTCTTCCTGCTCTTCTATCAAGCGGATGCAACTAAGAACTTTGCTGGACTGCATAGCGGTAAATAGGGTAATTACCTACTCCGTTAGTGTTTTTCACTATGTTTATTGATTTTTTTGACATGTAACTGGATACACATTGGCACATATGCTATTGTGACAGGGCGGGCAAATTAGGCTGATCCCCAAACTTCAATTTTTTAGAATTTTTTATAAATTACCTATTTTCAGCCTTGTTTGTCACCTAGCCCAAAGCTGTGTTCATATTAGTATTCATTTAAGGATCTACTTATTGTGCTTTTGATGTACACATACATTTTTTTGTAATTTAGTACACTTGTTTTGTGTCTTACATACTAGCACAAAGGTATTTACCTATTTTTGGTTTCTTTAGTGTATCTTCTTAAGTTTGCACACATTTGACAGGGTGTGCAACATATCTGTTTGCAGCTTTTGTTTTCTCCCATAGGCTGTCCTTTTTTGAAGGCTGTTAGTGCAGGTGTTTCTCATTTTGTGTCTTGAAGTGAGAAGTGTACAGAGACAATATTGAAGGGAATGTAAGGGGACATGATATGGGTGAGTGTGAGGGGTGAGTATGGAGGAGAAATGTGTGAGGGCACAGTGTGTAGCAAGAAAAGTGTGAGGGGCCACAGTATAGAGACTGGATTGTGTGGGGGCAGTATAGAGAGGGGGAAGCATGAGTAGACAGTATGAGGGCACAGAATAGAGGGAAAGTTTGCAGAGTGGGAGAGTGTGAGGAGGGGGCACAATATAGAGTATAGTGGGGACACAGTTTAAGGGAACAGTGTGAAGAGGGGGTCCAGTATGAGAAGAATAGGACAGTGTGGAGGCAATGTGCCCAAAAGAGACAGTATGAGTGTCATCTTTTATACAGAGTATAGTAAATGATAATTATTCAGAGTTACAGTATAGAGCAGATTTTTTTGTTCAGGAGGAATATACTGACATTGTTATTTGTAAGAGCACCTTGTCGGGATGTGCTGAAAAAGACCAGAAAAGATGGACGTCTGCAGTGCAGACATGTGGATGTAAAACGTCTGAACAAGATTGAGCAAAAATAAAGAAGAGAAGAATCAGAGAAGGTGTTGCCTACAAGGTATCTGGATGTAAATGTTTATTTGTGATACTAACTGTATTACATCAGTACTCCAAGGTGGTATTCTCTGAAATACTGCATGTACCACGTGCCACACCAGAGAGGCAACAGGAGATTAGGGAGATAAATAAGTGGCTCAGGAATTGGTGTAGGAAGGAGGGGTTTGGGTTCCTGGAGAACCGGGCCGACTTCTCAGTTGGCTACAGGTTCTACGATAGGGATGGGCTGCACCTCAATGGGGAGGGTGCAGTTGTGCTGGGGGAGAAAATGGCTAGAAGGGTGGAGGAGTGTTTAAACTAGGGATCAGGGAGGAGGGTATTCATTTTATAGGTGGGGAAGATAGTGCAGATAGTGACCTGGCACAAATAAAGAAATTGGGGGTGGGGTTAGAAAAGTCAATATAGTAAGTAGGAATAGCGGTACAGAGATACATAAAATGCATGTACATGAATGCCAGAAGCCTCACCAACAAAATGGAGGTATTAGAATTAATTTTATTGGAAAATAATTATGACATGGTGGGGATATCTGAGACATGGCTGGACGAGAGCCATGACTGGGCAGTTAATTTATTGGGCTCTAGTCTGTTCAGAAATAACCATACAAACAAGCGAGGGGGGTGTGTGTCTATATGTTAAAACCCATCTTGCGTGAGAATATATGTGAATCTAATGAAAATGTAGAGTCTCTGTGGGTGGAGAAACGGGGAGGGGGAAAAATGATAAATTACTGATATGGGTTTGTTATAAGTCTCCAAAAATAATGGAAGCAGCGGAGAATATCCTCATAAAGCAAATAGATGAAGCAGCAACTCAAGGAGAAGTCATTATTATGGGGGACTTTAACTACCCTGAAATACATTGGGGAACAGAAACCTGCAGTTACAGCAAAGGTAATAGGTTTTTGACAAATATGAGAGACAATTACCTTTCACAACTGGTTCAGGACCCAACAAGAAGGGGGGCATTGCTAGACCTAATATTAACCAACAGGCCAGACTGCATATCAAATATATGAGTTGGGGGTCACTTGGGTAATTGTGATCACGAAATAATAAGTTTTCATGTATCCTTTAATAAGATGTGCAGTAGAGGGGTTACAAGGACACTAAACTTCAGGAAAGCAAATTTCCAATGGTTGAGAGATGATCTTAGTGCAATAAACTGGGACGATATCCTTAGACATAAAACTACACAAATCAAATGGGAGACATTTATTAGCATCCTTAATAGAACCTGTGCACAATATATACCCTATGAGAATAAACATGCAAGAAATAGGAGGAAACCACTATGGCTAAATAGAGCTGTAAGGCACGCAATAAGTGACAAAAAGAAAGCATTTAGAGAGCTAAGGCAAGTAGGTAGTGATGAGGCATTAAATAAATACAGAAAATTAAATAAATTCTGTAAAAACCAAATCAAGGCAGCAAAGATTGAGACAGAGAGACTCATTGCCAGAGAAAGTCAAAATAATCCCAAAATATTCTTTAACTACATAAATAGTAAGAAACTAACAAATGATAGTGTTGGCCCCCTTAAAATTAGTATGGGTGAAAGGGTGGATGAGGATGAGGATGAGGAAAAAGCCAATATGCTAAATGATTTTTTTTCAACCGTATTTACACAAGAAAATCGCATGACAGAAAACATGATCAGTGATAACAAAAATTCTCCATTAAATGTCACTTGCTTAACCCAGCAGGAAGTATGGCAGTGTCTAAAAATCACTAATGTTGACAAATCCCCGGGCCCGGATGGGATACACCCACGAGTTCTGCAGGAATTAAGTAAAATCATAGATGGACCATTATTTTTAATCTTTAAAGATTCCATAATAACAGGGTCTGTACTACAGGACTGGCGTATAGCAAATGTGGTGCCAATATTCAAAAAGGGGACAAAAACCGAACTTGGAAATTATAGGCCAATAAGCTTAACCTCTACTGTAGGTAAAATCCTAGAGGGTTTCGTAAGACATGCTATACTAGAGTATCTGAAGAAAAACAACCTCATGACCCAGTATCAACATGGGTTTATGAGGGACCGTTCCTGTCAAACTAATCTGATCAGCTTTAATGAAGAGGTAAGTTCCGTACTGGACCAAGGAAATGCAGTGGATGTTGTGTATATGTACTTTTCAAAAGCTTTTGATATGGTTCCACACAAAAGGTTGATACATAAAATGAGAACAATGGGGGTAGGGGAAAATATATCTAAGTGGGTTAAAAACTGGCTCACTGATAGGAAACAAAGGGTGGTTATTAATGGAACACACTCAGACTGGGTCTCAGTTAACAGTGGGGTAACACAGGGGTCAGTATTGGGCCCACTTCTTTTTAACATTTTTATTAATGACCTTGTAGGGGGCATACAGAGTAGTATTTCAATATTTGCAGATGACACTAAACTCTGCAGGGTAATCAATACAGAGGAGGACAATTTTATATTACTGGAGGATCTATGTAAACTAGAAGCTTGGGCAGATAAATGGCAAATGAGCTTTAATGGGGATAAATGTATGGTAATGCACTTGGGCAGAGGGAATAAAATGTATAATTATATGCTTAATTGTAAAACACTGGGCAAAACTGTCACTGAAAAAGACCTGGGTGTATTGGTGGACGACAAGCTCACATTTGGTGGCCAGTGTCAGGCAGCTGCTGCAAAGGCAAATAATTTAACGGGATGCATTAAAAGAGGCATAGATGCTCACGAGGAGAACATAATGTTACCTCTATACAAGTCACTAGTGCGACCACACTTAGAATACTGTGTACAGATCTGGTCTCCGGTGTATAAGAAAGACATAGCTGAACTAGAGCGGGTGCAAAGAAGAGCGACCAAGGTTATTAGAGGACTGGGGGGTCTGCAATACCAAGACAGGTTATTACACTTGGGGTTATTTAGTTTGGAAAAACGAAGGCTTAGGGGTGATCTTATTACTATGTACAAGTACAGTACAGACCAAAAGTTTGGACACACCTTCTCATTTAAAGATTTTTCTATATTTTCATGACTATGAAAATTGTACATTCACACTGAAGGCATCAAAACTATGAATTAACACATGTGGAATTATATACTTAACAAAAAAGTGTGAAACAACTGAAAATATGTCTTATATTCTAGGTTCTTCAAAGTAGCCACCTTTTGCTTTGATGACTGCTTTGCACACTCTTGGCATTCTCTTGAGGAGCTTCAAGAGTTAGTCACCAGAAATGGTCTTCCAACAATCTTGAAGGAGTTCCAAGAGATGCTTAGCACTTGTTGGCCCTTTTGCCTTCACTCTGCGGTCCAGCTCACCCCAAACCATCTCGATTGGGTTCAGGTCTGGTGACTGTGGAGGCCAGGTGATCTGGCGTAGCACCCCATAACTCTACATCTTGGTCAAATAGCCCTTACACAGCCTGGAGGTGTGTTTGGGGTCATTGTCATGTTGAAAAATAAATGATGGTCCAACTAAACGCAAACCGAATGGAATAGCATGCCGTTGCAAGATGCTGTGGTAGCCATGCTGGTTCAGTATGCCTTCAATTTTGAATAAATCCCCAACAGTGTCACCAGCAAAGCACCCCCACACCATCACACCTCCTCCTCCATGCTTCACGGTAGGAACCAGGCATGTAGAGTCCATCCGTTCACCTTTTCTGCGTCGCACAAAGACACCATAGTTGGAACCAAAGATCTCAAATTTGGACTCATCAGACCAAAGCACAGATTTCCACTGGTCTAATGTCCATCCCTTGTGTTATTTAGCCTAAACAAGTCTCTTCTGCTTGTTGCCTGTCCTTAGCAGTGGTTTCCTAGCAGCTATTTTACCATGAAGGCCTGCTGCACAAAGTCTCCTCTTAACAGTTGTTGTAGAGATGTGTCTGATGCTAGAACTCTGTGTGGCATTGACCTGGTATCTAATCTGAGCTGCTGTTAACCAGCGATTTCTGAGGCTGGTGACACGGATAAAATTATCCTCAGAAGCAGAGGTGACTCTTGGTTTTCCTTTCCTGGGGCGGTCCTCATGTGAGCCAGTTTCTTTGTAGGGCTTGATGGTTTTTGCAACTGCACTTGGGGACACTTTCAAAGTTTGCCCAATTTTTCAAACTGACTGACCTTCATTTCTTAAAGTAATGATGGCCACTCATTTTTCTTTACTTAGCTGCTTTTTTCTTGCCATAATACAAATTCTAACAGTCTATTCAGTAGGACTATCAGCTGTGCATGCACCTGACTTCTGCACAACACAACTGATGGTCCCAACCCCATTTATAAGGCAAGAAATCCCACTTATTAAACCTGACAGGGCACACCTGTGAAGTGAAAACCATTTCTGGTGACTACCTCTTGAAGCTCATCAAGAGAATGCCAAGAGTGTGCAAAGCAGTCATCAAAGCAAAAGGTGGCTACTTTGAAGAACCTAGAATATAAGACATATTTTCAGTTGTTTCACACTTTTTTGTTAAGTATATAATTCCACATGTGTTAATTCATAGTTTTGATGCCTTCAGTGTGAGTGTACAATTTTAAAAGTCATGAAATTACAGACAAATCTTTAAATGAGAAGGTGTGTCCAAACTTTTGGTCTGTACTGTATATGAGGGGACAGTACAAAGACCTTTCTACTGATCTTTTTACTCTGAGGCCTGAGTCGGTGACAAGGGGGCATCTTCTACGTCTGGAGGAAAGAAGGTTTAATCATAATCACAGATGCGGATTCTTTACTGTAAGAGCAGTGAGACTATGGAACTCTCTGCCACATGATGTTGTAATGAGTGATTCACTACTAAAATTTAAGAAGGGCATGGATGCCTTTCTTGAAAAGTATAATATTATCCTACTAATATTATAAATGCGAAAGTTTGTGAGTATGTATGTTTTTTACTCTTTCACGAAAAAACTACTGGACGGATTTGCATGAAACTTTACAGTAATATAGAATATACATTGAAATAACATATAGGCTACAATTTGTAATGATTTTATGTAATTTTGGTCGTAATATAACTATACATGTCAATTAAGTCGGAAAAAAATCTGGCCTCTGAGAGCTCTCTTATATACACACATACACAGGTGATATTTAAATGGCTGATTTACAGCAGTCAGAAGAGATTGATAATACAATAATTTGCCCATAGTGGATCATTGCATAGTGAGGTCACAGTTGCCGCCTGTCCACAGTCAGAATACAGGGGTGATCATATACCGTGGCCAGGTACAAGTGTGGCACAGGGGGTTCACACACGACCCCCAGGGACTGACATTTCCTAGAAACTTTGGCAGCTGTCAGTCATGAGCTCACCCTGATACATTACACTCTGGAAACAGCTGAAGGGAGAAGGATAATTTATGACATTTTCTCAGACTTAAAAAAAAAAAAAAAAAAACAAACACAGAAAACAGCCCATATGTCAGGAACAGGTTACTAGGGAACTACACGTCCCAGCACGGCCTGCCTGCGCCCACAGCCCGGGGGGAGTGTGAGGCTTCCTCCTGCAGGTTGCCCGTGGGCACCGGGCCATCATTGTCCTCACACAGAGGGTCCCCGCCTCCATTGTCCCTCCACATAACACCGTATAATAAAACATGCGCTCACCTGTGCCAGCTGCTGCAGCCGGGAAAGTTCCAAGCGCCTCACCTGGGCAGAGGAGAAGTGACTCACACATGGGGAGGGGCAGTAACATGAGCGCGGCTCCATGGAGGATGCACACACTGCAGCCTGACAGCACCGGCAGCAGCACTACACAAATGGCGTCCTCCCCTCCTGTGTGCGGCACAGCCCTGTGTGTGTGCAGCGCAGCATGTCACCCACAGCACCAGCAGGCTGCTCTCAGCTCCCACAGAGCACTGGGAATGGTTGCTATGGGTAACCGCGCCACAGCTGCTCCTCACAGACCAGTCATATACAACTGATATCGTCTGTACAGCGATCGTAATATAACTAATTAGATTGTTTTAGTATTTTGTTTGAACTTTACTAAGTACCTATTTTGTAATTAGTACTTATAAAAATGCCGCAAAAGCGTAAGTCTAACATTTCGCAAAGCTCTAATAAAGCCCGAGCTATGAAAATAATTAGAAGTGATGAGACGTCTCAACAAGCCGAGCAACGAAGGCTTGAGCAGGTGGTGCGTTGTGCGGCACATAAAGCTGCAGAGACTCCAGAACAATCCCAAGCCCGTCGTGAACGGAATGCGGAGTTTTTGGCATCTCAACGGGCTGCTGAAACTCAAGAACAGTCCCAAGCCTGACGTGAACAGCATGCGGAGTATCTGGCGTCTCAACGGGCTGCTGAAACTCCAGAACAGTCCCAAGCTCGACGTCAGCAGCAAGCGACTTACATGGCGTCCCAAAGAGCCACTGAAACTTATGAAATGGCCGAATCTCGCAGACGCACTGTTGCTGAAAGGGCAGCACAGTGACGCCAAACATTTACAAGAAATACTTGGATATTGTTTAATAAAGCTGCATTTGAGTATGACGAGACTCTTGATTATGAAACTCACAAGCTTATAAAAATAAAAGCAATGACCATAGATTGCAAATATTGCGGAGCTCTTAAGTGGAAAGAGGAAGCTGCAGGTATGTGTTGTTTGGGCGGGAAAGTAGCTCTTCCTTATATAGACGAGCCAGTTCAACCTTTAAAAGAGCTTTTCTCTAATGAAACTGATGAATCTCGCCTTTTTCTAAATAATATAAGAAAATACAACATGTGCTTTCATATAACATCTTTTGAAGCAGATCAAATTGTCTCAATGCCAGGGTTTTGCCCGACCTTTACAATACAAGGACAAGTATACCACCGTATCGGTTCTTTAATTCCTACGTCCATTTTGCAACCACAATTTTTACAAGTTTATTTCATAGGTGACAAAGAAGAACAAATCAACAGGCGTACTGAGTGCGTGCAAAGCGTAGATAGAAACATAGTTAAAAAATTACAACGAGTACTTCACGACCACAACATTTTGGTGCATGAATTTAAAACGGTTAGAGACAGAATGATCAATGACGATCATTTCAAAGTAGTGATTCACCCAGACCGTGTACCACGTGGTCAACATGAGAGACGATTCAATGCCCCTACTACAAATGAAATAGCTGCTGTAATAGTTAGTAGCGAACAAACTATGTCTCGGGACATCGTTGTGCGGCCGCGCGATGGCATGCTCACTAGGGTTCCCGATACACATAGATTCTATGACCCTCTCGAGTACCCAATAATTTTTTGGAAAGGACAAGAGGGGTACAGCATTGATATTCCTCAGATAAATCCAATTACCAAACAAGCAATGCCAAGCAAAAAGGTGTCCTGCAAAGATTTTTATGCCTTTCACTTGATGGTCCGTCGCAGCGATTTAATTTGATGCTTAAGTGTAGGCTCCTACTTCATCAGTTTCTGGTCGACATGTATGTAAAGATGGAAAGTGAGCGCTTAAGGTTCATTTCTTTAAATAAAAAAAAACTGCGCGCAGAAAATTATATTCACTTGCAAGATGCAATAAGAAATGATGCGGATTTGGATCCAAATAACTTAGGTCAGATGGTGATTCTCCCGTCATCATTTGTAAATAGCCCGAGATACCTACACGAATACACACAAGATGCGTTCACATACGTACGTAATTATGGGAGGCCTGATTTTTTTATTACAATGACTTGCAACCCCGCTTGGCCAGAAATCACCAAAGAGCTTATGGCTGGTCAAAATTCAACGGACAGACATGACTTAACAGCTCGAGTATTTAGAATAAAAGTACAGAAGTTGGTAGCTCTACTTACAAAAGGTGACATATTTGGTGATATGCAATGCTTCATGTACTCGATCGAGTGGCAAAAGCGAGGTTTGCCTCATGTGCACTTACTGCTGTGGTTAAAGGAAAAATTGCATCTGAACCAAATTGACGAAATCATATGTGCTGAGATACCAAACCCAGAAACCGATCAAAAGCTCTATGATACAGTGACAAAGAATATGATTCACGGGCCATGTGGTACATTCAATTCTTCATCGCCATGCATGAAGGAAGGAAGGAAAATGTACCAAAAAATATCCGAGGAAGCTTTCAAAAGATACTCAAACCAATGACAAAGGTTATCCTTTGTACAGGCGCAGAGCACCAGAGAATGGTGGACACACGACGATTATAAAACCCGTAGAGGAACACAGGAAATATTGGTGGACAATAGCTGGGTGGTCCCATATTCTCCACTCTTATCAAAAAATTTTAATTCTCATTTAAATATAGAGTTCTGTAATACGGTACAGGCGATAAAATATATTTGTAAATATATTAATAAGTGTAGCGACCAGGCTAATTTTAACATCCGCCAGCAAGGGAATGTTAACATTGACCCAAGAGGTGTGGTGCAGACCTTTAGAACCGGCCGATGTGTTAGTAGCAATGAAGCAGCGTGGCGGATCTTAGGTCTGCCTCTGCACGAGAGACACCCAACCGTCACTCATCTCGCAATTCATTTACCCAAATGGCGAGAGGGTTTACTTTCCGGAAAATAATTTTAGAGAGAGATTAGAAGCACCACCTAAGACTACACTAACTGCATTTTTCCTGTTGTGCCAAAGTGATACGTTGGCAAAAACATTTCTTTACATTGACGTGCCTCGCTACTATATTTGGAATGTGGCACGGAAGCAATGGAAACGTCGTTTACAAATAACACCTGTCGATGGCTGGCCAGGTGTGAAGGCAGGAGACGCTCTAGGTAGCATTTACATGGTGCACGTTAGCAATTTTGAATGTTATTGCTTGCGTATGCTGCTGAATGTAATAAGGGGTCCAACCAACTTCTCGGATTTAAAAACATTTGAAGGTCAAGAACTTGCAACTTTTTGGCAGGTGTGTGAGAAGATGGGGTTATTGGAAGATGATTACCACTGGGATACCACCTTAGAAGAGGCCGTGCTATGTCGCTCCCCGGCGCAAATAAGAGAGCTGTTTGCCATATTGATATGCACTTGCGGTTTATCCAATCCTCTACAACTCTAGCACAAGTATAAAACTGCGTTATCAGAGGATATCATGCACAGATTTGAAAGAATGGATCACGTTAACGATGATCTCTGCTTCAATGAGGTGTTGGGGCTTATCGAGGACAAAATATTAATAATTTCTGGAAATAAATTGTCCGATTTTGGTCTACCCTCACCGCGGCGTAGAGGAGAGCTGTCGAACGAGTTGATAAAAGAGCTAAGCTATGATACCAACCAGTTAGACGCTCACGTTTGCGAAACTGAGCCACGTTTGCTACCTGATCAAAGAGAGATTTATCACAAAATAGTAGGACGAGTTGAGAATGGTGAAGGAGGACTTTTTTTCTTTGATGCCCCGGGTGGTACAGGAAAAACTTTCTTGCTTAATTTACTTTTAGCAAAAATTCGTAGCAGTCATAACATTGCATTAGCTGTGGCTTCCTCTGGAATTGCTGCAACATTGCTAAGCGGTGGACGGACGGCACATTCAGTCTTTAAATTACCTCTTAATCTGGTGAACGAAGAAACCCCATCGTGTAATATCAGCAAGAGCAGCGCCCGTGGCCTCCTGTTGCAACAGTGCAAACTAATCGTGTGGGACGAGTGCACAATGTCACACAAACGCGCCATCGAAGCTCTTGATCATTGTCAACAAGACTTACACAGTAAACAAACAATAATGGGTGGTGTGGTTGTTTTATTGGCTGGGGACTTTAGGCGAACTTTGCCTGTCATCGAGCGAGGCACTGCAGCAGACGAAATTAACGCATGTCTGAAATCCTCATATTTATGGACCAAAGTTGAAAAGCTGCACCTCACCACCAACATGCATGTCCAGTTATTCAGTGATCTAGAGTCGGGCGCGTACGCTGAGAAACTGCTCGAGATCGGTGAAGGTCGAATCGAAACTGCCGAAGAAGGTATGGTTCTATTCACTAACCAATTTTGGCATGTTGTGGATTTGGAAGACGCACTTATTGCTCAAGTTTTTCCAAATTTGCAACAAAACATCCACGATGAAAATTGGCTATGTGAAAGAACTATACTAGCACCAAGAAATGAAACTGTTGCGAAAATCAATAAAATTATCTTGGACCAAGTAACCAGCGTTGCAACAACCTACAACTCCATCGACACAGTCATGTCATCTGAAGACTGTACGAGCTACCCCGTGGAGTTTCTTAACTCTTTGGAGCTATCCAGGGTCCCATCTCATAAGCTCGAATTAAAGGTTGGTATACCCGTTTTGTTAATGCGCAACTTGGATGCCCCGAGATTATGTAATGGCACTAGATTGCGAGTCACTGAACTAGGCAGGCACATTGTAAAGGCCACAATTTTAACTGGAGAAGCTAAGGGTGAAAATATTCTTATACCACGCATCCCAATAATACCCAATAACTTACCCTTTAATTTCAAACGTTTGCAGTTCCCACTTAAAGTTGCATTTTCAATGACCATCAATAAATTGCAAGGGCAAACTTTGAAGGTAGCGGGGATACATTTAGGCACGCCCTGTTTTTCCCACGGTCAGCTATACGTATCTTGCTCACATGTTTCTAAATCGCAAAATCTACATATTTTCGCTGAACGAAAGAAATCAAATAACATAGTTTACAGGAGTATATTGCAGTAAAAACACATAGATAAATTACCTGCAGATGTCCATTATTCCAATTACATACTAATTCTTTACTAACACGAACAATATTAAACGCAAGTAACTTCAGTCCGTCCTGTTTATTAATCAGTGTTTAGTAATCCGTTTGTGATGAAATTTGATATGGATAATTTCAAGCCTGGGGAAGGACATAGGGCTACTTTTTATAAACACACCATACAGGCGAAGATTATATAAAACTGTAAATCTGATTGACTGACACTCCTAGCGGTCAGCGCACAGCCGAAACTACTGAACTTAGCATCTTGAAATTTGCAGATAGGTTCTATTATAGCTTAAATGAGCACTAAGAAAGGAGTTTTGATAATTCCACCCTCAAGAGTTTCCCTCTTCATATTATAGGGGTTCAAAGATTGTATGGAATCCGTCAGTTTTGAAGTTGGACATCTGAAATTTTGGATGTACGAGTAACTAAATAAGATTATTTTTTTTTACTATTAAGATTATTTTTTTTTACTATTAAGATTATTTTTTTTTACTATTAAAATGATCTGTCACGAAACTTAATGTGGCAGACCAAATTCCACGCGAGCGAAGCCGCGGGTAAAAGCTAGTAGGTTATATATACTAGATTCCTTGATAGGGCATTGATCCAGGGAACGAGTCTGATTGCCGTATGGAGTCAGGAAGGAATTTTTTTCCCCAATGTGGAGCTTACTGTTGCCACATGTTTTTTTTTTTACCTTCCTCTGGATCACATTAGGCTATGGGTTGAACTAGATGGACTTAGTCTTCCTTCAACCTTAAAAACTATGTTACTATGTAGTACTGTGATACCTTTATAGTCTGCAGTCTGATGATGCCTATAAAAACAATTCACAAAATCTCCTTATCATTGATAGGGACATACTGGGAGTTGTAGGTTCATACGATGCAACTGTATTTTGGGCTGACCTGACATTGCAGTTGACCGCTGTGCTAAGCTTGGTGATTTATTCATGTAGTGTTGGTGTTTCTAGTGATGTGCTTATGTAATCTTAGTTGTTCTGGTGACATTTTTGTGTACACATGGTAATTCTGGTGATCAACTTCTGTAATGTTGGTGTGTTGGTGGTTCTTGTGATATATTCATGCACTTATGGTGGTTCTGTTGATGTTTCCCTGTACTGTTGGTTGTTTTGGTGATGTATTCCTGCACAGATGGTGGACCTAGTGAAGTATTTATGTACTGATAATGGTTCTGTTCTGCTGTATTCCTGTACTGATGGTGGTTCTAGTTATATATTTCTACACTCTTAGTGGTTATGAGGTTGTATTTCTGTACTGATGGAATTTGAGATGCTATTTTTCTTTAATGTCCATGGATCTATTTCTGTACTGTTGGTTGTTATGGTGTTGTTTTTATGTACTGGTATTGGCTCTGATCCTGTACCCATGCAGCAATCCATAATTTCTCAAATTATCTGATACTTGGTTAAGTTAATAAAGTATTGTGCCATCTGACAAGTTAAGAGCTATAATATTTGTGCTTACTGTATATAAAAAAGTGAGTGCACCCATCACATTTTTGTAAATATTTTACTATATCTTTTCATGGGACAACACTGAAGATATGACTGTCATATGTCTGGGTTTGAACCCTTGAGCGTGTGCTTTGTGGTCGGCTTCTATGTCCACCGAGCCACAGCAGTTACACCTTTTCTGAAGGTGCTTAGGCTCTATTATCCTTGTTTAAAGGGAATGTGTCACGCCCCTGGGCGATATCAGACCTCTGCTATGGGCATACAGGTGATAAAAAAGTAAATCTTTCCTATATATATAGCAGAGGTCTGATTTCAGAGAAATCTGGTTTTATAAAGTCTGTTTTCTAGAGGCTTGGCGTCCAAGGGATGCCAAGCAAACCCCTTCTATCTGATTACTATTCCCCTAAATCGCCGCCTCTGTGCTAAATTACCATATTCCCCTCCTCTCCTGCATGACACAGGGCCCTGTGACAGGCTCTGTTACGTGCCCTGCTCTGCCTCCCCTTTCGCCAAGCCTCTAGAAAACAGACTTTATAAAACAAGCTTTCTCTGCAATCAGACCTCTGCTATGAGCCATACAGGTATGTATAGATTTACTTTTCTTTCACCTGTATGCCCATAGTAGAGGTCTGATATTGCCCAGGGGGGTGACACAATCCCTTTAAGCCTTTTTAGGGTAGCAGGTGTTTTCATTTACTCATTTGTCTGCCCTATCACCTTTGGGGTGCAGCTTTAGAAACTTTCCCCTGGCTGGTATTTCCTTCTGGTGATTGTCTCATTTGAATGTACAGCCATACTGCTGCAGTTTAAGTCAGTCAGTGAAAGACCAGCTAGGATTTCTTTCTGTTTATGTTCCTATACCCTAAACATATCTTCTGTTTCTTTTTAGGAAGTAGGTGGCATATTCTCTAACAGTACATAGTTAATCATTTATTTCACAGAGGGCAGTTGTTGAGTACCAGCTTCAACATGCCCATCGGCATTCAGGTCAACCTCCACACATAAGAACTGATGAGTGGGCATGTATGTCTGACATCTGTGCTGTCCTTCAAAACTTTGAGGACTCCACCAAGATGGTGAGCGGCGATGATGCCATAATTAGCGTCATCATCCCGCTTCTCTGTCTACTGAAATGCTCGGTGCTCACAGTTAAAGAGAAGACATTGCAGGTGGAGCAAGGAACCATGCAGCCGAGCCTCATCTCAACTCAATGCGGATTAGGTAATAATGAGGAGGAGGATGAGGATGAGGAGGAGAACATGGACAGTTCTCTTGGGGAGGACAGGGAACTCTTTGCTGTCTTGGAAGTTTTGATACCCCTCTTTGAGTCTCTGGGAAAGCCGTATGAGTTTCACTTAATGACCTTCAGTGGCCTAAACCGTATCTTTGCTTATGCATTTTATTTCTCAAAACACATTGCAGATCAGGCCATTGTCCAGCTCTGTAGTGATTAAATTCAAAGCGCAAAGAAAGATCTTTGTCTGTGACCACTGAGAAGTGTGCCACTGAGTACCACTGAGAAGTGTGAGCTGATGTTGGACGTGCTGCCATTTCAACAAGCTGCGTTCCTGGACTTCCTGGGAGAAATGACAGCCAGAGTAGATACAGTTTCCTTCTATGCCAGTCCTTTCACTGAACTAAAGAATATGGCTGTGATGAAATACAATTCTCACCGAGAAGCAGTGTCAGACTGAAGAACATAGGGCCCACCAGAGGATTTGATTCTGAGTGACCACCTTTCTCCCCCGCTAAAGAGCACCATAGCAGCTGCAAGGTTTGCGCTATGAACTCTCCTGAACGAGAAGCCAGGGCCCACCGGAGGATTCTCCAGTTCTCTGGTAGGCCTGTCCAACCCTGCTGAGAAGCATCCCTGGCTAAGAAAAGTGTGTTGGGAGGTTCCTGGACATTCTATGGCTGTTTTTTTTTACTGTGGACTGGCTCCATACCATCCCTGGCTACATTCACTTGTCCACTTGTTTGTAGTTAGGTGGTCCTTCCCACTAAGTGCACTGGGGAGGGCATGGATAATGTTCTGGGACCCATGCTTGTGGGAGGCAGGGACGACACCAGGAGAAATAGTGGCGACTGGGGACCGAGTATGGAGACCCGGCCGCCGTCGCGAAGTTGTGAAAAACTTCCACTTCCACAAGCCTAAAACGCAACATTTTAAGTGCAAGCAGCTGTCCAGAAATGTGGCAGTTTAGCATTGCGGCCTGTATGGCTGGCTTCATACTTGCGCTTGCATTCCAAGTAACAGAAAACTAAGGAGATGGATTGCCTTATCAGCATCAAACCTGAAAAGTTTTCGCTATGAACTTTCCTGATGGAGAAGCCAGGGCTCACCGGAGGATTCTCTGCTTCTCTGGTGGGGCCGTCCAACCCTGCCGAGAAGCAGCCCTGGCTAAGAAAAGTGTGTGGGAAGGTTCCCGGACACTCTATGGCTGCTATTTTACTCTGGACAGGCTCCAGCAATCAATAAGATTGCAATCTATAAGATCCCTTCACTGGCTCCCAATTGCCCAGCGTATCCAGTTCAAACTACTAACACTGACGTGCAAAGCCCTCCTTAACCTTTCTTCTTTGTGCATCTCTGAACTAATCTCCCGATATATTCCTTTACGTAATCTCCTGTCCTCCCAAGACCTCCTTCTTTGCACGCTTATTTGTTCCTTACCTAATTACCTCCAATACTTCTACCAAATTTCCCCCATCCTCTGGAATTCTGTGCACCAAAACGTCCGATTAGCCACCACATTCAGATACAACCTGAAAACCCATCTCTTTAAGACAGCCTACAGCCTGCCATTGCCTTGCTGCCACCTTACCTCAACACCACCAGAGCTAATGCAAATCCACGACCTACTGTCTCCTTCCCCACCATCCTGTAGAATGTAAGGCCGCAAGTTCACAGTATAAGACTTAAGATGCAATATGGCACCTTGGCAAATCCCAGTTATGTTCTCCCTATGATATCTAATAATAGCAAACAGGTCATGCTGGAGAAACTTGCACCTACTGCCACTCAGTGTCTTCAGCTCCTTTGTGAGAAACTAATGTTTGCTCAGCCAGTCTACTTGGAGACAAGCTCATTCCCACAGAAAAGTACCAGCAAGCTAAGGAGATGGTGACCTCTATCATCATGAAGGAGTTTGCTCATTGCATAGTAGTCTGGCTTTTATACTAAAGATCCTGCTCATTTTTATAGTTTTAAGTGAGCACGCAGAGACAGTGGTTTCTGCAGCAGTGCATCCAGGCCGGGATAGTGGCAGAGAAATTGCTGTACCATCAGGTTGAGGATGCGAGCCATGCAAGGCACGTGTCTGATGTTGCTCCAGTGTAGGGCGACCACCGGGTTTGCACCATTATCGCACATGGCCTTCCCTTGCTCCAGGTTCTGTGGAGACAGCCATTGCTCAAACTCGGCCTGGAGAGCTGTCTACAACTCTTCAGTTGTATGACTGCGATCTCCAAGGCATATTAATTTTAACACTGCCTGATTGCGGTGAGACCTGGCTGCACAGTACGGAGGTGGGGGGGATTCTCTCAGCACTGATGGAACGTGTGTCTCAGTAAGGCAGAGGTTGAGGGCGCAGGTGGAGGCCCTAGAGAGGTGGAGGATACGGAAGCACTGGAGGAAGTGTTAGATACAGAGGTTTGTCCCGCAAGCTTTGGCAATTCCAACACTTGCTATCTAGTGACACCTTAGTTTCGAGTGGTTTAGTTCTCCATCCCCTGGTGTGTAGTGGTTTAGTTCTCCAACCCTAGCTGTTTAGTAGGTTAGTTCTCCAACCTCTGTTTTATATTAGTTTTCTATTCATTTAGTTCTCTATGTTCTGGTGTGAATTTGTTTCATTCTCCAACCTTAGTTGTTTAGTAGTTTAGTTCTCCAACCCCTGTTTTCTATTAGTTTCGTTCTCCATGTTCTGGTGTCTATTTGTTTCATTCTCCAACCTTAGTAGTTTAGTTCTCCAACCCTTGCTGTCTTATTAGTTTAGTTTTCCAACCCCTGTTGTATATTAGTTTAGTTCTCCATATTCTGGGGTGTATATATTTCTTTCTCCAACCCATCCATGCCCACCCCCAGGGGTTAACATCTGATGACAAGGGTTTGGATCCTTGTTGGACCCTACTTCATCTGGGCCCGGATAAACTGAAATAAATTAGGACATCACTACACATGCTTCGGATGCCCCAAAATAGATTGTGTGAACAACTCTGCAGACTCGCCCATCTGTGCTTCCCCACAGTCAGTTGGCTGGTTGGAGAGTTGTGACATGGGTGAAACAAGGGTAATTGGGGTGTCACCTATGAGGACTGTACTGTGTGTGATGTTAAGGTGGAGGAAGAGGAGCAGAGGCCACGTGATGAAGTGCTTGTCATATATTGGTGCCATGTTCTTCCTGCCCCTCATCTACAAGGCGTACCGCTGTGCAGCTGCCAAAGAAAGGGAGTGGAGTCCAGTAACAGAAGTTTTCAAAATGCTGCAGCAAAACAAACCTACTTCTCATCTCTCATATCATACGTGTCTCACAACTCTAAACAGCCATTCAGTGCTTTCAGGTACCTCCTCTGTCCATCAGCTCCCCCTTGATCTCCTCTCCTCTCATCTCAGCTGAAGACTTAGCCTCATTCTTCAAGCAGAAGATTAACAACATAGGACAAAGCTTTTGCTTATAGTCCCAACAGCCCCTTCTCTCTCATAATGACTGAAGTCTCCTCTTCCAAAACCAGCTTCTCCGCCATCATGGAAGACCATCTTTACTCTCTAAATCACATCTCACCACGTGTGAACTTGACCTAATACTATCCCAACTCATTCCAAACTGCACCACAGTCTTCATCCCATTTCTAACCCTCCTCTTCTACCTGTCACTAACAATTGGTGTCTTCCCCTCATGATTCAAACATACCTCGATCACACCCATCCTCCAAAAGCCCTCCCTTGACCCATCCTATGTTTAGCTGTCGCCCCATCTCACTTCTCTACTATGCCCCCAAACTACTGGATCAACATGCCTATTTTGAACTGTAGTCCCACCTCTCCTTCTGCTCCCTCTTTGACAACTTACAATCAGGCTTCCAACCTCACCATTCCACTGAAACTGCCCTGACTAAAGTCACCAATGACATACTAACTGCCAAATCCAAGCCAAACTACTGTCTTCCTCCTCCTAGACCTGTCATCTGCCTTCGACACAGTAGACCATGCCCTCTTACTACAGACTCATCTGTCGACATCACAGTCTTGGCCATGTCTTGGATCTTTTCATACCTAACCAACAGGACATTCAGAGTCTCCCACTCACACACCACCTCCTCATCCCACCCCCTATGTGTCGGTGTCCCCTAAGGTTCAGTTGTGTGACCCAGGCTCTTCTCCATCTACACCTTTGGCCTGGGACAGCTCATGGTCTCACGGCTTTCAGTATCACCTCTATGCTGATGACACACAGATCTAACTCTCTCAACCAGATATCACCTCCTTACTAACCAGAATTCCACAATGTGTGTCCTGTATTTCACCTTTCTTCTCTGCTAGATTTGTAAAAATTAACATGGATAAAACAGAATGCATCATCTTTCCACCATCTCATTCACCCCCCCAACTGACCTATCCATCAAAATGAATGGATGCCCACTCTCCCCAGTCCCGCAAGCTTGACTCTGATGTGTGCTTCAAACGTCATATCCAAGCCCTTTCCACTTGCTGCTGACTCCAACTCCAAAGTATCTCAGGGATCCACACTTTGGAATACCAAGCCATCGAAAACCTGTCTCCTCCATACATGTGTGACCTAGTCTCCCTGTACTAGTTACCTTCACGTAACTTCTCATCCTTCCAAGAGCTCCTTCTCTACTCCCTCTTATCTCTTCTTGTCACGATCGCATACAAGATTTGTCCCGTGCATCTCCGCTACTGTGTAACTCTGTACTCCAACACATGAAACTGTCGCCTACCGTGCAAACCTTGAAAAGGGAGCTAAAGACCCACTTCTTGTGAGAAGCGTACAATCTGCGGTAACCCTCGCTGCAGCATACCACTGCACGACTAGCTGTACCCTGACCTACTGAATCCTCACCCATCCCTTGTAGATTGTTTGTGCACCTCGCTGGCAGGGTCCTCTCTCCTCTTGTAACAGTCGCTGACCCCTTTAAACATGTAAAGCGCCACTGAATAAATGTCACTGTAATAGTAATAGTTATAGTACTTGTACTCTGGGTCAATTGATGGCACTTTCCAGGTGTCTACCCTAATTTTATGTGTTTTAGCAGCTTTTGGGCTGGTTTTAAGGAGTTGTGTATGCGTTTTTTTTGTCCCACCATTGAATCCTATGGCGTTCGGTAATGTTCGACGAACATTTGACAAATCGGCGAATATTGAAAATTCGGGAATCGTAATTAGAGATGAGCGTTGTTCTACTCGAACTGTTCGCCAATCTCAAATTCGAGCTGTTTTGGGCGGTGTTCGAGCCGTTCGGCGAACACGAACGATTTGAGAAAAATTCGGCTGTTCGAGGTTATGTTCGATAACTGTTCGTGCACCAAAATCATAACTGGATTTTTTCTCAGTAATGATGAAAATTAATGTTAATACGCAGTTTGAGTGTACAGCGGGGTGGGGGGAGGGGCAGGGGATGGATCTCTGCAGGAATAATGAAGATCTCCATTTTTTTTTCTCTTTCCCGCATTTACAGTGGGGAGGTGCAATCTGTCAGCCTATCAGCAGCGCACACACGGAGCGAAGTGCTTTTTTTCACACAAGCAAGGGCATGTGTTACTGGCAGTGTATGTCACATGTCCTTGCCCTTTAAGACCAAGCCATTTTCCCCGTCGCCACCATTTTCTCACTGCTGCAGCTGCGTGTTAGACGGCACCGCTGTTGCTGTGAGGCTATACCTTGTTAATTTCAAGCCAATTTTCGCACAAATCTACAGATAGCTTGGGAGTAGGGAATAGTTGTGATTGCAGTCCTCCATCAGGTTGCAAACTGAATATTTTTTTTTTCTGCATCTACCTCTGAAAAAATATTGGGCTTGTTGCTGTGTGTGGGACTTGTTCTATTAATCCATCTATACAGACCTCCATCAGGTTGCAAACTGAATATAACTTTTTTCTGCATCTACCTCTGAAAAAATATTTGGGCTTCTAGCTGTGTGTGGGACTTGACCTCCATCAGGTTGCAAATTGAATATAATTTTTTTCTGCATCTAGCTCTGAAAAAATATTGGGCTTCTAGCTGTGTGTGGGACTTGTTGTATTAGTCCATCTATACTGACCTCCATCAGGTTGCAAACTGAATATATTTTTTTCTGCATCTACCTCTGAAAAAATATTGGGCTTCTAGCTGTGTGTGGGACTTGTTCTATTAATCCATCTATACAGACCTCCATCAGGTTGCAAACTGAATATAATTTTTTTCTGCATCTAGCTCTGAAAAAATATTTGTCCTTCTAGCAGTGTGTGGGACTTGTTCTATTACTCCATCTATACTGACCTCCATCAGGTTGCAAACTGAATATAATTTTTTTCTGCATCTAGCTCTGAAAAAATATTTGGCCTTCTAGCAGTGTGTGGGACTTTCTCTATTAGTCCATCTATACTGACCTCCATCAGGTTGCAAACTGAATATAATTTTTTTCTGCATCTAGCTCTGAAAAAATATTTGGCCTTCTAGCAGTGTGTGGGACTTTCTCTATTAGTCCATCTATACTGACCTCCATCAGGTTGCAAATTAAAAATATTTTTATCTGCATCTAGCTCTGAAAAAATATTTGGGCTTCTAGCTGTGTGTGGGACTTGTTCTATTACTCCATCTATACTGACCTCCATCAGGTTGCAAATTGAATATAATTTTTTTCTGCATCTAGCTCTGAAAAAATATTGGGCTTCTACCTGTGTGTGGGACTTGTTGTATTAGTCCATCTATACTGACCTCCATCAGGTTGCAAACTGAATATATTTTTTTCTGCATCTACCTCTGAAAAAATATTGGGCTTCTAGCTGTGTGTGGGACTTGTTCTATTAATCCATCTATACAGACCTCCATCAGGTTGCAAACTGAATATAATTTTTTTCTGCATCTAGCTCTGAAAAAATATTTGGCCTTCTAGCAGTGTGTGGGACTTTCTCTATTAGTCCATCTATACTGACCTCCATCAGGTTGCAAACTGAATATATTTTTTTCTGCATCTACCTCTGAAAAAATATTGGGCTTCTAGCTGTGTGTGGGACTTGTTCTATTAATCCATCTATACAGACCTCCATCAGGTTGCAAACTGAATATAATTTTTTTCTGCATCTAGCTCTGAAAAAATATTTGGCCTTCTAGCAGTGTGTGGGACTTTCTCTATTAGTCCATCTATACTGACCTAAATCAGGTTGCAAAATGAATATTTTTTTTTCTGCATCTACCTCTGAAAAAATATTTGGGCTTCTAGCTGTGTGTGGGACTTCTTCTATTAGTCCATCTATACTGACCTCCATCAGGTTGCAAATTGAATATAATTTTTTTATGCATCTAACCCAGCCAATAGTTTTGGCCTAATACCACAGTTTGGCCACTCAGCTCTGCTCGGTTCCCATCCATTGTTTTTTTGTGCAAACAACTCCAGAGTTGTGAATTAGTTAACCACCAAAATGAGTGGAAGAAGGCCTGCTGCTGGTGGAAAGGGGAATAGGCGTGTTGGGAAGGGGAAAAAAGGTTGTGTCCGTGGGGTAGGTGTTAAAGCAACAGTAACATATGCAGAAGAAAGACCATCTTCCAGCCAATCTAAGATGTCTACTTCTTTTAGCGGACAATGTGATAAGATCCCTTTCTTACGGCCACGCCAATCGCTACAAATTCCAGATGAGGCACAAAAACAGCAGGTGCTTCAACGGATATCAAGTGCTCCTTTAAGTGGGCTCTCCTCCACATCAACTTCAACATCACAAATACTCCAGTCCTCAAAGGTGTCACCCCAATCGCACTTGCTTCCTCACAGCTCCCAAATCTCCAGCTGCCCGTCTGAGTATGAGGTAGAACAGATGGTTGAGTCTGCAGAGCTGTTTACTCATACTATAGCCTGGGAATCAGAGGTCGACTCCAGCGCTTCTGTGAATCCAGATGAGGAAATGATCTGCACTGATGCCCAGAATCTTTATGAGTCGGATCCAGGACCAGACGCAGAAGGTTCTGACCATAATGTAGACCCTCATTCCCAAACTGTAACTCCTGTTGGTGGAGACAATGAGGAAGACGATGATGAGACTCAAATACCTGATTGGAGCGACAACTTTAGTTTTTTGTCAGGGCAGGAACAGGTTGGCTCTGAGGACGACGGGTGTGATAACGCACAGCGTGATGATGATGAGGTTGGAGATCTCACTTACTGTCAACCCACAGTCAGCCAAGAGATGAGGTCAGCAGAGGAGGTGGAGGAAGATGCTAGTGACGACGAGGTCAGGTTGCGCCTTCCTGGACAGAGACGTAGTACTGGAAGCACGTCAACAACTGCATCCTCAAACACAACTCTGCCTCTCACCACAAGCCGTGGTGGCTCTTCAGGTCTCATAAGTGCTAAGCCTTGCATAGCCTGGGCATTTTTTCAGATCGATAAAGATGACCCAACTCGTGTTATCTGTAACATTTGTCAGCAAAAGCTAAGTAGAGGCCAAAAAATACATAGTTTGAGTACTTCATGCATGAACCGGCACATGGACATGAAGCATAAGTTGCAGTGGGAAGCTCAGTGTGCTACAATGCGGCCTAGCCGGCCGGGCCAACCGCCGTCTGCCATATCTTGTGCATCCGCGGCCTCTTCATCCTCTGTGACTGGAGGAACAGCAGTCACACCTGTTTTGGGGCGCAGACCTGCCACCTCTTTACCCGCAACAGCCAGCGTGATTGGCAGGTCATCATTTTCTTTGGAGGTGGTAACACCAGCTGGTGTTGAGCGCTGTCTGACATCGATAGCACCACCTTTGGATCAAGGCAACCTAACATGTCCGACTGCATCTTCCTCACAGACCGGCAGTTTGCTGGGGACACCCTTATCAACCCCATCTAAGCACAATAGCCAGCCCTCGGTCCCTCAGATGTGGACAAGTAAAAGACCATTTCCTCCTAGCGATGAGAAAGCTAAGAGGTTGAATTTCACCATCTGCAAGCTCTTGGCTACAGAAATGCTGCCTTTCCGCCTGGTGGACACAGAGGATTTTTGAGACCTTATGTCCGTCGCAGTGCCCCAGTACCAGATGCCCAGTCGGCACTACTTCTCAAAGAAAGGTGTGCCTGCGCTCCACCAGCATGTCGCACACAACATCACCGCTTCTTTGAGAAACTCTGTGTGTGACAGGGTGCATTTCACCACAGACACTTGGACGAGTAGGCATGGACAGGGGCGTTAAATGTCGCTGACTGGGCACTGGGTAACTATGGTGACAGCAGGACAAGGGGCTGCTGTCCAAGTCTTGCTGTCCCCACGAGTTGTGCGTCAATCCTCTTTATGTCAAAGTTCCTCCACTGCTTCTGCCTCCTCAACCTCCTCTCGGTCTTCCACCTGCACCCAAAGTCTGTCTGGTCATGCCACAAGCTTTCTAACTGCGCAGAAGGGATCTTGCACACCTCCTTACTATGCTGGCAGTAGGGCTCAACGTCATCAGGTGGTTTTTACTTTGAAATGTCTGGGAAATGTGAGTCACACAGCTGAGGAGTTGTGGTCAGCTCTGGAGAACCAATTTCATGAATGGTTGTCTCCACTGGACCTGAAACCAGGGAAGGCCGTGTGCGACAATGCTGCAAACCTGGGTGCGGCCCTTCGCCGGGGCAATGTCACACACGTGCCTTGTATGGCTCACGTGTTGAACCTGGTTGTCCAGCAATTTTTAGCCCACTATCCCAGACTAGATGGCCTTCTGCAGAGGGCACGGTCGCTGTGTGCTCACTTCCGCCGTTCGCATCCCGCAGCTCAGAGACTTACATCTCTACAGAAGTCGTTGGGCCTGCCTCTTCACCGGCTAAATTGCGATGTGCCTACCCGGTGGAATTCAACTCTGCACATGTTGCAGCGACTGTGGCAGCACCGACAATCCCTGGTGCAATACGTTCTGACGTATAGCCTGGGCCAACGAGATCCAGACGTGGGGCAAATCACGCTGGAGGAGTGGTCTCAGATCAGGGACCTATGCACCCTTCTGCACAGTTTTGAAATGGCGACGAAGATGTTTAGTGCTGACGATGCCATTATCAGCATGACTATTCCGGTGATTTACATGCTGGAGCACATGTTAAACAGAATTCGGAGTCAGGTGGTGGCACAAGAGGAGGTGGAGGAAGTAGAGGAGGAGGAGTTGTATGCGGAAGGGCTAACATCTGCAAGGTCCAGACGGTCGGCAGCACCAAGGCGGCAGGCATGTGAGGGTGGGGGAGATGGTTTTACCAGAGCGCATGGTAGCAGCCAAACTAGTGAGGAAGGTGCAGGAGCCCAGGAAGAAGTGGAGGGCGAACTGATGGAAGACTCATCAGATGAGGGAGACCTTGATCACATTTCTGTTGTGCGAGGTTGGGGGGAGAGGACAGAGGAAGGAAGCATGATTGTTACCTCGCCACCAACACAACAGGGACTTGGTGCTCCTGGATGCGCAACACACATGAGTGCCTTCTTGCTGCACTACCTGCAACATGACCCTCGAATTGGGAGAGTTAGAAATAATCCTGACTACTGGGTTGCCACACTGTTAGATCCCCGGTACAAAAGTAAATTTGCAGAAATTATTCCTGCCATAGAAAGGGATGCACGCATGCAGGAGTATCAGCAGAGACTGTTGCAGAATCTTACATGTGCTTTTCCACAAAATACCAGTGGTGCACGTAGTGAATCTCACAGTTCCAACTTGCCAACCGTGGGACCGTCAAGTGTTCAGCACTCAAACCGTAACAGAACCACAGTATCTGCTGGCAACATCAATTTTGCGGAATCATTTCACCACTTTTTTAGCCCATCCTTTGCAAGGCCACAGGAGACAAGAAGTCTGACACATAGTCAACGCCTAGAGACGATGGTACAGGAGTATCTCCAAGTAAACATTGAAGCCACGACTGTGTCACTGGACCCTTGCTCTTTTTGGGCTTCCAATCTGGATAAATGGCCGGAGCTAGCCACTTATGCCTTGGAGATCTTGTCATGCCCCGCAGCCAGCGTTCTTTCTGAACGTGTGTTCAGCGCTGCTGGTGGTGTGCTGACAGATAAGCACACGTGGCTCTCCACTGATAATGTAGACAGACTCACGTTCATAAAGATGAACAAATCATGGATCCGAAACGACTTTTCTACCCCTGTGTCATCCTGGGGAGAGTAAAAGATGGATGATTGGTTAAAATCACCCTACCAACCGTTTTAAGCTTTCAAATTACTAATCATGTTTATCTGTATCTTGGCTGGAAAATAATTTGGGCTTTGTAGCAGTGTGCAGCACTGATTCTATTAGGCCATCTATAATAAGCTCCACCAGATTTAAAATTACTAATCATGTTTATCTGTATCTTGGCTGGAAAATAATTTGGGCTTTGTAGCAGTGTGCAGCACTGATCCTATTAGGCCATCTATACTAAGCTCCACCAGATTTAAAATTAATAATAATTTTTAGCTGCATCTAGCCCGGAAAATAATTTTGGGGCTCCGAGATGCGCAAGACACATAAGTGCCTTCTTGCTGCACTACCTGCAACATGACCCTCATATTGTCAGAATTCGAAGTAATCATGACTATTGGGTTGCCAAACTCTTAGATCCGCCAAACTTTTCGATCAACCTTTTCATTTAATAAAGACCAAAAAATGGTCATTTTTGAAATTATAAGCATTAGCAGGTTATTAGAAACTGAAATCAAACAGTTTTCAACTCAAAACTTTATTCTATATGATGTTACATTTTCACATAGGACCCCTTGTTCGAAAGGAGCTTCTGAACTCTCTCGTCCATTGAATTTGTCAGGTTTTGGATGGTTTCTGCTTCAATTGTTTTGCATGAGGACAGAATACCCTCCCAGAGCTGTTGCTTAGATGTGAACTGCCTCCCGCCATCATAGACACTCCTTTTGATGATGCTCCAGAGGTTCTGAATGGGGTAGAGGTCAGGGGAGCATGGGGGTCACACCATAAGTTTGTCCCCTTTTATGCCCATATCAGCCAGAGATGCAGATGTTTTATGTGCAGCATGAGATGGTGCATTATCATGCAAAAAAATTATCTTGCTGTGAAATACACGGTTCTTCTTCTTGAACCATGGCAGGAAGTGCTGTTTGAGAAAATCCACATACATTATGGAGTTCATCTTTAGCGCCTTCAGGGATCCTAAAGGGGCCGACAATCTCTCTCCCCATGATTCCAGCCCAAAACATTACTCCACCTCCTCCTTGTTGGCGCTGTAGCCGTGTTTGCGTGGGGTGTCCATCAACCAGCCATCCTCCACTCCATCCATCTGGAGCATCGAGCGCTGCACGGCACTCATCCGTGAACAAAACAGTTTTGAAATCAGTCTTCATGTAATGTTTGGCCCACTGGAGCCGTTTCTGCTTGTGTGAAGTGGATAGAGGAGGTCGACAGGATGGCGTATTCACAGCTGCAAACCTCTGAAGGACCCTGCATCTTGTTGTTCGGGGGACGTTGGAGGCACCAGCAGCTTCAAAAACTTGTCTGCTGCTATGACAAGGCTTTTTTGCCGCTGCTCTTTTAACCTGACGTAATTGCTTGTAGGAAAGAGTCCTCAATTTGCCCTTATCAGCACGCACACGTGTGTACTGTGAATCAGCTACATACTTCTTGATTGCCAAGACACTTCATCCTGATCATCGCACAATGTTGATTGTAGTCATGCCTTGACCTAAACACTCCACAATTTGTTGCTTCTCAGCAGCCGACACATCCTTTTTCTTTCCCATTTTGGCAGAAAATGTAGGCTGCTTAATAATGTGAGACAGCCTTCTTAAGTAGTCTTGCCTTTCATTGGACACACCTGCCAAACTAATTAGCACAGGTGTCTGCAATTGCTTACAGTGATATAAAGAGCCCTGACACACATCACCATCAATGAGTTTAACTGACAAACAAACAAATTCTTCCCTTATCACTCCTAAACACTTTTTGCATAATAATTTGGAACACAGTGTACATGTGCTTTTCCACAAAACACCAGTGGTTCACGTAGTGAATCTTACAGTTCTAACTTGCCAACCGTGGTCTGTATGGAGTTGTTCAATAAAGGGCCCAAAATTAAGATAACATAGATGGGAGAGGTCTCTATGAATAGGAATTCCTAAGTATTTGATACCCTGTGAGGGCCAGGCAAAGGGAAAGTTGGACTGGATGGAATCCTATATGGATTTGGGGAGGGAGACATCGAGGGCCTCAGACTTCGCTGCATTGATTTTAAAATTTGACCATGTAACAAAGTGATCTATTTCAGCCATAACAGCATGGATGGATATATGTGATTGAGTGATATATACTAGGACATCATGAGCAAATAGAGAGCACTTGTACTCGGTGCCTCCCACCTCAATCCACCTAATATTGGGGTTATGGCGAATTGATGAGAGCAGGTGCTCCGTCACTAGGATGTATAAGAGAGGGGATAGAGAACATCCCTGCCTTGTCCCATTGGTGATTGTGAAAGGTGATGAAAATGTTCTGATGCGCCCCCTGGGCCTTGGGACACCCGGAGCCGGACACTTTTTGGTGGATGCTGGTGGTTGTAGTCTCCGTGGCGGCGACCCGGTTCCGTGGCTCAGGGCGGTCAAACCAGTGGCGGAACTATTTATGTGGTTTTGATGTTTAAATGTCCGACTACGCCACCCGTGGATTGCGGTCAGAGTGAACCGCCGCTCCAGGGCAGACCGCTGAGGCTGGTGTTGTGGGTGCAGCAGAGCGTAGCATAACTCCCCACGGGAGGAGTATAGCCTCAGGGCAGTGTATGCGGAGGATGGGGGTGATGGTGCAGGGCAGCAGCAGTAACGACACGGAGTCAGTGATGCAGTCCAGGGCCTTTACTCACAGTTCTTATTATCCAGACCACGTCTGCAGGTAACGGCTGCCCACGTCGTACTGTGCTCACCAGGTGAGGGGCTCAGACAACTCCCAGATAACTTTGGAGCGCTTCACAGGACCCCCTTTATGTGTCCTTTGTCTGGTCTTTCTTACCAACCCTTCTGTCCGGCTGCCTCGGGCCTCCTCTTGGTAAACTTGGCGCCAGTTTCCCTGACCCTATGTGGTGCCTTCCTAGCGGGTGTAGCGAGGGGCTGCGCCACATAAAATGTCACAGCCTCCGGTTTCTAGCTGAGGGTCGTTTCCTGCCTCCACTAGTTTTGGGTACCGGTCTCCCCCTTTGGCCTGACCCCTCCACGCAGGTGGATTCGGGCGTGCGGTGGCGACTCGCCCGTCCGCACCCCTGGGATCCCTTCATTCCTCGTTCCTGGAGCCTTCTCCGCTCCTCTTCCTTCCTTCTCCCTCTTCCAGGCCTGGGCCTCTGTTACTAGGCCCGCCTCCGGAGCAGAGCTCATGCAGAGCCCCTGCTCCCTGCCACTTCTGCTCAGACTTCTCTGCACTGAACTAAGATGGTGCCCACCTTTTATACTCCCTTCTCAATGCCCCCAGGAACTGCTTCCTCCCTGCTCCTGCACTACAGGGTTCCCCTTCCTCAGTGTTCCCTCCCCCCACTCCAGCCAGGGACAGGGACTGTCGTGCCCATCTCAGGGGCATATTGGTCGCCCTGCCCCACGGCAATGTGGTGTAATGCATGCAGGTGTCGGGTCCTGATCCACACTCCATCCTTACCTGAGAGTGAGATATCACACCTCTGGGTGAGGTGCAATACCTCTGTAGCAACCGAGCCCTCAGGGTAATACAGTTCCACTTATCTTCAGCCTAGGTGACGTATTGCGATACAGGGCCGTGATTTTGGCTATAAAAGGGTCCCCTAGACCCCTACCCCAAGCTTTTTAAGAGAATCATATATGGCGTGCCAGGAGACTCTTTGGAATGCTTTCTCAGCATCCAACGAGAGTATCTAATTACAAATTTTTAACTGCATCTAGCTCAGGAAATACTTTGTGCCTAGTAGCAGTGTCTGCTAGTCAGCGGATTATCCCGGCTGTTAAGCAAGCTACACCACCTGTAGTTTTGACACTTAATTTTTTCAAAGGAAATGCTTCGGGACCACGGGATACTCAGTGAAGAGCATCAGGAGGCACCCCAAGGCATAGGGGCTGGGACTGGCAGTAGGATGCCTTGCGGTGGACAGCCGAGCTCGATCCTTTTAAAAGCTTTTTAACTGCAGCAGCTTTAGTGGACGCTACTGGAGCTGGAATTACGCGGCTGCTGGCATGAGACTTGCCCTCCAATAGATCCTTGTAAATGGATTTAAAGTGTATTCATTCAAATTAGAGAGACAATTTAAATTAAAAAGCTTAGAGCTGCCTCCACCACAGGGGGGCTCGCTCGACCCACCAGCGGACAGGCACCAGTATTGGGAGAGGGGGGCTGGCCGTCAGGGTTCACCGCGGCTCTGGCACAAACCCGACGACACGGAGGTGGCATGGGCAGGAGCGGACTGAACGTGTCGGCTTCTCACTTTTTGGATTTTAGAAGGGCATGACATGCCTATATCTGTGTCTCCCCCTCCTTTTACTCCTCCACCTCTTTTCTTTTCGCATGACTATATGTACTTGTCACTTTTCCATGTGTTAGTTGTGTCTTCAGAGCAGTTTGTCAGCTTTTGGACACCTTTGAAGGTGTTTTCTATGTGTTTCTATGTGTTTTTGTTTGCCTGCCATTGGTTTCAACGGTGTTCGAAGGTGTTCGACGAACAGTTCGACGAACAGTTCAGCGAACACACGGGTGTTCGACGAACCGAACCGAACTCGAACACTACGGGGGTGGCTCAACACTAATCGTAATCCAAATTGAATATTGAAACATTCGCTCATCTCTACTTAGGAGGATTGTGATGTGCTCTACGGCCTTTCTGGCAACATAGGTCTAATTTGCCATAATCTAATCTGTGGTTAGGGCTATCTCAGCTCACACAGGAACCACTTGATACTGCAAGGTCAGGATGTTTAGTTGCAGTTTTTAGTGTGTTACCTATTTTTCTGAGTGAGTTGCTCCACTATCATAACAATGATAATTTGATAAAATGTAAAGTCGTCAGTGTAAAGCTTGTATAATAGTGTAAATTTGGTGTGCCTTCTAAATAACTCAACACAACCATTAAAGTCTAAGCTGCTGGCAACAAAAGTGAGTACACCCATAAGAGAAAATGGCCAAATTGTACAAAATTAGCCATTTTTCCTTACCAGTGTCATGTGACTCATTAACAACGTTACAAGGTCTCAGGTTTGAATGGGGAAAAGGTATGGTAAATTTGGAGTTATCGCTCTCACACTCTCTCATACTGCTCACTGAAAGTTCAACAAAGAACTCTGAGGATTTGATAAAAATAATTATTTCTCTACATAAAGTCAACCCAGGCCATAAGAAGCTTTCCAACACCCTGAAACTGAGCTGCAGCATGATGGCCAAGACTATGCAGTGGTTTAACAAGACAGGTTCCACTAAGAACTGGTCTTGCCATGGTCAACCAAAGAAGTTGCTCATATCCTGAGGTTGTCTTTTCAAAATAGACATATGAGTGCTGCCAGCATTCCTGCAGAGGTTAAAGGGGGGGGGGGTCAGCCTGTCAGTGCTCCAACCATACGCCGCATACTGCATACAATTGGACTGCATAGCTGTCGTCCCAGAAGGAAGCCTCTTCTAAAGATGATGCACAAGAAAGCCTGCAAAGAGTTTGCTAAAGACAAGCAGACTAAGGACATGGATTACCGGAACTATGTCCTGTGGTCTGATGAGATCAAGATAAACATATTTGGTTCAAATGGTGTTAAACGTGTTTAGCGGCAAGTGAGGGGTAGAAAGATAAGTGTGTCTTGCCTACAGTCATGGTGGCGGGAGTCAGAAAAAACTGGCCAGCACTTCCAAAACAAGAAATAGATGTGAACAGGTGCTGACTAGGGGCAGCTACCTCCATATATAATTAACAAACAAACCAGAACACTGCAACGCTAAGTATGCGAACATGAAATATATGAAATTTGAATAGCATTACTGCTGTAGAAAAATAGAAATAAATGAGAAATCTTAGTGCATAAATTGGCCAATTCATGTGTACCTGGTAGCCATGGTAAGGCGTTTCTCAAAAATACCAGGACCCTATCAATCTGAACTCCTCTCTAAGTGACTATGTCTGCTTGTGTGTTGGGTAATAGGATTCTTCTGTAATTAAAATCGCCTGTGGCATAGAGGTGGAGTTCTCAGTCAAAGCTTATACAAAGAAACAGAAAAAACTGTCCGGCACTTCCAAAACAAGAAATAGGTGTGAACAGGTGATTACTAAGAGCAGCTACCTCCATATACAATTAACAAACAAAGCAGCACACTGAAACGCTAAGTATCCAAACATGAAATATATGAAATTTGAATAGCATTACTGCTGTAGAAACATAGGAATAAATGAGAAATCTGAGCGCATAAATTGGCCAATTCATGGGTAACATGGTGGCAGGAGTGCCATGGTTTGGGGCTGCATGGGTGCTGCCAGCTGTGGGGAGCTACAGTTCATTGAGGGAACCATGAATGCCAACATGTACTGTAACATACTGAAGCAGAGTATGATCCCTTCCCTTCTGAAACTGTGCCACAGGGCACTATTCCAACATGATAACGACCCCAAACACATCTCCAAGACAACCACTGGCTTGCTAAAGAAACTGAGGGTAAAGTTGGTGGACTGGCCAAGTAAGTCCCCAGACCTAAAACCCATTGAGCATCTGTGCTGTATCCTCAAATGGAAGGTGGAGGAGCACAATGTCTCTAACATCCACCAGCTCCGAGATGTCGTCATAGAGTAGAAAAGGATTTCAGTGGCATGCTATGAAGCTCTAGTGAACTCCATGCCCAAGAGAGTTAAGGCAGTGCTTAAAAATAATGATGGCCACACAAAATATTGACACTTTGCACACAATTTGGCCATTTTTAGCTAGGGGTTTACTCACTGTTGTAGTCAGCAGTTTGGACATTAGTGGCTGTGTGTTGAGTATTTAGAGGTCACTCCAAATTTATACTGCTATATAAGCTGTACACTTACTACTTTACATTGTATCAAAGTGTCATATCTCCAGTCTTGTCCCATGAAAAGATATAATAAAATATTTACAAAAATGTGATGTGGGTACTCACTTTTGTAATATAATGTATGTTGGAAGCATTAATTGCAATATTCAGCAGCATAGCATGCTAAATTCTCTATTTCACTCACTGACAGGAGACCACTCATATTTGATTTTCATATTCACGGTAACGTGCCAACTAGTTTCTCTTTGTGCTTCTTTCAATGAAGCAAGGGCTGTAATTTTTAACTGAACATTGAGAAAATTAGGAAAAGCTGCTATTAGGCTTGTCAATGTAGGTATGCAGATCGCATATGAATGATCACATGATGACTTAAACAAATTATGCTATGAAAAGTAGGGGGCACCAAACTAAATTTTTGCCACTGATGCAGAAAAACCTAGATTTGCCTCTGCTATACCACACAACAGTCTTGTACTGAAGCTTCAGAAGCAGATACCAAGGGACTCTCTATGCATAAAGGGATAAAATCTGGTTAAGGGACAGGAAACAAAGAGTCATTGTAAATGGTACATTCTTTAAATGGGATATAGTCAGTAGCAGGGTATCACAAGGATCTTTTTTAGGAACAGCTCTACTTAATCTATTTATTAATCACCTTGTGAATAAAATTGAGAGTAAAGTCTCAGTCTTTACTGATGATTCTAAACTGTGTAGGTTAATAGACGTTGAGATTGACAGTATAATATTACAAATAATCTGGATCAGATGTACTGTACGTATGTATAAATACATGGCAGATGAGGTTTAATGTTGATAAATGCAGAGTAATGCACATAGGTAGGAGTAATTGTATTCCTGAATTTACATGTGAGGCCACGTTCACACGTTCAGTATTTGGTCAGTATTTTACTTCCATATTTGTAAGCAAAAACTAGGAGTGTTTGATAAATATAGAAGTAGTGCACAAGTTTCTATTATACTTGTCTTCTGATTGTTCCACTCCTTATTTTGGTTTATAAATACTGATGTAAAATACTGAAGAAATACTGAACATATGTCCATGTCCTAATGGCAATATACTATGGATTACTGAGCTGGAGAAGGACTTGGGTATTCTGGTTACAAATAAGCTGAGCAGCAGTACTCAGTGCCAAGCAGCAGCTGCAAAAGCAAACAAGATTTTAGACTTTAAAAATGATAAAATCCAGTGATCATCAATTGTATTACTACCCCTCTATAAATCACTTGTAAGTTCTCATGGAGAATATGGGAGCTAGTTTTGTGCTTCACATTTTAACCCCTTTCTGACATATATGTGGTAATAGTACATCCTTGTGCCGTGGGCCTGTTGGGCCAGGGACGTGCTATTACGCATAATGCGATTGCGCCCGCACACAAGTGGTGCGGGGCGATCGCTGCCGGGTGTCAGCTGATCATCACAGCTGACACCCGGTGCTAAGTGCTGGGAGCGGTCCCGCACTGCTCCCATCACATTAACCCCCGAAATGCTGCGATCGAAGTCATCCAGCGATGTTGGAGCTGGGTCCCGGTGGTTGTCATGGTGTTCCTAATGTCGTCATGACAACATCCGGGTCATCAGGCAGCAAGAAGTTAATTTGATCGTGCGCAGTACGCAACCAAAGTAACTTCTCCCTCTGCAGCTCTGATAGCCTGGATAGCACAGGGATGCTGCTGCATTCCTGTGCTATACAGGCGATCAAAGTGTAAAAAGTGAAAGTCCCATAGTAGGACAAAGTATAAAAGTTCCCAAAGTGTCATAAAGTGAAAAAAAAAAATTGTAAAACTATAAAAAAAATAATCAAAAAAAAATATATATGTACTGTACTCATAAATAAATATTATTATGACAAATAAAAAAACAATAAAAGTACACATATGTGGTATAGCCGCGTCTGGAACAACCTGACCTATAAAACTGTCCCACTAGTTAACCCCTTTAGTGAACATAGTAAAAAAAAAATGAAGCCAAAAGAAATGCTTTTACATCATACCACCAAACAAAAAATGCAATAAAACGCGATCAAAAAGACCAATGTAAATAAAAATGGTACTGCTGAAAACATCATCTTCTCCTGCAAAAAATAAGCCACCATAAACCTCCATCAGCCGAAAAATAAAAAAGTTCTAACTCTCAGAATAAAGCGATACAAAAAAAATATTTTTCCTATAAAATAGTTTTTATTGTGTAAAAGTGCCAAAACATAAAAAAAAATAAATGTAGTACCGCTGTAAATGTACTGACCCGAAGAATAAAGCTGCCTTATCAATTTTACCACATGCAGAATAGCATAAAAAAGGCCAATAAAACAATTCCTGAATTGTTAGTTTATGTTCATTCTGCCTCCCAAAAATCAGAATAGTAAGCGATCAAAAAATGTCACATGCCCGAAAATGGTACCAATAAAAACATCAACTTGTCCGGCAAAAAACAAGCCCTTAGATGGCTCTGTCGGCCGAAATATGGAAAAATTATAGCTCTCAAAATTTGGTGATGCAAAAACTATTCTTTGCAAAAAAATTTACCGCTTGAGGAATGGCGTAAAAAATAAACTCTAGGGTTATGGTTGTGCTAGGGTTAGGGTTGGGCTAGGGTTAGCGTTGGGCTAGGGTTAGGGTTAGGTTTTTGCTAGGGTTAAGGTTGGGCTAGGGCTAGGGTTGGGCTAGGGTTGTGCTAGGGTTAGAGTTAGGATTGGGCTAGGGTTAGGGTTGGGCTAGGTTTGGGGTTGTATTAGGGTTGGGGTTAGAGTTGTGCTGGGGTTCAGATTTCTTCAAAAGTAAAGAAAAGAAATGACGACGATATGGTGACTAGTGTTAAGCGCAAGTGCTCGTTACTTGAGTTTGCATCAGGTGCTCAGGTATGCACCGAGTATCGCGGATGTTCGAGTGACATGCTCGAGTCTCCGCCCCATATGCTTTGTGGCCAAAAAAACCTCACGGGGATTGTCTGACATGCACGAGCGATCCCTTCATATTTTTTTGAGGTGTCTAACAACCGTGAAACATGCAGGGCGGGGACTCAAGCATCCGCGATACATGGTGCATACCCGAGTACCCAATGCAAACTCAAGTATCAAGCACTTGCGCTCAAGACTAATGACAACTTATTCAATATGATGACCTAATGTTATCAAATTCTGTGTCATACCTCTGGGTTAAAAATGTTCACTATACCCATTGATAAAATCATTGAGGGGTATAGTTTCCAAAATGTTGTCATTCGTGGGGGGTTTCCACTGTTTAGGTGCATCAGGAGCTCCCCAAACACAACATGACGTCCGCTAATTATTCAAGCAAATTTACATTCAAAAAGTCAAATGGCGCTCCTTCCCTTCTGAACCCTGCCGTGCACCCAAACAGTGTTTTTTCCCCATTTATGGGGGATCAGCTTACTCTGGAGAAATTGCACAACAAATCTGCATGGTGTAATTTCTCTTGTTACCCTTATGAAAATGCAAAATTGGAGGCTGAAAAACATTTTTGTTGGAAAAATTAGAAAATTTTATTTTTACGGCTCAACGTTATAAACTTCTATGAAGCACCTGGGAGTTCAAGGTGCTCACCACACGTCTAGATAAGTTCCCTGAGGGGTCTAGTTTCCAAAATGGTGTCACTTATGGGGGGTTTCCACTGTTTAGGCACATCAGGGGCTCCCCAAACCCCACATGGCGTCCGCTAATTATTCAAGCAAATTTTACATTCAAAAAGTCAAAGGCGCTCCTTCCCTTTCGAACACTGCCGTGCACCCAAACAGTGGTTTCCCCCACATATGGAGAATCAGCGTGATCAGGAGGAATTGCACAACAAATTAAGTGGTCCATTTTTTCCTCATACCCTTGCAAAAATAAAAAAATTGGGCTCTAAAGTAACATCTTTGTGAAAAAAGTTAAATGTTTATTTTTTTCTTCCACGTTCCAAAAATTCCTGTGAAGCCCGTGAAGGGTTAACAAACTTCTTGAATGTGTTTTTGAGCACCGTGAGGGGTGCAGTTTTTAGAAAGGTGTCAACTTTGGGTATTTTTTGTTATAAAGGCCCCGCAAGGTCACTTTAAATGTGATGTGGTCCCTAAAAAAATGGTTTTGTAAATTTTGTTGGAAACATATAACTTTGTATTGTACATCGTTGGAAAAATGTGAAATGTGTCAAATTTTAACCCTTATAACTCCCTAACAAACAAAAAATCTTTGGTTCCAAAATTGTGCTTATGCAAAGTAGACATGTGGGAAATGTTATTTAGTAACTATTTTGTGTGACATATTTCTCGCATTTAAGGGCATGAAAATTCAAAGTTTGAAAATTGGGAAATTTTCTACATTTTCACAAAATTTCCGATTTTTTCCCTAATGAGTCATATCAAATAAATTTCATCACTATCATGAAGTACAATATGTCACAAAAGAACAGTTTCAGAATGAGTGGGATCCGTTGAAGTGTTCAGAATAATTACCTCATAAATTGACAGTGGTCAGAATTGTAAAATTTGACCCAGTCATTAACGTGCAAACCACCCTCGGGGGTAAAGGGGTTAAAAAGGATAACTGGAAGTTAAATTCAGTTCAAAAGTGGGCAACTAGATTATTACAAGGGATGTAAGGCCTCCCATATGATGAGAGGTTGGAAAAGTTAGGCTTGTTTAATTTATAAAAAAGTCACTTCAGAGGTGATCTCAGTTATATGTATAAATATAAGTGTGGTCAATTCAAAAGACGGGCACACAATTTATTATTTTCAAAGACCTTACAAAAGACTAGTGGAATGCCCTAATGCAAGAGGTAGTAATGACAGACACTATAACAGCTTTTATTAAAGGAATATATGCTTTTCTTACAACAAATGGCATTGTGGGATATAAATAATCTAGACTAGAGAGTGTATAATTGATGGAAAAAGGTTTAACTTGATAGACCTGTGTCTTTTTTTCAGTCTATATAACTATTTAACCATGTAACTTATTGGATATAGTTTTATTTTCCTTCTAGAAAATAATAAATGTCTCTAATAAATTTAAACTATTCATGATGAAGCTAAGCAACACATAGTAGAAATAAAATTTTGAATTTTGAACGCCGAAACGAGCTATAGCTATTATTTAGAATGGAGATACAGTAAGAAATATTCATGAGTTGTTACAATAACTTCACTGAAGACAGGCATGTCTGTTTATTATTACCAACCATTTGAACTTTGAAAAGAACAGGTATTCCGATAATGAAAGAGCATCACAGAGAGCTAATCTCTGCAAAGCACATCAGGGGACTGACAGTGTAACTTCTCATTTCATTCAAATTAACTTAAATAAGATTTGACATTCTTTTTTAAACTTACTGATTGCAGAAAATGTAGCCCTTGGTAGTAACAACTTTTTGTCCCTTTTTTCTAATATGAATAAAAAGCTTTCCTGTTAATATCAATCATATCTACTTGCCATTAAACCACAAATTTTAATTACAAAGAAGCTCCACATGCATGCAGCTTCACATCATTTTTCGCTAAATAATATCTCATGAGCTATTTAATTAAGCTTTGATGTAGCTGCCACCCAGCACAGAAGAATTAACCAGGATGTAAGCTGCCCCTGTAAAGTCAACTTTTACATTGGTATCTCCATGTAATTTACAATACTTACAATTGATCTTTTGCAAATGAAGGCATTGTGTTTTTTCATCATTAGTGGCACACAGTCCTGCTCATCGTTATTGGCATCCATGAAGTTTAAGTACAGAATGTGGAATATCTCCTGAATAAAGTGAATCAAGTGAAACAGTTTTTTTGTATGGAGCACTCGTGTTAAATACAAAAGAGCAAATGGTAAACAATAATTTAAAACAAAAAACAATGGGAGGGAAAAATAGAAAACCTAATGCTTGCTATGTCACTGGTATTGGCACCCTTTACATTAATTTGGTATGGAAACACATTTTGACTTGACTTTCAAAAGAGATTCACCTGTGATTAATTGTCAGTGCCCATGTGACATGAATTAGCCAATGAATGATAACTTCAGTGTTTTAAAAAGCCACATAGTAAGCACTGTTCCTTTTGTCACAATGGTGAAGATAAAGGAGCTGTCTGAGGACATCAGAACTGCTATTGTTAGCAAACATAAGACTTCCAAAGGGTATAAGGCCATCTCCAGAGACCTTGGTTTCCCATTCTCAACAGTGTGCAATGTTATTAAGAAGTTTGTCAAGCATGGAACTGCCGTGAACCTCCCTGAACGTGAGGGAAAGAGGAAAATTGACAAGAGATGTCTTCGAAGGTTGGTGCGAATGGTGGAAAAAACACCACGTCAAACATTGAAAGACCAGAAGGCCAACGTGGAACAGTCTAGGGTCATGATTTCAATAAGTACCATATGCCACACACTAAACCGAACAGACCTTTAAGGGCGAAGACCAAGGAACAAACCATTGCTGAAGAAAAGACCTAAAATGAACAACTGATCTTTGCTAAAGAGTACCTTGACAAACCACAATCCTTCTGGGAAAATGTTGTGTGGACAGATGAAACAAAAATAGAGTTTTTTGCCAATGCAAAGCAACAGTTTGTTTACAAATTGTGCAATGAAGCTTATAAGGAAAAGAACACCTTACCAACAGTTAAGCATGTTGGAGAATCCATATTGCTATGGGGTTGCTTTGCTGTGTCTGGTACTAGAGACCTTGATCGTATCACAGGAATTATGAAATCAGAGAATTATCAGGAGATTTTAGAGCGAAATGTACTACCCAGTGTAAGAAAACTTAGCTTGAGTCGAAGATCATGCGTCCTCTAGAAGGATAATGGCCCAAAGCACACATCCAAATGTACACAGCAATGGATGAAAAATAAAAAATGTACTATTTTAAAATGGCCAGCAATGAATCCTGACCTCAGTCCCATTGAAAATCTTTCGGGTGAGCTGAAATCTGCCATTGGAAAAAAGAACCCTGCAAACACTCAAGAGCTTGAACAAACTGCAAAAGAAGGGTGGGAGAAAATTCCAGCTGAGAAATGCAAGAAGCTTATAGATGGTGTAGCATCGGCGTCTTTGCCTCCTGCCGGGCAGAGACGCCGTTCCCCTCACCGCCGCGGTCCCAGTCCGGCGTTTTCCTGCTTCCCTGTCGCTGCTGTGGCGCACACCACGCGCAGCATCCCGGTCGCTGTGCTTAAGGCGCGTGCATATGCTCCCTCCCTCTTAAAGGGGCCACGCGCGCCCTCCGCGCGCTGTCCTAAAGACCGTCCCGATGGCCGGAGGACTTCTCCTATATAAGGCACCTCCTCCAAAATTGAGGTGCCTGTGCAAGGTTGTTGTTTTGTGTGCTAACACTTTCCTCAGCCCTCAGGTCTCGCAGCCTGTCAGCTTTTCCCGCCAGTCTGTCTAACAGTCCTGCTCGCCAGTCTGTCTAACAGTCCAGCCTGTTGGTAACCTGCCTGTTACCTGTCGTGCCCGCCAGCCTGCCTACCTGGAGCACCTGCCAGTTACCTGCCGTGCCCGCCAGCTTGCCTACCCGGGCACCTGTCTGGCTATCCGCCCTACCCGCCTGCTTGCCTACCCGGAGCACCTGTATCGCTATCTGCCGTACCTGCCTGCTTATCTATCTGGATCACCCGCCAGCCTTCCTGCCGTGCTCATCCGCTGTAATGGTCAGCTCCTGTCATCTGACCCATGGGAGTCATCTGCTCTCACACAAGGTCGGTCCCACAGTGGCACCTGGTTCACCTGCCTGGTCCCTCCCTGGTTCACGGAGTTGACTAAGCCGCCGTGTGACTTGGGTCGGTCAGTGTAGGCACTTAGTTGCGCCCCTCTGGTCCCTCCTTGCACCGAAGCACAAAGGTTCCACCAACCGGACCCATAACAGATGGCTACAAGAAACGTTCGGAGGCTGTTGTCAATGCCAGAGGGTGTGCAACCTAGTATTAATTAGGGGTGCCTTTATTGCTGCACATGCTGTTTATTCTGTTTTTACTTTGAAATTACAACATGGAAGATGAAAACAATGTTTTATTGTTGAATTACTTTGAACCACTAATTAAAAAATCCTGAGGATATAACTTTGGTACATTTCCAATTATTTCTGAAGATATTGTACAGTTTATGAAAAAAATGAAGTGGTGCCAATAATGGTGAGCAGCACTGTATACAGTGGCTTGCAGAAGTAGTCACTCCCTTTTGCTTTTTACCTATTTTGTGACATTACAATCTGTGTTTAAATACTTTGGAATCTGATTTGTGTGTTTTGCATCAGCACTAAATAGTCTAAGTTGGTGAAGTCCACTTGTGTGCAATGTAAGTGTCACATTGTCTGTCACTATATACACACCTTTTCTGAAAGACCACGGAAGCTGCAACACCATCAAGCAAGAGGCACCACTAATCAAACAACACCATGAAGACTAAGGTAAAACTTAAGGTTGGGTTATAAAAAATGATCCAAATCTCTGATGATCCTCTGGACCACCATCAAATCCATCATCATCAAGTGGAAAGAACATGGTACCACAACAAACCTGCCAAGAGAAGGCTGCCCTCTAAAATTCTCTGCCCAGGCAAAGAGGACATTAATCAGAGATGTAGCACAGAGAAATAAGGTAACCTTGAAAGAGCTGCAGAGTTCCCAAACAGAGATTGGAGTATCTGTTCATGCAACAATAATAATCTGTACACTCCATAGAGATGGCCTTTATGGAAGAGGGGGTAGAAAAAAGCCTTCATTTGCACACAAAAATTGTAAGGCTCATTTTAAGTGTGCCAAAAGATATGTGGGAACTACCCAAATGTATGGAGGAAGGTGCTGTAGTCAGATGAGACCAAAATGTAACTTTTTGGCCACCAAGGTAAACGCTATGTCTGGCAAAAAAAACAACACATCTTATCACCCCAAGAACATCATCTTCACAGTTAAACATGGTGGTGGCAGCATCATACTGTGGGGATGTTTTTTGGTAGCATGGTAGTCGAGGGGAAGATGGATGGTGTAAAACAAAGTAATATTTTTGAGCAAAACCTGTTTCAGTCTGTCAGTGATTTTGAGACTGTGACGGAGGTTCACCTTGCAACAAGACAATGACCTAAAGCATGCTGCTAAAACACCACTCAAGTGGATTAAGGGAAAATGTGTAAATGTTTTGGAATTTCATAGTCAAAGCCCAGACCTTAATCCAATTGAGAATCTGTGGTCAGACTTCAATATTGCGGTTCACCAGAGGAAACCATCTAATTTGAAGGAGCTGGAGCAGATTTGCCTTCATGAATGGGAAAAAATCCCAGTAACACGATGTGGAAAGCTCATAGAGACTTATCCAAAGCCACTTTCAGCTGTAATTGCTGCAAAAGGAGGCTTTACAAAGTACTGACCGTAGGGGGGTGAATACTTATGCACACTGAAGTTTTCAGTTATGTTGTCCTATTTGTTGTTTGCTTCACAATAAAAAGAAACCAAATGTTCACAGCTGTAGGCATGTTCTTTACATAACTGATGCGAACTCTGAAAAACAACAGTGAAATTCCAGGTTGTGATGAAGCAAAACATGAAAAAGGCAATTGGGGGTGGGTGAATACTTTCACAAGCCACTGTATTTAAAGTGTTGGGTCAGCAATTATTGAATATTCCGCTATGAAGATAAGACAAATGTCCATCAAGTTCAACCTATAATCCTACATGTGGATCCAGAGAAATGCAAAACCCCATGAGGCAGTTTCAAGGAGTAAAATTTCCTACACAATCAGCTTAGTTCACTGGATCAACATTTAATGACATAATCTAGTACTCTATGCACCGTGTAATCTTACAGTTTTAAAGTAGAGTGTCAAGGCCCTCCTTGACCTTTTTTGTTGAACCGACCATGTCAATGGTGTGTAGCATAAAAATCTATAGTTTCACTGCTCAAACAGAAGAATCACCATCTGTGATGCTCTGTTAAAATACCCCACTTGGTTTAGAAGACTCCAAATTATATTCTATGGATATAAATTGTTCTCTAGGGCATTAGAGTTTGTTCTGTCTATTGCTGAAATCTAACATATGTTAGAAAAAGTTTCAAAATTTGTGATTCTAAGCAATTATGATGAAAAACCTTTATAGTGATCAAGATGATCTTATAAAATGTTGTCCTTTCTCTCCCATGCATTAAAGATATCAAACATGTGCTTGTTTTTTTCTTACTGTTGACTTTCATAGCTGATTTTCCTAAAGTCTTGTGGTGTAGAATCATAAAAATACCCCCAAAATAACGGACTAGAAAAGTATATCTTCAGAATTTGCAGTTATTTAAAGGACCCCAGTGAAGGTCTTCAGATAGTGTTTTTTACTATAAGGGATAAGAAAAAAAAGCCTTGAAGCAAATAGTATCCCAAATGATGTGTACTAGATTTTTGGAGACGGGTAGTTGTTCCAGGCATTTAAACTAATTGCTAATTAGGAAGCAATTTGCCCATTAAAATGAAACAGCCATAAAGACTTAAAGGGTTTTCACTTTTACTTACTTTTTAAAATAGTTTTCAACATATTCCCTGTGAAAATTTTTATTTTATAGGCATTTGTTGGAATTTAATCCATTATAAAACAGGGTGCAGGTTTCTTTGTCAAAAACTGGCTTGCCTAGAGATTTGTCTGGTCCACAATTAGTTCTAATAGCTCACCTGACACGAAAAAGATGTTCTAAGATCACAAAGAAATATTTGGCAGCACTTCATGATGGCAAATTTCTGCATTTGTGCCTGCTACTACAGCAAATACAGTATGGATTCCTTCACAGTATCTGAAGAATTAGCACTTGCCAAGTAAACCCATAAAATGTATATCTATAAACTGTTTTCTGTGTCTCTACCTTAGTTTAATCACAAAATTGTGCAAGTTTGCTTTGCATTTAAATGTTTTGTTTCATTATTATGAAATTGATATAACCTGATATAGCTATACTATAACAATTACAATTGAACAATGTATCACTTTCTTTAAATATTGCTGTATACTATTTTTTATCTATTTAAGTTGAAGGGAATCTGTTAGCAAGTTTTTGCTATGTAATCTGAGGACAGTATGAGGTAGGGGTTAAAATACAGAATTCAACGATCTGTCACTTATCTGTGTGCTGTTTGTTAACGTTTTATCACTAGGACCTTATCACTGCAAGGTCTGATATGCATGCTGGTTTATCAGACTCCGCCCCTTCCTGTGATAAGCAGCTCACTGTCAATAGACACTGTATATACAGAGCCTGTTGTGAGTGGGGTTAGCTTTCTCAGCTCTGCTGCATAATCAGCATAATCTGCATAATTCTGATTGTGCCAGAATGGCTGCACCCAGTAAATATAGTGAAGCATCATTGTATTCATGGTCTCTTTACCTAAATCAGGCTGCTCTCAGGTGAGGTAACCAAAACCTTTGGTCCTGATTCCCTTTAACTATTAATCAGGACAATTATTAGGGCTAGTAACTATTAGATCTAGAGTGGAATTCACTTAGAATTCTGCAAAATTCTGTGTTTTTAAAAATACGTGTTTTTTATAATTCACTTGGTGCAAATTTGGCTACATGACGGCTAGTTGCTATTTTGCTGAACTTTAGAGGGCTGGAGAAAAGGTAAAAAATGCAAAATATAATACCTCACATATCACCTGTCCGGGCATCCCCTCTGCCTCTGGTGGCCACTGCCCACCATCTGGTCCACAGTTCCATTTCTTTCCACAGCTGTGCACTGGTGTCTTCACATTAGAATAAAACTTCTGACAATGACCAGGCCACAGAGGTCATGGCACATTGTAACTTTGTGACCTCCCCAAGGACTGTAACCTCCAATACCTGGTCACGGCCAAAAATACTGTTCAAGAGTGAAGACACCAGATCCAGTATGTGAAAAGAAGAGGCTTAGAGGACTTCATGGTTGACGGCGGCACCGGATGCAGCATGGCTATTCGTCTTTTTTTTTTAACACGTTACATTTATCATGCTCTGGAGAAATCCCAGAGGATAATATAGAACATTTAACTTGTGGAAATTAAAATGTACTACAAATGGAATTTCCTGGCAAAATCTGCATCATTTGGCGAATTCGACCCAGATAATAAATGCTTACTTCTAATTAGACTCTATCTCCAACTTCTAACCCTAACAACTATTCCTAACCCTAATATCGAATCGCAAACCTAATCCTATTCAGAATTACTGTAATGTGTGATTATTTATTTTTACAGATGATGTTTCTTCATTTTGCAAAGCTCTGTCATCAGGTATTTATCACTCCTTTTACAAAATCCCAGGTGAGAGGAGAGGTAGTGGACTGTGGGTGAGGACAGCTGGCTTCTTCCGGTTACCCAGCTGTCATTTCTTTAATAAGCAAATTACTGCTTCTTCCCATGCTCTGGCTGTAAGATAACAACTGATGTATTGAAATTCCAGTACTTCTTAGAGCAAAATATTATTCTGTAGTTACAACCAATATTATAATATGATGTAAAGTATATTAAATAATCAATACAACATTATACATAGGTAAAAAAAAGTGTCCTAAAAGATAAATAATATCAGGTTGAAGATGGAAGAGACAAAGTGCACCCCAAGAAAATGTTCTCCCAGTAAAAGCAAACATATATAATATAACAGTAACAGCAGCAATAATAATAATAATATTATAATGTAAACCGACATACAATGAATAACATTATTCAAATGCAGATAAATATCTCACCAATTGATCTAAAATTGCATATGGCAATAATATTACTGTATAATGGACCCCCATAATTAGATCATATATGTGAACAAATATCAAATGGATATTACATGTCTAAAATATGTTTTCCAGATTAACATCTTTGTTTAAAGGGTTACTCCTAGGTGAGCAGGCCTAGAGACTTCAAGTGTACTTTTTAGATTCTGACAAGCGTGCAATACTTGCTGATTACACATACATCCCAGCAGTTATCAGTAAATACGATGTGACCAGACTCACCTTTCAATGTGTGGATCAGATCTGACTAGAAGTGATCAAATCTTATGCAATTCAAAATTGTCAAATCTTCTGGAAAAATTCAAATTTATTTGCCATGAATCTCAATATCGCAAAAGCCTGTAACTGCTCGAAAAATAGATGCATACGACTTGGAGAACTCTGAGGACTGTATTGAATCCCTTTTTCAACTCTTCAATGTAATGTCAGCCTTTCTGATGTCAAAGTGACCTCAATCTAACTAGCTAAGGAAAAAAGGATGATAATTAGTTGTAGACTTCCATCTTCTCTGGTCTTCTGCAGCACATCCCCTCACGATGTCCTTAAAAATAGCAATGTCATTATAATGCACCTCAATAAAAATATCTGCCCTACGCTGAACCCCTGAATAAATAATTGACCCTCACTATATTCCCTGCACAAAATATGACCCCAAACTCTCTCTCTTATGGTACATGCCCTCCACACTGCCCTCTCCTTTCCATACTGGACCACCTTCCCCCACTATCCTCTTACACTGTGTCTCTCCTTTAGGGCCCAGTCTCTATAATTTGCCCCATTGTCACACTCCCCCTCCTTGGCATACTGTCCCCTCTTAGCTGTGTCCTTACACTGTCCCCCATGCTACTCCCTCACCCTACTCAGTCTCTATTCTGAGCCCACTCAAACTTTTCTCTCCCCATACTGTCTCCTCACACATTTCTCCTCAATAGTCTCCTCACACGTTTTCGCCTCCCTCCTCATACTGTCTCCTCTCATATCCACCCTGTTAACCATACTGTCTCCTCATATATTTACCCCCTCACTCTCTATAGTGCCTCCTCACACATCCCCTTGACTCCCCCTTTTTTATACACATACCATCACCCTCTCTACCCATACTTTGTCTGCACACATCCCATCACCCTCGATCCCCATACTGTATCTGCATATAATTTTTCCCTTGCTACTCATACTGTGTCCGCACCCATACCCAAACTCTCTCCCCATACTGTGTCGGCACCCATACCCTCCTTCGCTCCCCATACTGCGTTTGCACCTATCCCCCACTTATCATACTATTTCCACACTATCCCCACTCATACTGTTTCCTCATACATGCCTCCATCTCCTCCGTTGATCCTCATTTTGTGTCTTTAAATTCATCCAACTTCCCATATTGTGTTTGCACCTGTCCCTTCCTTGCTCTCCAAACATATGTCCTCAAATCTCCCACACCACTCCCCCCACAATAAATCTCCAAACACACACTAAATAGCCCCATCCCCTCACTAAATATCCCCACACACATTAAATGCCCCATCTCCTCACTAAATCTCCCCACACACACTAAGTACCCAATCCCCACATTAAATTTTCCCACCCACACTAAATCTCACCACATATTAAATACCCCCATCCCCACATTCAATCTCCCCACACACATTAAATGCCCCCATCCCCACACTAAATAGCCCCATCCACACATCAAATCTCCCCTCATACGCTTAATGTTTGGTATCTTCAGCTCTGGGCACTTACCACCAATTTGCACCTCTGCAGCACTGACGAGTGACGTCAGCAGCGTGATTACATGACTTTCAGCATGATCACATGACTTGATCTTGCTGCTGACGTCGCTTTGACCAGGCGGTCAGAGCTTCAATTGACCACTGGGAGCTGGTACACTGCAGCTACTCTGAGCCAACTGACAGATTTACAACCAGCTCAGAGAACAGCTGACTCCTAGTCCAGGAGGCAGCAAAATGCAGCAACCGGGGAGACATTTTGAATCGCCGCATTAGGCGACCAGACTGCGCCCCCCTGCCAACTGCGCCTGGGGCAGATGTCCCGCCTGCCATCCCCCTAGATTCACCGCTGCCAGAGATGTCTTTTTCTCTCATTCTCTGAGAATTCCTTTAAACCAGATCATACCATGCAAAAAGTTAATCAATTACATTTACGCCTTGGCTTTTTACCTATTTTACAACCTGTAAATATTTTTGGAATCCAATTTGTGTGTGATCCATCAGCACTAAGTTGTCTAAGTTGGTGAAGTGAGAAAAATATAGGCATAAATTAAATTTAATGAAGCAAATAGCTAAAAATTGCCATGTGCAAATGTATTCACCACCTTTTGGGGTCCAGTTCATTATGTGTTATTGAGGTCATCACCTCCTCCCATCAGAAGGGAGATTGGAATAAGAGATTTCCTGAAAATGAATGTCAAAGAAAATTTCGACTGAATGGTGTGGTCCCCCATGGTCTTAACAAGATTATATAGTATGGATGCTTCATAGGATATTTGTTTTGATTGATGCTTATTATAAGCTGGATTGTGACTGGAAATTTAAGAGGATTTCTCTGCTTAGCTATGCAAACTATGATAAGCTATGACATTAATTACCATAGCGAAACTTGTCATATCATTATCACAGGAATATTTTCCCATTATATGTTTTTTTTATATCTTAGTTTATCGCTCTTATTTGTTACTTGCAGTATATTTAGGGAAGGCAAAATAATGTCATGTAAAATGCACTGAAGCACATCTACAGCACAACCTGTGCTACTTGCAAGCACCATGGAAATATGACACATCAGTGCATCTCTTATCTATTGGGGATGCACATGCCTTAGCCATGTCAGTATCTCCGCAGGCGCTCCCATACTATCACACACTAGCCTGCATTAGCTGATTCCGCATCAGTAGTGTGCGTGCGCATCCCTGCCTGCCAAATCCATCTGCCCTTCAATACTGTTTCGAGCATGCTCATTGGCTATTTAATAAACTCAAAAGCATAATGAAATGATGATTAAGGAGGTAATACCATATATATACTGGCAATTGGTTTGCTTTTGCAAGCCACTATGTTTGTATCATCATCACATTTTTTGTGAAGGCTGATCTAGAAATAACGATAGGCTCCTGATAACCCTTGATATGGAGGAGAAAAGTATTGAGGCACAATGCATGAACTAGTATTGTCTCTGTGACACATATCATAAAGTTTTCCTTTTTTTCTATTTTTTTTTTGCACTTTGAACACACACATAACTGTGTTTAATTGTTTGCACTAATGCACTTTATTGGATGGCGGCTATTTAGACAACCCAGATTGCTATCTATATAGGGGCTATATCTTTGGTATAAATGACAGATGCTATGTAATATTTGTCATAGTGAGTGACTATTGACTGACAACATTGTAATTGTTAGTAATTAGTGTTGATCGAGCACTAAAATGCTCGGGTGCTCGAAGCTCGGGCCGAGCTCACCGTGATACTCCGGTGCTCGACCCGAGCGACGAGCCCAATGCTAGTCTATGGCAGACCCAAGCATTTTTGGCGCGGCACCCCCGGCAGTCTTTTAAAAGTCTAACAAGTGCCAAAAACGATAGTGACAGTGCTCAAATGACATGGGGACAGCATGGGGATTGCCCCAGGAAACATTTCTGACGCCCAGGTCACTGCTGTCAACAACGTGGTCAGAGGTATTAAGCCACTTTTAAGGGCTCACAATAAAACGTTCAAAAACGAAACTGAAACTGTTTTCCTGTGAAATATGTTAAGGAACTTCCTTTCCAGGGTAAAGACTTGTGTATAAGGTAAAATAAATAACCCCCCCCAAAAAATACTCCTCCACACCTTGGGCTATGTTAACAAGTAGCATTTTTTTTGCATTTTTGCACTTTTGTATTGTATTCAACCGTGACAAATGCATTCACCGGGAAACGTCATTTTAACATTTTACAACCTTATCTGGCCATGTGCTGTGTGACACATGCATACAGTGCTGAAAAGACAAAGGAACAGCATGGGGAAGACCCCTGGAAGCATCTCTGACACCCAGGTCACTGCCTAACAGTGTGCCCATCAGAAGTCATCCTTGCCGCAACTATCCCTGTGCAAGTTCTGGTCCCAGGGCACTGTTCAATTGTACCGCCCCCATTCCTTGCAATGCAAGCGCAAGTATGCAGCCTGCCACCCACCCACCCCCACGCTGCAATACCATACTGCTTGCTTGCTTGCACTTGAAATTGGGTCTTTTAGGCATGTGGAGGCGGAATCTTGCCACCACGTCATGGCTGCGTTGGCGGCCTGGAATCCATACTCAGTCCCCAGCCGCCCGGCAGCTGAGTGTCCATAAACGGTCCCCAGCCGCCCCTATGTCTCCTGTCAACTTCACCCCACACACTTTTCTTAGCCCGGCCTGCTTTAGGGCAGCATTGGACGAGCCCACCAGAGAACGAGACTCCTCTGGTGGACCCTGGCTTTTCCATCAGGGGAGTTGAGAGTGCCAATGTGAGGAGCATGATGATTATGATATAAGTTAGCATCTGCTTTGTTTTCTTTTAATGCAAGCATAAGTGTGCAGCCTGCCACCCACCCACCCCCAGGCTGCAATGCCATACTGCTAGCTTGCACTTGAAATTGGGCCTTTTAGGCATGTGGAGGTGGAATCTGGCCACCACGTCATGGCTGTGTTGGCAGCCTGGAATCCACACTCAGTCCCAAGCCGCCCGGCGGCCGGGTGTCCATACTTGGTCCCCAGTCGCCCCACGGTCGGGTGTCCACACACGATCCCCAGCCGCCTGGGGGCAGTCGGGTGTCCATAAATGGTCCCCAGCCACCCCTATTTCTAATGTCAACTTCCCCCCAAACACTTTTCTTAGCCCTGCCTGCTTTAGGGCAACATTGGACAAGACCAAAAGAGAACCAGACTCCTCTGGTGGGCCCTGGCTTCTCCATCAGGGGAGTTGAGAGTGCCAAGGTGAGGACCATGATGATGATGATACAAGTTAGCATCTGCTTTGTTTTCTTGGAATCCAAGTGCATGTATGTAGTAGCGGCTAGGCCTGAGGTGGTCAGCATTTTGGCGCATATCCTACCTCCTCCGAGGATTGCTGGATGTTTTCCTGCTACTATCCCAGTTCTATGACTCCCGTTAAAACAAAGTTTCAGGTGATAAATGATGGATGAGCTAGTGGCAAAGGAGAAAGAGCAGGAGGAATAGGGACCATTCACATCAATATCAGGCCAGTCAACCACATATGTCTTGTAGGATATGTTTCTGTAACAAAAGGAGCGGTTTGGCAACACAGTTATAGGGCATACAGTGAGTGCAATGCCTACCAAAAATTTTGAGGCACTCCAATGCCCCTTGGAAATGATATGGAGGTCAGAGGGCCTTAACTAAACCGTTTTTTCCATTTATACCAACTGGGTCACCTGTACACTGTTAGCCTAAGCAGTGTATGGAAGGCTTTCCAAAAATTATGAGGAACTGGCAATGCCTCTTACAAGAGCCATGCAGTACAGCATATTACAAACATAAGTCCCATTATTGGGGAGTGGGTCTCCCATAGTATTTGCTTATGTCTTCCAAGCAAAAGCTTCCAAAAATTAGGATGGACCAACTTGCAATGCCCCTTACAAGAGCCATGCAGTACAGCATATTACAAACATAAGTCCCATTATTGAGGAGTGGGTCTCCCATAGAATTTGCTTACGCCTTCCAAGCAAAAGCTTTCAAAAATTAGGATGGACCAACTTGCAATGCCCCTTACAAGAGCCATGCAGTACAGCATATTACAAACATAAGTCCCATTATTGGGGAGTGGGTCTCACATAGTATTTGCTTATGCCTTCCAAGCAAAAGCTTCCAAAAATTAGGAGTGACCAACTTGCAATGCCCCTTACAAGAACCATGCAGTACAGCATATTACAAACATTATTCCCATTATTGGGGAGTGGGTCTCCCATAGTATTTGCTTATGACTTCCAAGCTAAAGCTTCCAAAAATTAGGACGGACCAACTTGCAATGCCCCTTACAAGAGCCATGCAGTACAGCGTAATACAAACATAAGTCCCATTATTGGGGAGTGGGACTCACACAATATTTGCTTATGCATTCCAAGCAAAGGCTTCCAAAAATTAGGACGGACCAACTTTCAATGCCCCTTACAAGAGCCATGGAGTACAGCATATTACAAACATAAGTCCCATTATTTAGTAGTGGGTCTTCCATAGTATTTGCTTATGCCTTCCAAGCAAAAGATTCAAAAAATTAGGAGGAAATACAGTGCCCGTTCGAAGACTCGTGGAGGTTCCAGTAGCTTAACAAGACGGTTGTAATGCCCCTTACAAGAGACATGGAGGTCAGAGTGGTATAACAAGACGCTTTTAATGCCCCTCAGAAGAGACGTGGAGGTCAGAGTGGTATAACAAGACGCTTTTAATGCCCCTTACAAGAGATGTGGAGGTCAGAGTGGTAAAACAAGACGCTTTTAATGCCCCTCAGAAGAGAAGTGGAGGTCAGAGTGGTATAACAAGATGCTTTTAATGCCCCTTAAAAGAGACGTGGAGGTCAGAGTGGTATTACAAGACGCTTTTAATGCACCTCAGAAGAGACATGGAGGTCAGAGTGGTATAACAAGACACTTTTAATGCCCCTCAGAAGAGACGTGGAGGTCAGAGTGGTATAACAAGATGCTTATATTGCCCCTTACAAGAGACGTGGCGGTCAAAGTGGTATAACAAGATGCTTTTATAGCCCCTCAGAAGGGACATGGAGGTCAGAGTGGTATAACAAGAAGCTTTTAATGCCCCTTACAAGAGATGTGGAGGTCAGAGTGGTATAACAAGACGCTTTTAATGCCCCTCAGAAGAGACGTGGAGGTCAGAGTGGTATAACAAGACGCTTTTACTGCCCCTCAGAAGAGACGTGGAGGTCAGAGTGGTATAACAAGATGGTTTAAATGCCCCTCAGAAGAGACGTGGAGGTCAGAGTGGTATAAAAAGACGCTTTTAATGCCCCTTACAAGAGACATGGAGGTCAGAGTGGTATAACAAGACGCTTTTAATGCTCCTCAGAAGGGACGTGGAGGTCAGATTGGTATAACAAGATGCTTTTAATGCCCTTACAAGAGATGTGGAGGTCAGAGTTGTATAACAAGACGCTTTTAATGCCCCTCAGAAGAAACGTGGAGGTCAGAGTGGTATAACAAGATGCTTTTAATTCAACTCAGAAGAGACGTGGAGGTCAGAGTGGTATAACAAGACGCTTTTAATGCCCCTTACAAGAGACATGGAGGTCAGAGTGGTATAACAAGACGCTTTTAATGCGCCTCAGAAGAGACGTGGAGGTCAGAGTGGTATAACAAAACGCTTTTAAAGCCCCTTACAAGAGACGTGGAGGTCAGAGTGGTATAACAATACTCTTTTAATGCCCCTTACAAGAGAAGTAAAGGTCAGAGTGGTAAAACAAGACGCTTTTAATGCCCCTCAGAAGAGATGCGGAGGTCAGAGTGGTAAAAGAAGATGCTTTTAATGAACCTTACAAGAGTCATGGAGGTCAGAGTGGTATAACAAGACGCTTTTAATGCCCCTCAGAATTGACGTGGAGGTCAGAGTGGAATAAAAAGACACTCTTAATGCCCCTTACAAGAGACGTGGAGGTCAGAGTGGTATAACAAGATGCTTTTAATGCCCCTTACAAGAGACGTGGAGGTCAGAGTAGTATAAGAAGACGCTTTTAATGCCCCTCAGAAGAGACATGGAGGTCAGAGTGGTGTAAAAAGACTCTTTTAATGCCCCTCAGAAGAGACGTGGAGGTCAGAGGGGTATAACAAGACGCTTTTAATGCCCCTCAGAAGAGACGTGGAGGTCAGAGTGGTATAACTAGATGCTTTAAATGCCCCTTACAAGAGACGTGGAGGTCCGAGTGGTATAACAAGACCCTTTTAATGCTCCTTACAAGATACGTGGAGGTCAGAGACGTATAACAAGAGGCTTTTAATGCCCCTCAGAAGACACGTGGAGGTCAGAGTGGTACAACAAGACGCTTTTAATGCCTGTCAGAAGAGAGGTGGAGGTCAGATTGGTATAACAAGATGCTTTTAATGCCCCTTAAAATAGACGTGGAGGTCAGAGTGGTATAACAAGACGCTTTTAATGCCCCTCAGAAGAGACGTGGAGGTCAGAGTCGTATAACAAGACGATTTTAATGCCCTTACAAGAGACGTGGAGGTCAGAGTGGTATAACAAGACACTTTTAATGCCCCTTAGAAGAGACGTGGAGGTCAGAGTGGTATAACAAGACGTTTTTAATGCCCCTTACAAGAGACGTGGAGGTCAGAGTGGTATAACCAGAAGCTTTTAATGCCCCTCAGAAGAGACGTGGAGGTCAGAGTGGTATAACAAGACACTTTAAATGCCCCTTACAACAGACGTGGAGGTCAGAGTGGTATAACAAGACGCTTTTAATGCCCCTCAGAAGAGACGTGGAGTTCAGAGTGGTATAACAAAACGCTTTTAATGCCCCATACAAGAGACGTGGAGGTCAGAGTGGTATAACAAGATGCTTTTAATGCCCCTTACAAGAGACGTAAAGGTCAGAGTGGTAAAACAAGACGCATTTAATGCCCCTCAGAAGAGACGTGGAGGTCAGAGTGGAATAAAAAGACGCACTTAATGCCCCTTACAAGAGACGTGGAGGTCAGAGTGGTATAACAAAATGCTTTTAATGCACCTTACAAGAGACGTGGAGGTCAGAGTGGTATTACAAGAAGCTTTTAATGCCCCTTACAAAAGACATGGAGGTCAGAGTGGTATAACAAGATGCTTTTAATGCCCCTCAGAAGGGACGTGGAAGTCAGAGTGGTATAACAAGACGCTTTTAATGCCCCTTACAAGAGATGTGGAGGTCAGAGTGATATATCAAGACGCTTTTAATGCCCCTCAGAAGAGACGTGGAGGTCAGAGTGGTATAACAAGAAGCTTTTAATGCCCCTCAGAAGAGACGTGGAGGTCAGAGTGGTATAACAAGACGCTTTTAATGCCCCTTACAAGAGACGTGGAGGTCAGAGTGGTATAACAAGATGCTTTTAATGCCCATCAAAAGAGACGTGGAGGTCAGAGTGGTATAACAAGAAGCTTTTAATGCCCCTCAGAAGAGAAGTGGAGGTCAGAGTGGTATAACAAAACGCTTTTAATGCCGCTTACAAGAGACGTGGAGGTCAGAGTGGTATAACAAGACGCTTTTAATGCCCCTTACAAAAGACGTGGAGGTCAAAGTGGTATAACAAGATGCTTTTAATGCCCCTCAGAAGAGACGTGGAGGTCAGAGAGGTATAACATGACGCTTTTAATGCCCCTTACAAGAGACGTGGAGGTCAGAGTGGTATAACAATACGCTTTTAATGCCACTCAGAAGAGACGTGGAGGTCAGAGTGGTATAACAAGATGCTTTTAATGAACCTTATAAGAGACGTGGACGTCAGAGTGGTATAACAAGACGCTTTTATTGTCACTTACAAGAGACGTGGAGGTCAGAGTGGTATAACAAGACGCTTTTAATGCCCCTTACAAGAGACGTGGAGGTCAGAGTGGTATAACAAGACGTTTTTAATGCCCCTCAGAAGAGACGTGGAGGTCAGAGTGGTATAACAAGACGCTTTTAATGCCCCTTACAAGAGACGTGGAGGTCAGAGTGGTATAACAAGACGCTTTTAATGCTCCTCAGAAGAGTTGTGGAGATCAGAGTGGTATAACAAGACACTTTAAATGCCCCTTACAACAGACGTGGAGGTCAGAGTGGTATAACAAGACGCTTTTAATGCCCCTCAGAAGAGACGTGGAGTTCAGAGTGGTATAACAAAACGCTTTTAATGCCCCATACAAGAGACGTGGAGGTCAGAGTGGTATAACAAGATGCTTTTAATGCCCCTTACAAGAGACGTAAAGGTCAGAGTGGTAAAACAAGACGCATTTAATGCCCCTCAGAAGAGACGTGGAGGTCAGAGTGGAATAAAAAGACGCTCTTAATGCCCCTTACAAGAGACGTGGAGGTGAGAGTGGTATAACAAAATGCTTTTAATGCACCTTACAAGAGACGTGGAGGTCAGAGTGGTATTACAAGAAGCTTTTAATGCCCCTTACAAAAGACATGGAGGTCAGAGTGGTATAACAAGATGCTTTTAATGCCCCTCAGAAGGGACGTGGAAGTCAGAGTGGTATAACAAGACGCTTTTAATGCCCCTTACAAGAGATGTGGAGGTCAGAGTGGTATATCAAGACGCTTTTAATGCCCCTCAGAAGAGACGTGGAGGTCAGAGTGGTATAACAAGAAGCTTTTAATGCCCCTCAGAAGAGACGTGGAGGTCAGAGTGGTATAACAAGACGCTTTTAATGCCCCTTACAAGAGACGTGGAGGTCAGAGTGGTATAACAAGATGCTTTTAATGCCCATCAAAAGAGACGTGGAGGTCAGAGTGGTATAACAAGAAGCTTTTAATGCCCCTCAGAAGAGAAGTGGAGGTCAGAGTGGTATAACAAAACGCTTTTAATGCCGCTTACAAGAGACGTGGAGGTCAGAGTGGTATAACAAGACGCTTTTAATGCCCCTTACAAAAGACGTGGAGGTCAAAGTGGTATAACAAGATGCTTTTAATGCCCCTCAGAAGAGACGTGGAGGTCAGAGAGGTATAACACGACGCTTTTAATGCCCCTTACAAGAGACGTGGAGGTCAGAGTGGTATAACAATACGCTTTTAATGCCACTCAGAAGAGACGTGGAGGTCAGAGTGGTATAACAAGATGCTTTTAATGAACCTTACAAGAGACGTGGACGTCAGAGTGGTATAACAAGACGCTTTTATTGTCACTTACAAGAGACGTGGAGGTCACAGTGGTATAACAAGACGCTTTTAATGCCCCTTACAAGAGACGTGGAGGTCAGAGTGGTATAACAAGACGCTTTTAATGCCCCTCAGAAGAGACGTGGAGGTCAGAGTGGTATAACAAGACGCTTTTAATGCCCCTTACAAGAGACGTGGAGGTCAGAGTGGTATAACAAGACGCTTTTAATGCACCTCAGAAGAGATGTGGAGATCAGAGTGGTATAACAAGACACTTTTAATGCCCCTTACAACAGACGTGCAGGTCAGAGTGGTATAACAAGACGCTTTTAATGCCCCTCAGAAGAGACGTGGAGATCAGAGTGGTATAACAAGACACTTTTAATGCCCCTTACAACAGACGTGGAGGTCAGAGTGGTATTACAAGATGCTTTTAATGACCCTTACAAAAGATATGGCGGTCAGAGTGGTATAACAAGATGCTTTTAATGCCCCTCAGAAGGGACGTGGAGGTCAGAGTGGTATAACAAGACACTTTTAATGCCCCTTACAAGAGATGTGGAGGTCAGAGTGGTATATCAATACGCTTTTAATGCCCCTCAGAAGAGACATGGAGGTCAGAGCGGTATAACAAGAAACTTTTAATGCCCCTCAGAAGAGAGGTGGAGGTCAGAGTGGTATAACAAGACGCTTTTAATGCCCCTTACAAGAGACGTGGAGGACAGAGTGGTATAACAAGATGCTTTTAATGCCCATCAGATGAGGCGTGGAGGTCAGAGTGGTATAACAAGAAGCTTTTAATGCCCCTCAGAAGAGAAGTGGAGGTCAGAGTGGTATAACAAAACGCTTTTAATGCCGCTTACAAGAGACGTGGAGGTCAGAGTGGTATAACAAGACGCTTTTAATGCCCCTTACAAAAGACGTGGAGGTCAGAGTGGTATAACAAGACGCTTTTAATGCCCCTCAGAAGAGACGTGGAGGTCACAGAGGTATAACACTACGCTTTTAATGCCCCTTACAAGAGACGTGGAGGTCAGAGTGGTATAACAAGACGCTTTTAATGCCACTCAGGAGAGACGTGGAGGTCAGAGTGGTATAACAAGATGCTTTTAATGAACCTTACAAGAGACGTGGAGGTCAGAGTGGTATAACAAGAAGCTTTTAATGCCCCTCAGAAGAGAAGTGGAGTTCAGAGTGGTATAACAAAATGCTTTTAATGCCGCTTACAAGAGACGTGGAGGTCAGAGAGGTATAACAAGACGCTTTTAATGCCCCTTACAAAAGACGTGGAGGTCAGAGTGGTATAACAAGACGCTTTTAATGCCCCTCAGAAGAGACGTGGAGGTCAGAGAGGAATAACACAACGCTTTTAATGCCCCTTACAAGAGACGTGGAGGTCAGAGTGGTATAACAAGACTCTTTTAATGCCACTCAGAAGAGACGTGGAGGTCAGAGTGGTATAACAAGATGCTTTTAATGAACCTTACAAGAGACGTGGAGGTCAGAGTGGTATAACAAGACGCTTTTATTACCACTTACAAGAGACGTGGAGGTCAGAGTGGTATAACAAGACGCTCTTAATGCCCCTTACAAGAGACGTGGAGGTCAGAGTGGAATAACAACACGCTTTTAATGCCCCTCAGAAGAGACGTGGAGGTCAGAGTGGTATAACAAGACTCTTTTAATGCCCCTTACAACAAACGTAAAGGTCAGAGTGGTAAAACAAGACGCATTTAATGCCCCTCAGAAGAGACTTGGAGGTCAGAGTGGAATAAAAAGACGCTCTTAATGCCCCTTACAAGAGACGTGGAGGTCAGAGTGGTATAACAAAATGCTTTTAATGCACCTTACAAGAGATGTGGAGGTCAGAGTGGTATTACAAGAAGCTTTTAATGCCCCTTACAAAAGACATGGAGGTCAGAGTGGTATAACAAGATGCTTTTAATGCCCCTCAGAAGGGACGTGGAGGTCAAAGTGGTATAACAAGACGCTTTTAATGCCCCTTACAAGAGATGTGGAGGTCAGAGTGGTATATCAAGACGCTTTTAATGCCCCTCAGAAGAGACGTGGAGGTCAGAGTGGTATAACAAGAAGCTTTTAATGCCCCTCAGAAGAGACGTGGAGGTCAGAGTGATATAACAAGACGCTTTTAATGCCCCTTAGAAGAGACGTGGAGGTCAGAGTGGTATAACAAGATGCTTTTAATGCCCATCAGAAGAGACGTGGAGGTCAGAGTGGTATAACAAGAAGCTTTTAATGCCCCTCAAAAGAGAAGTGGAGGTCAGAGTGGTATAACAAAACGCTTTTAATGCCGCTTACAAGAGACGTGGAGGTCAGAGTGGTATAACAAGACGCTTTTAATGCCCCTTACAAAAGACGTGGAAGTCAGAGTGGTAAAGCAAGATGCTTTTAATGCCCCTCAGAAGAGACGTGGAGGTCAGAGAGGTATAATACGACGCTTTTAATGCCCCTTACAAGAGACGTGGAGGTCAGAGTGGTATAACAATACGCTTTTAATGCCACTCAGAAGAGACGTGGAGGTCAGAGTGGTATAACAAGATGCTTTTAATGAACCTTACAAGAGACGTGGATGTCAGAGTGGTATAACAAGACGCTTTTATTGTCACTTACAAGAGACGTGGAGGTCAGAGTGGTATAACAAGACACTTTTAATGCCCCTTACAAGAGACGTGGAGGTCAGAGTGGTATAACAAGACGCTTTTAATGCCCCTCAGAAGAGACGTGGAGGTCAGAGTGGTATAACAAGACGCTTTTAATGCCCCCTACAAGAGACGTGGAGGTCAGAGTGGTATAACAAGACGCTTTTAATGCACCTCAGAAGAGATGTGGAGATCAGAGTGGTATAACAAGACACTTTTAATGCCCCTTACAACAGACGTGCAGGTCAGAGTGGTATAACAAGATGTTTTTAATGCCCCTTACAAGAGACGTAAAGGTCAGAGTGGTAAAACAAGACACATTTAATGCCCCTCAGAAGAGACGAGGAGGTCAGAGTGGAATAAAAAGACGCTCTTAATGCCCCTTACAAGACACGTGGAGGTCAGAGTGGTATAACAAAATGCTTTTAATGCACCTTACAAGAGACGTGGAGGTCAGAGTGGTATAACAAGACGATTTTAATGCCCCTCAGAAGGGACGTGGAGGTCAGAGTGGTATAACAAGACGCTTTTAATGCCCCTTACAAGAGATGTGGAGGTAAGAGTGGTATATCAATACGCTTTTAATGCCCCTCAGAAGAGACGTGGAGGTCAGAGTGGTATAACAAGACGCTTTTAATGCCCCTTACAAGAGACGTGGAGGACAGAGTGGTATAACAAGATGCTTTAAATGCCCATCAGAAGAGACGTGGAGGTCAGAGTGGTATAACAAGAAGCTTTTAATGCCCCTCAGAAGAGAAGTGGAGGTCAGAGTGGTATAACAAAACGCTTTTAATGCCGCTTACAAGAGACGTGGAGGTCAGAGTGGTATAACAAGACGCTTTTAATGCCCCTTACAAAAGACGTGGAGGTCAGAGTGGTATAACAAGACGCTTTTAATGCCCCTCAGAAGAGACGTGGAGTTTAGAGTGGTAAAACAAAACGTTTTTAATGCCCCATACAAGAGACGTGGAGGTCAGAGTGGTATAACAAGATGCTTTTAATGCCCCTTACAAGAGACGTAAAGGTCAGGGTGGTAAAACAAGACGCATTTAATGCCCCTCAGAAGAGACGTGGAGGTCAGAGTGGAATAAAAAGACGCTCTTAATGCCCCTTACAAGAGACGTGGAGGTCAGAGTGGTATAACAAAATGCTTTTAATGCACCTTACAAGAGACGTGGAGGTCAGAGTGGTATTACAAGAAGCTTTTAATGCCCCTTACAAAAGACATGGAGGTCAGAGTGGTATAACAAGATGCTTTTATTGCCCCTCAGAAGGGACGTGGAGGTCAGAGTGGTATAACAAGACGCTTTTAATGCCCCTTACAAGAGATGTGGAGGTCAGAGTGGTATATCAAGATGCTTTTAATGCCCCTCAGAAGAGACGTGGAGGTCAGAGTGGTATAACAAGAAGCTTTTAATGCCCCTCAGAAGAGACGTGGAGGTCAGAGTGGTATAACAAGACGCTTTTAATGCCCCTTACAAGAGACGTGGAGGTCAGAGTGGTATAACAAGATGCTTTTAATGCCCATCAAAAGAGACGTGGAGGTCAGAGTGGTATAACAAGAAGCTTTTAATGCCCCTCAGAAGAGAAGTGGAGGTCAGAGTGGTATAACAAAACGCTTTTAATGCCGCTTACAAGAGACGTGGAGGTCAGAGTGGTATAACAAGACGCTTTTAATGCCCCTTACAAAAGGCGTGGAGGTCAAAGTGGTATAACAAGATGCTTTTAATGCCCCTCAGAAGAGACGTGGAGGTCAGAGAGGTATAACACGACGCTTTTAATGCCCCTTACAAGAGACGTGGAGGTCAGAGTGGTATAACAATACGCTTTTAATGCCACTCAGAAGAGACTTGGAGGTCAGAGTGGTATAACAAGATGCTTTTAATGAACCTTACAAGAGACGTGGACGTCAGAGTGGTATAACAAGACGCTTTTATTGTCACTTACAAGAGACGTGGAGGTCAGAGTGGTATAAAAAGACGCTTTTAATGCCCCTTACAAGAGACGTTGAGGTCAGAGTGGTATAACAAGACGCTTTTAATGCCCCTCAGAAGAGACGTGGAGGTCAGAGTGGTATAACAAGACGCTTTTAATGCCCCTTACAAGAGACGTGGAGGTCAGAGTGGTATAACAAGACGCTTTTAATGCACCTCAGAAGAGATGTGGAGATCAGAGTGGTATAACAAGACACTTTTAATGCCCCTTACAACAGACGTGCAGGTCAGAGTGGTATAACAAGACGCTTTTAATGCCCCTCAGAAGAGACGTGGAGATCAGAGTGGTATAACAAGACACTTTTAATGCCCCTTACAACAGACGTGGAGGTCAGAGTGGTATTACAAGACGCTTTTAATGCCCCTTACAAAAGATATGGCGGTCAGAGTGGTATAACAAGATGCTTTAAATGCCCCTCAGAAGGGACGTGGAGGTCAGAGTGGTATAACAAGACGCTTTTAATGCCCCTTACAAGAGATGTGGAGGTCAGAGTGGTATATCAATACGCTTTTAATGCCCCTCAGAAGAGACATGGAGGTCAGAGTGGTATAACAAGAAACTTTTAATGCCCCTCAGAAGAGACGTGGAGGTCAGAGTGGTATAACAAGACGCTTTTAATGCCCCTTACAAGAGACGTGGAGGACAGAGTGGTATAACAAGATGCTTTTAATGCCCATCAGAAGAGACGTGGAGGTCAGAGTGGTATAACAAGAAGCTTTTAATGCCCCTCAGAAGAGAAGTGGAGGTCAGAGTGGTATAACAAAACGTTTTTAATGCCGCTTACAAGAGACGTGGAGGTCAGAGTGGTATAACAAGACGCTTTTAATGCCCCTTACAAAAGACGTGGAGGTCAGAGTGGTATAACAATACGCTTTTAATGCCCCTCAGAAGAGACGTGGAGGTCACAGAGGTATAACACGACGCTTTTAATGCCCCTTACAAGAGACGTGGAGGTCAGAGTGGTATAACAAGACGCTTTTAATGCCACTCAGGAGAGACGTGGAGGTCAGAGTGGTATAACAAGATGCTTTTAATGAACCTTACAAGAGACGTGGAGGTCAGAGTAGTATAACAAGAAGCTTTTAATGCCCCTCAGAAGAGAAGTGGAGGTCAGAGTGGTATAACAAAACGCTTTTAATGCCGCTTACAAGAGACATGGAGGTCAGAGAGGTATAACAAGATGCTTTTAATGCCCCTTACAAAAGACGTGGAGGTCAGAGTGGTATAACAAGACGCTTCTAATGCCCCTCAGAAGAGACGTGGAGGTCAGAGAGGAATAACACGACGCTTTTAATGCCCCTTACAAGAGACGTGGAGGTCAGAGTGGTATAACAAGACTCTTTTAATGCCACTCAGAAGAGACGTGGAGGTCAGAGTGGTATAACAAGATGCTTTTAATGAACCTTACAAGAGACGTGGAGGTCAGAGTGGTATAGCAAGACGCTTTTATTACCACTTACAAGAGACGTGGAGGTCAGAGTGGTATAACAAGACGCTCTTAATGCCCCTTACAAGAGACGTGCAGGTCAGAGTGGAATAACAACACGCTTTTAATGCCCCTCAGAAGAGACGTGGAGGTCAGAGTGGTATAACAAGACTCTTTTAATGCCCCTTACAAGAGACGTAAAGGTCAGAGTGGTAAAACAAGACGCATTTAATGCCCCTCAGAAGAGACTTGGAGGTCTGAGTGGAATAAAAAGACGATCTTAATGCCCCTTACAAGAGACGTGGAGGTCAGAGTGGTATAACAAAATGCTTTTAATGCACCTTACAAGAGATGTGGATGTCAGAGTGGTATTACAAGAAGCTTTTAATTCCCCTTACAAAAGACATGGAGGTCAGAGTGGTATAACAAGATGCTTTTAATGCCCCTCAGAAGGGACGTGGAGGTCAGAGTGGTATAACAAGACTCTTTTAATGCCCCTTACAAGAGATGTGGAGGTCAGAGTGGTATATCAAGACGCTTTTAATGCCCCTCAGAAGAGACGTGGAGGTCAGAGTGGTATAACAAGAAGCTTTTAATGCCCCTCAGAAGAGAGGTGGAGGTCAGAGTGGTATAACAAGACGCTTTTAATGCCCCTTACAAGAGACGTGGAGGTCAGAGTGGTATAACAAGATGCTTTTAATGCCCATCTGAAGAGACGTGGAGGTCAGAGTGGTATAACAAGAAGCTTTTAATGCCCCTCAGAAGAGAAGTGGAGGTCAGAGTGGTATAACAAAACGCTTTTAATGCCGCTTACAAGAGACGTGGAGGTCAGAGTGGTATAACAAGACGCTTTTAATGCCCCTTGCAAAAGACGTGGAAGTCAGAGTGGTAAAACAAGATGCTTTTAATGCCCCTCAGAAGAGACGTGGAGGTCAGAGAGGTATAATACGACGCTTTTAATGCCCCTTACAAGAGACGTGGAGGTCAGAGTGGTATAACAATACGCTTTTAATGCCACTCAGAAGAGACGTGGAGGTCAGAGTGGTATAACAAGATGCTTTTAATGAACCTTACAAGAGACGTGGACGTCAGAGTGGTATAACAAGACGCTTTTATTGTCACTTACAAGAGACGTGGAGGTCAGAGTGGTATAACAAGACACTTTTAATGCCCCTTACAAGAGACGTGGAGGTCAGAGTGGTATAACAAGACGCTTTTAATGCCCCTCAGAAGAGACGTGGAGGTCAGAGTGGTATAACAAGACGCTTTTAATGCCCCTTACAAGAGACGTGGAGGTCAGAGTGGTATAACAAGACGCTTTTAATGCACCTCAGAAGAGATGTGGAGATCAGAGTGGTATAACAAGACACTTTTAATGCCCCTTACAACAGACGTGCAGGTCAGAGTGGTATAACAAGATGTTTTTAATGCCCCTTACAAGAGACGTAAAGGTCAGAGTGGTAAAACAAGACACATTTAATGCCCCTCAGAAGAGACGAGGAGGTCAGAGTGGAATATAAAGACGCTCTTAATGCCCCTTACAAGACACGTGGAGGTCAGAGTGGTATAACAAAATGCTTTTAATGCACCTTACAAGAGACGTGGAGGTCAGAGTGGTATTACAAGACGCTTTTAATGCCCCTTACAAAAGATATGGAGGTCAGAGTGGTATAACAAGACGATTTTAATGCCCCTCAGAAGGGACGTGGAGGTCAGAGTGGTATAACAAGACGCTTTTAATGCCCCTTACAAGAGATGTGGAGGTAAGAGTGGTATATCAATACGCTTTTAATGCCCCTCAGAAGAGACGTGGAGGTCAGAGTGGTATAACAAGACGCTTTTAATGCCCCTTACAAGAGACGTGGAGGACACAGTGGTATAACAAGATGCTTTTAATGCCCATCAGAAGAGACGTGGAGGTCAGAGTGGTATAACAAGAAGCTTTTAATGCCCCTCAGAAGAGAAGTGGAGGTCAGAGTGGTATAACAAAACGCTTTTAATGCCGCTTACAAGAGACGTGGAGGTCAGAGTGGTATAACAAGACGCTTTTAATGCCCCTCAGAAGAGGCGTGGAGGTCACAGAGGTATAACACGACGCTTTTAATGCCCCTTACAAGAGACGTGGAGGTCAGAGTGGTATAACAAGACGCTTTTAATGCCACTCAGAAGAAACGTGGAGGTCAGAGTGGTATAACAAGATGCTTTTAATGAACCTTACAAGAGACGTGGAGGTCAGAGTGGTATAACAAGACGCTTTTATTGCCACTTACAAGAAACATGGAGGTCAGAGTGGTATAACAAGACGCTTTTAATGCCCCTTACAAGAGACGTGGAGGTCAGAGTGGAATGACAAGACGCTTTTAATGCCCCTCCGAAGAGACGTGGAGGTCAGAGATGGTATAACAAGACGCTTTTAATGCCCCTTACAAGAGACGTGGAGGTCATAGTGGTATAACAAGACGCTTTTAATGCACCTCAGAAGAGATGTGGACATCAGAGTGGTATAACAAGACACTTTTAATGCCCCTTACAACAGACGTGGAGGTCTGAGTGGTATAACAAGATGCTTTTAATGCCCCTTACAAGAGACGTAAAGGTCAGAGTGGTAAAACAAGACGCATTTAATTCCCCTCAGCAGAGACGTGGAGGTCAGAGTGGAATAAAAAGACGGTCTTAATGCCCCTTACAAGAGACGTGGAGGTCAGAGTGGTATAACAAGATGCTTTTAATGTCCATCAGAAGAGACGTGGAGGTCAGAGTGGTATAACAAGAAGCTTTTAATGCCCCTCAGAAGAGAAGTGGAGGTCAGAGTGGTATAACAAAACGCTTTTAATGCCGCTTACAAGAGACGTGGAGGTCAGAGTGGTATAACAAGACGCTTTTAATGCCCCTTACAAAAGACATGGAATTCAGAGTGGTATAACAAGACGCTTTTAATGCCCCTCAGAAGAGACGTGGAGGTCAGAGAGGTATAACACGACGCTTTTAATGCCCCTTACAAGAGACGTGGAGGTCAGAGTGGTATAACAAGACGCTTTTAATGCCACTCAGAAGAGACGTGGAGGTCAGAGTGGTATAACAAGATGCTTTTAATGAACCTTACAAGAGACGTGGAGGTCAGAGTGGTATAACAAGACGCTTTTATTGCCACTTACAAGAGACGTGGAGGTCAGAGTGGTATAACAAGATGCTTTTAATGCCCCTTACAAGAGACGTGGAGGTCAGAGTGGTATAACAAGACGCTTTTAATGCCCCTCAGAAGAGACGTGGAGGTCAGAATGGTATAACAAGACGCTTTTAATGCCCCTTACAAGAGACATGGAGGTCAGAGTGGTATAACAAGACGCTTTTAATGCCCCTCAGAAGGGACGTGGAGGTCAGAGTTGTATAACAAGACGATTTTAATGACCCTTACAAGAGATGTGGAGGTCAGAGTGGTATAACAAGATGCTTTTAATGCCCCTCAGAAGAGACGTGGAGGTCAGAGTGGTATAACAAAACGCTTTTAATGCCCCATACAAGAGACGTGGAGGTCAGAGTGGTATAACAAGATGCTTTTAATGCCCCTTACAAGAGACGTAAAGGTCAGAGTGGTAAAACAAGACGCATTTAATTCCCCTCAGAAGAGACGTGGAGGTCAGAGTGGAATAAAAAGACGGTCTTAATGCCCCTTACAAGAGACGTGGAGGTCAGAGTGGTATAACAAGATGCTTTTAATGCCCATCAGAAGAGACGTGGAGGTCAGAGTGGTATAACAAGAAGCTTTTAATGCCCCTCAGAAGAGAAGTGGAGATCAGAGTGGTATAACAAAACGCTTTTAATGCCGCTTACAAGAGACGTGGAGGTCAGAGTGGTATAACAAGACGCTTTTAATGCCCCTTACAAAAGACGTGGAATTCAGAGTGGTATAACAAGACGCTTTTAATGCCCCTCAGAAGAGACGTGGAGGTCAGAGAGGTATAACACGACGCTTTTAATGCCCCTTACAAGAGACGTGGAGGTCAGAGTGGTATAACAAGACGCTTTTAATGCCACTCAGAAGAGACGTGGAGGTCAGAGTGGTATAACAAGATGCTTTTAATGAACCTTACAAGAGACGTGGAGGTCAGAGTGGTATAACAAGACGCTTTTATTGCCACTTACAAGAGACGTGGAGGTCAGAGTGGTATAACAAGATGCTTTTAATGCCCCTTACAAGAGACGTGGAGGTCAGAGTGGTATAACAAGACGCTTTTAATGCCCCTCAGAATAGACGTGGAGGTCAGAATGGTATAACAAGACGCTTTTAATGCCCCTTACAAGAGACATGGAGGTCAGAGTGGTATAACAAGACGCTTTTAATGCCCCTCAGAAGGGACGTGGAGGTCAGAGTTGTATAACAAGACGATTTTAATGCCCCTTACAAGAGATGTGGAGGTCAGAGTGGTATAACAAGATTGTTTTAATGCCCCTCCGAAGAGACGTGGAGGTTAGAGTTGTATAACAAGACACTTTAATGCCCCTTATAAGAGACGTGGAGGTCAGAGTGGTGTAACAAGATGCTTTTAATGCCCCTTACAAGAAACGTGGAGGTCAGAGTCGTATAACAAGACGCTTTTAATGCCCCTTAAAAGAGACGTGGAAGTCAGAGTGGTATAACAAGAAGCTTTTAGTGCCCCTTACAAGAGACGTGGAGGTCAGAGTGGTATAACAAGACGCTTTTAATGCCCCTTACAAGAGACGTGGAGGTCAGACTGCTATAACAAGACACTTTTAATGCCCTTCAGGCGAGACGTGGAGGTCAGAGTGGTATAACAAGTCGCTTTTAATGCCTGTCAGAAGAGAGGTGGACGTCAGAGGGGTATAACAAGACGCCTTTAATGCCCCTTTCAAGAGACGTGGAGGTCAGAGTGGTATAACAATATGCTTTTAATGCCCCTTACAAGAGACGTGGAGGTCAGAGTGGTATAACAAGACGCTTTTAATGCCCCTCAGAAGAGACGTGGAGGTCAGAGTGGTATAACAAGACACTTTAATTGCCCCTTACAAGAGACTTGGAGGTCAGAGTGGTATAACAAGACACTTTTAATGCCCCTCAGAAGGGACGTGAAGGTCAGAGTGGTATAACAAGACGCTTTTAATGCCCCTCAGAAGAGACGTGTAGGTCAGAGTGGTATAACAAGACGCTTTTAATGCCCCTTACAAGATATGTGGAGGTCAGAGTGGTATAACAATACGGTTTTAATCCCCCTTAAAAGAAACGTGGAGGTCAGAGTGGTGTAACAAGACACTTTTAATGCACCTCAGAAGAGACGTGGAGGTCAGAGTGGTATAACAAGACGCTTTTAAAGCCCCTCAGAAGAGATGTGGAGGTCAGAGAAGTGTAACAAGATGCTTTTAATGCCCCTTATAAGAGACGTGGAGGTCAGAGTGGTATAACAAGACGCTTTTAATGCCCCTTACAAGAAACGTGGAGGTCAGAGTCATATAACAAGACGTTTTTAATGCCCCTCAAAAGAGACGTGGAGGTCAGAGTGGTATAACAAGTCGCTTTTAATGCATGTCAGAAAAGAGGTGGAGGTCACAGTGGTATAACAAGACGCTTTTAATGCCCCTTACAAGAGACGTGGAGGTCAGAGTGGTATAACAAGATGCTTTTAAGGCCCCTTACAAGAGAAGTGGAGGTCAGAGTGGTATAACAAGACGCTTTTAATGCCCCTCAAAAGAGACGTGGAGGTCAGAGTGGTATAACAAGACTCTTTACATGCCCCTTACAAGAGACTTGGAGGACAGAGTGGTATAACAAGACGTTTTTTAATGCCCCTCAGAAGAGACGTGGAGGTCAGAGTTGTATAACAAGACGCTTTTAATTCCCCTCAGAAGAGACGTGGAGGTCAGAGTGGTATAACAAGACGCTTTTAATGCCCCTTTCAAGATACGTGGAGGCCAGAGTGGTATAACAAGAAGGTTTTAATACCCCTTAAAAGAGACGTGGAGGTCAGAGTGGTATAACAAGACGCTTTTAATGCCCCTTACAAGAGACGTGGAGGTCAGAGTGGTATAACAAAGACGCTTTTAATGCCCCTCAGATGAGATGTGGAGGTCAGAGTGGTATAACAAGATGCTTTTAATGCCCCTTACAAGAGACATGGAGGTCAGAGTGGTATAACAAGACGCTTTTAATGCCCCTCAGAAGGGACGTGGAGGTCAGAGTGGTATAACAAGACGATTTTAATGCCCCTTACAAGAGATCTGGAGGTCAGAGTGGTATAACAAGATTGTTTTAATGCCCCTCCGAAGAGACGTGGAGGTTAGAGTTGTATAACAAGACACTTTAATGCCCTTTATAAGAGACGTGGAGGTCAGAGTGGTATAACAAGATGCTTTTAATGCCCCTTACAAGAAACGTGGAGGTCAGAGTCGTATAACAAGACGCTTTTAATGCCCCTTAAAAGAGACGTGGAAGTCAGAGTCGTATAACAAGACGCTTTTAATGCCCCTTAAAAGAGACGTGGAGGTCAGAGTGCTATAACAAGACACTTTTAATGCCCCTCAGAAGAGACGTGGAGGTCAGAGTGGTATAACAAGACGCTTTTAATGCCCCTCAGAAGAGATGTGGAGGTCAGAGAAGTGTAACAAGGCGATTTTAATGCCCCTTATAAGAGATGTGGAGGTCAGAGTGGTATAACAAGACGCTCTTAATGCCCCTTGCAAGAAACGTGGAGGTCAGAGTCGTATAACAAGACGCTTTTAATGCCCATCAAAAGAAAAGTGGAGGTCAGAGTGGTATAGCAAGACGCTTTTAATGCCCCTTGCAACAGACGTGGAGGTCAGAGTGGTATAACAAGACACTTTTAATGTCCCTCAGAAGAGACGTGGAGGTCAGAGTGGTATAACAAGACGCTTTTAATGGCCCTTACAATAGAAGTGGAGGTCAGAGTGGTATAACAAGACACTTTTAATGCCCCTCCGAAGAGACGTGCATGTCAGAGTGGTATAACAAGATGCTTTTAATGCCCATCAGAAGAGATGCGGAGGTCAGAGGGGTATAACAAGATGCTTTTAATGCCCCTCAGAAGAGACGTGGAGGTCAAAGTGGTATGACAAGATGCTTTAAATGCCTCTTACAAGAGACGTGGAGGTCCGAGTGGTTTAACAAGACGCTTTTAACGCTCCTTACAAGAGACGTGGAGGTCAGAGAGGTATAACAAGATGCTTTTAATGCCCCTCAGAAGAGATGTGGAGGTCAGAGTGGTATAACAAGACGCTTTTAAAGCCACTCAGAAGAGACTTGGAGGTCAGAGTGGTATAACAAGACTCTTTTATTGCCACTTACAAGAGACGTGGAGGTCAGAGTGGTATAACAAGACGCTTTTAATGCCCCTTTGAAGAGACGTGGAGGTCAGCGTGGTATAGCAAGATGCTTTTAATGCCCCTTATAAGAGATGTGGAGGTCAGAGTGGTATAACAATACGCTTTTAATGCCCCTCAGAAGAGACGTGGAGGTCAGAGTGGTATAACAAGACGCTTTTAATGCCTGTCAGAAGAGAGGTGGAGGTCAGAGTGGTATAACAAGACGCTCTTAATGCCCCTTACAAGAGACGTGGAGGTCAGAGTGGAATAACAAGACGCTTTTAATGCCCCTTACAAGAGACGTGGAGGTCAGAGTGGTATAACACGATGCTTTTAATGCCCCTCAGAAGAGACTTGGAGGTCAGAGAGGTATAACAAGGCGCTTTTAATGCCCCTTACAAGAGACATGGAGGTCAGAGTGGTATAACAAGACGATTTTAATGCCCCTCAGAAGGGACGTGGAGGTCAGAGTGGTATAACAAGACGCTTTTAATGCCCCTTACAAGAGATGTGGAGGTCAGAGTGGTATAACAAGACGCTTTTAATGCCCATCAGAATAGACGTGGAAGTCAGAGTGGTATAACAAGATGGTTTTAATGCCCCTCCAAAGAGACGTGGAGGTCAGAGTGGTATAACAAGATGCTTTTAATGCCCCTTACAAAAGACGTGGAGGTCCGAGTGGTTTAGTAAGACGCTTTTAATGCTCCTTACAAGAGACGTGGAGGTCAGAGAGGTCTAACAAGACGCTTTTAATGCCCCTCAGAAGAGATGTGGAGGTCAGAGTTGTAAAACAAGACGCTTTTAATGCCCCTTAGAAGATACGTGGAGGTCAGAGTGGTATAACAAGACGCTTTAATGCCCCTTACAAGAAACTTGGAGGTCAGAGTGGTATAACAAGTCGCTTTTAATGCCTGTCAGAAAAGAGGTGGAGGTCAGAGTGGAATAAAAAGACGCTCTTAATGCCCCTAACAGAGAAGTGGAGGTCAGAGTGGTATAACAAATGCTTTTAATGCCCCTTACAAGAGATGTGGAGGTCAGAGTGGTATAACAAGATGCTTTTAATGCCCCTCAGAAGAGACGTGGAGGTCAGAGTGGTATAACAAGACGCTTTTAATGCCCCTTACAAGAGACATGGAGGTCAGAGTGGTATAACAAGATGATTTTAATGCCCCTCAGAAGGGACGTGGAGGTCAGAGTGCTATAACAAGATGCTTTTAATGCCCCTTACAAGAGATGTGGAGGTCAGAGTGGTATAACAAGACGTCTTTAATGCCCCTCAGAATAGACGTGGAGGTCAGAGTGGTATAACAAGATGGTTTTAATGCCCCTCCAAAGAGACGTGGAGGTCAGAGTGGTATAACAAGACGCTTTTAATGCCCCTTAAAAGAGACGTGGAGGTCAGAGTGCTATAACAAGACACTTTTAATGCCCCTCAGAAGAGACGTGGAGGTCAGAGTGGTATAACAAGACGCTTTTAATGCCCCTCAGAAGAGATGTGGAGGTCAGAGAAGTGTAACAAGACGATTTTAATGCCCCTTATAAGAGACGTGGAGGTCAGAGTGGTATATCAAGACGCTCTTAATGCCCCTTGCAAGAAACGTGGAGGTCAGAGTCGTATAACAAGACGCTTTTAATGCCCATCAAAAGAGAAGTGGAGGTCAGAGTGGTATAGCAAGACGCTTTTAATGCCCCTTGCAACAGACGTGGAGGTCAGAGTGGTATAACAAGACACTTTTAATGTCCCTCAGAAGAGACGTGGAGGTCAGAGTGGTATAACAAGATGCTTTTAATTGCCCTTACAATAGAAGTGGAGGTCAGAGTGGTATAACAAGACGCTTTTAATGCCCCTCCGAAGAGACGTGCATGTCAGAGTGGTATAACAAGATGCTTTTAATGCCCATCAGAAGAGACGCGGAGGTCAGAGGGGTATAACAAGATGCTTTAATGCTCCTCAGAAGAGACGTGGAGGTCAAAGTGGTATGACAAGATGCTTTAAATGCCTCTTACAAGAGACGTGGAGGTCCGAGTGGTTTAACAAGACGCTTTTACCGCTCCTTACAAGAGACATGGAGGTCAGAGAGGTATAACAATATGCTTTTAATGCCCCTCAGAAGAGATGTGGAGGTCAGAGTGGTATAACAAGACGCTTTTAATGCCACTCAGAAGAGACTTGGAGGTCAGAGTGGTATAACAAGACACTTTTAATGCCCCTTACAACAGACGTGGAGGTCAGAGTGGTATTACAAGACGCTTTTAATGCCCCTTACAAAAGATATGGCGGTCAGAGTGGTATAACAAGATGTTTTTAATGCCCCTCAGAAGGGACGTGGAGGTCAGAGTGGTATAACAAGACGCTTTTAATGCCCCTTACAAGAGATGTGGAGGTCAGAGTGGTATATCAATACGCTTTTAAAGCCCCTCAGAAGAGACATGGAGGTCAGAGTGGTATAACAAGAAACTTTTAATGCCCCTCAGAAGAGACGTGGAGGTCAGAGTGGTATAACAAGACGCTTTTAATGCCCCTTACAAGAGACGTGGAGGACAGAGTGGTATAACAAGATGCTTTTAATGCCCATCAGAAGAGACGTGGAGGTCAGAGTGGTATAACAAGAAGCTTTTAATGCCCCTCAGAAGAGAAGTGGAGGTCAGAGTGGTATAACAAAACGCTTTTAATGCCGCTTACAAGAGACGTGGAGGTCAGAGTGGTATAACAAGATGCTTTTAATGCCCCTTACAAAAGACGTGGAGGTCAGAGTGGTATAACAAGACGCTTTTAATGCCCCTCAGAAGAGACGTGGAGGTCACAGAGGTATAACACGACGCTTTTAATGCCCCTTACAAGAGACGTGGAGGTCAGAGTGGTATAACAAGACGCTTTTAATGCCACTCAGGAGAGACGTGGAGGTCAGAGTGGTATAACAAGATGCTTTTAATGAACCTTACAAGAGACGTGGAGGTCAGAGTGGTATAACAAGAAGCTTTTAATGCCCCTCAGAAGAGAAGTGGAGGTCAGAGTGGTATAACAAAACGCTTTTAATGCCGCTTACAAGAGACGTGGAGGTCAGAGAGGTATAACAAGATGCTTTTAATGCCCCTTACAAAAGACGTGGAGGTCAGAGTGGTATAACAAGACTCTTTTAATGCCACTCAGAAGAGACGTGGAGGTCAGAGTGGTATAACAAGATGCTTTTAATGAACCTTACAAGAGACGTGGAGGTCAGAGTGGTATAACAAGACGCTTTTATTACCACTTACAAGAGACGTGGAGGTCAGAGTGGTATAACAAGATGCTCTTAATGCCCCTTACAAGAGACGTGGAGGTCAGAGTGGAATAACAACACGCTTTTAATGCCCCTCAGAAGAGACGTGGAGGTCAGAGTGGTATACAAGACTCTTTTAATGCCCCTTACAAGAGACGTAAAGGTCAGAGTACTAAAACAAGACGCATTTAATGCCCCTCAGAAGAGACTTGGAGGTCAGAGTGGAATAAAAAGACGCTCTTAATGCCCCTTACAAGAGACGTGGAGGTCAGAGTGGTATAACAAAATGCTTTTAATGCACCTTACAAGAGATGTGGAGGTCAGAGTGGTATTACAAGAAGCTTTTAATGCCCCTTACAAAAGACATGGAGGTCAGAGTGGTATAACAAGATGCTTTTAATGCCCCTCAGAAGGGACGTGGAGGTCAGAGTGGTATAACAAGACGCTTTTAATGCCCCTTACAAGAGATGTGGAGGTCAGAGTGGTATATCAAGACGCTTTTAATGCCCCTCAGAAGAGACGTGGAGGTCAGAGTGGTATAACAAGAAGCTTTTAATGCCCCTCAGAAGAGACGTGGAGGTCAGAGTGGTATAACAAGACGCTTTTAATGCCCGTTACAAGAGACGTGGAGGTCAGAGTGGTATAACAAGATGCTTTTAATGCCCATCAGAAGAGACGTGGAGGTCAGAGTGGTATAACAAGAAGCTTTTAATGCCACTCAGAAGAGAAGTGGAGGTCAGAGTGGTATAACAAAACGCTTTTAATGCCGCTTACAAGAGACGTGGAGGTCAGAGTGGTATAACAAGACGCTTTTAATGCCCCTTACAAAAGACGTGGAAGTCAGAGTGGTAAAACAATATGCTTTTAATGCCCCTCAGAAGAGACGTGGAGGTCAGAGAGGTATAATACGACGTTTTTAATGCCCCTTACAAGAGACGTGGAGGTCAGAGTGGTATAACAATACGCTTTTAATGCCACTCAGAAGAGACGTGGAGGTCAGAGTGGTATAACAAGATGCTTTTAATGAACCTTACAAGAGACGTGGACGTCAGAGTGGTATAACAAGACGCTTTTATTGTCACTTACAAGAGATGTGGAGGTCAGAGTGGTATAACAAGACAATTTTAATGCCCCTTACAAGAGACGTGGAGGTCAGAGTGGTATAACAAGACACTTTTAATGCCCCTCAGAAGAGACGTGGAGGTCAGAGTGGTATAACAAGACGCTTTTAATGCCCCTTACAAGAGACGTGGACGTCAGAGTGGTATAACAAGACGCTTTTAATGCACCTCAGAAGTGATGTGGAGATCAGAGTGGTATAACAAGACACTTTTAATGCCCCTTAAAACAGACGTGCAGGTCAGAGTGGTATAACAAGATGTTTTTAATGCCCCTTACAAGAGACGTAAAGGTCAGAGTGGTAAAACAAGACACATTTAATGCCCCTCAGAAGAGACGAGGAGGTCAGAGTGGAATAAAAAGACGCTCTTAATGCCCCTTACAAGACACGTGGAGGTCAGAGTGGTATAACAAAATGCTTTTAATGCACCTTACAAGAGACGTGGAGGTCAGAGTGGTATTACAAGACGCTTTTAATGCCATTTACAAAAGATATGGAGGTCAGAGTGGTATAACAAGACGATTTTAATGCCCCTCAGAAGGGACGTGGAGGTCAGAGTGGTATAACAAGACGCTTTTAATGCCCCTTACAAGAGATGTGGAGGTAAGAGTGGTATATCAATACGCTTTTAATGCCCCTCAGAAGAGACGTGGAGGTCAGAGTGGTATAACAAGACGCTTTTAATGCCCCTTACAAGAGACGTGGAGGACAGAGTGGTATAACAAGATGCTTTTAATGCCCATCAGAAGAGACGTGGAGGTCAGAGTGGTATAACAAGACGCTTTTAATGCCCCTCAGAAGAGACGTGGAGGTCACAGAGGTATAACACGACGCTTTTAATGCCCCTTACAAGAGACGTGGAGGTCAGAGTGGTATAACAAGACGCTTTTAATGCCACTCAGAAGAGACGTGGAGGTCAGAGTGGTATAACAAGATGCTTTTAATGAACCTTACAAGAGACGTGGAGGTCAGAGTGGTATAACAAGACGCTTTTATTGCCACTTACAAGAGACGTGGAGGTCATAGTGGTATAACAAGACGCTTTTAATGCACCTCAGAAGAGATGTGGACATCAGAGTGGTATAACAAGACACTTTTAATGCCCCTTACAACAGACGTGGAGGTCAGAGTGGTATAACAAGATGCTTTTAATGCCCCTCAGAAGAGACGTGGAGGTCAGAGTGGTATAACAAAACGCTTTTAATGCCCCATACAAGAGACGTGGAGGTCAGAGTGGTATAACAAGATGCTTTTAATGCCCCTTACAAGAGACTTAAAGGTCAGAGTGGTAAAACAAGACGCATTTAATTCCCCTCAGAAGAGACGTGGAGGTCAGAGTGGAATAAAAAGACGGTCTTAATGCCCCTTACAAGAGACGTGGAGGTCAGAGTGGTATAACAAGATGCTTTTAATGCCCATCAGAAGAGACTTGGAGGTCAGAGTGGTATAACAAGAAGCTTTTAATGCCCCTCAGAAGAGAAGTGGAGGTCAGAGTGGTATAACAAAACGCTTTTAATGCCGCTTACAAGAGACGTGGAGGTCAGAGTGGTATAACAAGACGCTTTTAATGCCCCTTACAAAAGACGTGGAATTCAGAGTGGTATAACAAGACGCTTTTAATGCCCCTCAGAAGAGACGTGGAGGTCAGAGAGGTATAACACGACGCTTTTAATGCCCCTTACAAGAGACGTGGAGGTCAGAGTGGTATAACAAGACGCTTTTAATGCCACTCAGAAGAGACGTGGAGGTCAGAGTGGTATAACAAGATGCTTTTAATGAACCTTACAAGAGACGTGGAGGTCAGAGTGGTATAACAAGACGCTTTTATTGCCACTTACAAGAGACGTGGAGGTCAGAGTGGTATAACAAGATGCTTTTAATGCCCCTTACAAGAGACGTGGAGGTCAGAGTGGTATAACAAGACGCTTTTAATGCCCCTCAGAAGAGACGTGGAGGTCAGAATGGTATAACAAGACGCTTTTAATGCCCCTTACAAGAGACATGGAGGTCAGAGTGGTATAACAAGATGCTTTTAATGCCCCTCAGAAGAGACGTGGAGGTCAGAGTGGTATAACAAAACGCTTTTAATGCCCCATACAAGAGACGTGGAGGTCAGAGTGGTATAACAAGATGCTTTTAATGCCCCTTACAAGAGACTTAAAGGTCAGAGTGGTAAAACAAGACGCATTTAATTCCCCTCAGAAGAGACGTGGAGGTCAGAGTGGAATAAAAAGACGGTCTTAATGCCCCTTACAAGAGACGTGGAGGTCAGAGTGGTATAACAAGATGCTTTTAATGCCCATCAGAAGAGACTTGGAGGTCAGAGTGGTATAACAAGAAGCTTTTAATGCCCCTCAGAAGAGAAGTGGAGGTCAGAGTGGTATAACAAAACGCTTTTAATGCCGCTTACAAGAGACGTGGAGGTCAGAGTGGTATAACAAGAAGCTTTTAATGCCCCTTACAAAAGACGTGGAATTCAGAGTGGTATAACAAGACGCTTTTAATGCCCCTCAGAAGAGACGTGGAGGTCAGAGAGGTATAACACGACGCTTTTAATGCCCCTTACAAGAGACGTGGAGGTCAGAGTGGTATAACAAGACGCTTTTAATGCCACTCAGAAGAGACGTGGAGGTCAGAGTGGTATAACAAGATGCTTTTAATGAACCTTACAAGAGACGTGGAGGTCAGAGTGGTATAACAAGACGCTTTTATTGCCACTTACAAGAGACGTGGAGGTCAGAGTGGTATAACAAGATGCTTTTAATGCCCCTTACAAGAGACGTGGAGGTCAGAGTGGTATAACAAGACGCTTTTAATGCCCCTCAGAAGAGACGTGGAGGTCAGAATGGTATAACAAGACGCTTTTAATGCCCCTTACAAGAGACATGGAGGTCAGAGTGGTATAACAAGATGCTTTTAATGCCCCTCAGAAGGGACGTGGAGGTCAGAGTTGTATAACAAGACGATTTTAATGCCCCTTACAAGAGATGTGGAGGTCAGAGTGGTATAACAAGATTGTTTTAATGCCCCTCCGAAGAGACGTGGAGGTTAGAGTTGTATAACAAGACACTTTAATGCCCCTTATAAGAGACGTGGAGGTCAGAGTGGTGTAACAAGATGCTTTTAATGCCCCTTACAAGAAACGTGGAGGTCAGAGTCGTATAACAAGACGCTTTTAATGCCCCTTAAAAGAGACGTGGAAGTCAGAGTGGTATAACAAGAAGCTTTTAGTGCCCCTTACAAGAGACGTGGAGGTCAGAGTGGTATAACAAGACGCTTTTAATGCCCCTTACAAGAGACGTGGAGGTCAGAGTGCTATAACAAGACACTTTTAATGCCCTTCAGACGAGACGTGGAGGTCAGAGTGGTATAACAAGTCGCTTTTAATGCCTGTCAGAAGAGAGGTGGACGTCAGAGGGGTATAACAAGACGCCTTTAATGCCCCTTTCAAGAGACGTGGAGGTCAGAGTGGTATAACAATATGCTTTTAATGCCCCTTACAAGAGACGTGGAGGTCAGAGTGGTATAACAAGACGCTTTTAATGCCCCTCAGAAGAGACGTGGAGGTCAGAGTGGTATAACAAGACACTTTAATTGCCCCTTACAAGAGACTTGGAGGTCAGAGTGGTATAACAAGACACTTTTAATGCCCCTCAGAAGGGACGTGAAGGTCAGAGTGGTATAACAAGACGCTTTTAATGCCCCTCAGAAGAGACGTGTAGGTCAGAGTGGTATAACAAGACGCTTTTAATGCCCCTTACAAGATATGTGGAGGTCAGAGTGGTATAACAAGACGGTTTTAATCCCCCTTAAAAGAAACGTGGAGGTCAGAGTGGTATAACAAGACACTTTCAATGCACCTCAGAAGAGACGTGGAGGTCAGAGTGGTATAACAAGACGCTTTTAAAGCCCCTCAGAAGAGATGTGGAGGTCAGAGAAGTGTAACAAGATGCTTTTAATGCCCCTTATAAGAGACGTGGAGGTCAGAGTGGTATAACAAGACGCTTTTAATGCCCCTTACAAGAAACGTGGAGGTCAGAGTCATATAACAAGACGTTTTTAATGCCCCTCAAAAGAGACGTGGAGGTCAGAGTGGTATAACAAGTCACTTTTAATGCATGTCAGAAAAGAGGTGGAGGTCACAGTGGTATAACAAGACGCTTTTAATGCCCCTTACAAGAGACGTGGAGGTCAGAGTGGTATAACAAGATGCTTTTAAGGCCCCTTACAAGAGAAGTGGAGGTCAGAGTGGTATAACAAGACGCTTTTAATGTCCCTCAGAAGAGACGTGGAGGTCAGAGTGGTATAACAAGACTCTTTACATGCCCCTTACAAGAGACTTGGAGGTCAGAGTGGTATAACAAGACGTTTTTAATGCCCCTCAGAAGAGACGTGGAGGTCAGAGTTGTATAGCAAGATGCTTTTAATTCCCCTCAGAAGAGACGTGGAGGTCAGAGTGGTATAACAAGACGCTTTTAATGCCCCTCCGAAGAGACGTGCATGTCAGAGTGGTATAACAAGATGCTTTTAATGCCCATCAGAAGAGACGCGGAGGTCAGAGTGGTATAACAAGATGCTTTAATGCTCCTCAGAAGAGACGTGGAGGTCAAAGTGGTATGACAAGATGCTTTAAATGCCTCTTACAAGAGACGTGGAGGTCCGAGTGGTTTAACAAGACGCTTTTACCGCTTCTTACAAGAGACATGGAGGTCAGAGAGGTATAACAATATGCTTTTAATGCCCCTCAGAAGAGATGTGGAGGTCAGAGTGGTATAACAAGACGCTTTTAATGCCACTCAGAAGAGACTTGGAGGTCAGAGTGGTATAACAAGACACTTTTAATGCCCCTTACAACAGACGTGGAGGTCAGAGTGGTATTACAAGACGCTTTTAATGCCCCTTACAAAAGATATGGCGGTCAGAGTGGTATAACAAGATGCTTTTAATGCCCCTCAGAAGGGACGTGGAGGTCAGAGTGGTATAACAAGACGCTTTTAATGCCCCTTACAAGAGATGTGGAGGTCAGAGTGGTATATCAATACGCTTTTAATGCCCCTCAGAAGAGACATGGAGGTCAGAGTGGTATTACAAGAAACTTTTAATGCCCCTCAGAAGAGACGTGGAGGTCAGAGTGGTATAACAAGACGCTTTTAATGCCCCTTACAAGAGACGTGGAGGACAGAGTGGTATAACAAGATGCTTTTAATGCCCATCAGAAGAGACGTGGAGGTCAGAGTGGTATAACAAGAAGCTTTTAATGCCCCTCAGAAGAGAAGTGGAGGTCAGAGTGGTATAACAAAACGCTTTTAATGCCGCTTACAAGAGACGTGGAGGTCAGAGTGGTATAACAAGATGCTTTTAATGCCCCTTACAAAAGACGTGGAGGTCAGAGTGGTATAACAAGACGCTTTTAATGCCCCTCAGAAGAGACGTGGAGGTCACAGAGGTATAACATGACGCTTTTAATGCCCCTTACAAGAGACGTGGAGGTCAGAGTGGTATAACAAGACGCTTTTAATGCCACTCAGGAGAGACGTGGAGGTCAGAGTGGTATAACAAGATGCTTTTAATGAACCTTACAATAGACGTGGAGGTCAGAGTGGTATAACAAGAAGATTTTAATGCCCCTCAGAAGAGAAGTGGAGGTCAGAGTTATATAACAAAACGCTTTTAATGCCGCTTACAAGAGACGTGGAGGTCAGAGAGGTATAACAAGATGCTTTTAATGCCCCTTACAAAAGACGTGGAGGTCAGAGTGGTATAACAAGACTCTTTTAATGCCACTCAGAAGAGACGTGGAGGTCAGAGTGGTATAACAAGATGCTTTTAATGAACCTTACAAGAGACGTGGAGGTCAGAGTGGTATAACAAGACGCTTTTATTACCACTTACAAGAGACGTGGAGGTCAGAGTGGTATAACAAGATGCTCTTAATGCCCCTTACAAGAGACGTGGAGGTCAGAGTGGAATAACAACACGCTTTTAATGCCCCTCAGAAGAGACGTGGAGGTCAGAGTGGTATAACAAGACTCTTTTAATGCCCCTTACATGAGACGTAAAGGTCAGAGTACTAAAACAAGACGCATTTAATGCCCCTCAGAAGAGACTTGGAGGTCAGAGTGGAATAAAAAGACGCTCTTAATGCCCCTTACAAGAGACGTGGAGGTCAGAGTGGTATATCAAGACGCTTTTAATGCCCCTCAGAAGAGACGTGGAGGTCAGAGTGGTATAACAAGAAGCTTTTAATGCCCCTCAGAAGAGACGTGGAGGTCAGAGTGGTATAACAAGACGCTTTTAATGCCCGTTACAAGAGACGTGGAGGTCAGAGTGGTATAACAAGATGCTTTTAATGCCCATCAGAAGAGACGTGGAGGTCAGAGTGGTATAACAAGAAGCTTTTAATGCCACTCAGAAGAGAAGTGGAGGTCAGAGTGGTATAACAAAACGCTTTTAATGCCGCTTACAAGAGACGTGGAGGTCAGAGTGGTATAACAAGACGCTTTTAATGCCCCTTACAAAAGACGTGGAAGTCAGAGTGGTAAAACAAGATGCTTTTAATGCCCCTCAGAAGAGACGTGGAGGTCAGAGAGGTATAATACGACGTTTTTAATGCCCCTTACAAGAGACGTGGAGGTCAGAGTGGTATAACAATACGCTTTTAATGCCACTCAGAAGAGACGTGGAGGTCAGAGTGGTATAACAAGATGCTTTTAATGAACCTTACAAGAGACGTGGACGTCAGAGTGGTATAACAAGACGCTTTTATTGTCACTTACAAGAGACGTGGAGGTCAGAGTGGTATAACAAGACACTTTTAATGCCCCTTACAAGAGACGTGGAGGTCAGAGTGGTATAACAAGACGCTTTTAATGCCCCTCAGAAGAGACGTGGAGGTCAGAGTGGTATAACAAGACGCTTTTAATGCCCCTTACAAGAGACGTGGAGGTCAGAGTGGTATAACAAGACGCTTTTAATGCACCTCAGAAGTGATGTGGAGATCAAAGTGGTATAACAAGACACTTTTAATGCCCCTTAAAACAGACGTGCAGGTCAGAGTGGTATGACAAGATGTTTTTAATGCCCCTTACAAGAGACGTAAAGGTCAGAGTGGTAAAACAAGACACATTTAATGCCCCTCAGAAGAGACGAGGAGGTCAGAGTGGAATAAAAAGACGCTCTTAATGCCCCTTACAAGACACGTGGAGGTCAGAGTGGTATAACAAAATGCTTTTAATGCACCTTACAAGAGACGTGGAGGTCAGAGTGGTATTACAAGACGCTTTTAATGCCATTTACAAAAGATATGGAGGTCAGAGTGGTATAACAAGACGATTTTAATGCCCCTCAGAAGGGACGTGGAGGTCAGAGTGGTATAACAAGACGCTTTTAATGCCCCTTACAAGAGATGTGGAGGTAAGAGTTGTATATCAATACGCTTTTAATGCCCCTCAGAAGAGACGTGGAGGTCAGAGTGGTATAACAAGACGCTTTTAATGCCCCTTACAAGAGACGTGGAGGACAGAGTGGTATAACAAGATGCTTTTAATGCCCATCAGAAGAGACGTGGAGGTCAGAGTGGTATAACAAGACGCTTTTAATGCCCCTCAGAAGAGACGTGGAGGTCACAGAGGTATAACACGACGCTTTTAATGCCCCTTACAAGAGACGTGGAGGTCAGAGTGGTATAACAAGACGCTTTTAATGCCACTCAGAAGAGACGTGGAGGTCAGAGTGGTATAACAAGATGCTTTTAATGAACCTTACAAGAGACGTGGAGGTCAGAGTGGTATAACAAGACGCTTTTATTGCCACTTACAAGAGACGTGGAGGTCAGAGTGGTATAACAAGACGCTTTTAATGCCCCTTACAAGAGACGTGGAGGTCAGAGTGGAATGACAAGACGCTTTTAATGCCCCTCCGAAGAGACGTGGAGGTCAGAGTGGTATAACAAGACGCTTTTAATGCCCCTTACAAGAGACGTGGAGGTCATAGTGGTATAACAAGACGCTTTTAATGCACCTCAGAAGAGATGTGGACATCAGAGTGGTATAACAAGACACTTTTAATGCCCCTTACAACAGACGTGGAGGTCAGAGTGGTATAACAAGATGCTTTTAATGCCCCTCAGAAGAGACGTGGAGGTCAGAGTGGTATAACAAAACGCTTTTAATGCCCCATACAAGAGACGTGGAGGTCAGAGTGGTATAACAAGATGCTTTTAATGCCCCTTACAAGAGACTTAAAGGTCAGAGTGGTAAAACAAGACGCATTTAATTCCCCTCAGAAGAGACGTGGAGGTCAGAGTTTAATAAAAAGACGGTCTTAATGCCCCTTACAAGAGACGTGGAGGTCAGAGTGGTATAACAAGATGCTTTTAATGCCCATCAGAAGAGACTTGGAGGTCAGAGTGGTATAACAAGAAGCTTTTAATGCCCCTCAGAAGAGAAGTGGAGGTCAGAGTGGTATAACAAAACGCTTTTAATGCCGCTTACAAGAGACGTGGAGGTCAGAGTGGTATAACAAGACGCTTTTAATGCCCCTTACAAAAGACGTGGAATTCAGAGTGGTATAACAAGACGCTTTTAATGCCCCTCAGAAGAGACGTGGAGGTCAGAGAGGTATAACACGACGCTTTTAATGCCCCTTACAAGAGACGTGGAGGTCAGAGTGGTATAACAAGACGCTTTTAATGCCACTCAGAAGAGACGTGGAGGTCAGAGTGGTATAACAAGATGCTTTTAATGAACCTTACAAGAGACGTGGAGGTCAGAGTGGTATAACAAGACGCTTTTATTGCCACTTACAAGAGACGTGGAGGTCAGAGTGGTATAACAAGATGCTTTTAATGCCCCTTACAAGAGACGTGGAGGTCAGAGTGGTATAACAAGACGCTTTTAATGCCCCTCAGAAGAGACGTGGAGGTCAGAATGGTATAACAAGACGCTTTTAATGCCCCTTACAAGAGAAATGGAGGTCAGAGTGGTATAACAAGATGCTTTTAATGCCCCTCAGAAGGGACGTGGAGGTCAGAGTTGTATAACAAGACGATTTTAATGCCCCTTACAAGAGATGTGGAGGTCAGAGTGGTATAACAAGATTGTTTTAATGCCCCTCCGAAGAGACGTGGAGGTTAGAGTTGTATAACAAGACACTTTAATGCCCCTTATAAGAGACGTGGAGGTCAGAGTGGTGTAACAAGATGCTTTTAATGCCCCTTACAAGAAACGTGGAGGTCAGAGTCGTATAACAAGACGCTTTTAATGCCCCTTAAAAGAGACGTGGAAGTCAGAGTGGTATAACAAGAAGCTTTTAGTGCCCCTTACAAGAGACGTGGAGGTCAGAGTGGTATAACAAGACGCTTTTAATGCCCCTTACAAGAGACGTGGAGGTCAGAGTGCTATAACAAGACACTTTTAATGCCCTTCAGACGAGACGTGGAGGTCAGAGTGGTATAACAAGTCGCTTTTAATGCCTGTCAGAAGAGAGGTGGACGTCAGAGGGGTATAACAAGACGCCTTTAATGCCCCTTTCAAGAGACGTGGAGGTCAGAGTGGTATAACAATATGCTTTTAATGCCCCTTACAAGAGACGTGGAGGTCAGAGTGGTATAACAAGACGCTTTTAATGCCCCTCAGAAGAGACGTGGAGGTCAGAGTGGTATAACAAGACACTTTAATTGCCCCTTACAAGAGACTTGGAGGTCAGAGTGGTATAACAAGACACTTTTAATGCCCCTCAGAAGGGACGTGAAGGTCAGAGTGGTATAACAAGACGCTTTTAATGCCCCTCAGAAGAGACGTGTAGGTCAGAGTGGTATAACAAGACGCTTTTAATGCCCCTTACAAGATATGTGGAGGTCAGAGTGGTATAACAAGACGGTTTTAATCCCCCTTAAAAGAAACGTGGAGGTCAGAGTGGTATAACAAGACACTTTCAATGCACCTCAGAAGAGACGTGGAGGTCAGAGTGGTATAACAAGACGCTTTTAAAGCCCCTCAGAAGAGATGTGGAGGTCAGAGAAGTGTAACAAGATGCTTTTAATGCCCCTTATAAGAGACGTGGAGGTCAGAGTGGTATAACAAGACGCTTTTAATGCCCCTTACAAGAAACGTGGAGGTCAGAGTCATATAACAAGACGTTTTTAATGCCCCTCAAAAGAGACGTGGAGGTCAGAGTGGTATAACAAGTCACTTTTAATGCATGTCAGAAAAGAGGTGGAGGTCACAGTGGTATAACAAGATGCTTTTAAGGCCCCTTACAAGAGAAGTGGAGGTCAGAGTGGTATAACAAGACGCTTTTAATGTCCCTCAGAAGAGACGTGGAGGTCAGAGTGGTATAACAAGACTCTTTACATGCCCCTTACAAGAGACTTGGAGGTCAGAGTGGTATAACAAGACGTTTTTAATGCCCCTCAGAAGAGACGTGGAGGTCAGAGTTGTATAGCAAGATGCTTTTAATTCCCCTCAGAAGAGACGTGGAGGTCAGAGTGGTATAACAAGACGCTTTTAATGCCCCTTTCAAGATACGTGGAGGCCAGAGTGGTATAACAAGAAGGTTTTAATACCCGTTAAAAGAGACGTGGAGGTCAGAGTGGTATAACAAGACGCTTTTAATGCCCATCAAAAGAGAAGTGGAGGTCAGAGTGGTATAGCAAGACGCTTTTAATGCCCCTTGCAACAGACGTGGAGGTCAGAGTGGTATAACAAGACACTTTTAATGTCCCTCAGAAGAGACGTGGAGGTCAGAGTGGTATAACAAGACGCTTTTAATAGCCCTTACAATAGAAGTGGAGGTCAGAGTGGTATAACAAGACGCTTTTAATGCCCCTCCGAAGAGACGTGCATGTCAGAGTGGTATAACAAGATGCTTTTAATGCCCATCAGAAGAGACGCGGAGGTCAAAGGGGTATAACAAGATGCTTTTAATGCCCCTCAGAAGAGACGTGGAGGTCAAAGTGGTATGACAAGATGCTTTAAATGCCTCTTACAAGAGACGTTGAGGTCCGAGTGGTTTAACAAGACGCTTTTAACGCTCCTTACAAGAGACGTGGAGGTCAGAGAGGTATAACAAGATGCTTTTAATGCCCCTCAGAAGAGATGTGGAGGTCAGAGTGGTATAACAAGACGCTTTTAATGCCACTCAGAAGAGACTTGGAGGTCAGAGTGGTATAACAAGACTCTTTTATTGCCACTTACAAGAGACGTGGAGGTCAGAGTGGTATAACAAGACGCTTTTAATGCCCCTTTGAAGAGACGTGGAGGTCAGCGTGGTATGGCAAGATGCTTTTAATGCCCCTTATAAGAGATGTGGAGGTCAGAGTGGTATAACAATACGCTTTTAATGCCCCTCAGAAGAGACGTGGAGGTCAGAGTGGTATAACAAGACGCTTTTAATGCCTGTCAGAAGAGAGGTGGAGGTCAGAGTGGTATAACAAGACGCTCTTATTGCCCCTTACAAGAGACGTGGAGGTCAGAGTGGTATAACAAGACGCTTTTAATGCCCCTTACAAGAGACGTGGAGGTCAGAGTGGTATAACACGATGCTTTTAATGCCCCTCAGAAGAGACTTGGAGGTCAGAGTGGTATAACAAGGCGCTTTTAATGCCCCTTACAAGAGACATGGAGGTCAGAGTGGTATAACAAGATGATTTTAATGCCCCTCAGAAGGGACGTGTAGATCAGAGTGGTATAACAAGACGCTTTTAATGCCCCTTACAAGAGATGTGGAGGTCAGAGTGGTATAACAAGACGCTTTTAATGCCCCTCAGAATAGACGTGGAAGTCAGAGTGGTATAACAAGATGCTTTTAATGCCCCTTACAAAAGACGTGGAGGTCCGAGTGGTTTAGTAAGACGCTTTTAATGCTCCTTACAAGAGACGTGGAGGTCAGAGAGGTCTAACAAGACGCTTTTAATGCCCCTCAGAAGAGATGTGGAGGTCAGAGTTGTAAAACAAGACGCTTTTAATGCCCCTTAGAAGATACGTGGAGGTCAGAGTGGTATAACAAGACGCTTTAATGCCCCTTACAAGAAACTTGGAGGTCAGAGTGGTATAACAAGTCGCTTTTAATGCCTGTCAGAAAAGAGGTGGAGGTCAGAGTGGAATAAAAAGACGCTCTTAATGCCCCTAACAGAGAAGTGGAGGTCAGAGTGGTATAACAAATGCTTTTAATGCCCCTTACAAGAGATGTGGAGGTCAGAGTGGTATAACAAGATGCTTTTAATGCCCCTCAGAAGAGACGTGGAGGTCAGAGTGGTATAACAAGACGCTTTTAATGCCCCTTACAAGAGACATGGAGGTCAGAGTGGTATAACAAGATGATTTTAATGCCCCTCAGAAGGGACGTGGAGGTCAGAGTGCTATAACAAGATGCTTTTAATGCCCCTTACAAGAGATGTGGAGGTCAGAGTGGTATAACAAGACGTCTTTAATGCCCCTCAGAATAGACGTGGAGGTCAGAGTGGTATAACAAGATGGTTTTAATGCCCCTCCAAAGAGACGTGGAGGTCAGAGTGGTATAACAAGACGCTTTTAATGCCCCTTAAAAGAGACGTGGAGGTCAGAGTGCTATAACAAGACACTTTTAATGCCCCTCAGAAGAGACGTGGAGGTCAGAGTGGTATAACAAGACGCTTTTAATGCCCCTTACAAGAGACGTGGAGGACAGAGTGGTATAACAAGATGCTTTTAATGCCCATCAGAAGAGACGTGGAGGTCAGAGTGGTATAACAAGACGCTTTTAATGCCCCTCAGAAGAGACGTGGAGGTCACAGAGGTATAACACGACGCTTTTAATGCCCCTTACAAGAGACGTGGAGGTCAGAGTGGTATAACAAGACGCTTTTAATGCCACTCAGAAGAGACGTGGAGGTCAGAGTGGTATAACAAGATGCTTTTAATGAACCTTACAAGAGACGTGGAGGTCAGAGTGGTATAACAAGACGCTTTTATTGCCACTTACAAGAGACGTGGAGGTCAGAGTGGTATAACAAGACGCTTTTAATGCCCCTTACAAGAGACGTGGAGGTCAGAGTGGAATGACAAGACGCTTTTAATGCCCCTCCGAAGAGACGTGGAGGTCAGAGTGGTATAACAAGACGCTTTTAATGACCCTTACAAGAGACGTGGAGGTCATAGTGGTATAACAAGACGCTTTTAATGCACCTCAGAAGAGATGTGGACATCAGAGTGGTATAACAAGACACTTTTAATGCCCCTTACAACAGACGTGGAGGTCAGAGTGGTATAACAAGATGCTTTTAATGCCCCTCAGAAGAGACGTGGAGGTCAGAGTGGTATAACAAAACGCTTTTAATGCCCCATACAAGAGACGTGGAGGTCAGAGTGGTATAACAAGATGCTTTTAATGCCCCTTACAAGAGACTTAAAGGTCAGAGTGGTAAAACAAGACGCATTTAATTCCCCTCAGAAGAGACGTGGAGGTCAGAGTGGAATAAAAAGACGGTCTTAATGCCCCTTACAAGAGACGTGGAGGTCAGAGTGGTATAACAAGATGCTTTTAATGCCCATCAGAAGAGACTTGGAGGTCAGAGTGGTATAACAAGAAGCTTTTAATGCCCCTCAGAAGAGAAGTGGAGGTCAGAGTGGTATAACAAAACGCTTTTAATGCCGCTTACAAGAGACGTGGAGGTCAGAGTGGTATAACAAGACGCTTTTAATGCCCCTTACAAAAGACGTGGAATTCAGAGTGGTATAACAAGACGCTTTTAATGCCCCTCAGAAGAGACGTGGAGGTCAGAGAGGTATAACACGACGCTTTTAATGCCCCTTACAAGAGACGTGGAGGTCAGAGTGGTATAACAAGACGCTTTTAATGCCACTCAGAAGAGACGTGGAGGTCAGAGTGGTATAACAAGATGCTTTTAATGAACCTTACAAGAGACGTGGAGGTCAGAGTGGTATAACAAGACGCTTTTATTGCCACTTACAAGAGACGTGGAGGTCAGAGTGGTATAACAAGATGCTTTTAATGCCCCTTACAAGAGACGTGGAGGTCAGAGTGGTATAACAAGACGCTTTTAATGCCCCTCAGAAGAGACGTGGAGGTCAGAATGGTATAACAAGACGCTTTTAATGCCCCTTACAAGAGACATGGAGGTCAGAGTGGTATAACAAGATGCTTTTAATGCCCCTCAGAAGGGACGTGGAGGTCAGAGTTGTATAACAAGACGATTTTAATGCCCCTTACAAGAGATGTGGAGGTCAGAGTGGTATAACAAGATTGTTTTAATGCCCCTCCGAAGAGACGTGGAGGTTAGAGTTGTATAACAAGACACTTTAATGCCCCTTATAAGAGACGTGGAGGTCAGAGTGGTGTAACAAGATGCTTTTAATGCCCCTTACAAGAAACGTGGAGGTCAGAGTCGTATAACAAGACGCTTTTAATGCCCCTTAAAAGAGACGTGGAAGTCAGAGTGGTATAACAAGAAGCTTTTAGTGCCCCTTACAAGAGACGTGGAGGTCAGAGTGGTATAACAAGACGCTTTTAATGCCCCTTACAAGAGACGTGGAGGTCAGAGTGCTATAACAAGACACTTTTAATGCCCTTCAGACGAGACGTGGAGGTCAGAGTGGTATAACAAGTCGCTTTTAATGCCTGTCAGAAGAGAGGTGGACGTCAGAGGGGTATAACAAGACGCCTTTAATGCCCCTTTCAAGAGACGTGGAGGTCAGAGTGGTATAACAATATGCTTTTAATGCCCCTTACAAGAGACGTGGAGGTCAGAGTGGTATAACAAGACGCTTTTAATGCCCCTCAGAAGAGACGTGGAGGTCAGAGTGGTATAACAAGACACTTTAATTGCCCCTTACAAGAGACTTGGAGGTCAGAGTGGTATAACAAGACACTTTTAATGCCCCTCAGAAGGGACGTGAAGGTCAGAGTGGTATAACAAGACGCTTTTAATGCCCCTCAGAAGAGACGTGTAGGTCAGAGTGGTATAACAAGATGCTTTTAATGCCCCTTACAAGATATGTGGAGGTCAGAGTGGTATAACAAGACGGTTTTAATCCCCCTTAAAAGAAACGTGGAGGTCAGAGTGGTATAACAAGACACTTTCAATGCACCTCAGAAGAGACGTGGAGGTCAAAGTGGTATAACAAGACGCTTTTAAAGCCCCTCAGAAGAGATGTGGAGGTCAGAGAAGTGTAACAAGATGCTTTTAATGCCCCTTATAAGAGACGTGGAGGTCAGAGTGGTATAACAAGACGCTTTTAATGCCCCTTACAAGAAACGTGGAGGTCAGAGTCATATAACAAGACGTTTTTAATGCCCCTCAAAAGAGACGTGGAGGTCAGAGTGGTATAACAAGTCACTTTTAATGCATGTCAGAAAAGAGGTGGAGGTCACAGTGGTATAACAAGACGCTTTTAATGCCCCTTACAAGAGACGTGGAGGTCAGAGTGGTATAACAAGATGCTTTTAAGGCCCCTTACAAGAGAAGTGGAGGTCAGAGTGGTATAACAAGACGCTTTTAATGTCCCTCAGAAGAGACGTGGAGGTCAGAGTGGTATAACAAGACTCTTTACATGCCCCTTACAAGAGACTTGGAGGTCAGAGTGGTATAACAAGACGTTTTTAATGCCCCTCAGAAGAGACGTGGAGGTCAGAGTTGTATAGCAAGATGCTTTTAATTCCCCTCAGAAGAGACGTGGAGGTCAGAGTGGTATAACAAGACGCTTTTAATGCCCCTTTCAAGATACGTGGAGGCCAGAGTGGTATAACAAGAAGGTTTTAATACCCGTTAAAAGAGACGTGGAGGTCAGAGTGGTATAACAAGACGCTTTTAATGCCCATCAAAAGAGAAGTGGAGGTCAGAGTGGTATAGCAAGACGCTTTTAATGCCCCTTGCAACAGACGTGGAGGTCAGAGTGGTATAACAAGACACTTTTAATGTCCCTCAGAAGAGACGTGGAGGTCAGAGTGGTATAACAAGACGCTTTTAATAGCCCTTACAATAGAAGTGGAGGTCAGAGTGGTATAACAAGACGCTTTTAATGCCCCTCCGAAGAGACGTGCATGTCAGAGTGGTATAACAAGATGCTTTTAATGCCCATCAGAAGAGACGCGGAGGTCAAAGGGGTATAACAAGATGCTTTTAATGCCCCTCAGAAGAGACGTGGAGGTCAAAGTGGTATGACAAGATGCTTTAAATGCCTCTTACAAGAGACGTGGAGGTCCGAGTGGTTTAACAAGACGCTTTTAACGCTCCTTACAAGAGACGTGGAGGTCAGAGAGGTATAACAAGATGCTTTTAATGCCCCTCAGAAGAGATGTGGAGGTCAGAGTGGTATAACAAGACGCTTTTAATGCCACTCAGAAGAGACTTGGAGGTCAGAGTGGTATAACAAGACTCTTTTATTGCCACTTACAAGAGACGTGGAGGTCAGAGTGGTATAACAAGACGCTTTTAATGCCCCTTTGAAGAGACGTGGAGGTCAGCGTGGTATGGCAAGATGCTTTTAATGCCCCTTATAAGAGATGTGGAGGTCAGAGTGGTATAACAATACGCTTTTAATGCCCCTCAGAAGAGACGTGGAGGTCAGAGTGGTATAACAAGACGCTTTTAATGCCTGTCAGAAGAGAGGTGGAGGTCAGAGTGGTATAACAAGACGCTCTTATTGCCCCTTACAAGAGACGTGGAGGTCAGAGTGGTATAACAAGACGCTTTTAATGCCCCTTACAAGAGACGTGGAGGTCAGAGTGGTATAACACGATGCTTTTAATGCCCCTCAGAAAAGACTTGGAGGTCAGAGTGGTATAACAAGGCGCTTTTAATGCCCCTTACAAGAGACATGGAGGTCAGAGTGGTATAACAAGATGATTTTAATGCCCCTCAGAAGGGACGTGTAGATCAGAGTGGTATAACAAGACGCTTTTAATGCCCCTTACAAGAGATGTGGAGGTCAGAGTGGTATAACAAGACGCTTTTAATGCCCCTCAGAATAGACGTGGAAGTCAGAGTGGTATAACAAGATGCTTTTAATGCCCCTTACAAAAGACGTGGAGGTCCGAGTGGTTTAGTAAGACGCTTTTAATGCTCCTTACAAGAGACGTGGAGGTCAGAGAGGTCTAACAAGACGCTTTTAATGCCCCTCAGAAGAGATGTGGAGGTCAGAGTTGTAAAACAAGACGCTTTTAATGCCCCTTAGAAGATACGTGGAGGTCAGAGTGGTATAACAAGACGCTTTAATGCCCCTTACAAGAAACTTGGAGGTCAGAGTGGTATAACAAGTCGCTTTTAATGCCTGTCAGAAAAGAGGTGGAGGTCAGAGTGGAATAAAAAGACGCTCTTAATGCCCCTAACAGAGAAGTGGAGGTCAGAGTGGTATAACAAATGCTTTTAATGCCCCTTACAAGAGATGTGGATTTCAGAGTGGTATAACAAGATGCTTTTAATGCCCCTCAGAAGAGACGTGGAGGTCAGAGTGGTATAACAAGACGCTTTTAATGCCCCTTACAAGAGACATGGAGGTCAGAGTGGTATAACAAGATGATTTTAATGCCCCTCAGAAGGGACGTGGAGGTCAGAGTGCTATAACAAGATGCTTTTAATGCCCCTTACAAGAGATGTGGAGGTCAGAGTGGTATAACAAGACGTCTTTAATGCCCCTCAGAATAGACGTGGAGGTTAGAGTGGTATAACAAGATGGTTTTAATGCCCCTCCAAAGAGACGTGGAGGTCAGAGTGGTATAACAAGACGCTTTTAATGCCCCTTAAAAGAGACGTGGAGGTCAGAGTGCTATAACAAGACACTTTTAATGCCCCTCAGAAGAGACGTGGAGGTCAGAGTGGTATAACAAGACGCTTTTAATGCCCCTTACAAGAGACGTGGAGGACAGAGTGGTATAACAAGATGCTTTTAATGCCCATCAGAAGAGACGTGGAGGTCAGAGTGGTATAACAAGACGCTTTTAATGCCCCTCAGAAGAGACGTGGAGGTCACAGAGGTATAACACGACGCTTTTAATGCCCCTTACAAGAGACGTGGAGGTCAGAGTGGTATAACAAGACGCTTTTAATGCCACTCAGAAGAGACGTGGAGGTCAGAGTGGTATAACAAGATGCTTTTAATGAACCTTACAAGAGACGTGGAGGTCAGAGTGGTATAACAAGACGCTTTTATTGCCACTTACAAGAGACGTGGAGGTCAGAGTGGTATAACAAGACGCTTTTAATGCCCCTTACAAGAGACGTGGAGGTCAGAGTGGAATGACAAGACGCTTTTAATGCCCCTCCGAAGAGACGTGGAGGTCAGAGTGGTATAACAAGACGCTTTTAATGCCCCTTACAAGAGACGTGGAGGTCATAGTGGTATAACAAGACGCTTTTAATGCACCTCAGAAGAGATGTGGACATCAGAGTGGTATAACAAGACACTTTTAATGCCCCTTACAACAGACGTGGAGGTCAGAGTGGTATAACAAGATGCTTTTAATGCCCCTCAGAAGAGACGTGGAGGTCAGAGTGGTATAACAAAACGCTTTTAATGCCCCATACAAGAGACGTGGAGGTCAGAGTGGTATAACAAGATGCTTTTAATGCCCCTTACAAGAGACTTAAAGGTCAGAGTGGTAAAACAAGACGCATTTAATTCCCCTCAGAAGAGACGTGGAGGTCAGAGTGGAATAAAAAGACGGTCTTAATGCCCCTTACAAGAGACGTGGAGGTCAGAGTGGTATAACAAGATGCTTTTAATGCCCATCAGAAGAGACTTGGAGGTCAGAGTGGTATAACAAGAAGCTTTTAATGCCCCTCAGAAGAGAAGTGGAGGTCAGAGTGGTATAACAAAACGCTTTTAATGCCGCTTACAAGAGACGTGGAGGTCAGAGTGGTATAACAAGACGCTTTTAATGCCCCTTACAAAAGACGTGGAATTCAGAGTGGTATAACAAGACGCTTTTAATGCCCCTCAGAAGAGACGTGGAGGTCAGAGAGGTATAACACGACGCTTTTAATGCCCCTTACAAGAGACGTGGAGGTCAGAGTGGTATAACAAGACGCTTTTAATGCCACTCAGAAGAGACGTGGAGGTCAGAGTGGTATAACAAGATGCTTTTAATGAACCTTACAAGAGACATGGAGGTCAGAGTGGTATAACAAGACGCTTTTATTGCCACTTACAAGAGACGTGGAGGTCAGAGTGGTATAACAAGATGCTTTTAATGCCCCTTACAAGAGACGTGGAGGTCAGAGTGGTATAACAAGACGCTTTTAATGCCCCTCAGAAGAGACGTGGAGGTCAGAATGGTATAACAAGACGCTTTTAATGCCCCTTACAAGAGACATGGAGGTCAGAGTGGTATAACAAGATGCTTTTAATGCCCCTCAGAAGGGACGTGGAGGTCAGAGTTGTATAACAAGACGATTTTAATGCCCCTTACAAGAGATGTGGAGGTCAGAGTGGTATAACAAGATTGTTTTAATGCCCCTCCGAAGAGACGTGGAGGTTAGAGTTGTATAACAAGACACTTTAATGCCCCTTATAAGAGACGTGGAGGTCAGAGTGGTGTAACAAGATGCTTTTAATGCCCCTTACAAGAAACGTGGAGGTCAGAGTCGTATAACAAGACGCTTTTAATGCCCCTTAAAAGAGACGTGGAAGTCAGAGTGGTATAACAAGAAGCTTTTAGTGCCCCTTACAAGAGACGTGGAGGTCAGAGTGGTATAACAAGACGCTTTTAATGCTCCTTACAAGAGACGTGGAGGTCAGAGTGCTATAACAAGACACTTTTAATGCCCTTCAGACGAGACGTGGAGGTCAGAGTGGTATAACAAGTCGCTTTTAATGCCTGTCAGAAGAGAGGTGGACGTCAGAGGGGTATAACAAGACGCCTTTAATGCCCCTTTCAAGAGACGTGGAGGTCAGAGTGGTATAACAATATGCTTTTAATGCCCCTTACAAGAGACGTGGAGGTCAGAGTGGTATAACAAGACGCTTTTAATGCCCCTCAGAAGAGACGTGGAGGTCAGAGTGGTATAACAAGACACTTTAATTGCCCCTTACAAGAGACTTGGAGGTCAGAGTGGTATAACAAGACACTTTTAATGCCCCTCAGAAGGGACGTGAAGGTCAGAGTGGTATAACAAGACGCTTTTAATGCCCCTCAGAAGAGACGTGTAGGTCAGAGTGGTATAACAAGACGCTTTTAATGCCCCTTACAAGATATGTGGAGGTCAGAGTGGTATAACAAGACGGTTTTAATCCCCCTTAAAAGAAACGTGGAGGTCAGAGTGGTATAACAAGACACTTTCAATGCACCTCAGAAGAGACGTGGAGGTCAAAGTGGTATAACAAGACGCTTTTAAAGCCCCTCAGAAGAGATGTGGAGGTCAGAGAAGTGTAACAAGATGCTTTTAATGCCCCTTATAAGAGACGTGGAGGTCAGAGTGGTATAACAAGACGCTTTTAATGCCCCTTACAAGAAACGTGGAGGTCAGAGTCATATAACAAGACGTTTTTAATGCCCCTCAAAAGAGACGTGGAGGTCAGAGTGGTATAACAAGTCACTTTTAATGCATGTCAGAAAAGAGGTGGAGGTCACAGTGGTATAACAAGACGCTTTTAATGCCCCTTACAAGAGACGTGGAGGTCAGAGTGGTATAACAAGATGCTTTTAAGGCCCCTTACAAGAGAAGTGGAGGTCAGAGTGGTATAACAAGACGCTTTTAATGTCCCTCAGAAGAGACGTGGAGGTCAGAGTGGTATAACAAGACTCTTTACATGCCCCTTACAAGAGACTTGGAGGTCAGAGTGGTATAACAAGACGTTTTTAATGCCCCTCAGAAGAGACGTGGAGGTCAGAGTTGTATAGCAAGATGCTTTTAATTCCCCTCAGAAGAGACGTGGAGGTCAGAGTGGTATAACAAGACGCTTTTAATGCCCCTTTCAAGATACGTGGAGGCCAGAGTGGTATAACAAGAAGGTTTTAATACCCGTTAAAAGAGACGTGGAGGTCAGAGTGGTATAACAAGACGCTTTTAATGCCCATCAAAAGAGAAGTGGAGGTCAGAGTGGTATAGCAAGACGCTTTTAATGCCCCTTGCAACAGACGTGGAGGTCAGAGTGGTATAACAAGACACTTTTAATGTCCCTCAGAAGAGACGTGGAGGTCAGAGTGGTATAACAAGACGCTTTTAATAGCCCTTACAATAGAAGTGGAGGTCAGAGTGGTATAACAAGACGCTTTTAATGCCCCTCCGAAGAGACGTGCATGTCAGAGTGGTATAACAAGATGCTTTTAATGCCCATCAGAAGAGACGCGGAGGTCAAAGGGGTATAACAAGATGCTTTTAATGCCCCTCAGAAGAGACGTGGAGGTCAAAGTGGTATGACAAGATGCTTTAAATGCCTCTTACAAGAGACGTGGAGGTCCGAGTGGTTTAACAAGACGCTTTTAACGCTCCTTACAAGAGACGTGGAGGTCAGAGAGGTATAACAAGATGCTTTTAATGCCCCTCAGAAGAGATGTGGAGGTCAGAGTGGTATAACAAGACGCTTTTAATGCCACTCAGAAGAGACTTGGAGGTCAGAGTGGTATAACAAGACTCTTTTATTGCCACTTACAAGAGACGTGGAGGTCAGAGTGGTATAACAAGACGCTTTTAATGCCCCTTTGAAGAGACGTGGAGGTCAGCGTGGTATGGCAAGATGCTTTTAATGCCCCTTATAAGAGATGTGGAGGTCAGAGTGGTATAACAATACGCTTTTAATGCCCCTCAGAAGAGACGTGGAGGTCAGAGTGGTATAACAAGACGCTTTTAATGCCTGTCAGAAGAGAGGTGGAGGTCAGAGTGGTATAACAAGACGCTCTTATTGCCCCTTACAAGAGACGTGGAGGTCAGAGTGGTATAACAAGACGCTTTTAATGCCCCTTACAAGAGACGTGGAGGTCAGAGTGGTATAACACGATGCTTTTAATGCCCCTCAGAAGAGACTTGGAGGTCAGAGTGGTATAACAAGGCGCTTTTAATGCCCCTTACAAGAGACATGGAGGTCAGAGTGGTATAACAAGATGATTTTAATGCCCCTCAGAAGGGACGTGTAGATCAGAGTGGTATAACAAGACGCTTTTAATGCCCCTTACAAGAGATGTGGAGGTCAGAGTGGTATAACAAGACGCTTTTAATGCCCCTCAGAATAGACGTGGAAGTCAGAGTGGTATAACAAGATGCTTTTAATGCCCCTTACAAAAGACGTGGAGGTCCGAGTGGTTTAGTAAGACGCTTTTAATGCTCCTTACAAGAGACGTGGAGGTCAGAGAGGTCTAACAAGACGCTTTTAATGCCCCTCAGAAGAGATGTGGAGGTCAGAGTTGTAAAACAAGACGCTTTTAATGCCCCTTAGAAGATACGTGGAGGTCAGAGTGGTATAACAAGACGCTTTAATGCCCCTTACAAGAAACTTGGAGGTCAGAGTGGTATAACAAGTCGCTTTTAATGCCTGTCAGAAAAGAGGTGGAGGTCAGAGTGGAATAAAAAGACGCTCTTAATGCCCCTAACAGAGAAGTGGAGGTCAGAGTGGTATAACAAATGCTTTTAATGCCCCTTACAAGAGATGTGGAGGTCAGAGTGGTATAACAAGATGCTTTTAATGCCCCTCAGAAGAGACGTGGAGGTCAGAGTGGTATAACAAGACGCTTTTAATGCCCCTTACAAGAGACATGGAGGTCAGAGTGGTATAACAAGATGATTTTAATGCCCCTCAGAAGGGACGTGGAGGTCAGAGTGCTATAACAAGATGCTTTTAATGCCCCTTACAAGAGATGTGGAGGTCAGAGTGGTATAACAAGACGTCTTTAATGCCCCTCAGAATAGACGTGGAGGTCAGAGTGGTATAACAAGATGGTTTTAATGCCCCTCCAAAGAGACGTGGAGGTCAGAGTGGTATAACAAGACGCTTTTAATGCCCCTTAAAAGAGACGTGGAGGTCAGAGTGCTATAACAAGACGCTTTTATTGCCACTTACAAGAGACGTGGAGGTCAGAGTGGTATAACAAGACGCTTTTAATGCCCCTTACAAGAGACGTGGAGGTCAGAGTGGAATGACAAGACGCTTTTAATGCCCCTCCGAAGAGACGTGGAGGTCAGAGTGGTATAACAAGACGCTTTTAATGCCCCTTACAAGAGACGTGGAGGTCATAGTGGTATAACAAGACGCTTTTAATGCACCTCAGAAGAGATGTGGACATCAGAGTGGTATAACAAGACACTTTTAATGCCCCTTACAACAGACGTGGAGGTCAGAGTGGTATAACAAGATGCTTTTAATGCCCCTCAGAAGAGACGTGGAGGTCAGAGTGGTATAACAAAACGCTTTTAATGCCCCATACAAGAGACGTGGAGGTCAGAGTGGTATAACAAGATGCTTTTAATGCCCCTTACAAGAGACTTAAAGGTCAGAGTGGTAAAACAAGACGCATTTAATTCCCCTCAGAAGAGACGTGGAGGTCAGAGTGGAATAAAAAGACGGTCTTAATGCCCCTTACAAGAGACGTGGAGGTCAGAGTGGTATAACAAGATGCTTTTAATGCCCATCAGAAGAGACTTGGAGGTCAGAGTGGTATAACAAGAAGCTTTTAATGCCCCTCAGAAGAGAAGTGGAGGTCAGAGTGGTATAACAAAACGCTTTTAATGCCGCTTACAAGAGACGTGGAGGTCAGAGTGGTATAACAAGACGCTTTTAATGCCCCTTACAAAAGACGTGGAATTCAGAGTGGTATAACAAGACGCTTTTAATGCCCCTCAGAAGAGACGTGGAGGTCAGAGAGGTATAACACGACGCTTTTAATGCCCCTTACAAGAGACGTGGAGGTCAGAGTGGTATAACAAGACGCTTTTAATGCCACTCAGAAGAGACGTGGAGGTCAGAGTGGTATAACAAGATGCTTTTAATGAACCTTACAAGAGACGTGGAGGTCAGAGTGGTATAACAAGACGCTTTTATTGCCACTTACAAGAGACGTGGAGGTCAGAGTGGTATAACAAGATGCTTTTAAGGCCCCTTACAAGAGAAGTGGAGGTCAGAGTGGTATAACAAGACGCTTTTAATGTCCCTCAGAAGAGACGTGGAGGTCAGAGTGGTATAACAAGACTCTTTACATGCCCCTTACAAGAGACTTGGAGGTCAGAGTGGTATAACAAGACGTTTTTAATGCCCCTCAGAAGAGACGTGGAGGTCAGAGTTGTATAGCAAGATGCTTTTAATTCCCCTCAGAAGAGACGTGGAGGTCAGAGTGGTATAACAAGACGCTTTTAATGCCCCTTTCAAGATACGTGGAGGCCAGAGTGGTATAACAAGAAGGTTTTAATACCCGTTAAAAGAGACGTGGAGGTCAGAGTGGTATAACAAGACGCTTTTAATGCCCATCAAAAGAGAAGTGGAGGTCAGAGTGGTATAGCAAGACGCTTTTAATGCCCCTTGCAACAGACGTGGAGGTCAGAGTGGTATAACAAGACACTTTTAATGTCCCTCAGAAGAGACGTGGAGGTCAGAGTGGTATAACAAGACGCTTTTAATAGCCCTTACAATAGAAGTGGAGGTCAGAGTGGTATAACAAGACGCTTTTAATGCCCCTCCGAAGAGACGTGCATGTCAGAGTGGTATAACAAGATGCTTTTAATGCCCATCAGAAGAGACGCGGAGGTCAAAGGGGTATAACAAGATGCTTTTAATGCCCCTCAGAAGAGACGTGGAGGTCAAAGTGGTATGACAAGATGCTTTAAATGCCTCTTACAAGAGACGTGGAGGTCCGAGTGGTTTAACAAGACGCTTTTAACGCTCCTTACAAGAGACGTGGAGGTCAGAGAGGTATAACAAGATGCTTTTAATGCCCCTCAGAAGAGATGTGGAGGTCAGAGTGGTATAACAAGACGCTTTTAATGCCACTCAGAAGAGACTTGGAGGTCAGAGTGGTATAACAAGACTCTTTTATTGCCACTTACAAGAGACGTGGAGGTCAGAGTGGTATAACAAGACGCTTTTAATGCCCCTTTGAAGAGACGTGGAGGTCAGCGTGGTATGGCAAGATGCTTTTAATGCCCCTTATAAGAGATGTGGAGGTCAGAGTGGTATAACAATACGCTTTTAATGCCCCTCAGAAGAGACGTGGAGGTCAGAGTGGTATCACAAGACGCTTTTAATGCCTGTCAGAAGAGAGGTGGAGGTCAGAGTGGTATAACAAGACGCTCTTATTGCCCCTTACAAGAGACGTGGAGGTCAGAGTGGTATAACAAGATGCTTTTAATGCCCCTTACAAGAGACGTGGAGGTCAGAGTGGTATAACAAGACGCTTTTAATGCCCCTTTGAAGAGACGTGGAGGTCAGCGTGGTATGGCAAGATGCTTTTAATGCCCCTTATAAGAGATGTGGAGGTCAGAGTGGTATAACAATACGCTTTTAATGCCCCTCAGAAGAGACGTGGAGGTCAGAGTGGTATAACAAGACGCTTTTAATGCCTGTCAGAAGAGAGGTGGAGGTCAGAGTGGTATAACAAGACGCTCTTATTGCCCCTTACAAGAGACGTGGAGGTCAGAGTGGTATAACAAGACGCTTTTAATGCCCCTTACAAGAGACGTGGAGGTCAGAGTGGTATAACACGATGCTTTTAATGCCCCTCAGAAGAGACTTGGAGGTCAGAGTGGTATAACAAGGCGCTTTTAATGCCCCTTACAAGAGACATGGAGGTCAGAGTGGTATAACAAGATGATTTTAATGCCCCTCAGAAGGGACGTGTAGATCAGAGTGGTATAACAAGACGCTTTTAATGCCCCTTACAAGAGATGTGGAGGTCAGAGTGGTATAACAAGACGCTTTTAATGCCCCTCAGAATAGACGTGGAAGTCAGAGTGGTATAACAAGATGCTTTTAATGCCCCTTACAAAAGACGTGGAGGTCCGAGTGGTTTAGTAAGACGCTTTTAATGCTCCTTACAAGAGACGTGGAGGTCAGAGAGGTCTAACAAGACGCTTTTAATGCCCCTCAGAAGAGATGTGGAGGTCAGAGTTGTAAAACAAGACGCTTTTAATGCCCCTTAGAAGATACGTGGAGGTCAGAGTGGTATAACAAGACGCTTTAATGCCCCTTACAAGAAACTTGGAGGTCAGAGTGGTATAACAAGTCGCTTTTAATGCCTGTCAGAAAAGAGGTGGAGGTCAGAGTGGAATAAAAAGACGCTCTTAATGCCCCTAACAGAGAAGTGGAGGTCAGAGTGGTATAACAAATGCTTTTAATGCCCCTTACAAGAGATGTGGAGGTCAGAGTGGTATAACAAGATGCTTTTAATGCCCCTCAGAAGAGACGTGGAGGTCAGAGTGGTATAACAAGACGCTTTTAATGCCCCTTACAAGAGACATGGAGGTCAGAGTGGTATAACAAGATGATTTTAATGCCCCTCAGAAGGGACGTGAAGGTCAGAGTGCTATAACAAGATGCTTTTAATGCCCCTTACAAGAGATGTGGAGGTCAGAGTGGTATAACAAGACGTCTTTAATGCCCCTCAGAATAGACGTGGAGGTCAGAGTGGTATAACAAGATGGTTTTAATGCCCCTCCAAAGAGACGTGGAGGTCAGAGTGGTATAACAAGACGCTTTTAATGCCCCTTAAAAGAGACGTGGAGGTCAGAGTGCTATAACAAGACACTTTTAATGCCCCTCAGAAGAGACGTGGAGGTCAGAGTGGTATAACAAGACGCTTTTAATGCCCCTTACAAGAGACGTGGAGGACAGAGTGGTATAACAAGATGCTTTTAATGCCCATCAGAAGAGACGTGGAGGTCAGAGTGGTATAACAAGACGCTTTTAATGCCCCTCAGAAGAGACGTGGAGGTCACAGAGGTATAACACGACGCTTTTAATGCCCCTTACAAGAGACGTGGAGGTCAGAGTGGTATAACAAGACGCTTTTAATGCCACTCAGAAGAGACGTGGAGGTCAGAGTGGTATAACAAGATGCTTTTAATGAACCTTACAAGAGACGTGGAGGTCAGAGTGGTATAACAAGACGCTTTTATTGCCACTTACAAGAGACGTGGAGGTCAGAGTGGTATAACAAGACGCTTTTAATGCCCCTTACAAGAGACGTGGAGGTCAGAGTGGAATGACAAGACGCTTTTAATGCCCCTCCGAAGAGACGTGGAGGTCAGAGTGGTATAACAAGACGCTTTTAATGCCCCTTACAAGAGACGTGGAGGTCATAGTGGTATAACAAGACGCTTTTAATGCACCTCAGAAGAGATGTGGACATCAGAGTGGTATAACAAGACACTTTTAATGCCCCTTACAACAGACGTGGAGGTCAGAGTGGTATAACAAGATGCTTTTAATGCCCCTCAGAAGAGACGTGGAGGTCAGAGTGGTATAACAAAACGCTTTTAATGCCCCATACAAGAGACGTGGAGGTCAGAGTGGTATAACAAGATGCTTTTAATGCCCCTTACAAGAGACTTAAAGGTCAGAGTGGTAAAACAAGACGCATTTAATTCCCCTCAGAAGAGACGTGGAGGTCAGAGTGGAATAAAAAGACGGTCTTAATGCCCCTTACAAGAGACGTGGAGGTCAGAGTGGTATAACAAGATGCTTTTAATGCCCATCAGAAGAGACTTGGAGGTCAGAGTGGTATAACAAGAAGCTTTTAATGCCCCTCAGAAGAGAAGTGGAGGTCAGAGTGGTATAACAAAACGCTTTTAATGCCGCTTACAAGAGACGTGGAGGTCAGAGTGGTATAACAAGACGCTTTTAATGCCCCTTACAAAAGACGTGGAATTCAGAGTGGTATAACAAGACGCTTTTAATGCCCCTCAGAAGAGACGTGGAGGTCAGAGAGGTATAACACGACGCTTTTAATGCCCCTTACAAGAGACGTGGAGGTCAGAGTGGTATAACAAGACGCTTTTAATGCCACTCAGAAGAGACGTGGAGGTCAGAGTGGTATAACAAGATGCTTTTAATGAACCTTACAAGAGACGTGGAGGTCAGAGTGGTATAACAAGACGCTTTTATTGCCACTTACAAGAGACGTGGAGGTCAGAGTGGTATAACAAGATGCTTTTAATGCCCCTTACGAGAGACGTGGAGGTCAGAGTGGTATAACAAGACGCTTTTAATGCCCCTCAGAAGAGACGTGGAGGTCAGAATGGTATAACAAGACGCTTTTAATGCCCCTTACAAGAGACATGGAGGTCAGAGTGGTATAACAAGATGCTTTTAATGCCCCTCAGAAGGGACGTGGAGGTCAGAGTTGTATAACAAGACGATTTTAATGCCCCTTACAAGAGATGTGGAGGTCAGAGTGGTATAACAAGATTGTTTTAATGCCCCTCCGAAGAGACGTGGAGGTTAGAGTTGTATAACAAGACACTTTAATGCCCCTTATAAGAGACGTGGAGGTCAGAGTGGTGTAACAAGATGCTTTTAATGCCCCTTACAAGAAACGTGGAGGTCAGAGTCGTATAACAAGACGCTTTTAATGCCCCTTAAAAGAGACGTGGAAGTCAGAGTGGTATAACAAGAAGCTTTTAGTGCCCCTTACAAGAGACGTGGAGGTCAGAGTGGTATAACAAGACGCTTTTAATGCCCCTTACAAGAGACGTGGAGGTCAGAGTGCTATAACAAGACACTTTTAATGCCCTTCAGACGAGACGTGGAGGTCAGAGTGGTATAACAAGTCGCTTTTAATGCCTGTCAGAAGAGACGAGGACGTCAGAGGGGTATAACAAGACGCCTTTAATGCCCCTTTCAAGAGACGTGGAGGTCAGAGTGGTATAACAATATGCTTTTAATGCCCCTTACAAGAGACGTGGAGGTCAGAGTGGTATAACAAGACGCTTTTAATGCCCCTCAGAAGAGACGTGGAGGTCAGAGTGGTATAACAAGACACTTTAATTGCCCCTTACAAGAGACTTGGAGGTCAGAGTGGTATAACAAGACACTTTTAATGCCCCTCAGAAGGGACGTGAAGGTCAGAGTGGTATAACAAGACGCTTTTAATGCCCCTCAGAAGAGACGTGTAGGTCAGAGTGGTATAACAAGACGCTTTTAATGCCCCTTACAAGATATGTGGAGGTCAGAGTGGTATAACAAGACGGTTTTAATCCCCCTTAAAAGAAACGTGGAGGTCAGAGTGGTATAACAAGACACTTTCAATGCACCTCAGAAGAGACGTGGAGGTCAAAGTGGTATAACAAGACGCTTTTAAAGCCCCTCAGAAGAGATGTGGAGGTCAGAGAAGTGTAACAAGATGCTTTTAATGCCCCTTATAAGAGACGTGGAGGTCAGAGTGGTATAACAAGACGCTTTTAATGCCCCTTACAAGAAACGTGGAGGTCAGAGTCATATAACAAGACGTTTTTAATGCCCCTCAAAAGAGACGTGGAGGTCAGAGTGGTATAACAAGTCACTTTTAATGCATGTCAGAAAAGAGGTGGAGGTCACAGTGGTATAACAAGACGCTTTTAATGCCCCTTACAAGAGACGTGGAGGTCAGAGTGGTATAACAAGATGCTTTTAAGGCCCCTTACAAGAGAAGTGGAGGTCAGAGTGGTATAACAAGACGCTTTTAATGTCCCTCAGAAGAGACGTGGAGGTCAGAGTGGTATAACAAGACTCTTTACATGCCCCTTACAAGAGACTTGGAGGTCAGAGTGGTATAACAAGACGTTTTTAATGCCCCTCAGAAGAGACGTGGAGGTCAGAGTTGTATAGCAAGATGCTTTTAATTCCCCTCAGAAGAGACGTGGAGGTCAGAGTGGTATAACAAGACGCTTTTAATGCCCCTTTCAAGATACGTGGAGGCCAGAGTGGTATAACAAGAAGGTTTTAATACCCGTTAAAAGAGACGTGGAGGTCAGAGTGGTATAACAAGACGCTTTTAATGCCCATCAAAAGAGAAGTGGAGGTCAGAGTGGTATAGCAAGACGCTTTTAATGCCCCTTGCAACAGACGTGGAGGTCAGAGTGGTATAACAAGACACTTTTAATGTCCCTCAGAAGAGACGTGGAGGTCAGAGTGGTATAACAAGACGCTTTTAATAGCCCTTACAATAGAAGTGGAGGTCAGAATGGTATAACAAGACGCTTTTAATGCCCCTCCGAAGAGACGTGCATGTCAGAGTGGTATAACAAGATGCTTTTAATGCCCATCAGAAGAGACGCGGAGGTCAAAGGGGTATAACAAGATGCTTTTAATGCCCCTCAGAAGAGACGTGGAGGTCAAAGTGGTATGACAAGATGCTTTAAATGCCTCTTACAAGAGACGTGGAGGTCCGAGTGGTTTAACAAGACGCTTTTAACGCTCCTTACAAGAGACGTGGAGGTCAGAGAGGTATAACAAGATGCTTTTAATGCCCCTCAGAAGAGATGTGGAGGTCAGAGTGGTATAACAAGACGCTTTTAATGCCACTCAGAAGAGACTTGGAGGTCAGAGTGGTATAACAAGACTCTTTTATTGCCACTTACAAGAGACGTGGAGGTCAGAGTGGTATAACAAGACGCTTTTAATGCCCCTTTGAAGAGACGTGGAGGTCAGCGTGGTATGGCAAGATGCTTTTAATGCCCCTTATAAGAGATGTGGAGGTCAGAGTGGTATAAAATACGCTTTTAATGCCCCTCAGAAGAGACGTGGAGGTCAGAGTGGTATAACAAGACGCTTTTAATGCCTGTCAGAAGAGAGGTGGAGGTCAGAGTGGTATAACAAGACGCTCTTATTGCCCCTTACAAGAGACGTGGAGGTCAGAGTGGTATAACAAGACGCTTTTAATGCCCCTTACAAGAGACGTGGAGGTCAGAGTGGTATAACACGATGCTTTTAATGCCCCTCAGAAGAGACTTGGAGGTCAGAGTGGTATAACAAGGCGCTTTTAATGCCCCTTACAAGAGACATGGAGGTCAGAGTGGTATAACAAGATGATTTTAATGCCCCTCAGAAGGGACGTGTAGATCAGAGTGGTATAACAAGACGCTTTTAATGCCCCTTACAAGAGATGTGGAGGTCAGAGTGGTATAACAAGACGCTTTTAATGCCCCTCAGAATAGACGTGGAAGTCAGAGTGGTATAACAAGATGCTTTTAATGCCCCTTACAAAAGACGTGGAGGTCCGAGTGGTTTAGTAAGACGCTTTTAATGCTCCTTACAAGAGACGTGGAGGTCAGAGAGGTCTAACAAGACGCTTTTAATGCCCCTCAGAAGAGATGTGGAGGTCAGAGTTGTAAAACAAGAAGCTTTTAATGCCCCTTAGAAGATACGTGGAGGTCAGAGTGGTATAACAAGACGCTTTAATGCCCCTTACAAGAAACTTGGAGGTCAGAGTGGTATAACAAGTCGCTTTTAATGCCTGTCAGAAAAGAGGTGGAGGTCAGAGTGGAATAAAAAGACGCTCTTAATGCCCCTAACAGAGAAGTGGAGGTCAGAGTGGTATAACAAATGCTTTTAATGCCCCTTACAAGAGATGTGGAGGTCAGAGTGGTATAACAAGATGCTTTTAATGCCCCTCAGAAGAGACGTGGAGGTCAGAGTGGTATAACAAGACGCTTTTAATGCCCCTTACAAGAGACATGGAGGTCAGAGTGGTATAACAAGATGATTTTAATGCCCCTCAGAAGGGACGTGGAGGTCAGAGTGCTATAACAAGATGCTTTTAATGCCCCTTACAAGAGATGTGGAGGTCAGAGTGGTATAACAAGACGTCTTTAATGCCCCTCAGAATAGACGTGGAGGTCAGAGTGGTATAACAAGATGGTTTTAATGCCCCTCCAAAGAGACGTGGAGGTCAGAGTGGTATAACAAGACGCTTTTAATGCCCCTTAAAAGAGACGTGGAGGTCAGAGTGCTATAACAAGACACTTTTAATGCCCCTCAGAAGAGACGTGGAGGTCAGAGTGGTATAACAAGACGCTTTTAATGCCCCTCAGAAGAGATGTGGAGGTCAGAGAAGTGTAACAAGACGATTTTAATGCCCCTTATAAGAGACGTGGAGGTCAGAGTGGTATATCAAGACGCTCTTAATGCCCCTTGCAAGAAACGTGGAGGTCAGAGTCGTATAACAAGACGCTTTTAATGCCCATCAAAAGACAAGTGGAGGTCAGAGTGGTATAGCAAGACGCTTTTAATGCCCCTTGCAACAGACGTGGAGGTCAGAGTGGTATAACAAGACACTTTTAATGTCCCTCAGAAGAGACGTGGAGGTCAGAGTGGTATAACAAGATGCTTTTAATTGCCCTTACAATAGAAGTGGAGGTCAGAGTGGTATAACAAGATGCTTTTAATGCCCCTCCGAAGAGACGTGCATGTCAGAGTGGTATAACACGATGCTTTTAATGCCCATCAGAAGAGACGCGGAGGTCAGAGGGGTATAACAAGATGCTTTAATGCTCCTCAGAAGAGACGTGGAGGTCAAAGTGGTATGACAAGATGCTTTAAATGCCTCTTACAAGAGACGTGGAGGTCCGAGTGGTTTAACAAGACGCTTTTACCGCTCCTTACAAGAGACATGGAGGTCAGAGAGGTATAACAATATGCTTTTAATGCCCCTCAGAAGAGATGTGGAGGTCAGAGTGGTATAACAAGACGCTTTTAATGCCACTCAGAAGAGACTTGGAGGTCAGAGTGGTATAACAAGACACTTTTAATGCCCCTTACAACAGACGTGGAGGTCAGAGTGGTATTACAAGACGCTTTTAATGCCCCTTACAAAAGATATGGCGGTCAGAGTGGTATAACAAGATGCTTTTAATGCCCCTCAGAAGGGACGTGGAGGTCAGAGTGGTATAACAAGACGCTTTTAATGCCCCTTACAAGAGATGTGGAGGTCAGAGTGGTATATCAATACGCTTTTAATGCCCCTCAGAAGAGACATGGAGGTCAGAGTGGTATAACAAGAAACTTTTAATGCCCCTCAGAAGAGACGTGGAGGTCAGAGATGTATAACAAGACGCTTTTAATGCCCCTTACAAGAGACGTGGAGGACAGAGTGGTATAACAAGATGCTTTTAATGCCCATCAGAAGAGACGTGGAGGTCAGAGTGGTATAACAAGAAGCTTTTAATGCCCCTCAGAAGAGACGTGGAGGTCAGAGTGGTATAACAAGATACTTTTAATGCCCCTTACAAAAGACGTGGAGGTCAGAGTGGTATAACAAGACGCTTTTAATGCCCCTCAGAAGAGAGGTGGAGGTCACAGAGGTATAACACAACGCTTTTAATGCCCCTTACAAGAGACGTGGAGGTCAGAGTGGTATAACAAGACGCTTTTAATGCCACTCAGGAGAGACGTGGAGGTCAGAGTGGTATAACAAGATGCTTTTAATGAACCTTACAAGAGACGTGGAGGTCAGAGTGGTATAACAAGAAGCTTTTAATGCCCCTCAGAAGAGAAGTGGAGGTCAGAGTGGTATAACAAAACGCTTTTAATGCCGCTTACAAGAGACGTGGAGGTCAGAGAGGTATAACAAGATGCTTTTAATGCCCCTTACAAAAGACGTGGAGGTCAGAGTGGTATAACAAGACTCTTTTAATGCCACTCAGAAGAGACGTGGAGGTCAGAGTGGTATAACAAGATGCTTTTAATGAACCTTACAAGAGACGTGGAGGTCAGAGTGGTATAACAAGACGCTTTTATTACCACTTACAAGAGACGTGGAGGTCAGAGTGGTATAACAAGATGCTCTTAATGCCCCTTACAAGAGACGTGGAGGTCAGAGTGGAATAACAACACGCTTTTAATGCCCCTCAGAAGAGACGTGGAGGTCAGAGTGGTATAACAAGACTCTTTTAATGCCCCTTACAAGAGACGTAAAGGTCAGAGTACTAAAACAAGACGCATTTAATGCCCCTCAGAAGAGACTTGGAGGTCAGAGTGGAATAAAAAGACGCTCTTAATGCCCCTTACAAGAGACGTGGAGGTCAGAGTGGTATAACAAAATGCTTTTAATGCACCTTACAAGAGATGTGGAGGTCAGAGTGGTATTACAAGAAGCTTTTAATGCCCCTTACAAAAGACATGGAGGTCAGAGTGGTATAACAAGATGCTTTTAATGCCCCTCAGAAGGGACGTGGAGGTCAGAGTGGTATAACAAAACGCTTTTAATGCCCCATACAAGAGACGTGGAGGTCAGAGTGGTATAACAAGATGCTTTTAATGCCCCTTACAAGAGACTTAAAGGTCAGAGTGGTAAAACAAGACGCATTTAATTCCCCTCAGAAGAGACGTGGAGGTCAGAGTGGAATAAAAAGACGGTCTTAATGCCCCTTACAAGAGACGTGGAGGTCAGAGTGGTATAACAAGATGCTTTTAATGCCCATCAGAAGAGACTTGGAGGTCAGAGTGGTATAACAAGAAGCTTTTAATGCCCCTCAGAAGAGAAGTGGAGGTCAGAGTGGTATAACAAAACGCTTTTAATGCCGCTTACAAGAGACGTGGAGGTCAGAGTGGTATAACAAGACGCTTTTAATGCCCCTTACAAAAGACGTGGAATTCAGAGTGGTATAACAAGACGCTTTTAATGCCCCTCAGAAGAGACGTGGAGGTCAGAGAGGTATAACACGACGCTTTTAATGCCCCTTACAAGAGACGTGGAGGTCAGAGTGGTATAACAAGACGCTTTTAATGCCACTCAGAAGAGACGTGGAGGTCAGAGTGGTATAACAAGATGCTTTTAATGAACCTTACAAGAGACGTGGAGGTCAGAGTGGTATAACAAGACGCTTTTATTGCCACTTACAAGAGACGTGGAGGTCAGAGTGGTATAACAAGATGCTTTTAATGCCCCTTACAAGAGACGTGGAGGTCAGAGTGGTATAACAAGACGCTTTTAATGCCCCTCAGAAGAGACGTGGAGGTCAGAATGGTATAACAAGACGCTTTTAATGCCCCTTACAAGAGACATGGAGGTCAGAGTGGTATAACAAGATGCTTTTAATGCCCCTCAGAAGGGACGTGGAGGTCAGAGTCGTATAACAAGACGCTTTTAATGCCCCTTAAAAGAGACGTGGAAGTCAGAGTGGTATAACAAGAAGCTTTTAGTGCCCCTTACAAGAGACGTGGAGGTCAGAGTGGTATAACAAGACGCTTTTAATGCCTTTTACAAGAGACGTGGAGGTCAGAGTGCTATAACAAGACACTTTTAATGCCCTTCAGACGAGACGTGGAGGTCAGAGTGGTATAACAAGTCGCATTTAATGCCTGTCAGAAGAGAGGTGGACGTCAGAGGGGTATAACAAGACGCCTTTAATGCCCCTTTCAAGAGACGTGGAGGTCAGAGTGGTATAACAATATGCTTTTAATGCCCCTTACAAGAGACGTGGAGGTCAGAGTGGTATAACAAGACGCTTTTAATGCCCCTCAGAAGAGACGTGGAGGTCAGAGTGGTATAACAAGACACTTTAATTGCCCCTTACAAGAGACTTGGAGGTCAGAGTGGTATAACAAGACACTTTTAATGCCCCTCAGAAGGGACGTGAAGGTCAGAGTGGTATAACAAGACGCTTTTAATGCCCCTCAGAAGAGACGTGTAGGTCAGAGTGGTATAACAAGACGCTTTTAATGCCCCTTACAAGATATGTGGAGGTCAGAGTGGTATAACAAGACGGTTTTAATCCCCCTTAAAAGAAACGTGGAGGTCAGAGTGGTATAACAAGACACTTTCAATGCACCTCAGAAGAGACGTGGAGGTCAAAGTGGTATAACAAGACGCTTTTAAAGCCCCTCAGAAGAGATGTGGAGGTCAGAGAAGTGTAACAAGATGCTTTTAATGCCCCTTATAAGAGACGTGGAGGTCAGAGTGGTATAACAAGACGCTTTTAATGCCCCTTACAAGAAACGTGGAGGTCAGAGTCATATAACAAGACGTTTTTAATGCCCCTCAAAAGAGACGTGGAGGTCAGAGTGGTATAACAAGTCACTTTTAATGCATGTCAGAAAAGAGGTGGAGGTCACAGTGGTATAACAAGACGCTTTTAATGCCCCTTACAAGAGACGTGGAGGTCAGAGTGGTATAACAAGATGCTTTTAAGGCCCCTTACAAGAGAAGTGGAGGTCAGAGTGGTATAACAAGACGCTTTTAATGTCCCTCAGAAGAGACGTGGAGGTCAGAGTGGTATAACAAGACTCTTTACATGCCCCTTACAAGAGACTTGGAGGTCAGAGTGGTATAACAAGACGTTTTTAATGCCCCTCAGAAGAGACGTGGAGGTCAGAGTTGTATAGCAAGATGCTTTTAATTCCCCTCAGAAGAGACGTGGAGGTCAGAGTGGTATAACAAGACGCTTTTAATGCCCCTTTCAAGATACGTGGAGGCCAGAGTGGTATAACAAGAAGGTTTTAATACCCGTTAAAAGAGACGTGGAGGTCAGAGTGGTATAACAAGACGCTTTTAATGCCCATCAAAAGAGAAGTGGAGGTCAGAGTGGTATAGCAAGACGCTTTTAATGCCCCTTGCAACAGACGTGGAGGTCAGAGTGGTATAACAAGACACTTTTAATGTCCCTCAGAAGAGACGTGGAGGTCAGAGTGGTATAACAAGACGCTTTTAATAGCCCTTACAATAGAAGTGGAGGTCAGAGTGGTATAACAAGACGCTTTTAATGCCCCTCCGAAGAGACGTGCATGTCAGAGTGGTATAACAAGATGCTTTAAATGCCCATCAGAAGAGACGCGGAGGTCAAAGGGGTATAACAAGATGCTTTTAATGCCCCTCAGAAGAGACGTGGAGGTCAAAGTGGTATGACAAGATGCTTTAAATGCCTCTTACAAGAGACGTGGAGGTCCGAGTGGTTTAACAAGACGCTTTTAACGCTCCTTACAAGAGACGTGGAGGTCAGAGAGGTATAACAAGATGCTTTTAATGCCCCTCAGAAGAGATGTGGAGGTCAGAGTGGTATAACAAGACGCTTTTAATGCCACTCAGAAGAGACTTGGAGGTCAGAGTGGTATAACAAGACTCTTTTATTGCCACTTACAAGAGACGTGGAGGTCAGAGTGGTATAACAAGACGCTTTTAATGCCCCTTTGAAGAGACGTGGAGGTCAGCGTGGTATGGCAAGATGCTTTTAATGCCCCTTATAAGAGATGTGGAGGTCAGAGTGGTATAACAATACGCTTTTAATGCCCCTCAGAAGAGACGTGGAGGTCAGAGTGGTATAACAAGACGCTTTTAATGCCTGTCAGAAGACAGGTGGAGGTCAGAGTGGTATAACAAGACGCTCTTATTGCCCCTTACAAGAGACGTGGAGGTCAGAGTGGTATAACAAGACGCTTTTAATGCCCCTTACAAGAGACGTGGAGGTCAGAGTGGTATAACACGATGCTTTTAATGCCCCTCAGAAGAGACTTGGAGGTCAGAGTGGTATAACAAGGCGCTTTTAATGCCCCTTACAAGAGACATGGAGGTCAGAGTGGTATAACAAGATGATTTTAATGCCCCTCAGAAGGGACGTGTAGATCAGAGTGGTATAACAAGACGCTTTTAATGCCCCTTACAAGAGATGTGGAGGTCAGAGTGGTATAACAAGACGCTTTTAATGCCCCTCAGAATAGACGTGGAAGTCAGAGTGGTATAACAAGATGCTTTTAATGCCCCTTACAAAAGACGTGGAGGTCCGAGTGGTTTAGTAAGACGCTTTTAATGCTCCTTACAAGAGACGTGGAGGTCAGAGAGGTCTAACAAGACGCTTTTAATGCCCCTCAGAAGAGATGTGGAGGTCAGAGTTGTAAAACAAGACGCTTTTAATGCCCCTTAGAAGATACGTGGAGGTCAGAGTGGTATAACAAGACGCTTTAATGCCCGTTACAAGAAACTTGGAGGTCAGAGTGGTATAACAAGTCGCTTTTAATGCCTGTCAGAAAAGAGGTGGAGGTCAGAGTGGAATAAAAAGACGCTCTTAATGCCCCTAACAGAGAAGTGGAGGTCAGAGTGGTATAACAAATGCTTTTAATGCACCTTACAAGAGATGTGGAGGTCAGAGTGGTATAACAAGATGCTTTTAATGCCCCTCAGAAGAGACGTGGAGGTCAGAGTGGTATAACAAGACGCTTTTAATGCCCCTTACAAGAGACATGGAGGTCAGAGTGGTATAACAAGATGATTTTAATGCCCCTCAGAAGGGACGTGGAGGTCAGAGTGCTATAACAAGATGCTTTTAATGCCCCTTACAAGAGATGTGGAGGTCAGAGTGGTATAACAAGACGTCTTTAATGCCCCTCAGAATAGACGTGGAGGTCAGAGTGGTATAACAAGATGGTTTTAATGCCCCTCCAAAGAGACGTGGAGGTCAGAGTGGTATAACAAGACGCTTTTAATGCCCCTTAAAAGAGACGTGGAGGTCAGAGTGCTATAACAAGACACTTTTAATGCCCATCAGAAGAGACGTGGAGGTCAGAGTGGTATAACAAGACGCTTTTAATGCCCCTCAGAAGAGACGTGGAGGTCACAGAGGTATAACACGACGCTTTTAATGCCCCTTACAAGAGACGTGGAGGTCAGAGTGGTATAACAAGACGCTTTTAATGCCACTCAGAAGAGACGTGGAGGTCAGAGTGGTATAACAAGATGCTTTTAATGAACCTTACAAGAGACGTGGAGGTCAGAGTGGTATAACAAGACGCTTTTATTGCCACTTACAAGAGACGTGGAGGTCAGAGTGGTATAACAAGACGCTTTTAATGCCCCTTACAAGAGACGTGGAGGTCAGAGTGGAATGACAAGACGCTTTTAATGCCCCTCCGAAGAGACGTGGAGGTCAGAGTGGTATAACAAGACGCTTTTAATGCCCCTTACAAGAGACGTGGAGGTCATAGTGGTATAACAAGACGCTTTTAATGCACCTCAGAAGAGATGTGGACATCAGAGTGGTATAACAAGACACTTTTAATGCCCCTTACAACAGACGTGGAGGTCAGAGTGGTATAACAAGATGCTTTTAATGCCCCTCAGAAGAGACGTGGAGGTCAGAGTGGTATAACAAAACGCTTTTAATGCCCCATACAAGAGACGTGGAGGTCAGAGTGGTATAACAAGATGCTTTTAATGCCCCTTACAAGAGACTTAAAGGTCAGAGTGGTAAAACAAGACGCATTTAATTCCCCTCAGAAGAGACGTGGAGGTCAGAGTGGAATAAAAAGACGGTCTTAATGCCCCTTACAAGAGACGTGGAGGTCAGAGTGGTATAACAAGATGCTTTTAATGCCCATCAGAAGAGACTTGGAGGTCAGAGTGGTATAACAAGAAGCTTTTAATGCCCCTCAGAAGAGAAGTGGAGGTCAGAGTGGTATAACAAAACGCTTTTAATGCCGCTTACAAGAGACGTGGAGGTCAGAGTGGTATAACAAGACGCTTTTAATGCCCCTTACAAAAGACGTGGAATTCAGAGTGGTATAACAAGACGCTTTTAATGCCCCTCAGAAGAGACGTGGAGGTCAGAGAGGTATAACACGACGCTTTTAATGCCCCTTACAAGAGACGTGGAGGTCAGAGTGGTATAACAAGACGCTTTTAATGCCACTCAGAAGAGACGTGGAGGTCAGAGTGGTATAACAAGATGCTTTTAATGAACCTTACAAGAGACGTGGAGGTCAGAGTGGTATAACAAGACGCTTTTATTGCCACTTACAAGAGACGTGGAGGTCAGAGTGGTATAACAAGATGCTTTTAATGCCCCTTACAAGAGACGTGGAGGTCAGAGTGGTATAACAAGACGCTTTTAATGCCCCTCAGAAGAGACGTGGAGGTCAGAATGGTATAACAAGACGCTTTTAATGCCCCTTACAAGAGACATGGAGGTCAGAGTGGTATAACAAGATGCTTTTAATGCCCCTCAGAAGGGACGTGGAGGTCAGAGTTGTATAACAAGACGATTTTAATGCCCCTTACAAGAGATGTGGAGGTCAGAGTGGTATAACAAGATTGTTTTAATGCCCCTCCGAAGAGACGTGGAGGTTAGAGTTGTATAACAAGACACTTTAATGCCCCTTATAAGAGACGTGGAGGTCAGAGTGGTGTAACAAGATGCTTTTAATGCCCCTTACAAGAAACGTGGAGGTCAGAGTCGTATAACAAGACGCTTTTAATGCCCCTTAAAAGAGACGTGGAAGTCAGAGTGGTATAACAAGAAGCTTTTAGTGCCCCTTACAAGAGACGTGGAGGTCAGAGTGGTATAACAAGACGCTTTTAATGCCCCTTACAAGAGACTTGGAGGTCAGAGTGCTATAACAAGACACTTTTAATGCCCTTCAGACGAGACGTGGAGGTCAGAGTGGTATAACAAGTCGCTTTTAATGCCTGTCAGAAGAGAGGTGGACGTCAGAGGGGTATAACAAGACGCCTTTAATGCCCCTTTCAAGAGACGTGGAGGTCAGAGTGGTATAACAATATGCTTTTAATGCCCCTTACAAGAGACGTGGAGGTCAGAGTGGTATAACAAGACGCTTTTAATGCCCCTCAGAAGAGACGTGGAGGTCAGAGTGGTATAACAAGACACTTTAATTGCCCCTTACAAGAGACTTGGAGGTCAGAGTGGTATAACAAGACACTTTTAATGCCCCTCAGAAGGGACGTGAAGGTCAGAGTGGTATAACAAGACGCTTTTAATGCCCCTCAGAAGAGACGTGTAGGTCAGAGTGGTATAACAAGACGCTTTTAATGCCCCTTACAAGATATGTGGAGGTCAGAGTGGTATAACAAGACGGTTTTAATCCCCCTTAAAAGAAACGTGGAGGTCAGAGTGGTATAACAAGACACTTTCAATGCACCTCAGAAGAGACGTGGAGGTCAAAGTGGTATAACAAGACGCTTTTAAAGCCCCTCAGAAGAGATGTGGAGGTCAGAGAAGTGTAACAAGATGCTTTTAATGCCCCTTATAAGAGACGTGGAGGTCAGAGTGGTATAACAAGACGCTTTTAATGCCCCTTACAAGAAACGTGGAGGTCAGAGTCATATAACAAGACGTTTTTAATGCCCCTCAAAAGAGACGTGGAGGTCAGAGTGGTATAACAAGTCACTTTTAATGCATGTCAGAAAAGAGGTGGAGGTCACAGTGGTATAACAAGACGCTTTTAATGCCCCTTACAAGAGACGTGGAGGTCAGAGTGGTATAACAAGATGCTTTTAAGGCCCCTTACAAGAGAAGTGGAGGTCAGAGTGGTATAACAAGACGCTTTTAATGTCCCTCAGAAGAGACGTGGAGGTCAGAGTGGTATAACAAGACTCTTTACATGCCCCTTACAAGAGACTTGGAGGTCAGAGTGGTATAACAAGACGTTTTTAATGCCCCTCAGAAGAGACGTGGAGGTCAGAGTTGTATAGCAAGATGCTTTTAATTCCCCTCAGAAGAGACGTGGAGGTCAGAGTGGTATAACAAGACGCTTTTAATGCCCCTTTCAAGATACGTGGAGGCCAGAGTGGTATAACAAGAAGGTTTTAATACCCGTTAAAAGAGACGTGGAGGTCAGAGTGGTATAACAAGACGCTTTTAATGCCCATCAAAAGAGAAGTGGAGGTCAGAGTGGTATAGCAAGACGCTTTTAATGCCCCTTGCAACAGACGTGGAGGTCAGAGTGGTATAACAAGACACTTTTAATGTCCCTCAGAAGAGACGTGGAGGTCAGAGTGGTATAACAAGACGCTTTTAATAGCCCTTACAATAGAAGTGAAGGTCAGAGTGGTATAACAAGACGCTTTTAATGCCCCTCCGAAGAGACGTGCATGTCAGAGTGGTATAACAAGATGCTTTTAATGCCCATCAGAAGAGACGCGGAGGTCAAAGGGGTATAACAAGATGCTTTTAATGCCCCTCAGAAGAGACGTGGAGGTCAAAGTGGTATGACAAGATGCTTTAAATGCCTCTTACAAGAGACGTGGAGGTCCGAGTGGTTTAACAAGACGCTTTTAACGCTCCTTACAAGAGACGTGGAGGTCAGAGAGGTATAACAAGATGCTTTTAATGCCCCTCAGAAGAGATGTGGAGGTCAGAGTGGTATAACAAGACGCTTTTAATGCCACTCAGAAGAGACTTGGAGGTCAGAGTGGTATAACAAGACTCTTTTATTGCCACTTACAAGAGACGTGGAGGTCAGAGTGGTATAACAAGACGCTTTTAATGCCCCTTTGAAGAGACGTGGAGGTCAGCGTGGTATGGCAAGATGCTTTTAATGCCCCTTATAAGAGATGTGGAGGTCAGAGTGGTATAACAATACGCTTTTAATGCCCCTCAGAAGAGACGTGGAGGTCAGAGTGGTATAACAAGACGCTTTTAATGCCTGTCAGAAGAGAGGTGGAGGTCAGAGTGGTATAACAAGACGCTCTTATTGCCCCTTACAAGAGACGTGGAGGTCAGAGTGGTATAACAAGACGCTTTTAATGCCCCTTACAAGAGACGTGGAGGTCAGAGTGGTATAACACGATGCTTTTAATGCCCTTCAGAAGAGACTTGGAGGTCAGAGTGGTATAACAAGGCGCTTTTAATGCCCCTTACAAGAGACATGGAGGTCAGAGTGGTATAACAAGATGATTTTAATGCCCCTCAGAAGGGACGTGTAGATCAGAGTGGTATAACAAGACGCTTTTAATGCCCCTTACAAGAGATGTGGAGGTCAGAGTGGTATAACAAGACGCTTTTAATGCCCCTCAGAATAGACGTGGAAGTCAGAGTGGTATAACAAGATGCTTTTAATGCCCCTTACAAAAGACGTGGAGGTCCGAGTGGTTTAGTAAGACGCTTTTAATGCTCCTTACAAGAGACGTGGAGGTCAGAGAGGTCTAACAAGACGCTTTTAATGCCCCTCAGAAGAGATGTGGAGGTCAGAGTTGTAAAACAAGAAGCTTTTAATGCCCCTTAGAAGATACGTGGAGGTCAGAGTGGTATAACAAGACGCTTTAATGCCCCTTAAAAGAAACTTGGAGGTCAGAGTGGTATAACAAGTCGCTTTTAATGCCTGTCAGAAAAGAGGTGGAGGTCAGAGTGGAATAAAAAGACGCTCTTAATGCCCCTAACAGAGAAGTGGAGGTCAGAGTGGTATAACAAATGCTTTTAATACCCCTTACAAGAGATGTGGAGGTCAGAGTGGTATAACAAGATGCTTTTAATGCCCCTCAGAAGAGACGTGGAGGTCAGAGTGGTATAACAAGACGCTTTTAATGCCCCTTACAAGAGACATGGAGGTCAGAGTGGTATAACAAGATGATTTTAATGCCCCTCAGAAGGGACGTGGAGGTCAGAGTGCTATAACAAGATGCTTTTAATGCCCCTTACAAGAGATGTGGAGGTCAGAGTGGTATAACAAGACGTCTTTAATGCCCCTCAGAATAGACGTGGAGGTCAGAGTGGTATAACAAGATGGTTTTAATGCCCCTCCAAAGAGACGTGGAGGTCAGAGTGGTATAACAAGACGCTTTTAATGCCCCTTAAAAGAGACGTGGAGGTCAGAGTGCTATAACAAGACACTTTTAATGCCCCTCAGAAGAGACGTGGAGGTCAGAGTGGTATAACAAGACGCTTTTAATGCCCCTCAGAAGAGATGTGGAGGTCAGAGAAGTGTAACAAGACGATTTTAATGCCCCTTATAAGAGACGTGGAGGTCAGAGTGGTATATCAAGACGCTCTTAATGCCCCTTGCAAGAAACGTGGAGGTCAGAGTCGTATAACAAGACGCTTTTAATGCCCATCAAAAGACAAGTGGAGGTCAGAGTGGTATAGCAAGACGCTTTTAATGCCCCTTGCAACAGACGTGGAGGTCAGAGTGGTATAACAAGACACTTTTATTGTCCCTCAGAAGAGACGTGGAGGTCAGAGTGGTATAACAAGATGCTTTTAATTGCCCTTACAATAGAAGTGGAGGTCAGAGTGGTATAACAAGATGCTTTTAATGCCCCTCCGAAGAGACGTGCATGTCAGAGTGGTATAACAAGATGCTTTTAATGCCCATCAGAAGAGACGCGGAGGTCAGAGGGGTATAACAAGATGCTTTAATGCTCCTCAGAAGAGACGTGGAGGTCAAAGTGGTATGACAAGATGCTTTAAATGCCTCTTACAAGAGACGTGGAGGTCCGAGTGGTTTAACAAGACGCTTTTACCGCTCCTTACAAGAGACATGGAGGTCAGAGAGGTATAACAATATGCTTTTAATGCCCCTCAGAAGAGATGTGGAGGTCAGAGTGGTATAACAAGACGCTTTTAATGCCACTCAGAAGAGACTTGGAGGTCAGAGTGGTATAACAAGACACTTTTAATGCCCCTTACAACAGACGTGGAGGTCAGAGTGGTATTACAAGACGCTTTTAATGCCCCTTACAAAAGATATGGCGGTCAGAGTGGTATAACAAGATGCTTTTAATGCCCCTCAGAAGGGACGTGGAGGTCAGAGTGGTATAACAAGACGCTTTTAATGCCCCTTACAAGAGATGTGGAGGTCAGAGTTGTATATCAATACGCTTTTAATGCCCCTCAGAAGAGACATGGAGGTCAGAGTGGTATAACAAGAAACTTTTAATGCCCCTCAGAAGAGACGTGGAGGTCAGAGATGTATAACAAGACGCTTTTAATGCCCCTTACAAGAGACGTGGAGGACAGAGTGGTATAACAAGATGCTTTTAATGCCCATCAGAAGAGACGTGGAGGTCAGAGTGGTATAACAAGAAGCTTTTAATGCCCCTCAGAAGAGACGTGGAGGTCAGAGTGGTATAACAAGATACTTTTAATGCCCCTTACAAAAGACGTGGAGGTCAGAGTGGTATAACAAGACGCTTTTAATGCCCCTCAGAAGAGAGGTGGAGGTCACAGAGGTATAACACGACGCTTTTAATGCCCCTTACAAGAGACGTGGAGGTCAGAGTGGTATAACAAGACGCTTTTAATGCCACTCAGGAGAGACGTGGAGGTCAGAGTGGTATAACAAGATGCTTTTAATGAACCTTACAAGAGACGTGGAGGTCAGAGTGGTATAACAAGAAGCTTTTAATGCCCCTCAGAAGAGAAGTGGAGGTCAGAGTGGTATAACAAAACGCTTTTAATGCCGCTTACAAGAGACGTGGAGGTCAGAGAGGTATAACAAGATGCTTTTAATGCCCCTTACAAAAGACGTGGAGGTCAGAGTGGTATAACAAGACTCTTTTAATGCCACTCAGAAGAGACGTGGAGGTCAGAGTGGTATAACAAGATGCTTTTAATGAACCTTACAAGAGACGTGGAGGTCAGAGTGGTATAACAAGACGCTTTTATTACCACTTACAAGAGACGTGGAGGTCAGAGTGGTATAACAAGATGCTCTTAATGCCCCTTACAAGAGACGTGGAGGTCAGAGTGGAATAACAACACGCTTTTAATGCCCCTCAGAAGAGACGTGGAGGTCAGAGTGGTATAACAAGACTCTTTTAATGCCCCTTACAAGAGACGTAAAGGTCAGAGTACTAAAACAAGACGCATTTAATGCCCCTCAGAAGAGACTTGGAGGTCAGAGTGGAATAAAAAGACGCTCTTAATGCCCCTTACAAGAGACGTGGAGGTCAGAGTGGTATAACAAAATGCTTTTAATGCACCTTACAAGAGATGTGGAGGTCAGAGTGGTATTACAAGAAGCTTTTAATGCCCCTTACAAAAGACATGGAGGTCAGAGTGGTATAACAAGATGCTTTTAATGCCCCTCAGAAGGGACGTGGAGGTCAGAGTGGTATAACAAGACGCTTTTAATGCCCCTTACAAGAGATGTGGAGGTCAGAGTGGTATATCAAGACGCTTTTAATGCCCCCCAGAAGAGACGTGGAGGTCAGAGTGGTATAACAAGAAGCTTTTAATGCCCCTCAGAAGAGACGTGGAGGTCAGAGTGGTATAACAAGACGCTTTTAATGCCCGTTACAAGAGACGTGGAGGTCAGAGTGGTATAACAAGATGCTTTTAATGCCCATCAGAAGAGACGTGGAGGTCAGAGTGGTATAACAAGAAGCTTTTAATGCCACTCAGAAGAGAAGTGGAGGTCAGAGTGGTATAACAAAACGCTTTTAATGCCGCTTACAAGAGACGTGGAGGTCAGAGTGGTATAACAAGACGCTTTTAATGCCCCTTACAAAAGACGTGGAAGTCAGAGTGGTAAAACAAGATGCTTTTAATGCCCCTCAGAAGAGACGTGGAGGTCAGAGAGGTATAATACGACGTTTTTAATGCCCCTTACAAGAGACGTGGAGGTCAGAGTGGTATAACAATACGCTTTTAATGCCACTCAGAAGAGACGTGGAGGTCAGAGTGGTATAACAAGATGCTTTTAATGAACCTTACAAGAGACGTGGACGTCAGAGTGGTATAACAAGACGCTTTTATTGTCACTTACAAGAGACGTGGAGGTCAGAGTGGTATAACAAGACACTTTTAATGCCCCTTACAAGAGACGTGGAGGTCAGAGTGGTATAACAAGACGCTTTTAATGCCCCTCAGAAGAGACGTGGAGGTCAGAGTGGTATAACAAGACGCTTTTAATGCCCCTTACAAGAGACGTGGAGGTCAGAGTGGTATAACAAGACGCTTTTAATGCACCTCAGAAGTGATGTGGAGATCAGAGTGGTATAACAAGACACTTTTAATGCCCCTTAAAACAGACGTGCAGGTCAGAGTGGTATAACAAGATGTTTTTAATGCCCCTTACAAGAGACGTAAAGGTCAGAGTGGTAAAACAAGACACATTTAATGCCCCTCAGAAGAGACGAGGAGGTCAGAGTGGAATAAAAAGACGCTCTTAATGCCCCTTACAAGACACGTGGAGGTCAGAGTGGTATAACAAAATGCTTTTAATGCACCTTACAAGAGACGTGGAGGTCAGAGTGGTATTACAAGACGCTTTTAATGCCATTTACAAAAGATATGGAGGTCAGAGTGGTATAACAAGACGATTTTAATGCCCCTCAGAAGGGACGTGGAGGTCAGAGTGGTATAACAAGACGCTTTTAATGCCCCTTACAAGAGATGTGGAGGTAAGAGTGGTATATCAATACACTTTTAATGCCCCTCAGAAGAGACGTGGAGGTCAGAGTGGTATAACAAGACGCTTTTAATGCCCCTTACAAGAGACGTGGAGGACAGAGTGGTATAACAAGATGCTTTTAATGCCCATCAGAAGAGACGTGGAGGTCAGAGTGGTATAAAAAGACGCTTTTAATGCCCCTCAGAAGAGACGTGGAGGTCACAGAGGTATAACACGACGCTTTTAATGCCCCTTACAAGAGACGTGGAGGTCAGAGTGGTATAACAAGACGCTTTTAATGCCACTCAGAAGAGACGTGGAGGTCAGAGTGGTATAACAAGATGCTTTTAATGAACCTTACAAGAGACGTGGAGGTCAGAGTGGTATAACAAGACGCTTTTATTGCCACTTACAAGAGACGTGGAGGTCAGAGTGGTATAACAAGACGCTTTTAATGCCCCTTACAAGAGACGTGGAGGTCAGAGTGGAATGACAAGACGCTTTTAATGCCCCTCCGAAGAGACGTGGAGGTCAGAGTGGAATAACAAGACGTTTTTAATGCCCCTTACAAGAGACGTGGAGGTCATAGTGGTATAACAAGACGCTTTTAATGCACCTCAGAAGAGATGTGGACATCAGAGTGGTATAACAAGACACTTTTAATGCCCCTTACAACAGACGTGGAGGTCAGAGTGGTATAACAAGATGCTTTTAATGCCCCTCAGAAGAGACGTGGAGGTCAGAGTGGTATAACAAAACGCTTTTAATGCCCCATACAAGAGACGTGGAGGTCAGAGTGGTATAACAAGATGCTTTTAATGCCCCTTACAAGAGACTTAAAGGTCAGAGTGGTAAAACAAGACGCATTTAATTCCCCTCAGAAGAGACGTGGAGGTCAGAGTGGAATAAAAAGACGGTCTTAATGCCCCTTACAAGAGACGTGGAGGTCAGAGTGGTATAACAAGATGCTTTTAATGCCCATCAGAAGAGACTTGGAGGTCAGAGTGGTATAACAAGAAGCTTTTAATGCCCCTCAGAAGAGAAGTGGAGGTCAGAGTGGTATAACAAAACGCTTTTAATGCCGCTTACAAGAGACGTGGAGGTCAGAGTGGTATAACAAGACGCTTTTAATGCCCCTTACAAAAGACGTGGAATTCAGAGTGGTATAACAAGACGCTTTTAATGCCCCTCAGAAGAGACGTGGAGGTCAGAGAGGTATAACACGACGCTTTTAATGCCCCTTACAAGAGACGTGGAGGTCAGAGTGGTATAACAAGACGCTTTTAATGCCACTCAGAAGAGACGTGGAGGTCAGAGTGGTATAACAAGATGCTTTTAATGAACCTTACAAGAGACGTGGAGGTCAGAGTGGTATAACAAGACGCTTTTATTGCCACTTACAAGAGACGTGGAGGTCAGAGTGGTATAACAAGATGCTTTTAATGCCCCTTACAAGAGACGTGGAGGTCAGAGTGGTATAACAAGACGCTTTTAATGCCCCTCAGAAGAGACGTGGAGGTCAGAATGGTATAACAAGACGCTTTTAATGCCCCTTACAAGAGACATGGAGGTCAGAGTGGTATAACAAGATGCTTTTAATGCCCCTCAGAAGGGACGTGGAGGTCAGAGTTGTATAACAAGACGATTTTAATGCCCCTTACAAGAGATGTGGAGGTCAGAGTGGTATAACAAGATTGTTTTAATGCCCCTCCGAAGAGACGTGGAGGTTAGAGTTGTATAACAAGACACTTTAATGCCCCTTATAAGAGACGTGGAGGTCAGAGTGGTGTAACAAGATGCTTTTAATGCCCCTTACAAGAAACGTGGAGGTCAGAGTCGTATAACAAGACGCTTTTAATGCCCCTTAAAAGAGACGTGGAAGTCAGAGTGGTATAACAAGAAGCTTTTAGTGCCCCTTACAAGAGACGTGGAGGTCAGAGTGGTATAACAAGACGCTTTTAATGCCCCTTACAAGAGACGTGGAGGTCAGAGTGCTATAACAAGACACTTTTAATGCCCTTCAGACGAGACGTGGAGGTCAGAGTGGTATAACAAGTCGCTTTTAATGCCTGTCAGAAGAGAGGTGGACGTCAGAGGGGTATAACAAGACGCCTTTAATGCCCCTTTCAAGAGACGTGGAGGTCAGAGTGGTATAACAATATGCTTTTAATGCCCCTTACAAGAGACGTGGAGGTCAGAGTGGTATAACAAGACGCTTTTAATGCCCCTCAGAAGAGACGTGGAGGTCAGAGTGGTATAACAAGACACTTTAATTGCCCCTTACAAGAGACTTGGAGGTCAGAGTGGTATAACAAGACACTTTTAATGCCCCTCAGAAGGGACGTGAAGGTCAGAGTGGTATAACAAGACGCTTTTAATGCCCCTCAGAAGAGACGTGTAGGTCAGAGTGGTATAACAAGACGCTTTTAATGCCCCTTACAAGATATGTGGAGGTCAGAGTGGTATAACAAGACGGTTTTAATCCCCCTTAAAAGAAACGTGGAGGTCAGAGTCGTATAACAAGACACTTTCAATGCACCTCAGAAGAGACGTGGAGGTCAGAGTGGTATAACAAGACGCTTTTAAAGCCCCTCAGAAGAGATGTGGAGGTCAGAGAAGTGTAACAAGATGCTTTTAATGCCCCTTATAAGAGACGTGGAGGTCAGAGTGGTATAACAAGACGCTTTTAATGCCCCTTACAAGAAACGTGGAGGTCAGAGTCATATAACAAGACGTTTTTAATGCCCCTCAAAAGAGACGTGGAGGTCAGAGTGGTATAACAAGTCACTTTTAATGCATGTCAGAAAAGAGGTGGAGGTCACAGTGGTATAACAAGACGCTTTAAATGCCCCTTACAAGAGACGTGGAGGTCAGAGTGGTATAACAAGATGCTTTTAAGGCCCGTTACAAGAGAAGTTGAGGTCAGAGTGGTATAACAAGACGCTTTTAATGTCCCTCAGAAGAGACGTGGAGGTCAGAGTGGTATAACAAGACTCTTTACATGCCCCTTACAAGAGACTTGGAGGTCAGAGTGGTATAACAAGACGTTTTTATTGCCCCTCAGAAGAGACGTGGAGGTCAGAGTTGTATAGCAAGATGCTTTTAATTCCCCTCAGAAGAGACGTGGAGGTCAGAGTGGTATAACAAGACGCTTTTAATGCCCCTTTCAAGATACGTGGAGGCCAGAGTGGTATAACAAGAAGGTTTTAATACCCGTTAAAAGAGACGTGGAGGTCAGAGTGGTATAACAAGACGCTTTTAATGCCCATCAAAAGAGAAGTGGAGGTCAGAGTGGTATAGCAAGACGCTTTTAATGCCCCTTGCAACAGACGTGGAGGTCAGAGTGGTATAACAAGACACTTTTAATGTCCCTCAGAAGAGACGTGGAGGTCAGAGTGGTATAACAAGACGCTTTTAATGGCCCTTACAATAGAAGTGGAGGTCAGAGTGGTATAACAAGACGCTTTTAATGCCCCTCCGAAGAGACGTGCATGTCAGAGTGGTATAACAAGATGCTTTTAATGCCCACCAGAAGAGACGCGGAGGTCAAAGGGGTATAACAAGATGCTTTTAATGCCCCTCAGAAGAGACGTGGAGGTCAAAGTGGTATGACAAGATGCTTTAAATGCCTCTTACAAGAGACGTGGAGGTCCGAGTGGTTTAACAAGACGCTTTTAACGCTCCTTACAAGAGACGTGGAGGTCAGAGAGGTATAACAAGATGCTTTTAATGCCCCTCAGAAGAGATGTGGAGGTCAGAGTGGTATAACAAGACGCTTTTAATGCCACTCAGAAGAGACTTGGAGGTCAGAGTGGTATAACAAGACTCTTTTATTGCCACTTACAAGAGACGTGGAGGTCAGAGTGGTATAACAAGACGCTTTTAATGCCCCTTTGAAGAGACGTGGAGGTCAGCGTGGTATGGCAAGATGCTTTTAATGCCCCTTATAAGAGATGTGGAAGTCAGAGTGGTATAACAATACGCTTTTAATGCCCCTCAGAAGAGACGTGGAGGTCAGAGTGGTATAACAAGACGCTTTTAATGCCTGTCAGAAGAGAGGTGGAGGTCAGAGTGGTATAACAAGACGCTCTTATTGCCCCTTACAAGAGACGTGGAGGTCAGAGTGGTATAACAAGACGCTTTTAATGCCCCTTACAAGAGACGTGGAGGTCAGAGTGGTATAACACGATGCTTTTAATGCCCCTCAGAAGAGACTTGGAGGTCAGAGTGGTATAACAAGGCGCTTTTAATGCCCCTTACAAGAGACATGGAGGTCAGAGTGGTATAACAAGATGATTTTAATGCCCCTCAGAAGGGACGTGTAGATCAGAGTGGTATAACAAGACGCTTTTAATGCCCCTTACAAGAGATGTGGAGGTCAGAGTGGTATAACAAGACGCTTTTAATGCCCCTCAGAATAGACGTGGAAGTCAGAGTGGTATAACAAGATGGTTTTAATGCCCCTCCAAAGAGACGTGGAGGTCAGAGTGGTATAACAAGATGCTTTTAATGCCCCTTACAAAAGACGTGGAGGTCCGAGTGGTTTAGTAAGACGCTTTTAATGCTCCTTACAAGAGACGTGGAGGTCAGAGAGGTCTAACAAGACGCTTTAAATGCCCCTCAGAAGAGATGTGGAGGTCAGAGTTGTAAAACAAGACGCTTTTAGTGCCCCTTAGAAGATACGTGGAGGTCAGAGTGGTATAACAAGACGCTTTAATGCCCCTTACAAGAAACTTGGAGGTCAGAGTGGTATAACAAGATGCTTTTAATGCCCCTTACAAGAGACGTGGAGGTCAGAGTGCAATAACAAGACACTTTTATTACCCCTCAGAAGAAACGTGGAGGTCAGAGTGGTATAACAAGTCGCTTTTAATGCCTGTCAGAAAAGAGGTGGAGGTCAGAGTGGAATAAAAAGACGCTCTTAATGCCCCTAACAGAGAAGTGGAGGTCAGAGTGGTATAACAAATGCTTTTAATGCCCCTTACAAGAGATGTGGAGGTCAGAGTGGTATAACAAGATGCTTTTAATGCCCCTCAGAAGAGACGTGGAGGTCAGAGTGGTATAATAAGACGCTTTTAATGCCCCTTACAAGAGACATGGAGGTCAGAGTGGTATAACAAGATGATTTTAATGCCCCTCAGAATAGACGTGGAGGTCAGAGTGGTATAACAAGACGGTTTTAATGCCCCTCCAAAGAGACGTGGAGGTCAGAGTGGTATAACAAGACGCTTTATAGCCCCTTAAAAGAGACGTGGAGGTCAGAGTGCTATAACAAGACATTTTTAATGCCCCTCAGAAGAGACGTGGAGGTCAGAGTGGTATAACAAGACGCTTTTAATGCCCCTCAGAAGAGATGTGGAGGTCAGAGAAGTGTAACAAGACGATTTTAATGCCCCTTATAAGAGACGTGGAGGTTAGAGTGGTATAACAAGACGCTCTTAATGCCCCTTCAAGAAACGTGGAGGTCAGAGTCGTATAACAAGACGCTTTTAATGCCCATCAAAAGAGAAGTGGAGGTCAGAGTGGTATAGCAAGATGCTTTTAATGCCCCTTGCAACAGACGTGGAGGTCAGAGTGGTATAACAAGACACTTTTAATGTCCCTCAGAAGAGACGTGGAGGTCAGAGTGGTATAACAAGACGCTTTTAATGGCCCTTACAATAGAAGTGGAGGTCAGAGTGGTATAACAAGACGCTTTTAATGCCCCTCCGAAGAGACGTGCATGTCAGAGTGGTATAACAAGATGCTTTTAATGCCCATCAGAAGAGACGCGGAGGTCAGAGGGGTATAACAAGATGCTTTTAATGCCCCTTAGAAGAGACGTGGAGGTCAAAGTGGTATGACAAGATGCTTTAAATGCCTCTTCCAAGAGACGTGGAGGTCCGAGTGGTTTAACAAGACGCTTTTAACGCTCCTTACAAGAGACATGGAGGTCAGAGAGGTATAACAATATGCTTTTAATGCCCCTCAGAAGAGATGTGGAGGTCAGAGTGGTATAACAAGACGCTTTTAATGCCACTCAGAAGAGACTTGGAGGACAGAGTGGTATAACAAGACTCTTTTATTGCCACTTACAAGAGACGTGGAGGTCAGAGTGGTATAACAAGACGCTTTTAATGCCCCTTTGAAGAGACGTGGAGGTCAGCGTGGTATAGCAAGTTGCTATTAATGCCCCTTATAAGAGATGTGGAGGTCAGAGTGGTATAACAAGACGCTTTTAATGCCCCTCAGAAGAGACGTGGAGGTCAGAGTGGTATAACAAGACGCTTTTAATCCCTGTCAGAAGAGAGGTGGAGGTCAGAGTGGTATAACAAGACGCTCTTAATGCCCCTTACAAGAGACGTGGAGGTCAGAGTGGTATAACAAGACGCTTTTAATGCCCCTTACAAGAGACGTGGAGGTCAGAGTGGTATAACACGATGCTTTTAATGCCCCTCAGAAGAGACGTGGAGGTCAGAGTGGTATAACAGGGCACTTTTACTGCCCCTTACAAGAGACATGGAGGTCAGAGTGGTATAACAAGACGATTTTAATGCCCCTCAGAAGGGACGTGGAGGTCAGAGTGGTATAACAAGATGCTTTTAATGCCCCTTACAAGAGATGTGGAGGTCAGAGTGGTATAACAAGACGCTTTTAATGCCCCTCAGAATAGACGTGGAAGTCAGAGTGGTATAACAAGATGGTTTTAATGCCCCTCCAAAGAGACGTGGAGGTCAGAGTGGTATAACAAGATGCTTTTAATGCCCCTTACAAAAGACGTGGAGGTCCGAGTGGTTTAGTAAGACGCTTTTAATGCCCCTCAGAAGAGACGTGGAGGTCACAGAGGTATAACACGACGCTTTTAATGCCCCTTACAAGAGACGTGGAGGTCAGAGTGGTATAACAAGACGCTTTTAATGCCACTCAGGAGAGACGTGGAGGTCAGAGTGGTATAACAAGATGCTTTTAATGAACCTTACAAGAGACGTGGAGGTCAGAGTGGTATAACAAGAAGCTTTTAATGCCCCTCAGAAGAGAAGTGGAGGTCAGAGTGGTATAACAAAACGCTTTTAATGCCGCTTACAAGAGACGTGGAGGTCAGAGAGGTATAACAAGACGCTTTTAATGCCCCTTACAAAAGACGTGGAGGTCAGAGTGGTATAACAAGACGCTTTTAATGCCCCTCAGAAGAGACGTGGAGGTCAGAGAGGAATAACACGACGCTTTTAATGCCCCTTACAAGAGACGTGGAGGTCAGAGTGGTATAACAAGACTCTTTTAATGCCACTCAGAAGAGACGTGGAGGTCAGAGTGGTATAACAAGATGCTTTTAATGAACCTTACAAGAGACGTGGAGGTCAGAGTGGTATAACAAGACGCTTTTATTACCACTTACAAGAGACGTGGAGGTCAGAGTGGTATAACAAGACGCTCTTAATGCCCCTTACAAGAGACGTGGAGGTCAGAGTGGAATAACAACACGCTTTTAATGCCCCTCAGAAGAGACGTGGAGGTCAGAGTGGTATAACAAGACTCTTTTAATGCCCCTTGCAAGAGACGTAAAGGTCAGAGTGGTAAAACAAGACGCATTTAATGCCCCTCAGAAGAGACTTGGAGATCAGAGTGGAATAAAAAGACTCTCTTAATGCCCCTTACAAGAGACGTGGAGGTCAGTGTGGTATAACAAAATGCTTTTAATGCACCTTACAAGAGATGTGGAGGTCAGAGTGGTATTATAAGAAGCTTTTAATGCCCCTTACAAAAGACATGGAGGTCAGAGTGGTATAACAAGATGCTTTTAATGCCCCTCAGAAGGGACGTGGAGGTCAGAGTGGTATAACAAGACGCTTTTAATGCCCCTTACAAGAGATGTGGAGGTCAGAGTGGTATATCAAGACGCTTTTAATGCCCCTCAGAAGAGACGTGGAGGTCAGAGTGGTATAACAAGAAGCTTTTAATGCCCCTCAGAAGAGACGTGGAGGTCAGAGTGGTATAACAAGACGCTTTTAATGCCCCTTACAAGAGACGTGGAGGTCAGAGTGGTATAACAAGATGCTTTTAATGCCCATCAGAAGAGACGTGGAGGTCAGAGTGGTATAACAAGAAGCTTTTAATGCCCCTCAGAAGAGAAGTGGAGGTCAGAGTGGTATAACAAAACGCTTTTAATGCCGCTTACAAGAGACGTGGAGGTCAGAGTGGTATAACAAGACGCTTTTAATGCCCCTTACAAAAGACGTGGAAGTCAGAGTGGTAAAACAAGATGCTTTTAATGCCCCTCAGAAGAGACGTGGAGGTCAGAGAGGTATAATACGACGCTTTTAATGCCCCTTACAAGAGACGTGGAGGTCAGAGTGGTATAACAATACGCTTTTAATGCCACTCAGAAGAGACGTGGAGGTCAGAGTGGTATAACAAGATGCTTTTAATGAACCTTACAAGAGACGTGGACGTCAGAGTGGTATAACAAGACGCTTTTATTGTCACTTACAAGAGACGTGGAGGTCAGAGTGGTATAACAAGACTCTTTTAATGCCCCTTACAAGAGACGTGGAGGTCAGAGTGGTATAACAAGACGCTTTTAATGCCCCTCAGAAGAGACGTGGAGGTCAGAGTGGTATAAGAAGACGCTTTTAATGCCCCTTACAAGAGACGTGGAGGTCAGAGTGGTATAACAAGACGCTTTTAATGCACCTCAGAAGAGATGTGGAGATCAGAGTGGTATAACAAGACACTTTTCATGCCCCTTACAACAGACGTGCAGGTCAGAGTGGTATAACAAGATGTTTTTAATGCCCCTTACAAGAGACGTAAAGGTCAGAGTGGTAAAACAAGACACATTTAATGCCCCTCAGAAGAGACGAGGAGGTCAGAGTGGAATAAAAAGACGCTCTTAATGCCCCTTACAAGACAGGTGGAGGTCAGAGTGGTATAACAAAATGCTTTTAATGCACCTTACAAGAGACGTGGAGGTCAGAGTGGTATTACAAGACGCTTTTAATGCCCCTTACAAAAGATATGGAGGTCAGAGTGGTATAACAAGACGATTTTAATGCCCCTCTGAAGGGACGTGGAGGTCAGAGTGGTATAACAAGACGCTTTTAATGCCCCTTACAAGAGATGTGGAGGTAAGAGTGGTATATCAATACGCTTTTAATGCCCCTCAGAAGAGACGTGGAGGTCAGAGTGGTATAACAAAACGCTTTTAATGCCCCTTACAAGAGACGTGGAGGACAGAGTGGTATAACAAGATGCTTTTAATGCCCATCAGAAGAGACGTGGAGGTCAGAGTGGTATAACAAGAAGCTTTTAATGCCCCTCAGAAGAGAAGTGGAGGTCAGAGTGGTATAACAAAACGCTTTTAATGCCGCTTACAAGAGACGTGGAGGTCAGAGTGGTATAACAAGACGCTTTTAATGCCCCTTACAAAAGACGTGGAGGTCAGAGTGGTATAACAAGACGCTTTTAATGCCCCTCAGAAGAGACGTGGATGTTACAGAGGTATAACACGACGCTTTTAATGCCCCTTACAAGAGACGTGGAGGTCAGAGTGGTATAACAAGACGCTTTTAATGCCACTCAGAAGAGACGTGGAGGTCAGAGTGGTATAACAAGATGCTTTTAATGAACCTTACAAGAGACGTGGAGGTCAGAGTGGTATAACAAGACGCTTTTATTGCCACTTACAAGAGACGTGGAGGTCAGAGTGGTATAACAAGACGCTTTTAATGCCCCTTACAAGAGACGTGGAGGTCAGAGTGGAATGACAAGATGCTTTTAATGCCCCTCCGAAGAGACGTGGAGGTCAGAGTGGTATAACAAGACGCTTTTAATGCCCCTTACTAGAGACGTGGAGGTCATAGTGGTATAACAAGACGCTTTTAATGCACCTCAGAAGAGATGTGGACATCAGAGTGGTATAACAAGACACTTTTAATGCCCCTTACAACAGACGTGGAGGTCAGAGTGGTATAACAAGATGCTTTTAATGCCCCTCAGAAGAGACGTGGAGGTCAGAGTGGTATAACAAAACGCTTATAATGCCCCATACAAGAGACGTGGAGGTCAGAGTGGTATAACAAGATGCTTTTAATGCCCCTTACAAGAGACGTAAAGGTCAGAGTGGTAAAACAAGACGCATTTAATTCCCCTCAGAAGAGACGTGGAGGTCAGAGTGGAATAAAAAGACGGTCTTAATGCCCCTTACAAGAGACGTGGAGGTCAGCGTGCTATAACAAGATGCTTTTAATGCCCATCAGAAGAGACGTGGAGGTCAGAGTGGTATAACAAGACGCTTTTAATGCCCCTTACAAGATATGTGGAGGTCAGAGTGGTATAACAAGACGGTTTTAATCCCCCTTAAAAGAAACGTGGAGGTCAGAGTGGTATAACAAGACACTTTTAATGCACCTCAGAAGAGACGTGGAGGTCAGAGTGGTATAACAAGACGCTTTTAAAGCCCCTCAGAAGAGATGTGGAGGTCAGAGAAGTGTAACAAGATGCTTTTAATGCCCCTTATAAGAGACGTGGAGGTCAGAGTGGTATAACAAGACGCTTTTAATGCCCCTTACAAGAAACGTGGAGGTCAGAGTCATATAACAAGACGTTTTTAATGCCCCTCAAAAGAGACGTGGAGGTCAGAGTGGTATAACAAGTCGCTTTTAATGCATGTCAGAAAAGAGGTGGAGGTCACAGTGGTATAACAAGATGCTTTTAATGCCCCTTACAAGAGACGTGGAGGTCAGAGTTGTATAACAAGATGCTTTTAAGGCCCCTTACAAGAGAAGTGGAGGTCAGAGTGGTATAACAAGACGCTTTTAATGCCCCTCAGAAGAGACGTGGAGGTCAGAGTGGTATAACAAGACTCTTTAAATGCCCCTTACAAGAGACTTGGAGGTCAGAGTGGTATAACAAGACGTTTTTAATGCCCCTCAGAAGAGATGTGGAGGTCAGAGTGGTATAACAAGACGCTCTTAATGCCCTTTGCAAGAAACGTGGAGGTCAGAGTCGTATAACAAGACGCTTTTAATGCCCATCAAAAGAGAAGTGGAGGTCAGAGTGGTATAGCAAGACGCTTTTAATGCCCCTTGCAACAGACGTGGAGGTCAGAGTGGTATAACAAGACACTTTTAATGTCCCTCAGAAGAGACGTGGAGGTCAGAGTGGTATAACAAGACGCTTTTAATGGCCCTTACAATAGAAGTGGAGGTCAGAGTGGTATAACAAGACGCTTTTAATGCCCCTCCGAAGACACGTGCATGTCAGAGTGGTATAACAAGATGCTTTTAATGCCCATCAGAAGAGACGCGGAGGTCAGAGGGGTATAACAAGATGCTTTTAATGCCCCTCAGAAGAGACGTGGAGGTCAAAGTGGTATGACAAGATGCTTTAAATGCCTCTTACAAGAGACGTGGAGGTCCTAGTGGTTTAACAAGACGCTTTTAACGCTCCTTACAAGAGACGTGGAGGTCAGAGAGCTATAACAAGATACTTTTAATGCCCCTCAGAAGAGATGTGGAGGTCAGAGTGGTATAACAAGACGCTTTTAAAGCCACTCAGAAGAGACTTGGAGGTCAGAGTGGTATAACAAGACTCTTTTATTGCCACTTACAAGAGACGTGGAGGTCAGAGTGGTATAACAAGACGCTTTTAATGCCCCTTTGAAGAGACGTGGAGGTCAGCGTGGTATAGCAAGATGCTTTTAATGCCCCTTATAAGAGATGTGGAGGTCAGAGTGGTATAACAATACGCTTTTAATGCCCCTCAGAAGAGACGTGGAGGTCAGAGTGGTATAACAAGACGCTTTTAATGCCTGTCAGAAGAGAGGTGGAGGTCAGAGTGGTATAACAAGACGCTCTTAATGCCCCTTACAAGAGACGTGGAGGTCAGAGGGGTATAACAAGACGCTTTTAATGCCCCTTACAAGAGACGTGGAGGTCAGAGTGGTATAACACGATGCTTTTAATGCCCCTCAGAAGAGACTTGGAGGTCAGAGAGGTATAACAAGGCGCTTTTAATGCCCCTTACAAGAGACATGGAGGTCAGAGTGGTATAACAAGACGATTTTAATGCCCCTCAGAAGGGACGTGGAGGTCAGAGTGGTATAACAAGACGCTTTTAATGCCCCTTACAAGAGATGTGGAGGTCAGAGTGGTATAACAAGACGCTTTTAATGCCCCTCAGAATAGACGTGGAAGTCAGAGTGGTATAACAAGATGGTTTTAATGCCCCTCCTAAGAGACGTGGAGGTCAGAGTGGTATAACAAGATGCTTCTAATGCCCCTTACAAAAGACGTGGAGGTCCGAGTGGTTTAGTAAGACGCTTTTAATGCTCCTTACAAGAGACGTGGAGGTCAGAGAGGTCTAACAAGACGCTTTTAATGCCCCTCAGAAGAGATGTGGAGGTCAGAGTTTTAAAACAAGACGCTTTTAATGCCCCTTAGAAGATACGTGGAGGTCAGAGTGGTATAACAAGACGCTTTAATGCCCCTTACAAGAAACTTGGAGGTCAGAGTGGTACAACAAGACGCTTTTAATGCCCCTTACAAGAGACGTGGAGGTCAGAGTGCAATAACAAGACACTTTTATTGCCCCTCAGAAGAAACGTGGAGGTCAGAGTGGTATAACAAGTCGCTTTTAATGCTTGTCAGAAAAGAGGTGGAGGTCAGAGTGGAATAAAAAGACACTCTTAATGCCCCTAACAGAGAAGTGGAGGTCAGAGTGGTATAACAAATGCTTTTAATGCCCCTTACAAGAGATGTGGAGGTCAGAGTGGTATAACAAGATGCTTTTAATGCCCCTCAGAAGAGACGTGGAGGTCAGAGTGGTATAACAAGACGCTTTTAATGCCCCTTACAAGAGACATGGAGGTCAGAGTGGTATAACAAGATGATTTTAATGCCCCTCAGAAGGGACGTGGAGGTCAGAGTGGTATAACAAGATGCTTTTAATGCCCCTTACAAGAGATGTGGAGGTCAGAGTGGTATAACAAGACGTCTTTAATGCCCCTCAGAATAGACGTGGAGGTCAGAGTGGTATAACAAGATGGTTTTAATGCCCCTCCAAAGAGACGTGGAGGTCAGAGTGGTATAACAAGACGCTTTTAATGCCCCTTAAAAGAGACGTGGAGGTCAGAGTGCTATAACAAGACACTTTTAATGCCCCTCAGAAGAGACGTGGAGGTCAGAGTGGTATAACAAGACGCTTTTAATGCCCCTCAGAAGAGATGTGGAGGTCAGAGAAGTGTAACAAGACGATTTTAATGCCCCTTATAAGAGACTTGGAGGTCAGAGTGGTATAACAAGACGCTCTTAATGCCCCTTGCAAGAAACGTGGAGGTCAGAGTCGTATAACAAGACGCTTTTAATGCCCATCAAAAGAGAAGTGGAGGTCAGAGTGGTATAGCAAGACGCTTTTAATGCCCCTTGCAACAGACGTGGAGGTCAGAGTGGTATAACAAGACGCTTTTAATGGCCCTTACAATAGAAGTGGAGGTCAGAGTGGTATAACAAGACGCTTTTAATGCCCCTCCGAAGAGACGTGCATGTCAGAGTGGTATAACAAGATGCTTTTAATGCCCATCAGAAGAGACGCGGAGGTCAGAGGGGTATAACAAGATGCTTTTAATGCCCCTCAGAAGAGACGTGGAGGTCAAACTGGTATGACAAGATGCATTAAATGCCTCTTACAAGAGACGTGGAGGTCCGAGTGGTTTAACAAGACGCTTTTAACGCTCCGTACAAGAGACATGGAGGTCAGAGAGGTATAACAATATGCTTTTAATGCCCCTCAGAAGAGATGTGGAGGTCAGAGTGGTATAACAAGACGTCTTTAATGCCCCTCAGAATAGAAGTGGAGGTCAGAGTGGTATAACAAGATGGTTTTAATGCCCCTCCACAGAGACGTGGAGGTCAGAGTGGTATAACAAGATGCTTTTAATGCCCCTTACAAAAGACGTGGAGGTCCGAGTGGTTTAGCAAGACGCTTTTAATGCTCCTTACAAGAGACGTGGAGGTCAGAGAGGTCTAACAAGATGCTTTAATGCCCCTCAGAAGAGATGTGGAGGTCAGAGTTGTATAACAAGACGCTTTTAATGCCCCTTAGAAGATACGTGGAGGTCAGAGTGGTATAACAAGACGCTTTTAATGCCCCTTACAAGAGACGTGGAGGTCATAGTGGTATAACAAGACGCTTTTAATGCACCTCAGAAGAGATGTGGACATCAGAGTGGTATAACAAGACACTTTTAATGCCCCTTACAACAGACGTGGAGGTCAGAGTGGTATAACAAGACGCTTTTAATTCCCCTCAGAAGAGACGTGGAGGTCAGAGTGGTATAACAAAACGCTTTTAATGCCCCATACAAGAGACGTGGAGGTCAGAGTGGTATAACAAGATGCTTTTAATGCCCCTTACAAGAGACGTAAAGGTCAGAGTGGTAAAACAAGACGCATTTAATTCCCCTCAGAAGAGACGTGGAGGTCAGAGTGGAATAAAAAGACGCTCTTAATGCCCCTTACAAGAGACGTGGAGGTCAGAGTGGTATAACAAAATGCTTTTAATGCACCTTACAAGAGACGTGGAGGTCAGAGTGGTATTACAAGACGCTTTTAATGCCCCTTACAAAAGACATGGAGGTCAGAGTGGTATAAAAAGATGCTTTTAATGCCCCTCAGAAGGGACGTGGAGGTCAGAGTGGTATAACAAGACGCTTTTAATGCCCCTTACAAGAGATGTGGAGGTCAGAGTGGTATATCAAGACGCTTTTAATGCCCCTCAGAAGAGACGTGGAGGTCAGAGTGGTATAACAAGAAGCTTTTAATGCCTCTCAGAAGAGAAGTGGAGGTCAGAGTGGTATAACAAAACGCTTTTAATGCCGCTTACAAGAGACGTGGAGGTCAGAGTGGTATAACAAGACGCTTTTAATGCCCATTACAAAAGACGTGGAATTCAGAGTGGTATAACAAGACGCTTTCAATGCCCCTCAGAAGAGACGTGGAGGTCAGAGAGGTATAACACGACGCTTATAATGCCCCTTACAAGAGACGTGGAGGTCAGAGTGGTATAACAAGACGCTTTTAATGACACTCAGAAGAGACGTGGAGGTCAGAGTGGTATAACAAGATGCTTTTAATGAACCTTACAAGAGACGTGGAGGTCAGAGTGGTATAACAAGACGCTTTTATTGCCACTTACAAGAGACGTGGAGGTCAGAGTGGTATAACAAGATGCTTTTAATGAACCTTACAAGAGACGTGGAGGTCAGAGTGGTATAACAAGACGCTTTTATTGCCACTTACAAGAGACGTGGAGGTCAGAGTGGTATAACAAGACGATTTTAATGCCCCTCAGAAGAGACGTGGAGGTCAGAGTGGTATAACAAGATGCTTTTAATGCCCCTTACAAGAGACATGGAGGTCAGAGTGGTATAACAAGACGCTTTTAATGCCCCTCAGAAGGGACGTGGAGGTCAGAGTGGTATAACAAGACGATTTTAATGCCCCTTACAAGAGATGTGGAGGTCAGAGTGGTATAACAAGATTGTATTAATGCCCCTCCGAAGAGACGTGGAGGTTAGAGTTGTATAGCAAGACACTTTAATTCCCCTTATAAGAGACGTGGAGGTCAGAGTGGTATAACAAGATGCTTTTAATGCCCCTTACAAGAAACGTGGAGGTCAGAGTCGTATAACAAGACGCTTTTAATGCCCCTTAAAAGAGACGTGGAAGTCAGAGTGGTATAACAAGAAACTTTTAGTGCCCCTTACAAGAGACGTTAAGGTCAGAGTGGTATAACAAGACGCTTTTAATGCCCCTTACAAGAGACGTGGAGGTCAGAGTGCTATAACAAGACACTTTTAATGCCCTTCAGAAGAGACGTGGAGGTCAGAGTGGTATAACAAGTCGCTTTTAATGCCTGTCAGAAGAGAGGTGGACGTCAGAGGGATATAACAAGACGCCTTTAATGCCCCTTTCAAGATACGTGGAGGTCAGAGTGGTATAACAATATGCTTTTAATGCCCCTTACAAGAGATGTGGAATTCAGAGTGGTATAACAAGACGCTTTTAATGCCCATCAGAAGAGACGTGGAGGTGAGAGTGGTATAACAAGACACTTTAATTGCCCCTTACAAGAGACTTGGAGGTCAGAGTGGTATAACAAGACACTTTTAATGCCCCTCAGAAGGGACGTGAAGGTCAGAGTGGTATAACAAGACGCTTTTAATGCCCCTCAGAAGAGACGTGTAGGTCAGAGTGGTATAACAAGTCGCTTTTAATGCATGTCAGAAAAGAGGTGGAGGTCACAGTGGTATAACAAGACGTTTTTAATGCCCCTTACAAGAGACGTGGAGGTCAGAGTGGTATAACAAGATGCTTTTAAGGCCCCTTACAAGAGAAGTGGAGGTCAGAGTGGTATAACAAGACGCTTTTAATGCCCCTCAGAAGAGACGTGGAGGTCAGAGTGGTATAACAAGACTCTTTAAATGCCCCTTACAAGAGACTTGGAGGTCAGAGTGGTATAACAAGACGTTTTTAATGCCCCTCAGAAGAGACGTGGAGGTCAGAGTTGTATAACAAGACGCTTTTAATTCCCCTCAGAAGAGACGTGGAGGTCAGTGTGGTATAACAAGACGCTTTTAATGCCCCTTTCAAGATACGTGGAGGCCAGAGTGGTATAACAAGAAGGTTTTAATACCCCTTAAAAGAGACGTGGAGGTCAGAGTGGTGTAACAAGACGCTTTTAATGCCCCTTACAAGAGACGTGGAGGTCAGAGTGGTATAACAAGACGCTTTTAATGCCCCTCAGATGAGATGTGGAGGTGAGAGTGGTATAACAAGATGCTTTTAATGCCCCTTACAAGAGACATGGAGGTCAGAGTGGTATAACAAGACGCTTTTAATGCCCCTCAGAAGGGACGTGGAGGTCAGAGTGGTATAACAAGACGATTTTAATGCCCCTTACAAGAGATGTGGAGGTCAGAGTGGTATAACAAGATTGTTTTAATGCCCCTCCGAAGAGACGTGGAGGTTAGAGTTGTATAATTAGACACTTTAATGCCCCTTATAAGAGACGTGGAGGTCAGAGTGGTATAACAAGATGCTTTTAATGCCCCTTACAAGAAACGTGGAGGTCAGAGTCGTATAACAAGACGCTTTTAATGCCCCTTAAAAGAGACGTGGAGGTCAGAGTGCTATAACAAGACACTTTTAATGCCCCTCAGAAGAGACGTGGAGGTCAGAGTGGTATAACAAGATGCTTTTAATGCCCCTCAGAAGAGATGTGGAGGTCAGAGAAGTGTAACAAGACGATTTTAATGCCCCTTATAAGAGATGTGGAGGTCAGAGTGGTATAACAAGACGCTCTTAATGCCCTTTGCAAGAAACGTGGAGGTCAGAGTCGTATAACAAGACGCTTTTAATGCCCATCAAAAGAGAAGTGGAGGTCAGAGTGGTATAGCAAGACGCTTTTAATGCCCCTTGCAACAGACGTGGAGGTCAGAGTGGTATAACAAGATGATTTTAATGCCCCTCAGAAGGGACGTGGAGGTCAGAGTGGTATAACAAGATGCTTTTAATGCCCCTTACAAGAGATGTGGAGGTCAGAGTGGTATAACAAGACGTCTTTAATGCCCCTCAGAATAGACGTGGAGGTCAGAGTGGTATAACAAGATGGTTTTAATGCCCCTCCAAAGAGACGTGGAGGTCAGAGTGGTATAACAAGACGCTTTTAATGCCCCTTAAAAGAGACGTGGAGGTCAGAGTGCTATAACAAGATACTTTTAATGCCCCTCAGAAGAGACGTGGAGGTCAGAGTGGTATAACAAGACGCTTTTAATGCCCCTCAGAAGAGATGTGGAGGTCAGAGAAGTGTAACAAGACGATTTTAATGCCCCTTATAAGAGACTTGGAGGTCAGAGTGGTATAACAAGACGCTCTTAATGCCCCTTGCAAGAAACGTGGAGGTCAGAGTCGTATAACAAGACGCTTTTAATGCCCATCAAAAGAGAAGTGGAGGTCAGAGTGGTATAGCAAGACGCTTTTAATGCCCCTTGCAACAGACGTGGAGGTCAGAGTGGTATAACAAGACAATTTTAATGTCCCTCAGAAGAGACGTGGAGGTCAAAGTGGTATAACAAGACGCTTTTAATGGCCCTTACAATAGAAGTGGAGGTCAGAGTGGTATAACAAGACGCTTTTAATGCCCCTCCGAAGAGACGTGCATGTCAGAGTGGTATAACAAGATGCTTTTAATGCCCATCAGAAGAGACGCGGAGGTCAGAGGGGTATAACAAGATGCTTTTAATGCCCCTCAGAAGAGACGTGGAGGTCAAACTGGTATGACAAGATGCATTAAATGCCTCTTACAAGAGACGTGGAGGTCCGAGTGGTTTAACAAGACGCTTTTAACGCTCCGTACAAGAGACATGGAGGTCAGAGAGGTATAACAATATGCTTTTAATGCCCCTCAGAAGAGATGTGGAGGTCAGAGTGGTATAACAAGACGTCTTTAATGCCCCTCAGAATAGAAGTGGAGGTCAGAGTGGTATAACAAGATGGTTTTAATGCCCCTCCAAAGAGACGTGGAGGTCAGAGTGGTATAACAAGATGCTTTTAATGCCCCTTACAAAAGACGTGGAGGTCCGAGTGGTTTAGCAAGACGCTTTTAATGCTCCTTACAAGAGACGTGGAGGTCAGAGAGATCTAACAAGATGCTTTAATGCCCCTCAGAAGAGATGTGGAGGTCAGAGTTGTATAACAAGACGCTTTTAATGCCCCTTAGAAGATACGTGGAGGTCAGAGTGGTATAACAAGACGCTTTTAATGCCCCTTACAAGAGACGTGGAGGTCATAGTGGTATAACAAGACGCTTTTAATGCACCTCAGAAGAGATGTGGACATCAGAGTGGTATAACAAGACACTTTTAATGCCCCTTACAACAGACGTGGAGGTCAGAGTGGTATAACAAGACGCTTTTAATTCCCCTCAGAAGAGACGTGGAGGTCAGAGTGGTATAACAAAACGCTTTTAATGCCCCATACAAGAGACGTGGAGGTCAGAGTGGTATAACAAGATGCTTTTAATGCCCCTTACAAGAGACGTAAAGGTCAGAGTGGTAAAACAAGACGCATTTAATTCCCCTCAGAAGAGACGTGGAGGTCAGAGTGGAATAAAAAGATGCTCTTAATGCCCCTTACAAGAGACGTGGAGGTCAGAGTGGTATAACAAAATGCTTTTAATGCACCTTACAAGAGACGTGGAGGTCAGAGTGGTATTACAAGACGCTTTTAATGCCCCTTACAAAAGACATGGAGGTCAGAGTGGTATAAAAAGATGCTTTTAATGCCCCTCAGAAGGGACGTGGAGGTCAGAGTGGTATAACAAGACGCTTTTAATGCCCCTTACAAGAGATGTGGAGGTCAGAGTGGTATATCAAGATGCTTTTAATGCCCCTCAGAAGAGACGTGGAGGTCAGAGTGGTATAACAAGAAGCTTGTAATGCCCCTCAGAAGAGACGTGGAGGTCAGAGTGGTATAGCAAGATGCTTTTATTGCCCCTTACAAGAGACGTGGAGGTCAGAGTGGTATAACAAGATGCTTTTAATGCCCATCAGAAGAGACGTGGAGGTCAGAGTGGTATAACAAGAAGCTTTTAATGCCTCTCAGAAGAGAAGTGGAGGTCAGAGTGGTATAACAAGATGCTTTTAATGAACCTTACAAGAGACGTGGAGGTCAGAGTGGTATAACAAGACGCTTTTAATGACACTCAGAAGAGACGTGGAGGTCAGAGTGGTATAACAAGACGCTTTTATTGCCACTTACAAGAGACGTGGAGGTCAGAGTGGTATAACAAGATGCTTTTAATGAACCTTACAAGAGACGTGGAGGTCAGAGTGGTATAACAAGACGCTTTTATTGCCCCTCAGAAGAGACGTGGAGGTCAGAGTGGTATAACAAGATGCTTTTAATGCCCCTTACAAGAGACATGGAGGTCAGAGTGGTATAACAAGACGCTTTTAATGCCCCTCAGAAGGGACGTGGAGGTCAGAGTGGTATAACAAGACGATTTTAATGCCCCTTACAAGAGATGTGGAGGTCAGAGTGGTATAACAAGATTGTATTAATGCCCCTCCGAAGAGACGTGGAGGTTAGAGTTGTATAGCAAGACACTTTAATTCCCCTTATAAGAGACGTGGAGGTCAGAGTGGTATAACAAGATGCTTTTAATGCCCCTTACAAGAAACGTGGAGGTCAGAGTCGTATAACAAGACGCTTTTAATGCCCCTTAAAAGAGACGTGGAAGTCAGAGTGGTATAACAAGAAACTTTTAGTGCCCCTTACAAGAGACGTGGAGGTCAGAGTGGTATAACAAGACGCTTTTAATGCCCCTTACAAGAGACGTGGAGGTCAGAGTGCTATAACAAGACACTTTTAATGCCCTTCAGAAGAGACGTGGAGGTCAGAGTGGTATAACAAGTCGCTTTTAATGCCTGTCAGAAGAGAGGTGGACGTCAGAGGGATATAACAAGACGCCTTTAATGCCCCTTTCAAGAGACGTGGAGGTCAGAGTGGTATAACAATATGCTTTTAATGCCCCTTACAAGAGATGTGGAATTCAGAGTGGTATAACAAGACGCTTTTATTGCCCATCAGAAGAGACGTGGAGGTGAGAGTGGTATAACAAGATACTTTAATGGCCCCTTACAAGAGACTTGGAGGTCAGAGTGGTATAACAAGACACTTTTAATGCCCCTCAGAAGGGACGTGAAGGTCAGAGTGGTATAACAAGACGCTTTTAATGCCCCTCAGAAGAGACGTGTAGGTCAGAGTGGTATAACAAGTCACTTTTAATGCATGTCAGAAAAGAGGTGGAGGTCACAGTGGTATAACAAGACGTTTTTAATGCCCCTTACAAGAGACGTGGAGGTCAGAGTGGTATAACAAGATGCTTTTAAGGCCCCTTACAAGAGAAGTGGAGGTCAGAGTGGTATAACAAGACGCTTTTAATGCCCCTCAGAAGAGACGTGGAGGTCAGAGTGGTATAACAAGACTCTTTAAATGCCCCTTACATGAGACTTGGAGGTCAGAGTGGTATAACAAGACGTTTTTAATGCCCCTCAGAAGAGACGTGGAGGTCAGAGTTGTATAACAAGACGCTTTTAATTCCCCTCAGAAGAGACGTGGAGGTCAGTGTGGTATAACAAGACGCTTTTAATGCCCCTTTCAAGATACGTGGAGGCCAGAGTGGTATAACAAGAAGGTTTTAATACCCCTTAAAAGAGACGTGGAGGTCAGAGTGGTATAACAAGACGCTTTTAATGCCCCTTACAAGAGACGTGGAGGTCAGAGTGGTATAACAAGACGCTTTTAATGCCCCTCAGATGAGATGTGGAGGTCAGAGTGGTATAACAAGATGCTTTTAATGCCCCTTACAAGAGACATGGAGGTCAGAGTGGTATAACAAGACGCTTTTAATGCCCCTCAGAAGGGACGTGGAGGTCAGAGTGGTATAACAAGACGATTTTAATGCCCCTTACAAGAGATGTGGAGGTCAGAGTGGTATAACAAGATTGTTTTAATGCCCCTCCGAAGAGACGTGGAGGTTAGAGTTGTATAACAAGACACTTTAATGCCCCTTATAAGAGACGTGGAGGTCAGAGTGGTATAACAAGATGCTTTTAATGCCCCTTACAAGAAACGTGGAGGTCAGAGTCGTATAACAAGACGCTTTTAATGCCCCTTAAAAGAGACGTGGAAGTCAGAGTCGTATAACAAGACGCTTTTAATGCCCCTTAAAAGAGACGTGGAGGTCAGAGTGCTATAACAAGACACTTTTAATGCCCCTCAGAAGAGACGTGGAGGTCAGAGTGGTATAACAAGATGCTTTTAATGCCCCTCAGAAGAGATGTGGAGGTCAGAGAAGTGTAACAAGACGATTTTAATGCCCCTTATAAGAGATATGGAGGTCAGAGTGGTATAACAAGACGCTCTTAATGCCCTTTGCAAGAAACGTGGAGGTCAGAGTCGTATAACAAGACGCTTTTAATGCCCATCAAAAGAGAAGTGGAGGTCAGAGTGGTATAGCAAGACGCTTTTAATGCCCCTTGCAACAGACGTGGAGGTCAGAGTGGTATAACAAGACACTTTTAATGTCCCTCAGAAGAGACGTGGAGGTCAGAGTGGTATAACAAGACGCTTTTAATGGCCCTTACAATAGAAGTGGAGGTCAGAGTGGTATAACAAGACGCTTTTAATGCCCCTCCGAAGACACGTGCATGTCAGAGTGGTATAACAAGATGCTTTTAATGCCCATCAGAAGAGACGCGGAGGTCAGAGGGGTATAACAAGATGCTTTTAATGCCCCTCAGAAGAGACGTGGAGGTCAAAGTGGTATGACAAGATGCTTTAAATGCCTCTTACAAGAGACGTGGAGGTCCGAGTGGTTTAACAAGACGCTTTTAACGCTCCTTACAAGAGACGTGGAGGTCAGAGAGGTATAACAAGATGCTTTTAATGCCCCTCAGAAGAGATGTGGAGGTCAGAGTGGTATAACAAGACGCTTTTAAAGCCACTTAGAAGAGACTTGGAGGTCAGAGTGGTATAACAAGACTCTTTTATTGCCACTTACAAGAGACGTGGAGGTCAGAGTGGTATAACAAGACGCTTTTAATGCCCCTTTGAAGAGACGTGGAGGTCAGCGTGGTATAGCAAGATGCTTTTAATGCCCCTTATAAGAGACGTGGAGGTCAGAGTGGTATAACAAGACGCTTTTAATGCCTGTCAGAAGAGAGGTGGAGGTCAGAGTGGTATAACAAGACGCTCTTAATGCCCCTTACAAGAGACGTGGAGGTCAGAGTGGTATAACAAGACGCTTTTAATGCCCCTTACAAGAGACGTGGAGGTCAGAGTGGTATAACACGATGCTTTTAATGCCCCTCAGAAGAGACTTGGAGGTCAGAGAGGTATAACAAGGCGCTTTTAATGCCCCTTACAAGAGACATGGAGGTCAGAGTGGTATAACAAGACGATTTTAATGCCCCTCAGAAGGGACGTGGAGGTCAGAGTGGTATAACAAGACGCTTTTAATGCCCCTTACAAGAGATGTGGAGGTCAGAGTGGTATAACAAGACGCTTTTAATGCCCCTCAGAATAGACGTGGAAGTCAGAGTAGTATAACAAGATGGTTTTAATGCCCCTCCTAAGAGACGTGGAGGTCAGAGTGGTATAACAAGATGCTTTTAATGCCCCTTACAAAAGACGTGGAGGTCCGAGTGGTTTAGTAAGACGCTTTTAATGCTCCTTACAAGTGACGTGGAGGTCAGAGAGGTCTAACAAGACACTTTTAATGCCCCTCAGAAGAGATGTGGAGGTCAGAGTTTTAAAACAAGACGCTTTTAATGCCCCTTGGAAGATACGTGGAGGTCAGAGTGGTATAACAAGACGCTTTAATGCCCCTTACAAGAAACTTGGAGGTTAGAGTGGTATAACAAGACGCTTTTAATGCCCCTTACAAGAGACGTGGAGGTCAGAGTGCAGTAACAAGACACTTTTATTGCCCCTCAGAAGAAACGTGGAGGTCAGAATGGTATAACAAGTCGCTTTTAATGCCCGTCAGAAAAGAGGTTGAGGTCAGAGTGGAATAAAAAGACACTCTTAATGCCCCTAACAGAGAAGTGGAGGTCAGAGTGGTATAACAAATGCTTTTAATGCCCCTTACAAGAGATGTGGAGGTCAGAGTGGTATAACAAGATGCTTTTAATGCGTCTCAGAAGAGACGTGGAGGTCAGAGTGGTATAACAAGACGCTTTTAATGCCCCTTACAAGAGACATGGAGGTCAGAGTGGTATAACAAGATGATTTTAATGCCCCTCAGAAGGGACGTGGAGGTCAGAGTGGTATAACAAGATGCTTTTAATGCCACTTACAAGAGATGTGGAGGTCAGAGTGGTATAACAAGACGTCTTTAATGCCCCTCAGAATAGACGTGGAGGTCAGAGTGGTATAACAAGATGGTTTTAATGCCCCTCCAAAGAGACGTGGAGGTCAGAGTGGTATAACAAGACGCTTTTAATGCCCCTTAAAAGAGACGTGGAGGTCAGAGTGCTATAAAAAGACACTTTTAATGCCCCTCAGAAGAGACGTGGAGGTCAGAGTGGTATAACAAGACGCTTTTAATGCCCCTCAGAAGAGATGTGGAGGTCAGAGAAGTGTAACAAGACGATTTTAATGCCCCTTATAAGAGACTTGGAGGTCAGAGTGGTATAACAAGACGCTCTTAATGCCCCTTGCAAGAAACGTGGAGGTCAGAGTCGTATAACAAGACGCTTTTAATGCCCATCAAAAGAGAAGTGGAGGTCAGAGTGGTATAGCAAGACGCTTTTAATGCCCATTGCAACAGACGTGGAGGTCAGAGTGGTATAACAAGACAATTTTAATGTCCCTCAGAAGAGACGTGGAGGTCAGAGTGGTATAACAAGACGCTTTTAATGGCCCTTACAATAGAAGTGGAGGTCAGAGTGGTATAACAAGACGCTTTTAATGCCCCTCCGAAGAGACGTGCATGTCAGAGTGGTATAACAAGATGCTTTTAATGCCCAGCAGAAGAGACGCAGAGGTCAGAGGGGTATAACAAGATGCTTTTAATGCCCCTCAGAAGAGACGTGGAGGTCAAAGTGGTATGACAAGATGCATTAAATGCCTCTTACAAGAGACGTGGAGGTCCGAGTGGTTTAACAAGACGCTTTTAACGCTCCTTACAAGAGACATGGAGGTCAGAGAGGTATAACAATATGCTTTTAATGCCCCTCAGAAGAGATGTGGAGGTCAGAGTGGTATAACAAGACGTCTTTAATGCCCCTCAGAATAGAAGTGGAGGTCAGAGTGGTATAACAAGATGGTTTTAATGCCCCTCCAAAGAGACGTGGAGGTCCGAGTGGTTTAGCAAGACGCTTTTAATGCTCCTTACAAGAGACGTGGAGGTCAGAGAGGTCTAACGAGATGCTTTAATGCCCCTCAGAAGAGATGTGGAGGTCAGAGTTGTATAACAAGACGATTTTAATGCCCCTTAGAAGATACGTGGAGGTCAGAGTGGTATAACAAGACGCTTTTAATGCCCCTTACAAGAGACGTGGAGGTCATAGTGGTATAACAAGACGCTTTTAATGCACCTCAGAAGAGATGTGGACATCAGAGTGGTATAACAAGACACTTTTAATTCCCCTCAGAAGAGACGTGGAGGTCAGAGTGGTATAACAAAACGCTTTTAATGCCCCATACAAGAGACGTGGAGGTCAGAGTGGTATAACAAGATGCTTTTAATGCCCCTTACAAGAGACGTAAAGGTCAGAGTGGTAAAACAAGACGCATTTAATTCCCCTCAGAAGAGACGTGGAGGTCAGAGTGGAATAAAAAGACGCTCTTAATGCCCCTTACAAGAGACGTGGAGGTCAGAGTGGTATAACTAAATGCTTTTAATGCACCTTACAAGAGACGTGGAGGTCAGAGTGGTATTACAAGACGCTTTTAATGCCCCTTACAAAAGACATGGAGGTCAGAGTGGTATAAAAAGATGCTTTTAATGCCCCTCAGAAGGGACGTGGAGGTCAGAGTGGTATAACAAGACGCTTTTAATGCCCCTTACAAGAGATGTGGAGGTCAGAGTGGTATATCAAGACGCTTTTAATGCCCCTCAGAAGAGACGTGGAGGTCAGAGTGGTATAACAAGAAGATTGTAATGCCCCTCAGAAGAGACGTGGAGGTCAGAGTGGTATAGCAAGATGCTTTTATTGCCCCTTACAAGAGACGTGGAGGTCAGAGTGGTATAACAAGATGCTTTTAATGCCCATCAGAAGAGACGTGGAGGTCAGAGTGGTATAACAAGAAGCTTTTAATGCCCCTCAGAAGAGAAGTGGAGGTCAGAGTGGTATAACAAAACGCTTTTAATGCCGCTTACAAGAGACGTGGAGGTCAGAGTGGTATAACAAGACGCTTTTAATGCCCCTTACAAAAGACGTGGAATTCAGAGTGGTATAACAAAATGCTTTCAATGCCCCTCAGAAGAGACGTGGAGGTCAGAGAGGTATAACACGACGCTTATAATGCCCCTTACAAGAGACGTGGAGGTCAGAGTGGTATAACAAGACGCTTTTAATGACACTCAGAAGAGACGTGGAGGTCAGAGTGGTATAACAAGATGCTTTTAATGAACCTTACAAGAGACGTGGAGGTCAGAGTGGTATAACAAGACGCTTTTATTGCCACTTACAAAAGACGTGGAGGTCAGAGTGGTATAACAAGATGATATTAATGAACCTTACAAGAGACGTGGAGGTCAGAGTGGTATAACAAGACGCTTTTATTGCCACTTACAAGAGACGTGGAGGTCAGAGTGGTATAACAAGACGATTTTAATGCCCCTCAGAAGAGACGTGGAGGTCAGAGTGGTATAACAAGATGTTTTAATGCCCCTTACAAGAGACATGGAGGTCAGAGTGGTATAACAAGACGCTTTTAATGCCCCTCAGAAGGGACGTGGAGGTCAGAGTGGTATAACAAGACGATTTTAATGCCCCTTACAAGAGATGTGGAGGTCAGAGTGGTATAACAAGATTGTATTAATGCCCCTCCGAAGAGACGTGGAGGTTAGAGTTGTATAGCAAGACACTTTAATTCCCCTTATAAGAGACGTGGAGGTCAGAGTGGTATAACAAGATGCTTTTAATGCCCCTTACAAGAAACGTGGAGGTCAGAGTCGTATAACAAGACGCTTTTAATGCCCCTTAAAAGAGACGTGGAAGTCAGAGTGGTATAACAAGAAACTTTTAGTGCCCCTTACAAGAGACGTGGAGGTCAGAGTGGTATAACAAGACGCTTTTAATGCCCCTTACAAGAGACGTGGAGGTCAGAGTGCTATAACAAGACACTTTTAATGCCCTTCAGAAGAGACGTGGAGGTCAGAGTGGTATAACAAGTCGCTTTTAATGCCTGTCAGAAGAGAGGTGGACGTCAGAGGGGTATAACAAGACGCCTTTAATGCCCCTTTCAAGAGACGTGGAGGTCAGAGTGGTATAACAATATGCTTTTAATGCCCCTTACAAGAGATGTGGAATTCAGAGTGGTATAACAAGACGCTTTTAATGCCCATCAGAAGAGACGTGGAGGTGAGAGTGGTATAACAAGACACTTTAATTGCCCCTTACAAGAGACTTGGAGGTCAGAGTGGTATAACAAGACACTTTTAATGCCCCTCAGAAGGGACGTGAAGGTCAGAGTGGTATAACAAGACGCTTTTAATGCCCCTCAGAAGAGACGTGTAGGTCAGAGTGGTATAACAAGTCGCTTTTAATGCATGTCAGAAAAGAGGTGGAGGTCACAGTGGTATAACAAGACGTTTTTAATGCCCCTTACAAGAGACGTGGAGGTCAGAGTGGTATAACAAGATGCTTTTAAGGCCCCTTACAAGAGAAGTGGAGGTCAGAGTGGTATAACAAGACGCTTTTAATGCCCCTCAGAAGAGACGTGGAGGTCAGAGTGGTATAACAAGACTGTTTAAATGCCCCTTACAAGAAACTTGGAGGTCAGAGTGGTATAACAAGACTTTTTTAATGCCCCTCAGAAGAGACGTGGAGGTCAGAGTTGTATAACAAGACGCTTTTAATTCCCCTCAGAAGAGACGTGGAGGTCAGAGTGGTATAACAAGACGCTTTTAATGCCCCTTTCAAGATACGTGGAGGCCAGAGTGGTATAACAAGAAGGTTTTAATACCCCTTAAAAGAGACGTGGAGGTCAGAGTGGTATAACAAGACGCTTTTAATGCCCCTTACAAGAGACGTGGAGGTCAGAGTAGTATAACAAGACGCTTTTAATGCCCCTCAGATGAGATGTGGAGGTCAGAGTGGTATAACAAGATGCTTTTAATGCCCCTTACAAGAGACATGGAGGTCAGAGTGGTATAACAAGACGCTTTTAATGCCCCTCAGAAGGGACGTGGAGGTCAGAGTGGTATAACAAGACGATTTTAATGCCCCTTACAAGAGATGTGGAGGTCAGAGTGGTATAACAAGATTGTTTTAATGCCCCTCCGAAGAGACGTGGAGGTTAGAGTTGTATAACAAGACACTTTAATGCCCCTTATAAGAGACGTGGAGGTCAGAGTGTTATAACAAGATGCTTTTAATGCCCCTTATAAGAAACGTGGAGGTCAGAGTCGTATAACAAGACGCTTTTGATGCCCCTTAAAAGAGACGTGGAAGTCAGAGTCGTATAACAAGACGCTTTTAATGCCCCTTAAAAGAGACGTGGAGGTCAGAGTGCTATAACAAGACACTTTTAATGCCCCTCAGAAGAGACGTGGAGGTGAGAGTGGTATAACAAGACGCTCTTAATGCCCCTTGCAAGAAATGTGGAGGTCAGAGTCGTATAACAAGACGCTTTTAATGCCCCTCAAAAGAGAAGTGGAGGTCAGAGTGGTATAGCAAGACGCTTTTAATGCCCCTTGCAACAGACGTGGAGGTCAGAGTGGTATAACAAGACACTTTTAATGTCCCTCAGAAGAGACGTGGAGGTCAGAGTGGTATAACAAGAAGCTTTTAATGGCCCTTACAAAAGAAGTGGAGGTCAGAGTGGTATAACAAGACGCTTTTAATGCCCCTCCGAAGAGACGTGCATGTCAGAGTGGTATAACAAGATGCTTTTAATGCCCATCAGAAGAGACGCGGAGGTCAGAGGGGTATAACAAGATGCTTTTAATGCCCCTCAGAAGAGACGTGGAGGTCAAAGTGGTATGACAAGATGCTTTAAATGCCTCTTACAAGAGACGTGGAGGTCCGAGTGGTTTAATAAGAGGCTTTTAACACTCCTTACAAGATACGTGGAGGTCAGAGAGGTATAACAAGATGCTTTTAATGCCCCTCAGAAGAGATGTGGAGGTCAGAGTTGTATATCAAGACGGTTTTAATGACCCATACAAGAGACGTGGAGGTCAGAGTGGTATAACAAGATGCTTTTAATGCCCCTTACAAGAGACGTAAAGGTCAGAGTCGTAAAACAAGACAAATTTAATTCCCCTCAGAAGAGACGTGGAGGTCAGAGTGGAATAAAAAGACGCTCTTAATGCCCCTTACAAGAGACGTGGAGGTCAGAGTGGTATAACAAAATGCTTTTAATGCACCTTACAAGAGACGTGGAGGTCAGAGTGGTATTACAAGACGCTTTTAATGCCCCTTACAAAAGACATGGAGGTCAGAGTGGTATAAAAAGATGCTTTTAATGCCCCTCAGAAGGGACGTGGAGGTCAGAGTGGTATAACAAGACGCTTTTAATGCCCCTTACAAGAGATGTGGAGGTCAGAGTGGTATATCAAGACGCTTTTAATGCCACTCAGAAGAGACGTGGAGGTCAGAGTGGTATAACAAGAAGCTTGTAATGCCCCTCAGAAGAGACGTGGAGGTCAGAGTGGTATAACAAGATGCTTTTATTGCCCCTTACAAGAGACGTGGAGGTCAGAGTGGTATAACAAGATGCTTTTAATGCCCATCAGAAGAGACGTGGAGGTCAGAGTGGTATAACAAGAAGCTTTTAATGCCCCTCAGAAGAGAAGTGGAGGTCAGAGTGGTATAACAAAACGCTTTTAATGCCGCTTACAAGAGACGTGGAGGTCAGAGTTGTATATCAAGACGCTTTTAATGCCCCTTACAAGAAACGTGGACGTCAGAGTGGTATAACAAGACGCTTTTAATGCCCCTTACAAGAGACATGGAGGTCAGAGTGGTATAACTAAACTCTTTTAATGCCCCTTACAAAAGACGTGGAGGTCAGAGTGGTATAACACAACGCTTTTAAAGCCCCTTACAAGAGACGTGGAGGTCAGAGTGGTATAACAAAACGCTTTTAATGCCACTCAGAAGAGACTTGGAGGTCAGAGTGGTATAACAAGACTCTTTTATTGCCACTTACAAGAGACGTGGAGGTCAGAGTGGTATAACAAGACGCTTTTAATGCCCCTCAGAAGAGACGTGGAGGTCAGCGTGGTATAGCAAGATGCTTTTAATGCCCCTTATAAGAGATGTGGAGGTCAGAGTGGTATAACAAGACGCTTTTAATGCCCCTCAGAAGAGACGTGGAGGTCAGAGTGGTATAACAAGACTCTTTAAATGCCCCTTACAAGAGACTTGGAGGTCAGAGTGGTATAACAAAACGTTTTTAATGCCCCTCAGAAGAGACGTGGAGGTCAGAGCAGAGTTGTATAACAAGACGCTTTTAATTCCCCTCAGAAGAGACGTGGAGGTCAGAGTGGTATAACAAGACGCTTTTAATGCCCCTTTCAAGATACGTGGAGGCCAGAGTGGTATAACAAGAAGGTCTTAATACCCCTTAAAAGAGACGTGGAGGTCAGAGTGGTATAACAATATGCTTTTAATGCCCCTTACAAGAGACATGGAGGTCAGAGTGGTATAACAAGACGCTTTTAATGCCCCTCAGAAGGGACGTGGAGGTCAGAGTGGTATAACAAGACGATTTTAATGCCCCTTACAAGAGATGTGGAGGTCAGAGTGGTATAACAAGATTGTTTTAATGCCCTTCCGAAGAGACGTGGAGGTTAGAGTTGTATAACAAGACACTTTAATGCCCCTTATAAGAGTCGTGAAGGTCAGAGTGGTATAACAAGATGCTTTTAATGCCCCTTACAAGAAACGTGGAGGTCAGAGTCGTATAACAAGACGCTTTTAATGCCCCTTAAAAGAGACGTGGAAGTCAGAGTCGTATAACAAGACACTTTTAATGCCCCTCAGAAGAGACGTGGACGTCAGAGTGGTATAACAAGACGCTTTTAATGCCCCTCAGAAGAGATGTGGAGGTCAGAGAAGTGTAACAAGACGATTTTAATGCCCCTTATAAGAGACGTGGAGGTCAGAGTGGTATAACAAGACGCTCTTAATGCCCCTTGCAAGAAACGTGGAGGTCAGAGTCATATAACAAGACGCTTTTAATGCCCCTCCGAAGAGACGTGCATGTCAGAGTGGTATAACAAGATGCTTTTAATGCCCATCAGAAGAGACGCGGAGGTCAGAGGGGTATAACAAGATGCTTTTAATGCCCCTCAGAAGAGACGTGGAGGTCAAAGTGGTATGACAAGATGCTTTAAATGCCTCTTACAAGAGACGTGGAGGTCCGAGTGGTTTAATAAGAGGCTTTTAACACTCCTTACAAGATACGTGGAGGTCAGAGAGGTATAACAAGATGCTTTTAATGCCCCTCAGAAGAGATGTGGAGGTCAGAGTTGTATATCAAGACGGTTTTAATGACCCATACAAGAGACGTGGAGGTCAGAGTGGTATAACAAGATGCTTTTAATGCCCCTTACAAGAGACGTAAAGGTCAGAGTCGTAAAACAAGACAAATTTAATTCCCCTCAGAAGAGACGTGGAGGTCAGAGTGGAATAAAAAGACGCTCTTAATGCCCCTTACAAGAGACGTGGAGGTCAGAGTGGTATAACAAAATGCTTTTAATGCACCTTACAAGAGACGTGGAGGTCAGAGTGGTATTACAAGACGCTTTTAATGCCCCTTACAAAAGACATGGAGGTCAGAGTGGTATAAAAAGATGCTTTTAATGCCCCTCAGAAGGGACGTGGAGGTCAGAGTGGTATAACAAGACGCTTTTAATGCCCCTTACAAGAGATGTGGAGGTCAGAGTGGTATATCAAGACGCTTTTAATGCCACTCAGAAGAGACGTGGAGGTCAGAGTGGTATAACAAGAAGCTTGTAATGCCCCTCAGAAGAGACGTGGAGGTCAGAGTGGTATAACAAGATGCTTTTATTGCCCCTTACAAGAGACGTGGAGGTCAGAGTGGTATAACAAGATGCTTTTAATGCCCATCAGAAGAGACGTGGAGGTCAGAGTGGTATAACAAGAAGCTTTTAATGCCCCTCAGAAGAGAAGTGGAGGTCAGAGTGGTATAACAAAACGCTTTTAATGCCGCTTACAAGAGACGTGGAGGTCAGAGTTGTATATCAAGACGCTTTTAATGCCCCTTACAAGAAACGTGGACGTCAGAGTGGTATAACAAGACGCTTTTAATGCCCCTTACAAGAGACATGGAGGTCAGAGTGGTATAACTAAACTCTTTTAATGCCCCTTACAAAAGACGTGGAGGTCAGAGTGGTATAACACAACGCTTTTAAAGCCCCTTACAAGAGACGTGGAGGTCAGAGTGGTATAACAAAACGCTTTTAATGCCACTCAGAAGAGACTTGGAGGTCAGAGTGGTATAACAAGACTCTTTTATTGCCACTTACAAGAGACGTGGAGGTCAGAGTGGTATAACAAGACGCTTTTAATGCCCCTCAGAAGAGACGTGGAGGTCAGCGTGGTATAGCAAGATGCTTTTAATGCCCCTTATAAGAGATGTGGAGGTCAGAGTGGTATAACAAGACGCTTTTAATGCCCCTCAGAAGAGACGTGGAGGTCAGAGTGGTATAACAAGACTCTTTAAATGCCCCTTACAAGAGACTTGGAGGTCAGAGTGGTATAACAAAACGTTTTTAATGCCCCTCAGAAGAGACGTGGAGGTCAGAGCAGAGTTGTATAACAAGACGCTTTTAATTCCCCTCAGAAGAGACGTGGAGGTCAGAGTGGTATAACAAGACGCTTTTAATGCCCCTTTCAAGATACGTGGAGGCCAGAGTGGTATAACAAGAAGGTCTTAATACCCCTTAAAAGAGACGTGGAGGTCAGAGTGGTATAACAATATGCTTTTAATGCCCCTTACAAGAGACATGGAGGTCAGAGTGGTATAACAAGACGCTTTTAATGCCCCTCAGAAGGGACGTGGAGGTCAGAGTGGTATAACAAGACGATTTTAATGCCCCTTACAAGAGATGTGGAGGTCACAGTGGTATAACAAGATTGTTTTAATGCCCTTCCGAAGAGACGTGGAGGTTAGAGTTGTATAACAAGACACTTTAATGCCCCTTATAAGAGTCGTGAAGGTCAGAGTGGTATAACAAGATGCTTTTAATGCCCCTTACAAGAAACGTGGAGGTCAGAGTCGTATAACAAGACGCTTTTAATGCCCCTTAAAAGAGACGTGGAAGTCAGAGTCGTATAACAAGACACTTTTAATGCCCCTCAGAAGAGACGTGGACGTCAGAGTGGTATAACAAGACGCTTTTAATGCCCCTCAGAAGAGATGTGGAGGTCAGAGAAGTGTAACAAGACGATTTTAATGCCCCTTATAAGAGACGTGGAGGTCAGAGTGGTATAACAAGACGCTCTTAATGCCCCTTGCAAGAAACGTGGAGGTCAGAGTCATATAACAAGACGCTTTTAATGCCCCTCAAAAGAGAAGTGGAGGTCAGAGTGGTATAGCAAGACGCTTTTAATGCCCCTTGCAACAGACGTGTAGGTCAGAGTGGTATAACAAGACACTTTTAATGTCCCTCAGAAGAGACGTGGAGGTCAGAGTGGTATAACAAGAAGCTTTTAATGGCCCTTACAATAGAAGTGGAGGTCAGAGTGGTATAACAAGACGCTTTTAATGCCCCTCCGAAGAGACGTGCATGTCAGAGTGGTATAACAAGATGCTTTTAATGCCCATCAGAAGAGACGCGGAGGTCAGAGGGGTATAACAAGATGCTTTTAATGCCCCTCAGAAGAGACGTGGAGGTCAAAGTGGTATGACAAGATGCTTTAAATGCCTCTTACAAGAGACGTGGAGGTCCGAGTGGTTTAATAAGAGGCTTTTAACACTCCTTACAAGATACGTGGAGGTCAGAGAGGTATAACAAGATGCTTTTAATGCCCCTCAGAAGAGATGTGGAGGTCAGAGTTGTATATCAAGACGGTTTTAATGACCCATACAAGAGACGTGGAGGTCAGAGTGGTATAACAAGATGCTTTTAATGCCCCTTACAAGAGACGTAAAGGTCAGAGTCGTAAAACAAGACGCTTTTAATGCCCCTCAGAAGAGACGTGGAGGTCAGAGTGGTATAACAAGACTCTTTAAATGCCCCTTACAAGAGACTTGGAGGTCAGAGTGGTATAACAAGACGCTTTTAATGCCCCTTACAAAAGACATGGAGGTCAGAGTGATATAAAAAGATGCTTTTAATGCCCCTCAGAAGGGACGTGGAGGTCAGAGTGGTATAACAAGACGCTTTTAATGCCCCTTACAAGAGATGTGGAGGTCAGAGTGGTATATCTAGACGCTTATAATGCCCCTCAGAAGAGACGTGGAGGTCAGAGTGGTATAACAAGAAGCTTGTAATGCCCCTCAGAAGAGACGTGGAGGTCAGAGTGGTATAACAAGATGCTTTTATTGCCCCTTACAAGAGACGTGGAGGTCAGAGTGGTATAACAAGATGCTTTTAATGCCCATCAGAAGAGACGTGGAGGTCAGAGTGGTATAACAAGAAGCTTTTAATGCCCCTCAGAAGAGAAGTGGAGGTCAGAGTGGTATAACAAAACGCTTTTAATGCCGCTTACAAGAGACGTGGAGGTCAGAGTGGTATAACAAGACGTTTTAATGCCCCTTACAAAAGACGTGGAATTCAGAGTGGTATAACAAGACGCTTTTAATGCCCCTCAGAAGAGACGTGGAGGTCAGAGAGGTATAACACGACGCTTATAATGCCCCTTACAAGAGACGTGGAGGTCAGAGTGGTATAACAAGACGCTTTTAATGCCACTCAGAAGAGACGTGGAGGTCAGAGTGGTATAACAAGATGCTTTTATTGAACCTTACTAGAGACGTGGAGGTCAGAGTGGTATAACAAGACGCTTTTATTGCCACTTACAAGAGACGTGGAGGTCAGAGTGGTATAACAAGATGCTTTTAATGCCCCTTACAAGAGACGTGGAGGTCAGAGTGGTATAACAAGACGCTTTTAATGCCCCTCAGAAGAGACGTGGAGGTCAGAGTGGTATAACAAGACGCTTTTAATGCCCCTTACAAGAGACATGGAGGTCAGAGTGGTATAACAAGACGCTTTTAATGCCCCTCAGAAGGGACGTGGAGGTCAGAGTGGTATAACAAGACGATTTTAATGCCCCTTACAAGAGATGTGGAGGTCAGAGTGGTATAACAAGATTGTATTAATGCCCCTCCGTAGAGACGTGGAGGTTAGAGTTGTATAACAAAACACTTTAATGCCCTTATAAGAGACGTGGAGGTCAGAGTGGTATAACAAAATGCTTTTAATGCCCCTTACAAGAAACGTGGAGGTCAGAGTCGTATAACAAGACGCTTTTAATGCCCCTTAATAGAGACGTGGAAGTCAGAGTGGTATAACAAGAAGCTTTTAGTGCCCCTTACAAGAGACGTGGAGGTCAGAGTGGTATAACAAGACGCTTTTAATGCCCCTTACAAGAGACGTGGAGGTCAGAGTGCTATAACAAGACACTTTTAATGCCCTTCAGAAGAGACGTGGAGGTCAGAGTGGTATAACAAGTCGCTTTTAATGCCTGTCAGAAGAGAGGTGGACGTCAGAGGGGTATAACAAGACGCCTTTAATGCCCCTTTCAAGAGACGTGGAGGTCAGAGTGGTATAACAATATGCTTTTAATGCCCCTTACAAGAGATGTGGAGGTCAGAGTGGTATAACAAGATGCTTTTAATGCCCCTCAGAAGAGACGTGGAGGTCAGAGTGGTATAACAAGAAACTTTAATTGCCCCTTACAAGAGACTTGGAGGTCAGAGTGGTATAACAAGACACTTTTAATGCCCCTCAGAAGGGACGTGAAGGTCAGAGTGGTATAACAAGACGGTTTTAATGTCCCTCAGAAGAGACGTGTAGGTTTATAGTGGTATAACAAGTCGCTTTTAATGCATGTCAGAAAAGAGGTGGAGGTCACAGTGGTATAACAAGACGCTTTTAATGCCCCTTACAAGAGACGTGGAGGTCAGAGTGGTATAACAAGATGCTTTTAAGGCCCCTTACAAGAGAAGTGGAGGTCAGAGTGGTATAACAAGACGCTTTTAATGCCCCTCAGAAGAGACGTGGAGGTCAGAGTGGTATAACAAGACTCTTTAAATGCCCCTTACAAGAGACTTGGAGGTCAGAGTGGTATAACAAGACGTTTTTAATGCCCCTCAGAAGAGACGTGGAGGTCAGAGTTGTATAACAAGACGATTTTAATACCCCTCAGAAGAGACGTGGAGGTCAGAGTGGTATAACAAGATGCTTTTAATGCCTCTTACAAGAGACGTGGAGGTCCGAGTGGTTTAACAAGACGCTTTTAACGCTCCTTACAAGAGACGTGGAGGTCAGAGAGGTATAACAAGATGCTTTTAATGCCCCTCAGAAGAGATGTGGAGGTCAGAGTTGTATATCAAGACGCTTTTAATGACCCTTATAAGAGACGTGGAGGTCAGAGTGGTATAACAAGACACTTTTAATGCCCCTTACAAGAAACGTGGAGGTCAGAGTGGTATAACAAGACGCTTTTAATGCCCCTTACAAGAGACATGGAGGTCAGAGTGGTATAACTAAACTCTTTTAATGCCCCTTACAAAAGACGTGGAGGTCAGAGTGGTATAACAAGAGGCTTTTAATGCCCCTCAGAAGAGACGTGAAGGTCAGAGTGGTATAACACAACGCTTTTAAAGCCCCTTACAAGAGACGTGGAGGTCAGAGTGGTATAACAAGACGCTTTTAATGCCACTCAGAAGAGACTTGGAGGTCAGAGTGGTATAACAAGACTCTTTTATTGCCGCTTACAAGAGACGTGGAGGTCAGAGTGGTATAACAAGATGCTTTTAATGCCCCTCAGAAGAGACGTGGAGGTCAGCGTGGTATAGCAAGATGCTTTTAATGCCCCTTATAAGAGATGTGGAGGTCAGAGTGGTATAACAAGACGCTTTTAATGCCCCTCAGAAGAGACGTGGAGGTCAGAGTGGTATAACAAGGCGCTTTTAATGCCTGTCAGAAGAGAGGTGGAGGTCAGAGTGGTATAGCAAGACGCTCTTAATGCCCCTTACAAGAGACGTGGAGGTCAGAGTGGTATAACAAGACGCTTTTAATGCCCCTTACAAGAGACGTGGAGGTCAGAGTGGTATAACACGATGCTTTTAATGCCCCTCAGAAGAGACGTGGAGGTCAGAGTGGTATAACAAGGCGCTTTTAATGCCCCTTACAAGAGACATGGAGGTCAGAGTGGTATAACAAGACGATTTTAATGCCCCTCAGAAGGGACGTGGAGGTCAGAGTGGTATAACAAGGCGCTTTTAATGCCCCTTACAAGAGATGTGGAGGTCAGAGTGGTATAACAAGACGCTTTTAATGCCCCTCAGAATATACGTGGAAGTCAGAGAGGTATAACAAGATGGTTTTAATGCCCCTCCAAAGAGACGTGGAGGTCAGAGTGGTATAACAAGATGCTTTTAATGCCCCTTACAAAAGACGTGGAGGTCCGAGTGGCTTAGTAAGACGCTTTTAATGCTCCTTACAAGAGACGTGGAGGTCAGAGAGGTCTAACAAGATGCTTTTAATGCCCCTCAGAAGAGATGTGGAGGTCAGAGTTGTAAAACAAGACGCTTTTAATGCCCCTTAGAAGATACGTGGAGGTCAGAGTGGTATAACAAGACGCTTTTAATGCCCCTTACAAGAAACTTGGAGGTCAGAGTGGTATAACAAGACGCTTTTAATGCCCCTTACAAGAGACGTGGAGGTCAGAGAGGTCTAACAAGACGCTTTAATGCCCCTCAGAAGAGATGTGGAGGTCAGAGTGGTATAACTAAACTCTTTTAATGCCCCTTACAAAAGACGTGGAGGTCAGAGTGGTATAACAAGAGGCTTTTAATGCCCCTCAGAAGAGACGTGAAGGTCAGAATGGTATAACACAACGCTTTTAAAGCCCCTTACAAGAGACGTGGAGGTCAGAGTGGTATAACAAGACACTTTTAATGCCACTCAGAAGAGACTTGGAGGTCAGAGTGGTATAACAAGACTCTTTTATTGCCACTTACAAGAGACGTGGAGGTCAGAGTGGTATAACAAGACGCTTTTAATGCCCCTCAGAAGAGACGTGGAGGTCAGCGTGGTATAGCAAGATGCTTTTAATGCCCCTTATAAGAGATGTGGAGGTCAGAGTGCTATAACAAGACGCTTTTAATGCCCCTCAGAAGAGACGTGGAGGTCAGAGTGGTATAACAAGACGCTTTTAATGCCTGTCAGAAGAGAGGTGGAGGTCAGAGTGGTATAGCAAGACGCTCTTAATGCCCCTTACAAGAGACGTGGAGGTCAGAGAGGTCTAACAAGACGCTTTTAATGCCCCTCAGAAGAGATGTGGAGGTCAGAGTTGTAAAACAAGACGTTTTTAATGCCCCTTAGAAGATACGTGGAGGTCAGAGTGGTATAACAAGACGCTTTTAATGCCCCTTACAAGAAACTTGGAGGTCAGAGTGGTATAACAAGACGCTTTTAATGCCCCTTACAAGAGACGTGGAGGTCAGAGTGCAATAACAAGACACTTTTATTGCCCCTCAGAAGAAACGTGGAGGTCAGAGTGGTATAACAAGTCGCTTTTAATGCCTGTCAGTAAAGAGGTGGAGGTCAGAGTGGAATAAAACGACGCTCTTAATGCCCCTAACAGAGAAGTGGAGGTCAGAGTGGTATAACAAATGCTTTTAATGCCCCTTACAAGAGATGTGGAGGTCAGAGTGTTATAACAAGATGCTTTTAATGCCCCTCAGAAGAGACGTGGAGGTCAGAGTGGTATAACAAGACGCTATTAATGCCCCTTACAAGAGACATGGAGGTCAGAGTGGTATAACAAGATGATTTTAATGCCCCTCAGAAGGGACGTGGAGGTCAGAGTGGTATAACAAGATGCTTTTAATGCCCCTTACAAGAGATGCGGAGGTCAGAGTGGTATAACAAGACGTCTTTAATGCCCCTCAGAATAGACGTGGAGGTCAGAGTGGTATAACAAGATGGTTTTAATGCCCCTCCAAAGAGACGTGGAGGTCAGAGTGGTATAACAAGATGCTTTCAATGCCCCTTACAAAAGACGTGGAGGTCCGAGTGGTTTAGCAACACGCTTTTAATGCTCCTTACAAGAGACGTGGAGGTCAGAGAGGTCTAACAAGACGCTTTAATGCCCCTCAGAAGAGATGTGGAGGTCAGAGTTGTATAACAAGACGCTTTTAATGCCCCTTAGAAGATACGTGGAGGTCAGAGTGGTATAACAAGACGCTTTTAATGCCCCTTATAAGAGACGTGGAGGTCAGAGTGGTATAACAAGACGCTTTTAATGCCCCTTACAAGAGACGTGGAGGTCAGAGTGGTATAACAAGATGCTTTTAAGGCCCCTAACAAGAGAAGTGGAGGTCAGAGTGGTATAACAAGACGCTTTTAATGCCCCTCAGAAGAGACGTGGAGGTCAGAGTGGTATAACAAGACTCTTTAAATGCCCCTTACAAGAGACTTGGAGGTCAGAGTGGTATAACAAGATGTTTTTAATGCCCCTCAGAAGAGACGTGGAGGTCAGAGTTGTATAACAAGACGCTTTTAATTCCCCTCAGAAGAGACGTGGAGGTCAGAGTGGTATAACAAGACGCTTTTAATGCCCCTTTCAAGATACGTGGAGGCCAGAGTGGTATAACAAGAAGGTTTTAATACCCCTTAAAAGAGACGTGGAGGTCAGAGTGGTATAACAAGACGCTTTTAATGCCCCTTACAAGAGACGTGGAGGTCAGAGTAGTATAACAAGACGCTTTTAATTCCCCTCAGATGAGATGTGGAGGTCAGAGTGGTATAACAAGATGCTTTTAATGCCCCTTACAAGAGACATGGAGGTCAGAGTGGTATAACAAGACGCTTTTAATGCCCCTCAGAAGGGACGTGGAGGTCAGAGTGGTATAACAAGACGATTTTAATGCCCCTTACAAGAGATGTGGAGGTCAGAGTGGTATAACAAGATTGTTTAAATGCCCTTCCGAAGAGACGTGGAGGTTAGAGTTGTATAACAAGACACTTTAATGCCCCTTATAAGAGACGTGGAGGTCAGAGTGGTATAACAAGATGCTTTTAATGCCCCTTACAAGAAACGTGGAGGTCAGAGTCGTATAACAAGACGCTTTTAATGACCCTTAAAAGAGACGTGGAAGTCAGAGTCGTATAACAAGACGCTTTTAATGCCCCTCAAAAGAGACGTGGAGGTCCGAGTGGTTTAACAAGACGCTTTTAACACTCCTTAAAAGATACGTGGAGGTCAGAGAGGTATAACAAGATGCTTATAATGCCCCTCAGAAGAGATGTGGAGGTCAGAGTTGTATATCAAGACGCTTTTAATGACCCTTATAAGAGACGTGGAGGTCAGAGTGGTATAACAAGACACTTTTAATGCCCCTTACAAGAAACGTGGAGGTCAGAGTGGTATAACAAGACGCTTTTAATGCCCCTTACAAGAGACATGGAGGTCAGAGTGGTATAACTAAACTCTTTTAATGCCCCTTACAAAAGACGTGGAGGTCAGAGTGGTATAACAAGAGGCTTTTAATGCCCCTCAGAAGAGACGTGAAGGTCAGAGTGGTATAACACAACGCTTTTAAAGCCCCTTACAAGAGATGTGGAGGTCAGAGTGGTATAACAAGACGCTTTTAATGCCACTCAGAAGAGACTTGGAGGTCAGAGTGGTATAACAAGACTCTTTTATTGCCACTTACAAGAGACGTGGAGGTCAGAGTGGTATAACAAGACGCTTTTAATGCCCCTCAGAAGAGATGTGGAGGTCAGCGTGGTATAGCAAGATGCTTTTAATGCCCCTTATAAGAGATGTGGAGGTCAGAGTGGTATAACAAGACGCTTTTAATGCCCCTCAGAAGAGACGTGGAGGTCAGAGTGGTATAACAAGACGCTTTTAATGCCTGTCAGAAGAGAGATGGAGGTCAGAGTGGTATAGCAAGACGATCTTAATGCCCCTTACAAGAGACGTGGAGGTCAGAGTGGTATAACAAGACGCTTTTAATGCCCCTTACAAGAGACGTGGAGGTCAGAGTGGTATAACACGATGCTTTTAATGCCCCTCAGAAGAGACGTGGAGGTCAGAGTGGTATAACAAGGCGCTTTTAATGCCCCTTACAAGAGACATGGAGGTCAGAGTGGTATAACAAGACGATTTTAATGCCCCTCAGAAGGGACGTGGAGGTCAGAGTGGTATAACAAGACGCTTTTAATGCCCCTTACAAGAGATGTGGAGGTCAGAGTGGTATAACAAGACGCTTTTAATGCCCCTCAGAATAGACGTGGAAGTCAGAGTGGTATAACAAGATGGTTTTAATGCCCCTCCAAAGAGACGTGGAGGTCAGAGTGGTATAACAAGTCGCTTTTAATGCCTGTCAGAAAAGAGGTGGAGGTCAGAGTGGAATAAAAAGACGCTCTTAATGCCCCTAACAGAGAAGTAGAGGTCAGAGTGGTATAACAAATGCTTTTAATGCCCCTTACAAGAGATGTGGAGGTCAGAGTGGTATAACAAGATGCTTTTAATGCCCCTTACAAAAGACAAGGAGGTCCGAGTGGTTTAGTAAGACGCTTTTAATGCTCCTTACAAGAGACGTGGAGGTCAGAGAGGTCTAACAAGATGCTTTTAATGCCCCTCAGATGAGATGTGGAGGTCAGAGTTGTAAAACAAGACGCTTTTAATGCCCCTTAGAAGATACGTGGAGGTCAGAGTGGTATAACAAGACGCTTTTAATGCCCCTTACAAGAGACGTGGAGGTCAGAGTGCAATAACAAGACACTTTTATTGCCCCTCAGAAGAAACGTGGAGGTCAGAGTGGTATAACAAGTCGCTTTTAATGCCTGTCAGAAAAGAGGTGGAGGTCAGAGTGGAATAAAAAGACGCTCTTAATGCCCCTAACAGAGAAGTGGGGGTCAGAGTGGTATAAGAAATGCTTTTAATGCCCCTTACAAGAGATGTGGAGGTCAGAGTGGTATAACAAGATGCTTTTAATGCCCCTCAGAAGAGACGTGGAGGTCAGAGTGGTATAACAAGACGCTTTTAATGCCCCTTACAAGAGACATGGAGGTCAGAGTGGTATAACAAGATGATTTTAATGCCCTTCAGAAGGGACGTGGAGGTCAGAGTGGTATAACAAGATGCTTTTAATGCCCCTTACAAGAGATGTGGAGGTCAGAGTGGTATAACAAGACGTCTTTAATGCCCCTCATAATAGACGTGCAGGTCAGAGTGGTATAACAAGATGGTTTTAATGCCCCTCCAAAAAGACGTGGAGGTCCGAGTGGTTTAGCAAGACGCTTTTAATGCTCCTTACAAGAGACGTGGAGGTCAGAGAGGTCTAACAAGACGCTTTAATGCCCCTCAGAAGAGATGTGGAGGTCAGAGTTGTATAACAAGACGCTTTTAATGCCCCTTAGAAGATACGTGGAGGTCAGATTGGTATAACAAGACGCTTTTAATGCCCCTTACAAGAAACGTGGAGGTCAGAGTGGTATAACAAGACGCTTTTAATGCCCCTTACAAGAGACGTGGAGGTCAGAGTGGTATAACAAGACGCTTTTAATGCCCCTTACAAGAAACGTGGAGGTCAGAGTCGTATAACAAGACGCTTTTAATGCCCCTCAAAAGAGAAGTGGAGGTCAGAGTGTTATAGCAAGACGGTTTTAATGCCACTTACAAGAGACGTGGAGGTCAGAGTGGTATAACAAGACGCTTTTAATGCCCCTTGCAACAGACGTGGAGGTCAGAGTGGTATAACAAGACACTTTTAATGTCCCTCAGAAGAGACGTGGAGGTCAGAGTGGTATAACAAGACGCTTTTAATGGCCCTTACAATAGAATTCGAGGTCAGAGTGGTATAACAAGACGCTTTTAATGCCCCTCCGAAGAGACGTGCATGTCAGAGTGGTATAACAAGATGCTTTTAATGCCCCTCAGAAGAGACGCGGAGGTCAGAGGGGTATAACAATATGCTTTTAATGCCCCTCAGAAGAGACTTGGAGGTCAAAGTGGTATGACAAAATGCTTTAAATGCCTCTTACAAGAGACGTGGAGGTCCGAGTGATTTAACAAGACGCTTTTAACGCTCCTTACAAGAGATGTGGAGGTCAGAGACGTATAACAAGATGCTTTTAATGCCCCTCAGAAGAGATGTGGAGGTCAGAGTTGTATATCAAGACGCTTTTAATGACCCTTATAAGAGACGTGGAGGTCAGAGTGGTATAACAAGACACTTTTAATGCCCCTTACAAGAAACGTGGAGGTCAGAGTGGTATAACAAGACGCTTTTAATGCCCCTTACAAGAGACATGGAGGTCAGAGTGGTATAACAAAACTGTTTTAATGCCCCTTACAAAAGACGTGGAGGTCAGAGTAGTATAACAAGAGGCTTCTAATGCCCCTCAGAAGAGACGTGAAGGTCAGAGTGGTATAACACAACGCTTTTAAAGCCCCTTACAAGAGACGTGGAGGTCAGAGTGGTATAACAAGACTCTTTTATTGCCACTTACAAGAGACGTGGAGGTCAGAGTGGTATAACAAGACGCTTTTAATGCCCCTCAGAAGAGACGTGGAGGTCAGCGTGGTATAGCAAGATGCTTTTAATGCCCCTTATAAGAGATGTGGAGGTCAGAGTGGTATAACAAGACGCTTTTAATGCCCCTCAGAAGAGACGTGGAGGTCAGAGTGGTATAACAAGACGCTTTTAATGCCTGTCAGAAGAGAGGTGGAGGTCAGAGTGGTATAACAAGACGCTCTTAATGCCCCTTACAAGAGACGTGGAGGTCAGAGTGGTATAATAAATGCTTTTAATGCGCCTTACAAGAGACGTGGAGGTCGGAGCGGTATAACAAGATGCTTTTATTGCCCCTCAGAAGAGACGTGGAGGTCAGAGTGGTATAACAAGATGCTTTTAATGCCCCTTACAAGAGACATGGAGGTCAGAGTGGTATAACAAGATGATTTTAATGCCCCTCAGAAGGGACGTGGAGGTCAGAGTGGTATAACAAGACGCTTTTAATGCCCCTTACAAGAGATGTGGAGGTCAGAGTGGTATAACAAGATGTCTTTAATGCCCCTCAGAAGAGACGTGGAGGTCAGAGTGGTATAACAAGATGCTTTTAATGCCCCTTACAAGAGACATGGAGGTCAGAGTGGTATAACAAGATGGTTTTAATGCCCCTCCAAAGAGATGTGGAGGTCAGAGTGGTATAACAAGATGCTTTTAATGCCCCTTACAAAAGACGTGGAGGTCCGAGTGGTTTAGCAAGACGCTTTAAATGCTCCTTACAAGAGACGTGGAGGTCAGAGAGGTCTAACAAGACTCTTTAATGCCCCTCAGAAGAGATGTGGAGGTCAGAGTTGTATAACAAGACGCTTTTAATGCCCATTAGAAGATACGTGGAGGTCAGAGTGGTATAACAAGACGCTTTTAATGCCCCTTACAAGAAACATGGAGGTCAGATTGGTATAACAAGACGCTTTTAATGCCCCTTACAAGAGACGTGGAGGTCAGAGTGCAATAACAAGACACTTTTATTGCCCCTCAGAAGAAACGTGGAGGTCAGAGTGGTATAACAAGTCGCTTTTAATGCCTGTCAGAGAAGAGGTGGAGGTCAGAGCGGAATAAAAAGACGCTCTTAATACCCCTTACAAGAGAAGTAGAGGTCAGAGTGGTATAAAAAATGCTTTTAATGCCCCTTACAAGAGACGTGGAGGTCAGAGTGGTATAACAAGACGCTTTTAATGCCCCTCAGAAGAGACGTGGAGGTCAGAGTGGTATAACAAGACGCTTTTAATGCCCCTTACAAGAGACATGGAGGTCAGAGTGATATAACAAGACGATTTTAATGCCCCTCAGAAGGGACGTGGAGGTCAGAGTGGTAAAAGAAAATGCTTTTAATGCCCCTTACAAGAGACGTGGAGGTCAGAGTCGTATAACAAGACGCTTTTAATGCCCCTTACAAGAGACGTGGAGGTCAGAGTGGTATAAAAAGACTCTTTTAATGCCCATCAGAAGAGACGTGGAGGTCTGAGTGGTATAGCAAAACGCTTTTAATGCCCCTTACAAGAGACGTTTAGGTCAGAGTGGTATAACAAGACGCTTTTAATGCCCCTTACAAATGACGTGGAGGTCAGAGTGGTATAACAAGATGCTTTTAATGCCCCTCAGAAGAGACGTGGATGTCAGAGAGGTATAACACAATGCTTTTTAATGCCCCTTACAAGAGACGTGGAGGTCAGAGTGGTATAACAAGACTCTTTTATTGCCACTTACAAGAGACGTGGAGGTCAGAGTGGTATAACAAGACGCTTTTAATGCCCCTCAGAAGAGATGTGGAGGTCAGCGTGGTATAGCAAGATGCTTTTAATGCCCCTTATAAGAGATGTGGAGGTCAGAGTGGTATAACAAGACGCTTTTAATGCCCCTCAGAAGAGACGTGGAGGTCAGAGTGGTATAACAAGACGCTTTTAATGCCTGTCAGAAGAGAGATGGAGGTCAGAGTGGTATAGCAAGACGATCTTAATGCCCCTTACAAGAGACTTGGAGGTCAGAGTGGTATAACAAGACGCTTTTAATGCCCCTTACAAGAGACGTGGAGGTCAGAGTGGTATAACACGATGCTTTTAATGCCCCTCAGAAGAGACGTGGAGGTCAGAGTGGTATAACAAGGCGCTTTTAATGCCCCTTACAAGAGACGTGGAGGTCAGAGTGGCATAACAAGACGCTTTTAATGCCCCTTACAAGAGATGTGGAGGTCAGAGTGGTATAACAAGACGCTTTTAATGCCCCTCAGAATAGACGTGGAAGTCAGAGTGGTATAACAAGATGGATTTAATGCCCCTCCAAAGAGACGTGGAGGTCAGAGTGGTATAACAAGTCGCTTTTAATGCCTGTCAGAAAAGAGGTGGAGGTCAGAGTGGAATAAAAAGACGCTCTTAATGCCCCTAACAGAGAAGTGGAGGTCAGAGTGGTATAACAAATGCTTTTAATGCCCCTTACAAGAGATGTGGAGGTCAGAGTGGTATAACAAGATGCTTTTAATGCCCCTTACAAAAGACAAGGAGGTCCGAGTGGTTTAGTAAGACGCTTTTAATGCTCCTTACAAGAGACGTGGAGGTCAGGGAGGTCTAACAAGACGCTTTTAATGCCCCTCAGAAGAGATGTGGAGGTCAGAGTTGTAAAACAAGACGCTTTTAATGCCCCTTAGAAGATACGTGGAGGTCAGAGTGGTATAACAAGACGCTTTTAATGCCCCTTACAAGAAACTTGGAGGTCAGAGTGGTATAACAAGACGCTTTTAATGCCCCTTACAAGAGACGTGGAGGTCAGAGTGCAATAAAAAGACACTTTTATTGCCCCTCAGAAGAAACGTGGAGGTCAGAGTGGTATAACAAGTCGCTTTTAATGCCTGTCAGAAAAGAGGTGGAGGTCAGAGTGGAATAAAATGACGCTCTTAATGCCCCTAACAGAGAAGTGGAGGTCAGAGTGGTATAAGAAATGATTTTAATGCCCCTTACAAGAGATGTGGAGGTCAGAGTGGTATAACAAGATGCTTTTAATGCCCCTCAGAAGAGACGTGGAGGTCAGAGTGGTATAACAAGACGCTTTTAATGCCCCTTACAAGACACATGGAGGTCAGAGTGGTATAACAAGATGATTTTAATGCCCCTCAGAAGGGACGTGGAGGTCAGAGTGGTATAACAAGATGCTTTTAATGCCCCTTACAAGAGATGTGGAGGTCAGAGTGGTATAACAAGACGTCTTTAATGCCCCTCATAATAGACGTGCAGGTCAGAGTGGTATATCAAGATGGTTTTAATGCCCCTCCAAAAAGACGTGGAGGTCCGAGTGGTTTAGCAAGACGCTTTTAATGCTCCTTACAAGAAACGTGGAGGTCAGAGAGGTCTAACAAGACGCTTTAATGCCCCTCAGAAGAGATGTGGAGGTCAGAGTTGTATAACAAGACGCTTTTAATGCCCCTTAGAAGATACGTGGAGGTCAGAGTGGTATAACAAGACGCTTTTAATGCCCCTTACAAGAAACGTGGAGGTCAGAGTGGTATAACAAGACGCTTTTAATGCCCCTTACAAGAGACGTGGAGGTCAGAGTGGTATAACAAGACGCTTTTAATGCCCCTTACAAGAAACGTGGAGGTCAGAGTCGTATAACAAGACGCTTTTAATGCCCCTCAAAAGAGAAGTGGAGGTCAGAGTGGTATAGCAAGACGGTTTTAATGCCACTTACAAGAGACGTGGAGGTCAGAGTGGTATAACAAGACGCTTTTAATGCCCCTTGCAACAGACGTGGAGGTCAGAGTGGTATAACAAGACACTTTTAATGTCCCTCAGAAGAGACGTGGAGGTCAGAGTGGTATAACAAGACGCTTTTAATGGCCCTTACAATAGAATTCGAGGTCAGAGTGGTATAACAAGACGCTTTTAATGCCCCTCCGAAGAGACGTGCATGTCAGAGTGGTATAACAAGATGCTTTTAATGCCCCTCAGAAGAGACGCGGAGGTCAGAGGTGTATAACAATATGCTTTTAATGCCCCTCAGAAGAGACTTGGAGGTCAAAGTGGTATGACAAAATGCTTTAAATGCCTCTTACAAGAGACGTGGAGGTCCGAGTGATTTAACAAGACGCTTTTAACGCTCCTTACAAGAGATGTGGAGGTCAGAGACGTATAACAAGATGCTTTTAATGCCCCTCAGAAGAGATGTGGAGGTCAGAGTTGTATATCAAGACGCTTTTAATGACCCTTATAAGAGACGTGGAGGTCAGAGTGGTATAACAAGACACTTTTAATGCCCCTTACAAGAAACGTGGAGGTCAGAGTGGTATAACAAGACGCTTTTAATGCCCCTTACAAGAGACATGGAGGTCAGAGTGGTATAACAAAACTGTTTTAATGCCCCTTACAAAAGACGTGGAGGTCAGAGTAGTATAACAAGAGGCTTCTAATGCCCCTCAGAAGAGACGTGAAGGTCAGAGTGGTATAACACAACGCTTTTAAAGCCCCTTACAAGAGACGTGGAGGTCAGAGTGGTATAACAAGACACTTTTAATGACACTCAGAAGAGACTTGGAGGTCAGAGTGGTATAACAAGACTCTTTTATTGCCACTTACAAGAGACGTGGAGGTCAGACTGGTATAACAAGACGCTTTTAATGCCCCTCAGGAGAGACGTGGAGGTCAGCGTGGTATAGCAAGATGCTTTTAATGCCCCTTATAAGAGATGTGGAGGTCAGAGTGGTATAACAAGACGCTTTTAATGCCCCTCAGAAGAGACGTGGAGGTCAGAGTGGTATAACAAGACGCTTTTAATGCCTGTCAGAAGAGAGGTGGAGGTCAGAGTGGTATAACAAGACGCTCTTAATGCCCCTTACAAGAGACGTGGAGGTCAGAGTGGTATAATAAATGCTTTTAATGCGCCTTACAAGAGACGTGGAGGTCAGAGCGGTATAACAAGATGCTTTTATTGCCCCTCAGAAGAGACATGGAGGTCAGAGTGGTATAACAAGATGATTTTAATGCCCCTCAGAAGGGACGTGGAGGTCAGAGTGGTATAACAAGACGCTTTTAATGCCCCTTACAAGAGATGTGGAGGTCAGAGTGGTATAACAAGACGTCTTTAATGCCCCTCAGAATAGACGTGGACGTCAGAGTGGTATAACAAGATGGTTTTAATGCCCCTCCAAAGAGATGTGGAGGTCAGAGTGGTATAACAAGATGCTTTTAATGCCCCTTACAAAAGACGTGGAGGTCCGAGTGGTTTAGCAAGACGCTTTTAATGCTCCTTACAAGAGACGTGGAGGTCAGAGAGGTCTAACAAGACTCTTTAATGCCCCTCAGAAGAGATGTGGAGGTCAGAGTTGTATAACAAGACGCTTTTAATGCCCCTTAGAAGACACGTGGAGGTCAGAGTGGTATAACAAGACGCTTTTAATGCCCCTTACAAGAAACATGGAGGTCAGATTGGTATAACAAGACGCTTTTAATGCCCCTTACAAGAGACGTGGAGGTCAGAGTGCAATAACAAGACACTTTTATTGCCCCTCAGAAGAAACGTGGAGGTCAGAGTGGTATAACAAGTCGCTTTTAATGCCTGTCAGAGAAGAGGTGGAGGTCAGAGCGGAATAAAAAGACGCTCTTAATACCCCTTACAAGAGAAGTAGAGGTCAGACTGGTATAAAAAATGCTTTTAATGCCCCTTACAAGAGACGTGGAGGTCAGAGTGGTATAACAAGACGCTTTTAATGCCCCTCAGAAGAGACGTGGAGGTCAGAGTGGTATAACAAGACGCTTTTAATGCCCCTTACAAGAGACATGGAGGTCAGAGTGATATAACAAGACAATTTTAATGCCCCTCAGAAGGGACGTGGAGGTCAGAGTGGTAAAAGAAGATGCTTTTAATGCCCCTTACAAGAGACGTGGAGGTCAGAGTCGTATAACAAGACGCTTTTAATGCCCCTTACAAGAGACGTGGAGGTCAGAGTGGTATAAAAAGACTCTTTTAATGCCCATCAGAAGAGACGTGGAGGTCTGAGTGGTATAGCAAAACGCTTTTAATGCCCCTTACAAGAGACGTTTAGGTCAGAGTGGTATAACAAGACGCTTTTAATGCCCCTTACAAATGACGTGGAGGTCAGAGTGGTATAACAAGATGCTTTTAATGCCCCTCAGAAGAGACGTGGATGTCAGAGAGGTATAACACAACGCTTTTTAATGCCCCTTACAAGAGACGTGGAGGTCAGAGTGGTATAACAAGACTCTTTTACTGCCACTTACAAGAGACGTGGAGGTCAGAGTGGTATAACAAGACGCTTTTAATGCCCCTCAGAATAGATGTGGAGGTCAGCGTGGTATAGCAAGATGCTTTTAATGCCCCTTATAAGAGATGTGGAGGTCAGAGTGGTATAATAAGACGCTTTTAATGCCCCTCAGAAGAGACGTGGAGGTCAGAGTGGTATAACAAGACGCTTTTAATGCCTGTCAGAAGAGAGGTGGAGGTCAGAGTGTTATAGCAAGACGCTCTTAATGCCCCTCAGAAGAGACGTGGAGGTCAGAGTGGTATAACAAGACTCTTTAAATGCCCCTTACAAGAGACTTGGAGGTCAGAGTGGTATAACAAGACGTTTTTAATGCCCCTCAGAAGAGACGTGGAGGTCAGAGTTGTATAACAAGACGCTTTTAATTCCCCTCAGAAGAGACGTGGAGGTCAGAGTGGTATAACAAGACGCTTTTAATGCCCCTTTCAAGATACGTGGAGGCCAGAGTGGTATAACAAGAAGGTTTTAATACCCCTTAAAAGAGACGTGGAGGTCAGAGTGGTATAACAAGACGCTTTTAATGCCCCTTACAAGAGACGTGGAGGTCAGAGTAGTATAACAAGACGCTTTTAATGCCCCTCAGATGAGATGTGGAGGTCAGAGTGGTATAACAAGATGCTTTTAATGCCCCTTACAAGAGACATGGAGGTCAGAGTGGTATAACAAGACGCTTTTAATGCCCCTCAGAAGGGACGTGGAGGTCAGAGTGGTATAACAAGACGATTTTAATGCCCCTTACAAGAGATGTGGAGGTCAGAGTGGTATAACAAGATTGTTTTAATGCCCTTCCGAAGAGACGTGGAGGTTAGAGTTGTATAACAAGACACTTTAATGCCCCTTATAAGAGACGTGGAGGTCAGAGTGGTATAACAAGATGCTTTTAATGCCCCTTAAAAGAAACGTGGAGGTCATAGTCGTATAACAAGACGCTTTTAATGACCCTTAAAAGAGACGTGGAAGTCAGAGTCGTATAACAAGACGCTTTTAATGCCCCTCAAAAGAGAAGTGGAGGTCAGAGTGGTATAGCAAGACGCTTTTAATGCCCCTTGCAACAGACGTGTAGGTCAGAGTGGTATAACAAGACACTTTTAATGTCCCTCAGAAGAGACGTGGAGGTCAGAGTGGTATAACAAGAAGCTTTTAATGGCCCTTACAATAGAAGTGGAGGTCAGAGTGGTATAACAAGACGCTTTTAATGCCCCTCCGAAGAGACGTGCATGTCAGAGTGGTATAACAAGATGCTTTTAATGCCCATCAGAAGAGACGCGGAGGTCAGAGGGGCATAACAACATGCTTTTAATGCCCCTCAGAAGAGACGTGGAGGTGAAAGTGGTATGACAAGATGCTTTAAATGCCTCTTACAAGAGACGTGGAGGTCCGAGTGGTTTAACAAGACGCTTTTAACACTCCTTACAAGATACGTGGAGGTCAGAGAGGTATAACAAGATGCTTTTAATGCCCCTCAGAAGAGATGTGGAGGTCAGAGTTGTTTATCAAGACGCTTTTAATGACCCTTATAAGAGACGTGGAGGTCAGAGTGGTATAACAAGACACTTTTAATGCCCCTTACAAGAAACGTGGAGGTCAGAGTGGTATAACAAGACGCTTTTAATGCCCCTTACAAGAGACATGGAGGTCAGAGTGGTATAACTAAACTCTTTTAATGCCCCTTACAAAAGACGTGGAGGTCAGAGTGGTATAACAAGAGGCTTTTAATGCCCCTCAGAAGAGACGTGAAGGTCAGAGTGGTATAACAAGACGCTTTTAATGCCCCTTACAAGAGACGTGGAGGTCAGAGTGCAATAACAAGACACTTTTATTGCCCCTCAGAAGAAACGTGGAGGACAGAGTGGTATAACAAGTCGCTTTTAATGCCTGTCAGAAAAGAGGTGGAGGTCAGAGTGGAATAAAAAGACGCTCTTAATGCCCCTAACAGAGAAGTGGAGGTCAGAGTGGTATAAGAAATGCTTTTAATGCCCCTTACAAGAGATGTGGAGGTCAGAGTGGTATAACAAGATGCTTTTAATGCCCCTCAGAAGAGACGTGGAGGTCAGAGTGGTATAACAAGACGCTTTTAATGCCCCTTACAAGACACATGGAGGTCAGAGTGGTCTAACAAGATGATTTTAATGCCCCTCAGAAGGGACGTGGAGGTCAGAGTGGTATAACAAGATGCTTTTAATGCCCTTCCGAAGAGACGTGGAGGTTAGAGTTGTATAACAAGACACTTTAATGCCCCTTATAAGAGACGTGGAGGTCAGAGTGGTATAACAAGATGCTTTTAATGCCCCTTAAAAGAAACGTGGAGGTCAGAGTCGTATAACAAGACGCTTTTAATGACCCTTAAAAGAGACGTGGAAGTCAGAGTCGTATAACAAGACGCTTTTAATGCCCCTCAAAAGAGAAGTGGAGGTCAGAGTGGTATAGCAAGACGCTTTTAATGCCCCTTGCAACAGACGTGTAGGTCAGAGTGGTATAACAAGACACTTTTAATGTCCCTCAGAAGAGACGTGGAGGTCAGAGTGGTATAACAAGAAGCTTTTAATGGCCCTTACAATAGAAGTGGAGGTCAGAGTGGTATAACAAGACGCTTTTAATGCCCCTCCGAAGAGACGTGCATGTCAGAGTGGTATAACAAGATGCTTTTAATGCCCATCAGAAGAGACGCGGAGGTCAGAGGGGCATAACAACATGCTTTTAATGCCCCTCAGAAGAGACGTGGAGGTGAAAGTGGTATGACAAGATGCTTTAAATGCCTCTTACAAGAGACGTGGAGGTCCGAGTGGTTTAACAAGACGCTTTTAACACTCCTTACAAGATACGTGGAGGTCAGAGAGGTATAACAAGATGCTTTTAATGCCCCTCAGAAGAGATGTGGAGGTCAGAGTTGTTTATCAAGACGCTTTTAATGACCCTTATAAGAGACGTGGAGGTCAGAGTGGTATAACAAGACACTTTTAATGCCCCTTACAAGAAACGTGGAGGTCAGAGTGGTATAACAAGACGCTTTTAATGCCCCTTACAAGAGACATGGAGGTCAGAGTGGTATAACTAAACTCTTTTAATGCCCCTTACAAAAGACGTGGAGGTCAGAGTGGTATAACAAGAGGCTTTTAATGCCCCTCAGAAGAGACGTGAAGGTCAGAGTGGTATAACAAGACGCTTTTAATGCCCCTTACAAGAGACGTGGAGGTCAGAGTGCAATAACAAGACACTTTTATTGCCCCTCAGAAGAAACGTGGAGGACAGAGTGGTATAACAAGTCGCTTTTAATGCCTGTCAGAAAAGAGGTGGAGGTCAGAGTGGAATAAAAAGACGCTCTTAATGCCCCTAACAGAGAAGTGGAGGTCAGAGTGGTATAAGAAATGCTTTTAATGCCCCTTACAAGAGATATGGAGGTCAGAGTGGTATAACAAGATGCTTTTAATGCCCCTCAGAAGAGACGTGGAGGTCAGAGTGGTATAACAAGACGCTTTTAATGCCCCTTACAAGACACATGGAGGTCAGAGTGGTCTAACAAGATGATTTTAATGCCCCTCAGAAGGGACGTGGAGGTCAGAGTGGTATAACAAGTCGCTTTTAATGCCTGTCAGAAAAAAGGTGGAGGTCAGAGTGGAATAAAAAGACGCTCTTAATGCCCCTAACAGAGAAGTGGAGGTCAGAGTGGTATAAGAAATGCTTTTAATGCCCCTTACAAGAGATATGGAGGTCAGAGTGGTATAACAAGATGCTTTTAATGCCCCTCAGAAGAGACGTGGAGGTCAGAGTGGTATAACAAGACGCTTTTAATGCCCCTTACAAGACACATGGAGGTCAGAGTGGTCTAACAAGATGATTTTAATGCCCCTCAGAAGGGACGTGGAGGTCAGAGTGGTATAACAAGATGCTTTTAATGCCCCTTACAAGAGATGTGGAGGTCAGAGTGGTATAACAAGACGTCTTTAATGCCCCTCATAATAGACGTGCAGGTCAGAGTGGTATAACAAGATGGTTTTAATGCCCCTCCAAAAAGACGTGGAGGTCCGAGTGGTTTAGCAAGACGCTTTTAATGCTCCTTACAAGAGACGTGGAGGTCAGAGAGGTCTAACAAGACGCTTTAATGCCCCTCAGAAGAGATGTGGAGGTCAGAGTTGTATAACAAGACGCTTTTAATGCCCCTTAGAAGATACGTGGAGGTCAGAGTGGTATAACAAGACGCTTTTAATGCCCCTTACAAGAAACGTGGAGGTCAGAGTGGTATAACAAGACGCTTTTAATGCCCCTTACAAGAGACGTGGAGGTCAGAGTGGTATAACAAGACGCTTTTAATGCCCCTTACAAGAAACGTGGAGGTCAGAGTCGTATAACAAGACGCTTTTAATGCCCCTCAAAAGAGAAGTGGAGGTCAGAGTGGTATAGCAAGACGGTTTTAATGCCACTTAAAAGAGACGTGGAGGTCAGAGTGGTATAGCAAGACACTTTTAATGTCCCTCAGAAGAGACGTGGAGGTCAGAGTGGTATAACAAGACGCTTTTAATGGCCCTTACAATAGAATTCGAGGTCAGAGTGGTATAACAAGACGCTTTTAATGCCCCTCCGAAGAGACGTGCATGTCAGAGTGGTATAACAAGATGCTTTTAATGCCCCTCAGAAGAGACGCGGAGGTCAGAGGGGTATAACAATATGCTTTCAATGCCCCTCAGAAGAGACTTGGAGGTCAAAGTGGTATGACAAAATGCTTTAAATGCCTCTTACAAGAGACGTGGAGGTCCGAGTGATTTAACAAGACGCTTTTAACGCTCCTTACAAGAGACGTGGAGCTCAGAGACGTATAACAAGAAGCTTTTAATGCCCCTCAGAAGAGATGTGGAGGTCAGAGTTGTATATCAAGACGCTTTTAATGACCCTTATAAGAGATGTGGAGGTCAGAGTGGTATAACAAGACACTTTTAATGCCCCTTACAAGAAACGTGGAGGTCAGAGTGGTTTAACAAGACGCTTTTAATGTCCCTTACAAGAGACATGGAGGTCAGAGTGGTATAACAAAACTGTTTTAATGCCCCTTACAAAAGACGTGGAGGTCAGAGTAGTATAACAAGAGGCTTCTAATGCCCCTCAGAAGAGACGTGAAGGTCAGAGTGGTATAACACAACGCTTTTAAAGCCCCTTACAAGAGACGTGGAGGTCAGAGTGGTATAACAAGACACTTTTAATGACACTCAGAAGAGACTTGGAGGTCAGAGTGGTATAACAAGACTCTTTTATTGCCACTTACAAGAGACGTGGAGGTCAGAGTGGTATAACAAGACGCTTTTAATGCCCCTCAGAAGAGACGTGGAGGTCAGCGTGGTATAGCAAGATGCTTTTAATGCCCCTTATAAGAGATGTGGAGGTCAGAGTGGTATAACAAGACGCTTTTAATGCCCCTCAGAAGAGACGTGGAGGTCAGAGTGGTATAACAAGACGCTTTTAATGCCTGTCAGAAGAGAGGTGGAGGTCAGAGTGGTATAACAAGACGCTCTTAATGCCCCTTACAAGAGACGTGGAGGTCAGAGTGGTATAACAAATGCTTTTAATGCCCCTTACAAGAGACGTGGAGGTCAGAGTGGTATAACAAGATGCTTTTAATGCCCCTCAGAAGAGACGTGGAGGTCAGAGTGGTATAACAAGATGCTTTTAATGCCCCTTACAAGAGACATGGAGGTCAGAGTGGTATAACAAGATGATTTTAATGCCCCTCAGAAGGGACGTGGAGGTCAGAGTGGTATAACAAGACGCTTTTAATGCCCCTTACAAGAGATGTGGAGGTCAGAGTGGTATAACAAGACGTCTTTAATGCCCCTCAGAATAGACGTGGAGGTCAGAGTGGTATAACAAGATGGTTTTAATGCCCCTCCAAAGAGATGTGGAGGTCAGAGTGGTATAACAAGATGCTTTTAATGCCCCTTACAAAAGACGTGGAGGTCCGAGTGGTTTAGCAAGACGCTTTTAATGCTCCTTACAAGAGACGTGGAGGTCAGAGAGGTCTAACAAGACGCTTTATTGCCCCTCAAAAGAGATGTGGAGGTCAGAGTTGTATAACAAGACGCTTTTAATGCCCCTTAGAAGATACGTGGAGGTCAGAGTGGTATAACAAGACGCTTTTAATGCCCCTTACAAGAAACATGGAGGTCAGAGTGGTATAACAAGACGCTTTTAATGCCCCTTACAAGAGACGTGGAAGTCAGAGTGCAATAACAAGACACTTTTATTGCCCCTCAGAAGAAACGTGGAGGTCAGAGGGGTATAACAAGTCGCTTTTAATGCCTGTCAGAGAAGAGGTGGAGGTCAGAGCGGAATAAAAAGACGCTCTTAATACCCCTTACAAGAGAAGTAGAGGTCAGAGTGGTATAAAAAATGCTTTTAATGCCCCTTACAAGAGACGTGGAGGTCACAGTGGTATAACAAGAAGCTTTTAATGCCCCTCAGAAGAGACGTGGAGGTCAGAGTGGTATAACAAGACGCTTTTAATGCCCCTTACAAGAGACATGGAGGTCAGAGTGATATAACAAGACGATTTTAATGCCCCTCAGAAGGGACGTGGAGGTCAGAGTGGTAAAAGAAGATGCTTTTAATGCCCCTTACAAGAGACGTGGAGGTCAGAGTCGTATAACAAGACGCTTTTAATGCCCCTTACAAGAGACGTGGAGGTCAGAGTGGTATAAAAAGACTCTTTTAATGCCCATCAGAAGAGACGTGGAGGTCTGAGTGGTATAGCAAAACGCTTTTAATGCCCCTTACAAGAGACGTTTAGGTCAGAGTGGTATAACAAGACGCTTTTAATGCCCCTTACAAATGACGTGGAGGTCAGAGTGGTATAACAAGATGCTTTTAATGCCCCTCAGAAGAGACGTGGATGTCAGAGAGGTATAACACAACGCTTTTAATGCCCCTTACAAGAGACGTGGAGGTCAGAGTGGTATAACAAGACTCTTTTATTGCCACTTACAAGAGACGTGGAGGTCAGAGTGGTATAACAAGACGCTTTTAATGCCCCTCAGAATAGATGTGGAGGTCAGCATGGTATAGCAAGATGCTTTTAATGCCCCTTATAAGAGATGTGGAGGTCAGAGTGGTATAATAAGACGCTTTTAATGCCCCTCAGAAGAGACGTGGAGGTCAGAGTGGTATAACAAGACGCTTTTAATGCCTGTCAGAAGAGAGGTGGAGGTCAGAGTGGTATAGCAAGACGCTCTTAATGCCCCTCAGAAGAGACGTGGAGGTCAGAGTGGTATAACAAGACTCTTTTAATGCCCCTTACAAGAGACGTGGAGGTCAGAGTGGTATAACACGATGCTTTTAATGCCCCTCAGAAGAGACGTGGAGGTCAGAGTGGTATAACAAGGCGCTTTTAATGCCCCTTACAAGAGACATGGAGGTCAGAGTGGTATAACAAGACGATTTTAATGCCCCTCAGAAGGGACGTGGAAGTCAGAGTGGTATAACAAGACGCTTTTAATGCCCCTTACAAGAGATGTGGAGGTCAGAGTGGTATAACAAGACTCTTTTAATGCCCCTCAGAATAGACGTGGAAGTCAGAGTGGTATAACAAGATGGTTTTAATGCCCCTCCAAAGAGACGTGGAGGTCAGAGTGGTCTAACAAGATGCTTTTAATGCCCCTTACAAAAGACGTGGAGGTCCGAGTGGTTTAGTAAGACGCTGTTAATGCTCCTTACAAGAGACGTGGAGGTCAGAGTGGTCTAACAAGACGCTTTTAATGCCCCTTAGAAGAGATGTGGAGGTCAGAGTTGTAAAACAAGACGCTTTTAATGCCCCTTAGAAGATACGTGGAGGTCAGAGTGGTATAACAAGACGCTTTAATGCCCCTTACAAGAAACTTGGAGGTCAGAGTGGTATAACAAGACGCTTTTAATGCCCCTTACAAGAGACGTGGAGGTCAGAGTGCAATAACAAGACACTTTTATTGCCCCTCAGAAGAAACGTGGAGGTCAGAGTGGTATAACAAGTCGCTTTTAATGTCTGTCAGAAAAGAGGTGGAGGTCAGAGAGGAATAAAAAGACGCTCTTAATGCCCCTAACAGAGAAGTGGAGGTCAGAGTGGTATAACAAATGCTTTTAATGCCCCTTACAAGAGATGTGGAGGTCAGAGTGGTATAACAAGATGCTTTTAATGCCCCACAGAAGAGACGTGGAGGTCAGAGTGGTATAACAAGACGCTTTTAATGCCCCTTACAAGAGACATGGAGGTCAGAGTGGTATAACAAGATGATTTTAATGCCCCTCAGAAGGGACGTGGAGGTCAGAGTGGTATAACAAGATGCTTTTAATGCCCATTACAAGAGATGTGGAGGTCAGAGTGGTATAACAAGACGTCTTTAATGCCCCTCAGAATAGACGTGGAGGTCAGAGTGGTATAACAAGATGGTTTTAATGCCCCTCCAAAGAGACGTGGAGGTCAGAGTGGTATAACAAGATGCTTTTAATGCCCCTTACAAAAGACGTGGAGGTCTAAGTGGTTTAGCAACACGCTTTTAATGCTCCTTACAAGAGACGTGGAGGTCAGAGAGGTCTAACAAGACGCTTTAATGCCCCTCAGAAGAGATGTGGAGGTCAGAGTTGTATAACAAGATGCTTTTAATGCCCCTTAGAAGATACGTGGAGGTCAGAGTGGTATAACAAGACGCTTTTAATGCCCCTTATAAGAGACGTGGAGGTCAGAGTGGTATAACAAGACGCTTTTAATGCCCCTTACAAGAGACGTGGAGGTCAGAGTGGTATAACAAGATGCTTTTAAGGCCCCTTACAAGAGAAGTGGAGGTCAGAGTGGTATAACAAGACTCTTTTAATGCCCCTCAGAAGAGCCGTGGAGGTCAGAGTGGTATAACAAGACTCTTTAAATGCCCCTTACAAGAGACTTGGAGGTCAGAGTGGTATAACAAGACGTTTTTAATGCCCCTCAGAAGAGACGTGGAGGTCAGAGTTGTATAACAAGACGCTTTTAATTCCCCTCAGAAGAGACGTGGAGGTCAGAGTGGTATAACAAGACGCTTTTATTGCCCCTTTCAAGATACGTGGAGGCCAGAGTGGTATAACAAGAAGGTTTTAATACCCCTTAAAAGAGACGTGGAGGTCAGAGTGGTATAACAAGACGCTTTTAATGCCCCTTTCAAGAGACGTGGAGGTCAGAGTAGTATAACAAGACGCTTTTAATGCCCCTCAGATGAGATGTGGAGGTCAGAGTGGTATAACAAGATGCTTTTAATGCCCATTACAAGAGACATGGAGGTCAGAGTGGTATAACAAGACGCTTTTAATGCCCCTCAGAAGGGACGTGGAGGTCAGAGTCGTATAACAAGACGATTTTAATGCCCCTTACAAGAGATGTGGAGGTCAGAGTGGTATAACAAGATTGTTTTAATGCCCTTCCGAAGAGACGTGGAGGTTAGAGTTGTATAACAAGACACTTTAATGCCCCTTATAAGAGACGTGGAGGTCAGAGTGGTATAACAAGATGCTTTTAATGCCCCTTACAAGAAACGTGGAGGTCAGAGTCGTATAACAAGACGCTTTTAATGCCCCTTAAAAGAGACGTGGAAGTCAGAGTCGTATAACAAGACGCTTTTAATGCCCCTTAAAAGAGACGTGGAGGTCAGAGTGCTATAACAAGACGCTTTTAATGCCCCTCCGAAGAGACGTGCATGTCAGAGTGGTATAACAAGATGCTTTTAATGCCCATCAGAAGAGATGCGGAGGTCAGAGGGGTATAACAAGATGCTTTTAATGCCCCTCAGAAGAGACGTGGAGGTCAAAGTGGTATGACAAGATGCTTTAAATGCCTCTTACAAGAGACGTGGAGGTCCGAGTGGTTTAACAAGACGCTTTTAACACTCCTTACAAGATACGTGGAGGTCAGAGAAGTATAACAAGATGCTTTTAATGCCCCTCAGAAGAGATGTGGAGGTCAGAGTTGTATATCAAGACGCTTTTAATGACCCTTATAAGAGACGTGGAGGTCAGAGTGGTATAACTAAACTCTTTTAATGCCCCTTACAAAAGACGTGGAGGTCAGAGTGGTATAACAAGAGGCTTTTAATGCCCCTCAGAAGAGACGTGAAGGTCAGAGTGGTATAACACAACGCTTTTAAAGCCCCTTACAAGAGACGTGGAGGTCAGAGTGGTATAACAAGACGCTTTTAATGCCACTCAGAAGAGACTTGGAGGTCAGAGTGGTATAACAAGACTCTTTTATTGCCACTTACAAGAGACGTGGAGGTCAGAGTGGTATAACAAGACGCTTTTAATGCCCCTCAGAAGAGACTTGGAGGTCAGCGTGGTATAGCAAGATGCTTTTAATGCCCCTTATAAGAGATGTGGAGGTCAGAGTGGTATAACAAGACGCTTTTAATGCCCCTCAGAAGAGACGTGGAGGTCAGAGTGGTATAACAAGACGCTTTTAATGCCTGTCAGAAGAGAGATGGAGGTCAGAGTGGTATAGCAAGACGATCTTAATGCCCCTTACAAGAGGCGTGGAGGTCAGAGTGGTATAACAAGACGCTTTTAATGCCCCTTACAAGAGACGTGGAGGTCAGAGTGCAATAACAAGACACTTTTATTGCCCCTCAGAAGAAACGTGGAGGTCAGAGTGGTATAACAAGTCGCTTTTAATGCCTGTCAGAAAAGAGGTGGAGGTCAGAGAGGAATAAAAAGACGCTCTTAATGCCCCTAACAGAGAAGTGGAGGTCAAAGTGGTATAACAAATGCTTTTAATGCCCCTTACAAGAGATGTGGAGGTCAGAGTGGTATAACAAGATGCTTTTAATGCCCCACAGAAGAGACGTGGAGGTCAGAGTGGTATAACAAGACGCTTTTAATGCCCCTTACAAGAGACATGGAGGTCAGAGTGGTATAACAAGATGATTTTAATGCCCCTCAGAAGGGACGTGGAGGTCAGAGTGGTATAACAAGATGCTTTTAATGCCCCTTACAAGAGATGTGGAGGTCAGAGTGGTATAACAAGACGTCTTTAATGCCCCTCAGAATAGACGTGGAGGTCAGAGTGGTATAACAAGATGGTTTTAATGCCCCTCCAAAGAGACGTGGAGGTCAGAGTGGTATAACAAGATGCTTTTAATGCCCCTTACAAAAGACGTGGAGGTCTAAGTGGTTTAGCAACACGCTTTTAATGCTCCTTACAAGAGACGTGGAGGTCAGAGAGGTCTAACAAGACGCTTTAATGCCCCTCAGAAGAGATGTGGAGGTCAGAGTTGTATAACAAGACGCTTTTAATGCCCCTTAGAAGATACGTGGAGGTCAGAGTGGTATAACAAGACGCTTTTAATGCCCCTTATAAGAGACGTGGAGGTCAGAGTGGTATAACAAGACGCTTTTAATGCCCCTTACAAGAGACGTGGAGGTCAGAGTGGTATAACAAGATGCTTTTAAGGCCCCTTACAAGAGAAGTGGAGGTCAGAGTGGTATAACAAGACTCTTTTAATGCCCCTCAGAAGAGCCGTGGAGGTCAGAGTGGTATAACAAGACTCTTTAAATGCCCCTTACAAGAGACTTGGAGGTCAGAGTGGTATAACAAGACGTTTTTAATGCCCCTCAGAAGAGACGTGGAGGTCAGAGTTGTATAACAAGACGCTTTTAATTCCCCTCAGAAGAGACGTGGAGGTCAGAGTGGTATAACAAGACGCTTTTATTGCCCCTTTCAAGATACGTGGAGGCCAGAGTGGTATAACAAGAAGGTTTTAATACCCCTTAAAAGAGACGTGGAGGTCAGAGTGGTATAACAAGACGCTTTTAATGCCCCTTTCAAGAGACGTGGAGGTCAGAGTAGTATAACAAGACGCTTTTAATGCCCCTCAGATGAGATGTGGAGGTCAGAGTGGTATAACAAGATGCTTTTAATGCCCATTACAAGAGACATGGAGGTCAGAGTGGTATAACAAGACGCTTTTAATGCCCCTCAGAAGGGACGTGGAGGTCAGAGTCGTATAACAAGACGATTTTAATGCCCCTTACAAGAGATGTGGAGGTCAGAGTGGTATAACAAGATTGTTTTAATGCCCTTCCGAAGAGACGTGGAGGTTAGAGTTGTATAACAAGACACTTTAATGCCCCTTATAAGAGACGTGGAGGTCAGAGTGGTATAACAAGATGCTTTTAATGCCCCTTACAAGAAACGTGGAGGTCAGAGTCGTATAACAAGACGCTTTTAATGCCCCTTAAAAGAGACGTGGAAGTCAGAGTCGTATAACAAGACGCTTTTAATGCCCCTTAAAAGAGACGTGGAGGTCAGAGTGCTATAACAAGACGCTTTTAATGCCCCTCCGAAGAGACGTGCATGTCAGAGTGGTATAACAAGATGCTTTTAATGCCCATCAGAAGAGATGCGGAGGTCAGAGGGGTATAACAAGATGCTTTTAATGCCCCTCAGAAGAGACGTGGAGGTCAAAGTGGTATGACAAGATGCTTTAAATGCCTCTTACAAGAGACGTGGAGGTCCGAGTGGTTTAACAAGACGCTTTTAACACTCCTTACAAGATACGTGGAGGTCAGAGAGGTATAACAAGATGCTTTTAATGCCCCCCAGAAGAGATGTGGAGGTCAGAGTTGTATATCAAGACGCTTTTAATGACCCTTATAAGAGACGTGGAGGTCAGAGTGGTATAACAAGACACTTTTAATGCCCCTTACAAGAAACGTGGAGGTCAGAGTGGTATAACAAGACGCTTTTAATGCCCCTTACAAGAGACATGGAGGTCAGAGTGGTATAACTAAACTCTTTTAATGCCCCTTACAAAAGACGTGGAGGTCAGAGTGGTATAACAAGAGGCTTTTAATGCCCCTCAGAAGAGACGTGAAGGTCAGAGTGGTATAACACAACGCTTTTAAAGCCCCTTACAAGAGACGTGGAGGTCAGAGTGGTATAACAAGACGCTTTTAATGCCACTCAGAAGAGACTTGGAGGTCAGAGTGGTATAACAAGACTCTTTTATTGCCACTTACAAGAGACGTGGAGGTCAGAGTGGTATAACAAGACGCTTTTAATGCCCCTCAGAAGAGACTTGGAGGTCAGCGTGGTATAGCAAGATGCTTTTAATGCCCCTTATAAGAGATTTGGAGGTCAGAGTGGTATAACAAGACGCTTTTAATGCCCCTCAGAAGAGACGTGGAGGTCAGAGTGGTATAACAAGACGCTTTTAATGCCTGTCAGAAGAGAGATGGAGGTCAGAGTGGTATAGCAAGACGATCTTAATGCCCCTTACAAGAGACGTGGAGGTCAGAGTGGTATAACAAGACGCTTTTAATGCCCCTTACAAGAGACGTGGAGGTCAGAGTGGTATAACACGATGCTTTTAATGCCCCTCAGAAGAGACGTGGAGGTCAGAGTGGTATAACAAGGCGCTTTTAATGCCCCTTACAAGAGACATGGAGGTCAGAGTGGTATAACAAGACGATTTTAATGCCCCTCAGAAGGGACGTGGAGGTCAGAGTGGTATAACAAGACGCTTTTAATGCCCCTTACAAGAGATGTGGAGGTCAGAGTGGTATAACAAGACGCTTTTAATGCCCCTCAGAATAGACGTGGAAGTCAGAGTGGTATAACAAGATGGTTTTAATGCCCCTCCAAAGAGACGTGGAGGTCAGAGTGGTATAACAAGATGCTTTTAATGCCCCTTACAAAAGAAGTGGAGGTCCGAGTGGTTTAGTAAGACGCTTTTAATGCTCCTTACAAGAGACGTGGAGGTCAGAGAGGTCTAACAAGATGCTTTTAATGCCCCTCAGAAGAGATGTGGAGGTCAGAGTTGTAAAACAAGACGCTTTTAATGCCCCTTAGAAGATACGTGGAGGTCAGAGTGGTATAACAAGACGCTTTTAATGCCCCTTACAAGAAACTTGGAGGTCAGAGTGGTATAACAAGACGCTTTTAATGCCCCTTACAAGAGACGTGGAGGTCAGAGTGCAATAACAAGACACTTTTATTGCCTCTCAGAAGAAACGTGGAGGTCAGAGTGGTATAACAAGTCGCTTTTAATGCCTGTCAGAAAAGAGGTGGAGGTCAGAGTGGAATAAAAAGACGCTCTTAATGCCCCTAACAGAGAAGTGGAGGTCAGAGTGGTATAACAAATGCTTTTAATGCCCCTTACAAGAGATGTGGACGTCAGAGTGGTATAACAAGATGCTTTTAATGCCCCTCAGAAGAGACGTGGAGGTCAGAGTGGTATAACAAGACGATTTTAATGCCCCTCAGAAGGGACGTGGAGGTAAGAGTGGTATAACAAGACGCTTTTAATGCCCCTTACAAGAGATGTGGAGGTCAGAGTGGTAGAACAAGACTCTTTTAATGCCCCTCAGAATAGACGTGGAAGTCAGAGTGGTATAACAAGATGGTTTTAATGCCCCTCCAAAGAGACGTGGAGGTCAGAGTGGTATAACAAGATGATTTTAATGCCCCTTACAAAAGACGTGGAGGTCCGAGTGGTTTAGTAAGACGCTTTTAATGCTCCTTACAAGAGACGTGGAGGTCAGAGAGGTCTAACAAGACGCTTTTAATGCCCCTTAGAAGAGGTGTGGAGGTCAGAGTTGTAAAACAAGACGCTTTTAATGCCCCTTAGAAGATACGTGGAGGTCAGAGTGGTATAACAAGACGCTTTTAATGCCCCTTACAAGAAACTTGGAGGTCAGAGTGGTATAACAAGACGCTTTTAATGCCCTTTACAAGAGACGTGGAGGTCAGAGTGCAATAACAAGACACTTTTATTGCCCCTCAGAAGAAACGTGGAGGTCAGAGTGGTATAACAAGTCGCTTTTAATGCCTGTCAGAAAAGAGGTGGAGGTCAGAGAGGAATAAAAAGACGCTCTTAACGCCCCTAACAGAGAAGTGGAGGTCAGAGTGGTATAACAAATGCTTTTAATGCCCCTTACAAGAGATGTGGAGGTCAGAGTGGTATAACAAGATGCTTTTAATGCCCCTCAGAAGAGACGTGGAGGTCAGAGTGGTATAACAAGATGCTTTTAATGCCCCTTACAAGAGACATGGAGGTCAGAGTGGTATAACCACATGATTTTAATGCCCCTCAGAAGGGACGTGGAGGTCAGAGTGGTATATCAAGACGTCTTTAATGCCCCTCAGAATAGACGTGGAGGTCAGAGTGGTATAACAAGATGGTTTTAATGCCCCTCCAAAGAGACGTGGAGGTCAGAGTGGTATAACAAGATGCTTTTAATGCCCCTTACAAAAGACGTGGAGGTCCGAGTGGTTTAGCAACACGCTTTTAATGCTCCTTACAAGAGACGTGGAGGTCAGAGAGGTCTAACAAGACGCTTTAATGCCCCTTAGAAGAGATGTGGAGGTCAGAGTTGTATAACAAGACGCTTTTAATGCCCCTTAGAAGATATGTGGAGGTCAGAGTGGTATAACAAGACGCTTTTAATGCCCCTTATAAGAGACGTGGAGGTCAGAGTGGTATAACAAGACGCTTTTAATGCCCCTTACAAGAGCCGTGGAGGTCAGAGTGGTATAACAAGATGCTTTTAAGGCCCCTTACAAGAGAAGTGGAGGTCAGAGTGGTATAACAAGACGCTTTTAATGCCCCTCAGAAGAGACGTGGAGGTCAGAGTGGTATAACAAGACTCTTTAAATGCCCCTTACAAGAGACTTGGAGGTCAGAGTGGTATAACAAGACGTTTTTAATGCCCCTCAGAAGAGACGTGGAGGTCAGAGTTGTATAACAAGACGCTTTTAATTCCCCTCAGAAGAGACGTGGAGGTCAGAGTGGTATAACAAGACGCTTTTAATGCCCCTTTCAAGATACGTGGAGGCCAGAGTGGTATAACAAGAAGGTTTTAATACCCCTTAAAAGAGACGTGGAGGTCAGAGTGGTATAACAAGACGCTTTTAATGCCCCTTACAAGAGACGTGGAGGTCAGAGTAGTATAACAAGACGCTTTTAATGCCCCTCAGATGAGATGTGGAGGTCAGAGTGGTATAACAAGATGCTTTTAATGCCCCTTACAAGAGACATGGAGGTCAGAGTGGTATAACAAGACGCTTTTAATGCCCCTCAGAAGGGACGTGGAGGTCAGAGTGGTATAACAAGACGATTTTAATGCCCCTTACAAGAGATGTGGAGGTCAGAGTGGTATAACAAGATTGTTTTAATTCCCTTCCGAAGAGACGTGGAGGTTAGAGTTGTATAACAAGACACTTTAATGCCCCTTATAAGAGACGTGGAGGTCAGAGTGGTATAACAAGATGCTTTTAATGCCCCTTACAAGAAACATGGAGGTCAGAGTCGTATAACAAGACGCTTTTAATGCCCCTTAAAAGAGACGTGGAAGTCAGAGTCGTATAACAAGACGCTTTTAATGCCCCTTAAAAGAGACGTGGAGGTCAGAGTGCTATAACAAGACACTTTTAATGCCCCTCAGAAGAGACGTGGACGTCAGAGTGGTATAACAAGACGCTTTTAATGCCCCTCAGAAGAGATGTGGAGGTCAGAGAAGTGTAACAAGACGATTTTAATGCCCCTTATAAGAGACGTGGAGGTCAGAGTGGTATAACAAGACGCTCTTAATGCCCCTTGCAAGAAACGTGGAGGTCAGAGTCGTATAACAAGACGCTTTTAATGCCCCTCAAAAGAGAAGTGGAGGTCAGAGTGGTATAGCAAGACGCTTTTAATGCCCCATGCAACAGACGTGTAGGTCAGAGTGGTATAACGAGACACTTTTAATGTCCCTGAGAAGAGACATGGAGGTCAGAGTGGTATAACAAGAAGCTTTTAATGGCCCTTACAATAGAAGTGGAGGTCAGAGTGGTATAACAAGACGCTTTTAATGCCCCTCCGAAGAGACGTGCATGTCAGAGTGGTATAACAAGATGCTTTTAATGCCCATCAGAAGAGATGCGGAGGTCAGAGGGGTATAACAAGATGCTTTTAATGCCCCTCAGAAGAGACGTGGAGGTCAAAGTGGTATGACAAGATGCTTTAAATGCCTCTTACAAGAGACGTGGAGGTCCGAGTGGTTTAACAAGACGCTTTTAACACTCCTTACAAGATACGTGGAGGTCAGAGAGGTATAACAAGATGCTTTTAATGCCCCTCAGAAGAGATGTGGAGGTCAGAGTTGTATATCAAGACGCTTTTAATGACCCTTATAAGAGACGTGGAGGTCAGAGTGGTATAACAAGACACTTTTAATGCCCCTTACAAGAAACGTGGAGGTCAGAGTGGTATAACAAGACGCTTTTAATGCCCCTTACAAGAGACATGGAGGTCAGAGTGGTATAACTAAACTCTTTTAATGCCCCTTACAAAAGACGTGGAGGTCAGAGTGGTATAACAAGAGGCTTTTAATGCCCCTCAGAAGAGACGTGAAGGTCAGAGTGGTAAAACACAACGCTTTTAAAGCCCCTTACAAGAGACGTGGAGGTCAGAGTGGTATAACAAGACGCTTTTAATGCCACTCAGAAGAGACTTGGAGGTCAGAGTGGTATAGCAAGACTCTTTTATTGCCACTTAGAAGAGACGTGGAGGTCAGAATGGAATAACAAGACGCTTTTAATGCCCCTCAGAAGAGACGTGGAGGTCAGAGTGGTATAACAAGGCGCTTTTAATGCCCCTTACAAGAGACATGGAGGTCAGAGTGGTATAACAAGATGATTTTAATGCCCCTCAGAAGGGACGTGGAGGTCAGAGTGGTATAACAAGATGCTTTTAATGCCCCTTACAAGAGATGTGGAGGTCAGAGTGGTATAACAAGACGTCTTTAATGCCCCTCAGAATAGACGTGGAGGTCAGAGTGGTATAACAAGATGGTTTTAATGCCCCTCCAAAGAGACGTGGAGGTCAGAGTGGTATAACAAGATGCTTTTAATGCCCCTTACAAAAGACGTGGAGGTCCGAGTGGTTTAGCAACACGCTTTTAATGCTCCTTACAAGAGACGTGGAGGTCAGAGAGGTCTAACAAGACGCTTTAATGCCCCTCAGAAGAGATGTGGAGGTCAGAGTTGTATAACAAGACGCTTTTAATGCCCCTTAGAAGATACGTGGAGGTCAGAGTGGTATAACAAGACGCTTTTAATGCCCCTTATAAGAGACGTGGAGGTCAGAGTGGTATAACAAGACGCTTTTAATGCCCCTTACAAGAGACGTGGAGGTCAGAGTGGTATAACAAGATGCTTTTAAGGCCCCTTACAAGAGAAGTGGAGGTCAGAGTGGTATAACAAGACGCTTTTAATGCCCCTCAGAAGAGACGTGGAGGTCAGAGTGGTATAACAAGACTCTTTAAATGCCCCTTACAAGAGACTTGGAGGTCAGAGTGGTATAACAAGACGTTTTTAATGCCCCTCAGAAGAGACGTGGAGGTCAGAGTTGTATAACAAGACGCTTTTAATTCCCCTCAGAAGAGACGTGGAGGTCAGAGTGGTATAACAAGACGCTTTTAATGCCCCTTTCAAGATACGTGGAGGCCAGAGTGGTATAACAAGAAGGTTTTAATACCCCTTAAAAGAGAAGTGGAGGTCAGAGTGGTATAACAAGACGCTTTTAATGCCCCTTACAAGAGACGTGGAGGTCAGAGTAGTATAACAAGACGCTTTTAATGCCCCTCAGATGAGATGTGGAGGTCAGAGTGGTATAACAAGATGCTTTTAATGCCCCTTACAAGAGACATGGAGGTCAGAGTGGTATAACAAGACGCTTTTAATGCCCCTCAGAAGGGACGTGGAGGTCAGAGTGGTATAACAAGACGATTTTAATGCCCCTTACAAGAGATGTGGAGGTCAGAGTGGTATAACAAGATTGTTTTAATGCCCTTCCGAAGAGACGTGGAGGTTAGAGTTGTATAACAAGACACTTTAATGCCCCTTTTAAGAGACGTGGAGGTCAGAGTGGTATAACAAGATGCTTTTAATGCCCCTTACAAGAAACGTGGAGGTCAGAGTCGTATAACAAGACGCTTTTAATGCCCCTTAAAAGAGACGTGGAAGTCAGAGTCGTATAACAAGACGCTTTTAATGACCCTTAAAAGAGACGTGGAGGTCAGAGTGCTATAGCAATACACTTTTAATGCCCCTCAGAAGAGACGTGGACGTCAGAGTGGTATAACAAGACGCTTTTAATGCCCCTCAGAAGAGATGTGGAGGTCAGAGAAGTGTAACAAGACGATTTTAATGCCCCTTATAAGAGACGTGGAGGTCAGAGTGGTATAACAAGACGCTCTTAATGTCCCTTGCAAGAAACGTGGAGGTCAGAGTCGTATAACAAGACGCTTTTAATGCCCCTCAAAAGAGAAGTGGAGGTCAGAGTGGTATAGCAAGACGCTTTTAATGCCCCATGCAACAGACGTGTAGGTCAGAGTGGTATAACAAGACACTTTTAATGTCCCTCAGAAGAGACGTGGAGGTCAGAGTGGTATAACAAGAAGCTTTTAATGGCCCTTACAATAGAAGTGGAGGTCAGAGTGGTATAACAAGACGCTTTTAATGCCCCTCCGAAGAGACGTGCATGTCAGAGTGGTATAACAAGATGCTTTTAATGCCCATCAGAAGAGATGCGGAGGTCAGAGGGGTATAACAAGATGCTTTTAATGCCCCTCAGAAGAGACGTGGAGGTCAAAGTGGTATGACAAGATGCTTTAAATGCCTCTTACAAGAGACGTGGAGGTCCGAGTGGTTTAACAAGACGCTTTTAACACTCCTTACAAGATACGTGGAGGTCAGAGAGGTATAACAAGATGCTTTTAATGCCCCTCAGAAGAGATGTGGAGGTCAGAGTTGTATATCAAGACGCTTTTAATGACCCTTATAAGAGACGTGGAGGTCAGAGTGGTATAACAAGACACTTTTAATGCCCCTTACAAGAAACGTGGAGGTCAGAGTGGTATAACAAGACGCTTTTAATGCCCCTTACAAGAGACATGGAGGTCAGAGTGGTATAACTAAACTCTTTTAATGCCCCTTACAAAAGACGTGGAGGTCAGAGTGGTATAACAAGAGGCTTTTAATGCCCCTCAGAAGAGACGTGAAGGTCAGAGTGGTATAACACAACGCTTTTAAAGCCCCTTACAAGAGACGTGGAGGTCAGAATGGTATAACAAGACGCTTTTAATGCCACTCAGAAGAGACTTGGAGGTCAGAGTGGTATAACAAGACTCTTTTATTGCCACTTACAAGAGACGTGGAGGTCAGAGTGGTATAACAAGACGCTTTTAATGCCCCTCAGAAGAGACGTGGAGGTCAGCGTGGTATAGCAAGATGCTTTTAATGCCCCTTATAAGAGATGTGGAGGTCAGAGTGGTATAACAAGACGCTTTTAATGCCCCTCAGAAGAGACGTGGAGGTCAGAGTGGTATAACAAGACGCTTTTAATGCCTGTCAGAAGAGAGATGGAGGTCAGAGTGGTATAGCAAGACGATCTTAATGCCCCTTACAAGAGACGTGGAGGTCAGAGTGGTATAACAAGACGCTTTTAATGCCCCTTACAAGAGACGTGGAGGTCAGAGTGGTATAACACGATGCTTTTAATGCCCCTCAGAAGAGACGTGGAGGTCAGAGTGGTATAACAAGGCGCTTTTAATGCCCCTTACAAGAGACATGGAGGTCAGAGTGGTATAACAAGACGATTTTAATGCCCCTCAGAAGGGACGTGGAGGTCAGAGTGGTATAACAAGACGCTTTTAATGCCCCTTACAAGAGATGTGGAGGTCAGAGTGGTATAACAAGACGCTTTTAATGCCCCTCAGAATAGACGTGGAAGTCAGAGTGGTATAACAAGATGGTTTTAATGCCCCTCCAAAGAGACGTGGAGGTCAGAGTGGTATAACAAGATGCTTTTAATGCCCCTTACAAAAGACGTGGAGGTCCGAGTGGTTTAGTAAGACGCTTTTAATGCTCCTTACAAGAGACGTGGAGGTCAGAGAGGTCTAACAAGACGCTTTTAATGCCCCTCAGAAGAGATGTGGAGGTCAGAGTTGTAAAACAAGACGCTTTTAATGCCCCTTAGAAGATACGTGGAGGTCAGAGTGGTATAACAAGACGCTTTTAATGGCCCTTACAAGAAACTTGGAGGTCAGAGTGGTATAACAAGACGCTTTTAATGCCCCTTACAAGAGACGTGGAGGTCAGAGTGCAATAACAAGACACTTTTATTGCCCCTCAGAAGAAACGTGGAGGTCAGAGTGGTATAACAAGTCGCTTTTAATGCCTGTCAGAAAAGAGGTGGAGGTCAGAGTGGAATAAAAAGACGCTCTTAATGCCCCTAACAGAGAAGTGGAGGTCAGAGTGGTATAACAAATGCTTTTAATGCCCCTTACAAGAGATGTGGACGTCAGAGTGGTATAACAAGATGCTTTTAATGCTCCTCAGAAGAGACGTGGAGGTCAGAGTGGTATAACTAGACGCTTTTAATGCCCCTTACAAGAGACATGGAGGTCAGAGTGGTATAACAAGACGATTTTAATGCCCCTCAGAAGGGACGTGGAGGTAAGAGTGGTATAACAAGACGCTTTTAATGCCCCTTACAAGAGATGTGGAGGTCAGAGTGGTATAACAAGACTCTTTTAATGCCCCTCAGAATAGACGTGGAAGTCAAAGTGGTATAACAAGATGGTTTTAATGCCCCTCCAAAGAGACGTGGAGGTCAGAGTGGTATAACAAGATGCTTTTAATGCCCCTTACAAAAGACGTGGAGGTCCGAGTGGTTTAGTAAGACGCTTTTAATGCTCCTTACAAGAGACGTGGAGGTCAGAGAGGTCTAACAAGACGCTTTTAATGCCCCTTAGAAGAGGTGTGGAGGTCAGAGTTGTAAAACAAGACGCTTTTAATGCCCCTTAGAAGATACGTGGAGGTCAGAGTGGTAAAACAAGACGCTTTTAATGCCCCTTACAAGAAACTTGGAGGTCAGAGTGGTATAACAAGACGCTTTTAATGCCCCTTACAAGAGACGTGGAGGTCAGAGTGCAATAACAAGACACTTTTATTGCCCCTCAGAAGAAACGTGGAGGTCAGAGTGGTATAACAAGTCGCTTTTAATGCCTGTCAGAAAAGAGGTGGAGGTCAGAGAGGAATAAAAAGACGCTCTTAACGCCCCTAACAGAGAAGTGGAGGTCAGAGTGGTATAACAAATGCTTTTAATGCCCCTTACAAGAGATGTGGAGGTCAGAGTGGTATAACAAGATGCTTTTAATGCCCCTCAGAAGAGACGTGGAGGTCAGAGTGGTATAACAAGGCGCTTTTAATGCCCCTTACAAGAGACATGGAGGTCAGAGTGGTATAACAAGATGATTTTAATGCCCCTCAGAAGGGACGTGGAGGTCAGAGTGGTATAACAAGATGCTTATAATGCCCCTTACAAGAGATGTGGAGGTCAGAGTGGTATAACAAGACGTCTTTAATGCCCCTCAGAATAGACGTGGGGGTCAGAGTGGTAGAACAAGATGGTTTTAATGCCCCTCCAAAGAGACGTGGAGGTCAGAGTGGTATAACAAGATGCTTTTAATGCCCCTTACAAAAGACGTGGAGGTCCGAGTGGTTTAGCAACACGCTTTTAATGCTCCTTACAAGAGACGTGGAGGTCAGAGAGGTCTAACAAGACGCTTTAATGCCCCTCAGAAGAGATGTGGAGGTCAGAGTTGTATAACAAGACGCTTTTAATGCCCCTTAGAAGATACGTGGAGGTCAGAGTGGTATAACAAGACGCTTTTAATGCCCCTTATAAGAGACGTGGAGGTCAGAGTGGTATAATAAGACGCTTTTAATGCCCCTTACAAGAGACGTGGAGGTCAGAGTGGTATAACAAGATGCTTTTAAGGCCCCTTACAAGAGAAGTGGAGGTCAGAGTGGTATAACAAGACGCTTTTAATGCCCCTCAGAAGAGACGTGGAGGTCAGAGTGGTATAACAAGACTCTTTAAATGCCCCTTACAAGAGACTTGGAGGTCAGAGTGGTATAACAAGACGTTTTTAATGCCCCTCAGAAGAGACGTGGAGGTCAGAGTTGTATAACAAGACGCTTTTAATTCCCCTCAGAAGAGACGTGGAGGTCAGAGTGGTATAACAAGACGCTTTTAATGCCCCTTTCAAGATACGTGGAGGCCAGAGTGGTATAACAAGAAGGTTTTAATACCCCTTAAAAGAGACGTGGAGGTCAGAGTAGTACAACAAGATGCTTTTAATGCCCCTCAGAAGGGACGTGGAGGTCAGAGTGGTATAACAAGACGATTTTAATGCCCCTTACAAGAGATGTGGAGGTCAGAGTGGTATAACAAGATTGTTTTAATGCCCTTCCGAAGAGACGTGGAGGTTAGAGTTGTATAACAAGACACTTTAATGCCCCTTATAAGAGACGTGGAGGTCAGAGTGGTATAACAAGATGCTTTTAATGCCCCTTACAAGAAAAGTGGAGGTCAGAGTCGTATAACAAGACGCTTTTAATGCCCCTTAAAAGAGACGTGGAAGTCAGAGTTGTATAACAAGACGCTTTTAATGCCCCTTAAAAGAGACGTGGAGGTCAGAGTGCTATAACAAGACACTTTTAATGCCCCTCAGAAGAGACGTGGACGTCAGAGTGGTATAACAAGACGCTTTTAATGCCCCTCAGAAGAGATGTGGAGGTCAGAGAAGTGTAACAAGACGATTTTAATGCCCCTTATAAGAGACGTGGAGGTCAGAGTGGTATAACAAGACGCTCTTAATGCCCCTTGCAAGAAACGTGGAGGTCAGAGTCGTATAACAAGACGCTTTTTATGCCCCTCAAAAGAGAAGTGGAGGTCAGAGTGGTATAGCAAGACGCTTTTAATGCCCCTTGCAACAGACGTGTAGGTCAGAGTGGTATAACAAGACACTTTTAATGTCCCTCAGAAGAGACGTGGAGGTCAGAGTGGTATAACAAGAAGCTTTTAATGGCCCTTACAATAGAAGTGGAGGTCAGAGTGGTATAGCAAGACGCTTTTAATGCCCCTCAGAAGAGATGTGGAGGTCAGAGTGGTATAACAAGACGCTTTTAATGCCCCTCAGAAGAGACGTGAAGGTCAGAGTGGTATAACAAGACGCTTTTAATGCCTGTCAGAAGAGAGGTGGAGGTCAAAGTGGTATGACAAAATGCTTTAAATGCCTCTTACAAGAGACGTGGAGGTCCGAGTGATTTAACAAGACGCTTTTAACGCTCCTTACAAGAGACGTGGAGGTCAGAGACGTATAACAAGATGCTTTTAATGCCCCTCAGAAGAGATGTGGAGGTCAGAGTTGTATATCAAGACGCTTTTAATGACCCTTATAAGAGACGTGGAGGTCAGAGTGGTATAACAAGACACTTTTAATGCCCCTTACAAGAAACGTGGAGGTCAGAGTGGTATAACAAGACGCTTTTAATGCCCCTTACAAGAGACATGGAGGTCAGAGTGGTATAACAAAACTGTTTTAATGCCCCTTACAAAAGACGTGGAGGTCAGAGTAGTATAACAAGAGGCTTCTAATGCCCCTCAGAAGAGACGTGAAGGTCAGAGTGGTATAACACAACGCTTTTAAAGCCCCTTACAAGAGACGTGGAGGTCAGAGTGGTATAACAAGACACTTTTAATGCCACTCAGAAGAGACTTGGAGGTCAGAGTGGTATAACAAGACTCTTTTATTGCCACTTACAAGAGACGTGGAGGTCAGAGTGGTATAACAAGAAGCTTTTAATGCCCCTCAGAAGAGACGTGGAGGTCAGCGTGGTATAGCAAGATGCTTTTAATGCCCCTTATAAGAGATGTGGAGGTCAGAGTGGTATAACAAGACGCTTTTAATGCCCCTCAGAAGAGACGTGAAGGTCAGAGTGGTATAACAAGACGCTTTTAATGCCTGTCAGAAGAGAGGTGGAGGTCAGAGTGGTATAACAAGACGCTCTTAATGCCCCTTACAAGAGACGTGGAGGTCAGAGTGGTATAACAAGACGTCTTTAATGCCCCTCAGAATAGACGTGGAGGTCAGAGTGGTATAACAAGATGGTTTTAATGCCCCTCCAAAGAGACGTGGAGGTCAGAGTGGTATAACAAGATGCTTTTAATGCCCCTTACAAAAGACGTGGAGGTCCGAGTGGTTTAACAAGACGCTTTTAATGCTCATTACAAGAGACGTGGAGGTCAGAGAGGTCTAACAAGACGCTTTAATGCCCCTCAGAAGAGATGTGGAGGTCAGAGTTGTATAAAAAGACGCTTTTAATGCCCCTTAGAAGATACGTGGAGGTCAGAGTGGTATAACAAGACGCTTTTAATGCCCCTTACAAGAAACGTGGAGGTCAGAGTGGTATAACAAGACGCTTTTAATGCCCCTTACAAGAGACGTGGAGGTCAGAGTGGTATAACAAGACGCTTTTAATGCCCCTTACAAGAAACGTGGAGGTCAGAGTCGTATAACAAGACGCTTTTAATGCCCCTCAAAAGAGAAGTGGAGGTCAGAGTGGTATAGCAAGACGGTTTTAATGCCACTTACAAGAGACGTGGAGGTCAGAGTGGTATAACAAGACGCTTTTAATGCCCATTGCAACAGACGTGGAGGTCAGAGTGGTATAACAAGACACTTTTAATGTCCCTCAGAAGAAACGTGGAGGTCAGAGTCGTATAACAAGACGCTTTTAATGGCCCTTACAATAGAATTCGAGGTCAGAGTGGTATAACAAGACGCTTTTAATGCCCCTCCGAAGAGACGTGCATGTCAGAGTGGTATAACAAGATGCTTTTAATGCCCCTCAGAAGAGACGTGGAGGTCAGAGGGGTATAACAAGATGCTTTTAATGCCCCTCAGAAGAGACGTGGAGGTCAAAGTGGTATGACAAAATGCTTTAAATGCCTCTTACAAGAGACGTGGAGGTCCGAGTGATTTAACAAGACGCTTTTAACGCTCCTTACAAGAGACGTGGAGGTCAGAGACGTATAACAAGATGCTTTTAATGCCCCTCAGAAGAGATGTGGAGGTCAGAGTTGTATATCAAGACGCTTTTAATGACCCTTATAAGAGACGTGGAGGTCAGAGTGGTATAACAAGACACTTTTAATGCCCCTTACAAGAAACGTGGAGGTCAGAGTGCTATAACAAGACGCTTTTAATGCCCCTTACAAGAGACATGGAGGTCAGAGTGGTATAACAAAACTGTTTTAATGACCCTTACAAAAGACGTGGAGGTCAGAGTAGTATAACAAGAGGCTTCTAATGCCCCTCAGAAGAGACGTGAAGGTCAGAGTGGTATAACACAACGCTTTTAAAGCCCCTTACAAGAGTCGTGGAGGTCAGAGTGGTATAACAAGACACTTTTAATGCCACTCAGAAGAGACTTGGAGGTCAGAGTGGTATAACAAGACTCTTTTATTGCCACTTACAAGAGACGTGGAGGTCAGAGTGGTATAACAAGACGCTTTTAATGCCCCGCAGAAGAGACGTGGAGGTCAGAGTGGTATAACAAGACGCTTTTAATGCCTGTCAGAAGAGAGGTGGAGGTCAGAGTGGTATAACAAGACGCTTTTAATGCCCCTCAGAAGAGACGTGGAGGTCAGAGTGGTATAACAAGACGCTTTTAATGCCTGTCAGAAGAGAGGTGGAGGTCAGAGTGGTATAACAAGACGCTCTTAATGCCCCTTACAAGAGACGTGGAGGTCAGAGTGGTATAACAAATGCTTTTAATGCCCCTTACAAGAGACGTGGAGGTCAGAGTGGTATAACAAGATGCTTTTAATGCCCCTCAGAAGAGACGTGGAGGTCAGAGTGGTATAACAAGATGCTTTTAATGCCCCTTACAAGAGACATGGAGGTCAGAGTGGTATAACAAGATGATTTTAATGCCCCTCAGAAGGGACGTGGAGGTCAGAGTGGTATAACAAGATGCTTTTAATGCCCCTTACAAGAGATGTGGAGGTCAGAGTGGTATAACAAGACGTCTTTAATGCCCCTCAGAATAGACGTGGAGGTCAGAGTGGTATAACAAGATGGTTTTAATGCCCCTCCAAAGAGATGTGGAGGTCAGAGTGGTATAACAAGATGCTTTTAATGCCCCTTACAAAAGACGTGGAGGTCCGAGTGGTTTAGCAAGACGCTTTTAATGCTCCTTACAAGAGACGTGGAGGTCAGAGATGTCTAACAAGACGCTTTAATGCCCCTCAGAAGAGATGTGGAGGTCAGAGTTGTATAACAAGACGCTTTTAATGCCCCTTAGAAGATACGTGGAGGTCAGAGTGGTATAACAAGACGCTTTTAATGCCCCTTACAAGAAACGTGGAGGTCAGAGTGGTATAACAAGACGCTTTTAATGCCCCTTACAAGAGACGTGGAGGTCCGAGTGGTTTAGCAAGACGCTTTTAATGCTCCTTACAAGAGACGTGGAGGTCAGAGATGTCTAACAAGACGCTTTAATGCCCCTCAGAAGAGATGTGGAGGTCAGAGTTGTATAACAAGACGCTTTTAATGCCCCTTAGAAGATACGTGGAGGTCAGAGTGGTATAACAAGACGCTTTTAATGCCCCTTACAAGAAACATGGAGGTCAGAGTGGTATAACAAGACGCTTTTAATGCCCCTTACAAGAGACGTGGAGGTCAGAGTGCAATAACAAGACACTTTTATTGCCCCTCAGAAGAAACGTGGAGGTCAGAGTGGTATAACAAGTCGTTTTTAATGCCTGTCAGAAAAGAGGTGGAGGTCAGAGCGGAATAAAAAGACGCTCTTATTACCCCTTACAAGAGAAGTAGAGGTCAGAGTGGTATAACAAATGCTTTTAATGACCCTTACAAGAGACGTGGAGGTCAGAGTGGTATAACAAGACGCTTTTAATGCCCCTCAGAAGAGACGTGGAGGTCAGAGTGGTATAACAAGACGCTTTTAATGCCCCTTACAAGAGACATGGAGGTCAGAGTGATATAACAACACGATTTTAATGCCCCTCAGAAGGGACGTGGAGGTCAGAGTGGTAAAAGAAGATGCTTTTAATGCCCCTTACAAGAGACGTGGAGGTCAGAGTCGTATAACAAGACGCTTTTAATGCCCCTTACAAGAGACGTGGAGGTCAGAGTGGTATAAAAAGACTCTTTTAATGCCCATCAGAAGAGACGTGGAGGTCTGAGTGGTATAACAAGATGCTTCTAATGCCCCTCAGAAGAGAGGTGGAGGTCAGAGGGGTATAAAAAGACGCATTTAATGCCGCTTACAAGAGACGTGGAGGTCAGAGTGGTATAAAAAGACTCTTTTAATGCCCATCAGAAGAGACGTGGAGGTCAGAGTGGTATAACAAGATGCTTCTAATGCCCCTCAGAAGAGAGGTGGAGGTCAGAGGGGTATAAAAAGACGCATTTAATGCCGCTTACAAGAGACGTGGAGGTCAGAGTCGTATAGCAAGACGCTTTTAATGCCCCTTAAAAGAGACGTGGACGTCAGAGTGGTATAAAAAGATGCTTTTAATGCCCCTCAGAAGAGACGTGGAGGTAAGAGTGGTATAACAAGACGCTTTTAATGCCCCTCAGAAGAGACGTGGAGGTCAGAGTGGTATAAAAAGACACTTTTAATGCCCCTCAGAAGAGACGTGGTAGTCAGAGTGGTATAACAAGACGCTTTTAATGCCCCTTAAAAAAGACGTGGAAGTCAGAGTGGTATAACAAGACGATTTTAATGCCCCTCAGAAGAGACATGGAGTTCAGAGTGGTATAACCACGACGCTTTTAATGCCCCTTACAAGATACGTGGAGGTCAGAGAGGTATAACAAGAGCCTTTTAATGCCCCTCAGAAGACACGTGGAGGTCAGAGTGGTACAACAAGACACTTTTAATGCCTGTCAGAAGAGAGGTGGAGGTCAGATTGGTATAACAAGACGCTTTTAATGCCCCTCAGAAGGGACGTGGAGGTCAGAGTGGTATAACAAGACGATTTTAATGCCCCTTACAAGAGATGTGGAGGTCAGAGTGGTATAACAAGATTGTTTTAATGCCCCTCCGAAGAGACGTGGAGGTTAGAGTTGTATAACAAGACACTTTAATGCCCCTTATAAGAGACGTGGAGGTCAGAGTGGTATAACAAGACGCTCTTAATGCCCCTTGCAAGAAACGTGAAGGTCAGAGTCGTATAACAAGACGCTTTTAATGCCCCTCAAAAGAGAAGTGGATGTCAGAGTGGTATAGCAAGACGCTTTTAATGCCCCTTGCAACAGACGTGTAGGTCAGAGTGGTATAACAAGACACTTTTAATGTCCCTCAGAAGAGACGTGGAGGTCAGAGTGGTATAACAAGAAGCTTTTAATGGCCCTTACAATAGAAGTGGAGGTCAGAGTGGTATAACAAGACGCTTTTAATGCCCCTCCGAAGAGACGTGCATGTCAGAGTGGTATAACAAGATGCTTTTAATGCCCATCAGAAGAGACGCGGAGGTCAGAGGGGTATAACAAGATGCTTTTAATGCCCCTCAGAAGAGACGTGGATGTCAAAGTGGTATGACAAGATGCTTTAAATGCCTCTTACAAGAGACGTGGAGGTCCGAGTGGTTTAACAAAACGCTTTTAACACTCCTTACAAGAGACGTGGAGGTCAGAGAGGTATAACAAGATGCTTTTAATGCCCCTCAGAAGAGATGTGGAGGTCAGAGTTGTATATCAAGACGCTTTTAATGACCCTTATAAGAGACGTGGAGGTCAAAGTGGTATAACAAGACACTTTTAATGCCCCTTACAAGAAACGTGGAGGTCAGAGTGGTATAACAAGACGCTTTTAATGCCCCTTACAAGAGACATGGAGGTCAGAGTGGTATAACTAAACTGTTTTAATGCCCCTTACAAAAGGCGTGGAGGTCAGAGTGGTATAACAAGAGGCTTTTAATGCCCCTCAGAAGAGACGTGAAGGTCAGAGTGGTATAACACAACGCTTTTAAAGCCCCTTACAAGAGACGTGGAGGTCAGAGTGGTATAACAAGACGCTTTTAATGCCACTCAGAAGAGACTTGGAGGTCAGAGTGGTATAACAAGACTCTTTTATTGCCACTTACAAGAGACGTGGAGGTCAGAGTCGTATAACAAGACGCTTTTAATGCCCCTCAGAAGAGACGTGGAGGTCAGCGTGGTATAGCAAGATGCTTTTAATGCCCCTTATAAGAGATGTGGAGGTCAGAGTGGTATAACAAGACGCTTTTAATGCCCCTCAGAAGAGACGTGGAGGTCAGAGTGGTATAACAAGACGCTTTTAATGCCTGTCAGAAGAGAGGTGGAGGTCAGAGTGGTATAGCAAGACGATCTTAATGCCCCTTACAAGAGACGTGGAGGTCAGAGTGGTATAACACGATGCTTTTAATGCCCCTCAGAAGAGACGTGGAGGTCAGAGTGGTATAACAAGGCGCTTTTAATGCCCCTTACAAGAGACATGGAGGTCAGAGTGGTATAACAAGACGATTTTAATGCCCCTCAGAAGGGACGTGGAGGTCAGAGTGGTATAACAAGACGCTTTTAATGCCCCTTACAAGAGATGTGGAGGTCAGAGTGGTATAACAAGACGCTTTTAATGCCCCTCAGAATAGACGTGGAAGTCAGAGTGGTATAACAAGATGGTTTTAATGCCCCTCCAAAGAGACGTGGAGGTCAGAGTGGTATAACAAGATGCTTTTAATGCCCCTTACAAAAGACGTGGAGGTCCGAGTGGTTTAGTAAGACGCTTTTAATGCTCCTTACAAGAGACGTGGAGGTCAGAGAGGTCTAACAAGACGCTTTTAATGCCCCTCAGAAGAGATGTGGAGGTCAGAGTTGTAAAACAAGATGCTTTTAATGCCCCTTAGAAGATACGTGGAGGTCAGAGTGGTAAAACAAGACGCTTTTAATGCCCCTTACAAGAAACTTGGAGGTCAGAGTGTTATAACAAGACGCTTTTAATGCCCCTTACAAGAGACGTGGAGGTCAGAGTGCAATAACAAGACACTTTTATTGCCCCTCAGAAGAAACGTGGAGGTCAGAGTGGTATAACAAATCGCTTTTAATGCCTGTCAGAAAAGAGGTGGAGGTCAGAGTGGAATAAAAAGACGCTCTTAATGCCCCTAACAGAGAAGTGGAGGTCAGAGTGGTATAACAAATGCTTTTAATGCCCCTTACAAGAGATGTGGAGGTCAGAGTGGTATAACAAGATGCTTTTAATGCCCCTCAGAAGAGACGTGGAGGTCAGAGTGGTATAACAAGACGCTTTTAATGCCCCTTACAAGAGACATGGAGGTCAGAGTGGTATAACAAGATGATTTTAATGCCCCTCAGAAGGGACGTGGAGGTCAGAGTGGTATAACAAGATGCTTTTAATGCCCCTTACAAGAGATGTGGAGGTCAGAGTGGTATAACAAGAAGTCTTTAATGCCCCTCAGAATAGACGTGGAGGTCAGAGTGGTATAACAAGATGGTTTTAATGCCCCTCCAAAGAGACGTGGAGGTCAGAGTGGTATAAAAAGATGCTTTTAATGCCCCTTACAAAAGACGTGGAGGTCCGAGTGGTTTAGCAAGACGCTTTTAATGCTCCTTACAAGAGACTTGGAGGTCAGAGAGGTCTTACAAGACGCTTTAATGCCCCTCAGAAGAGATGTGGAGGTCAGAGTTGTATAACAAGACGCTTTTAATGCCCCTTAGAAGATACGTGGAGGTCAGAGTGGTATAACAAGACGCTTTTAATGCCCCTTACAAGAAACGTGGAGATCAGAGTGGTATAACAAGACGCTTTTAATAACCCTTATAAGAGACGTGGAGGTCAGAGTGGTATAACAAGACGCTTTTAATGCCCCTTACAAGAAACGTGGAGGTCAGAGTCGTATAACAAGACGCTTTTAATGCCCCTCAAAAGAGAAGTGGAGGTCAGAGTGGTATAGCAAGACGGTTTTAATGCCACTTACAAGAGACGTGGAGGTCAGAGTGGTATAACAAGACGCTTTTAATGCCCCTCAGAAGACACATGGAGGTCAGAGTGGTATAACAAGATGCTTTTAATGCCCCTTGCAACAGACGTGGAGGTTAGAGTGGTATAACAATACGCTTTTAATGGCCCTTACAATAGAATTCGAGGTCAGAGTGGTATAACAAGACGCTTTTAATGCCCCTCCGAAGAGACGTGCATGTCAGAGTGGTATAACAAGATGCTTTTAATGCCCCTCAGAAGAGACGCGGAGGTCAGAGGGGTATAACAAGATGGTTTTAATGCCCCTCAGAAGAGACGTGGAGGTCAAAGTAGTATGACAAAATGCTTTAAATGCCTCTTACAAGAGACGTGGAGGTCCGAGTGGTTTAACAAGACGCTTTTAACGCTCCTTACAAGAGACGTGGAGGTCAGAGACGTATAACAAGATGCTTTTAATGCCCCTCAGAAGAGATGTGGAGGTCAGAGTTGTATATCAAGACGCTTTTAATGACCCTTATAAGAGACGTGGAGGTCAGAGTGGTATAACAAGACACTTTTAATGCCCCTTACAAGAAACGTGGAGGTCAGAGTGGTATAACAAGACGCTTTTAATGCCCCTTACAAGAGACATGGAGGTCAGAGTGGTATAACAAAACTGTTTTAATGCCCCTTACAAAAGACGTGGAGGTCAGAGTAGTATAACAAGAGGCTTCTAATGCCCCTCAGAAGAGACGTGAAGGTCAGAGTGGTATAACACAACGCTTTTAAAGCCCCTTCCAAGAGACGTGGAGGTCAGAGTGGTATAACAAGACACTTTTAATGCCACTCAGAAGAGACTTGGAGGTCAGAGTGGTATAACAAGACTCTTTTATTGCCACTTACAAGAGACGTGGAGGTCAGAGTGGTATAACAAGACGCTTTTAATGCCCCTCAGAAGAGACGTGGAGGTCAGCGTGGTATAGCAAGATGCTTTTAATGCCCCTTATAAGAGATGTGGAGGTCAGAGTGGTATAACAAGACGCTTTTAATTCCCCTCAGAAGAGACGTGGAGGTCAGAGTGGTATAACAAGACGCTTTTAATGCCTGTCAGAAGAGAGGTGGAGGTCAGAGTGGTATAACAAGACGCTCTTAATGCCCCTTACAAGAGACGTGGAGGTCAGAGTGGTGTAACAAATGCTTTTAATGCCCCTTACAAGAGACGTGGAGGTCAGAGTGGTATAACAAGATGCTTTTAATGCCCCTCAGAAGAGACGTGGAGGTCAGAGTGGTATAACAAGATGCTTATAATGCCCCTTACAAGAGACATGGAGGTCAGAGTGGTATAACAAGATGATTTTAATGCCCCTCAGAAGGGACGTGGAGGTCAGAGTGGTATAACAAGACGCTTTTAATGCCCCTTACAAGAGATGTGGAGGTCAGAGTGGTATAACAAAACGTCTTTAATGCCCCTCAGAATAGACGTGGAGGTCAGAGTGGTATAACAAGATGGTTTTAATGCCCCTCCAAAGAGATGTGGAGGTCAGAGTGGTATAACAAGATGCTTTTAATGCCCCTTACAAAAGACGTGGAGGTCCGAGTGGTTTAGCAAGACACTTTTAATGCTCCTTACAAGAGACGTGGAGGTCAGAGAGGTCTAACAAGACGCTTTAATGCCCCTCAGAAGAGATGTGGAGGTCAGAGTTGTATAACAAGACGCTTTTAATGCCCCTTAGAAGATACGTGGAGGTCAGAGTGGTATAACAAGACGCTTTTAATGCCCCTTACAAGAAACATGGAGGTCAGAGTGGTATAACAAGACGCTTTTAATGCCCCTTGCAAGAGACGTGGAGGTCAGAGTGCAATAACAAGACACTTTTATTGCCCCTCAGAAGAAACGTGGAGGTCAGAGTGGTATAACAAGTCACTTTTAATGCCTGTCAGAAAAGAGGTGGAGGTCAGAGCGGAATAAAAAGACGCTCTTAATACCCCTTACAAGAGAAGTAGAGGTCAGAGTGGTATAACAAATGCTTTTAATGCCCCTTACAAGAGACGTGGAGGTCAGAGTGGTATAACAAGACGCTTTTAATGCCCCTCAGAAGAGACGTGGAGGTCAGAGTGGTATAACAAGACGCTTTTAATGCCCCTTACAAGAGACATGGAGGTCAGAGTGATATAACAAGACGATTTTAATGCCCCTCAGAAGGGACGTGGAGGTCAGAGTGGTAAAAGAAGATGCTTTTAATGCCCATTACAAGAGACGTGGAGGTCAGAGTGGTATAACAAGACGCTTTTAATGCCCCTTACAAATGACGTGGAGGTCAGAGAGGTATAACAAGACGCTTTTCATGCCCCTCAGAAGAGATGTAGAGGTCACAGATGTGTAACAAAATGCTTTTACTGCCCCTTATAAGAGACATGGAGGTCAGAGTGGTATAACAAGACGCTTTAATTGCCCCTTACAAGAAACGTGGAGGTCAGAGTCTTATAACAAGACACTTTTAAAGCCCCTCAAAACAGACGTGGAGGTCAGAGTGGTATAACAAGAAGCTTTTAATGCCACTTACAAGAGACTTGGAGGTCAGAGTGGTAGAACAAGACGCCTTCATTGCCTCTCAGAAGAGACGTGGAGGTCAGAGTGGAATAACAAGACGCTATTAATGCCCATTACAACAGACGTGGAGGTCAGAGTGGTATAACAAGATGCTTTTAATGCCCCTCAGAAGAGAGGTGGAGGTCAGAGGGGTATAACAAGACGCATTTAATGCCGCTTACAAGAGACGTGGAGGTCAGAGTCGTATAGCAAGACGCTTTTAATGCCCCTTAAAAGAGACGTGGACGTCAGAGTGGTATAAAAAGACGCTTTTAATGCCCCTCAGAAGAGACGTGGAGGTAAGAGTGGTATAACAAGACGCTTTAAATGCCCCTCAGAAGAGACGTGGAGGTCAGAGTGGTATAAAAAGACACTTTTAATGCCCCTCAGAAGAGACGTGGTGGTCAGAGTGGTATAACAAGACGCTTTTAATGCCCATTAAAATAGACGTGGAAGTCAGAGTTGTATAACAAGAAGCTTTTAATGACCCTCAGAAGAGACATGGAGTTCAGAGTGGTATAACCACGACGCGTTTAATGCCCCTTAAAAGAGACGTGGACGTCAGAGTGGTATAAAAAGACGCTTTTAATGCCCCTCAGAAGACACGTGGAGGTCAGAGTGGTACAAGAAGACACTTTTAATGCCTGTCAGAAGAGAGGTGGAGGTCAGATTGGTATAACAAGACGCTTTTAATGCCCCTTAAAATAGACGTGGAGGTCAGAGTGGTATAACAAGACGCTATTAATGCACCTCAGAAGAGACGTGGAGGTCAGAGTGGTATAACAAGATGCTTTTAATGCCCCGCAGAAGAGACGTGGAGGTCAGAGTGGTATAACATTACGCTTATATTGCCCCTTACAAGAGACGTGGAGGTCAGAGTGGTATAACAAGATGCTTTTAAAACCCTCAGAAGGGACGTGGATGTCAGAGTGGTATAACCAGAAGCTTTTAATGCCCCTTACATGAGATGTGGAGGTCAGAGTGGTATAACAAGACACTTTTAATGCCCCTCAGAAGAGACATGGAGGTCATAGTGGTATAACAAGACGTTTTTAATGCCTGTCAGAAGAGAGGTATAGGTCAGTGCAGTACAACAAGACGCTTCTATTGCCCCTTACAAGAGACGTGGAGGTCAGAGTGGTATAACAAGATGCTTTTAATGCCCCTTACAAGAGACGTGGAGGTGAGAGGGGTATAACAATACGCTTTTAATGCCCTTCAGAAGAGACGTGGAGGTCAGAGTGGTATAAAAAGACACTTTAAATGCCCCTTACCAGAGATTTGGATGTCAGAGTGGTATAACAAAATGCTTTTAATTCCCCTCAGAAGAGACGTGGAGGTCAGAGTGGTATAACAAGACGCTTTTAATGCCCCTCAGAATAGACGTGGTGGTCAGAGTGGTATAACAAGACGCTTTTAATGTCCCTTACAAGAGACGTGGAGGTCAGAGTGGTATAACAAGACGCTTTTAATGCCCCTTAGAAGAGACGTGAAGGTCAGAGTGGTATAACAAGACGCTTTTAATGCCCCTTGCAAGAGACGTGGAGGTCAGAGTGGTATAACAAGACTCTTTTAATGCACCTCAGAAGAGATGTGGAGATCAGAGTTGTATAACAAGACACTTTTAATGCCCCTTACAACAGATGTGGAGGTCAGAGTGGTATAACAAGACGCTTTTAATGCCCCTCAGCAGAGACGTGGAGGTCAGAGTGGTATAACAAAATGCTTTTAATGCCACTTACAAGAGACGTGGAGGTCAGAGTGGTATAACAAGATGCTTTTAATGCCCCTTACAAGAGACGTAAAGGTCAGAGTGGCATAGCAAGACGCATTTAATGCCCCTCAGAAGAGACGTGGAGTTCAGTGTGGTAAAAGAAGATGCTTTTAATGCCCCTTACAAGAGACGTGGAGGTCAGAGTGGTATAACAAGACGCTTTTAATGCCCCTCAGAAGAGACGTGTAGGTCAGAGTGGTATAACAAGAAGCTTTTAATGCCCCTCAGAAGAGACGTGGAGGTCAGAGTGGTATAACAAGACGGTTTTAATGCCCCTTACAAGAGACGTGGAGGTCAGAGTGGTATAACAAGACGCTTTTAATGCCCATCAGAAGAGACGTGGAGGTCACAGTGGTATAACAAAATGCTTTTAATGCCCCTTACAAGAGACGTGGAGGTCAGAGTGGTATAACAAGACGCTTTTGATGCCCCTTACAAATGACGTGGAGGTCAGAGTGGTATAACAAGACGCTTTAAATGCCCCTCAAAAGAGACGTGGAGGTCAGAGAGGTATAACACGAAGCTTTTAATGCCCCTTACAAGAGACGTGGAGGTCAGAGTGGTATAACAAGACGCTTTTAATGCCACTCAGAAGAGACGTGGAGGTCAGAGTGGTATAACAAGATGCTTTTAATGAACCTTACAAGTGACGTGGAGGTCAGAGTGGTATAAAAAGACGCTTTTATTGCCACTTACAAGAGACGTGGAGGTCAGAGTGGTATAACAAGACTCTTTTAGTGCCCCTTACAAGAGACGTGGAAGTCATAGCGGTATAACAAGATGCTTTTAATGCCCCTCAGAAGAGACGTGGAGGTCAGAGTGGTATAACAAGACGCTTTTAATGCCCCTTACAAGAGACATGGAGGTCAGAGTGGTATAACAAGACGCTTTTAATGCCCCTCAGAAGGGTCGTGGAGGTCAGAGTGGTATAACAAGACGCTTTTAATGCCCCTTACAAGAGATGTGGAGGTCAGAGTGGTATAACAAGACGCTTTTTATGCCCCTCAGAAGAGACGTGGAGGTCACAGTGGTATAACAAGATGGTTTTAATGCCCTCCGAAGAGACATGGACGTTAGAGTGGTATAACAAGATGCTTTTAATGCCCCTTATAAGAGACGTGGAGGTCCGAGTGGTATAACTTGACTCTTTTAATGCCCCTTACAAGAAACGTGGAGGTCAGAGTCGTATAACAAGACGCTTTTAATGCCCCTCAAAAGAGACGTGGAAGTCGGAGTGGTATAACAAGACTCTTTTAATGCCCCTTACAAGAGACGTGGAGGTCAGAGTGGTATAACAAGACGCTTTTAATGCCCCTTACAAGAGACGTGGAGGTCAGAGTGGTATAACAATTGCTTTTAATGCATGTCAGAAGAGAGGTGGAGGTCAGAGTGGTATAACAAGATGCCTTTAATGCCCCTTACAAGAGACTTGGAGGTCAGAGTGGTATAACAAGACACTTTTAATGCCCCTCAGAAGGGAAGTGGAGGTCAGAATGGTATAACAAGACGCTTTTAATGCCCCTCAGAAGAGATGTGGAGGTCAGAGTGGTATAACAAGGCGCTTTTAATGCCCCTTACAAGATATGTGGAGGTCAGAGTGGTATAACAAGACGGTTTTAATCCCCCTTAAAAGAGACGTGGAGGTCAGAGTGGTATAACAAGACGCTTTTAATGCACCTCAGAAGAGACGTGGAGGTCAGAGTGGTATAACAAGACGCTTTTAATGCCCCTCAGAAGAGATGTGGAGGTCAGAGAAGTGTAACAAGACGCTTTTAATGCCCCTTATAAGAGACGTGGAGGTCAGAGTGGTATAACAAGACGCTTTTAATGCCCCTTACAAGAAATGTGGAGGTCAGAGTCGTATAACAAGATGTTTTTAATGCCCCTCAAAAGAGACGTGGAGGTCAGAGTGGTATAACAAGTCGCTTTTAATGCATGTCAGAAAAGAGGTGGAGGTCACAGTGGTATAACAAGACGCTTTTAATGCCCCTCAGAAGAGACGTGGAGGTCAGAGTGGTATAACAACACTCTTTAAATGCCCCTTACAAGAGATGTGGAGGTCAGAGTGGTATAACAAGACGCTTTTAATGCCCCTCAGAAGAGACGTGGAGGTCAGAGTGGTATAACAAGACGCTTTTAATGCCCCATACAAGAGACGTGGAGGTCAGAGTGGTATAACAAGACTCATTTAATGCCCCTCAGAAGAGACGTGGAGGTCAGAGTGGTATAACAAGACGCTTTCAATGACCCTTACAAGAGACGTGGAGGTCAGAGTGGCATAACAAGATTTTTTTATTGCCCCTTAGAAGAGACATGGAGGTCAGAGTGGAATAACAAGACGCTATTAATGCCCATTACAAGAGACGTGGAGGTCAGAGTGGTATAACAAGATGCTTTTAATGCCCCTCAGAAGTGACGTGGAGGTCAGAGGGGTATAGCAAGACGCATTTAATGCCGCTTACAAGAGACATGGAAGTCAGCGTGGTATAACAAGACGCTTTTTATGCCCCTTACAAGAGACGTGGAGGTCAGAGTGGTATAACAAGACTCATTTAATGCCCCTCAGAAGAGACGTGGAGGTCAGAGTGGTATAACAAGATGCTTTCAATGACCTTTACAAGAGACGTGGAGGTAAGAGTGGCATAACAAGACTCTTTTATAGCCCCTTAGAAGAGACGTGGAGGTCAGAGTGGAATAAAAAGACGCTATTAATGCCCATTACAAGAGACGTGGAGGTCAGAGTGGTATAACAAGATGCTTTTAATGCCCCTCAGAAGAGACGTGGAGGTCAGAGGGGTATAACAAGACGCATTTAATGCCGCTTACAAGAGACGTGGAGGTCAGAGTGGTATAACAAGACGCTTTTAATGCCCCTTACAAGAGACGTGGAGGTCAGAGTGGTATAAAAAGACGCTTTTAATGCCCCTCAGAAGAGACGTGGAGGTCAGAGTGGTATAAATAGACGCTTTTAATGCCCCTTACAAGAGACGTGGAGGTCAGAGTGGTATAACAAGACGCTTTTAATGCCCCTTACAAGAGACATGGAGGTCAGAGTGGTATAACAAGACGCTTTTAATGCCCCTCAGAAGGGTCGTGGAGGTCAGAGTGGTATAACAAGACGCTTTTAATGTCCCTTACAAGAGATGTGGAGGTCAGAGTGGTATAACAAGACGCTTTTAATGCCCCTCAGAAGAGACGTGGAGGTCACAGTGGTATAACAAGATGGTTTTAATGCCCTCCGAAGAGACGTGGACGTTAGAGTGGTATAACAAGATGCTTTTAATGCCCCTTATAAGAGACGTGGAGGTCAGAGTGGTATAACTTGACTCTTTTAATGCCCCTTACAAGAAACGTGGAGGTCAGAGTCGTATAACAAGACGCTTTTAATGCCCCTCAAAAGAGACGTGGAAGTCGGAGTGGTATAACAAGACTCTTTTAATGCCCCTTACAAGAGACGTGGAGGTCAGAGTGGTATAACAAGACGCTTTTAATGCCCCTTACAAGAGACGTGGAGGTCAGAGTGGTATAACAATTGCTTTTAATGCCAGTCAGAAGAGAGGTGGAGGTCAGAGTGGTATAACAAGATGCCTTTAATGCCCCTTACAAGAGACTTGGAGGTCAGAGTGGTATAACAAGGCACTTTTAATGCCCCTCAGAAGGGAAGTGGAGGTCAGAATGGTATAACAAGACGCTTTTAATGCCCCTCAGAAGAGATGTGGAGGTCAGAGAAGTGTAAGAAGACGCTTTTAATGCCCCTTATAAGAGACGTGGAGGTCAGAGTGGTATAACAAGTCGCGTTTAATGCCCCTTACAAGAAATGTGGAGGTCAGAGTCGTATAACAAGATGTTTTTAATGATCCTCAAAAGAGACGTGGAGGTCAGAGTGGTATAACAAGTCGCTTTTAATGCATGTCAGAAAAGAGGTGGAGGTCACAGTGGTATAACAAGACGCTTTTAATGTCCCTCAGAAGAGACGTGGAGGTCAGAGTGGTATAACAAGACTCTTTAAATGCCCCTTACAAGAGATGTGGAGGTCAGAGTGGTATAACAAGACGCTTTTAATGCCCCTCAGAAGAGACGTGGAGGTCAGAGTGGTATAACAAGACGCTTTTAATGCCCCATACAAGAGACGTGGAGGTCAGAGTGGTATAACAAGACTCATTTAATGCCCCTCAGAAGAGACGTGGAGGTCAGAGTGGTATAACTAGACGATTTCAATGACCCTTACAAGAGACGTGGAGGTCAGAGTGGCATAACAAGATTTTTTTATTGCCCCTTAGAAGAGACATGGAGGTCAGAGTGGAATAACAAGACGCTATTAATGCCCATTACAAGAGACGTGGAGGTCAGAGTGGTATAACAAGATGCTTTTAATACCCCTCAGAAGAGATGTGGAGGTCAGAGGGGTATAGCAAGACTCATTTAATGCCGCTTACAAGAGACATGGAAGTCAGCGTGGTATAACAAGACGCTTTTAATGCCGATTACAAGAGACGTGGAGGTCAGAGTGGTATAACAAGACTCATTTAATGCCCCTCAGAAGAGACGTGGAGGTCAGAGTGGTATAACAAGACGCTTTCAATGACCTTTACAAGAGACGTGGAGGTAAGAGTGGCATAACAAGATTCTTTTATTGCCCCTTAGAAGAGACGTGGAGGTCAGAGTGGAATAACAAGACGCTATTAATGCCCATTACAAGAGACGTGGAGGTCAGAGTGGTATAACAAGATGCTTTTAATGCCCCTCAGAAGAGACGTGGAGGTCAGAGGGGTATAGCAAGACGCATTTAATGCCGCTTACAAGAGACATGGAAGTCAGCGTGGTATAACAAGACGCTTTTAATGCCCCTTACAAGAGACGTGGAGGTCAGAGTGGTATAACAAGACTCATTTAATGCCCCTCAGAAGAGACGTGGAAGTCAGAGTGGTATAACAAGACGCTTTCAATGACCTTTACAAGAGACGTGGAGGTAAGAGTGGCATAACAAGACTCTTTTATTGCCCCTTAGAAGAGACGTGGAGGTCAGAGTGGAATAACATGACGCTATTAATGCCCATTACAAGAGACGTGGAGGTCAGAGTGGTATAACAAGATGCTTTTAATGCCCCTCAGAAGAGACGTGGAGGTCAGAGGGGTATAACAAGACGGATTTAATGCCGCTTACAAGAGACGTGGAGGTCAGAGTGGTATAACAAGACGCTTTTAATGCCCCTTACAAGAGACGTGGAGGTCAGAGTGGTATAAAAAGACGCTTTTAATGCCCCTCAGAAGAGACGTGGAGGTCAGAGTGGTATAAATAGACGCTTTTAATGCCCCTTACAAGAGACGTGGAGGTCAGAGTGGTATAACAAGAAGCTTTTAATGCCCCTCAGAAGAGACATGGAGGTCAGAGTGGTATAACAAGACGATTTTAATGCCCCTTACAAGAGACGTGGAGGCCAGAGTGGTATAACAAGACGCTTTTAATGCCCTTCAGAAGAGACGTGGAGGTCAGAGTGGTATAACAAGATGCTTTAATGACCCTTAAAAGAGACGTGGAGTTCAGAGTGGTATAACAAGACGCTTTTAATGCCACTTACAAGAGACGTGGAGGTCAGAATGGTATAACAATACGCTTTTAATGCCCCTCAGAAGAGACATGGAGGTCAGAGTGGTATAACAAGACGCTTTTAATGCCCCTCAGAAGAGACGTGGATGTCAGAGTGGTATAACAAGACGCTGTTAATGCCCCTTACAAGAGACGTGGAGGTCAGAGTGGTATAGCAAGACGCTTTTAATGCCCCTCAGAAGAGACGTGGAGGTCAGAGTGGTATAACAAGACGCTTTTAATGCCCCTCAGAAGAGACGTGGAGATCAGAGAGGTATAACAAGATGGTTTTAATGCCCCTCAGAAGAGACGTGGAGGTCAGAGTGGTATAACAAGATGCTTTTAATGGCCCTTACAAAAGACGTGGAGGTCCGAGTGGTTTAGCAAGACGCTTTTAATGCTCCTTACAAGAGACGTGGAGATCAGAGAGGTCTAACAAGACTCTTTTAATGCCCCTCAGAAGAGATGTGGAGGTCAGAGATGTATAACAAGACGCTTTTAATGCCCCGTATAAGAGACGTGGAGGTCAGACTGGTATAACAAGACGCTTTTAATGCCCCTTACAAGAAACGTGGAAGTCAGAGTGGTATAACAAGGCGCTTTTAATGCCCCTTACAAGAGACGTGGAGGTCAGAGTGCAATAACAAGACACTTTTAATGCCACTCAGAAGAAACGTGGAGGTCAGTGTGGTATAACAAGTCACTTTTAATGCCTGTCAGAAGAGAGGTGGAGGTCAGAGTGGAATAAAAAGAAGCTCTTAATGCCCCTTACAAGAGACGTGGAGGTCAGAGTGGTATAACAAGATGCTTTTAATGCCCCTTACAAGAGACTTGGAGGTCAGAGTGCTATAACAAGATGCTTTTAATGCCCCTCAGAAGAGAAGTGGAGGTCAGAGTGGTATAACAAGATGCTTTTAATGCCCCTCAGAAGAGACGTGGAGGTCAGAGTGGTATAACAAGATGCTTTTAATGCCCCTTACAAGAGACGTGGAGGTCAGAGTGGTATAACAATACGCTTTTAATGCCCCTCAGAAGAGACATGGAGGTCAGAGTGGTATAACAAGACGCTTTTAATGCCCCTTACAAGAGACGTGGAGGTCAGAGTGGTATAACAATAGCTTTTAATGCCCCTCAGAAGAGACGTGGATGTCAGAGTGGTATAACAAGACGCTTTTAATGCCCCTTACAAGAGACGTGGAGGTCAGAGTCGTATAACAAGACACTTTTAATGCCCCTCAGAAGAGATGTGGAGGTCAGAGTGGTATAACAAGACGCTTTTAATGGCCATTACAAGAGACGTGGAGGTCAGAGTGGTATAACAAGATGCTTTTAATGCCCCTCAGAAGAGAAGTGGAGTTCAGAGTGGTATAACAAGAGTCTTTTAATGCCTCTCATAAGAGACGTGCATGTCAGAGTGGTATAACAAGACGCCTTTAATGCCCCTCAGTAAAGACGTTGAGGTCAGATTAGAATAACAAGATGCTTTTAATACCCCTTACAAGAGACGTGGAGGTCAGAGTGGTATAACAATACGCTTTTAATGCCCCTTACAAGAGACGTGGAAGTCAGAGTGGTATAACAAGATTCTTTTAATGCCCCTCAGAAGAGACGTGGAGGTCAGAGAGGGAAAAAAAAGATGCTTTTAATGCCCTTCAGAAGAGACGTGGAGGTCAAAGTGGTATAACAAGATGCTTTTAATGCCCCTCAGAAGAGATGTGGAGGTCAGAGTTGTATATCAAGACCCTTTTAGTGACCCTTATATCAGACGTGGAGGTCAGAGTGGTATAACACGACACTTTTAATGCCCCTTACAAGAAACGTGGAGGTCAGAGTGGTATAACAAGACTCTTTTAATGCCCCTTACAAAAGACGTGGAGGTCAGATTCGTATAACAAGACGCTTTTATTGCCCCTCAGAAGAGACGTGAAGGTTAGAGTGGTATAACACGACGCTTTTAATGCCACTCAGAAGAGACGTGGAGGTCAGAGTGGTATAACAAGATGCTTTTAATGAACATTACAAGAGACGTGGAGGTCAAAGTGGTATAACAAGACGCTTTTGTTGCCACTTACAAGAGACGTGGAGGTCAGAGTGGTATAACAAGACGCTTTTAATGCCCCTCAGAAGAGACGTGGAGGTCAGAGTGGTATAACAAAACGCTTTTAATGCCCCATACAAGAGACGTGGAGGTCAGAGTGGTATAACAAGATGCTTTTAATGCCCCTTACAAGAGACGTAAAGGTCAGAGTGGTAAAACAAAACGCATTTAATTCCCCTCAGAAGAGACGTGGAGGTCAGAGTGGAATAAAAAGACGCTCTTAATGCCCCTTTCAAGAGACGTGGAGGTCAGAGTGGTATAACAAAATGCTTTTAACGCACCTTACAAGAGACGTGGACGTCAGAGTGGTATTACAAAACGCTTTTAATGCCCCTTACAAAAGACATGGAGGTCAGAGTGGTATAAAAAGATGCTTTTAATGCCCCTTACAAGAGACGTGGAGATCAGAGTGTTAGAACAAGACGCTTTTAATGCCCCTTACAAGAGATGTGGAGGTCAGAGTGGTATATCAAGACGCTTTTAATGCCCCTCAGAAGAGACGTGGAGGTCAGAGTGGTATAACAAGAAGCTTTTAATGCACCTCAGAAGAGACGTGGAGCTCAGAGTGGTATAACAAGACGCTTTTATTGCCCCTTACAAGAGACGTGGAGGTCAGAGTGGTATAACAAGATGCTTTTAATGCCCCATACAAGAGACGTGGAGGTCAGAGTGGTATAACAAGACTCATTTAATGCCCCTCAGAAGAGACGTGGAGGTCAGAGTGGTATAACAAGACGCTTTCAATGACCCTTACAAGAGACGTGGAGGTCAGAGTGGCATAACAAGATTTTTTTATTGCCCCTTAGAAGAGACATGGAGGTCAGAGTGGAATAACAAGACGCTATTAATGCCCATTACAAGAGACGTGGAGGTCAGAGTGGTATAACAAGATGCTTTTAATGCCCCTCAGAAGTGACGTGGAGGTCAGAGGGGTATAGCAAGACGCATTTAATGCCGCTTACAAGAGACATGGAAGTCAGCGTGGTATAACAAGACGCTTTTTATGCCCCTTACAAGAGACGTGGAGGTCAGAGTGGTATAACAAGACTCATTTAATGCCCCTCAGAAGAGACGTGGAGGTCAGAGTGGTATAACAAGATGCTTTCAATGACCTTTACAAGAGACGTGGAGGTAAGAGTGGCATAACAAGACTGTTTTATAGCCCCTTAGAAGAGACGTGGAGGTCAGAGTGGAATAACAAGACGCTATTAATGCCCATTACAAGAGACGTGGAGGTCAGAGTGGTATAACAAGATGCTTTTAATGCCCCTCAGAAGAGACGTGGAGGTCAGAGGGGTATAACAAGACGCATTTAATGCCGCTTACAAGAGACGTGGAGGTCAGAGTGGTATAACAAGACGCTTTTAATGCCCCTTACAAGAGACGTGGAGGTCAGAGTGGTATAAAAAGACGCTTTTAATGCCCCTCAGAAGAGACGTGGAGGTCAGAGTGGTATAAATAGACGCTTTTAATGCCCCTTACAAGAGACGTGGAGGTCAGAGTGGTATAACAAGACGCTTTTAATGCCCCTTACAAGAGACATGGAGGTCAGAGTGGTATAACAAGACGCTTTTAATGCCCCTCAGAAGGGTCGTGGAGGTCAGAGTGGTATAACAAGACGCTTTTAATGTCCCTTACAAGAGATGTGGAGGTCAGAGTGGTATAACAAGACGCTTTTAATGCCCCTCAGAAGAGACGTGGAGGTCACAGTGGTATAACAAGATGGTTTTAATGCCCTCCGAAGAGACGTGGACGTTAGAGTGGTATAACAAGATGCTTTTAATGCCCCTTATAAGAGACGTGGAGGTCAGAGTGGTATAACTTGACTCTTTTAATGCCCCTTACAAGAAACGTGGAGGTCAGAGTCGTATAACAAGACGCTTTTAATGCCCCTCAAAAGAGACGTGGAAGTCGGAGTGGTATAACAAGACTCTTTTAATGCCCCTTACAAGAGACGTGGAGGTCAGAGTGGTATAACAAGACGCTTTTAATGCCCCTTACAAGAGACGTGGAGGTCAGAGTGGTATAACAATTGCTTTTAATGCCAGTCAGAAGAGAGGTGGAGGTCAGAGTGGTATAACAAGATGCCTTTAATGCCCCTTACAAGAGACTTGGAGGTCAGAGTGGTATAACAAGGCACTTTTAATGCCCCTCAGAAGGGAAGTGGAGGTCAGAATGGTATAACAAGACGCTTTTAATGCCCCTCAGAAGAGATGTGGAGGTCAGAGAAGTGTAAGAAGACGCTTTTAATGCCCCTTATAAGAGACGTGGAGGTCAGAGTGGTATAACAAGTCGCGTTTAATGCCCCTTACAAGAAATGTGGAGGTCAGAGTCGTATAACAAGATGTTTTTAATGATCCTCAAAAGAGACGTGGAGGTCAGAGTGGTATAACAAGTCGCTTTTAATGCATGTCAGAAAAGAGGTGGAGGTCACAGTGGTATAACAAGACGCTTTTAATGTCCCTCAGAAGAGACGTGGAGGTCAGAGTGGTATAACAAGACTCTTTAAATGCCCCTTACAAGAGATGTGGAGGTCAGAGTGGTATAACAAGACGCTTTTAATGCCCCTCAGAAGAGACGTGGAGGTCAGAGTGGTATAACAAGACGCTTTTAATGCCCCATACAAGAGACGTGGAGGTCAGAGTGGTATAACAAGACTCATTTAATGCCCCTCAGAAGAGACGTGGAGGTCAGAGTGGTATAACTAGACGATTTCAATGACCCTTACAAGAGACGTGGAGGTCAGAGTGGCATAACAAGATTTTTTTATTGCCCCTTAGAAGAGACATGGAGGTCAGAGTGGAATAACAAGACGCTATTAATGCCCATTACAAGAGACGTGGAGGTCAGAGTGGTATAACAAGATGCTTTTAATACCCCTCAGAAGAGACGTGGAGGTCAGAGGGGTATAGCAAGACTCATTTAATGCCGCTTACAAGAGACATGGAAGTCAGCGTGGTATAACAAGACGCTTTTAATGCCGATTACAAGAGACGTGGAGGTCAGAGTGGTATAACAAGACTCATTTAATGCCCCTCAGAAGAGACGTGGAGGTCAGAGTGGTATAACAAGACGCTTTCAATGACCTTTACAAGAGACGTGGAGGTAAGAGTGGCATAACAAGACTCTTTTATTGCCCCTTAGTAGAGACGTGGAGGTCAGAGTGGAATAACAAGACGCTATTAATGCCCATTACAAGAGACGTGGAGGTCAGAGTGGTATAACAAGATGCTTTTAATGCCCCTCAGAAGAGACGTGGAGGTCAGAGGGGTATAGCAAGACGCATTTAATGCCGCTTACAAGAGACATGGAAGTCAGCGTGGTATAACAAGACGCTTTTAATGCCCCTTACAAGAGACGTGGAGGTCAGAGTGGTATAACAAGACTCATTTAATGCCCCTCAGAAGAGACGTGGAAGTCAGAGTGGTATAACAAGACGCTTTCAATGACCTTTACAAGAGACGTGGAGGTAAGAGTGGCATAACAAGACTCTTTTATTGCCCCTTAGAAGAGACGTGGAGGTCAGAGTGGAATAACATGACGCTATTAATGCCCATTACAAGAGACGTGGAGGTCAGAGTGGTATAACAAGATGCTTTTAATGCCCCTCAGAAGAGACGTGGAGGTCAGAGGGGTATAACAAGACGCATTTAATGCCGCTTACAAGAGACGTGGAGGTCAGAGTGGTATAACAAGACGCTTTTAATGCCCCTTACAAGAGACGTGGAGGTCAGAGTGGTATAAAAAGACGCTTTTAATGCCCCTCAGAAGAGACGTGGAGGTCAGAGTGGTATAAATAGACGCTTTTAATGCCCCTTACAAGAGACGTGGAGGTCAGAGTGGTATAACAAGAAGCTTTTAATGCCCCTCAGAAGAGACATGGAGGTCAGAGTGGTATAACAAGACGATTTTAATGCCCCTTACAAGAGACGTGGAGGCCAGAGTGGTATAACAAGACGCTTTTAATGCCCTTCAGAAGAGACGTGGAGGTCAGAGTGGTATAACAAGATGCTTTAATGACCCTTAAAAGAGACGTGGAGTTCAGAGTGGTATAACAGGACGCTTTTAATGCCACTTACAAGAGACGTGGAGGTCAGAATGGTATAACAATACGCTTTTAATGCCCCTCAGAAGAGACATGGAGGTCAGAGTGGTATAACAAGACGCTTTTAATGCCCCTCAGAAGAGACGTGGATGTCAGAGTGGTATAACAAGACGCTGTTAATGCCCCTTACAAGAGACGTGGAGGTCAGAGTGGTATAGCAAGACGCTTTTAATGCCCCTCAGAAGAGACGTGGAGGTCAGAGTGGTATAACAAGACGCTTTTAATGCCCCTCAGAAGAGACGTGGAGATCAGAGTGGTATAACAAGATGGTTTTAATGCCCCTCAGAAGAGACGTGGAGGTCAGAGTGGTATAACAAGATGCTTTTAATGGCCCTTACAAAAGACGTGGAGGTCCGAGTGGTTTAGCAAGACGCTTTTAATGCTCCTTACAAGAGACGTGGAGATCAGAGAGGTCTAACAAGACTCTTTTAATGCCCCTCAGAAGAGATGTGGAGGTCAGAGATGTATAACAAGACGCTTTTAATGCCCCGTATAAGAGACGTGGAGGTCAGACTGGTATAACAAGACGCTTTTAATGCCCCTTACAAGAAACGTGGAGGTCAGAGTGGTATAACAAGGCGCTTTTAATGCCCCTTACAAGAGACGTGGAGGTCAGAGTGCAATAACAAGACACTTTTAATGCCACTCAGAAGAAACGTGGAGGTCAGTGTGGTATAACAAGTCACTTTTAATGCCTGTCAGAAGAGAGGTGGAGGTCAGAGTGGAATAAAAAGAAGCTCTTAATGCCCCTTACAAGAGACGTGGAGGTCAGAGTGGTATAACAAGATGCTTTTAATGCCCCTTACAAGAGACTTGGAGGTCAGAGTGCTATAACAAGATGCTTTTAATGCCCCTCAGAAGAGAAGTGGAGGTCAGAGTGGTATAACAAGATGCTTTTAATGCCCCTCAGAAGAGACGTGGAGGTCAGAGTGGTATAACAAGATGCTTTTAATGCCCCTTACAAGAGACGTGGAGGTCAGAGTGGTATAACAATACGCTTTTAATGCCCCTCAGAAGAGACATGGAGGTCAGAGTGGTATAACAAGACGCTTTTAATGCCCCTTACAAGAGACGTGGAGGTCAGAGTGGTATAACAATAGCTTTTAATGCCCCTCAGAAGAGACGTGGATGTCAGAGTGGTATAACAAGACGCTTTTAATGCCCCTTACAAGAGACGTGGAGGTCAGAGTCGTATAACAAGACACTTTTAATGCCCCTCAGAAGAGATGTGGAGGTCAGAGTGGTATAACAAGACGCTTTTAATGGCCATTACAAGAGACGTGGAGGTCAGAGTGGTATAACAAGATGCTTTTAATGCCCCTCAGAAGAGAAGTGGAGTTCAGAGTGGTATAACAAGAGTCTTTTAATGCCTCTCATAAGAGACGTGCATGTCAGAGTGGTATAACAAGACGCCTTTAATGCCCCTCAGTAAAGACGTTGAGGTCAGATTAGAATAACAAGATGCTTTTAATACCCCTTACAAGAGACGTGGAGGTCAGAGTGGTATAACAATACGCTTTTAATGCCCCTTACAAGAGACGTGGAAGTCAGAGTGGTATAACAAGACTCTTTTAATGCCCCTCAGAAGAGACGTGGAGGTCAGAGAGGGAAAAAAAAGATGCTTTTAATGCCTTTCAGAAGAGACGTGGAGGTCAAAGTGGTATAACAAGATGCTTTTAATGCCCCTCAGAAGATATGTGGAGGTCAGAGTTGTATATCAAGACCCTTTTAGTGACCCTTATATGAGACGTGGAGGTCAGAGTGGTATAACACGACACTTTTAATGCCCCTTACAAGAAACGTGGAGGTCAGAGTGGTATAACAAGACTCTTTTAATGCCCCTTACAAAAGACGTGGAGGTCAGATTCGTATAACAAGACGCTTTTATTGCCCCTCAGAAGAGACGTGAAGGTTAGAGTGGTATAACACGACGCTTTTAATGCCACTCAGAAGAGACGTGGAGGTCAGAGTGGTATAACAAGATGCTTTTAATGAACATTACAAGAGACGTGGAGGTCAAAGTGGTATAACAAGACGCTTTTGTTGCCACTTACAAGAGACGTGGAGGTCAGAGTGGTATAACAAGACGCTTTTAATGCCCCTCAGAAGAGACGTGGAGGTCAGAGTGGTATAACAAAACGCTTTTAATGCCCCATACAAGAGACGTGGAGGTCAGAGTGGTATAACAAGATGCTTTTAATGCCCCTTACAAGAGACGTAAAGGTCAGAGTGGTAAAACAAGACGCATTTAATTCCCCTCAGAAGAGACGTGGAGGTCAGAGTGGAATAAAAAGACGCTCTTAATGCCCCTTTCAAGAGACGTGGAGGTCAGAGTGGTATAACAAAATGCTTTTAACGCACCTTACAAGAGACGTGGACGTCAGAGTGGTATTACAAAACGCTTTTAATGCCCCTTACAAAAGACATGGAGGTCAGAGTGGTATAAAAAGATGCTTTTAATGCCCCTTACAAGAGACGTGGAGATCAGAGTGTTAGAACAAGACGCTTTTAATGCCCCTTACAAGAGATGTGGAGGTCAGAGTGGTATATCAAGACGCTTTTAATGCCCCTCAGAAGAGACGTGGAGGTCAGAGTGGTATAACAAGAAGCTTTTAATGCACCTCAGAAGAGACGTGGAGCTCAGAGTGGTATAACAAGACGCTTTTATTGCCCCTTACAAGAGACGTGGAGGTCAGAGTGGTATAACAAGATGCTTTTAATGCCCATCAGAAGAGACGTGGAGGTCAGAGTCGTATAACAAGAAGCTTTTAATGCCCCTCAGAAGAGAAGTGGAGGTCAGAGTGGTATAACAAAACGCTTTTAATGCCGCTTACAAGAGACGTGGAGGTCAGAGTGGTATAACAAGACGCTTTTAATGCCCCTTACAAAAGACGTGGAATTCAGAGTGGTATAACAAGACGCTTTTAATGCCCCTCAGAAGAGACGTGGAGGTCAGAGAGGTATAACACGACGCTTTTAATGCCCCTTACAAGAGACGTGGAGGTCAGAGTGGTATAACAAGACGCTTTTAATGCCACTCAGAAGAGACGTGGAGGTCAGAGTGGTATAACAAGATGCTTTTAATGAACCTTAGAGACGTGGAGGTCAGAGTGCTATAACAAGACACTTTTAATGCCCTTCAGAAGAGACGTGGAGGTCAGAGTGGTATAACAAGATTGTTTTAATGCCCCTCCGAAGAGACGTGGAGGTTAGAGTTGTATAACAAGACACATTAATGCCCCTTATAAGAGACGTGGAGGTCAGAGTGGTATAACAAGATGCTTTTAATGACCCTTACAAGAAACGTGGAGGTCAGAGTCGTATAACAAGACGCTTTTAATACCCCTTAAAAGAGACGTGGAAGTCAGAGTGGTATAACAAGAAGCTTTTAGTGCCCCTTACAAGAGACGTGGAGGTCAGAGTGGTATAACAAGACGCTTTTAATGCCCCTTACAAGAGACGTGGAGGTCAGAGTGCTATAACAAGACACTTTTAATGCCCTTCAGAAGAGACGTGGAGGTCAGAGTGGTATAACAAGTCGATTTTAATGCCTGTCAGAAGAGAGGTGGACGTCAGAGGGGTATAACAAGTCGCCTTTAATGCCCCTTTCAAGAGACGTGGAGGTCAGAGTGGTATAACAATATGCTTTTAATGCCCCTTACAAGAGACGTGGAGGTCAGAGTGGTATAACAAGACGCTTTTAATGCCCCTCAGAAGAGACGTGGAGGTCAGAGTGGTATAACAAGACACTTTAATTGCCCCTTACAAGAGACTTGGAGGTCAGAGTGGTATAACAAGACACTTTTAATGCCCCTCAGAAGGGACGTGAAGGTCAGAGTGGTATAACAAGACGCTTTTAATGCCCCTTACAAGATATGTGGAGGTCAGAGTGGTATAACAAGACGGTTTTAATCCCCCTTGAAAGAGACGTGGAGGTCAGAGTGGTATAACAAGACACTTTTAATGCACCTCAGAAGAGACGTGGAGGTCAGAGTGGTATAACAAGACACTTTTAATGCCCCCCAGAAGAGATGTGGAGGTCAGAGAAGTGTAATAAGATGCTTTTAATGCCCCTTATAAGAGACGTGGAGGTCAGAGTGGTATAACAAGACGCTTTTAGTGCCCCTTACAAGAAACGTGGAGGTCAGAGTCGTATAACAAGACCTTTTTAATGCCCCTCAAAAGAGACGTGGAGGTCAGAGTGGTATAACAAGTCGCTTTTAATGCATGTCAGAAAAGAGGTGGAGGTCACAGTGGTATAACAAGACGCTTTTAATGCCCTTTACAAGAGACGTGGAGGTCAGAGTGATATAACAAGATGCTTTTAAGGCCCCTTACAAGAGAAGTGGAGGTCAGATTGGTATAACAAGACGCTTTTAATGCCCCTCAGAAGAGACGAGGAGGTCAGAGTGGTATAACAAGACTCTTTAAATGCTCCTTACAAGAGACTTGGAGGTCAGAGTGGTATAACAAGATGTTTTTAATGCCCCTCAGAAGAGACGTGGAGGTCAGAGTGGTATAGCAAGACGCTTTTAATGCCCCTCAGAAGAGACGTGGAGGTCAGAGTGGTATAACAAGACGCTTTTAATGCCCCTCAGAAGAGACGTGGAGATCAGAGTGGTATAACAAGATGGTTTTAATGCCCCTCAGAAGAGACGTGGAGGTCAGAGTGGTATAACAAGATGCTTTTAATGGCCCTTACAAAAGACGTGGAGGTCCGAGTGGTTTAGCAAGACGCTTTTAATGCTCCTTACAAGAGACGTGGAGATCAGAGAGGTCTAACAAGACTCTTTTAATGCCCCTCAGAAGAGATGTGGAGGTCAGAGATGTATAACAAGACGCTTTTAATGCCCCGTATAAGAGACGTGGAGGTCAGACTGGTATAACAAGACGCTTTTAATGCCCCTTACAAGAAACGTGGAGGTCAGAGTGGTATAACAAGGCGCTTTTAATGCCCCTTACAAGAGACGTGGAGGTCAGAGTGCAATAACAAGACACTTTTAATGCCACTCAGAAGAAACGTGGAGGTCAGTGTGGTATAACAAGTCACTTTTAATGCCTGTCAGAAGAGAGGTGGAGGTCAGAGTGGAATAAAAAGAAGCTCTTAATGCCCCTTACAAGAGACGTGGAGGTCAGAGTGGTATAACAAGATGCTTTTAATGCCCCTTACAAGAGACTTGGAGGTCAGAGTGCTATAACAAGATGCTTTTAATGCCCCTCAGAAGAGAAGTGGAGGTCAGAGTGGTATAACAAGATGCTTTTAATGCCCCTCAGAAGAGACGTGGAGGTCAGAGTGGTATAACAAGATGCTTTTAATGCCCCTTACAAGAGACGTGGAGGTCAGAGTGGTATAACAATACGCTTTTAATGCCCCTCAGAAGAGACATGGAGGTCAGAGTGGTATAACAAGACGCTTTTAATGCCCCTTACAAGAGACGTGGAGGTCAGAGTGGTATAACAATAGCTTTTAATGCCCCTCAGAAGAGACGTGGATGTCAGAGTGGTATAACAAGACGCTTTTAATGCCCCTTACAAGAGACGTGGAGGTCAGAGTCGTATAACAAGACACTTTTAATGCCCCTCAGAAGAGATGTGGAGGTCAGAGTGGTATAACAAGACGCTTTTAATGGCCATTACAAGAGACGTGGAGGTCAGAGTGGTATAACAAGATGCTTTTAATGCCCCTCAGAAGAGAAGTGGAGTTCAGAGTGGTATAACAAGAGTCTTTTAATGCCTCTCATAAGAGACGTGCATGTCAGAGTGGTATAACAAGACGCCTTTAATGCCCCTCAGTAAAGACGTTGAGGTCAGATTAGAATAACAAGATGCTTTTAATACCCCTTACAAGAGACGTGGAGGTCAGAGTGGTATAACAATACGCTTTTAATGCCCCTTACAAGAGACGTGGAAGTCAGAGTGGTATAACAAGACTCTTTTAATGCCCCTCAGAAGAGACGTGGAGGTCAGAGAGGGAAAAAAAAGATGCTTTTAATGCCCTTCAGAAGAGACGTGGAGGTCAAAGTGGTATAACAAGATGCTTTTAATGCCCCTCAGAAGAGATGTGGAGGTCAGAGTTGTATATCAAGACCCTTTTAGTGACCCTTATATGAGACGTGGAGGTCAGAGTGGTATAACACGACACTTTTAATGCCCCTTACAAGAAACGTGGAGGTCAGAGTGGTATAACAAGACTCTTTTAATGCCCCTTACAAAAGACGTGGAGGTCAGATTCGTATAACAAGACGCTTTTATTGCCCCTCAGAAGAGACGTGAAGGTTAGAGTGGTATAACACGACGCTTTTAATGCCACTCAGAAGAGACGTGGAGGTCAGAGTGGTATAACAAGATGCTTTTAATGAACATTACAAGAGACGTGGAGGTCAAAGTGGTATAACAAGACGCTTTTGTTGCCACTTACAAGAGACGTGGAGGTCAGAGTGGTATAACAAGACGCTTTTAATGCCCCTCAGAAGAGACGTGGAGGTCAGAGTGGTATAACAAAACGCTTTTAATGCCCCATACAAGAGACGTGGAGGTCAGAGTGGTATAACAAGATGCTTTTAATGCCCCTTACAAGAGACGTAAAGGTCAGAGTGGTAAAACAAGACGCATTTAATTCCCCTCAGAAGAGACGTGGTGGTCAGAGTGGAATAAAAAGACGCTCTTAATGCCCCTTTCAAGAGACGTGGAGGTCAGAGTGGTATAACAAAATGCTTTTAACGCACCTTACAAGAGACGTGGACGTCAGAGTGGTATTACAAAACGCTTTTAATGCCCCTTACAAAAGACATGGAGGTCAGAGTGGTATAAAAAGATGCTTTTAATGCCCCTTACAAGAGACGTGGAGATCAGAGTGTTAGAACAAGACGCTTTTAATGCCCCTTACAAGAGATGTGGAGGTCAGAGTGGTATATCAAGACGCTTTTAATGCCCCTCAGAAGAGACGTGGAGGTCAGAGTGGTATAACAAGATGCTTTTAATGGCCCTTACAAAAGACGTGGAGGTCCGAGTGGTTTAGCAAGACGCTTTTAATGCTCCTTACAAGAGACGTGGAGATCAGAGAGGTCTAACAAGACTCTTTTAATGCCCCTCAGAAGAGATGTGGAGGTCAGAGTGGTATAACAAGACGCTTTCAATGACCCTTACAAGAGACGTGGAGGTCAGAGTGGCATAACAAGATTTTTTTATTGCCCCTTAGAAGAGACATGGAGGTCAGAGTGGAATAACAAGACGCTATTAATGCCCATTACAAGAGACGTGGAGGTCAGAGTGGTATAACAAGATGCTTTTAATGCCCCTCAGAAGTGACGTGGAGGTCAGAGGGGTATAGCAAGACGCATTTAATGCCGCTTACAAGAGACATGGAAGTCAGCGTGGTATAACAAGACGCTTTTTATGCCCCTTACAAGAGACGTGGAGGTCAGAGTGGTATAACAAGACTCATTTAATGCCCCTCAGAAGAGACGTGGAGGTCAGAGTGGTATAACAAGATGCTTTCAATGACCTTTACAAGAGACGTGGAGGTAAGAGTGGCATAACAAGACTGTTTTATAGCCCCTTAGAAGAGACGTGGAGGTCAGAGTGGAATAACAAGACGCTATTAATGCCCATTACAAGAGACGTGGAGGTCAGAGTGGTATAACAAGATGCTTTTAATGCCCCTCAGAAGAGACGTGGAGGTCAGAGGGGTATAACAAGACGCATTTAATGCCGCTTACAAGAGACGTGGAGGTCAGAGTGGTATAACAAGACGCTTTTAATGCCCCTTACAAGAGACGTGGAGGTCAGAGTGGTATAAAAAGACGCTTTTAATGCCCCTCAGAAGAGACGTGGAGGTCAGAGTGGTATAAATAGACGCTTTTAATGCCCCTTACAAGAGACGTGGAGGTCAGAGTGGTATAACAAGACGCTTTTAATGCCCCTTACAAGAGACATGGAGGTCAGAGTGGTATAACAAGACGCTTTTAATGCCCCTCAGAAGGGTCGTGGAGGTCAGAGTGGTATAACAAGACGCTTTTAATGTCCCTTACAAGAGATGTGGAGGTCAGAGTGGTATAACAAGACGCTTTTAATGCCCCTCAGAAGAGACGTGGAGGTCACAGTGGTATAACAAGATGGTTTTAATGCCCTCCGAAGAGACGTGGACGTTAGAGTGGTATAACAAGATGCTTTTAATGCCCCTTATAAGAGACGTGGAGGTCAGAGTGGTATAACTTGACTCTTTTAATGCCCCTTACAAGAAACGTGGAGGTCAGAGTCGTATAACAAGACGCTTTTAATGCCCCTCAAAAGAGACGTGGAAGTCGGAGTGGTATAACAAGACTCTTTTAATGCCCCTTACAAGAGACGTGGAGGTCAGAGTGGTATAACAAGACGCTTTTAATGCCCCTTACAAGAGACGTGGAGGTCAGAGTGGTATAACAATTGCTTTTAATGCCAGTCAGAAGAGAGGTGGAGGTCAGAGTGGTATAACAAGATGCCTTTAATGCCCCTTACAAGAGACTTGGAGGTCAGAGTGGTATAACAAGGCACTTTTAATGCCCCTCAGAAGGGAAGTGGAGGTCAGAATGGTATAACAAGACGCTTTTAATGCCCCTCAGAAGAGATGTGGAGGTCAGAGAAGTGTAAGAAGACGCTTTTAATGCCCCTTATAAGAGACGTGGAGGTCAGAGTGGTATAACAAGTCGCGTTTAATGCCCCTTACAAGAAATGTGGAGGTCAGAGTCGTATAACAAGATGTTTTTAATGATCCTCAAAAGAGACGTGGAGGTCAGAGTGGTATAACAAGTCGCTTTTAATGCATGTCAGAAAAGAGGTGGAGGTCACAGTGGTATAACAAGACGCTTTTAATGTCCCTCAGAAGAGACGTGGAGGTCAGAGTGGTATAACAAGACTCTTTAAATGCCCCTTACAAGAGATGTGGAGGTCAGAGTGGTATAACAAGACGCTTTTAATGCCCCTCAGAAGAGACGTGGAGGTCAGAGTGGTATAACAAGACGCTTTTAATGCCCCATACAAGAGACGTGGAGGTCAGAGTGGTATAACAAGACTCATTTAATGCCCCTCAGAAGAGACGTGGAGGTCAGAGTGGTATAACTAGACGATTTCAATGACCCTTACAAGAGACGTGGAGGTCAGAGTGGCATAACAAGATTTTTTTATTGCCCCTTAGAAGAGACATGGAGGTCAGAGTGGAATAACAAGACGCTATTAATGCCCATTACAAGAGACGTGGAGGTCAGAGTGGTATAACAAGATGCTTTTAATACCCCTCAGAAGAGACGTGGAGGTCAGAGGGGTATAGCAAGACTCATTTAATGCCGCTTACAAGAGACATGGAAGTCAGCGTGGTATAACAAGACGCTTTTAATGCCGATTACAAGAGACGTGGAGGTCAGAGTGGTATAACAAGACTCATTTAATGCCCCTCAGAAGAGACGTGGAGGTCAGAGTGGTATAACAAGACGCTTTCAATGACCTTTACAAGAGACGTGGAGGTAAGAGTGGCATAACAAGACTCTTTTATTGCCCCTTAGTAGAGACGTGGAGGTCAGAGTGGAATAACAAGACGCTATTAATGCCCATTACAAGAGACGTGGAGGTCAGAGTGGTATAACAAGATGCTTTTAATGCCCCTCAGAAGAGACGTGGAGGTCAGAGGGGTATAGCAAGACGCATTTAATGCCGCTTACAAGAGACATGGAAGTCAGCGTGGTATAACAAGACGCTTTTAATGCCCCTTACAAGAGACGTGGAGGTCAGAGTGGTATAACAAGACTCATTTAATGCCCCTCAGAAGAGACGTGGAAGTCAGAGTGGTATAACAAGACGCTTTCAATGACCTTTACAAGAGACGTGGAGGTAAGAGTGGCATAACAAGACTCTTTTATTGCCCCTTAGAAGAGACGTGGAGGTCAGAGTGGAATAACATGACGCTATTAATGCCCATTACAAGAGACGTGGAGGTCAGAGTGGTATAACAAGATGCTTTTAATGCCCCTCAGAAGAGACGTGGAGGTCAGAGGGGTATAACAAGACGCATTTAATGCCGCTTACAAGAGACGTGGAGGTCAGAGTGGTATAACAAGACGCTTTTAATGCCCCTTACAAGAGACGTGGAGGTCAGAGTGGTATAAAAAGACGCTTTTAATGCCCCTCAGAAGAGACGTGGAGGTCAGAGTGGTATAAATAGACGCTTTTAATGCCCCTTACAAGAGACGTGGAGGTCAGAGTGGTATAACAAGAAGCTTTTAATGCCCCTCAGAAGAGACATGGAGGTCAGAGTGGTATAACAAGACGATTTTAATGCCCCTTACAAGAGACGTGGAGGCCAGAGTGGTATAACAAGACGCTTTTAATGCCCTTCAGAAGAGACGTGGAGGTCAGAGTGGTATAACAAGATGCTTTAATGACCCTTAAAAGAGACGTGGAGTTCAGAGTGGTATAACAGGACGCTTTTAATGCCACTTACAAGAGACGTGGAGGTCAGAATGGTATAACAATACGCTTTTAATGCCCCTCAGAAGAGACATGGAGGTCAGAGTGGTATAACAAGACGCTTTTAATGCCCCTCAGAAGAGACGTGGATGTCAGAGTGGTATAACAAGACGCTGTTAATGCCCCTTACAAGAGACGTGGAGGTCAGAGTGGTATAGCAAGACGCTTTTAATGCCCCTCAGAAGAGACGTGGAGGTCAGAGTGGTATAACAAGACGCTTTTAATGCCCCTCAGAAGAGACGTGGAGATCAGAGTGGTATAACAAGATGGTTTTAATGCCCCTCAGAAGAGACGTGGAGGTCAGAGTGGTATAACAAGATGCTTTTAATGGCCCTTACAAAAGACGTGGAGGTCCGAGTGGTTTAGCAAGACGCTTTTAATGCTCCTTACAAGAGACGTGGAGATCAGAGAGGTCTAACAAGACTCTTTTAATGCCCCTCAGAAGAGATGTGGAGGTCAGAGATGTATAACAAGACGCTTTTAATGCCCCGTATAAGAGACGTGGAGGTCAGACTGGTATAACAAGACGCTTTTAATGCCCCTTACAAGAAACGTGGAGGTCAGAGTGGTATAACAAGGCGCTTTTAATGCCCCTTACAAGAGACGTGGAGGTCAGAGTGCAATAACAAGACACTTTTAATGCCACTCAGAAGAAACGTGGAGGTCAGTGTGGTATAACAAGTCACTTTTAATGCCTGTCAGAAGAGAGGTGGAGGTCAGAGTGGAATAAAAAGAAGCTCTTAATGCCCCTTACAAGAGACGTGGAGGTCAGAGTGGTATAACAAGATGCTTTTAATGCCCCTTACAAGAGACTTGGAGGTCAGAGTGCTATAACAAGATGCTTTTAATGCCCCTCAGAAGAGAAGTGGAGGTCAGAGTGGTATAACAAGATGCTTTTAATGCCCCTCAGAAGAGACGTGGAGGTCAGAGTGGTATAACAAGATGCTTTTAATGCCCCTTACAAGAGACGTGGAGGTCAGAGTGGTATAACAATACGCTTTTAATGCCCCTCAGAAGAGACATGGAGGTCAGAGTGGTATAACAAGACGCTTTTAATGCCCCTTACAAGAGACGTGGAGGTCAGAGTGGTATAACAATAGCTTTTAATGCCCCTCAGAAGAGACGTGGATGTCAGAGTGGTATAACAAGACGCTTTTAATGCCCCTTACAAGAGACGTGGAGGTCAGAGTCGTATAACAAGACACTTTTAATGCCCCTCAGAAGAGATGTGGAGGTCAGAGTGGTATAACAAGACGCTTTTAATGGCCATTACAAGAGACGTGGAGGTCAGAGTGGTATAACAAGATGCTTTTAATGCCCCTCAGAAGAGAAGTGGAGTTCAGAGTGGTATAACAAGAGTCTTTTAATGCCTCTCATAAGAGACGTGCATGTCAGAGTGGTATAACAAGACGCCTTTAATGCCCCTCAGTAAAGACGTTGAGGTCAGATTAGAATAACAAGATGCTTTTAATACCCCTTACAAGAGACGTGGAGGTCAGAGTGGTATAACAATACGCTTTTAATGCCCCTTACAAGAGACGTGGAAGTCAGAGTGGTATAACAAGACTCTTTTAATGCCCCTCAGAAGAGACGTGGAGGTCAGAGAGGGAAAAAAAAGATGCTTTTAATGCCTTTCAGAAGAGACGTGGAGGTCAAAGTGGTATAACAAGATGCTTTTAATGCCCCTCAGAAGATATGTGGAGGTCAGAGTTGTATATCAAGACCCTTTTAGTGACCCTTATATGAGACGTGGAGGTCAGAGTGGTATAACACGACACTTTTAATGCCCCTTACAAGAAACGTGGAGGTCAGAGTGGTATAACAAGACTCTTTTAATGCCCCTTACAAAAGACGTGGAGGTCAGATTCGTATAACAAGACGCTTTTATTGCCCCTCAGAAGAGACGTGAAGGTTAGAGTGGTATAACACGACGCTTTTAATGCCACTCAGAAGAGACGTGGAGGTCAGAGTGGTATAACAAGATGCTTTTAATGAACATTACAAGAGACGTGGAGGTCAAAGTGGTATAACAAGACGCTTTTGTTGCCACTTACAAGAGACGTGGAGGTCAGAGTGGTATAACAAGACGCTTTTAATGCCCCTCAGAAGAGACGTGGAGGTCAGAGTGGTATAACAAAACGCTTTTAATGCCCCATACAAGAGACGTGGAGGTCAGAGTGGTATAACAAGATGCTTTTAATGCCCCTTACAAGAGACGTAAAGGTCAGAGTGGTAAAACAAGACGCATTTAATTCCCCTCAGAAGAGACGTGGAGGTCAGAGTGGAATAAAAAGACGCTCTTAATGCCCCTTTCAAGAGACGTGGAGGTCAGAGTGGTATAACAAAATGCTTTTAACGCACCTTACAAGAGACGTGGACGTCAGAGTGGTATTACAAAACGCTTTTAATGCCCCTTACAAAAGACATGGAGGTCAGAGTGGTATAAAAAGATGCTTTTAATGCCCCTTACAAGAGACGTGGAGATCAGAGTGTTAGAACAAGACGCTTTTAATGCCCCTTACAAGAGATGTGGAGGTCAGAGTGGTATATCAAGACGCTTTTAATGCCCCTCAGAAGAGACGTGGAGGTCAGAGTGGTATAACAAGAAGCTTTTAATGCACCTCAGAAGAGACGTGGAGCTCAGAGTGGTATAACAAGACGCTTTTATTGCCCCTTACAAGAGACGTGGAGGTCAGAGTGGTATAACAAGATGCTTTTAATGCCCATCAGAAGAGACGTGGAGGTCAGAGTCGTATAACAAGAAGCTTTTAATGCCCCTCAGAAGAGAAGTGGAGGTCAGAGTGGTATAACAAAACGCTTTTAATGCCGCTTACAAGAGACGTGGAGGTCAGAGTGGTATAACAAGACGCTTTTAATGCCCCTTACAAAAGACGTGGAATTCAGAGTGGTATAACAAGACGCTTTTAATGCCCCTCAGAAGAGACGTGGAGGTCAGAGAGGTATAACACGACGCTTTTAATGCCCCTTACAAGAGACGTGGAGGTCAGAGTGGTATAACAAGACGCTTTTAATGCCACTCAGAAGAGACGTGGAGGTCAGAGTGGTATAACAAGATGCTTTTAATGAACCTTAGAGACGTGGAGGTCAGAGTGCTATAACAAGACACTTTTAATGCCCTTCAGAAGAGACGTGGAGGTCAGAGTGGTATAACAAGATTGTTTTAATGCCCCTCCGAAGAGACGTGGAGGTTAGAGTTGTATAACAAGACACATTAATGCCCCTTATAAGAGACGTGGAGGTCAGAGTGGTATAACAAGATGCTTTTAATGACCCTTACAAGAAACGTGGAGGTCAGAGTCGTATAACAAGACGCTTTTAATACCCCTTAAAAGAGACGTGGAAGTCAGAGTGGTATAACAAGAAGCTTTTAGTGCCCCTTACAAGAGACGTGGAGGTCAGAGTGGTATAACAAGACGCTTTTAATGCCCCTTACAAGAGACGTGGAGGTCAGAGTGCTATAACAAGACACTTTTAATGCCCTTCAGAAGAGACGTGGAGGTCAGAGTGGTATAACAAGTCGATTTTAATGCCTGTCAGAAGAGAGGTGGACGTCAGAGGGGTATAACAAGTCGCCTTTAATGCCCCTTTCAAGAGACGTGGAGGTCAGAGTGGTATAACAATATGCTTTTAATGCCCCTTACAAGAGACGTGGAGGTCAGAGTGGTATAACAAGACGCTTTTAATGCCCCTCAGAAGAGACGTGGAGGTCAGAGTGGTATAACAAGACACTTTAATTGCCCCTTACAAGAGACTTGGAGGTCAGAGTGGTATAACAAGACACTTTTAATGCCCCTCAGAAGGGACGTGAAGGTCAGAGTGGTATAACAAGACGCTTTTAATGCCCCTTACAAGATATGTGGAGGTCAGAGTGGTATAACAAGACGGTTTTAATCCCCCTTGAAAGAGACGTGGAGGTCAGAGTGGTATAACAAGACACTTTTAATGCACCTCAGAAGAGACGTGGAGGTCAGAGTGGTATAACAAGACACTTTTAATGCCCCCCAGAAGAGATGTGGAGGTCAGAGAAGTGTAATAAGATGCTTTTAATGCCCCTTATAAGAGACGTGGAGGTCAGAGTGGTATAACAAGACGCTTTTAGTGCCCCTTACAAGAAACGTGGAGGTCAGAGTCGTATAACAAGACCTTTTTAATGCCCCTCAAAAGAGACGTGGAGGTCAGAGTGGTATAACAAGTCGCTTTTAATGCATGTCAGAAAAGAGGTGGAGGTCACAGTGGTATAACAAGACGCTTTTAATGCCCTTTACAAGAGACGTGGAGGTCAGAGTGATATAACAAGATGCTTTTAAGGCCCCTTACAAGAGAAGTGGAGGTCAGATTGGTATAACAAGACGCTTTTAATGCCCCTCAGAAGAGACGAGGAGGTCAGAGTGGTATAACAAGACTCTTTAAATGCTCCTTACAAGAGACTTGGAGGTCAGAGTGGTATAACAAGATGTTTTTAATGCCCCTCAGAAGAGACGTGGAGGTCAGAGTGGTATAGCAAGACGCTTTTAATGCCCCTCAGAAGAGACGTGGAGGTCAGAGTGGTATAACAAGACGCTTTTAATGCCCCTCAGAAGAGACGTGGAGATCAGAGTGGTATAACAAGATGGTTTTAATGCCCCTCAGAAGAGACGTGGAGGTCAGAGTGGTATAACAAGATGCTTTTAATGGCCCTTACAAAAGACGTGGAGGTCCGAGTGGTTTAGCAAGACGCTTTTAATGCTCCTTACAAGAGACGTGGAGATCAGAGAGGTCTAACAAGACTCTTTTAATGCCCCTCAGAAGAGATGTGGAGGTCAGAGATGTATAACAAGACGCTTTTAATGCCCCGTATAAGAGACGTGGAGGTCAGACTGGTATAACAAGACGCTTTTAATGCCCCTTACAAGAAACGTGGAGGTCAGAGTGGTATAACAAGGCGCTTTTAATGCCCCTTACAAGAGACGTGGAGGTCAGAGTGCAATAACAAGACACTTTTAATGCCACTCAGAAGAAACGTGGAGGTCAGTGTGGTATAACAAGTCACTTTTAATGCCTGTCAGAAGAGAGGTGGAGGTCAGAGTGGAATAAAAAGAAGCTCTTAATGCCCCTTACAAGAGACGTGGAGGTCAGAGTGGTATAACAAGATGCTTTTAATGCCCCTTACAAGAGACTTGGAGGTCAGAGTGCTATAACAAGATGCTTTTAATGCCCCTCAGAAGAGAAGTGGAGGTCAGAGTGGTATAACAAGATGCTTTTAATGCCCCTCAGAAGAGACGTGGAGGTCAGAGTGGTATAACAAGATGCTTTTAATGCCCCTTACAAGAGACGTGGAGGTCAGAGTGGTATAACAATACGCTTTTAATGCCCCTCAGAAGAGACATGGAGGTCAGAGTGGTATAACAAGACGCTTTTAATGCCCCTTACAAGAGACGTGGAGGTCAGAGTGGTATAACAATAGCTTTTAATGCCCCTCAGAAGAGACGTGGATGTCAGAGTGGTATAACAAGACGCTTTTAATGCCCCTTACAAGAGACGTGGAGGTCAGAGTCGTATAACAAGACACTTTTAATGCCCCTCAGAAGAGATGTGGAGGTCAGAGTGGTATAACAAGACGCTTTTAATGGCCATTACAAGAGACGTGGAGGTCAGAGTGGTATAACAAGATGCTTTTAATGCCCCTCAGAAGAGAAGTGGAGTTCAGAGTGGTATAACAAGAGTCTTTTAATGCCTCTCATAAGAGACGTGCATGTCAGAGTGGTATAACAAGACGCCTTTAATGCCCCTCAGTAAAGACGTTGAGGTCAGATTAGAATAACAAGATGCTTTTAATACCCCTTACAAGAGACGTGGAGGTCAGAGTGGTATAACAATACGCTTTTAATGCCCCTTACAAGAGACGTGGAAGTCAGAGTGGTATAACAAGACTCTTTTAATGCCCCTCAGAAGAGACGTGGAGGTCAGAGAGGGAAAAAAAAGATGCTTTTAATGCCCTTCAGAAGAGACGTGGAGGTCAAAGTGGTATAACAAGATGCTTTTAATGCCCCTCAGAAGAGATGTGGAGGTCAGAGTTGTATATCAAGACCCTTTTAGTGACCCTTATATGAGACGTGGAGGTCAGAGTGGTATAACACGACACTTTTAATGCCCCTTACAAGAAACGTGGAGGTCAGAGTGGTATAACAAGACTCTTTTAATGCCCCTTACAAAAGACGTGGAGGTCAGATTCGTATAACAAGACGCTTTTATTGCCCCTCAGAAGAGACGTGAAGGTTAGAGTGGTATAACACGACGCTTTTAATGCCACTCAGAAGAGACGTGGAGGTCAGAGTGGTATAACAAGATGCTTTTAATGAACATTACAAGAGACGTGGAGGTCAAAGTGGTATAACAAGACGCTTTTGTTGCCACTTACAAGAGACGTGGAGGTCAGAGTGGTATAACAAGACGCTTTTAATGCCCCTCAGAAGAGACGTGGAGGTCAGAGTGGTATAACAAAACGCTTTTAATGCCCCATACAAGAGACGTGGAGGTCAGAGTGGTATAACAAGATGCTTTTAATGCCCCTTACAAGAGACGTAAAGGTCAGAGTGGTAAAACAAGACGCATTTAATTCCCCTCAGAAGAGACGTGGTGGTCAGAGTGGAATAAAAAGACGCTCTTAATGCCCCTTTCAAGAGACGTGGAGGTCAGAGTGGTATAACAAAATGCTTTTAACGCACCTTACAAGAGACGTGGACGTCAGAGTGGTATTACAAAACGCTTTTAATGCCCCTTACAAAAGACATGGAGGTCAGAGTGGTATAAAAAGATGCTTTTAATGCCCCTTACAAGAGACGTGGAGATCAGAGTGTTAGAACAAGACGCTTTTAATGCCCCTTACAAGAGATGTGGAGGTCAGAGTGGTATATCAAGACGCTTTTAATGCCCCTCAGAAGAGACGTGGAGGTCAGAGTGGTATAACAAGAAGCTTTTAATGCACCTCAGAAGAGACGTGGAGCTCAGAGTGGTATAACAAGACGCTTTTATTGCCCCTTACAAGAGACGTGGAGGTCAGAGTGGTATAACAAGATGCTTTTAATGCCCATCAGAAGAGACGTGGAGGTCAGAGTCGTATAACAAGAAGCTTTTAATGCCCCTCAGAAGAGAAGTGGAGGTCAGAGTGGTATAACAAAACGCTTTTAATGCCGCTTACAAGAGACGTGGAGGTCAGAGTGGTATAACAAGACGCTTTTAATGCCCCTTACAAAAGACGTGGAATTCAGAGTGGTATAACAAGACGCTTTTAATGCCCCTCAGAAGAGACGTGGAGGTCAGAGAGGTATAACACGACGCTTTTAATGCCCCTTACAAGAGACGTGGAGGTCAGAGTGGTATAACAAGACGCTTTTAATGCCACTCAGAAGAGACGTGGAGGTCAGAGTGGTATAACAAGATGCTTTTAATGAACCTTAGAGACGTGGAGGTCAGAGTGCTATAACAAGACACTTTTAATGCCCTTCAGAAGAGACGTGGAGGTCAGAGTGGTATAACAAGATTGTTTTAATGCCCCTCCGAAGAGACGTGGAGGTTAGAGTTGTATAACAAGACACATTAATGCCCCTTATAAGAGACGTGGAGGTCAGAGTGGTATAACAAGATGCTTTTAATGACCCTTACAAGAAACGTGGAGGTCAGAGTCGTATAACAAGACGCTTTTAATACCCCTTAAAAGAGACGTGGAAGTCAGAGTGGTATAACAAGAAGCTTTTAGTGCCCCTTACAAGAGACGTGGAGGTCAGAGTGGTATAACAAGACGCTTTTAATGCCCCTTACAAGAGACGTGGAGGTCAGAGTGCTATAACAAGACACTTTTAATGCCCTTCAGAAGAGACGTGGAGGTCAGAGTGGTATAACAAGTCGCTTTTAATGCCTGTCAGAAGAGAGGTGGACGTCAGAGGGGTATAACAAGTCGCCTTTAATGCCCCTTTCAAGAGACGTGGAGGTCAGAGTGGTATAACAATATGCTTTTAATGCCCCTTACAAGAGACGTGGAGGTCAGAGTGGTATAACAAGACGCTTTTAATGCCCCTCAGAAGAGACGTGGAGGTCAGAGTGGTATAACAAGACACTTTAATTGCCCCTTACAAGAGACTTGGAGGTCAGAGTGGTATAACAAGACACTTTTAATGCCCCTCAGAAGGGACGTGAAGGTCAGAGTGGTATAACAAGACGCTTTTAATGCCCCTTACAAGATATGTGGAGGTCAGAGTGGTATAACAAGACGGTTTTAATCCCCCTTGAAAGAGACGTGGAGGTCAGAGTGGTATAACAAGACACTTTAAATGCACCTCAGAAGAGACGTGGAGGTCAGAGTGGTATAACAAGACACTTTTAATGCCCCCCAGAAGAGATGTGGAGGTCAGAGAAGTGTAATAAGATGCTTTTAATGCCCCTTATAAGAGACGTGGAGGTCAGAGTGGTATAACAAGACGCTTTTAGTGCCCCTTACAAGAAACGTGGAGGTCAGAGTCGTATAACAAGACGTTTTTAATGCCCCTCAAAAGAGACGTGGAGGTCAGAGTGGTATAACAAGTCGCTTTTAATGCATGTCAGAAAAGAGGTGGAGGTCACAGTGGTATAACAAGACGCTTTTAATGCCCTTTACAAGAGACGTGGAGGTCAGAGTGATATAACAAGATGCTTTTAAGGCCCCTTACAAGAGAAGTGGAGGTCAGATTGGTATAACAAGACGCTTTTAATGCCCCTCAGAAGAGACGAGGAGGTCAGAGTGGTATAACAAGACTCTTTAAATGCTCCTTACAAGAGACTTGGAGGTCAGAGTGGTATAACAAGATGTTTTTAATGCCCCTCAGAAGAGACGTGGAGGTCAGAGTTGTATAACAAGACGCTTTTAATGCCCCTTTCAAGATACGTGGAGGCCAGAGTGGTATAACAAGAAGGTTTTAATACCCCTTAAAAGAGACGTGGAGGTCAGAGTGGTATAACAAGACGCTTTTAATGCCCCTCAGATGAGATGTGGAGGTCAGAGTGGTATAACAAGATGCTTTTAATGCCCCTTACAAGAGACATGGAGGTCAGAGTGGTATAAAAAGACGCTTTTAATGCCCGTCAGAAGGGACGTGGAGGTCAGAGTGGTATAACAAGACGATTTTAATGCCCCTTACAAGAGATGTGGAGGTCAGAGTGGTATAACAAGATTGTTTTAATGCCCCTCCGAAGAGACTTGGAGGTTAGAGTTGTATAACAAGACTCTTTTAATGCCCTTTACAAGAGACGTGGAGGTCAGAGTGATATAACAAGATGCTTTTAATGCCCCTTACAAGAAACGTGGAGGTCAGAGTCGTATAACAAGACGCTTTTAATGCCCCTTAAAAGAGACGTGGAAGTCAGAGTCGTATAACAAGACGCTTTTAGTGCCCCTTAAAAGAGACGTGGAGGTCATAGTGCTAAAACAAGACACTTTTAATGCCCCTCAGAAGAGACGTGGAGGTCAGAGTGGTATAACAAGATGCTTTTAATGCCCCTCAGAAGAGATGTGGAGGTCAGAGAAGTGTAACAAGACGATTTTAATGCCCCTTATAAGAGACGTGGAGGTCAGAGTGGTATAACAAGACGCTCTTAATGCCCCTTGCAAGAAACGTGGAGGTCAGAGTCGTATAAAAAGACGCTTTTAATGCCCCTCAAAAGAGAAGTGGAGGTCAGAGTGGTATAATAAGACACTTTTAATGTCCCTCAGAAGAGACGTGGAGGTCAGAGTGGTATAGCAAGACGCTTTTAATGGCCCTTACAATAGAAGTGGAGGTCAGAGTGGTATAACAAGACGCTTTTAATGCCCCTCCGAAGAGACGTGCATGTCAGAGTGGTATAGCAAGACGCTTTTAATGCCCATCAGAAGAGACACGGAGGTCAGAGGGGTATAACAAGATGCTTTTAATGCCCCTCAGAAGAGACGTGGGGGTCAAAGTGGTATGACAAGATGCTTTAAATGCCTCTTACAAGAGACGTGGAGGTCCGAGTGGTTTAACAAGACGCTTTTAACGCTCCTTACAAGAGACGTGGAGGTCAGAGAGGTATAACAAGATGCTTTTAATGCCCCTCAGAAGAGATGTGGAGGTCAGAGTTGTATATCAAGACGCTTTTAATGACCCTTATAAGAGACGTGGAGGTCAGAGTGGTATAACAAGACGCTGTTAATGCCCCTTACAAGAGACGTGGAGGTCAGAGTGGTATAGCAAGACGCTTTTAATGCCCCTCAGAAGAGACGTGGAGGTCAGAGTGGTATAACAAGACGCTTTTAATGCCCCTCAGAAGAGACGTGGAGATCAGAGTGGTATAACAAGATGGTTTTAATGCCCCTCAGAAGAGACGTGGAGGTCAGAGTGGTATAACAAGATGCTTTTAATGGCCCTTACAAAAGACGTGGAGGTCCGAGTGGTTTAGCAAGACGCTTTTAATGCTCCTTACAAGAGACGTGGAGATCAGAGAGGTCTAACAAGACTCTTTTAATGCCCCTCAGAAGAGATGTGGAGGTCAGAGATGTATAACAAGACGCTTTTAATGCCCCGTATAAGAGACGTGGAGGTCAGACTGGTATAACAAGACGCTTTTAATGCCCCTTACAAGAAACGTGGTGGTCAGAGTGGTATAACAAGGCGCTTTTAATGCCCCTTACAAGAGACGTGGAGGTCAGAGTGCAATAACAAGACACTTTTAATGCCACTCAGAAGAAACGTGGAGGTCAGTGTGGTATAACAAGTCACTTTTAATGCCTGTCAGAAGAGAGGTGGAGGTCAGAGTGGAATAAAAAGAAGCTCTTAATGCCCCTTACAAGAGACGTGGAGGTCAGAGTGGTATAACAAGATGCTTTTAATGCCCCTTACAAGAGACTTGGAGGTCAGAGTGCTATAACAAGATGCTTTTAATGCCCCTCAGAAGAGAAGTGGAGGTCAGAGTGGTATAACAAGATGCTTTTAATGCCCCTCAGAAGAGACGTGGAGGTCAGAGTGGTATAACAAGATGCTTTTAATGCCCCTTACAAGAGACGTGGAGGTCAGAGTGGTATAACAATACGCTTTTAATGCCCCTCAGAAGAGACATGGAGGTCAGAGTGGTATAACAAGACGCTTTTAATGCCCCTTACAAGAGACGTGGAGGTCAGAGTGGTATAACAATAGCTTTTAATGCCCCTCAGAAGAGACGTGGATGTCAGAGTGGTATAACAAGACGCTTTTAATGCCCCTTACAAGAGACGTGGAGGTCAGAGTCGTATAACAAGACACTTTTAATGCCCCTCAGAAGAGATGTGGAGGTCAGAGTGGTATAACAAGACGCTTTTAATGGCCATTACAAGAGACGTGGAGGTCAGAGTGGTATAACAAGATGCTTTTAATGCCCCTCAGAAGAGAAGTGGAGTTCAGAGTGGTATAACAAGACTCTTTTAATGCCTATCATAAGAGACGTGCATGTCAGAGTGGTATAACAAGACGCCTTTAATGCCCCTCAGTAAAGACGTTGAGGTCAGATTAGAATAACAAGATGCTTTTAATACCCCTTACAAGAGACGTGGAGGTCAGAGTGGTATAACAATACGCTTTTAATGCCCCTTACAAGAGACGTGGAAGTCAGAGTGGTATAACAAGACTCTTTTAATGCCCCTTACAAAAGACGTGGAGGTCAGATTCGTATAACAAGACGCTTTTATTGTCCCTCAGAAGAGACGTGAAGGTTAGAGTGGTATAACACGACGCTTTTAATGCCACTCAGAAGAGACGTGGAGGTCAGAGTGGTATAACAAGATGCTTTTAATGAACATTACAAGAGACGTGGAGGTCAAAGTGGTATAACAAGACGCTTTTGTTGCCACTTACAAGAGACGTGGAGGTCAGAGTGGTATAACAAGACGCTTTTAATGCCCCTCAGAAGAGACGTGGAGGTCAGAGTGGTATAACAAAACGCTTTTAATGCCCCATACAAGAGACGTGGAGGTCAGAGTGGTATAACAAGATGCTTTTAATGCCCCTTACAAGAGACGTAAAGGTCAGAGTGGTAAAACAAGACGCATTTAATTCCCCTCAGAAGAGACGTGGAGGTCAGAGTGGAATAAAAAGACGCTCTTAATGCCCCTTTCAAGAGACGTGGAGGTCAGAGTGGTATAACAAAATGCTTTTAATGCACCTTACAAGAGACGTGGACGTCAGAGTGGTATTACAAAACGCTTTTAATGCCCCTTACAAAAGACATGGAGGTCAGAGTGGTATAAAAAGATGCTTTTAATGCCCCTTACAAGAGACGTGGAGATCAGAGTGTTAGAACAAGACGCTTTTAATGCCCCTTACAAGAGATGTGGAGGTCAGAGTGGTATATCAAGACGCTTTTAATGCCCCTTATAAGAGACGTGGAGGTCAGAGTGGTATATCAAGACGCTCTTAATGCCCCTTGCAAGAAACGTGGAGGTCAGAGTCGTATAACAAGACGCTTTTAATGCCCATCAAAAGACAAGTGGAGGTCAGAGTGGTATAGCAAGACGCTTTTAATGCCCCTTGCAACAGACGTGGAGGTCAGAGTGGTATAACAAGACACTTTTAATGTCCCTCAGAAGAGACGTGGAGGTCAGAGTGGTATAACAAGATGCTTTTAATTGCCCTTACAATAGAAGTGGAGGTCAGAGTGGTATAACAAGATGCTTTTAATGCCCCTCCGAAGAGACGTGCATGTCAGAGTAGTATAACACGATGCTTTTAATGCCCATCAGAAGAGACGCGGAGGTCAGAGGGGTATAACAAGATGCTTTAATGCTCCTCAGAAGAGACGTGGAGGTCAAAGTGGTATGACAAGATGCTTTAAATGCCTCTTACAAGAGACGTGGAGGTCCGAGTGGTTTAACAAGACGCTTTTACCGCTCCTTACAAGAGACATGGAGGTCAGAGAGGTATAACAATATGCTTTTAATGCCCCTCAGAAGAGATGTGGAGGTCAGAGTGGTATAACAAGACGCTTTTAATGCCACTCAGAAGAGACTTGGAGGTCAGAGTGGTATAACAAGACACTTTTAATGCCCCTTACAACAGACGTGGAGGTCAGAGTGGTATTACAAGACGCTTTTAATGCCCCTTACAAAAGATATGGCGGTCAGAGTGGTATAACAAGATGCTTTTAATGCCCCTCAGAAGGGACGTGGAGGTCAGAGTGGTATAACAAGACGCTTTTAATGCCCCTTACAAGAGATGTGGAGGTCAGAGTGGTATATCAATACGCTTTTAATGCCCCTCAGAAGAGACATGGAGGTCAGAGTGGTATAACAAGAAACTTTTAATGCCCCTCAGAAGAGACGTGGAGGTCAGAGATGTATAACAAGACGCTTTTAATGCCCCTTACAAGAGACGTGGAGGACAGAGTGGTATAACAAGATGCTTTTAATGCCCATCAGAAGAGACGTGGAGGTCAGAGTGGTATAACAAGAAGCTTTTAATGCCCCTCAGAAGAGACGTGGAGGTCAGAGTGGTATAACAAGATACTTTTAATGCCCCTTACAAAAGACGTGGAGGTCAGAGTGGTATAACAAGACGCTTTTAATGCCCCTCAGAAGAGAGGTGGAGGTCACAGAGGTATAACACAACGCTTTTAATGCCCCTTACAAGAGACGTGGAGGTCAGAGTGGTATAACAAGACGCTTTTAATGCCACTCAGGAGAGACGTGGAGGTCAGAGTGGTATAACAAGATGCTTTTAATGAACCTTACAAGAGACGTGGAGGTCAGAGTGGTATAACAAGAAGCTTTTAATGCCCCTCAGAAGAGAAGTGGAGGTCAGAGTGGTATAACAAAACGCTTTTAATGCCGCTTACAAGAGACGTGGAGGTCAGAGAGGTATAACAAGATGCTTTTAATGCCCCTTACAAAAGACGTGGAGGTCAGAGTGGTATAACAAGACTCTTTTAATGCCACTCAGAAGAGACGTGGAGGTCAGAGTGGTATAACAAGATGCTTTTAATGAACCTTACAAGAGACGTGGAGGTCAGAGTGGTATAACAAGACGCTTTTATTACCACTTACAAGAGACGTGGAGGTCAGAGTGGTATAACAAGATGCTCTTAATGCCCCTTACAAGAGACGTGGAGGTCAGAGTGGAATAACAACACGCTTTTAATGCCCCTCAGAAGAGACGTGGAGGTCAGAGTGGTATAACAAGACTCTTTTAATGCCCCTTACAAGAGACGTAAAGGTCAGAGTACTAAAACAAGACGCATTTAATGCCCCTCAGAAGAGACTTGGAGGTCAGAGTGGAATAAAAAGACGCTCTTAATGCCCCTTACAAGAGACGTGGAGGTCAGAGTGGTATAACAAAATGCTTTTAATGCACCTTACAAGAGATGTGGAGGTCAGAGTGGTATTACAAGAAGCTTTTAATGCCCCTTACAAAAGACATGGAGGTCAGAGTGGTATAACAAGATGCTTTTAATGCCCCTCAGAAGGGACGTGGAGGTCAGAGTGGTATAACAAAACGCTTTTAATGCCCCATACAAGAGACGTGGAGGTCAGAGTGGTATAACAAGATGCTTTTAATGCCCCTTACAAGAGACTTAAAGGTCAGAGTGGTAAAACAAGACGCATTTAATTCCCCTCAGAAGAGACGTGGAGGTCAGAGTGGAATAAAAAGACGGTCTTAATGCCCCTTACAAGAGACGTGGAGGTCAGAGTGGTATAACAAGATGCTTTTAATGCCCATCAGAAGAGACTTGGAGGTCAGAGTGGTATAACAAGAAGCTTTTAATGCCCCTCAGAAGAGAAGTGGAGGTCAGAGTGGTATAACAAAACGCTTTTAATGCCGCTTACAAGAGACGTGGAGGTCAGAGTGGTATAACAAGACGCTTTTAATGCCCCTTACAAAAGACGTGGAATTCAGAGTGGTATAACAAGACGCTTTTAATGCCCCTCAGAAGAGACGTGGAGGTCAGAGAGGTATAACACGACGCTTTTAATGCCCCTTACAAGAGACGTGGAGATCAGAGTGGTATAACAAGACGCTTTTAATGCCACTCAGAAGAGACGTGGAGGTCAGAGTGGTATAACAAGATGCTTTTAATGAACCTTACAAGAGACGTGGAGGTCAGAGTGGTATAACAAGACGCTTTTATTGCCACTTACAAGAGACGTGGAGGTCAGAGTGGTATAACAAGATGCTTTTAATGCCCCTTACAAGAGACGTGGAGGTCAGAGTGGTATAACAAGACGCTTTTAATGCCCCTCAGAAGAGACGTGGAGGTCAGAATGGTATAACAAGACGCTTTTAATGCCCCTTACAAGAGACATGGAGGTCAGAGTGGTATAACAAGATGCTTTTAATGCCCCTCAGAAGGGACGTGGAGGTCAGAGTCGTATAACAAGACGCTTTTAATGCCCCTTAAAAGAGACGTGGAAGTCAGAGTGGTATAACAAGAAGCTTTTAGTGCCCCTTACAAGAGACGTGGAGGTCAGAGTGGTATAACAAGACGCTTTTAATGCCCCTTACAAGAGACGTGGAGGTCAGAGTGCTATAACAAGACACTTTTAATGCCCTTCAGACGAGACGTGGAGGTCAGAGTGGTATAACAAGTCGCTTTTAATGCCTGTCAGAAGAGAGGTGGACGTCAGAGGGGTATAACAAGACGCCTTTAATGCCCCTTTCAAGAGACGTGGAGGTCAGAGTGGTATAACAATATGCTTTTAATGCCCCTTACAAGAGACGTGGAGGTCAGAGTGGTATAACAAGACGCTTTTAATGCCCCTCAGAAGAGACGTGGAGGTCAGAGTGGTATAACAAGACACTTTAATTGCCCCTTACAAGAGACTTGGAGGTCAGAGTGGTATAACAAGACACTTTTAATGCCCCTCAGAAGGGACGTGAAGGTCAGAGTGGTATAACAAGACGCTTTTAATGCCCCTCAGAAGAGACGTGTAGGTCAGAGTGGTATAACAAGACGCTTTTAATGCCCCTTACAAGATATGTGGAGGTCAGAGTGGTATAACAAGACGGTTTTAATCCCCCTTAAAAGAAACGTGGAGGTCAGAGTGGTATAACAAGACACTTTCAATGCACCTCAGAAGAGACGTGGAGGTCAAAGTGGTATAACAAGACGCTTTTAAAGCCCCTCAGAAGAGATGTGGAGGTCAGAGAAGTGTAACAAGATGCTTTTAATGCCCCTTATAAGAGACGTGGAGGTCAGAGTGGTATAACAAGACGCTTTTAATGCCCCTTACAAGAAACGTGGAGGTCAGAGTCATATAACAAGACGTTTTTAATGCCCCTCAAAAGAGACGTGGAGGTCAGAGTGGTATAACAAGTCACTTTTAATGCATGTCAGAAAAGAGGTGGAGGTCACAGTGGTATAACAAGACGCTTTTAATGCCCCTTACAAGAGACGTGGCGGTCAGAGTGGTATAACAAGATGCTTTTAAGGCCCCTTACAAGAGAAGTGGAGGTCAGAGTGGTATAACAAGACGCTTTTAATGTCCCTCAGAAGAGACGTGGAGGTCAGAGTGGTATAACAAGACTCTTTACATGCCCCTTACAAGAGACTTGGAGGTCAGAGTGGTATAACAAGACGTTTTTAATGCCCCTCAGAAGAGACGTGGAGGTCAGAGTTGTATAGCAAGATGCTTTTAATTCCCCTCAGAAGAGACGTGGAGGTCAGAGTGGTATAACAAGACGCTTTTAATGCCCCTTTCAAGATACGTGGAGGCCAGAGTGGTATAACAAGAAGGTTTTAATACCCGTTAAAAGAGACGTGGAGGTCAGAGTGGTATAACAAGACGCTTTTAATGCCCATCAAAAGAGAAGTGGAGGTCAGAGTGGTATAGCAAGACGCTTTTAATGCCCCTTGCAACAGACGTGGAGGTCAGAGTGGTATAACAAGACACTTTTAATGTCCCTCAGAAGAGACGTGGAGGTCAGAGTGGTATAACAAGACGCTTTTAATAGCCCTTACAATAGAAGTGGAGGTCAGAGTGGTATAACAAGACGCTTTTAATGCCCCTCCGAAGAGACGTGCATGTCAGAGTGGTATAACAAGATGCTTTTAATGCCCATCAGAAGAGACGCGGAGGTCAAAGGGGTATAACAAGATGCTTTTAATGCCCCTCAGAAGAGACGTGGAGGTCAAAGTGGTATGACAAGATGCTTTAAATGCCTCTTACAAGAGACGTGGAGGTCCGAGTGGTTTAACAAGACGCTTTTAACGCTCCTTACAAGAGACGTGGAGGTCAGAGAGGTATAACAAGATGCTTTTAATGCCCCTCAGAAGAGATGTGGAGGTCAGAGTGGTATAACAAGACGCTTTTAATGCCACTCAGAAGAGACTTGGAGGTCAGAGTGGTATAACAAGACTCTTTTATTGCCACTTACAAGAGACGTGGAGGTCAGAGTGGTATAACAAGACGCTTTTAATGCCCCTTTGAAGAGACGTGGAGGTCAGCGTGGTATGGCAAGATGCTTTTAATGCCCCTTATAAGAGATGTGGAGGTCAGAGTGGTATAACAATACGCTTTTAATGCCCCTCAGAAGAGACGTGGAGGTCAGAGTGGTATAACAAGACGCTTTTAATGCCTGTCAGAAGAGAGGTGGAGGTCAGAGTGGTATAACAAGACGCTCTTATTGCCCCTTACAAGAGACGTGGAGGTCAGAGTGGTATAACAAGACACTTTTAATGCCCCTTACAAGAGACGTGGAGGTCAGAGTGGTATAACACGATGCTTTTAATGCCCCTCAGAAGAGACTTGGAGGTCAGAGTGGTATAACAAGGCGCTTTTAATGCCCCTTACAAGAGACATGGAGGTCAGAGTGGTATAACAAGATGATTTTAATGCCCCTCAGAAGGGACGTGTAGATCAGAGTGGTATAACAAGACGCTTTTAATGCCCCTTACAAGAGATGTGGAGGTCAGAGTGGTATAACAAGACGCTTTTAATGCCCCTCAGAATAGACGTGGAAGTCAGAGTGGTATAACAAGATGCTTTTAATGCCCCTTACAAAAGACGTGGAGGTCCGAGTGGTTTAGTAAGACGCTTTTAATGCTCCTTACAAGAGACGTGGAGGTCAGAGAGGTCTAACAAGACGCTTTTAATGCCCCTCAGAAGAGATGTGGAGGTCAGAGTTGTAAAACAAGACGCTTTTAATGCCCCTTAGAAGATACGTGGAGGTCAGAGTGGTATAACAAGACGCTTTAATGCCCGTTACAAGAAACTTGGAGGTCAGAGTGGTATAACAAGTCGCTTTTAATGCCTGTCAGAAAAGAGGTGGAGGTCAGAGTGGAATAAAAAGACGCTCTTAATGCCCCTAACAGAGAAGTGGAGGTCAGAGTGGTATAACAAATGCTTTTAATGCACCTTACAAGAGATGTGGAGGTCAGAGTGGTATAACAAGATGCTTTTAATGCCCCTCAGAAGAGACGTGGAGGTCAGAGTGGTATAACAAGACGCTTTTAATGCCCCTTACAAGAGACATGGAGGTCAGAGTGGTATAACAAGATGATTTTAATGCCCCTCAGAAGGGACGTGGAGGTCAGAGTGCTATAACAAGATGCTTTTAATGCCCCTTACAAGAGATGTGGAGGTCAGAGTGGTATAACAAGACGTCTTTAATGCCCCTCAGAATAGACGTGGAGGTCAGAGTGGTATAACAGGATGGTTTTAATGCCCCTCCAAAGAGACGTGGAGGTCAGAGTGGTATAACAAGACGCTTTTAATGCCCCTTAAAAGAGACGTGGAGGTCAGAGTGCTATAACAAGACACTTTTAATGCCCATCAGAAGAGACGTGGAGGTCAGAGTGGTATAACAAGACGCTTTTAATGCCCCTCAGAAGAGACGTGGAGGTCACAGAGGTATAACACGACGCTTTTAATGCCCCTTACAAGAGACGTGGAGGTCAGAGTGGTATAACAAGACGCTTTTAATGCCACTCAGAAGAGACGTGGAGGTCAGAGTGGTATAACAAGATGCTTTTAATGAACCTTACAAGAGACGTGGAGGTCAGAGTGGTATAACAAGACGCTTTTATTGCCACTTACAAGAGACGTGGAGGTCAGAGTGGTATAACAAGACGCTTTTAATGCCCCTTACAAGAGACGTGGAGGTCAGAGTGGAATGACAAGACGCTTTTAATGCCCCTCCGAAGAGACGTGGAGGTCAGAGTGGTATAACAAGACGCTTTTAATGCCCCTTACAAGAGACGTGGAGGTCATAGTGGTATAACAAGACGCTTTTAATGCACCTCAGAAGAGATGTGGACATCAGAGTGGTATAACAAGACACTTTTAATGCCCCTTACAACAGACGTGGAGGTCAGAGTGGTATAACAAGATGCTTTTAATGCCCCTCAGAAGAGACGTGGAGGTCAGAGTGGTATAACAAAACGCTTTTAATGCCCCATACAAGAGACGTGGAGGTCAGAGTGGTATAACAAGATGCTTTTAATGCCCCTTACAAGAGACTTAAAGGTCAGAGTGGTAAAACAAGACGCATTTAATTCCCCTCAGAAGAGACGTGGAGGTCAGAGTGGAATAAAAAGACGGTCTTAATGCCCCTTACAAGAGACGTGGAGGTCAGAGTGGTATAACAAGATGCTTTTAATGCCCATCAGAAGAGACTTGGAGGTCAGAGTGGTATAACAAGAAGCTTTTAATGCCCCTCAGAAGAGAAGTGGAGGTCAGAGTGGTATAACAAAACGCTTTTAATGCCGCTTACAAGAGACGTGGAGGTCAGAGTGGTATAACAAGACGCTTTTAATGCCCCTTACAAAAGACGTGGAATTCAGAGTGGTATAACAAGACGCTTTTAATGCCCCTCAGAAGAGACGTGGAGGTCAGAGAGGTATAACACGACGCTTTTAATGCCCCTTACAAGAGACGTGGAGGTCAGAGTGGTATAACAAGACGCTTTTAATGCCACTCAGAAGAGACGTGGAGGTCAGAGTGGTATAACAAGATGCTTTTAATGAACCTTACAAGAGACGTGGAGGTCAGAGTGGTATAACAAGACGCTTTTATTGCCACTTACAAGAGACGTGGAGGTCAGAGTGGTATAACAAGATGCTTTTAATGCCCCTTACAAGAGACGTGGAGGTCAGAGTGGTATAACAATACGCTTTTAATGCCCCTCAGAAGAGACGTGGAGGTCAGAATGGTATAACAAGACGCTTTTAATGCCCCTTACAAGAGACATGGAGGTCAGAGTGGTATAACAAGATGCTTTTAATGCCCCTCAGAAGGGACGTGGAGGTCAGAGTTGTATAACAAGACGATTTTAATGCCCCTTACAAGAGATGTGGAGGTCAGAGTGGTATAACAAGATTGTTTTAATGCCCCTCCGAAGAGACGTGGAGGTTAGAGTTGTATAACAAGACACTTTAATGCCCCTTATAAGAGACGTGGAGGTCAGAGTGGTGTAACAAGATGCTTTTAATGCCCCTTACAAGAAACGTGGAGGTCAGAGTCGTATAACAAGACGCTTTTAATGCCCCTTAAAAGAGACGTGGAAGTCAGAGTGGTATAACAAGAAGCTTTTAGTGCCCCTTACAAGAGACGTGGAGGTCAGAGTGGTATAACAAGACGCTTTTAATGCCCCTTACAAGAGACGTGGAGGTCAGAGTGCTATAACAAGACACTTTTAATGCCCTTCAGACGAGACGTGGAGGTCAGAGTGGTATAACAAGTCGCTTTTAATGCCTGTCAGAAGAGAGGTGGACGTCAGAGGGGTATAACAAGACGCCTTTAATGCCCCTTTCAAGAGACGTGGAGGTCAGAGTGGTATAACAATATGCTTTTAATGCCCCTTACAAGAGACGTGGAGGTCAGAGTGGTATAACAAGACGCTTTTAATGCCCCTCAGAAGAGACGTGGAGGTCAGAGTGGTATAACAAGACACTTTAATTGCCCCTTACAAGAGACTTGGAGGTCAGAGTGGTATAACAAGACACTTTTAATGCCCCTCAGAAGGGACGTGAAGGTCAGAGTGGTATAACAAGACGCTTTTAATGCCCCTCAGAAGAGACGTGTAGGTCAGAGTGGTATAACAAGACGCTTTTAATGCCCCTTACAAGATATGTGGAGGTCAGAGTGGTATAACAAGACGGTTTTAATCCCCCTTAAAAGAAACGTGGAGGTCAGAGTGGTATAACAAGACACTTTCAATGCACCTCAGAAGAGACGTGGAGGTCAAAGTGGTATAACAAGACGCTTTTAAAGCCCCTCAGAAGAGATGTGGAGGTCAGAGAAGTGTAACAAGATGCTTTTAATGCCCCTTATAAGAGACGTGGAGGTCAGAGTGGTATAACAAGACGCTTTTAATGCCCCTTACAAGAAACGTGGAGGTCAGAGTCATATAACAAGACGTTTTTAATGCCCCTCAAAAGAGACGTGGAGGTCAGAGTGGTATAACAAGTCACTTTTAATGCATGTCAGAAAAGAGGTGGAGGTCACAGTGGTATAACAAGACGCTTTTAATGCCCCTTACAAGAGACGTGGAGGTCAGAGTGGTATAACAAGATGCTTTTAAGGCCCCTTACAAGAGAAGTGGAGGTCAGAGTGGTATAACAAGACGCTTTTAATGTCCCTCAGAAGAGACGTGGAGGTCAGAGTGGTATAACAAGACTCTTTACATGCCCCTTACAAGAGACTTGGAGGTCAGAGTGGTATAACAAGACGTTTTTAATGCCCCTCAGAAGAGACGTGGAGGTCAGAGTTGTATAGCAAGATGCTTTTAATTCCCCTCAGAAGAGACGTGGAGGTCAGAGTGGTATAACAAGACGCTTTTAATGCCCCTTTCAAGATACGTGGAGGCCAGAGTGGTATAACAAGAAGGTTTTAATACCCGTTAAAAGAGACGTGGAGGTCAGAGTGGTATAACAAGACGCTTTTAATGCCCATCAAAAGAGAAGTGGAGGTCAGAGTGGTATAGCAAGACGCTTTTAATGCCCCTTGCAACAGACGTGGAGGTCAGAGTGGTATAACAAGACACTTTTAATGTCCCTCAGAAGAGACGTGGAGGTCAGAGTGGTATAACAAGACGCTTTTAATAGCCCTTACAATAGAAGTGAAGGTCAGAGTGGTATAACAAGACGCTTTTAATGCCCCTCCGAAGAGACGTGCATGTCAGAGTGGTATAACAAGATGCTTTTAATGCCCATCAGAAGAGACGCGGAGGTCAAAGGGGTATAACAAGATGCTTTTAATGCCCCTCAGAAGAGACGTGGAGGTCAAAGTGGTATGACAAGATGCTTTAAATGCCTCTTACAAGAGACGTGGAGGTCCGAGTGGTTTAACAAGACGCTTTTAACGCTCCTTACAAGAGACGTGGAGGTCAGAGAGGTATAACAAGATGCTTTTAATGCCCCTCAGAAGAGATGTGGAGGTCAGAGTGGTATAACAAGACGCTTTTAATGCCACTCAGAAGAGACTTGGAGGTCAGAGTGGTATAACAAGACTCTTTTATTGCCACTTACAAGAGACGTGGAGGTCAGAGTGGTATAACAAGACGCTTTTAATGCCCCTTTGAAGAGACGTGGAGGTCAGCGTGGTATGGCAAGATGCTTTTAATGCCCCTTATAAGAGATGTGGAGGTCAGAGTGGTATAACAATACGCTTTTAATGCCCCTCAGAAGAGACGTGGAGGTCAGAGTGGTATAACAAGACGCTTTTAATGCCTGTCAGAAGAGAGGTGGAGGTCAGAGTGGTATAACAATACGCTTTTAATGCCTCTTACAAGAGACGTGGAGGTCCGAGTGGTTTAACAAGATGCTTTTAATGCCCCTCAGAAGGGACGTGGAGGTCAGAGTGGTATAACAAGACGCTTTTAATGCCCCTTACAAGAGATGTGGAGGTCAGAGTGGTATATCAATACGCTTTTAATGCCCCTCAGAAGAGACATGGAGGTCAGAGTGGTATAACAATATGCTTTTAATGCCCCTCAGAAGAGATGTGGAGGTCAGAGTGGTATAACAAGACGCTTTTAATGCCACTCAGAAGAGACTTGGAGGTCAGAGTGGTATAACAAGACACTTTTAATGCCCCTTACAACAGACGTGGAGGTCAGAGTGGTATTACAAGACGCTTTTAATGCCCCTTACAAAAGATATGGCGGTCAGAGTGGTATAACAAGATGCTTTTAATGCCCCTCAGAAGGGACGTGGAGGTCAGAGTGGTATAACAAGACGCTTTTAATGCCCCTTACAAGAGATGTGGAGGTCAGAGTGGTATATCAATACGCTTTTAATGCCCCTCAGAAGAGACATGGAGGTCAGAGTGGTATAACAAGAAACTTTTAATGCCCCTCAGAAGAGACGTGGAGGTCAGAGATGTATAACAAGACGCTTTTAATGCCCCTTACAAGAGACGTGGAGGTCAGAGTGGAATAACAACACGCTTTTAATGCCCCTCAGAAGAGACGTGGAGGTCAGAGTGGTATAACAAGACTCTTTTAATGCCCCTTACAAGAGACGTAAAGGTCAGAGTACTAAAACAAGACGCATTTAATGCCCCTCAGAAGAGACTTGGAGGTCAGAGTGGAATAAAAAGACGCTCTTAATGCCCCTTACAAGAGACGTGGAGGTCAGAGTGGTATAACAAAATGCTTTTAATGCACCTTACAAGAGATGTGGAGGTCAGAGTGATATTACAAGAAGCTTTTAATGCCCCTTACAAAAGACATGGAGGTCAGAGTGGTATAACAAGATGCTTTTAATGCCCCTCAGAAGGGACGTGGAGGTCAGAGTGGTATAACAAGACGCTTTTAATGCCCCTTACAAGAGATGTGGAGGTCAGAGTGGTATATCAAGACGCTTTTAATGCCCCTCAGAAGAGACGTGGAGGTCAGAGTGGTATAACAAGAAGCTTTTAATGCCCCTCAGAAGAGACGTGGAGGTCAGAGTGGTATAACAAGACGCTTTTAATGCCCGTTACAAGAGACGTGGAGGTCAGAGTGGTATAACAAGATGCTTTTAATGCCCATCAGAAGAGACGTGGAGGTCAGAGTGGTATAACAAGAAGCTTTTAATGCCACTCAGAAGAGAAGTGGAGGTCAGAGTGGTATAACAAAACGCTTTTAATGCCGCTTACAAGAGACGTGGAGGTCAGAGTGGTATAACAAGACGCTTTTAATGCCCCTTACAAAAGACGTGGAAGTCAGAGTGGTAAAACAAGATGCTTTTAATGCCCCTCAGAAGAGACGTGGAGGTCAGAGAGGTATAATACGACGTTTTTAATGCCCCTTACAAGAGACGTGGAGGTCAGAGTGGTATAACAATACGCTTTTAATGCCACTCAGAAGAGACGTGGAGGTCAGAGTGGTATAACAAGATGCTTTTAATGAACCTTACAAGAGACGTGGACGTCAGAGTGGTATAACAAGACGCTTTTATTGTCACTTACAAGAGACGTGGAGGTCAGAGTGGTATAACAAGACACTTTTAATGCCCCTTACAAGAGACGTGGAGGTCAGAGTGGTATAACAAGACGCTTTTAATGCCCCTCAGAAGAGACGTGGAGGTCAGAGTGGTATAACAAGACGCTTTTAATGCCCCTTACAAGAGACGTGGAGGTCAGAGTGGTATAACAAGACGCTTTTAATGCACCTCAGAAGTGATGTGGAGATCAGAGTGGTATAACAAGACACTTTTAATGCCCCTTAAAACAGACGTGCAGGTCAGAGTGGTATAACAAGATGTTTTTAATGCCCCTTACAAGAGACGTAAAGGTCAGAGTGGTAAAACAAGACACATTTAATGCCCCTCAGAAGAGACGAGGAGGTCAGAGTGGAATAAAAAGACGCTCTTAATGCCCCTTACAAGACACGTGGAGGTCAGAGTGGTATAACAAAATGCTTTTAATGCACCTTACAAGAGACGTGGAGGTCAGAGTGGTATTACAAGACGCTTTTAATGCCATTTACAAAAGATATGGAGGTCAGAGTGGTATAACAAGACGATTTTAATGCCCCTCAGAAGGGACGTGGAGGTCAGAGTGGTATAACAAGACGCTTTTAATGCCCCTTACAAGAGATGTGGAGGTAAGAGTGGTATATCAATACACTTTTAATGCCCCTCAGAAGAGACGTGGAGGTCAGAGTGGTATAACAAGACGCTTTTAATGCCCCTTACAAGAGACGTGGAGGACAGAGTGGTATAACAAGATGCTTTTAATGCCCATCAGAAGAGACGTGGAGGTCAGAGTGGTATAACAAGACGCTTTTAATGCCCCTCAGAAGAGACGTGGAGGTCACAGAGGTATAACACGACGCTTTTAATGCCCCTTACAAGAGACGTGGAGGTCAGAGTGGTATAACAAGACGCTTTTAATGCCACTCAGAAGAGACGTGGAGGTCAGAGTGGTATAACAAGATGCTTTTAATGAACCTTACAAGAGACGTGGAGGTCAGAGTGGTATAACAAGACGCTTTTATTGCCACTTACAAGAGACGTGGAGGTCAGAGTGGTATAACAAGACGCTTTTAATGCCCCTTACAAGAGACGTGGAGGTCAGAGTGGAATGACAAGACGCTTTTAATGCCCCTCCGAAGAGACGTGGAGGTCAGAGTGGAATAACAAGACGTTTTTAATGCCCCTTACAAGAGACGTGGAGGTCATAGTGGTATAACAAGACGCTTTTAATGCACCTCAGAAGAGATGTGGACATCAGAGTGGTATAACAAGACACTTTTAATGCCCCTTACAACAGACGTGGAGGTCAGAGTGGTATAACAAGATGCTTTTAATGCCCCTCAGAAGAGACGTGGAGGTCAGAGTGGTATAACAAAACGCTTTTAATGCCCCATACAAGAGACGTGGAGGTCAGAGTGGTATAACAAGATGCTTTTAATGCCCCTTACAAGAGACTTAAAGGTCAGAGTGGTAAAACAAGACGCATTTAATTCCCCTCAGAAGAGACGTGGAGGTCAGAGTGGAATAAAAAGACGGTCTTAATGCCCCTTACAAGAGACGTGGAGGTCAGAGTGGTATAACAAGATGCTTTTAATGCCCATCAGAAGAGACTTGGAGGTCAGAGTGGTATAACAAGAAGCTTTTAATGCCCCTCAGAAGAGAAGTGGAGGTCAGAGTGGTATAACAAAACGCTTTTAATGCCGCTTACAAGAGACGTGGAGGTCAGAGTGGTATAACAAGACGCTTTTAATGCCCCTTACAAAAGACGTGGAATTCAGAGTGGTATAACAAGACGCTTTTAATGCCCCTCAGAAGAGACGTGGAGGTCAGAGAGGTATAACACGACGCTTTTAATGCCCCTTACAAGAGACGTGGAGGTCAGAGTGGTATAACAAGACGCTTTTAATGCCACTCAGAAGAGACGTGGAGGTCAGAGTGGTATAACAAGATGCTTTTAATGAACCTTACAAGAGACGTGGAGGTCAGAGTGGTATAACAAGACGCTTTTATTGCCACTTACAAGAGACGTGGAGGTCAGAGTGGTATAACAAGATGCTTTTAATGCCCCTTACAAGAGACGTGGAGGTCAGAGTGGTATAACAAGACGCTTTTAATGCCCCTCAGAAGAGACGTGGAGGTCAGAATGGTATAACAAGACGCTTTTAATGCCCCTTACAAGAGACATGGAGGTCAGAGTGGTATAACAAGATGCTTTTAATGCCCCTCAGAAGGGACGTGGAGGTCAGAGTTGTATAACAAGACGATTTTAATGCCCCTTACAAGAGATGTGGAGGTCAGAGTGGTATAACAAGATTGTTTTAATGCCCCTCCGAAGAGACGTGGAGGTTAGAGTTGTATAACAAGACACTTTAATGCCCCTTATAAGAGACGTGGAGGTCAGAGTGGTGTAACAAGATGCTTTTAATGCCCCTTACAAGAAACGTGGAGGTCAGAGTCGTATAACAAGACGCTTTTAATGCCCCTTAAAAGAGACGTGGAAGTCAGAGTGGTATAACAAGAAGCTTTTAGTGCCCCTTACAAGAGACGTGGAGGTCAGAGTGGTATAACAAGACGCTTTTAATGCCCCTTACAAGAGACGTGGAGGTCAGAGTGCTATAACAAGACACTTTTAATGCCCTTCAGACGAGACGTGGAGGTCAGAGTGGTATAACAAGTCGCTTTTAATGCCTGTCAGAAGAGAGGTGGACGTCAGAGGGGTATAACAAGACGCCTTTAATGCCCCTTTCAAGAGACGTGGAGGTCAGAGTGGTATAACAATATGCTTTTAATGCCCCTTACAAGAGACGTGGAGGTCAGAGTGGTATAACAAGACGCTTTTAATGCCCCTCAGAAGAGACGTGGAGGTCAGAGTGGTATAACAAGACACTTTAATTGCCCCTTACAAGAGACTTGGAGGTCAGAGTGGTATAACAAGACACTTTTAATGCCCCTCAGAAGGGACGTGAAGGTCAGAGTGGTATAACAAGACGCTTTTAATGCCCCTCAGAAGAGACGTGTAGGTCAGAGTGGTATAACAAGACGCTTTTAATGCCCCTTACAAGATATGTGGAGGTCAGAGTGGTATAACAAGACGGTTTTAATCCCCCTTAAAAGAAACGTGGAGGTCAGAGTCGTATAACAAGACACTTTCAATGCACCTCAGAAGAGACGTGGAGGTCAGAGTGGTATAACAAGACGCTTTTAAAGCCCCTCAGAAGAGATGTGGAGGTCAGAGAAGTGTAACAAGATGCTTTTAATGCCCCTTATAAGAGACGTGGAGGTCAGAGTGGTATAACAAGACGCTTTTAATGCCCCTTACAAGAAACGTGGAGGTCAGAGTCATATAACAAGACGTTTTTAATGCCCCTCAAAAGAGACGTGGAGGTCAGAGTGGTATAACAAGTCACTTTTAATGCATGTCAGAAAAGAGGTGGAGGTCAGAGTGGTATAACAAGACGCTTTTAAAGCCCCTCAGAAGAGATGTGGAGGTCAGAGAAGTGTAACAAGATGCTTTTAATGCCCCTTATAAGAGACGTGGAGGTCAGAGTGGTATAACAAGACGCTTTTAATGCCCCTTACAAGAAACGTGGAGGTCAGAGTGGTATAACAAGAAGCTTTTAATGCCCCTCAGAAGAGAAGTGGAGGTCAGAGTGGTATAACAAAACGCTTTTAATGCCGCTAACAAGAGACGTGGAGGTCAGAGTGGTATAACAAGACGCTTTTAATGCCCCTTACAAAAGACGTGGAATTCAGAGTGGTATAACAAGACGCTTTTAATGCCCCTCAGAAGAGACGTGGAGGTCAGAGAGGTATAACACGACGCTTTTAATGCCCCTTACAAGAGACGTGGAGGTCAGAGTGGTATAACAAGACGCTTTTAATGCCACTCAGAAGAGACGTGGAGGTCAGAGTGGTATAACAAGATGCTTTTAATGAACCTTACAAGAGACGTGGAGGTCAGAGTGGTATAACAAGACGCTTTTATTGCCACTTACAAGAGACGTGGAGGTCAGAGTGGTATAACAAGATGCTTTTAATGCCCCTTACAAGAGACGTGGAGGTCAGAGTGGTATAACAAGACGCTTTTAATGCCCCTCAGAAGAGACGTGGAGGTCAGAATGGTATAACAAGACGCTTTTAATGCCCCTTACAAGAGACATGGAGGTCAGAGTGGTATAACAAGATGCTTTTAATGCCCCTCAGAAGGGACGTGGAGGTCAGAGTTGTATAACAAGACGATTTTAATGCCCCTTACAAGAGATGTGGAGGTCAGAGTGGTATAACAAGATTGTTTTAATGCCCCTCCGAAGAGACGTGGAGGTTAGAGTTGTATAACAAGACACTTTAATGCCCCTTATAAGAGACGTGGAGGTCAGAGTGGTGTAACAAGATGCTTTTAATGCCCCTTACAAGAAACGTGGAGGTCAGAGTCGTATAACAAGACGCTTTTAATGCCCCTTAAAAGAGACGTGGAAGTCAGAGTGGTATAACAAGAAGCTTTTAGTGCCCCTTACAAGAGACGTGGAGGTCAGAGTGGTATAACAAGACGCTTTTAATGCCCCTTACAAGAGACGTGGAGGTCAGAGTGCTATAACAAGACACTTTTAATGCCCTTCAGACGAGACGTGGAGGTCAGAGTGGTATAACAAGTCGCTTTTAATGCCTGTCAGAAGAGAGGTGGACGTCAGAGGGGTATAACAAGACGCCTTTAATGCCCCTTTCAAGAGACGTGGAGGTCAGAGTGGTATAACAATATGCTTTTAATGCCCCTTACAAGAGACGTGGAGGTCAGAGTGGTATAACAAGACGCTTTTAATGCCCCTCAGAAGAGACGTGGAGGTCAGAGTGGTATAACAAGACACTTTAATTGCCCCTTACAAGAGACTTGGAGGTCAGAGTGGTATAACAAGACACTTTTAATGCCCCTCAGAAGGGACGTGAAGGTCAGAGTGGTATAACAAGACGCTTTTAATGCCCCTCAGAAGAGACGTGTAGGTCAGAGTGGTATAACAAGACGCTTTTAATGCCCCTTACAAGATATGTGGAGGTCAGAGTGGTATAACAAGACGGTTTTAATCCCCCTTAAAAGAAACGTGGAGGTCAGAGTCGTATAACAAGACACTTTCAATGCACCTCAGAAGAGACGTGGAGGTCAGAGTGGTATAACAAGACGCTTTTAAAGCCCCTCAGAAGAGATGTGGAGGTCAGAGAAGTGTAACAAGATGCTTTTAATGCCCCTTATAAGAGACGTGGAGGTCAGAGTGGTATAACAAGACGCTTTTAATGCCCCTTACAAGAAACGTGGAGGTCAGAGTCATATAACAAGACGTTTTTAATGCCCCTCAAAAGAGACGTGGAGGTCAGAGTGGTATAACAAGTCACTTTTAATGCATGTCAGAAAAGAGGTGGAGGTCACAGTGGTATAACAAGACGCTTTTAATGCCCCTTACAAGAGACGTGGAGGTCAGAGTGGTATAACAAGATGCTTTTAAGGCCCGTTACAAGAGAAGTTGAGGTCAGAGTGGTATAACAAGACGCTTTTAATGTCCCTCAGAAGAGACGTGGAGGTCAGAGTGGTATAACAAGACTCTTTACATGCCCCTTACAAGAGACTTGGAGGTCAGAGTGGTATAACAAGACGTTTTTATTGCCCCTCAGAAGAGACGTGGAGGTCAGAGTTGTATAGCAAGATGCTTTTAATTCCCCTCAGAAGAGACGTGGAGGTCAGAGTGGTATAACAAGACGCTTTTAATGCCCCTTTCAAGATACGTGGAGGCCAGAGTGGTATAACAAGAAGGTTTTAATACCCGTTAAAAGAGACGTGGAGGTCAGAGTGGTATAACAAGACGCTTTTAATGCCCATCAAAAGAGAAGTGGAGGTCAGAGTGGTATAGCAAGACGCTTTTAATGCCCCTTGCAACAGACGTGGAGGTCAGAGTGGTATAACAAGACACTTTTAATGTCCCTCAGAAGAGACGTGGAGGTCAGAGTGGTATAACAAGACGCTTTTAATGGCCCTTACAATAGAAGTGGAGGTCAGAGTGGTATAACAAGACGCTTTTAATGCCCCTCCGAAGAGACGTGCATGTCAGAGTGGTATAACAAGATGCTTTTAATGCCCACCAGAAGAGACGCGGAGGTCAAAGGGGTATAACAAGATGCTTTTAATGCCCCTCAGAAGAGACGTGGAGGTCAAAGTGGTATGACAAGATGCTTTAAATGCCTCTTACAAGAGACGTGGAGGTCCGAGTGGTTTAACAAGACGCTTTTAACGCTCCTTACAAGAGACGTGGAGGTCAGAGAGGTATAACAAGATGCTTTTAATGCCCCTCAGAAGAGATGTGGAGGTCAGAGTGGTATAACAAGACGCTTTTAATGCCACTCAGAAGAGACTTGGAGGTCAGAGTGGTATAACAAGACTCTTTTATTGCCACTTACAAGAGACGTGGAGGTCAGAGTGGTATAACAAGACGCTTTTAATGCCCCTTTGAAGAGACGTGGAGGTCAGCGTGGTATGGCAAGATGCTTTTAATGCCCCTTATAAGAGATGTGGAGGTCAGAGTGGTATAACAATACGCTTTTAATGCCCCTCAGAAGAGACGTGGAGGTCAGAGTGGTATAACAAGACGCTTTTAATGCCTGTCAGAAGAGAGGTGGAGGTCAGAGTGGTATAACAAGACGCTCTTATTGCCCCTTACAAGAGACGTGGAGGTCAGAGTGGTATAACAAGACGCTTTTAATGCCCCTTACAAGAGACGTGGAGGTCAGAGTGGTATAACACGATGCTTTTAATGCCCCTCAGAAGAGACTTGGAGGTCAGAGTGGTATAACAAGGCGCTTTTAATGCCCCTTACAAGAGACATGGAGGTCAGAGTGGTATAACAAGATGATTTTAATGCCCCTCAGAAGGGACGTGTAGATCAGAGTGGTATAACAAGACGCTTTTAATGCCCCTTACAAGAGATGTGGAGGTCAGAGTGGTATAACAAGACGCTTTTAATGCCCCTCAGAATAGACGTGGAAGTCAGAGTGGTATAACAAGATGGTTTTAATGCCCCTCCAAAGAGACGTGGAGGTCAGAGTGGTATAACAAGATGCTTTTAATGCCCCTTACAAAAGACGTGGAGGTCCGAGTGGTTTAGTAAGACGCTTTTAATGCTCCTTACAAGAGACGTGGAGGTCAGAGAGGTCTAACAAGACGCTTTAAATGCCCCTCAGAAGAGATGTGGAGGTCAGAGTTGTAAAACAAGACGCTTTTAGTGCCCCTTAGAAGATACGTGGAGGTCAGAGTGGTATAACAAGACGCTTTAATGCCCCTTACAAGAAACTTGGAGGTCAGAGTGGTATAACAAGATGCTTTTAATGCCCCTTACAAGAGACGTGGAGGTCAGAGTGCAATAACAAGACACTTTTATTACCCCTCAGAAGAAACGTGGAGGTCAGAGTGGTATAACAAGTCGCTTTTAATGCCTGTCAGAAAAGAGGTGGAGGTCAGAGTGGAATAAAAAGACGCTCTTAATGCCCCTAACAGAGAAGTGGAGGTCAGAGTGGTATAACAAATGCTTTTAATGCCCCTTACAAGAGATGTGGAGGTCAGAGTGGTATAACAAGATGCTTTTAATGCCCCTCAGAAGAGACGTGGAGGTCAGAGTGGTATAATAAGACGCTTTTAATGCCCCTTACAAGAGACATGGAGGTCAGAGTGGTATAACAAGATGATTTTAATGCCCCTCAGAATAGACGTGGAGGTCAGAGTGGTATAACAAGACGGTTTTAATGCCCCTCCAAAGAGACGTGGAGGTCAGAGTGGTATAACAAGACGCTTTATAGCCCCTTAAAAGAGACGTGGAGGTCAGAGTGCTATAACAAGACACTTTTAATGCCCCTCAGAAGAGACGTGGAGGTCAGAGTGGTATAACAAGACGCTTTTAATGCCCCTCAGAAGAGATGTGGAGGTCAGAAAAGTGTAACAAGACGATTTTAATGCCCCTTATAAGAGACGTGGAGGTTAGAGTGGTATAACAAGACGCTCTTAATGCCCCTTCAAGAAACGTGGAGGTCAGAGTCGTATAACAAGACGCTTTTAATCCCCATCAAAAGAGAAGTGGAGGTCAGAGTGGTATAGCAAGATGCTTTTAATGCCCCTTGCAACAGACGTGGAGGTCAGAGTGGTATAACAAGACACTTTTAATGTCCCTCAGAAGAGACGTGGAGGTCAGAGTGGTATAACAAGACGCTTTTAATGGCCCTTACAATAGAAGTGGAGGTCAGAGTGGTATAACAAGACGCTTTGAATGCCCCTCCGAAGAGACGTGCATGTCAGAGTGGTATAACAAGATGCTTTTAATGCCCATCAGAAGAGACGCGGAGGTCAGAGGGGTATAACAAGATGCTTTTAATGCCCCTTAGAAGAGACGTGGAGGTCAAAGTGGTATGACAAGATGCTTTAAATGCCTCTTCCAAGAGACGTGGAGGTCCGAGTGGTTTAACAAGACGCTTTTAACGCTCCTTACAAGAGACATGGAGGTCAGAGAGGTATAACAATATGCTTTTAATGCCCCTCAGAAGAGATGTGGAGGTCAGAGTGGTATAACAAGACGCTTTTAATGCCACTCAGAAGAGACTTGGAGGACAGAGTGGTATAACAAGACTCTTTTATTGCCACTTACAAGAGACGTGGAGGTCAGAGTGGTATAACAAGACGCTTTTAATGCCCCTTTGAAGAGACGTGGAGGTCAGCGTGGTATAGCAAGATGCTATTAATGCCCCTTATAAGAGATGTGGAGGTCAGAGTGGTATAACAAGACGCTTTTAATGCCCCTCAGAAGAGACGTGGAGGTCAGAGTGGTATAACAAGACGCTTTTAATCCCTGTCAGAAGAGAGGTGGAGGTCAGAGTGGTATAACAAGACGCTCTTAATGCCCCTTACAAGAGACGTGGAGGTCAGAGTGGTATAACAAGACGCTTTTAATGCCCCTTACAAGAGACGTGGAGGTCAGAGTGGTATAACACGATGCTTTTAATGCCCCTCAGAAGAGACGTGGAGGTCAGAGTGGTATAACAGGGCACTTTTACTGCCCCTTACAAGAGACATGGAGGTCAGAGTGGTATAACAAGACGATTTTAATGCCCCTCAGAAGGGACGTGGAGGTCAGAGTGGTATAACAAGATGCTTTTAATGCCCCTTACAAGAGATGTGGAGGTCAGAGTGGTATAACAAGACGCTTTTAATGCCCCTCAGAATAGACGTGGAAGTCAGAGTGGTATAACAAGATGGTTTTAATGCCCCTCCAAAGAGACGTGGAGGTCAGAGTGGTATAACAAGATGCTTTTAATGCCCCTTACAAAAGACGTGGAGGTCCGAGTGGTTTAGTAAGACGCTTTTAATGCCCCTCAGAAGAGACGTGGAGGTCACAGAGGTATAACACGACGCTTTTAATGCCCCTTACAAGAGACGTGGAGGTCAGAGTGGTATAACAAGACGCTTTTAATGCCACTCAGGAGAGACGTGGAGGTCAGAGTGGTATAACAAGATGCTTTTAATGAACCTTACAAGAGACGTGGAGGTCAGAGTGGTATAACAAGAAGCTTTTAATGCCCCTCAGAAGAGAAGTGGAGGTCAGAGTGGTATAACAAAACGCTTTTAATGCCGCTTACAAGAGACGTGGAGGTCAGAGAGGTATAACAAGACGCTTTTAATGCCCCTTACAAAAGACGTGGAGGTCAGAGTGGTATAACAAGACGCTTTTAATGCCCCTCAGAAGAGACGTGGAGGTCAGAGAGGAATAACACGACGCTTTTAATGCCCCTTACAAGAGACGTGGAGGTCAGAGTGGTATAACAAGACTCTTTTAATGCCACTCAGAAGAGACGTGGAGGTCAGAGTGGTATAACAAGATGCTTTTAATGAACCTTACAAGAGACGTGGAGGTCAGAGTGGTATAACAAGACGCTTTTATTACCACTTACAAGAGACGTGGAGGTCAGAGTGGTATAACAAGACGCTCTTAATGCCCCTTACAAGAGACGTGGAGGTCAGAGTGGAATAACAACACGCTTTTAATGCCCCTCAGAAGAGACGTGGAGGTCAGAGTGGTATAACAAGACTCTTTTAATGCCCCTTGCAAGAGACGTAAAGGTCAGAGTGGTAAAACAAGACGCATTTAATGCCCCTCAGAAGAGACTTGGAGATCAGAGTGGAATAAAAAGACTCTCTTAATGCCCCTTACAAGAGACGTGGAGGTCAGTGTGGTATAACAAAATGCTTTTAATGCACCTTACAAGAGATGTGGAGGTCAGAGTGGTATTATAAGAAGCTTTTAATGCCCCTTACAAAAGACATGGAGGTCAGAGTGGTATAACAAGATGCTTTTAATGCCCCTCAGAAGGGACGTGGAGGTCAGAGTGGTATAACAAGACGCTTTTAATGCCCCTTACAAGAGATGTGGAGGTCAGAGTGGTATATCAAGACGCTTTTAATGCCCCTCAGAAGAGACGTGGAGGTCAGAGTGGTATAACAAGAAGCTTTTAATGCCCCTCAGAAGAGACGTGGAGGTCAGAGTGGTATAACAAGACGCTTTTAATGCCCCTTACAAGAGACGTGGAGGTCAGAGTGGTATAACAAGATGCTTTTAATGCCCATCAGAAGAGACGTGGAGGTCAGAGTGGTATAACAAGAAGCTTTTAATGCCCCTCAGAAGAGAAGTGGAGGTCAGAGTGGTATAACAAAACGCTTTTAATGCCGCTTACAAGAGACGTGGAGGTCAGAGTGGTATAACAAGACGCTTTTAATGCCCCTTACAAAAGACGTGGAAGTCAGAGTGGTAAAACAAGATGCTTTTAATGCCCCTCAGAAGAGACGTGGAGGTCAGAGAGGTATAATACGACGCTTTTAATGCCCCTTACAAGAGACGTGGAGGTCAGAGTGGTATAACAATACGCTTTTAATGCCACTCAGAAGAGACGTGGAGGTCAGAGTGGTATAACAAGATGCTTTTAATGAACCTTACAAGAGACGTGGACGTCAGAGTGGTATAACAAGACGCTTTTATTGTCACTTACAAGAGACGTGGAGGTCAGAGTGGTATAACAAGACTCTTTTAATGCCCCTTACAAGAGACGTGGAGGTCAGAGTGGTATAACAAGACGCTTTTAATGCCCCTCAGAAGAGACGTGGAGGTCAGAGTGGTATAAGAAGACGCTTTTAATGCCCCTTACAAGAGACGTGGAGGTCAGAGTGGTATAACAAGACGCTTTTAATGCACCTCAGAAGAGATGTGGAGATCAGAGTGGTATAACAAGACACTTTTCATGCCCCTTACAACAGACGTGCAGGTCAGAGTGGTATAACAAGATGTTTTTAATGCCCCTTACAAGAGACGTAAAGGTCAGAGTGGTAAAACAAGACACATTTAATGCCCCTCAGAAGAGACGAGGAGGTCAGAGTGGAATAAAAAGACGCTCTTAATGCCCCTTACAAGACACGTGGAGGTCAGAGTGGTATAACAAAATGCTTTTAATGCACCTTACAAGAGACGTGGAGGTCAGAGTGGTATTACAAGACGCTTTTAATGCCCCTTACAAAAGATATGGAGGTCAGAGTGGTATAACAAGACGATTTTAATGCCCCTCTGAAGGGACGTGGAGGTCAGAGTGGTATAACAAGACGCTTTTAATGCCCCTTACAAGAGATGTGGAGGTAAGAGTGGTATATCAATACGCTTTTAATGCCCCTCAGAAGAGACGTGGAGGTCAGAGTGGTATAACAAAACGCTTTTAATGCCCCTTACAAGAGACGTGGAGGACAGAGTGGTATAACAAGATGCTTTTAATGCCCATCAGAAGAGACGTGGAGGTCAGAGTGGTATAACAAGAAGCTTTTAATGCCCCTCAGAAGAGAAGTGGAGGTCAGAGTGGTATAACAAAACGCTTTTAATGCCGCTTACAAGAGACGTGGAGGTCAGAGTGGTATAACAAGACGCTTTTAATGCCCCTTACAAAAGACGTGGAGGTCAGAGTGGTATAACAAGACGCTTTTAATGCCCCTCAGAAGAGACGTGGAGGTTACAGAGGTATAACACGACGCTTTTAATGCCCCTTACAAGAGACGTGGAGGTCAGAGTGGTATAACAAGACGCTTTTAATGCCACTCAGAAGAGACGTGGAGGTCAGAGTGGTATAACAAGATGCTTTTAATGAACCTTACAAGAGACGTGGAGGTCAGAGTGGTATAACAAGACGCTTTTATTGCCACTTACAAGAGACGTGGAGGTCAGAGTGGTATAACAAGACGCTTTTAATGCCCCTTACAAGAGACGTGGAGGTCAGAGTGGAATGACAAGACGCTTTTAATGCCCCTCCGAAGAGACGTGGAGGTCAGAGTGGTATAACAAGACGCTTTTAATGCCCCTTACTAGAGACGTGGAGGTCAGAGTGGTATAACAAAACGCTTTTAATGCCCCTTACAAGAGACGTGGAGGACAGAGTGGTATAACAAGATGCTTTTAATGCCCATCAGAAGAGACGTGGAGGTCAGAGTGGTATAACAAGAAGCTTTTAATGCCCCTCAGAAGAGAAGTGGAGGTCAGAGTGGTATAACAAAACGCTTTTAATGCCGCTTACAAGAGACGTGGAGGTCAGAGTGGTATAACAAGACGCTTTTAATGCCCCTTACAAAAGACGTGGAGGTCAGAGTGGTATAACAAGACGCTTTTAATGCCCCTCAGAAGAGACGTGGAGGTTACAGAGGTATAACACGACGCTTTTAATGCCCCTTACAAGAGACGTGGAGGTCAGAGTGGTATAACAAGACGCTTTTAATGCCACTCAGAAGAGACGTGGAGGTCAGAGTGGTATAACAAGATGCTTTTAATGAACCTTACAAGAGACGTGGAGGTCAGAGTGGTATAACAAGACGCTTTTATTGCCACTTACAAGAGACGTGGAGGTCAGAGTGGTATAACAAGACGCTTTTAATGCCCCTTACAAGAGACGTGGAGGTCAGAGTGGAATGACAAGACGCTTTTAATGCCCCTCCGAAGAGACGTGGAGGTCAGAGTGGTATAACAAGACGCTTTTAATGCCCCTTACTAGAGACGTGGAGGTCATAGTGGTATAACAAGACGCTTTTAATGCACCTCAGAAGAGATGTGGACATCAGAGTGGTATAACAAGACACTTTTAATGCCCCTTACAACAGACGTGGAGGTCAGAGTGGTATAACAAGATGCTTTTAATGCCCCTCAGAAGAGACGTGGAGGTCAGAGTGGTATAACAAAACGCTTATAATGCCCCATACAAGAGACGTGGAGGTCAGAGTGGTATAACAAGATGCTTTTAATGCCCCTTACAAGAGACGTAAAGGTCAGAGTGGTAAAACAAGACGCATTTAATTCCCCTCAGAAGAGACGTGGAGGTCAGAGTGGAATAAAAAGACGGTCTTAATGCCCCTTACAAGAGACGTGGAGGTCAGCGTGGTATAACAAGATGCTTTTAATGCCCATCAGAAGAGACGTGGAGGTCAGAGTGGTATAACAAGACGCTTTTAAAGCCCCTCAGAAGAGATGTGGAGGTCAGAGAAGTGTAACAAGATGCTTTTAATGCCCCTTATAAGAGACGTGGAGGTCAGAGTGGTATAACAAGACGCTTTTAATGCCCCTTACAAGAAACGTGGAGGTCAGAGTCATATAACAAGACGTTTTTAATGCCCCTCAAAAGAGACGTGGAGGTCAGAGTGGTATAACAAGTCGCTTTTAATGCATGTCAGAAAAGAGGTGGAGGTCACAGTGGTATAACAAGATGCTTTTAATGCCCCTTACAAGAGACGTGGAGGTCAGAGTTGTATAACAAGATGCTTTTAAGGCCCCTTACAAGAGAAGTGGAGGTCAGAGTGGTATAACAAGACGCTTTTAATGCCCCTCAGAAGAGACGTGGAGGTCAGAGTGGTATAACAAGACTCTTTAAATGCCCCTTACAAGAGACTTGGAGGTCAGAGTGGTATAACAAGACGTTTTTAATGCCCCTCAGAAGAGATGTGGAGGTCAGAGTGGTATAACAAGACGCTCTTAATGCCCTTTGCAAGAAACGTGGAGGTCAGAGTCGTATAACAAGACGCTTTTAATGCCCATCAAAAGAGAAGTGGAGGTCAGAGTGGTATAGCAAGACGCTTTTAATGCCCCTTGCAACAGACGTGGAGGTCAGAGTGGTATAACAAGACACTTTTAATGTCCCTCAGAAGAGACGTGGAGGTCAGAGTGGTATAACAAGACGCTTTTAATGGCCCTTACAATAGAAGTGGAGGTCAGAGTGGTATAACAAGACGCTTTTAATGCCCCTCCGAAGACACGTGCATGTCAGAGTGGTATAACAAGATGCTTTTAATGCCCATCAGAAGAGACGCGGAGGTCAGAGGGGTATAACAAGATGCTTTTAATGCCCCTCAGAAGAGACGTGGAGGTCAAAGTGGTATGACAAGATGCTTTAAATGCCTCTTACAAGAGACGTGGAGGTCCTAGTGGTTTAACAAGACGCTTTTAACGCTCCTTACAAGAGACGTGGAGGTCAGAGAGCTATAACAAGATACTTTTAATGCCCCTCAGAAGAGATGTGGAGGTCAGAGTGGTATAACAAGACGCTTTTAAAGCCACTCAGAAGAGACTTGGAGGTCAGAGTGGTATAACAAGACTCTTTTATTGCCACTTACAAGAGACGTGGAGGTCAGAGTGGTATAACAAGACGCTTTTAATGCCCCTTTGAAGAGACGTGGAGGTCAGCGTGGTATAGCAAGATGCTTTTAATGCCCCTTATAAGAGATGTGGAGGTCAGAGTGGTATAACAATACGCTTTTAATGCCCCTCAGAAGAGACGTGGAGGTCAGAGTGGTATAACAAGACGCTTTTAATGCCTGTCAGAAGAGAGGTGGAGGTCAGAGTGGTATAACAAGACGCTCTTAATGCCCCTTACAAGAGACGTGGAGGTCAGAGGGGTATAACAAGACGCTTTTAATGCCCCTTACAAGAGACGTGGAGGTCAGAGTGGTATAACACGATGCTTTTAATGCCCCTCAGAAGAGACTTGGAGGTCAGAGAGGTATAACAAGGCGCTTTTAATGCCCCTTACAAGAGACATGGAGGTCAGAGTGGTATAACAAGACGATTTTAATGCCCCTCAGAAGGGACGTGGAGGTCAGAGTGGTATAACAAGACGCTTTTAATGCCCCTTACAAGAGATGTGGAGGTCAGAGTGGTATAACAAGACGCTTTTAATGCCCCTCAGAATAGACGTGGAAGTCAGAGTGGTATAACAAGATGGTTTTAATGCCCCTCCTAAGAGACGTGGAGGTCAGAGTGGTATAACAAGATGCTTCTAATGCCCCTTACAAAAGACGTGGAGGTCCGAGTGGTTTAGTAAGACGCTTTTAATGCTCCTTACAAGAGACGTGGAGGTCAGAGAGGTCTAACAAGACGCTTTTAATGCCCCTCAGAAGAGATGTGGAGGTCAGAGTTTTAAAACAAGACGCTTTTAATGCCCCTTAGAAGACACGTGGAGGTCAGAGTGGTATAACAAGACGCTTTAATGCCCCTTACAAGAAACTTGGAGGTCAGAGTGGTACAACAAGACGCTTTTAATGCCCCTTACAAGAGACGTGGAGGTCAGAGTGCAATAACAAGACACTTTTATTGCCCCTCAGAAGAAACGTGGAGGTCAGAGTGGTATAACAAGTCGCTTTTAATGCTTGTCAGAAAAGAGGTGGAGGTCAGAGTGGAATAAAAAGACACTCTTAATGCCCCTAACAGAGAAGTGGAGGTCAGAGTGGTATAACAAATGCTTTTAATGCCCCTTACAAGAGATGTGGAGGTCAGAGTGGTATAACAAGATGCTTTTAATGCCCCTCAGAAGAGACGTGGAGGTCAGAGTGGTATAACAAGACGCTTTTAATGCCCCTTACAAGAGACATGGAGGTCAGAGTGGTATAACAAGATGATTTTAATGCCCCTCAGAAGGGACGTGGAGGTCAGAGTGGTATAACAAGATGCTTTTAATGCCCCTTACAAGAGATGTGGAGGTCAGAGTGGTATAACAAGACGTCTTTAATGCCCCTCAGAATAGACGTGGAGGTCAGAGTGGTATAACAAGATGGTTTTAATGCCCCTCCAAAGAGACGTGGAGGTCAGAGTGGTATAACAAGACGCTTTTAATGCCCCTTAAAAGAGACGTGGAGGTCAGAGTGCTATAACAAGACACTTTTAATGCCCCTCAGAAGAGACGTGGAGGTCAGAGTGGTATAACAAGACGCTTTTAATGCCCCTCAGAAGAGATGTGGAGGTCAGAGAAGTGTAACAAGACGATTTTAATGCCCCTTATAAGAGACTTGGAGGTCAGAGTCGTATAACAAGACGCTTTTAATGCCCATCAAAAGAGAAGTGGAGGTCAGAGTGGTATAGCAAGACGCTTTTAATGCCCCTTGCAACAGACGTGGAGGTCAGAGTGGTATAACAAGACGCTTTTAATGGCCCTTACAATAGAAGTGGAGGTCAGAGTGGTGTAACAAGACGCTTTTAATGCCCCTCCGAAGAGACGTGCATGTCAGAGTGGTATAACAAGATGCTTTTAATGCCCATCAGAAGAGACGCGGAGGTCAGAGGGGTATAACAAGATGCTTTTAATGCCCCTCAGAAGAGACGTGGAGGTCAAACTGGTATGACAAGATGCATTAAATGCCTCTTACAAGAGACGTGGAGGTCCGAGTGGTTTAACAAGACGCTTTTAACGCTCCGTACAAGAGACATGGAGGTCAGAGAGGTATAACAATATGCTTTTAATGCCCCTCAGAAGAGATGTGGAGGTCAGAGTGGTATAACAAGACGTCTTTAATGCCCCTCAGAATAGAAGTGGAGGTCAGAGTGGTATAACAAGATGGTTTTAATGCCCCTCCACAGAGACGTGGAGGTCAGAGTGGTATAACAAGATGCTTTTAATGCCCCTTACAAAAGACGTGGAGGTCCGAGTGGTTTAGCAAGACGCTTTTAATGCTCCTTACAAGAGACGTGGAGGTCAGAGAGGTCTAACAAGATGCTTTAATGCCCCTCAGAAGAGATGTGGAGGTCAGAGTTGTATAACAAGACGCTTTTAATGCCCCTTAGAAGATACGTGGAGGTCAGAGTGGTATAACAAGACGCTTTTAATGCCCCTTACAAGAGACGTGGAGGTCATAGTGGTATAACAAGACGCTTTTAATGCACCTCAGAAGAGATGTGGACATCAGAGTGGTATAACAAGACACTTTTAATGCCCCTTACAACAGACGTGGAGGTCAGAGTGGTATAACAAGACGCTTTTAATTCCCCTCAGAAGAGACGTGGAGGTCAGAGTGGTATAACAAAACGCTTTTAATGCCCCATACAAGAGACGTGGAGGTCAGAGTGGTATAACAAGATGCTTTTAATGCCCCTTACAAGAGACGTAAAGGTCAGAGTGGTAAAACAAGACGCATTTAATTCCCCTCAGAAGAGACGTGGAGGTCAGAGTGGAATAAAAAGACGCTCTTAATGCCCCTTACAAGAGACGTGGAGGTCAGAGTGGTATAACAAAATGCTTTTAATGCACCTTACAAGAGACGTGGAGGTCAGAGTGGTATTACAAGACGCTTTTAATGCCCCTTACAAAAGACATGGAGGTCAGAGTGGTATAAAAAGATGCTTTTAATGCCCCTCAGAAGGGACGTGGAGGTCAGAGTGGTATAACAAGACGCTTTTAATGCCCCTTACAAGAGATGTGGAGGTCAGAGTGGTATATCAAGACGCTTTTAATGCCCCTCAGAAGAGACGTGGAGGTCAGAGTGGTATAACAAGAAGCTTTTAATGCCTCTCAGAAGAGAAGTGGAGGTCAGAGTGGTATAACAAAACGCTTTTAATGCCGCTTACAAGAGACGTGGAGGTCAGAGTGGTATAACAAGACGCTTTTAATGCCCATTACAAAAGACGTGGAATTCAGAGTGGTATAACAAGACGCTTTCAATGCCCCTCAGAAGAGACGTGGAGGTCAGAGAGGTATAACACGACGCTTATAATGCCCCTTACAAGAGACGTGGAGGTCAGAGTGGTATAACAAGACGCTTTTAATGACACTCAGAAGAGACGTGGAGGTCAGAGTGGTATAACAAGATGCTTTTAATGAACCTTACAAGAGACGTGGAGGTCAGAGTGGTATAACAAGACGCTTTTATTGCCACTTACAAGAGACGTGGAGGTCAGAGTGGTATAACAAGATGCTTTTAATGAACCTTACAAGAGACGTGGAGGTCAGAGTGGTATAACAAGACGCTTTTATTGCCACTTACAAGAGACGTGGAGGTCAGAGTGGTATAACAATACGATTTTAATGCCCCTCAGAAGAGACGTGGAGGTCAGAGTGGTATAACAAGATGCTTTTAATGCCCCTTACAAGAGACATGGAGGTCAGAGTGGTATAACAAGACGCTTTTAATGCCCCTCAGAAGGGACGTGGAGGTCAGAGTGGTATAACAAGACGATTTTAATGCCCCTTACAAGAGATGTGGAGGTCAGAGTGGTATAACAAGATTGTATTAATGCCCCTCCGAAGAGACGTGGAGGTTAGAGTTGTATAGCAAGACACTTTAATTCCCCTTATAAGAGACGTGGAGGTCAGAGTGGTATAACAAGATGCTTTTAATGCCCCTTACAAGAAACGTGGAGGTCAGAGTCGTATAACAAGACGCTTTTAATGCCCCTTAAAAGAGACGTGGAAGTCAGAGTGGTATAACAAGAAACTTTTAGTGCCCCTTACAAGAGACGTGGAGGTCAGAGTGGTATAACAAGACGCTTTTAATGCCCCTTACAAGAGACGTGGAGGTCAGAGTGCTATAACAAGACACTTTTAATGCCCTTCAGAAGAGACGTGGAGGTCAGAGTGGTATAACAAGTCGCTTTTAATGCCTGTCAGAAGAGAGGTGGACGTCAGAGGGATATAACAAGACGCCTTTAATGCCCCTTTCAAGAGACGTGGAGGTCAGAGTGGTATAACAATATGCTTTTAATGCCCCTTACAAGAGATGTGGAATTCAGAGTGGTATAACAAGACGCTTTTAATGCCCATCAGAAGAGACGTGGAGGTGAGAGTGGTATAACAAGACACTTTAATTGCCCCTTACAAGAGACTTGGAGGTCAGAGTGGTATAACAAGACACTTTTAATGCCCCTCAGAAGGGACGTGAAGGTCAGAGTGGTATAACAAGACGCTTTTAATGCCCCTCAGAAGAGACGTGTAGGTCAGAGTGGTATAACAAGTCGCTTTTAATGCATGTCAGAAAAGAGGTGGAGGTCACAGTGGTATAACAAGACGTTTTTAATGCCCCTTACAAGAGACGTGGAGGTCAGAGTGGTATACCAAGCTGCTTTTAAGGCCCCTTACAAGAGAAGTGGAGGTCAGAGTGGTATAACAAGACGCTTTTAATGCCCCTCAGAAGAGACGTGGAGGTCAGAGTGGTATAACAAGACTCTTTAAATGCCCCTTACAAGAGACTTGGAGGTCAGAGTGGTATAACAAGACGTTTTTAATGCCCCTCAGAAGAGACGTGGAGGTCAGAGTTGTATAACAAGACGCTTTTAATTCCCCTCAGAAGAGACGTGGAGGTCAGTGTGGTATAACAAGACGCTTTTAATGCCCCTTTCAAGATACGTGGAGGCCAGAGTGGTATAACAAGAAGGTTTTAATACCCCTTAAAAGAGACGTGGAGGTCAGAGTGGTGTAACAAGACGCTTTTAATGCCCCTTACAAGAGACGTGGAGGTCAGAGTGGTATAACAAGACGCTTTTAATGCCCCTCAGATGAGATGTGGAGGTGAGAGTGGTATAACAAGATGCTTTTAATGCCCCTTACAAGAGACATGGAGGTCAGAGTGGTATAACAAGACGCTTTTAATGCCCCTCAGAAGGGACGTGGAGGTCAGAGTGGTATAACAAGACGATTTTAATGCCCCTTACAAGAGATGTGGAGGTCAGAGTGGTATAACAAGATTGTTTTAATGCCCCTCCGAAGAGACGTGGAGGTTAGAGTTGTATAACAAGACACTTTAATGCCCCTTATAAGAGACGTGGAGGTCAGAGTGGTATAACAAGATGCTTTTAATGCCCCTTACAAGAAACGTGGAGGTCAGAGTCGTATAACAAGACGCTTTTAATGCCCCTTAAAAGAGACGTGGAGGTCAGAGTGCTATAACAAGACACTTTTAATGCCCCTCAGAAGAGACGTGGAGGTCAGAGTGGTATAACAAGATGCTTTTAATGCCCCTCAGAAGAGATGTGGAGGTCAGAGAAGTGTAACAAGACGATTTTAATGCCCCTTATAAGAGATGTGGAGGTCAGAGTGGTATAACAAGACGCTCTTAATGCCCTTTGCAAGAAACGTGGAGGTCAGAGTCGTATAACAAGACGCTTTTAATGCCCATCAAAAGAGAAGTGGAGGTCAGAGTGGTATAGCAAGACGCTTTTAATGCCCCTTGCAACAGACGTGGAGGTCAGAGTGGTATAACAAGATGATTTTAATGCCCCTCAGAAGGGACGTGGAGGTCAGAGTGGTATAACAAGATGCTTTTAATGCCCCTTACAAGAGATGTGGAGGTCAGAGTGGTATAACAAGACGTCTTTAATGCCCCTCAGAATAGACGTGGAGGTCAGAGTGGTATAACAAGATGGTTTTAATGCCCCTCCAAAGAGACGTGGAGGTCAGAGTGGTATAACAAGACGCTTTTAATGCCCCTTAAAAGAGACGTGGAGGTCAGAGTGCTATAACAAGATACTTTTAATGCCCCTCAGAAGAGACGTGGAGGTCAGAGTGGTATAACAAGACGCTTTTAATGCCCCTCAGAAGAGATGTGGAGGTCAGAGAAGTGTAACAAGACGATTTTAATGCCCCTTATAAGAGACTTGGAGGTCAGAGTGGTATAACAAGACGCTCTTAATGCCCCTTGCAAGAAACGTGGAGGTCAGAGTCGTATAACAAGACGCTTTTAATGCCCATCAAAAGAGAAGTGGAGGTCAGAGTGGTATAGCAAGACGCTTTTAATGCCCCTTGCAACAGACGTGGAGGTCAGAGTGGTATAACAAGACAATTTTAATGTCCCTCAGAAGAGACGTGGAGGTCAAAGTGGTATAACAAGACGCTTTTAATGGCCCTTACAATAGAAGTGGAGGTCAGAGTGGTATAACAAGACGCTTTTAATGCCCCTCCGAAGAGACGTGCATGTCAGAGTGGTATAACAAGATGCTTTTAATGCCCATCAGAAGAGACGCGGAGGTCAGAGGGGTATAACAAGATGCTTTTAATGCCCCTCAGAAGAGACGTGGAGGTCAAACTGGTATGACAAGATGCATTAAATGCCTCTTACAAGAGACGTGGAGGTCCGAGTGGTTTAACAAGACGCTTTTAACGCTCCGTACAAGAGACATGGAGGTCAGAGAGGTATAACAATATGCTTTTAATGCCCCTCAGAAGAGATGTGGAGGTCAGAGTGGTATAACAAGACGTCTTTAATGCCCCTCAGAATAGAAGTGGAGGTCAGAGTGGTATAACAAGATGGTTTTAATGCCCCTCCAAAGAGACGTGGAGGTCAGAGTGGTATAACAAGATGCTTTTAATGCCCCTTACAAAAGACGTGGAGGTCCGAGTGGTTTAGCAAGACGCTTTTAATGCTCCTTACAAGAGACGTGGAGGTCAGAGAGATCTAACAAGATGCTTTAATGCCCCTCAGAAGAGATGTGGAGGTCAGAGTTGTATAACAAGACGCTTTTAATGCCCCTTAGAAGATACGTGGAGGTCAGAGTGGTATAACAAGACGCTTTTAATGCCCCTTACAAGAGACGTGGAGGTCATAGTGGTATAACAAGACGCTTTTAATGCACCTCAGAAGAGATGTGGACATCAGAGTGGTATAACAAGACACTTTTAATGCCCCTTACAACAGACGTGGAGGTCAGAGTGGTATAACAAGACGCTTTTAATTCCCCTCAGAAGAGACGTGGAGGTCAGAGTGGTATAACAAAACGCTTTTAATGCCCCATACAAGAGACGTGGAGGTCAGAGTGGTATAACAAGATGCTTTTAATGCCCCTTACAAGAGACGTAAAGGTCAGAGTGGTAAAACAAGACGCATTTAATTCCCCTCAGAAGAGACGTGGAGGTCAGAGTGGAATAAAAAGACGCTCTTAATGCCCCTTACAAGAGACGTGGAGGTCAGAGTGGTATAACAAAATGCTTTTAATGCACCTTACAAGAGACGTGGAGGTCAGAGTGGTATTACAAGACGCTTTTAATGCCCCTTACAAAAGACATGGAGGTCAGAGTGGTATAAAAAGATGCTTTTAATGCCCCTCAGAAGGGACGTGGAGGTCAGAGTGGTATAACAAGACGCGTTTAATGCCCCTTACAAGAGATGTGGAGGTCAGAGTGGTATATCAAGACGCTTTTAATGCCCCTCAGAAGAGACGTGGAGGTCAGAGTGGTATAACAAGAAGCTTTTAATGCCTCTCAGAAGAGAAGTGGAGGTCAGAGTGGTATAACAAAACGCTTTTAATGCCGCTTACAAGAGACGTGGAGGTCAGAGTGGTATAACAAGACGCTTTTAATGCCCATTACAAAAGACGTGGAATTCAGAGTGGTATAACAAGACGCTTTCAATGCCCCTCAGAAGAGACGTGGAGGTCAGAGAGGTATAACACGACGCTTATAATGCCCCTTACAAGAGACGTGGAGGTCAGAGTGGTATAACAAGACGCTTTTAATGACACTCAGAAGAGACGTGGAGGTCAGAGTGGTATAACAAGATGCTTTTAATGCCCCTTACAAAAGACGTGGAGGTCCGAGTGGTTTAGCAAGACGCTTTTAATGCTCCTTACAAGAGACGTGGAGGTCAGAGAGGTCTAACAAGATGCTTTAATGCCCCTCAGAAGAGATGTGGAGGTCAGAGTTGTATAACAAGACGCTTTTAATGCCCCTTAGAAGATACGTGGAGGTCAGAGTGGTATAACAAGACGCTTTTAATGCCCCTTACAAGAGACGTGGAGGTCATAGTGGTATAACAAGACGCTTTTAATGCACCTCAGAAGAGATGTGGACATCAGAGTGGTATAACAAGACACTTTTAATGCCCCTTACAACAGACGTGGAGGTCAGAGTGGTATAACAAGACGCTTTTAATTCCCCTCAGAAGAGACGTGGAGGTCAGAGTGGTATAACAAAACGCTTTTAATGCCCCATACAAGAGACGTGGAGGTCAGAGTGGTATAACAAGATGCTTTTAATGCCCCTTACAAGAGACGTAAAGGTCAGAGTGGTAAAACAAGACGCATTTAATTCCCCTCAGAAGAGACGTGGAGGTCAGAGTGGAATAAAAAGACGCTCTTAATGCCCCTTACAAGAGACGTGGAGGTCAGAGTGGTATAACAAAATGCTTTTAATGCACCTTACAAGAGACGTGGAGGTCAGAGTGGTATTACAAGACGCTTTTAATGCCCCTTACAAAAGACATGGAGGTCAGAGTGGTATAAAAAGATGCTTTTAATGCCCCTCAGAAGGGACGTGGAGGTCAGAGTGGTATAACAAGACGCTTTTAATGCCCCTTACAAGAGATGTGGAGGTCAGAGTGGTATATCAAGACGCTTTTAATGCCCCTCAGAAGAGACGTGGAGGTCAGAGTGGTATAACAAGAAGCTTTTAATGCCTCTCAGAAGAGAAGTGGAGGTCAGAGTGGTATAACAAAACGCTTTTAATGCCGCTTACAAGAGACGTGGAGGTCAGAGTGGTATAACAAGACGCTTTTAATGCCCATTACAAAAGACGTGGAATTCAGAGTGGTATAACAAGACGCTTTCAATGCCCCTCAGAAGAGACGTGGAGGTCAGAGAGGTATAACACGACGCTTATAATGCCCCTTACAAGAGACGTGGAGGTCAGAGTGGTATAACAAGACGCTTTTAATGACACTCAGAAGAGACGTGGAGGTCAGAGTGGTATAACAAGATGCTTTTAATGAACCTTACAAGAGACGTGGAGGTCAGAGTGGTATAACAAGACGCTTTTATTGCCACTTACAAGAGACGTGGAGGTCAGAGTGGTATAACAAGATGCTTTTAATGAACCTTACAAGAGACGTGGAGGTCAGAGTGGTATAACAAGACGCTTTTATTGCCACTTACAAGAGACGTGGAGGTCAGAGTGCTATAACAAGATACTTTTAATGCCCCTCAGAAGAGACGTGGAGGTCAGAGTGGTATAACAAGACGCTTTTAATGCCCCTCAGAAGAGATGTGGAGGTCAGAGAAGTGTAACAAGACGATTTTAATGCCCCTTATAAGAGACTTGGAGGTCAGAGTGGTATAACAAGACGCTCTTAATGCCCCTTGCAAGAAACGTGGAGGTCAGAGTCGTATAACAAGACGCTTTTAATGCCCATCAAAAGAGAAGTGGAGGTCAGAGTGGTATAGCAAGACGCTTTTAATGCCCCTTGCAACAGACGTGGAGGTCAGAGTGGTATAACAAGACAATTTTAATGTCCCTCAGAAGAGACGTGGAGGTCAAAGTGGTATAACAAGACGCTTTTAATGGCCCTTACAATAGAAGTGGAGGTCAGAGTGGTATAACAAGACGCTTTTAATGCCCCTCCGAAGAGACGTGCATGTCAGAGTGGTATAACAAGATGCTTTTAATGCCCATCAGAAGAGACGCGGAGGTCAGAGGGGTATAACAAGATGCTTTTAATGCCCCTCAGAAGAGACGTGGAGGTCAAACTGGTATGACAAGATGCATTAAATGCCTCTTACAAGAGACGTGGAGGTCCGAGTGGTTTAACAAGACGCTTTTAACGCTCCGTACAAGAGACATGGAGGTCAGAGAGGTATAACAATATGCTTTTAATGCCCCTCAGAAGAGATGTGGAGGTCAGAGTGGTATAACAAGACGTCTTTAATGCCCCTCAGAATAGAAGTGGAGGTCAGAGTGGTATAACAAGATGGTTTTAATGCCCCTCCAAAGAGACGTGGAGGTCAGAGTGGTATAACAAGATGCTTTTAATGCCCCTTACAAAAGACGTGGAGGTCCGAGTGGTTTAGCAAGACGCTTTTAATGCTCCTTACAAGAGACGTGGAGGTCAGAGAGATCTAACAAGATGCTTTAATGCCCCTCAGAAGAGATGTGGAGGTCAGAGTTGTATAACAAGACGCTTTTAATGCCCCTTAGAAGATACGTGGAGGTCAGAGTGGTATAACAAGACGCTTTTAATGCCCCTTACAAGAGACGTGGAGGTCATAGTGGTATAACAAGACGCTTTTAATGCACCTCAGAAGAGATGTGGACATCAGAGTGGTATAACAAGACACTTTTAATGCCCCTTACAACAGACGTGGAGGTCAGAGTGGTATAACAAGACGCTTTTAATTCCCCTCAGAAGAGACGTGGAGGTCAGAGTGGTATAACAAAACGCTTTTAATGCCCCATACAAGAGACGTGGAGGTCAGAGTGGTATAACAAGATGCTTTTAATGCCCCTTACAAGAGACGTAAAGGTCAGAGTGGTAAAACAAGACGCATTTAATTCCCCTCAGAAGAGACGTGGAGGTCAGAGTGGAATAAAAAGACGCTCTTAATGCCCCTTACAAGAGACGTGGAGGTCAGAGTGGTATAACAAAATGCTTTTAATGCACCTTACAAGAGACGTGGAGGTCAGAGTGGTATTACAAGACGCTTTTAATGCCCCTTACAAAAGACATGGAGGTCAGAGTGGTATAAAAAGATGCTTTTAATGCCCCTCAGAAGGGACGTGGAGGTCAGAGTGGTATAACAAGACGCTTTTAATGCCCCTTACAAGAGATGTGGAGGTCAGAGTGGTATATCAAGACGCTTTTAATGCCCCTCAGAAGAGACGTGGAGGTCAGAGTGGTATAACAAGAAGCTTTTAATGCCTCTCAGAAGAGAAGTGGAGGTCAGAGTGGTATAACAAAACGCTTTTAATGCCGCTTACAAGAGACGTGGAGGTCAGAGTGGTATAACAAGACGCTTTTAATGCCCATTACAAAAGACGTGGAATTCAGAGTGGTATAACAAGACGCTTTCAATGCCCCTCAGAAGAGACGTGGAGGTCAGAGAGGTATAACACGACGCTTATAATGCCCCTTACAAGAGACGTGGAGGTCAGAGTGGTATAACAAGACGCTTTTAATGACACTCAGAAGAGACGTGGAGGTCAGAGTGGTATAACAAGATGCTTTTAATGCCCCTTACAAAAGACGTGGAGGTCCGAGTGGTTTAGCAAGACGCTTTTAATGCTCCTTACAAGAGACGTGGAGGTCAGAGAGGTCTAACAAGATGCTTTAATGCCCCTCAGAAGAGATGTGGAGGTCAGAGTTGTATAACAAGACGCTTTTAATGCCCCTTAGAAGATACGTGGAGGTCAGAGTGGTATAACAAGACGCTTTTAATGCCCCTTACAAGAGACGTGGAGGTCATAGTGGTATAACAAGACGCTTTTAATGCACCTCAGAAGAGATGTGGACATCAGAGTGGTATAACAAGACACTTTTAATGCCCCTTACAACAGACGTGGAGGTCAGAGTGGTATAACAAGACGCTTTTAATTCCCCTCAGAAGAGACGTGGAGGTCAGAGTGGTATAACAAAACGCTTTTAATGCCCCATACAAGAGACGTGGAGGTCAGAGTGGTATAACAAGATGCTTTTAATGCCCCTTACAAGAGACGTAAAGGTCAGAGTGGTAAAACAAGACGCATTTAATTCCCCTCAGAAGAGACGTGGAGGTCAGAGTGGAATAAAAAGACGCTCTTAATGCCCCTTACAAGAGACGTGGAGGTCAGAGTGGTATAACAAAATGCTTTTAATGCACCTTACAAGAGACGTGGAGGTCAGAGTGGTATTACAAGACGCTTTTAATGCCCCTTACAAAAGACATGGAGGTCAGAGTGGTATAAAAAGATGCTTTTAATGCCCCTCAGAAGGGACGTGGAGGTCAGAGTGGTATAACAAGACGCTTTTAATGCCCCTTACAAGAGATGTGGAGGTCAGAGTGGTATATCAAGACGCTTTTAATGCCCCTCAGAAGAGACGTGGAGGTCAGAGTGGTATAACAAGAAGCTTTTAATGCCTCTCAGAAGAGAAGTGGAGGTCAGAGTGGTATAACAAAACGCTTTTAATGCCGCTTACAAGAGACGTGGAGGTCAGAGTGGTATAACAAGACGCTTTTAATGCCCATTACAAAAGACGTGGAATTCAGAGTGGTATAACAAGACGCTTTCAATGCCCCTCAGAAGAGACGTGGAGGTCAGAGAGGTATAACACGACGCTTATAATGCCCCTTACAAGAGACGTGGAGGTCAGAGTGGTATAACAAGACGCTTTTAATGACACTCAGAAGAGACGTGGAGGTCAGAGTGGTATAACAAGATGCTTTTAATGAACCTTACAAGAGACGTGGAGGTCAGAGTGGTATAACAAGACGCTTTTATTGCCACTTACAAGAGACGTGGAGGTCAGAGTGGTATAACAAGATGCTTTTAATGAACCTTACAAGAGACGTGGAGGTCAGAGTGGTATAACAAGACGCTTTTATTGCCACTTACAAGAGACGTGGAGGTCAGAGTGGTATAACAAGACGATTTTAATGCCCCTCAGAAGAGACGTGGAGGTCAGAGTGGTATAACAAGATGCTTTTAATGCCCCTTACAAGAGACATGGAGGTCAGAGTGGTATAACAAGACGCTTTTAATGCCCCTCAGAAGGGACGTGGAGGTCAGAGTGGTATAACAAGACGATTTTAATGCCCCTTACAAGAGATGTGGAGGTCAGAGTGGTATAACAAGATTGTATTAATGCCCCTCCGAAGAGACGTGGAGGTTAGAGTTGTATAGCAAGACACTTTAATTCCCCTTATAAGAGACGTGGAGGTCAGAGTGGTATAACAAGATGCTTTTAATGCCCCTTACAAGAAACGTGGAGGTCAGAGTCGTATAACAAGACGCTTTTAATGCCCCTTAAAAGAGACGTGGAAGTCAGAGTGGTATAACAAGAAACTTTTAGTGCCCCTTACAAGAGACGTGGAGGTCAGAGTGGTATAACAAGATGCTTTTAATGCCCCTTACAAGAGACGTGGAGGTCAGAGTGCTATAACAAGACACTTTTAATGCCCTTCAGAAGAGACGTGGAGGTCAGAGTGGTATAACAAGTCGCTTTTAATGCCTGTCAGAAGAGAGGTGGACGTCAGAGGGATATAACAAGACGCCTTTAATGCCCCTTTCAAGAGACGTGGAGGTCAGAGTGGTATAACAATATGCTTTTAATGCCCCTTACAAGAGATGTGGAATTCAGAGTGGTATAACAAGACGCTTTTAATGCCCATCAGAAGAGACGTGGAGGTGAGAGTGGTATAACAAGACACTTTAATTGCCCCTTACAAGAGACTTGGAGGTCAGAGTGGTATAACAAGACACTTTTAATGCCCCTCAGAAGGGACGTGAAGGTCAGAGTGGTATAACAAGACGCTTTTAATGCCCCTCAGAAGAGACGTGTAGGTCAGAGTGGTATAACAAGTCGCTTTTAATGCATGTCAGAAAAGAGGTGGAGGTCACAGTGGTATAACAAGACGTTTTTAATGCCCCTTACAAGAGACGTGGAGGTCAGAGTGGTATACCAAGATGCTTTTAAGGCCCCTTACAAGAGAAGTGGAGGTCAGAGTGGTATAACAAGACGCTTTTAATGCCCCTCAGAAGAGACGTGGAGGTCAGAGTGGTATAACAAGACTCTTTAAATGCACCTTACAAGAGACTTGGAGGTCAGAGTGGTATAACAAGACGTTTTTAATGCCCCTCAGAAGAGACGTGGAGGTCAGAGTTGTATAACAAGACGCTTTTAATTCCCCTCAGAAGAGACGTGGAGGTCAGTGTGGTATAACAAGACGCTTTTAATGCCCCTTTCTAGATACGTGGAGGCCAGAGTGGTATAACAAGAAGGTTTTAATACCCCTTAAAAGAGACGTGGAGGTCAGAGTGGTATAACAAGACGCTTTCAATGCCCCTCAGAAGAGACGTGGAGGTCAGAGAGGTATAACACGACGCTTATAATTCCCCTTACAAGAGACGTGGAGGTCAGAGTGGTATAACAAGACGCTTTTAATGACACTCAGAAGAGACGTGGAGGTCAGAGTGGTATAACAAGACGCTTTTATTGCCACTTACAAGAGACGTGGAGGTCAGAGTGGTATAACAAGATGCTTTTAATGAACCTTACAAGAGACGTGGAGGTCAGAGTGGTATAACAAGACGCTTTTATTGCCCCTCAGAAGAGACGTGGAGGTCAGAGTGGTATAACAAGATGCTTTTAATGCCCCTTACAAGAGATGTGGAGGTCAGAGTGGTATAACAAGACGTCTTTAATGCCCCTCAGAATAGACGTGGAGGTCAGAGTGGTATAACAAGATGGTTTTAATGCCCCTCCAAAGAGACGTGGAGGTCAGAGTGGTATAACAAGACGCTTTTAATGCCCCTTAAAAGAGACGTGGAGGTCAGAGTGCTATAACAAGATACTTTTAATGCCCCTCAGAAGAGACGTGGAGGTCAGAGTGGTATAACAAGACGCTTTTAATGCCCCTCAGAAGAGATGTGGAGGTCAGAGAAGTGTAACAAGACGATTTTAATGCCCCTTATAAGAGACTTGGAGGTCAGAGTGGTATAACAAGACGCTCTTAATGCCCCTTGCAAGAAACGTGGAGGTCAGAGTCGTATAACAAGACGCTTTTAATGCCCATCAAAAGAGAAGTGGAGGTCAGAGTGGTATAGCAAGACGCTTTTAATGCCCCTTGCAACAGACGTGGAGGTCAGAGTGGTATAACAAGACAATTTTAATGTCCCTCAGAAGAGACGTGGAGGTCAAAGTGCTATAACAAGACGCTTTTAATGGCCCTTACAATAGAAGTGGAGGTCAGAGTGGTATAACAAGACGCTTTTAATGCCCCTCCGAAGAGACGTGCATGTCAGAGTGGTATAACAAGATGCTTTTAATGCCCATCAGAAGAGACGCGGAGGTCAGAGGGGTATAACAAGATGCTTTTAATGCCCCTCAGAAGAGACGTGGAGGTCAAACTGGTATGACAAGATGCATTAAATGCCTCTTACAAGAGACGTGGAGGTCCGAGTGGTTTAACAAGACGCTTTTAACGCTCCGTACAAGAGACATGGAGGTCAGAGAGGTATAACAATATGCTTTTAATGCCCCTCAGAAGAGATGTGGAGGTCAGAGTGGTATAACAAGACGTCTTTAATGCCCCTCAGAATAGAAGTGGAGGTCAGAGTGGTATAACAAGATGGTTTTAATGCCCCTCCACAGAGACGTGGAGGTCAGAGTGGTATAACAAGATGCTTTTAATGCCCCTTACAAAAGACGTGGAGGTCCGAGTGGTTTAGCAAGACGCTTTTAATGCTCCTTACAAGAGACGTGGAGGTCAGAGAGGTCTAACAAGATGCTTTAATGCCCCTCAGAAGAGATGTGAAGGTCAGAGTTGTATAACAAGACGCTTTTAATGCCCCTTAGAAGATACGTGGAGGTCAGAGTGGTATAACAAGACGCTTTTAATGCCCCTTACAAGAGACGTGGAGGTCATAGTGGTATAACAAGACGCTTTTAATGCACCTCAGAAGAGATGTGGACATCAGAGTGGTATAACAAGACACTTTTAATGCCCCTTACAACAGACGTGGAGGTCAGAGTGGTATAACAAGACGCTTTTAATTCCCCTCAGAAGAGACGTGGAGGTCAGAGTGGTATAACAAAACGCTTTTAATGCCCCATACAAGAGACGTGGAGGTCAGAGTGGTATAACAAGATGCTTTTAATGCCCCTTACAAGAGACGTAAAGGTCAGAGTGGTAAAACAAGACGCATTTAATTCCCCTCAGAAGAGACGTGGAGGTCAGAGTGGAATAAAAAGACGCTCTTAATGCCCCTTACAAGAGACGTGGAGGTCAGAGTGGTATAACAAAATGCTTTTAATGCACCTTACAAGAGACGTGGAGGTCAGAGTGGTATTACAAGACGCTTTTAATGCCCCTTACAAAAGACATGGAGGTCAGAGTGGTATAAAAAGATGCTTTTAATGCCCCTCAGAAGGGACGTGGAGGTCAGAGTGGTATAACAAGACGCTTTTAATGCCCCTTACAAGAGATGTGGAGGTCAGAGTGGTATATCAAGACGCTTTTAATGCCCCTGAGAAGAGACGTGGAGGTCAGAGTGGTATAACAAGAAGCTTTTAATGCCTCTCAGAAGAGAAGTGGAGGTCAGAGTGGTATAACAAAACGCTTTTAATGCCGCTTACAAGAGACGTGGAGGTCAGAGTGGTATAACAAGACGCTTTTAATGCCCATTACAAAAGACGTGGAATTCAGAGTGGTATAACAAGACGCTTTCAATGCCCCTCAGAAGAGACGTGGAGGTCAGAGAGGTATAACACGACGCTTATAATGCCCCTTACAAGAGACGTGGAGGTCAGAGTGGTATAACAAGACGCTTTTAATGACACTCAGAAGAGACGTGGAGGTCAGAGTGGTATAACAAGATGCTTTTAATGAACCTTACAAGAGACGTGGAGGTCAGAGTGGTATAACAAGACGCTTTTATTGCCACTTACAAGAGACGTGGAGGTCAGAGTGGTATAACAAGATGCTTTTAATGAACCTTACAAGAGACGTGGAGGTCAGAGTGGTATAACAAGACGCTTCTATTGCCACTTACAAGAGACGTGGAGGTCAGAGTGGTATAACAAGACGATTTTAATGCCCCTCAGAAGAGACGTGGAGGTCAGAGAGGTATAACAAGATGCTTTTAATGCCCCTTACAAGAGACATGGAGGTCAGAGTGGTATAACAAGACGCTTTTAATGCCCCTCAGAAGGGACGTGGAGGTCAGAGTGGTATAACAAGACGATTTTAATGCCCCTTACAAGAGATGTGGAGGTCAGAGTGGTATAACAAGATTGTATTAATGCCCCTCCGAAGAGACGTGGAGGTTAGAGTTGTATAGCAAGACACTTTAATTCCCCTTATAAGAGACGTGGAGGTCAGAGTGGTATAACAAGATGCTTTTAATGCCCCTTACAAGAAACGTGGAGGTCAGAGTCATATAACAAGACGCTTTTAATGCCCCTTAAAAGAGACGTGGAAGTCAGAGTGGTATAACAAGAAACTTTTAGTGCCCCTTACAAGAGACGTGGAGGTCAGAGTGGTATAACAAGACGCTTTTAATGCCCCTTACAAGAGACGTGGAGGTCAGAGTGCTATAACAAGACACTTTTAATGCCCTTCAGAAGAGACGTGGAGGTCAGAGTGGTATAACAAGTCGCTTTTAATGCCTGTCAGAAGAGAGGTGGACGTCAGAGGGATATAACAAGACGCCTTTAATGCCCCTTTCAAGAGACGTGGAGGTCAGAGTGGTATAACAATATGCTTTTAATGCCCCTTACAAGAGATGTGGAATTCAGAGTGGTATAACAAGACGCTTTTAATGCCCATCAGAAGAGACGTGGAGGTGAGAGTGGTATAACAAGACACTTTAATTGCCCCTTACAAGAGACTTGGAGGTCAGAGTGGTATAACAAGACACTTTTAATGCCCCTCAGAAGGGACGTGAAGGTCAGAGTGGTATAACAAGACGCTTTTAATGCCCCTCAGAAGAGACGTGTAGGTCAGAGTGGTATAACAAGTCGCTTTTAATGCATGTCAGAAAAGAGGTGGAGGTCACAGTGGTATAACAAGACGTTTTTAATGCCCCTTACAAGAGACGTGGAGGTCAGAGTGGTATAACAAGATGCTTTTAAGGCCCCTTACAAGAGAAGTGGAGGTCAGAGTGGTATAACAAGACGCTTTTAATGCCCCTCAGAAGAGACGTGGAGGTCAGAGTGGTATAACAAGACTCTTTAAATGCCCCTTACAAGAGACTTGGAGGTCAGAGTGGTATAACAAGACGTTTTTAATGCCCCTCAGAAGAGACGTGGAGGTCAGAGTTGTATAAAAAGACGCTTTTAATTCCCCTCAGAAGAGACGTGGAGGTCAGTGTGGTATAACAAGACGCTTTTAATGCCCCTTTCAAGATACGTGGAGGCCAGAGTGGTATAACAAGAAGGTTTTAATACCCCTTAAAAGAGACGTGGAGGTCAGAGTGGTATAACAAGACGCTTTTAATGCCCCTTACAAGAGACGTGGAGGTCAGAGTGGTATAACAAGACGCTTTTAATGCCCCTCAGATGAGATGTGGAGGTGAGAGTGGTATAACAAGATGCTTTTAATGCCCCTTACAAGAGACATGGAGGTCAGAGTGGTATAACAAGACGCTTTTAATGCCCCTCAGAAGGGACGTGGAGGTCAGAGTGGTATAACAAGACGATTTTAATGCCCCTTACAAGAGATGTGGAGGTCAGAGTGGTATAACAAGATTGTTTTAATGCCCCTCCGAAGAGACGTGGAGGTTAGAGTTGTATAACAAGACACTTTAATGCCCCTTATAAGAGACGTGGAGGTCAGAGTGGTATAACAAGATGCTTTTAATGCCCCTTACAAGAAACGTGGAGGTCAGAGTCGTATAACAAGACGCTTTTAATGCCCCTTAAAAGAGACGTGGAGGTCAGAGTGCTATAACAAGACACTTTTAATGCCCCTCAGAAGAGACGTGGAGGTCAGAGTGGTATAACAAGATGCTTTTAATGCCCCTCAGAAGAGATGTGGAGGTCAGAGAAGTGTAACAAGACGATTTTAATGCCCCTTATAAGAGATGTGGAGGTCAGAGTGGTATAACAAGACGCTCTTAATGCCCTTTGCAAGAAACGTGGAGGTCAGAGTCGTATAACAAGACGCTTTTAATGCCCATCAAAAGAGAAGTGGAGGTCAGAGTGGTATAGCAAGACGCTTTTAATGCCCCTTGCAACAGACGTGGAGGTCAGAGTGGTATAACAAGATGATTTTAATGCCCCTCAGAAGGGACGTGGAGGTCAGAGTGGTATAACAAGATGCTTTTAATGCCCCTTACAAGAGATGTGGAGGTCAGAGTGGTATAACAAGACGTCTTTAATGCCCCTCAGAATAGACGTGGAGGTCAGAGTGGTATAACAAGATGGTTTTAATGCCCCTCCAAAGAGACGTGGAGGTCAGAGTGGTATAACAAGACGCTTTTAATGCCCCTTAAAAGAGACGTGGAGGTCAGAGTGCTATAACAAGATACTTTTAATGCCCCTCAGAAGAGACGTGGAGGTCAGAGTGGTATAACAAGACGCTTTTAATGCCCCTCAGAAGAGATGTGGAGGTCAGAGAAGTGTAACAAGACGATTTTAATGCCCCTTATAAGAGACTTGGAGGTCAGAGTGGTATAACAAGACGCTCTTAATGCCCCTTGCAAGAAACGTGGAGGTCAGAGTCGTATAACAAGACGCTTTTAATGCCCATCAAAAGAGAAGTGGAGGTCAGAGTGGTATAGCAAGACGCTTTTAATGCCCCTTGCAACAGACGTGGAGGTCAGAGTGGTATAACAAGACAATTTTAATGTCCCTCAGAAGAGACGTGGAGGTCAAAGTGGTATAACAAGACGCTTTTAATGGCCCTTACAATAGAAGTGGAGGTCAGAGTGGTATAACAAGACGCTTTTAATGCCCCTCCGAAGAGACGTGCATGTCAGAGTGGTATAACAAGATGCTTTTAATGCCCATCAGAAGAGACGCGGAGGTCAGAGGGGTATAACAAGATGCTTTTAATGCCCCTCAGAAGAGACGTGGAGGTCAAACTGGTATGACAAGATGCATTAAATGCCTCTTACAAGAGACGTGGAGGTCCGAGTGGTTTAACAAGACGCTTTTAACGCTCCGTACAAGAGACATGGAGGTCAGAGAGGTATAACAATATGCTTTTAATGCCCCTCAGAAGAGATGTGGAGGTCAGAGTGGTATAACAAGACGTCTTTAATGCCCCTCAGAATAGAAGTGGAGGTCAGAGTGGTATAACAAGATGGTTTTAATGCCCCTCCAAAGAGACGTGGAGGTCAGAGTGGTATAACAAGATGCTTTTAATGCCCCTTACAAAAGACGTGGAGGTCCGAGTGGTTTAGCAAGACGCTTTTAATGCTCCTTACAAGAGACGTGGAGGTCAGAGAGATCTAACAAGATGCTTTAATGCCCCTCAGAAGAGATGTGGAGGTCAGAGTTGTATAACAAGACGCTTTTAATGCCCCTTAGAAGATACGTGGAGGTCAGAGTGGTATAACAAGACGCTTTTAATGCCCCTTACAAGAGACGTGGAGGTCATAGTGGTATAACAAGACGCTTTTAATGCACCTCAGAAGAGATGTGGACATCAGAGTGGTATAACAAGACACTTTTAATGCCCCTTACAACAGACGTGGAGGTCAGAGTGGTATAACAAGACGCTTTTAATTCCCCTCAGAAGAGACGTGGAGGTCAGAGTGGTATAACAAAACGCTTTTAATGCCCCATACAAGAGACGTGGAGGTCAGAGTGGTATAACAAGATGCTTTTAATGCCCCTTACAAGAGACGTAAAGGTCAGAGTGGTAAAACAAGACGCATTTAATTCCCCTCAGAAGAGACGTGGAGGTCAGAGTGGAATAAAAAGATGCTCTTAATGCCCCTTACAAGAGACGTGGAGGTCAGAGTGGTATAACAAAATGCTTTTAATGCACCTTACAAGAGACGTGGAGGTCAGAGTGGTATTACAAGACGCTTTTAATGCCCCTTACAAAAGACATGGAGGTCAGAGTGGTATAAAAAGATGCTTTTAATGCCCCTCAGAAGGGACGTGGAGGTCAGAGTGGTATAACAAGACGCTTTTAATGCCCCTTACAAGAGATGTGGAGGTCAGAGTGGTATATCAAGATGCTTTTAATGCCCCTCAGAAGAGACGTGGAGGTCAGAGTGGTATAACAAGAAGCTTGTAATGCCCCTCAGAAGAGACGTGGAGGTCAGAGTGGTATAGCAAGATGCTTTTATTGCCCCTTACAAGAGACGTGGAGGTCAGAGTGGTATAACAAGATGCTTTTAATGCCCATCAGAAGAGACGTGGAGGTCAGAGTGGTATAACAAGAAGCTTTTAATGCCTCTCAGAAGAGAAGTGGAGGTCAGAGTGGTATAACAAAACGCTTTTAATGCCGCTTACAAGAGACGTGGAGGTCAGAGTGGTATAAGAAGACGCTTTCAATGCCCCTCAGAAGAGACGTGGAGGTCAGAGAGGTATAACACGACGCTTATAATTCCCCTTACAAGACACGTGGAGGTCAGAGTGGTATAACAAGACGCTTTTAATGACACTCAGAAGAGACGTGGAGGTCAGAGTGGTATAACAAGACGCTTTTATTGCCACTTACAAGAGACGTGGAGGTCAGAGTGGTATAACAAGATGCTTTTAATGAACCTTACAAGAGACGTGGAGGTCAGAGTGGTATAACAAGACGCTTTTATTGCCCCTCAGAAGAGACGTGGAGGTCAGAGTGGTATAACAAGATGCTTTTAATGCCCCTTACAAGAGACATGGAGGTCAGAGTGGTATAACAAGACGCTTTTAATGCCCCTCAGAAGGGACGTGGAGGTCAGAGTGGTATAACAAGACGATTTTAATGCCCCTTACAAGAGATGTGGAGGTCAGAGTGGTATAACAAGATTGTATTAATGCCCCTCCGAAGAGACGTGGAGGTTAGAGTTGTATAGCAAGACACTTTAATTCCCCTTATAAGAGACGTGGAGGTCAGAGTGGTATAACAAGATGCTTTTAATGCCCCTTACAAGAAACGTGGAGGTCAGAGTCGTATAACAAGACGCTTTTAATGCCCCTTAAAAGAGACGTGGAAGTCAGAGCGGTATAACAAGAAACTTTTAGTGCCCCTTACAAGAGACGTGGAGGTCAGAGTGGTATAACAAGACGCTTTTAATGCCCCTTACAAGAGACGTGGAGGTCAGAGTGCTATAACAAGACACTTTTAATGCCCTTCAGAAGAGACGTGGAGGTCAGAGTGGTATAACAAGTCGCTTTTAATGCCTGTCAGAAGAGAGGTGGACGTCAGAGGGATATAACAAGACGCCTTTAATGCCCCTTTCAAGAGACGTGGAGGTCAGAGTGGTATAACAATATGCTTTTAATGCCCCTTACAAGAGATGTGGAATTCAGAGTGGTATAACAAGACGCTTTTATTGCCCATCAGAAGAGACGTGGAGGTGAGAGTGGTATAACAAGATACTTTAATGGCCCCTTACAAGAGACTTGGAGGTCAGAGTGGTATAACAAGACACTTTTAATGCCCCTCAGAAGGGACGTGAAGGTCAGAGTGGTATAACAAGATGCTTTTAATGCCCCTCAGAAGAGACGTGTAGGTCAGAGTGGTATAACAAGTCGCTTTTAATGCATGTCAGAAAAGAGGTGGAGGTCACAGTGGTATAACAAGACGTTTTTAATGCCCCTTACAAGAGACGTGGAGGTCAGAGTGGTATAACAAGATGCTTTTAAGGCCCCTTACAAGAGAAGTGGAGGTCAGAGTGGTATAACAAGACGCTTTTAATGCCCCTCAGAAGAGACGTGGAGGTCAGAGTGGTATAACAAGACTCTTTAAATGCCCCTTACATGAGACTTGGAGGTCAGAGTGGTATAACAAGACGTTTTTAATGCCCCTCAGAAGAGACATGGAGGTCAGAGTTGTATAACAAGACGCTTTTAATTCCCCTCAGAAGAGACGTGGAGGTCAGTGTGGTATAACAAGACGCTTTTAATGCCCCTTTCAAGATACGTGGAGGCCAGAGTGGTATAACAAGAAGGTTTTAATACCCCTTAAAAGAGACGTGGAGGTCAGAGTGGTATAACAAGACGCTTTTAATGCCCCTTACAAGAGACGTGGAGGTCAGAGTGGTATAACAAGACGCTTTTAATGCCCCTCAGATGAGATGTGGAGGTCAGAGTGGTATAACAAGATGCTTTTAATGCCCCTTACAAGAGACATGGAGGTCAGAGTGGTATAACAAGACGCTTTTAATGCCCCTCAGAAGGGACGTGGAGGTCAGAGTGGTATAACAAGACGATTTTAATGCCCCTTACAAGAGATGTGGAGGTCAGAGTGGTATAACAAGATTGTTTTAATGCCCCTCCGAAGAGACGTGGAGGTTAGAGTTGTATAACAAGACACTTTAATGCCCCTTATAAGAGACGTGGAGGTCAGAGTGGTATAACAAGATGCTTTTAATGCCCCTTACAAGAAACGTGGAGGTCAGAGTCGTATAACAAGACGCTTTTAATGCCCCTTAAAAGAGACGTGGAAGTCAGAGTCGTATAACAAGACGCTTTTAATGCCCCTTAAAAGAGACGTGGAGGTCAGAGTGCTATAACAAGACACTTTTAATGCCCCTCAGAAGAGACGTGGAGGTCAGAGTGGTATAACAAGATGCTTTTAATGCCCCTCAGAAGAGATGTGGAGGTCAGAGAAGTGTAAGAAGACGATTTTAATGCCCCTTATAAGAGATATGGAGGTCAGAGTGGTATAACAAGCCGCTCTTAATGCCCTTTGCAAGAAACGTGGAGGTCAGAGTCGTATAACAAGACGCTTTTAATGCCCATCAAAAGAGAAGTGGAGGTCAGAGTGGTATAGCAAGACGCTTTTAATGCCCCTTGCAACAGACGTGGAGGTCAGAGTGGTATAACAAGACACTTTTAATGTCCCTCAGAAGAGACGTGGAGGTCAGAGTGGTATAACAAGACGCTTTTAATGGCCCTTACAATAGAAGTGGAGGTCAGAGTGGTATAACAAGACGCTTTTAATGCCCCTCCGAAGACACGTGCATGTCAGAGTGGTATAACAAGATGCTTTTAATGCCCATCAGAAGAGACGCGGAGGTCAGAGGGGTATAACAAGATGCTTTTAATGCCCCTCAGAAGAGACGTGGAGGTCAAAGTGGTATGACAAGATGCTTTAAATGCCTCTTACAAGAGACGTGGAGGTCCGAGTGGTTTAACAAGACGCTTTTAACGCTCCTTACAAGAGACGTGGAGGTCAGAGAGGTATAACAAGATGCTTTTAATGCCCCTCAGAAGAGATGTGGAGGTCAGAGTGGTATAACAAGACGCTTTTAAAGCCACTCAGAAGAGACTTGGAGGTCAGAGTGGTATAACAAGACTCTTTTATTGCCACTTACAAGAGACGTGGAGGTCAGAGTGGTATAACAAGACGCTTTTAATGCCCCTTTGAAGAGACGTGGAGGTCAGCGTGGTATAGCAAGATGCTTTTAATGCCCCTTATAAGAGACGTGGAGGTCAGAGTGGTATAACAAGACGCTTTTAATGCCTGTCAGAAGAGAGGTGGAGGTCAGAGTGGTATAACAAGACGCTCTTAATGCCCCTTACAAGAGACGTGGAGGTCAGAGTGGTATAACAAGACGCTTTTAATGCCCCTTACAAGAGACGTGGAGGTCAGAGTGGTATAACACGATGCTTTTAATGCCCCTCAGAAGAGACTTGGAGGTCAGAGAGGTATAACAAGGCGCTTTTAATGCCCCTTACAAGAGACATGGAGGTCAGAGTGGTATAACAAGACGATTTTAATGCCCCTCAGAAGGGACGTGGAGGTCAGAGTGGTATAACAAGACGCTTTTAATGCCCCTTACAAGAGATGTGGAGGTCAGAGTGGTATAACAAGACGCTTTTAATGCCCCTCAGAATAGACGTGGAAGTCAGAGTAGTATAACAAGATGGTTTTAATGCCCCTCCTAAGAGACGTGGAGGTCAGAGTGGTATAACAAGATGCTTTTAATGCCCCTTACAAAAGACGTGGAGGTCCGAGTGGTTTAGTAAGACGCTTTTAATGCTCCTTACAAGTGACGTGGAGGTCAGAGAGGTCTAACAAGACACTTTTAATGCCCCTCAGAAGAGATGTGGAGGTCAGAGTTTTAAAACAAGACGCTTTTAATGCCCCTTGGAAGATACGTGGAGGTCAGAGTGGTATAACAAGACGCTTTAATGCCCCTTACAAGAAACTTGGAGGTTAGAGTGGTATAACAAGACGCTTTTAATGCCCCTTACAAGAGACGTGGAGGTCAGAGTGCAGTAACAAGACACTTTTATTGCCCCTCAGAAGAAACGTGGAGGTCAGAATGGTATAACAAGTCGCTTTTAATGCCCGTCAGAAAAGAGGTGGAGGTCAGAGTGGAATAAAAAGACACTCTTAATGCCCCTAACAGAGAAGTGGAGGTCAGAGTGGTATAACAAATGCTTTTAATGCCCCTTACAAGAGATGTGGAGGTCAGAGTGGTATAACAAGATGCTTTTAATGCGTCTCAGAAGAGACGTGGAGGTCAGAGTGGTATAACAAGACGCTTTTAATGCCCCTTACAAGAGACATGGAGGTCAGAGTGGTATAACAAGATGATTTTAATGCCCCTCAGAAGGGACGTGGAGGTCAGAGTGGTATAACAAGATGCTTTTAATGCCACTTACAAGAGATGTGGAGGTCAGAGTGGTATAACAAGACGTCTTTAATGCCCCTCAGAATAGACGTGGAGGTCAGAGTGGTATAACAAGATGGTTTTAATGCCCCTCCAAAGAGACGTGGAGGTCAGAGTGGTATAACAAGACGCTTTTAATGCCCCTTAAAAGAGACGTGGAGGTCAGAGTGCTATAAAAAGACACTTTTAATGCCCCTCAGAAGAGACGTGGAGGTCAGAGTGGTATAACAAGACGCTTTTAATGCCCCTCAGAAGAGATGTGGAGGTCAGAGAAGTGTAACAAGACGATTTTAATGCCCCTTATAAGAGACTTGGAGGTCAGAGTGGTATAACAAGACGCTCTTAATGCCCCTTGCAAGATACGTGGAGGTCAGAGTCGTATAACAAGACGCTTTTAATGCCCATCAAAAGAGAAGTGGAGGTCAGAGTGGTATAGCAAGACGCTTTTAATGCCCATTGCAACAGACGTGGAGGTCAGAGTGGTATAACAAGACAATTTTAATGTCCCTCAGAAGAGACGTGGAGGTCAGAGTGGTATAACAAGACGCTTTTAATGGCCCTTACAATAGAAGTGGAGGTCAGAGTGGTATAACAAGACGCTTTTAATGCCCCTCCGAAGAGACGTGCATGTCAGAGTGGTATAACAAGATGCTTTTAATGCCCATCAGAAGAGACGCAGAGGTCAGAGGGGTATAACAAGATGCTTTTAATGCCCCTCAGAAGAGACGTGGAGGTCAAAGTGGTATGACAAGATGCATTAAATGCCTCTTACAAGAGACGTGGAGGTCCGAGTGGTTTAACAAGACGCTTTTAACGCTCCTTACAAGAGACATGGAGGTCAGAGAGGTATAACAATATGCTTTTAATGCCCCTCAGAAGAGATGTGGAGGTCAGAGTGGTATAACAAGACGTCTTTAATGCCCCTCAGAATAGAAGTGGAGGTCAGAGTGGTATAACAAGATGGTTTTAATGCCCCTCCAAAGAGACGTGGAGGTCCGAGTGGTTTAGCAAGACGCTTTTAATGCTCCTTACAAGAGACGTGGAGGTCAGAGAGGTCTAACGAGATGCTTTAATGCCCCTCAGAAGAGATGTGGAGGTCAGAGTTGTATAACAAGACGCTTTTAATGCCCCTTAGAAGATACGTGGAGGTCAGAGTGGTATAACAAGACGCTTTTAATGCCCCTTACAAGAGACGTGGAGGTCATAGTGGTATAACAAGACGCTTTTAATGCACCTCAGAAGAGATGTGGACTTCAGAGTGGTATAACAAGACACTTTTAATTCCCCTCAGAAGAGACGTGGAGGTCAGAGTGGTATAACAAAACGCTTTTAATGCCCCATACAAGAGACGTGGAGGTCAGAGTGGTATAACAAGATGCTTTTAATGCCCCTTACAAGAGACGTAAAGGTCAGAGTGGTAAAACAAGACGCATTTAATTCCCCTCAGAAGAGACGTGGAGGTCAGAGTGGAATAAAAAGACGCTCTTAATGCCCCTTACAAGAGACGTGGAGGTCAGAGTGGTATAACAAAATGCTTTTAATGCACCTTACAAGAGACGTGGAGGTCAGAGTGGTATTACAAGACGCTTTTAATGCCCCTTACAAAAGACATGGAGGTCAGAGTGGTATAAAAAGATGCTTTTAATGCCCCTCAGAAGGGACGTGGAGGTCAGAGTGGTATAACAAGACGCTTTTAATGCCCCTTACAAGAGATGTGGAGGTCAGAGTGGTATATCAAGACGCTTTTAATGCCCCTCAGAAGAGACGTGGAGGTCAGAGTGGTATAACAAGAAGATTGTAATGCCCCTCAGAAGAGACGTGGAGGTCAGAGTGGTATAGCAAGATGCTTTTATTGCTACTTACAAGAGACGTGGAGGTCAGAGTGGTATAACAAGATGCTTTTAATGCCCATCAGAAGAGACGTGGAGGTCAGAGTGGTATAACAAGAAGCTTTTAATGCCCCTCAGAAGAGAAGTGGAGGTCAGAGTGGTATAACAAAACGCTTTTAATGCCGCTTACAAGAGACGTGGAGGTCAGAGTGGTATAACAAGACGCTTTTAATGCCCCTTACAAAAGACGTGGAATTCAGAGTGGTATAACAAAACGCTTTCAATGCCCCTCAGAAGAGACGTGGAGGTCAGAGAGGTATAACACGACGCTTATAATGCCCCTTACAAGAGACGTGGAGGTCAGAGTGGTATAACAAGACGCTTTTAATGACACTCAGAAGAGACGTGGAGGTCAGAGTGGTATAACAAGATGCTTTTAATGAACCTTACAAGAGACGTGGAGGTCAGAGTGGTATAACAAGACGCTTTTATTGCCACTTACAAAAGACGTGGAGGTCAGAGTGGTATAACAAGATGATATTAATGAACCTTACAAGAGACGTGGAGGTCAGAGTGGTATAACAAGACGCTTTTATTGCCACTTACAAGAGACGTGGAGGTCAGAGTGGTATAACAAGACGATTTTAATGCCCCTCAGAAGAGACGTGGAGGTCAGAGTGGTATAACAAGATGTTTTAATGCCCCTTACAAGAGACATGGAGGTCAGAGTGGTATAACAAGACGCTTTTAATGCCCCTCAGAAGGGACGTGGAGGTCAGAGTGGTATAACAAGACGATTTTAATGCCCCTTACAAGAGATGTGGAGGTCAGAGTGGTATAACAAGATTGTATTAATGCCCCTCCGAAGAGACGTGGAGGTTAGAGTTGTATAGCAAGACACTTTAATTCCCCTTATAAGAGACGTGGAGGTCAGAGTGGTATAACAAGATGCTTTTAATGCCCCTTACAAGAAACGTGGAGGTCAGAGTCGTATAACAAGACGCTTTTAATGCCCCTTAAAAGAGACGTGGAAGTCAGAGTGGTATAACAAGAAACTTTTAGTGCCCCTTACAAGAGACGTGGAGGTCAGAGTGGTATAACAAGACGCTTTTAATGCCCCTTACAAGAGACGTGGAGGTCAGAGTGCTATAACAAGACACTTTTAATGCCCTTCAGAAGAGACGTGGAGGTCAGAGTGGTATAACAAGTCGCTTTTAATGCCTGTCAGAAGAGAGGTGGACGTCAGAGGGGTATAACAAGACGCCTTTAATGCCCCTTTCAAGAGACGTGGAGGTCAGAGTGGTATAACAATATGCTTTTAATGCCCCTTACAAGAGATGTGGAATTCAGAGTGGTATAACAAGACGCTTTTAATGCCCATCAGAAGAGACGTGGAGGTGAGAGTGGTATAACAAGACACTTTAATTGCCCCTTACAAGAGACTTGGAGGTCAGAGTGGTATAACAAGACACTTTTAATGCCCCTCAGAAGGGACGTGAAGGTCAGAGTGGTATAACAAGACGCTTTTAATGCCCCTCAGAAGAGACGTGTAGGTCAGAGTGGTATAACAAGTCGCTTTTAATGCATGTCAGAAAAGAGGTGGAGGTCACAGTGGTATAACAAGACGTTTTTAATGCCCCTTACAAGAGACGTGGAGGTCAGAGTGGTATAACAAGATGCTTTTAAGGCCCCTTACAAGAGAAGTGGAGGTCAGAGTGGTATAACAAGACGCTTTTAATGCCCCTCAGAAGAGACGTGGAGGTCAGAGTGGTATAACAAGACTGTTTAAATGCCCCTTACAAGAGACTTGGAGGTCAGAGTGGTATAACAAGACGTTTTTAATGCCACTCAGAAGAGACGTGGAGGTCAGAGTTGTATAACAAGACGCTTTTAATTCCCCTCAGAAGAGACGTGGAGGTCAGAGTGGTATAACAAGACGCTTTTAATGCCCCTTTCAAGATACGTGGAGGCCAGAGTGGTATAACAAGAAGGTTTTAATACCCCTTAAAAGAGACGTGGAGGTCAGAGTGGTATAACAAGACGCTTTTAATGCCCCTTACAAGAGACGTGGAGGTCAGAGTAGTATAACAAGACGCTTTTAATGCCCCTCAGATGAGATGTGGAGGTCAGAGTGGTATAACAAGATGCTTTTAATGCCCCTTACAAGAGACATGGAGGTCAGAGTGGTATAACAAGACGCTTTTAATGCCCCTCAGAAGGGACGTGGAGGTCAGAGTGGTATAACAAGACGATTTTAATGCCCCTTACAAGAGATGTGGAGGTCAGAGTGGTATAACAAGATTGTTTTAATGCCCCTCCGAAGAGACGTGGAGGTTAGAGTTGTATAACAAGACACTTTAATGCCCCTTATAAGAGACGTGGAGGTCAGAGTGTTATAACAAGATGCTTTTAATGCCCCTTATAAGAAACGTGGAGGTCAGAGTCGTATAACAAGACGCTTTTGATGCCCCTTAAAAGAGACGTGGAAGTCAGAGTCGTATAACAAGACGCTTTTAATGCCCCTTAAAAGAGACGTGGAGGTCAGAGTGCTATAACAAGACACTTTTAATGCCCCTCAGAAGAGTCGTGGAGGTGAGAGTGGTATAACAAGACGCTCTTAATGCCCCTTGCAAGAAATGTGGAGGTCAGAGTCGTATAACAAGACGCTTTTAATGCCCCTCAAAAGAGAAGTGGAGGTCAGAGTGGTATAGCAAGACGCTTTTAATGCCCCTTGCAACAGACGTGGAGGTCAGAGTGGTATAACAAGACACTTTTAATGTCCCTCAGAAGAGACGTGGAGGTCAGAGTGGTATAACAAGAAGCTTTTAATGGCCCTTACAAAAGAAGTGGAGGTCAGAGTGGTATAACAAGACGCTTTTAATGCCCCTCCGAAGAGACGTGCATGTCAGAGTGGTATAACAAGATGCTTTTAATGCCCATCAGAAGAGACGCGGAGGTCAGAGGGGTATAACAAGATGCTTTTAATGCCCCTCAGAAGAGACGTGGAGGTCAAAGTGGTATGACAAGATGCTTTAAATGCCTCTTACAAGAGACGTGGAGGTCCGAGTGGTTTAATAAGAGGCTTTTAACACTCCTTACAAGATACGTGGAGGTCAGAGAGGTATAACAAGATGCTTTTAATGCCCCTCAGAAGAGATGTGGAGGTCAGAGTTGTATATCAAGACGGTTTTAATGACCCATACAAGAGACGTGGAGGTCAGAGTGGTATAACAAGATGCTTTTAATGCCCCTTACAAGAGACGTAAAGGTCAGAGTCGTAAAACAAGACAAATTTAATTCCCCTCAGAAGAGACGTGGAGGTCAGAGTGGAATAAAAAGACGCTCTTAATGCCCCTTACAAGAGACGTGGAGGTCAGAGTGGTATAACAAAATGCTTTTAATGCACCTTACAAGAGACGTGGAGGTCAGAGTGGTATTACAAGACGCTTTTAATGCCCCTTACAAAAGACATGGAGGTCAGAGTGGTATAAAAAGATGCTTTTAATGCCCCTCAGAAGGGACGTGGAGGTCAGAGTGGTATAACAAGACGCTTTTAATGCCCCTTACAAGAGATGTGGAGGTCAGAGTGGTATATCAAGACGCTTTTAATGCCACTCAGAAGAGACGTGGAGGTCAGAGTGGTATAACAAGAAGCTTGTAATGCCCCTCAGAAGAGACGTGGAGGTCAGAGTGGTATAACAAGATGCTTTTATTGCCCCTTACAAGAGACGTGGAGGTCAGAGTGGTATAACAAGATGCTTTTAATGCCCATCAGAAGAGACGTGGAGGTCAGAGTGGTATAACAAGAAGCTTTTAATGCCCCTCAGAAGAGAAGTGGAGGTCAGAGTGGTATAACAAAACGCTTTTAATGCCGCTTACAAGAGACGTGGAGGTCAGAGTTGTATATCAAGACGCTTTTAATGCCCCTTACAAGAAACGTGGACGTCAGAGTGGTATAACAAGACGCTTTTAATGCCCCTTACAAGAGACATGGAGGTCAGAGTGGTATAACTAAACTCTTTTAATGCCCCTTACAAAAGACGTGGAGGTCAGAGTGGTATAACACAACGCTTTTAAAGCCCCTTACAAGAGACGTGGAGGTCAGAGTGGTATAACAAAACGCTTTTAATGCCACTCAGAAGAGACTTGGAGGTCAGAGTGGTATAACAAGACTCTTTTATTGCCACTTACAAGAGACGTGGAGGTCAGAGTGGTATAACAAGACGCTTTTAATGCCCCTTAGAAGAGACGTGGAGGTCAGCGTGGTATAGCAAGATGCTTTTAATGCCCCTTATAAGAGATGTGGAGGTCAGAGTGGTATAACAAGACGCTTTTAATGCCCCTCAGAAGAGACGTGGAGGTCAGAGTGGTATAACAAGACTCTTTAAATGCCCCTTACAAGAGACTTGGAGGTCAGAGTGGTATAACAAAACGTTTTTAATGCCCCTCAGAAGAGACGTGGAGGTCAGAGCAGAGTTGTATAACAAGACGCTTTTAATTCCCCTCAGAAGAGACGTGGAGGTCAGAGTGGTATAACAAGACGCTTTTAATGCCCCTTTCAAGATACGTGGAGGCCAGAGTGGTATAACAAGAAGGTCTTAATACCCCTTAAAAGAGACGTGGAGGTCAGAGTGGTATAACAATATGCTTTTAATGCCCCTTACAAGAGACATGGAGGTCAGAGTGGTATAACAAGACGCTTTTAATGCCCCTCAGAAGGGACGTGGAGGTCAGAGTGGTATAACAAGACGATTTTAATGCCCCTTACAAGAGATGTGGAGGTCAGAGTGGTATAACAAGATTGTTTTAATGCCCTTCCGAAGAGACGTGGAGGTTAGAGTTGTATAACAAGACACTTTAATGCCCCTTATAAGAGTCGTGAAGGTCAGAGTGGTATAACAAGATGCTTTTAATGCCCCTTACAAGAAACGTGGAGGTCAGAGTCGCATAACAAGACGCTTTTAATGCCCCTTAAAAGAGACGTGGAAGTCAGAGTCGTATAACAAGACACTTTTAATGCCCCTCAGAAGAGACGTGGACGTCAGAGTGGTATAACAAGACGCTTTTAATGCCCCTCAGAAGAGATGTGGAGGTCAGAGAAGTGTAACAAGACGATTTTAATGCCCCTTATAAGAGACGTGGAGGTCAGAGTGGTATAACAAGACGCTCTTAATGCCCCTTGCAAGAAACGTGGAGGTCAGAGTCATATAACAAGACGCTTTTAATGCCCCTCAAAAGAGAAGTGGAGGTCAGAGTGGTATAGCAAGACGCTTTTAATGCCCCTTGCAACAGACGTGTAGGTCAGAGTGGTATAACAAGACACTTTTAATGTCCCTCAGAAGAGACGTGGAGGTCAGAGTGGTATAACAAGAAGCTTTTAATGGCCCTTACAATAGAAGTGGAGGTCAGAGTGGTATAACAAGACGCTTTTAATGCCCCTCCGAAGAGACGTGCATGTCAGAGTGGTATAACAAGATGCTTTTAATGCCCATCAGAAGAGACGCGGAGGTCAGAGGGGTATAACAAGATGCTTTTAATGCCCCTCAGAAGAGACGTGGAGGTCAAAGTGGTATGACAAGATGCTTTAAATGCCTCTTACAAGAGACGTGGAGGTCCGAGTGGTTTAATAAGAGGCTTTTAACACTCCTTACAAGATACGTGGAGGTCAGAGAGGTATAACAAGATGCTTTTAATGCCCCTCAGAAGAGATGTGGAGGTCAGAGTTGTATATCAAGACGGTTTTAATGACCCATACAAGAGACGTGGAGGTCAGAGTGGTATAACAAGATGCTTTTAATGCCCCTTACAAGAGACGTAAAGGTCAGAGTCGTAAAACAAGACGCTTTTAATGCCCCTCAGAAGAGACGTGGAGGTCAGAGTGGTATAACAAGACTCTTTAAATGCCCCTTACAAGAGACTTGGAGGTCAGAGTGGTATAACAAGACGCTTTTAATGCCCCTTACAAAAGACATGGAGGTCAGAGTGATATAAAAAGATGCTTTTAATGCCCCTCAGAAGGGACGTGGAGGTCAGAGTGGTATAACAAGACGCTTTTAATGCCCCTTACAAGAGATGTGGAGGTCAGAGTGGTATATCTAGACGCTTATAATGCCCCTCAGAAGAGACGTGGAGGTCAGAGTGGTATAACAAGAAGCTTGTAATGCCCCTCAGAAGAGACGTGGAGGTCAGAGTGGTATAACAAGATGCTTTTATTGCCCCTTACAAGAGACGTGGAGGTCAGAGTGGTATAACAAGATGCTTTTAATGCCCATCAGAAGAGACGTGGAGGTCAGAGTGGTATAACAAGAAGCTTTTAATGCCCCTCAGAAGAGAAGTGGAGGTCAGAGTGGTATAACAAAACGCTTTTAATGCCGCTTACAAGAGACGTGGAGGTCAGAGTGGTATAACAAGACGTTTTAATGCCCCTTACAAAAGACGTGGAATTCAGAGTGGTATAACAAGACGCTTTTAATGCCCCTCAGAAGAGACGTGGAGGTCAGAGAGGTATAACACGACGCTTATAATGCCCCTTACAAGAGACGTGGAGGTCAGAGTGGTATAACAAGACGCTTTTAATGCCACTCAGAAGAGACGTGGAGGTCAGAGTGGTATAACAAGATGCTTTTATTGAACCTTACTAGAGACGTGGAGGTCAGAGTGGTATAACAAGACGCTTTTATTGCCACTTACAAGAGACGTGGAGGTCAGAGTGGTATAACAAGATGCTTTTAATGCCCCTTACAAGAGACGTGGAGGTCAGAGTGGTATAACAAGACGCTTTTAATGCCCCTCAGAAGAGACGTGGAGGTCAGAGTGGTATAACAAGACGCTTTTAATGCCCCTTACAAGAGACATGGAGGTCAGAGTGGTATAACAAGACGCTTTTAATGCCCCTCAGAAGGGACGTGGAGGTCAGAGTGGTATAACAAGACGATTTTAATGCCCCTTACAAGAGATGTGGAGGTCAGAGTGGTATAACAAGATTGTATTAATGCCCCTCCGTAGAGACGTGGAGGTTAGAGTTGTATAACAAAACACTTTAATGCCCTTATAAGAGACGTGGAGGTCAGAGTGGTATAACAAAATGCTTTTAATGCCCCTTACAAGAAACGTGGAGGTCAGAGTCGTATAACAAGACGCTTTTAATGCCCCTTAAAAGAGACGTGGAAGTCAGAGTGGTATAACAAGAAGCTTTTAGTGCCCCTTACAAGAGACGTGGAGGTCAGAGTGGTATAACAAGACGCTTTTAATGCCCCTTACAAGAGACGTGGAGGTCAGAGTGCTATAACAAGACACTTTTAATGCCCTTCAGAAGAGACGTGGAGGTCAGAGTGGTATAACAAGTCGCTTTTAATGCCTGTCAGAAGAGAGGTGGACGTCAGAGGGGTATAACAAGACGCCTTTAATGCCCCTTTCAAGAGACGTGGAGGTCAGAGTGGTATAACAATATGCTTTTAATGCCCCTTACAAGAGATGTGGAGGTCAGAGTGGTATAACAAGATGCTTTTAATGCCCCTCAGAAGAGACGTGGAGGTCAGAGTGGTATAACAAGAAACTTTAATTGCCCCTTACAAGAGACTTGGAGGTCAGAGTGGTATAACAAGACACTTTTAATGCCCCTCAGAAGGGACGTGAAGGTCAGAGTGGTATAACAAGACGGTTTTAATGTCCCTCAGAAGAGACGTGTAGGTTTATAGTGGTATAACAAGTCGCTTTTAATGCATGTCAGAAAAGAGGTGGAGGTCACAGTGGTATAACAAGACGCTTTTAATGCCCCTTACAAGAGACGTGGAGGTCAGAGTGGTATAACAAGATGCTTTTAAGGCCCCTTACAAGAGAAGTGGAGGTCAGAGTGGTATAACAAGACGCTTTTAATGCCCCTCAGAAGAGACGTGGAGGTCAGAGTGGTATAACAAGACTCTTTAAATGCCCCTTACAAGAGACTTGGAGGTCAGAGTGGTATAACAAGACGTTTTTAATGCCCCTCAGAAGAGACGTGGAGGTCAGAGTTGTATAACAAGACGATTTTAATACCCCTCAGAAGAGACGTGGAGGTCAGAGTGGTATAACAAGATGCTTTTAATGCCTCTTACAAGAGACGTGGAGGTCCGAGTGGTTTAACAAGACGCTTTTAACGCTCCTTACAAGAGACGTGGAGGTCAGAGAGGTATAACAAGATGCTTTTAATGCCCCTCAGAAGAGATGTGGAGGTCAGAGTTGTATATCAAGACGCTTTTAATGACCCTTATAAGAGACGTGGAGGTCAGAGTGGTATAACAAGACACTTTTAATGCCCCTTACAAGAAACGTGGAGGTCAGAGTGGTATAACAAGACGCTTTTAATGCCCCTTACAAGAGACATGGAGGTCAGAGTGGTATAACTAAACTCTTTTAATGCCCCTTACAAAAGACGTGGAGGTCAGAGTGGTATAACAAGAGGCTTTTAATGCCCCTCAGAAGAGACGTGAAGGTCAGAGTGGTATAACACAACGCTTTTAAAGCCCCTTACAAGAGACGTGGAGGTCAGAGTGGTATAACAAGACGCTTTTAATGCCACTCAGAAGAGACTTGGAGGTCAGAGTGGTATAACAAGACTCTTTTATTGCCGCTTACAAGAGACGTGGAGGTCAGAGTGGTATAACAAGATGCTTTTAATGCCCCTCAGAAGAGACGTGGAGGTCAGCGTGGTATAGCAAGATGCTTTTAATGCCCCTTATAAGAGATGTGGAGGTCAGAGTGGTATAACAAGACGCTTTTAATGCCCCTCAGAAGAGACGTGGAGGTCAGAGTGGTATAACAAGGCGCTTTTAATGCCTGTCAGAAGAGAGGTGGAGGTCAGAGTGGTATAGCAAGACGCTCTTAATGCCCCTTACAAGAGACGTGGAGGTCAGAGTGGTATAACAAGACGCTTTTAATGCCCCTTACAAGAGACGTGGAGGTCAGAGTGGTATAACACGATGCTTTTAATGCCCCTCAGAAGAGACGTGGAGGTCAGAGTGGTATAACAAGGCGCTTTTAATGCCCCTTACAAGAGACATGGAGGTCAGAGTGGTATAACAAGACGATTTTAATGCCCCTCAGAAGGGACGTGGAGGTCAGAGTGGTATAACAAGGCGCTTTTAATGCCCCTTACAAGAGATGTGGAGGTCAGAGTGGTATAACAAGACGCTTTTAATGCCCCTCAGAATATACGTGGAAGTCAGAGAGGTATAACAAGATGGTTTTAATGCCCCTCCAAAGAGACGTGGAGGTCAGAGTGGTATAACAAGATGCTTTTAATGCCCCTTACAAAAGACGTGGAGGTCCGAGTGGCTTAGTAAGACGCTTTTAATGCTCCTTACAAGAGACGTGGAGGTCAGAGAGGTCTAACAAGATGCTTTTAATGCCCCTCAGAAGAGATGTGGAGGTCAGAGTTGTAAAACAAGACGCTTTTAATGCCCCTTAGAAGATACGTGGAGGTCAGAGTGGTATAACAAGACGCTTTTAATGCCCCTTACAAGAAACTTGGAGGTCAGAGTGGTATAACAAGACGCTTTTAATGCCCCTTACAAGAGACGTGGAGGTCAGAGAGGTCTAACAAGACGCTTTAATGCCCCTCAGAAGAGATGTGGAGGTCAGAGTGGTATAACTAAACTCTTTTAATGCCCCTTACAAAAGACGTGGAGGTCAGAGTGGTATAACAAGAGGCTTTTAATGCCCCTCAGAAGAGACGTGAAGGTCAGAATGGTATAACACAACGCTTTTAAAGCCCCTTACAAGAGACGTGGAGGTCAGAGTGGTATAACAAGACACTTTTAATGCCACTCAGAAGAGACTTGGAGGTCAGAGTGGTATAACAAGACTCTTTTATTGCCACTTACAAGAGACGTGGAGGTCAGAGTGGTATAACAAGACGCTTTTAATGCCCCTCAGAAGAGACGTGGAGGTCAGCGTGGTATAGCAAGATGCTTTTAATGCCCCTTATAAGAGATGTGGAGGTCAGAGTGCTATAACAAGACGCTTTTAATGCCCCTCAGAAGAGACGTGGAGGTCAGAGTGGTATAACAAGACGCTTTTAATGCCTGTCAGAAGAGAGGTGGAGGTCAGAGTGGTATAGCAAGACGCTCTTAATGCCCCTTACAAGAGACGTGGAGGTCAGAGAGGTCTAACAAGACGCTTTTAATGCCCCTCAGAAGAGATGTGGAGGTCAGAGTTGTAAAACAAGACGTTTTTAATGCCCCTTAGAAGATACGTGGAGGTCAGAGTGGTATAACAAGACGCTTTTAATGCCCCTTACAAGAAACTTGGAGGTCAGAGTGGTATAACAAGACGCTTTTAATGCCCCTTACAAGAGACGTGGAGGTCAGAGTGCAATAACAAGACACTTTTATTGCCCCTCAGAAGAAACGTGGAGGTCAGAGTGGTATAACAAGTCGCTTTTAATGCCTGTCAGTAAAGAGGTGGAGGTCAGAGTGGAATAAAACGACGCTCTTAATGCCCCTAACAGAGAAGTGGAGGTCAGAGTGGTATAACAAATGCTTTTAATGCCCCTTACAAGAGATGTGGAGGTCAGAGTGTTATAACAAGATGCTTTTAATGCCCCTCAGAAGAGACGTGGAGGTCAGAGTGGTATAACAAGACGCTTTTAATGCCCCTTACAAGACACATGGAGGTCAGAGTGGTATAACAAGATGATTTTAATGCCCCTCAGAAGGGACGTGGAGGTCAGAGTGGTATAACAAGATGCTTTTAATGCCCCTTACAAGAGATGTGGAGGTCAGAGTGGTATAACAAGACGTCTTTAATGCCCCTCATAATAGACGTGCAGGTCAGAGTGGTATATCAAGATGGTTTTAATGCCCCTCCAAAAAGACGTGGAGGTCCGAGTGGTTTAGCAAGACGCTTTTAATGCTCCTTACAAGAAACGTGGAGGTCAGAGAGGTCTAACAAGACGCTTTAATGCCCCTCAGAAGAGATGTGGAGGTCAGAGTTGTATAACAAGACGCTTTTAATGCCCCTTAGAAGATACGTGGAGGTCAGAGTGGTATAACAAGACGCTTTTAATGCCCCTTACAAGAAACGTGGAGGTCAGAGTGGTATAACAAGACGCTTTTAATGCCCCTTACAAGAGACGTGGAGGTCAGAGTGGTATAACAAGACGCTTTTAATGCCCATTACAAGAAACGTGGAGGTCAGAGTCGTATAACAAGACGCTTTTAATGCCCCTCAAAAGAGAAGTGGAGGTCAGAGTGGTATAGCAAGACGGTTTTAATGCCACTTACAAGAGACGTGGAGGTCAGAGTGGTATAACAAGACGCTTTTAATGCCCCTTGCAACAGACGTGGAGGTCAGAGTGGTATAACAAGACACTTTTAATGTCCCTCAGAAGAGACGTGGAGGTCAGAGTGGTATAACAAGACGCTTTTAATGGCCCTTACAATAGAATTCGAGGTCAGAGTGGTATAACAAGACGCTTTTAATGCCCCTCCGAAGAGACGTGCATGTCAGAGTGGTATAACAAGATGCTTTTAATGCCCCTCAGAAGAGACGCGGAGGTCAGAGGGGTATAACAATATGCTTTTAATGCCCCTCAGAAGAGACTTGGAGGTCAAAGTGGTATGACAAAATGCTTTAAATGCCTCTTACAAGAGACGTGGAGGTCCGAGTGATTTAACAAGACGCTTTTAACGCTCCTTACAAGAGATGTGGAGGTCAGAGACGTATAACAAGATGCTTTTAATGCCCCTCAGAAGAGATGTGGAGGTCAGAGTTGTATATCAAGACGCTTTTAATGACCCTTATAAGAGACGTGGAGGTCAGAGTGGTATAACAAGACACTTTTAATGCCCCTTACAAGAAACGTGGAGGTCAGAGTGGTATAACAAGACGCTTTTAATGCCCCTTACAAGAGACATGGAGGTCAGAGTGGTATAACAAAACTGTTTTAATGCCCCTTACAAAAGACGTGGAGGTCAGAGTAGTATAACAAGAGGCTTCTAATGCCCCTCAGAAGAGACGTGAAGGTCAGAGTGGTATAACACAACGCTTTTAAAGCCCCTTACAAGAGACGTGGAGGTCAGAGTGGTATAACAAGACACTTTTAATGACACTCAGAAGAGACTTGGAGGTCAGAGTGGTATAACAAGACTCTTTTATTGCCACTTACAAGAGACGTGGAGGTCAGACTGGTATAACAAGACGCTTTTAATGCCCCTCAGGAGAGACGTGGAGGTCAGCGTGGTATAGCAAGATGCTTTTAATGCCCCTTATAAGAGATGTGGAGGTCAGAGTGGTATAACAAGACGCTTTTAATGCCCCTCAGAAGAGACGTGGAGGTCAGAGTGGTATAACAAGACGCTTTTAATGCCTGTCAGAAGAGAGGTGGAGGTCAGAGTGGTATAACAAGACGCTCTTAATGCCCCTTACAAGAGACGTGGAGGTCAGAGTGGTATAATAAATGCTTTTAATGCGCCTTACAAGAGACGTGGAGGTCAGAGCGGTATAACAAGATGCTTTTATTGCCCCTCAGAAGAGACATGGAGGTCAGAGTGGTATAACAAGATGATTTTAATGCCCCTCAGAAGGGACGTGGAGGTCAGAGTGGTATAACAAGACGCTTTTAATGCCCCTTACAAGAGATGTGGAGGTCAGAGTGGTATAACAAGACGTCTTTAATGCCCCTCAGAATAGACGTGGACGTCAGAGTGGTATAACAAGATGGTTTTAATGCCCCTCCAAAGAGATGTGGAGGTCAGAGTGGTATAACAAGATGCTTTTAATGCCCCTTACAAAAGACGTGGAGGTCCGAGTGGTTTAGCAAGACGCTTTTAATGCTCCTTACAAGAGACGTGGAGGTCAGAGAGGTCTAACAAGACTCTTTAATGCCCCTCAGAAGAGATGTGGAGGTCAGAGTTGTATAACAAGACGCTTTTAATGCCCCTTAGAAGACACGTGGAGGTCAGAGTGGTATAACAAGACGCTTTTAATGCCCCTTACAAGAAACATGGAGGTCAGATTGGTATAACAAGACGCTTTTAATGCCCCTTACAAGAGACGTGGAGGTCAGAGTGCAATAACAAGACACTTTTATTGCCCCTCAGAAGAAACGTGGAGGTCAGAGTGGTATAACAAGTCGCTTTTAATGCCTGTCAGAGAAGAGGTGGAGGTCAGAGCGGAATAAAAAGACGCTCTTAATACCCCTTACAAGAGAAGTAGAGGTCAGACTGGTATAAAAAATGCTTTTAATGCCCCTTACAAGAGACGTGGAGGTCAGAGTGGTATAACAAGACGCTTTTAATGCCCCTCAGAAGAGACGTGGAGGTCAGAGTGGTATAACAAGACGCTTTTAATGCCCCTTACAAGAGACATGGAGGTCAGAGTGATATAACAAGACAATTTTAATGCCCCTCAGAAGGGACGTGGAGGTCAGAGTGGTAAAAGAAGATGCTTTTAATGCCCCTTACAAGAGACGTGGAGGTCAGAGTCGTATAACAAGACGCTTTTAATGCCCCTTACAAGAGACGTGGAGGTCAGAGTGGTATAAAAAGACTCTTTTAATGCCCATCAGAAGAGACGTGGAGGTCTGAGTGGTATAGCAAAACGCTTTTAATGCCCCTTACAAGAGACGTTTAGGTCAGAGTGGTATAACAAGACGCTTTTAATGCCCCTTACAAATGACGTGGAGGTCAGAGTGGTATAACAAGATGCTTTTAATGCCCCTCAGAAGAGACGTGGATGTCAGAGAGGTATAACACAACGCTTTTTAATGCCCCTTACAAGAGACGTGGAGGTCAGAGTGGTATAACAAGACTCTTTTACTGCCACTTACAAGAGACGTGGAGGTCAGAGTGGTATAACAAGACGCTTTTAATGCCCCTCAGAATAGATGTGGAGGTCAGCGTGGTATAGCAAGATGCTTTTAATGCCCCTTATAAGAGATGTGGAGGTCAGAGTGGTATAATAAGACGCTTTTAATGCCCCTCAGAAGAGACGTGGAGGTCAGAGTGGTATAACAAGACGCTTTTAATGCCTGTCAGAAGAGAGGTGGAGGTCAGAGTGTTATAGCAAGACGCTCTTAATGCCCCTCAGAAGAGACGTGGAGGTCAGAGTGGTATAACAAGACTCTTTAAATGCCCCTTACAAGAGACTTGGAGGTCAGAGTGGTATAACAAGACGTTTTTAATGCCCCTCAGAAGAGACGTGGAGGTCAGAGTTGTATAACAAGACGCTTTTAATTCCCCTCAGAAGAGACGTGGAGGTCAGAGTGGTATAACAAGACGCTTTTAATGCCCCTTTCAAGATACGTGGAGGCCAGAGTGGTATAACAAGAAGGTTTTAATACCCCTTAAAAGAGACGTGGAGGTCAGAGTGGTATAACAAGACGCTTTTAATGCCCCTTACAAGAGACGTGGAGGTCAGAGTAGTATAACAAGACGCTTTTAATGCCCCTCAGATGAGATGTGGAGGTCAGAGTGGTATAACAAGATGCTTTTAATGCCCCTTACAAGAGACATGGAGGTCAGAGTGGTATAACAAGACGCTTTTAATGCCCCTCAGAAGGGACGTGGAGGTCAGAGTGGTATAACAAGACGATTTTAATGCCCCTTACAAGAGATGTGGAGGTCAGAGTGGTATAACAAGATTGTTTTAATGCCCTTCCGAAGAGACGTGGAGGTTAGAGTTGTATAACAAGACACTTTAATGCCCCTTATAAGAGACGTGGAGGTCAGAGTGGTATAACAAGATGCTTTTAATGCCCCTTAAAAGAAACGTGGAGGTCAGAGTCGTATAACAAGACGCTTTTAATGACCCTTAAAAGAGACGTGGAAGTCAGAGTCGTATAACAAGACGCTTTTAATGCCCCTCAAAAGAGAAGTGGAGGTCAGAGTGGTATAGCAAGACGCTTTTAATGCCCCTTGCAACAGACGTGTAGGTCAGAGTGGTATAACAAGACACTTTTAATGTCCCTCAGAAGAGACGTGGAGGTCAGAGTGGTATAACAAGAAGCTTTTAATGGCCCTTACAATAGAAGTGGAGGTCAGAGTGGTATAACAAGACGCTTTTAATGCCCCTCCGAAGAGACGTGCATGTCAGAGTGGTATAAAAAGATGCTTTTAATGCCCATCAGAAGAGACGCGGAGGTCAGAGGGGCATAACAACATGCTTTTAATGCCCCTCAGAAGAGACGTGGAGGTGAAAGTGGTATGACAAGATGCTTTAAATGCCTCTTACAAGAGACGTGGAGGTCCGAGTGGTTTTACAAGACGCTTTTAACACTCCTTACAAGATACGTGGAGGTCAGAGAGGTATAACAAGATGCTTTTAATGCCCCTCAGAAGAGATGTGGAGGTCAGAGTTGTTTATCAAGACGCTTTTAATGACCCTTATAAGAGACGTGGAGGTCAGAGTGGTATAACAAGACACTTTTAATGCCCCTTACAAGAAACGTGGAGGTCAGAGTGGTATAACAAGACGCTTTTAATGCCCCTTACAAGAGACATGGAGGTCAGAGTGGTATAACTAAACTCTTTTAATGCCCCTTACAAAAGACGTGGAGGTCAGAGTGGTATAACAAGAGGCTTTTAATGCCCCTCAGAAGAGACGTGAAGGTCAGAGTGGTATAACAAGACGCTTTTAATGCCCCTTACAAGAGACGTGGAGGTCAGAGTGCAATAACAAGACACTTTTATTGCCCCTCAGAAGAAACGTGGAGGACAGAGTGGTATAACAAGTCGCTTTTAATGCCTGTCAGAAAAGAGGTGGAGGTCAGAGTGGAATAAAAAGACGCTCTTAATGCCCCTAACAGAGAAGTGGAGGTCAGAGTGGTATAAGAAATGCTTTTAATGCCCCTTACAAGAGATGTGGAGGTCAGAGTGGTATAACAAGATGCTTTTAATGCCCCTCAGAAGAGACGTGGAGGTCAGAGTGGTATAACAAGACGCTTTTAATGCCCCTTACAAGACACATGGAGGTCAGAGTGGTCTAACAAGATGATTTTAATGCCCCTCAGAAGGGACGTGGAGGTCAGAGTGGTATAACAAGATGCTTTTAATGCCCTTCCGAAGAGACGTGGAGGTTAGAGTTGTATAACAAGACACTTTAATGCCCCTTATAAGAGACGTGGAGGTCAGAGTGGTATAACAAGATGCTTTTAATGCCCCTTAAAAGAAACGTGGAGGTCAGAGTCGTATAACAAGACGCTTTTAATGACCCTTAAAAGAGACGTGGAAGTCAGAGTCGTATAACAAGACGCTTTTAATGCCCCTCAAAAGAGAAGTGGAGGTCAGAGTGGTATAGCAAGACGCTTTTAATGCCCCTTGCAACAGACGTGTAGGTCAGAGAGGTATAACAAGACACTTTTAATGTCCCTCAGAAGAGACGTGGAGGTCAGAGTGGTATAACAAGAAGCTTTAAATGGCCCTTACAATAGAAGTGGAGGTCAGAGTGGTATAACAAGACGCTTTTAATGCCCCTCCGAAGAGACGTGCATGTCAGAGTGGTATAACAAGATGCTTTTAATGCCCATCAGAAGAGACGCGGAGGTCAGAGGGGCATAACAACATGCTTTTAATGCCCCTCAGAAGAGACGTGGAGGTGAAAGTGGTATGACAAGATGCTTTAAATGCCTCTTACAAGAGACGTGGAGGTCCGAGTGGTTTAACAAGACGCTTTTAACACTCCTTACAAGATACGTGGAGGTCAGAGAGGTATAACAAGATGCTTTTAATGCCCCTCAGAAGAGATGTGGAGGTCAGAGTTGTTTATCAAGACGCTTTTAATGACCCTTATAAGAGACGTGGAGGTCAGAGTGGTATAACAAGACACTTTTAATGCCCCTTACAAGAAACGTGGAGGTCAGAGTGGTATAACAAGACGCTTTTAATGCCCCTTACAAGAGACATGGAGGTCAGAGTGGTATAACTAAACTCTTTTAATGCCCCTTACAAAAGACGTGGAGGTCAGAGTGGTATAACAAGAGGCTTTTAATGCCCCTCAGAAGAGACGTGAAGGTCAGAGTGGTATAACAAGACGCTTTTAATGCCCCTTACAAGAGACGTGGAGGTCAGAGTGCAATAACAAGACACTTTTATTGCCCCTCAGAAGAAACGTGGAGGACAGAGTGATATAACAAGTCGCTTTTAATGCCTGTCAGAAAAGAGGTGGAGGTCAGAGTGGAATAAAAAGACGCTCTTAATGCCCCTAACAGAGAAGTGGAGGTCAGAGTGGTATAAGAAATGCTTTTAATGCCCCTTACAAGAGATATGGAGGTCAGAGTGGTATAACAAGATGCTTTTAATGCCCCTCAGAAGAGACGTGGAGGTCAGAGTGGTATAACAAGACGCTTTTAATGCCCCTTACAAGACACATGGAGGTCAGAGTGGTCTAACAAGATGATTTTAATGCCCCTCAGAAGGGACGTGGAGGTCAGAGTGGTATAACAAGTCGCTTTTAATGCCTGTCAGAAAAGAGGTGGAGGTCAGAGTGGAATAAAAAGACGCTCTTAATGCCCCTAACAGAGAAGTGGAGGTCAGAGTGGTATAAGAAATGCTTTTAATGCCCCTTACAAGAGATATGGAGGTCAGAGTGGTATAACAAGATGCTTTTAATGCCCCTCAGAAGAGACGTGGAGGTCAGAGTGGTATAACAAGACGCTTTTAATGCCCCTTACAAGACACATGGAGGTCAGAGTGGTCTAACAAGATGATTTTAATGCCCCTCAGAAGGGACGTGGAGGTCAGAGTGGTATAACAAGATGCTTTTAATGCCCCTTACAAGAGATGTGGAGGTCAGAGTGGTATAACAAGACGTCTTTAATGCCCCTCATAATAGACGTGCAGGTCAGAGTGGTATAACAAGATGGTTTTAATGCCCCTCCAAAAAGACGTGGAGGTCCGAGTGGTTTAGCAAGACGCTTTTAATGCTCCTTACAAGAGACGTGGAGGTCAGAGAGGTCTAACAAGACGCTTTAATGCCCCTCAGAAGAGATGTGGAGGTCAGAGTTGTATAACAAGACGCTTTTAATGCCCCTTAGAAGATACGTGGAGGTCAGAGTGGTATAACAAGACGCTTTTAATGCCCCTTACAAGAAACGTGGAGGTCAGAGTGGTATAACAAGACGCTTTTAATGCCCCTTACAAGAGACGTGGAGGTCAGAGTGGTATAACAAGACGCTTTTAATGCCCCTTACAAGAAACGTGGAGGTCAGAGTCGTATAACAAGACGCTTTTAATGCCCCTCAAAAGAGAAGTGGAGGTCAGAGTGGTATAGCAAGACGGTTTTAATGCCACTTAAAAGAGACGTGGAGGTCAGAGTGGTATAGCAAGACACTTTTAATGTCCCTCAGAAGAGACGTGGAGGTCAGAGTGGTATAACAAGACGCTTTTAATGGCCCTTACAATAGAATTCGAGGTCAGAGTGGTATAACAAGACGCTTTTAATGCCCCTCCGAAGAGACGTGCATGTCAGAGTGGTATAACAAGATGCTTTTAATGCCCCTCAGAAGAGACGCGGAGGTCAGAGGGGTATAACAATATGCTTTCAATGCCCCTCAGAAGAGACTTGGAGGTCAAAGTGGTATGACAAAATGCTTTAAATGCCTCTTACAAGAGACGTGGAGGTCCGAGTGATTTAACAAGACGCTTTTAACGCTCCTTACAAGAGACGTGGAGCTCAGAGACGTATAACAAGAAGCTTTTAATGCCCCTCAGAAGAGATGTGGAGGTCAGAGTTGTATATCAAGACGCTTTTAATGACCCTTATAAGAGATGTGGAGGTCAGAGTGGTATAACAAGACACTTTTAATGCCCCTTACAAGAAACGTGGAGGTCAGAGTGGTATAACAAGACGCTTTTAATGACCCTTACAAGAGACATGGAGGTCAGAGTGGTATAACAAAACTGTTTTAATGCCCCTTACAAAAGACGTGGAGGTCAGAGTAGTATAACAAGAGGCTTCTAATGCCCCTCAGAAGAGACGTGAAGGTCAGAGTGGTATAACACAACGCTTTTAAAGCCCCTTACAAGAGACGTGGAGGTCAGAGTGGTATAACAAGACACTTTTAATGACACTCAGAAGAGACTTGGAGGTCAGAGTGGTATAACAAGACTCTTTTATTGCCACTTACAAGAGACGTGGAGGTCAGAGTGGTATAACAAGACGCTTTTAATGCCCCTCAGAAGAGACGTGGAGGTCAGCGTGGTATAGCAAGATGCTTTTAATGCCCCTTATAAGAGATGTGGAGGTCAGAGTGGTATAACAAGACGCTTTTAATGCCCCTCAGAAGAGACGTGGAGGTCAGAGTGGTATAACAAGACGCTTTTAATGCCTGTCAGAAGAGAGGTGGAGGTCAGAGTGGTATAACAAGACGCTCTTAATGCCCCTTACAAGAGACGTGGAGGTCAGAGTGGTATAACAAATGCTTTTAATGCCCCTTACAAGAGACGTGGAGGTCAGAGTGGTATAACAAGATGCTTTTAATGCCCCTCAGAAGAGACGTGGAGGTCAGAGTGGTATAACAAGATGCTTTTAATGCCCCTTACAAGAGACATGGAGGTCAGAGTGGTATAACAAGATGATTTTAATGCCCCTCAGAAGGGACGTGGAGGTCAGAGTGGTATAACAAGACGCTTTTAATGCCCCTTACAAGAGATGTGGAGGTCAGAGTGGTATAACAAGACGTCTTTAATGCCCCTCAGAATAGACGTGGAGGTCAGAGTGGTATAACAAGATGGTTTTAATGCCCCTCCAAAGAGATGTGGAGGTCAGAGTGGTATAACAAGATGCTTTTAATGCCCCTTACAAAAGACGTGGAGGTCCGAGTGGTTTAGCAAGACGCTTTTAATGCTCCTTACAAGAGACGTGGAGGTCAGAGAGGTCTAACAAGACGCTTTATTGCCCCTCAGAAGAGATGTGGAGGTCAGAGTTGTATAACAAGACGCTTTTAATGCCCCTTAGAAGATACGTGGAGGTCAGAGTGGTATAACAAGACGCTTTTAATGCCCCTTACAAGAAACATGGAGGTCAGAGTGGTATAACAAGACGCTTTTAATGCCCCTTACAAGAGACGTGGAAGTCAGAGTGCAATAACAAGACACTTTTATTGCCCCTCAGAAGAAACGTGGAGGTCAGAGTGGTATAACAAGTCGCTTTTAATGCCTGTCAGAGAAGAGGTGGAGGTCAGAGCGGAATAAAAAGACGCTCTTAATACCCCTTACAAGAGAAGTAGAGGTCAGAGTGGTATAAAAAATGCTTTTAATGCCCCTTACAAGAGACGTGGAGGTCACAGTGGTATAACAAGAAGCTTTTAATGCCCCTCAGAAGAGACGTGGAGGTCAGAGTGGTATAACAAGACGCTTTTAATGCCCCTTACAAGAGACATGGAGGTCAGAGTGATATAACAAGACGATTTTAATGCCCCTCAGAAGGGACGTGGAGGTCAGAGTGGTAAAAGAAGATGCTTTTAATGCCCCTTACAAGAGACGTGGAGGTCAGAGTCGTATAACAAGACGCTTTTAATGCCCCTTACAAGAGACGTGGAGGTCAGAGTGGTATAAAAAGACTCTTTTAATGCCCATCAGAAGAGACGTGGAGGTCTGAGTGGTATAGCAAAACGCTTTTAATGCCCCTTACAAGAGACGTTTAGGTCAGAGTGGTATAACAAGACGCTTTTAATGCCCCTTACAAATGACGTGGAGGTCAGAGTGGTATAACAAGATGCTTTTAATGCCCCTCAGAAGAGACGTGGATGTCAGAGAGGTATAACACAACGCTTTTAATGCCCCTTACAAGAGACGTGGAGGTCAGAGTGGTATAACAAGACTCTTTTATTGCCACTTACAAGAGACGTGGAGGTCAGAGTGGTATAACAAGACGCTTTTAATGCCCCTCAGAATAGATGTGGAGGTCAGCGTGGTATAGCAAGATGCTTTTAATGCCCCTTATAAGAGATGTGGAGGTCAGAGTGGTATAATAAGACGCTTTTAATGCCCCTCACAAGAGACGTGGAGGTCAGAGTGGTATAACAAGACGCTTTTAATGCCTGTCAGAAGAGAGGTGGAGGTCAGAGTGGTATAGCAAGACGCTCTTAATGCCCCTCAGAAGAGACGTGGAGGTCAGAGTGGTATAACAAGACTCTTTTAATGCCCCTTACAAGAGACGTGGAGGTCAGAGTGGTATAACACGATGCTTTTAATGCCCCTCAGAAGAGACGTGGAGGTCAGAGTGGTATAACAAGGCGCTTTTAATGCCCCTTACAAGAGACATGGAGGTCAGAGTGGTATAACAAGACGATTTTAATGCCCCTCAGAAGGGACGTGGAAGTCAGAGTGGTATAACAAGACGCTTTTAATGCCCCTTACAAGAGATGTGGAGGTCAGAGTGGTATAACAAGACTCTTTTAATGCCCCTCAGAATAGACGTGGAAGTCAGAGTGGTATAACAAGATGGTTTTAATGCCCCTCCAAAGAGACGTGGAGGTCAGAGTGGTCTAACAAGATGCTTTTAATGCCCCTTACAAAAGACGTGGAGGTCCGAGTGGTTTAGTAAGACGCTGTTAATGCTCCTTACAAGAGACGTGGAGGTCAGAGTGGTCTAACAAGACGCTTTTAATGCCCCTTAGAAGAGATGTGGAGGTCAGAGTTGTAAAACAAGACGCTTTTAATGCCCCTTAGAAGATACGTGGAGGTCAGAGTGGTATAACAAGACGCTTTAATGCCCCTTACAAGAAACTTGGAGGTCAGAGTGGTATAACAAGACGCTTTTAATGCCCCTTACAAGAGACGTGGAGGTCAGAGTGCAATAACAAGACACTTTTATTGCCCCTCAGAAGAAACGTGGAGGTCAGAGTGGTATAACAAGTCGCTTTTAATGTCTGTCAGAAAAGAGGTGGAGGTCAGAGAGGAATAAAAAGACGCTCTTAATGCCCCTAACAGAGAAGTGGAGGTCAGAGTGGTATAACAAATGCTTTTAATGCCCCTTACAAGAGATGTGGAGGTCAGAGTGGTATAACAAGATGCTTTTAATGCCCCACAGAAGAGACGTGGAGGTCAGAGTGGTATAACAAGACGCTTTTAATGCCCCTTACAAGAGACATGGAGGTCAGAGTGGTATAACAAGATGATTTTAATGCCCCTCAGAAGGGACGTGGAGGTCAGAGTGGTATAACAAGATGCTTTTAATGCCCCTTACAAGAGATGTGGAGGTCAGAGTGGTATAACAAGACGTCTTTAATGCCCCTCAGAATAGACGTGGAGGTCAGAGTGGTATAACAAGATGGTTTTAATGCCCCTCCAAAGAGACGTGGAGGTCAGAGTGGTATAACAAGATGCTTTTAATGCCCCTTACAAAAGACGTGGAGGTCTAAGTGGTTTAGCAACACGCTTTTAATGCTCCTTACAAGAGACGTGGAGGTCAGAGAGGTCTAACAAGACGCTTTAATGCCCCTCAGAAGAGATGTGGAGGTCAGAGTTGTATAACAAGATGCTTTTAATGCCCCTTAGAAGATACGTGGAGGTCAGAGTGGTATAACAAGACGCTTTTAATGCCCCTTATAAGAGACGTGGAGGTCAGAGTGGTATAACAAGATGCTTTTAAGGCCCCTTACAAGAGAAGTGGAGGTCAGAGTGGTATAACAAGACTCTTTTAATGCCCCTCAGAAGAGCCGTGGAGGTCAGAGTGGTATAACAAGACTCTTTAAATGCCCCTTACAAGAGACTTGGAGGTCAGAGTGGTATAACAAGACGTTTTTAATGCCCCTCAGAAGAGACGTGGAGGTCAGAGTTGTATAACAAGACGCTTTTAATTCCCCTCAGAAGAGACGTGGAGGTCAGAGTGGTATAACAAGACGCTTTTATTGCCCCTTTCAAGATACGTGGAGGCCAGAGTGGTATAACAAGAAGGTTTTAATACCCCTTAAAAGAGACGTGGAGGTCAGAGTGGTATAACAAGACGCTTTTAATGCCCCTTTCAAGAGACGTGGAGGTCAGAGTAGTATAACAAGACGCTTTTAATGCCCCTCAGATGAGATGTGGAGGTCAGAGTGGTATAACAAGATGCTTTTAATGCCCATTACAAGAGACATGGAGGTCAGAGTGGTATAACAAGACGCTTTTAATGCCCCTCAGAAGGGACGTGGAGGTCAGAGTCGTATAACAAGACGATTTTAATGCCCCTTACAAGAGATGTGGAGGTCAGAGTGGTATAACAAGATTGTTTTAATGCCCTTCCGAAGAGACGTGGAGGTTAGAGTTGTATAACAAGACACTTTAATGCCCCTTATAAGAGACGTGGAGGTCAGAGTGGTATAACAAGATGCTTTTAATGCCCCTTACAAGAAACGTGGAGGTCAGAGTCGTATAACAAGACGCTTTTAATGCCCCTTAAAAGAGACGTGGAAGTCAGAGTCGTATAACAAGACGCTTTTAATGCCCCTTAAAAGAGACGTGGAGGTCAGAGTGCTATAACAAGACGCTTTTAATGCCCCTCCGAAGAGACGTGCATGTCAGAGTGGTATAACAAGATGCTTTTAATGCCCATCAGAAGAGATGCGGAGGTCAGAGGGGTATAACAAGATGCTTTTAATGCCCCTCAGAAGAGACGTGGAGGTCAAAGTGGTATGACAAGATGCTTTAAATGCCTCTTACAAGAGACGTGGAGGTCCGAGTGGTTTAACAAGACGCTTTTAACACTCCTTACAAGATACGTGGAGGTCAGAGAAGTATAACAAGATGCTTTTAATGCCCCTCAGAAGAGATGTGGAGGTCAGAGTTGTATATCAAGACGCTTTTAATGACCCTTATAAGAGACGTGGAGGTCAGAGTGGTATAACTAAACTCTTTTAATGCCCCTTACAAAAGACGTGGAGGTCAGAGTGGTATAACAAGAGGCTTTTAATGCCCCTCAGAAGAGACGTGAAGGTCAGAGTGGTATAACACAACGCTTTTAAAGCCCCTTACAAGAGACGTGGAGGTCAGAGTGGTATAACAAGACGCTTTTAATGCCACTCAGAAGAGACTTGGAGGTCAGAGTGGTATAACAAGACTCTTTTATTGCCACTTACAAGAGACGTGGAGGTCAGAGTGGTATAACAAGACGCTTTTAATGCCCCTCAGAAGAGACTTGGAGGTCAGCGTGGTATAGCAAGATGCTTTTAATGCCCCTTATAAGAGATGTGGAGGTCAGAGTGGTATAACAAGACGCTTTTAATGCCCCTCAGAAGAGACGTGGAGGTCAGAGTGGTATAACAAGACGCTTTTAATGCCTGTCAGAAGAGAGATGGAGGTCAGAGTGGTATAGCAAGACGATCTTAATGCCCCTTACAAGAGGCGTGGAGGTCAGAGTGGTATAACAAGACGCTTTTAATGCCCCTTACAAGAGACGTGGAGGTCAGAGTGCAATAACAAGACACTTTTATTGCCCCTCAGAAGAAACGTGGAGGTCAGAGTGGTATAACAAGTCGCTTTTAATGCCTGTCAGAAAAGAGGTGGAGGTCAGAGAGGAATAAAAAGACGCTCTTAATGCCCCTAACAGAGAAGTGGAGGTCAGAGTGGTATAACAAATGCTTTTAATGCCCCTTACAAGAGATGTGGAGGTCAGAGTGGTATAACAAGATGCTTTTAATGCCCCACAGAAGAGACGTGGAGGTCAGAGTGGTATAACAAGACGCTTTTAATGCCCCTTACAAGAGACATGGAGGTCAGAGTGGTATAACAAGATGATTTTAATGCCCCTCAGAAGGGACGTGGAGGTCAGAGTGGTATAACAAGATGCTTTTAATGCCCCTTACAAGAGATGTGGAGGTCAGAGTGGTATAACAAGACGTCTTTAATGCCCCTCAGAATAGACGTGGAGGTCAGAGTGGTATAACAAGATGGTTTTAATGCCCCTCCAAAGAGACGTGGAGGTCAGAGTGGTATAACAAGATGCTTTTAATGCCCCTTACAAAAGACGTGGAGGTCTAAGTGGTTTAGCAACACGCTTTTAATGCTCCTTACAAGAGACGTGGAGGTCAGAGAGGTCTAACAAGACGCTTTAATGCCCCTCAGAAGAGATGTGGAGGTCAGAGTTGTATAACAAGACGCTTTTAATGCCCCTTAGAAGATACGTGGAGGTCAGAGTGGTATAACAAGACGCTTTTAATGCCCCTTATAAGAGACGTGGAGGTCAGAGTGGTATAACAAGACGCTTTTAATGCCCCTTACAAGAGACGTGGAGGTCAGAGTGGTATAACAAGATGCTTTTAAGGCCCCTTACAAGAGAAGTGGAGGTCAGAGTGGTATAACAAGACTCTTTTAATGCCCCTCAGAAGAGCCGTGGAGGTCAGAGTGGTATAACAAGACTCTTTAAATGCCCCTTACAAGAGACTTGGAGGTCAGAGTGGTATAACAAGACGTTTTTAATGCCCCTCAGAAGAGACGTGGAGGTCAGAGTTGTATAACAAGACGCTTTTAATTCCCCTCAGAAGAGACGTGGAGGTCAGAGTGGTATAACAAGACGCTTTTATTGCCCCTTTCAAGATACGTGGAGGCCAGAGTGGTATAACAAGAAGGTTTTAATACCCCTTAAAAGAGACGTGGAGGTCAGAGTGGTATAACAAGACGCTTTTAATGCCCCTTTCAAGAGACGTGGAGGTCAGAGTAGTATAACAAGACGCTTTTAATGCCCCTCAGATGAGATGTGGAGGTCAGAGTGGTATAACAAGATGCTTTTAATGCCCATTACAAGAGACATGGAGGTCAGAGTGGTATAACAAGACGCTTTTAATGCCCCTCAGAAGGGACGTGGAGGTCAGAGTCGTATAACAAGACGATTTTAATGCCCCTTACAAGAGATGTGGAGGTCAGAGTGGTAAAACAAGATTGTTTTAATGCCCTTCCGAAGAGACGTGGAGGTTAGAGTTGTATAACAAGACACTTTAATGCCCCTTATAAGAGACGTGGAGGTCAGAGTGGTATAACAAGATGCTTTTAATGCCCCTTACAAGAAACGTGGAGGTCAGAGTCGTATAACAAGACGCTTTTAATGCCCCTTAAAAGAGACGTGGAAGTCAGAGTCGTATAACAAGACGCTTTTAATGCCCCTTAAAAGAGACGTGGAGGTCAGAGTGCTATAACAAGACGCTTTTAATGCCCCTCCGAAGAGACGTGCATGTCAGAGTGGTATAACAAGATGCTTTTAATGCCCATCAGAAGAGATGCGGAGGTCAGAGGGGTATAACAAGATGCTTTTAATGCCCCTCAGAAGAGACGTGGAGGTCAAAGTGGTATGACAAGATGCTTTAAATGCCTCTTACAAGAGACGTGGAGGTCCGAGTGGTTTAACAAGACGCTTTTAACACTCCTTACAAGATACGTGGAGGTCAGAGAGGTATAACAAGATGCTTTTAATGCCCCCCAGAAGAGATGTGGAGGTCAGAGTTGTATATCAAGACGCTTTTAATGACCCTTATAAGAGACGTGGAGGTCAGAGTGGTATAACAAGACACTTTTAATGCCCCTTACAAGAAACGTGGAGGTCAGAGTGGTATAACAAGACGCTTTTAATGCCCCTTACAAGAGACATGGAGGTCAGAGTGGTATAACTAAACTCTTTTAATGCCCCTTACAAAAGACGTGGAGGTCAGAGTGGTATAACAAGAGGCTTTTAATGCCCCTCAGAAGAGACGTGAAGGTCAGAGTGGTATAACACAACGCTTTTAAAGCCCCTTACAAGAGACGTGGAGGTCAGAGTGGTATAACAAGACGCTTTTAATGCCACTCAGAAGAGACTTGGAGGTCAGAGTGGTATAACAAGACTCTTTTATTGCCACTTACAAGAGACGTGGAGGTCAGAGTGGTATAACAAGACGCTTTTAATGCCCCTCAGAAGAGACTTGGAGGTCAGCGTGGTATAGCAAGATGCTTTTAATGCCCCTTATAAGAGATTTGGAGGTCAGAGTGGTATAACAAGACGCTTTTAATGCCCCTCAGAAGAGACGTGGAGGTCAGAGTGGTATAACAAGACGCTTTTAATGCCTGTCAGAAGAGAGATGGAGGTCAGAGTGGTATAGCAAGACGATCTTAATGCCCCTTACAAGAGACGTGGAGGTCAGAGTGGTATAACAAGACGCTTTTAATGCCCCTTACAAGAGACGTGGAGGTCAGAGTGGTATAACACGATGCTTTTAATGCCCCTCAGAAGAGACGTGGAGGTCAGAGTGGTATAACAAGGCGCTTTTAATGCCCCTTACAAGAGACATGGAGGTCAGAGTGGTATAACAAGACGATTTTAATGCCCCTCAGAAGGGACGTGGAGGTCAGAGTGGTATAACAAGACGCTTTTAATGCCCCTTACAAGAGATGTGGAGGTCAGAGTGGTATAACAAGACGCTTTTAATGCCCCTCAGAATAGACGTGGAAGTCAGAGTGGTATAACAAGATGGTTTTAATGCCCCTCCAAAGAGACGTGGAGGTCAGAGTGGTATAACAAGATGCTTTTAATGCCCCTTACAAAAGAAGTGGAGGTCCGAGTGGTTTAGTAAGACGCTTTTAATGCTCCTTACAAGAGACGTGGAGGTCAGAGAGGTCTAACAAGATGCTTTTAATGCCCCTCAGAAGAGATGTGGAGGTCAGAGTTGTAAAACAAGACGCTTTTAATGCCCCTTAGAAGATACGTGGAGGTCAGAGTGGTATAACAAGACGCTTTTAATGCCCCTTACAAGAAACTTGGAGGTCAGAGTGGTATAACAAGACGCTTTTAATGCCCCTTACAAGAGACGTGGAGGTCAGAGTGCAATAACAAGACACTTTTATTGCCTCTCAGAAGAAACGTGGAGGTCAGAGTGGTATAACAAGTCGCTTTTAATGCCTGTCAGAAAAGAGGTGGAGGTCAGAGTGGAATAAAAAGACGCTCTTAATGCCCCTAACAGAGAAGTGGAGGTCAGAGTGGTATAACAAATGCTTTTAATGCCCCTTACAAGAGATGTGGACGTCAGAGTGGTATAACAAGATGCTTTTAATGCCCCTCAGAAGAGACGTGGAGGTCAGAGTGGTATAACAAGACGATTTTAATGCCCCTCAGAAGGGACGTGGAGGTAAGAGTGGTATAACAAGACGCTTTTAATGCCCCTTACAAGAGATGTGGAGGTCAGAGTGGTAGAACAAGACTCTATTAATGCCCCTCAGAATAGACGTGGAAGTCAGAGTGGTATAACAAGATGGTTTTAATGCCCCTCCAAAGAGACGTGGAGGTCAGAGTGGTATAACAAGATGATTTTAATGCCCCTTACAAAAGACGTGGAGGTCCGAGTGGTTTAGTAAGACGCTTTTAATGCTCCTTAAAAGAGACGTGGAGGTCAGAGAGGTCTAACAAGACGCTTTTAATGCCCCTTAGAAGAGGTGTGGAGGTCAGAGTTGTAAAACAAGACGCTTTTAATGCCCCTTAGAAGATACGTGGACGTCAGAGTGGTATAACAAGACGCTTTTAATGCCCCTTACAAGAAACTTGGAGGTCAGAGTGGTATAACAAGACGCTTTTAATGCCCTTTACAAGAGACGTGGAGGTCAGAGTGCAATAACAAGACACTTTTATTGCCCCTCAGAAGAAACGTGGAGGTCAGAGTGGTATAACAAGTCGCTTTTAATGCCTGTCAGAAAAGAGGTGGAGGTCAGAGAGGAATAAAAAGACGCTCTTAACGCCCCTAACAGAGAAGTGGAGGTCAGAGTGGTATAACAAATGCTTTTAATGCCCCTTACAAGAGATGTGGAGGTCAGAGTGGTATAACAAGATGCTTTTAATGCCCCTCAGAAGAGACGTGGAGGTCAGAGTGGTATAACAAGATGCTTTTAATGCCCCTTACAAGAGACATGGAGGTCAGAGTGGTATAACCACATGATTTTAATGCCCCTCAGAAGGGACGTGGAGGTCAGAGTGGTATATCAAGACGTCTTTAATGCCCCTCAGAATAGACGTGGAGGTCAGAGTGGTATAACAAGATGGTTTTAATGCCCCTCCAAAGAGACGTGGAGGTCAGAGTGGTATAACAAGATGCTTTTAATGCCCCTTACAAAAGACGTGGAGGTCCGAGTGGTTTAGCAACACGCTTTTAATGCTCCTTACAAGAGACGTGGAGGTCAGAGAGGTCTAACAAGACGCTTTAATGCCCCTCAGAAGAGATGTGGAGGTCAGAGTTGTATAACAAGACGCTTTTAATGCCCCTTAGAAGATATGTGGAGGTCAGAGTGGTATAACAAGACGCTTTTAATGCCCCTTATAAGAGACGTGGAGGTCAGAGTGGTATAACAAGACGCTTTTAATGCCCCTTACAAGAGCCGTGGAGGTCAGAGTGGTATAACAAGATGCTTTTAAGGCCCCTTACAAGAGAAGTGGAGGTCAGAGTGGTATAACAAGACGCTTTTAATGCCCCTCAGAAGAGACGTGGAGGTCAGAGTGGTATAACAAGACTCTTTAAATGCCCCTTACAAGAGACTTGGAGGTCAGAGTGGTATAACAAGACGTTTTTAATGCCCCTCAGAAGAGACGTGGAGGTCAGAGTTGTATAACAAGACGCTTTTAATTCCCCTCAGAAGAGACGTGGAGGTCAGAGTGGTATAACAAGATGCTTTTAATGCCCCTTTCAAGATACGTGGAGGCCAGAGTGGTATAACAAGAAGGTTTTAATACCCCTTAAAAGAGACGTGGAGGTCAGAGTGGTATAACAAGACGCTTTTAATGCCCCTTACAAGAGACGTGGAGGTCAGAGTAGTATAACAAGACGCTTTTAATGCCCCTCAGATGAGATGTGGAGGTCAGAGTGGTATAACAAGATGCTTTTAATGCCCCTTACAAGAGACATGGAGGTCAGAGTGGTATAACAAGACGCTTTTAATGCCCCTCAGAAGGGACGTGGAGGTCAGAGTGGTATAACAAGACGATTTTAATGCCCCTTACAAGAGATGTGGAGGTCAGAGTGGTATAACAAGATTGTTTTAATTCCCTTCCGAAGAGACGTGGAGGTTAGAGTTGTATAACAAGACACTTTAATGCCACTTATAAGAGACGTGGAGGTCAGAGTGGTATAACAAGATGCTTTTAATGCCCCTTACAAGAAACATGGAGGTCAGAGTCGTATAACAAGACGCTTTTAATGCCCCTTAAAAGAGACGTGGAAGTCAGAGTCGTATAACAAGACGCTTTTAATGCCCCTTAAAAGAGACGTGGAGGTCAGAGTGCTATAACAAGACACTTTTAATGCCCCTCAGAAGAGACGTGGACGTCAGAGTGGTATAACAAGACGCTTTTAATGCCCCTCAGAAGAGATGTGGAGGTCAGAGAAGTGTAACAAGACGATTTTAATGCCCCTTATAAGAGACGTGGAGGTCAGAGTGGTATAACAAGACGCTCTTAATGCCCCTTGCAAGAAACGTGGAGGTCAGAGTCGTATAACAAGACGCTTTTAATGCCCCTCAAAAGAGAAGTGGAGGTCAGAGTGGTATAGCAAGACGCTTTTAATGCCCCATGCAACAGACGTGTAGGTCAGAGTGGTATAACAAGACACTTTTAATGTCCCTCAGAAGAGACATGGAGGTCAGAGTGGTATAACAAGAAGCTTTTAATGGCCCTTACAATAGAAGTGGAGGTCAGAGTGGTATAACAAGACGCTTTTAATGCCCCTCCGAAGAGACGTGCATGTCAGAGTGGTATAACAAGATGCTTTTAATGCCCATCAGAAGAGATGCGGAGGTCAGAGGGGTATAACAAGATGCTTTTAATGCCCCTCAGAAGAGACGTGGAGGTCAAAGTGGTATGACAAGATGCTTTAAATGCCTCTTACAAGAGACGTGGAGGTCCGAGTGGTTTAACAAGACGCTTTTAACACTCCTTACAAGATACGTGGAGGTCAGAGAGGTATAACAAGATGCTTTTAATGCCCCTCAGAAGAGATGTGGAGGTCAGAGTTGTATATCAAGACGCTTTTAATGACCCTTATAAGAGACGTGGAGGTCAGAGTGGTATAACAAGACACTTTTAATGCCCCTTACAAGAAACGTGGAGGTCAGAGTGGTATAACAAGACGCTTTTAATGCCCCTTACAAGAGACATGGAGGTCAGAGTGGTATAACTAAACTCTTTTAATGCCCCTTACAAAAGACGTGGAGGTCAGAGTGGTATAACAAGAGGCTTTTAATGCCCCTCAGAAGAGACGTGAAGGTCAGAGTGGTATAACACAACGCTTTTAAAGCCCCTTACAAGAGACGTGGAGGTCAGAGTGGTATAACAAGACGCTTTTAATGCCACTCAGAAGAGACTTGGAGGTCAGAGTGGTATAGCAAGACTCTTTTATTGCCACTTAGAAGAGACGTGGAGGTCAGAATGGAATAACAAGACGCTTTTAATGCCCCTCAGAAGAGACGTGGAGGTCAGAGTGGTATAACAAGGCGCTTTTAATGCCCCTTACAAGAGACATGGAGGTCAGAGTGGTATAACAAGATGATTTTAATGCCCCTCAGAAAGGACGTGGAGGTCAGAGTGGTATAACAAGATGCTTTTAATGCCCCTTACAAGAGATGTGGAGGTCAGAGTGGTATAACAAGACGTCTTTAATGCCCCTCAGAATAGACGTGGAGGTCAGAGTGGTATAACAAGATGGTTTTAATGCCCCTTCAAAGAGACGTGGAGGTCAGAGTGGTATAACAAGATGCTTTTAATGCCCCTTACAAAAGACGTGGAGGTCCGAGTGGTTTAGCAACACGCTTTTAATGCTCCTTACAAGAGACGTGGAGGTCAGAGAGGTCTAACAAGACGCTTTAATGCCCCTCAGAAGAGATGTGGAGGTCAGAGTTGTATAACAAGACGCTTTTAATGCCCCTTAGAAGATACGTGGAGGTCAGAGTGGTATAACAAGACGCTTTTAATGCCCCTTATAAGAGACGTGGAGGTCAGAGTGGTATAACAAGACGCTTTTAATGCCCCTTACAAGAGACGTGGAGGTCAGAGTGGTATAACAAGATGCTTTTAAGGCCCCTTACAAGAGAAGTGGAGGTCAGAGTGGTATAACAAGACGCTTTTAATGCCCCTCAGAAGAGACGTGGAGGTCAGAGTGGTATAACAAGACTCTTTAAATGCCCCTTACAAGAGACTTGGAGGTCAGAGTGGTATAACAAGACGTTTTTAATGCCCCTCAGAAGAGACGTGGAGGTCAGAGTTGTATAACAAGACGCTTTTAATTCCCCTCAGAAGAGACGTGGAGGTCAGAGTGGTATAACAAGACGCTTTTAATGCCCCTTTCAAGATACGTGGAGGCCAGAGTGGTATAACAAGAAGGTTTTAATACCCCTTAAAAGAGAAGTGGAGGTCAGAGTGGTATAACAAGACGCTTTTAATGCCCCTTACAAGAGACGTGGAGGTCAGAGTAGTATAACAAGACGCTTTTAATGCCCCTCAGATGAGATGTGGAGGTCAGAGTGGTATAACAAGATGCTTTTAATGCCCCTTACAAGAGACATGGAGGTCAGAGTGGTATAACAAGACGCTTTTAATGCCCCTCAGAAGGGACGTGGAGGTCAGAGTGGTATAACAAGACGATTTTAATGCCCCTTACAAGAGATGTGGAGGTCAGAGTGGTATAACAAGATTGTTTTAATGCCCTTCCGAAGAGACGTGGAGGTTAGAGTTGTATAACAAGACACTTTAATGCCCCTTTTAAGAGACGTGGAGGTCAGAGTGGTATAACAAGATGCTTTTAATGCCCCTTACAAGAAACGTGGAGGTCAGAGTCGTATAACAAGATGCTTTTAATGCCCCTTAAAAGAGACGTGGAAGTCAGAGTCGTATAACAAGACGCTTTTAATGCCCCTTAAAAGAGACGTGGAGGTCAGAGTGCTATAACAATACACTTTTAATGCCCCTCAGAAGAGACGTGGACGTCAGAGTGGTATAACAAGACGCTTTTAATGCCCCTCAGAAGAGATGTGGAGGTCAGAGAAGTGTAACAAGACGATTTTAATGCCCCTTATAAGAGACGTGGAGGTCAGAGTGGTATAACAAGACGCTCTTAATGTCCCTTGCAAGAAACGTGGAGGTCAGAGTCGTATAACAAGACGCTTTTAATGCCCCTCAAAAGAGAAGTGGAGGTCAGAGTGGTATAGCAAGACGCTTTTAATGCCCCATGCAACAGACGTGTAGGTCAGAGTGGTATAACAAGACACTTTTAATGTCCCTCAGAAGAGACGTGGAGGTCAGAGTGGTATAACAAGAAGCTTTTAATGGCCCTTACAATAGAAGTGGAGGTCAGAGTGGTATAAGAAGACGCTTTTAATGCCCCTCCGAAGAGACGTGCATGTCAGAGTGGTATAACAAGATGCTTTTAATGCCCATCAGAAGAGATGCGGAGGTCAGAGGGGTATAACAAGATGCTTTTAATGCCCCTCAGAAGAGACGTGGAGGTCAAAGTGGTATGACAAGATGCTTTAAATGCCTCTTACAAGAGACGTGGAGGTCCGAGTGGTTTAACAAGACGCTTTTAACACTCCTTACAAGATACGTGGAGGTCAGAGAGGTATAACAAGATGCTTTTAATGCCCCTCAGAAGAGATGTGGAGGTCAGAGTTGTATATCAAGACGCTTTTAATGACCCTTATAAGAGACGTGGAGGTCAGAGTGGTATAACAAGACACTTTTAATGCCCCTTACAAGAAACGTGGAGGTCAGAGTGGTATAACAAGACGCTTTTAATGCCCCTTACAAGAGACATGGAGGTCAGAGTGGTATAACTAAACTCTTTTAATGCCCCTTACAAAAGACGTGGAGGTCAGAGTGGTATAACAAGAGGCTTTTAATGCCCCTCAGAAGAGACGTGAAGGTCAGAGTGGTATAACACAACGCTTTTAAAGCCCCTTACAAGAGACGTGGAGGTCAGAATGGTATAACAAGACGCTTTTAATGCCACTCAGAAGAGACTTGGAGGTCAGAGTGGTATAACAAGACTCTTTTATTGCCACTTACAAGAGACGTGGAGGTCAGAGTGGTATAACAAGACGCTTTTAATGCCCCTCAGAAGAGACGTGGAGGTCAGCGTGGTATAGCAAGATGCTTTTAATGCCCCTTATAAGAGATGTGGAGGTCAGAGTGGTATAACAAGACGCTTTTAATGCCCCTCAGAAGAGACGTGGAGGTCAGAGTGGTATAACAAGATGCTTTTAATGCCTGTCAGAAGAGAGATGGAGGTCAGAGTGGTATAGCAAGACGATCTTAATGCCCCTTACAAGAGACGTGGAGGTCAGAGTGGTATAACAAGACGCTTTTAATGCCCCTTACAAGAGACGTGGAGGTCAGAGTGGTATAACACGATGCTTTTAATGCCCCTCAGAAGAGACGTGGAGGTCAGAGTGGTATAACAAGGCGCTTTTAATGCCCCTTACAAGAGACATGGAGGTCAGAGTGGTATAACAAGACGATTTTAATGCCCCTCAGAAGGGACGTGGAGGTCAGAGTGGTATAACAAGACGCTTTTAATGCCCCTTACAAGAGATGTGGAGGTCAGAGTGGTATAACAAGACGCTTTTAATGCCCCTCAGAATAGACGTGGAAGTCAGAGTGGTATAACAAGATGGTTTTAATCCCCTCCAAAGAGACGTGGAGGTCAGAGTGGTATAACAAGATGCTTTTAATGCCCCTTACAAAAGACGTGGAGGTCCGAGTGGTTTAGTAAGACGCTTTTAATGCTCCTTACAAGAGACGTGGAGGTCAGAGAGGTCTAACAAGACGCTTTTAATGCCCCTCAGAAGAGATGTGGAGGTCAGAGTTGTAAAACAAGACGCTTTTAATGCCCCTTAGAAGATACGTGGAGGTCAGAGTGGTATAACAAGACGCTTTTAATGCCCCTTACAAGAAACTTGGAGGTCAGAGTGGTATAACAAGACGCTTTTAATGCCCCTTACAAGAGACGTGGAGGTCAGAGTGCAATAACAAGACACTTTTATTGCCCCTCAGAAGAAACGTGGAGGTCAGAGTGGTATAACAAGTCGCTTTTAATGCCTGTCAGAAAAGAGGTGGAGGTCAGAGTGGAATAAAAAGACGCTCTTAATGCCCCTAACAGAGAAGTGGAGGTCAGAGTGGTATAACAAATGCTTTTAATGCCCCTTACAAGAGATGTGGACGTCAGAGTGGTATAACAAGATGCTTTTAATGCTCCTCAGAAGAGACGTGGAGGTCAGAGTGGTATAACTAGACGCTTTTAATGCCCCTTACAAGAGACATGGAGGTCAGAGTGGTATAACAAGACGATTTTAATGCCCCTCAGAAGGGACGTGGAGGTAAGAGTGGTATAACAAGACGCTTTTAATGCCCCTTACAAGAGATGTGGAGGTCAGAGTGGTATAACAAGACTCTTTTAATGCCCCTCAGAATAGACGTGGAAGTCAAAGTGGTATAACAAGATGGTTTTAATGCCCCTCCAAAGAGACGTGGAGGTCAGAGTGGTATAACAAGATGCTTTTAATGCCCCTTACAAAAGACGTGGAGGTCCGAGTGGTTTAGTAAGACGCTTTTAATGCTCCTTACAAGAGACGTGGAGGTCAGAGAGGTCTAACAAGACGCTTTTAATGCCCCTTAGAAGAGGTGTGGAGGTCAGAGTTGTAAAACAAGACGCTTTTAATGCCCCTTAGAAGATACGTGGAGGTCAGAGTGGTAAAACAAGACGCTTTTAATGCCCCTTACAAGAAACTTGGAGGTCAGAGTGGTATAACAAGACGCTTTTAATGCCCCTTACAAGAGACGTGGAGGTCAGAGTGCAATAACAAGACACTTTTATTGCCCCTCAGAAGAAACGTGGAGGTCAGAGTGGTATAACAAGTCGCTTTTAATGCCTGTCAGAAAAGAGGTGGAGGTCAGAGAGGAATAAAAAGACGCTCTTAACGCCCCTAACAGAGAAGTGGAGGTCAGAGTGGTATAACAAGACGCTTTTAATGCCCCTCAGAAGAGACGTGGAGGTCAGAGTGGTATAACAAGACTCTTTAAATGCCCCTTACAAGAGACTTGGAGGTCAGAGTGGTATAACAAGACGTTTTTAATGCCCCTCAGAAGAGACGTGGAGGTCAGAGTTGTATAACAAGACGCTTTTAATTCCCCTCAGAAGAGACGTGGAGGTCAGAGGGGTATAACAAGACGCTTTTAATGCCCCTTTCAAGATACGTGGAGGCCAGAGTGGTATAACAAGAAGGTTTTAATACCCCTTAAAAGAGACGTGGAGGTCAGAGTAGTACAACAAGATGCTTTTAATGCCCCTCAGAAGGGACGTGGAGGTCAGAGTGGTATAACAAGACGATTTTAATGCCCCTTACAAGAGATGTGGAGGTCAGAGTGGTATAACAATATTGTTTTAATGCCCTTCCGAAGAGACGTGGAGGTTAGAGTTGTATAACAAGACACTTTAATGCCCCTTATAAGAGACGTGGAGATCAGAGTGGTATAACAAGATGCTTTTAATGCCCCTTACAAGAAAAGTGGAGGTCAGAGTCGTATAACAAGACGCTTTTAATGCCCCTTAAAAGAGACGTGGAAGTCAGAGTTGTATAACAAGACGCTTTTAATGCCCCTTAAAAGAGACGTGGAGGTCAGAGTGCTATAACAAGACACTTTTAATGCCCCTCAGAAGAGACGTGGACGTCAGAGTGGTATAACAAGACGCTTTTAATGCCCCTCAGAAGAGATGTGGAGGTCAGAGAAGTGTAACAAGACGATTTTAATGCCCCTTATAAGAGACGTGGAGGTCAGAGTGGTATAACAAGACGCTCTTAATGCCCCTTGCAAGAAACGTGGAGGTCAGAGTCGTATAACAAGACGCTTTTTATGCCCCTCAAAAGAGAAGTGGAGGTCAGAGTGGTATAACAAGAAGCTTTTAATGGCCCTTACAATAGAAGTGGAGGTCAGAGTGGTATAGCAAGACGCTTTTAATGCCCCTCCGAAGAGACGTGCATGTCAGAGTGGTATAACAAGATGCTTTTAATGCCCATCAGAAGAGATGCGGAGGTCAGAGGGGTATAACAAGATGCTTTTAATGCCCCTCAGAAGAGACGTGGAGGTCAAAGTGGTATGACAAGATGCTTTAAATGCCTCTTACAAGAGACGTGGAGGTCCGAGTGGTTTAACAAGACGCTTTTAACACTCCTTACAAGATACGTGGAGGTCAGAGTGGTATAACAAGACGCTTTTAATGCCCCTTACAAGAGACATGGAGGTCAGAGTGGTATAACTAAACTCTTTTAATGCCCCTTACAAAAGACGTGGAGGTCAGAGTGGTATAACAAGAGGCTTTTAATGCCCCTCAGAAGAGACGTGAAGGTCAGAGTGGTATAACACAACGCTTTTAAAGCCCCTTACAAGAGACGTGGAGGTCAGAGTGGTATAACAAGACGCTTTTAATGCCACTCAGAAGAGACTTGGAGGTCAGAGTGGTATAACAAGACTCTTTTATTGCCACTTACAAGAGACGTGGAGGTCAGAGTGGTATAACAAGACGCTTTTAATGCCCCTCAGAAGAGACGTGGAGGTCAGCGTGGTATAGCAAGATGCTTTTAATGCCCCTTATATGAGATGTGGAGGTCAGAGTGGTATAACAAGACGCTTTTAATGCCCCTCAGAAGAGACGTGGAGGTCAGAGTGGTATAACAAGACGCTTTTAATGCCTGTCAGAAGAGAGATGGAGGTCAGATTGGTATAGCAAGACGATCTTAATGCCCCTTACAAGAGACGTGGAGGTCAGAGTGGTATAACAAGACGCTTTTAATGCCCCTTACAAGAGACGTGGAGGTCAGAGTGGTATAACACGATGCTTTTCATGCCCCTCAGAAGAGACGTGGAGGTCAGAGTGGTATAACAAGGCGCTTTTAATGCCCCTTACAAGAGACATGGAGGTCAGAGTGGTATAACAAGACGATTTTAATGCCCCTCAGAAGGGACGTGGAGGTCAGAGTGGTATAACAAGACGCTTTTAATGCCCCTTACAAGAGATGTGGAGGTCAGAGTGGTATAACAAGACACTTTTAATGCCCCTCAGAAGAGACGCGGAGGTCAGAGGGGTATAACAAGATGCTTTTAATGCCCCTCAGAAGAGACGTGGAGGTCAAAGTGGTATGACAAAATGCTTTAAATGCCTCTTACAAGAGACGTGGAGGTCCGAGTGATTTAACAAGACGCTTTTAACGCTCCTTACAAGAGACGTGGAGGTCAGAGACGTATAACAAGATGCTTTTAATGCCCCTCAGAAGAGATGTGGAGGTCAGAGTTGTATATCAAGACGCTTTTAATGACCCTTATAAGAGACGTGGAGGTCAGAGTGGTATAACAAGACACTTTTAATGCCCCTTACAAGAAACGTGGAGGTCAGAGTGGTATAACAAGACGCTTTTAATGCCCCTTACAAGAGACATGGAGGTCAGAGTGGTATAACAAAACTGTTTTAATGCCCCTTACAAAAGACGTGGAGGTCAGAGTAGTATAACAAGAGGCTTCTAATGCCCCTCAGAAGAGACGTGAAGGTCAGAGTGGTATAACACAACGCTTTTAAAGCCCCTTACAAGAGACGTGGAGGTCAGAGTGGTATAACAAGACACTTTTAATGCCACTCAGAAGAGACTTGGAGGTCAGAGTGGTATAACAAGACTCTTTTATTGCCACTTACAAGAGACGTGGAGGTCAGAGTGGTATAACAAGAAGCTTTTAATGCCCCTCAGAAGAGACGTGGAGGTCAGCGTGGTATAGCAAGATGCTTTTAATGCCCCTTATAAGAGATGTGGAGGTCAGAGTGGTATAACAAGACGCTTTTAATGCCCCTCAGAAGAGACGTGAAGGTCAGAGTGGTATAACAAGACGCTTTTAATGCCTGTCAGAAGAGAGGTGGAGGTCAGAGTGGTATAACAAGACGCTCTTAATGCCCCTTACAAGAGACGTGGAGGTCAGAGTGGTATAACAAGACGTCTTTAATGCCCCTCAGAATAGACGTGGAGGTCAGAGTGGTATAACAAGATGGTTTTAATGCCCCTCCAAAGAGACGTGGAGGTCAGAGTGGTATAACAAGATGCTTTTAATGCCCCTTACAAGAGACGTGGAGGTCAGAGAGGTCTAACAAGACGCTTTAATGCCCCTCAGAAGAGATGTGGAGGTCAGAGTTGTATAAAAAGACGCTTTTAATGCCCCTTAGAAGATACGTGGAGGTCAGAGTGGTATAACAAGACGCTTTTAATGCCCCTTACAAGAAACGTGGAGGTCAGAGTGGTATAACAAGACGCTTTTAATGCCCCTTACAAGAGACGTGGAGGTCAGAGTGGTATAACAAGACGCTTTTAATGCCCCTTACAAGAAACGTGGAGGTCAGAGTCGTATAACAAGACGCTTTTAATGCCCCTCAAAAGAGAAGTGGAGGTCAGAGTGGTATAGCAAGACGGTTTTAATGCCACTTACAAGAGACGTGGAGGTCAGAGTGGTATAACAAGACGCTTTTAATGCCCATTGCAACAGACGTGGAGGTCAGAGTGGTATAACAAGACACTTTTAATGTCCCTCAGAAGAAACGTGGAGGTCAGAGTCGTATAACAAGACGCTTTTAATGGCCCTTACAATAGAATTCGAGGTCAGAGTGGTATAACAAGACGCTTTTAATGCCCCTCCGAAGAGACGTGCATGTCAGAGTGGTATAACAAGATGCTTTTAATGCCCCTCAGAAGAGACGTGGAGGTCAGAGGGGTATAACAAGATGCTTTTAATGCCCCTCAGAAGAGACGTGGAGGTCAAAGTGGTATGACAAAATGCTTTAAATGCCTCTTACAAGAGACGTGGAGGTCCGAGTGATTTAACAAGACGCTTTTAACGCTCCTTACAAGAGACGTGGAGGTCAGAGACGTATAACAAGATGCTTTTAATGCCCCTCAGAAGAGATGTGGAGGTCAGAGTTGTATATCAAGACGCTTTTAATGACCCTTATAAGAGACGTGGAGGTCAGAGTGGTATAACAAGACACTTTTAATGCCCCTTACAAGAAACGTGGAGGTCAGAGTGCTATAACAAGACGCTTTTAATGCCCCTTACAAGAGACATGGAGGTCAGAGTGGTATAACAAAACTGTTTTAATGACCCTTACAAAAGACGTGGAGGTCAGAGTAGTATAACAAGAGGCTTCTAATGCCCCTCAGAAGAGACGTGAAGGTCAGAGTGGTATAACACAACGCTTTTAAAGCCCCTTACAAGAGTCGTGGAGGTCAGAGTGGTATAACAAGACACTTTTAATGCCACTCAGAAGAGACTTGGAGGTCAGAGTGGTATAACAAGACTCTTTTATTGCCACTTACAAGAGACGTGGAGGTCAGAGTGGTATAACAAGACGCTTTTAATGCCCCGCAGAAGAGACGTGGAGGTCAGAGTGGTATAACAAGACGCTTTTAATGCCTGTCAGAAGAGAGGTGGAGGTCAGAGTGGTATAACAAGACGCTTTTAATGCCCCTCAGAAGAGACGTGGAGGTCAGAGTGGTATAACAAGACGCTTTTAATGCCTGTCAGAAGAGAGGTGGAGGTCAGAGTGGTATAACAAGACGCTCTTAATGCCCCTTACAAGAGACGTGGAGGTCAGAGTGGTATAACAAATGCTTTTAATGCCCCTTACAAGAGACGTGGAGGTCAGAGTGGTATAACAAGATGCTTTTAATGCCCCTCAGAAGAGACGTGGAGGTCAGAGTGGTATAACAAGATGCTTTTAATGCCCCTTACAAGAGACATGGAGGTCAGAGTGGTATAACAAGATGATTTTAATGCCCCTCAGAAGGGACGTGGAGGTCAGAGTGGTATAACAAGATGCTTTTAATGCCCCTTACAAGAGATGTGGAGGTCAGAGTGGTATAACAAGACGTCTTTAATGCCCCTCAGAATAGACGTGGAGGTCAGAGTGGTATAACAAGATGGTTTTAATGCCCCTCCAAAGAGATGTGGAGGTCAGAGTGGTATAACAAGATGCTTTTAATGCCCCTTACAAAAGACGTGGAGGTCCGAGTGGTTTAGCAAGACGCTTTTAATGCTCCTTACAAGAGACGTGGAGGTCAGAGATGTCTAACAAGACGCTTTAATGCCCCTCAGAAGAGATGTGGAGGTCAGAGTTGTATAACAAGACGCTTTTAATGCCCCTTAGAAGATACGTGGAGGTCAGAGTGGTATAACAAGACGCTTTTAATGCCCCTTACAAGAAACGTGGAGGTCAGAGTGGTATAACAAGACGCTTTTAATGCCCCTTACAAGAGACGTGGAGGTCAGAGTGGTATAACAAGACGCTTTTAATGCCCCTTACAAGAAACAAGGAGGTCAGAGTCGTATAACAAGACGCTTTTAATGCCTTTCAAAAGAGAAGTGGAGGTCAGAGTGGTATAGCAAGACGGTTTTAATGCCACTTACAAGAGACGTGGAGGTCAGAGTGGTATAACAAGACGCTTTTAATGCCCCTTGCAACAGACGTGGAGGTCAGAGTGGTATAACAAGACACTTTTAATGTCCCTCAGAAGAGACGTGGAGGTCAGAGTGGTATAACAAGACGCTTTTAATGGCCCTTACAATAGAATTCGAGGTCAGAGTGGTATAACAAGACGCTTTTAATGCCCTTCCGAAGAGACGTGCATGTCAGAGTGGTATAACAAGATGCTTTTAATGCCCCTCAGAAGAGACGCGGAGGTCAGAGGGGTATAACAAGATGCTTTTAATGCCCCTCAGAAGAGACGTGGAGGTCAAAGTGGTATGACAAAATGCTTTAAATGCCTCTTACAAGAGACGTGGAGGTCCGAGTGATTTAACAAGACGCTTTTAACGCTCCTTACAAGAGACGTGGAGGTCAGAGACGTATAACAAGATGCTTTTAATGCCCCTCAGAAGAGATGTGGAGGTCAGAGTTGTATATCAAGACGCTTTTAATGACCCTTATAAGAGACGTGGAGGTCAGAGTGGTATAACAAGACACTTTTAATGCCCCTTACAAGAAACGTGGAAGTCAGAGTGGTATAACAAGACGCTTTTAATGCCCCTTACAAGAGACATGGAGGTCAGAGTGGTATAACAAAACTGTTTTAATGCCCCTTACAAAAGACGTGGAGGTCAGAGTAGTATAACAAGAGGCTTCTAATGCCCCTCAGAAGAGACGTGAAGGTCAGAGTGGTATAACACAACGCTTTTAAAGCCCCTTACAAGAGTCGTGGAGGTCAGAGTGGTATAACAAGACACTTTTAATGCCACTCAGAAGAGACTTGGAGGTCAGAGTGGTATAACAAGACGCTTTTATTGCCACTTACAAGAGACGTGGAGGTCAGAGTGGTATAACAAGACGCTTTTAATGCCCCGCAGAAGAGACGTGGAGGTCAGCGTGGTATAGCAAGATGCTTTTAATGCCCCTTATAAGAGATGTGGAGGTCAGAGTGGTATAACAAGACGCTTTTAATGCCCCTCAGAAGAGACGTGGAGGTCAGAGTGGTATAACAAGACGCTTTTAATGCCTGTCAGAAGAGAGGTGGAGGTCAGAGTGGTATAACAAGACGCTCTTAATGCCCCTTACAAGAGACGTGGAGGTCAGAGTGGTATAACAAATGCTTTTAATGCCCCTTACAAGAGACGTGGAGGTCAGAGTGGTATAACAAGATGCTTTTAATGCCCCTCAGAAGAGACGTGGAGGTCAGAGTGGTATAACAAGATGCTTTTAATGCCCCTTACAAGAGACATGGAGGTCAGAGTGGTATAACAAGATGATTTTAATGCCCCTCAGAAGGGACGTGGAGGTCAGAGTGGTATAACAAGATGCTTTTAATGCCCCTTACAAGAGATGTGGAGGTCAGAGTGGTATAACAAGACGTCTTTAATGCCCCTCAGAATAGACGTGGAGGTCAGAGTGGTATAACAAGATGGTTTTAATGCCCCTCCAAAGAGATGTGGAGGTCAGAGTGGTATAACAAGATGCTTTTAATGCCCCTTACAAAAGACGTGGAGGTCCGAGTGGTTTAGCAAGACGCTTTTAATGCTCCTTACAAGAGACGTGGAGGTCAGAGATGTCTAACAAGACGCTTTAATGCCCCTCAGAAGAGATGTGGAGGTCAGAGTTGTATAACAAGACGCTTTTAATGCCCCTTAGAAGATACGTGGAGGTCAGAGTGGTATAACAAGACGCTTTTAATGCCCCTTACAAGAAACGTGGAGGTCAGAGTGGTATAACAAGACGCTTTTAATGCCCCTTACAAGAGACGTGGAGGTCAGAGTGGTATAACAAGACGCTTTTAATGCCCCTTACAAGAAACGTGGAGGTCAGAGTCGTATAACAAGACGCTTTTAAAGCCCTTCAAAAGAGAAGTGGAAGTCAGAGTGGTATAGCAAGACGGTTTTAATGCCACTTACAAGAGACGTGGAGGTCAGAGTGGTATAACAAGACGCTTTTAATGCCCCTTGCAACAGACGTGGAGGTCAGAGTGGTATAACAAGACACTTTTAATGTCCCTCAGAAGAGACGTGGAGGTCAGAGTGGTATAACAAGACGCTTTTAATGGCCCTTACAATAGAATTCGAGGTCAGAGTGGTATAACAAGACGCTTTTAATGCCCCTCCGAAGAGACGTGCATGTCAGAGTGGTATAACAAGATGCTTTTAATGCCCCTCAGAAGAGACGCGGAGGTCAGAGGGGTATAACAAGATGCTTTTAATGCCCCTCAGAAGAGACGTGGAGGTCAAAGTGGTATGACAAAATGCTTTAAATGCCTCTTACAAGAGACGTGGAGGTCCGAGTGATTTAACAAGACGCTTTTAACGCTACTTACAAGAGACGTGGAGGTCAGAGACGTATAACAAGATGCTTTTAATGCCCCTCAGAAGAGATGTGGAGGTCAGAGTTGTATATCAAGACGCTTTTAATGACCCTTATAAGAGACGTGGAGGTCAGAGTGGTATAACAAGACACTTTTAATGCCCCTTACAAGAAACGTGGAGGTCAGAGTGGTATAACAAGACGCTTTTAATGCCCCTTACAAGAGACATGGAGGTCAGAGTGGTATAAAAAAACTGTTTTAATGCCCCTTACAAAAGACGTGGAGGTCAGAGTAGTATAACAAGAGGCTTCTAATGCCCCTCAGAAGAGACGTGAAGGTCAGAGTGGTATAACACAACGCTTTTAAAGCCCCTTACAAGAGATGTGGAGGTCAGAGTGGTATAACAAGACACTTTTAATGCCACTCAGAAGAGACTTGGAGGTCAGAGTGGTATAACAAGACTCTTTTATTGCCACTTACAAGAGACGTGGAGGTCAGAGTGGTATAACAAGACGCTTTTAATGCCCCTCAGAAGAGACGTGGAGGTCAGCGTGGTATAGCAAGATGCTTTTAATGCCCCTTATAAGAGATGTGGAGGTCAGAGTGGTATAACAAGACGCTTTTAATGCCCCTCAGAAGAGACGTGGAGGTCAGAGTGGTATAACAAGACGCTTTTAATGCCTGTCAGAAGAGAGGTGGAGGTCAGAGTGGTATAACAAGACGCTCTTAATGCCCCTTACAAGAGACGTGGAGGTCAGAGTGGTATAACAAGACGTCTTTAATGCCCCTCAGAATAGACGTGGAGGTCAGAGTGGTATAACAAGATGGTTTTAATGCCCCTCCAAAGAGACGTGGAGGTCAGAGTGGTATAACAAGATGCTTTTAATGCCCCTTACAAAAGACGTGGAGGTCCGAGTGGTTTAACAAGACGCTTTTAATGCTCCTAACAAGAGACGTGGAGGTCAGAGAGGTCTAACAAGACGCTTTAATGCCCCTCAGAAGAGATGTGGAGGTCAGAGTTGTATAACAAGACGCTTTTAATGCCCCTTAGAAGATACGTGGAGGTCAGAGTGGTATAACAAGACGCTTTTAATGCCCCTTACAAGAAACGTGGAGGTCAGAGTGGTATAACAAGACGCTTTTAATGCCCCTTACAAGAGACGTGGAAGTCAGAGTGGTATAACAAGACGCTTTTAATGCCCCTTACAAGAAACGTGGAGGTCAGAGTCGTATAACAAGACGCTTTTAATGCCCCTCAAAAGAGAAGTGGAGGTTAGAGTGGTATAGCAAGACGGTTTTAATGCCACTTACAAGAGACGTGGAGGTCAGAGTGGTATAACAAGACGCTTTTAATGCCCCTTGCAACAGACGTGGAGGTCAGAGTGGTATAACAAGACACTTTTAATGACCCTCAGAAGAGACGTGGAGGTCAGAGTGGTATAACAAGACGCTTTTAATGGCCCTTACAATAGAATTCGAGGTCAGAGTGGTATAACAAGACGCTTTTAATGCCCCTCCGAAGAGACGTGCATGTCAGAGTGGTATAACAAGATGCTTTTAATGCCCCTCAGAAGAGACGTGGAGGTCAGAGGGGTATAACAAGATGCTTTTAATGCCCCTCAGAAGAGACGTGGAGGTCAAAGTGGTATGACAAAATGCTTTAAATGCCTCTTACAAGAGACGTGGAGGTCCGAGTGATTTAACAAGACGCTTTTAACGCTCCTTACAAGAGACGTGGAGGTCAGAGACGTATAACAAGATGCTTTTAATGCCCCTCAGAAGAGATGGGGAGGTCAGAGTTGTATATCAAGACGCTTTTAATGACCCTTATAAGAGACGTGGAGGTCAGAGTGGTATAACAAGACACTTTTAATGCCCCTTACAAGAAACGTGGAGGTCAGAGTGGTATAACAAGACGCTTTTAATGCCCCTTACAAGAGACATGGAGGTCAGAGTGGTATAACAAAACTGTTTTAATGCCCCTTACAAAAGACGTGGAGGTCAGAGTAGTATAACAAGAGGCTTCTTATGCCCCTCAGAAGAGACGTGAAGGTCAGAGTGGTATAACACAACGCTTTTAAAGCCCCTTACAAGAGTCGTGGAGGTCAGAGTGGTATAACAAGACACTTTTAATGCCACTCAGAAGAGACTTGGAGGTCAGAGTGGTATAACAAGACTCTTTTATTGCCACTTACAAGAGACGTGGAGGTCAGAGTGGTATAACAAGACGCTTTTAATGCCCCGCAGAAGAGACGTGGAGGTCAGCGTGGTATAGCAAGATGCTTTTAATGCCCCTTATAAGAGATGTGGAGGTCAGAGTGGTATAACAAGACGCTTTTAATGCCTGTCAGAAGAGAGGTGGAGGTCAGAGTGGTATAACAAGACGCTCTTAATGCCCCTTACAAGAGACGTGGAGGTCAGAGTGGTATAACAAATGCTTTTAATGCCCCTTACAAGAGACGTGGAGGTCAGAGTGGTATAACAAGATGCTTTTAATGCCCCTCAGAAGAGACGTGGAGGTCAGAGTGGTATAACAAGATGCTTTTAATGCCCCTTACAAGAGACATGGAGGTCAGAGTGGTATAACAAGATGATTTTAATGCCCCTCAGAAGGGACGTGGAGGTCAGAGTTGTATAACAAGACGCTTTTAATGCCCCTTAGAAGATACGTGGAGGTCAGAGTGGTATAACAAGACGCTTTTAATGCCCCTTACAAGAAACATGGAGGTCAGAGTGGTATAACAAGACGCTTTTAATGCCCCTTACAAGAGACGTGGAGGTCAGAGTGCAATAACAAGACACTTTTATTGCCCCTCAGAAGAAACGTGGAGGTCAGAGTGGTATAACAAGTCGCTTTTAATGCCTGTCAGAAAAGAGGTGGAGGTCATAGCGGAATAAAAAGACGCTCTTAATACCCCTTACAAGAGAAGTAGAGGTCAGAGTGGTATAACAAATGCTTTTAATGCCCCTTACAAGAGACGTGGAGGTCAGAGTGGTATAACAAGACGCTTTTAATGCCCCTCAGAAGAGACGTGGAGGTCAGAGTGGTATAACAAGACGCTTTTAATGCCCCTTACAAGAGACATGGAGGTCAGAGTGATATAACAACACGATTTTAATGCCCCTCAGAAGGGACGTGGAGGTCAGAGTGGTAAAAGAAGATGCTTTTAATGCCCCTTACAAGAGACGTGGAGGTCAGAGTCGTATAACAAGACGCTTTTAATGCCCCTTACAAGAGACGTGGAGGTCAGAGTGGTATAAAAAGACTCTTTTAATGCCCATCAGAAGAGACGTGGAGGTCTGAGTGGTATAACAAAACGCTTTTAATGCCTCTTACAAGAGACGTGGAGGTCAGAGTGGTATAACAAGACGCTTTTAATGCCCCTTACAAATGACGTGGAGGTCAGAGTGGTATAACAAGACGCTTTTAATGCCCCTTACAAGAGACATGGAGGTCAGAGTGGTATAACAAGATGATTTTAATGCCCCTCAGAAGGGACGTGGAGGTCAGAGTGGTATAACAAGACGCTTTTAATGCCCCTTACAAATGACGTGGAGGTCAGAGTGGTATAACAAGACGCTTTTAATGCCCCTTACAAGAGACGTGGAGGTCAGAGTGGTATAACAAGACGCTTTTAATGCCCCTCAGAAGAGACGTGGAGGTCAGAGTGGTATAACAAGACGCTTTTAATGCCCCTTACAAGAGACATGGAGGTCAGAGTGATATAACAACACGATTTTAATGCCCCTCAGAAGGGACGTGGAGGTCAGAGTTGTAAAAGAAGATGCTTTTAATGCCCCTTACAAGAGACGTGGAGGTCAGAGTCGTATAACAAGACGCTTTTAATGCCCCTTACAAGAGACGTGGAGGTCAGAGTGGTATAAAAAGACTCTTTTAATGCCCATCAGAAGAGACGTGGAGGTCTGAGTGGTATAACAAAACGCTTTTAATGCCCCTTACAAGAGACGTGGAGGTCAGAGTGCTATAACAAGACGCTTTTAATGCCCCTTACAAGAGACATGGAGGTCAGAGTGGTATAACAAGATGATTTTAATGCCCCTCAGAAGGGACGTGGAGGTCAGAGTGGTATAACAAGACGCTTTTAATGCCCCTTACAAATGACGTGGAGGTCAGTGTGGTATAACAAGACGCTTTTAATGCCCCTTACAAGAGACATGGAGGTCAGAGTGGTATAACAAGATGTTTTTAATGCCCCTCAGAAGAGACGTGGATGTCAGAGAGGTATAACACGACGCTTTTAATGCCCCTTACAAGAGACGTGGAGGTCAGAGTGGTATAACAAGACGCTTTTAATGCCCCTCAGAAGAGACGTGGAGGTCAGAGTGGTATAAAAATATGCTTTAAATGCCGCTTACAAGAGACGTGGAGGTCCGAGTTGTATAACAAGACGCTATTAATGCTCCTTACAAGAGACGTGGAGGTCAGAGAGGTATAACAAGACGCTTTTCATGCCCCTCAGAAGAGATGTAGAAGTCACAGATGTGTAACAAAATGCTTTTAATGCCCCTTATAAGAGACATGGAGGTCAGAGTGGTATAACAAGACGCTTTTATTGCCCCTTACAAGAAACGTGGAGGTCAGAGTCTTATAACAAGACGATTTTAAAGCCCCTCAAAACAGACGTGGAGGTCAGAGTGGTATAACAAGAAGCTTTTAATGCCACTTACAAGAGACTTGGAGGTCAGAGTGGTATAACAAGACGCTTTAAATGCACCTCAGAAGAGACGTGGAGGTCAGAGTGGTATAACAAGACGCTTTTAATGCCCCTTACAAGAGACGTGGAGGTCAGAGTGGTATAACAAGACTCATTTAATGCCCCTCAGAAGAGACGTGGAGGTCAGAGTGGTATAACAAGACGCTTTCAATGGCCCTTACAAGAGACGTGGAGGTCAGAGTGGCATAACAAGACGCTTTCATTGCCCCTCAGAAGAGACGTGGAGGTCAGAGTGGAATAACAAGACGCTATTAATGCCCATTACAAGAGACGTGGAGGTCAGAGTGGTATAACAAGATGCTTCTAATGCCCCTCAGAAGAGAGGTGGAGGTCAGAGGGGTATAAAAAGACGCATTTAATGCCGCTTACAAGAGACGTGGAGGTCAGAGTCGTATAGCAAGACGCTTTTAATGCCCCTTAAAAGAGACGTGGACGTCAGAGTGGTATAAAAAGACGCTTTTAATGCCCCTCAGAAGAGACGTGGAGGTAAGAGTGGTATAACAAGACGCTTTTAATGCCCTTTACAAGAGATGTGGAGGTCAGAGTGGTATAACAAGACGTCTTTAATGCCCCTCAGAATAGACGTGGAGGTCAGAGTGGTATAACAAGATGGTTTTAATGCCCCTCCAAAGAGATGTGGAGGTCAGAGTGGTATAACAAGATGCTTTTAATGCCCCTTACAAAAGACGTGGAGGTCCGAGTGGTTTAGCAAGACGCTTTTAATGCTCCTTACAAGAGACGTGGAGGTCAGAGATGTCTAACAAGACGCTTTAATGCCCCTCAGAAGAGATGTGGAGGTCAGAGTTGTATAACAAGACGCTTTTAATGCCCCTTAGAAGATACGTGGAGGTCAGAGTAGTATAACAAGACGCTTTTAATGCCCCTTACAAGAAACATGGAGGTCAGAGTGGTATAACAAGACGCTTTTAATGCCCCTTACAAGAGACGTGGAGGTCAGAGTGCAATAACAAGACACTTTTATTGCCCCTCAGAAGAAACGTGGAGGTCAGAGTGGTATAACAAGTCGTTTTTAATGCCTGTCAGAAAAGAGGTGGAGGTCAGAGCGGAATAAAAAGACGCTCTTATTACCCCTTACAAGAGAAGTAGAGGTCAGAGTGGTATAACAAATGCTTTTAATGACCCTTACAAGAGACGTGGAGGTCAGAGTGGTATAACAAGACGCTTTTAATGCCCCTCAGAAGAGACGTGGAGGTCAGAGTGGTATAACAAGACGCTTTTAATGCCCCTTACAAGAGACATGGAGGTCAGAGTGATATAACAACACGATTTTAATGCCCCTCAGAAGGGACGTGGAGGTCAGAGTGGTAAAAGAAGATGCTTTTAATGCCCCTTACAAGAGACGTGGAGGTCAGAGTCGTATAACAAGACGCTTTTAATGCCCCTTACAAGAGACTTGGAGGTCAGAGTGGTATAAAAAGACTCTTTTAATGCCCATCAGAAGAGACGTGGAGGTCTGAGTGGTATAACAAGATGCTTCTAATGCCCCTCAGAAGAGAGGTGGAGGTCAGAGGGGTATAAAAAGACGCATTTAATGCCGCTTACAAGAGACGTGGAGGTCAGAGTGGTATAAAAAGACTCTTTTAATGCCCATCAGAAGAGACGTGGAGGTCAGAGTGGTATAACAAGATGCTTCTAATGCCCCTCAGAAGAGAGGTGGAGGTCAGAGGGGTATAAAAAGACGCATTTAATGCCGCTTACAAGAGACGTGGAGGTCAGAGTCGTATAGCAAGACGCTTTTAATGCCCCTTAAAAGAGACGTGGACGTCAGAGTGGTATAAAAAGATGCTTTTAATGCCCCTCAGAAGAGACGTGGAGGTAAGAGTGGTATAACAAGACGCTTTTAATGCCCCTCAGAAGAGACGTGGAGGTCAGAGTGGTATAAAAAGACACTTTTAATGCCCCTCAGAAGAGACGTGGTAGTCAGAGTGGTATAACAAGACGCTTTTAATGCCCCTTAAAAAAGACGTGGAAGTCAGAGTGGTATAACAAGACGATTTTAATGCCCCTCAGAAGAGACATGGAGTTCAGAGTGGTATAACCACGACGCTTTTAATGCCCCTTACAAGATACGTGGAGGTCAGAGAGGTATAACAAGAGCCTTTTAATGCCCCTCAGAAGACACGTGGAGGTCAGAGTGGTACAACAAGACACTTTTAATGCCTGTCAGAAGAGAGGTGGAGGTCAGATTGGTATAACAAGACGCTTTTAATGCCCCTCAGAAGGGACGTGGAGGTCAGAGTGGTATAACAAGACGATTTTAATGCCCCTTACAAGAGATGTGGAGGTCAGAGTGGTATAACAAGATTGTTTTAATGCCCCTCCGAAGAGACGTGGAGGTTAGAGTTGTATAACAAGACACTTTAATGCCCCTTATAAGAGACGTGGAGGTCAGAGTGGTATAACAAGACGCTCTTAATGCCCCTTGCAAGAAACGTGAAGGTCAGAGTCGTATAACAAGACGCTTTTAATGCCCCTCAAAAGAGAAGTGGATGTCAGAGTGGTATAGCAAGACGCTTTTAATGCCCCTTGCAACAGACGTGTAGGTCAGAGTGGTATAACAAGACACTTTTAATGTCCCTCAGAAGAGACGTGGAGGTCAGAGTGGTATAACAAGAAGCTTTTAATGGCCCTTACAATAGAAGTGGAGGTCAGAGTGGTATAACAAGACGCTTTTAATGCCCCTCCGAAGAGACGTGCATGTCAGAGTGGTATAACAAGATGCTTTTAATGCCCATCAGAAGAGACGCGGAGGTCAGAGGGGTATAACAAGATGGTTTTAATGCCCCTCAGAAGAGACGTGGATGTCAAAGTGGTATGACAAGATGCTTTAAATGCCTCTTACAAGAGACGTGGAGGTCCGAGTGGTTTAACAAAACGCTTTTAACACTCCTTACAAGAGACGTGGAGGTCAGAGAGGTATAACAAGATGCTTTTAATGCCCCTCAGAAGAGATGTGGAGGTCAGAGTTGTATATCAAGACGCTTTTAATGACCCTTATAAGAGACGTGGAGGTCAAAGTGGTATAACAAGACACTTTTAATGCCCCTTACAAGAAACGTGGAGGTCAGAGTGGTATAACAAGACGCTTTTAATGCCCCTTACAAGAGACATGGAGGTCAGAGTGGTATAACTAAACTGTTTTAATGCCCCTTACAAAAGGCGTGGAGGTCAGAGTGGTATAACAAGAGGCTTTTAATGCCCCTCAGAAGAGACGTGAAGGTCAGAGTGGTATAACACAACGCTTTTAAAGCCCCTTACAAGAGACGTGGAGGTCAGAGTGGTATAACAAGACGCTTTTAATGCCACTCAGAAGAGACTTGGAGGTCAGAGTGGTATAACAAGACTCTTTTATTGCCACTTACAAGAGACGTGGAGGTCAGAGTCGTATAACAAGACGCTTTTAATGCCCCTCAGAAGAGACGTGGAGGTCAGCGTGGTATAGCAAGATGCTTTTAATGCCCCTTATAAGAGATGTGGAGGTCAGAGTGGTATAACAAGACGCTTTTAATGCCCCTCAGAAGAGACGTGGAGGTCAGAGTGGTATAACAAGACGCTTTTAATGCCTGTCAGAAGAGAGGTGGAGGTCAGAGTGGTATAGCAAGACGATCTTAATGCCCCTTACAAGAGACGTGGAGGTCAGAGTGGTATAACACGATGCTTTTAATGCCCCTCAGAAGAGACGTGGAGGTCAGAGTGGTATAACAAGGCGCTTTTAATGCCCCTTACAAGAGACATGGAGGTCAGAGTGGTATAACAAGACGATTTTAATGCCCCTCAGAAGGGACGTGGAGGTCAGAGTGGTATAACAAGACACTTTTAATGCCCCTTACAAGAGATGTGGAGGTCAGAGTGGTATAACAAGACGCTTTTAATGCCCCTCAGAATAGACGTGGAAGTCAGAGTGGTATAACAAGATGGTTTTAATGCCCCTCCAAAGAGACGTGGAGGTCAGAGTGGTATAACAAGATGCTTTTAATGCCCCTTACAAAAGACGTGGAGGTCCGAGTGGTTTAGTAAGACGCTTTTAATGCTCCTTACAAGAGACGTGGAGGTCAGAGAGGTCTAACAAGACGCTTTTAATGCCCCTCAGAAGAGATGTGGAGGTCAGAGTTGTAAAACAAGATGCTTTTAATGCCCCTTAGAAGATACGTGGAGGTCAGAGTGGTAAAACAAGACGCTTTTAATGCCCCTTACAAGAAACTTGGAGGTCAGAGTGTTATAACAAGACGCTTTTAATGCCCCTTACAAGAGACGTGGAGGTCAGAGTGCAATAACAAGACACTTTTATTGCCCCTCAGAAGAAACGTGGAGGTCAGAGTGGTATAACAAATCGCTTTTAATGCCTGTCAGAAAAGAGGTGGAGGTCAGAGTGGAATAAAAAGACGCTCTTAATGCCCCTAACAGAGAAGTGGAGGTCAGAGTGGTATAACAAATGCTTTTAATGCCCCTTACAAGAGATGTGGAGGTCAGAGTGGTATAACAAGATGCTTTTAATGCCCCTCAGAAGAGACGTGGAGGTCAGAGTGGTATAACAAGACGCTTTTAATGCCCCTTACAAGAGACATGGAGGTCAGAGTGGTATAACAAGATGATTTTAATGCCCCTCAGAAGGGACGTGGAGGTCAGAGTGGTATAACAAGATGCTTTTAATGCCCCTTACAAGAGATGTGGAGGTCAGAGTGGTATAACAAGAAGTCTTTAATGCCCCTCAGAATAGACGTGGAGGTCAGAGTGGTATAACAAGATGGTTTTAATGCCCCTCCAAAGAGACGTGGAGGTCAGAGTGGTATAAAAAGATGCTTTTAATGCCCCTTACAAAAGACGTGGAGGTCCGAGTGGTTTAGCAAGACGCTTTTAATGCTCCTTACAAGAGACTTGGAGGTCAGAGAGGTCTTACAAGACGCTTTAATGCCCCTCAGAAGAGATGTGGAGGTCAGAGTTGTATAACAAGACGCTTTTAATGCCCCTTAGAAGATACGTGGAGGTCAGAGTGGTATAACAAGACGCTTTTAATGCCCCTTACAAGAAACGTGGAGATCAGAGTGGTATAACAAGACGCTTTTAATAACCCTTATAAGAGACGTGGAGGTCAGAGTGGTATAACAAGACGCTTTTAATGCCCCTTACAAGAAACGTGGAGGTCAGAGTCGTATAACAAGACGCTTTTAATGCCCCTCAAAAGAGAAGTGGAGGTCAGAGTGGTATAGCAAGACGGTTTTAATGCCACTTACAAGAGACGTGGAGGTCAGAGTGGTATAACAAGACGCTTTTAATGCCCCTCAGAAGACACATGGAGGTCAGAGTGGTATAACAAGATGCTTTTAATGCCCCTTGCAACAGACGTGGAGGTCAGAGTGGTATAACAATACGCTTTTAATGGCCCTTACAATAGAATTCGAGGTCAGAGTGGTATAACAAGACGCTTTTAATGCCCCTCCGAAGAGACGTGCATGTCAGAGTGGTATAACAAGATGCTTTTAATGCCCCTCAGAAGAGACGCGGAGGTCAGAGGGGTATAACAAGATGGTTTTAATGCCCCTCAGAAGAGACGTGGAGGTCAAAGTAGTATGACAAAATGCTTTAAATGCCTCTTACAAGAGACGTGGAGGTCCGAGTGGTTTAACAAGACGCTTTTAACGCTCCTTACAAGAGACGTGGAGGTCAGAGACGTATAACAAGATGCTTTTAATGCCCCTCAGAAGAGATGTGGAGGTCAGAGTTGTATATCAAGACGCTTTTAATGACCCTTATAAGAGACGTGGAGGTCAGAGTGGTATAACAAGACACTTTTAATGCCCCTTACAAGAAACGTGGAGGTCAGAGTGGTATAACAAGACGCTTTTAATGCCCCTTACAAGAGACATGGAGGTCAGAGTGGTATAACAAAACTGTTTTAATGCCCCTTACAAAAGACGTGGAGGTCAGAGTAGTATAACAAGAGGCTTCTAATGCCCCTCAGAAGAGACGTGAAGGTCAGAGTGGTATAACACAACGCTTTTAAAGCCCCTTCCAAGAGACGTGGAGGTCAGAGTGGTATAACAAGACACTTTTAATGCCACTCAGAAGAGACTTGGAGGTCAGAGTGGTATAACAAGACTCTTTTATTGCCACTTACAAGAGACGTGGAGGTCAGAGTGGTATAACAAGACGCTTTTAATGCCCCTCAGAAGAGACGTGGAGGTCAGCGTGGTATAGCAAGATGCTTTTAATGCCCCTTATAAGAGATGTGGAGGTCAGAGTGGTATAACAAGACGCTTTTAATTCCCCTCAGAAGAGACGTGGAGGTCAGAGTGGTATAACAAGACGCTTTTAATGCCTGTCAGAAGAGAGGTGGAGGTCAGAGTGGTATAACAAGACGCTCTTAATGCCCCTTACAAGAGACGTGGAGGTCAGAGTGGTGTAACAAATGCTTTTAATGCCCCTTACAAGAGACGTGGAGGTCAGAGTGGTATAACAAGATGCTTTTAATGCCCCTCAGAAGAGACGTGGAGGTCAGAGTGGTATAACAAGATGCTTATAATGCCCCTTACAAGAGACATGGAGGTCAGAGTGGTATAACAAGATGATTTTAATGCCCCTCAGAAGGGACGTGGAGGTCAGAGTGGTATAACAAGACGCTTTTAATGCCCCTTACAAGAGATGTGGAGGTCAGAGTGGTATAACAAAACGTCTTTAATGCCCCTCAGAATAGACGTGGAGGTCAGAGTGGTATAACAAGATGGTTTTAATGCCCCTCCAAAGAGATGTGGAGGTCAGAGTGGTATAACAAGATGCTTTTAATGCCCCTTACAAAAGACGTGGAGGTCCGAGTGGTTTAGCAAGACACTTTTAATGCTCCTTACAAGAGACGTGGAGGTCAGAGAGGTCTAACAAGACGCTTTAATGCCCCTCAGAAGAGATGTGGAGGTCAGAGTTGTATAACAAGACGCTTTTAATGCCCCTTAGAAGATACGTGTAGGTCAGAGTGGTATAACAAGACGCTTTTAATGCCCCTTTCAAGAAACATGGAGGTCAGAGTGGTATAACAAGACGCTTTTAATGCCCCTTGCAAGAGACGTGGAGGTCAGAGTGCAATAACAAGACACTTTTATTGCCCCTCAGAAGAAACGTGGAGGTCAGAGTGGTATAACAAGTCACTTTTAATGCCTGTCAGAAAAGAGGTGGAGGTCAGAGCGGAATAAAAAGACGCTCTTAATACCCCTTACAAGAGAAGTAGAGGTCAGAGTGGTATAACAAATGCTTTTAATGCCCCTTACAAGAGACGTGGAGGTCAGAGTGGTATAACAAGACGCTTTTAATGCCCCTCAGAAGAGACGTGGAGGTCAGAGTGGTATAACAAGACGCTTTTAATGCCCCTTACAAGAGACATGGAGGTCAGAGTGATATAACAAGACGATTTTAATGCCCCTCAGAAGGGACGTGGAGGTCAGAGTGGTAAAAGAAGATGCTTTTAATGCCCATTACAAGAGACGTGGAGGTCAGAGTGGTATAACAAGACGCTTTTAATGCCCCTTACAAATGACGTGGAGGTCAGAGAGGTATAACAAGACGCTTTTCATGCCCCTCAGAAGAGATGTAGAGGTCACAGATGTGTAACAAAATGCTTTTACTGCCCCTTATAAGAGACATGGAGGTCAGAGTGGTATAACAAGACGCTTTAATTGCCCCTTACAAGAAACGTGGAGGTCAGAGTCTTATAACAAGACACTTTTAAAGCCCCTCAAAACAGACGTGGAGGTCAGAGTGGTATAACAAGAAGCTTTTAATGCCACTTACAAGAGACTTGGAGGTCAGAGTGGTAGAACAAGACGCCTTCATTGCCTCTCAGAAGAGACGTGGAGGTCAGAGTGGAATAACAAGACGCTATTAATGCCCATTACAAGAGACGTGGAGGTCAGAGTGGTATAACAAGATGCTTTTAATGCCCCTCAGAAGAGAGGTGGAGGTCAGAGGGGTATAACAAGACGCATTTAATGCCGCTTACAAGAGACGTGGAGGTCAGAGTCGTATAGCAAGACGCTTTTAATGCCCCTTAAAAGAGACGTGGACGTCAGAGTGGTATAAAAAGACGCTTTTAATGCCCCTCAGAAGAGACGTGGAGGTAAGAGTGGTATAACAAGACGCTTTAAATGCCCCTCAGAAGAGACGTGGAGGTCAGAGTGGTATAAAAAGACACTTTTAATGCCCCTCAGAAGAGACGTGGTGGTCAGAGTGGTATAACAAGACGCTTTTAATGCCCCTTAAAATAGACGTGGAAGTCAGAGTTGTATAACAAGAAGCTTTTAATGACCCTCAGAAGAGACATGGAGTTCAGAGTGGTATAACCACGACGCGTTTAATGCCCCTTAAAAGAGACGTGGACGTCAGAGTGGTATAAAAAGACGCTTTTAATGCCCCTCAGAAGACACGTTTAGGTCAGAGTGGTACAAGAAGACACTTTTAATGCCTGTCAGAAGAGAGGTGGAGGTCAGATTGGTATAACAAGACGCTTTTAATGCCCCTTAAAATAGACGTGGAGGTCAGAGTGGTATAACAAGACGCTATTAATGCACCTCAGAAGAGACGTGGAGGTCAGAGTGGTATAACAAGATGCTTTTAATGCCCCGCAGAAGAGACGTGGAGGTCAGAGTGGTATAACATTACGCTTATATTGCCCCTTACAAGAGACGTGGAGGTCAGAGTGGTATAACAAGATGCTTTTAAAACCCTCAGAAGGGACGTGGATGTCAGAGTGGTATAACCAGAAGCTTTTAATGCCCCTTACATGAGATGTGGAGGTCAGAGTGGTATAACAAGACACTTTTAATGCCCCTCAGAAGAGACATGGAGGTCATAGTGGTATAACAAGACGTTTTTAATGCCTGTCAGAAGAGAGGTATAGGTCAGTGCAGTACAACAAGACGCTTCTATTGCCCCTTACAAGAGACGTGGAGGTCAGAGTGGTATAACAAGATGCTTTTAATGCCCCTTACAAGAGACGTGGAGGTGAGAGGGGTATAACAATACGCTTTTAATGCCCTTCAGAAGAGACGTGGAGGTCAGAGTGGTATAAAAAGACACTTTAAATGCCCCTTACCAGAGATTTGGATGTCAGAGTGGTATAACAAAATGCTTTTAATTCCCCTCAGAAGAGACGTGGAGGTCAGAGTGGTATAACAAGACGCTTTTAATGCCCCTCAGAATAGACGTGGTGGTCAGAGTGGTATAACAAGACGCTTTTAATGTCCCTTACAAGAGACGTGGAGGTCAGAGTGGTATAACAAGACGCTTTTAATGCCCCTTAGAAGAGACGTGAAGGTCAGAGTGGTATAACAAGACGCTTTTAATGCCCCTTACAAGAGACGTGGAGGTCAGAGTGGTATAACAAGACTCTTTTAATGCACCTCAGAAGAGATGTGGAGATCAGAGTTGTATAACAAGACACTTTTAATGCCCCTTACAACAGATGTGGAGGTCAGAGTGGTATAACAAGACGCTTTTAATGCCCCTCAGCAGAGACGTGGAGGTCAGAGTGGTATAACAAAATGCTTTTAATGCCACTTACAAGAGACGTGGAGGTCAGAGTGGTATAACAAGATGCTTTTAATGCCCCTTACAAGAGACGTAAAGGTCAGAGTGGCATAGCAAGACGCATTTAATGCCCCTCAGAAGAGACGTGGAGTTCAGTGTGGTAAAAGAAGATGCTTTTAATGCCCCTTACAAGAGACGTGGAGGTCAGAGTGGTATAACAAGACGCTTTTAATGCCCCTCAGAAGAGACGTGTAGGTCAGAGTGGTATAACAAGAAGCTTTTAATGCCCCTCAGAAGAGACGTGGAGGTCAGAGTGGTATAACAAGACGGTTTTAATGCCCCTTACAAGAGACGTGGAGGTCAGAGTGGTATAACAAGACGCTTTTAATGCCCATCAGAAGAGACGTGGAGGTCACAGTGGTATAACAAAATGCTTTTAATGCCCCTTACAAGAGACGTGGAGGTCAGAGTGGTATAACAAGACGCTTTTGATGCCCCTTACAAATGACGTGGAGGTCAGAGTGGTATAACAAGACGCTTTAAATGCCCCTCAAAAGAGACGTGGAGGTCAGAGAGGTATAACACGAAGCTTTTAATGCCCCTTACAAGAGACGTGGAGGTCAGAGTGGTATAACAAGACGCTTTTAATGCCACTCAGAAGAGACGTGGAGGTCAGAGTGGTATAACAAGATGCTTTTAATGAACCTTACAAGTGACGTGGAGGTCAGAGTGGTATAAAAAGACGCTTTTATTGCCACTTACAAGAGACGTGGAGGTCAGAGTGGTATAACAAGACTCTTTTAATGCCCCTTACAAGAGACGTGGAAGTCATAGCGGTATAACAAGATGCTTTTAATGCCCCTCAGAAGAGACGTGGAGGTCAGAGTGGTATAACAAGACGCTTTTAATGCCCCTTACAAGAGACATGGAGGTCAGAGTGGTATAACAAGACGCTTTTAATGCCCCTCAGAAGGGTCGTGGAGGTCAGAGTGGTATAACAAGACGCTTTTAATGCCCCTTACAAGAGATGTGGAGGTCAGAGTGGTATAACAAGACGCTTTTTATGCCCCTCAGAAGAGACGTGGAGGTCACAGTGGTATAACAAGATGGTTTTAATGCCCTCCGAAGAGACATGGACGTTAGAGTGGTATAACAAGATGCTTTTAATGCCCCTTATAAGAGACGTGGAGGTCCGAGTGGTATAACTTGACTCTTTTAATGCCCCTTACAAGAAACGTGGAGGTCAGAGTCGTATAACAAGACGCTTTTAATGCCCCTCAAAAGAGACGTGGAAGTCGGAGTGGTATAACAAGACTCTTTTAATGCCCCTTACAAGAGACGTGGAGGTCAGAGTGGTATAACAAGACGCTTTTAATGCCCCTTACAAGAGACGTGGAGGTCAGAGTGGTATAACAATTGCTTTTAATGCATGTCAGAAGAGAGGTGGAGGTCAGAGTGGTATAACAAGATGCCTTTAATGCCCCTTACAAGAGACTTGGAGGTCAGAGTGGTATAACAAGACACTTTTAAAGCCCCTCAGAAGGGAAGTGGAGGTCAGAATGGTATAACAAGACGCTTTTAATGCCCCTCAGAAGAGATGTGGAGGTCAGAGTGGTATAACAAGGCGCTTTTAATGCCCCTTACAAGATATGTGGAGGTCAGAGTGGTATAACAAGACGGTTTTAATCCCCCTTAAAAGAGACGTGGAGGTCAGAGTGGTATAACAAGACGCTTTTAATGCACCTCAGAAGAGACGTGGAGGTCAGAGTGGTATAACAAGACGCTTTTAATGCCCCTCAGAAGAGATGTGGAGGTCAGAGAAGTGTAACAAGACGCTTTTAATGCCCCTTATAAGAGACGTGGAGGTCAGAGTGGTATAACAAGACGCTTTTAATGCCCCTTACAAGAAATGTGGAGGTCAGAGTCGTATAACAAGATGTTTTTAATGCCCCTCAAAAGAGACGTGGAGGTCAGAGTGGTATAACAAGTCGCTTTTAATGCATGTCAGAAAAGAGGTGGAGGTCACAGTGGTATAACAAGACGCTTTTAATGCCCCTCAGAAGAGACGTGGAGGTCAGAGTGGTATAACAACACTCTTTAAATGCCCCTTACAAGAGATGTGGAGGTCAGAGTGGTATAACAAGACGCTTTTAATGCCCCTCAGAAGAGACGTGGAGGTCAGAGTGGTATAACAAGACGCTTTTAATGCCCCATACAAGAGACGTGGAGGTCAGAGTGGTATAACAAGACTCATTTAATGCCCCTCAGAAGAGACGTGGAGGTCAGAGTGGTATAACAAGACGCTTTCAATGACCCTTACAAGAGACGTGGAGGTCAGAGTGGCATAACAAGATTTTTTTATTGCCCCTTAGAAGAGACATGGAGGTCAGAGTGGAATAACAAGACGCTATTAATGCCCATTACAAGAGACGTGGAGGTCAGAGTGGTATAACAAGATGCTTTTAATGCCCCTCAGAAGTGACGTGGAGGTCAGAGGGGTATAGCAAGACGCATTTAATGCCGCTTACAAGAGACATGGAAGTCAGCGTGGTATAACAAGACGCTTTTTATGCCCCTTACAAGAGACGTGGAGGTCAGAGTGGTATAACAAGACTCATTTAATGCCCCTCAGAAGAGACGTGGAGGTCAGAGTGGTATAACAAGATGCTTTCAATGACCTTTACAAGAGACGTGGAGGTAAGAGTGGCATAACAAGACTCTTTTATAGCCCCTTAGAAGAGACGTGGAGGTCAGAGTGGAATAACAAGACGCTATTAATGCCCATTACAAGAGACGTGGAGGTCAGAGTGGTATAACAAGATGCTTTTAATGCCCCTCAGAAGAGACGTGGAGGTCAGAGGGGTATAACAAGACGCATTTAATGCCGCTTACAAGAGACGTGGAGGTCAGAGTGGTATAACAAGACGCTTTTAATGCCCCTTACAAGAGACGTGGAGGTCAGAGTGGTATAAAAAGACGCTTTTAATGCCCCTCAGAAGAGACGTGGAGGTCAGAGTGGTATAAATAGACGCTTTTAATGCCCCTTACAAGAGACGTGGAGGTCAGAGTGGTATAACAAGACGCTTTTAATGCCCCTTACAAGAGACATGGAGGTCAGAGTGGTATAACAAGACGCTTTTAATGCCCCTCAGAAGGGTCGTGGAGGTCAGAGTGGTATAACAAGACGCTTTTAATGTCCCTTACAAGAGATGTGGAGGTCAGAGTGGTATAACAAGACGCTTTTAATGCCCCTCAGAAGAGACGTGGAGGTCACAGTGGTATAACAAGATGGTTTTAATGCCCTCCGAAGAGACGTGGACGTTAGAGTGGTATAACAAGATGCTTTTAATGCCCCTTATAAGAGACGTGGAGGTCAGAGTGGTATAACTTGACTCTTTTAATGCCCCTTACAAGAAACGTGGAGGTCAGAGTCGTATAACAAGACGCTTTTAATGCCCCTCAAAAGAGACGTGGAAGTCGGAGTGGTATAACAAGACTCTTTTAATGCCCCTTACAAGAGACGTGGAGGTCAGAGTGGTATAACAAGACGCTTTTAATGCCCCTTACAAGAGACGTGGAGGTCAGAGTGGTATAACAATTGCTTTTAATGCCAGTCAGAAGAGAGGTGGACGTCAGAGTGGTATAACAAGATGCCTTTAATGCCCCTTACAAGAGACTTGGAGGTCAGAGTGGTATAACAAGGCACTTTTAATGCCCCTCAGAAGGGAAGTGGAGGTCAGAGTGGAATAACAAGACGCTATTAATGCCCATTACAAGAGACGTGGAGGTCAGAGTGGTATAACAAGATGCTTTTAATGCCCCTCAGAAGAGACGTGGAGGTCAGAGGGGTATAGCAAGACGCATTTAATGCCGCTTACAAGAGACATGGAAGTCAGCGTGGTATAACAAGACGCTTTTAATGCCCCTTACAAGAGACGTGGAGGTCAGAGTGGTATAACAAGACTCATTTAATGCCCCTCAGAAGAGACGTGGAAGTCAGAGTGGTATAACAAGACGCTTTCAATGACCTTTACAAGAGACGTGGAGGTAAGAGTGGCATAACAAGACTCTTTTATTGCCCCTTAGAAGAGACGTGGAGGTCAGAGTGGAATAACATGACGCTATTAATGCCCATTACAAGAGACGTGGAGGTCAGAGTGGTATAACAAGATGCTTTTAATGCCCCTCAGAAGAGACGTGGAGGTCAGAGGGGTATAACAAGACGCATTTAATGCCGCTTACAAGAGACGTGGAGGTCAGAGTGGTATAACAAGACGCTTTTAATGCCCCTTACAAGAGACGTGGAGGTCAGAGTGGTATAAAAAGACGCTTTTAATGCCCCTCAGAAGAGACGTGGAGGTCAGAGTGGTATAAATAGACGCTTTTAATGCCCCTTACAAGAGACGTGGAGGTCACAGTGGTATAACAAGAAGCTTTTAATGCCCCTCAGAAGAGACATGGAGGTCAGAGTGGTATAACAAGACGATTTTAATGCCCCTTACAAGAGACGTGGAGGCCAGAGTGGTATAACAAGACGCTTTTAATGCCCTTCAGAAGAGACGTGGAGGTCAGAGTGGTATAACAAGATGCTTTAATGACCCTTAAAAGAGACGTGGAGTTCAGAGTGGTATAACAAGACGCTTTTAATGCCACTTACAAGAGACGTGGAGGTCAGAATGGTATAACAATACGCTTTTAATGCCCCTCAGAAGAGACATGGAGGTCAGAGTGGTATAACAAGACGCTTTTAATGCCCCTCAGAAGAGACGTGGATGTCAGAGTGGTATAACAAGACGCTGTTAATGCCCCTTACAAGAGACGTGGAGGTCAGAGTGGTATAGCAAGACGCTTTTAATGCCCCTCAGAAGAGACGTGGAGGTCAGAGTGATATAACAAGACGCTTTTAATGCCCCTCAGAAGAGACGTGGAGATCAGAGAGGTATAACAAGATGGTTTTAATGCCCCTCAGAAGAGACGTGGAGGTCAGAGTGGTATAACAAGATGCTTTTAATGGCCCTTACAAAAGACGTGGAGGTCCGAGTGGTTTAGCAAGACGCTTTTAATGCTCCTTACAAGAGACGTGGAGATCAGAGAGGTCTAACAAGACTCTTTTAATGCCCCTCAGAAGAGATGTGGAGGTCAGAGATGTATAACAAGACGCTTTTAATGCCCCGTATAAGAGACGTGGAGGTCAGACTGGTATAACAAGACGCTTTTAATGCCCCTTACAAGAAACGTGGAGGTCAGAGTGGTATAACAAGGCGCTTTTAATGCCCCTTACAAGAGACGTGGAGGTCAGAGTGCAATAACAAGACACTTTTAATGCCACTCAGAAGAAACGTGGAGGTCAGTGTGGTATAACAAGTCACTTTTAATGCCTGTCAGAAGAGAGGTGGAGGTCAGAGTGGAATAAAAAGAAGCTCTTAATGCCCCTTACAAGAGACGTGGAGGTCAGAGTGGTATAACAAGATGCTTTTAATGCCCCTTACAAGAGACTTGGAGGTCAGAGTGCTATAACAAGATGCTTTTAATGCCCCTCAGAAGAGAAGTGGAGGTCAGAGTGGTATAACAAGATGCTTTTAATGCCCCTCAGAAGAGACGTGGAGGTCAGAGTGGTATAACAAGATGCTTTTAATGCCCCTTACAAGAGACGTGGAGGTCAGAGTGGTATAACAATACGCTTTTAATGCCCCTCAGAAGAGACATGGAGGTCAGAGTGGTATAACAAGACGCTTTTAATGCCCCTTACAAGAGACGTGGAGGTCAGAGTGGTATAACAATAGCTTTTAATGCCCCTCAGAAGAGACGTGGATGTCAGAGTGGTATAACAAGACGCTTTTAATGCCCCTTACAAGAGACGTGGAGGTCAGAGTCGTATAACAAGACACTTTTAATGCCCCTCAGAAGAGATGTGGAGGTCAGAGTGGTATAACAAGACGCTTTTAATGGCCATTACAAGAGACGTGGAGGTCAGAGTGGTATAACAAGATGCTTTTAATGCCCCTCAGAAGAGAAGTGGAGTTCAGAGTGGTATAACAAGAGTCTTTTAATGCCTCTCATAAGAGACGTGCATGTCAGAGTGGTATAACAAGACGCCTTTAATGCCCCTCAGTAAAGACGTTGAGGTCAGATTAGAATAACAAGATGCTTTTAATACCCCTTACAAGAGACGTGGAGGTCAGAGTGGTATAACAATACGCTTTTAATGCCCCTTACAAGAGACGTGGAAGTCAGAGTGGTATAACAAGATTCTTTTAATGCCCCTCAGAAGAGACGTGGAGGTCAGAGAGGGAAAAAAAAGATGCTTTTAATGCCCTTCAGAAGAGACGTGGAGGTCAAAGTGGTATAACAAGATGCTTTTAATGCCCCTCAGAAGAGATGTGGAGGTCAGAGTTGTATATCAAGACCCTTTTAGTGACCCTTATATGAGACGTGGAGGTCAGAGTGGTATAACACGACACTTTTAATGCCCCTTACAAGAAACGTGGAGGTCAGAGTGGTATAACAAGACTCTTTTAATGCCCCTTACAAAAGACGTGGAGGTCAGATTCGTATAACAAGACGCTTTTATTGCCCCTCAGAAGAGACGTGAAGGTTAGAGTGGTATAACACGACGCTTTTAATGCCACTCAGAAGAGACGTGGAGGTCAGAGTGGTATAACAAGATGCTTTTAATGAACATTACAAGAGACGTGGAGGTCAAAGTGGTATAACAAGACGCTTTTTTGCCACTTACAAGAGACGTGGAGGTCAGAGTGGTATAACAAGACGCTTTTAATGCCCCTCTGAAGAGACGTGGAGGTCAGAGTGGTATAACAAAACGCTTTTAATGCCCCATACAAGAGACGTGGAGGTCAGAGTGGTATAACAAGATGCTTTTAATGCCCCTTACAAGAGACGTAAAGGTCAGAGTGGTAAAACAAAACGCATTTAATTCCCCTCAGAAGAGACGTGGAGGTCAGAGTGGAATAAAAAGACGCTCTTAATGCCCCTTTCAAGAGACGTGGAGGTCAGAGTGGTATAACAAAATGCTTTTAACGCACCTTACAAGAGACGTGGACGTCAGAGTGGTATTACAAAACGCTTTTAATGCCCCTTACAAAAGACATGGAGGTCAGAGTGGTATAAAAAGATGCTTTTAATGCCCCTTACAAGAGACGTGGAGATCAGAGTGTTAGAACAAGACGCTTTTAATGCCCCTTACAAGAGATGTGGAGGTCAGAGTGGTATATCAAGACGCTTTTAATGCCCCTCAGAAGAGACGTGGAGGTCAGAGTGGTATAACAAGAAGCTTTTAATGCACCTCAGAAGAGACGTGGAGCTCAGAGTGGTATAACAAGACGCTTTTATTGCCCCTTACAAGAGACGTGGAGGTCAGAGTGGTATAACAAGATGCTTTTAATGCCCATCAGAAGAGACGTGGAGGTCAGAGTCGTATAACAAGAAGCTTTTAATGCCCCTCAGAAGAGAAGTGGAGGTCAGAGTGGTATAACAAAACGCTTTTAATGCCGCTTACAAGAGACGTGGAGGTCAGAGTGGTATAACAAGACGCTTTTAATGCCCCTTACAAAAGACGTGGAATTCAGAGTGGTATAACAAGACGCTTTTAATGCCCCTCAGAAGAGACGTGGAGGTCAGAGAGGTATAACACGACGCTTTTAATGCCCCTTACAAGAGACGTGGAGGTCAGAGTGGTATAACAAGACGCTTTTAATGCCACTCAGAAGAGACGTGGAGGTCAGAGTGGTATAACAAGATGCTTTTAATGAACCTTAGAGACGTGGAGGTCAGAGTGCTATAACAAGACACTTTTAATGCCCTTCAGAAGAGACGTGGAGGTCAGAGTGGTATAACAAGATTGTTTTAATGCCCCTCCGAAGAGACGTGGAGGTTAGAGTTGTATAACAAGACACATTAATGCCCCTTATAAGAGACGTGGAGGTCAGAGTGGTATAACAAGATGCTTTTAATGACCCTTACAAGAAACGTGGAGGTCAGAGTCGTATAACAAGACGCTTTTAATACCCCTTAAAAGAGACGTGGAAGTCAGAGTGGTATAACAAGAAGCTTTTAGTGCCCCTTACAAGAGACGTGGAGGTCAGAGTGGTATAACAAGACGCTTTTAATGCCCCTTACAAGAGACGTGGAGGTCAGAGTGCTATAACAAGACACTTTTAATGCCCTTCAGAAGAGACGTGGAGGTCAGAGTGGTATAACAAGTCGCTTTTAATGCCTGTCAGAAGAGAGGTGGACGTCAGAGGGGTATAACAAGTCGCCTTTAATGCCCCTTTCAAGAGACGTGGAGGTCAGAGTGGTATAACAATATGCTTTTAATGCCCCTTACAAGAGACGTGGAGGTCAGAGTGGTATAACAAGACGCTTTTAATGCCCCTCAGAAGAGACGTGGAGGTCAGAGTGGTATAACAAGACACTTTAATTGCCCCTTACAAGAGACTTGGAGGTCAGAGTGGTATAACAAGACACTTTTAATGCCCCTCAGAAGGGACGTGAAGGTCAGAGTGGTATAACAAGACGCTTTTAATGCCCCTTACAAGATATGTGGAGGTCAGAGTGGTATAACAAGACGGTTTTAATCCCCCTTGAAAGAGACGTGGAGGTCAGAGTGGTATAACAAGACACTTTTAATGCACCTCAGAAGAGACGTGGAGGTCAGAGTGGTATAACAAGACACTTTTAATGCCCCCCAGAAGAGATGTGGAGGTCAGAGAAGTGTAATAAGATGCTTTTAATGCCCCTTATAAGAGACGTGGAGGTCAGAGTGGTATAACAAGACGCTTTTAGTGCCCCTTACAAGAAACGTGGAGGTCAGAGTCGTATAACAAGACCTTTTTAATGCCCCTCAAAAGAGACGTGGAGGTCAGAGTGGTATAACAAGTCGCTTTTAATGCATGTCAGAAAAGAGGTGGAGGTCACAGTGGTATAACAAGACGCTTTTAATGCCCTTTACAAGAGACGTGGAGGTCAGAGTGATATAACAAGATGCTTTTAAGGCCCCTTACAAGAGAAGTGGAGGTCAGATTGGTATAACAAGACGCTTTTAATGCCCCTCAGAAGAGACGAGGAGGTCAGAGTGGTATAACAAGACTCTTTAAATGCTCCTTACAAGAGACTTGGAGGTCAGAGTGGTATAACAAGATGTTTTTAATGCCCCTCAGAAGAGACGTGGAGGTCAGAGTGGTATAGCAAGACGCTTTTAATGCCCCTCAGAAGAGACGTGGAGGTCAGAGTGGTATAACAAGACGCTTTTAATGCCCCTCAGAAGAGACGTGGAGATCAGAGTGGTATAACAAGATGGTTTTAATGCCCCTCAGAAGAGACGTGGAGGTCAGAGTGGTATAACAAGATGCTTTTAATGGCCCTTACAAAAGACGTGGAGGTCCGAGTGGTTTAGCAAGACGCTTTTAATGCTCCTTACAAGAGACGTGGAGATCAGAGAGGTCTAACAAGACTCTATTAATGCCCCTCAGAAGAGATGTGGAGGTCAGAGATGTATAACAAGACGCTTTTAATGCCCCGTATAAGAGACGTGGAGGTCAGACTGGTATAACAAGACGCTTTTAATGCCCCTTACAAGAAACGTGGAGGTCAGAGTGGTATAACAAGGCGCTTTTAATGCCCCTTACAAGAGACGTGGAGGTCAGAGTGCAATAACAAGACACTTTTAATGCCACTCAGAAGAAACGTGGAGGTCAGTGTGGTATAACAAGTCACTTTTAATGCCTGTCAGAAGAGAGGTGGAGGTCAGAGTGGAATAAAAAGAAGCTCTTAATGCCCCTTACAAGAGACGTGGAGGTCAGAGTGGTATAACAAGATGCTTTTAATGCCCCTTACAAGAGACTTGGAGGTCAGAGTGCTATAACAAGATGCTTTTAATGCCCCTCAGAAGAGAAGTGGAGGTCAGAGTGGTATAACAAGATGCTTTTAATGCCCCTCAGAAGAGACGTGGAGGTCAGAGTGGTATAACAAGATGCTTTTAATGCCCCTTACAAGAGACGTGGAGGTCAGAGTGGTATAACAATACGCTTTTAATGCCCCTCAGAAGAGACATGGAGGTCAGAGTGGTATAACAAGACGCTTTTAATGCCCCTTACAAGAGACGTGGAGGTCAGAGTGGTATAACAATAGCTTTTAATGCCCCTCAGAAGAGACGTGGATGTCAGAGTGGTATAACAAGACGCTTTTAATGCCCCTTACAAGAGACGTGGAGGTCAGAGTCGTATAACAAGACACTTTTAATGCCCCTCAGAAGAGATGTGGAGGTCAGAGTGGTATAACAAGACGCTTTTAATGGCCATTACAAGAGACGTGGAGGTCAGAGTGGTATAACAAGATGCTTTTAATGCCCCTCAGAAGAGAAGTGGAGTTCAGAGTGGTATAACAAGAGTCTTTTAATGCCTCTCATAAGAGACGTGCATGTCAGAGTGGTATAACAAGACGCCTTTAATGCCCCTCAGTAAAGACGTTGAGGTCAGATTAGAATAACAAGATGCTTTTAATACCCCTTACAAGAGACGTGGAGGTCAGAGTGGTATAACAATACGCTTTTAATGCCCCTTACAAGAGACGTGGAAGTCAGAGTGGTATAACAAGACTCTTTTAATGCCCCTCAGAAGAGACGTGGAGGTCAGAGAGGGAAAAAAAAGATGCTTTTAATGCCCTTCAGAAGAGACGTGGAGGTCAAAGTGGTATAACAAGATGCTTTTAATGCCCCTCAGAAGAGATGTGGAGGTCAGAGTTGTATATCAAGACCCTTTTAGTGACCCTTATATGAGACGTGGAGGTCAGAGTGGTATAACACGACACTTTTAATGCCCCTTACAAGAAACGTGGAGGTCAGAGTGGTATAACAAGACTCTTTTAATGCCCCTTACAAAAGACGTGGAGGTCAGATTCGTATAACAAGACGCTTTTATTGCCCCTCAGAAGAGACGTGAAGGTTAGAGTGGTATAACACGACGCTTTTAATGCCACTCAGAAGAGACGTGGAGGTCAGAGTGGTATAACAAGATGCTTTTAATGAACATTACAAGAGACGTGGAGGTCAAAGTGGTATAACAAGACGCTTTTGTTGCCACTTACAAGAGACGTGGAGGTCAGAGTGGTATAACAAGACGCTTTTAATGCCCCTCAGAAGAGACGTGGAGGTCAGAGTGGTATAACAAAACGCTTTTAATGCCCCATACAAGAGACGTGGAGGTCAGAGTGGTATAACAAGATGCTTTTAATGCCCCTTACAAGAGACGTAAAGGTCAGAGTGGTAAAACAAGACGCATTTAATTCCCCTCAGAAGAGACGTGGTGGTCAGAGTGGAATAAAAAGACGCTCTTAATGCCCCTTTCAAGAGACGTGGAGGTCAGAGTGGTATAACAAAATGCTTTTAACGCACCTTACAAGAGACGTGGACGTCAGAGTGGTATTACAAAACGCTTTTAATGCCCCTTACAAAAGACATGGAGGTCAGAGTGGTATAAAAAGATGCTTTTAATGCCCCTTACAAGAGACGTGGAGATCAGAGTGTTAGAACAAGACGCTTTTAATGCCCCTTACAAGAGATGTGGAGGTCAGAGTGGTATATCAAGACGCTTTTAATGCCCCTCAGAAGAGACGTGGAGGTCAGAGTGGTATAACAAGAAGCTTTTAATGCACCTCAGAAGAGACGTGGAGCTCAGAGTGGTATAACAAGACGCTTTTATTGCCCCTTACAAGAGACGTGGAGGTCAGAGTGGTATAACAAGATGCTTTTAATGCCCATCAGAAGAGACGTGGAGGTCAGAGTCGTATAACAAGAAGCTTTTAATGCCCCTCAGAAGAGAAGTGGAGGTCAGAGTGGTATAACAAAACGCTTTTAATGCCGCTTACAAGAGACGTGGAGGTCAGAGTGGTATAAGAAGACGCTTTTAATGCCCCTTACAAAAGACGTGGAATTCAGAGTGGTATAACAAGACGCTTTTAATGCCCCTCAGAAGAGACGTGGAGGTCAGAGAGGTATAACACGACGCTTTTAATGCCCCTTACAAGAGACGTGGAGGTCAGAGTGGTATAACAAGACGCTTTTAATGCCACTCAGAAGAGACGTGGAGGTCAGAGTGGTATAACAAGATGCTTTTAATGAACCTTAGAGACGTGGAGGTCAGAGTGCTATAACAAGACACTTTTAATGCCCTTCAGAAGAGACGTGGAGGTCAGAGTGGTATAACAAGATTGTTTTAATGCCCCTCCGAAGAGACGTGGAGGTTAGAGTTGTATAACAAGACACATTAATGCCCCTTATAAGAGACGTGGAGGTCAGAGTGGTATAACAAGATGCTTTTAATGACCCTTACAAGAAACGTGGAGGTCAGAGTCGTATAACAAGACGCTTTTAATACCCCTTAAAAGAGACGTGGAAGTCAGAGTGGTATAACAAGAAGCTTTTAGTGCCCCTTACAAGAGACGTGGAGGTCAGAGTGGTATAACAAGACGCTTTTAATGCCCCTTACAAGAGACGTGGAGGTCAGAGTGCTATAACAAGACACTTTTAATGCCCTTCAGAAGAGACGTGGAGGTCAGAGTGGTATAACAAGTCGCTTTTAATGCCTGTCAGAAGAGAGGTGGACGTCAGAGGGGTATAACAAGTCGCCTTTAATGCCCCTTTCAAGAGACGTGGAGGTCAGAGTGGTATAACAATATGCTTTTAATGCCCCTTACAAGAGACGTGGAGGTCAGAGTGGTATAACAAGACGCTTTTAATGCCCCTCAGAAGAGACGTGGAGGTCAGAGTGGTATAACAAGACACTTTAATTGCCCCTTACAAGAGACTTGGAGGTCAGAGTGGTATAACAAGACACTTTTAATGCCCCTCAGAAGGGACGTGAAGGTCAGAGTGGTATAACAAGACGCTTTTAATGCCCCTTACAAGATATGTGGAGGTCAGAGTGGTATAACAAGACGGTTTTAATCCCCCTTGAAAGAGACGTGGAGGTCAGAGTGGTATAACAAGACACTTTAAATGCACCTCAGAAGAGACGTGGAGGTCAGAGTGGTATAACAAGACACTTTTAATGCCCCCCAGAAGAGATGTGGAGGTCAGAGAAGTGTAATAAGATGCTTTTAATGCCCCTTATAAGAGACGTGGAGGTCAGAGTGGTATAACAAGACGCTTTTAGTGCCCCTTACAAGAAACGTGGAGGTCAGAGTCGTATAACAAGACGTTTTTAATGCCCCTCAAAAGAGACGTGGAGGTCAGAGTGGTATAACAAGTCGCTTTTAATGCATGTCAGAAAAGAGGTGGAGGTCACAGTGGTATAACAAGACGCTTTTAATGCCCTTTACAAGAGACGTGGAGGTCAGAGTGATATAAAAAGATGCTTTTAAGGCCCCTTACAAGAGAAGTGGAGGTCAGATTGGTATAACAAGACGCTTTTAATGCCCCTCAGAAGAGACGAGGAGGTCAGAGTGGTATAACAAGACTCTTTAAATGCTCCTTACAAGAGACTTGGAGGTCAGAGTGGTATAACAAGATGTTTTTAATGCCCCTCAGAAGAGACGTGGAGGTCAGAGTTGTATAACAAGACGCTTTTAATGCCCCTTTCAAGATACGTGGAGGCCAGAGTGGTATAACAAGAAGGTTTTAATACCCCTTAAAAGAGACGTGGAGGTCAGAGTGGTATAACAAGACGCTTTTAATGCCCCTCAGATGAGATGTGGAGGTCAGAGTGGTATAACAAGATGCTTTTAATGCCCCTTACAAGAGACATGGAGGTCAGAGTGGTATAAAAAGACGCTTTTAATGCCCGTCAGAAGGGACGTGGAGGTCAGAGTGGTATAACAAGACGATTTTAATGCCCCTTACAAGAGATGTGGAGGTCAGAGTGGTATAACAAGATTGTTTTAATGCCCCTCCGAAGAGACTTGGAGGTTAGAGTTGTATAACAAGACTCTTTTAATGCCCTTTACAAGAGACGTGGAGGTCAGAGTGATATAACAAGATGCTTTTAATGCCCCTTACAAGAAACGTGGAGGTCAGAGTCGTATAACAAGACGCTTTTAATGCCCCTTAAAAGAGACGTGGAAGTCAGAGTCGTATAACAAGACGCTTTTAGTGCCCCTTAAAAGAGACGTGGAGGTCATAGTGCTAAAACAAGACACTTTTAATGCCCCTCAGAAGAGACGTGGAGGTCAGAGTGGTATAACAAGATGCTTTTAATGCCCCTCAGAAGAGATGTGGAGGTCAGAGAAGTGTAACAAGACGATTTTAATGCCCCTTATAAGAGACGTGGAGGTCAGAGTGGTATAACAAGACGCTCTTAATGCCCCTTGCAAGAAACGTGGAGGTCAGAGTCGTATAAAAAGACGCTTTTAATGCCCCTCAAAAGAGAAGTGGAGGTCAGAGTGGTATAATAAGACACTTTTAATGTCCCTCAGAAGAGACGTGGAGGTCAGAGTGGTATAGCAAGACGCTTTTAATGGCCCTTACAATAGAAGTGGAGGTCAGAGTGGTATAACAAGACGCTTTTAATGCCCCTCCGAAGAGACGTGCATGTCAGAGTGGTATAGCAAGACGCTTTTAATGCCCATCAGAAGAGACACGGAGGTCAGAGGGGTATAACAAGATGCTTTTAATGCCCCTCAGAAGAGACGTGGGGGTCAAAGTGGTATGACAAGATGCTTTAAATGCCTCTTACAAGAGACGTGGAGGTCCGAGTGGTTTAACAAGACGCTTTTAACGCTCCTTACAAGAGACGTGGAGGTCAGAGAGGTATAACAAGATGCTTTTAATGCCCCTCAGAAGAGATGTGGAGGTCAGAGTTGTATATCAAGACGCTTTTAATGACCCTTATAAGAGACGTGGAGGTCAGAGTGGTATAACAAGACGCTGTTAATGCCCCTTACAAGAGACGTGGAGGTCAGAGTGGTATAGCAAGACGCTTTTAATGCCCCTCAGAAGAGACGTGGAGGTCAGAGTGGTATAACAAGACGCTTTTAATGCCCCTCAAAAGAGACGTGGAGATCAGAGTGGTATAACAAGATGGTTTTAATGCCCCTCAGAAGAGACGTGGAGGTCAGAGTGGTATAACAAGATGCTTTTAATGGCCCTTACAAAAGACGTGGAGGTCCGAATGGTTTAGCAAGACGCTTTTAATGCTCCTTACAAGAGACGTGGAGATCAGAGAGGTCTAACAAGACTCTTTTAATGCCCCTCAGAAGAGATGTGGAGGTCAGAGATGTATAACAAGACGCTTTTAATGCCCCGTATAAGAGACGTGGAGGTCAGACTGGTATAACAAGACGCTTTTAATGCCCCTTACAAGAAACGTGGAGGTCAGAGTGGTATAACAAGGCGCTTTTAATGCCCCTTACAAGAGACGTGGAGGTCAGAGTGCAATAACAAGACACTTTTAATGCCACTCAGAAGAAACGTGGAGGTCAGTGTGGTATAACAAGTCACTTTTAATGCCTGTCAGAAGAGAGGTGGAGGTCAGAGTGGAATAAAAAGAAGCTCTTAATGCCCCTTACAAGAGACGTGGAGGTCAGAGTGGTATAACAAGATGCTTTTAATGCCCCTTACAAGAGACTTGGAGGTCAGAGTGCTATAACAAGATGCTTTTAATGCCCCTCAGAAGAGAAGTGGAGGTCAGAGTGGTATAACAAGATGCTTTTAATGCCCCTCAGAAGAGACGTGGAGGTCAGAGTGGTATAACAAGATGCTTTTAATGCCCCTTACAAGAGACGTGGAGGTCAGAGTGGTATAACAATACGCTTTTAATGCCCCTCAGAAGAGACATGGAGGTCAGAGTGGTATAACAAGACGCTTTTAATGCCCCTTACAAGAGACGTGGAGGTCAGAGTGGTATAACAATAGCTTTTAATGCCCCTCAGAAGAGACGTGGATGTCAGAGTGGTATAACAAGACGCTTTTAATGCCCCTTACAAGAGACGTGGAGGTCAGAGTCGTATAACAAGACACTTTTAATGCCCCTCAGAAGAGATGTGGAGGTCAGAGTGGTATAACAAGACGCTTTTAATGGCCATTACAAGAGACGTGGAGGTCAGAGTGGTATAACAAGATGCTTTTAATGCCCCTCAGAAGAGAAGTGGAGTTCAGAGTGGTATAACAAGACTCTTTTAATGCCTCTCATAAGAGACGTGCATGTCAGAGTGGTATAACAAGACGCCTTTAATGCCCCTCAGTAAAGACGTTGAGGTCAGATTAGAATAACAAGATGCTTTTAATACCCCTTACAAGAGACGTGGAGGTCAGAGTGGTATAACAATACGCTTTTAATGCCCCTTACAAGAGACGTGGAAGTCAGAGTGGTATAACAAGACTCTTTTAATGCCCCTCAGAAGAGACGTGGAGGTCAGAGAGGGAAAAAAAAGATGCTTTTAATGCCCTTCAGAAGAGACGTGGAGGTCAAAGTGGTATAACAAGATGCTTTTAATGCCCCTCAGAAGAGATGTGGAGGTCAGAGTTGTATATCAAGACCCTTTTAGTGACCCTTATATGAGACGTGGAGGTCAGAGTGGTATAACACGACACTTTTAATGCCCCTTACAAGAAACGTGGAGGTCAGAGTGGTATAACAAGACTCTTTTAATGCCCCTTACAAAAGACGTGGAGGTCAGATTCGTATAACAAGACGCTTTTATTGTCCCTCAGAAGAGACGTGAAGGTTAGAGTGGTATAACACGACGCTTTTAATGCCACTCAGAAGAGACGTGGAGGTCAGAGTGGTATAACAAGATGCTTTTAATGAACATTACAAGAGACGTGGAGGTCAAAGTGGTATAACAAGACGCTTTTGTTGCCACTTACAAGAGACGTGGAGGTCAGAGTGGTATAACAAGACGCTTTTAATGCCCCTCAGAGGAGACGTGGAGGTCAGAGTGGTATAACAAAACGCTTTTAATGCCCCATACAAGAGACGTGGAGGTCAGAGTGGTATAACAAGATGCTTTTAATGCCCCTTACAAGAGACGTAAAGGTCAGAGTGGTAAAACAAGACGCATTTAATTCCCCTCAGAAGAGACGTGGAGGTCAGAGTGGAATAAAAAGACGCTCTTAATGCCCCTTTCAAGAGACGTGGAGGTCAGAGTGGTATAACAAAATGCTTTTAATGCACCTTACAAGAGACGTGGACGTCAGAGTGGTATTACAAAACGCTTTTAATGCCCCTTACAAAAGACATGGAGGTCAGAGTGGTATAAAAAGATGCTTTTAATGCCCCTTACAAGAGACGTGGAGATCAGAGTGTTAGAACAAGACGCTTTTAATGCCCCTTACAAGAGATGTGGAGGTCAGAGTGGTATATCAAGACGCTTTTAATGCCCCTCAGAAGAGACGTGGAGGTCAGAGTGGTATAACAAGAAGCTTTTAATGCACCTCAGAAGAGACGTGGAGCTCAGAGTGGTATAACAAGACGCTTTTATTGCCCCTTACAAGAGACGTGGAGGTCAGAGTGGTATAACAAGATGCTTTTAATGCCCATCAGAAGAGACGTGGAGGTCAGAGTCGTATAACAAGAAGCTTTTAATGCCCCTCAGAAGAGAAGTGGAGGTCAGAGTGGTATAACAAAACGCTTTTAATGCCGCTTACAAGAGACGTGGAGGTCAGAGTGGTATAACAAGACGCTTTTAATGCCCCTTACAAAAGACGTGGAATTCAGAGTGGTATAACAAGACGCTTTTAATGCCCCTCAGAAGAGACGTGGAGGTCAGAGAGGTATAACACGACGCTTTTAATGCCCCTTACAAGAGACGTGGAGGTCAGAGTGGTATAACAAGACGCTTTTAATGCCACTCAGAAGAGACGTGGAGGTCAGAGTGGTATAACAAGATGCTTTTAATGAACCATACAAGAGACGTGGAGGTCAGAGTGCTATAACAAGACACTTTTAATGCCCTTCAGAAGAGACGTGGAGGTCAGAGTGGTATAACAAGATTGTTTTAATGCCCCTCCGAAGAGACGTGGAGGTTAGAGTTGTATAACAAGACACATTAATGCCCCTTATAAGAGACGTGGAGGTCAGAGTGGTTTAACAAGATGCTTTTAATGACCCTTACAAGAAACGTGGAGGTCAGAGTCGTATAACAAGACGCTTTTAATACCCCTTAAAAGAGACGTGGAAGTCAGAGTGGTATAACAAGAAGCTTTTAGTGCCCCTTACAAGAGACGTGGAGGTCAGAGTGGTATAACAAGACGCTTTTAATGCCCCTTACAAGAGACGTGGAGGTCAGAGTGCTATAACAAGACACTTTTAATGCCCTTCAGAAGAGACGTGGAGGTCAGAGTGGTATAACAAGTCGCTTTTAATGCCTGTCAGAAGAGAGGTGGACGTCAGAGGGGTATAACAAGTCGCCTTTAATGCCCCTTTCAAGAGACGTGGAGGTCAGAGTGGTATAACAATATGCTTTTAATGCCCCTTACAAGAGACGTGGAGGTCAGAGTGGTATAACAAGACGCTTTTAATGCCCCTCAGAAGAGACGTGGAGGTCAGAGTGGTATAACAAGACACTTTAATTGCCCCTTACAAGAGACTTGGAGGTCAGAGTGGTATAACAAGACACTTTTAATGCCCCTCAGAAGGGACGTGAAGGTCAGAGTGGTATAACAAGACGCTTTTAATGCCCCTTACAAGATATGTGGAGGTCAGAGTGGTATAACAAGACGGTTTTAATCCCCCTTGAAAGAGACGTGGAGGTCAGAGTGGTATAACAAGACACTTTTAATGCACCTCAGAAGAGACGTGGAGGTCAGAGTGGTATAACAAGACACTTTTAATGCCCCCCAGAAGAGATGTGGAGGTCAGAGAAGTGTAATAAGATGCTTTTAATGCCCCTTATAAGAGACGTGGAGGTCAGAGTGGTATAACAAGACGCTTTTAGTGCCCCTTACAAGAAACGTGGAGGTCAGAGTCGTATAACAAGACGTTTTTAATGCCCCTCAAAAGAGACGTGGAGGTCAGAGTGGTATAACAAGTCGCTTTTAATGCATGTCAGAAAAGAGGTGGAGGTCACAGTGGTATAACAAGACGCTTTTAATGCCCTTTACAAGAGACGTGGAGGTCAGAGTGATATAACAAGATGCTTTTAAGGCCCCTTACAAGAGAAGTGGAGGTCAGATTGGTATAACAAGACGCTTTTAATGCCCCTCAGAAGAGACGAGGAGGTCAGAGTGGTATAACAAGACTCTTTAAATGCCCCTTACAAGAGACTTGGAGGTCAGAGTGGTATAACAAGATGTTTTTAATGCCCCTCAGAAGAGACGTGGAGGTCAGAGTTGTATAACAAGACGCTTTTAATGCCCCTTTCAAGATACGTGGAGGCCAGAGTGGTATAACAAGAAGGTTTTAATACCCCTTAAAAGAGACGTGGAGGTCAGAGTGGAATAACAAGACGCTTTTAATGCCCCTCAGATGAGATGTGGAGGTCAGAGTGGTATAACAAGATGCTTTTAATGCCCCTTACAAGAGACATGGAGGTCAGAGTGGTATAAAAAGACGCTTTTAATGCCCGTCAGAAGGGACGTGGAGGTCAGAGTGGTATAACAAGACGATTTTAATGCCCCTTACAAGAGATGTGGAGGTCAGAGTGGTATAACAAGATTGTTTTAATGCCCCTCCGAAGAGACTTGGAGGTTAGAGTTGTATAACAAGACTCTTTTAATGCCCTTTACAAGAGACGTGGAGGTCAGAGTGATATAACAAGATGCTTTTAATGCCCCTTACAAGAAACGTGGAGGTCAGAGTCGTATAACAAGACGCTTTTAATGCCCCTTAAAAGAGACGTGGAAGTCAGAGTCGTATAACAAGACGCTTTTAGTGCCCCTTAAAAGAGACGTGGAGGTCATAGTGCTAAAACAAGACACTTTTAATGCCCCTCAGAAGAGACGTGGAGGTCAGAGTGGTATAACAAGATGCTTTTAATGCCCCTCAGAAGAGATGTGGAGGTCAGAGAAGTGTAACAAGACGATTTTAATGCCCCTTATAAGAGACGTGGAGGTCAGAGTGGTATAACAAGACGCTCTTAATGCCCCTTGCAAGAAACGTGGAGGTCAGAGTCGTATAAAAAGACGCTTTTAATGCCCCTCAAAAGAGAAGTGGAGGTCAGAGTGGTATAATAAGACACTTTTAATGTCCCTCAGAAGAGACGTGGAGGTCAGAGTGGTATAGCAAGACGCTTTTAATGGCCCTTACAATAGAAGTGGAGGTCAGAGTGGTATAACAAGACGCTTTTAATGCCCCTCCGAAGAGACGTGCATGTCAGAGTGGTATAGCAAGACGCTTTTAATGCCCATCAGAAGAGACACGGAGGTCAGAGGGGTATAACAAGATGCTTTTAATGCCCCTCAGAAGAGACGTGGGGGTCAAAGTGGTATGACAAGATGCTTTAAATGCCTCTTACAAGAGACGTGGAGGTCCGAGTGGTTTAACAAGATGCTTTTAACGCTCCTTACAAGAGACGTGGAGGTCAGAGAGGTATAACAAGATGCTTTTAATGCCCCTCAGAAGAGATGTGGAGGTCAGAGTTGTATATCAAGACGCTTTTAATGACCCTTATAAGAGACGTGGAGGTCAGAGTGGTATAACAAGACACTTTTAATGCCCCTTACAAGAAACGTGGAGGTCAGAGTGGTATAACAAGACGCTTTTAATGCCACTCAGAAGAGACGTGGAGGTCAGAGTGGTATAACAAGATGCTTTTAATGAACATTACAAGAGACGTGGAGGTCAAAGTGGTATAACAAGACGCTTTTGTTGCCACTTACAAGAGACGTGGAGGTCAGAGTGGTATAACAAGACGCTTTTAATGCCCCTCAGAAGAGACGTGGAGGTCAGAGTGGTATAACAAAACGATTTTAATGCCCCTTACAAGAGATGTGGAGGTCAGAGTGGTATAACAAGATTGTTTTAATGCCCCTCCGAAGAGACGTGGAGGTTAGAGTTGTATAACAAAACACTTTAATGCCCCTTATAAGAGACGTGGAGGTCAGAGTGGTATAACAAGATGCTTTTAATGCCCCTTACAAGAAACGTGGAGGTCAGAGTCGTATAACAAGACGCTTTTATTGCCCCTTACAAGATACGTGGAGGTCAGAGTGGTATAACAAGACGCTTTTAATGCCCTTTACAAGAGACGTGGAGGTCAGAGTGCTATAGCAAGACACTTTTAATGCCCTTCAGAAGAGACGTGGAGGTCAGAGTGGTATAACAAGTCGCTTTTAATGCCTGTCAGAAGAGAGGTGGACGTCAGAGGGGTATAACAAGACGCCTTTAATGCCCCTTTCAAGAGACGTGGAGGTCAGAGTGGTATAACAATATGCTTTTAATGCCCCTTACAAGAGACGTGGAGGTCAGAGTGGTATAACAAGATGCTTTTAATGCCCCTCAGAAGAGACGTGGAGGTCAGAGTGGTATAACAAGACACTTTAATTGCCCCTTACAAGAGACTTGGAGGTCAGAGTGGTATAACAAGACACTTTTAATGCCCCTCAGAAGGGACGTGAAGGTCAGAGTGGTATAACAAGACGCTTTTAATGCCCCTCAGAAGAGACGTGTAGGTCAGAGTGGTATAACAAGACGCTTTTAATGCCCCTCAGAAGAGATGTGGAGGTCAGAGAAGTGTAACAAGATGCTTTTAATGCCCCTCATAAGAGACGTGGAGGTCAGAGTGGTATAACAAGACGCTTTTAATGCCCCTTACAAGAAACGTGGAGGTCAGAGTCGTATAACAAGACGTTTTTAATGCCCCTCAAAAGAGACGTGGAGGTCAGAGTGGTATAACAAGTCGCTTTTAATGCATGTCAGAAAAGAGGTGGAGGTCACAGTGGTATAACAAGACGCTTTTAATGCCCCTTACAAGAGACGTGGAGGTCAGAGTGGTATAACAAGATGCTTTTAAGGCCCCTTACAAGAGAAGTGGAGGTCAGATTGGTATAACAAGACGCTTTTAATGCCCCTCAGAAGAGACGTGGAGGTCACAGTGGTATAACAAGATGGTTTTAATGCCCTCCGAAGAGACGTGGACGTTAGAGTGGTATAACAAGATGCTTTTAATGCCCCTTATAAGAGACGTGGAGGTCAGAGTGGTATAACTTGACTCTTTTAATGCCCCTTACAAGAAACGTGGAGGTCAGAGTCGTATAACAAGACGCTTTTAATGCCCCTCAAAAGAGACGTGGAAGTCGGAGTGGTATAACAAGACTCTTTTAATGCCCCTTACAAGAGACGTGGAGGTCAGAGTAGTATAACAAGATGCTTTTAATGCCCCTTACAAGAGACGTGGAGGTCAGAGTGGTATAACAATTGCTTTTAATGCCTGTCAGAAGAGAGGTGGAGGTCAGAGTGGTATAACAAGATGCCTTTAATGCCCCTTACAAGAGACTTGGAGGTCAGAGTGGTATAACAAGACACTTTTAAGGCCCCTCAGAAGGAAAGTGGAGGTCAGAATGGTATAACAAGACGCTTTTAATGCCCCTCAGAAGAGATGTGGAGGTCAGAGTGGTATAACAAGGCGCTTTTAATGCCCCTTACAAGATATGTGGAGGTCAGAGTGGTATAACAAGACGGTTTTAATCCCCTTAAAAGAGACGTGGAGGTCAGAGTGGTATAACAAGACGCTTTTAATGCACCTCAGAAGAGACGTGGAGGTCAGATTGGTATAACAAGACGCTTTTAATGCCCCTTACAAGAAATGTGGAGGTCAGAGTCGTATAACAAGATGTTTTTAATGCCCCTCAAAAGAGACGTGGAGGTCAGAGTGGTATAACAAGTCGCTTTTAATGCATGTCAGAAAAGAGGTGGAGGTCACAGTGGTATAACAAGACGCTTTTAATGCACCTCAGAAGAGACGTGGAGGTCAGAGTGGTATAACAAGACTCTTTAAATGCCCCTTACAAGAGATGTGGAGGTCAGAGTGGTATAACAAGACGCTTCTAATGCCCCTCAGAAGAGACGTGGAGGTCAGAGTGGTATAACAAGATGCTTTTAATGCGCCATACAAGAGACGTGGAGGTCAGAGTGGTATAACAAGACTCATTTAATGCCCCTCAGAAGAGACGTGGAGGTCAGAGTGGTATAACAAGACGCTTTCAATGACCCTTACAAGAGACGTGGAGGTCAGAGTGGCATAACAAGATTTTTTTATTGCCCCTTAGAAGAGACATGGAGGTCAGAGTGGAATAACAAGACGCTATTAATGCCCATTACAAGAGACGTGGAGGTCAGAGTGGTATAACAAGATGCTTTTAATGCCCCTCAGAAGAGACGTGGAGGTCATAGGGGTATAGCAAGACGCATTTAATGCCGCTTACAAGAGACATGGAAGTCAGCGTGGTATAACAAGACGCTTTTAATGCCCCTTACAAGAGACTTGGAGGTCAGAGTGGTATAACAAGACTCATTTAATGCCCCTCAGAAGAGACGTGGAGGTCAGAGTGGTATAACAAGACGCTTTCAATGACCTTTACAAGAGACGTGGAGGTAAGAGTGGAATAACAAGACGCTATTAATGCCCATTTCAAGAGACGTGGAGGTCAGAGTGGTATAACAAGATGCTTTTAATGCCCCTCAGAAGAGACGTGGAGGTCAGAGGGGTATAACAAGACGCATTTAATGCCGCTTACAAGAGACGTGGAGGTCAGAGTGGTATAACAAGACGCTTTTAATGCCCCTTACAAGAGACGTGGAGGTCAGAGTGGTATAAATAGACGCTTTTAATGCCCCTCACAAGAGACGTGGAGGTCAGAGTGGTATAACAAAACGATTTTAATGCCCCTTACAAGAGACGTGGAGGCCAGAGTGGTATAACAAGACGCTTTTAATGCCCCTCAGAAGAGACGTGGAGGTCAGAGTGGTATAACAAGATGCTTTAATGACCCTTACAAGAGACGTGGAGTTCAGAGTGGTATAACAAGACGCTTTTAATGCCACTTACAAGAGACGTGGAGGTCAGAATGTTATAACAATACGCTTTTAATGCCCCTCAGAAGAGACATAGAGGTCAGAGTGGTATAACAAGACGCTTTTAATGCCCCTCAGAAGAGACGTGGAGGTCAGAGTGGTATAACAAGATGCTTTTAATGCCCCTTACAAGAGACGTGGAGTTCAGAGTGGTATAACAAGATGCTTTTAATGCGACTTACAAGAGACGTGGAGGTCAGAGTGGTATAACAATACGCTTTTAATGCCCCTCAGAAGAGACGTGGATGTCAGAGTGGTATAACAAGACGCTGTTAATGCCCCTTACAAGAGACGTGGAGGTCAGAGTGGTATAACAAGACGCTTTTAATGCCCCTCAGAAGAGACGTGGAGGTCAGAGTGGTATAACAAGACGCTTTTAATGCCCCTCAGAAGAGACGTGGAGATCAGAGCGGTATAACAAGATGGTTTTAATGCCCCTCCGAAGAGACGTGGAGGTCAGAGTGGTATAACAAGATGCTTTTAATGGCCCTTACAAAAGACGTGGAGGTCCGAGTGGTTTAGCAAGACGCTTTTAATGCTCCTTACAAGAGACGTGGAGATCAGAGAGGTCTAACAAGACTCTTTTAATGCCCCTCAGAAGAGATGTGGAGGTCAGAGATGTATAACAAGACGCTTTTAATGCCCCGTATAAGAGACGTGGAGGTCAGACTGGTATAACAAGACGCTTTTAATGCCCCTTACAAGAAACGTGGAGGTCAGAGTGGTATAACAAGGCGCTTTTAATGCCCCTTACAAGAGACGTGGAGGTCAGAGTGCAATAACAAGACACTTTTAATGCCCCTCAGAAGAAACGTGGAGGTCAGTGTGGTATAACAAGTCACTTTTAATGCCTGTCAGAAGAGAGGTGGAGGTCAGAGTGGAATAAAAAGAAGCTCTTAATGCCCCTTACAAGAGACGTGGAGGTCAGAGTGGTATAACAAGATGCTTTTAATGCCCCTTACAAGAGACTTGGAGGTCAGAGTGCTATAACAAGATGCTTTTAATGCCCCTCAGAAGAGAAGTGGAGGTCAGAGTGGTATAACAAGATGCTTTTAATGCCCCTTACAAGAGACGTGGAGGTCAGAGTGGTATAACAATACGCTTTTAATGACCCCCAGAAGAGACATGGAGGTCAGAGTGGTATAACAAGACGCTTCTAATGCCCCTCAGAAGAGACGTGGAGGTCAGAGTGGTATAACAAGATGCTTTTAATGCCCCTTACAAGAGACGTGGAGGTCAGAGTGGTATAACAATAGCTTTTAATGCCCCTCAGAAGAGACGTGGATGTCAGAGTGGTATAACAAGACGCTTTTAATGCCCCTTACAAGAGACGTGGAGGTCAGAGTCGTATAACAAGACACTTTTAATGCCCCTCAGAAGAGACGTGGAGGTCAGAGTGGTATAACAAGATGCTTTTAATGCCCCTTACAAGAGACGTGGAGGTCAGAGTGGTATAACAAGACGCTTTTAATGCCCCTCAGAAGAGACGTGGAGGTCAGAGTGGTATAACAAGACGCTTTTAATGCCCCTTACAAGAGACATGGAGGTCAGAGTGGTATAACAAGACACTTTTAATGCCCCTCAGAAGGGACGTGGAGGTCAGAGTGGTATAACAAGACGATTTTAATGCCCCTTACAAGAGATGTGGAGGTCAGAGTGGTATAACAAGATTGTTTTAATGCCCCTCCGAAGAGACGTGGAGGTTAGAGTTGTATAACAAGACACTTTAATGCCCCTTATAAGAAACGTGGAGGTCAGAGTGGTATAACAAGATGCTTTTAATGCCCTTACAAGAAACGTGGAGGTCAGAGTCGTATAACAAGACGCTTTTAATGCCCCTTAAAAGAGACGTGGAAGTCAGAGTGGTATAACAAGAAGCTTTTAGTGCCCCTTACAAGATACGTGGAGGTCAGAGTGGTATAACAAGACGCTTTTAATGCCCCTTACAAGAGACTTGGAGGTCAGAGTGCTATAACAAGACACTTTTAATGCCCTTCAGAAGAGACGTGGAGGTCAGAGTGGTATAACAAGTCGCTTTTAATGCCTGTCAGAAGAGAGGTGGACGTCAGAGGGGTATAACAAGACGCCTTTAATGCCCCTTTCAAGAGACGTGGAGGTCAGAGTGGTATAACAATATGCTTTTAATGCCCCTTACAAGAGACGTGGAGGTCAGAGTGGTATAACAAGACGCTTTTAATGCCCCTCAGAAGAGACGTGGAGGTCAGAGTGGTATAACAAGACACTTTAATTGCCCCTTACAAGAGACTTGGAGGTCAGAGTGGTATAACAAGACACTTTTAATGCCCCTCAGAAGGGACGTGAAGGTCAGAGTGGTATAACAAGACGCTTTTAATGCCCCTCAGAAGAGACGTGTAGGTCAGAGTGGTATAACAAGACGCTTTTAATGCCCCTCAGAAGAGACGTGTAGGTCAGAGTGGTATAACAAGACGCTTTTAATGCCCCTCAGAAGAGATGTGGAGGTCAGAGAAGTGTAACAAGATGCTTTTAATGCCCCTCATAAGAGACGTGGAGGTCAGAGTGGTATAACAAGACGCTTTTAATGCCCCTTACAAGAAACGTGGAGGTCAGAGTCGTATAACAAGACGTTTTTAATGCCCCTCAAAAGAGACGTGGAGGTCAGAGTGGTATAACAAGTCGCTTTTAATGCATGTCAGAAAAGAGGTGGAGGTCACAGTGGTATAACAAGACGCTTTTAATGCCCCTTACAAGAGACGTGGAGGTCAGAGTGGTATAACAAGATGCTTTTAAGGAGCCTTACAAGAGAAGTGGAGGTCAGATTGGTATAACAAGACGCTTTTAATGCCCCTCAGAAGAGACGTGGAGGTCACAGTGGTATAACAAGATGGTTTTAATGCCCTCCGAAGAGACGTGGACGTTAGAGTGGTATAACAAGATGCTTTTAATGCCCCTTATAAGAGACGTGGAGGTCAGAGTGGTACAACTTGACTCTTTTAATGCCCCTTACAAGAAACGTGGAGGTCAGAGTCGTATAACAAGACGCTTTTAATGCCCCTCAAAAGAGACGTGGAAGTCGGAGTGGTATAACAAGACTCTTTTAATGCCCCTTACAAGAGACGTGGAGGTCAGAGTAGTATAACAAGATGCTTTTAATGCCCCTTACAAGAGACGTGGAGGTCAGAGTGGTATAACAATTGCTTTTAATGCCTGTCAGAAGAGAGGTGGAGGTCAGAGTGGTATAACAAGATGCCTTTAATGCCCCTTACAAGAGACTTGGAGGTCAGAGTGGTATAACAAGACACTTTTAATGCCCCTTACAAGATATGTGGAGGTCAGAGTGGTATAACAAGACGGTTTTAATCCCCTTAAAAGAGACGTGGAGGTCAGAGTGGTATAACAAGACGCTTTTAATGCACCTCAGAAGAGACGTGGAGGTCAGATTGGTATAACAAGACGCTTTTAATGCCCCTTACAAGAAATGTGGAGGTCAGAGTCGTATAACAAGATGTTTTTAATGCCCCTCAAAAGAGACGTGGAGGTCAGAGTGGTATAACAAGTCGCTTTTAATGCATGTCAGAAAAGAGGTGGAGGTCACAGTGGTATAACAAGACGCTTTTAATGCCCCTCAGAAGAGACGTGGAGGTCAGAGTGGTATAACAAGACTCTTTAAATGTCCCTTACAAGAGATGTGGAGGTCAGAGTGGTATAACAAGACGCTTCTAATGCCCCTCAGAAGAGACGTGGAGGTCAGAGTGGTATAACAAGATGCTTTTAATGCCCCATACAAGAGACGTGGAGGTCAGAGTGGTATAACAAGACTCATTTAATGCCCCTCAGAAGAGACGTGGAGGTCAGAGTGGTATAACAAGACGCTTTCAATGACCCTTACAAGAGACGTGGAGGTCAGAGTGGCATAACAAGATTTTTTTATTGCCCCTTAGAAGAGACATGGAGGTCAGAGTGGAATAACAAGACGCTATTAATGCCCATTACAAGAGACGTGGAGGTCAGAGTGGTATAACAAGATGCTTTTAATGCCCCTCAGAAGAGACGTGGAGGTCATAGGGGTATAGCAAGACGCATTTAATGCCGCTTACAAGAGACATGGAAGTCAGCGTGGTATAACAAGATGCTTTTAATGCCCCTTACAAGAGACTTGGAGGTCAGAGTGGTATAACAAGACTCATTTAATGCCCCTCAGAAGAGACGTGGAGGTCAGAGTGGTATAACAAGACGCTTTCAATGACCTTTACAAGAGACGTGGAGGTAAGAGTGGCATAACAAGACTCTTTTATTGCCCCTTAGAAGAGACGTGGAGGTCAGAGTGGAATAACAAGACGCTATTAATGCCCATTTCAAGAGACGTGGAGGTCAGAGTGGTATAACAAGATGGTTTTAATGCCCCTCAGAAGAGACGTGGAGGTGAGAGGGGTATAACAAGACGCATTTAATGCCGCTTACAAGAGACGTGGAGGTCAGAGTGGTATAACAAGACGCTTTTAATGCCCCTTACAAGAGACGTGGAGGTCAGAGTGGTATAAAAAGACGCTTTTAATGCCCCTCAGAAGAGACGTGGAGGTCAGAGTGGTATAAATAGACGCTTTTAATGCCCCTCACAAGAGACGTGGAGGTCAGAGTGGTATAACAAAACGATTTTAATGCCCCTTACAAGAGACGTGGAGGCCAGAGTGGTATAACAAGACGCTTTTAATGCCCCTCAGAAGAGACGTGGAGGTCAGAGTGGTATAACAAGATGCTTTAATGACCCTTACAAGAGACGTGGAGTTCAGAGTGGTATAACAAGACGCTTTTAATGCCACTTACAAGAGACGTGGAGGTCAGAATGTTATAACAATACGCTTTTAATGCCCCTCAGAAGAGACATGGAGGTCAGAGTGGTATAACAAGACGCTTTTAATGCCCCTCAGAAGAGACGTGGAGGTCAGAGTGGTATAACAAGATGCTTTTAATGCCCCTTACAAGAGACGTGGAGTTCAGAGTGGTATAACAAGATGCTTTTAATGCGACTTACAAGAGACGTGGAGGTCAGAGTGGTATAACAATACGCTTTTAATGCCCCTCAGAAGAGACGTGGATGTCAGAGTGGTATAACAAGACGCTGTTAATGCCCCTTACAAGAGACGTGGAGGTCAGAGTGGTATAACAAGACGCTTTTAATGCCCCTCAGAAGAGACGTGGAGGTCAGAGTGGTATAACAAGACGCTTTTAATGCCCCTCAGAAGAGACGTGGAGATCAGAGTGGTATAACAAGATGGTTTTAATGCCCCTCCGAAGAGACGTGGAGGTCAGAGTGGTATAACAAGATGCTTTTAATGGCCCTTACAAAAGACGTGGAGGTCCAAGTGGTTTAGCAAGATGCTTTTAATGCTCCTTACAAGAGACGTGGAGATCAGAGAGGTCTAACAAGACTCTTTTAATGCCCCTCAGAAGAGATGTGGAGGTCAGAGATGTATAACAAGACGCTTTTAATGCCCCGTATAAGAGACGTGGAGGTCAGACTGGTATAACAAGACGCTTTTAATGCCCCTTACAAGAAACGTGGAGGTCAGAGTGGTATAACAAGGCGCTTTTAATACCCCTTACAAGAGACGTGGAGGTCAGAGTGCAATAACAAGACACTTTTAATGCCCCTCAGAAGAAACGTGGAGGTCAGTGTGGTATAACAAGTCACTTTTAATGCCTGTCAGAAGAGAGGTGGAGATCAGAGTGGAATAAAAACAAGCTCTTAATGCCCCTTACAAGAGACGTGGAGGTCAGAGTGGTATAACAAGATGCTTTTAATGCCCCTTACAAGAGACTTGGAGGTCAGAGTGCTATAACAAGATGCTTTTAATGCCCCTCAGAAGAGAAGTGGAGGTCAGAGTGGTATAACAAGATGCTTTTAATGCCCCTTACAAGAGACGTGGAGGTCAGAGTGGTATAACAATACGCTTTTAATGCCCCCCAGAAGAGACATGGAGGTCAGAGTGGTATAACAAGACGCTTTTAATGCCCCTCAGAAGAGACGTGGAGGTCAGAGTGGTATAACAAGATGCTTTTAATGCCCCTTACAAGAGACGTGGAGGTCAGAGTGGTATAACAATAGCTTTTAATGCCCCTCAGAAGAGACGTGGATGTCAGAGTGGTATAACAAGACGCTTTTAATGCCCCTTACAAGAGACGTGGAGGTCAGAGTCGTATAACAAGACACTTTTAATGCCCCTCAGAAGAGACGTGGAGGTCAGAGTGGTATAACAAGACGCTTTTAATGGCCATTACAAGAGACGTCTAGGTCAGAGTGGTATAACAAGATGCTTTTAATGCCCCTCAGAAGAGAAGTGGAGGTCAGAGTGGTATAACAAGACTCTTTAATGCCTCTTATAAGAGACGTGCATGTCAGAGTGGTATAACAAGACGCCTTTAATGCCCCTCAGTAAAGACGTTGAGGTCAGATTAGAATAACAAGATGCTTTTAATACCCCTTACAAAAGACGTGGAGGTCAGAGTGGTATAACAAGACGCTTTTAATGCCCCTTACAAGAGATGTGGAAGTCAGAGTGGTATAACAAGACTCTTTTAATGCCCCTCAGAAGAGACGTGGAGGTCAGAGAGGGTAAAAAAAGATGCTTTTAATGCCCTTCAGAAGAGACGTGGAGGTCAAAGTGGTATAACAAGATGCTTTAAATGCCCCTTACAAGAGACGTGGAGGTCCGAATGGTTTAACAAGACGCTTTTAATGCTCCTTACAAGAGACGTGGAGGTCAGAGAGGTATAACAAGATGCTTTTAATGCCCCTCAGAAGAGATGTGGAGGTCAGAGTTGTATATCAAGACCCTTTTAGTGACCCTTATATGAGACGTGGAGGTCAGAGTGGTATAACACGACACTTTTAATGCCCCTTACAAGAAAAGTGGAGGTCAGAGTGGTATAACAAGACTCTTTTAATGCCCCTTACAAAAGACGTGGAGGTCAGATTGGTATAACAAGACGCTTTTATTGCCCCTCAGAAGAGACGTGAAGGTCAGAGTGGTATAACACGACGCTTTTAATGCCACTCAGAAGAGACGTGGAGGTCAGAGTGGTATAACAAGATGCTTTTAATGAGCATTACAAGAGACGTGGAGGTCAAAGTGGTATAACAAGACGCTTTTGTTGCCACTTACAAGAGACGTGTAGGTCAGAGTGGTATAACAAGACGCTTTTAATGCCCCTCAGAAGAGACGTGGAGGTCAGAGTGGTATAACAAAACACTTTTAATGCCCCATACAAGAGACGTGGAGGTCAGAGTGGTATAACAAGATGCTTTTAATGCCCCTTACAAGAGACGTAAAGGTCAGTGTGGTAAAACAAGACGCATTTAATTCCCCTCAGAAGAGACGTGGAGGTCAGAGTGGAATAAAAAGACGCTCTTAATGCCCCTTACAAGAGACGTGGAAGTCAGAGTGGTATAACAAAATGCTTTTAATGCACCTTACAAGAGACGTGGAGGTCAGAGTGGTATTACAAGACGCTTTTAATGCCCCTTACAAAAGACATGGAGGTCAGAGTGGTATAAAAAGATGCTTTTAATGCCCCTCAGAAGGGACGTGGAGGTCAGAGTGGTATAACAAGACGCTTTTAATGCCCCTTACAAGAGATGTGGAGGTCAGAGTGGTATATCAAGACGCTTTTAATGCCCCTCAGAAGAGACGTGGAGGTCAGAGTGGTATAACAAGAAGCTTTTAATGCCCCTCAGAAGAGACGTGGAGGTCAGAGTGGTATAACAACACGCTTTTATTGCCCCTTACAAGAGACGTGGAGGTCAGAGTGGTATAACAAGATGCTTTTAATGCCCATCAGAAGAGACGTGGAGGTCAGAGTGGTATAACAAGAAGCTTTTAATGCCCCTCAGAAGAGAAGTGGAGGTCAGAGTGGTATAACAAAACGCTTTTAATGCCGCTTACAAGAGACGTGGAGGTCAGAGTGGTATAACAAGACGCTTTTAATGCCACTCAGAAGAGACGTGGAGGTCAGAGTGGTATAACAAGATGCTTTTAATGAACCTTACAAGAGACGTGGAGGTCAGAGTGCTATAACAAGACACTTTTAATGCCCTTCAGAAGAGACGTGGAGGTCAGAGTGGTATAACAAGATTGTTTTAATGCCCCTCCGAAGAGACGTGGAGGTTAGAGTTGTATAACAAGACACTTTAATGCCCCTTATAAGAGACGTGGAGGTCAGAGTGGTATAACAAGATGCTTTTAATGCCCCTTACAAGAATCGTGGAGGTCAGAGTCGTATAACAAGACTCTTTTAATGCCCCTTAAAAGAGACGTGGAAGTCAGAGTGGTATAACAAGAAGCTTTTAGTGCCCCTTACAAGAGACGTGGAGGTCAGAGTGGTATAACAAGACGCTTTTAATGCCCCTTACAAGAGACGTGGAGGTCAGAGTGCTATAACAAGACACTTTTAATGCCCTTCAGAAGAGACGTGGAGGTCAGAGTGGTATAACAAGTCGCTTTTAATGCCTGTCAGAAGAGAGGTGGACGTCAGAGGGGTATAACAAGTCGCCTTTAATGCCCCTTTCGAGAGACATGGAGGTCAGAGTGGTATAACAATATGCTTTTAATGCCCCTTACAAGAGACGTGGAGGTCAGAGTGGTATAACAAGACGCTTTTAATGCCCCTCAGAAGAGACGTGGAGGTCAGAGTGGTATAACAAGACACTTTAATTGCCCCTTACAAGAGACTTGGAGGTCAGAGTGGTATAACAAGATACTTTTAATGCCCCTCAGAAGGGACGTGAAGGTCAGAGTGGTATAACAAGACGCTTTTAATGCCCCTCAGAAGAGACGAGTGGTATAACAAGACGCTTTTAATGCCCCTTACAAGATATGTGGAGGTCAGAGTGGTATAACAAGACGGATTTAATCCCCCTTAAAAGAGACGTGGAGGTCAGAGTGGTATAACAAGACACTTTTAATGCACCTCAGAAGAGACGTGGAGGTCAGAGTGGTATAACAAGACGCTTTTAATGCCCCTCAGAAGAGATGTGGAGGTCAGAGAAGTGTAATAAGATGCTTTTAATGCCCCTTATAAGAGACGTGGAGGTCAGAGTGGTATAACAAGACGCTTTTAATGCCCCTTACAAGAAAAGTGGAGGTCAGAGTCGTATAACAAGACGTATTTAATGCCCCTCAAAAGAGACGTGGAGGTCAGAGTGGTATAACAAGTCGCTTTTAATGCATGTCAGAAAAGAGGTGGAGGTCACAGTGGTATAACAAGACGCTTTTAATGCCCTTTACAAGAGACGTGGAGGTCAGAGTGATATAACAAGATGCTTTTAAGGCCCATTACAAGAGAAGTGGAGGTCATATTGGTATAAGAAGACGCTTTTAATGCCCCTCAGAAGAGACGTGGAGGTCAGAGTGGTATAACAAGACTCTTTATATGCCCCTTACAAGAGACTTGGAGGTCAGAGTGGTATAACAAGACGTTTTTAATGCCCCTCAGAAGAGACGTGGAGGTCAGAGTTGTATAACAAGACGCTTTTAATTCCCCTCAGAAGAGACGTGGAGGTCAGAGTGGTATAACAAGACGCTTTTAATGCCCCTTTCAAGATACATGGAGGCCAGAGTGGTATAACAAGAAGGTTTTAATACCCCTTAAAAGAGACGTGGAGGTCAGAGTGGTATAACAAGAAGCTTTTAGTGCCCCTTACAAGAGACGTGGAGGTCAGAGTGGTATAACAAGATGCTTTTAATGCCCCTTACAAGAGACGTGGAGGTCAGAGTGCTATAACAAGACACTTTTAATGCCCTTCAGAAGAGACGTGGAGGTCAGAGTGGTATAACAAGTCGCTTTTAATGCCTGTCAGAAGAGAGGTGGACGTCAGAGGGGTATAACAAGTCGCCTTTAATGCCCCTTTCAAGAGACGTGGAGGTCAGAGTGGTATAACAATATGCTTTTAATGCCCCTTACAAGAGACGTGGAGGTCAGAGTGGTATAACAAGACGCTTTTAATGCCCCTCAGAAGAGACATGGAGGTCAGAGTGGTATAACAAGACACTTTAATTGCCCCTTACAAGAGACTTGGAGGTCAGAGTGGTATAACAAGATACTTTTAATGCCCCTCAGAAGGGACGTGAAGGTCAGAGTGGTATAACAAGACGCTTTTAATGCCCCTCAGAAGAGAAGAGTGGTATAACAAGACGCTTTTAATGCCCCTTACAAGATATGTGGAGGTCAGAGTGGTATAACAAGACGGTTTTAATCCCCCTTAAAAGAGACGTGGAGGTCAGAGTGGTATAACAAGACACTTTTAATGCACCTCAGAAGAGACGTGGAGGTCAGAGTGGTATAACAAGACGCTTTTAATGCCCCTCAGAAGAGATGTGGAGGTCAGAGAAGTGTAATAAGATGCTTTTAATGCCCCTTATAAGAGACGTGGAGGTCAGAGTGGTATAACAAGACGCTTTTAATGCCCCTTACAAGAAAAGTGGAGGTCAGAGTCGTATAACAAGACGTTTTTAATGCCCCTCAAAAGAGACGTGGAGGTCAGAGTGGTATAACAAGTCGCTTTTTATGCATGTCAGAAAAGAGGTGGAGGTCACAGTGGTATAACAAGACGCTTTTAATGCCCTTTACAAGAGACGTGGAGGTCAGAGTGATATAACAAGATGCTTTTAAGGCCCATTACAAGAGAAGTGGAGGTCAGATTGGTATAAGAAGACGCTTTTAATGCCCCTCAGAAGAGACGTGGAGGTCAGAGTGGTATAACAAGACTCTTTATATGCCCCTTACAAGAGACTTGGAAGTCAGAGTGGTATAACAAGACGTTTTTAATGCCCCTCAGAAGAGACGTGGAGGTCAGAGTTGTATAACAAGACGCTTTTAATTCCCCTCAGAAGAGACGTGGAGGTCAGAGTGGTATAACAAGACGCTTTTAATGCCCCTTTCAAGATACATGGAGGCCAGAGTGGTATAACAAGAAGGTTTTAATACCCCTTAAAAGAGACGTGGAGGTCAGAGTGGTATAACAAGACGCTTTTAATGCCCCTTACAAGAGACGTGGAGGTCAGAGTGGTATAACAAGACGCTTTTAATGCCCCTCAGATGAGATGTGGAGGTCAGAGTGGTATAACAAGATGCTTTTAATGCCCCTTACAAGAGACATGGAGGTCAGAGTGGTATAACAAGACGCTTTTAATGCCCCTCAGAAGGGACGTTTAGGTCAGAGTGGTATAACAAGACGATTTTAATGCCCCTTACAAGAGATGTGGAGGTCAGAGTGGTATAACAAGATTGTTTTAATGCCCCTCCGAAGAGACTTGGAGGTTAGAGTTGTATAACAAGACACTTTAATGCCCCTTATAAGAGACGTGGAGGTCAGAGTGGTAAAACAAGATGCTTTTAATGCCCCTTACAAGAAACGTGGAGGTCAGAGTCGTATAACAAGACGCTTTTAATGCCCCTTAAAAGAGACGTGGAAGTCAGAGTCGTATAACAAGACGCTTTTAGTGCCCCTTAAAAGAGACGTGGAGGTCAGAGTGCTAAAACAAGACACTTTTAATGCCCCTCAGAAGAGACGTGGAGGTCAGAGTGGTATAACAAGACGCTTTTAATGCCCCTCAGAAGAGATGTGGAGGTCAGAGAAGTGTAACAAGACGATTTTAATGCCCCTTATAAGAGACGTGGAGGTCAGAGTGGTATAACAAGACGCTCTTAATGCCCCTTGCAAGAAACGTGGAGGTCAGAGTCATATAACAAGACGCTTTTGTAACGGGTCTGGGAGGCGGAACCTCTGGGCTACAATACAAGGGGGTGGTCCTTGTTAGGGAGCGGGTGGCGACCAGGCAGGCAGTCACAGGAGGTGACCTGGACAGTCTCTGAGTGAACGGGACAGTCTCTGAGTGAACGGGACAGTCTCTGAGTGAACGGGGCTGGAGGTCACGGCAAGTGACCGGGGCAGTCTCTAGGTATAGGGTTGGTATGACCTGTGGCGGCTGAAGATAGACGAGAGCTCCCAGGTGAGCAGGCGAGAGTCTCTGGATGAACGGGTGGTCACAGCATGTGACGGCGGAGCCTCCAGGAAGACCAGCGGACAGGCGACAGATGAGCGCTCCCAGGTGAGCGGGCAGAAGTCTCTGGACAGGCGGGTGGTCACAGCACGTGACGGCAGAGCCTCCGGGTAGTCAAACAGACAGGTAGCAGATGAGCGCTCCCAGGTGAGCGGGCAGGAGTCACTGGACAGGCAGGTGGTCACAGCACGTGACGGCGGAGCCTCCAGGTAGGCTACCAGGCAGATAGCAGATGTGCGCTCCCAGGTGAGCAGGCAAGCTGGTCCATAGACAGACTGACAGGAGTTGGTAGGCAGACCGTCGGACCTCAGGCAGGCAGGCAGGTAGCTGATGTGCGCTCCCAGGTGAGCGGGCAAGAGTCTCTGGAATAGCTGGTGGTCACAGCACGTGACAGCGGAGCCTCCGGGCAGGCAAGCAGGCAGGTAGCGGAGAAGCGCTCCCAGGTGAGCGGGCAGGCTGGTCCTTAGACAGACTGACAGGAGTAGTAAGGCAGACCGTCGGACCTCAGACTAGCAGACAGGTAGCAAGTAATCAGGCAGGAATCTGACAGGTAACTGGCAGGTAACTGGCAACGGGACCTGAGGGCTGAAGCACAGGTGAGACACAGGTGCAAACAACATTGCTCGGGCACCTCCATTTTGGAGGAGGTGCCTTATATATGATGAAGTCCTCCGGCCATTGGCCGGGGACTCCTTAGGACGACGCGCGCAGCCCCTTTAAGAGGAGGGGAGCACGCGCGCGCCCTAAGCACAGGGGCCGGGAAGGAGCGCGCGCTGAGAGCAGAGCGGGAGGAGGACGCCGGGAAGGAGCGCGCGCTGACAGCAGAGCGGGAGAGGGACGCCGGGCACGGGGCAGAGCGGTGAGGGGAGCAGCGTCCCTGCCTAGCAGAGGGCAGGGACGCCGGCACTACAGTACCCCCCCCTTTAGGCCCCCCCTTTTTTAGGCCAGACAGAAATTTAGCTAGGATGAGAGGGGCATGGATGTTCTCCCGGGGCTCCCACGTTCTCTCCTCAGGACCAAACCCCTTCCAATCTACCAGAAAAAAGGTCTTTCCTCTTACCCTTTTGGTGGCAAGAATGTTCTCTACCTCAAACTCGTCCTCAGCGGAAACCGGAGCAGGAGACGTACCTGTAGACTTGGAAAAAGAGTTAAGTACCACAGGTTTGAGGAGAGATACATGGAAGGAGTTAGGGATCCGTAAGTTGGCCGGGAGTTTCAATTTATAGGCCACCGGGTTGATCTGACTGGTGACCTCCAGAGGTCCGATGAACCGAGGCCCTAACTTGTAAGAAGGTATCTTGAGTCGAACATATTTAGATGAGAGCCAGACCTTATCTCCTGGACGAAATTGAGGAGGATCCAGGCGTTTTTTGTCAGCGTGTCTTTTCATCCGTTCGGACGACTGAAGGAGTGCGGATCGGGTACTCTCCCAAATGGAGGAAAATTTGCTAACGAGAGATTCCGCAGCCGGGTTGTCCACCGAGGTGGAGACAGGAAAAGGAATCCGAGGATGCTGACCAAAGACTACAAAAAACGGGGATTTGGAGGAGGATTCGCTCTCGTGATTATTGTAAGAGAACTCGGCCCATGGTAGGAGATCCACCCAGTCAGAATGGTGGGCATTAACGAAGTGCCGGAGGTAACTGGTCAGGTTCTGATTGATCCGCTCCACTTGACCATTGGACTGTGGGTGGTAAGCGGAAGAGAAGTCCAGGGTGACGTCTAGTAGTTTACAAGTGGCTCTCCAGAAGCGTGAGGTGAACTGTACCCCACGATCCGACACGATGTGGAGGGGCAGGCCATGAAGACGGAAGATGTGACGAATAAAGTCTCTAGCTAGCTCGGGTGCAGACGGGAGGCCTGGTAGGGGAACGAAATGAGCCATCTTGGAGAAGCGGTCAGCGACCACCCAAATGACCGTACAACCGGCAGAGAGTGGGAGGTCAGTTATGAAGTCCATTGCAATATGCTGCCAGGGGGCAGCAGGTACTGGGAGCGGAAGGAGGCGACCGGCTGGCAGATGTCTCGGAACCTTGTTGCGGGCACAGGACACACAGGCAGAAACAAAGTCTATTACATCCTTGTGCAGGGTAGGCCACCAGTAGTGACGGGAAATAAGCTGGAGGGTCTTCTTCTGACCAGCGTGGCCAGCCAGTTTAGACGAGTGACCCCAGTGAAGGATCTTCTCCCGATCAGGTACTGATACGAACGTCTTTCCGGGAGGGAGACGATTTAGACTCACGGGAGCCACCTGCATTACTCTGGCGGGATCGATGATGTGTTTCGGTTCTTCCTCGAGATCAGATACCAGAAAGGATCGAGACAAGGCGTCCGCCTTGACGTTTTTGTCAGCCGGGCGAAAATGAAGGACAAAATCAAAACGAGCAAAAAACAAGGACCACCGGGCTTGGCGCGGGTTAAGTCTCTGGGCATGCTGGAGGTAAGCCAAGTTCTTGTGGTCAGTGTAAATTATTACCGGGTGAAGAGCCCCCTCAAGCAGGTAACGCCACTCCTCCAATGCCAGTTTGATGGCCAATAACTCTCGATCTCCTATGGAATAATTGCGCTCTGAGGAGGAGAAGAGTTTAGAGAAGAAGCCGCAAGTTACCATCCTCCCGGAAGAAGATTTTTGAGTAAGTACCGCTCCAGCTCCAGAGGAGGAGGCGTCCACTTCCAGGAAGAACTGCTTGTTGCCGTCCGGGCGATGCAGCACCGGGGCGGAAGAGAAGGCCTGTTTTAAGGAAAGAAAGGCTTCTTCTGCTTCGGGCGGCCACTGTTTGGGATTAGTACCCTTACGGGTGAGCGCGGAAATTGGGGCAGTCCGGGAAGAGAAGTGTGGTATGAAGAGGCGGTAGTAGTTGGCGAAGCCCAGGAACCGCTGAATGGCTTTCAACCCCTCCGGTCGGGGCCATTTCTCTATGCAGACAGTTTCTCTGGATCCATTCGTAGGCCGGTCTGAGAAATAATGTAGCCCAAAAACGGAAGCGAGGTCTGCTCAAAGAGGCACTTCTCGTATTTAGCGAAGAGGTGATTCTGCCTGAGCCTGAGCAGGACCTGACGAACGTCCCTCCGGTGAGTCTGGAGATCCGGAGAGAAGACCAAGATGTCGTCCAGGTACACCACTACGCAGGAGTAGAGAAGGTCCCGGAAGATGTCATTGACCAACTCTTGAAAGACGGCAGGAGCGTTACAGAGACCAAAGGGCATTACCAGGTATTCATAGTGGCAGTCCCGGGTGTTGAATGCCGTCTTCCATTCATCCCCCTGACGGATACGAACCAGGTTGTACGCCCCACGGAGGTCTAGTTTGGTGAAGATTCTAGCCCCCCTCAGACGATCAAATAATTCTGGAATGAGCGGAAGGGGGTACTTATTCTTCACCGTGATCTGGTTTAGGCCTCTATAGTCTATACAGGGACGGAGAGAGCCGTCCTTCTTTTTGACGAAAAAGAAGCCTGCTCCTGCCGGGGAGGTAGATTTCCGGATGAATCCCCTGGCCAGATTCTCCTCAATATATTCGGACATCGACCGGGTCTCAGCAGCGGATAAAGGATAAATACGCCCACGGGGACGAGTAGTACCGGGTAACAGGTCGATGGGACAGTCGTATGGTCTATGAGGGGGTAATGTCTCTGCCTCCTTTTTATTAAAGACATCAGCATAAGACCAATAAGGAATCGGAAGTCCAGGTAGATTAGCTGGGGTAGGAGAGGGACGGACGGGATGGACGGGAACCAGGCAGGTCTTATGACAGTCTTGTCCCCAGCGAAGGACTTCTCCGGTTTGCCAGTCAAGCACGGGTGCATGTTTCTGGAGCCAAGGCAGACCTAGCAAGAGGGCGTGAGAGAGCCCAGGCAGAACATGAAAGGAGATACTTTCAGAATGCAGCATTCCCACCTGCAGAGTAATGGATTCGGTGATGAGTTGGATGGGGCGTGGTAAGAGCCCCCCATCCACGGCAGCCACAGACAAGGGTACAGCCAGAGGTTTGGTGGGGATGCGGTATTTCTCTACCAGGGACTGTGAAATAAGATTCCCGGCTGCTCCAGAGTCCAGTTGGGCTAGTTCGAAATAACGGTTCTCCCCGTAGACGATTGAAACTGACAACAGCAGGGATGGAGAGGATTTATTCTTGTCTAGGTGGACCTCTCTGAGCGAACCTAGACACAGGCGTTTCCCGACCTCTCCGGGCAGGCACGGATCCGGTGCTCCTTACTGCCACAGTAGAAGCAGGTCCCCTCGGCACGGCGTAAGTCCTGACGGGTCTTGACCATCTTGGTCTGGTCGACCTGCATAGGCTCAGGAGGGTGTACCTGGTTAGAGACAGAAGGAGTGACGGGTTTCTGAAAAGTAGGAGCTAGACGTAGTAACCTCCTCTCACGGGTGACCTCTCTGGCACGCTCCTGGAACCGTAGGTCAATCCGGGTGGCAAGAGTTATTAAGTCATCGAGAGTGGTAGGAATGTCCCGACCGGCAAGTTCATCTTTAATACGGCCGGACAGACCCTCCCAGAAGACGGAAACCAGAGCGTCGTTATCCCAGGCCAGCTCCGAGGCAAGGGTACGGAACCGTATGGCATATTGGCCCACGGTGAGGCTTTCCTGACGGAGGCGTAGCAATGATGATGCGGATGAGGTCTTCCGTCCGGGTTCGTCGAAGACTTTCCGGAAAGCGTGAGAAAAGCAGGCAAGTTGGACACCAGGGGGTCTCCTCTCTCCCATAGAGGATTTAGCCAGGCCAGAGCCTCCCCGGTGAGATGGGACATGATGAATGCAATTTTGGCTCGGTCGGAGTTAAACTGGTGGGACAATAGTTCAAAGTGCAGGGTGCACTGATTTATGAAGCCCCGAGCCTGGATGGAGTCGCCTCCGAAGCGAGGAGGTGCAGAAAGCCGGGGTCCGGGGTAGGATACCATGGTATTAGTGGGCAGCGGAGCTGCCGGATTGCGAGACATGGCACTGGCGGAGGTTGTCGGTGGAGCAGTCAGAGTGTCCAGGCGAGTATTGACATTCCGCAGGTGACCCAGGATGGACTCCTGTTGGGACCTTTGACGGGACAGTTCATGACACAGGTCCGAGAGCGAGGGAGCTTGGGTGCCACCGGGTTCCATGGCCCGAGCAAACTGTAACGGGTCTGGGAGGCGGAACCTCTGGGCTACAATACAAGGGGGCGGTCCTTGTAAGGGAGCGGGTGGCGACCAGGCAGGCAGTCACAGGAGGTGACCTGGACAGTCTCTGAGTGAACGGGACAGTCTCTGAGTGAACGGGACAGTCTCTGAGTGAACGGGGCTGGAGGTCACGGCAAGTGACCGGGGCAGTCTCTAGGTATAGGGTTGGTACGACCTGTGGCGGCTGAAGATAGACGAGAGCTCCCAGGTGAGCAGGCGAGAGTCTCTGGATGAACGGGTGGTCACAGCATGTGACGGCGGAGCCTCCAGGAAGACCAGCGGACAGGCGACAGATGAGTGCTCCCAGGTGAGCGGGCAGAAGTCTCTGGACAGGCGGGTGGTCACAGCACGTGACGGCAGAGCCTCCGGGTAGGCAAACAGACAGGTAGCAGATGAGCGCTCCCAGGTGAGCGGGCAGGAGTCACTGGACAGGCAGGTGGTCACAGCACGTGACGGCGGAGCCTCCAGGTAGGCTACCAGGCAGATAGCAGATGTGCGCTCCCAGGTGAGCGGGCAAGCTGGTCCATAGACAGACTGACAGGAGTTGGTAGGCAGACCGTCGGACCTCAGGCAGGTAGCTGATGTGCGCTCCCAGGTGAGCGGGCAAGAGTCTCTGGAATAGCTGGTGGTCACAGCACGTGACAGCGGAGCCTCCGGGCAGGCAAGCAGGCAAGTAGCGGAGAAGCGCTCCCAGGTGAGCGGGAAGGCTGGTCCTTAGACAGACTGACAGGAGTAGTAAGGCAGACCGTCGGACCTCAGACTAGCAGACAGGTAGCAAGTAATCAAGCAGGAATCTGACAGGTAACTGGCAGGTAACTGGCAACGGGACCTGAGGGCTGAAGCACAGGTGCAAACAACATTGCTCGGGCACCTCCATTTTGGAGGAGGTGCCTTATATATGATGAAGTCCTCCGGCCATTGGCCGGGGACTCCTTAGGACGACGCGCGCGGCCCCTTTAAGAGAAGGGGAGCGCGCGCGCGCGCGCCCTAAGCACAGGGGCCGGGCAGGAGCGCGCGCTGAGAGCAGAGCGGGAGGAGGACGCCGGGAAGGAGCGCGCGCTGACAGCAGAGCGGGAGAGGGACGCCGGGCACGGGGCAGAGCGGTGAGGGGAGCAGCGTCCCTGCCTAGCAGAGGGCAGGGACGCCGGCACTACAGCTTTTAATGCCCCTCAAAAGAGAAGTGGAGGTCAGAGTGGTATAGCAAGACGCTTTTAATGCCCCTTGCAACAGACGTGGAGGTCAGAGTGGTATAACAAGACACTTTTAATGTCCCTCAGAAGAGACGTGGAGGTCAGAGTGGTATAGCAAGACGCTTTTAATGGCCCTTACAATAGAAGTGGAGGTCAGAGTGGTATAACAAGACGCTTTTAATGCCCCTCCGAAGAGACGTGCATGTCAGAGTGGTATAGCAAGATGCTTTTAATGCCCATCAGAAGAGACACGGAGGTCAGAGGGGTATAACAAGATGGTTTTAATGCCCCTCAGAAGAGACGTGGGGGTCAAAGTGGTATGACAAGATGCTTTAAATGCCTCTTACAAGAGACGTGGAGGTCCGAGTGGTTTAACAAGACGCTTTTAACGCTCCTTACAAGAGACGTGGAGGTCAGAGAGGTATAACAAGATGCTTTTAATGCCCCTCAGAAGAGATGTGGAGGTCAGAGTTGTATATCAAGACGCTTTTAATGACCCTTATAAGAGACGTGGAGGTCAGAGTGGTATAACAAGACACTTTTAATGCCCCTTCCAAGAAACGTGGAGGTCAGAGTGGTATAACAAGACGCTTTTAATGCCACTCAGAAGAGACGTGGAGGTCAAAGTGGTATAACAAGATGCTTTTAATGAACATTACAAGAGACGTGGAGGTCAAAGTGGTATAACAAGACGCTTTTGTTGCCACTTACAAGAGACGTGGAGGTCAGAGTGGTATAACAAGACGCTTTTAATGCCCCTCAGAAGAGACGTGGAGGTCAGAGTGGTATAACAAAACGATTTTAATGCCCCTTACAAGAGATGTGGAGGTCAGAGTGGTATAACAAGATTGTTTTAATGCCCCTCCGAAGAGACGTGGAGGTTAGAGTTGTATAACAAGACACTTTAATGCCCCTTATAAGAGACGTGGAGGTCAGAGTGGTATAACAAGATGCTTTTAATGCCCCTTACAAGAAACGTGGAGGTCAGAGTCGTATAACAAGACGCTTTTATTGCCACTTACAAGAGACGAGGAGGTCAGAGTGGTATAACAAGATGCTTTTAATGCCCCTTACAAGAGACGTGGAGGTCAGAGTGGTATAACAAGACGCTTTTAATGCCCCTCAGAAGAGACGTGGAGGTCAGAGTGGTATAACAAGACGCTTTTAATGCCCCTTACAAGAGACATGGAGGTCAGAGTGGTATAACAAGAAGCTTTTAGTGCCCCTTACAAGATACGTGGAGGTCAGAGTGGTATAACAAGACGCTTTTAATGCCCCTTACAAGAGACGTGGAGGTCAGAGTGCTATAACAAGACACTTTTAATGCCCTTCAGAAGAGACGTGGAGGTCAGAGTGGTATAACAAGTCACTTTTAATGCCTGTCAGAAGAGAGGTGGACGTCAGAGGGGTATAACAAGACGCCTTTAATGCCTCTTTCAAGAGACGTGGAGGTCAGAGTGGTATAACAATATGCTTTTAATGCCCCTTACAAGAGACGTGGAGGTCAGAGTGGTATAACAAGACGCTTTTAATGCCCCTCAGAAGAGACGTGGAGGTCAGAGTGGTATAACAAGACACTTTAATTGCCCCTTACAAGAGACTTGGAGGTCAGAGTGGTATAACAAGACACTTTTAATGCCCCTCAGAAGGGACGTGAAGGTCAGAGTGGTATATAAAGACGCTTTTAATGCCCCTCAGAAGAGACGTGTAGGTCAGAGTGGTATAACAAGACGCTTTTAATGCCCCTTACAAGATATGTGGAGGTCAGAGTGGTATAACAAGATGGTTTTAATCCCCCTTAAAAGAGACGTGGAGGTCAGAGTGGTATAACAAGACACTTTTAATGCACCTCAGAAGAGACGTGGAGGTCAGAGTGGTATAAAAAGACGCTTTTAATGCCCCTCAGAAGAGATGTGGAGGTCAGAGAAGAGTAACAAGATGCTTTTAATGCCCCTTATAAGAGACGTGGAGGTCAGAGTGGTATAACAAGACGCTTTTAATGCCCCTTACAAGAAACGTGGAGGTCAGAGTCGTATAACAAGACGTTTTTAATGCCCCTCAAAAGAGACGTGGAGGTCAGAGTGGTATAAAAAGTCGCTTTTAATGCATGTCAGAAAAGAGGTGGAGGTCACAGTGGTATAACAAGACGCTTTTAATGCCCCTTACAAGAGACGTGGAGGTCAGAGTGGTATAACAAGATGCTTTTAAGGCCTCTTACAAGAGAAGTGGAGGTCAGATTGGTATAACAAGATGCTTTTAATGCCCCTCAGAAGAGACGTGGAGGTCAGAGTGGTATAACAAGACTCTTTAAATGCCCCTTACAAGAGACTTGGAGGTCAGAGTGGTATAACAAGACGTTTTTAATGCCCCTCAGAAGAGACGTGGAGGTCAGAGTTGTATAACAAGACGCTTTTAATTCCCCTCAGAAGAGACGTGGAGGTCAGAGTGGTATAACAAGACGCTTTTAATGCCCCTTTCAAGATACGTGGAGGCCAGAGTGGTATAACAAGAAGGTTTTAATACCCCTTAAAAGAGACGTGGAGGTCAGAGTGGTATAACAAGACGCTTTTAATGCCCCTTACAAGAGACGTGGAGGTCAGAGTGGTATAACAAGACGCTTTTAATGCCCCTCAGATGAGATGTGGAGGTCAGAGTGGTATAACAAGATGCATTTAATGCCCCTTACAAGAGACATGGAGGTCAGAGTGGTATAACAAGATGCTTTTAATGCCCCTCAGAAGGGACGTGGAGGTCAGAGTGGTATAACAAGATGATTTTAATGCCCCTTACAAGAGATGTGGAGGTCAGAGTGGTATAACAAGATTGTTTTAATGCCCCTCCGAAGAGACGTGGAGGTTAGAGTTGTATAACAAGACACTTTAATGCCCCTTATAAGAGACGTGGAGGTCAGAGTGGTATAACAAGATGCTTTTAATGCCCCTTACAAGAAACGTGGAGGTCAGAGTCGTATAACAAGACGCTTTTAATGCCCCTTAAAAGAGACGTGGAAGTCAGAGTCGTATAACAAGACGCTTTTAATGCCCCTTAAAAGAGACGTGGAGGTCAGAGTGCTATAACAAGACACTTTTAATGCCCCTCAGAAGAGACGTGGAGGTCAGAGTGGTATAACGAGACGCTTTTAATGCCCCTCAGAAGAGATGTGGAGGTCAGAGAAGTGTAACAAGACGATTTTAATGCCCCTTATAAGAGACGTGGAGGTCAGAGTGGTATAACAAGACGCTCTTAATGCCCCTTGCAAGAAACGTGGAGGTCAGAGTCGTATAACAAGACGCTTTTAATGCCCCTCAAAAGAGAAGTGGAGGTCAGAGTGGTATAACAAGACGCTTTTAATGCCTGTCAGAAGAGAGGTGGAGGTCAGAGTGGTATAACAAGACGCTTTTAATGCCCCTTACAAGAGACGTGGAGGTCAGAGTGGTATAACACGATGCTTTTAATGCCCCTCAGAAGAGACGTGGAGGTCAGAGTGGTATAACAAGGCGCTTTTAATGCCCCTTACAAGAGACATGGAGGTCAGAGTGGTATAACAAGACGATTTTAATGCCCCTCCGAAGGGACGTGGAGGTCAGAGTGGTATAACAAGACGCTTTTAATGCCCCTTACAAGAGATGTGGAGGTCAGAGTGGTATATCAAGACGCTTTTAATGCCCCTCAAAATAGACGTGGAAGTCAGAGTGGTATAACAAGATGGTTTTAATGCCCCTCCAAAGAGACGTGGAGGTCAGAGTGCTATAACAAGATGCTTTTAATGCCCCTTACAAAAGACGTGGAGGTCCGAGTGGTTTAGTAAGACGCTTTTAATGCTCCTTACAAGAGACGTGGAGGTCAGAGAGGTCTAACAAGACGCTTTTAATGCCCCTCAGAAGAGATGTGGAGGTCAGAGTTGTAAAACAAGACGCTTTTAATGCCCCTTAGAAGATACGTGGAGGTCAGAGTGGTATAACAAGACGCTTTTAATGCCCCTTACAAGAAACTTGGAGGTCAGAGTGGTATAACAAGACGCTTTTAATGCCCCTTACAAGAGACGTGGAGGTCAGCGTGCAATAACAAGACACTTTTATTGCCCCTCAGAAGAAACGTGGAGGTCAGAGTGGTATAACAAGTCCCTTTTAATGCCAGTCAGAAAAGAGGTTTAGGTCAGAGTGGAATAAAAAGACGCTCTTAATGCCCCTAACAGAGAAGTGGAGGTCAGAGTAGTATAACAAATGCTTTTAATGCCCCTAACAAGAGATGTGGAGGTCAGAGTGGTATAACAAGATGCTTTTAATGCCCCTCAGAAGAGACGTGGAGGTCAGAGTGGTATAACAAGATGCTTTTAATGCCCCTCACAAGAGACATGGAGGTCAGAGTGGTATAACAAGATGATTTTAATGCCCCTCAGAAGGGACGTGGAGGTCAGAGTGGTATAACAAGATGCTTTTAATGCCCCTTACAAGAGATGTGGAGGTCAGAGTGGTATAACAAGACGTCTTTAATGCCCCTCAGAATAGACGTGGAGGTCAGAGTGGTATAACAAGATGGTTTTAATGCCACTCCAAAGAGACGTGGAGGTCAGAGTGGTATAACAAGATGCTTTTAATGCCCCTTACAAAAGACGTGGAGGTCCGAGTGGTTTAGCAAGACGCTTTTAATGCTCCTTACAAGAGACGTGGAGGTCAGAGAGGTCTAACAAGACGCTTTAATGCCCCTCAGAAGAGATGTGGAGGTCAGAGTTGTATAACAAGACGCTTTTAATGCCCCTTAGAAGATACGTGGAGGTCAGAGTGGTATAACAAGACGGTTTTAATGCCCCTTACAAGAAACGTGGAGGTCAGAGTGGTATAACAAGATGCTTTTAATGCCCCTTATAAGAGACGTGGAGGTCAGAGTGGTATAACAAGACGCTTTTAATGCCCCTTACAAAAAACGTGGAGGTCAGAGTGGTATAACAAGACGCTTTTAATGCCCCTCAAAAGAGAAGTGGAGGTCAGAGTGGTATAGCAAGACGGTTTTAATGCCACTTACAAGAGACGTGGAGGTCAGAGTGGTATAACAAGAAGTTTTTAATGCCCCTCAGAAGACACATGGAGGTCAGAGTGGTATAACAAGATGCTTTTAATGCCCCTTACAAGAGACGTAAAGGTCAGAGTGGTAAAACAAAACGCATTTAATTCCCCTCAGAAGAGACGTGGAGGTCAGAGTGGAATAAAAAGACGCTCTTAATGCCCCTTTCAAGAGACGTGGAGGTCAGAGTGGTATAACAAAATGCTTTTAACGCACCTTACAAGAGACGTGGACGTCAGAGTGGTATTACAAAACGCTTTTAATGCCCCTTACAAAAGACATGGAGGTCAGAGTGGTATAAAAAGATGCTTTTAATGCCCCTTACAAGAGACGTGGAGATCAGAGTGTTAGAACAAGACGCTTTTAATGCCCCTTACAAGAGATGTGGAGGTCAGAGTGGTATATCAAGACGCTTTTAATGCCCCTCAGAAGAGACGTGGAGGTCAGAGTGGTATAACAAGAAGCTTTTAATGCACCTCAGAAGAGACGTGGAGCTCAGAGTGGTATAACAAGACGCTTTTATTGCCCCTTACAAGAGACGTGGAGGTCAGAGTGGTATAACAAGATGCTTTTAATGCCCCATACAAGAGACGTGGAGGTCAGAGTGGTATAACAAGACTCATTTAATGCCCCTCAGAAGAGACGTGGAGGTCAGAGTGGTATAACAAGACGCTTTCAATGACCCTTACAAGAGACGTGGAGGTCAGAGTGGCATAACAAGATTTTTTTATTGCCCCTTAGAAGAGACATGGAGGTCAGAGTGGAATAACAAGACGCTATTAATGCCCATTACAAGAGACGTGGAGGTCAGAGTGGTATAACAAGATGCTTTTAATGCCCCTCAGAAGTGACGTGGAGGTCAGAGGGGTATAGCAAGACGCATTTAATGCCGCTTACAAGAGACATGGAAGTCAGCGTGGTATAACAAGACGCTTTTTATGCCCCTTACAAGAGACGTGGAGGTCAGAGTGGTATAACAAGACTCATTTAATGCCCCTCAGAAGAGACGTGGAGGTCAGAGTGGTATAACAAGATGCTTTCAATGACCTTTACAAGAGACGTGGAGGTAAGAGTGGAATAACAAGACGCTATTAATGCCCATTACAAGAGACGTGGAGGTCAGAGTGGTATAACAAGATGCTTTTAATGCCCCTCAGAAGAGACGTGGAGGTCAGAGGGGTATAACAAGACGCATTTAATGCCGCTTACAAGAGACGTGGAGGTCAGAGTGGTATAACAAGACGCTTTTAATGCCCCTTACAAGAGACGTGGAGGTCAGAGTGGTATAAAAAGACGCTTTTAATGCCCCTCAGAAGAGACGTGGAGGTCAGAGTGGTATAAATAGACGCTTTTAATGCCCCTTACAAGAGACGTGGAGGTCAGAGTGGTATAACAAGACGCTTTTAATGCCCCTTACAAGAGACATGGAGGTCAGAGTGGTATAACAAGACGCTTTTAATGCCCCTCAGAAGGGTCGTGGAGGTCAGAGTGGTATAACAAGACGCTTTTAATGTCCCTTACAAGAGATGTGGAGGTCAGAGTGGTATAACAAGACGCTTTTAATGCCCCTCAGAAGAGACGTGGAGGTCACAGTGGTATAACAAGATGGTTTTAATGCCCTCCGAAGAGACGTGGACGTTAGAGTGGTATAACAAGATGCTTTTAATGCCCCTTATAAGAGACGTGGAGGTCAGAGTGGTATAACTTGACTCTTTTAATGCCCCTTACAAGAAACGTGGAGGTCAGAGTCGTATAACAAGACGCTTTTAATGCCCCTCAAAAGAGACGTGGAAGTCGGAGTGGTATAACAAGACTCTTTTAATGCCCCTTACAAGAGACGTGGAGGTCAGAGTGGTATAACAAGACGCTTTTAATGCCCCTTACAAGAGACGTGGAGGTCAGAGTGGTATAACAATTGCTTTTAATGCCAGTCAGAAGAGAGGTGGAGGTCAGAGTGGTATAACAAGATGCCTTTAATGCCCCTTACAAGAGACTTGGAGGTCAGAGTGGTATAACAAGGCACTTTTAATGCCCCTCAGAAGGGAAGTGGAGGTCAGAATGGTATAACAAGACGCTTTTAATGCCCCTCAGAAGAGATGTGGAGGTCAGAGAAGTGTAAGAAGACGCTTTTAATGCCCCTTATAAGAGACGTGGAGGTCAGAGTGGTATAACAAGTCGCGTTTAATGCCCCTTACAAGAAATGTGGAGGTCAGAGTCGTATAACAAGATGTTTTTAATGATCCTCAAAAGAGACGTGGAGGTCAGAGTGGTATAACAAGTCGCTTTTAATGCATGTCAGAAAAGAGGTGGAGGTCACAGTGGTATAACAAGACGCTTTTAATGTCCCTCAGAAGAGACGTGGAGGTCAGAGTGGTATAACAAGACTCTTTAAATGCCCCTTACAAGAGATGTGGAGGTCAGAGTGGTATAACAAGACGCTTTTAATGCCCCTCAGAAGAGACGTGGAGGTCAGAGTGGTATAACAAGACGCTTTTAATGCCCCATACAAGAGACGTGGAGGTCAGAGTGGTATAACAAGACTCATTTAATGCCCCTCAGAAGAGACGTGGAGGTCAGAGTGGTATAACTAGACGATTTCAATGACCCTTACAAGAGACGTGGAGGTCAGAGTGGCATAACAAGATTTTTTTATTGCCCCTTAGAAGAGACATGGAGGTCAGAGTGGAATAACAAGACGCTATTAATGCCCATTACAAGAGACGTGGAGGTCAGAGTGGTATAACAAGATGCTTTTAATACCCCTCAGAAGAGACGTGGAGGTCAGAGGGGTATAGCAAGACTCATTTAATGCCGCTTACAAGAGACATGGAAGTCAGCGTGGTATAACAAGACGCTTTTAATGCCGATTACAAGAGACGTGGAGGTCAGAGTGGTATAACAAGACTCATTTAATGCCCCTCAGAAGAGACGTGGAGGTCAGAGTGGTATAACAAGACGCTTTCAATGACCTTTACAAGAGACGTGGAGGTAAGAGTGGCATAACAAGACTCTTTTATTGCCCCTTAGTAGAGACGTGGAGGTCAGAGTGGAATAACAAGACGCTATTAATGCCCATTACAAGAGACGTGGAGGTCAGAGTGGTATAACAAGATGCTTTTAATGCCCCTCAGAAGAGACGTGGAGGTCAGAGGGGTATAGCAAGACGCATTTAATGCCGCTTACAAGAGACATGGAAGTCAGCGTGGTATAACAAGACGCTTTTAATGCCCCTTACAAGAGACGTGGAGGTCAGAGTGGTATAACAAGACTCATTTAATGCCCCTCAGAAGAGACGTGGAAGTCAGAGTGGTATAACAAGACGCTTTCAATGACCTTTACAAGAGACGTGGAGGTAAGAGTGGCATAACAAGACTCTTTTATTGCCCCTTAGAAGAGACGTGGAGGTCAGAGTGGAATAACATGACGCTATTAATGCCCATTACAAGAGACGTGGAGGTCAGAGTGGTATAACAAGATGCTTTTAATGCCCCTCAGAAGAGACGTGGAGGTCAGAGGGGTATAACAAGACGCATTTAATGCCGCTTACAAGAGACGTGGAGGTCAGAGTGGTATAACAAGACGCTTTTAATGCCCCTTACAAGAGACGTGGAGGTCAGAGTGGTATAAAAAGACGCTTTTAATGCCCCTCAGAAGAGACGTGGAGGTCAGAGTGGTATAAATAGACGCTTTTAATGCCCCTTACAAGAGACGTGGAGGTCAGAGTGGTATAACAAGAAGCTTTTAATGCCCCTCAGAAGAGACATGGAGGTCAGAGTGGTATAACAAGACGATTTTAATGCCCCTTACAAGAGACGTGGAGGCCAGAGTGGTATAACAAGACGCTTTTAATGCCCTTCAGAAGAGACGTGGAGGTCAGAGTGGTATAACAAGATGCTTTAATGACCCTTAAAAGAGACGTGGAGTTCAGAGTGGTATAACAGGACGCTTTTAATGCCACTTACAAGAGACGTGGAGGTCAGAATGGTATAACAATACGCTTTTAATGCCCCTCAGAAGAGACATGGAGGTCAGAGTGGTATAACAAGACGCTTTTAATGCCCCTCAGAAGAGACGTGGATGTCAGAGTGGTATAACAAGACGCTGTTAATGCCCCTTACAAGAGACGTGGAGGTCAGAGTGGTATAGCAAGACGCTTTTAATGCCCCTCAGAAGAGACGTGGAGGTCAGAGTGGTATAACAAGACGCTTTTAATGCCCCTCAGAAGAGACGTGGAGATCAGAGTGGTATAACAAGATGGTTTTAATGCCCCTCAGAAGAGACGTGGAGGTCAGAGTGGTATAACAAGATGCTTTTAATGGCCCTTACAAAAGACGTGGAGGTCCGAGTGGTTTAGCAAGACGCTTTTAATGCTCCTTACAAGAGACGTGGAGATCAGAGAGGTCTAACAAGACTCTTTTAATGCCCCTCAGAAGAGATGTGGAGGTCAGAGATGTATAACAAGACGCTTTTAATGCCCCGTATAAGAGACGTGGAGGTCAGACTGGTATAACAAGACGCTTTTAATGCCCCTTACAAGAAACGTGGAGGTCAGAGTGGTATAACAAGGCGCTTTTAATGCCCCTTACAAGAGACGTGGAGGTCAGAGTGCAATAACAAGACACTTTTAATGCCACTCAGAAGAAACGTGGAGGTCAGTGTGGTATAACAAGTCACTTTTAATGCCTGTCAGAAGAGAGGTGGAGGTCAGAGTGGAATAAAAAGAAGCTCTTAATGCCCCTTACAAGAGACGTGGAGGTCAGAGTGGTATAACAAGATGCTTTTAATGCCCCTTACAAGAGACTTGGAGGTCAGAGTGCTATAACAAGATGCTTTTAATGCCCCTCAGAAGAGAAGTGGAGGTCAGAGTGGTATAACAAGATGCTTTTAATGCCCCTCAGAAGAGACGTGGAGGTCAGAGTGGTATAACAAGATGCTTTTAATGCCCCTTACAAGAGACGTGGAGGTCAGAGTGGTATAACAATACGCTTTTAATGCCCCTCAGAAGAGACATGGAGGTCAGAGTGGTATAACAAGACGCTTTTAATGCCCCTTACAAGAGACGTGGAGGTCAGAGTGGTATAACAATAGCTTTTAATGCCCCTCAGAAGAGACGTGGATGTCAGAGTGGTATAACAAGACGCTTTTAATGCCCCTTACAAGAGACGTGGAGGTCAGAGTCGTATAACAAGACACTTTTAATGCCCCTCAGAAGAGATGTGGAGGTCAGAGTGGTATAACAAGACGCTTTTAATGGCCATTACAAGAGACGTGGAGGTCAGAGTGGTATAACAAGATGCTTTTAATGCCCCTCAGAAGAGAAGTGGAGTTCAGAGTGGTATAACAAGAGTCTTTTAATGCCTCTCATAAGAGACGTGCATGTCAGAGTGGTATAACAAGACGCCTTTAATGCCCCTCAGTAAAGACGTTGAGGTCAGATTAGAATAACAAGATGCTTTTAATACCCCTTACAAGAGACGTGGAGGTCAGAGTGGTATAACAATACGCTTTTAATGCCCCTTACAAGAGACGTGGAAGTCAGAGTGGTATAACAAGACTCTTTTAATGCCCCTCAGAAGAGACGTGGAGGTCAGAGAGGGAAAAAAAAGATGCTTTTAATGCCTTTCAGAAGAGACGTGGAGGTCAAAGTGGTATAACAAGATGCTTTTAATGCCCCTCAGAAGATATGTGGAGGTCAGAGTTGTATATCAAGACCCTTTTAGTGACCCTTATATGAGACGTGGAGGTCAGAGTGGTATAACACGACACTTTTAATGCCCCTTACAAGAAACGTGGAGGTCAGAGTGGTATAACAAGACTCTTTTAATGCCCCTTACAAAAGACGTGGAGGTCAGATTCGTATAACAAGACGCTTTTATTGCCCCTCAGAAGAGACGTGAAGGTTAGAGTGGTATAACACGACGCTTTTAATGCCACTCAGAAGAGACGTGGAGGTCAGAGTGGTATAACAAGATGCTTTTAATGAACATTACAAGAGACGTGGAGGTCAAAGTGGTATAACAAGACGCTTTTGTTGCCACTTACAAGAGACGTGGAGGTCAGAGTGGTATAACAAGACGCTTTTAATGCCCCTCAGAAGAGACGTGGAGGTCAGAGTGGTATAACAAAACGCTTTTAATGCCCCATACAAGAGACGTGGAGGTCAGAGTGGTATAACAAGATGCTTTTAATGCCCCTTACAAGAGACGTAAAGGTCAGAGTGGTAAAACAAGACGCATTTAATTCCCCTCAGAAGAGACGTGGAGGTCAGAGTGGAATAAAAAGACGCTCTTAATGCCCCTTTCAAGAGACGTGGAGGTCAGAGTGGTATAACAAAATGCTTTTAACGCACCTTACAAGAGACGTGGACGTCAGAGTGGTATTACAAAACGCTTTTAATGCCCCTTACAAAAGACATGGAGGTCAGAGTGGTATAAAAAGATGCTTTTAATGCCCCTTACAAGAGACGTGGAGATCAGAGTGTTAGAACAAGACGCTTTTAATGCCCCTTACAAGAGATGTGGAGGTCAGAGTGGTATATCAAGACGCTTTTAATGCCCCTCAGAAGAGACGTGGAGGTCAGAGTGGTATAACAAGAAGCTTTTAATGCACCTCAGAAGAGACGTGGAGCTCAGAGTGGTATAACAAGACGCTTTTATTGCCCCTTACAAGAGACGTGGAGGTCAGAGTGGTATAACAAGATGCTTTTAATGCCCATCAGAAGAGACGTGGAGGTCAGAGTCGTATAACAAGAAGCTTTTAATGCCCCTCAGAAGAGAAGTGGAGGTCAGAGTGGTATAACAAAACGCTTTTAATGCCGCTTACAAGAGACGTGGAGGTCAGAGTGGTATAACAAGACGCTTTTAATGCCCCTTACAAAAGACGTGGAATTCAGAGTGGTATAACAAGACGCTTTTAATGCCCCTCAGAAGAGACGTGGAGGTCAGAGAGGTATAACACGACGCTTTTAATGCCCCTTACAAGAGACGTGGAGGTCAGAGTGGTATAACAAGACGCTTTTAATGCCACTCAGAAGAGACGTGGAGGTCAGAGTGGTATAACAAGATGCTTTTAATGAACCTTAGAGACGTGGAGGTCAGAGTGCTATAACAAGACACTTTTAATGCCCTTCAGAAGAGACGTGGAGGTCAGAGTGGTATAACAAGATTGTTTTAATGCCCCTCCGAAGAGACGTGGAGGTTAGAGTTGTATAACAAGACACATTAATGCCCCTTATAAGAGACGTGGAGGTCAGAGTGGTATAACAAGATGCTTTTAATGACCCTTACAAGAAACGTGGAGGTCAGAGTCGTATAACAAGACGCTTTTAATACCCCTTAAAAGAGACGTGGAAGTCAGAGTGGTATAACAAGAAGCTTTTAGTGCCCCTTACAAGAGACGTGGAGGTCAGAGTGGTATAACAAGACGCTTTTAATGCCCCTTACAAGAGACGTGGAGGTCAGAGTGCTATAACAAGACACTTTTAATGCCCTTCAGAAGAGACGTGGAGGTCAGAGTGGTATAACAAGTCGATTTTAATGCCTGTCAGAAGAGAGGTGGACGTCAGAGGGGTATAACAAGTCGCCTTTAATGCCCCTTTCAAGAGACGTGGAGGTCAGAGTGGTATAACAATATGCTTTTAATGCCCCTTACAAGAGACGTGGAGGTCAGAGTGGTATAACAAGACGCTTTTAATGCCCCTCAGAAGAGACGTGGAGGTCAGAGTGGTATAACAAGACACTTTAATTGCCCCTTACAAGAGACTTGGAGGTCAGAGTGGTATAACAAGACACTTTTAATGCCCCTCAGAAGGGACGTGAAGGTCAGAGTGGTATAACAAGACGCTTTTAATGCCCCTTACAAGATATGTGGAGGTCAGAGTGGTATAACAAGACGGTTTTAATCCCCCTTGAAAGAGACGTGGAGGTCAGAGTGGTATAACAAGACACTTTTAATGCACCTCAGAAGAGACGTGGAGGTCAGAGTGGTATAACAAGACACTTTTAATGCCCCCCAGAAGAGATGTGGAGGTCAGAGAAGTGTAATAAGATGCTTTTAATGCCCCTTATAAGAGACGTGGAGGTCAGAGTGGTATAACAAGACGCTTTTAGTGCCCCTTACAAGAAACGTGGAGGTCAGAGTCGTATAACAAGACCTTTTTAATGCCCCTCAAAAGAGACGTGGAGGTCAGAGTGGTATAACAAGTCGCTTTTAATGCATGTCAGAAAAGAGGTGGAGGTCACAGTGGTATAACAAGACGCTTTTAATGCCCTTTACAAGAGACGTGGAGGTCAGAGTGATATAACAAGATGCTTTTAAGGCCCCTTACAAGAGAAGTGGAGGTCAGATTGGTATAACAAGACGCTTTTAATGCCCCTCAGAAGAGACGAGGAGGTCAGAGTGGTATAACAAGACTCTTTAAATGCTCCTTACAAGAGACTTGGAGGTCAGAGTGGTATAACAAGATGTTTTTAATGCCCCTCAGAAGAGACGTGGAGGTCAGAGTGGTATAGCAAGACGCTTTTAATGCCCCTCAGAAGAGACGTGGAGGTCAGAGTGGTATAACAAGACGCTTTTAATGCCCCTCAGAAGAGACGTGGAGATCAGAGTGGTATAACAAGATGGTTTTAATGCCCCTCAGAAGAGACGTGGAGGTCAGAGTGGTATAACAAGATGCTTTTAATGGCCCTTACAAAAGACGTGGAGGTCCGAGTGGTTTAGCAAGACGCTTTTAATGCTCCTTACAAGAGACGTGGAGATCAGAGAGGTCTAACAAGACTCTTTTAATGCCCCTCAGAAGAGATGTGGAGGTCAGAGATGTATAACAAGACGCTTTTAATGCCCCGTATAAGAGACGTGGAGGTCAGACTGGTATAACAAGACGCTTTTAATGCCCCTTACAAGAAACGTGGAGGTCAGAGTGGTATAACAAGGCGCTTTTAATGCCCCTTACAAGAGACGTGGAGGTCAGAGTGCAATAACAAGACACTTTTAATGCCACTCAGAAGAAACGTGGAGGTCAGTGTGGTATAACAAGTCACTTTTAATGCCTGTCAGAAGAGAGGTGGAGGTCAGAGTGGAATAAAAAGAAGCTCTTAATGCCCCTTACAAGAGACGTGGAGGTCAGAGTGGTATAACAAGATGCTTTTAATGCCCCTTACAAGAGACTTGGAGGTCAGAGTGCTATAACAAGATGCTTTTAATGCCCCTCAGAAGAGAAGTGGAGGTCAGAGTGGTATAACAAGATGCTTTTAATGCCCCTCAGAAGAGACGTGGAGGTCAGAGTGGTATAACAAGATGCTTTTAATGCCCCTTACAAGAGACGTGGAGGTCAGAGTGGTATAACAATACGCTTTTAATGCCCCTCAGAAGAGACATGGAGGTCAGAGTGGTATAACAAGACGCTTTTAATGCCCCTTACAAGAGACGTGGAGGTCAGAGTGGTATAACAATAGCTTTTAATGCCCCTCAGAAGAGACGTGGATGTCAGAGTGGTATAACAAGACGCTTTTAATGCCCCTTACAAGAGACGTGGAGGTCAGAGTCGTATAACAAGACACTTTTAATGCCCCTCAGAAGAGATGTGGAGGTCAGAGTGGTATAACAAGACGCTTTTAATGGCCATTACAAGAGACGTGGAGGTCAGAGTGGTATAACAAGATGCTTTTAATGCCCCTCAGAAGAGAAGTGGAGTTCAGAGTGGTATAACAAGAGTCTTTTAATGCCTCTCATAAGAGACGTGCATGTCAGAGTGGTATAACAAGACGCCTTTAATGCCCCTCAGTAAAGACGTTGAGGTCAGATTAGAATAACAAGATGCTTTTAATACCCCTTACAAGAGACGTGGAGGTCAGAGTGGTATAACAATACGCTTTTAATGCCCCTTACAAGAGACGTGGAAGTCAGAGTGGTATAACAAGACTCTTTTAATGCCCCTCAGAAGAGACGTGGAGGTCAGAGAGGGAAAAAAAAGATGCTTTTAATGCCCTTCAGAAGAGACGTGGAGGTCAAAGTGGTATAACAAGATGCTTTTAATGCCCCTCAGAAGAGATGTGGAGGTCAGAGTTGTATATCAAGACCCTTTTAGTGACCCTTATATGAGACGTGGAGGTCAGAGTGGTATAACACGACACTTTTAATGCCCCTTACAAGAAACGTGGAGGTCAGAGTGGTATAACAAGACTCTTTTAATGCCCCTTACAAAAGACGTGGAGGTCAGATTCGTATAACAAGACGCTTTTATTGCCCCTCAGAAGAGACGTGAAGGTTAGAGTGGTATAACACGACGCTTTTAATGCCACTCAGAAGAGACGTGGAGGTCAGAGTGGTATAACAAGATGCTTTTAATGAACATTACAAGAGACGTGGAGGTCAAAGTGGTATAACAAGACGCTTTTGTTGCCACTTACAAGAGACGTGGAGGTCAGAGTGGTATAACAAGACGCTTTTAATGCCCCTCAGAAGAGACGTGGAGGTCAGAGTGGTATAACAAAACGCTTTTAATGCCCCATACAAGAGACGTGGAGGTCAGAGTGGTATAACAAGATGCTTTTAATGCCCCTTACAAGAGACGTAAAGGTCAGAGTGGTAAAACAAGACGCATTTAATTCCCCTCAGAAGAGACGTGGTGGTCAGAGTGGAATAAAAAGACGCTCTTAATGCCCCTTTCAAGAGACGTGGAGGTCAGAGTGGTATAACAAAATGCTTTTAACGCACCTTACAAGAGACGTGGACGTCAGAGTGGTATTACAAAACGCTTTTAATGCCCCTTACAAAAGACATGGAGGTCAGAGTGGTATAAAAAGATGCTTTTAATGCCCCTTACAAGAGACGTGGAGATCAGAGTGTTAGAACAAGACGCTTTTAATGCCCCTTACAAGAGATGTGGAGGTCAGAGTGGTATATCAAGACGCTTTTAATGCCCCTCAGAAGAGACGTGGAGGTCAGAGTGGTATAACAAGAAGCTTTTAATGCACCTCAGAAGAGACGTGGAGCTCAGAGTGGTATAACAAGACGCTTTTATTGCCCCTTACAAGAGACGTGGAGGTCAGAGTGGTATAACAAGATGCTTTTAATGCCCATCAGAAGAGACGTGGAGGTCAGAGTCGTATAACAAGAAGCTTTTAATGCCCCTCAGAAGAGAAGTGGAGGTCAGAGTGGTATAACAAAACGCTTTTAATGCCGCTTACAAGAGACGTGGAGGTCAGAGTGGTATAACAAGACGCTTTTAATGCCCCTTACAAAAGACGTGGAATTCAGAGTGGTATAACAAGACGCTTTTAATGCCCCTCAGAAGAGACGTGGAGGTCAGAGAGGTATAACACGACGCTTTTAATGCCCCTTACAAGAGACGTGGAGGTCAGAGTGGTATAACAAGACGCTTTTAATGCCACTCAGAAGAGACGTGGAGGTCAGAGTGGTATAACAAGATGCTTTTAATGAACCTTAGAGACGTGGAGGTCAGAGTGCTATAACAAGACACTTTTAATGCCCTTCAGAAGAGACGTGGAGGTCAGAGTGGTATAACAAGATTGTTTTAATGCCCCTCCGAAGAGACATGGAGGTTAGAGTTGTATAACAAGACACATTAATGCCCCTTATAAGAGACGTGGAGGTCAGAGTGGTATAACAAGATGCTTTTAATGACCCTTACAAGAAACGTGGAGGTCAGAGTCGTATAACAAGACGCTTTTAATACCCCTTAAAAGAGACGTGGAAGTCAGAGTGGTATAACAAGAAGCTTTTAGTGCCCCTTACAAGAGACGTGGAGGTCAGAGTGGTATAACAAGACGCTTTTAATGCCCCTTACAAGAGACGTGGAGGTCAGAGTGCTATAACAAGACACTTTTAATGCCCTTCAGAAGAGACGTGGAGGTCAGAGTGGTATAACAAGTCGCTTTTAATGCCTGTCAGAAGAGAGGTGGACGTCAGAGGGGTATAACAAGTCGCCTTTAATGCCCCTTTCAAGAGACGTGGAGGTCAGAGTGGTATAACAATATGCTTTTAATGCCCCTTACAAGAGACGTGGAGGTCAGAGTGGTATAACAAGACGCTTTTAATGCCCCTCAGAAGAGACGTGGAGGTCAGAGTGGTATAACAAGACACTTTAATTGCCCCTAACAAGAGACTTGGAGGTCAGAGTGGTATAACAAGACACTTTTAATGCCCCTCAGAAGGGACGTGAAGGTCAGAGTGGTATAACAAGACGCTTTTAATGCCCCTTACAAGATATGTGGAGGTCAGAGTGGTATAACAAGACGGTTTTAATCCCCCTTGAAAGAGACGTGGAGGTCAGAGTGGTATAACAAGACACTTTAAATGCACCTCAGAAGAGACGTGGAGGTCAGAGTGGTATAACAAGACACTTTTAATGCCCCCCAGAAGAGATGTGGAGGTCAGAGAAGTGTAATAAGATGCTTTTAATGCCCCTTATAAGAGACGTGGAGGTCAGAGTGGTATAACAAGACGCTTTTAGTGCCCCTTACAAGAAACGTGGAGGTCAGAGTCGTATAACAAGACGTTTTTAATGCCCCTCAAAAGAGACGTGGAGGTCAGAGTGGTATAACAAGTCGCTTTTAATGCATGTCAGAAAAGAGGTGGAGGTCACAGTGGTATAACAAGACGCTTTTAATGCCCTTTACAAGAGACGTGGAGGTCAGAGTGATATAACAAGATGCTTTTAAGGCCCCTTACAAGAGAAGTGGAGGTCAGATTGGTATAACAAGACGCTTTTAATGCCCCTCAGAAGAGACGAGGAGGTCAGAGTGGTATAACAAGACTCTTTAAATGCTCCTTACAAGAGACTTGGAGGTCAGAGTGGTATAACAAGATGTTTTTAATGCCCCTCAGAAGAGACGTGGAGGTCAGAGTTGTATAACAAGACGCTTTTAATGCCCCTTTCAAGATACGTGGAGGCCAGAGTGGTATAACAAGAAGGTTTTAATACCCCTTAAAAGAGACGTGGAGGTCAGAGTGGTATAACAAGACGCTTTTAATGCCCCTCAGATGAGATGTGGAGGTCAGAGTGGTATAACAAGATGCTTTTAATGCCCCTTACAAGAGACATGGAGGTCAGAGTGGTATAAAAAGACGCTTTTAATGCCCGTCAGAAGGGACGTGGAGGTCAGAGTGGTATAACAAGACGATTTTAATGCCCCTTACAAGAGATGTGGAGGTCAGAGTGGTATAACAAGATTGTTTTAATGCCCCTCCCAAGAGACTTGGAGGTTAGAGTTGTATAACAAGACTCTTTTAATGCCCTTTACAAGAGACGTGGAGGTCAGAGTGATATAACAAGATGCTTTTAATGCCCCTTACAAGAAACGTGGAGGTCAGAGTCGTATAACAAGACGCTTTTAATGCCCCTTAAAAGAGACGTGGAAGTCAGAGTCGTATAACAAGACGCTTTTAGTGCCCCTTAAAAGAGACGTGGAGGTCATAGTGCTAAAACAAGACACTTTTAATGCCCCTCAGAAGAGACGTGGAGGTCAGAGTGGTATAACAAGATGCTTTTAATGCCCCTCAGAAGAGATGTGGAGGTCAGAGAAGTGTAACAAGACGATTTTAATGCCCCTTATAAGAGACGTGGAGGTCAGAGTGGTATAACAAGACGCTCTTAATGCCCCTTGCAAGAAACGTGGAGGTCAGAGTCGTATAAAAAGACGCTTTTAATGCCCCTCAAAAGAGAAGTGGAGGTCAGAGTGGTATAATAAGACACTTTTAATGTCCCTCAGAAGAGACGTGGAGGTCAGAGTGGTATAGCAAGACGCTTTTAATGGCCCTTACAATAGAAGTGGAGGTCAGAGTGGTATAACAAGACGCTTTTAATGCCCCTCCGAAGAGACGTGCATGTCAGAGTGGTATAGCAAGACGCTTTTAATGCCCATCAGAAGAGACACGGAGGTCAGAGGGGTATAACAAGATGCTTTTAATGCCCCTCAGAAGAGACGTGGGGGTCAAAGTGGTATGACAAGATGCTTTAAATGCCTCTTACAAGAGACGTGGAGGTCCGAGTGGTTTAACAAGACGCTTTTAACGCTCCTTACAAGAGACGTGGAGGTCAGAGAGGTATAACAAGATGCTTTTAATGCCCCTCAGAAGAGATGTGGAGGTCAGAGTTGTATATCAAGACGCTTTTAATGACCCTTATAAGAGACGTGGAGGTCAGAGTGGTATAACAAGACGCTGTTAATGCCCCTTACAAGAGACGTGGAGGTCAGAGTGGTATAGCAAGACGCTTTTAATGCCCCTCAGAAGAGACGTGGAGGTCAGAGTGGTATAACAAGACGCTTTTAATGCCCCTCAGAAGAGACGTGGAGATCAGAGTGGTATAACAAGATGGTTTTAATGCCCCTCAGAAGAGACGTGGAGGTCAGAGTGGTATAACAAGATGCTTTTAATGGCCCTTACAAAAGACGTGGAGGTCCGAGTGGTTTAGCAAGACGCTTTTAATGCTCCTTACAAGAGACGTGGAGATCAGAGAGGTCTAACAAGACTCTTTTAATGCCCCTCAGAAGAGATGTGGAGGTCAGAGATGTATAACAAGACGCTTTTAATGCCCCGTATAAGAGACGTGGAGGTCAGACTGGTATAACAAGACGCTTTTAATGCCCCTTACAAGAAACGTGGTGGTCAGAGTGGTATAACAAGGCGCTTTTAATGCCCCTTACAAGAGACGTGGAGGTCAGAGTGCAATAACAAGACACTTTTAATGCCACTCAGAAGAAACGTGGAGGTCAGTGTGGTATAACAAGTCACTTTTAATGCCTGTCAGAAGAGAGGTGGAGGTCAGAGTGGAATAAAAAGAAGCTCTTAATGCCCCTTACAAGAGACGTGGAGGTCAGAGTGGTATAACAAGATGCTTTTAATGCCCCTTACAAGAGACTTGGAGGTCAGAGTGCTATAACAAGATGCTTTTAATGCCCCTCAGAAGAGAAGTGGAGGTCAGAGTGGTATAACAAGATGCTTTTAATGCCCCTCAGAAGAGACGTGGAGGTCAGAGTGGTATAACAAGATGCTTTTAATGCCCCTTACAAGAGACGTGGAGGTCAGAGTGGTATAACAATACGCTTTTAATGCCCCTCAGAAGAGACATGGAGGTCAGAGTGGTATAACAAGACGCTTTTAATGCCCCTTACAAGAGACGTGGAGGTCAGAGTGGTATAACAATAGCTTTTAATGCCCCTCAGAAGAGACGTGGATGTCAGAGTGGTATAACAAGACGCTTTTAATGCCCCTTACAAGAGACGTGGAGGTCAGAGTCGTATAACAAGACACTTTTAATGCCCCTCAGAAGAGATGTGGAGGTCAGAGTGGTATAACAAGACGCTTTTAATGGCCATTACAAGAGACGTGGAGGTCAGAGTGGTATAACAAGATGCTTTTAATGCCCCTCAGAAGAGAAGTGGAGTTCAGAGTGGTATAACAAGACTCTTTTAATGCCTCTCATAAGAGACGTGCATGTCAGAGTGGTATAACAAGACGCCTTTAATGCCCCTCAGTAAAGACGTTGAGGTCAGATTAGAATAACAAGATGCTTTTAATACCCCTTACAAGAGACGTGGAGGTCAGAGTGGTATAACAATACGCTTTTAATGCCCCTTACAAGAGACGTGGAAGTCAGAGTGGTATAACAAGACTCTTTTAATGCCCCTTACAAAAGACGTGGAGGTCAGATTCGTATAACAAGACGCTTTTATTGTCCCTCAGAAGAGACGTGAAGGTTAGAGTGGTATAACACGACGCTTTTAATGCCACTCAGAAGAGACGTGGAGGTCAGAGTGGTATAACAAGATGCTTTTAATGAACATTACAAGAGACGTGGAGGTCAAAGTGGTATAACAAGACGCTTTTGTTGCCACTTACAAGAGACGTGGAGGTCAGAGTGGTATAACAAGACGCTTTTAATGCCCCTCAGAAGAGACGTGGAGGTCAGAGTGGTATAACAAAACGCTTTTAATGCCCCATACAAGAGACGTGGAGGTCAGAGTGGTATAACAAGATGCTTTTAATGCCCCTTACAAGAGACGTAAAGGTCAGAGTGGTAAAACAAGACGCATTTAATTCCCCTCAGAAGAGACGTGGAGGTCAGAGTGGAATAAAAAGACGCTCTTAATGCCCCTTTCAAGAGACGTGGAGGTCAGAGTGGTATAACAAAATGCTTTTAATGCACCTTACAAGAGACGTGGACGTCAGAGTGGTATTACAAAACGCTTTTAATGCCCCTTACAAAAGACATGGAGGTCAGAGTGGTATAAAAAGATGCTTTTAATGCCCCTTACAAGAGACGTGGAGATCAGAGTGTTAGAACAAGACGCTTTTAATGCCCCTTACAAGAGATGTGGAGGTCAGAGTGGTATATCAAGACGCTTTTAATGCCCCTTATAAGAGACGTGGAGGTCAGAGTGGTATATCAAGACGCTCTTAATGCCCCTTGCAAGAAACGTGGAGGTCAGAGTCGTATAACAAGACGCTTTTAATGCCCATCAAAAGACAAGTGGAGGTCAGAGTGGTATAGCAAGACGCTTTTAATGCCCCTTGCAACAGACGTGGAGGTCAGAGTGGTATAACAAGACACTTTTAATGTCCCTCAGAAGAGACGTGGAGGTCAGAGTGGTATAACAAGATGCTTTTAATTGCCCTTACAATAGAAGTGGAGGTCAGAGTGGTATAACAAGATGCTTTTAATGCCCCTCCGAAGAGACGTGCATGTCAGAGTGGTATAACACGATGCTTTTAATGCCCATCAGAAGAGACGCGGAGGTCAGAGGGGTATAACAAGATGCTTTAATGCTCCTCAGAAGAGACGTGGAGGTCAAAGTGGTATGACAAGATGCTTTAAATGCCTCTTACAAGAGACGTGGAGGTCCGAGTGGTTTAACAAGACGCTTTTACCGCTCCTTACAAGAGACATGGAGGTCAGAGAGGTATAACAATATGCTTTTAATGCCCCTCAGAAGAGATGTGGAGGTCAGAGTGGTATAACAAGACGCTTTTAATGCCACTCAGAAGAGACTTGGAGGTCAGAGTGGTATAACAAGACACTTTTAATGCCCCTTACAACAGACGTGGAGGTCAGAGTGGTATTACAAGACGCTTTTAATGCCCCTTACAAAAGATATGGCGGTCAGAGTGGTATAACAAGATGCTTTTAATGCCCCTCAGAAGGGACGTGGAGGTCAGAGTGGTATAACAAGACGCTTTTAATGCCCCTTACAAGAGATGTGGAGGTCAGAGTGGTATATCAATACGCTTTTAATGCCCCTCAGAAGAGACATGGAGGTCAGAGTGGTATAACAAGAAACTTTTAATGCCCCTCAGAAGAGACGTGGAGGTCAGAGATGTATAACAAGACGCTTTTAATGCCCCTTACAAGAGACGTGGAGGACAGAGTGGTATAACAAGATGCTTTTAATGCCCATCAGAAGAGACGTGGAGGTCAGAGTGGTATAACAAGAAGCTTTTAATGCCCCTCAGAAGAGACGTGGAGGTCAGAGTGGTATAACAAGATACTTTTAATGCCCCTTACAAAAGACGTGGAGGTCAGAGTGGTATAACAAGACGCTTTTAATGCCCCTCAGAAGAGAGGTGGAGGTCACAGAGGTATAACACAACGCTTTTAATGCCCCTTACAAGAGACGTGGAGGTCAGAGTGGTATAACAAGACGCTTTTAATGCCACTCAGGAGAGACGTGGAGGTCAGAGTGGTATAACAAGATGCTTTTAATGAACCTTACAAGAGACGTGGAGGTCAGAGTGGTATAACAAGAAGCTTTTAATGCCCCTCAGAAGAGAAGTGGAGGTCAGAGTGGTATAACAAAACGCTTTTAATGCCGCTTACAAGAGACGTGGAGGTCAGAGAGGTATAACAAGATGCTTTTAATGCCCCTTACAAAAGACGTGGAGGTCAGAGTGGTATAACAAGACTCTTTTAATGCCACTCAGAAGAGACGTGGAGGTCAGAGTGGTATAACAAGATGCTTTTAATGAACCTTACAAGAGACGTGGAGGTCAGAGTGGTATAACAAGACGCTTTTATTACCACTTACAAGAGACGTGGAGGTCAGAGTGGTATAACAAGATGCTCTTAATGCCCCTTACAAGAGACGTGGAGGTCAGAGTGGAATAACAACACGCTTTTAATGCCCCTCAGAAGAGACGTGGAGGTCAGAGTGGTATAACAAGACTCTTTTAATGCCCCTTACAAGAGACGTAAAGGTCAGAGTACTAAAACAAGACGCATTTAATGCCCCTCAGAAGAGACTTGGAGGTCAGAGTGGAATAAAAAGACGCTCTTAATGCCCCTTACAAGAGACGTGGAGGTCAGAGTGGTATAACAAAATGCTTTTAATGCACCTTACAAGAGATGTGGAGGTCAGAGTGGTATTACAAGAAGCTTTTAATGCCCCTTACAAAAGACATGGAGGTCAGAGTGGTATAACAAGATGCTTTTAATGCCCCTCAGAAGGGACGTGGAGGTCAGAGTGGTATAACAAAACGCTTTTAATGCCCCATACAAGAGACGTGGAGGTCAGAGTGGTATAACAAGATGCTTTTAATGCCCCTTACAAGAGACTTAAAGGTCAGAGTGGTAAAACAAGACGCATTTAATTCCCCTCAGAAGAGACGTGGAGGTCAGAGTGGAATAAAAAGACGGTCTTAATGCCCCTTACAAGAGACGTGGAGGTCAGAGTGGTATAACAAGATGCTTTTAATGCCCATCAGAAGAGACTTGGAGGTCAGAGTGGTATAACAAGAAGCTTTTAATGCCCCTCAGAAGAGAAGTGGAGGTCAGAGTGGTATAACAAAACGCTTTTAATGCCGCTTACAAGAGACGTGGAGGTCAGAGTGGTATAACAAGACGCTTTTAATGCCCCTTACAAAAGACGTGGAATTCAGAGTGGTATAACAAGACGCTTTTAATGCCCCTCAGAAGAGACGTGGAGGTCAGAGAAGTATAACACGACGCTTTTAATGCCCCTTACAAGAGACGTGGAGATCAGAGTGGTATAACAAGACGCTTTTAATGCCACTCAGAAGAGACGTGGAGGTCAGAGTGGTATAACAAGATGCTTTTAATGAACCTTACAAGAGACGTGGAGGTCAGAGTGGTATAACAAGACGCTTTTATTGCCACTTACAAGAGACGTGGAGGTCAGAGTGGTATAACAAGATGCTTTTAATGCCCCTTACAAGAGACGTGGAGGTCAGAGTGGTATAACAAGACGCTTTTAATGCCCCTCAGAAGAGACGTGGAGGTCAGAATGGTATAACAAGACGCTTTTAATGCCCCTTACAAGAGACATGGAGGTCAGAGTGGTATAACAAGATGCTTTTAATGCCCCTCAGAAGGGACGTGGAGGTCAGAGTCGTATAACAAGACGCTTTTAATGCCCCTTAAAAGAGACGTGGAAGTCAGAGTGGTATAACAAGAAGCTTTTAGTGCCCCTTACAAGAGACGTGGAGGTCAGAGTGGTATAACAAGACGCTTTTAATGCCCCTTACAAGAGACGTGGAGGTCAGAGTGCTATAACAAGACACTTTTAATGCCCTTCAGACGAGACGTGGAGGTCAGAGTGGTATAACAAGTCGCTTTTAATGCCTGTCAGAAGAGAGGTGGACGTCAGAGGGGTATAACAAGACGCCTTTAATGCCCCTTTCAAGAGACGTGGAGGTCAGAGTGGTATAACAATATGCTTTTAATGCCCCTTACAAGAGACGTGGAGGTCAGAGTGGTATAACAAGACGCTTTTAATGCCCCTCAGAAGAGACGTGGAGGTCAGAGTGGTATAACAAGACACTTTAATTGCCCCTTACAAGAGACTTGGAGGTCAGAGTGGTATAACAAGACACTTTTAATGCCCCTCAGAAGGGACGTGAAGGTCAGAGTGGTATAACAAGACGCTTTTAATGCCCCTCAGAAGAGACGTGTAGGTCAGAGTGGTATAACAAGACGCTTTTAATGCCCCTTACAAGATATGTGGAGGTCAGAGTGGTATAACAAGACGGTTTTAATCCCCCTTAAAAGAAACGTGGAGGTCAGAGTGGTATAACAAGACACTTTCAATGCACCTCAGAAGAGACGTGGAGGTCAAAGTGGTATAACAAGACGCTTTTAAAGCCCCTCAGAAGAGATGTGGAGGTCAGAGAAGTGTAACAAGATGCTTTTAATGCCCCTTATAAGAGACGTGGAGGTCAGAGTGGTATAACAAGACGCTTTTAATGCCCCTTACAAGAAACGTGGAGGTCAGAGTCATATAACAAGACGTTTTTAATGCCCCTCAAAAGAGACGTGGAGGTCAGAGTGGTATAACAAGTCACTTTTAATGCATGTCAGAAAAGAGGTGGAGGTCACAGTGGTATAACAAGACGCTTTTAATGCCCCTTACAAGAGACGTGGCGGTCAGAGTGGTATAACAAGATGCTTTTAAGGCCCCTTACAAGAGAAGTGGAGGTCAGAGTGGTATAACAAGACGCTTTTAATGTCCCTCAGAAGAGACGTGGAGGTCAGAGTGGTATAACAAGACTCTTTACATGCCCCTTACAAGAGACTTGGAGGTCAGAGTGGTATAACAAGACGTTTTTAATGCCCCTCAGAAGAGACGTGGAGGTCAGAGTTGTATAGCAAGATGCTTTTAATTCCCCTCAGAAGAGACGTGGAGGTCAGAGTGGTATAACAAGACGCTTTTAATGCCCCTTTCAAGATACGTGGAGGCCAGAGTGGTATAACAAGAAGGTTTTAATACCCGTTAAAAGAGACGTGGAGGTCAGAGTGGTATAACAAGACGCTTTTAATGCCCATCAAAAGAGAAGTGGAGGTCAGAGTGGTATAGCAAGACGCTTTTAATGCCCCTTGCAACAGACGTGGAGGTCAGAGTGGTATAACAAGACACTTTTAATGTCCCTCAGAAGAGACGTGGAGGTCAGAGTGGTATAACAAGACGCTTTTAATAGCCCTTACAATAGAAGTGGAGGTCAGAGTGGTATAACAAGACGCTTTTAATGCCCCTCCGAAGAGACGTGCATGTCAGAGTGGTATAACAAGATGCTTTTAATGCCCATCAGAAGAGACGCGGAGGTCAAAGGGGTATAACAAGATGCTTTTAATGCCCCTCAGAAGAGACGTGGAGGTCAAAGTGGTATGACAAGATGCTTTAAATGCCTCTTACAAGAGACGTGGAGGTCCGAGTGGTTTAACAAGACGCTTTTAACGCTCCTTACAAGAGACGTGGAGGTCAGAGAGGTATAACAAGATGCTTTTAATGCCCCTCAGAAGAGATGTGGAGGTCAGAGTGGTATAACAAGACGCTTTTAATGCCACTCAGAAGAGACTTGGAGGTCAGAGTGGTATAACAAGACTCTTTTATTGCCACTTACAAGAGACGTGGAGGTCAGAGTGGTATAACAAGACGCTTTTAATGCCCCTTTGAAGAGACGTGGAGGTCAGCGTGGTATGGCAAGATGCTTTTAATGCCCCTTATAAGAGATGTGGAGGTCAGAGTGGTATAACAATACGCTTTTAATGCCCCTCAGAAGAGACGTGGAGGTCAGAGTGGTATAACAAGACGCTTTTAATGCCTGTCAGAAGAGAGGTGGAGGTCAGAGTGGTATAACAAGACGCTCTTATTGCCCCTTACAAGAGACGTGGAGGTCAGAGTGGTATAACAAGACACTTTTAATGCCCCTTACAAGAGACGTGGAGGTCAGAGTGGTATAACACGATGCTTTTAATGCCCCTCAGAAGAGACTTGGAGGTCAGAGTGGTATAACAAGGCGCTTTTAATGCCCCTTACAAGAGACATGGAGGTCAGAGTGGTATAACAAGATGATTTTAATGCCCCTCAGAAGGGACGTGTAGATCAGAGTGGTATAACAAGACGCTTTTAATGCCCCTTACAAGAGATGTGGAGGTCAGAGTGGTATAACAAGACGCTTTTAATGCCCCTCAGAATAGACGTGGAAGTCAGAGTGGTATAACAAGATGCTTTTAATGCCCCTTACAAAAGACGTGGAGGTCCGAGTGGTTTAGTAAGACGCTTTTAATGCTCCTTACAAGAGACGTGGAGGTCAGAGAGGTCTAACAAGACGCTTTTAATGCCCCTCAGAAGAGATGTGGAGGTCAGAGTTGTAAAACAAGACGCTTTTAATGCCCCTTAGAAGATACGTGGAGGTCAGAGTGGTATAACAAGACGCTTTAATGCCCGTTACAAGAAACTTGGAGGTCAGAGTGGTATAACAAGTCGCTTTTAATGCCTGTCAGAAAAGAGGTGGAGGTCAGAGTGGAATAAAAAGACGCTCTTAATGCCCCTAACAGAGAAGTGGAGGTCAGAGTGGTATAACAAATGCTTTTAATGCACCTTACAAGAGATGTGGAGGTCAGAGTGGTATAACAAGATGCTTTTAATGCCCCTCAGAAGAGACGTGGAGGTCAGAGTGGTATAACAAGACGCTTTTAATGCCCCTTACAAGAGACATGGAGGTCAGAGTGGTATAACAAGATGATTTTAATGCCCCTCAGAAGGGACGTGGAGGTCAGAGTGCTATAACAAGATGCTTTTAATGCCCCTTACAAGAGATGTGGAGGTCAGAGTGGTATAACAAGACGTCTTTAATGCCCCTCAGAATAGACGTGGAGGTCAGAGTGGTATAACAAGATGGTTTTAATGCCCCTCCAAAGAGACGTGGAGGTCAGAGTGGTATAACAAGACGCTTTTAATGCCCCTTAAAAGAGACGTGGAGGTCAGAGTGCTATAACAAGACACTTTTAATGCCCATCAGAAGAGACATGGAGGTCAGAGTGGTATAACAAGACGCTTTTAATGCCCCTCAGAAGAGACGTGGAGGTCACAGAGGTATAACACGACGCTTTTAATGCCCCTTACAAGAGACGTGGAGGTCAGAGTGGTATAACAAGACGCTTTTAATGCCACTCAGAAGAGACGTGGAGGTCAGAGTGGTATAACAAGATGCTTTTAATGAACCTTACAAGAGACGTGGAGGTCAGAGTGGTATAACAAGACGCTTTTATTGCCACTTACAAGAGACGTGGAGGTCAGAGTGGTATAACAAGACGCTTTTAATGCCCCTTACAAGAGACGTGGAGGTCAGAGTGGAATGACAAGACGCTTTTAATGCCCCTCCGAAGAGACGTGGAGGTCAGAGTGGTATAACAAGACGCTTTTAATGCCCCTTACAAGAGACGTGGAGGTCATAGTGGTATAACAAGACGCTTTTAATGCACCTCAGAAGAGATGTGGACATCAGAGTGGTATAACAAGACACTTTTAATGCCCCTTACAACAGACGTGGAGGTCAGAGTGGTATAACAAGATGCTTTTAATGCCCCTCAGAAGAGACGTGGAGGTCAGAGTGGTATAACAAAACGCTTTTAATGCCCCATACAAGAGACGTGGAGGTCAGAGTGGTATAACAAGATGCTTTTAATGCCCCTTACAAGAGACTTAAAGGTCAGAGTGGTAAAACAAGACGCATTTAATTCCCCTCAGAAGAGACGTGGAGGTCAGAGTGGAATAAAAAGACGGTCTTAATGCCCCTTACAAGAGACGTGGAGGTCAGAGTGGTATAACAAGATGCTTTTAATGCCCATCAGAAGAGACTTGGAGGTCAGAGTGGTATAACAAGAAGCTTTTAATGCCCCTCAGAAGAGAAGTGGAGGTCAGAGTGGTATAACAAAACGCTTTTAATGCCGCTTACAAGAGACGTGGAGGTCAGAGTGGTATAACAAGACGCTTTTAATGCCCCTTACAAAAGACGTGGAATTCAGAGTGGTATAACAAGACGCTTTTAATGCCCCTCAGAAGAGACGTGGAGGTCAGAGAGGTATAACACGACGCTTTTAATGCCCCTTACAAGAGACGTGGAGGTCAGAGTGGTATAACAAGACGCTTTTAATGCCACTCAGAAGAGACGTGGAGGTCAGAGTGGTATAACAAGATGCTTTTAATGAACCTTACAAGAGACGTGGAGGTCAGAGTGGTATAACAAGACGCTTTTATTGCCACTTACAAGAGACGTGGAGGTCAGAGTGGTATAACAAGATGCTTTTAATGCCCCTTACAAGAGACGTGGAGGTCAGAGTGGTATAACAATACGCTTTTAATGCCCCTCAGAAGAGACGTGGAGGTCAGAATGGTATAACAAGACGCTTTTAATGCCCCTTACAAGAGACATGGAGGTCAGAGTGGTATAACAAGATGCTTTTAATGCCCCTCAGAAGGGACGTGGAGGTCAGAGTTGTATAACAAGACGATTTTAATGCCCCTTACAAGAGATGTGGAGGTCAGAGTGGTATAACAAGATTGTTTTAATGCCCCTCCGAAGAGACGTGGAGGTTAGAGTTGTATAACAAGACACTTTAATGCCCCTTATAAGAGACGTGGAGGTCAGAGTGGTGTAACAAGATGCTTTTAATGCCCCTTACAAGAAACGTGGAGGTCAGAGTCGTATAACAAGACGCTTTTAATGCCCCTTAAAAGAGACGTGGAAGTCAGAGTGGTATAACAAGAAGCTTTTAGTGCCCCTTACAAGAGACGTGGAGGTCAGAGTGGTATAACAAGACGCTTTTAATGCCCCTTACAAGAGACGTGGAGGTCAGAGTGCTATAACAAGACACTTTTAATGCCCTTCAGACGAGACGTGGAGGTCAGAGTGGTATAACAAGTCGCTTTTAATGCCTGTCAGAAGAGAGGTGGACGTCAGAGGGGTATAACAAGACGCCTTTAATGCCCCTTTCAAGAGACGTGGAGGTCAGAGTGGTATAACAATATGCTTTTAATGCCCCTTACAAGAGACGTGGAGGTCAGAGTGGTATAACAAGACGCTTTTAATGCCCCTCAGAAGAGACGTGGAGGTCAGAGTGGTATAACAAGACACTTTAATTGCCCCTTACAAGAGACTTGGAGGTCAGAGTGGTATAACAAGACACTTTTAATGCCCCTCAGAAGGGACGTGAAGGTCAGAGTGGTATAACAAGACGCTTTTAATGCCCCTCAGAAGAGACGTGTAGGTCAGAGTGGTATAACAAGACGCTTTTAATGCCCCTTACAAGATATGTGGAGGTCAGAGTGGTATAACAAGACGGTTTTAATCCCCCTTAAAAGAAACGTGGAGGTCAGAGTGGTATAACAAGACACTTTCAATGCACCTCAGAAGAGACGTGGAGGTCAAAGTGGTATAACAAGACGCTTTTAAAGCCCCTCAGAAGAGATGTGGAGGTCAGAGAAGTGTAACAAGATGCTTTTAATGCCCCTTATAAGAGACGTGGAGGTCAGAGTGGTATAACAAGACGCTTTTAATGCCCCTTACAAGAAACGTGGAGGTCAGAGTCATATAACAAGACGTTTTTAATGCCCCTCAAAAGAGACGTGGAGGTCAGAGTGGTATAACAAGTCACTTTTAATGCATGTCAGAAAAGAGGTGGAGGTCACAGTGGTATAACAAGACGCTTTTAATGCCCCTTACAAGAGATGTGGAGGTCAGAGTGGTATAACAAGATGCTTTTAAGGCCCCTTACAAGAGAAGTGGAGGTCAGAGTGGTATAACAAGACGCTTTTAATGTCCCTCAGAAGAGACGTGGAGGTCAGAGTGGTATAACAAGACTCTTTACATGCCCCTTACAAGAGACTTGGAGGTCAGAGTGGTATAACAAGACGTTTTTAATGCCCCTCAGAAGAGACGTGGAGGTCAGAGTTGTATAGCAAGATGCTTTTAATTCCCCTCAGAAGAGACGTGGAGGTCAGAGTGGTATAACAAGACGCTTTTAATGCCCCTTTCAAGATACGTGGAGGCCAGAGTGGTATAACAAGAAGGTTTTAATACCCGTTAAAAGAGACGTGGAGGTCAGAGTGGTATAACAAGACGCTTTTAATGCCCATCAAAAGAGAAGTGGAGGTCAGAGTGGTATAGCAAGACGCTTTTAATGCCCCTTGCAACAGACGTGGAGGTCAGAGTGGTATAACAAGACACTTTTAATGTCCCTCAGAAGAGACGTGGAGGTCAGAGTGGTATAACAAGACGCTTTTAATAGCCCTTACAATAGAAGTGAAGGTCAGAGTGGTATAACAAGACGCTTTTAATGCCCCTCCGAAGAGACGTGCATGTCAGAGTGGTATAACAAGATGCTTTTAATGCCCATCAGAAGAGACGCGGAGGTCAAAGGGGTATAACAAGATGCTTTTAATGCCCCTCAGAAGAGACGTGGAGGTCAAAGTGGTATGACAAGATGCTTTAAATGCCTCTTACAAGAGACGTGGAGGTCCGAGTGGTTTAACAAGACGCTTTTAACGCTCCTTACAAGAGACGTGGAGGTCAGAGAGGTATAACAAGATGCTTTTAATGCCCCTCAGAAGAGATGTGGAGGTCAGAGTGGTATAACAAGACGCTTTTAATGCCACTCAGAAGAGACTTGGAGGTCAGAGTGGTATAACAAGACTCTTTTATTGCCACTTACAAGAGACGTGGAGGTCAGAGTGGTATAACAAGACGCTTTTAATGCCCCTTTGAAGAGACGTGGAGGTCAGCGTGGTATGGCAAGATGCTTTTAATGCCCCTTATAAGAGATGTGGAGGTCAGAGTGGTATAACAATACGCTTTTAATGCCCCTCAGAAGAGACGTGGAGGTCAGAGTGGTATAACAAGACGCTTTTAATGCCTGTCAGAAGAGAGGTGGAGGTCAGAGTGGTATAACAATACGCTTTTAATGCCTCTTACAAGAGACGTGGAGGTCCGAGTGGTTTAACAAGATGCTTTTAATGCCCCTCAGAAGGGACGTGGAGGTCAGAGTGGTATAACAAGACGCTTTTAATGCCCCTTACAAGAGATGTGGAGGTCAGAGTGGTATATCAATACGCTTTTAATGCCCCTCAGAAGAGACATGGAGGTCAGAGTGGTATAACAATATGCTTTTAATGCCCCTCAGAAGAGATGTGGAGGTCAGAGTGGTATAACAAGACGCTTTTAATGCCACTCAGAAGAGACTTGGAGGTCAGAGTGGTATAACAAGACACTTTTAATGCCCCTTACAACAGACGTGGAGGTCAGAGTGGTATTACAAGACGCTTTTAATGCCCCTTACAAAAGATATGGCGGTCAGAGTGGTATAACAAGATGCTTTTAATGCCCCTCAGAAGGGACGTGGAGGTCAGAGTGGTATAACAAGACGCTTTTAATGCCCCTTACAAGAGATGTGGAGGTCAGAGTGGTATATCAATACGCTTTTAATGCCCCTCAGAAGAGACATGGAGGTCAGAGTGGTATAACAAGAAACTTTTAATGCCCCTCAGAAGAGACGTGGAGGTCAGAGATGTATAACAAGACGCTTTTAATGCCCCTTACAAGAGACGTGGAGGTCAGAGTGGAATAACAACACGCTTTTAATGCCCCTCAGAAGAGACGTGGAGGTCAGAGTGGTATAACAAGACTCTTTTAATGCCCCTTACAAGAGACGTAAAGGTCAGAGTACTAAAACAAGACGCATTTAATGCCCCTCAGAAGAGACTTGGAGGTCAGAGTGGAATAAAAAGACGCTCTTAATGCCCCTTACAAGAGACGTGGAGGTCAGAGTGGTATAACAAAATGCTTTTAATGCACCTTACAAGAGATGTGGAGGTCAGAGTGGTATTACAAGAAGCTTTTAATGCCCCTTACAAAAGACATGGAGGTCAGAGTGGTATAACAAGATGCTTTTAATGCCCCTCAGAAGGGACGTGGAGGTCAGAGTGGTATAACAAGACGCTTTTAATGCCCCTTACAAGAGATGTGGAGGTCAGAGTGGTATATCAAGACGCTTTTAATGCCCCTCAGAAGAGACGTGGAGGTCAGAGTGGTATAACAAGAAGCTTTTAATGCCCCTCAGAAGAGACGTGGAGGTCAGAGTGGTATAACAAGACGCTTTTAATGCCCGTTACAAGAGACGTGGAGGTCAGAGTGGTATAACAAGATGCTTTTAATGCCCATCAGAAGAGACGTGGAGGTCAGAGTGGTATAACAAGAAGCTTTTAATGCCACTCAGAAGAGAAGTGGAGGTCAGAGTGGTATAACAAAACGCTTTTAATGCCGCTTACAAGAGACGTGGAGGTCAGAGTGGTATAACAAGACGCTTTTAATGCCCCTTACAAAAGACGTGGAAGTCAGAGTGGTAAAACAAGATGCTTTTAATGCCCCTCAGAAGAGACGTGGAGGTCAGAGAGGTATAATACGACGTTTTTAATGCCCCTTACAAGAGACGTGGAGGTCAGAGTGGTATAACAATACGCTTTTAATGCCACTCAGAAGAGACGTGGAGGTCAGAGTGGTATAACAAGATGCTTTTAATGAACCTTACAAGAGACGTGGACGTCAGAGTGGTATAACAAGACGCTTTTATTGTCACTTACAAGAGACGTGGAGGTCAGAGTGGTATAACAAGACACTTTTAATGCCCCTTACAAGAGACGTGGAGGTCAGAGTGGTATAACAAGACGCTTTTAATGCCCCTCAGAAGAGACGTGGAGGTCAGAGTGGTATAACAAGACGCTTTTAATGCCCCTTACAAGAGACGTGGAGGTCAGAGTGGTATAACAAGACGCTTTTAATGCACCTCAGAAGTGATGTGGAGATCAGAGTGGTATAACAAGACACTTTTAATGCCCCTTAAAACAGACGTGCAGGTCAGAGTGGTATAACAAGATGTTTTTAATGCCCCTTACAAGAGACGTAAAGGTCAGAGTGGTAAAACAAGACACATTTAATGCCCCTCAGAAGAGACGAGGAGGTCAGAGTGGAATAAAAAGACGCTCTTAATGCCCCTTACAAGACACGTGGAGGTCAGAGTGGTATAACAAAATGCTTTTAATGCACCTTACAAGAGACGTGGAGGTCAGAGTGGTATTACAAGACGCTTTTAATGCCATTTACAAAAGATATGGAGGTCAGAGTGGTATAACAAGACGATTTTAATGCCCCTCAGAAGGGACGTGGAGGTCAGAGTGGTATAACAAGACGCTTTTAATGCCCCTTACAAGAGATGTGGAGGTAAGAGTGGTATATCAATACACTTTTAATGCCCCTCAGAAGAGACGTGGAGGTCAGAGTGGTATAACAAGACGCTTTTAATGCCCCTTACAAGAGACGTGGAGGACAGAGTGGTATAACAAGATGCTTTTAATGCCCATCAGAAGAGACGTGGAGGTCAGAGTGGTATAACAAGACGCTTTTAATGCCCCTCAGAAGAGACGTGGAGGTCACAGAGGTATAACACGACGCTTTTAATGCCCCTTACAAGAGACGTGGAGGTCAGAGTGGTATAACAAGACGCTTTTAATGCCACTCAGAAGAGACGTGGAGGTCAGAGTGGTATAACAAGATGCTTTTAATGAACCTTACAAGAGACGTGGAGGTCAGAGTGGTATAACAAGACGCTTTTATTGCCACTTACAAGAGACGTGGAGGTCAGAGTGGTATAACAAGACGCTTTTAATGCCCCTTACAAGAGACGTGGAGGTCAGAGTGGAATGACAAGACGCTTTTAATGCCCCTCCGAAGAGACGTGGAGGTCAGAGTGGAATAACAAGACGTTTTTAATGCCCCTTACAAGAGACGTGGAGGTCATAGTGGTATAACAAGACGCTTTTAATGCACCTCAGAAGAGATGTGGACATCAGAGTGGTATAACAAGACACTTTTAATGCCCCTTACAACAGACGTGGAGGTCAGAGTGGTATAACAAGATGCTTTTAATGCCCCTCAGAAGAGACGTGGAGGTCAGAGTGGTATAACAAAACGCTTTTAATGCCCCATACAAGAGACGTGGAGGTCAGAGTGGTATAACAAGATGCTTTTAATGCCCCTTACAAGAGACTTAAAGGTCAGAGTGGTAAAACAAGACGCATTTAATTCCCCTCAGAAGAGACGTGGAGGTCAGAGTGGAATAAAAAGACGGTCTTAATGCCCCTTACAAGAGACGTGGAGGTCAGAGTGGTATAACAAGATGCTTTTAATGCCCATCAGAAGAGACTTGGAGGTCAGAGTGGTATAACAAGAAGCTTTTAATGCCCCTCAGAAGAGAAGTGGAGGTCAGAGTGGTATAACAAAACGCTTTTAATGCCGCTTACAAGAGACGTGGAGGTCAGAGTGGTATAACAAGACGCTTTTAATGCCCCTTACAAAAGACGTGGAATTCAGAGTGGTATAACAAGACGCTTTTAATGCCCCTCAGAAGAGACGTGGAGGTCAGAGAGGTATAACACGACGCTTTTAATGCCCCTTACAAGAGACGTGGAGGTCAGAGTGGTATAACAAGACGCTTTTAATGCCACTCAGAAGAGACGTGGAGGTCAGAGTGGTATAACAAGATGCTTTTAATGAACCTTACAAGAGACGTGGAGGTCAGAGTGGTATAACAAGACGCTTTTATTGCCACTTACAAGAGACGTGGAGGTCAGAGTGGTATAACAAGATGCTTTTAATGCCCCTTACAAGAGACGTGGAGGTCAGAGTGGTATAACAAGACGCTTTTAATGCCCCTCAGAAGAGACGTGGAGGTCAGAATGGTATAACAAGACGCTTTTAATGCCCCTTACAAGAGACATGGAGGTCAGAGTGGTATAACAAGATGCTTTTAATGCCCCTCAGAAGGGACGTGGAGGTCAGAGTTGTATAACAAGACGATTTTAATGCCCCTTACAAGAGATGTGGAGGTCAGAGTGGTATAACAAGATTGTTTTAATGCCCCTCCGAAGAGACGTGGAGGTTAGAGTTGTATAACAAGACACTTTAATGCCCCTTATAAGAGACGTGGAGGTCAGAGTGGTGTAACAAGATGCTTTTAATGCCCCTTACAAGAAACGTGGAGGTCAGAGTCGTATAACAAGACGCTTTTAATGCCCCTTAAAAGAGACGTGGAAGTCAGAGTGGTATAACAAGAAGCTTTTAGTGCCCCTTACAAGAGACGTGGAGGTCAGAGTGGTATAACAAGACGCTTTTAATGCCCCTTACAAGAGACGTGGAGGTCAGAGTGCTATAACAAGACACTTTTAATGCCCTTCAGACGAGACGTGGAGGTCAGAGTGGTATAACAAGTCGCTTTTAATGCCTGTCAGAAGAGAGGTGGACGTCAGAGGGGTATAACAAGACGCCTTTAATGCCCCTTTCAAGAGACGTGGAGGTCAGAGTGGTATAACAATATGCTTTTAATGCCCCTTACAAGAGACGTGGAGGTCAGAGTGGTATAACAAGACGCTTTTAATGCCCCTCAGAAGAGACGTGGAGGTCAGAGTGGTATAACAAGACACTTTAATTGCCCCTTACAAGAGACTTGGTGGTCAGAGTGGTATAACAAGACACTTTTAATGCCCCTCAGAAGGGACGTGAAGGTCAGAGTGGTATAACAAGACGCTTTTAATGCCCCTCAGAAGAGACGTGTAGGTCAGAGTGGTATAACAAGACGCTTTTAATGCCCCTTACAAGATATGTGGAGGTCAGAGTGGTATAACAAGACGGTTTTAATCCCCCTTAAAAGAAACGTGGAGGTCAGAGTCGTATAACAAGACACTTTCAATGCACCTCAGAAGAGACGTGGAGGTCAGAGTGGTATAACAAGACGCTTTTAAAGCCCCTCAGAAGAGATGTGGAGGTCAGAGAAGTGTAACAAGATGCTTTTAATGCCCCTTATAAGAGACGTGGAGGTCAGAGTGGTATAACAAGACGCTTTTAATGCCCCTTACAAGAAACGTGGAGGTCAGAGTCATATAACAAGACGTTTTTAATACCCCTCAAAAGAGACGTGGAGGTCAGAGTGGTATAACAAGTCACTTTTAATGCATGTCAGAAAAGAGGTGGAGGTCACAGTGGTATAACAAGACGCTTTTAATGCCCCTTACAAGAGACGTGGAGGTCAGAGTGGTATAACAAGATGCTTTTAAGGCCCGTTACAAGAGAAGTTGAGGTCAGAGTGGTATAACAAGACGCTTTTAATGTCCCTCAGAAGAGACGTGGAGGTCAGAGTGGTATAACAAGACTCTTTACATGCCCCTTACAAGAGACTTGGAGGTCAGAGTGGTATAACAAGACGTTTTTATTGCCCCTCAGAAGAGACGTGGAGGTCAGAGTTGTATAGCAAGATGCTTTTAATTCCCCTCAGAAGAGACGTGGAGGTCAGAGTGGTATAACAAGACGCTTTTAATGCCCCTTTCAAGATACGTGGAGGCCAGAGTGGTATAACAAGAAGGTTTTAATACCCGTTAAAAGAGACGTGGAGGTCAGAGTGGTATAACAAGACGCTTTTAATGCCCATCAAAAGAGAAGTGGAGGTCAGAGTGGTATAGCAAGACGCTTTTAATGCCCCTTGCAACAGACGTGGAGGTCAGAGTGGTATAACAAGACACTTTTAATGTCCCTCAGAAGAGACGTGGAGGTCAGAGTGGTATAACAAGACGCTTTTAATGGCCCTTACAATAGAAGTGGAGGTCAGAGTGGTATAACAAGACGCTTTTAATGCCCCTCCGAAGAGACGTGCATGTCAGAGTGGTATAACAAGATGCTTTTAATGCCCACCAGAAGAGACGCGGAGGTCAAAGGGGTATAACAAGATGCTTTTAATGCCCCTCAGAAGAGACGTGGAGGTCAAAGTGGTATGACAAGATGCTTTAAATGCCTCTTACAAGAGACGTGGAGGTCCGAGTGGTTTAACAAGACGCTTTTAACGCTCCTTACAAGAGACGTGGAGGTCAGAGAGGTATAACAAGATGCTTTTAATGCCCCTCAGAAGAGATGTGGAGGTCAGAGTGGTATAACAAGACGCTTTTAATGCCACTCAGAAGAGACTTGGAGGTCAGAGTGGTATAACAAGACTCTTTTATTGCCACTTACAAGAGACGTGGAGGTCAGAGTGGTATAACAAGACGCTTTTAATGCCCCTTTGAAGAGACGTGGAGGTCAGCGTGGTATGGCAAGATGCTTTTAATGCCCCTTATAAGAGATGTGGAGGTCAGAGTGGTATAACAATACGCTTTTAATGCCCCTCAGAAGAGACGTGGAGGTCAGAGTGGTATAACAAGACGCTTTTAATGCCTGTCAGAAGAGAGGTGGAGGTCAGAGTGGTATAACAAGACGCTCTTATTGCCCCTTACAAGAGACGTGGAGGTCAGAGTGGTATAACAAGACGCTTTTAATGCCCCTTACAAGAGACGTGGAGGTCAGAGTGGTATAACACGATGCTTTTAATGCCCCTCAGAAGAGACTTGGAGGTCAGAGTGGTATAACAAGGCGCTTTTAATGCCCCTTACAAGAGACATGGAGGTCAGAGTGGTATAACAAGATGATTTTAATGCCCCTCAGAAGGGACGTGTAGATCAGAGTGGTATAACAAGACGCTTTTAATGCCCCTTACAAGAGATGTGGAGGTCAGAGTGGTATAACAAGACGCTTTTAATGCCCCTCAGAATAGACGTGGAAGTCAGAGTGGTATAACAAGATGGTTTTAATGCCCCTCCAAAGAGACGTGGAGGTCAGAGTGGTATAACAAGATGCTTTTAATGCCCCTTACAAAAGACGTGGAGGTCCGAGTGGTTTAGTAAGACGCTTTTAATGCTCCTTACAAGAGACGTGGAGGTCAGAGAGGTCTAACAAGACGCTTTAAATGCCCCTCAGAAGAGATGTGGAGGTCAGAGTTGTAAAACAAGACGCTTTTAGTGCCCCTTAGAAGATACGTGGAGGTCAGAGTGGTATAACAAGACGCTTTAATGCCCCTTACAAGAAACTTGGAGGTCAGAGTGGTATAACAAGATGCTTTTAATGCCCCTTACAAGAGACGTGGAGGTCAGAGTGCAATAACAAGACACTTTTATTACCCCTCAGAAGAAACGTGGAGGTCAGAGTGGTATAACAAGTCGCTTTTAATGCCTGTCAGAAAAGAGGTGGAGGTCAGAGTGGAATAAAAAGACGCTCTTAATGCCCCTAACAGAGAAGTGGAGGTCAGAGTGGTATAACAAATGCTTTTAATGCCCCTTACAAGAGATGTGGAGGTCAGAGTGGTATAACAAGATGCTTTTAATGCCCCTCAGAAGAGACGTGGAGGTCAGAGTGGTATAATAAGACGCTTTTAATGCCCCTTACAAGAGACATGGAGGTCAGAGTGGTATAACAAGATGATTTTAATGCCCCTCAGAATAGACGTGGAGGTCAGAGTGGTATAACAAGACGGTTTTAATGCCCCTCCAAAGAGACGTGGAGGTCAGAGTGGTATAACAAGACGCTTTATAGCCCCTTAAAAGAGACGTGGAGGTCAGAGTGCTATAACAAGACACTTTTAATGCCCCTCAGAAGAGACGTGGAGGTCAGAGTGGTATAACAAGACGCTTTTAATGCCCCTCAGAAGAGATGTGGAGGTCAGAGAAGTGTAACAAGACGATTTTAATGCCCCTTATAAGAGACGTGGAGGTTAGAGTGGTATAACAAGACGCTCTTAATGCCCCTTCAAGAAACGTGGAGGTCAGAGTCGTATAACAAGACGCTTTTAATCCCCATCAAAAGAGAAGTGGAGGTCAGAGTGGTATAGCAAGATGCTTTTAATGCCCCTTGCAACAGACGTGGAGGTCAGAGTGGTATAACAAGACACTTTTAATGTCCCTCAGAAGAGACGTGGAGGTCAGAGTGGTATAACAAGACGCTTTTAATGGCCCTTACAATAGAAGTGGAGGTCAGAGTGGTATAACAAGACGCTTTGAATGCCCCTCCGAAGAGACGTGCATGTCAGAGTGGTATAACAAGATGCTTTTAATGCCCATCAGAAGAGACGCGGAGGTCAGAGGGGTATAACAAGATGCTTTTAATGCCCCTTAGAAGAGACGTGGAGGTCAAAGTGGTATGACAAGATGCTTTAAATGCCTCTTCCAAGAGACGTGGAGGTCCGAGTGGTTTAACAAGACGCTTTTAACGCTCCTTACAAGAGACATGGAGGTCAGAGAGGTATAACAATATGCTTTTAATGCCCCTCAGAAGAGATGTGGAGGTCAGAGTGGTATAACAAGACGCTTTTAATGCCACTCAGAAGAGACTTGGAGGACAGAGTGGTATAACAAGACTCTTTTATTGCCACTTACAAGAGACGTGGAGGTCAGAGTGGTATAACAAGACGCTTTTAATGCCCCTTTGAAGAGACGTGGAGGTCAGCGTGGTATAGCAAGATGCTATTAATGCCCCTTATAAGAGATGTGGAGGTCAGAGTGGTATAACAAGACGCTTTTAATGCCCCTCAGAAGAGACGTGGAGGTCAGAGTGGTATAACAAGACGCTTTTAATCCCTGTCAGAAGAGAGGTGGAGGTCAGAGTGGTATAACAAGACGCTCTTAATGCCCCTTACAAGAGACGTGGAGGTCAGAGTGGTATAACAAGACGCTTTTAATGCCCCTTACAAGAGACGTGGAGGTCAGAGTGGTATAACACGATGCTTTTAATGCCCCTCAGAAGAGACGTGGAGGTCAGAGTGGTATAACAGGGCACTTTTACTGCCCCTTACAAGAGACATGGAGGTCAGAGTGGTATAACAAGACGATTTTAATGCCCCTCAGAAGGGACGTGGAGGTCAGAGTGGTATAACAAGATGCTTTTAATGCCCCTTACAAGAGATGTGGAGGTCAGAGTGGTATAACAAGACGCTTTTAATGCCCCTCAGAATAGACGTGGAAGTCAGAGTGGTATAACAAGATGGTTTTAATGCCCCTCCAAAGAGACGTGGAGGTCAGAGTGGTATAACAAGATGCTTTTAATGCCCCTTACAAAAGACGTGGAGGTCCGAGTGGTTTAGTAAGACGCTTTTAATGCCCCTCAGAAGAGACGTGGAGGTCACAGAGGTATAACACGACGCTTTTAATGCCCCTTACAAGAGACGTGGAGGTCAGAGTGGTATAACAAGACGCTTTTAATGCCACTCAGGAGAGACGTGGAGGTCAGAGTGGTATAACAAGATGCTTTTAATGAACCTTACAAGAGACGTGGAGGTCAGAGTGGTATAACAAGAAGCTTTTAATGCCCCTCAGAAGAGAAGTGGAGGTCAGAGTGGTATAACAAAACGCTTTTAATGCCGCTTACAAGAGACGTGGAGGTCAGAGAGGTATAACAAGACGCTTTTAATGCCCCTTACAAAAGACGTGGAGGTCAGAGTGGTATAACAAGACGCTTTTAATGCCCCTCAGAAGAGACGTGGAGGTCAGAGAGGAATAACACGACGCTTTTAATGCCCCTTACAAGAGACGTGGAGGTCAGAGTGGTATAACAAGACTCTTTTAATGCCACTCAGAAGAGACGTGGAGGTCAGAGTGGTATAACAAGATGCTTTTAATGAACCTTACAAGAGACGTGGAGGTCAGAGTGGTATAACAAGACGCTTTTATTACCACTTACAAGAGACGTGGAGGTCAGAGTGGTATAACAAGACGCTCTTAATGCCCCTTACAAGAGACGTGGAGGTCAGAGTGGAATAACAACACGCTTTTAATGCCCCTCAGAAGAGACGTGGAGGTCAGAGTGGTATAACAAGACTCTTTTAATGCCCCTTGCAAGAGACGTAAAGGTCAGAGTGGTAAAACAAGACGCATTTAATGCCCCTCAGAAGAGACTTGGAGATCAGAGTGGAATAAAAAGACTCTCTTAATGCCCCTTACAAGAGACGTGGAGGTCAGTGTGGTATAACAAAATGCTTTTAATACACCTTACAAGAGATGTGGAGGTCAGAGTGGTATTATAAGAAGCTTTTAATGCCCCTTACAAAAGACATGGAGGTCAGAGTGGTATAACAAGATGCTTTTAATGCCCCTCAGAAGGGACGTGGAGGTCAGAGTGGTATAACAAGACGCTTTTAATGCCCCTTACAAGAGATGTGGAGGTCAGAGTGGTATATCAAGACGCTTTTAATGCCCCTCAGAAGAGACGTGGAGGTCAGAGTGGTATAACAAGAAGCTTTTAATGCCCCTCAGAAGAGACGTGGAGGTCAGAGTGGTATAACAAGACGCTTTTAATGCCCCTTACAAGAGACGTGGAGGTCAGAGTGGTATAACAAGATGCTTTTAATGCCCATCAGAAGAGACGTGGAGGTCAGAGTGGTATAACAAGAAGCTTTTAATGCCCCTCAGAAGAGAAGTGGAGGTCAGAGTGGTATAACAAAACGCTTTTAATGCCGCTTACAAGAGACGTGGAGGTCAGAGTGGTATAACAAGACGCTTTTAATGCCCCTTACAAAAGACGTGGAAGTCAGAGTGGTAAAACAAGATGCTTTTAATGCCCCTCAGAAGAGACGTGGAGGTCAGAGAGGTATAATACGACGCTTTTAATGCCCCTTACAAGAGACGTGGAGGTCAGAGTGGTATAACAATACGCTTTTAATGCCACTCAGAAGAGACGTGGAGGTCAGAGTGGTATAACAAGATGCTTTTAATGAACCTTACAAGAGACGTGGACGTCAGAGTGGTATAACAAGACGCTTTTATTGTCACTTACAAGAGACGTGGAGGTCAGAGTGGTATAACAAGACTCTTTTAATGCCCCTTACAAGAGACGTGGAAGTCAGAGTGGTATAACAAGACGCTTTTAATGCCCCTCAGAAGAGACGTGGAGGTCAGAGTGGTATAAGAAGACGCTTTTAATGCCCCTTACAAGAGACGTGGAGGTCAGAGTGGTATAACAAGACGCTTTTAATGCACCTCAGAAGAGATGTGGAGATCAGAGTGGTATAACAAGACACTTTTCATGCCCCTTACAACAGACGTGCAGGTCAGAGTGGTATAACAAGATGTTTTTAATGCCCCTTACAAGAGACGTAAAGGTCAGAGTGGTAAAACAAGACACATTTAATGCCCCTCAGAAGAGACGAGGAGGTCAGAGTGGAATAAAAAGACGCTCTTAATGCCCCTTACAAGACACGTGGAGGTCAGAGTGGTATAACAAAATGCTTTTAATGCACCTTACAAGAGACGTGGAGGTCAGAGTGGTATTACAAGACGCTTTTAATGCCCCTTACAAAAGATATGGAGGTCAGAGTGGTATAACAAGACGATTTTAATGCCCCTCTGAAGGGACGTGGAGGTCAGAGTGGTATAACAAGACGCTTTTAATGCCCCTTACAAGAGATGTGGAGGTAAGAGTGGTATATCAATACGCTTTTAATGCCCCTCAGAAGAGACGTGGAGGTCAGAGTGGTATAACAAAACGCTTTTAATGCCCCTTACAAGAGACGTGGAGGACAGAGTGGTATAACAAGATGCTTTTAATGCCCATCAGAAGAGACGTGGAGGTCAGAGTGGTATAACAAGAAGCTTTTAATGCCCCTCAGAAGAGAAGTGGAGGTCAGAGTGGTATAACAAAACGCTTTTAATGCCGCTTACAAGAGACGTGGAGGTCAGAGTGGTATAACAAGACGCTTTTAATGCCCCTTACAAAAGACGTGGAGGTCAGAGTGGTATAACAAGACGCTTTTAATGCCCCTCAGAAGAGACGTGGAGGTTACAGAGGTATAACACGACGCTTTTAATGCCCCTTACAAGAGACGTGGAGGTCAGAGTGGTATAACAAGACGCTTTTAATGCCACTCAGAAGAGACGTGGAGGTCAGAGTGGTATAACAAGATGCTTTTAATGAACCTTACAAGAGACGTGGAGGTCAGAGTGGTATAACAAGACGCTTTTATTGCCACTTACAAGAGACGTGGAGGTCAGAGTGGTATAACAAGACGCTTTTAATGCCCCTTACAAGAGACGTGGAGGTCAGAGTGGAATGACAAGACGCTTTTAATGCCCCTCCGAAGAGACGTGGAGGTCAGAGTGGTATAACAAGACGCTTTTAATGCCCCTTACTAGAGACGTGGAGGTCAGAGTGGTATAACAAAACGCTTTTAATGCCCCTTACAAGAGACGTGGAGGACAGAGTGGTATAACAAGATGCTTTTAATGCCCATCAGAAGAGACGTGGAGGTCAGAGTGGTATAACAAGAAGCTTTTAATGCCCCTCAGAAGAGAAGTGGAGGTCAGAGTGGTATAACAAAACGCTTTTAATGCCGCTTACAAGAGACGTGGAGGTCAGAGTGGTATAACAAGACGCTTTTAATGCCCCTTACAAAAGACGTGGAGGTCAGAGTGGTATAACAAGACGCTTTTAATGCCCCTCAGAAGAGACGTGGAGGTTACAGAGGTATAACACGACGCTTTTAATGCCCCTTACAAGAGACGTGGAGGTCAGAGTGGTATAACAAGACGCTTTTAATGCCACTCAGAAGAGACGTGGAGGTCAGAGTGGTATAACAAGATGCTTTTAATGAACCTTACAAGAGACGTGGAGGTCAGAGTGGTATAACAAGACGCTTTTATTGCCACTTACAAGAGACGTGGAGGTCAGAGTGGTATAACAAGACGCTTTTAATGCCCCTTACAAGAGACGTGGAGGTCAGAGTGGAATGACAAGATGCTTTTAATGCCCCTCCGAAGAGACGTGGAGGTCAGAGTGGTATAACAAGACGCTTTTAATGCCCCTTACTAGAGACGTGGAGGTCATAGTGGTATAACAAGACGCTTTTAATGCACCTCAGAAGAGATGTGGACATCAGAGTGGTATAACAAGACACTTTTAATGCCCCTTACAACAGACGTGGAGGTCAGAGTGGTATAACAAGATGCTTTTAATGCCCCTCAGAAGAGACGTGGAGGTCAGAGTGGTATAACAAAACGCTTATAATGCCCCATACAAGAGACGTGGAGGTCAGAGTGGTATAACAAGATGCTTTTAATGCCCCTTACAAGAGACGTAAAGGTCAGAGTGGTAAAACAAGACGCATTTAATTCCCCTCAGAAGAGACGTGGAGGTCAGAGTGGAATAAAAAGACGGTCTTAATGCCCCTTACAAGAGACGTGGAGGTCAGCGTGGTATAACAAGATGCTTTTAATGCCCATCAGAAGAGACGTGGAGGTCAGAGTGGTATAACAAGAAGCTTTTAATGCCCCTCAGAAGAGACGTGTAGGTCAGAGTGGTATAACAAGACGCTTTTAATGCCCCTTACAAGATATGTGGAGGTCAGAGTGGTATAACAAGACAGTTTTAATCCCCCTTAAAAGAAACGTGGAGGTCAGAGTGGTATAACAAGACACTTTTAATGCACCTCAGAAGAGACGTGGAGGTCAGAGTGGTATAACAAGACGCTTTTAAAGCCCCTCAGAAGAGATGTGGAGGTCAGAGAAGTGTAACAAGATGCTTTTAATGCCCCTTATAAGAGACGTGGAGGTCAGAGTGGTATAACAAGACGCTTTTAATGCCCCTTACAAGAAACGTGGAGGTCAGAGTCATATAACAAGACGTTTTTAATGCCCCTCAAAAGAGACGTGGAGGTCAGAGTGGTATAACAAGTCGCTTTTAATGCATGTCAGAAAAGAGGTGGAGGTCACAGTGGTATAACAAGATGCTTTTAATGCCCCTTACAAGAGACGTGGAGGTCAGAGTTGTATAACAAGATGCTTTTAAGGCCCCTTACAAGAGAAGTGGAGGTCAGAGTGGTATAACAAGACGCTTTTAATGCCCCTCAGAAGAGACGTGGAGGTCAGAGTGGTATAACAAGACTCTTTAAATGCCCCTTACAAGAGACTTGGAGGTCAGAGTGGTATAACAAGACGTTTTTAATGCCCCTCAGAAGAGATGTGGAGGTCAGAGTGGTATAACAAGACGCTCTTAATGCCCTTTGCAAGAAACGTGGAGGTCAGAGTCGTATAACAAGACGCTTTTAATGCCCATCAAAAGAGAAGTGGAGGTCAGAGTGGTATAGCAAGACGCTTTTAATGCCCCTTGCAACAGACGTGGAGGTCAGAGTGGTATAACAAGACACTTTTAATGTCCCTCAGAAGAGACGTGGAGGTCAGAGTGGTATAACAAGACGCTTTTAATGGCCCTTACAATAGAAGTGGAGGTCAGAGTGGTATAACAAGACGCTTTTAATGCCCCTCCGAAGACACGTGCATGTCAGAGTGGTATAACAAGATGCTTTTAATGCCCATCAGAAGAGACGCGGAGGTCAGAGGGGTATAACAAGATGCTTTTAATGCCCCTCAGAAGAGACGTGGAGGTCAAAGTGGTATGACAAGATGCTTTAAATGCCTCTTACAAGAGACGTGGAGGTCCTAGTGGTTTAACAAGACGCTTTTAACGCTCCTTACAAGAGACGTGGAGGTCAGAGAGCTATAACAAGATACTTTTAATGCCCCTCAGAAGAGATGTGGAGGTCAGAGTGGTATAACAAGACGCTTTTAAAGCCACTCAGAAGAGACTTGGAGGTCAGAGTGGTATAACAAGACTCTTTTATTGCCACTTACAAGAGACGTGGAGGTCAGAGTGGTATAACAAGACGCTTTTAATGCCCCTTTGAAGAGACGTGGAGGTCAGCGTGGTATAGCAAGATGCTTTTAATGCCCCTTATAAGAGATGTGGAGGTCAGAGTGGTATAACAATACGCTTTTAATGCCCCTCAGAAGAGACGTGGAGGTCAGAGTGGTATAACAAGACGCTTTTAATGCCTGTCAGAAGAGAGGTGGAGGTCAGAGTGGTATAACAAGACGCTCTTAATGCCCCTTACAAGAGACGTGGAGGTCAGAGGGGTATAACAAGACGCTTTTAATGCCCCTTACAAGAGACGTGGAGGTCAGAGTGGTATAACACGATGCTTTTAATGCCCCTCAGAAGAGACTTGGAGGTCAGAGAGGTATAACAAGGCGCTTTTAATGCCCCTTACAAGAGACATGGAGGTCAGAGTGGTATAACAAGACGATTTTAATGCCCCTCAGAAGGGACGTGGAGGTCAGAGTGGTATAACAAGACGCTTTTAATGCCCCTTACAAGAGATGTGGAGGTCAGAGTGGTATAACAAGACGCTTTTAATGCCCCTCAGAATAGACGTGGAAGTCAGAGTGGTATAACAAGATGGTTTTAATGCCCCTCCTAAGAGACGTGGAGGTCAGAGTGGTATAACAAGATGCTTCTAATGCCCCTTACAAAAGACGTGGAGGTCCGAGTGGTTTAGTAAGACGCTTTTAATGCTCCTTACAAGAGACGTGGAGGTCAGAGAGGTCTAACAAGACGCTTTTAATGCCCCTCAGAAGAGATGTGGAGGTCAGAGTTTTAAAACAAGACGCTTTTAATGCCCCTTAGAAGACACGTGGAGGTCAGAGTGGTATAACAAGACGCTTTAATGCCCCTTACAAGAAACTTGGAGGTCAGAGTGGTACAACAAGACGCTTTTAATGCCCCTTACAAGAGACGTGGAGGTCAGAGTGCAATAACAAGACACTTTTATTGCCCCTCAGAAGAAACGTGGAGGTCAGAGTGGTATAACAAGTCGCTTTTAATGCTTGTCAGAAAAGAGGTGGAGGTCAGAGTGGAATAAAAAGACACTCTTAATGCCCCTAACAGAGAAGTGGAGGTCAGAGTGGTATAACAAATGCTTTTAATGCCCCTTACAAGAGATGTGGAGGTCAGAGTGGTATAACAAGATGCTTTTAATGCCCCTCAGAAGAGACGTGGAGGTCAGAGTGGTATAACAAGACGCTTTTAATGCCCCTTACAAGAGACATGGAGGTCAGAGTGGTATAACAAGATGATTTTAATGCCCCTCAGAAGGGACGTGGAGGTCAGAGTGGTATAACAAGATGCTTTTAATGCCCCTTACAAGAGATGTGGAGGTCAGAGTGGTATAACAAGACGTCTTTAATGCCCCTCAGAATAGACGTGGAGGTCAGAGTGGTATAACAAGATGGTTTTAATGCCCCTCCAAAGAGACGTGGAGGTCAGAGTGGTATAACAAGACGCTTTTAATGCCCCTTAAAAGAGACGTGGAGGTCAGAGTGCTATAACAAGACACTTTTAATGCCCCTCAGAAGAGACGTGGAGGTCAGAGTGGTATAACAAGACGCTTTTAATGCCCCTCAGAAGAGATGTGGAGGTCAGAGAAGTGTAACAAGACGATTTTAATGCCCCTTATAAGAGACTTGGAGGTCAGAGTCGTATAACAAGACGCTTTTAATGCCCATCAAAAGAGAAGTGGAGGTCAGAGTGGTATAGCAAGACGCTTTTAATGCCCCTTGCAACAGACGTGGAGGTCAGAGTGGTATAACAAGACGCTTTTAATGGCCCTTACAATAGAAGTGGAGGTCAGAGTGGTGTAACAAGACGCTTTTAATGCCCCTCCGAAGAGACGTGCATGTCAGAGTGGTATAACAAGATGCTTTTAATGCCCATCAGAAGAGACGCGGAGGTCAGAGGGGTATAACAAGATGCTTTTAATGCCCCTCAGAAGAGACGTGGAGGTCAAACTGGTATGACAAGATGCATTAAATGCCTCTTACAAGAGACGTGGAGGTCCGAGTGGTTTAACAAGACGCTTTTAACGCTCCGTACAAGAGACATGGAGGTCAGAGAGGTATAACAATATGCTTTTAATGCCCCTCAGAAGAGATGTGGAGGTCAGAGTGGTATAACAAGACGTCTTTAATGCCCCTCAGAATAGAAGTGGAGGTCAGAGTGGTATAACAAGATGGTTTTAATGCCCCTCCACAGAGACGTGGAGGTCAGAGTGGTATAACAAGATGCTTTTAATGCCCCTTACAAAAGACGTGGAGGTCCGAGTGGTTTAGCAAGACGCTTTTAATGCTCCTTACAAGAGACGTGGAGGTCAGAGAGGTCTAACAAGATGCTTTAATGCCCCTCAGAAGAGATGTGGAGGTCAGAGTTGTATAACAAGACGCTTTTAATGCCCCTTAGAAGATACGTGGAGGTCAGAGTGGTATAACAAGACGCTTTTAATGCCCCTTACAAGAGACGTGGAGGTCATAGTGGTATAACAAGACGCTTTTAATGCACCTCAGAAGAGATGTGGACATCAGAGTGGTATAACAAGACACTTTTAATGCCCCTTACAACAGACGTGGAGGTCAGAGTGGTATAACAAGACGCTTTTAATTCCCCTCAGAAGAGACGTGGAGGTCAGAGTGGTATAACAAAACGCTTTTAATGCCCCATACAAGAGACGTGGAGGTCAGAGTGGTATAACAAGATGCTTTTAATGCCCCTTACAAGAGACGTAAAGGTCAGAGTGGTAAAACAAGACGCATTTAATTCCCCTCAGAAGAGACGTGGAGGTCAGAGTGGAATAAAAAGACGCTCTTAATGCCCCTTACAAGAGACGTGGAGGTCAGAGTGGTATAACAAAATGCTTTTAATGCACCTTACAAGAGACGTGGAGGTCAGAGTGGTATTACAAGACGCTTTTAATGCCCCTTACAAAAGACATGGAGGTCAGAGTGGTATAAAAAGATGCTTTTAATGCCCCTCAGAAGGGACGTGGAGGTCAGAGTGGTATAACAAGACGCTTTTAATGCCCCTTACAAGAGATGTGGAGGTCAGAGTGGTATATCAAGACGCTTTTAATGCCCCTCAGAAGAGACGTGGAGGTCAGAGTGGTATAACAAGAAGCTTTTAATGCCTCTCAGAAGAGAAGTGGAGGTCAGAGTGGTATAACAAAACGCTTTTAATGCCGCTTACAAGAGACGTGGAGGTCAGAGTGGTATAACAAGACGCTTTTAATGCCCATTACAAAAGACGTGGAATTCAGAGTGGTATAACAAGACGCTTTCAATGCCCCTCAGAAGAGACGTGGAGGTCAGAGAGGTATAACACGACGCTTATAATGCCCCTTACAAGAGACGTGGAGGTCAGAGTGGTATAACAAGACGCTTTTAATGACACTCAGAAGAGACGTGGAGGTCAGAGTGGTATAACAAGATGCTTTTAATGAACCTTACAAGAGACGTGGAGGTCAGAGTGGTATAACAAGACGCTTTTATTGCCACTTACAAGAGACGTGGAGGTCAGAGTGGTATAACAAGATGCTTTTAATGAACCTTACAAGAGACGTGGAGGTCAGAGTGGTATAACAAGACGCTTTTATTGCCACTTACAAGAGACGTGGAGGTCAGAGTGGTATAACAAGACGATTTTAATGCCCCTCAGAAGAGACGTGGAGGTCAGAGTGGTATAACAAGATGCTTTTAATGCCCCTTACAAGAGACATGGAGGTCAGAGTGGTATAACAAGACGCTTTTAATGCCCCTCAGAAGGGACGTGGAGGTCAGAGTGGTATAACAAGACGATTTTAATGCCCCTTACAAGAGATGTGGAGGTCAGAGTGGTATAACAAGATTGTATTAATGCCCCTCCGAAGAGACGTGGAGGTTAGAGTTGTATAGCAAGACACTTTAATTCCCCTTATAAGAGACGTGGAGGTCAGAGTGGTATAACAAGATGCTTTTAATGCCCCTTACAAGAAACGTGGAGGTCAGAGTCGTATAACAAGACGCTTTTAATGCCCCTTAAAAGAGACGTGGAAGTCAGAGTGGTATAACAAGAAACTTTTAGTGCCCCTTACAAGAGACGTGGAGGTCAGAGTGGTATAACAAGACGCTTTTAATGCCCCTTACAAGAGACGTGGAGGTCAGAGTGCTATAACAAGACACTTTTAATGCCCTTCAGAAGAGACGTGGAGGTCAGAGTGGTATAACAAGTCGCTTTTAATGCCTGTCAGAAGAGAGGTGGACGTCAGAGGGATATAACAAGACGCCTTTAATGCCCCTTTCAAGAGACGTGGAGGTCAGAGTGGTATAACAATATGCTTTTAATGCCCCTTACAAGAGATGTGGAATTCAGAGTGGTATAACAAGACGCTTTTAATGCCCATCAGAAGAGACGTGGAGGTGAGAGTGGTATAACAAGACACTTTAATTGCCCCTTACAAGAGACTTGGAGGTCAGAGTGGTATAACAAGACACTTTTAATGCCCCTCAGAAGGGACGTGAAGGTCAGAGTGGTATAACAAGACGCTTTTAATGCCCCTCAGAAGAGACGTGTAGGTCAGAGTGGTATAACAAGTCGCTTTTAATGCATGTCAGAAAAGAGGTGGAGGTCACAGTGGTATAACAAGACGTTTTTAATGCCCCTTACAAGAGACGTGGAGGTCAGAGTGGTATACCAAGATGCTTTTAAGGCCCCTTACAAGAGAAGTGGAGGTCAGAGTGGTATAACAAGACGCTTTTAATGCCCCTCAGAAGAGACGTGGAGGTCAGAGTGGTATAACAAGACTCTTTAAATGCCCCTTACAAGAGACTTGGAGGTCAGAGTGGTATAACAAGACGTTTTTAATGCCCCTCAGAAGAGACGTGGAGGTCAGAGTTGTATAACAAGACGCTTTTAATTCCCCTCAGAAGAGACGTGGAGGTCAGTGTGGTATAACAAGACGCTTTTAATGCCCCTTTCAAGATACGTGGAGGCCAGAGTGGTATAACAAGAAGGTTTTAATACCCCTTAAAAGAGACGTGGAGGTCAGAGTGGTGTAACAAGACGCTTTTAATGCCCCTTACAAGAGACGTGGAGGTCAGAGTGGTATAACAAGACGCTTTTAATGCCCCTCAGATGAGATGTGGAGGTGAGAGTGGTATAACAAGATGCTTTTAATGCCCCTTACAAGAGACATGGAGGTCAGAGTGGTATAACAAGACGCTTTTAATGCCCCTCAGAAGGGACGTGGAGGTCAGAGTGGTATAACAAGACGATTTTAATGCCCCTTACAAGAGATGTGGAGGTCAGAGTGGTATAACAAGATTGTTTTAATGCCCCTCCGAAGAGACGTGGAGGTTAGAGTTGTATAACAAGACACTTTAATGCCCCTTATAAGAGACGTGGAGGTCAGAGTGGTATAACAAGATGCTTTTAATGCCCCTTACAAGAAACGTGGAGGTCAGAGTCGTATAACAAGACGCTTTTAATGCCCCTTAAAAGAGACGTGGAGGTCAGAGTGCTATAACAAGACACTTTTAATGCCCCTCAGAAGAGACGTGGAGGTCAGAGTGGTATAACAAGATGCTTTTAATGCCCCTCAGAAGAGATGTGGAGGTCAGAGAAGTGTAACAAGACGATTTTAATGCCCCTTATAAGAGATGTGGAGGTCAGAGTGGTATAACAAGACGCTCTTAATGCCCTTTGCAAGAAACGTGGAGGTCAGAGTCGTATAACAAGACGCTTTTAATGCCCATCAAAAGAGAAGTGGAGGTCAGAGTGGTATAGCAAGACGCTTTTAATGCCCCTTGCAACAGACGTGGAGGTCAGAGTGGTATAACAAGATGATTTTAATGCCCCTCAGAAGGGACGTGGAGGTCAGAGTGGTATAACAAGATGCTTTTAATGCCCCTTACAAGAGATGTGGAGGTCAGAGTGGTATAACAAGACGTCTTTAATGCCCCTCAGAATAGACGTGGAGGTCAGAGTGGTATAACAAGATGGTTTTAATGCCCCTCCAAAGAGACGTGGAGGTCAGAGTGGTATAACAAGACGCTTTTAATGCCCCTTAAAAGAGACGTGGAGGTCAGAGTGCTATAACAAGATACTTTTAATGCCCCTCAGAAGAGACGTGGAGGTCAGAGTGGTATAACAAGACGCTTTTAATGCCCCTCAGAAGAGATGTGGAGGTCAGAGAAGTGTAACAAGACGATTTTAATGCCCCTTATAAGAGACTTGGAGGTCAGAGTGGTATAACAAGACGCTCTTAATGCCCCTTGCAAGAAACGTGGAGGTCAGAGTCGTATAACAAGACGCTTTTAATGCCCATCAAAAGAGAAGTGGAGGTCAGAGTGGTATAGCAAGACGCTTTTAATGCCCCTTGCAACAGACGTGGAGGTCAGAGTGGTATAACAAGACAATTTTAATGTCCCTCAGAAGAGACGTGGAGGTCAAAGTGGTATAACAAGACGCTTTTAATGGCCCTTACAATAGAAGTGGAGGTCAGAGTGGTATAACAAGACGCTTTTAATGCCCCTCCGAAGAGACGTGCATGTCAGAGTGGTATAACAAGATGCTTTTAATGCCCATCAGAAGAGACGCGGAGGTCAGAGGGGTATAACAAGATGCTTTTAATGCCCCTCAGAAGAGACGTGGAGGTCAAACTGGTATGACAAGATGCATTAAATGCCTCTTACAAGAGACGTGGAGGTCCGAGTGGTTTAACAAGACGCTTTTAACGCTCCGTACAAGAGACATGGAGGTCAGAGAGGTATAACAATATGCTTTTAATGCCCCTCAGAAGAGATGTGGAGGTCAGAGTGGTATAACAAGACGTCTTTAATGCCCCTCAGAATAGAAGTGGAGGTCAGAGTGGTATAACAAGATGGTTTTAATGCCCCTCCAAAGAGACGTGGAGGTCAGAGTGGTATAACAAGATGCTTTTAATGCCCCTTACAAAAGACGTGGAGGTCCGAGTGGTTTAGCAAGACGCTTTTAATGCTCCTTACAAGAGACGTGGAGGTCAGAGAGATCTAACAAGATGCTTTAATGCCCCTCAGAAGAGATGTGGAGGTCAGAGTTGTATAACAAGACGCTTTTAATGCCCCTTAGAAGATACGTGGAGGTCAGAGTGGTATAACAAGACGCTTTTAATGCCCCTTACAAGAGACGTGGAGGTCATAGTGGTATAACAAGACGCTTTTAATGCACCTCAGAAGAGATGTGGACATCAGAGTGGTATAACAAGACACTTTTAATGCCCCTTACAACAGACGTGGAGGTCAGAGTGGTATAACAAGACGCTTTTAATTCCCCTCAGAAGAGACGTGGAGGTCAGAGTGGTATAACAAAACGCTTTTAATGCCCCATACAAGAGACGTGGAGGTCAGAGTGGTATAACAAGATGCTTTTAATGCCCCTTACAAGAGACGTAAAGGTCAGAGTGGTAAAACAAGACGCATTTAATTCCCCTCAGAAGAGACGTGGAGGTCAGAGTGGAATAAAAAGACGCTCTTAATGCCCCTTACAAGAGACGTGGAGGTCAGAGTGGTATAACAAAATGCTTTTAATGCACCTTACAAGAGACGTGGAGGTCAGAGTGGTATTACAAGACGCTTTTAATGCCCCTTACAAAAGACATGGAGGTCAGAGTGGTATAAAAAGATGCTTTTAATGCCCCTCAGAAGGGACGTGGAGGTCAGAGTGGTATAACAAGACGCTTTTAATGCCCCTTACAAGAGATGTGGAGGTCAGAGTGGTATATCAAGACGCTTTTAATGCCCCTCAGAAGAGACGTGGAGGTCAGAGTGGTATAACAAGAAGCTTTTAATGCCTCTCAGAAGAGAAGTGGAGGTCAGAGTGGTATAACAAAACGCTTTTAATGCCGCTTACAAGAGACGTGGAGGTCAGAGTGGTATAACAAGACGCTTTTAATGCCCATTACAAAAGACGTGGAATTCAGAGTGGTATAACAAGACGCTTTCAATGCCCCTCAGAAGAGACGTGGAGGTCAGAGAGGTATAACACGACGCTTATAATGCCCCTTACAAGAGACGTGGAGGTCAGAGTGGTATAACAAGACGCTTTTAATGACACTCAGAAGAGACGTGGAGGTCAGAGTGGTATAACAAGATGCTTTTAATGCCCCTTACAAAAGACGTGGAGGTCCGAGTGGTTTAGCAAGACGCTTTTAATGCTCCTTACAAGAGACGTGGAGGTCAGAGAGGTCTAACAAGATGCTTTAATGCCCCTCAGAAGAGATGTGGAGGTCAGAGTTGTATAACAAGACGCTTTTAATGCCCCTTAGAAGATACGTGGAGGTCAGAGTGGTATAACAAGACGCTTTTAATGCCCCTTACAAGAGACGTGGAGGTCATAGTGGTATAACAAGACGCTTTTAATGCACCTCAGAAGAGATGTGGACATCAGAGTGGTATAACAAGACACTTTTAATGCCCCTTACAACAGACGTGGAGGTCAGAGTGGTATAACAAGACGCTTTTAATTCCCCTCAGAAGAGACGTGGAGGTCAGAGTGGTATAACAAAACGCTTTTAATGCCCCATACAAGAGACGTGGAGGTCAGAGTGGTATAACAAGATGCTTTTAATGCCCCTTACAAGAGACGTAAAGGTCAGAGTGGTAAAACAAGACGCATTTAATTCCCCTCAGAAGAGACGTGGAGGTCAGAGTGGAATAAAAAGACGCTCTTAATGCCCCTTACAAGAGACGTGGAGGTCAGAGTGGTATAACAAAATGCTTTTAATGCACCTTACAAGAGACGTGGAGGTCAGAGTGGTATTACAAGACGCTTTTAATGCCCCTTACAAAAGACATGGAGGTCAGAGTGGTATAAAAAGATGCTTTTAATGCCCCTCAGAAGGGACGTGGAGGTCAGAGTGGTATAACAAGACGCTTTTAATGCCCCTTACAAGAGATGTGGAGGTCAGAGTGGTATATCAAGACGCTTTTAATGCCCCTCAGAAGAGACGTGGAGGTCAGAGTGGTATAACAAGAAGCTTTTAATGCCTCTCAGAAGAGAAGTGGAGGTCAGAGTGGTATAACAAAACGCTTTTAATGCCGCTTACAAGAGACGTGGAGGTCAGAGTGGTATAACAAGACGCTTTTAATGCCCATTACAAAAGACGTGGAATTCAGAGTGGTATAACAAGACGCTTTCAATGCCCCTCAGAAGAGACGTGGAGGTCAGAGAGGTATAACACGACGCTTATAATGCCCCTTACAAGAGACGTGGAGGTCAGAGTGGTATAACAAGACGCTTTTAATGACACTCAGAAGAGACGTGGAGGTCAGAGTGGTATAACAAGATGCTTTTAATGAACCTTACAAGAGACGTGGAGGTCAGAGTGGTATAACAAGACGCTTTTATTGCCACTTACAAGAGACGTGGAGGTCAGAGTGGTATAACAAGATGCTTTTAATGAACCTTACAAGAGACGTGGAGGTCAGAGTGGTATAACAAGACGCTTTTATTGCCACTTACAAGAGACGTGGAGGTCAGAGTGGTATAACAAGACGATTTTAATGCCCCTCAGAAGAGACGTGGAGGTCAGAGTGGTATAACAAGATGCTTTTAATGCCCCTTACAAGAGACATGGAGGTCAGAGTGGTATAACAAGACGCTTTTAATGCCCCTCAGAAGGGACGTGGAGGTCAGAGTGGTATAACAAGACGATTTTAATGCCCCTTACAAGAGATGTGGAGGTCAGAGTGGTATAACAAGATTGTATTAATGCCCCTCCGAAGAGACGTGGAGGTTAGAGTTGTATAGCAAGACACTTTAATTCCCCTTATAAGAGACGTGGAGGTCAGAGTGGTATAACAAGATGCTTTTAATGCCCCTTACAAGAAACGTGGAGGTCAGAGTCGTATAACAAGACGCTTTTAATGCCCCTTAAAAGAGACGTGGAAGTCAGAGTGGTATAACAAGAAACTTTTAGTGCCCCTTACAAGAGACGTGGAGGTCAGAGTGGTATAACAAGACGCTTTTAATGCCCCTTACAAGAGACGTGGAGGTCAGAGTGCTATAACAAGACACTTTTAATGCCCTTCAGAAGAGACGTGGAGGTCAGAGTGGTATAACAAGTCGCTTTTAATGCCTGTCAGAAGAGAGGTGGACGTCAGAGGGATATAACAAGACGCCTTTAATGCCCCTTTCAAGAGACGTGGAGGTCAGAGTGGTATAACAATATGCTTTTAATGCCCCTTACAAGAGATGTGGAATTCAGAGTGGTATAACAAGACGCTTTTAATGCCCATCAGAAGAGACGTGGAGGTGAGAGTGGTATAACAAGACACTTTAATTGCCCCTTACAAGAGACTTGGAGGTCAGAGTGGTATAACAAGACACTTTTAATGCCCCTCAGAAGGGACGTGAAGGTCAGAGTGGTATAACAAGACGCTTTTAATGCCCCTCAGAAGAGACGTGTAGGTCAGAGTGGTATAACAAGTCGCTTTTAATGCATGTCAGAAAAGAGGTGGAGGTCACAGTGGTATAACAAGACGTTTTTAATGCCCCTTACAAGAGACGTGGAGGTCAGAGTGGTATACCAAGATGCTTTTAAGGCCCCTTACAAGAGAAGTGGAGGTCAGAGTGGTATAACAAGACGCTTTTAATGCCCCTCAGAAGAGACGTGGAGGTCAGAGTGGTATAACAAGACTCTTTAAATGCCCCTTACAAGAGACTTGGAGGTCAGAGTGGTATAACAAGACGTTTTTAATGCCCCTCAGAAGAGACGTGGAGGTCAGAGTTGTATAACAAGACGCTTTTAATTCCCCTCAGAAGAGACGTGGAGGTCAGTGTGGTATAACAAGACGCTTTTAATGCCCCTTTCAAGATACGTGGAGGCCAGAGTGGTATAACAAGAAGGTTTTAATACCCCTTAAAAGAGACGTGGAGGTCAGAGTGGTGTAACAAGACGCTTTTAATGCCCCTTACAAGAGACGTGGAGGTCAGAGTGGTATAACAAGACGCTTTTAATGCCCCTCAGATGAGATGTGGAGGTGAGAGTGGTATAACAAGATGCTTTTAATGCCCCTTACAAGAGACATGGAGGTCAGAGTGGTATAACAAGACGCTTTTAATGCCCCTCAGAAGGGACGTGGAGGTCAGAGTGGTATAACAAGACGATTTTAATGCCCCTTACAAGAGATGTGGAGGTCAGAGTGGTATAACAAGATTGTTTTAATGCCCCTCCGAAGAGACGTGGAGGTTAGAGTTGTATAACAAGACACTTTAATGCCCCTTATAAGAGACGTGGAGGTCAGAGTGGTATAACAAGATGCTTTTAATGCCCCTTACAAGAAACGTGGAGGTCAGAGTCGTATAACAAGACGCTTTTAATGCCCCTTAAAAGAGACGTGGAGGTCAGAGTGCTATAACAAGACACTTTTAATGCCCCTCAGAAGAGACGTGGAGGTCAGAGTGGTATAACAAGATGCTTTTAATGCCCCTCAGAAGAGATGTGGAGGTCAGAGAAGTGTAACAAGACGATTTTAATGCCCCTTATAAGAGATGTGGAGGTCAGAGTGGTATAACAAGACGCTCTTAATGCCCTTTGCAAGAAACGTGGAGGTCAGAGTCGTATAACAAGACGCTTTTAATGCCCATCAAAAGAGAAGTGGAGGTCAGAGTGGTATAGCAAGACGCTTTTAATGCCCCTTGCAACAGACGTGGAGGTCAGAGTGGTATAACAAGATGATTTTAATGCCCCTCAGAAGGGACGTGGAGGTCAGAGTGGTATAACAAGATGCTTTTAATGCCCCTTACAAGAGATGTGGAGGTCAGAGTGGTATAACAAGACGTCTTTAATGCCCCTCAGAATAGACGTGGAGGTCAGAGTGGTATAACAAGATGGTTTTAATGCCCCTCCAAAGAGACGTGGAGGTCAGAGTGGTATAACAAGACGCTTTTAATGCCCCTTAAAAGAGACGTGGAGGTCAGAGTGCTATAACAAGATACTTTTAATGCCCCTCAGAAGAGACGTGGAGGTCAGAGTGGTATAACAAGACGCTTTTAATGCCCCTCAGAAGAGATGTGGAGGTCAGAGAAGTGTAACAAGACGATTTTAATGCCCCTTATAAGAGACTTGGAGGTCAGAGTGGTATAACAAGACGCTCTTAATGCCCCTTGCAAGAAACGTGGAGGTCAGAGTCGTATAACAAGACGCTTTTAATGCCCATCAAAAGAGAAGTGGAGGTCAGAGTGGTATAGCAAGACGCTTTTAATGCCCCTTGCAACAGACGTGGAGGTCAGAGTGGTATAACAAGACAATTTTAATGTCCCTCAGAAGAGACGTGGAGGTCAAAGTGGTATAACAAGACGCTTTTAATGGCCCTTACAATAGAAGTGGAGGTCAGAGTGGTATAACAAGACGCTTTTAATGCCCCTCCGAAGAGACGTGCATGTCAGAGTGGTATAACAAGATGCTTTTAATGCCCATCAGAAGAGACGCGGAGGTCAGAGGGGTATAACAAGATGCTTTTAATGCCCCTCAGAAGAGACGTGGAGGTCAAACTGGTATGACAAGATGCATTAAATGCCTCTTACAAGAGACGTGGAGGTCCGAGTGGTTTAACAAGACGCTTTTAACGCTCCGTACAAGAGACATGGAGGTCAGAGAGGTATAACAATATGCTTTTAATGCCCCTCAGAAGAGATGTGGAGGTCAGAGTGGTATAACAAGACGTCTTTAATGCCCCTCAGAATAGAAGTGGAGGTCAGAGTGGTATAACAAGATGGTTTTAATGCCCCTCCAAAGAGACGTGGAGGTCAGAGTGGTATAACAAGATGCTTTTAATGCCCCTTACAAAAGACGTGGAGGTCCGAGTGGTTTAGCAAGACGCTTTTAATGCTCCTTACAAGAGACGTGGAGGTCAGAGAGATCTAACAAGATGCTTTAATGCCCCTCAGAAGAGATGTGGAGGTCAGAGTTGTATAACAAGACGCTTTTAATGCCCCTTAGAAGATACGTGGAGGTCAGAGTGGTATAACAAGACGCTTTTAATGCCCCTTACAAGAGACGTGGAGGTCATAGTGGTATAACAAGACGCTTTTAATGCACCTCAGAAGAGATGTGGACATCAGAGTGGTATAACAAGACACTTTTAATGCCCCTTACAACAGACGTGGAGGTCAGAGTGGTATAACAAGACGCTTTTAATTCCCCTCAGAAGAGACGTGGAGGTCAGAGTGGTATAACAAAACGCTTTTAATGCCCCATACAAGAGACGTGGAGGTCAGAGTGGTATAACAAGATGCTTTTAATGCCCCTTACAAGAGACGTAAAGGTCAGAGTGGTAAAACAAGACGCATTTAATTCCCCTCAGAAGAGACGTGGAGGTCAGAGTGGAATAAAAAGATGCTCTTAATGCCCCTTACAAGAGACGTGGAGGTCAGAGTGGTATAACAAAATGCTTTTAATGCACCTTACAAGAGACGTGGAGGTCAGAGTGGTATTACAAGACGCTTTTAATGCCCCTTACAAAAGACATGGAGGTCAGAGTGGTATAAAAAGATGCTTTTAATGCCCCTCAGAAGGGACGTGGAGGTCAGAGTGGTATAACAAGACGCTTTTAATGCCCCTTACAAGAGATGTGGAGGTCAGAGTGGTATATCAAGATGCTTTTAATGCCCCTCAGAAGAGACGTGGAGGTCAGAGTGGTATAACAAGAAGCTTGTAATGCCCCTCAGAAGAGACGTGGAGGTCAGAGTGGTATAGCAAGATGCTTTTATTGCCCCTTACAAGAGACGTGGAGGTCAGAGTGGTATAACAAGATGCTTTTAATGCCCATCAGAAGAGACGTGGAGGTCAGAGTGGTATAACAAGAAGCTTTTAATGCCTCTCAGAAGAGAAGTGGAGGTCAGAGTGGTATAACAAAACGCTTTTAATGCCGCTTACAAGAGACGTGGAGGTCAGAGTGGTATAACAAGACGCTTTCAATGCCCCTCAGAAGAGACGTGGAGGTCAGAGAGGTATAACACGACGCTTATAATTCCCCTTACAAGAGACGTGGAGGTCAGAGTGGTATAACAAGACGCTTTTAATGACACTCAGAAGAGACGTGGAGGTCAGAGTGGTATAACAAGACGCTTTTATTGCCACTTACAAGAGACGTGGAGGTCAGAGTGGTATAACAAGATGCTTTTAATGAACCTTACAAGAGACGTGGAGGTCAGAGTGGTATAACAAGACGCTTTTATTGCCCCTCAGAAGAGACGTGGAGGTCAGAGTGGTATAACAAGATGCTTTTAATGCCCCTTACAAGAGATGTGGAGGTCAGAGTGGTATAACAAGACGTCTTTAATGCCCCTCAGAATAGACGTGGAGGTCAGAGTGGTATAACAAGATGGTTTTAATCCCCCTCCAAAGAGACGTGGAGGTCAGAGTGGTATAACAAGACGCTTTTAATGCCCCTTAAAAGAGACGTGGAGGTCAGAGTGCTATAACAAGATACTTTTAATGCCCCTCAGAAGAGACGTGGAGGTCAGAGTGGTATAACAAGACGCTTTTAATGCCCCTCAGAAGAGATGTGGAGGTCAGAGAAGTGTAACAAGACGATTTTAATGCCCCTTATAAGAGACTTGGAGGTCAGAGTGGTATAACAAGACGCTCTTAATGCCCTTTGCAAGAAACGTGGAGGTCAGAGTCGTATAACAAGACGCTTTTAATGCCCATCAAAAGAGAAGTGGAGGTCAGAGTGGTATAGCAAGACGCTTTTAATGCCCCTTGCAACAGACGTGGAGGTCAGAGTGGTATAACAAGATGATTTTAATGCCCCTCAGAAGGGACGTGGAGGTCAGAGTGGTATAACAAGATGCTTTTAATGCCCCTTACAAGAGATGTGGAGGTCAGAGTGGTATAACAAGACGTCTTTAATGCCCCTCAGAATAGACGTGGAGGTCAGAGTGGTATAACAAGATGGTTTTAATGCCCCTCCAAAGAGACGTGGAGGTCAGAGTGGTATAACAAGACGCTTTTAATGCCCCTTAAAAGAGACGTGGAGGTCAGAGTGCTATAACAAGATACTTTTAATGCCCCTCAGAAGAGACGTGGAGGTCAGAGTGGTATAACAAGACGCTTTTAATGCCCCTCAGAAGAGATGTGGAGGTCAGAGAAGTGTAACAAGACGATTTTAATGCCCCTTATAAGAGACTTGGAGGTCAGAGTGGTATAACAAGACGCTCTTAATGCCCCTTGCAAGAAACGTGGAGGTCAGAGTCGTATAACAAGACGCTTTTAATGCCCATCAAAAGAGAAGTGGAGGTCAGAGTGGTATAGCAAGACGCTTTTAATGCCCCTTGCAACAGACGTGGAGGTCAGAGTGGTATAACAAGACAATTTTAATGTCCCTCAGAAGAGACGTGGAGGTCAAAGTGGTATAACAAGACGCTTTTAATGGCCCTTACAATAGAAGTGGAGGTCAGAGTGGTATAACAAGACGCTTTTAATGCCCCTCCGAAGAGACGTGCATGTCAGAGTGGTATAACAAGATGCTTTTAATGCCCATCAGAAGAGACGCGGAGGTCAGAGGGGTATAACAAGATGCTTTTAATGCCCCTCAGAAGAGACGTGGAGGTCAAACTGGTATGACAAGATGCATTAAATGCCTCTTACAAGAGACGTGGAGGTCCGAGTGGTTTAACAAGACGCTTTTAACGCTCCGTACAAGAGACATGGAGGTCAGAGAGGTATAACAATATGCTTTTAATGCCCCTCAGAAGAGATGTGGAGGTCAGAGTGGTATAACAAGACGTCTTTAATGCCCCTCAGAATAGAAGTGGAGGTCAGAGTGGTATAACAAGATGGTTTTAATGCCCCTCCAAAGAGACGTGGAGGTCAGAGTGGTATAACAAGATGCTTTTAATGCCCCTTACAAAAGACGTGGAGGTCCGAGTGGTTTAGCAAGACGCTTTTAATGCTCCTTACAAGAGACGTGGAGGTCAGAGAGATCTAACAAGATGCTTTAATGCCCCTCAGAAGAGATGTGGAGGTCAGAGTTGTATAACAAGACGCTTTTAATGCCCCTTAGAAGATACGTGGAGGTCAGAGTGGTATAACAAGACGCTTTTAATGCCCCTTACAAGAGACGTGGAGGTCATAGTGGTATAACAAGACGCTTTTAATGCACCTCAGAAGAGATGTGGACATCAGAGTGGTATAACAAGACACTTTTAATGCCCCTTACAACAGACGTGGAGGTCAGAGTGGTATAACAAGACGCTTTTAATTCCCCTCAGAAGAGACGTGGAGGTCAGAGTGGTATAACAAAACGCTTTTAATGCCCCATACAAGAGACGTGGAGGTCAGAGTGGTATAACAAGATGCTTTTAATGCCCCTTACAAGAGACGTAAAGGTCAGAGTGGTAAAACAAGACGCATTTAATTCCCCTCAGAAGAGACGTGGAGGTCAGAGTGGAATAAAAAGACGCTCTTAATGCCCCTTACAAGAGACGTGGAGGTCAGAGTGGTATAACAAAATGCTTTTAATGCACCTTACAAGAGACGTGGAGGTCAGAGTGGTATTACAAGACGCTTTTAATGCCCCTTACAAAAGACATGGAGGTCAGAGTGGTATAAAAAGATGCTTTTAATGCCCCTCAGAAGGGACGTGGAGGTCAGAGTGGTATAACAAGACGCTTTTAATGCCCCTTACAAGAGATGTGGAGGTCAGAGTGGTATATCAAGACGCTTTTAATGCCCCTCAGAAGAGACGTGGAGGTCAGAGTGGTATAACAAGAAGCTTTTAATGCCTCTCAGAAGAGAAGTGGAGGTCAGAGTGGTATAACAAAACGCTTTTAATGCCGCTTACAAGAGACGTGGAGGTCAGAGTGGTATAACAAGACGCTTTTAATGCCCATTACAAAAGACGTGGAATTCAGAGTGGTATAACAAGACGCTTTCAATGCCCCTCAGAAGAGACGTGGAGGTCAGAGAGGTATAACACGACGCTTATAATGCCCCTTACAAGAGACGTGGAGGTCAGAGTGGTATAACAAGACGCTTTTAATGACACTCAGAAGAGACGTGGAGGTCAGAGTGGTATAACAAGATGCTTTTAATGCCCCTTACAAAAGACGTGGAGGTCCGAGTGGTTTAGCAAGACGCTTTTAATGCTCCTTACAAGAGACGTGGAGGTCAGAGAGGTCTAACAAGATGCTTTAATGCCCCTCAGAAGAGATGTGGAGGTCAGAGTTGTATAACAAGACGCTTTTAATGCCCCTTAGAAGATACGTGGAGGTCAGAGTGGTATAACAAGACGCTTTTAATGCCCCTTACAAGAGACGTGGAGGTCATAGTGGTATAACAAGACGCTTTTAATGCACCTCAGAAGAGATGTGGACATCAGAGTGGTATAACAAGACACTTTTAATGCCCCTTACAACAGACGTGGAGGTCAGAGTGGTATAACAAGACGCTTTTAATTCCCCTCAGAAGAGACGTGGAGGTCAGAGTGGTATAACAAAACGCTTTTAATGCCCCATACAAGAGACGTGGAGGTCAGAGTGGTATAACAAGATGCTTTTAATGCCCCTTACAAGAGACGTAAAGGTCAGAGTGGTAAAACAAGACGCATTTAATTCCCCTCAGAAGAGACGTGGAGGTCAGAGTGGAATAAAAAGACGCTCTTAATGCCCCTTACAAGAGACGTGGAGGTCAGAGTGGTATAACAAAATGCTTTTAATGCACCTTACAAGAGACGTGGAGGTCAGAGTGGTATTACAAGACGCTTTTAATGCCCCTTACAAAAGACATGGAGGTCAGAGTGGTATAAAAAGATGCTTTTAATGCCCCTCAGAAGGGACGTGGAGGTCAGAGTGGTATAACAAGACGCTTTTAATGCCCCTTACAAGAGATGTGGAGGTCAGAGTGGTATATCAAGACGCTTTTAATGCCCCTCAGAAGAGACGTGGAGGTCAGAGTGGTATAACAAGAAGCTTTTAATGCCTCTCAGAAGAGAAGTGGAGGTCAGAGTGGTATAACAAAACGCTTTTAATGCCGCTTACAAGAGACGTGGAGGTCAGAGTGGTATAACAAGACGCTTTTAATGCCCATTACAAAAGACGTGGAATTCAGAGTGGTATAACAAGACGCTTTCAATGCCCCTCAGAAGAGACGTGGAGGTCAGAGAGGTATAACACGACGCTTATAATGCCCCTTACAAGAGACGTGGAGGTCAGAGTGGTATAACAAGACGCTTTTAATGACACTCAGAAGAGACGTGGAGGTCAGAGTGGTATAACAAGATGCTTTTAATGAACCTTACAAGAGACGTGGAGGTCAGAGTGGTATAACAAGACGCTTTTATTGCCACTTACAAGAGACGTGGAGGTCAGAGTGGTATAACAAGATGCTTTTAATGAACCTTACAAGAGACGTGGAGGTCAGAGTGGTATAACAAGACGCTTTTATTGCCACTTACAAGAGACGTGGAGGTCAGAGTGGTATAACAAGACGATTTTAATGCCCCTCAGAAGAGACGTGGAGGTCAGAGTGGTATAACAAGATGCTTTTAATGCCCCTTACAAGAGACATGGAGGTCAGAGTGGTATAACAAGACGCTTTTAATGCCCCTCAGAAGGGACGTGGAGGTCAGAGTGGTATAACAAGACGATTTTAATGCCCCTTACAAGAGATGTGGAGGTCAGAGTGGTATAACAAGATTGTATTAATGCCCCTCCGAAGAGACGTGGAGGTTAGAGTTGTATAGCAAGACACTTTAATTCCCCTTATAAGAGACGTGGAGGTCAGAGTGGTATAACAAGATGCTTTTAATGCCCCTTACAAGAAACGTGGAGGTCAGAGTCGTATAACAAGACGCTTTTAATGCCCCTTAAAAGAGACGTGGAAGTCAGAGTGGTATAACAAGAAACTTTTAGTGCCCCTTACAAGAGACGTGGAGGTCAGAGTGGTATAACAAGACGCTTTTAATGCCCCTTACAAGAGACGTGGAGGTCAGAGTGCTATAACAAGACACTTTTAATGCCCTTCAGAAGAGACGTGGAGGTCAGAGTGGTATAACAAGTCGCTTTTAATGCCTGTCAGAAGAGAGGTGGACGTCAGAGGGATATAACAAGACGCCTTTAATGCCCCTTTCAAGAGACGTGGAGGTCAGAGTGGTATAACAATATGCTTTTAATGCCCCTTACAAGAGATGTGGAATTCAGAGTGGTATAACAAGACGCTTTCAATGCCCATCAGAAGAGACGTGGAGGTGAGAGTGGTATAACAAGACACTTTAATTGCCCCTTACAAGAGACTTGGAGGTCAGAGTGGTATAACAAGACACTTTTAATGCCCCTCAGAAGGGACGTGAAGGTCAGAGTGGTATAACAAGACGCTTTTAATGCCCCTCAGAAGAGACGTGTAGGTCAGAGTGGTATAACAAGTCGCTTTTAATGCATGTCAGAAAAGAGGTGGAGGTCACAGTGGTATAACAAGACGTTTTTAATGCCCCTTACAAGAGACGTGGAGGTCAGAGTGGTATACCAAGATGCTTTTAAGGCCCCTTACAAGAGAAGTGGAGGTCAGAGTGGTATAACAAGACGCTTTTAATGCCCCTCAGAAGAGACGTGGAGGTCAGAGTGGTATAACAAGACTCTTTAAATGCCCCTTACAAGAGACTTGGAGGTCAGAGTGGTATAACAAGACGTTTTTAATGCCCCTCAGAAGAGACGTGGAGGTCAGAGTTGTATAACAAGACGCTTTTAATTCCCCTCAGAAGAGACGTGGAGGTCAGTGTGGTATAACAAGACGCTTTTAATGCCCCTTTCAAGATACGTGGAGGCCAGAGTGGTATAACAAGAAGGTTTTAATACCCCTTAAAAGAGACGTGGAGGTCAGAGTGGTGTAACAAGACGCTTTTAATGCCCCTTACAAGAGACGTGGAGGTCAGAGTGGTATAACAAGACGCTTTTAATGCCCCTCAGATGAGATGTGGAGGTGAGAGTGGTATAACAAGATGCTTTTAATGCCCCTTACAAGAGACATGGAGGTCAGAGTGGTATAACAAGACGCTTTTAATGCCCCTCAGAAGGGACGTGGAGGTCAGAGTGGTATAACAAGACGATTTTAATGCCCCTTACAAGAGATGTGGAGGTCAGAGTGGTATAACAAGATTGTTTTAATGCCCCTCCGAAGAGACGTGGAGGTTAGAGTTGTATAACAAGACACTTTAATGCCCCTTATAAGAGACGTGGAGGTCAGAGTGGTATAACAAGATGCTTTTAATGCCCCTTACAAGAAACGTGGAGGTCAGAGTCGTATAACAAGACGCTTTTAATGCCCCTTAAAAGAGACGTGGAGGTCAGAGTGCTATAACAAGACACTTTTAATGCCCCTCAGAAGAGACGTGGAGGTCAGAGTGGTATAACAAGATGCTTTTAATGCCCCTCAGAAGAGATGTGGAGGTCAGAGAAGTGTAACAAGACGATTTTAATGCCCCTTATAAGAGATGTGGAGGTCAGAGTGGTATAACAAGACGCTCTTAATGCCCTTTGCAAGAAACGTGGAGGTCAGAGTCGTATAACAAGACGCTTTTAATGCCCATCAAAAGAGAAGTGGAGGTCAGAGTGGTATAGCAAGACGCTTTTAATGCCCCTTGCAACAGACGTGGAGGTCAGAGTGGTATAACAAGATGATTTTAATGCCCCTCAGAAGGGACGTGGAGGTCAGAGTGGTATAACAAGATGCTTTTAATGCCCCTTACAAGAGATGTGGAGGTCAGAGTGGTATAACAAGACGTCTTTAATGCCCCTCAGAATAGACGTGGAGGTCAGAGTGGTATAACAAGATGGTTTTAATGCCCCTCCAAAGAGACGTGGAGGTCAGAGTGGTATAACAAGACGCTTTTAATGCCCCTTAAAAGAGACGTGGAGGTCAGAGTGCTATAACAAGATACTTTTAATGCCCCTCAGAAGAGACGTGGAGGTCAGAGTGGTATAACAAGACGCTTTTAATGCCCCTCAGAAGAGATGTGGAGGTCAGAGAAGTGTAACAAGACGATTTTAATGCCCCTTATAAGAGACTTGGAGGTCAGAGTGGTATAACAAGACGCTCTTAATGCCCCTTGCAAGAAACGTGGAGGTCAGAGTCGTATAACAAGACGCTTTTAATGCCCATCAAAAGAGAAGTGGAGGTCAGAGTGGTATAGCAAGACGCTTTTAATGCCCCTTGCAACAGACGTGGAGGTCAGAGTGGTATAACAAGACAATTTTAATGTCCCTCAGAAGAGACGTGGAGGTCAAAGTGGTATAACAAGACGCTTTTAATGGCCCTTACAATAGAAGTGGAGGTCAGAGTGGTATAACAAGACGCTTTTAATGCCCCTCCGAAGAGACGTGCATGTCAGAGTGGTATAACAAGATGCTTTTAATGCCCATCAGAAGAGACGCGGAGGTCAGAGGGGTATAACAAGATGCTTTTAATGCCCCTCAGAAGAGACGTGGAGGTCAAACTGGTATGACAAGATGCATTAAATGCCTCTTACAAGAGACGTGGAGGTCCGAGTGGTTTAACAAGACGCTTTTAACGCTCCGTACAAGAGACATGGAGGTCAGAGAGGTATAACAATATGCTTTTAATGCCCCTCAGAAGAGATGTGGAGGTCAGAGTGGTATAACAAGACGTCTTTAATGCCCCTCAGAATAGAAGTGGAGGTCAGAGTGGTATAACAAGATGGTTTTAATGCCCCTCCAAAGAGACGTGGAGGTCAGAGTGGTATAACAAGATGCTTTTAATGCCCCTTACAAAAGACGTGGAGGTCCGAGTGGTTTAGCAAGACGCTTTTAATGCTCCTTACAAGAGACGTGGAGGTCAGAGAGATCTAACAAGATGCTTTAATGCCCCTCAGAAGAGATGTGGAGGTCAGAGTTGTATAACAAGACGCTTTTAATGCCCCTTAGAAGATACGTGGAGGTCAGAGTGGTATAACAAGACGCTTTTAATGCCCCTTACAAGAGACGTGGAGGTCATAGTGGTATAACAAGACGCTTTTAATGCACCTCAGAAGAGATGTGGACATCAGAGTGGTATAACAAGACACTTTTAATGCCCCTTACAACAGACGTGGAGGTCAGAGTGGTATAACAAGACGCTTTTAATTCCCCTCAGAAGAGACGTGGAGGTCAGAGTGGTATAACAAAACGCTTTTAATGCCCCATACAAGAGACGTGGAGGTCAGAGTGGTATAACAAGATGCTTTTAATGCCCCTTACAAGAGACGTAAAGGTCAGAGTGGTAAAACAAGACGCATTTAATTCCCCTCAGAAGAGACGTGGAGGTCAGAGTGGAATAAAAAGATGCTCTTAATGCCCCTTACAAGAGACGTGGAGGTCAGAGTGGTATAACAAAATGCTTTTAATGCACCTTACAAGAGACGTGGAGGTCAGAGTGGTATTACAAGACGCTTTTAATGCCCCTTACAAAAGACATGGAGGTCAGAGTGGTATAAAAAGATGCTTTTAATGCCCCTCAGAAGGGACGTGGAGGTCAGAGTGGTATAACAAGACGCTTTTAATGCCCCTTACAAGAGATGTGGAGGTCAGAGTGGTATATCAAGATGCTTTTAATGCCCCTCAGAAGAGACGTGGAGGTCAGAGTGGTATAACAAGAAGCTTGTAATGCCCCTCAGAAGAGACGTGGAGGTCAGAGTGGTATAGCAAGATGCTTTTATTGCCCCTTACAAGAGACGTGGAGGTCAGAGTGGTATAACAAGATGCTTTTAATGCCCATCAGAAGAGACGTGGAGGTCAGAGTGGTATAACAAGAAGCTTTTAATGCCTCTCAGAAGAGAAGTGGAGGTCAGAGTGGTATAACAAAACGCTTTTAATGCCGCTTACAAGAGACGTGGAGGTCAGAGTGGTATAACAAGACGCTTTCAATGCCCCTCAGAAGAGACGTGGAGGTCAGAGAGGTATAACACGACGCTTATAATTCCCCTTACAAGAGACGTGGAGGTCAGAGTGGTATAACAAGACGCTTTTAATGACACTCAGAAGAGACGTGGAGGTCAGAGTGGTATAACAAGACGCTTTTATTGCCACTTACAAGAGACGTGGAGGTCAGAGTGGTATAACAAGATGCTTTTAATGAACCTTACAAGAGACGTGGAGGTCAGAGTGGTATAACAAGACGCTTTTATTGCCCCTCAGAAGAGACGTGGAGGTCAGAGTGGTATAACAAGATGCTTTTAATGCCCCTTACAAGAGATGTGGAGGTCAGAGTGGTATAACAAGACGTCTTTAATGCCCCTCAGAATAGACGTGGAGGTCAGAGTGGTATAACAAGATGGTTTTAATGCCCCTCCAAAGAGACGTGGAGGTCAGAGTGGTATAACAAGACGCTTTTAATGCCCCTTAAAAGAGACGTGGAGGTCAGAGTGCTATAACAAGATACTTTTAATGCCCCTCAGAAGAGACGTGGAGGTCAGAGTGGTATAACAAGACGATTTTAATGCCCCTCAGAAGAGATGTGGAGGTCAGAGAAGTGTAACAAGACGATTTTAATGCCCCTTATAAGAGACTTGGAGGTCAGAGTGGTATAACAAGACGCTCTTAATGCCCCTTGCAAGAAACGTGGAGGTCAGAGTCGTATAACAAGACGCTTTTAATGCCCATCAAAAGAGAAGTGGAGGTCAGAGTGGTATAGCAAGACGCTTTTAATGCCCCTTGCAACAGACGTGGAGGTCAGAGTGGTATAACAAGACAATTTTAATGTCCCTCAGAAGAGACGTGGAGGTCAAAGTGCTATAACAAGACGCTTTTAATGGCCCTTACAATAGAAGTGGAGGTCATAGTGGTATAACAAGACGCTTTTAATGCCCCTCCGAAGAGACGTGCATGTCAGAGTGGTATAACAAGATGCTTTTAATGCCCATCAGAAGAGACGCGGAGGTCAGAGGGGTATAACAAGATGCTTTTAATGCCCCTCAGAAGAGACGTGGAGGTCAAACTGGTATGACAAGATGCATTAAATGCCTCTTACAAGAGACGTGGAGGTCCGAGTGGTTTAACAAGACGCTTTTAACGCTCCGTACAAGAGACATGGAGGTCAGAGAGGTATAACAATATGCTTTTAATGCCCCTCAGAAGAGATGTGGAGGTCAGAGTGGTATAACAAGACGTCTTTAATGCCCCTCAGAATAGAAGTGGAGGTCAGAGTGGTATAACAAGATGGTTTTAATGCCCCTCCACAGAGACGTGGAGGTCAGAGTGGTATAACAAGATGCTTTTAATGCCCCTTACAAAAGACGTGGAGGTCCGAGTGGTTTAGCAAGACGCTTTTAATGCTCCTTACAAGAGACGTGGAGGTCAGAGAGGTCTAACAAGATGCTTTAATGCCCCTCAGAAGAGATGTGAAGGTCAGAGTTGTATAACAAGACGCTTTTAATGCCCCTTAGAAGATACGTGGAGGTCAGAGTGGTATAACAAGACGCTTTTAATGCCCCTTACAAGAGACGTGGAGGTCATAGTGGTATAACAAGACGCTTTTAATGCACCTCAGAAGAGATGTGGACATCAGAGTGGTATAACAAGACACTTTTAATGCCCCTTACAACAGACGTGGAGGTCAGAGTGGTATAACAAGACGCTTTTAATTCCCCTCAGAAGAGACGTGGAGGTCAGAGTGGTATAACAAAACGCTTTTAATGCCCCATACAAGAGACGTGGAGGTCAGAGTGGTATAACAAGATGCTTTTAATGCCCCTTACAAGAGACGTAAAGGTCAGAGTGGTAAAACAAGACGCATTTAATTCCCCTCAGAAGAGACGTGGAGGTCAGAGTGGAATAAAAAGACGCTCTTAATGCCCCTTACAAGAGACGTGGAGGTCAGAGTGGTATAACAAAATGCTTTTAATGCACCTTACAAGAGACGTGGAGGTCAGAGTGGTATTACAAGACGCTTTTAATGCCCCTTACAAAAGACATGGAGGTCAGAGTGGTATAAAAAGATGCTTTTAATGCCCCTCAGAAGGGACGTGGAGGTCAGAGTGGTATAACAAGACGCTTTTAATGCCCCTTACAAGAGATGTGGAGGTCAGAGTGGTATATCAAGACGCTTTTAATGCCCCTGAGAAGAGACGTGGAGGTCAGAGTGGTATAACAAGAAGCTTTTAATGCCTCTCAGAAGAGAAGTGGAGGTCAGAGTGGTATAACAAAACGCTTTTAATGCCGCTTACAAGAGACATGGAGGTCAGAGTGGTATAACAAGACGCTTTTAATGCCCATTACAAAAGACGTGGAATTCAGAGTGGTATAACAAGACGCTTTCAATGCCCCTCAGAAGAGACGTGGAGGTCAGAGAGGTATAACACGACGCTTATAATGCCCCTTACAAGAGACGTGGAGGTCAGAGTGGTATAACAAGACGCTTTTAATGACACTCAGAAGAGACGTGGAGGTCAGAGTGGTATAACAAGATGCTTTTAATGAACCTTACAAGAGACGTGGAGGTCAGAGTGGTATAACAAGACGCTTTTATTGCCACTTACAAGAGACGTGGAGGTCAGAGTGGTATAACAAGATGCTTTTAATGAACCTTACAAGAGACGTGGAGGTCAGAGTGGTATAACAAGACGCTTTTATTGCCACTTACAAGAGACGTGGAGGTCAGAGTGGTATAACAAGACGATTTTAATGCCCCTCAGAAGAGACGTGGAGGTCAGAGAGGTATAACAAGATGCTTTTAATGCCCCTTACAAGAGACATGGAGGTCAGAGTGGTATAACAAGACGCTTTTAATGCCCCTCAGAAGGGACGTGGAGGTCAGAGTGGTATAACAAGACGATTTTAATGCCCCTTACAAGAGATGTGGAGGTCAGAGTGGTATAACAAGATTGTATTAATGCCCCTCCGAAGAGACGTGGAGGTTAGAGTTGTATAGCAAGACACTTTAATTCCCCTTATAAGAGACGTGGAGGTCAGAGTGGTATAACAAGATGCTTTTAATGCCCCTTACAAGAAACGTGGAGGTCAGAGTCATATAACAAGACGCTTTTAATGCCCCTTAAAAGAGACGTGGAAGTCAGAGTGGTATAACAAGAAACTTTTAGTGCCCCTTACAAGAGACGTGGAGGTCAGAGTGGTATAACAAGACGCTTTTAATGCCCCTTACAAGAGACGTGGAGGTCAGAGTGCTATAACAAGACACTTTTAATGCCCTTCAGAAGAGACGTGGAGGTCAGAGTGGTATAACAAGTCGCTTTTAATGCCTGTCAGAAGAGAGGTGGACGTCAGAGGGATATAACAAGACGCCTTTAATGCCCCTTTCAAGAGACGTGGAGGTCAGAGTGGTATAACAATATGCTTTTAATGCCCCTTACAAGAGATGTGGAATTCAGAGTGGTATAACAAGACGCTTTTAATGCCCATCAGAAGAGACGTGGAGGTGAGAGTGGTATAACAAGACACTTTAATTGCCCCTTACAAGAGACTTGGAGGTCAGAGTGGTATAACAAGACACTTTTAATGCCCCTCAGAAGGGACGTGAAGGTCAGAGTGGTATAACAAGACGCTTTTAATGCCCCTCAGAAGAGACGTGTAGGTCAGAGTGGTATAACAAGTCGCTTTTAATGCATGTCAGAAAAGAGGTGGAGGTCACAGTGGTATAACAAGACGTTTTTAATGCCCCTTACAAGAGACGTGGAGGTCAGAGTGGTATAACAAGATGCTTTTAAGGCCCCTTACAAGAGAAGTGGAGGTCAGAGTGGTATAACAAGACGCTTTTAATGCCCCTCAGAAGAGACGTGGAGGTCAGAGTGGTATAACAAGACTCTTTAAATGCCCCTTACAAGAGACTTGGAGGTCAGAGTGGTATAACAAGACGTTTTTAATGCCCCTCAGAAGAGACGTGGAGGTCAGAGTTGTATAAAAAGACGCTTTTAATTCCCCTCAGAAGAGACGTGGAGGTCAGTGTGGTATAACAAGACGCTTTTAATGCCCCTTTCAAGATACGTGGAGGCCAGAGTGGTATAACAAGAAGGTTTTAATACCCCTTAAAAGAGACGTGGAGGTCAGAGTGGTATAACAAGACGCTTTTAATGCCCCTTACAAGAGACGTGGAGGTCAGAGTGGTATAACAAGACGCTTTTAATGCCCCTCAGATGAGATGTGGAGGTGAGAGTGGTATAACAAGATGCTTTTAATGCCCCTTACAAGAGACATGGAGGTCAGAGTGGTATAACAAGACGCTTTTAATGCCCCTCAGAAGGGACGTGGAGGTCAGAGTGGTATAACAAGACGATTTTAATGCCCCTTACAAGAGATGTGGAGGTCAGAGTGGTATAACAAGATTGTTTTAATGCCCCTCCGAAGAGACGTGGAGGTTAGAGTTGTATAACAAGACACTTTAATGCCCCTTATAAGAGACGTGGAGGTCAGAGTGGTATAACAAGATGCTTTTAATGCCCCTTACAAGAAACGTGGAGGTCAGAGTCGTATAACAAGACGCTTTTAATGCCCCTTAAAAGAGACGTGGAGGTCAGAGTGCTATAACAAGACACTTTTAATGCCCCTCAGAAGAGACGTGGAGGTCAGAGTGGTATAACAAGATGCTTTTAATGCCCCTCAGAAGAGATGTGGAGGTCAGAGAAGTGTAACAAGACGATTTTAATGCCCCTTATAAGAGATGTGGAGGTCAGAGTGGTATAACAAGACGCTCTTAATGCCCTTTGCAAGAAACGTGGAGGTCAGAGTCGTATAACAAGACGCTTTTAATGCCCATCAAAAGAGAAGTGGAGGTCAGAGTGGTATAGCAAGACGCTTTTAATGCCCCTTGCAACAGACGTGGAGGTCAGAGTGGTATAACAAGATGATTTTAATGCCCCTCAGAAGGGACGTGGAGGTCAGAGTGGTATAACAAGATGCTTTTAATGCCCCTTACAAGAGATGTGGAGGTCAGAGTGGTATAACAAGACGTCTTTAATGCCCCTCAGAATAGACGTGGAGGTCAGAGTGGTATAACAAGATGGTTTTAATGCCCCTCCAAAGAGACGTGGAGGTCAGAGTGGTATAACAAGACGCTTTTAATGCCCCTTAAAAGAGACGTGGAGGTCAGAGTGCTATAACAAGATACTTTTAATGCCCCTCAGAAGAGACGTGGAGGTCAGAGTGGTATAACAAGACGCTTTTAATGCCCCTCAGAAGAGATGTGGAGGTCAGAGAAGTGTAACAAGACGATTTTAATGCCCCTTATAAGAGACTTGGAGGTCAGAGTGGTATAACAAGACGCTCTTAATGCCCCTTGCAAGAAACGTGGAGGTCAGAGTCGTATAACAAGACGCTTTTAATGCCCATCAAAAGAGAAGTGGAGGTCAGAGTGGTATAGCAAGACGCTTTTAATGCCCCTTGCAACAGACGTGGAGGTCAGAGTGGTATAACAAGACAATTTTAATGTCCCTCAGAAGAGACGTGGAGGTCAAAGTGGTATAACAAGACGCTTTTAATGGCCCTTACAATAGAAGTGGAGGTCAGAGTGGTATAACAAGACGCTTTTAATGCCCCTCCGAAGAGACGTGCATGTCAGAGTGGTATAACAAGATGCTTTTAATGCCCATCAGAAGAGACGCGGAGGTCAGAGGGGTATAACAAGATGCTTTTAATGCCCCTCAGAAGAGACGTGGAGGTCAAACTGGTATGACAAGATGCATTAAATGCCTCTTACAAGAGACGTGGAGGTCCGAGTGGTTTAACAAGACGCTTTTAACGCTCCGTACAAGAGACATGGAGGTCAGAGAGGTATAACAATATGCTTTTAATGCCCCTCAGAAGAGATGTGGAGGTCAGAGTGGTATAACAAGACGTCTTTAATGCCCCTCAGAATAGAAGTGGAGGTCAGAGTGGTATAACAAGATGGTTTTAATGCCCCTCCAAAGAGACGTGGAGGTCAGAGTGGTATAACAAGATGCTTTTAATGCCCCTTACAAAAGACATGGAGGTCCGAGTGGTTTAGCAAGACGCTTTTAATGCTCCTTACAAGAGACGTGGAGGTCAGAGAGATCTAACAAGATGCTTTAATGCCCCTCAGAAGAGATGTGGAGGTCAGAGTTGTATAACAAGACGCTTTTAATGCCCCTTAGAAGATACGTGGAGGTCAGAGTGGTATAACAAGACGCTTTTAATGCCCCTTACAAGAGACGTGGAGGTCATAGTGGTATAACAAGACGCTTTTAATGCACCTCAGAAGAGATGTGGACATCAGAGTGGTATAACAAGACACTTTTAATGCCCCTTACAACAGACGTGGAGGTCAGAGTGGTATAACAAGACGCTTTTAATTCCCCTCAGAAGAGACGTGGAGGTCAGAGTGGTATAACAAAACGCTTTTAATGCCCCATACAAGAGACGTGGAGGTCAGAGTGGTATAACAAGATGCTTTTAATGCCCCTTACAAGAGACGTAAAGGTCAGAGTGGTAAAACAAGACGCATTTAATTCCCCTCAGAAGAGACGTGGAGGTCAGAGTGGAATAAAAAGATGCTCTTAATGCCCCTTACAAGAGACGTGGAGGTCAGAGTGGTATAACAAAATGCTTTTAATGCACCTTACAAGAGACGTGGAGGTCAGAGTGGTATTACAAGACGCTTTTAATGCCCCTTACAAAAGACATGGAGGTCAGAGTGGTATAAAAAGATGCTTTTAATGCCCCTCAGAAGGGACGTGGAGGTCAGAGTGGTATAACAAGACGCTTTTAATGCCCCTTACAAGAGATGTGGAGGTCAGAGTGGTATATCAAGATGCTTTTAATGCCCCTCAGAAGAGACGTGGAGGTCAGAGTGGTATAACAAGAAGCTTGTAATGCCCCTCAGAAGAGACGTGGAGGTCAGAGTGGTATAGCAAGATGCTTTTATTGCCCCTTACAAGAGACGTGGAGGTCAGAGTGGTATAACAAGATGCTTTTAATGCCCATCAGAAGAGACGTGGAGGTCAGAGTGGTATAACAAGAAGCTTTTAATGCCTCTCAGAAGAGAAGTGGAGGTCAGAGTGGTATAACAAAACGCTTTTAATGCCGCTTACAAGAGACGTGGAGGTCAGAGTGGTATAAGAAGACGCTTTCAATGCCCCTCAGAAGAGACGTGGAGGTCAGAGAGGTATAACACGACGCTTATAATTCCCCTTACAAGACACGTGGAGGTCAGAGTGGTATAACAAGACGCTTTTAATGACACTCAGAAGAGACGTGGAGGTCAGAGTGGTATAACAAGACGCTTTTATTGCCACTTACAAGAGACGTGGAGGTCAGAGTGGTATAACAAGATGCTTTTAATGAACCTTACAAGAGACGTGGAGGTCAGAGTGGTATAACAAGACGCTTTTATTGCCCCTCAGAAGAGACGTGGAGGTCAGAGTGGTATAACAAGATGCTTTTAATGCCCCTTACAAGAGACATGGAGGTCAGAGTGGTATAACAAGACGCTTTTAATGCCCCTCAGAAGGGACGTGGAGGTCAGAGTGGTATAACAAGACGATTTTAATGCCCCTTACAAGAGATGTGGAGGTCAGAGTGGTATAACAAGATTGTATTAATGCCCCTCCGAAGAGACGTGGAGGTTAGAGTTGTATAGCAAGACACTTTAATTCCCCTTATAAGAGACGTGGAGGTCAGAGTGGTATAACAAGATGCTTTTAATGCCCCTTACAAGAAACGTGGAGGTCAGAGTCGTATAACAAGACGCTTTTAATGCCCCTTAAAAGAGACGTGGAAGTCAGAGCGGTATAACAAGAAACTTTTAGTGCCCCTTACAAGAGACGTGGAGGTCAGAGTGGTATAACAAGACGCTTTTAATGCCCCTTACAAGAGACGTGGAGGTCAGAGTGCTATAACAAGACACTTTTAATGCCCTTCAGAAGAGACGTGGAGGTCAGAGTGGTATAACAAGTCGCTTTTAATGCCTGTCAGAAGAGAGGTGGACGTCAGAGGGATATAACAAGACGCCTTTAATGCCCCTTTCAAGAGACGTGGAGGTCAGAGTGGTATAACAATATGCTTTTAATGCCCCTTACAAGAGATGTGGAATTCAGAGTGGTATAACAAGACGCTTTTATTGCCCATCAGAAGAGACGTGGAGGTGAGAGTGGTATAACAAGATACTTTAATGGCCCCTTACAAGAGACTTGGAGGTCAGAGTGGTATAACAAGACACTTTTAATGCCCCTCAGAAGGGACGTGAAGGTCAGAGTGGTATAACAAGACGCTTTTAATGCCCCTCAGAAGAGACGTGTAGGTCAGAGTGGTATAACAAGTCGCTTTTAATGCATGTCAGAAAAGAGGTGGAGGTCACAGTGGTATAACAAGACGTTTTTAATGCCCCTTACAAGAGACGTGGAGGTCAGAGTGGTATAACAAGATGCTTTTAAGGCCCCTTACAAGAGAAGTGGAGGTCAGAGTGGTATAACAAGACGCTTTTAATGCCCCTCAGAAGAGACGTGGAGGTCAGAGTGGTATAACAAGACTCTTTAAATGCCCCTTACATGAGACTTGGAGGTCAGAGTGGTATAACAAGACGTTTTTAATGCCCCTCAGAAGAGACGTGGAGGTCAGAGTTGTATAACAAGACGCTTTTAATTCCCCTCAGAAGAGACGTGGAGGTCAGTGTGGTATAACAAGACGCTTTTAATGCCCCTTTCAAGATACGTGGAGGCCAGAGTGGTATAACAAGAAGGTTTTAATACCCCTTAAAAGAGACGTGGAGGTCAGAGTGGTATAACAAGACGCTTTTAATGCCCCTTACAAGAGACGTGGAGGTCAGAGTGGTATAACAAGACGCTTTTAATGCCCCTCAGATGAGATGTGGAGGTCAGAGTGGTATAACAAGATGCTTTTAATGCCCCTTACAAGAGACATGGAGGTCAGAGTGGTATAACAAGACGCTTTTAATGCCCCTCAGAAGGGACGTGGAGGTCAGAGTGGTATAACAAGACGATTTTAATGCCCCTTACAAGAGATGTGGAGGTCAGAGTGGTATAACAAGATTGTTTTAATGCCCCTCCGAAGAGACGTGGAGGTTAGAGTTGTATAACAAGACACTTTAATGCCCCTTATAAGAGACGTGGAGGTCAGAGTGGTATAACAAGATGCTTTTAATGCCCCTTACAAGAAACGTGGAGGTCAGAGTCGTATAACAAGACGCTTTTAATGCCCCTTAAAAGAGACGTGGAAGTCAGAGTCGTATAACAAGACGCTTTTAATGCCCCTTAAAAGAGACGTGGAGGTCAGAGTGCTATAATAAGACACTTTTAATGCCCCTCAGAAGAGACGTGGAGGTCAGAGTGGTATAACAAGATGCTTTTAATGCCCCTCAGAAGAGATGTGGAGGTCAGAGAAGTGTAACAAGACGATTTTAATGCCCCTTATAAGAGATATGGAGGTCAGAGTGGTATAACAAGCCGCTCTTAATGCCCTTTGCAAGAAACGTGGAGGTCAGAGTCGTATAACAAGACGCTTTTAATGCCCATCAAAAGAGAAGTGGAGGTCAGAGTGGTATAGCAAGACGCTTTTAATGCCCCTTGCAACAGACGTGGAGGTCAGAGTGGTATAACAAGACACTTTTAATGTCCCTCAGAAGAGACGTGGAGGTCAGAGTGGTATAACAAGACGCTTTTAATGGCCCTTACAATAGAAGTGGAGGTCAGAGTGGTATAACAAGACGCTTTTAATGCCCCTCCGAAGACACGTGCATGTCAGAGTGGTATAACAAGATGCTTTTAATGCCCATCAGAAGAGACGCGGAGGTCAGAGGGGTATAACAAGATGCTTTTAATGCCCCTCAGAAGAGACGTGGAGGTCAAAGTGGTATGACAAGATGCTTTAAATGCCTCTTACAAGAGACGTGGAGGTCCGAGTGGTTTAACAAGACGCTTTTAACGCTCCTTACAAGAGACGTGGAGGTCAGAGAGGTATAACAAGATGCTTTTAATGCCCCTCAGAAGAGATGTGGAGGTCAGAGTGGTATAACAAGACGCTTTTAAAGCCACTCAGAAGAGACTTGGAGGTCAGAGTGGTATAACAAGACTCTTTTATTGCCACTTACAAGAGACGTGGAGGTCAGAGTGGTATAACAAGACGCTTTTAATGCCCCTTTGAAGAGACGTGGAGGTCAGCGTGGTATAGCAAGATGCTTTTAATGCCCCTTATAAGAGACGTGGAGGTCAGAGTGGTATAACAAGACGCTTTTAATGCCTGTCAGAAGAGAGGTGGAGGTCAGAGTGGTATAACAAGACGCTCTTAATGCCCCTTACAAGAGACGTGGAGGTCAGAGTGGTATAACAAGACGCTTTTAATGCCCCTTACAAGAGACGTGGAGGTCAGAGTGGTATAACACGATGCTTTTAATGCCCCTCAGAAGAGACTTGGAGGTCAGAGAGGTATAACAAGGCGCTTTTAATGCCCCTTACAAGAGACATGGAGGTCAGAGTGGTATAACAAGACGATTTTAATGCCCCTCAGAAGGGACGTGGAGGTCAGAGTGGTATAACAAGACGCTTTTAATGCCCCTTACAAGAGATGTGGAGGTCAGAGTGGTATAACAAGACGCTTTTAATGCCCCTCAGAATAGACGTGGAAGTCAGAGTAGTATAACAAGATGGTTTTAATGCCCCTCCTAAGAGACGTGGAGGTCAGAGTGGTATAACAAGATGCTTTTAATGCCCCTTACAAAAGACGTGGAGGTCCGAGTGGTTTAGTAAGACGCTTTTAATGCTCCTTACAAGTGACGTGGAGGTCAGAGAGGTCTAACAAGACACTTTTAATGCCCCTCAGAAGAGATGTGGAGGTCAGAGTTTTAAAACAAGACGCTTTTAATGCCCCTTGGAAGATACGTGGAGGTCAGAGTGGTATAACAAGACGCTTTAATGCCCCTTACAAGAAACTTGGAGGTTAGAGTGGTATAACAAGACGCTTTTAATGCCCCTTACAAGAGACGTGGAGGTCAGAGTGCAGTAACAAGACACTTTTATTGCCCCTCAGAAGAAACGTGGAGGTCAGAATGGTATAACAAGTCGCTTTTAATGCCCGTCAGAAAAGAGGTGGAGGTCAGAGTGGAATAAAAAGACACTCTTAATGCCCCTAACAGAGAAGTGGAGGTCAGAGTGGTATAACAAATGCTTTTAATGCCCCTTACAAGAGATGTGGAGGTCAGAGTGGTATAACAAGATGCTTTTAATGCGTCTCAGAAGAGACGTGGAGGTCAGAGTGGTATAACAAGACGCTTTTAATGCCCCTTACAAGAGACATGGAGGTCAGAGTGGTATAACAAGATGATTTTAATGCCCCTCAGAAGGGACGTGGAGGTCAGAGTGGTATAACAAGATGCTTTTAATGCCACTTACAAGAGATGTGGAGGTCAGAGTGGTATAACAAGACGTCTTTAATGCCCCTCAGAATAGACGTGGAGGTCAGAGTGGTATAACAAGATGGTTTTAATGCCCCTCCAAAGAGACGTGGAGGTCAGAGTGGTATAACAAGACGCTTTTAATGCCCCTTAAAAGAGACGTGGAGGTCAGAGTGCTATAAAAAGACACTTTTAATGCCCCTCAGAAGAGACGTGGAGGTCAGAGTGGTATAACAAGACGCTTTTAATGCCCCTCAGAAGAGATGTGGAGGTCAGAGAAGTGTAACAAGACGATTTTAATGCCCCTTATAAGAGACTTGGAGGTCAGAGTGGTATAACAAGACGCTCTTAATGCCCCTTGCAAGAAACGTGGAGGTCAGAGTCGTATAACAAGACGCTTTTAATGCCCATCAAAAGAGAAGTGGAGGTCAGAGTGGTATAGCAAGACGCTTTTAATGCCCATTGCAACAGACGTGGAGGTCAGAGTGGTATAACAAGACAATTTTAATGTCCCTCAGAAGAGACGTGGAGGTCAGAGTGGTATAACAAGACGCTTTTAATGGCCCTTACAATAGAAGTGGAGGTCAGAGTGGTATAACAAGACGCTTTTAATGCCCCTCCGAAGAGACGTGCATGTCAGAGTGGTATAACAAGATGCTTTTAATGCCCATCAGAAGAGACGCAGAGGTCAGAGGGGTATAACAAGATGCTTTTAATGCCCCTCAGAAGAGACGTGGAGGTCAAAGTGGTATGACAAGATGCATTAAATGCCTCTTACAAGAGACGTGGAGGTCCGAGTGGTTTAACAAGACGCTTTTAACGCTCCTTACAAGAGACATGGAGGTCAGAGAGGTATAACAATATGCTTTTAATGCCCCTCAGAAGAGATGTGGAGGTCAGAGTGGTATAACAAGACGTCTTTAATGCCCCTCAGAATAGAAGTGGAGGTCAGAGTGGTATAACAAGATGGTTTTAATGCCCCTCCAAAGAGACGTGGAGGTCCGAGTGGTTTAGCAAGACGCTTTTAATGCTCCTTACAAGAGACGTGGAGGTCAGAGAGGTCTAACGAGATGCTTTAATGCCCCTCAGAAGAGATGTGGAGGTCAGAGTTGTATAACAAGACGCTTTTAATGCCCCTTAGAAGATACGTGGAGGTCAGAGTGGTATAACAAGACGCTTTTAATGCCCCTTACAAGAGACGTGGAGGTCATAGTGGTATAACAAGACGCTTTTAATGCACCTCAGAAGAGATGTGGACTTCAGAGTGGTATAACAAGACACTTTTAATTCCCCTCAGAAGAGACGTGGAGGTCAGAGTGGTATAACAAAACGCTTTTAATGCCCCATACAAGAGACGTGGAGGTCAGAGTGGTATAACAAGATGCTTTTAATGCCCCTTACAAGAGACGTAAAGGTCAGAGTGGTAAAACAAGACGCATTTAATTCCCCTCAGAAGAGACGTGGAGGTCAGAGTGGAATAAAAAGACGCTCTTAATGCCCCTTACAAGAGACGTGGAGGTCAGAGTGGTATAACAAAATGCTTTTAATGCACCTTACAAGAGACGTGGAGGTCAGAGTGGTATTACAAGACGCTTTTAATGCCCCTTACAAAAGACATGGAGGTCAGAGTGGTATAAAAAGATGCTTTTAATGCCCCTCAGAAGGGACGTGGAGGTCAGAGTGGTATAACAAGACGCTTTTAATGCCCCTTACAAGAGATGTGGAGGTCAGAGTGGTATATCAAGACGCTTTTAATGCCCCTCAGAAGAGACGTGGAGGTCAGAGTGGTATAACAAGAAGATTGTAATGCCCCTCAGAAGAGACGTGGAGGTCAGAGTGGTATAGCAAGATGCTTTTATTGCCCCTTACAAGAGACGTGGAGGTCAGAGTGGTATAACAAGATGCTTTTAATGCCCATCAGAAGAGACGTGGAGGTCAGAGTGGTATAACAAGAAGCTTTTAATGCCCCTCAGAAGAGAAGTGGAGGTCAGAGTGGTATAACAAAACGCTTTTAATGCCGCTTACAAGAGACGTGGAGGTCAGAGTGGTATAACAAGACGCTTTTAATGCCCCTTACAAAAGACGTGGAATTCAGAGTGGTATAACAAAACGCTTTCAATGCCCCTCAGAAGAGACGTGGAGGTCAGAGAGGTATAACACGACGCTTATAATGCCCCTTACAAGAGACGTGGAGGTCAGAGTGGTATAACAAGACGCTTTTAATGACACTCAGAAGAGACGTGGAGGTCAGAGTGGTATAACAAGATGCTTTTAATGAACCTTACAAGAGACGTGGAGGTCAGAGTGGTATAACAAGACGCTTTTATTGCCACTTACAAAAGACGTGGAGGTCAGAGTGGTATAACAAGATGATATTAATGAACCTTACAAGAGACGTGGAGGTCAGAGTGGTATAACAAGACGCTTTTATTGCCACTTACAAGAGACGTGGAGGTCAGAGTGGTATAACAAGACGATTTTAATGCCCCTCAGAAGAGACGTGGAGGTCAGAGTGGTATAACAAGATGTTTTAATGCCCCTTACAAGAGACATGGAGGTCAGAGTGGTATAACAAGACGCTTTTAATGCCCCTCAGAAGGGACGTGGAGGTCAGAGTGGTATAACAAGACGATTTTAATGCCCCTTACAAGAGATGTGGAGGTCAGAGTGGTATAACAAGATTGTATTAATGCCCCTCCGAAGAGACGTGGAGGTTAGAGTTGTATAGCAAGACACTTTAATTCCCCTTATAAGAGACGTGGAGGTCAGAGTGGTATAACAAGATGCTTTTAATGCCCCTTACAAGAAACGTGGAGGTCAGAGTCGTATAACAAGACGCTTTTAATGCCCCTTAAAAGAGACGTGGAAGTCAGAGTGGTATAACAAGAAACTTTTAGTGCCCCTTACAAGAGACGTGGAGGTCAGAGTGGTATAACAAGACGCTTTTAATGCCCCTTACAAGAGACGTGGAGGTCAGAGTGCTATAACAAGACACTTTTAATGCCCTTCAGAAGAGACGTGGAGGTCAGAGTGGTATAACAAGTCGCTTTTAATGCCTGTCAGAAGAGAGGTGGACGTCAGAGGGGTATAACAAGACGCCTTTAATGCCCCTTTCAAGAGACGTGGAGGTCAGAGTGGTATAACAATATGCTTTTAATGCCCCTTACAAGAGATGTGGAATTCAGAGTGGTATAACAAGACGCTTTTAATGCCCATCAGAAGAGACGTGGAGGTGAGAGTGGTATAACAAGACACTTTAATTGCCCCTTACAAGAGACTTGGAGGTCAGAGTGGTATAACAAGACACTTTTAATGCCCCTCAGAAGGGACGTGAAGGTCAGAGTGGTATAACAAGACGCTTTTAATGCCCCTCAGAAGAGACGTGTAGGTCAGAGTGGTATAACAAGTCGCTTTTAATGCATGTCAGAAAAGAGGTGGAGGTCACAGTGGTATAACAAGACGTTTTTAATGCCCCTTACAAGAGACGTGGAGGTCAGAGTGGTATAACAAGATGCTTTTAAGGCCCCTTACAAGAGAAGTGGAGGTCAGAGTGGTATAACAAGACGCTTTTAATGCCCCTCAGAAGAGACGTGGAGGTCAGAGTGGTATAACAAGACTGTTTAAATGCCCCTTACAAGAGACTTGGAGGTCAGAGTGGTATAACAAGACGTTTTTAATGCCACTCAGAAGAGACGTGGAGGTCAGAGTTGTATAACAAGACGCTTTTAATTCCCCTCAGAAGAGACGTGGAGGTCAGAGTGGTATAACAAGACGCTTTTAATGCCCCTTTCAAGATACGTGGAGGCCAGAGTGGTATAACAAGAAGGTTTTAATACCCCTTAAAAGAGACGTGGAGGTCAGAGTGGTATAACAAGACGCTTTTAATGCCCCTTACAAGAGACGTGGAGGTCAGAGTAGTATAACAAGACGCTTTTAATGCCCCTCAGATGAGATGTGGAGGTCAGAGTGGTATAACAAGATGCTTTTAATGCCCCTTACAAGAGACATGGAGGTCAGAGTGGTATAACAAGACGCTTTTAATGCCCCTCAGAAGGGACGTGGAGGTCAGAGTGGTATAACAAGACGATTTTAATGCCCCTTACAAGAGATGTGGAGGTCAGAGTGGTATAACAAGATTGTTTTAATGCCCCTCCGAAGAGACGTGGAGGTTAGAGTTGTATAACAAGACACTTTAATGCCCCTTATAAGAGACGTGGAGGTCAGAGTGTTATAACAAGATGCTTTTAATGCCCCTTATAAGAAACGTGGAGGTCAGAGTCGTATAACAAGACGCTTTTGATGCCCCTTAAAAGAGACGTGGAAGTCAGAGTCGTATAACAAGACGCTTTTAATGCCCCTTAAAAGAGACGTGGAGGTCAGAGTGCTATAACAAGACACTTTTAATGCCCCTCAGAAGAGACGTGGAGGTGAGAGTGGTATAACAAGACGCTCTTAATGCCCCTTGCAAGAAATGTGGAGGTCAGAGTCGTATAACAAGACGCTTTTAATGCCCCTCAAAAGAGAAGTGGAGGTCAGAGTGGTATAGCAAGACGCTTTTAATGCCCCTTGCAACAGACGTGGAGGTCAGAGTGGTATAACAAGACACTTTTAATGTCCCTCAGAAGAGACGTGGAGGTCAGAGTGGTATAACAAGAAGCTTTTAATGGCCCTTACAAAAGAAGTGGAGGTCAGAGTGGTATAACAAGACGCTTTTAATGCCCCTCCGAAGAGACGTGCATGTCAGAGTGGTATAACAAGATGCTTTTAATGCCCATCAGAAGAGACGCGGAGGTCAGAGGGGTATAACAAGATGCTTTTAATGCCCCTCAGAAGAGACGTGGAGGTCAAAGTGGTATGACAAGATGCTTTAAATGCCTCTTACAAGAGACGTGGAGGTCCGAGTGGTTTAATAAGAGGCTTTTAACACTCCTTACAAGATACGTGGAGGTCAGAGAGGTATAACAAGATGCTTTTAATGCCCCTCAGAAGAGATGTGGAGGTCAGAGTTGTATATCAAGACGGTTTTAATGACCCATACAAGAGACGTGGAGGTCAGAGTGGTATAACAAGATGCTTTTAATGCCCCTTACAAGAGACGTAAAGGTCAGAGTCGTAAAACAAGACAAATTTAATTCCCCTCAGAAGAGACGTGGAGGTCAGAGTGGAATAAAAAGACGCTCTTAATGCCCCTTACAAGAGACGTGGAGGTCAGAGTGGTATAACAAAATGCTTTTAATGCACCTTACAAGAGACGTGGAGGTCAGAGTGGTATTACAAGACGCTTTTAATGCCCCTTACAAAAGACATGGAGGTCAGAGTGGTATAAAAAGATGCTTTTAATGCCCCTCAGAAGGGACGTGGAGGTCAGAGTGGTATAACAAGACGCTTTTAATGCCCCTTACAAGAGATGTGGAGGTCAGAGTGGTATATCAAGACGCTTTTAATGCCACTCAGAAGAGACGTGGAGGTCAGAGTGGTATAACAAGAAGCTTGTAATGCCCCTCAGAAGAGACGTGGAGGTCAGAGTGGTATAACAAGATGCTTTTATTGCCCCTTACAAGAGACGTGGAGGTCAGAGTGGTATAACAAGATGCTTTTAATGCCCATCAGAAGAGACGTGGAGGTCAGAGTGGTATAACAAGAAGCTTTTAATGCCCCTCAGAAGAGAAGTGGAGGTCAGAGTGGTATAACAAAACGCTTTTAATGCCGCTTACAAGAGACGTGGAGGTCAGAGTTGTATATCAAGACGCTTTTAATGCCCCTTACAAGAGACATGGAGGTCAGAGTGGTATAACTAAACTCTTTTAATGCCTCTTACAAAAGACGTGGAGGTCAGAGTGGTATAACACAACGCTTTTAAAGCCCCTTACAAGAGACGTGGAGGTCAGAGTGGTATAACAAAACGCTTTTAATGCCACTCAGAAGAGACTTGGAGGTCAGAGTGGTATAACAAGACTCTTTTATTGCCACTTACAAGAGACGTGGAGGTCAGAGTGGTATAACAAGACGCTTTTAATGCCCCTTAGAAGAGACGTGGAGGTCAGCGTGGTATAGCAAGATGCTTTTAATGCCCCTTATAAGAGATGTGGAGGTCAGAGTGGTATAACAAGACGCTTTTAATGCCCCTCAGAAGAGACGTGGAGGTCAGAGTGGTATAACAAGACTCTTTAAATGCCCCTTACAAGAGACTTGGAGGTCAGAGTGGTATAACAAAACGTTTTTAATGCCCCTCAGAAGAGACGTGGAGGTCAGAGCAGAGTTGTATAACAAGACGCTTTTAATTCCCCTCAGAAGAGACGTGGAGGTCAGAGTGGTATAACAAGACGCTTTTAATGCCCCTTTCAAGATACGTGGAGGCCAGAGTGGTATAACAAGAAGGTCTTAATACCCCTTAAAAGAGACGTGGAGGTCAGAGTGGTATAACAATATGCTTTTAATGCCCCTTACAAGAGACATGGAGGTCAGAGTGGTATAACAAGACGCTTTTAATGCCCCTCAGAAGGGACGTGGAGGTCAGAGTGGTATAACAAGACGATTTTAATGCCCCTTACAAGAGATGTGGAGGTCAGAGTGGTATAACAAGATTGTTTTAATGCCCTTCCGAAGAGACGTGGAGGTTAGAGTTGTATAACAAGACACTTTAATGCCCCTTATAAGAGTCGTGAAGGTCAGAGTGGTATAACAAGATGCTTTTAATGCCCCTTACAAGAAACGTGGAGGTCAGAGTCGCATAACAAGACGCTTTTAATGCCCCTTAAAAGAGACGTGGAAGTCAGAGTCGTATAACAAGACACTTTTAATGCCCCTCAGAAGAGACGTGGACGTCAGAGTGGTATAACAAGACGCTTTTAATGCCCCTCAGAAGAGATGTGGAGGTCAGAGAAGTGTAACAAGACGATTTTAATGCCCCTTATAAGAGACGTGGAGGTCAGAGTGGTATAACAAGACGCTCTTAATGCCCCTTGCAAGAAACGTGGAGGTCAGAGTCATATAACAAGACGCTTTTAATGCCCCTCAAAAGAGAAGTGGAGGTCAGAGTGGTATAGCAAGACGCTTTTAATGCCCCTTGCAACAGACGTGTAGGTCAGAGTGGTATAACAAGACACTTTTAATGTCCCTCAGAAGAGACGTGGAGGTCAGAGTGGTATAACAAGAAGCTTTTAATGGCCCTTACAATAGAAGTGGAGGTCAGAGTGGTATAACAAGACGCTTTTAATGCCCCTCCGAAGAGACGTGCATGTCAGAGTGGTATAACAAGATGCTTTTAATGCCCATCAGAAGAGACGCGGAGGTCAGAGGGGTATAACAAGATGCTTTTAATGCCCCTCAGAAGAGACGTGGAGGTCAAAGTGGTATGACAAGATGCTTTAAATGCCTCTTACAAGAGACGTGGAGGTCCGAGTGGTTTAATAAGAGGCTTTTAACACTCCTTACAAGATACGTGGAGGTCAGAGAGGTATAACAAGATGCTTTTAATGCCCCTCAGAAGAGATGTGGAGGTCAGAGTTGTATATCAAGACGGTTTTAATGACCCATACAAGAGACGTGGAGGTCAGAGTGGTATAACAAGATGCTTTTAATGCCCCTTACAAGAGACGTAAAGGTCAGAGTCGTAAAACAAGACGCTTTTAATGCCCCTCAGAAGAGACGTGGAGGTCAGAGTGGTATAACAAGACTCTTTAAATGCCCCTTACAAGAGACTTGGAGGTCAGAGTGGTATAACAAGACGCTTTTAATGCCCCTTACAAAAGACATGGAGGTCAGAGTGATATAAAAAGATGCTTTTAATGCCCCTCAGAAGGGACGTGGAGGTCAGAGTGGTATAACAAGACGCTTTTAATGCCCCTTACAAGAGATGTGGAGGTCAGAGTGGTATATCTAGACGCTTATAATGCCCCTCAGAAGAGACGTGGAGGTCAGAGTGGTATAACAAGAAGCTTGTAATGCCCCTCAGAAGAGACGTGGAGGTCAGAGTGGTATAACAAGATGCTTTTATTGCCCCTTACAAGAGACGTGGAGGTCAGAGTGGTATAACAAGATGCTTTTAATGCCCATCAGAAGAGACGTGGAGGTCAGAGTGGTATAACAAGAAGCTTTTAATGCCCCTCAGAAGAGAAGTGGAGGTCAGAGTGGTATAACAAAACGCTTTTAATGCCGCTTACAAGAGACGTGGAGGTCAGAGTGGTATAACAAGACGTTTTAATGCCCCTTACAAAAGACGTGGAATTCAGAGTGGTATAACAAGACGCTTTTAATGCCCCTCAGAAGAGACGTGGAGGTCAGAGAGGTATAACACGACGCTTATAATGCCCCTTACAAGAGACGTGGAGGTCAGAGTGGTATAACAAGACGCTTTTAATGCCACTCAGAAGAGACGTGGAGGTCAGAGTGGTATAACAAGATGCTTTTATTGAACCTTACTAGAGACGTGGAGGTCAGAGTGGTATAACAAGACGCTTTTATTGCCACTTACAAGAGACGTGGAGGTCAGAGTGGTATAACAAGATGCTTTTAATGCCCCTTACAAGAGACGTGGAGGTCAGAGTGGTATAACAAGACGCTTTTAATGCCCCTCAGAAGAGACGTGGAGGTCAGAGTGGTATAACAAGACGCTTTTAATGCCCCTTACAAGAGACATGGAGGTCAGAGTGGTATAACAAGACGCTTTTAATGCCCCTCAGAAGGGACGTGGAGGTCAGAGTGGTATAACAAGACGATTTTAATGCCCCTTACAAGAGATGTGGAGGTCAGAGTGGTATAACAAGATTGTATTAATGCCCCTCCGTAGAGACGTGGAGGTTAGAGTTGTATAACAAAACACTTTAATGCCCTTATAAGAGACGTGGAGGTCAGAGTGGTATAACAAAATGCTTTTAATGCCCCTTACAAGAAACGTGGAGGTCAGAGTCGTATAACAAGACGCTTTTAATGCCCCTTAAAAGAGACGTGGAAGTCAGAGTGGTATAACAAGAAGCTTTTAGTGCCCCTTACAAGAGACGTGGAGGTCAGAGTGGTATAACAAGACGCTTTTAATGCCCCTTACAAGAGACGTGGAGGTCAGAGTGCTATAACAAGACACTTTTAATGCCCTTCAGAAGAGACGTGGAGGTCAGAGTGGTATAACAAGTCGCTTTTAATGCCTGTCAGAAGAGAGGTGGACGTCAGAGGGGTATAACAAGACGCCTTTAATGCCCCTTTCAAGAGACGTGGAGGTCAGAGTGGTATAACAATATGCTTTTAATGCCCCTTACAAGAGATGTGGAGGTCAGAGTGGTATAACAAGATGCTTTTAATGCCCCTCAGAAGAGACGTGGAGGTCAGAGTGGTATAACAAGAAACTTTAATTGCCCCTTACAAGAGACTTGGAGGTCAGAGTGGTATAACAAGACACTTTTAATGCCCCTCAGAAGGGACGTGAAGGTCAGAGTGGTATAACAAGACGGTTTTAATGTCCCTCAGAAGAGACGTGTAGGTTTATAGTGGTATAACAAGTCGCTTTTAATGCATGTCAGAAAAGAGGTGGAGGTCACAGTGGTATAACAAGACGCTTTTAATGCCCCTTACAAGAGACGTGGAGGTCAGAGTGGTATAACAAGATGCTTTTAAGGCCCCTTACAAGAGAAGTGGAGGTCAGAGTGGTATAACAAGACGCTTTTAATGCCCCTCAGAAGAGACGTGGAGGTCAGAGTGGTATAACAAGACTCTTTAAATGCCCCTTACAAGAGACTTGGAGGTCAGAGTGGTATAACAAGACGTTTTTAATGCCCCTCAGAAGAGACGTGGAGGTCAGAGTTGTATAACAAGACGATTTTAATACCCCTCAGAAGAGACGTGGAGGTCAGAGTGGTATAACAAGATGCTTTTAATGCCTCTTACAAGAGACGTGGAGGTCCGAGTGGTTTAACAAGACGCTTTTAACGCTCCTTACAAGAGACGTGGAGGTCAGAGAGGTATAACAAGATGCTTTTAATGCCCCTCAGAAGAGATGTGGAGGTCAGAGTTGTATATCAAGACGCTTTTAATGACCCTTATAAGAGACGTGGAGGTCAGAGTGGTATAACAAGACACTTTTAATGCCCCTTACAAGAAACGTGGAGGTCAGAGTGGTATAACAAGACGCTTTTAATGCCCCTTACAAGAGACATGGAGGTCAGAGTGGTATAACTAAACTCTTTTAATGCCCCTTACAAAAGACGTGGAGGTCAGAGTGGTATAACAAGAGGCTTTTAATGCCCCTCAGAAGAGACGTGAAGGTCAGAGTGGTATAACACAACGCTTTTAAAGCCCCTTACAAGAGACGTGGAGGTCAGAGTGGTATAACAAGACGCTTTTAATGCCACTCAGAAGAGACTTGGAGGTCAGAGTGGTATAACAAGACTCTTTTATTGCCGCTTACAAGAGACGTGGAGGTCAGAGTGGTATAACAAGATGCTTTTAATGCCCCTCAGAAGAGACGTGGAGGTCAGCGTGGTATAGCAAGATGCTTTTAATGCCCCTTATAAGAGATGTGGAGGTCAGAGTGGTATAACAAGACGCTTTTAATGCCCCTCAGAAGAGACGTGGAGGTCAGAGTGGTATAACAAGGCGCTTTTAATGCCTGTCAGAAGAGAGGTGGAGGTCAGAGTGGTATAGCAAGACGCTCTTAATGCCCCTTACAAGAGACGTGGAGGTCAGAGTGGTATAACAAGACGCTTTTAATGCCCCTTACAAGAGACGTGGAGGTCAGAGTGGTATAACACGATGCTTTTAATGCCCCTCAGAAGAGACGTGGAGGTCAGAGTGGTATAACAAGGCGCTTTTAATGCCCCTTACAAGAGACATGGAGGTCAGAGTGGTATAACAAGACGATTTTAATGCCCCTCAGAAGGGACGTGGAGGTCAGAGTGGTATAACAAGGCGCTTTTAATGCCCCTTACAAGAGATGTGGAGGTCAGAGTGGTATAACAAGACGCTTTTAATGCCCCTCAGAATATACGTGGAAGTCAGAGAGGTATAACAAGATGGTTTTAATGCCCCTCCAAAGAGACGTGGAGGTCAGAGTGGTATAACAAGATGCTTTTAATGCCCCTTACAAAAGACGTGGAGGTCCGAGTGGCTTAGTAAGACGCTTTTAATGCTCCTTACAAGAGACGTGGAGGTCAGAGAGGTCTAACAAGATGCTTTTAATGCCCCTCAGAAGAGATGTGGAGGTCAGAGTTGTAAAACAAGACGCTTTTAATGCCCCTTAGAAGATACGTGGAGGTCAGAGTGGTATAACAAGACGCTTTTAATGCCCCTTACAAGAAACTTGGAGGTCAGAGTGGTATAACAAGACGCTTTTAATGCCCCTTACAAGAGACGTGGAGGTCAGAGAGGTCTAACAAGACGCTTTAATGCCCCTCAGAAGAGATGTGGAGGTCAGAGTGGTATAACTAAACTCTTTTAATGCCCCTTACAAAAGACGTGGAGGTCAGAGTGGTATAACAAGAGGCTTTTAATGCCCCTCAGAAGAGACGTGAAGGTCAGAATGGTATAACACAACGCTTTTAAAGCCCCTTACAAGAGACGTGGAGGTCAGAGTGGTATAACAAGACACTTTTAATGCCACTCAGAAGAGACTTGGAGGTCAGAGTGGTATAACAAGACTCTTTTATTGCCACTTACAAGAGACGTGGAGGTCAGAGTGGTATAACAAGACGCTTTTAATGCCCCTCAGAAGAGACGTGGAGGTCAGCGTGGTATAGCAAGATGCTTTTAATGCCCCTTATAAGAGATGTGGAGGTCAGAGTGCTATAACAAGACGCTTTTAATGCCCCTCAGAAGAGACGTGGAGGTCAGAGTGGTATAACAAGACGCTTTTAATGCCTGTCAGAAGAGAGGTGGAGGTCAGAGTGGTATAGCAAGACGCTCTTAATGCCCCTTACAAGAGACGTGGAGGTCAGAGAGGTCTAACAAGACGCTTTTAATGCCCCTCAGAAGAGATGTGGAGGTCAGAGTTGTAAAACAAGACGTTTTTAATGCCCCTTAGAAGATACGTGGAGGTCAGAGTGGTATAACAAGACGCTTTTAATGCCCCTTACAAGAAACTTGGAGGTCAGAGTGGTATAACAAGACGCTTTTAATGCCCCTTACAAGAGACGTGGAGGTCAGAGTGCAATAACAAGACACTTTTATTGCCCCTCAGAAGAAACGTGGAGGTCAGAGTGGTATAACAAGTCGCTTTTAATGCCTGTCAGTAAAGAGGTGGAGGTCAGAGTGGAATAAAACGACGCTCTTAATGCCCCTAACAGAGAAGTGGAGGTCAGAGTGGTATAACAAATGCTTTTAATGCCCCTTACAAGAGATGTGGAGGTCAGAGTGTTATAACAAGATGCTTTTAATGCCCCTCAGAAGAGACGTGGAGGTCAGAGTGGTATAACAAGACGCTTTTAATGCCCCTTACAAGACACATGGAGGTCAGAGTGGTATAACAAGATGATTTTAATGCCCCTCAGAAGGGACGTGGAGGTCAGAGTGGTATAACAAGATGCTTTTAATGCCCCTTACAAGAGATGTGGAGGTCAGAGTGGTATAACAAGACGTCTTTAATGCCCCTCATAATAGACGTGCAGGTCAGAGTGGTATATCAAGATGGTTTTAATGCCCCTCCAAAAAGACGTGGAGGTCCGAGTGGTTTAGCAAGACGCTTTTAATGCTCCTTACAAGAAACGTGGAGGTCAGAGAGGTCTAACAAGACGCTTTAATGCCCCTCAGAAGAGATGTGGAGGTCAGAGTTGTATAACAAGACGCTTTTAATGCCCCTTAGAAGATACGTGGAGGTCAGAGTGGTATAACAAGACGCTTTTAATGCCCCTTACAAGAAACGTGGAGGTCAGAGTGGTATAACAAGACGCTTTTAATGCCCCTTACAAGAGACGTGGAGGTCAGAGTGGTATAACAAGACGCTTTTAATGCCCCTTACAAGAAACGTGGAGGTCAGAGTCGTATAACAAGACGCTTTTAATGCCCCTCAAAAGAGAAGTGGAGGTCAGAGTGGTATAGCAAGACGGTTTTAATGCCACTTACAAGAGACGTGGAGGTCAGAGTGGTATAACAAGACGCTTTTAATGCCCCTTGCAACAGACGTGGAGGTCAGAGTGGTATAACAAGACACTTTTAATGTCCCTCAGAAGAGACGTGGAGGTCAGAGTGGTATAACAAGACGCTTTTAATGGCCCTTACAATAGAATTCGAGGTCAGAGTGGTATAACAAGACGCTTTTAATGCCCCTCCGAAGAGACGTGCATGTCAGAGTGGTATAACAAGATGCTTTTAATGCCCCTCAGAAGAGACGCGGAGGTCAGAGGGGTATAACAATATGCTTTTAATGCCCCTCAGAAGAGACTTGGAGGTCAAAGTGGTATGACAAAATGCTTTAAATGCCTCTTACAAGAGACGTGGAGGTCCGAGTGATTTAACAAGACGCTTTTAACGCTCCTTACAAGAGATGTGGAGGTCAGAGACGTATAACAAGATGCTTTTAATGCCCCTCAGAAGAGATGTGGAGGTCAGAGTTGTATATCAAGACGCTTTTAATGACCCTTATAAGAGACGTGGAGGTCAGAGTGGTATAACAAGACACTTTTAATGCCCCTTACAAGAAACGTGGAGGTCAGAGTGGTATAACAAGACGCTTTTAATGCCCCTTACAAGAGACATGGAGGTCAGAGTGGTATAACAAAACTGTTTTAATGCCCCTTACAAAAGACGTGGAGGTCAGAGTAGTATAACAAGAGGCTTCTAATGCCCCTCAGAAGAGACGTGAAGGTCAGAGTGGTATAACACAACGCTTTTAAAGCCCCTTACAAGAGACGTGGAGGTCAGAGTGGTATAACAAGACACTTTTAATGACACTCAGAAGAGACTTGGAGGTCAGAGTGGTATAACAAGACTCTTTTATTGCCACTTACAAGAGACGTGGAGGTCAGACTGGTATAACAAGACGCTTTTAATGCCCCTCAGGAGAGACGTGGAGGTCAGCGTGGTATAGCAAGATGCTTTTAATGCCCCTTATAAGAGATGTGGAGGTCAGAGTGGTATAACAAGACGCTTTTAATGCCCCTCAGAAGAGACGTGGAGGTCAGAGTGGTATAACAAGACGCTTTTAATGCCTGTCAGAAGAGAGGTGGAGGTCAGAGTGGTATAACAAGACGCTCTTAATGCCCCTTACAAGAGACGTGGAGGTCAGAGTGGTATAATAAATGCTTTTAATGCGCCTTACAAGAGACGTGGAGGTCAGAGCGGTATAACAAGATGCTTTTATTGCCCCTCAGAAGAGACATGGAGGTCAGAGTGGTATAACAAGATGATTTTAATGCCCCTCAGAAGGGACGTGGAGGTCAGAGTGGTATAACAAGACGCTTTTAATGCCCCTTACAAGAGATGTGGAGGTCAGAGTGGTATAACAAGACGTCTTTAATGCCCCTCAGAATAGACGTGGACGTCAGAGTGGTATAACAAGATGGTTTTAATGCCCCTCCAAAGAGATGTGGAGGTCAGAGTGGTATAACAAGATGCTTTTAATGCCCCTTACAAAAGACGTGGAGGTCCGAGTGGTTTAGCAAGACGCTTTTAATGCTCCTTACAAGAGACGTGGAGGTCAGAGAGGTCTAACAAGACTCTTTAATGCCCCTCAGAAGAGATGTGGAGGTCAGAGTTGTATAACAAGACGCTTTTAATGCCCCTTAGAAGACACGTGGAGGTCAGAGTGGTATAACAAGACGCTTTTAATGCCCCTTACAAGAAACATGGAGGTCAGATTGGTATAACAAGACGCTTTTAATGCCCCTTACAAGAGACGTGGAGGTCAGAGTGCAATAACAAGACACTTTTATTGCCCCTCAGAAGAAACGTGGAGGTCAGAGTGGTATAACAAGTCGCTTTTAATGCCTGTCAGAGAAGAGGTGGAGGTCAGAGCGGAATAAAAAGACGCTCTTAATACCCCTTACAAGAGAAGTAGAGGTCAGACTGGTATAAAAAATGCTTTTAATGCCCCTTACAAGAGACGTGGAGGTCAGAGTGGTATAACAAGACGCTTTTAATGCCCCTCAGAAGAGACGTGGAGGTCAGAGTGGTATAACAAGACGCTTTTAATGCCCCTTACAAGAGACATGGAGGTCAGAGTGATATAACAAGACAATTTTAATGCCCCTCAGAAGGGACGTGGAGGTCAGAGTGGTAAAAGAAGATGCTTTTAATGCCCCTTACAAGAGACGTGGAGGTCAGAGTCGTATAACAAGACGCTTTTAATGCCCCTTACAAGAGACGTGGAGGTCAGAGTGGTATAAAAAGACTCTTTTAATGCCCATCAGAAGAGACGTGGAGGTCTGAGTGGTATAGCAAAACGCTTTTAATGCCCCTTACAAGAGACGTTTAGGTCAGAGTGGTATAACAAGACGCTTTTAATGCCCCTTACAAATGACGTGGAGGTCAGAGTGGTATAACAAGATGCTTTTAATGCCCCTCAGAAGAGACGTGGATGTCAGAGAGGTATAACACAACGCTTTTTAATGCCCCTTACAAGAGACGTGGAGGTCAGAGTGGTATAACAAGACTCTTTTACTGCCACTTACAAGAGACGTGGAGGTCAGAGTGGTATAACAAGACACTTTTAATGTCCCTCAGAAGAGACGTGGAGGTCAGAGTGGTATAACAAGAAGCTTTTAATGGCCCTTACAATAGAAGTGGAGGTCAGAGTGGTATAACAAGACGCTTTTAATGCCCCTCCGAAGAGACGTGCATGTCAGAGTGGTATAACAAGATGCTTTTAATGCCCATCAGAAGAGACGCGGAGGTCAGAGGGGTATAACAAGATGCTTTTAATGCCCCTCAGAAGAGACGTGGAGGTCAAAGTGGTATGACAAGATGCTTTAAATGCCTCTTACAAGAGACGTGGAGGTCCGAGTGGTTTAATAAGAGGCTTTTAACACTCCTTACAAGATACGTGGAGGTCAGAGAGGTATAACAAGATGCTTTTAATGCCCCTCAGAAGAGATGTGGAGGTCAGAGTTGTATATCAAGACGGTTTTAATGACCCATACAAGAGACGTGGAGGTCAGAGTGGTATAACAAGATGCTTTTAATGCCCCTTACAAGAGACGTAAAGGTCAGAGTCGTAAAACAAGACGCTTTTAATGCCCCTCAGAAGAGACGTGGAGGTCAGAGTGGTATAACAAGACTCTTTAAATGCCCCTTACAAGAGACTTGGAGGTCAGAGTGGTATAACAAGACGCTTTTAATGCCCCTTACAAAAGACATGGAGGTCAGAGTGATATAAAAAGATGCTTTTAATGCCCCTCAGAAGGGACGTGGAGGTCAGAGTGGTATAACAAGACGCTTTTAATGCCCCTTACAAGAGATGTGGAGGTCAGAGTGGTATATCTAGACGCTTATAATGCCCCTCAGAAGAGACGTGGAGGTCAGAGTGGTATAACAAGAAGCTTGTAATGCCCCTCAGAAGAGACGTGGAGGTCAGAGTGGTATAACAAGATGCTTTTATTGCCCCTTACAAGAGACGTGGAGGTCAGAGTGGTATAACAAGATGCTTTTAATGCCCATCAGAAGAGACGTGGAGGTCAGAGTGGTATAACAAGAAGCTTTTAATGCCCCTCAGAAGAGAAGTGGAGGTCAGAGTGGTATAACAAAACGCTTTTAATGCCGCTTACAAGAGACGTGGAGGTCAGAGTGGTATAACAAGACGTTTTAATGCCCCTTACAAAAGACGTGGAATTCAGAGTGGTATAACAAGACGCTTTTAATGCCCCTCAGAAGAGACGTGGAGGTCAGAGAGGTATAACACGACGCTTATAATGCCCCTTACAAGAGACGTGGAGGTCAGAGTGGTATAACAAGACGCTTTTAATGCCACTCAGAAGAGACGTGGAGGTCAGAGTGGTATAACAAGATGCTTTTATTGAACCTTACTAGAGACGTGGAGGTCAGAGTGGTATAACAAGACGCTTTTATTGCCACTTACAAGAGACGTGGAGGTCAGAGTGGTATAACAAGATGCTTTTAATGCCCCTTACAAGAGACGTGGAGGTCAGAGTGGTATAACAAGACGCTTTTAATGCCCCTCAGAAGAGACGTGGAGGTCAGAGTGGTATAACAAGACGCTTTTAATGCCCCTTACAAGAGACATGGAGGTCAGAGTGGTATAACAAGACGCTTTTAATGCCCCTCAGAAGGGACGTGGAGGTCAGAGTGGTATAACAAGACGATTTTAATGCCCCTTACAAGAGATGTGGAGGTCAGAGTGGTATAACAAGATTGTATTAATGCCCCTCCGTAGAGACGTGGAGGTTAGAGTTGTATAACAAAACACTTTAATGCCCTTATAAGAGACGTGGAGGTCAGAGTGGTATAACAAAATGCTTTTAATGCCCCTTACAAGAAACGTGGAGGTCAGAGTCGTATAACAAGACGCTTTTAATGCCCCTTAAAAGAGACGTGGAAGTCAGAGTGGTATAACAAGAAGCTTTTAGTGCCCCTTACAAGAGACGTGGAGGTCAGAGTGGTATAACAAGACGCTTTTAATGCCCCTTACAAGAGACGTGGAGGTCAGAGTGCTATAACAAGACACTTTTAATGCCCTTCAGAAGAGACGTGGAGGTCAGAGTGGTATAACAAGTCGCTTTTAATGCCTGTCAGAAGAGAGGTGGACGTCAGAGGGGTATAACAAGACGCCTTTAATGCCCCTTTCAAGAGACGTGGAGGTCAGAGTGGTATAACAATATGCTTTTAATGCCCCTTACAAGAGATGTGGAGGTCAGAGTGGTATAACAAGATGCTTTTAATGCCCCTCAGAAGAGACGTGGAGGTCAGAGTGGTATAACAAGAAACTTTAATTGCCCCTTACAAGAGACTTGGAGGTCAGAGTGGTATAACAAGACACTTTTAATGCCCCTCAGAAGGGACGTGAAGGTCAGAGTGGTATAACAAGACGGTTTTAATGTCCCTCAGAAGAGACGTGTAGGTTTATAGTGGTATAACAAGTCGCTTTTAATGCATGTCAGAAAAGAGGTGGAGGTCACAGTGGTATAACAAGACGCTTTTAATGCCCCTTACAAGAGACGTGGAGGTCAGAGTGGTATAACAAGATGCTTTTAAGGCCCCTTACAAGAGAAGTGGAGGTCAGAGTGGTATAACAAGACGCTTTTAATGCCCCTCAGAAGAGACGTGGAGGTCAGAGTGGTATAACAAGACTCTTTAAATGCCCCTTACAAGAGACTTGGAGGTCAGAGTGGTATAACAAGACGTTTTTAATGCCCCTCAGAAGAGACGTGGAGGTCAGAGTTGTATAACAAGACGATTTTAATACCCCTCAGAAGAGACGTGGAGGTCAGAGTGGTATAACAAGATGCTTTTAATGCCTCTTACAAGAGACGTGGAGGTCCGAGTGGTTTAACAAGACGCTTTTAACGCTCCTTACAAGAGACGTGGAGGTCAGAGAGGTATAACAAGATGCTTTTAATGCCCCTCAGAAGAGATGTGGAGGTCAGAGTTGTATATCAAGACGCTTTTAATGACCCTTATAAGAGACGTGGAGGTCAGAGTGGTATAACAAGACACTTTTAATGCCCCTTACAAGAAACGTGGAGGTCAGAGTGGTATAACAAGACGCTTTTAATGCCCCTTACAAGAGACATGGAGGTCAGAGTGGTATAACTAAACTCTTTTAATGCCCCTTACAAAAGACGTGGAGGTCAGAGTGGTATAACAAGAGGCTTTTAATGCCCCTCAGAAGAGACGTGAAGGTCAGAGTGGTATAACACAACGCTTTTAAAGCCCCTTACAAGAGACGTGGAGGTCAGAGTGGTATAACAAGACGCTTTTAATGCCACTCAGAAGAGACTTGGAGGTCAGAGTGGTATAACAAGACTCTTTTATTGCCGCTTACAAGAGACGTGGAGGTCAGAGTGGTATAACAAGATGCTTTTAATGCCCCTCAGAAGAGACGTGGAGGTCAGCGTGGTATAGCAAGATGCTTTTAATGCCCCTTATAAGAGATGTGGAGGTCAGAGTGGTATAACAAGACGCTTTTAATGCCCCTCAGAAGAGACGTGGAGGTCAGAGTGGTATAACAAGGCGCTTTTAATGCCTGTCAGAAGAGAGGTGGAGGTCAGAGTGGTATAGCAAGACGCTCTTAATGCCCCTTACAAGAGACGTGGAGGTCAGAGTGGTATAACAAGACGCTTTTAATGCCCCTTACAAGAGACGTGGAGGTCAGAGTGGTATAACACGATGCTTTTAATGCCCCTCAGAAGAGACGTGGAGGTCAGAGTGGTATAACAAGGCGCTTTTAATGCCCCTTACAAGAGACATGGAGGTCAGAGTGGTATAACAAGACGATTTTAATGCCCCTCAGAAGGGACGTGGAGGTCAGAGTGGTATAACAAGGCGCTTTTAATGCCCCTTACAAGAGATGTGGAGGTCAGAGTGGTATAACAAGACGCTTTTAATGCCCCTCAGAATATACGTGGAAGTCAGAGAGGTATAACAAGATGGTTTTAATGCCCCTCCAAAGAGACGTGGAGGTCAGAGTGGTATAACAAGATGCTTTTAATGCCCCTTACAAAAGACGTGGAGGTCCGAGTGGCTTAGTAAGACGCTTTTAATGCTCCTTACAAGAGACGTGGAGGTCAGAGAGGTCTAACAAGATGCTTTTAATGCCCCTCAGAAGAGATGTGGAGGTCAGAGTTGTAAAACAAGACGCTTTTAATGCCCCTTAGAAGATACGTGGAGGTCAGAGTGGTATAACAAGACGCTTTTAATGCCCCTTACAAGAAACTTGGAGGTCAGAGTGGTATAACAAGACGCTTTTAATGCCCCTTACAAGAGACGTGGAGGTCAGAGAGGTCTAACAAGACGCTTTAATGCCCCTCAGAAGAGATGTGGAGGTCAGAGTGGTATAACTAAACTCTTTTAATGCCCCTTACAAAAGACGTGGAGGTCAGAGTGGTATAACAAGAGGCTTTTAATGCCCCTCAGAAGAGACGTGAAGGTCAGAATGGTATAACACAACGCTTTTAAAGCCCCTTACAAGAGACGTGGAGGTCAGAGTGGTATAACAAGACACTTTTAATGCCACTCAGAAGAGACTTGGAGGTCAGAGTGGTATAACAAGACTCTTTTATTGCCACTTACAAGAGACGTGGAGGTCAGAGTGGTATAACAAGACGCTTTTAATGCCCCTCAGAAGAGACGTGGAGGTCAGCGTGGTATAGCAAGATGCTTTTAATGCCCCTTATAAGAGATGTGGAGGTCAGAGTGCTATAACAAGACGCTTTTAATGCCCCTCAGAAGAGACGTGGAGGTCAGAGTGGTATAACAAGACGCTTTTAATGCCTGTCAGAAGAGAGGTGGAGGTCAGAGTGGTATAGCAAGACGCTCTTAATGCCCCTTACAAGAGACGTGGAGGTCAGAGAGGTCTAACAAGACGCTTTTAATGCCCCTCAGAAGAGATGTGGAGGTCAGAGTTGTAAAACAAGACGTTTTTAATGCCCCTTAGAAGATACGTGGAGGTCAGAGTGGTATAACAAGACGCTTTTAATGCCCCTTACAAGAAACTTGGAGGTCAGAGTGGTATAACAAGACGCTTTTAATGCCCCTTACAAGAGACGTGGAGGTCAGAGTGCAATAACAAGACACTTTTATTGCCCCTCAGAAGAAACGTGGAGGTCAGAGTGGTATAACAAGTCGCTTTTAATGCCTGTCAGTAAAGAGGTGGAGGTCAGAGTGGAATAAAACGACGCTCTTAATGCCCCTAACAGAGAAGTGGAGGTCAGAGTGGTATAACAAATGCTTTTAATGCCCCTTACAAGAGATGTGGAGGTCAGAGTGTTATAACAAGATGCTTTTAATGCCCCTCAGAAGAGACGTGGAGGTCAGAGTGGTATAACAAGACGCTTTTAATGCCCCTTACAAGACACATGGAGGTCAGAGTGGTATAACAAGATGATTTTAATGCCCCTCAGAAGGGACGTGGAGGTCAGAGTGGTATAACAAGATGCTTTTAATGCCCCTTACAAGAGATGTGGAGGTCAGAGTGGTATAACAAGACGTCTTTAATGCCCCTCATAATAGACGTGCAGGTCAGAGTGGTATATCAAGATGGTTTTAATGCCCCTCCAAAAAGACGTGGAGGTCCGAGTGGTTTAGCAAGACGCTTTTAATGCTCCTTACAAGAAACGTGGAGGTCAGAGAGGTCTAACAAGACGCTTTAATGCCCCTCAGAAGAGATGTGGAGGTCAGAGTTGTATAACAAGACGCTTTTAATGCCCCTTAGAAGATACGTGGAGGTCAGAGTGGTATAACAAGACGCTTTTAATGCCCCTTACAAGAAACGTGGAGGTCAGAGTGGTATAACAAGACGCTTTTAATGCCCCTTACAAGAGACGTGGAGGTCAGAGTGGTATAACAAGACGCTTTTAATGCCCCTTACAAGAAACGTGGAGGTCAGAGTCGTATAACAAGACGCTTTTAATGCCCCTCAAAAGAGAAGTGGAGGTCAGAGTGGTATAGCAAGACGGTTTTAATGCCACTTACAAGAGACGTGGAGGTCAGAGTGGTATAACAAGACGCTTTTAATGCCCCTTGCAACAGACGTGGAGGTCAGAGTGGTATAACAAGACACTTTTAATGTCCCTCAGAAGAGACGTGGAGGTCAGAGTGGTATAACAAGACGCTTTTAATGGCCCTTACAATAGAATTCGAGGTCAGAGTGGTATAACAAGACGCTTTTAATGCCCCTCCGAAGAGACGTGCATGTCAGAGTGGTATAACAAGATGCTTTTAATGCCCCTCAGAAGAGACGCGGAGGTCAGAGGGGTATAACAATATGCTTTTAATGCCCCTCAGAAGAGACTTGGAGGTCAAAGTGGTATGACAAAATGCTTTAAATGCCTCTTACAAGAGACGTGGAGGTCCGAGTGATTTAACAAGACGCTTTTAACGCTCCTTACAAGAGATGTGGAGGTCAGAGACGTATAACAAGATGCTTTTAATGCCCCTCAGAAGAGATGTGGAGGTCAGAGTTGTATATCAAGACGCTTTTAATGACCCTTATAAGAGACGTGGAGGTCAGAGTGGTATAACAAGACACTTTTAATGCCCCTTACAAGAAACGTGGAGGTCAGAGTGGTATAACAAGACGCTTTTAATGCCCCTTACAAGAGACATGGAGGTCAGAGTGGTATAACAAAACTGTTTTAATGCCCCTTACAAAAGACGTGGAGGTCAGAGTAGTATAACAAGAGGCTTCTAATGCCCCTCAGAAGAGACGTGAAGGTCAGAGTGGTATAACACAACGCTTTTAAAGCCCCTTACAAGAGACGTGGAGGTCAGAGTGGTATAACAAGACACTTTTAATGACACTCAGAAGAGACTTGGAGGTCAGAGTGGTATAACAAGACTCTTTTATTGCCACTTACAAGAGACGTGGAGGTCAGACTGGTATAACAAGACGCTTTTAATGCCCCTCAGGAGAGACGTGGAGGTCAGCGTGGTATAGCAAGATGCTTTTAATGCCCCTTATAAGAGATGTGGAGGTCAGAGTGGTATAACAAGACGCTTTTAATGCCCCTCAGAAGAGACGTGGAGGTCAGAGTGGTATAACAAGACGCTTTTAATGCCTGTCAGAAGAGAGGTGGAGGTCAGAGTGGTATAACAAGACGCTCTTAATGCCCCTTACAAGAGACGTGGAGGTCAGAGTGGTATAATAAATGCTTTTAATGCGCCTTACAAGAGACGTGGAGGTCAGAGCGGTATAACAAGATGCTTTTATTGCCCCTCAGAAGAGACATGGAGGTCAGAGTGGTATAACAAGATGATTTTAATGCCCCTCAGAAGGGACGTGGAGGTCAGAGTGGTATAACAAGACGCTTTTAATGCCCCTTACAAGAGATGTGGAGGTCAGAGTGGTATAACAAGACGTCTTTAATGCCCCTCAGAATAGACGTGGACGTCAGAGTGGTATAACAAGATGGTTTTAATGCCCCTCCAAAGAGATGTGGAGGTCAGAGTGGTATAACAAGATGCTTTTAATGCCCCTTACAAAAGACGTGGAGGTCCGAGTGGTTTAGCAAGACGCTTTTAATGCTCCTTACAAGAGACGTGGAGGTCAGAGAGGTCTAACAAGACTCTTTAATGCCCCTCAGAAGAGATGTGGAGGTCAGAGTTGTATAACAAGACGCTTTTAATGCCCCTTAGAAGACACGTGGAGGTCAGAGTGGTATAACAAGACGCTTTTAATGCCCCTTACAAGAAACATGGAGGTCAGATTGGTATAACAAGACGCTTTTAATGCCCCTTACAAGAGACGTGGAGGTCAGAGTGCAATAACAAGACACTTTTATTGCCCCTCAGAAGAAACGTGGAGGTCAGAGTGGTATAACAAGTCGCTTTTAATGCCTGTCAGAGAAGAGGTGGAGGTCAGAGCGGAATAAAAAGACGCTCTTAATACCCCTTACAAGAGAAGTAGAGGTCAGACTGGTATAAAAAATGCTTTTAATGCCCCTTACAAGAGACGTGGAGGTCAGAGTGGTATAACAAGACGCTTTTAATGCCCCTCAGAAGAGACGTGGAGGTCAGAGTGGTATAACAAGACGCTTTTAATGCCCCTTACAAGAGACATGGAGGTCAGAGTGATATAACAAGACAATTTTAATGCCCCTCAGAAGGGACGTGGAGGTCAGAGTGGTAAAAGAAGATGCTTTTAATGCCCCATACAAGAGACGTGGAGGTCAGAGTCGTATAACAAGACGCTTTTAATGCCCCTTACAAGAGACGTGGAGGTCAGAGTGGTATAAAAAGACTCTTTTAATGCCCATCAGAAGAGACGTGGAGGTCTGAGTGGTATAGCAAAACGCTTTTAATGCCCCTTACAAGAGACGTTTAGGTCAGAGTGGTATAACAAGACGCTTTTAATGCCCCTTACAAATGACGTGGAGGTCAGAGTGGTATAACAAGATGCTTTTAATGCCCCTCAGAAGAGACGTGGATGTCAGAGAGGTATAACACAACGCTTTTTAATGCCCCTTACAAGAGACGTGGAGGTCAGAGTGGTATAACAAGACTCTTTTACTGCCACTTACAAGAGACGTGGAGGTCAGAGTGGTATAACAAGACGCTTTTAATGCCCCTCAGAATAGATGTGGAGGTCAGCGTGGTATAGCAAGATGCTTTTAATGCCCCTTATAAGAGATGTGGAGGTCAGAGTGGTATAATAAGACGCTTTTAATGCCCCTCAGAAGAGACGTGGAGGTCAGAGTGGTATAACAAGACGCTTTTAATGCCTGTCAGAAGAGAGGTGGAGGTCAGAGTGTTATAGCAAGACGCTCTTAATGCCCCTCAGAAGAGACGTGGAGGTCAGAGTGGTATAACAAGACTCTTTAAATGCCCCTTACAAGAGACTTGGAGGTCAGAGTGGTATAACAAGACGTTTTTAATGCCCCTCAGAAGAGACGTGGAGGTCAGAGTTGTATAACAAGACGCTTTTAATTCCCCTCAGAAGAGACGTGGAGGTCAGAGTGGTATAACAAGACGCTTTTAATGCCCCTTTCAAGATACGTGGAGGCCAGAGTGGTATAACAAGAAGGTTTTAATACCCCTTAAAAGAGACGTGGAGGTCAGAGTGGTATAACAAGACGCTTTTAATGCCCCTTACAAGAGACGTGGAGGTCAGAGTAGTATAACAAGACGCTTTTAATGCCCCTCAGATGAGATGTGGAGGTCAGAGTGGTATAACAAGATGCTTTTAATGCCCCTTACAAGAGACATGGAGGTCAGAGTGGTATAACAAGACGCTTTTAATGCCCCTCAGAAGGGACGTGGAGGTCAGAGTGGTATAACAAGACGATTTTAATGCCCCTTACAAGAGATGTGGAGGTCAGAGTGGTATAACAAGATTGTTTTAATGCCCTTCCGAAGAGACGTGGAGGTTAGAGTTGTATAACAAGACACTTTAATGCCCCTTATAAGAGACGTGGAGGTCAGAGTGGTATAACAAGATGCTTTTAATGCCCCTTAAAAGAAACGTGGAGGTCAGAGTCGTATAACAAGACGCTTTTAATGACCCTTAAAAGAGACGTGGAAGTCAGAGTCGTATAACAAGACGCTTTTAATGCCCCTCAAAAGAGAAGTGGAGGTCAGAGTGGTATAGCAAGACGCTTTTAATGCCCCTTGCAACAGACGTGTAGGTCAGAGTGGTATAACAAGACACTTTTAATGTCCCTCAGAAGAGACGTGGAGGTCAGAGTGGTATAACAAGAAGCTTTTAATGGCCCTTACAATAGAAGTGGAGGTCAGAGTGGTATAACAAGACGCTTTTAATGCCCCTCCGAAGAGACGTGCATGTCAGAGTGGTATAAAAAGATGCTTTTAATGCCCATCAGAAGAGACGCGGAGGTCAGAGGGGCATAACAACATGCTTTTAATGCCCCTCAGAAGAGACGTGGAGGTGAAAGTGGTATGACAAGATGCTTTAAATGCCTCTTACAAGAGACGTGGAGGTCCGAGTGGTTTTACAAGACGCTTTTAACACTCCTTACAAGATACGTGGAGGTCAGAGAGGTATAACAAGATGCTTTTAATGCCCCTCAGAAGAGATGTGGAGGTCAGAGTTGTTTATCAAGACGCTTTTAATGACCCTTATAAGAGACGTGGAGGTCAGAGTGGTATAACAAGACACTTTTAATGCCCCTTACAAGAAACGTGGAGGTCAGAGTGGTATAACAAGACGCTTTTAATGCCCCTTACAAGAGACATGGAGGTCAGAGTGGTATAACTAAACTCTTTTAATGCCCCTTACAAAAGACGTGGAGGTCAGAGTGGTATAACAAGAGGCTTTTAATGCCCCTCAGAAGAGACGTGAAGGTCAGAGTGGTATAACAAGACGCTTTTAATGCCCCTTACAAGAGACGTGGAGGTCAGAGTGCAATAACAAGACACTTTTATTGCCCCTCAGAAGAAACGTGGAGGACAGAGTGGTATAACAAGTCGCTTTTAATGCCTGTCAGAAAAGAGGTGGAGGTCAGAGTGGAATAAAAAGACGCTCTTAATGCCCCTAACAGAGAAGTGGAGGTCAGAGTGGTATAAGAAATGCTTTTAATGCCCCTTACAAGAGATGTGGAGGTCAGAGTGGTATAACAAGATGCTTTTAATGCCCCTCAGAAGAGACGTGGAGGTCAGAGTGGTATAACAAGACGCTTTTAATGCCCCTTACAAGACACATGGAGGTCAGAGTGGTCTAACAAGATGATTTTAATGCCCCTCAGAAGGGACGTGGAGGTCAGAGTGGTATAACAAGATGCTTTTAATGCCCTTCCGAAGAGACGTGGAGGTTAGAGTTGTATAACAAGACACTTTAATGCCCCTTATAAGAGACGTGGAGGTCAGAGTGGTATAACAAGATGCTTTTAATGCCCCTTAAAAGAAACGTGGAGGTCAGAGTCGTATAACAAGACGCTTTTAATGACCCTTAAAAGAGACGTGGAAGTCAGAGTCGTATAACAAGACGCTTTTAATGCCCCTCAAAAGAGAAGTGGAGGTCAGAGTGGTATAGCAAGACGCTTTTAATGCCCCTTGCAACAGACGTGTAGGTCAGAGAGGTATAACAAGACACTTTTAATGTCCCTCAGAAGAGACGTGGAGGTCAGAGTGGTATAACAAGAAGCTTTTAATGGCCCTTACAATAGAAGTGGAGGTCAGAGTGGTATAACAAGACGCTTTTAATGCCCCTCCGAAGAGACGTGCATGTCAGAGTGGTATAACAAGATGCTTTTAATGCCCATCAGAAGAGACGCGGAGGTCAGAGGGGCATAACAACATGCTTTTAATGCCCCTCAGAAGAGACGTGGAGGTGAAAGTGGTATGACAAGATGCTTTAAATGCCTCTTACAAGAGACGTGGAGGTCCGAGTGGTTTAACAAGACGCTTTTAACACTCCTTACAAGATACGTGGAGGTCAGAGAGGTATAACAAGATGCTTTTAATGCCCCTCAGAAGAGATGTGGAGGTCAGAGTTGTTTATCAAGACGCTTTTAATGACCCTTATAAGAGACGTGGAGGTCAGAGTGGTATAACAAGACACTTTTAATGCCCCTTACAAGAAACGTGGAGGTCAGAGTGGTATAACAAGACGCTTTTAATGCCCCTTACAAGAGACATGGAGGTCAGAGTGGTATAACTAAACTCTTTTAATGCCCCTTACAAAAGACGTGGAGGTCAGAGTGGTATAACAAGAGGCTTTTAATGCCCCTCAGAAGAGACGTGAAGGTCAGAGTGGTATAACAAGACGCTTTTAATGCCCCTTACAAGAGACGTGGAGGTCAGAGTGCAATAACAAGACACTTTTATTGCCCCTCAGAAGAAACGTGGAGGACAGAGTGATATAACAAGTCGCTTTTAATGCCTGTCAGAAAAGAGGTGGAGGTCAGAGTGGAATAAAAAGACGCTCTTAATGCCCCTAACAGAGAAGTGGAGGTCAGAGTGGTATAAGAAATGCTTTTAATGCCCCTTACAAGAGATATGGAGGTCAGAGTGGTATAACAAGATGCTTTTAATGCCCCTCAGAAGAGACGTGGAGGTCAGAGTGGTATAACAAGACGCTTTTAATGCCCCTTACAAGACACATGGAGGTCAGAGTGGTCTAACAAGATGATTTTAATGCCCCTCAGAAGGGACGTGGAGGTCAGAGTGGTATAACAAGTCGCTTTTAATGCCTGTCAGAAAAGAGGTGGAGGTCAGAGTGGAATAAAAAGACGCTCTTAATGCCCCTAACAGAGAAGTGGAGGTCAGAGTGGTATAAGAAATGCTTTTAATGCCCCTTACAAGAGATATGGAGGTCAGAGTGGTATAACAAGATGCTTTTAATGCCCCTCAGAAGAGACGTGGAGGTCAGAGTGGTATAACAAGACGCTTTTAATGCCCCTTACAAGACACATGGAGGTCAGAGTGGTCTAACAAGATGATTTTAATGCCCCTCAGAAGGGACGTGGAGGTCAGAGTGGTATAACAAGATGCTTTTAATGCCCCTTACAAGAGATGTGGAGGTCAGAGTGGTATAACAAGACGTCTTTAATGCCCCTCATAATAGACGTGCAGGTCAGAGTGGTATAACAAGATGGTTTTAATGCCCCTCCAAAAAGACGTGGAGGTCCGAGTGGTTTAGCAAGACGCTTTTAATGCTCCTTACAAGAGACGTGGAGGTCAGAGAGGTCTAACAAGACGCTTTAATGCCCCTCAGAAGAGATGTGGAGGTCAGAGTTGTATAACAAGACGCTTTTAATGCCCCTTAGAAGATACGTGGAGGTCAGAGTGGTATAACAAGACGCTTTTAATGCCCCTTACAAGAAACGTGGAGGTCAGAGTGGTATAACAAGACGCTTTTAATGCCCCTTACAAGAGACGTGGAGGTCAGAGTGGTATAACAAGACGCTTTTAATGCCCCTTACAAGAAACGTGGAGGTCAGAGTCGTATAACAAGACGCTTTTAATGCCCCTCAAAAGAGAAGTGGAGGTCAGAGTGGTATAGCAAGACGGTTTTAATGCCACTTAAAAGAGACGTGGAGGTCAGAGTGGTATAGCAAGACACTTTTAATGTCCCTCAGAAGAGACGTGGAGGTCAGAGTGGTATAACAAGACGCTTTTAATGGCCCTTACAATAGAATTCGAGGTCAGAGTGGTATAACAAGACGCTTTTAATGCCCCTCCGAAGAGACGTGCATGTCAGAGTGGTATAACAAGATGCTTTTAATGCCCCTCAGAAGAGACGCGGAGGTCAGAGGGGTATAACAATATGCTTTCAATGCCCCTCAGAAGAGACTTGGAGGTCAAAGTGGTATGACAAAATGCTTTAAATGCCTCTTACAAGAGACGTGGAGGTCCGAGTGATTTAACAAGACGCTTTTAACGCTCCTTACAAGAGACGTGGAGCTCAGAGACGTATAACAAGAAGCTTTTAATGCCCCTCAGAAGAGATGTGGAGGTCAGAGTTGTATATCAAGACGCTTTTAATGACCCTTATAAGAGATGTGGAGGTCAGAGTGGTATAACAAGACACTTTTAATGCCCCTTACAAGAAACGTGGAGGTCAGAGTGGTATAACAAGACGCTTTTAATGTCCCTTACAAGAGACATGGAGGTCAGAGTGGTATAACAAAACTGTTTTAATGCCCCTTACAAAAGACGTGGAGGTCAGAGTAGTATAACAAGAGGCTTCTAATGCCCCTCAGAAGAGACGTGAAGGTCAGAGTGGTATAACACAACGCTTTTAAAGCCCCTTACAAGAGACGTGGAGGTCAGAGTGGTATAACAAGACACTTTTAATGACACTCAGAAGAGACTTGGAGGTCAGAGTGGTATAACAAGACTCTTTTATTGCCACTTACAAGAGACGTGGAGGTCAGAGTGGTATAACAAGACGCTTTTAATGCCCCTCAGAAGAGACGTGGAGGTCAGCGTGGTATAGCAAGATGCTTTTAATGCCCCTTATAAGAGATGTGGAGGTCAGAGTGGTATAACAAGACGCTTTTAATGCCCCTCAGAAGAGACGTGGAGGTCAGAGTGGTATAACAAGACGCTTTTAATGCCTGTCAGAAGAGAGGTGGAGGTCAGAGTGGTATAACAAGACGCTCTTAATGCCCCTTACAAGAGACGTGGAGGTCAGAGTGGTATAACAAATGCTTTTAATGCCCCTTACAAGAGACGTGGAGGTCAGAGTGGTATAACAAGATGCTTTTAATGCCCCTCAGAAGAGACGTGGAGGTCAGAGTGGTATAACAAGATGCTTTTAATGCCCCTTACAAGAGACATGGAGGTCAGAGTGGTATAACAAGATGATTTTAATGCCCCTCAGAAGGGACGTGGAGGTCAGAGTGGTATAACAAGACGCTTTTAATGCCCCTTACAAGAGATGTGGAGGTCAGAGTGGTATAACAAGACGTCTTTAATGCCCCTCAGAATAGACGTGGAGGTCAGAGTGGTATAACAAGATGGTTTTAATGCCCCTCCAAAGAGATGTGGAGGTCAGAGTGGTATAACAAGATGCTTTTAATGCCCCTTACAAAAGACGTGGAGGTCCGAGTGGTTTAGCAAGACGCTTTTAATGCTCCTTACAAGAGACGTGGAGGTCAGAGAGGTCTAACAAGACGCTTTATTGCCCCTCAGAAGAGATGTGGAGGTCAGAGTTGTATAACAAGACGCTTTTAATGCCCCTTAGAAGATACGTGGAGGTCAGAGTGGTATAACAAGACGCTTTTAATGCCCCTTACAAGAAACATGGAGGTCAGAGTGGTATAACAAGACGCTTTTAATGCCCCTTACAAGAGACGTGGAAGTCAGAGTGCAATAACAAGACACTTTTATTGCCCCTCAGAAGAAACGTGGAGGTCAGAGTGGTATAACAAGTCGCTTTTAATGCCTGTCAGAGAAGAGGTGGAGGTCAGAGCGGAATAAAAAGACGCTCTTAATACCCCTTACAAGAGAAGTAGAGGTCAGAGTGGTATAAAAAATGCTTTTAATGCCCCTTACAAGAGACGTGGAGGTCACAGTGGTATAACAAGAAGCTTTTAATGCCCCTCAGAAGAGACGTGGAGGTCAGAGTGGTATAACAAGACGCTTTTAATGCCCCTTACAAGAGACATGGAGGTCAGAGTGATATAACAAGACGATTTTAATGCCCCTCAGAAGGGACGTGGAGGTCAGAGTGGTAAAAGAAGATGCTTTTAATGCCCCTTACAAGAGACGTGGAGGTCAGAGTCGTATAACAAGACGCTTTTAATGCCCCTTACAAGAGACGTGGAGGTCAGAGTGGTATAAAAAGACTCTTTTAATGCCCATCAGAAGAGACGTGGAGGTCTGAGTGGTATAGCAAAACGCTTTTAATGCCCCTTACAAGAGACGTTTAGGTCAGAGTGGTATAACAAGACGCTTTTAATGCACCTTACAAATGACGTGGAGGTCAGAGTGGTATAACAAGATGCTTTTAATGCCCCTCAGAAGAGACGTGGATGTCAGAGAGGTATAACACAACGCTTTTAATGCCCCTTACAAGAGACGTGGAGGTCAGAGTGGTATAACAAGACTCTTTTATTGCCACTTACAAGAGACGTGGAGGTCAGAGTGGTATAACAAGACGCTTTTAATGCCCCTCAGAATAGATGTGGAGGTCAGCGTGGTATAGCAAGATGCTTTTAATGCCCCTTATAAGAGATGTGGAGGTCAGAGTGGTATAATAAGACGCTTTTAATGCCCCTCACAAGAGACGTGGAGGTCAGAGTGGTATAACAAGACGCTTTTAATGCCTGTCAGAAGAGAGGTGGAGGTCAGAGTGGTATAGCAAGACGCTCTTAATGCCCCTCAGAAGAGACGTGGAGGTCAGAGTGGTATAACAAGACTCTTTTAATGCCCCTTACAAGAGACGTGGAGGTCAGAGTGGTATAACACGATGCTTTTAATGCCCCTCAGAAGAGACGTGGAGGTCAGAGTGGTATAACAAGGCGCTTTTAATGCCCCTTACAAGAGACATGGAGGTCAGAGTGGTATAACAAGACGATTTTAATGCCCCTCAGAAGGGACGTGGAAGTCAGAGTGGTATAACAAGACGCTTTTAATGCCCCTTACAAGAGATGTGGAGGTCAGAGTGGTATAACAAGACTCTTTTAATGCCCCTCAGAATAGACGTGGAAGTCAGAGTGGTATAACAAGATGGTTTTAATGCCCCTCCAAAGAGACGTGGAGGTCAGAGTGGTCTAACAAGATGCTTTTAATGCCCCTTACAAAAGACGTGGAGGTCCGAGTGGTTTAGTAAGACGCTGTTAATGCTCCTTACAAGAGACGTGGAGGTCAGAGTGGTCTAACAAGACGCTTTTAATGCCCCTTAGAAGAGATGTGGAGGTCAGAGTTGTAAAACAAGACGCTTTTAATGCCCCTTAGAAGATACGTGGAGGTCAGAGTGGTATAACAAGACGCTTTAATGCCCCTTACAAGAAACTTGGAGGTCAGAGTGGTATAACAAGACGCTTTTAATGCCCCTTACAAGAGACGTGGAGGTCAGAGTGCAATAACAAGACACTTTTATTGCCCCTCAGAAGAAACGTGGAGGTCAGAGTGGTATAACAAGTCGCTTTTAATGTCTGTCAGAAAAGAGGTGGAGGTCAGAGAGGAATAAAAAGACGCTCTTAATGCCCCTAACAGAGAAGTGGAGGTCAGAGTGGTATAACAAATGCTTTTAATGCCCCTTACAAGAGATGTGGAGGTCAGAGTGGTATAACAAGATGCTTTTAATGCCCCACAGAAGAGACGTGGAGGTCAGAGTGGTATAACAAGACGCTTTTAATGCCCCTTACAAGAGACATGGAGGTCAGAGTGGTATAACAAGATGATTTTAATGCCCCTCAGAAGGGACGTGGAGGTCAGAGTGGTATAACAAGATGCTTTTAATGCCCCTTACAAGAGATGTGGAGGTCAGAGTGGTATAACAAGACGTCTTTAATGCCCCTCAGAATAGACGTGGAGGTCAGAGTGGTATAACAAGATGGTTTTAATGCCCCTCCAAAGAGACGTGGAGGTCAGAGTGGTATAACAAGATGCTTTTAATGCCCCTTACAAAAGACGTGGAGGTCTAAGTGGTTTAGCAACACGCTTTTAATGCTCCTTACAAGAGACGTGGAGGTCAGAGAGGTCTAACAAGACGCTTTAATGCCCCTCAGAAGAGATGTGGAGGTCAGAGTTGTATAACAAGATGCTTTTAATGCCCCTTAGAAGATACGTGGAGGTCAGAGTGGTATAACAAGACGCTTTTAATGCCCCTTATAAGAGACGTGGAGGTCAGAGTGGTATAACAAGATGCTTTTAAGGCCCCTTACAAGAGAAGTGGAGGTCAGAGTGGTATAACAAGACTCTTTTAATGCCCCTCAGAAGAGCCGTGGAGGTCAGAGTGGTATAACAAGACTCTTTAAATGCCCCTTACAAGAGACTTGGAGGTCAGAGTGGTATAACAAGACGTTTTTAATGCCCCTCAGAAGAGACGTGGAGGTCAGAGTTGTATAACAAGACGCTTTTAATTCCCCTCAGAAGAGACGTGGAGGTCAGAGTGGTATAACAAGACGCTTTTATTGCCCCTTTCAAGATACGTGGAGGCCAGAGTGGTATAACAAGAAGGTTTTAATACCCCTTAAAAGAGACGTGGAGGTCAGAGTGGTATAACAAGACGCTTTTAATGCCCCTTTCAAGAGACGTGGAGGTCAGAGTAGTATAACAAGACGCTTTTAATGCCCCTCAGATGAGATGTGGAGGTCAGAGTGGTATAAAAAGATGCTTTTAATGCCCATTACAAGAGACATGGAGGTCAGAGTGGTATAACAAGACGCTTTTAATGCCCCTCAGAAGGGACGTGGAGGTCAGAGTCGTATAACAAGACGATTTTAATGCCCCTTACAAGAGATGTGGAGGTCAGAGTGGTATAACAAGATTGTTTTAATGCCCTTCCGAAGAGACGTGGAGGTTAGAGTTGTATAACAAGACACTTTAATGCCCCTTATAAGAGACGTGGAGGTCAGAGTGGTATAACAAGATGCTTTTAATGCCCCTTACAAGAAACGTGGAGGTCAGAGTCGTATAACAAGACGCTTTTAATGCCCCTTAAAAGAGACGTGGAAGTCAGAGTCGTATAACAAGACGCTTTTAATGCCCCTTAAAAGAGACGTGGAGGTCAGAGTGCTATAACAAGACGCTTTTAATGCCCCTCCGAAGAGACGTGCATGTCAGAGTGGTATAACAAGATGCTTTTAATGCCCATCAGAAGAGATGCGGAGGTCAGAGGGGTATAACAAGATGCTTTTAATGCCCCTCAGAAGAGACGTGGAGGTCAAAGTGGTATGACAAGATGCTTTAAATGCCTCTTACAAGAGACGTGGAGGTCCGAGTGGTTTAACAAGACGCTTTTAACACTCCTTACAAGATACGTGGAGGTCAGAGAAGTATAACAAGATGCTTTTAATGCCCCTCAGAAGAGATGTGGAGGTCAGAGTTGTATATCAAGACGCTTTTAATGACCCTTATAAGAGACGTGGAGGTCAGAGTGGTATAACTAAACTCTTTTAATGCCCCTTACAAAAGACGTGGAGGTCAGAGTGGTATAACAAGAGGCTTTTAATGCCCCTCAGAAGAGACGTGAAGGTCAGAGTGGTATAACACAACGCTTTTAAAGCCCCTTACAAGAGACGTGGAGGTCAGAGTGGTATAACAAGACGCTTTTAATGCCACTCAGAAGAGACTTGGAGGTCAGAGTGGTATAACAAGACTCTTTTATTGCCACTTACAAGAGACGTGGAGGTCAGAGTGGTATAACAAGACGCTTTTAATGCCCCTCAGAAGAGACTTGGAGGTCAGCGTGGTATAGCAAGATGCTTTTAATGCCCCTTATAAGAGATGTGGAGGTCAGAGTGGTATAACAAGACGCTTTTAATGCCCCTCAGAAGAGACGTGGAGGTCAGAGTGGTATAACAAGACGATTTTAATGCCTGTCAGAAGAGAGATGGAGGTCAGAGTGGTATAGCAAGACGATCTTAATGCCCCTTACAAGAGGCGTGGAGGTCAGAGTGGTATAACAAGACGCTTTTAATGCCCCTTACAAGAGACGTGGAGGTCAGAGTGCAATAACAAGACACTTTTATTGCCCCTCAGAAGAAACGTGGAGGTCAGAGTGGTATAACAAGTCGCTTTTAATGCCTGTCAGAAAAGAGGTGGAGGTCAGAGAGGAATAAAAAGACGCTCTTAATGCCCCTAACAGAGAAGTGGAGGTCAGAGTGGTATAACAAATGCTTTTAATGCCCCTTACAAGAGATGTGGAGGTCAGAGTGGTATAACAAGATGCTTTTAATGCCCCACAGAAGAGACGTGGAGGTCAGAGTGGTATAACAAGACGCTTTTAATGCCCCTTACAAGAGACATGGAGGTCAGAGTGGTATAACAAGATGATTTTAATGCCCCTCAGAAGGGACGTGGAGGTCAGAGTGGTATAACAAGATGCTTTTAATGCCCCTTACAAGAGATGTGGAGGTCAGAGTGGTATAACAAGACGTCTTTAATGCCCCTCAGAATAGACGTGGAGGTCAGAGTGGTATAACAAGATGGTTTTAATGCCCCTCCAAAGAGACGTGGAGGTCAGAGTGGTATAACAAGATGCTTTTAATGCCCCTTACAAAAGACGTGGAGGTCTAAGTGGTTTAGCAACACGCTTTTAATGCTCCTTACAAGAGACGTGGAGGTCAGAGAGGTCTAACAAGACGCTTTAATGCCCCTCAGAAGAGATGTGGAGGTCAGAGTTGTATAACAAGACGCTTTTAATGCCCCTTAGAAGATACGTGGAGGTCAGAGTGGTATAACAAGACGCTTTTAATGCCCCTTATAAGAGACGTGGAGGTCAGAGTGGTATAACAAGACGCTTTTAATGCCCCTTACAAGAGACGTGGAGGTCAGAGTGGTATAACAAGATGCTTTTAAGGCCCCTTACAAGAGAAGTGGAGGTCAGAGTGGTATAACAAGACTCTTTTAATGCCCCTCAGAAGAGCCGTGGAGGTCAGAGTGGTATAACAAGACTCTTTAAATGCCCCTTACAAGAGACTTGGAGGTCAGAGTGGTATAACAAGACGTTTTTAATGCCCCTCAGAAGAGACGTGGAGGTCAGAGTTGTATAACAAGACGCTTTTAATTCCCCTCAGAAGAGACGTGGAGGTCAGAGTGGTATAACAAGACGCTTTTATTGCCCCTTTCAAGATACGTGGAGGCCAGAGTGGTATAACAAGAAGGTTTTAATACCCCTTAAAAGAGACGTGGAGGTCAGAGTGGTATAACAAGACGCTTTTAATGCCCCTTTCAAGAGACGTGGAGGTCAGAGTAGTATAACAAGACGCTTTTAATGCCCCTCAGATGAGATGTGGAGGTCAGAGTGGTATAACAAGATGCTTTTAATGCCCATTACAAGAGACATGGAGGTCAGAGTGGTATAACAAGACGCTTTTAATGCCCCTCAGAAGGGACGTGGAGGTCAGAGTCGTATAACAAGACGATTTTAATGCCCCTTACAAGAGATGTGGAGGTCAGAGTGGTAAAACAAGATTGTTTTAATGCCCTTCCGAAGAGACGTGGAGGTTAGAGTTGTATAACAAGACACTTTAATGCCCCTTATAAGAGACGTGGAGGTCAGAGTGGTATAACAAGATGCTTTTAATGCCCCTTACAAGAAACGTGGAGGTCAGAGTCGTATAACAAGACGCTTTTAATGCCCCTTAAAAGAGACGTGGAAGTCAGAGTCGTATAACAAGACGCTTTTAATGCCCCTTAAAAGAGACGTGGAGGTCAGAGTGCTATAACAAGACGCTTTTAATGCCCCTCCGAAGAGACGTGCATGTCAGAGTGGTATAACAAGATGCTTTTAATGCCCATCAGAAGAGATGCGGAGGTCAGAGGGGTATAACAAGATGCTTTTAATGCCCCTCAGAAGAGACGTGGAGGTCAAAGTGGTATGACAAGATGCTTTAAATGCCTCTTACAAGAGACGTGGAGGTCCGAGTGGTTTAACAAGACGCTTTTAACACTCCTTACAAGATACGTGGAGGTCAGAGAGGTATAACAAGATGCTTTTAATGCCCCCCAGAAGAGATGTGGAGGTCAGAGTTGTATATCAAGACGCTTTTAATGACCCTTATAAGAGACGTGGAGGTCAGAGTGGTATAACAAGACACTTTTAATGCCCCTTACAAGAAACGTGGAGGTCAGAGTGGTATAACAAGACGCTTTTAATGCCCCTTACAAGAGACATGGAGGTCAGAGTGGTATAACTAAACTCTTTTAATGCCCCTTACAAAAGACGTGGAGGTCAGAGTGGTATAACAAGAGGCTTTTAATGCCCCTCAGAAGAGACGTGAAGGTCAGAGTGGTATAACACAACGCTTTTAAAGCCCCTTACAAGAGACGTGGAGGTCAGAGTGGTATAACAAGACGCTTTTAATGCCACTCAGAAGAGACTTGGAGGTCAGAGTGGTATAACAAGACTCTTTTATTGCCACTTACAAGAGACGTGGAGGTCAGAGTGGTATAACAAGATGCTTTTAATGCCCCTTACAAAAGACGTGGAGGTCTAAGTGGTTTAGCAACACGCTTTTAATGCTCCTTACAAGAGACGTGGAGGTCAGAGAGGTCTAACAAGACGCTTTAATGCCCCTCAGAAGAGATGTGGAGGTCAGAGTTGTATAACAAGATGCTTTTAATGCCCCTTAGAAGATACGTGGAGGTCAGAGTGGTATAACAAGACGCTTTTAATGCCCCTTATAAGAGACGTGGAGGTCAGAGTGGTATAACAAGATGCTTTTAAGGCCCCTTACAAGAGAAGTGGAGGTCAGAGTGGTATAACAAGACTCTTTTAATGCCCCTCAGAAGAGCCGTGGAGGTCAGAGTGGTATAACAAGACTCTTTAAATGCCCCTTACAAGAGACTTGGAGGTCAGAGTGGTATAACAAGACGTTTTTAATGCCCCTCAGAAGAGACGTGGAGGTCAGAGTTGTATAACAAGACGCTTTTAATTCCCCTCAGAAGAGACGTGGAGGTCAGAGTGGTATAACAAGACGCTTTTATTGCCCCTTTCAAGATACGTGGAGGCCAGAGTGGTATAACAAGAAGGTTTTAATACCCCTTAAAAGAGACGTGGAGGTCAGAGTGGTATAACAAGACGCTTTTAATGCCCCTTTCAAGAGACGTGGAGGTCAGAGTAGTATAACAAGACGCTTTTAATGCCCCTCAGATGAGATGTGGAGGTCAGAGTGGTATAAAAAGATGCTTTTAATGCCCATTACAAGAGACATGGAGGTCAGAGTGGTATAACAAGACGCTTTTAATGCCCCTCAGAAGGGACGTGGAGGTCAGAGTCGTATAACAAGACGATTTTAATGCCCCTTACAAGAGATGTGGAGGTCAGAGTGGTATAACAAGATTGTTTTAATGCCCTTCCGAAGAGACGTGGAGGTTAGAGTTGTATAACAAGACACTTTAATGCCCCTTATAAGAGACGTGGAGGTCAGAGTGGTATAACAAGATGCTTTTAATGCCCCTTACAAGAAACGTGGAGGTCAGAGTCGTATAACAAGACGCTTTTAATGCCCCTTAAAAGAGACGTGGAAGTCAGAGTCGTATAACAAGACGCTTTTAATGCCCCTTAAAAGAGACGTGGAGGTCAGAGTGCTATAACAAGACGCTTTTAATGCCCCTCCGAAGAGACGTGCATGTCAGAGTGGTATAACAAGATGCTTTTAATGCCCATCAGAAGAGATGCGGAGGTCAGAGGGGTATAACAAGATGCTTTTAATGCCCCTCAGAAGAGACGTGGAGGTCAAAGTGGTATGACAAGATGCTTTAAATGCCTCTTACAAGAGACGTGGAGGTCCGAGTGGTTTAACAAGACGCTTTTAACACTCCTTACAAGATACGTGGAGGTCAGAGAAGTATAACAAGATGCTTTTAATGCCCCTCAGAAGAGATGTGGAGGTCAGAGTTGTATATCAAGACGCTTTTAATGACCCTTATAAGAGACGTGGAGGTCAGAGTGGTATAACTAAACTCTTTTAATGCCCCTTACAAAAGACGTGGAGGTCAGAGTGGTATAACAAGAGGCTTTTAATGCCCCTCAGAAGAGACGTGAAGGTCAGAGTGGTATAACACAACGCTTTTAAAGCCCCTTACAAGAGACGTGGAGGTCAGAGTGGTATAACAAGACGCTTTTAATGCCACTCAGAAGAGACTTGGAGGTCAGAGTGGTATAACAAGACTCTTTTATTGCCACTTACAAGAGACGTGGAGGTCAGAGTGGTATAACAAGACGCTTTTAATGCCCCTCAGAAGAGACTTGGAGGTCAGCGTGGTATAGCAAGATGCTTTTAATGCCCCTTATAAGAGATGTGGAGGTCAGAGTGGTATAACAAGACGCTTTTAATGCCCCTCAGAAGAGACGTGGAGGTCAGAGTGGTATAACAAGACGATTTTAATGCCTGTCAGAAGAGAGATGGAGGTCAGAGTGGTATAGCAAGACGATCTTAATGCCCCTTACAAGAGGCGTGGAGGTCAGAGTGGTATAACAAGACGCTTTTAATGCCCCTTACAAGAGACGTGGAGGTCAGAGTGCAATAACAAGACACTTTTATTGCCCCTCAGAAGAAACGTGGAGGTCAGAGTGGTATAACAAGTCGCTTTTAATGCCTGTCAGAAAAGAGGTGGAGGTCAGAGAGGAATAAAAAGACGCTCTTAATGCCCCTAACAGAGAAGTGGAGGTCAGAGTGGTATAACAAATGCTTTTAATGCCCCTTACAAGAGATGTGGAGGTCAGAGTGGTATAACAAGATGCTTTTAATGCCCCACAGAAGAGACGTGGAGGTCAGAGTGGTATAACAAGACGCTTTTAATGCCCCTTACAAGAGACATGGAGGTCAGAGTGGTATAACAAGATGATTTTAATGCCCCTCAGAAGGGACGTGGAGGTCAGAGTGGTATAACAAGATGCTTTTAATGCCCCTTACAAGAGATGTGGAGGTCAGAGTGGTATAACAAGACGTCTTTAATGCCCCTCAGAATAGACGTGGAGGTCAGAGTGGTATAACAAGATGGTTTTAATGCCCCTCCAAAGAGACGTGGAGGTCAGAGTGGTATAACAAGATGCTTTTAATGCCCCTTACAAAAGACGTGGAGGTCTAAGTGGTTTAGCAACACGCTTTTAATGCTCCTTACAAGAGACGTGGAGGTCAGAGAGGTCTAACAAGACGCTTTAATGCCCCTCAGAAGAGATGTGGAGGTCAGAGTTGTATAACAAGACGCTTTTAATGCCCCTTAGAAGATACGTGGAGGTCAGAGTGGTATAACAAGACGCTTTTAATGCCCCTTATAAGAGACGTGGAGGTCAGAGTGGTATAACAAGACGCTTTTAATGCCCCTTACAAGAGACGTGGAGGTCAGAGTGGTATAACAAGATGCTTTTAAGGCCCCTTACAAGAGAAGTGGAGGTCAGAGTGGTATAACAAGACTCTTTTAATGCCCCTCAGAAGAGCCGTGGAGGTCAGAGTGGTATAACAAGACTCTTTAAATGCCCCTTACAAGAGACTTGGAGGTCAGAGTGGTATAACAAGACGTTTTTAATGCCCCTCAGAAGAGACGTGGAGGTCAGAGTTGTATAACAAGACGCTTTTAATTCCCCTCAGAAGAGACGTGGAGGTCAGAGTGGTATAACAAGACGCTTTTATTGCCCCTTTCAAGATACGTGGAGGCCAGAGTGGTATAACAAGAAGGTTTTAATACCCCTTAAAAGAGACGTGGAGGTCAGAGTGGTATAACAAGACGCTTTTAATGCCCCTTTCAAGAGACGTGGAGGTCAGAGTAGTATAACAAGACGCTTTTAATGCCCCTCAGATGAGATGTGGAGGTCAGAGTGGTATAACAAGATGCTTTTAATGCCCATTACAAGAGACATGGAGGTCAGAGTGGTATAACAAGACGCTTTTAATGCCCCTCAGAAGGGACGTGGAGGTCAGAGTCGTATAACAAGACGATTTTAATGCCCCTTACAAGAGATGTGGAGGTCAGAGTGGTAAAACAAGATTGTTTTAATGCCCTTCCGAAGAGACGTGGAGGTTAGAGTTGTATAACAAGACACTTTAATGCCCCTTATAAGAGACGTGGAGGTCAGAGTGGTATAACAAGATGCTTTTAATGCCCCTTACAAGAAACGTGGAGGTCAGAGTCGTATAACAAGACGCTTTTAATGCCCCTTAAAAGAGACGTGGAAGTCAGAGTCGTATAACAAGACGCTTTTAATGCCCCTTAAAAGAGACGTGGAGGTCAGAGTGCTATAACAAGACGCTTTTAATGCCCCTCCGAAGAGACGTGCATGTCAGAGTGGTATAACAAGATGCTTTTAATGCCCATCAGAAGAGATGCGGAGGTCAGAGGGGTATAACAAGATGCTTTTAATGCCCCTCAGAAGAGACGTGGAGGTCAAAGTGGTATGACAAGATGCTTTAAATGCCTCTTACAAGAGACGTGGAGGTCCGAGTGGTTTAACAAGACGCTTTTAACACTCCTTACAAGATACGTGGAGGTCAGAGAGGTATAACAAGATGCTTTTAATGCCCCCCAGAAGAGATGTGGAGGTCAGAGTTGTATATCAAGACGCTTTTAATGACCCTTATAAGAGACGTGGAGGTCAGAGTGGTATAACAAGACACTTTTAATGCCCCTTACAAGAAACGTGGAGGTCAGAGTGGTATAACAAGACGCTTTTAATGCCCCTTACAAGAGACATGGAGGTCAGAGTGGTATAACTAAACTCTTTTAATGCCCCTTACAAAAGACGTGGAGGTCAGAGTGGTATAACAAGAGGCTTTTAATGCCCCTCAGAAGAGACGTGAAGGTCAGAGTGGTATAACACAACGCTTTTAAAGCCCCTTACAAGAGACGTGGAGGTCAGAGTGGTATAACAAGACGCTTTTAATGCCACTCAGAAGAGACTTGGAGGTCAGAGTGGTATAACAAGACTCTTTTATTGCCACTTACAAGAGACGTGGAGGTCAGAGTGGTATAACAAGACGCTTTTAATGCCCCTCAGAAGAGACTTGGAGGTCAGCGTGGTATAGCAAGATGCTTTTAATGCCCCTTATAAGAGATTTGGAGGTCAGAGTGGTATAACAAGACGCTTTTAATGCCCCTCAGAAGAGACGTGGAGGTCAGAGTGGTATAACAAGACGCTTTTAATGCCTGTCAGAAGAGAGATGGAGGTCAGAGTGGTATAGCAAGACGATCTTAATGCCCCTTACAAGAGACGTGGAGGTCAGAGTGGTATAACAAGACGCTTTTAATGCCCCTTACAAGAGACGTGGAGGTCAGAGTGGTATAACACGATGCTTTTAATGCCCCTCAGAAGAGACGTGGAGGTCAGAGTGGTATAACAAGGCGCTTTTAATGCCCCTTACAAGAGACATGGAGGTCAGAGTGGTATAACAAGACGATTTTAATGCCCCTCAGAAGGGACGTGGAGGTCAGAGTGGTATAACAAGACGCTTTTAATGCCCCTTACAAGAGATGTGGAGGTCAGAGTGGTATAACAAGACGCTTTTAATGCCCCTCAGAATAGACGTGGAAGTCAGAGTGGTATAACAAGATGGTTTTAATGCCCCTCCAAAGAGACGTGGAGGTCAGAGTGGTATAACAAGATGCTTTTAATGCCCCTTACAAAAGAAGTGGAGGTCCGAGTGGTTTAGTAAGACGCTTTTAATGCTCCTTACAAGAGACGTGGAGGTCAGAGAGGTCTAACAAGATGCTTTTAATGCCCCTCAGAAGAGATGTGGAGGTCAGAGTTGTAAAACAAGACGCTTTTAATGCCCCTTAGAAGATACGTGGAGGTCAGAGTGGTATAACAAGACGCTTTTAATGCCCCTTACAAGAAACTTGGAGGTCAGAGTGGTATAACAAGACGCTTTTAATGCCCCTTACAAGAGACGTGGAGGTCAGAGTGCAATAACAAGACACTTTTATTGCCTCTCAGAAGAAACGTGGAGGTCAGAGTGGTATAACAAGTCGCTTTTAATGCCTGTCAGAAAAGAGGTGGAGGTCAGAGTGGAATAAAAAGACGCTCTTAATGCCCCTAACAGAGAAGTGGAGGTCAGAGTGGTATAACAAATGCTTTTAATGCCCCTTACAAGAGATGTGGACGTCAGAGTGGTATAACAAGATGCTTTTAATGCCCCTCAGAAGAGACGTGGAGGTCAGAGTGGTATAACAAGACGATTTTAATGCCCCTCAGAAGGGACGTGGAGGTAAGAGTGGTATAACAAGACGCTTTTAATGCCCCTTACAAGAGATGTGGAGGTCAGAGTGGTAGAACAAGACTCTATTAATGCCCCTCAGAATAGACGTGGAAGTCAGAGTGGTATAACAAGATGGTTTTAATGCCCCTCCAAAGAGACGTGGAGGTCAGAGTGGTATAACAAGATGATTTTAATGCCCCTTACAAAAGACGTGGAGGTCCGAGTGGTTTAGTAAGACGCTTTTAATGCTCCTTAAAAGAGACGTGGAGGTCAGAGAGGTCTAACAAGACGCTTTTAATGCCCCTTAGAAGAGGTGTGGAGGTCAGAGTTGTAAAACAAGACGCTTTTAATGCCCCTTAGAAGATACGTGGACGTCAGAGTGGTATAACAAGACGCTTTTAATGCCCCTTACAAGAAACTTGGAGGTCAGAGTGGTATAACAAGACGCTTTTAATGCCCTTTACAAGAGACGTGGAGGTCAGAGTGCAATAACAAGACACTTTTATTGCCCCTCAGAAGAAACGTGGAGGTCAGAGTGGTATAACAAGTCGCTTTTAATGCCTGTCAGAAAAGAGGTGGAGGTCAGAGAGGAATAAAAAGACGCTCTTAACGCCCCTAACAGAGAAGTGGAGGTCAGAGTGGTATAACAAATGCTTTTAATGCCCCTTACAAGAGATGTGGAGGTCAGAGTGGTATAACAAGATGCTTTTAATGCCCCTCAGAAGAGACGTGGAGGTCAGAGTGGTATAACAAGATGCTTTTAATGCCCCTTACAAGAGACATGGAGGTCAGAGTGGTATAACCACATGATTTTAATGCCCCTCAGAAGGGACGTGGAGGTCAGAGTGGTATATCAAGACGTCTTTAATGCCCCTCAGAATAGACGTGGAGGTCAGAGTGGTATAACAAGATGGTTTTAATGCCCCTCCAAAGAGACGTGGAGGTCAGAGTGGTATAACAAGATGCTTTTAATGCCCCTTACAAAAGACGTGGAGGTCCGAGTGGTTTAGCAACACGCTTTTAATGCTCCTTACAAGAGACGTGGAGGTCAGAGAGGTCTAACAAGACGCTTTAATGCCCCTCAGAAGAGATGTGGAGGTCAGAGTTGTATAACAAGACGCTTTTAATGCCCCTTAGAAGATATGTGGAGGTCAGAGTGGTATAACAAGACGCTTTTAATGCCCCTTATAAGAGACGTGGAGGTCAGAGTGGTATAACAAGACGCTTTTAATGCCCCTTACAAGAGCCGTGGAGGTCAGAGTGGTATAACAAGATGCTTTTAAGGCCCCTTACAAGAGAAGTGGAGGTCAGAGTGGTATAACAAGACGCTTTTAATGCCCCTCAGAAGAGACGTGGAGGTCAGAGTGGTATAACAAGACTCTTTAAATGCCCCTTACAAGAGACTTGGAGGTCAGAGTGGTATAACAAGACGTTTTTAATGCCCCTCAGAAGAGACGTGGAGGTCAGAGTTGTATAACAAGACGCTTTTAATTCCCCTCAGAAGAGACGTGGAGGTCAGAGTGGTATAACAAGATGCTTTTAATGCCCCTTTCAAGATACGTGGAGGCCAGAGTGGTATAACAAGAAGGTTTTAATACCCCTTAAAAGAGACGTGGAGGTCAGAGTGGTATAACAAGACGCTTTTAATGCCCCTTACAAGAGACGTGGAGGTCAGAGTAGTATAACAAGACGCTTTTAATGCCCCTCAGATGAGATGTGGAGGTCAGAGTGGTATAACAAGATGCTTTTAATGCCCCTTACAAGAGACATGGAGGTCAGAGTGGTATAACAAGACGCTTTTAATGCCCCTCAGAAGGGACGTGGAGGTCAGAGTGGTATAACAAGACGATTTTAATGCCCCTTACAAGAGATGTGGAGGTCAGAGTGGTATAACAAGATTGTTTTAATTCCCTTCCGAAGAGACGTGGAGGTTAGAGTTGTATAACAAGACACTTTAATGCCCCTTATAAGAGACGTGGAGGTCAGAGTGGTATAACAAGATGCTTTTAATGCCCCTTACAAGAAACATGGAGGTCAGAGTCGTATAACAAGACGCTTTTAATGCCCCTTAAAAGAGACGTGGAAGTCAGAGTCGTATAACAAGACGCTTTTAATGCCCCTTAAAAGAGACGTGGAGGTCAGAGTGCTATAACAAGACACTTTTAATGCCCCTCAGAAGAGACGTGGACGTCAGAGTGGTATAACAAGACGCTTTTAATGCCCCTCAGAAGAGATGTGGAGGTCAGAGAAGTGTAACAAGACGATTTTAATGCCCCTTATAAGAGACGTGGAGGTCAGAGTGGTATAACAAGACGCTCTTAATGCCCCTTGCAAGAAACGTGGAGGTCAGAGTCGTATAACAAGACGCTTTTAATGCCCCTCAAAAGAGAAGTGGAGGTCAGAGTGGTATAGCAAGACGCTTTTAATGCCCCATGCAACAGACGTGTAGGTCAGAGTGGTATAACAAGACACTTTTAATGTCCCTCAGAAGAGACATGGAGGTCAGAGTGGTATAACAAGAAGCTTTTAATGGCCCTTACAATAGAAGTGGAGGTCAGAGTGGTATAACAAGACGCTTTTAATGCCCCTCCGAAGAGACGTGCATGTCAGAGTGGTATAACAAGATGCTTTTAATGCCCATCAGAAGAGATGCGGAGGTCAGAGGGGTATAACAAGATGCTTTTAATGCCCCTCAGAAGAGACGTGGAGGTCAAAGTGGTATGACAAGATGCTTTAAATGCCTCTTACAAGAGACGTGGAGGTCCGAGTGGTTTAACAAGACGCTTTTAACACTCCTTACAAGATACGTGGAGGTCAGAGAGGTATAACAAGATGCTTTTAATGCCCCTCAGAAGAGATGTGGAGGTCAGAGTTGTATATCAAGACGCTTTTAATGACCCTTATAAGAGACGTGGAGGTCAGAGTGGTATAACAAGACACTTTTAATGCCCCTTACAAGAAACGTGGAGGTCAGAGTGGTATAACAAGACGCTTTTAATGCCCCTTACAAGAGACATGGAGGTCAGAGTGGTATAACTAAACTCTTTTAATGCCCCTTACAAAAGACGTGGAGGTCAGAGTGGTATAACAAGAGGCTTTTAATGCCCCTCAGAAGAGACGTGAAGGTCAGAGTGGTATAACACAACGCTTTTAAAGCCCCTTACAAGAGACGTGGAGGTCAGAGTGGTATAACAAGACGCTTTTAATGCCACTCAGAAGAGACTTGGAGGTCAGAGTGGTATAGCAAGACTCTTTTATTGCCACTTAGAAGAGACGTGGAGGTCAGAATGGAATAACAAGACGCTTTTAATGCCCCTCAGAAGAGACGTGGAGGTCAGAGTGGTATAACAAGGCGCTTTTAATGCCCCTTACAAGAGACATGGAGGTCAGAGTGGTATAACAAGATGATTTTAATGCCCCTCAGAAAGGACGTGGAGGTCAGAGTGGTATAACAAGATGCTTTTAATGCCCCTTACAAGAGATGTGGAGGTCAGAGTGGTATAACAAGACGTCTTTAATGCCCCTCAGAATAGACGTGGAGGTCAGAGTGGTATAACAAGATGGTTTTAATGCCCCTTCAAAGAGACGTGGAGGTCAGAGTGGTATAACAAGATGCTTTTAATGCCCCTTACAAAAGACGTGGAGGTCCGAGTGGTTTAGCAACACGCTTTTAATGCTCCTTACAAGAGACGTGGAGGTCAGAGAGGTCTAACAAGACGCTTTAATGCCCCTCAGAAGAGATGTGGAGGTCAGAGTTGTATAACAAGACGCTTTTAATGCCCCTTAGAAGATACGTGGAGGTCAGAGTGGTATAACAAGACGCTTTTAATGCCCCTTATAAGAGACGTGGAGGTCAGAGTGGTATAACAAGACGCTTTTAATGCCCCTTACAAGAGACGTGGAGGTCAGAGTGGTATAACAAGATGCTTTTAAGGCCCCTTACAAGAGAAGTGGAGGTCAGAGTGGTATAACAAGACGCTTTTAATGCCCCTCAGAAGAGACGTGGAGGTCAGAGTGGTATAACAAGACTCTTTAAATGCCCCTTACAAGAGACTTGGAGGTCAGAGTGGTATAACAAGACGTTTTTAATGCCCCTCAGAAGAGACGTGGAGGTCAGAGTTGTATAACAAGACGCTTTTAATTCCCCTCAGAAGAGACGTGGAGGTCAGAGTGGTATAACAAGACGCTTTTAATGCCCCTTTCAAGATACGTGGAGGCCAGAGTGGTATAACAAGAAGGTTTTAATACCCCTTAAAAGAGAAGTGGAGGTCAGAGTGGTATAACAAGACGCTTTTAATGCCCCTTACAAGAGACGTGGAGGTCAGAGTAGTATAACAAGACGCTTTTAATGCCCCTCAGATGAGATGTGGAGGTCAGAGTGGTATAACAAGATGCTTTTAATGCCCCTTACAAGAGACATGGAGGTCAGAGTGGTATAACAAGACGCTTTTAATGCCCCTCAGAAGGGACGTGGAGGTCAGAGTGGTATAACAAGACGATTTTAATGCCCCTTACAAGAGATGTGGAGGTCAGAGTGGTATAACAAGATTGTTTTAATGCCCTTCCGAAGAGACGTGGAGGTTAGAGTTGTATAACAAGACACTTTAATGCCCCTTTTAAGAGACGTGGAGGTCAGAGTGGTATAACAAGATGCTTTTAATGCCCCTTACAAGAAACGTGGAGGTCAGAGTCGTATAACAAGACGCTTTTAATGCCCCTTAAAAGAGACGTGGAAGTCAGAGTCGTATAACAAGACGCTTTTAATGCCCCTTAAAAGAGACGTGGAGGTCAGAGTGCTATAACAATACACTTTTAATGCCCCTCAGAAGAGACGTGGACGTCAGAGTGGTATAACAAGACGCTTTTAATGCCCCTCAGAAGAGATGTGGAGGTCAGAGAAGTGTAACAAGACGATTTTAATGCCCCTTATAAGAGACGTGGAGGTCAGAGTGGTATAACAAGACGCTCTTAATGTCCCTTGCAAGAAACGTGGAGGTCAGAGTCGTATAACAAGACGCTTTTAATGCCCCTCAAAAGAGAAGTGGAGGTCAGAGTGGTATAGCAAGACGCTTTTAATGCCCCATGCAACAGACGTGTAGGTCAGAGTGGTATAACAAGACACTTTTAATGTCCCTCAGAAGAGACGTGGAGGTCAGAGTGGTATAACAAGAAGCTTTTAATGGCCCTTACAATAGAAGTGGAGGTCAGAGTGGTATAAGAAGACGCTTTTAATGCCCCTCCGAAGAGACGTGCATGTCAGAGTGGTATAACAAGATGCTTTTAATGCCCATCAGAAGAGATGCGGAGGTCAGAGGGGTATAACAAGATGCTTTTAATGCCCCTCAGAAGAGACGTGGAGGTCAAAGTGGTATGACAAGATGCTTTAAATGCCTCTTACAAGAGACGTGGAGGTCCGAGTGGTTTAACAAGACGCTTTTAACACTCCTTACAAGATACGTGGAGGTCAGAGAGGTATAACAAGATGCTTTTAATGCCCCTCAGAAGAGATGTGGAGGTCAGAGTTGTATATCAAGACGCTTTTAATGACCCTTATAAGAGACGTGGAGGTCAGAGTGGTATAACAAGACACTTTTAATGCCCCTTACAAGAAACGTGGAGGTCAGAGTGGTATAACAAGACGCTTTTAATGCCCCTTACAAGAGACATGGAGGTCAGAGTGGTATAACTAAACTCTTTTAATGCCCCTTACAAAAGACGTGGAGGTCAGAGTGGTATAACAAGAGGCTTTTAATGCCCCTCAGAAGAGACGTGAAGGTCAGAGTGGTATAACACAACGCTTTTAAAGCCCCTTACAAGAGACGTGGAGGTCAGAATGGTATAACAAGACGCTTTTAATGCCACTCAGAAGAGACTTGGAGGTCAGAGTGGTATAACAAGACTCTTTTATTGCCACTTACAAGAGACGTGGAGGTCAGAGTGGTATAACAAGACGCTTTTAATGCCCCTCAGAAGAGACGTGGAGGTCAGCGTGGTATAGCAAGATGCTTTTAATGCCCCTTATAAGAGATGTGGAGGTCAGAGTGGTATAACAAGACGCTTTTAATGCCCCTCAGAAGAGACGTGGAGGTCAGAGTGGTATAACAAGATGCTTTTAATGCCTGTCAGAAGAGAGATGGAGGTCAGAGTGGTATAGCAAGACGATCTTAATGCCCCTTACAAGAGACGTGGAGGTCAGAGTGGTATAACAAGACGCTTTTAATGCCCCTTACAAGAGACGTGGAGGTCAGAGTGGTATAACACGATGCTTTTAATGCCCCTCAGAAGAGACGTGGAGGTCAGAGTGGTATAACAAGGCGCTTTTAATGCCCCTTACAAGAGACATGGAGGTCAGAGTGGTATAACAAGACGATTTTAATGCCCCTCAGAAGGGACGTGGAGGTCAGAGTGGTATAACAAGACGCTTTTAATGCCCCTTACAAGAGATGTGGAGGTCAGAGTGGTATAACAAGACGCTTTTAATGCCCCTCAGAATAGACGTGGAAGTCAGAGTGGTATAACAAGATGGTTTTAATCCCCTCCAAAGAGACGTGGAGGTCAGAGTGGTATAACAAGATGCTTTTAATGCCCCTTACAAAAGACGTGGAGGTCCGAGTGGTTTAGTAAGACGCTTTTAATGCTCCTTACAAGAGACGTGGAGGTCAGAGAGGTCTAACAAGACGCTTTTAATGCCCCTCAGAAGAGATGTGGAGGTCAGAGTTGTAAAACAAGACGCTTTTAATGCCCCTTAGAAGATACGTGGAGGTCAGAGTGGTATAACAAGACGCTTTTAATGCCCCTTACAAGAAACTTGGAGGTCAGAGTGGTATAACAAGACGCTTTTAATGCCCCTTACAAGAGACGTGGAGGTCAGAGTGCAATAACAAGACACTTTTATTGCCCCTCAGAAGAAACGTGGAGGTCAGAGTGGTATAACAAGTCGCTTTTAATGCCTGTCAGAAAAGAGGTGGAGGTCAGAGTGGAATAAAAAGACGCTCTTAATGCCCCTAACAGAGAAGTGGAGGTCAGAGTGGTATAACAAATGCTTTTAATGCCCCTTACAAGAGATGTGGACGTCAGAGTGGTATAACAAGATGCTTTTAATGCTCCTCAGAAGAGACGTGGAGGTCAGAGTGGTATAACTAGACGCTTTTAATGCCCCTTACAAGAGACATGGAGGTCAGAGTGGTATAACAAGACGATTTTAATGCCCCTCAGAAGGGACGTGGAGGTAAGAGTGGTATAACAAGACGCTTTTAATGCCCCTTACAAGAGATGTGGAGGTCAGAGTGGTATAACAAGACTCTTTTAATGCCCCTCAGAATAGACGTGGAAGTCAAAGTGGTATAACAAGATGGTTTTAATGCCCCTCCAAAGAGACGTGGAGGTCAGAGTGGTATAACAAGATGCTTTTAATGCCCCTTACAAAAGACGTGGAGGTCCGAGTGGTTTAGTAAGACGCTTTTAATGCTCCTTACAAGAGACGTGGAGGTCAGAGAGGTCTAACAAGACGCTTTTAATGCCCCTTAGAAGAGGTGTGGAGGTCAGAGTTGTAAAACAAGACGCTTTTAATGCCCCTTAGAAGATACGTGGAGGTCAGAGTGGTAAAACAAGACGCTTTTAATGCCCCTTACAAGAAACTTGGAGGTCAGAGTGGTATAACAAGACGCTTTTAATGCCCCTTACAAGAGACGTGGAGGTCAGAGTGCAATAACAAGACACTTTTATTGCCCCTCAGAAGAAACGTGGAGGTCAGAGTGGTATAACAAGTCGCTTTTAATGCCTGTCAGAAAAGAGGTGGAGGTCAGAGAGGAATAAAAAGACGCTCTTAACGCCCCTAACAGAGAAGTGGAGGTCAGAGTGGTATAACAAGACGCTTTTAATGCCCCTCAGAAGAGACGTGGAGGTCAGAGTGGTATAACAAGACTCTTTAAATGCCCCTTACAAGAGACTTGGAGGTCAGAGTGGTATAACAAGACGTTTTTAATGCCCCTCAGAAGAGACGTGGAGGTCAGAGTTGTATAACAAGACGCTTTTAATTCCCCTCAGAAGAGACGTGGAGGTCAGAGGGGTATAACAAGACGCTTTTAATGCCCCTTTCAAGATACGTGGAGGCCAGAGTGGTATAACAAGAAGGTTTTAATACCCCTTAAAAGAGACGTGGAGGTCAGAGTAGTACAACAAGATGCTTTTAATGCCCCTCAGAAGGGACGTGGAGGTCAGAGTGGTATAACAAGACGATTTTAATGCCCCTTACAAGAGATGTGGAGGTCAGAGTGGTATAACAATATTGTTTTAATGCCCTTCCGAAGAGACGTGGAGGTTAGAGTTGTATAACAAGACACTTTAATGCCCCTTATAAGAGACGTGGAGGTCAGAGTGGTATAACAAGATGCTTTTAATGCCCCTTACAAGAAAAGTGGAGGTCAGAGTCGTATAACAAGACGCTTTTAATGCCCCTTAAAAGAGACGTGGAAGTCAGAGTTGTATAACAAGACGCTTTTAATGCCCCTTAAAAGAGACGTGGAGGTCAGAGTGCTATAACAAGACACTTTTAATGCCCCTCAGAAGAGACGTGGACGTCAGAGTGGTATAACAAGACGCTTTTAATGCCCCTCAGAAGAGATGTGGAGGTCAGAGAAGTGTAACAAGACGATTTTAATGCCCCTTATAAGAGACGTGGAGGTCAGAGTGGTATAACAAGACGCTCTTAATGCCCCTTGCAAGAAACGTGGAGGTCAGAGTCGTATAACAAGACGCTTTTTATGCCCCTCAAAAGAGAAGTGGAGGTCAGAGTGGTATAACAAGAAGCTTTTAATGGCCCTTACAATAGAAGTGGAGGTCAGAGTGGTATAGCAAGACGCTTTTAATGCCCCTCCGAAGAGACGTGCATGTCAGAGTGGTATAACAAGATGCTTTTAATGCCCATCAGAAGAGATGCGGAGGTCAGAGGGGTATAACAAGATGCTTTTAATGCCCCTCAGAAGAGACGTGGAGGTCAAAGTGGTATGACAAGATGCTTTAAATGCCTCTTACAAGAGACGTGGAGGTCCGAGTGGTTTAACAAGACGCTTTTAACACTCCTTACAAGATACGTGGAGGTCAGAGTGGTATAACAAGACGCTTTTAATGCCCCTTACAAGAGACATGGAGGTCAGAGTGGTATAACTAAACTCTTTTAATGCCCCTTACAAAAGACGTGGAGGTCAGAGTGGTATAACAAGAGGCTTTTAATGCCCCTCAGAAGAGACGTGAAGGTCAGAGTGGTATAACACAACGCTTTTAAAGCCCCTTACAAGAGACGTGGAGGTCAGAGTGGTATAACAAGACGCTTTTAATGCCACTCAGAAGAGACTTGGAGGTCAGAGTGGTATAACAAGACTCTTTTATTGCCACTTACAAGAGACGTGGAGGTCAGAGTGGTATAACAAGACGCTTTTAATGCCCCTCAGAAGAGACGTGGAGGTCAGCGTGGTATAGCAAGATGCTTTTAATGCCCCTTATATGAGATGTGGAGGTCAGAGTGGTATAACAAGACGCTTTTAATGCCCCTCAGAAGAGACGTGGAGGTCAGAGTGGTATAACAAGACGCTTTTAATGCCTGTCAGAAGAGAGATGGAGGTCAGATTGGTATAGCAAGACGATCTTAATGCCCCTTACAAGAGACGTGGAGGTCAGAGTGGTATAACAAGACGCTTTTAATGCCCCTTACAAGAGACGTGGAGGTCAGAGTGGTATAACACGATGCTTTTCATGCCCCTCAGAAGAGACGTGGAGGTCAGAGTGGTATAACAAGGCGCTTTTAATGCCCCTTACAAGAGACATGGAGGTCAGAGTGGTATAACAAGACGATTTTAATGCCCCTCAGAAGGGACGTGGAGGTCAGAGTGGTATAACAAGACGCTTTTAATGCCCCTTACAAGAGATGTGGAGGTCAGAGTGGTATAACAAGACACTTTTAATGCCCCTCAGAAGAGACGCGGAGGTCAGAGGGGTATAACAAGATGCTTTTAATGCCCCTCAGAAGAGACGTGGAGGTCAAAGTGGTATGACAAAATGCTTTAAATGCCTCTTACAAGAGACGTGGAGGTCCGAGTGATTTAACAAGACGCTTTTAACGCTCCTTACAAGAGACGTGGAGGTCAGAGACGTATAACAAGATGCTTTTAATGCCCCTCAGAAGAGATGTGGAGGTCAGAGTTGTATATCAAGACGCTTTTAATGACCCTTATAAGAGACGTGGAGGTCAGAGTGGTATAACAAGACACTTTTAATGCCCCTTACAAGAAACGTGGAGGTCAGAGTGGTATAACAAGACGCTTTTAATGCCCCTTACAAGAGACATGGAGGTCAGAGTGGTATAACAAAACTGTTTTAATGCCCCTTACAAAAGACGTGGAGGTCAGAGTAGTATAACAAGAGGCTTCTAATGCCCCTCAGAAGAGACGTGAAGGTCAGAGTGGTATAACACAACGCTTTTAAAGCCCCTTACAAGAGACGTGGAGGTCAGAGTGGTATAACAAGACACTTTTAATGCCACTCAGAAGAGACTTGGAGGTCAGAGTGGTATAACAAGACTCTTTTATTGCCACTTACAAGAGACGTGGAGGTCAGAGTGGTATAACAAGAAGCTTTTAATGCCCCTCAGAAGAGACGTGGAGGTCAGCGTGGTATAGCAAGATGCTTTTAATGCCCCTTATAAGAGATGTGGAGGTCAGAGTGGTATAACAAGACGCTTTTAATGCCCCTCAGAAGAGACGTGAAGGTCAGAGTGGTATAACAAGACGCTTTTAATGCCTGTCAGAAGAGAGGTGGAGGTCAGAGTGGTATAACAAGACGCTCTTAATGCCCCTTACAAGAGACGTGGAGGTCAGAGTGGTATAACAAGACGTCTTTAATGCCCCTCAGAATAGACGTGGAGGTCAGAGTGGTATAACAAGATGGTTTTAATGCCCCTCCAAAGAGACGTGGAGGTCAGAGTGGTATAACAAGATGCTTTTAATGCCCCTTACAAAAGACGTGGAGGTCCGAGTGGTTTAACAAGACGCTTTTAATGCTCCTTACAAGAGACGTGGAGGTCAGAGAGGTCTAACAAGACGCTTTAATGCCCCTCAGAAGAGATGTGGAGGTCAGAGTTGTATAAAAAGACGCTTTTAATGCCCCTTAGAAGATACGTGGAGGTCAGAGTGGTATAACAAGACGCTTTTAATGCCCCTTACAAGAAACGTGGAGGTCAGAGTGGTATAACAAGACGCTTTTAATGCCCCTTACAAGAGACGTGGAGGTCAGAGTGGTATAACAAGACGCTTTTAATGCCCCTTACAAGAAACGTGGAGGTCAGAGTCGTATAACAAGACGCTTTTAATGCCCCTCAAAAGAGAAGTGGAGGTCAGAGTGGTATAGCAAGACGGTTTTAATGCCACTTACAAGAGACGTGGAGGTCAGAGTGGTATAACAAGACGCTTTTAATGCCCATTGCAACAGACGTGGAGGTCAGAGTGGTATAACAAGACACTTTTAATGTCCCTCAGAAGAAACGTGGAGGTCAGAGTCGTATAACAAGACGCTTTTAATGGCCCTTACAATAGAATTCGAGGTCAGAGTGGTATAACAAGACGCTTTTAATGCCCCTCCGAAGAGACGTGCATGTCAGAGTGGTATAACAAGATGCTTTTAATGCCCCTCAGAAGAGACGTGGAGGTCAGAGGGGTATAACAAGATGCTTTTAATGCCCCTCAGAAGAGACGTGGAGGTCAAAGTGGTATGACAAAATGCTTTAAATGCCTCTTACAAGAGACGTGGAGGTCCGAGTGATTTAACAAGACGCTTTTAACGCTCCTTACAAGAGACGTGGAGGTCAGAGACGTATAACAAGATGCTTTTAATGCCCCTCAGAAGAGATGTGGAGGTCAGAGTTGTATATCAAGACGCTTTTAATGACCCTTATAAGAGACGTGGAGGTCAGAGTGGTATAACAAGACACTTTTAATGCCCCTTACAAGAAACGTGGAGGTCAGAGTGCTATAACAAGACGCTTTTAATGCCCCTTACAAGAGACATGGAGGTCAGAGTGGTATAACAAAACTGTTTTAATGACCCTTACAAAAGACGTGGAGGTCAGAGTAGTATAACAAGAGGCTTCTAATGCCCCTCAGAAGAGACGTGAAGGTCAGAGTGGTATAACACAACGCTTTTAAAGCCCCTTACAAGAGTCGTGGAGGTCAGAGTGGTATAACAAGACACTTTTAATGCCACTCAGAAGAGACTTGGAGGTCAGAGTGGTATAACAAGACTCTTTTATTGCCACTTACAAGAGACGTGGAGGTCAGAGTGGTATAACAAGACGCTTTTAATGCCCCGCAGAAGAGACGTGGAGGTCAGAGTGGTATAACAAGACGCTTTTAATGCCTGTCAGAAGAGAGGTGGAGGTCAGAGTGGTATAACAAGACGCTTTTAATGCCCCTCAGAAGAGACGTGGAGGTCAGAGTGGTATAACAAGACGCTTTTAATGCCTGTCAGAAGAGAGGTGGAGGTCAGAGTGGTATAACAAGACGCTCTTAATGCCCCTTACAAGAGACGTGGAGGTCAGAGTGGTATAACAAATGCTTTTAATGCCCCTTACAAGAGACGTGGAGGTCAGAGTGGTATAACAAGATGCTTTTAATGCCCCTCAGAAGAGACGTGGAGGTCAGAGTGGTATAACAACATGCTTTTAATGCCCCTTACAAGAGACATGGAGGTCAGAGTGGTATAACAAGATGATTTTAATGCCCCTCAGAAGGGACGTGGAGGTCAGAGTGGTATAACAAGATGCTTTTAATGCCCCTTACAAGAGATGTGGAGGTCAGAGTGGTATAACAAGACGTCTTTAATGCCCCTCAGAATAGACGTGGAGGTCAGAGTGGTATAACAAGATGGTTTTAATGCCCCTCCAAAGAGATGTGGAGGTCAGAGTGGTATAACAAGATGCTTTTAATGCCCCTTACAAAAGACGTGGAGGTCCGAGTGGTTTAGCAAGACGCTTTTAATGCTCCTTACAAGAGACGTGGAGGTCAGAGATGTCTAACAAGACGCTTTAATGCCCCTCAGAAGAGATGTGGAGGTCAGAGTTGTATAACAAGACGCTTTTAATGCCCCTTAGAAGATACGTGGAGGTCAGAGTGGTATAACAAGACGCTTTTAATGCCCCTTACAAGAAACGTGGAGGTCAGAGTGGTATAACAAGACGCTTTTAATGCCCCTTACAAGAGACGTGGAGGTCAGAGTGGTATAACAAGACGCTTTTAATGCCCCTTACAAGAAACAAGGAGGTCAGAGTCGTATAACAAGACGCTTTTAATGCCTTTCAAAAGAGAAGTGGAGGTCAGAGTGGTATAGCAAGACGGTTTTAATGCCACTTACAAGAGACGTGGAGGTCAGAGTGGTATAACAAGACGCTTTTAATGCCCCTTGCAACAGACGTGGAGGTCAGAGTGGTATAACAAGACACTTTTAATGTCCCTCAGAAGAGACGTGGAGGTCAGAGTGGTATAACAAGACGCTTTTAATGGCCCTTACAATAGAATTCGAGGTCAGAGTGGTATAACAAGACGCTTTTAATGCCCCTCCGAAGAGACGTGCATGTCAGAGTGGTATAACAAGATGCTTTTAATGCCCCTCAGAAGAGACGCGGAGGTCAGAGGGGTATAACAAGATGCTTTTAATGCCCCTCAGAAGAGACGTGGAGGTCAAAGTGGTATGACAAAATGCTTTAAATGCCTCTTACAAGAGACGTGGAGGTCCGAGTGATTTAACAAGACGCTTTTAACGCTCCTTACAAGAGACGTGGAGGTCAGAGACGTATAACAAGATGCTTTTAATGCCCCTCAGAAGAGATGTGGAGGTCAGAGTTGTATATCAAGACGCTTTTAATGACCCTTATAAGAGACGTGGAGGTCAGAGTGGTATAACAAGACACTTTTAATGCCCCTTACAAGAAACGTGGAAGTCAGAGTGGTATAACAAGACGCTTTTAATGCCCCTTACAAGAGACATGGAGGTCAGAGTGGTATAACAAAACTGTTTTAATGCCCCTTACAAAAGACGTGGAGGTCAGAGTAGTATAACAAGAGGCTTCTAATGCCCCTCAGAAGAGACGTGAAGGTCAGAGTGGTATAACACAACGCTTTTAAAGCCCCTTACAAGAGACGTGGAGGTCAGAGTGGTATAACAAGACACTTTTAATGCCACTCAGAAGAGACTTGGAGGTCAGAGTGGTATAACAAGACTCTTTTATTGCCACTTACAAGAGACGTGGAGGTCAGAGTGGTATAACAAGACGCTTTTAATGCCCCTCAGAAGAGACGTGGAGGTCAGCGTGGTATAGCAAGATGCTTTTAATGCCCCTTATAAGAGATGTGGAGGTCAGAGTGGTATAACAAGACGCTTTTAATGCCCCTCAGAAGAGACGTGAAGGTCAGAGTGGTATAACAAGACGCTTTTAATGCCTGTCAGAAGAGAGGTGGAGGTCAGAGTGGTATAACAAGACGCTCTTAATGCCCCTTACAAGAGACGTGGAGGTCAGAGTGGTATAACAGGACGTCTTTAATGCCCCTCAGAATAGACGTGGAGGTCAGAGTGGTATAACAAGATGGTTTTAATGCCCCTCCAAAGAGACGTGGAGGTCAGAGTGGTATAACAAGATGCTTTTAATGCCCCTTACAAAAGACGTGGAGGTCCGAGTGGTTTAACAAGACGCTTTTAATGCTCCTTACAAGAGACGTGGAGGTCAGAGAGGTCTAACAAGACGCTTTAATGCCCCTCAGAAGAGATGTGGAGGTCAGAGTTGTATAAAAAGACGCTTTTAATGCCCCTTAGAAGATACGTGGAGGTCAGAGTGGTATAACAAGACGCTTTTAATGCCCCTTACAAGAAACGTGGAGGTCAGAGTGGTATAACAAGACGCTTTTAATGCCCCTTACAAGAGACGTGGAGGTCAGAGTGGTATAACAAGACGCTTTTAATGCCCCTTACAAGAAACGTGGAGGTCAGAGTCGTATAACAAGACGCTTTTAATGCCCCTCAAAAGAGAAGTGGAGGTCAGAGTGGTATAGCAAGACGGTTTTAATGCCACTTACAAGAGACGTGGAGGTCAGAGTGGTATAACAAGACGCTTTTAATGCCCATTGCAACAGACGTGGAGGTCAGAGTGGTATAACAAGACACTTTTAATGTCCCTCAGAAGAGACGTGGAGGTCAGAGTCGTATAACAAGACGCTTTTAATGGCCCTTACAATAGAATTCGAGGTCAGAGTGGTATAACAAGACGCTTTTAATGCCCCTCCGAAGAGACGTGCATGTCAGAGTGGTATAACAAGATGCTTTTAATGCCCCTCAGAAGAGACGTGGAGGTCAGAGGGGTATAACAAGATGCTTTTAATGCCCCTCAGAAGAGACGTGGAGGTCAAAGTGGTATGACAAAATGCTTTAAATGCCTCTTACAAGAGACGTGGAGGTCCGAGTGATTTAACAAGACGCTTTTAACGCTCCTTACAAGAGACGTGGAGGTCAGAGACGTATAACAAGATGCTTTTAATGCCCCTCAGAAGAGATGTGGAGGTCAGAGTTGTATATCAAGACGCTTTTAATGACCCTTATAAGAGACGTGGAGGTCAGAGTGGTATAACAAGACACTTTTAATGCCCCTTACAAGAAACGTGGAGGTCAGAGTGCTATAACAAGACGCTTTTAATGCCCCTTACAAGAGACATGGAGGTCAGAGTGGTATAACAAAACTGTTTTAATGCCCCTTACAAAAGACGTGGAGGTCAGAGTAGTATAACAAGAGGCTTCTAATGCCCCTCAGAAGAGACGTGAAGGTCAGAGTGGTATAACACAACGCTTTTAAAGCCCCTTACAAGAGTCGTGGAGGTCAGAGTGGTATAACAAGACACTTTTAATGCCACTCAGAAGAGACTTGGAGGTCAGAGTGGTATAACAAGACGCTTTTATTGCCACTTACAAGAGACGTGGAGGTCAGAGTGGTATAACAAGACGCTTTTAATGCCCCGCAGAAGAGACGTGGAGGTCAGCGTGGTATAGCAAGATGCTTTTAATGCCCCTTATAAGAGATGTGGAGGTCAGAGTGGTATAACAAGACGCTTTTAATGCCCCTCAGAAGAGACGTGGAGGTCAGAGTGGTATAACAAGACGCTTTTAATGCCTGTCAGAAGAGAGGTGGAGGTCAGAGTGGTATAACAAGACGCTCTTAATGCCCCTTACAAGAGACGTGGAGGTCAGAGTGGTATAACAAATGCTTTTAATGCCCCTTACAAGAGACGTGGAGGTCAGAGTGGTATAACAAGATGCTTTTAATGCCCCTCAGAAGAGACGTGGAGGTCAGAGTGGTATAACAAGATGCTTTTAATGCCCCTTACAAGAGACATGGAGGTCAGAGTGGTATAACAAGATGATTTTAATGCCCCTCAGAAGGGACGTGGAGGTCAGAGTGGTATAACAAGATGCTTTTAATGCCCCTTACAAGAGATGTGGAGGTCAGAGTGGTATAACAAGACGTCTTTAATGCCCCTCAGAATAGACGTGGAGGTCAGAGTGGTATAACAAGATGGTTTTAATGCCCCTCCAAAGAGATGTGGAGGTCAGAGTGGTATAACAAGATGCTTTTAATGCCCCTTACAAAAGACGTGGAGGTCCGAGTGGTTTAGCAAGACGCTTTTAATGCTCCTTACAAGAGACGTGGAGGTCAGAGATGTCTAACAAGACGCTTTAATGCCCCTCAGAAGAGATGTGGAGGTCAGAGTTGTATAACAAGACGCTTTTAATGCCCCTTAGAAGATACGTGGAGGTCAGAGTGGTATAACAAGACGCTTTTAATGCCCCTTACAAGAAACGTGGAGGTCAGAGTGGTATAACAAGACGCTTTTAATGCCCCTTACAAGAGACGTGGAGGTCAGAGTGGTATAACAAGACGCTTTTAATGCCCCTTACAAGAAACGTGGAGGTCAGAGTCGTATAACAAGACGCTTTTAAAGCCCTTCAAAAGAGAAGTGGAAGTCAGAGTGGTATAGCAAGACGGTTTTAATGCCACTTACAAGAGACGTGGAGGTCAGAGTGGTATAACAAGACGCTTTTAATGCCCCTTGCAACAGACGTGGAGGTCAGAGTGGTATAACAAGACACTTTTAATGTCCCTCAGAAGAGACGTGGAGGTCAGAGTGGTATAACAAGACGCTTTTAATGGCCCTTACAATAGAATTCGAGGTCAGAGTGGTATAACAAGACGCTTTTAATGCCCCTCCGAAGAGACGTGCATGTCAGAGTGGTATAACAAGATGCTTTTAATGCCCCTCAGAAGAGACGCGGAGGTCAGAGGGGTATAACAAGATGCTTTTAATGCCCCTCAGAAGAGACGTGGAGGTCAAAGTGGTATGACAAAATGCTTTAAATGCCTCTTACAAGAGACGTGGAGGTCCGAGTGATTTAACAAGACGCTTTTAACGCTACTTACAAGAGACGTGGAGGTCAGAGACGTATAACAAGATGCTTTTAATGCCCCTCAGAAGAGATGTGGAGGTCAGAGTTGTATATCAAGACGCTTTTAATGACCCTTATAAGAGACGTGGAGGTCAGAGTGGTATAACAAGACACTTTTAATGCCCCTTACAAGAAACGTGGAGGTCAGAGTGGTATAACAAGACGCTTTTAATGCCCCTTACAAGAGACATGGAGGTCAGAGTGGTATAAAAAAACTGTTTTAATGCCCCTTACAAAAGACGTGGAGGTCAGAGTAGTATAACAAGAGGCTTCTAATGCCCCTCAGAAGAGACGTGAAGGTCAGAGTGGTATAACACAACGCTTTTAAAGCCCCTTACAAGAGATGTGGAGGTCAGAGTGGTATAACAAGACACTTTTAATGCCACTCAGAAGAGACTTGGAGGTCAGAGTGGTATAACAAGACTCTTTTATTGCCACTTACAAGAGACGTGGAGGTCAGAGTGGTATAACAAGACGCTTTTAATGCCCCTCAGAAGAGACGTGGAGGTCAGCGTGGTATAGCAAGATGCTTTTAATGCCCCTTATAAGAGATGTGGAGGTCAGAGTGGTATAACAAGACGCTTTTAATGCCCCTCAGAAGAGACGTGGAGGTCAGAGTGGTATAACAAGACGCTTTTAATGCCTGTCAGAAGAGAGGTGGAGGTCAGAGTGGTATAACAAGACGCTCTTAATGCCCCTTACAAGAGACGTGGAGGTCAGAGTGGTATAACAAGACGTCTTTAATGCCCCTCAGAATAGACGTGGAGGTCAGAGTGGTATAACAAGATGGTTTTAATGCCCCTCCAAAGAGACGTGGAGGTCAGAGTGGTATAACAAGATGCTTTTAATGCCCCTTACAAAAGACGTGGAGGTCCGAGTGGTTTAACAAGACGCTTTTAATGCTCCTAACAAGAGACGTGGAGGTCAGAGAGGTCTAACAAGACGCTTTAATGCCCCTCAGAAGAGATGTGGAGGTCAGAGTTGTATAACAAGACGCTTTTAATGCCCCTTAGAAGATACGTGGAGGTCAGAGTGGTATAACAAGACGCTTTTAATGCCCCTTACAAGAAACGTGGAGGTCAGAGTGGTATAACAAGACGCTTTTAATGCCCCTTACAAGAGACGTGGAAGTCAGAGTGGTATAACAAGACGCTTTTAATGCCCCTTACAAGAAACGTGGAGGTCAGAGTCGTATAACAAGACGCTTTTAATGCCCCTCAAAAGAGAAGTGGAGGTTAGAGTGGTATAGCAAGACGGTTTTAATGCCACTTACAAGAGACGTGGAGGTCAGAGTGGTATAACAAGACGCTTTTAATGCCCCTTGCAACAGACGTGGAGGTCAGAGTGGTATAACAAGACACTTTTAATGACCCTCAGAAGAGACGTGGAGGTCAGAGTGGTATAACAAGACGCTTTTAATGGCCCTTACAATAGAATTCGAGGTCAGAGTGGTATAACAAGACGCTTTTAATGCCCCTCCGAAGAGACGTGCATGTCAGAGTGGTATAACAAGATGCTTTTAATGCCCCTCAGAAGAGACGTGGAGGTCAGAGGGGTATAACAAGATGCTTTTAATGCCCCTCAGAAGAGACGTGGAGGTCAAAGTGGTATGACAAAATGCTTTAAATGCCTCTTACAAGAGACGTGGAGGTCCGAGTGATTTAACAAGACGCTTTTAACGCTCCTTACAAGAGACGTGGAGGTCAGAGACGTATAACAAGATGCTTTTAATGCCCCTCAGAAGAGATGGGGAGGTCAGAGTTGTATATCAAGACGCTTTTAATGACCCTTATAAGAGACGTGGAGGTCAGAGTGGTATAACAAGACACTTTTAATGCCCCTTACAAGAAACGTGGAGGTCAGAGTGGTATAACAAGACGCTTTTAATGCCCCTTACAAGAGACATGGAGGTCAGAGTGGTATAACAAAACTGTTTTAATGCCCCTTACAAAAGACGTGGAGGTCAGAGTAGTATAACAAGAGGCTTCTTATGCCCCTCAGAAGAGACGTGAAGGTCAGAGTGGTATAACACAACGCTTTTAAAGCCCCTTACAAGAGTCGTGGAGGTCAGAGTGGTATAACAAGACACTTTTAATGCCACTCAGAAGAGACTTGGAGGTCAGAGTGGTATAACAAGACTCTTTTATTGCCACTTACAAGAGACGTGGAGGTCAGAGTGGTATAACAAGACGCTTTTAATGCCCCGCAGAAGAGACGTGGAGGTCAGCGTGGTATAGCAAGATGCTTTTAATGCCCCTTATAAGAGATGTGGAGGTCAGAGTGGTATAACAAGACGCTTTTAATGCCTGTCAGAAGAGAGGTGGAGGTCAGAGTGGTATAACAAGACGCTCTTAATGCCCCTTACAAGAGACGTGGAGGTCAGAGTGGTATAACAAATGCTTTTAATGCCCCTTACAAGAGACGTGGAGGTCAGAGTGGTATAACAAGATGCTTTTAATGCCCCTCAGAAGAGACGTGGAGGTCAGAGTGGTATAACAAGATGCTTTTAATGCCCCTTACAAGAGACATGGAGGTCAGAGTGGTATAACAAGATGATTTTAATGCCCCTCAGAAGGGACGTGGAGGTCAGAGTTGTATAACAAGACGCTTTTAATGCCCCTTAGAAGATACGTGGAGGTCAGAGTGGTATAACAAGACGCTTTTAATGCCCCTTACAAGAAACATGGAGGTCAGAGTGGTATAACAAGACGCTTTTAATGCCCCTTACAAGAGACGTGGAGGTCAGAGTGCAATAACAAGACACTTTTATTGCCCCTCAGAAGAAACGTGGAGGTCAGAGTGGTATAACAAGTCGCTTTTAATGCCTGTCAGAAAAGAGGTGGAGGTCATAGCGGAATAAAAAGACGCTCTTAATACCCCTTACAAGAGAAGTAGAGGTCAGAGTGGTATAACAAATGCTTTTAATGCCCCTTACAAGAGACGTGGAGGTCAGAGTGGTATAACAAGACGCTTTTAATGCCCCTCAGAAGAGACGTGGAGGTCAGAGTGGTATAACAAGACGCTTTTAATGCCCCTTACAAGAGACATGGAGGTCAGAGTGATATAACAACACGATTTTAATGCCCCTCAGAAGGGACGTGGAGGTCAGAGTGGTAAAAGAAGATGCTTTTAATGCCCCTTACAAGAGACGTGGAGGTCAGAGTCGTATAACAAGACGCTTTTAATGCCCCTTACAAGAGACGTGGAGGTCAGAGTGGTATAAAAAGACTCTTTTAATGCCCATCAGAAGAGACGTGGAGGTCTGAGTGGTATAACAAAACGCTTTTAATGCCTCTTACAAGAGACGTGGAGGTCAGAGTGGTATAACAAGACGCTTTTAATGCCCCTTACAAATGACGTGGAGGTCAGAGTGGTATAACAAGACGCTTTTAATGCCCCTTACAAGAGACATGGAGGTCAGAGTGGTATAACAAGATGATTTTAATGCCCCTCAGAAGGGACGTGGAGGTCAGAGTGGTATAACAAGACGCTTTTAATGCCCCTTACAAATGACGTGGAGGTCAGAGTGGTATAACAAGACGCTTTTAATGCCCCTTACAAGAGACGTGGAGGTCAGAGTGGTATAACAAGACGCTTTTAATGCCCCTCAGAAGAGACGTGGAGGTCAGAGTGGTATAACAAGACGCTTTTAATGCCCCTTACAAGAGACATGGAGGTCAGAGTGATATAACAACACGATTTTAATGCCCCTCAGAAGGGACGTGGAGGTCAGAGTTGTAAAAGAAGATGCTTTTAATGCCCCTTACAAGAGACGTGGAGGTCAGAGTCGTATAACAAGACGCTTTTAATGCCCCTTACAAGAGACGTGGAGGTCAGAGTGGTATAAAAAGACTCTTTTAATGCCCATCAGAAGAGACGTGGAGGTCTGAGTGGTATAACAAAACGCTTTTAATGCCCCTTACAAGAGACGTGGAGGTCAGAGTGGTATAACAAGACGCTTTTAATGCCCCTTACAAATGACGTGGAGGTCAGAGTGGTATAACAAGACGCTTTTAATGCCCCTTACAAGAGACATGGAGGTCAGAGTGGTATAACAAGATGATTTTAATGCCCCTCAGAAGGGACGTGGAGGTCAGAGTGGTATAACAAGACGCTTTTAATGCCCCTTACAAATGACGTGGAGGTCAGTGTGGTATAACAAGACGCTTTTAATGCCCCTTACAAGAGACATGGAGGTCAGAGTGGTATAACAAGATGTTTTTAATGCCCCTCAGAAGAGACGTGGATGTCAGAGAGGTATAACACGACGCTTTTAATGCCCCTTACAAGAGACGTGGAGGTCAGAGTGGTATAACAAGACGCTTTTAATGCCCCTCAGAAGAGACGTGGAGGTCAGAGTGGTATAAAAATATGCTTTAAATGCCGCTTACAAGAGACGTGGAGGTCCGAGTTGTATAACAAGACGCTATTAATGCTCCTTACAAGAGACGTGGAGGTCAGAGAGGTATAACAAGACGCTTTTCATGCCCCTCAGAAGAGATGTAGAAGTCACAGATGTGTAACAAAATGCTTTTAATGCCCCTTATAAGAGACATGGAGGTCAGAGTGGTATAACAAGACGCTTTTATTGCCCCTTACAAGAAACGTGGAGGTCAGAGTCTTATAACAAGACGATTTTAAAGCCCCTCAAAACAGACGTGGAGGTCAGAGTGGTATAACAAGAAGCTTTTAATGCCACTTACAAGAGACTTGGAGGTCAGAGTGGTATAACAAGACGCTTTAAATGCACCTCAGAAGAGACGTGGAGGTCAGAGTGGTATAACAAGACGCTTTTAATGCCCCTTACAAGAGACGTGGAGGTCAGAGTGGTATAACAAGACTCATTTAATGCCCCTCAGAAGAGACGTGGAGGTCAGAGTGGTATAACAAGACGCTTTCAATGGCCCTTACAAGAGACGTGGAGGTCAGAGTGGCATAACAAGACGCTTTCATTGCCCCTCAGAAGAGACGTGGAGGTCAGAGTGGAATAACAAGACGCTATTAATGCCCATTACAAGAGACGTGGAGGTCAGAGTGGTATAACAAGATGCTTCTAATGCCCCTCAGAAGAGAGGTGGAGGTCAGAGGGGTATAAAAAGACGCATTTAATGCCGCTTACAAGAGACGTGGAGGTCAGAGTCGTATAGCAAGACGCTTTTAATGCCCCTTAAAAGAGACGTGGACGTCAGAGTGGTATAAAAAGACGCTTTTAATGCCCCTCAGAAGAGACGTGGAGGTAAGAGTGGTATAACAAGACGCTTTTAATGCCCTTTACAAGAGATGTGGAGGTCAGAGTGGTATAACAAGACGTCTTTAATGCCCCTCAGAATAGACGTGGAGGGCAGAGTGGTATAACAAGATGGTTTTAATGCCCCTCCAAAGAGATGTGGAGGTCAGAGTGGTATAACAAGATGCTTTTAATGCCCCTTACAAAAGACGTGGAGGTCCGAGTGGTTTAGCAAGACGCTTTTAATGCTCCTTACAAGAGACGTGGAGGTCAGAGATGTCTAACAAGACGCTTTAATGCCCCTCAGAAGAGATGTGGAGGTCAGAGTTGTATAACAAGACGCTTTTAATGCCCCTTAGAAGATACGTGGAGGTCAGAGTGGTATAACAAGACGCTTTTAATGCCCCTTACAAGAAACATGGAGGTCAGAGTGGTATAACAAGACGCTTTTAATGCCCCTTACAAGAGACGTGGAGGTCAGAGTGCAATAACAAGACACTTTTATTGCCCCTCAGAAGAAACGTGGAGGTCAGAGTGGTATAACAAGTCGTTTTTAATGCCTGTCAGAAAAGAGGTGGAGGTCAGAGCGGAATAAAAAGACGCTCTTATTACCCCTTACAAGAGAAGTAGAGGTCAGAGTGGTATAACAAATGCTTTTAATGACCCTTACAAGAGACGTGGAGGTCAGAGTGGTATAACAAGACGCTTTTAATGCCCCTCAGAAGAGACGTGGAGGTCAGAGTGGTATAACAAGACGCTTTTAATGCCCCTTACAAGAGACATGGAGGTCAGAGTGATATAACAACACGATTTTAATGCCCCTCAGAAGGGACGTGGAGGTCAGAGTGGTAAAAGAAGATGCTTTTAATGCCCCTTACAAGAGACGTGGAGGTCAGAGTCGTATAACAAGACGCTTTTAATGCCCCTTACAAGAGACTTGGAGGTCAGAGTGGTATAAAAAGACTCTTTTAATGCCCATCAGAAGAGACGTGGAGGTCTGAGTGGTATAACAAGATGCTTCTAATGCCCCTCAGAAGAGAGGTGGAGGTCAGAGGGGTATAAAAAGACGCATTTAATGCCGCTTACAAGAGACGTGGAGGTCAGAGTGGTATAAAAAGACTCTTTTAATGCCCATCAGAAGAGACGTGGAGGTCAGAGTGGTATAACAAGATGCTTCTAATGCCCCTCAGAAGAGAGGTGGAGGTCAGAGGGGTATAAAAAGACGCATTTAATGCCGCTTACAAGAGACGTGGAGGTCAGAGTCGTATAGCAAGACGCTTTTAATGCCCCTTAAAAGAGACGTGGACGTCAGAGTGGTATAAAAAGATGCTTTTAATGCCCCTCAGAAGAGACGTGGAGGTAAGAGTGGTATAACAAGACGCTTTTAATGCCCCTCAGAAGAGACGTGGAGGTCAGAGTGGTATAAAAAGACACTTTTAATGCCCCTCAGAAGAGACGTGGTAGTCAGAGTGGTATAACAAGACGCTTTTAATGCCCCTTAAAAAAGACGTGGAAGTCAGAGTGGTATAACAAGACGATTTTAATGCCCCTCAGAAGAGACATGGAGTTCAGAGTGGTATAACCACGACGCTTTTAATGCCCCTTACAAGATACGTGGAGGTCAGAGAGGTATAACAAGAGCCTTTTAATGCCCCTCAGAAGACACGTGGAGGTCAGAGTGGTACAACAAGACACTTTTAATGCCTGTCAGAAGAGAGGTGGAGGTCAGATTGGTATAACAAGATGCTTTTAATGCCCCTCAGAAGGGACGTGGAGGTCAGAGTGGTATAACAAGACGATTTTAATGCCCCTTACAAGAGATGTGGAGGTCAGAGTGGTATAACAAGATTGTTTTAATGCCCCTCCGAAGAGACGTGGAGGTTAGAGTTGTATAACAAGACACTTTAATGCCCCTTATAAGAGACGTGGAGGTCAGAGTGGTATAACAAGACGCTCTTAATGCCCCTTGCAAGAAACGTGAAGGTCAGAGTCGTATAACAAGACGCTTTTAATGCCCCTCAAAAGAGAAGTGGATGTCAGAGTGGTATAGCAAGACGCTTTTAATGCCCCTTGCAACAGACGTGTAGGTCAGAGTGGTATAACAAGACACTTTTAATGTCCCTCAGAAGAGACGTGGAGGTCAGAGTGGTATAACAAGAAGCTTTTAATGGCCCTTACAATAGAAGTGGAGGTCAGAGTGGTATAACAAGACGCTTTTAATGCCCCTCCGAAGAGACGTGCATGTCAGAGTGGTATAACAAGATGCTTTTAATGCCCATCAGAAGAGACGCGGAGGTCAGAGGGGTATAACAAGATGCTTTTAATGCCCCTCAGAAGAGACGTGGATGTCAAAGTGGTATGACAAGATGCTTTAAATGCCTCTTACAAGAGACGTGGAGGTCCGAGTGGTTTAACAAAACGCTTTTAACACTCCTTACAAGAGACGTGGAGGTCAGAGAGGTATAACAAGATGCTTTTAATGCCCCTCAGAAGAGATGTGGAGGTCAGAGTTGTATATCAAGACGCTTTTAATGACCCTTATAAGAGACGTGGAGGTCAAAGTGGTATAACAAGACACTTTTAATGCCCCTTACAAGAAACGTGGAGGTCAGAGTGGTATAACAAGACGCTTTTAATGCCCCTTACAAGAGACATGGAGGTCAGAGTGGTATAACTAAACTGTTTTAATGCCCCTTACAAAAGGCGTGGAGGTCAGAGTGGTATAACAAGAGGCTTTTAATGCCCCTCAGAAGAGACGTGAAGGTCAGAGTGGTATAACACAACGCTTTTAAAGCCCCTTACAAGAGACGTGGAGGTCAGAGTGGTATAACAAGACGCTTTTAATGCCACTCAGAAGAGACTTGGAGGTCAGAGTGGTATAACAAGACTCTTTTATTGCCACTTACAAGAGACGTGGAGGTCAGAGTCGTATAACAAGACGCTTTTAATGCCCCTCAGAAGAGACGTGGAGGTCAGCGTGGTATAGCAAGATGCTTTTAATGCCCCTTATAAGAGATGTGGAGGTCAGAGTGGTATAACAAGACGCTTTTAATGCCCCTCAGAAGAGACGTGGAGGTCAGAGTGGTATAACAAGACGCTTTTAATGCCTGTCAGAAGAGAGGTGGAGGTCAGAGTGGTATAGCAAGACGATCTTAATGCCCCTTACAAGAGACGTGGAGGTCAGAGTGGTATAACACGATGCTTTTAATGCCCCTCAGAAGAGACGTGGAGGTCAGAGTGGTATAACAAGGCGCTTTTAATGCCCCTTACAAGAGACATGGAGGTCAGAGTGGTATAACAAGACGATTTTAATGCCCCTCAGAAGGGACGTGGAGGTCAGAGTGGTATAACAAGACACTTTTAATGCCCCTTACAAGAGATGTGGAGGTCAGAGTGGTATAACAAGACGCTTTTAATGCCCCTCAGAATAGACGTGGAAGTCAGAGTGGTATAACAAGATGGTTTTAATGCCCCTCCAAAGAGACGTGGAGGTCAGAGTGGTATAACAAGATGCTTTTAATGCCCCTTACAAAAGACGTGGAGGTCCGAGTGGTTTAGTAAGACGCTTTTAATGCTCCTTACAAGAGACGTGGAGGTCAGAGAGGTCTAACAAGACGCTTTTAATGCCCCTCAGAAGAGATGTGGAGGTCAGAGTTGTAAAACAAGATGCTTTTAATGCCCCTTAGAAGATACGTGGAGGTCAGAGTGGTAAAACAAGACGCTTTTAATGCCCCTTACAAGAAACTTGGAGGTCAGAGTGTTATAACAAGACGCTTTTAATGCCCCTTACAAGAGACGTGGAGGTCAGAGTGCAATAACAAGACACTTTTATTGCCCCTCAGAAGAAACGTGGAGGTCAGAGTGGTATAACAAATCGCTTTTAATGCCTGTCAGAAAAGAGGTGGAGGTCAGAGTGGAATAAAAAGACGCTCTTAATGCCCCTAACAGAGAAGTGGAGGTCAGAGTGGTATAACAAATGCTTTTAATGCCCCTTACAAGAGATGTGGAGGTCAGAGTGGTATAACAAGATGCTTTTAATGCCCCTCAGAAGAGACGTGGAGGTCAGAGTGGTATAACAAGACGCTTTTAATGCCCCTTACAAGAGACATGGAGGTCAGAGTGGTATAACAAGATGATTTTAATGCCCCTCAGAAGGGACGTGGAGGTCAGAGTGGTATAACAAGATGCTTTTAATGCCCCTTACAAGAGATGTGGAGGTCAGAGTGGTATAACAAGAAGTCTTTAATGCCCCTCAGAATAGACGTGGAGGTCAGAGTGGTATAACAAGATGGTTTTAATGCCCCTCCAAAGAGACGTGGAGGTCAGAGTGGTATAAAAAGATGCTTTTAATGCCCCTTACAAAAGACGTGGAGGTCCGAGTGGTTTAGCAAGACGCTTTTAATGCTCCTTACAAGAGACTTGGAGGTCAGAGAGGTCTTACAAGACGCTTTAATGCCCCTCAGAAGAGATGTGGAGGTCAGAGTTGTATAACAAGACGCTTTTAATGCCCCTTAGAAGATACGTGGAGGTCAGAGTGGTATAACAAGACGCTTTTAATGCCCCTTACAAGAAACGTGGAGATCAGAGTGGTATAACAAGACGCTTTTAATAACCCTTATAAGAGACGTGGAGGTCAGAGTGGTATAACAAGACGCTTTTAATGCCCCTTACAAGAAACGTGGAGGTCAGAGTCGTATAACAAGACGCTTTTAATGCCCCTCAAAAGAGAAGTGGAGGTCAGAGTGGTATAGCAAGACGGTTTTAATGCCACTTACAAGAGACGTGGAGGTCAGAGTGGTATAACAAGACGCTTTTAATGCCCCTCAGAAGACACATGGAGGTCAGAGTGGTATAACAAGATGCTTTTAATGCCCCTTGCAACAGACGTGGAGGTCAGAGTGGTATAACAATACGCTTTTAATGGCCCTTACAATAGAATTCGAGGTCAGAGTGGTATAACAAGACGCTTTTAATGCCCCTCCGAAGAGACGTGCATGTCAGAGTGGTATAACAAGATGCTTTTAATGCCCCTCAGAAGAGACACGGAGGTCAGAGGGGTATAACAAGATGGTTTTAATGCCCCTCAGAAGAGACGTGGAGGTCAAAGTAGTATGACAAAATGCTTTAAATGCCTCTTACAAGAGACGTGGAGGTCCGAGTGGTTTAACAAGACGCTTTTAACGCTCCTTACAAGAGACGTGGAGGTCAGAGACGTATAACAAGATGCTTTTAATGCCCCTCAGAAGAGATGTGGAGGTCAGAGTTGTATATCAAGACGCTTTTAATGACCCTTATAAGAGACGTGGAGGTCAGAGTGGTATAACAAGACACTTTTAATGCCCCTTACAAGAAACGTGGAGGTCAGAGTGGTATAACAAGACGCTTTTAATGCCCCTTACAAGAGACATGGAGGTCAGAGTGGTATAACAAAACTGTTTTAATGCCCCTTACAAAAGACGTGGAGGTCAGAGTAGTATAACAAGAGGCTTCTAATGCCCCTCAGAAGAGACGTGAAGGTCAGAGTGGTATAACACAACGCTTTTAAAGCCCCTTCCAAGAGACGTGGAGGTCAGAGTGGTATAACAAGACACTTTTAATGCCACTCAGAAGAGACTTGGAGGTCAGAGTGGTATAACAAGACTCTTTTATTGCCACTTACAAGAGACGTGGAGGTCAGAGTGGTATAACAAGACGCTTTTAATGCCCCTCAGAAGAGACGTGGAGGTCAGCGTGGTATAGCAAGATGCTTTTAATGCCCCTTATAAGAGATGTGGAGGTCAGAGTGGTATAACAAGACGCTTTTAATTCCCCTCAGAAGAGACGTGGAGGTCAGAGTGGTATAACAAGACGCTTTTAATGCCTGTCAGAAGAGAGGTGGAGGTCAGAGTGGTATAACAAGACGCTCTTAATGCCCCTTACAAGAGACGTGGAGGTCAGAGTGGTGTAACAAATGCTTTTAATGCCCCTTACAAGAGACGTGGAGGTCAGAGTGGTATAACAAGATGCTTTTAATGCCCCTCAGAAGAGACGTGGAGGTCAGAGTGGTATAACAAGATGCTTATAATGCCCCTTACAAGAGACATGGAGGTCAGAGTGGTATAACAAGATGATTTTAATGCCCCTCAGAAGGGACGTGGAGGTCAGAGTGGTATAACAAGACGCTTTTAATGCCCCTTACAAGAGATGTGGAGGTCAGAGTGGTATAACAAAACGTCTTTAATGCCCCTCAGAATAGACGTGGAGGTCAGAGTGGTATAACAAGATGGTTTTAATGCCCCTCCAAAGAGATGTGGAGGTCAGAGTGGTATAACAAGATGCTTTTAATGCCCCTTACAAAAGACGTGGAGGTCCGAGTGGTTTAGCAAGACACTTTTAATGCTCCTTACAAGAGACGTGGAGGTCAGAGAGGTCTAACAAGACGCTTTAATGCCCCTCAGAAGAGATGTGGAGGTCAGAGTTGTATAACAAGACGCTTTTAATGCCCCTTAGAAGATACGTGGAGGTCAGAGTGGTATAACAAGACGCTTTTAATGCCCCTTACAAGAAACATGGAGGTCAGAGTGGTATAACAAGACGCTTTTAATGCCCCTTGCAAGAGACGTGGAGGTCAGAGTGCAATAACAAGACACTTTTATTGCCCCTCAGAAGAAACGTGGAGGTCAGAGTGGTATAACAAGTCACTTTTAATGCCTGTCAGAAAAGAGGTGGAGGTCAGAGCGGAATAAAAAGACGCTCTTAATACCCCTTACAAGAGAAGTAGAGGTCAGAGTGGTATAACAAATGCTTTTAATGCCCCTTACAAGAGACGTGGAGGTCAGAGTGGTATAACAAGACGCTTTTAATGCCCCTCAGAAGAGACGTGGAGGTCAGAGTGGTATAACAAGACGCTTTTAATGCCCCTTACAAGAGACATGGAGGTCAGAGTGATATAACAAGACGATTTTAATGCCCCTCAGAAGGGACGTGGAGGTCAGAGTGGTAAAAGAAGATGCTTTTAATGCCCATTACAAGAGACGTGGAGGTCAGAGTGGTATAACAAGACGCTTTTAATGCCCCTTACAAATGACGTGGAGGTCAGAGAGGTATAACAAGACGCTTTTCATGCCCCTCAGAAGAGATGTAGAGGTCACAGATGTGTAACAAAATGCTTTTACTGCCCCTTATAAGAGACATGGAGGTCAGAGTGGTATAACAAGACGCTTTAATTGCCCCTTACAAGAAACGTGGAGGTCAGAGTCTTATAACAAGACACTTTTAAAGCCCCTCAAAACAGACGTGGAGGTCAGAGTGGTATAACAAGAAGCTTTTAATGCCACTTACAAGAGACTTGGAGGTCAGAGTGGTAGAACAAGACGCCTTCATTGCCTCTCAGAAGAGACGTGGAGGTCAGAGTGGAATAACAAGACGCTATTAATGCCCATTACAAGAGACGTGGAGGTCAGAGTGGTATAACAAGATGCTTTTAATGCCCCTCAGAAGAGAGGTGGAGGTCAGAGGGGTATAACAAGACGCATTTAATGCCGCTTACAAGAGACGTGGAGGTCAGAGTCGTATAGCAAGACGCTTTTAATGCCCCTTAAAAGAGACGTGGACGTCAGAGTGGTATAAAAAGACGCTTTTAATGCCCCTCAGAAGAGACGTGGAGGTAAGAGTGGTATAACAAGACGCTTTAAATGCCCCTCAGAAGAGACGTGGAGGTCAGAGTGGTATAAAAAGACACTTTTAATGCCCCTCAGAAGAGACGTGGTGGTCAGAGTGGTATAACAAGACGCTTTTAATGCCCCTTAAAATAGACGTGGAAGTCAGAGTTGTATAACAAGAAGCTTTTAATGACCCTCAGAAGAGACATGGAGTTCAGAGTGGTATAACCACGACGCGTTTAATGCCCCTTAAAAGAGACGTGGACGTCAGAGTGGTATAAAAAGACGCTTTTAATGCCCCTCAGAAGACACGTTTAGGTCAGAGTGGTACAAGAAGACACTTTTAATGCCTGTCAGAAGAGAGGTGGAGGTCAGATTGGTATAACAAGACGCTTTTAATGCCCCTTAAAATAGACGTGGAGGTCAGAGTGGTATAACAAGACGCTATTAATGCACCTCAGAAGAGACGTGGAGGTCAGAGTGGTATAACAAGATGCTTTTAATGCCCCGCAGAAGAGACGTGGAGGTCAGAGTGGTATAACATTACGCTTATATTGCCCCTTACAAGAGACGTGGAGGTCAGAGTGGTATAACAAGATGCTTTTAAAACCCTCAGAAGGGACGTGGATGTCAGAGTGGTATAACCAGAAGCTTTTAATGCCCCTTACATGAGATGTGGAGGTCAGAGTGGTATAACAAGACACTTTTAATGCCCCTCAGAAGAGACATGGAGGTCATAGTGGTATAACAAGACGTTTTTAATGCCTGTCAGAAGAGAGGTATAGGTCAGTGCAGTACAACAAGACGCTTCTATTGCCCCTTACAAGAGACGTGGAGGTCAGAGTGGTATAACAAGATGCTTTTAATGCCCCTTACAAGAGACGTGGAGGTGAGAGGGGTATAACAATACGCTTTTAATGCCCTTCAGAAGAGACGTGGAGGTCAGAGTGGTATAAAAAGACACTTTAAATGCCCCTTACCAGAGATTTGGATGTCAGAGTGGTATAACAAAATGCTTTTAATTCCCCTCAGAAGAGACGTGGAGGTCAGAGTGGTATAACAAGACGCTTTTAATGCCCCTCAGAATAGACGTGGTGGTCAGAGTGGTATAACAAGACGCTTTTAATGTCCCTTACAAGAGACGTGGAGGTCAGAGTGGTATAACAAGACGCTTTTAATGCCCCTTAGAAGAGACGTGAAGGTCAGAGTGGTATAACAAGACGCTTTTAATGCCCCTTACAAGAGACGTGGAGGTCAGAGTGGTATAACAAGACTCTTTTAATGCACCTCAGAAGAGATGTGGAGATCAGAGTTGTATAACAAGACACTTTTAATGCCCCTTACAACAGATGTGGAGGTCAGAGTGGTATAACAAGACGCTTTTAATGCCCCTCAGCAGAGACGTGGAGGTCAGAGTGGTATAACAAAATGCTTTTAATGCCACTTACAAGAGACGTGGAGGTCAGAGTGGTATAACAAGATGCTTTTAATGCCCCTTACAAGAGACGTAAAGGTCAGAGTGGCATAGCAAGACGCATTTAATGCCCCTCAGAAGAGACGTGGAGTTCAGTGTGGTAAAAGAAGATGCTTTTAATGCCCCTTACAAGAGACGTGGAGGTCAGAGTGGTATAACAAGACGCTTTTAATGCCCCTCAGAAGAGACGTGTAGGTCAGAGTGGTATAACAAGAAGCTTTTAATGCCCCTCAGAAGAGACGTGGAGGTCAGAGTGGTATAACAAGACGGTTTTAATGCCCCTTACAAGAGACGTGGAGGTCAGAGTGGTATAACAAGACGCTTTTAATGCCCATCAGAAGAGACGTGGAGGTCACAGTGGTATAACAAAATGCTTTTAATGCCCCTTACAAGAGACGTGGAGGTCAGAGTGGTATAACAAGACGCTTTTGATGCCCCTTACAAATGACGTGGAGGTCAGAGTGGTATAACAAGACGCTTTAAATGCCCCTCAAAAGAGACGTGGAGGTCAGAGAGGTATAACACGAAGCTTTTAATGCCCCTTACAAGAGACGTGGAGGTCAGAGTGGTATAACAAGACGCTTTTAATGCCACTCAGAAGAGACGTGGAGGTCAGAGTGGTATAACAAGATGCTTTTAATGAACCTTACAAGTGACGTGGAGGTCAGAGTGGTATAAAAAGACGCTTTTATTGCCACTTACAAGAGACGTGGAGGTCAGAGTGGTATAACAAGACTCTTTTAATGCCCCTTACAAGAGACGTGGAAGTCATAGCGGTATAACAAGATGCTTTTAATGCCCCTCAGAAGAGACGTGGAGGTCAGAGTGGTATAACAAGACGCTTTTAATGCCCCTTACAAGAGACATGGAGGTCAGAGTGGTATAACAAGACGCTTTTAATGCCCCTCAGAAGGGTCGTGGAGGTCAGAGTGGTATAACAAGACGCTTTTAATGCCCCTTACAAGAGATGTGGAGGTCAGAGTGGTATAACAAGACGCTTTTTATGCCCCTCAGAAGAGACGTGGAGGTCACAGTGGTATAACAAGATGGTTTTAATGCCCTCCGAAGAGACATGGACGTTAGAGTGGTATAACAAGATGCTTTTAATGCCCCTTATAAGAGACGTGGAGGTCCGAGTGGTATAACTTGACTCTTTTAATGCCCCTTACAAGAAACGTGGAGGTCAGAGTCGTATAACAAGACGCTTTTAATGCCCCTCAAAAGAGACGTGGAAGTCGGAGTGGTATAACAAGACTCTTTTAATGCCCCTTACAAGAGACGTGGAGGTCAGAGTGGTATAACAAGACGCTTTTAATGCCCCTTACAAGAGACGTGGAGGTCAGAGTGGTATAACAATTGCTTTTAATGCATGTCAGAAGAGAGGTGGAGGTCAGAGTGGTATAACAAGATGCCTTTAATGCCCCTTACAAGAGACTTGGAGGTCAGAGTGGTATAACAAGACACTTTTAATGCCCCTCAGAAGGGAAGTGGAGGTCAGAATGGTATAACAAGACGCTTTTAATGCCCCTCAGAAGAGATGTGGAGGTCAGAGTGGTATAACAAGGCGCTTTTAATGCCCCTTACAAGATATGTGGAGGTCAGAGTGGTATAACAAGACGGTTTTAATCCCCCTTAAAAGAGACGTGGAGGTCAGAGTGGTATAACAAGACGCTTTTAATGCACCTCAGAAGAGACGTGGAGGTCAGAGTGGTATAACAAGACGCTTTTAATGCCCCTCAGAAGAGATGTGGAGGTCAGAGAAGTGTAACAAGACGCTTTTAATGCCCCTTATAAGAGACGTGGAGGTCAGAGTGGTATAACAAGACGCTTTTAATGCCCCTTACAAGAAATGTGGAGGTCAGAGTCGTATAACAAGATGTTTTTAATGCCCCTCAAAAGAGACGTGGAGGTCAGAGTGGTATAACAAGTCGCTTTTAATGCATGTCAGAAAAGAGGTGGAGGTCACAGTGGTATAACAAGACGCTTTTAATGCCCCTCAGAAGAGACGTGGAGGTCAGAGTGGTATAACAACACTCTTTAAATGCCCCTTACAAGAGATGTGGAGGTCAGAGTGGTATAACAAGACGCTTTTAATGCCCCTCAGAAGAGACGTGGAGGTCAGAGTGGTATAACAAGACGCTTTTAATGCCCCATACAAGAGACGTGGAGGTCAGAGTGGTATAACAAGACTCATTTAATGCCCCTCAGAAGAGACGTGGAGGTCAGAGTGGTATAACAAGACGCTTTCAATGACCCTTACAAGAGACGTGGAGGTCAGAGTGGCATAACAAGATTTTTTTATTGCCCCTTAGAAGAGACATGGAGGTCAGAGTGGAATAACAAGACGCTATTAATGCCCATTACAAGAGACGTGGAGGTCAGAGTGGTATAACAAGATGCTTTTAATGCCCCTCAGAAGTGACGTGGAGGTCAGAGGGGTATAGCAAGACGCATTTAATGCCGCTTACAAGAGACATGGAAGTCAGCGTGGTATAACAAGACGCTTTTTATGCCCCTTACAAGAGACGTGGAGGTCAGAGTGGTATAACAAGACTCATTTAATGCCCCTCAGAAGAGACGTGGAGGTCAGAGTGGTATAACAAGATGCTTTCAATGACCTTTACAAGAGACGTGGAGGTAAGAGTGGCATAACAAGACTCTTTTATAGCCCCTTAGAAGAGACGTGGAGGTCAGAGTGGAATAACAAGACGCTATTAATGCCCATTACAAGAGACGTGGAGGTCAGAGTGGTATAACAAGATGCTTTTAATGCCCCTCAGAAGAGACGTGGAGGTCAGAGGGGTATAACAAGACGCATTTAATGCCGCTTACAAGAGACGTGGAGGTCAGAGTGGTATAACAAGACGCTTTTAATGCCCCTTACAAGAGACGTGGAGGTCAGAGTGGTATAAAAAGACGCTTTTAATGCCCCTCAGAAGAGACGTGGAGGTCAGAGTGGTATAAATAGACGCTTTTAATGCCCCTTACAAGAGACGTGGAGGTCAGAGTGGTATAACAAGACGCTTTTAATGCCCCTTACAAGAGACATGGAGGTCAGAGTGGTATAACAAGACGCTTTTAATGCCCCTCAGAAGGGTCGTGGAGGTCAGAGTGGTATAACAAGACGCTTTTAATGTCCCTTACAAGAGATGTGGAGGTCAGAGTGGTATAACAAGACGCTTTTAATGCCCCTCAGAAGAGACGTGGAGGTCACAGTGGTATAACAAGATGGTTTTAATGCCCTCCGAAGAGACGTGGACGTTAGAGTGGTATAACAAGATGCTTTTAATGCCCCTTATAAGAGACGTGGAGGTCAGAGTGGTATAACTTGACTCTTTTAATGCCCCTTACAAGAAACGTGGAGGTCAGAGTCGTATAACAAGACGCTTTTAATGCCCCTCAAAAGAGACGTGGAAGTCGGAGTGGTATAACAAGACTCTTTTAATGCCCCTTACAAGAGACGTGGAGGTCAGAGTGGTATAACAAGACGCTTTTAATGCCCCTTACAAGAGACGTGGAGGTCAGAGTGGTATAACAATTGCTTTTAATGCCAGTCAGAAGAGAGGTGGACGTCAGAGTGGTATAACAAGATGCCTTTAATGCCCCTTACAAGAGACTTGGAGGTCAGAGTGGTATAACAAGGCACTTTTAATGCCCCTCAGAAGGGAAGTGGAGGTCAGAGTGGAATAACAAGACGCTATTAATGCCCATTACAAGAGACGTGGAGGTCAGAGTGGTATAACAAGATGCTTTTAATGCCCCTCAGAAGAGACGTGGAGGTCAGAGGGGTATAGCAAGACGCATTTAATGCCGCTTACAAGAGACATGGAAGTCAGCGTGGTATAACAAGACGCTTTTAATGCCCCTTACAAGAGACGTGGAGGTCAGAGTGGTATAACAAGACTCATTTAATGCCCCTCAGAAGAGACGTGGAAGTCAGAGTGGTATAACAAGACGCTTTCAATGACCTTTACAAGAGACGTGGAGGTAAGAGTGGCATAACAAGACTCTTTTATTGCCCCTTAGAAGAGACGTGGAGGTCAGAGTGGAATAACATGACGCTATTAATGCCCATTACAAGAGACGTGGAGGTCAGAGTGGTATAACAAGATGCTTTTAATGCCCCTCAGAAGAGACGTGGAGGTCAGAGGGGTATAACAAGACGCATTTAATGCCGCTTACAAGAGACGTGGAGGTCAGAGTGGTATAACAAGACGCTTTTAATGCCCCTTACAAGAGACGTGGAGGTCAGAGTGGTATAAAAAGACGCTTTTAATGCCCCTCAGAAGAGACGTGGAGGTCAGAGTGGTATAAATAGACGCTTTTAATGCCCCTTACAAGAGACGTGGAGGTCACAGTGGTATAACAAGAAGCTTTTAATGCCCCTCAGAAGAGACATGGAGGTCAGAGTGGTATAACAAGACGATTTTAATGCCCCTTACAAGAGACGTGGAGGCCAGAGTGGTATAACAAGACGCTTTTAATGCCCTTCAGAAGAGACGTGGAGGTCAGAGTGGTATAACAAGATGCTTTAATGACCCTTAAAAGAGACGTGGAGTTCAGAGTGGTATAACAAGACGCTTTTAATGCCACTTACAAGAGACGTGGAGGTCAGAATGGTATAACAATACGCTTTTAATGCCCCTCAGAAGAGACATGGAGGTCAGAGTGGTATAACAAGACGCTTTTAATGCCCCTCAGAAGAGACGTGGATGTCAGAGTGGTATAACAAGACGCTGTTAATGCCCCTTACAAGAGACGTGGAGGTCAGAGTGGTATAGCAAGACGCTTTTAATGCCCCTCAGAAGAGACGTGGAGGTCAGAGTGGTATAACAAGACGCTTTTAATGCCCCTCAGAAGAGACGTGGAGATCAGAGAGGTATAACAAGATGGTTTTAATGCCCCTCAGAAGAGACGTGGAGGTCAGAGTGGTATAACAAGATGCTTTTAATGGCCCTTACAAAAGACGTGGAGGTCCGAGTGGTTTAGCAAGACGCTTTTAATGCTCCTTACAAGAGACGTGGAGATCAGAGAGGTCTAACAAGACTCTTTTAATGCCCCTCAGAAGAGATGTGGAGGTCAGAGATGTATAACAAGACGCTTTTAATGCCCCGTATAAGAGACGTGGAGGTCAGACTGGTATAACAAGACGCTTTTAATGCCCCTTACAAGAAACGTGGAGGTCAGAGTGGTATAACAAGGCGCTTTTAATGCCCCTTACAAGAGACGTGGAGGTCAGAGTGCAATAACAAGACACTTTTAATGCCACTCAGAAGAAACGTGGAGGTCAGTGTGGTATAACAAGTCACTTTTAATGCCTGTCAGAAGAGAGGTGGAGGTCAGAGTGGAATAAAAAGAAGCTCTTAATGCCCCTTACAAGAGACGTGGAGGTCAGAGTGGTATAACAAGATGCTTTTAATGCCCCTTACAAGAGACTTGGAGGTCAGAGTGCTATAACAAGATGCTTTTAATGCCCCTCAGAAGAGAAGTGGAGGTCAGAGTGGTATAACAAGATGCTTTTAATGCCCCTCAGAAGAGACGTGGAGGTCAGAGTGGTATAACAAGATGCTTTTAATGCCCCTTACAAGAGACGTGGAGGTCAGAGTGGTATAACAATACGCTTTTAATGCCCCTCAGAAGAGACATGGAGGTCAGAGTGGTATAACAAGACGCTTTTAATGCCCCTTACAAGAGACGTGGAGGTCAGAGTGGTATAACAATAGCTTTTAATGCCCCTCAGAAGAGACGTGGATGTCAGAGTGGTATAACAAGACGCTTTTAATGCCCCTTACAAGAGACGTGGAGGTCAGAGTCGTATAACAAGACACTTTTAATGCCCCTCAGAAGAGATGTGGAGGTCAGAGTGGTATAACAAGACGCTTTTAATGGCCATTACAAGAGACGTGGAGGTCAGAGTGGTATAACAAGATGCTTTTAATGCCCCTCAGAAGAGAAGTGGAGTTCAGAGTGGTATAACAAGAGTCTTTTAATGCCTCTCATAAGAGACGTGCATGTCAGAGTGGTATAACAAGACGCCTTTAATGCCCCTCAGTAAAGACGTTAAGGTCAGATTAGAATAACAAGATGCTTTTAATACCCCTTACAAGAGACGTGGAGGTCAGAGTGGTATAACAATACGCTTTTAATGCCCCTTACAAGAGACGTGGAAGTCAGAGTGGTATAACAAGATTCTTTTAATGCCCCTCAGAAGAGACGTGGAGGTCAGAGAGGGAAAAAAAAGATGCTTTTAATGCCCTTCAGAAGAGACGTGGAGGTCAAAGTGGTATAACAAGATGCTTTTAATGCCCCTCAGAAGAGATGTGGAGGTCAGAGTTGTATATCAAGACCCTTTTAGTGACCCTTATATGAGACGTGGAGGTCAGAGTGGTATAACACGACACTTTTAATGCCCCTTACAAGAAACGTGGAGGTCAGAGTGGTATAACAAGACTCTTTTAATGCCCCTTACAAAAGACGTGGAGGTCAGATTCGTATAACAAGACGCTTTTATTGCCCCTCAGAAGAGACGTGAAGGTTAGAGTGGTATAACACGACGCTTTTAATGCCACTCAGAAGAGACGTGGAGGTCAGAGTGGTATAACAAGATGCTTTTAATGAACATTACAAGAGACGTGGAGGTCAAAGTGGTATAACAAGACGCTTTTTTGCCACTTACAAGAGACGTGGAGGTCAGAGTGGTATAACAAGACGCTTTTAATGCCCCTCAGAAGAGACGTGGAGGTCAGAGTGGTATAACAAAACGCTTTTAATGCCCCATACAAGAGACGTGGAGGTCAGAGTGGTATAACAAGATGCTTTTAATGCCCCTTACAAGAGACGTAAAGGTCAGAGTGGTAAAACAAAACGCATTTAATTCCCCTCAGAAGAGACGTGGAGGTCAGAGTGGAATAAAAAGACGCTCTTAATGCCCCTTTCAAGAGACGTGGAGGTCAGAGTGGTATAACAAAATGCTTTTAACGCACCTTACAAGAGACGTGGACGTCAGAGTGGTATTACAAAACGCTTTTAATGCCCCTTACAAAAGACATGGAGGTCAGAGTGGTATAAAAAGATGCTTTTAATGCCCCTTACAAGAGACGTGGAGATCAGAGTGTTAGAACAAGACGCTTTTAATGCCCCTTACAAGAGATGTGGAGGTCAGAGTGGTATATCAAGACGCTTTTAATGCCCCTCAGAAGAGACGTGGAGGTCAGAGTGGTATAACAAGAAGCTTTTAATGCACCTCAGAAGAGACGTGGAGCTCAGAGTGGTATAACAAGACGCTTTTATTGCCCCTTACAAGAGACGTGGAGGTCAGAGTGGTATAACAAGATGCTTTTAATGCCCATCAGAAGAGACGTGGAGGTCAGAGTCGTATAACAAGAAGCTTTTAATGCCCCTCAGAAGAGAAGTGGAGGTCAGAGTGGTATAACAAAACGCTTTTAATGCCGCTTACAAGAGACGTGGAGGTCAGAGTGGTATAACAAGACGCTTTTAATGCCCCTTACAAAAGACGTGGAATTCAGAGTGGTATAACAAGACGCTTTTAATGCCCCTCAGAAGAGACGTGGAGGTCAGAGAGGTATAACACGACGCTTTTAATGCCCCTTACAAGAGACGTGGAGGTCAGAGTGGTATAACAAGACGCTTTTAATGCCACTCAGAAGAGACGTGGAGGTCAGAGTGGTATAACAAGATGCTTTTAATGAACCTTAGAGACGTGGAGGTCAGAGTGCTATAACAAGACACTTTTAATGCCCTTCAGAAGAGACGTGGAGGTCAGAGTGGTATAACAAGATTGTTTTAATGCCCCTCCGAAGAGACGTGGAGGTTAGAGTTGTATAACAAGACACATTAATGCCCCTTATAAGAGACGTGGAGGTCAGAGTGGTATAACAAGATGCTTTTAATGACCCTTACAAGAAACGTGGAGGTCAGAGTCGTATAACAAGACGCTTTTAATACCCCTTAAAAGAGACGTGGAAGTCAGAGTGGTATAACAAGAAGCTTTTAGTGCCCCTTACAAGAGACGTGGAGGTCAGAGTGGTATAACAAGACGCTTTTAATGCCCCTTACAAGAGACGTGGAGGTCAGAGTGCTATAACAAGACACTTTTAATGCCCTTCAGAAGAGACGTGGAGGTCAGAGTGGTATAACAAGTCGCTTTTAATGCCTGTCAGAAGAGAGGTGGACGTCAGAGGGGTATAACAAGTCGCCTTTAATGCCCCTTTCAAGAGACGTGGAGGTCAGAGTGGTATAACAATATGCTTTTAATGCCCCTTACAAGAGACGTGGAGGTCAGAGTGGTATAACAAGACGCTTTTAATGCCCCTCAGAAGAGACGTGGAGGTCAGAGTGGTATAACAAGACACTTTAATTGCCCCTTACAAGAGACTTGGAGGTCAGAGTGGTATAACAAGACACTTTTAATGCCCCTCAGAAGGGACGTGAAGGTCAGAGTGGTATAACAAGACGCTTTTAATGCCCCTTACAAGATATGTGGAGGTCAGAGTGGTATAACAAGACGGTTTTAATCCCCCTTGAAAGAGACGTGGAGGTCAGAGTGGTATAACAAGACACTTTTAATGCACCTCAGAAGAGACGTGGAGGTCAGAGTGGTATAACAAGACACTTTTAATGCCCCCCAGAAGAGATGTGGAGGTCAGAGAAGTGTAATAAGATGCTTTTAATGCCCCTTATAAGAGACGTGGAGGTCAGAGTGGTATAACAAGACGCTTTTAGTGCCCCTTACAAGAAACGTGGAGGTCAGAGTCGTATAACAAGACCTTTTTAATGCCCCTCAAAAGAGACGTGGAGGTCAGAGTGGTATAACAAGTCGCTTTTAATGCATGTCAGAAAAGAGGTGGAGGTCACAGTGGTATAACAAGACGCTTTTAATGCCCTTTACAAGAGACGTGGAGGTCAGAGTGATATAACAAGATGCTTTTAAGGCCCCTTACAAGAGAAGTGGAGGTCAGATTGGTATAACAAGACGCTTTTAATGCCCCTCAGAAGAGACGAGGAGGTCAGAGTGGTATAACAAGACTCTTTAAATGCTCCTTACAAGAGACTTGGAGGTCAGAGTGGTATAACAAGATGTTTTTAATGCCCCTCAGAAGAGACGTGGAGGTCAGAGTGGTATAGCAAGACGCTTTTAATGCCCCTCAGAAGAGACGTGGAGGTCAGAGTGGTATAACAAGACGCTTTTAATGCCCCTCAGAAGAGACGTGGAGATCAGAGTGGTATAACAAGATGGTTTTAATGCCCCTCAGAAGAGACGTGGAGGTCAGAGTGGTATAACAAGATGCTTTTAATGGCCCTTACAAAAGACGTGGAGGTCCGAGTGGTTTAGCAAGACGCTTTTAATGCTCCTTACAAGAGACGTGGAGATCAGAGAGGTCTAACAAGACTCTATTAATGCCCCTCAGAAGAGATGTGGAGGTCAGAGATGTATAACAAGACGCTTTTAATGCCCCGTATAAGAGACGTGGAGGTCAGACTGGTATAACAAGACGCTTTTAATGCCCCTTACAAGAAACGTGGAGGTCAGAGTGGTATAACAAGGCGCTTTTAATGCCCCTTACAAGAGACGTGGAGGTCAGAGTGCAATAACAAGACACTTTTAATGCCACTCAGAAGAAACGTGGAGGTCAGTGTGGTATAACAAGTCACTTTTAATGCCTGTCAGAAGAGAGGTGGAGGTCAGAGTGGAATAAAAAGAAGCTCTTAATGCCCCTTACAAGAGACGTGGAGGTCAGAGTGGTATAACAAGATGCTTTTAATGCCCCTTACAAGAGACTTGGAGGTCAGAGTGCTATAACAAGATGCTTTTAATGCCCCTCAGAAGAGAAGTGGAGGTCAGAGTGGTATAACAAGATGCTTTTAATGCCCCTCAGAAGAGACGTGGAGGTCAGAGTGGTATAACAAGATGCTTTTAATGCCCCTTACAAGAGACGTGGAGGTCAGAGTGGTATAACAATACGCTTTTAATGCCCCTCAGAAGAGACATGGAGGTCAGAGTGGTATAACAAGACGCTTTTAATGCCCCTTACAAGAGACGTGGAGGTCAGAGTGGTATAACAATAGCTTTTAATGCCCCTCAGAAGAGACGTGGATGTCAGAGTGGTATAACAAGACGCTTTTAATGCCCCTTACAAGAGACGTGGAGGTCAGAGTCGTATAACAAGACACTTTTAATGCCCCTCAGAAGAGATGTGGAGGTCAGAGTGGTATAACAAGACGCTTTTAATGGCCATTACAAGAGACGTGGAGGTCAGAGTGGTATAACAAGATGCTTTTAATGCCCCTCAGAAGAGAAGTGGAGTTCAGAGTGGTATAACAAGAGTCTTTTAATGCCTCTCATAAGAGACGTGCATGTCAGAGTGGTATAACAAGACGCCTTTAATGCCCCTCAGTAAAGACGTTGAGGTCAGATTAGAATAACAAGATGCTTTTAATACCCCTTACAAGAGACGTGGAGGTCAGAGTGGTATAACAATACGCTTTTAATGCCCCTTACAAGAGACGTGGAAGTCAGAGTGGTATAACAAGACTCTTTTAATGCCCCTCAGAAGAGACGTGGAGGTCAGAGAGGGAAAAAAAAGATGCTTTTAATGCCCTTCAGAAGAGACGTGGAGGTCAAAGTGGTATAACAAGATGCTTTTAATGCCCCTCAGAAGAGATGTGGAGGTCAGAGTTGTATATCAAGACCCTTTTAGTGACCCTTATATGAGACGTGGAGGTCAGAGTGGTATAACACGACACTTTTAATGCCCCTTACAAGAAACGTGGAGGTCAGAGTGGTATAACAAGACTCTTTTAATGCCCCTTACAAAAGACGTGGAGGTCAGATTCGTATAACAAGACGCTTTTATTGCCCCTCAGAAGAGACGTGAAGGTTAGAGTGGTATAACACGACGCTTTTAATGCCACTCAGAAGAGACGTGGAGGTCAGAGTGGTATAACAAGATGCTTTTAATGAACATTACAAGAGACGTGGAGGTCAAAGTGGTATAACAAGACGCTTTTGTTGCCACTTACAAGAGACGTGGAGGTCAGAGTGGTATAACAAGACGCTTTTAATGCCCCTCAGAAGAGACGTGGAGGTCAGAGTGGTATAACAAAACGCTTTTAATGCCCCATACAAGAGACGTGGAGGTCAGAGTGGTATAACAAGATGCTTTTAATGCCCCTTACAAGAGACGTAAAGGTCAGAGTGGTAAAACAAGACGCATTTAATTCCCCTCAGAAGAGACGTGGTGGTCAGAGTGGAATAAAAAGACGCTCTTAATGCCCCTTTCAAGAGACGTGGAGGTCAGAGTGGTATAACAAAATGCTTTTAACGCACCTTACAAGAGACGTGGACGTCAGAGTGGTATTACAAAACGCTTTTAATGCCCCTTACAAAAGACATGGAGGTCAGAGTGGTATAAAAAGATGCTTTTAATGCCCCTTACAAGAGACGTGGAGATCAGAGTGTTAGAACAAGACGCTTTTAATGCCCCTTACAAGAGATGTGGAGGTCAGAGTGGTATATCAAGACGCTTTTAATGCCCCTCAGAAGAGACGTGGAGGTCAGAGTGGTATAACAAGAAGCTTTTAATGCACCTCAGAAGAGACGTGGAGCTCAGAGTGGTATAACAAGACGCTTTTATTGCCCCTTACAAGAGACGTGGAGGTCAGAGTGGTATAACAAGATGCTTTTAATGCCCATCAGAAGAGACGTGGAGGTCAGAGTCGTATAACAAGAAGCTTTTAATGCCCCTCAGAAGAGAAGTGGAGGTCAGAGTGGTATAACAAAACGCTTTTAATGCCGCTTACAAGAGACGTGGAGGTCAGAGTGGTATAAGAAGACGCTTTTAATGCCCCTTACAAAAGACGTGGAATTCAGAGTGGTATAACAAGACGCTTTTAATGCCCCTCAGAAGAGACGTGGAGGTCAGAGAGGTATAACACGACGCTTTTAATGCCCCTTACAAGAGACGTGGAGGTCAGAGTGGTATAACAAGACGCTTTTAATGCCACTCAGAAGAGACGTGGAGGTCAGAGTGGTATAACAAGATGCTTTTAATGAACCTTAGAGACGTGGAGGTCAGAGTGCTATAACAAGACACTTTTAATGCCCTTCAGAAGAGACGTGGAGGTCAGAGTGGTATAACAAGATTGTTTTAATGCCCCTCCGAAGAGACGTGGAGGTTAGAGTTGTATAACAAGACACATTAATGCCCCTTATAAGAGACGTGGAGGTCAGAGTGGTATAACAAGATGCTTTTAATGACCCTTACAAGAAACGTGGAGGTCAGAGTCGTATAACAAGACGCTTTTAATACCCCTTAAAAGAGACGTGGAAGTCAGAGTGGTATAACAAGAAGCTTTTAGTGCCCCTTACAAGAGACGTGGAGGTCAGAGTGGTATAACAAGACGCTTTTAATGCCCCTTACAAGAGACGTGGAGGTCAGAGTGCTATAACAAGACACTTTTAATGCCCTTCAGAAGAGACGTGGAGGTCAGAGTGGTATAACAAGTCGCTTTTAATGCCTGTCAGAAGAGAGGTGGACGTCAGAGGGGTATAACAAGTCGCCTTTAATGCCCCTTTCAAGAGACGTGGAGGTCAGAGTGGTATAACAATATGCTTTTAATGCCCCTTACAAGAGACGTGGAGGTCAGAGTGGTATAACAAGACGCTTTTAATGCCCCTCAGAAGAGACGTGGAGGTCAGAGTGGTATAACAAGACACTTTAATTGCCCCTTACAAGAGACTTGGAGGTCAGAGTGGTATAACAAGACACTTTTAATGCCCCTCAGAAGGGACGTGAAGGTCAGAGTGGTATAACAAGACGCTTTTAATGCCCCTTACAAGATATGTGGAGGTCAGAGTGGTATAACAAGACGGTTTTAATCCCCCTTGAAAGAGACGTGGAGGTCAGAGTGGTATAACAAGACACTTTAAATGCACCTCAGAAGAGACGTGGAGGTCAGAGTGGTATAACAAGACACTTTTAATGCCCCCCAGAAGAGATGTGGAGGTCAGAGAAGTGTAATAAGATGCTTTTAATGCCCCTTATAAGAGACGTGGAGGTCAGAGTGGTATAACAAGACGCTTTTAGTGCCCCTTACAAGAAACGTGGAGGTCAGAGTCGTATAACAAGACGTTTTTAATGCCCCTCAAAAGAGACGTGGAGGTCAGAGTGGTATAACAAGTCGCTTTTAATGCATGTCAGAAAAGAGGTGGAGGTCACAGTGGTATAACAAGACGCTTTTAATGCCCTTTACAAGAGACGTGGAGGTCAGAGTGATATAAAAAGATGCTTTTAAGGCCCCTTACAAGAGAAGTGGAGGTCAGATTGGTATAACAAGACGCTTTTAATGCCCCTCAGAAGAGACGAGGAGGTCAGAGTGGTATAACAAGACTCTTTAAATGCTCCTTACAAGAGACTTGGAGGTCAGAGTGGTATAACAAGATGTTTTTAATGCCCCTCAGAAGAGACGTGGAGGTCAGAGTTGTATAACAAGACGCTTTTAATGCCCCTTTCAAGATACGTGGAGGCCAGAGTGGTATAACAAGAAGGTTTTAATACCCCTTAAAAGAGACGTGGAGGTCAGAGTGGTATAACAAGACGCTTTTAATGCCCCTCAGATGAGATGTGGAGGTCAGAGTGGTATAACAAGATGCTTTTAATGCCCCTTACAAGAGACATGGAGGTCAGAGTGGTATAAAAAGACGCTTTTAATGCCCGTCAGAAGGGACGTGGAGGTCAGAGTGGTATAACAAGACGATTTTAATGCCCCTTACAAGAGATGTGGAGGTCAGAGTGGTATAACAAGATTGTTTTAATGCCCCTCCGAAGAGACTTGGAGGTTAGAGTTGTATAACAAGACTCTTTTAATGCCCTTTACAAGAGACGTGGAGGTCAGAGTGATATAACAAGATGCTTTTAATGCCCCTTACAAGAAACGTGGAGGTCAGAGTCGTATAACAAGACGCTTTTAATGCCCCTTAAAAGAGACGTGGAAGTCAGAGTCGTATAACAAGACGCTTTTAGTGCCCCTTAAAAGAGACGTGGAGGTCATAGTGCTAAAACAAGACACTTTTAATGCCCCTCAGAAGAGACGTGGAGGTCAGAGTGGTATAACAAGATGCTTTTAATGCCCCTCAGAAGAGATGTGGAGGTCAGAGAAGTGTAACAAGACGATTTTAATGCCCCTTATAAGAGACGTGGAGGTCAGAGTGGTATAACAAGACGCTCTTAATGCCCCTTGCAAGAAACGTGGAGGTCAGAGTCGTATAAAAAGACGCTTTTAATGCCCCTCAAAAGAGAAGTGGAGGTCAGAGTGGTATAATAAGACACTTTTAATGTCCCTCAGAAGAGACGTGGAGGTCAGAGTGGTATAGCAAGACGCTTTTAATGGCCCTTACAATAGAAGTGGAGGTCAGAGTGGTATAACAAGACGCTTTTAATGCCCCTCCGAAGAGACGTGCATGTCAGAGTGGTATAGCAAGACGCTTTTAATGCCCATCAGAAGAGACACGGAGGTCAGAGGGGTATAACAAGATGCTTTTAATGCCCCTCAGAAGAGACGTGGGGGTCAAAGTGGTATGACAAGATGCTTTAAATGCCTCTTACAAGAGACGTGGAGGTCCGAGTGGTTTAACAAGACGCTTTTAACGCTCCTTACAAGAGACGTGGAGGTCAGAGAGGTATAACAAGATGCTTTTAATGCCCCTCAGAAGAGATGTGGAGGTCAGAGTTGTATATCAAGACGCTTTTAATGACCCTTATAAGAGACGTGGAGGTCAGAGTGGTATAACAAGACGCTGTTAATGCCCCTTACAAGAGACGTGGAGGTCAGAGTGGTATAGCAAGACGCTTTTAATGCCCCTCAGAAGAGACGTGGAGGTCAGAGTGGTATAACAAGACGCTTTTAATGCCCCTCAGAAGAGACGTGGAGATCAGAGTGGTATAACAAGATGGTTTTAATGCCCCTCAGAAGAGACGTGGAGGTCAGAGTGGTATAACAAGATGCTTTTAATGGCCCTTACAAAAGACGTGGAGGTCCGAATGGTTTAGCAAGACGCTTTTAATGCTCCTTACAAGAGACGTGGAGATCAGAGAGGTCTAACAAGACTCTTTTAATGCCCCTCAGAAGAGATGTGGAGGTCAGAGATGTATAACAAGACGCTTTTAATGCCCCGTATAAGAGACGTGGAGGTCAGACTGGTATAACAAGACGCTTTTAATGCCCCTTACAAGAAACGTGGAGGTCAGAGTGGTATAACAAGGCGCTTTTAATGCCCCTTACAAGAGACGTGGAGGTCAGAGTGCAATAACAAGACACTTTTAATGCCACTCAGAAGAAACGTGGAGGTCAGTGTGGTATAACAAGTCACTTTTAATGCCTGTCAGAAGAGAGGTGGAGGTCAGAGTGGAATAAAAAGAAGCTCTTAATGCCCCTTACAAGAGACGTGGAGGTCAGAGTGGTATAACAAGATGCTTTTAATGCCCCTTACAAGAGACTTGGAGGTCAGAGTGCTATAACAAGATGCTTTTAATGCCCCTCAGAAGAGAAGTGGAGGTCAGAGTGGTATAACAAGATGCTTTTAATGCCCCTCAGAAGAGACGTGGAGGTCAGAGTGGTATAACAAGATGCTTTTAATGCCCCTTACAAGAGACGTGGAGGTCAGAGTGGTATAACAATACGCTTTTAATGCCCCTCAGAAGAGACATGGAGGTCAGAGTGGTATAACAAGACGCTTTTAATGCCCCTTACAAGAGACGTGGAGGTCAGAGTGGTATAACAATAGCTTTTAATGCCCCTCAGAAGAGACGTGGATGTCAGAGTGTTATAACAAGACGCTTTTAATGCCCCTTACAAGAGACGTGGAGGTCAGAGTCGTATAACAAGACACTTTTAATGCCCCTCAGAAGAGATGTGGAGGTCAGAGTGGTATAACAAGACGCTTTTAATGGCCATTACAAGAGACGTGGAGGTCAGAGTGGTATAACAAGATGCTTTTAATGCCCCTCAGAAGAGAAGTGGAGTTCAGAGTGGTATAACAAGACTCTTTTAATGCCTCTCATAAGAGACGTGCATGTCAGAGTGGTATAACAAGACGCCTTTAATGCCCCTCAGTAAAGACGTTGAGGTCAGATTAGAATAACAAGATGCTTTTAATACCCCTTACAAGAGACGTGGAGGTCAGAGTGGTATAACAATACGCTTTTAATGCCCCTTACAAGAGACGTGGAAGTCAGAGTGGTATAACAAGACTCTTTTAATGCCCCTCAGAAGAGACGTGGAGGTCAGAGAGGGAAAAAAAAGATGCTTTTAATGCCCTTCAGAAGAGACGTGGAGGTCAAAGTGGTATAACAAGATGCTTTTAATGCCCCTCAGAAGAGATGTGGAGGTCAGAGTTGTATATCAAGACCCTTTTAGTGACCCTTATATGAGACGTGGAGGTCAGAGTGGTATAACACGACACTTTTAATGCCCCTTACAAGAAACGTGGAGGTCAGAGTGGTATAACAAGACTCTTTTAATGCCCCTTACAAAAGACGTGGAGGTCAGATTCGTATAACAAGACGCTTTTATTGTCCCTCAGAAGAGACGTGAAGGTTAGAGTGGTATAACACGACGCTTTTAATGCCACTCAGAAGAGACGTGGAGGTCAGAGTGGTATAACAAGATGCTTTTAATGAACATTACAAGAGACGTGGAGGTCAAAGTGGTATAACAAGACGCTTTTGTTGCCACTTACAAGAGACGTGGAGGTCAGAGTGGTATAACAAGACGCTTTTAATGCCCCTCAGAGGAGACGTGGAGGTCAGAGTGGTATAACAAAACGCTTTTAATGCCCCATACAAGAGACGTGGAGGTCAGAGTGGTATAACAAGATGCTTTTAATGCCCCTTACAAGAGACGTAAAGGTCAGAGTGGTAAAACAAGACGCATTTAATTCCCCTCAGAAGAGACGTGGAGGTCAGAGTGGAATAAAAAGACGCTCTTAATGCCCCTTTCAAGAGACGTGGAGGTCAGAGTGGTATAACAAAATGCTTTTAATGCACCTTACAAGAGACGTGGACGTCAGAGTGGTATTACAAAACGCTTTTAATGCCCCTTACAAAAGACATGGAGGTCAGAGTGGTATAAAAAGATGCTTTTAATGCCCCTTACAAGAGACGTGGAGATCAGAGTGTTAGAACAAGACGCTTTTAATGCCCCTTACAAGAGATGTGGAGGTCAGAGTGGTATATCAAGACGCTTTTAATGCCCCTCAGAAGAGACGTGGAGGTCAGAGTGGTATAACAAGAAGCTTTTAATGCACCTCAGAAGAGACGTGGAGCTCAGAGTGGTATAACAAGACGCTTTTATTGCCCCTTACAAGAGACGTGGAGGTCAGAGTGGTATAACAAGATGCTTTTAATGCCCATCAGAAGAGACGTGGAGGTCAGAGTCGTATAACAAGAAGCTTTTAATGCCCCTCAGAAGAGAAGTGGAGGTCAGAGTGGTATAACAAAACGCTTTTAATGCCGCTTACAAGAGACGTGGAGGTCAGAGTGGTATAACAAGACGCTTTTAATGCCCCTTACAAAAGACGTGGAATTCAGAGTGGTATAACAAGACGCTTTTAATGCCCCTCAGAAGAGACGTGGAGGTCAGAGAGGTATAACACGACGCTTTTAATGCCCCTTACAAGAGACGTGGAGGTCAGAGTGGTATAACAAGACGCTTTTAATGCCACTCAGAAGAGACGTGGAGGTCAGAGTGGTATAACAAGATGCTTTTAATGAACCTTACAAGAGACGTGGAGGTCAGAGTGCTATAACAAGACACTTTTAATGCCCTTCAGAAGAGACGTGGAGGTCAGAGTGGTATAACAAGATTGTTTTAATGCCCCTCCGAAGAGACGTGGAGGTTAGAGTTGTATAACAAGACACATTAATGCCCCTTATAAGAGACGTGGAGGTCAGAGTGGTTTAACAAGATGCTTTTAATGACCCTTACAAGAAACGTGGAGGTCAGAGTCGTATAACAAGACGCTTTTAATACCCCTTAAAAGAGACGTGGAAGTCAGAGTGGTATAACAAGAAGCTTTTAGTGCCCCTTACAAGAGACGTGGAGGTCAGAGTGGTATAACAAGACGCTTTTAATGCCCCTTACAAGAGACGTGGAGGTCAGAGTGCTATAACAAGACACTTTTAATGCCCTTCAGAAGAGACGTGGAGGTCAGAGTGGTATAACAAGTCGCTTTTAATGCCTGTCAGAAGAGAGGTGGACGTCAGAGGGGTATAACAAGTCGCCTTTAATGCCCCTTTCAAGAGACGTGGAGGTCAGAGTGGTATAACAATATGCTTTTAATGCCCCTTACAAGAGACGTGGAGGTCAGAGTGGTATAACAAGACGCTTTTAATGCCCCTCAGAAGAGACGTGGAGGTCAGAGTGGTATAACAAGACACTTTAATTGCCCCTTACAAGAGACTTGGAGGTCAGAGTGGTATAACAAGACACTTTTAATGCCCCTCAGAAGGGACGTGAAGGTCAGAGTGGTATAACAAGACGCTTTTAATGCCCCTTACAAGATATGTGGAGGTCAGAGTGGTATAACAAGACGGTTTTAATCCCCCTTGAAAGAGACGTGGAGGTCAGAGTGGTATAACAAGACACTTTTAATGCACCTCAGAAGAGACGTGGAGGTCAGAGTGGTATAACAAGACACTTTTAATGCCCCCCAGAAGAGATGTGGAGGTCAGAGAAGTGTAATAAGATGCTTTTAATGCCCCTTATAAGAGACGTGGAGGTCAGAGTGGTATAACAAGACGCTTTTAGTGCCCCTTACAAGAAACGTGGAGGTCAGAGTCGTATAACAAGACGTTTTTAATGCCCCTCAAAAGAGACGTGGAGGTCAGAGTGGTATAACAAGTCGCTTTTAATGCATGTCAGAAAAGAGGTGGAGGTCACAGTGGTATAACAAGACGCTTTTAATGCCCTTTACAAGAGACGTGGAGGTCAGAGTGATATAACAAGATGCTTTTAAGGCCCCTTACAAGAGAAGTGGAGGTCAGATTGGTATAACAAGACGCTTTTAATGCCCCTCAGAAGAGACGAGGAGGTCAGAGTGGTATAACAAGACTCTTTAAATGCCCCTTACAAGAGACTTGGAGGTCAGAGTGGTATAACAAGATGTTTTTAATGCCCCTCAGAAGAGACGTGGAGGTCAGAGTTGTATAACAAGACGCTTTTAATGCCCCTTTCAAGATACGTGGAGGCCAGAGTGGTATAACAAGAAGGTTTTAATACCCCTTAAAAGAGACGTGGAGGTCAGAGTGGAATAACAAGACGCTTTTAATGCCCCTCAGATGAGATGTGGAGGTCAGAGTGGTATAACAAGATGCTTTTAATGCCCCTTACAAGAGACATGGAGGTCAGAGTGGTATAAAAAGACGCTTTTAATGCCCGTCAGAAGGGACGTGGAGGTCAGAGTGGTATAACAAGACGATTTTAATGCCCCTTACAAGAGATGTGGAGGTCAGAGTGGTATAACAAGATTGTTTTAATGCCCCTCCGAAGAGACTTGGAGGTTAGAGTTGTATAACAAGACTCTTTTAATGCCCTTTACAAGAGACGTGGAGGTCAGAGTGATATAACAAGATGCTTTTAATGCCCCTTACAAGAAACGTGGAGGTCAGAGTCGTATAACAAGACGCTTTTAATGCCCCTTAAAAGAGACGTGGAAGTCAGAGTCGTATAACAAGACGCTTTTAGTGCCCCTTAAAAGAGACGTGGAGGTCATAGTGCTAAAACAAGACACTTTTAATGCCCCTCAGAAGAGACGTGGAGGTCAGAGTGGTATAACAAGATGCTTTTAATGCCCCTCAGAAGAGATGTGGAGGTCAGAGAAGTGTAACAAGACGATTTTAATGCCCCTTATAAGAGACGTGGAGGTCAGAGTGGTATAACAAGACGCTCTTAATGCCCCTTGCAAGAAACGTGGAGGTCAGAGTCGTATAAAAAGACGCTTTTAATGCCCCTCAAAAGAGAAGTGGAGGTCAGAGTGGTATAATAAGACACTTTTAATGTCCCTCAGAAGAGACGTGGAGGTCAGAGTGGTATAGCAAGACGCTTTTAATGGCCCTTACAATAGAAGTGGAGGTCAGAGTGGTATAACAAGACGCTTTTAATGCCCCTCCGAAGAGACGTGCATGTCAGAGTGGTATAGCAAGACGCTTTTAATGCCCATCAGAAGAGACACGGAGGTCAGAGGGGTATAACAAGATGCTTTTAATGCCCCTCAGAAGAGACGTGGGGGTCAAAGTGGTATGACAAGATGCTTTAAATGCCTCTTACAAGAGACGTGGAGGTCCGAGTGGTTTAACAAGACGCTTTTAACGCTCCTTACAAGAGACGTGGAGGTCAGAGAGGTATAACAAGATGCTTTTAATGCCCCTCAGAAGAGATGTGGAGGTCAGAGTTGTATATCAAGACGCTTTTAATGACCCTTATAAGAGACGTGGAGGTCAGAGTGGTATAACAAGACACTTTTAATGCCCCTTACAAGAAACGTGGAGGTCAGAGTGGTATAACAAGACGCTTTTAATGCCACTCAGAAGAGACGTGGAGGTCAGAGTGGTATAACAAGATGCTTTTAATGAACATTACAAGAGACGTGGAGGTCAAAGTGGTATAACAAGACGCTTTTGTTGCCACTTACAAGAGACGTGGAGGTCAGAGTGGTATAACAAGACGCTTTTAATGCCCCTCAGAAGAGACGTGGAGGTCAGAGTGGTATAACAAAACGATTTTAATGCCCCTTACAAGAGATGTGGAGGTCAGAGTGGTATAACAAGATTGTTTTAATGCCCCTCCGAAGAGACGTGGAGGTTAGAGTTGTATAACAAAACACTTTAATGCCCCTTATAAGAGACGTGGAGGTCAGAGTGGTATAACAAGATGCTTTTAATGCCCCTTACAAGAAACGTGGAGGTCAGAGTCGTATAACAAGACGCTTTTATTGCCCCTTACAAGATACGTGGAGGTCAGAGTGGTATAACAAGACGCTTTTAATGCCCTTTACAAGAGACGTGGAGGTCAGAGTGCTATAGCAAGACACTTTTAATGCCCTTCAGAAGAGACGTGGAGGTCAGAGTGGTATAACAAGTCGCTTTTAATGCCTGTCAGAAGAGAGGTGGACGTCAGAGGGGTATAACAAGACGCCTTTAATGCCCCTTTCAAGAGACGTGGAGGTCAGAGTGGTATAACAATATGCTTTTAATGCCCCTTACAAGAGACGTGGAGGTCAGAGTGGTATAACAAGATGCTTTTAATGCCCCTCAGAAGAGACGTGGAGGTCAGAGTGGTATAACAAGACACTTTAATTGCCCCTTACAAGAGACTTGGAGGTCAGAGTGGTATAACAAGACACTTTTAATGCCCCTCAGAAGGGACGTGAAGGTCAGAGTGGTATAACAAGACGCTTTTAATGCCCCTCAGAAGAGACGTGTAGGTCAGAGTGGTATAACAAGACGCTTTTAATGCCCCTCAGAAGAGATGTGGAGGTCAGAGAAGTGTAACAAGATGCTTTTAATGCCCCTCATAAGAGACGTGGAGGTCAGAGTGGTATAACAAGACGCTTTTAATGCCCCTTACAAGAAACGTGGAGGTCAGAGTCGTATAACAAGACGTTTTTAATGCCCCTCAAAAGAGACGTGGAGGTCAGAGTGGTATAACAAGTCGCTTTTAATGCATGTCAGAAAAGAGGTGGAGGTCACAGTGGTATAACAAGACGCTTTTAATGCCCCTTACAAGAGACGTGGAGGTCAGAGTGGTATAACAAGATGCTTTTAAGGCCCCTTACAAGAGAAGTGGAGGTCAGATTGGTATAACAAGACGCTTTTAATGCCCCTCAGAAGAGACGTGGAGGTCACAGTGGTATAACAAGATGGTTTTAATGCCCTCCGAAGAGACGTGGACGTTAGAGTGGTATAACAAGATGCTTTTAATGCCCCTTATAAGAGACGTGGAGGTCAGAGTGGTATAACTTGACTCTTTTAATGCCCCTTACAAGAAACGTGGAGGTCAGAGTCGTATAACAAGACGCTTTTAATGCCCCTCAAAAGAGACGTGGAAGTCGGAGTGGTATAACAAGACTCTTTTAATGCCCCTTACAAGAGACGTGGAGGTCAGAGTAGTATAACAAGATGCTTTTAATGCCCCTTACAAGAGACGTGGAGGTCAGAGTGGTATAACAATTGCTTTTAATGCCTGTCAGAAGAGAGGTGGAGGTCAGAGTGGTATAACAAGATGCCTTTAATGCCCCTTACAAGAGACTTGGAGGTCAGAGTGGTATAACAAGACACTTTTAAGGCCCCTCAGAAGGAAAGTGGAGGTCAGAATGGTATAACAAGACGCTTTTAATGCCCCTCAGAAGAGATGTGGAGGTCAGAGTGGTATAACAAGGCGCTTTTAATGCCCCTTACAAGATATGTGGAGGTCAGAGTGGTATAACAAGACGGTTTTAATCCCCTTAAAAGAGACGTGGAGGTCAGAGTGGTATAACAAGACGCTTTTAATGCACCTCAGAAGAGACGTGGAGGTCAGATTGGTATAACAAGACGCTTTTAATGCCCCTTACAAGAAATGTGGAGGTCAGAGTCGTATAACAAGATGTTTTTAATGCCCCTCAAAAGAGACGTGGAGGTCAGAGTGGTATAACAAGTCGCTTTTAATGCATGTCAGAAAAGAGGTGGAGGTCACGGTGGTATAACAAGACGCTTTTAATGCACCTCAGAAGAGACGTGGAGGTCAGAGTGGTATAACAAGACTCTTTAAATGCCCCTTACAAGAGATGTGGAGGTCAGAGTGGTATAACAAGACGCTTCTAATGCCCCTCAGAAGAGACGTGGAGGTCAGAGTGGTATAACAAGATGCTTTTAATGCGCCATACAAGAGACGTGGAGGTCAGAGTGGTATAACAAGACTCATTTAATGCCCCTCAGAAGAGACGTGGAGGTCAGAGTGGTATAACAAGACGCTTTCAATGACCCTTACAAGAGACGTGGAGGTCAGAGTGGCATAACAAGATTTTTTTATTGCCCCTTAGAAGAGACATGGAGGTCAGAGTGGAATAACAAGACGCTATTAATGCCCATTACAAGAGACGTGGAGGTCAGAGTGGTATAACAAGATGCTTTTAATGCCCCTCAGAAGAGACGTGGAGGTCATAGGGGTATAGCAAGACGCATTTAATGCCGCTTACAAGAGACATGGAAGTCAGCGTGGTATAACAAGACGCTTTTAATGCCCCTTACAAGAGACTTGGAGGTCAGAGTGGTATAACAAGACTCATTTAATGCCCCTCAGAAGAGACGTGGAGGTCAGAGTGGTATAACAAGACGCTTTCAATGACCTTTACAAGAGACGTGGAGGTAAGAGTGGAATAACAAGACGCTATTAATGCCCATTTCAAGAGACGTGGAGGTCAGAGTGGTATAACAAGATGCTTTTAATGCCCCTCAGAAGAGACGTGGAGGTCAGAGGGGTATAACAAGACGCATTTAATGCCGCTTACAAGAGACGTGGAGGTCAGAGTGGTATAACAAGACGCTTTTAATGCCCCTTACAAGAGACGTGGAGGTCAGAGTGGTATAAATAGACGCTTTTAATGCCCCTCACAAGAGACGTGGAGGTCAGAGTGGTATAACAAAACGATTTTAATGCCCCTTACAAGAGACGTGGAGGCCAGAGTGGTATAACAAGACGCTTTTAATGCCCCTCAGAAGAGACGTGGAGGTCAGAGTGGTATAACAAGATGCTTTAATGACCCTTACAAGAGACGTGGAGTTCAGAGTGGTATAACAAGACGCTTTTAATGCCACTTACAAGAGACGTGGAGGTCAGAATGTTATAACAATACGCTTTTAATGCCCCTCAGAAGAGACATAGAGGTCAGAGTGGTATAACAAGACGCTTTTAATGCCCCTCAGAAGAGACGTGGAGGTCAGAGTGGTATAACAAGATGCTTTTAATGCCCCTTACAAGAGACGTGGAGTTCAGAGTGGTATAACAAGATGCTTTTAATGCGACTTACAAGAGACGTGGAGGTCAGAGTGGTATAACAATACGCTTTTAATGCCCCTCAGAAGAGACGTGGATGTCAGAGTGGTATAACAAGACGCTGTTAATGCCCCTTACAAGAGACGTGGAGGTCAGAGTGGTATAACAAGACGCTTTTAATGCCCCTCAGAAGAGACGTGGAGGTCAGAGTGGTATAACAAGACGCTTTTAATGCCCCTCAGAAGAGACGTGGAGATCAGAGCGGTATAACAAGATGGTTTTAATGCCCCTCCGAAGAGACGTGGAGGTCAGAGTGGTATAACAAGATGCTTTTAATGGCCCTTACAAAAGACGTGGAGGTCCGAGTGGTTTAGCAAGACGCTTTTAATGCTCCTTACAAGAGACGTGGAGATCAGAGAGGTCTAACAAGACTCTTTTAATGCCCCTCAGAAGAGATGTGGAGGTCAGAGATGTATAACAAGACGCTTTTAATGCCCCGTATAAGAGACGTGGAGGTCAGACTGGTATAACAAGACGCTTTTAATGCCCCTTACAAGAAACGTGGAGGTCAGAGTGGTATAACAAGGCGCTTTTAATGCCCCTTACAAGAGACGTGGAGGTCAGAGTGCAATAACAAGACACTTTTAATGCCCCTCAGAAGAAACGTGGAGGTCAGTGTGGTATAACAAGTCACTTTTAATGCCTGTCAGAAGAGAGGTGGAGGTCAGAGTGGAATAAAAAGAAGCTCTTAATGCCCCTTACAAGAGACGTGGAGGTCAGAGTGGTATAACAAGATGCTTTTAATGCCCCTTACAAGAGACTTGGAGGTCAGAGTGCTATAACAAGATGCTTTTAATGCCCCTCAGAAGAGAAGTGGAGGTCAGAGTGGTATAACAAGATGCTTTTAATGCCCCTTACAAGAGACGTGGAGGTCAGAGTGGTATAACAATACGCTTTTAATGACCCCCAGAAGAGACATGGAGGTCAGAGTGGTATAACAAGACGCTTCTAATGCCCCTCAGAAGAGACGTGGAGGTCAGAGTGGTATAACAAGATGCTTTTAATGCCCCTTACAAGAGACGTGGAGGTCAGAGTGGTATAACAATAGCTTTTAATGCCCCTCAGAAGAGACGTGGATGTCAGAGTGGTATAACAAGACGCTTTTAATGCCCCTTACAAGAGACGTGGAGGTCAGAGTCGTATAACAAGACACTTTTAATGCCCCTCAGAAGAGACGTGGAGGTCAGAGTGGTATAACAAGATGCTTTTAATGCCCCTTACAAGAGACGTGGAGGTCAGAGTGGTATAACAAGACGCTTTTAATGCCCCTCAGAAGAGACGTGGAGGTCAGAGTGGTATAACAAGACGCTTTTAATGCCCCTTACAAGAGACATGGAGGTCAGAGTGGTATAACAAGACACTTTTAATGCCCCTCAGAAGGGACGTGGAGGTCAGAGTGGTATAACAAGACGATTTTAATGCCCCTTACAAGAGATGTGGAGGTCAGAGTGGTATAACAAGATTGTTTTAATGCCCCTCCGAAGAGACGTGGAGGTTAGAGTTGTATAACAAGACACTTTAATGCCCCTTATAAGAAACGTGGAGGTCAGAGTGGTATAACAAGATGCTTTTAATGCCCTTACAAGAAACGTGGAGGTCAGAGTCGTATAACAAGACGCTTTTAATGCCCCTTAAAAGAGACGTGGAAGTCAGAGTGGTATAACAAGAAGCTTTTAGTGCCCCTTACAAGATACGTGGAGGTCAGAGTGGTATAACAAGACGCTTTTAATGCCCCTTACAAGAGACTTGGAGGTCAGAGTGCTATAACAAGACACTTTTAATGCCCTTCAGAAGAGACGTGGAGGTCAGAGTGGTATAACAAGTCGCTTTTAATGCCTGTCAGAAGAGAGGTGGACGTCAGAGGGGTATAACAAGACGCCTTTAATGCCCCTTTCAAGAGACGTGGAGGTCAGAGTGGTATAACAATATGCTTTTAATGCCCCTTACAAGAGACGTGGAGGTCAGAGTGGTATAACAAGACGCTTTTAATGCCCCTCAGAAGAGACGTGGAGGTCAGAGTGGTATAACAAGACACTTTAATTGCCCCTTACAAGAGACTTGGAGGTCAGAGTGGTATAACAAGACACTTTTAATGCCCCTCAGAAGGGACGTGAAGGTCAGAGTGGTATAACAAGACGCTTTTAATGCCCCTCAGAAGAGACGTGTAGGTCAGAGTGGTATAACAAGACGCTTTTAATGCCCCTCAGAAGAGACGTGTAGGTCAGAGTGGTATAACAAGACGCTTTTAATGCCCCTCAGAAGAGATGTGGAGGTCAGAGAAGTGTAACAAGATGCTTTTAATGCCCCTCATAAGAGACGTGGAGGTCAGAGTGGTATAACAAGACGCTTTTAATGCCCCTTACAAGAAACGTGGAGGTCAGAGTCGTATAACAAGACGTTTTTAATGCCCCTCAAAAGAGACGTGGAGGTCAGAGTGGTATAACAAGTCGCTTTTAATGCATGTCAGAAAAGAGGTGGAGGTCACAGTGGTATAACAAGACGCTTTTAATGCCCCTTACAAGAGACGTGGAGGTCAGAGTGGTATAACAAGATGCTTTTAAGGCCCCTTACAAGAGAAGTGGAGGTCAGATTGGTATAACAAGACGCTTTTAATGCCCCTCAGAAGAGACGTGGAGGTCACAGTGGTATAACAAGATGGTTTTAATGCCCTCCGAAGAGACGTGGACGTTAGAGTGGTATAACAAGATGCTTTTAATGCCCCTTATAAGAGACGTGGAGGTCAGAGTGGTACAACTTGACTCTTTTAATGCCCCTTACAAGAAACGTGGAGGTCAGAGTCGTATAACAAGACGCTTTTAATGCCCCTCAAAAGAGACGTGGAAGTCGGAGTGGTATAACAAGACTCTTTTAATGCCCCTTACAAGAGACGTGGAGGTCAGAGTAGTATAACAAGATGCTTTTAATGCCCCTTACAAGAGACGTGGAGGTCAGAGTGGTATAACAATTGCTTTTAATGCCTGTCAGAAGAGAGGTGGAGGTCAGAGTGGTATAACAAGATGCCTTTAATGCCCCTTACAAGAGACTTGGAGGTCAGAGTGGTATAACAAGACACTTTTAATGCCCCTTACAAGATATGTGGAGGTCAGAGTGGTATAACAAGACGGTTTTAATCCCCTTAAAAGAGACGTGGAGGTCAGAGTGGTATAACAAGACGCTTTTAATGCACCTCAGAAGAGACGTGGAGGTCAGATTGGTATAACAAGACGCTTTTAATGCCCCTTACAAGAAATGTGGAGGTCAGAGTCGTATAACAAGATGTTTTTAATGCCCCTCAAAAGAGACGTGGATGTCAGAGTGGTATAACAAGTCGCTTTTAATGCATGTCAGAAAAGAGGTGGAGGTCACAGTGGTATAACAAGACGCTTTTAATGCCCCTCAGAAGAGACGTGGAGGTCAGAGTGGTATAACAAGACTCTTTAAATGTCCCTTACAAGAGATGTGGAGGTCAGAGTGGTATAACAAGACGCTTCTAATGCCCCTCAGAAGAGACGTGGAGGTCAGAGTGGTATAACAAGATGCTTTTAATGCCCCATACAAGAGACGTGGAGGTCAGAGTGGTATAACAAGACTCATTTAATGCCCCTCAGAAGAGACGTGGAGGTCAGAGTGGTATAACAAGACGCTTTCAATGACCCTTACAAGAGACGTGGAGGTCAGAGTGGCATAACAAGATTTTTTTATTGCCCCTTAGAAGAGACATGGAGGTCAGAGTGGAATAACAAGACGCTATTAATGCCCATTACAAGAGACGTGGAGGTCAGAGTGGTATAACAAGATGCTTTTAATGCCCCTCAGAAGAGACGTGGAGGTCATAGGGGTATAGCAAGACGCATTTAATGCCGCTTACAAGAGACATGGAAGTCAGCGTGGTATAACAAGATGCTTTTAATGCCCCTTACAAGAGACTTGGAGGTCAGAGTGGTATAACAAGACTCATTTAATGCCCCTCAGAAGAGACGTGGAGGTCAGAGTGGTATAACAAGACGCTTTCAATGACCTTTACAAGAGACGTGGAGGTAAGAGTGGCATAACAAGACTCTTTTATTGCCCCTTAGAAGAGACGTGGAGGTCAGAGTGGAATAACAAGACGCTATTAATGCCCATTTCAAGAGACGTGGAGGTCAGAGTGGTATAACAAGATGGTTTTAATGCCCCTCAGAAGAGACGTGGAGGTGAGAGGGGTATAACAAGACGCATTTAATGCCGCTTACAAGAGACGTGGAGGTCAGAGTGGTATAACAAGACGCTTTTAATGCCCCTTACAAGAGACGTGGAGGTCAGAGTGGTATAAAAAGACGCTTTTAATGCCCCTCAGAAGAGACGTGGAGGTCAGAGTGGTATAAATAGACGCTTTTAATGCCCCTCACAAGAGACGTGGAGGTCAGAGTGGTATAACAAAACGATTTTAATGCCCCTTACAAGAGACGTGGAGGCCAGAGTGGTATAACAAGACGCTTTTAATGCCCCTCAGAAGAGACGTGGAGGTCAGAGTGGTATAACAAGATGCTTTAATGACCCTTACAAGAGACGTGGAGTTCAGAGTGGTATAACAAGACGCTTTTAATGCCACTTACAAGAGACGTGGAGGTCAGAATGTTATAACAATACGCTTTTAATGCCCCTCAGAAGAGACATGGAGGTCAGAGTGGTATAACAAGACGCTTTTAATGCCCCTCAGAAGAGACGTGGAGGTCAGAGTGGTATAACAAGATGCTTTTAATGCCCCTTACAAGAGACGTGGAGTTCAGAGTGGTATAACAAGATGCTTTTAATGCGACTTACAAGAGACGTGGAGGTCAGAGTGGTATAACAATACGCTTTTAATGCCCCTCAGAAGAGACGTGGATGTCAGAGTGGTATAACAAGACGCTGTTAATGCCCCTTACAAGAGACGTGGAGGTCAGAGTGGTATAACAAGACGCTTTTAATGCCCCTCAGAAGAGACGTGGAGGTCAGAGTGGTATAACAAGACGCTTTTAATGCCCCTCAGAAGAGACGTGGAGATCAGAGTGGTATAACAAGATGGTTTTAATGCCCCTCCGAAGAGACGTGGAGGTCAGAGTGGTATAACAAGATGCTTTTAATGGCCCTTACAAAAGACGTGGAGGTCCAAGTGGTTTAGCAAGATGCTTTTAATGCTCCTTACAAGAGACGTGGAGATCAGAGAGGTCTAACAAGACTCTTTTAATGCCCCTCAGAAGAGATGTGGAGGTCAGAGATGTATAACAAGACGCTTTTAATGCCCCGTATAAGAGACGTGGAGGTCAGACTGGTATAACAAGACGCTTTTAATGCCCCTTACAAGAAACGTGGAGGTCAGAGTGGTATAACAAGGCGCTTTTAATACCCCTTACAAGAGACGTGGAGGTCAGAGTGCAATAACAAGACACTTTTAATGCCCCTCAGAAGAAACGTGGAGGTCAGTGTGGTATAACAAGTCACTTTTAATGCCTGTCAGAAGAGAGGTGGAGGTCAGAGTGGAATAAAAACAAGCTCTTAATGCCCCTTACAAGAGACGTGGAGGTCAGAGTGGTATAACAAGATGCTTTTAATGCCCCTTACAAGAGACTTGGAGGTCAGAGTGCTATAACAAGATGCTTTTAATGCCCCTCAGAAGAGAAGTGGAGGTCAGAGTGGTATAACAAGATGCTTTTAATGCCCCTTACAAGAGACGTGGAGGTCAGAGTGGTATAACAATACGCTTTTAATGCCCCCCAGAAGAGACATGGAGGTCAGAGTGGTATAACAAGACGCTTTTAATGCCCCTCAGAAGAGACGTGGAGGTCAGAGTGGTATAACAAGATGCTTTTAATGCCCCTTACAAGAGACGTGGAGGTCAGAGTGGTATAACAATAGCTTTTAATGCCCCTCAGAAGAGACGTGGATGTCAGAGTGGTATAACAAGACGCTTTTAATGCCCCTTACAAGAGACGTGGAGGTCAGAGTCGTATAACAAGACACTTTTAATGCCCCTCAGAAGAGACGTGGAGGTCAGAGTGGTATAACAAGACGCTTTTAATGGCCATTACAAGAGACGTGGAGGTCAGAGTGGTATAACAAGATGCTTTTAATGCCCCTCAGAAGAGAAGTGGAGGTCAGAGTGGTATAACAAGACTCTTTAATGCCTCTTATAAGAGACGTGCATGTCAGAGTGGTATAACAAGACGCCTTTAATGCCCCTCAGTAAAGACGTTGAGGTCAGATTAGAATAACAAGATGCTTTTAATACCCCTTACAAAAGACGTGGAGGTCAGAGTGGTATAACAAGACGCTTTTAATGCCCCTTACAAGAGATGTGGAAGTCAGAGTGGTATAACAAGACTCTTTTAATGCCCCTCAGAAGAGACGTGGAGGTCAGAGAGGGTAAAAAAAGATGCTTTTAATGCCCTTCAGAAGAGACGTGGAGGTCAAAGTGGTATAACAAGATGCTTTAAATGCCCCTTACAAGAGACGTGGAGGTCCGAATGGTTTAACAAGACGCTTTTAATGCTCCTTACAAGAGACGTGGAGGTCAGAGAGGTATAACAAGATGCTTTTAATGCCCCTCAGAAGAGATGTGGAGGTCAGAGTTGTATATCAAGACCCTTTTAGTGACCCTTATATGAGACGTGGAGGTCAGAGTGGTATAACACGACACTTTTAATGCCCCTTACAAGAAAAGTGGAGGTCAGAGTGGTATAACAAGACTCTTTTAATGCCCCTTACAAAAGACGTGGAGGTCAGATTGGTATAACAAGACGCTTTTATTGCCCCTCAGAAGAGACGTGAAGGTCAGAGTGGTATAACACGACGCTTTTAATGCCACTCAGAAGAGACGTGGAGGTCAGAGTGGTATAACAAGATGCTTTTAATGAGCATTACAAGAGACGTGGAGGTCAAAGTGGTATAACAAGACGCTTTTGTTGCCACTTACAAGAGACGTGTAGGTCAGAGTGGTATAACAAGACGCTTTTAATGCCCCTCAGAAGAGACGTGGAGGTCAGAGTGGTATAACAAAACACTTTTAATGCCCCATACAAGAGACGTGGAGGTCAGAGTGGTATAACAAGATGCTTTTAATGCCCCTTACAAGAGACGTAAAGGTCAGTGTGGTAAAACAAGACGCATTTAATTCCCCTCAGAAGAGACGTGGAGGTCAGAGTGGAATAAAAAGACGCTCTTAATGCCCCTTACAAGAGACGTGGAAGTCAGAGTGGTATAACAAAATGCTTTTAATGCACCTTACAAGAGACGTGGAGGTCAGAGTGGTATTACAAGACGCTTTTAATGCCCCTTACAAAAGACATGGAGGTCAGAGTGGTATAAAAAGATGCTTTTAATGCCCCTCAGAAGGGACGTGGAGGTCAGAGTGGTATAACAAGACGCTTTTAATGCCCCTTACAAGAGATGTGGAGGTCAGAGTGGTATATCAAGACGCTTTTAATGCCCCTCAGAAGAGACGTGGAGGTCAGAGTGGTATAACAAGAAGCTTTTAATGCCCCTCAGAAGAGACGTGGAGGTCAGAGTGGTATAACAACACGCTTTTATTGCCCCTTACAAGAGACGTGGAGGTCAGAGTGGTATAACAAGATGCTTTTAATGCCCATCAGAAGAGACGTGGAGGTCAGAGTGGTATAACAAGAAGCTTTTAATGCCCCTCAGAAGAGAAGTGGAGGTCAGAGTGGTATAACAAAACGCTTTTAATGCCGCTTACAAGAGACGTGGAGGTCAGAGTGGTATAACAAGACGCTTTTAATGCCACTCAGAAGAGACGTGGAGGTCAGAGTGGTATAACAAGATGCTTTTAATGAACCTTACAAGAGACGTGGAGGTCAGAGTGCTATAACAAGACACTTTTAATGCCCTTCAGAAGAGACGTGGAGGTCAGAGTGGTATAACAAGATTGTTTTAATGCCCCTCCGAAGAGACGTGGAGGTTAGAGTTGTATAACAAGACACTTTAATGCCCCTTATAAGAGACGTGGAGGTCAGAGTGGTATAACAAGATGCTTTTAATGCCCCTTACAAGAATCGTGGAGGTCAGAGTCGTATAACAAGACTCTTTTAATGCCCCTTAAAAGAGACGTGGAAGTCAGAGTGGTATAACAAGAAGCTTTTAGTGCCCCTTACAAGAGACGTGGAGGTCAGAGTGGTATAACAAGACGCTTTTAATGCCCCTTACAAGAGACGTGGAGGTCAGAGTGCTATAACAAGACACTTTTAATGCCCTTCAGAAGAGACGTGGAGGTCAGAGTGGTATAACAAGTCGCTTTTAATGCCTGTCAGAAGAGAGGTGGACGTCAGAGGGGTATAACAAGTCGCCTTTAATGCCCCTTTCGAGAGACATGGAGGTCAGAGTGGTATAACAATATGCTTTTAATGCCCCTTACAAGAGACGTGGAGGTCAGAGTGGTATAACAAGACGCTTTTAATGCCCCTCAGAAGAGACGTGGAGGTCAGAGTGGTATAACAAGACACTTTAATTGCCCCTTACAAGAGACTTGGAGGTCAGAGTGGTATAACAAGATACTTTTAATGCCCCTCAGAAGGGACGTGAAGGTCAGAGTGGTATAACAAGACGCTTTTAATGCCCCTCAGAAGAGACGAGTGGTATAACAAGACGCTTTTAATGCCCCTTACAAGATATGTGGAGGTCAGAGTGGTATAACAAGACGGATTTAATCCCCCTTAAAAGAGACGTGGAGGTCAGAGTGGTATAACAAGACACTTTTAATGCACCTCAGAAGAGACGTGGAGGTCAGAGTGGTATAACAAGACGCTTTTAATGCCCCTCAGAAGAGATGTGGAGGTCAGAGAAGTGTAATAAGATGCTTTTAATGCCCCTTATAAGAGACGTGGAGGTCAGAGTGGTATAACAAGACGCTTTTAATGCCCCTTACAAGAAAAGTGGAGGTCAGAGTCGTATAACAAGACGTATTTAATGCCCCTCAAAAGAGACGTGGAGGTCAGAGTGGTATAACAAGTCGCTTTTAATGCATGTCAGAAAAGAGGTGGAGGTCACAGTGGTATAACAAGACGCTTTTAATGCCCTTTACAAGAGACGTGGAGGTCAGAGTGATATAACAAGATGCTTTTAAGGCCCATTACAAGAGAAGTGGAGGTCATATTGGTATAAGAAGACGCTTTTAATGCCCCTCAGAAGAGACGTGGAGGTCAGAGTGGTATAACAAGACTCTTTATATGCCCCTTACAAGAGACTTGGAGGTCAGAGTGGTATAACAAGACGTTTTTAATGCCCCTCAGAAGAGACGTGGAGGTCAGAGTTGTATAACAAGACGCTTTTAATTCCCCTCAGAAGAGACGTGGAGGTCAGAGTGGTATAACAAGACGCTTTTAATGCCCCTTTCAAGATACATGGAGGCCAGAGTGGTATAACAAGAAGGTTTTAATACCCCTTAAAAGAGACGTGGAGGTCAGAGTGGTATAACAAGAAGCTTTTAGTGCCCCTTACAAGAGACGTGGAGGTCAGAGTGGTATAACAAGATGCTTTTAATGCCCCTTACAAGAGACGTGGAGGTCAGAGTGCTATAACAAGACACTTTTAATGCCCTTCAGAAGAGACGTGGAGGTCAGAGTGGTATAACAAGTCGCTTTTAATGCCTGTCAGAAGAGAGGTGGACGTCAGAGGGGTATAACAAGTCGCCTTTAATGCCCCTTTCAAGAGACGTGGAGGTCAGAGTGGTATAACAATATGCTTTTAATGCCCCTTACAAGAGACGTGGAGGTCAGAGTGGTATAACAAGACGCTTTTAATGCCCCTCAGAAGAGACGTGGAGGTCAGAGTGGTATAACAAGACACTTTAATTGCCCCTTACAAGAGACTTGGAGGTCAGAGTGGTATAACAAGATACTTTTAATGCCCCTCAGAAGGGACGTGAAGGTCAGAGTGGTATAACAAGACGCTTTTAATGCCCCTCAGAAGAGAAGAGTGGTATAACAAGACGCTTTTAATGCCCCTTACAAGATATGTGGAGGTCAGAGTGGTATAACAAGACGGTTTTAATCCCCCTTAAAAGAGACGTGGAGGTCAGAGTGGTATAACAAGACACTTTTAATGCACCTCAGAAGAGACGTGGAGGTCAGAGTGGTATAACAAGACGCTTTTAATGCCCCTCAGAAGAGATGTGGAGGTCAGAGAAGTGTAATAAGATGCTTTTAATGCCCCTTATAAGAGACGTGGAGGTCAGAGTGGTATAACAAGACGCTTTTAATGCCCCTTACAAGAAAAGTGGAGGTCAGAGTCGTATAACAAGACGTTTTTAATGCCCCTCAAAAGAGACGTGGAGGTCAGAGTGGTATAACAAGTCGCTTTTTATGCATGTCAGAAAAGAGGTGGAGGTCACAGTGGTATAACAAGACGCTTTTAATGCCCTTTACAAGAGACGTGGAGGTCAGAGTGATATAACAAGATGCTTTTAAGGCCCATTACAAGAGAAGTGGAGGTCAGATTGGTATAAGAAGACGCTTTTAATGCCCCTCAGAAGAGACGTGGAGGTCAGAGTGGTATAACAAGACTCTTTATATGCCCCTTACAAGAGACTTGGAGGTCAGAGTGGTATAACAAGACGTTTTTAATGCCCCTCAGAAGAGACGTGGAGGTCAGAGTTGTATAACAAGACGCTTTTAATTCCCCTCAGAAGAGACGTGGAGGTCAGAGTGGTATAACAAGACGCTTTTAATGCCCCTTTCAAGATACATGGAGGCCAGAGTGGTATAACAAGAAGGTTTTAATACCCCTTAAAAGAGACGTGGAGGTCAGAGTGGTATAACAAGACGCTTTTAATGCCCCTTTCAAGAGACGTGGAGGTCAGAGTGGTATAACAAGACGCTTTTAATGCCCCTCAGATGAGATGTGGAGGTCAGAGTGGTATAACAAGATGCTTTTAATGCCCCTTACAAGAGACATGGAGGTCAGAGTGGTATAACAAGACGCTTTTAATGCCCCTCAGAAGGGACGTTTAGGTCAGAGTGGTATAACAAGACGATTTTAATGCCCCTTACAAGAGATGTGGAGGTCAGAGTGGTATAACAAGATTGTTTTAATGCCCCTCCGAAGAGACTTGGAGGTTAGAGTTGTATAACAAGACACTTTAATGCCCCTTATAAGAGACGTGGAGGTCAGAGTGGTAAAACAAGATGCTTTTAATGCCCCTTACAAGAAACGTGGAGGTCAGAGTCGTATAACAAGACGCTTTTAATGCCCCTTAAAAGAGACGTGGAAGTCAGAGTCGTATAACAAGACGCTTTTAGTGCCCCTTAAAAGAGACGTGGAGGTCAGAGTGCTAAAACAAGACACTTTTAATGCCCCTCAGAAGAGACGTGGAGGTCAGAGTGGTATAACAAGACGCTTTTAATGCCCCTCAGAAGAGATGTGGAGGTCAGAGAAGTGTAACAAGACGATTTTAATGCCCCTTATAAGAGACGTGGAGGTCAGAGTGGTATAACAAGACGCTCTTAATGCCCCTTGCAAGAAACGTGGAGGTCAGAGTCATATAACAAGACGCTTTTGTAACGGGTCTGGGAGGCGGAACCTCTGGGCTACAATACAAGGGGGTGGTCCTTGTTAGGGAGCGGGTGGCGACCAGGCAGGCAGTCACAGGAGGTGACCTGGACAGTCTCTGAGTGAACGGGACAGTCTCTGAGTGAACGGGACAGTCTCTGAGTGAACGGGGCTGGAGGTCACGGCAAGTGACCGGGGCAGTCTCTAGGTATAGGGTTGGTATGACCTGTGGCGGCTGAAGATAGACGAGAGCTCCCAGGTGAGCAGGCGAGAGTCTCTGGATGAACGGGTGGTCACAGCATGTGACGGCGGAGCCTCCAGGAAGACCAGCGGACAGGCGACAGATGAGCGCTCCCAGGTGAGCGGGCAGAAGTCTCTGGACAGGCGGGTGGTCACAGCACGTGACGGCAGAGCCTCCGGGTAGTCAAACAGACAGGTAGCAGATGAGCGCTCCCAGGTGAGCGGGCAGGAGTCACTGGACAGGCAGGTGGTCACAGCACGTGACGGCGGAGCCTCCAGGTAGGCTACCAGGCAGATAGCAGATGTGCGCTCCCAGGTGAGCAGGCAAGCTGGTCCATAGACAGACTGACAGGAGTTGGTAGGCAGACCGTCGGACCTCAGGCAGGCAGGCAGGTAGCTGATGTGCGCTCCCAGGTGAGCGGGCAAGAGTCTCTGGAATAGCTGGTGGTCACAGCACGTGACAGCGGAGCCTCCGGGCAGGCAAGCAGGCAGGTAGCGGAGAAGCGCTCCCAGGTGAGCGGGCAGGCTGGTCCTTAGACAGACTGACAGGAGTAGTAAGGCAGACCGTCAGACCTCAGACTAGCAGACAGGTAGCAAGTAATCAGGCAGGAATCTGACAGGTAACTGGCAGGTAACTGGCAACGGGACCTGAGGGCTGAAGCACAGGTGAGACACAGGTGCAAACAACATTGCTCGGGCACCTCCATTTTGGAGGAGGTGCCTTATATATGATGAAGTCCTCCGGCCATTGGCCGGGGACTCCTTAGGACGACGCGCGCAGCCCCTTTAAGAGGAGGGGAGCACGCGCGCGCCCTAAGCACAGGGGCCGGGAAGGAGCGCGCGCTGAGAGCAGAGCGGGAGGAGGACGCCGGGAAGGAGCGCGCGCTGACAGCAGAGCGGGAGAGGGACGCCGGGCACGGGGCAGAGCGGTGAGGGGAGCAGCGTCCCTGCCTAGCAGAGGGCAGGGACGCCGGCACTACAGTACCCCCCCCTTTAGGCCCCCCCTTTTTTAGGCCAGACAGAAATTTAGCTAGGATGAGAGGGGCATGGATGTTCTCCCGGGGCTCCCACGTTCTCTCCTCAGGACCAAACCCCTTCCAATCTACCAGAAAAAAGGTCTTTCCTCTTACCCTTTTGGTGGCAAGAATGTTCTCTACCTCAAACTCGTCCTCAGCGGAAACCGGAGCAGGAGACGTACCTGTAGACTTGGAAAAAGAGTTAAGTACCACAGGTTTGAGGAGAGATACATGGAAGGAGTTAGGGATCCGTAAGTTGGCCGGGAGTTTCAATTTATAGGCCACCGGGTTGATCTGACTGGTGACCTCCAGAGGTCCGATGAACCGAGGCCCTAACTTGTAAGAAGGTATCTTGAGTCGAACATATTTAGATGAGAGCCAGACCTTATCTCCTGGACGAAATTGAGGAGGATCCAGGCGTTTTTTGTCAGCGTGTCTTTTCATCCGTTCGGACGACTGAAGGAGTGCGGATCGGGTACTCTCCCAAATGGAGGAAAATTTGCTAACGAGAGATTCCGCAGCCGGGTTGTCCACCGAGGTGGAGACAGGAAAAGGAATCCGAGGATGCTGACCAAAGACTACAAAAAACGGGGATTTGGAGGAGGATTCGCTCTCGTGATTATTGTAAGAGAACTCGGCCCATGGTAGGAGATCCACCCAGTCAGAATGGTGGGCATTAACGAAGTGCCGGAGGTAACTGGTCAGGTTCTGATTGATCCGCTCCACTTGACCATTGGACTGTGGGTGGTAAGCGGAAGAGAAGTCCAGGGTGACGTCTAGTAGTTTACAAGTGGCTCTCCAGAAGCGTGAGGTGAACTGTACCCCACGATCCGACACGATGTGGAGGGGCAGGCCATGAAGACGGAAGATGTGACGAATAAAGTCTCTAGCTAGCTCGGGTGCAGACGGGAGGCCTGGTAGGGGAACGAAATGAGCCATCTTGGAGAAGCGGTCAGCGACCACCCAAATGACCGTACAACCGGCAGAGAGTGGGAGGTCAGTTATGAAGTCCATTGCAATATGCTGCCAGGGGGCAGCAGGTACTGGGAGCGGAAGGAGGCGACCGGCTGGCAGATGTCTCGGAACCTTGTTGCGGGCACAGGACACACAGGCAGAAACAAAGTCTATTACATCCTTGTGCAGGGTAGGCCACCAGTAGTGACGGGAAATAAGCTGGAGGGTCTTCTTCTGACCAGCGTGGCCAGCCAGTTTAGACGAGTGACCCCAGTGAAGGATCTTCTCCCGATCAGGTACTGATACGAACGTCTTTCCGGGAGGGAGACGATTTAGACTCACGGGAGCCACCTGCATTACTCTGGCGGGATCGATGATGTGTTTCGGTTCTTCCTCGAGATCAGATACCAGAAAGGATCGAGACAAGGCGTCCGCCTTGACGTTTTTGTCAGCCGGGCGAAAATGAAGGACAAAATCAAAACGAGCAAAAAACAAGGACCACCGGGCTTGGCGCGGGTTAAGTCTCTGGGCATGCTGGAGGTAAGCCAAGTTCTTGTGGTCAGTGTAAATTATTACCGGGTGAAGAGCCCCCTCAAGCAGGTAACGCCACTCCTCCAATGCCAGTTTGATGGCCAATAACTCTCGATCTCCTATGGAATAATTGCGCTCTGAGGAGGAGAAGAGTTTAGAGAAGAAGCCGCAAGTTACCATCCTCCCGGAAGAAGATTTTTGAGTAAGTACCGCTCCAGCTCCAGAGGAGGAGGCGTCCACTTCCAGGAAGAACTGCTTGTTGCCGTCCGGGCGATGCAGCACCGGGGCGGAAGAGAAGGCCTGTTTTAAGGAAAGAAAGGCTTCTTCTGCTTCGGGCGGCCACTGTTTGGGATTAGTACCCTTACGGGTGAGCGCGGAAATTGGGGCAGTCCGGGAAGAGAAGTGTGGTATGAAGAGGCGGTAGTAGTTGGCGAAGCCCAGGAACCGCTGAATGGCTTTCAACCCCTCCGGTCGGGGCCATTTCTCTATGCAGACAGTTTCTCTGGATCCATTCGTAGGCCGGTCTGAGAAATAATGTAGCCCAAAAACGGAAGCGAGGTCTGCTCAAAGAGGCACTTCTCGTATTTAGCGAAGAGGTGATTCTGCCTGAGCCTGAGCAGGACCTGACGAACGTCCCTCCGGTGAGTCTGGAGATCCGGAGAGAAGACCAAGATGTCGTCCAGGTACACCACTACGCAGGAGTAGAGAAGGTCCCGGAAGATGTCATTGACCAACTCTTGAAAGACGGCAGGAGCGTTACAGAGACCAAAGGGCATTACCAGGTATTCATAGTGGCAGTCCCGGGTGTTGAATGCCGTCTTCCATTCATCCCCCTGACGGATACGAACCAGGTTGTACGCCCCACGGAGGTCTAGTTTGGTGAAGATTCTAGCCCCCCTCAGACGATCAAATAATTCTGGAATGAGCGGAAGGGGGTACTTATTCTTCACCGTGATCTGGTTTAGGCCTCTATAGTCTATACAGGGACGGAGAGAGCCGTCCTTCTTTTTGACGAAAAAGAAGCCTGCTCCTGCCGGGGAGGTAGATTTCCGGATGAATCCCCTGGCCAGATTCTCCTCAATATATTCGGACATCGACCGGGTCTCAGCAGCGGATAAAGGATAAATACGCCCACGGGGACGAGTAGTACCGGGTAACAGGTCGATGGGACAGTCGTATGGTCTATGAGGGGTAATGTCTCTGCCTCCTTTTTATTAAAGACATCAGCATAAGACCAATAAGGAATCGGAAGTCCAGGTAGATTAGCTGGGGTAGGAGAGGGACGGACGGGATGGACGGGAACCAGGCAGGTCTTATGACAGTCTTGTCCCCAGCGAAGGACTTCTCCGGTTTGCCAGTCAAGCACGGGTGCATGTTTCTGGAGCCAAGGCAGACCTAGCAAGAGGGCGTGAGAGAGCCCAGGCAGAACATGAAAGGAGATACTTTCAGAATGCAGCATTCCCACCTGCAGAGTAATGGATTCGGTGATGAGTTGGATGGGGCGTGGTAAGAGCCCCCCATCCACGGCAGCCACAGACAAGGGTACAGCCAGAGGTTTGGTGGGGATGCGGTATTTCTCTACCAGGGACTGTGAAATAAGATTCCCGGCTGCTCCAGAGTCCAGTTGGGCTAGTTCGAAATAACGGTTCTCCCCGTAGACGATTGAAACTGACAACAGCAGGGATGGAGAGGATTTATTCTTGTCTAGGTGGACCTCTCTGAGCGAACCTAGACACAGGCGTTTCCCGACCTCTCCGGGCAGGCACGGATCCGGTGCTCCTTACTGCCACAGTAGAAGCAGGTCCCCTCGGCACGGCGTAAGTCCTGACGGGTCTTGACCATCTTGGTCTGGTCGACCTGCATAGGCTCAGGAGGGTGTACCTGGTTAGAGACAGAAGGAGTGACGGGTTTCTGAAAAGTAGGAGCTAGACGTAGTAACCTCCTCTCACGGGTGACCTCTCTGGCACGCTCCTGGAACCGTAGGTCAATCCGGGTGGCAAGAGTTATTAAGTCATCGAGAGTGGTAGGAATGTCCCGACCGGCAAGTTCATCTTTAATACGGCCGGACAGACCCTCCCAGAAGACGGAAACCAGAGCGTCGTTATCCCAGGCCAGCTCCGAGGCAAGGGTACGGAACCATATGGCATATTGGCCCACGGTGAGGCTTTCCTGACGGAGGCGTAGCAATGATGATGCGGATGAGGTCTTCCGTCCGGGTTCGTCGAAGACTTTCCGGAAAGCGTGAGAAAAGCAGGCAAGTTGGACACCAGGGGGTCTCCTCTCTCCCATAGAGGATTTAGCCAGGCCAGAGCCTCCCCGGTGAGATGGGACATGATGAATGCAATTTTGGCTCGGTCGGAGTTAAACTGGTGGGACAATAGTTCAAAGTGCAGGGTGCACTGATTTATGAAGCCCCGAGCCTGGATGGAGTCGCCTCCGAAGCGAGGAGGTGCAGAAAGCCGGGGTCCGGGGTAGGATACCATGGTATTAGTGGGCAGCGGAGCTGCCGGATTGCGAGACATGGCACTGGCGGAGGTTGTCGGTGGAGCAGTCAGAGTGTCCAGGCGAGTATTGACATTCCGCAGGTGACCCAGGATGGACTCCTGTTGGGACCTTTGACGGGACAGTTCATGACACAGGTCCGAGAGCGAGGGAGCTTGGGTGCCACCGGGTTCCATGGCCCGAGCAAACTGTAACGGGTCTGGGAGGCGGAACCTCTGGGCTACAATACAAGGGGGCGGTCCTTGTAAGGGAGCGGGTGGCGACCAGGCAGGCAGTCACAGGAGGTGACCTGGACAGTCTCTGAGTGAACGGGACAGTCTCTGAGTGAACGGGACAGTCTCTGAGTGAACGGGGCTGGAGGTCACGGCAAGTGACCGGGGCAGTCTCTAGGTATAGGGTTGGTACGACCTGTGGCGGCTGAAGATAGACGAGAGCTCCCAGGTGAGCAGGCGAGAGTCTCTGGATGAACGGGTGGTCACAGCATGTGACGGCGGAGCCTCCAGGAAGACCAGCGGACAGGCGACAGATGAGTGCTCCCAGGTGAGCGGGCAGAAGTCTCTGGACAGGCGGGTGGTCACAGCACGTGACGGCAGAGCCTCCGGGTAGGCAAACAGACAGGTAGCAGATGAGCGCTCCCAGGTGAGCGGGCAGGAGTCACTGGACAGGCAGGTGGTCACAGCACGTGACGGCGGAGCCTCCAGGTAGGCTACCAGGCAGATAGCAGATGTGCGCTCCCAGGTGAGCGGGCAAGCTGGTCCATAGACAGACTGACAGGAGTTGGTAGGCAGACCGTCGGACCTCAGGCAGGTAGCTGATGTGCGCTCCCAGGTGAGCGGGCAAGAGTCTCTGGAATAGCTGGTGGTCACAGCACGTGACAGCGGAGCCTCCGGGCAGGCAAGCAGGCAAGTAGCGGAGAAGCGCTCCCAGGTGAGCGGGAAGGCTGGTCCTTAGACAGACTGACAGGAGTAGTAAGGCAGACCGTCGGACCTCAGACTAGCAGACAGGTAGCAAGTAATCAAGCAGGAATCTGACAGGTAACTGGCAGGTAACTGGCAACGGGACCTGAGGGCTGAAGCACAGGTGCAAACAACATTGCTCGGGCACCTCCATTTTGGAGGAGGTGCCTTATATATGATGAAGTCCTCCGGCCATTGGCCGGGGACTCCTTAGGACGACGCGCGCGGCCCCTTTAAGAGAAGGGGAGCGCGCGCGCGCGCGCCCTAAGCACAGGGGCCGGGCAGGAGCGCGCGCTGAGAGCAGAGCGGGAGGAGGACGCCGGGAAGGAGCGCGCGCTGACAGCAGAGCGGGAGAGGGACGCCGGGCACGGGGCAGAGCGGTGAGGGGAGCAGCGTCCCTGCCTAGCAGAGGGCAGGGACGCCGGCACTACAGCTTTTAATGCCCCTCAAAAGAGAAGTGGAGGTCAGAGTGGTATAGCAAGACGCTTTTAATGCCCCTTGCAACAGACGTGGAGGTCAGAGTGGTATAACAAGACACTTTTAATGTCCCTCAGAAGAGACGTGGAGGTCAGAGTGGTATAGCAAGACGCTTTTAATGGCCCTTACAATAGAAGTGGAGGTCAGAGTGGTATAACAAGACGCTTTTAATGCCCCTCCGAAGAGACGTGCATGTCAGAGTGGTATAGCAAGATGCTTTTAATGCCCATCAGAAGAGACACGGAGGTCAGAGGGGTATAACAAGATGGTTTTAATGCCCCTCAGAAGAGACGTGGGGGTCAAAGTGGTATGACAAGATGCTTTAAATGCCTCTTACAAGAGACGTGGAGGTCCGAGTGGTTTAACAAGACGCTTTTAACGCTCCTTACAAGAGACGTGGAGGTCAGAGAGGTATAACAAGATGCTTTTAATGCCCCTCAGAAGAGATGTGGAGGTCAGAGTTGTATATCAAGACGCTTTTAATGACCCTTATAAGAGACGTGGAGGTCAGAGTGGTATAACAAGACACTTTTAATGCCCCTTCCAAGAAACGTGGAGGTCAGAGTGGTATAACAAGACGCTTTTAATGCCACTCAGAAGAGACGTGGAGGTCAAAGTGGTATAACAAGATGCTTTTAATGAACATTACAAGAGACGTGGAGGTCAAAGTGGTATAACAAGACGCTTTTGTTGCCACTTACAAGAGACGTGGAGGTCAGAGTGGTATAACAAGACGCTTTTAATGCCCCTCAGAAGAGACGTGGAGGTCAGAGTGGTATAACAAAACGATTTTAATGCCCCTTACAAGAGATGTGGAGGTCAGAGTGGTATAACAAGATTGTTTTAATGCCCCTCCGAAGAGACGTGGAGGTTAGAGTTGTATAACAAGACACTTTAATGCCCCTTATAAGAGACGTGGAGGTCAGAGTGGTATAACAAGATGCTTTTAATGCCCCTTACAAGAAACGTGGAGGTCAGAGTCGTATAACAAGACGCTTTTATTGCCACTTACAAGAGACGAGGAGGTCAGAGTGGTATAACAAGATGCTTTTAATGCCCCTTACAAGAGACGTGGAGGTCAGAGTGGTATAACAAGACGCTTTTAATGCCCCTCAGAAGAGACGTGGAGGTCAGAGTGGTATAACAAGACGCTTTTAATGCCCCTTACAAGAGACATGGAGGTCAGAGTGGTATAACAAGAAGCTTTTAGTGCCCCTTACAAGATACGTGGAGGTCAGAGTGGTATAACAAGACGCTTTTAATGCCCCTTACAAGAGACGTGGAGGTCAGAGTGCTATAACAAGACACTTTTAATGCCCTTCAGAAGAGACGTGGAGGTCAGAGTGGTATAACAAGTCACTTTTAATGCCTGTCAGAAGAGAGGTGGACGTCAGAGGGGTATAACAAGACGCCTTTAATGCCTCTTTCAAGAGACGTGGAGGTCAGAGTGGTATAACAATATGCTTTTAATGCCCCTTACAAGAGACGTGGAGGTCAGAGTGGTATAACAAGACGCTTTTAATGCCCCTCAGAAGAGACGTGGAGGTCAGAGTGGTATAACAAGACACTTTAATTGCCCCTTACAAGAGACTTGGAGGTCAGAGTGGTATAACAAGACACTTTTAATGCCCCTCAGAAGGGACGTGAAGGTCAGAGTGGTATATAAAGACGCTTTTAATGCCCCTCAGAAGAGACGTGTAGGTCAGAGTGGTATAACAAGACGCTTTTAATGCCCCTTACAAGATATGTGGAGGTCAGAGTGGTATAACAAGATGGTTTTAATCCCCCTTAAAAGAGACGTGGAGGTCAGAGTGGTATAACAAGACACTTTTAATGCACCTCAGAAGAGACGTGGAGGTCAGAGTGGTATAAAAAGACGCTTTTAATGCCCCTCAGAAGAGATGTGGAGGTCAGAGAAGAGTAACAAGATGCTTTTAATGCCCCTTATAAGAGACGTGGAGGTCAGAGTGGTATAACAAGACGCTTTTAATGCCCCTTACAAGAAACGTGGAGGTCAGAGTCGTATAACAAGACGTTTTTAATGCCCCTCAAAAGAGACGTGGAGGTCAGAGTGGTATAAAAAGTCGCTTTTAATGCATGTCAGAAAAGAGGTGGAGGTCACAGTGGTATAACAAGACGCTTTTAATGCCCCTTACAAGAGACGTGGAGGTCAGAGTGGTATAACAAGATGCTTTTAAGGCCTCTTACAAGAGAAGTGGAGGTCAGATTGGTATAACAAGATGCTTTTAATGCCCCTCAGAAGAGACGTGGAGGTCAGAGTGGTATAACAAGACTCTTTAAATGCCCCTTACAAGAGACTTGGAGGTCAGAGTGGTATAACAAGACGTTTTTAATGCCCCTCAGAAGAGACGTGGAGGTCAGAGTTGTATAACAAGACGCTTTTAATTCCCCTCAGAAGAGACGTGGAGGTCAGAGTGGTATAACAAGACGCTTTTAATGCCCCTTTCAAGATACGTGGAGGCCAGAGTGGTATAACAAGAAGGTTTTAATACCCCTTAAAAGAGACGTGGAGGTCAGAGTGGTATAACAAGACGCTTTTAATGCCCCTTACAAGAGACGTGGAGGTCAGAGTGGTATAACAAGACGCTTTTAATGCCCCTCAGATGAGATGTGGAGGTCAGAGTGGTATAACAAGATGCATTTAATGCCCCTTACAAGAGACATGGAGGTCAGAGTGGTATAACAAGATGCTTTTAATGCCCCTCAGAAGGGACGTGGAGGTCAGAGTGGTATAACAAGATGATTTTAATGCCCCTTACAAGAGATGTGGAGGTCAGAGTGGTATAACAAGATTGTTTTAATGCCCCTCCGAAGAGACGTGGAGGTTAGAGTTGTATAACAAGACACTTTAATGCCCCTTATAAGAGACGTGGAGGTCAGAGTGGTATAACAAGATGCTTTTAATGCCCCTTACAAGAAACGTGGAGGTCAGAGTCGTATAACAAGACGCTTTTAATGCCCCTTAAAAGAGACGTGGAAGTCAGAGTCGTATAACAAGACGCTTTTAATGCCCCTTAAAAGAGACGTGGAGGTCAGAGTGCTATAACAAGACACTTTTAATGCCCCTCAGAAGAGACGTGGAGGTCAGAGTGGTATAACGAGACGCTTTTAATGCCCCTCAGAAGAGATGTGGAGGTCAGAGAAGTGTAACAAGACGATTTTAATGCCCCTTATAAGAGACGTGGAGGTCAGAGTGGTATAACAAGACGCTCTTAATGCCCCTTGCAAGAAACGTGGAGGTCAGAGTCGTATAACAAGACGCTTTTAATGCCCCTCAAAAGAGAAGTGGAGGTCAGAGTGGTATAACAAGACGCTTTTAATGCCTGTCAGAAGAGAGGTGGAGGTCAGAGTGGTATAACAAGACGCTTTTAATGCCCCTTACAAGAGACGTGGAGGTCAGAGTGGTATAACACGATGCTTTTAATGCCCCTCAGAAGAGACGTGGAGGTCAGAGTGGTATAACAAGGCGCTTTTAATGCCCCTTACAAGAGACATGGAGGTCAGAGTGGTATAACAAGACGATTTTAATGCCCCTCCGAAGGGACGTGGAGGTCAGAGTGGTATAACAAGACGCTTTTAATGCCCCTTACAAGAGATGTGGAGGTCAGAGTGGTATATCAAGACGCTTTTAATGCCCCTCAAAATAGACGTGGAAGTCAGAGTGGTATAACAAGATGGTTTTAATGCCCCTCCAAAGAGACGTGGAGGTCAGAGTGCTATAACAAGATGCTTTTAATGCCCCTTACAAAAGACGTGGAGGTCCGAGTGGTTTAGTAAGACGCTTTTAATGCTCCTTACAAGAGACGTGGAGGTCAGAGAGGTCTAACAAGACGCTTTTAATGCCCCTCAGAAGAGATGTGGAGGTCAGAGTTGTAAAACAAGACGCTTTTAATGCCCCTTAGAAGATACGTGGAGGTCAGAGTGGTATAACAAGACGCTTTTAATGCCCCTTACAAGAAACTTGGAGGTCAGAGTGGTATAACAAGACGCTTTTAATGCCCCTTACAAGAGACGTGGAGGTCAGCGTGCAATAACAAGACACTTTTATTGCCCCTCAGAAGAAACGTGGAGGTCAGAGTGGTATAACAAGTCCCTTTTAATGCCAGTCAGAAAAGAGGTTTAGGTCAGAGTGGAATAAAAAGACGCTCTTAATGCCCCTAACAGAGAAGTGGAGGTCAGAGTAGTATAACAAATGCTTTTAATGCCCCTAACAAGAGATGTGGAGGTCAGAGTGGTATAACAAGATGCTTTTAATGCCCCTCAGAAGAGACGTGGAGGTCAGAGTGGTATAACAAGATGCTTTTAATGCCCCTCACAAGAGACATGGAGGTCAGAGTGGTATAACAAGATGATTTTAATGCCCCTCAGAAGGGACGTGGAGGTCAGAGTGGTATAACAAGATGCTTTTAATGCCCCTTACAAGAGATGTGGAGGTCAGAGTGGTATAACAAGACGTCTTTAATGCCCCTCAGAATAGACGTGGAGGTCAGAGTGGTATAACAAGATGGTTTTAATGCCACTCCAAAGAGACGTGGAGGTCAGAGTGGTATAACAAGATGCTTTTAATGCCCCTTACAAAAGACGTGGAGGTCCGAGTGGTTTAGCAAGACGCTTTTAATGCTCCTTACAAGAGACGTGGAGGTCAGAGAGGTCTAACAAGACGCTTTAATGCCCCTCAGAAGAGATGTGGAGGTCAGAGTTGTATAACAAGACGCTTTTAATGCCCCTTAGAAGATACGTGGAGGTCAGAGTGGTATAACAAGACGGTTTTAATGCCCCTTACAAGAAACGTGGAGGTCAGAGTGGTATAACAAGATGCTTTTAATGCCCCTTATAAGAGACGTGGAGGTCAGAGTGGTATAACAAGACGCTTTTAATGCCCCTTACAAAAAACGTGGAGGTCAGAGTGGTATAACAAGACGCTTTTAATGCCCCTCAAAAGAGAAGTGGAGGTCAGAGTGGTATAGCAAGACGGTTTTAATGCCACTTACAAGAGACGTGGAGGTCAGAGTGGTATAACAAGAAGTTTTTAATGCCCCTCAGAAGACACATGGAGGTCAGAGTGGTATAACAAGATGCTTTTAATGCCCCTTGCAACAGACGTGGAGGTCAGAGTGGTATAACAAAACACTTTTAATGTCCCTCAGAAGAGACGTGGAGGTCAGAGTGGTATAACAAGACGCTTTTAATGGCCTTTACAATAGAAGTCGAGGTCAGAGTGGTATAACAAGATGCTTTTAATGCCCCTCCGAAGAGACGTGCATGTCAGAGTGGTATAACAAGATGCTTTTAATGCCCCTCAGAAGAGACGCGGAGGTCAGAGGGGTATAACAAGATGCTTTTAATGCCCCTCAGAAGAGACGTGGAGGTCAAAGTGGTATGACAAGATGCTTTAAATGCCTCTTACAAGAGTCGTGGAGGTCCGAGTGGTTTAACAAGACGCTTTTAACGCTCCTTACAAGAGACGTGGAGGTCAGAGACGTATAACAAGATGCTTTTAATGCCCCTCAGAAGAGATGTGGAGGTCAGAGTTGTATATCAAGACGCTTTTAATGACCCTTATAAGAGACGTGGAGGTCAGAGTGGTATAACAAGACACTTTTAATGCCCCTTACAAGAAACGTGGAGGTCAGAGTGGTATAACAAGACGCTTTTAATGCCCCTTACAAAAGACATGGAGGTCAGAGTGGTATAACAAAACTGTTTTAATGCCCCTTACAAAAGACGTGGAGGTCAGAGTAGTATAACAAGAGGCTTCTAATGCCCCTCAGAAGAGACGTGAAGGTCAGAGTGGTATAACACAACGCTTTTAAAGCCCCTTACAAGAGACGTGGAGGTCAGAGTGGTATAACAAGACACTTTTAATGCCACTCAGAAGAGACTTGGAGGTCAGAGTGGTATAGCAAGACTCTTTTATTGCCACTTACAAGAGACGTGGAGGTCAGAGTGGTATAACAAGACGCTTTTAATGCCCCTCAGAAGAGATGTGGAGGTCAGAGTGGTATAGCAAGATGCTTTTAATGCCCCTTATAAGAGATGTGGAGGTCAGAGTGGTATAACAAGACGCTTTTAATGCCCCTCAGAAGAGACGTGGAGGTCAGAGTGGTATAACAAGACGCTCTTAATGCCCCTTACAAGAGACGTGGAGGTCAGAGTGGTATAACAAATGCTTTTAATGCCCCTTACAAGAGACGTGGAGGTCAGAGTGGTATAACAAGATGATTTTAATGCCCCTCAGAAGAGACGTGGAGGTCAGAGTTGTATAACAAGATGCTTTTAATGCCCCTTACAAGAGACATGGAGGTCAGAGTGGTATAACAAGATGATTTTAATGCCCCTCAGAAGGGACGTGGAGGTCAGAGTGGTATAACAAGACGCTTTTAAGGCCCCTTACAAGAGATGTGGAGGTCAGAGTGGTATAACAAGACGTCTTTAATGCCCCTCAGAATAGACGTGGAGGTCAGAGTGGTATAACAGGATGGTTTTAATGCCCCTCCAAAGAGATGTGGAGGTCAGAGTGGTATAACAAGATGCTTTTAATGCCCCTTACAAAAGACGTGGAGGTCCGAGTGGTTTAGCAAGACGCTTTTAATGCTCCTTACAAGAGACGTGGAGGTCAGAGAGGTCTAACAAGACGCTTTAATGCCCCTCAGAAGAGATGTGGAGGTCAGAGTTGTATATCAAGACGCTTTTAATGCCCCTTAGAAGATACGTGGAGGTCAGAGTGGTATAACAAGACGCTTTTAATGCCCCTTACAAGAAACATGGAGGTCAGAGTGGTAGAACAAGACGCTTTTAATGCCCCTTACAAGAGACGTGGAGGTCAGAGTGCAATAACAAGACACTTTTATTGCCCCTCAGAAGAAACGTGGAGGTCAGAGTGGTATAACAAGTCGCTTTTAATGCCTGTCAGAAAAGAGGTGGAGGTCAGAGCGGAATAAAAAGACGCTCTTAATACCCCTTACAAGAGAAGTAGAGGTCAGAGTGGTATAACAAATGCTTTTAATGCCCCTTACAAGAGACGTGGAGGTCAGAGTGGTATAACAAGACGCTTTTAATGCCCCTCAGAAGAGACGTGGAGGTCAGAGTGGTATAACAAGACGCTTTTAATGCCCCTTACAAGAGACATGGAGGTCAGAGTGATATAACAAGACGATTTTAATGCCCCTCAGAAGGGACGTGGAGGTCAGAGTGGTATAACAAGACGCTTTTAATGCCCCTCAGAAGAGACGTGGAGCACAGAGTGGTATAACAAGATGCTTTTAATGCCCCTCAGAAGAGACGTGGAGGTCAGAGTGGTATAGCAAGACGCTTTTAATGCCCCTTACAAGAGACGTGGAGGTCAGAGTGGTATAACAAGACGCTTTTAATGCCCCTTACAAGAGACGTGGAGGTCAGAGTGGTATAACAATACGGTTTTAATGCCCCTCAGAAGAGACGTGGAGGTCAGAGTGGTATAACAAGACACTTTAAATGCGCCTTACCAGAGACTAGGATGTCAGAGTGGTATAACAAGATGCTTTTAATTCCCCTCAGAAGAGACGTGGAGGTCAGAGTGGTATAACAAGACGCTTTTAATGCCCCTCAGAATAGACGTGGTGGTCAGAGTGGTATAACAAGACGCTTTTAATGCCCCTTAGAAGAGACGTGAAGGTCAGAGTGGTATAACAAGATGCTTTGAATGCCCCTTACAAGAGACGCAAAGTTCATAGTGGTAAAACAAGACGCATTTAATGCCCCTCAGAAGAGACGTGGAGGTCAGAGTGCTATAACAAGACACTTTTAATGCCCCTCAGAAGAGACGTGGAGGTCAGAGTGGTATAACGAGACGCTTTTAATGCCCCTCAGAAGAGATGTGGAGGTCAGAGAAGTGTAACAAGACGATTTTAATGCCCCTTATAAGAGACGTGGAGGTCAGAGTGGTATAACAAGACGCTCTTAATGCCCCTTGCAAGAAACGTGGAGGTCAGAGTCGTATAACAAGACGCTTTTAATGCCCCTCAAAAGAGAAGTGGAGGTCAGAGTGGTATAACAAGACGCTTTTAATGCCTGTCAGAAGAGAGGTGGAGGTCAGAGTGGTATAACAAGACGCTTTTAATGCCCCTTACAAGAGACGTGGAGGTCAGAGTGGTATAACACGATGCTTTTAATGCCCCTCAGAAGAGACGTGGAGGTCAGAGTGGTATAACAAGGCGCTTTTAATGCCCCTTACAAGAGACATGGAGGTCAGAGTGGTATAACAAGACGATTTTAATGCCCCTCCGAAGGGACGTGGAGGTCAGAGTGGTATAACAAGACGCTTTTAATGCCCCTTACAAGAGATGTGGAGGTCAGAGTGGTATATCAAGACGCTTTTAATGCCCCTCAGAATAGACGTGGAAGTCAGAGTGGTATAACAAGATGGTTTTAATGCCCCTCCAAAGAGACGTGGAGGTCAGAGTGCTATAACAAGATGCTTTTAATACCCCTTACAAAAGACGTGGAGGTCCGAGTGGTTTAGTAAGACGCTTTTAATGCTCCTTACAAGAGACGTGGAGGTCAGAGAGGTCTAACAAGACGCTTTTAATGCCCCTCAGAAGAGATGTGGAGGTCAGAGTTGTAAAACAAGACGCTTTTAATGCCCCTTAGAAGATACGTGGAGGTCAGAGTGGTATAACAAGACGCTTTTAATGCCCCTTACAAGAAACTTGGAGGTCAGAGTGGTATAACAAGACGCTTTTAATGCCCCTTACAAGAGACGTGGAGGTCAGCGTGCAATAACAAGACACTTTTATTGCCCCTCAGAAGAAACGTGGAGGTCAGAGTGGTATAACAAGTCCCTTTTAATGCCAGTCAGAAAAGAGGTTTAGGTCAGAGTGGAATAAAAAGACGCTCTTAATGCCCCTAACAGAGAAGTGGAGGTCAGAGTGGTATAACAAATGCTTTTAATGCCCCTTACAAGAGATGTGGAGGTCAGAGTGGTATAACAAGATGCTTTTAATGCCCCTCAGAAGAGACGTGGAGGTCAGAGTGGTATAACAAGACGCTTTTAATGCCCCTCACAAGAGACATGGAGGTCAGAGTGGTATAACAAGATGATTTTAATGCCCCTCAGAAGGGACGTGGAGGTCAGAGTGGTATAACAAGATGCTTTTAATGCCCCTTACAAGAGATGTGGAGGTCAGAGTGGTATAACAAGACGTCTTTAATGCCCCTCAGAATAGACGTGGAGGTCAGAGTGGTATAACAAGTCACTTTTAATGCCTGTCAGAAGAGAGGTGGACGTCAGAGGGGTATAACAAGACGCCTTTAATGCCTCTTTCAAGAGACGTGGAGGTCAGAGTGGTATAACAATATGCTTTTAATGCCCCTTACAAGAGACGTGGAGGTCAGAGTGGTATAACAATACGCTTTTAATGCCCCTCAGAAGAGACGTGGAGGTCAGAGTGGTATAACAAGACACTTTAATTGCCCCTTACAAGAGACTTGGAGGTCAGAGTGGTATAACAAGACACTTTTAATGCCCCTCAGAAGGGACGTGAAGGTCAGAGTGGTATATAAAGACGCTTTTAATGCCCCTCAGAAGAGACGTGTAGGTCAGAGTGGTATAACAAGACGCTTTTAATGCCCCTTACAAGATATGTGGAGGTCAGAGTGGTATAACAAGATGGTTTTAATCCCCCTTAAAAGAGACGTGGAGGTCAGAGTGGTATAACAAGACACTTTTAATGCACCTCAGAAGAGACGTGGAGGTCAGAGTGGTATAAAAAGACGCTTTTAATGCCCCTCAGAAGAGATGTGGAGGTCAGAGAAGAGTAACAAGATGCTTTTAATGCCCCTTATAAGAGACGTGGAGGTCAGAGTGGTATAACAAGACGCTTTTAATGCCCCTTACAAGAAACGTGGAGGTCAGAGTCGTATAACAAGACGTTTTTAATGCCCCTCAAAAGAGACGTGGAGGTCAGAGTGGTATAAAAAGTCGCTTTTAATGCATGTCAGAAAAGAGGTGGAGGTCACAGTGGTATAACAAGACGCTTTTAATGCCCCTTACAAGAGACGTGGAGGTCAGAGTGGTATAACAAGATGCTTTTAAGGCCTCTTACAAGAGAAGTGGAGGTCAGATTGGTATAACAAGATGCTTTTAATGCCCCTCAGAAGAGACGTGGAGGTCAGAGTGGTATAACAAGACTCTTTAAATGCCCCTTACAAGAGACTTGGAGGTCAGAGTGGTATAACAAGACGTTTTTAATGCCCCTCAGAAGAGACGTGGAGGTCAGAGTTGTATAACAAGACGCTTTTAATTCCCCTCAGAAGAGACGTGGAGGTCAGAGTGGTATAACAAGACGCTTTTAATGCCCCTTTCAAGATACGTGGAGGCCAGAGTGGTATAACAAGAAGGTTTTAATACCCCTTAAAAGAGACGTGGAGGTCAGAGTGGTATAACAAGACGCTTTTAATGCCCCTTACAAGAGACGTGGAGGTCAGAGTGGTATAACAAGACGCTTTTAATGCCCCTCAGATGAGATGTGGAGGTCAGAGTGGTATAATAAGATGCATTTAATGCCCCTTACAAGAGACATGGAGGTCAGAGTGGTATAACAAGATGCTTTTAATGCCCCTCAGAAGGGACGTGGAGGTCAGAGTGGTATAACAAGATGATTTTAATGCCCCTTACAAGAGATGTGGAGGTCAGAGTGGTATAACAAGATTGTTTTAATGCCCCTCCGAAGAGACGTGGAGGTTAGAGTTGTATAACAAGACACTTTAATGCCCCTTATAAGAGACGTGGAGGTCAGAGTGGTATAACAAGATGCTTTTAATGCCCCTTACAAGAAACGTGGAGGTCAGAGTCGTATAACAAGACGCTTTTAATGCCCCTTAAAAGAGACGTGGAAGTCAGAGTCGTATAACAAGACGCTTTTAATGCCCCTTAAAAGAGACGTGGAGGTCAGAGTGCTATAACAAGACACTTTTAATGCCCCTCAGAAGAGACGTGGAGGTCAGAGTGGTATAACGAGACGCTTTTAATGCCCCTCAGAAGAGATGTGGAGGTCAGAGAAGTGTAACAAGACGATTTTAATGCCCCTTATAAGAGACGTGGAGGTCAGAGTGGTATAACAAGACGCTCTTAATGCCCCTTGCAAGAAACGTGGAGGTCAGAGTCGTATAACAAGACGCTTTTAATGCCCCTCAAAAGAGAAGTGGAGGTCAGAGTGGTATAACAAGACGCTTTTAATGCCTGTCAGAAGAGAGGTGGAGGTCAGAGTGGTATAACAAGACGCTTTTAATGCCCCTTACAAGAGACGTGGAGGTCAGAGTGGTATAACACGATGCTTTTAATGCCCCTCAGAAGAGACGTGGAGGTCAGAGTGGTATAACAAGGCGCTTTTAATGCCCCTTACAAGAGACATGGAGGTCAGAGTGGTATAACAAGACGATTTTAATGCCCCTCCGAAGGGACGTGGAGGTCAGAGTGGTATAACAAGACGCTTTTAATGCCCCTTACAAGAGATGTGGAGGTCAGAGTGGTATATCAAGACGCTTTTAATGCCCCTCAGAATAGACGTGGAAGTCAGAGTGGTATAACAAGATGGTTTTAATGCCCCTCCAAAGAGACGTGGAGGTCAGAGTGCTATAACAAGATGCTTTTAATGCCCCTTACAAAAGACGTGGAGGTCCGAGTGGTTTAGTAAGACGCTTTTAATGCTCCTTACAAGAGACGTGGAGGTCAGAGAGGTCTAACAAGACGCTTTTAATGCCCCTCAGAAGAGATGTGGAGGTCAGAGTTGTAAAACAAGACGCTTTTAATGCCCCTTAGAAGATACGTGGAGGTCAGAGTGGTATAACAAGACGCTTTTAATGCCCCTTACAAGAAACTTGGAGGTCAGAGTGGTATAACAAGACGCTTTTAATGCCCCTTACAAGAGACGTGGAGGTCAGCGTGCAATAACAAGACACTTTTATTGCCCCTCAGAAGAAACGTGGAGGTCAGAGTGGTATAACAAGTCCCTTTTAATGCCAGTCAGAAAAGAGGTTTAGGTCAGAGTGGAATAAAAAGACGCTCTTAATGCCCCTAACAGAGAAGTGGAGGTCAGAGTGGTATAACAAATGCTTTTAATGCCCCTTACAAGAGATGTGGAGGTCAGAGTGGTATAACAAGATGCTTTTAATGCCCCTCAGAAGAGACGTGGAGGTCAGAGTGGTATAACAAGACGCTTTTAATGCCCCTCACAAGAGACATGGAGGTCAGAGTGGTATAACAAGATGATTTTAATGCCCCTCAGAAGGGACGTGGAGGTCAGAGTGGTATAACAAGATGCTTTTAATGCCCCTTACAAGAGATGTGGAGGTCAGAGTGGTATAACAAGACGTCTTTAATGCCCCTCAGAATAGACGTGGAGGTCAGAGTGGTATAACAAGATGGTTTTAATGCCACTCCAAAGAGACGTGGAGGTCAGAGTGGTATAACAAGATGCTTTTAATGCCCCTTACAAAAGACGTGGAGGTCCGAGTGGTTTAGCAAGACGCCTTTAATGCTCCTTACAAGAGACGTGGAGGTCAGAGAGGTCTAACAAGACGCTTTAATGCCCCTCAGAAGAGATGTGGAGGTCAGAGTTGTATAACAAGACGCTTTTAATGCCCCTTAGAAGATACGTGGAGGTCAGAGTGGTATAACAAGACGGTTTTAATGCCCCTTACAAGAAACGTGGAGGTCAGAGTGGTATAACAAGATGCTTTTAATGCCCCTTATAAGAGACGTGGAGGTCAGAGTGGTATAACAAGGCGCTTTTAATGCCCCTTACAAGAGACATGGAGGTCAGAGTGGTATAACAAGACGATTTTAATGCCCCTCCGAAGGGACGTGGAGGTCAGAGTGGTATAACAAGACGCTTTTAATGCCCCTTACAAGAGATGTGGAGGTCAGAGTGGTATATCAAGACGCTTTTAATGCCCCTCAGAATAGACGTGGAAGTCAGAGTGGTATAACAAGATGGTTTTAATGCCCCTCCAAAGAGACGTGGAGGTCAGAGTGCTATAACAAGATGCTTTTAATGCCCCTTACAAAAGACGTGGAGGTCCGAGTGGTTTAGTAAGACGCTTTTAATGCTCCTTACAAGAGACGTGGAGGTCAGAGAGGTCTAACAAGACGCTTTTAATGCCCCTCAGAAGAGATGTGGAGGTCAGAGTTGTAAAACAAGACGCTTTTAATGCCCCTTAGAAGATACGTGGAGGTCAGAGTGGTATAACAAGACGCTTTTAATGCCCCTTACAAGAAACTTGGAGGTCAGAGTGGTATAACAAGACGCTTTTAATGCCCCTTACAAGAGACGTGGAGGTCAGCGTGCAATAACAAGACACTTTTATTGCCCCTCAGAAGAAACGTGGAGGTCAGAGTGGTATAACAAGTCCCTTTTAATGCCAGTCAGAAAAGAGGTTTAGGTCAGAGTGGAATAAAAAGACGCTCTTAATGCCCCTAACAGAGAAGTGGAGGTCAGAGTGGTATAACAAATGCTTTTAATGCCCCTTACAAGAGATGTGGAGGTCAGAGTGGTATAACAAGATGCTTTTAATGCCCCTCAGAAGAGACGTGGAGGTCAGAGTGGTATAACAAGACGCTTTTAATGCCCCTCACAAGAGACATGGAGGTCAGAGTGGTATAACAAGATGATTTTAATGCCCCTCAGAAGGGACGTGGAGGTCAGAGTGGTATAACAAGATGCTTTTAATGCCCCTTACAAGAGATGTGGAGGTCAGAGTGGTATAACAAGACGTCTTTAATGCCCCTCAGAATAGACGTGGAGGTCAGAGTGGTATAACAAGATGGTTTTAATGCCACTCCAAAGAGACGTGGAGGTCAGAGTGGTATAACAAGATGCTTTTAATGCCCCTTACAAAAGACGTGGAGGTCCGAGTGGTTTAGCAAGACGCTTTTAATGCTCCTTACAAGAGACGTGGAGGTCAGAGAGGTCTAACAAGACGCTTTAATGCCCCTCAGAAGAGATGTGGAGGTCAGAGTTGTATAACAAGACGCTTTTAATGCCCCTTAGAAGATACGTGGAGGTCAGAGTGGTATAACAAGACGGTTTTAATGCCCCTTACAAGAAACGTGGAGGTCAGAGTGGTATAACAAGATGCTTTTAATGCCCCTTATAAGAGACGTGGAGGTCAGAGTGGTATAACAAGACGCTTTTAATGCCCCTTACAAAAAACGTGGAGGTCAGAGTGGTATAACAAGACGCTTTTAATGCCCCTCAAAAGAGAAGTGGAGGTCAGAGTGGTATAGCAAGACGGTTTTAATGCCACTTACAAGAGACGTGGAGGTCAGAGTGGTATAACAAGAAGTTTTTAATGCCCCTCAGAAGACACATGGAGGTCAGAGTGGTATAACAAGATGCTTTTAATGCCCCTTGCAACAGACGTGGAGGTCAGAGTGGTATAACAAAACACTTTTAATGTCCCTCAGAAGAGACGTGGAGGTCAGAGTGGTATAACAAGACGCTTTTAATGCCCCTCCGAAGAGACGTGCATGTCAGAGTGGTATAACAAGATGCTTTTAATGCCCCTCAGAAGAGACGCGGAGGTCAGAGGGGTATAACAAGATGCTTTTAATGCCCCTCAGAAGAGACGTGGAGGTCAAAGTGGTATGACAAGATGCTTTAAATGCCTCTTACAAGAGTCGTGGAGGTCCGAGTGGTTTAACAAGACGCTTTTAACGCTCCTTACAAGAGACGTGGAGGTCAGAGACGTATAACAAGATGCTTTTAATGCCCCTCAGAAGAGATGTGGAGGTCAGAGTTGTATATCAAGACGCTTTTAATGACCCTTATAAGAGACGTGGAGGTCAGAGTTGTATATCAAGACGCTTTTAATGCCCCTTACAAAAGACATGGAGGTCAGAGTGGTATAACAAAACTGTTTTAATGCCCCTTACAAAAGACGTGGAGGTCAGAGTAGTATAACAAGAGGCTTCTAATGCCCCTCAGAAGAGACGTGAAGGTCAGAGTGGTATAACACAACGCTTTTAAAGCCCCTTACAAGAGACGTGGAGGTCAGAGTGGTATAACAAGACACTTTTAATGCCACTCAGAAGAGACTTGGAGGTCAGAGTGGTATAGCAAGACTCTTTTATTGCCACTTACAAGAGACGTGGAGGTCAGAGTGGTATAACAAGACGCTTTTAATGCCCCTCAGAAGAGATGTGGAGGTCAGAGTGGTATAGCAAGATGCTTTTAATGCCCCTTATAAGAGATGTGGAGGTCAGAGTGGTATAACAAGACGCTTTTAATGCCCCTCAGAAGAGACGTGGAGGTCAGAGTGGTATAACAAGACGCTCTTAATGCCCCTTACAAGAGACGTGGAGGTCAGAGTGGTATAACAAATGCTTTTAATGCCCCTTACAAGAGACGTGGAGGTCAGAGTGGTATAACAAGATGATTTTAATGCCCCTCAGAAGAGACGTGGAGGTCAGAGTTGTATAACAAGATGCTTTTAATGCCCCTTACAAGAGACATGGAGGTCAGAGTGGTATAACAAGATGATTTCAATGCCCCTCAGAAGGGACGTGGAGGTCAGAGTGGTATAACAAGACGCTTTTAAGGCCCCTTACAAGAGATGTGGAGGTCAGAGTGGTATAACAAGACGTCTTTAATGCCCCTCAGAATAGACGTGGAGGTCAGAGTGGTATAACAGGATGGTTTTAATGCCCCTCCAAAGAGATGTGGAGGTCAGAGTGGTATAACAAGATGCTTTTAATGCCCCTTACAAAAGACGTGGAGGTCCGAGTGGTTTAGCAAGACGCTTTTAATGCTCCTTACAAGAGACGTGGAGGTCAGAGAGGTCTAACAAGACGCTTTAATGCCCCTCAGAAGAGATGTGGAGGTCAGAGTTGTATATCAAGACGCTTTTAATGCCCCTTAGAAGATACGTGGAGGTCAGAGTGGTATAACAAGACGCTTTTAATGCCTCTTACAAGAAACATGGAGGTCAGAGTGGTAGAACAAGACGCTTTTAATGCCCCTTACAAGAGACGTGGAGGTCAGAGTGCAATAACAAGACACTTTTATTGCCCCTCAGAAGAAACGTGGAGGTCAGAGTGGTATAACAAGTCGCTTTTAATGCCTGTCAGAAAAGAGGTGGAGGTCAGAGCGGAATAAAAAGACGCTCTTAATACCCCTTACAAGAGAAGTAGAGGTCAGAGTGGTATAACAAATGCTTTTAATGCCCCTTACAAGAGACGTGGAGGTCAGAGTGGTATAACAAGACGCTTTTAATGCCCCTCAGAAGAGACGTGGAGGTCAGAGTGGTATAACAAGACGCTTTTAATGCCCCTTACAAGAGACATGGAGGTCAGAGTGATATAACAAGACGATTTTAATGCCCCTCAGAAGGGACGTGGAGGTCAGAGTGGTATAACAAGACGCTTTTAATGCCCCTCAGAAGAGACGTGGAGCACAGAGTGGTATAACAAGATGCTTTTAATGCCCCTCAGAAGAGACGTGGAGGTCAGAGTGGTATAGCAAGACGCTTTTAATGCCCCTTACAAGAGACGTGGAGGTCAGAGTGGTATAACAAGACGCTTTTAATGCCCCTTACAAGAGACGTGGAGGTCAGAGTGGTATAACAATACGGTTTTAATGCCCCTCAGAAGAGACGTGAAGGTCAGAGTGGTATAACAAGACACTTTAAATGCGCCTTACCAGAGACTAGGATGTCAGAGTGGTATAACAAGATGCTTTTAATTCCCCTCAGAAGAGACGTGGAGGTCAGAGTGGTATAACAAGACGCTTTTAATGCCCCTTAGAAGAGACGTGAAGGTCAGAGTGGTATAACAAGATGCTTTGAATGCCCCTTACAAGAGACGCAAAGTTCATAGTGGTAAAACAAGACGCATTTAATGCCCCTCAGAAGAGACGTGGAGGTCAGAGTGCTATAACAAGACACTTTTAATGCCCCTCAGAAGAGACGTGGAGGTCAGAGTGGTATAACGAGACGCTTTTAATGCCCCTCAGAAGAGATGTGGAGGTCAGAGAAGTGTAACAAGACGATTTTAATGCCCCTTATAAGAGACGTGGAGGTCAGAGTGGCATAACAAGACGCTCTTAATGCCCCTTGCAAGAAACGTGGAGGTCAGAGTCGTATAACAAGACGCTTTTAATGCCCCTCAAAAGAGAAGTGGAGGTCAGAGTGGTATAACAAGACGCTTTTAATGCCTGTCAGAAGAGAGGTGGAGGTCAGAGTGGTATAACAAGACGCTTTTAATGCCCCTTACAAGAGACGTGGAGGTCAGAGTGGTATAACACGATGCTTTTAATGCCCCTCAGAAGAGACGTGGAGGTCAGAGTGGTATAACAAGGCGCTTTTAATGCCCCTTACAAGAGACATGGAGGTCAGAGTGGTATAACAAGACGATTTTAATGCCCCTCCGAAGGGACGTGGAGGTCAGAGTGGTATAACAAGACGCTTTTAATGCCCCTTACAAGAGATGTGGAGGTCAGAGTGGTATATCAAGACGCTTTTAATGCCCCTCAGAATAGACGTGGAAGTCAGAGTGGTATAACAAGATGGTTTTAATGCCCCTCCAAAGAGACGTGGAGGTCAGAGTGCTATAACAAGATGCTTTTAATGCCCCTTACAAAAGACGTGGAGGTCCGAGTGGTTTAGTAAGACGCTTTTAATGCTCCTTACAAGAGACGTGGAGGTCAGAGAGGTCTAACAAGACGCTTTTAATGCCCCTCAGAAGAGATGTGGAGGTCAGAGTTGTAAAACAAGACGCTTTTAATGCCCCTTAGAAGATACGTGGAGGTCAGAGTGGTATAACAAGACGCTTTTAATGCCCCTTACAAGAAACTTGGAGGTCAGAGTGGTATAACAAGACGCTTTTAATGCCCCTTACAAGAGACGTGGAGGTCAGCGTGCAATAACAAGACACTTTTATTGCCCCTCAGAAGAAACGTGGAGGTCAGAGTGGTATAACAAGTCCCTTTTAATGCCAGTCAGAAAAGAGGTTTAGGTCAGAGTGGAATAAAAAGACGCTCTTAATGCCCCTAACAGAGAAGTGGAGGTCAGAGTGGTATAACAAATGCTTTTAATGCCCCTTACAAGAGATGTGGAGGTCAGAGTGGTATAACAAGATGCTTTTAATGCCCCTCAGAAGAGACGTGGAGGTCAGAGTGGTATAACAAGACGCTTTTAATGCCCCTCACAAGAGACATGGAGGTCAGAGTGGTATAACAAGATGATTTTAATGCCCCTCAGAAGGGACGTGGAGGTCAGAGTGGTATAACAAGATGCTTTTAATGCCCCTTACAAGAGATGTGGAGGTCAGAGTGGTATAACAAGACGTCTTTAATGCCCCTCAGAATAGACGTGGAGGTCAGAGTGGTATAACAAGATGGTTTTAATGCCACTCCAAAGAGACGTGGAGGTCAGAGTGGTATAACAAGATGCTTTTAATGCCCCTTACAAAAGACGTGGAGGTCCGAGTGGTTTAGCAAGACGCTTTTAATGCTCCTTACAAGAGACGTGGAGGTCAGAGAGGTCTAACAAGACGCTTTAATGCCCCTCAGAAGAGATGTGGAGGTCAGAGTTGTATAACAAGACGCTTTTAATGCCCCTTAGAAGATACGTGGAGGTCAGAGTGGTATAACAAGACGGTTTTAATGCCCCTTACAAGAAACGTGGAGGTCAGAGTGGTATAACAAGATGCTTTTAATGCCCCTTATAAGAGACGTGGAGGTCAGAGTGGTATAACAAGACGCTTTTAATGCCCCTTACAAAAAACGTGGAGGTCAGAGTGGTATAACAAGACGCTTTTAATGCCCCTCAAAAGAGAAGTGGAGGTCAGAGTGGTATAGCAAGACGGTTTTAATGCCACTTACAAGAGACGTGGAGGTCAGAGTGGTATAACAAGAAGTTTTTAATGCCCCTCAGAAGACACATGGAGGTCAGAGTGGTATAACAAGATGCTTTTAATGCCCCTTGCAACAGACGTGGAGGTCAGAGTGGTATAACAAAACACTTTTAATGTCCCTCAGAAGAGACGTGGAGGTCAGAGTGGTATAACAAGACGCTTTTAATGGCCTTTACAATAGAAGTCGAGGTCAGAGTGGTATAACAAGATGCTTTTAATGCCCCTCCGAAGAGACGTGCATGTCAGAGTGGTATAACAAGATGCTTTTAATGCCCCTCAGAAGAGACGCGGAGGTCAGAGGGGTATAACAAGATGCTTTTAATGCCCCTCAGAAGAGACGTGGAGGTCAAAGTGGTATGACAAGATGCTTTAAATGCCTCTTACAAGAGTCGTGGAGGTCCGAGTGGTTTAACAAGACGCTTTTAACGCTCCTTACAAGAGACGTGGAGGTCAGAGACGTATAACAAGATGCTTTTAATGCCCCTCAGAAGAGATGTGGAGGTCAGAGTTGTATATCAAGACGCTTTTAATGACCCTTATAAGAGACGTGGAGGTCAGAGTGGTATAACAAGACACTTTTAATGCCCCTTACAAGAAACGTGGAGGTCAGAGTGGTATAACAAGACGCTTTTAATGCCCCTTACAAAAGACATGGAGGTCAGAGTGGTATAACAAAACTGTTTTAATGCCCCTTACAAAAGACGTGGAGGTCAGAGTAGTATAACAAGAGGCTTCTAATGCCCCTCAGAAGAGACGTGAAGGTCAGAGTGGTATAACACAACGCTTTTAAAGCCCCTTACAAGAGACGTGGAGGTCAGAGTGGTATAACAAGACACTTTTAATGCCACTCAGAAGAGACTTGGAGGTCAGAGTGGTATAGCAAGACTCTTTTATTGCCACTTACAAGAGACGTGGAGGTCAGAGTGGTATAACAAGACGCTTTTAATGCCCCTCAGAAGAGATGTGGAGGTCAGAGTGGTATAGCAAGATGCTTTTAATGCCCCTTATAAGAGATGTGGAGGTCAGAGTGGTATAACAAGACGCTTTTAATGCCCCTCAGAAGAGACGTGGAGGTCAGAGTGGTATAACAAGACGCTCTTAATGCCCCTTACAAGAGACGTGGAGGTCAGAGTGGTATAACAAATGCTTTTAATGCCCCTTACAAGAGACGTGGAGGTCAGAGTGGTATAACAAGATGATTTTAATGCCCCTCAGAAGAGACGTGGAGGTCAGAGTTGTATAACAAGATGCTTTTAATGCCCCTTACAAGAGACATGGAGGTCAGAGTGGTATAACAAGATGATTTTAATGCCCCTCAGAAGGGACGTGGAGGTCAGAGTGGTATAACAAGACGCTTTTAAGGCCCCTTACAAGAGATGTGGAGGTCAGAGTGGTATAACAAGACGTCTTTAATGCCCCTCAGAATAGACGTGGAGGTCAGAGTGGTATAACAAGATGGTTTTAATGCCCCTCCAAAGAGATGTGGAGGTCAGAGTGGTATAACAAGATGCTTTTAATGCCCCTTACAAAAGACGTGGAGGTCCGAGTGGTTTAGCAAGACGCTTTTAATGCTCCTTAAAAGAGACGTGGAGGTCAGAGAGGTCTAACAAGACGCTTTAATGCCCCTCAGAAGAGATGTGGAGGTCAGAGTTGTATATCAAGACGCTTTTAATGCCCCTTAGAAGATACGTGGAGGTCAGAGTGGTATAACAAGACGCTTTTAATGCCCCTTACAAGAAACATGGAGGTCAGAGTGGTATAACAAGACGCTTTTAATGCCCCTTACAAGAGACGTGGAGGTCAGAGTGCAATAACAAGACACTTTTATTGCCCCTCAGAAGAAACGTGGAGGTCAGAGTGGTATAACAAGTCGCTTTTAATGCCTGTCAGAAAAGAGGTGGAGGTCAGAGCGGAATAAAAAGACGCTCTTAATACCCCTTACAAGAGAAGTAGAGGTCAGAGTGGTATAACAAATGCTTTTAATGCCCCTTACAAGAGACGTGGAGGTCAGAGTGGTATAACAAGACGCTTTTAATGCCCCTCAGAAGAGACGTGGAGGTCAGAGTGGTATAACAAGACGCTTTTAATGCCCCTTACAAGAGACATGGAGGTCAGAGTGATATAACAAGACGATTTTAATGCCCCTCAGAAGGGACGTGGAGGTCAGAGTGGTATAACAAGACGCTTTTAATGCCCCTCAGAAGAGACGTGGAGCACAGAGTGGTATAACAAGATGCTTTTAATGCCCCTCAGAAGAGACGTGGAGGTCAGAGTGGTATAGCAAGACGCTTTTAATGCCCCTTACAAGAGACGTGGAGGTCAGAGTGGTATAACAAGACGCTTTTAATGCCCCTTACAAGAGACGTGGAGGTCAGAGTGGTATAACAATACGGTTTTAATGCCCCTCAGAAGAGACGTGGAGGTCAGAGTGGTATAACAAGACACTTTAAATGCGCCTTACCAGAGACTAGGATGTCAGAGTGGTATAACAAGATGCTTTTAATTCCCCTCAGAAGAGACGTGGAGGTCAGAGTGGTATAACAAGATGCTTTTAATGCCCCTCAGAATAGACGTGGTGGTCAGAGTGGTATAACAAGACGCTTTTAATGCCCCTTAGAAGAGACGTGAAGGTCAGAGTGGTATAACAAGATGCTTTGAATGCCCCTTACAAGAGACGCAAAGTTCATAGTGGTAAAACAAGACGCATTTAATGCCCCTCAGAAGAGACGTGGAGGTCAGTGTGGTAAAAGAAGATGCTTTTAATGCCCCTTACAAGAGACGTGGAGGTCAGAGTCGTATAACAAGACGCTTTTAATGCCCCTTACAAGAGACGTGGAGGTCAGAGTGGTATAAAAAGACTCTTTTAATGCCCATCAGAAGAGACGTGGAGGTCTGAGTGGTATAACAAAACGCTTTTAATGCCCCTTACAAGAGACGTGGAGGTCAGAGTGGTATAACAAGATGCTTTTAATGCCCCTTACAAATGACGTGGAGGTCAGAGTGGTATAACAAGATGCTTTTAATGCCCCTCAGAAGAGATGTGGAGGTCAGAGAGGTATAACACGACGCTTTTAATGCCCCTTACAAGAGACGTGGAGGTCAGAGTGGTATAACAAGACGCTTTTAATGCCCCTCAGAAGAGACGTGGAGGTCAGAGTGGTATAAAAAGATGCTTTAAATGCCGCTTACAAGAGACGTGGAGGTCCGAGTTGTATAACAAGACGCTATTAATGCTCCTTACAAGAGACGTGGAGGTCAGAGAGGTATAACAAGGCGCTTTTCATGCCCCTCAGAAGAGATGTAGAGGTCACAGATGTGTAACAAAACGCTTTTAATGCCCCTTATAAGAGACATGGAGGTCAGAGTGGTATAACAAGACGCTTTTATTGCCCCTTTCAAGAAACGTGGAGGTCAGAGTCTTATAACAAGACGCTTTTAAAGCCCCTCAAAACAGACGTGGAGGTCAGAGTGGTATAACAAGAAGCTTTTAATGCCACTTACAAGAGACTTGGAGGTCAGAGTGGTATAACAAGACGCTTTAAATGCACCTCAGAAGAGACGTGGAGGTCAGAGTGGTATAACAAGACGCTTTTAATGCCCCTTACAAGAGACGTGGAGGTCAGAGTGGTATAACAAGACTCATTTAATGCCCCTCAGAAGAGACGTGGAGGTCAGAGTGGTATAACAAGACGCTTTCAATGGCCCTTACAAGAGACGTGGAGGTCAGAGTGGCATAACAAGACGCTTTCATTGCCCCTCAGAAGAGACGTGGAGGTCAGAGTGGAATAACAAGACGCTATTAATGCCCATTACAAGAGACGTGGAGGTCAGAGTGGTATAACAAGATGCTTTTAATGCCCCTCAGAAGAGAGGTGGAGGTCAGAGGGGTATAACAAGACGCATTTAATGCCGCTTACAAGAGACGTGGAGGTCAGAGTCGTATAGCAAGACGATTTTAATGCCCCTTAAAAGAGACGTGAACGTCAGAGTGGTATAAAAAGACGCTTTTAATGCCCCTCAGAAGAGACGTGGAGGTAAGAGTGGTATAACAAGACGCTTTTAATGCCCCTCAGAAGAGACGTGGAGGTCAGAGAGGTCTAACAAGACGCTTTAATGCCCCTCAGAAGAGATGTGGAGGTCAGAGTTGTATAACAAGACGCTTTTAATGCCCCTTAGAAGATACGTGGAGGTCAGAGTGGTATAACAAGACGCTTTTAATGCCCCTTACAAGAAACGTGGAGGTCAGAGTGGTATAACAAGATGCTTTTAATGCCCCTTATAAGAGACGTGGAGGTCAGAGTGGTATAACAAGACGCTTTTAATGCCCCTTACAAGAAACGTGGAGGTCAGGGTGGTATAACAAGACGCTTTTAATGCCCCTCAAAAGAGAAGTGGAGGTCAGAGTCGTATAGCAAGACGGTTTTAATGCCACTTACAAGAGACGTGGAGGTCAGAGTGGTATAACAAGATGCTTTTAATGCCCCTCAGAAGACACATGGAGGTCAGAGTGGTATAACAAGATGCTTTTAATGCCCCTTGCAACAGACGTGGAGGTCAGAGTGGTATAACAAGACACTTTTAATGTCCCTCAGAAGAGACGTGGAGGTCAGAGTGGTATAACAAGACGCTTTTAATGGCCCTTACAATAGAAGTCGAGGTCAGAGTGGTATAACAAGACGCTTTTAATGCCCCTCCGAAGAGACGTGCATGTCAGAGTGGTATAACAAGATGCTTTTAATGCCCCTCAGAAGAGACGCGGAGGTCAGAGGGGTATAACAAGATGCTTTTAATGCCCCTCAGAAGAGACGTGGAGGTCAAAGTGGTATGACAAGATGCTTTAAATGCCTCTTACAAGAGTCGTGGAGGTCCGAGTTGTTTAACAAGACGCTTTTAACGCTCCTTACAAGAGACGTGGAGGTCAGAGACGTATAACAAGATGCTTTTAATGCCCCTCAGAAGAGATGTGGAGGTCAGAGTTGTATATCAAGACGCTTTTAATGACCCTTATGAGACGTGGAGGTCAGAGTGGTATAACAAGACACTTTTAATGCCCCTTACAAGAAACGTGGAGGTCAGAGTGGTATAACAAGACGCTTTTAATGCCCCTTACAAAAGACATGGATGTCAGAGTGGTATAACAAAACTGTTTTAATGCCCCTTACAAAAGACGTGGAGGTCAGAGTAGTATAACAAGAGGCTTCTAATGCCCCTCAGAAGTGACGTGAAGGTCAGAGTGGTATAACACAACGCTTTTAAAGCCCCTTACAAGAGACGTGGAGGTCAGAGTGGTATAACAAGACACTTTTAATGCCACTCAGAAGAGACTTGGAGGTCAGAGTGGTATAGCAAGACTCTTTTATTGCCACTTACAAGAGACGTGGAGGTCAGAGTGGTATAACAAGACGCTTTTAATGCCCCTCAGAAGAGACGTGGAGGTCAGAGTGGTATAACAAGACGCTTTTAATGCCTGTCAGAAGAGAGGTGGAGGTCAGAGTGGTATAACAAGACGCTCTTAATGCCCCTTACAAGAGACGTGGAGGTCAGAGTGGTATAACAAATGCTTTTAATGCCCCTTACAAGAGACGTGGAGGTCAGAGTGGTATAACAAGATGCTTTTAATGCCCCTCAGAAGAGACGTGGAGGTCAGAGTGGTATAACAAGATGCTTTTAATGCCCCTTACAAGAGACATGGAGGTCAGAGTGGTATAACAAGATGATTTTAATGCCCCTCAGAAGGGACGTGGAGGTCAGAGTGGTATAACAAGACGCTTTTAATGCCCCTTACAAGAGATGTGGAGGTCAGAGTGGTATAACAAGACGTCTTTAATGCCCCTCAGAATAGACGTGGAGGTCAGAGTGGTATAATAAGATGGTTTTAATGCCCCTCCAAAGAGATGTGGAGGTCAGAGTGGTATAACAAGATGCTTTTAATGCCCCTTACAAAAGACGTGGAGGTCTGAGTGGTTTAGCAAGACGCTTTTAATGCTCCTTACAAGAGACGTGGAGGTCAGAGAGGTCTAACAAGACGCTTTAATGCCCCTCAGAAGAGATGTGGAGGTCAGAGTTGTATATCAAGACGCTTTTAATGCCCCTTAGAAGATACGTGGAGGTCAGAGTGGTATAACAAGACGCTTTTAATGCCCCTTACAAGAAACATGGAGGTCAGAGTGGTATAACAAGACGCTTTTAATGCCCCTTACAAGAGACGTGGAGGTCAGAGTGCAATAACAAGACACTTTTATTGCCCCTCAGAAGAAACGTGGAGGTCAGAGTGGTATAACAAGTCGCTTTTAATGCCTGTCAGAAAAGAGGTGGAGGTCAGAGCGGAATAAAAAGACGCTCTTAAAACCCCTTACAAGAGAAGTAGAGGTCAGAGTGGTATAACAAATGCATTTAATGCCCCTTACAAGAGACGTGGAGGTCAGAGTGGTATAACAAGACGCTTTTAATGCCCCTCAGAAGAGACGTGGAGGTCAGAGTGGTATAACAAGACGCTTTTAATGCCCCTTACAAGAGACATGGAGGTCAGAGTGATATAACAAGACGATTTTAATGCCCCTCAGAAGGGACGTGGAGGTCAGAGTGGTATAACAAGACGCTTTTAATGCCCCTCAGAAGAGACGTGGAGCACAGAGTGGTATAACAAGATGCTTTTAATGACCCTCAGAAGAGACGTGGAGGTCAGAGTGGTATAGCAAGACGCTTTTAATGCCCCTTACAAGAGACGTGGAGGTCAGAGTGGTATAACAAGACGCTTTTAATGCCCCTTACAAGAGACGTGGAGGTCAGAGTGGTATAACAATACGGTTTTAATGCCCCTCAGAAGAGACGTGGAGGTCAGAGTGGTATAACAAGACGCTTTTAATGCCCCTCAGAATAGACGTGGTGGTCAGAGTGGTATAACAAGACGCTTTTAATGCCCCTTAGAAGAGACGTGAAGGTCAGAGTGGTATAACAAGATGCTTTGAATGCCCCTTACAAGAGACGCAAAGTTCATAGTGGTAAAACAAGACGCATTTAATGCCCCTCAGAAGAGACGTGGAGGTCAGTGTGGTAAAAGAAGATGCTTTTAATGCCCCTTACATGAGACGTGGAGGTCAGAGTCGTATAACAAGACGCTTTTAATGCCCCTTACAAGAGACGTGGAGGTCAGAGTGGTATAAAAAGACTCTTTTAATGCCCATAAGAAGAGATGTAGAGGTCACAGATGTGTAACAAAACGCTTTTAATGCCCCTTATAAGAGACATGGAGGTCAGAGTGGTATAACAAGACGCTTTTATTGCCCCTTACAAGAAACGTGGAGGTCAGAGTCTTATAACAAGACGATTTTAAAGCCCCTCAAAACAGACGTGGAGGTCAGCGTGGTATAACAAGAAGCTTTTATTGCCACTTACAAGAGACTTGGAGGTCAGAGTGGTATAACAAGACGCTTTAAATGCACCTCAGAAGAGACGTGGAGGTCAGAGTGGTATAACAAGACGCTTTTAATGCCCCTTACAAGAGACGTGGAGGTCAGAGTGGTATAACAAGACTCATTTAATGCCCCTCAGAAGAGACGTGGAGGTCAGAGTGGTATAACAAGACGCTTTCAATGGCCCTTACAAGAGACGTGGAGGTCAGAGTGGCATAACAAGACGCTTTCATTGCCCCTCAGAAGAGACGTGGAGGTCAGAGTGGAATAACAAGACGCTATTAATGCCCATTACAAGAGACGTGGAGGTCAGAGTGGTATAACAAGATGCTTTTAATGCCCCTCAGAAGAGAGGTGGAGGTCAGAGGGGTATAACAAGACGCATTTAATGCCGCTTACAAGAGACGTGGAGGTCAGAGTCGTATAGCAAGACGATTTTAATGCCCCTTAAAAGAGACATGGACGTCAGAGTGGTATAAAAAGACGCTTTTAATGCCCCTCAGAAGAGACGTGGAGGTAAGAGTGGTATAACAAGACGCTTTTAATGCCCCTCAGAAGAGACGTGGAGGTCAGAGTGGTATAAAAAGACACTTTTAATGCCCCTCAGAAGAGACGTGGTGGTCAGAGTGGTATAACAAGACGCTTTTAATGCCCCTTAAAGTAGACGTGTAAGTCAGAGTGGTATAACAAGACGCTTTTAATGCCCCTCAGAAGAGACATGGAGTTCAGAGTGGTATAACCACGACCCTTTTAATGCCCCTTACAAGATACGTGGAGGTCAGAGAGGTATAACAAGAGCCTATTAATTGCCCTCAGAAGACACGTGGAGGTCAGAGTGGTACAACAAGACACTTTTAATGCCTGTCAGAAGAGAGGTGGAGGTCAGATTGGTATAACAAGACGCATTTAATGCCCCTTAAAATAGACGTGGAGGTCAGAGTGGTATAACAAGACGCTTTTAATGCACCTCAGAAGAGACGTGGAGGTCAGAGTGGTATAACAAGACGCTTTTAATGCCCCTCAGAAGAGATGTGGAGGTCAGAGTTGTATATCAAGACGCTTTTAATGCCCCTTAGAAGATACGTGGAGGTCAGAGTGGTATAACAAGACACTTTTAATGCCCCTACAAGAAACATGGAGGTCAGAGTGGTATAACAAGACGCTTTTAATGCCCCTTACAAGAGACGTGGAGGTCAGAGTGCAATAACAAGACACTTTTATTGCCCCTCAGAAGAAACGTGGAGGTCAGAGTGGTATAACAAGTCGCTTTTAATGCCTGTCAGAAAAGAGGTGGAGGTCAGAGCGGAATAAAAAGACACTCTTAATACCCCTTACAAGAGAAGTAGAGGTCAGAGTGGTATAACAAATGCTTTTAATGCCCCTTACAAGAGACGTGGAGGTCAGAGTGGTATAACAAGACGCTTTTAATGCCCCTCAGAAGAGACGTGGAGGTCAGAGTGGTATAACAAGACGCTTTTAATGCCCCTTACAAGAGACATGGAGGTCAGAGTGATATAACAAGACGATTTTAGTGCCCCTCAGAAGGGACGTGGAGGTCAGAGTGGTATAACAAGACGCTTTTAATGCCCCTCAGAAGAGACGTGGAGCACAGAGTGGTATAACAAGAAGCTTTTAATGCCCCTCAGAAGAGACGTGGAGGTCAGAGTGGTATAGCAAGACGCTTTTAATGCCCCTTACAAGAGACGTGGAGATCAGAGTGGTATAACAAGACGCTTTTAATGCCCCTTACAGGAGACGTGGAGGTCAGAGTGGTATAACAATACGGTTTTAATGCCCCTCAGAAGAGACGTGGAGCTCAGAGTGGTATAACAAGACGCTTTTAATGCCCCTCAGAATAGACGTGGTGGTCAGAGTGGTATAACAAGACGCTTTTAATGCCCCTTAGAAGAGACGTGAAGGTCAGAGTGGTATAACAAGATGCTTTGAATGCCCCTTACAAGAGACGCAAAGTTCATAGTGGTAAAACAAGACGCATTTAATGCCCCTCAGAAGAGACGTGGAGGTCAGTGTGGTAAAAGAAGATGCTTTTAATGCCCCTTACATGAGACGTGGAGGTCAGAGTCGTATAACAAGACGCTTTTAATGCCCCTTACAAGAGACGTGGAGGTCAGCGTGGTATAAAAAGACTCTTTTAATGCCCATCAGAAGAGACGTGGAGGTCTGAGTGGTATAACAAAACGCTTTTAATGCCGCTTACAAGAGACGTGGAGGTCAGAGTGGTATAACAAGATGCTTTTAATGCCCCTTACAAATGACGTGGAGGTCAGAGTGTTATAACAAGATGCTTTTAATGCCCCTCAGAAGAGACGTGGAGATCAGAGTGGTATAACACGACGCTTTTAATGCCCCTTACAAGAGACGTGGAGGTCAGAGTGGTATAACAAGACGCTTTTAATGCCCCTCAGAAGAGACGTGGAGGTCAGAGTGGTATAAAAAGATGCTTTAAATGCCGCTTACAAGAGACGTGGAGGTCCGAGTTGTATAACAAGACGCTATTAATGCTCCTTACAAGAGACGTGGAGGTCAGAGAGGTATAACAAGACGCTTTTCATGCCCCTCAGAAGAGATGTAGAGGTCACAGATGTGTAACAAAACGCTTTTAATGCCACTTATAAGAGACATGGAGGTCAGAGTGGTATAACAAGACGCTTTTATTGCCCCTTACAAGAAACGTGGAGGTCAGAGTCTTATAACAAGACGCTTTTAAAGCCCCTCAAAACAGACGTGGAGGTCAGAGTGGTATAACAAGAAGCTTTTAATGCCACTTACAAGAGACTTGGAGGTCAGAGTGGTATAACAAGACGCTTTAAATGCACCTCAGAAGAGACGTGGAGGTCAGAGTGGTATAACAAGACGCTTTTAATGCCCCTTACAAGAGACGTGGAGGTCAGAGTGGTATAACAAGACTCATTTAATGCCCCTCAGAAGAGACGTGGAGGTCAGAGTGGTATAACAAGACGCTTTCAATGGCCCTTACAAGAGACGTGGAGGTCAGAGTGGCATAACAAGACGCTTTTATTGCCCCTCAGAAGAGACGTGGAGGTCAGAGTGGAATAACAAGACGCTATTAATGCCCATTACAAGAGACGTGGAGGTCAGAGTGGTATAACAAGATGCTTTTAATGCCCCTCAGAAGAGAGGTGGAGGTCAGAGGGGTATAACAAGACGCATTTAATGCCGCTTACAAGAGACGTGGAGGTCAGAGTCGTATAGCAAGACGATTTTAATGCCCCTTAAAAGAGACATGGACGTCAGAGTGGTATAAAAAGACGCTTTTAATGCCCCTCAGAAGAGACGTGGAGGTAAGAGTGGTATAACAAGACGCTTTTAATGCCCCTCAGAAGAGACGTGGAGGTCAGAGTGGTATAAAAAGACACTTTTAATGCCCCTCAGAAGAGACGTGGTGGTCAGAGTGGTATAACAAGACGCTTTTAATGCCCCTTAAAGTAGACGTGGAAGTCAGAGTGGTATAACAAGACGCTTTTAATGCCCCTCAGAAGAGACATGGAGTTCAGAGTGGTATAACCACGACGCTTTTAATGCCCCTTACAAGATACGTGAAGGTCAGAGAGGTATAACAAGAGCCTATTAATTCCCCTCAGAATACACGTGGAGGTCAGAGTGGTACAACAAGACACTTTTAATGCCTGTCAGAAGAGAGGTGGAGGTCAGATTGGTATAACAAGACGAATTTAATGCCCCTTAAAATAGACGTGGAGGTCAGAGTGGTATAACAAGATGCTTTTAACGCACCTCAGAAGAGACGTGGAGGTCAGAGTGGTATAACAAGACGCTTTTAATGCCCCGCAGAAGAGACGTGGAGGTCAGAGTGGTATAACATTACGCTTATATTGCCCCTTACAAGAGACGTGGAGGTCAGAGTGGTATAACAAGATGCTTTTAAAACCCCTCAGAAGGGACGTGCATGTCAGAGTGGTATAACCAGAAGCTTTTAATGCCCCTTACAAGAGATGTGGAGGTCAGAGTGGTATGACAAGGCGCTTTTAATGCCCCTCAGAAGAGACGTGGAGGTCAGAGTCGTATAACAATGCGCTTTTAATGCCCCTCAGAAGAGACGTGGAGGACAGAGTGGTATAACAAGAAGTTTTTAATGCCCCTCAGAAGAGACGTGGAGGTCGGAGTGGTATAACAAGACGCTTTTAATGCCCCTTACAAGAGACGTGGAGGTCAGAGTGGTAGAACAAGACGCTTTTATTGCCCCTTACAAGAGACGTGGAGGTCAGAGTGGTATAACATGACACTTTTAATGCCCCTCAGAAGAGACGTGGAGGTCAGAGTGGTATAACAAGACGTTTTTAATGCCTGTCAGAAGAGAGGTATAGGTCAGTGCGGTACAACAAGACGCTTTTGTTGCCCCTTACAAGAGACGTGGAGGTCAGAGTGGTATAACAAGATGCTTTTAATGCCCCTTACAAGAGACGTGGAGGTCAGAGTGGTATAACAATACGCTTTTAATGCCCTTCAGAAGAGACGTGACGGTCAGAGTGGTATAACAAGACGCTTTTAATGCCCCTTACAAGAGACGTGGAGGTCAGAGTGGTATAACAAGACTCATTTAATGCCCCTCAGAAGAGACGTGGAGGTCAGAGTGGTATAACAAGACGCTTTCAATGGCCCTTACAAGAGACGTGGAGGTCAGAGTGGCATAACAAGACGCTTTCATTGCCCCTCAGAAGAGACGTGGAGGTCAGAGTGGAATAACAAGACGCTATTAATGCCCATTACAAGAGACGTGGAGGTCAGAGTGGTATAACAAGATGCTTTTAATGCCCCTCAGAAGAGAGGTGGAGGTCAGAGGGGTATAACAAGACGCATTTAATGCCGCTTACAAGAGACGTGGAGGTCAGAGTCGTATAGCAAGACGATTTTAATGCCCCTTAAAAGAGACATGGACGTCAGAGTGGTATAAAAAGACGCTTTTAATGCCCCTCAGAAGAGACGTGGAGGTAAGAGTGGTATAACAAGACGCTTTTAATGCCCCTCAGAAGAGACGTGGAGGTCAGAGTGGTATAAAAAGACACTTTTAATGCCCCTCAGAAGAGACGTGGTGGTCAGAGTGGTATAACAAGACGCTTTTAATGCCCCTTAAAGTAGACGTGTAAGTCAGAGTGGTATAACAAGACGCTTTTAATGCCCCTCAGAAGAGACATGGAGTTCAGAGTGGTATAACCACGACCCTTTTAATGCCCCTTACAAGATACGTGGAGGTCAGAGAGGTATAACAAGAGCCTATTAATTGCCCTCAGAAGACACGTGGAGGTCAGAGTGGTACAACAAGACACTTTTAATGCCTGTCAGAAGAGAGGTGGAGGTCAGATTGGTATAACAAGACGCATTTAATGCCCCTTAAAATAGACGTGGAGGTCAGAGTGGTATAACAAGACGCTTTTAATGCACCTCAGAAGAGACGTGGAGGTCAGAGTGGTATAACAAGACGCTTTTAATGCCCCTCAGAAGAGATGTGGAGGTCAGAGTTGTATATCAAGACGCTTTTAATGCCCCTTAGAAGATACGTGGAGGTCAGAGTGGTATAACAAGACACTTTTAATGCCCCTTACAAGAAACATGGAGGTCAGAGTGGTATAACAAGACGCTTTTAATGCCCCTTACAAGAGACGTGGAGGTCAGAGTGCAATAACAAGACACTTTTATTGCCCCTCAGAAGAAACGTGGAGGTCAGAGTGGTATAACAAGTCGCTTTTAATGCCTGTCAGAAAAGAGGTGGAGGTCAGAGCGGAATAAAAAGACGCTCTTAATACCCCTTACAAGAGAAGTAGAGGTCAGAGTGGTATAACAAATGCTTTTAATGCCCCTTACAAGAGACGTGGAGGTCAGAGTGGTATAACAAGACGCTTTTAATGCCCCTCAGAAGAGACGTGGAGGTCAGAGTGGTATAACAAGACGCTTTTAATGCCCCTTACAAGAGACATGGAGGTCAGAGTGATATAACAAGACGATTTTAGTGCCCCTCAGAAGGGACGTGGAGGTCAGAGTGGTATAACAAGACGCTTTTAATGCCCCTCAGAAGAGACGTGGAGCACAGAGTGGTATAACAAGAAGCTTTTAATGCCCCTCAGAAGAGACGTGGAGGTCAGAGTGGTATAGCAAGACGCTTTTAATGCCCCTTACAAGAGACGTGGAGATCAGAGTGGTATAACAAGACGCTTTTAATGCCCCTTACAGGAGACGTGGAGGTCAGAGTGGTATAACAATACGGTTTTAATGCCCCTCAGAAGAGACGTGGAGCTCAGAGTGGTATAACAAGACGCTTTTAATGCCCCTCAGAATAGACGTGGTGGTCAGAGTGGTATAACAAGACGCTTTTAATGCCCCTTAGAAGAGACGTGAAGGTCAGAGTGGTATAACAAGATGCTTTGAATGCCCCTTACAAGAGACGCAAAGTTCATAGTGGTAAAACAAGACGCATTTAATGCCCCTCAGAAGAGACGTGGAGGTCAGTGTGGTAAAAGAAGATGCTTTTAATGCCCCTTACATGAGACGTGGAGGTCAGAGTCGTATAACAAGACGCTTTTAATGCCCCTTACAAGAGACGTGGAGGTCAGCGTGGTATAAAAAGACTCTTTTAATGCCCATCAGAAGAGACGTGGAGGTCTGAGTGGTATAACAAAACGCTTTTAATGCCGCTTACAAGAGACGTGGAGGTCAGAGTGGTATAACAAGATGCTTTTAATGCCCCTTACAAATGACGTGGAGGTCAGAGTGTTATAACAAGATGCTTTTAATGCCCCTCAGAAGAGACGTGGAGATCAGAGTGGTATAACACGACGCTTTTAATGCCCCTTACAAGAGACGTGGAGGTCAGAGTGGTATAACAAGACGCTTTTAATGCCCCTCAGAAGAGACGTGGAGGTCAGAGTGGTATAAAAAGATGCTTTAAATGCCGCTTACAAGAGACGTGGAGGTCCGAGTTGTATAACAAGACGCTATTAATGCTCCTTACAAGAGACGTGGAGGTCAGAGAGGTATAACAAGACGCTTTTCATGCCCCTCAGAAGAGATGTAGAGGTCACAGATGTGTAACAAAACGCTTTTAATGCCACTTATAAGAGACATGGAGGTCAGAGTGGTATAACAAGACGCTTTTATTGCCCCTTACAAGAAACGTGGAGGTCAGAGTCTTATAACAAGACGCTTTTAAAGCCCCTCAAAACAGACGTGGAGGTCAGAGTGGTATAACAAGAAGCTTTTAATGCCACTTACAAGAGACTTGGAGGTCAGAGTGGTATAACAAGACGCTTTAAATGCACCTCAGAAGAGACGTGGAGGTCAGAGTGGTATAACAAGACGCTTTTAATGCCCCTTACAAGAGACGTGGAGGTCAGAGTGGTATAACAAGACTCATTTAATGCCCCTCAGAAGAGACGTGGAGGTCAGAGTGGTATAACAAGACGCTTTCAATGGCCCTTACAAGAGACGTGGAGGTCAGAGTGGCATAACAAGACGCTTTTATTGCCCCTCAGAAGAGACGTGGAGGTCAGAGTGGAATAACAAGACGCTATTAATGCCCATTACAAGAGACGTGGAGGTCAGAGTGGTATAACAAGATGCTTTTAATGCCCCTCAGAAGAGAGGTGGAGGTCAGAGGGGTATAACAAGACGCATTTAATGCCGCTTACAAGAGACGTGGAGGTCAGAGTCGTATAGCAAGACGATTTTAATGCCCCTTAAAAGAGACATGGACGTCAGAGTGGTATAAAAAGACGCTTTTAATGCCCCTCAGAAGAGACGTGGAGGTAAGAGTGGTATAACAAGACGCTTTTAATGCCCCTCAGAAGAGACGTGGAGGTCAGAGTGGTATAAAAAGACACTTTTAATGCCCCTCAGAAGAGACGTGGTGGTCAGAGTGGTATAACAAGACGCTTTTAATGCCCCTTAAAGTAGACGTGGAAGTCAGAGTGGTATAACAAGACGCTTTTAATGCCCCTCAGAAGAGACATGGAGTTCAGAGTGGTATAACCACGACGCTTTTAATGCCCCTTACAAGATACGTGAAGGTCAGAGAGGTATAACAAGAGCCTATTAATTCCCCTCAGAATACACGTGGAGGTCAGAGTGGTACAACAAGACACTTTTAATGCCTGTCAGAAGAGAGGTGGAGGTCAGATTGGTATAACAAGACGAATTTAATGCCCCTTAAAATAGACGTGGAGGTCAGAGTGGTATAACAAGATGCTTTTAACGCACCTCAGAAGAGACGTGGAGGTCAGAGTGGTATAACAAGACGCTTTTAATGCCCCGCAGAAGAGACGTGGAGGTCAGAGTGGTATAACATTACGCTTATATTGCCCCTTACAAGAGACGTGGAGGTCAGAGTGGTATAACAAGATGCTTTTAAAACCCCTCAGAAGGGACGTGCATGTCAGAGTGGTATAACCAGAAGCTTTTAATGCCCCTTACAAGAGATGTGGAGGTCAGAGTGGTATGACAAGGCGCTTTTAATGCCCCTCAGAAGAGACGTGGAGGTCAGAGTCGTATAACAATGCGCTTTTAATGCCCCTCAGAAGAGACGTGGAGGACAGAGTGGTATAACAAGAAGTTTTTAATGCCCCTCAGAAGAGACGTGGAGGTCGGAGTGGTATAACAAGACGCTTTTAATGCCCCTTACAAGAGACGTGGAGGTCAGAGTGGTAGAACAAGACGCTTTTATTGCCCCTTACAAGAGACGTGGAGGTCAGAGTGGTATAACATGACACTTTTAATGCCCCTCAGAAGAGACGTGGAGGTCAGAGTGGTATAACAAGACGTTTTTAATGCCTGTCAGAAGAGAGGTATAGGTCAGTGCGGTACAACAAGACGCTTTTGTTGCCCCTTACAAGAGACGTGGAGGTCAGAGTGGTATAACAAGATGCTTTTATTGCCCCTTACAAGAAACGTGGAGGTCAGAGTCTTATAACAAGACGCTTTTAAACCCCTCAAAACAGACGTGGAGGTCAGAGTGGTATAACAAGAAGCTTTTAATGCCACTTACAAGAGACTTGGAGGTCAGAGTGGTATAACAAGACGCTTTAAATGCACCTCAGAAGAGACGTGGAGGTCTGAGTGGTATAACAAAACGCTTTTAATGCCCCTTACAAGAGACGTGGAGGTCAGAGTGGTATAACAAGATGCTTTTAATGCCCCTTACAAATGACGTGGAGGTCAGAGTGGTATAACAAGATGCTTTTAATGCCCCTCAGAAGAGACGTGGAGGTCAGAGTGGTATAGCACGACGCTTTTAATGCCCCTTACAAGAGACGTGGAGGTCAGAGTGGTATAACAAGACGCTTTTAATGCCCCTCAGAAGAGACGTGGAGGTCAGAGTGGTATAAAAAGATGCTTTAAATGCCGCTTACAAGAGATGTGGAGGTCCGAGTTGTATAACAAGCCGCTATTAATGCTCCTTACAAGAGACGTGGAGGTCAGAGAGGTATAACAAGACGCATTTCATGCCCCTCAGAAGAGATGTAGAGGTCACAGATGTGTAACAAAACGCTTTTAATGCCCCTTATAAGAGACATGGAGGTCAGAGTGGTATAACAAGACGCTTTTATTGCCCCTTACAAGAAACGTGGAGGTCAGAGTCTTATAACAAGACGCTTTTAAACCCCTCAAAACAGACGTGGAGGTCAGAGTGGTATAACAAGAAGCTTTTAATGCCACTTACAAGAGACTTGGAGGTCAGAGTGGTATAACAAGACGCTTTAAATGTACCTCAGAAGAGACGTGGAGGTCAGAGTGGTATAACAAGACGCTTTTAATGCCCCTTACAAGAGACGTGGAGGTCAGAGTGGTATAACAAGACTCATTTAATGCCCCTCAGAAGAGACGTGGAGGTCAGAGTGGTATAACAAGACGCTTTCAATGGCCCTTACAAGAGACGTGGAGGTCAGAGTGGCATAACAAGACGCTTTCATTGCCCCTCAGAAGAGACGTGGAGGTCAGAGTGGAATAACAAGACGCTATTAATGCCCATTACAAGAGACGTGGAGGTCAGAGTGGTATAACAAGATGATTTTAATGCCCCTCAGAAGAGAGGTGGAGGTCAGAGGGGTATAACAAGACGCATTTAATGCCGCTTACAAGAGACGTGGAGGTCAGAGTCGTATAGCAAGACGATTTTAATGCCCCTTAAAAGAGACATGGACGTCAGAGTGGTATAAAAAGACGCTTTTAATGCCCCTCAGAAGAGACGTGGAGGTAAGAGTGGTATAACAAGACGCTTTTAATGCCCCTCAGAAGAGACGTGGAGGTCAGAGTGGTATAAAAAGACACTTTTAATGCCCCTCAGAAGAGACGTGGTGGTCAGAGTTTTATAACAAGACGCTTTTAATGCCCCTTAAAGTAGACGTGGAAGTCAGAGTGGTATAACAAGATGCTTTTAATGCCCCTCAGAAGAGACATGGAGTTCAGAGTGGTATAACCACGACGCTTTTAATGCCCCTTACAAGATACGTGGAGGTCAGAGAGGTATAACAAGAGCCTATTAATTCCCCTCAGAAGACACGTGGAGGTCAGAGTGGTGCAACAAGACACTTTTAATGCCTGTCAGAAGAGAGGTGGAGGTCAGATTGGTATAACAAGACGCATTTAATGCCCCTTAAAATAGACGTGGAGGTCAGAGTGGTATAACAAGACGCTTTTAATGCACCTCAGAAGAGACGTGGAGGTCAGAGTGGTATAACAAGACGCTTTTAATGCCCCGCAGAAGAGACGTGGAGGTCAGAGTGGTATAACATTACGCTTATATTGCCCCTTACAAGAGACGTGGAGGTCAGAGTGGTATAACAAGGCGCTTTTAATGCCCCTCAGAAGGGACGTGGATGTCAGAGTGGTATAACCAGAAGCTTTTAATGCCCCTTACAAGAGATGTGGAGGTCAGAGTGGTATAACAAGGCGCTTTTAATGCCCCTCAGAAGAGACGTGGAGGTCAGAGTCGTATAACAATGCGCTTTTAATGCCCCTCAGAAGAGACGTGGAGGACAGAGTGGTATAACAAGAAGTTTTTAATGCCCCTCAGAAGAGACGTGGAGGTCGGAGTGGTATAACAAGACGCTTTTAATTCCCCTTACAAGAGACGTGGAGGTCAGAGTGGTAGAACAAGACGCTTTTATTGCCCCTTACAAGAGACGTGTAGGTCAGAGTGGTATAACAAGACACTTTTAATGCCCCTCAGAAGAGATGTGGAGGTCAGAGAGGTATAACAAGACGTTTTTAATGCCTGTCAGAAGAGAGGTATAGGTCAGTGCGGTACAACAAGACGCTTTTATTGCCCCTTACAAGAGACGTGGAGGTCAGAGTGGTATAACAAGATGCTTTTAATGCCCCTTACAAGAGACGTGGAGGTCAGAGTGGTATAACAATACGCTTTTAATGCCCTTCAGAAGAGACGTGACGGTCAGAGTGGTATAACAAGACGCTTTTAATGCCCCTTACAAGAGACGTGGAGGTCAGAGTGGTATAACAAGACGCTTTTAATGCCCATCAGAAGAGACGTGGAGGTCAGAGTGGTATAACAAAACGCTTTTAATGCCCCTTACAAGAGACGTAGAGGTCAGAGTGGTATAACAAGACTCTTTTGATGCCCCTTACAAATGACATGGAGGTCAGAGTGGTATAACAAGACGCTTTTAATGCCCCTCAGAAGAGACGTGGAGATCAGAGTGGTATAACACGAAGCTTTTAATGCCCCTTACAAGAGACGTGGAGGTCAGAGTGGTATAACAAGACGCTTTTAATGCCACTCAGAAGAGACGTGGAGGTCAGAGTGGTATAACAAGATTCTTTTAATGAACCTTACAAGTGACGTGGAGGTCAGAGTGGTATAACAAGACGCTTTTATTGCCACTTACAAGAGACGTGGAGGTCAGAGTGGTATAACAAGACTCTTTTAATGCCCCTTACAAGAGACGTGGAAGTCATAGTGGTATAACAAGATGCTTTTAATGCCCCTTACAAGAGACGTGGAGGTCAGAGTGGTATAACAAGACACTTTTAATGCCCCTCAGAAGAGACGTGGAGGTCAGAGTGGTATAACAAGACGCTTTTAATGCCCCTTACAAGAGACATGGAGGTCAGAGTGGTATAACAAGACGCTTTTAATGCCCCTCAGAAGGGACGTGGAGGTCAGAGTGGTATAACAAGACGCTTTTAATGCCCCTTACAAGAGATGTGGAGGTCAGAGTGGTATAACAAGACTCTTTTAATGCCCCTTACAAGAGACGTGGAGGTCAGAGTGGTATAACAAGACACTTTTAATGCCCCTCAGAAGAGACGTGGAGGTCAGAGTGGTATAACTTGACTCTTTTAATGCCCCTTACAAGAAACGTGGAGGTCAGAGTCGTATAACAAGACGCTTTTAATGCTCCTCAAAAGAGACGTGGAAGTCGGAGTGGTATAACAAGACTCTTTTAATGCCCCTTACAAGAGACGTGGAGGTCAGAGTGGTATAACAAGACGCTTTTAATGCCCCTTACAAGAGACGTTTAGGTCAGAGTGGTATAACAATTGCTTTTAATGCCTGTCAGAAGAGAGGTGGAGGTCAGAGTGGTATAACAAGATGCCTTTAATGCCCCTTACAAGAGACTTGGAGGTCAGAGTGGTATAACAAGACACTTTTAATGCCCCTCAGAAGGGAAGTGGAGGTCAGAATGGTATAACAAGGCGCTTTTAATGCCCCTTACAAGATATGTGGAGGTCAGAGTGGTATAACAAGACGGTTTTAATCCCCCTTAAAAAAGACGTGGAGGTCAGAGTGGTATAACAAGACGCTTTTAATGCACCTCATAAGAGACGTGGAGGTCAGAGTGGTATAACAAGACGCTTTTAATGCCCCTCAGAAGAGATGTGGAGGTCAGAGAAGTGTAACAAGACGCTTTTAATGCCCCTTATAAGAGACGTGGAGGTCAGAGTGGTATAACAAGACGCTTTTAATGCCCCTTACAAGAAACGTGGAGGTCAGAGTCGTATAACAAGATGTTTTTAATGCCCCTCAAAAGAGACGTGGAGGTCAGAGTGGTATAACAAGTCGCTTTTAATGCATGTCAGAAAAGAGGTGGAGGTCAGAGTGGTATAACAAGACGCTTTTAATGCCCCTCAGAAGAGACGTGGAGGTCAGAGTGGTATAACAAGACGCTTTTAATGCCCCATACAAGAGACGTGGAGGTCAGAGTGGTATAACAAGACTCATTTAATGCCCCTCAGAAGAGACGTGGAGGTCAGAGTGGTATAAAAAGACGCTTTTAATGCCCCTCAGAAGAGACGTGGAGGTAAGAGTGGTATAACAAGACGCTTTTAATGCCCCTCAGAAGAGACGTGGAGGTCAGAGTGGTATAAAAAGACACTTTTAATGCCCCTCAGAAGAGACGTGGTGGTCAGAGTGGTATAACAAGACGCTTTTAATGCCCCTTAAAGTAGACATGGAAGTCAGAGTGGTATAACAAGATGCTTTTAATGCCCCTCAGAAGAGACATGGAGTTCAGAGTGGTATAACCACGACGCTTTTAATGCCCCTTACAAGATACGTGGAGGTCAGAGAGGTATAACAAGAGCCTATTAATTCCCCTCAGAAGACACGTGGAGGTCAGAGTGGTGCAACAAGACACTTTTAATGCCTGTCAGAAGAGAGGTGGAGGTCAGATTGGTATAACAAGACGCATTTAATGCCCCTTAAAATAGACGTGGAGGTCAGAGTGGTATAACAAGACGCTTTTAATGCACCTCAGAAGAGACGTGGAGGTCAGAGTGGTATAACAAGACGCTTTTAATGCCCCGCAGAAGAGACGTGGAGGTCAGAGTGGTATAACATTACGCTTATATTGCCCCTTACAAGAGACGTGGAGGTCAGAGTGGTATAACAAGATGCTTTTAAAACCCCTCAGAAGGGACGTGGATGTCAGAGTGGTATAACCAGAAGCTTTTAATGCCCCTTACAAGAGATGTGGAGGTCAGAGTGGTATAACAAGGCGCTTTTAATGCCCCTCAGAAGAGACGTGGAGGTCAGAGTCGTATAACAATGCGCTTTTAATGCCCCTCAGAAGAGACGTGGAGGACAGAGTGGTATAACAAGAAGTTTTTAATGCCCCTCAGAAGAGACGTGGAGGTCGGAGTGGTATAACAAGACGCTTTTAATGCCCCTTACAAGAGACGTGGAGGTCAGAGTGGTAGAACAAGACGCTTTTATTGCCCCTTACAAGAGACGTGGAGGTCAGAGTGGTATAACAAGACACTTTTAATGCCCCTCAGAAGAGATGTGGAGGTCAGAGAGGTATAACAAGACGTTTTTAATGCCTGTCAGAAGAGAGGTATAGGTCAGTGCGGTACAACAAGAAGCTTTTATTGCCCCTTACAAGAGACGTGGAGGTCAGAGTGGTATAACAAGATGCTTTTAATGCCCCTTACAAGAGACGTGGAGGTCAGAGTGGTATAACAATACGCTTTTAATGCCCTTCAGAAGAGACGTGACGGTCAGAGTGGTATAACAAGACGCTTTTAATGCCCCTTACAAGAGACGTGGAGGTCAGAGTGGTATAACAAGACGCTTTTAATGCCCATCAGAAGAGACGTGGAGGTCAGAGTGGTATAACAAAACGCTTTTAATGCCCCTTACAAGAGACGTGGAGGTCAGAGTGGTATAACAAGACTCTTTTGATGCCCCTTACAAATGACATGGAGGTCAGAGTGGTATAACAAGACGCTTTTAATGCCCCTCAGAAGAGACGTGGAGGTCAGAGTGGTATAACACGAAGCTTTTAATGCCCCTTACAAGAGACGTGGAGGTCAGAGTGGTATAACAAGACGCTTTTAATGCCACTCAGAAGAGACGTGGAGGTCAGAGTGGTATAACAAGATGCTTTTAATGAACCTTACAAGTGACGTGGAGGTCAGAGTGGTATAACAAGTTGCTTTTATTGCCACTTACAAGAGACGTGGAGGTCAGAGTGGTATAACAAGACTCTTTTAATGCCCCTTACAAGAGACGTGGAGGTCAGAGAGGTATAACAAGACGCTTTTCATGCCCCTCAGAAGAGATGTAGAGGTCACAGATGTGTAACAAAACGCTTTTAATGCCCCTTATAAGAGACATGGAGGTCAGAGTGGTATAACAAGACGCTTTTATTGCCCCTTACAAGAAACGTGGAGGTCAGAGTCTTATAACAAGACGCTTTTAAAGCCCCTCAAAACAGACGTGGAGGTCAGAGTGGTATAACAAGAAGCTTTTAATGCCACTTACAAGAGACTTGGAGGTCAGAGTGGTATAACAAGACGCTTTAAATGCACCTCAGAAGAGACGTGGAGGTCAGAGTGGTATAACAAGACGCTTTTAATGCCCCTTACAAGAGACGTGGAGGTCAGAGTGGTATAACAAGACTCATTTAATGCCCCTCAGAAGAGACGTGGAGGTCAGAGTGGTATAACAAGACGCTTTCAATGGCCCTTACAAGAGACGTGGAGGTCAGAGTGGCATAACAAGACGCTTTCATTGCCCCTCAGAAGAGACGTGGAGGTCAGAGTGGAATAACAAGACGCTATTAATGCCCATTACAAGAGACGTGGAGGTCAGAGTGGTATAACAAGATGATTTTAATGCCCCTCAGAAGAGAGGTGGAGGTCAGAGGGGTATAACAAGACGCATTTAATGCCGCTTACAAGAGACGTGGAGGTCAGAGTCGTATAGCAAGACGATTTTAATGCCCCTTAAAAGAGACATGGACGTCAGAGTGGTATAAAAAGACGCTTTTAATGCCCCTCAGAAGAGACGTGGAGGTAAGAGTGGTATAACAAGACGCTTTTAATGCCCCTCAGAAGAGACGTGGAGGTCAGAGTGGTATAAAAAGACACTTTTAATGCCCCTCAGAAGAGACGTGGTGGTCAGAGTTTTATAACAAGACGCTTTTAATGCCCCTTAAAGTAGACGTGGAAGTCAGAGTGGTATAACAAGATGCTTTTAATGCCCCTCAGAAGAGACATGGAGTTCAGAGTGGTATAACCACGACGCTTTTAATGCCCCTTACAAGATACGTGGAGGTCAGAGAGGTATAACAATAGCCTATTAATTCCCCTCAGAAGACACGTGGAGGTCAGAGTGGTGCAACAAGACACTTTTAATGCCTGTCAGAAGAGAGGTGGAGGTCAGATTGGTATAACAAGACGCATTTAATGCCCCTTAAAATAGACGTGGAGGTCAGAGTGGTATAACAAGACGCTTTTAATGCACCTCAGAAGAGACGTGGAGGTCAGAGTGGTATAACAAGACGCTTTTAATGCCCCGCAGAAGAGACGTGGAGGTCAGAGTGGTATAACATTACGCTTATATTGCCCCTTACAAGAGACGTGGAGGTCAGAGTGGTATAACAAGATGCTTTTAAAACCCCTCAGAAGGGACGTGGATGTCAGAGTGGTATAACCAGAAGCTTTTAATGCCCCTTACAAGAGATGTGGAGGTCAGAGTGGTATAACAAGGCGCTTTTAATGCCCCTCAGAAGAGACGTGGAGGTCAGAGTCGTATAACAATGCGCTTTTAATGCCCCTCAGAAGAGACGTGGAGGACAGAGTGGTATAACAAGAAGTTTTTAATGCCCCTCAGAAGAGACGTGGAGGTCGGAGTGGTATAACAAGACGCTTTTAATTCCCCTTACAAGAGACGTGGAGGTCAGAGTGGTAGAACAAGACGCTTTTATTGCCCCTTACAAGAGACGTGGAGGTCAGAGTGGTATAACAAGACACTTTTAATGCCCCTCAGAAGAGATGTGGAGGTCAGAGAGGTATAACAAGACGTTTTTAATGCCTGTCAGAAGAGAGGTATAGGTCAGTGCGGTACAACAAGACGCTTTTATTGCCCCTTACAAGAGACGTGGAGGTCAGAGTGGTATAACAAGATGCTTTTAATGCCCCTTACAAGAGACGTGGAGGTCAGAGTGGTATAACAATACGCTTTTAATGCCCTTCAGAAGAGACGTGACGGTCAGAGTGGTATAACAAGACGCTTTTAATGCCCCTTACAAGAGACGTGGAGGTCAGAGTGGTATAACAAGACGCTTTTAATGCCCATCAGAAGAGACGTGGAGGTCAGAGTGGTATAACAAAACGCTTTTAATGCCCCTTACAAGAGACGTAGAGGTCAGAGTGGTATAACAAGACTCTTTTGATGCCCCTTACAAATGACATGGAGGTCAGAGTGGTATAACAAGACGCTTTTAATGCCCCTCAGAAGAGACGTGGAGGTCAGAGTGGTATAACACGAAGCTTTTAATGCCCCTTACAAGAGACGTGGAGGTCAGAGTGGTATAACAAGACGCTTTTAATGCCACTCAGAAGAGACGTGGAGGTCAGAGTGGTATAACAAGATGCTTTTAATGAACCTTACAAGTGACGTGGAGGTCAGAGTGGTATAACAAGACGCTTTTATTGCCACTTACAAGAGACGTGGAGGTCAGAGTGGTATAACAAGACTCTTTTAATGCCCCTTACAAGAGACGTGGAAGTCATAGTGGTATAACAAGATGCTTTTAATGCCCCTTACAAGAGACGTGGAGGTCAGAGTGGTATAACAAGACACTTTTAATGCCCCTCAGAAGAGACGTGGAGGTCAGAGTGGTATAACAAGACGCTTTTAATGCCCCTTACAAGAGACATGGAGGTCAGAGTGGTATAACAAGACGCTTTTAATGCCCCTCAGAAGGGACGTGGAGGTCAGAGTGGTATAACATGACGCTTTTAATGCCCCTTACAAGAGATGTGGAGGTCAGAGTGGTATAACAAGACTCTTTTAATGCCCCTTACAAGAGACGTGGAAGTCATAGTGGTATAACAAGATGCTTTTAATGCCCCTTACAAGAGACGTGGAGGTCAGAGTGGTATAACAAGACACTTTTAATGCCCCTCAGAAGAGACGTGGAGGTCAGAGTGGTATAACTTGACTCTTTTAATGCCCCTTACAAGAAACGTGGAGGTCAGAGTCGTATAACAAGACGCTTTTAATGCTCCTCAAAAGAGACGTGGAAGTCGGAGTGGTATAACAAGACTCTTTTAATGCCCCTTACAAGAGACGTGGAGGTCAGAGTGGTATAACAAGACGCTTTTAATGCCCCTTACAAGAGACGTTTAGGTCAGAGTGGTATAACAATTGCTTTTAATGCCTGTCAGAAGAGAGGTGGAGGTCAGAGTGGTATAACAAGATGCCTTTAATGCCCCTTACAAGAGACTTGGAGGTCAGAGTGGTATAACAAGACACTTTTAATGCCCCTCAGAAGGGAAGTGGAGGTCAGAATGGTATAACAAGGCGCTTTTAATGCCCCTTACAAGATATGTGGAGGTCAGAGTGGTATAACAAGACGGTTTTAATCCCCCTTAAAAAAGACGTGGAGGTCAGAGTGGTATAACAAGACGCTTTTAATGCACCTCATAAGAGACGTGGAGGTCAGAGTGGTATAACAAGACGCTTTTAATGCCCCTCAGAAGAGATGTGGAGGTCAGAGAAGTGTAACAAGACGCTTTTAATGCCCCTTATAAGAGACGTGGAGGTCAGAGTGGTATAACAAGACGCTTTTAATGCCCCTTACAAGAAACGTGGAGGTCAGAGTCGTATAACAAGATGTTTTTAATGCCCCTCAAAAGAGACGTGGAGGTCAGAGTGGTATAACAAGTCGCTTTTAATGCATGTCAGAAAAGAGGTGGAGGTCAGAGTGGTATAACAAGACGCTTTTAATGCCCCTCAGAAGAGACGTGGAGGTCAGAGTGGTATAACAAGACGCTTTTAATGCCCCATACAAGAGACGTGGAGGTCAGAGTGGTATAACAAGACTCATTTAATGCCCCTCAGAAGAGACGTGGAGGTCAGAGTGGTATAAAAAGACGCTTTTAATGCCCCTCAGAAGAGACGTGGAGGTAAGGGTGGTATAACAAGACGCTTTTAATGCCCCTCAGAAGAGACGTGGAGGTTAGAGTGGTATAAAAAAACACTTTTAATGCCCCTCAGAAGAGACGTGATGGTCAGAGTGGTATAACAAGACGCTTTTAATGCCCCTTAAAGTAGACATGGAAGTCAGAGTGGTATAACAAGATGCTTTTAATGCCCCTCAGAAGAGACATGGAGTTCAGAGTGGTATAACCACGACGCTTTTAATGCCCCTTACAAGATACGTGGAGGTCAGAGAGGTATAACAAGAGCCTATTAATTCCCCTCAGAAGACACGTGGAGGTCAGAGTGGTGCAACAAGACACTTTTAATGCCTGTCAGAAGAGAGGTGGAGGTCAGATTGGTATAACAAGACGCATTTAATGCCCCTTAAAATAGACGTGGAGGTCAGAGTGGTATAACAAGACGCTTTTAATGCACCTCAGAAGAGACGTGGAGGTCAGAGTGGTATAACAAGACGCTTTTAATGCCCCGCAGAAGAGACGTGGAGGTCAGAGTGGTATAACATTACGCTTATATTGCCCCTTACAAGAGACGTGGAGGTCAGAGTGGTATAACAAGATGCTTTTAAAACCCCTCAGAAGGGACGTGGATGTCAGAGTGGTATAACCAGAAGCTTTTAATGCCCCTTACAAGAGATGTGGAGGTCAGAGTGGTATAACAAGGCGCTTTTAATGCCCCTCAGAAGAGACGTGGAGGTCAGAGTCGTATAACAATGCGCTTTTAATGCCCCTCAGAAGAGACGTGGAGGACAGAGTGGTATAACAAGAAGTTTTTAATGCACCTCAGAAGAGACGTGGAGGTCGGAGTGGTATAACAAGACGCTTTTAATGCCCCTTACAAGAGACGTGGAGGTCAGAGTGGTAGAACAAGACGCTTTTATTGCCCCTTACAAGAGACGTGGAGGTCAGAGTGGTATAACAAGACACTTTTAATGCCCCTCAGAAGAGATGTGGAGGTCAGAGAGGTATAACAAGACGTTTTTAATGCCTGTCAGAAGAGAGGTATAGGTCAGTGCGGTACAACAAGACGCTTTTAATGCACCTCATAAGAGACGTGGAGGTCAGAGTGGTATAACAAGACGCTTTTAATGCCCCTCAGAAGAGATGTGGAGGTCAGAGAAGTGTAACAAGACGCTTTTAATGCCCCTTATAAGAGACGTGGAGGTCAGAGTGGTATAACAAGACGCTTTTAATGCCCCTTTCAAGAAACGTGGAGGTCAGAGTCGTATAACAAGATGTTTTTAATGCCCCTCAAAAGAGACGTGGAGGTCAGAGTGGTATAACAAGTCGCTTTTAATGCCTGTCAGAAAAGAGGTGGAGGTCAGAGTGGTATAACAAGACGCTTTTAATGCCCCTCAGAAGAGACGTGGAGGTCAGAGTGGTATAACAAGACGCTTTTAATGCCCCATACAAGAGACGTGGAGGTCAGAGTGGTATAACAAGACTCATTTAATGCCCCTCAGAAGAGACGTGGAGGTCAGAGTGGTATAAAAAGACGCTTTTAATGCCCCTCAGAAGAGACGTGGAGGTAAGGGTGGTATAACAAGACGCTTTTAATGCCCCTCAGAAGAGACGTGGAGGTCAGAGTGGTATAAAAAGACACTTTTAATGCCCCTCAGAAGAGACGTGGTGGTCAGAGTGGTATAACAAGACGCTTTTAATGCCCCTTAAAGTAGACATGGAAGTCAGAGTGGTATAACAAGATGCTTTTAATGCCCCTCAGAAGAGACATGGAGTTCAGAGTGGTATAACCACGACGCTTTTAATGCCCCTTACAAGATACGTGGAGGTCAGAGAGGTATAACAAGAGCCTATTAATTCCCCTCAGAAGACACGTGGAGGTCAGAGTGGTGCAACAAGACACTTTTAATGCCTGTCAGAAGAGAGGTGGAGGTCAGATTGGTATAACAAGACGCATTTAATGCCCCTTAAAATAGACGTGGAGGTCAGAGTGGTATAACAAGACGCTTTTAATGCACCTCAGAAGAGACGTGGAGGTCAGAGTGGTATAACAAGACGCTTTTAATGCCCCGCAGAAGAGACGTGGAGGTCAGAGTGGTATAACATTACGCTTATATTGCCCCTTACAAGAGACGTGGAGGTCAGAGTGGTATAACAAGATGCTTTTAAAACCCCTCAGAAGGGACGTGGATGTCAGAGTGGTATAACCAGAAGCTTTTAATGCCCCTTACAAGAGATGTGGAGGTCAGAGTGGTATAACAAGGCGCTTTTAATGCCCCTCAGAAGAGACGTGGAGGACAGAGTGGTATAACAAGAAGTTTTTAATGCACCTCAGAAGAGACGTGGAGGTCGGAGTGGTATAACAAGACGCTTTTAATGCCCCTTACAAGAGACGTGGAGGTCAGAGTGGTAGAACAAGACGCTTTTATTACCCCTTACAAGAGACGTGGAGGTCAGAGTGGTATAACAAGACACTTTTAATGCCCCTCAGAAGAGATGTGGAGGTCAGAGAGGTATAACAAGACGTTTTTAATGCCTGTCAGAAGAGAGGTATAGGTCAGTGCGGTACAACAAGACGCTTTTATTGCCCCTTACAAGAGATGTGGAGGTCAGAGTGGTATAACAAGATGCTTTTAATGCCCCTTACAAGAGACGTGGAGGTCAGAGTGGTATAACAATACGCTTTTAATGCCCTTCAGAAGAGACGTGACGGTCAGAGTGGTATAACAAGACGCTTTTAATGCCCCTTACAAGAGACGTGGAGGTCAGAGTGGTATAACAAGACGCTTTTAATGCCCATCAGAAGAGACGTGGAGGTCAGAGTGGTATAACAAAACGCTTTTAATGCCCCTTACAAGAGACGTGGAGGTCAGAGTGGTATAACAAGACTCTTTTGATGCCCCTTACAAATGACATGGAGGTCAGAGTGGTATAACAAGACGCTTTTAATGCCCCTCAGAAGAGACGTGGAGGTCAGAGTGGTATAAAACGAAGCTTTTAATGCCCCTTACAAGAGACGTGGAGGTCAGAGTGGTATAACAAGACGCTTTTAATGCCACTCAGAAGAGACGTGGAGGTCAGAGTGGTATAACAAGATGCTTTTAATGAACCTTACAAGTGACGTGGAGGTCAGAGTGGTATAACAAGACGCTTTTATTGCCACTTACAAGAGACGTGGAGGTCAGAGTGGTATAACAAGACTCTTTTAATGCCCCTTACAAGAGACGTGGAAGTCATAGTGGTATAACAATATGCTTTTAATGCCCCTTACAAGAGACGTGGAGGTCAGAGTGGTATAACAAGACGCTTTTAATGCCCCTTACAAGAGACATGGAGGTCAGAGTGGTATAACAAGACGCTTTTAATGCCCCTCAGAAGGGACGTGGAGGTCAGAGTGGTATAACAAGATGCTTTTAATGCCCCTTACAAGAGATGTGGAGGTCAGAGTGGTATAACAAGACTCTTTTAATGCCCCTTACAAGAGACGTGGAAGTCATAGTGGTATAACAAGATGCTTTTAATGCCCCTTACAAGAGACGTGGAGGTCAGAGTGGTATAACAAGACACTTTTAATGCCCCTCAGAAGAGACGTGGAGGTCAGAGTGGTATAACTTGACTCTTTTAATGCCCCTTACAAGAAACGTGGAGGTCAGAGTCGTATAACAAGACGCTTTTAATGCTCCTCAAAAGAGACGTGGAAGTCCGAGTGGTATAACAAGACTCTTTTAATGCCCCTTACAAGAGACGTGGAGGTCAGAGTGGTATAACAAGACGCTTTTAATGCCCCTTACAAGAGACGTGGAGGTCAGAGTGGTATAACAATTGCTTTTAATGCCTGTCAGAAGAGAGGTGGAGGTAAGAGTGGTATAACAAGATGCCTTTAATGCCCCTTTCAAGAGACTTGGAGGTCAGAGTGGTATAACAAGACACTTTTAATGCCCCTCAGAACGGAAGTGGAGGTCAGAATGTTATAACAAGACGCTTTTAATGCCCCTCAGAAGAGATGTGGAGGTCAGAGTGGTATAACAAGGCGCTTTTAATGCCCCTTACAAGATATGTGGAGGTCAGAGTGGTATAACAAGACGGTTTTAATCCCCCTTAAAAAAGACGTGGAGGTCAGAGTGGTATAACAAGACGCTTTTAATGCACCTCAGAAGAGACGTGGAGGTCAGAGTGGTATAACAAGACGCTTTTAATGCCCCTCAGAAGAGATGTGGAGGTCAGAGAAGTGTAACAAGACGCTTTTAATGCCCCTTATAAGAGACGTGGAGGTCAGAGTGGTATAACAAGACGCTTTTAATGCCCCTTACAAGAAACGTGGAGGTCAGAGTCGTATAACAAGATGTTTTTAATGCCCCTCAAAAGAGACGTGGAGGTCAGAGTGGTATAACAAGTCGCTTTTAATGCATGTCAGAAAAGAGGTGGAGGTCAGAGTGGTATAACAAGACGCTTTTAATGCCCCTCAGAAGAGACGTGGAGGTCAGAGTGGTATAACAAGACGCTTTTAATGCCCCATACAAGAGACGTGGAGGTCAGAGTGGTATAACAAGACTCATTTAATGCCCCTCAGAAGAGACGTGGAGGTCAGAGTGGTATAACAAGATGCTTTCAATGACCCTTACAAGAGACGTGGAGGTCAGAGTGGCATAACAAGATTTTTTTATTGCCCCTTAGAAGAGACATGGAGGTCAGAGTGGAATAACAAGACGCTATTAATGCCCATTACAAGAGACGTGGAGGTCAGAGTGGTATAACAAGATGCTTTTAATGCCCCTCAGAAGAGACGTGGAGGTGAGAGGGGTATAGCAAGACGCATTTAATGCCGCTTACAAGAGACATGGAAGTCAGAGTGGTATAACAAGACGCTTTTAATGCCCCTTACAAGAGACGTGGAGGTCAGAGTGGTATAACAAGACTCATTTAATGCCCCTCAGAAGAGACGTGGAGGTCAGAGTGGTATAACAAGACGCTTTCAATGACCTTTACAAGAGACATGGAGGTAAGAGTGGCATAACAAGACTCTTTTATTGCCCCTTGGAAGAGACGTGGAGGTCAGAGTGGAATAACAAGACGCTATTAATGCCCATTACAAGAGACGTGGGGGTCAGAGTGGTATAACAACATGCTTTTAATGCCCCTCAGAAGAGACGTGGAGGTCAGAGGGGTATAACAAGAGGCATTTAATGCCGCTTACAAGAGACGTGGAGGTCAGAGTGGTATAACAAGACGCTTTTAATGCCCGTTACAAGAGACGTGGAGGTCAGAGTGGTATAACAAGAAGCTTTTAATGCCCCTCAGAAGAGACATGGAGGTCAGAGTGGTATAACAAGACGCTTTTAATGCCCCTTACAAGAGACGTGGAGGCCAGAGTGGTATAACAAGACGCTTTTAATGTCCCTCTGAAGAGACGTGGAGGTCAGAGTGGTATAACAAGATGCTTTAATGCCCCTTACAAGAGACGTGGAGTTCAGAGTGGTATAACAAGACGCTTTTAATGCCACTTACAAGAGACGTGGAGGTCAGAATGGTATAACAATACGCTTTTAATGCCCCTCAGAAGAGACATGGAGGTCAGAGTGGTATAACAAGACGCTTTTAATGCCCCTCAGAAGAGACGTGGAGGTCAGAGTGGTATAACAAGATGCTTTTAATGCCCCTTACAAGAGACGTGGAGTTCAGAGTGGTATAACAAGACGCTTTTAATGCGACATACAAGAGACGTGGAGGTCAGAGTGGTATAACAATACGCTTTTAATGCCCCTCAGAAGAGACGTGGATTTCAGAGTGGTATAACAAGACGCTGTTAATGCCCCTTACAAGAGACGTGGAGGTCAGAGTGGTATAACAAGACGCTTTTAATGCCCCTCAGAAGAGACGTGGAGATCAGAGTGGTATAACAAGATGGTTTTAATGCCCCTCCGAAGAGACGTGGAGGTCAGAGTGGTATAACAAGATGCTTTTAATGGCCCTTACAAAAGACGTGGAGGTCCGAGTGGTTTAGCAAGACGCTTTTAATGCTCCTTACAAGAGACGTGGAGATCAGAGAGGTCTAACAAGACTCTTTTAATGCCCCTCAGAAGAGATGTGGAGGTCAGAGTTGTATAACAAGACGCTTTTAATTCCCCGTATAAGAGACGTGGAGGTCAGACTGGTATAACAAGACGCTTTTAATGCCCCTTACAAGAAACGTGGAGGTCAGAGTGGTATAACAAGGCGCTTTTAATGCCCCTTACAAGAGACGTGGAGGTCAGAGTGCAATAACAAGACACTTTTAATGCCCCTCAGAAGAAACGTGGAGGTCAGTGTGGTATAACAAGTCACTTTTAATGCCTGTCAGAAGAGAGATGGAGGTCAGATTGGAATAAAAAGAAGCTCTTAATGCCCCTTACAAGAGACGTGGAGGTCAGAGTGGTATAACAAGATGCTTTTAATGCCCCTTACAAGAGACTTGGAGGTCAGAGTGCTATAACAAGATGCTTTTAATGCCCCTCAGAAGCGAAGTGGAGGTCAGAGTGGTATAACAAGATGCTTTTAATGCCCCTCAGAAGAGACGTGGAGGTCAGAGTGGTATAACAAGATGCTTTTAATGCCCCTCAGAAGAGACGTGGAGGTCAGAGTGGTATAACAAGATGCTTTTAATGCCCCTTACAAGAGACGTGGAGTTCAGAGTGGTATAACAAGACGCTTTTAATGCCACTTACTAGAGACGTGGAGGTCAGAGTGGTATAACAATAGCTTTTAATGCCCCTCAGAAGAGACGTGGATGTCAGAGTGGTATAACAAGACGCTTTTAATGCCCCTTACAAGAGACGTGGAGGTCAGAGTCGTATAACAAGACACTTTTAATGCCCCTCAGAAGAGACGTGGAGGTCAGAGTGGTATAACAAGACGCTTTTAATGCCCCTTACAAAAGACGTGGAGGTCAGAGTAGTATAACAAGAGGCTTCTAATGCCCCTCAGAAGAGACGTGAAGGTCAGAGTGGTATAACACAACGTTTTAAAGCCCCTTACAAGAGACGTGGAGGTCAGAGTGGTATAACAAGACACTTTTAATGCCACTCAGAAGAGACTTGGAGGTCAGAGTGGTATAGCAAGACTCTTTTATTGCCACTTACAAGAGACGTGGAGGTCAGAGTGGTATAACAAGACGCTTTTAATGCCCCTCAGAAGAGATGTGGAGGTCAGAGTGGTATAGCAAGATGCTTTTAATGCCCCTTATAAGAGATGTGGAGGTCAGAGTGGTATAACAAGACGCTTTTAATGCCCCTCAGAAGAGACGTGGAGGTCAGAGTGGTATAACAAGACGCTTTTAAGGCCCCTTACAAGAGATGTGGAGGTCAGAGTGGTATAACAAGACGTCTTTAATGCCCCTCAGAATAGACGTGGAGGTCAGAGTGGTATAACAAGATGGTTTTAATGCCCCTCCAAAGAGATGTGGAGGTCAGAGTGGTATAACAAGATGCTTTTAATGCCCCTTACAAAAGACGTGGAGGTCCGAGTGGTTTAGCAAGACGCTTTTAATGCTCCTTACAAGAGACGTGGAGGTCAGAGAGGTCTAACAAGACGCTTTAATGCCCCTCAGAAGAGATGTGGAGGTCAGAGTTGTATATCAAGACGCTTTTAATGCCCCTTAGAAGATACGTGGAGGTCAGAGTGGTATAACAAGACGCTTTTAATGCCCCTTACAAGAAACATGGAGGTCAGAGTGGTATAACAAGACGCTTTTAATGCCCCTTAGAAGATACGTGGAGGTCAGAGTGGTATAACAAGTCGCTTTTAATGCCTGTCAGAAAAGAGGTGGAGGTCAGAGCGGAATAAAAAGACGCTCTTAATACCCCTTACAAGAGAAGTAGAGGTCAGAGTGGTATAACAAATGCTTTTAATGCCCCTTACAAGAGACGTGGAGGTCAGAGTGGTATAACAAGACGCTTTTAATGCCCCTCAGAAGAGACGTGGAGGTCAGAGTGGTATAACAAGACGCTTTTAATGCCCCTTACAAGAGACATGGAGGTCAGAGTGATATAACAAGACGATTTTAATGCCCCTCAGAAGGGACGTGGAGGTCAGAGTGGTATAACAAGACGCTTTTAATGCCCCTCAGAAGAGACGTGGAGCACAGAGTGGTATAACAAGATGCTTTTAATGCCCCTCAGAAGAGACGTGGAGGTCAGAGTGGTATAGCAAGACGCTTTTAATGCCCCTTACAAGAGACGTGGAGGTCAGAGTGGTATAACAAGACGCTTTTAATGCCCCTTACAAGAGACGTGGAGGTCAGAGTGGTATAACAATACGGTTTTAATGCCCCTCAGAAGAGACGTGGAGGTCAGAGTGGTATAACAAGACACTTTAAATGCGCCTTACCAGAGACTAGGATGTCAGAGTGGTATAACAAGATGCTTTTAATTCCCCTCAGAAGAGACGTGGAGGTCAGAGTGGTATAACAAGACGCTTTTAATGCCCCTCAGAATAGACGTGGTGGTCAGAGTGGTATAACAAGACGCTTTTAATGCCCCTTAGAAGAGACGTGAAGGTCAGAGTGGTATAACAAGATGCTTTGAATGCCCCTTACAAGAGACGCAAAGTTCATAGTGGTAAAACAAGACGCATTTAATGCCCCTCAGAAGAGACGTGGAGGTCAGTGTGGTAAAAGAAGATGCTTTTAATGCCCCTTACAAGAGACGTGGAGGTCAGAGTCGTATAACAAGACGCTTTTAATGCCCCTTACAAGAGACGTGGAGGTCAGAGTGGTATAAAAAGACTCTTTTAATGCCCATCAGAAGAGACGTGGAGGTCTGAGTGGTATAACAAAACGCTTTTAATGCACCTTACAAGAGACGTGGAGGTCAGAGTGGTATAACAAGATGCTTTTAATGCCCCTTACAAATGACGTGGAGGTCAGAGTGGTATAACAAGATGCTTTTAATGCCCCTCAGAAGAGATGTGGAGGTCAGAGAGGTATAACACGACGCTTTTAATGCCCCTTACAAGAGACGTGGAGGTCAGAGTGGTATAACAAGACGCTTTTAATGCCCCTCAGAAGAGACGTGGAGGTCAGAGTGGTATAAAAAGATGCTTTAAATGCCGCTTACAAGAGACGTGGAGGTCCGAGTTGTATAACAAGACGCTATTAATGCTCCTTACAAGAGACGTGGAGGTCAGAGAGGTATAACAAGGCGCTTTTCATGCCCCTCAGAAGAGATGTAGAGGTCACAGATGTGTAACAAAACGCTTTTAATGCCCCTTATAAGAGACATGGAGGTCAGAGTGGTATAACAAGACGCTTTTATTGCCCCTTTCAAGAAACGTGGAGGTCAGAGTCTTATAACAAGACGCTTTTAAAGCCCCTCAAAACAGACGTGAAGGTCAGAGTGGTATAACAAGAAGCTTTTAATGCCACTTACAAGAGACTTGGAGGTCAGAGTGGTATAACAAGACGCTTTAAATGCACCTCAGAAGAGACGTGGAGGTCAGAGTGGTATAACAAGACGCTTTTAATGCCCCTTACAAGAGACGTGGAGGTCAGAGTGGTATAACAAGACTCATTTAATGCCCCTCAGAAGAGACGTGGAGGTCAGAGTGGTATAACAAGACGCTTTCAATGGCCCTTACAAGAGACGTGGAGGTCAGAGTGGCATAACAAGACGCTTTCATTGCCCCTCAGAAGAGACGTGGAGGTCAGAGTGGAATAACAAGACGCAATTAATGCCCATTACAAGAGACGTGGAGGTCAGAGTGGTATAACAAGATGCTTTTAATGCCCCTCAGAAGAGAGGTGGAGGTCAGAGGGGTATAACAAGACGCATTTAATGCCGCTTACAAGAGACGTGGAGGTCAGAGTCGTATAGCAAGACGATTTTAATGCCCCTTAAAAGAGACGTGGACGTCAGAGTGGTATAAAAAGACGCTTTTAATGCCCCTCAGAAGAGACGTGGAGGTAAGAGTGGTATAACAAGACGCTTTTAATGCCCCTCAGAAGAGACGTGGAGGTCAGAGAGGTCTAACAAGACGCTTTAATGCCCCTCAGAAGAGATGTGGAGGTCAGAGTTGTATAACAAGACGCTTTTAATGCCCCTTAGAAGATACGTGGAGGTCAGAGTGGTATAACAAGACGCTTTTAATGCCCCTTACAAGAAACGTGGAGGTCAGAGTGGTATAACAAGATGCTTTTAATGTCCCTTATAAGAGACGTGGAGGTCAGAGTGGTATAACAAGACGCTTTTAATGCCCCTTACAAGAAACGTGGAGGTCAGAGTGGTATAACAAGACTCTTTTAATGCCCCTTACAAGAGACGTGGAAGTCATAGTGGTATAACAATATGCTTTTAATGCCCCTTTCAAGAGACGTGGAGGTCAGAGTGGTATAACAAGACGCTTTTAATGCCCCTTACAAGAGACATGGAGGTCAGAGTGGTATAACAAGACGCTTTTAATGCCCCTCAGAAGGGACGTGGAGGTCAGAGTGGTATAACAAGATGCTTTTAATGCCCCTTACAAGAGATGTGGAGGTCAGAGTGGTATAACAAGACTCTTTTAATGCCCCTTACAAGAGACGTGGAAGTCATAGTGGTATAACAAGATGCTTTTAATGCCCCTTACAAGAGACGTGGAGGTCAGAGTGGTATAACAAGACACTTTTAATGCCCCTCAGAAGAGACGTGGAGGTCAGAGTGGTATAACTTGACTCTTTTAATGCCCCTTACAAGAAACGTGGAGGTCAGAGTCGTATAACAAGACGCTTTTAATGCTCCTCAAAAGAGACGTGGAAGTCCGAGTGGTATAACAAGACTCTTTTAATGCCCCTTACAAGAGACGTGGAGGTCAGAGTGGTATAACAAGACGCTTTTAATGCCCCTTACAAGAGACGTGGAGGTCAGAGTGGCATAACAAGACGCTTTCATTGCCCCTCAGAAGAGACGTGGAGGTCAGAGTGGAATAACAAGACGCTATTAATGCCCATTACAAGAGACGTGGAGGTCAGAGTGGTATAACAAGATGATTTTAATGCCCCTCAGAAGAGAGGTGGAGGTCAGAGGGGTATAACAAGACGCATTTAATGCCGCTTACAAGAGACGTGGAGGTCAGAGTCGTATAGCAAGACGATTTTAATGCCCCTTAAAAGAGACATGGACGTCAGAGTGGTATAAAAAGACGCTTTTAATGCCCCTCAGAAGAGACGTGGAGGTAAGAGTGGTATAACAAGACGCTTTTAATGCCCCTCAGAAGAGACGTGGAGGTCAGAGTGGTATAAAAAGACACTTTTAATGCCCCTCAGAAGAGACGTGGTGGTCAGAGTTTTATAACAAGACGCTTTTAATGCCCCTTAAAGTAGACGTGGAAGTCAGAGTGGTATAACAAGATGCTTTTAATGCCCCTCAGAAGAGACATGGAGTTCAGAGTGGTATAACCACGACGCTTTTAATGCCCCTTACAAGATACGTGGAGGTCAGAGAGGTATAACAATAGCCTATTAATTCCCCTCAGAAGACACGTGGAGGTCAGAGTGGTGCAACAAGACACTTTTAATGCCTGTCAGAAGAGAGGTGGAGGTCAGATTGGTATAACAAGACGCATTTAATGCCCCTTAAAATAGACGTGGAGGTCAGAGTGGTATAACAAGACGCTTTTAATGCACCTCAGAAGAGACGTGGAGGTCAGAGTGGTATAACAAGACGCTTTTAATGCCCCGCAGAAGAGACGTGGAGGTCAGAGTGGTATAACATTACGCTTATATTGCCCCTTACAAGAGACGTGGAGGTCAGAGTGGTATAACAAGATGCTTTTAAAACCCCTCAGAAGGGACGTGGATGTCAGAGTGGTATAACCAGAAGCTTTTAATGCCCCTTACAAGAGATGTGGAGGTCAGAGTGGTATAACAAGGCGCTTTTAATGCCCCTCAGAAGAGACGTGGAGGTCAGAGTCGTATAACAATGCGCTTTTAATGCCCCTCAGAAGAGACGTGGAGGACAGAGTGGTATAACAAGAAGTTTTTAATGCCCCTCAGAAGAGACGTGGAGGTCGGAGTGGTATAACAAGACGCTTTTAATTCCCCTTACAAGAGACGTGGAGGTCAGAGTGGTAGAACAAGACGCTTTTATTGCCCCTTACAAGAGACGTGGAGGTCAGAGTGGTATAACAAGACACTTTTAATGCCCCTCAGAAGAGATGTGGAGGTCAGAGAGGTATAACAAGACGTTTTTAATGCCTGTCAGAAGAGAGGTATAGGTCAGTGCGGTACAACAAGACGCTTTTATTGCCCCTTACAAGAGACGTGGAGGTCAGAGTGGTATAACAAGATGCTTTTAATGCCCCTTACAAGAGACGTGGAGGTCAGAGTGGTATAACAATACGCTTTTAATGCCCTTCAGAAGAGACGTGACGGTCAGAGTGGTATAACAAGACGCTTTTAATGCCCCTTACAAGAGACGTGGAGGTCAGAGTGGTATAACAAGACGCTTTTAATGCCCATCAGAAGAGACGTGGAGGTCAGAGTGGTATAACAAAACGCTTTTAATGCCCCTTACAAGAGACGTAGAGGTCAGAGTGGTATAACAAGACTCTTTTGATGCCCCTTACAAATGACATGGAGGTCAGAGTGGTATAACAAGACGCTTTTAATGCCCCTCAGAAGAGACGTGGAGGTCAGAGTGGTATAACACGAAGCTTTTAATGCCCCTTACAAGAGACGTGGAGGTCAGAGTGGTATAACAAGACGCTTTTAATGCCACTCAGAAGAGACGTGGAGGTCAGAGTGGTATAACAAGATGCTTTTAATGAACCTTACAAGTGACGTGGAGGTCAGAGTGGTATAACAAGACGCTTTTATTGCCACTTACAAGAGACGTGGAGGTCAGAGTGGTATAACAAGACTCTTTTAATGCCCCTTACAAGAGACGTGGAAGTCATAGTGGTATAACAAGATGCTTTTAATGCCCCTTACAAGAGACGTGGAGGTCAGAGTGGTATAACAAGACACTTTTAATGCCCCTCAGAAGAGACGTGGAGGTCAGAGTGGTATAACAAGACGCTTTTAATGCCCCTTACAAGAGACATGGAGGTCAGAGTGGTATAACAAGACGCTTTTAATGCCCCTCAGAAGGGACGTGGAGGTCAGAGTGGTATAACATGACGCTTTTAATGCCCCTTACAAGAGATGTGGAGGTCAGAGTGGTATAACAAGACTCTTTTAATGCCCCTTACAAGAGACGTGGAAGTCATAGTGGTATAACAAGATGCTTTTAATGCCCCTTACAAGAGACGTGGAGGTCAGAGTGGTATAACAAGACACTTTTAATGCCCCTCAGAAGAGACGTGGAGGTCAGAGTGGTATAACTTGACTCTTTTAATGCCCCTTACAAGAAACGTGGAGGTCAGAGTCGTATAACAAGACGCTTTTAATGCTCCTCAAAAGAGACGTGGAAGTCGGAGTGGTATAACAAGACTCTTTTAATGCCCCTTACAAGAGACGTGGAGGTCAGAGTGGTATAACAAGACGCTTTTAATGCCCCTTACAAGAGACGTTTAGGTCAGAGTGGTATAACAATTGCTTTTAATGCCTGTCAGAAGAGAGGTGGAGGTCAGAGTGGTATAACAAGATGCCTTTAATGCCCCTTACAAGAGACTTGGAGGTCAGAGTGGTATAACAAGATACTTTTAATGCCCCTCAGAAGGGAAGTGGAGGTCAGAATGGTATAACAAGGCGCTTTTAATGCCCCTTACAAGATATGTGGAGGTCAGAGTGGTATAACAAGACGGTTTTAATCCCCCTTAAAAAAGACGTGGAGGTCAGAGTGGTATAACAAGACGCTTTTAATGCACCTCATAAGAGACGTGGAGGTCAGAGTGGTATAACAAGACGCTTTTAATGCCCCTCAGAAGAGATGTGGAGGTCAGAGAAGTGTAACAAGACGCTTTTAATGCCCCTTATAAGAGACGTGGAGGTCAGAGTGGTATAACAAGACGCTTTTAATGCCCCTTACAAGAAACGTGGAGGTCAGAGTCGTATAACAAGATGTTTTTAATGCCCCTCAAAAGAGACGTGGAGGTCAGAGTGGTATAACAAGTCGCTTTTAATGCATGTCAGAAAAGAGGTGGAGGTCAGAGTGGTATAACAAGACGCTTTTAATGCCCCTCAGAAGAGACGTGGAGGTCAGAGTGGTATAACAAGACGCTTTTAATGCCCCATACAAGAGACGTGGAGGTCAGAGTGGTATAACAAGACTCATTTAATGCCCCTCAGAAGAGACGTGGAGGTCAGAGTGGTATAAAAAGACGCTTTTAATGCCCCTCAGAAGAGACGTGGAGGTAAGGGTGGTATAACAAGACGCTTTTAATGCCCCTCAGAAGAGACGTGGAGGTTAGAGTGGTATAAAAAAACACTTTTAATGCCCCTCAGAAGAGACGTGATGGTCAGAGTGGTATAACAAGACGCTTTTAATGCCCCTTAAAGTAGACGTGGAAGTCAGAGTGGTATAACAAGATGCTTTTAATGCCCCTCAGAAGAGACATGGAGTTCAGAGTGGTATAACCACGACGCTTTTAATGCCCCTTACAAGATACGTGGAGGTCAGAGAGGTATAACAAGAGCCTATTAATTCCCCTCAGAAGACACGTGGAGGTCAGAGTGGTGCAACAAGACACTTTTAATGCCTGTCAGAAGAGAGGTGGAGGTCAGATTGGTATAACAAGACGCATTTAATGCCCCTTAAAATAGACGTGGAGGTCAGAGTGGTATAACAAGACGCTTTTAATGCACCTCAGAAGAGACGTGGAGGTCAGAGTGGTATAACAAGACGCTTTTAATGCCCCGCAGAAGAGACGTGGAGGTCAGAGTGGTATAACATTACGCTTATATTGCCCCTTACAAGAGACGTGGAGGTCAGAGTGGTATAACAAGATGCTTTTAAAACCCCTCAGAAGGGACGTGGATGTCAGAGTGGTATAACCAGAAGCTTTTAATGCCCCTTACAAGAGATGTGGAGGTCAGAGTGGTATAACAAGGCGCTTTTAATGCCCCTCAGAAGAGACGTGGAGGTCAGAGTCGTATAACAATGCGCTTTTAATGCCCCTCAGAAGAGACGTGGAGGACAGAGTGGTATAACAAGAAGTTTTTAATGCACCTCAGAAGAGACGTGGAGGTCGGAGTGGTATAACAAGACGCTTTTAATGCCCCTTACAAGAGACGTGGAGGTCAGAGTGGTAGAACAAGACGCTTTTATTGCCCCTTACAAGAGACGTGGAGGTCAGAGTGGTATAACAAGACACTTTTAATGCCCCTCAGAAGAGATGTGGAGGTCAGAGAGGTATAACAAGACGTTTTTAATGCCTGTCAGAAGAGAGGTATAGGTCAGTGCGGTACAACAAGACGCTTTTAATGCACCTCATAAGAGACGTGGAGGTCAGAGTGGTATAACAAGACGCTTTTAATGCCCCTCAGAAGAGATGTGGAGGTCAGAGAAGTGTAACAAGACGCTTTTAATGCCCCTTATAAGAGACGTGGAGGTCAGAGTGGTATAACAAGACGCTTTTAATGCCCCTTACAAGAAACGTGGAGGTCAGAGTCGTATAACAAGATGTTTTTAATGCCCCTCAAAAGAGACGTGGAGGTCAGAGTGGTATAACAAGTCGCTTTTAATGCCTGTCAGAAAAGAGGTGGAGGTCAGAGTGGTATAACAAGACGCTTTTAATGCCCCTCAGAAGAGACGTGGAGGTCAGAGTGGTATAACAAGACGCTTTTAATGCCCCATACAAGAGACGTGGAGGTCAGAGTGGTATAACAAGACTCATTTAATGCCCCTCAGAAGAGACGTGGAGGTCAGAGTGGTATAAAAAGACGCTTTTAATGCCCCTCAGAAGAGACGTGGAGGTAAGGGTGGTATAACAAGACGCTTTTAATGCCCCTCAGAAGAGACGTGGAGGTCAGAGTGGTATAAAAAGACACTTTTAATGCCCCTCAGAAGAGACGTGGTGGTCAGAGTGGTATAACAAGACGCTTTTAATGCCCCTTAAAGTAGACATGGAAGTCAGAGTGGTATAACAAGATGCTTTTAATGCCCCTCAGAAGAGACATGGAGTTCAGAGTGGTATAACCACGACGCTTTTAATGCCCCTTACAAGATACGTGGAGGTCAGAGAGGTATAACAAGAGCCTATTAATTCCCCTCAGAAGACACGTGGAGGTCAGAGTGGTGCAACAAGACACTTTTAATGCCTGTCAGAAGAGAGGTGGAGGTCAGATTGGTATAACAAGACGCATTTAATGCCCCTTAAAATAGACGTGGAGGTCAGAGTGGTATAACAAGACGCTTTTAATGCACCTCAGAAGAGACGTGGAGGTCAGAGTGGTATAACAAGACGCTTTTAATGCCCCGCAGAAGAGACGTGGAGGTCAGAGTGGTATAACATTACGCTTATATTGCCCCTTACAAGAGACGTGGAGGTCAGAGTGGTATAACAAGATGCTTTTAAAACCCCTCAGAAGGGACGTGGATGTCAGAGTGGTATAACCAGAAGCTTTTAATGCCCCTTACAAGAGATGTGGAGGTCAGAGTGGTATAACAAGGCGCTTTTAATGCCCCTCAGAAGAGACGTGGAGGACAGAGTGGTATAACAAGAAGTTTTTAATGCACCTCAGAAGAGACGTGGAGGTCGGAGTGGTATAACAAGACGCTTTTAATGCCCCTTACAAGAGACGTGGAGGTCAGAGTGGTAGAACAAGACGCTTTTATTACCCCTTACAAGAGACGTGGAGGTCAGAGTGGTATAACAAGACACTTTTAATGCCCCTCAGAAGAGATGTGGAGGTCAGAGAGGTATAACAAGACGTTTTTAATGCCTGTCAGAAGAGAGGTATAGGTCAGTGCGGTACAACAAGACGCTTTTATTGCCCCTTACAAGAGATGTGGAGGTCAGAGTGGTATAACAAGATGCTTTTAATGCCCCTTACAAGAGACGTGGAGGTCAGAGTGGTATAACAATACGCTTTTAATGCCCTTCAGAAGAGACGTGACGGTCAGAGTGGTATAACAAGACGCTTTTAATGCCCCTTACAAGAGACGTGGAGGTCAGAGTGGTATAACAAGACGCTTTTAATGCCCATCAGAAGAGACGTGGAGGTCAGAGTGGTATAACAAAACGCTTTTAATGCCCCTTACAAGAGACGTGGAGGTCAGAGTGGTATAACAAGACTCTTTTGATGCCCCTTACAAATGACATGGAGGTCAGAGTGGTATAACAAGACGCTTTTAATGCCCCTCAGAAGAGACGTGGAGGTCAGAGTGGTATAAAACGAAGCTTTTAATGCCCCTTACAAGAGACGTGGAGGTCAGAGTGGTATAACAAGACGCTTTTAATGCCACTCAGAAGAGACGTGGAGGTCAGAGTGGTATAACAAGATGCTTTTAATGAACCTTACAAGTGACGTGGAGGTCAGAGTGGTATAACAAGACGCTTTTATTGCCACTTACAAGAGACGTGGAGGTCAGAGTGGTATAACAAGACTCTTTTAATGCCCCTTACAAGAGACGTGGAAGTCATAGTGGTATAACAATATGCTTTTAATGCCCCTTACAAGAGACGTGGAGGTCAGAGTGGTATAACAAGACGCTTTTAATGCCCCTTACAAGAGACATGGAGGTCAGAGTGGTATAACAAGACGCTTTTAATGCCCCTCAGAAGGGACGTGGAGGTCAGAGTGGTATAACAAGATGCTTTTAATGCCCCTTACAAGAGATGTGGAGGTCAGAGTGGTATAACAAGACTCTTTTAATGCCCCTTACAAGAGACGTGGAAGTCATAGTGGTATAACAAGATGCTTTTAATGCCCCTTACAAGAGACGTGGAGGTCAGAGTGGTATAACAAGACACTTTTAATGCCCCTCAGAAGAGACGTGGAGGTCAGAGTGGTATAACTTGACTCTTTTAATGCCCCTTACAAGAAACGTGGAGGTCAGAGTCGTATAACAAGACGCTTTTAATGCTCCTCAAAAGAGACGTGGAAGTCCGAGTGGTATAACAAGACTCTTTTAATGCCCCTTACAAGAGACGTGGAGGTCAGAGTGGTATAACAAGACGCTTTTAATGCCCCTTACAAGAGACGTGGAGGTCAGAGTGGTATAACAATTGCTTTTAATGCCTGTCAGAAGAGAGGTGGAGGTAAGAGTGGTATAACAAGATGCCTTTAATGCCCCTTTCAAGAGACTTGGAGGTCAGAGTGGTATAACAAGACACTTTTAATGCCCCTCAGAACGGAAGTGGAGGTCAGAATGTTATAACAAGACGCTTTTAATGCCCCTCAGAAGAGATGTGGAGGTCAGAGTGGTATAACAAGGCGCTTTTAATGCCCCTTACAAGATATGTGGAGGTCAGAGTGGTATAACAAGACGGTTTTAATCCCCCTTAAAAAAGACGTGGAGGTCAGAGTGGTATAACAAGACGCTTTTAATGCACCTCAGAAGAGACGTGGAGGTCAGAGTGGTATAACAAGACGCTTTTAATGCCCCTCAGAAGAGATGTGGAGGTCAGAGAAGTGTAACAAGACGCTTTTAATGCCCCTTATAAGAGACGTGGAGGTCAGAGTGGTATAACAAGACGCTTTTAATGCCCCTTACAAGAAACGTGGAGGTCAGAGTCGTATAACAAGATGTTTTTAATGCCCCTCAAAAGAGACGTGGAGGTCAGAGTGGTATAACAAGTCGCTTTTAATGCATGTCAGAAAAGAGGTGGAGGTCAGAGTGGTATAACAAGACGCTTTTAATGCCCCTCAGAAGAGACGTGGAGGTCAGAGTGGTATAACAAGACGCTTTTAATGCCCCATACAAGAGACGTGGAGGTCAGAGTGGTATAACAAGACTCATTTAATGCCCCTCAGAAGAGACGTGGAGGTCAGAGTGGTATAACAAGATGCTTTCAATGACCCTTACAAGAGACGTGGAGGTCAGAGTGGCATAACAAGATTTTTTTATTGCCCCTTAGAAGAGACATGGAGGTCAGAGTGGAATAACAAGACGCTATTAATGCCCATTACAAGAGACGTGGAGGTCAGAGTGGTATAACAAGATGCTTTTAATGCCCCTCAGAAGAGACGTGGAGGTGAGAGGGGTATAGCAAGACGCATTTAATGCCGCTTACAAGAGACATGGAAGTCAGAGTGGTATAACAAGACGCTTTTAATGCCCCTTACAAGAGACGTGGAGGTCAGAGTGGTATAACAAGACTCATTTAATGCCCCTCAGAAGAGACGTGGAGGTCAGAGTGGTATAACAAGACGCTTTCAATGACCTTTACAAGAGACATGGAGGTAAGAGTGGCATAACAAGACTCTTTTATTGCCCCTTGGAAGAGACGTGGAGGTCAGAGTGGAATAACAAGACGCTATTAATGCCCATTACAAGAGACGTGGGGGTCAGAGTGGTATAACAACATGCTTTTAATGCCCCTCAGAAGAGACGTGGAGGTCAGAGGGGTATAACAAGAGGCATTTAATGCCGCTTACAAGAGACGTGGAGGTCAGAGTGGTATAACAAGACGCTTTTAATGCCCGTTACAAGAGACGTGGAGGTCAGAGTGGTATAACAAGAAGCTTTTAATGCCCCTCAGAAGAGACATGGAGGTCAGAGTGGTATAACAAGACGCTTTTAATGCCCCTTACAAGAGACGTGGAGGCCAGAGTGGTATAACAAGACGCTTTTAATGTCCCTCTGAAGAGACGTGGAGGTCAGAGTGGTATAACAAGATGCTTTAATGCCCCTTACAAGAGACGTGGAGTTCAGAGTGGTATAACAAGACGCTTTTAATGCCACTTACAAGAGACGTGGAGGTCAGAATGGTATAACAATACGCTTTTAATGCCCCTCAGAAGAGACATGGAGGTCAGAGTGGTATAACAAGACGCTTTTAATGCCCCTCAGAAGAGACGTGGAGGTCAGAGTGGTATAACAAGATGCTTTTAATGCCCCTTACAAGAGACGTGGAGTTCAGAGTGGTATAACAAGACGCTTTTAATGCGACATACAAGAGACGTGGAGGTCAGAGTGGTATAACAATACGCTTTTAATGCCCCTCAGAAGAGACGTGGATTTCAGAGTGGTATAACAAGACGCTGTTAATGCCCCTTACAAGAGACGTGGAGGTCAGAGTGGTATAACAAGACGCTTTTAATGCCCCTCAGAAGAGACGTGGAGATCAGAGTGGTATAACAAGATGGTTTTAATGCCCCTCCGAAGAGACGTGGAGGTCAGAGTGGTATAACAAGATGCTTTTAATGGCCCTTACAAAAGACGTGGAGGTCCGAGTGGTTTAGCAAGACGCTTTTAATGCTCCTTACAAGAGACGTGGAGATCAGAGAGGTCTAACAAGACTCTTTTAATGCCCCTCAGAAGAGATGTGGAGGTCAGAGTTGTATAACAAGACGCTTTTAATTCCCCGTATAAGAGACGTGGAGGTCAGACTGGTATAACAAGACGCTTTTAATGCCCCTTACAAGAAACGTGGAGGTCAGAGTGGTATAACAAGGCGCTTTTAATGCCCCTTACAAGAGACGTGGAGGTCAGAGTGCAATAACAAGACACTTTTAATGCCCCTCAGAAGAAACGTGGAGGTCAGTGTGGTATAACAAGTCACTTTTAATGCCTGTCAGAAGAGAGATGGAGGTCAGATTGGAATAAAAAGAAGCTCTTAATGCCCCTTACAAGAGACGTGGAGGTCAGAGTGGTATAACAAGATGCTTTTAATGCCCCTTACAAGAGACTTGGAGGTCAGAGTGCTATAACAAGATGCTTTTAATGCCCCTCAGAAGCGAAGTGGAGGTCAGAGTGGTATAACAAGATGCTTTTAATGCCCCTCAGAAGAGACGTGGAGGTCAGAGTGGTATAACAAGATGCTTTTAATGCCCCTCAGAAGAGACGTGGAGGTCAGAGTGGTATAACAAGATGCTTTTAATGCCCCTTACAAGAGACGTGGAGTTCAGAGTGGTATAACAAGACGCTTTTAATGCCACTTACTAGAGACGTGGAGGTCAGAGTGGTATAACAATAGCTTTTAATGCCCCTCAGAAGAGACGTGGATGTCAGAGTGGTATAACAAGACGCTTTTAATGCCCCTTACAAGAGACGTGGAGGTCAGAGTCGTATAACAAGACACTTTTAATGCCCCTCAGAAGAGACGTGGAGGTCAGAGTGGTATAACAAGACGCTTTTAATGCCCCTTACAAAAGACGTGGAGGTCAGAGTAGTATAACAAGAGGCTTCTAATGCCCCTCAGAAGAGACGTGAAGGTCAGAGTGGTATAACACAACGTTTTAAAGCCCCTTACAAGAGACGTGGAGGTCAGAGTGGTATAACAAGACACTTTTAATGCCACTCAGAAGAGACTTGGAGGTCAGAGTGGTATAGCAAGACTCTTTTATTGCCACTTACAAGAGACGTGGAGGTCAGAGTGGTATAACAAGACGCTTTTAATGCCCCTCAGAAGAGATGTGGAGGTCAGAGTGGTATAACAAGACGCTTTTAATGCCCCTCAGAAGAGACGTGGAGGTCAGAGTGGTATAACAAGACGCTTTTAAGGCCCCTTACAAGAGATGTGGAGGTCAGAGTGGTATAACAAGACGTCTTTAATGCCCCTCAGAATAGACGTGGAGGTCAGAGTGGTATAACAAGATGGTTTTAATGCCCCTCCAAAGAGATGTGGAGGTCAGAGTGGTATAACAAGATGCTTTTAATGCCCCTTACAAAAGACGTGGAGGTCCGAGTGGTTTAGCAAGACGCTTTTAATGCTCCTTACAAGAGACGTGGAGGTCAGAGAGGTCTAACAAGACGCTTTAATGCCCCTCAGAAGAGATGTGGAGGTCAGAGTTGTATATCAAGACGCTTTTAATGCCCCTTAGAAGATACGTGGAGGTCAGAGTGGTATAACAAGACGCTTTTAATGCCCCTTACAAGAAACATGGAGGTCAGAGTGGTATAACAAGACGCTTTTAATGCCCCTTAGAAGATACGTGGAGGTCAGAGTGGTATAACAAGTCGCTTTTAATGCCTGTCAGAAAAGAGGTGGAGGTCAGAGCGGAATAAAAAGACGCTCTTAATACCCCTTACAAGAGAAGTAGAGGTCAGAGTGGTATAACAAATGCTTTTAATGCCCCTTACAAGAGACGTGGAGGTCAGAGTGGTATAACAAGACGCTTTTAATGCCCCTCAGAAGAGACGTGGAGGTCAGAGTGGTATAACAAGACGCTTTTAATGCCCCTTACAAGAGACATGGAGGTCAGAGTGATATAACAAGACGATTTTAATGCCCCTCAGAAGGGACGTGGAGGTCAGAGTGGTATAACAAGACGCTTTTAATGCCCCTCAGAAGAGACGTGGAGCACAGAGTGGTATAACAAGATGCTTTTAATGCCCCTCAGAAGAGACGTGGAGGTCAGAGTGGTATAGCAAGACGCTTTTAATGCCCCTTACAAGAGACGTGGAGGTCAGAGTGGTATAACAAGACGCTTTTAATGCCCCTTACAAGAGACGTGGAGGTCAGAGTGGTATAACAATACGGTTTTAATGCCCCTCAGAAGAGACGTGGAGGTCAGAGTGGTATAACAAGACACTTTAAATGCGCCTTACCAGAGACTAGGATGTCAGAGTGGTATAACAAGATGCTTTTAATTCCCCTCAGAAGAGACGTGGAGGTCAGAGTGGTATAACAAGACGCTTTTAATGCCCCTCAGAATAGACGTGGTGGTCAGAGTGGTATAACAAGACGCTTTTAATGCCCCTTAGAAGAGACGTGAAGGTCAGAGTGGTATAACAAGATGCTTTGAATGCCCCTTACAAGAGACGCAAAGTTCATAGTGGTAAAACAAGACGCATTTAATGCCCCTCAGAAGAGACGTGGAGGTCAGTGTGGTAAAAGAAGATGCTTTTAATGCCCCTTACAAGAGACGTGGAGGTCAGAGTCGTATAACAAGACGCTTTTAATGCCCCTTACAAGAGACGTGGAGGTCAGAGTGGTATAAAAAGACTCTTTTAATGCCCATCAGAAGAGACGTGGAGGTCTGAGTGGTATAACAAAACGCTTTTAATGCACCTTACAAGAGACGTGGAGGTCAGAGTGGTATAACAAGATGCTTTTAATGCCCCTTACAAATGACGTGGAGGTCAGAGTGGTATAACAAGATGCTTTTAATGCCCCTCAGAAGAGATGTGGAGGTCAGAGAGGTATAACACGACGCTTTTAATGCCCCTTACAAGAGACGTGGAGGTCAGAGTGGTATAACAAGACGCTTTTAATGCCCCTCAGAAGAGACGTGGAGGTCAGAGTGGTATAAAAAGATGCTTTAAATGCCGCTTACAAGAGACGTGGAGGTCCGAGTTGTATAACAAGACGCTATTAATGCTCCTTACAAGAGACGTGGAGGTCAGAGAGGTATAACAAGGCGCTTTTCATGCCCCTCAGAAGAGATGTAGAGGTCACAGATGTGTAACAAAACGCTTTTAATGCCCCTTATAAGAGACATGGAGGTCAGAGTGGTATAACAAGACGCTTTTATTGCCCCTTTCAAGAAACGTGGAGGTCAGAGTCTTATAACAAGACGCTTTTAAAGCCCCTCAAAACAGACGTGAAGGTCAGAGTGGTATAACAAGAAGCTTTTAATGCCACTTACAAGAGACTTGGAGGTCAGAGTGGTATAACAAGACGCTTTAAATGCACCTCAGAAGAGACGTGGAGGTCAGAGTGGTATAACAAGACGCTTTTAATGCCCCTTACAAGAGACGTGGAGGTCAGAGTGGTATAACAAGACTCATTTAATGCCCCTCAGAAGAGACGTGGAGGTCAGAGTGGTATAACAAGACGCTTTCAATGGCCCTTACAAGAGACGTGGAGGTCAGAGTGGCATAACAAGACGCTTTCATTGCCCCTCAGAAGAGACGTGGAGGTCAGAGTGGAATAACAAGACGCAATTAATGCCCATTACAAGAGACGTGGAGGTCAGAGTGGTATAACAAGATGCTTTTAATGCCCCTCAGAAGAGAGGTGGAGGTCAGAGGGGTATAACAAGACGCATTTAATGCCGCTTACAAGAGACGTGGAGGTCAGAGTCGTATAGCAAGACGATTTTAATGCCCCTTAAAAGAGACGTGGACGTCAGAGTGGTATAAAAAGACGCTTTTAATGCCCCTCAGAAGAGACGTGGAGGTAAGAGTGGTATAACAAGACGCTTTTAATGCCCCTCAGAAGAGACGTGGAGGTCAGAGAGGTCTAACAAGACGCTTTAATGCCCCTCAGAAGAGATGTGGAGGTCAGAGTTGTATAACAAGACGCTTTTAATGCCCCTTAGAAGATACGTGGAGGTCAGAGTGGTATAACAAGACGCTTTTAATGCCCCTTACAAGAAACGTGGAGGTCAGAGTGGTATAACAAGATGCTTTTAATGCCCCTTATAAGAGACGTGGAGGTCAGAGTGGTATAACAAGACGCTTTTAATGCCCCTTACAAGAAACGTGGAGGTCAGAGTGGTATAACAAGACTCTTTTAATGCCCCTTACAAGAGACGTGGAAGTCATAGTGGTATAACAATATGCTTTTAATGCCCCTTTCAAGAGACGTGGAGGTCAGAGTGGTATAACAAGACGCTTTTAATGCCCCTTACAAGAGACATGGAGGTCAGAGTGGTATAACAAGACGCTTTTAATGCCCCTCAGAAGGGACGTGGAGGTCAGAGTGGTATAACAAGATGCTTTTAATGCCCCTTACAAGAGATGTGGAGGTCAGAGTGGTATAACAAGACTCTTTTAATGCCCCTTACAAGAGACGTGGAAGTCATAGTGGTATAACAAGATGCTTTTAATGCCCCTTACAAGAGACGTGGAGGTCAGAGTGGTATAACAAGACACTTTTAATGCCCCTCAGAAGAGACGTGGAGGTCAGAGTGGTATAACTTGACTCTTTTAATGCCCCTTACAAGAAACGTGGAGGTCAGAGTCGTATAACAAGACGCTTTTAATGCTCCTCAAAAGAGACGTGGAAGTCCGAGTGGTATAACAAGACTCTTTTAATGCCCCTTACAAGAGACGTGGAGGTCAGAGTGGTATAACAAGACGCTTTTAATGCCCCTTACAAGAGACGTGGAGGTCAGAGTGGTATAACAATTGCTTTTAATGCCTGTCAGAAGAGAGGTGGAGGTAAGAGTGGTATAACAAGATGCCTTTAATGCCCCTTTCAAGAGACTTGGAGGTCAGAGTGGTATAACAAGACACTTTTAATGCCCCTCAGAACGGAAGTGGAGGTCAGAATGTTATAACAAGACGCTTTTAATGCCCCTCAGAAGAGATGTGGAGGTCAGAGTGGTATAACAAGGCGCTTTTAATGCCCCTTACAAGATATGTGGAGGTCAGAGTGGTATAACAAGACGGTTTTAATCCCCCTTAAAAAAGACGTGGAGGTCAGAGTGGTATAACAAGACGCTTTTAATGCACCTCAGAAGAGACGTGGAGGTCAGAGTGGTATAACAAGACGCTTTTAATGCCCCTCAGAAGAGATGTGGAGGTCAGAGAAGTGTAACAAGACGCTTTTAATGCCCCTTATAAGAGACGTGGAGGTCAGAGTGGTATAACAAGACGCTTTTAATGCCCCTTACAAGAAACGTGGAGGTCAGAGTCGTATAACAAGATGTTTTTAATGCCCCTCAAAAGAGACGTGGAGGTCAGAGTGGTATAACAAGTCGCTTTTAATGCATGTCAGAAAAGAGGTGGAGGTCAGAGTGGTATAACAAGACGCTTTTAATGCCCCTCAGAAGAGACGTGGAGGTCAGAGTGGTATAACAAGACGCTTTTAATGCCCCATACAAGAGACGTGGAGGTCAGAGTGGTATAACAAGACTCATTTAATGCCCCTCAGAAGAGACGTGGAGGTCAGAGTGGTATAACAAGATGCTTTCAATGACCCTTACAAGAGACGTGGAGGTCAGAGTGGCATAACAAGATTTTTTTATTGCCCCTTAGAAGAGACATGGAGGTCAGAGTGGAATAACAAGACGCTATTAATGCCCATTACAAGAGACGTGGAGGTCAGAGTGGTATAACAAGATGCTTTTAATGCCCCTCAGAAGAGACGTGGAGGTGAGAGGGGTATAGCAAGACGCATTTAATGCCGCTTACAAGAGACATGGAAGTCAGAGTGGTATAACAAGACGCTTTTAATGCCCCTTACAAGAGACGTGGAGGTCAGAGTGGTATAACAAGACTCATTTAATGCCCCTCAGAAGAGACGTGGAGGTCAGAGTGGTATAACAAGACGCTTTCAATGACCTTTACAAGAGACATGGAGGTAAGAGTGGCATAACAAGACTCTTTTATTGCCCCTTGGAAGAGACGTGGAGGTCAGAGTGGAATAACAAGACGCTATTAATGCCCATTACAAGAGACGTGGGGGTCAGAGTGGTATAACAAGATGCTTTTAATGCCCCTCAGAAGAGACGTGGAGGTCAGAGGGGTATAACAAGAGGCATTTAATGCCGCTTACAAGAGACGTGGAGGTCAGAGTGGTATAACAAGACGCTTTTAATGCCCGTTACAAGAGACGTGGAGGTCAGAGTGGTATAACAAGAAGCTTTTAATGCCCCTCAGAAGAGACATGGAGGTCAGAGTGGTATAACAAGACGCTTTTAATGCCCCTTACAAGAGACGTGGAGGCCAGAGTGGTATAACAAGACGCTTTTAATGTCCCTCTGAAGAGACGTGGAGGTCAGAGTGGTATAACAAGATGCTTTAATGCCCCTTACAAGAGACGTGGAGTTCAGAGTGGTATAACAAGACGCTTTTAATGCCACTTACAAGAGACGTGGAGGTCAGAATGGTATAACAATACGCTTTTAATGCCCCTCAGAAGAGACATGGAGGTCAGAGTGGTATAACAAGACGCTTTTAATGCCCCTCAGAAGAGACGTGGAGGTCAGAGTGGTATAACAAGATGCTTTTAATGCCCCTTACAAGAGACGTGGAGTTCAGAGTGGTATAACAAGACGCTTTTAATGCGACATACAAGAGACGTGGAGGTCAGAGTGGTATAACAATACGCTTTTAATGCCCCTCAGAAGAGACGTGGATTTCAGAGTGGTATAACAAGACGCTGTTAATGCCCCTTACAAGAGACGTGGAGGTCAGAGTGGTATAACAAGACGCTTTTAATGCCCCTCAGAAGAGACGTGGAGATCAGAGTGGTATAACAAGATGGTTTTAATGCCCCTCCGAAGAGACGTGGAGGTCAGAGTGGTATAACAAGATGCTTTTAATGGCCCTTACAAAAGACGTGGAGGTCCGAGTGGTTTAGCAAGACGCTTTTAATGCTCCTTACAAGAGACGTGGAGATCAGAGAGGTCTAACAAGACTCTTTTAATGCCCCTCAGAAGAGATGTGGAGGTCAGAGTTGTATAACAAGACGCTTTTAATTCCCCGTATAAGAGACGTGGAGGTCAGACTGGTATAACAAGACGCTTTTAATGCCCCTTACAAGAAACGTGGAGGTCAGAGTGGTATAACAAGGCGCTTTTAATGCCCCTTACAAGAGACGTGGAGGTCAGAGTGCAATAACAAGACACTTTTAATGCCCCTCAGAAGAAACGTGGAGGTCAGTGTGGTATAACAAGTCACTTTTAATGCCTGTCAGAAGAGAGATGGAGGTCAGATTGGAATAAAAAGAAGCTCTTAATGCCCCTTACAAGAGACGTGGAGGTCAGAGTGGTATAACAAGATGCTTTTAATGCCCCTTACAAGAGACTTGGAGGTCAGAGTGCTATAACAAGATGCTTTTAATGCCCCTCAGAAGCGAAGTGGAGGTCAGAGTGGTATAACAAGATGCTTTTAATGCCCCTCAGAAGAGACGTGGAGGTCAGAGTGGTATAACAAGATGCTTTTAATGCCCCTCAGAAGAGACGTGGAGGTCAGAGTGGTATAACAAGATGCTTTTAATGCCCCTTACAAGAGACGTGGAGTTCAGAGTGGTATAACAAGACGCTTTTAATGCCACTTACTAGAGACGTGGAGGTCAGAGTGGTATAACAATAGCTTTTAATGCCCCTCAGAAGAGACGTGGATGTCAGAGTGGTATAACAAGACGCTTTTAATGCCCCTTACAAGAGACGTGGAGGTCAGAGTCGTATAACAAGACACTTTTAATGCCCCTCAGAAGAGACGTGGAGGTCAGAGTGGTATAACAAGACGCTTTTAATGCCCCTTACAAAAGACGTGGAGGTCAGAGTAGTATAACAAGAGGCTTCTAATGCCCCTCAGAAGAGACGTGAAGGTCAGAGTGGTATAACACAACGTTTTAAAGCCCCTTACAAGAGACGTGGAGGTCAGAGTGGTATAACAAGACACTTTTAATGCCACTCAGAAGAGACTTGGAGGTCAGAGTGGTATAGCAAGACTCTTTTATTGCCACTTACAAGAGACGTGGAGGTCAGAGTGGTATAACAAGACGCTTTTAATGCCCCTCAGAAGAGATGTGGAGGTCAGAGTGGTATAGCAAGATGCTTTTAATGCCCCTTATAAGAGATGTGGAGGTCAGAGTGGTATAACAAGACGCTTTTAATGCCCCTCAGAAGAGACGTGGAGGTCAGAGTGGTATAACAAGACGCTTTTAAGGCCCCTTACAAGAGATGTGGAGGTCAGAGTGGTATAACAAGACGTCTTTAATGCCCCTCAGAATAGACGTGGAGGTCAGAGTGGTATAACAAGATGGTTTTAATGCCCCTCCAAAGAGATGTGGAGGTCAGAGTGGTATAACAAGATGCTTTTAATGCCCCTTACAAAAGACGTGGAGGTCCGAGTGGTTTAGCAAGACGCTTTTAATGCTCCTTACAAGAGACGTGGAGGTCAGAGAGGTCTAACAAGACGCTTTAATGCCCCTCAGAAGAGATGTGGAGGTCAGAGTTGTATATCAAGACGCTTTTAATGCCCCTTAGAAGATACGTGGAGGTCAGAGTGGTATAACAAGACGCTTTTAATGCCCCTTACAAGAAACATGGAGGTCAGAGTGGTATAACAAGACGCTTTTAATGCCCCTTAGAAGATACGTGGAGGTCAGAGTGGTATAACAAGTCGCTTTTAATGCCTGTCAGAAAAGAGGTGGAGGTCAGAGCGGAATAAAAAGACGCTCTTAATACCCCTTACAAGAGAAGTAGAGGTCAGAGTGGTATAACAAATGCTTTTAATGCCCCTTACAAGAGACGTGGAGGTCAGAGTGGTATAACAAGACGCTTTTAATGCCCCTCAGAAGAGACGTGGAGGTCAGAGTGGTATAACAAGACGCTTTTAATGCCCCTTACAAGAGACATGGAGGTCAGAGTGATATAACAAGACGATTTTAATGCCCCTCAGAAGGGACGTGGAGGTCAGAGTGGTATAACAAGACGCTTTTAATGCCCCTCAGAAGAGACGTGGAGCACAGAGTGGTATAACAAGATGCTTTTAATGCCCCTCAGAAGAGACGTGGAGGTCAGAGTGGTATAGCAAGACGCTTTTAATGCCCCTTACAAGAGACGTGGAGGTCAGAGTGGTATAACAAGACGCTTTTAATGCCCCTTACAAGAGACGTGGAGGTCAGAGTGGTATAACAATACGGTTTTAATGCCCCTCAGAAGAGACGTGGAGGTCAGAGTGGTATAACAAGACACTTTAAATGCGCCTTACCAGAGACTAGGATGTCAGAGTGGTATAACAAGATGCTTTTAATTCCCCTCAGAAGAGACGTGGAGGTCAGAGTGGTATAACAAGACGCTTTTAATGCCCCTCAGAATAGACGTGGTGGTCAGAGTGGTATAACAAGACGCTTTTAATGCCCCTTAGAAGAGACGTGAAGGTCAGAGTGGTATAACAAGATGCTTTGAATGCCCCTTACAAGAGACGCAAAGTTCATAGTGGTAAAACAAGACGCATTTAATGCCCCTCAGAAGAGACGTGGAGGTCAGTGTGGTAAAAGAAGATGCTTTTAATGCCCCTTACAAGAGACGTGGAGGTCAGAGTCGTATAACAAGACGCTTTTAATGCCCCTTACAAGAGACGTGGAGGTCAGAGTGGTATAACAAGACGCTTTTAATGCCCCTCAGAAGAGACGTGGAGGTCAGAGTGGTATAAAAAGATGCTTTAAATGCCGCTTACAAGAGACGTGGAGGTCCGAGTTGTATAACAAGACGCTATTAATGCTCCTTACAAGAGACGTGGAGGTCAGAGAGGTATAACAAGGCGCTTTTCATGCCCCTCAGAAGAGATGTAGAGGTCACAGATGTGTAACAAAACGCTTTTAATGCCCCTTATAAGAGACATGGAGGTCAGAGTGGTATAACAAGACGCTTTTATTGCCCCTTTCAAGAAACGTGGAGGTCAGAGTCTTATAACAAGACGCTTTTAAAGCCCCTCAAAACAGACGTGAAGGTCAGAGTGGTATAACAAGAAGCTTTTAATGCCACTTACAAGAGACTTGGAGGTCAGAGTGGTATAACAAGACGCTTTAAATGCACCTCAGAAGAGACGTGGAGGTCAGAGTGGTATAACAAGACGCTTTTAATGCCCCTTACAAGAGACGTGGAGGTCAGAGTGGTATAACAAGACTCATTTAATGCCCCTCAGAAGAGACGTGGAGGTCAGAGTGGTATAACAAGACGCTTTCAATGGCCCTTACAAGAGACGTGGAGGTCAGAGTGGCATAACAAGATGCTTTCATTGCCCCTCAGAAGAGACGTGGAGGTCAGAGTGGAATAACAAGACGCTATTAATGCCCATTACAAGAGACGTGGAGGTCAGAGTGGTATAACAAGATGCTTTTAATGCCCCTCAGAAGAGAGGTGGAGGTCAGAGGGGTATAACAAGACGCATTTAATGCCGCTTACAAGAGACGTGGAGGTCAGAGTCGTATAGCAAGACGATTTTAATGCCCCTTAAAAGAGACGTGGACGTCAGAGTGGTATAAAAAGACGCATTTAATGCCCCTCAGAAGAGACGTGGAGGTAAGAGTGGTATAACAAGACGCTTTTAATGCCCCTCAGAAGAGACGTGGAGGTCAGAGAGGTCTAACAAGACGCTTTAATGCCCCTCAGAAGAGATGTGGAGGTCAGAGTTGTATAACAAGACGCTTTTAATGCCCCTTAGAAGATACGTGGAGGTCAGAGTGGTATAACAAGACGCTTTTAATGCCCCTTACAAGAAACGTGGAGGTCAGAGTGGTATAACAAGATGCTTTTAATGCCCCTTATAAGAGACGTGGAGGTCAGAGTGGTATAACAAGACGCTTTTAATGCCCCTTACAAGAAACGTGGAGGTCAGGGTGGTATAACAAGACGCTTTTAATGCCCCTCAAAAGAGAAGTGGAGGTCAGAGTCGTATAGCAAGATGGTTTTAATGCCACTTACAAGAGACGTGGAGGTCAGAGTGGTATAACAAGATGCTTTTAATGCCCCTCAGAAGACACATGGAGGTCAGAGTGGTATAACAAGATGCTTTTAATGCCCCTTGCAACAGACGTGGAGGTCAGAGTGGTATAACAAGACACTTTTAATGTCCCTCAGAAGAGACGTGGAGGTCAGAGTGGTATAACAAGACGCTTTTAATGGCCCTTACAATAGAAGTCGAGGTCAGAGTGGTATAACAAGACGCTTTTAATGCCCCTCCGAAGAGACGTGCATGTCAGAGTGGTATAACAAGATGCTTTTAATGCCCCTCAGAAGAGACGCGGAGGTCAGAGGGGTATAACAAGATGCTTTTAATGCCCCTCAGAAGAGACGTGGAGGTCAAAGTGGTATGACAAGATGCTTTAAATGCCTCTTACAAGAGTCGTGGAGGTCCGAGTTGTTTAACAAGACGCTTTTAACGCTCCTTACAAGAGACGTGGAGGTCAGAGACGTATAACAAGATGCTTTTAATGCCCCTCAGAAGAGATGTGGAGGTCAGAGTTGTATATCAAGACGCTTTTAATGACCCTTATGAGACGTGGAGGTCAGAGTGGTATAACAAGACACTTTTAATGCCCCTTACAAGAAACGTGGAGGTCAGAGTGGTATAACAAGACGCTTTTAATGCCCCTTACAAAAGACATGGAGGTCAGAGTGGTATAACAAAACTGTTTTAATGCCCCTTACAAAAGACGTGGAGGTCAGAGTAGTATAACAAGAGGCTTCTAATGCCCCTCAGAAGTGACGTGAAGGTCAGAGTGGTATAACACAACGCTTTTAAAGCCCCTTACAAGAGACGTGGAGGTCAGAGTGGTATAACAAGACACTTTTAATGCCACTCAGAAGAGACTTGGAGGTCAGAGTGGTATAGCAAGACTCTTTTATTGCCACTTACAAGAGACGTGGAGGTCAGAGTGGTATAACAAGACGCTTTTAATGCCCCTCAGAAGAGACGTGGAGGTCAGAGTGGTATAACAAGACGCTTTTAATGCCTGTCAGAAGAGAGGTGGAGGTCAGAGTGGTATAACAAGACGCTCTTAATGCCCCTTACAAGAGACGTGGAGGTCAGAGTGGTATAACAAATGCTTTTAATGCCCCTTACAAGAGACGTGGAGGTCAGAGTGGTATAACAAGATGCTTTTAATGCCCCTCAGAGGAGACGTGGAGGTCAGAGTGGTATAACAAGATGCTTTTAATGCCCCTTACAAGAGACATGGAGGTCAGAGTGGTATAACAAGATGATTTTAATGCCCCTCAGAAGGGACGTGGAGGTCAGAGTGGTATAACAAGACGCATTTAATGCCCCTTACAAGAGATGTGGAGGTCAGAGTGGTATAACAAGACGTCTTTAATGCCCCTCAGAATAGACGTGGAGGTCAGAGTGGTATAACAAGATGGTTTTAATGCCCCTCCAAAGAGATGTGGAGGTCAGAGTGGTATAACAAGATGCTTTTAATGCCCCTTACAAAAGACGTGGAGGTCCGAGTGGTTTAGCAAGACGCTTTTAATGCTCCTTACAAGAGACGTGGAGGTCAGAGAGGTCTAACAAGACGCTTTAATGCCCCTCAGAAGAGATGTGGAGGTCAGAGTTGTATATCAAGACGCTTTTAATGCCCCTTAGAAGATACGTGGAGGTCAGAGTGGTATAACAAGACGCTTTTAATGCCCCTTACAAGAAACATGGAGGTCAGAGTGGTATAACAAGACGCTTTTAATGCCCCTTACAAGAGACGTGGAGGTCAGAGTGCAATAACAAGACACTTTTATTGCCCCTCAGAAGAAACGTGGAGGTCAGAGTGGTATAACAAGTCGCTTTTAATGCCTGTCAGAAAAGAGGTGGAGGTCAGAGCGGAATAAAAAGACGCTCTTAAAACCCCTTACAAGAGAAGTAGAGGTCAGAGTGGTATAACAAATGCATTTAATGCCCCTTACAAGAGACGTGGAGGTCAGAGTGGTATAACAAGACGCTTTTAATGCCCCTCAGAAGAGACGTGGAGGTCAGAGTGGTATAACAAGACGCTTTTAATGCCCCTTACAAGAGACATGGAGGTCAGAGTGATATAACAAGACGATTTTAATGCCCCTCAGAAGGGACGTGGAGGTCAGAGTGGTATAACAAGACGCTTTTAATGCCCCTCAGAAGAGACGTGGAGCACAGAGTGGTATAACAAGATGCTTTTAATGACCCTCAGAAGAGACGTGGAGGTCAGAGTGGTATAGCAAGACGCTTTTAATGCCCCTTACAAGAGACGTGGAGGTCAGAGTGGTATAACAAGACGCTTTTAATGCCCCTTACAAGAGACGTGGAGGTCAGAGTGGTATAACAATACGGTTTTAATGCCCCTCAGAAGAGACGTGGAGGTCAGAGTGGTATAACAAGACGCTTTTAATGCCCCTCAGAATAGACGTGGTGGTCAGAGTGGTATAACAAGACGCTTTTAATGCCCCTTAGAAGAGACGTGAAGGTCAGAGTGGTATAACAAGATGCTTTGAATGCCCCTTACAAGAGACGCAAAGTTCATAGTGGTAAAACAAGACGCATTTAATGCCCCTCAGAAGAGACGTGGAGGTCAGTGTGGTAAAAGAAGATGCTTTTAATGCCCCTTACATGAGACGTGGAGGTCAGAGTCGTATAACAAGACGCTTTTAATGCCCCTTACAAGAGACGTGGAGGTCAGAGTGGTATAAAAAGACTCTTTTAATGCCCATCAGAAGAGATGTAGAGGTCACAGATGTGTAACAAAACGCTTTTAATGCCCCTTATAAGAGACATGGAGGTCAGAGTGGTATAACAAGACGCTTTTATTGCCCCTTACAAGAAACGTGGAGGTCAGAGTCTTATAACAAGACGATTTTAAAGCCCCTCAAAACAGACGTGGAGGTCAGCGTGGTATAACAAGAAGCTTTTATTGCCACTTACAAGAGACTTGGAGGTCAGAGTGGTATAACAAGACGCTTTAAATGCACCTCAGAAGAGACGTGGAGGTCAGAGTGGTATAACAAGACGCTTTTAATGCCCCTTACAAGAGACGTGGAGGTCAGAGTGGTATAACAAGACTCATTTAATGCCCCTCAGAAGAGACGTGGAGGTCAGAGTGGTATAACAAGACGCTTTCAATGGCCCTTACAAGAGACGTGGAGGTCAGAGTGGCATAACAAGACGCTTTCATTGCCCCTCAGAAGAGACGTGGAGGTCAGAGTGGAATAACAAGACGCTATTAATGCCCATTACAAGAGACGTGGAGGTCAGAGTGGTATAACAAGATGCTTTTAATGCCCCTCAGAAGAGAGGTGGAGGTCAGAGGGGTATAACAAGACGCATTTAATGCCGCTTACAAGAGACGTGGAGGTCAGAGTCGTATAGCAAGACGATTTTAATGCCCCTTAAAAGAGACATGGACGTCAGAGTGGTATAAAAAGACGCTTTTAATGCCCCTCAGAAGAGACGTGGAGGTAAGAGTGGTATAACAAGACGCTTTTAATGCCCCTCAGAAGAGACGTGGAGGTCAGAGTGGTATAAAAAGACACTTTTAATGCCCCTCAGAAGAGACGTGGTGGTCAGAGTGGTATAACAAGACGCTTTTAATGCCCCTTAAAGTAGACGTGTAAGTCAGAGTGGTATAACAAGACGCTTTTAATGCCCCTCAGAAGAGACATGGAGTTCAGAGTGGTATAACCACGACCCTTTTAATGCCCCTTACAAGATACGTGGAGGTCAGAGAGGTATAACAAGAGCCTATTAATTGCCCTCAGAAGACACGTGGAGGTCAGAGTGGTACAACAAGACACTTTTAATGCCTGTCAGAAGAGAGGTGGAGGTCAGATTGGTATAACAAGACGCATTTAATGCCCCTTAAAATAGACGTGGAGGTCAGAGTGGTATAACAAGACGCTTTTAATGCACCTCAGAAGAGACGTGGAGGTCAGAGTGGTATAACAAGACGCTTTTAATGCCCCTCAGAAGAGATGTGGAGGTCAGAGTTGTATATCAAGACGCTTTTAATGCCCCTTAGAAGATACGTGGAGGTCAGAGTGGTATAACAAGACACTTTTAATGCCCCTTACAAGAAACATGGAGGTCAGAGTGGTATAACAAGACGCTTTTAATGCCCCTTACAAGAGACGTGGAGGTCAGAGTGCAATAACAAGACACTTTTATTGCCCCTCAGAAGAAACGTGGAGGTCAGAGTGGTATAACAAGTCGCTTTTAATGCCTGTCAGAAAAGAGGTGGAGGTCAGAGCGGAATAAAAAGACGCTCTTAATACCCTTTACAAGAGAAGTAGAGGTCAGAGTGGTATAACAAATGCTTTTAATGCCCCTTACAAGAGACGTGGAGGTCAGAGTGGTATAACAAGACGCTTTTAATGCCCCTCAGAAGAGACGTGGAGGTCAGAGTGGTATAACAAGACGCTTTTAATGCCCCTTACAAGAGACATGGAGGTCAGAGTGATATAACAAGACGATTTTAGTGCCCCTCAGACGGGACGTGGAGGTCAGAGTGGTATAACAAGACGCTTTTAATGCCCCTCAGAAGAGACGTGGAGCACAGAGTGGTATAACAAGATGCTTTTAATGCCCCTCAGAAGAGACGTGGAGGTCAGAGTGGTATAGCAAGACGCTTTTAATGCCCCTTACAAGAGACGTGGAGATCAGAGTGGTATAACAAGACGCTTTTAATGCCCCTTACAGGAGACGTGGAGGTCAGAGTGGTATAACAATACGGTTTTAATGCCCCTCAGAAGAGACGTGGAGCTCAGAGTGGTATAACAAGACGCTTTTAATGCCCCTCAGAATAGACGTGGTGGTCAGAGTGGTATAACAAGACGCTTTTAATGCCCCTTAGAAGAGACGTGAAGGTCAGAGTGGTATAACAAGATGCTTTGAATGCCCCTTACAAGAGACGCAAAGTTCATAGTGGTAAAACAAGACGCATTTAATGCCCCTCAGAAGAGACGTGGAGGTCAGTGTGGTAAAAGAAGATGCTTTTAATGCCCCTTACATGAGACGTGGAGGTCAGAGTCGTATAACAAGACGCTTTTAATGCCCCTTACAAGAGACGTGGAGGTCAGCGTGGTATAAAAAGACTCTTTTAATGCCCATCAGAAGAGACGTGGAGGTCTGAGTGGTATAACAAAACGCTTTTAATGCCGCTTACAAGAGACGTGGAGGTCAGAGTGGTATAACAAGATGCTTTTAATGCCCCTTACAAATGACGTGGAGGTCAGAGTGTTATAACAAGATGCTTTTAATGCCCCTCAGAAGAGACGTGGAGATCAGAGTGGTATAACACGACGCTTTTAATGCCCCTTACAAGAGACGTGGAGGTCAGAGTGGTATAACAAGACGCTTTTAATGCCCCTCAGAAGAGACGTGGAGGTCAGAGTGGTATAAAAAGATGCTTTAAATGCCGCTTACAAGAGACGTGGAGGTCCGAGTTGTATAACAAGACGCTATTAATGCTCCTTACAAGAGACGTGGAGGTCAGAGAGGTATAACAAGATGCTTTTCATGCCCCTCAGAAGAGATGTAGAGGTCACAGATGTGTAACAAAACGCTTTTAATGCCCCTTATAAGAGACATGGAGGTCAGAGTGGTATAACAAGACGCTTTTATTGCCCCTTACAAGAAACGTGGAGGTCAGAGTCTTATAACAAGACGCTTTTAAAGCCCCTCAAAACAGACGTGGAGGTCAGAGTGGTATAACAAGAAGCTTTTAATGCCACTTACAAGAGACTTGGAGGTCAGAGTGGTATAACAAGACGCTTTAAATGCACCTCAGAAGAGACGTGGAGGTCAGAGTGGTATAACAAGACGCTTTTAATGCCCCTTACAAGAGACGTGGAGGTCAGAGTGGTATAACAAGACTCATTTAATGCCCCTCAGAAGAGACGTGGAGGTCAGAGTGGTATAACAAGACGCTTTCAATGGCCCTTACAAGAGACGTGGAGGTCAGAGTGGCATAACAAGACGCTTTTATTGCCCCTCAGAAGAGACGTGGAGGTCAGAGTGGAATAACAAGACGCTATTAATGCCCATTACAAGAGACGTGGAGGTCAGAGTGGTATAACAAGATGCTTTTAATGCCCCTCAGAAGAGAGGTGGAGGTCAGAGGGGTATAACAAGACGCATTTAATGCCGCTTACAAGAGACGTGGAGGTCAGAGTCGTATAGCAAGACGATTTTAATGCCCCTTAAAAGAGACATGGACGTCAGAGTGGTATAAAAAGACGCTTTTAATGCCCCTCAGAAGAGACGTGGAGGTAAGAGTGGTATAACAAGACGCTTTTAATGCCCCTCAGAAGAGACGTGGAGGTCAGAGTGGTATAAAAAGACACTTTTAATGCCCCTCAGAAGAGACGTGGTGGTCAGAGTGGTATAACAAGACGCTTTTAATGCCCCTTAAAGTAGACGTGGAAGTCAGAGTGGTATAACAAGACGCTTTTAATGCCCCTCAGAAGAGACATGGAGTTCAGAGTGGTATAACCACGACGCTTTTAATGCCCCTTACAAGATACGTGAAGGTCAGAGAGGTATAACAAGAGCCTATTAATTCCCCTCAGAATACACGTGGAGGTCAGAGTGGTACAACAAGACACTTTTAATGCCTGTCAGAAGAGAGGTGGAGGTCAGATTGGTATAACAAGACGAATTTAATGCCCCTTAAAATAGACGTGGAGGTCAGAGTGGTATAACAAGATGCTTTTAACGCACCTCAGAAGAGACGTGGAGGTCAGAGTGGTATAACAAGACGCTTTTAATGCCCCGCAGAAGAGACGTGGAGGTCAGAGTGGTATAACATTACGCTTATATTGCCCCTTACAAGAGACGTGGAGGTCAGAGTGGTATAACAAGATGCTTTTAAAACCCCTCAGAAGGGACGTGGATGTCAGAGTGGTATAACCAGAAGCTTTTAATGCCCCTTACAAGAGATGTGGAGGTCAGAGTGGTATGACAAGGCGCTTTTAATGCCCCTCAGAAGAGACGTGGAGGTCAGAGTCGTATAACAATGCGCTTTTAATGCCCCTCAGAAGAGACGTGGAGGACAGAGTGGTATAACAAGAAGTTTTTAATGCCCCTCAGAAGAGACGTGGAGGTCGGAGTGGTATAACAAGACGCTTTTAATGCCCCTTACAAGAGACGTGGAGGTCAGAGTGGTAGAACAAGACGCTTTTATTGCCCCTTACAAGAGACGTGGAGGTCAGAGTGGTATAACAAGACACTTTTAATGCCCCTCAGAAGAGACGTGGAGGTCAGAGTGGTATAACAAGACGTTTTTAATGCCTGTCAGAAGAGAGGTATAGGTCAGTGCGGTACAACAAGACGCTTTTATTGCCCCTTACAAGAGACGTGGAGGTCAGAGTGGTATAACAAGATGCTTTTAATGCCCCTTACAAGAGACGTGGAGGTCAGAGTGGTATAACAATACGCTTTTAATGCCCTTCAGAAGAGACGTGACGGTCAGAGTGGTATAACAAGACGCTTTTAATGCCCCTTACAAGAGACGTGGAGGTCAGAGTGGTATAACAAGACTCTTTTAAAGCACCTCAGAAGAGATGTGGAGATCAGAGTGGTATAACAAGACACTTTTAATGCCCCTTACAACAGATGTGGAGGTCAGAGTGGTATAACAAGACGCTTTTAATGCCCCTCAGCAGAGACGTGGAGGTCAGAGTGGTATAACAAAATGCTTTTAATGCCCCTTACAAGAGACGTGGAGGTCAGAGTGGTATAACAAGATGCTTTTAATGCCCCTTACAAGAGACGTAAAGGTCAGAGTGGTAAAGCAAGACGCATTCAATGCCCCTCAGAAGAGACGTGGAGGTCAGTGTGGTAAAAGAAGATGCTTTTAATTCCCCTTACAAGAGACGTGGAGGTCAGAGTGGTATAACAAGACGCTTTTAATGCCCCTCAGAAGAGACGTGTAGGTCAGAGTGGTATAACAAGATGCTTTTAATGCCCTTACAAGAGACGTGGAGGTCAGAGTGGTATAACAAGACGCTTTTAATGCCCCTCAGAAGAGACATGGAGTTCAGAGTGGTATAACCACGACGCTTTTAATGCCCCTTACAAGATACGTGAAGGTCAGAGAGGTATAACAAGAGCCTATTAATTCCCCTCAGAATACACGTGGAGGTCAGAGTGGTACAACAAGACACTTTTAATGCCTGTCAGAAGAGAGGTGGAGGTCAGATTGGTATAACAAGACGAATTTAATGCCCCTTAAAATAGACGTGGAGGTCAGAGTGGTATAACAAGATGCTTTTAACGCACCTCAGAAGAGACGTGGAGGTCAGAGTGGTATAACAAGACGCTTTTAATGCCCCGCAGAAGAGACGTGGAGGTCAGAGTGGTATAACATTACGCTTATATTGCCCCTTACAAGAGACGTGGAGGTCAGAGTGGTATAACAAGATGCTTTTAAAACCCCTCAGAAGGGACGTGGATGTCAGAGTGGTATAACCAGAAGCTTTTAATGCCCCTTACAAGAGATGTGGAGGTCAGAGTGGTATGACAAGGCGCTTTTAATGCCCCTCAGAAGAGACGTGGAGGTCAGAGTCGTATAACAATGCGCTTTTAATGCCCCTCAGAAGAGACGTGGAGGACAGAGTGGTATAACAAGAAGTTTTTAATGCCCCTCAGAAGAGACGTGGAGGTCGGAGTGGTATAACAAGACGCTTTTAATGCCCCTTACAAGAGACGTGGAGGTCAGAGTGGTAGAACAAGACGCTTTTATTGCCCCTTACAAGAGACGTGGAGGTCAGAGTGGTATAACAAGACACTTTTAATGCCCCTCAGAAGAGACGTGGAGGTCAGAGTGGTATAACAAGACGTTTTTAATGCCTGTCAGAAGAGAGGTATAGGTCAGTGCGGTACAACAAGACGCTTTTATTGCCCCTTACAAGAGACGTGGAGGTCAGAGTGGTATAACAAGATGCTTTTAATGCCCCTTACAAGAGACGTGGAGGTCAGAGTGGTATAACAATACGCTTTTAATGCCCTTCAGAAGAGACGTGACGGTCAGAGTGGTATAACAAGACGCTTTTAATGCCCCTTACAAGAGACGTGGAGGTCAGAGTGGTATAACAAGACTCTTTTAAAGCACCTCAGAAGAGATGTGGAGATCAGAGTGGTATAACAAGACACTTTTAATGCCCCTTACAACAGATGTGGAGGTCAGAGTGGTATAACAAGACGCTTTTAATGCCCCTCAGCAGAGACGTGGAGGTCAGAGTGGTATAACAAAATGCTTTTAATGCCCCTTACAAGAGACGTGGAGGTCAGAGTGGTATAACAAGATGCTTTTAATGCCCCTTACAAGAGACGTAAAGGTCAGAGTGGTAAAGCAAGACGCATTCAATGCCCCTCAGAAGAGACGTGGAGGTCAGTGTGGTAAAAGAAGATGCTTTTAATTCCCCTTACAAGAGACGTGGAGGTCAGAGTGGTATAACAAGACGCTTTTAATGCCCCTCAGAAGAGACGTGTAGGTCAGAGTGGTATAACAAGATGCTTTTAATGCCCTTACAAGAGACGTGGAGGTCAGAGTGGTATAACAAGACGCTTTTAATGCCCATCAGAAGAGACGTGGAGGTCTGAGTGGTATAACAAAACGCTTTTAATGCCCCTTACAAGAGACGTGGAGGTCAGAGTGATATAACAAGATGCTTTTAATGCCCCTGACAAATGACGTGGAGGTCAGAGTGGTATAACAAGATGCTTTTAATGCCCCTCAGAAGAGACGTGGAGGTCAGAGTGGTATAGCACGACGCTTTTAATGCCCCTTACAAGAGACGTGGAGGTCAGAGTGGTATAACAAGACGCTTTTAATGCCCCTCAGAAGAGACGTGGAGGTCAGAGTGGTATAAAAAGATGCTTTAAATGCCGCTTACAAGAGATGTGGAGGTCCGAGTTGTATAACAAGCCGCTATTAATGCTCCTTACAAGAGACGTGGAGGTCAGAGAGGTATAACAAGACGCTTTTCATGCCCCTCAGAAGAGATGTAGAGGTCACAGATGTGTAACAAAACGCTTTTAATGCCCCTTATAAGAGACATGGAGGTCAGAGTGGTATAACAAGACGCTTTTATTGCCCCTTACAAGAAACGTGGAGGTCAGAGTCTTATAACAAGACGCTTTTAAAGCCCCTCAAAACAGACGTGGAGGTCAGAGTGGTATAACAAGAAGCTTTTAATGCCACTTACAAGAGACTTGGAGGTCAGAGTGGTATAACAAGACGCTTTAAATGCACCTCAGAAGAGACGTGGAGGTCAGAGTGGTATAACAAGACGCTTTTAATGCCCCTTACAAGAGACGTGGAGGTCAGAGTGGTATAACAAGACTCATTTAATGCCCCTCAGAAGAGACGTGGAGGTCAGAGTGGTATAACAAGACGCTTTCAATGGCCCTTACAAGAGACGTGGAGGTCAGAGTGGCATAACAAGACGCTTTCATTGCCCCTCAGAAGAGACGTGGAGGTCAGAGTGGAATAACAAGACGCTATTAATGCCCATTACAAGAGACGTGGAGGTCAGAGTGGTATAACAAGATGATTTTAATGCCCCTCAGAAGAGAGGTGGAGGTCAGAGGGGTATAACAAGACGCATTTAATGCCGCTTACAAGAGACGTGGAGGTCAGAGTCGTATAGCAAGACGATTTTAATGCCCCTTAAAAGAGACATGGACGTCAGAGTGGTATAAAAAGACGCTTTTAATGCCCCTCAGAAGAGACGTGGAGGTAAGAGTGGTATAACAAGACGCTTTTAATGCCCCTCAGAAGAGACGTGGAGGTCAGAGTGGTATAAAAAGACACTTTTAATGCCCCTCAGAAGAGACGTGGTGGTCAGAGTTTTATAACAAGACGCTTTTAATGCCCCTTAAAGTAGACGTGGAAGTCAGAGTGGTATAACAAGATGCTTTTAATGCCCCTCAGAAGAGACATGGAGTTCAGAGTGGTATAACCACGACGCTTTTAATGCCCCTTACAAGATACGTGGAGGTCAGAGAGGTATAACAAGAGCCTATTAATTCCCCTCAGAAGACACGTGGAGGTCAGAGTGGTGCAACAAGACACTTTTAATGCCTGTCAGAAGAGAGGTGGAGGTCAGATTGGTATAACAAGACGCATTTAATGCCCCTTAAAATAGACGTGGAGGTCAGAGTGGTATAACAAGACGCTTTTAATGCACCTCAGAAGAGACGTGGAGGTCAGAGTGGTATAACAAGACGCTTTTAATGCCCCGCAGAAGAGACGTGGAGGTCAGAGTGGTATAACATTACGCTTATATTGCCCCTTACAAGAGACGTGGAGGTCAGAGTGGTATAACAAGATGCTTTTAAAACCCCTCAGAAGGGACGTGGATGTCAGAGTGGTATAACCAGAAGCTTTTAATGCCCCTTACAAGAGATGTGGAGGTCAGAGTGGTATAACAAGGCGCTTTTAATGCCCCTCAGAAGAGACGTGGAGGTCAGAGTCGTATAACAATGCGCTTTTAATGCCCCTCAGAAGAGACGTGGAGGACAGAGTGGTATAACAAGAAGTTTTTAATGCCCCTCAGAAGAGACGTGGAGGTCGGAGTGGTATAACAAGACGCTTTTAATTCCCCTTACAAGAGACGTGGAGGTCAGAGTGGTAGAACAAGACGCTTTTATTGCCCCTTACAAGAGACGTGTAGGTCAGAGTGGTATAACAAGACACTTTTAATGCCCCTCAGAAGAGATGTGGAGGTCAGAGAGGTATAACAAGACGTTTTTAATGCCTGTCAGAAGAGAGGTATAGGTCAGTGCGGTACAACAAGACGCTTTTATTGCCCCTTACAAGAGACGTGGAGGTCAGAGTGGTATAACAAGATGCTTTTAATGCCCCTTACAAGAGACGTGGAGGTCAGAGTGGTATAACAATACGCTTTTAATGCCCTTCAGAAGAGACGTGACGGTCAGAGTGGTATAACAAGACGCTTTTAATGCCCCTTACAAGAGACGTGGAGGTCAGAGTGGTATAACAAGACGCTTTTAATGCCCATCAGAAGAGACGTGGAGGTCAGAGTGGTATAACAAAACGCTTTTAATGCCCCTTACAAGAGACGTAGAGGTCAGAGTGGTATAACAAGACTCTTTTGATGCCCCTTACAAATGACATGGAGGTCAGAGTGGTATAACAAGACGCTTTTAATGCCCCTCAGAAGAGACGTGGAGATCAGAGTGGTATAACACGAAGCTTTTAATGCCCCTTACAAGAGACGTGGAGGTCAGAGTGGTATAACAAGACGCTTTTAATGCCACTCAGAAGAGACGTGGAGGTCAGAGTGGTATAACAAGATTCTTTTAATGAACCTTACAAGTGACGTGGAGGTCAGAGTGGTATAACAAGACGCTTTTATTGCCACTTACAAGAGACGTGGAGGTCAGAGTGGTATAACAAGACTCTTTTAATGCCCCTTACAAGAGACGTGGAAGTCATAGTGGTATAACAAGATGCTTTTAATGCCCCTTACAAGAGACGTGGAGGTCAGAGTGGTATAACAAGACACTTTTAATGCCCCTCAGAAGAGACGTGGAGGTCAGAGTGGTATAACAAGACGCTTTTAATGCCCCTTACAAGAGACATGGAGGTCAGAGTGGTATAACAAGACGCTTTTAATGCCCCTCAGAAGGGACGTGGAGGTCAGAGTGGTATAACAAGATGCTTTTAATGCCCCTTACAAGAGATGTGGAGGTCAGAGTGGTATAACAAGACTCTTTTAATGCCCCTTACAAGAGACGTGGAGGTCAGAGTGGTATAACAAGACACTTTTAATGCCCCTCAGAAGAGACGTGGAGGTCAGAGTGGTATAACTTGACTCTTTTAATGCCCCTTACAAGAAACGTGGAGGTCAGAGTCGTATAACAAGACGCTTTTAATGCTCCTCAAAAGAGACGTGGAAGTCGGAGTGGTATAACAAGACTCTTTTAATGCCCCTTACAAGAGACGTGGAGGTCAGAGTGGTATAACAAGACGCTTTTAATGCCCCTTACAAGAGACGTTTAGGTCAGAGTGGTATAACAATTGCTTTTAATGCCTGTCAGAAGAGAGGTGGAGGTCAGAGTGGTATAACAAGATGCCTTTAATGCCCCTTACAAGAGACTTGGAGGTCAGAGTGGTATAACAAGACACTTTTAATGCCCCTCAGAAGGGAAGTGGAGGTCAGAATGGTATAACAAGGCGCTTTTAATGCCCCTTACAAGATATGTGGAGGTCAGAGTGGTATAACAAGACGGTTTTAATCCCCCTTAAAAAAGACGTGGAGGTCAGAGTGGTATAACAAGACGCTTTTAATGCACCTCATAAGAGACGTGGAGGTCAGAGTGGTATAACAAGACGCTTTTAATGCCCCTCAGAAGAGATGTGGAGGTCAGAGAAGTGTAACAAGACGCTTTTAATGCCCCTTATAAGAGACGTGGAGGTCAGAGTGGTATAACAAGACGCTTTTAATGCCCCTTACAAGAAACGTGGAGGTCAGAGTCGTATAACAAGATGTTTTTAATGCCCCTCAAAAGAGACGTGGAGGTCAGAGTGGTATAACAAGTCGCTTTTAATGCATGTCAGAAAAGAGGTGGAGGTCAGAGTGGTATAACAAGACGCTTTTAATGCCCCTCAGAAGAGACGTGGAGGTCAGAGTGGTATAACAAGACGCTTTTAATGCCCCATACAAGAGACGTGGAGGTCAGAGTGGTATAACAAGACTCATTTAATGCCCCTCAGAAGAGACGTGGAGGTCAGAGTGGTATAAAAAGACGCTTTTAATGCCCCTCAGAAGAGACGTGGAGGTAAGAGTGGTATAACAAGACGCTTTTAATGCCCCTCAGAAGAGACGTGGAGGTCAGAGTGGTATAAAAAGACACTTTTAATACCCCTCAGAAGAGACGTGGTGGTCAGAGTGGTATAACAAGACGCTTTTAATGCCCCTTAAAGTAGACATGGAAGTCAGAGTGGTATAACAAGATGCTTTTAATGCCCCTCAGAAGAGACATGGAGTTCAGAGTGGTATAACCACGACGCTTTTAATGCCCCTTACAAGATACGTGGAGGTCAGAGAGGTATAACAAGAGCCTATTAATTCCCCTCAGAAGACACGTGGAGGTCAGAGTGGTGCAACAAGACACTTTTAATGCCTGTCAGAAGAGAGGTGGAGGTCAGATTGGTATAACAAGACGCATTTAATGCCCCTTAAAATAGACGTGGAGGTCAGAGTGGTATAACAAGACGCTTTTAATGCACCTCAGAAGAGACGTGGAGGTCAGAGTGGTATAACAAGACGCTTTTAATGCCCCGCAGAAGAGACGTGGAGGTCAGAGTGGTATAACATTACGCTTATATTGCCCCTTACAAGAGACGTGGAGGTCAGAGTGGTATAACAAGATGCTTTTAAAACCCCTCAGAAGGGACGTGGATGTCAGAGTGGTATAACCAGAAGCTTTTAATGCCCCTTACAAGAGATGTGGAGGTCAGAGTGGTATAACAAGGCGCTTTTAATGCCCCTCAGAAGAGACGTGGAGGTCAGAGTCGTATAACAATGCGCTTTTAATGCCCCTCAGAAGAGACGTGGAGGACAGAGTGGTATAACAAGAAGTTTTTAATGCCCCTCAGAAGAGACGTGGAGGTCGGAGTGGTATAACAAGACGCTTTTAATGCCCCTTACAAGAGACGTGGAGGTCAGAGTGGTAGAACAAGACGCTTTTATTGCCCCTTACAAGAGACGTGGAGGTCAGAGTGGTATAACAAGACACTTTTAATGCCCCTCAGAAGAGATGTGGAGGTCAGAGAGGTATAACAAGACGTTTTTAATGCCTGTCAGAAGAGAGGTATAGGTCAGTGCGGTACAACAAGAAGCTTTTATTGCCCCTTACAAGAGACGTGGAGGTCAGAGTGGTATAACAAGATGCTTTTAATGCCCCTTACAAGAGACGTGGAGGTCAGAGTGGTATAACAATACGCTTTTAATGCCCTTCAGAAGAGACGTGACGGTCAGAGTGGTATAACAAGACGCTTTTAATGCCCCTTACAAGAGACGTGGAGGTCAGAGTGGTATAACAAGACGCTTTTAATGCCCATCAGAAGAGACGTGGAGGTCAGAGTGGTATAACAAAACGCTTTTAATGCCCCTTACAAGAGACGTGGAGGTCAGAGTGGTATAACAAGACTCTTTTGATGCCCCTTACAAATGACATGGAGGTCAGAGTGGTATAACAAGACGCTTTTAATGCCCCTCAGAAGAGACGTGGAGGTCAGAGTGGTATAACACGAAGCTTTTAATGCCCCTTACAAGAGACGTGGAGGTCAGAGTGGTATAACAAGACGCTTTTAATGCCACTCAGAAGAGACGTGGAGGTCAGAGTGGTATAACAAGATGCTTTTAATGAACCTTACAAGTGACGTGGAGGTCAGAGTGGTATAACAAGATGCTTTTATTGCCACTTACAAGAGACGTGGAGGTCAGAGTGGTATAACAAGACTCTTTTAATGCCCCTTACAAGAGACGTGGAAGTCATAGTGGTATAACAAGATGCTTTTAATGCCCCTTACAAGAGACGTGGAGGTCAGAGTGGTATAACAAGACACTTTTAATGCCCCTCAGAAGAGACGTGGAGGTCAGAGTGGTATAACAAGACGCTTTTAATGCCCCTTACAAGAGACATGGAGGTCAGAGTGGTATAACAAGACGCTTTTAATGCCCCTCAGAAGGGACGTGGAGGTCAGAGTGGTATAACATGACGCTTTTAATGCCCCTTACAAGAGATGTGGAGGTCAGAGTGGTATAACAAGACTCTTTTAATGCCCCTTACAAGAGACGTGGAAGTCATAGTGGTATAACAAGATGCTTTTAATGCCCCTTACAAGAGACGTGGAGGTCAGAGTGGTATAACAAGACACTTTTAATGCCCCTCAGAAGAGACGTGGAGGTCAGAGTGGTATAACTTGACTCTTTTAATGCCCCTTACAAGAAACGTGGAGGTCAGAGTCGTATAACAAGACGCTTTTAATGCTCCTCAAAAGAGACGTGGAAGTCGGAGTGGTATAACAAGACTCTTTTAATGCCCCTTACAAGAGACGTGGAGGTCAGAGTGGTATAACAAGACGCTTTTAATGCCCCTTACAAGAGATGTTTAGGTCAGAGTGGTATAACAATTGCTTTTAATGCCTGTCAGAAGAGAGGTGGAGTTCAGAGTGGTATAACAAGATGCCTTTAATGCCCCTTACAAGAGACTTGGAGGTCAGAGTGGTATAACAAGACACTTTTAATGCCCCTCAGAAGGGAAGTGGAGGTCAGAATGGTATAACAAGGCGCTTTTAATGCCCCTTACAAGATATGTGGAGGTCAGAGTGGTATAACAAGACGGTTTTAATCCCCCTTAAAAAACACGTGGAGGTCAGAGTGGTATAACAAGACGCTTTTAATGCACCTCATAAGAGACGTGGAGGTCAGAGTGGTATAACAAGACGCTTTTAATGCCCCTCAGAAGAGATGTGGAGGTCAGAGAAGTGTAACAAGACGCTTTTAATGCCCCTTATAAGAGACGTGGAGGTCAGAGTGGTATAACAAGACGCTTTTAATGCCCCTTACAAGAAACGTGGAGGTCAGAGTCGTATAACAAGATGTTTTTAATGCCCCTCAAAAGAGACGTGGAGGTCAGAGTGGTATAACAAGTCGCTTTTAATGCATGTCAGAAAAGAGGTGGAGGTCAGAGTGGTATAACAAGACGCTTTTAATGCCCCTCAGAAGAGACGTGGAGGTCAGAGTGGTATAACAAGACGCTTTTAATGCCCCATACAAGAGACGTGGAGGTCAGAGTGGTATAACAAGACTCATTTAATGCCCCTCAGAAGAGACGTGGAGGTCAGAGTGGTATAAAAAGACGCTTTTAATGCCCCTCAGAAGAGACGTGGAGGTAAGAGTGGTATAACAAGACGCTTTTAATGCCCCTCAGAAGAGACGTGGAGGTCAGAGTGGTATAAAAAGACACTTTTAATGCCCCTCAGAAGAGACGTGGTGGTCAGAGTGGTATAACAAGACGCTTTTAATGCCCCTTAAAGTAGACATGGAAGTCAGAGTGGTATAACAAGATGCTTTTAATGCCCCTCAGAAGAGACATGGAGTTCAGAGTGGTATAACCACGACGCTTTTAATGCCCCTTACAAGATACGTGGAGGTCAGAGAGGTATAACAAGAGCCTATTAATTCCCCTCAGAAGACACGTGGAGGTCAGAGTGGTGCAACAAGACACTTTTAATGCCTGTCAGAAGAGAGGTGGAGGTCAGATTGGTATAACAAGACGCATTTAATGCCCCTTAAAATAGACGTGGAGGTCAGAGTGGTATAACAAGACGCTTTTAATGCACCTCAGAAGAGACGTGGAGGTCAGAGTGGTATAACAAGACGCTTTTAATGCCCCGCAGAAGAGACGTGGAGGTCAGAGTGGTATAACATTACGCTTATATTGCCCCTTACAAGAGACGTGGAGGTCAGAGTGGTATAACAAGATGCTTTTAAAACCCCTCAGAAGGGACGTGGATGTCAGAGTGGTATAACCAGAAGCTTTTAATGCCCCTTACAAGAGATGTGGAGGTCAGAGTGGTATAACAAGGCGCTTTTAATGCCCCTCAGAAGAGACGTGGAGGTCAGAGTCGTATAACAATGCGCTTTTAATGCCACTCAGAAGAGACGTGGAGGACAGAGTGGTATAACAAGAAGTTTTTAATGCCCCTCAGAAGAGACGTGGAGGTCGGAGTGGTATAACAAGACGCTTTTAATGCCCCTTACAAGAGACGTGGAGGTCAGAGTGGTATAACAAGACACTTTTAATGCCCCTCAGAAGAGATGTGGAGGTCAGAGAGGTATAGCAAGACGTTTTTAATGCCTGTCAGAAGAGAGGTATAGGTCAGTGCGGTACAACAAGACGCTTTTATTGCCCCTTACAAGAGACGTGGAGGTCAGAGTGGTATAACAAGATGCTTTTAATGCCCCTTACAAGAGACGTGGAGGTCAGAGTGGTATAACAATACGCTTTTAATGCCCTTCAGAAGAGACGTGACGGTCAGAGTGGTATAACAAGACGCTTTTAATGCCCCTTACAAGAGACGTGGAGGTCAGAGTGGTATAACAAGACGCTTTTAATGCCCATCAGAAGAGACGTGGAGGTCAGAGTGGTATAACAAAACGCTTTTAATGCCCCTTACAAGAGACGTGGAGGTCAGAGTGGTATAACAAGACTCTTTTGATGCCCCTTACAAATGACATGGAGGTCAGAGTGGTATAACAAGACGCTTTTAATGCCCATCAGAAGAGACGTGGAGGTCAGAGTGGTATAACACGAAGTTTTTAATGCCCCTTACAAGAGACGTGGAGGTCAGAGTGGTATAACAAGACGCTTTTAATGCCACTCAGAAGAGACGTGGAGGTCAGAGTGGTATAACAAGATGCTTTTAATGAACCTTACAAGTGACGTGGAGGTCAGAGTGGTATAACAAGACGCTTTTATTGCCACTTACAAGAGACGTGGAGGTCAGAGTGGTATAACAAGACTCTTTTAATGCCCCTTACAAGAGACGTGGAAGTCATAGTGGTATAACAATATGCTTTTAATGCCCCTTACAAGAGACGTGGAGGTCAGAGTGGTATAACAAGACACTTTTAATGCCCCTCAGAAGAGACGTGGAGGTCAGAGTGGTATAACAAGACGCTTTTAATGCCCCTTACAAGAGACATGGAGGTCAGAGTGGTATAACAAGACGCTTTTAATGCCCCTCAGAAGGGACGTGGAGGTCAGAGTGGTATAACAAGACGCTTTTAATGCCCCTTACAAGAGATGTGGAGGTCAGAGTGGTATAACAAGACTCTTTTAATGCCCCTTACAAGAGACGTGGAAGTCATAGTGGTATAACAAGATGCTTTTAATGCCCCTTACAAGAGACGTGGAGGTCAGAGTGGTATAACAAGACACTTTTAATGCCCCTCAGAAGAGACGTGGAGGTCAGAGTGGTATAACTTGACTCTTTTAATGCCCCTTACAAGAAACGTGGAGGTCAGAGTCGTATAACAAGACGCTTTTAATGCTCCTCAAAAGAGACGTGGAAGTCGGAGTGGTATAACAAGACTCTTTTAATGCCCCTTACAAGAGACGTGGAGGTCAGAGTGGTATAACAAGACGCTTTTAATGCCCCTTACAAGAGACGTGGAGGTCAGAGTGGTTTAACAATTGCTTTTAATGCCTGTCAGAAGAGAGGTGGAGGTAAGAGTGGTATAACAAGATGCCTTTAATGCCCCTTACAAGAGACTTGGAGGTCAGAGTGGTATAACAAGACACTTTTAATGCCCCTCAGAAGGGAAGTGGAGGTCAGAATGGTATAACAAGACGCTTTTAATGCCCCTCAGAAGAGATGTGGAGGTCAGAGTGGTATAACAAGGCGCTTTTAATGCCCCTTACAAGATATGTGGAGGTCAGAGTGGTATAACAAGACGGTTTTAATCCCCCTTAAAAAAGACGTGGAGGTCAGAGTGGTATAACAGGACGCTTTTAATGCACCTCAGAAGAGACGTGGAGGTCAGAGTGGTATAACAAGACGCTTTTAATGCCCCTCAGAAGAGATGTGGAGGTCAGAGAAGTGTAACAAGACGCTTTTAATGCCCCTTATAAGAGACGTGGAGGTCAGAGTGGTATAACAAGACGCTTTTAATGCCCCTTACAAGAAACGTGGAGGTCAGAGTCGTATAACAAGATGTTTTTAATGCCCCTCAAAAGAGACGTGGAGGTCAGAGTGGTATAACAAGTCGCTTTTAATGCATGTCAGAAAAGAGGTGGAGGTCAGAGTGGTATAACAAGACGCTTTTAATGCCCCTCAGAAGAGACGTGGAGGTCAGAGTGGTATAACAAGACGCTTTTAATGCCCCATACAAGAGACGTGGAGGTCAGAGTGGTATAACAAGACTCATTTAATGCCCCTCAGAAGAGACGTGGAGGTCAGAGTGGTATAACAAGACGCTTTCAATGACCCTTACAAGAGACGTGGAGGTCAGAGTGGCATAACAAGATTTTTTTATTGCCCCTTAGAAGAGACATGGAGGTCAGAGTGGAATAACAAGACGCTATTAATGCCCATTACAAGAGACGTGGAGGTCAGAGTGGTATAACAAGATGCTTTTAATGCCCCTCAGAAGAGACGTGGAGGTCAGAGGGGTATAGCAAGACGCATTTAATGCCGCTTACAAGAGACATGGAAGTCAGAGTGGTATAACAAGACGCTTTTAATGCCCCTTACAAGAGACGTGGAGGTCAGAGTGGTATAACAAGACTCATTTAATGCCCCTCAGAAGAGACGTGGAGGTCAGAGTGGTATAACAAGACGCTTTCAATGACCTTTACAAGAGACGTGGAGGTTAGAGTGGCATAACAAGACTCTTTTATTGCCCCTTAGAAGAGACGTGGAGGTCAGAGTGGAATAACAAGACGCTATTAATGCCCATTACAAGAGACGTGGGGGTCAGAGTGGTATAACAAGATGCTTTTAATGCCCCTCAGAAGAGACGTGGAGGTCAGAGGGGTATAACAAGAGGCATTTAATGCCGCTTACAAGAGACGTGGAGGTCAGAGTGGTATAACAAGACGCTTTTAATGCCCGTTACAAGAGACGTGGAGGTCAGAGTGGTATAACAAGAAGCTTTTAATGCCCCTCAGAAGAGACATGGAGGTCAGAGTGGTATAACAAGACGCTTTTAATGCCCCTTACAAGAGACGTGGAGGCCAGAGTGGTATAACAAGACGCTTTTAATGCCCCTCTGAAGAGACGTGGAGGTCAGAGTGGTATAACAAGATGCTTTAATGCCCCTTACAAGAGACGTGGAGTTCAGAGTGGTATAACAAGACGCTTTTAATGCCACTTACAAGAGACGTGGTGGTCAGAATGGTATAACAATACGCTTTTAATGCCCCTCAGAAGAGACATGGAGGTCAGAGTGGTATAACAAGACGCTTTTAATGCCCCTCAGAAGAGACGTGGAGGTCAGAGTGGTATAACAAGATGCTTTTAATGCCCCTTACAAGAGACGTGGAGTTCAGAGTGGTATAACAAGACGCTTTTAATGCGACATACAAGAGACGTGGAGGTCAGAGTGGTATAACAATACGCTTTTAATGCCCCTCAGAAGAGACGTGGATTTCAGAGTGGTATAACAAGACTCTGTTAATGCCCCTTACAAGAGACGTGGAGGTCAGAGTGGTATAACAAGACGCTTTTAATGCCCCTCAGAAGAGACGTGGAGATCAGAGTGGTATAACAAGATGGTTTTAATGCCCCTCCGAAGAGACGTGGAGGTCAGAGTGGTATAACAAGATGCTTTTAATGGCCCTTACAAAAGACGTGGAGGTCCGAGTGGTTTAGCAAGACGCTTTTAATGCTCCTTACAAGAGACGTGGAGATCAGAGAGGTCTAACAAGACTCTTTTAATGCCCCTCAGAAGAGATGTGGAGGTCAGAGTTGTATAACAAGACGCTTTTAATTCCCCGTATAAGAGACGTGGAGGTCAGACTGGTATAACAAGACGCTTTTAATGCCCCTTACAAGAAACGTGGAGGTCAGAGTGGTATAACAAGGCGCTTTTAATACCCCTTACAAGAGACGTGGAGGTCAGAGTGCAATAACAAGACACTTTTAATGCCCCTCAGAAGAAACGTGGAGGTCAGTGTGGTATAACAAGTCACTTTTAATGCCTGTCAGAAGAGAGATGGAGGTCAGATTGGAATAAAAAGAAGCTCTTAATGCCCCTTACAAGAGACGTGGAGGTCAGAGTGGTATAACAAGATGCTTTTAATGCCCCTTACAAGAGACTTGGAGGTCAGAGTGCTATAACAAGATGCTTTTAATGCCCCTCAGAAGCGAAGTGGAGGTCAGAGTGGTATAACAAGATGCTTTTAATGCCCCTCAGAAGAGACGTGGAGGTCAGAGTGGTATAACAAGACGCCTTTAATGCCCCTCAGTAAAGACGTTGAGGTCAGATTAGAATAACAAGATGCTTTTAATACCCCTTACAAGAGACGTGGAGGTCAGAGTGGTATAACAATAGCTTTTAATGCCCCTCAGAAGAGACGTGGATGTCAGAGTGGTATAACAAGACGCTTTTAATGCCACTTACTAGAGACGTGGAGGTCAGAGTGGTATAACAATAGCTTTTAATGCCCCTCAGAAGAGACGTGGATGTCAGAGTGGTATAACAAGACGCTTTTAATGCCCCTTACAAGAGACGTGGAGGTCAGAGTCGTATAACAAGACACTTTTAATGCCCCTCAGAAGAGACGTGGAGGTCAGAGTGGTATAACAAGACGCTTTTAATGGCCCTTACAAGAGACGTGGAGGTCAGAGTGGTATAACAAGATGCTTTTAATGCCCCTCAGAAGAGAAGTGGAGGTCAGAGTGGTATAACAAGACTCTTTTAATGCCTCTTATAAGAGACGTGCATGTCAGAGTGGTATAACAAGACGCCTTTAATGCCCCTCAGTAAAGACGTTGAGGTCAGATTAGAATAACAAGATGCTTTTAATACCCCTTACAAGAGACGTGGAGGTCAGAGTGGTATAACAAGACGCTTTTAATGCCCCTTACAAGAGACGTGGATGTCAGAGTGGTATAACAAGACTCTTTTAATGCCCCTCAGAAGAGACGTGGAGGTCAGAGAGGGAAAAAAAAGATGCTTTTAATGCCCTTCAGAAGAGACGTGGAGGTCAAAGTGGTATAACAAGATGCTTTAAATGCCCCTTACAAGAGACGTGGAGGTCCGAGTGGTTTAACAAGACGCTTTTAATGCTCCTTACAAGAGACGTGGAGGTCAGAGAGGTATAACAAGATGCTTTTAATGCCCCTCAGAAGAGATGTGGAGGTCAGAGTTGTATATCAAGACCCTTTTAGCGACCCTTATATGAGACGTGGACGTCAGAGTGGTATAACACGACACTTTTAATGCCCCTTACAAGAAACGTGGAGGTCAGAGTGGTATAACAACACTCTTTTAATGCTCCTTACAAAAGACGTGGAGGTCAGATTGGTATAACAAGACGCTTTTATTGCCCCTCAGAAGAGACGTGAAGGTCAGAGTGGTATAACACGACACTTTTAATGCCACTCAGAAGAGACGTGGAGGTCAGAGTGGTATAACAAGATGCTTTTAATGAACATTACAAGAGACGTGGAGGTCAAAGTGGTATAACAAGACGCTTTTGTTGCCACTTACAAGAGACGTGGAGGTCAGAGTGGTATAACAAGACGCTTTTAATGCCCCTCAGAAGAGACGTGGAGGTCAGCGTGGTATAGCAAGATGCTTTTAATGCCCATTACAAGAGATGTGGAGGTCAGAGTGGTATAACAAGACGCTTTTAATGCCCTCAGAAGAGACGTGGAGGTCAGAGTGGTATAACAAAATGCTTTTATTGCCTGTCAGAAGAGAGGTGGAGGTCAGAGTGGTATAACAAGACGCTTTTAATGCCCCTTACAAGAGACGTGGAAGTCAGAGTGGTATAACAAGACGCTCTTAATGCCCCTCAGAAGAGACGTGGAGGTCAGAGTGGTATAACAAGATGCTTTTAATGCCCCTCAGAAGAGACGTGGAGGTCAGAGTGGTATAACAAGATGCTTTAATGCCCCTTACAAGAGACGTGGAGTTCAGAGTGGTATAACAAGACGCTTTTAATGCCACTTACAAGAGACGTGGAGGTCAGAGTGGTATAACAATACGCTTTTAATGCCCCTCAGAAGAGACGTGGAGGTCAGACTGGTATAACAAGACGCTCTTAATGCCCCTCAGAAGAGACGTGGAGGTCAGAGTGGTATAACAAGACGCTTCTAATGCCTCTCAGAAGAGACGTGGAGGTCAGAGTGGTATAACAAGATGCTTTAATGCCCCTTACAAGAGACGTGGAGTTCAGAGTGGTATAACAAGACGCTTTTAATGCCACTTACAAGAGACGTTGAGGTCAGAGTGTTATAACAAGATGCTTTTAATGCCCCTCAGAAGAGACGTGGAGGTCAGAGCGGGAAAAAAAGGATGCTTTTAATGCCCCTCAGAAGAGACGTGGAGGTCAGAGTTGTATATCAAGACCCTTTTAGTGACCCTTATAAGAGACGTGGAGGTCAGAGTGGTATAACAAGACACTTTTAATGCCCCTTACAAGAAACGTGGAGGTCAGAGTGGTATAAAAAGACTCTTTTAATGCCCCTTACAAAAGACGTGGAGGTCAGAGTGGTATAACAAGACGATTTTAATGCCCCTCAGAAGAGACGTGAAGGTCAGAGTGGTATAACACGACGCTTTTAATGCACCTTACAAGAGAAGTGGAGGTCAGAGTGGTATAACAAGACGCTTTTATTGCCCCTTACAAGAAACGTGGAGGTCAGATTGGTATAACAAGACGCTTTTGTTGCCCCTTACAAGAAACGTGGCGGTCAGAGTGGTATAACAAGACGCTTTTATTGCCCCTCAGAAGAGACGAGGAGGTCAGAGTGGTATAAGAAGAAGCTTTCAATGGCCCTTACAAGAGACGTGGAGGTCAGAGTGGTATAACAAGACGCTTTTATTGCCCCTTACAAGAAACGTGGAGGTCAGAGTCTTATAACAAGATGCTTTTAATGCCCCTCAAAACAGACGTGGAGGTCAGAGTGGTTTAACAAGAAGCTTTTAATGCCGCTTATAAGAGACGTGGAGGTCAGAGTGGTATAACAAGATGCTTTTATTGCCCCTCAGAAGAGACGACTAGGTCAGAGTGGAATAACAAGATGCTATTAATGCCCATTAAAAGAGACGTGGAGGTCAGAGTGGTATAACAAGATGATTTTAATGCCCCTCAGAAGAGACATGGAGGTCAGAGTGGTATAACAAGGTGCTTTAAATGCCCCTTACAAGAGACATGGAGGTCCGAGTGGTTTAACAAGACGCTTTTAATGCTCCTTACAAGAGACGTGGAGGTCAGAGAGTTATAAGAAGATGCCTTTAATGCCCCTCAAAAGAGACGTTGAGTTCACAGTGGTATAACAAGATGCTTTTAATGCCCCTACAAGAGACGTGGAGGTCAAAGTGGTATAGCAATACGCTTTTAATGCCCCTTACAAGAGATGTGGACGTCAGAGTGGTATAAAAAGACCCTTTTAATGCCCCTCAGAAGAGACGTGGAGGTCAAAATGGTATAACAAGACGCTTTTAATGCCCCTTACAAGAGACGTGGAGGTCAGAGTGGTATAACAAAACGCTTTTAATTCCCCTCAGAAGAGACATGGAGGTCAGAGTGGTATAACACGACGCTTTTAATGCCCCTTACAAGAGACGTGGAAGCCAGAGTGGTGTAAAAAGACGCTTTTATTGCCCCTCAGAAGAGACGTGGAGGTCAGAGGGGTATAACAAGACGCTTTAAATGCCCCTCAGAAGAGACGTGGAGGTCATATTGGTATAAAAAGATGCTTTAAATGCCGCTTACAAGAGACGTGGAGGTCCGAGTTGTATAACAAGACGCTATTAATGCTCCTTACAAGAGACGTGGAGGTCAGAGAGGTATAACAAGACGCTGTTCATGCCCCTCAGAAGAGATGTAGAGGTCAGAGATGTGTAACAAAACGCTTTTAATGCCCCTTATTAGAGACATGGAGGTCAGAGTGGTATAACAAGACACTTTTAATGCCTCTTACAAGAAATGAGGATGTCAGAGTGGTATAACAAGATGCTTTTAATGCCCCTTACAAGAGACGTGGAGGTCAGAGTGGTATAACAGGACGCTTTTAATGCCACTCAGAAGAGACGTGGAGGTCAGAGTGGTATAACAAGATGCTTTTAGTGAACCTAACAAGAGACGTGGAGGTCAGAGTGGTATAACAAGACTCTTTTATTGCCACTTACAAGAGACGTGGAGGTCAGAGTGGTATAACAAGACGCTTTTAATGCCCCTCAGAAGAGACGTGGAGTTCAGCGTGGTATAGCAAGATGTTTTTAATGACCCCTTACAAGAGATGTGGAGGTCAGAGTGGTATAACAAGACGCTTTTAATGCCTGTCAGAAGAGAGGTGTAGTTCAGAGTGGTATAACAAGACGCTTTTAATGCCCCTTACAAGAGACGTGGAGGTCAGAGTGGTATAACAAGAGTCTTTTAATGCCCCTTACAAGAGACGTGGAGGTCATAGTGGTATAACAAGACACTTTTAATGCCCCTCAGAAGAGACGTGGAGGTCAGAGTGGTATAACAAGGCGCTTTTAATGCCCCTTACAAGAGACGTGGAGGTCAGAGTGCAATAACAAGACACTTTTAATGCCCCTCAGAAGAAACGTGTAGGTCAGTGTGGTATAACAAGTCACTTTTAATGCCTGTCAGAAGAGAGATGGAGGTCAGATTGGAATAAAAAGAAGCTCTTAATGCCCCTTACAAGAGACGTGGAGGTCAGAGTGGTATAACAAGATGCTTTTAATGCCCCTTACAAGAGACTTGGAGGTCAGAGTGCTATAACAAGATGCTTTTAATGCCCCTCAGAAGCGAATTGGAGGTCAGAGTGGTATAACAAGATGCTTTTAATGCCCCTCAGAAGAGACGTGGAGGTCAGAGTGGTATAACAAGATGCTTTTAATGCCCCTCAGAAGAGACGTGGAGGTCAGAGTGGTATAACAAGATGCTTTTAATGCCCCTTACAAGAGACGTGGAGTTCAGAGTGGTATAACAAGACGCTTTTAATGCCACTTACTAGAGACGTGGAGGTCAGAGTGGTATAACAATAGCTTTTAATGCCCCTCAGAAGAGACGTGGATGTCAGAGTGGTATAACAAGACGCTTTTAATGCCCCTTACAAGAGACGTGGAGGTCAGAGTCGTATAACAAGACACTTTTAATGCCCCTCAGAAGAGACGTGGAGGTCAGAGTGGTATAACAAGACGCTTTTAATGGCCCTTACAAGAGACGTGGAGGTCAGAGTGGTATAACAAGATGCTTTTAATGCCCCTCAGAAGAGAAGTGGAGGTCAGAGTGGTATAACAAGACTCTTTTAATGCCTCTTATAAGAGACGTGCATGTCAGAGTGGTATAACAAGACGCCTTTAATGCCCCTCAGTAAAGACGTTGAGGTCAGATTAGAATAACAAGATGCTTTTAATACCCCTTACAAGAGACGTGGAGGTCAGATTGGTATAACAAGACGCTTTTATTGCCCCTCAGAAGAGACGTGAAGGTCAGAGTGGTATAACACGACGCTTTTAATGCCACTCAGAAGAGACGTGGAGGTCAGAGTGGTATAACAAGATGCTTTTAATGAACATTACAAGAGACGTGGAGGTCAAAGTGGTATAACAAGACGCTTTTGTTGCCACTTACAAGAGACGTGGAGGTCAGAGTGGTATAACAAGACGCTTTTAATGCCCCTCAGAAGAGACGTGGAGGTCAGCGTGGTATAGCAAGATGCTTTTAATGCCCATTACAAGAGATGTGGAGGTCAGAGTGGTATAACAAGACGCTTTTAATGCCCTCAGAAGAGACGTGGAGGTCAGAGTGGTATAACAAAATGCTTTTATTGCCTGTCAGAAGAGAGGTGGAGGTCAGAGTGGTATAACAAGACGCTTTTAATGCCCCTTACAAGAGACGTGGAAGTCAGAGTGGTATAACAAGACGCTCTTAATGCCCCTCAGAAGAGACGTGGAGGTCAGAGTGGTATAACAAGACGCTTTTAATGCCCCTCAGAAGAGACGTGGAGGTCAGAGTGGTATAACAAGATGCTTTAATGCCCCTTACAAGAGACGTGGAGTTCAGAGTGGTATAACAAGACGCTTTTAATGCCACTTACAAGAGACGTGGAGGTCAGAGTGGTATAACAATACGCTTTTAATGCCCCTCAGAAGAGACGTGGAGGTCAGACTGGTATAACAAGACGCTCTTAATGCCCCTCAGAAGAGACGTGGAGGTCAGAGTGGTATAACAAGACGCTTCTAATGCCCCTCAGAAGAGACGTGGAGGTCAGAGTGGTATAACAAGATGCTTTAATGCCCCTTACAAGAGACGTGGAGTTCAGAGTGGTATAACAAGACGCTTTTAATGCCACTTACAAGAGACGTGGAGGTCAGAGTGGTATAACAATATGCTTTTAATGCCCCTCAGAAGAGACATGGAGGTCAGAGTGGTATAACAATACGCTTTTAATGCCCCTCAGAAGAGACGTGGATGTCAGAGTGGTATAACAAGACGCTGTTAATGCCCCTCAGAAGAGACGTGGAGGTCAGAATGGTATAACAAGACGCTTTTAATGCCCCTTACAAGAGACATGGAGGTCAGAGTGGTATAACAAGACGATTTTAATGCCCCTTACAAGAGACATGGAGGTCAGAGTGGTATAACAAGACGATTTTAATGCCCCTCAGAAGGGACATGGAGGTCAAAGTGGTATAACAAGACGCTTTTAATGCCCCTTACAAGAGATGTGGAGGTCAGAGTGGTATAACAAGACGCTTTTAATGCCCCTCAGAAAAGACGTGGAGGTCAGAGTGGTATAACAAGATGGTTTTAATGCCCCTCCGAAGAGACGTGGAGGTCAGAGTGGTATAACAAGATGCTTTTAATGGCCCTTACATAAGACGTGGCGATCCGAGTGGTTTAGCAAGACGCTTTTAATGCTCCTTACAAGAGACGTGGAGGTAAGAGAGGTCTAACAAGACGCTTTTAATGCCCCTCAGAAGAGATGTGGAGGTCAGAGTTGTATAACAAGACGCTTTTAATGCCCCTTATAAGAGACGTGGAGGTCAGACTGGTATAACAAGACGCTTTTAATGCCCCTTACAAGAAACGTGGAGGTCAGAGTGGTATAACAAGAAGCTTTTAATGCCCCTTACAAGAGACGTGGAGGTCAGAGTGCAATAACAAGACACTTTTACCGCCCCTCAGAAGAAACGTGGAGGTCAGAGTGGTATAACAAGTGACTTTTAATGCCTGTCAGAAGAGAGGTGGAGGTCAGAGTGGAATAAAAAGTAGCTCTTAATGCCCCTTACAAGAGACGTGGAGGTCAGAGTGGTATAACAAGATGCTTTTAATGCCCCTTACAAGAGACGTGGAGGTCAGAGTGGTATAACAAGATGCTTTTAATGCCCCTCAGAAGAGAAGTGGAGGTCAGAGTGGTATAACAAGATGCTTTTAATGCCCCTCAGAAGAGACGTGGAGGTCAGAGTGGTATAACAAGATGCTTTTAATGCCTCTTATAAGAGACGTGCATGTCATAGTGGTATATAAAGGCGCCTTTAATGCCCCTCAGAAGAGACGTTGAGGTCAGATTAGAATAGCAAGATGCTTTTAATGCCCCTTACAAGAGACGTGGAGGTCAGAGTGGTATAACAAGACGCTTTTAATGCCCCTTACAAGAGACGTGGAAGTCAGAGTGGTATAACAAGAAGCTTTTAATGCCCCTCAGAAGAGACGTGGAGGTCAGAGTGGGAAAAAAAGGATGCTTTTAATTCCCCTCAGAAGAGACGTGGAGGTCAAAGTGGTATAACAAGATGCTTTAAATGCCCCTTACAAGAGACGTGGAGGTCCGAGTGGTTTAACAAGACGCTTTTAATGCTCCTTACAAGAGACGTGGAGGTCAGAGAGGTATAACAAGATGCTTTTAATGCCCATCAGAAGAGATGTGGAGGTCAGAGTTGTATATCAAGACCCTTTTAGTGACCCTTATAAGAGACGTGGAGGTCAGAGTGGTATAACAAGACACTTTTAATGCCCCTTACAAGAAACGTGGAGGTCAGAGTGGTATAACAAGACTCTTTTAATGCCCCTTACAAAAGACGTGGATGTCAGAGTGGTATAACAAGACGCTTTTAATGCACCTCACAAGAGACGTGAAGATCAGAGTGGTATAACACGACGCTTTTAATGCACCTTACAAGAGAAGTGGAGGTCAGAGTGGTATAACAAGATGCTTTTATTGGCCCTTACAAGAAACGTGGAGGTCAGATTGGTATAACAAGACGCTTTTAATGCCCCTTACAAGAGACGTGGAGGTCAGAGTGGTATAACAAGATGCTTTTATTGGCCCTTACAAGAAACGTGGAGGTCAGATTGGTATAACAAGACGCTTTTAATGCCCCTTACAAGAGACGTGGAGGTCAGAGTGGTATAACAAGAAGCTTTCAATGGCCCTTACAAGAGACGTGGAGGTCAGAGTGGTATAACAAGACGCTTTTATTGCCCCTTACAAGAAACGTGGAGGTCAGAGTCTTATAACAAGATGCTTTTAATGCCCCTCAAAACAGACGTGGAGGTCAGATTGGTTTAACAAGAAGCTTTTAATGCCGCTTACAAGAGACGTGGAGGTCAGAGTGGTATAACAAGACGCTTTTAATGCCCCTCAGAAGAGACATGGAGGTCAGAGTGGTATAACAAGATGCTTTTAATGCCCCTTACAAGAGACGTGGAGGTCAGAGTGGTATAACAAGACTCATTTAATGCCCCTCAGAAGAGACGTGGAGGTCAGAGTGGTATTACAAGACGCTTTCAATGGCCCTTACAAGAGATGTGGAGGTCAGAGTGGTATAACAAGACGCTTTTATTGCCCCTCAGAAGAGAAGTGGAGGTCAGAGTGGAATAACAAGACGCTATTAATGCCCATTAAAGAAGACATGGAGGTCAGAGGGGTATAACACGATGCTTTTAATGCCCCTTACAAGAGACGTGCAAGCCAGAGTGGTGTAAAAAGACGCTTTTAATGCCCCTCAGAAGAGACGTGGAGGTCAGAGGGGTATAACAAGATGCTTTTAATGCCCCTCAGAAGAGACGTGGAGGTCAGAGTGGTATAAAAAGATGCTTTAAATGCCGCTTACAAGAGACGTGGAGGTTCGAGTTGTATAACAAGACGCTATAAATGCTCCTTACAAGAGACGTGGAGGTCAGAGAGGTATAACAAGACGTTGTTCATGCCCCTTACAAGAGACGTGGAGGTCAGAGTGCAATAACAAGACACTTTTAATGCCCCTCAGAAGAAAAGTGGAGGTCAGAGTGGTATAACAAGTCACTTTTAATGCCTGTCAGAAGAGAGGTGGAGGTCAGAGTGGAATAAAAAGAAGCTCTTAATGGACCTTACAAGAGACGTGGAGGTCAGAGTGGTATAACAAGATGCTTTTAATGCCCCTTACAAGAGACGTTGAGGTCAGAGTGTTATAACAAGATGCTTTTAATGCCCCTCAGAAGAGAAGTGGAGGTCAGAGTGGTATAACAAGATGCTTTTAATGCCCCTCAGAAGAGACGTGGAGGTCAGAGTGGTATAACAAGATGCTTTTAATGCCTCTTATAAGAGACGTGCATGTCATAGTGGTATATCAAGACGCCTTTAATGCCCCTCAGAAGAGACGTTGAGGTCAGATTAGAATAGCAAGAGGCTTTTAATGCCCCTTACAAGAGACGTGGAGGTCAGAGTGGTATAACAAGACGCTTTTAATGCCCCTTACAAGAGACGTGGAAGTCAGAGTGGTATAACAAGAAGCTTTTAATGCACCTCAGAAGAGACGTGGAGGTCAGAGCGGGAAAAAAAGGATGCTTTTAATGCCCCTCAGAAGAGACGTGGAGGTCAGAGTTGTATATCAAGACCCTTTTAGTGACCCTTATAAGAGACGTGGAGGTCAGAGTGGTATAACAAGACACTTTTAATGCCCCTTACAAGAAACGTGGAGGTCAGAGTGGTATAACAAGACTCTTTTAATGCCCCTTACAAAAGACGTGGAGGTCAGAGTGGTATAACAAGACGATTTTAATGCCCCTCAGAAGAGACGTGAAGGTCAGAGTGGTATAACACTACGCTTTTAATGCACCTTACAAGAGAAGTGGTGGTCAGAGTGGTATAACAAGACGCTTTTATTGCCCCTTACAAGAAACGTGGAGGTCAGATTGGTATAACAAGACGATTTTATTGCCCCTTACAAGAAACGTGGCGGTCAGAGTGGTATAACAAGACGCTTTTATTGCCCCTCAGAAGAGACGAGGAGGTCAGAGTGGTATAAGGAGAAGCTTTCAATGGCCCTTACAAGAGACGTGGAGGTCAGAGTGGTATAACAAGACGCTTTTATTGCCCCTCACAAGAAACGTGGAGGTCAGAGTCTTATAACAAGATGCTTTTAATGCCCCTCAAAACAGACGTGGAGGTCAGAGTGGTTTAACAAGAAGCTTTTAATGCCGCTTATAAGAGACGTGGAGGTCAGAGTGGTATAACAAGATGCTTTTATTGCCCCTCAGAAGAGACGACTAGGTCAGAGTGGAATAACAAGATGCTATTAATGCCCATTAAAAGAGACGTGGAGGTCAGAGTGGTATAACAAGATGATTTTAATGCCCCTCAGAAGAGACATGGAGGTCAGAGGGGTATAACAAGACTCTTTTAATGCCCCTCAGAAGAGACGTGGAGGTCAGAGTGGTATAACAAGGTGCTTTAAATGCCCCTTACAAGAGACATGGAGGTCCGAGTGGTTTAACAAGACGCTTTTAATGCTCCTTACAAGAGACGTGGAGGTCAGAGAGTTATAAGAAGATGCCTTTAATGCCCCTCAAAAGAGACGTTGAGTTCACAGTGGTATAACAAGATGCTTTTAATGCCCCTACAAGAGACGTGGAGGTCAAAGTGGTATAGCAAGACGCTTTTAATGCCCCTTACAAGAGATGTGGACGTCAGAGTGGTATAAAAAGACCCTTTTAATGCCCCTCAGAAGAGACGTGGAGGTCAAAATGGTATAACAAGACGCTTTTAATGCCCCTTACAAGAGACGTGGAGGTCAGAGTGGTATAACAAGACGCTTTTAATGCCCCTCAGAAGAGACATGGAGGTCAGAGTGGTATAACACGACGCTTTTAATGCCCCTTACAAGAGACGTGGAAGCCAGAGTGGTGTAAAAAGACGCTTTTATTGCCCCTCAGAAGAGACGTGGAGGTCAGAGGGGTATAACAAGACGCTTTAAATGCCCCTCAGAAGAGACGTGGAGGTCATATTGGTATAAAAAGATGCTTTAAATGCCGCTTACAAGAGACGTGGAGGTCCGAGTTGTATAACAAGACGCTATTAATGCTCCTTACAAGAGACGTGGAGGTCAGAGAGGTATAACAAGACGCTGTTCATGCCCCTCAGAAGAGATGTAGAGGTCAGAGATGTGTAACAAAACGCTTTTAATGCCCCTTATTAGAGACATGGAGGTCAGAGTGGTATAACAAGACGCTTTTATTGCCCCTTACAAGAAACGTGGAGGTCAGAGTCTTATAACAAGATGCTTTTAATGCCCCTCAAAACAGACGTGGAGGTCAGAGTGGTATAACAAGAAGCTTTTAATGCCACTTACAAGAGACGTGGAGGTCAGAGTGGTATAACAAGACGCTTTTAATGCCCCTCAGAAGAGACGTGGAGGTCAGAGTGGTATAACAAGACGCTTTTAATGCCCCTTACAAGAGACGTGGAGGTCAGAGTGGTATAACAAGACTCATTTAATGCCCCTCAGAAGAGACGTGGAGGTCAGAGTGGTATAACAAGACGCTTTCAATGGCCCTTACAAGAGACGTGGAGGTCAGAGTGGTGTAACAAGACGCTTTTATTGCCCCTCAGAAGAGACGTGAAGGTCAGAGTGGAATAACAAGACGCTATTAATGCCCATTAAAAGAGACGCGGAGGTCAGAGTGGTATAACAAGATGCTTTTAATGCCCCTCAGAAGAGACGTGGAGGTCAGAGGGGTATAACAAGACTCTTTTAATGCCCCTCAGAAGAAACGTGGAGGTCAGAGTGGTATAACAAGATGCTATAAATGCCCCTTACAAGAAACATGGAGGTCCGAGTGGTTTAACAAGATGCTTTTAATGCTCCCTACAAGATACCTGGAGGTCAGAGAGTTATAACAAGATGCCTTTAATGCCCCTCAAAAGAGACGTGGAGGTCAGAGTGGTATAACAAGATGCTTTTAATGCCCCTTACAAGAGACGTGGAGGTCAGAGTGGTATAGCAAGACGCTTTTAATGCCCCTTACAAGAGACGTGGAGGTCAGAGTGGTATAACAAAATGCTTTTAATGCCCCTCAGAAGAGACGTGGAGGTCAGAGTGGTATAACAAGACGCATTTAATGCCCGTTATAAGAGACGTGCATGTCAGAGTGGTATAACAAGACGCCTTTAATGCCCGTCAGAAGAGACGTTGAGGTCAGATTAGAATAACAAGATGCTTTTAATGCCCCTTACAAGAGACGTGGAGGTCCGAGTGGTTTAACAAGACGCTTTTAATGCTCCTTACAAGAGACGTGGAGGTCAGAGAGGTATAACAAGATGCTTTTAATGCCCCTCAGAAGAGATGAGGAGGTCAGAGTTGTATATCAAGACGCTTTTAATGACCCTTATAAGAGACGTGGAGGTCAGAGTGGTATAACAAGACACTTTTAATGCCTCTTACAAGAAATGAGGATGTCAGAGTGGTATAACAAGATGCTTTTAATGCCCCTTACAAGAGACGTGGAGGTCAGAGTGGTATAACAAGTCGCTTTTAATGCCCTTTACAAAAGACGTGGAGGTCAGAGTGGTTTAACAAGACACTTTTAATGCCCCTCAGAAGAGACGTGAAGGTCAGAGTGGTATAACACGACGCATTTAATGCCCCTTACAAGAGACGTGGAGGTCAGAGTGGTATAACAGGACGCTTTTAATGCCACTCAGAAGAGACGTGGAGGTCAGAGTGGTATAACAAGATGCTTTTAGTGAACCTAACAAGAGACGTGGAGGTCAGAGTGGTATAACAAGACTCTTTTATTGCCACTTACAAGAGACGTGGAGGTCAGAGTGGTATAACAAGACGCTTTTAATGCCCCTCAGAAGAGACGTGGAGTTCAGCGTGGTATAGCAAGATGTTTTTAATGACCCCTTACAAGAGATGTGGAGGTCAGAGTGGTATAACAAGACGCTTTTAATGCCTGTCAGAAGAGAGGTGTAGTTCAGAGTGGTATAACAAGACGCTTTTAATGCCCCTTACAAGAGACGTGGAGGTCAGAGTGGTATAACAAGACTCTTTTAATGCCCCTTACAAGAGACGTGGAGGTCATAGTGGTATAACAAGACACTTTTAATGCCCCTCAGAAGAGACGTGGAGGTCAGAGTGGTATAACAAGACGCTTTTAATGCCCCTTACAAGAGACATGGAGGTCAGAGTGGTATAACAAGATGATTTTAATGCCCCTCAGAAGGGACGTGGAGGTCAGAGTGGTATAACAATACGCTTTTAATTCCCCTTTCAAGAGATGTGGAGGTCAGAGTGGTATAACAAGATGCTTTTAATGCCCCTCAGAATAGACGTGGAGGTCAGAGTGGTATAACAAGATGGTTTTAATGCCCCTCCGAAGAGACGTGGAGGTCAGAGTGGTATAACAAGATGCTTTTAATGCCCCTTAAAAAAGACGTGGATGTCCGAGTGGTTTAGCAAGAGCCTTTTAATGCTCCTTACAAGAGACGTGGAGGTCAGAGAGGTCTAACAAGACGCTTTTATTGCCCCTCAGAAGAGATGTGGAGGCCAGTGTTGTATAACAAGACTCTTTTAATGCCCCTTATAAGAGACGCTGAGGTCAGAGTGGTATAACAATACGCTTTTAATGCCCCTTACTAGAAATGTGTAGGTCAGAGTGGTATAACAAGATGCTTTTAATGCCCCTTACAAGAGACGTGGAGGTCAGAATGCAATAACAAGACACTTTTAATGCCCCTCAGAAGAAACGTGTAGGTCAGAGTAGTATAACAAGACGCTTTTAATGCCTGTCAGAAGAGAGGTGGAGGTCAGAGTGGAATAAAAAGACGCTCTTAATGCCCCTTACAAGAGATGTGTAGGTCAGAGTGGTATAACAAGATGCTTTTAATGCCCCTTACAAGAGACGTGGAGGTCAGAGTGGTATAACAAGACGCTTTTAATGCCCCCCAGAAAAAACGTGTAAGTCAGAGTGGTGTAAAAAGACGCTTTTAATGCCCCTCAGAAGAGACGTGGAGGTCAGAGGGGTAAAACAAGACGCTTTTAATGCCCCTCAGAAGAGACGTGTAGGTCAGAGTGGTATAAAAGATGCTTTAAATGCCGCTTACAAGAGACGTGGAGGTCCGAGTTGTATAACAAGACGCTATTAATGCTCCTTACAAGAGACGTGGAGGTCAGAGAGGTATAACAAGACGCTTTTCATGCCCCTCAGAAGAGATGTAGAGGTCAGAGATGTGTAACAAAACGCTTTTAATGCCCCTTATAAGTGACATGGAGGTCAGAGTGGTATAACAAGACGCTTTTATTGCCCCTTACAAGAAACGTGGAGGTCAGAGTCTTATAACAATACGCTTTTAATGCCCCTCAAAACAGATGTGGATGTCAGAGTGGTATAACAAGAAGCTTTTAATGCCACTTACAAGAGACGTTGAGGTCTGAGTGGTATAACAACACGCTTTTAATGCCTCTCAGAAGAGACGTGGAGGTCAGAGTGGTATAACAAGACGATTTCAAAGGCCCTTACAAGAGACGTGGAGGTCAGAGTCGTATAACAAGACGCTTTTATTGCCCCTCAGAAGAGACGTGGAGGTCAGAGTGGAATAACAAGACGCTATTAATGCCCATTACAAGAGACGTGGAGGTCAGAGTGGTATAACAATACGCTTTTAATGCCCCTTACAAGAGATGTGGAGGTCAGAGTGGTATAACAAGACGCTTTTAATGCCCCTCAGAATAGACGTGGAGGTCACAGTGGTATAACAAGATGGTTTTAATGCCCCTCCGAAGAGACGTGGAGGTCAGAGTGGTATAACAAGATGCTTTTAATGCCCCTTACAAAAGACGTGGATGTCCGAGTGTTTAAGCAAGACCCTTTTAATGCTCCTTACAAGAGACGTGGAGGTCAGAGAGGTCTAACAAGACGCTTTTATTGCCCCTCAGAAGAGATGTGGAGGTCAGAGTTGTATAACAAGACGCTTTTAATGCCCCTTATAAGAGACGTGGAGGTCAGAGTGGTATAACAAGACGCTTTTAATGCCCCTTACTAGAAACGTGGAGGTCAGAGTGGTATAACAAGACGCTTTTAATGCCCCTTACAAGAGACGTGGAGGTCAGAGTGCAATAACAAGACACTTTTAATGCCCCTCAGAAGAAACGTGAAGGTCAGAGTGGTATTACAAGTCGCTTTTAATGCCTGTCAGAAGAGAGGTGGAGGTCAGAGTGGAATAAAAAGACGCTCTTAATGCCCCTTACAAGAGACGTGTAGGTCAGAGTGGTATAACATGATGCTTTTAATGCCCCCCAGAAGAGACGTGGAAGTCAGAATGGTGTAAAAAGACGATTTAATGCCCCTCAGAAGAGACGTGGAGGTCAGAGGGGTAAAACAAGACGCTTTTAATGCCCCTCAGAAGAGACGTGTAGGTCAGAGTGGTATAAAAAGATGCTTTAAATGCCGCTTCCAAGAGACGTGGAGGTCCGAATTGTATAACAAGACGCGATTAATGCTCCTTACAAGAGACGTGGAGGTCAGAGAGGTATAACAAGACGCTTTTCATGCACCTCAGAAGAGATGTAGAGGTCAGAGATGTGTTACAAAAAGCTTTTAATGCCCCTTATAAGAGACATGGAGGTCAGAGTGGTATAACAAGACGCTTTTATTGCCCCTTACAAGAAACGTGGAGGTCAGAGTCTTATAACAAGACGCTTTTAATGCCCCTCAAAACAGATGTGGACGTCAGAGTGGAATAACAAGAAGCTTTTAATGCCACTTACAAGAGATGTGGAGGTCAGAGTGGTATAACAACACGCTTTTAATGCCCCTCAGAAGAGACGTGGAGGTCAGAGTGGTATAACAAGACGATTTCAAAGGCCCTTACAAGAGACGTGGAGGTCAGAGTGGTATAACAATATGCTTTTAATGCCCCTTACAAGAGATGTGGAGGTCAGAGTGGTATAACAAGACGCTTTTAATGCCCCTCAGAATAGACGTGGAGGTCAGAGTGGTATAACAAGATGCTTTTAATGCCCTTTACAAAAGACGTGGATGTCCGAGTGGTTTAGCAAGACCCTGTTAATGCTCCTTACAAGAGACGTGGAGGTCAGAGAGGTCTAACAAGACGCTTTTATTGCCCCTCAGAAGAGATGTGGAGGTCAGAGTTGTATAACAAGACGCTTTTAATGCCCCTTATAAGAGACGTGAAGGTCAGAGTGGTATAACAGGATGCTTTTTATGCCCCTTACAAGAGACGTGGAGGTCAGAGTGCAATAACAAGACACTTTTAATGCCCCTCAGAAGAAAAGTGGAGGTCAGAGTGGTATAACAAGTCTCTTTTAATGCCTGTCAGAAGAGAGGTGGAGGTCAGAGTGGAATAAAAAGACGCTCTTAATGCACCCTTACAAGAGACGTGTAGGTCAGAGTGGTATAACAAAATGCTTTTAATGCCGCTTACAAGAGACGTGGAGGTCAGAGTGATATAACAAGACGCTTTTAATGCCCCCCAGAAGAGACGTGGAAGTCAGAGTGGTGTAAAAAGACACTTTTAATGCCCCTCAGAAGAGACGTGGAAGTCAGAGGGGTAAAACAATACGCTTTTAATGCCCCTCAGAAGAGACGTGTAGGTCAGAGTGGTATAAAAAGATGCTTTAAATGCCGCTTACAAGAGACGTGGAGGTCCGAGTTGTATAACAAGACGCTATTAATGCTCCTTACAAGAGACGTGGAGGTCAGAGAGGTATAACAAGACGCTTTTTATGCCCCTCAGAAGAGATGTAGAGGTGAAAGATGTGTAACAAAACGCTTTTAATGCCCCTTATAAGAGACATGGAGGTCAGAGTGGTATAAAAAGACGCTTTTATTGCCCCTTACAAGAAACGTGGAGGTCAGAGTCTTATAACAAGACTCTTTTAATGCCCCTCAAAACAGATGTGGACGTCAGAGTGGAATAACAAGAAGCTTTTAATGCCACTTACAAGAGACGTGGAGGTACAGTGGTATAACAACACGCTTTTAATGCCCCTCAGAAGAGACGTGGAGGTCAGAGTGGTATAACAAGACGATTTCAAAGGCCCTTACAAGAGACGTGGAGGTCAGAGTGGTATAACAAGACGCTTTTATTGCCCCTCAGAAGAGACGTGGAGGTCAGAGTGGAATAACAAGACGATATTAATGCACATTACAAGAGACGTGGAGGTCAGAGTGGTATAACAATACGCTTTTAATGCCCCTTACAAGAGATGTGGAGGTCAGAGTGGTATAACAAGACGCTTTTAATGCCCCTCAGAATAGACGTGGAGGTCAGAGTGGTATAACAAGATGGTTTTAATGCCCCTCCGAAGAGACGTGGAGGTCAGAGTGGTGTAAACAGATGCTTTTAATGCCCCTCAGAAGAGATGTGGAGGTCAGAGTTGTAAAACAAGACGCATTTAATGCCCCTTATAAGAGACGTGGAGGTCAGAGTGGTATAACAAGACGCTTTTAATGCCCCTTACTAGAAACGTGGAGGTCAGAGTGGTATAACAAGATGGTTTTAATGCCCCTCCGAAGAGACGTGGAGGTCAGAGAGGTCTAACACGACGCTTTTATTGCCCCTCAGAAGAGATGTGGAGGTCAGAGTTGTAAAACAAGACGCATTTAATGCCCCTTATAAGAGACGTGGAGGTCAGAGTGGTATAACAAGACGCTTTTAATGCCCCTTACTAGAAACGTGGAGGTCAGAGTGGTATAATAATACACTTTTAATGCCCCTTACAAGAGACGTGGAGGTCAGAGTGCAATAACAAGACACTTTTAATGCCCCTCAGAAGAAACGTGGAGGTCAGAGTGGTATAACAAGTCGCTTTTAATGCCTGTCAGAAGAGAGGTGGAGGTCAGAGTGGAATAAAAAGACGCTCTTAATGCCCCTTACAAGAGACGTGTAGGTCAGAGTGGTATAACAAGATGCTTTTAATGCCCCCTACAAGAGACGTGGAGGTCAGAGTGGTATAACAAGACGCTTTTAATGCCCCCTAGAAGAGACGTGGAAGTCAGAGTGGTGTAAAAAGACGCTTTTAATGCCCCTCAGAAGAGATGTGGAGGTCAGAGGGGTAAAACAAGACGCTTTTAATGCACCTCAGAAGAGACGTGTAGGTCAGAGTGGTATAAAAAGATGCTTTAAATGCCGCTTACAAGAGACGTGGAGGTCCGAGTTATATAACAAGACGCTATTAATGCTCCTTACAAGAGACGTGGAGGTCAGAGAGGTATAACAAGACGCTTTTCATGCCCCTCAGAAGAGATGTAGAGGTCAAAGATGTGTAACAAAATGCTTTTAATGCCCCTTATAAGAGACATGGAGGTCAGAGTGGTATAACAAGACGCTTTTATTGCCCCTTACAAGAAACGTGGAGGTCAGAGTCTTATAACAAGACGCTTTTAATGCCCCTCAAAACAGATGTGGACGTCAGAGTGGTTTAACAAGTTTTTAATGCCAGTTACAAGAGACGTGGAGGTCAGAGTGGTATAACAAGACGCTTTTATTGCCCCTCAGAAGAGACGTGGAGGTCAGAGTGGAATAACAAGACGCTATTAATGCCCATTACAAGAGACGTGGAGGTCAGAGTTGTATAACAATACGCTTTTAATGCCCCTTACAAGAGATGTGGAGGTCAGAGTGGTATAACAAGACGCTTTTAATGCCCCTCTGAATAGACGTGGAGGTCAGAGTGGTATAACAAGATGGTTTTAATGCCCCTCCGAAGAGACGTGGAGGTCAGAGTGGTGTAACCAGATGCTTTTAATGCCCCTTACAAAAGACGTGGATGTCCGAGTGGTTTAGCAAGACCCTTTTAATGCTCTTTACAAGAGACATGGAGGTCAGAGAGGTCTAACAAGACGCTTTTATTGCCCCTCAGAAGAGATGTGGAGGTCAGAGTTGTAAAACAAGACGCTTTTAATGCCCCTTATAAGAGACGTGGAGGTCAGAGTGGTATAACAAGACGCTTTTAATGCCCCTTACTAGAAACGTGGAGGTCAGAGTGGTATAATAAGACGCTTTTAATGCCCCTTACAAGAGACGTGGAGGTCAGAGTGCAATAACAAGACACTTTTAATGCCCCTCAGAAGAAACGTGGAGGTCAGAGTGGTATAACAAGTCGCTTTTAATGCCTGTCAGAAGAGAGGTGGAGGTCAGAGTGGAATAAAAAGACGCTCTTAATGCCCCTTACAAGAGACGTGTAGGTCAGAGTGGTATAACAAGATGCTTTTAATGCCCCCTACAAGAGACGTGGAGGTCAGAGTGGTATAACAAGACGCTTTTAATGCACCCTAGAAGAGACGTTGAAGTCAGAGTGTTGTAAAAAGACGCTTTTAATGCCCCTCAGAAGAGATGTGGAGGTCAGAGGGGTAAAACAAGACGCTTTTAATGCACCTCAGAAGAGACGTGTAGGTCAGAGTGGTATAAAAAGATGCTTTAAATGCCGCTTACAAGAGACGTGGAGGTCCGAGTTGTATAACAAGACGCTATTAATGCTCCTTACAAGAGACGTGGAGGTCAGAGAGGTATAACAAGACGCTTTTCATGCCCCTCAGAAGAGATGTAGAGGTCAAAGATGTGTAACAAAATGCTTTTAATGCCCCTTATAAGAGACATGGAGGTCAGAGTGGTATAACAAGACGCTTTTATTGCCCCTTACAAGAAACGTGGAGGTCAGAGTCTTATAACAAGACGCTTTTAATGCCCCTCAAAACAGATGTGGACGTCAGAGTGGTTTAACAAGAAGTTTTTAATGCCACTTACAAGAGACGTGGAGGTCAGAGTGGTATAACAACACGCTTTTAATCCCCCTCAGAAGAGACGTGGAGGTCAGAGTGGTATAACAAGACGATTTCAAAAGCCCTTACAAGAGACGTGGAGGTCAGAGTGGTATAACAAGACGCTTTTATTGCCCCTCAGAAGAGACGTGGAGGTCAGAGTGGAATAACAAGACGCTATTAATGCCCATTACAAGAGACGTGGAGGTCAGAGTGGTATAACAATACGCTTTTAATGCCCCTTACAAGAGATGTGGAGGTCAGAGTGGTATAACAAGACGCTTTTAATGCCCCTCAGAATAGACGTGGAGGTCAGAGTGGTATAACAAGATGGTTTAAATGCCCCTTACAAAAGACGTGGATGTCCGAGTGGTTTAGCAAGACCCTTTTAATGCTCCTTACAAGAGACGTGGAGGTCAGAGAGGTCTAACAAGATGCTTTTATTGCCCCTCAGAAGAGATGTGGAGGTCAGAGTTGTATAACAAGACGCTTTTAATGCCCCTTACTAGAAACGTGGAGGTCAGAGTGGTATAACAAGATGCTTTTAATGCCCCTTACAAGAGACGTGGAAGTCAGAGTGCAATAACAAGACACTTTTAATGCCCCTCAGAAGAAACGTGGAGGTCAGAGTGGTATAACAAGATGCTTTTAATGCCCCTCAGAAGAGACGTGGAGGTCAGAGTGGTATAACAAGACGCATTTAATGCCCCTTATAAGAGACGTGCATGTCAGAGTGGTATAACAAGACGCCTTTAATGCCCCTCAGAAGAGACGTTGAGGTCAGAGTGGTATAACAAGATGCTTTTAATGCCCCTTACAAGAGACGTGGAGGTCAGAGGGGTATAACAAGATGCTTTTAAAGCCACTTACAAGAGACGTGGAAGTCAGAGTGGTATAACAAGATGCTTTAAATGCCCCTCAGAAGAGACGTGGAGGTCAAAGTGGTATAACAAGATGCTTTAAATGCCCCTTACAAGAGACGTGGAGGTCCGATTGGTTTAACAAGACGCTTTTAATGCTCCTTACAAGAGACGTGGAGGTCAGAGAGGTATAACAAGATGCTTTTAATGCCCCTCAGAAGAGATGAGGAGGTCAGATTTGTATATCAAGACGCTTTTAATGACCCTTATAAGAGACGTGGAGGTCAGAGTGGTATAACAAGACACTTTTAATGCCTCTTACAAGAAATGAGGAGGTCAGAGTGGTATAACAAGATGCTTTTAATGCCCCTTACAAGAGACGTGGAGGTCAGAGCGGTATAACAAGTCTCTTTTAATGCCCTTTACAAAAGACGTGGAGGTCAGTGTGGTTTAACAAGACACTTTTAATGCCCCTCAGAAGAGACGTGAAGGTCAGAGTGGTATAACACGACGCATTTAATGCCCCTTACAAGAGACGTGGAGGTCAGAGTGGTATAACAGGACGCTTTTAATGCCACTCAGAAGAGACGTGGATGTCAGAGTGGTATAACAAGATGCTTTTAGTGAACCTAACAAGAGACGTGGAGGTCAGAGTGGTATAACAAGACTCTTTTATTGCCACTTACAAGAGACGTGGAGGTCAGAGTGGTATAACAAGACGCTTTTAATGCCCCTCAGAAGAGACGTGGAGTTCAGCGTGGTATAGCAAGATGCTTTTAATGACCCCTTACAAGAGATGTGGAGGTCAGAGTGGTATAACAAGACGCTTTTAATGCCTGTCAGAAGAGAGGTGTAGTTCAGAGTGGTATAACAAGACGCTTTTAATGCCCCTTACAAGAGACGTGGAGGTCAGAGTGGTGTAACAAGACTCTTTTAATGCCCCTTACAAGAGACGTGGAGGTCAGAGTGGTATAACAAGACGCTTTTAATGCCCCTTACAAGAGACATGGAGGTCAGAGTGGTATAACAAGACGATTTTAATGCCCCTCAGAAGGGACGTGGAGGTCAGAGTGGTATAACAATACGCTTTTAATTCCCCTTTCAAGAGATGTGGAGGTCAAAGTGGTATAACAAGATGGTTTTAATGCCCCTCCGAAGAGACGTGGAGGTCAGAGTGGTATAACAAGATGCTTTTAATGCCCATTAAAAAAGACGTGGATGTCCGAGTGGTTTAGCAAGAGCCTTTTAATGCTCCTTACAAGAGACGTGGAGGTCAGAGAGGTCTAACAAGACACTTTTATTGCCCCTCAGAAGAGATGTGGAGGCCAGTGTTGTATAACAAGACTCTTTTAATGCCCCTTATAAGAGACGTTGAGGTCAGAGTGGTATAACAATACGCTTTTAATGCCCCTTACTAGAAATGTGTAGGTCAGAGTGGTATAACAAGACGCTTTTAATGCCCCTTACAAGAGACGTGGAGGTCAGAGTGCAATAACAAGACACTTTTAATGCCCCTCAGAAGAAACGTGTAGGTCAGAGTAGTATAACAAGACGCTTTTAATGCCTGTCAGAAGAGAGGAGGAGGTCAGAGTGGAATAAAAAGACGCTCTTAATGCCCCTTACAAGAGACGTGTAGGTCAGAGTGGTATAACAAGATGCTTTTAATGCCCCTTACAAGAGACGTGGAGGTCAGAGTGGTATAACAAGACGCTTTTAATGCCCCCCAGAAAAGACATGTAAGTCAGAGTGGTGTAAAAAGACGCTTTTAATGCCCCTCAGAAGAGACGTGGAGGTCAGAGGGGTAAAACAAGACGCTTTTAATGCCCCTCAGAAGAGACGTGTAGGTCAGAGTGGTATAAAAGATGCTTTAAATGCCGCTTACAAGAGACGTGGAGGTCCGAGTTGTATAACAAGACGGTATTAATGCTCCTTACAAGAGACGTGGAGGTCAGAGAGGTATAACAAGACGCTTTTCATGCCCCTCAGAAGAGATGTAGAGGTCAGAGATGTGTAACAAAACGCTTTTAATGCCCCTTATAAGTGACATGGAGGTCAGAGTGGTATAACAAGACGCTTTTATTGCCCCTTACAAGAAACGTGGAGGTCAGAGTCTTATAACAATAAGCTTTTAATGCCCCTCAAAACAGATGTGGATGTCAGAGTGGTATAACAAGAAGCTTTTAATGCCACTTACAAGATACGTTGAGGTCTGAGTGGTATAACAACACGCTTTTAATGCCTCTCAGAAGAGACGTGGAGGTCAGAGTGGTATAACAAGACGATTTCAAAGGCCCTTACAAGAGACGTGGAGGTCAGAGTCGTATAACAAGACGCTTTTATTGCCCCTCAGAAGAGACGTGGAGGTCAGAGTGGAATAACAATACGCTATTAATGCCCATTACAAGAGACGTGGAGGTCAGAGTGGTATAACAATACGCTTTTAATGCCCCTTACAAGAGATGTGGAGGTCAGAGTGGTATAACAAGACGCTTTTAATGCCCCTCAGAATAGACGTGGAGGTCACAGTGGTATAACAAGATGGTTTTAATGCCCCTCCGAAGAGACGTGGAGGTCAGTGTGGTATAACAAGATGCTTTTAATGCCCCTTACAAAAGACGTGGATGTCCGAGTGCTTTAGCAAGACCCTTTTAATGCTCCTTACAAGAGACGTGGAGGTCAGAGAGGTCTAACAAGACGCTTTTATTGCCCCTCAGAAGAGTTGTGGAGGTCAGAGTTGTATAACAAGACGCTTTTAATGCCCCTTATAAGAGACGTGGAGGTCAGAGTGGTATAACAAGACGCTTTTAATGACCCTTACTAGAAACGTGGAGGTCAGAGTGGTATAACAAGACGCTTTTAATGCCCCTTACAAGAGACGTGGAGGTCAGAGTGCAATAACAAGACACTTTTAATGCCCCTCAGAAGAAACGTGGAGGTCAGAGTGGTATTACAAGTCGCTTTTAATGCCTGTCAGAAGAGAGGTGGAGGTCAGAGTGGAATAAAAAGACGCTCTTAATGCCCCTTACAAGAGACGTGTAGGTCAGAGTGGTATAACAAGATGCTTTTAATGCCCCCCAGAAGAGACGTGGAAGTCAGAGTGGTGTAAAAAGACGATTTAATGCCCCTCAGAAGAGACGTGGAGGTCAGAGGGGTAAAACAAGACGCTTTTAATGCCCCTCAGAAGAGACGTGTAGGTCAGAGTGGTATAAAAAGATGCTTTAAATGCCGCTTACAAGAGACGTGGAGGTCCGAATTGTATAACAAGACGCTATTAATGCTCCTTACAAGAGACGTGGAGGTCAGAGAGGTATAACAAGACGCTTTTCATGCACCTCAGAAGAGATGTAGAGGTCAGAGATGTGTTACAAAAAGCTTTTAATGCCCCTTATAAGAGACATGGAGGTCAGAGTGGTATAACAAGACGCTTTTATTGCCCCTTACAAGAAAAGTGGAGGTCAGAGTCTTATAACAAGACGCTTTTAATGCCCCTCAAAACAGATGTGGACGTCAGAGTGGTATAACAAGATGCTTTTAATGCCACTTACAAGAGACGTGGAGGTCAGAGTGGTATAACAACACGCTTTTAATGCCCCTCAGAAGAGACATGGAGGTCAGAGTGGTATAACAAGACGATTTCAAAGGCCCTTACAAGAGACGTGGAGGTCAGAGTGGTATAACAATATGCTTTTAATGCCCCTTACAAGAGATGTGGAGGTCAGAGTGGTATAACAAGACGCTTTTAATGCCCCTCAGAATAGACGTGGAGGTCAGAGTGGTATAACAAGATGCTTTTAATGCCCTTTACAAAAGACGTGGATGTCCGAGTGGTTTAGCAAGACCCTGTTAATGCTCCTTACAAGAGACGTGGAGGTCAGAGAGGTCTAACAAGACGCTTTTATTGCCCCTCAGAAGAGATGTGGAGGTCAGAGTTGTATAACAAGACGCTTTTAATGCACCTTATAAGAGACGTGGAGGTCCGGGTGGTCTAACAGGATGCTTTTAATGCCCCTTACAAGAGACGTGGAGGTCAGAGTGCAATAACAAGACACTTTTAATGCCCCTCAGAAGAAACGTGGAGGTCAGAGTGGTATAACAAGTCTCTTTTAATGCCTGTCAGAAGAGAGGTGGAGGTCAGAGTGGAATAAAAAGACGCTCTTAATGCACCCTTACAAGAGACGTGTAGGTCAGAGTGGTATAACAAGATGCTTTTAATGCCGCTTACAAGAGACGTGGAGGTCAGAGTGATATAACAAGACGCTTTTAATGCCCCCCAGAAGAGACGTGGAAGTCAGAGTGGTGTAAAAAGACACTTTTAATGCCCCTCAGAAGAGACGTGGAGGTCAGAGGGGTAAAACAATACGCTTTTAATGCCCCTCAGAAGAGACGTGTAGGTCAGAGTGGTATAAAAAGATGCTTTAAATGCCACTTACAAGAGACGTGGAGGTCCGAGTTGTATAACAAGACGCTATTAATGCTCCTTACAAGAGACGTGGAGGTCAGAGAGGTATAACAAGACGCTTTTCATGCCCCTCAGAAGAGATGTAGAGGTGAGAGATGTGTAACAAAACGCTTTTAATGCCCCTTATAAGAGACATGGAGGTCAGAGTGGTATAAAAAGATGCTTTTATTGCCCCTTACAAGAAACGTGGAGGTCAGAGTCTTATAACAAGACTCTTTTAATGCCCCTCAAAACAGATGTGGACGTCAGAGTGGTATAACAAGAAGCTTTTAATGCCACTTACAAGAGACGTGGAGGTAGAGTGGTATAACAACACGCTTTTAATGCCCCTCAGAAGAGACGTGGAGGTCAGAGTGGTATAACAAGACGATTTCAAAGGCCCTTAAAGAGACGTGGAGGTCAGAGTGGTATAACAAGACACTTTTATTGCCCCTCAGAAGAGACGTGGAGGTCAGAGTGGAATAACAAGATGATATTAATGCCAATTACAAGAGACGTGGAGGTCAGAGTGGTATAACAATACGCTTTTAATGCCCCTTACAAGAGATGTGGAGGTCAGAGTGGTATAACAAGACGCTTTTAATGCCCCTCAGAATAGACGTGGAGGTCAGAGTGGTATAACAAGATGGTTTTAATGCCCCTCCGAAGAGACGTGGAGGTCAGAGTGGTGTAACCAGATGCTTTTAATGCCCCTTACAAAAGACGTGGATGTCCGAGTGGTTTAGCAAGACCCTTTTAATGCTCCTTACAAGAGACATGGAGGTCAGAGAGGTCTAACAAGACGCTTTTTTTGCCCCTCAGAAGAGATGTGGAGGTCAGAGTTGTAAAACAAGACGCTTTTAATGCCCCTTATAAGAGACGTGGAGGTCAGAGTGGTATAACAAGACGCTTTTAATGCCCCTTACTAGAAACGTGGAGGTCAGAGTGGTATAATAAGACGCTTTTAATGCCCCTTACAAGAGACGTGGAGGTCAGAGTGCAATAAAAAGACACTTTTAATGCCCCTCAGAAGAAACGTGGAGGTCAGAGTGGTATAACAAGTCGCTTTTAATGCCTGTCAGAAGAGAGGTGGAGGTCAGAGTGGAATAAAAAGACGCTCTTAATGCCCCTTACAAGAGACGTGTAGGTCAGAGTGGTATAACAAGATGCTTTTAATGCCCCCTACAAGAGACGTGGAGGTCAGAGTGGTATAACAAGACGCTTTTAATGCCCCCTAGAAGAGACGTGGAAGTCAGAGTGGTGTAAAAAGACGCTTTTAATGCCCCTCAGAAGAGATGTGGAGGTCAGAGGGGTAAAACAAGACGCTTTTAATGCACCTCAGAAGAGACGTGTAGGTCAGAGTGGTATAAAAAGATGCTTTAAATGCCGCTTACAAGAGACGTGGAGGTCCGAGTTGTATAACAAGACGCTATTAATGCTCCTTACAAGAGACGTGGAGGTCAGAGAGGTATAACAAGACGCTTTTCATGCCCCTCAGAAGAGATGTAGAGGTCAAAGATGTGTAACAAAATGCTTTTAATGCCCCTTATAAGAGACATGGAGGTCAGAGTGGTATAACAAGACGCTTTTATTTCCCCTTACAAGAAACGTGGAGGTCAGAGTCTTATAACAAGACGCTTTTAATGCCCCTCAAAACAGATGTGGACTTCAGAGTGGTTTAACAAGAAGTTTTTAATGCCACTTACAAGAGACGTGGAGGTCAGAGTGGTATAACAACACGCTTTTAATCCCCCTCAGAAGAGACGTGGAGGTCAGAGTGGTATAACAAGACGATTTCAAAAGCCCTTACAAGAGACGTGGAGGTCAGAGTGGTATAACAAGACGCTTTTATTGCCCCTCAGAAGAGACGTGGAGGTCAGAGTGGAATAACAAGACGCTATTAATGCCCATTACAAGAGACGTGGAGGTCAGAGTGGTATAACAATACGCTTTTAATGCCCCTTACAAGAGATGTGGAGGTCAGAGTGGTATAACAAGACGCTTTTAATGCCCCTCAGAAAAGACGTGGAGGTCAGAGTGGTATAACAAGATGGTTTTAATGCCCCTTACAAAAGACGTGGATGTCCGAGTGGTTTAGCAAGACCCTTTTAATGCTCCTTACAAGAGACGTGGAGGTCAGAGAGGTCTAACAAGATGCTTTTATTGCCCCTCAGAAGAGATGTGGAGGTCAGAGTTGTATAACAAGACGCTTTTAATGCCCCTTATAAGAGACGTGGAGGTCAGAGTGGTATAACAAGACGCTTTTAATGCCCCTTACTAGAAACGTGGAGGTCAGAGTGGTATAACAAGACGCTTTTAATGCCCCTTACAAGAGACGTGGAAGTCAGAGTGCAATAACAAGACACTTTTAATGCCCCTCAGAAGAAACGTGGAGGTCAGAGTGGTATAACAAGTCGCTTTTAATGCCTGTCAGAAGAGAGGTGGAGGACAGAGTTGAATAAAAAGACGCTCTTAATGCCACTTACAAGAGACGTGTAGGTCAGAGTGGTATAACAAGATGCTTTTAATGCCCCTTACAAGAGACGTGGAGGTCAGAGTGGTATAACAAGACGCTTTTAATGCCCCCCAGAAGAGACTTGGAAATCAGAGTGGTGTAAAAAGACGCTTTTAATGCCCCTCAGAAGAGACGTGGAGGTGAGAGGGGTAAATTAAGACGCTTTAATGCCCCTCAAAAGAGACGTGTAGGTCAGAGTGGTATAAAAGATGCTTTAAATGCCGCTTACAAGAGACGTGGAGGTCCGAGTTGTATAACAAGACGCTATTAATGCTCCTTACAAGAGACGTGGAGGTCAGAGAGGTATAACAAGACGCTTTTCAAACTCCTCCGAAGAGATGTAGAGGTCAGAGATGTGTAACAAAATGCTTTTAATGCCCCTTATAAGAGACATGGAGGTCAGAGTGGTATAACAAGACGCTTTTATTGCCCCTTACAAGAAACGTGGAGGCCAGAGTCTTATAACAAGACGCTTTTAATGCCCCTCAAAATAGATGTGGAGGTCAGAAGGGTATAGCAAGAAGCTTTTAATACCACTTACAAGAGACGTGGAGGTCAGATTTCAGATTGGTATAACAACACGCTTTTAATGCCCCTCAGAAGAGACGTGGAGGTCAGAGTGGTATAACAAGACGATTTCAAAGGCCCTTACAAGAGGCGTGGAGGTCAAAGTGGTATAACAAGATGCTTTTATTGCCCCTCAGAAGAGACGTGGAGGTCAGAGTGGAATAACAAGACGCTATTAATGCCCATTCCAAGAGACGTGGAGGTCAGAGTGGTATAACAAGATGCTTTTAATGCCCCTCAGAAGAGACTTGGAGGTCAGAGGGGTATAACAAGACTCTTTTAATGCCCCTCAGAAGAGACATGTAGGTCAGAGTGGTATAACAAGATGCCTTAAATGTCCCTTACAAGAGACGTGGAGGTCCGAGTGGTTTAACAAGACGCTTTTAATGCTCCTTACAAGAGACGTGGAGGTCAGAGAGGTATAACAAGATGCTTTTAATGCCCTTCAAAAGAGACGTGGAGGTCAGAGTGGTATAACAAGACGCTTTTAATGCCCCTTACAAGAGACGTGGAGGTCAGAGTGGTATAACAAGACGCTTTTAATGCACGTTACAAGAGACGTGGACGTCAGAGTGGTATAAAAAGACGCTTTTAATTCCCCTCCGAAGAGACGTGTTGGTCAGAGTGGTATAACAAGATGCTTTTAATGCCCCTTACAAGAGACGTGGAGGTCAGAGTGGTATAACAAGACGCTTTTAATGCCCCTCAGAAGAGACATGGAGGTCAGAGTGGTATAACACGACGCTTTTAATGCCCCTTCCAAGAGACGTGGAGGCCAGAGTGGTATAACAAGACGCTTTTGATGCCCCTCAGAAGAGACGTGGAGGTCAGAGTGGTATAACAAGACGCTTTTAATGCCCCTCAGAAGAGACATGGAGGTCAGAGTGGTATAACAATATGCTTTTAATGCCCCTTACAAGAGACGTGGAGTTCAGAGTGGTATAACAAGACGCTTTTAATGCCACTTACAAGAGACGTGGAGGTCAGAGTGGTATAACAAGATGGTTTTAATGCCCTTCAGAAGAGACGTGGAGGTCAGAGTGGTATAACAAGACGCTCTTAATGCCCCTTACAAGAGACGTGGACTTCAGAGTGGTATAACAAGACGCTTTTAATGCCCCTCAGAAGAGACGTGGAGGTTTGATTCTTATAACAAGACGCTTTTAATGCCCCTTACAAGAGACGTGGAGGTCAGAGTGGTATAACAAGACGCTTTTAATGCCCCTTACAAGAGACCTGGAGGTCAGAGTGGTATAACAAGATGCTTTTAATGCCCCTCAAAAGAGACTTGGAGGTCAGAGTGGTATAACAAGACGCTTTTAACGCCTTGCTTACCGGGGACGTATTAGTACGCATATTTGCGTACTGCCCATTCAGTGAGGGCTGCTGCGCTGAGCCCTCACTGAACGGATCACATGTCAGCTGATTCTTACAGCTGACATGTGCCCGCAACAGCCGCGGGTGGAATCGCGATCCACCCGCGGCTGTTAACATGTTAAATGCCGCTGTCAATCTCCGACAGCAGCATTTAACGCTCGCTTCCGGGTAGCACGTCATAAGCCCCGCCCACCGGCGACACCGTCACGTGATCGCGGGTCGCTGATGGGCGTGCATGACAACCCAGGGTCTGCAGCAGACGCCTGTGGTTGTCATGATCTTGTCGCTATGAGCGCCACCTAGTGGTCGGCGCTCATAGCACAGGACCATTTCTGCTGCATGCAGGGGACCTGCTCGTCCTCTGTATGTAGCAGAGGCGATCGGATAGTTGCTGATTCTAGTCTCCTATGGATACTATAGAAGCATGCAAAAAGTAAAAAAAAAAAGTTTTTAAAAATATAAAAAAAAATTAAAAAATATAAAAGTTTAAATCACCCCCCTTTCGCCCCATTCAAAATAAAATATATATAAAAAAAACCCCCACATACACATATTTGGTATCGCCGCGTTCAGAATCGCCCGTTCTATCAATGTAAAGAAATAATTAATCCAATCGGTAAACGGCGTAATGAGAAAAAAATTCTAAACGCCAGAATTTCGTTTTTTGGTCGCCGCAAAATTGCAATAAAATGCAATAACGGGCGAACAAAACATCTGATCTACCCCAAAGGTTATCAATAAAAACGTCAGCCCAGCACGCAAAAAATAAGCCATCAACCAGTCCCAGATCACGAAAAATGGAGACGCTACGGGTCTTAGAAAATGGCGCTATTTTTTTATTTATTTTTTTACCAAATTTTGGAATTTTTTTTTCACCACTTAAATATAAAAGAACTTATACATGTTTGGTGTCTATGAACTCGTAATGACCTGTAGAATGAGAACGGCAGGTCAGTTTTAGCATTCAGTGAACGTGGTAAAAAAAATAAATAAAAAACAACTGTGGTATTGCACTTTTTTTGCAATTTTACCGCACTTGGAATTTTTTTCCCGTTTTCTTGTACAGGATATGATAAAACTAGTAATGGCGTTGAAAAGTACAACTCATTCCGCCAAAAATAAGCCCTCACATGGCCATATTGACCAAAAAATAAAAACGCTATGGCTCTGGGAACAAGGGGAGCACAAACGAAAATGCAAAAATGAAAAATGCTCCGGGGTTAAGGAGTTAATGCCCCTTACAAGAGACGTGGAGGTCAGAGTGGTATAACAAGATGCTTTTAATGCCCCTTACAAGAGCCATACAGTACAGCATCTAAAAAATATTATTCCCATTATTGGGGAGTGTGTCTCCCACAGTCTTTGCTTATGCCTTCCAAGCAAAAGGTGACAAAAATAAGGACGGAGGAACTTCAATAATGGCAACACGGACCGCGGTCACCCTGGTGGTATAGTGGTGGTGGAGGCTGAGGATAAGGAGAAGAACATAAAACAGCCAAAATGAGGAAGCATATACCCATGTGTGGGTGTGAAGCGGTGCATGTGAATACACCTCCTGAAATAACACAGTGGAATTGACTTTATGTTATTCTGCTGTCATTTGGTGGTGATGAGAAGTCTAACCCAATCCAGCCCTTGTTCATTTTGATAAGGGTCAGCTTGTCAGCATTGTCAGTAGAAAGGCGAGTGCGCTTATCAGTTATAATTCCCCCAGCGTCACTAAAAACATGCTCCGATAACACGCTAGCGGCCGTGTAGGCCAGGACCTCCAAGGCGTACAGTGCGAGTTCATTCCAAGTGTCCAGCTTATATACCCAATAATTAAAAGGCACAGAGGAATCACAGAGGACGCTGCTACGGTCGGCAAGGTACTCCCTCACCATCTTTTGTAACTTTCCACTCGTTGTGAGAGTACCCCGCGCCTCAGGGTCTATCCGAAGGGAGGGTCTGAGAAAACTGTCCCAGAACGTTGACAGTGTTCCCCTGCCTCTGCTGGATTGGAGTTGCCTCTTCTCGCTTGTCCACTTTGGTTGGTCAATGAACTGTGACCTCTGCTGCTAGCGTGTTCAGATGGGAATTTTTGTAACAGTTATGCGGCCTTCTGGTACTGGCCCATTTTTGTAGACTTCTCCACCTCAGGAATAAGAGAGTGAAAGATCTCCTTGTAGCGGGGGTCTACAAGTGTCACGAACCAGTAATGACTGTCACCCAACATTTTGACAATGCGAGGGTCACGGTTAAGGCAGCGTAACATAAAGTCAGCCATGCATGCTAGACTGGTAACAGGCAAGATTTCCGTGTCCTCACCAAGATGATGACTGACCATGTTCTCCTCCTCCTCCCCCCTGTCCTCAGGCCACCCACGCTGAACCGACGGTATGACACTTGTACAGGTACTACCGTCTACAGCGCATGATAACAGCTCCTGTTCTTCCTCCTCCTCCTCCTCCTCTCCCTCATTGTCCCCCAATGCACATTGGGATGAGCTGAGGCTGGGCTGTGTGTAATCGCCCACTATGACTTCTTGATCCATCTCATCATAATCTGTCTGCAATGCCTCCTCTTTATTTCTCTGCAGAGAGCATTGCAAAATACAGACAAGTGGGATGCTGACACTAATGATGGCGTCATCGCCACTCACCATCTTGGTGGCCTCCTCAAAGTTTGTCAGGATGGTACATATGTCAGACATCCAGGTCCCCTTATGAGGTCTTATGTGTGGAGTATGACCTGAATATCGACGGCATTTTTGCAGCTGGTACTCCACAACTGCTCTCTTCTGCTCACAAATCCTTTGCAACATGTGGAGGGTAGAGTTCCAATGTGTGGGGACATCACACACCAGTCGGTGTGCCGGAAGCTGCAAACGCTGCTGAAACACATCAAGGGCGGCGGAAGCTGTAGCCGACTTGCGAAAATGAGCTGACAGGCGACGTACTTTCAAGAGCAGATCTGGCAACTCGGGGTACGATTTAAGAAACTGCTGAACCACGAGGTTAAGCACATGAGCGAGGCATGGTACGTGTGTGATCTCGCCTCGCCTCAGAGCCGCCACCAGGTTACGGCCATTATCACACACGACCATGCCTGGATGTAGGTTCAGCGGTCTCAGCCACAGATCTGCCTGCTCTTTCACAGCTGTCCACAACTCACAAGCAGTGAGAGGTTTATCACCTAAGCTTATGAGTTTCAGCACAGCCTGTTGCCGCTTGGCGGAGGCAGTACTGCAGTGCTTCCAGCTTGTAACTGATGTGGTGATATCTGAGATGGAGGCTGAACATGAGGAGGAGGAGGATGATGCGCAGGAGCTGTACACTGTGGGGGCAACTCTGACAGGCATAGGGCCCGCAATCCTCGGTGTGGGGAGGATGTGTTCCGTCCCAAGGTCCGACTGGGCCCCAGCTTCCACTATGTTTACCCAGTGTGCCATCAGGGAGATGTACCATCCCTGGCCACAAGCACTTGTCCACGTGTCCGTTGTCAGGTGAACTCTCCCTGTAACTGCGTTGTTAAGGGCACAGTAGATGTTTTGGGACACGTGCTTGTGTAGAGCGGGGATGGCACACCGGGCAAAATAGTGTCAGCTGGGGGCCGAGTACCGAGGGACGGCCATCCCCATAAGGTTGCGGAAGGATTCCGTCTCCACCAGCCTAAAAGGTAGCATTTCCAATGCAAGCAGTCATGAAATGTGCGAATTTAGGACTGTGGCCTGTCGGGCGTTAGCTGCGAATTTCCGCTTTCATTCAAAGGTCTGGGATATGGACAATTCAACACTGCAGTGGGATGTGGATGAGGACATTGATGTTGTTTCTTGACAAAATGCCATAACAAGAGAAGACTGAGAGGAGGGGGCATCTTTACATGCAGTATGGACAGGGGATTGCCTTGCACACACAACAGGGGGTTCTATTGCATGCACAATGGCGGAAGAAGCAGTGGTGACACCCTCTGACACTGGTCGTGGACCCTGGGGTTTGCCCCACAAAGTCGGGTGCTTTGCTGCCATGTGCCTGATCATGCTGGTGGTGGTCAGGCTGGTAGGTTTGTCACCCCTGCTGAAGTTCGCATGGCAGGTGGTACAAATGGCCTTTTTGGGGTTATCAGCAGAGTCTTTAAAAAAATTCCAGACTCTGGAAGACCTACCACTTGTACTGGCAACGTCCCTCGTGTTGGTGTTACGGGGAACGGTTGCCCTCCTTCTGTCTGCGGCCACCACACTGCTTCTTCCTGCCTGTTGGGGTACTCTGCCTCCCTCCCCCTGTGTGCTGCTGGCCTCACTCTGCATGTCCTCCTGCCACGTTGGGTCAGTTACTAAATCATCCACCACCTCCTCCACTTCCACTTGTGCACCACGATGCTCCTCCTCACTTCCTGGCAATTGTGTCTCGTCATCGTCCACCTTTTGTGACAAATTGCCAGCGTCGACTTCCTGTGGCCGTGTCTGTTCAAATATTTGGGCATCGCTACATGGGATCTCCTCTTCCACCATTTCAAGCGTAGCAGGCGAGGGGCACAAATATGGAAAAGGACCAGTGAACAGCTCTTCAGAGTGTCCAAGTGTGGGATCAATTGCTGTCTGACGACACTCGTCATGGTTGGAGGAAGGAGCATCAGGGTGAGGAGGAGTATGCGGTCGAGATTCACGGATACTAATAGTTGACCGTGTGGTAGGCAGACCGGAGGTGGTGGTACCCAGGTAACTGGAAGTATTATCTGCTATCCAATTAATAAGCTGTTCACACTGATCAGTTCGCAATACTGGTGCTGTTCTGTGCTTCCCTAGTAATTCGATCAAGAAGTGGGAGCGAGAAGATGTGGCTGTTGGTTGTGGCACATTTTCACCTTGGCCACAGCCCCGTCCTCTGCACTCACCATCACCAGAACGTCCAGTTCCACGTCCCTTGTCACGCGCCTTGCCCATTGTAAAGGAAGTAAAATAGCTTACACTCGCACTATCAATGGAAAAAGGGTAATAAAAAGTAGATTAGAACCGTGGAAGAGGAAAACCACAGTTCTACTTCTCTGACCTTCACCCGACTCTTTTAAACAATCAGAACAATCAGGGAGAAACTATTACTGTTTTTCCTTACGGAAAAAATACCAAAACCTGAATAATAGAGATTTTTTACCATGCAATGGCAAAAACACAGTTATTGTTTACTGGTGTATACCAGACTTTTTAAAATATATAGATTTGCGGCTGAACAGTGAGCGACATACTCAAACTGTTTTTTTTTAGATATCAAAGGCCCAAAACTGGATACAACACAGATTTTACACGTTGAACTGCAAAACCACACTGGGATTTGTCAGGCGTACACCAGACTATTTTCAACAGATATATTTTTGTGTCAGAACACTCATGAGACACTACTGTTTTTTTTTACTGCAAAAAATGCAAAAAGCAGGATAATAGAGATTTTTTACTGTGGAACAGCAAAACCACAGTTTTAATATACTGGTGTATACCAGACTTTTTAAAATATATAGATTTGCGGCTGAACAGTGAGCGACACACTCAAACTGTTTTTTTTTAGATACCAAAGGCCCAAAACTGGATACTACACAGATTTTACCCGTGGAACTGCAAAACCACACTTATGTTTCTGTGGCCTATACCAGACTCTTTTCAACAGATATATTTGTGTCTGAAAAATCAGAGATACATTTTTTTATTTTTGGGGGGGGGGGGACATCAATAGGTTAATAAGACGGGTATTTGTACAGTGTGTAGGAGGAAAAGAAAAAGAGGATTTAGATGAAAAAAAAAGGATTTTTACTGGCCCCCAAGACCTGCAGCTAAGTCAAGCAATTTCAGAAACAGGAGCACACAGGACTGTGCGTCTCCTATACAGCCTGCCAAGAGTGTGCAAAGCAGTCATCAAAGCAAAAGCTGGCTACTCTGAAGAACCTAGAATATAAGACATATTTTCAGTTTCACACTTTTTTGTTAAGTATATAATTCCACATGTGTTAATTCATAGTTTTGATGCCTTCAGTGTGAATGTACAATTTTCATAGTCATGAAAATACAGAAAAATCTTTAAATGAGAAGGTGTGTCCAAACCTTTGGTCTGTACAGTATGTACACTGTGTATTTATTTAAACTCCTCAACTTTGAAGTTATAACACTAAGAAGGAAATGTCATTGAATTATATATATACATTGGGTACAGAAAGTATTCAGACCCCGTTAAATTTTTCACTCTTTGTTTCACTGCAGCCATTTGGTAAATTCCAAAAAGTTCATTTTTTTCTCACAAAAGTACACTCTGCACACCATCTTGACTGAAAAAAAAACAGAAATGTAGAAATTTTTGCAAATTTATTAAAGAAAAACTGAAATATCACATGGTCATAAGTATTCAGACTAGTGTTGAGCGAGCACTAAAATGCTCGGGTGCTCGAAGCTTGGGTCGAGCTCACCGTGATACTCGTTTGCTCGACCCGAGCAACTAGTCCAATGTTAGTCTATGGGAGACACGAGCATTTTTGCGGCGGCACCACCGGCAGTCTGAGGAAAGCCTAAAAAGTGCCCAAAACGATAGTGACAGTGCTCAAATGACATGGGGACAGCATGGGGATTGCCCCAGGAAGCATTTCTGACCCCCAGGTCACTGCTGTCAACAACGTGGTCAGAGGTATTAAGCCACTTTTACGGGCTCACAATAAAATGTTCAAAAACAAAACTGAAACGGTTTTCCTGTGAAATATGTTAAGGAACTTACTTTCCAGGGTAAAGACTTGTGTATAAGGTAAAATAAATAACCAAAAACAAAAATACTCCTCCACACCTTGGGCTATGTTCACAAGAAGCATTTTTTATGCGTTTTTGCACTTTTGTATTGCTTTCAACCGTGATAAATGCATTCACCGTGAAATGTCATTTTAACATTTTACAACCTTATCTGGCCATGTGCTGTGTGACACAGGCATACAGTGCTGAAAAGACATGACAACAGCATGGGGAAGACCCCTGGAAACATCTCTGACACCCACGTCACTGCCTAAAAGTGTGCCCATCAGAAGTGATCCTTGCCACATCAGAAGATGCAGACTTGCAACTATCCCCGTGCACGTCCTTGTCCCAGGGCACTGTTCAATTGTACCTCCCCCAATCCTTGCAATGCACCCACCCACCCCCAGGCTGCAATACCATACTGCTTGCTTGCACTTGAAATTGGGCCTTTTAGGCATGTGGAGGCAGAATCTGGCCACCACGTCATGGCTGCGTTGGCGGCCTGGTATCCAAACTCAGTCCCCAGCCACTCCGCGGCCGGGTGCCCACACGCGGTCCCCAGCTGTCTGGGGGCTGCCGGGTGTCCATGAATGGTCCCCAGCCACCCCTATTTGAAGGACAGCCTAACCACAAACACGTGGACAAGCGCATGTCTGTAGTAGTGGCTAGGCCTGAGGTGCTCAGCATTTAGGCGCATATCCTACCTCCTGCGAGGATTGCTGGATGTTTTCCTGCTACTATCCCAGTTCTATGACTCCCGTTAAAACAAAGCTTAAGGTGATGAATGATGGATGAGGTCGTGGCAAAGGAGAAAGTGCAGGAAGAACAGGGACCATTCACATCAATATCAGGCCAGTCAACCACACATGTTTTGTAGGATATGTTTCTGTACCAAAAGGAGCGGTTCGGCTACACAGTTATAGGGCATACAGTGAGTGCAGTGCATATCAAAAATTTCTAGGCACTCCAATGCCCCTTGGAAGTGACGTGGAGGTCAGAGGGCCTTAACTAAACCATTTTTTCCATTTATAGCAACTTTGTCTCCTGTACACTGTTGGCCTAAGCAGTGAAAGGAAGACTTTCCAAAAATTATGAGGAACTGCAATGCCCCTTGAAAGAGACGTGGATTACAGCGTACTTAAACCTTCTACCCATTATTGGGGAGTGAGTCTCCCTTAGTGTTAGCCTATGCATTGAAAAGCAAAAGCTGACTAAAATTAGGAGGAAATGCAATGCCCGTTGGAAGAGTTGTGGAGGTTAGAGGTAATTAAAAACAACATTTCAATGCCACTCGGAAGAGCTGTGGAGTTCAGAGTGGTTTAACAAGATGGTTTTAATGCCCCTAGGAAGAGTGGTGGAGGTCACAGTAGCTTGACAAGATGGTTTTAATGCCCCCTGGAAGAGTAATGGAGGTCACAGTAGCTTAACAAAACGGTTTCAATGCCCCTTGGAAGAGACGTGGAGTTCAGAGTGGCTTAATAAGACAGTTTTAATGCCCCATGGAAGAGACGTGGAGGTCACAGTAGCTTAACAAGACAGTTTTAATGCCCCTTGGAAGAGTGGTGGAGGTCACAGTAGCTTAACAAGACGGTTTCAATGCCCCTTCGAAGAGTGGTGGAGGTCGCAGTGGAATAAAAAGACAATATCAATGCCTCTTGGAAGAGTGGTGGAGGTCACAGTAGCTTAACCAAACGGTTTTAATGCCTCTTGGAAGAGTGGTGGAGGTCACAGTAGCTTAAAAAGACGGTTGTAATGCCTCTTGGAAGAGTGGTGGAGGTCACAGTAGCTTAACAAGATGGTTTTAATGCCCTTTGAAAGAGTGGTGGAGGTCACAGTAGCATAACAAGACAGTTTTAATGCCCCTTGGAAGAGTGGTGGAGGTCGCAGTGGAATAAAAAGACAATATCAATCCCCCTTGGAAATGTGGTGGAGGTCACAGTAGCTTAACAAGACGGTTTTAATGCCCCTTGGAAGAGCCATGGAGTTCAGAGTGGTTAAACAAGATGGTTTTAATGCCACTTGGAAGAGACGTGGAGGTCACAGTAGCATAACAAGACAGTTTTAATGCCCCTGGGAAGAGTGGTGGAGGTCACAGTAGCTTAACAATACGGTTTTCATGCCCCTTCCAAGAGCTATGCAGTACAGCATATTCAAAACATTATTCCCATTATTGGGGAGTGGGTCTCCCATCGTCTTTGCCTATGCCTTCCAAGCAAAAGTTGCCAAAAATTAGGACGGAAGAACTTGCAATGCTGGCAAACAAGAGCCATGCAGTACAGCATATTAAAAACATTATTCCCATTATTGGGGAGTGTGTGTCCCATAGTCTTTGCCTATGCCTCACAAGCAAAAGCTGCCAAAAATTAGGACGGAGGAACTTGCAATGCTGGCAAACAAGAGCCATGCAGTACAGCATATTAAAAACATTTTTCCCATTATTGGGGAGTGGGTCTCCTATAGTTTTTGCCTATGCCTTCCAAGCAAAAGCTGTAAAAAATTAGGATGGAGGAACTTGCAATGCTGGCAAACAAGAGCCATGCAGTACAGCATATTCAAAACATTATTCCCATTATAGGGGAGTGGGTCTCCCATAGTCTTTGCCTATGCCTTCCAAGCAAAAGCTGCCAAAAATTAGGATGGAGGAACCTGCAATGCCCCTTATAAGAGCCAGGCAGTACAGCATATTCAAAACATTATTTAAATTATTGGGGAGTGGGTCTCCCATAGTCTTTGCCTATGCCTTCCATGCAAAAGCTGCCAAAAATTAGGACGGAGGAACTTGCAATACCCCTTATAAGAGCTGCAGTACAGCATATTCAAAGCATTATTCCCATTATTGGGGAGTGGGTCTCCCATCGTCTTAGCCTATGCCTTCCAAGCACAAGCTGCCAAAAATTAGGACGGAGGAACTTGCAATGTTGGCAAACAAGAGCCATGCAGTACAGCATATTCAAAACATTTTTCCCATTATTGGGAAGTGGGTCTCTCATAGTCTTTGCCTATGCCTTCCAAGCAAAAGCTGCCAAAAATTAGGACAGAGGAACTTGCAATGCTGGCAACACGGACCACTGTCACCCTGGTGGTATAGTGGCAGTGGAGGCTGAGGATAAGGAGAAGAGCAAAATACAGCCGAAATGAGGAAGCGTATACCCATGTGTGGGTGTGAAGCAGTGCATGGGAATACACCTCCTGAAATAACACAGTGGATTTGACTTTATGTTACTCTGCTGTCATTTGGTGGTGATGAGAAGTCTGGCCCAATCCAGCCCTTGTTCATTTTGATGAGAGTCAGCTTGTCAGCATTGTCAGCTGACAGGTGAGTGCGCTCATCAGTTATAATTCCCCCAGCGGCTCTAAAAACACACTCCGGTTACACGCTAGCGCAGGGCAGGCCAGGACCTACAAGGTCAGAGTGAGTTCATTCCAAGTGTCCAGCTTGGATACCCAATAATTAAAAGGCACAGAGGAATCACGAAGGACGCTGTTAAGGTCGGCAAGGTACTCCCTCACCATCTTTTGAAACTTTTCACTCCTTGAGAAAGTACCCCGCGCCTCAGGGCCTGTAAGCTGGACGGGTCTCAGAAAACTGTCCCAGAAAGTTGACAGTGTTCCCCTGCCTCTGCTGGATTGGAGCTGTGTCTCTCTCACCTGTACGCCTTGGTTGGGCAACGAACTGTGACCTCTGCCGCTAGAGTGTTCAGATGGGAATTTTTTTTACAGTTCTGCAGCAAGGGCCTTCTGGTACTGCCGCATTTTTGTAGACCTCTCCACCTCAGGAATAAGAGAGTGAAAGTTCTCCTTGTATCGGGAGTCTAAAAGTGTCAAAAAGCAGTAATGATTGATACCCAACATTTTGACAACGCGAGGGTCACAGTTAAGGCAGCGTAACATAAAGTCAGCCATGCGTGCCAGACTGGTAATGGGCAAGACTTCAGTGTCCTCACCAAGATGACAACTGACCATGCTCTCCTCCTTCTCCTCCCCCCTGTCCTCAGGCCCCTCAAGCTGAACCGACGGTTTGACAGTTGTACAGGTACTACCGTCTACAGCGTATGATACCAGCTCCTGTTCTTCCTCCTCCTCCTCCTCCTCTCCCTCATTGTTCCCCAATGTACGTTGGGATGAGATGAGTCTGGGCTCTTTGTAATCGCCCGTTACGGCTTCTTGATCCATCTCATCATACTCTGGCTGCAATGCCTCCTCTTTAATTCTCTGCAGAGAGCTTTGCAAAAGACAGAAAAGTGGGATGCTGACACTAATGATGGCGTCATCGCCACTCACCATCTTGGTGGCCTCCTCAAAGTTTGTCAGGATGGTACATATGTCAGACATCCAGGTCTACTCCGGAGGTCTTATGTGTGGAGTCTGACCTGAATATCGACGGCCTTGTTGCAGCTGGTACTCCACAACTGCTCTCTTCTGCTCAAAAATCCTTTGCAACATGTGGAGGGTAGAGTTCCAATGTGTGGGGACATCACACACCAGTCGGTGTGCCGGAAGCTGCAAACGCTGCTGCAACACAGCAAGGGCGGCGGAAGCTGTAGCTGACTACCGAAAATGAGCTGACAGGCTGTATACTTTGATGAGCAGATCTGGCAACTCGGGGTACGATTTAAGAAACCGCTGAACCACGAGGTTAAGCACATGAGCCAGGCATGGTACGCATCGCCTCAGAGCCGCTACCAGGTTACGGCCATTGTCACACACGACCATGCCTGGATGTAGGTTCAGCGGTCTCAGCCACAGATCTGCCTGCTCTTTCACAGCTGTGCACAACTCACAAGCAATGTGAGGTTTATCACCTAAGCTTATGAGTTTCAGCACAGCCTGTTGCCGCTTGGCTGAGGCAGTACTGCAGTGCTTCCAGCTTGTAACTGATGTGGTGATATCTGAGATGAAGGCTAAACATGAGGAGGAGGAGGAGGATGATGCGCTGGAGCTGTACACTGTGGGGGCAACTCTGACAGACATAGGGCCCGCAATCCTCGGTGTGGGGATAATGTGTTCCCTCCCAAGGTCCGACTGGGTCCAGGCTTCCACTATGTTTACCCAGTGTGCCGTCAGGGAGATGTACCGTCCCTGGCCACAAGCACCCCTCTGTCCGTTGTTAGGTGGTCTCTCCCAGTAACTGCGTTGTTGAGGGCACGGCAAATGTTTTGGGACACGTGCTTGTGTAGTGCGGGGAGGGCACATCAGGCAAAATAGTGTCGGCTGGGGACCGAGTATCGAGGGACGGCCACCGCCATAAGGTTGTGGAAGGATTCTGTCTCCACCAACCTAAAAGGCAGCATTTCCAACTCAAGCAGTCGTGAAATGCGCGAATTTAGGACTGTGGCCTGTGGGGTGTTAGCTGCAAATTTGCGCTTTCATTCAAAGGTCTGGGATATGGACAAGTGAACGCTGCGATGGGACATGGACGTGGATGTTGATGCAGTTTCTTGAGAAACTGCCATAACAAGTGAAGACTGAGAGGAGGGGGCATCTTTGCATGCAGTATGGACAGGGGATTGCCTTGCACACACAACAGGGGATTCTATTGCACGCACAACAGTGGAAGAAGCAGTGGTGACACCCGCTGACACTGGTCATGGACTCTGGGGTTCGCCCTAGAAAATCGGGTGCTTTGCTGACATGTGCCTGATCATGCTGGTGGTGGTCAGGCTGGTTGTTTTGTCACCCCTGCTGATGCTAGCATGGCAGGTGGTACAAATGGCCTTTTTGGGGTTATCAACAGAGTCATTAAAAAAATTCCAGACTCTGGAAGACCTACCGGTTGTGCTGGCAATGTCCCTCGTGTTGGTGTTACGGAGAACTGTTGCCCGCCTTCTGTGTGCGGCCACCACACTGCTTCTACCTGCCTGTTGGGCTACTCTGCCTCCCTCCCCCTGTGTGCTGCTGGCCTCGCTCTGAGTGTCCTCCTGCCACATTGGGTCAGTTACTAGATCATCCACCACCTCCTCCTCTACCACTTGCGCACCACGATCCTCCTTCTCACTTTGTGGCAATTGTGTCTCGTCATCGTCCACCTCTTGTGACAAATTGCCAGCGTCGACTTCCTTTGGACGTTGCTGTTCAAATATTTGGGCATCACTACATGGAATCTCCTCTTCCACAACTTCAAGCGGAGCAGGCGAGGGGCAAAAATATGGAAATGGACCAGTGAGCAGCGCTTCAGAGTGTCCAACTGTGGGATCAGTTGCTGTCTGACTACACTCGACATGGTGGGAGGAAGGAGCATCAGGGTGAGGAGGAGTATGTGGTTGAGACTCACTGTGGTAGGTGTAGGTCTGGGGCTGGATTTGAAACAGGTCTAAAATCTTCTGTGGTCTCTCATTAGTGGCCAGCCAGGGCTGATGCTGCTCAGCATTGTTTTCAGCCCCAACAGCTAGCTTTTCCACAAGCCCTGCAGATTGTCTCCCAGGCATTAGTGCCTAGCAGTGTTAAGCATAGGCTGCAGAGGGAGACAGGGCTCGTGGAGTCTAAGTCCAGGATTCGCCGCACTGAGCATGTCTGTGACCTGGCAGATCATGATTGGTGGGTTGGCACCCACCTGACTCGATGACCTGGCACTCCCTGATTGGTCCACGGGTAACGTCACCAATAGCACATCGCTGGGCAGGGCTTAGTCTTTAAAAGGCCCACCCACAAACATAGCGGCGCGCTCAGATCATTTGAGCTAGCTGTTTGTGGTGTGCACGCTGACTCTGGGCTCAAAGAGCCATAGTTTCCGCTAGGCAGGTTTAGCTCCATAGAGGCAGGTTAGCTTCATAGAGGCAGGTAGCATCGCTTCACTGACTGGCCCTTACACCCCGAGCCACCTGTGAGTTTAATAGAGCGGGTTTGCTCAGTCCAGTAGCACGCCGGCTGAGTGCTCGAATACCCGGCGGGAATCACCCGCAAGCTTGCGCCGTCTCCTATAGCGTAGCGCCTGTATCGAAGACAGGGCTACTGCTCATAGTCCGGTCACACGTCTCCCTGCGGTTCTTGGAGATTGTGTGAACCGCTTTAGCGCCAATACCCATAGCGTAGCGCCTGTATCAAAGACAGGGCTACTGCTGTTAACACGGACGCACGTCTCCCTGCAGTTCTTGGAGATTTTGCGTACCGTCTTACCCTTCCGTGTGCGTTAACATGAAGGGATAAGATTATTGTTAGGTGCGTCACCGGTCGCTCTCTCCTCCGTGCAGTAAACTGAGATAGAGCGTACCACTTTACCCTGTCCAGTGTGAAGTTAACTTGGAGGGGTTTATCATTTAGTTGTCGTTTGCCTTTCCACCCGGGAAGTGTTCGGCAGCAGTCCTCTAGGCTGCATCGCGGACCCCGGGGTCGGTTGCGTTCCATTAAATAAAGTTGTCTGCAACCGCTCCCCCTAACAGTATCTGAGCGCCAGGGTCTTGCCGAACATGTCCAACAACAAACAACTGCAGCAGTATATAGAGCAACTGGAGGCCAGACTTAAATCTCTGGAACAAACTCCTCCGGTCGCTGATATCACTGCAGTAGCCACCCAGGCGGCTTCTCTAGCGGCCAATATGATAAACTCGGCTGCGACCAATGCAAGTGCCCCACTACCCCGTTTTGCGCTCCCGGAAAAATTTTCTGGGATAGTAAACTTTGCAGGGGTTTTATTAACGTGTGCTCCATTCATTTAGAAATGATGGAGGCACAGTTCCCCTCCGAGAGAGCCAAAGTGGGATATATCATTTCATTGTTCTCCCACAGGGCTCTGGAGTGGGCCACTCCTCTATGGGAGCGGAATAACCCGGTTGTAGTAAATGCGGGTCTATTCCTTAGGACCCTGAAAAGTGTTTTCCTGGGTCCTCAGGTTACGCATGACACGGCTCTTAAGCTTCTTGCTTTAATGCAGGGTTCTGCCACCGCCAGTCACTATACCGTCCAGTTCAGAACCCTAGTGGCAGAACTGGATTGGTCTGAGCGGCCGCTTATCCCGGTGTTCTGGAAGGGTCTAGCTGGGCATATTAAAGATGCTTTATCTACCAGAGAGATTCCGACCTCTCTGGAGGAGTTAATATCTCTCGCTGACCGTATTGACCTACGTCATGCGGAACACAAGTTAGAGCTAGAGGTTGCCAGATCTCCGTATCTGTTGACACCATCCGTCTTTAGACCCGTTTCCAAACCCGAGACCCTGGCCCCGGAACCTGAGGCTATGGATATTTCCCGGACTAAGTCTAATTCCTCTCATTCCCGACCTGTACATCTCTTGGAGCGTCCCGTAAATAATGGTTCCAAGCAATCGGTAAAACGAGTAGGTCTTACCACCATTGGAGGAAGTGTATTAGAATCCGGGACTTCTTCCTCCAAAGTAGTTTCTAATGTGACACTGTCCTTTGGTAAATCTGCAGTTTCTGCCAAGGCATGGGTGGACTCTGGTGCTGATGGCAATTTTTTATCATCTACGTTTGCCCTGAGGCATGCCATCCCTACTGAGTCACTCTCAAGACCCATGAACATTGGTGTGGTCAATGGTTCTCTCCTGGATGTGCAAATCACCCACCAGTCGATACCCCTCACCATGTCGTTTCCTCAGGGTCACCGGGAGGTCATTTCATTTCTTATTATTCCCGGTGGATCAGACGAGGTGGTATTGGGCCTCCCCTGGCTACGATGTCATTCTCCACACATTGACTGGAATACGGGGAGAATTTCTTCCTGGAGTGAGAATTGTGCATCTCAGTGTTTGATCAAAGTCACCCGGAGGGTAGTCTCTGATTCTCCTATCATTGCGACATCCGGTACAGAATCCTTGTCTGTCTCCAGGACCCGGGTCTTGTCTGATTATGTCGCAAAGAACTCTCAGGAAGAGAGGGTGGCTGCAATGTCCTCCAACCCGGTTCCGTCGGGGAGGACGTTTGTTTCCCCTAATCTATGGAGTATGGTGCTCTCCTGGGCTCATGCCCCTAAGACTGGAGCTCACCTGGGGGTCAAACGTACCATTAAGTCCCTTCAACGGTCCTATTGGTGGCCCCGGTGGCGCCAGGACTTCAAGGACTTTGTTCTTGCATGTTCCGTCTGTGCGAGAGATAAATCTTTCCGCCAGAGACCGGCGGGTCTTTTCCATCTGTCACCCGTGAAGGGTTCCACACATAGAGAACCGGTTGTCACCTCTTGTCATGCTGCTCTCTTCGCTAAAAAGGGGTACCCTGTACATCGGAAGGGTCACGGTCCTGTGAATCCTCTCTGTAACCCGGTGAACCACATTCTTGACCCCCGGCTCATGGTGGAAAATGAGAGTCAAGTGGAGGGGGAGATAATCTTAGGAGTCGGTCTGGGGCTGGATTCGAAATTGGTCCAAAACCTTCTGTGGTCTCCCATTCCAGGCCAGCCAGGGCTGATGCTGCTCAGCATTGTTGTCAGCCCCAACACCTAGCTGTTCCACGAGCCCTGCAGATTGTCTCCCAGGCATTTGTGCCTAGCAGTGTTAAGCATAGGCTGCAGAGGGAGACAGGGCTCGTGGAGTCTAAGTCCAGGATTCGCTGCACTGAGCATGTCCGTGACCTGGCGGATCATGATTGGTGGGATGGCACCCACCTGACTCTGTGACCTGGTGCTCCCTGATTGGTCCACGGGTAACGTCATCAATAGCGCGTCGCTGGGCAGGGCTTAGTCTTTAAAAGGCCCGCCCACAAACATGGCGGCACGCTCAGATCATTTGAGCTAGCTGTTTGTGGTGTGCACGCTGACTCCGGGCTCAAAGAGCCATAGTTTCCACTAGGCAGGTTTAGCTCCATAGAGGCAGGTAGCTTCGCCTCACTGACTGGCTCTGACCAGGGGGTTCGCCCTTACTCCCCGAGCCGCCTGTGAGTTTAATAGAGCGGGTTTGCTCAGTCCGGTAGCACGCCGGCTGAGTGCTCGAATACCCAGTGGGAATCACCCGCAAGCTTGCGCCGTCTCCTATAGCATAGCGCCTGTACCGAAGACAGGGCTACTGCTCATAGTCCGGACACACGTCTCCCTGCGGTTCTTGGAGATTGTGTGAACCGCTTTAGCGCCAATCCCCATAGCGTAGCCCCTGTATCAAAGACAGGGCTACTGCTGTTCCCACGGACACACGTCTCCCTGCGGTTCTTGGAGATTGTGCATACCGTCTTACCCTTCCGTGTGCGTTAACACGAAGGGATAAGATTATTGTTAGGTGCGTCGCTGGTCGCTCTCTCCTCCGTGCAGTAAACGGAGATAGAGCGTACCGCTATACCCTGTCCGGTGTGAAGTTAACACGGAGGGGTTTATCATTTAGTTGTCGTTTGCCTTTCCACCCGGGAAGTGTTCGGCAGCAGTCCTCTAGGCTGCATCGCGGACGCCGGGGTCGGTTGCGTTCCATTAAATAAAGTTGTCTGCAACCCCTCCCCCTAACACACAGCTACTAAAACTTGACCGTGCGGACAGACAGGAGGTGGTGGTGCCCAGGTAACTGGAAGTATTATCTGGTATCCAATTAATAACCTGTTCACACTGATCATTTCGCAATACTGCTTTTGTAGTGTGGTTCCCTAGTAATTCGGTCAAGAAGTGGGAGCGAGAAGATGTGGCTTTTGGCTGTGGCACATTTTCATCCTGGCCACGGCCCCGTCCTCTACACGCACCATCACCAGAACGTCCAGTTCCACGTCTCTTGCCACGCGACTTGCCCATTGTAAATGAAGGAAAACAACTTACACTCGCACGATCAATCGAAAAAGGGTAATAAGGAGATTAGAACCTTTTAAACAGATATATTTGTGTCTGAACAGTCAGCGAGAAACTATTACTGTTTTTTTTTACGGAAAAAAAGGCCAAAAGCAGGATAATACAGAGATTTGAACTGTGGAACTACAAAACCACAGTTATAATTATCTGGCCTACACCAGAATCTTTTGAACAGATATATTTGTGTCTGAACAGTCAGTGAGACACTATTACTGTTTTTTTTACAAAAATGGCTGCAATGAACCAAAGAGTGAAAAATTTAAAGAGGTCTGAATTAGGGTTGAGCGAGTATGTTCTATCCGAGTATGCTCGGGCCGAGCTCCGAGTATTTATAGCTGCTTGGTGAAAAGGTTAAGTCGCTCCCGTGTGCATGATTTGCAACTGTATGATGGCTTCATTACAAGGGAGGAATGTGTAAGAAATAGACATTCCTCACATGTAATAAAACTGGCAAACAGTTTCAAATCATGCACACGGGAGCGATTTAACCTTATCACCGAGCAGCTATAAATACTCGGAGCTCGGCCCGAGCATACTCGGCGAAAGGGTTAATAGAACATACTCGTTCAACACTAGTCTGAATACTTTCCGTACCCACTATATTTCTATAATATAACCGGACATGCGTCCCTCTGTCTGAAGCCTTTATAGACTGCACAAGCGCAACACGCCAGCGCAGTCTGGCTCCAGATTGACGAACGCATGGAGCCGTTACAGGTAAGAGGAGTGTGTGGGGCGCCGGAGATTGCGGTATGCGTAGGCACTGAACGCATACCGCGATCTCCGGTGCCATACTTACATATTTACCTGACCGGGAGGAGCATTGCTGCGGCGCCTCTCTTCTTGCCAGAGACCGAGGCAGAAGTGAAGTGTGTGTCTTCAGTAAAATGGAGCCGGACAGCGCGGTGTGGGCACGCGCACACTCCGACACTGCACTCCTCCCCTGGCCTCTGGCAGGACAGGACACAGCGATGGAGCACAGGGAAGAAAGATGAGTCTAAGTGTTTATCATTTTTGTTTGTGTGCAGCATGATAGGGATGAGCGGTGCCATACATACCAGGAATGGGGGGTGAGGGGACCATGCATACCCGGACAGGGGGGGAGGGGTGCCACACATAACAGGATGGGGATGAGGGGGTACCATGCATACCAGGATTGGGGAGTGAGGAGACCATGCATACCAGGATTGGGGTGAGGGGTGCCATACATACCAGGATTGGGGGGTGAGGGGCCCATGCATACCAGGATTGGTGGGTGAGGGGTGTCACATTAACCAGGATAGGGATGAGGGGGTACCATGCATACCAGGATTGGGGGGTGAGGGGACCATGCATACCTGGATTGGTGGGTGAGGGGTGCCATGAATACCAGCATTGGGGATGAGGGGTACCATACATACCTGGATTGGGGGGTGAGAGGTGCCATGCATAGCAGGATTGGGGGGTGAGGGGGTACCATACATACCAGGATAGGGGTGAGGGTGTACCATACATACCAGGATAGGGATGAGTGGGTACCATGCATACCAGCATTGAGGGGTGAGATAATAATTAGTGTTGAGCCACCCCCGTAGTGTTCGAGTTCGGTTCGGTTCGTCGAACACCCGTGTGTTCGCCGAACTGTTCGTCGAACTGTTCGTCGAACACCTTCGAACACCGTTAAAACCAATGGCAGGCAAACAAAAACACATAGAAACACATAGAAAACACCTTCAAAGGTGTCCAAAAGCTGACAAACTGCTCAGAAGACACAACTAACACATGGAAAAGTGACAAGTACATATAGTCATGCGAAAAGAAAAGAGGTGGAGGAGTAAAAGGAGGGGGAGACACAGATATAGGCATGTCATGCCCTTCTAAAATCCAAAAAGTGAGAAGCCGACACGTTCAGTCCGCTCCTGCCCGTGCCACCTCCGAGTCGCCGGGTTTGTGCCAGAGCCGTGACGTCCAGCCCCCCTCTCCCAATACTGGTGCCTGTCCGCTGGTGGGTCGAGCGAGCCCCCCTGTGGTGGAGGCAGCTCTAAGCTTTTTAATTTAAATTGTCTCTCTAATTTGAATGAATACACTTAAAATCCATTTGCAAGGATCTATTGGAGGGCAAGTCTCATGCCAGCAGCCGCGTAATTCCAGCTCCAGTAGCGTCCACTAAAGCTGCTGCAGTTAAAAAGCTTTTATAAGGATCGAGCTCGGCTGTCCACCGCAAGGCATCCTACTGCCAGTCCCAGCCCCTATGCCTTGGGGTGCCTCCTGATGCTCTTCACTGAGTATCCCGTGGTCCCGAAGCATTTCCTTTGAAAAAATTAAGTGTCCAAACTACAGGTGGTGTAGCTTGCTTAACAGCCGGGATAATCCGCTGACTAGCAGACACTGCTACTAGGCACAAATTATTTCCTGGGCTAGATACAGTTAAAAATTTGTAATTAGATACTCTCGTTGGATGCTGAGAAAGCATTCCATAGAGTCTCCTGGCACGCCATATATGATTCTCTTAAAAAGCTTGGGGTAGGGGTCTAGGGGACCCTTTTATAGCCAAAATCACGGCCCTGTATCGCAATACGTCACCTAGGCTGAAGATAAATGGAACTGTAGCACCCTGAGGGCTCGGTTGCTACAGAGGTATTGCACCTCAGCCATCTCAGGTAAGGATGTAGCGTGGATCAGGACCCGACACCTGCATGCATTACACCACATTGCCGTGGGGCAGGGCGACCAATTTGCCCCTGAGATGGGCACGACAGTCCCTGTCCCTGGCTGGAGTGGGGGGAGGGAACACTGAGGAAGGGGAACCCTGTAGTGCAGGAGCAGGGAGGAAGCAGTTCCTGGGTGCATTGAGAAGGGAGTATAAAAGGTGGGCACCATCTTAGTTCAGTGCAGAGAAGTCTGAGCAGAAGTGGCAGGGAGCAGGGGCTCTGCATGAGCTCTGCTCCGGAGGCGGGCCTAGTAAAAGAGGCCCAGGCCTGGAAGAGGGAGAAGGAAGGAAGAGGAGCGGAGAAGGCTCCAGGAACGAGGAACAAAGGGATCCCAGGGGTGCGGACGGGCGAGTCGCCACCGCACGCCCGAATCCACCTGCGTGGAGGGGTCAGGCCAAAGGGGGAGACCGGTCCCCGAAACTAGTGGAGGCAGGAAACGACCCTCAGCTAGAAACAGGAGGCTGTGACATTTTATGTGGCGCAGCCCCTCGCTACACCCGCTAGGAAGGCACCACATAGGGTCAGGGAAACTGGCGCCAAGTTTACCAAGAGGAGGCCCGAGGCAGCCGGACAGAAGGGTTGGTAAGAAAGGCCAGACAAAGGACACACAAAGGGGGTCCTGTGAAGCGCTCCAAATTTATCTGGGAGTTGTCTGAGCCCCTCACCTGGTGAGCACAGTACGACGTGGGCAGCCGTTACCTGCAGACGTGGTCTGGATAATAAGAACTGTGAGTAAAGGCCCTGGACTGCATCACTGACTCCGTGTCATTACTACTGCTGCCCTGCACCATCACCCCCATCCTCCGCATACACTGCCCTGAGGCTATACTCCTCCCGTGGGGAGCTATGCTACGCTCTGCTGCATCCACAACACCAGCCTCAGCGGTCTGCCCTGAAGCGGCGGTTCACTCTGACCGCAATCCACGGGTGGCGTAGTCGGACATTTAAACATCAAAACCACATAAATAGTTCCGCCACTGGTTTGACCGCCCTGAGCCACGGAACCGGGTCGCCGCCACGGAGATTACAACCACCAGCATCCACCAAAAAGGGTCCGGCTCCGGGTGTCCCAAGGCCCAGGGGGCGCGTCAGAACATTTTCATCACCTTTCACAATCACCAATGGGACAAGGCAGGGATGTTCTCTGTCACATCCTAGTGACGGAGCACTTGCTCTCATCTATTCGCCATAACCCCAATATTCGGTGGATTGAGGTGGGAGGCACCGAGTACAAGTGCTCTCTATTTGCGGATGATGTCCTAGTATATATCACTCAATCACATATATCCATCCATGCTGTTATGGCTGAAATAGATCACTTTGTTACATGGTCAAATTTTAAAATCAATGCAGCGAAGTCTGAGGCCCTCGATGTCTCCCTCCCAAAATCCATATAGGATTCCATCCAGTCCAACTTTCCCTTTGCCTGGCCCTCACAGGGTATCAAATACTTAGGAATTCCTATTCATAGAGACCTCTCCCATCTATGTTATCTTAATTTTGGGCCCTTTATTGAACAATTCCATACAGACCACGGTTGGCAAGTTAGAACTGTAAGATTCACTACGTGAACCACTGGTGTTTTGTGGAAAAGCACATGTACACTGTGTTCCAAATTATTATGCAAAAAGTGTTTAGGAGTGATAAGGGAAGAATTTGCTTGTTTGTCAGTTAAACTCATTGATGGTGATGTGTGTCAGGGCTCTTTATATCACTGTAAGCAATTGCAGACACCTGTGCTAATTAGTTTGGCAGGTGTGTCCAATGAAAGGCAAGACTACTTAAGAAGGCTGTCTCACATTATTAAGCAGCCTACATTTTCTGCCAAAATGGGAAAGAAAAAGGATGTGTCGGCTGCTGAGAAGCAACAAATTGTGGAGTGTTTAGGTCAAGGCATGACTACAATCAACATTGTGCGATGATCAGGATGAAGTGTCTTGGCAATCAAGAAGTATGTAGCTGATTCACAGTACACACGTGTGCGTGCTGATAAGGTCAAATTGAGGACTCTTTCCTACAGGCAATTACGTCAGGTTGAAAGAGCAGTGGCAAAAAAGCCTTGTCATAGCAGCAGACAAGTTTTTGAAGCTGCTGGTGCCTCCAACGTCCCCCGAACAACAAGATGCAGGGTCCTTCAGAGGTTTGCAGCTGTGCATACGCCATCCTGTCGACCTCCTCTATCCACTTCACACAAGCAGAAACGGCTCCAGTGGGCCAAACATTACATGAAGACTGATTTCAAAACTGTTTTGTTCACGGATGAGTGCCGTGCAGCGCTCGATGGTCCAGATGGATGGAGTGGAGGATGGCTGGTTGATGGACACCCCACGCAAACACGGCTACAGCGCCAACAAGGAGGAGGTGGAGTAATGTTTTGGGCTGGAATCATGGGGAGAGAGATTGTCGGCCCATTTAGGATCCCTGAAGGCGCTAAATATGTACTCCATAATGTATGTGGATTTTCTCAAACAGCAATTCCTGCCATGGTTCAAGAAGAAGAACCGTGTATTTCACAGCAAGATCATTTTTTTGCATGATAATGCACCATCTCATGCTGCACATAAAACATCTGCATCTCTGGCTGATATGGGCATAAAAGGGGACAAACTTATGGTGTGACCCCCATGCTCCCCTGACCTCTACCCCATTCAGAACCTTTGGAGCATCATTAAAAGGAGTGTCTATGATGGCGGGAGGCAGTTCACATCTAAGCAACAGCTCTGGGAGGGTATTCTGTCCTCATGCAAAACAATTGAAGCAGAAACCATCCAAAACCTGACAAATTCAATGGACGAGAGAGTTCAGAAGCTCCTTTCGAACAAGGGGTCCTATGTGAAAATATAACATCACCTAGAATAAAGTTTTGAGTTGAAAACTGTTTGATTTCAGTTTCTAACAACCTGCTAATGCTTATAATTTCAAAAATGACCATTTTTTTGGTCTTTATTAAAATGAAAAGGTTGATCGAAAAGTTTGGGGGATCTAAGAGTGTGGCAACCCAGTAGTCATGATTACTTCGAATTCTGACAATATGAGGGTCATGCTGCAGGTAGTGCAGCAAGAAGGCACTTATGTGTCTTGCGCATCTCGGAGCCCCAAAATTATTTTCCGGGCTAGATGCAGCTAAAAATTATTATTAATTTTAAATCTGGTGAAGCTTTAGTATAGATGGCCTAATAGGATCAGTGCTGCACACTGCTACAAAGCCCAAATTATTTTCCAGTCAAGATACAGATAAACATGATTAGTAATTTTAAATCTGGTGGAGCTTATTATAGATGGCCTAATAGAATCAGTGCTGCACACTGCTACAAAGCCCAAATTATTTTCCAGCCAAGATACAGATAAACATGATTAGTAATTTGAAAGCTTAAAACGGATGGTAGGGTGATTTTAACTAATCATCAAGCTTTTACTCTCCCCAGGATGACACAGGGGTAGAAAAGTCGTTTCGGATCCATGATTTGTTCATCTTTATGAACGTGAGTCTGTCTACATTATCAGTGGAAAGCCGCGTGCGCTTATCTGTCAGCACACCACCAGCAGCGCTGAACACACGTTCAGACAGAACGCTGGCTGCGGGGCATGACAAGATCTCCAAGGCGTAAGTGGCTAGCTCCGGCCATTTATCCAGATTGGAAGCCCAAAAAGAGCAAGGGTCCAGTGACACAGTCATGGCTTCAATGTTTACTTGGAGATACTTCTGTACCATCGTCTCTAGGCGTTGACTATGTGTCAGACTTCTTGTCTCCTGTGGCCTTGCAAAGGATGGGCTAAAAAAGTGGTGAAATGATTCCGCAAAATTGATGTTACCAGCAGATACTGTGGTTCTGTTACGGTTTGAGTGCTGAACACTTGACGGTCCCACGGTTGGCAAGATGGAACTGTGAGATTCACTACGTGCACCATTGGTATTTTGTGGAAAAGCACATGTAAGATTCTGCAACAGTCTCTGCTGATACTCCTGCATGCGTGCATCCCTTTCTATGGCAGGAATAATTTCTGCAAATTTACTTTTGTACCGGGGATCTAACAGTGTGGCAACCCAGTAGTCAGGATTATTTCTAATTCTCACAATTCGAGGGTCATGTTGCAGGTAGTGCAGCAAGAAGGCACTCATGTCTGTTGCGCATCCAGGAGCACCAAGTCCCTGTTGTGTTGGTGGCGAGGTAACAATCATGCTTCCTTCCTCTGTCCTCTCCCCCCAACCTCGCACAACAGAAATGTGATCAAGTTCTCCCTCATCTGATGAGTTTTCCATCAGTTCGTCCTCCACTTCTTCCTGGGCTCCTGCACCTTCCTCACTAGTTTGGCTGCTACCATGCGCCCTGGTAAAAGCATCTCCCCCACCCTCACATGCCTGCCGCCTTGGTGCTGCCGACCGTCTGGACCTTGCAGATGTTAGCCCTTCCGCATACAACTCCTCCTCCTCTACTTCCTCCACCTCCTCTTGTGCCACCATCTGACTCCGAATTCTGTTTAACATGTGCTCCAGCATGTAAATCACTGGAATAGTCATGCTGATAATGGCATCGTCAGCACTAAACATCTTCGTCGCCATTTCAAAACTGTGCAGAAGGGTGCATAGGTCCCTGATCTGAGACCACTCCTCCAGTGTGATTTGCCCCACCTATGGATCTCGTTGGCCCAGGCTATACGTCAGAACGTATTGCACCAGGGCTTGTCGGTGCTGCCACAGTCACTGCAACATGTGCAGAGTTGAATTCCACCGGGTAGGCACATCGCATTTTAGCCGGTGAAGTGGCAGGCCCAACGACTTCTGTAGAGATGTAAGTCGCTGAGCTGTGGGAAGCGAACGGCGGAAGTGAGCACACAGCGACCGTGCCCTCTGCAGAAGGCTATCTAGTCTGGGATAGTGGGCTAAAAATTGCTGGACAACCAGGTTCAACACATGAGCCATACAAGGCACGTGTGTGACATTGCCCCGGCGAAGGGCCGCACCCAGGTTTGCAGCATTGTCGCACATGGCCTTCCCTGGTTTCAGGTCCAGTGGAGACAACCATTCATGAAATTGGCTCTCCAGAGCTGACCACAACTCCTCAGCTGTGTGACTCACATTTCCCAGACATTTCAATGTAAAAACCGCCTGATGACGTTGAGCCCTACTGCCAGCATAGTAAGGAGGTGTGCAGGATCCCTTCTGCGCAGTTAGAAAGCTTGTGGCATGACCAGACAGGCTTTGGGTGCAGGTGGAAGACGGAGAGGAGGTTGAGGAGGCAGAAGCAGTGGAGGAACTTTGACATAAAGAGGATTGACGCACAACTCGTGGGGACGGCAAGACTTGGACAGCAGCCCCTTGTCCTGCTGTCACCATAGTTACCCAGTGCCCAGTCAGCGACATGTAGCGCCCCTGTCCATGCCTACTCTTCCAAGTGTCTGTGGTGAAATGCACCCTGTCACACACAGAGTTTCTCAAAGAAGCGGTGTTGTGTGAGACATGCTGGTGGAGCGCAGGCACACCTTTCTTTGAAAAGTAGTGCCGACTGGGCATCTGGTACTGGGGCACTGCGACGGACATAAGGTCTCGAAAATCCTCTGTGTCCACCAGGCGGAAAGTCAGCATTTCTGTAGCCAAGAGCTTGCAGATGGTGAAATTCAACCTCTTAGCTTTCTCATGGCTAGGAGGAAATGGTCTTTTACTTGTCCACATCTGAGGGACCGAGGGCTGGCTATTGTGCTTAGACGGGGTTGATAAGGGTGTCCCCGGCAAACTGCCGGTGTGTGAGGAAGATGCAGGCGGACATGTTAGGTTGCCTTGATCCAAAGGTGGTGCTATCGATGTCGGACAGCGCTCAACACCAGCTGGTGTTACCACCTCCAAAGAAAATGATGACCTGCCAATCACGCTGGCTGTTGCGGGTAAAGAGTAGAGATGAGCATTCTACTCGAACTGTTCGCCAATCTCAAATTCGAGCTGTTTTGGGCGGTGTTCGAGCCGTTCGGCGAACACGAACAATTTGATAAAAATTCGGCTGTTCGAGGTTATGTTCGATAACTGTTCGTGCACCAAAATCATAACTGGATTTTTTCTCAGTAATGATGAAAATTAATGTTAATACGCAGTTTGAGTGTACAGCGGGGTGGGGGGAGGGGCAGGGGATGGATCTCTGCAGGAACAATGAAGATCTCCATTTTTTTTTCTCTTTCCCGCATTTGCAGTGGGGAGGTGCAATCTGTCAGCCTATCAGCAGCGCACACACGGAGCGAAGTGCTTTTTTTCACACAAGCAAGGGCATGTGTCATTGGCAGTGTATGTCACATGTCCTTGCCCTATAAGACCAAGCCATTTTCCCCGTCGCCACCATTTTCTCACTGCTGCAGCTGCGTGTTAGACGGCACCGCTGTTGCTGTGTGCGCTATACCTTGTTAATTTCAAGCCAATTTTCGCACAAATATACAGATAGCTTGGGAGTAGGGAATAGTTGTGATTGCAGTCCTTTTAAGGACTAGGTTACAGCATTTCCTACGACTTTTATCAGGGAGGTCTGTGCTCTTAAATAGATAGGTTGTGGGAGTAAAGACTAATTGTAATTGGAGTCCTTTTCAGGACTAGGTTACATCAGTTCCTATCAGTTTTTGCCAGGCAGGTCTGTGCCAGTGCTGTGCAAGTTTTTTTCACAGCATTTGGCTGAATCTAGCAAAGCTAATCCTTTTTGGCCTGTTGCAGAGTGTGTTAGTCAGTGGAGTAGCCTATCTGTGTTGCAAGATATACCACCTGTGTATAGAATACCAATTTTTTTACTGCACCTAGTGAAGTAAAATCTTTTGGGCATAGCATCATTCTATTAGTCCATCTATACTGACCTCCATCAGGTTGCAAATTAAAACTAATTTTTATCTGCATCTACACTACCTCTGAAAAAATATTTGGGCTTCTAGCTGTGTGTGGGACTTGTTGTATTAGTCCATCTATACTGACCTCCATCAGGTTGCAAACTGAATATATTTTTTTCTGCATCTACCTCTGAAAAAATATTGGGCTTCTAGCTGTGTGTGGGTCTTGTTCTATTAATCCATCTATACTGACCTCCATCAGGTTGCAAACTGAATATAATTTTTTTCTGCATCTAGCTCTGAAAAAATATTTGGCCTTCTAGCAGTGTGTCGGACTTTCTCTATTAGTCCATCTATACTGACCTCCATCAGGTTGCAAATTAAAAATAATTTTTATCTGCATCTACAGTACCTCTGAAAAAATATTTGGGCTTCTAGCTGTGTGTGGGACTTGTATTAGTCCATCTATACTGACCTCCATCAGGTTGCAAATTAAAACTAATTTTTATCTGCATCTACAGTACCTCTGAAAAAATATTTGGGCTTCTAGCTGTGTGTGGGACTTGTTGTATTAGTCCATCTATACTGACCTCCATCAGGTTGCAAACTGAATATATTTTTTTCTGCATCTACCTCTGAAAAAATATTTGGGCTTCTAGCTGTGTGTGGGACTTGTTGTATTAGTCCATCTATACTGACCTCCATCAGGTTGCAAACTGAATATATTTTTTTCTGCATCTACCTCTGAAAAATAATGGGCTTCTAGCTGTGTGTGGGACTTGTTGTATTAGTCCATCTATACTGACCTCCATCAGGTTGCAAACTGAATATATTTTTTTCTGCATCTACCTCTGAAAAAATATTGGGCTTCTAGCTGTGTGTGGGTCTTGTTCTATTAATCCATCTATACTGACCTCCATCAGGTTGCAAACTGAATATAATATTTTTCTGCATCTAGCTCTGAAAAAATATTTGGCCTTCTAGCAGTGTGTCGGACTTTCTCTATTAGTCCATCTATACTGACCTCCATCAGGTTGCAAATTAAAATAATTTTTATCTGCATCTACAGTACCTCTGAAAAAATATTTGGGCTTCTAGCTGTGTGTGGGACTTGTTGTATTAGTCCATCTATACTGACCTCCATCAGGTTGCAAATTAAAACTAATTTTTATCTGCATCTACAGTACCCCTGAAAAAATATTTGGGCTTCTAGCTGTGTGAGGGACTTGTTGTATTAGTCCATCTATACTGACCTCCATCAGGTTGCAAATTAAAACTAATTTTTATCTGCATCTACAGTACCTCTGAAAAAATATTTGGGCTTCTAGCTGTGTGTGGGAATTGTTGTATTAGTCCATCTATACTGACCTCCATCAGGTTGCAAACTGAATATATTTTTTTCTGCATCTACCTCTGAAAAAATATTTGGGCTTCTAGCTGTGTGTGGGACTTGTTGTATTAGTCCATCTATACTGACCTCCATCAGGTTGCAAACTGAATATATTTTTTTCTGCATCTACCTCTGAAAAAATATTTGGGCTTCTAGCTGTGTGTGGGACTTGTTGTATTAGTCCATCTATACTGACCTCCATCAGGTTGCAAACTGAATATATTTTTTTCTGCATCTACCTCTGAAAAAATATTTGGGCTTCTAGCTGTGTGTGGGACTTGTTGTATTAGTCCATCTGTACTGACCTCCATCAGGTTGCAAACTGAATATATTTTTTTCTGCATCTACCTCTGAAAAAATATTGGGCTTCTAGCTGTGTGTGGGTCTTGTTCTATTAATCCATGTATACTGACCTCCATCAGGTTGCAAACTGAATATAATTTTTTTCTGCATCTAGCTCTGAAAAAATATTTGGCCTTCTAGCAGTGTGTCGGACTTTCTCTATTAGTCCATCTATACTGACCTCCATCAGGTTGCAAATTAAAAATAATTTTTATCTGCATCTACAGTACCTCTGAAAAAATATTTGGGCTTCTAGCTGTGTGTGGGATTTGTTGTATTAGTCCATCTATACTGACCTCCATCAGGTTGCAAACTGAATATATTTTTTTCTGCATCTAACCCAGCCAATAGTTTTGGCCTAATACCACAGTTTGGCCACTCAGCTCTGCTCGGTTACCATCCATTGTTTTTTTGTGCAAACAACTCCAGAGTTGTGAATTAGTTAACCACCAAAATGAGTGGAAAAAGGCCTGCTGCTGGTGGAAAGGGGAATAGGCGTGTTGGGAAGGGGAAAAAAGGTTGTGTCCGTGGGGTAGGTGTTAAAGCAACAGTAACATCTGCAGAAGAAAGACCATCTTCCAGCCAAACTAAAATGTCTACTTCTTTTAGCGGACAATGTGATAAGATCCCTTTCTTACGGCCACGCCAATCGCTACAAATTCCAGATGAGGCACAAAAACAGCAGGTGCTTCAACGGATATCAAGTGCTCCTTTAAGTGGGCTCTCCTCCACATCAACTTCAACATCACAAATACTCCAGTCCTCAAAGGTGTCACCCAAATCGCACTTGCTTCCTCACAGCTCCCAAATCTCCAGCTGCCCGTCTGAGTATGAGGTAGAACAGATGGTTGAGTCTGCAGAGCTGTTTACTCATACTATAGCCTGGGAATCAGAGGTCGACTCCAGCGCTTCTGTGAATCCAGACGAGGAAATGATCTGCACTGATGCCCAGAATCTTTATGAGTCGGATCCAGGACCAGACGCAGAAGGTTCTGACCATAATGTAGACCCTCATTCCCAAACTGTAACTCCTGTTGGTGGAGACAATGAGGAAGACGATGATAAGACTCAAATACCTGATTGGAGCGACAACTTTAGATTTTTGTCAGGGCAGGAACAGGTTGGCTCTGAGGACGACGGGTGTGATAACACACAGGGTGATGATGATGAGGTTGGAGATCCCACTTACTGTCAACCCACAGTCAGCCAAGAGATGAGGTCAGCAGAGGAGGTGGAGGAAGATGCTAGTGACGACGAGGTCAGGTTGCGCCTTCCTGGACAGAGACGTAGTACTGGAAGCACGTCAACAACTGCATCCTCAAACACAACTCTGCCTCTCACCACAAGTCGTGGTGGCTCTTCAGGTCGCATGGGTGCTAAGCCTTGCATAGCCTGGGCATTTTTTCAGATCGATAAAGATGACCCAACTCGTGTTATCTGTAACATTTGTCAGCAAAAGCTAAGTAGAGGCCAAAAAATACATAGTTTGAGTACTTCATGCATGAACCGGCACATGGACATGAAGCATAAGTTGCAGTGGGAAGCTCAGTGTGCTACAATGCGGCCTAGCCGGCCGGGCCAACCACCGTCTGCCATATCTTGTGCATCCGCGGCCTCTTCATCCTCTGTGACTGGGGGGACAGCAGTCACACCTGTTTTGGGGCGCAGACCTGCCACCTCTTTACCCGCAACAGCCAGCGTGATTGGCAGGTCATCATTTTCTTTGGAGGTGGTAACACCAGCTGGTGTTGAGCGCTGTCCGACATCGATAGCACCACCTTTGGATCAAGGCAACCTAACATGTCCGCCTGCATCTTCCTCACAGACCGGCAGTTTGCTGGGGACACCCTTATCAACCCCATCTAAGCACAATAGCCAGCCCTCGGTCCCTCAGATGTGGACAAGTAAAAGACCATTTCCTCCTAGCCATGAGAAAGCTAAGAGGTTGAATTTCACCATCTGCAAGCTCTTGGCTACAGAAATGCTGCCTTTCCGCCTGGTGGACACAGAGGATTTTTGAGACCTTATGTCCGTCGCAGTGCCCCAGTACCAGATGCCCAGTCGGCACTACTTCTCAAAGAAAGGTGTGCCTGCGCTCCACCAGCATGTCGCACACAACATCACCGCTTCTTTGAGAAACTCTGTGTGTGACAGGGTGCATTTCACCACAGACACTTGGACGAGTAGGCATGGACAGGGGCGTTACATGTCGCTGACTGGGCACTGGGTAACTATGGTGACAGCAGGACAAGGGGCTGGTGTCCAAGTCTTGCCGTCCCCACGAGTTGTGCGTCAATCCTCTATGTCAAAGTTCCTCCACTGCTTCTGCCTCCTCAACCTCCTCTCGGTCTTCCACCTGCACCCAAAGCCTGTCTGGTCATGCCACAAGCTTTCTAACTGCGCAGAAGGGATCCTGCACACCTCTTTACTATGCTGGCAGTAGGGCTCAACGTCATCAGGCGGTTTTTACATTGAAATGTCTGGGAGATGTGAGTCACACAGCTGAGGAGTTGTGGTCAGCTCTGGAGAACCAATTTCATGAATGGTTGTCTCCACTGGACCTGAAACCAGGGAAGGCCGTGTGCGACAATGCTGCAAACCTGGGTGCGGCCCTTCGCCGGGGCAATGTCACACACGTGCCTTGTATGGCTCACGTGTTGAACCTGGTTGTCCAGCAATTTTTAGCCCACTATCCCAGACTAGATGGCCTTCTGCAGAGGGCACGGTCGCTGTGTGCTCACTTCCGCCGTTCGCATCCCGCAGCTCAGCGACTTACATCTCTACAGAAGTCGTTGGGCCTGCCACTTCACCGGCTAAAATGCGATGTGCCTACCCGGTGGAATTCAACTCTGCACATGTTGCAGCGACTGTGGCAGCACCGACAAGCCCTGGTGCAATACGTTCTGACGTATAGCCTGGGCCAACGAGATTCAGAGGTGGGGCAAATCACGCTGGAGGAGTGGTCTCAGATCAGGGACCTATGCACCCTTCTGCACAGTTTTGAAATGGCGACGAAGATGTTTAGTGCTGACGATGCCATTATCAGCATGACTATTCCGGTGATTTACATGCTGGAGCACATGTTAAACAGAATTCGGAGTCAGGTGGTGGCACAAGAGGAGGTGGAGGAAGTAGAGGAGGAGGAGTTGTATGCGGAAGGGCTAACATCTGCAAGGTCCAGACGGTCGGCAGCACCAAGGCGGCAGGCATGTGAGGGTGGGAGAGATGGTTTTACCAGGTCGCATGGTAGCAGCCAAACTAGTGAGGAAGGTGCAGGAGCCCAGGAAGAAATGGAGGACGAACTGATGGAAGACTCATCAGATGAGGGAGACCTTGATCACATTTCTGTTGCGCGAGGTTGGGGGGAGAGGACAGAGGAAGGAAGCATGATTGTTACCTCGCCACCAACACAACAGGGACTTGGTGCTCCTGGATGCGCAACACACATGAGTGCCTTCTTGCTGCACTACCTGCAACATGACCCTCGAATTGTGAGAATTAGAAATAATCCTGACTACTGGGTTGCCACACTGTTAGATCCCCGGTACAAAAGTAAATTTGCAGAAATTATTCCTGCCATAGAAAGGGATGCACGCATGCAGGAGTATCAGCAGAGACTGTTGCAGAATCTTACATGTGCTTTTCCACAAAATACCAGTGGTGCACGTAGTGAATCTCACAGTTCCAACTTGCCAACCGTGGGACCGTCAAGTGTTCAGCACTCAAACCGTAACAGAACCACAGTATCTGCTGGTAACATCAATTTTGCGGAATCATTTCACCACTTTTTTAGCCCATCCTTTGCAAGGCCACAGGAGACAAGAAGTCTGACACATAGTCAACGCCTAGAGACGATGGTACAGGAGTATCTCCAAGTAAACATTGAAGCCACGACTGTGTCACTGGACCCTTGCTCTTTTTGGGCTTCCAATCTGGATAAATGGCCGGAGCTAGCCACTTACGCCTTGGAGATCTTGTCATGCCCCGCAGCCAGCGTTCTGTCTGAACGTGTGTTCAGCGCTGCTGGTGGTGTGCTGACAGATAAGCGCACGCAGCTCTCCACTGATAATGTAGACAGACTCACGTTCATAAAGATGAACAAATCATGGATCCGAAACGACTTTTCTACCCCTGTGTCATCCTGGGGAGAGTAAAAGCTTGATGATTGTTTAAAATCACCCTACCAACCGTTTTAAGCTTTCAAATTACTAATCGTGTTTATCTGTATCTTGACTGGAAAATAATTAGGGCTTTGTAGCAGTGTGCAGCACTGATTCTATTAGGCCATCTATAATAAGCTCCACCAGATTTAAAATTAAAAATAATTTTTAGCTGCATCTAGCCCGGAAAATAACTTTGGGGCTCCAAGATGCGCAAGACACATAAGTGCCTTCTTGCTGCACTACCTGCAGCATGACCCTCATATTGTCAGAATTCGAAGTAATCATGACTACTGGGTTGCCAAACTCTTAGATCCCCCAAACTTTTCGATCAACCTTTTCATTTTAATAAAGACCAAAAAAATGGTCATTTTTGAAATTATAAGCATTAGCAGGTTGTTAGAAACTGAAATCAAACAGTTTTCAACTCAAAACTTTATTCTAGGTGATGTTACATTTTCACATAGGACCCCTTGTTCGAAAGGAGTTTCTGAACTCTCTCGTCCATTGAATTTGTCAGGTTTTGGATGGTTTCTGCTTCAATTGTTTTGCATGAGGACAGAATACCCTCCCAGAGCTGTTGCTTAGATGTGAACTGCCTCCCGCCGTCATAGACACTCCTTTTAATGATGCTCCAAAGGTTCTGAATGGGGTAGAGGTCAGGGGAGCATGGGGGTCACACCATAAGTTTGTCCCCTTTTATGCCCATATCAGCCAGAGATGCAGATGTTTTATGTGCAGCATGAGATGGTGCATTATCATGCAGAAAAATGATCTTGCTGTGAAATACACGGTTCTTCTTCTTGAACCATGGCAGGAAGTGCTGTTTGAGAAAATCCACATACATTATGGAGTTCATCTTTAGCGCCTTCAGGGATCCTAAAGGGGCCGACAATCTCTCTCCCCATGATTCCAGCCCAAAACATTACTCCACCTCCTCCTTGTTGGCGCTGTAGCCGTGTTTGCGTGGGGTGTCCATCAACCAGCCATCCTCCACTCCATCCATCTGGACCATCGAGCGCTGCACGGCACTCATCCATGAACAAAACAGTTTTGAAATCAGTCTTCATGTAATGTTTGGCCCACTGGAGCCGTTTCTGCTTGTGTGAAGTGGATAGAGGAGGTCGACAGGATGGTGTATGCACAGCTGCAAACCTCTGAAGGACCCTGCATCTTGTTGTTCGAGGGACGTTGGAGGCACAAGCAGCTTCAAAAACTTGTCTGCTGCTATGACAAGGCTTTTTTGCCGCTGCTCTTTCAACCTGATGTAATTGCCTGTAGGAAAGAGTCCTCAATTTGCCCTTATCAGCACGCACACGTGTGTACTGTGAATCAGCTACATACTTCTTGATTGCCAAGACACTTCATCCTGATCATCGCACAATGTTGATTGTAGTCATGCCTTGACCTAAACACTCCACAATTTGTTGCTTCTCAGCAGCCGACACATCCTTTTTCTTTCCCATTTTGGCAGAAAATGTAGGCTGCTGAATAATTTGAGAGAGCCTTCTTAAGTAGTCTTGCCTTTCATTGGACACACCTGCCAAACTAATTAGCACTGGTGTCTGCAATTGCTTACAGTGATATAAAGAGCCCTGACACACATCACCATCAATGAGTTTAACTGACAAACAAACAAATTCTTCCCTTATCACTCCTAAACACTTTTTGCATAATAATTTGGAACACAGTGTACATGTGATTTTCCACAAAACACCAGTGGTTCACGTAGTGAATCTTACAGTTCTAACTTGCCAACCGTGGTCTGTATGGAGTTGTTCAATAAAGGGCCCAAAATTAAGATAACATAGATGGGAGAGGTCTCTATGAATAGGAATTCCTAAGTATTTGATACCCTGTGAGGGCCAGGCAAAGGGAAAGTTGGACTGGATGGAATCCTATATGGATTTGGGGAGGGAGACATCGAGGGCCTCAGACTTCGCTGCATTGATTTTAAAATTTGACCATGTAACAAAGTGATCTATTTCAGCCATAACAGCATGGATGGATATATGTGATTGAGTGATATATACTAGGACATCATGAGCAAATAGAGAGCACTTGTACTCGGTGCCTCCCACCTCAATCCACCTAATATTGGGGTTATGGCGAATTGATGAGAGCAGGTGCTCTGTCACTAGGATGTATAAGAGAGGGGACAGAGAACATCCCTGCCTTGTCCCATTGGTGATTGTGAAAGGTGATGAAAATGTTCTGACGCGCCCCCTGGGCCTTGGGACACCCGGTGCCGAACCCTTTTTGGTGGATGCTGGTGGTTGTAGTCTCCGTGGCGGCAACCCGGTTCCGTGGCTCAGGGCGGTCAAACCAGTGGCGGAACTATTTATGTGGTTTTGATGTTTAAATGTCTGACTACACCACCCGTGGATTGCGGTCAGAGTGAACCGCCGCTCCAGGGCAGACCGCTGAGGCTGGTGTTGTGGGTGCAGCAGAGCGTAGCATAACTCCCCACGGGAGGAGTATAGCCTCAGGGCAGTGTATGCGGAGGATGGGGGTGAGCGTGCAGGGCAGCAGCAGTAATGACACGGAGTCAGTGATGCAGTCCAGGGCCTTTACTCACAGTTCTTATTATCCAGACCACGTCTGCAGGTAACGGCTGCCCACGTCGTACTGTGCTCACCAGGTGAGGGGCTCAGACAACTCCCAGATAACTTTGGAGTGCTTCACAGTACCCCCTTTGTGTGTCCTTTGTCTGGCCTTTCTTACCAACCCTTCTGTCCGGCTGCCTCGGGCCTCCTCTTGGTAAACTTGGCGCCAGTTTCCCTGACCCTATGTGGTGCCTTCCTAGCGGGTGTAGCGAGGGGCTGCGCCACATAAAATGTCACAGCCTCCTGTTCCTAGCTGAGGGTCGTTTCCTGCCTCCACTAGTTTCGGGGACCGGTCTCCCCCTTTGGCCTGACCCCTCCACGCAGGTGGATTCTGGCGTGCGGTGGCGACTCGCCTGTCCGCACCCCTGAGATCCCTTCGTTCCTCGTTCCTGGAGCCTTCTCCGCTCCTCTTCCTTCCTTCTCCCTCTTCCAGACCTGGGCCTCTGTTACTAGGCCCGCCTCCGGAGCAGAGCTCATGCAGAGCCCCTGCTCCCTGCCACTTCTGCTCAGACTTCTCTGCACTGAACTAAGATGGTGCCCATCTTTTATACTCCCTTCTCAATGCACCCAGGAACTGCTTCCTCCCTGCTCCTGCACTACAGGGTTCCCCTTCCTCAGTGTTCCCTCCCCCCACTCCAGCCAGGGACAGAGACTGTCGTGCCCATCTCAGGGGCATATTGGTCGCCCTGCCCCACGGCAATGTGGTGTAATGCATGCAGGTGTCGGGTCCTGATCCACACTACATCCTTACCTGAGAGTGAGATATCACACCTCTGGGTGAGGTGCAATACCTCTGTAGCAACCGAGCCCTCAGGGTGCTACAGTTCCATTTATCTTCAGCCTAGGTGACGTATTGCGATAAAGGGCCGTGATTTTGGCTATAAAAGGGTCCCCTAGACCCCTACCCCAAGCTTTTTAAGAGAATCATATATGGCGTGCCAGGAGACTCTATGGAATGCTTTCTCAGCATCCAACGAGAGTATCTAATTACAAATTTTTAACTGCATCTAGCCCAGGAAATACTTTGTGCCTAGTAGCAGGGTCTGCTAGTCAGCGGATTATCCCAGCTGTTAAGCAAGCTACACCACCTGTAGTTTGGACACTTCATTTTTTCAAAGGAAATGCTTCGGGACCACGGGATACTCAGTGAAGAGCATCAGGAGGCACCCCAAGGCATAGGGGCTGGGACTGGCAGTAGGATGCCTTGCGGTGGACAGCCGAGCTCGATCCTTATAAAAGATTTTTAACTGCAGCAGCTTTAGTGGACGCTACTGGAGCTGGAATTACGCGGCTGCTGGCATGACACTTGCCCTCCAATAGATCCTTGTAAATGGATTTAAAGTGTATTCATTCAAATTAGAGAGACAATTTAAATTAAAAAGCTTAGAGCTGCCTCCACCACAGGGGGGCTCGCTCGACCCACCAGCGGACAGGCACCAGTATTGGGAGAGGGGGGCTGGCCATCAGGGTTCACCGCGGCTCTGGCACAAACCCGGCGACACGGAGGTGGCACGGGCAGGAGCGGACTGGCCGTGTCGGCTTCTCACTTTTTGGATTTTAGAAGGACATGACATGCCTATATCTGTGTCTCCCCCTCCTTTTACTCCTCCACCTCTTTTATTTTCGCATGACTATATGTACTTGTCACTTTTCCATGTGTTAGTTATGTCTTCTGAGCAGTTTGTCAGCTTTTGGACACCTTTGAAGGTGTTTTCTATGTGTTTCTATGTGTTTTTGTTTGCCTGCCATTGGTTTTAACGGTGTTCGAAGGTGTTCGACGAACAGTTCGATGAACAGTTCGGCGAACACACGGGTGTTCGACGAACCGAACCGAACTCGAACACTACGGGGGTGGCTCAACACTAGTAAAGAGGTGGCAGGTCTGCGCCCCAAAACAGGTGTGACTGCTGTCCACCCAGTCACAGAGGATGAAGAGACCGCGGATGCACAAGATATGGCAGGCGGTGGTTGGCCCGGCTGGCTAGGCCGCATTGTAGCACAGTCAGCTTCCCACTGCAACTTATGTTTCATGTCCATGTGCCGGTTCATGCATGAAGTACTCAAACTATGTATTTTTTGGCCTCTACTTAGCTTTTGCTGACAAATGTTACAGATAACACGAGTTGGGTCATCTTTATCGATCTGAAAAAATGCCCAGGCTATGCAAGGCTTAGCACCCATGCGACCTGAAGAGCCACCACGACTTGTGGTGAGAGGCAGAGTTGTTGACGTACTTCCAGTACTACGTCTCTGTCCAGGAAGGCGCAACCTGACCTCGTCGTCACTAGCATCTTCCTCCACCTCCTCTGCTGACCTCATCTCTTGGCTGACTGTGGGTTGACAGTAAGTGGGATCTCCAACCTCATCATCATCACCCTGTGCGTTATCACACCCGTCGTCCTCAGAGCCAACCTGTTCCTGCCCTGACAAAAAACTAAAGTTGTCGCTCCAATCAGGTATTTGAGTCTTATCATCGTCTTCCTCATTGTCTCCACCAACAGGAGTTACAGTTTGGGAATGAGGGTCTACATTATGGTCAGAACCTTCTGCGTCTGGTCCTGGATCCGACTCATAAAGATTCTGGGCATCAGTGCAGATCATTTCCTCGTCTGGATTCACAGAAGCGCTGGAGTCGACCTCTGATTCCCAGGCTATAGTATGAGTAAACAGCTCTGCAGACTCAACCATCTGTTCTACCTCATACTCAGACGGGCAGCTGGAGATTTGGGAGCTGTGAGGAAGCAAGTGCGATTGGGGTGACACCTTTGAGGACTGGAGTATTTGTGATGTTGAAGTTGATGTGGAGGAGAGCCCACTTAAAGGAGCACTTGATATCCGTTGAAGCACCTGCTGTTTTTGTGCCTCATCTGGAATTTGTAGCGATTGGCGTGGCCGTAAGAAAGGGATCTTATCACATTGTCCGCTAAAAGAAGTAGACATTTTAGTTTGGCTGGAAGATGGTCTTTCTTCTGCAGATGTTACTGTTGCTTTAACACCTACCCCACGGACACAACCTTTTTTCCCCTTCCCAACACGCCTATTCCCCTTTCCACCAGCAGCAGGCCTTTTTCCACTCATTTTGGTGGTTAACTAATTCACAACTCTGGAGTTGTTTGCACAAAAAAACAATGGATGGGAACCGAGCAGAGCTGAGTGGCCAAACTGTGGTATTAGGCCAAAACTATTGGCTGGGTTAGATGCATAAAAAAATTATATTCAATTTGCAACCTGATGGAGGTCAGTATAGATGGACTAATAGAACAAGTCCCACACACAGCTAGAAGCCCAAATATTTTTTCAGAGGTAGATGCAGAAAAAATTATTATTCAGTTTGCAACCTGATGGAGGTCTGTATAGATGGATTAATAGAACAAGTCCCACACACAGCTACAAGCCCAATATTTTTTCAGAGGTAGATGCAGAAAAAAAATATATTCAGTTTGCAACCTGATGGAGGTCAGTATAGATGGACTAATAGAGAAAGTCCCACACACTGCTAGAAGGCCAAATATTTTTTCAGAGCTAGATGCAGACAAAAAATTATTTTGAATTTTCAACCTGATGGAGGTCAGTATAGGTGGACTAATAGAACAAGTCCCACACACTGCTAGAAGGCCAAATATTTTTTCAGAGCTAGATGCAGAAAAAAATTATATTCAGTTTGCAACCTGATGGAGGTCTGTATAGATGGATTAATAGAACAAGTCCCACACACTGCTAGAAGGCCAAATATTTTTTCAGAGCTAGATGCAGATAAAAATTATTTTTAATTTGCAACCTGATGGAGGTCAGTATAGATGGACTAATAGAGAAAGTCCCACACACAGCTAGAAGCCCAAATATTTTTTCAGAGGTACTGTAGATACAGATAAAAATTATTTTTAATTTGCAACCTGATGGAGGTCAGTATAGATGGACTAATAGAGAAAGTCCCACACACTGCTAGAAGGCCAAATATTTTTTCAGAGCTAGATGCAGATAAAAATTATTTTTAATTTGCAACCTGATGGAGGTCAGTATAGATGGACTAATAGAGAAAGTCCCACACACTGCTAGAAGGCCAAATATTTTTTCAGAGCTAGATGCAGATAAAAATTATATTCAATTTGCAACCTGATGGAGGTCAGTATAGATGGACTAATAGAACAAGTCCCACACACAGCTAGAAGCCCAAATATTTTTTCAGAGGTACTGTAGATGCAGATAAAAATTATTTTTAATTTGCAACCTGATGGAGGTCAGTATAGATGGACTAATACAACAAGTCCCACACACAGCTAGAAGCCCAATATTTTTTCAGAGGTAGATGCAGAAAAAAATATATTCAGTTTGCAACCTGATGGAGGTCAGTATAGATGGAGTAATAGAACAAGTCCCACACACAGCTAGAAGCCCAAATATTTTTTCAGAGGTAGATGCAGATAAAAATTATTTTTAATTTGCAACCTAATGGAGGTCAGTATAGATGGACTAATAGAGAAAGTCCCACACACTGCTAGAAGGCCAAATATTTTTTCAGAGCTAGATGCAGATAAAAATTATATTCAATTTGCAACCTGATGGAGGTCAGTATAGATGGACTAATAGAGAAAGTCCCACACACTGCTAGAAGGCCAAATATTTTTTCAGAGCTAGATGCAGATAAAAATTATATTCAATTTGCAACCTGATGGAGGTCAGTATAGATGGACTAATAGAACAAGTCCCACACACTGCTAGAAGGCCAAATATTTTTTCAGAGCTAGATGCAGAAAAAAATTATATTCAGTTTGCAACCTGATGGAGGTCAGTATAGATGGACTAATAGAGAAAGTCCCACACACTGCTAGAAGGCCACATATTTTTTCAGAGGTAGATGCAGAAAAAAATATATTCAGTTTGCAACCTGATGGAGGTCTGTATAGATGGATTAATAGAACAAGTCCCACACACAGCTAGAAGCCCAATATTTTTTCAGAGGTAGATGCAGAAAAAAATATATTCAGTTTGCAACCTGATGGAGGTCAGTATAGATGGACTAATACAACAAGTCCCACACACAGCTAGAAGCCCAATATTTTTTCAGAGGTAGATGCAGAAAAAATATATTCAGTTTGCAACCTGATGGAGGTCTGTATAGATGGATTAATAGAACAAGTCCCACACACAGCTAGAAGCCCAATATTTTTTCAGAGGTAGATGCAGAAAAAAATATATTCAGTTTGCAACCTGATGGAGGTCTGTATAGATGGATTAATAGAACAAGTCCCACACACAGCTAGAAGCCCAATATTTTTTCAGAGCTAGATGCAGAAAAAAATTATATTCAATTTGCAACCTGATGGAGGTCAGTATAGATGGACTAATAGAATGATGCTATGCCCAAAAGATTTTACTTCACTAGGTGCAGTAAAAAAATTGGTATTCTATACACAGGTGGTATATCTTGCAACACAGATAAGCTACTCCACTGACTAACACACTCTGCAATAGGCCAAAAATGATTAGCTTTGCTAGATTCAGCCAAATGCTGTGAAAAAAACTTGCACAGCACTGGCACAGACCTGCCTGGCAAAAACTGATAGGAACTGATGTAACCTAGTCCTGAAAAGGACTCCAATTACAATTAGTCTTTACTCCCACAATCTATCTATTTAAGAGCACAGACCTGCCTGATAAAAGTCGGAGGAAATGCTGTAACCTAGTCCTTAAAAGGACTGCAATCACAAATATTCCCTACTCCCAAGCTATCTGTAGATTTGTGCGAACTTGGCTTGAAATTAACAAGGTATAGCGCACACAGCAACAGCGGTGCCGTCTAACACGCAGCTGCAGCAGTGAGAAAATGGTGGCGACGGGGAAAATGGCTTGGTCTTATAGGGCAAGGACATGTGACATACACTGCCAATGACACATGCCCTTGCTTGTGTGAAAAAAAGCACTTCGCTCCGTGTGTGCGCTGCTGATAGGCTGACAGATTGCACCTCCCCACTGTAAATGCGGGAAAGAGAAAAAAAAAATGGAGATCTTTATTGTTCCCGCAGAGATCCATCTCCTGCCCCTCCCCCCACCCCGCTGTACACTCAAACTGCGTATTAACATTAATTTTCATCATTACTGAGAAAAAATCCAGTTATGATTTTGGTGCGCGAACAGTTATCGAACATAACCTCGAACAGCCGAATTTTTCTCAAATTGTTCGTGTTCGCCGAACGGCTCGAACACCGCCCAAAACAGCTCGAATTTGAGATTGGTCGAACAGTTCGAGTAGAACAACGCTCATCTCTAATAATAATGCATACCAGGATAGGGATGAGGGAGTACCATGCATTCCAGGATTGGGGGGTGAGGGGAACATGCATGCCAGGATAGGAATGAGGGGGTACCATGCATACCAGGATTGGGGGGTGAGGGGACCATGCATACAAGGATTGGGGGGTGAGGGGTGTCATGCATACCAGGATTGAGGGGTGAGGGGACCATGCATACAAGGATTGGGGGGTGAGGTGTGCCATACATACAAGGATAGGGATGAGGGGATACAATGTATACCAGGATTGGGGGTAAGGGGATACCATGCATACCAGTATTGGGGGGTAAGGGGACCATGCATATCAGGATTATGGGGTGAGGGGGGGACCATGCATAACTGGATAGGGATGAGGGGTACCATGCACACCAGGATTGGGGGGTGAGGGGACCATGCATACCAGGATGAGGGATTGGGTGCATGCATACCAGGATGAGGGGTACCATACATACCAGGAAAGGGATGAGGGGGTGCCTTGCATACCGGAATAGGGATGAGGAGGCCATGCATACTAGGATAGGGATGAAGGGTGCCATATACAGTATACCATTATTGGGGGATAAGGGGGTATCATACATACCAGGATAGGAATGAGAGGTATCGTGCATACCAGGATGAGGGATGAGTTGAAGTGCATACCAGGATGAGGGATGAGGTGCCATGAATACCAGGATGAGGGGTACCATGCATAAGAGAATAGGGATGAGGGGTACCATGCATAACAGAATAGGGATTAAGGGTAACCATGCATACCAGGATAAGGAATGGGGTGCCATGCATACCAGGATAAGGGATGAGGAGTGCCATGCATACCAGGATAGCGATGAGAGGGGCCATACATACCCAATTGGGGATGAGGGAGCCATGCATACCAGGATGAGGGATTGGGTGCCATGCATACCAAGATTGAGGGATTAGGAGGCCATACATATGAGGATTGGGGGATGAGGGGTGCTATACATACCAAAATTGAGATGAGGGGTGCCAGGTATACCAGGATGAGGGATGGAGTGCCATGCATTCCAGGATAAGGGATGGGGGGTACCATGCATACCAGGATGAGGGTTGGGATGCCATGCATACCAGGATGAGGGGTACCATGTATACCAGAATAGGGATGAAGGGTACCATGGATACTAGAATAGGAATGCGGGGTACCATACATACCAGGATGAGAGAATGAGGATGCCATGCATACCAGGATTGGGGGATGAGGAGTCCATACATACCAGAATTGGGATGAGGGGTGCCATGTATACCAGGATGAGGGGTACCATACATACCAGAATAAGGATGCGGGGTACCATGCATACCAGGATGAGGCATAAGGTGCCATGCATACCAGGATGATGGATGTGGTGCCATGCATACCAGGATGAAGGGTACCATACATTCCAGGATAGAGATGAGTGGTAACATGCATACAGGGATGAGGGATGGGGTGCCATGAATACGAGGATAAGGGACGGGGTGCCATGGATACCAGGTTTGAGGGATGAAGAGTGCCATACATACCAGGTTTGGGGATGAGTAAGCCATGCATACCAGGATTGGGATGAGAGATGCCATGTATACTAGATTTGGAATTAGGGGCACCATGCATACCAGGATTGGGGATGAGGGGTACCATGCATACCAGGATTGGGGATGAGGGGTGCCATTTATCTCAGGATAGGGATGAGGGGGCCGTACATACAAGAATTTGATGAGGGGTGCCATGTATACCAGGATAGGAATGCGGGGTACCATGCATACCAGGTTAGGAATGCAGGGTACCATGCATACCAGGATGAGGGATGGGGTGCCTTGCATTCCAGGATTGGGGGATGAGCAGGCGATACATACCAGGATTGGGGGATGAGGGGTGCCATGCATACCAGAATTGGGATGAGGGGTACCATGTAAACCAGGATTAGGGGTACCATACATACCAGAATAAGGATGTGGGGTACCATGCACACCAGGATGAGGGATGGGGTGCAATGCATACCAGGATTGGGGGATGAAGATTGCCATGCATACCAAGATTGCAGATGACGAAGCCATGCATACCAGAATGAGAGATGGGTGCCATGCATACCAGGATTGGGATGAGAGGTGTCATGTATACCATATTTGGAATGAGGGGTGTCATGCATACCAGGATTGTGGATGTGGGGTGCTATGCATACCATGATTAGGATTGAGGGGTGCCATGCATACCAGGATTGGGAATGAAGGGTGCCATGCATACCAGGATTGGGGATGAAGGGTGCCATGCATACCAGGATTGGGGATAAAGGGTGCCATGCATACCAGGATTGGGGATGAGGTGTGCCATGCATACCAGGATTTTGGATGAGGGGTGCCATGCATCCCAGGATTGGGATGAGGGGTGCCATGCATACCAGGATTGGGGATGAAGGGTGCCATGCATATCAGGATTGGGGGTGAAGGGTGCCATGCATACCCGGATTGAGGGTGAAGGGTGCCATGCATACCAGGATTGGGAGTGAGGGATGCCATGCATACTAGGATAGGGATGAGGGGTGCCATACATACCAGGATAGGATAAGGACAGCATATAACAGGATGGGGGAACAGGATTTGGGAACACAAAGACCAGGATGGGGGCAGCAAAAATACTAGGATGGGGGCAGCACAAATACCAGGATGGAGGCAGCACAAATGCCAGGATGGAGGATGGGGGCAGCTCAAACACCAGGATGGGGACAGCACATATCAGGATGGGAGCAGCACATAACAGGAGGGGGGCAGCACATACCAGCATGGGAGACCATATACCAATAAAAATGCTTGCCCCCCGGGCATAGAACAGGTTCAATAGCTAGTAGATATATATACATAAACACTGCTCAAAAAAATAAAGAGAACACTCAAATAACACATCCTTTATCTGAATGAATATAATATTCTCATTGAATACTTTGTTCTATACCAAGTTGAATGTGTTGACAACAAAATCACACAAAAATCATAAATGGAAATCAAATTTAGTAACCAATGGAGGCCTGGATTTGGAGTCACCCCCAAGATTAAAGTGGAAAAACACACAGCAGGCTGATCCAACTTTCATGTAATGTCCTTAAAACAAGTCAAAATGAGGCTCAGTATTGTGTGTGGCCTCCATGTGCCTGTATGACCTCCCTACAATGCCTGGGCATGCTGCTGATGCGGTTGCAGATGGTCTTCTGTGGGATCTCCTCCCAGACCTGGACTAAAGGATCGTCTGTGGTCTGTTGGTGGATGGAGCGAGACATGACTTCCCAGTTGTGCTCAATCAGATTCAGGTCTGGGGAACGGGCGGGTCAGTCCATAGCTTCAATGCCTTCATCTTGCAGGAACTGCTAACACACTCCAGCCACATGAGGTCTGGCATTGTCCTGCATTTGGAGGAACCCAGGACCAACCGCACCAGCATATGGTCTCACTAGGGGTCTGACGATCTCATCTAGTGGCAGTCAGGCTAACTCCGGTGAGCACATGGAGGGCTGTGTGGCCCTCCAAAGAAATGCCACCCCAAACCATTACTGAAACACTGGTCATGCTGAAGGATGTTGCAGGCAGCACATCGCTCTCCATGGTGTCTCCAGACTCTGTCACGTCTGTCACATGTGCTTAGTGTGAACCTGCTTTCATCAGTGAAGAGCACAGGGCGCCAGTGGCAAATTTGCCAATCCTGGTGTTCTGTGGCAAATGCCAAGCTTCCTGCACGGTGTTGGGCTGTGAGCACAACCTCCATCTGTGGACGTCGGGCCCTCATACCACCCTCATGGAGTCGGTTTTTAACTGTTTGTGCAGACGCATGCATATTTGTGGCCTGCTGGAGGTCATTTTTCAGGGCTCTGGCAGTGCTCCTTTTGTTCCTCCTTGCACAATGGCGGAGGTAGCAGTCCTGCTGCTGGGTTGTTGCCCTCCTACATCCCTGTCCACATCTCCTGGTGTACTGGCCTGTCTCCTGGTAGCGCCTCCAACCTCTGGACACTACGCTGACAGACACAGCAAACCTTCTTGCCACAGCTCGCATTGATGTGCCATCCTGGATGAGCTGCACTACCTGAGCAAAATCTGTGGGTTGTAGAGTTCGGCTCATGCTACCTTGAGTGTGAAAGCACAACCAACATTCAAAAATGACCAAAACATCAACCAGAAAGTATTGGTACTGAGATGTGGTCTGTGGTCCCCACCAGCAGAACCACTCCTTTATTGAGTGTGTCTTGATAATTGCCAATAATTTCCATCTATTGTCTGTTCCATTTGAACAACAGCATGTGAAATTGATTGTTAATCTCTCTCTCTCTCTCTCTCTCTCTATATATATAAATATATATAATAGATAGATAGATATAAAATTAACATAAACAGATAATAACAGATAATCATCAGTAGTTAATGATTAAGAAGAGAGGGATGAATTTGTGTGAATTCATGAGAAATGGAAACATGGTACCTCTTTTTATATAAAGCAATTATCAAGAAGCCAATTGCTGGTATCAGGAGACTTAAGAAGATGGCATTACCTTCCTGAAATTTGAAATGGTAATAGACTTGTAAAAGTTCAGTTTTACAATCAAAGACTTTAAGTGGCCTACAATATTTGAGTCATTAATAGATGACATTGCCACTTCATCATATGCATAAAAATTAGCACTGATGAGCAAGTTAAAGCTTAGATTGAAGTGAAGAGAAGGTTTTTGAGCCAAATCAGAAGGTCATATAATAAGAAATTTAAGATCAATTAAGCAGATGTCAGAAGAATAAAAACTGAATAGAAGTCACCTTACTCCATTTGCTAACTACACTATATGGACTGCAAATAAGTAGCAACTTTCTATTCTACATAGGCTTTCGATACCAATGTATATATGACAGGATTCTGCATCAGAATCAGAAATAGTAAAAGATCAGATTTGTTGTACAGAATTTTTACCTGTTTTAAAAATCTAAAAAATAGTTGTTAGAATTGCCCAGTAAATCTAATGTTAAGACTTGTAGGATTACAAGCAATAATATCACTTTCAGGACACTAAGCAATAGTATATGTATACACACAATTTTTTTCTTACTCGTTATCCTGCAAGTCTGAATGTTTTATATACAACAAGTCTGAACATATATACAGTATATATATATATATATATATATATATATATATATATATATATATATATATACACACATACTGTATATATAATCTCTCCATTTCTTCATTCATTCATTTACATAGTTATGTGTTAAATGTCATAAGAATATAGTTTTTAAACATGGCTCTCTAGATTTTCTTAACATTTTCAGCGACTGAGTTCTTGTACAATCAATAATCAAGTTTTCATCTATGTAATTTAGAATATTTTTCTTCTTATTTCTCAGTATATTATATGATAAAATTAATAAAGTCACTGAAAACTAACAATTACAACTTTTTTTGAAAAAACAAGCCCTTTTATAGCTATGTCAAGGAAAAAATATTAAAGTTATGGCTCTTTGAAGAATAGGAGGAAAAAAACAAAAGCATAAAAATGAAAAAAATATCCAGTCCTTAACAAGGTTGAGTAATATACAGTAAATATTGTGTTTGCTCTGGAGTTACATACTTCTGTATATGTATATTGTGTCATGCGACCTTTATAATTCACAGATTTATAATAGTGGATGTCACATGATAGGAATGTTAGGCTCAGAAACAGCATGGTATCCCAGCTGTGGGAAGAAGAGGCCAAAGGGGGACCAGGCAGAAACTGTATAGGAGTAGCAGGAGAGTGGAGAGGTGAGAATTGCTTCTTTTATTCTTTTTAAACTAACTTGAGCATTAAAAATTACTACCCAGGAAATCCCTTTCCATTTTTATATTGAAATGTTTGTTCTATTTGACTTGTCACTTTTTAGTTTTGATGTACGTTATAGACAATTCTCTTAATACTACATTTTCTTTGAAATACCAAATTGTGTCTAGGCATTTTAAAAATTCATCATATCAGCAATCATAACCTTCTAACGGCATTTGTTTTTTGATTGGTTAATAGAGTTCCTTTTGCAGGTGATCTTTTCAAAATTCAGGACTGAAGTAAGACACATTGACCTAAGGTCTTGATGAAATATATAATCTGGTTTGATTCATTTAATCTGTATCTTTGTCATTGTTTATTTGATTGTTCTTTTTTCCCATTGATGATCTAAGTTTTCTTTCTTTCCTTTTTACTTAATTTCTTTTTTTTTTTCCTTCTTCCTGGTGTTCCTTCTAAAGATGGACAAATTTATGGAGTAAAATAGAATTTTGCTCAAATTTTACAATTATCTGCATTATGGAGAATTTAGATTTTTTGTAATTCACACAACGCAAATTTATAAAGATGATGAATTGCTGCAGTCACCATCTTCCTTAACAATAGAAGGCCAGCAAACAGTTAAAAAGAAAAATAAACCTTACCTAAATGTTCATCCCTCCTGCTTTTCCGCTCACTCTCCGGTCCTCTTCAACTTCATCAGATTGCATCTCTGGTCTTGTGTTCACTCAAAACCAAGTCTTTCAGCCAAGAGCAGACCTCAGAATTCATTGCACATGCATCGGGGCCTGATTATGGCCAGAAGTCTTGGGCTAAAGAAAACACCAGACCACGATTTTCAGCCGGAAGCGCTGGAGGTAACTGCTCATGCAAAGTTAACTCCGGAGCCTGCTCAAGGCCTTATGCCCAGGCTTAGAGTTAATACTGGACTGGATATGAGAAGTGAGCCGTGTGTTAAGTTAAAGTATTTTTTTATAAATATTTTTACATTTTACGTTTATTATGCTCTGGGGTCAGGAGAGATCCAAAAACATAATAAGAGACATTCATTCATGAAGAATAATTTTCCCTGCAAATCTCTTTTCTAGATAAAATCCAAACAAACAGGCAAATTCAAATTTTCTCTTTCTTTCTTTCTTTCTTTCTTTCTTTCTCTTTCTTTCTTTCTCTTTCTTTCTTTCTTTTTCTTTCTTTCTTTCTTTCTTTCTTTTTCTTTCTTTCTTTTTCTTTCTTTCTTTTTCTTTCTCTTTCTTTCTTTCTCTTTCTTTCTTTCTCTTTCTTTCTTTCTTTCTTTCTTTCTTTCTTTCTTTCTCTTTCTTTCTTTCTTTCTCTTTCTTTCTTTCTTTCTCTTTCTTTCTTTCTTTCTCTTTCTTTCTCTTTCTTTCTTTCTTTCTCTTTCTTTCTTTCTTTCTCTTTCTTTCTCTTTCTTTCTTTCTCTTTCTTTCTTTCTTTCTCTTTCTTTCTTTCTTTCTTTCTCTTTCTTTCTTCTCTTTCTTTCTCTTTCTTTCTTTCTCTTTCATTCTCTTTCTCTTTCTTTCTTCTTTCTTTCTTTCTTTCTTTCTTTCTTTCTTTCTTTTCTTTCTTTCTTTCTTTCTCTTTCTTTCTTTTCTTTCTTTCTTCTTTCTTTCTCTTCTTTCTTTCTCTTTCTTTCTTTTTCTTTCTTTCTTTCTCTTTTTCTCTTTCTTTCTTTCTTTCTTTCTCTTTCTTTCTTTCTTTCTCTTTCTTTCTTTCTCTTTCTTTCTTTCTCTTTCTTTCTTTCTTTCTCTTTCTTTCTTTCTCTTCCTTTCTCTTCCTTTCTTTCTCTTCTTTCTTTTTCTTTCTTTCTTTCCTTTCTTTTCCTTTCTTTCTTTCCTTTCTTTTCTTTCCATTCTTTTTATGTTACTACATTGGCAAAGTATGGTAAGGGTAGAGTTGTGAGGCATATTTCATGAATTATTTTATAAACCGGTGGTTTTAGAGTCTTTGCTTCCTTCTGCTTCATTCTTACTTATCTCATGATGGCTATAACTTTTAACTTGCTAAACATTTTAAGGGATGCCTCCATCAGTATAGATAAATATTGAATCTAATATTTATAGAAAATCATTTATTTTAGAATTTTTAGGCTCTTTTTTATTTTAACAATTAAATACAAAATGTCTAAAAATATTACAAAAAGGATGACCAAACATGCATATTATTTAATGTGTATGAGACCTATCAACAAAAGATTAAATTTATGTAAGGAGGCAGTGAGTAGGCAACTAAATGTCTTTAATGTAAAGGACACGCAACAAATAGTGCTGTAAACACTGTAAAAATTACACATAGGTGGTGCTAAGCAAAATAGGGAATAGTCCAGTATTGAATTATGGAACAAGAAAAACAGCACTCACTATTAGTGTCTTGTATCTTTATTTAGGTAAAAAATAGCAACTGACATACAACATGAGACTGCTGCTGCATGTAGGCGATGGCTGTTTTGTGCTTATATCAGCTTTGTCAGGCCAAACAAGGCACATAGCAGCTAAAAACAGGAATCGTCTACATGCATCAGCCTTCTACCATTGTATCCTAGGTGATAATTTTTATGCAAATAAAAATACAAGACATACGCATATTAGACACTAATAGGGAGTGCCGATTTTTCTTCTTCCATAAAGGAGTAAATTTAATTGCTCTCATCCTGAAACTCCAAATATATAAAAATATAATAAGTAAAAACTGTATACTCATTACTCACCCATTTATTTTCTGCTGTTTCAGAGTTATGTCTGTGGCCTTCCTCGCTGTTGTTCTGTTCCCATAGCTGCAGTAGCAGACTTGTGCAACAGATCATTGACCTCAGCTGTATAAAGCTTGAGATTGTTGAGGTAAGTGATTGAATGTATCAGTCACAGATTTGAATTACAAGTTTACTTTTGGTAAATACTACTGATTATTTTCTGCTTAAAAATACTAATCCAAAATACTAACAGAATAAAAGTCAATTTAACATAGTATTATTATGGTATTTCTTATTTTGATCACACTAAAAATAATAATATTTTTTTCTCTATAATAATAATAATTTATATGAGAAGCACACAGCATCAACATCGTGACAAGCTTATGCAGATGCACAGTAATGCACAGTAAATGGTACAATATCATCATATCTATTACACAGGTATGCAAAATTTCTGTTTATGAAAATTGTATAAAATCCAATGACTGATTCCTATGTTTTCATATGCCCCAATTTAAAAATACACTTCTATTTTTAACTATCACGTATGGATTTTGCACAAAACGCATATGAAATTACGTACAAGTGAGATGAACAAGAGAAATCTTTATTGTAGCCAAAAATGTACACAATATTATATATTAAAATGTATTGAGCATTCAGTCTGCAACTTTATTGGAAAATAATTTTGGTGCTATTTCCTTTTCTCTTTAAAGCTTCTCTTGATACCTTTTCTCTTATAAAAGGCATACAAATCTTCTCTGTGACGCATCCTGCAGTAGTCCCCCATCATGTTCACATTCCATCTACCTTAGTATTGTAGTTTCATCTCTTTGATATCCTGATGAAATCGTTCTCCTTGCAAACAGCACCAAGGTGTTCAGGAAAATTGTCCAAATGGGAATATAAAAAAATGTAACTTCAAATTCATCAGACAACCCACGGCTTTGAAACTCTTCAGCATATTCTCCATGATGGACTTAAATTTTGGATCTTTGCTGTTACCTAGAAATTTTTTCATGACTTCTTTAACCCCTTAAGCCCCGCGGGTGGTTTGCACGTTAATGACCGGGCCAATTTTTACAATTCTGACCACTGTCAATTTATGAGGTAATTACTCTGGAACGCTTCAACGGATCCCCCTGATTCTGAGATTGTTTTTTCGTGACATATTGTACTTCATGATTTCTTCGATATCACTTGCGTTTATTTGTGAAAAAAATGGAAATTTGGCGAAAATTTTGAAAATTTTGCAATTTTCAAAATTTGAATTTTTAAGCCCTGAAATCAGAGCGATATGTCACACAAAAGAGTTAATAAATAACATTTCCCCACATGTCTACTTTACATCAGAACAATTTTGGAACCAAAATTTTTTTTAGTTAGGGAGCTATAAGGGTTAAAAGTTGACCTGCGATTTCTCATTTTTCCAACAAAATTTACAAAACCATTTTTTTAGGGACCACATCACATTTGAAGTCACTTGGAGAGGTCTTTATGACAGAAAATACCCAAAAGTGACACCATTCTAAAAACTGCACCCCTCAAGGTGCTCAAAATCACATTCAAGAACTTTATTAACCCTTCAGGTGCTTCACAGGAATTTTTTGAATGTGGAAGAAAAAAATGAACATTTAACTTTTTTCACAAAAATGTCAATTTAGACCCAATTTTTTTTATTTTCACAGGGGTAACAAGAAAAAATGGACCCCAAAATTTGTTGTGCAATTTCCCCTGGGCACGCAGATACCCAATATTTGGGGAAAAAACACTGTTGGGGCGCACGGCAGGGCTCGGAAGGGAAGGAGCGCCATTTGACTTTCTGATTGTAAAATTTGCTTGAATAATTAGCGGACGCCATGTTGTGTTTGGAGAGCCCCTGTGTGCCCAAACTTTGGAGCTCCCCCACAAGTGACCCCATTTTGGAAACTAGACCCCCCAAGGCACCTTTATAGATGCATAGTGAGCACTTAGAACCCCCAGGTGCTTCACAAATTGATTCGTAAAAATGAAAAAGTGAAAAAAAAACAGTTTTTCATTTTACGAATCAATTTGTGAAGCACCTAGTGGTTCCAAGTGCTCACTATGCATCTAGATAGGTGCCTTGGGGTGTCTAGTTTCCAAAATGGGGTCACTTGTGGGGGAGCTCCAATGTTTGGGCACACAGGGACTCTCTAAATGCAACATGGTATCCGCTAACAAATTGAATGGAAAATCGGCTCAAATTGTTAGCGGACACCACATTGCGTTTGGAGAGCCCCTCTGTGCCCAAACTTTAGAGCTCCCCCACAAGTGACCCCATTTTGGAAACTAGACCCCCCAAGGCACCTTTATAGATGCATAGTGAGCACTTGGAACCCTCAGGTGCTTCACAGATTGATTCGTAAAAATGAAAAAGTGAAAAAAAAAACACTTTTTCATTTTTACGAATCAATTTGTGAAGCACCTGGGGGTTCCAAGTGCTCACTATGCATCTAGATAGGTGCCTTGGGGGGGTCTAGTTTCCAAAATGGGGTCACTTGTGGGGGAGCTCCAATGTTTGGGCACACAGGGACTCTCTAAATGCAACATGGTATCCGCTAACAAATTGAATGGAAAATCGGCTCAAATTGTTAGCGGACACCACATTGCGTTTGGAGAGCCCCTCTGTGCCCAAACTTTGGAGCTCCCCAACAAGTTACCCCATTTTGGAAACTAGACCCCCCAAGGCACCTTTATAAATGCATAGTGAGCACTTGGAACCCCCAGGTGCTTCACAAATTGATTCGTAAAAATGAAAAAGTGAAAAAAAAAACACTTTTTCATTTTTTACGAATCAATTTGTGAAGCACCTAGGGGTTCCAAGTGCTCACTATGCATCTAGATAGGTGCCTTGAGGGGTCTAGTTTCCAAAATGGGGTCACTTGTGGGGGAGCTCCAATATTTGGGCATACAGGGACTCTCTAAATGCAACATGGTATCCGCTAACAAATTGAATGGAAAATCGGCTCAAACTGTTAGCGGACACCACATTGCGTTTGGAGAGCCCCTCTGTGCCCAAACTTTGGAGCTCCACCACAAGTGACCCCATTTTGGAAACTAGACCCCCCAAGGCACCTATCTAGATTCATAGTGAGCACTTGGAACCCCAGGTGCTTCACAAATTGATTCATAAAAATGAAAAAGTGTTTTTTTTTCACTTTTTCATTTTTACGAATCAATTTGTGAAGCACCTGGGGGTTCCAAGTGCTCACTATGCATCTAGATAGGTGCCTTGGGGGGTCTAGTTTCCAAAATGGGGTCACTTGTGGGGGAGCTCCAATGTTTGGGCACACAGGGGCTCTCCAAACGCAACATGGCTTCCGCTAACAATTTGAGCCAATTTTCCATTCAATTTGTTAGCGGACACCATGTCGCGTTTGGAGACCCCGTGATGTGCCTAAACAGTGGAGCTCACCCACAAGTGTCCCCATTTTGGAAACTATACCCCTCAAGGATTTTATTAAGGTGTATAGTGAACATTTTGAACCCAGAGGTATGGCACAGAATTTGTTTACATTAGGTCATCATATTGAATAAGTTGTCATTATTCTTGAGCGTAAGTGCTCGCTACTTGAGTTTGCATCGGGTACTCAGGTATGCACCATGTACAGCGTGTGCTCGAGTGACATGCTCGAGTCCCTGCTCCGCATGTTTCACGGTTATTAGACACCCAAAAAAAAACATGCGGGGATCGCTCGTGCATGGCAGGCAATCCCCGTAAAGTTTTTTGGCCGCGAAGCATATGGGGCAGAGACTCGAGCATGTCACTCAAATACCCACGATACTCAATGCACACCAGAGCACCCGATGCAAACTCAAGTAGCGAGCACTTGCTCTCAACACTAGTGGCCATATCGTCATCTTTTTTTCTTACTTTTGATAAAAATCCCAACCCCAGCCCTAACCCTAGCACATCCCTAGCCCTAGCACATCCCTAGCCCTAGCACAACCCTAGCCCTAGCACATCCCTAGCCCTAGCACAACCCTAGCCCCACCCTAGCCCCAGCACAACCCTAGCCCCAGCACAACCCTAGCCCCAGCACAACCCTAGCCCCAGCACAACCCTAGCCCCAGCACAGCCCTAGCCCCAAACCCAGCCCTAACCCTAGCCCAATCCTAACCCAAGAGTTTATTTTTGACGCTGTTCCTTGTTCGGTATAAGTGATTAGAAGAGTTTATTCTTTGGGTCGGTGTGATTACAGCAATGCCAGAATCATATGGGGTTTTTATGACTGACAGCTGTCACACACTAAAAGACGAATTTTTTGTAAAATCTAGTTTTTGCATCGCCATATTTTGAGAGCTATAATTTTTCCAGATTTTGGCAGACAGTCATGTGACGGCTCGTTTTTTGTGGGATGACTTGACATTGTTATTGGTTCCATTTTCAGGCACATGACATTTTTTGATCGCTTTCTATTCCGATTTTTGGGAGGCAGAATAAACAAAAACCAACAATTCAGGAATTGTTTTTTTTTTTTTTAATTCTGTTCCGCGTGTGGTAAAATTGATGAGGTATCTTTATTCTTCGGGTCAGTACGTTTACAGCGGTACCACATTTGTATCATTTTGCGGGACGAGATGAAGTTTTCAGCGGTATCATTTTTATTTATATGCGTCTTTTTGATCGCGTGTTATTCCACATTTTGTTTGGCGGTATGGTGATAAAGCATTGTTTTTTGCTTCGTTTTTTTTTTTTTTTTTTACCGTGTTCACTGAAGGGGTTAACTAGTGGGACAGTTTTATAGGTCAGGTTGTTCCGGACGCGGCGATACCAAATATGTGTACTTTTATTGTTTTTTTTTTGTTTTTTTTATAATAATATTTATTGATGGGTACATTATATTTTTATTTTTGGTGGATTATTTTTTTTATTTTTTTTTTAGATTTTTGCAAATTTTTTTTAAATTTTTTTTTCCACTTTCACACAGTATATACACTTTATTACTTTGTCCCACTCTGGGACTTTCACTTTTTTTTCTCTGATCGCCTGCATGGCACAGGAATGCAGCACCATCCCTATGCCATGCAAGCTGTTAGAAATGCACAGTGTGAAGATTGCTTGGAGATGCACTGCGCATGTCCAAGCAATCTTCCTGCTGTCTGGTGACCCGGATGTTGTCATGACGACATCGGGTCGTCATGGCAACACCCGGGAAGCCTTTGCAGACTGCCGCTGGAAGCCGGAAGAGGAGGTGAGTATCGGCGATCACCTCCCCTTGCCCCCGCAATGCCGCGACTTCGATCGCAGCATCGCGGGGGTTAATGTGCTGGGAGCGGTGCAGGACCGCTCCCTGCACATAGTACCGGGTGTCAGCTGTGACAATCAGCTGACACCCGGCGGCGATCACGCCCGCACAGCCTGTGTGCGCGCGCGATCGCCATGACGTACTAATACGGGTCTGGCTCTTAAGTCCCAGGGCACAGACGCGTATTAGTACGGCAAATGTTGTTAAGGGGTTAAAAGAACCTCAAGCCTTTTTTTCAACAGCTTTTATTTTTGTTTCAAGCACGTTGTCTTTCATGAGTTTCCAAATATCCAGACCCACAAAATTTCCTTCCTTCGGTTTTTTCTTTGGACAGTCACTGAAACTTGGTACACAGGTATTTAAAGTGTCTCGCTTAATGTGGAGTGGTGGCGGGAGACCTTTAATGGGATCAACTAAACTTTCCACAACTACAGTTGAAACCAGAAGTTTACATACACTATATAAAAAGACATATATGCATGTTTTCTCAATGTCTGACATGAAATCAGAATAAACCTTTCCCATTTTAGGTCAATTATGATTACCATCATTTTTATTATTTGCCAAATGCCAGAATAATGAGAGAAAGAGAGAATGTTTTAAGACATTTTTATTACTTACTGCAAAGTCAAAAGTTTACATACATTTCATTAGTATTTGGTATCATTGCCCTTAAACTGAATAACTTGGGTCAAACATTTGGGATATCCTTCCACAAGCTTCTCACAATAGTTGGTCGGAATTTGTGCCCATTCCTCCTGACAAAACTGGTGTAACTGATCCAGGTTTGAGGGTCGCCTTGCTTGCATCTGTCTTTTCAGCTTTGCCCATAAATTTTCAATAGGAATGAGATCAGAACTTTTTGATGGCCAATCCAAAACATTGACTTTGTTATCGTTAAGCCACTTTGTTACCATTTTGGCAGTATGCTTCGGGTCATTGTCCGTTTAGAAGACCCATTTCCAACGAAGCTTTAACTTCCTGACTGATGTCTTGAGATATTGCTTCAGTATTGCCACATAATCTTCTTTTCTCATGATGCCATCTATTTTGTGAAGTGTACCAGTCCCTCCTGCAGCAAAACAACCCCACAACTAGTGATGAGCGAATTTATTTGAAATCCGAACTTGCAACTTAAATTCGACACGAATATGGCACATTAGGATTCATGATCGGAAATTGGAGCAAAAGTTTTTAAACTCGGGAAAAATTGGCAACATTCGGCGAATAAATGCAGGAACGTGATTGCGGGGCAGCTGCAGCATTTTTAACAGTTTTGCTAGCATAGTGCTTGTGTATGATGAGCGGGGGGATGTGGTAGATGAGTGGGGGGCTGGTGATAGCTCAGAACAGGTCAGATGAGCAGAGTGCTTGTAATTTTTTTTCTTCCTGTAGGCGGTAACTTTAAGTCAGGAAAGCGCGTCTAGCCAATTAGAGTGCAGATAGCATCCACACTGTCCAGACACAAGGGCTTCCGCAATTGGCTGCTGAAATCACATGTCCTCTCTATATAAAAATCGGCCATGTTCCCTCAGTGCCATTTTATGCATGTCACTGCTGGAGACAGACGCTGTTGAGATATTAGCTAGATAGATTGGTGCTTGTGTGGTAGTCAGATAGTGTAGATAAGTCCTGTGCTGTGTACCTGTTCAATCAACCTTGCAGCACTTTTTTTTTTCTTGTGCAATTACTGAGATTCTGACAGAAAGAGCAGGGCCTATTGCATAGAAAAGTGTTTTGCACTGGTTGTATTGTGCTCAATGCAGAAGCATACCTTCAATCTATTTTTGCACTTGCTAATGTGATAAAGCAAATAAGCCCTTGTAGACCACTTCTTGATTTTGTGGGGTTGAAATTCAGCTATCTGCAGAGCTTCTGAGTGCAGAGCACAAAAACCTTTTTTTTTTCATTTGCTAATGTGATAGAGAAAGCTGTGTTAGTCCAGTTTGTCATTTTTTTGGTGGGTGAACTTCAGCTGTATGCACAGTAAAACAAATATATTTTTCCTCTTGCTAGGCAGAGTCCTCCAAAGATTTTTTTGTGTTGCAAACATGATACAATCTGCTAAAAGCTACCTGTTATTTTAGTGGTGGTGAACTTCAGCTGTTTTCAGAGTAAAAAAATAGATTTTTTGCCTTGCTAGGCAGAGTCCTCAAAAAATCTAATTTTGTTTTCCTAATAGCGTGCTCCTACCACAGTATCTGAGCAACATGAGTGGGAAAAAGAGAGGTTGTAGTAAAGGGGGAATAGGCTTGGTTTTCAAGGTATACATGGGGGTAGGTGGTAATGTTAGTGAAAGCACTAGTGAACAAACACCGTCATGTTCTATCCGAAGACAACTTACAGCTTCTGTTAGTGGACAGGCTACTCCACTCCCTTTTTTGGCAGCTGCACAGTGATACGCCTTGTTGATAAGGGTCAGAATGAGCAGGTGCTCCAGTGGAAGGCAAGGGCTGCTTCAAGTGGCCTCTCCTCTTCTTCCTCCACCTCAACATCACACACAGTACAGTCCACAGAGGTGGCACCCAAATTAACCTTGCTTCCCCCCGCGTCACAACTGTCCAAGTGCCCAACTGACAGTAGCAAACCACAGATGGGTGAGTCTGTAGAACTGTTCACCCATTCTATACCATGGGCATCAGAAGTGTACTCCAAATATTCTCATAGTCAAGAAGAGGAGGAAAGCATCTGCACCGATGTCCAAAATGTTTTTAGGTTGGATTCGGGGCAGAACGGAATAGGGTCTGAGCAGGTTCCTGATCCTCATCGCCAGATGTTAACCACCGGGAGGGAAGTGACCCTGATGAGACTCAGATACCTGAGGCTCATGCAGACTGTACTGTACTGTGCTGTCAGGGCAACAGGAGGAGAAGGGTCACTCTGAGGGTGAGGAATGGGATAACACATTGGATGATGACGAGGTTGAAGACCCTACTTGGTGTGGACCCAGAGTCACGCAGCCGAGGAGCTCATCTGAGGAGGTGGGGGAGGAAGACGAGGAGGTTACCTTTCACGCTATGGCGCAGACACAGAGTGATGCAAGCACGAGGAGAACTGCATCCTTAGCCACAACCGTGGCAGTGACTAGCTGCGGTCGCAGGTCTGCAGCTCGCAGGACCTAGCCTGGGCCTTTTCTGTCACCGCAAAGGATGAGCCAACTCACGTTATCTGCAAACTTTGCGATAAAAAACTCAGTAGAGGGAAAAAGTGCAATAATTTGACTACTACATGCATGAGCGTTCCCATGCGGAAACAACATGCGTTACGCTGGGAATCTCACCACGCTGAGATGCGGACCTGTGGACCTCAACAACCATCAGCTGCCCCATCAACCGCATCCGCTGCTTCTTCCTCCTCCTCTGTTACCATGCCAAGTATTTTCACGCAGGTCTCCCACCGCTGAACTTCTGGCTCTATACCCGCTCCAGTCAGACTGAGTGAGAGCCCGTCAACTGTAACGGAAGCGGACATGCCTGCTGTGTTTGTTTCACCGAGCACACCACATGTTTCTCAATCCACCACATCATCTGCACTTGCACCTCACTCACGGTCCAGCAACTTGTCTGTTTCACCGTAATCTGCCCTCTCTCAGCACTGCAGCCAGATCACGGTTCCGCCGTTGTAGTCAAGTAAAAGATTGTTTTATCCTACACATGACAAAGCTAAAAGGTTGAACTCCACCATCTCAAATCTATTGACCACGGAAATGCTGCCTTTCCGCCTGGTAGAAACAGATGGTTTTCGAAAGCTTATGGCCATCGCAGTACCCCAGTACCAGTTGCCCAGTCGCCATTACTTCTCTAAGCAAGCTGTGCCTGCGCAACACCAGGATGTCGCAGACAACATCACCCTTTCTAAATCGATGTCTGCCATGGTGCATTTCACCGCAGACACCTGGACAAGTAAGCATTGTCAAGGGCGTTACATCTCGCTGACTGGGCACTGGGTGACTCTGGTGGCTGTGGGGGCAGGTGGGGAAGGGGTTGTTCCACAAATCTTGCAGAACAAACCACTGTATTTCCAACTTCCTCCACTGCTTCTTTCTCCTCCACCTCCATTATGGCCTCCACCTGCGCAATCAACCTCTGCCTTAACGAGACACGCATTCCAACAGTAAAGAGTGAATCCACACAACCTCCATACTACGCAGCCAGGGCTCACCTCAATCAGGCAGTCTTTAAATAAATATGCCTTGGAAATCGCAGCCATACAGCTGAAGAGTTGTGGTCATCTCTCCATGCTTAGTTTGAGCAATGGCTGTCTCCGCTGACCCTGGAGCCAGGGAAAGCCGTGTGTGATAATGGTGCGAACCTGTTTGCGGTCCTACGCTGAGGCGAGCTGACACACTTTTCTTGCATGGCTCACGTCCTCAACCTGGTGGTACAGCGATTTCTCCGCCACTATCCCAGCCTGGATGAGCTGCTTCAGAAAGTACAGAAAATGTGTGCTCACTTCCGCCGTTCGCACACCTCATGTCATCGACTTGCATCGATACAGAATTCTTTGTCCATGCCAGTTAACAGGTTGATATGCGATGTGCCAACTTGGTGTAATTACATTCTGCACATGTTGCAGCGACTGTGGCAGCAGCAACGAGCCCTAACGCAGTATGCCATGTCTTATAGCCTGGGCCAACGCTGTACGGATGTGGGGCATATCACGTTTACGGAGTGGGAACAGATTAATGACCTCTGCACCCTTCTGCACAGTTTTGAAATGGCTGCTAAATTAGTTAGCGCTGACGATGCCATCATCAGCATCACTATTCCGATCATCTACATGCTGGAGCAGACTTTAAATAGCGTGTGGCATGAAGTTGTTGTCCCAGAAGTAGAGGAGGATGCAGAAGGCATAAGAATCTCTCAAAATTCCAGACGGTCATTACACAGGTGGATGCCAAGTGACATTGGATTCCTGCGATCGAGGGGGTTTAATGATACCAGACATACTGTCAGTGAAAGTGCAAGAGCCGAGGAACAAATGGAGGAGGAAGAGGTGATGGGCGAGCAACAGTCAGAAGATGAAGAGGATAATCATCCCCTCTCTGTTGAACGTGGTTGGCAGGGGGGGTCTTCAAAAATGGATGAATCGCCTGTCATGCTTTAGAGGTTGTATCATGCCCGGCAGCCAGCATTCTCTCAGAACGTGTCTTCAGCGCTGCTGGTGGTGTCCTGACGGATAAGTACACCAGGCTGTTTCATAAAAGTGTTGATTGGCTAACTTTCATCAAGATGAACAAGTCATGGATCTCAAAGGACTCTTGCACCACAATTACAGACTGTACAGACTAGGCGATGTTGTAGTTTTTAGTGTGCTGCATTGATCTTGCGGAATTGCAGTCTGTGATATGGCTTGTATGCCTGCTCTTGCTGCTCCTGCTGGTTTTAGGCCTTAATTTTTTGAAATGTGAAGAATACAGATTTGGTCTCTCAATCCATTGGGTTGGCTGTAGTGGAAGAGGTGTTGTTCCTAATTTTACAATTTCTACTGTACTGAAATTGATGCACCTCTGCTTGTGTCTGCCACAAATTTTCGGAAATGTGGGGAATCCTGATTGGGTCACCATTAGAGATGAGCGTTGTTCTACTCGAATTGTTCGCCAATCTCAAATTCGAGCTGTTTTGGGCGGTGTTCGAGCCGGTCGGCGAACACGAACAATTTGAGAAAAATTCGGCTGTTCGAGGTTATGTTCGATAACTGTTCGTGCACCAAAATCATAACTGGATTTTTTCTCAGTAATGATGAAAATTAATGTTAATACGCAGTTTGAGTGTACAGCGGGGCGGGGGGAGGGGCAGGGGATGGATCTCTGCAGGAACAATGAAGATCTCCATTTTTTTTTCTCTTTCCCGCATTTGCAGTGGGGAGGTGCAATCTGTCAGCCTATCAGCAGCGCACACACGGAGCGAAGTGCTTTTTTTCACACAAGCAAGGGCATGTGTGATTGGCAGTGTATGTCACATGTCCTTGCCCTATAAGACCAAGCCATTTTCCCCGTCGCCACCATTTTCTCACTGCTGCAGCTGTGTGTTAGACGGCACCGCTGTTGCTGTGTGCGCTATACCTTGTTAATTTCAAGCCAATTTTCGCACAAATCTACAGATAGCTTGGGAGTAGGGAATAGTTGTGATTGCAGTCCTTTTAAGGACTAGGTTACAGCATTTCCTACGACTTTTATCAGGCAGGTCTGTGCTCTTAAATAGATAGATTGTGGGAGTAAAGACTAATTGTAATTGGAGTCCTTTTCAGGACTAGGTTACATCAGTTCCTATCAGTTTTTGCCAGGCAGGTCTGTGCCAGTGCTGTGCAAGTTTTTTTCACAGCATTTGGCTGAATCTAGCAAAGCTAATCCTTTTTGGCCTATTGCAGAGTGTGTTAGTCAGTGGAGTAGCCTATCTGTGTTGCAAGATATACCACCTGTGTATAGAATACCAATTTTTTTACTGCACCTAGTGAAGTAAAATCTTTTGGGCATAGCATCATTCTATTAGTCCATCTATACTGACCTCCATCAGGTTGCAAACTGAATATATTTTTTTTCTGCATCTAGCTCTGAAAAAATATTTGGGCTTCTAGCAGTGTGTGGGACTTGGTCTATTAGTCCATCTATACTGACCTCCATCAGGTTGCAAATTAAAAATAATTTTTTTCTTCATTTAGCTCTGAAAAAATATTTGGGCTTCTAGCAGCGTGTGGGACTTGTTCTATTAGTCCATCTATACTGACCTCCATCAGGTTGCAAATTAAAAATAATTTTTTTCTGCATCTAGCTCTGAAAAAATATTTGGGCTTCTAGCAGTGTGTGGGACTTGGTCTATTAGTCCATCTATACTGACCTCCATCAGGTTGCAAATTAAAAATAATTTTTTTCTGCATCTAGCTCTGAAAAAATATTTGGGCTTCTAGCAGTGTGTGGGACTTGGTCTATTAGTCCATCTATACTGACCTCCATCAGGTTGCAAATTGAATAAAAAAATTTTCTGCATCTAGCTCTGAAAAAATATTTGGGCTTCTAGCGGTTTGTGGGACTTGGTCTATTAGTCCATCTATACTGACCTCCATCAGGTTGCAAATTAAAAATAATTTTTTTCTGCATCTAGCTCTGAAAAAATATTTGGGCTTCTAGCAGTGTGTGGGACTTGGTCTATTAGTCCATCTATACTGACCTCCATCAGGTTGCAAATTAAAAATAATTTTTTTCTTCATTTATCTCTGAAAAAATATTTGGGCTTCTAGCAGCGTGTGGGACTTGTTCTATTAGTCCATCTATACTGACCTCCATCAGGTTGCAAATTAAAAATAATTTTTTTCTGCATCTAGCTCTGAAAAAATATTTGGGCTTCTAGCAGTGTGTGGGACTTGGTCTATTAGTCCATCTATACTGACCTCCATCAGGTTGCAAATTAAAAATAATTTTTTTCTGCATCTAGCTCTGAAAAAATATTTGGGCTTCTAGCAGTGTGTGGGACTTGGTCTATTAGTCCATCTATACTGACCTCCATCAGGTTGCAAATTGAATAAAAAAATTTTCTGCATCTAGCTCTGAAAAAATATTTGGGCTTCTAGCGGTGTGTGGGACTTGGTCTATTAGTCCATCTATACTGACCTCCATCAGGCTGCAAATTAAAAATAATTTTTTTCTGCATCTAGCTCTGAAAAAATATTTGGGCTTCTAGCAGTGTGTGGGACTTGGTCTATTAGTCCATCTATACTGACCTCCATCAGGTTGCAAATTAAAAATAATTTTTTTCTTCATTTAGCTCTGAAAAAATATTTGGGCTTCTAGCAGTGTGTGGGACTTGTTCTATTAGTCCATCTATACTGACCTCCAGCAGGTTGCAAATTGAATATAATTTTTTTCTGCATCTAGCTCTGAAAAAATATTTGGGCTTCTAGCGGTGTGTGGGACTTGGTCTATTAGTCCATCTATACTGACCTCCATCAGGTTGCAAATTAAAAATAATTTTTTTCTGCATCTAGCTCTGAAAAAATATTTGGGCTTCTAGCGGTGTGTGGGACTTGGTCTATTAGTCCATCTATACTGACCTCCATCAGGTTGCAAATTAAAAATAATTTTTTTCTGCATCTAACCCAGCCAATAGTTTTGGCCTAATACCACAGTTTGGCCACTCAGCTCTGCTCGGTTACCATCCATTGTTTTTTTGTGCAAACAACTCCAGAGTTGTGAATTAGTTAACCACCAAAATGAGTGGAAAAAGGCCTGCTGCTGGTGGAAAGGGGAATAGGCGTGTTGGGAAGGGGAAAAAAGGTTGTGTCCGTGGGGTAGGTGCAGAAGAAAGACCATCTTCCAGCCAAACTAAAATGTCTACTTCTTTTAGCGGACAATGTGATAAGATCCCTTTCTTACGGCCACGCCAATCGCTACAAATTCCAGATGAGGCACAAAAACAGCAGGTGCTTCAACGGATATCAAGTGCTCCTTTAAGTGGGCTCTCCTCCACATCAACTTCAACATCACAAATACTCCAGTCCTCAAAGGTGTCACCCAAATCGCACTTCCTTCCTCACAGCTCCCAAATCTCCAGCTGCCCGTCTGAGTATGAGGTAGAACAGATGGTTGAGTCTGCAGAGCTGTTTACTCATACTATAGCCTGGGAATCAGAGGTCGACTCCAGCGCTTCTGTGAATCCAGACGAGGAAATGATCTGCACTGATGCCCAGAATCTTTATGAGTCGGATCCAGGACCAGACACAGAAGGTTCTGACCATAATGTAGACCCTCATTCCCAAACTGTAACTCCTGTTGGTGGAGACAATGAGGAAGACGATGATAAGACTCAAATACCTGATTGGAGCGACAACTTTAGTTTTTTGTCAGGGCAGGAACAGGTTGGCTCTGAGGACGACGGGTGTGATAACGCACAGGGTGATGATGATGAGGTCGGAGATCCCACTTACTGTCAACCCACAGTCAGCCAAGAGATGAGGTCAGCAGAGGAGGTGGAGGAAGATGCTAGTGACGACGAGGTCAGGTTGCGCCTTCCTGGACAGAGACGTAGTACTGGAAGCACGTCAACAACTGCATCCTCAAACACAACTCTGCCTCTCACCACAAGTCGTGGTGGCTCTTCAGGTCGCATGGGTGCTAAGCCTTGCATAGCCTGGGCATTTTTTCAGATCGATAAAGATGACCCAACTCGTGTTATCTGTAAAATTTGTCAGCAAAAGCTAAGTAGAGGCCAAAAAATACATAGTTTGAGTACTTCATGCATGAACCGGCACATGGACATGAAGCATAAGTTGCAGTGGGAAGCTCAGTGTGCTACAATGCGGTCTAGCCGGCCGGGCCAACCACCGTCTGCCATATCTTGTGCATCCGCGGCCTCTTCATCCTCTGTGACTGGGGGGACAGCAGTCACACCTGTTTTGGGGCGCAGACCTGCCACCTCTTTACCCGCAACAGCCAGCGTGATTGGCAGGTCATCATTTTCTTTGGAGGTGGTAACACCAGCTGGTGTTGAGCGCTGTCCAACATCGATAGCACCACCTTTGGATCAAGGCAACCTAACATGTCCGCCTGAACCTTCCTCACAGACCGGCAGTTTGCCGGGGACACCCTTATCAACCCCGTCTAAGCACAATAGCCAGCCCTCGGTCCCTCAGATGTGGACAAGTAAAAGACCATTTCCTCCTAGCCATGAGAAAGCTAAGAGGTTGAATTTCACCATCTGCAAGCTCTTGGCTACAGAAATGCTGCCTTTCCGCCTGGTGGACACAGAGGATTTTCGAGACCTTATGTCCGTCGCAGTGCCCCAGTACCAGATGCCCAGTCGGCACTACTTCTCAAAGAAAGGTGTGCCTGCGCTCCACCAGCATGTCGCACACAACATCACCGCTTCTTTGAGAAACTCTGTGTGTGACAGGGTGCATTTCACCACAGACACTTGGACGAGTAGGCATGGACAGGGGCGTTACATGTCGCTGACTGGGCACTGGGTAACTATGGTGACAGCAGGACAAGGGGCTGCTGTCCAAGTCTTGCCGTCCCCACGAGTTGTGCGTCAATCCTCTTTATGTCATTTTTCCTCCACAGCTTCTGCCTCCTCAACCTCCTCTCGGTCTTCCACCTGCACCCAAAGCCTGTCTGGTCATGCCACAAGATTTCTAACTGCGCAGAAGGGATCCTGCACACCTCCTTACTATGCTGGCAGTAGGGCTCAACGTCATCAGGCGGTTTTTACATTGAAATGTCTGGGAAATGTGAGTCACACAGCTGAGGAGTTGTGGTCAGCTCTGGAGAACCAATTTCATGAATGGTTGTCTCCACTGGACCTGAAACCAGGGAAGGCCGTGTGCGACAATGCTGCAAACCTGGGTGCGGCCCTTCGCCGGGGCAATGTCACACACGTGCCTTGTATGGCTCACGTGTTGAACCTGGTTGTCCAGCAATTTTTAGCCCACTATCCCAGACTAGATGGCCTTCTGCAGAGGGCACGGTCGCTGTGTGCTCACTTCCGCCGTTCGCATCCCGCAGCTCAGCGACTTACATCTCTACAGAAGTCGTTGGGCCTGCCACTTCACCGGCTAAAATGCGATGTGCCTACCCGGTGGAATTCAACTCTGCACATGTTGCAGCGACTGTGGCAGCACCGACAAGCCCTGGTGCAATACGTTCTGACGTATAGCCTGGGCCAACGAGATTCAGAGGTGGGGCAAATCACGCTGGAGGAGTGGTCTCAGATCAGGGACCTATGCACCCTTCTGCACAGTTTTGAAATGGCGACGAAGATGTTTAGTGCTGACGATGCCATTATCAGCATGACTATTCCGGTGATTTACATGCTGGAGCACATGTTAAACAGAATTCGGAGTCAGGTGGTGGCACAAGAGGAGGTGGAGGAAGTAGAGGAGGAGGAGTTGTATGCGGAAGGGCTAACATCTGCAAGGTCCAGACGGTCGGCAGCACCAGGGCGGCAGGCATGTGAGGGTGGGGGAGATGATTTTACTAGGGCGCATGGTAGCAGCCAAACTAGTGAGGAAGGTGCAGGAGCCCAGGAAGAAGTGGAGGACGAACTGATGGAAGACTCATCAGATGAGGGAGACCTTGATCACATTTCTGTTGTGCGAGGTTGGGGGGAGAGGACAGAGGAAGGAAGCATGATTGTTACCTCGCCACCAACACAACAGGGACTTGGTGCTCCAGGATGCGCAACACACATGAGTGCCTTCTTGCTGCACTACCTGCAACATGACCCTCGAATTGTGAGAATTAGAAATAATCCTGACTACTGGGTTGCCACACTGTTAGATCCCCGGTACAAAAGTAAAATTGCAGAAATTATTCCTGCCATAGAAAGGGATGCACGCATGCAGGAGTATCAGCAGAGACTGTTGCAGAATCTTACATGTGCTTTTCCACAAAATACCAGTGGTGCACGTAGTGAATCTCACAGTTCCAACTTGCCAACCGTGGTCTGTATGGAATTGTTCAATAAAGGGCCCAAAATTAAGATAACATAGATGGGAGAGGTCTCTATGAATAGGAATTCCTAAGTATTTGATACCCTGTGAGGGCCAGGCAAAGGGAAAGTTGGACTGGATGGAATCCTATATGGATTTAGGGAGGGAGACATCGAGGGCCTCAGACTTCGCTGCATTGATTTTAAAATTTTACCATGTAACAAAGTGATCTATTTCAGCCATAACAGCAGGGATGGATATATGTGATTGAGTGATATATACTAGGACATCATCAGCAAATAGAGAGCACTTGTACTCGGTGCCTCCCACCTCAATCCACCTAATATTGGGGTTATGGCGAATTGATGAGAGCAGGTGCTCCGTCACTAGGATGTATAAGAGAGGGGACAGAGGACATCCCTGCCTTGTCCCATTGGTGATTGTGAAAGGTGATGAAAATGTTCTGACGCACCCCCTGGGCCTTGGGACACCCGGAGCCGGACCCTTTTTGGTGGATGCTGGTGGTTGTAGTCTTCGTGGCGGCGATCCGGTTCCGTGGCTCAGGGCGGTCAAACCAGTGGCGGAACTATTTATGTGGTTTTGATGTTTAAATGTCCGACTACGCCACCCGTGGATTGCGGTCAGAGTGAACCGCCGCTACAGGGCAGACCGCTAAGGCTGGTGTTGTGGGTGCAGCAGAGCGTAGCATAACTCCCCATGGGAGGAGTATAGCCTCAGGGCAGTGTATGCGGAGGATGGGGGTGATGGTGCAGGGCAGCAGCAGTAACGACACGGAGTCAGTGATGCAGTTCAGGGCCTTTACTCACAGTTCTTATTATCCAGACCACGTCTGCAGGTAACGGCTGCCCACGTCGTACTGTGCTCACCAGGTGAGGGGCTCAGACAACTCCCAGATAACTTTGGAGCGCTTCACAGGACCCTGTTTGTGTGTCCTTTGTCTGGCCTTTCTTACCAACACTTCTGTCCGGCTGCCTCGGGCCTCCTCTTGGTAAACTTGGCGCCAGTTTCCCTGACCCTATGTGGTGCCTTCCTAGCGGGTGGAGCAAGGGGCTGCGCCACATAAAATGTCAGAGCCTCCGGTTTCTAGCTGAGGGTCGTTTCCTGCCTCCACTAGTTCGGGGACCGGTCTCCCCCTTTGGCCTGACCCCTCCACGCAGGTGGATTCGGGCGTGCGGTGGCGACTCGCCCGTCCGCACCCCTGGGATCCCTTCATTCCTCGTTCCTGGAGCCTTCTCTGCTCCTCTTCCTTCCTTCTCCCTCTTGCAGGCCTGGGCCTCTGTTACTAGGCCCGCCTCCGGAGCAGAGCTCATGCAGAGCCCCTGCTCCCTGCCACTTCTGCTCAGACTTCTCTGCACTGAACTAAGATGGTGCCCACCTTTTATACTCCCTTCTCAATGCACCCAGGAACTGCTTCCTCCCTGCTCCTGCACTGCAGGGTTCCCCTTCCTCAGTGTTCCCTCCCCCCACTCCAGCCAGGGACAGGGACTGTCGTGCCCATCTCAGGGGCATATTTGTCGCCCTGCCCCACGGCAATGTGGTGTAATGCATGCAGGTGTCGGGTCCTGATCCACACTCCATCCTTATCTGAGAGTGAGATATCACACCTCTGGGTGAGGTGCAATACGTCTGTAGCAACCGAGCCCTCGGTGCTACAGTTCCATTTATCTTCAGCCTAGGTGACGTATTGTGATACAGGGCCGTGATTTTGGCTATAAAAGGGTCCCCTAGACCCCTACCCCAAGCTTTTTAAGAGAATCATATATGGCGTGCCAGGAGACTCTATGGAATGCTTTCTCAGCATCCAACGAGAGTATCTACTTACAAATTTTTAACTGCATCTAGCCCAGGAAATACTTTGTGCCTAGTAGCAGTGTCTGCTAGTCAGCGGATTATCCCGGCTGTTAAGCAAGCTACACCACCTGTAGTTTGGACACTTAATTTTTTCAAAGGAAATGCTTCGGGACCACGGGATACTTAGTGAAGAGCATCAGGAGGCACCCCAAGGCATAGGGGCTGGGACTGGCACTAGGATGCCTTGCGGTGGACAGCCGAGCTCGATCCTTATAAAAGCTTTTTAACTGCAGCAGCTTTAGTGGACGCTACTGGAGCTGGAATTACGCGGCTGCTGGCATGAGGCTTGCCCTCCAATAGATCCTTGTAAATGGATTTAAAGTGTATTCATTCAAATTAGAGAGACAATTTAAATTAAAAAGCTTAGAGCTGCCTCCACCACAGGGGGGCTCTCTCGACCCACCAGCGGACAGGCACCAGTATTGGGAGAGGGGAGCTGGCCGTCAGGGTTCACCGCGGCTCTGGCACAAACCCGGCGACACGGAGGTGGCACGGGCAGGAGCGGACTGGCCGTCTCGGCTTCTCACTTTTTGGATTTTAGAAGGGCATGACATGCCTATATCTGTGTCTCCCCCTCCTTTTACTCCTCCACCTCTTTTCTTTTCGCATGACTATATGTACTTGTCACTTTTCCATGTGTTAGTTGTGTCTTCTGAGCAGTTTGTCAGCTTTTGGACACCTTTGAAGGTGTTTTCTATGTGTTTCTATGTGTTTTTGTTTGCCTGCCATTGGTTTTAACGGTGTTCGAAGGTGTTCGACGAACAGTTCGACGAACAGTTCGGCGAACACACGGGTGTTCGACGAACCGAACCGAACTCCAACACTACGGGGGTGGCTCAACACTAGTCACCATCTACTTAGTTGGCTGTAGTGGAAGAGGTGACGGTCGCTATTATACTACTTATTCTCTACTGAAATTGATGCCACTTTGGTGGTTTTAGGCCCAAATGTTTTCAAATGTGAACACTCCTGATTGGGTCTCCATCTACTGGGTTGGATGTAGTGGAAGAGGTTTTGGTCTCCTTTATAATAATATACTCTTTTGAAATTTATTTTTTGGTTCAGATATTGTTCTTCACACAGGGGTAAACAGACCTGATAAACTAAAAATTGGTTTATAAAGCAGACTACATCTCAGCTTAAAATTGTTTGGGGCAGATAGTCTTCTCCACACAGGGATAGACAGACTTGATAAACTCAAAATTGGTATATAAAGCAGGCTACATCTCTGCTTAAAATTTTTTGGGGCAGGTATTCTTCTCCACACAGTAGTACACAGACCTGATTAACTCAAAATTGGTATATAAAGCAGACATCTCAGTTTAAATATAAATATGATTACACCTCCTGACAAAGCAGCATATGGAGGAGGTGAAACGCAAGTCTTTTTGGCGCTTCCTCTTCCCACCTTGGTACTTGGCTGTGTGTCCTACAACCATGAGTATAGGTATGTTTGTGTGACATGTCCTTCCTGGCTATAATATATAAATGCAGGGATATTTTGACATACATAGCAATTCATCTATATTATTGGACAATGTCTTATAGCATATGGGCTTAGTTATTTGTTTGAGTTTGGATACAATAAAGCACTATATACTTTATAGCCTACTATGCTACATACCTATTGCTATTGTATTTTACAATTTTGATAGCCCTATAGTACACCAGGTGGGATCAGTGTTCAGTTATTAGCTTTTTGTTTTCTGGTACCTATTATATTGTCTAATATTGAGTATGTGATGTATGTTATGTGATATATTAAATATTTTCTATATAAAGATCATATATTTTTTATCCCATGCACTCTGCTGAGTTCTTTGTTGATACTATCTAAGCTTAAAATTGTTTGGGGTAGATATTGTTCTCCACACAGGGGTACACAGACCTGATAAACTCAAAATGGCTATATAAAGCAGGCTACATCTCAGCTTAAAATTATTTGGGGCAAATATTCTTCTCCACACAGGGGTACACAGACCTGATAAACTCAAAATTGGTATATAAAGCAGACTACATCTCCGCTTAAAATTGTTTCGGGCAGATATTCTTCTCCACACAGTGGTACAAAGACATGATAAACATAAAATTGGTATATAAAGCAGACTACATCTTCGCTTAAAATTGTTTGGGGCAGATAGTGTTCACTAAACAGGGGAAAAAAAAAAGGTTGGGTACGATCAGCTTCCTGACCCTCGACTGTACTGTGCTGTCAGGGCAAGATGATGAGTAGGGTGACTCTGAGGGTGAGGAATGGGATAACGCATTGAATGATGATGAGGTTTTACATCCAACTTGGTGTGAACCCAGAGGCACGCAGCTGAGTAGATCATCTGAGGAGGTGGAGGATGAGGAAGACGAGGAGATTACGTTGCATCCTATGGTGCAGACACGGTGTGATGCAAGCATGAGGAGCACTGCATCCTTAGCGACAACCGTGGGAGTGACCACATTATTTCCAAACTTTGTGATAAAAAACTCAGCAGAGGAAAAGTGCAATAATTTGACTACTACATGCATGAGCCTTCACATGCGCAATCAACATGCATTATTCTGGCAATCTCACTGTGATAAAATGCGGACCTTAACAATCATCAGCAGCCCCATCAAACACATCTGCTACTTCTTCCTCCTCCTCTGTTACCATGCCAAGTATTGTCACACAGGTCTCCCACTGCAGAACTTCTGGTTTTCTACCCTCTCCAGTCAGGCTGAGTGAGAGCCCATCAGCTTTAATGGAAGCGGACATGTCTGTTGTGTTTGTTTCACCGAGCACACCACATGTCTCTCAATCCACCGTAACATCTGCGCCTGCACCTCACTCATGGTCCAGCAGTTTGTCCGTTTCACCATACTCCTCTCTCAGCACTGCAGCCAGCTCTCGGTCCCACACTTGTGGTCTTGTAAGAGATTGATTCCTCCCACATATGACAAAGCTAAGAGGTGGAACTCCCCCATCTCCAACCTGTTGGCCACAGAAATGGTGGTGTCAGGCCCTAATTTTTTGAACTGTAAACACTCCTGTATGGCAGATTTTTTACTCAGGAGGTCACTGGAGAACCTGGGAGAAACCCCCGCAAACACGGAGAGAACACAAACTAATTGCAGATGTTGTCCTCTATCATCATAAAGGAGTTAGCTCATTGTCTAGGAGACCGACCACCGCTTCTGTCTACCTTGTGAACATTGTGTTGTAGCTTTCAAGATGTCACATGTTTACAGAGACAGAGAGGAGCCAGAAGACTGCAGCATCTGATTCCTCCCACTCCTACAGTCATTAGAAGCCTTTTGTCTTCATATTAATCGGTGCAGGGTTTAATCTGCTCAGTTGTGAGCTCCTGGAAGCTTACCATGATTTAGGCTCTCAGCAGATTCGTCCCATGCATCTCCCCTACAGTGATAATGCTGTACCCAAAACATCACACTGTTGCCTACTGTGGAAACCTTGAAAAGGAAGCTGAAGATCCACTACTTGTGACAAGTGTACAATTTGTGGTAACCCTCGTTCCAGCATACCGCTGCACGACTAGCTGTACCCTGACCTACTGTATCCTCACCCATCCCTTGTAGATTGTTTGTGCACACTCATAGGCAGGGTCCTCTCTCCTCTTGTACCAGTCAGTGACCCCTTTTCACATGTAACGCGTCACGGAATAAATGTCACTGTAATAGTAATAATAAATTATAGTACTTGTACTCTGGGTCAATTGATGGCACTTTCCTGGTGTCTACCCGTATTTTGATGTGTTTTGGCAGCTTTTAGGCCTGTTTGAAGGTGTTGTATATGCTTTTTCTTGTCCCCCATTGAATCCTGTGGCGCTCGGAAATGTTCGCCTAACATTCGACGAATAAATTCTGCAAATGTCTAAATATTCGGCGAACATTTCCGAACCGAACATTGAAATGTTCGCTCATCTCTACCCACAACATGGTGCTGTCACCCCCATGTTTCACAGTTGGGATGGTGTTCTTAGGCTTCCAAGCTTCTCCCTTTTGCCTCCAAACGTAACAATGGTCATTATGCCCAAAAAGTTCAATTTTAGTTTCATCAGTTCACAGGACTTGTCTCCAAAAATTCTGATCTTTGTTCCTGTGTGCATTTGCAAACATTAATATGGATATTTTATGTTTCTTTTGGAGTAATGGCTTCTTCCTGGCAGAGTGGCCTCTCAGCCTATGTTGATATAGTACTCGTTTCAATATGGATGCTGACACAATCTTACCAGCTTCTGCCATCTTCTTCACAAGGCCTTTTGCTTTTGTCCTTGGATTGATATGCACATGTCTGGCCCAAACATGTTCATCTCTGGGACACAAAACCCGTCTCCTTCCTGAGCGGTATAATGGCTGGACATTCCCATCTTGTTTGTACTTGAGTATAATTGTTTGTTCAGATGAACGAGGCATCTTCAGGTATCTTGAAATTGTACCCAAGGATGAGCCATACTTGTGCAAGTCCACAATTATCTTTCTGTTATCTTGGCTGATTTCTTTAGACTTTCCCAGGATGTTACATAAAGAAGCAGTGTGTTTCAGGTGTGCATTAAAATACATTCACAGGTGTGTCTCTAATTAACTCAGATGTTGCCAAAAAAACTATCAGAAGCTTCCAAACACATGACATCATCATATAGGCAGTCCAGAATTGTTTGAAGGCATAGTTATCTTAGTGCATGCAAACTTTTGACTTTGCATTAAGTAATATAAATGCCTTAAAGCATTGTCTCTCTCATTATTCTGGCATTTGGCAAATATTAAAAATTATGGCAATCCTAATTGACTTAAAATAGTAAAAGTTTATTCTGATTTCATGTCAGATATTGAGAAAAACATGCATATGTGTTTTTTTATATAGTGTATGTAAGCTTCTGGTTTCAACTGTATGTTCTTGAGTCCAGGTTGCAATGATGTTCTCATTGGCCAACTTTTTTGGCTCCATTGATGAGTCCTATCCTGGCTGTCCCATTCACACAAAAAGCAGGGGTACTTTGTGTATCATCCTTGCTGCCCAAGGAGTAAAGAGAGAGTTTTCAGATCACCATATATTGACCATCCTTGATCCTCATAGTTAAGCTTCTTCAGAATAAAGTCTAAATTCTTATAGCTTTCCTTCAAGAGCACAGCATGCCCTACAGGCACTGAAGCATACTTGCTGCCATTATGCAGTAACACAGCTTATAAACTTTTTTGAATGAATCAAAATCATTGTACTCAATGTTAAATTTTTTGATCAGCCCAGAAGCATCACTGCAATACATTAAAGCACCGTCTTAAGAAAAATATGGAAGGAATTCCTTTTCTCTGCTTCTGTAACATGAAAAATCATTTCTAACCAATTTAATAGCACCACATTCATCCACCAAAGGTCATGGAAAATGGTCAAAGTATGGTGCAAGAAAAAGTCTATGGAGTCAGTGTTTGTAAAAAAACTGTACTTGATAGAATTATTTTTAGTATTTTTACTGAGTTCAGCATTCAACAGCATATAGAAATCACCTCTTACTTTTCAAACAGTTTTACCTTTGCTGACCTGTGTTATTAGTGCATTTATTCTGGCTTCGCACCCTGCATGTTTCAAGAGAGACATGAGGAGATTGTGTGTAGTGATGCCCTAATATTTGAGCAGCCACGGTAAGAGAAAGACAACAGTGTGGAACATCAATTAGTGTCTCAAGAGGTGGATGATAATGAGACACAGTTTCCAACAAGTCATGTTAAGTCAACAAGTCAGGAAGAGAAGGACCAGAGTGAGGAAGTGGCAGACTAGGTGATGAATAATGAAGTCATTGACCTAACTTGGCAAGGTGGTATGCAGAGTGAGCACAGCAACGCAGAGGGGAAATGACCTGCAGCACCACAAAAAGCAGGAGCAGACAGTGGGGTGGCCAGAGAGAGAAGACTGGCAACTGTTCCCCAGAGCACCCACACACATCAAGTTCCTAGGCCAAGGGTTAGATGTTCCCCAGTCTGGCACTTTTTTAAAGAAAGTACAGACGATAAAAGAATGGTCATTTGCAACCTGTGCTCTACCAAGATCTGCAGGCGCCTAACGACTACCAGCCTGACCACAACCAGCATGCTCAGGTGCATGTTATCAAAACACCCAATTAGGTGGGTCAAATGCCTGGGTCCACGATCAATGTCTGTGAGTGTCACCACTGCCTCTTACCCTGTGCTATGTGTTTGCAAATCCCCTGTTAATGACACAGGCATGGATGTTTCCTGCCCTGCGCCTGTTGTTGCACATTCACAAGCATCATCAGCAACCTTGTAAAAGTTGTTGTGCCAGCACAGCAGTCAGCTGTCCCTACCCCAGGCCTTGGAACGCAAAAATAAGTAACCAACCACCCAACCACAGGTCCAAACACAGAAAGGACACTGAAAATGTTGGGCTTGTGGACACTGAGGCTTTCCGCAACCTCATGGCGGAATCCATTCCTTGGTATTCTCTCCCCAACCACTACTATTTTGCCCGGAAAGCCATCCCATACCAGTTTGTGTCCCATATCAACACTCATGCCTTGACCAACGAAGTTACTGGGAAGGTCTACTTAACCATAGACATGTGGAAAAGTGCTTTTGGTATGCTACATTTCCCTTGGCAGCACATTGGGTAAATATGGTGGAAGCCGAGAAAGAGTTGGACCCTGGGATGGCACACGTGTTACTGATGCCTAGAAAGTCAGGCCCAAGATCCATCAGGATATTACCCTACTCTTACTCCAGTTTCTGCACCCCTTCCTCCTCCTCATCCTCCATCTCAGAGTTATCATCCATATCAGTCGCAATTTGGAAGCATTGCAGCACTGCCTCCATGAAGCGGCAACAGGCTCTGCTTCATATCATATCTTTAGGTGACAAAAAGCACACCACTGCAGAGTGGTTGAAAGGTCTAACAGGCCAGGCAGATCTGTGGTTCTCGCCACTGAACCTACAAGCAGGCATGGTTGTTTATGATAATGGCTGTCATCTGGTAGCTGCTCTGAAGTTTGGCAACCTCGCACAAGTACCATTCCTGGCCCTCGTGCTTAACTTTATGGTTCAGCTCTTCCTGAAATCCTATTCAGTTAGGCGTTAGCTAAAGATACAGGTGATGATGAAGATTTGAAGGCACGCTGCATGTGCACCCATTTCCTCAAGTCACCTATAGCTTCCACTGGTCTGACAGTGCTGCTGCAGTGCTTGAATGTGCCACCTCACCAACTGGTTTCCGACCTGCCCACACACTGGAACGCAAGATTAACCCTTTTACAACCCAAGGTGGTTTGCACGTTAATGACCAGGCCAATTTTTACAATTCTGACCACTGTCAATTTATGAGGTAATTATTCTTGAACGCTTTAACAGATCCCCCTGATTCTGAGATTGTTTTTTTGTGATGTATTGTACTTCATGATTGTGGTAAAATTTCTTCGATATCACTTGCGTTTATTTGTGAAAAAAATGGAAATTTGGCGAAAAGGTAGCAATTTTCTAAATTTGAATTTTTATGCCCTTAAATCAGAGAGATATGTCACACAAAAGAGTTAATAAATAACATTTCCCACATGTCTACATTACATCAGCACAATTTTGGTACCAATTTTTTTTATTAGGGAGCTATAAGGGTTAAAAGTTGACCAGCGATTTCTCATTTTTCCAACAAAATTTACAAAACCATTTTTTTAGGGACCACATCACATTTGAAGTGACTTTGAGGGGTCTTCATGACAGAAAATACCCAAAGGTGACTCCATTCTAAAAAGTGCACCCCTCAAGGTGCTCAAAACCACATTCAAGAACTTTATTAACCCTTCAGGTGCTTCACAGGAAGTTTTGGAATGTGGAAGAAAAAAATAAAAAATGTATTTTTTTTCACAAAAATGTTATTTTAAACCCAATTTTTTTTATTTTCGCAGGGGTAACAGGAAAAAATGGACCCCAAAATTTGTTGATAAATTTCCCCTGAGCACGCAGATACCCCATATGTGGGGAAAAACTACTGTTTGGGTGCACGGCAGGGTTTGGAAGGGAAGGAGAACCATTTGACTTTTTGATTGTAAAATTTGCTTGAATAATTAGTGGACGTCATGTTGCGTTTGGAGAGCCCCTGATGTGCCTAAACAGTGGAAACCCCCCACAAGTGACACCATTTTGGAAAGTAGACTCCTCAGGGAACTTATCAAGACATGTGTTGAGTACCTTTAACCCCCAGGTGCTGCACAGAAGTTTATAACATTGAGCCGTAAAAATAAAATTTTCACATTTTTCCAGCAAAAATGTTTTTCAGCCCCCAATTTTGCATTTTCATAAGGGTAACAGAAGAAATTGCACCATGCAGTTTGTTGTGAAATTTCTCCTGAGTAAGCAGATACCTCATATGTGGGGTAAAAAGACTGTTTGGGCGCACGGCAGGGTTCGGAAGGGAAGGAACGCCATTTGACTTTTTGATTGTAAAATTTGCTTGAATAATTAGCAGACGCCATGTTGCGTTTGGAGAGCCCCTGATGTGCCTAAACAGTGGAAACCCACCACAAGTGACACCATTTTGGAAACTATACCCCTCAGGGAACTTATCTAGATGTGTGTTGAGAACCTTGAACCCCCAGGTGCTTCACAGAAGTTTATAACATTGAGCCGTAAAAATAAAATTTTCCCATTTTTCCCACAAAAATGTTTTTCAGCCCCCAATTTTGCATTTTCATAAGGGTAACAGGAGAAATTTCACCATGCAGTTTGTTTTGCAATTTCTGCTGAGTAAGCAGATACCCCATATGTGGGGGAAAACCACTGCTTGGGCATACGGCAGGGTTCGGAAGGAAAGGAATGCCATTTGACTTTTGAATGTAAAATTTGCTTGAACAATTAGCGGATGTGCCCCTGATGTGCCTAAACAGAGGAAAAACCCCAAAAGTGATACCATTTTGGAAACTAGACCCCTCAGGGAACTTATCTGGATGAGTGGTGAGCACCCTGAACCCCCAAGTCCTTTACAGAAGTTTATAACATGGAGCCGTGAAAATAAAAAAATCAAACTTTTTCCACAAAAATGATGTTTTAGCCCCAATTTTTTTATTTTCACAAGGGTAAGAGGAGAAAATAGACTCCAAAAACTTTTGTGCAATGTCTCCTGAGTACGCCAATACCCCATATGTGGGGAAAATACAGTGTTTGGGCGCACGGCAGGGTTCAGGAGTGAAGGAGCACTGTGTGACTTTTTGAACGCAAAATTGGCTGGAATCAAGAGCGGACGCCAGGTCGCGTTTGGAGAGCCCATGATGTGCCTAAGTATTGGAAACCCCCAACAAGTGACCCCATTTTAGAAACTACATCCCTCAAGGATTTTATCAAGGGATATAGTGAACATTTTCAACCCAGAGGTACGACACAGAATTTGATAACATTAGGTCATCAAGTGCTCGCTACTTGAGTTTGCATCGGGTACTCGGGTATGCACCATGTATCGCGGGTGCTTGAGTGACATGCTCGAGTCCCCGCCCACATGTTTCTTGGTTATTAGACACCCCCAAAAAATTTGCAGCGATCACTCGTGCATGGCATGCAATCCCCGTAAGGATGTTTTGGCCCCGAAGCATATGGGGCGGAGACTCGAGCATGTCACTCGAGCACCCGTGATTCTTAGTGCATACCCGAGCACCCGATGCAAACTCAAGTAGCGAGCACTTGCGCTCAACACTAGTCGCCATATCGTCATCTTTTTTTTTTTTTTTCTTTTGAAAAAAATCCTAACCCTAACCCCAACCCCAACCCCAACCCCAACCCCAACCCCAACCCCAACCCCAACCCTAACCCTAACCCTAACCCTAGCACAACCCTAACCCGAGAGTTTATTTTTTATGCCGTTCCTCGTGCGGTATAAGTGATTAGACGTCTTTATTCTTCGGGTCGGTGCGATTACAGCGATATCAGATTCATATCGGGTATTTATGATTGACAGCTGTCAGACACTAAAAGGCGCATGATGTACTATTCCGTACCAGGAACTTAAAGCCCAGGGCGCAGGTATGGAATAGTACATTATGGTCTTTAAAGGGGTTAAATATGTTGGCAAGGCTTTGTGAGCAGCAGAAGGCAGTAGTTAAATACCAGATACAACATGCCCGTCAGTAGTTCAGTCAGCCTCCGCACATCACAACTGACTAGTGGGCATGGTTGTCTGAGATATGTGCGGTTCTTTAAAACTTTGAGGAATCAATCAAAATAGAGAGTGGTGATGATGACATAATTAGGATAACCATCCCGCTTCTGTGTACACTGAAATGCTCGCTGCTCACAATTAAAGAGGAAGATTTGCATGCGGACCAGGTGGTGATGGAGGAAGTAAGTGCCCAGAGTGATACTACTCATCTCTGCCTTATCTCATCCTCTCTGCATGGAATGGGTGATAAAAAGAAGAAGAAGGAGCATGGGATGGTTTCCTGCGCTACAGAGAGTACTACCAACACAAGCTTCTCATCTATTCAGTGTACATGGCCTGAAGACGAGGAACAGGAGGAGGAGAGGGAGGAAGAGGAGGAGATGGAGAGTCATCCTCCTGATGGAGACAGGGAAGTCTTGCCTGTTGGGAGTCTGGCACACATGGCAACCTTTATGTCCTGCTGCCTCTCACGTAACCATTTTGGCCACCACAGATTACGGGTTGTTCATCCTTCTCGACCCATGTTACAAGGAGAACATTCCATCACTCTTTCCTGTGGTGGAGAGGGCTACTAAAATGGTGCAATACCACAAGGCCATAGTTAAATATTTGGTGAAAAAATTCCCACCTGACAACGGTGGCAGAAGATGTAGAGTTCTTTGGACAATCAAGGAGTAGAGAAGAGAGAGACGCACACCAGGTCCAACAGAGGCAGGGGAACAATATCAAAGATCTGGGACAGTTTTATTAGACCCTCCCAGCGCCAAGGCCCCTGATTTGTGGGGTACTCTGTTAAAGAGGGAAAAATTTATGAAGATGGTGAAGGAGTACCTAACCTATCATACCAGTGTCCTCTGTGATTCCACTGTGCCGTACAACTATTGGGTGCCCAAGATGGACAAGTGGCATGGAGGTCTTACGTCTTGGAGGTGCTGGCCTGCCCTTCCCCTAGCATTTTGGCAGAGTGGGTTTTTAGTGCTGCCGGGGACATAATAACTGATAGGCAGATCCACCTGTCAACTGAAAATGCTGATGGTCTGACTCTTATCAAAATGAACAAGGCCTCTATTGGCCAGACTTCTCAACCCCACCGGATGACAGCAGCGGAACATAAAGTCAACTAATATGTTCTTTTTACAATGTATTCCCATGCACCCCTTCCAACCCAAGCACAGGTAAACAATTCTGGTTTCTAATTTTTAAGTATTCTCCTCCTCCTCCTCCACTATATCTACAAGGTCATGATATAACCCTCGATCCTAGTTTTTCAAGGGTGTGCATGATACCCTACTATATAATTTTTAGAGGCCTACCTCAAAAATTCTCTTACATATATATACTGTATATATATGTATACCCTCCAGGGGTAAATGTTTTTCATCCTGTCGAAATGGTAAATAAATATTTTCTGAGCCCTCTACATCTGTTCCAGTGTGTATCACAGTGCCTCCTTCAAATTTTTGGCAGCTCTTACACTCTAGGAGTCCCCAGCAACTCTTTCTAACTGAACTGCTCTGACCCTCTGCTCTTCACTAGTTACATTGAATGTGGTCTTCCCCATCACATCATTGTTTTGTGTTGTTTCTTACATTTTTTAATACAGCAATGGTGATAAGATGCTGTCAATCCACATAGTCCTCACTAGCCACATCAGCAGCTTTAGTTTCTTTCAAGTCAAGTTTTTGCTTTTTACCATCTTGTTCAGTTTCTCATTGTCTCATATGAGTATCATCTGATGGAAATGAGTATTCCTTATGATCACATACATCTCTTCCACAATCCACAACATGATAGCTTCTTTCCATGTATTCATGAACAGATTCAGGCTGTTTATGGTCCTCTGTAGGCAGAAATTCACAAAAAAGGCAAAATTTATTGATTTAATGATCATTGACAGTGTACCAGCCATGTGTTATGCAATAGTCATGGGAGAGGGCCTCCTTAGGATGACAATCAAAACATTTTTGGGCAAATTTTTCGGTCTCACCCCTGTTAATAATTCCCATTGGTGTGATTGTAAAATACACAAAATTTCATAACATTGCAACATTGTTTACTGGTGGCTCAATCATTACAAAACTAACAATTATTTGTAATAAATGACTTGCAGCAAAGTAAATGTACAATTTCACAGCAGATTCACGGTTTCACTTTTTTTAACGAAACCTGCTTTATTTGGTTTCAAGATAGTCACGGTGATGCTTCTCCGCACACTGGAAAATAAACTGTTTCTGGTCTTTTTGAGTTCTCAGTGAAGAATTGAATATACTCATGAGTGCAATCGAGCATTTGGCGTCATCATTCACGTTTTCAATCCGGCCACTTTTGAGGATGCACCGATGTAACTTGCATTGGTGTGCCACAGATAATGATCTTGATGAAGAAAATCTTGGTTTATTTCCAGTGCAACAAACAGCATTTCAGTGCTGGACGACATGAAGTGATGAGGCTTCTTGTGTGACAAGGTGTTCGGCAAGCTGCACACGAGTTGAGCAGACGTTGTTGCCTTCCTTCTGCAGAGCCAGTACCATCTCAACCTTTTCTGTGGTTGGAACCTCACAATCAAAAAAAGCCACACCCACCATAATCTCACTGAGGCACCACAGGTGTACGTTGAAAGTTTTTATGCTGCCTCAGCAACAGGCATGTTGATTCCTTTGTATGTTATGAGTTCTTGCAGTATTGTCAAGTCATTTCACAGCAATGTCGCTGGGATCTGACAGAGGTACCAAGCCTTCAAGTATAAGCGGACAGTGCAAAATTGATGGAGATTTTTTAACTCTGTCAAAGTTAAACGAAATTGGTGATGAAACATGAAGATCTTCAGAGCGTATATATCACTTTGGCCATCCATCAGAAATGAATGTTCCTTCTGGCTGCATACATCTCTTCCACAGTCCACAACATGATAGCTTCTTCCCATGCATTCATTGACAGATTCTGCCTCTTTGTACAATCTTTTAAAATGTGAAAGTCCCAATCAATATAATCAATATAAAACTCACAATCTTTTAACATTTGTCAAATAATTTATTCTGAGGCCCTCCTCTATGTGTCTTCCAGGGTGTATTGCAGGCCCTCCTTCTAATTTTTGGCAGCCTTTTCACTTAGTGCATAGGTTTTATGAGTCTAGGAGTCCCACTACCTAACAATTTTAATAAAATGTGTATGAGGCCCTTCTTTCTGTCTAATACAGTGTGTCCCTCTTCCTTCTAATTTTTGGCAGTTCTTGCATTGTCCGCATAGGCTTTGTGGGTTTCAGAGTCCCTCCTTCATAAATTAAACAATTATGTTAAAATTATATTTACCAGTGGATGTTTCTTTCATCTTTCGTCATTGAAAGCAATGTGAAAGTGCAAAAACGCAGCAAAAATGAAATGTGTGAACATAACCTAAGAGGTGGATGAGCCATTTTTCTCTCTTTTTTAATTTACCTTATATGTAAGTCATTATTCTAGAAAGAATGTTTACTAACACTTTTTCCTTTTAAAATCCATTTATCTTCGGTTTTGGAAGTTTTATTGTCACTATGTAAAAGTGGCTCAATACTCTGATAACATTGTTCCCAGCAGTGACCTGGGAGTCAGAGATGCATTCAGGAATCTTCCCCATGCTGATCTCATTCAATTTCAGCACTGTTTCCATCCATTTCAGTGATTTTACTCCCCCCTGAGACCTTCAGGGAGGGTCTGCCGGAAAAATGCTTGGGTTTCCCATTGACATCCATTATACACATTACTCGAATCGAGCACCTGAGCAGTCAGATGTGCTTGATTCAAGTAACCAGCACTCAACCACTTTAGTCCTTGCTCATCATCAGTGCTGGCACATAGCCAGGTGACATGCTATAGTTAGTGACCATCTTAATTTGGTACACCTTGTTGTGGTAGATGGCTTCTATGCTTTTTGGATCAAATGAGCGTCAATTAAGTACCCTATATTTGCTACATATATTACTACTAATTGTATACTTACAATTCAATATTTTGTCTGTTAGTGGCCACAGTGTGAAAGTGCACCTACACATTACTCTTATACCAACAGATGTGCTGTATCATATTTTTGGCTTTGCTTTAGTTCCTTGTACTCTGTAGATATGAGTGTGTTGCCCCCCTTTTGGGCTGTGCACCTTTTCTATTTAGCTTTCACAGGCAGGTGTAAAACAGTCATGCCCACATCCTTCTCTGCTCCAGCTACAGGTGCATCTCAAAAAATTAGAATATCATCAAAAAGTTAATTAATTTCAAATCTTCAATGCAAAAAGTGAAACTCATATATTATATAAAGTCAGTACAAACAGAGTGATTTATTTCAAGTGTTTATTTCTGTTAATGTTGATGATTATGGATTAAAGCCAATGAAAACAACAAAAAAAATCCCAGTAAATTAAATAATTAACAATTAACACCTGCAAAGGCTTCCTAAGCATTTAAAAAGGTCCCTTAGTCTGTTTCAGTAGGCTCCACAATCATGGGGAAGACTGCTGACTTGACAGATGTTCAGAAGGCAGTCATTGATATACTCCACAAGGTCCCAAAGTTCCAATTTTCATTTGGAAATCAAGGTTCCATAGTATGGAGGAAAAGTGGAGAGGCACACTATATAAGCTGCTTGAGGTCTAGTGTGAAGTTTCCACAATCAGTGATGGTTTGGGGAGCCATGTCATCTGCTGTGTTGGTCCACTGTGTTTAATCAAGACCAAAGTCAGCGCAGCCGTCTACCAGGAAGTTTTAGAGCACTTCATGGTTCTCCCTGCCGACAAGCTTTTTGGAGATGGAAATTTCATTCTCCAGCAGGACTTGGCACCTGTCCACACTGCCAAAAGTACCAATACCTCATTTAAAAACAACAGTATCACTGTGCTTGATTGGCTAGCAAACTCGCCTGACTTTAACCTCATAGAGAATCTATAGGGTATTGTCATGAGGAAGATGAGAGACACCAAACCCAACAATGCAGACGAGCCGAAGGCAGCTATCAAAGCAATCTGGGGTTCCATAACACCTCAGCAGTGCCACAGGCTGATCGCCTCCATGCCACGCCACAGTGATGCAGTAATTGATGCAAAAGGAGCCCCGACCAAGTATTGAGTGCATTTACTGAACATACATTTCAGTAGGCCAACATTTTGGATTTTAAAATCATTTTTCAAGCTGTTGTTATAAAGTATTCTAATTTACTGAGATAATGACTTTTGTGTTTTCATTGGATGTAAGCCATAATCATCAACATTAACAGAAATAAACACTTGAAATAGATCACTCTGTTTGTAATGACTCTATATAATATATGAGTTTCACTTTTTGAATTGAAGAATTGAAATAAATTAACTTTTTGGTGATATTCTAATTTAGTGAGATGCACCTGTACTTTAAAGTCTGCTGATACATAATGTTAATGAGGTGACTTACTAAAGTTAGAAGCCATCTTAATTATTTACAGGATGAAGGATGGTTTTTACGTTTTTTTAAATATACACGTGTAAACTAAGTACCCTATGTTTTTACGTGTTTTACTATCTATTATTAGGATCATATATTTCTTATCTATTCATTTATTTAATTCTAGGTTGTGCTTGTCTGTTATTGTCCAAAGTATAAATATGCACCCACTTATTACACTTATACCAGGTGTGCTGACCCAATGTTTTCGGTTATGGTTTATTACCATGTTTACCTTCTCAATTTCTGTTTGTACAGTGCTGAAACAGTGCGTGTGTATACAGATTTGGAAGTACAGAAAGTGCTTCCTTTTCAGCAGCCAGTGGTACCCGAAGACCCAGGCAGCCCTGCTATGCAGGCAAGAGGATGAAATTTACCTTTTACTAAGGAAAATATATTATCCAGAGATTAAAGACAAATCAGCAATATAAAGAATGTATTAGTATGTTAAAATGTCCCCCTTAAAGGTCTTTTAAGGCTGTATAGGAGGCATAGTGTGCAAAATAAATGAAAAAATATATAAGTAAAAAAAGTAAAAACAAAATAAAAAAAAAAAATTAAAAACTAAAAAGACAAAAAAATGACACTGAGACTTAATCAATGTTACTAGCTCCATCAAAAAAATATATGCCCTTTTTTTCTTTACATTTTACCCAGATATCATAAAAAAAATAAAGAATATAAAACGTCATAAAAATTACGCCACACATTGCAAAAAAAAAGCAAAAATTACTTGAATATTCGAATATAAAAATTTGTAGAGCCATTTAAACTGTATGTATGATAAAACTCTAAAATGGGCATGGTGATGAAGGGGGAAAATTGGCACTGTCTTGGACTGGCTAAACACAAATATATAAAAATCAAAACATGGTACTAGTGATGAGCGAGCGTGCTCGCAACTGCTCGGTACTTGCCCAAGCATCTCACTGTTCTAGATGCTCGGTGCTTGACGAGTACTTCTTGAATGCTCAGGCGGGAGCTCGAGTACCCGCTCCGCGTGTTTGGCGCTGTTTAGACAGCGAATAAACATGCGGGGATTGCCTGCCAGTCACTGAAATGCTGCAGCCTTTTTGGTTGTGGCATTACAGTGACTGGCTGGCCGCATAGCATCATCGGGTCTATGCGATGACCCTATGCTCATCTCAATCTACCATTCAGACAGACAGAGAAGGGAGAGGTGCTGCTGAGCTTGGGAGAGAATTGACAGTTTATTTAGTTAGTTGGAATGTATATTTCTCTGGAATACCTAACAGTCCTTCTAAGGACTAATCCAAATGCATATCAATCCTGGTGATAGTAGGAGTAAGGCAAGCATAGCTGAGTGTATAAAGCAGAATAGGGTCCATTGCATGTTCTGTTTACTGCTGTTACTGATATCCATAGCCATAGATATCAGGGCTAATATTCTTCTTGCTCTTAATCCTGATTATTTGTTAGAAAATCAATATAATCCACAATTTTTACTGCTCCATTTGCTTGTTAGCAGCATATAGCCGGATTTGTTTGATTTTATTCACATTGCTGTATTGTGAAAGCAGAGAAACTTGTTTATTATCTCAGATGATCCAATATTACTGCTGTAATTATCCTGAAATTTATTGGGAACGTGACAAATATTAAACTCCATTGAAAGTCTGCCAATTGTGTGTTGTTCAAACCTATTCACACTTGGTTGCTGTCTAATACCATACTAATAGGTCACTGCCTAAAACCGTGAACATCAAACTTGATCCAACATTACTGGGTAATAATCCTGACAATTTTGGGAGCGTGTCAAATATTATACTCCATTCAAAGTCTGCCAGTTGTGTGTTGTTCAAACCTATTAAACACTTGGTCGCTGACTAACACCATACTCTAAGGCTACTGACTAAAACCATTGTCATCAGATGTGATCTGATATTACTGCGGTAATAATCCTGACATTCTTGGGAACGGGACAAATATTAAACTCCATTTAAAATGGGCAAGGCATGTGGTAAGGGACTGGGAAGTGGATGTGATGGTGCACACAGAGGCTGAGGCCATGGCAAGCTGAAATTGTGCCTGCTGAGGGAGCACAACAAGCATCCACATTATGTCGCCCTACCCTCCTGTCTAACTTTGTAGGGTGCAGAGGAACACCACTATTGAAGCCAGAGCAGTGTGAAAAGGTTGTTTGTTGGATAGAAGATAATTCTTTCAGTCAGTTTGCCACCACCACCCTGTCTTCCACACGGTCAAGTCTCAGTAGCCATGAGTCTGGACCACTTATTCCTCACCCTGATCCTCCTTCCTCCCACCATGCCGAGTGCCTGGAGACAACTCATCCCACACTTGGACACTTCGAAGAGCTGTTCTGTTCATCTTTCAATTTATAGATTATGGCCTCGTTCAGCTTCAAACGGGCCAACAGAAGATTGCATGTAGCAATGCCCAAATATTTCAGCAGCCATGGTCACCCAAAGGTGTTGGTGGGAAAGTGCAATTACTGTTGCAAGAGGTGGATGATGGTGAGACACAATGGACAGAAAGTCAGGAGGAGGACCAGGGTGCGGAAGTGTAAGATGAGTTGGTTAATGATGAAGTCGATGGGCCGAACGCCAGGGTCCAGAAGCAGTGTCTGCGGGTGACACCACTGCCTCTTCCCCTGTTGTACGCCAAGCCTCTGTCCATGATGCAGGCGAAGATGCCTCCCATACTGCACCTGTCGTTGCACACTTGCAATCATCACTGTCAGCAACCATGTCCACATCCTTGTCCCAGAATTCAGTTGTCCCTACCCCAGTCCTTTGAACGCAAGCCCAAATATGCAGCCAGCCACCCAGCCACCCACAGACCACAATACTAAACTGCCACATTTTTCGACTGCTTGCACTACAAATTTTGCCTTTTAGGCTTGTGGAGGCGGAAACTTTCCGCAACCTCATGGCGGCTTGCCCTTGGTACTCGGTCCCCAGCCCCACTATTTCTCCTGGTGTCATCACCGCCCTATACAAGCAAGGGTCCCAGAACATTACCCTTACACTTGGACACTCCGAAGAGCTGTTCACCTTTTCAATTATAGATTCAGGCCTATCACTTGGTCCGCTTCAAGAAGGGCATGAGGGGATCGCATGTAGTGATGCCCAAATATTTGAGCAGCCACGGTCACACAAAGGCGATGGTGGGAAAGTGCAATTACTGTCGCAAGACGTGGATGATGATGAGACACAATTGCCAGCAAGTCAGCAAGAGGCCCTGGGTGCCTACGTGGAAGACAAGGTGGTGGACTATGAAGTCACTGACCCAACCTGGCAAAGTGGCATGCATAGCAAGGACAGCAGCACAGAGGGAGAGGGAGAATTAGCAACGCAACAGGCAGGAACAAGCAGTGGGATGGCCACAAACACAAGGTGAGGAACCGTTCCTCAGAACACCAACACGAGGGAAGTTGCAAGTCCAATTGTTAGGTCTTCCCGAGTCTGGCTCTTTTTTTAAGACTGTCCAGTTAACCCCAAAAAGACCATTTGCAACATCTGCCATGCCAGCATCAGTAGGGGAAGCAAAACTACCAGCCTGACCACCGCCAGAATGCTTAGGCATATGACAGCAAAGCACCAGACCAGTTGGGCTGAATGCCAGAATCCAGAAACAGTATCTCCAGGTGACACTACTGCCTTTTGCCTTTTCCGCTGTTGTGCATGCATGCCAATGCCCTGTCCATGACGCAGGCAAAGATGCCTCCCACCCTGCACCTGTTATTGCACACTTGCAACCACCACCATCAGCCCACGTACATGTCCTTGTTCCAGCGCAGCGTTTAGTTGTCCCTACCCCAATCCTTTGAATTCAAGCGCAAATACGCAGCCAACACCCCACAGGCCACAATACTAAACTGCCACATTTCTCGAATGTTTGCACTTTTAGACTCATAGAAATGGAATCTTTCCTCTACCTCATGGCGATCACTGTCCCTTGGTACTCGGTCCCCAGCTGCCTCTATTTCTCCTGGTGTGCCGTCCCCGCCTTACACAAGCACATGTCCCAGAACATTCCCCTTGCCATCAACAACACAGTTACTGGGAAGGTTCACCTAACCACGGACACGTGGACAAGTGGCCAGGGATGGTACATCTCACTGACGGCACACGGGGTTAATATTGTGGAAGTCATATTGTGGAAGTCAGGACCCAGTCGGACCATGGGACAGAACGCGTCCTCCCGACGCCGATGATTTCAGACCCTGGTCAATCAGGGTTGCCCCCACATTCTACAGCTCCGGCACCTCCTCCTCCTCAGCCTGCATCTCTGAAATGACCTCATCTGTCAGAAGCTGGAAGTACTTCAGCACTGCCTCGGCCAAGCGGCAACAGGCTGTGCTGAAGCTAATGTGCTTAGGTGACAAACCACACACCACTGCAGAGTTGTTGACTGCTGTAACAGAGCAGGCAGATATGTGGCTGTCACCACTGAACCTACAGCCAGGCCTGGTCATGTGTGATAAAGGCCAGAACCTGGTGGCGGCTCTGAGTCTTGGCAACCTCACACGTGTACCATGTCTGGTCCATGTGCTCAATATAGTGGTTCAGTGGTTTTCTCAATACCTACCCGGATCTGCCAGAGCTGCTTGTGAAAGTATGCCGCATGTGTGCCCATTTCGGAAATTCACCTACAGCTTCCGCTGCCCTCGACGTCCTTCAGCAGCATTTGCAGCTGTCAGCTCACCGACCGGTGTGCAATGTCACCACACGTTGGAACTCAATGTTGCAGATGTTGGGAAGGATTTGTGAGCAGCAGAGGGTAGTTGTTGAGTACGAGCTTTAACACGCCCATCGGTATTCAATTCAGCCTCTGCACATAAGAACTGAGGAGTGGGCATCCATGTCAGACATCTGTGCCATCCTCCAAAACTTTGAGGACTCCATCAAGATGGTGAGTGGCCCTGATGCCATAATTAACCAAACCATACCACTTCTCTGTCTACTGAAATGGTCGCTGCTCACAATTAAAGAGGAGGCATTGCAGACAGAGCACAATGAGATGGAGCAAGGAACTATATAGGGTAATGCCACACATCCCATCCACATCTCATCACAATGCGGATTGGGTGATAATGAGGAGTAGGAGGAAGAGGAGGAGGAACAGGAGCTTTTTACCTGTGCTACAAATGGTGCTACCCACACAAGAGTTATTCCGTCTGTTCAATGTGGATGGCCTAAAGAGTGGGAGAATGAGGAAGAGGACCAGGAGGAGGATGAGGAGAAAGAGAGCATGGACATTCGTCCTCTTGGTCAGGACAGGGAAGTCTTGGCTATTGGCAGTCTGGCACACATGGCTGAATTTATGTTCCGCCGCCTTTCCCGTGACCCTCGCGTTGTACGTATTTTGGGTAACGATAATTACTGGTTGGTCACACTTTTAGACCCACGCTATAAGGAGAACTTCCTATCTCTCCTTACCATGGCAGAGAGGTCCAATGTTGCAGTACTAGAAGGCCCTTGTTGAATAATTATTAAAAAAAATTCCCATCTGAAAATGCTGGTGGCTGGGGTCACAATTTGTTGGACAAACAAGGAGTTCAGATGAGGGAGACACAAATACGATGCAGCAGAGGCAGGGTAACACTGTCAAAGGTCTGGGACAGTTTTCTCAGACCCTCCCAGCACCCAGGCCCCGATGTGCGGGGTACTCTGACAAGGAGGGAAAAGTTTGGGAAGATGCTAAAGGAGTACCTTGCCGACCGTACCAATGGTCTCTGTGATTCCTCTGTGCCTTTTAACTATTGGGTATCCAAGCTGGACACGTGGCATGAACTTGCTCTCTATGCCTTGGAGGTCTTGGCCTGCCCTGCCTCTAGCATGTTTTCAGAGTGGATTTTTAATGCCGCCGGGGGTATTATAATATAACTGATAGGCACACCCCCCTGTCAACTGAAAATGCTGACAGGCTGACTCTTATAAAAATGAACAAGGGCTGGATTGGGCCAGACTTCTCAACGCCACCGGATGAAGCAGTGGAACATAAAGTCAATTTCAGTGTTTTTTTGCGGGGGTATATTCCCATGCACACCCAGACATGGGTATACGCTTCCCGATTTCATCTATTTTATGTTGTCCTCCTCCTTCTCCTTCTCCTCATCCTCCACCACCATTTCATCAGAGTGACCGTATGCAACACCCACATAATTTTTTTTAAGGGTGTTTATGATGCTTGTAGGGAATATTTTTTGAGGCCTACCTCTATCATTCTGTATGTTATACAGTATGTTCATGCATACCCACTAGGGGTAAATGTTTTTCAGCCCATGCAATTAGTGCATGGGCATTACCAGTATAGAAGACCCACTCATTAATAATGTAATCAATTTTTTTAATGAGGACCTCCTCTATATCTCTCAAGGGGTATTGGAGTGTGTCCAAATTTTTGGCAGTCCGTGCAGTCACTGCATGGGCATTACCACTATAGGAGACCCACTTCTTAATAATTGGGAACATTTTTTTTTATGAAAACCTCCTGTACATCTCTTCAAAGGAGTATTGGAGTGCGTCCAAATTTTTGGCAGCCCTTGCAGTCACTGCATGGGCATTACCAGCATAGGAGATTCGCTCCATAAAAATGGGAACAATTTTTTTAATGAGGACCTCCTCTACATCCCTTAAAAGGGGTATTGTAGTGTGTCCAAATTTTTGGCAGCCCGTGCAGTCACTGCAGACACAATAGCAGCATAGGAGACCCACTGTTTAATAATGAGAACAACAGAGCATAGCCGGCTGATGGCCCTCTAACAATAGTGAGGGATGACTGCTGGCCCTCTAACAATAGTAAGGGCTGCCTGATGGTCTTGTAAAAATGGGCTTTGTGACTTTCAGAGTCCCTCCTTTATAAATTAAACAGGATGTGTCTGATCATGTCTCACACATCACATGGCCAGATAAGGTAGTAAAATGTTAAAATTAAGTTTACTGGTGAATGTATTTTCCCCCTTTGAAAGCAATGCAAAAGTGTAAAAACACATCAAAAACGCTACGTGTGAACATAGCTCAAGGTGTGGAGGAGAATTCTTGTTTTTGGTTATTTATTTTACCTTATATACAAGTCATTACCCTGGAAAGAATGTTCCTTAACATTTTTTCCAGGAAAATCAATTTTTGCTTCATTTTTATGTTTTATTGTCAGTCCATAAAAGTGGCGTAATACTCTGACAGCATTGTTCACAGCAGTGACCTGGGAGTCAGAGATGAGAGTCAGAGTGGCTTACCCATGCTCTTCCCATAGACCATTTTAGCACTATTTCAATCAATTTGGCTAACTTATAGACCCCCTCCAGACCTCCGGGGGTAGGCCGCCAGAAAAATGCTCGAGTTTCCCATAGACTTACATTGGGCTCTTTGCTCTGGTTGAGCACACGAGTATTACGATTTGCTCGACCCAAGAAACGAGCACCCGAGCACTTTAGTGCTCACCCATCACTACATGTTACATAAATAATGTATAACTTGTCCTAGATATCAAGGCCTTGAAGAGGTTTAACACTTTTAGCAAAGTAAACCCCAAATTATTTCTGGTATTTATTATAAAAAAGCCAGATAAAGCTGAGTGTACACTTTTTTTAAAGCCCAATGTCATGCTTGAAATCAGAATGAGCTTCAAAAAGTGAAAAGTAACATTTAAAAAGTGCACTAGAATGTGATCTATTGTAGCCCTCTCCAGCAGGAAAAGGGCCCCCAAAAAACGTTGTTTGTCCATCCGAATCAGAAGGCTACAGCGAGGGTCAGGGACAAGTGGCCTCCTCTAGCCCAAGCCAGAGGAGATCCAATCTTGCTCCCAGCATTTGCCTGGGTTCCCACCAAAGAGAGAACTAGGAGCCATTGACTGCCAGCTCCCCTTCTGAGAGGGGAGAAGCATGGTTCAGGGGGGAGTGGAACCTGATGGCCACACACTCCCTCCCTAAACCTATCAAGAGAGGAACCCGTAATGGAACCGCATCCTGATAAATCCTATAAATAAAGACACACAGTGAAATGTCACAGTTATGACAATCAAAATAAATAGTGAAGGTTATTCAGTGTAATACTGACAGGGTCTTCAATCGGAGAAGGACCCCCAATAACTGTTCCCCATCCCTCAAAGCAAGAAGGCCACATCAAGGGTCAGGGACAAATGGCCTCCTCTAGCTGAAGCCAAAGGTGTCCCAATCTTACTACCAGCATCTGTCTGGGTTCCCACCCAAGTGATAACTAGGAGCCATCAACTGTTAGCTCTCCTCCCGAGAGGAGAGCCAAGAGTCAGGGGGGAGCATAACCCAATGGTGGCACACTTTCTGCCTAAACCTGAGAGGAACCTGTAAGGGAACCCCATGCTGACAAATGCTTTTAATAAAAACACACAGTGAAATGGGTGAGACATATTGAAAACAATCAAAATAAATAGCGAAGATAATTCAGAGTAATACTGCCCGGACCTTCAACCAGGAATTTAAAACAGTTCCCCATCTTGGCCATCCTGGCTGAGCATCCAATGCTCTAGTTCAAGCATCCTGACACTGTTCTAATCTCTGTGATTTGACTACTATGATGACATCATAGTAGCTGCAAACATCACTACTGCCACCATTCTCTGAGCTCAGTGGCATGTGTAATCTACATTGGCTGAGCTACTGAGCTCAATGATTGTCTGTAGTCATGATGCACAAAATAAATTGTGACTGTAGAAAAAAATTGCATTGACCTGGTTCTCAAGTTGGTAAAAAATAGTTTTAAAACAGACATACTTTGAAAGGTATGATCAATTATTACAAACATTTTATGCAGCTTATTCTTTAGCATACCCTTATAATTTATTTTTCTTTATAAGAATAAATGTTAAAATAACCAAGGGTAGTTTAACCTTTTTTTTTCCTAAATAATATTAGGATTAGTTTTTCACAATTTGTCCTGACTCAAAATATTCTGCTTAGAATATTTCCTTACTATTTTTCTTTTTGCAAATCTGAGCATTCTTACCTTAAGGCTACTTCAGAAAGATTTTCTGAGGCTATTTATTTTATATCTTTGACTGTTTTCTATGAAAACCAGGCCACCTGGAGAAGAATCTGATGATTTGTCACCTTTTTCCTAAGCTCTGCATTTTTCATGTTATGAGTAACAGCATGAAATCTAAATGCAATAGTTAAGTCTGGACTTTCACTCTCAAATTACATTTCATAATTGTTAAAGCAGGCTTCACTTTATGCAGAATTATACATCATTCTTGACATATACAGCTAAAATTATTAAAATTATTTCTAAAATAGATTAAACTACTATATTTTTTAACATCGGGGTAAAAAAACATCAGACAAATTTATGTAATTTGTTCCTGGCACTCATTCATTGTCAATGCAATGTGTGTAGGGGAATTCTGATTTTGGTTTTCCAAGTTTTTTATTACCAGAAATATATCTAAGGGCTCATACTCATCTGCGAGAAAAACGGACAAGTGCAATCAGATAAAAATTCGGATTGCACTCTGACCAATGTTATTCAATGGGTTACATCTCATCTGTGATTTTTTTCTCAGCTGAAATCGGACTGAGAAAAAAATCGCAGCATGCTGCGATTTGCCGCGTATCTTGAACGAGACTCGCCAATGCAAATCAATGGGAGCGAGAAAAAAAACGGCGGCATATGGACCATCCATATGCCGTCTGTTTTTTACAGAACGTAGTTGGAGAATTGAAAAAAAAACACACAAATCATCCCATGACAGGAAGTGACATACAGGGAAGTTTGGCAGGCTCCCGTGAAACACCTGTCAGCAATCAGTGCATGTGACACCTCCACAGAGTGTATTTATTTGAAAAGTTGCCATGTCTTGTGTGATTAATGTGGTGATGCAGTTGGTTTTAGTTCAGGAGCGGCCCAATCTCTGGGATCCACGGGACCCCATTTATCAGAATCACCTAGTGAAGGACGCATCCTGGACTTATATTTGTCCCCAATTATTTCCAAATTATGTTGACTGCACCCTAGATGTCCAAATGGGAATGAGGAAGGAAAATTTGTTGCTTAATGAAGTTTACTATGTTTTTTTAATGTGAGGTTTTTTGCTCAAAGGTTTTTTTTTTGGCTTGTTTCTGTTTAGCTTTCACCTTTGCTAGTTGTCGCTTTCTATTGTTGTCTGCACAATAATATATTTAGATTTGTAATTGGAAATGTTCCCTTAATTCAGTGAATGATGTTACCCGGAGATGGCAGAGCTGTGTGGTTTAATACCAGAGGGAGCGCCAGCATCAACAGCAAAGTTGTTCCGGTGCCAGCAAAAAAAGGACTTAAGACCGTAAGTACTGGTTTGTGTGTCATGTTGTTAATGGAAATAGACAAAATATTTTGAAACTAAAGAATAAAATTAAAAAATATATTTTTATTTATATATAGAACTGAATCAAACATACATGAAAGGGATACAGGCTCTGAGGCAAAGGCTGGACCATCCCAACCTACAAGTTCAACGCCCACCTGAGGAAGATGTTCCTGGGCCATCAGAGGAGGAAGTTCATGGGCCAACAAATAGTGATGAGTGAGCACTAAAATGTTCGGGTGCTCGAAGCTCGGGCCGAGCACATCGTGATACTCATGTGCCATAATAGCCATGAATATTGGCCCCCTCCCAGGCTAGAAACACCAGCCATCAGCCGCCCTAGAAATGGCACATCCATAGGATATGCCAATTCTGGCACTTAGCCTCGCTCTTCCCACTGCCCTGAAGCGGTGGCAGTGGGGTAATAGGGCTGGGGTTGATGTCAGCTTATAATGCCAGCTGACATCAAGCCCAGGTTAGTAATGGGGAGGCGTCTATAAGACGCCTACATTACTAACCCCATAGTGAAAGTGAAAAAAACAACAACACCCAGAATGAAATCTTTTAATTGAAATAAACAGACAATACTTTAACATGCTAAATTAAACTCTACTTACCGTCACGCCCATTCCAGCTGAAGCCAATGTCTCCTGCAATAAAAGTAAAATAATTAACCAACCATCCTTACCTTTCCATGGTTCCCATGATGGCTCCAGCTCTGCTACATCGAGATGGCAGGCTGGATGTAGCAGAATGCTGCCATCCAGCTTGCCATGCCGCAGCCTTCCTGGCTATTATATCAGCCCCCAGCTGTCTGCCTAGCCTTTGCTAGCTAATAAAATAGGGGGACCCTGCGTCATTTTTTTTGGGTCCCCCATTTTAATAGCTAGTAAAGGCTAGGTATTAAGCTGGGGGCTGATATTAGTAGCCTGGAAAGCTCCATTGGTATTACCCCCTTCCCAGGCTTCAAACATCAGCCCCAGCCACCTGCTTAACCTCCACTAGAGACTAAAATTACAGGGGGCCCCACTCCAATTTTTGTTTTTAATTAAATCCTTTATTTTAACACTAAATGACAAGTACAGTAACCAACACTGTCACTGTACTTATTATATATGTGAATTATATGTTTCTATCTATCTAATCTATGTGTCATGCTCTATTCTTTCTGTTGTAAATTGTCGGGTACCGATGTTATAACTGTATGCGGCTGCTGAATTGCCGGCTTTTCATGTTTCACTGACACTGTTCCCATCGATTTGGGCAATCACTGTAATGCCACAACCACCATGGCTGCAGCATTACAGTGAGTGGCAGGCAATCCCTGCATGTTGATTGGGGCTCTAAATAGTGCCAAACATGCAAGGAGGGGACCCGAGCTCCCGCCCGAGCATGGCGCAAGTGCTCGGTGAGCTCCGAGCATCTTGAGTACTGATATGCTCGGGCGAGTACCGAGCAGTGGCGAGCATGCTCGCTCATCACTACCAACAAACCCTCAACTGGATGCAGCACATCAGAAAGAGCAGGGCAGGAGTAGCAGTCCAAAATTGCCCCTAGATACCTCACTCCACGCATCATCAATACCACGGCGACTACGCAGAAGGAGAGATGTCCAAAACATAGTGACAAGGAGGCAAATTGATAGCCCTGTTATGAATTCTATTGGGAGAACAATTTCTGATTATGGTGAAGAAGCATTTTGTCACAATTTGGCCCAATATCTTTGCCAAATTCCTTCTGAATTATGTCTGGACACAAAAACCTCCATACTTCACCTCATCCATGCTGCCACCCCTCCAAATAATTCCAGGCATCTTTTTGGTTACATTGAGAAACACCACCAAGAGCTGTCTCAGTGCCACCATGCATCCAGCTCAGGGTCTGCTCATGTGGCTGCAAGTATTGAGTCACAACAACCTCCTTCAAATCTGCCACCTACTGACTCAAGTCATCCATTTCGACTCTACCACCTACTTACTCAGGACAGCGTCATACAAGCGTGGAATGGCAATATGTACTCCAGCATGCCACCATAGGTCATCCGCCATCTATAGGACCTCTTTTATTAAGGACATACAACCCCACTGCCATCACTCATCCCCTCACACTTACTCAGCCACCATGTGCCCCATCTCAAACTCATTATGGTCAGTAATCCCACTATGTGGCACAGTACAGCCAAGCCAATTTAGTTCGCCAAGGAGAAGGCTGGCATCACGGCCATCCCCAGCAAACCTCCCATATTGGCCACCCCAGTCAAAGATCTTACCACCAACAGGCACAGGAACCTGGTTGGTATTATCACGGTCAGGTGGAATATTTCCCCTCTCATGAACAACCAATCCCAACCCAGCATAACCCCCCAGCAACCATAGATCCATGCCAACCTGCACATTAGTAAAGCACCCTTCCAGAAAACTCATCCTATCCCCATTCACCATCCACATCACATCATTCTTTGTTGGATTTGTAATGTTTTATATTGTTTGATTACCACAATCATTGCCAACGTTGGCTATTTCTTAGTTATGCCAAAATAAAGGCTGCATTTTATTTATATTTTGCAAAAAATAAAATGAAGCTCTGTTTCTATAAGAAAAATGTGTTTATTTTGCAAACAATTCCTGTCTGCATTGTGCAAACCCCAAAAATGTAACATATAGTATGATTATTCAAATCTTCATAATCAACACAAATATGAAAATATACATCATAGGCAAACACTTTCTTGCTAGGGTATGGATTCCTCAGGTCAGGTGTTAGAGGCTATGCACTTCTTGCAGATTATTTTCTAAGGCGTGAAAGATTCCTGCATCTGGGCAAAGCCTGTGCAATTTGACCAGGATTGTTAGCCAATCCTCTCCGAGCATCCACAAACACAGGCGAATCATGGATAAGGGTAAAATTGTGTAGGATTACACAGGCCTTAATGACACTGTTCACATTTTGCTCGCTTAACTGGAGGTCACTAAGCAATACCCTCCATTTTGCGGTTAAAATGCCAAAGGCGCATTTAACCAGACCCTGTGCCCGAGTAAACCTGTAATTAAATATCCTACGACATCGGTCAAGACTCCATCGAGGATAAGGCCTCATGACATGACATGTTAACTGAAAAGCCTCATCAGCCACTATGATGAAAGGAATTGGCTGACCACCTTAAGCAGGAAGAATCTGTGGGGGTGACTCACCCATTGATTGTTCCGAAGCTGCCGACCCATTAAGGAAGAATTGAAGATTCGAGAATCTCCAGTTCATCCATATGACCCAATATCAACAATAATAAACTTGTAGTTGCTGTCAACTAATGTCAACAGCACTACCAAAAAGGATTGTTTATAATTGTAGAATTGGGACCCTGAGTTAAGCAGCTCCTTGACCCGGATGTGCTTCCCATCTAAAGCATCAACACAATTTGGAAACTGACATCTCTGATACATCCCATTTGAGATGCATTCCCATTTGATAAGGGTTCCCAGTGTTTAAGGGATGGCTCTGGCATAACTTTCTCCTTCAGATGATCCCAGATTTGTGAGCAGGTGTGCTTCACAATATTGGAGATGGTAGTTCGTCCAAGAACCCTAAAATGAAAATAAAGTTACAATATAAAAGAACATATACATTGTTTTAGAGGAATGGCAAATATTATACTTGAAGAGTTGGTAAGAATTAACAGATCAAAGAGTAATATGAAAGCATATGCCAAGTTTAAAATTTGAACACATACATTTAAATTTGTTTCACATACGTAAAATAATAATATTAAATTACCTTGAGGTAACTAGAAGCCTTTCTTACGCCGAAATGCATGGGAAAAAAGGGACGCTTGAAAAGTTATGGCTTCTCCAGTAGAATGTAAAATGTCTCGAGTGACATTTTGGTGTAGGCCATAAATTTGTCTCCATGCATCTGTAGATATGCATATAGCCATGCAAAATGCCCTCTTATAGGACGCTGGGTGAGGAGTGGATGCACCCAAAATCTACGCGCCTCCTCAGAGCAAAAACAGGAGAATAGCCAACACCATACTCCTGGGATAGCATCCAGTTGAAGAGAAGCTGCTCAATAGGATCCAATTTCAGATTCATAGCAGCATTCTTCCTTGGAAAAAACAGAATCTGACAATTCTCTCCAGAATAATATATGGATGTTCTCAGCATTGCACATGTTGCTAAAGGGGTTTATATAGGGGTTGCACGCTGCAATTGTCTACAAAATCAGGTTGATTGGGAATTTCTAACTTCTGTGAAAAATGCATTGCATACGGATTGCATACGCATGAAATACAGATGACATACGGTTGGTCAGTTTTAAAAATCGCATGAAAATCACATGACACTTGCATGACACTCGTCCGTTTTTTCGGTCCAGATATAGGAACGTTTTTTTTCACACATATGAGTATGAGCCCTAATTCTTTTTTTCTTTAGATGATATAAACTGTTGAGTATGAGCAATCCCATGATATGTACTATATAAGCACTTAAAATATTCAGGAGTCAGTCCATGTATGTATGCATTGTATGTACAAGTGGCACCCCAGGAGTCTGGTTGCCACAGTGGCATTGCCTCCCTCACAAGGGGTGATGCCATGCCTGGAAGCAAGGAGGGGTCCCCTAATCAGGTTTTGCTAGCATGCAACACTTTCCTGGCTCCAGACCAGCAAGGGGAGCTCCTCCCTTTAGTAACTGGGATCTGGAGGTGGGGTTAGTTAGTGTGAGGAGAGCAGAGAAGAGTTGAAGTCAGGACGTCGACGAGGAAAGACCTAGGGAGTGGAGCTGCATGGCAGTTCACCCCAGAGGGAAGCGCAGAAGAACCGGACACCGGAGACCGAGGTTGTGGGGCACTGAAAGCCCAGCAGCAGAAACCGGAGGTCAGGAGTAGAGATGAGCGTTGTTCGACTCGAACTGTTCGCCAATCTCAAATTCGAGCTGTTTTGGGCGGTGTTCGAGCCGTTCGGCGAACACGAACGATTTGAGAAAAATTCGGCTGTTCGAGGTTATGTTCGATAACTGTTCATGCACCAAAATCATAACTCGATTTTTTTCTCAGTAATGATTAAAATTAATGTTAATACGCAGTTTGAGTGTACAGCGGGGTGGGGGGAGGGGCAGGGGATGGATCTCTGCAGGAATAATGAAGATCTCCATTTTTTTTTCTCTTTCCCGCATTTACAGTGGGGAGGTGCAATCTGTCAGCCTATCAGCAGCGCACACACGGAGCGAAGTGCTTTTTTTCACACAAGCAAGGGCATGTGTCATTGGCAGTGTATGTCACATGTCCTTGCCCTATAAGACCAAGCCATTTTCCCCGTCGCCACCATTTTCTCACTGCTGCAGCTGCGTGTTAGACGGCACCGCTGTTGCTGTGTGCGCTATACCTTGTTAATTTCAAGCCAATTTTCGCACAAATCTACAGATAGCTTGGGAGTAGGGAATAGTTGTGATTGCAGTCCTTTTCAGGACTAGGTTACAGCATTTCCTACGACTTTTATCAGGCAGGTCTGTGCTCTTAAATAGATAGATTGTGGGAGTAAAGACTAATTGGAATTGCAGTCCTTTTCAGGACTAGGTTACATCAGTTCCTATCAGTTTTTGCCAGGCAGGTCTGTGCCAGTGCTGTTCAAGTTTTTTTCACACCATTTGGCTGAATCTAGCAAAGCTAATCCTTTTTGGCCTATTGCAGAGTGTGTTAGTCAGTGGAGTAGCCTATCTGTGTTGCAAGATATACCACCTGTGTATAGAATACCAATTTTTTTACTGCACCTAGTAAAATCTTTTGGGCATAGCATCATTCTATTAGTCCATCTATACTGACCTCCATCAGGTTGCAAATTGAATATAATTTTTTTCTGTATCTAGCTCTGAAAAAATATTTGGCCTTCTAGCAGTGTGTGGGACTTTCTCTATTAGTCCATCTATTCTGACCTCCATCAGGTTGCAAATTAAAAATAATTTATATCTGCATCTAGCTCTGAAAAAATATTTGGCCTTCTAGCAGTGTGTGGGACTTTCTCTATTAGTCCATCTATACTGACCTCCATCAGGTTGCAAATTAAAAATAATTTTTTGTCTGCATCTAGCTCTGAAAAAGTATTTGGCCTTCTAGTAGTGTGTGGGACTTTCTCTGTTAGTCCATCTATACTGACCTCCATCAGGTTGCAAATTCAAAATAATTTTTTGTCTGCATCTAGCTCTGAAAAAATATTTGGCCTTCTAGCAGTGTGTAGGACTTTCTCTATTAGTCCATCTATACTGACCTCCATCAGGCTGCAAATTAAAAATAATTTTTATCTGCTTCTACCTCTGAAAAAATATTTGGCCTTCTAGCTGTGTGTGGGACTTGTTCTATTAGTCCATCTATACTGACCTCCATCAGGTTGCAAACTGAATATAATTTTTTTCTGCATCTAGCTCTGAAAAAATATTTGGCCTTCTAGCAGTGTGTGGGACTTTTTCTATTAGTCCATCTATACTGACCTCCATCAGGTTGCAAACTGAATATAATTTTTTTCTGCATCTATCTCTGAAAAAATATTTGGGCTTCTAGCTGTGTGTAGGACTTGTTCTATTAGTCCATCTATACTGACCTCCATCAGGTTGCAAACTGAATACAATTTTTTTCTGCATCTACCTCTGAAAAAATATTTGGGCTTCTAGCTGTGTGTGGGACTTTTTCTATTAGTCCATCTATACTGACCTCCATCAGGTTGCAAATTGAATACAATTTTTTTCTGCATCTAACCCAGCCAATAGTTTTGGCCTAATACCACAGTTTGGCCACTCAGCTCTGCTTGGTTCCCATCCATTGTTTTTTGTGCAAACAACTCCAGAGTTGTGAATTAGTTAACCACCAAAATGAGTGGAAAAAGGCCTGCTGCTGGTGGAAAGGGGAATAGGCGTGTTGGGAAGGGGAAAAAAGGTTGTGTCCGTGGGGTAGGTGTTAAAGCAACAGTAACATCTGCAGAAGAAAGACCATCTTCCAGCCAAACTAAAATGTCTACTTCTTTTAGCGGACAATGTGATAAGATCCCTTTTTTACGGCCACGCCAATCGCTACAAAGTCCAGATGAGGCACAAAAGCAGCAGGTGCTTCAACGGATATCAAGTGCTCCTTTAAGTGGGCTCTCCTCCACATCAACTTCAACATCACAAATACTCCAGTCCTCAAAGGTGTCACCCCAATCACACTTGCTTCCTCACAGCTCCCAAATCTCCAGCTGCCCGTCTGAGTATGAGGTAGAACAGATGGTTAAGTCTGCAGAGCTGTTTACTCATACTATAGCCTGGGAATCAGAGGTCGACTCCAGCGCTTCTGTGAATCCAGACGAGGAAATGATCTGCACTGATGCCCAGAATATTTATGAGTCGGATCCAGGACCAGACGCAGAAGGTTCTGACCATAATGTAGACCCTCATTCCCAAACTGTAACTCCTGTTGGTGGAGACAATGAGGAAGACGATGATGAGACTCAAATACCTGATTGGAGCGACAACTTTAGTTTTTTGTCAGGGCAGGAACAGGTTGGCTCAGAGGACGACGGGTGTGATAACGCACAGGGTGATGATGATGAGGTTGGAGATCCCACTTACTGTCAACCCACAGTCAGCCAAGAGATGAGGTCAGCAGAGGAGGTGGAGGAAGATGCTAGTGACGACGAGGTCAGGTTGCGCCTTCCTGGACAGAGACGTAGTACTGGAAGCACGTCAACAACTGCATCCTCAAACACAACTCTGCCTCTCACCACAAGTCGTGGTGGCTCTTCAGGTTGCATGGGTGCTAAGCCTTGCATAGCCTGGGCATTTTTTCAGATCGATAAAGATGACCCAACTCGTGTTATCTGTAACATTTGTCAGCAAAAGCTAAGTAGAGGCCAAAAAATACATAGTTTGAGTACTTCATGCATGAACCGGCACATGGACATGAAGCATAAGTTGCAGTGGGAAGCTCAGTGTGCTACAATGCGGCCTAGCCGGCCGGGCCAACCACCGTCTGCCATATCTTGTGCATCCGCTGCCTCTTCATCCTCTGTGACTGGGGGGACAGCATTCACACGTGTTTTGGGGCGCAGACCTGCCACCTCTTTACCCGCAACAGCCAGCGTGATTGGCAGGTCATCATTTTCTTTGGAGGTGGTAACACCAGCTGGTGTTGAGCGCTGTCCGACATCGATAGCACCACCTTTGGATCAAGGCAACCTAACATGTCCGCCTGCATCTTCCTCACAGACCGGCAGTTTGCCGGGGACACCCTTATCAACCCCGTCTAAGCACATTTGCCAGCCCTCGGTCCCTCAGATGTGGACAAGTAAAAGACCATTTCCTCCTAGCCATGAGAAAGCTAAGAGGTTGAATTTCACCATCTGCAAGCTCTTGGCTACAGAAATGCTGCCTTTCCGCCTGGTGGACACAGAGGATTTTCGAGACCTTATGTCCGTCGCAGTGCCCCAGTACCAGATGCCCAGTCGGCACTACTTCTCAAAGAAAGGTGTGCCTGCGCTCCACCAGCATGTCGCACACAACATCACCGCTTCTTTGAGAAACTCTGTGTGTGACAGGGTGCATTTCACCACAGACACTTGGACGAGTAGGCATGGACAGGGGCGTTACATGTCGCTGACTGGGCACTGGGTAACTATGGTGACAGCAGGACAAGGGGCTGCTGTCCAAGTCTTGCCGTCCCCACGAGTTGTGCGTCAATCCTCTTTATGTCAAAGTTCCTCCACTGCTTCTGCCTCCTCAACCTCCTCTCGGTCTTCCACCTGCACCCAAAGCCTGTCTGGTCATGCCACAAGCTTTCTAACTGCGCAGAAGGGATCCTGCACACCTCCTTACTATGCTGGCAGTAGGGCTCAACGTCATCAGGCGGTTTTTACTTTGAAATGTCTGGGAAATGTGAGTCACACAGCTGAGGAGTTGTGGTCAGCTCTGGAGAACCAATTTCATGAATAGATGTCTCCACTGGACCTGAAACCAGGGAAGGCCGTGTGCGACAATGCTGCAAACCTGGGTGCGGCCCTTCGCCGGGGCAATGTCACACACGTGCCTTGTATGGCTCACGTGTTGAACCTGGTTGTCCAGCAATTTTTAGCCCACTATCCCAGACTAGATGGCCTTCTGCAGAGGGCACGGTCACTGTGTGCTCACTTCTGCCGTTCGCATCCCGCAGCTCAGCGACTTACATCTCTACAGAAGTCGTTGGGCCTGCCACTTCACTGGCTAAAATGCGATGTGCCTACCCGGTGGAATTCAACTCTGCACATGTTGCAGCGACTGTGGCAGCACCGACAAGCCCTGGTGCAATACGTTCTGACGTATAGCCTGGGCCAACGAGATCCAGAGGTGGGGCAAATCACGCTGGAGGAGTGGTCTCAGATCAGGGACCTATGCACCCTTCTGCACAGTTTTGAAATGGCGACGAAGATGTTTAGTGCTGACGATGCCATTATCAGCATGACTATTCCGGTGATTTACATGCTGGAGCACATGTTAAACAGAATTCGGAGTCAGGTGGTGGCACAAGAGGAGGTGGAGGAAGTAGAGGAGGAGGAGTTGTATGCGGAAGGGCTAACATCTGCAAGGTCCAGACGGTCGGCAGCACCAAGGCGGCAGGCATGTGAGGGTGGGGGAGATGGTTTTACCAGGGCGCATGGTAGCAGCCAAACTAGTGAGGAAGGTGCAGGAGCCCAGGAAGAAGTGGAGGACGAACTGATGGAAGACTCATCAGATGAGGGAGACCTTGATCACATTTCTGTTGTGCGAGGTTGGGGGGAGAGGACAGAGGAAGGAAGCATGATTGTTACCTTGCCACCAACACAACAGGGACTTGGTGCTCCTGGATGCGCAACACACATGAGTGCCTTCTTGCTGCACTACCTGCAACATGACCCTCGAATTGTGAGAAGTAGAAATAATCTTGACTACTGGGTTGCCACACTGTTAGATCCCCGGTACAAAAGTAAATTTGCAGAAATTATTCCTGCCATAGAAAGGGATGCACGCATGCAGGAGTATCAGCAGAGACTGTTGCAGAATCTTACATGTGCTTTCCACAAAACACCAGTGGTGCACGTAGTGAATCTCACAGTTCCAACTTGCCAACCGTGGGACCGTCAAGTGTTCAGCACTCAAACCGTAACAGTACCACAGTATCTGCTGGTAACATCAATTTTGCGGAATCATTTCACCACTTTTTTAGCCCATCCTTTGCAAGGCCACAGGAGACAAGAAGTCTGACACATAGTCAACGCCTAGAGACGATGGTACAGGAGTATCTCCAAGTAAACATTGAAGCCATAACTGTGTCACTGGATCCTTGCTCTTTTTGGGCTTCCAATCTGGATAAATGGCCGAAGCTAGCCACTTACGTCTTGGAGATCTTGTCAAGCCCCGCAGCCAGCTTTCTGTCTGAACGTGTGTTCAGCGCTGCTGGTGGTGTGCTGACAGATAAGCGCACGCGGCTCTCCACTGATAATGTAGACAGACTCACGTCCATAAAGATGAACAAATCATGGATCCGAAATGACTTTTCTACCCCTGTGTCATCCTGGGGAGAGAAAAAGCTTGATGATTGGTTAAAATCACCCTACCAACCGTTTTAAGCTTTCAAATTACTAATCATGTTTATCTGTATCTTGGCTGGAAAATAATTTGGGCTTTGTAGCAGTGTGCAGCACTGATTCTATTAGGCCATCTATAATAAGCTCCACCAGATTTAAAATTACTAATCATGTTTATCTGTATCTTGACTGGAAAATAATTTGGGCTTTGTAGCAGTGTGCAGCACTGATCCAATTAGGCCATCTATACTAAGCTCCACCAGATTTAAAATTAATAATAATTTTTATCAGCATCTAGCCCGGAAAATAATTTTGGGGCTCCGAGATGTGCAAGTCACATAAGTGCCTTCTTGCTGCACTACCTGCAACATGACCCTCATATTGTCAGAATTCGAAGTAATCATGACTACTGGGTTGCCACACTTTTAGATCCCCCAAACTTTTCGATCAACCTTTTCATTTTAATAAAGACCAAAAAAATGGTCATTTTTGAAATTATAAGCATTAGCAGGTTATTAGAAACTGAAATTAAACAGTTTTCAACTCAAAACTTTATTCTAGGTGATGTTACATTTTCACATAGGACCCCTTGTTCGAAAGGAGCTTCTGAACTCTCTCGTCCATTGAATTTGTCAGGCTTTGGATGGTTTCTGCTTCAATTGTTTTGCATGAGGACAGAATACCCTCCCAGAGCTGTTGCTTAGATGTGAACTGCCTCCCGCCATCATAGACACTCCTTTTGATGATGCTCCAGAGGTTCTGAATGGGGTAGAGGTCAGGGGAGCATGGGGGTCACACCATAAGTTTCTCCCCTTTTATGCCCATATCAGCCAGAGATGCAGATGTTTTATGTGCAGCATGAGATGGTGCATTATCATGCAAAAAAATGATCTTGCTGTGAAATACACGGTTCTTCTTCTTGAACCATGGCAGGAAGTGCTGTTTGAGAAAATCCACATACATTATGGAGTTCATCTTTAGCGCCTTCAGGGATCCTAAAGGGGCCGACAATCTCTCTCCCCATGATTCCAGCCCAAAACATTACTCCACCTCCTCCTTGTTGGCGCTGTAGCCGTGTTTGCGTGGGGTGTCCATCAACCAGCCATCCTCCACTCCATCCATCTGGACCATCGAGCTCTGCATGGCACTCATCCGTGAACAAAACAGTTTTGAAATCAGTCTTCATGTAATGTTTGGCCCACTGGAGCCATTTCTGCTTGTGTGAAGTGGATAGAGGAGGTCGACAGGATGGCGTATGCACAGCTGCAAACCTCTGAAGGACCCTGCATCTTGTTGTTCGGGGGACGTTGGAGGCACCAGCAGCTTCAAAAACTTGTCTGCTGCTATGACAAGGCTTTTGTGCCGCTGCTCTTTTATCCTGACGTAATTGCCTGTAGGAAAGAGTCCTCAATTTGCCCTTATCAGCACGTACACGTGTGTACTGTGAATCAGCTACATACTTCTTGATTGCCAAGACACTTCATCCTGATCATCGCACAATGTTGATTGTAGTCATGCCTTGACCTAAACACTCCACAATTTGTTGCTTCTCAGCATCCGACACATCCTTTTTCTTTCCCATTTTGGCAGAAAATGTAGGCTGCTTAATAATGTGAGACAGCCTTCTTAAGTAGTCTTGCCTTTCATTGGACACACCTGCCAATCAAATTAGCACAGGTGTCTGCAATTGCTTACAGTGATATAAAGAGCCCTGACACACATCACCATCAATGAGTTTAACTGATAAACAAACAAATTCTTCCCTTATCACTCCTAAACACTTTTTGCATAATAATTTGGAACACAGTGTACATGTGCTTTTCCACAAAACACCAGTGGTTCACGTAGTGAATCTTACAGTTCTAACTTGCCAACCGTGGTCTGTATGGAGTTGTTCAATAAAGGGCCCAAAATTAAGATAACATAGATGGGAGAGGTCTCTATGAATAGGAATTCCTAAGTATTTGATACCCTGTGAGGGCCAGGCAAAGAGAAAGTTGGACTGGATGGAATCCTATATGGATTTGGGGAGGGAGACATCGAGGGCCTCAGGCTTCGCTGCATTGATTTTAAAATTTGACCATGTAACAAAGTGATCTATTTCAGCCATAACAGCATGGATGGATATATGTAATTGAGTGATATATACTAGGACATCATCAGCAAATAGAGAGCACTTGTACTCGGTGCCTCCCACCTCAATCCACCTAATGTTGTGGTTATGGCGAATTGATGAGAGCAGGTGCTCCGTCACTAGGATGTATAAGAGAGGGGACAGAGGACATCCCTGCCTTGTCCCATTGGTGATTGTTAAAGGTGATGAAAATGTTCTGATGCACCCCCTGGGCCTTGGTACACCCGGAGCCGGACCCTTTCTGGTGGATGCTGGTGGTTGCAGTCTTCGTGGCGGCGACCCGGTTCCGTGGCTCAGGGTGGTCAAACTATTTATGTGGTTTTGATGTTTAAATGTCCGACTACGCCACCCGTGGATTGCGGTCAGAGTGAACCGCCGCTGCAGGGCAGACCGCTGAGGCTGGTGTTGTGGGTGCAGCAGAGCGTAGCATAACTCCCCACGGGAGGAGTATAGCCTCAGGGCAGTGTATGCGGAGGATGGGGGTGATGGTGCAGGGCAGCAGCAGTAACGACACGGAGTCAGTGATGCAGTCCAGGGCCTTTACTCACAGTTCTTATTATCCAGACCACGTCTGCAGGTAACGGCTGCCCACGTCGTACTGTGCTCACCAGGTGAGGGGCTCAGACAACTCCCAGATAACTTTGGAGCGCTTCACAGGACCCCCTTTGTGTGTCCTTTGTCTGGCCTTTCTTACCAACCCTTACCAACCCTTCTGTCCGGCTGCCTCGGGCCTCCTCTTGGTAAACTTGGCGCCAGTTTCCCTGACCCTATGTGGTGCCTTCCTAGCGGGTGTAGCGAGGGGCTGCGCCACATAAAATGTCACAGCCTCCGGTTTCTAGCTGAGGGTCGTTTCCTGCCTCCACTAGTTTTGGGGAACGGTCTCCCCCTTTGGCCTGACCCCTCCACGCAGGTGGATTCGGGCGTGCGGTGGTGACTCGCCCGTCCGCACCCCTGGGATCCCTTCATTCCTCGTTCCTGGAGCCTTCTCCGCTCCTCTTCCTTCCTTCTCCCTCTTCCAGGCCTGTGCCTCTGTTACTAGGCCCGCCTCCGGAGCAAAGCTCATGCAGAGCCCCTGCTCCCTGCCACTTCTGCTCAGACTTCTCTGCACTGAACTAAGATGGTGCCCACCTTTTATACTCCCTTCTCAATGCACCCAGGAACTGCTTCCTCCCTGCTCCTGCACTACAGGGTTCCCCTTCCTCAGTGTTCCCTCCCCCCACTCCAGCCAGGGACAGGGACTGTCGTGCCCATCTCAGAGGCATATTGGTCGCCCTGCCCCACGGCAATGTGGTGTAATGCATGCAGGTGTCGGGTCCTGATCCACACTCCATCCTTACCTGAGAGTGAGATATCACACCTCTGGGTGAGGTGCAATACCTCTGTTGCAACCGAGCCCTCAGGGTGCTACAGTTCCATTTATCTTCAGCCTAGGTGACGTATTGTGATACAGGGTCGTGATTTTGGCTATAAAAGGGTCCCCTAGACCCCTACCCCAAGCTTTCTAAGAGAATCATATATGGCGTGCCAGGAGGCTCTATGGAATGCTTTCTCAGCATCCAACGAGAGTATCTAATTACAAATTTTTAACTGCATCTAGCCCAGGAAATACTTTGTGCCTAGTAGCAGTGTCTGCTAGTCAGCGGATTATCCCGGCTGTTAAGCAAGCTACACCACCTGTAGTTTGGACACTTAATTTTTTCAAAGGAAATGCTTCGGGACCACGGGATACTCAGTGAAGAGCATCAGGAGGCACCCAAAGGCATAGGGGCTGGGACTGGCAGTAGGATGCCTTGCGGTGGACAGCCGAGCTCGATCCTTATAAAAGCTTTTTAACTGCAGCAGCTTTAGTGGACGCTACTGGAGCTGGAATTACGCGGCTGCTGGCATGAGACTTGCCCTCCAATAGATCCTTGTAAATGGATTTAAAGTGTATTCATTCAAATTAGAGAGACAATTTAAATTAAAAAGCTTAGAGCTGCCTCCACCACAGGGGGGCTCGCTCGACCCACCAGCGGACAGGCACCAGTATTGGGAGAGGGGGGCTGGCCGTCAGGGTTCACCGCGGCTCTGGCACAAACCCGGCGACACGGAGGTGGCACGGGCAGGACCGGACTGAACGTGTCGGCTTCTCACGTTTTGGATTTTAGAAGGGCATGACATGCCTATATCTGTGTCTCCCCGTCCTTTTACTCCTCCACCTCTTTTCTTTTTGCATGACTTTATGTACTTGTCACTTTTCCATGTGTTAGTTGTGTCTTCTGAGCAGTTTGTCAGCTTTTGGACACCTTTGAAGGTGTTTTCTATGTGTTTCTATGTGTTTTTGTTTGCCTGCCATTGGTTTTAACGGTGTTCGAAGGTGTTCGACGAACAGTTCGACGAACAGTTCGGCGAACACACGGGTGTTCGACGAACCGAACTCGAACACTACGGGGGTGGCTCAACACTAGTCAGGAGACTGCAGGTCTCCTGGCTCCCACAGACGCACGGAGGCTCAGCAGCACATGATAGGACCCAGCATCGCCACGTGGCAGCGACACTCCAGGAAGGCCTGAGCTGCCTGCCACACAGGTGAGCACAAGGACATTTTACTCAGGAACGAGGACCGCAGCATAGCTATGCGCAGCAGGGCCGAAGAGCTAGCTCAAACAAAAGGCCTACAATTCCACCTGGCTAGGTGGGTCCCCCAACTTGCATCCAGGCTGCCTGGACCTCTTCTACCAGCTAGTACCCGTGCCCCGGTCTGCCTAACCACCGTAAGTAAAGATAAGAGGAAACCGCCATTAAGTTGTGGACTGATTATAAACTGCGCCATCCTATGCACTACACCATAACAGCAACGTCTACACTGCCCTGGAGCTAAGCTCTACCTGTGGAGAGCTAAACCAACTCTGCTGCATTAACAAGAGCTCCAGAGGACCTGCTCCGCAGCGGCAGCTCCCTTTAGCCGCATACCACAGGTGGCGTCACGAACTGTATATAAGAACTTTAATTCCCCTGTAAATATCCCCTTTTTACTGACCCCCCTGTGTCACGCACCGGGTCACCTCCACTGTGACATCTCCCCTAGCAACGACCGGCCCGGCACCCAGTACCCCATGGCCCAGGGGGCGCGTCAACTTGGCGTCACAAACAGGATCCACGAAGCCCGGTATAACTGGGTCCTATGTGCCATAGACTGTGTTATCACGTCATTTGCTGTCAGCCGAGGTGAAGCAGGAGGCCCCGATCCAGAACCGTCGGGTAAGAGATCCTTCTGCCTGCAGAACAGCATACTGGTGTGTCAGCAGACGCCCAGGACCTGGCTGAGGTTCACTGGGGGGGAGGAGGATGCCCAACCGAGAAGAGGATTCGGCCACGGCAGCCGCCACTGAAATGTTGTTATCGATGCCGTATATACCAGGGGCGACATGGTTGCCCCAGTACTCAAGGGAGTCACACACCCTGAACGACTTTGAGGAGAGGCTGCGCAGTTTGTTTAAAGTGTACCCCCTGTCTGAGGAGCAAAACGTCAGCATCCTCATAGGCCAGCTAATAAGTGCAGACCAGAGAGAGGTGAAGTCCTGGCTGGGCAGGGACAAAGGCACTGTCAAGGAAATACTCGCCCAGTTGAAGGATACCTCTGACACCCGCACTGCAGCAGAAATTAAAATGAAGTTCTATGGGTGCAAACAGAGCGTGCAGGACAGTGTATGGGACTATGCTCTAAACCGGCAGGAGGCGCTGCGGGCCATTAAACAGGTGGACCCCAACGGTGTGCGAGAAGAGGACAGATTGCTAACTGAGCAGTTTATTGAGGGGCTCCTGTCTAACGCTCACCAGACACAGCTGCGCATTATGGCTCTGCAAAACCCTGATCTGGACTTTGCGCAATTTAAAGACCGAGCCATCCGGGTGCTGCGAGAACCAACCCCAGGTGGCACTGCATCCCTCCGGCGTCCAGCTGTCACATACCACCAGGAGGTGGCATCCTTTCCCCCAGCACCTGTGGAGGCTGACACGCAGACTCTAGACAATGACCCGTCTGCAGACCTACGACTTCAGGTACAGAAGCTTACCAAAAGTGTGACTACACTAATCAAAACCGTGCATGCCATGCAAGTGTCTCCAAAGTAAAAGATCCAGCTGGCTTCCAATCCAGATGAAGTCCCATGGCAACGACAGAGAAGAATTCCACCGACCAGAGGTAGGAACTGCGATCGCTACGACCAGGACGGACAACCTATCTGCCGCCGCTGTCAAAAGGTGGGGCACTACGCAAGATTCTGTAATTTAAATGAGCAACCCCTGGGGCAGAGGGCCAACCCTCAGAAGTAAGATGACCAGGCCCACAAAGCTGGCGAGACAAGTACGTGGGAGGACGACTGGTCCTATCTGTCATGCTTGATGGCATCCCGATGAACGCATTGCTGGACACTGGTTCCCAGGTGACAACGATGCCATATATCCTTTATAAAAGATACTGGACTGACTCAGACATTACCCGCAGTCCAGATGAACATATTAACATCTATGCCAGCAATGGTAAGCTCTTGCCTCAGGTGGGGTATAAAAAGGTGACCATAAAGATTGGCCGAGTAGAATTGACATCACAAGGAATGATTATTGTTGATATTGATCACTGAGAAAGTCATCCTATGATAACTATAGGCACCAATGTGATAGAGAATTGTCTTGGGGAAATTATTGTTTTGTTGCAACAGGTCGCAGAGACTGCCAGTTCCAGTCAGCAGCGAATTCTGCAGAAGGAAATCAGAGCCCTCATGAAAAGACAACAGGTAGAACTGTCTGGAGGAGAAGTTGGCAGTGGCAGAATGAGTGATCCATTCCCCATTGCAATGCCCCCTAGGAGTGAAATGTTAATATGGTGTCGGGCAGCAATCGGTCTCAGGGGTCAAGATTATCAGGCCCTGGTAGAACCCGTGTACTCTGATAGTAGGCCCACCATCTTGACAGTCAGGGGGGTAGTCGATGTCCACATGGGGAGAGTACTGATACAGATCCTGAATTGTGGGGAGAAAGAGGTCCGTTTACCCCGGTATGCCACCCTTGCTAAGCTGTTCACTGTCAGTAACAATGCAATAGTTAGCAAAAGGCAGTGGAACCCTTGCCTCCATCCAAAACGGCAGAGGATAATGGTTCCAAGGGGCAGATGGAGGATTGGTGTCAGAAGCTACAAGTGGGCACTGCCTCCACCTCTTTGCACCAAAAGCATGGAGTATACCGGGTGGTCCAAGAATATGAGCGAGTCTTCAGTAAACACCCACTAGACTTTGGACAGGTAAAAGGGGTCCAACGTCATATCCCCACGGGAGATCATCCGCCCATTAAAGAGAGGTACCGGCCTGTACTCCCAGCTCACTATCAATGTGCCAATGGAATGTTACGGGAGATGAAGGAGGCTGGGGTGATCAGAGATAGTTTTAGCCCCTGGGCAGCTCCATTAGTTCTCGTTAGAAAGAAGGATAGTACAATGAGGATGGGTGTTGATTACAGGCAGATTAACAGCATTACACATAAGGATGCCTACCTATTACCCAGAATTGAGGAATCATTAGCTGCACTAAGATCCGCTAATTATTTCTCCACTTTGGATCTCACCAGTGGGTACTGGCAGGTTCTTGTGGCAGAGGCGGACAGAGAAAAGACCGCATTTACAACACCAATGGGCCTCAGTGAGTTCAACTGCATGCCATTTGGGCTCTGCAACACCCCAGGAACCTTCCAGCGGTTAATGGAGTGTTGCCTAGGACACAAAACTTCAAAACCGTCCTGCTGTACCTAGACGATGTAATTGTCTACTCGAAGACATATGAAGACCACCTGGAGCACCTGGCCGAGGTGTTCGAAGCCCTATCTGGTTTTGGCCTGAAGGTAAAGCCGTCCAAGTGCCACCTGTTGAAGCCCAAGGTGCAGTACCTAGGCCATGTGGTAAGCGCCGAAGGTGTGGCACCTGACCCTGAATTAATCACCGTGATCAAGGACTGGCCAAGACCCTCCACTATCAAGGAAGTGCAGCAGTTCCTTGGGCTGGTAGGCTAATACAGGAGATTCATCAAGGGTTTCATCAAGATAGCAGCACCCATGCAGAACCTCTTAGTGGGCCAGTCCAAAAGGCCAAGAACCCGAAACTTCCATTCAAATGTGATAAACCAGAAGACAAATCTTTCACTCGACTGAAAATGGCTCTTACTGGAGACGAAGTCCTGGCCTACCTCGACTATGGCCAACCCTTTATACTTCCTACGGATGCCAACAATGTGGGATTGGAGCGGTGCTTTCCCAGGTACAGCAGGGCAGAGAGAGCGTGATTGCCTGTGACGCGCCCCCTGGGCCATGGGGTAATCAGTGCCGGGCCGGTCGTTGCTAGGGGAGATGTCACTGTGGCGGTGACCCTGTCCGTGACCCAGGGCAATCAATCTAAAGGGGCATATTTACAGGGGATTTATAGTTGTAATATACAGTTCGTGATGCCACCTGTCGTATGCGGCTATATGGAGCCGTCGCTGCAGTGCAGAACCTCTGGAGCCGTTGTTAGTGCAGCAGAGTTGGTTTAGGTTTCCACAGGTAGAGCTTAGCTCCTGGGCAGTGTAGATATTGCTGCTATGGTGTAGTGCAGAGGATGGCGCAGATAATGATCACAGAGACAGTAAGGTGCAGTCCTCAGGGTTTACTCACGGTTTCTTAGACTTCCAGTTACCAGTACTCCCTTCTGTGTGTTCCTTCTGGCCGTCTCCCTGCACCTCACACCCAGTGTCTCAGGCCAGTGGTCACGGACCTTGCCAGGCGACGTCTTCTCTGTCCCCTGGGTCCTCTATGGCCACCTTTCTGGTGATTAGATGTGGCTTGTGGCTGCAGTACCTGAAATACTGCAGCCTCCGGTTTCCTAGTTGAGGTTTAAGAACTCTTCTAGTTTAGGGACCGGTCCCCTCTGTGCGACCTGACCCCTCCACCTCCTGGTAAATTCGGGCATACGGGTGGCCTCCAGCACTACCCGTACCCCTGGGGTCCCTTCCACATTCCTGGAGCCTTTCCAGCTCCTCTCTCTCTCTTCAGTCTTGGGCCTCTCTGGCTAGGCCCTCCTCCTGAGCAGAGTTCCTGCAGAGCTCCTGCTCCTCTACTTCTCCTCTGAGACTGATCTGTCCTTTCAACATGGCTTTCTCTATTTACTATCCCTAACATGTGCTCCCCTGATTTATTTTCTCCACCCACACACCCACTACATGGTTCCCCCTACTTTGGTTCCCCCCACTCCAGCCAGGGACAGGGCTCAGCAGGGAAGCGACCTGCTGGTCTGGAGTAGTGTAGTGTTGGATGCAGGTGCTAGGGTCCTGGGCAGTACTCCTTCCTTACCTGAGCGTGAGATACCACACCTCTGGATGAGATGCAGTACCTCTGTGGCGACTGAACCAACAGGGGCGCCACACCTACGCCAGCAGGAAGCTCCGTCCTACGGAAAAAAACCCCGACAACTATAGATCCTTCAAGTTGGAGGAGTTTTTAGCCATAGTCTGGGCTGTAACAGAGCACTTCAAACACTACCTCGCCTCGTCCAGATTTACAGTCTTCACAGACAACAACCCGCTGACGCACCTGGAGACTGCGAAGCTTGGTGCCCTATAGCAACAATGGATGGCCTGCTGTCTAACTACGAGTTTACCATCAAGTATCTGGCAGGGCATAAAAACACTAATTCTGATGCGCTGTCCAGGATGCCCAACTTGCCAGATGGGGGAGAAGACCCGGAAGATCTGGAGGAGATAGAGCTACCCGCTTTCCATCGTCACGGGGAGACCCAGTGCTCCCACTGTGTGAGGGACAAGCAGAGAGGCCACGTTCAACCCATTGCCCCATCATGGATCGGCAGAGATGCAGGATAGCGACCCAGCTGTCTGCCTGGTAAAGGAGTTGCTGACAAAAGCTGACTCGCACCCTGATCCAGATGCTCCACAGGAGACCCAACAGTTGTGGAAGGAGAAGGGCAAACTGTTCATCTACGAGGGAAGGCTGTGTCAAAGAAGCATCAACTCCCGGACACACAAACTGGTCTGGCAGGTGGTAGTCCTGAGGCGGGATGCGCCAATGGTCTTAGAAGCGTACCACGATGGAGCAGGCCACTTCAGGTGGAAGAAGTTGTAAGTCCTGCTATGTGAACGATTCTAATGGGTTGCATGAGGAAAGCAACCGAGAGATGGTGTAGAGTATGTGGTCCATGCAACCCGAGATGGAAAGACCGTGACAGCCAGAGGGCTCCCCTGCAGCCCATAATCACCAAACAACCACTTGAACTTGGACCACGTGAAGCTAGCCCCAAGCCGGTCAGGCTATGTCTACGCTCTCACCATAGTAGACCTCTACTCCAAGTTCTTGGCAGTAGTGCCATTGAAAGATCAGATGGCTCAGACGGCAACCAAAGCATTTCAACAACACTTTTGTCGCCTGCACGGTTACCCTGAACGAGTGCTTACCGACCAAGGTCCAGCCTTTGAAACAGAGGTATTCCAAGAATTCTGTAACTTGTATGGCTGCAAGAAAATCAGGACGACACTGTATCATCCCCAGACCAACAGGTTGTGTGAGAAGATGTACCAGGTGGTAATAGACGTGTTGAAGACGTTGCCCCTTGAAGAAAGTAGCCTGTGGCAAGAGAAGTTACCAGATTTGTTGGACTTATATAACCACATCCCGGTGAACTCCACCAACTGTACACCCGCTTACCTGATGAGAGCAAGACCTGGCAAGCTACCCATTAACTTAGACATGGGAGTTTTAACACCAGAGACGACATCACCAGATGCAGATTGGGATACGGAACGGCAGCAACAATACCGCAAGGTGCAAGAATGCGTGGAGAGAAGTTTGTCCCAGGCGAGACAGAAGCAGGATAAAACTTACAATCAGCATGCACCTGCAGTTCCCTTGTCACCTGGAGAACAGGTACTTAAGAGGAAGAGATGAGTCCATAAATTAGATGACCAGTGGGAGGATGAGCCACACACCGTCCTACCCTTGAATTATGATAACACCAAAGTGTGCCTCATCAGTAAAGATGGAGGGGAAACTTCAGCGACAGTCTCAGAAGACCTCTTGAAGATATGTCCTGAATGGTTGAAACACAAAGAAGAAAACCAAGACAGCCCTCAGCCCACAGAAGAGGTGGAAGAAATGGTCCAGACAGTCTTGAAGCATTTCCCCGGTCTTGGACGCAGGTGAACAGAGCAATTGTGGTACCGGTCCTGACCTTTCTCCAAGCGGCCTCACCGGAAGCTGCAGAGGCTCCAGAACATCTGGAAGACCAGTTGGCCCCAGAGACAGAGGCTTCATAAGCAGCAGATCAGGAGAATCTACCCTCAGCTAGCAGTGAACCTGTCGTACCCAGGGTGAGTCAAAGAATTCATAGGAGATTACCCTGCCTACCGGTGTTACCTCAGACTACCTGTAGTGTAGTTCACACTTAACCCACCACACCAGGGGTAGACACTAGGGACCAGGGTAGGTCAGTGACAGCAAATGTACTATGTAGTGGCATAAAGACTAAGTGCCGCAGTGACTGCTGTACGTTTTTGCTTGGGTTTTTGTAGTTTTTGACTTTTGAGATTTTGTAAACTTTTGTAATGTGAATTGTTATTGTTGATTGTTAATTTTAAAAGGTATCCTCAGTCCGCGAGTACTGAAGTTTACTAGGGGGGAATGTGGCTCCCCAGGAGTCCGGTTGCCACAGTGGCATTGCCTCCCTCACAAGGGGTTATGACATGCCTGGAAGCAAGGAGGGTCCCCTATTCAGGTTTTGCTAGCATGCAACACTTTCCTGGCTCCAGACAAGCAAGGAGAGCTCCTCCCTTTAGCAACTGGGATCTGGAGGCAGGGTTAGTTAGTGTGAGGAGAGCAGAGAAGAGTTGAAGTCAGGACGTCGAAGAGGAAAGACATAGGGAGTGGAGCTGCACGGCAGTTCACCCCAGAGGAAAGCGCAGAAGAACCGGACACAAGACTTCAAGGTTGTGGGGCACCGAAAGCCCAGCAGCAGAAACCGGAGGGCAGGAAACTGCAGGTCTCCTGGCTCCATCAGATGCCCGGAGTCTCAGCAGCACACGATAGGGCCCAGCACCGCCATGTGGGAGCGACACTCCAGGAAGGCCCGAGCTGCCTGCCATATGGGTGAGCACAAGAACGTTTTACTCAGGGAAGAGGGCTGCAGCATAGCTATACGCAGCAGGGCCAAAGAGGTAGTGCAAAGGGAAGGCCAACAACTCCACCAACTTGCTTCCAGGCTGCCCGGACCTCTACTACCAGCTAGTACCCGTGCCTCGGTCTGCCTAACCACCGCAAGTAAAGATAATAGGAAGCTGCCATTAAGTTGTGGACTGATTATTAACTGCGCAATCCTCTGTACTACACCATAACAGCAACGTCTACACTGCCCTGGAGCTAAGCTCTACCTGTGGAGAGCTAAACCAACTCTGCTGCATTAACAACAGCTCCAGAGGACCTGCTCTGCAGCGGCGGCGCCCTATAGCCGCATACCACAGGTGGCGTCATGAACTGTATATAAGAACCTTAATTCCCCTGTAAATATCCCCTTTTTACTGACCGCCCTGGGTCACGGACCGGGTCACCGCCACTGTGACATCTCGCCTAGCAACGACCGGCCCGGCACCGAGTACCCCACGGCCCAGGGGGCGCGTCAACTATATATATTCACTGTACATACACAACCGTTCAAAAGTTTGGGGTCATTTAGAAATGTCATTATTTTTGAAAGAAAAGCACATTTTTTTTCAATGAAGCTAACATTAAATGAATCAGAAATACACTCTATACATTGTTAATGTGGTAAATGACTATTCTAGCTGCAAACGTCTTGTTTTTATTGCAATATCTACAAAGGTGTAGAGGCCCATTTCCAACAACCACCACGCCAGTGGTTTAATGGTACATTGTGTTTGCTAACTGTGTAAGAAGGCTAATGGATGTTTTGAAAACCCGAGAAAACCCTTGCACAAGTATGTTAGCCCAACTGAAAATGGTTTGGCTGATTTGAGAAGCTATAAAATTGACCTTCCTTTGAGCTAGTTGAGAATCTGGAGCATTATATTTGTTTGTTCTATGAAACTCTCAAAATGGCCAGAAAAAGAGAAATTTCATGTGAAACTTGACAGTCTATTCTTAGAAATGAAGGCTATTAAATGAGAGATTGCCAGGAAACTGAAGATTTCCTACAACTGTGTGTACTACTCCCTTCAGAGGAGAGCACAAACAGGCTCTAACAAGAGTAGAGAGAGAAGTGGGAGGCGCCGCTGCACAACTGAGCAACAAGACAAGTACATCAAAGTCTCTAGTTTGAGAAATCAAAGCATCACAGCTCCTCAACTGGCAGCTTCATTAAATTGTACATGCAAAACGCCAGTGTCAACATCTACAGTGAAGAGGCGACTCAGGGATGCTGGCCTTCAGGGCAAAGTGGCAAAGAAAAAGCCATATCTGAGACTGACTAATAAAAGGAATAGATTAATATGAGCAATAGAACACACACATTGGACAGAGGAAGATTGGAAAAAAGTTTTATGGACAGACGAATCAAAGTTTGAGGTGTTTGGATCACACAGAAGAACATTTATGAGACGCAGAACAACTGAAAAGATGCTGGAAGAGTGCCTGACGCTATCTCTCAAGCATGGTGGAGGTAATGTGATTGTCTGGGGTTGCTTTGGTGCTGGTAAAGTGGGAGATTTGTACAAGGTAAATGGGATTTTGAATAAGGAAGGCTATTGCTCCATTTTACAACGCCATGCCATACCCTGTGGACAGCGCTTGATTGGAGCCAATTTCATGCTACAACAGGACAATGACCCAAAGCACACCTCCAAATTATGCATGAACTATTTAGGGAAGAAGCAGGCAGCTGGTATTCCATCTGAAATGGAGTGGCCAGTGCAGTCACCAGATCTCAACCCCATTGAGCTGTTGTGGGAGCTGCTTTACCGTATGGTACTCAAAAAGTGCTCATCAAGCCAATCCAACTTGTTGGAGGGGCTTCAGGAAGCATGGGGTGAAATTTCTCAAGATTACCTCAGCAAATTAACAGCTAGGATGCCAAAGGTCTGCCATGCTGTAATTGCTTCAAAGGGAGCATTCTTTGACGAAAGCAAAGTTTGAAGGAGAAAATTATTCTTTCTAATTAAAATCATTATTTCTAACCTTGTCAATATCTGGACCTTATTTTCTAATCATTTTGCAAATCATTTGATAAATAAAAGTATGATTTTTCAAGGAAAACACAAAATTGTCTGGGTGACCCCAAACTTTTGAACGGTAGTGTATGTATTTTTTTTTTTTTGTACGCACAACTTTTTGATGCTTTTATATTCACTTTTTTGTGAGTCAGTATGATGAAAAAGCGTAATTTTTGGTGTGTTTTTTTTTTTTTACGGAATTCACCAAATGGGCTAAATAATGAGACAGATTTATAGAGCGGGTTGTTCTGGAAACGGCGATACCAATTATGTGTACTTTTTTTCCTTATTTTTATTTTATCACAAACGCTGCGTATTGAGCAATGAAATGGATTTTAGTTATTTTTGTGCAGTTTTTTGTGTTTTTTTTAATTTTGTTTACTTTTTCACTAATTCCCACTGTGGGATGTGTATATTTTTCTTTCTGATCACTTCTTTTATACACTGAAGTACTCCTGTACTGCAGTTTATGAGACCTGTCAGTGAGTCACAAAATCACTGACTTTGCCTGTGAGATCCAGCTTATTGCTGTATCTCACAGGCCATCATACCCTGGGATCATCACATGATCTTAGGGTACCATGGTAACCATCGGGACCCACGATTCTCATCGCGGGGGTCCGATAGTTACTAAGTGGGTCGCAAGAACCCCTTGTCAGCACTTAAATATCTGTCTCACAATTGACAGCGGTATTTAAGAGGTTAATCGGCCCCGATCGGCATCATGACCGGCCGGGGCCGATACTGCAGGTTGTCAGCTGTCATAGACAGCTGAAACTCATAGGAATTGTGGCCGCCGGGCAGCACTATACACTTATTCTGCAGCGCCACTTTTTAACGGCACTGTGGAATAAGTACCCATAATGACTGCCGCAAAAATGTTTTAGGCTATGTGCCCACAATGCAGAAATGCTCCAGATTTTTCCTGAGCGTTTCTGCATCTCCCTGGCAGAAAAAACACATGCGGATTGTACATGCGTTTTTCCTGCCAGGGACATGCGGATGTGAAGCGTTCTTTACATGCATTTCCGCATGCGGGTTGACAAACGCTTCCCAAGCGATTTTAGCATCACTTGGAAAGTGCTTGACAACTTGGTCACACTATATAAATCCATGCAAATGGCATGGATTTATATAGTGTGACCTTAAAGAATGGTAAAAAATGAAAAAATAAATCTATACTTACCGTCTTTATTCTTCCGTCCTGGCTTGCCGGCAGCTCGCGGTACACTGAAGGACCTGCCGTCACATGACTAAATGACGTCAACGCAGGTCCTTCAGTCCACCGCAATCTGCTGGCAAGTGAAGACAAGCGCACTGCGGGCCATCAGAAGGTAAGTCTAATATTTATTTTTTTATTTTATTCTCTTTTTTTACAGGTTCTATGGTACCCGTGTCCAGAGGAGAGTCTCCTCTCCTACAGACCCGGGTACCATCCGCACATTGAAACGCTTGGATTCCGCATGTACAGATCCAGTGATGCGGAATCCAAGCGTTCCAATGCAAGTCAATGGCGACGAAAACGCAGCGCTTCAGCAAAATAATTGGTAGTGCTGCTTTTTTTTCCGCAATGATAACCCGCAGCAGAAATTTCCGCAGCATGTGCACAGCACATGCGGATTATCATTGGGGAACATGGCAGGCCTTCTACTATGCATTTTTTAAGCGTTTCTGCAGCGTTTTTGCCATTGCGGAAACGCTTAAAAAAACGCATCGTGGGCACACAGCCTTACGGCGGTCGTTAAGGGGTTGAAAAAAGGAATTTTATTGAGGCTATTAAAATAACGAAAAATCCCTTTGAGTCTTGTCTACCAGACAAGAAAAATGAGTGTGAGAAAAAAACACATAGAATTCATGCACACCCAAAGTAACAAAAATATAGATGTGGTTTATTTGAATAGTATACAATGATACACATGCATTTAAAAATTCCACAAACTTCTCCACATGGTAGAATAATTATGGGGAAGCACAAAGCAGCCCATCCATATAGTAAGTAACATCTCCCCATTATAACACACATATAATAATCACCATGTAATATAAAGTCTATGCAGGGAATACACAATGCAAAATAGGGATTCAAAAAGCCAAACAATATTGCATAATAAATAGATGAGTGACAAGTAATTAAAGATTAACTGTTTTTTTAATTTTTTTCCATAAATTAATAGTAGACATGAAGATAAGAAACTTATGTCTTATCAGAGAAATCTGCTTCTTTCTCCGACAGGACTGATCTTACATTTTCCAAATTCTCAATTCACAGATAAAATTTGTCTTCAAGGATAACAGACTTTCCCATTACTGAGATAAGAAATGGTAGCTGCTATAAATAACATTCTATGTGGAGGAGGTGTAGACCATGTAGCGGGGAGGTCTCTCTCGGAATACAGCAAGCAGAGATCAAAAGATACCACCAGACAATTTTTTAGGAAACCACTTTTTACTAGAAATGGAAACTGAGTTACCCCAGCAACACAAGAAATACAGATAAATTTCACACACACCTAGCCCAGGACAGCTAGGACCCCTGTGCTGCACAACCAATAGGCCCAGAATGTACTATAAGATAAACTATAATTTGCCTGACCTGTGGTTCCACCTAATGCGGTAAACGAGTTACCCAGAGCAAGGATGTAATCAGATGGATGCAAGTGATGGCTCCTGCAGTGGTACAGCACAGAGATTCACAAACTTAACAATTCTCTAAAATTACAATTCCGTTATGCTATCTATATGCAAGCTCACCCACTGAGAGGAGTATCTAGCTAAGGTTCACATAGCCCTATTAGCAAACAATGTCTCTAACTGAGAATCTATGTGTTACACTGGCGTGTCCTTTAATAAAATAAAATTAAACTTTAAGGACATGTTGGCGTCCACTGGACTGCAGAGGAGCTGCAGCAGCAGAGTCCCAGAGGATTATTCAGCTAAGCACAGAGAAAGAAATGAACTAGTGTGTTAAGTGCACACACAAGTAGTAACTAAAGAAGGTACAATGCTGGGAGTTAACAACCCTCCAGAAATGAAACTAATAAACTTCTGCACTGTAAGACACCGCTGTGCAGAGCAGGAAGGATTTGGCAGCATGAAAAGCCTGAGCACTAGATAGTGGCGTATAGAGCTGCAGATAGCTGCAGGCCAGGAAAGGCCTGGAACCTAAGTTAATAAAGAGGAGGAGGATCTCTGCAGCACCCAACACATGGGTGTAAAAGTGGCAGTGTGACCACACATACAAAGGCGGACCCTGGAATGCTGGATCGATAGCAAGTACTCCTCCGTGGCATGGACACCAACCAGTGAACTGGCACGGTAGAGCGTGCTGCTCACAGCGTTCCCCTAGCCCTAATTAATGGCTAGGATGACTAGGGAGCTTTCAGCAGGAACCCTCGACAACGACTCTCACACACTGCATTTACTGCCAGAGACCTCACCCTAGGTTAGAAAGTGGTAGACTAGGCACCGGAGCGGAGCCCACGGAGCCCTTAAATACACTAGAGACAGCCCCAGCCCCCCCAGGACAACCAACCACGCTGTAACAGACAGCAGGAGGCGTAGCTTAGATGCACATGACCACAAGGGGCGTGGCTTAGGAGAACATGAGCACAAGGGGCCGTGACTTAGCGACACATGAGCAGAAACCACACTTAGAATCCCTAGAATGGAATCTAAATGCTGACAATTACTGACCAGCAGGAAAGGGTCTGGCCGGGCGCCGTGAGAAAGCCCTTCTCCTGCATACCAGCCTAACACTATGTTTGGTGCCAAACTCTCTCTATAGTCTGCGTGCACGCTCCCACCGGGATCCCTGCAGTGGGGCCTGAGCTCAGGACTTACTGGCCATAGCTCGATCACTGAAGAGGCTGCCTGATCATCCGATCAGCCGTTTAGCTGGGAGACCGAGGAGTGGATCCTGGGCTTGTCACCTGGAGTGTAGTTTTAGCCAGGCTAGCAGAAGGCAATTCACATAACAGCAGATGCCATGGGGGGAATCCAAATCTGCATCCTACTGTAGTCTTCCCTCTAAATAATTCTTCCTCTCTTGCAGGAGTCAAAAGCAAAGTTACACCTTTCCTCAAAGTTCTGCTCAGCTCCCAGCACACTGCACACACAGACCTTCAGGTTCCGGCATGATTCACCTGCACTGTCTACGTCCTGCTTCCACTGACTAAAACACCATCAAGTCCATCATAGAGTCCCTTTCAAAGGCAACAGAGACCTCTTATGGCTAGAGTCCGATACTGCAACAATTCCAAACATTCCCATCTCACAGAGGGGGAATGAAGGAGCTCTGCCTCTAGTTCCTCCATTCTCCCCTCTAAATAAATTCTTAGCAGTAGCAGCTGTCATCTCCCATCTCAGTAATGGGAAAGTCTGTAATCACTGAATACAGATTTTATTTGTGAATTGAGAATTTGGAAAATGAAAGATCAGTCCAGGAGGAGAAAGAAATAAATTTCTCTGATAAGATATATTACAAAGTTTCCTATTTCCATGTGTATTATTGATTTATGACATGGAATTAAAATGATGGTTACTCTTTAAGTGATAACTATTTTGCATTGTGCATACTCTGCATTGACTTTATATTACATGGTGATTTTAATTTGTGTTTTATAATGGGATGTGTTTGATTACTAAACTGTATGTGTGGGCTCCCCAATAATTATTATACTATTGGGAGAAGTTTGTGAATTTTGTCATAGTTTTTAAAACAATGTGTATAGTTGTATACTATTTAATTTAAAAAACATTTGCATTTTTGTTACTTTGGATGTGCATGGACCTTACCACGTGCTTTGCAGCACCCCTTTTATGCACATTTATCTATTTATGGGGCCTACCCTCTCTTTTCTTCTGAAAAAAACTAACAAAATACTATGAATTTCATTACAGTAAATAAAATCTGTTTGCAATTGGTAATAAGAAGAACTAGGTCTAGTTCCTTAAATATCTGTGCCATAAATCCAAACTCAATCTTTTCACTAAACAAACATCACTCTCCTCATGATTTTTTTGTAAATTGCCTTGACTTAAAAATATTCTGTTCTTTTCCCTTCTAAAACCATTAAAATCCATTTTTTTAATAATCTTATTTTAATATCCAAAAATAGATTTTTTTCTTACTTGCTGTGTTTTCCTTCAGGGAAAAAGAAGAATTACCTTGGGATATATTTTTATGAAAATGAACTGTCTTGTCCGTAATGGATTCCTTTTAAGTAGGCCAACTGCAGCTACAATGTGGCTTTTCAGACAATTCCCACAGTAGCATAGCAAATTTATTGTTAAATTGTTGCCTTTCTTTAATGCTAACAAGTTAATGTCTCATTGCTCAATATTATTAAATCTGATCACTGAATACAGCGCCCGGGAGTGAGCAGGGCATTTGAATAACACATCAGAGTTTCCTGTTTACATTAATGTATAATTCTAAACTATTACAAGCGGCATGAAAGTAATACATTAATTCCATAACAACATTTCTGGTATTAGTGAATAATATTTTAGATAAGCCGGGATAAATATGTATAATTCGTAAAAACTCTTTTGAAGAACATTTAAAGCAGGAAAATGCGCCATGTGCAATCACATCATAAGCGGAAAGATTACATTTAATTATATATTCATTTAAAAGAGTTATCGTGTAAGCCACATTGCATAACAAAAATAGGAGAATATTTGAAAATGCTTTTGATGTAATGATATTCGGAAACATTTTCTGTATTTATGCTATCTTGTCCTCATTTACATTTATTTAATAAGGCAGTGGCAATTCTTTCCCTGCTTGTCAGATATCTAGTGTTATGGAGAATAAAAGAAGGGAAACATGTGGCAGGGTGATTAATGATCACGATTAACTTCCTGCAGATTGTGGTTTTATGCCCCTGTGATTCTCTTGTCATTATCCAGACCAGGAAACAACATTTCTTGAGATAGACATGCAGCTTTATAACACAAATCTTCAAGCTTATTATTATTTCATTAAGAGGTTGATACCATAAAGTATTGTAATTGCAAGGCATGCAACAGTTCAAGAGATTGATTTTGGATCATAAGAATAGTATGAAGTGGCTCTACAGTATATCACCCATAATGTGTTGCTTCTCTAATGCTAAATCATTCCATAACTCTTAGGGAATTTGACATATATTTAATGGTTAACAAACAGTAGTATAATATAGATGTATTGTACCCATTAATATTTTTCATGTCTGTGACAATTTTAGTATACTGTAAGTATTTTTACCAGAGACGTTTGTCATACATTAAAGTATGTTAGGACAATTAACTGAACTGGTCATTTATTTAACATAAACCAAAAGAAAGTGCTTTTTACTTCCAAAATTCTATACTGACTAATTTCACAATAGATCTCTATAGCTTCCAAACTCTATTTTTCTGATAGCTTCAAATAACACACAGTGACATACTGTACATTTAAAAGATAACATTCTGGCTGCCAATAGTCACCAGCAGGGAGTGCTTAGGAGTTCATGCATTCAGTGAAAACACAATATGTATTTGAGTACTGGTCGAGGAAGTTTGCTCTGCCACGGTCCCTCTGCCACGGAGTATCGAAGAGGAGGCTGGACTAGGGTAGCGCAAATGTTTTACTCATCTTTGGAGAAATTTGGTATCATACCTTCCACCTTTAAAAAGTAGAAAGAGGGACACATACTTCATCATACTATATGCACCGCCGCAATTTTGATTTTAGGATAAGCCTGTAACCTAACCTTGAATAGTCCATTATGTCAGCCTCCACAGAAATACTGAAACCCATTAGTGTTTCCACATAGAATAGTTTCATTGACGCTACAATACTCTTTATAAAGGAGAAAGTACCCACAGTCCCACAAATAGTATAGTGTCCCCACAGGGTCCACCGCACTGTATGATGTCCAAACACTCCCCACACAGTATGATGCCCCCCACATACTAACACCCATAGTATGATACCCCCAAAGACCCTGTCAGATAGTTAAATGCCACCCAGAGTGTACACACTCAGCTTTGCTACATCAAACAGACAGCCCTGTGTTACGGGTCCGGGTGGTGGAACCTCTGTGCCGAGGTGCATTGAGGGACCCAGAGGGGCGTGACTAAGTATCAACCCGAACCGACCCTGGTCGGACGGCGGCTAATGACTCCGTGACCAGGGAGGATCCGGGCAGAGGGACCAGGTGTTACTCTGGGGACGACCTTGTAAAAGAACAGGTGGCTCCCACGGGTCAGATGGCTGGGACTGACCGGTATGATGCATGGACACGGCAAGCAGGCAGAAGTCTCTGGTTAGCTGACAGGTGGTCACGGTACGTGACAGAAGAGCAAGTAGAAGTCTCTAGGTTCACCAGGCAGGTGGTCACAGCAAGTGACGGCAGAGCCTCCAGGCAGGCTAGCAGGAAACAGGCGGGTGCTCCCAGGTGAGCAGGCAGACAGACTAGGCAGGTAACAAGCAGGTAACAGGTGGGCGCTCCTAGGTGAGCGGGCTGACGGACACAGCAGGTAACAGACGGGTGCTCCCAGGTGAGCGGGCAGACAGACACAGCAGGTAACAGATGGGTGCTCCCAGGTGAGCGGACTGACAGTCAGATAACAGGCTGGCAGGCAGGACGAGGAGTCAGGCTAGTTGCGGGACCTGAGGGCTGAAGCAGAGATAAGAAACTGTGCAACAACTTTGCTCGGTCACCTCCATTTTGGAGGAGGTGCCCTATATATGGGAGGACCCTCGGCTATTGGCCGGAGACTCCTTAGGATGGCGCGTGTAGCCCCTTTAAGAGGGGGGGAGCGCGCGGACGCGTGCCCTAAGCACAGTGCCCGGGGGACTGCGCGCACTGACAGCAGGCTGAGAAGCAGAGCGGGGAGCATGGAGAGAGAGGAGGTGAGAGGGATGGCGTCTCTGCCTGGCAGGAGGCAGAGACGCTGATGCTACAGGACTGCGCGTGGCGACAGCAGGCTGGGGGGGAGCGCAGGGAGAGAGGAGGTGGGAGGGTCGGCGTCTCTGCCTGGAAGAAGGCAGAGACGCCGATGCTACAGTACCCCCCCTTTATGCCCCCTCTTTTTTAGGCCAGAAAGAAATTTTTCAAGGAAAAGCGGGGCATGGATGTTCTCCCTGGGTTCCCAAGTTCTCTCCTCTGGGCCAAACCCCTTCCAATCCACCAGAAAAAAGGTTCTCCCTCTTACCCTCTTGGTGGCCAGAATACGCTCTACCTCAAAGACGTCCTCAGCGGAATCCGAAGCAGGGGAAGTACCTTGATTGTTGGAAACAGAGTTAAAGACAACGGGTTTGAGGAGAGATACGTGGAAGGAGTTAGGAATCCGCAAGGTGGCCGGGAGTTTCAACTTGTAGGCCACAGGATTAATTTGCTTGAGGATTTCGAAAGGGCAGATGAAGCGAGGACCTAACTTGTAGGAGGGTATCTTGAGCCGCACATGTTTAGTGGAGAGCCAAACCTTGTCTCCCGGATGGAATTGAGGCGGATCCAGACGTCTCTTATCAGCATATCTCTTCATCCGCTCGAAGGACTGAAGAAGTATGGACCTAGTACTCTCCCAAATGATCGAAAACTCGCTGACAAGAGACTTTGCGGCAGGGTTGTCCACAAAAGCGGAGACGGGAAACAGAATCTGGGGAAATTGGCCATAGACTATAAAGAACGGGGACTTGGAAGAGGATTCCCTCTCGTGGTTATTATAAGAGAATTCGGCCCAAGGAAGGAGGTCCACCCAATCGGAATGGTGGGCATTAACAAAGTGCCGGAGATAGCTGGTAAGGATCTGATTGATCCGCTCCACTTGACCATTGGACTGAGGATGGTAAGCGGAGGAGAAATCCAGGGTGACATCCAGCAGTTTACATGTGGCTCTCCAGAAGCGTGAGGTGAACTGAACCCCTTGATCCGACACGATGTGGAGGGGTAGGCCATGGAGACGGAAGATATGGCGGATAAAGTCCTTAGCCAGCTCAGGTGCAGACGGGAGACCAGACAGGGGAATGAAGTGGGCCATTTTAGAAAAGCGGTCCGCGACCACCCAAATGACAGTACACCTGGCAGAAACAGGGAGATGGGTAATGAAGTCCATAGCGATGTGTTGCCATGGGGCAACAGGTACCGGAAGCGGCAGGAGATGACCGGCTTGTAAGTGTTTGGGAACTTTGTTGCGGGCACAAAATGAACAGGCAGAGATGAAGTCTAACACATCCTTACGCAGGGTAGGCCACCAGTAATGCCGGGAAATGAGCAGGAAGGTGTTCTTTTGGCCAGCATGGCTAGCTAGTTTAGAAGAATGACCCCAGCGAAGAACCTTCTCACGGTCTGGAACCACTACGAACGTCTTGCCAAGTGGAAGATGAGTCAAATCCAAAGGGGCCACATTCATCATCTTGGAGGGGTCGATGATGTGCATAGGCCCCTCCTCTTGATCGGAGGACAGGAAGGATCAGGACAAGGCATCAGCTTTGACATTCTTGTCCGCCGGGCGGAAATGAAGGATGAAATTGAAGCAGGCAGAAAACAAAGACCACCGGGCCTGACGCGGATTAAGTCTCTGGGCATTTTGGAGATATGCCAGATTTTTGTGATCTGTATAGATGATCACCGGGTATAGAGCCCCCTCGAGCAGATAGCGCCACTCCTCCAGCGCCAATTTGATGGCTAGCAATTCTCGGTCTCCTATGAAGTAGTTGCACTCAGAAGAGGAGAAGATTTTGGAGAAGAAGTCGCAGGTTATCATTCTCCTTGAAGCAGATTTTTGGGTAAGTACTGCTCCGGCTCCGGAAGAGGAGGCACCAACCTCCAGGTAGAATTGTTTATTGCAATCTGGACAGTGCAGAACGGGGGCAGAGGAGAAGGCTTGCTTTAAGGAGAGGAAGGTCTCCACGGTTTCGGGCGACCATAACTTGGGATTTGCCCCCTTACGGGTGAGCGCAGATATGGGAGCAGTCCGAGATGAGACGTGTGGAATGAAGAGACGATAGTAATTAGCGAAGCCCAGGAATCGCTGTATCGCCTTCAACCCCTCTGGACGGGGCCACTTTAGGACAGCAGAGAGCTTCTCGGGATCCATTCGCAAGCCTGTCTGGGAGATAACATAGCCCAAGAATGGAAGAGAGGTCTGCTCGAAAAGGCACTTCAAGTAATTAGCATAGAGGTGGTACTGCCTGAGCCTAAGCAGGACCTCACGAATAGAGATGAGCGTTGTTCTACTCGAACTGTTCGCCAATCTCAAATTCGAGCTGTTTTGGGCGGTGTTCGAGCCGGTCGGCGAACACGAACAATTTGAGAAAAATTCGGCTGTTCGAGGTTATGTTCGATAACTGTTCGTGCACCAAAATCATAACTGGATTTTTTCTCAGTAATGATGAAAATTAATGTTAATACGCAGTTTGAGTGTACAGCGGGGCGGGGGGAGGGGCAGGGGATGGATCTCTGCAGGAACAATGAAGATCTCCATTTCTTTTTCTCTTTCCCGCATTTGCAGTGGGGAGGTGCAATCTGTCAGCCTATCAGCAGCGCACACACGGAGCGAAGTGCTTTTTTTCACACAAGCAAGGGCATGTGTGATTGGCAGTGTATGTCACATGTCCTTGCCCTATAAGACCAAGCCATTTTCCCCGTCGCCACCATTTTCTCACTGCTGCAGCTGCGTGTTAGACGGCACCGCTGTTGCTGTGTGCGCTATACCTTGTTAATTTCAAGCCAATTTTCGCACAAATATACAGATAGCTTGGGAGTAGGGAATAGTTGTGATTGCAGTCCTTTTAAGGACTAGGTTACAGCATTTCCTACGACTTTTATCAGGCAGGTCTGTGCTCTTAAATAGATAGATTGTGGGAGTAAAGACTAATTGTAATTGGAGTCCTTTTCAGGACTAGGTTACATCAGTTCCTATCAGTTTTTGCCAGGCAGGTCTGTGCCAGTGCTGTGCAAGTTTTTTTCACAGCATTTGGCTGAATCTAGCAAAGCTAATCCTTTTTGGCCTATTGCAGAGTGTGTTAGTCAGTGGAGTAGCCTATCTGTGTTGCAAGATATACCACCTGTGTATAGAATACCAATTTTTTTACTGCACCTAGTGAAGTAAAATCTTTTGGGCATAGCATCATTCTATTAGTCCATCTATACTGACCTCCATCAGGTTGCAAACTGAATATAATTTTTTTCTGCATCTAGCTCTGAAAAAATATTTGGGCTTCTAGCAGTGTGTGGGACTTGGTCTATTAGTCCATCTACACTGACCTCCATCAGGTTGCAAATTAAAAATAATTTTTTTCTTCATTTAGCTCTGAAAAAATATTTGGGCTTCTAGCAGTGTGTGGGACTTGTTCTATTAGTCTTTCTATACTGACCTCCAGCAGGTTGCAAATTGAATATAATTTTTTTCTGCATCTAGCTCTGAAAAAATATTTGGGCTTCTAGCGGTGTGTGGGACTTGGTCAATTAGTCCATCTATACTGACCTCCATCAGGTTGCAAATTAAAAATAATTTTTTTCTGCATCTAGCTCTGAAAAAATATTTGGGCTTCTAGCAGTGTGTGGGACTTGGTCTATTAGTCCATCTATACTGACCTCCATCAAGTTGCAAATTAAAAATAATTTTTTTCTTCATTTATCTCTGAAAAAATATTTGGGCTTCTAGCAGCGTGTGGGACTTGTTCTATTAGTCCATCTATACTGACCTCCATCAGGTTGCAAATTAAAAATAATTTTTTTCTGCATCTAGCTCTGAAAAAATATTTGGGCTTCTAGCAGTGTGTGGGACTTGGTCTATTAGTCCATCTATACTGACCTCCATCAGGTTGCAAATTAAAAATAATATTTTTCTGCATCTAGCTCTGAAAAAATATTTGGGCTTCTAGCAGTGTGTGGGACTTGGTCTATTAGTCCATCTATACTGACCTCCATCAGGTTGCAAATTGAATAAAAAAATTTTCTGCATCTAGCTCTGAAAAAATATTTGGGCTTCTAGCGGTGTGTGGGACTTGGTCTATTAGTCCATCTATACTGACCTCCATCAGGTTGCAAATTAAAAATAATTTTTTTCTGCATCTAGCTCTGAAAAAATATTTGGGCTTCTAGCAGTGTGTGGGACTTGGTCTATTAGTCCATCTATACTGACCTCCATCAGGTTGCAAATTAAAAATAATTTTTTTCTTCATTTAGCTCTGAAAAAATATTTGGGCTTCTAGCAGTGTGTGGGATTTGTTATATTAGTCCTTCTATACTGACGTCCAGCAGGTTGCAAATTGAATATAATTTTTTTCTGCATCTAGCTCTGAAAAAATATTTGGGCTTCTAGCGGTGTGTGGGACTTGGTCTATTAGTCCATCTATACTGACCTCCATCAGGTTGCAAATTAAAAATAATTTTTTTCTGCATCTAGCTCTGAAAAAATATTTGGGCTTCTAGCAGTGTGTGGGACTTGGTCTATTAGTCCATCTATACTGACCTCCATCAGGTTGCAAATTAAAAATAATTTTTTTCTGCATCTAGCTCTGAAAAAATATTTGGGCTTCTAGCAGTGTGTGGGACTTGGTCTATTAGTCCATCTATACTGACCTCCATCAGGTTGCAAATTAAAAATAATTTTTTTCTTCATTTAGCTCTGAAAAAATATTTGGGCTTCTAGCAGTGTGTGGGACTTGTTCTATTAGTCCTTCTATACTGACCTCCAGCAGGTTGCAAATTGAATATAATTTTTTTCTGCATCTAGCTCTGAAAAAATATTTGGGCTTCTAGCGGTGTGTGGGACTGGTCTATTAGTCCATCTATACTGACCTCCATCAGGTTGCAAATTAAAAATATTTTTTTTCTGCATCTAGCTCTGAAAAAATATTTGGGCTTCTAGCGGTGTGTGGGACTTGGTCTATTAGTCCATCTATACTGACCTCCATCAGGTTGCAAATTAAAAATAATTTTTTTCTGCATCTAGCTCTGAAAAAATATTTGGGCTTCTAGCAGTGTGTGGGACTTGGTCTATTAGTCCATCTATACTGACCTCCATCAGGTTGCAAATTGAATAAAAAAAATTTCTGCATCTAGCTCTGAAAAAATATTTGGGCTTCTAGCGGTGTGTGGGACTTGGTCTATTAGTCCATCTATACTGACCTCCATCAGGTTGCAAATTAAAAATAATTTTTTTCTGCATCTAACCCAGCCAATAGTTTTGGCCTAATACCACAGTTTGGCCACTCAGCTCTGCTCGGTTACCATCCATTGTTTTTTTGTGCAAACAACTCCAGAGTTGTGAATTAGTTAACCACCAAAATGAGTGGAAAAAGGCCTGCTGCTGGTGGAAAGGGGAATAGGCGTGTTGGGAAGGGGAAAAAAGGTTGTGTCCGTGGGGTAGATGCAGAAGAAAGACCATCTTCCAGCCAAACTAAAATGTCTACTTCTTTTAGCGGACAATGTGATAAGATCCCTTTCTTACGGCCACGCCAATCGCTACAAATTCCAGATGAGGCACAAAAACAGCAGGTGCTTCAACGGATATCAAGTGCTCCTTTAAGTGGGCTCTCCTCCACATCAACTTCAACATCACAAATACTCCAGTCCTCAAAGGTGTCACCCAAATCGCACTTGCTTCCTCACAGCTCCCAAATCTCCAGCTGCCCGTCTGAGTATGAGGTAGAACAGATGGTTGAGTCTGCAGAGCTGTTTACTCATACTATAGCCTGGGAATCAGAGGTCGACTCCAGCGCTTCTGTGAATCCAGACGAGGAAATGATCTGCACTGATGCCCAGAATCTTTATGAGTCGGATCCAGGACCAGACGCAGAAGGTTCTGACCATAATGTAGACCCTCATTCCCAAACTGTAACTCCTGTTGGTGGAGACAATGAGGAAGACGATGATAAGACTCAAATACCTGATTGGAGCGACAACTTTAGTTTTTTGTCAGGGCAGGAACAGGTTGGCTCTGAGGACGACGGGTGTGATAACGCACAGGGTGATGATGATGAGGTCGGAGATCCCACTTACTGTCAACCCACAGTCAGCCAAGAGATGAGGTCAGCAGAGGAGGTGGAGGAAGTAGAGGAGGAGGAGTTGTATGCGGAAGGGCTAACATCTGCAAGGTCCAGACGGTCGGCAGCACCAGGGCGGCAGGCATGTGAGGGTGGGGGAGATGATTTTACCAGGGCGCATGGTAGCAGCCAAACTAGTGAGGAAGGTGCAGGAGCCCAGGAAGAAGTGGAGGACGAACTGATGGAAGACTCATCAGATGAGGGAGACCTTGATCACATTTCTGTTGTGCGAGGTTGGGGGGAGAGGACAGAGGAAGGAAGCATGATTGTTACCTCGCCACCAACACAACAGGGACTTGGTGCTCCTGGATGCGCAACACACATGAGTGCCTTCTTGCTGCACTACCTGCAACATGACCCTCGAATTGTGAGAATTAGAAATAATCCTGACTACTGGGTTGCCACACTGTTAGATCCCCGGTACAAAAGTAAATTTGCAGAAATTATTCCTGCCATAGAAAGGGATGCACGCATGCAGGAGTATCAGCAGAGACTGTTGCAGAATCTTACATGTGCTTTTCCACAAAATACCAGTGGTGCACGTAGTGAATCTCACAGTTCCAACTTGCCAACCGTGGGACCGTCAAGTGTTCAGCACTCAAACCGTAACAGAACCACAGTATCTGCTGGTAACATCAATTTTGCGGAATCATTTCACCACTTTTTTAGCCCATCCTTTGCAAGGCCACAGGAGACAAGAAGTCTGACACATAGTCAACGCCTAGAGACGATGGTACAGGAGTATCTCCAAGTAAACATTGAAGCCACGACTGTGTCACTGGACTCTTGCTCTTTTTGGGCTTCCAATCTGGATAAATGGCCGGAGCTAGCCACTTACGCCTTGGAGATCTTGTCATGCCCCGCAGCCAGCGTTCTGTCTGAACGTGTGTTCAGCGCTGCTGGTGGTGTGCTGACAGATAAGCGCACGCGGCTCTCCACTGATAATGTAGACAGACTCACGTTCATAAAGATGAACAAATCATGGATCCGAAACGACTTTTCTACCCCTGTGTCAACCTGGGGAGAGTAAAAGCTTGATGATTGGTTAAAATCACCCTACCAACCGTTTTAAGCTTTCAAATTACTAATCATGTTTATCTGTATCTTGACTGGAAAATAATTTGGGCTTTGTAGCAGTGTGCAGCACTGATCCTATTAGGCCATCTATAATAAGCTTCACCAGATTTAAAATTAAAAATAATTTTTAGCTGCATCTAGCCCGGAAAATAATTTTGGGGCTCCGAGATGCGCAAGACACATAAGTGCCTTCTTGCTGCACTACCTGCAGCATGACCCTCATATTGTCAGAATTCGAAGTAATCATGACTACTGGGTTGCCACACTCTTAGATCCCCCAAACTTTTCGATCAACCTTTTCATTTTAATAAAGACCAAAAAAATGGTCATTTTTGAAATTATAAGCATTAGCAGGTTGTTAGAAACTGAAATCAAACAGTTTTCAACTCAAAACTTTATTCTAGGTGATGTTACATTTTCACATAGGACCCCTTGTTCGAAAGGAGTTTCTGAACTCTCTCGTCCATTGAATTTGTCAGGTTTTGGATGGTTTCTGCTTCAATTGTTTTGCATGAGGACAGAATACCCTCCCAGAGCTGTTGCTTAGATGTGAACTGCCTCCCGCCATCATAGACACTCCTTTTAATGATGCTCCAAAGGTTCTGAATGGGGTAGAGGTCAGGGGAGCATGGGGGTCACACCATAAGTTTGTCCCCTTTTATGCCCATATCAGCCAGAGATGCAGATGTTTTATGTGCAGCATGAGATGGTGCATTATCATGCAGAAAAATGATCTTGCTGTGAAATACACGGTTCTTCTTCTTGAACCATGGCAGGAAGTGCTGTTTGAGAAAATCCACATACATTATGGAGTTCATCTTTAGCGCCTTCAGGGATCCTAAAGGGGCCGACAATCTCTCTCCCCATGATTCCAGCCCAAAACATTACTCCATCTACTCCTTGTTGGCGCTGTAGCCGTGTTTGCGTGGGGTGTCCATCAACCAGCCATCCTCCACTCCATTCATCTGGACCATCGAGCGCTGCACGGCACTCATCCGTGAACAAAACAGTTTTGAAATCAGTCTTCATGTAATGTTTGGCCCACTGGAGCCGTTTCTGCTTGTGTGAAGTGGATAGAGGAGGTCGACAGGATGGCATATGCACAGCTGCAAACCTCTGAAGGACCCTGCATCTTGTTGTTCGGGGGACGTTGGAGGCACAAGCAGCTTCAAAAACTTGTCTGCTGCTATGACAAGGCTTTTTTGCCGCTGCTCTTTCAACCTGACGTAATTGCCTGTAGGAAAGAGTCCTCAATTTGCCCCTATCAGCACGCACACGTGTGTACTGTGAATCAGCTACATACTTCTTGATTGCCAAGACACTTCATCCTGATCATCGCACAATGTTGATTGTAGTCATGCCTTGACCTAAACACTCCACAATTTGTTGCTTCTCAGCAGCCGACACATCCTTTTTCTTTCCCATTTTGGCAGAAAATGTAGGCTGCTTAATAATGTGAGAGAGCCTTCTTAAGTAGTCTTGCCTTTCATTGGACACACCTGCCAAACTAATTAGCACAGGTGTCTGCAATTGCTTACAGTGATATAAAGAGCCCTGACACACATCACCATCAATGAGTTTAACTGACAAACAAACAAATTCTTCCCTTATCACTCCTAAACACTTTTTGCATAATAATTTGGAACGCGGTGTACATGTGCTTTTCCACAAAACACCAGTGGTTCACGTAGTGAATCTTACAGTTCTAACTTGCCAACCGTGGTCTGTATGGAATTGTTCAATAAAGGGCCCAAAATTAAGATAACATAGATGGGAGAGGTCTCTATGAATAGGAATTCCTAAGTATTTGATACCCTGTGAGGGCCAGGCAAAGGGAAAGTTGGACTGGATGGAATCCTATATGGATTTAGGGAGGGAGACATCGAGGGCCTCAGACTTCGCTGCATTGATTTTAAAATTTTACCATGTAACAAAGTGATCTATTTCAGCCATAACAGCAGGGATGGATATATGTGATTGAGTGATATATACTAGGACATCATCAGCAAATAGAGAGCACTTGTACTCGGTGCCTCCCACCTCAATCCACCTAATATTGGGGTTATGGCGAATTGATGAGAGCAGGTGCTCCGTCACTAGGATGTATAAGAGAGGGGACAGAGGACATCCCTGCCTTGTCCCATTGGTGATTGTGAAAGGTGATGAAAATGTTCTGACGCACCCCCTGGGCCTTGGGACACCCGGAGCCGGACCCTTTTTGGTGGATGCTGGTGGTTGTAGTCTTCGTGGCGGCGATCCGGTTCCGTGGCTCAGGGCGGTCAAACCAGTGGCGGAACTATTTATGTGGTTTTGATGTTTAAATGTCCGACTACGCCACCCGTGGATTGAAGTCAGAGTGAACCGCCGCTACAGGGCAGACCGCTAAGGCTGGTGTTGTGGGTGCAGCAGAGCGTAGCATAACTCCCCACGGGAGGAGTATAGCCTCAGGGCAGTGTATGCGGAGGATGGGGGTGATGGTGCAGGGCAGCAGCAGTAACGACACGGAGTCAGTGATGCAGTTCAGGGCCTTTACTCACAGTTCTTATTATCCAGACCACGTCTGCAGGTAACGGCTGCCCACGTCGTACTGTGCTCACCAGGTGAGGGGCTCAGACAACTCCCAGATAACTTTGGAGCGCTTCACAGGACCCCCTTTGTGTGTCCTTTGTCTGGCCTTTCTTACCAACACTTCTGTCCGGCTGCCTCGGGCCTCCTCTTGGTAAACTTGGCGCCAGTTTCCCTGACCCTATGTGGTGCCTTCCTAGCGGGTGGAGCAAGGGGCTGCGCCACATAAAATGTCAGAGCCTCCGGTTTCTAGCTGAGGGTAGTTTCCTGCCTCCACTAGTTCGGGGACCGGTCTCCCCCTTTGGCCTGACCCCTCCACGCAGGTGGATTCGGGCGTGCGGTGGCGACTCGCCCGTCCGCACCCCTGGGATCCCTTCATTCCTCGTTCCTGGAGCCTTCTCCGCTCCTCTTCCTTCCTTCTCCCTCTTGCAGGCCTGGGCCTCTGTTACTAGGCCCGCCTCCGGAGCAGAGCTCATGCAGAGCCCCTGCTCCCTGCCACTTCTGCTCAGACTTCTCTGCACTGAACTAAGATGGTGCCCACCTTTTATACTCCCTTCTCAATGCACCCAGGAACTGCTTCCTCCCTGCTCCTGCACTGCAGGGTTCCCCTTCCTCAGTGTTCCCTCCCCCCACTCCAGCCAGGGACAGGGACTGTCGTGCCCATCTCAGGGGCATATTGGTCGCCCTGCCCCACGGCAATGTGGTGTAATGCATGCAGGTGTCGGGTCCTGATCCACACTCCATCCTTATCTGAGAGTGAGATATCACACCTCTGGGTGAGGTGCAATACGTCTGTAGCAACCGAGCCCTCCGTGCTACAGTTCCATTTATCTTCAGCCTAGGTGACGTATTGTGATACAGGGCCGTGATTTTGGCTATAAAAGGGTCCCCTAGACCCCTACCCCAAGCTTTTTAAGAGAATTATATATGGCGTGCCAGGAGACTCTATGGAATGCTTTCTCAGCATCCAACGAGAGTGTCTACTTAAAAATTTTTAACTGCATCTAGCCCAGGAAATACTTTGTGCCTAGTAGCAGTGTCTGCTAGTCAGCGGATTATCCCGGCTGTTAAGCAAGCTACACCACCTGTAGTTTGGACACTTAATTTTTTCAAAGGAAATGCTTCGGGACCACGGGATACTTAGTGAAGAGCATCAGGAGGCACCCCAAGGCATAGGGGCTGGGACTGGCACTAGGATGCCTTGCGGTGGACAGCCGAGCTCGATCCTTATAAAAGCTTTTTAACTGCAGCAGCTTTAGTGGACGCTACTGGAGCTGGAATTACGCGGCTGCTGGCATGAGACTTGCCCTCCAATAGATCCTTGTAAATGGATTTAAAGTGTATTCATTCAAATTAGAGGGACAATTTAAATTAAAAAGCTTAGAGCTGCCTCCACCACAGGGGGGCTCTCTCGACCCACCAGCGGACAGGCACCAGTATTGGGAGAGGGGGGCTGGCCGTCAGGGTTCACCGCGGCTCTGGCACAAACCCGGCGACACGGAGGTGGCACGGGCAGGAGCGGACTGGCCGTCTCGGCTTCTCACTTTTTGGATTTTAGAAGGGCATGACATGCCTATGTCTGTGTCTCCCCCTCCTTTTACTCCTCCACCTCTTTTCTTTTCGCATGACTATATGTACTTGTCACTTTTCCATGTGTTAGTTGTGTCTTCTGAGCAGTTTGTCAGCTTTTGGACACCTTTGAAGGTGTTTTCTATGTGTTTCTATGTGTTTTTGTTTGCCTGCCATTGGTTTTAACGGTGTTCGAAGGTGTTCGACGAACAGTTCGACGAACAGTTCGGCGAACACACGGGTGTTCGACGAACCGAACCGAACTCGAACACTACGGGGGTGGCTCAACACTACTCACGAACATCCCTCTGCTGTGTGGGAAGATCCGGAGAGAAGACGAAGATATCGTCCAGGTATACCACCACGCAGGAGTAAAAAAGGTCACAGAAGATGTTGTTGACCAGTTCTTGGAAGACGGCGGGAGCATTGCAGAGGCCGAAGGGCATCACACGGTACTCATAGTGTCCGTCCCGGGTATTAAATGCCGTTTTCCACTCATCTCCTTGACGGATACGGACCAGGTTATACGCTCCACGTAGATCCAGCTTGGAAAAGATCCAGGCACCTTTAAGGCGATCAAATAACTTGGAGATGAGCGGCAGGGGGTATTTATTTTTAACCGTGATCAGATTGAGTCCTCTATAGTCAATACAGGGGCGTAGCAAGTCATCCTTTTTTTGACAAAGAAGAATCCGGCTCCTGCTGGGGAGGTAGACTTCCGGATGAATCCCCTAGCCAGATTCTCCTCTATGTACTCAGACATGGCCCGGGTTTCAGCCCCAGACAATGGATAAATACGCCCACGGGGTGGAGTGGTGCCAGGTACCAGGTCAATCGGGCAATCATATGGCCTATGAGGTGGCAATGTCTCTGCCTCCTTCTCGCCGAAGACATCAGCATAGGGCCAGTAAGGAGCCGGAAGACCGGGTAAATTAGCTGGGGTAGGTGGTGTATGAACCGGACGAACCGGAACCAGGCAGGTCTTATTGCAGGCCGGCCCCCAACGGAGTACTTCACTGGATTGCCAGTTCAACACTGGTTCATGTGTCGGGAGCCAAGGAAGGCCTAGCAATAAGGAGTGGGAGAGTCCGGGTAGCACATGGAAGGAGATTTCCTCAGAGTGCAGCATTCCCACCTGTCGGGTTATGGGTTCCGTGACGAGCAGAATGGTCACCGGAAGGAGTCTACCATCCACGGAGGCGATATACAATGGTTCAGCCAGAGACTTGGTGGGAATACGGTATTTCTCAACCAGGGACTGGGAAATGAGGTTTCCGGCAGCTCCAGAATCCAGGTGGGCGAGTTCAAAGTGACGGTTCTCTCCCCAGGAGATAGAGACAGACAAAGTCAGGCATTGAGAGGGCTTACTTTTGTCTCGGGTGACCTCTCCGAGCGGTCCTAGACACTGGAGTTTCCCGGCCTCTCCGGGCAGGAACGGATCAGGTGCTCCTTACTGCCACAATAGAAGCAGCTCCCCTCGGCTCGGCGTGACTCTTGGCGAGATTTGACCATTTTGGTCTGGTCGATCTGCATGGGCTCGGGTGAGCGCGCCTGGGGAGTGACAGATGAGGAGAGGGGTCTCTGGAAAGTAGGAGCAAGGCGGGGAAACCTTCTCTCACGGATGGTCTCTTTGGTGCGCTCTGGAAACCGGATGTCAATCCGGGTAGCCAGCGAGACCAGGTCATCCAGGGTGGTAGGAATGTCCCGACCAGCAAGCTCGTCTTTAATCCGACCGGAAAGGCCCTCCCAGAAGACGGAGACCAGGGCCTCATTATCCCAGGCAAGCTCAGAAGCGAGGGTGCGGAACCGTATGGCATATTGGGCCAGGGTGAGACTCCCTTGGCGGAGACGTAGCAGAGAGGAGGCTGATGAGGTCTTGCATCCCGGTTCATCGAAGATTTTCCGGAAAGCAGTGAGAAAAGACGACAGGTCGGACACCAGTGGATCCCCTCTCTCCCACAGGGAATTTAGCCAAGCCAGTGCCTCCCCAGTGAGATGGGACATGATGAATGCCACTTTGGCCTGGTCAGAGATAAAGTGATGTGCCAAGAGTTCAAAGTGCAGAGTGCACTGATTTATGAAACCTCGAGCCAAGGCGGGGTCTCCACCAAAACGAGGCGGTGCAGAAAGCCTGGGACCGGGGCCGGATACCATGGTATTGGTGGGCAGCGGAGCTGCCGGGGTGCGAGTCGTGCAACTAGAGGCGGACCCTGGTGGAGCAGTCAGTGTGTCGAGGCTGGAGTTGACATTCCGCAGGTGGTTCAGGATGGATTCCTGTTGGGATCTCTGATGGGAGACTTCGTGGTATAGGTCAGAGAGTGAGGGAGCTTGGGTGCCACCGGGTTCCATGGCCCGAGCAAACTGTTATGGGTCCGGGTGGTGGAACCTCTGTGCCAAGGTGCAAGGAGGGACCCAGAGGGGCGTGACTAAGTATCAACCCGAACCGACCCTGGTCGGACGGCGGCTAACGACTCCGTGACCAGGGAGGATCCGGGCAGAGGGACCAGGTGCTACTCTGGGGATGACCTTGTAAGAGAGCAGGTGGCTCCCACGGGTCAGATGGCTGGGACTGACCGGTATGACGGATGGACACGGCAAGCAGGCAGAAGTCTCTGGTTAGCTGACAGGTGGTCACGGTACGTGACAGCAGAGCAAGTAGAAGTCTTTAGGTTCACCAGGCAGGTGGTTACAGCAAGTGACCGCAGAGCCTCCAGGCAGGCTAGCAGGCTAGCAGGAAACAGGTGGGTGCTCCCAGGTGAGCGGGCAGACAGACTAGGCAGGTAACAAGCAGGTAACAGGTGGGCGCTCCCAGGTGAGCGGGCTCACGGACACAGCAGGTAACAGGCGGGTGCTCCCAGTTGAGTGGGCAGACAGACACAGCAGGTAACAGACGGGTGCTTCCAGGTGAGCGGACTGATAGCCAGGGCAGGTAACAGGCAGGTAACATGTGAGCGCTCCAGGTGAGCAGGCTGGCTGGCTCGGCAGGTAACGGGCAGATAGCAGGCTGGTAGGCAGGACGAGGTACCAGGACGGTGCGCGCGGCCCCTTTAAGAGGGGTGGAGCACAAGCGCACTCTAAGAACAGTGCCCGGGGGACTGCGCGTGCCGACAGCAGGCTGAGAAGCAGAGCCGGGAGCGTGGAGAGAGAGGAGGTGAGATGGACGGCGTCTCTGCCTGGCAGGAGGCAGAGACGCCGATGCTACAGGACTGCGTGCGCTGACAGCAGGCTTGGAAGGAGAGCGGGGAGCGCGGGGAGAGAGGAGGTGAGAGGGACGGCGTCTCTGCCTGGAAGAAGGCAGAGACGCCGATGCTACACCCTGCAATACTAGCATGCTTCAGCTCTGATTCATCAGCACTCAGAGCTATGCTGCATCAAAATACACACACACACTCAGTTATGAGACAGATAGATATATATACAGTGGGGGAAATAAGTATTTGAAACACTGACAATTTTGCAAGTTTTCCCACCTACAAAGAATGGAGAAGTCTGTAATTTTTATCGTATGTACACTTCATCTGTGAGAGACAGAATCTTAAAAAAAATCCTGAAAAATCACCTTGTATGATTTTTAAATAATTAATTTGCATTTTATTGCATGAAATAAGTTTTTGAAACAATACACTGTGTTCCAAAATTATTATGCAAATAATATTTTCTCAGATTTTCCCAAATTACCTATATGAATTGCAGTCATTGTACAAAAACCTTTCAATTGTACTCTAATAGTTATTTGACTGGAAAATTACAAACTGCCTATGATAACAGTATATTTTTAAAAAAATAAAAAACTCAAACTGCACTCAAAATGCATGTTCCAAATTATTATGCACAGCAGAGTTTTCAAACATTTCATTTTAATAAAGAACAAAAAATGGTCATTTTTGAAATTATAAGCATTAGCAGGTTATTACAAACTGAAATCAAACAGTTTTCAACTCAAAACTTTGTTCTAGGTGATGTTACATTTGCACATAGGTTCGAAAGGAGCTTCTGAACTCTCTCGTCCATTGAGTTTGTCAGGTTTTGGATGGTTTCTGCTTTAATTGTTTTGCATGAGGACAAAATACCCTCCCAGAGCTGTTGCTTAGATGTGAACTGCCTCCAGCCATCATAGACACTCCTTTTGATGATGCTCCAGAGGTTCTCAATGGGGTTGAGGTCAGGGGAGCATGGGTGCCACACCATAAGCTTGTCCCCTTTTATGCCCATATCAGCCAGAGATGCAGATGTGTTATGTGCAGCATGAGACGGGGCATTCATGCATGAAATGATCTCGATGGTCCAGATGGATGGAGTGGAGGATGGCTGGTTGATGGACACCCCATGCAAACACGGCTACGGCGCTAACAAGGAGGAGGTGGAGTAATGTTTTGGTCTGGAATCATGGGGAGAGAGATTGTCGGCCCTTTTAGGATCCATGAAGGGGTAAAGATGAACTCTATAATGTATGTTGAGTTTCTCAAACAGCACTTCCTTCCATGGTTCAAGAAGAAGAACCGTGCATTCTGCAACAAGATCATTTTCATGCATGATAATGCCCCGTCTCATGCTGCACATAACAAGGCAAAAGGGCCAACAAGTGCTAAGCATCTCTGGGAACTCCTTCAAGATTGTTGGAAGACCATTTCCGGTGACTACCTCTGAACCTCATCAAGAGAATGCCAAGACTGTGCAAAGCAGTCATCAAAGCAAAAGGTGGCTACTTTGAAGAACCTAGAATATAAGACATATTTTCAGTTGTTTCACACTTTTTTTTAAGTATATAATACCACATGTGTTAATTCATAGTTTTGATGCCTTCAGTGTGAATGTACTATTTTCACAGTCATGAAAATACAGAAAAATATTTAAATGAGAAGGTGTGTCCAAACTTTTGGTCTGTACTGTATATAACTACACTCAGTTCTGCTACATATTAACACATACAACTCTGCTAAATCAATACACATCTTTGCAAAATTAAAACACTCAGCTCTGCTATATAAACATACACTCAGCTCTGCTATATACACACGCTCAGCTCTGCTATAAACTGCTCCTTTTCCTCTTCTCTGCTGTCAGACATGCAACCTTGCAAGACCTTCAGCTTTTATATAGACTGAATGATGGAGGGAGGACCTGTTGGCTCCATCCTCCACCATTATATTCAACTGAATCTGTGTCTTGGAGACACAGATGAAACTAAAGTTGGAACATACCTATGACCTGGGACAGCAGAATAGCTCCCAAATTTAGGGCAGTCTTGATGGATCCGGGACCGTTTGGAGGTAGGAGTCATTCTTGCAAAATAACCACCATAACAATATATAAAAATTGTTTTTCTGGAATTAAACTACAATTTTTAATTTGGCTTAATTAATGCTTAATTGATCAATGGTCACTTCTAGATTTTGGGTATAAATCCTCATTACATTTTTCACTGCCATAGAAGTATCACATATACAGTGTTGGCCAAAAGTATTGGCACCCCTGCAATTCTGTCAGATAATACTCAGTTTCTTCCGGAAAATTATTGCAATCACAAATTCTTTGGCATTATTATCTTCATTTAATTTGCTTGCAAGGAAAAAACACAAAAGAGAATGAAGCAAAAATCAAATCATTGATCATTTCACACAAAACTCCAAAAATGGGCCTGACAAAAGTATTGGCACCCTCAGCCTAATATTTGGTTGCACAACCTTTAGCCAAAATAACTGCGAACAACCGCTTCCGGTAACCATCAATGAGTTTCTTACAATGCTCTGCTGGATTTGTAGACCATTCTTCTTTGGCAAACTGCTCCAGGTCCCTGATATTTGAAGGGTGCCTTATCCAAACTGCCATTTTGAGATCTCTCCACAGGTGTTCTATGGGATTCAAGTCTGGACTCATTGCTGGCCACCTTAGAAGTCTCCAGAGCTTTCTCTCAAACCATTTTATAGTGCTTTTGGAAGGGTGTTTTGGGTCATTGTCCTGCTGGAAGACCCATGACCTCTGAGGGAGACACAGCTTTCTCACACTGGGCCCTACATTATGCTGCAAAATTTGTTGGTAGTCTTCAGACTTCATAATGCCATGCACACAGTCAAGCAGTCCTGTGCCAAAGGCAGCAAAGCAACCCCAAAATATCAGGGAACCTCCGCCATGTTTGACTGTAGGGACCGTGTTCTTTACTTTGAATGCCTCTTTTTATTTCCTGTACACTCTATGTAGATGCTTTTTCCCAAAAAGCTCTACTTTTGTCTCATCTGACAAGAGAATATTCTTCCAAAACATTTTAGGCCTTCTCAGGTAAGTTTTGGCAAACTCCAGCCTGGCTTTTTTATGTCTCGGGGTAAGAAGTGGGGTCTTCCTAGGTATCCTACCATACAGTCCCTTTTCATTCAGACGCCGACGGATAGTACGGGTTGACACTGTTGTACTCTAGGACTGCAGGGCAGCTTGAACTTGTTTGGATGTTAGTCGAGGTTCTTTTTCCACCATCCGCACAATCTTGCGTTGAAATCTTTCGTCAATTTTTCTTTTCCGTCCGCATGTAGGGAGGTTAGCCACAGTGCCATGGGCTTTAAACTTCTTGATGACACTGCGCACGGAAGACACAGGAATATTCAGGCCTTTGGAGATGGACTTGTAGCCTTGACATTGCTCGTGTTTCCTCACAATTTGGTTTCTTAAGTCCTCAGACAGTTCTTTGGTCTTCTTTCTTTTCTCCATGCTCAATGTGGTAGACACAAGGACACAGGACAGAGGTTGAGTCAACTTTAATCCATGTTAACTGGCTGCAAGTGTGATTTAATTATTGCCAACACCTGTTAGGTGCCACAAGTAAGTTACAGGTGCTGTTAATTACCCGAATTAGAGAAGCATCACATGATTTTTCAAACAGCGCCAATAGTTTTGTCCACCCCCTTTTTTAGGTTTGGTGTGGAATTATATCCAATTTGGACTTAGGACAATTCTTTTTGTGTTTTTTCATTGAATACAAATTAAATGAAGAGAATAATACCAAAGAATTTGTGATTGAAATCATTTTCAGGAAAAAACTGAGTATTATCTGACAGAATTGCAGGGGTGCCAATACTTTTGGCCACCACTGTATCCTAGTAAGTAAAGACTTCAGTAGTCAAAGACACAGCTAATACTCTGGCTCTTCATTCAATCTGTGCTACAGGAGGCAGACACCAGACAGATTTAGTCTCCTCTTTAGTAGCTGACAAAATGGTTCCCTCATTTTCTTTGCAGAAAGTATTTTTTCAGCTGTACTTCCAAGCTACTTCAGAGTCTCTACTCCTTCCATGATAAGCATGGCAAAAAGTTATTGGTTGCCTGTAGTGCTCATGGTCTCTATGGAGAGACTTGGAAAATGACAAAACATGCATGTTAATCTGTGCTCAGCTCATGCTCACATTGCTGTCCACTTTCAACATTAAGTGGTGCTATACTTTGTACTTAAATGTTGTAAATCTTCAAAGGATCACTTTTAACACTCAGATGGCATTCTTTTCATGATCTTTAAAATGAGTATGATGTTTAATGATGGAACAAAGTTTTTTAATGCATATCTGTCAGCAGATGTCACAATTCAAACTGCAAACATGGCTAAATATACACTGTGTGCCGAATTATTAGGAAAATGAGTATTTTGATCACATGATACTTTTTATACATGTTGTCCTACTCCAAGCTGCATAGGCTTGAGAGCCAACTACCAATTAAGTAAATCTGGGGATGTGCACCTCTGTAACGAGGAAGGGTGTTGACTAATGACATCAACACCCTATATAAGGTGTGCTTAATTATTAGGCAACTTTCTTTCCTTTGGCAAAATGGGTCAGAAAAGAGATTTGAATGGGTTCTGAAAAGTCCAAAATTGTGAGATGTCTTGCAGAGGGATGCAGCAGTCTTGAAAATTCCAAACTTTTGAAGCATGATCACCGAGCAATCACGTGTTTCATGGCAAATAGCCAACAGGGTCGCAAGAAGCGTGTTGGCCAAAAAAGGCACAAAATAACTGCCCATGAATTGAGGAAAATCAAGCGTGAAGCTGCCAAGATGCCATTCGCCACCAGTTTTGCATATATCAGAGCTGCAACGTTACTGGAGTATCAAAAACCACAAGGTGTGCAATACTCAGGGACATGGCCAAGGTAAGGAAGGCTGAAAAATGACACCTTTGAACAAGAAACATAAGATAAAACGTCAAGAATGGGCCAAGAAATATCTTAAGACTGATTTTTCAAAGGTTTTATGGACTGATGAAATGAGAGTGACTCTTGATGGGCCAGATGGATGGGCCAGAGGCTGTATCAGTAAAGGGCAGAGAGCTCCACTCCGACTCAGACGCCAGTAAGGTGGAGGTGGGGTAATGGTATGGGCTGGTATCATCAAAGATGAACTTGTGGGACCTTTTTGGGTTGAGGATGGAGTGAAGCTCAACTCCCAGACCTACTGCCAGTTTCTGGAAGACAACTTCTTCAAGCAGTGGTAAGGAAGAAGTTGGTATCATTCAAGAAAAACATGATTTTCATGCAGGACAATGCTCCATCACATGCATCCAACTGCTCCACACCGTGGCTGGCCAGTAAAGGTCTAAAAGAAGAAAAAATAATGGCATGGCCCCCTTGTTCACCTGATCTGAACCCCATAGAGAACCTGTGGTCCATCATAAAATGTGAGATCTAAAGGGAGGGAAAACAGTACACCTCTCGGAACTGTGTCTGGGAGGCTGTGGTGGCTGCTGCACGCAATGTTGATCGAAAACAGATCAAGCAACTGACAGAATATATTGATGGAAGGCTGTTGAGTGTCATCATAAAGAAAGGTGGCTATAGTGATCACTAATTTTTTTGTTTTTTGTTTTTGCATGTCAGAAATGTTTATTTATAAATTTTGTGCACTGATATTGGTTTCCCTGGTGAAAATAAACAAGTGAGATGGGATTATATTTGGTTTTTATTAAGTTGCCTAATAATTCGGCACAGTAATAGTTACCTGCACAAACAGATATCCTCCTGAGATAGCCAAATCTAAAAAAAAAACCTCTCCAACTTCCAAAAATATTAAGCTTGCATATTTATAAGTCTTTTGGGTTGATTGAGAACATAGTTGTTGATCAATAATAAAAATAATCCTCTAAAATACAACTTGCCTAATAATTCTACTCACAGTGTATATCTTAGACGCCATAAGACTACTGTATTCTTTTTGAAAAGTCATGTAAGCTAAGGTTATATTATCCTTTCTGAAACTTTAATTCAATCGTCAGCCATCTAGTCTGATTGACAGTACCTTCTACTGTTGAGATATCACATTACCATCACATATTGATTGTTCTAGTGTGGCATTCATGTACGGATGCCGGTTTTAACACTGTTTTTATGTACTGATGGTTGTTCTGGTGATATAGCTATGTACTCAGGGTAATCAGGTGATGTACTCATATACTGATGGCGTATTCATTTATTAATGGCATTAATGGTATTATTATAACGCAGTTTTTATGTACTAATAATGGATCTAGTGATGGATTCATGAACTAATGACGGTTCTGGTTATGTATTTCTGTACTGTTGTTGGTACTGGTGCTAACAGGATGCTGATAATGGTTTTGTGCTGTAAACATCAATTTATGAACTTATGATGATTCTACTAATATAATGATTTATTCATGTACTGAAGTTTGTTTTGATTATGTATCTGTGTACTAATGGTGGTTATAGTTCTGTATTCGTATGCTAATTGTCACGGGTGTGTCGCCAAGAAGATCGTCACAATTACACAGCCTGACTTCTCGCAGCTGAGTTTTTGGTGCTTTGTGTTTTTTGGCAGTGAGGGAGTTAACTCTCTCTCTCTGTGCTAGAGGAGGTCCAGCCTCGCCCAGCTGCAATCAATGCTGCTGTAGTGGGACTCCTTCAAATGCCTGCCGGTCTGTTAGGGAAGTGTCGGTGAAAGCATTTCATGCAGACTAACAGAGCGGATCGTGGTATTTGGAGTTTCAGAGCTAAGTGTATTTGGAGTGTTTTTTCCCTTCCTCGCTTTATCATTTATCTCCTTTCCCGTTGGTGTTCCCTCTGTTGTAGTTGTGTAGTTTTTGTATGCAAGGTGGTTTTGGTTTTACCCTTGTACTGTCTCGTTCGTCTAAGTACTGAGTGTGGGCATATTATTACCTGTCCCCTTTTGTTGTGATCAGGGGTCCTTCTCAGGACTAGATTACTTAAGTGCAGGGATCCTCAGGAGGTAGGGGTTACGCTGGCGGCCTGGACCTCTGTACCTTTAACAGTACCTCCAGGTAGAGGGATTAGTCAGGGCCCCAGCTTAGGGTCAGCTTAGGCCCCCTACCTCCAGTACACAGAGACAGCGTGACACTAATAGCTTGTGCTATATACGTGTATTGATGATGGTCCTGGTGATAAATTTATATGTTGATGGTGTTTCTGTTTCTGTTGTATTCATGTACTTATGCTTCTGGTGCTTTATTTTTATACTGAAGTTGGTTCTAATGATGTATTCATATACAGTGGCATGTAAAAGTTGGGCACCCCTGGTCAAAGTTAGTGTTATTGTGAACAGTTAAGCAAGTTGAAGATGAAATGATCTCTAAAAGGCCTGAAGTTAAAGATAACAGATTTCCTTTGTATTTTAGGCAAAAAATATTTATTTTTTAATCTTTTACATTTTAAAAATGACGAAAAAGGAAAATGGACCAATGCAAAAGTTTGGGCATCCTGCATGGTTAGTACCCAGTAGCACCCCCTTTTGAAAGTATCACAGCTTGTAAAACTTTTTGTAGCAAGACAAGAGTCTTTCAATTCTTGTTTGAGGGATTTTCATCCATTCTTCCTTGGAAAATCCTTCCAGTGAAAATCCTTCCAGTTCTGTGAGATTCCTTGGTCATCTTGCATGCACTGCTATTTTGAGGTCTAGCTACAGATTTTCATTGATGTTCAGAAGAGGGAACTGTGAGGGCCATTGTAAAACCTTCATCTTGCACCTTTTGAGGTAGCCTATTGTGGATTTTGATGTTTGTTTAGGATCATTAACCATTTGTAGAAGCCATCCTCTTTTCAACTTCAGCATTTTACAGATGGTGTTATGTTTGCTAGTGTTGAGCCACCCCCGTAGTGTTCGAGTTCGGTTCGGTTCGTCGAACACCCGTGTGTTCGCCGAACTGTTCGTCGAACTGTTCGTCGAACACCTTCGAACACCGTTAAAACCAATGGCAGGCAAACAAATACACATAGAAACACATAGAAAACACCTTCAAAGGTGTCCAAAAGCTGACAAACTGCTCAGAAGACACAACTAACACATGGAAAAGTGACAAGTACATATAGTCATGCGAAAAGAAAAGAGGTGGAGGAGTAAAAGGAGGGGGAGACACAGATATAGGCATGTCATGCCCTTCTAAAATCCAAAAAGTGAGAAGCCGACACGTTCAGTCCGCTCCTGCCCGTGCCACCTCCGTGTCGCCGGGTTTGTGCCAGAGCCTCGGTGAACCCTGACGGCCAGCCCCCCTCTCCCAATACTGGTGCCTGTCCGCTGGTGGGTCGAGCGAGCCCCCCTGTGGTGGAGGCAGCTCTAAGATTTTTAATTTAAATTGTCTCTCTAATTTGAATAAATACACTTTAAATCCATTTACAAGGATCTATTGGAGGGCAAGTCTCATGCCAGCAGCCGCGTAATTCCAGCTCCAGTAGCGTCCACTAAAGCTGCTGCAGTTAAAAAGCTTTTATAAGGATCAAGCTCGGCTGTACACCGCAAGGCATCCTACTGCCTGTCCGAGCCCCTATGCCTTGGGGTGCTTCCTGATGCTCTTCACTGAGTATCCCGTGGTCCCGAAGCATTTCCTTTGAAAAAATGAAGTGTCCAAACTACAGGTGGTGTAGCTTGCTTAACAGCCGGGATAATCCGCTGACTAGCAGACACTGCTACTAGGCACAAAGTATTTCCTGGGCTAGATGCAGTTAAAAATTTGTAATTAGATACTCTCGTTGGATGCTGAGAAAGCATTCCATAGAGTCTCCTGGCACGCCATATATGATTCTCTTAAAAAGCTTGGGGTAGGGGTCTAGGGGACCCTTTTATAGCCAAAATCACGGCCCTGTATCGCAATACGTCACCTAGGCTGAAGATAAATGGAACTGTAGCACCCTGAGGGCTCGGTTGCTACAGAGGTATTGCACCTCACCCAGAGGTGTGATATCTCACTCTCAGGTAAGGATGTAGTGTGGATCAGGACCCGACACCTGCATGCATTACACCAACATTGCCGTGGGGCAGGGCGACCAATATGCCCCTGAGATGGGCACGACAGTCCCTGTCCCTGGCTGGAGTGGGGGGAGGGAACACTGAGGAAGGGGAACCCTGTAGTGCAGGAGCAGGGAGGAAGCAGTTCCTGGGTGCATTGAGAAGGGAGTATAAAAGGTGGGCACCATCTTAGTTCAGTGCAGAGAAGTCTGAGCAGAAGTGGCAGGGAGCAGGGGCTCTGCATGAGCTCTGCTCCGGAGGCGGGCCTAGTAACAGAGGCCCAGGCCTGGAAGAGGGAGAAGGAAGGAAGAGGAGCGGAGAAGGCTCCAGGAACGAGGAACGAAGGGATCTCAGGGGTGCGGACGGGCGAGTCGCCACCGCACGCCCGAATCCACCTGCGTGGAGGGGTCAGGCCAAAGGGGGAGACCGGTCCCCGAAACTAGTGGAGGCAGGAAACGACCCTCAGCTAGAAACAGGAGGCTGTGACATTTTATGTGGCGCAGCCCCTCGCTACACCCGCTAGGAAGGCACCACATAGGGTCAGGGAAACTGGCGCCAAGTTTACCAAGAGGAGGCCCGAGGCAGCCGGACAGAAGGGTTGGTAAGAAAGGCCAGACAAAGGACACACAAAGGGGGTCCTGTGAAGCACTCCAAAGTTATCTGGGAGTTGTCTGAGCCCCTCACCTGGTGAGCACAGTACGACGTGGGCAGCCGTTACCTGCAGACGTGGTCTGGATAATAAGAACTGTGAGTAAAGGCCCTGGACTGCATCACTGACTCCGTGTCATTACTGCTGCTGCCCTGCACCATCACCCCCATCTTCCGCATACACTTCCCTGAGGATATACTCCTCCCGTGGGGACTTATGCTACGCTCTGCTGCACCCACAACACCAACCTCAGCGGTCTGCCCTGGAGCGGCGGTTCACTCTGACCGCAGTCCACGGGTGGCGTAGTCGGACATTTAAACATCAAAACCACATAAATAGTTCCGCCACTGGTTTGACCGCCCTGAGCCACGGAACCGGGTTGCCGCCACGGAGACTACAACCACCAGCATCCACCAAAAAGGGTCCGGCTCCGGGTGTCCCAAGGCCCAGGGGGCGCGTCAGAACATTTTCATCACCTTTCACAATCACCAATGGGACAAGGCAGGGATGTTCTCTGTCCCCTCTCTTATACATCCTAGGGACGGAGCACCTGCTCTCATCAATTCGCCATAACCCCAATATTAGGTGGATTGAGGTGGGAGGCACCGAGTACAAGTGCTCTCTATTTGCTGATGATGTCCTAGTATATATCACTCAATCACATATATCCATCCATGCTGTTATGGCTGAAATAGATCACTTTGTTACATGGTCAAATTTTAAAATCAATGCAGCGAAGTCTGAGGCCCTCGATGTCTCCCTCCCCAAATCCATATAGGATTCCATCCAGTCCAACTTTCCCTTTGCCTGGCCCTCACAGGGTATCAAATACTTAGGAATTCCTATTCATAGAGACCTCTCCCATCTATGTTATCTTAATTTTGGGCCCTTTATTGAACAACTCCATACAGACCACGGTTGGCAAGTTAGAACTGTAAGATTCACTACGTGAACCACTGGTGTTTTGTGGAAAAGCACTTGTACACTGTGTTCCAAATTATTATGCAAAAAGTGTTTAGGAGTGATAAGGGAAGAATTTGTTTGTTTGTCAGTTAAACTCACTGATGGTGATGTGTGTCAGGGCTCTTTATATCACTGTAAGCAATTGCAGACACCTGTGCTAATTAGTTTGGCAGGTGTGTCCAATGAAAGGCAAGACTACTTAAGAAGGCTGTCTCACATTATTAAGCAGCCTACATTTTCTGCCAAAATGGGAAAGAAAAAGGATGTGTCGGCTGCTGAGAAGCAACAAATTGTGGAGTGTTTAGGTCAAGGCATGACTACAATCAACATTGTGCGATGATCAGGATGAAGTGTCTTGGCAATCAAGAAGTATGTAGCTGATTCACAGTACACATGTGTGCGTGCTGATAAGGGCAAATTGAGGACTCTTTCCTACAGGCAATTACGTCAGGTTGAAAGAGCAGCGGCAAAAAAGCCTTGTCATAGCAGCAGACAAGTTTTTGAAGCTGCTTGTGCCTCCAACGTCCCCCGAACAACAAGATTCAGGGTCCTTCAGAGGTTTGCAGCTGTGCATACGCCATCCTGTCGACCTCCTCTATCCACTTCACACAAGCAGAAACGGCTCCAGTGGGCCAAACATTACATGAAGACTGATTTCAAAACTGTTTTGTTCACGGATGAGTGCCGTGCAGCGCTCGATGGTCCAGATGGATGGAGTGGAGGATGGCTGGTTGATGGACACCCCACGCAAACACGGCTACAGCGCCAACAAGGAGGAGGTGGAGTAATGTTTTGGGCTGGAATCATGGGGAGAGAGATTGTCGGCCCCTTTAGGATCCCTGAAGGCGCTAAAGAGGAACTCCATAATGTATGTGGATTTTCTCAAACAGCACTTCCTGCCATGGTTCAAGAAGAAGAACCATGTATTTCACAGCAAGATCATTTTTCTGCATGATAATGCACCATCTCATGCTGCACATAAAACATCTGCATCCCTGGCTGATATGGGCATAAAAGGGGACAAACTTATGGTGTGACCCCCCATGCTCCCCTGACCTCTACCCCATTCAGAACCTTTGGAGCATCATTAAAAGGAGTGTCTATGATGGCGGGAGGCAGTTCACATCTAAGCAACAGCTCTGGGAGGGTATTCTGTCCTCATGCAAAACAATTGAAGCAGAAACCATCCAAAACCTGACAAATTCAATGGACGAGAGAGTTCAGAAGCTCCTTTCGAACAAGGGGTCCTATGTGAAAATGTAACATCACCTAGAATAAAGTTTTGAGTTGAAAACTGTTTGATTTCAGTTTCTAACAACCTGCTAATGCTTATAATTTCAAAAATGACCATTTTTTTGGTCTTTATTAAAATGAAAAGGTTGATCGAAAAGTTTGGGGGATCTAAGAGTGTGGCAACCCAGTAGTCATGATTACTTTGAATTCTGACAATATGAGGGTCATGCTGCAGGTAGTGCAGCAAGAAGGCACTTATGTGTCTTGCGCATCTCGGAGCCCCAAAATTATTTTCCGGGCTAGATGCAGCTAAAAATTATTATTAATTTTAAATCTGTTGAAGCTTTAGTATAGATGGCCTAATAGGATCAGTGCTGCACACTGCTACAAAGCCCAAATTATTTTCCAGTCAAGATACAGATAAACATGATTAGTAATTTTAAATCTGGTGGAGCTTATTATAGATGGCCTAATAGAATCAGTGCTGCACACTGCTACAAAGCCCAAATTATTTTCCAGCCAAGATACAGATAAACATGATTAGTAATTTGAAAGCTTAAAACGGTTGGTAGGGTGATTTTAACCAATCATCAAGCTTTTACTCTCCCCAGGATGACACAGGGGTAGAAAAGTCGTTTCGGATCCATGATTTGTTCATCTTTATGAACGTGAGTCTGTCTACATTATCAGTGGAGAGCCGCGTGCGCTTATCTGTCAGCACACCACCAGCAGCGCTGAACACACGTTCAGACAGAACGCTGGCTGCGGGGCATGACAAGATCTCCAAGGCGTAAGTGGCTAGCTCTGGCCATTTATCCAGATATGAAGCCCAAAAAGAGCAAGGGTCCAGTGACACAGTCGTGGCTTCAATGTTTACTTGGAGATACTCCTGTACCATCGTCTCTAGGCGTTGACTATGTGTCAGACTTCTTGTCTCCTGTGGCATTGCAAAGGATGGGCTAAAAAAGTGGTGAAATGATTCCGCAAAATTGATGTTACCAGCAGATACTGTGGTTCTGTTACGGTTTGAATGCTGAACACATGACGGTCCCACGGTTGGCAAGTTGGAACTGTGAGATTCACTACGTGCACCACTGGTATTTTGTGGAAAAGCACATGTAAGATTCTGCAACAGTCTCTGCTGATACTCCTGCATGCGTGCATCCCTTTCTATGGCAGGAATAATTTCTGCAAAATTACTTTTGTACCGGGGATCTAACAGTGTGGCAACCCAGTAGTCAGGATTATTTCTAATTCTCACAATTCGAGGGTCATGTTGCAGGTAGTGCAGCAAGAAGGCACTCATGTGTGTTGCGCATCCAGGAGCACCAAGTCCCTGTTGTGTTGGTGGCGAGGAAACAATCATGCTTCCTTCCTCTGTCCTCTCCCCCCAACCTCGCACAACAGAAATGTGATCAAGGTCTCCCTCATCTGATGAGTCTTCCATCAGTTCGTCCTCCACTTCTTCCTGGGCTCCTGCACCTTCCTCACTAGTTTGGCTGCTACCATGCGCCCTGGTAAAACCATCTCCCCCACCCTCACATGCCTGCCGCCTTGGTGCTGCCGACCGTCTGGACCTTGCAGATGTTAGCCCTTCCGCATACAACTCCTCCTCCTCTACTTCCTCCACCTCCTCTTGTGCCACCACCTGACTCCGAATTCTGTTTAACATGTGCTCCAGCATGTAAATCACCGGAATAGTCATGCTGATAATGGCATCGTCAGCACTAAACATCTTCGTCGCCATTTCAAAACTGTGCAGAAGGGTGCATAGGTCCCTGATCTGAGACCACTCCTCCAGCGTGATTTGCCCCACCTCTGGATCTCGTTGGCCCAGGCTATACGTCAGAACGTATTGCACCAGGGCTTGTCGGTGCTGCTACAGTCGCTGCAACATGTGCAGAGTTGAATTCCACCGGGTAGGCACATCGCATTTTAGCCGATGAAGTGGCAGGCCCAACGACTTCTGTAGAGATGTAAGTCGCTGAGCTGCGGGATGCGAACGGCGAAAGTGAGCACACAGCGACCGTGCCCTCTGCAGAAGGCCATCTAGTCTGGGATAGTGGGCTAAAAATTGCTGGACAACCAGGTTCAACACGTGAGCCATACAAGGCACGTGTGTGACATTGCCAGGGCGAAGGGCCGCACTCAGGTTTGCAGCATTGTCGCACACGGCCTTCCCTGGTTTCAGGTCCAGTGGAGACAACCATTCATGAAATTGGTTCTCCAGAGCTGACCACAACTCCTCAGCTGTGTGACTCACATTTCCCAGACATTTCAATGTAAAAACCGCCTGATGACGTTGAGCCCTACTGCCAGCATAGTAAGGAGGTGTGCAGTATCCCTTCTGCGCAGTTAGAAAGCTTGTGGCATGACCAGACAGGCTTTGGGTGCCGGTGGAAGACCGAGAGGAGGTTGAGGAGGCAGAAGCAGTGGAGGAACTTTGACATAAAGAGGATTGACGCACAACTCGTGGGGACGGCAAGACTTGGACAGCAGCCCCTTGTCCTGCTGTCACCATAGTTACCCAGTGCCCAGTCAGCGACATGTAACGCCCCTGTCCATGCCTACTCGTCCAAGTGTCTGTGGTGAAATGCACCCTGTCACACACAGAGTTTCTCAAAGAAGCGGTGATGTTGTGTGCGACATGCTTGTGGAGCGCAGGCACACCTTTCTTTGAGAAGTGGTGCCGACTGGGCATCTGGTACTGGGGCACTGCGACGGACATAAGGTCTCGAAAATCCTCTGTGTCCACCAGGCGGAAAGGCAGCATTTCTGTAGCCAAGAACTTGCAGATGGTGAAATTCAACCTCTTAGCTTTCTCATGGCTAGGAGGAAATGGTCTTTTACTTGTCCACATCTGAGGGACCGAGGGCTGGCTATTGTGCTTAGACGGGGTTGATAATGGTGTCCCCGGCAAACTGCCGGTCTGTGAGGAAGATGCAGGCGGACATGTTAGGTTGCCTTGATCCAAAGGTGGTGCTATCGATGTCGGACAGCGCTCAACACCAGCTGGTGTTACCACCTCCAAAGAAAATGATGACCTGCCAATCACGCTGGCTGTTGCGGGTAAAGAGGTGGCAGGTCTGCTCCCCAAAACAGGTGTGACTGCTGTCCCCTCAGTCACAGAGGATGAAGAGGCCGCGGATGCACAAGATATGGCAGACGGTGGTTGGCCCGGCCGGCTAGGCCGCATTGTAGCACACTGAGCTTCCCACTGCAACTTATGCTTCATGTCCATGTGCCGGTTCATGCATGAAGTACTCAAACTATGTATTTTTTGCCCTCTACTTAGCTTTTGCTGACAAAAGTTACAGATAACACGAGTTGGATCATCTTTATCGATCTGAAAAAATGCCCAGGCTATGCAAGGCTTAGAACCCATGCGACCTGAAGAGCCACCAAGACTTGTGGTGAGAGGCAGAGTTGTGTTTGAGGATGCAGTTGTTGACGTGCTTCCAGTACTACGTCTCTGTCCAGGAAGGCGCAACCTGACCTCGTTGTCACTAGCATCTTCCTCCACCTCCTCTGCTGACCTCATCTTTTGGCTGACTGTGGGTTGACAGTAAGTGGGATCTCCAACCTCATCATCATCACCCTGTGCGTTATCACACCCGTCGTCCTCAGAGCCAACCTGTTACTCCCCTGACAAAAAACTAAAGTTGTCGCTCCAATCAGGTATATGAGTCTTATCATCGTCTTCCTCGTTGTCTCCACCAACAGGAGTTACAGTTTGGGAATGAGGGTCTACATTATGGTCAGAACCTTCTGCGTCTGGTCCTGGATCCGACTCATAAAGATTCTGGGCATCAGTGCAGATCATTTCCTCATCTGGATTCACAGAAGCGCTGGAGTCGACCTCTGATTCCCAGGCTATAGTATGAGTAAACAGCTCTGCAGACTCAACCATCTGTTCTACCTCATACTCAGACGGGCAGCTGGAGATTTGGGAGCTGTGAGGAAGCAAGTGCGATTGGGGTGACACCTTTGAGGACTGGAGTATTTGTGATGTTGAAGTTGATGTGGAGGAGAGCCCACTTAAAGGAGCACTTGATATCCATTGAAGCACCTGCTGTTTTTATGCCTCATCTGGAATTTGTAGCGATTGGCGTGGCTGTAAGAAAGGGATCTTATCACATTGTCCGCTAAAAGAAGTAGACATTTTAGTTTGGCTGGAAGATAGTCTTTCTTCTGCAGATGTTACTGTTGCTTTAACACCTACCCCACGGACACAACCTTTTTTCCCCTTCCCAACATGCCTATTCCCCTTTCTACCAGCAGCAGGCCTTTTTCCACTCATTTTGGTGGTTAACTAATTAACAACTCTGGAGTTGATTGCACAAAAAAACAATGGATGGGAACCGAGCAGAGCTGAGTGGCCAAACTGTGGTATTAGGCCAAAACTATTGGCTGGGTTAGATGCAGAAAAAAATTATATTCAATTTGCAAACTGATGGAGGTCAGTATAGATGGACTAATACAACAAGTCCCACACACAGCTAGAAGCCCAATATTTTTTCAGAGGTAGATGCAGAAAAAAATATATTCAGTTTGCAGCCTGATGGAGGTCTGTATAGATGGATTAATAGAACAAGTCCCACACACAGCTAGAAGCCCAATATTTTTTCAGAGGTAGATGCAGAAAAAAATATATTCAGTTTGCAACCTGATGGAGGTCAGTATAGATGGACTAATACAACAAGTCCCACACACAGCTAGAAGCCCAATATTTTTTCAGAGGTAGATGCAGAAAAAAATATATTCAGTTTGCAACCTGATGGAGGTCAGTATAGATGGACTAATACAACAAGTCCCACACACAGCTAGAAGCCCAATATTTTTTCAGAGGTAGATGCAGAAAAAAATATATTCAGTTTGCAACCTGATGGAGGTCTGTATAGATGGACTAATACAACAAGTCCCACACACAGCTAGAAGCCCAATATTTTTTCAGAGGTAGATGCAGAAAAAAATATATTCAGTTTGCAACCTGATGGAGGTCAGTATAGATGGACTAATACAACAAGTCCCACACACAGCTAGAAGCCCAATATTTTTTCAGAGGTAGATGCAGAAAAAAATATATTCAGTTTGCAACCTGATGGAGGTCTGTATAGATGGATTAATAGAACAAGTCCCACACACAGCTAGAAGCCCAATATTTTTTCAGAGGTAGATGCAGAAAAAAATATATTCAGTTTGCAACCTGATGGAGGTCAGTATTAATGTTGAGCCACCCCCGTAGTGTTCGAGTTCGGTTCGGTTCGTCGAACACCCGTGTGTTCGCCGAACTGTTCGTCGAACTGTTCGTCGAACACCTTCGAACACCGTTAAAACCAATGGCAGGCAAACAAAAACACATAGAAACACATAGAAAACACCTTCAAAGGTGTCCAAAAGCTGACAAACTGCTCAGAAGACACAACTAACACATGGAAAAGTGACAAGTACATATAGTCATGCGAAAAGAAAAGAGGTGAAGGAGTAAAAGGAGGGGGAGACACAGATATAGGCATGTCATGCCCTTCTAAAATCCAAAAAGTGAGAAGCCGAGACGGCCAGTCCGCTCCTGCCCGTGCCACCTCCGTGTCGCCGGGTTTGTGCCAGAGCCGCGGTGAACCCTGACGGCCAGCCCCCCTCTCCCAATACTGGTGCCTGTCCGCTGGTGGGTCGAGAGAGCCCCCCTGTGGTGGAGGCAGCTCTAAGCTTTTTAATTTAAATTGTCCCTCTAATTTGAATGAATACACTTTAAATCCATTTACAAGGATCTATTGGAGGGCAAGTCTCATGCCAGCAGCCGCGTAATTCCAGCTCCAGTAGCGTCCACTAAAGCTGCTGCAGTTAAAAAGCTTTTATAAGGATCGAGCTCAGCTGTCCACCGCAAGGCATCCTAGTGCCAGTCCCAGCCCCTATGCCTTGGGGTGCCTCCTGATGCTCTTCACTAAGTATCCCGTGGTCCCGAAGCATTTCCTTTGAAAAAATTAAGTGTCCAAACTACAGGTGGTGTAGCTTGCTTAACAGCCGGGATAATCCGCTGACTAGCAGACACTGCTACTAGGCACAAAGTATTTCCTGGGCTAGATGCAGTTAAAAATTTGTAAGTAGATACTCTCGTTGGATGCTGAGAAAGCATTCCATAGAGTCTCCTGGCACGCCATATATGATTCTCTTAAAAAGCTTGGGGTAGGGGTCTAGGGGACCCTTTTATAGCCAAAATCACGGCCCTGTATCACAATACGTCACCTAGGCTGAAGATAAATGGAACTGTAGCACCGAGGGCTCGGTTGCTACAGACGTATTGCACCTCACCCAGAGGTGTGATATCTCACTCTCAGATAAGGATGGAGTGTGGATCAGGACCCGACACCTGCATGCATTACACCACATTGCCGTGGGGCAGGGCGACCAATATGCCCCTGAGATGGGCACGACAGTCCCTGTCCCTGGCTGGAGTGGGGGGAGGGAACACTGAGGAAGGGGAACCCTGCAGTGCAGGAGCAGGGAGGAAGCAGTTCCTGGGTGCATTGAGAAGGGAGTATAAAAGGTGGGCACCATCTTAGTTCAGTGCAGAGAAGTCTGAGCAGAAGTGGCAGGGAGCAGGGGCTCTGCATGAGCTCTGCTCCGGAGGCGGGCCTAGTAACAGAGGCCCAGGCCTGCAAGAGGGAGAAGGAAGGAAGAGGAGCGGAGAAGGCTCCAGGAACGAGGAATGAAGGGATCCCAGGGGTGCGGACGGGCGAGTCGCCACCGCACGCCCGAATCCACCTGCGTGGAGGGGTCAGGCCAAAGGGGGAGACCGGTCCCCGAACTAGTGGAGGCAGGAAACGACCCTCAGCTAGAAACCGGAGGCTCTGACATTTTATGTGGCGCAGCCCCTTGCTCCACCCGCTAGGAAGGCACCACATAGGGTCAGGGAAACTGGCGCCAAGTTTACCAAGAGGAGGCCCGAGGCAGCCGGACAGAAGTGTTGGTAAGAAAGGCCAGACAAAGGACACACAAAGGGGGTCCTGTGAAGCGCTCCAAAGTTATCTGGGAGTTGTCTGAGCCCCTCACCTGGTGAGCACAGTACGACGTGGGCAGCCGTTACCTGCAGACGTGGTCTGGATAATAAGAACTGTGAGTAAAGGCCCTGAACTGCATCACTGACTCCGTGTCGTTACTGCTGCTGCCCTGCACCATCACCCCCATCCTCCGCATACACTGCCCTGAGGCTATACTCCTCCTGTGGGGAGTTATGCTACGCTCTGCTGCACCCACAACACCAGCCTTAGCGGTCTGCCCTGTAGCGGCGGTTCACTCTGACCGCAATCCACGGGTGGCGTAGTCGGACATTTAAACATCAAAACCACATAAATAGTTCCGCCACTGGTTTGACCGCCCTGAGCCACGGAACCGGATCGCCGCCACGAAGACTACAACCACCAGCATCCACCAAAAAGTGTCCGGCTCCGGGTGTCCCAAGGCCCAGGGGGTGCGTCAGAACATTTTCATCACCTTTCACAATCACCAATGGGACAAGGCAGGGATGTCCTCTGTCCCCTCTCTTATACATCCTAGGGACGGAGCACCTGCTCTCATCAATTCGCCATAACCCCAATATTAGGTGGATTGAGGTGGGAGGCACCGAGTACAAGTGCTCTCTATTTGCTGATGATGTCCTAGTATATATCACTCAATCACATATATCCATCCCTGCTGTTATGGCTGAAATAGATCACTTTGTTACATGGTAAAATTTTAAAATCAATGCAGCGAAGTCTGAGGCCCTCGATGTCTCCCTCCCTAAATCCATATAGGATTCCATCCAGTCCAACTTTCCCTTTGCCTGGCCCTCACAGGGTATCAAATACTTAGGAATTCCTATTCATAGAGACCTCTCCCATCTATGTTATCTTAATTTTGGGCCCTTTATTGAACAATTCCATACAGACTACGGTTGGCAAGTTAGAACTGTAAGATTCACTACGTGAACCACTGGTGTTTTGTGGAAAAGCACATGTACACCGCGTTCCAAATTATTATGCAAAAAGTGTTTAGGAGTGATAAGGGAAGAATTTGTTTGTTTGTCAGTTAAACTCATTGATGGTGATGTGTGTCAGGGCTCTTTATATCACTGTAAGCAATTGCAGACACCTGTGCTAATTAGTTTGGCAGGTGTGTCCAATGAAAGGCAAGACTACTTAAGAAGGCTCTCTCACATTATTAAGCAGCCTACATTTTCTGCCAAAATGGGAAAGAAAAAGGATGTGTCGGCTGCTGAGAAGCAACAAATTGTGGAGTGTTTAGGTCAAGGCATGACTACAATCAACATTGTGCGATGATCAGGATGAAGTGTCTTGGCAATCAAGAAGTATGTAGCTGATTCACAGTACACATGTTTGCGTGCTGATAAGGGCAAATTGAGGACTCTTTCCTACAGGCAATTACGTCAGGTTGAAACAGCAGCGGCAAAAAAGCCTTGTCATAGCAGCAGACAAGTTTTTGAAGCTGCTTGTGCCTCCAACGTCCCCCGAACAACAAGATGCAGGGTCCTTCAGAGTTTTGCAGCTGTGCATATGCCATCCTGTCGACCTCCTCTATCCACTTCACACAAGCAGAAACGGCTCCAGTGGGCCAAACATTACATGAAGACTGATTTCAAAACTGTTTTGTTCACGGATGAGTGCCGTGCAGCGCTCGATGGTCCAGATGAATGGAGTGGAGGATGGCTGGTTGATGGACACCCCACGCAAACACGGCTACAGCGCCAACAAGGAGGAGGTGGAGTAATGTTTTGGGCTGGAATCATGGGGAGAGAGATTGTCGGCCCCTTTAGGATCCCTGAAGGCGCTAAAGATGAACTCCATAATGTATGTGGATTTTCTCAAACAGCACTTCCTGCCATGGTTCAAGAAGAAGAACCGTGTATTTCACAGCAAGATCATTTTTCTGCATGATAATGCACCATCTCATGCTGCACATAAAACATCTGCATCTCTGGCTGATATGGGCATAAAAGGGGACAAACTTATGGTGTGACCCCCATGCTCCCCTGACCTCTACCCCATTCAGAACCTTTGGAGCATCATTAAAAGGAGTGTCTATGATGGCGGGAGGCAGTTCACATCTAAGCAACAGCTCTGGGAGGGTATTCTGTCCTCATGCAAAACAATTGAAGCAGAAACCATCCAAAACCTGACAAATTCAATGGACGAGAGAGTTCAGAAGCTCCTTTCGAACAAGGGGTCCTATGTGAAAATGTAACATCACCTAGAATAAAGTTTTGAGTTGAAAACTGTTTGATTTCAGTTTCTAACAACCTGCTAATGCTTATAATTTCAAAAATGACCATTTTTTTGGTCTTTATTAAAATGAAAAGGTTGATCGAAAAGTTTGGGGGATCTAAGAGTGTGGCAACCCAGTAGTCATGATTACTTCGAATTCTGACAATATGAGGGTCATGCTGCAGGTAGTGCAGCAAGAAGGCACTTATGTGTCTTGCGCATCTCGGAGTCCCAAAATTATTTTCCGGGCTAGATGCAGCTAAAAATTATTTTTAATTTTAAATCTGGTGAAGCTTATTATAGATGGCCTAATAGGATCAGTGCTGCACACTGCTACAAAGCCCAAATTATTTTCCAGTCAAGATACAGATAAACATGATTAGTAATTTGAAAGCTTAAAACGGTTGGTAGGGTGATTTTAACCAATCATCAAGCTTTTACTCTCCCCAGGATGACACAGGGGTAGAAAAGTCGTTTCGGATCCATGATTTGTTCATCTTTATGAACGTGAGTCTGTCTACATTATCAGTGGAGAGCCGCGTGCGCTTATCTGTCAGCACACCACCAGCAGCGCTGAACACACGTTCAGACAGAACGCTGGCTGCGGGGCATGACAAGATCTCCAAGGCGTAAGTGGCTAGCTCCGGCCATTTATCCAGATTGGAAGCCCAAAAAGAGCAAGGGTCCAGTGACACAGTCGTGGCTTCAATGTTTACTTGGAGATACTCCTGTACCATCGTCTCTAGGCGTTGACTATGTGTCAGACTTCTTGTCTCCTGTGGCCTTGCAAAGGATGGGCTAAAAAAGTGGTGAAATGATTCCGCAAAATTGATGTTACCAGCAGATACTGTGGTTCTGTTACGGTTTGAGTGCTGAACACTTGACGGTCCCACGGTTGGCAAGTTGGAACTGTGAGATTCACTACGTGCACCACTGGTATTTTGTGGAAAAGCACATGTAAGATTCTGCAACAGTCTCTGCTGATACTCCTGCATGCGTGCATCCTTTTCTATGGCAGGAATAATTTCTGCAAATTTACTTTTGTACCGGGGATCTAACAGTGTGGCAACCCAGTAGTCAGGATTATTTCTAATTCTCACAATTCGAGGGTCATGTTGCAGGTAGTGCAGCAAGAAGGCACTCATGTGTGTTGCGCATCCAGGAGCACCAAGTCCCTGTTGTGTTGGTGGCGAGGTAACAATCATGCTTCCTTCCTCTGTCCTCTCCCCCCAACCTCGCACAACAGAAATGTGATCAAGGTCTCCCTCATCTGATGAGTCTTCCATCAGTTCGTCCTCCACTTCTTCCTGGGCTCCTGCACCTTCCTCACTAGTTTGGCTGCTACCATGCGCCCTGGTAAAACCATCTCCCCCACCCTCACATGCCTGCCGCCTTGGTGCTGCCGACCGTCTGGACCTTGCAGATGTTAGCCCTTCCGCATACAACTCCTCCTCCTCTACTTCCTCCACCTCCTCTTGTGCCACCACCTGACTCCGAATTCTGTTTAACATGTGCTCCAGCATGTAAATCACCGGAATAGTCATGCTGATAATGGCATCGTCAGCACTAAACATCTTCGTCGCCATTTCAAAACTGTGCAGAAGGGTGCATAGGTTCCTGATCTGAGACCACTCCTCCAGCGTGATTTGCCCCACCTCTGAATCTCGTTGGCCCAGGCTATACGTCAGAACGTATTGCACCAGGGCTTGTCGGTGCTGCCACAGTCGCTGCAACATGTGCAGAGTTGAATTCCACCGGGTAGGCACATCGCATTTTAGCCGGTGAAGTGGCAGGCCCAACGACTTCTGTAGAGATGTAAGTCGCTGAGCTGCGGGATGCGAACGGCGGAAGTGAGCACACAGCGACCGTGCCCTCTGCAGAAGGCCATCTAGTCTGGGATAGTGGGCTAAAAATTGCTGGACAACCAGGTTCAACACGTGAGCCATACAAGGCACGTGTGTGACATTGCCCCGGCGAAGGGCCGCACCCAGGTTTGCAGCATTGTCGCACACGGCCTTCCCTGGTTTCAGGTCCAGTGGAGACAACCATTCATGAAATTGGTTCTCCAGAGCTGACCACAACTCCTCAGCTGTGTGACTCACATTTCCCAGACATTTCAATGTAAAAACCGCCTGATGACGTTGAGCCCTACTGCCAGCATAGTAAGGAGGTGTGCAGTATCCCTTCTGCGCAGTTAGAAAGCTTGTGGCATGACCAGACAGGCTTTGGGTGCAGGTGGAAGACCGAGAGGAGGTTGAGGAGGCAGAAGCAGTGGAGGAACTTTGACATAAAGAGGATTGACGCACAACTCGTGGGGACGGCAAGACTTGGACAGCAGCCCCTTGTCCTGCTGTCACCATAGTTACCCAGTGCCCAGTCAGCGACATGTAACGCCCCTGTCCATGCCTACTCGTCCAAGTGTCTGTGGTGAAATGCACCCTGTCACACACAGAGTTTCTCAAAGAAGCGGTGATGTTGTGTGCGACATGCTGGTGGAGCGCAGGCACACCTTTCTTTGAGAAGTAGTGCCGACTGGGCATCTGGTACTGGGGCACTGCGACGGACATAAGGTCTCGAAAATCCTCTGTGTCCACCAGGCGGAAAGGCAGCATTTCTGTAGCCAAGAGCTTGCAGATGGTGAAATTCAACCTCTTAGCTTTCTCATGGCTAGGAGGAAATGGTCTTTTACTTGTCCACATCTGAGTGACCGAGGGCTGGCTATTGTGCTTAGACGGGGTTGATAAGGGTGTCCCCGGCAAACTGCCGGTCTGTGAGGAAGATGCAGGCGGACATGTTAGGTTGCCTTGATCCAAAGGTGGTGCTATCGATGTCGGACAGCGCTCAACACCAGCTGGTGTTACCACCTCCAAAGAAAATGATGACCTGCCAATCACGCTGGCTGTTGCGGGTAAAGAGGTGGCAGGTCTGCGCCCCAAAACAGGTGTGACTGCTGTCCCCCCAGTCACAGAGGATGAAGAGGCCGCGGATGCACAAGATATGGCAGACGGTGATTGGCCCGGCCGGCTAGACCGCATTGTAGCACACTGAGCTTCCCACTGCAACTTATGCTTCATGTCCATGTGCCGGTTCATGCATGAAGTACTCAAACTATGTATTTTTTGGCCTCTACTTAGCTTTTGCTGACAAATGTTACAGATAACACGAGTTTTGTCATCTTTATCGATCTGAAAAAATGCCCAGGCTATGCAAGGCTTAGCACCCATGCGACCTGAAGAGCCACCACGACTTGTGGTGAGAGGCAGAGTTGTGTTTGAGGATGCAGTTGTTGACGTGCTTCCAGTACTACGTCTCTGTCCAGGAAGGCGCAACCTGACCTCGTCGTCACTAGCATCTTCCTCCACCTCCTCTGCTGACCTCATCTCTTGGCTGACTGTGGGTTGACAGTAAGTGGGATCTCCGACCTCATCATCATCACCCTGTGCGTTATCACACCCATCGTCCTCAGAGCCAACCTGTTCCTGCCCTGACAAAAAACTAAAGTTGTCGCTCCAATCAGGTATTTGAGTCTTATCATCGTCTTCCTCATTGTCTCCACCAACAGGAGTTACAGTTTGGGAATGAGGGTCTACATTATGGTCAGAACCTTCTGCGTCTGGTCCTGGATCCGACTCATAAAGATTCTGGGCATCAGTGCAGATCATTTCCTCGTCTGGATTCACAGAAGCGCTGGAGTCGACCTCTGATTCCCAGGCTATAGTATGAGTAAACAGCTCTGCAGACTCAACCATCTGTTCTACCTCATACTCAGATGGGCAGCTGGAGATTTGGGAGCTGTGAGGAAGCAAGTGCGATTTGGGTGACACCTTTGAGGACTGGAGTATTTGTGATGTTGAAGTTGATGTGGAGGAGAGCCCACTTAAAGGAGCACTTGATATCCGTTGAAGCACCTGCTGTTTTTGTGCCTCATCTGGAATTTGTAGCGATTGGCGTGGCCGTAAGAAAGGGATCTTATCACATTGTCCGCTAAAAGAAGTAGACATTTTAGTTTGGCTGGAAGATGGTCTTTCTTCTGCACCTACCCCACGGACACAACCTTTTTTCCCCTTCCCAACACGCCTATTCCCCTTTCCACCAGCAGCAGGCCTTTTTCCACTCATTTTGGTGGTTAACTAATTCACAACTCTGGAGTTGTTTGCACAAAAAAACAATGGATGGTAACCGAGCAGAGCTGAGTGGCCAAACTGTGGTATTAGGCCAAAACTATTGGCTGGGCTAGATGCAGAAAAAAATTATTTTTAATTTGCAACCTGATGGAGGTCAGTATAGATGGACTAATAGAACAAGTCCCACACGCTGCTAGAAGCCCAAATATTTTTTCAGAGATAAATGAAGAAAAAAATTATTTTTAATTTGCAACCTGATGGAGGTCAGTATAGATGGACTAATAGACCAAGTCCCACACACTGCTAGAAGCCCAAATATTTTTTCAGAGCTAGATGCAGAAAAAAATTATTTTTAATTTGCAACCTGATGGAGGTCAGTATAGATGGACTAATAGACCAAGTCCCACACACTGCTAGAAGCCCAAATATTTTTTCAGAGCTAGATGCAGAAAAAAAATATTTTTAATTTGCAACCTGATGGAGGTCAGTATAGATGGACTAATAGACCAAGTCCCACACACCGCTAGAAGCCCAAATATTTTTTCAGAGCTAGATGCAGAAAAAAATTATATTCAGTTTGCAACCTGATGGAGGTCAGTATAGATGGACTAATAGAATGATGCTATGCCCAAAAGATTTTACTTCACTAGGTGCAGTAAAAAAATTGGTATTCTATACACAGGTGGTATATCTTGCAACACAGATAGGCTACTCCACTGACTAACACACTCTGCAATAGGCCAAAAAGGATTAGCTTTGCTAGATTCAGCCAAATGCTGTGAAAAAAACTTGCACAGCACTGGCACAGACCTGCCTGGCAAAAACTGATAGGAACTGATTTAACCTAGTCCTGAAAAGGACTCCAATTACAATTAGTCTTTACTCCCACAATCTATCTATTTAAGAGCACAGACCTGCCTGATAAAAGTCGTAGGAAATGCTGTAAGCTAGTCCTTAAAAGGACTGCAATCACAACTATTCCCTACTCCCAAGCTATCTGTATATTTGTGCGAAAATTGGCTTGAAATTAACAAGGTATAGCGCACACAGCAACAGCGGTGCCGTCTAACACGCAGCTGCAGCAGTGAGAAAATGGTGGCGACGGGGAAAATGGCTTGGTCTTATAGGGCAAGGACATGTGACATACACTGCCAATCACACATGCCCTTGCTTGTGTGAAAAAAAGCACTTCGCTCCGTGTGTGCGCTGCTGATAGGCTGACAGATTGCACCTCCCCACTGCAAATGCGGGAAAGAGAAAAAAAAATGGAGATCTTCATTGTTCCTGCAGAGATCCATCCCCTGCCCCTCCCCCCGCCCCGCTGTACACTCAAACTGCGTATTAACATTAATTTTCATCATTACTGAGAAAAAATCCAGTTATGATTTTGGTGCACGAACAGTTATCGAACATAACCTCGAACAGCCAAATTTTTCTCAAATTGTTCGTGTTCGCCGACCGGCTCGAACACCGCCCAAAACAGCTCGAATTTGAGATTGGCGAACAGTTCGAGTAGAACAACGCTCATCTCTAGTCAGTATAGATGGACTAATACAACAAGTCCAACACACAGCTAGAAGCCCAATATTTTTTCAGAGGTAGATGCAGAAAAAAATATATTCAGTTTGCAACCTGATGGAGGTCTGTATAGATGGATTAATAGAACAAGTCCCACACACAGCTAGAAGCCCAATATTTTTTCAGAGGTAGATGCAAAAAAAAATATATTCAGTTTGCAACCTAATGGAGGTCTGTATAGATGGATTAATAGAACAAGTCCCACACACAGCTAGAAGCCCAATATTTTTTCAGAGGTAGATGCAGAAAAAAATATATTCAGTTTGCAACCTGATGGAGGTCTGTATAGATGGATTAATAGAACAAGTCCCACACACAGCTAGAAGCCCAATATTTTTTCAGAGGTAGATGAAGAAAAAAATATATGCAGTTTGCAACCTGATGGAGGTCAGTATAGATTGGCTAATACAACAAGTCCCACACACAGCTAGAAGCCCAATATTTTTTCAGAGCTAGATGCAGAAAAATATTATATTCAATTTGCAACCTGATGGAGGTCAGTATAGATGGACTAATAGAATGATGCTATGCCCAAAAGATTTTACTTCACTAGGTGCAGTAAAAAAATTGGTATTCTATACACAGGTGGTATATCTTGCAACACAGATAGGCTACTCCACTAACTAACACACTTTGCAATAGGCCAAAAAGGATTAGCTTTGCTAGATTCAGCCAAATGCTGTGAAAAAAACTTGCACAGCACTGGCACAGACCTGCCTGGCAAAAACTGATAGGAACTGATGTAACCTAGTCCTGAAAAGGACTCCAATTACAATTAGTCTTTACTCCCACAATCTATCTATTTAAGAGCACAGACCTGCCTGATAAAAGTCGTAGGAAATGCTGTAACCTAGTCCTTAAAAGGACTGCAATCACAACTATTCCCTACTCCCAAGCTATCTGTAGATTTGTGCGAAAATTGGCTTGAAATTAACAAGGTATAGCGCACACAGCAACAGCGGTGCCGTCTAACACGCAGCTGCAGCAGTGAGAAAATGGTGGCGACGGGGAAAATGGCTTGGTCTTATAGGGCAAGGACATGTGACATACACTGCCAATGACACATGCCCTTGCTTATGTGAAAAAAAGCACTTCGCTCCGTGTGTGCGCTGCTGATAGGCTGACAGATTGCACCTCCCCACTGTAAATGCGGGAAAGAGAAAAAAAAAATGGAGATCTTCATTGTTCCTGCAGATCTCCATCCCCTGCCTCTCCCCCCACCCCGCTGTACACTCAAACTGCGTATTAACATTAATTTTCATCATTACTGAGAAAAAATCCAGTTATGATTTTGGTGCACGAACAGTTATTGAACATAACCTCGAACAGCCGAATTTTTCTCAAATTGTTCGCGTTCGCCGAACGGCTCGAACACCGCCCAAAACAGCTCGAACTTGAGATTGGCGAACAGTTCGAGTAGAACACCGCTCATCTCTAATGTTTGCATCAAGAATTTGTTGAAATTTCATTGAATCCATTGTTCCCTCTACCCGTGAAATGTCCCCTGCACCATCGGCTGCAACACAACCCCAAAGCATGACTGATCCACCCCCATGCTTAATAGTTGGCGAGATGGTATTTTCCTGAAATTTGGTCGCCTTTTTTCTCCACACATACCTTTGATCATTGTGGCCAAAGACTTCTATTTTAACCTTTTCAGTCGACAGAACTTGTTTCCAAAATGTATCAGGCTTGTTTAGATGTTCTTTTGCATACTTCTGATGCTGAATTTTATGGTGATGCTGCAGGAGAGGTTTTCTTCTGATGACTCTTCCATGAAGGTCATATTTGTGCAGGTGTCTCTGAACAGTAGAACAATGAACCACAAAGCTAGAGTCTGCTAAATCTTTCTGTAGGTCTTTTGAGGTTAAGCGGGGGTACTGATTTGCCTCTCTAGCAATCATACGAACAGCTGTCACTGAAATTTTGCTTGGTCTTCCAGACCTTATCTTGACCTTCACTGTTCCTGTTAACTGCCATTTCTTAATTACATTTCAAACTGAGGAAAGGGCAACTTGAAAACACTTTGCTATCTTCTTTTAGCCTTCTCCTGCTTTATGGGCCTCCACCATTTTCATTTTCAGAGTGCTAGGCAGCTGCTTAGAATAACCCATGGCTGCTGATTTTTTGGCATAAAGTTAGAGGAGGCTTTGTTTTTATAAAGCTGGGAAATTTTCATCACCTGGCATTTCCTAACGATGGTAGTGAACAAGCCATAACCCTAACAGGCTAATTAAGATCTGAAACCTTGGTCAAAATTATCAAAGCACACAAATCTCCAAGCGTGCCCAAACTTTTTCACAGGCCCATTTCCCTTATTGTAATTTTTTAAAATGAAAAAAAAAGACAATATATATATTTATTTGCCTAAAATACAACTGAAATATGTCATCATTAACAATATGCCTTTTAGAGATCATTTAATCTTCAACTTGCTTACCTGTTCACAATAACAGTGATTTTGACCAGGGGTGCCCAAACTTTTACATGCCACTGTACTGAGGTTGATTCTGGTGATGGTTGAGTTGCAGTATTTATGTAGTGATGGTAGTTCTTGGTGATGTACTCATATACTGATGATGGTTCTGATGATGTATTCAGGTAAAAATGTTAATTCTAATTGTGCATTTGTGTACTGAGGGTTGTTCTTGGGCTGTATACTTGTACTGATAATGGTTCTGGTGCTGTATTCATGAAATGATGATGATTCTGGTGATGCATTCCTGTACTGATGTTGGGTCTAGCGCTGTATTCATGTTGTGGTAATGGTTTTGGTGCTGTATTCATGTACTGATGATACTTCTGATAATTCATTAATGTACTGATAGTGGTTCTGGTGCTTTGCTAATGTACTAATGGTGGATGTGGTGCTGTGCTCATGTACTGATTGTTGTTCTGATGCTGTATATATGTACTGTTTATGGTTCTTTATTCATGTACATCTATTGGTTCTGATGAACAGATGTACCAATCCATAACTTGTCAGATGATGTGCTATATGGCTATGTTAATAAAGTAGTGTGCCGTCTGACATGTTAATGTTTAATACATCTTTGTTTGGAGTATTAAACCTTTGTATTTGACGGAGGCAAAAAGATGGGAGGCCTTCCTCAATGTGCAAGTGAATTGTGTAGATCCTGTAATCTCATGAACTGCCACCTGTTACATTATCAGTACTCAAAGTAGTATCACTGTGTTTTATTTGTGATACTACATAAGACTGCAATGAACATCTCCTAAATTGCCTAAAAAGAAATGTTTTTCAGTTTGGTTATAATTACTATTATTTTATATGTGAGGTGGGGGGGCAGGTAACTTAGTGTGGTCTGAAAAATGTGGCATGATCTGAAAAGGAAAGTGGTTTCCCTCATAGGGAATTTGTTAAAAATTTGAATACCACCTGTTGGAATAGCCTTTAGCGCCATAACTTCTACTTGCCGACCCTTAAAGGGTGTAGATTTGCAGGTGCTAGGAAGTGTATTCCTGCAAATACTCCTGTGCTAGTGAAGCGAGAAAACTCCTGCAATCATAAAAGTTGTCTAATGACAAAGATTTTGAAGTTTGCTTAGTTCCAGCATGACAGCAATGATTAGAATAAACTAAAACAGTAGCTACATGTCATTTACATGATTTTCTGTATCACTTGAATAATCATAGCATGTAATTATCTCTGATTTGCCATGTATCATTGTAGGCCCAAGGTCCATATATATGGAAACGGCTATAAAAGACTTGCATAAATTGAAAATCAAATCTTCAGATGTTTTTCTGTTTTTCATTTTAATGCAACCAATAGTCTGAAAATTCTGCTAGCAGTCTGTATTTTGTTCAGGTTTTCACAAGTTAAAGGTCTTTCAGGTATTAATTAGTCCTCTCTACACTAATAACACATATACGTTTGTCATGTGGCTGTCGCTTTCTATGCTTACATTGCTTATCAAGCAGAACTGTGTTAAATGTTCTTGTCAACCTGCATAACATCCCTGTGTTGCATGGCAGATCACCATAAAGCAACACACTAGAGAAAGAAACATGCACCCCATGACATGTTTTGAAGTGAGAATCCTTCTATTGTTTGGAAAGTCATGTTATTTGTTATTAATTTTTTATGTTTACTGTGGTTGTGTCAATTTCTTTCTTCTTTTCATTTGAAGGTTAAAATAATAATGTTCTTTTGTAACATCACTATGTATTTATTTTCTGTTTTTGACTCAGTCGCTATGATAAAATAATGCAAATGAATTTATTATCGCACACATCTGCTGAGCTTGCTTTTCAGACAAAATGTACGGAACCAGTGGGGCATCTACTTTAAAAAGAGAATCCGACTATGTTGTATTCAATTTTCTCAGTACTTGCTAAACTTTGCCTAATGATCCATCTAAGGTATTGACATCATACTTAATAGAGTGGCAGTGAAATGCCACTATGCCAAATGGGATAAGTCAGACTACAGCGGATATAAGCTTTAGCACTGTGGATTTTTATGTCATTTTTTTCTCTTTTCCAAGTTGAATTGAAGTGTTCTGTGTGGTTTGTTAATGCTTCTGTTAGCGAGCAGATTTCTCTATATGGTTTAAAAAAAGAAAGCTGCAAATAATAAGCTTTTGGTTAAAACAGTACTAGAGCCATATAGTACAACTAGATAGATTTCATTCAGAAAGTCACTCTTGAAATAATAATGAGGAAATATTTAAGGACAGTAACTTTGATGGAATTTCATTAATGTTGTCAAAACATGAATCACTAACTGATGTTTAAACTCTGCAAAGCGATGAATAAATACATTTTAATATGACAAAGTCTAAAAGAAATGATTGGAAAATAATCACACAATAGAAGATGAGTGCTAATAAATGACCCATTTTAGCACACAGGATGAGATTTATGAAACTTTCCAAAATGAATAACTTCTTTGTTTCCCATATCAACGAAATATGGCTGAGCTATATGATTTTTTTTAACAGTAAAATGAAATTTGGTTGTGTGGCCCATAGTGACAAATCACAGAACAGCCCCGTACATTTTACATTTGGGTTAGAAGAAAGTATTCAAATTTTTTTTTAACCTTTGAAAAAAATATATGTTATGTTCCATTAAATGACATTACGGTAAAAAATAATAGGCCTCATGCTCTTCACACTCACTACCTGTTTTTGTCTGGAGAGCCACATCGGCTCTGTTTGCCTTTATGTTCCAGCATTGCAGTAATTGTCTTCAAATGGTGCATATGGCACAATATCTTTGGAGTAATTTTTCAAGCATGTAAGACATTTTAGAGTTATGTTATTTACAGGGCTATTCCCTAGATAGTAAGTTATTCTCCTGAAATTTATCAGAAGTGGCCTGTCTCCTAGAAGAGAAGCACATACTTACAAGTTCTTTACTATAGAGTTTGTAAGGGCTGCACTGAAGCTGGCCATATCGCAAATGTGGAGACTTGACTTGAGTTACTTCATTAGCTCAGTCCTATATTTGCAAGGTACAGTAGGCCTACTTACGTTTTGTTCCTGTGGACCTTTAGAGATTACACGTGGTATTTTACTCCCTGGTTTTGGACATCTTCTCTTATTTTTATGGCTTAGATGCTAGGCCACAAATCATTAGAAATAGTCATAATGCTGACAATAATGAATAGTATATTTATTAGTGTTGTATCATAAATGTCAACTAACCACTAAATTTTTCATGGCTTAATAACCTTACTTTCAGTTCTTTGTAGATGAACTTGACATGGGTAATTTAATGACATATAGGCAGAATGAGCTATAGCATCAATTATTTAGCAGCTCTCACATGCAGTACTTTGATTTCTGCACTCTGGAGATAGCTGTAAGGGAGTGATACTCCTGCTAATTATCAGCAGTGATTTTGTCAATAAAAGGCACAGATGAAAAATGCTCTAGATATGTTTTCATAGATAGCAATTAAATTTTATCGTAAGGTGTCAGACCAGCAATTTCCCTCTAGTGATCTACATTTCTTGCTGCCCGTGAATTAGCCCCGCAGCATAATGTTACTGGAAAGTAGAGCTCTGTGTTAATTAATTCTCATTCACAGCTGTAGTTATCCAGAATATGTGCAAGGTTTTAAAAAGTATATAAAGCTTCATACAGGTCTTTTTTTCAGTTTAATTAATAGTAGGCTTGCCCATTTTGACCTAATTATCCTTTGATTTTTCCCATATTCCTTTGCAATTTCACTTGCCATGTTAGATCACTAGATATTCCATAATCACTATTATGGTGGACTTGAGCCTCTTCTTTCTCCTTTTGAGATTCATGCAAATCCATCATCATAGACATTATAGTAAAGAGAAATAGCAAGCTCCTCATATTAATATAAGGCAGGGGTCCCTGTTATATGGATCCCATTGATTTACCAATCATGGTGAAAAAATATGTAACCCCTTTAAGAGTATGTGCACCTGATGTCTTTTTCAGGCAGGCAAACATGCTGAGTTTTTCGAGAGGATGACACTTCAGGAAATGTCAACATTTTTGTTCTCTGATGTGTCTTTTTCATTTTCATGATGTGTCTTTTTGCATTTTCTTGGTTGTTGTCTGAGCACTTTTATGAATTTTTGACCGCCAGCATTTTTTTTTCATTTTTTTTTATTATTTATTTATTAATCATTTTACCAACCTTTTTCTTGAGCCTATTTTATTATAATTTTCCAATAATTTTAATGCCACTCATCAATGAAGAAACTGCTAGCATGATTTCAAGCAAGAATGCTAGGAAAATTCTTAAAAAGAGCTCCCAGCATCTTATGGGCATTTTTTGAGTTGACTTTTTAAAAATTGATCACTATTGTAATGTATAGAGTTTTTTTAGAGCATAATATTTCTAAAGAATTATCAGCTCACTTCTTTTATCTGTTTAGAGTCTTTGGAAACTTGAATCAATTAAAAGACTCACACTCAAAAGACAGAGCATATGAACAGCCAGTCGTTTTTACATAGAAATGCATGTTTATTCTTTTTAATATGTAATTAACGCTTTTAAAGTTTGTTTTTGGAGAGTGATCGGCCTGAGAAAGATGTTGTGTGCATGATCCCTTATACTTCTTTATTTTGTATTTGTTTTTATTAAACTCATTTTATAACCATGGATTTTTTTTCAGAACAAATTCAACTGCTCCCAAATCGATAAATGGCTTCATTTATGCATTATTTTCAACATGACAATAAACAGAAGTGATCTATTTTCAGTCAAGCAATCATTTGATACAATTCTTCATTTACTTTATTTCTCCACAAAGCAAATATGTCATTTACATTTGAGTAAATGAATGTGTGTTTTCCTAGTTTAAAGAAGATTAGACACATTTCGAATAAAGGCAATATGTATCATTCCTAATAAATATTTATTTGAATTTTATTTATCCCTTTAAAATAATATACAGTCCTTTCATCTACAATTTTGATGACCTATTTATGTAATTTTTGATACATCTAGTCCAATAAAGGTAGAGATTATTGTATAAATATTCTTTAGCTGTAAATCCCTTTATGCTTTTGTCTATAGTAAATTGCTTCTATACATTCTTTTGCTTATTGCAAAATGTAGATTTTTCTCTAGGCTATTCTATGTACTTAATACTTAATGTGCATTATAACATTTTGTTCTTATAAGTTTCTTGGCTAAAAGTATTAAAATCTATTTATCAATCAAATCCTGTAATTTTCTGTATTTTCAGTTTTGTTTTTGCCAGTATAGTGTTTGAATAATATTTTCAATATTTGTGTAATATACTGTAAAATACCATGTCTAGCATGGAAAAGACCTTTCCAAATAATTCTTACCAAAAGGAATAAGCGTCACATAAATTCGATTTAAATAGATATTTGGTGCACTATGTTTGCAGAATTTCTGTTTTTCTCATCTTTCACACAGAGCATACAAAAAAATAGTTTAGCTTTCTGTATTAACAGCATGCTGCTATTCATTTCAGCAACAGATGTTTTATTCTGTCATGGCATCCAAAAAGTGGGAGAAGCAACTATTTCTTCATAAAATGTCCACCCACTTAGCACGGTCTTTTAAGAATTATTGGGTCAGGTAATAGGAGCAGGAAAGATTTGAGTTGGGACAGCCTTGTTGCCAGCAATATCATCCAAGCACTGGTGCCACTCTTTCGAATGTATAGTCACATTGACCTTAGAAACAGAAACTACCCCCAACACTATAATGTTACACTGTCTAGAATTTATTAAATGCACAGCATTAGAAAAGTATGAGAATCCCCTAATGACATCATATGTACCAACTTAGGTCCTCAACATATGTTAAGTGTACCTAAGTCCTAGAGTTAAACAACTGGTGTATTTACATTTCAGTAGCCTATACTCTATGCTGCTGGGACACATTTTAAGTTTAGATCATGCTGTAAAAAGAGGAACAATGAAAAGCTGTCTTAACCCATTCTTAGTTGTGAACGGAAAATGTCATACCCATATGCGGCCTCCTCTCCTTCCATTCTACACTTGTTTGCAGCAGCAGTCTCTTCCACAAATGAGCTGGTGTTCAGGAAACCCTATTCTGGAATTACTGTAGATATAAGTCCTAGAGGTGTAGAAGTAAAATGTGGGACTGAATTGAAAACATTTTGTAATAGAACAATATTGTTATGCAGGCAATGTCAGTATTTGTCTGGCAGCTCTAAACAAAGGCAACCATACACAGCCTTTGTTCAGCTTCATGCAACCATCAGATTACAGAAGATCCCCTTTAGTTTTTAATTCATGTATAGGATGGTGGATTTACGCAGGGACAATGCTAGGTCCTTAGAGTAGCTGCAGACCGGTGGTGCAGGCTGGCTGAATGGTCAGGTAACTGATCAGAATCAGGAGGTATGGGTAAGGACAAAATCAAGCAAAAGAATGATCAGAAAGACCCAGAGAACACAGAGCTAGCCAGCAACAAAATGGTGCACCGCTCAACAGCCAAAGCAGAAACAGTGAGGGCAAGCATTGACACAGATATCACACATACTGTATACTTCAAATAATAAAAAAAATCTATTACTTTTTTGTTGTGATCTTTTCTTATGGATTTTATTTCAAAATATTGCAAATAAACGACATTTTAGAAAATCTGCGTGCGTATTCAATAGGTTAATGAGTTCATATAGATTGCTAAGCCTCAACCCACACCTGCAAGTATGGAACATGCACATCACCAAGCACTCTGCACAATAGCAGTATGGTCTCTGGCAAATGAATGAACACAGTTACAGCCTTTAGTTTAAGTCCTGTTCCTGTTTAAGTGGTTGTCCACTAATATAGATAATGCCTGAATGTATTTAAATGGTGTAAATAAGTTGTTTTGTAAGTACTTTGTGTTGTGCTTCTTGCCTGTCAGCGGCGCTATTGCTGACCACTCACAGGCAATGTGCTTTCCCTCTTCTCATTCATCGGGAGTGGGGCACAGTGGATGCTGGGCTGTAACGCCTGGGGAAGCCCCGCCCACAGCCATCAATCAGGGGGGTGCGCGTCACTATGTCACATCCGTCTGCAGCCGAAACTTGACATGACATCAGCGGATGCCAGCGCCGGCGGCTGCATCCGGGGGTCACGTGATGCCTGTGAGCGGTCAGCAATAGCGCCACTCACAGGCAGGAAACACAACACAAGGTGTTTACAAAACAACTTGTTTACACCATTTAAATACATTCAGGGCATTATCTATAGTAGTAGACAACATGATAGGAGCAATTTCCGTTTTTGCTTTTTCATTTTTTGCTCCCCTTCTTCCCAGAGCCAGAACTTTTTTATTTTTCATTCAATATGGCCATATGAGGGATTTCTTTTTGAGGAACAAATTGTACTTTTAAACTCCATCACTGGTTTTACTTTATTTTGAATTGGACAACGGGAAAAAAAATCCAAGTGCGGTGAAATTGCAAAAAAATACAATTCCACGGTTGTTTTTGTTTTTTACTACATTGACTGAATGCTAAAACTGACCTGCCATTATTATTCTCCAGGTCATTATGAGTTCGTAGACCTCAAACAATTATAGGTTCTTTTTTATTTAAGTGGTGAAAAAAAATCCAACATTTGCTATTTTTCGTGACCTGGGGCCGGGTGAGGACTTATTTTTTGCGCGCCAATCTGATGTTTTTATTGATACCATTTTGGGATAAATCCGATGTTTTGATCGCCCGTTATTGCATTTCATTGCAATGTTGCAGCGACCAAACAAATGTAATTCTGGCGTTTGGAATTTTTTTCTCGCTACAGCGTTTACCGAACGGATTAATTCTTTTTTTTATTGATAGATCAGGCAATTCTGAAAGCGGCGATACCAAATATGTGTATGTGGGTTTTTTTATTATTATTTTATTTTGAATGGGGCAAAAGGGGGATGATTTAAACTTTTATGTTTTTTTATTTTTTAATATTTTAATTTTTTTTTTTTACACTTTCTGCATGCTTCAATAGTTTCCACAGGAGACCAGAAACAGCAGTTTTCTGATTGCTTCTACTGTGACCAGATCGCCTGTATGCAGTTGAAATGCTCATGTCCTTTGAGAGCCGACCACTAGGTGGCGATTATAGCAATCTTAACATGACAACCACAGGGGTCTGCTGCAGACCCCGGGTTGCCATGCCCACCCATCAGTGACCTGCGATCATGTGATTAGGTCACTGATGGACGGGGTAAGTGATGCGCTTCCGGTGCGGCACTGTTAAATGCAGCTGTCAGAGATTGACAGTGGCATTTAAGTGGTTAACAGCCACGGGTGGATCGCAATTCCGCCCGAGGCTGTTGCGTGCACATGTCAGCTGTAAGAATCAGCTGACATATGCCCGATTCAGTGGGGGCTCACTGCCGAAGCCCCCGCTGAACCGGCCTTTCTGACGTGGTGCGTACTATTACTGACCACGTCGGAAAGGGGTTAAGTTTCGCTTTAGGCACCAATCAACTTTGTATTGCAACACTAGCAATATAATACCTCACACAGAAGAACTTTAACTTCACACGTGTTAAAAGTGTTTCCCAGGCTGAGATAAAAAATAATCTGCAGTCACAGAATTTTGGCAGTATGCAATGTGCATACATCTGATTTGTCTAGCTGCTGTCATGTGCCAGTTTCACACTGCCATGTTTCTGCATTCTGAAGTCACATATAGTCACATATGGTATACAAAAGCCAAGTTTTATTTGACCAAATTTGGCTTCAGCCTGCCATGCACAAAGTACTAAACGTTACTGTATGCAAGAAGGATTATTCTGTACTTGCTTAACTTACTGGCCAAGAGTATGTTGGACTAGCACTATCCTGCTGAATTACAGCAGTGTACTCACTGTACATAATTTTACAAAAAAATAGGACTGTTGTCAGACAACAAGGCAGTACATTTCCCACTATCCACTAGTTGCTATTTCCCTCTACACAACCCAAGCACAAAAATGGATCCTAAATAGTATTGAGCAAGCACTAAAATGCTCGGGTGCTCGAAGCTCGGGCCGAGCTCACCAAAATACTCGGGTGCTCGACCCGAGCAACGAGCCCAATGTTAGTCTATGGGAGACCTGAGCATTTTTGCGGCGGCACCTCCGGCAGTCAGTAGAAAGCCTAAAAAGTGCCCAAAACGATAGTGACAGTGCTCAAATGATATGGGCACAGAATGGGGATTGCTCCAGGAAGCATTTCTGACCCCCAGGTCACTTTTGACAACAGCGTGGTCAGAGGTATTAAGCCACTTTTACGGACTCACAATAAAACGTTCAAAAACAAAACTGAAACTGCTTTCCTGTGAAATATGTTAAGGAACATCCTTTCCAGGGTAAAGACTTGTGTATAAGGTAAAATAAGTAACCAAAAACAAAAATACTCCTCCACACCTTGGGCTATGTTCACAAGTAGCATTTTTTATGCGTTTTTGCACTTTTGTATTGCTTTCAACCGTGACAAATGCATTCACCGGGAAATGTAATTTTAACATTTTACAACCTTATCTAGCCATGTGCTGTGTGACACATTCATGCAGTGCTGATAAGACATGGGAACAGCATGGGGAAGACCCCTGGAAGCATCTCTGACACCCACGTCACTGCCTAAAAGTGTGCCCATCAGAAGTGATCCTTGCCGCATCAGAAGATGCAGACTTGCAACTATTCCCGTGTAAGTCCTTGTCCAAGGGCAGTGTTCAATTGTACCTCCCTCATTCCTTGCAATGTAAGTGCAAGTATGCAGCCTGCCACCCACCCACCCCCAGGCTGCAATACCATACTGCTTGCTTGTTTGCACTTGAAATTGGGCCTTTTAGGCATGTGGAGGTGGAATCTGGCCACCATGTCATGGCTGCATCGGCGGCCTGGTATCCATACTCGGTCCCGAGCCGCCCTGTGGCCGGGTGCCCACTCACGGTCGCCAGTCGCCTGGTGGCGGCCGGGTGTCCTTAAACGGTCCCCAACCGCCCCTATTTGTCCCGGTGCGCCTTATACACAAGCGTGCATAACAAAACATTTCCTGTGCCTTCCCCACTGCATTTAGTGGGAAGGACAGCCTAACCACAAACACGTGGACAAGTGAATGTGGCCAGGAATGGTCCATCTCACTGATGCCTTCACACTGGGTTAATATTGTGGAAGCCGGGACACAGTTGGACACTGGGATGCAACACATCCTCCAGACATAGAGGATTGCGGGTCCTGGGTCAATCAGGCTTCAACACAAAGTTCAGAAGGTAGACACCAGCAGTGGTTGGCCTCCTACACAACGAGTAAATTATTCATGATCATGCGGCCATCCATCTCCTTAGCTTTCTGTTCCTTGGAATGCAAGAGCATGTCTGTAGTAGCAGCTAGGCCTGAGGTGGTCAGCATTTTGGCGCATATCCTACCTTCTCCGAGGATTGCTGGATGTTTTCCTGCTACTATCCCAATTCTATGACTCCCGTTAAAACAAAGCTTCCGGTGATGAATGATGGATGAGGTGGTGGCAAAGTAGAAAGAGCAGGAGGAACAGGAACCATTCACAACAATATCAGGCCAGTCAACCGAACATGTCTTATAGGATATGTTTCTGTACCAAAAGGAGCTACACAGTTATAGGGCATACAGTGAGTGCAATGCCTACCAAAAATTTCGAGGCACTCCATAGCCTCATGGAAGTGACATGGAGGTCTGAGGGCCTTAACTAAACCATTTTTTTCCATTTATAGAAACTGGGTCTCCTGTACACTGTTGGCCTAAGCAGTGAATGGAAGGCTTTCCAAAAATTATGAGGAACTGCAACGCCCCTTGAAATAGACGGTTTTTAGTATGCTGTAATCCACGACTATTTCAAAGAGCATTGCATTTCCTCCTAATTTTAGTCAGCTTTTGCTTTTCAATGCATAGGCGAACACTAAGGGAGACCCACTCCCCAATAATGGGTAGAAGGTTTTTAGTACGCTGTAATCCACTTCTACCCATTATTGGGGAGTGAGTCTCCCTTAGTGTTCGCCTATGCATTGAAAAGCAAAAGCTGACTAAAATTAGGAGGAAATGCAATGCCTGTTGGAAGAGTCGTGGAGGTTAGAGTTAATTAAAAACAACATTTCAATGTCCCTTGGAAGAGCTGTGGAGTTCAGAGTGGCTTAACAAGATGGTTTTAATGCCCCTTGGAAGAGATGTGGAGGGCAGAGTGGTTTAACAAGATGGTTTTAATGCCCCTTGGAAGAGACATGGAGGTCAGAGTGGTTTAACAAGAAGGTTTTAATGCCCCTTGGAAGAGACGTGGAGGTCACAGAAGCTTAACAAGACGATTTTAATGCCCCTTACAAGAGACATGCAGTACAGCATATTAAAAACATTATTCCCGTTATTGGGGAGTGGGTCTTTCATAGTCTTTGCCTATTCCTTCTAAGCAAAAGCTGCCAAAAATTAGGACGGAGGAACTTGCAATGCTGGCAACACGGGCCATGGTCACCCTGGTGGTATAGTGGTGGTGGAGGCTGAGGATAAGGAGAAGAGCAAAAACAGCCAAAATGAGAAAGCATATACCAATGTGTGGGTGTGAAGCGGTGCAAGGGAATACACCTCCCGAAATAACACAGTGGATTTGACTTTATGTTACTCTGCTGTCATTTGGTGGTGATGAGAAGTCTGGCCCAATCCAGCCCTTGTTCATTTTGATAAGGGTCAGCTTGACAGCATTGTCAGTTGACAGGCGAGTGCGCTTATCAGTTATAATTCCCCCAGCGGCACTAAAAACACGCTCCGATAACACGCTAGCGGCAAGGCAGGCCAGGACCTCCAAGGCATACAGAGCGAGTTCATTCAAAGTGTCCAGCTAGGATACCAAATAATTAAAAGGCACAGAGGAATCACGGAGAACACTGGTATGGTCGGCAAGGTACTCCCTCACCATCTTTTGAAATTTTCCACTCCTTGTGAGAGTACCCAGCGCATCAGGTCCTGTAAGCTGGGAGGGTCTCAGAAAACTGTCCCAGAATGTTGACAGTGTTCCCCTGCCTCTGCTGGATTGGAGTTGCACCTCTCTCGCCTGAACTCCTTGGTTGGGCAACGAACTTTGACCTCTGCAGCTAGAGTGTTCAGATGGGAATTTTTTTAATAGTTCTGCAGCAAGGGCCTTCTGGTACTGCGCCATGTTTGTAGACCTCTCCACCTCAGGAATAAGAGAGTGAAAGTTCTCCTTGTAGCAGGGGTCAAAAAGTGTCACCAATCAGTAATGATTGACTGTCACCCAATATTTTGACAACGTGAGGGTCACGGTTAAGGCAGCGTAACAAAGTCAGCCATGCGTGCCAGACTGGTAACGGGCAAGACTTCCATGTCCTCACCAAGATGACAACTGACCTTGCTCTCCTCCTCCTCCTCCTCCCACTCTGTCCTCAGGCCACCCACGATGAACCGATGGTAAGACAGTTGTACAGGTAATACCGTCTATAGCGCATGATACCAGCTCCTGTTTTTCCTCCTCCTCCTCCTCATTAGTGTTGAGCCACCCCCGTAGTGTTCGAGTTCGGTTCGGTTCGTCGAACACCCGTGTGTTCGCCGAACTGTTCGTCGAACTGTTCGTCGAACACCTTCGAACACCGTTAAAACCAATGGCAGGCAAACAAAAACACATAGAAACACATAGAAAACACCTTCAAAGGTGTCCAAAAGCTAACAAACTGCTCAGAAGACACAACTAACACATGGAAAAGTGACAAGTACATATAGTCATGCGAAAAGAAAAGAGGTGGAGGAGTAAAAGGAGGGGGAGACACAGATATAGGCATGTCATGCCCTTCTAAAATCCAAAAAGTGAGAAGCCGAGACGGCCAGTCCGCTCCTGCCCGTGCCACCTCCGTGTCGCCGGGTTTGTGCCAGAGCCGCGGTGAACCCCGACGGCCAGCCCCCCTCTCCCAATACTGGTGCCTGTCCGCTGGTGGGTCAAGAGAGCCCCCCTGTGGTGGAGGCAGCTCTAAGCTTTTTAATTTAAATTGTCCCTCTAATTTGAATGAATACACTTTAAATCCATTTACAAGGATCTATTGGAGGGCAAGTCTCATGCCAGCAGCCGCGTAATTCCAGCTCCAGTAGCGTCCACTAAAGCTGCTGCAGTTAAAAAGCTTTTATAAGGATCGAGCTCGGCTGTCCACCGCAAGGCATCCTAGTGCCAGTCCCAGCCCCTATGCCTTGGGGTGCCTCCTGATGCTCTTCACTAAGTATCCCGTGGTCCCGAAGCATTTCCTTTGAAAAAATTAAGTGTCCAAACTACAGGTGGTGTAGCTTGCTTAACAGCCGGGATAATCCGCTGACTAGCAGACACTGCTACTAGGCACAAAGTATTTCCTGGGCTAGATGCAGTTAAAAATTTGTAAGTAGATACTCTCGTTGGATGCTGAGAAAGCATTCCATAGAGTCTCCTGGCACGCCATATATGATTCTCTTAAAAAGCTTGGGGTAGGGGTCTAGGGGACCCTTTTATAGCCAAAATCACGGCCCTGTATCACAATATGTCACCTAGGCTGAAGATAAATGGAACTGTAGCACCGAGGGCTCGGTTGCTACAGACGTATTGCACCTCACCCAGAGGTGTGATATCTCACTCTCAGATAAGGATGGAGTGTGGATCAGGACCCGACACCTGCATGCATTACACCACATTGCCGTGGGGCAGGGCGACCAATATGCCCCTGAGATGGGCACGACAGTCCCTGTCCCTGGCTGGAGTGGGGGGAGGGAACACTGAGGAAGGGGAACCCTGCAGTGCAGGAGCAGGGAGGAAGCAGTTCCTGGGTGCATTGAGAAGGGAGTATAAAAGGTGGGCACCATCTTAGTTCAGTGCAGAGAAGTCTGAGCAGAAGTGGCAGGGAGCAGGGGCTCTGCATGAGCTCTGCTCCGGAGGCGGGCCTAGTAACAGAGGCCCAGGCCTGCAAGAGGGAGAAGGAAGGAAGAGGAGCGGAGAAGGCTCCAGGAACGAGGAATGAAGGGATCCCAGGGGTGCGGACGGGCGAGTCGCCACCGCACGCCCGAATCCACCTGCGTGGAGGGGTCAGGCCAAAGGGGGAGACCGGTCCCCGAACTAGTGGAGGCAGGAAACGACCCTCAGCTAGAAACCGGAGGCTCTGACATTTTATGTGGCGCAGCCCCTTGCTCCACCCGCTAGGAAGGCACCACATAGGGTCAGGGAAACTGGCGCCAAGTTTACCAAGAGGAGGCCCGAGGCAGCCGGACAGAAGTGTTGGTAAGAAAGGCCAGACAAAGGACACACAAAGGGGGTCCTGTGAAGCGCTCCAAAGTTATCTGGGAGTTGTCTGAGCCCCTCACCTGGTGAGCACAGTACGACGTGGGCAGCCGTTACCTGCAGACGTGGTCTGGATAATAAGAACTGTGAGTAAAGGCCCTGAACTGCATCACTGACTCCGTGTCGTTACTGCTGCTGCCCTGCACCATCACCCCCATCCTCCGCATACACTGCCCTGAGGCTATACTCCTCCCGTGGGGAGTTATGCTACGCTCTGCTGCACCCACAACACCAGCCTTAGCGGTCTGCCCTGTAGCGGCGGTTCACTCTGACCGCAATCCACGGGTGGCGTAGTCGGACATTTAAACATCAAAACCACATAAATAGTTCCGCCACTGGTTTGACCGCCCTGAGCCACGGAACCGGATCGCCGCCACGAAGACTACAACCACCAGCATCCACCAAAAAGGGTCCGGCTCCGGGTGTCCCAAGGCCCAGGGGGTGCGTCAGAACATTTTCATCACCTTTCACAATCACCAATGGGACAAGGCAGGGATGTCCTCTGTCCCCTCTCTTATACATCCTAGTGACGGAGCACCTGCTCTCATCAATTCGCCATAACCCCAATATTAGGTGGATTGAGGTGGGAGGCACCGAGTACAAGTGCTCTCTATTTGCTGATGATGTCCTAGTATATATCACTCAATCACATATATCCATCCCTGCTGTTATGGCTGAAATAGATCACTTTGTTACATGGTAAAATTTTAAAATCAATGCAGCGAAGTCTGAGGCCCTCGATGTCTCCCTCCCTAAATCCATATAGGATTCCATCCAGTCCAACTTTCCCTTTGCCTGGCCCTCACAGGGTATCAAATACTTAGGAATTCCTATTCATAGAGACCTCTCCCATCTATGTTATCTTAATTTTGGGCCCTTTATTGAACAATTCCATACAGACCACGGTTGGCAAGTTAGAACTGTAAGATTCACTACGTGAACCACTGGTGTTTTGTGGAAAAGCACATGTACACCGCGTTCCAAATTATTATGCAAAAAGTGTTTAGGAATGATAAGGGAAGAATTTGTTTGTTTGTCAGTTAAACTCATTGATGGTGATGTGTGTCAGGGCTCTTTATATCACTGTAAGCAATTGCAGACACCTGTGCTAATTAGTTTGGCAGGTGTGTCCAATGAAAGGCAAGACTACTTAAGAAGGCTCTCTCACATTATTAAGCAGCCTACATTTTCTGCCAAAATGGGAAAGAAAAAGGATGTGTCGGCTGCTGAGAAGCAACAAATTATGGAGTGTTTAGGTCAAGGCATGACTACAATCAACATTGTGCGATGATCAGGATGAACTGTCTTGGCAATCAAGAAGTATGTAGCTGATTCACAGTACACACGTGTGCGTGCTGATAAGGGCAAATTGAGGACTCTTTCCTACAGGCAATTACGTCAGGTTGAAACAGCAGCGGCAAAAAAGCCTTGTCATAGCAGCAGACAAGTTTTTGAAGCTGCTTGTGCCTCCAACGTCCCCCGAACAACAAGATGCAGGGTCCTTCAGAGGTTTGCAGCTGTGCATATGCCATCCTGTCGACCTCCTCTATCCACTTCACACAAGCAGAAACGGCTCCAGTGGGCCAAACATTACATGAAGACTGATTTCAAAACTGTTTTGTTCACGGATGAGTGCCGTGCAGCGCTCGATGGTCCAGATGAATGGAGTGGAGGATGGCTGGTTGATGGACACCCCACGCAAACACGGCTACAGCGCCAACAAGGAGGAGGTGGAGTAATGTTTTGGGCTGGAATCATGGGGAGAGAGATTGTCGGCCCCTTTAGGATCCCTGAAGGCGCTAAAGATGAACTCCATAATGTATGTGGATTTTCTCAAACAGCACTTCCTGCCATGGTTCAAGAAGAAGAACCGTGTATTTCACAGCAAGATCATTTTTCTGCATGATAATGCACCATCTCATGCTGCACATAAAACATCTGCATCTCTTGCTGATATGGGCATAAAAGGGGACAAACTTATGGTGTGACCCCCATGCTCCCCTGACCTCTACCCCATTCAGAACCTTTGGAGCATCATTAAAAGGAGTGTCTATGATGGCGGGAGGCAGTTCACATCTAAGCAACAGCTCTGGGAGGGTATTCTGTCCTCATGCAAAACAATTGAAGCAGAAACCATCCAAAACCTGACAAATTCAATGGACGAGAGAGTTCAGAAGCTCCTTTCGAACAAGGGGTCCTATGTGAAAATGTAACATCACCTAGAATAAAGTTTTGAGTTGAAAACTGTTTGATTTCAGTTTCTAACAACCTGCTAATGCTTATAATTTCAAAAATGACCATTTTTTTGGTCTTTATTAAAATGAAAAGGTTGATCGAAAAGTTTGGGGGATCTAAGAGTGTGGCAACCCAGTAGTCATGATTACTTCGAATTCTGACAATATGAGGGTCATGCTGCAGGTAGTGCAGCAAGAAGGCACTTATGTGTCTTGCGCATCTCGGAGCCCCAAAATTATTTTCCGGGCTAGATGCAGCTAAAAATTATTTTTAATTTTAAATCTGGTGAAGCTTATTATAGATGGCCTAATAGGATCAGTGCTGCACACTGCTACAAAGCACAAATTATTTTCCAGTCAAGATACAGATAAACATGATTAGTAATTTGAAAGCTTAAAACGGTTGGTAGGGTGATTTTAACCAATCATCAAGCTTTTACTCTCCCCAGGATGACACAGGGGTAGAAAAGTCGTTTCGGATCCATGATTTGTTCATCTTTATGAACGTGAGTCTGTCTACATTATCAGTGGAGAGCCGCGTGCGCTTATCTGTCAGCACACCACCAGCAGCACTGAACACACGTTCAGACAGAACGCTGGCTGCGGGGCATGACAAGATCTCCAAGGCGTAAGTGGCTAGCTCCGGCCATTTATCCAGATTGGAAGCCCAAAAAGAGCAAGGGTCCAGTGACACAGTCGTGGCTTCAATGTTTACTTGGAGATACTCCTGTACCATCGTCTCTAGGCGTTGACTATGTGTCAGACTTCTTGTCTCCTGTGGCCTTGCAAAGGATGGGCTAAAAAAGTGGTGAAATGATTCCGCAAAATTGATGTTACCAGCAGATACTGTGGTTCTGTTACGGTTTGAGTGCTGAACACTTGACGGTCCCACGGTTGGCAAGTTGGAACTGTGAGATTCACTACGTGCACCACTGGTATTTTGTGGAAAAGCACATGTAAGATTCTGCAACAGTCTCTGCTGATACTCCTGCATGCGTGCATCCCTTTCTATGGCAGGAATAATTTCTGCAAATTTACTTTTGTACCGGGGATCTAACAGTGTGGCAACCCAGTAGTCAGGATTATTTCTAATTCTCACAATTCGAGGGTCATGTTGCAGGTAGTGCAGCAAGAAGGCACTCATGTGTGTTGCACATCCAGGAGCACCAAGTCCCTGTTGTGTTGGTGGCGAGGTAGCAATCATGCTTCCTTCCTCTGTCCTCTCCCCCCAACCTCGCACAACAGAAATGTGATCAAGGTCTCCCTCATCTGATGAGTCTTCCATCAGTTCGTCCTCCACTTCTTCCTGGGCTCCTGCACCTTCCTCACTAGTTTGGCTGCTACCATGCGCCCTGGTAAAATCATCTCCCCCACCCTCACATGCCTGCCGCCTTGGTGCTGCCGACCGTCTGGATCTTGCAGATGTTAGCCCTTCCGCATACAACTCCTCCTCCTCTACTTCCTCCACCTCCTCTTGTGCCACCACCTGACTCCGAATTCTGTTTAACATGTGCTCCAGCATGTAAATCACCGGAATAGTCATGCTGATAATGGCATCGTCAGCACTAAACATCTTCGTCGCCATTTCAAAACTGTGCAGAAGGGTGCATAGGTCCCTGATCTGAGACCACTCCTCCAGCGTGATTTGCCCCACCTCTGAATCTCGTTGGCCCAGGCTATACGTCAGAACGTATTGCACCAGGGCTTGTCGGTGCTGCCACAGTCACTGCAACATGTGCAGAGTTGAATTCCACCGGGTAGGCACATCGCATTTTAGCCGGTGAAGTGGCAGGCCCAACGACTTCTGTAGAGATGTAAGTCGCTGAGCTGCGGGATGCGAACGGCGGAAGTGAGCACACAGCGACCGTGCCCTCTGCAGAAGGCCATCTAGTCTGGGATAGTGGGCTAAAAATTGCTGGACAACCAGGTTCAACACGTGAGCCATACAAGGCACGTGTGTGACATTGCCCCGGCGAAGGGCCGCACCCAGGTTTGCAGCATTGTCGCACACGGCCTTCCCTGGTTTCAGGTCCAGTGGAGACAACCATTCATGAAATTGGTTCTCCAGAGCTGACCACAACTCCTCAGCTGTGTGACTCACATTTCCCAGACATTTAAATGTAAAAACCGCCTGATGACGTTGAGCCCTACTGCCAGCATAGTAAGGAGGTGTGCAGGATCCCTTCTGCGCAGTTAGAAAGCTTGTGGCATGACCAGACAGGCTTTGGGTGCAGGTGGAAGACCGAGAGGAGGTTGAGGAGGCAGAAGCAGTGGAGGAACTTTGACATAAAGAGGATTGACGCACAACTCGTGGGGACGGCAAGACTTGGACAGCAGCCCCTTGTCCTGCTGTCACCATAGTTACCCAGTGCCCAGTCAGCGACATGTAACGCCCCTGTCCATGCCTACTCGTCCAAGTGTCTGTGGTGAAATGCACCCTGTCACACACAGAGTTTCTCAAAGAAGCGGTGATGTTGTGTGCGACATGCTGGTGGAGCGCAGGCACACCTTTCTTTGAGAAGTAGTGCCGACTGGGCATCTGGTACTGGGGCACTGCGACGGACATAAGGTCTCGAAAATCCTCTGTGTCCACCAGGCGGAAAGGCAGCATTTCTGTAGCCAAGAGCTTGCAGATGGTGAAATTCAACCTCTTAGCTTTCTCATGGCTAGGAGGAAATGGTCTTTTACTTGTCCACATCTGAGGGACCGAGGGCTGGCTATTGTGCTTAGACGGGGTTGATAAGGGTGTCCCCGGCAAACTGCCGGTCTGTGAGGAAGATGCAGGCGGACATGTTAGGTTGCCTTGATCCAAAGGTGGTGCTATCGATGTCGGACAGCGCTCAAGACCAGCTGGTGTTACCACCTCCAAAGAAAATGATGACCTGCCAATCACGCTGGCTGCTGCGGGTAAAGAGGTGGCAGGTCTGTGACGCACCCCCTGGGCCATTTTCTTTAGGGGAATACCCGGAGCCGGATCAGATGGGGGTTGTAGTCTCCGAGTGGCTGTGACCCGGTCCGTGCCCAGGGTGTCAAGCTCAGAGTATGTGGCAGTCCTACAGATGTTACAAAGTTCGTTATGTCGACTACGCCACCCGTTGGATTGCGGTCACTACGGCCGCCGCTGCAGCAGGGTCTGCTGAGGCTGATGGTGTAGGTGCAGCTTGTGATGGTATAACCCCCAACGGGTGGGGTATAGCCTCAGGGGGTCAGGTGCAGAGGATGGGGGTTGTGGTGGTGCAGCATAGGTGTTAAAGGAAGACAGAGTCGGGTTATGCAGTTAAGGGTATTTACTCACTGCTGATGTTCCGGTCACTCCAGCTTCAAGTGACCTCCCGAGCCGTGCTGCATCCACCAGGTCCTGGATCCAGCCAACCCCCAAGCGAGTCCGGAGCGTGACCCTGAGCTCTCCTTCTGTCCTTTCTCTGGCCGTCCCCACTAGTGATCCACCCAGGTCCAGCTCCCTCGGGCCTTCTGTTGGGAGACCCTTGGCCTTGGGTTCCCTGACCCTCCACGTGGTATGCCTTCGGGGTGGATGTGGTGGGTGGCCGTGGCAGACGCTGCCCACGGCCTCCGGTCTCTGGCTGGGGTGTGTTTTTGCCCCCACCAGCTTGGGTTCCGGTACCCTGATGCCGACTCTTCACCCGTGGATTGGATTTGGGTTCTTAGAGTCCTTTCTTCTGCTTCCCCCTCTGGGTCTCTCTTTCTTCTCCTCTCTCACTCTGGCTCAGGCTTCTCTGCTCTGCTCTTCTGCTCTCCAACAGACTCTTTGCAAAAGGCTGACTCACTCCTCCTCTACAGCAGACTGACTGCTCTGCAAAGACTGACTGACCCTGTTCTTAGTTGGTGCCCACCTTATATACACCCTCTATGTGTGAGCTCAGGTGACCAGCACCCAATGATCTCCTATCTTTACCCAGGCTGCTCCCCCTATCTGCCCCTACACTACTTGGGATGTACCACCCCCCTCCCACTCCAGCCAAGGACAGACTCGGTCGTACCTGCACATTTCTAAGTGGGAGTACCGTTGGTCTGCCCTCCGGAAACGGGATGTGTGTAGTGCATGCAGCTCTCTGAGCTCAGATCCACACTCCATCCTTACCCGGGAGTGGAATATCACACCTCTGGCTGAGGTGCAATACCCCTGTAGCAGCCGAATCCTCAGGGTGCTACATTCCCCCCTGGTAAATCACAGCACGTCCTCGGGCTGTAAGATATAAAACAACACCAAAACATACATTTTTGCATAAACAACATAATAAAACATATAAAACAACATATATTAGCAGCATCATAAAACTTTTCATATAAAACATTCTCGTCGCCTCTGGCTCCTCCTCCGGACACTGTGCAACGTGTGACCGGGTAAAGTGCGACAGTCTTTGGAACTCGTGGCTTTCCTATAAAACCAGTAGGGGGCGCTTTAGGACGCGCAACTATTTACAAGGGATATGGCCGCTCTCAGTCCTCGGCCAGGTATTAGGGAGGAATGACCGCTCTCAGTCCTCGGTCAGTGGGATTTAAGGGATAAACGGGTAAACAGTTCACACTTGCTGGTCCCAACGGGGACTATATTAGCAACAGTTCACTGTGCCCCGACGGGCAACTATATACAGCTTGTGCTCTGCTGTACTTAACGACGGCGTCCTCCTGCTCTTTCTTTGTGGTTACCTTTAGCTTCAGACCCGTCCGGGTCCTCTTGCTCTTCCTCACACCGCAGCTCTTCCTCCGTCAGGCGATGCACATGGAGGGCGTAGGGTCCTTTGGCACACTTGTGCCGGGTGAAGGTGACCTCGTCCCCTATATACAGGTCACGTCCTCTGTGTCCCTCCGGTAGGTGGGACTCAACGTCTCTTCTTGTCACGAAGACGTCGCCTGGGGTGCGGTGATCTCGGATGAAGCCCCACCCATGCTGCATGTTAAACTTGATCACAGTCCCGGTGGTGCGGGGACTATGCGCTGCACGGGGGTCTCTCCTGGCCCGGCTCTTCTGCTCCGCGCTCCTTATCTGGGCTTGTTGTTCCCGGACCCGCCTCTCTCTCCGCTCCCTCTCAAAGACCTCGAGCTGCTGGCGGCAGCACTCTGCACGCTCCGCTGCGGCTGCCCGAGTCTCCTGAGTGAACCCCATGAGATCTTCTCCGGTGGGGTCCCACTCAAACTGTGCCTCCTCTAGCGGGGGCGAGATCCTCTTAACGGGCTTCGGAGCCGGAATCAGGGGCTCGTCTAGGGCTCTCTCTTTCCGGAGTCGGGGATGGTGAAACTCCGGTGGCCAAATAAAGGGCTGCCCATCCGGGCACGTATGTTGGGCAAACAGATCTTCTCCCAGATGCGGCACTCTTGGTTTTATGGGCGCGGTGGTGGTGGCGCCCGGGTTGCCCAGGCCTTGCGGCCAGGCCTGGGGCACCTGGAAAGTGAAGGGCACCGTAAGGACGGCGGCGCCCTGGGCTACTTGGCCCTGCGACCAGGCCGGTGGCTCCGCGGAGGTAGGGGGCACTGTTGGTATTGCGGCGCCCGGGGGTACTAGGCCTTGCGACCAGGCTGGTGGTACTTCCTGCTTGGTCACGCTCGGGGTCGAGGCGTGTGACGTCACAGGGGTCGCGGCTGCGGCTTCCGGTTGAGGCCTAGTCTGTGGCGGTGACGTTGCGGTTACGGGCATGGCAGGGGGTACTTCGGGCTCTGCGACGGGGAGCTGGGGCAGGCACGCGGTTTCCCGGCTTGGGGTAGAGACGTCCCCTTTACCTGCCTCCTTTCGTTCGGCTCCCTTCTCGGCGCCGTCTCCGGCCTTCAGTCCTCCTGCGCCGTCCTCAGAGGCGGTCTGTCTCCTCGTCTCGGGTGGCGTGCTCCGCTGACGGGTTCTTGTCTGCTGGGCCATCTCACGGCTCCACTCCGCCAACGTCTCTCGTTGCACCCGGGCCATCCTCCTTGCGAGGCCCTCCAGAGCGGTCTGCGCACACTCCCGGTCTCGGGGGAGCTGTGCTAGGACCTCCACTAGGCCTAGTGGGGTCGTTGCTTCTAGCAGGCTCCTGACCAACGGGTCGGTGCTGCTCTGCTCTCCTTCTGCTGTTCCCGGCAGGCTCCTGGCCAGCGGGCCGGTGCTGCTCTGCTCTTCTCCCATCTCAGGGTAAGCTTCTTCTGGACTCTGCTCCAGGCTTCTTGTCTCCGGGTGCGCTCTCTCCAGACTGCTCCAGGCGACACCCATCTTTGCTCTCTTCTTCTCAGTCCTCCCACTTCGAGGGCGGTCCCGGGGCCACTTGGTGATTGTCAGCTCCAGGGGCAGTTCTTTCACGCTGACAGACACCTCTAGCATCACAGTCTCTGTTGGTGGGGGCGGTTTCCACTTTTGGCGCCATTTTCGGTCCTGGCCCACGATGGGAGGTGGCCTCTTGCCACCCTCTGGCACGCCCATAATGGCGTCCGCTCTTCCAAGGCGGGAAACCTTTGGAAATGGCGGGAATCGTCTCCCAGTGGCGGGAAACTCTGCAGATGGCGGGAAAAAGCTGTTAATGGCGGACAACCGGCGGGAATCGACCTGTGATGGAGTCCGATGGCGGGGACCCTCCGGAACCGGCAGGAGACTTCTTTTTGAGGTAAACTTGTTCTTTTCTTCAGGCACGCAGTACCCGGGTGTTGCGGGCACGTAATCCTGCCGACTACGCCAAAGTTGACGCACCCCCTGGGCCATATTCTTTAGGGGAATACCCGGAGCCGGATCAGATGGGGGTTGTAGTCTCCGAGTGGCTGTGACCCGGTCCGTGCCCAGGGTGTCAAGCTCAGAGTATGTGGCAGTCCTACAGATGTTACAAAGTTCGTTATGTCGACTACGCCACCCGTTGGATTGCGGTCACTACGGCCGCCGCTGCAGCAGGGTCCGCTGAGGCTGATGGTGTAGGTGCAGCTTGTGATGGTATAACCCCCAACGGGTGGGGTATAGCCTCAGGGGGTCAGGTGCAGAGGATGGGGGTTGTGGTGGTGCAGCATAGGTGTTAAAGGAAGACAGAGTCGGGTTATGCAGTTAAGGGTATTTACTCACTGCTGATGTTCCGGTCACTCCAGCTTCAAGTGACCTCCCGAGCCGTGCTGCATCCACCAGGTCCTGGATCCAGCCAACCCCCAAGCGAGTCCGGAGCGTGACCCTGAGCTCTCCTTCTGTCCTTTCTCTGGCCGTCCCCACTAGTGATCCACCCAGGTCCAGCTCCCTCGGGCCTTCTGTTGGGAGACCCTTGGCCTTGGGTTCCCTGACCCTCCACGTGGTATGCCTTCGGGGTGGATGTGGTGGGTGGCCGTGGCAGACGCTGCCCACGGCCTCCGGTCTCTGGCTGGGGTGTGTTTTTGCCCCCACCAGCTTGGGTTCCGGTACCCTGATGCCGACTCTTCACCCGTGGATTGGATTTGGGTTCTTAGAGTCCTTTCTTCTGCTTCCCCCTCTGGGTCTCTCTTTCTTCTCCTCTCTCACTCTGGCTCAGGCTTCTCTGCTCTGCTCTTCTGCTCTCCAACAGACTCTTTGCAAAAGGCTGACTCACTCCTCCTGCACATTTCTAAGTGGGAGTACCGTTGGTCTGCCCTCCGGAAACGGGATGTGTGTAGTGCATGCAGCTCTCTGAGCTCAGATCCACACTCCATCCTTACCCGGGAGTGGAATATCACACCTCTGGCTGAGGTGCAATACCCCTGTAGCAGCCGAATCCTCAGGGTGCTACATCTGCGCCCCAAAACAGGTGTGACTGCTGTCCCCCCAGTCACAGAGGATGAAGAGGCCGCGATGCACAAGATATGGCAGACGGTGGTTGGCCCGGCCGGCTAGACCGCATTGTAGCACACTGAGCTTCCCACTGCAACTTATGCTTCATGTCCATGTGCCGGTTCATGAATGAAGTACTCAAACTATGTATTTTTTGGCCTCTACTTAGCTTTTGCTGACAAATGTTACAGATAACACGAGTTGGGTCATCTTTATCGATCTGAAAAAATGCCCAGGCTATGCAAGGCTTAGCACCCATGCGACCTGAAGAGCCACCACGACTTGTGGTGAGAGGCAGAGTTGTGTTTGAGGATGCAGTTGTTGACGTGCTTCCAGTACTACGTCTCTGTCCAGGAAGGCGCAACCTGACCTCGTCGTCACTAGCATCTTCCTCCACCTCCTCTGCTGACCTCATCTCTTGGCTGACTGTGGGTTGACAGTAAGTGGGATCTCCGACCTCATCATCATCACCCTGTGCGTTATCACACCCGTCGTCCTCAGAGCCAACCTGTTCCTGCCCTGACAAAAAACTAAAGTTGTCGCTCCAATCAGGTATTTGAGTCTTATCATCGTCTTCCTCATTGTCTCCACCAACAGGAGTTACAGTTTGGGAATGAGGGTCTACATTATGGTCAGAACCTTCTGCGTCTGGTCCTGGATCCGACTCATAAAGATTCTGGGCATCAGTGCAGATCATTTCCTCGTCTGGATTCACAGAAGCGCTGGAGTCGACCTCTTATTCCCAGGCTATAGTATGAGTAAACAGCTCTGCATACTCAACCATCTGTTCTACCTCATACTCAGACGGGCAGCTGGAGATTTGGGAGCTGTGAGGAAGCAAGTGCGATTTGGGTGACACCTTTGAGGACTGGAGTATTTGTGATGTTGAAGTTGATGTGGAGGAGAGCCCACTTAAAGGAGCACTTGATATCCGTTGAAGCACCTGCTGTTTTTGTGCCTCATCTGGAATTTGTAGCGATTGGCGTGGCCGTAAGAAAAGGATCTTATCACATTGTCCGCTAAAAGAAGTAGACATTTTAGTTTGGCTGGAAGATGGTCTTTCTTCTGCACCTACCCCACGGACACAACCTTTTTTCCCCTTCCCAACACACCTATTCCCCTTTCCACCAGCAGCAGGCCTTTTTCCACTCATTTTGGTGGTTAACTAATTCACAACTCTGGAGTTGTTTGCACAAAAAAACAATGGATGGTAACCGAGCAGAGCTGAGTGGCCAAACTGTGGTATTAGGCCAAAACTATTGGCTGGGTTAGATGCAGAAAAAAATTATTTTTAATTTGCAACCTGATGGAGGTCAGTATAGATGGACTAATAGACCAAGTCCCACACACCGCTAGAAGCCCAAATATTTTTTCAGAGCTAGATGCAGAAAATTTTTTTATTCAATTTGCAACCTGATGGAGGTCAGTATAGATGGACTAATAGACCAAGTCCCACACACTACTAGAAGCCCAAATATTTTTTCAGAGCTAGATGCAGAAAAAAATTATTTTTAATTTGCAACCTGATGGAGGTCAGTATAGATGGACTAATAGACCAAGTCCCACACACCGCTAGAAGCCCAAATATTTTTTCAGAGCTAGATGCAGAAAAAAATTATTTTTAATTTGCAACCTGATGGAGGTCAGTATAGATGGACTAATAGACCAAGTCCCACACACCGCTAGAAGCCCAAATATTTTTTCAGAGCTAGATGCAGAAAAAAATTATATTCAATTTGCAACCTGCTGGAGGTCAGTATAGAAGGACTAATAGAACAAGTCCCACACACTGCTAGAAGCCCAAATATTTTTTCAGAGCTAAATGAAGAAAAAAATTATTTTTAATTTGCAACCTGATGGAGGTCAGTATAGATGGACTAATAGACCAAGTCCCACACACTGCTAGAAGCCCAAATATTTTTTCAGAGCTAGATGCAGAAAAAAATTATTTTTAATTTGCAACCTGATGGAGGTCAGTATAGATGGACTAATAGACCAAGTCCCACACACTGCTAGAAGCCCAAATATTTTTTCAGAGCTAGATGCAGAAAAAAATTATTTTTAATTTGCAACCTGATGGAGGTCAGTATAGATGGACTAATAGACCAAGTCCCACACACCGCTAGAAGCCCAAATATTTTTTCAGAGCTAGATGCAGAAAAAAATTATATTCAATTTGCAACCTGCTGGACGTCAGTATAGAAGGACTAATAGAACAAGTCCCACACACTGCTAGAAGCCCAAATATTTTTTCAGAGCTAAATGAAGAAAAAAATTATTTTTAATTTGCAACCTGATGGAGGTCAGTATAGATGGACTAATAGACCAAGTCCCACACACTGCTAGAAGCCCAAATATTTTTTCAGAGCTAGATGCAGAAAAAAATTATTTTTAATTTGCAACCTGATGGAGGTCAGTATAGATGGACTAATAGACCAAGTCCCACACACCGCTAGAAGCCCAAATATTTTTTCAGAGCTAGATGCAGAAAATTTTTTTATTCAATTTGCAACCTGATGGAGGTCAGTATAGATGGACTAATAGACCAAGTCCCACACACTGCTAGAAGCCCAAATATTTTTTCAGAGCTAGATGCAGAAAAAAAATATTTTTAATTTGCAACCTGATGGAGGTCAGTATAGATGGACTAATAGACCAAGTCCCACACACTGCTAGAAGCCCAAATATTTTTTCAGAGCTAGATGCAGAAAAAAATTATTTTTAATTTGCAACCTGATGGAGGTCAGTATAGATGGACTAATAGAACAAGTCCCACACGCTGCTAGAAGCCCAAATATTTTTTCAGAGATAAATGAAGAAAAAAATTTTTTTTAATTTGCAACCTGATGGAGGTCAGTATAGATGGACTAATAGACCAAGTCCCACACACTGCTAGAAGCCCAAATATTTTTTCAGAGCTAGATGCAGAAAAAAATTATTTTTAATTTGCAACCTGATGGAGGTCAGTATAGATGGACTAATAGACCAAGTCCCACACACCGCTAGAAGCCCAAATATTTTTTCAGAGCTAGATGCAGAAAAAAATTATATTCAATTTGCAACCTGCTGGAGGTCAGTATAGAAGGACTAATAGAACAAGTCCCACACACTGCTAGAAGCCCAAATATTTTTTCAGAGCTAAATGAAGAAAAAAATTATTTTTAATTTGCAACCTGATGGAGGTCAGTATAGATGGACTAATAGACCAAGTCCCACACACTGCTAGAAGCCCAAATATTTTTTCAGAGCTAGATGCAGAAAAAAATTATATTCAGTTTGCAACCTGATGGAGGTCAGTATAGATGGACTAATAGAATGATGCTATGCCCAAAAGATTTTACTTCACTAGGTGCAGTAAAAAAATTGGTATTCTATACACAGGTGGTATATCTTGCAACACAGATAGGCTACTCCACTGACTAACACACTCTGCAATAGGCCAAAAAGGATTAGCTTTGCTAGATTCAGCCAAATGCTGTGAAAAAAACTTGCACAGCACTGGCACAGACCTGCCTGGCAAAAACTGATAGGAACTGATGTAACCTAGTCCTGAAAAGGACTCCAATTACAATTAGTCTTTACTCCCACAATCTATCTGTTTAAGAGCACAGACCTGCCTGATAAAAGTCGTAGGAAATGCTGTAACCTAGTCCTTAAAAGGACTGCAATCACAACTATTCCCTACTCCCAAGCGATCTGTATATTTGTGCGAAAATTGGCTTGAAATTAACAAGGTATAGCGCACACAGCAACAGCGGTGCCGTCTAACACGCAGCTGCAGCAGTGAGAAAATGGTGGCGACGGGGAAAATGGCTTGGTCTTATAGGGCAAGGACATGTGACATACACTGCCAATCACACATGCCCTTGCTTGTGTGAAAAAAAGCACTTCGCTCCGTGTGTGCGCTGCTGATAGGCTGACAGATTGCACCTCCCCACTGCAAATGCGGGAAAGAGAAAAAAAAATGGAGATCTTCATTGTTCCTGCAGAGATCCATCCCCTGCCCCTCCCCCCGCCCCGCTGTACACTCAAACTGCGTATTAACATTAATTTTCATCATTACTGAGAAAAAATCCAGTTATGATTTTGGTGCACGAACAGTTATCGAACATAACCTCGAACAGCCGAATTTTTCTCAAATTGTTCGTGTTCGCCGACCGGCTCGAACACCGCCCAAAACAGCTCGAATTTGAGATTGGCGAACAGTTCGAGTAGAACAACGCTCATCTCTACTCCTCATTGTCCCCCAATGCATGTGCGGATGAGATGGGGCTGGGCTGTGTGTAATCGCCCGCTACGGCTTCTTGATCCATCTCATCATACTCTGGCTGCAATGCCTCCTCTTTAATACTCTGCAGAGAGCGTTGCAAAAGACAGGTAAGTGGAATGCTGATGCTAATGATGGCGTCCTCACCACTCACCATCTTGGTGGACTCCTCAAAGTTTGTCAAGATGGTACATATGTCAGACATCCAGGTCCACTCCTGAGGTCTTATGTGTGGAGTCTGACCTGAATATCGATGGCCTTGTTGCAGATGGTACTCCACAACTGCTTTCTTCTGCTCACAAATCCTTTGCAACATGTGGAGGGTAGAGTTCCAACGTGTGGGGACATCACGCACCAGTCGGTGTGCCAGAAGATGCAAACGCTGCTGAAACACAGCAACGGCGGCGGAAGCTGTAGCCGACTTCCGAAAATGAGCTGACAGGCGGCGTACTTTGACAAGCAGATCTGGCAACTCTGGGTACGATTTAAGAAACCACTGAACCACGAGGTTAAGCACATGAGCCAGGCATGGTGCGTGTGTGATCTCGCCTCAGAGCCGCTACCATTTTACGGCCTTTGTCACACACGACCATGCCTGTATGAAGGTTCAGTGGTCGCAGCAACAGATCTGCCTGCTCTTTCACAGCTGTCCACAACTCACAAGCAGTGTGAGATTTTTCACCTAAGCTTATGAGCTTCAGCACAGCCTGTTGCAGCTTGGCTGAGGCAGTACTGCAGTGCTTCCAGCTTGTAACTTATGTGGTGATATCTGAGATGGAGGCTGAACATGAGGAGGATGATGCGCAGGAGCTGTACACTGTGGGGGCAACTCTGACTGACATAGGGCCAACAATCCTTGGTGTGGGGAGGATGTGATCCATCCCAAGGTCCGACTGGGTCCCGGCTTCCACTATGTTTACCCAGTGTGCCGTCAGGGAGATGTACCGTTCCTGGCCACAAGCATTTGTCCACGTGTCTGTTGTCAGGTGGACTCTCCCAGTAACTGCGTTGTTGAGAGCGCGGCAGATATTTTGGGACACATGCTTGTGTAGTGCGGGGATGGCACACCGGGCAAAATAGTGTCGGCTGGGGGCCGAGTACCGAGGGATGGCCACCGCTGTAAGGTTGCGGCAGGATTTAGTCTCCACCAGCCTAAAAGGCAGCGTTTCCAACGCAAGCAGTCATGAAATGTGCAAATTTAGGACTGTGGCATGCGAAGCGTTGGCTGCAAATTTGTGCTTTCGTTCAAAGGTCTGGGATATGGACAATTGAACGCTGCAGTGGGACGTGGACGTGGAAGTTGATGCTGTTTCTTGAGAAACTTCCATAACAAGTTAAGACTGAGAGTAGGGGGCATCTTTGCATGCAGTATGGACAGGGGATTGCCTTGCACGCACAACAGGGGGTTCTCTTACATGCACAACAGCAGAAGAAGCCGTGGTGACACCCGCTGACACTGGTCGTGTACCTTGGTGTTTGCCACACAAAGTCGGGTGCTTTGCTGACATGTGCCTGATCATGCTGGTGGTGGTCAAGCTGGTAGTTTTGTCACACCTGCTGATGCTGGCCTGGCAGGTGGTACAAATGGCCTTTTTGAGGTTATCAGTAGTGTTGAGCCACCCCCGTAGTGTTCGAGTTCGGTTCGGTTCGTCGAACACCCGTGTGTTCGCCGAACTGTTCGTCGAACACCTTCGAACACCGTTAAAACCAATGGCAGGCAAACAAAAACACATAGAAACACATAGAAAACACCTTCAAAGGTGTCCAAAAGCTGACAAACTGCTCAGAAGACACAACTAACACATGGAAAAGTGACAAGTACATATAGTCATGCGAAAAGAAAAGAGGTGGAGGAGTAAAAGGAGGGGGAGACACAGATATAGGCATGTCATGCCCTTCTAAAATCCAAAAAGTGAGAAGCCGAGACGGCCAGTCCGCTCCTGCCCGTGCCACCTCCGTGTCGCCGGGTTTGTGCCAGAGCCGCGGTGAACCCTGACGGCCAGCCCCCCTCTCCCAATACTGGTGCCTGTCCGCTGGTGGGTCGAGAGAGCCCCCCTGTGGTGGAGGCAGCTCTAAGCTTTTTAATTTAAATTGTCCCTCTAATTTGAATGAATACACTTTAAATCCATTTACAAGGATCTATTGGAGGCTAAGTCTCATGCCAGCAGCCGCGTAATTCCAGCTCCAGTAGCGTCCACTAAAGCTGCTGCAGTTAAAAAGCTTTTATAAGGATCGAGCTCGGCTGTCCACCGCAAGGCATCCTACTGCCAGTCCCAGCCCCTATGCCTTGGGGTGCCTCCTGATGCTCTTCACTAAGTATCCCGTGGTCCCGAAGCATTTCCTTTGAAAAAATTAAGTGTCCAAACTACAGGTGGTGTAGCTTGCTTAACAGCCGGGATAATCCGCTGACTAGCAGACACTGCTACTAGGCACAAAGTATTTCCTGGGCTAGATGCAGTTAAAAATTTGTAAGTAGATACTCTCGTTGGATGCTGAGAAAGCATTCCATAGAGTCTCCTGGCACGCCATATATGATTCTCTTAAAAAGCTTGGGGTAGGGGTCTAGGGGACCCTTTTATAGCCAAAATCACGGCCCTGTATCACAATACGTCACCTAGGCTGAAGATAAATGGAACTGTAGCACCGAGGGCTCGGTTGCTACAGACGTATTGCACCTCACCCAGAGGTGTGATATCTCACTCTCAGATAAGGATGGAGTGTGGATCAGGACCCGACACCTGCATGCATTACACCACATTGCCGTGGGGCAGGGCGACCAATATGCCCCTGAGATGGGCACGACAGTCCCTGTCCCTGGCTGGAGTGGGGGGAGGGAACACTGAGGAAGGGGAACCCTGCAGTGCAGGAGCAGGGAGGAAGCAGTTCCTGGGTGCATTGAGAAGGGAGTATAAAAGGTGGGCACCATCTTAGTTCAGTGCAGAGAAGTCTGAGCAGAAGTGGCAGGGAGCAGGGGCTCTGCATGAGCTCTGCTCCGGAGGCGGGCCTAGTAACAGAGGCCCAGGCCTGCAAGAGGGAGAAGGAAGGAAGAGGAGCGGAGAAGGCTCCAGGAACGAGGAATGAAGGGATCCCAGGGGTGCGGACGGGCGAGTCGCCACCGCACGCCCGAATCCACCTGCGTGGAGGGGTCAGGCCAAAGGGGGAGACCGGTCCCCGAACTAGTGGAGGCAGGAAACGACCCTCAGCTAGAAACCGGAGGCTCTGACATTTTATGTGGCGCAGCCCCTTGCTCCACCCGCTAGGAAGGCACCACATAGGGTCAGGGAAACTGGCGCCAAGTTTACCAAGAGGAGGCCCGAGGCAGCCGGACAGAAGTGTTAGTAAGAAAGGCCAGACAAAGGACACACAAAGGGGGTCCTGTGAAGCGCTCCAAAGTTATCTGGGAGTTGTCTGAGCCCCTCACCTGGTGAGCACAGTACGACGTGGGCAGCCGTTACCTGCAGACGTGGTCTGGATAATAAGAACTGTGAGTAAAGGCCCTGAACTGCATCACTGACTCCGTGTCGTTACTGCTGCTGCCCTGCACCATCACCCCCATCCTCCGCATACACTGCCCTGAGGCTATACTCCTCCCGTGGGGAGTTATGCTACGCTCTGCTGCACCCACAACACCAGCCTTAGCGGTCTGCCCTGTAGCGGCGGTTCACTCTGACCGCAATCCACGGGTGGCGTAGTCGGACATTTAAACATCAAAACCACATAAATAGTTCCGCCACTGGTTTGAGCGCCCTGAGCCACAGAACCGGATCGCCGCCACGAAGACTACAACCACCAGCATCCACCAAAAAGTGTCCGGCTCCGGGTGTCCCAAGGCCCAGGGGGTGCGTCAGAACATTTTCATCACCTTTCACAATCACCAATGGGACAAGGCAGGGATGTCCTCTGTCCCCTCTCTTATACATCCTAGTGACGGAGCACCTGCTCTCATCAATTCGCCATAACCCCAATATTAGGTGGATTGAGGTGGGAGGCACCGAGTACAAGTGCTCTCTATTTGCTGATGATGTCCTAGTATATATCACTCAATCACATATATCCATCCCTGCTGTTATGGCTGAAATAGATCACTTTGTTACATGGTAAAATTTTAAAATCAATGCAGCGAAGTCTGAGGCCCTCGATGTCTCCCTCCCTAAATCCATATAGGATTCCATCCAGTCCAACTTTCCCTTTGCCTGGCCCTCACAGGGTATCAAATACTTAGGAATTCCTATTCATGGAGACCTCTCCCATCTATGTTATCTTAATTTTGGGCCCTTTATTGAACAATTCCATACAGACCACGGTTGGCAAGTTAGAACTGTAAGATTCACTACGTGAACCACTGGTGTTTTGTGGAAAAGCACATGTACACCGCGTTCCAAATTATTATGCAAAAAGTGTATAGGAGTGATAAGGGAAGAATTTGTTTGTTTGTCAGTTAAACTCATTGATGGTGATGTGTGTCAGGGCTCTTTATATCACTGTAAGCAATTGCAGACACCTGTGCTAATTAGTTTGGCAGGTGTGTCCAATGAAAGGCAAGACTACTTAAGAAGGCTCTCTCACATTATTAAGCAGCCTACATTTTCTGCCAAAATGGGAAAGAAAAAGGATGTGTCGGCTGCTGAGAAGCAACAAATTGTGGAGTGTTTAGGTCAAGGCATGACTACAATCAACATTGTGCGATGATCAGGATGAAGTGTCTTGGCAATCAAGAAGTATGTAGCTGATTCACAGTACACACGTGTGCGTGCTAAGGGCAAATTGAGGACTCTTTCCTACAGGCAATTACGTCAGGTTGAAACAGCAGCGGCAAAAAAGCCTTGTCATAGCAGCAGACAAGTTTTTGAAGCTGCTTGTGCCTCCAACGTCCCCCGAACAACAAGATGCAGGGTCCTTCAGAGGTTTGCAGCTGTGCATATGCCATCCTGTTGACCTCCTCTATCCACTTCACCCAAGCAGAAACGGCTCCAGTGGGCCAAACATTACATGAAGACTGATTTCAAAACTGTTTTGTTCACGGATGAGTGCCGTGCAGCGCTCGATGGTCCAGATGAATGGAGTGGAGGATGGCTGGTTGATGGACACCCCATGCAAACACGGCTACAGCGCCAACAAGGAGGAGGTGGAGTAATGTTTTGGGCTGGAATCATGGGGAGAGAGATTGTCGGCCCCTTTAGGATCCCTGAAGGCGCTAAAGATGAACTCCATAATGTATGTGGATTTTCTCAAACAGCACTTCCTGCCATGGTTCAAGAAGAAGAACCGTGTATTTCACAGCAAGATCATTTTTCTGCATGATAATGCACCATCTCATGCTGCACATAAAACATCTGCATCTCTGGCTGATATGGGCATAAAAGGGGACAAACTTATGGTGTGACCCCCATGCTCCCCTGACCTCTACCCCATTCAGAACCTTTGGAGCATCATTAAAAGGAGTGTCTATGATGGCGGGAGGCAGTTCACATCTAAGCAACAGCTCTGGGAGGGTATTCTGTCCTCATGCAAAACAATTGAAGCAGAAACCATCCAAAACCTGACAAATTCAATGGACGAGAGAGTTCAGAAGCTCCTTTCGAACAAGGGGTCCTATGTGAAAATGTAACATCACCTAGAATAAAGTTTTGAGTTGAAAACTGTTTGATTTCAGTTTCTAACAACCTGCTAATGCTTATAATTTCAAAAATGACCATTTTTTTGGTCTTTATTAAAATGAAAAGGTTGATCGAAAAGTTTGGGGGATCTAAGAGTGTGGCAACCCAGTAGTCATGATTACTTCGAATTCTGACAATATGAGGGTCATGCTGCAGGTAGTGCAGCAAGAAGGCACTTATGTGTCTTGCGCATCTCGGAGCCCCAAAATTATTTTCCGGGCTAGATGCAGCTAAAAATTATTTTTAATTTTAAATCTGGTGAAGCTTATTATAGATGGCCTAATAGGATCAGTGCTGCACACTGCCAAATTATTTTCCAGTCAAGATACAGATAAACATGATTAGTAATTTGAAAGCTTAAAACGGTTGGTAGGGTGATTTTAACCAATCATCAAGCTTTTACTCTCCCCAGGATGACACAGGGGTAGAAAAGTCGTTTCGGATCCATGATTTGTTCATCTTTATGAACGTGAGTCTGTCTACATTATCAGTGGAGAGCCGCGTGCGCTTATCTGTCAGCACACCACCAGCAGCGCTGAACACACGTTCAGACAGAACGCTGGCTGCGGGGCATGACAAGATCTCCAAGGCGTAAGTGGCTAGCTCCGGCCATTTATCCAGATTGGAAGCCCAAAAAGAGCAAGGGTCCAGTGACACAGTCGTGGCTTCAATGTTTACTTGCAGATACTCCTGTACCATCGTCTCTAGGCGTTGACTATGTGTCAGACTTCTTGTCTCCTGTGGCCTTGCAAAGGATGGGCTAAAAAAGTGGTGAAATGATTCTGCAAAATTGATGTTACCAGCAGATACTGTGGTTCTGTTACGGTTTGAGTGCTGAACACTTGACGGTCCCACGGTTGGCAAGTTGGAACTGTGAGATTCACTACGTGCACCACTGGTATTTTGTGGAAAAGCACATGTAAGATTCTGCAACAGTCTCTGCTGATACTCCTGCATGCGTGCATCCCTTTCTATGGCAGGAATAATTTCTGCAAATTTACTTTTGTACCGGGGATCTAACAGTGTGGCAACCCAGTAGTCAGGATTATTTCTAATTCTCACAATTCGAGGGTCATGTTGCAGGTAGTGCAGCAAGAAGGCACTCATGTGTGTTGCGCATCCAGGAGCACCAAGTCCCTGTTGTGTTGGTGGCGAGGTAACAATCATGTTTCCTTCCTCTGTCCTCTCCCCCCAACCTCGCACAACAGAAATGTGATCAAGGTCTCCCTCATCTGATGAGTCTTCCATCAGTTCGTCCTCCACTTCTTCCTGGGCTCCTGCACCTTCCTCACTAGTTTGGCTGCTACCATGCGCCCTGGTAAAACCATCTCCCCCACCCTCACATGCCTGCCGCCTTGGTGCTGCCGACCGTCTGGACCTTGCAGATGTTAGCCCTTCCGCATACAACTCCTCCTCCTCTACTTCCTCCACCTCCTCTTGTGCCACCACCTGACTCCGAATTCTGTTTAACATGTGCTCCAGCATGTAAATCACCGGAATAGTCATGCTGATAATGGCATCGTCAGCACTAAACATCTTCGTCGCCATTTCAAAACTGTGCAGAAGGGTGCATAGGTTCCTGATCTGAGACCACTCCTCCAGCGTGATTTGCCCCACCTCTGAATCTCATTGGCCCAGGCTATACGTCAGAACGTATTGCACCAGGGCTTGTCGGTGCTGCCACAGTCGCTGCAACATGTGCAGAGTTGAATTCCACCGGGTAGGCACATCGCATTTTAGCCGGTGAAGTGGCAGGCCCAACGACTTCTGTAGAGATGTAAGTCGCTGAGCTGCGGGATGCGAACGGCGGAAGTGAGCACACAGCGATCGTGCCCTCTGCAGAAGGCCATCTAGTCTGGGATAGTGGGCTAAAAATTGCTGGACAACCAGGTTCAACACGTGAGCCATACAAGGCACGTGTGTGACATTGCCCCGGCGAAGGGCCGCACCCAGGTTTGTAGCATTGTCGCACACGGCCTTCCCTGGTTTCAGGTCCAGTGGAGACAACCATTCATGAAATTGGTTCTCCAGAGCTGACCACAACTCCTCAGCTGTGTGACTCACATTTCCCAGACATTTCAATGTAAAAACCGCCTGATGACGTTGAGCCCTACTGCCAGCATAGTAAGGAGGTGTGCAGGATCCCTTCTGCGCAGTTAGAAAGCTTGTGGCATGACCAGACAGGCTTTGGGTGCAGGTGGAAGACCGAGAGGAGGTTGAGGAGGCAGAAGCAGTGGAGGAACTTTGACATAAAGAGGATTGACGCACAACTCGTGGGGACGGCAAGACTTGGACAGCAGCCCCTTGTCCTGCTGTCACCATAGTTACCCAGTGCCCAGTCAGCGACATGTAACGCCCCTGTCCATGCCTACTCGTCCAAGTGTCTGTGGTGAAATGCACCCTGTCACACACAGAGTTTCTCAAAGAAGCGGTGATGTTGTGTGCGACATGCTGGTGGAGCGCAGGCACACCTTTCTTTGAGAAGTAGTGCCGACTGGGCATCTGGTACTGGGGCACTGCGACGGACATAAGGTCTCGAAAATCCTCTGTGTCCACCAGGCGGAAAGGCAGCATTTCTGTAGCCAAGAGCTTGCAGATGGTGAAATTCAACCTCTTAGCTTTCTCATGGCTAGGAGGAAATGGTCTTTTACTTGTCCACATCTGAGGGACCGAGGGCTGGCTATTGTGCTTAGACGGGGTTGATAAGGTTGTCCCCGGCAAACTGCCGGTCTGTGAGGAAGATGCAGGCGGACATGTTAGGTTGCCTTGATCCAAAGGTGGTGCTATCGATGTCGGACAGCGCTCAACACCAGCTGGTGTTACCACCTCCAAAGAAAATGATGACCTGCCAATCACGCTGGCTGTTGCGGGTAAAGAGGTGGCAGGTCTGCGCCCCAAAACAGGTGTGACTGCTGTCCCCCCAGTCACAGAGGATGAAGAGGCCGCGGATGCACAAGATATGGCAGACGGTGATTGGCCCGGCCGGCTAGGCCGCATTGTAGCACACTGAGCTTCCCACTGCAACTTATGCTTCATGTCCATGTGCCGGTTCATGCATGAAGTACTCAAACTATGTATTTTTTGGCCTCTACTTAGCTTTTGCTGACAAATGTTACAGATAACACGAGTTGGGTCATCTTTATCGATCTGAAAAAATGCCCAGGCTATGCAAGGCTTAGCACCCATGCGACCTGAAGAGCCACCACGACTTGTGGTGAGAGGCAGAGTTGTGTTTGAGGATGCAGTTGTTGACGTGCTTCCAGTACTACGTCTCTGTCCAGGAAGGCGCAACCTGACCTCGTCGTCACTAGCATCTTCCTCCACCTCCTCTGCTGACCTCATCTCTTGGCTGACTGTGGGTTGACAGTAAGTGGGATCTCCGACCTCATCATCATCACCCTGTGCGTTATCACACCCGTCGTCCTCAGAGCCAACCTGTTCCTGCCCTGACAAAAAACTAAAGTTGTCGCTCCAATCAGGTATTTGAGTCTTATCATCGTCTTCCTCATTGTCTCCACCAACAGGAGTTACAGTTTGGGAATGAGGGTCTACATTATGGTCAGAACCTTCTGCGTCTGGTCCTGGATCCGACTCATAAAGATTCTGGGCATCAGTGCAGATCATTTCCTCGTCTGGATTCACAGAAGCGCTGGAGTCGACCTCTGATTCCCAGGCTATAGTATGAGTAAACAGCTCTGCAGACTCAACCATCTGTTCTACCTCATACTCAGACGGGCAGCTGGAGATTTGGGAGCTGTGAGGAAGCAAGTGCGATTTGGGTGACACCTTTGAGGACTGGAGTATTTGTGATGTTGAAGTTGATGTGGAGGAGAGCCCACTTAAAGGAGCACTTGATATCCGTTGAAGCACCTGCTGTTTTTGTGCCTCATCTGGAATTTGTAGCGATTGGCGTGGCCGTAAGAAAGGGATCTTATCACATTGTCCGCTAAAAGAAGTAGACATTTTAGTTTGGCTGGAAGACGGTCTTTCTTCTGCACCTACCCCACGGACACAACCTTTTTTCCCCTTCCCAACACGCCTATTCCCCTTTCCACCAGCAGCAGGCCTTTTTCCACTCATTTTGGTGGTTAACTAATTCACAACTCTGGAGTTGTTTGCACAAAAAAACAATGGATGGTAACCGAGCAGAGCTGAGTGGCCAAACTGTGGAATTAGGCCAAAACTAATGGCTGGGCTAGATGCAGAAAAAAATTATTTTTAATTTGCAACCTGATGGAGGTCAGTATAGATGGACTAATAGAACAAGTCCCACACCCTGCTAGAAGCCCAAATATTTTTTCAGAGATAAATGAAGAAAAAAATTATTTTTAATTTGCAACCTGATGGAGGTCAGTATAGATGGACTAATAGACCAAGTCCCACACACTGCTAGAAGCCCAAATATTTTTTCAGAGCTAGATGCAGAAAAAAAATATTTTTAATTTGCAACCTGATGGAGGTCAGTATAGATGGACTAATAGACCAAGTCCCACACACTGCTAGAAGCCCAAATATTTTTTCAGAGCTAGATGCAGAAAAAAATTATTTTTAATTTGCAACCTGATGGAGGTCAGTATAGATGGATTAATAGACCAAGTCCCACACACCGCTAGAAGCCCAAATATTTTTTCAGAGCTAGATGCAGAAAAAAATTATTTTTAATTTGCAACCTGATGGGGGTCAGTATAGATGGACTAATAGACCATGTCCCACACACTGCTAGAAGCCCAAATATTTTTTCAGAGCTAGATGCAGAAAAAAAATATTTTTAATTTGCAACCTGATGGAGGTCAGTATAGATGGACTAATAGAACAAGTCCCACACGCTGCTATAAGCCCAAATATTTTTTCAGAGATAAATGAAGAAAAAAATTATTTTTAATTTGCAACCTGATGGAGGTCAGTATAAATGGACTAATAGACCAAGTCCCACAAACTGCTAGAAGCCCAAATATTTTTTCAGACCTAGATGCAGAAAAAAATTATTTTTAATTTGCAACCTGATGGAGGTCAGTATAGATGGACTAATAGACCAAGTCCCACACACTGCTAGAAGCCCAAATATTTTTTCAGAGCTAGATGCAGAAAAAAATTATTTTTAATTTGCAACCTGATGGAGGTCAGTATAGATGGACTAATAGACCAAGTCCCACACACCGCTAGAAGCCCAAATATTTTTTCAGAGCTAGATGCAGAAAATTTTTTTATTCAATTTGCAACCTGATGGAGGTCAGTATAGATGGACTAATAGACCAAGTCCCACACACTGCTAGAAGCCCAAATATTTTTTCAGAGCTAGATGCAGAAAATTTTTTTATTCAATTTGCAACCTGATGGAGGTCAGTATAGATGGACTAATAGACCAAGTCCCACACACTGCTAGAAGCCCAAATATTTTTTCAGAGCTAGATGCAGAAAAAAATTATTTTTAATTTGCAACCTTATGGAGGTCAGTATAGATGGACTAAAAGACCAAGTCCCACACACTGCTAGAAGCCCAAATATTTTTTCAGAGCTACATGCAGAAAAAAAATATTTTTAATTTGCAACCTGATGGAGGTCAGTATAGATGGACTAATAGAACAAGTCCCACACGCTGCTAGAAGCCCAAATATTTTTTCAGAGATAAATGAAGAAAAAAATTATTTTTAATTTGCAACCTGATGGAGGTCAGTATAGATGGACTAATAGACCAAGTCCCACACACTGCTAGAAGCCCAAATATTTTTTCAGAGCTAGATGCAGAAAAAAAATATTTTTAATTTGCAACCTGATGGAGGTCAGTATAGATGGACTAATAGACCAAGTCCCACACACTGCTAGAAGCCCAAATATTTTTTCAGAGCTAGATGCAGAAAAAAATTATTTTTAATTTGCAACCTGATGGAGGTCAGTATAGATGGACTAATAGACCAAGTCCCACACACCGCTAGAAGCCCAAATATTTTTTCAGAGCTAGATGCAGAAAAAAATTATTTTTAATTTGCAACCTGATGGAGGTCAGTATAGATGGACTAATAGACCAAGTCCCACACACTGCTAGAAGCCCAAATATTTTTTCAGAGCTAGATGCAGAAAAAAATTATTTTTAATTTGCAACCTGATGGAGGTCAGTATAGATGGACTAAAAGACCAAGTCCCACACACTGCTAGAAGCCCAAATATTTTTTCAGAGCTACATGCAGAAAAAAATTATTTTTAATTTGCAACCTGATGGAGGTCAGTATAGATGGACTAATAGAACAAGTCCCACACGCTGCTAGAAGCCCAAATATTTTTTCAGAGATAAATGAAGAAAAAAATTATTTTTAATTTGCAACCTGATGGAGGTCAGTATAGATGGACTAATAGACCAAGTCCCACACACTGCTAGAAGCCCAAATATTTTTTCAGAGCTAGATGCAGAAAAAAATTATTTTTAATTTGCAACCTGATGGAGGTCAGTATAGATGGACTAATAGACCAAGTCCCACACACTGCTAGAAGCCCAAATATTTTTTCAGAGCTAGATGCAAAAAAAAATTATTTTTAATTTGCAACCTGATGGAGGTCAGTATAGATGGACTAATAGACCAAGTCCCACACACCGCTAGAAGCCCAAATATTTTTTCAGAGCTAGATGCAGAAAAAAATTATTTTTAATTTGCAACCTGATGGAGGTCAGTATAGATGGACTAATAGACCAAGTCCCACACACTGCTAGAAGCCCAAATATTTTTTCAGAGCTAGATGCAGAAAAAAATTATTTTTAATTTGCAACCTGATGGAGGTCAGTATAGATGGACTAATAGACCAAGTCCCACACACCGCTAGAAGCCCAAATATTTTTTCAGAGCTAGATGCAGAAAAAAATTATATTCAGTTTGCAACCTGATGGAGGTCAGTATAGATGGACTAATAGAATGATGCTATGCCCAAAAGATTTTACTTCACTAGGTGCAGTAAAAAAATTGGTATTCTATACACAGGTGGTATATCTTGCAACACAGATAGGCTACTCCACTGACTAACACACTCTGCAATAGGCCAAAAAGGATTAGCTTTGCTAGATTCAGCCAAATGCTGTGAAAAAAACTTGCACAACACTGGCACAGACCTGCCTGGCAAAAACTGATAGGAACTGATGTAACCTAGTCCTGAAAAGGACTCCAATTACAATTAGTCTTTACTCCCACAATCTATCTATTTAAGAGCACAGACCTGCCTGATAAAAGTCGTAGGAAATGCTGTAACCTAGTCCTTAAAAGGACTGCAATCACAACTATTCCCTACTCCCAAGCTATCTGTATATTTGTGCGAAAATTGGCTTGAAATTAACAAGGTATAGCGCACACAGCAACAGCGGTGCCGTCTAACACGCAGCTGCAGCAGTGAGAAAATGGTGGCGACGGGGAAAATGGCTTGGTCTTATAGGGCAAGGACATGTGACATACACTGCCAATCACACATGCCCTTGCTTGTGTGAAAAAAAGCACTTCGCTCCGTGTGTGCGCTGCTGATAGGCTGACAGATTGCACCTCCCCACTGCAAATGCGGGAAAGAGAAAAAAAAATGGAGATCTTCATTGTTCCTGCAGAGATCCATCCCCTGCCCCTCCCCCCGCCCCGCTGTACACTCAAACTGCGTATTAACATTAATTTTCATCATTACTGAGAAAAAATCCAGTTATGATTTTGGTGCACGAACAGTTATCGAACATAACCTCGAACAGCCGAATTTTTCTCAAATTGTTCGTGTTCGCCGACCGGCTCGAACACCGCCCAAAACAGCTCGAATTTGAGATTGGCGAACAGTTCGAGTAGAACAACGCTCATCTCTAGTTATCAGCAGAGTCTTTAAAAAAATTCCAGACACTGGAAGACCTACCTGTTGCACTGGCAACGTCCCTCGTGTTTGTATTATGGGGAATGGTTGCCCGCCTTCTGTCTGCCGCCACCACACTGCTTCTTCCTGCCTTTTGGGGTACTCTGCCTCCCTCCCCCTGTGTGCTGCTGGTCTCACTCTGCGTGTCCTCACGCCACGTTGGGTCAGTTACTAGATTATCCACCACTTCCTCCTCTTCCACTTCTGCACCACGGTCCTCCTCACTTCGTGGCAATTGTGTCTCATCATCATCCACCTCTTGTGACAAATTGCCAGAGTCGCCTTCCTGTGGTGGTGGCTTTTCAAATATTTGGCCATCGCTACATGGGATCTCCTCTTCCACCACTTCAAGCGGAGCAGGCGAGGGGCCCAAATATGGAAATGGACCAGTGAACAGCTCTTCAGAGTGTCCTAGTGTGGGATCACTTGCTGTCTGACGACACTTGGCATGGTGGGATGAAGGAGCATCAGGATGAGGAGGAGTATGCAGTCGAGACTCATGGCTACTAACACTTGACCGTGTGGAAGACAGACCGGAGGTGGTGGTGCCCAGGTGACTGGAAGCATTATCTGCTATCCAAATAATAACCTGTTCACACTGATCAGTTCGCAATAGTGGTGCTGTTGTGTGCTTCCCTAGTAATTCGGTCAAGAATTGGGAGCGAGAAGATGTGGCTGTTTGTTGTGGCACATTTTCAGCTTGGCCACGGCCCCATCCTCTGCACGCACCATCACCAGAACTTACAGTTCCACGTCCATTGCCACGCGCCTTGCCCATTGTAAATGAAGCAAATAAGCTTACACTCGCACTATCAATGGAAAAAGGGTAACAAAAAGGAGATTTGAACCGTGGAAGAGGAAAACCACAGTACTAGTTCTCTGGCCTATACCAGAATCTTTTAAACAGATATATTTATGTCTGAACAGTCAGCGAGACAGTCAAAATGTTTTTCTTTTATTGAAAAAAGGCAAAAAAGAGGATAATACAGAGATTTGAACCATGGAAGAGGAAAACCACAGTTTTAGTTACTTGGCCTACACCAGACTCTTTTAAACAGATATATTTGTGTCTGAACACTCACAGACACACTAATTATTTTTTTTTGGGGGGGGGGGGAATACCAAAAGGTTAATAAGATGGGTATTTGTACAGTCTGACTGAGGAAAAAAAAAAAAGAGTAGTTAGATGAAAAAAAAAAGATTTTATCCTGGCCCCTGAGACCGTGGGATAAGTCTAGCAATTTGACCAGCTGGAGCACACAGGACTGTAGTGCACTGTTTGTTGGTATAACCACTGCGTCTCCTATACAGCCTGCATGCCTGCCTGCCTGATATCTGGGATGGATATTATTCCTGAGAAGGACTGTTTGTTTGATTTTGCAGGCTTTAGAGACCCTACACTACCTATTTCGCAGTATAAATCTCTCCCTAACTCAGCAGCACTCTCCCTACACCGTCTGATCCGGAGCGACTGTGTCCAAGATGGCGGCGCCAGGTTTTAAATACTCGAGGTGACGCTGTGCGGCCAGCCAATCACTGTAATGCCCACAACCAATATGGCTGCGGCATTACAGTGACTGGCTGGCAATCCCTGCATGTTCATTGGCTGTGTAAAGAGCGCCAAACATGCAGGACGGAGACCCGAGCTCCTGCTCGAGTAACCCGGAAATGCTCGGTGATCGCCTTACATCCCGAGCAGTGAGATGCTCGGGCGAGTACTGAGCAGTGTCGAGCATGCTCGCTGAACACATCCATAATTTTAACAACCTCCCAGATTTTTTCCGTCTGTCAGCTCATAGAATTTTCCTTTATTGCAGCATTCAGGTCTTGCTGTGTTGTACCACTCTGACACTTCTAGACCTTTGAGCTGCTGCCTCTAGCCCTTCCTGGAAATCTCACAATGGCTACTTTATGGATATATCTATGTGACTGGTGCCTAAGATAAGCCTTGTTTGTGTGCCTTTATAACACTAGGCCACCACTCCTCCATGAAAGTTAGGTGTGTGAAAGGTTATTTCATCAGTATTTTGCACTTATTCTGCTTCTACCTTTATCATGGGGCTGCTGCACCCTGTTATGTGCTAGTATTTTCACCTGGTGTTGGTAAATAGGGCTGGCTTTTATCTGCGATGTTTTTTGAACTGTATGTCTTTTTCGGAGGATTACTTTATGGACTGTTCTGTGCAACTTCTGCTTACAGATTAACTAAACATTTAAGCATTTTTAAAATCTTTTGTCAGCATTTTAAATGCCTGTACATAGGTGTGGGACAAGGTCCTGAGACCTCCACTGATTTCTCAATATATAGCTGAGAAGTGTGCCCAAGGCAACTCAAGAGGTAGGAGCACACAACTCCTGCCTAAGTAACAGTGAGTGTGCATTCAGTAGAAAGTTAAATGGTTTCCATTGAATCCATATTCCACTCTATTTGTTCACTCAAGCAGAAATTGTGCACTTATGCATCAGAAGTGTGCAGCATGAAAGGCAGACTTCTCAGCCATCTTTGAGTAATTGTCTCAGGACCAGGAGCCCTAACAATCTACAGAGATTTGATGAGCCTACAGTATATATACTCTAGTACCACCTATTAGATGTAGCAATCCTACAAGTCATTATCGACCCCCTTAGCGAGCCTAGTCACATGACTCAGGTTAAAAGCCAAACCAGAATTTCTATTTGCAGCGACATATTTAAGGATGTTGCCCCTAGAGATGAGCAGTGTTCGCCAATCTCAAATTAGAGTTGTTTTGGGCAGTGTTCGAGCAGTTGGACGAACACGAAGGATTTGAAAAAAATCCAGCTGTTCGAGGTTATGTTCGATAACTGTTCGTGCACCCAAATCGTAACTGGATATTTTCACAGTAATGCTGATAATTAGTGTTGAGCCACCCCCGTAGTGTTCGAGTTCGGTTCAGTTCGTCGAACACCCGTATGTTAGCCGAACTGTTCGTTGAACTGTTCGTCGAACACCGTTGAAACCAATGGCAGGCAAACAAAAACACATAGAAACACATAGAAAACACCTTCAAAGGTGTCCAAAACCTGACAAACTGCTCAGAAGACACAACTAACACATGAAAAAGTGACAAGTACATATAGTCATGCGAAAAGAAAAGAGGTGGAGGCGTAAACGGAGGGGGAGACACAGATATAGGCATGTCATGCCCTTCTAAAACCAAAAATGTGCGAAGCCAACACGGCCAGTCCGTTCCTGCCCGTGCGACTTCCGCCGGCTTTGTGCCAGAGCCGCGGTGGACCCTGACAGCCAGCCCCCCTCTCCCAATACTGGTGACTGTCCGCTGGTGGGTCGAGCGAGCCCCCCTGCGGTGGAGGTAGGTCTAATCTTTTTAATTTAAATTGTCTCTCTAATTTGAATGAATACACTTTAAATCCTTTTACAAGGATCTATTGGAGGGCAAGTCTCATGCCAGCAGCCGCGTAATTCCAGCTCCAGTAGCGTCCACTAAAGCTACTGCAGTTAAAAAGCTTTTATAAGGATCGAGCTCGGCGGTCCACCGCAAGGCTTCCTACTGCCAGTCCCCTATGCCTTGGGGTGCCTCCCCGATGCTCTTCACTGAGTGTCCCGGGGGCCCGAACCATTTCCTTTGAAAAAATTAAGTGTCTAAACTACAGGTGGTGTAGCTTGCTTAACAGCTGGGATAATCCGCTGACTAGCAAACACTGCTACTAGACACACAGTATTTCCTGGGCTAGATGCATTTAAAAATTTGTAATTAGATACTCTCATTGGATGCTGAGAAAGCATTCCAGAGAGTCTCCTGGCACGCCATATATTATTCTCTTAAAAAGCTAGGGGTAGGGGTCTAGGGGACCCTTTTATAGGCAAAATCACGGCCCTGTATCGCAATACGTCACCTAGGCTGAAGATAAGTGGAACATTTTCATCACCTTTCATAATCACCAAAGGGACAAGGCAGGGATGTCCTCTGTCCCCTCTCTTATACATCCTAGTGATGGAGCACCTGCTCTCATCAATTCGCCATAGCCCCAATGTAACATACCTGGTGGCGTCCTTGCATAGTGGTCCATCTCCCACTGTGCAAGAGCGCGCACTTGATTTCCAGTCCAGACTGCCACTTTGGCTTTTTTCCATACTGTCTGCTTTGCTCTGCTCTGGCTGCTTAGGGCGACGCCCGCTGAACTTCCTGTTTCTTGTAGCTGCTGCAGACACACCCCTAATGCGTCCTCAGCCTATTGCTGTTTGTCACCTGGTATTTAAACCAGCTCCTCCTTGGAATCCATGCCTGAGCATCTTGTTCTGTCAGTTGGCTTCTTGTCACTGATGTGCCAGGTCCTGTCTATGTTTCCTGCCTTGCGGTATCAGTTTCCATGTATGAACTGTGTCCTGTCTGTGTACTCTAGCCAGCTGTCTGTCTGCCTTCCTGGAGGCTGTATTTCCAGGCCTGTATGAACACGCTCCTAGCCTGTTTGTCTCGCCCTCTGGGGCCAGCATACCAAGACTCACTCCTGTATTTGTTGCAGTACAGTTCCTGTCTGAACTGTCTCCTAGCTTCCTACCTGTTTTGTCTTTATGTCCGCTTGTTCCCTTTTTCTGCAGTGTCTGAACCAGCACTTGGCTTTACCTAGGCTCGTTCCTGCATTTTGTTGCAGTAACTGTTCTTATCTGAACTGTCTCCTAGCTTCTTACCTGTTTTGTCTTTTTGTCTGTTTGCTCCCTTTTTCTGTAGAGTCTGAACCTGCACCTAACTTCTACTCGTTGTCATTGTATTTCCGTTTGTGAGATGGAGCCCTTTCGCTACTTCTTTGTAAGTAACTTGTGTGTATCTGGTTCTGCCTTTCTTTTCCAGTCTGTTCCGTGTGAACAGAGCCCTGTCCCCTTTGCTTTATCTTTGTTTACCGCTTCGGCGAATTATCTCTGTCCTGTCTTACTTACCGCTTCGGCGGTTCCTGCCCGCTCAGTCTTGTCCACCGCATTTGCGGTTTTGCTCTGCTCAGCCCTGTCCACCGCGTCTGCAGTTTTGCTCTGCTCGGCCTTGTCCACCGCGTCTGCGGTTTTGCTCTGCTCAGCCTTGTCTACCGCGTCTGCGGTTTCGCTCTGCTCAGCTTTGTCTACCGCGTCTGCGGCTTCGCTCTGCTCAGCTTTGTCTACCGCGTCTGCGGTTTCGCTCTGCTCAGCCTTGTCTACCGCGTCTGCGGTTTCTCTCTGCTCAGCCTTGTCTACCGCATCTGCGGTTTTGCTCTGCTCAGCCTTGCCTGCCACATCTGGGGTTTCGCTCTGCTCAGCCTTGTCTACCGCATCTGTGGTTTCACTCTGCTCAGCCTTGTCTACCGTGTCTGCGGCTTCGCTCTGCTCAGCCTTGTCTACCGCATCTGCGGGTTTGCTCTGCTCAGCCTTGTCCACCGCGTCTGCGGTTTTGCTCTGCTCAGCCTTGTCTACCGCGTCTTCGGTTTTGCTCTGTTCAGCCTTGTCTACCGCGTCTGCGGTTTCGCTCTGCTCAGCCTTGTCTACCGCATCTGCGGTTTCGCTCTGCTCAGCCTTGTCTACCGCCTCTGCGGTTTCGCTCTGCTCGGCCTTGTCTACCGTGTCTGCGGTTTGGCTCTGCTGTGTCCTGTCCATCGCGTCTGCGGTTTTGCTCTGCTCAGCCTTGTCCACTGCGTCTGCGGTATTGCTCTGCTCGGCCTTGTCCACCGCGTCTGCGGTTTTGGTCTGCTCGGCCTTGTCTACCGCACCTGCTGTTTCGCTTTGCTCTGCTTGATTACCGCATCTGCGGCTCTGAACCCATCTCCCAGTCTGTACTGGACCCTACCCAGCCTGCACTCTAGCCTGCCTTTTCCTGTATTCCCCAGTGTGGGTCAACAGCCGTGTCCGGGGTCTGACCTGGAGTGGCACCTGGTCCCTCTGCTCGGTTCCTCCCTAGTGCACTGGCGTCGTATGCCGTCGTGCAACCTTGGTCAGATCGGGCAGATACTTAGTTACGCCCCTCCAGACACTCTCCCTTTCATGGCACAATGGAATCACTAATCACGCACATGCCAGTCAGTCCGGGCGTGTGCATTACAGCATGCTCAGGCCATGGTTCCCGTTGAGCCCCACGGCCTTCGCTCTCTGAGACGTTTTCCAGCGAATACGTTCATCTAGATGAAATGAATTAATTTTTTTTTGCTACTAGCTGAGTTCCAGGTGAATTACGCACCCGTCCAGATGGAGCTTTCTGCGCCCATTCCTGTGGATCCACCACGGTACTATGGGGATCCAAGAAAGAGTTGTGCATTTGGGGAGCAATGCATGCTACACTTCAAGTTCTACCCTCTATTTTTTTTCCCACCGATCGGGTTAAGGTGGGATTCATGATGTCTTACCTAGAGGGTGATGCCTTGAAATGGATCACCCCCCTATGGGACGCACAGGAACCTATAGTCCTGGACCTGCAGGTCTTCCTGGTGGCCTTTCTAATAGTCTTCGATGACCCTAACCCGGAAGCCCCTGCTGAAGCTTCACTTTCCAATATCCCGGAGCAGCCCCGATGGGTAATGTGTGTGGGTAGCGCACTAGTCCTCCTGCCTGAAGAGACCACTGCCCACCCAGAATCCATACAGGATGACTACGCTCTCCGGAATACTTCTCCCAACCTCAAGAGGCAGTCCAGACGTGCTAGGCGTAGAGGTAAGCCGTCACGCCAGGGTCTGTCCTCCCAAAGACCTCCTGACCCCAACCTTGAAGTCCCTGCTGAAGCTTCAATTCCCAGTATCCCGGAGCAGCCCCGATGGGTAATGTGCGTGGGTAGCGCACCAGTTCTTCTGCTCGAAGAGACTGCTGCCCACCCAGAATCCACACAGGAGGACTTCCTGCACCAGGTATCTGATATTTCACCCACTTTACTCTGTGAGCCTGACCAAGGGTACTCCAAAGCAGTGATTGCCTCCGAGTCCGTGCACCTCTACAACCTGGTGGAGGACCCCCTGTTGCCTCCTGAATCCTCCGGGATACCACTTGATGACAAATGGAGAGAGACTTCCGTACACCTGGTACCTGATACCTCGCCCGCTTCGTCCAGTGACTCCGACCTAGTGTACTCCGAAGCAGAGGTTACCCCAGAGTCTTTGCACTCTTCCGACTAGGTGGAGGACCTCCAGTTGTTTCCTGAATCCTCCGGGGTACCACCAGATAACAAAGGGACAGTGAGTTTTCTACACCTTGTACCTGATACCTCGCCCATTTCATCCTGTGAGCTTGACAAGATGTATCCCAAAGCAGAGGTTACCCCCGAGTCTCTGCACTCCTCCAACCCAGCGGAGGACATCCAGTTGTCTCCTGAACCCTCTGGGGTGCTACCTGATAATAAGTGGAGAGAGACTTCCTTGTGTGCTGTTCCTGGTACTCCACCCATTTCGTCTGTTGCTGAGGATGGCTGGATAGGAGGTAGCATTCTAGCTACCTAGATGAGACCAGTTTTGTCTCTTCCTGTGGACAGTAGAAGTAATCTCCTTGAAAAGAAGGATTGGCCCTCAAATTCCCTGCAGAAGATTCTGGCAGGCCTGAAGAAGAGGGGGCGTAAGGGGGGGGGTACTGTAACATACCTGGTGGCGTCCTTGCATAGTGGTCCATCTCCCACTGTGCAAGAGCGCGCACTTGATTTCCAGTCCAGACTGCCACTTTGGCTTCTTTCCATACTGTCTGCTTTGCTCTGCTCTGGCTGCTTAGGGCGACGCCCGCTGAACTTCCTGTTTATTGTAGCTGTTGCAGACACACCCCTAATGCGTCCTCAGCCTATTGCTGTTTGTCACCTGGTATTTAAACCAGCTCCTCCTTGGAATCCATGCCTGAGCATCTTGTTCTGTCAGTTGGCTTCTTGTCACTGATGTGCCAGGTCCTGTCTATGTTTCCTGCCTTGCGGTATCAGTTCCCGTGTCTGAACTATGTACTGTCTGTGTACTCTAGCCAGCTGTCTGTCTGCCTTCCTGGAGGCTGTATTTCCAGGCCTGTCTGAACACGCTCCTAGCCTGTTTGTCTCCCCATCTGGGGCCCGCATACCCAGAGTCATTCCTGTATTTGTTGCAGTACAGTTCCTGTCTGAACTGTCTCCTAGCTTCCTACCTGTTTTGTCTTTATGTCCGCTTGTTCCCTTTTTCTGCAGTGTCTGAACCAGCACTTGACTTTACCTAGGCTTGTTCCTGCATTTTGTTGCAGTAACTGTTCTTGTCTGAACTGTCTCCTAGCTTCTTACCTGTTTTGTCTTTATGTCTGTTTGCTCCCTTTTTCTGTAGAGTCTGAGCCTGCTCCTAACTTCTACTCGTTGTCATTGTACTTCCATTTGTGAGTTGGAGTCCTTTCGCTACTTCTTTGTAAATACCTTGTGTGTATCTGGTTCTGCCTTTCTTTTCCAGTCTGTTCCGTGTGAACAGAGCCCTGTCCCCTTTGCTTTATCTTTGTTTACAGCTTTGGCGATTTATCTCTGTCCTGTCTTACTTTCCGCTTCGGCGGTTCCTGCCCGCTCAGCCTTGTCCACCGCACTTGCGGTTTTGCTCTGCTCAGCCTTGTCCACTGCGTCTGCGGTTTTGCTCTGCTCGGCCTTGTCCACCGCGTCTGCGGTTTTGCTCTGCTCAGCCTTGTCTACCCCATCTGCGGTTTCGCTCTGCTCAGCCTTGTCTACCGCGTCTGCGGTTTCGCTCTGCTCAGCCTTGTCTACCGCGTCTGCGCTTTCGCTCTGCTCAGCCTTGTCTACCGCGTCTGTGGTTTCGCTCTACTCAGCCTTGTCTACCGCGTCTGCGGTTTTGCTCTGCTCAGCCTTGTCTACCCCATCTGCGGTTTCGCTCTGCTCAGCCTTGTCTACCACGTCTGCGGTTTCGCTCTGCTCAGCCTTGTCTACCGCGTCTGTGGTTTCGCTCTGCTCAGCCTTGTCTACCGCGTCTGTGGTTTCGCTCTGCTCAGCCTTGTCTATCGCGTCTGCAGTTTTGCTCTGCTCAGCCTTGTCCACCGCGTCTGCGGTTTTGTTCTGCTCAGCCTTGTCTACCGCGTCTGCGGTTTCGCTCTGCTCAGCCTTGTCTGCCGTGTCTGTGGTTTTGCTCTGCTCTGCCCTGTCCACGGCGTCTGCGGTTTTGCTCTGCTCAGCCTTGTCCACCGCGTCTGCAGTTTTGCTCTGCTCGGCCTTGTCTACCGCACCTGCTGTTTCGCTTTGCTCTGCTTGATTACCGCATCTGCGGCTCTGAACCCGTCTCCCAGTCTGTACTTGACCCTATCCAGCCTGCACTCTAGCCTGCCTGTTCCTGTATTCCCCGGTGTGGGTCAACAGCCGTGTTCGGGGTCTGACCTGGAGTGTCACCTGGTCCCTTTGCTCGGTTCCTCCCTGGTGCACTGGCGTCGTATGCCGTCGTGCGACCTTGGTCGGATCGGGCAGATACTTAGTTACGCCCCTCCAGGCACTCTCCGGTTCATGGCACAGTGGAATCACTAATCACGCACACGCCAGTCAGTCCGGGCGTGTGCATTACACCCAATATTAGGTGGATTGAGGTGGGAGGCACCGAGTACAAGTGCTCTGCATTAGCTGATGATGTCCTTGTATATATCACTCAATAACATATATCCATCCCTGCTGTTATGGCTGAAATACATCACTTTGTTACATGGCCAAATTTTAAAATCAATACAGCGAAGTCTGAGGCCCTCGATGTCTCCCTCACCAAATCCGTACAGGATTCCATCCAGTCCAACTTTCCTTTTGCCTGGCCCTCACATGGTATCAAATACTTAGGAATTCGGATTCATAGAGACCTCTCGCGTCAATGTTATCTTAATTTTGGGCCCTTTATTGAACAACTCCATACAGACCATGGTTGGCAAGATAGAACTGTAAGATTCACTACGTGAACCACTGGTGTTTTGTGGAAAAGCACATGTACACTGTGTTCCAAATTATTATGCAAAAAGTGTTTAGGAGTGATAAGGTAAGAATTTTTTTGTTTGTCAGTTAAACTCATTGATGGTGATGTGTGTCAGGGCTCTTTATATCACTGTAAGCAATTGCAGACACCTGTGCTAATTAGTTTGGCAGGTGTGTCCAATGAAAGGCAAGACTACATAAGAAGGCTGTCCCACATTATTAAGCAGCCTACATTTTCTGCCAAAATGGGAAAGAAAAAGGATGTGTTGGCAGCTGAGAAGCAACAAATTGTGGAGTGTTTAGGTCAAGGCATGACTACAATCAACATTGCCAAGACACTTCATCCTGATCATCGCACAATCAAGAAGTATGTAGCTGATTCACAGTACCCACGTGTGCGTGCTGATAAGGGAAAATTAAGGACTCTTTCCTACAGGCAATTACGTCAGGTTAAAAGAGCAGCGGCAAAAAAGCCTTGTCATAGCAGCAGACAAGTTTTTGAAGCTGCTGGTGCCTCCAACGTCCCCTGAACAACAAGATGCAGAGTCCTTTAGAGGTTTGCAGCTGTGCGTAAGCCATCCTGTTGACCTCCTCTATCCACTGCACACAAGCAGAAACGGCTCCAGTGGGCAAAACAATACATGAAGACTGACTTCAAAACTGTTTTGTTCACCAATGAGTGCCGTGCAACGCTTGATGGTCCAGATGGATGGAGTGAAGGTTGGCTGGTTGATTGACACCCCACGCAAACACGGCTACAGCGCCAACAAGGAGGAGATGGAGTAAAGTTTTGGGCTGGAATCATGGGGAGAGAGTTTGTCGGCCCCTTTAGGATCCCTGAAGGGGTAAAGATGAACTCCATAATGTATGTGGAGTTTCTCAAACAGCACTTCCTGCCATGGTTCAAGAAGAAGAATCGTGTATTCCGCAGCAAGATCATTTTCATGCATGATAATGCACCGTCTCATGCTGCACATAACACATCTGTATCTCTGGCTGATATGGGCATAAAAGGGGACAAACTTATGGTGTGACCTCCATGCTCCCCTGACCTCAACCCCATTGAGAACCTCTGGAGCATCATCAAACGGAGTGTCTATGATGGCGGGAGGCAGTTCACATCTAACCAACAGCTCTGGGAGGGTATTCGGTCCTCATGCAAAACAATTGAAGCAGAAACCATCCAAACCCTGACAAATTCAATGGACGAGAGAGTTCAGAAGCTCCTTTCGAACAAGGGGTCCTATGTGCAAATATAACATCACCTAGAATAAAGTTTTGAGTTGAAAACTGTTTGATTTCAGTTTCTAATAACCTGCTAATGCTTATAATTTCAAAAATGACCATTTTTTGTTCTTTATTAAAATGAAAAGGTTGATCGAAGAGTGTGGGGGATCTAAGAGTGTGGCAACCCAGTAGTCAGGATTAGTTCGAATTCTGACAATCTGAGGGAACATGTTGCAGGTAGTGCAGCAAGGAGGCACTCATGTGTCTTGCGCATCTAGGAGCCCCAAAATTATTTTCCGGGCTAGATGAAGCTAAAAATAATTATTAATTTGAAAGCTGGTGGAGCTTAGTATAGATGGCCTAATAGAATCAGTACTGCAAACTGCTACATGGCCCAAATTATTTTCCAGCCAAGATACAGATAAACATGATTAGTAATTTTATATCTGGTGGAGTTTAGCATAGATGGCCTAATAGAATCAGTACTGCACACTGCTACAAGGCCCAAATTATTTTCCAGCCAAGATACAGATAAACATGATTAGTAATTTTAAATCTGGTGGAATTTAGTATAGATGGCCTAATAGAATCAGTACTGCACACTGCTACAAGGCCCAAATTATTTTCCAGCCAAGATACAGATAAACATGATTAGTAATTTGAAAGCTTAAAACGGTTGGTGAGGTGATTTTAACAAATCATCAAGCTTTTACTCTCCCCAGGATGACACGGGTAGAAAAGTCATTTCGGATCCATGATTTGTTCATCTTTATGAACGTGAGTCTGTATACATTATCAGTGGAGAGCCGCGTGCGCTTATCTGTCAGAACACCACCAGCAGCACTGAACACACGTTCAGACAGAACGCTGGCTGCGGGGTATGACAAGATCTCCAAGGCGTAAGTGGCGAGCTCCTGACATTTAACCAGATTGGAAGGCCAAAAAGAGCAAGGGTCCAGTGACCCAGTCATTGCTTCAATGTTTACTTGGAGATACTCCTGTACCATCGTCTCTAGGCGTTGACTATGTGTCAGACTTCTTGTCTCCTGTGGCCTTGCAAAGGATGGGCTAAAAAAGTGGTGAAATGATTCTGCAAAATTGATGTTACCAGCAGATACTGTGTTTCTGTTACGTTTTGAGAGCTGAACACTCGACAATCCCACGGATGGCAAGTTGGAACTTTGAGATTCACTACGTACACCACTAGTGTTTTGGGGAAAAGTACATGTAAGATTCTGCAACAGTCTCTGCTGATACTCCTGCATGCGTGCATCTCTTTCTATGGCAGGAATAATTTCTGCAAATTTACTTTTGTACCGGGGATCTAACAGTGTGGCAACCCAGTAGTCAGGATCATTTCTAATTCTCACAACTCGAGGGTCATGTTGCAGGTAGTGCAGAAAGAAGGCACTCATGTGTCTTGCGCATCCAGGAACACCAAGTCCCTGTTGTGTTGGTGGCGAGGTAATAATCATGCTTCCTTCCTCTGCTCTCTCCCCCCAACCTCGCACAACAGAAATGTGATCAAGGTCTCCCTCATCTGATGAGTCTTCCATCAGTTCGTCCTCCACTTCTTCCTGGGCTCCTGCACCTTCCTCACTAGTTTGGCTGCTACCATGTGCCCTGGTAAAACCATCTCCCCCACCCTCACATGCCTGCTGCCTTGGTGCTGCCGACCGTCTGGACCTTGCAGATGTTAGCCCTTCCGCATACAACTCCTCCTCCTCTACTTCCTCCACCTCCTCTTGTGCCACCACCTGACTCCGAATTCTGTTTAACATGTGCTCCAGCATGTAAATCACCGGAATAGTCATGCTGATAATGGCATCGTCAGCACTAAACATCTTCGTCGCCATTGCAAAACTGTGCAGAAGGGTGCATAGGTCCCTGATCTGAGACGACTCCTCCAGCGTGATTTGCCCCACCTCTGGATCTCGTTGGCCCAGGCTATATGTCACAACATATTGCACCAGGGCTTGTCGGTGCTGCCACAGTCGCTGCAACATGTGCAGAGTTGAATTCCACAGGATAGGCACATCGCATTTTAGCCGGTGAAGTGGCAGGCCCAACGACTTCTGTAGAGATGTAAGTCGCTGAGCTGCGGGATACGAACAGCGGAAGTGAACACACAGCGACCGTGCCCTCTGCAGAAGGCCATCTAGTCCGTGATAGTGGGCTAAAAATTGCTGGACAACCAGGTTCAACATGTGAGCAATACAAGGCACGTGTGTGACCTTGCCCCGGCGAAGGGCCGCACCGAGGTTTGCAGCATTGTCACACACGGCCGTCCCTGGTTTCAGGTCCAGTGGAGACAACCATTCATGAAACTGGTTCTCCAGAGCTGACCACAACTTCTCAGCTGTGTGACTCACATTTCCCAGACATTTCAAAGTAAAAACCGCCTGATGACGTTAAGCCCTGCTGCCAGCATAGTAAGGAGGTGTGCAGGATCCCTTCTGCGCAGTTAGAAAGCTTGTGGCATGAACAGACAGGCTTTGGGTGCAGGTGGAGGACCGAGAGGAGGTTGAGGAGGCAGAAGCAGTGGAGGAACTTTGAGATAAAGAGGATTGACGCACAACTCGTGGGGACGGCAAGACTTGGACAGCAGCCCCTTGTCCTGCTGTCACCATAGTTACCCAGTGCCCAGTCAGCGACATGTAACGCCCCTGTCCATGCCTACTCGTCCAAATGTCTGTGGTGAAATGCTCCCTGTCACACACAGAGTTTCTCAAAGAAGCGGTGATTTTGTGTGCGACATGCTGGAGGAGCGCAGGCACACCTTTCTTTGAGAAGTAGTGCCGACTGGGCATCTGGTACTGGGGCACTGCGACGGACATTAGGTCTCGAAAATCCTCTGTGTCCACCAGGCGGAAAGGAAGCATTTCTGTAGCCAAGAGCTTGCAGATGGTGAAATTCAACCTCTTAGCTTTCTCATGGCTAGGAGGAAATGGTCTTTTACTTGTCCACATCTGAGGGACCATGGGCTGGCTGTTGTGCTTAGATGGGGTTCAGAAGGGTGTCCCCGGCAAACTGCTGGTCTGTGAGGAAGATGCAGGCGGACATGTTAGGTTGCCTTGATCCAAAGGTGGTGCTATCTATGTTGGACAGCGCTGAACACCAGCTGGTGTTTCCACCTCCATAGAAAATGATGACCTGCCAATCACCCTGGCTGTTGCGGGTAAAGAGGTGGCAGGTCTGCGTCCCAAAACAGGTGTGACTGCTGTCCACCAAGTCACAGAGGATGAAGAGGCCGCGGATGCACAAGATGTGGCAGACGGTGGTTGGCCCGGCCGGCTAGGCCGCATTGTAGCACAGTGAGCTTCCCACTGCATTTTATGCTTCATATCCATATGCCGATTCATGCATGAAGTATTCAAACTATGTATTTTTATCCTCTACTTAGGTATTGCTGACAAATGTTACAGATAACACGAGTTGGGTCATCTTTATGGATCTGAAAAAATGCCCAGGCTATGCAAGGCTTAGCACCCATGCGACCTGAAGAGCCACCACAACTTGTGGTCAGAGGCAGAGTTGTGTTTGAGGATGCAGTTGTGCAGTTGTTGACGTGCTTCCAGTACTACGTCTCTGTCCAGGAAGGCGCAAACTGAACTCGTCGTTACTAGCATCCTCCTCCACCTCCTCTGCTGACCTCATCTCTTGGCTGAGTGTGGGTTGACAGTAAGTGGGATCTCCAACCTTGTCATCATCACCCTGTGTGTTATCACTCCCGTAGTCCTCAGAGGCAACCTCTTCCTGCCCTGACAAAAAACTCAAGTTGTCGCTCCAATCAGGTATTTGAGTCTCATCATCATCTTCCTCATTGTCTCCACCAGCAAGAGTTACAGTTTGGGAACGAGGGTCTACATTATGGTCAGAACCTTCTGTGTCTGGTCCTGGATCCGACTCATAAAGATTCTGGGCATCAGTTCAGATCATTTCCTCGTCTGGATTCACAGAAGCTCTGGAGCCGACCTCTGATTCCCAGGCTATAGTATGAGTAAACAGCTCTGCAGACTCAACCATCTGTTCTACCGCATACTCAGACGGGCAGCTGGAGACTTGGGAGCTGTGAGGAAGCAAGTGCGATTGGGGTGACACCTCTGAGGACTGGAGTATTTGTGATGCTGAAGTTGAGGTGGAGGAGAGCCCACTTAAAGGAGCACTTGATATCCGTTGAAGCACCTGCTGTTTTTGTGCCTCATCTGGAATTTGTAGCGATTGGCGTGGCCGTAAGAAAGGGATCTTATCACATTGTCCGCAAAAATAAGTAGACATCTTAGTTTGGCTGGAAGATGGTCTTTCTTCGGCAGATGTTACTGTTGCTTTAACACCTACCCCACGGACACAACCTTTTTTCCCTTCCCAACACGCCTATTCCCCTTTCCACCAGCAGCAGGCCTTTTTCCACTCATTTTGGTGGTTAACTAATTCACAACTCTGGAGTTGTTTGCACAAAAAACAATGGATGGGAACCGAGCACAGCTGAGTGGCCAAACTGTGGTATTAGCCCAAAAGTATTGGCTGGGTTAGATGCAGATAAAAATTATATTGAATTTGCAACCTGGTGGAAGTTAGTATAGATGGACTAATAGATCAAGTCCCACACACTGCTACAAGCCAAAATATTTTTTCAGAGCTAGATGCAGAAAAAAGTTAGATTGAATTTGCAACCTGATGGAGGTTAGTATAGATGGACTAATAGAACAAGTCCCACACACTGCTACAAGCCGAAATATTTTTTCAGAGCTAGATGTAGATAAAAATTAATTAGAATTTGCAACCTGCTGGAGGTTAGTATAGATGGACTAATAGAACAAGTCCCACACACTGCTACAAGCCAAAATATTTTTTTCAGAGCTAGATGCAGAAAAAAATTATTTTGAATTTGCAACCTGCTGCAGGTTTGTATAGATGGACTAATAGAACAAGTCCCACACACTGCTACAAGCCAAAATATTTTTTCAGAGCTTGATGCTGAAAAAAATTATATTGAATTTGCAACCTGATGGAGGTTAGTATAGATGGACTAATAGAACAAGTCCCACACATTGCCACAAGCCGAAATATTTTTTCAGAGATAGATGCAGATAAAAATTATTTTGAATTTGCAACCTGATGGAGGCTAGTATAGATGGACTAATAGAACAAGTCCCACACACTGCTACAAGCCGAAATATTTTTTCAGAGCTTGATGCAGATAAAAATTATTTTGAATTTGCAACCTGCTGGAGGTTAGTATAGATGGACTAATAGAACAAGTCCCACACACTGCTACAAGCCAAAATATTTTTTTAGAGCTAGATGCAGAAAAAAATTATATTGAATTTGCAACCTGATGGAGGTTAGTATAGATGGACGAATAGAACAAGTCCCACAAACTGCTACAAGCCGAAATATTTTTTCACAGCTAGATGCAGATAAAAATTATTTTGAATTTGCAATCTGCTGGAGGTTAGTATAGATGGACTAATAGAACAAGTCCCACATACTGCTACAAGCCGAAATATTTTTTCACAGCTAGATGCAGAAAAAAATTATATTGAATTTGCAACGTGATGGAGGTTAGTATAGATGGACTAATAGAACAAGTCCTACACACTGCTACAAGCCGAAGCCCAAATATTTTTTTAGAGCTATATGCAGATAAAAATTATTTTGAATTTTCAACCTGGTGGAGGTTAGTATAGATGGACTAATAGAATGATGCTATAACCAAAAGGTTTTACTTCACTAGGTGCAGTAAAAAATATTGTGTTCTATACACAGGTGGTGTAGCTTGCAACACAGATAAGCTTCTCCACTGACTAACACACACTGCAATAGGACAAAAAGGATTTGCTTTGCTAGATTTAGCCAAATGCTGTGAAAAAAACTTGCACAGCACTGGCACAGACCTGCCTGGCAAAAAGTGATAGGAACTGATGTAACCTAGCCCTGAAAAGGACTGCAATTACAATTAGTCTTTACTCCCAACCTATCTAATTAAGAGCACAGACCTGCCTGATAAAAATGATAGGAACTGATGTAACCTAGCCCTGAAAAGGACTGCAATCACAACTATTCCCTACTCCCAAGCTATCTGTAGATTTGTGCGAAAATTGGCTTGAAATTAACAAAGTATAGCGCACACAGCAACAGCGGTGCCGTCTAACACGCAGCTGCAGCAGTGAGAAAATGGTGGCAACGGGGAAAATGGCTGGGTCTTATAGGGCAAGGACATGTGACATACACTGCCAATGACGCATGCCCTTGCTTGTGTGAAAAAAAGCACTTCGCTCCATGTGTGCGCTGCTGATAGACTGACAGATTGCACCTCCCCACTGTAAATGCGGGAAAGAGAAAAAAAAATGGAGATCTACATTATTTCTGCAGAGATCCATCCCCTGCCCCTCCCCCCGCTCTGCTGTACACTCAAACTGCGTATTAACATTAATTTTCAGCATTACTGAGAAAAAATCCAGTTATGATTTTGGTGCACAAACAGTTATCGAACATAACCTCGAACAGCCGGATTTTTTTCAAATCATTAATGTTCGCCGAACGGCTCGAACACCGCTCAAAACATCTCGAATTTGAGATTGGCGAACAGTTCGAGTCGAACACTGCTCATCTCTACTGATAATCAATGTTAATACACAGTTTGAGTGTACAGCGGGGTGGGGGGAGGGGCAGGGGATGGATCTCTGCAGGAACAATGAAGATCTCCATTTTTTTTTTCTCTTTCCCGCATTTACAGTGGGGAGGTGCAATCTGTCAGCCTATCAGCAGCGCACACACGGAGCGAAGTGCTTTTTCTCACACAAGCAAGGGCATGTGTCATTGGCAGTGTATGTCACATGTCCTTGCCCTATAAGACCAAGCCATTTTCCCCTTCGCCACCATTTTCTCACTGCTGCAGCTGCGTGTTAGACGGCACCGCTGTTGCTGTGTGCGCTATACCTTGTTAATTTCAAGCCAATTTTCGCACAAATCTACAGATAGCTTGGGAGTAGGGACTAGTTGTGATTGCAGTCCTTTTAAGGACTAGGTTACAGCATTTCCAATGACTTTTATCAGGCAGGTCTGTGCTCTTAAATAGATAGGTTGTGGGAGTAAAGACTAATTGTAATTGGAGTCCTTTTCAGGACTAGGTTACATCAGTTCCTATCAGTTTTTGCCAGGCAGGTCTGTGCCAGTGCTGTGCAAGATTTTTTCACAGCATTTGGCTGAATCTAGCAAAGCTAATCCTTTTTGGCCTATTGCAGAGTGTGTTAGTCAGTGGAGTAGCCTATCTGTGTTGCAAGATATACCACCTGTGTATAGAATACCAATTTTTTTACTGCACCTAGTGAAGTAAAATCTTTTGGGCATAGCATCATTCTATTAGTCCATCTATACTGACCTCCATCAGGTTGCAAATTGAATATAATTTTTTTCTGCATCTAGCTCTGAAAAAATATTGGGCTTCTAGCTGTGTGTGGGACTTGTTGTATTAGTCCATCTATACTGACCTCCATCAGGTTGTAAACTGAATATATTTTTTTCTGCATCTACCTCTGAAAAAATATTGGGCTTCTAGCTGTGTGTGGGACTTGTTCTATTAATCCATCTACACAGACCTCCATCAGGTTGCAAACTGAATATATTTTTTTCTGCATCTACCTCTGAAAAAAATATTGGGCTTCTAGCTGTGTGTGGGACTTTCTCTATTAGTCCATCTGTACTGAGCTCCATCAGGTTGCAAATTAAAAATAATTTTTATCTGCATCTACCTCTGAAAAAATATTTGGGCTTCTAGCTGTGTGTGGGACTTGTTCTATTAATCCATCTATACAGACCTCCATCAGGTTGCAAACTGAATATATTTTTTTCTGCATCTACCTCTGAAAAAATATTGGGCTTCTAGCTGTGTGTGGGACTTGTTGTATTAGTCCATCTATACTGACCTCCATCAGGTTGCAAACTGAATATATTTTTTTCTGCATCTACCTTGAAAAAATATTGGACTTCTAGCTGTGTGTGGGACTTGTTCTATTAATCCATCTATACAGACCTCCATCAGGTTGCAAACTGAATATATTTTTTTCTGCATCTACCTCTGAAAAAATATGTGGCCTTCTAGCAGTGTGTGGGACTTTCTCTATTAGTCCATCTATGCTGACCTCCATCAGGTTGCAAACTGAATATAATTTTTTTCTGCATCTAGATCTGAAAAAATATTTGGCCTTCTAGCAGTGTGTGGTACTTTCTCTATTAGTCCATCTATACTGACCTCCATCAGGTTGCAAATTCAAAATAATTTTTTGTCTGCATCTAGCTCTGAAAAAATATTGGGCTTCTAGCTGTGTGTGGGACTTGTATTAGTCCATCTATACTGACCTCCATCAGGTTGCAAATTAAAAATAATTTTTATCTGCATCTACAGTACCTCTGAAAAAATATTGGGCTTCTAGCTGTGTGTGGGACTTGTTCTATTAGTCAATCTATACTGACCTCCATCAGGTTGCAAATTGAATATAATTTTTATCTGCATCTAGCTCTGAAAAAATATTTGGCCTTCTAGCAGTGTGTGGGACTTTCTCTATTAGTCCATCTATACTGACCTCCATCAGGTTGCAAATTAAAAATAATTTTTATCTGCATCTACCTCTGAAAAAATATTTGGGCTTCTAGCTGTGTGTGGGACTTGTTCTATTAATCGATCTATACAGACCTCCATCAGGTTGCAAACTGAATATATTTTTTTCTGCATCTACCTCTGAAAAAATATCTGGCCTTCTAGCAGTGTGTGGGACTTTCTCTATTAGTCCATCTATGCTGACCTCCATCAGGTTGCAAACTGAATATAATTTTTTTCTGCATCTAGCTCTGAAAAAATATTTGGCCTTCTAGCAGTGTGTGGGACTTTCTCTATTAGTCCATCTATACTGACCTCCATCAGGTTGCAAATTCAAAATAATTTTTTGTCTGCATCTAGCTCTGAAAAAATATTGGGCTTCTAGCTGTGTGTGGGACTTGTTGTATTAGTCCATCTATACTGACCTCCATCAGGTTGCAAATTAAAAATAATTTTTATCTGCATCTACAGTACCTCTGAAAAAATATTTGGGCTTCTAGCTGTATGTGGGACTTGTTCTATTAGTCAATCTATACTGACCTCCATCAGGTTGCAAATTGAATATAATTTTTATCTGCATCTAGCTCTGAAAAAATATTTGGCCTTCTAGCAGTGTGTGGGACTTTCTCTATTAGTCCATCTATACTGACCTCCATCAGGTTGCAAATTAAAAATAATTTTTATCTGCATCTACCTCTGAAAAAATATTTGGGCTTCTAGCTGTGTGTGGGACTTGTTCTATTAATCCATCTATACAGACCTCCATCAGGTTGCAAACTGAATATATTTTTTTCTGCATCTACCTCTGAAAAAATATTGGGCTTCTAGCTGTGTGTGGGACTTGTTGTATTAGTCCATCTATACTGACCTCCATCAGGTTGCAAACTGAATATATTTTTTTCTGCATATATCTCTGAAAAAATATTGGGCTTCGAGATGTGTGTGGGACTTGTTCTATTAATCCATCTATACAGACCTCCATCAGGTTGCAAACTGAATATATTTTTTTCTGCATCTACCTCTGAAAAAATATGTGGCCTTCTAGCAGTGTGTGGGACTTTCTCTATTAGTCCATCTATACTGACCTCCATCAGGTTGCAAATTCAAAATAATTTTTTGTCTGCATCTAGCTCTGAAAAAATATTGGACTTATAGCTGTGTGTGGGACTTGTTGTATTAGTCCATCTAAACTGACCTCCATCAGGTTGCAAACTGAATATATTTTTTTCTGCATCTACGTCTGAAAAAATATTGGGCTTCTAGCTGTGTGTGGGACTTGTTCTATTAATCCATCTATACAGACCTCCATCAGGTTGCAAACTGAATATATTTTTTTCTGCATCTACCTCTGAAAAAATATTGGGCTTCTAGCTGTGTGTGGGACTTGTTCTATTAATCCATCTATACAGACCTCCATCAGGTTGCAAACTGAATATATTTTTTTCTGCATCTACCTCTGAAAAAATATTGGACTTCTAGCTGTGTGTGGGACTTGTTCTATTAATCCATCTATACAGACCTCCATCAGGTTGCAAACTGATTATATTTTTTTCTGCATCTACCTCTGAAAAAATATTGGGCTTCTAGCTGTGTGTGGGACTTGTTGTATTAGTCCATCTATACTGACCTCCATCAGGTTGCAAACTGAATATATTTTTTTCTGCATCTACCTCTGAAAAAATATTGGGCCTTCTAGCAGTGTGTGGGACTTTCTCTATTAGTCCATCTATACTGACCTCCATCAGGTTGCAAATTCAAAATAATTTTTTGTCTGCATCTAGCTCTGAAAAAATATTGGGCTTCTAGCTGTGTGTGGGACTTGTTGTATTAGTCCATCTATACTGACCTCCATCAGGTTGCAAATTAAAAATAATTTTTATCTGCATCTACAGTACCTCTGAAAAAATATTTGGGCTTCTAGCTGTGTGTGGGACTTGTTCTATTAGTCCATCTATACTGACCTCCATCAGGTTGCAAATTGAATATAATTTTTATCTGCATCTAGCTCTGAAAAAATATTTTGCCTTCTAGCAGTGTGTGGGACTTTCTCTATTAGTCCATCTATACTGACCTCCATCAGGTTGCAAATTAAAAATAATTTTTATCTGCATCTACCTCTGAAAAAATATTTGGGCTTCTAGCTGTGTGTGGGACTTGTTCTATTAGTCCATCTATACTGACCTCCATCAGGCTGCAAATTAAAAATAATTTTTATCTGCATCTAGCTCTGAAAAAATATTTGGGCTTCTAGCAGTGTGTGGGACTCATTGTATTAGGCCATCTATACCAATCTCCACCAGCTTTGAAATTAATAATAATTTTTAGCTGCATCTAGCCCTGAAAATAATTTTTCCCACTAGTGGTAGCAATAGAAATATGGGGCGCGCGCCGGGCTAACAAAAATATACGCTTCATAACACAAAACACCAGCCTAGAGCACTGCAATAATAAGATGGCATCATCGTCTCTCCCAGTGCTAGGCCTACTACGCAGGCTAGCATTCCTGTGCCTAAAACACAATGTATGGGTCCGCGCTAGCCACTATGCTGAGGGGTATAAAGCTGCTGCTAACGCTTTATAACAATTCAATTGGCAGATTTTCACAGAGCTCTTCGATAACACCCACCCATCGGGCAGCAGTTGCCCACCCTCCCTATGGGATCTAGTGGCGAATAGTTGATGCCTTTAATCAGAGCGTCAGTTGCCCCGTCAACGTGGCAAGCATATGGTAAGGCATGGGAAGAGTGGACACGACTAGTAGCAGGCAGACCGGTTGACCAATGTGAACAAGCCAGATCACAAGTCACCATAGAATTTCTCCACCAGCTAATGATGAGGGGCATATCAGGGGCGTCAGCGCAGCGGTGTCTGACCGGAGTAGCATTTCACTTCCAACTACTGAATTGGGGAGATGTGACAAAGATTCATCATCAGACAATCCATAAAAGGGTGGAAAAGGGGTCAGCATAGTCAGGAAAGTAGACGTCCCGTCCCGTGTCACTAAAACTGATTTCTCACATCTTATCCCTAACACCATTAACATGACACTCACAATTTGAAGCAACACTAATGTCTACTGCATTTGTGATCGCCTTCTTCGGGGCACTATGTATAAGCAAATTAGTCCCTCAATCCAAAATTACCACCAGTGGAGGCTTATTACACCAGGACGTAGTCATAGCCAATAATGCAATACGTCTACGCATGCACCAATCGAAAACGGTTCCAGCGGGCAGGGGTGCTTGGGTACTTCTACAACCCACAAACGGTACACTGAGTCAGGTAACAATAGTAAAAACATATCTAACCATCAGATCACAAAGTAATTTCTTCCTATCACACATTGATGGAACGCCATTATCAAGATACCTGTTCCAAGCTATATTTAATAAATGCATAACATCGGCAGGGAACCACCCCAAAGATTACGGGACACACTCATTCCGCATAGGTGCGGCCACGAAAGCAGCAAGAGCAGGACTGTCAGAAACGGAAGTTCAGAGGATAGGGAGATGGCGATCCACGTGTTTGGCGAGATACATAAGACCGGACTTGTTATCCTAACGTGGTTTGTTTCTTTTACAGGTAACGCTAAGCCAACAGTGTGAGTGATAGGCCACTCGTATATATATTGGGCACAAAAAAGGGCGAAAGTCTGCCCAGGTGGGAGGAAATTAGAGTTTCATAACACATATTTCAACTGGAGAGGTATTAGAGGCCTGCTATGGCCACAGGTACTAATGGAGGTAATCAAGGTAGGGAGAAAGGCAAGAGGTCCGGTCATCTTAGTTATACAGGCCGGGGGAAATAACCTAGGTCATCACAAGAGCGCATAACTAATGGCAATAATGAAAATAGACACTGAGCGCTTCAGAGAATTTTTCACAAAATTAGCTATAGTATGGTCAGAGATTGTGCCGATAGCGGTATGGCAAGGTGCGCGAGACATCACGGCCATCGAATGGACAAGGCGAGTAATAAATATTCGGATGGCAAAATTTAGAAGAGACAGAGGCGGTGTAGTGATATGACACCGACAACTGGAAGGAGATAAAGCAGGCCTCATACGGCCCGACGGTGTTCACTTAATAGATATTGGACTGGACATATTCCTGTCAGGACTCCAGGACGGAGTGGAACAAGCGTTAAGAGTGATGGGTGGGGGTCAGAGTCCTGCATACGAGTACGCTGGATTCTCAGTGGCCTGGAAATAGAAAGGACATGTTGGAGAGTTACACTTGTTGGCCAACTTGACGGAGTGGGGACCCAGGGCATGCTGCAACAAGCTGAATTATTTTAGAAATAAGATGCCTTTCTATTGGAATGAGTATAAAGAGTTAATAAAGCTGTGACCGATCCTCACCCATCCAGTTGTAAGAGTTACATTATTGTATTGTCCATGAAAGGGGGGCGGTAGGGGGGCTGAGCGTCTGGGTTTGGTTGGGGGTCCCCACAGTCTGCCTAGGCTAGATTCATTTAAAAATTCTTATTAGATACACAGGCGGTGCAGATTGCTTCACAGCTGGGCTACTACGCCCAAAGTATTGCCTAGGCTAGATGCAGTTAAAAATTCTACACTGACTAGCAGACACTGAAGATTTGGAGCAGACCTCTGAGTAAACAGCTCTTCAGACTCAACCATCTGTGTTACCCCAAGCCATAGTGTATGTAGTTTCTTACAGTTAAAAGGGGGGGGGGTGCGACCCAACCCACCTGGAATTGACGATGCCAACGTCACGTAAGACACAGCAAGGGGACTCCCAAAATTGTGGCACAGACACCACTTAACCCTAGAACGCATACCTGTGGCCTTGCATGCCCGCCCAGTTAATTGTTTTCTATTTTCTGCAAGATTACTTTAGTTAGAATTTTGAAACTCTAGGTATTTTTCATGTATATAGTTGTTTGTCATTTGAGTTTGAGTTATTCCATGTTATTTGCACACGGGCCTAAAGGGCCCCAGGTATGTGAAAGTGTAGATTTTTATGGTCATGCTTTCTAGGGTTAAGTGGCATCAATTGCCCCACTGTTGCTTAAAACGGTTGGTGAGGTGATTTTACCAAATCCCCAAGCTTTTAGTCTCACAAGGATGATACAGGGGTAGAAATGTCCTTGCGAATCCATGATTTGTTCATCTTTATGAACGTGAGTCTGTCTACATTCTCAGTGGACAGCCGCATGCGCTTATCTGTCAGCACACCACCAGCAGCGCTGAACACACGTTCAGAGAGAACGCTGGCTGCATGGCATGACAAGATCTCCAAGGCGTGAGTGGCGAGCTCCGGCGATTTTTCCAGATTTGAATACCAAAATGAGCAAGGGTCCAGTGACACAGTCATGGCTTCGATGTTCACTTGGAGATTCTCCTGTACCATCCTCTCTAGGCATTGACTATGTGTCAGACTTCTTGTCTCCTGTGGCCTTGCAAAGGATGGTCTAAAAAAGTGGTGAAACGATTCCACAAAATTGCTGTTACCAGCAGATACTGTGTTACTGTTACTGTTAGAGTGATGAAGATTCGACAGTCCCACCGTTAGCAAGTTAGAACTGTGAGATTCACTACGTGCACCACTGGTGTTTTGTGGAAAAGCACATGTAAGATTCTGCAACAGCGTCTGCAGATACTCCTGCATTCGTCAATATCTTTTTATGGCAGGAATTATTTCGGCAAATATACTTTTGTACCGGGGATCTAAGAGTGTGGCAACCCAGTAGTCGGGATTACTTCGAATTCTGACAATCCAAGGGTCAAGTTGCAGGTAGTGCAGCAAGAAGGCACTCATGTGTCTGCGCATCCAGAAGGACCAAGTCCTTGTTGTGTTGGTAGCGAGGTAAGAATCATGCTTCCTTCCTCTGCCCTCTCCCCCCAACCTCGCACAACAAAAATGTGATCAAGGTCTCCTTCATCTGATGAGTCTTCCATGTCCATCGCCAGTTCGTCCTCCACTTCTTCCTCGGCTCCTGCACCTTCCTCAACAGTTTGGCTGCTACCATGCGCCCTGGTTAATCCCTCTCCCCCACCCTCCCATGCCTGCCGCCTTGGTGCTGCCAACCGTCTGGACCTTGGAGATGTTATCCCTTCCGCATACGACTCCTCCTCTACTTCCTCCACCTCCTCTTGTCCCACCACCTGACTCTGAATTCTGTTTAATGTGTGCTCCAGCATGTAAATCACCGGAATAGTCATGCTGATAATGGCATCGTCGTCAGCACTAAACATCTTCGTCGCCATTTCAAAACTGTGCAGAAGGGTGTGTGGCGCCCCTGAGGGTTCAGTCGCCACAGGGTTACTGCATCTCACCCAGAGGTGTGGTATCTCACCCTCAGGTAAGGAAGGCGTATGGCTCGGGACCCTAACTCTTGCATCCAACACATACCCGCAGTGGGGGTAGGGCGAGATTGCTCCTAAGGGAGAGCACAGTCCCAGGTCCCTAGCTGGTTTGAGGGTCCTATGTAGTGGGTGCTTAGGGGAGCAGCTTAGGGGAGCACATGACAAGGAGAGTATAAATAGGAAGCCATCTTAGAAAGAGCAAGCCAGACAGAGGAGGAAGTGACAGGAGCAGAGACTAGGCATGAGCTCTGCTCCGGAGGCGGGCCTAGCCTGGGAGGCCCAGGACTGAAGGAGAGAAGAGAGGAGTGGGAGCTGGAAGGCTCCAGGAACCGAAGGGACCCTACGGCTACGGGCCGTGCAGAAGGCCAGTCGTACTCCCGCTGCTACCAGGAGGTAGAGGGGTCAGGCCAGATAAGGGGAACCGGTCCCTCAACTAGCGGAGAAACAGCAAGGCTCAACTAGAAACCGGAGGCTGCTGCATTTCATGTACTGCAGGCCAAAGTCCACACCAGTCTCACTAAGAAGGTAGCCACATAGGACCCAGGGGACGGAACACACGTCACCCGCCAAGGCCCGAGGATACCGGATAGAAGTGTCACTGGGTGTGAGGTGCAGGGAGAAGGCCAGAGAAAGAACACACAGAAGGGGGTCCTGCTAAGTACTCCGGAGCTATCTGAGGGTGGACTGAGACCCTCACTGAGTATGCACAGCACGACGGGGGAGATTGCTCTGGTACCTGTAATCTGGACTACAACAACTGTGAGTAATATCTTGAGACGGCATCACACGGACTCTGTGTTCATTACTGACTCCCTGCACTATAACCACCATAATCCACCCACACTGCCCTGAAGCTACACTCTTCCTGTGGTGAGTAATAATACCGTTGCTGCAAAACCACCAGCTTCAGAGGACTGTTCCGCAGTGGCGGCCCCTTTGGCCGCACTCCACAGGTGGCGTAGTCAGACATTATAAAATCCATATATACAAATTACCCTTGGATTGACCGCCCTGGGTCACGGACTGGGTCACCGCCACAGTGACTACAACCCCCAGCGTCTACCGGCCCGGCTCAGGGTACCCCATGGCCCAGGGGGCGCGTCAACTTCATATGTCCCTGATCTGAGACCACTCCTGCAGCGTGATTTGCCCCACTTCTGGATCTCGTTGGCCCAGGCTATACGTCAGAACGTATTGCACCAGGGCTTGTCGGTGCTGCCACAGTCGCTGCAACATGTGCAGAGTTGAATTCCACCGTGTCGGCACATCGCATTTCAGCCGGTGAACTGGCAGGCCCAACGACTTCTGTAGAGATGTAAGTCGTTGAACTGCGGGATGCAAACGGCGGAAGTGAGCACACAGCGACAGTGCCCTCTGCAGAAGGCCATCTAGTCCGGGATAGTGGGCTAAAAATTGCTGGACAACCAGGTTCAACACATGAGCCATACAAGGCACGTGTGTGACATTGACCCGGCGAAGTGCCGCACCCAGGTTTGCAGCATTGTCGCACATGGCCTTCCCTGGTTGCAGGTCCAGTGGAGACAACCTTTCATGAAACTGGGTCTCCAGAGCTGACCACAACTCCTCAGCTGTGTGACTCACATTTCCCAGACATTTCAAAGTAAACACTGATGCCGTTGAGCCCTGCTGCCAGCATAGTAAGGAGGTGTGCAGGATTCCTTCTGCGCAGTTAGAAAGCAGGTGGCATTACCAGACAGGCTTTGGGTGCAGGTGGCGGACCGAGAGGAGGTTGAGGAGGCAGAAGCAGTGGAGGAACTTCGAGATAAAGAGGATTGACGCACAACTCGTGGGGACGGTAAGACTTGGACAGCAGCCCCTTGTCCTGCTGTCACCATAGTTACCCAGTGCCCAGTCAGCGACATGTAACGACCCTGTCCATGCCTTCTCGTCCAAGTGTCTGTGGTGAAGTGCACCCTGTCACACACAGAGTTTCTCAAAGAAGCGGTGATGTTGTGTGCGACATGCTAGTGGAGCGCAGGCACACCTTTCTTTGAGAAGTAGTGCCGACTGGGCATCTGGTACTGGGGCACTGTGACGGACATAAGGTCTTGAAAATCCTCTGTGTCCTCCAGGTGGAAAGGCAGCATTTCTGTAGCCAACAGCTTTCAGATGGTGAAATTCAACCTCTTAGCTTTCTCATGGCTAGGAGGAAATGGTCTTTTACTTTTCCACATCTGAGGGACCGAGGGCTGGCTGTTGTGCTTAGACGGTGTTGAGTAGGGTGTCCCCGGCAAACTGCCGGTCTGTGAGGAAGATGCAGGCGGACATGTTAGGTTGCCTTGATCCAAAGGTGGTGCTCTCGATGTCGGAGAGCGCTCAACACTAGCAGGTGTTTCCACTTCCCAATGAACTGATGACCTGCCAATCACACTGGCTGTTGCGGGTAAAGAGGTGGCAGGTCTGCGTCCAAAAACATGTGTGACTGCTGTCCCCCCAGTCACAGAGGATGAAGAGGCTGCGGATGCACAAGATGGGGCAGACGGTGGTTGGCCCAGCCGGCTAGGCCGCATTGTAGCACAGTGAGCTTCCCACTGCAACTTATGCTTCATATCCATGTGACTGTACATGCATGAAGTACTCAAACTATGGATTTTTTTTCCTCTACTTAGCTTTTGCTGACAAATATTACAGATAACACGAGTTGGGTCATCCTTATCGATCTTAATAAATGCCCAGGCTATGCAAGGCTTAGAGCCCATGTGACTTGAAGAGCCACTACGACTTGTGGTCAGAGGCAGAGTTGTGGTTGAGGATGCAGTTGTTGACGTGCTTCCAGTACTCCGTCTCTGTTCAGGAAGGCGCAACCTAACCTCGTCGTCAATAGCATCTGTGATGCCCCGCTGCGCTTGGTATCACAGATCCTAGAAGAGTGCATTGATGGAATCCTCCACAAGAGGCCCCCATAAACATTCACACATCTCCATCTTCCACCTCAGACCAGCAGAGGGAGCCCATTAGGGATATAAATAGGGAAGGTGGAGCTAGGCAGTTCAGTTCCTCTGAAGAGTTCCTGCAGTAGAGAAGCCTAAGAGAGGTCAGTCTGCAGTGGAGCTCAGTCTAGTCTAGAGAACGTAGTTAATAGTTCAGCAATGGAGCACGAGGCTCCTGCTTGCTAGATTCAGGGAGCCCAGATAGAGCTTAAGGTGTGCCGGTGCCGTAAGATCAGTGAAGCGCGGCAAGCTGCCGTTAGTGTGTGTAGCCTAGTGAGGGCCCGAGTAGGCCGAAGGCGAGTGGCAAGTTAGTACATAAGGGGCAGAGGAGCTTAACCAGCTCACCCCGAAGCATTTACCGGACACAGGATCCGAGCTTACCGGTATCTTTATGACCCAGTAAGGCATAACCGGAATCCCTGGAGAACTACAAGTCCCAGGATCGCTAAGGTGCTGATATGTAACAGAGCCAGGAGACGCTTAGGCCCCGCATACTGGGAGCGTGAACTCCAAGAGAAGGCCCTACCACAAGGTCAGCCAGCGCAGGACAGAGACAAAGTTAGGCCTAGCTCCAGGCAGGTCAGAAACTTACTACGCAGAGGCAAGAAACAGGAGGCCCTACACCCGCTCATTGGGGAGGATCCTGATATGCACCCTTCACCCCACAGTGCTCCGGGATGTGCCTGAATTTCCACCAGTAAAAGGTACTGAAGTGACTACCGTGTCCGTTCCCGTTCTTGCTCTGACCCAGCTGGGTCTCGCCTGTCCTGCATTCCACCTGCATACGCTGCCCTGAGACCTAGCTCCACCTGTGGGGAGCTATACCATCGAGCTGCCTTATCACCGGCCTCAGTGGACTGCTGCAGCGCTGGTGCTTGTCACTAGATACCACAGGTGGCGTCATGAACTCTTATAAAATTAACAATTATCCACCCTTTTAAAGAGAGACCCCAGGGTACGGGCCAGGGAGCCGACCACCGCGACATCCCCAAGGCCAGGCAAATGCCCGGGTACCGAGTCATCCCCATCCCCAGGGCTAGTCACATCTTCCCCCACCTCCTCTGCTGACCTCATCGACTGGCTGACTGTGGGTTGACAGTAAGTGGGATCTCCAACCTCGTCATCATCACCCTGTGTGTTATCACACCCGTAGTTCTCAGAGCCAGTCTCTTCCTGCCCTGACCGAAAAGTCAAGTTGTCGCTCCAATCAGGTATTTGAGTCTCATCATCGTCTTCATCATTGTCTCCACCAACAGGAGTTACAGTTTGGGAACGAGGGTCTACATTATGCTCAGAACATTCTTCATCTGGTCCAGTATTGGGATAGGGGGGCTGGCCGTCACGGTCCACCGCGGCTCTGGCACAAACCCGGCGACACAGAGGTGGCACGGGCAGGAACGGACTGGCCGTGTCGGCTTCTCACTTTTTGGATTTTAGAAGGGCATGACATGCCTATATCTGTGTCTCCCCCTCCTTTTACTCCTCCACCTCTTTTCTTTTCGCATGACTATATGCACTTGTCACTTTTCCATGTGTTAGTTGTGTCTTCTGAGCAGTTTGTCAGCTTTTGGACACCTTTGAAGGTGTTTTCTATGTGTTTCTATGTGTTTTTGTTTGCCTGCCATTGGTTTTAACGGTGTTCGAAGGTGTTCGACGAACAGTTCGACGAACAGTTCGGCGAACACACAGGTGTTCGACGAACCGAACCGAACTCGAACACTACGGGGGTGGCTCAACACTAGTACTGAGTGCAGCAGTTGTGACACAATCAGTATTCTTAGATGCAGTATGAAGCAGAGCTCAGAAAGCTAAATCCATCCACACAAGGCTCTGTATGTACATAGTCTATAGACAGTAATCTGCTTATGAGAGGAAGGGGCTGAGTCAGACCAGGAGGCATACTGGCACCTAGTCTGACAATGATAATTAACAGGCGATGAAACCTTCATTGTAAGTAAACAACAGCACAAAGTCAAAAAACTGATATATCATTGAAATCTGTGTTTCAGCCTCCTCTCCGTCTGTCTTCAGATTAAACAGCATAAACCTGCTGACAGATTCCCTTTAAATATGCAAATTGTCGCCTCAGAGAGGAAAATGACTTTAACTAGTTCCACTTATTGTAAATTTAGAAGTTAATATTGACTCTTTAATGAGTCTTACCACATGACTTAGAACAAAGACCAAATCAGAATCTGTTTGCAAACACGTGTTTCAAGGTGTTGCCCCTTCTCTTTGTGGCAAGGCTCATTAAAAGGTCAATATTGACTTGTAGGATTGCTACTTCCAATAAGTGGCATTAGAGTTCAAGCCTCTTCCTCTCTGAAAAGGCTACTTGCATAATTAATTTCCCAGAGGACCATTGGATGGCCTATAAGTCTTCTTAAACTGGCATGTCAGGCATGAAATTCTTCACTAGGAGAGACATTACCACTTAGACCCAAGTCATAGGTTTCTCATAGAGCCAAATCAGATCTCATACTTTGCACTAAGGAGGGGAAATACCTATAAACACATGTTTGCAAATAGAGATTCTGGTTAGGCTTTCATCCTAAAAGGCTCGATAAAGGGTCAATATTGATTTGTAGGATTGTTACATCCAATAGATGGCACTAGAGTTCAAGTCCTATTAAGCAAGCTTAAACATTTAGTTACTCTTTAAGCTCAATGTGACTTTTTACTACTAACATTTGCTTCTAGCCCACCTGCACACCCCATGTAATGTTAGGCTATGTTCACACAAAGTATTTTAAGGCATTCAAAAATTATGAAATTTCCAAGCAAAAATCTCTCCAGGATGTTTTTTGTTTAGGGGTGTTTTTGGCAAAGTTTTTTTTTTTCCTACGAGATTTACTGAAGCAGTCTAAAGAGGTTTTGGAAAACCATTTTTTAGTAAAGTGATTTTTATTTAGCCTTTTGATTTAATAGTGCCTAATTTGGACATTGCTCCTTAAGAATTCTTCTTTTCAAAGAAGTGACATGCTCTATCTTTGCCACCAGATGCTTTTCAAAACCTCTTCAAGAAAAAATACTTCTCATATGAACAGCAAAGTGGATTAAAAGAGGTATAGATGCTCATGAAAAGAACATTTTTAATTCTATAAAAGTCATTAAGTGCGGATACACTTAGAATGCTGGGAACAATTTGGGGCTTTAGTGTATAAGAAAGTCATTGCTGAACTAGAGCGAGTGCAGAAAAGAGCCACCAAGGTTATTAAGTGAACGGGTGAACTGCAGTAACAAGACTGTTTTTTCAAACTGAGTAGCTGAAAGTTTGAAAACCTAAGGCTCAGAGTAGATTGCATTACATTTACAAATATTCGAACAGACAGTTCTAATGTAGATTAAAAAGTTAAGTTATAGGTTGAACTCGATGGACTTATGTCTACCTTCAATCTTAAAAACTATGAAACTAATGATCTTTTTACTCTTCAGCCTGTATCCTTAATACCAAAACCTCCAAGGATTTCAAAGAGCTTTCCTCTTAAATTAATTTATTCTAAGTCCCTTTTTATGTTTTACATACTTATATACACAGGGAACTGCATCCAAATTCAATTATAAGGGGAAACTATTCTAATTTAAAAAAAAAAAGTAAAAGGAAAAACATGCACATTTCCTTTCTCTTCTGATATTGTTAACGCTAATACTTTCAGTACAGTACATTACAGTTTAAAATGGTAAATTTCCGTGCTGCGAAATATACCTGAAGCACAATGTGCAATAGACTCCTACAGCTTAAAAAAGTATAACACCTAAAAATAGCCTGCAAGATTTTTGTAATATGATTTTAGACCTTTGTAACCTAAGCAGTAATAACTTGCCGTGTTTGATATACAGAAGTGTCAGTATTACAGCCTACAGAATTCATTTGCATGCTAATGTCTCTCATATGCATAAATAAATCCAAATCACAGGTAATATATACTTTTAATTCAGTAAAGGTGGTACTATAGAAGCTCATGAAAGGAAAAATGGCACTTAGAAACAAGACATTCTGGTTAACCACAAATTCACTAGGAATGTTTTAAATTCATTCATATGTCTATATGTCAAGAAAACAGTAGGGAGTTCAAGCAGATCCCACCACTGCCACTAATTTGTCAAGTAAACAACACTCCACAGCCTCCAATCTCCAGGATATTTCCATAAGTGATTGACTAGTTATGGAAGAGGCCAAGGCTGTTTTCACTATTGGGCCAGTTATTGGGGAACTCACAGTGAATGTATAGCATATACACATCCGATTCTAATGCATGGAATATACAGTATGTACAGTATATTGAGCTGGTGTGGTCAATGCCAAGCTCGACAATAAGTAAAAAGAGCTAGTTGCGGCCACCAATCATTTATACAGGCCGAATGGACACCTGTTCTAATAGCATATTGCTTCAGGGGTGCGTTTATAGAGCAAGAGGAACAAAGCTATTAAATTTTATATATTTAATCCGAAAAGTAGGCAGTGTTTATAAAAATATACAAAGATGGTACAAAATGGACAAACCAATGCAACATATACAGTTCTGCTCATCATTATTGGCACCCAGGAAGTTTAAGTGCATAATGTGGAATATCACCTGAAAAAAATCAATCAAGTGAGACAGTTTTTCTGTATAGAGCACTTGTGTTAAATATAAAAGAGCAAATGATAGACAATAATATAAAACAAAAATCAATGGGAGGTAAAAATATAAAAACCTAAAGCTTGCTGTGACACTGGTATTGGTACCCTTTACATTAATTTAGGATGGACACTGATTTTGACTTGCCTATGATAAATCTCAAAAGAGATTCACCTGCGATTAATTGTCGGTGCCCATGTGCTATGAATTGGACAATGATTGATGACTTCAGTGTTTTAAAAAAGCCACATGGCAAGCCCTGTTCCTATGTCACAATGGTGAAGGCAAAGGAGATGTCTGAAGACATCAGAGGTGCTCTTATTAGCAACCACAAGACTTCCAAAGAGTTTAAGGCCATCTCCAAAGACCTTGGTATCCCAGTTTCAACAGTGCGCAATGCTATTAAGAAGTTTGCCAAGCATGGAACTGTCAAGAACTTCCCTTGACATGGAGATAAAGGAAAATTGACAAGAGATGTCTTCGAAGGTTGGTGCGAAAGGTGGAAAAAGCACCACGTCAAACATCCAAAGACCTGAAAGCCAACCTGGAACAGTCTGGGGTCATGTTTTCAACAAGTACCATACACCGCACACTAAACAAAGCAGAGCTTTATTGGCGAAGGCAAAGGAAGAAACCATTGCTGAAGAAAAGACATAAAAGGGAATGACTGATCTTTGCCAAAGAGTACCTTAACAAACCACAATCCTTCTGGGAAAATGTTCTGTGGACAGATGAAACAAAAATAATGCTTTTTGGCTATGCAAAGCAACAGTTTGTTTACAGATGGCATAATGAAGCTTTTAAGGAAAAGAATACCTTACCAACAGTTAAGCATAGTAGAGGATCCATAATGCTGTGGGGTTGCTTTGCTGCATCTGGTACTGGAGGCCTTGACTATATCACATGAATCATATAATCTGAGAATTATTAGATTTTAGAGCAAAATATCCCACCCAGTGTAAGAAAACTTGATTTAAGCCAAAGATCATGGGTCCTCCAGAAAGGCAATGATTCAAAGCAAAGATCCAAAAGTACATGGCAATGGTTGAAAAAGAAAAAATGGACTATTTTAAAATGGCCATCAGTGAGTCATGACCTCAATCCCATTGAAAATCTTTGGGATGAGCTGAAATTTGCCATTGGGAAAAAGAACTCTGCAAACATTCAAGAGCTTGAACAAACTGCAAATTAAGAGTGGGAGAAAATTCCAACTGAGAAGTGCAAGAAGCTTATAGATGGCAACAAGAAATGTTTGAAGGCTGTCATCAATGCCGAAGGGTGCATAACTAATTATTAATTAGGGGTGCCTTTATGCTGCACATGCTGTTTATTCTGTTTCTTCTTTGAAATTGCAACATGGAAGTTGAAAAACAAAGTTTTATTGTTGTATTCCTTAGGACCCCTAATTAGAAAACCTGGGGATATAACTATGGTACATTTCCATTTACTTCTGAAGGTATTGTACAGTCTATGAAAAAAAATGAAGGGGTGCCAATAATGTTGAGCAGCACTGTACAACTACATAAAATAAAAAAATGACAAAACCTCCAAATCTGCTTTTATTATTATAAAAGCCATACCCAATTTCCTCTCTTCGGTGAGCTCATATGGGGGCTGGTCATGGGATGTGGCTAGGCTTTTAAAAATTAAGAGGTCGCCAACTTTTAGGATATCTCTCCACCTGGAGATCCCAGGTGGGAGAAATTAATGCCATGTTTCCTATTTTGACTTTAACTTTCCAAGGATTTTAATTTGGGACTAATTGAGGCAACTGCCCAGTGATGTATGTCACTGAATTACATTCGCTACGTCATCATGTAAATGTAGGACCCTTGCTGTTCATAAAAAAAAACAATATTCATAACTGGAAAGGAAATAAAGGAGCTCACAGCAGTCTGTTAGCAGTTCTGTGACATAGGGATGTCAGATCCATAAATCTGTCAACTCCACATTCTTCTGCAAGCTGTCTCTGTAATTTGTGTATGCAGTCCATCAGATAACCAACTTTAATTACCTGTTTGCAACACAGGGGGGTCCCAGCTGCATGGGGTCATGTTGAGTATCTTAGTGCTAGATTTTGTTTCCTTCAATCCACGATGAAAACTATGAAATTACTTCATAGATTTTACAATTACACACTGTATATGACACCGTTTATTCATTTGTTCATTCGTATTAACTAAAGTTTCTATTGAAAACAATATTTGTTGCTTTTAAATTGTGTACATAAATAATTTAGGAATGTTTACAAATGTTTGGTTTAACTTATCTTGTACTGATCATAAACTACACTTTAATTAGCAAATAGCAATGCTAATCTTGTTAGCTTCAATGTTACCAGAAATTTGTATTCCAAGATTGTCTGCACAAAGAGTTCTGTTAGTGTGTGTGCACACATTGGGCATAATTTACAAACAAAGACAGTTTTTCTTTTAGACACTTTTGATAAATCTACCAAATGATTTTTAGATTCCTGCGTATCCATCGAATTTTTCAAGCTTAAGACCACAGTGTTTTTTTTCTGAAGCATCTTTTATGGTGTCTCTTCTGTTGCTTTTTGCAGCGACTTCACTCTCAAAGTTTTTTTTTAGCTCTACAGTATGTATAACATATTAGGCAGCTTCCAATTGGACACCACCAGAAGAATGGTTAGGTTTCTTCTTTTAGCTGCTTTTGAAACCTGAAGCTATTAAAAGAAGTATAAAAGAAAACATGTATAGCAAGTCATTTTGATGTTGCAAAGCATGTTCATTCTTTTTAGCATTTTTAAGCCTTTTTCTGGGGGGAGGGGAAGGGTCAGAACAGACCCACCGCAAAGGGGCATCATGTGCACACACCCTAAGAGCTCATTCACATGTCTGAATTTGTCACGTACGAGAAAAATGGTCCAAGTGTCTTGATCAGACTTTGATCAGAGTTTGATTAGAATTTGAGTGTGGTCCAAGTGTCATCAGTTTTTCTTGTACGGTAAGAAAGAAAAAGTTTATATACTTTCTCTTTTCTTACAGTCCATGAAAATCAGACCACACTTAGATGTCATCTGAGTGCAGTCTGAATTTTTCACGAACCTATGGACTAGAATTGCTGATTTTTATCCATTCCTCGGATCAAAATCGGACATGTTTCTGCAATTTTCCACTGACTGCTGGATCCGTAAAATATCACAGACATGTGAATGGACCCTATAGACCCATGCTTTTCGTGAAAACCACAGATAGTACTAGTACGTGAAAAATTGATGTCCGAATGAGGCCTAAGGCTGCAAGCCCATGATGAGCGTTGGTGAGTTTTTGATGCTGCATATTTTCATTGCATCAAAAATGCATCCAGGGTATTGACTCTTCTAAGCAAGCTGCTGCTAAAACTGCTGGGGTGCAGCTGTGGGACCCTATTTTCAGAGATAATGTCCTCCACCCAACTCTCAAAAAGCTGAAAGGGTCCTCAGTAGAAATGAGTAGTGGAACTAGGCTATCAGATGGTCGCATCTGTAGCTGTGGTGTCATCCTTCCTATGGTTAATAATTTTAAAGGGCCATCAGAGGCAGTGGGGTGGGTAGTAGGAGAAGGTGAGAAACTGTTCCCCAGAGCAACCACACGCAGAGATTTACCTCTTCAAGATTTAAGTGATCTTTTTTTTGCTGATGTATTCCTATTCCTATTTACCCCATCCCACCTAAAAAATGGTTTACAGTTTATGTTTTTATTTGTTCTCTTCCTCCACCATATTCACAGAGTCATCATGCAGCCCTCAAACAATTTTTAGAGGGCTATCAGAGGCAATGGGGTGTCTAGAGGGAGAAGGCGGCAACTGTTGAATCCATTTCTGCAAATCTGCTGCAGCTACCGCTTGTCTGGCAGTGCTGCAGCAGAGCTTGCGAGTGCCAGCTCATCGACTGGTTTGCGGTCTGCCCACACACTGAAACTAAAAATTACATACGTACTTTGCAAGGCTTTGTGAGTAGCAGTGGGAAATAGTTGAATACCAGCTGCAACATGCACATCAGTATTCTGCTCAGCCTCACTAAACAATAAGTGATGGGTGGCCATGGATCTATGAAGTCTGTGAGGAATCAACCAAGAATGTGAGCGGCGACGTCGCCATAATCATTGTAAACATCCCGCTTCTGTGTCTACTTAAACGTTCCCTGCTCACAATTAAAGACTAAGGTTTGCATGTGGACTAGGCAGACATGGAGAACCAAAGTACACAGAGTGCTATGTGCTTGCCAATCCTCTGTCCAGGATGCAGGCGCAGATGTGTCCTGCCCTGCAACTATTGTTGCACATTCACTAGCGCCATCAGCAAGCACGTCCACTTCCTTGTCCCAATGCAGCATTCAGCTGTCCCTACCCCAGGCCCTGAAAATCAAAGAAAATACCCAGCCACCCACCAAGCCACAGGCCCCAAGACTAAGCAGGCACATTTACAGACTGCTTGACCTGGAAATCTTGCCATTTAGGTGGATACTTTGGGTTCCTGCAACCTCATGGCGGCATACGTCCGTAAGTACTTGTTCCCCATCCACCACTATTTGTTGGTGTGTTCTATTCCTGCCCTACACCAGCACATATCTCATAACAACACCCATGCCCTGACCTACGCAGTTACTGTGAATTTCCATCTAAAGATCGACATGTGGACAAGTGCTTGTGGACAGGGATGCTACATTTATTTTACAGCTGCATCCTTATACACACAAGGATGGAAAAGAGGGGAAATGTAAGCAAAGGAACCTAAAAAGGCTAAAAATTGCCCTGGTTTGTCCCTGCCTGAAAATGGAGATTGGCACCCTAAAATTACGTAATAGCGCCCCCACTGAACGTCGGCTGTCCTATAAATTTGGGATGGCCATCAGGCGGCCCTCAACCAGAATTTTTGGAGGGCCATAAGGTCCTCTACCATTAATTTGGGAGGGCTTTCAAGTGGCTCTCACTTTAGTTTGGGAGGGCCTTTTTTTCGCAATTTTAAAACGTTGCAATGGCTGCAGGAATCATTTTCGGGCACATTATCGGTTAGCAAGGTTGCAATTATTATAAAGTATCTGCCTCGCTGGCTTTTTGCAAAATTTTTCAACGTTTTTGTCCAGCAACACTACTTTAATGTTAGGAGGAGAGGGGGGAGGAGGAGATGTAGAGTCCTCCTCCTTGTGGAGGCAGCGAAGTCTCGACTGTTGGGAGTCTGGCAAACATGGCTAACCTTATGTACTGCTGCGTTTCTTGTGACTCTCGTGTTATAGGCAGTTTGTACAACACTGATTCTTGGTTGTACACCCTTCTCGACCCACATTCCGAGGAGAAATCATAAATACACTCATAAAATTTGGAGGGTCAGTAGCCGGCCCTCAATTATAAAATTTCGAGGGTCAGCAGCCGGCCCTCGCTTATTAATTTTGGAGGACCTGCAGCTGTCCCTCAATCATAAACAAATACTTTTGCAACACAACAAATATGCTTATCCACAAGACTTAAATTTATGTCCCAATTTTCAGGGGGGAGGAACAACACTCTTTAAAGCAGAATCATGCAAACAGGTGTTCGGTTGTATGGCACATAATGCTTCAAGTCTGTTTCCCAGCACCATCCTGTCTTCCACACAGTCCAGTCTCATTAGCCAAGAGTCTGAACCACCTAATCGTCAACCTGATCCTCTTCCTCCCACAATGGCAAGTCCCAGGAGACAAGTGATCCCACACTCGGAAACTCTGAAGTTTCAAGAGAAATGTGAAGAGATTATGTGTAGTGATGGCTAAATATTTCTGCAGTCACTGCCAGAAGAAGATGACAGTGTGCTACGTCAATTAGAGTCTCAAGTGGTTGATGATGATGAGACACAGTTGACAACATGTGGTGCTGTTAAATAGTGATGAGCGAGCACAAAAATGCACGGGTGCTCGTTACTCGTATTGAGCACATCGTACTGCTCCATTGCTCGTCTCGAGAAGCGAGTAAAATGGAAGTGAATAGGAAACTTGAGCATTTTTCCAGTAGACGGTAACCATGCCTGGTTGTAGGTTCAACGGTGAGAGCCACAGATCTGTCTGGTCTGTTAGACCTTTCAACAACTCAGCCGCTTTGTGCGCTATGTCACCTAAACATATGAGCAGAGTCTGTTGCCGCTTTGACAAGGCAGTGCTGCTGTGCTTCCAACTTGCAGCTAATATGGATGATAATTCTGAGATGGAAGATGAGGAAAAACTGCAGTAGGAGAAGGGCGAAACCTTGACGGAACTTGGACCCGCATTTCTAGGTGTCAGCAACATGTGTGCGGTCCCAGGGTCTGACTCAGTCCCAAACTCCAGCAGGTTCAACTAGTGTGCCTGGGGAACAGTTGACCACCTTCTCCCTTTGTCAGCCCATCTACCTCTTCATGCCTTTTGCAGTGCTGCAGATTCCTCCCTCTATGCTGCATGCCACCTTGCAAGGCTGGGTCACTGACTTCATTATCCATAACTCGTCTTCCACTTCCTCACTCTGGTCCTCCTCCTGTCTAATCATCATCCACCTCTTGAGACTTCTTCTGACCACGGCTGCTCAAATATTTGGGCATCAGTGCACACAATCTCCTCATGTCCCTATTGAAACTTGCATCGTGACAGGCCAGAGGAAGCCATAGATGGAAAGGTAAACAGCTCCTCAGGGTGTGTCAGGAACTGAGTAGGAAAGACTAAATGCAACACAAAGGGAAAGGGGGGAGTGGAGACCTCCTAGGCTAATCTGATATCACCCTGTCTCCCCTACCATCCCTATATTGGTTCTTCACCAATCGGCACACAGGAACCTACCCCTGTATTTTCCTAGCACTTAGCCTTTAATAGGGAAGGGGGGATGAGAACTAGTAGATCTCCACTAACAACTAAAGACCACAAAGGAGACAAACACGGGGAAAAGTAGCTTAGCTTGAGCTGACTTCAGAGAGATAACTCCAACTGTCCTCTTAGCACCAGCGAATTAGAAAGGAGTTTGAAATTGCTCCAAGCATTCACAATAAAACATGTGAATATCATCGGCACCTTCCTGCTGCAAAGTGAAACTATTTAAACACCCAGGCCAGGGTGTCAATTAGAGCACAAAGGAGATAGCCGCTGGGTCCTAAAGTGAAACAGCTAAGAAGGTGTCTGTAATGCCAAACAAAGATATCTTCTGCAACCAACTGCAGGGTGACTGTCTGTCACATCTGACACACCCGTGACAGAGTGGTGCTGGGAAACATATTGGAAGCATTGTCTTCCCATCCAACCCACAACCTCTTTGCACTGTTCTGGCTTCAAAAGTAGTGTCCCACGCCCCCCTGAAAAGTAGGACAGGAAGCTAGGTCTCATGGATGAGCGTGTTTGTTGTGCTCACGCAACAGACCCAGTTTCACCTGAACCACAGCCTCTGCATGCAGCATCAGCAGCATGTCCACTTTTCCATCCCTTACCGCAAACCTTGCGCATTTTAAATTCTGTGCTGCTAAGATCAATATTATTACAAAATAGAGTCTATTTTAAATGTACCTGAAAGAATTTTTCTTGTACATGGTAACAACAAAGTCTGTATCGCAATCAAACGTGAAAAAATGTCTGTGATACAGTAATCTCTACTCCGCCACCGAACCCTCAATTAATTTTAGATATGAGGGATATTAGGAGAGAATAGAATATATTTGAAATGTCAGTGAAAAGATTATTTCTTATACATGGCAGCGACAAACTCTGGAACGTAATCAAATCTGCCAAAATGTTTCTAATACACTGATCTCTACTCAGTCACTGAACCCTCAATTTTTTCATATATCAGTGGTAGTATTAGAGAGTAGAATCTATTTGAATTGTCACTGAAAGGATTATTTACTATACGTAGCAGCAGCAAACTTTGAAACACAATCAAACTTGCCAAAATGTCTTTAATACGCTAATATCTACTCCGCCATCGAACCCTAAATTATTTTAAGATATGAGAAATAGGAGAGAATAGAATATATTTGAATTATTAGCAAAATAATTATTTCTTATACATGGCAGCAAAAAACTCTGGAACACAATCAAACCTGTCAAAATGTTTCTAATACGGTAATCTCTACTCCACCACCAGACCCTCAATTTTTTTCAGCTATTAGCGGTAGTATTACAGAATAGAATTTATTTAAATTGTCAGTGGAAGTATTATTTCTTATATGTGGCAGCAACAAACTCGGGAACGCAATCAAACCTGCTAAAATGGCTCTAATATGAAAATCTCTTCTCTGCCACAGGACCCTCAATTTTTTTCAGCTATTAGCGGTAGTATTACAGAATAGAATCTATTTGAATTGTCATTGAATGGATTATTTCTTATACGTGGCAGCAACAAACTCTGAAACGCAAACAAATCTGCCAAAATGTCTCCAATACGCAAATGTCTACTCCGCCACCGAACAGTAAATTATTTCAGATATGAGGGGTATTAGGAGAGAATAGAATATATTTGAATTGTCAGTGAAAGGATTATTTCTGATGCGTGGCAGCAACAAATTCTGGAACGCAATCAAACCTGCCAAAATGTCTTTAATATGCTAACGTATACTCCGCCATTGAACCCTAAATTATTTTATGATATGAGTGATATCAGGAGAGAATAGAATATATTTGAACTGTCAGTGAAAGGATTATTTCTTAAGCGTGGCAGCAACAAACTATGGAACACAATCAAACAAGCCGAAATATCTCTAATACGATAATCTCTACTCCGCCACCGGACCCTCAATTTTTTCAGATATCAGGGTTAGTATTAGAGAATATAATCTATTTGAATTAGCCCTAAAAAGAGCTGTTAGTTTGACTTAGCAACATCAAGGACAGTTATGCAATCAAGGCTGCTCCAAAGATCCCATAATACACTCTTCCTACTACAGCAGCTGATCCTCCCTAAAATGCAGCTAACTGCAGTATTAAAGAATGGAATCTATTTGCATTAGCCCTATAAAGGGCTGTTGGTTTATGATTGCACAATAAGGTACTGTATATAAGCGCTTTCTAACTTACTGTCACTTCTCCTGCAGCTCTCCCTAAGCTATTTCCACGTACAATGAGAGGAAAATGGCAGCACCATGTCTTATACATACCCAATGATTCTATGCGACCGGCCAATCACAGTAATGCCAGTAGCCAACAGGCAATCCCCTCATGTTTTTTGGCTCAAAATCAGAAGCCAAACATGGAGGGAAGGGAGTTTTGCATGGTGAGCGGATACTTGAATGAGTGCCGAACTCATTGAGCAGTCAGATGCTTGAACAAGCCTCGAGTATTACTGAGCACGCTCGCCCATCACTATTTATTACTTATTTTATGTATCTCTTTTTTTTTTTTTTTTACTTCGGCTCACTGTGTGACATGTATAATTTTTACTTTAATTACTTGTCTCATGCATTAAAGTACTCGTGTACTGCAATGCGCGAGACCTGTCAGTGAGCTTGTGAGACCCGACTTATAGCTGGATCTCACTGGCAATCATATTCTGGGGTCATCAGATGACCTCAGGTTACCATGGCAATGATCGACAACCATGTTTATGAAAGCGGGGGGTCGATCCTGCCAGAAGGGGTCTTTTAACCCATTTAAACCACTTAGATACTGCTGTCATGATATATATATATACAGTGCATTGAATAAATATTCATACCCTGTGAACTTTTCCACATATTCTCACATTTCACCCTCAAACTTAAATATATTTTATTTGGATTTTATGTGATATATCAACAGAAAGTAGCCAGTATTTGTGAAGTGTAAAGGAAATGACACATGCTTTTTTTTAATATTTTAAAAATGCATATCTGAAATTTTTTTTCATTTCCCCTCCTGAGTCAATACTTTCGAGGACCACCTTTCTCTGCAATTACTACTGCAAGTTTTTGGTATATGTCTCTACCAGCTTTGCACATTTAGAGCCTGAAATGTTATCCCAGTCTTCTTTGCAAACTAGCTCTAGATCAGTAAGAGTGGATGGAGAGCGTCTGCAATTTTCAAGTCTTGCCAAAGATTCTCAATGGGGTTTAGGTCTGGACCATTAAAATAGATGAGTATGCTTTGATTAAACCCATTCCATGTTTTGATCTAAACCAATCCATTGTAGCCATGGCAGTATGGTTAGGGTTATTGTCCTGCTGAAAGGTGAACCTAAAACCCAGTCTCCAGTCTTTTGCAGCCTCTTACAGGTTTTCCTCCAGGATTGCCATGTATTTAGTTCCATCCATCTTCCCATCAACTCTGAGCAGCTTCCCTGACCCTGACGAAGAAAAGTATCCACACAGCATGATGCTGAAGCTACATTGTTTGATGATGGCAATGGTGTCTTACGGATGATGTGCAGTGTTAGTTTTCCACCACACATAGCATTTTGAATTTAGCCCAAAAAGTTGTACTTTGGTCTCATCTGACCAGTGCACCTTTTTACACATGTCCCCTGTGTCCCTTTTTTTCTGAAACACATTGTATTAAAGACAAGAAAATCACGCTCTTTATCTTAAAGCAGTGCATCCTGGGAATTTTTATTCTACCTTTATTTCATCTGATTGTTAGTAACTTATTTGCTGTTCTTGTGTAGCTTAAAATCACTCCTGTGATCAGTGACTCCTCAGGTAAGCCTCATCAACAACTAGGGGACACTCAAATGTTGAGGCCAGGCTAACCATTTGAGAGAGCTTCTTTTAAGGATTGTCAAGAAGAGAGAAATCTATATCAGTGATAACATGTAAACATACATGCACAATCCTATGCCAGGTCTCCAAATTATTGTTTTACTAATACATTTTGACCAATGCAAGCATCCAGAAAATGGCAGGGAAGTCCAGATTCAAAGCAACACCTGACAAGTTTTGCAATTCTGATGTCGATCTTAGGTCTTTTGCTCTAGCCACTCCACATTCATTATTGGTTAAAGAAGTCAATCTTTACCAATTAACATTTAGTTTTTACTATTATATTTGTATTACTGCAGAATAATAGGTCTGGTTATTTAGGTTTTACTGCAGATTTTACAACATTTAAGCAAAATGATTCCTTTGTCTCATATGTTAAAATGAACTTGACTTCTGTTATTGTTAAAGTCTGATTTATTTTCTGTAACTGCAGTTGTTGTGAGTGAATGTGACTTTATTTGTGTTCACAAATGAATACTCTACAGGCTGTGTTTATTTGCTTTATTTCTTTCTTCTTACACATTGGCTATCGTCCTCCTCTAAATCCCCTTTCATAAATATTGGCAGACCTTCAGGGCTTAAATACGACAGCCAGGTATAAAATTACTGTTCTGCATCAGAAATAAAACATAGAAGGTCTTTTCCTCTGTACTTGTTCTGTGAACTCATGCAGCACAGCTTACTATGTGTTTCACTTACAAATTTTTTTTATCAAGCATGCTTTTCTTAGACTTATCTGAGGTTAGAAAGTGTTATGTTCTAGGAAAAGCATATTATTTTAACAATTTCTTACAATATATATATATAATGTATATATATATATATATATATGTGTATGTATGTATATACATATATATTTTTTTTTCATGGTAAAATCTGCTCAGACTCAAAGATTCTGAAAAAGCAAAACACCAGCAGTAAATGCATTAAAGTATTCTAAAGTTCTGTATGTAATGTTAAATGATATTGTAAAACATGCAAAATGTATATACACAACAATGCTTAGTTTGCTGAATTACTTGATATTAAACCCTTCCTCAATAACGACATTAAACCCTTAACGCACAAGACCATAAGATGCACCCCAAATTTTAGGGAGGGAAATAGGAAACATTGTTTTAACAAAAAGGTGGCTAGTTTTATAATCTGAAAGTAGCTTACCGGGGTGGGGGGGTTGCCGATGCGGTGGAGCGGGGTCCATAGAGGCAGGGCCGCTGCTGGAGAAAGCTGGCGGCGGCAGCAAGAGTGGGGCTATGCTGTGTGCCCGGGGCTGGGAGGAGGGGGTGTTTTGTGGTGTGACAAATGTCTGGAGTCCCCACACATCCCATGCAAAATGACTGATGCATGCGCAGATCGATATCTTGGGAGCCGAGATCTCAATGTGAACATGTGCAGCCTTCGATAGCCATTTTGCCGAAGTCCACTGCTTCCTGCAGCAGCAGCCCTGTCTCCTGGGACCCCACACTAACTCAACTGGCCCCTCAGCAAGCTACATGCAGATTATTTGACTCACCCCCATTTTTCACCCATGTTTGGAGGAAAAAAGTGCGCCTTATAATCCAAAAAATATGGTAATTAATATTTTGTCTTTTGTCAACTTCAGACATTTATATAGATGCCTAGAAAATGTAGGTCAAGCAATGTGTCCCTATCGTTTCTCCTGTTGAGGTTAATATCCTTTCATAGGACATTAAAAGGCAAATCTGCCTAAATAAACATAATACACAAAATTTGTTATGTTTAGGCAATGAACTACATACTGTTTTATCAAGGCCAAAACATGATCCGCTACATGTTGGCACAAAAACAAGCAAAAAATGTATTTAAAGATTTTTCTGTATTTTCATGACTATGAAAATTGGACATTCACACTGAAGGCATCAAAACTATGAATTAACACATGTGGAGTTATATACTTAACAAAAAGTGTGAAACAACTGAAAATATGTCTTATATTCTAGGTTCTTCAAGGTAGCCACCTTTTGCTTTGATGACTGCTTTGCACACTCTTGGCATTTTCTTGATGAGCTTCAAGAGGTAGTCACCGGAAATGATTTTCACTTCACAGGTGTGCCCTGTCAGGTTTAATAAGTGGGATTTTTTGCCTTATAAATGGGGTTGGGACCATCAGTTGTGTTGTGCAGAAGTCTGGTGAATACACAGGTGATAGTCCTACTGAATAGACTATTAGAATTTGTATTATGACAAGAAAAAAGCAGCTAAGTAAAGAAAAACGAGTGGCCATCATTACTTTAAGAAATAAAGGTCAGTCAGTTGAAATATTGGGAAAACTTCGAAAGTGTCCCCAAGTGCAGTTGCAAAAACCATCAAGCGCTACAAAGAAACTGGCTCACATGAGGACCGCCCCAGGAAAGGAAGACCAAGAGTCACCTCTGCTTCTGAGGATAAGTTTATCCGAGTAACCAGCCTCAGAAATCGCAGGTTAACAGCAGCTCAGATTAGAGACCAGGTCAATGCCACACAGAGTTCTAGCAGCAGACACATCTCTTCAACAACTGTTAAGAGGAGACTTTGTGCAGCAGGCCTTCATGGTAAAATAGCTGCTAGGAAACCACTGCTAAGGACAGACAACAAGCAGAAGAGACTTGTTTGGGCTAAAGAACACAAGGAATGGACATTAGACCAGTGGAAATCTGTGCTTTGGTCTGATGAGTCCAAATTGAGATCTTTGGTTCCAACCACTGTGTCTTTGTTCGACGCAGAAAAGGTGAACGGATGGACTCTACATGCCTGGTTCCCACCGTGAAGCATGTGATGATGTGGGGGTGCTTTGCTGGTGACACTGTTGGGGATTTATTAAAAATTGAAGGCATACTGAACCAGCATGGCTACCACAGCATCTTGCAGCAGCATGCTATTCCTTCCGGTTTGCGTTTAGTTGGACCATCATTTAATTTTCAACAGGACAATGACCCCAAACACACCTCCAGGCTGTGTAAGGGCTATTTGATCAAGAAGGAGAGTGATGGGGTGCTACGCCAGATGAACTGGCCTCCACAGTCACCAGAACTGAACTTAATCGAGATGGTTTGGGGTGAGCTGGACCGCAGAGTGAAGCCAAAAGGGCCACCGAGTGCTAAGCATCTCTGGGAACTCCTTCAAGATTGTTGGAAGACCATTTTCGGTGACTACCTCTTGAAGCTCATCAAGAGAATGCCAAGAGTGTGCAAAGCAGTCATCAAAGCAAAAGGTGGCTACTTTGAAGAACCTAGAATATAAGACATATTTTCAGTTGTTTCACACTTTTTTATTAAGTATATAATTCCACATGTGTTAATTTAAAGTTTTGATGCCTTCAGTGTGAATGTACAATTTTCATAGTCATGAAAATACAGAAAAATCTTTAAATGAAAAGGTGTGTTCAAACTTTTGGTCTGTACTGTATATATATATGTATATACTGTGTATACCGTGCCTACAAGTAGTATTCAACCCCCTGCAGATTTTGCTGGTTGACACATGCGGAATTAACTTGGTATTGTGACATTTGTACTGTAGATCAGCCATGAAGTGGGAAATGCACTGCAGCAAATTTTTTTTTTTGATTGTTTCTTTTTTAAAACGTAAAACGTTAATTCAGAGTGTCATTTATTATTCAACCCCTCAAACCACAAGAATTCTGTTTGGTGCCCCTAAAGTATTAAGAAGTAGTTCAGGCACCAAGAATAATGAACTTCACATGTGTGGATTAAAGATCTCTTTTGCCAGCCTTTTCTGACTATTTAAGACTAGAGATGAGCGTTGTTCTACTCGAACTGTTCGCCAATCTCAAATTCGAGCTGTTTTGGGCGGTGTTCGAGCCGTTCGGCGAACACGAACAATTTGAGAAAAATTCGGCTGTTCGAGGTTATGTTCGATAACTGTTCGTGCACCAAAATCATAACTGGATTTTTTCTCAGTAATGATGAAAATTAATGTTAATACGCAGTTTGAGTGTACAGCGGGGTGGGGGGAGGGGCAGGGGATGGATCTCTGCAGGAACAATGAAGATCTCCATTTTTTTTTCTCTTTCCCGCATTTACAGTGGGGAGGTGCAATCTGTCAGCCTATCAGCAGCGCACACACAGAGCGAAGTGCTTTTTTTCACACAAGCAAGGGCATGTGTCATTGGCAGTGTATATCACATGTCCTTGCCCTATAAGACCAAGCCATTTTCCCCGTCGCCACCATTTTCTCACTGCTGCAGCTGCGTGTTAGACGGCACCACTGTTGCTGTGTGCGCTATACCTTGTTAATTTCAAGCCAATTTTCGCACAAATATACAGATAGCTTGGGAGTAGGGAATAGTTGTGATTGCAGTCCTTTTAAGGACTAGGTTACAGCATTTCCTACGACTTTTATCAGGCAGGTCTGTGCTCTTAAATAGATAGGTTGTGGGAGTAAAACTAATTGTAATTGGAGTCCTTTTCAGGACTAGGTTACATCAGTTCCTATCAGTTTTTGCCAGGCAGGTCTGTGCCAGTGCTGTGCAAGTTTTTTTCACAGCATTTGGCTGAATCTAGCAAAGCTAATCCTTTTTGGACTATTGCAGAGTGTGTTAGTCAGTGGAGTAGCCTATCTGTGTTGCAAGATATACCACCTGTGTATAGAATACCATTTTTTTTACTGCACCTAGTGAAGTAAAATCTTTTGGGCATAGCATCATTCTATTAGTCCATCTATACTGACCTCCATCAGGTTGCAAACTGAATCTAATTTTTTTCTGCATCTAGCTCTGAAAAAATATTTGGCCTTCTAGCAGTGTGTGGGACTTGTTCTATTAGTCCACCTATACTGACCTCCATCAGGTTGCAAACTGAATATATTTTTTTCTGCATCTACCTCTGAAAAAATATTGGGCTTCTAGCTGTGTGTGGGACTTGTTGTATTAGTCCATCTATACTGACCTCCATCAGGTTGCAAACTGAATATATTTTTTTCTGCATCTACCTCTGAAAAAATATTGGGCTTCTAGCTGTGTGTGGGTCTTGTTCTATTAATCCATCTATACAGACCTCCATCAGGTTGCAAACTGAATATAATTTTTTTCTGCATCTAGCTCTGAAAAAATATTTGGCCTTCTAGTAGTGTGTGGGACTTTCTCTGTTAGTCCATCTATACTGACCTCCATCAGGTTGCAAACTGAATATATTTTTTTCTGCATCTACCTCTGAAAAAATATTGGGCTTCTAGCTGTGTGTGGGTCTTGTTCTATTAATCCATCTATACTGACCTCCATCAGGTTGCAAACTGAATATAATTTTTTTCTGCATCTAGCTCTGAAAAAATATTTGGCCTTCTAGTAGTGTGTCGGACTTTCTCTATTAGTCCATCTATACTGACCTCCATCAGGTTGCAAATTAAAAATATTTTTTATCTGCATCTACAGTACCTCTGAAAAAATATTTGGCCTTCTAGCTGTGTGTGGGACTTGTTGTATTAGTCCATCTATACTGACCTCCATCAGGTTGCAAACTGAATATAATTTTTTTCTGCATCTAGCTCTGAAAAAATATTTGGCCTTCTAGTAGTGTGTGGGACTTTCTCTGTTAGTCCATCTATACTGACCTCCATCAGGTTGCAAACTGAATATATTTTTTTCTGCATCTACCTCTGAAAAAATATTGGGCTTCTATCTGTGTGTGGGTCTTGTTCTATTAATCCATCTATACTGACCTCCATCAGGTTGCAAACTGAATATTATTTTTTTCTGCATCTAGCTCTGAAAAAATATTTGGCCTTCTAGTAGTGTGTCGGACTTTCTCTATTAGTCCATCTATACTGACCTCCATCAGGTTGCAAATTAAAAATAATTTTTATCTGCATCTACAGTACCTCTGAAAAAATATTTGGGCTTCTAGCTGTGTGTGGGACTTGTTGTATTAGTCCATCTATACTGACCTCCATCAGGTTGCAAACTGAATATATTTTTTTCTGCATCTACCTCTGAAAAAATATTGGGCTTCTAGCTGTGTGTGGGACTTGTTGTATTAGTCCATCTATACTGACCTCCATCAGGTTGCAAACTGAATATATTTTTTTCTGCATCTACCTCTGAAAAAATATTGGGCTTCTAGCTGTGTGTGGGTCTTGTTCTATAAATCCATATATACAGACCTCCATCAGGTTGCAAACTAAATATAATTTTTTTCTGCATCTAGCTCTGAAAAAATATTTGGCCTTCTAGCAGTGTTTGGGACTTGTTCTATTAGTCCACCTATACTGACCTCCATCAGGTTGCAAATTCAAAATAATTTTTTGTATGCATCTAGCTCTGAAAAAATATTTGGCCTTCTAGCAGTGTGTGGGACTTTCTCTGTTAGTCCATCTATACTGACCTCCATCAGGTTGCAAACTGAATCTAATTTTTTTCTGCATCTAGCTCTGAAAAAATATTTGGCCTTCTAGCAGTGTGTCGGAGTTTCTCTATTAGTCCATCTATACTGACCTCCATCAGGTTGCAAACTGAATATATTTTTTTCTGCATCTACCTCTGAAAAAATATTGGGCTTCTAGCTGTGTGTGGGACTTGTTGTATTAGTCCATCTATACTGACCTCCATCAGGTTGCAAACTGAATATATTTTTTTCTGCATCTACCTCTGAAAAAATATTGGGCTTCTAGCTGTGTGTGGGACTTGTTGTATTAGTCCATCTATACTGACCTCCATCAGGTTGCAAATTGAATATAATTTTTTTCTGCATCTAACCCAGCCAATAGTTTTGGCCTAATACCACAGTTTGGCCACTCAGCTCTGCTCGGTTACCATCCATTGTTTTTTTGTGCAAACAACTCCAGAGTTGTGAATTAGTTAACCACCAAAATGAGTGGAAAAAGGCCTGCTGCTGGTGGAAAGGGGAATAGGCGTGTTGGGAAGGGGAAAAAAGGTTGTGTCCGTGGGGTAGGTGTTAAAGCAACAGTAACATCTGCAGAAGAAAGACCATCTTCCAGCCAAACTAAAATGTCTACTTCTTTTAGCGGACAATGTGATAAGATCCCTTTCTTACGGCCACGCCAATCGCTACAAATTCCAGATGAGGCACAAAAACAGCAGGTGCTTCAACGGATATCAAGTGCTCCTTTAAGTGGGCTCTCCTCCACATCAACTTCAACATCACAAATACTCCAGTCCTCAAAGGTGTCACCCAAATCGCACTTGCTTCCTCACAGCTCCCAAATCTCCAGCTGCCCGTCTGAGTATGAGGTAGAACAGATGGTTGAGTCTGCAGAGCTGTTTACTCATACTATAGCCTGGGAATCAGAGGTCGACTCCAGCGCTTCTGTGAATCCAGACGAGGAAATGATCTGCACTGATGCCCAGAATCTTTATGAGTCGGATCCAGGACCAGACGCAGAAGGTTCTGACCATAATGTAGACCCTCATTCCCAAACTGTAACTCCTGTTGGTGGAGACAATGAGGAAGACGATGATAAGGCTCAAATACCTGATTGGAGCGACAACTTTAGTTTTTTGTCAGGGCAGGAACAGGTTGGCTCTGAGGACGACGGGTGTGATAACACACAGGGTGATGATGATGAGGTTGGAGATCCCACTTACTGTCAACCCACAGTCAGCCAAGAGATGAGGTCAGCAGAGGAGGTGGAGGAAGATGCTAGTGACGACGAGGTCAGGTTGCGCCTTCCTGGACAGAGACGTAGTACTGGAAGCACGTCAACAACTGCATCCTCAAACACAACTCTGCCTCTCACCACAAGTCGTGGTGGCTCTTCAGGTCGCATGGGTGCTAAGCCTTGCATAGCCTGGGCATTTTTTCAGATCGATAAAGATGACCCAACTCGTGTTATCTGTAACATTTGTCAGCAAAAGCTAAGTAGAGGCCAAAAAATACATAGTTTGAGTACTTCATGCATGAACCGGCACATGGACATGAAGCATAAGTTGCAGTGGGAAGCTCAGTGTGCTACAATGCGGCCTAGCCGGCCGGGCCAACCACCGTCTGCCATATCTTGTGCATCCGCGGCCTCTTCATCCTCTGTGACTGGGGGGACAGCAGTCACACCTGTTTTGGGGCGCAGACCTGCCACCTCTTTACCCGCAACAGCCAGTGTGATTGGCAGGTCATCATTTTCTTTGGAGGTGGTAACACCAGCTGGTGTTAAGCGCTGTCCGACATCGATAGCACCACCTTTGGATCAAGGCAACCTAACATGTCTGCCTGCATCTTCCTCACAGACCGGCAGTTTGCCGGGGACACCCTTATCAACCCTGTCTAAGCACAATAGCCAGCCCTCGGTCCCTCAGATGTGGACAAGTAAAAGACCATTTCCTCCTAGCCATGAGAAAGCTAAGAGGTTGAATTTCACCATCTGCAAGCTCTTGGCTACAGAAATGCTGCCTTTCCGCCTGGTGGACACAGAGGATTTTCGAGACCTTATGTCCGTCGCATTGCCCCAGTACCAGATGCCCAGTTGGCACTACTTCTCAAAGAAAGGTGTGCCTGCGCTCCACCAGCATGTCGCACACAACATCACCGCTTCTTTGAGAAACTCTGTGTGTGACAGGGTGCATTTCACCACAGACACTTGGACGAGTAGGCATGGACAGGGGCGTTACATGTCGCTGACTGGGCACTGGGTAACTATGGTGACAGCAGGACAAGGGGCTGCTGTCCAAGTCTTGCCGTCCCCACGAGTTGTGCGTCAATCCTCTTTATGTCAAAGTTCCTCCACTGCTTCTGCCTCCTCAACCTCCTCTCGGTCTTCCACCTGCACCCAAAGCCTGTCTGGTCATGAAACAAGTTTTGTAACTGCGCAGAAGGGATCCTGCACACCTCCTTACTATGCTGGCAGTAGGGCTCAACGTCATCAGGCGGTTTTTACTTTGAAATGTCTGGGAAATGTGAGTCACACAGCTGAGGAGTTGTGGTCAGCTCTGGAGAACCAATTTCATGAATGGCTGTCTCCACTGGACCTGAAACCAGGGAAGGCCGTGTGCGACAATGCTGCAAACCTGGGTGCGGCCCTTCGACGGGGCAATGTCACACACGTGCCTTGTATGGCTCACGTGTTGAACCTGGTTGTCCAGCAATTTTTAGCCCACTATCCCAGACTAGATGGCCTTCTGCAGAGGGCACGGTCGCTGTGTGCTCACTTACGCCGTTCGCATCCCGCAGCTCAGCGACTTACATCTCTACAGAAGTCGTTGGGCCTGCCACTTCACCGGCTAAAATGCGATGTGCCTACCTGGTGGAATTCAACTCTGCACATGTTGCAGCGACCGTGGCAGCACCGACAAGCCCTGGTGCAATACGTTCTGACGTATAGCCTGGGCCAACGAGATCCAGAGGTGGGGCAAATCACGCTGGAGGAGTGGTCTCAGATCAGGGACCTATGCACCCTTCTGCACAGTTTTGAAATGGCGACGAAGATGTTTAGTGCTGATGATGCCATTATCAGCATGACTATTCCGGTGATTTACATGCTGGAGCACATGTTAAACAGAATTCGGAGTCAGGTGGTGGCACAAGAGGAGGTGGAGGAAGTAGAGGAGGAGGAGTTGTATGCGGAGGGGCTAACATCTGCAAGGTCCAGACGGTCGGCAGCACCAAGGCGGCAGGCATGTGAGGGTGGGGGAGATGGTTTTACCAGGGCGCATGGTAGCAGCCAAACTAGTGAGGAAGGTGCAGGAGCCCAGGAAGAAGTGGAGGACGAACTGATGGAAGACTCATCAGATGAGGGAGACCTTGAACACATTTCTGTTGTGCGAGGTTGGGGGGAGAGGACAGAGGAAGGAAGCATGATTGTTACCTCGCCACCAACACAACAGGGACTTGGTGCTCCTGGATGCGCAACACACATAAGTGCCTTCTTGCTGCACTACCTGCAACATGACCCTCGAATTGTGAGAATTAGAAATAATCCTGACTACTGGGTTGCCACACTGTTAGATCCCCGGTACAAAAGTAAATTTGCCGAAATTATTCCTGCCATAGAAAGGGATGTACGCATGCAGGAGTATCAGCAGAGACTGTTTCAGAATCTTACATGTGCTTTTCCACAAAATACCAGTGGTGCACGTAGTGAATCTCACAGTTCCAACTTGCCAACCGTGGGACCGTCAAGTGTTCAGCACTCAAACCGTAACAGAACCACAGTATCTGCTGGTAACATCAATTTTTCGGAATCATTTCACCACTTTTTTAGCCCATCCTTTGCAAGGCCACAGGAGACAAGAAGTCTGACACATAGTCAACGCCTAGAGACGATGGTACAGGAGTATCTCCAAGTAAACATTGAAGCCACGACTGTGTCACTGGACCCTTGCTCTTTTTGGGCTTCCAATCTGGATAAATGGCCGGAGCTAGCCACTTACGCCTTGGAGATCTTGTCATGCCCCGCAGCCAGCGTTCTGTCTGAACGTGTGTTCAGCGCTGCTGGTGGTGTGCTGACAGATAAGCGCATGCGGCTCTCCACTGAAAATGTAGACAGACTCACGTTCATAAAGATGAACAAATCATGGATCCGAAACGACTTTTCTACCCCTGTGTCATCCTGGGGAGAGTAAAAGCTTGATGATTGGTTAAAATCACCCTACCAACCGTTTTAAGCTTTCAAATTACTAATCATGTTTATCTGTATCTTGACTGGAAAATAATTTGGGCTTTGTAGCAGTGTGCAGCACTGATCCTATTAGGCCATCTATAATAAGCTCCACCAGATTTAAAATTAAAAATAATTTTTAGCTGCATCTTGCCCGGAAAATAATTTTGGGGCTCCGAGATGCGCAAGACACATAAGTGCCTTCTTGCTGCACTACCTGCAGCATGACCCTCATATTATCAGAATTCGAAGTAATCATGACTACTGGGTTGCCACACTCTTAGATCCCCCAAACTTTTCGATCAACCTTTTCATTTTAATAAAGACCAAAAAAATGGTCATTTTTGAAATTATAAGCATTAGGAGGTTGTTAGAAACTGAAATCAAACAGTTTTCAACTCAAAACTTTATTCTAGGTGATGTTACATTTTCACATAGGACCCCTTGTTCGAAAGGAGCTTCTGAACTCTCTCGTCCATTGAATTTGTCAGGTTTTGGATGGTTTCTGCTTCAATTGTTTTGCATGAGGACAGAATACCCTCCCAGAGCTGTTGCTTAGATGTGAACTGCCTCCCGCCATCATAGACACTCCTTTTAATGATGCTCCAAAGGTTCTGAATGGGGTAGAGGTCAGGGGAGCATGGGGGTCACACCATAAGTTTGTCCCCTTTTATGCCCATATCAGCCAGAGATGCAGATGTTTTATGTGCAGCATGAGATGGTGCATTATCATGCAGAAAAATGATCTTGCTGTGAAATACACGGTTCTTCTTCTTGAACCATGGCAGGAAGTGCTGTTTGAGAAAATCCACATACATTATGGAGTTCATCTTTAGCGCCTTCAGGGATCCTAAAGGGGCCGACAATCTCTCTCCCCATGATTCCAGCCCAAAACATTACTCCACCTCCTCCTTGTTAGCGCTGTAGCCATGTTTGCGTGGGGTGTCCATCAACCAGCCATCCTCCACTCCATCCATCTGGACCATCGAGCGCTGCACGGCACTCATCCGTGAACAAAACAGTTTTGAAATCAGTCTTCATGTAATGTTTGGCCCACTGGAGCCGTTTCTGCTTGGGTGAAGTGGATAGAGGAGGTCGACAGGATGGCGTATGCACAGCTGCAAACCTCTGAAGGACCCTGCATCTTGTTGTTCGGGGGACGTTGGAGGCACAAGCAGCTTCAAAAACTTGTCTGCTGCTATGACAAGGCTTTTTTGCCGCTGCTCTTTCAACCTGACGTAATTGCCTGTAGGAAAGAGTCCTCAATTTGCCCTTATCAGCACGCACACGTGTGTACTGTGAATCAGCTACATACTTCTTGATTGCCAAGACACTTCATCCTGATCATCGCACAATGTTGATTGTAGTCATGCCTTGACCTAAACACTCCACAATTTGTTGCTTCTCAGCAGTCGACACATCCTTTTTCTTTCCCATTTTGGCAGAAAATGTAGGCTGCTTAATAATGTGAGAGAACCTTCTTAAGTAGTCTTGCCTTTCATTGGACACACCTGCCAAACTAATTAGCACAGGTGTCTGCAATTGCTTACAGTGATATAAAAAGCCCTGACACACATCACCATCAATGAGTTTAACTGACAAACAAACAAATTCTTCCCTTATCACTCCTAAACACTTTTTGCATAATAATTTGGAACGCAGTGTACATGTGCTTTTCCACAAAACACCAGTGGTTCACGTAGTGAATCTTACAGTTCTAACTTGCCAACCGTGGTCTGTATGGAATTGTTCAATAAAGGGCCCAAAATTAAGATAACATAGATGGGAGAGTTCTCTATGAATAGGAATTCCTAAGTATTTGATACCCTGTGAGGGCCAGGCAAAGGGAAAGTTGGACTGGATGGAATCCTATATGGATTTGGGGAGGGAGACATCGAGGGCCTCAGACTTCGCTGCATTGATTTTAAAATTTTACCATGTAACAAAGTGATCTATTTCAGCCATAACAGCAGGGATGGATATATGTGATTGAGTGATATATACTAGGACATCATCAGCAAATAGAGAGCACTTGTACTCGGTGCCTCCCACCTCAATCCACCTAATATTGGGGTTATGGCGAATTGATGAGAGCAGGTGCTCCGTCACTAGGATGTATAAGAGAGGGGACAGAGAACATCCCTGCCTTGTCCCATTGGTGATTGTGAAAGGTGATGAAAATGTTCTGACGCACCCCCTGGGCCTTGGGACACCCGGAGCCGGACCCTTTTTGGTGGATGCTGGTGGTTGTAGTCTTCGTGGCGGCGACCCGGTTCCGTGGCTCAGGGCGGTCAAACCAGTGGCGGAACTATTTATGTGGTTTTGATGTTTAAATGTCCGACTACGCCACCCGTGGATTGCGGTCAGAGTGAACCGCCGCTACAGGGCAGACCACTGAGGCTGGTGTTGTGGGTGCAGCAGAGCGTAGCATAACTCCCCACGGGAGGAGTATAGCCTCAGGGCAGTGTATGCGGAGGATGGGGGTGATGGTGCAGGGCAGCAGCAGTAATGACACGGAGTCAGTGATACAGTCCAGGGCCTTTACTCACAGTTCTTATTATCCAGACCACGTCTGCAGGTAACGGCTGCCCACGTCGTACTGTGCTCACCAGGTGAGGGGCTCAGACAACTCCCAGATAACTTTGGAGCACTTCACAGGACCCCCTTTGTGTGTCCTTTGTCTGGCCTTTCTTACCAACACTTCTGTCCGGCTGCCTCGGGCCTCCTCTTGGTAAACTTGGCGCCAGTTTCCCTGACCCTATGTGGTGCCTTCCTAGTGGGTGTAGCGAGGGGCCGCGACACATAAAATGTCAGAGCCTCCGGTTTCTAGCTGAGGGTCGTTTCCTGCCTCCACTAGTTCGGGGACCGGTCTCCCCCTTTGGCCTGACCCCTCCACGCAGGTGGATTCGGGCGTGCGGTGGCGACTCGCCCGTCCGCACCCCTGGGATCCCTTCATTCCTCGTTCCTGGAGCCTTCTCCGCTCCTCTTCCTTCCTTTTCCCTCTTCCAGGCCTGGGCCTCTGTTACTAGGCCCGCCTCCGGAGCAGAGCTCATGCAGAGCCCCTGCTCCCTGCCAATTCTGCTCAGACTTCTCTGCACTTAACTAAGATGGTGCCCACCTTTTATACTCCCTTCTCAATGCACCCAGGAACTGCTTCCTCCCTGCTCCTGCACTACAGGGTTCCCCTTCCTCAGTGTTCCCTCCCCCCACTCCAGCCAGGGACAGGGACTGTCGTGCCCATCTCAGGGGCATATTGGTCGCCCTGCCCCACGGCAATGTGGTGTAATGCATGCAGGTGTCGGGTCCTGATCCACACTCCATCCTTACCTGTGAGTGAGATATCACACCTCTGGGTGAGGTGCAATACGTCTGTAGCAACCGAGCCCTCAGGGTACTACAGTTCCATTTATCTTCAGCCTAGGTGACGTATTGCGATACAGGGCTGTGATTTTGGCTATAAAAGGGTCCCCTAGACCCCTACCCCAAGCTTTTTAAGAGAATCATATATGGCGTGCCAGGAGACTCTATGGAATGCTTTCTCAGCATCCAACGAGAGTATCTAATTACAAATTTTTAACTGCATCTAGCCCAGGAAATACTTTGTGCCTAGTAGCAGTGTCTGCTAGTCAGCGGATTATCCCGGCTGTTAAGCAAGCTACACCACCTGTAGTTTAGACACTTAATTTTTTCAAAGGAAATGCTCCGGGACCATGGGATACTTAGTGAAGAGCATCAGGAGGCACCCCAAGGCATAGGGGCTGGGACTGGCAGTAGGATGCCTTGCGGTGGACAGCCGAGCTCGATCCTTATAAAAGCTTTTTAACTGCAGCAGCTTTAGTGGACGCTACTGGAGCTGGAATTACCGCGGCTGCTGGCATGAGACTTGCCCTCCAATAGATCCTTGTAAATGGATTTAAAGTGTATTCATTCAAATTAGAGAGACAATTTAAATTAAAAAGCTTAGAGCTGCCTCCACCACAGGGGGGCTCGCTCGACCCACCAGCGGAAAGGCACCAGTATTGGGAGAGGGGGGCTGGCCGTCAGGGTTCACCGCGGCTCTGGCACAAACCCGGCGACACGGAGGTGGCACGGGCAGGAGTGGACTGGCCGTGTCGGCTTCTCACTTTTTGGATTTTAGAAGGGCATGACATGCCTATATCTGTGTCTCCCCCTCCTTTTACTCCTCCACCTCTTTTACTTTCGCATGACTATATGTACTTGTCACTTTTCCATGTGTTAGTTATGTCTTCTGAGCAGTTTGTCAGCTTTTGGACACCTTTGAAGGTGTTTTCTATGTGTTTCTATGTGTTTTTGTTTGCCTGCCATTGGTTTTAACGGTGTTCGAAGGTGTTCGACGAACAGTTCGGCGAACACACGGGTGTTCGACGAACCTAACCGAACTCGAACACTACGGGGGTGGCTCAACACTATTTAAGACCCTCCCCAAACTTGTGAACAGCACTCAGACATGGTCAACATGGGAAAGACAAAGGAGCATTCCAAGGCCATCAGAGACAAGATCGTGGAGGGTCACAAGGCTGGCAAGGGGTACAAAACCTTTTCCAAGGAGTTGGGCCTACCTGTCTCCACTGTTGGGAGCATCATCCGTAAGTGGAAGGCTTATGGAACTACTGTTAGCCTTCCACGGCAAGGACAGCCTTTGAAAGTGTCCTCCCGTGCCGAGGCCAGGCTTGTCCGAAGAGTCAAGGCTAACCCAAGGACAACAAGGAAGGAGCTCCGGGAAGATCTCATGGCAGTGGGGACATTGGTTTCAGTCAATACCATAAGTAACATACTCCACCGCAATGGTCTCCGTTCCAGACGAGCCTGTATGGTACCTTTACTTTCAAAGCGTCATGTCAAGGCTCGCCTACAGTTTGCTCATGATCACTTGGAGGACTCTGAGACAGACTGGTTCAAGGTTCTATGGTCTGATGAGACCAAGATCGAGATCTTTGGTGCCAACCACACACGTGAGGTTTGGAGACTGGATGGCACTGCATACGACCCCAAGAATACCATCCCTACAGTCAAGCATGATGGTGGCAGCATCATGCTGTGGGGCTGTTTCTCTGCCAAGGGTCCTGGCCATCTGGTCCGCATCCATGGGAAGATGGATAGCACGGCCTACCTGGAGATTTTGGCCAAGAACCTCCGCTCCTCCATCAAGGATCTTAAGATGGGTCGTAATTTCATCTTCCAACAAGACAACGACCCAAAGCACACAGCCAAGAAAACCAAGGCCTGGTTCAATAGGAAAAAAGTCAAGGTGTTGGAGTGGCCTAGTCAGTCTCCTGACCTTAACCCAATTGAAAATTTGTGGAAGGAGCTCAAGAATAAAGTCCACATGAGACACCCAAAGAACCTAGATAACTTGGAGAAGATCTGCATGGAGGAGTGGGCCAAGATAACTCCACAGACCTGTGCCGGCCTGATCAGGTCTTATAAAAGACGATTATTAGCTGTAATTGCAAACAAGGGTTATTCCACAAAATATTAAACATAGGGGTTGTATAATAATTGACCCACACTTTTATGTTTAAAATTTAATAAAATTCAACTGAGCAACATAACTTTTTGGTTTGTAAGATTTATGCTTCTGTTCATAAAACCTACTCTCGTTTGCAGTTTGAAGGCTCTAACTTATTTGCATCTTATCAAACCAGCTAAATCTGCAGGGTGTTGAATACTACTTGAAGGCACTGTATATATATATATATACTGTATATATATATATATATATATATATATATACACAGTACAGACCAAAAGTTTGGACACACCTTGTCATTTAAAGATTTTTTTGTATTTTCATGACTATGAAAATTGTACATTCACACTGAAGGCATCAAAACTATGAATTAACACATGTGAAATTATATACTTAACAAAAAGTGTGAAACAACTGAAAATATGTCTTATATTCTAGGTTCATAAAAGTAGCCACCTTTTGCTTTGATGACTGCTTTGCACACTCTTGGCATTCTTTTGATGAACTTCAAGAGGTAGTCACCGGAAATGGTCTTCCAACAATCTTGAAGGAGTTCCCAGAGATGCTTAGCACTTGTTTACCCTTTTGCCCTCACTCTGCGGTCCAGCTCACCCCAAACCATCTCGATTGGGTTCAGGTCTGGTGACCGTGGAGGCCAGGTCATCTGGCGTAGCACCCCATCACTCTCCTTCTTGGTCTTATACAGCCTGGAGGTGTGTTTGGGGTCATTGTCCTGTTCAAAAATAAATGATGGTCCAACTAAACGCAAACCGGATGGAATAGCATGCCGCTGCAAGATGCTGTGGTAGCCAGGCTGGTTCAGAATGCCTTCAATTTTGAATAAATCCCCAACAGTGTCATCAGCAAAGTGCCCCCACACCATAACACCTCCTCTTCATGCTTCACGGTGGGAACCAGGCATGTAGAGTCCATCCGTTCACCTTTTCTGCATCGCACAAAGACACGGTGGTTGGAACCAAAGATCTCAAATTTGGACTTATCAGACCAAAGCACCGATTTCCACTGGTCTAATGTCCATTCCTTGTGTTCTTTAGCCCAAACAAGTCTCTTCTGCTTGTTGCCTGTCCTTAGCAGTGGTTTCCTAGCAGCTATTTTACCATGAAGGCCTGCTGCACAAAGTCTCCTCTTAACAGTTGCTGTAGACATGAGTCTGCTGCTAGAACTCTGTGTAGCATTGACCTTGTCTCTAATCTGAGCTGCTGTTAACCTGCGATTTCTGAGGCTGGTCACTTGGATAAACTTATCCTCAGAAGCAGAGGTGACTCTTGGTCTTCCTTTCCTGGGGCGGTCCTTATGTGAGCCAGTTTCTTTGTAGCGCTTTATGGTTTTTGCAACTACACTTGGGGACTCTTTCAAAGTTTGCCCAATTTTTCGGACTGACTGACCTTAATTTCTTAAAGTAATGATGGCCACTCGTTTTTCTTTACTTAACTGTTTTTTTCTTGCCATAATACAAATTCTAACAGTCTATTCAGTTGGACTATCAGCTGTGTATCCACCTGACTTCTGCACAACACAACTGATGGTCCCAACCCCATTTATAAGGCAAGAAACCCCACTTATTAAACCTGACAGGGCACACCTGTGAAGTGAAAACCATTTCCGGTGACTACCTCTTGAAGCTCATCAAGAGAATGCCCAGAGTGTGCAAAGCAGTCATCAAAGCAAAAGGTGGCTACTTTGAAGAACCTAGAATATAAGACATATTTTCAGTTGTTTCACACTTTTTTGTTAAGTATATAATTCCACATGTGTTAATTCATAGTTCTGATGCCTTCAGTGTGAATGTACAATTTTCAAAGTCATGAAAATACAGAAAAATATTTAAATGAGGTGTGTCCAAACTTTTGGTTTGTACTGTATATATAGATATATATATATCTATATATACATATATACATACATATATATATATATATATATCTATGCAAAAATGGAGGCAGCACAGAGAGTAGAATTGATAGGAACCTCCTGTTAGTTTTTGTTATCTTGTGTTTAGCGGTCAGCTGACCAGCTGCTAAGATATTCCAGCTCCGACCTTCTGGCTTTGCTGGACTTCAGTATTGTTTTGACTGTCTCTCTAGCCAGGTGCTTCGGTGCCTATCTTTGTTAGTTCTTGGTCCTCTGGGACCTTTAGTACTTTTTGTCAGTTTTTCCTTTTTGCTCTGCAACAACTTCTGTTTAGGAGGTGTCCCTTTTTTGTCCCAGTCCTTAGTTCTTTTAGGGACCCCTCCCTTAATTCTATAGGTTTCCGTTCAGACTAGCCGAAGACGAAGGCGGGTCTGTTCACAAGGAACAGGCAGCCCGCTTCATCGTAGGGATTCAGCTTAGTCTTATTGTAGGGACAGCTTTTCCTTATCTTTCCTTAATTTATGTTGCAGATCATAGCAGTAAGTCCAGCTCTAAAAAAAAAACTAAAAGGAAAGAAAATTCGGGGATCAGTATGGTTTCCGTCCAGTATTTGGGTCAACGCCCGCAGGGATTGTCTCTGGAGGTGGCCGAGCTTCAGCAACACGTGAGTAGCTGTCCTGGAGTGCATTTTGTTGAACCCAAGGTAGGACTGCCTGATGCTTTTTATGGCAAACAGCAAGATTTTTTTTTCTTTAAAAATGCTTGTTTGTTATAGTTTCGTTTGAGACCAAGATCCTCTAGGAATGAATCACAGCGCATTGGTTTTATTATGTCACTTTTGCGCAAAGAACCACAGGGTTGGGCCTTTTCTCTCCAGCCTAATGATCCGTGTTTAAGTTCTTTTGAAGAATTTTTTTCTGCTATGGGGCTATTATATGACGATCCTAATCGAATCTCATCTGCTGAATCAGAACTTAGACGTTTGAATCAGGGGTCAGATGATGTTGAAAATTATTTCACACACTTCAGGAGATGGGCTTCAGAAGTTAAATGGAATGATTCTGCGCTGAAATGTTTATTTCTTGCTGGTCTGAGTGAAAGGGTTAGGAATTTGCTAATTGCATTCCCTGCACCTGAGACTCTGCAGGAAGCTATACAGTTAGCTGTTCGTGTGGACAGGAGACTGAGGTCCAGGGTTAATGATGTAAAGACTCCTGTAACTTCAGGTCCTAGTTCCCAGAAAATCTGCTCTGACAGTGGAGAACCAATGGAGGTTGGGGCGATGTCACTCTGCTCTCAGGAGAGAGACCGGAGATTCGCCGAGGGAATGTGTCTTTATTGTGGTAAAGATGATCACTTGATTAAGTATTGTGAGCGTCGTTTAAGTAAAGAAAAAAAGAAAAAGGTCAGTTACGCACGTATAGCTCCCTTTCTGGGAATACTACTCTGCAGGGAGGATTGATTGAATTTCAGGTATTTGTGGATTGTGGTTCAACACTTAATGTGATTAATAAAGGTTTTTTGGAAAACCTTAAATTGAAATCCAAACCTTTGTCATCACCCCTTTCTGTGGTTGCAATTGATAACACTCCTTTGAAATGTATTACTCACAAGACTGCTGCATTTCCTCTCACTATCAATGGAGATCACCAAGAAATTTTGGACTTGGTTGTTTTGGATAATTTGCCCTCTCCAGTTGTTCTAGGATTGCCTTGGTTAAGACTGCACAATCCCTTATTGGACTGGTCTACTAATGTGATTAAGTCTTGGAGTCCGAAGTGCTATGATAAATGTTATAATAGTCGCATTGCGGCTGTTGAAAAAGGGCAAGTACCTGTACCTAGTCAAGATTTTTGGAGAGTTTTTTCAGAGGAGAAGTCACAAGTTTTACCTCCTCATAGGGATTATGATTGCGCCATTGTGTTTGTTCCGGGTGCTACTCTTCCCAAAAGTCGCTTGTTTAATCTGACTATCCCTGAGAGAAAGGCCTTGTAGGAGTACATATAGACTAGCCTGGCTGCTGGTCACATTAGACCTTCTTCTTTGTTAAAAGAAGAAGGTCTTCTTTGTTAAAAAAAAGGACGGCGATTTACGTCCATGTCTGGATTTTCGTGAAATTAATAAGATTACCATACACAATTCCTACCCATTGCCGTTAATTCCTGACTTGTTTAAACAGTTAGTGGGGGCCAAGTGGCTCTCCAAAATTGCATACAATTTGTTACGTGTGAAGGAGGGTGATGAATGGAAAACTGCTTTTAACACTTCTGTAGGTCACTTTGAGAATCTGGTGATGCCGTTTGGTCTTACCAATGCACCTGCATTTTTTCAGAACCTTATTAATGACATCCTGAGACCTTTTGAATGGTAAGAATGTGGTTGTGTATTTGGATGACATTTTGATTTATTCATCAGATCTCGAGTCCCATTGGCAAAGTGTACATGAAGTTTTGCAGTTATTGAGTGATAATTCACTCTTTGCTAAGCTGGAGAAATGTGAGTTCGCTGTGCAGAAAAGTAGTTTTTTGGGCTACATTGTCTCCAGCGAGGGCTTTGAGATGGACCCTGTGAAGGTTCAGGCTGTGCAGAAATGACCTAGGCCTATTGGTTTGAAATCTATACAGAGATTTTTGTTTTTTTGCCAATTATTACAGGAAATTCATTAAGAATTTTTCTGTAATTGTTAAACCTCTAACCGATCTCACCAGGAAAGGTGCGAATACGGCACAGTGGACTACTGAGGCCATTGAAGGGTTTGAGTATCTCAAAGAGAGGTTCAGTTCTGCCCCTATCCTTATGCAGCCTGATGAGACCAAGCTTTTTTTGGTCGAGGTCAATGCTTCATCAGTGGGGGTCGGAGCAGTTTTGTCTCAAGAGAACAAGGGTGGAGTACATCCTTGAGCCTTTTTTTCGAAAAAAAAGTTCGGAAACCGAACTGAATTATGATGTTGGAAATCGGGAGTTGCTGGCTATTAAACTTGCGTTTGAACACTGGTGTCATTTTTTGGAAGGCGCTAGATTTCCTATTCAGGTTTTCACAGATCATAAGAATTTGATCTATCTGGATGCTGCCAAGCGTTTGAATGCCCGTCAAGCTAGGTGGGCACTTTTTTTTTCTCGTTTTCATTTTTCTGTTACCTATATCCCTGGTACTAAGAATGTTAAAGCCGATGCTTTATCTCGCAGCTTCTCTCCTACGGTCGGTGCCAAGGAGGACAAGAGCATTTTTCAGAAAGGAGTTGTGGTGGCGGCATTGGACTCCATTTTGGAGAATGGGATTCTGAATGCTCAAGATGATGCTCCTTCTAACACTCCCCATGGGAGTTTGTTCATGCCTAGAGCCTTTAGGAGAGATTTGTTTGTGGAGTGTCATGAGTCTCTGTTGGCAAGTCATCCAGGAGTTTCGGAGACTAAGAGACTTATCAGTCGCAGTTTTTGGTGGCCTGGATGGCAGAAGGAAGTCATCAAGTGGGTGGGTCAGTGTACTGTGTGTGCTAGGTCAAAGGTTTCACATACTCCTGCTGTGGGGTTGCTTTGCCCTCTGGAGGTTCCTAGTGCACCTTGGACGCATCTCACTATGGATTTTATTACTGATCTTCCGGTGCCCGAGGGTTTTACTGTCATCTGGGTTGTCCTTGAAAGATGTGTCATTTGGTTCCATTCGTCAATTTGCCCTGCCCCAAGACACTCGCTAAGGCATTTGTTAAGGAGATTGTCAAGCTCCATGGCGTTCCCATTGATATTGTTTCTGATAGAGGACCTCAGTTTGTGGCTCGCTTTTGGCGTGCTTTTCGTGACAGGTTGGGAGTCCATTTGTCATTTTCGTCAGGTTATCATCCTGAGTCGAATGGAGAGACTGAAAGAAAGAACCAGGATGTAGAACAGTTTTTGGGTTGTTTTGTGGCGGACAATCAAGACGTGAAGTCTGAGTTTCTGCCTCTCGCAGAATTTGCTCTTAACAATCATACATCCTCCCCTGCTGGGTGTTCTCCTTTTTTTTGTTGCACTGGGAGACATCCGTCTTTTAGTTCATTCTCCAAATTGGGGTCGGCGGTGCCGGAGGAGGAGAATTTTTCCGGTGATTTGGAGAGAGTTTGGACTAATGTACATTGTAACCTGCAAGAGGCTAACAAGAAGTCCTAGAAGTATTTTGACAGGAAACGTCAAGAGGTTTTGTTTACTGTGGGTGACATGGTTTGGTTGTCCTCGAAGAACCTGCGGTTGAGGATTCCCTCTAAAAAACTGGGTCCTACGTTTGTGGGTCCATTTAAAGTGCTTCAGGTTGTTAACCCGTCTGCTGTTAGGTTGGATGTCCCTACTTCCTGGAAGATTAATCCTGTGTTTCATGTTTCCTTGTTGAAAAAGGCTGATGTTTCTAATAGGGACGACACTGTCACAGTTCCTCCTGTGGTGGAAGACGGCGAATATGAAATTTCTCGTATTTTGAATTCTAGATGGCATAGAGGGAAATTACAGTATCTTGTCTCCTGGAAGGGTTTCGGTCCCGAAGACAACTCCTGGGTAAGGACGGATGATGTCTCTGCTCCTAGGCTTTTTAAAGCTTTCCACAGGAGATTTCCTGATAGGACTGGGCCTGGAGGATCCGGAGGATCCTCATAGAAGAGGGGGTACTGATAGAACCCTCCTGTTAGTTTTTGCTATCTTGTGTTTAGCGGTCACGTGACCAGCTGCTTATATATTCCAGCTCTGCCCTTCTGGCTTTGCTGGACTTCAGTGTTTTTTTGACTGTCTCTCTAGCCAGGTGCTTCGGTGCCTATCTCTGTCAGTTCTTGGTCCTCTGAGACCTTTAGTACTTTTTGTCAGTTTGTCCTTTTTGCTCTGCAACAACTTCTGTTTAGGAGGTGTCCCCTTTTTGTCCCAGTCCTTAGTTCTTTTAGGGACCCCTCCCCTAATTCTATAGGTCTCCGTTCAGACTAGCCGAGGATGAAGGTGGGTCGGTTCACAAGGAACAGGCAGCCCGCTACATTGTAGGGATTCAGCTTAGTCTTATTGTAGGGACAGCTTTTCCTTATCTTTCCTTAGTTTATGTTGCAGATCATAACAAGAATAAAGTGATAAGATTTAATAGCCCATATGGCAACGTTTCGGTCCAAAATTGTGGACCTGTCTCCGGCATGAGAAAGGTCCACAATTTTGGACCGAAACTTTGCCATATAGGCTATTAAACCTTATCACTTTATTCTACTTTGTGTGCTGCCTCCATTTTTGCATGGATATCTAAAGGACTGGTATGTACCTGGGTTTTTTTTTTGCACCAAAAACATAATTTTTTGATTTTATATATATATATATATATGTATATATATATATATATAGCTATAATGCGGTTCATGCACCATAAATACTCACAGAGTTTTTCTTTTTTTTTAGGCTTGAAGTGAAATTACAACCCTAATGAGAACTTTAAAAGTGACTATGTTAGTGACCGTAATTAGGAGTTGGTTTTTTAACCATTTTCTATTTTCTTGTAAAATAGATGAACTAACATACAAGTACTGCATTTATTAAATGTAATTGTCAATGAATATTGTCAAACAAATGCAGACAAATTATATTATTCTTTACATATTTTCATTCATAAGCTTTTTGTGCATCCAAAAAAACTACAGTGTACAACACAGTCAAGGTCCACATGTATGGCGCTGGCTCATGAGCTAAGCCTGATACATTCTAGGGGTGGGCTGGGCTTTGTAAATTAACTTTAATTTGGCTGGGCATTATAAGAGAATGCCAATTCAAAGGGAATCTGGCACTCAACACATGTTGCCCAAATTATGAGCACCATTGCTGTCAGTTTATGTTGTTCATTGAAACTCTCCCGTGTTTCAGGTAAAATGTAGTTTGAAAGCCGATTAGTTGATTGATAGGCCTCTCCCATGTGTACACAAGGAGAGACCTGTCAATCACTGGGAACAAAAAGGAGAGAAGTCAGCCAGGGGCTACTCTGGACTATGCAGAGGGAGGAAGCATTCAGGATCCTGTGAGACTCCAAAACACAATCCAGCGCATGTTCGTGAGTAAAACTTTTGCCATGATTAAGAACTAAGTTATTCGAAATGAGTAGGTTTCAACTTTTGCTGAATATGTTACTATAATCAGTGATTTGTTTTTGTCTTATTTTAACCAATAAAGATTTTTTACTTGTACGTGTGCTGGGTTGTACTTTGGGGTCTGAGAGGATCCTGGGTGCTTCCTCACTCTTTCTAGTATCACCTACGAGCTGGCAGGTTTCTTGCACTGTGCGTAAGTGGGACTCCTAATGAATTATACTGGTGGGGTACATTTATTTTGTTTATTTTATACATTGCGCTGAACTAGTCTCGTCTCTCCCTATATTCCTTGTCTAGATCTTCAAATAACATTTTCTGCAATGTGGCAGTTAGGCTCTGATTTATACTACCCATGGTTTGAGCAGTATAAATTGAGTAACAGGTTCCCTTTGTTATATTTATTTTATTTATTTATTTTACTCAATTATACAGCATCATTAATCTTCACATAGCATTACATACATCATGATCATCACTGTCCCCATTGGGCATCACAATCTAAATTCCCTACCAGTATGTCTTTGGAGTCTTTAAGTTATGTACTGCAATGTTGCAGTATATAGCAAAATTAATCAAATGATTTCAGTTTCAAGTCAACAATGGGAATAAAAATTAAAGCAAATATAGAAAAATAAAAATAAATAAATCCTCCTTTTTTCCTAGTTCAAAAAGAAAGTTTTCCTAGAAGCCTAATCAATAAAAATGTAACATTATTTAAATGATATGTTAAATAGCAAATGGATAAAACAAATCAAAACAGCAGAAGAAAAGATTTTTGGTCACTGTATTTCCCCCCAATATAAAACAATCAAAATGTTGTTTAAACTGCAAAATGTTTTCAATCAAAATGTCAGCTTAGTGCAGCCCTTATACAATTCAATCAATGGAAAAATAAAAAAGTTATGGGTCTCAGAAATTTGTGATACAAACCAGTTTTTATTTTTACAAAATTGTGAATTTTATTAACCATTAAAATAGAAAACATTATATGTTTGGTAATAATTTTTCCAGGACATTTTTAGTGGACAATCATTGTCATAATAACAAAACCTAAGAAAAGACTATTTAAAATTTATGTTTATTATTACCATTTTAACCCATTTGGATTTTTTGCCTTTTTCAGTACATTTTGTGGTGAAATAAATGGTGAAATAAATGGTGTCATTCAAAAAATACAACTTGTCCAGCAAAAAGAAATCCCTCCCATGACTATTGACAAAAACATAAAAATGCTCCCACATTCCTATTGCCAGATATTTGGTTATTTTCCTTTTACATTACCTTTAATGTCAGTTAGTAACGTCATCATCCATGATCACAGGCTCCATAGGTCACACGCAGTCATATCGTCGCTCATCATTCTGGCTCTCATGCTGTACTTTGCAAGACCCGGCGGAGTACAGCGTGAGACCTGGCAGTTGCTGCTGTTCAAGTCTATGGAGCCCCATTCTTTGAACGGGGCACCATACACTGGAAGACAGAGACTGGAATCATCATGGGACCTCTATGTAGACTATGGCAGACTGGTGTGGTTTTTTTTTTAATAAATGGGTGAAAGAAGAAAACTGTTGGGGAGGGGTTTTTTTTTCAAATAAAGATTTTTTTGTGTGTGTTAATTTAGCCTGTTTTGATTTATCTGAGCTTGGACAGCTAGCCATCATTGATGGAAAAATGAATTCTGAATTTTTTCAACAAATTCTAAAGGAAAAGGTCAGGACATCTGACCATGAAGAAACCCACAGACCAAAGTGCATCACTAAGAGTATATCACAGGAAAAACATTTTTGCTCTCTTGTAACATGCGCATCTGGAAGCTTTACTGCTTGGCCGTGTCATACTGCTTAAGTGTCCCATAACTTCAGCACTCACCAGGAGCAAAATTCAAATACGTGGGCGGTGCCAGCATTGACTGAATGCTGTGCCCGCTCTGACTGAATGTGACTGAATCACACCCCTATGACTGATTGAGAAAGTATGAATATAAGTATATAAATTGTTATATACTCATTATATTTGCACCAATTTTAATGAAAAAAGCGTGATAGTGATGCACATTGCGTCACTAACAACACAATGGAGGCAGTTTACATAGATAAGACATGACAGGTTCCCTTTAAGCCAGGGGTCTCAAACTCGGCTGTATATATGGGCCGCACATAGAAAATATGTGAATTTGAAGGGCTGCATTCTCTGCAGAATGATATGAAATTTTTAATAATACCATATTGTTTTTTCTATACACCTTTTGGATCATTTTTTGAACATTTTTGGCTTTTTTAATTTTATTCTTTTAAATTCCATTCATTTTATGGGCTATAATACAGTTTTATAGTTTTTACAAGTTTACAGTTTGACAGTATTTGCAATTTTTATTTCCTTTTTGTCTTCTCTAATTGGCAACATACAGTGATTTTTTTCTTCAAATTAGCACCATTTCTTACCAACATCTTATAGTAATGTCCCCATCTTGTAGTAGTTTCCCCATCTTGTAGTAATGTCCCCATCCTTGTCTGCATCTTGTAGTAATGTTCCCCATCTTGGTCCTAATGTTGTTGTAATATGCCCATCCTGGTCCCAATGTTGTAGTAAAGGGCCCATCCTGGTCCCCATCTTGTAGTAATGTGCCCATCCTGGTCCTCATCTAGTAGCAATGTTCCCATCCTGGTCCCCATCTTGTAGTAATGTGCCCATTCTGGTCCCCATCTTGTAGTAATGTGCTCAGCCCGGTCCCCATCTTGTAGTAATGTGCCCATCCTGGTCCCTATCTTGTAGTAATGTGCCCATTCTGGTCCCCATCTTGTAGTAATGTGCCCATCCTGGTCCTCGTCTTGTAGTAATGTGCCCATCCTGGTCCCCATCTTGCAGTAATGGCCCATGCTGGTCCCTAACTTGTAGAACATTCAACTGAAAAGAATCACTGACTTCGGCGGCCCTCAGAACTAGGCTGCAATCATTACAGGGGCTCCGGTGCCTGCAGGCAGCATTAAGCAGACTCAGGGGCGGCATACTACCCTCGAGCCGTGTGTTTGAGATCCCAGCTTTAAGCAGTGAAATTGAATATACATGTAAGAACCAATATGCTCTGTATTTCAAAATGAATGACTCTTGTAGATATAGACTCCAAAATCCATGTCACAAAAAAGGATAATTGCTGGCATTTTAATGGCATATAAAAATAGTTGAAAAACAGCGTATGCTTGTTTTTTCACCCCTCTTTTTATGCTCTTATAAGATAGAGGTAATCTAGGCCACAACAATCGTTGCCCCAAAAAGAAATGACAGTTCTATGTAAATCCACTAGCATAAACTATTTTTAACAGAGGCATCCTAATAGATTCTTTTTTTGTACTTAATGCTTTTCCCCTACAGAAATCAGAGGTTCATCAGGGGCACCATTGGATGTGAATATAGCATATTTATGTCTAATACCCTCAACATGTTTTCATTAACTATATGACACCCTCCACTATATAGTTTCAACAGGGCTGGCTCAATATATCATTTCAAAAGTATGCAGCCATCTATAATATAACCGTAGATGCGTCCCTCTGTCCGAAGTCTTTATAGACTGCTCAAGCGCGAAGCACCTGAGCAATCTGGCTCCAGACAGAAGAGCGCATGGAGCCGTTACAGGTAAGAGGAGTGTATGGTGCCAGAGATTGTGGTATGTGTAGGCACTGAACGCATACTGTGATCTCCGGCGCCATACTTACATACTTACCTGACCGGGAGGAGCGTTGCCGCGGCGCCTCTGTTCTGGCCGGAGACCGGAGCAGGAGTGCGCCGTCGGAATTGGTATCGGTGCATGTGCATAGAACGCTATCCAGCGCCATTCTACTGAAGACACATTTTCAGTGTGTCTTCAGCAAAATGGCACCGGACAGTGCGGTATGGACATGTGCTTACTCCGGCACCACACTCCTCCTCCGGCCTCCTGCAAAACGGGCAGAGAGAAGTATGCCTGCACAGAAGTGCAAAGGGAACATTGTGTGAGTGAGGTAGGATGTGTCATCCACATGAATCAGAGAAGGAGGACGGCATCACAAGAAGGGAGGAGGCACCGGACCAAAACAGCGACGCCCATCGGACTCGACTGCCCCATAGGTGAGTATAATAAAAGTTGTTGTTTTTTTTTTAATTGCAAGGCGAATTGGAGTCATATGTACAGCATTATAGAATGTTGTCACATGGGGCTGAAAGGTGGGGGCCATAGATTATATCGGAAAAATCGGCTGACAGGTTCCTTTTAAGCAAGGTACAAATGAAAAGAAGAATAATGAGTAGCGATGAGCGAGTACCGTAATATTCATAATCACTATACTTGTAACGAGTACTTTGTAATAATCACGTATTTGTTCCGAATAGCGAGTACAATGTAAGTCAATGGGAAATGCGAGTAATTTTCTGCTGGACCCAACAAAGGGGTCTGGGGGCCTGAGGAAAAGGATGAAATGGATAGGAAAGTGATGAACCAGAATGGGAAGAGGCTGGAGAATGTGTCTGCATGCATTTCTGATTTCTGGTTTCTGGGAATAAGTTTGTCGCAGTGTTACGCCACTTTTACAGACACACAAGAACAACTACCAAGCCTAACCTAAATTGCATGTAACAGGCCAAAAATGCAATATCAAATATATCACTTGTGCAAGTCAAAGGACAAAGGATATATGGTGCCCCCCTCCAGGATGGGTTGGAAAAACTTCTCCAAATGGCTCAGAGATTTTCATTGTCAATATTCCACCTATTATATAGGAAGAGAAGACTTCTTGATACTGTACTACTTGGTCCAGTGCAGAATGTGCAGCATCGTATTTCCAAAAATTACTCCTGGGGGTTGTGTCATAGGTGCAGGGAGATTCCAGGACAAGGGCCTCCCTTGTCAAACATTATGTACGATGGAATACTGTAGTAGTTGTGGCCCTCAATTCAAGTTTTCAGAGGGCCATCAGTCGGCCATCAACAGTCAGTGTAAATTTCTATTGAATATGTATCCCTATCTCAGTTACAATGTGGCACAACCTGTGACAAGGGCCTCCAATGACAAATATTAGTTTGGTAGGACCACTGTACATTTCAGATTTGTCCACTGCACAATGGTTGAAGCAGGAAGCCATCATCACAAGGGCCTCCAATCACAAATAGTAGTTAGCCTGGAGTAGGAATACTGTCCTGGACTAATTTGTCCACTGCACAATGTGCATAGGTTTTCAAAAAATTAACCATCTTGGCTGAGTCATGGTTGAAGCAAAAAGCCATCATCACAAGGGCCTCCAATCACAAATAGTAGTTAGGCTGGAGTAGGAATTCTGTCCTGGTTTGTCCACTGCACAATGTGCATAGGGTTTCTAAAAATTAGCCCTCTGGGCTGAGCTATGCTTGAAAAAGGAAGGAAACTTTTTTTTTATGGGAAGGGGGTGAAGTTAACATCAGTAGCTTGAATCTGTATTTATGGTTTGCTGTCACCTGTAGGGATTACAAACAGTGGAGATATCTAGTCCTTGTTGAATTTAGAGTAAGTCTGTCTGCATTTTCCATGGGGTGGCGTGTGTGCCTATCAGTGATGATTGCCCCAGCGGAACTGAAAACATGCTCAGACACCACACTAGTAGCCGGGCAGGCCAGCACCTCCAAGGCATATAAGGAGAGGTCGGGTTAAGTGTTCAGCTTAGACACCCAATAATTAAAGGGAACTGAAGCGTGAGAAAGAATGCAAGTACCCCTTAAGTACCCCTTGACCATGTTCTGCAACTTATCCCTCCTTGGCATTGTTACAGATAGCCCTTGCTGTTGTACTGGTTTATTGAAAATTGCCCAATTTGTGCACATTTTCCCCCCACCTCTGTTGGAGCTGGTGTTCGTGTCTCTCCCCATTATCCCTTGGTGTTGAAAAGAGTCGGTACCTCTGCCACAATCATTGTCTGAGGGTGATTTTTTCAGCAACTGATTTACAACAGTCCTCTTGAATGATTCCATTGTAAAACTCTTTGGTGACTTCAAAAGGAGAGAAGGAAATTTCTTCTTGTACCGTGGATCGAGAAAGGTGGCCAACCAGTATAGGTTGTTGGATAAAATGTGTATCACGCGAGTTTCTTGCCACAGACACTTAAACATGAACAGTGCCATGTGGGCCAAGTGGCAAAAAGGCAAATGTTCTGTGTCCCCAACAATAGAAACATTGCCCATCCTCTCCTCACGCTGACTGGCCTCCTCCTCCTCTCCAGCCCATCCAGGCTGGACAGACATGAAGCTTGGGTTGGGTGTCCCCTCTGTAGCATCACGAGTCCCCTCGGCAGCACAGAAAAACAAGTCATCTCCCTCCTCATCCTCCTCATCTTCCTCCTCATCACCCAATGTTGTCTGAGAATATTGGCTAGGCTGGGTAGTATCACCCATTGGGAAATCTGGCTCTATACCAACATGCTGGGTACTCAAAGCTTCCTCTTTGAGATTCTGCAGTGATTGCTTCAAGAGACACAGCAACGGGATGGTTACGCTGATAATAGCCTGATCACAGCTCACGAGGTTGCTGCAGTACTCAAAGTTCTCAAGAACCTCACAATTGTCAGTGATCCACACCCAATCGACAGTTATTTGTGGTGGCTGACTTTCAGTCTGACTGGCATACTGAAGCTGGTATTCAGCTACTACACTCTGCTGTTCACTAATCCTCACCAACATATGATAGGTGGAGTTCCACCCCATGGGCAGGTCGCAAATGAGTTGGTGACTTGGCAAATTCAAGCGCTTTTGCAGCGCTGTAAGAGCAGCAAAAGCAGTAGAGGAATGGCGGAAATGGGCGCAAATATGACGCACCTTCTCAAGTATGTACGGCAAGTCACGGTAAGTTTTCAGAAATTTCTGAACAACTAGGTTCAGAAAGTGAGCCATGCATGGCACGTGTACCAGTTGGCCGACCTTTAAAGCCGCCAAAAGGTTATGCCCATTATCGCAGAAGACCAGACTGGGCTGGAGGTGCAGCAGGGAGAGTCACTGATCAGTCTGTTCTTTTAAAGCTTGCTACAGCTCTGCTTGTGTGCTTTCTGACCTAAACAGATCAGCTTCAGCAGAGCGTGTTGCCGCTTTGCCGATGCACTGCTGCACAGGTCCCAGCTTAGCAGTGATGGGTAGGGTAATTCAGCAAAGGATGAGGAGCAGGAGGAGGGGAGAGAGGAAGTGGAATATGAAGAGGCGGAAACCCTGACAGAAGTTGGGCCGGCAATTCTTGGCGTGGGTAGGATGTGTGTTGTTCCCGTTTGCGTCTTTGTCCCACCCTCCACCAGGTTCTCCCAGTGTGCCATGAAAGAAATGTATCGTCTCTGTCCACAACAACTTGTCCAGGTGTCTGTTGTTAGGTGGACCTTCCCGGTTACGGCGTTGGTGAGAGCATGGTTCAGATTGTTTAACACGTGCTTGTGTAGCGCAGGGACGGCATACCGGGCAAAATAGTGGCGGCTGGAAACACTGTATCATGGAGCAGCCACAGCCAAGAGATCATGGAAAGACTGTGTTCCCTCAAGCCTAAACGGCAACATCTCCACGGCTAGCAAATTGGGAATCTGCAAGTTTAGTATTTGTGCCTGTGGGGCTGGGTATTTACGCTTTCATTCCAAGCTCTCAGGCACAGATATTTGAGTGCTTTGCTGGGACAAGGAAGTGGATGTGCTTGATGTTTGTTGTGCGTGAGCAACCGCAGCTTGGGGGCAGAAGGTATGAGTGCCTGCTTCCTGAACAGCATATTCTGAAGGACATAGTCCAGGCAACACGGCATTGGTTTGACCCACAGATGCAGATTTGATACGCTGGATTTCCTCCCACCTTCTGGGGTGCTTGGCTGCCATGTGGTTTTGCATACTGGTGGTGCTTAGGTTGCCTTTGCCCTGGCCTCTTCTCAACTTGGTATGTCAAGTGCTTCATACTACAATGTTTTAATCTAAAGAAATTTCAGAAAAAAAAAATTCCACAAAGCAGCTGAACGCCCCTTTGCCCTGACTTGGTGCTGTTAGAGCCCTTCTGTTTGTTTTTTCCATCTTGTGTTTTGCGGTCACGTGACCATCTGTCTTTATATTCCAGCTCCGCCCTTTTGGCTGTGCTGGATTTCAGTGTTGTTTGACTGTTTTGCTAGCCATGTGCATCTGTGCCTATCTCTGTCAGTTTGCTTGGTCCTTCTGGGACCTCTAGTACCTTTTTGTCAGTTTATCTTTTTGTGTTCTGCAACAACCTTCTCTGTTCAGGAGGTGTCCCATTCTTGTTCCAGTCCTTAGTTCTTTTAGTGACCCCTTCCTTTATGCTATAGGTCTTCATTCAGACTAGCCGAGGACTAAGGCGGGTCTGTTCGCAAGGAACAGGCAGCCCGCTACATCGTAGGAATTCAGCTTAGTCTTACTGTAGGGATAGATTTCCCCTTTCTTTTCTTAGTACTTGTTGCAGATCATAACAGTAAGTCCAGCCCAAAAAAACTAAAAGGAACGAAATTCGGGGATCAGTATGGCTTCCGTCCAGAATTTGGCTCAACGCTTGCAGGGATTGTCTCTGGAGGTGGCAGAGCTCCAGCAACACGTGAGTAGCAGTTCTGGAGCGCATTTTGTGGAACCCAAGGTAGGACTGCCTGATGTTTTTATGGTAAACAGCAAGATTTTTTTCCTTTAAAAATGCTTGTTTGTTATATTTTCATTTGAGACCAATATCCTCTGGGAATGAATCACAGTGCATTGGTTTTATTATGTCACTTATGCACAATGAACCACAAGGGTGGGCCTTTTCTCTCCAACCTAATGATCCATGCTTAAGGTCGGTAAAAAAAATTTTTTCTGCTTTGGGTCTATTATATGACGAACCTGATCGAATCTTATCTTCTAAGGCAGAACTCAGACGTTTGAATCAGGAGTTAGGTGATGTTGAAAATTATTGCACACACTTTAGAAGATGGGCTTCAGAAGTCAAATGGAATGATCCTGCTCTGAAATGTCTATTTCTTGCTGGTCTGAGTGAAAGGGTTAGGGTTTTGCTAATTGCATTCCCCGCACCTGAGACTCTGCAGGATGCCATGCAACTAGCTGTTCGTGTGGATAGGAGGCTGAGAACTAGGCAGAATAAGGTAAAGACTCCTGTAATGCCAGGTCCTAGTTCCCAGAAAATCTGCTCAGACGGCGGAGAACCGATGGAGGTTGGGGAGATGTCGCTCCGCTCTCAGGAAAGAGACCGGAGATTCGCCAAGGGATTTTGTCTTTATTGTGTTAAAGCTGATCATTTGATTAAGTATTGTGAGCTTCGTTTAAGTGAAGAAAAAAAAAGGTCAGTTACGCCCGTAAAGCTTGTTTACGCTCTGCAGGAGTATTTCTTTCAGGGAGTACTACTTTGCAGGAAAATTTGATTGAATTTCAGGTATTTGTGGATTGTGGTTCAACACTTAATGTGATTGATAAAGGGTTTTTGGAAAAACTTAAATTGAAATGCAAACCTTTGTCATCACCTATTTCTGTGATTGCAACTGATAACACTCCCTTGAAATGTATTACTCACAAGGTTGCTGCATTTCCCCTCACTATCAATGGACTTCACCAAGAAATTTTGGACCTGGTTTTATTAAATAATTTACTCTCTCCGGTCCTTCTAGGATTGCCTTGGTTAAAATTGCACAATCCTTTGCTGGACTGGTCTACTAATATGATAAAGTCTTGGAGTCTGAAGTGCTTTGATAAATGTTGTAATGGTCGCATTGCCGCTGTGGAAAAAGGGGAATTACCTCTACCTATTCAAGAATTTTGGAGGGTTTTTTCGGAGGAGGAGTCGCAAGTTTTACCTCCTCATAGGGATTATGATTGCGCCATTGAGTTTGTTCTGGGAGCTATTCTTTCCAAGAGTCGCGTGTTTAATCTCACTATCCCTGAAAGAAAGGCCTTGGAGGAGTACATATAGACTAGCCTGGCTGCTGGTCACATTAGACCTTCTAAGTCACATGTTGCAGTTGGATTTTTCTTTGTTAAAAAAAAGGACGGGGGTTTATGTCCTTGTCTGGAATTTCGTGAAATTACTAAGATTACCATACGCAATTCCTACCCATTGCCATTAATTCCTGACTTGTTTAACCAGATAGTGGGGGCGAAGTGGTTCTCTAAGATTGATCTCCGGGGGCATACACTTTGTTACGAGTGAAGGAGGGTGATGAATGGAAAACTGCTTTTAACACTCCGGTAGGTCATTTTGAGAATCTGATGATGCCTTTTGGTCTTACCAATGCACCTGCATTTTTTCAGAACCTTATTAATGACATCCTGAGACCTTTGAATGGTAAGAATGTGGTTGTGTATTTAGATGACATTTTGATTTATTCGCCAGATCTGAAGTCCCATTGGCAGAGTGTATGTGAAGTTTTGCTGTTATTGAGTGATAATTCACTCTTTGCTAAGCTGGAGAAATGTAAGTTCGCTGTGCAGAAAAATACTTTTTTGGGCTACATTGTCTCCAGTGAGGGCTTTGAGATGGACCCGGTGAAGGTTCAGGCTGTGCAGAAATGGCATAGGCCTATTGGTTAGAAATCTATACAGAGATTTTTGGGTTTTGCCAATTATTGCAGGAAATTCATTAAGAATTTTTCTGTAATTGTTAAGCCTCTAACCGATCTCACCAGGAAAGGTGCGAATACAGCCCAGTGGACTACTGAGGCCATTGAAGCGTTTAAGTATCTCAAAGAGAGGTTCAGTTCTGCCCCTATCCTTATGCAGCCTGATGAGACCAAGCCTTTTTTGGTCAAGGTCGATGCTTCATCGGTGGGGGTCGGAGCAGTTTTGTCTCAGGAGAACAGGGATGGAGTACATCCTTGTGCCTTCTTTTCGAAAAAATTTTCAGAAACCGAACTGAATTATGATGTTGGAAATCGGGAGTTGCTGGCTATTAAACTCGCGTTTGAACATTGGCGTCATTTTTTAGAAGGCACTAGATTTCCTATTCAGGTTTTCACAGATCATAAGAATTTGATATATCTGGATGCTGCCAAGCACTTGAATGCCCGTCAAGCTAGGTGGGCACTTTTTTGTCTCGGTTTCATTTTTCTGTTACCTATATCCCTGGTACTAAGAATGTTAAAGCCGATGCTTTATCTTGCAGCTTCTCTCCTATGGTCGGGGCCGAGGAGGAGGAGAGCATTTTACAGAAAGGAGTTGTGGTGGTGGCATTGGACTCCGTTTTGGAGAATGGGTTTCTGAAAGCTCAAGATGATGCTCCATCTGAAAGCTCAAGATGATGCTCCATCTAACACTCCCCATGGGAGGTTGTTCGTTCCTAGAACCTTTAGGAGAGATTTATTTGTGGAGTGTCATGAGTCTCATTTAGCAGGTCATCCAGGAATTTCTGAGACTAAGAAACTTATCAGTAGCAGTTTTTGGTTGCCTGGATGGCAGAAAGAAGTCATCAAGTGGGTGCGTCAATGTACTGTGTGTGCTAGGTCAAAGGCTTCACATACTCCTGCTGCGGGGTTGCTTTGCCCTCTGGAGGTTCCTTGTGTGCCTTGAATGAATCTCACAATGGATTTTAATACTGATCTGCCTGTGTCCGAGGGTTTTACTGTCATCTGGGTGGTTGTGGACCGTTTTAGTAAGATGTGTCATTTCGTTTCATTCATTAAGTTGCCCTGCGCCAAGACACTCGCTAAGGCGTTTGTTAAGGAGATTGTCAAGCTTCATGGCTTTCCCACTGATTTTGAGGATAGAGGACCTCAGTTTGTTTCTCACTTTTGGCTTGCTTTTTGTGACAGGTTGGGAGTCCATTTGTCATTTTCATCTGGGTATCATCATGAGTCAAATGGACAGACAGAAAGAAAGAACCAGGATGAGAACAGTTTTTGGGTTGTTTTGAGGCGGACAATCAAGAGGTGTGGTCTGAGTTTCTGCCTCTCGCAGAATTTGCTCTTAACAATCATTCATCCTCCTGAGTTGGGAGTTCTCCTTTTTTTTGTTGTACTGGAAGACATCCATCTTTTGGTTCGTTCTCCAAATTGGGGTCGGCGGTGCCGGAGGAGGAGAATTTTTCTGGTGATTTGGAGAGAGTTTGGACTATGTACGTTGCAACCTTCAAGAGGCTAACAAGAAGTCCAAGAAGTATTTTGACAGGAAAAGTAAGGAAGTTTTGTTTTCTGTGGGTGACATGATTTGGTTGTCCTCAAGGAACTTGCGGTTGAGGATTCCCTCTAAAAAACTGGGTCCTAAGTTTGTGGGTCCATTTAAAGTGCTTCAGGTTGTTAACCCGTCTGCGGTTTGGTTGGATGTCCCTACTTCCTGGAAGATTAATCCTGTGTTTCATGTTTCCTTGTTGAAAAGGCTGATGTATCAGATAGAGATTCCACTGTCACAGGACCTCCTGTGGTGGAAGACGGCAAATATGAAATTTCTCGTATCTTGAATTCTAGATGGCATAGAGGGAGATTACAGTATCTCGTCTCCTGGAAGGGTTTCGGTCCCGAAGATATCTCCTGGGTAAGGGCGGATGATGTCTCTGCTCCTAGGCTTGTTAGAGCTTTACACAAGAGGTTTCCAGAAAGACCTGGGCCTGGAAGATCAGGAGGATCCTCATAAAATAGGGGGTACTGTTAGAACCCTCCTGTTTGTTTTCTCCATCTTGTGTATTGCGTTCAAGTGACCATCTGCCTTTATATTCCAGCTCCGTCCTTTTGGCTGTGCTGGACTTCAGTGTTATTTGACTGTTTTGCTAGCCATATGCTACTGTGCCTATCTCTGTCAGTTTGCTTGGTCCTTCTGGGACCTATAGTACTTTTTGTCAGTTTATCTTTTTGTGTTATGCAACAAACTTCTCTGTTCAGGAGGTGTCCCATTTTTGTTCCAGTCCTTAGTTCTTTTAGGGACCCCTTCCTTTATGCTATAGGTCTTCGTTCAGACTAGCCGAGGACTAAGGCGGGTCTGTTCGCAAGGAACAGGCAGCCCGCTACATCATAGGGATTCAGCTTAGTCTTACTTTAGGGATAGCTTTCCCCTTTCTTTCCTTAGTACTTGTTGCAGATCATAACAGGTGCACAGCGGGGGTGCTCTTGGGAGCAGTTGACCCAGTTCTTACTCTGGGCAAACCAAGACCCCATGGTGCATGTGTTGGTGCTACATATCCATCTTCCTCTGTGTTGCTGTCCTGGCTATGCATGCCAATAGTCCAAGTCGGATTAGTGGACTCATCATCGACCACCTCATCTTCCATCTCATCGTCATTCCCAGTTGACATTGTAAGCTGACCTGAAGGCAACTGTGTCTCATCATCATCAGCCTCCACTTCTGGAGACAGTAAATGATGTTCCACCAAGTTGGTTTCTTCTGGCCGTAGGTCCTCAAATATTTGAGCATCAAAACATGCCACCTCCTCTTGTCCCTCTTCAATGCTGAATGATGATAGGCCAGAGCCAACCAAAGGATACGTATCAAACAGATCCTCGGAGTGGCCAAGCTTGGGGTTATATGACTTCTGTGACTGATAATGGCGATAGGAAGGAGAATCAGCTTCAGGATTGGATGGGCCAGCCTTCTGTGTATCCACAGTAGACTGTGTGGTCGTGGAAGATTTGTTGCTGCTTGACAAATGCGCAGAGGCCTTGTCTGCTATCCAAGACAGAATCTGCTCTCGCTCTTCTGGCTTCCACACACGTTTACGTTCCAGACCGGGATTTTTTTCCAGGAACATAGTGGATGCATCAAGCTTCTTCTGACCTGACACAGTCTGAGTGCCTTCTTGAGCACCACAGACAACACCATGTCCACATACACATCCCTTAACAACAGGTTTTTTGGTCCTTTTGGGTTTTGTTGACAGATTTTCAGATGCTGATAGCACAATCAAAGCTAGCTGTCACAGACGAAATAGTGGTAAAAATGGCCTGGTGCTTGTTTGTAGCAGGCTGTAGGAAATGTTTGGACTACTGCTTTGTGCAGGGAAATCAAAGATCTTTTGCGTACATTAATACAGACAGAAGGTAGTCTGACACCCCAAAATAGTGGTTAAAATGGCCTGGTGCTTGTTTGTAGCAGGCAGTAGGAAATGTTTGGACTACTGCTTTGTGCAGGGCAATCAAAGATTTTTTAAGTGGACTAATATGGACAGAAAGCAGGCTCTGACCCCTAAAACAGCAGGGAAAAGAGATAAGTGCTAAAAAAAAAAAAAAAAAAAAAAAAAAAGGCAGCACATAATGCTAATTCTGTGTGTGCAGGAAAAATATTGCATCGCCTCTGACAAGAGCTGTTTTAAAATGGACACTGGAAGAACACTTTATCCTCTCCCTAACTAATACACAAGCTCTCCCAAGTACACTGACTTTGTTGTGTGCGTCTAGCTCTGAAAAGAGCTATTTTTTGGTGGTATTATGGAGCTAGTGAGCGGCTCCTTTAAACACAGAACTAGTACCCACTGCAGGTAGCCCTTACAAGGGCTTTTGTTTGATCAAGAGGTCTAAACACTCTCCCTAGCAGCTAAGTGATCTCTCCCTATGCTTATAGAATGCAAGCACAAAATGGCGGTGACAGGGCTTAAATAGACCCTATGACGCTGGGCGGCCAGCCAATCACAGTAATGCCACAACCAAGATGTCTGCGGCATTACTGTGATTGGTTAAGAAGCCCAGCATGTTTAGTGGCTGCAAAAGAGGTGCCAAAACTGCAGGGCGGGACATCCGAATAAAGCGAGGCGAGTACACAAATACTCGCCCAATAACGATTAACCCAAATACTGTACTATCCGTGCAAATAGCGAATAGTAACGAATACACTCGCTCATCACTAATAATGAGCAAATGACAAACAGGTGTAAAACATCATAATCTATACAAGAAAAGGCTCAAATGGGATGAATCAGGTATTTAGTGATGTTTAAAGAAGCACTCCCACTAACTTTTTTATTGATTAAATGTATGTGTATTTGCATGTATTGTAGTGTGTGCGTCCAGCACCGTTCTTCTCTGTTTTTCTGTGACATGACGGGTCTGCAGACTGGCTAGGTCATGCTGCACTCTACATGACCCAGAGGTCTCTTTTAAAATGAAAGTTTATGGATTATCAGACTGAGACTCCATGAGCTTAAATTGTAAAAGAGACTTCCAGCTCATGCACAGCGCATAGAGCGAGCCGGCTAATCTCAATTGTGGTGACGTCACTTAGACACAGAGAAGAACGGCGCTGGACACCAGAGAGCAGCGGTAGGTGAGTGTATTAATACACTCATACTACACCACATGCACATACACACAAATAATGAAGAAAAAAGATAGTGAGTGCTTCTTTAATATACTTTTGACTATTGTTCTAATTAATATTTAAATGGTGTAATAATTTTTTTCTAGATACTGAGTCTGACTGTATTAGACGAACTTTACACGGATTAATCACGCACCACTAAACAGTACATTAGATGTAAAAAAGATGATAATATTCCATATCTTTCAACAATGCAATGCTAAGCATTCACAACACACAATGAAAGAAAAATGCTATAAAGTCATTTATTATTCAGTCTGAGCACTGTTGCCAATCACTTCTGCAATCCCATCTCTTTGATGTAGTGTTCAGTTCTCCTTTATACTTTACATGTAGATGTTTCTGATGTCATAAGAATGAGCAATATGACATGTGTTGTGTTAAGGAAGCATGCATAATTTCTCTAATTAGATCTGAGCTGTCTTCAGGACGTTGTATGCTGGTATGTAAATTCTAGTCAAGCGTCTGTGAGCTGAAAATGTTTGTACTGCCAAATCATGCATAAGTGGCAATCTTGAAAATGTGAACAGCTTTAACAAAAATTTTCTTTGCAGTCTCATTATGCATTGAGTAGGCAATTTCATTTACATTAAATAGGTAGCCCTGGTATGAAGGGCACAAATAGAATAGCTGCTGGACAGTATAAAATTATTATCTATTGAAATATGCCAATTGCTTTTTCTTTATAGTAATAATAAACTCTGAGAATAAACTTTCTGGATTTAATAGGAAAGAAGTACATAATTGACAGTAGTAGTATTGTTTAAAAAATACATAAATTTTAGTGGATTGTAAAAAATCAAGCTGACAGATAACAATTAATATATTTCATAGTTTCATAAATCTTTTTATGGAGGTATACAAAAAAAACATTTTGTTGTCTTTTGGATGACTAGAACAATAACTCTAATGAAATAAGTATTGGTGATAAAGAAGAATTGCACCAAAGTAAGTTAAACAGAATCTAGCTATTTCTTTATGAGCACACTTGATACAGGGTTCTCAAATACATACCCCGTGGATCGCATGCTGCCAATAAGACTTCATTTGTGCCCCGCAGAAAATGAAGATCCCTAGATGATCCAGGAAGGAAAGGGGCCCATCAACAAAGGCGCTTTTTTCAGTTTAACCCCTTTCTAACGTGAGATGTATCTATACGTCCCTGTGGCTTGGAATTTATCAAGGCAGTGGTCTGATTCTGACAGCTGACACCCGGCACTCAGTGCCTGGAGCCGTGCCCGACACTTTAACCCCCTAAATGCTGTGATTTCAGCATTTACAAAGTGAGGAGAGGGCCAGAAGCCGCTCTTTTCTTGGATCGGAGAACCTGTGTCCTCATTGCAGGGTCTCGATCATTGCCATGGTAACCCGATGTCATCATGACGACATCCGGGTCATCAGGCACTAGCAAGTTAGTTAGATCATGCGCACTGCATGATCTAACTAACTTGAGTCTGCAGCACTGACAGGTTTTAAGGTATAGCAGTGGTTCTGCACTGCTATACCTTCTAAACGCGATCAGACTGCAGAAAGTGAAAGTCCCAAAGTGGGACTAAGTAAAAAAAGTGGAAAAAAAAGTTGTAAAAATATTTTTGAAAAAAATAACAAAATAGTAAAAAAATATATATACTGTATAAATACAGTATATTGTACCCATAAATAAATATTACTATGAAAAAAAAAAAAACAATAAAAGTAAACATAGTTGGTATTGCCGCATTCGGAATGACCTGACATATAAAACTGTCCCACTAGCTAATCCCTTTAGTGCACACGATAAAAAATAAAAAATGAAGCAAAAATCGATGCTTTATCAAAATACAGCCGAACAAAAAGTAGAATAAAATGCAATCAAAAAGACAAATGTAAATAAAAATGGTACCGCTGAAAATTTCATCTTGTCCCACAAAAAACAAACTGCAATACAGCTCCATCAGCGGAAAAAGGAAAAAGTTATAGCTCAGAATAAAGTGATGGAAAAAAATTATTTTTTCTATAAAATAGTTTTTATTGTGTAAAAGCGCAAAAACAACAAAAAAAAATGATATAAATGTAGTATCGCTGTAAACGTATTGACCCGAAGAATAAAGCTGCCTTATCAATTTTACCACATGCGGAACGGCATAAAAAAAAAACAATTCCTGAATTGTTAGTTTTTGTTTATTCTACTTCCCAAAAATCAGAATAGAAAGCGATCAAAAAAGTCACGTGCCTGAAAATGGTACCAATAAAAACATGTACTCATCCCGCAAAAAAAACAAGCCCTTACATGACTCAGCCAAAATATGGAAAAATTATAGCTCTCAAAATATGGCGATGCAAAAACTATTTTTTTTTTTAATTCATTAGGAGAGAGAAGGAAGGGGGGGAAAGAAAAAACGAACATGTGACCGCCTAATATGGCAAAAAAATATTCAGTAGTAAGGAAGTCCTTAGCATGGGGTGAACCACAGAAATGTGCATATGAGGTAATCCCTAAATGTTAAGCCATATAGTTGGCATGTATCAGTTGGGCCACATACAGTAAGGTCCATATATATTTGGACAGAGACAACATTTTTCTAATTTTGGTTCTAGACATTACCACAATGAATTTTAAACAAAACAATTCAGATGCAGTTGAAGTTCAGACTTTCAGCTTTCATTTGAGGGTATCCACATTAAAATTAGATGAAGGGTTTAGGAGTTTCAGCTCCTTAACATGTGCCACCCTGTTTTTAAAGGGACCAAAAGAAATTGGACAGATTAAATAATTGTAAATAAAATGTTCATTTCTAGTACTTATTTGAAAACCGCTTGTTGGCAATGACTGCCTGAAGTCTTGAACTCATGGACATCACCAGACGCTGTGTTTCCTCCTTTTTAATGCTCTGCCAGGCCTTCACTGTGGTGGTTTTCAGTTTCTGTTTGTTTGTGGGCCTTTCTGTCTGAAGTTTAGTCTTTAACAAGTGAAATGCATGCTCAATTGGGTTGAGATCAGGTGACTGATTTGGCCATTCAAGAATATTCCACTTTTTTGCTTTAATAAACTCCTGGGTTGCTTTGGCTTTATGTTTTGGGTCATTGTCCATCTGTAGTATGAAACGACATCCAATCAGTTTGGCTGCATTTGGCTGGATCTGAGCACACAGTATGGCTCTGAATACATCAGAATTCATTCGGCTGCTTCTGTCCTGTGTCACATCATCAATAAACACTAGTGACCCAGTGCCACTGGCAGCCATGCATGCCCAAGCCATCACACTGCTTCCACAGTGTTTTACAGATGATGTGGTATGCTTTGGATCATGGACTGTACCACGCCTTCGCCATACTTTTCTCTTTCCTTTTCTGGTAGAAGATGATCTTGGTTTCATCTGTTCAAAGAATGTTCTTCCAGAACTATGCTGGCTTTTTTAGGTGTTTTTTAGCAAAGTCCAGTCTAGCCTTTTAATTCTTGGTGCTTTTGCATGGCTTGCACCATGCATTGAACCCTCTGTATTTACTTTCATGCAGTCTTCCCTTTATGGTAGATTTGGATATTGATACGCCTACCTCCTAGAGAGTATTGTTCACTTGGTTGGCTGTTGTGAAGGGGTTTCTCTTCACCATGGGGATTATTCTGCGATCACCCACCACTGTTATCTTCCATGGGCGCCCAGGTGTTTTTGCATTGATGAGTTCACCAGTGCTTGCTTTCTTTCTCAGGATGTACCAAACTGTAGATTTTGCCACTCCTAATATTATAGCAATTTCTCGGATGGGTTTTTTCTGTTTTTGCAGCTTAAGGATGGTTTGTTTCACCTGCATGGAGAGCTCCTTTGACAGCATGTTTACTTCACAGCAAAACCTTCCAAATGCAAGCACCACACCTCAATTCAACTCCAGGCCTTTTATCTGCTTAATTGAGAATGACATAACAAAGGGATTGCCCACACCTGTCCTTGAAGTCCAAGTCAATTGTCCAATTACTTTTTGTCCCTTTAAAAACAGGGTGGCACTTGTTAAGGAGCTGAAACTCCTAAACCCTTCATCCAATTTTAATGTGGATACCTTCAAATGAAAGCTGAAAGTCTGAACTTCAACTGCATCTGAATTGCTTTGTTTAAAACTCATTGTGGTAATGTCTAGAACCAAAATTAGAAAAATGTTGTCTCTGTCCAAATATATATGGACCTAACTGTAATTGGCATATGTCAAACTAATGGGTACTTACAATGAATAGCCACGCTCCCAATCCCGGGCATGTGTCCATGCCGAATGGGAGCATGCCCGGGATTGGGAGCGTGGCTATTCATTGTAAGTACCCATTAGTTTGATATATGCCAATTATGTGGCCCAACTGATACATGCCAACTATATGGCTTAACATTTAGGGATTACCTCATATGCACATTTCTGTGGTTCACCCCATGCTAAGGACTTCCTTACTACTGAATATTTTTTTGCCATATTAGGCGGTCACATGTTCTTTTTTCTTCCCCCCCTTCCTTCTCTCTCCTAATGAATTAAAAAAAAAATAAAAATTCTTATTTAATTTATTTGTAAATGTTGCACATCGTGGTGACATGGGATAATGTTTACATAACTTCACACACTTTGTTAATATGTGAGATATATTTGCAACTCTGCACATTCTTGGAGAGATAGTGAAACATATATTGCTGCACATATATATATTGATGGAAGAGGGTTTGACATAGCATATGTAATTGCACTTTATATATTTTGGTCAATTTTTATATAGTTCTTATGTGACAATCATGTGTATACATTTATAATTTGTTATGTATGGACTGGTAATCCTATTTATTAATTGGCTGCTCCCTGTATGAATTTTTCTATACACTACCCGGATATGCGCCCCTGTTTTTAAATGGTTTTAAAATATGTTATTTTTATCATTGTTTGCTATCCACTTGTCTGTCACCTGTAATTAATAAGTAAAATAATTTTTTCACTACATTTGATGTTTGGGACTTATGTTTTGGTTTTCTCTCCTGCTTTTTTCGTCTGTTTTTTCCGACTGTCCCTTACCTTCACGCTTGGTACGAAATCCTGGTCGGTAATTACCGATATATATTACTAATGTAAATAAACATCTATATCTTCAGGAATATATTTTCGCAGGTACCCTTGTATTGTTTCACTATCACTTGTCTGCATAGCTTCATGGTAAGGCATCAGCTGCTGAAACTGTCACGGTTGAAATCCCAATAGAAATATTGTTATTATTATTTATTTTTTTAAATTATGCCTGTTTAGCACACAAACTACAGGGGTGTTTTACTTTTAATATGTGACATTTTGATTGTCGTCCTGATGTGTTAAGAGTTTCAGACCCGCTGTCTATTTACATGGTAAATTACATAGCCAAAGTAAATTAGGAGGCATTAATTTACAGCATATCTATTTCTAAGTGACTGTACATTTGCATAATTTCTTAAAGGAGTCTAATGATAAAATTTTCTTATTGTCAATTTTTCTTTCCATCCACCCAAGAACTGGCTGCAAACTCCGATTTACTTTTGCTATGTAATTATTATTATATATCACTACCTAAGTAATCAAGTAATGAACATATAGTTTAATGGTAAGGCTTCTGTGTCACATAGTTTTGGTTTGAAAGGTAATAATAGTAGTAATAATAATAATAGTAGTAATAATAATAATAATAAAAAGTTCAGTGTCCCTACAGGTTTCTCTTGGCTTATGAGATTAACCATGATAATACTCAGGGGGTCTAAAAGTAATTGTGATTCTTATTCTGATGTGTGAGAAAAGTCAGATATCAAAGCCAAGCATCACTGAAGTTTGTGTGCTATCCAGGATCATTTAAAAAACAAAAGATTATTTTTCTGCACCAGGGATTTGAACTCAGAACACCCACTCTGTGAGGAAAGAGAGTTATCATTCTGCCATAAGCTCAAATTATGCTGCCAAATGTTTTTTCTTGGTTTATGATATTCACCATGCAAATGCTCATGGTGTCTGGAGTCCTTCTGATTTTGATTTTGATGTGTGATGAAAGTCAGGGATCAAATTCATTCATCAAACTCATACATCATTTGAATTTGGTTTGGACAATGTCTGTGTGAAAGTCCTGATTGCACTGGAAATAACATAACCAAGTAAAACGCCCACTTTTCTGTAAGGAGTGTATAGCTCATTGGTAAGTGTACTGATTGCAAACCATATGCTTTTGGTTTCAAGTCCAAGTAGGGACACTCAACTTTTTACTGTTAATTATTATTACTAATAATGTATTATTATTACTATTATTATTACTATTACTATTATTATTATCCTTTCAAACCAGAACTATGTGACACAGGTTCCTTACAATTAAACTGCAGGTTCATTATTTGATTATTTAGGTAATGATATATAATAATAATTACATAGCAAAAGTAAATTGGGTATTTGCAGCCAGTTCTTTGGTGGATGGAAATAAAAATTGACAATAAAGAAATTTTATCATTAGACTCATTTAAGAAATTATGCAAATGTACAGTCACTTGGAAATGTAGTAAATTAGTGCCTCCCAATTTACTTTGGCTATGTAATTTACCATGCAAATAGACAGCGCGTCAGAAACTCTTAACAAGTCAGGATGACAATCAGAATGTCAGATATTAAAAGGAAAACACCCCTGTAGTTTGTGTGCTAAACAGGCATAATTTAAAAAGAATAATAACATTCCTAATGGGATTTGAACCTTGACACTGTAGTTTCAGAGGCTGATTCCTTACCATTGAGCTATCCAGTCAAGTGATAGTAACTAGCAGCTTTTCTTGTCTTATGAGATCAACCATGAAAATACCCAGGGTCACTAAAAGTCATTGTGATTCTGATGTTTGAAGAAAGTCACATATCAGACTCACACATCAAAATCAAACATCATTTGAATTTGGATTGACTGCAGTCTGTGCATAAGTCCCAATGAATTTCAATCAGGTTTGCACTGAAAATCATATAACCAAATAGAACTCCTATATTTCTTCAGCTGAGTTAATAGCTCAGTGGTTAGTGCACTTGTTTCTGGACACGGAATTTTGGGTTCAAGTACCATCAGTGAACAATGACTATTTTTTTTTAATTATTATTATTACAGTTGTAAAAGTCACTTGTCAAAGTCACTTGTCAGAATCACTTGTCAAAATCACTTGTCAGAATCATTTGTCAGAATCATTTGTCAGAATCACTTGTCAAAATCACTCGCCAAAAACACTTGTCAGAATCACTTGTCAGACAAGGTGTTTAGCCTCAAACTGACATCATTCTGGTGTTTGATTTTGATATCTGATCATGTCCTATAATGGACACTGTTTGATGGTGTCACTGTCACAGGCTACATCATCCTGTTGTGAATGAGATTGATGATGTGACATATATTTCATTATGCCCTCGCTAATACATTTGCCAGAGGCAAAGTAGGCTAATTGTGATCTATGTTTTGTACTTTTACTGTCAGGACAGTTGCGGTCAGAACTACCATTTGGACTGCTGCTAGTGTCCCCCCACATTTTGGGCACTGTTTTTTTCAGAGTTTGCCAGAGATTTTTTCCCTCACGGTGCAATGTCTGTTGCCAGTGACACATTTTGGTTTAACATACATATTAGACACAAGTATAATATTTAATTCCTTTATCAAAATTAGATTTCACAGCAAACCAACTCTGGAAAACTATGGAATCAATCTCGAATGTAAGGCTTGGTTCACATGACGACCAAATAGCTAGTGCAACATCAGCCTGCCTATAATATTGGTGCAGCATGTATATTTTGCAATTTAACAGTTTAAACAGATGTGCAAAAAGAAACTTGCACTATTGAATGACTCTAAGGCTTGGGTGACAGAGCACAGATTCTCTGGATCGATTACATTAATGACACTCCAGTCAAACTCTTATCCAAGTTTGATCAGAGTGTCAGCTTAGTGTTATCAGATTCTCTCGAATGAGAAAATCAAAGCACATGTAAGTAGAAGATGGAGAATGGGGCACTGTTACACTGATTAAAATTATACCTTTGTTGATGAAATCAATCCTGTGGTTCTTTTTTAATCTTTATATTCATTTCTGAGATAATGATATGCTCGTGCTTCGGGGTAACCCTTTGGGGAGGAGCTTTATGTGGTGCTCTGTCTAGCACCGGCGTCTCTGCGTCTCTCAAAGACGTTGGCCCCCCTCACCACTGGGGCTCCCGGCCGGTGTGTTCCGCTCTTCCGGCCTTCCTCCACGCCGAGTCAGCCCGATCCGCACATCCGCACTCCCTGTCTCTTAAAGGTGCCGTGCGTGCCATTTTAAGATGTCCCTGGCCAATGGCCGGAGGACATTAACTATTTAAGGCACCTCCTCCATCATGGATGTTCCAGTGCAATGCTGAAAATTTGTTGTGATAAGACTCTTGTCAGTTCTCAGGTCCCAGTGCTTGCCCGCCAGCCTGTCTATCAACTGTGCCTGTAAGCCTGTCTATCAGCTGTGCCCACCAGTCTGTCTATCAGCCGTGCCCACCAGCCTGTCTATCAGCCGTGCCCACCAGCCTGTCTATCAGTCATACCAGCCAGCCTGTCCATCAGCCATGCTCGCCAGCCTGTCTACCAGTCATGCCCACCTGCCTGCTTACCAGCCGTGCCCTCCTGCCTGCCTTCCAGCCATGCCCGCCTGCCTACCAGCAGTGAACGCCTGCCTGCCTACAGCCGTGCCCATCTTCCTTTTTATCTGCCGTGCCTCCCTGTGCATGCCTTCAGTCCCTTGGCAGTCACCTGCCCTCCCACCAAGGTCAGTCCCGGAGTAGCACCTGGTTCACCTCCCCGGTCTTTCCTTGGTTCACGGAGTCGACTAGCCACTGAACAGCTAATGTCGGTCAGGGCGAGGCCTCTAGTTATGCCCCTCTGGTCCCTCTTTGTTCCACGGAACAGTGGTTCCACCACTTGGCTCCTTAACACTCTACTTATGTATTCCACTGTATGGCTTCTGACAGGTCACTGTGCCTTCAGTGACCTGCCTACTATTTTAAATACTGCCTGGGTAATTGAGGTAGAAATCAAGATATTTTCCTACAGCAAAATGGCCCAGCCACCCGCACATGCACATCTCTTGTTTGCTGAGAGATGCTACTGCTCAAACGCGGCAAGTGGTGCCATATTGCTTCAGGCAATTTTCTTTTTCCTCCAGCAAAATGAAATGTCTTGCGGCGCTTGCGCAGTAGCATCTTTCGGAAAGTGATAGATGCTACTACGCGCGCGTGGGTGCCATTTTGCTGGAATAAAAAGAATTTGGCTCCAGCAATATGGTGCCACAGGCCGCGCATGTGCAGTAGCATCTCTTGGCAACCGAGAGATCCTACTGCACAAGCGAAGTCGGCAACGCCATATTGCTGCAGGCAATTGTATATTTCTAGCGGCGCTTGCGCAGTAGCATCTATCGGCAAGTGATAGATGCTCCTGCGCACTCGCGGATGCCATTTTGCTGGAGGAATAAAAAAAATTTGCCTGCAGCAATATGGCGGCAAACAAGAGATGCTATTGAGCATGCGCAGGCAGAAGGGCAATTTTGCTACATGTAAATTTCTAGATTTCTACCACAATTACTCAGGCATTATTTTAAATAGTAGGTAGGTCACTGAAGGCACAGTGACCTGTCAGAAGCCATGAAGTAAAATACATAAGCAGAGCACCAGATAAAGTCCCTCCCCAAAGGCCCACCCCGAAGTACGAGCATATCATTATCTCAGGAATGAAAATAAAGATTAAAAAAGAACCACATAATGGATTTTAACAACAATGATATCATTTTAATTAGTGTATTGGCACCCACCTGAAAGTGTATATGGTTTACTGAGCACAATCATGCTGACAGCTGAGCTTTAACTGGACTGTTAGTCCTAGACCTCTGCCAGAACTAGCTTCAGCTAATTGTGGCTGGTGTGCTATGTGCCTATTGTTTTTCTTGATGATCTTGCGTTACCTGACCTTGGACCTCCTTCTGATACCTGACAACGCCTCTGTCTCTTCCCTCTGTTTATGATGTACCCTCCTGGCTTTTGACCTTGAACTCCTTGACTATCCCGACTCATGGCTTGTCCATGAGAAGTGACTCAGCTTCACACATACCTTCTCCCCAACCTTAAAATAAGGTCCATCAGAGCATCTTCTGTTTTCAGAAGAGGCCTGTCTACTTGGTGCCCTCCTCAGGTATTCTGTGAAGTCATACTAGATAAGCCTTAGTTTGCATTTTTGTGGTTGAATTTTCCAACCTCAACGATGTCCATATTGTATGTTGAAAAAGAACCAAAGCAAGGCTAATATCCAAGATTGCAGAAAAATGGAAAGGTCTAAACAGATTCTTGATACTGTTAGTTTATCACAAATTTGGCCAAATGCAGATTGACCATCAGTCTGAATTGGTGAGATGAGATATAACACCAAAGAAATTGCTCAAGTGTTGGATTACCACATTCAGTCTGACCATTAATCTCTTTGTGAAAGGCAAATGAAATGGACAATTTAATTTTGATCTTATCACAGAGTTCAATCTAGAATTTGGGATCAAACTAAGTTCCTTGATTGCAAACAACATTTTCTGGAATCCCGTGTAGACGTACAATGTGTTTAATGAATTTTTTTATTGTGGCTTCTGAAAGTATTCACCCCCTTTGGCTTTTTACCTATTTTGTTACATTACAACCTGTGTTTAAATATTTTTATAATCTGATATGTGTGTGATGCATCAGCACTAAATAGTTAAAGTTGGTGATGTGAAGCGGGAAAAATATAGGTATAAATTACATTTATGGGATCAAATAACTAAAAATTGGCATATGCATACTGTATATATTCATCCCTCTAGCTGTGAAGCCCCTAAAAATTTCTGGTGCAAGCAATTTCCTTCATAAATCACACGCTTAGTGAAAGGAAGTCCACCTGTGTGCAATGTAAGTGTCACATGATCTGTCGGAATATACACACCTTTTCTAAAGGGCCACAGAGGCTGCAACATCATTATGCAAGAGGCACCACTAACCAAACAACACCATGAAGACCAATGAGATCTTGAAACAAATCAGAGACAAAGTTGTTGAGACGTACATGTCAGGGTTGGGTTATAAAAAATTATCCAAATTTCTGGTGATCCCCCGGAGCACCATCAAATCCATTATTATCAAATGGAAATAACATGGTACCACAAAAAAACTGCCAAGAGAGGGCGGCCAACCAAAACTCTCTGTCCAGGCAAGGAGGGCATTAATCAGAGAGGCAGCACAGAAAGCTAAAGTAACCCTGAATGAGCTGCAGAGTTCCCAAGCAAAAACTGGAGTATCTGTCTGTAAGGCAGCGCTAGTCATCATACTGGGGGATACTCATTGCACCGGGTCAATTAAAGCACACATGCAATATCTTTCCGGGATTTCACAATGCAGCAGTTTATTATTTATCATAAACCGCTTATCACACATATAATGTCCACGAGCCTTTCCAGTGGCAGCTATGCCCACTTGACTCCAGTTACAGCCTTCAGCAAAGTTACTATAACAATGTCCATATAACGTACCGCTTTTACCTTTTGCCGGGTATTAACGGTTTCGTTCTGCCACCGCTGTGGCTTTTAGGCTTCCCAGGTGGGGGTCTCCAGCCCTCGTACCTTCGAAGGCTACTGGTATGTCTTCACACTTAACATCCAGCTTCTGCCTTTCAGGACTCTTGTCTTTCAAGCCTCTGCCCTCCAAGGCCACTGGCATCGCTTACACCTAAGGATCCAGCCTCGACCTTTCAGGCTTCACCAGGCTTCACACTAATGGTGTCCGACACGGGAACAGGCCTCATGCCTTACACACCCTGTCTCAAGACTGCCAGGGTTTATATATCCTTTAGTACACACCCACAGGACCAGTGCTGATGTCACAGTCATGTCATCAGACATTCTGTGTGCACAGGACCTGTGCTATGTCACAGTCATGTGACCAGTCACCTGAGGGGGAGGTACATGGTCAGCCCAGAACACACCCTGGACCATTACAGTAATGGCAAACAAGCCGCTGCATTACACTGTCCTTACAATCATAATAAGCCATACACACCATAGAGGTGGCCTTTATGGAAGAGTGGCCAGAAAAAAGCCTTTACTTACATTCAAAAATTGTACAGCTCATTTTGAGTTTGCCAAAAGACACATGGGAGGATATCAAAAATGTATGTAGGAAGTTGCTGTGGTCAGATGAGACCAAAATTGAACTTTTTGGCCACCAAGGTAAACGCTATGTCTTGCATCAAACCAACACAGCTCATCATTCCAAGAACACCATCCCCACAGTGAAATGTGGTGGTGTCAGCATCAAGCTATGGAGGTGTTTGTCGGCAGCTGAGGCAGGGAAAATGATTTGAGTCTAAGGTAAAATAGATGGTGAGAAATACAGAGATATTCTTGAGCAAAACCTGTTTCAGTTTGTCAGTGATTTAAGACTAGGACTGAGGTTTACCTTCTAACAAGACAATGACCCAAAGCATACTGCTAATGCAACAGTCGAGTGCTTTAAGGCCACTCAGACTTGAAGATTGCTGTTCACCAGAAGAAACCATCTAACTTGAAGGAGCTGGAGAAGTTTTGCCTTGAGGAATGGACAAAGATCCCAGTGGCATTATGTGGAAAGCTCATAGATACTTATCCAGTTATATACACTGAAGTTTTCAGTTATTCAGTTATTTCAGCCATTGGGCGGCCCTCATAGTAGATCTGGAATGACAAGCACGGGGTCTCCTGCAGACCCCCGATTGTCATGCCAACCCATCAGCACGCCGATGGGTGTGGTTGGTGACGAGCTTCAGATCACATCAGCTGTCATGTACCTGAAAAGATGCGGGCTCAGATACATATTAAAGACTTTTGCCCAATATTCACTTTAAGAAGTAAAAAAATGCAATGCTATAGGTAATCTATGAGCATTGTCGACATGGTAAAGGAACAACCTATGCCACTTGTAAAAACTACTGTTATGACTAGAGATGAGTGTTGTTCTACTCGAACTGTTCGCCAATCTCAAATTCGAGCTGTTTTGGGCGGTGTTCGAGCCGGTCGGCGAACACGAACAATTTGAGAAAAATTCGGCTGTTCGAGGTTATGTTCGATAACTAAAAGCTAAGAAAATAAAAGTATATATCAGTGGCGCTCTTGGGAATAAAACCGAGAGGTCTGCAGCGAATTTAAACAAAACCACAGTTGTCCAAAAAATGCAAATTAAATAAATATAAAAAATTCGCGCTGAGCTGTCGGAGAAGAAGGAGGGAGAGAGATAAATTTATCAATAAAATCAATTTATTATAAATAGGTTAAAAGGTCTAAATAGCAATTCCAAGAAAATAATTGTGAATGTGTCCCCAGAGGTGGGTAGATAAAAAATCCAATTGATAGTAGCCAGTCAGGGTATCAGAGGGACCATAGATTAGCAATGATACCTAGAAGGGGGAGAGAGGGGAGGTGTATCAGTAGGGCATGTTTTGGTTCTTATTGTAGAGGTTGATGAAGAGAGATAATTACCTTCCTTGTATAAGAGTATTCTTATGTTGCGTATTCTCACCGGGGGTGATATCCAAGTGGCTAGAATATATAGGTGCCTATTTGTGCAAGAGATTTTTAAAGAAATTATTAGTTAAAAAGTGTTACAATCGTGCTTATTTATGGTTTTAAAATCGTACTCTTTATGATTTTTAAACCCACAGGATACCTGGTATCGCAGTTCTGTGTATGATCCTATGGCGTTGATTAGAGATAAAAAAGGGTCTTGAGGGAGGTAGAGCAGAGCACTTAGTTAGCCTAGTTGCCCTAGAGAGAGATAGAGAATTGTAACTAATTCAAAATACATGCGTCACTGTATAGGTCTCCCCAATAGGTGGTAGTAGCGGGAGGAGGACCCGATACTAATGTCCAATATATAGTTTATATAGTACCCAACGTTAATATGTGTCCAGTAGATGCACTATCAAGTAGAGTGTATAGTTGCTATCAAAGAGTGGTCAGTATCTCTAGCGGATATCAATATTAATCTTATGGCAAATTAGAGTCTTACAGCAATGAGAGTCTTACCTCCTCTTCGGTATAAATGATTGCAAGGGGCAGTAAGAGTGCAAGCTGGAAGGTGCGTTGCGGGTACTGCTGTTGTCCTTTAGTATATAGATGGTATCTGGTTTACCTCGTGGGTGGTTGAGTAGAGCGGCAGGAGGAAGCAGAGCCCCGGCCGGTGGCTATGTGCTTCCGTCAATATAACCTCGTTGGCGCGCAGATTCAGGTGGAGCCGGCAAGGCAAGAAGGACCTTGCGTGACGTCACTGACACGTGATGGTCATGTGATTCCTCAGGCTACGGAGCGCTGAGAGAGCCAATTCCAATTCCGACGCGTTTCGGAAACGAACGGTTTCCTTCCTCAGGGATGGCTCTCAAAGGTGTACCTGCTGTTTATATACTTTATAGGCGGCCATTGTGGGAAGTCCTTCATTCCAGGTAGGAGGTCCTTCAATCATTGAACGCAAATAATTCAATCTCGCTGTTGAGACCCTTAGGTCTCAGAGTGTCCATATTAAAAATCCACTGACTCTCAATTCTAGACATATACTTAATGTAGTCCCCTTGTCGCCAGTGTTTGGGGACAGTTTGAATACCGGTCACTTGGGTACCAATAATCCTCCCCCCATGTTTCATGGTGTAGTGTCTGGAGAGAGGGTGACCTGCAAATTTATTTTTAATATTTCTAAGGTGCTCGTTGATCCTTACATACAGAGGGCGTTTAGTGCGACCAATGTATAGCTTGTCACATGGGCACTTTAACCCATAAATCACTCCCTTTGTACAGCATGTAATAAAATCACTAATTGGAAGTTCAATGTTTTGATTTTTAATAGTTTTTTGTTTTTTCAATGATAGGCGTTTGCAAACAGAACATTTATGACATGGATAGAAGCCTGTGTGATTATTTGGGTGGGGGCCTTCCATATTATGGGAGTTAGTTATCATTGGATTTTTTACTGTTGGAGCAATTATGTTCCCTAGATTGTTAGCTCTTTTAAAGACAAATTTGGGATGTGGGGGTATTAAATCCCCAATGATTTTGTCCTCCTTCAGGATGCTCCAGTGTTTTCGGACAATTTTTTTTAAAATCTTTGTATTGGCATTGAATTGGGTGATGATGGGGATGTCTGCCAAGGTTTCTTGATTCCTATTGTCCTGATTCATTCCATCATGTTTGGCTTTATCAGTTAGTAGATTTTCACGTTGTGATTCTGAGATAGTTTTATGAGTAGCTAACAAAAAGTCCTTTTTGTAACCTTTGTCCAAAAATTTTTTAGTAAGTATTTGCGTTTCCACCTCAAAATCAGTTTCCCTTGCGCAGTTCCTGTAGATTCTCATATATTGGCTTCTTGGGATGTTTAGTAGCCAGTTTGGTAGGTGACAACTGTCTAAAGGTATATAGCCATTAACGTCAGTAGGTTTGGAGTAAGTACGTGTAAAAAGATGATTTTGTTCAATATAAATATCAATGTCTAGAAAATTCACTTGCTGTTTACTGACGTTAGAGGAAAATTCAAGGAAAAATTCATTAACATTAACTTCCAATAGAAATTCATCAAGTGACTTCTGGTCTCCGGACCAGATGAAAAAAATATCATCAATAAAACGTTGCCAGAGGACCAGATTCGCGTGTAGAGCCCCACCTGGGTAGATATAAAGATCCTCCCATCTGCCTACATATAGATTGGCATAACTAGGCGCGAATCTGGTCCCCATGGCAGTACCCCATTCCTGGGTATAGTAGTTCATCCCATATTGAAAATAATTATGGGACAAGATGAATTCCATACATTCTATAATGAATGTGATTTGTTCTGGGGGGGTATTGCTCAATTTGTTGAGAAAATAAGTAGCAACTTCACAGCCTTTTTTAGGTTGTATTACTGTGTATAGTGATGATATGTCAAGAGTTCCCAGGATATAGTTGTCTTTCCAGGTAATCTTATTCAGCATGGTTAAAATGTGCTTACTATCCTTAATAAAGGCTGGGAGTTGAGGGACCAGATGCTGCAAATGGCGATCAATGAATCTAGAGAGATTGGATGTAAGACATTGGATCCCGGAAATGATAGGTCTGCCAGGGGGATTTGTGAGGGATTTGTGGATTTTTGGAAGATAATAAAAAACAGCCATTCTTGGATGGGGGATATTGATATAGTCAAATTCTTGTCTGTTGATAAACCCAAGGTGTAATCCCTTAGTAGTAAGGGCTTTCATCTCTTTCTTGTATAATAGGGTAGGGTCTTCTTTGACTAATTTATATGTACGGGAATCACTTAATAATCTGTGGGCTTCATGTTGGTACTGATCTTGGTCCAGAATAACTATCCCCCCCCCCTTATCAGCAGGACGAATAACAATGGCCTGATTAGTTTGGAGTTGTTTAATAGCTTTTCTTTCCAGTAGGGTAAAGTTGTCCTTAAACTTACGGCATTTCTTATCACTGACAAGGCGAATGTCACTAGTGACATTCCTTTGGAAACTTTGGAAGGACTCAGAGTATTCATTCAGTGGATTAAAATTGGATTTATTCTTGAGGTCAGTATGAATGTAAGATATGGAGGGAGAGTTCGGAATATGATAGTTCAGTAACGGAGGCTGTTTTTTCAAAAAGTGTTTCTTTATAGCCAATTTCCTCATAAATTGTTTGATACCTACAAACGCCTGAAATTTGTTAAATTTCGACGAAGGTGCATATTTCAGGCCTTTATTGAGTAAGGATATTTCATTATATTTAAGAGTATAGCGGCTGATATTAAAAATGTTGAGATCATGTGCTTTTATCTCCTGTTGATGTTTTTTCTTCTTTTTGGTGAGTTTCCCCCCCCCTGACGCCCCTTTTCCGTTTTTTCTTTGTGCCATCTGAAAAAAATCCGAGTTACTTATTCTTTTGCGAACCTGTGGGCGGTTGAGTGTTGTTTCATTATGTAATGGTGTAGTCGTGTTGATTGGGTCTCCGTTATCTGGCTGTGGGGAAGCAGCACTGCTTTCCAAAGCATGGTATCTGTTTCGTGTAGTTACCGGAGTGTATTGTGTGTTGGGAGTGTTATGAGGGTGAGGGGGAGTAGTGGCAGATGAATGGGTTCTATCTGGTAGTTGAGGAGATTGCGATACGTGTTGGTAGGATGTTTGAGGGTCTCTCTCCAAAGTAGGATATACTGAAAATCGATCATCTGATGGTGTGCCATCTGAGGGTGTAGCATCAATCTGATCAATGGTTTCAAAGATGATGCTAACCCTCCTTTGTGGGCGAGATCTACCTTCAGGGATGGTATCCCTACCAAATTTCTTTTGTTTTTTTAAAATGATTTCTTTTTCCTTTTGTTGTATCCTATTCCTGATACTGTTGGATAGATTAATAATCTCCGGATGTTTCTGATATGGTTTAATTTCCGTATATAGTTTGGATATTTCTGCTTTGGATTCAATTAAATGTTTTTTCCTTTTATCTATTATAAATTGAACAGCAGTGGGGAGGTGCAATCTGTCAGCCAATCAGCAGCGCACACACGGAGCGAAGTGCTTTTTTTCACACAAGCAAGGGCATGTGTGATTGGCAGTGTATGTCACATGTCCTTGCCCTATAAGACCAAGCCATTTTCCCCGTCGCCACCATTTTCTCACTGCTGCAGCTGCGTGTTAGACGGCACCGCTGTTGCTGTGTGCGCTATACCTTGTTAATTTCAAGCCAATTTTCGCACAAATCTACAGATAGCTTGGGAGTAGGGAATAGTTGTGATTGCAGTCCTTTTAAGGACTAGGTTACAGCATTTCCTACGACTTTTATCAGGCAGGTCTTTGCTCTTAAATAGATAGATTGTGGGAGTAAAGACTAATTGTAATTGGAGTCCTTTTCAGGACTAGGTTACATCAGTTCCTATCAGTTTTTGCCAGGCAGGTCTGTGCCAGTGCTGTGCAAGTTTTTTTCACAGCATTTGGCTGAATCTAGCAAAGCTAATCCTTTTTGGCCTATTGCAGAGTGTGTTAGTCAGTGGAGTAGCCTATCTGTGTTGCAAGATATACCACCTGTGTATAGAATACCAATTTTTTTACTGCACCTAGTGAAGTAAAATCTTTTGGGCATAGCATCATTCTATTAGTCCATCTATACTGACCTCCATCAGGTTGCAAACTGAATATAATTTTTTTCTGCATCTAGCTCTGAAAAAATATTTGGGCTTCTAGCGGTGTGTGGGACTTGGTCTATTAGTCCATCTATACTGACCTCCATCAGGTTGCAAATTAAAAATAATTTTTTTCTTCATTTATCTCTGAAAAAATATTTGGGCTTCTAGCAGCGTGTGGGACTTGTTCTATTAGTCCATCTATACTGACCTCCATCAGGTTGCAAATTAAAAATAATTTTTTTCTGCACGTAGCTCTGAAAAAATATTTGGGCTTCTAGCAGTGTGTGGGACTTGGTCTATTAGTCCATCTATACTGACCTCCATCAGGTTGCAAATTAAAAATAATTTTTTTCTGCATCTAGCTCTGAAAAAATATTTGGGCTTCTAGCAGTGTGTGGGACTTGGTCTATTAGTCCATCTATACTGACCTCCATCAGGTTGCAAATTGAATAAAAAAAATTTCTGCATCTAGCTCTGAAAAAATATTTGGGCTTCTAGCAGTGAATGGGACTTGGTCTATTAGTCCATCTATACTGACCTCCATCAGGTTGCAAATTGAATAAAAAATTTTCTGCATCTAGCTCTGAAAAATATTTGGGCTTCTAGCAGTGTGTGGGACTTGGTCTATTAGTCCATCTATACTGACCTCCATCAGGTTGCAAATAAAAAATAATTTTTTTCTTCATTTATCTCTGAAAAAATATTTGGGCTTCTAGCAGCGTGTGGGACTTGTTCTATTAGTCCATCTATACTGACCTCCATCAGGTTGCAAATTAAAAATAATTTTTTTCTGCATCTAGCCCAGCCAATAGTTTTGGCCTAATACCACAGTTTGGCCACTCAGCTCTGCTCGGTTACCATCCATTGTTTTTTTGTGCAAACAACTCCAGAGTTGTGAATTAGTTAACCACCAAAATGAGTGGAAAAAGGCCTGCTGCTGGTGGAAAGGGGAATAGGCGTGTTGGGAAGGGGAAAAAAGGTTGTGTCCGTGGGGTAGGTGCAGAAGAAAGACCATCTTCCAGCCAAACTAAAATGTCTACTTCTTTTAGCGGACAATGTGATAAGATCCCTTTCTTACGGCCACGCCAATCGCTACAAATTCCAGATGAGGCACAAAAACAGCAGGTGCTTCAACGGATATCAAGTGCTCCTTTAAGTGGGCTCTCCTCCACATCAACTTCAACATCACAAATACTCCAGTCCTCAAAGGTGTCACCCAAATCGCACTTGCTTCCTCACAGCTCCCAAATCTCCAGCTGCCCGTCTGAGTATGAGGTAGAACAGATGGTTGAGTCTGCAGAGCTGTTTACTCATACTATAGCCTGGGAATCAGAGGTCGACTCCAGCGCTTCTGTGAATCCAGACGAGGAAATGATCTGCACTGATGCCCAGAATCTTTATGAGTCGGATCCAGGACCAGACGCAGAAGGTTCTGACCATAATGTAGACCCTCATTCCCAAACTGTAACTCCTGTTGGTGGAGACAATGAGGAAGACGATGATAAGACTCAAATACCTGATTGGAGCGACAACTTTAGTTTTTTGTCAGGGCAGGAACAGGTTGGCTCTGAGGACGACGGGTGTGATAACGCACAGGGTGATGATGATGAGGTCGGAGATCCCACTTACTGTCAACCCACAGTCAGCCAAGAGATGAGGTCAGCAGAGGAGGTGAAGGAAGATGCTAGTGACGACGAGGTCAGGTTGCGCCTTCCTGGACAGAGACGTAGTACTGGAAGCACGTCAACAACTGCATCCTCAAACACAACTCTGCCTCTCACCACAAGTCGTGGTGGCTCTTCAGGTCGCATGGGTGCTAAGCCTTGCATAGCCTGGGCATTTTTTCAGATCGATAAAGATGACCCAACTCGTGTTATCTGTAACATTTGTCAGCAAAAGCTAAGTAGAGGCCAAAAAATACATCGTTTGAGTACTTCATGCATGAACCGGCACATGGACATGAAGCATAAGTTGCAGTGGGAAGCTCAGTGTGCTACAATGCGGCCTAGCCGGCCGGGCCAATCACCGTCTGCCATATCTTGTGCATCCGCGGCCTCTTCATCCTCTGTGACTGGGGGGACAGCAGTCACACCTGTTTTGGGGCGCAGACCTGCCACCTCTTTACCCGCAACAGCCAGCGTGATTGGCAGGTCATCATTTTCTTTGGAGGTGGTAACACCAGCTGGTGTTGAGCTCTGTCCGACATCGATAGCACCACCTTTGGATCAAGGCAACCTAACATGTCCGCCTGCATCTTCCTCACAGACCGTCAGTTTGCCGGGGACACCCTTATCAACCCCGTCTAAGCACAATAGCCAGCCCTCGGTCCCTCAGATGTGGACAAGTAAAAGACCATTTCCTCCTAGCCATGAGAAAGCTAAGAGGTTGAATTTCACCATCTGCAAGCTCTTGGCTACAGAAATGCTGCCTTTCCGCCTGGTGGACACAGAGGATTTTCGAGACCTTATGTCCGTCGCAGTGCCCCAGTACCAGATGCCCAGTCGGCACTACTTCTCAAAGAAAGGTGTGCCTGCGCTCCACCAGCATGTCGCACACAACATCACCGCTTCTTTGAGAAACTCTGTGTGTGACAGGGTGCATTTCACCACAGACACTTGGACGAGTAGGCATGGACAGGGGCGTTACATGTCGCTGACTGGGCACTGGGTAACTATGGTGACAGCAGGACAAGGGGCTGCTGTCCAAGTCTTGCCGTCCCCACGAGTTGTGCGTCAATCCTCTTTATGTCAAAGTTCCTCCACTGCTTCTGCCTCCTCAACCTCCTCTCGGTCTTCCACCTGCACCCAAAGCCTGTATGGTCATGCCACAAGCTTTCTAACTGCGCAGAAGGGATCCTGCACACCTCCTTACTATGCTGGCAGTAGGGCTCAACGTCATCAGGCGGTTTTTACATTGAAATGTCTGGGAAATGTGAGTCACACAGCTGAGGAGTTGTGGTCAGCTCTGGAGAACCAATTTCATGAATGGTTGTCTCCACTGGACCTGAAACCAGGGAAGGCCGTGTGCGACAATGCTGCAAACCTGGGTGCGGCCCTTCGCCGGGGCAATGTCACACACGTGCCTTGTATGGCTCACGTGTTGAACCTGGTTGTCCAGCAATTTTTAGCCCACTATCCCAGACTAGATGGCCTTCTGCAGAGGGCACGGTCGCTGTGTGCTCACTTCCGCCATTCGCATCCCGCAGCTCAGCGACTTACATCTCTACAGAAGTCGTTGGGCCTGCCACTTCACCGGCTAAAATGCGATGTGCCTACCCGGTGGAATTCAACTCTGCACATGTTGCAGCGACTGTGGCAGCACCGACAAGCCCTGGTGCAATACGTTCTGACGTATAGCCTGGGCCAACGAGATTCAGAGGTGGGGCAAATCACGCTGGAGGAGTGGTCTCAGATCAGGAACCTATGCACCCTTCTGCACAGTTTTGAAATGGCGACGAAGATGTTTAGTGCTGACGATGCCATTATCAGCATGACTATTCCGGTGATTTACATGCTGGAGCACATGTTAAACAGAATTCGGAGTCAGGTGGTGGCACAAGAGGAGGTGGAGGAAGTAGAGGAGGAGGAGTTGTATGCGGAAGGGCTAACATCTGCAAGGTCCAGACGGTCGGCAGCACCAAGGCGGCAGGCATGTGAGGGTGGGGGAGATGGTTTTACCAGGGCGCATGGTAGCAGCCAAACTAGTGAGGAAGGTGCAGGAGCCCAGGAAGAAGTGGAGGACGAACTGATGGAAGACTCATCAGATGAGGGAGACCTTGATCACATTTCTGTTGTGCGAGGTTGGGGGGAGAGGACAGAGGAAGGAAGCATGATTGTTACCTCGCCACCAACACAACAGGGACTTGGTGCTCCTGGATGCGCAACACACATGAGTGCCTTCTTGCTGCACTACCTGCAACATGACCCTCGAATTGTGAGAATTAGAAATAATCCTGACTACTGGGTTGCCACACTGTTAGATCCCTGGTACAAAAGTAAATTTGCAGAAATTATTCCTGCCATAGAAAGGGATGCACGCATGCAGGAGTATCAGCAGAGACTGTTGCAGAATCTTACATGTGCTTTTCCACAAAATACCAGTGGTGCACGTAGTGAATCTCACAGTTCCAACTTGCCAACCGTGGAACCGTCAAGTGTTCAGCACTCAAACCGTAACAGAACCACAGTATCTGCTGGTAACATCAATTTTGCGGAATCATTTCACCACTTTTTTAGCCCATCCTTTGCAAGGCCACAGGAGACAAGAAGTCTGACACATAGTCAACACCTAGAGACGATGGTACAGGAGTATCTCCAAGTAAACATTGAAGCCACGACTGTGTCACTGGACCCTTGCTCTTTTTGGGCTTCCAATCTGGATAAATGGCCGGAGCTAGCCACTTACGCCTTGGAGATCTTGTCATGCCCCGCAGCCAGCGTTCTGTCTGAACGTGTGTTCAGCGCTGCTGGTGGTGTGCTGACAGATAAGCGCACGCGGCTCTCCACTGATAATGTAGACAGACTCACGTTCATAAAGATGAACAAATCATGGATCCGAAACGACTTTTCTACCCCTGTGTCATCCTGGGGAGAGTAAAAGCTTGATGATTGGTTAAAATCACCCTACCAACCGTTTTAAGCTTTCAAATTACTAATCATGTTTATCTGTATCTTGACTGGAAAATAATTTGGGCTTTGTAGCAGTGTGCAGCACTGATCCTATTAGGCCATCTATAATAAGCTTCACCAGATTTAAAATTAAAAATAATTTTTAGCTGCATCTAGCCCGGAAAATAATTTTGGGGCTCCGAGATGCGCAAGACACATAAGTGCCTTCTTGCTGCACTACCTGCAGCATGACCCTCATAATGTCAGAATTCGAAGTAATCATGACTACTGGGTTGCCACACTCTTAGATCCCCCAAACTTTTTGATCAACCTTTTCATTTTAATAAAGACCAAAAAAATGGTCATTTTTGAAATTATAAGCATTAGCAGGTTGTTAGAAACTGAAATCAAACAGTTTTCAACTCAAAACTTTATTCTAGGTGATGTTACATTTTCACATAGGACCCCTTGTTCGAAAGGAGCTTCTGAACTCTCTCGTCCATTGAATTTGTCAGGTTTTGGATGGTTTCTGCTTCAATTGTTTTGCATGAGGACAGAATACCCTCCCAGAGCTGTTGCTTATATGTGAACTGCCTCCCGCCATCATAGACACTCCTTTTAATGATGCTCCAAAGGTTCTGAATGGGGTAGAGGTCAGGGGAGCATGGGGGTCACACCATAAGTTTGTCCCCTTTTATGCCCATATCAGCCAGAGATGCAGATGTTTTATGTGCAGCATGAGATGGTGCATTATCATGCAGAAAAATGATCTTGCTGTGAAATACACGGTTCTTCTTCTTGAACCATGGCAGGAAGTGCTGTTTGAGAAAATCCACATACATTATGGAGTTCATCTTTAGCGCCTTCAGGGATCCTAAAGGGGCCGACAATCTCTCTCCCCATGATTCCAGCCCAAAACATTACTCCACCTCCTCCTTGTTGGCGCTGTAGCCGTGTTTGCATGGGGTGTCCATCAACCAGCCATCCTCCACTCCATTCATCTGGACCATCGAGCGCTGCACGGCACTCATCCGTGAACAAAACAGTTTTGAAATCAGTCTTCATGTAATGTTTGGCCCACTGGAGCCGTTTCTGCTTGTGTGAAGTGGATAGAGGAGGTCGACAGGATGGCATATGCACAGCTGCAAACCTCTGAAGGACCCTGCATCTTGTTGTTCGGGGGACGTTGGAGGCACAAGCAGCTTCAAAAACTTGTCTGCTGCTATGACAAGGCTTTTTTGCCGCTGCTGTTTCAACCTGACGTAATTGCCTGTAGGAAAGAGTCCTCAATTTGCCCTTATCAGCACGCACACGTGTGTACTGTGAATCAGCTACATACTTCTTGATTGCCAAGACACTTCATCCTGATCATCGCACAATGTTGATTGTAGTCATGCCTTGACCTAAACACTCCACAATTTGTTGCTTCTCAGCAGCCGACACATCCTTTTTCTTTCCCATTTTGGCAGAAAATGTAGGCTGCTTAATAATGTGAGAGAGCCTTCTTAAGTAGTCTTGCCTTTCATTGGACACACCTGCCAAACTAATTAGCACAGGTGTCTGCAATTGCTTACAGTGATATAAAGAGCCCTGACACACATCACCATCAATGAGTTTAACTGACAAACAAACAAATTCTTCCCTTATCACTCCTAAACACTTTTTGCATAATAATTTGGAACGCGGTGTACATGTGCTTTTCCACAAAACACCAGTGGTTCACGTAGTGAATCTTACAGTTCTAACTTGCCAACCGTGGTCTGTATGGAATTGTTCAATAAAGGGCCCAAAATTAAGATAACATAGATGGGAGAGGTCTCTATGAATAGGAATTCCTAAGTATTTGATACCCTGTGAGGGCCAGGCAAAGGGAAAGTTGGACTGGATGGAATCCTATATGGATTTAGGGAGGGAGACATCGAGGGCCTCAGACTTCGCTGCATTGATTTTAAAATTTTACCATGTAACAAAGTGATCTATTTCAGCCATAATAGCAGGGATGGATATATGTGATTGAGTGATATATACTAGGACATCATCAGCAAATAGAGAGCACTTGTACTCGGTGCCTCCCACCTCAATCCACCTAATATTGGGGTTATGGCGAATTGATGAGAGCAGGTGCTCCGTCACTAGGATGTATAAGAGAGGGGACAGAGGACATCCCTGCCTTGTCCCATTGGTGATTGTGAAAGGTGATTAAAATGTTCTGACGCACCCCCTGGGCCTTGGGACACCCGGAGCCGGACACTTTTTGGTGGATGCTGGTGGTTGTAGTCTTCGTGGCGGCGATCCGGTTCCGTGGCTCAGGGCGGTCAAACCAGTGGCGGAACTATTTATGTGGTTTTGATGTTTAAATGTCCGACTACGCCACCCTTGGATTGCGGTCAGAGTGAACCGCCGCTACAGGGCAGACCGCTAAGGCTGGTGTTGTGGGTGCAGCAGAGCGTAGCATAACTCCCCACGGGAGGAGTATAGCCTCAGGGCAGTGTATGCGGAGGATGGGGGTGATGGTGCAGGGCAGCAGCAGTAACGACACGGAGTCAGTGATGCAGTTCAGGGCCTTTACTCACAGTTCTTATTATCCAGACCACGTCTGCAGGTAACGGCTGCCCACGTCGTACTGTGCTCACCAGGTGAGGGGCTCAGACAACTCCCAGATAACTTTGGAGCGCTTCACAGGACCCCCTTTGTGTGTCCTTTGTCTGGCCTTTCTTACAAACACTTCTGTCCGGCTGCCTCGGGCCTCCTCTTGGTAAACTTGGCGCCAGTTTCCCTGACCCTATGTGGTGCCTTTCTAGCGGGTGGAGCAAGGGGCTGCGCCACATAAAATGTCAGAGCCTCCGGTTTCTAGCTGAGGGTCGTTTCCTGCCTCCACTAGTTCGGGGACCAGTCTCCCCCTTTGGCCTGATCCCTCCACGCAGGTGGATTCGGGCGTGCGGTGGCGACTCGCCCGTCCGCACCCCTGGGATCCCTTCATTCCTCGTTCCTGGAGCCTTCTCCGCTCCTCTTCCTTCCTTCTCCCTCTTGCAGGCCTGGGCCTCTGTTACTAGGCCCGCCTCCGGAGCAGAGCTCATGCAGAGCCCCTGCTCCCTGCCACTTCTGCTCAGACTTCTCTGCACTGAACTAAGATGGTGCCCACCTTTTATACTCCCTTCTCAATGCACCCAGGAACTGCTTCCTCCCTGCTCCTGCACTACAGGGTTCCCCTTCCTCAGTGTTCCCTCCCCCCACTCCAGCCAGGGACAGGGACTGTCGTGCCCATCTCAGGGGCATATTGGTCGCCCTGCCCCACGGCAATGTGGTGTAATGCATGCAGGTGTCGGGTCCTGATCCACACTCCATCCTTATCTGAGAGTGAGATATCACACCTCTGGGTGAGGTGCAATACGTCTGTAGCAACCGAGCCCTCGGTGCTACAGTTCCATTTATCTTCAGCCTAGGTGACGTATTGTGATACAGGGCCGTGATTTTGGCTATAAAAGGGTCCCCTAGACCCCTACCCCAAGCTTTTTAAGAGAATCATATATGGCGTGCCAGGAGACTCTATGGAATGCTTTCTCAGCATCCAACGAGAGTATCTACTTACAAATTTTTAACTGCATCTAGCCCAGGAAATACTTTGTGCCTAGTAGCAGTGTCTGCTAGTCAGCGGATTATCCCGGCTGTTAAGCAAGCTACACCACCTGTAGTTTGGACACTTAATTTTTTCAAAGGAAATGCTTCGGGACCACGGGATACTTAGTGAAGAGCATCAGGAGGCACCCCAAGGCATAGGGGCTGGGACTGGCACTAGGATGCCTTGCGGTGGACAGCCGAGCTCGATCCTTATAAAAGCTTTTTAACTGCAGCAGCTTTAGTGGACGCTACTGGAGCTGGAATTACGCGGCTGCTGGCATGAGACTTGCCCTCCAATAGATCCTTGTAAATGGATTTAAAGTGTATTCATTCAAATTAGAGGGACAATTTAAATTAAAAAGCTTAGAGCTGCCTCCACCACAGGGGGGCTCTCTCGACCCACCAGCGGACAGGCACCAGTATTGGGAGAGGGGGGCTGGCCGTCAGGGTTCACCGCGGCTCTGGCACAAACCCGGCGACACGGAGGTGGCACGGGCAGGAGCGGACTGGCCGTCTCGGCTTCTCACTTTTTGGATTTTAGAAGGGCATGACATGCCTATATCTGTGTCTCCCCCTCCTTTTACTCCTCCACCTCTTTTCTTTTCGCATGACTATATGTACTTGTCACTTTTCCATGTGTTAGTTGTGTCTTCTGAGCAGTTTGTCAGCTTTTGGACACCTTTGAAGGTCTTTTCTATGTGTTTCTATGTGTTTTTGTTTGCCTGCCATTGGTTTTAACGGTGTTCGAAGGTGTTCGACGAACAGTTCGACGAACAGTTCGGCGAACACACGGGTGTTCGACGAACCGAACCGAACTCGAACACTACGGGGGTGGCTCAACACTAGTTATGACATATAGCTGTTGTACTATTGCAGAATATTTCATTTTACTCTTGATGACATTGCCTCTTTAAATTGTTCAAAACATCAGCCATACTGTAAAGTCAGAGTTTTTCCTAGACTCTTTTAAGGGTTCTGGATGCTAAAATAGGTTGGAGAATTACACGCATGCTCCACTTTTCTATTTTCATTTACGGTAATGGTATCATAATTTTGGTCAATTACTTTACAACAGAGAAAATGGGTTATCAGGAGAAGCTATATGTCAGACAGAGAAAAAAAAGAGGAGCTGAACAAATCCAACCAGAGAACACATCAAACATGAGTTACTGGGCTGTATTCATCTGTCTTGAGAGCATCTGTTTACAACTGGTACCTACCACTAAAGCATATGGTCAAAGATTAGTGGTATCATGCAGACCGTAATGACATCTGCAGCTTTCTCCACCATTGATGCTAGCTCCTTTTATTTTAATTTTATTTCATTTATAACTAACATACTGATTTATATATAAAGCTTGACTTCCAGTTTGTAGTCATTGATGATCACAAAATGTGCCTTTTTTGTGTTTTTTGTTTGTTAATTTTCATTAATTTCTATTAGCAAAAAAAGAAAAAAGCACAATTTATGATCAAGCCTCTCAGAATAGTTTACTTGAAAGGAAAAAAAAAACTGGAAAAGAAAAATCATGATTGAAAAATGGTTGTCACTATTTCACCAGCTTCAAAAATGCTCACAGCCTGTTGAGTTTATTTTATGAAACTAAAATATTGCTTTCATAAAATACTATGCGGCATATCATTGTGCAGAGGAAAGAAAGGAAAAAGCAAGAAAGGTCATAAGGCGTAGCTATAGTACAAAATGATAAGGTACTAAATATACCAATGCCCATTCTATAAGGAACATTACACTCCAAATCTCCTGGGAAATTTTCTAAAGAACAGAAGGGCACAAAGGAATACAAACACAAGACAGTTCTGTTTTATTTTATATGTTCATATTCTGCTTCTATCAAATATGATCCGAAATCTTTCCAATAAAAACAACTAATACAGTATACATTAACATTTTCCATCTTTTCTAACAGAAAAGAGTTGCATGTGTGTTGTAAGTAATTGTATATCACTAGAATTTATTCATACATAAATAGCAAAAGTTGAATCAAATTATGTGCAGCACTAATCTAAGTATTCTGAGGACAAAAAGAAACAATGTTCAAACACCCAAACATACACTCCTCGATAATGTAATTGCTTTACCAAGAAGGAAAAGTTATAGAATTATAAAAATCACAGTTTGATTAGAAATATTAATGATATACAAATTATGAAAAAATGGAAGCAAGATTTCAAAATTTCTTGATTTATTCAGCATTGAATAAGAGCATCATATGCAGGAATACACACACTTACGCATGTTGGCATGCTATCAATTAGTCTATTAATGGTTGTCTAAGGAATATTCTGCCATAATGAATAAACCTGGACACGCAAATTATTAGGAACCGCAGCTGGAAATTAATTTTAAAATTGGCAACTTGATGTGCTTGATGGGAAATAAGCCGCTGAAGGCCATATTGGTACATTTAGGCCATGCTGGCAACTCACAGTAGCACAAGCAAACTTGCGGCCTGACGATTTTGAGACATTTTCACATTAAAGTCTTTTCATGACACTGCCCATGCGGACACCAGGCCAATCCAGGGCTATCATTACATCCAAGACAAAAGCAAAATTCACCGCTAAAGAAGATAGACGTCCATTCCTATTCTGGCTAATAGCCAAATTCCATTAAAACACCTTCTTATAGTTTGAGTAGGCACTGTTTGATGCCTTAGGCCTCGTACGTGATGTTCAATTTCACTTGTAGTGCAGAATGGATCAAAACGTACCATTTTTCCATGCTTTGAACATGTTACACCAGTCCTACTTTCAGGATTATGGAGTTTGGTGGCATAATGTAGAGTAGGGGGCCATCTCTAGTTTTCACTCCATGTACATAAACAGATCAGCTGTCTTGATTTTGTGAAACCAGTGGTATGGCCATTTCTCATGGCTCAGGAGCTGTTTTTTAACACAACAATGCCAGATAACATATTACTCATGTTCCTGTGAACAGCCAGCAGTGTCTAAATGTGCTACCATGGCCTGATGAATATTTTGATTTGCTCCATCCAGTAGATCTGGGCATCATTGGCTGACAATTGCAAATGGAGCTGCCGGCAGCAGGTCTTAATGAATTGCGTACCAAGTTATCTTCAGTGTGGCAGAACATTCCTTAGACAACCATTAGTAGCTTTATTGATAGCATGCCAAGATGTTTAAGATCATGTTTTCCCTCATGTGGTGCTCATAATTCATACTGAATAAATTGGCATGTTTTTAAAATGTTCTTTCCTTTTTCTATCACTTGCATATATTCATCATGTCTGTCGATCCTGTGATTTTCATAATTCCAGGACTTTACCTTCTTAGTAATACAATTTCAGTGTTGAGTGTATTTAGAGAATTCCTCCAATGCAACACTTACTATAAGCATTTAACCTATACCATCACTGATCTAGGTTTAACAAAACACATAATTATTACATGGGAAAAAAAAGAAAGAAAAACCACAGCATTGCTGTTTTTTTCCAGAAACTGGACACATTTGTCCAAAGGTTCTGCCAGGCATTATGCTCAGTTCCATTCTCTTTTATGGGATTGAGCTAGATAATAAGGTATGACACTGTGGTATAAGGAATCAGGAGCTTTTCCATACTTATGAGTTAATGTTCCTATAGGCCCTTATTAACTATACAGGAGCTAAAAGTGTGTTTTTTTTGTCCTATGTCTGGCAGGTGTGTGTCTGCATACTGTTTGTTTATTTAGAAAAATGAAAGTTGCCGCAAAAAATGTAATGTATACCATGAAGTATACTTTTTTAGTCAACTGTGTCTCTATTCATTTACTTTACTTCCTTATATCACACCATTAATTCCACAGCACTTTGCAGACATCATTACTGTCCCCATTGGCGCTCACAATCTAATGTCCCTATCAATATGTCTATGGAGTGTATGGGAAACTACACACGCATGTCGAGAACATACTGCTTACAGATGCTGTACTTGATAGGACTTGAATCCAGTATCTTTTTACTGCAAGGCTAAAATGGCAATCACTGAACCACCATTCTAAACACTGTCTCTTTAGTGAATGGATGGCTAGTAGCGTTGAGAGAATGTACTCGTTTAACCCTTTAATCGAGCACGCTCGGGTGTTCGCCGAGTATTTTTGTTGTGCTCGGCATCTATATTTGATCCGCCACGGGTCCATGTGTCACGGCTGTTAAACAGCTGCAACACATTCAGGGATTGCCTGTTTGTTAGTCAATCCCTGCATGTGTTGCAGCTGTCTAACATTCACAAGACATGCAGCCACGGCAACTCTAACATAGTTTTCGAGCATGTCGAAGTATGCTCGGTTAACCCCTTAAACTAGCACGTTCATTCATCACTACTAGGCATCCATCATCCATTCTGAGTGTGAACACTGGTGGATCTATAATTCTGCACCTGACAATTGTCATAGTGTTAGTGGGTCTCTAACTTTAAATGGGAACAGTTCTATCAACAAACTTAGCATAAATCAACAATACTTCCCAGTTTGTAATGTATTGCATAAAAAAATCCAGTTTTTTTCTTCCTTTAAGAGCCACTTCACTCCCTTATGAGTGCTTCCTTAACTCATCATCCACTGTGAAAACAGCTTAACTGCATTATATGAAGATAGGACAGACTGCCGGTAGAGTAAGGTTTTAGGTACTATTCCTACTATACTCTCTGGGGTGTGAAAGGGTGATGAGGAGTTAGGAGCACAGTGAGAACCTAGACACAGAAAATTCATACAGAGGTCTCTAATAAGTCTTTTTCCTAACATCAGAGTTGAATTTACATTTACACTGTTCAATACTGCTGTATTATTTCCTCCATACTACTGTTGTTACAGTCTTTGTGCTAACTAAGGAATGAAGAGCAGGAATCCCTCTTTCTGTGTATGCACTATATGGGAGACATTACAGCAGCTAGTCTCATCACAGCAGCTCAGAGTTAATTGAAAGTTAGAGATGGTGCCTGCAGAGAGAAAATCCTGGAAAAATGCAGTATACAAGTCATATAATAAGCCAATGTAATGTTATTCCTCATGTACACACATGACAACTTATTCTATAAGGAAACTGAAAGTATAGTTCCCCTTTATTTATATTCTATGCATACATATTCAACTTGCATATATAGAGATAAGACGATCTTTGGAAATTGAATTTGTCAGATTTGCCAAATTTCCCCAAAAGTGTATTTTGCAAAAATCTCAAAACTGGAAAGCTTATAATTTCTTGGAAAATACATGTGGAGGATAAGAAAGAACCCTGCTGACCATAGGAGCTTACATTCTGGAGAGATAGAGAATGCCACTTGCCAAAAAAGCTTAAATACTACAGAAGAGCAAGAGATAGGACCCCGCTGATTGTAAGTGCTTACTCTACAGGACAAAGTGATAGGAAGAGGATCTTGCTGACCATAAGAGCTTACACTTTACTGAAGTGAGACTTACTCAGTGTCTCTGGAGATGCAGGGGCGCTTCTGCGATAAAGCAAGATGAGCATTTCGTCTCAGGAAGCAGTATGAGAAGACTTTCCCCTAGGAGCAAAGCCAGCCATAGGCTACATTGGCCGGCACAGATTTTAACAATATCAGCATCCATCGGCTCTCTTCTCCACCACTGTTACCCCACCAGGCTGCAAGATATTTCTGGACTGTGGTTTGTTAAAGGCTGACACCACACAGGGGACTACAAGTGGCATGTTATGTCAGTAACTGTAATAGTCATCATACTGAATGTAGTGCTCTGAGGGGCCATCATACTATATTTAGGGGGTGGAGAGGGTCATTATGCTGAATTTTGGGGATGTGGAGGTCCTGCTGCATTTACAGGGCTGAGGGGGTCATGATTCTGCATTAAGGTGGCTGTGTGGTCCATCATAATGCATTTACAGGGCTGTGAATGTCACCGTACTGCATTTGCATGCTGCGAAGGTCATAATAATGCATAGAGAAAGATTTGGAGGCCATCATGCTGCATTTAAGAACCTGTGGGGACATCATACTTAATTTAAGGGGGTTGTGGAGGTTATTATACTTCATATAGGGAGCTGTGGGGGGGCATATTACTGCACATATGACTGTAATAATTTTGAATATGTAAAAAAATGAAAATAAATGAATAAAAATGGTCTCTTATAATACAACATGCAAGCTATAGCAAAGAAAGAGAAGAAAGTCATGCAGTGTTACAGAATGTAGGAAAAGGGAGATACTGGAACAGAAGAAGGGAGACAAAATATTAGGATCCCTATAAAAGTGACTGAATATAAAGGACTGATTTAGTTTATAAATGCTACTAGCTGGCACATTCATATATCTGATTTTTTGCTTGATGTACAGGACAGAACATATGTCTAAAGAGGTTACTGAATAGTGTTGAGCCACCCCCGTAGTGTTCGAGTTCGGTTCGGTTCGTCGAACACCCGTGTGTTCGCCGAACTGTTCGTCGAACTGTTCGTCGAACACCTTCAAACACCGTTAAAACCAATGGCAGGCAAACAAAAACACATAGAAACACATAGAAAAGACCTTCAAAGGTGTCCAAAAGCTGACAAACTGCTCAGAAGACACAACTAACACATGGAAAAGTGACAAGTACATATAGTCATGCGAAAAGAAAAGAGGTGGAGGAGTAAAAGGAGGGGGAGACACAGATATAGGCATGTCATGCCCTTCTAAAATCCAAAAAGTGAGAAGCCGAGACGGCCAGTCCGCTCCTGCCCGTGCCACCTCCGTGTCGCCGGGTTTGTGCCAGAGCCGCGGTGAACCCTGACGGCCAGCCCCCCTCTCCCAATACTGGTGCCTGTCCGCTGATGGGTCGAGAGAGCCCCCCTGTGGTGGAGGCAGCTCTAAGCTTTTTAATTTAAATTGTCCCTCTAATTTGAATGAATACACTTTAAATCCATTTACAAGGATCTATTGGAGGGCAAGTCTCATGCCAGCAGCCGCGTAATTCCAGCTCCAGTAGCGTCCACTAAAGCTGCTGCAGTTAAAAAGCTTTTATAAGGATCGAGCTCGGCTGTCCACCGCAAGGCATCCTACTGCCAGTCCCAGCCCCTATGCCTTGGGGTGCCTCCTGATGCTCTTCACTGAGTATCCCGTGGTCCCGAAGCATTTCCTTTGAAAAAATTAAGTGTCCAAACTACAGGTGGTGTAGCTTGCTTAACAGCCGGGATAATCTGCTGACTAGCAGACACTGCTACTAGGCACAAAGTATTTCCTGGGCTAGATGCAGTTAAAAATTTGTAAGTAGATACTCTCATTGGATGCTGAGAAAGCATTCCATAGAGTCTCCTGGCACGCCATATATGATTCTCATAAAAAGCTTGGGGTAGGGGTCTAGGGGACCCTTTTATAGCCAAAATCACGGCCCTGTATCACAATACGTCACCTAGGCTGAAGATAAATGGAACTGTAGCACCGAGGGCTCGGTTGCTACAGACGTATTGCACCTCACCCAGAGGTGTGATATCTCACTCTCAGATAAGGATGGAGTGTGGATCAGGACCCGACACCTGCATGCATTACACCACATTGCCGTGGGGCAGGGCGACCAATATGCCCCTGAGATGGGCACGACAGTCCCTGTCCCTGGCTGGAGTGGGGGGAGGGAACACTGAGGAAGGGAAACCCTGCAGTGCAGAAGCAGGGAGGAAGCAGTTCCTGGGTGCATTGAGAAGGGAGTAAAAAAGGTGGGCACCATCTTAGTTCAGTGCAGAGAAGTCTGAGCAGAAGTGGCAGGGAGCAGGGGCTCTGCATGAGCTCTGCTCCGGAGGCGGGCCTAGTAACAGAGGCCCAGGCCTGCAAGAGGGAGAAGGAAGGAAGAGGAGCGGAGAAGGCTCCAGGAACGAGGAATGAAGGGATCCCAGGGGTGCGGACGGGCGAGTCGCCACCGCACGCCCGAATCCACCTGCGTGGAGGGGTCAGGCCAAAGGGGGAGACCGGTCCCCGAACTAGTGGAGGCAGGAAACGACCCTCAGCTAGAAACCGGAGGCTGTGACATTTTATGTGGCGCAGCCCCTTGCTCCACCCGCTAGGAAGGCACCACATAGGGTCAGGGAAACTGGCGCCAAGTTTACCAAGAGGAGGCCCGAGGCAGCCGGACAGAAGTGTTGGTAAGAAAGGCCAGACAAAGGACACACAAAGGGGGTCCTGTGAAGCGCTCCAAAGTTATCTGGGAGTTGTCTGAGCCCCTCACCTGGTGAGCACAGTACGACGTGGGCAGCCGTTACCTGCAGACGTGGTCTGGATAATAAGAACTGTGAGTAAAGGCCCTGAACTGCATCACTGACTCCGTGTCGTTACTGCTGCTGCCCTGCACCATCACCTCCATCCTCCGCATACACTGCCCTGAGGCTATACTCCTCCCGTGGGGAGTTATGCTACGCTCTGCTGCACCCACAACACCAGCCTTAGCGGTCTGCCCTGTAGCGGCGGTTCACTCTGACCGCAATCCACGGGTGGCGTAGTCGGACATTTAAACATCAAAACCACATAAATAGTTCCGCCACTGGTTTGACCGCCCTGAGCCACGGAACCGGATCGCCGCCACGAAGACTACAACCACCAGCATCCACCAAAAAGGGTCCGGCTCCGGGTGTCCCAAGGCCCAGGGGGTGCGTCAGAACATTTTCATCACCTTTCACAATCACCAATGGGACAAGGCAGGGATGTCCTCTGTCCCCTCTCTTATACATCCTAGTGACGGAGCACCTGCTCTCATCAATTCGCCATAACCCCAATATTAGGTGGATTGAGGTGGGAGGCACCGAGTACAAGTGCTCTCTATTTGCTGATGATGTCCTAGTATATATCACTCAATCACATATATCCATCCCTGCTGTTATGGCTGAAATAGATCACTTTGTTACATGGTAAAATTTTAAAATCAATGCAGCGAAGTCTGAGGCCCTCGATGTCTCCCTCCCTAAATCCATATAGGATTCCATCCAGTCCAACTTTCCCTTTGCCTGGCCCTCACAGGGTATCAAATACTTAGGAATTCCTATTCATAGAGACCTCTCCCATCTATGTTATCTTAATTTTGGGCCCTTTATTGAACAATTCCATACAGACCACGGTTGGCAAGTTAGAACTGTAAGATTCACTACGTGAACCACTGGTGTTTTGTGGAAAAGCACATGTACACCGCGTTCCAAATTATTATGCAAAAAGTGTTTAGGAGTGATAAGGGAAGAATTTGTTTGTTTGTCAGTTAAACTCATTGATGGTGATGTGTGTCAGGGCTCTTTATATCACTGTAAGCAATTGCAGACACCTGTGCTAATTAGTTTGGCAGGTGTGTCCAATGAAAGGCAAGACTACTTAAGAAGGCTCTCTCACATTATTAAGCAGCCTACATTTTCTGCCAAAATGGGAAAGAAAAAGGATGTGTCGGCTGCTGAGAAGCAACAAATTGTGGAGTGTTTAGGTCAAGGCATGACTACAATCAACATTGTGCGATGATCAGGATGAAGTGTCTTGGCAATCAAGAAGTATGTAGCTGATTCACAGTACACACGTGTGCGTGCTGATAAGGGCAAATTGAGGACTCTTTCCTACAGGCAATTACGTCAGGTTGAAAGAGCAGCGGCAAAAAAGCCTTGTCATAGCAGCAGACAAGTTTTTGAAGCTGCTTGTGCCTCCAACGTCCCCCGAACAACAAGATGCAGGGTCCTTCAGAGGTTTGCAGCTGTGCATACGCCATCCTGTCGACCTCCTCTATCCACTTCACACAAGCAGAAACGGCTCCAGTGGGCCAAACATTACATGAAGACTGATTTCAAAACTGTTTTGTTCACGGATGAGTGCCGTGCAGCGCTCGATGGTCCAGATGAATGGAGTGGAGGATGGCTGGTTGATGGACACCCCACGCAAACACGGCTACAGCGCCAACAAGGAGGAGGTGGAGTAATGTTTTGGGCTGGAATCATGGGGAGAGAGATTGTCGGCCCCTTTAGGATCCCTGAAGGCGCTAAAGATGAACTCCATAATGTATGTGGATTTTCTCAAACAGCACTTCCTGCCATGGTTCAAGAAGAAGAACCGTGTATTTCACAGCAAGATCATTTTTCTGCATGATAATGCACCATCTCATGCTGCACATAAAACATCTGCATCTCTGGCTGATATGGGCATAAAAGGGGACAAACTTATGGTGTGACCCCCATGCTCCCCTGACCTCTACCCCATTCAGAACCTTTGGAGCATCATTAAAAGGAGTGTCTATGATGGCGGGAGGCAGTTCACATCTAAGCAACAGCTCTGGGAGGGTATTCTGTCCTCATGCAAAACAATTGAAGCAGAAACCATCCAAAACCTGACAAATTCAATGGACGAGAGAGTTCAGAAGCTCCTTTCGAACAAGGGGTCCTATGTGAAAATGTAACATCACCTAGAATAAAGTTTTGAGTTGAAAACTGTTTGATTTCAGTTTCTAACAACCTGCTAATGCTTATAATTTCAAAAATGACCATTTTTTTGGTCTTTATTAAAATGAAAAGGTTGATCGAAAAGTTTGGGGGATCTAAGAGTGTGGCAACCCAGTAGTCATGATTACTTCGAATTCTGACAATATGAGGGTCATGCTACAGGTAGTGCAGCAAGAAGGCACTTATGTGTCTTGCGCATCTCGGAGCCCCAAAAATTATTTTCCGAGCTAGATGCAGCTAAAAATTATTTTTAATTTTAAATCTGGTGAAGCTTATTATAGATGGCCTAATAGGATCAGTGCTGCACACTGCTACAAAGCCCAAATTATTTTCCAGTCAAGATACAGATAAACATGATTAGTAATTTGAAAGCTTAAAACGGTTGGTAGGGTGATTTTAACCAATCATCAAGCTTTTACTCTCCCCAGGATGACACAGGGGTAGAAAAGTTGTTTCGGATCCATGATTTGTTCATCTTTATGAACGTGAGTCTGTCTACATTATCAGTGGAGAGCCGCGTGCGCTTATCTGTCAGCACACCACCAGCAGCGCTGAACACACGTTCAGACAGAACGCTGGCTGCGGGGCATGACAAGATCTCCAAGGCGTAAGTGGCTAGCTCCGGCCATTTATCCAGATTGGAAGCCCAAAAAGAGCAAGGGTCCAGTGACACAGTCGTGGCTTCAATGTTTACTTGGAGATACTCCTGTACCATCGTCTCTAGGCGTTGACTATGTGTCAGACTTCTTGTCTCCTGTGGCCTTGCAAAGGATGGGCTAAAAAAGTGGTGAAATGATTCCGCAAAATTGATGTTACCAGCAGATACTGTGGTTCTGTTACGGTTTGAGTGTTGAACACTTGACGGTCCCACGGTTGGCAAGTTGGAACTGTGAGATTCACTACGTGCACCACTGGTATTTTGTGGAAAAGCACATGTAAGATTCTGCAACAGTCTCTGCTGATACTCCTGCATGCGTGCATCCCTTTCTATGGCAGGAATAATTTCTGCAAATTTACTTTTGTACCGGGGATCTAACAGTGTGGCAACCCAGTAGTCAGGATTATTTCTAATTCTCACAATTCGAGGGTCATGTTGCAGGTAGTGCAGCAAGAAGGCACTCATGTGTGTTGCGCATCCAGGAGCACCAAGTCCCTGTTGTGTTGGTGGCGAGGTAACAATCATGCTTCCTTCCTCTGTCCTCTCCCCCCAACCTCGCACAACAGAAATGTGATCAAGGTCTCCCTCATCTGATGAGTCTTCCATCAGTTCGTCCTCCACTTCTTCCTGGGCTCCTGCACCTTCCTCACTAGTTTGGCTGCTACCATGCGCCCTGGTAAAATCATCTCCCCCACCCTCACATGCCTGCCGCCTTGGTGCTGCCGACCGTCTGGACCTTGCAGATGTTAGCCCTTCCGCATACAACTCCTCCTCCTCTACTTCCTCCACCTCCTCTTGTGCCACCACCTGACTCCGAATTCTGTTTAACATGTGCTCCAGCATGTAAATCACCGGAATAGTCATGCTGATAATGGCATCGTCAGCACTAAACATCTTCGTCGCCATTTCAAAACTGTGCAGAAGGGTGCATAGGTCCCTGATCTGAGACCACTCCTCCAGCGTGATTTGCCCCACCTCTGAATCTCGTTGGCCCAGGCTATACGTCAGAACGTATTGCACCAGGGAATGTCGGTGCTGCCACAGTCGCTGCAACATGTGCAGAGTTGAATTCCACCGGGTAGGCACATCGCATTTTAGCCGGTGAAGTGGCAGGCCCAACGACTTCTGTAGAGATGTAAGTCGCTGAGCTGCGGGATGCGAACGGCGGAAGTGAGCACACAGCGACCGTGCCCTCTGCAGAAGGCCATCTAGTCTGGGATAGTGGGCTAAAAATTGCTGGACAACCAGGTTCAACACGTGAGCCATACAAGGCACGTGTGTGACATTGCCCCGGCGAAGGGCCGCACCCAGGTTTGCAGCATTGTCGCACACGGCCTTCCCTGGTTTCAGGTCCAGTGGAGACAACCATTCATGAAATTGGTTCTCCAGAGCTGACCACAACTCCTCAGCTGTGTGACTCACATTTCCCAGACATTTCAATGTAAAAACCGCCTGATGACGTTGAGCCCTACTGCCAGCATAGTAAGGAGGTGTGCAGGATCCCTTCTCCGCAGTTAGAAAGCTTGTGGCATGACCAGACAGGCTTTGGGTGCAGGTGGAAGACCGAGAGGAGGTTGAGGAGGCAGAAGCAGTGGAGGAACTTTGACATAAAGAGGATTGACGCACAACTCGTGGGGACGGCAAGACTTGGACAGCAGCCCCTTGTCCTGCTGTCACCATAGTTACCCAGTGCCCAGTCAGCGACATGTAACGCCCCTGTCCATGCCTACTCGTCCAAGTGTCTGTGGTGAAATGCACCCTGTCACACACAGAGTTTCTCAAAGAAGCGGTGATGTTGTGTGCGACATGCTGGTGGAGCGCAGGCACACCTTTCTTTGAGAAGTAGTGCCGACTGGGCATCTGGTACTGGGGCACTGCGACGGTCATAAGGTCTCGAAAATCCTCTGTGTCCACCAGGCGGAAAGGCAGCATTTCTGTAGCCAAGAGCTTGCAGATGGTGAAATTCAACCTCTTAGCTTTCTCATGGCTAGGAGGAAATGGTCTTTTACTTGTCCACATCTGAGGGACCGAGGGCTGGCTATTGTGCTTATACGGGGTTGATAAGGGTGTCCCCGGCAAACTGCCGGTCTGTGAGGAAGATGCAGGCGGACATGTTAGGTTGCCTTGATCCAAAGGTGGTGCTATCGATGTCGGACAGCGCTCAAGACCAGCTGGTGTTACCACCTCCAAAGAAAATGATGACCTGCCAATCACGCTGGCTGTTGCGGGTAAAGAGGTGGCAGGTCTGCGCCCCAAAACAGGTGTGACTGATGTCCCCCCAGTCACAGAGGATGAAGAGGCCGCGGATGCACAAGATATGGCAGACGGTGGTTGGCCCGGCCGGCTAGGCCGCATTGTAGCACACTGAGCTTCCCACTGCAACTTATGCTTCATGTCCATGTGCCGGTTCATGCATGAAGTACTCAAACTATGTATTTTTTGGCCTCTACTTAGCTTTTGCTGACAAATGTTACAGATAACACGAGTTGGGTCATCTTTACCGATCTGAAAAAATGCCCAGGCTATGCAAGGCTTAGCACCCATGCGACCTGAAGAGCCACCACGACTTGTGGTGAGAGGCAGAGTTGTGTTTGAGGATGCAGTTGTTGACGTGCTTCCAGTACTACGTCTCTGTCCAGGAAGGCGCAACCTGACCTCGTCGTCACTAGCATCTTCCTCCACCTCCTCTGCTGACCTCAACTCTTGGCTGACTGTGGGTTGACAGTAAGTGGGATCTCCGACCTCATCATCATCACCCTGTGCGTTATCACACCCGTCGTCCTCAGAGCCAACCTGTTCCTGCCCTGACAAAAAACTAAAGTTGTCGCTCCAATCAGGTATTTGAGTCTTATCATCGTCTTCCTCATTGTCTCCACCAACAGGAGTTACAGTTTGGGAATGAGGGTCTACATTATGGTCAGAACCTTCTGCGTCTGGTCCTGGATCCGACTCATAAAGATTCTGGGCATCAGTGCAGATCATTTCCTCGTCTGGATTCACAGAAGCGCTGGAGTCGACCTCTGATTCCCAGGCTATAGTATGAGTAAACAGCTCTGCAGACTCAACCATCTGTTCTACCTCATACTCAGACGGGCAGCTGGAGATTTGGGAGCTGTGAGGAAGCAAGTGCGATTTGGGTGACACCTTTGAGGACTGGAGTATTTGTGATGTTGAAGTTGATGTGGAGGAGAGCCCACTTAAAGGAGCACTTGATATCCGTTGAAGCACCTGCTGTTTTTGTGCCTCATCTGGAATTTGTAGCGATTGGCGTGGCCGTAAGAAAGGGATCTTATCACATTGTCCGCTAAAAGAAGTAGACATTTTAGTTTGGCTGGAAGATGGTCTTTCTTCTGCACCTACCCCATGGACACAACCTTTTTTCCCCTTCCCAACACGCCTATTCCCCTTTCCACCAGCAGCAGGCCTTTTTCCACTCATTTTGGTGGTTAACTAATTCACAACTCTGGAGTTGTTTGCACAAAAAAACAATGGATGGTAACCGAGCAGAGCTGAGTGGCCAAACTGTGGTATTAGGCCAAAACTATTGGCTGGGTTAGATGCAGAAAAAAATTATTTTTAATTTGCAACCTGATGGAGGTCAGTATAGATGGACTAATAGAACAAGTCCCACACACCGCTAGAAGCCCAAATATTTTTTCAGAGCTAGATGCAGAAATTTTTTTTATTCAATTTGCAACCTGATGGAGGTCAGTATAGATGGACTAATAGACCAAGTCCCACACACTGCTAGAAGCCCAAATATTTTTTCAGAGCTAGATGCAGAAAAAAATTATTTTTAATTTGCAACCTGATGGAGGTCAGTATAGATGGACTAATAGACCAAGTCCCACACACCGCTAGAAGCCCAAATATTTTTTCAGAGCTAGATGCAGAAAAAAATTATATTCAATTTGCAACCTGCTGGAGGTCAGTATAGAAGGACTAATAGAACAAGTCCCACACACTGCTAGAAGCCCAAATATTTTTTCAGAGCTAAATGAAGAAAAAAATTATTTTTAATTTGCAACCTGATGGAGGTCAGTATAGATGGACTAATAGACCAAGTCCCACACACTGCTAGAAGCCCAAATATTTTTTCAGAGCTAGATGCAGAAAAAAATTACTTTTAATTTGCAACCTGATGGAGGTCAGTATAGATGGACTAATAGAACAAGTCCCACACGCTGCTAGAAGCCCAAATATTTTTTCAGAGATAAATGAAGAAAAAAATTATTTTTAATTTGCAACCTGATGGAGGTCAGTATAGATGGACTAATAGACCAAGTCCCACACACTGCTAGAAGCCCAAATATTTTTTCAGAGCTAGATGCAGAAAAAAATTATTTTTAATTTGCAACCTGATGGAGGTCAGTATAGATGGACTAATAGAACAAGTCCCACACGCTGCTAGAAGCCCAAATATTTTTTCAGAGCTAGATGCAGAAAAAAATTATTTTTAATTTGCAACCTGATGGAGGTCAGTATAGATGGACTAATAGACCAAGTCCCACACACTGCTAGAAGCCCAAATATTTTTTCAGAGCTAGATGCAGAAAAAAATTATTTTTAATTTGCAACCTGATGGAGGTCAGTATAGATGGACTAATAGAATAAGTCCCACACGCTGCTAGAAGCCCAAATATTTTTTCAGAGATAAATGAAGAAAAAAATTATTTTTAATTTGCAACCTGATGGAGGTCAGTATAGATGGACTAATAGACCAAGTCCCACACACTGCTAGAAGCCCAAATATTTTTTCAGAGCTAGATGCAGAAAAAAATTATTTTTAATTTGCAACCTGATGGAGGTCAGTATAGATGGACTAATAGAATGATGCTATGCCCAAAAGATTTTACTTCACTAGGTGCAGTAAAAAAATTGGTATTCTATACACAGGTGGTATATCTTGCAACACAGATAGGCTACTCCACTGACTAACACACTCTGCAATAGGCCAAAAAGGATTAGCTTTGCTAGATTCAGCCAAATGCTGTGAAAAAAACTTGCACAGCACTGGCACAGACCTGCCTGGCAAAAACTGATAGGAACTGATGTAACCTAGTCCTGAAAAGGACTCCAATTACAATTAGTCTTTACTCCCACAATCTATCTATTTAAGAGCACAGACCTGCTTGATAAAAGTCGTAGGAAATGCTGTAACCTAGTCCTTAAAAGGACTGCAATCACAACTATTCCCTACTCCCAAGCTATCTGTATATTTGTGCGAAAATTGGCTTGAAATTAACAAGGTATAGCGCACACAGCAACAGCGGTGCCGTCTAACACGCAGCTGCAGCAGTGAGAAAATGGTGGCGACGGGGAAAATGGCTTGGTCTTATAGGGCAAGGACATGTGACATACACTGCCAATCACACATGCCCTTGCTTGTGTGAAAAAAAGCACTTCGCTCCGTGTGTGCGCTGCTGATAGGCTGACAGATTGCACCTCCCCACTGCAAATGCGGGAAAGAGAAAAAAAATGGAGATCTTCATTGTTCCTGCAGAGATCCATCCCCTGCCCCTCCCCCCGTCCCGCTGTACACTCAAACTGCGTATTAACATTAATTTTCATCATTACTGAGAAAAAATCCAGTTATGATTTTGGTGCACGAACAGTTATCGAACATAACCTCGAACAGCCGAATTTTTCTCAAATTGTTCGTGTTCGCCGACCGGCTCGAACACCGCCCAAAACAGCTCGAATTTGAGATTGGCGAACAGTTCGAGTAGAACAACGCTCATCTCTACTCATCGGTGAACAAAACAGTTTTGAAGTCAGTCTTCATGTATTGTTTGGCCCACTGGAGCCATTTCAGCTTGTGTGCAGTGGATAAGGAGGTCGACAGGATTACTTACGCACAGCTGCAAACCTCTGAAGACTCTGCATCTTATTGTTCGGGGGACGTTGGAGGCACCAGCAGCTTCAAGAACTTGTCTGCTTCTATGACAAGGCTTTTTTGACGCTGCTCTTTTAACCTGACGTAATTGCCTGGAGGAAAGAGTCCTCAATTTTCACGTGTGTACTGTGAATCAGCTACATACTTCTTCATTGTGTGATGATCAGGATGAAGAGTCTTGGCAATGTTGATTGTAGTCATGCCTTGACCTAAACACTCAACAATTTGTTGCTTCTCAGCAGCCGACACATACTTTTTCTTTCCCATTTTGGCAGAAAATGTAGGCTGCTTAATAATGTGGGATAGCCTTCTTAAGTAGTCTTGCCTTTCATTGGACTCACCTGCCAAACTAATTAGCACAGGTGTCTGCAATTGCTTACAGTGATATAAAGAGCCCTGACACACATCACCATCAATGAGTTTAACTGACAAACAAACAAATTCTTCCCTTATCACTCCTAAACACTTTTTGCATAATAATTTGGAATACAGTGTAAAGGTGCTTTTCCACAAAACACCAGTGGTTCACGTAGTGAATCTTACAGTCCTAACTTACCAACCGTGGTCTGTATGGAGTTGTTCAATTAAGGGCCCAAAATTAAGATAACATAGATGGGAGCGGTCTCTATGAATGCAAATTCCTAAGTATTTGATACCCTGTGAGGGCCAGGCAAAGGGAAAGTTGGACTGGATGGAATCCTGTATGGATTTGGGGAGGGAAACATCGAGGGCCTCAGACTTCGCTTCATTGATTTTAAAATTTGACCATGTAACAAAGTGATCTATTTCAGCCATAACAGCAGGGATGGATATATGTGATTGAGTGATATATACTAGGACATCATCAGCAAATGCAGAGCACTTGTACTCCGTGCCTCCCACCTCAATCCACCTAATATTGGGGTTATGGCAAATTGATGAGAGCATGTGCTCCGTCACTAGGATGTATAAGAGAGGGGACAGAGGACATCCCTGCCTTGTCCCATTGGTGATTATGAAAGGTGATGAAAATGTTCCATTTATCTTCAGCCTAGGTGACGTACTGTGATACAGGGCCGTGATTTTGCCTATAACAGGGTCCCCCAGACCCCTACCCCAAGCTTTTTAAGGGAATAATATATGGCGTGCCAGGAGACTCCATGGAGTGCCTTCTCAGCATCCAACGAGAGTATCTAATTACAAATTTTTAACTGCATCTAGCCCAGGAAATACTTTGTGCCTAGTAGCAGTGTCTGCTAGTCAGCGGATTATCCCAGCTATTAAGCAAGCTATACCACCGCTAGTTTGGACACTTAATTTTTTCAAAGGAAATGGTTCGGGCCCCCGGGACACTCAGTGAAGAGCATCGGGGAGACAACCTAAGGCATAGGGGCTGGGACTGGCAGCAGGATGCCTTGCGGTGGACAGCCGAGCTCGATCCTTATAAAAGCTTTTTAACTGCAGCAACTTTAGTGGACGCTACTGTAGCTGGAATTATGCGGCTGCTGGCATGAGACTTGCCCTCCAATAGATCCTTGTAAAAGGATTAAAAGTGTATTCATTCAAATTAGAGAGACAATTTAAATTAAAAAGCTTAGTCCTGCCTCCACCACAGGGGGGCTCGCTCGACCCACCAGCGGACAGGCACCAGTATTGGGAGATGGGGGCTGGCCGTCAGGGTCCACTGCAGCTCTGGCACAAACCCGGCGACACAGAGGTCTCATGGGCAGGAACGGACTGGCCGTGTTGGCTTCGCACTTTTTTGGTTTTAGAAGGGCATGACATGCCTATATCTGTGTCTCCCCCTAGTTTTACTCCTCCACCTCTTTTCTTTTCGCATGACTATATGTACTTGTCACTTTTCCATGTGTTAGTTGTGTCTTCTGTGCAGATTGTCAGCTTTAGGACACCTTTGAAGGTGTTTTCTATGTATTTCTATGTGTTTTTGTTTGCCTGCCATTGGTTTTAACGGTGTTCGAAGGTGTTCGACGAACAGTTCGGCGAACATACAGGTGTTCGACGAACCGAACTCGAACACTACGGGGGTGGCTCAACACTACTCCTCATGTCCCTGTTGAAACATGCAGAGCGAGAGGCAAGAATCAATAAATAAAAATGTTAAGACTTGCCCCTCGGAGTGTACGAGTGTGAGATCGCTTGTCTCCTGGGACTCGCCATGGTGGGAGGAAGGAGGATCAGGTTGAGCACTATGTGGTCCAGACTCTTGGCTAGTGACACTGGACTGTGTAGAAGACAGGGTGGTGATGGTTAACATACTATAAGCATTATCTGACTTCCAGCCGACCATCAGCACTAACTGGCTTCAAGAGTGGTGACCCGCACTCTTCTGCAAAGTGGGACAGGAAGCTTGGTCGTAGATTTAGTTTTATGTTCCGCTGCTGTCGGCCATTGGGGATGAGAAGTTTGGGCCAATCAAGGCCTTGTTCATTTTGAGAACAGTCAGCCTGTCAGTATATTCAGTTAACAGTTGCATGCACCTATCAGTTATTATTAGAGATGAGCGGTGTTCGACTAGAACTGTTCGCCAATCTCAAATTCGAGCTGTTTTGGGCGGTGTTCGAGTTGTTCGACGAACCCGTACGATTTGCAAAAAATTCGGCTGTTCGAGGTTATGTTCGATAACTGTTCGTGCACCAAAAGCGTGTCCTGCATGTCTGGTGCTATTTAGAGCACCAATCATGCAGGGATTGTCTGCCACTCACTGTAATGCCACAGCCATGGTGATTGTGGCATTACAGTGATTGCCCAAATCGATGGGAACTGTGCTCACAGTGAAACACGAAAAGCCGGCAATTCAGCAGCGGCACACACCGGTACCCGACAATTTAGAACCGAAAGAATAGAGCTTCACACATAGATTAGATAGATATAAACATGTCAGCCACATATATACGAAGTACAGTGAAAGTGCTGCTTACTGTACTTGTCATTTAGCGTAAAGGATTTATCAAAAAAAATAATAGTGTTTTCATGCACCGTCTCTTTAAAAAAGCCGGCCGGCAATTCAGCAGCGGTACCCGACAATTTATAACAGACAGAATAGAGCTTCACACATAGATTAGATAGATAGAAACATGTCAGTCACATATATATGAAGTACAGTGACAGTGTTGATTACTGTACTTGTCATTTAGTGTAAAGGATTTATCAAAAAAAATAATAGTGTTTTCATGCACCGTCTCTTTAAAAAAGCCGGCCGGCAATTCAGCATCTGTACCCAACAATTTAGAATAGAAGGAATAGAGAATCACACATAGATTAGATAGATAGAAACATGTCAGTCACATATATATGAAGTACAGTGACAGTGTTGCTTACTGTACTTGTCATTTAGTGTAAAGGATTTATTAAAAAAAATAATAGTGTTTTCATGCACCGTCTCTTGAAGAAAGCCGGCCGGCAATTCAGCATCTGTACCCGACAATTTATAACAGACAGAATAGAGCTTCACACATAGATTAGATAAATAGAAACATGTCAGTCACATATATATGAAGTGCAGTGATAGTGTTGGTTACTGTACTTGTCATTTAGTATTAAAATAAAGGATTTATTATTAAAAAATTGGCGTGGGGTTCCCCTTAATTTTAGGCTCTAGCGGAGGTTAAGCAGACAGCTGGGGCAGATGTTTGAAGCCTGGGAAGGGGGTAATACCCACGGAGCTTCCCAGGCTACTAATATCAGCCCCCAGCTGAATACATAGCCTTTACTAGCTATTAAAATGGGGGACCCCCCCAAAAAAATGACGTGGGGTCCCCCCTAATTTAATAGCTAGCAAAGGCTAGGCAGACAGCTGGGGGCTGATATTAATAGCCCAGGAAGGGAGCCATGAATATTGGCCCCCTCCCAGGCTAGAAACACCAGCCGTCAGCCGCCCCAGAAATGGCGCATTCATAGGATGCGCCAATTCTGGCACTTAGACTCGCTCTTCCACGCTGCCCTGTAGCGGTGGCAGGGGGTAATAGGGCTGGGGTTGATGTCAGCTTATAATGCCAGCTGACATCAAGCCCAGGTTAGTAATGGAGAGGCGTCTATAAGACACCCCCATTACTAACCCCATAGTCAAAGTAAAAAAAAACACAAACACCCAGAATAAAGTCCTTTAATTGAAATAAAGACACAATTCTTTATTGTTCTAAATTAAACCATACTTACCGTCACGCCCATTCCAGCTGAAGCCAACGATCTCCTGTAATAAAAATAAAATAATAAAGCAACCTCATCCTTACCTTTCCATGGTTCCCACGACAGCTTCAGCTCTGCTACATCGAGATGACAGGCTGGACCGCAGCAGAACGCCGCCATCCAGCCTGTCATCCCGCAGACACTGAGAAGCGCAGGCTTGCTTGCGCTCCACATTGTCTCTCTGTGACGGCATAAAGATGAGCCGAGGTCATGTCCAATGAACTCGGCTCACCTCATGCACGTCACTTACAGCGTGGGAGAATTCTCACGCTGAAGCGCTGAGTGCAGGAGAATTTTCCCACGCTGTCAGTGAGGTGCATGAGGTGAGCTGAGTTCATTGGACATGAGCTCACCTCATGCACGTCACTGACAGCGTGGGAAAATTCTCCTGCACTCAGCACTTCAGCGTGAGAATTTTCCCACGCTGTCAGTGACGTGCATGAGGTGAGCCGAGTTCATTGGACATGACCTCGGCTCATCTGGATGCCGTCACAGAGAGACACTGAGGAGCGCAAGCATGCCTGCTCTTCTCAGTGTCTGCGGGATGACAGGCTGGATGGCAGCGTTCTGCCTGTCATCTCGAGGTAGCAGAGCTGAAGCTGTCGTGGGAACCATGGAAAGGTAAGGATGAGGTTGGTTTATTATTTTTCTTTTATTGCAGGAGATCGTTGGCTTCAGCTGGAATGGGCGTGATGGTAAGTATAGTTTAATTTAGAACAATAAAGAATTGTGTGTTTATTTCAATTAAAGGACTTTATTCTGGGTGTTGTGTTTTTTTTCAATACTTTACTAGAAATTCATGGCGGTCATGTCTAATACTGGCGTGACCCCATGAATTTTGGGCTTGGGGCCAGCTGATAATAACAAGCTGGCCCTAACCCCTTTATTACCCAGTGAGCCACCGCACCAGGGCCCTGGATGAGTTGGGTACAGCGCCAGAAGATGGCGCTTCTATGAACGCGCCATTTTCCGGGGTGGCTGCGGACTGCAATTTGCAGCGGGGGGGGCCCAGAAAGCTTGGGCCTCCCTGCGCTGCAGATTCCAGCCCCCAGCTGCCTAGTTGTACCTGGCTGGACACAAAAATAGGGCGAAGCCCCACGTATTTTTTTTTTTATTATTTCATGAAATTCATGAAATAATTAAGAAAAAAAGGCCTTCCCTATATTGTTGTGTCCGGCCAGGTACAAATAGTCAGCTGGTGGTTGGGGGCAGCCCGTTCCTGCCTGCTGTACCTGGCTGGACACAAATATAGTGCGAAGCCCCACTTCAATTTTTTTTAATTATTTCAGGAAATTCATGAAATAATTAAAAAAAAATTGACGTGGGGCTTCGCACTATATTTGTGTCCAGTCAGGTGCAGCAGGCAGGAACGGGCTGCCCCCAAGCACCAGCTGCCTATTTGTACCTGGCCGGACACAACAATATAGGGAAGCCTTTTTTTTCTTAATTATTTCATGAAATAATTTAAAGAAAATTGACGTGGGGCTTCGCCCTGTTTTTGTGTCCAGCCAGGACACAACACCCAGAAAAAAGTCCTTTAATTGAAATAAACACACAATTCTTTATTGTTCTAAATTAAACCATACTTACCATCACACCCATTCCAGCTGAAGCCAACGATCTCCTGAAATAAAAGAAAAACAATAAAGCAACATCATCCTTACCTTTTCATGGTTCCCATGACAGCTTCAGCTCTGCTACATCGAGATGACAGGCTGGACCGCAGCAGAACGCTGCCATCCAGCCTGTCATCCCGCAGACACTGAGAAGCGCAGGCTTGCTTGCGCTCCACAGTGTCTCTCTGTGAGGGCATCCAGATGAGCCGAGTTAATGTCCAATGAACTCGGCTCACCTCATGCACGTCACTGACAGCGTGGGAAAATTTTCCTGCACTCAGCGCTTCAGCGTGGGAGAATTCTCACACTGAAGCGCTGAGTGCAGGAGAATTCTCCCACGCTGTCAGTGACGTGCAGGAGGTGAGCTGAGTTCATTGGACATGAGCTCACCTTATGCACGTCACTGACAGCGTGGGAAAATTCTCCTGCACTCAGCGCTTCAGCGTGGGAGAATTCTCACACTGAAGCGCTGAGTGCAGGAGAATTCTCCCACGCTGTCAGTGACGTGCAGGAGGTGAGCTGAGTTCATTGGACATGAGCTCACCTTATGCACGTCACTGACAGCGTGGGAAAATTCTCCTGCACTCAGCGCTTCAGCGTGGGAGAATTCTCACACTGAAGCGCTGAGTGCAGGAGAATTCTCCCACGCTGTCAGTGACGTGCAGGAGGTGAGATGAGTTCATTGGACATGAGCTCACCTTATGCACTTCACTGACAGCATGGGAGAATTCTCCTGCACTCAGCGCTTCAGCGTGAGAATTTTCCCACGCTGTCAGTGACGTGCATGAGGTGCGCCGAGTTCATTGGACATGAACTCGTCTCATCTTTATGCCGTCACAGCCAGACACTGCAGAGCGCAAGCATGCCTGCGCTTCTCAGTGTCTGCGGGATGACAGGCTGGATGGCAGCGTTCTGCTGCGGTCCAGCCTGTCATCTCGATGTAGCAGAGCTGAAGCTGTCGTGGGAACCATGGAAAGGTAAGGATGATGTTGCTTTATTATTTTTCTTTTATTGCAGGAGATCGTTGGCTTCAGCTGGAATGGGCGTGATGGTAAGTATGGTTTAATTTAGAACAATAAAGGATTGTGTCTTTATTTCAATTAAAGGACTTTATTCTGGGTGTTTGTGTTTTCTTTTAACTTTGACTATGGGGTTAGTAATGGGGGTGTCTTATAGACGCCTCTCCATTACTAACCTGGGCTTGATGTCAGCTGGCATTATAAGCTGACATCAACCCCAGCCCTATTACCCCCTGCCACCGCTACAGGGCAGCGTGGAAGAGCGAGGCTAAGTGCCAGAATTGGCGCATCCTATGAATGCGCCATTTCTGGGGCGGCTGACGGCTGGTGTTTCTAGCCTGGGAGGGGGCCAATATTCATGGCTCCCTTCCTGGGCTATTAATATCAGCCCCCAGCTGTCTGCCTAGCCTTTGCTAGCTATTAAATTAGGGGGGACCCCACGTCATTTTTTTGGGGGGGTCCCCCATTTTAATAGCTAGTAAAGGCTATGTATTCAGCTGGGGGCTCATATTAGTAGCCTGGGAAGCTCCGTGGGTATTACCCCCTTCCCAGGCTTCAAACATCTGCCCCAGCTGTCTGCTTAACCTCCGCTAGAGACTAAAATTAAGGGGAACCCCACGCCAATTTTTTTTAATAATAAATCCTTTATTTTAATACTAAATGACAAGTACAGTAACCAACACTATCACTGTACTTCATATATATGTGACTGACATGTTTCTATCTATCTAATCTATGTGTGAAGCTCTATTCTGTCTGTTATAAATTGTCAGGTACAGATGCTGAATTGCCGGCCGGCTTTTTTAAAGAGGCGGTGCATGAAAACACTATTATTTTTTTTAATAAATCCTTTACACTAAATGACAAGTACAGTAAGCAACATTGTCACTGTACTTCATATATATGTGACTGACATGTTTCTATCTATCTAATCTATGTGTGAAGCTCTATTCTGTCTGTTATAAATTGTCGGGTACAGATGCTGAATTGCCGGCCGGCTTTTTTAAAGAGACAGTGCATGAAAACACTATTATATTTTTTAATAAATCCTTTACACTAAATGACAAGTACAGTAAGCAACACTGTCACTGTACTTCATATATATGTGACTGACATGTTTCTATCTATCTAATCTATGTGTGAGGCTCTATTCCTTCTTGTCTAAATTGTCGGGTACCGGTGTATGCCGCTGCTGAATTGCCGGCCGGCTTTTTTAAAGAAAGCGTCTTCTGAGCAGTTTGTCAGCTTTTGGACACCTTTGAAGGTGTTTTCTATGTGTTTCTATGTGTTTTTGTTTGCCTGCCATTGGTTTTAACGGTGTTCGACGGTGTTCTAAGGTGTTCGACGAACAGTTCGACGAACAGTTCCTCGAACATCCCGGTGGTCGACGAACCGAACCCGAACACTACGGGGGTGGCTCAACACTAGTTATTATGCCCCTGACAGCACTAAAAATCTACGGAATCAAATAAAGCAGGAAAGGAGTAGTCACTGCAAGCCTCAGATTTGCCTCAACTCCATGTAAAATAAAAATAAAAATATATTCATACAGTTGGAGAAAGGCCCAAGTGCACCTCTTGTGTGAATAAATAAACAAAGGACTTGTGCTGTTCTTTCTCCAGGATGGGTTGGAGAAGTTCGCCCTACATGGTTCATGAATTTTCATGGGCAAAGATATCCAAGGAGATAAAAAAATGTTTTGAAGCCCCTGCTTCAATCTATTAGGAGCCTCAGTGTCCCTAAGGTGCAGTTCCTCCTGTGCTGGCGCAGGAGGAACTGCACCTAAGCTGGAGTAAAATCAAAGTGCCTTAAGGTCCTTGGTTTACCAGTTGTACCTTGAGTAGTGGCCTTGAATCCAGGACTCTTTGTTGTTGGCCACAAAAGTTCCACTTCTTCTAAACGTAAATGTTTTCTGAGACCCTACTCTACCTGTCTTTAAGAATGTATTGGAGTGACTCCTTTCTAATTTTTTTAAGCCCTTGCACATAGTGCATAGGCTTCACCAGTCTTGGAGTTCCACTACTTACAAATGTGAAAAAATTTAAGATATCTCATGTACACTATTCCTTTTTTAACCTGACTGAAATTAAAAACTGCTGCATTTTTTAAAAAAGAAGCATGTCATTTCTTTCAGCATTTTTGTAGTGTTTTTCAAGCGTTTTTTCATCATTGAAAGCAATGAGAAAATGCAAAAATGCTGAAAAAATGCTATGTGAGAACATAGTCTAAGGTATGGAGGAGGCGGTTTTTCTTTCTTTTTAATTCTGCTGTATATACAAGTCATTATACAGGAAAGAATGTTTCCTAACATTTTTTTGAGTAAAATCTGTTTAATCTTTGGTTTGGAATGTTTTATTGTCAGTCTGTAAAAGTGACGAAATACTATTACAACTTTGTTCCAAGTGGCGACCTTGGAGTCAGAGATGCATCCAGGTAACTTCCTCATGCTGTTATTATTCCATTCAAGCACTTTTTCCATCCATTTCAGCAATTTTACTGCCCTCCATACCAACTGGGACGGTCTGCCGCAAAAATGTTCTAGTTTCCCATTGACTTCTATTATTCTCATTAGTTGGGTTGAAATCGCTTCCTACAATATTCAATTGACACTTAACAGCTTACACCCCAGTAACCTGTGTGATGTGAATTTACAGGCTCTCAGCATCAAAGGAAAATAATATCATATCATCAAAAAAGTTAAATCCCCATAAAGCCACCAAAATCTCTCCTGCATTTTGTATATATGATGGTGTATTTATGATTAAGGTATTTGGTTAGTATTTTACATTACTATTTGAAAGCCATAATCAAGTTTGGAGCAATCAGAGGAAAAGTATAATAGAAATATATTTCCCCCACTCCTAGTTTTGACTTACAAATGCTGATGTAAAATACCAAATAATGAATGTGTGAACATGACCTAAAGATCTGAATCATCATTCCAGTTATTTTTGGAGAGGCTCTATCACTGATCCTATGCTCACAACAATTGGATGGCCAGGTCGTCTTGTGACCGATTTGTGTATTTGGCAAAAAATACCAAATTGTGCAAAAAATTTTCCACTAATAGCAGGTACACCAATTGACCTGAAAACATGTGTATAAAACTGTGAGGTCTCCTAGCATTGAATCTAAATCTTTTGGGGCTACGTGCAAAGTTTAGGATTTGGTCAGTATTTTACATCAGTATTTGTAAGCCAAAACCAGGAGCAGAACAATCAGAGGAAAGGTATAATGGAAACATATCACCACTTCTGAATTTTTCATCCACTCCGGGTTTTGGCTTACAAATACTGAGGTAAAAAACTCACCAGATACTAAACGTATGAACATTGCCTTAGGCCTCATTCACATGTCCGTGTTTAAACACACCCATTAAAAAATAGAACCAGTGTCATCAGTGTTTGGGATCAGTGTGTCATCCGTGTGTCCATTTTTTACCATCAGTGTTTTCTCAGATGGATAAAGAAATAAATAAATAATTTACAAATCATCTCCTTAGTAAAGTTGAATTGTAACGGTCTTTTTCCTCCCTGATACCAAAAAAAATGAATATGTGTCCATAAGTTTTGCATAGACACATGGTTCTTAAAAGTCACAGACATGGAAATAGCACCATGGATTATAATTGCTTTGTGTTGTATCTGTTAAAAAATGGATTCAACATGTACATGCAAAACAGATGTGAAAATGAGACCTAAACGCAGATGGCAACCTGGCAGTAACCAACATCCCATTTAATAATACAGTGCATTGGTAGAACTTTCATATTTTTTTAAATAAAAAAAAAAGGTGTAAAAATCTTCCCTCTTAGACATTTGTAATCAGGCAGGCCATTCTGTGCAGGACACTGAATCAAACTGACGGTGTCACAGTCAGAGATGACATCATCATAAATAACTTTTAACAATCTTTTCAACACCAATTATTCAACCCTTAGACAAAAGGATATAATAAAAAATGCTGGATTATTAGAAGCATAAAGAAAGCAAAATGTGACAGCAGGCACCAGTACAGGTGTTGTACGGAAAATTGTCAAACTGGAATCGTAAAACAGGTGTGCAAAAATAGACATGCACATATTTTTTGTTTTCATTTTTTCAAAATCTCCTTACCAAAAATGAAATTATCAGAAATGCTACAATGGCATGTAAAATTTACGTTGCCCAAACTTTTGCATCTGCCCATTTTCCTTTTTGTAATTTTGAAAATATAAAAGATGAAAATAAATATCTTTTTTGCCTAAAATACAAAGAAAATGTGTCATCTTTAATGTTAGGCCTTTTTGAGATCATTTCATCTTCAACTTGCTTAACTATTCACAATAACAGTAATTTTGACCAAGGGTGCCCAAACTTTTACATGTCACTATAAATAAGTAAAAGACCAAAATATGCCAGAACTTGTAAGAGCATGCTATATTAGTTGGTGTGTACAGCTGTAAAATGTGACTAATTAAACAAATGTGGAAAAATAATTCTCGGTGACACACAATTTGTCAAAAAGCAACAAGCACACTAACACTGATATTACATTTTTTTCTGTAAAATCAAATTGGCTGTCTTGCTTCTCCTTTTTAATGCATTTAAAATAAATTCTCTGCATAGGTTGTTATACAGACTATAGTCCCTTATGATGGTTTGTGTGATACCATATGATGTGAGAGCTGTAAATCATTATGAGAAAGCCTGTGCGGTGACACCTTAGGTTACATGATTGTTGAAATCTTAAGCAATATATAAAAAGGCACCAGGATTGTTTTTTAAACTAGCTCATATCCAATCTCAAATTGCTCAAATGCGCCAGGAATTACACGTTTTCAAAAATTTTACTCAAACTCAATTTCCACAATGTGATCTATATTCATTTTAAAAGTTAATTAAAAGATCTCATACTTGTTAAACCTAGTAAAGTAAAATATGTAATAAGAAACTAAAGCATTTTCCTTTTATCTCTAAATTCTAAAATGTATTGAGGTTTGAACTCTGAATTGGCTATGATAAAGCCAGCAACGTTAAGTGGATGCATTTTTTAAATAAAGTGTAGTATTTTATTCAGTTTTGGTATCATCAGATATTTTTTACAGTGGAGTACACAGAAAAGAGTGGACCCTATGGGCAAAAACAATATACATCTCCCATTGTGGTGTCAGGTTTTGCTTCTCATGGGTTTGATATTTTTTGCCTTAATGCTCTTTCATGAGCTAGATTTCTATCCGATTGATTGTGTTTAGTCCTGCAAAGATTCTGCTGAGTAGCAATAACCAACCAAGGAAGGTCAATATGTATCTAAGAATATTTATGCATGTAAGATTTTAAGGAAAATTTCAATAAGAAGATTCATATTTTAGTTTTTGTCAGAAAACTGATATATCAGATTAGCTGAATGTACCTCTCTTTATTTAGTTCTGTTAAGGGGAATCTGTCAGCAAGCTTTTGCTACCTCATCTGAGAACAGCATGATATACAGGATGGGCCATTTATATGGATACACCTAAATTAAATGGGAATGGTTGGTGACATCAACTTCCTGTTTGTGGCACGTTAGTATATGGGAGAGGGAAAACTTTTCCAGATGGGTGGTGACCATGGTGGCCATTTTGAAGTTGGCCATTTTGGATCCAACTTTATTTTTTTCAATGGGAAGAGGGTCATGTGACTCATCAAACTTATCGAGAATTTCATAAGAAAAAAATGATGTGCTTGGTTTTAACATAACTTTATTTTTTCATGAGTATTTTACAAGTTTATGACCACTTATAAAATGTGTTTAAAGTGCTGCCCATTGTGTTGGATTGTCAATGCAACCCTCTTCTCCCACTCTTGGCACACTGATAGCAACAACGCACAAGAAATGCTAGCACAGCACAGGCTTCCTGTTATGGGGATGTTTGCAAACAACTTTATTAATAATGGAAAGCAACCGAACCCAGGGTCCACGATGCAGCCTAGAAGACTGTGGCCGAATACCTTCCGGGTAAGAGGGTAAAACAACCAACTAATATATAAATCCCTCCAGTGTTACTGCACACCGAGATGGGAAAAGGGATTCGCACTATCTCCGTTAACTTCACGAGAGATATGCGACAAATAACGTAGCCGTAGCCATGTTAACTGCACAGAGGCTACGCAGCAGACGCTAAGAAGTGTGTGTGACTCACGCCGGCGTATATGTGCTCCCAGCCAGTGTGTGACCAGACTGCGGAGTAACTCTCCACGTGGCTAACAGGCGGTGCCAGGAATATGGAGTCCGCAGTCTGCTCGGGGTGTATAGCGACCCCCTTGTCGGAGCCAGACTGACAAACGGAACTACCGTCCACCCTCCAGCTAAGACTGCCTATCCCCAGCTAAACCTGCCAGTCTGAAGCTAGAGCAGCAAGAGAGCATGTGGAGCTCAAACAGACAAGCGTCCACACATGAACACAATCTTAGCTCAATAATCAGAGCGCACCACCATGCTTGTCGGCGGCCTATTTAAAGACTAAGCCCTGCCCACTGTCGCATTATTGGTCGCACTACTGATGACGTCACCCGTGGCCAATCAGGCGGTGCCAGGTCACCGGATCAGCTGACACCATAGCACCAATCACGGTCCGCCATGTCACGGGCATGCTCAGTGCAGTGCATCCAGGACATAGGCTGTAGCAGCCCTTGTTCCCCTCCGCAACCTATGCTTAACGCTACAAGGAACAAGGACCCGAGAGACAGACCTGACACCAATAATGTGGTGGTGCACCATCTTGTTGGAAAAACTCAGGGAACGTGTGCATAAAGAGGGCAACACATCATCATCAATTTCAGATATGCAGTGGCATTGAGGTTTCCATTGATGAAGAATGGCTCCACTATCTTTGTACCCCATATACCACACCATGCCATCAAGATACGAAATGTGCAGCATCTGAAACAAGGGATACTGGAAGCCTATGCTAGCATTTCATCTGCGGTGTTGCTATCAGTGTGCCAAGAGTGGGAGAAGAGGGTTGCATTGACAATCCAACACAATGGGCAGCACATTGAACACATTTTAGAAGTGGCCATAAACTTGTAAAATACTCATGAAAGAATAAAGTTACGTTAAAACCAAGCACACCATTGTTTTTCTTATGAAATTCTCAATAAGTTTGATGTGTTACATGACCCTCTTCCCATTGAAAAAAATAAAGTTGGATCCTAAATGGCCGACTTCAAAATGGCCGCCATGGTCACCACCCATCAGAAAAAGTTTCCCCCCCCTCCGATATACTAATGTGCCACAAACAGGAAGTTGATATCTCCAACCATTCCCATTAAATTTAGGTGTATCCATATAAATGGCCCACCCTGTATACAAAGAGACCCTAAATCCAATGATGTATCACTTAGATTACTGGGTGCAGCCGTTCTCACACTATCAAAGTTTTTAGATTTAGCAATGAAGCAGAGCTGAGAAAGCTAACCCTGCCCACACCAGACTTTCCATGTAAAAAGTCCATAGACAGTGAGGTCCCTATCACAGGAGGGGTATGTGAGACTCATGTGTGCACTCATGTGACCAACTAGTGCTACTGGTGCTAAAACAATCATTGTTAGAAAACCAAGCCCTGAAGCTTGATAAGAGAGGCAACACTAAAATCTGTGTTTTAACCTCTTCATCATGCTGTTTTCAGACTACAGCCAAAAACCTGCTGACAGATTCTCTTTAAGTTATCAATTTTTATAGGTCTGCATATACTGTGTGCCCATGCATTTAACTGTAGTGTGCAGCAAGTTAAAATCAATGCAAGCTGGATGCCATTGACAATTTTAACTTTGCTCTTTTTGTCAAAGGTTTTTAAGACATTAACCCCTTAACAACTGGGGGATTTTTCATTTTTGCACTTTTGTTTTTTTTCCTTTATTCCCAGAATCATAACTTTTTTTATTTTTCCGTCATCATGTCCATGTGAGGGTTTGATTTTTTGCTGGACGAGTTGTACATTTTAATGACACCATCCATTTTATCATGTGATGTACTGGAAAGCAGAAAAAATAAATTCCAAGTGTGGTGAAAACCCCAAAAAGCGCAATTCCACATTTTTTTTTTTCTTTTATTTTTTTTATTTACAGCTTTTATTTTATGGTAAAAATGATATGGAAATATGTTTCTCCATGTCTCTACGATTAGGGAGATATCAAACATGTGTATTTTTTGTTTTATTTAAGTGATGAAAAAAAATTCAGAACTTGGCGAAAAAAAATTTTGCTTGTGACTCCATTTTCCGAAAGCCATAACATTTTAAATTTTCGAGATATGGAACTGTATGAAGGCTAGTTTTCTGGGCTTATGTTTTTATTGAAACCAACTTGGGTAGATACAATGTTTTGATCGTCTCTTATTACATTTTTTTGTGTTCTTGCTGCGGCCAAAAAAACTCTCGGAGAGATTAGAGAGGGAACAATAGAGACTTTTTAATTATATTATATTAGAAAACCAATAATATTATTACAATAAGTAGACATTTAGAATTAAGTCAATGTTAGTTTTGGACCACCTCTTTAAAGTAAACAATATTAATAATGATAACAGTAATAATAATAAATAAACTAAAATTAAGGAAGCCTTATTTCTGGAAATAAACAGTGACAGAAAATTCTATGTGCTGCTTTCCTCACTTCACCTTCTCTGACTGCGCTGTTGACTCTAAATGCTTTTGTGTTTTTATTGTTAATCAATGATACTCCACATCACAGCTTAGCTACTTAGACATTGAAAAAATATAAAACTTAACTAATGGCCTTTTTAATGGAAATAATGTCAATGCAGTAAAGAGTCACACAAAAAGATTAAAACACTGTTCATTTGAATGTCTGAGAATCTTTAAAGAGTAAACGTCTTTTAATTTTTTTTTACTAAAGCAATAATTCACATGAAAATAAAAAAAATGTGTAATATATAATATAAATCCGCTTCTTTCTCATCTTGGGCTGATCATTCATTCTCAAAATTCTAAATATAGAATTTAATATTTTACTATTATTGAGATTGGCGATGACAGTTGGTGCTCATAAAGTTCTTTGGAGAACTGTAACTGTCATTTCAGGAAAACTTGCAGCAGAATTTCTATGTCTACTTCTTTCTCCTCTTTCCTTTTACCCCATTCCCTGTCCAAAGAATTTTTAAAAGCACCAACTGTCATCTCCTATGTCAGTTATGAGAAATTCACTGAATATAAATTTTACCCATAAATTAAGTATTAAAGATCAATCCATTTGGAGAAAGAAGAATATTTCTCTGATAAAATATATTACAAAGCTGCTTATTTTCAGGCGTGTTACTTTATGAAATATAGAGTTAAAATGATGGTTACTCTTTAAGTCTACAATAGTGCTTTATCATTATTCTTAACGTTATTCAAGGTTAAGTTCCCACAATAAGTTTTGGTGAGTTTTTTTGACAATGTTTATTTTTGCTGCAGCATTTTATAGTTCCAGCAAAATTAATGGGATTGATAGAAATATTATGCCCACTGTGCTTTTTTTACGCTGTGTAAACTGATCAGTGGGGCGGTTTTGAAATCCGCAACATTTTTCTCTTGAGGGTACACTGAGATTTTTGTGCTAATTTTCCTCATAGAATTTAATTACATGCAGAAGTATGTACATCTATTCTGCAAATATATTGAACCTGAATGTAAGCGGGTCTGCTCTTCTTGCAAAGAAAATTCTAGCTGTGATGGCCGACCATTTAAAGGAAATCTGTAAGCAGTATTCCACTCTCCATCCCCCCCAAACACAGCACAGCTGCTGTTAGTCAAGCAAGAGGAGGTGGCACTGTGAGAAGAATAAAGCTGGAGTGACTGCGGCTTCCTAATTACAGCCTCATTTGTATATCAATTCAAATGAAGATTTCTCAGGAATGGAGTAATGGACTGGGCATATAAAGATATTAGAATCACAAGTCTCAGAAACATATTCAGTGGACAGACCTCTACAAAAAATTGCAGATGGGTTTCACTGAAACAACCACTTCAAACGTATAGAATAGAAAAAAGGGAAATGAAGTCTTAACGGTTGGTACAAAAATATAACAACCTTATTGATGCAAAAAATACACATTTAAAAGTCTGCAAGTGCAAGGGATGTGTGTACAAAAGAATGGCAATACAGAAAAGCAGCGGGGACACATAGAGGTAGAGAATCGATCAATCAATCCTGCGTTTATCAGAATGCATGGGACTCGATAGGGATAGATGGAGAGGAACAGTAGTATATCACAAGAGATAAATATATAAACAATATTGTAAAGCTTAGTGCTCTATCTCCTGCATGATATAGTGCAATCATATAAGCAGTAATGCTCGTCTCCTAGAGCCCACAGCTCAATGATATAGCTGTGCCTTATCATAATCAATCCCCCTAAGTACCCCATGAACATCCATGTATATCTACAAAATCATTACCTCAAAGTATAAAAATGTGCCCCACCAGGTGGTAGGAAGGACTAGTGCCTCTCCCTCCCGATGCATGTTTCGCAGGGAACACGTCCAGCTTTCTCCTGCACTATATCATGCAGGAGATAGAGCACTAAGCTTTACAATATTGTTTATATATTTGTCTCTTGTGATATACTACTGTTCCTCTCCATCTATCCCTATCGAGTCCCATGCCTTCTGATAAACGCAGGATTGATTGATCGATTCTCTACCTCTATGTATCCCTGCTGCTTTTCGGTATTGCCATTCTTTTGTACACACATCCCTTGCACTTGCAGACTTTTAAATGTGTATTTTTTGTATCAATAAAGTTGTTATATTTTTGTACCAACCGTTAAGACTTCATTACCCTTTTTTCTATTATATAAAGATATTGCTGGACTTGTCTTTTAAAGAGCTACATGCCACATATATACAGTACAGACCAAAAGTTTGGACACACCTTCTCATTTAAAGATTTTTCTGTATTTTCATGACTATGAAAATTGTACATTCACACTGAAGGCATCAAAACTATGAATTAACACATGTGGAATTATATACTTAACAAAAAAGTGGGAAACAACTGAAAATATGTCTTATATTCTAGGTTCTTCAAAGAAGCCACCTTTTGCTTTGATGACTGCTTTGCACACTCTTGGCATTCTCTTGATGAGCTTCAAGAGGTAGTCACCGGAAATGGTCTTCCAACAATCTTGAAGGAGTTCCCAGAGATGCTTAGCACTTGTTGGCCCTTTTGCCTTCACTCTGTGGTCCAGCTCACCCCAAACCATCTCGATTAGGTTCAGGTCTGGTGACTGTGGAGGCCAGTCATCTGGTGTAGCACCCCATCACTCTCCCTCTTGGTCAAATAGCCCTTACACAGCCTGGAGGTGTGTTTGGGGTCATTGTCCTGTTGAAAAATAAATCATTGTCCAACTAAACGCAAACCGGATGGAATAGCATGCCGCTGCAAGATGCTGTGGTAGCCATGCTGGTTCAGTATGCCTCCAATTTTGAATAAATCCCCAACAGTGTCACCAGTAAAGCACCCCCACACCATCACACCTCCTCCTCCATGCTTCACGACGGGAACCAGGCATGTTAAGTCCATCCGTTCACCTTTTCTGCGTCGCACAAAGACACGGTGGTTGGAACCAAAGATCTAAAATTTGGACTTATCAGACCAAAGCACAGATTTCCACTGGTCTAATGTCCATTCCTTGTGTTCTTTAGCCCAAACGAGTCTCTTCTGCTTGTTGCCTGTCCTTAGCAGTGGTTTCCTTGCAGCTATTTTACCATGAAGGCCTGCTGCACAAAGTCTCCTCTTAACAGTTGTTGAAGAGATGTATCTGCTGCTAGAACTCTGTGTGGCATTGACCTGGTCTCTAATCTGAGCTGCTGTTAACCTGTGATTTCTGAGGCTGGTGACTCGGATAAACTTATCATCAGAAGCAGAGGTGACTCTTGGTCTTCCTTTCCTGGGGCGGTCCTCATGTGAGCCAGTTTCTTTGTAGTGCTTGATTGTTTTTGCAACTGCACTTGGGGACACTTTCAAAGTTTGCCCAATTTTTCAGACTGACTGACCTTCATTTCTTAAAGTAATCATGGCCACTCGTTTTTCTTTACTTAGCTGCTTTTTTCTTGCCATAATACAAATTCTAACAGTCTATTCAGTAGGACTATCAGCTGTGTATCCACCTGACTTCTGCACAACACAACTGATGGTCCCAACCCCATTTATAAGGCAAGAAATCCCACTTATTAAACCTGACAGGGCACACCTGTGAAGTGAAAACCATTTCCGGTGACTACCTCTTGAAGCTCATCAAGAGAATGCCAAGAGTGTGCAAAGCAGTCATCAAAGCAAAAGGTGGCTACTTTGAAGAACCTAGAATATAAGACATATTTTCAGTTGTTTCACACTTTTTTGTTAAGTATATAATTCCACATGTGTTAATTCATAGTTTTGATGCCTTCAGTGTGAATGTACAATTTTCATAGTCATGAAAATACAGAAAAATCTTTAAATGAGAAGGTGTGTCCAAACTTTTGGTCTGTACTGTATATATTTATTTTATATAATAAAAACTATCAAGCTGTGGAATAATCTTCAGTGGGAGTTGTTAACAGAGAGAATTGCTGATTATTATATGTGTCTTTTTTCATCTGCATTATTTATGTAACTATGGAACAATGTAACTATTTTAGGTTTTACTCTTCACATTTACGTGTCGTCGGAATTTGTGGCATACATTTTTGCACATACCGTAGACATGTATCCACAAGTACCTATTATAATCTATGGGTCTGCGCACATGTCTATCTTACCCACACGTAGACGTATCCATTTTTCCCGGCAGAAAAGGATGAAGAGGGCCAATAAAAGTCTATGGGTCCGTGTAAACACGTACATCACATGGATGACATACAATGGACATCAATGTGTCGTCCATGTGTCATGAACAGGAATAGAATGAAGAATAGAAATTACTGATTTTTACGTGTTAAAGGTGTTCAAAGATATAGATAGGTAGATAGATAGGTAGATACATAGAGGGATACATAGAGAGATACATAGATATCCGTGAAATATATAATTTGTGCCTTGCATGTGTAGCTTACTGTACATGCATTAACCTAATAAATAAATGAAAAATACTATTTGGGGTCCACCCCAAACTTTGGCAACCAGCAAGGGTAAAGCAGACAGCTGAGAGCTTATATTATTAGGCTGGGAAGGTTTCTGGTTATTGGGCTCTTCCCAGCCTAAAAATACCAGCCCGCAGCCACCCTAGAAATTGAGCAACACATGAGATGCTTCAGTTCTGGTGCTTTGCCTTGATTCTTCCCAAAGCCCTAGTGCGCTGGCAATCAGGGCAATGGGGCTTGGGGGTGTTGTCAGCTGTGAATTGTCCAAAAACACAGCTGACATCGAGCCCTGGTGTTAGTAATGGAGAATTGCCTAGAAATAGAGGAAATACAAAAAAAATTACAACCAGAATGTTCATCAGGGAAAATGGAAGAGCTTAGTAAGGAGATAGATAACTGTTTTCATGATTGGAAATATTAGATCTCAGCAGCGAAATCCAAGAAATTCCAAAGAGATTTGCAAGACAAAGAACAGAACAGGGTTTATAGATGGAGTCACAGGGATTCAACACAATATGAGAAATCTGTCTGAATCGAGAGGAACCTTAGCAACCAAGACATCTACAACAGCCTTTGTTAGGGTAAATAGATATACCCTGAGGCAATGTGCCCATGATGCAGAAATGCTGCATATTTTTTCCGCTTCTCCCTGGCAGGTAAATGCATGTGTTTTTTACATGCATTTTTCCCGCCAGGTAGAAGCGTTTGTCAAGCGTCTTTGCATGCATTCCTGCATGCGGATTATCAAGCGCTTTTCCAAGCGATTTTAGCATCACTTGGAAAAGTGCTTGACAACTTGTTCACACTATATAACTCCATGCAACCGGCATGGATTTATATAGTGTGACCAAGTAATAGTTAAAAAAAAGAATAAGAATGATAAAAAATAAAAAAAAAAGATTATACTCACCTTTCGGTGTCTTCCCGGTGTCATCTCTGCTGCGTCCGGTCTCTTGCAATGCTCGCGGTGATGTGAAGGACCTGCGGTGACATCATTGAGTCATGTGATGGGTCACATGACTCAGTGACTTCATGGCAGGTCCTTCACAACAGCGCGAGCATTGCAAGAGACCGGACGGTGTGGACTATTCACCGGTAGGACATCGGAAGGTGAGTATAAACTTTATTTTTTATTTTAAATTCTTTTTTTTTACAGATTCTATGGTACTCAGGTCTGGATGAGACTCTCTTCTCCTCCAGACTTGGGTATCATCCCGACATTAGAATGCGCCAAATACGCAAGTACAGATGCAGTCTTGCGGAATTGGCACGTTCTAATGCAAGTCAATGGCGGCGATTATGCTGCGTGTCCGCAAAATTAATGGACATGCTGCTGATTTTTGAGCGCAGCATAAACGCTGCGGAAAAATATGCAGCATGGGCATTGAAAGTGCGGAATTGTATTGGAGACCATGGGGGAAGGTTTACCAAGCGTTTCCCAAGCGTTTCCGCTGCGGAAATTCTGCAGCGTAAACGCTTGAAAAACGCATCATGGGCACACAGCCTAAGACAGGTTAAACGTTAGATATATTTTAATTGCTGATACAATGGCGAAAGACGAATTGAAAATAACGCTGCTTCAGACAGAAAATGTTCAAACACATCATTAAAGGTAATTAACCTGTCTATTGTGTCCTTATCCTCTGACCAAATTTCTTTGTTAAAGGGAATCTGTCACCCCCCTGGGTGATATCAGACCACTACTATGGCCATACAGGTGATAGAAAACGAAATCTATACTTACCTATATGGCCAATAGCAGAGGTCTGATTCCAGAGAAATCTTCTTTTATAAAGTTTCTTCTCTAGAGGCTTGGCGTCCAGGGAACGCCAAGCAAACCCCTCCTATCTGCTTATTATGCAGCTAAATCCAGGCCTCTGGGCTAAATTATCATCCCCCCCCCCACCCCAGGCACATCACAGGGCACTGTGACTGCCCTGTGACATGCCCTTCTGTCTCCCCTGCCACGTATGCGCAAAGCGCCGCTCTTATGGAGCATGCTTTGTTTCTCACCAGCCCGCACTACACCACAGTCCTTGTATTTGGAGCGGCGCTGTGCGCATGCGCATCAGGGGAGACAGCAGGGCACATTTTCTGTGATTTTTCTCTTTATAGGTATATTTTTGAGTAAAATGTACATTGATGTTTTAGTCTATAAACTACTGACAACATGTGCCTGAAATTCAAAGCTAAAAATGTTGTATTTATTTGCAGCAAATGATAAAGCGTCAAAATACGAAAAAAGAAACAGTGCTTTCAGACCTCAAATTACTCATGTTTTAACTCAGGAACAGTTCAGAAAACAATATTTGGTGGACTAACCATGATTTTTAATCACAACTTTCATGTGTCTTGGCATGCTTTCCACCAGTCTTTCCATTCTTTCCAATAGAATACTGTTCAGTGGTCTCTTAATTTTTGCCAGAGCTGTATATTCATATATATGGATTCTTGTTTTCTTTATTCCTCAATATCCTATTAGGCTTACACATCCTTATTCTCCCTTTACTATACTTGATATACATACATGTGTACATTTATGTACATTTTCCTTTCTCTGGGTTTCATTATTGTTGTATAGTTCGTTTACACAACATACATATTTTTTATTTTATTTTATTTGTTTATTGCTTCACTTTTTGTTATGTCACACTTTTTGTTATGTATCTGTCTGATTGTTTTCTATACTCTTTCAGTATTTACATGTTTTATATCATTTTACTGTTTTTCTGTCCATTGGTTCATCCTACTTTGTGCTTTCATTCTGTGATCTCATAATTCTATACATTCATGTGACTGGTTGTCACAAGATCAGATAGTAACAGAGTAACATAGGTCGAAAAAAAAAACTAGGTCCATCAAGTTCATCATTCCTCCCCCAATTGTATTCCCTACAACAAGACTACACTAACTTACTGACTAACTGACACTAGGCCTCACAAATATATTATTATTATTATTATTATTACCATTTTTATTATTGTGGCACTATTAGAGTTAAAAATGTACTAGTTTCTAATTAAATTTTTTACATTTATTTTATATTTTGTATTACTCTTGTGATTCTAATAATGGTATTACTAAAATCCCTATGCCTAAATTGTTGATCCAAAAGAAGGCAAAAACCCCAGGACAACTTCAGCCAATTTGTGTCACAGGGGAAAATTTCCTTCACGACCCCCAAAAAAGGCAATCAGGCCTAGAACTCTGGATCAATTCTAATAATACTACTAGTTCTGTAATAACTATTACAGTAATAAACGTACTACTACAGTTGTAAAATTTTGTCTAATTTAACTGTAGCCCACAATGTTATGTGTATCAAGGAAATCATCCAGCCCTTTTTTGAAAGCTGTTATAGTGTCTGCCATTATTATGTCTTGTGGTAGGCCATTCCACAGTCTGACTGCTCTGACTGTAAATAACCCTTTCCTGTTTAGGTGTCGGAATCGCCTTTCTTCCACCCATAATGAGTGCCCCCTTGTCCTTAGTATGGTCTTTGGAAGGAATAAGTCATGTGCTAGTCCTTTGTACTGACCACACATATATTTATACATGTAAATGAGATCCCCTCTGAGGTGTCGTTTTTCTAAGCTAAACAAGCTCAACTTTCCCAGCCTCTCATCATACGAGATGCCTTCCATCCCTTGTAATAATCTAGTTGCCAGCCTTTGAACTGACTCTAACTTCCGAATATCCATATTAAAATGTGAAGCCCAAAACTGGATCCTATATTCCAGATGTGGCCTCACCAGTAATTTATAAAGGGGCAACAGTACGTTGGGATCGCAGAATTTTATTTCAGTTGTTATACATAGTAAAATCCTGTTTGCTTTTGCGCATGCTGCTTGACATTGAGTGCTGCTGCTCAACTTACCTGTAACCAGAATACCCAAGTCCTTCTCCTGCTCTGTAGTCCCGAGTATACTCCCATTAAATGCGTATGCAGCAATATGATTACCCTGTACTAGGTGCGTTACTCTACATTTAACTACAGTAAACCTCATCTGCCAAGTGTTTGCCCATTCAGTCATCTTATCAAGATCATTCTGAAATATTGCAATGTGAAGATTAGAGATGAGCGGTGTTCGACTAGAACTGTTCGCCAATCTCAAATTCGAGCTGTTTTGGGCGGTGTTCGAGTTGTTCGACGAACCCGAACGATTTGCAAAAAAATCGGCTGTTCGAGGTTATGTTTGATAACTGTTCGTGCACCAAAAGCGTGTCCTGCATGTCTGGCGCTATTTAGAGCACCAATCATGCAGGGATTGTCTGCCACTCACTGTAATGCCACAGCCATGGTGGTTGTGGCATTACAGTGATTGCCCAAATCGATGGGAACAGTGCTCACAGTGAAACAGGAAAAGCCGGCAATTCAGCAGCGGCGTACACCGGTACCCAACAATTTAGAACAGAAAGAATAGAGAATCACACATAGATTAGATAGATAGAAACATGTCAGTCACATACAGTACATACCAAAAGTTTGAACACACCTTCTCATTTAAAGATTTTTCAGTATTTTCATGACTATGAAAATTGTACATTCACACTGAAGGCATCAAAACTATGAATTAACACATGTGGAATTATATACTTAACAAAAAAAGTGTGAAATAACTGAAAATATGTCTTATATTCTAGGTTCTTCAAAGTAGCCACCTTTTGCTTTGATGACTGCTTTGCACACTCTTGCCATTCTCTTGATGAGCTTCAAGAGGTAGTCACCGGAAATGGTTTTCACTTCAGTGGTGTGCCCTGACAGGTTTATTAAGTGGGATTTCTTGCCTTATAAATGGGGTTGGGACCATCAGTTGTGTTGTGCAGAAGTCGGGCAGATACACAGCTGATAGTACTACTCAATAGTAGTGTTGAGCCACCCCCGTAGTGTTCGAGTTCGGTTCGGTTCGTCGAACACCCGTGTGTTCGCCGAACTGTTCGTCGAACTGTTCGTCGAACACCTTCGAACACCATTAAAACCAATGGCAGGCAAACAAAAACACATAGAAACACATAGAAAACACCTTCAAAGGTGTCCAAAAGCTGACAAACTGCTCAGAAGACATAACTAACACATGGAAAAGTGACAAGTACATATAGTCATGCGAAAATAAAAGAGGTGGAGGAGTAAAAGGAGGGGGAGACACAGATATAGGCATGTCATGCCCTTCTAAAATCCAAAAAGTGAGAAGCCGACACGGCCAGTCCGCTCCTGCCCGTGCCACCTCCGTGTTGCCGGGTTTGTGCCAGAGCCGCGGTGAACCCTGATGGCCAGCCCCCCTCTCCCAATACTGGTGCCTGTCCGCTGGTGGGTCGAGCGAGCCCCCCTGTGGTGGAGGCAGCTCTAAGCTTTTTAATTTAAATTGTCTCTCTAATTTGAATGAATACACTTTAAATCCATTTACAAGGATCTATTGGAGGGCAAGTCTCATGCCAGCAGCCGCGTAATTCCAGCTCCAGTAGCGTCCACTAAAGCTGCTGCAGTTAAAAAGCTTTTATAAGGATCGAGCTCGGCTGTCCACCGCAAGGCATCCTACTGCCAGTCCCAGCCCCTATGCCTTGGGGTGCCTCCTGATGCTCTTCACTGAGTATCCCATGGTCCCGAAGCATTTCCTTTGAAAAAATTAAGTGTCTAAACTACAGGTGGTGTAGCTTGCTTAACAGCCGGGATAATCCGCTGACTAGCAGACACTGCTACTAGGCACAAAGTATTTCCTGGGCTAGATGCAGTTAAAAATTTGTAATTAGATTCTCTCGTTGGATGCTGAGAAAGCATTCCATAGAGTCTCCTGGCACGCCATATATGATTCTCTTAAAAAGCTTGGGGTAGGGGTCTAGGGGACCCTTTTATAGCCAAAATCACGGCCCTGTATCACAATACGTCACCTAGGCTGAAGATAAATGGAACTGTAGCACCCTGAGGGCTCGGTTGCTACAGAGGTATTGCACCTCACCCAGAGGTGTGATATCTCACTCTCAGGTAAGGATGGAGTGTGGATCAGGACCCGACACCTGCATGCATTACACCACATTGCCGTGGGGCAGGGCGACCAATATGCCTCTGAGATGGGCACGACAGTCCCTGTCCCTGGCTGGAGTGGGGGGAGGGAACACTGAGGAAGGGGAACCCTGTAGTGCAGGAGCAGGGAGGAAGCAGTTACTGGGTGCATTGAGAAGGGAGTATAAAAGGTGGGCACCATCTTAGTTCAGTGCAGAGAAGTCTGAGCAGAAGTGGCAGGGAGCAGGGGCTCTGCATGAGCTCTGCTCCGGAGGCGGGCCTAGTAACAGAGGCCCAGGCCTGGAAGAGGGAGAAGGAAGGAAGAGGAGCGGATAAGGCTCCAGGAACGAGGAATGAAGGGATCCCAGGGGTGCGGACGGGCGAGTCGCCACCGCACGCCTGAATCCACCTGCGTGGAGGGGTCAGGCCAAAGGGGGAGACCGGTCCCCGAAACTAGTGGAGGCAGGAAACAACCCTCAGCTAGAAACCGGAGGCTGTGACATTTTATGTGGCGCAGCCCCTCGCTACATCCGCTAGGAAGGCACCACATAGGGTCAGGGAAACTGGCGCCAAGTTTACCAAGAGGAGTCCCGAGGCAGCCGGACAGAAGGGTTGGTAAGAAAGGCCAGACAAAGGACACACAAAGGGGGTCCTGTGAAGCGCTCCAAAGTTATCTGGGAGTTGTCTGAGCCCATCACCTGGTGACCACAGTACGACGTGGGCAGCCATTACCTGCAGACGTGGTCTGGATAATAAGAACTGTGAGTAAAGGCCCTGGACTGCATCACTGACTCCGTGTCGTTACTGCTGCTGCCCTGCACCATCACCCCCATCCTCCGCATACACTGCCCTGAGGCTATACTCCTCCCGTGGCGAGTTATGCTACGCTCTGCTGCACCCACAACACCAGCCTCAGCGGTCTGCCCTGCAGCGGCGGTTCACTCTGACCGCAATCCACGGGTGGCGTAGTCGGACATTTAAACATCAAAACCACATAAATAGTTCCGCCACTGGTTTGACCACCCTGAGCCACGGAACCGGGTCGCCGCTACGAAGACTACAACCACCAGCATCCACCAAAAAGGGTCCGGCTCTGGGTGTCCCAAGGCCCAGGGGGTGCATCAGAACATTTTCATCACCTTTCACAATCACCATAGGGACAAGGCAGGGATGTCCTCTGTCCCCTCTCTTATACATCCTAGTGACGGAGCACCTGCTCTCATCAATTCGCCATAACCCCAATATTAGGTGGATTGAGGTGGGAGGCACCGAGTACAAGTGCTCTCTATTTGCTGATGATGTCCTAGTATATATCACTCAATCACATATATCCATCCATGCTGTTATGGCTGAAATAGATCACTTTGTTACATGGTCAAATTTTAAAATCAATGCAGCGAAGTCTGAGGCCCTCGATGTCTCCCTCCCCAAATCCATATAGGATTCCATCCAGTCCAACTTTCCCTTTGCCTGGCCCTCACAGGGTATCAAATACTTAGGAATTCCTATTCATAGAGACCTCTCCCATCTATGTTATCTTAATTTTGGGCCCTTTATTGAACAACTCCATACAGACCACGGTTGGCAAGTTAGAACTGTAAGATTCACTACGTGAACCACTGGTGTTTTGTGGAAAAGCACATGTACACTGCGTTCCAAATTATTATGCAAAAAGTGTTTAGGAGTGATAAGGGAAGAATTTGTTTGTTTGTCAGTTAAACTCATTGATGGTGATGTGTGTCAGGGCTCTTTATATCACTGTAAGCAATTGCAGACACCTGTGCTAATTAGTTTGGCAGGTATGTCCAATGAAAGGCAAGACTACTTAAGAAGGCTGTCTCACATTATTAAGCAGCCTACATTTTCTGCCAAAATGGGAAAGAAAAAGGATGTGTCGGCTGCTGAGAAGCAACAAATTGTGGAGTATTTAGGTCAAGGCATGACTACAATCAACATTGTGCGATGATCAGGATGAAGTGTCTTGGCAATCAAGAAGTATGTAGCTGATTCACAGTACACACGTGTGCGTGCTGATAAGGGCAAATTGAGGACTCTTTCCTACAGGCAATTACGTCAGGTTGAAAGAGCAGCGGCAAAAAAGCCTTGTCATAGCAGCAGACAAGTTTTTGAAGCTGCTTGTGCCTCCAACGTCCCCCGAACAACAAGATGCAGGGTCCTTCAGAGGTTTGCAGCTGTGCATACGCCATCCTGTCGACCTCCTCTATCCACTTCACACAAGCAGAAACGGTTCCAGTGGGCCAAACATTACATGAAGACTGATTTCAAAACTGTTTTGTTCACGGATGAGTGCCGTGCAGCGCTCGATGGTCCAGATGGATGGAGTGGAGGATGGCTGGTTGATGGACACCCCACGCAAACACGGCTACAGCGCCAACAAGGAGGAGGTGGAGTAATGTTTTGGGCTGGAATCATGGGGAGAGAGATTGTCGGCCCCTTTAGGATCCCTGAAGACGCTAAAGATGAACTCCATAATGTATGTGGATTTTCTCAAACAGCACTTCCTGCCATGGTTCAAGAAGAAGAACCGTGTATTTCACAGCAAGATCATTTTTCTGCATGATAATGCACCATCTCATGCTGCGCATAAAACATCTGCATCTCTGGCTGATATGGGCATAAAAGGGGACAAACTTATGGTGTGACCCCCATGCTCCCCTGACCTCTACCCCATTCAGAACCTTTGGAGCATCATTAAAAGGAGTGTCTATGATGGCGGGAGGCAGTTCACATCTAAGCAACAGCTCTGGGAGGGTATTCTGTCCTCATGCAAAACAATTGAAGCAGAAACCATCCAAAACCTGACAAATTCAATGGACGAGAGAGTTCAGAAGCTCCTTTCGAACAAGGGGTCCTATGTGAAAATGTAACATCACCTAGAATAAAGTTTTGAGTTGAAAACTGTTTGATTTCAGTTTCTAACAACCTGCTAATGCTTATAATTTCAAAAATGACCATTTTTTTGGTCTTTATTAAAATGAAAAGGTTGATCGAAAAGTTTGGGGGATCTAAGAGTGTGGCAACCCAGTAGTCATGATTACTTCGAATTCTGACAATATGAGGGTCATGCTGCAGGTAGTGCAGCAAGAAGGCACTTATGTGTCTTGCGCATCTCGGAGCCCCAAAATTATTTTCCGGGCTAGATGCAGCTAAAAATTATTATTAATTTTAAATCTGGTGAAGCTTTAGTATAGATGGCCTAATAGGATCAGTGCTGCACACTGCTACAAAGCCCAAATTATTTTCCAGCCAAGATACAGATAAACATGATTAGTAATTTGAAAGCTTAAAACGGTTGGTAGGGTGATTTTAACCAATCATCAAGCTTTTACTCTCCCCAGGATGACACAGGGGTAGAAAAGTCCTTTCGGATCCATGATTTGTTCATCTTTATGAACGTGAGTCTGTCTACATTATCAGTGGAGAGCCGCGTGCGCTTATCTCTCAGCACACCACCAGCAGCGCTGAACACACGTTCAGACAGAACGCTGGCTGCGGGGCATGACAAGATCTCCAAGGCTTAAGTGGCTAGCTCCGGCCATTTATCCAGATTGGAAGCCCAAAAAGAGCAAGGGTCCAGTGACACAGTTGTGGCTTCAATGTTTACTTGGAGATACTCCTGTACCATCGTCTCTAGGCGTTGACTATGTGTCAGACTTCTTGTCTCCTGTGGCCTTGCAAAGGATGGGCTAAAAAAGTGGTGAAATGATTCCGCAAAATTGATGTTACCAGCAGATACTGTGGTTCTGTTACGGTTTGAGTGCTGGACACTTGACGGTCCCACGGTTGGCAAGTTGGAACTGTGAGATTCACTACATGCACCACTGGTATTTTGTGGAAAAACACATGTAAGATTCTGCAACAGTCTCTGCTGATACTCCTGCATGCGTGCATCCCTTTCTATGGCAGGAATAATTTCTGCAAATTTACATTTGTACCGGGGATCTAACAGTGTGGCAACCCAGTAGTCAGGATTATTTCTAATTCTCACAATTCGAGGGTCATGCTGCAGGTAGTGCAGCAAGAAGGCACTCATGTGTGTTGCGCATCCAGGAGCACCAAGTCCCTGTTGTGTTGGTGGCGAAGTAACAATCATGCTTCCTTCCTCTGTCCTCTCCCCCCAACCTCGCACAACAGAAATGTGATCAAGGTCTCCCTCATCTGATGAGTCTTCCATCAGTTCGTCCTCCACTTCTTCCTGGGCTCCTGCAACTTCCTCACTAGTTTGGCTGCTACCATGCGCCCTGGTAAAACCATCTCCCCCACCCTCACATGCCTGCCGCCTTGGTGCTGCCGACCGTCTGGACCTTGCAGATGTTAGCCCTTCGCATACAACTCCTCCTCCTCTACTTCCTCCACCTCCTCTTGTGCCACCACCTGACTCCGAATTCTGTTTAACATGTGCTCCAGCATGTAAATCACCGGAATAGTCATGCTGATAATGGCATCGTCAGCACTAAACATCTTCGTCGCCATTTCAAAACTGTGCAGAAGGGTGCATAGGTCCCTGATCTGAGACCACTCCTCCAGCGTGATTTGCCCCACCTCTGAATCTCGTTGTCCCAGGCTATACGTCAGAACGCATTGCACCAGGGCTTGTCGGTGCTGCCACAGTCGCTGCAACATGTGCAGAGTTGAATTCCACCGGGTAGGCACATCGCATTTTAGCCGGTGAAGTGGCAGGCCCAACGACTTCTGTAGAGATGTAAGTCGCTGAGCTGCGGGATGCGAACGGCGGAAGTGAGCACACAGCGACCGTGCCCTCTGCAGAAGGCCATCTAGTCTGGGATAGTGGGCTAAAAATTGCTGGACAACCAGGTTCAACACGTGAGCCATACAAGGCACGTGTGTGACATTGCCCCGGCGAAGGGCCGCACCCAGGTTTGCAGCATTGTCGCACACGGCCTTCCCTGGTTTCAGGTCCAGTGGAGACAACCATTCATGAAATTGGTTCTCCAGAGCTGACCACAACTCCTCAGCTGTGTGACTCACATTTCCCAGACATTTCAATGTAAAAACCGCCTGATGACGTTGAGCCCTACTGCCAGCATAGTAAGGAGGTGTGCAGGATCCCTTCTGCGCAGTTAGAAAGCTTGTGGCATGACCAGACAGGCTTTGGGTGCAGGTGGAAGACCGAGAGGAGGTTGAGGAGGCAGAAGCAGTGGAGGAACTTTGACATAAAGAGGATTGACGCACAACTCGTGGGGACGGCAAGACTTGGACAGCAGCCCCTTGTCCTGCTGTCACCATAGTTACCCAGTGCCCAGTCAGCGACATGTAACGCCCCTGTCCATGCCTACTCGTCCAAGTGTCTGTGGTGAAATGCACCCTGTCACACACAGAGTTTCTCAAAGAAGCGGTGATGTTGTGTGCGACATGCTGGTGGAGCGCAGGCACACCTTTCTTTGAGAAGTAGTGCCGACTGGGCATCTGGTACTGGGGCACTGCGACGGACATAAGGTCTCGAAAATCCTCTGTGTCCACCAGGCGGAAAGGCAGCATTTCTGTAGCCAAGAGCTTGCAGATGGTGAAATTCAACCTCTTAGCTTTCTCATGGCTAGGAGGAAATGGTCTTTTACTTGTCCACATCTGAGGGACCGAGGGCTGGCTATTGTGCTTAGACGGGGTTGATAAGGGTGTCCCCGGCAAATTGCCGGTCTGTGAGGAAGATACAGGCGGACATGTTAGGTTGCCTTGATCCAAAGGTGGTGCTATCGATGTCGGACAGCGCTCAACACCAGCTGGTGTTACCACCTCCAAAGAAAATGATGACCTGCCAATCACGCTGGCTGTTGCGGGTAAAGAGGTGGCAGGTCTGCGCCCCAAAACAGGTGTGACTGCTGTCCCCCCAGTCACAGAGGATGAAGAGGCCGCGGATGCACAAGATATGGCAGACGGTGGTTGGCCCGGCTGGCTAGGCCGCATTGTAGCACACTGAGCTTCCCACTGCAACTTATGCTTCATGTCCATGTGCCGGTTCATGCATGAAGTACTTAAACTATGTATTTCTTGGCCTCTACTTAGCTTTTGCTGACAAATGTTACAGATAACACGAGTTGGGTCATCTTTATCGATCTGAAAAAATGCCCAGGCTATGCAAGGCTTAGCACCCATGCGACCTGAAGAGCCACCACGACTTGTGGTGAGAGGCAGAGTTGTGTTTGAGGATGCAGTTGTTGACGTGCTTCCAGTACTACGTCTCTGTCCAGGAAGGCGCAACCTGACCTCGTCGTCACTAGCATCTTCCTCCACCTCCTCTGCTGACCTCAACTCTTGGCTGACTGTGGGTTGACAGTAAGTGGGATCTCCGACCTCATCATCATCACCCTGTGCGTTATCACACCCGTCGTCCTCAGAGCCAACCTGTTCCTGCCCTGACAAAAAACTAAAGTTGTCGCTCCAATCAGGTATTTGAGTCTTATCATCGTCTTCCTCATTGTCTCCACCAACAGGAGTTACAGTTTGGGAATGAGGGTCTACATTATGGTCAGAACCTTCTGCGTCTGGTCCTGGATCCGACTCATAAAGATTCTGGGCATCAGTGCAGATCATTTCCTCGTCTGGATTCACAGAAGCGCTGGAGTCGACCTCTGATTCCCAGGCTATAGTATGAGTAAACAGCTCTGCAGACTCAACCATCTGTTCTACCTCATACTCAGACGGGCAGCTGGAGATTTGGGAGCTGTGAGGAAGCAAGTGCGATTGGGGTGACACCTTTGAGGACTGGAGTATTTGTGATGTTGAAGTTGATGTGGAGGAGAGCCCACTTAAAGGAGCACTTGATATCCGTTGAAGCACCTGCTGTTTTTGTGCCTCATCTGGAATTTGTATCAATTGGCGTGGCCGTAAGAAAGTGATCTTATCACATTCTCCGCTAAAAGAAGTAGACATTTTAGTTTGGCTGGAAGATGGTCTTTCTTCTGCAGATGTTACTGTTGCTTTAACACCTACCCCACGGACACAACCTTTTTTCCCCTTCCCAACACGCCTATTCCCCTTTCCACCAGCAGCAGGCCTTTTTCCACTCATTTTGGTGGTTAACTAATTCACAACTCTGGAGTTGTTTGCACAAAAAAACAATGGATGGGAACCGAGCAGAGCTGAGTGGCCAAACTGTGGTATTAGGCCAAAACTATTGGCTGGGTTAGATGCAGAAAAAAATTATATTCAATTTGCAACCTGATGGAGGTCTGTATAGATGGATTAATAGAACAAGTCCCACATACAGCTAGAAGCCCAATATTTTTTCAGAGGTAGATGCAGAAAAAAATATATTCAGTTTGCAACCTGATGGAGGTCAGTATAGATGGACTAAAACAACAAGTCCCACACACAGCTAGAAGCCCAATATTTTTTCAGAGGTAGATGCAGAAAAAAATATATTCAGTTTGCAACCTGATGGAGGTCTGTATAGATGGATTAATAGAACAAGTCCCACACACAGCTAGAAGCCCAAAATTTTTTCAGAGGTAGATGCAGAAAAAAATATATTCAGTTTGCAACCTGATGGAGGTCTGTATAGATGGATTAATAGAACAAGTCCCACACACAGCTAGAAGCCCAATATTTTTTCAGAGGTAGATGCAGAAAAAAATATATTCAGTTTGCAACCTGATGGAGGTCAGTATAGATGGATTAATACAACAAGTCCCACACACAGCTAGAAGCCCAATATTTTTTCAGAGGTAGATGCAGAAAAAAATATATTCAGTTTGCAACCTGATGGAGGTCTGTATAGATGGATTAATAGAACAAGTCCCACACACAGCTAGAAGCCCAATATTTTTTCAGAGGTAGATGCAGAAAAAAAGTATATTCAGTTTGCAACCTGATGGAGGTCTGTATAGATGGATTAATAGAACAAGTCCCACACACAGCTAGAAGCCCAATATTTTTTCAGAGGTAGATGCAGAAAAAAATATATTCAGTTTGCAACCTGATGGAGGTCTGTATAGATGGATTAATAGAACAAATCCCACACACAGCTAGAAGCCCAATATTTTTTCAGAGGTAGATGCAGAAAAAAATATATTCAGTTTGCAACCTGATGGAGGTCTGTATAGATGGATTAATAGAACAAGTCCCACACACAGCTAGAAGCCCTATATTTTTTCAGAGGTAGATGCAGAAAAAAATATATTCAGTTTGCAACCTGATGGAGGTCTGTATAGATGGATTAATAGAACAAGTCCCACACACAGCTAGAAGCCCAATATTTTTTCAGAGCTAGATGCAGAAAAAAATTATATTCAATTTGCAACCTGATGGAGGTCAGTATAGATGGACTAATAGAATGATGCTATGCCCAAAAGATTTTACTTCACTAGGTGCAGTAAAAAATTGGTATTCTATACACAGGTGGTATATCTTGCAACACAGATAGGCTACTCCACTGACTAACACACTCTGCAATAGGCCAAAAAGGATTAGCTTTGCTAGATTCAGCCAAATGCTGTGAAAAAAACTTGCACAGCACTGGCACAGACCTGCCTGGCAAAAACTGATAGGAACTGATGTAACCTAGTCCTGAAAAGGACTCCAATTACAATTAGTCTTTACTCCCACAATCTATCTATTTAAGAGCACAGACCTGCCTGATAAAAGTCGTAGGAAATGCTGTAACCTAGTCCTTAAAAGGACTGCAATCACAACTATTCCCTACTCCCAAGCTATCTGTAGATTTGTGCGAAAATTGGCTTGAAATTAACAAGGTATAGCGCACACAGCAACAGCGGTCCGTCTAACACGCAGCTGCAGCAGTGAGAAAATGGTGGCGATGGGGAAAATGGCTTGGTCTTATAGGGCAAGGACATGTGACATACACTGCCAATGACACATGCCCTTGCTTGTGTGAAAAAAAGCACTTCGCTCCGTGTGTGCGCTGCTGATAGGCTGACAGATTGCACCTCCCCACTGCAAATGCGGGAAAGAGAAAAAAAAATGGAGATCTTCATTGTTCCTGCAGAGATCCATCCCCTGCCCCTCCCCCCACCCCGCTGTACCCTCAAACTGCGTATTAACATTAATTTTCATCATTACTGAGAAAAAATCCAGTTATGATTTTGGTGCACGAACAGTTATCGAACATAATCTCGAACAGCCGAATTTTTCTCAAATTGTTCGTGTTCGCCGAACGGCTCGAACACCGCCCAAAACAGCTCGAATTTGAGATTGGCGAACAGTTCGAGTAGAACAACGCTCATCTCTACTTATAATTTCAAAAATGACCATTTTTTTGGTCTTTATTAAAATGAAAAGGTTGATCGAAAAGTTTGGGGGATCTAAGAGTTTGGCAACCCAGTAGTCATGATTACTTCGAATTCTGACTAAATGAGGGTCATGTTGCAGGTAGTGCAGCAAGAAGGCACTTATGTGTCTTGCGCATCTCGGAGCCCCAAAATTATTTTCCGGGCTAGATGCAGCTAAAAATTATTATTAATTTTAAATCTGGTGGAGCTTAGTATAGATGGCCTAATAGGATCAGTGCTGCACACTGCTACAAAGCCCAAATTATTTTCCAGTCAAGATACAGATAAACATGATTAGTAATTTTAAATCTGGTGGAGCTTATTATAGATGGCCTAATAGAATCAGTGCTGCACACTGCTACAAAGCCCAAATTATTTTCCAGCCAAGATACAGATAAACATGATTAGTAATTTGAAAGCTTAAAACGGTTGGAAGGGTGATTTTAACCAATCATCAAGCTTTTACTCTCCCCAGGATGACACAGGGGTAGAAAAGTCATTTCGGATCCATGATTTGTTCATCTTTATGAACGTGAGTCTGTCTACATTATCACCGGAGAGCCGCGTGCGCTTATCTGTCAGCACACCACCAGCAGCACTGAACACACGTTCAGACAGAACGCTGGCTGCGGGGCATGACAAGATCTCCAAGGCGTAAGTGGCTAGCTCCGGCCATTTATCCAGATTGGAAGCCCAAAAAGAGCAAGGGTCCAGTGACACAGTCATGGCTTCAATGTTTACTTGGAGATACTCCTGTACCATCGTCTCTAGGCGTTGACTATGTGTCAGACTTCTTGTCTCCTGTGGCCTTGCAAAGGATGGGCTAAAAAAGTGGTGAAATGATTCCGCAAAATTGATGTTACCAGCAGATACTGTGGTTCTGTTACGGTTTGAGTGCTGAACACTTGACGGTCCCACGGTTGGCAAGTTGGAAATGTGAGATTCACTACGTGCACCACTGGTATTTTGTGGAAAAGCACATGTAAGATTCTGCAACAGTCTCTGCTGATACTCCTGCATGCGTGCATCCCTTTCTATGGCAGGAATAATTTCTGCAAATTTACATTTGTACCGGGGATCTAACAGTGTGGCAACCCAGTAGTCAGGATTATTTCTAATTCTCACAATTCGAGGGTCATGTTGCAGGTAGTGCAGCAAGAAGGCACTCATGTGTGTTGCGCATCCAGGAGCACCAAGTCCCTGTTGTGTTGGTGGCGAGGTAACAATCATGCTTCCTTCCTCTGTCCTCTCCCCCCAACCTCGCACAACAGAAATGTGATCAAGGTCTCCCTCATCTGATGAGTCTTCCATCAGTTCGTCCTCCACTTCTTCCTGGGCTCCTGCACCTTCCTCACTAGTTTGGCTGCTACCATGCGCCCTGGTAAAACCATCTCCCCCACCCTCACATGCCTACTGCCTTGGTGCTGCCGACCGTCTGGACCTTGTAGATGTTAGCCCTTCCGCATACAACTCCTCCTCCTCTACTTCCTCCACCTCCTCTTGTGCCACCACCTGACTCCGAATTCTGTTTAACATGTGCTCCAGCATGTAAATCACCGGAATAGTCATGCTGATAATGGCATCGTCAGCATTAAACATCTTCGTCGCCATTTCAAAACTGTGCAGAAGGGTGCATAGGTCCCTGATCTGAGACCACTCCTCCAGCGTGATTTGCCCCACCTCTGGATCTCGTTGGCCCAGGCTATACATCAGAACGCATTGCACCAGGGCTTGTCGGTGCTGCCACAGTCGCTGCAACATGTGCAGAGTTGAATTCCACCGGGTAGGCACATCGCATTTTAGCCAGTGAAGTGGCAGGCCCAACGACTTCTGTAGAGATGTAAGTCGCTGAGCTGCGGGATGCGAACTGCGGAAATGAGCACACAGCGACCGTGCCCTCTGCAGAAGGCCATCTAGTCTGGGATAGTGGGCTAAAAATTGCTGGACAACCAGGTTCAACACGTGAGCCATACAAGGCACATGTGTGACATTGCCCCGGCGAAGGGCTGCACCCAGGTTTGCAGCATTGTCGCACACGGCCTTCCCTGGTTTCAGGTCCAGTGGAGACAACCATTCATGAAATTGGTTCTCCAGAGCTGACCACAACTCCTCAGCTGTGTGACTCACATTTCCCAGACATCTCAAAGTAAAAACCGCCTGATGACATTGAGCCCTACTGCCAGCATAGTAAGGAGGTGTGCAGGATCCCTTCTGCGCAGTTAGAAAGCTTGTGGCATGACCAGACAGGCTTTGGGTGCAGGTGGAAGACCGAGAGGAGGTTGAGGAGGCAGAAGCAGTGAAGGAACTTTGACATAAAGAGGATTGACGCACAACTCGTGGGGACGGCAAGACTTGGACAGCAGCCCCTTGTCCTGCTGTCACCATAGTTACCCAGTGCCCAATCAGCGACATGTAACGCCCCTGTCCATGCCTACTCGTCCAAGTGTCTGTGGTGAAATGCACCATGTCACACACAGAGTTTCTCAAAGAAGCGGTGATGTTGTGTGCGACATGCTGGTGGAGCTCAGGCACACCTTTCTTTGAGAAGTAGTGCCGACTGGGCATCTGGTACTGGGGCACTGCGACGGACATAAGGTCTCGAAAATCCTCTGTGTCCACCAGGCGGAAAGGCAGCATTTCTGTAGCCAAGAGCTTGCAGATGGTGAAATTCAACCTCTTAGCTTTCTCATGGCTAGGAGGAAATGGTCTTTTACTTGTCCACATCTGAGGGACCGAGGGCTGGCTATTGTGCTTAGACGGGGTTGATAAGGGTGTCCCCGGCAATCTGCCGGTCTGTGAGGAAGATGCAGGCGGACATGTTAGGTTGCCTTGATCCAAAGGTGGTGCTATCGATGTCGGACAGCGCTCAACACCAGCTGGTGTTACCACCTCCAAAGAAAATGATGACCTGCCAATCACGCTGGCTGTTGCGGGTAAAGAGGTGGCAGGTCTGCGCCCCAAAACAGGTGTGACTGCTGTCCCCCCAGTCACAGAGGATGAAGAGGCCGCGGATGCACAAGATATGGCAGACGGTGGTTGGCCCGGCCGGCTAGGCCGCATTGTAGCACACTGAGCTTCCCACTGCAACTTATGCTTCATGTCCATGTGCCGGTTCATGCATGAAGTACTCAAGCTATGTATTTTTTGGCCTCTACTTAGCTTTTGCTGACAAATGTTACAGATAACACGAGTTGGGTCATCTTTATCGATCTGAAAAAATGCCCAGGCTATGCAAGGCTTAGCACCCATGCGACCTGAAGAGCCACCACGACTTGTGGTGAGAGGCAGAGTTGTGTTTGAGGATGCAGTTGTTGACGTGCTTCCAGTACTACGTCTCTGTCCAGGAAGGCGCAACCTGACCTCGTCGTCACTAGCATCTTCCTCCACCTCCTCTGCTGACCTCATCTCTTGGCTGACTGTGGGTTGACAGTAAGTGGGATCTCCAACCTCATCATCATCACCATGTGCGTTATCACACCCATCGTCCTCAGAGCCAACCTGTTCCTGCCCTGACAAAAAACTAAAGTTGTCGCTCCAATCAGGTATTTGAGTCTCATCATCGTCTTCCTCATTGTCTCCACCAACAGGAGTTACAGTTTGGGAATGAGGGTCTACATTATGGTCAGAACCTTCTGCGTCTGGTCCTGGATCCGACTCATAAAGATTCTGGGCATCAGTGCAGATCATTTCCTCGTCTGGATTCACAGAAGCGCTGGAGTCGACCTCTGATTCCCAGGCTATAGTATGAGTAAACAGCTCTGCAGACTCAACCATCTGTTCTACCTCATACTCAGACGGGCAGCTGGAGATTTGGGAGCTGTGAGGAAGCAAGTGCGATTGGGGTGACACCTTTGAGGACTGGAGTATTTGTGATGTTGAAGTTGATGTGGAGGAGAGCCCACTTAAAGGAGCACTTGATATCCGTTGAAGCAACTGCTGTTTTTGTGCCTCATCTGGAATTTGTAGCGATTGGCGTGGCCGTAAGAAAGGGATCTTATCACATTGTCCGCTAAAAGAAGTAGACATTTTAGTTTGGCTGGAAGATGGTCTTTCTTCTGCAGATGTTACTGTTGCTTTAACACCTACCCCACGGACACAACCTTTTTTCCCCTTCCCAACACACCTATTCCCCTTTCCACCAGCAGCAGGCCTTTTTCCACTCATTTTGGTGGTTAACTAATTCACAACTCTGGAGTTGTTTGCACAAAAAAACAATGGATGGGAACCGAGCAGAGCTGAGTGGCCAAACTGTGGTATTAGGCCAAAACTATTGGCTGGGTTAGATGCAGAAAAAAATTATATTCAATTTGCAACCTGATGGAGGTCAGTATAGATGGACTTATAGAGAATGTCCCACACACTGCAAGAAGGCCAAATATTTTTTCAGAGCTAGATGCAGACAAAAAATTATTTTTAATTTGCAACCTGATGGAGGTCAGTATAGATGGACTAATAGAGAAAGTCCCACACACTGCTAGAAGGCCAAATATTTTTTCAGAGCTAGATGCAGATAAAAATTATTTTTAATTTGCAACCTGATGGAGGTCAGTATAGATGGACTAATAGAGAAAGTCCCACACACTGCTAGAAGGCCAAATATTTTTTCAGAGGTAGATGCAGAAAAAAATTATATTCAGTTTGCAACCTGATGGAGGTCTGTATAGATGGATTAATAGAACAAGTCCCACACACAGCTAGAAGCCCAAATATTTTTTCAGAGGTAGATGCAGAAAAAAATTATATTCAGTTTGCAACCTGATGGAGGTCTGTATAGATGGATTAATAGAACCAGTCCCACACACAGCTAGAAGGCCAAATATTTTTTCAGAGCTAGATGCAGATAAAAATTATTTTTAATTTGCAACCTGATGGAGGTCAGTATAGATGGACTAATAGAGAAAGTCCCACACACTGCTAGAAGGCCAAATATTTTTTCAGAGCTAGATGCAGACAAAAAATTGTTTTGAATTTGCAGCGTGATGGAGGTCAGTATAGATGGACTAATAGAACAAGTCCCACACACTGCTAGAAGGCCAAATATTTTTTCAGAGCTAGATGCAGAAAAAAATTATATTCAGTTTGCAACCTGATGGAGGTCAGTATAGATGGACTAATAGAACAAGTCCCACACACTGCTAGAAGCCCAAATATTTTTTCAGAGCTAGATGCAGAAAAAAATTATATTCAATTTGCAACCTGATGGAGGTCAGTATAGATGGACTAATAGAATGATGCTATGCCCAAAAGATTTTACTTCACTAGGTGCAGTAAAAAAATTGGTATTCTATACACAGGTGGTATATCTTGCAACACAGATAGGCTACTCCACTGACTAACACACTCTGCAATAGGCCAAAAAGGATTAGCTTTGCTAGATTCAGCCAAATGCTGTGAAAAAAACTTGCACAGCACTGGCACAGACCTGCCTGGCAAAAACTGATAGGAACTGATGTAACCTAGTCCTGAAAAGGACTGCAATTACAATTAGTCTTTACTCCCACAATCTTTCTATTTAAGAGCACAGACCTGCCTGATAAAAGTCGTAGGAAATGCTGTAACCTAGTCCTTAAAAGGACTGCAATCACAACTATTCCCTACTCCCAAGCTATCTGTAGATTTGTGCGAAAATTGGCTTGAAATTAACAAGGTATAGCGCACACAGCAACAGCGGTGCCGTCTAACACGCAGCTGCAGCAGTGAGAAAATGGTGGCGACGGGGAAAATGGCTTGGTCTTATAGGGCAAGGACATGTGACATACACTGCCAATGACACATGCCCTTGCTTGTGTGAAAAAAAGCACTTCGCTCCGTGTGTGCGCTGCTGATAGGCTGACAGATTGCACCTCCCCACTGTAAATGCGGGAAAGAGAAAAAAAATGGAGATCTTCATTATTCCTGCAGAGATCCATCCCCTGCCCCTCCCCCCACCCCGCTGTACACTCAAACTGCGTATTAACATTAATTTTCATCAATACTGAGAAAAAATCCAGTTATGATTTTGGTGCACGAACAGTTATCGAACATAACCTCGAACAGCCGAATTTTTCTCAAATCGTTCGTGTTCGCCGAACGGCTCGAACACCGCCCAAAACAGCTCGAATTTGAGATTGGCGAACAGTTCAAGTCGAACAACGCTCATCTCTACTCAATAGACTGTTAGAATTTGTATTATGGCAAGAAAAAAGCAGCTAAGTAAAGAAAATCGAGTGCCTATCATTACTTTAAGAAATGAAGGTCAATCAGTGCGAAAAATTGGGCAAACTTTGAATGTGTCCCCAAGTGCAGTTGCAAAAACCATCAAGCGCTACAAAGAAACTGGCTCACATGAGGACCGCCCCAGGAAAGGAAGACCAAGAGTCACCTCTGCTTCTGAGGATAAGTTTATCCGAGTCACCAGCCTCGGAAATCGCAGGTTAACAGCAGCTCAGATGAGAAACCAGGTCAATGCCACACTGAGTTCTAGCAGCAGACACATCTCTAAATAACTGTTAAGAGGAGACTTTGTGCAGCAGGCTTTCATGGTAAAATAGCTGCTAGGAAACCACTGCTAAGGACAGGCAACAAGCAGAAGAGACTTGTCTGGGCTAAATAACACAAGGAATGGACATTAGACCAGTGGAAATCTGTGCTTTGGTCTGATGAGTGCAAATTGAGATCTTTGGTTCCAACCACCGTGTCTTTGTGCGACGCAGAAAAGGAGAACGGATGGATTCTACATGCCTGGTTCCCACCGTGAAGCATGGAGGAGGAGGTTTGATGGTGTGGGGGTGCTTTGCTGGTGACACTGTTGGGGATTTATTCAAAATTGAAGGCATACTGAACCAGCATGGCTACCACAGCATCTTGCAGTGGCATGCTATTCCATACGGTTTGTGTTTAGTAGGACCATCATTTATTTTTCAACAGGACCATGACCCCAAACATGCCTCCAGGCTGTGTAAGGGCCATTTGACCAAGAAGGAGAGTGATGGGGAGCTACGCCAGATGACCTGGCCTCCACAGTCACCAGACCTGAACCCAATCGAGATGGTTTGGAGTGAGCTGGACCGCAGAGTGAAGGCAAAAGGGCCAACAAGTGCTAAGCATCTCTGGGAACTCCTTCAAGATTGTTGGAAGACCATTTCCAGTGAATACCTCTTGAAACTCATCAAGAGAAATCCAAGAGTGTGCACAGCAGTCATCAAAGCAAAAGGTGGCTACTTTGAAGAACCTAGAATATAAGACATATTTTCAGTTGTTTCACACTTTTTTGTTAAGTATATAATTCCACATGTGTTAATTCATAGTTTTGATGCCTTCAGTGTGAATGTACAATTTTCATAGTCATGAAAATACAGAAAAATCTTTAAATGAGAAGGTGTGTCCAAACTTTTGGTCTGTACTGTATATATGAAGTACAGTGACAGTGTTGCTTACTGTACTTGTCATTTAGTGTAAAGGATTTAATAAAAAAAATAATAGTGTTTTCATGCACCATCTCTTTAAAAAAGCCGGCCGGCAATTCAGCATCGGTACCCGACAATTTAGAATAGAAGGAATAGATAATCACACATAGATTAGATAGATAGAAACATGTCAGTCACATATATAAGAAGTACAGTGACAGTGTTGGTTACTTTACTTGTCATTTAGTGTTAAAATAAAAGATTTATTTAAAAAAAAATTGGCGTGGGGTTCCCCATAATTTTAGGCTCTAGCGGAGGTTAAGCAGACTGCTGGGGCAGATGTTTGAAGCCTGGGAAGGGGGTAATACCCACGGAGCTTCCCAGGCTACTAATATCAGCCCCCAGCTGAATACCTAGCCTTTACTAGCTATTAAAATGGGGGACCCCTCAAAAAAAATGACGTGGGGTCCCCCCTATTTTAATAGCTAGCAAAGGTTAGGCAGACAGCTGGGGGCTGATATTAAAAGCCCAGTAAGGGTGCCATGAAAATTGGCCCCCTCCCAGGCTAGAAACACCTGCCGTCAGCCGCCCCAAAAATGGCGCATCCATAGGATGTGCCAATTCAGGCACTTAGCCTCGCTCTTCCCACTGCCCTGTAGCGGTGGCAGTGGGGTAATAATGCTGGGGTTGATGTCAGCTTATAATGCCAGCTGACATCAAGCCCAGGTTAGTAATGGAGAGGCGTCTATAAGACACCCCCATTACTAACCCCATAGTCAAAGTTAAAAAAAAACACAAACACCCAGAATAAAGTCCTTTAATTGAAATAAAGACACAATTATTTATTGTTCTAAATTAAACTATACTTACCGTCACGCCCATTCCAGCTTAAGCCAACGATCTCCAGCAATAAAAGTAAAATAATAAACCAACATCATCCTTGCCTTTCCATGGTTCCCACGACGGCTTCAGCTCTGCTACATTCACATAACAGGCTGGATCGCAGCAGAACGCTGCCATCCAGCTTGCCATGCCGCACACACTGAGAAGCACAGGCATGCTGGCGCTCCTCAGTGACTCGCTGTGACGGCATTAAGAGAGCCGAGTTCATGTCCAATGAACTCGGCTCACCTCAGGCACGTCACTGACAGCGTGGGAAAATTCTCCTGCACTCAGTGCTTCAGCGTGAGAATTCTCCCACGCTGTTAGTGACGTGCATGAGGTGAGCTGAGATCATTGGACATGAACTCATGCACGTCACTGACAGCTAGGGAAAATTCTCACGCTGAATCGCTGAGCGCAGGAGAATTATAAGCATTATAAGCTGACATCAACCCCAGCCCTATTACCCCACTGCCACTGCTACAGGGCAGTGGGAAGAGGGAGGCCAAGTGCCAGAATTGGCGCATCCTATGGATGCGCCATTTCTGGGGCGGCAGACAGCTGGTGTTTCTAGCCCGGGAGGGGGCCAATATTCCAGGCACCCTTCCTAAGCTATTATTATCAGCCCCCAGCTGTCTGCCCAGCCTTTGCTAGCTATTAAAATAGGGGGGACCCCACGTCATTTTTTTGGGGGGGTCCCCCATTTTAATAGCTAGTAAAGGCTAGGTATTCAGCTGGGGGCTGATATTAGTAGCCTGGGAAGCTCCATGGGTATTAGCCCCTTCCCAGGCTTCAAACATCTGCCCCAGCCATCTGCTTAACCTCCGCTAGAGACTAAAATTACGGGGAACCCCACGCCAATTTTTTTTTAATAAATCCTTTATTTTAACACTAAATGACAAGTACAGTAAGCAACACTGTCACTGTACTTCTTATATACAGTACATACCAAAAGTTTGGACACACCTTCTCATTTAAAGATTTTTCTGTATTTTCCTGACTATGAAAATTGTACATTCACACTGAAGGCATCAAAACTATGAATTAACACATCTGGAATTATATACTTAACAAAAAAGTGTGAAACAACTGAAAATATGTCTTATCTTCTAGGTTCTTCAAAGTAGCCACCTTTTGCTTTGATGACTGCTTTGCACACTCTTGGCATTCTCTTGATGAGCTTCAAGATATTGTCACCGGAAATGGTCTTCCAACAATCTTGAAGGAGTTCCGAGAGATGCTTAGCACTTGTTGGCCCTTTTGCCTTCACTCTGCAGTCCAGCTCACCCCAAACCATCTCAATTGGGTTCAGGTCTGGTGACTGTGGAGACCAGGTCATTTGGCGTAGCACCCCATCACTCTTCCTCTTGGTCAAATAGCCCTTACACAGCCTGGAGGTGTGTTTGGGGTCATTGTCCTGTTGAAAAATAAATGATGGTCCAACTAAACGCAAACCGGATGTAATAGCATGCCGCTGCAAGATGCTGTGGTAGTCATGCTGGTTCAGTATGCCTTCAATTTTGAATAAATCCCCAACAGTGTCACCAGCAAAGCACTCCCACACCATCACACCTCCTCCTCCATGCTTCACGGTGGGAACCAGGTATGTAGAGTCCATCCATTCACCTTTCCTCATCGCACAAAGACACGGTGGTTGAAACCAAAAATCTCAAATTTGGACTCATCAGACCAAAGCACAGATTTCCACTGGTCTAATGTCCATTCCTTGTGTTCTTTAGCCCAAACAAGTCTCTTCTGCTTGTTGCCTGTCCTTAGCAGTGGTTTCCTAGCAGCTATTTTACCATGAAGGCCTGCTGCACAAAGTCTCCTCTTAACAGTTGTTGAAGAGATGTGTCTGCTGCTAGAACTCTGTGTGGCATTGACCTGGTCTCTAATCTGAGCTGCTGTTAACCTGTGATTTCTGAGGCTGGTGACTCGGATAAACTTATCCTCAGAAGCAGAGGTGACTCTTGGTCTTCCTTTCCTGCGGTGGTCCTCATGTGAGCCAGTTTCTTTGTAGCGCTTGTTGGTTTTTGCAACTGCACTTGGGGACACTTTCAAAGTTTTCCCAATTTTTCGCACTGACTGACCTTCATTTCTTAAAGTAATGACGGCCACTCGTTTTTCTTTACTTAGCTGCTTTTTTCTTTCCATAATACAAATTCTAACAGTCTATTCAGTAGGACTATCAGCTGTGTATCCACCAGACTTCTGCACAACACAACTGATGGTCCCAACCCCATAAGACAAGAAATCCCACTTATTAAACCTGACATGGCACACCTGTGAAGTGAAAACCATTTCCGGTGACTACTTCTTGAAGCTCATCAAGAGAATGCCAAGAGTGTGCAAAGCAGTCATCAAAGCAAAAGGTGGCTACTTTGAAGAACCAAGAATATAAGACATATTTTCAGTTGTTTCACACTTTTTTGTTAAGTATATAATTCCACATGTGTTAATTCATTGTTTTGATGCCTTCAGTGTGAATGTACAATTTTCATAGACAGGAAAATACAGAAAAATCTTTAAATGAGAAGGTGTGTCCAAACTTTTGGTCTGTACTGTATGTGACTGACATGTTTCTATCTATCTAATCTATGTGTGAAGATCTATTCTTTCTGTTCTAAATTGTCGGGTACCGATGCTGAATTGCCGGCCGGCTTTTTTAAAGAGACGGTGCATGAAAACACTAATATTTTTTTAAATAAATCCTTTACACTAAATGACAAGTACAGTAACCAACACTGTCACTGTACTTCTTATATATGTGACTGACATGTTTCTATCTATCTAATCTATGTGTGATGCTCTATTCCTTCTTGCCTAAATTGTCGGGTACCGGTGTATGCCGCTGCTGAATTGCCAGCCGGCTTTTTTAAAGAGAGCGTCTTCTGAGCAGTTTGTCAGCTTTTGGACACCTTTGAAGGTGTTTTCTATGTGTTTTTGTTTGCCTGCCATTGGTTTTAACTGTGTTCGACGGTGTTCTAAGGTGTTTGACGAACAGATTGACGAACAGTTCGTCGAACATCCCGGTGTTCGACGAACTGAACCGAACCCGAACACTACGGGGTTGGCTCAACGCTAGTGAAGATCAGATTTTAATATCCTACATAGTTTGGTGTCATCAGCAAAGACTAAAACTTTACTCTCAATCGCATTCCCAAGGTCATTAATAAAGAGGTTAAAAAGAATTGGTCCTAGCACCGATTCATGCGGCACACCACTGTTGACTATATCCCATTTAGAGAATTTACCATTCATGACGACTCTTTGTTTCCTATCATTTATCCAATTTGCCTATACAGTGGGGAAAAAAAGTATTTAGTCAGCTACCAGTTGTGCAAATTCTCCCACTTAAAAAGATGAGAGAGGCTTGTAATTGACATCATAGGTAGACCTCAACTATGAGAGACAAAATGAGAAAACAAATCCTGAAAATCACATTGTCTGATTTGGAAAGAATTTTTTTTAAAATTTTGGTGGAAAATAAGTATTTGGTCAATTACAAAAGTTCATCTCAATACTTTGTTATAAATCCTCTGTTGGCAATGACACAGGTCAAACGTTTTCTGCAAGTCTTCACATGGTTGGCACACACTGTTGCTGGTATGATGGCCAATTCCACCATGCAGATCTCCTCTACAGCAGTGATGTTTTGGGGCTGCTGCTAGGCAATACAGACTTTCAACTTCCTCCAAAGGTTTTTTATAGGGTTTAGACTGGCTAGGCCACTTCAGGACCTTGAAATGCTTTTTACGAAGCCACTCCTTCGTTGCCCTGGCAGTGTGCTTGGGATCATTGTCATGCTGAAAGACCCAGCCATGTTTCATCTTGAATGCCCTTGCTGATGGAAGGAGGTTTGCACTCAAAATCTCACAATACATGGCCCCATTCATTATTTCATGTACACGGATCAGTCGTCCTGGTCCCTTGGCAGAGAAACAGCCCAAAAGCATGATGTTGCCATCCCCATGCTTCACAGTAGGTATGATGTTCTTTGGATGCATCTCAGCATTCTTTCTCCTCCAAACACGACGAGTTGTGTTTCTACCAAACAGTACTACTTTGATTTCATCTGACCATATGACATTCTCCCAATACTCTTCTGGATCATCCAAATGCTCTCTAGCAAATTTCAGATGGGCCCGGACATGTAATGGCTTAATCAGCGGGACACATCTGGCACTGCATGATCTGAGTCCCTAGCGGCATAGTGTGTTTCTGTTGGCAGCCTGTGTAATGTTGGTCCCAGCTCTCTGCAGGTCATTCACTTTGACCCTCTGTGTGGTTCTTTGATTTTTGCTCACTGTTCTTGAGAACATTTTGACCCCATGGGGTGAGATATTGTGTGGAGCCCCAGATCAAAGGAGATTTTTCAGTGGTCTTGTATGTCTTCCATTTTCTAATTATTTCTCCCACAGTTGATTTCTTCACACCAAACTGTTTGCCTATTGCAGATTCAGTCTTCCCAGCCTGGTGCAGGGCAACAATTTTGTTTCTGGTATTCTTCGACAGCTCTTTGGTCTTCACCATAGTGGAGTTTGGAGTGTGACTGTTTGAGGGTGCGGACAGGTGTCTTTTAAACTAATTACCTGTAGTACTGGCACTTGTTTGAACTTGTTATGAGTGGAGGACAGAGGAGCCTCTTAAAGAAGAAGTTACAGGTCTGTGAGAGACAGAAATCTTGCTTGTTTGTAATTGACAAAATACAGCAATGGGGTTTCAAAGGTAACCACACAATAGAGTAGGTATTCAAGCAAATATAATGGTGCTACAAAAGGTTAAAACTTAACATTTATTACAAATGAATAAAAAGTAATGAACAAGTCGCAAGGACCTAAAAGCAAGTATATGCCTGCCTGTGGTGGTGAGTAACCATAATAATCAGTAACTCATTATGTCCAGGAATACGAAAATGTGTTATACAGACATAGTCTACCCGTAACATAACACAGATAAAATGGCAAAAAATAGCGGAGCACAGCACACCGCTTCCAACGCGTTTCATTGCCTCAGCTAATCATCAGGGGAGAAGAGGTTGTCACACAGTATAGAAGCTGGCATCAACCGCTCAGCCTGTCCATTAGACAGCGCAAATGACAAACAAATAAGTCCTCCTTTTAAATATGCCCGCGCTGACACGCGATCGCGTCACTTCCGGTTCCGGCGAACTCACGTCCGGTATGTGGAACGCAAGTGCCGGCCATGATGCGCAAACGTCACATCCGGTGCGCGTGTCCTAAAGAAAACTGACGCGCTGACCAGGTGACGATTAGTAGGGGGAGTGAACGCAGAGTGCCCACACATAACACACTGCAGTGGGTGGTAACAAACTCCCACCCAAAATCACCCCAGCCCAGAGGAGTGTCCAAAAAGAAACAGTATAGGACACTGCTCTGGCTACATACCATATGCCGCGTAGTATACAATAACCACGCGCAGCACACCCCAATGGTCAATAGATCGGAAAAACTTCACAGGTCAAGTAAAACCAGTGGTACTGGGGCAGAGGCAAAAAGAGCACACATGTGCCCCAGCATACGATGGGGCACAGGGACTCCCCATCGCGGTGCCCCTGAGCTGGTGGAAGTACTTCCCGCCGAAAAGGAAGACATTTTTCGACAGAATTGGAGGGCCTCCATGAGAACGAGATTATGTCTCTCAAATTGTTTGCCCCTCCCGCTGAGAAAAAAACGAATCGCTTCCAAACCCCTATCATGAGGTATTGCAGAGTACAATGACTCGACATCGATACTGGCTAATGTCACATCTTTGTCTACCGTCATACCTTCCAATTTAGGGAGCAGGTCGTTGGTGTCGCCAATGAATGAGTTAAGGCTTAATACAAAGGGTCTGAGTACCTTCTCAAGGTATACTCCCAAGTTTTGGGTCAGGTTATTAACCCCCGATACAATTGGGCATCCTTTAAGTGGACTCAAACCCTTGTGCACCTTTGTCAGGCTGTAAAAGGTTGCCATTACTGGGTGAGCTGGGCAAATGAAGTCCCTCTCCTGTTTATTTAAAACATCATCATTTGTTTGTAATTGACCAAATACTTATTTTCCACCAAAATTTGAAAAAAAACCTCTTTCCAAATCAGACAATGTGATTTTCAGGATTTGTTTTCTCATTTTGTCTCTCATAGTTGAGGTCTACCGATGATATCAATTACAGGCCTCTTTCATCTTTTTAAGTGGGAGATCTTGCACAATTGGTGGCTGACTAAATACTTTATTTCCCCACTGTAGTTCCCCCAAGTCCTCGCTTCTGTAGCTTCAGTATACGCTGTTATGCAGTACAGTATCAAATGCCTTTGCAAAGTCCAGATAAATCACATCAACCACATTGCCAACATGCAGATTTCCACTTACTTTCTCATAGAACCCCAACATTTGGTTAGACATGACCTATTTTTCATGAATCCATGCTGATTATCATTTATTATATTATCCTCTGTGATATAACTCTGCTGGTCATGTCTTATGATGCCCTCAAAAACTTTGCACACTACCGATGTCAGACTTACTGGATGGTAGTTACTTGGATTCACCTTTTTACCTTTCTTAAATATAGGTACCACATCAGATATCCTCCAATCCTGTGGCACCACCCCTGTTACAACGGAGTCTAAGAAAATGAGATTCAGCGGTCTGTCAATTACTGAGCTCAATTCCCTCAGTATCTGTGGATGAATACCATCTGGTCTGGAGGATTTGTTAATGTTTAATTTGCTCAGATGCAGGCATACTTCTTTGTGTGTTAAACTAGTTATATTAGGTGGTGAACTTTGGTTTTGGCCCTGATGAAAAATCCCTGGAACCGACGGTTTTGTTGGTTAACATAGATGAAAAGTGCCTGTTTAATATCTTAGCCTTTTCTTTGTCCTCAACAATTATCTTGTTATTATCGTTTTTTAAGGGGCTGATACGATCTGTTTTTTCCTTTTGGCATTAATGTATTTATAGAAATTTTTGGTATTTATTTTAATGTCGCTGGTGATGTGTGGCTCTAAAGATAACTTTGCTAGCTTGATTTCTTATTTAGGTCTTTATACTCCTGCAATGCTATTTCTGTGTTCTTGGCCTTCAAGATTTTGAATGTCCTTTGTTTTTGTCTTATTAAACTTTGTACTGTCTTTTTTATCCATAATGGTTTCTTTTTAATCCTAAACATTTTATTGCCAGAGGGTATAAATTTTCTACTGGATTCTAGTAGTATTTCCTTAAACATGCCCCATTTTCGCTTTGTATTCCTAGTTACCATGACATGGTCCCAGTCTACTCGATTAAGCTCTTCCCTTAATTTGTTAAAATCATCTTTCCTAAAGTTCCAGGTTTTTGAATTTCCTTTTTGAAATGTTTTATTGAATATTACATTGAAACTTACCATATTATGGTCACTGCTCCTCAAATGCTCCCGGACCTGCAGATCTGAAATTGTATCTGGTCTATTTGACAGAACCAGATCCAGCAGATTACCTCCCCTGGTTGGTTCAACTACCAGCTGAGAGAGGTAACTATCCTGAACTGTGGATAAGAACTTGCAGCTTTTAGCACATCTGGAAGATTCTATATCCCCATGAATATCTGTATAGTTAAAATCCCCCATAATAAGGACCCATTAATTTTGCTGCTTTTTTAATTTGTTGCAGCATTTCATCCTCTACCTATTCAGCTATATAAGGAGGCTTGTAGCAAACTCCAATTAAAAGCTTTCCATTATTGCCATCCCCCATATACATTTACCCAGACTGACTCTACATTGTCGCAGCTTCCCCCAATGTCATCATTGAGCACAGGTTTTAAGTTGGATCCTTTAAAAATACACACCCCTCCACCTTTTTTTTTTCCTGACCTTTCTAAATGTAGTATATCCCTCCATGTTTGTCACCCAGTCATGGCATTCATCCAGCCAGGTTTCTGTAATGCCCACCCCATCGTATTCTTTGAGTGACATAAGAGTCTCCAGTTTAGCCATTTTGCTTGCATTTGCCAGCAGACATTTAATACTATTTGTGCTTTTATTACTCCTACTCCAGCATGTCTCACCCAGTCCGGGCCCCTCCCTCTTTGCTTCTGATCACTGGGCTTGATAAACCAGTAAGGGTAGTAATACCCTCATGGCAGCCCTGACCTGAAGTCAGAGAGTGTCAACTCCAGGATGAATTATCCACAAGGAATAGTCAGGACAAATCCTAGGTCTGGCTACAAGGTCAGAGGAAAGAGACACAGGGCTAAGCAAACGCACCTAAGTTAAGCAAAGCTACAACTAACACTGACTATCAACAGCTAGCCACCTAAATATCTTGTAAATGATTTAAGATGGGAGGCAACTGGGGAAACACCCTCAGAAGACCATATTGAGCAGCATGGCTGTCAATCAAAAGGCTGACAATCCAGCACTGTTAAGGATTGGGTTGGATGACTGGACTGTCACTCATGAAACTGATGGTCCTGCACACTCCAGATCCCATAGGGCAGTTGCGCTGTCACTCACAGAGTTCCTGAGCAACAGCCAATGTTGAAACCATGACAATTCATTTGTTTTAACTGCCCATTCAAGGCTTAATGCCCATTCAAGGCTTAAATAGACAGCTCTTCAGTAATCCACCACCCCCGTACAAAACATCCATTGCGAAAAGTGGAGCGGTGGGTCCGTGGTTTTGTGTTCCATAGTATCAATGGTTTTATTATGTCATTTACATCTTTAACCCCATAACGCTCAATGACGGACACTGCATGGCATGAGCGGGTGTAAGTTGCCGCTCCATGCCATGCAGTGTCTGTCATAACTTTGTGAGCACGCTGTGACTGGTCAGTGCCAATAGCTGTCCATGACAGCTGAGCGGCACAAGGCGAGGTGCAGGGACCCATGCCGTCAGTCCCTGCACCCATATCACTGCGATCAGTCAGTCAATCATGATGGAGCTTGATGGAGCAGGAGATGCTGAAATTTCGGTGTCTGCTACCCGATCAGTAGCAAAGCTCAGCGCTGCCAGTGGCTGAGCTCTAGCACTAAACAGCCAGGAGCGGTGTCAGCACCGTCTCTGGCTGTTAACCCTCTGAACACTGCGATCGAGCGCGATCGCAGCATTCAGGAGACAAGGCTGGGAGTTCCCTCTGCCTTCAGGACGTCATCGCGGGGGCCCAACCATTGCCATGGTGATCAGGGGTCGACATGATGACCCCCAGGTCACCAAGCTACGGAAAGCTCCTGAGACCAATGCATAGCATAGTCTCAGGAGCTTTCAATATAGGTATAAAGTATTACAATGCTAGTGCATTGCAATACATTATATCTATGAAAAAAGTCCCATAGAGGGACTAAGTAAAAAAGTTTAAAAAAAATGTAAAAAAAAATTGTAAAATCTAAAAAAAATGTTAAAAAAAAAAAATAAAAATATTATACTAATAAATACAGGTTTATAGCTGGAACAAAATAAAAATAAATAAAAAAGGACACATATTTGGTATTGCCGCGTCCGGAACGACCCGATCTATAAACGTGTAACACTAGTTAACCCTTTCAGTGAACAGCGTAAGAAAAAAAAAAAACATGAGAAACTATGACTTTTCATGATACCGCTGGAAAAAAGTGGAATAAAACGAGATCCAAAAGACGGATGAAAATAAAAATGGTACCGCTGAAAACGTGCTTTGACCTGCAAAAATCAAGCCGCCATACAGCTCCATCATCTAAAAAATTTAAAAGTTTCAGAATAAAGAGATGCAAAGATAATTATTTTTTTCTATAAAAGTTTTATTATGTAAAAGCACAAAAACATAAAAAAATTACATAAATGTGGTAGGTACCGCTGTAAATGTACTGACCCAAAGAATAAAGCTGCCTTATTAATTTTATAACACACGTAACAACAACAAAAAATCCTGAATTGTTGTTTTTTGTTCATTCTACCTCCAAAAAATCTGAATAGAAAGCGATCAAAAAATGTAATTTGCCCAAAAATAGTACCAATAAAAACATCAACTCGTCCCGCAAAAAAACAAGCTGTCACATGACTCTGTCGGCCGAAATGTGAAAAATTATAGCTCTCTAAATATGGAGATGCAAACATTAGTTTTTTCCCCAAAAAAATCGTCTTTTAGTGTGTGACAACTGTCAATCATAAAAACCCCATATGAATCTGGCATCGCTGTAATCGCACCGACCCGAAGAATAAAGTCGCCTAATCACTTTTATACTGCACAAGGAACAACGTAAAAAATATATAAAACTGAGCACTTACTCCGGGGTTTCTGTGTAAATCTCTGAAATACATGATTCAGACGGAAACTTCTGACGGAAGATTCCCTGTAATGAGACAGATAGAGGCACTGTGGACGGCGTCTGACCTATGATCTCATTATAGTGAATGGATCCCTCCAGAGGTTTCATCTGAAACACGTTATTTGGAGAATTAGGCTATGTGCCCACGCTGCAGAAATGATACGGATTTTTTCCTGAGCATTTCTGCATCTCCGTGGCAGAAAAAACGCAAGCGGATTGTACATGCATTTTTCCTGCCAGGGACAAGCGGATGTGAAGCATTCTTCACATGCATTTCTGCATGCGGGTTGACAAGCGCTTTCCAAGCGATTTGAGCATCACTTGGAAAGTGCTTGATAACTTGGTCACACTATATAAATCCATGCAAAAGGCATCTATTTATATAGTGTGACCTTAAAGAATGGTAAAAAATAAAAAAATAAATCTATACTTACCTTCTTACCCAGGAGTCTTTATTCCATCTGTCCTTGCTTGCCGGCAGCTCGCGGTACACTGAAGGACCTGCCGTCACATGACTAAATGATGTCAGTGCAGGTCCTTCAGTCCACCGCGAGCTGCCGGCAAGCGAAGACAAGCGCACTGTGGGCCATCAGAAGGTAAGTATAATATTTATTTTTTATTTTATTCTTTTTTTTACAGGTTCTATGGTACCAGGGTCCAGAGGAGAGTCTCCTCTCCTCCAGACCAGGGTACCATCCACACATTGAAACACATGGAATGCGCATCTACAGATGCAGTGATGCGTAATCCATGCGTTCCAATGCAAGTCAATGGTGGCGAAAACGCAGCGCTTCCGTAAAATAATTGGTAGTGCTGCGTTTTTTTCCGCAATGATAATCCACAGCGAAAATTTCCGCAGTATGTGCACAGCACATGCGGATTATTATTGGGGAACATGGCAGGCCTTCTACCAAGTGTTTTTTAAGCATTTCTGCAGTGGAATTGCCTCTGCAAAAACACTTAAAAAACGCATCATGGGCACACAGCCTTAGATGAAAACCCCAAAGTAAGTGCTCAGCGTAGAGCGCCCGATAAATGTGATCTAAAATATTATGTAAAATGTTCCCAATAAATGCTTCACATGAAAGCTCCCACTCAGGTCAGTTATGTGTTAATGGAAATATAGGGGGCTTCCACGTTACAGGTAGTACAAAGGCTCTGGAACAGCTAAATGGCTCCTCACCCCCCAAAAGAAATTCAGCAAATTCTGCGCTCCCAAATCCAAATCCCCGTTCCCTTCTGAGCACCGCAGTGTGTCTAAACCACATTTATTGTCCATATGTTTGTCAGGGGTATAATTTCCAAAATGGAGTCACTTGAGGGGGGATTCTGCTCTTCTAGCACTTAGGGGCTGTGTATATGGAGTCCGCAAACTATTCTACAATAATTTGTTCTCCAAGAGTCAAATAGCACTCAGTCCCTCCTGGATCTCGCCGTATGGCTAAGTGGTAAGGTACAGTCACATATGGGGTATTGCCACGTTTAGAAGAAATTGTGTGAGACATTTTAGCACCATTTTTACAGATTGCCCTGTGTGAAAATGTAAAATCTGAGGGTAAAACATTATTTGTGGTAAAAATATAATTATGTTTTCTTCACTGCCCAATGGTATAAATTTAAAAATTTAAAAACACTCAGGTCTGTCATGTGTTAATGGAAATATAGGGGGCTTCCACGCTACAGGTAGTCCAAAGGCTCTGGAAAAGCTAAATGGCTCCTCACCCCCCAAAAGAAATTCAGCAAATTCTGTGCTCCCAAATCCAAATCCCCGTTCCCTTCTGAGCACCGCAGTGTGCCTAAACCACATTTAGTGTCCACATGTTTGTCAGGGATATAATTTACAAAATGGGGTCACTTGAGGGGGGATTCTGCTCTTCTAGCATTTAGGGGCTCTGTATATGGGGTACGCAAACTATTCTATGAAAATCTGCACTCCAGGAGGCAAATAGATCTCTGTCCCTCCCGAGTGTCGCCGTGTGGCCAAGCAGTACTGTACACATATGAGGTATTGCCACATTCAGCAGAAATTATGAGACAAATTTTGGTGCCATTTTTATCCATTATCCCAGTGTGAAAATGTCAAATCTGGGGCTAAAACAAAATTTTTGCAGTAAAAATGTAATTATTTTTTCCTCACTGCCCAATGGAATAAAAATTCTGTGACACAACCTTAGTGTCAGTATGATCACTGCACCCCTAGATGAGTTCATTGAGAGGTATAATTTGTAAAATGTGGTAATTTATGGGGGATTCTGCTGTTATGGCACCTCAGGGGATCTCTCAGTGGGTCATGGCACCCTCAAACCATAACAGTAAAATCTGTACTATAATATGGTGCTCCTTCCTTTCTGACCTGTGCACTGTACCTCAATAGTAGTTGCCAATTACATGTAGGGCATTGGCGTGCTCAGGAGAAATTTCACAACAAAATGAGAGGTCAATTTTCTCCTGTTACCCTTGTGAAAATAAAAAAATTGTGGCTAAAAGAAAAGTTTTGTGATTTTTTTTATTTTTACTGATCTACGTTATAAACTTCGGAGAAGCACCTGGGGGTTCAAAGTGCTCACCACACATGTAGATAAGTTCATTGAGGGGTCTAGTTTACAAAATGGGGTCACTTGTGGGGGGTTTCCACTGTTTAGGCACATCAGGGGCTCCCCAAACACAACATGGCGTCTGCTAATTATTCAAGCAAATTTTGAATTCAAAAAATCAAATGGCGCTCCATCCCTTCCGAACCCTGCCGTGTGCCCAAACAGTGGTTTTCTGCCACATATCGGGTATTGGTGTGCTCAGGAGAAATTTCATAACAACTTTTGTGGTTCATTTTCTCCTGTTACCCATGTGAAAATAAAAGGGGCCAAAAAGAAATTTTTGTGATTTTTTTTTTCACATCTCTATGTTATAAACGTCTGTGTAGCACCTGGGGGTTCAAAATGCTCATCACACATCTAGATAAGTTTATTGAGGGGTATAGTTTCCAAAATGGGGTCACTTGTGGTAGGTTTCTGCTGTTTAATGACATCAGAGGCTCCCCAAACGCAACATGGCATCCGCTAATTATTCGAGCAAATTTTCAATTCAAAAAGTCAAATGGCGCTCCTTCACTTTAGAATCCTGCCATGCGCCCAAACTGTAGTTTTCCGCCACATATTTGGTATCAGCATGTTCAGGAGAAATTGCACAATACATTTTGTGGTCCAATTTTATCTGTTACCCTTGTGAAAATAAAGAAAATTTGGTCTAAATTTAATATTTTGTGAAAAAGATTTAAATGTTATTTTTTTTCTTCCTCATTGCTTCAGTTCCTGTGAAGCACCTGAAGGGTTAATAAACTTTGTGAATGTGGTTTTGAGTTCCTTGAGGGGTTCAGTTTTTAGAATGGTGTCACTTTTGGGTATTTTCTGTCATATAGAGACCTCACACTCACTTCAAATATGATGTGGTCCCTAAAAAAAATGGTTTTGTAAATTTGTTGGAAAAATGAGAAATCGCTGGTCAACTTTTAACCCTTATAGCTCCCTAACAAAAAAAAAATTTTGGTTCCAAAATTGTGCTGATGTAAAGAAGACTTGTGGGAAATGTTATTTATTAACTATTTTGTGTCACATATCTCTCTGATTTCAGGGCATAACAATTCAAAGTTTGAAAATTGCAAAATTTTAAAATTTTTTGCCAAATTTCTGATTATTTTACAAATAAACACAAGTCATATCAAATAAATTTTGCCACTATCATGAAGGACAATATGTCACAAAAAAACTTTCTCAGAATCAGGGGTATCCGTTGAAGCGTTCCAGAGGTATTACCTCATAAAGTGACAGTGGTCAGAATTGAAAAAATTGTCCCGTCATTAACCTACAAAGTGGCTCTGTCCTTAAGGGGTTATCTTTTTACTATTTATTTATATTTATTCCCACTGAGGAAGGTACAAACGGATAAACAGCAGAAAACCACACGGATAGTAAAAACGGACGGTCTCAAGAGTACATCTTTTTAAGCGGACATATGAAGCAAGGCCCCAATGCACATCTTTTCAGAGCAATGAGAGGCTTTGTAGCATTGAGATTTGCAGCGAATCTATTCACTGCACATCAAAATTTGAGGGGGAACATTCATGGAACTGGACTAAAATTTGAAAAGATGCAATCGTCTCTACTAATAATAATTTATTTTTATTTTAATTTCCAATGCGTTTTAGCCAAGATATTGTAATACCATAGAATAAAGTTTTCTTGGAAACATTTTACAGGCTTCCAAACAATTGCAAAAGCTGCATTGTTGTATGAAGTACCATCAAAACATGGTATAAATACAAAATATGTTTCATTTTACATGTTTAGCAAAATGAAGACATGCACAGCCTAATTAGATGGTGATAAATTCAGGTATGTTTTCATAATAAATATGTTGGTAGCATTGTAGTATCCAAATCTGGACCTAATGTTTTTTTTGCTACTATTTTTAGTATGAGGAGTGAATAGAACATTAAATAAAATATTTTATGGAAAATCATTTGCAGATTTATACATGCATGTTGTTATATTAGCTTGATAAATATGTGTATCAACACATTTTTGCATGTTTTCAGCTTATAGATTACTTTTGTCTTGTGATTTGCATTTAACTCTACAAAAACATGTATTAATGTCCTGCAGAGATGGTTGCTGTCCAAGTAATCATACAGCTGCAGGAGGGGACGACCAGCTGTCAGTGACTGCCAGATTCTCTAGAGAGAAGACAAGTGGTTTCTTGCAATTTGTTCCTCTTTGATTGTTTTATTTTCATTACGCAGTGGGCATTGTGCATACCAAACAGGAGTGGCATTTTTTTCCTTCTGTATGAATCCCTGTAGCAGGGTGAACCTACACATATATGTATACATCCTTATACAGCAGATGAAATACGTATTAAACACTTCAATAATTTTCTAATCAAATGTATTTCTATTAACATGAAATTCTCACCAGATGTCGGTAACAACTCATCCAATCCACACAGGCAAAGAAATCAAGCCATATATATCCATAAATTAAGTCATGTGTAATAATGAGAAATGACAAAGAGAAAAAGTATTGAATGCATGAAGAAAGAGTGGTGCAAAAAGCCATGGAAAGTCTTGACACCAGCTGAAATCTATTAGTACCAGATTTTTTGGACCATAAGACGAACGTAGCTAAGCGGGGAGTTGTGGTGGTGGTGGAGCAAGTTCACAGGAAGCAAGGTATCTCTGCTCTCTCCCTTAGGAACCTGGTGGCGGCAGCAGAAGCGGTGACATATTCTGGGGCCAGTGTAGTCGATGAGGTAGAGCATCATGCGTTGCTTTTCCAGCAACCGCAGCCATCTTCCTGAAGCCGTGATCTACAGCAAAATGGCAGCCCAAGCCATTCCCCAGGTAAGCTATCAATTTGGACTATTAAACGGATCCCCATCTTATAATTGTTCTTTCCTATTTTCCACCTCAAAATTTTGTCTTATGGTCTGGTGCATCTTATAGTCCAAAAAATACGGTAAGTAGAAAGCAGTCCTGCCACTTAGTGAAAAATAATGTTATCTGGTTCAACAGATGGCTCATAAAAAAGTGTCTCATTACCAAGGTGCCAAACGGGAAACATCTCATGAGGGGTAAAACAAGTGAGCTGTCTCAAAACATTCGCAACCTTATTGTTGCAAAACATATACTGATGCCATTGGTTACAGAAAGTTCCAGTGTGCACTCCTGGGGCCATAATCCAGAAGTGCAAAGATCATAATTTCACCATAAACTGGCTATGACCAAGTGCTCCCCATAAGATTTCAGACGAAGGAGTGAAAATATTTATCAGGAGATTTGAATGAACAAATTTACAGACACATTCTTTATAAAAATCTGCTGCCATCTACCAGAATTATGAAGGTGAAACGAGGGTGGACATTTCAACAAAACAATTATCCCAAACACAGATTCAAATAAACTCTCAATTAGTTTAAGAGAAAGAAAATAAAGCTACTAGAACGGCCCAGCCAATCACCTGACCTGAATCCAATAGAAAATGTATGGAAGGAACTAAAGCTCAAAGTTTTTGGAAGGAGCCCACAAAACCTTCAGGATTTAAGGAGTGTTTTTGTGGAGGAATGGGCCAAAATCAAACCTGAGCAATGTATGCTACTAGTTTCTCCATACAGGAGGCATCTTGAAGCTGTCATCACCAACAAAGTCAAACTTTGTAAGAAGTATTAAATAAATTTCAGTGAGCGTGTTTAAATTATTTTTAAATTTACAGCAATAAATGGGAAAAAGAGGGTGAGGAGTGTTTTTTTCAAATAGAGGAGTCTGTGTGTTTATTTCAATTAAAGGACTTTACTCTATGTGTATTTTTATAACATTTGACTTTGAGGTTAGTAATGGGGGAGTCTTATAGACACCGCTCCATTACTAACGCCTGAGCTCCATGTCAGCTGACATTACAAAACTGACATCAACCCCACAAATATTACTCTATTTGCCACCACACCAGGGCAAGTGGGAAGAGCCGGGTAAAGCGCCAGAATTGACACATCTTATGGATGCACTATTTCTTGGGCAGCAGAGAGCTGATGTTCTTAGTCTGGGAGGAGGCTAATATCCATGGCCCTTTCCTAGGTTATTGATATCAGCCCGCAGCTGTCTGTTTAGCCTTTGCTGGTTATTGCATATAGGAGGGACCCCATATCATTTTTGGGGGGATCTCCCCCATAATAACCAGTAAAGGCTAAGCAAACAGCTGTGAGCTGATATTAATGCTGATATTTAATAGTCTGGGAACCTTTATGGCTATTGGCTCCTTCCTAGAACTTTACAATCCCACAGCTGTCAGCTTTCCCTCACCTGGTTATGAAAATTACAAGGGACCCAATGGACCCAATGGAGATTTTTTCACTTTTTTTAAATTATTAACAAGTATAGTATAATACACACCCAAAGTAACCTTAGTTCATAGCCTCCTGGTGTTCCAAAAGCTGGAAACTCCAGTTAAATTTAAATGTCCCTCAAAGTTTCCCATGAGGTTTCTGGGCCTTGCAGCTGCCGGGAAATTCAGTGGCTGTGAAGGTTACCTGAGTTAACAGTGATCAGGATTCACGGTAGCTAGAGTGATGGACTGATGAATGCCGGAGTTCCGGAATTGCGGACATTAATCAGTCCAGCACTGGCACTTGCAAAGCAAGAGAAACAGCTGTTATGAACTCAGGTAACCTTACTGTACTTTAAATGAAAAAAATGGTGTGAGGATTTCCCATAATTTTCATAACCAGCTGAGAGAAAGCAGACAGCTGGGGGCTGATGTTAATATTCTGGGAACGGACCCATAACCATAAAGGTTCCAAGGCTGTTTGCTTGGCCTTTACTGGTTATTATAGGGGAGACCCCCCCAAATAAATTATGTGGGGTCCCCCATATACTCTATAACCAGCAAAGACTAAACAGACAGCTGTGGGCTGATATTAATAACCTAGTAAAGGTCCGTTGATATTGGCCTCTTCCCAAACTAAGAACATCAGCTCACAGCCATCCCAGAAATGGATCATCCATAAGATGCACCAATTCTGGCGCTTAGCCTCCACTCTTCCAATTTGCCCTGTTGAGGTGGAAAGTGGGGTATTAGGTTTGGGGTTGATGTCAGCTGTTTTATGGCCGCTGACTTCAAGCCCAGGGGTGTTTAACAGAGAGGCATCTATAAGACGCCCCCATTACTAATCCCATAGTCATATTGTAATAAAGACACAGTCAGAATAAAGTCATTTATTTGAAATAAAACTCCCCATCTTCTTTTACCCATTTATTACTGAAAGCTAAAAAATAATTAAACACCATATTCCTCACCTTTCCGCCGATAATCTATTAATGGCCTTGTCCCAAGGCAATCCAGGTGGTTTGGAGAGCAGTCACATCAGTGATATGACCGCTCTCCATGCCACGTGGAACACACTGAGCAGAGTGTGAGACCCGCTAAGTGTGACCGGTGGTAACCTTTATGACATTACAGCTGGTCACAGGCAGGCAGTGCTTCTTGCAATACAAATGAGGTGCAGACCAACAACAAATGAGTAAAATATGTTATTTATAAATTCAACAAAATTAAGACAGCCTGGCTTACATTTTGCTGGTTTTGTGGGAGTTGAACCCCATCATATTCTGATTCTATCAAATCAAAATTGTTCAGGAAATTTATAAATAATTGTATTTGTTATGAATTGATTTGCTCATTTCTAGTCATCTACATCAACATCCTGGAAGACTCATTGAAACCTACAAATAAAACATATTAGAAGCAGCCTTTGATAATAAAGCTGTACATAACTCCATAATAGGAGTGGTACATATAGATAGTTTGTAAAATAATAAATATAATGTCATTTCAGTTCATGAAGCTGAGTTTAATGTAATTGCTATGAAAACTGCAGGTTTACAGAAACTGGAATTATTTTTAATATCAGATGATAAATATTTTCTTTTTTTATGCTTCCTATTGGGATGACAACAAAACCATGGTGTAAGTAATACAAACATTAGCAACAGGGCCGCATGCAAAATCAGTTATTCTTTATGCCTGCAAAAAAATTAAGCCTCAGTGTTATGGAAATATTGTATATTATAGCACCGCATGATGGAATTTCAAGCGTTGATTAAAAAAAATGGCATTGAGATTTGCTGTATCCTGAACAAATGAGAGTTAGTTTAGGTCATACAAGCTCCCAGGAGAAAGTGAGATGAGTACAGCTTTTATTTTTTCCATGGAAATAGAATAGTTTAGGCTTTTGTCTGTCGCTCAAAGACTAGATCCATCCACAATATAATGGTGATTTTTGGTTAAAAATTTTTGAAGCCAAATATTAATTAACTTCTTATCACATAATTACATCTATGTTACTTGAGAAGTCCCTTTCATGATATGCATGATATGAGTGCATGGGTGGCATAGTCATGTGCCTGCACAATCACCCAATGGACGATGGCTGTGTTTAGCCTCCAGCACTAAAAAACAGGATTGCAGAAAAAAAAGAGATCAATGCAGATACCAATGCTGACAAAGAATGATGACTTCATTTTCTTCTCGACAGATAGATTGGGCTTTTGGGCTGGGTTTCCATATTTTAGTTGTATCAGGCAAAAGATGCAAAGTTGTCCACCTGTAACTTATTTTTCTTGCCTGCAAGAACAAGACAATAAAATAGTCATCCTCATTTTTTTCAAAAAAATGATGAAATAAAGGAGCAATGGATTATTTTTGTAGCCTTTGACATAACACAGAAATTTTGGGTTAGCATTAAACTTTTGATTAAAAAAAAAACTGTTACATTTATTTGGTAAGGTTTGGGCCACAAGGAATCAATAGCTTATTTTAGTAGACCCATGACAATTTACCAAGTTTTTATTTTTTTGATAGCAGTAAACAATATTTTAATCAGTTTTTCCTCTGCATAATAGTTTCATATCAGAAACATTCTGAAAAAATGATCATCTTAATTTTCACAATAAAATGTCGATAAAGAAACAGCTTATTTCAACAGCATGTGACAATAATATTGGAAACTATGTTGGTATCTTGCTCACTGCATAGACAGTGTGGACTATAGAGAAGCAATGGCTTATTTTAGCTACCTCATTACAATTTCAAAACTATTTCTTTTTCTTTTTTTTGGCAGCAGTAACATTTTTTCAAAGTTGTTTTTCCTGTGCAGGACATATACAACACAGCTTACAGTAACAGGACAGTATGGTCATCCTAATTTCAATCAAATCTGACAATGGAGATTTCATCACTACACACTTCAGCTTACACTTCAAAAGGAGAAAGAATGGAGCCTTAGAATTGCCTCAAACAGTTTATCAAAACATTTTTATTACATATAAATATTAAAAACCATTCAAAAAACAAATCAACTTAATACAAAAATATGACAGACACAAGACCTCAGGCTGTATGCAACCAGTGGTGTCAGTTGTAATTAAACCTAAATCCCTGTGGTAGCTGCAGACTAAACCACAAAGGTTCTCCTATTTGCCGTACATGTGAGTCACATAATATGAATCTTTATATATTAACCTGGACAATAAGGGAGGGCATAATACACACTGCTGCTATTGAAACCCATCTGGATAAGTCTCCATGTGAACTTTGTGGACTCAGATTTGGTCATTGTCACAGCAGTACCATTAGGGCCACTCACGATTTGTCAGTACCTTCGAAGAGGCGGATATGCTCCTTGGATGAGCAGTTTGAGAAGCAGGCCTGTGATCCTAGTGACAGGTTCCTCCAAAGGGGGTATAGTCATAGGAGTGTTAAGGCAGGTTATAATAGAGCAAGACAATGGATAAAAAAAGAAAATCTGAACTTACCGTACTATTAAAAGAAATAATCCTTTATTTCATATCCATATAAAAATAATGGCGTGCAGGGAGTGCGGGGAGGAGCAGGACGGACCACAGCTGTTTTGCGCTGAATCAATGGCTTCCACAGGTCCAGGTAATTAGTGACACTACATCACTTCCTTAAATGGGTGGCTACCAGCCTAAGTCACATGTTAAAAGCAAAATTTACATATTCATAAAAACATGGAGAAATCTGAACGGTCATTTAATCCCAAAGGACCATTAGCATTCACTCAGGCAATCCAATTAGCTTCCTTTTGCAGGAGCAATTTATTATGGTTACCACCTTCTGAATGAAACTTTACTTGCTCAAACCCAGCAAATTTTAGAAGTTTAGGATTTGCACGGTGATGATTAATCATATGTGATATTAATCTTTGAGAACCTTTTTGTGTCTCAATTGAATGCAAATGTTCCCTTATACGGATATACACTGGCAAATTGTCTTTAATATATAAAAGAAACCACAGGGACAAAACAACACATACACAATAAATCTAGATCTACAGGAAATAAAACCTTTAACAAAACTGTTAATATACTGGTCACACTGGGACCAGAGGACTTTGAGAACAAGACTGGCCACACCAGGACCAGAGGACTATGTTCAGGCACTGTGGCCACACACAGACCAGGGATTCGGGTTCAGGACTCAGGTCCCCTGGTACCAGTGTGGCCAATCAACTCACTAGTAGGGGAGACTACATACTAAGTAAAGCTGTTGTTTCCGCGACTCCCTAAGGGAGAGGGAGTCTTTTATACAGGATGGCTTCCAGCAATAGGCTGAGAGTCATCAAGCAGGTAAGGTTATTATTCTAAATGCATCTGAGCAACAGGCTGAGGGCATTTTTCCATAAGCACTAGGCATGCTGCCAGGCCGCTGCGGTGAGTAAGCTGGCTTCCCTGCATGAAGAGAAAAGTGGACACCACTCAGGGTTGCTGGCCACAGCTCTACAATTAATCATATTCTATTACTTTATGTAAATGACCTCTTCCAGGCTTTGGGGAGGATGTTGCCTAGAAGACAACTCTGCCTCCAGAGCTTATTTTACATGAAGGAATAGTTACTAGTGTGATGTGTAATGGCCCTTCTCTGATCTCCTGATCTCATTGTAGAGCTGTGTGTTATAATAACTGACACATCTGCAGGTTCCTCTCAGCTTCAGCTTAGAGAGAGCAGAGCTCAGAGAGAAGCAAAAAATGTGTTAGTTACATGTCTCACAATGGAATCTCCCCATTCATGTAAAATAATCTCTGGGGGGGATAGTTATCTTCCAGGCAATATCCTTCCCATAACTTGTAAAAGGTCATTTACATAAAGTGATAAAAGATGATTTCTTAACAACAAGACATCTGATATGAGGCATACATGTAGGGCTTTATTCAGCAGTCTACAACTAGTATTGAGCCACCCCCGTAGTGTTCGGGTTTGGTTCGGTTCGTCGAACACTGGGATGTTCGTGAAAATGTTCGTCGAACACCGTCGAACACCGTTAAAACCAATGGCAGGCAGACAAAAACACATAGAAACACAAAGAAAACACCTTCAAAGGTATCCAAAAGCTGACAAACTGCTCAGAAGACACTCTCTTTAAAAAAGCCGGCCGGCAATTCAGCAGCGGCATACACCGGTACCCGACAATTTATAACAGAAAGAATAAAGCATCACACATAGATTAGATAGATAGAAACATGTCAGTCACATATATAAGAAGTACAGTGACAGTGTTGCTTACTGTACTTGTCATTTAGTGTTAAAGGATTTATTAAAAAAAAATAATAGTGTTTTCATGCACCGCCTCTTTAAAAAAGCCGGCCGGCAATTGAGCATCGGTACCCGACAATTTATAACAGAAAGAATAGAGAATCACACATAGATTAGATAGATAGAAACATGTCAGTCACATATATAAGAAGTATAGTGATAGTGTTGATTACTGTACTTGTCATTTAGTGTTAAAAAAAACGATTTATTAAAAAAAAAATTGGCGTGGGGTTCCCCGTAATTTTAGTCTCTAGAGGAGATTAAGCAGACGGCTGGGGCAGATGTTTGAAGCTTGGGAAGGGGGTAATACCCACGGAGCCTCCCGGGCTACTAATATCAGGCAACAGCTGAATACCTAGCCTTTACTAGCTATTAAAATGGGGGACCCCCAAAAAATGACGTGGGGTCCCCCCCGATTTTAATAGCTAGCAAAGGCTAAGCAGACAGCTGGGAGCTGATATTAATAGCCCAGGAAGGGTGCCATGAATATTGGCCCCCTCCCAGGCTAGAAACACCAGCCGTCAGCCGCCCTAGAAATGGCGCATCCATAGGATGCCCAATTCTGGCACTTAGCCTCGCTCTTCACACTGCCCTGTCATGGTGGCAGTGGGATAATAGGGCTGGGGTTGAGGTCAGCTTATAATGCCAGCTGACATCAAGCCCAGGTTAGTAATGCAGAGGCGTCTATAAGACACCCCCATTACTAAACCCATAGTCAAAGTTAAAAAAAAAAAAAAACACAGAATAAAGTCCTTTAATTGAAATAAACACACAATTCTTTATTGTTCTAAATTAAACCATACTTACCATCACGCCCATTCCAGCTAAAGCCAATGTCTTCTGCAATAAAAGTAAAATAATAAAGCAACATCATCCTTACCTTTCAATGGTTCCCACGACAGCTTCAGCTCTGCTACATTCACATGACAGGCTGGATCGCAGCCGAAGGCTGCCATCCAGCTTGCCATGCCGCAGACACTGAGAAGTGCAGGCATGCTTGTGCTCCTAAGTGTCTCGCTGTGACGGCATAAAGATGAGCCGAGGTCATGTCCAATGAACTCAGCTCACCTCATGCACGTCACTGACAGCGTTGGAAAATTCTCCTGCGCTTGCAGTCAGCGTGAGAGAATTCTCCTGCTGAAGCACTGAGCGCAGGAGAATTTTCCCAAGCTGTCAGTGACGTGCATGAGGTGAGCTCAAGTCCAATGAACTTAGCTCACCTCATGCATGTCACTGACAGCATGGGAGAATTGCCTGCGCTCTGCAGTGTCATGAAGGATGGCATGCTGGAAGGCAGCGCTCAGCCTGTCATCTCAATGCCATCCCAGCGTGGGAGAATTCTCCTGCTCAAGCGCAGGAGAATTTTCCCACACTGTCAGTGACGTGCATGAGGTGAGCTTAGTTCATTGGACATGACCTCGGCTCATCTGGATGCCATCACAGCGAGACACTGAGGAGCGCTAGCATGCCTGCGCTTCTCAGTGTCTGTGGCGTGGCAAGCTGGATAGCAGCTTTCGGCTGCCATCCAGCCTGTCATGTCAATGCTGCAGAGCTGAAGCTGTCGTGGGAACCATGGAAAGGTAAGGATGAGGTTGCTTTATTATTTTACTTTTATTGAAGGAGATCGTTGGCTTCAGCTGGAATGGGCGTGATGGTAAGTATGGTTTAATTTAGAACATTAAAAAATTGTGCGTTTATTTCAATTAAAGGACTTTATTCTGGGTGTTGTGTTTTTTTAAATACTTTACTAGAAATTCATGGCGATCATGTCTAATATTGGCGTGACCCCATGAATTTTAGGCTTAGGGCCAGCTGATAATGCCAAGCTGGCCCTAACCCCTTTATTACCCAGTGAGCCACCGCACCAGGGCCCTGGATGAGTTGGGTACAGCACCAGAAGAAGGCGCTTCTATGAAAGCGCCATTTTCTGGGGTGGCTGCGGACTGCAATTTGCCGCGGGGGCGGGGCCCAGAAAGCTTGGGCCTCCCTGCGCTGCAGATTCCAGCCCCCAGCTGCCTAGATGTACCTGGCTGGACACAAAAATAGGGCGAAGCCCCACGGCAATGTTTTTTTAATTATTTCATGAAATTCATGAAATAATTAAAAAAACGGCTTCCCTGTATTTTTGTTTCCAGCCAGGTACAAATAGGAATCTGGGGGATGGGGGCAGCCCGTTCCTGCCTGCTGCACCTGGCTGGACACAAAAATATGGCGAAGGCCACGTCAAATTTTTGGTGAAAAATTCAATTAAAAAAAACACATTTAGGGACTGCATCTTTATTAACCCCTCCAAGTGAAGGGTTAATAAAGATGCAGTCCCTAAATTATTATTATTTTTTATTATTTTTTAATCAATTTTTCCCAAAAAATTTGACGTGGGCTTCGCCATATTTTTGTATGCCAGCCAGGTACAGCATCCAGGTACGGGCTGCCCCCAACCACCAGATGCCTATTTGTACCTGGCCGGACACAACAATATAGGTAACCCTTTTTTTTTTTTATTATTTCATGAATTTCATGAAATAATTAAACAAAAAAATACGTGGGACTTCGCCCTATTTTTGTGTCCAGCCAGGTACAGCAGGCAGAAACGGGCTGCCCCCAACCACCAGCTGCCTATTTGTACCTGGCCGGACACAACAATATAGGGAAGCCCTTTTTTTTCAATTATTTCCTGAATTTCATGAAATAATTAAAGAAAAAAATACGTGGGGCTTCGCCCTATTTTTGTGTCCAGTCAGGTACAACATGGCAGCTGGGGGCTGGAATCCGCAGCGCAGGGAGGCCCAAGCTTTCTTGGCCCCACCCTGCTGCAAATTGCAGTCCGCAGCCACCCCAGAAAATGGCGCGTTCATAGAAGCGCCATCTTCTAGCGCTGTACCCAACTCATCCAGGGCCCTGGTGCGGTGGCTCACTGGGTAATAAAGGGGTTAGGGCCAGCTAGGCATTATCAGCTGGCCCTAAGCCCGAAATTCATGGGGTCACGCCAATATTAGACATGACCACCAAAGTATTTAAAAAACAAAACACCCAGAATAAAGTCCTTTAATTGAAATAAACACACAATTTTTTAATGTTCTAAATTAAACCATACTTACCATCACGCCCATTCCAGCTGAAGCCAACGATCTCCTGCAATAAAAGTAAAATAATAAAGCAACCTCATCCTTACCTTTCCATGGTTCCCACGACAGCTTCAGCTCTGCTACATTGACATGACAGGCTGGATGGCAGCCGAAAGCTGCCATCCATCTTGCCACGCCACAGACACTGAGAAGCGCAGGCATGCTTGCGCTCCTCAGTGTCTCACTGTGATGGCATCCAGATGAGCCGAGGTCATGTCCAATGAACTCGGCTCACCTCATGCACGTCACTGACAGCGTGGGAAAATTCTCCTGCGCTCAGCGCTTGAGCAGGAGAATTCTCCCACGCTGGGATGGCATTGAGATGACAGGCTGGAGGGCAACTGAGCGCTTCTATCCAGCATGCCATCCTTCATAGATACTGCAGAGCGCAGGCAATTCTCCCACGCTGTCAGTGACGTGCATGAGGTGAGCTGAGTTCATTGGACATGAGCTCACCTCATGTACGTCACTGACTGCGTTGGAAATTTCTCCTGCTCTCAGCGCTTCAGCAGGAGAATTCTCCCACGCTGGGAAGGCATTGAAATGACAGGCTGGATGGCAGCTGAGCGCTGCCATCTAGCTTGTCATCCATCAGAGACACTGCAGAGCGCAGGCATTCTTGCGCTCTGCAGTGTCTCTGAAGGATGGCAAGCTGGATGGCAGCGCTCAGCTGCCATCCAGCCTGTCATCTCAATGCCATCCCAGTGTGGGAGAATTCTCCTGCTCAAGCCCTGAGCGCAGGAGAATTCTCCCACGCTGTTAGTGACGTGCATGAGGTGAGCTAAGTTCATTGGACATGACCTCGGCTCATCTTTATGCCGTCACAGCGAGACATTGAGGAGCACAAGCATGCCTGCGCTTCTCAGTGTCTGCAGCATGGCAAGCTGGATGGCAGCTTTCATCTGCGATCCAGCCTGTCATGTCAATGTAGCAGAGCTGAAGCTGTCGTGGGAACCATGGAAAGGTAAGGATGATGTTGCTTTATTATTTTACTTTTATTGCAGAAGACATTGGCTTCAGCTGGAATGGGCGTGATGGTAAGTATGGTTTAATTTAGAATAATAAAGAATTGTGTGTTTATTTCAATTAAAGGACTTTATTCTGGGTGTTTGTGTCTTTTTTTAACTTTGACTATGGGGTTAGTAATGGGGGTGTCTTATAGACGCCTCTCCATTACTAAGCTTTCGCTTGATGTCAGCTGGCATTATAAGCTGACATCAACCCCAGCCCTATTACCCCACTGCCACCGCTACAGGGCAGTGGGAAGAGCGAGGCTAAGTGCCAGAATTGGTGCATCCCATGGATGCTCCTTTTCTGGGGCGGCTGACGGCTGGTGTTTCTTACCTGGGAGGGGGCCAATATTCATGGCACCCTTCCTGGGCTATTAATATCAGCCCTCAGCTGTCTGTCTAGCCTTTGCTAGCTATTCAAATAGGGGGGACCCCACATCATTTTTTTGGGGGGTCCCCCATTTTAATAGCTTGTAAAGGCTAGGAATTCAGCTGGGGGCTGATATTAGTAGCCCAGGAAGCTCCGTGGGTATTACCCCCTTCCCAGGCTTCAAACATCTGCCCCAGCTGTCTGCTTAACCTCCGCTAGAGACTAAAATTATGGGGAACCCCACGCCAATTTTTTTTTTAATAAATCCTTTACACTAAATGACAAGTACAGTAAGCAACGCTGTCACTGTACTTCTTATATATGTGACTGACATGTTTCTATCTATCTAATCTATGTGTGATGCTCTATACTTCCTGTTCTAAATTGTCGGGTACCGATGCTGAATTGCCGGCCGGCTTTTTTAAAGAGACAGGTGCATGAAAACACTAATATTTTTTTTAATAAATCCTTTAACACTAAATGACAAGTACAGTAACCAACACTGTCACTGTACTTCTTATATATGTGACTGACATGTTTCTATCTATCTAATCGATGTGTGATGCTCTATTCTTTCTGTTCTAAATTGTCGGGTACCGGTGTATGCCGCTGCTGAATTGCCGTCTTTTCATGTTTCACTGCGAGCACTGTTCCCATCGATTTGGGCAACCACTGTAATGCCACAACCACCATGGCTGTGGCATTACAGTGAGTGGCAGACAATCCCTGCATGATTGGTGCTCTAAATAGCGCCAGACATGCAGGACACGCTTTTGGTGCACGAACAGTTATCGAAAATAACCTCGAACAGCCGAATTTTTTGCAAATCATTCGCGTTCGTCGAACGACTCGAACACCGCCCAAAACAGCTCGAATTTGATATTGGCGAACAGTTCTAGTCGAACACCGCTCATCTCTATCTATAACCTGTATGCCCATATTATTAGTTTAGATAGGTCAAATGTGGTGACAGACTCCCTTAAAGGTATTAGGTCTCTATTTGCAGACGTGAATTAGGTTGATGTAGCAATTTAGAAAACATCTGGTCCATCATGTCCTACTCAGTGCTCAGTATAAATGAATATACACTGCCCAAAAAAATAAAGGGAACACTTAAACAACAGAATATAACTCCAAGTAAATTAAACTTCTGTGAAATCAAACTGTCCACTTAGGAAGCAACACTGATTGACAATCAATTTCACATACTGTTGTGCAAATGGAATAGACAATAGATGGAAATTATTTGCAATTATCAAGACCCACTCAAAGGAGTGGTTCTGCAGGTGGTGACCACAGATCACATCTCAGTACCAATGCTTTCTGGCTGATGTTTTGGTCACTTTTGAATGTTGGTTGTGCTACTCACAGCCCAACAACATGCAGGACGCTTGGCATTTGCCACAGAACACCAGGATTGGCAAAGTCACCACTGGCGCCCTGTGCTCTTCACAGATGAAAGCAGGTTCAAACTGAGCACATGTGACAGACGTGACAGAGTCTGGAGTCGCCGTGGAGAGCGATCTGCTGTCTGCAACATCCTTCAGCATGACCGGTTTGGCAGTGGGTCAGTAATGGTGTGGGGTGGCATTTCTTTTGAGGGCCGCACAGCCCTCCATGTGCTCGCCAGAGGTAGCCTATCTGCCATTAGGTACCGAGATGAGATCCTCAGACCCCTTGTGATACCATATGATGGTGCGGTTGGCCCTAGGTTCCTCCTAATGCAGAACAATGCCAGACCTCATGTGGCTGGAGTGTGTCAGCAGTTCCTGCAAGATGAAGACATTGAAGCTATGGACTGGCCCACCCATTCCCTAGACCTGAATCCGATTGAGCACATCTGGGACAACATGTCTTGCTTCATCCACCGTCACTTTGCACCACAGACTGTCCAGGAGTTGGCGGATGCTTTAGTCCAGGTCTGAGAGGAGTTCCCACAGGAGACCATCCACAACCTCATCAGGAGCATGCCCAGGCATTGTAGGGAGGTCATACAGGCACGTGGAGGACACACACAATACTGAGCCTCATTTTGACTTGTTTTAAGGACATTACATCAAAGTTGGATCAGCCTGAAGTGTGTTTTTCCACTTTAATTTTGGTGGTGACTCCAAATCCAGGCCTCCATTGGTTAATAAATTTGATTTCCATTGATGATTTTTGTGTGATTTTGTTGTCAGCACATTCAACTTTGTACAGAACAAAGTATTCAATGAGAATATTTCATTAAATCAGATCTAGGATGTGTTATTTGAGTGTTCCCTTTATTTTTTTGAGCAGTGTAGTTCAACAAATTTGTCAGACAACTTTTAGTTTTCTTTGAGAATCAACATTTGCTATGGAATACTATCTGCAAAATACTCCCACAAATTTGGACAATTGATTGCAAGCAAGATTTGGGAATTTGTTATTTTGCACATCCAAAAATATTTTTTCCTAAACAATTCATTCAAGACCTTGTTGCAAAAATGAGAACTCCTAAATGAAGGTCATAGGAGCAAAGCTGATGTTTAGAACGCAAAATTCTAATTAACAAGAATTCAACAATAGTGTTGAGCCACCCCCGTAGTGTTCGAGTTCGGTTCGGTTCGTCGAACACCCGTGTGTTCGCCGAACTGTTCGTCGAACTGTTCGTCGAACACCTTCGAACACCGTTAAAACCAATGGCAGGCAAACAAAAACACATAGAAACACATAGAAAACACCTTCAAAGGTGTCCAAAAGCTGACAAACTGCTCAGAAGACACAACTAACACATGGAAAAGTGACAAGTACATATAGTCATGCGAAAATAAAAGAGGTGGAGGAGTAAAAGGAGGGGGAGACACAGATATAGGCATGTCATGCCCTTCTAAAATCCAAAAAGTGAGAAGCCGACACAGCCAGTCCGCTCCTGCCCGTGCCACCTCCGTGTCGCCGGGTTTGTGCCAGAGCCGCGGTGAACCCTGATGGCCAGCCCCCCTCTCCCAATACTGGTGCCTGTCCGCTGGTGGGTCGAGCGAGCCCCCCTGTGGTGGAGGCAGCTCTAAGCTTTTTAATTTAAATTGTCTCTCTAATTTGAATGAATACACTTTAAATCCATTTACAAGGATCTATTGGAGGGCAAGTCTCATGCCAGCAGCCGCGTAATTCCAGCTCCAGTAGCGTCCACTAAAGCTGCTGCAGTTAAAAAGCTTTTATAAGGATCGAGCTCGGCTGTCCACCGCAAGGCATCCTACTGCCAGTCCCAGCCCCTATGCCTTGGGGTGCCTCCTGATGCTCTTCACTGAGTATCCCATGGTCCCGAAGCATTTCCTTTGAAAAAATTAAGTGTCTAAACTACAGGTGGTGTAGCTTGCTTAACAGCCGGGATAATCCGCTGACTAGCAGACACTGCTACTAGGCACAAAGTATTTCCTGGGCTAGATGCAGTTAAAAATTTGTAATTAGATACTCTCATTGGATGCTGAGAAAGCATTCCATAGAGTCTCCTGGCACGCCATATATGATTCTCTTAAAAAGCTTGGGGTAGGGGTCCCTTTTATAGCCAAAATCACGGCCCTGTATCGCAATACGTCACCTAGGCTGAAGATAAATGGAACTGTAGCACCCTGAGGGCTTGGTTGCTACAGACGTATTGCACCTCACCCAGAGGTGTGATATCTCACTCTCAGGTAAGGATGGAGTGTGGATCAGGACCCGACACCTACATGCATTACACCACATTGCCGTGGGGCAGGGCGACCAATATGCCCCTGAGATGGGCACGACAGTCCCTATCCCTGGCTGGAGTGGGGGGAGGGAACACTGAGGAAGGGGAACCCTGTAGTGCAGGAGCAGGGAGGAAGCAGTTCCAGGGTGCATTGAGAAGGGAGTATAAAAGGTGGGCACCATCTTAGTTCAGTGCAGAGAAGTCTGAGCAGAAGTGGCAGGGAGCAGGGGCTCTGCATGAGCTCTGCTCCGGAGGCGGGCCTAGTAACAGAGGCCCAGGCCTGGAAGAGGGAGAAGGAAGGAAGAGGAGCGGAGAAGGCTCCAGGAACGAGGAATGAAGGGATCCCAGGGGTGTGGACGGGCGAGTCGCCACCGCACGCCCGAATCCACCTGCGTGGAGGGGTCAGGCCAAAGGGGGAGACCGGTCCCCGAACTAGTGGAGGCAGGAAACGACCCTCAGCTAGAAACCGGAGGCTCTGACATTTTATGTGGCGCAGCCCCTCGCTACACCCGCTAGGAAGGCACCACATAGGGTCAGGGAAACTGGCGCCAAGTTTACCAAGAGGAGGCCCGAGGCAGCCGGACAGAAGTGTTGGTAAGAAAGGCCAGACAAAGGACACACAAAGGGGGTCCTGTGAAGTGCTCCAAAGTTATCTGGGAGTTGTCTGAGCCCCTCACCTGGTGAGCACAGTACGACGTGGGCAGCCGTTACCTGCAGACGTGGTCTGGATAATAAGAACTGTGAGTAAAGGCCCTGGACTGCATCACTGACTCCGTGTTGTTACTGCTGCTGCCCTGCACCATCAACCCCATCCTCCACATACACTGCCCTGAGGCTATACTCCTCCCGTGGGGAGGTATGCTACGCTCTGCTGCACCCACAACACCAGCCTCAGCGGTCTGCCCTGTAGCGGCGGTTCACTCTGACCGCAATCCACGGGTGGCGTAGTCGGACATTTAAACATCAAAACCACATAAATAGTTCCGCCACTGGTTTGACCGCCCTGAGCCACGGAACCGGGTCGCCGCCACGAAGACTACAACCACCAGCATCCACCAAAAAGGGTCCGGCTCCGGGTGTCCCAAGGCCCAGGGGGTGCGTCAGAACATTTTCATCACCTTTCACAATCACCAATGGGACAAGGCAGGGATGTCCTCTGTCCCCTCTCTTATACATCCTAGTGACGGAGCACCTGCTCTCATCAATTCGCCATAACCCCAATATTAGGTGGATTGAGGTGGGAGGCACCGAGTACAAGTGCTCTCTATTTGCTGATGATGTCCTAGTATATATCACTCAATCACATATATCCATCCATGCTGTTATGGCTGAAATAGATCACTTTGTTACATGGTAAAATTTTAAAATCAATGCAGCGAAGTCTGAGGCCCTCGATGTCTCCCTCCCCAAATCCATATAGGATTCCATCCAGTCCAACTTTCCCTTTGCCTGGCCCTCACAGGGTATCAAATACTTAGGAATTCCTATTCATAGAGACCTCTCCCATCTATGTTATCTTAATTTTGGGCCCTTTATTGAACAATTCCATACAGACCACGGTTGGCAAGTTAGAACTGTAAGATTCACTACGTGAACCGCTGGTGTTTTGTGGAAAAGCACATGTACACCGCGTTCCAAATTATTATGCAAAAAGTGTTTAGGAGTGATAAGGGAAGAATTTGTTTGTTTGTCAGTTAAACTCATTGATGGTGATGTGTGTCAGGGCTCTTTATATCACTGTAAGCAATTGCAGACACCTGTGCTAATTAGTTTGGCAGGTGTGTCCAATGAAAGGCAAGACTACTTAAGAAGGCTCTCTCACATTATTAAGCAGCCTACATTTTCTGCCAAAATGGGAAAGAAAAAGGATGTGTCGGCTGCTGAGAAGCAACAAATTGTGGAGTGTTTAGGTCAAGGCATGACTACAATCAACATTGTGCGATGATCAGGATGAAGTGTCTTGGCAATCAAGAAGTATGTAGCTGATTCATAGTACACACGTGTGCGTGCTGATAAGGGCAAATTGAGGACTCTTTCCTACAGGCAATTACGTCAGGTTGAAAGAGCAGCGGCAAAAAAGCCTTGTCATAGCAGCAGACAAGTTTTTGAAGCTGCTTGTGCCTCCAACGTCCCCCGAACAACAAGATGCAGGGTCCTTCAGAGGTTTGCAGCTGTGCATACGCCATCCTGTCGACCTCCTCTATCCACTTCACACAAGCAGAAACGGCTCCAGTGGGCCAAACATTACATGAAGACTGATTTCAAAACTGTTTTGTTCACGGATGAGTGCCGTGCAGTGCTCGATGGTCCAGATGGATGGAGTGGAGGATGGCTGGTTGATGGACACCCCACGCAAACACGGCTACAGCGCCAACAAGGAGGAGGTGGAGTAATGTTTTGGGCTGGAATCATGGGGAGAGAGATTGTCGGCCCCTTTAGGATCCCTGAAGGCGCTAAAGATGAACTCCATAATGTATGTGGATTTTCTCAAACAGCACTTCCTGCCATGGTTCAAGAAGAAGAACCGTGTATTTCACATCAAGATCATTTTTCTGCATGATAATGCACCATCTCATGCTGCACATAAAACATCTGCATCTCTGGCTGATATGGGCATAAAAGGGGACAAACTTATGGTGTGACCCCCATGCTCCCCTGACCTCTACCCCATTCAGAACCTTTGGAGCATCATTAAAAGGAGTGTCTATGATGGCGGGAGGCAGTTCACATCTAAGCAACAGCTCTGGGAGGGTATTCTGTCCTCATGCAAAACAATTGAAGCAGAAACCATCCAAAACCTGACAAATTCAATGGACGAGAGAGTTCAGAAGCTCCTTTCGAACAAGGGGTCCTATGTGAAAATGTAACATCACCTAGAATAAAGTTTTGAGTTGAAAACTGTTTGATTTCAGTTTCTAACAACCTGCTAATGCTTATAATTTCAAAAATGACCATTTTTTTGGTCTTTATTAAAATGAAAAGGTTGATCGAAAAGTTTGGGGGATCTAAGAGTGTGGCAACCCAGTAGTCATGATTACTTCGAATTCTGACAATATGAGGGTCATGCTGCAGGTAGTGCAGCAAGAAGGCACTTATGTGTCTTGCGCATCTCGGAGCCCCAAAATTATTTTCCGGGCTAGATGCAGCTAAAAATTATTTTTAATTTGAAAGCTGGTGGAGCTTATTATAGATGGCCTAATAGGATCAGTGCTGCACACTGCTACAAAGCCCAAATTATTTTCCAGTCAAGATACAGATAAACATGATTAGTAATTTGAAAGCTTAAAACGTTTGGTAGGGTGATTTTAACCAATCATCAAGCTTTTACTCTCCCCAGGATGACACAGGGGTAGAAAAGTCGTTTCGGATCCATGATTTGTTCATCTTTATGAACGTGAGTCTGTCTACATTATCAGTGGAGAGCCGCGTGCGCTTATCTGTCAGCACACCACCAGCAGCGCTGAACACACGTTCAGACAGAACACTGGCTGCGGGGCATGACAAGATCTCCAAGGCGTAAGTGGCTAGCTCCGGCCATTTATCCAGATTGGAAGCCCAAAAAGAGCAAGGGTCCAGTGACACAGTCGTGGCTTCAATGTTTACTTGGAGATACTCCTGTACCATCGTCTCTAGGCGTTGACTATGTGTCAGACTTCTTGTCTCCTGTGGCCTTGCAAAGGATGGGCTAAAAAAGTGGTGAAATGATTCCGCAAAATTGATGTTACCAGCAGATACTGTGGTTCTGTTACGGTTTGAGTGCTGAACACTTGACGGTCCCACGGTTGGCAAGTTGGAACTGTGAGATTCACTACGTGCACCACTGGTATTTTGTGGAAAAGCACATGTAAGATTCTGCAACAGTCTCTGCTGATACTCCTGCATGCGTGCATCCCTTTCTATGGCAGGAATAATTTCTGCAAATTTACTTTTGTACCGGGGATCTAACAGTGTGGCAACCCAGTAGTCAGGATTATTTCTAATTCTCACAATTCGAGGGTCATGTTGCAGGTAGTGCAGCAAGAAGGCACTCATGTGTGTTGCGCATCCAGGAGCACCAAGTCCCTGTTGTGTTGGTGGCGAGGTAACAATCATGCTTCCTTCCTCTGTCCTCTCCCCCCAACCTCGCACAACAGAAATGTGATCAAGGTCTCCCTCATCTGATGAGTCTTCCATCAGTTCGTCCTCCACTTCTTCCTTGGCTCCTGCACCTTCCTCACTAGTTTGGCTGCTACCATGCGCCCTGGTAAAACCATCTCCCCCACCCTCACATGCCTGCCGCCTTGGTGCTGCCGACCTTCTGGACCTTGCAGATGTTAGCCCTTCCGCATACAACTCCTCCTCCTCTACTTCCTCCACCTCCTCTTGTGCCACCACCTGACTCCGAATTCTGTTTAACATGTGCTCCAGCATGTAAATCACCGGAATAGTCATGCTGATAATGGCATCATCAGCACTAAACATCTTCGTCGCCATTTCAAAACTGTGCAGAAGGGTGCATAGGTCCCTGATCTGAGACCACTCCTCCAGCGTGATTTGCCCCACCTCTGAATCTCGTTGGCCCAGGCTATACGTCAGAACGTATTGCACCAGGGCTTGTCGGTGCTGCCACAGTCGCTGCAACATGTGCAGAGTTGAATTCCACCGGGTAGGCACATCGCATTTTAGCCGGTGAAGTGGCAGGCCCAACGACTTCTGTAGAGATGTAAGTCACTGAGCTGCGGGATGCGAACGGCGGAAGTGAGCACACAGCGGCCGTGCCCTCTGCAGAAGGCCATCTAGTCTGGGATAGTGGGCTAAAAATTGCTGGACAACCAGGTTCAACACGTGAGCCATACAAGGCACGTGTGTGACATTGCCCCGGCGAAGGGCCGCACCCAGGTTTGCAGCATTGTCGCACACGGCCTTCCCTGGTTTCAGGTCCAGTGGAGACAACCATTCATGAAATTGGTTCTCCAGAGCTGACCACAACTCCTCAGCTGTGTGACTCACATTTCCCAGACATTTCAATGTAAAAACCGCCTGATGACGTTGAGCCCTACTGCCAGCATAGTAAGGAGGTGTGCAGGATCCCTTCTGCGCAGTTAGAAAGCTTGTGGCATGACCAGACAGGCTTTGGGTGCAGGTGGAAGACCGAGAGGAGGTTGAGGAGGCAGAAGCAGTGGAGGAACTTTGACATAAAGAGGATTGACGCACAACTCGTGGGGACGGCAAGACTTGGACAGCAGCCCCTTGTCCTGCTGTCACCATAGTTACCCAGTGCCCAGTCAGCGACATGTAACGCCCCTGTCCATGCCTACTCGTCCAAGTGTCTGTGGTGAAATGCACCCTGTGACACACAGAGTTTCTCAAAGAAGCGGTGATATTGTGTGCGACATGCTGGTGGAGCGCAGGCACACCTTTCTTTGAGAAGTAGTGCCGACTGGGCATCTGGTACTGGGGCACTGCGACGGACATAAGGTCTCGAAAATCCTCTGTGTCCACCAGGCAGAAAGGCAGCATTTCTGTAGCCAAAAGCTTGCAGATGGTGAAATTCAACCTCTTAGCTTTCTCATGGCTAAGAGGAAATGGTCTTTTACTTGTCCACATCTGAGGGACCGCGGGCTGGCTATTGTGCTTAGACGGGGTTGATAAGGGTGTCCCCGGCAAACTGCCGGTCTGTGAGGAAGATGCAGGCGGACATGTTAGGTTGCCTTCATCCAAAGGTGTTGCTATTGATGTCGGACAGCGCTCAACACCAGCTGGTGTTACCACCTCCAAAGAAAATGATGACCTGCCAATCACGCTGGCTGTTGCGGGTAAAGAGGTGGCAGGTCTGCGCCCCAAAACAGGTGTGACTGCTGTCCCCCCAGTCACAGAGGATGAAGAGGCCGCGGATGCACAAGATATGGCAGACGGTGGTTGGCCCGGCCGGCTAGACCGCATTGTAGCACACTGAGCTTCCCACTGCAACTTATGCTTCATGTCCATGTGCCGGTTCATGCATGAAGTACTCAAACTATGTATTTTTTGGCCTCTACTTAGCTTTTGCTGACAAATGTTACAGATAACACGAGTTGGGTCATCTTTATCGATCTGAAAAAATGCCCAGGCTATGCAAGGCTTAGCACCCATGCGACCTGAAGAGCCACCACGACTTGTGGTGAGAGGCAGAGTTGTGTTTGAGGATGCAGTTGTTGACGTGCTTCCAGTACTACGTCTCTGTCCAGGAAGGCGCAACCTGACCTCGTCGTCACTAGCATCTTCCTCCACCTCCTCTGCTGACCTCATCTCTTGGCTGACTGTGGGTTGACAGTAAGTGGGATCTCCGACCTCATCATCATCACCCTGTGCGTTATCACACCCGTCGTCCTCAGAGCCAACCTGTTCCTGCCCTGACAAAAAACTAAAGTTGTCGCTCCAATCAGGTATTTGAGTCTTATCATCGTCTTCCTCATTGTCTCCACTAACAGGAGTTACAGTTTGGTAATGAGGGTCTACATTATGGTCAGAACCTTCTGCGTCTGGTCCTGGATCCGACTCATAAAGATTCTGGGCATCAGTGCAGATCATTTCCTCATCTGGATTCACAGAAGCGCTGGAGTCGACCTCTGATTCCCAGGCTATAGTATGAGTAAACAGCTCTGCAGACTCAACCATCTGTTCTACCTCATACTCAGACGGGCAGCTGGAGATTTGGGAGCTGTGAGGAAGCAAGTGCGATTTGGGTGACACCTTTGAGGACTGGAGTATTTGTGATGTTGAAGTTGATGTGGAGGAGAGCCCACTTAAAGGAGCACTTGATATCCGTTGAAGCACCTGCTGTTTTTGTGCCTCATCTGGAATTTGTAGCGATTGGCGTGGCCGTAAGAAAGGGATCTTATCACATTGTCCGCTAAAAGAAGTAGACATTTTAGTTTGGCTGGAAGATGGTCTTTCTTCTGCAGATGTTACTGTTGCTTTAACACCTACCCCACGGACACAACCTTTTTTCCCCTTCCCAACACGCCTATTCCCCTTTCCACCAGCAGCAGGCCTTTTTCCACTCATTTTGGTGGTTAACTAATTCACAACTCTGGAGTTGTTTGCACAAAAAAACAATGGATGGTAACCGAGCAGAGCTGAGTGGCCAAACTGTGGTATTAGGCCAAAAGTATTGGCTGGGTTAGATGCAGAAAAAAATTATTTTGAATTTGCAACCTGATGGAGGTCAGTATAGATGGACTAATAGAGAAAGTCCGACACACTACTAGAAGGCCAAATATTTTTTCAGAGGTAGATGCAGAAAAAAATATATTCAGTTTGCAACCTGATGGAGGTCAGTATAGATGGACTAATTCAACAAGTCCCACACACAGCTAGAAGCCCAAATATTTTTTCAGAGGTACTGTAATGCAGATAAAAATTAGTTTTAATTTGCAACCTGATGGAGGTCAGTATAGATGGACTAATAGAGAAAGTCCGACACACTACTAGAAGGCCAAATATTTTTTCAGAGCTAGATGCAGAAAAAAATTATATTCAGTTTGCAACCTGATGGAGGTCAGTATAGATGGATTAATAGAACAAGACCCACACACAGCTAGAAGCCCAATATTTTTTCATAGGTAGATGCAGAAAAAAATATATTCAGTTTGCAACCTGATGGAGGTCAGTATAGATGGATTAATAGAACAAGTCCCACACACTGCTAGAAGCCCAAATAATTTTTCAGAGGTACTGTAATGCAGATAAAAATTAGTTTTAATTTGCAACCTGATGGAGGTCAGTATAGATGGACTAATAGAGAAAGTCCGACACACTACTAGAAGGCCAAATATTTTTTCAGAGGTAGATGCAGAAAAAAATATATTCAGTTTGCAACCTGATGGAGGTCAGTATAGATGGACTAATACAACAAGTCCCACACAAAGCTAGAAGCCCAAATATTTTTTCAGAGGTACTGTAATGCAGATAAAAATTAGTTTTAATTTGCAACCTGATGGAGGTCAGTATAGATGGACTAATAGAGAAAGTCCGACACACTACTAGAAGGCCAAATATTTTTTCAGAGCTAGATGCAGAAAAAAATTATATTCAGTTTGCAACCTGATGGAGGTCAGTATAGATGGATTAATAGAACAAGACCCACACACAGCTAGAAGCCCAATATTTTTTCAGAGGTAGATGCAGAAAAAAATATATTCAGTTTGCAACCTGATGGAGGTCAGTATAGATGGACTAATAGAACAAGTCCCACACACTGCTAGAAGCCCAAATATTTTTTCAGAGGTACTGTAGATGCAGATAAAAATTAGTTTTAATTTGCAACCTGATGGAGGTCAGTATAGATGGACTAATAGAGAAAGTCCGACACACTACTAGAAGGCCAAATATTTTTTCAGAGCTAGATGCAGAAAAAAATTATATTCAGTTTGCAACCTGATGGAGGTCAGTATAGATGGACTAATAGAGAAAGTCCGACACACTACTAGAAGGCCAAATATTTTTTCAGAGGTAGATGCAGAAAAAAATATATTCAGTTTGCAACCTGATGGAGGTCAGTATAGATGGATTAATAGAACAAGACCCACACACAGCTAGAAGCCCAATATTTTTTCAGAGGTAGATGCAGAAAAAACTATATTCAGTTTGCAACCTGATGGAGGTCAGTATAGATGGACTAATAGAACAAGTCCCACACACTGCTAGAAGCCCAAATATTTTTTCAGAGGTACTGTAGATGCAGATAAAAATTAGTTTTAATTTGCAACCTGATGGAGGTCAGTATAGATGGACTAATAGAGAAAGTCCGACACACTACTAGAAGGCCAAATATTTTTTCAGAGGTAGATGCAGAAAAAAATATATTCAGTTTGCAACCTGATGGAGGTCAGTATAGATGGATTAATAGAACAAGACCCACACACAGCTAGAAGCCCAATATTTTTTCAGAGGTAGATGCAGAAAAAAATATATTCAGTTTGCAACCTGATGGAGGTCAGTATAGATGGACTAATAGAACAAGTCCCACACACTACTAGAAGCCCAAATATTTTTTCAGAGGTACTGTAGATGCAGATAAAAATTAGTTTTAATTTGCAACCTGATGGAGGTCAGTATAGATGGACTAATAGAGAAAGTTCGACACACTACTAGAAGGCCAAATATTTTTTCAGAGGTTGATGCAGAAAAAAATATATTCAGTTTGCAACCTGATGGAGGTCAGTATAGATGGACTAATAGAACAAGTCCCACACACTGCTAGAAGCCCAAATATTTTTTCAGAGGTACTGTAGATGCAGATAAAAATTAGTTTTAATTTGCAACCTGATGGAGGTCAGTATAGATGGACTAATAGAGAAAGTCCGACACACTACTAGAAGGCCCAATATTTTTTCAGAGGTAGATGCAGAAAAAAATATATTCAGTTTGCAACCTGATGGAGGTCAGTATAGATGGACTACTACAACAAGTTCCGCACACAGCTAGAAGCCCAAATATTTTTTCAGAGGTACTGTAGATGCAGATAAAAATTATTTTTAATTTGCAACCTGATGGAGGTCAGTATAGATGGACTAATAGAGAAAGTCCGACACACTACTAGAAAGCCAAATATTTTTTCAGAGGTAGATGCAGAAAAAAATATATTCAGTTTGCAACCTGATGGAGGTCAGTATAGATGGACTAATACAACAAGTCCCACACACAGCTAGAAGCCCAAATATTTTTTCAGAGGTACTGTAGATGCAGATAAAAATTAGTTTTAATTTGCAACCTGATGGAGGTCAGTATAGATGGACTAATAGAGAAAGTCCGACACACTACTAGAAGGCCAAATATTTTTTCAGAGCTAGATGCAGAAAAAAATTATATTCAGTTTGCAACCTGATGGAGGTCAGTATAGATGGATTAATAGAACAAGACCCACACACAGCTAGAAGCCCAATATTTTTTCAGAGGTAGATGCAGAAAAAAATATATTCAGTTTGCAACCTGATGGAGGTCAGTATAGATGGACTAATAGAACAAGTCCCACACACTGCTAGAAGCCCAAATATTTTTTCAGAGGTACTGTAGATGCAGATAAAAATTAGTTTTAATTTGCAACCTGATGGAGGTCAGTATAGATGGACTAATAGAATGATGCTATGCCCAAAAGATTTTACTTCACTAGGTGCAGTAAAAAAATTGGTATTCTATACACAGGTGGTATATCTTGCAACACAGATAGGCTACTCCACTGACTAACACACTCTGCAATAGGCCAAAAAGGATTAGCTTTGCTAGATTCAGCCAAATGCTGTGAAAAAAACTTGCACAGCACTGGCACAGACCTGCCTGGCAAAAACTGATAGGAACTCATGTAACCTAGTCCTGAAAAGGACTCCAATTACAATTAGTCTTTACTCCCACAACCTATCTATTTAAGAGCACAAACCTCCCTGATAAAAGTCGTAGGAAATGCTGTAACCTAGTCCTTAAAAGGACTGCAATCACAACTATTCCCTACTCCCAAGCTATCTGTATATTTGTGCGAAAATTGGCTTGAAATTAACAAGGTATAGCGCACACAGCAACAGCGGTGCCGTCTAACACGCAGCTGCAGCAGTGAGAAAATGGTGGCGACGGGGAAAATGGCTTGGTCTTATAGGGCAAGGACATGTGACATACACTGCCAATGACACATGCCCTTGCTTGTGTGAAAAAAAGCACTTCGCTCCGTGTGTGCGCTGCTGATAGGCTGACAGATTGCACCTCCCCACTGTAAATGCGGGAAAGAGAAAAAAAAATGGAGATCATCATTGTTCCTGCAGAGATCCATCCCCTGCCCCTCCCCCCACCCCGCTGTACACTCAAACTGCGTATTAACATTAATTTTCATCATTACTGAGAAAAAATCCAGTTATGATTTTGGTGCACGAACAGTTATCGAACATAACCTCGAACAGCCGAATTTTTCTCAAATTGTTCGTGTTCGCCGAACGGCTCGAACACCGCCCAAAACAGCTCGAATTTGAGATTGGCGAACAGTTCGAGTAGAACAACGCTCATCTCTATTCAACAACAGGTAAGTCTATTTTTCATTTATTAATTATTCAATAAATTCTAGGGGCTGCAACCCTCTACACCCCAAATTGGAAAGTGGCAGGAACAATTCCAAATATACAAACATTTTTTTATCTCCTCACATTTACTGATCATTCTAACCAATTTGCATCATCAGATTACCTGTCAAAAAGCCACCAAGGGGTAAAAACACCCTTAACACCTCCCTCATGAAAGTGGCGGTTGGGGCATTTTGGACACAGTCATCATGGATTGTGGTGTGTAATGCTGTAGTAAGGCATGCCCCACATTTTTGTGGCACTACTGGAACCCCAACCCTCATTTTGGGGGGAAACACAAAATGGACCCCAAATTTCAACCCCATTAAATGAAGTAATGGAGGGAAATTTAGAAACTTGGGTCAAAAGGTGGTGTAAGCCTACTCTCCATCCTCCCAAAACCCCATTACATTACGAAAGAAGAAACCACCCCTTTCAACTTGTTTTCACGTCTGCACTTTTGTTTCTTCTGAACTTGTGATTTTAACCATTGTTTCAGGTTTCTGTTGGGTTTTTGTTTTTCCTTACAGACATGCCTTACAAATACACCTTATGAAGAGTTATTAGCCCTTACATGAGGGATGAAAATGCCTTAGAAACAATGCCTGCTTTCTTGGGGAGTTCTCTTGTTTGTTTTACCAATATAGTAAGACTAGTATTCTGTCAGGTTGTCCCCGTGCATTCAGATGATAATTTGAATGCACGGGGACAACCTTGTTAGGCAATCCCTGCATGTGTCACAGATACGACACATGTAGCCACAGCAGATCCAACCAAGATGCTGAGCATGCCGCAAATATCCGACAAGCACCCGAGCGTGCTTGTTTAAAGGGTTAAATGAGCACGCTCACTCAACACCAGTGCTTATCAGTAGAAAGTAAATCACAGTGCATATACCTTAAAGAGATGGTGCCAGTGGTGAATAGAATTGACTGAGCACAGTAAAGTCTGCCTTCTAAATGTTCCAATACATTCTGTTGAAGATGCTTTTGGAGTCAGGCACTTACTCATTCTATTGACAAATGCAGTGATGGACTCCAAAGCAGTAGCATGGTCAATGCAGAGGACAGTGAAGACTAAGATCTGAGCTTCCATTCTGCAAACTGTTTGTGTTTTCAGCACTTATGCTTATATAAAATGTTAATCATTTTAAGAATGATCTGCCACAATAGAGTAGAGTGACATGCTTTCTTCTCAGTCCTCTGCTCTTGTGTGACATAACTAGTAGTGTACAGAACTAGAAATATGGGGATTGTTCATACACTGGACTGGAGTGCAAATAGTAGTCTCTGCTACAGATTTCCAAGTACAGCAGAGAAAAAGGAAATGAGAAAGAGCGCTTCATGTGGGGGTCACCAACAGCAAAAATAGAGGGAAGGGCGGTACCGCACTATCCTCAGATAGTTGCGCTGAGCAAGCAAAACACTGTTTAAATTAGATGTTAGCTGGCAGTCCCGGAGCGCTGCAGCACCTTCGGCCAGGTGCACTAAGCGAAGAAGCTGTAACACAATGAGTTAAAGAGCAGATATTGTCAAGGCACACGCTGCAAGTGAGGAAACCAGCTAGACCAGATAAGAACTTATTGAAAACAACGCGTTTAATGGATGATCTGTATCCTTCTTTAGGTAAGTACAAACATGGGCATCACTAGGGACATTATATAAACCACAACTGACATAATTCATTAATTACATACAACAAAGCCATAAATAAATAAAAAGAACTTTACATGAATATAAAAAACACGCAATTTCAATAATGAATTAAAATTACGATAAAGTTGGTGATATACAGTACAGACCAAAAGTTTGGACACACTTTCTCATTTAAAGATTTTTCTGTATTTTCATGACTATGAAAATTGCTTATTCACACTGAAGGCATCAAAACTATGAATTAACACATGTGGAATTATATACTTGACAAAAAAGTGTGAATCAATTGAAAACATGTCTTATATTCTAGGTTCTTCAAAGTAGCCACCTTTTGCTTTGATGACTGCTTTGCACACTCTTGGCATTCTCTTGATGAGCTTCAAGAGGTAGTCACCGGAAATGGTTTTCACTTCACAGGTGTGCCCTGTCAGGTTTAATAAGTGGGATTTCTTGCCTTATAAATGGGGTTGGGACCATCAGTTGTGTTGTGCGGAAGTCTGGTGGATACACAGCTGATAGTCTTACTGAATAGACTGTTAGAATTTGCATTATGGCAAGAAAAAAGCAGCTAAGTAAAGAAAAATGAGTGGCCATCATTACTTTAAGAAATGTACGTCAGTCAGTCCGAAAAATTGGGAAAACTTTGAAAGTGTCCCCAAGTGCAGTTGCAAAAACCATCAAGCACTACAAAGAAACTGGCTCACATGAGGACCGCCCGAGGAAAGGAAGACCAAGAGTCACCTCTGCTTCTGAGGATAAGTTTATCCGAGTCACCAGCCTCAGAAATCGCAGGTTAACAGCAGCTCAGATTAGAGACCAGGTCAATGCCACAAAGAGTTCTAGCAGCAGAAACATCTCTTCAACAACTGTTAAGAGGAGAGTTTGTGCAGCAGGCCTTCATGGTAAAATAGCTGCTATGAAACCACTGCTAAGGACAGGCAACAAGCAGAAGAGATTTGTTTGGGCTAAAGAACACAATAAATGGACATTAGACCAGTGGAAATCTGTGCTTTGGTCTGATGAGTCCAAATTTTAGATCTTTGGTTCCAACCACCATGTCTTTTTGCGACGCAGAAAAGGTGAATGGATGGACTCTACATGCCTGGCTCCCACCGTGAAGCATGGAGGAGAAGGTGTGATGGTGTGGGGGTGGTTTGCTGGTGACACTGTTGGGGATTTATTCAAAATTGAAGGCATACTGAACCAGCATGGCTACCACAGCATCTTGCAGCGGCATGCTATTCCATCCGGTTTGTGTATAATTGGACCATCATTTATTTTTCAACAGGACAATGACCCCAAACACACCTCCAGGCTATGTAAGGGCTATTTGACCAAGAAGGAGAGTGATGGGGTGCTACGCCAGATGACCTGGCCTCCACAGTCACCAGACCTGAACCCAATCGAGATGATTTGGGGTGAGCTGGACCGCAGAGTGAAGGCAAAAGGGCCAACAAGTGCAAAGCATCTCTGGGAACTCCTTCAAGATTGTTGGAAGACCATTTCTGGTGACTACCTCTTGAAGCTCATCAAGAGAATGCCAAGAGTATGCAAAGCAGTCATCAAAGCAAAGGGTGGCTATTTTGAAGAACCTAGAATATAAGACATATTTTCAGTTGTTTCACACTTTTTTGTTAAGTATATAATTCCACATGTGTTAACTCATAGTTTTGATGCCTTCAGTGTGAATGTACAATTTTCATAGTCATGAAAATACAGAAAAATCTTTAAATGAGAAGGTGTGTCCAAACTTTTGGTCTGTACTGTATATATAAAAAAAAGAAAAGGTTACAGCACTCTAGTTTGGTCACATCCACCTGAAGTCCCTCAAATCCAAAGAGAAGTAAACAGAACCCTAATGTTTGTCCTCTTATGTCACTGCTAATATTGACTTAAAGCTTCATAGGAAATTAAAAAAAAACAATGAAATTATTATTGAACACTAAAAATAGAGATCTATACGCCAATATATTACAGGCATTTAGAATTGATAATACTGAGCTAGAGTGTGTGTTCGATGCTAATATTGAATACTTCCGAGCACAAGGTAGCTAATTTGAAGATCCAGAAGGATGCTCTATTGTTTAGTCTCTGAAGGCGGTCAGGAATAATCTCTGATATATGCACTAAAATAGTGAGATGTAAACTTTTGTATTTTTTCGATGGTATATTAAAAAATGTCTGAGTAAACTGTGGTCTATTATTCAATTTTTTATGTTATATCTGTGTTTATTTATTCTGCTATTTAGTTATTCAAACTGTGTTTGCCTTTTTTGCTGCTACATCACACTGTTGAGTCATGTGCAGACTGTGATCTATTAGTATACCCACGTCTTTTTCCCACATGCTGTTGCTTTGTTCTGTTCCTCCCATTCTGTAGATGTAATTTTAGTTTTTCTTGCCCAGATGTAGAACCTTGCATTTCTCGCTGTTAAATACCATTCTATTAGTCTCTGCCCATTGTTCAAGCTTATCTAGATCCTTCTGAATCCTTTCTCTGTCTTCTCTTGTGTTAGCTATCCCTCGTAGCTTTGCATAGTCGGCAAATTTGATTGGTTTACGTTCAGTTCCCTTATCTAGATCATTTATAAAAATGTTGAACAACACTGGGGCCAGGACAGAGCCTCGTTGTACCCCACTTGAAACATTCTTCCAATTGGATGTTCAACCATTTATTAGCACTCTTTGAGTATAATCACTGAGCCAGTTATGAATCCACCAAATCGCAGCCTTGTCAAACCTATACTTGGTTATTTTTTCAATAAGGATAGTATGAGACACTTTATCAAATGCTTTGCTGAAGTCAAGATATAGTATATTTACCACATTTCCCTGATCCACCCAGTCAGTGATTCCATTATAGAAGGAAATTAGATTAGTCTGACATGACTTGTTTCCTACATGCTGGCTCTGATTAATTAGTTTATTCTTATCCAAGTACTTAAATACATGTTGTTTAATAATTTGTTCAAGAATCTTTCCTGGTATAGAATTAATGCTCACTGGCCTGTAATTTCCTGGCTCCATCTTCTTTCCTTTTTTTAAGATAGGGACAACATTTGCCCTTCTCCAATCTTCTGGGACTTCTCCTGTTCTCTTGGATTTTTCAAAGATTCTGGCCAGTGGTTCTGGAATTACCTCTGCTATCTCTTTCAGTACCCTAGGATGTAATTCATCTGGACCAGGAAATTTAAATTAATTTAAATTAGCTAAGTGTTCCTTCACCATCCCTGTGTTTATAGATAGTGTAGATTATTTTATTCCGTCGTTAGCACAGTGAAAAGCAGTTGATGTTACATTTGCTTTTTTAGAGAACATAGATGTAAAATAGGAATTTAAAAGTTTGGCCTTCTCAACATAATTTTTGACCACTTCACCATTTTCATCCTGTAAAAATCATATAGCATCTTTGACTTTTCTTTTGCTTTTGACATACCCTCAAAATCCTTTTGTATTGCTTTTGTTCTCTCTTGCAAGCCTCACTTCATTACTGGATTTAGCTCTTCTAAAGCTTGCCCTGCATTCACTGCAGACAGCATTATATTCTTCTTTAGATATGCCCCCCTCTTTCCATTTGATATACATTTATTTTTTCCTTTTTATCAAGTGATTATATTCTGTGTTCATCCATTCTGGTCTCTTTAAATGCTTCCAATTCTTCCTTCTTTTAAGAATTATTACTGATTGTGCAGTAAGAATTTAATTTAGCAAAAGCTCCCGTATTTCTGGGACATTTGTGTCCTTTAGAACATCCAGCCACTGGACCTTTCCTACCTTCCTACCTTCCTACCTTCTTTCTGAGTCCATTAAAATTTTCCTTTCTGAAGTCCAACCATAAAATCTGAGTCTTGCAGATCCTCCTCTTGTAATCCAAAATTTTAGAAAAGCATGATTGATGCCCCCTAAATTCCCAGCCACCTTTACTTCCTCAACCATTTTCTCCCTGTTGGTAAGAATTATGTCCATTGTTCTCTATTCTACCTTTTATATTAAGAGATAAAGTTGTTAGCCAGAGAAGATGCAAATTTTCTGACCCATTACTTTTGCCTGAGAGAGATTCCGAACACATATCTGGATAGTTAAAATCTCCCATGATCACTATGTCATACTTTTTTGAGAACAAAGACATCTGATGTAAGAATAGTTCATCCATATCTTCAGTCTATTATATTTTGCTTATATAGTGCTGTCATATTTCATAGTTATTTTCCTATTATGAAAGAATGTGGGTGTGCAGTCAGGGGTGGAAATACCATTGGTGCAACCTGTGCAGCAGCATAGGTGCCCAGTAAGTTAGGGCGACCATTGTAATCGTAAGCCGCTTCTTAATATCAAAGAAATCTCACTTAAGGACATATGGTAAATTCTATATAACTACTATTTTCAGGTCTATTGTTAGAGAAAAATAGGTGCCGCATGATGAAATATGGGTTATGATGGGGCCCAGACACAGACTTGCACAGGGATCATCTGCTGTTAGTGCCATCTCCATGTCCAGTACCTCTTTAATGGTCAGCCTCGTGAGGTCAGGTGAGATTTTCCTTGAGACTACGTAATCTTAGGGAATTTTTGTTTTCCAGTTGTTCTCCATTAGTCCATGGCATTGTTTCACTGTCTGGTACAAGCATCCATTGAGTCTATTTTTACCTTTTTTTTAAGACTTATTTTGGTCCTTGAAAATAAAAAGTCTAACAAAATAACTGAAATCCAAGCAAAAGACAACAGTACAATTGTGCTTTTTTTCCATTTCATCATTTCCTCTTATATTTTATCATTTGTCAGCAGAATTTTTAGCAAATTAAATGGGGGCATTCAAAACTAAGATTATGACTATGTTGAGGAAAAAAATAAACAAGGTTTTGGAAGAAAAAGGAAAAAAATGAACTGGTGTTTAAGAAGTTAAACTTCTACTTTGCAAATCTTCAAATCACAAGGTCAAATATTTCTGCATACACTATTGTACTTGGCCTACATATACACTTTGCTTTCAGCATGGCCATTAGCAACTATTAGGAAGCCAGTAACTGAGCAGTAATAGAAACTAGTACTGGTATTTTACAAAATCATCATATACATAAGATTTGCAAAGCCGTTCAAAGTCAAAGATTCAAATGCACAGTATTTACTTTGCCTATTGTGAAATTATTGAAGCACAAAATTTTAACTTACAGTTTCTCTTACAGTATGTTACAGAAAATATTTGCTTGATGTAGAAAAATTGACAGATTTTCAGTGAACATTCTTCAATGCCATCCCAAGCAGGAGACAGCTGCACCATAACAATGACACTTAGCTGTTATTTGCAAGTTTAGGACTCAATGAGAACTCTGATATTTACATACCAGTTCTATTTGCATTTTTCATGGATAGAACTTGCACGCATTATAGTTCTTAGGTCTGTTCACATATCTGTATATTTTTGTGGACACTGATTTGCTCCAAAACCCAAAGACATATCTGATTTTGAACTGAGTCATGGATCAAACACGCCAATGCAAGTCTAAAGGTCCATGAATAAAATGAGATAACAATTGTATGCTATCCATGTGCAATCCATGTATTGTCCCATATTTATGTTTGTTTGATAGCAGAAAAATGAGAGAACGTCTCTTGCACACAAAAAATAGGGGATGAAATTATGATGGAAAAGATTGGCACTGGGACCAAAGACTGATGAAATCTTCCCCCAAACACTGATGAAAATCAGTCCATTTTTGATTACAAGCAAAATCACTGACATCTGAATGAGTATATTTCTATAGAGCTGATCCTGGCCATTTAACCACTTTGATATCAATGCCAATAGTGAGAGACAATAAAAAATTATAACAGAGGAGATGAAGAAACCTCTTTTATTTTATCAATGTCTTTGGAATGTTATTTTACTGTATTTGCCCATTAGACCCTGGATAAGACAATGCTTAACATATGGTCTGTCAGCAAATCACTCATAGACAGCTACAGGTGCTTCTCACAAAGTTATAATATCATAAAAAAAATTATTTATTTCAGTTCTTCAATTCAAAAAGTGAAACTCGTATATTATATAGATTCATTACCGAATGATCTATTTCAAGTGGTTTTTTTTTTTTAATGTGGTGGATTATGGCTTACAGTCAATGAAAACACAAAACTCATTATCTCAGTAAATTAGAATAATTAACAAAAAACACCTTGAAAGGCTTCTGAAGCATTTAAAAAGGTCCCTTAGTATGTTTCAGTAGGTTCCACAATCATGGGGAAGACTGCTGACTTGACAGATGTCCATAAAGCAGTCATTGACACACTCAACAAGGAGGGTAAGCAACAAAAGGTTATTGCTAAAGAAGCTGGCTGTTCACAGAGTAAGCATATTAATGGAAAGTTGAGTGGAAGGAAAAAGTGTGGTAGAAAATGGCGCACAAGCAACCGGGATAACCACAGCCTTGAAAGGATTGTTTTCAAAAGTCCATTCAAAAATGTGGGGGAGATTCACAAGGAGTGGACTACTGCTGGAGTCATTGCTTCAAGAGCCACCACAGACAGACGCATAGAGGACATGAGCTACAAGTGTCGCATTCCTTGTGTCAAGCCACTCATGGTCAATAGACAACGCCAGAAGCGACTTACCTGGGCCAAGGAGAAAAAGACCTGGACTGTTGCTCAGTGGTCCAAGGTGTTGTTTTCAGATGAAAGTAAATTTTGCATTTCATTTGAAAATCAAGGTCCCAGAGTCTGGAGGAAGAGTGGAGAGGCACACAATCCAAGCTGCTTGAGGTCTATTGTGAAGTTTCCACAATCAGTGTGTTAGGGGGGCGGTTGCAGACAACTTTATTTACTGAAACGCAACCGACCCCGGGGTCCGCGATGCAGCCTAGAGGACTGCTGCCGAACACTTTCCGGGTGGAAAGGCAACGACAACTAAAATGTTAAACCCTTCCGTGTTAACTTCACACCGGACAGGGTATAGCGGTACGCTCTATCTCCGTTAACTTCACGGAGGGAGAGCGACCGGCGACGCACCTAGAAACAATCTTAGCCCTTCGTGTTAATGCACACGAAAAGGGTAAGATGGTTCGCACAATCTCCAAGAACCGCAGGGAGAAGTGCGACCATGGGAACAGCAGTAGCCCTGTCTTTGATACAGGCGCTACGCTATGGGGATTGGCGCTAAAGCGGTTCACACAATCTCCAAGAACCGCAGGGAGACGTGTGACCAGACTAAGAGCAGTAGCCCTGTCTTCGATACAGGAGCTACGCTATAGGAGACGGCGCTAGCGTGCGGGTGTGATTCCCGCCGGGTATTCGAGCACTCAGCCGGCGTGCTACCGGACTGAGCAAACCCGCTCTATATAGCTCACAGGCGGCTCGGGGAATAAGGCGAACCCCCAGGTTAGAGCCAGTCTGCAAGGCGAAGTTACCTGCCTACTTTTTCTACCTGCCTAGCTAAAGCTATGGCTCTTCGAGGAGCCCAAGAGAAAGCGTGCACACCACATACAGCCAGCTCAAATGATCTGAGCGCGCCACCATGTTTTTGGGGGGGGGCTTTTAAAGATTAAGCCCTGCCCCACTGTCGCACCATTGGTGACGACACCCGTAACCAATCAGGCGGTGCCAGGTGGGTGCCAACCCACCAATCATGAGCCGCCAGGTCACGGACATGCTCAGTGCGGCAAATCCTGGACTTAGATTCCGCAAGCCCTGTCTCCCTCTGCAACCCAGGCTTAACACTGCTAGGCACAACTACCTGGGAAACAAACAGTGCTCTCGGACCAGCTAGGCGTTGGGTCTGGCTGCAATGCTGAGCAGCATCAACCCCAGCTGGACAGAATTGGGAGACCACAGAAGGTCCTGGACCCATTTCGAATCCAGCACCAGACCGACGCCTAACATTACCCCCCCTTTAACATCCCCCTCCACTTGACGCTCATTTTCCTCCATGAGCCGGGGGGCAAGGATGTGGTCCAACGGGTCACAGAGAGGATTCACAAAACAGTGACCCCTCTGGTGTACAGGATGCCCTCTTTTAGAACGGGAAGCAGAGGCAACTGGTTCTCTATGCGTAGGATACTTCACGGTTGACAGGGAGGAAGGACCTGCCGGTGTCTGGTGAAAAGATTTATCTCTTGCATGGACGGGACAAGCGAGAACAAAATCCTTAATGTCCTGGCACCACCGGGGCAACCAATAGGACCGTAGAAGGGACTTAGTGGTACGTTTGACCCCCAGATGAGCTCCGGTCTTAGGGGCATGAGCCCAGGAGAGCACCATACTCCGTAGATTAGAGGAAACAAACGTCCTCCCCGACGGAACCAGGTTGGAGGACACTGCAACCACCCTCCCTTTCGGAGAGTTCTTTGCGACATAATCAGACAAGGACCGGGTCTTGGAAACAGACAAGGAATCTGTACCGGATGTCGCAATGATAGAATGATCAGAGACTACCCTCTGGGTGACTTTGCCAAAACACTGAGATGCACAATTCCCACTCCAGGAAGAAATTCTCCCCGACTTCCAGTCAATGTGAGGAGAATGACAACGTAACCAGGGGAGATCCAACAACACCACGTCTAATCCACCGGGAATAATAAGAAAAGAGATAACCTCCCGGTGGCCCTGAGGAAATGACATGGTGAGAGGGATCGACAGGTGGGTGATCTGCACATCCAGAAGTGAACCATTGGCAACACTAATGTTTATTGGACTAGAGAGTGGCTCAGTAGAGATGGCATGTCTCTGGGCAAATGTAGATGATAAAAAATTGCCCTCAGCACCAGAGTCCACCCACACCTTGGCAGTAACTGCCGATTTACCGAAGGACAAGATCACCTTATATGATAGCTTGGAGGAAGAGGACCCAGAATTTAATGTACCCCCACCAACGGTGGTAAGGCCTACTCATTTTACCGGCTGCTTGGAACCCTTATTTACGGGGTGCTCCAAGAGATGTGCAGAACAGGAACGAGAGGGACTAGACTTAGTCCAGGATACATCCATAGCCTCAGGCTCCGGGTCGGAGGTCTTGGATTTGGGTCTAAAGACGCCTGATGCCAACAGGTACTGGGGACTGCCAACCTCTAGCTCTAACCTGTGTTCTGCATGACGTAAGTCTATACGGTCAGAGAGAGATATTAACTCCTCCAGGGAGGTTGGAATCTCTCTGGTAGATAAAGCATCTTTAATATGCCCAGCCAGACCCTTCCAGAACACTGAGATAAGCGACCGCTCAGACCAATCCAGTTCAGCCGCTAAGGTTCTGAACTGGACGGCATAGTGACTGGCGGTGGCCGAACCCTGGACCAACGCAAGGAGCTTAAGAGCCGTATCATGCGTGACCTGAGGACCCAGGAAAACACTTTTTAGGGTCTTAAGGAAGAGACCCGCATTTACTACCACCTGGTCATTCCGCTCCCATAGAGGAGTAACCCACTCCTGAGCCCTGTGAGAAAGCAATGAGATGATATATCCCACTTTGACTCTTTCGGAGGGGAACCATGCCTCCATCATCTCCAAGTGAATGGAGCATACATGAATAAAACCCCTACAGAGTTTACTATCCCCAGAAAATTTTTCCGGGAGAGCAAACCGGGGTAATGGGGCACTTGCAGTGGTTGCAGAGTTCACCGCAGCCGAGATAATAATAATGGCTGCTAGAGTAGCCACCTGGGAAGCTACTGCAGTGATATCAGCGACTGGAGCAGTTTGTTCCAGAGTTCTAAGTCTGGTCTCCAGTTGCTGTACGTAACGCTGCAGTTGCTGGTTGTCGGCCATGTTCGGCAAGATGCTGGCGCTCAGATACTGTTAGGGGGGCGGTTGCAGACAACTTTATTTACTGGAACGCAACCGACCCCGGGGTCCGCAATGCAGCCTAGAGGACTGCTGCTGAACACTTTCCGGGTGGAAAGGCAATGACAACTAAAATGTTAAACCCTTCCATGTTAACTTCACACCGGACAGGGTATAGCGGTACGCTCTATCCCCGTAAACTGCACAGAGGGAGAACGACCGGCGACGCACCTATAAACAATCTTAGCCCTTCGTGCTAATGCACACGGAAAGGGTAAGACGGTTCGCACAATCTCCAAGAACTGCAGGGAGACGTGCAACTGTGGGAACAGCAGTAGCCCTGTCTTTGATACAGGCACTACGCTATGGGGATTGGCGCTAAAGCGGTTCACACAATCTCCAAGAACCGCAGGGAGACGTGTGACCAGACTAAGAGCAGTAGCCCTGTTTTCGATACAGGAGGTACGCTATAGGAGATGGCGCTAGCGTGCGGGTGTGATTCCCGCCGGGTATTCGAGGACTCAACCGGTGTGCTACCAGACTGAGCAAACCCGCTCTATATAGCTCACAGGCGGCTCGGGGAGTAAGGTGAACCCCCAGGTTAGAGCCAGTCTGCAAGGCAGAGCTACCTGCCTACTTTTTCTACCTGCCTAGCTAAAGCTATGGCTCTTCGAGGAGCCCAAGAGAAAGCATGCACACCACATACAGCCAGCTCAAATGATCTGAGCGCGCCGCCATGTTTGTGGGGGGGCCTTTTAAAGATTAAGCCCTGCCTCACTGTCGCACCATTGGTGACGACACCCGTGACCAATCAGGTGGTGCCAGGTCACCGGGTCAGGTGGGTGCCAACCCACCAATCATGAGCCGCCAGGTCACGGACATGCTCAGTGCGGCAAATCATGGACTTAGATTCCACAAGCCCTGTCTCCCTCTGCAACCCAGGCTTAACACTGCTAGGCACAACTACTGGTGAAACAAACAGTGCTCGCGGACCAGCTAGGCATTGGGGCTGACTGCGATGCAGAGCAGCATCAACCCTGGCTGGACTGAATTGGGAGACCACAGAAGGTCCTGGACACATTTCGATTCCAGCACCAGACCGACGCCTAACACAGTGATGGTTTGGGGAGCTATGTCATCTGCTGGTGTCAGTCCACTGTATTTTATCAAAACCAAATTCAGCACAGCCATCTACCGGGAAATTGGAGAGCTCTTCATGCTTCCCTCTGCCAACAAGGTTTTTTGGAGATGGAGATTTCATTCTTCAGCAGCACTTGACACCTGTCCACACTGCCAAAAGTACCAATGCCTGGTTTAAAAACAACAGTATCACTGTGCTTGATTGACCAGAAATCTTGCCTGACCTTAACCCAAAAGTGAATCTATGGGGTATTGTTAAGAGGAAGATGAGAGACATCAGACCCAATAATGCAGATGAGCTGAAGGCTGCTATCAAAGCAACCTGGGCTTCCATAACACCCCAGCAGTGCCACAGACTGATCGCCTCCATGCCACGCCGCATTGTTGCAGTAATTGATGCAAAAGGATCCCCGACCAAGTATTGAGTGCATCTACTGAACATGCATTTCAGTAGGCCAACATTTTGCATTTTGAAAACATTTTTAAAGCTGTTGGTATAAAGTATTCTAATTTACTGAGATAATGACTTTTGTGTTTTCATTGGCTGTAAGCCATAATCATCAACATTAACAGAAATAAACACTTGTAATAGATCACGCTGTTAGTAATGACTCTATAAAATATATGAGGTTCACTTTTTGTATTGAAGAACTAAAATAAATTAACTTTTTAATGATATTCTAATTTTGTGAGAAGCACCTGTATATACAGCAGTACAGAAGTACCACAGCATATTATTGAAGAGATCAGAAGAATGCATAGTCAAGTCCCATAATAGGACAGAAAAAATGGTAAATTAATTAAAAACTATAAAGTAAAGATAACAATAAAAAAAATTGTCTTATTAAAATTCTGCATTTTTATCTAAAATAATTAAAAAATTAATAATACAATTGTTTCGAATCAATGTTTGTAATGTCATTGTAATACCCCTTAGTGACCACCAATAAGACTTAAACTGATGTAAGATATAAGAAAATAGAATCCCCCATTGGGTGAAAATGCAGCAGCTGTCAGCTGTACACTATAGCTGACACTCTGCAGCATCTATTATGATCAGTGTTGGCACCGACCATGGCCGATTAACCTCTTAGATACTTCTCTCAATAGTGACTGCGGCATCTAAATGGTTAACAAAGTGTGGGGGCTCCCACTTCAACCCCATCGGCACCCTGAGATCATAATCGTGTGGTCCTGAGAGATGCCATGGCAATTCATGGCTAAGTAATGGCCTTACAGTCTGCCGCCTATAGTGACCTGTTCAGAAGTTAGCAACATTTAGGTGTTAAAAATAATTTTTCTTTCTTGTCATGCCACTTTGCATTAAATCCTGAAAAGCCCTTGAAGAGTTAATTAACTGACTGAAAGCATTTTTTTTCAGTTTGTTGAGGGGTGCTGTTTTTAAAATGCTATCATTTTTGTGCGTTTTCCAATATATAGGTTCACCTAAGTCACTTCAAATCTGAGTAGGTCCCTAAAAAAATACGTTTTGTAAATTTCCTTGAAAAATGAAATATTGCTGCTACAATTAGCTTCTAACATCCTAACAAGATTAAAGAATATTTTACAGCTGGTGCTGATGTAAAGCAGAGATGACAAAAATTTTATTTATTGGGATGAGCGGACCCGTGGAATTTCGGGTTCGTGGGGTTTGACCGAACTTTAGTCCAAAGTTCGGTTCAGGTACCAGAACTGTTCCTGAACTGGAACCTGAACCCGAATCCCATAGAAATCAATGAGGAACTGAACTTTGGAGCTGGAAAATCTCTCCCTCTCTCCTCCCTGAACTGTAAAACGGATTTCCAGGAGAAGTCCATGTTCAGAGTTCAGCGCTGGACAACTGGAGTCAGGTACGAACTCAGAACTTCACAGTTCGGGTTCGCTCATCTCTAGTTATTTATTAAAGATTTTGGGTGATATGACTATCTAGATTCAAATTGCTAATTTTTAGAAACTGCTGTCAAATTTCTGATATTTTCATAAATTAACGCAAAGCATATAGACCTAAATTTATCATTATCATAAAATATAATGTCTTACAGAAAAACAATCTCAAAATCAGTGGGATATGTTGAAACATTACAGAGTGGCACGTATTGTGGCACATACTGTATCATATTTGAAAAATTTTACCTTGTGATGTAATTGATGTTCCTTTAAATGTCATAAAAATTCCCACAAAAATAATGCATACATTTCTATTTTCATTCCATTAACTCCTGAAGTAAATCAATAAAACTTAATCAAAGAACCATTCCGGCTTTTTTTTTTAATTCCACCATCCGTTCTCTATCATTAATATATATTCACTGTGTGCATTAAATACTTACTGGTCACGGTCTTCTACTGTTCCCAGTACAGCTCTGGTCCCTTTCATCTATCTTGTGATTGCAGCTCTTTCTTGCTGGATCTCACCACACACCATTATCTTCTCTTTTAATGTAAGTCTACAAAAACCTCTATTTAAGTTTTGTATACATTGAAAAAATGACTTCCAGTTCAAAGCAAATGCTGGAGTGAGGCGGTTAGTCAAAATTGTGGTCAAAAGGTCCAGGAGAGTACTGTAACAGTGATGGAAATTGCAGTAGACAGCAACTGGTAAATATTTGAATTCTCACACTGATCATATATTAATGATAAACAGATAGTGAAATTAAAAAAATGCTGGTGTGGAGTCACGATTCCTCCTATCGGTGTGTCTAGACACAGTGAGTGACAGTTCAGCCATCCATTCAAAGGCAAGGGCGTGCTGATCTGTTAGTGTGGTTGATTGACAGACCAGCTGCCCAAACAGGTCAAGGGCATGCAGGATTTTTTCCATAAGTCTCCTGTTCAGAGTGATTACCTGGCTATCTAGCTGGCTCTCTACCTCAAATTAGTGCCAGTTGTAGTTTTAAACTCAGTGGTGTTTTTGTGCCTTGTATTCCTGTGCTCATTACCAGATATATTGTTACCTGATCTTGCTTTTGATCATCCCTTTGCCTAGCCTCTTTATCTTGATCCACTATCTTACTAGATTTCTGACCTCGGCGATTAACTAACTACGCCTTTCTGTTACCCCTTTGTTTATGATGAACTCTCTTGGTTTCTCACCTCAGAACTCTTCACTACCCAGCCTCACAGCTTGTCCATGAGTGGTGACTAGCGTCACACATAGTACTTTAAAGGGGATATTCAAGGAGCCTAAATGTTTGCTTACTTGCTTCTGAAAGCATAAAAAAAGTTAAAAATCAATATTTCCCCTAACTATTCCTGTCAACGGCTGAGGTAGATCATAGCTGTTGTCCATGATTGACTGAGATGACATCTAATTACATTTCCAGTGTGTCAAATAAATGGCTAGAAAACACTGACCAGCAGGGACAGGTGGAGCTCAGAAAGGGATTTGAGGGTGATCTGTAAGGGTGTCATACTTTTATATTCCCTGGACAATATCTTATCTCTTATTTGTACGTTATAATTGTACCATTAAGAATATAATTTGTCTCATAGAAACAAACCCTCACAAATCTGCATTGATGAAAAAATTGTGTATTCTGGCTTAACAGTATATATATATATACAGTGCCTACAAGTAGTATTCAACCCCCTGCAGATTTAGCTAGTTGACACATGCGGAATTAACTTGGCATTGTGACATTTGTACTGTAGATCAGCCTGGGAGTGGGAAATGCACTGCAGCAAATTTTTTTTTTGTTTTTTTATAAAACGTTAAAAGTTAATTCAGAGTGTCATTTATTAGGAGGAAGCAGTTCCTGGGTGCATTGAGAAGGGAGTATAAAAGGTGGGCACCATCTTAGTTCAGTGCAGAGAAGTCTGAGCAGAAGTGGCAGGGAGCAGGGGCTCTGCATGAGCTCTGCTCCGGAGGCGGGCCTAGTAACAGAGGCCCAGGCCTGGAAGAGGGAGAAGGAAGGAAGAGGAGCGGAGAAGGCTCCAGGAACGAGGAATGAAGGGATCCCAGGGGTGCGGACGGGCGAGTCGCCAGCGCACGCCCGAATCCACCTGCGTGGAGGGGTCAGGCCAAAGGGGAGACCGGTCCCCGAACTAGTGGAGGCAGGAAACGACCCTCAGCTAGAAACCGGAGGCTCTGACATTTTATGTGGCGCAGCCCCTCGCTACACCCGCTAGGAAGGCACCACATAGGGTAAGGGAAACTGGCGCCAAGTTTACCAAGAGGAGGCCCGAGGCAGCCGGACAGAAGTGTTGGTAAGAAAGGCCAGACAAAGGACACACAAAGGGGGTACTGTGAAGTGCTCCAAAGTTATCTGGGAGTTGTCTGAGCCCCTCACCTGGTGAGCACAGTACGACGTGGGCAGCCGTTACCTGCAGACGTGGTCTGGATAATAAGAACTGTGAGTAAAGGCCCTGGACTGCATCACTGACTCCGTGTCGTTACTGCTGCTGCCCTGCACCATCACCCCCATCCTCCGCATACACTGCCCTGAGGCTATACTCCTCCCGTTTGGAGTAATGCTACGCTCTGCTGCACCCACAACACCAGCCTCAGCGGTCTGCCCTGGAGCAGCGGTTCACTCTGACCGCAATCCACGGGTGGTGTAGTCGGACATTGAAACATCAAAACCACATAAATAGTTCCGCCACTGGTATGACCGCCCTGAGCCACGGAACCGGGTTGCCGCCACGGAGACTACAACCACCAGCATCCACCAAAAAGGGTCCGGCTCCGGGTGTCCCAAGGCCCAGGGGGCGCGTCAGAACATTTTCATCACCTTTCACAATCACCAATGGGACAAGGCAGGGATGTTCTCTGTCCCCTCTCTTATACATCCTAGTGACGGAGCACCTGCTCTCATCAATTCGCCATAACCCCAATATTAGGTGGATTGAGGTGGGAGGCACCGAGTACAAGTGCTCTCTATTTGCTGATGATGTCCTAGTATATATAACTCCATCACATATATCCATCCCTGCTGTTATGGCTGAAATAGATCACTTTGTTACATGGTAAAATTTTAAAATCAATGCAGCGAAGTCTGAGGCCCTCGATGTCTCCCTCCCCAAATCCATATAGGATTCCATCCAGGCCAACTTTCCCTTTGCCTGTCCCTCACAGGGTATCAAATACTTAGGGATTCCTATTCATAGAGACCTCTCCCATCTATGTTATCTTAATTTTGGGCCCTTTATTGAACAACTCCATACAGACCACGGTTGGCAAGTTAGAACTGTAAGATTCACTACGTGAACCGCTGGTGTTTTGTGGAAAAGCACATGTACACTGCGTTCCAAATTATTATGCAAAAAGTGTTTAGGAGTGATAAGGGAAGAATTTGTTTGTTTGTCAGTTAAACTCATTGATGGTGATGTGTGTCAGGGCTCTTTATATCACTGTAAGCAATTGCAGACACCTGTGCTAATTAGTTTGGCAGGTGTGTCCAATGAAAGGCAAGACTACTTAAGAAGGCTCTCTCACATTATTAAGCAGCCTACATTTTCTGCCAAAATGGGAAAGAAAAAGGATGTGTCGGCTGCTGAGAAGCAACAAATTGTGGAGTGTTTAGGTCAAGGCATGACTACAATCAACATTGTGCGATGATCAGGATGAAGTGTCTTGGCAATCAAGAAGTATGTAGCTTATTCACAGTACACACGTGTGCGTGCTGATAAGGGCAAATTGAGGACTCTTTCCTACAGGCAATTACGTCAGGTTGAAAGAGCAGCGGCCAAAAAGCCTTGTCATAGCAGCAGACAAGTTTTTGAAGCTGCTTGTGCCTCCAACGTCCCCCGAACAACAAGATGCAGGGTCCTTCAGAGGTTTGCAGCTGTGCATACGCCATCCTGTCGACCTCCTCTATCCACTTCACACAAGCAGAAACGGCTCCAGTGGGCCAAACATTACATGAAGACTGATTTCAAAACAGTTTTGTTCACGGATGAGTGCCGTGCAGCGCTCGATGGTCCAGATGGATGGAGTGGAGGATGGCTGGTTGATGGACACCCCACGCAAACACGGCTACAGCGCCAACAAGGAGGAGGTGGAGTAATGTTTTGGGCTGGAATCATAGGGAGAGAGATTGTCGGCCCCTTTAGGATCCCTGAAGGCGCTAAAGATGAACTCCATAATGTATGTGGATTTTCTCAAACAGCACTTCCTGCCATGGTTCAAGAAGAAGAACCGTGTATTTCACAGCAAGATCATTTTTCTGCATGATAATGCACCATCTCATGCTGCACATAAAACATCTGCATCTCTGGCTGATATGGGCATAAAAGGGGACAAACTTATGGTGTGACCCCCATGCTCCCCTGACCTCTACCCCATTCAGAACCTTTGGAGCATCATTAAAAGGAGTGTCTATGATGGCGGGAGGCAGTTCACATCTAAGCGACAGCTCTGGGAGGGTATTCTGTCCTCATGCAAAACAATTGAAGCAGAAACCATCCAAAACCTGACAAATTCAATGGACGAGAGAGTTCAGAAGCTCCTTTCGAACAAGGGGTCCTATGTGAAAATGTAACATCACCTAGAATAAAGTTTTGAGTTGAAAACTGTCTGATTTCAGTTTCTAACAACCTGCTAATGCTTATAATTTCAAAAATGACCATTTTTTTGGTCTTTATTAAAATGAAAAGGTTGATCGAAAAGTTTGGGGGATCTAAGAGTGTGGCAACCCAGTAGTCATGATTACTTTGAATTCTGACAATATGAGGGTCATGCTGCAGGTAGTGCAGCAAGAAGGCACTTATGTGTCTTGCGCATCTCGGAGCCCCAAAATTATTTTCCGGGCTAGATGCAGCTAAAAATTATTTTAAATTTTAAATCTGGTGAAGCTTTAGTATAGATGGCCTAATAGGATCAGTGCTGCACACTGCTACAAAGCCCAAATTATTTTCCAGCCAAGATACAGATAAACATGATTAGTAATTTGAAAGCTTAAAACGGTTGGTAGGGTGATTTTAACCAATCATCAAGCTTTTACTCTCCCCAGGATGACACAGGAGTAGAAAAGTCGTTTCGGATCCATGATTTGTTCATCTTTATGAACGTGAGTCTGTCTACATTATCAGTGGAGAGCCGCGTGCGCTTATCTGTCAGCACACCACCAGCAGCGCTGAACACACGTTCAGACAGAACGCTGGCTGCGGGGCATGACAAGATCTCCAAGGCGTAAGTGGCTAGCTCCGGCCATTTATCCAGATTGGAAGCCCAAAAAGAGCAAGGGTCCAGTGACACAGTCGTGGCTTCAATGTTTACTTGGAGATACTCCTGTACCATCGTCTCTAGGCGTTGACTATGTGTCAGACTTCTTGTCTCCTGTGGCCTTGCAAAGGATGGGCTAAAAAAGTGGTGAAATGATTCCGCAAAATTGATGTTACCAGCAGATACTGTGGTTCTGTTACGGTTTGAGTGCTGAACACTTGACGGTCCCACGGTTGGCAAGTTGGAACTGTGAGATTCACTACGTGCACCACTGGTATTTTGTGGAAAAGCACATGTAAGATTCTGCAACAGTCTCTGCTGATACTCCTGCATGCGTGCATCCCTTTCTATGGCAGGAATAATTTCTGCAAATTTACTTTTGTACCGGGGATCTAACAGTGTGGCAACCCAGTAGTCAGGATTATTTCTAATTCTCACAATTCGAGGGTCATGTTGCAGGTAGTGCAGCAAGAAGGCACTCATGTGTGTTGCGCATCCAGGAGCACCAAGTCCCTGTTGTGTTGGTGGCGAGGTAACAATCATGCTTCCTTCCTCTGTCCTCTCCCCCCAACCTCGCACAACAGAAATGTGATCAAGGTCTCCCTCATCTGATGAGTCTTCCATCAGTTCGTCCTCCACTTCTTCCTGGGCTCCTGCACCTTCCTCACTAGTTTGGCTGCTACCATGCGCCCTGGTAAAACCATCTCCCCCACCCTCACATGCCTGCCGCCTTGGTGCTGCCGACCGTCTGGACCTTGCAGATGTTAGCCCTTCCGCATACAACTCCTCCTCCTCTACTTCCTCCACCTCCTCTTGTGCCACCACCTGACTCCGAATTCTGTTTAACATGTGCTCCAGCATGTAAATCACCGGAATAGTCATGCTGATAATGGCATCGTCAGCACTAAACATCTTCGTCGCCATTTCAAAACTGTGCAGAAGGGTGCATAGGTCCCTGATCTGAGACCACTCCTCCAGCGTGATTTGCCCCACCTCTGAATCTCGTTGGCCCAGGCTATACGTCAGAACGTATTGCACCAGGGCTTTTCGGTGCTGCCACAGTCGCTACAACATGTGCAGAGTTGAATTCCACCGGGTAGGCACATCGCATTTTAGCCGGTGAAGTGGCAGGCCCAACGACTTCTGTAGAGATGTAAGTCGCTGAGCTGCGGGATGCGAACGGCGGAAGTGAGCACACAGCGACCGTGCCCTCTGCAGAAGGCCATCTAGTCTGGGATAGTGGGCTAAAAATTGCTGGACAACCAGGTTCAACATGTGAGCCATACAAGGCACGTGTGTGACATTGCCCCGGCGAAGGGCCGCACCCAGGTTTGCAGCATTGTCGCACATGGCCTTCCCTGGTTTCAGGTCCAGTGGAGACAACCATTCATGAAATTGGTTCTCCAGAGCTGACCACAACTCCTCAGCTGTGTGACTCACATTTCCCAGACATTTCAATGTAAAAACCGCCTGATGACGTTGAGCCCTACTGCCAGCATAGTAAGGAGGTGTGCAGGATCCCTTCTGCGCAGTTAGAAAGCTTGTGGCATGACCAGACAGGCTTTGGGTGCAGGTGGAAGACCGAGAGGAGGTTGAGGAGGCAGAAGCAGTGGAGGAACTTTGACATAAAGAGGATTGACGCACAACTCGTGGGGACGGCAAGACTTGGACAGCAGCCCCTTGTCCTGCTGTCACCATAGTTACGCAGTACCCAGTCAGCGACATGTAACGCCCCTGTCCATGCCTACTCGTCCAAGTGTCTGTGGTGAAATGCACCCTGTCACACACAGAGTTTCTCAAAGAAGCGGTGATGTTGTGTGCGACATGCTGGTGGAGCGCAGGCACACCTTTCTTTGAGAAGTAGTGACGACTGGGCATCTGGTACTGGGGCACTGCGACAGACATAAGGTCTCGAAAATCCTCTGTGTCCACCAGGCGGAAAGTCAGCATTTCTGTAGCCAAGAGCTTGCAGATGGTGAAATTCAACCTCTTAGCTTTCTCATGGCTAGGAGGAAATGGTCTTTTACTTGTCCACAACTGAGGGACCGAGGGCTGGCTATTGTGCTTAGACGGGGTTGATAAGGGTGTCCCCGGCAAACTGCCGGTCTGTGAGGAAGATGCAGGCGGACATGTTAGGTTGCCTTGATCCAAAGGTGGTGCTATCGATGTCGGACAGCGCTCAACACCAGCTGGTGTTACCACCTCCAAAGAAAATGATGACCTGCCAATCACGCTGGCTGTTGCGGGTAAAGAGGTGGCAGGTCTGCGCCCCAAAACAGGTGTGACTGCTGTCCCCCCAGTCACAGAGGATGAAGAGGCCGTGGATGCACAAGATTTGGCAAACGGCGGTTGGCTCGGTCGGCTAGGCCGCATTGTAGCACACTGAGCTTCCCACTGCAACTTATGCTTCTTGTCCATGTGCCGGTTCATGCATGAAGTACTCAAACTATGTATTTTTTGGCCTCTACTTAGCTTTTGCTGACAAATGTTACAGATAACACGAGTTGGGTCATCTTTATCGATCTGAAAAAATGCCCAGGCTATGCAAGGCTTAGCACCCATGCGACCTGAAGAGCCACCACGACTTGTGGTGAGAGGCAGAGTTGTGTTTGAGGATGCAGTTGTTGACGTGCTTCCAGTACTACGTCTCTGTCCAGGAAGGCGCAACCTGACCTCGTCGTCACTAGCATCTTCCTCCACCTCCTCTGCTGACCTCATCTCTTGGCTGACTGTGGGTTGACAGTAAGTGGGATCTCCAACCTCATCATCATCACCCTGTGTGTTATCACACCCGTCGTCCTCAGAGCCAACCTGTTCCTGCCCTGGCAAAAAACTAAAGTTGTCGCTCCAATCAGGTATTTGAGTCTTATCATCGTCTTCCTCATTGTCTCCACCAACAGGAGTTACAGTTTGGGAATGAGGGTCTACATTATGGTCAGAACCTTCTGCGTCTGGTCCTGGATCCGACTCATAAAGATTCTGGGCATCAGTGCAGATCATTTCCTCATCTGGATTCACAGAAGCGCTGGAGTCGACCTCTGATTCCCAGGCTATAGTATGAGTAAACAGCTCTGCAGACTCAACCATCTGTTCTACCTCATACTCAGACGGGCAGCTGGAGATTTGGGAGCTGTGAGGAAGCAAGTGCGATTTGGGTGACACCTTTGAGGACTGGAGCATTTGTGATGTTGAAGTTGATGTGGAGGAGAGCCCACTTAAAGGAGCACTTGATATCCGTTGAAGCACCTGCTGTTTTTGTGCCTCATCTGGAATTTGTAGCGATTGGCGTGGCCGTAAGAAAGGGATCTTATCACATTGTCCGCTAAAAGAAGTAGACATTTTAGTTTGGCTGGAAGATGGTCTTTCTTCTGCAGATGTTACTGTTGCTTTAACACAACCTTTTTTCCCCTTCCCAACACGCCTATTCCCCTTTCCACCAGCAGCAGGCCTTTTTCCACTAATTTTGGTGGTTAACTAATTCACAACTCTGGAGTTGTTTGCACAAAAAAACAATGGATGGTAACCGAGCAGAGCTGAGTGGCCAAACTGTGGTATTAGGCCAAAACTATTGGCTGGGTTAGATGCAGAAAAAAATTATATTCAATTTGCAACCTGATGGAGGTCAGTATAGATGGACTAAAACAACAAGTCCCACACACAGCTAGAAGCCCAATATTTTTTCAGAGGTAGATGCAGAAAAAAATATATTCAGTTTGCAACCTGATGGAGGTCAGTATAGGTGGACTAATAGAACAAGTCCCACACACTGCTAGAAGGCCAAATATTTTTTCAGAGCTAGATGCAGAAAAAAATATATTCAGTTTGCAACCTGATGGAGGTCAGTATAGGTGGACTTATAGAACAAGTCCCACACACTGCTAGAAGGCCAAATATTTTTTCAGAGCTAGATGCAGAAAAAAATTATATTCAGTTTGCAACCTGATGGAGGTCAGTATAGATGGATTAATAGAACAAGACCCACACACAGCTAGAAGCCCAATATTTTTTCAGAGCTAGATGCAGAAAAAAATTATATTCAGTTTGCAACCTGATGGAGGTCAGTATAGATGGATTAATAGAACAAGACCCACACACAGCTAGAAGCCCAATATTTTTTCAGAGCTAGATGCAGAAAAATATTATATTCAGTTTGCAACCTGATGGAGGTCAGTATAGATGGTTTAATAGAACAAGACCCACACACAGCTAGAAGCCCAATATTTTTTCAGAGCTAGATGCAGAAAAAAATTAGATTCAGTTTGCAACCTGATGGAGGTCAGTATAGATGGATTAATAGAACAAGACCCACACACAGCTAGAAGCCCAATATTTTTTCAGAGGTAGATGCAGAAAAAAATATATTCAGTTTGCAACCTGATGGAGGTCAGTATAGATGGACTAATACAACAAGTCCCACACACAGCTAGAAGCCCAATATTTTTTCAGAGGTAGATGCAGAAAAAAATATATTCAGTTTGCAACCTGATGGAGATCAGTATAGGTGGACTAATAGAACAAGTCCCACACACTGCTAGAAAGCCAAATATTTTTTCAGAGCTAGATGCAGAAAAAAATATATTCAGTTTGCAACCTGATGGAGGTCAGTATAGGTGGACTAATAGAACAAGTCCCACACACTGCTAGAAGGCCAAATATTTTTTCAGAGCTAGATGCAGAAAAAAATTATATTCAGTTTGCAACCTGATGGAGGTCAGTATAGATGGATTAATAGAACAAGACCCACACACAGCTAGAAGCCCAATATTTTTTCACAGCTAGATGCAGAAAAAAATTATATTCAGTTTGCAACCTGATGGAGGTCAGTATAGATGGATTAATAGAATAAGACCCACACACAGCTAGAAGTCCAATATTTTTTCAGAGCTAGATGCAGAAAAAAATTAGATTCAGTTTGCAACCTGATGGAGGTCAGTATAGATGGATTAATAGAACAAGACCCACACACAGCTAGAAGCCCAATATTTTTTCAGAGCTAGATGCAGAAAAAAATATATTCAGTTTGCAACATGATGGAGGTCAGTATAGATGGACTAATACAACAAGTCCCACACACAGCTAGAAGCCCAATATTTTTTCAGAGGTAGATGCAGAAAAAAATATATTCAGTTTGCAACCTGATGGAGGTCAGTATAGGTGGACTAATAGAACAAGTCCCAGACACTGCTAGAAGGCCAAATATTTTTTCAGAGCTAGATGCAGAAAAAAATTATATTCAGTTTGCAACCTGATGGAGGTCAGTATAGATGGATTAATAGAACAAGACCCACACACAGCTATAAGCCCAATATTATTTCAGAGCTAGATGCAGAAAAAAATTATATTCAGTTTGCAACCTGATGGAGGTCAGTATAGATGGATTAATAGAACAAGACCCACACACAGCTAGAAGCCCAATATTTTTTCAGAGCTAGATGCAGAAAAAAATTATATTCAGTTTGCAACCTGATGGAGGTCAGTATAGGTGGACTAATAGAACAAGTCCCACACACTGCTAGAAGGCCAAATATTTTTTCAGAGCTAGATGCAGAAAAAAATTATATTCAGTTTGCAACCTGATGGAGGTCAGTATAGATGGATTAATAGAACAAGACCCACACACAGCTAGAAGCCCAATATTTTTTCAGAGCTAGATGCAGAAAAAAATATATTCAGTTTGCAACCTGATGGAGGTCAGTATAGGTGGACTAATAGAACAAGTCCCACACACTGCTAGAAGGCCAAATATTTTTTCAGAGCAAGATGCAGAAAAAAATTATATTCAGTTTGCAACCTGATGGAGGTCAGTATAGATGGATTAATAGAACAAGACCCACACACAGCTAGAAGCCCAATATTTTTTCAGAGCTAGATGCAGAAAAAAATTATATTCAGTTTGCAACCTGATGGAGGTCAGTATAGATGGATTAATAGAACAAGACCCACACACAGCTAGAAGCCCAATATTTTTTCAGAGCTAGATGCAGAAAAAAATTATATTCAGTTTGCAACCTGATGGAGGTCAGTATAGATGGATTAATAGAACAAGACCCACACACAGCTAGAAGCCCAATATTTTTTCAGAGCTAGATGCAGAAGAAAATTACATTCAGTTTGCAACCTGATGGAGGTCAGTATAGATGGATTAATAGAACAAGACCCACACACAGCTAGAAGCCCAATATTTTTTCAGAGGTAGATGCAGAAAAAAATATATTCAGTTTGCAACCTGATGGAGGTCAGTATAGATGGACTAATACAACAAGTCCCACACACAGCTAGAAGCCCAATATTTTTTCAGAGGTAGATGCAGAAAAAAATATATTCAGTTTGCAACCTGATGGAGGTCAGTATATGTGGACTAATAGAACAAGTCCCACACACTGCTAGAAGGCCAAATATTTTTTCAGAGCTAGATGCAGAAAAAAATATTTTCAGTTTGCAACCTGTTGGAGGTCAGTATAGGTGGACTAATAGAACAAGTCCCACACACTGCTAGAAGGCCAAATATATTTTCAGAGCTAGATGCAGAAAAAAATTATATTCAGTTTGCAACCTGATGGAGTTCAGTATAGATGGATTAATAGAACAAGACCCACACACAGCTAGAAGCCCAATATTTTTTCAGAGCTAATGCAGAAAAAAATTATATTCAGTTTGCAAGCTGATGGAGGTCAGTATAGATGGATTAATAGAACAAGACCCACACACAGCTAGATGCCCAATATTTTTTCAGAGCTAGTTGCAGAAAAAAATTAGATTCAGTTTGCAACCTGATGGAGGTTAGTATAGATGGATTAATAGAACAAGACCCACACACAGCTAGAAGCCCAATATTTTTTCAGAGGTAGATGCAGAAAAAAATATATTCACTTTGCAACCTGATGGAGGTCAGTATAGATGGACTAATACAACAAGTCCCACACACAGCTAGAAGCCCAATATTTTTTCAGAGGTAGATGCAGAAAAAAATTATATTCAGTTTGCAACCTGATGGAGGTCAGTATAGATGGATTAATAGAATAAGACACACACAGCTAGAAGCCCAATATTTTTTCACAGCTAGATGCAGAAAAAAATTAGATTCAGTTTGCAACCTGATGGAGGTCAGTATAGATGGATTAATAGAACAAGACCCACACACAGCTAGAAGCCCAATATTTTTTCAGAGGTAGATGCAGAAAAAAATATATTCAGTTTGCAACCTGATGGAGGTCAGTATATGTGGACTAATAGAACAAGTCCCACACACTGCTAGAAGGCCAAATATTTTTTCAGAGCTAGATGCAGAAAAAAATTATATTCAGTTTGCAACCTGATGGATATCAGTATAGATGGATTAATAGAACAAGACCCACACACAGCTAGAAGCCCAATATTTTTTCAGAGCTAGATGCAGAAAAAAATTATATTCAGTTTGCAACCTGATGGAGGTCAGTATAGATGGATTAATAGAACAAGACCCACACACAGCTAGAAGCCCAATATTTTTTCAGAGCTAGATGCAGAAAAAAATTATATTCAGTTTGCAACCTGATGGAGGTCAGTATAGGTGGACTAATAGAACAAGTCCCACACACTGCTAGAAGGCCAAATATTTTTTCAGAGCTAGATGCAGAAAAAAATTATATTCAGTTTGCAACCTGATGGAGGTCAGTATAGATGGATTAATAGAACAAGACCCACACACAGCTAGAAGCCCAATATTTTTTCAGAGCTAGATGCAGAAAAAAATATATTCAGTTTGCAACCTGATGGAGGTCAGAATAGGTGGACTAATAGAACAAGTCCCACACACTGCTAGAAGGCCAAATATTTTTTCAGAGCTAGATGCAGAAAAAAATTATATTCAGTTTGCAACCTGATGGAGGTCAGTATAGATGGATTAATAGAACAAGACCCACACACAGCTAGAAGCCCAATATTTTTTCAGAGCTAGATGCAGAAAAAAATTATATTCAGTTTGCAACCTGATGGAGGTCAGTATAGATGGATTAATAGAACAAGACCCACACACAGCTAGAAGCCCAATATTTTTTCAGAGGTAGATGCAGAAAAAAATATATTCAGTTTGCAACCTGATGGAGGTCAGTATAGATGGACTAATACAACAAGTCCCACACACAGCTAGAAGCCCAATATTTTTTCAGAGGTAGATGCAGAAAAAAATATATTCAGTTTGCAACCTGATGGAGGTCAGTATAGGTGGACTAATAGAACAAGTCCCACACACTGCTAGAAGGCCAAATATTTTTTCAGAGCTAGATGCAGAAAAAAATTATATTCAGTTTGCAACCTGATGGAGGTCAGTATAGATGGATTAATAGAACAAGACCCACACACAGCTAGAAGCCCAATATTTTTTCAGAGCTAATGCAGAAAAAAATTATATTCAGTTTGCAACCTGATGGAGGTCAGTATAGATGGATTAATAGAACAAGACCCACACACAGCTAGAAGCCCAATATTTTTTCAGAGCTAGATGCAGAAAAAAATTATATTCAGTTTGCAACCTGATGGAGGTCAGTATAGATGGATTAATAGAACAAGACCCACACACAGCTTGAAGCCCAATATTTTTTCAGAGCTAGATGCAGAAAAAAATTAGATTCAGTTTGCAACCTGATGGAGGTTAGTATAGATGGATTAATAGAACAAGACCCACACACAGCTAGAAGCCCAATATTTTTTCAGAGGTAGATGCAGAAAAAAATATATTCACTTTGCAACCTGATGGAGGTCAGTATAGATGGACTAATACAACAAGTCCCACACACAGATAGAAGCCCAATATTTTTTCAGAGGTAGATGCAGAAAAAAATATATTCAGTTTGCAACCTGATGGAGGTCAGTATAGGTGGACTAATAGAACAAGTCCCACACACTGCTAGAAGGCCAAATATTTTTTCAGAGCTAGATGCAGAAAAAAATTATATTCAGTTTGCAACCTGATGGAGGTCAGTATAGATGGATTAATAGAACAAGACCCACACATAGCTAGAAGCCCAATATTTTTTCAGAGCTAGATGCAGAAAAAAATTATATTCAGTTTGCAACCTGATGGAGGTCAGTATAGATGGATTAATAGAACAAGACCCACACACAGCTAGAAGCCCAATATTTTTTCATAGCTAGATGCAGAAAAAAATTATATTCAGTTTGCAACCTGATGGAGGTCAGTATAGATGGATTAATAGAACAAGACCCACACACAGCTAGAAGCCCAATATTTTTTCAGAGCTAGATGCAGAAAAAAATTAGATTCAGTTTGCAACCTGATGGAGGTCGACATAGATGGACTAATAGAATGATGCTATGCCCAAAAGATTTTACTTCACTAGGTGCAGTAAAAAAATTGGTATTCTATACACAGGTGGTATATCTTGCAACACAGATAGGCTACTCCACTGACTAACACACTCTGCAATAGGCCAAAAAGGATTAGCTTTGCTAGATTCAGCCAAATGCTGTGAAAAAAACTTGCACAGCACTGGCACAGACCTGCCTGGCAAAAACTGATAGGAACTGATGTAACCTAGTCCTGAAAAGGACTCCAATTACAATTAGTCTTTACTCCCACAACCTATCTATTTAAGAGCACAAACCTGCCTGATAAAAGTCGTAGGAAATGCTGTAACCTAGTCCTTAAAAGGACTGCAATCACAACTATTCCCTACTCCCAAGGTATCTGTAGATTTGTGCGAAAATTGGCTTGAAATTAACAAGGTATAGCGCACACAGCAACAGCGGTGCCGTCTAACACGCAGCTGCAGCAGTGAGAAAATGGTGGCGACGAGGAAAATGGCTTGGTCTTATAGGGCAAGGACATGTGACATACACTGCCAATGACACATGCCCTTGCTTGTGTGAAAAAAAGCACTTCGCTCCGTGTGTGCACTGCTGATAGGCTGACAGATTGCACCTCCCCACTGTAAATGCGGGAAAGAGAAAAAAAAATGGAGATCTTCATTGTTCCTGCAGAGATCTATCCCCTTCCCCTCCCCCCACCCCGCTGTACACTCAAACTGTGTATTAACATTAATTTTCATCATTACTGAGAAAAAATCCAGTTATGATTTTGGTGCACGAACAGTTATCAAACATAACCTCGAACAGCCGAATTTTTCTCAAATTGTTCGTGTTCGCCGAACGGCTCGAACACCGCCCAAAACAGCTTGAATTTGAGATTGGCGAACAGTTCGAGTAGAACAACGCTCATCTCTATTAAAGATCTCTTTTGCCAGCCTTTTCTGACTATTTAAGACCCTCCCCAAACTTGTGAACAGCACTCAGACCTGGTCAACATGGGAAAGACAAAGGAGCATTCCAAGGCCATCAGAGACAAGATCATGGAGGGTCACAAGGCTGGCAAGGGGTACAAAACCCTTTCCAAGGAGTTGGGCCTACCTGTCTCCACTGTTGGGAGCATCATCCGTAAGTGGAAGGCTTATGGAACTACTGTTAGCCTTCCACGGCCTGGACAGCCTTTGAAAGTGTCCTCCCGTGCCGAGGCCAGGCTTGTCCGAAGAGTCAAGGCTAACCCAAGGACAACAAGGAAGGAGCTCCGGGAAGATCTCATGGCAGTGCGGACATTGGTTTCAGTCAATACCATAAGTAACGTACTCCACCGCAATGGTCTCCGTTCCAGACGAGCCTGTATGGTACCTTTAGTTTCAAAGCGTCATGTCAAGGCTCGTCTACAGTTTGCTCATGATCACTTGGAGGACTCTGAGACAGACTGGTTCAAGGTTCTATGGTCTGATGAGACCAAGATCGAGATCTTTGGTGCCAACCACACACGTGACGTTTGGAGACTGGATGGCACTGCATACGACCCCAAGAATACCATCCCTACAGTCAAGCATGGTGGTGGCAGCATCATGCTGTGGGGCTGTTTCTCAGCCAAGGGGCCTGGCCATTTGGTCCGCATCCATGGAAAGATGGATAGCATGGCCTACCTGGACATTTTGGCCAAGAACCTCCGCTCCTCCATCAAGGATCTTAAGATGGGTCGTAATTTCATCTTCCAACAAGACAACGACCTAAAGCACACAGCCAAGAAAACCAAGGCCTGGTTCAAGAGGGAAAAAGTCAAGGTGTTGGAGTGGCCTAGTCAGTCTCCTGACCTTAACCCAATTGAAAACTTGTTGAAGGAGCTCAAGAATAAAGTCCACATGAGACACCCAAAGAACCTAGATAACTTGGAGAAGATCTGCATGGAGGAGTGGGCCAAGATAACTCCACAGACCTGTGCCGGCCTGATCAGGTCTTATAAAAGACGATTATTAGCTGTAATTGCAAACAAGGGTTATTCCACAAAATATTAAACATAGGGGTTGTATAATAATTGACCCACACTTTTATGTTTAAAATTTAATAAAATTCAAATGAGCAACATAACTTTTTGGTTTGTAAGATTTATGCTTCTGTTCATAAAACCTACTCTCGTTTGCAGTTTGAAGGCTCTAACTTATTTGCATCTTATCAAACCAGCTAAATCTGCAGGGGGTTGAATACTACTTGTAGGCACTGTATATATATATATAAATATATATATACAGTGCAGACCAAAAGTTTGGACAAACCTTCTCATTTAAAGATTTTTTTGTATTTTCATGACTTTGGAAATTGTACATTCACACTGAAGGCATCAAAACTATGAATTAACACATGTGGAATGATATACTTAACAAAAAAGGGTGAAACAACTGAAAATATGGCTTTGCACACTCTTGGCATTCTCTTGATGAGCTTCGAGAGGTAGTCACCGGAAATGGTTTTCACTTCACAGGTGTGCCCTGTCAGGTTTAATAAGTGGGATTTCTTGCCTTATAAATGGGGTTGGGACCATCAGTTGTGTTGTGCAGAAGTCAGGTGGATACACAGCTGATAGTCCTACTGAATAGACTGTTAGAATTTGTATTATGGCAAGAAAAAAGCAGCTAAGTAAAGAAAAACAAGTGGCCATCTTTACTTTAAGAAATGAAGGTCTGTCAGTCCGAAAAATTGGGCAAACTTTGAAAGTGTCCCCAAGTGCAGTTGCAAAAACCATCAAGCACTACAAAAAAACGGGCTCACATGAGGACCGCCCCAGGAAAGGAAGACCAAGAGTCACCTCTGCTTCTGAGGATAAGTTTATCCGAGTCACCAGCCTCAGAAATCGCAGGTTAACATAACAGCAGCTCAGATTAGAGACCAGTTCAATGCCACACAGAGTTCTAGCCGTAGACTCATCTCTTCAACAACTGTTAAGAGGAGACTTTGTGCAGCAGGCCTTCATGATAAAATTGCTGCTAGGAAACCACTGCTAAGGACAGGCAACAAGCAGAAGAGACAAGTTTGGGCTAAAGAACACAAGGAATGGACATTAGACCAGTGGAAATTTGTGCTTTGGTCTGATGAGTCCAAATTTGAGATCTTTGGTTCCAACCACCGTGTCTTTGTGCGATGCAATAAAGATGAACGGATGGACGCTACATGCCTGGTTCCCACCGTGAAGCATGGAGGAGGAAGTGTGATGGTGTGGGGGTGCTTTGCGCATGACACTGTTGGGGATTTATTCAAAATTTAAGGCATACTGAACCAACATGGCTACCACAGCATCTTGCAGCGGCATGCTATTCCATCCGGTTTGCGTTTAGTAGGACCATCATAATATTTTTTAACAGGACAATGACCCCAAACACTCCTCTAGGCTGTGTAAGGGCTATTTGACCAAGAAGGAGAGTGATGGGGTGCTACGCCAGATGACCTGGCCTCCACAGTCACCAGACCTGAACCCAATCGAGATGGTTTGGAGTGAGCTGGACCGCAGAGTGAAGGCAAAAGGGCCAAAAAGTGCTAAGCATCTCTGGGAACTCCTTCAAGATTGTTGGAAGACCATTTCCAGTTACTACCTCTTGAAGCTCATCAAGAGAATGCCAAGAGTTTGCAAAGCAGTCATGAAAGCAATAGGTGGCTACTTTGAAGAAACTAGAATATATGACATATTTTCAGTCGTTTCACACTTTTTTGTTAAGTATATAATTCCACATGTGTTAATTCATAGTTTTGATGCCTTCAGTGTGAATGTACAATCATCATAGTCATGAAAATACAGAAAAATCTTTAAATGAGGTGTGTCAAAACTTTTTGTCTGTACTGTATATGTCTATTTTGTGAACAAGTTTGCACTAATGGTGTTATCTTATTTTATAATGTGTTTTATCAATTTGTAAAAAGTTTTGTTGAGTTTCCTAAAATTTGAGGTTCCATATAATTTCAAACACTCTCCAATTCATTTCTCAAGGATGGGCAAGAAAACGCTGGATGCAAGTTCACTCATGGTTGGAGATTCATTAACAGAGATAATGGTGTCAGTCATGGATGCCTGCACTTCCCCTTATTGCCCTGCAGCTATCACATTACATGTGTTCTGTCCTTTCTACACGTTATCCTGGGATGTATGTGTACTCCGACAGGCAGCTAGACCTTATCTACTTGTAATCCAATAAGGAGACTGTGTCTTGTAGTCTATGCAGTTTATTGAACGATTAGTAGATGAATTTGGTAAAACTAGGAGCAATGGAAAAACAAACAATCAATATGTGTATACACAACACAGCATTACATGAAGTCAATGGCAGAACAGCATATAACATGTAATGAAGCAGCTTGCCAGTCTCATAAGTGTAACTGGAAGATGCAGAGTTTAGAGTCCTACATATCAGGTGTCTGCAATCAGGAAAAACATAGTCTGCCTTACCAACGATGCTATCACAAGAGAGATAAAATGATGGACGTCTTCTCTGCAATCAGTCTGTGTGGAAAAGGACCTTCCTTCTCGCAGAGTGCATCACTACAGACAAAACTATGGTGTGCTGAGTAGATCAAAAAGGAAACAAGTGCAGACAAACAAACTCAGCATTCAGCCGCTAGAAGGAGTCAGTGAGCTGCAAACAAGAAATGGGTCTGTCTGAAAACATAACACTCCCCGTCTGACATCAATGGATGTCACCATCCTTGTCCTTGAAGGGTAAAAGTAGAACTAGTTTGGATATTGGTCTGAGGAACGTCTTTGGTTCATCTCCTCTGGTCATCCTCACTTCCACTTTCTGGACATTTCCATCTTTGCTAGGGAACGTTGCAGTTACTAAGCCACGTGGCCACTGGTTTCTGTGGGTTTGAACGTCTTTCACAAGTACGAGGTCACCAATGTTCAGTTGGGTCTTGTAGATTGCCACTTTGTCCGTGGTTGCAGTGTAGATAGGTTTTGCTTGTGCCACCTGTCCCAGAATGTATTTGCAAGACTTTGTACCTGTCTCCACTGCCGCTTGTAAAGGTCTTTGACATTAAATTCTCCTGGAGGAACGCTGAATGGTCCTGTTTTCTGGGTAAGGAGCATTGCTGGAGTCAATAATAAGGGTTCTTCAGGGTCATTCGGGATTGGAGCCAAGGGTCTGGCATTTATTATAGCCACGTCTTCAGCCATGAAGGTTATTAAGCTTTCGCGGGTGAGCCTTGTTGTGCCTGCTTGAAGCAGAATTGAGTCAAGAATTTTTCGAACTACACCAATCATTCTTTCCCAAGATCCTCCCATGTGAGACGAGTGAGGTGGGTTAAAGGTCCACATGCAACTCTGGTCACTAAGGAATCTCTCAATAGGTTTGCAGTCCATATTTGAAGGAATTCCCAATTCTTTGACTGCCCCAACAAAATTAGTACCTCTGTCTGAACGTATGTGTTTGATGGGGCCTCGGATGGCAATGAATCGTCTGAGAGCGTTAATGAAACTCGAAGTGTCGAGGGACTCAATGACCTCTATGTGAATAGCTCTGATGGACATGCAGGTGAATATGACTGCCCAATGTTTACTATTGGCTTGACTGCTTCTTGTCTGTCGCGTAGCAACTGACCAAGGTCCAAATACATCAAGACCAACGCTTGTAAAAGGAGGGTCCATGCTGAGTCTGTCTGCTGGGAGGTCAGCCATCTTTTGGGTGTGAGTCGAACCACGAAGTCTGTGACAGGTGATGCATTTAAAGATGACACTGCTGATGAGTTTTTTTGCGCCGACATTCCATAGGCCGGCAGTTCTTATGGCCCCTTCTGTGAATAGTCTTGGTGTTGGTGTTTGACCAAATTGTGGTAGTGCTGTACAATCAAACAGGTGACGTGACACTTTCCGGGAACGATAAGAGGGAATTTTTCTATAAACTCTATTTTAGCTTCTTTAAGTTGGCCTCCCACTCTCAGCAGGCCTCTGTTATCAATGAATGGATCGAGTTTTCTCAAAACACTGTTTGCTGGTACTGAGGTCTTATTCATGAGGCATTGAATTTCTCATGGGTAGGCTTCCCTTTGAACGGTGAAGATGATGTGATTTCTAGAAAAATCCAAGTCCGAGGTAGCGTAGGTATTCTCACAACGATGCCAACCTTTACATCTGTCTATATCACAAGTTCTGGTGGCTTTAAATTAGCGAGCTATGTGAGACAAACAGGTGATAGCTCGGATGAGTGACTTCCAGCTTGAGAACTTGTCGAACCTGTGGGATCCGAGTTGAATATCCAAGGTTGTCGTATGAAGTGAAGACACCAGAGAGCGGATTTCGACGTCTGAGTCCTCCTCTACCAGCTCGAAGGTTTCGGAGGATAGTTCTTTGCTGTATAACAGTTTTGGTCGTGAGAGCCATGTTGTAATCTCTAGCCGATTAGCATCTACTGATCTAGTAGCGTGATCTGCAGGATTATAATCTGTAGCCATGTAATGCCACTGCTTTGGATGTATGGATCTTCTGATTCGTAGCACTCTGTTGTTCACATAGACGTAGAACCGTCTTGTCTCGTTGTAGATATAACCTAGGACTACTTTGCTGTCCGTATAGAACTTAGTTTCCTCCAGATCCATGTCCATCTCAGATGTAATGAGTTCAGCTAACTCGACAGCTAATACAGCAGCACAAAGCTCTAACCTGGGTATAGTGTGCTCTGGGAGTGGTGCAAGTTTGGCTTTCTCCATGATGAATCCGATATGAATCTGACCTTTAGAGTCCACGGTCTTAATGTAGGCAACGGCAGCAATTGCCTGGACAGAAGCATCTGAGAATACGTAGAGGTTCTGGCTCTGCATATCTGTAGAATGCACGGAGGCGTATGGTCTCGGCACGTTCAGTTTTGTCAGGGCTGCAAGGGAGTTCCTCCATTCCTCCCAGAGAATCCTCTTGTCAGGTGGTAGAGGGGAATCCCAGTCGGATGCTTCACGAGTTAAGTCTCTTAATAAGGCCTTACCCTTTATCGTAACTGGAGCTGCAAATCCTAAGGGATCATATAGGCTGTTGACGGTGGATAGAGCGCCTCTACGCGTGAAGGATTTTTCTTCCTGGCTGATTTGGAAGGTGAAAGTGTCTGACTTTAAATCCAAAGAAGACCGAGGCTGCGTTGCATTGGTACGGGGTCAGTTCCTAAGTCCAAGTCTCTAAGACCGTTGCATAAGTCCTGAGAAGGAAACGCTTCCATCAGTACTTGGCTGTTTGAGGCTATTTTGTGAAGCCTGAGGTCAGAGCAGGCAAGCATCTCCTGAGTTCTCCTGAGGAGACTGATGGCAGTCTCATTTGAAGGCATGCCTTTCAAGCAGTCATCGACATAGAAGTCCTTGTCTATGAATTGTTTGACATCGGATCCATATTCTGCTTCTCCTTCTTGAGCAGACCTTTTGAGTCCATAAATGGCAACTGCGGGTGAAGGACTGTTGCCGAAAATGTGTACCCTCATGCAATACTCTGTGACTTCATTAGAAGGATTATTGTCTCTGTACCAGAGGAACCTTAAGAAATTCCGGTCTTTTTCTTTCACGAGGAAGCAGTGGAACATCTGCTGAAGGTCGGCGACAAAGGCAATGGAATCCTTACAGAAACTTATGAGTACTCCCTGCAGTTTGTTGTTGAGGTCTGGACCTGTTAGGAGGATATCATTCAGAGAGACATTTCCGAACTTGGCGCTAGAATCAAACACCACTCTAATCTGGCCCGGTTTCTTTGGGTGGTATACTCCGAACATGGGTAGGAACCAGGATTCATCAGAGTCTTTGAGAGTGGGAGCTATCTCTGCGTGATTGTTTTCAAAAATCTTTTCCATGAAGGAGAAAAAGTGCTCTTTCATTTCTGGTTTCCTTTGAAAATTGTGCTTGAGAGAGGAGAAATGTTTTAACACTTGATCTCTGTTATTTGGCAAACGAGGTCTGTGGGTTTGGAAGGGAAGAGGTGCGACCCAGATGTTAGTCTCATCTTTAACAAGTCCTTTTCCATTATCTCTAAGAACAGCTTGTCTTCTATAGACATTGCCAGCTGATTGTCTTGTTTGATTTTCTGGAAAACTGCGCACCCTAACTGATCCTCATAGCTGTTGGGTAATTGGGTGCTGTATGGCAGTTCCTTGATATGAAAGTCATTGTTACAGGGTTGAAACAAAGATGGACGACCATTCTCCAGCATGTTAGTAAGCATACTTGTCGCAGAGGTGGGAGTGTGCATGCGCCCTAGGCACACGTCTCCTACTATGACCCATCCCAAGTCTAGCCTTTGAGCATAAGGAGCGTTGCGGGGTCCATTGATGTGGCATCTCACTTTATGGACTTGCAGGATATCTCTTCCCAAGAGCAGGACAATTTGGGCTTGATGATCGAGTTGTGGTATAAGATGTGCTATATGTTTTAAGTGAGCATGGTGGATCGCTACATCTGGTCTTGGAATTTCAGATCTGTTGTCTGGAATTTGGTTACATTCAATGATTGTAGGTAATGGCTGGCTGATCTGTCCATCTATGGATTCAATTTGGTAATCAGCAACTTTCCTTCCCGCTGTCATCACAGTACCTGCACATGTTTTTAGTGAATAGGGAGTATTTGGCCCTTTGACGTTGAATAGATCGAAGAACGTTGATCTAGCCAAGGATCTGTTACTTTGATCATCCAAGATGGCGTATAGTTTTACAGCTTTGTCTCAGTGGCCCTTTGGGTAAACTCTGACAAGGCAGATTTTAGAGCAGGACCTACTGTCTATTGACCCTTTACAAATTTCAGTACATTGTGAAGTGATCTCTGGTGTACTTGTAGTCATGTTCCTTTCCTCCCCGCCATGCTCACTGTCCGTTGAAGTGTTTTTGTCACTCCAAGGGGCTGAGCCGGGGTGTAGTGCTGTGTTGTGGTCTGCAGTGCAACATTCTGAGCATTTCACACTGACCTTACAGTCCTTGGCAAGATGTGATGTAGATGAACAGCACTTGTAGCATATGCCGTTTTCTTTCAAGAAGCTCTTACGATCCTGCATAGGTTTCTCTGTGAAGGCTCTGCATTTCAGGAGAGGATGAGGGTTTTGATGAAGGGGGCACTGCTTGCTTGGGTCCTGTTCTTTTGTCTCTACTTGAGAGTACTTGCCAGACCTGTGAACAGAACCTGAAGAAGAAACATTAGTCTTGTGTACTGCTACAGACATCTTGAGTGGATTGGGAGCTGGTGTCGGTGTGGCATACGACAGCATAAAGTCGAAGCTAGGGTCGTTCCTGATCCTTGCCTGTTGATGCACAAATTCCACGAAAACGGATAAGGGAGGAAATGGAACATTGTGTTTATATTTGTACGTTGATCCATGTGTGAGCCACTTTTCCTTCAGATTGTCGGGCAACTTTTGGACTATAGGGTTGACACCTCTTGCTCTGTCGAGGAATGTGAGTCCTGGTAAGTCCTCTTCGCATTTTGCAACCTGGACTTCCATTAGCAGGTCACTTAACTTTCTGAGTTTCTGAAGACCTTTGGTAGATATTTTGGGAAAATCGTCTATTCTTTTAAATAAGGGACTTTCTATTGCCTCTGCTGAGCCGTAACACTCATCCAGTCTGTCCCAGATCATTTTGAGACCAATCTTGGGGTGGTTTATATTAATGTCTCTGATCCTTGATGCGTGTTTACTTGACTCTTCTCCAAGATGTTTGACTAAGAGGTCTACCTCTTCTCTCTCTGACAACTTCAAGTCTCTAGTAACATTTTGGAAAGAAGCTCTCCAGGCCCTATAGCCTCCAGCATGGTCATTGAATTTTAAGAGCCCTTTGGCCACTAGTTCACATCGTGTAAAGAACTTGGCAAAGTCTGTTGTGAACTGGTTATCAGTAGGGTATACTGGTGGAGGATCGTCCTTGTAACGATGTGAGGTGCGTTCATACCTGCTAGTGTCCTCTAGGTGGCACCAGCCGGTGTTGTCTTGTTTCGGCATGATGAAAGATGTGCCAGGTAGGTGCTTTGCTTTGGTAACCTGCTGAGTGGCAGGGTTGTCATTAGCAGAATTGTATTCACGTTTATAACTGGTCTGGGTATGCCTGCCATGTTGAATTCTGTTTGTATCGCTGGAGATATCGCATTCTTGCTTTAGTATTGGCTCAGGATCGTAATTTGAATCAGGGAGCTCATTGACCTACTGAGTTGTGCGCTGTAATGAATCCTGTGAGATAAGCTTCAGACTCGGCATACTGCTTTGTCTTTGCAAATCAGGGAGTTGTGCAACCTCTAAGAACTCTGCTTCAGCCACAGCGGCTGCAGCTTCCTTTTCTGCTGTTAGTTTTTCTAAGGCGGCATCCAGACGTGCCTTATCAAGTTCTCTGTCAGCTAATTTTGCTTCTAAGTGCGCTTTCTCCATCTGCATTCTTGATTCTTGCTCTGCTTTTTCTAGCTTGAGATGCATTTCCTGGTTAGCAAATGTTGCTCGTGTTTTGGCGGCTTCAGCTTTTGCGCGGGCAATGGCGGCAGCGTTGCTGATAGATCATGCCTTTGAGGAGGCAGAAGCTATGGATTTCGTTCTGTATGATTTTTGGGACATGGTGCCTTTAAGGGGATGCTTGGCTGTGCAGAGATTGCTGTAGCTGTATTGAGTCTCTGTGTAGCCGGTGTCCTCAATCTCACAGAATGGGAGGAATAGAGCTAAGCAACAGTACATGTGAAAAAGACTTAGGTATACTAATAGATCATAGACTGAACATGAGTCAACAGTGTGATGCAGCAGCAAAAAAGGCAAATACAATTCTGGGATGTATTAACAGAAGCATACAGTCTAGATCACGTGAAGTCATTATCGGTCTTTACTCCTCTTTGGTCAGACCTCATCTGGAATACTGTGTACAGTTTTGGGCACCACATTTTAAAAAAGACATAGACAAACTGGAACAAGTTCAGAGAAGAGCGACCAGAATGGTGACTGGTCTGCAAACCATGCCCTATGAGGAACGGTTGCAGGATTTGGGAATGTTTAGCTTGCAAAAAAGAAGACTGAGAGGAGACTTAATAGCTGTCTACAAATATGTCAAGGGCTGTCACATTGTAGAAGGATCATCTTTATTCTCATTTGCACAGGGAAAGACTAGAAGCAATGGGATGAAACTAAATGGGAGGAGACACAGATTAGATATTAGAAAAAACTTTTTGACAGTTAGGGTGATTAATGAGTGGAACAGGCTGCCACGAGAGGTGGTGAGTTCCCCTTCAATGGACGTCTTCAAACAGAGGCTGGACAGACATCTGTCTGAGATGATCTAGTGAATCCTGCTTTGAGCAGGGGGTTGGACCAGATGACCCAGGAGGTCCCTTCCAACTCTTCCATTCTATGATTCTATGATTCTATTCTATGATTCACTAGCCGGTAGCCGTTGTTTTACTGTTCTGTCCTCGCTACACGTTATCCTGGGATGTATGTGTACTCCGACAGGCAGCGAAACCTTATCTACTTGTAATCCAATAAGGAGACTGTGCCTTGTAGTCTATGCAGTTTATTGAACGATTAGTAGATGAATTTGGTAAAACTAGGAGCAATGGAAAAACAAACAATCAATATGTGTATACACAACACAGCATTACATGAAGTCAATGGCAGAACAGCATATAACATGTAATGAAGCAGCTTGCCAGTCTCATAAGTGTAACTGGAAGATGCAAGGATTAGAGTCCTACATATCAGGTGTCTGCAATCAGGAAAAACATAGTCTGTCTTACCAACGATGCTATCACAAGAGAGATAAAATGGTGGACGTCTTCTCTGCAATCAGTCTGTGAGGAAAAGGACCTTCCTTCTCCCAGAGTGCATCACTACAGACAAAACTATGGTGTGCTGAGTAGATCAAAAAGGAAACAAGTGCAGACAAACAAACTCAGCATTCAGCCGCTAGAGGGAGTCAGTGAGCTGCAAACAAGAAATGGGTCTGTCTGAAGACATAACAACATGGTCTAGTAAAGCCAGTCAGGGGGGCTTTCATGGCCATTTTAAAAGATGGAGGTTGCCCAAGGTATCACCCTTTTAAGCTTGTACTGTGTAGTGATATAAGGTCAGAGCACACAGCATACTGATAGAAAACAGTCTAATCAAAATTGTGGCCTGCTGCTTCAGTGCTGATGATGCAGACTGAAAATAAGAGTGGTATTTGCCATCTGATAATACTAATGCAAAGACTTAAGTAATACATTAACCCTTTCGCGCCAGAGCCTGTTTTTGTCTTCGTGACCAGGCAAATTTTTTCAATTCTGACCACTGTTACTTTATGAGGTAATACCTCTGGAACGCTTCAACGGATCCCCCTGATTCTGAGAATGTTTTTTGAGACATCTTGCACTTCATGATAGTGGTAAAATTTCTTTGATATCACTTGTACTTATTTGTGAAAAAATCGGAAATTTGGCGAAAATTTTAAAAAATTTTTGCAATTTTCAAACGTTGAATTTTCATGCCCTTAAATCAAAGAGATATGTCACACAAAACAGTTAATAAATAACATTTCCCACATGTCTACTTTACATCAGCACAATTTTGGAACCAACATTTTTTTTTATTAGGAAGTTCTAAGGGTTAAGAGTTGACCAGCGATTTCTCATTTTTCCAACAAAATTTACAAAAACATTTTTTTAGGGACCATATCTTATTTGAAGTGAGAGGCCTTTAAGACAGAAAATACCCAAAAGTGATACCATTCTAAAAACTGCACACCTCAAGGTTCTCAAAACCACATTCATCAAGTTTTTTTTTAACTCTTCAGGTGCTTCACGGGAATTTTTGGAATGTGGAAGAAAACAATGAACATTTAACTTTTTTTCACAAAAATGTTACTTTAGACCCAATTTATTTTATTTTCACAAGGGTAACAGGAAAAAGTGGACTACACAATTTGTAGTGCAATTTCTCCTGAGCACGTTGCAGGGTTCAGAAGGGAAGGAGCGCCAATTGACTTTTTGAATGTAAAATTTGCTTGAATAATTAGTGGACACCATGTCGCATTTGGGGAGCCCCTGATGTGCCTAAACAGTGGAAACCCCCCACAAGTGACATGATTTTGGAAACTAGACCCCTTAGGGAACTTATCTAGATGTGTGGTGAGCACCTTGCACCACAAAATGCTTCACAGAAGTTTATAATATTGAGCCGTAAAAATAAAATTTTCACATTTTTCCAACAAAAATGTTTTTTATCCCCTAATTTTGCATTATCATAAGGGTAACAGGAGAAATTGCACCATGAAATTTGTTGTGCAATTTCTCCTGAGTATGCCGATACCCCATATGTGGGGGAAAACCACTGGTTTGGTGTACGGCAGGGTTCGGAAGAGAAAGGAGCGCTATGTTGGCTGGGATAGGTTGCAGACACCATGTCACATTTGAAGAGTCGCTGACATGCCAAAGCGGCAGAAACCCCCACAAGTGACCCCATTTTGCAAACTACACCTCTCAAGGAATTCATCTAGGGAAGTAGTGAGTGTTTTTAAATTTCTAAATTTATACCATTGGGCAGTGAAGAAAACATAATTATATTTTTACCACAAAAAATGTTTTACCCTCAGATTTCACATTTTCACACAGGGCAATGGGTAAAAATGGTGCCGAAATGTGTCACACAATTTCTTCTAAACGTGGCAATACCCCATATGTGGCTGTACCATACCGGTTAGCCATACGGCGAGATACGGGAGGGACTGAGTGCTATTTGACTCTTGGAGAACAAATTATTGTAGAATAGTTTGTGGACTCCATATACACAGCCCCTAAGTGCTAGAAGAGCAGAATCCCCCCTCAAGTGACCCCATTTTGGAAATTATACCCCTTTGGGAATTTACCTACAGGTGTAGTGACGATTTTGACTCCATGGGTCTTTTCCGGAAACATGCAGCAGTGGATGTTGCTGAGTGAAAATTTCATACTGCTGTTGAAGTGACTGGTACGCTGTAGTGACCGGTACATTGTGCCCAGTTCGTGCTTCTGGAGACATGCACCTGTAAATTAGGCAAGCTCTCATCGCTACTGGAATGCCAAACATGTGGACCCTAAATGTAGTTTAAAAAAACAAAAACTCCAGCTGAGCAAATCTTCTAAAACCAAGTATTTTATAGGGTCATAGAAAAATATATAAAAAGTCCACCTTGGGAAGGAACAGCAAATGCGTTTCGAACTATATGTTCTTAATCGTTGCAATGATTAAGAACATATAGTTCGAAACGCGTTTGCTGTTCCTTCCCGAGGCAGACTTTTTATATATTTTTCTATGACCCGATAAAATACTTGGTTTTAGAAGATTTGCTCAGCTGGAGTTTTTGGTTTTTCAAATGTATGCCCGGTTGCACTGCTGGTTGCGTGCTGCGATATTCTAGGTGGGTGAGCTGATTTTTTCTTTTTCCCTTTTACTAAATGTAGTTTAGGCACATTGTGGGGCTCAGAAGGGAGGGAGGCATTTGGATTTGGGAGCACAAAATTTTCTGAAATTCTTTTGGGGGGCAAGGGCTATTTTGCTTTTCCAGAGCCTTTCTGCTACCAGTAACTTGGAAGTCCCTTATATTTTTAACAGATAACGGACCTGAGTGGGGACTAGCTTTTTTTGAGGACTTGAGTTGAAGATTTTATTAGGAACATTTTACATAACCTTTATCTGGCGCTCTAGGCTGAGCACTTACATATGGGTTCCATCTAAATTTCCAAGTGATGTAATTCAGATGAAACCCCTGCGGGATCCACTCACTATAATGAGGCAGCAGAGTTACTCTGGACTCTGTCTGGCCTCTGTTTAGCGTTGTCCTTTTTTTCAGAAGTGCACAAAATTGTGGCCAACCGCACTTTTATGCACGCCTAAAAAAACTCACACCGTGGGATCACAGGCCAGACGGCATCCACAGTGCCTCTATCTGCCTCATTACAGGGAATCTTCTGTCATGGGTTCACGGAAACTCTGGTGTAAACGCTCAGCGCAGAGCACAGGATAAATGTGAGCAGAGCCTTAGTGCGATCTTTGGGAGACATAATAAACAAATCAGTAGCAGGTGAAGAACTGGTTTTATTTATTTTTTACGTCACCCCTCGTGTGGTATAAGTAATTAGATTACTTTATTCTTCGGGTCAGTGCGATTACAGAGATACCAGATTTATATTGGGTTTTTATAACTGACAGCAGTCACACCCAAAAAAACACTTTTTTTTGCAAAATCTAGTTTTTGCATCGCCAAATTTTGAGAGCTATAATTTTTTCCATATTTTGGCCAACAGAGTCATATAAGGGCTTGTTTATTGCGGGACGAGTTGACATTTTTATTGGTACCATTTTTGGGTACGTGACATTTTTTGATCGCTTTCTATTCTGTTTTTTTGGAGGTAAAATTAACAAAAACCAACAATTCAGGAATTGTTTTTTGAGTTTTTTTTTATGCCATTCTGCGTGTGGTAAAAGTGATAAGGCAGCGTTATTCTTAGGGTCAGTACGTTTACAGCGATACTACACTTATATCTTTTTTTATGTTTTGGCGCTTTTACACAATAAAACTATTTTATAGAAAAAATATATTTTTTGCATCGCTTTATTCTGAGAGCTATAAGTTTTTTTATTTTTCGGCTGATGGAGCTGTATGGCAGCTTTTTTTTGCTTTTTTATTGCGGATCAAGATGACGCTTTCAGCGGTACCATTTTTATTTCCATTTGGCTTTTTGATCGCATTTTATTCCACTTTTTGTTTGGCGATATGATGAAAAAGCATAGTTATTTGCTCCATTTTTTTATTTCTTTTTTTTACAGTGTGCACAGAAGGAGTTAATTATTGTGACAGTTTTATAGATCGGGTTGTTTCGGACGCGGCGATACTAAATATATGTCCTTTTTTTGCATAAATATACAGATTTATTGGTTTAATATTTTATTTATTTATTTTGTGATTTTTTTAACAGGTTGAAAACATTTTTTAGACTTTTTTTTACATTTTTACTTAGTCCCTGTATGGGGCATTATTTTTTATTTTTCTAATCACTGTTCTCATGCAATGCAATAGACATGTATTGCATTGCATGAGAGCTCTGCTGACAGTGTAAAACTGTCATTATCTCCTGCTAGACTCAGCTGCTGGCTGACCCTAGCAGGACACCGTACAAGACAGACCCAGAGGCGGTCATGTGACCTACGGCTGCCATGACAGCGCCAGGTCCTCTCAGACATCAGGGGGGCCATCGGAGAGGTAAGTGGACGACGCCCTCTCCTCTCACTATCTTCTAACTGCCGCGATCGCTATAGATCGCGGCATCTAGAAGATAGCAAATGGTTAACATCATTGGGACCTGATCCAATCAGGTCCCGATGATGTCCCCTGTCAGAACTGTTGCTCTGCACCACACCCTCAGCGCTTGCAGGACCCTGGTGGTCCTGAACGCTGCGGGACCACGAACCGTTTATAAACATCGGCGCTGCACAGAGAACAGGCAATGCCGTAGTTTATATACAGTGGGTGGTCGGGCACTGCTGTAGATTTATAGTCAATCAGAGTGACTGGGAATTGATAGTTCTGTGACATTCTGTATCGCACATTGAAAATAAGAAGGGACAGTATTAAACCACTCAGTGCTAAGATTGATACTACCGCCATTTCTCTTTAAAGCCCCATATTTTACTTTCTGCATCATTTATTTATTTATTTTCAAGTAGAGTACTCACAAAACCTCTTGTTAACTTATTTCTTCCTATTCCTCAATCATGTTCTCTCTTCTATGGCTCACTTTGGTGTTTCAAATCACAACTTCCTCCTCATCTCTTTCATTCCATACCACTATTTTCCTTATTTCTTTCACTCCAAACATTTTTTTTTCTTCCTACATACTACTTTAGCAAAACTTCTTTCTCATTGGAGATTTCAAATGCAATCTTGCAACGAAGCCGGAATTGCCCATTTGGTAGTTTGAACTCCTTTCAGCCACATGTAGCTCTCTGTTCTCTTCTCACCAGCTGACTCTCATTTTGTCCTGTCCATGTCCTTTTTGTTTCCTCCACCTCTTCACCAATCCTTGTCTTATATGTTTCTCCACTCTCTATTTAATCTTTAACATGGCTCTATGAATTAGTCCTCTCTTTCCGTTTCATATTTTATATGTTATCTTTCTGCTGGGTTCTAATTCTGCTTTTTCACATATCCTTTTTATTCATTCTTAATCACCTTTTGAGCAATTTTCCAGTACTGCTATTTCTAATGCTTAATTTTCTAAAGACACGCTTTCTTTTTTTAGCAGATAATAAAGAACCTCCAGCATAATATAGGTATAGAATACAGCAGCAAAATACTTTTTTTTTCCAGCAGCACAGCCAATTTCTAAACATGTTTATCCTGTTTTGGTAAAGTGTAATATAAGAAAATATTTACCGCTGCTAAACAAGGATTAAGGACATTTCACCTGTACACTGACAAGCAAAAGGGTAACAATGTTTTGAACTTTTGACTTTCAGGCTCCATATATCACCATCCACTACCGCTTCAATCGTGAGACTTCCATTATTTTGTAGACAAACATCTGTGCTATCGTATACATAAATTTAACTTTCAACTATTTTGCATATGATTAGTTATGCAGATTCTTGTCAAAATGATGGTAGTCTTACATTCAAAGCTCAAAAGTTCAAAACATTGTTACCCTTTTGCTTCTCAGTGTACAGGTGAAATGTACTTAATCCTTGTTTAGCAACTGTAAATATTTTCTTTTGGCACAAATGCCTCCAATATGAGATCCAAGCTCCAAGACATAGAAGCAGACACAGAAGCAGTCAGTTCCAAACGCACTGACTTAGGATACGTTTTGGGGGAATGCCCCCTTTCTCAAGCATGTTTGACTGTACTGCTGCTGCTGCTGTTGACCCTAGCTGCCACACATGTTCTTGCCTGCCCTGCCCTAATTTTATGCCATGTAGCTCCTGCCTAAGCCATTGCACAGTGACACTAGCCACACATCTCCTGGCTTTATAGTGCTAGACTATGCTGCTGCTTCTGGGGCTTCAGGTGCAAGACCTAAACTGCCTAAATTTCCTTGTCTGTCCCATCCTGACTCTCTAGCATCCTGCTTCTGTCATAGCCACTGTACAGCCACGCCAGCCACACCACTTCAGACTGTCCACTGTTTTATAGTGCTAGACTGTGCTGTTTCAGATACTGTTGCTGCCACTGTAATGCTATGCCATTAACACATCTCTTTGCTACCCACTGTGTTTTATAATGCTAGAGAGTAAGACTTTTGCAACTAAACGTACATTATTGAGGGTATACAAACATGAAACAGCTTCCAAAATAGGGATAATTTTTGAAAATGGTTGGTGAAAAGCCATTGCGTCTTACGTGGAAAACAATTCACTTTTTTTGTAATTTTTGGATGGCTTAATAAAAAGCCTTTGTAATAGCCTAATCATTTTGTCATTAGCAAACCTTTTGTGGATCTCCAAAAAGGGATCATTTTTACACTTTAAGTTGAAAAGCCGTTACTTCTTCATTTTCAAAGCATACACCTGTTTTGTCTCCCTAATTAAAGGGATACATTTTTTACTGCTTGGGATGTAAATAGTTTTATGCCCAAAAATTACAAAAGTATTCTCAGAGTGATACCTTTTTTGGCTAACTAGAAAAAAAAAATATATGCATTCTTTCAGAGCACAGAGGCTCCTTTGTCAGGAAATATTACAAATGACTCATTTGTAATATTGCCTGATGAAGGAGCCTCTGTGCTCTGAAACCTTGCATATATATTTTTTTTTCTGGTTAGCCAATATAACTTTGTATTGTACATTACTGCTTGGGAAAAAGCCTTTATTCTTTTACCAAAGTGGTATACTCTTAATATTGCCCAAATAGGGATAATTTTTGCACCCAAACATTTGAAAATGCCATGGCATCTTCCGTTTGCAACACATGTGTATAACCTACAGCAAGGCATGCATCAGCACCAAAATAGGGATATTTTTCACACAGTTTATACAATATTAGTAGCCTGCAAAGTCTGAAACTGCAGAGTGTTGTTAACTAGACTGCTGGTTAACACCCCATACCATCCAATGAAAAGATATTACAGATCTCAAAACAGGTTTAATTTACTTCAATTCAAGAAGATTCCAGTGTGTTATACACATATTTTTAAGGCAATTAGAGGGTTTTTAGTAATGCAATTTGCGGCTAATTTATTCACCACAAATCAAATTTTTGGGGAAATATCGGAGTAGCTTGTGAATTTAAATTTCAAATGAACTGCTCATCTCTTATGTTAAAGGGAATCTGTCAGTACAATCAACATTCTCAAGCCATCTATATGGGTATAGGTAGGTCATAAGAAGCTGAATAAAATGATACTTTGATATTTGCGATCCGATATCTTATTCCAGAAATATCCATGTTTTTCTTACATGTAATTGAGCTGTTCCAGGCAATGGATAGGATACTGATCTGCATTAGAATCTGCCTCCAGAGATTATTGTAATTAAAAAGGGAAATTACCAGTGTGAGACATGTAACTAACACAGAACAGAAAAACTAAACTTTGTTTCTTAAAAAAAAAACATTATCAGTTGCAACTCTCACAGCTCTGCTGTATTGCAGCATGATTGTAACACTGGTTGCCTGTAAGATGGATGCTGAAGCACTGAGAGGAACCTGCAGGTGTGTCAGGTATAAACACACACAACAGCAGCCATTACATATCTCACACTGGTAACTCCCACTTCTATTTAAAATAAGCTCTGGCATCTCTCTCCATAGATCATTTACGTATAAGAAAAATATGGATTTCTCTGGAATAAGACATCAGATTTCAGATATCAAGGTATTATATTATTCAATTTCCTCTGAGCTACATGCCAATATAGATGGCTTAGGAGGGTTGATCCTAGTGACAGATTTTCTTTAACCCAAGTAATGAAAATAAAATGTTAGATAAGTTGTTAAAACCGATCTTAATAAAGTAATAGCACAAGCAAGGACGCATGTTGAAGAAAAAGAGAATGCCCTGTTGAAAAATCTTGTATGAGTCAAAACAATGACTGTCGCAAACCTGAAAAGTGAAGGATAGAGGCAAAAGGAGAGACAGATCCTAAAGCTCTGCCCAATTTCTAAAACATTACATACATTGTACCAGATGCATCTTAAATATTACATTTGGACATGTTTTGGCATAAATGCATTGGAAAATCTGACATATTTTATTATATGAAGAAATGAAAATCACCTAGAAATGCCTAATGCAAATTTTTAGATAATTTAAGAAAAAAATATGTATTTTAAAATAAATGAAACAGAACATTCACTTCAAAACACATTGCTTTTAAACTCATAGCAGTAAAAGACAGCTTCAGTACTCAATCAGCAAACTTTCAGAGAACAGGGTAAATGAAAAATTCTTCAATACACAGTAAGTAGCATTAAAACAGTAGGAAGACCTAAAAACAACTGTAACTAACAATTTAATGGCTTAGAACACCATGAAACAAGAGAGAAAGACAAGCAAGCTAGAGCTACACAAAATATGTCTTCCACCTGCCAAATGTACTACTATATTATTATAAAAATTACAAAAAAAAATGATTGTGAAAATGCAAAACAAGTCATTTTGCTTTTAACTTCTTCAATATGAAAAACTTCCAATATATTAATATAAACTAACCTTTGCTATTGTTTAAAGTTAAACATATGTACAGTTGAAACCAGAAGTTTACATACACTATATAGAAAAACACATATGCATGTTTTTCTCAATATCTGACATGAAATCAGAATAAACCTTTCCCATTTTAGGTCAATTAGGATTACCATAATTGTTAATATTTGCCAAATGGCAGAATAATGAGAGAGACAATGTTTTGAGGCATTTTTATTACTTACTGCAAGGTCAAACGTTTACATACACTAAGATTAATATGCCTTTAAACAATTCTGGACTGCCCATATGATGATGTCATGTGTTTGGATGCTTCTGAGAGGTTTATTGGCAACATCTGAGTTAATTAGAGACACACCCATGGATGTATTTGAATGCACACCTGAAACACACTGCTTCTTTATGTAGCATCATGAGAAAGTCTAAAGAAATCAGCCGAGATATCAGGAAGAGAATTGTGGACTTGCACAAGTCTGGCTCATCCTTGGGAACAATTTCAAGATATCTGAAGGTGCCTCGTTCATCTGTACAAACAATTATATGCAATTACAAACAAGATGGGAATGTCCAGCCATCATTCCACTCAGGAAGGAGATGGGTTCTATGTCCCAGAAATGAACATGCTTTCGTCTGACATGTGCATATCAACCCAAGGACAAAAGCAAAAGACCTTGTGAAGATGATGACGAAAGGTGGTTAGATTGTGTCAATATCTACAGTGAAACGAGTACTGTATCAACATGGGCTGAAAGGCCACTCTGCCAGGAAGATGCCATTACTCCAAAAGAAACAAAAAAAAGACAGATTAATGTTTGCAAATGCACACAGGAACAAAGACCTTAAATTCTGGAGACATGTCTGTGGTCTGATGAAACTAAAATTTAACTTATTGGGCATAATGACCATCGTTACATTAGGAGGAAAAAGGGAGAAGCTTGGAAGCCTAAAACCACCATCCCAACTGTAAAACACGGGGGTGGCAGCATCATGTTGTGGGGTTGTTTTGCTGCAGGAGGGACTGGTACACTTCACAAAATAGATGGCATCATGATAAAAGAAGATTATGTGGCAATAATGAAGCAACATCTCAAGACATCAGCCAGGAAGTTAAAGCTTGGGTGGAAGTTGGACTTCTAAATGAACAATGACCCAAAGAATACTGCCAAAATGGTAACAAAGTGGCTTAATGATAACAAAGTCAATGTTTTGGAGTGGCCATCACAAAGCCCTGATCTCAATCCTATTGAAAATTTATGGGCAAAGCTGAAAAAAGCAGGTGCGAACAAGGTGGCCAAAAAACCTGGATCAGTTACACCAGTTTTGACAGGAAGAATGGGCTCAAATCCTGACTAATTATTGTGAGAAGCTTGTGGAAGGATATCCCAAACATTTGACTCAAGTCATTCAGCTTAAAGGGAACCTGTCACGTCACTTCTATAACTTACACTGTCCTCATGTCCATGTTAGTGATGCAATGTGCATCACTAACATGCTTTTCCCATGCAAATCATTGCTATAGTGACTTGCTAAAATCACTTTATATATTTATAATCTTATTTGCTTGTTCAGTCATAGGGGTGTTCCTTTCTGTATTCAGCCAGCCTGGTCGCCGCCCATTGAATTTGAATGTTTATTCCACGCTTACGCAGTTTCAATGTGTTTACCAGCGTTCTGTCTTTTTCCCCCATTGCACAAGCACAGGTAATGTGTTATGCTCTTGCGCATTGTGAATGAGGTCCCGCTCAGTCAGTGAAGCTGTGAGCTCAACACAGCTTCACGGCACACGTGCGGGTGACCCGCATGTCATGGCACACACGGGGACCCCATTCACAATGTGCAAGTGCATCACACATTACCAGCGCTTGCGCAATGGGGGAAAAGACAGAACACTGGTAAACACATTGAAACTGTGCAAGCATGGAATAATCATTCAAATTCAATGGGCAACGACCAGGCTGACTGAATACAAAAAGGAACACCCCTATGACTGCACAAGCAAGTAGGATTATAAGTATATAAAGTGATTTTAGAAAGTCACTATAGCAGTGATTTGCATGGGAAAAATACAGTATGTTAGTGCTGCACATTGCATCACTAACATGGACATGGGGACAGTGTAAGTTATAGACGTGACATGGCAGGTTCCCTTTCAGGGCAATGTTACCAAATACTAATGAAATTTATGTAAACGTTTGACTTTGCAGTAAGTAATAAAAATGCCTTAAACATTCTCTCTCTCTCATTATTCTGGCATTTGGCAAATAATAAAAATTATGGTAATCCTAATTGACCTAAACCGGGAAAGGTTTATTCTGATTTCATGTCAGATATTGAGAAAAATACGCATATGTGTCTTTTTATATAATGGATGTAAACTTCTGGTTTCAACTGTACCTATCATCAGAACAACTTTATTTATTGAAAGAAATTTAAGAGAATTTCAAACAGATCTTTAGAAATGTAAAAAATGTTGGTACTTTAAATCTGGATTCAAACAAAAATGCAATGGAAAGACAACAAGAAATGTTACCACTGAGGCCTCATAATGCCCCAATTTTTTTGTTCTCTAACAATTTTGGAATGTGGCAAAGGGAACTATTTTCAGAAGTCCAATTTCTGCCTGTATGCCCTGTAGGCCCATAGCCATATGCTCCAAAGACATACGGATAGAAAATTTAGACTGTGAGCCCAAATGGGGACAGCAATGCTGGTGTCTGTAAAGCGCTGTGTAATTATTATATATGTGAGTAAAATGAGTAAATAAATAAATATTCTACCTTAAAAAGAAAATATCTCTTGTCTTTACTATAATAGTAACATAATAGCTACTGAAACATGTTTTCTAATCTGATTTTATTTTTGTTTGATTTTCTTTATTTTATTTCTTGTGCATGATTATAGGGTCAAACATTTCTGTTAAAAGTATTCAAAAATATGCTTTAAAGTATTCAAATTAACCCTAGGAACCTGTGATATTCGTATTGACTTTCATTAGAATGTTAGTGCTAGGCCCATTTTACCTGTACCTTGCCCTCAATGTGCGTTAAGAGCAAGAGGGAAGCTGTGAATTTGCCCATTGTCATGATATCCAGTATTATTTGTCAACAGCTTCATAATAGAACTTTAACCAAAATGGAAATCCTTTCATGATTGCTAAAAAAAACCTCTACAAAACGTAAGTTTAAGCCTATTGTGAGACTTGTGCAAGTCTTAGTGGTTTCTATGAAAAAAAATTGGCAAATATCAGGATTTAAATTTTTTTTAATGACTTTGAAAATGTAATGTATTCAAATATTTGATGTAAATCATGCAGCCTGTCATATTCAATGAGCCTATTCCAGCAAATATAGCCATCAACATTTGTTGGAACCAACTTTTTATCAATTTTGGTCAATTTGATAAAGGCTTATATGACTATGGAATCCACTGTTTTTGTGTTGTGGTATGGACAACATGAGTCTAATAGTAGGTTACTGTCGCGGGTGTGTCAGGTTTGGCAGACAGTCATTCTGGATCCAGCTTTAGAAGGTTGCTGCACTTGACCTTGCAGACACCTTCATGACCCTTTCATCATCCCTCCCTCTCAAGGACCCATCGGTGATCTCCACCTTCTGCTGCTAATTAACATATCCTTGCTGGATCTTTAAATACCCTCAGTTTCTTCAGAGAATTGCTGGTGATAGTGTATATTCCTCTGTTCAGGTCTGGAGTTCTGGCAGTTGGCTAGATTCTTTTTGGAGTTCCTTTGTGGATTGTAGTCGTGATCTCTCTGGTGTCTTCTCAAAGCTAAGTGTATCCACTTGTCTGTTTCCTTTGTTTGTCTTTAGTTGCAGGGGGGGCTGACTAGTGCTCACCCCTCCCTTCCTAGAGCCTAGCTCTAGGGACAGCCAGGGCTAAGGTATTCTGCTTGGCGATAGGTGCGGAACCTATTTAGGGACTATAGGGAAGACAGGATGTTGTTAGATCTGCCTAGGGGTCTTCACTCAACATTTCCCGATTTGCTGGGCTTCCCCCCTTTTCCCGTCGTCATACGCTGGATCCTTCCCATAGCTAGCATGACAGTTACCTTTAAGGCAGCACATTTTTATGTATGTGATCAATATCTTGATTTGCCATACTTGAGAGGTGGATGGATTATGTCGACAAAGGAGAAATGCTCACTAACACAGATTTAGACAAATTTGTGAACAATATTTCAGAGAAAAAGGCCTTTTGTGTACAAAGGAAAAAGTCTTAGATCTTTGAGTTCTGCTCATGAAAAATGGGAGCAAGAACAAAAGAATTTTTGTTTTGTGTTGGAGACTGGATAGAATCAAAGGAGAGAAAGAGAACCTTAAGACATGTGGACCTCTTAACAGCAGCTTAAATAATGCACTTTTTCCATATCTTGTAACTGTAAAATTGCCATTCATTTCAGAAAAGTAAAATTAGCTAAATTTTCTATGCCAAACATTTTCTCAGACATGACAGAATAATTCTCAGTGTCATGAATATTTTGAAAGAAAAAGTGTCTGTTGTTACATTTAGTCCAAACTTGTTTGCATCAAGCAATGTTTCATACATGCTAAAATGTCAGACTGAAATCAAATTAAAACCCAGTGCCAACACCTCCATCTCTCCTGTCGACAACACATGTAATAATCAAAGAAAATCCCTGTATATTTGTGACATTGTGGACATATTTTGGGATTTGTCCTGCTTTCTCTGTATCCTTCTTGTCTGTGTATTTAATAATCTATATGTTATTTCTTAATTATGTTCTGATTTTGTTTTGGATTTTAATTATATGATGACTATCCCTGTTTGTTCATTGATGTCCTCGTTTGCTGTATAGATAGGCAGATTATTTAGACAGAGACTCAGAAAATTAAACTTCTGTACAACTGCAGCTCAAGTTAAATCTTTTAGGTTGATTTTGTATTTTCAGGATCATTTTTGGTGCAGTCAATTGCACGTGTCTCCATTAGTGTTGAGCGATACCTTCCGATATCAGGAAATATCGTATCGGATTGGATCGGGCCGATACCCAAAAAGTATCGGATATCGCCGATTCCGATACCGGAAACCAATGCAAGTCAATGGGACACAAATATCGGAATGAAAATAAACCCTTTCTTTCCTTGTAGGTTAATTCTACATGAAGTAAAACAACTAAGAATAATGTAGAATGACATGAAAAGCCGGCAATTCATCAGCGGCATTCACCGGTACCCGACAATTTACAACAGAAAGAATAGAGCTTCACACATAGATTAGATAGATAGAAACATGTCAGTCACACATATAAGAAGTACAGTGACAGTGTTGCTTACTGTACTTGTCATTTAGTGTAAAGGATTTATTAAAAAAAATATTAGTGTTTTCGTGCACCGTCTCTTTAAAAAAGCCGGCCGGCAATTCAGCAGCGGTACCCGACAATTTATAACAGACAGAATAGAGCTTCACACATAGATTAGATAGATAGAAACATGTCAGTCACATATATATGAAGTACAGTGACAGTGTTGCTTACTGTACTTGTCATTTAGTGTAAAGGATTTATTAAAAAAAATATTAGTGTTTTCGTGCACCGTCTCTTTAAAAAAGCCGGCCGGCAATTCAGCATCTGTACCCGACAATTTATAACAGACAGAATAGAGCTTCACACATAGATTAGATAGATAGAAACATGTCAGTCACATATATAAGAAGTACAGTGACAGTGTTGCTTACAGAACTTGTCATTTAGTGTAAAGGATTTATTTAAAAAAATAATAGTGTTTTCATGCACCGTCTCTTTAAGAAAGCCGGCCGGCAATTCAGCATCTGTACCCGACAATTTAGAATAGAAGGAATAGAGAATCACACATAGATTAGATAGATAGAAACATGTCAGTCACATATATATGAAGTACAGTGACAGTGTTGATTACTGTACTTGTCATTTAGTGTTAAAATAAAGGATTTATTTAAAAAAAAATTGGCGTGGGGTTCCCCTTAATTTTAGGCTCTAGCGGAGGTTAAGCAGACAGCTGGGGCAAATGTTTGAAGCCTGGGAAGGGGGTAATACCCACGGAGCTTCCCAGGCTACTAATATCAGCCCCCAGCTGAATACCTAGCCTTTACTAGCTATTAAAATGGGGGACCCCCCAAAAAAAATGACGTGGGGTCCCCCCTAATTTAATAGCTAGCACAGGCTAGGCAGACAGCTGGGGGCTGATATTAATAGCCCAGGAAGGGTGCCATGAATATTGGCCCCCTCCCAGGCTAGAAACACCAGCCGTCAGCCGCCCCAGAAATGGCGCATCCATAGGATGCGCCAATTCTGGCACTTAGCCTCGCTCTTCCACGCTGCCCTGGTGCGGTGGCAGGGGGTAATAGGGTTGGGGTTGATGTCAGCTTATAATGCCAGCTGACATCAAGCCCAGGTTAGTAATGGAGAGGCGTCTATAAGACACCCCCATTACTAACCCCATAGTCAAAGTTAAAAGAAAACACAAACACCCAGAGTAAAGTCCTTTAATTGAAATAAAGACACAATTCTTTATTGTTCTAAATTAAACCATACTTACCATCACGCCCATTCCAGCTGAAGCCAACGATCTCCTGCAATAAAAGAAAAATAATAAAGCAACCTCATCCTTACCTTTCGATGGTTCCCAGGACAGCTCCAGCTCTGCTACATCGAGATGACAGGCTGGACCGCAGCAGAAAGCTGCCATCCAGCCTGTCATCCCGCAGACACTGAGAAGCGCAGGCATGCTTGCGCTCCTCAGTGTCTCTCTGTGACGTCATCCAGATGAGCCGAGTTCATGTCCAATGAACTCAGCTCACCTCATGCACGTCACTGACAGCGTGGGAAAATTCTCCTGCACTCAGCGCTTCAGCGTGAGAATTCTCCCACGCTGTCAGTGACATACATGAGGTGAGGTCATGTCCAATGAACTCAGCTCACCTCATGCACGTCACTGACAGCGTGGGAAAATTCTCACGCTGAAGTGCTGAGTGCAGGAGAATTTTCCCACGCTGTCAGTGACGTACATGAAGTGAGCGGAGTTCATTGGACATGACCTCGGCTCATCTGGATGCCGTCACAGCCAGACACTGAGGAGTGGAAGTATGCCTGCGCTTCTCAGTGTCTGCGGGATGACAGGATGGATGGCAGCGTTCTGCTGCGGTCCAGCCTGTCATCTCGATGTAGCAGAGCTGAAGCTGTCGTGGGAGCCATGGAAAGGTAAGGATGAGGTTGCTTTATTATTTTACTTTTATTGCAGGAGATCGTTGGCTTCAGCTGGAATGGGCGGGGTGGTAAGTATGGTTTAATTTAGAACAATAAAGAATTGTGTGTTTATTTCAATTAAAGGACTTTTTTCTTGGTGTTTGTGTTTTTTTAAATACTTTACTAGAAATTCATGGTGGTCATGTCTAATATTGGCGTGACCCCATGAATTTTGGGCTTAGGGCCAGCTGATAATGCCAAGCTGGCCTTAACCCCTTTATTACCCAGTGAGCCACCGCACCAGGGCCCTGGATGAGTTGGGTACAGCGCCAGAAGATGGCGCTTCTATGAACGCGCCATTTTCTGGGGCGGCTGCGGACTGCAATTTGCAGCGGGGGTGGCCCAGAAAGCTTGGGTCTCCCTGCGCTGCGGATTCCAGCCCCCAGCTGCCTAGTTGTATCTGGCTGGGCACAAAAATAGGGCGAAGCCCCACGCATTTTTTTTTTAAATTATTTCATGAAATTCATGGAATAATTAAGAAAAAAAGGGCTTCCCTATATTGTTGTGTCCAACCAGGTACAAATAGGCAGCTGGTGGTTGGGGGCAGCCCATTCCTGCCTGCTGTACCTGGCTGGACACAAATATAGTGCGAAGCCCCACGTCAATTTTTTTTTAATTATTTCATGAAATAATTTTTTTAAAAAAGGGCTTCCCTATATTGTTGTGTCCGGCCAGGTACAAATAGGCAGCTGGTGGTTGGGGGCAGCCTGTTCCTGCCTGCTGTACCTGGCTGGACACAAATATAGGGCGAAGCCCAACGTCAATTTTTTTTAAAATAAGTCCTTTATTTTAACACTAAATGACATTTGAGGAGTTAATAAAGATGCAGTCCCTAAATTATTATTTATTTTTTAATTAATTTTTCCCAAAACTTTTGACGTGGGCTTCGCCATATTTTTGTATGCCAGCCAGGTACAGCATCCAGCTTCTATGAACGCGCCATTTTCCGGGGTGGCTGCGGACTGCAATTTTCAGCGGGGGGAGAGAGGGGGGCAGAAAGCTTGGGCCTCCCTGCGCTGCAGATTCCAGCCCCCAGCTGCCTAGTTGTACCTGGCTGGACACAAAAATAGGGAGAAGCTTCACGTATTTTTTTTTTTTAATTATTTCATGAAATTCATGAAATAATTAAGAAAAAAAGGGCTTCCCTATATTGTTGTGTCCAACCAGGTACAAATAGGCAGCTGGTGGTTGGGGGCAGCCCGTTCCTGCCTGCTGTACCTGGCTGGACACAAATATAGTGCGAAGCCCCACGTCAATTTTTTTTAAATCATTTCAGGAAATTCATGAAATAATTTAAAAAAATTGATGTGGGGCTTCGCCCTATATTTGTGTCCAGTCAGGTACAGCAGGCAGGAACGGGCTGCCCCCAACCACCAGCTGCCTATTTGTACCTAGCCGGACACAACAATATAGGGAAGCCCTTTTTTTCTTAATTATTCCATGAATTTCATGAATTTAAAAAAAAAAAACGTGGAGCTTCGCCCTATTTTTGTGTCCAGCCAGGTACAACTAGGCAGCTGGGGGCTGGAATCTGCAGCGCAGGGAGGCCCAAGCTTTCTGGGCCCCACCCGCTGCAAATTGCAGTCCGCAGCCGCCCCGGAAAATGGCGCGTTCATAGAAGCGCCATCTTCTGGCGCTGTACCCAACTCATCCAGGGCCCTGATGCGGTGGCTCACTGGGTAATAAAGGGGTTAAGGCCAGCTTGGCATTATCAGCTGGCCCTAAGCCCGAAATTCATGGGGTCACGCCAATATTAGACATGACCACCATGAATTTCTAGTAAAGTATTTAAAAAAAACACAAACACCCTGAAAAAAGTCCTTTAATTGAAATAAACACACAATTCTTTATTGTTCTAAATTAAACCATACTTACCATCACGCCCATTCCAGCTGAAGCCAACGATCTCCTGCAATAAAAGAAAAATAATAAAGCAACCTCATCCTTACCTTTCCATGGCTCCCACGACGGCTCCAGCTCTGCTACATCGAGATGACAGGCTGGACCGCAGCAGAACGCTGCCATCCAGCCTGTCATCCCGCAGAGACTGAGAAGCGCAGGCATACTTCCACTCCTCAGTGTCTGGCTGTGACGGCATCCAGATGAGCCGACAATGAACTCGGCTCACCTCATGTACGTCACTGACAGCGTGGGAGAATTCTCCTGCACTCAGCGCTTCAGCGTGAGAATTTTCCCACGCTGTCAGTGACGTGCATGAGGTGAGGTCATGTCCAATGAACTCGGCGCACCTCATGCACGTCACTGACAGCGTGGGAGAATTCTCACGCTGAAGCGCTGAGTGCAGGAGAATTTTCCCACGCTGTCAGTGACGTGCATGAGGTGAGCTGAGTTCATTGGACATGACCTCGGCTCATCTGGATGACGTCACAGAGAGACACTGAGGAGCGCAAGCATGCCTGCGCTTCTCAGTGTCCGCGGGATGACAGGCTGGATGGCAGCGTTCTGCTGCGGTCCAGCCTGTCATCTCGATGTAGCAGAGCTGAAGCTGTCCTGGGAACCATGGAAAGGTAAGGATGAGGTTGCTTTATTATTTTACTTTTATTGCAGGAGATCGTTGGCTTCAGCTGGAATGGGCGTGGCGGTAAGTATGGTTTAATTTAGAACAATAAAGAATTCTGTCTTTATTTCAATTAAAGGACTTTTTTCTGGGTGTTTGTGTTTTTTTTAAATACTTTACTAGAAATTCATGGCGGTCATGTCTAATATTGGCGTGATCCCATGAATTTCGGGCTTAGGGCCAGCTGATAATGCCAAGCTGGCCTTAACCCCTTTATTACCCAGTGAGCCACCGCACCAGGGCCCTGGATGAGTTGGGTACAGCGCCAGAAGATGGCGCTTCTATGAACGCGCCATTTTCCGGGGCGGCTGCGGACTGCAATTTGCAGCGGGTGGGGCCCAGAAAGCTTGGGTCTCCCTGCGCTGCAGATTCCAGCCCCCAGCTGCCTAGTTGTACCTGTCTGGACACAAAAATAGGGCGAAGCGCCACACATTTTTTTTTTTAATTATTTCATGAAATTCATGGAATAATTAAGAAAAAAAGGGCTTCCCTATATTGTTGTGTCCGGCTAGGTACAAATAGGCAGCTGGTGGTTGGGGGCAGCCCGTTCCTGCCTGCTGTACCTGGCTGGACACAATTATAGGGCGAAGCCCCACATAATTTTTTTTTAATTATTTCATGAATTTCCTGAAATAATTAAAAAAAAATTGACGTGGGGCTTCACACTATATTTGTGTCCAGTCAGGTACAGCAGGCAGGAACGGGCTGCCCCCAACCACCAGCTGCCTATTTGTACCTAGCCGAACACAACAATATAGGGAAGCCCTTTTTTTCTTAATTATTCCATGAATTTCATGAAATAATTAAAAAAAAAAAACGTGGAGCTTCTCCCTATTTTTGTGTCCAGCCAGGTACAACTAGGCAGCTGGGGGATGGAATCTGCAGCGCAGGGAGGCCCAAGCTTTCTGCCCTCCCCCCCCCGCTGAAAATTGCAGTCCGCGGCCGCCCCGGAAAATGGCGCGTTCATAGAAGCTGGATGCTGTACCTGGCTGGCATACGAAAATATGGCGAAGCCCACGTCAAAAGTTTTGGGAAAAATTTATTAAAAAATAAATAACAATTTAGGGACTGCATCTTTATTAAGTCCTCAAATGTCATTTAGTGTTAAAATAAAGGATTTATTTAAAAAAAAAATGGCGTGGGATCCCCCATAATTTTAGTCTCTAGCGGAGGTTAAGCAGACGGCTGGGGCAGATGTTTGAAGCCTGGGAAGTGGGTAAAACCCACGGAGCTTCCCAGGCTACTAATATCAGCCCCCAGCTGAAAACCTAGCCTTTACTATCTATTAAAATGGGGGACCCCCCCCAAAAAAATGACGTGGGGTCCCCTCTATTTTAATAGCTAGCAAAGGCTAGGCAGACAGCTGGGGGCTGATATTAATAGCTCAGGAAGGGTGCCATGAATATTGGCCCCCTCCCAGGCTAGAAACACCAGCCGTCAGCCGCCCCAGAAATGGCGCATCCATAGGATGCGCCAATTCTGGCACTTAGCCTCGCTCTTCCACGCTGCCCTGGTGCGGTGGCAGGGGGTAATAGTGGTGGGGTTCATGTCAGCGCCAGCTGCCATGAAGCCCAGGTTAGTAATGATGGCCGTCTATATGACACCCCCATTACTAACCTACAAAGTGTTAAAAAGAAAAAACACACTACACCCAGAAAAAAATAATTTATTTGAAATAAAACACCATTTTATTTAATTCTTAGTTTACTAAAAAAAAAATAGTTACCTGTCCACGTTCCTGCGCTGATCTCCCATGCACAGCTGTCACATCTGGAGATGGTGACAGCTGTGCATGGCTGCTGTAAGCTCACGCTGCCGGGAACACGTCCGCTCCCGGCAGCGGGAGCCACTGACTGAGGTCACCGGAGTGCATTCAGGCAGCGCAGCTCCGGAGACCTCCTTTACGGCAGTGCTGTACCGTGGGAATTTCTCACGATACAGCAGTGCCGTAAAGGAGCTAACTGGAGCAGCGCTGCCTGAACTCCGGTGAACCCTTACGGCCCCGTCATTCTAGCGGCGGCAGCGGTTCAGAGCGGTCACATTCTATGTGGCTGCTCTGAACTGGAGATCTTCGTGGGACACTCGTGGACTACTACAGAGGGGTAAGGATAAGGTTGTGGTTTATTATTTTATATTTTATTACAGGAGATCGATGGCTTCGGGGAATTAGGTGTCTTGGTGAGTATAGGTGTAGTTTTTTATTTTTTACTTTATTTTAGGTGGCGATCGGCGGGGACAGGTAATGTATGAACTAATTTCTTTTAGGTAACCACTGGCCACCAATGACATGTATTTAACATTTATTGGGGACACAGTAGGGCAATTTAAATAGCAGGATCAGGCTGATGGGAACTACTGCTCCCATCGAGCTGATCCTGCTGGCAGGAGTGGACGGGGGACAGACATAGGCCGATGGGAGTAGTAGTGTCACATCGGCCTATGTCTGCCTGCTCGCACACCCGCGCACACACCCGCACACACACACCCCGCACACACACCCGCACACACACACCCCGCACACACACCCGCACACACACCCCGCACACACACACACCCCGCACACACTAATCATGACGGGTCCGGGAGGTGAGGCTGACCTGTGCGGCCGTGGGAAAGTTGATGTGAGTTCATGCAGTCAAGCATGAACTCACATGAACCCTCTGAGGGCACCGCGGCTACTTCAAATGAACAGCTGATCGGCATCACCTGATACCTCAGCTGTTCATTTGAAATAACCGGCGGGAAAGCGCAGCACAGAACGGGAAAGCCGGCGGTGAAGTCTTTTCACTGCCGGCTTCCCCGCCCGGGTCCTTCGCTCCTTGGTGCTGCGCTCCCCGCCCGGTCCTAATTTACGATCGGGATGGGAGGTGGCGAGGGGAGCGGAGGATCGGGGTGGGAGGCTGCGGGGAAGCAGTATGGGGCTGCGTGATTGTTTAAAAGCCGGCGGCTTTTTACCGCGCCGGCTTTTAAACAATCAGGAGAATTCTCCCACGCTGGGATGGCATTCTGATGACAAGCTGGATCGCAGCTGAGCGCTGCCATCCAGCTTGTCATCCTTCAGAGACACTGCAGAGCGCAGGCATTATGGGAACTTCCGATTCCGGTATTCGATATTATAAAAGTATCGGAATTAAGTATCGGAATTCCGATACAGTGAATATCGGCCGATACCCGATATTTCAGTATCGGAATGCTCAACACTAGTCTCCATTCACAGACATGTTCATCTCTTGAAACTTTACTTTACTTTTTTAATTGTAATAAAAATTTCAAAATTTTTATTTTTTATCTTTTATCTGATGTCACACTGTTACTATTAGTTTTGAGTTGCAGAACATTTTAATGATTATTATTTTATTTTATATGCAGTTCAGTATTCATTATACTGTTTTTGCTGCTCATAGTCTACAATGAGAGGCATAAATCTGAGAAAACATCCAGGCAGCAATACCTTGCATTCAATTACAAATTCTTCAGAGTATAATGTTCTTGGTTCATTTTGTTAATTCTATGAAAAGAAGAGACACATAGGACCTAATGGGAAGCTGTTGAGGCGGCAGGAAGTCTGAGTGGTTGAACAGGTGAGTGGTGAGATTAGTTATTTTTTAACATCATGTATTATTTATGATCTGAGGTCTGGAGAGACCCCATATCTAGAGATGAGCGTTGTTCTACTCGAACTGTTCACCAATCTCAAATTCTAGCTGTTTTGGGCGGTGTTCGAGCCGTTCGGCGAACACGAACGATTTGAGAAAAATCCGGCTGTTCGAGGTTATGTTCGATAACTGTTCGTGCACCAAAATCATAACTGGATTTTTTCTCAGTAATGATGAAAATTAATGTTAATACGCAGTTTGAGTGTACAGCGGGGTGGGGGGAGGGGCAGGGGATGGATCTCTGCAGGAATAATGAAGATCTCCATTTTTTTTTCTTTTTCCCGCATTTACAGTGGGAAGGTGCAATCTGTCAGCCTATCAGCAGCGCACACACGGAGCGAAGTGCTTTTTTTCACACAAGCAAGGGCATGTGTCATTGGCAGTGTATGTCACATGTCCTTGCCCTATAAGACCAAGCCATTTTCCCCGTCGCCACCATTTTCTCACTGCTGCAGCTGCGTGTTAGATGGCACCGCTGTTGCTGTGTGCGCTATACCTTGTTAATTTCAAGCCAATTTTCGCACAAATCTACAGATAGCTTGGGAGTAGGGAATAGTTGTGATTGCAGTCCTTTTAAGGACTAGGTTACAGCATTTCCTACGACTTTTATCAGGCAGGTCTGTGCTCTTAAATAGATAGGTTGTGGGAGTAAAGACTAATTGTAATTGCAGTCCTTTTCAGGACTAGGTTACATCAGTTCCTATCAGTTTTTGCCAGGCAGGTCTGTGCCAGTGCTGTGCAAGTTTTTTTCACAGCATTTGGCTGAATCTAGCAAAGCTAATCCTTTTTGGCCTATTGCAGAGTATGTTAGTCAGTGGAGTAGCCTATCTGTGTTGCAAGATATACCACCTGTGTATAGAATACCAATTTTTTTACTGAACCAAGTGAAGTAAAATCTTTTGGGCATAGCATCATTCTATTAGTCCATCAATACTGACCTCCATCAGGTTGCAAATTGAATATAATTTTTTTCTACATCTAGCTCTGAAAAAATATTTGGCCTTCTAACAGTGTGTGGGACTTTCTCTATTAGTCCATCTATACTGACCTCCATCAGGTTGCAAACTGAATATAATATTTTCTGCATCTACCTCTGAAAAAATATTGGGCTTCTAGCTGTGTGTGGGACTTGTTCTATTAATCCATCTATACAGACCTCCATCAGGTTGCAAACTGAATATAATTTTTTTCTGCATCTACCTCTGAAAAAATATTTGGGCTTCTAGCTGTGTGTGGGACTTGTTCTATTACTCCATCTATACTGACCTCCATCAGGTTGCAAATTGAATATAATTTTTTTCTGCATCTAGCTCTGAAAAAATATTGGGCTTCTAGCTGTGTGTGGGACTTGGTGTATTAGTCCATCTATACTGACCTCCATCAGGTTGCAAACTGAATATATTTTTTTCTGCATCTACCTCTGAAAAAATATTGGGCTTCTAGCTGTGTGTGGGACTTGTTCTATTAATCCATCTATACAGACCTCCATCAGGTTGCAAACTGAATATAATTTTTTTCTGCATCTAGCTGTGAAAAAATATTTGGCCTTCTAACAGTGTGTGGGACTTTCTCTATTAGTCCATCTATACTGACCTCCATCAGGTTGCAAATTAAAAATAATTTTTATCTGCATCTACCTCTGAAAAAATATTTGGGCTTCTAGCTGTGTGTGGGACTTGTTCTTTTAGACCATCTATACTGACCTCCATCACGCTGCAAATTCAAAATAATTTTTTGTCTGCATCTAGCTCTGAAAAAATATTTGGCCTTCTAGCAGTGTGTGGGACTTTCTCTATTAGTCCATCTATGCTGACCTCCATCAGGTTGCAAATTAAAAATAATTTTTATCTGCATCTACCTCTGAAAAAATATTTGGGCTTCTAGCTGTGTGTGGGACTTGTTCTATTAGTCCATCTATACTGACCTCCATCACGCTGCAAATTCAAAATAATTTTTTGTCTGCATCTAGCTCTGAAAAAATATTTGGCCTTCTAGCAGTGTGTGAGACTTTCTCTATTAGTCCATCTATACTGACCTCCATCAGGTTGCAAATTAAAATTAATTTTTATCTGCATCTAGCTCTGAAAAAATATTTGGGCTTCTAGCTGTGTGTGGGACTTGTTCTATTACTCCATCTATACTGACCTCCATCAGGTTGCAAATTGAATATAATTTTTTTCTGCATCTAGCTCTGAAAAAATATTGGGCTTCTAGCTGTGTGTGGGACTTGGTGTATTAGTCCATCTATACTGACCTCCATCAGGTTGCAAACTGAATATATTTTTTTCTGCATCTACCTCTGAAAAAATATTGGGCTTCTAGCTGTGTGTGGGACTTGTTCTATTAATCCATCTATACAGACCTCCATCAGGTTGCAAACTGAATATAATTTTTTTCTGCATCTAGCTGTGAAAAAATATTTGGCCTTCTAACAGTGTGTGGGACTTTCTCTATTAGTCCATCTATACTGACCTCCATCAGGTTGCAAATTAAAAATAATTTTTATCTGCATCTACCTCTGAAAAAATATTTGGGCTTCTAGCTGTGTGTGGGACTTGTTCTTTTAGACCATCTATACTGACCTCCATCACGCTGCAAATTCAAAATAATTTTTTGTCTGCATCTAGCTCTGAAAAAATATTTGGCCTTCTAGCAGTGTGTGGGACTTTCTCTATTAGTCCATCTATACTGACCTCCATCAGGTTGCAAATTAAAAATAATTTTTATCTGCATCTACCTCTGAAAAAATATTTGGGCTTCTAGCTGTGTGTGGGACTTGTTCTATTAGTCCATCTATACTGACCTCCATCACGCTGCAAATTCAAAATAATTTTTTGTCTGCATCTAGCTCTGAAAAAATATTTGGCCTTCTAGCAGTGTGTGAGACTTTCTCTATTAGTCCATCTATACTGACCTCCATCAGGTTGCAAATTAAAATTAATTTTTATCTGCATCTAGCTCTGAAAAAATATTTGGGCTTCTAGCTGTGTGTGGGACTTGTTCTATTACTCCATCTATACTGACCTCCATCAGGTTGCAAATTGAATATAATTTTTTTCTGCATCTAGCTCTGAAAGAATATTGGGCTTCTAGCTGTGTGTGGGACATGTTGTATTAGTCCATCTATACTGACCTCCATCAGGTTGCAAACTGAATATATTTTTTTCTGCATCTACCTCTGAAAAAATATTGGGCTTCTAGCTGTGTGTGGGACTTGTTCTATTAATCCATCTATACAGACCTCCATCAGGTTGCAAACTGAATATAATTATTTTCTGCATCTAGCTCTGAAAAAATATTTGGCCTTCTAGCAGTGTGTGGGACTTTCTCTATTAGTCCATCTATACTGACCTCCATCAGGTTGCAAACTGAATATAATTTTTTTCTGCATCTAGCTCTGAAAAAATATTTGGCCTTCTAGCAGTGTGTGGGACTTGTTCTATTAGTCCACCTATACTGACCTCCATCAGGTTGCAAATTCAAAATAATTTTTTGTCTGCATCTAGCTCTGAAAAAATATTTGGCCTTCTAGCAGTGTGTGGGACTTTCTCTATTAGTCCATCTATACTGACCTCCATCAGGTTGCAAATTGAATATAATTTTTTTCTGCATCTAACCCAGCCAATAGTTTTGGCCTAATACCAAAGTTTGGCCACTCAGTTCTGCTCGGTTCCCATCCATTGTTTTTTTGTGCAAACAACTCCAGAGTTGTGAATTAGTTAACCACCAAAATGAGTGGAAAAAGGCCTGCTGCTGGTGGAAGGGGAATAGGCATGTTGGGAAGGGGAAAAAAGGTTGTGTCCGTGGGGTAGGTGGTAAAGCACAGTAACATCTGAAGAAGAAAGACCATCTTCCAGCCAAACTAAAATGTCTACTTCTTTTAGCGGACAATGTGATAAGATCCCTTTCTTACGGCCACGCCAATCGCTACAAATTCCAGATGAGGCACAAAAACAGCAGATGCTTCAACGGATATCAAGTGCTCCTTTAAGTGGGCTCTCCTCCACATCAACTTCAACATCACAATTACTCCAGTCCTCAAAGGTGTCACCCCAATCGCACTTGCTTCCTCACAGCTCCCAAATCTCCAGCTGCCCGTCTGAGTATGAGGTAGAACAGATGGTTTGGTCTGCAGAGCTGTTTACTCATACTATAGCCTGGGAATCAGAGGTCGACTCCAGCGCTTCTGTGAATCCAGACGAGGAAATGATCTGCACTGATGCCCAGAATCTTTATGAGTCGGATCCAGGACCAGACGCAGAAGGTTCTGACCATAATGTAGACCCTCATTCCCAAACTGTAACTCCTGTTGGTGGAGACAATGAGGAAGACGATGATGAGACTCAAATACCTGATTGGAGCGACAACTTTAGTTTTTAGTCAGGGCAGGAACAGGTTGGCTCTGAGGACGACGGGTGTGATAACGCACAGGGTGATGATGATGAGGTTGGAGATCCCACTTACTGTCAACCCACAGTCAGCCAAGAGATGAGGTCAGCAGAGGAGGTGGAGGAAGATGCTAGTGACGACGAGGTCAGGTTGCGGCTTCCTGGACAGAGACGTAGTACTGGAAGCACGTCAACAACTGCATCCTCAAACACAACTCTGCCTCTCACCACAAGTCGTGGTGGCTCTTCAGGTAGCATGGGTGCTAAGCCTTGCATAGCCTGGGCATTTTTTCATATCGATAAAGATGTCCCAACTCGAGTTATCTGTAACATTTGTCAGCAAAAGCTAAGTAGAGGCCAAAAAATACATAGTTTGAGTACTTCATGCATGAACTGGCACCTGGACATGAAGCATAAGTTGCAGTGGGAAGCTCAGTGTGCTACAATGCGGCCTAGCCGGCCGAGCCAACCACCGTCTGCCATATCTTGTGCATCCGCGGCCTCTTCATCCTCTGTGACTGGGGGGACAGCAGTCACACCTGTTTTGGGGCGCAGACCTGCCTCCTCTTTACCCGCAACAGCCAGCGTGATTGGCAGGTCATCATTTTCTTTGGAGTTGGTAACACCAGCTGGTGTTGAGCGCTGTCCGACATCGATAGCACCACCTTTGGATCAAGGCAACCTAACATGTCCGCCTGCATCTTCCTCACAGACCGGCAGTTTGCCGGGGACACCCTTATCAACCCCGTCTAAGCACAATAGCCAGCCCTCGGTCCCTCAGATGTGGACAAGTAAAAGACCATTTCCTCCTAGCCATGAGAAAGCTAAGAGGTTGAATTTCACCATCTGCAAGCTCTTGGCTACAGAAATGCTGCCTTTCCGCCTGGTGGACACAGAGGATTTTCGAGACCTTATGTCCGTCGCAGTGCCCCAGTACCAGATGCCCTGTCGGCACTACTTCTCAAAGAAAGGTGTGCCTGCGCTCCACCAGCATGTCGCACACAACATCACCGCTTCTTTGAGAAACTCTGTGTGTGACAGGGTGCATTTCACCACAGACACTTGGACGAGTAGGCATGGACAGAGGCGTTACATGTCGCTGACTGGGCACTGGGTAACTATGGTGACAGCAGGACAAGGGGCTGCTGTCCAAGTCTTGCCGTCCCCACGAGTTGTGCGTCAATCCTCTTTATGTCAAAGTTCCTCCACTGCTTCTGCCTTCTCAACCTTCTCTCGGTCTTCCACCTGCACCCAAAGCCTGTCTGGTCATGCCACAAACATTTTAACTGCGCAGAAGGGATCCTGCACACGTCCTTACTATGCTGGCAGTAGGGCTCAACGTCATCAGGCGGTTTTTACTTTGAAATGTCTGGGAAATGTGAGTCACACAGCTGAGGAGTTGTGGTCAGCTCTGGAGAACCAATTTCATGAATGGTTGTCTCCACTGGACCTGAAACCAGGGAAGGCCGTGTGCGACAATGCTGCAAACCTGGGTGCGGCCCTTCACCGGGGCAATGTCACACACGTGCCTTGTATGGCTCACGTGTTGAACCTGGTTGTCCAGCAATTTTTAGCCCACTATCCCAGACTAGATGGCCTTCTGTAGAGGGCACGGTCGCTGTGTGCTCACTTCCGCCGTTCGCATCCCGCAGCTCAGCGACTTACATCTCTACAGAAGTCGTTGGGCCTGCCACTTCACCGGCTAAAATGCGATGTGCCTACCCGGTGGAATTCAACTCTGCACATGTTGCAGCGACTGTGGCAGCACCGACAAGCCCTGGTGCAATACGTTCTGACGTATAGCATGGGCCAATGAGATCCAGACGTGGGGCAAATCACGCTGGAGGAGTGGTCTCAGATCAGGGACCTATGCACCCTTCTGCACAGTTTTGAAATGGCGACGAAGATGTTTAGTGCTGACGATGCCATTATCAGCATGACTATTCCGGTGATTTACATGCTGGAGCACATGTTAAACAGAATTCGGAGTCAGGTGGTGGCACAAGAGGAGGTGGAGGAAGTAGAGGAGGAGGAGTTGTATGCGGAAGGGCTAACATCTGCAAGGTCCAGACGGTCGGCAGCACCAAGGCGGCAGGCATGTGAGGGTGGGGGAGATGGTTTTACCAGGGCGCATGGTAGCAGCCAAACTAGTGAGGAAGGTGCAGGAGCCCAGGAAGAAGTGGAGGACGAACTGATGGAAGACTCATCAGATGAAGGAGACCTTGATCACATTTCTGTTGTGCGAGGTTGGGGGAGAGGACAGAGGAAGGAAGCATGATTGTTACCTCGCCACCAACACAACAGGGACTTGGTGCTCCTGGATGCGCAACACACATGAGTGCCTTCTTTCTGCACTACCTGCAACATGACCCTCGAATTGGGAGAATTAGAAATAATCCTGACTACTGGGTTGCCACACTGTTAGATCCCCGGTACAAAAGTAAATTTGCAGAAATTATTCCTGCCATAGAAAGGGATGCACGCATGCAGGAGTATCAGCAGTAGTGTTGAGCCACCCCCATAGTGTTCGGGTTCGGTTCGGTTCGTAGAACACCGGGATGTTCGAGGAACTGTTCGTCGAACTGTTCGTCGAACACCTTAGAACACCGTCGAACACCGTTAAAACCAATGGCAGGCAAACAAAAACACATAGAAAACACCTTCAAAGGTGTCCAAAAGCTGACAAACTGCTCAGAAGACGCTCTCTTTAAAAAAGCCGGCCGGCAATTCAGCAGCGGCATACACCGGTACCCGACAATTTAGACAAGAAGGAATAGAGCATCACACATAGATTAGATAGATAGAAACATGTCAGTCACACATATAAGAAGCACAGTGACAGTGTTGGTTACTACACTTGTCATTTAGTGTAAAGGATTTATTAAAAAAAATATTAGTGTTTTCATGCACCGTCTCTTTAAAAAAGCCGGCCGGCAATTCAGCAGCGGTACCCGACAATTTAGAACAGAAAGAATAGAGCTTCACACATAGATTAGATAGATAGAAACATGTCAATCACATATATAATAAGTACAGTGACAGTGTTGCTTACTGTACTTGTCATTTAGTGTAAAGGATTTATTTAAAAAAATAATAGTGTTTTCATGCACTGTCTCTTTAAAAAAAGCCGGCCGGCAATTCAGCATCTGTACTCGACAATTTAGAACAGAAAGAATAGAGAATTACACATAGATTAGATAGATAGAAACATGTCAGTCAGATATATAAAAAATACAGTGATAGTGTTGGTTACTGTACTTGTCATTTAGTGTTAAAATAAAGGATTTATTAAAAAAAAAATTAGCGTGGGGTTCCCCGTAATTTTAGTCTCTAGCGGAGGTTAAGCAGATGGCTGGGGCAGATGTTTGAAGCCTGGGAAGGGGGTAATACCCACGGAGCTTCCCAGGCTACTAATATCAGCCCCCAGCTGAATACCTAGCCTTTACTAGCTATTAAAATGGGGGACCCCCCAAAAAAATGACGTGGGGTCCCCCCTAATTTAGTAGCTAGCAAAGGCTAGGCAGACAGCTGGGGGCTGATATTAATAGCCCAGGAAGGGTGCCATGAATATTGGCCCCCTCCCAGGCTAGAAACACCAGCCGTCAGCCGCCCCAGAAATGGCGCATCCATAGGATGCGCCAATTCTGGCACTTAGCCTCGCACTTCCCACTGCCCTGTAGCGGTGGCAGTGGGGTAATAGGGTTGGGGTTGATGTCAGCTTATAATGCCAGCTGACATCAAGCCCAGGTTAGTAATGGAGAGGCGTATATAAGACACCCCCATTACTAACCCCATAGTGAAAGTTAAAAGAAAACACAATACCCAGAATAAAGTCCTTTAATTGAAATAAACACACAATTCTTTATTGTTCTAAATTAAACCATACTTACCATCACGCCCATTCCAGCTGAAGCCAACGATCTCCTGCAATAAAAGAAAAATAATAAAGCAACCTCATCCTTACCTTTCGATTGTTCCCAGGACAGCTCCAGCTCTGCTACATCGAGATGACAGGCTGGACCGCAGCAGAATGCTGCCATCCAGCCTGTCAACCCGCAGACACTGAGAAGAGCAGGCTTGCTTCGCTCCTCAGTGCCTCGCTGTGACGGCATCCAGATGAACCGAGGTCATGTCCAATGAACTCGGCTCACCTCATGCACGTCACTGACAGCGTGGGAAAATTCTCCTGCACTCAGCGCTTCAGCATGGGAGAATTCTCACGCTGAAGCGCTGAGTGCAGGAGAATTTTCCCACGCTGTCAGTGACGTGCATGAGGTGAGCTGAGATCATTGGACATGAACTCACCTCATGCACGTCACTGACAGCGTGGGAAAACTCTCACGCTGAAGCCCTGAATGCAGTAGAATTCTCCCACGCTGTCAGTGACGTGCATGAGGTGAGCTCATGTCCAATGAACTCAGCTCATCTCATGCACGTCACTGACAGCGTGGGAAAATTCTCCTGCACTCAGCGCTTCAGCGTGAGAATTTTCCCACGCTGTCAGTGACGTGCATGAGGTGAGTTCATGTCCAATGATCTCAGCTCACCTCATGCACGTCACTTACAGCGTGGGAGAATTCTCACGCTGAAGCGCTGAGTGCAGGAGAATTTTCCCACGCTGTCAGTGACGTGCATGAGGTGAGCTGAGTTCATTGGACATGAGCTCACCTCATGCACGTCACTGACAGCGTGGGAGAATTCTCCTGCACTCAGCGCTTCAGCGTGAGAATTTTCCCACGCTGTCAGTGACGTGCATGAGGTGAGCCGAGTTCATTGGACATGACCTCGGCTCATCTGGATGCCGTCACAGCGAGACACTGAGGAGCGCAAGCATGCCAGCACTTCTCAGTGCCTGGGGGATGACAGGCTGGATGGCAGCGTTCTGCTGCCGTCCAGCCAGTCATCTCGATGTAGCAGAGCTGAAGCTGTCATGGGAACCATGGAAAGGTAAGGATGATGTTGGTTTATTGTTTTTCTTTTATTTCAGGAGATCGTTGGCTTCAGCTGGAATGGGCGTGATGGTAAGTATGGTTTAATTTAGAACAATAAAGAATTGTGTGTTTATTTCAGTTAAAGGACTTTATTCTGGGTGTTGTGTTTTTTTTAAATACTTTACTAGAAATTCATGGCGGTCATGTCTAATATTGGCGTGACCCCATGAATTTTGGGCTTAGGGCCAACTGATAATACCAAGCTGGCCCTAACCCCTTTATTACCCAGTGAGCCACCGCACCAGGGCCCTGGATGAGTTGGGTACAGCGCCAGAAGATGGCGCTTCTATGAACGCGCCAGTTTCCGGGGTGGCTGCGGACTGCAATTTGCAGCGGGGGGGGGCCCAGAAAGCTTGGGCCTCCCTGCGCTGCAGATTCCAGCCCCCAGCTGCCTAGTTGTACCTGGCTGGACACAAAAATAGGGCGAAGCCACACGTATTATTTTTTTTAATAATTTCATGAAATTCATGAAATAATTAAGAAAAAAAGGCCTTCTCTATATTGTTGTGTCCGGCCAGGTACAAATAGGCAGCTGGTGGTTGGGGGCAGCCCGTTCCTGCCTGCTGTACCTGGCTGGACACAAATTTAGTGCGAAGCCCCACGTCAATTTTTTTTAATTATTTAAGGAAATTCATGAAATAATTAAGAAAAAAAGGCCTTCCCTATATTGTTGTGTCCGGCCAGGTACAAATAGGCAGCTGGTGGTTGGGGGCAGCCCGTTCCTGCCTGCTGTACCTGGCTGGACACAAATATAGTGCGAAGCCCCACTTCAATTTTTTTAAATTATTTAAGGAAATTCATGAAATAATTAAAAAAAAATTGACGTGGGGCTTCGCACTATACTTGTGTCCAGTCAGGTGCAGCAGCCAGGAACGGGCTGCCCCCAACCAACAGCTGCCTATTTGTACCTGGCCGGACACAACAATATAGGGAAGGCCTTTTTTTCTTAATTATTTCATGAAATAATTTAAAGAAAATTGACGTGGGGCTTCGCCCTGTTTTTGTGTCCAGCCAGGTACAACTAGGCAGCTGGGGGCTGGAATCCACAGCGCAGGGAGAACCAAGCTTTCTGGGCCACCCCCGCTGCAAATTGCAGTCCGCAGCCACCCCGGAAAATGGCGCGTTCATAGAAGCGCCATCTTCTGGCGCTGTACCCAACTCATCCAGGGCCCTGGTGCGGTGGCTCACTGGGTAATAAAGGGGTTAGGGCCAGCTTGGCATTATCAGCTGGCCCTAAGCCCGAAATTCATGGGGTCACGCCAATATTAGACATGACCACCATGAATTTCTAGTAAAGTATTTAAAAAAAACACAACACCCAGAATAAAGTCCTTTAATTGAAATAAACACACAATTCTTTATTGTTCTAAATTAAACCATACTTACCGTCACGCCCATTCCAGCTGAAGCCAACGATCTCCTGAAATAAAAGAAAAATAATAAACCAACATCATCCTTACCTTTCCATGGTTCCCATGACAGCTTCAGCTCTGCTACATCGAGATGACAGGCTGGACCGCAGCAGAACGCTGCCATCCAGCCTGTCATCCCGAAGACACTGAGAAGCGCAGGCTTGCTTGCGCTCCACAGTGTCTCTCTGTGAGGGCATCCAGATGAGCCGAGTTAATGTCCAATGTACTCGGCTCACCTCATGCACGTCACTGACAGCGTGGGAAAATTCTCCTGCACTCAGCGCTTCAGCGTGGGAGAATTCTCACTCTGAAGCGCTTAGTGCAGGAGAATTTTCCCACGCTGTCAGTGACGTGCATGAGGTGAACTGAGTTCATTGGACATGAGCTCACCTCATGCATGACACTGACAGCGTGGGAGAATTCTCCTGCACTCAGCGCTTCAGCGTGAGAATTTTCCCACGCTGTCAGTGACGTGCATGAGGTGTGCCGAGTTCATTGGACATGAACTCGGCTCATCTGGATGCCGTCACAGAGAGATGCTGAGGAGCGCAAGCAAGCCTGCGCTTCTCAGTGTCTGCGGGATGACAGGCTGGATGGCAGCTTTCTGCTGTGGTCCAGCCTGTCATCTCGATGTAGCAGAGCTGAAGCTGTCGTGGGAATCATGGAAAGGTAAGGATTATGTTGCTTTATTATTTTTCTTTTATTGCAGGGGATCGTTGGCTTCAGCTGGAATGGGCGTGATTGTAAGTATGGTTTAATTTAGAACAATAAAGAATTGTGTCTTAATTTCAATTAAAGGACTTTATTCTGGGTGTTTGTGTTTTTTTTTAACTTTGACTACGGGGTTAGTAATGGGGGTGTCTTATAGACGCCTCTCCATTACTAACCTGGGCTTGATGTCAGCTGGCATTATAAGCTGACATCAACCCCAGCCCTATTACCCCACTGCCACCGCTACAGGGCAGTGGGAAGAGCGAGGCTAAGTGCCAGAATTGGCGCATCCTATGGATGCGCCATTTCTGGGACAGCTGACGGCTGGTGTTTCTAGCCTGGGAGGGGGCCAATATTCATGGCACCCTTCCTGGGCTATTAATATCAGCCCCCAGCTGTCTGCCTAGCCTTTGCTAGCTTATAAAATAGGGGGGACCCCACATCATTTTTTGGGGGGGTCCCCCATTTTAATAGCTAGTAAAGGCTAGGTATTCAGCTGGGGGCTGATATTAGTAGCCTGGGAAGCTCAGTGGGTATTACCCCCTTCCCAGGCTTCAAACATCTGCCCCAGCTGTCTGCTTAACCTCCGCTAGAGCCTAAAATTAAGGGGAACCCCACGCCAATTTTTTTTTAAATAAATCCTTTATTTTAACACTAAATGACAAGTACAGTAAGCAACACTATCACTGTACTTATTATATATGTGACTGACATGTTTCTATCTATCTAATATATGTGTGATGCTCTACTCCTTCCATTCTAAATTGTCGGGTACCGCTGCTGAATTGCCGGCCGGCTTTTTTAAAGAGACAGTGCATGAAAACACTATTATTTTTTTAAATAAATCCTTTACACTAAATGACAAGTACAGTAAGCAACACTGTCACTGTACTTCATATATATGTGACTGACATGTTTCTATCTATCTAATCTATGTGTGAAGCTCTATTCTTTCGGTTCTAAATTGTCGGGTACCGGTGTACGCCGCTGCTGAATTGCCGGCTTTTCATGTTTCACTGTGATCACAGTTCCCATCTATTTGGGCAATCACTCTAATGCCACAACCACCATGGCTGTGGCATTACAGTGAGTGGCAGACAATCCCTGCATGATTGGTGCTCTAAATAGCGCCAGACATGCAGGACACGCTTTTGGTGCAAACAGTTATCGAACATAACCTCGAACAGCCGAATTTTTTGCAAATCGTTCGGGTTCGTCGAACAACTCGAACACCGCCCAAAACAGCTCGAATTTGAGATTGGCGAACAGTTCTAGTCGAACACCGCTCATCTCTAATCAGCAGACTGTTGCAGAATCTTACATGTGCTTTTCCATAAAACACCAGTGGTGCACGTAGTGAATCTCACAGTTCCAACTTGCCAACCGTGGGACCGTCAAGTGTTCAGCACTCAAACCATAACAGAACCACAGTATCTGCTGGTAACATCAATTTTGCGCAATAATTTCACAACTTTTTTAGCCCATCCTTTGCAAGGCCACAGGAGACAAGAAGTCTGACACATAGTCAACGCCTAGAGACTATGGTACAGGAGTATCTCCAAGTAAACATTGAAGCCATGACTGTGTCACTGGACCCTTGCTCTTTTTGGGCTTCCAATCTGGATAAATGGCCGGAGCTAGCCACTTACGCCTTGGAGATCTTGTCATGCCCCGCAGCCAGCGTTCTGTCTGAACGTGTATTCAGCGCTGCTGGTGGTGTGCTGACAGATAAGCGCACGCGGCTCTCCACTGATAATGTAGACAGACTCACGTTCATAAAGATGAACAAATCATGGATCCGAAACGACTTTTCTACCCCTGTATCATCCTGGGGAGAGTAAAAGATGGATGATTGGTTAAAATCACCCTACCAACCGTTTTAAGCTTTCAAATTGCTAATCATGTTTATCTGTATCTTGGCTGGAAAATAATTTGGGCTTTGTAGCAGTGTGCAGCACTGATTCTATTAGGCCATCTATAATAAGCTCCACCAGATTTAAAATTACTAATCATGTGTATCTGTATCTTGGCTGGAAAATAATTTGGCTTTGTAGCAGTGTGCAGCACTGATCCTATTAGGCCATCTATACTAAGCTCCACCAGATTTAAAATTAATAATAATTTTTAGCTGCATCTAGCCCGGAAAATAATTTTGGGGCTCCGAGATGCGCAAGACACATAAGTGCCTTCTTGCTGCACTACCTGCAACATGACCCTCATATTGTCAGAATTCGAAGTAATCATGACTACTGGGTTGCCACACTCTTAGATCCGCCAAACTTTTCGATCAACCTTTTCATTTTAATAAAGACCAAAAAAATGGTCATTTTTGAAATTATAAGCATTATCAGGTTATTAGAAACTGAAATCAAACAGATTTCAACTCAAAACTTTATTCTAGGTGATGTTACATTTTCACATAGGACTCCTTGTTCGAAAGGAGCTTCTGAACTCTCTCGTCCATTGAATTTGTCAGGTTTTGGATGGTTTCTGCTTCAATTGTTTTGCATGAGGACAGAATACCCTCCCAGAGCTGTTGCTTAGATGTGAACTGCCTCCCGCCATCATAGACACTCCTTCTGATGATGCTCCAGAGGTTCTGAATGGGGTAGAGGTCAGGAGTGCATGGGGGTCACACCATAAGTTTGTCCCCTTTTATGCCCATATCAGCCAGAGATGCAGATGTTTTATGTGCTGCATGAGATGGTGCATTATCATGCAAAAAAATGATCTTGCTGTGAAATACACGGTTCTTCTTCTTGAACCATGGCAGGAAGTGCTGTTTGAGAAAATCCACATACATTATGGAGTTCATTTTTAGCGCCTTCATGGATCCTAAAGGGGCCAACAACCTCTCTCCCCATGATTCCAGCCCAAAACATTACTCCACCTCCTCCTTGTTGGCGCTGTAGCCGTGTTTGCGTGGGGTGTCCATCAACCAGCCATCCTCCACTCCATCCATCTGGACCATCGAGCGCTGCACGGCACTCATCCGTGAACAAACAGTTTTGAAATCAGTCTTCATGTAATGTTTGGCCCACTGGAGCCGTTTCTGCTTGTGTGAAGTGGAGAGAGGAGGTCGACAGGATGGCGTATGCACAGCTGCAAACCTCTGAAGGACCCTGCATCTTGTTGTTCGGGGGACGTTGGAGGCACCAGCAGCTTCAAAAGCTTGTCTGCTGCTATGACAAGGCTTTTTTGCCGCTGTTCTTTTAACCTGAGGTAATTGCTTGTAGGAAAGAGTCCTCAATTTGCCCTTATCAGCACGCACACGTGTGTACTGTGAATCAGCTACATACTTCTTGATTGCCAAGACACTTCATCCTGATCATCGCACAATGTTGATTGTAGTCATGCCTTGACCTAAACACTAGTGTTGAGCCACCCCCGTAGTGTTCGAGTTCGGTTCGGTTCGTCGAACACCCGTGTGTTCGCCGAACTGTTCATCGAACTGTTCGTCGAACACCTTCGAACACCGTTAAAACCAATGGCAGGCAAACAAAAACACATAGAAACACATAGAAAACACCTTCAAAGGTGTCCAAAAGCTGACAAACTGCTCAGAAGACACAACTAACAAATGGAAAAGTGACAAGTACATATAGTCATGCGAAAAGAAAAGAGGTGGAGGAGTAAAAGGAGGGGGAGACACAGATATAGGCATGTCATGCCCTTCTAAAATCCAAAAAGTGAGAAGCCGAGACGGCCAGTCCGCTCCTGCCCGTGCCACCTCCGTGTCGCCGGGTTTGTACCAGAGCCGCGGTGAACCCTGATGGCCAGCCCCCCTCTCCCAATACTGGTGCCTGTCCGCTGGTGGGTCGAGAGAGCCCCCCTGTGGTGGAGGCAGCTCTAAGCTTTTTAATTTAAATTGTCCCTCTAATTTGAATGAATACACTTTAAATCCATTTACAAGGATCTATTGGAGGGCAAGTCTCATGCCAGCAGCCGCGTAATTCCAGCTCCAGTAGCGTCCACTAAAGCTGCTGCAGTTAAAAAGCTTTTATAAGGATCGAGCTCGGCTGTCCACCGCAAGGCATCCTAGTGCCAGTCCCAGCCCCTATGCCTTGGGGTGCCTCCTGATGCTCTTCACTGAGTATCCCGTGGTCCCGAAGCATTTCCTTTGAAAAAATTAAGTGTCCAAACTACAGGTGGTGTAGCTTGCTTAACAGCCGGGATAATCCGCTGACTAGCAGACACTGCTACTAGGCACAAAGTATTTCCTGGGCTAGATGCAGTTAAAAATTTGTAAGTAGATACTCTCGTTGGATGCTGAGAAAGCATTCCATAGAGTCTCCTGGCACGCCATATATGATTCTCTTAAAAAGCTTGGGGTAGGGGTCTAGGGGACCCTTTTATAGCCAAAATCACGGCCCTGTATCACAATACGTCACCTAGGCTGAAGATAAATGGAACTGTAGCACCGAGGGCTCGGTTGCTACAGACGTATTGCACCTCACCCAGAGGTGTGATATCTCACTCTCAGATAAGGATGGAGTGTGGATCAGGACCCGACACCTGCATGCATTACACCACATTGCCGTGGGGCAGGGCGACCAATATGCCCCTGAGATGTGCACGACAGTCCCTGTCCCTGGCTGGAGTGGGGGGAGGGAACACTGAGGAAGGGGAACCCTGCAGTGCAGGAGCAGGGAGGAAGCAGTTCCTGGGTGCATTGAGAAGGGAGTATAAAAGGGGCACCATCTTAGTTCAGTGCAGAGAAGTCTGAGCAGAAGTGGCAGGGAGCAGGGGCTCTGCATGAGCTCTGCTCCGGAGGCGGGCCTAGTAACAGAGGTCCAGGCCTGCAAGAGGGAGAAGGAAGGAAGAGGAGCGGAGAAGGCTCCAGGAACGAGGAATGAAGGGATCCCAGGGGTGTGGACGGGCGAGTCGCCACTGCACTCCCGAATCCACCTGCGTGGAGGGGTCAGGCCAAAGGGGGAGACCGGTCCCCGAACTAGTGGAGGCAGGAAACGACCCTCAGCTAGAAACCGGAGGCTCTGACATTTTATGTGGCGCAACCCCTTGCTCCACCCGCTAGGAAGGCACCACATAGGGTCAGGGAAACTGGCGCCAAGTTTACCAAGAGGAGGCCCGAGGCAGCCGGACAGAAGTGTTGGTAAGAAAGGCCAGACAAAGGACACACAAAGGGGGTCCTGTGAAGCGCTCCAAAGTTATCTGGGAGTTGTCTGAGCCCCTCACCTGGTGAGCACAGTACGACGTGGGCAGCCGTTACCTGCAGACGTGGTCTGGATAATAAGAACTGTGAGTAAAGGCCCTGAACTGCATCACTGACTCCGTGTCGTTACTGCTGCTGCCCTGCACCATCACCCCCATCCTCCGCATACACTGCCCTGAGGCTATACTCCTCCCGTGGGGAGTTATGCTACGCTCTGCTGCACCCACAACACCAGCCTTAGCGGTCTGCCCTGTAGCGGCGGTTCACTCTGACCGCAATCCACGGGTGGCGTAGTCGGACATTTAAACATCAAAACCACATAAATAGTTCCGCCACTGGTTTGACCGCCCTGAGCCACGGAACCGGATCGCCGCCACGAAGACTACAACCACCAGCATCCACCAAAAAGGGTCCGGCTCCGGGTGTCCCAAGGCCCAATGGGTGCATCAGAACATTTTCATCACCTTTCACAATCACCAATGGGACAAGGCAGGGATGTCCTCTGTCCCCTCTCTTATACATCCTAGTGACGGAGCACCTGCTCTCATCAATTCGCCATAACCCCAATATTAGGTGGATTGAGGTGGGAGGCACCGAGTACAAGTGCTCTCTATTTGCTGATGATGTCCTAGTATATATCACTCAATCACATATATCCATCCCTGCTGTTATGGCTGAAATAGATCACTTTGTTACATGGTAAAATTTTAAAATCAATGCAGCGAAGTCTGAGGCCCTCGATGTCTCCCTCCCTAAATCCATATAGGATTCCATCCAGTCCAACTTTCCCTTTGCCTGGCCCTCACAGGGTATCAAATACTTAGGAATTCCTATTCATAGAGACCTCTCCCATCTATGTTATCTTAATTTTGGGCCCTTTATTGAACAATTCCATACAGACCACGGTTGGCAAGTTAGAACTGTAAGATTCACTACGTGAACCACTGGTGTTTTGTGGAAAAGCACATGTACACCGCGTTCCAAATTATTATGCAAAAAGTGTTTAGGAGTGATAAGGGAAGAATTTGTTTGTTTGTCAGTTAAACTCATTGATGGTGATGTGTGTCAGGGCTCTTTATATCACTGTAAGCAATTGCAGACACCTGTGCTAATTAGTTTGGCAGGTGTGTCCAATGAAAGACAAGACTACTTAAGAAGGCTCTCTCACATTATTAAGCAGCCTACATTTTCTGCCAAAATGGGAAAGAAAAAGGATGTGTCGGCTGCTGAGAAGCAACAAATTGTGGAGTGTTTAGGTCAAGGCATGACTACAATCAACATTGTGCGATGATCAGGATGAAGTGTCTTGGCAATCAAGAAGTATGTAGCTGATTCACAGTACACACGTGTGCGTGCTGATAAGGGCAAATTGAGGACTCTTTCCTACAGGCAATTACGTCAGGTTGAAAGAGCAGCGGCAAAAAAGCCTTGTCATAGCAGCAGACAAGTTTTTGAAGCTGCTTGTGCCTCCAACGTCCCCCGAACAACAAGATGCAGGGTCCTTCAGAGGTTTGCAGCTGTGCATACGCCATCCTGTCGACCTCCTCTATCCACTTCACACAAGCAGAAACGGCTCCAGTGGGCCAAACATTACATGAAGACTGATTTCAAAACTGTTTTGTTCACGGATGAGTGCCGTGCAGCGCTCGATGGTCCAGATGAATGGAGTGGAGGATGGCTGGTTGATGGACACCCCACGCAAACACGGCTACAGCGCCAACAAGGAGGAGGTGGAGTAATGTTTTGGGCTGGAATCATGGGGAGAGAGATTGTCGGCCCCTTTAGGATCCCTGAAGGCGCTAAAGATGAACTCCATAATGTATGTGGATTTTCTCAAACAGCACTTCCTGCCATGGTTCAAGAAGAAGAACCGTGTATTTCAGAGCAAGATCATTTTTCTGCATGATAATGCACCATCTCATGCTGCACATAAAACATCTGCATCTCTGGCTGATATGGGCATAAAAGGGGACAAACTTATGGTGTGACCCCCATGCTCCCCTGACCTCTACCCCATTCAGAACCTTTGGAGCATCATTAAAAGGAGTGTCTATGATGGCGGGAGGCAGTCCACATCTAAGCAACAGCTCTGGGAGGGTATTCTGTCCTCATGCAAAACAATTGAAGCAGAAACCATCCAAAACCTGACAAATTCAATGGACGAGAGAGTTCAGAAGCTCCTTTCGAACAAGGGGTCCTATGTGAAAATGTAACATCACCTAGAATAAAGTTTTGAGTTGAAAACTGTTTGATTTCAGTTTCTAACAACCTGCTAATGCTTATAATTTCAAAAATGACCATTTTTTTGGTCTTTATTAAAATGAAAAGGTTGATCGAAAAGTTTGGGGGATCTAAGAGTGAGGCAACCCAGTAGTCATGATTACTTCGAATTCTGACAATATGAGGGTCATGCTGCAGGTAGTGCAGCAAGAAGGCACTTATGTGTCTTGCGCATCTCGGAGCCCAAAAATTATTTTCCGGGCTAGATGCAGCTAAAAATTATTTTTAATTTTAAATCTGGTGAAGCTTATTATAGATGGCCTAATAGGATCAGTGCTGCACACTGCTACAAAGCCCAAATTATTTTCCAGTCAAGATACAGATAAACATGATTAGTAATTTGAAAGCTTAAAACGGTTGGTAGGGTGATTTTAACCAATCATCAAGCTTTTACTCTCCCCAGGATGACACAGGGGTAGAAAAGTCGTTTCGGATCCATGATTTGTTCATCTTTATGAACGTGAGTCTGTCTACATTATCAGTGGAGAGCCGCGTGCGCTTATCTGTCAGCACACCACCAGCAGCGCTGAACACACGTTCAGACAGAACGCTGGCTGCGGGGCATGACAAGATCTCCAAGGCGTAAGTGGCTAGCTCCGGCCATTTATCCAGATTGGAAGCCCAAAAAGAGCAAGGGTCCAGTGACACAGTCGTGGCTTCAATGTTTACTTGGAGAAACTCCTGTACCATCGTCTCTAGGCGTTGACTATGTGTCAGACTTCTTGTCTCCTGTGGCCTTGCAAAGGATGGGCTAAAAAAGTGGTGAAATGATTCCGCAAAATTGATGTTACCAGCAGATACTGTGGTTCTGTTACGGTTTGAGTGCTGAACACTTGACGGTCCCACGGTTGGCAAGTTGGAACTGTGAGATTCACTACGTGCACCACTGGTATTTTGTGGAAAAGCACATGTAAGATTCTGCAACAGTCTCTGCTGATACTCCTGCATGCGTGCATCCCTTTCTATGGCAGGAATAATTTCTGCAAATTTACTTTTGTACCGGGGATCTAACAGTGTGGCAACCCAGTAGTCAGGATTATTTCTAATTCTCACAATTCGAGGGTCATGTTGCAGGTAGTGCAGCAAGAAGGCACTCATGTGTGTTGCGCATCCAGGAGCACCAAGTCCCTGTTGTGTTGGTGGCGAGGTAACAATCATGCTTCCTTCCTCTGTCCTCTCCCCCCAACCTCGCACAACAGAAATGTGATCAAGGTCTCCCTCATCTGATGAGTCTTCCATCAGTTCGTCCTCCACTTCTTCCTGGGCTCCTGCACCTTCCTCACTAGTTTGGCTGCTACCATGCGCCCTGGTAAAATCATCTCCCCCACCCTCACATGCCTGCCGCCTTGGTGCTGCCGACCGTCTGGACCTTGCAGATGTTAGCCCTTCCGCATACAACTCCTCCTCCTCTACTTCCTCCACCTCCTCTTGTGCCACCACCTGACTCCGAATTCTGTTTAACATGTGCTCCAGCATGTAAATCACCGGAATAGTCATGCTGATAATGGCATCGTCAGCACTAAACATCTTCGTCGCCATTTCAAAACTGTGCAGAAGGGTGCATAGGTCCCTGATCTGAGACCACTCCTCCAGCGTGATTTGCCCCACCTCTGAATCTCGTTGGCCCAGGTTATACGTCAGAACGTATTGCACCAGGGCTTGTCGGTACTGCCACAGTCGCTGCAACATGTGCAGAGTTGAATTCCACCGGGTAGGCACATCGCATTTTAGCCGGTGAAGTGGCAGGCCCAACGACTTCTGTAGAGATGTAAGTCGCTGAGCTGCGGGATGCGAACGGCGGAAGTGAGCACACAGCGACCGTGCCCTCTGCAGAAGGCCATCTAGTCTGGGATAGTGGGCTAAAAATTGCTGGACAACCAGGTTCAACATGTGAGCCACACAAGGCACGTGTGTGACATTGCCCCGGCGAAGGGCCGCACCCAGGTTTGCAGCATTGTCGCACACGGCCTTCCCTGGTTTCAGGTCCAGTGGAGACAACCATTCATGAAATTGGTTCTCCAGAGCTGACCACAACTCCTCAGCTGTGTGACTCACATTTCCCAGACATTTCAATGTAAAAACCGCCTGATGACGTTGAGCCCTACTGCCAGCATAGTAAGGAGGTGTGCAGGATCCCTTCTGCGCAGTTAGAAAGCTTGTGGCATGACCAGACAGGCTTTGGGTGCAGGTGGAAGACCGAGAGGAGGTTGAGGAGGCAGAAGCAGTGGAGGAACTTTGACATAAAGAGGATTGACGCACAACTCGTGGGGACGGCAAGACTTGGACAGCAGCCCCTTGTCCTGCTGTCACCATAGTTACCCAGTGCCCAGTCAGCGACATGTAACGCCCCTGTCCATGCCTACTCGTCCAAGTGTCTGTGGTGAAATGCACCCTGTCACACACAGAGTTTCTCAAAGAAGCGGTGATGTTGTGTGCGACATGCTGGTGGAGCGCAGGCACACCTTTCTTTGAGAAGTATTGCTGACTGGGCATCTGGTACTGGGGCACTGCGACGGACATAAGGTCTCGAAAATCCTCTGTGTCCACCAGGCGGAAAGGCAGCATTTCTGTAGCCAAGAGCTTGCAGATGGTGAAATTCAACCTCTTAGCTTTCTCATGGCTAGGAGGAAATGGTCTTTTACTTGTCCACATCTGAGGGACCGAGGGCTGGCTATTGTGCTTAGACGGGGTTGATAAGGGTGTCCCCGGCAAACTGCCGGTCTGTGAGGAAGATGCAGGCGGACATGTTAGTTTGCCTTGATCCAAAGGTGGTGCTATCGATGTCGGACAGCGCTCAAGACCAGCTGGTGTTACCACCTCCAAAGAAAATGATGACCTGCCAATCACGCTGGCTGTTGTGGGTAAAGAAGTGGCAGGTCTGCGCCCCAAAACAGGTGTGACTGCTGTCCCCCCAGTCACAGAGGATGAAGAGGCCGCGGATGCACAAGATATGGCAGACGGTGGTTGGCCCGGCCGGCTAGGCCGCATTGTAGCACACTGAGCTTCCCACTGCAACTTATGCTTCATGTCCATGTGCCGGTTCATGCATGAAGTACTCAAACTATGTATTTTTTGGCCTCTACTTAGCTTTTGCTGACAAATGTTGCGATAACACGAGTTGGGTCATCTTTATCGATCTGAAAAAATGCCCAGGCTATGCAAGGCTTAGCACCCATGCGACCTGAAGAGCCACCACGACTTGTGGTGAGAGGCAGAGTTGTGTTTGAGGATGCAGTTGTTGACGTGCTTCCAGTACTACGTCTCTGTCCAGGAAGGCGCAACCTGACCTCGTCGTCACTAGCATCTTCCTCCACCTCCTCTGCTGACCTCATCTCTTGGCTGACTGTGGGTTGACAGTAAGTGGGATCTCCGACCTCATCATCATCACCCTGTGCGTTATCACACCCGTCGTCCTCAGAGCCAACCTGTTCCTGCCCTGACAAAAAACTAAAGTTGTCGCTCCATTCAGGTATTTGAGTCTTATCATCGTCTTCCTCATTGTCTCCACCAACAGGAGTTACAGTTTGGGAATGAGGGTCTACATTATGGTCAGAACCTTCTGCGTCTGGTCCTGGATCCGACTCATAAAGATTCTGGGCATCAGTGCAGATCATTTCCTCGTCTGGATTCACAGAAGCGCTGGAGTCGACCTCTGATTCCCAGGCTATAGTATGAGTAAACAGCTCTGCAGACTCAACCATCTGTTCTACCTCATACTCAGACGGGCAGCTGGAGATTTGGGAGCTGTGAGGAAGCAAGTGCGATTTGGGTGACACCTTTGAGGACTGGAGTATTTGTGATGTTGAAGTTGATGTGGAGGAGAGCCCACTTAAAGGAGCACTTGATATCCGTTGAAGCACCTGCTGTTTTTGTGCCTCATCTGGAATTTGCAGCGATTGGCGTGGCCGTAAGAAAGGGATCTTATCACATTGTCCGCTAAAAGAAGTAGACATTTTAGTTTGGCTGGAAGATGGTCTTTCTTCTGCACCTACCCCACGGACACAACCTTTTTTCCCCTTCCCAACACGCCTATTCCCCTTTCCACCAGCAGCAGGCCTTTTTCCACTCATTTTGGTGGTTAACTAATTCACAACTCTGGAGTTGTTTGCACAAAAAAACAATGGATGGTAACCGAGCAGAGCTGAGTGGCCAAACTGTGGTATTAGGCCAAAACTATTGGCTGGGTTAGATGCAGAAAAAAATCATTTTTAATTTGCAACCTGATGGAGGTAAGTATAGATGGACTAATAGACCAAGTCCCACACACCGCTAGAAGCCCAAATATTTTTTCAGAGCTAGATGCAGAAAATTTTTTTATTCAATTTGCAACCTGATGGAGGTCAGTATTGATGGACTAATGGACCAAGTCCCACACACTGCTAGAAGCCCAAATATTTTTTCAGAGCTAGATGCAGAAAAAAATTATTTTTAATTTGCAACCTGATGGAGGTCAGTATAGATGGACTAATAGACCAAGTCCCACACACCGCTAGAAGCCCAAATATTTTTTCAGAGCTAGATGCAGAAAAAAATTATATTCAATTTGCAACCTGCTGGAGGTCAGTATAGAAGGACTAATAGAACAAGTCCCACACACTGCTAGAAGCCCAAATATTTTTTCAGAGCTAGATGCAGAAAAAAATTATTTTTAATTTGCAACCTGATGGAGGTCAGTATAGATGGACTAATAGACCAAGTCCCACACACTGCTAGAAGCCCAAATATTTTTTCAGAGCTAGATGCAGAAAAAAATTATATTCAATTTGCAACCTGCTGGAGGTCAGTATAGAAGGACTAATAGAACAAGTCCCACACACTGCTAGAAGCCCAAATATTTTTTCAGAGCTAAATGAAGAAAAAAATTATTTTTAATTTGCAAACTGATGGAGGTCAGTATAGATGGACTAATAGACCAAGTCCCACACACTGCTAGAAGCCCAAATATTTTTTCAGAGCTAGATGCAGAAAAAAATTATTTTTAATTTGCAACCTGATGGAGGTCAGTATAGATGGACTCATAGAACAAGTCCCACACGCTGCTAGAAGCCCAAATATTTTTTCAGAGATAAATGAAGAAAAAGATTATTTTTAATTTGCAACCTGATGGAGGTCAGTATAGATGGACTAATAGACCAAGTCCCACACACTGCTAGAAGCCCAAATATTTTTTCAGAGCTAGATGCAGAAAAAAATTATTTTTAATTTGCAACCTGATGGAGGTCAGTATAGATGGACTAATAGACCAAGTCCCACACACTGCTAGAAGCCCAAATATTTTTTCAGAGCTAGATGCAGAAAAAAATTATTTTTAATTTGCAACCTGATGGAGGTCAGTATAGATGGACTAATAGACCAAGTCCCACACACCGCTAGGAGCCCAAATATTTTTTCAGAGCTAGATGCAGAAAAAAATTATATTCAATTTGCAACCTGCTGGAGGTCAGTATAGAAGGACTAATAGAACAAGTCCCACACACTGCTAGAAGCCCAAATATTTTTTCAGAGCTAAATGAAGAAAAAAATTATTTTTAATTTGCAACCTGATAGAGGTCAGTATAGATGGACTAATAGACCAAGTCCCACACACTGCTAGAAGCCCAAATATTTTTTCAGAGCTAGATGCAGAAAAAAAATATTTTTAATTTGCAACTTGATGGAGGTCAGTATAGATGGATTAATAGACCAAGTCCCACACACCGCTAGAAGCCCAAATATTTTTTCAGAGCTAGATGCAGAAAATTTTTTTATTCAATTTGCAACCTGATGGAGGTCAGTATAGATGGACTAATAGACCAAGTCCCACACACTGCTAGAAGCCCAAATATTTTTTCAGAGCTAGATGCAGAAAAAAATTATTTTTAATTTGCAACCTGATGGAGGTCAGTATAGATGGACTAATAGACCAAGTCCCACACACTGCTAGAAGCCCAAATATTTTTTCAGAGCTAGATGCAGAAAAAAATTATTTTTAATTTGCAACCTGATGGAGGTCAGTATAGATGGACTAATAGAACAAGTCCCACACGCTGCTAGAAGCCCAAATATTTTTTCAGAGATAAATGAAGAAAAAAATTATTTTTAATTTGCAACCTGATGGAGGTCAGTATAGATGGACTAATAGACCAAGTCCCACTCACTGCTAGAAGCCCAAATATTTTTTCAGAGCTAGATGCAGAAAAAAATTATTTTTAATTTGCAACCTGATGGAGGTCAGTATAGATGGACTAATAGAATGATGCTATGCCCAAAAGATTTTACTTCACTAGGTGCAGTAAAAAAATTGGTATTCTATACACAGGTGGTATATCTTGCAACACAGATAGGCTACTCCACTGACTAACACACTCTGCAATAGGCCAAAAAGGATTAGCTTTGCTAGATTCAGCCAAATGCTGTGAAAAAAACTTGCACAGCACTGGCACAGACCTGCCTGGCAAAAACTGATAGGAACTGATGTAACCTAGTCCTGAAATGGACTCCAATTACAATTAGTCTTTACTCCCACAATCTATCTATTTAAGAGCACAGACCTGCTTGATAAAAGTCGTAGGAAATGCTGTAACCTAGTCCTTAAAAGGACTGCAATCACAACTATTCCCTACTCCTAAGCTATCTGTATATTTGTGCGAAAATTGGCTTGAAATTAACAAGGTATAGCGCACACAGCAACAGCGGTGCCGTCTAACACGCAGCTGCAGCAGTGAGAAAATGGTGGCGACGGGGAAAATGGCTTGGTCTTATAGGGCAAGGACATGTGACATACACTGCCAATCACACATGCCCTTGCTTGTGTGAAAAAAAGCACTTCGCTCCGTGTGTGCGCTGCTGATAGGCTGACAGATTGCACCTCCCCACTGCAAATGCGGGAAAGAGAAAAAAAAATGGAGATCTTCATTGTTCCTGCAGAGATCCATCCCCTGCCCCTCCCCCCGCCCCGCTGTACACTCAAACTGCGTATTAACATTAATTTTCATCATTACTGAGAAAAAATCCAGTTATGATTTTGGTGCACGAACAGTTATCGAACATAACCTCGAACAGCCGAATTTTTCTCAAATTGTTCGTGTTCGCCGACCGGCTCGAACACCGCCCAAAACAGCTCGAATTTGAGATTGGCGAACAGTTCGAGTAGAACAACGCTCATCTCTACTAAACACTCCACAATTTGTTGCTTCTCAGCAGCCGACACATCCTTTTTCTTTCCCATTTTGGCAGAAAATGTAGGCTGCTTAATAATGTGAGACAGCCTTCTTAAGTAGTCTTGCCTTTCATTGGACACACCTGCCAAACTAATTAGCACAGGTGTCTGCAATTGCTTACAGTGATATAAAGAGCCCTGACACACATCACCATCAATGAGTTTAACTGACAAACAAACAAATTCTTCCCTTATCACTCCTAAACACTTTTTGCATAATAATTTGGAACACAGTGTACATGTGCTTTTCCACAAAACACCAGTGGTTCACGTAGTGAATCTTACAGTTCTAACTTGCCAACCGTGGTCTGTATGGAGTTGTTCAATAAAGGGCCCAAAATTAAGATAACATAGATGGGAGAGGTCTCTATGAATAGGAATTCCTAAGTATTTGATACCCTGTGAGGGCCAGGCAAAGGGAAAGTTGGACTGGATGGAATCCTATATGGATTTGGGGAGGGAGACATCGAGGGCCTCAGACTTCGCTGCATTGATTTTAAAATTTGACCATGTAACAAAGTGATCTATTTCAGCCATAACAGCATGGATGGATATATGTGATTGAGTGATATATACTAGGACATCATCAGCAAATAGAGAGCACTTGTACTCGGTGCCTCCCACCTCAATCCACCTAATATTGGGGTTATGGCGAATTGATGAGAGCAGGTGCTCCGTCACTAGGATGTATAAGAGAGGGGACAGAGAACATCCCTGCCTTGTCCCATTGGTGATTGTGAAAGGTGATGAAAATGTTCTGATGCGCCCCCTAGGCCTTGGGACACCCGGAGCCGGACCCTTTTTGGTGGATGCTGGTAGTTGTAGTCTATGTGGTGGCGACCCAGTTCCGTGGCTCAGGGCGGTCAAACCAGTGGCGGAACTATTTATGTGGTTTTGATGTTTAAATGTCCGACTACGCCACCCGTGGATTGCGGTCAGAGTGAACCGCCGCTCCAGGGCAGACCGCTGAAGCTGGTGTTGTGGGTGCAGCAGAGCGTAGCATAACTCCCCACGGGAGGAGTATAGCCTCAGGGCAGTGTATGCAGAGAATGGGGGTGATGGTGCAGGGCAGCAGCAGTAATGACACGGAGTCAGTGATGCAGTCCAGGGCCTTTACTCACAGTTCTTATTATCCAGACCACGTCTGCAGGTAACGGCTGCCCACGTCGTACTGTGCTCACCAGGTGAGGGGCTCAGACAACTCCCAGATAACTTTGGAGCGCTTCACAGGACCCCCTTTGTGTGTCTTTTGTCTGGCCTTTCTTACCAACCCTTCTGTCCGGCTGCCTCGGGTCTCCTCTTGGTAAACTTGGCGACAGTTTCCCTGACCCTATGTGGTGCCTTCCTAGCGGGTGTAGCGAGGGGCTGCGCCATATAAAATGTCACAGCCTCCGGTTTCTAGCTGAGGGTCATTTCCTGCCTCCACTAGTTTCAGGGACCGGTCTCCCCCTTTGGCCTGACCCCTCCACGCAGGTGGATTCGGGCGTGCAGTGGCGACTCGCCCGTCCGCACCCCTGGGATCCCTTCGTTCCTCGTTCCTGGAGCCTTCTCCGCTCCTCTTCCTTCCTTCTCCCTCTTCCAGGCCTGGGCCTCTGTTACTAGGCCCGCCTCCGGAGCAGAGCTCATGCAGAGCCCCTGCTCCCTGCCACTTCTGCTCAGACTTCTCTGCACTGAACTAAGATGGTGCCCACCTTTTATACTCCCTTCTCAATGCACCCAGGAACTGCTTCCTCCCTGCTCCTGCACTACAGGGTTCCCCTTCCTCAGTGTTCCCTCCCCTCACTCAAGCCAGGGACAGGGACTGTCGTGCCCATCTCAGGGGCATATTGGTCGCCCTGCCCCACGGCAATGTGGTGTAATGCATGCAGGTGTCGGGTCCTGATCCACACTCCATCCTTACCTGAGAGTGAGATATCACACCTCTGGGTGAGGTGCAATACCTCTGTAGCAACCGAGCCCTCAGGGTAATACAGTTCCATTTATCTTCAGCCTAGGTGATGTATTGCGATACAGGGCCGTGATTTTGGCTATAAAAGGGTCCCCTAGACCCCTACCCCAAGCTTTTTAAGAGAATCATATATGGCGTGCCAGGAGACTCTATGGAATGCTTTCTCAGCATCCAACGAGAGTATCTAATTACAAATTTTTAACTGCATCTAGCCCAGGAAATACTTTGTGCCTAGTAGCAGTGTCTGCTAATCAGCGGATTATCCCGGCTGTTAAGCAAGCTACACCACCTGTAGTTTTGACACTTAATTTTTTCAAAGAAAATACTTCGGGACCACGGGATACTCAGTGAAGAGCATCAGGAGGCACCCCAAGGCATAGGGGCTGGGACTGGCAGTAGGATGCCTTGCGGTGGACAGCCGAGCTCGATCCTTATAAAAGCTTTTTAACTGCAGCAGCTTTAGTGGACGCTACTGGAGCTGGAATTACGCGGCTGCTGGCATGAGACTCGCCCTCCAATAGATCCTTGTAAATGGATTTAAAGTGTATTCATTCAAATTAGAGAGACTATTTAAATTAAAAAGCTTAGAGCTGCCTCCACCACAGGGGGGCTCGCTCGACCCACCAGCGGACAGGCACCAGTATTGGGAGAGGGGGGCTGGCCGTCAGGGTTCACCGCGGCTCTGGCACAAACCCGGCGACACGGAGGTGGCACGGGCAGGAGCGGACTGAACGTGTCAGCTTTTCACTTTTTGGATTTTAGAAGGGCATGACATGCCTATATCTGTGTCTCCCCCTCCTTTTACTCCTCCGCCTCTTTTCTTTTCGCATGACTATATGTACTTGTCACTTTTCCATGTGTTAGTTGTGTCTTCAGAGCAGTTTGTCAGCTTTTGGACACCTTTGAAGGTGTTTTCTATGTGTTTCTATGTGTTTTTGTTTGCCTGCCATTGGTTTTAACGGTGTTCGAAGGTGTTCGACGAACAGTTCGACAAACAGTTCGGCGAACACACGGGTGTTCGACGAACCGAATCGAACTCGAACACTACGGAGGTGGCTCAACACTACCCATATCATAATGAAGAATATTCAACCTTATGCAGACTGCCACGCTCATTGTGAATTAGGACTATGTAAAGCAGTTTTTCAAAGTGAAATCATTCTGGCTTACCAGAGCATATTGTTAACACGAACATTGAATAATAGATTACAACATACATGTTTCACCTATTGTTTCAATGGAGACACAATAGGTGGATGACTGTGTACAGCATATGTAGAAGTTTGCACTATATGTAATGTGTACTTAGAGGAAACACAAGACGTTGGTTTTAGACAAACTAAATTTGTAAGAATCCAAATACTGGAAAGCTTGTCATTTCTCAGAGAATACACATAAGGGATGGGAGAGAGTGGGAACCCTTCTGAGCATAAGAGCTTACACTCTACTGCTGGTCTGTGATGGCCACTGTGCAAGGTAGGATAATCTAGATGTCATAGCTGCAAGGTATTATGGTGAGACACACTCGTCTATGTAAAGTGCAGTTCAACTCATTGGCAATTGTGGGAAAATACTCACCGTGCATGTGCTGACCTCTTTTACCGGCAATACACTGAGTCAGTGTATTGCCGGCAAATGAACAAAGCGGTCACATTTTACAATGTGGCATTTCTGTTCATGGGATCATCGTAGGACACTCGATATTTGGACTGTGTCAGAAAGGTAAGGGTGAGGTTGATTTATTATTTTACCTTTATTACAGGGGACATTGGCTTCAACTGGAATGGGAGTGATGGTAAGTATGGTTTAATAAAGAACATTAAAGATATGTGTCTTTATTTCAAATAAAGTATATTCACGGTGTGGGTGTTTTTATTTTACATTTCACTTGCTCTCTGGGGTTAGTAATGGGGGCATCTTATAGACACCTCTTCATTACTAACCTGGGCTTGATGTCAGCTGGCATTATAAGCTGACATCAACCCCAACCCTATAACCCCACTGCCACCACTAGAGTGCAGTGGGCAGAGCAATGTTAAGTGCCAGAATTGGCGCATCCTACAGATGCGCCATTTCTGGGGCAGCTGAGGGCTGCTGTTTGTAGCCTCAGAGGGGGTCAATATTAAATGACATGAACAGCAAAGTACACACGCAAAGCACATATATGTATCACATATTTATATCTATCTGTATAACTATTATCTATTATCTATATATCTAGCTATCCATATATCTATCTATTGATCTATTATCTATCTATCTATCTATCTATCTGTCTATCTATCTATCTATCTATCTATCCAAATATCTATTATCTATCTATCCATATATTTTCTATTATCTATCTATATAGCTATCCATATATCTATCTACCCATATATCTATTAATCTATTTATTTAGCTATCCATATACCTATTATCTATCTATCTATCTATATATCCATATATCTATTATCTATCTATCTATCTGTCTATCTGTCTATTTATCTATATATCTAGCTATCCATATATCTATTAATCTATTTATCTATCTATCCATATATCTATTATCTATCTATCTATCAATATATATCCATATATCTAACTATTATCTATCTATCTATAAAGCTATTTATCTATCCAGGGGTGGATTAAGAGTAGCAAGGGCCCCGGGCAGTTTAGAAGGCGCGGGCCACCCCCCACACACACACACACCTGATGTATCACATGTCACATGGTCCCCTGTGATAGATCATGTGGTATTTCACGTGAAATTAATTTGGCACAATATTAATATATTAATTATAATAATTTTTTTAGGCTGTGTGCACACTATGCGTTTTTTAATTCCGCTTCAGAAACGCTGAAAAAATGCTTGATAGAAGGCCTGCCATGTTCCCCAATGATAATCTGCATGTGCTGTGCACATGCTGTGGAAATTTCCGCTGCTGATTATCATTGTGGAAAAATCCGCAGCACTACCAATTATTTTGCAGAAGCGCGGCGTTTTCGCTGCCATTGACTTGCATTGGAATGCATAATATCCGCATCACTACATGTGCACATGCGGATATCATGCGGTTCAATGTGTGGATGGTACCCGTGTCTGGAGAAGAGGAGACTCTCCTCCGGACCCGGGTACCATAGTACCTGTAAAAAAATAAATAAATAAAAAGTAAATATTATACTTACCTTCTGATGGCCCCCGGTGTCTTTATCCGATGAGTCCTGGCTTGCCGGTTGCTCGCTGTAGACTAAAGGACCTGTGGTGACGTCATTTAGTTATATGACGGGTCACGCGACCACTGACGTCGGCAGGCCATCAGAAGGTAAGTACAGTCATATGAAAAAGTTTGGGCACCCCTATTAATCTTAAGCTTAATGTTTTATAAAAATTGGTGTTTTTGCAACAGCTATTTCAGTTTGATATATGTAATAACTGTTGGACACAGTAATGTTTCTGCCTTGAAATGAGGTTTATTGAACTAACAGAAAATGTGCAATCTGCATTCAAACAAAATTTGAAAGGTGCATAAGTATGGGCACCCTTATCATTTTCTTGTTTTAAATACTCCTACCTACTTTTTACTGACTTACTAAAGCACTTTTTTTGGTTTTGTAACCTCATGGAGCTTTGAACTTTATAGCCAGGTGTATGCAATCATGAGAAAAGCTACTTAAAGTGGCCACTTGCAAGTTGTTCTCCTGTTTGAATCTCCTCTGAAGAGTGGCATCATGTGCTCCTCAAAACAACTGTCAAATGATCTGAAAACAAAGATTATTCAACATAGTTGTTCAGGGGAAGCATACAAAAAGCTGTCTCAGAGATTTAACCTGTCAGTTTCCACTGTGAGGAACATAGTAAGGAAATGGAAGAACACAGGGACAGTTCTTGTTAAGGCCAGAAGTGGCAGGCCAAGAAAAACATCAGAAAGGCAGAGAAGAAGAATGGTGAGATCAGTCAAGGACAATCCTCAGACCACCTCCAGAGAGCTGCAGCATCAACTTGCTGCAGATGGTGTCACTGTGCATCGGTCAACTATACAAGGCACTTTGCACAAGGAGAAGCTGTATGGGAGAGTGATGCGAAAGAAGCCGTTTCTGCAAGCACGTCACAAACAGAGTTGGCTGAGGTATGCAAAAGCACATTTGGAGAAGCCAATTTCTTTTTGGAAGAAGGTCCTGTGGACTGATGAAATCAAGATTGAGTTATTTGGTCATACAAAAAGGCGTTATGCATGGTGGCAAAAAAACACAGCATTCCAAGAAAAACACTTGCTACCCACAGTAAAATTTGGTGGAGATTCCATCATGCTTTGGGGCTGTGTGGTCAATGCTGGCACTGGGAATCTTGTTAAAGTTGAGGGACGCATGGATTCCACTCAGTATCAGCAGATTCTTGACAATAGTGTTCAAGAATCAGTGATAAATATGAAGTTACAAAGTGGATGGATCTTTCAGCAAGACAATGATCCAAAACACCGCTCCAAATCTACTCAGGCATTCATGCAGAGGAACAACTACAATGTTCTGGAATGGCCATCCCAGTCCCCAGACCTGAATATCATTGAACATCTGTGGGATCATTTGAAGAGGGCTGTCCATGCTCGGCGACCATCAAACTTAACTGAACTGGAATTGTTTTGTAAAGAGGAATGGTCAAAAATACCTTCATCCAGGATCCAGGAACTCATAAAAAGCTACAGGAAGCGACTAGAGGCTGTTATTTTTGCAAAAGGAGGATCTACTAACTATTAATGTCACTTTTCTGGTGAGGTGCCCATACTTATGCACCTGTCAAATTTTGTTTGAATGCAGATTGCACATTTTCTGTTAGTACAATGAACCTCATTTCAAGGCAGAAACATTACTGTATCCAACAGTTATTACATATATCAAACTGAAATAGCTGTTGCAAAAACACCAATTTTTATAGAACATTAAGCTTAAGATTAATAGGGGTGCCCAAACTTTTTCATATGACTGTATATATTTATTTTTTACCATTCTTTAAGGTCACAGTTAGTGATGAGCGAGTATGTTCTGTTCTATTCCCTTTCGCCGAGTATGCTCGGGCGAGCACTGAGTAGTTACAGCTGCTCGGTGTTATGTTTGAATCACTCCCGTGTGCATGATTTGCGACTGTTTTAATACATGTGAGGAATGTCTATTTCTTACACATTCCTCACATGTATTAAAACTGTCAAACAGTCGCAAATCATGCACACGGGAGTGATTCAAACATAACACCGAGCAGCTGTAACTACTCGGTGCTGGCCTGAGCATACTCGGCGAAAGGGTTAACAGAACATGCTTGCTCATCACTAGTCAGAGTATATAAATCCATGCCGGTTGCATGGATTTATATAGCGTGACCAAGTTGTCAAGCACTTTCCAAGTGATGCTAAAATCGCTTGGAAAGCGCTTGACAACCTGCATGCGAAAATGCATGTGAAGAACGCTTCACATCCACTTGTCCCTGGCAGGAAAAATGCATGTAAAATCCGCATGCGTTTTTTCTGCCAGGGAAATGCAGAAATGCTCAAAAAAAATCCGAAACATTTCTGCATCGCGGGCACATAGCCTTGCATTAATTGTATGGCTTAATATTGAGCACACGTAGCCATCTATACACAGCAGGGTGCCACACGGCGCCATCTATACACAGCAGGAGGCCGCACGTAGCCATCTATACACAGCAGGAGGCCGCACGTAGCCATCTATACACAGCAGGAGGCTGCACGGCGCCATCTATACACAGCAGGAGGCTGCACGTAGTCTTCTATACACAGCAGGAGGCCGCACGTAGCCATCTATACAAAGCGGGAGGCCGCACCTAGTCTTCTATACACAGCAGGAGGCCGCACGTAGCCATCTATACAAAGCGGGAGGCCGCACGTAGTCTTCTATACACAGCAAGAGGCTGCATGGTGTCATCTATACACAGCGGGAGGCCACACATAGCCATCTATACAAAGCGGGAGGCCACACGTAGTCTTCTATACAAAGCGGGAGGCAACACGTAGTCTTCTATACACAGCGGGAGGCCGCACGGTGCCATCTATACACAGCGGGAGGCCGCACGGTGCCATGTATACACAGCAGGATGCCGCAAGTAGCCATCTATACACAGCAGGGTGCCGCACGTAGCCATCTATACACAGCGGGAGGCCGCACATAGCCATCTATACAAAGCGGGAGGCCACACGTAATCTTCTATACAAAGCGGGAGGCCGCACGTAGTCTTCTATACACAGCGGGAGGCCGAACGGTGCCATCTATACACAGCGGGAGGCCGCACGGTGCCATGTATACACAGCAGGATGCTGCAAGTAGCCATCTATACACAGCAGGGTGCCACACGTAGCCATCTATACACAACGGGAGGCTGCACGTAGCCATCTATACAAAGCGGGAGGCCGCACGTAGTCTTCTATACACAGCAAGAGGCCGCACTGTGCCATCTATACACAGTGGGAGGCCGCACATAGCCATCTATACAAAGCGGGAGGCCACACGTAGTCTTCTATACAAAGCGGGAGGCCGCACGTAGACTTCTATGCATAGCAGGAGGCCGCACGGTGCCATCTATACACAGCGGGAGGCCGCAAGTAGCCATCTATACACAGTAGGATGCCGCGCGGCGCCATCTATACAAAGCGGAAGGCTGCACAGTGCCATCTATACAGAGCGGGAGGCCGCACGTAGCCATCTATACAAAGCGGGAGGCCGCACGTAGTCTTCTATACACAGAAGGAGGCCGCACGTAGCCATCTATACAAAGTGGGAGGCCGCACGTAGTCTTCTATACACAGCAAGAGGCCGAACGGTGCCATCTAGACACACCGGGAGGCCGCACATAGCCATCTATACAAAGCGGGAGGCCACACGTAGTCTTCTATACAAAGCGGGAGGCCGCACGTAGTCTTCTATACACTACGGGAGGCCGCACGGTGCCATCTATGCACAGCGGAAGGCCGCACGGCGCCATGTATACACAGCAGAATGCCGCAAGTAGCCATCTATACACAGCAGGATGCCGTACTTAGCTATCTATATACAGCGGGAGGCCGCACATAGCCATCTATGCAAAGCGGGAGGCCACACGTAGTCTTCTATACAAAGCGGGAGGCCGCACGTAGTCTTCTATACACAGCGGGAGGCCGCACGTAGCCATCTCTACACGGTGCCATGTATACACAGCAGGATACTGCAAGTAGCTATCTATACACAGCAGGATGCCGCACGTAGCCATCTCTACACAGCGGGAGGCTGCACGGTGCCATCTATACACAGCGGGAGGCCGCACGTAGCCATTTATACACAGCGGGAGGCTGCACATAGTCTTCTATACACAGCGGGAGGCCACATGGTTCCATCTATACACAGCAGGATGCCACACGTAGCCATCTATACACAGCAGGATGCCGCACGTAGCCATCTATGCACAGCAGGAGGCCGCACGGCACCCCCCAGATACAGCGGGAGGCCGCATGCCGCCATCTGTACATAGCGGGAGCCCGCATGTAGCCATCTATACACAGCAGGAGGCCACACGGCGCCATCTATACATAGCGGGAGGCCGCACGGGGCCCCCCCAGAGACAGCGGGAGGCCGCATGCAGTCACGCACACACACAAACATATGCAGACATATACATACACGCAAAAACACATTTGAAACACAAAAATACATATAAACAGACATCACACAATGATATCTGCCTGCACACACACTCACTCAATCACACACACACACACTCACACACACACACAATCACACACTCACACACTCACTATCCCACAGCTCGGCTCCAGTCGTCCAGCTCCTCTCCGGTGCAGCAGTGCAGGCCGGGAACGCAGTGCGTGATGTCACACTAGCAGACACGGCCGCGCACAGCTGCTGGTGGAGTGGTCCAGGGGCCCCCCGCCTCTGACTGCCGGTATATGCCGCGGCGCCACACATATTATAATGAGGGCAATCTGGCCATAGACCCCCCCGGAGGCCCGGGGCCCCAGGCGGTAGCCCAGATGGCCCTCATTATAATCCGCCTAGGTATCTATCCATATATCTATCGATCTATTATCTATCTATTATATATCCATATATCTATCTATCCATATATCTATTATATATCTATCTATCCATATATCTATTAATCTATTTATCTATTTATCCATATATCTATTATCTATTAATCAATATATCTATATATCCATATATATAACTATTAAATATCTTTCTATGAATCTATTTATCTATCCATATATCTATCCATATATCTATCAATCTATTATCTATCTATCTATCCATACATTTATTATCTATCTATATATCTATCCATATATCTATTAACTATCTATCCATATATCTATCGATCTATTATCTATCTATCTATTATCTATATATCCATCTACTGAGATAGAGATATGGATAGATAATATATAGATAAATAGAAAATAGATTGGTTGATAGATAGATAGATAAATATATGGATAGATTGAATGAAAGATAAATAATTAGATAGGTCAACAGATAATAGATAACTAGAAATATGGATAGATAGACTATTTATCCATATATCTAGTTATCTATTATCTGTTGACCTATCTAATTATCCATCTTTCTATTAATCCATATATCTATCCATATTTCAATCTATATATCTATCAAAATATCTATCCATATATCTATTAATCTATTTATCTATGTATAAATGTATCTATTATCTATCAATATATCAATATATCCACATATCTAACTATCATCTATCTAGAAATCTATTTATCCATAAATCTATCTATCGATCTATTATCTATCAATATGTATATCTATATATATATATCCATCTTTCTATCAATATATATTTATCCATATATCTATCTATTATCTATCTTAGATAGATAATTAGATAGGTCAACAGATAATAAACAAATATATGAATAGATAAATAGATAATAGATTGATAGATATATGGAAAGCTAGATATATAGATAATAGATAGATATTATATAGATATACAGATAGATATAAATATGTGATATATATAATCTGTGCTTTGTGTGTGTACCTTACTGTTCATGTCATTTATTAATAAATGAGTACATTTCTGGAAAAAAATGGAGTGGGGTCCCCCGTAATTTTATTAACCATCAGAAGGAAAGCGGACAGCTGGGATGAATGTTTTTAGCCTGGGATGGGGGTAATACCCATGGAGCTTCCCAGGCTACTAATATCAACATCCAGCTGTATACTTAGCATTTACTAGCTATTAAAATGGGGGTCTCCAAAAAAAAATTACATGGGGTTCCCCCTATTTTAACAGCTAGCAAAGGCTATGCAGACAACTGGGGACTGATATTATTAGCCTAGGAAGGGGCCATGAATATTGGCCCCCTCTGAGGCTACAAACAGCAGCCCTCAGCCGCCCCAGAAATGGTGCATCCATAGGATGCGCCAATTCTGGCACTTAGACTTACTCTGCCCACTGCCCAGTAGTGGTGACAGTGGGGTTATAGGGTTGGGGTTGATGTCAGCTTATAATGCCAGCTGACATCAAGCCCAGGTTAGTAATGGAGAGGCATCTATAAGATGCCCCCATTACTAATGCCAGAGTGGAAGTGAAATGTAAAATAAAGACACCCACACCGTGAATAAAATACTTTATTTAAAATAAAGACAGACACCTTTAATGTTCTAAATCAAACCATTCTTACTGTCACTCCCATTCCAGCTGAAGCCAATGGTCACCTGTAATAAAGGTAAAATAATAAACCAACCTCATCCTTACTTTTCCAACGCAGTCCAAATATCGAGAGTCACACGATGATCCCACGAACAGAATGGCCACATTGTAAAATGTGACCGCTCTGTTCATTTGCCGGCAATATACTAAAGCATGTGAGGTGAGTATTTTCCCACGCTTGCCAATATGTTGAACTCAGTTTAACTCATTGCAAGCGTGGGAAAATACTCACTGTGCAGGCGCTGATCTCATTTGCAGGCAGTACACTGAGTCAGTGTATTGCCGGCAAATAAACAGAGCGGTCACATTTTACAATGTGGCCGTTCTGTTCATGGGATCATCGCTATTTGAACTGCGGCGGAGAGATGAGAATGAGGTTGGTTTATTATTTTACTTATATAACAAGTAATCATGGGCTTCAGGGATTATCTGTAAAGTGAGTATATGTTGTTTTTTTATTTTTTGCAGGGACGGAGAACATTGATGACAAGTTGTAAGTGAGTATAATGTGCTTTTTTTTTATTTGAACTTTTTTTATTAATTAAAAAAAAAATGTTAATTTCGATACAGCACAGGCGCCGTCATATGGGAGACTACTGCTCCTATCCAGCGGTGCCTGTGCTCGCTGTTTCCTATGGCAGTAGGCATCGGCTGATGGTGGTAGTAGTACCATCAGCTGGCGCCTATGATCTGCGGTAAGCTTTTACCACCTGTCACTGTCATAGCTGTGGGATCATGCTGACACCTGTAAGCATGATCTCACAGTGCTCTGACTGTGGTAATTAGTGTTGAGCCACCCCCGTAGTGTTCGGGTTCGGTTCGTCGAACACCGGGATGTTCGAGGAACTGTTCGTCGAACACCTTACAACACCGTCGAACACCGTTAAAACCAATGGCAGGCAAACAAAAACACATAGAAACACATAGAAACCACCTTCAAAGGTGTCCAAAAGCTGACAAACTGCTCAGAACACGCTCTCTTTAAAAAAGCCGGCCGGCAATTCAGCAGCGGCATACACCGGTACCCGACAATTTAGACAAGAAGGAATAGAGCATCACACATCGATTAGATAGATAGAAACATGTCAGTCACACATATAAGAAGCACATTGACAGTGTTGCTTACTGTTCTTGTCATTTAGTGTAAAGGATTTATTTAAAAAAATAATAGTGTTTTCGTGCACCGTCACTTTAAAAAAGCCGGCCGGCAATTGAGCAGCGGTACCCGACAATTTATAACAGAAAGAATAGAGCTTCACACATAGATAGATATAAACATGCCAATCACATATATAATAAGTACAGTGATAGTGTTGGTTACTGTACTTGTCATTTAGTGTAAAGGATTTATTTAAAAAAATAATAGTGTTTTCATGCACCGTCTCTTTAAAAAAGCCGGCCGGCAATTCAGTACCCGACAATTTAGAATAGAAAGAATAAAGAATCACACATAGATTAGATAGATAGACACATGTCAGTCACATATATATGAAGTACAGTGACAGTGTTGCTTACTGTACTTGTCATTTAGTGTAAAGGATTTATTTAAAAAAATAATAGTGTTTTCATGCACTGTCTCTTTAAAAAAGCCGTCCGGCAATTCAGTATCTGTACCCGATAATTTAGAATAGAAGGAATAGAGAATCACACATAGATTATATAGATAGAAACGTGTGAGTCACATATATATGAAGTACAGTGACAGTGTTGCTTACTGTACTTGTCATTTAGTGTAAAGGATTTATTAAAAAAAATAATAGTGTTTTCATGCACCGTCTCTTTAAAAAAGCCGGCCTGCAATTCAGCAGCGGTACCCGACAATTTAGAACAGAAAGAATAGAGAATCACACATAGATTAGATAGATAGAAACATGTCAGTCACATATATATGAAGTACAGTGACAGTGTTGATTACTGTACTTGTCATTTAGTGTTAAAATAAAGGATTTATTAAAAAAAAATTGGTGTGGGGTTCCCCGTAATTTTAGGCTCTAGCGGAGGTTAAGCAGACAGCTGGGGCAGATGTTTGAAGCCTGGGAAGGGGGTAATACCCACGGAGCTTCCCAGGCTACTAATATGAGCCCCCAGCTGAATACCTAGCCTTTACTAGCTATTAAAATGGGGGACCCCCCCAAAAAAATGACATGGGGTCCCCCCTATTTTAATAGCTAGCAAAGGCTAGGCAGACAGCTGGGGGCTGATATTAATAGCCCAGGAAGGGTACCATGAATATTGGCCCCCTCCCAGGCTAGAAACACCACCCGTCAGCCGCCCCAGAAATGGCGCATCCATAGGAGCGGTGGCAGTGAGGTAATAGGGCTGGGGTTGATGTCAGCTTATAATGCCAGCTGACATCAAACCCAGGTTAGTAATGGAGAGGCGTCTATAAATTCTCCTGCACTCAGCGCTTCAGCGTGAGAATTTTCCCACGCTGTCAGTGACGTGCATGAGGTGAGGTCATGTCCAATGAACTCAGCTCACCTCATGTACGTCACTGACAGCGTGGGAGAATTCTCACGCTGAAGCGCAGAGTGCAGGATAATTTTCCCATGCTGTCAGTGACGTGCATGAGGCTGATATTTAAATTTGGCGCACAAATCGGTGATTGGTCGCGGGCAGCGTCCGCGACCAATCAGCGCGGTAGTGTTTAAATTTGGCGGCAAGATCAGTGAATGGTCGCGCGCCCAGACCGCGACCAATCACCGATTTGGGTGCCACATTTAAATATCGGCCGCGACCAATCAGCACAGCGTTGTTTAAATGTGGATCCAAGATCGGTGATTGGTCGCGGCCGATATTTAAATTTGGCGCACAAATCTGTGATTGGTCGCGGGCAGCGTCCGCGACCAATCAGCACAGTAGTGTTTAACTTTGGCGGCAAGATCAGTGATTGGTCGCGGTCAAGACGGCGACCAATCACATTTAAATAGCGGCCGCGACCAATTGGATGTCAGCGCCGCTTCCCGGTCCTCCCTTCACACCCTAGCCGCATGGATGTCAGCGGTGCTGCCTGTGCGGATACTTCCGCTGCGAGAAGCCGGGACATGAGCGGGCGCTCGCAGCAGAAGTATCCCGACCCGCAGCGCCGCTCCCCGGTCCTCCCTTCACACCCTAGCCGCTGATGTCCCCACAGTATCCGCATGGTGTTACAAAGGTCCGTACATTTGTGTTAAAAATCGCTGATTGGTCGCTGCCGCTGCCCGCGACCAATCACCGATTTGGGCGCCAAATTTAAATATCCTCCGCGACCAATCACCCATCTTGGCTCCACATTTAAACACCGCTGTACAGATTGGTCGCGGACGCTATTTAAATGTGGCGCCAAAATCGGTGATTGGTCGCGCCCAGCGTCGGCGACCAATCAGCACAGCGGTGTTTAAATGTGGAGCCAAGATTGGTGATTGGTTGCGGCCGATATTTAAATTTGGCTCCCAAATCGGTGATTGGTCGCGGGCAGCGCCAGCGACCAATCAGCGATTTTTAACACAAATGTCCGGATCTTTGTAACACCATGCGAATACTGTGGGGACATCAGCGGCTAGGGTGTCAAGGGAGGACCGGGGAGCGGCGCTGCGGGTCGGGATACTTCTGCTGCGAGCAGTCGCTCATCTCCTGGCTTCTCGCAACGGAAGATTCCGACCAGGCAGCGGCGCTCCCCGATCCTCACCAATACGATTAGCTGATTGGTCGCGCTCTCCGCACGCGACCAATCAGTGATCTTGGTGCTAAAGTTAAACACCGCTCTGCTGATTGGTCGCGGACGCTGCCCGCGACCAATCACCGATTTGGGCGCCACATTTAAATAGCGGCCGCGACCAATCAGCGAGCTTGGCGCCAAATTTAAACAACGCTCTGCTGATTGGTCGCGGACGCCAGACGCGTCCAATCAGTGAGATTGGCGCCAAATTTAAACAACGCTCTGCTGATTGATCGCGGACTCCAGCCGTGACCAATCAGCGAGATTGGCGCCAAATTTAAACCCCGCTCTGCTAATTGGTCGCGGATGCCGGCCGCGACTAATCAGCATTATTGGCGCCAAATTTAAACACCGCTCTGCTGATTGATCGCGGTCGCCGTCCGCGACCAATCAGGAGTATTGGCGCCAAATTTAAACCCTGCTCGGCTGATTGGTCACAGTTGCCTTCTGCGACCAAACAGCGATTTTGACGCCAAATTTAAACATCGCTCTGCTGATTGGTCGCGGCCGGCGATTGCGACCAATCAGCATTATTGGCGCCAAATTTAAACCCCGCTCTGCTGATTGGTCGCGACCGCCGGCCGCGACTAATCAACATTGTTGCCGCCAAATTTAAACACCGCTCTGCTGAATGGTCGAGGTCGTGACCAATCACCATTATTGGCGCCAAATTTAAACACCGCTTTGCTGATTGGTCGCGACCACAATCTATCAGCATTATTGGCGCAAAATTTTAACCCCGCTCTGCTGATTAGTCGCGACCGCCGGCTGTGACCAATCAGTGACATAGTCGCCAAATTTCAACACCGCTTTGCTGATTGGTCGCGGTTGCTGGCCGCGACCAGTCAGCGATTTTGGCGCCAAATTTAAACACCGCTCTGCTGATTGCGCCGGGTCTGCCGCATACATATTCTAGAATACCCGATGCGTTAGAATCGGGCCACCATCTAGTTTCATGAAATAATTTTAAAAAAAATTGACGTGGGGCTTCGCACTATATTTGTGTCCAGCCAGGTACAGCAGGCAGGAACGGGCTGCCCCCAACCACCAGCTGCCTATTTGTACCTGGCCGGACACAACAATATAGGGAAGCCCCTTTTCCTTAATTATTTCATGAATTTCATGAAATAATTTAAAAAAAAAATACGTGGGGCTTCGCCCTATTTTTGTGTCCAGCCAGGTACAACTAGGCAGCTGGGGGCTGGAATCTGCAGCGCAGGGAGGACCAAGCTTTCTGGGCCCCACCCGCTGCAAATTGCAGTCCGCAGCCACACCGGAAAATGGCGCGTTCATAGAAGCGCCATCTTCTGGCGCTGTACCCAACTCATCCAGGGCCCTGGTGCGGTGGCTCACTGGGTAATAAAGGGGTTAGGGCCAGCTTGGCATTATCAGCTGGCCCTAAGCCCGAAATTCATGGGGTCACGCCAATATTAGACATGACCACTATGAATTTCTAGTAAAGTATTTAAAAAAAACACAACACCCAGAATAAAATCCTTTAATTGAAATAAACACACAATTCTTTATTGTTCTAAATTAAACCATACTTACCATCACGCCCATTCCAGCTGAAGCCAACGATCTCCTGCAATAAAAGTAAAATAATAAAGCAACCTCATCCTTACCTTTCCATGGTTCCCACGACAGCTTCAGCTCTGCTACATCGAGATGACAGGCTGGACCGCAGGAGAACGCTGCCATCCAGCCTGTCATCCCGCAGACACTGAGAAGCGCAGGCTTACTTGCGCTCCTCAGTGTCTGGCTGTGACGGCATCCAGATGAGCCGAGGTCATGTCCAATGAACTCAGCTCACCTCATGTACGTCACTGACAGCGTGGAAGAATTCTCCTGCACTCAGTGCTTCAGCGTGAGAATTCTCCCACGCTGTCAGTGACGTACATGAGGTCAGCTGAGTTCAATGGACATGAATGAGCTCACCTCATGCACGTCACTGACAGCGTGGGAAAATTCTCCTGCACTCAGCGCTTCAGCGTGAGAATTTTCCCACGCTGTCAGTGACGTGCATGAGGTGAGCTCATTCATGTCCAATGAACTCGGCTCAACTCATGCACATCACTGACAGCGTGGGAAAATTCTCACGCTGAAGCGCTGAGTGCAGGAGAATTCTCCCACGCTGTCAGTGACGTGCATGAGGTGAGCCGAGTTCATTGTTGGCTCATCTGGATGCCGTCACAGCGAGACACTGAGTAGCGCAAGCATGCCTGCGCTTCTCAGTGTCTGCGGGATGACAGCCTGGATGGCAGCGTTCTGCTGCGTTCCAGCCTGTCATCTCGATGTAGCAGAGCTGAAGCTGTCGTGGGAACCATGGAAAGGTAAGGATGAGGTTGCTTTATTATTTTACTTTTATTGCAGGAGATCGTTGGCTTCAGCTGGAATGGGCGTGGTGGTAAGTATGGTTTAATTTAGAACAATAAAGGATTGTGTCTTTATTTCAAATAAAGGACTTTATTCTGGGTGTTTGTGTTTTCTTTTAACTTTGACTATGGGGTTAGTAATGGGGGTGTCTTATAGACGCCTCTCCATTACTAACCTGGGCTTGATGTCAGCTGGCATTATAAGCTGACATCAACCCCAGCCCTATTACCCCACTGCCACCGCTACAGGGCAGTGGGAAGAGCGAGGCTAAGTGCCAGAATTGGCGCATCCTATGGATGCGCCATTTCTGGGACAGCTGACGGCTGGTGTTTCTTGCCTGGGAGGGGGCCAATATTCATGGCACCCTTCCTGGGCTATTAATATCAGCCCCCAGCTGTCTGCCTAGCCTTTGCTAGCTAATAAAATAGGGGGGACCCCACATCATTTTTTTGGGGGTGGTCCCCCATTTTAATAGCTAGTAAAGGCTAGGTATTCCACTGGGGGCTGATATTAGTAGCCTGGGAAGCTCCGTGGGTATTACCCCCTTCCCAGGCTTCAAACATCTGCCCCAGCCGTCTGCTTAACCTCCGCTAGAGCCTAAAATTACGGGGAACCCCACGCCAATTTTTTTTTTAATAAATCCTTTATTTTAACACTAAATGACAAGTACAGTAATCAACACTATCACTGTACTTCTTATATATGTGACTGACATGTTTCTATCTATCTAATCTATGTGTGATGCTCTATTCCTTCTATTCTAAATTGTCGGGTACCGCTGCTGAAATGCCGGCCGGCTTTTTTAAAGAGACAGTGCATGAAAACACTATTATTTTTTTTAATAAATCCTTTACACTAAATGACAAGTACAGTAAGCAACACTGTCACTGTACTTCATATATATGTGGCTGACATGTTTCTATCTATCTAATCTATGTGTGAAGCTCTATTCTTTCGGTTCTAAATTGTCGGGAACCGGTGTATGCCGCTGCTGAATTGCCGGCTTTTCATGTTTCACTGTGAGCACTGTTCCCATCGATTTGGGCAATCACTGTAATGCCACAACCACCATGGCTGTGGCATTACAGTGAGTGGCAGACAATCCCTGCATGATTGGTGCTCAAAATAGCGCCAGACATGCAGGACAAGCTTTTGGTGCACGAACAGTTATCGAACATAACCTCGAACAGCCGAATTTTTTGCAAATCGTTCGGGTTCGTCGAACAACTCGAACACCGCCCAAAACAGCTCGAATTTGAGATTGGCGAACAGTTCTAGTCTAACACCGCTCATCTCTAATGGTAATGCTATTACCGCCGATCAGAGCCTGTATTTCCTGCACTGTCACACAAGTGACAGCGCATGAAACCAGGTATATTTGGCTTCTTCCTTCACATGAATGGGGTCTTTGTTCGGGTTCAGAGTTTGGGTACTGTTCTGGTACCCAAACCTGAACTTTTGATAAACTGTTCAGCGTTTGGCTCAATTAGCCGAACCCGAACAGTCACTGGATCGCCCATCACTATTGATTTATCATTTAAGAGTTAAAACAATTGCAAATTGGCTTTACTAAAACCCTGCAATTAATATAAATATGTAATAGCTACACTTTAGTAAAGAACCTGAATTTCCCAGCACCATAACGTAAACTGAAAATAAATATGAATTAACAGTATAAACTCTTATCCATTAATGAATTCTTCTGCTTGATTGTCACCAGTCCCAATGCACAACTGGTCAATCCAGCAGGATGCATCTTTCACGTATCCACAAACCAATTAAAAGGTTAATGCCAATGTGTAGCCATTTAAAAATAGTCCATGACTTATAACAGTTCTTATTAAGGCATCCTGTATAAGATGTGCACATCAAATGGAGCCTAATCAAGCTTGCGGCAAGGATACACATGAGTGGACTATGATCATTTGCACAGTTAAGTGATTCAAAACCGGTAACATGATTGGAGTGTGTAAGTAGGCATGGCTTAAGATTAGAGATGAGCGGTGTTCGACTAGAACTGTTCGCCAATCTCAAATTCTAGCTGTTTTGGGCGGTGTTCGAGTCGTTCGACGAACGCGAACGATTTGCAAAAAATTCGGCTATTCGAGGTTATGTTCGATAACTGTTCGTGCACAAAAAGCGTGTCCTGCATGCCTGGCGCTATTTAGAGCACCAATCATGCAGGGATTGTCTGCCACTCACTGTAATGCCACAGCCATGGTGGTTGTGGCATTACAGTGGTTGCCCAAATCGATGGGAACAGTGCTCACAGTGAAACATGAAAATCCGGCAATGCAGCAGCGGCATACACCGGCACCCGACAATTTAGAACCGAAAGAATAGAGTATCACACATAGATTAGATAGATAGAAACAAGTCAGTCACATATATAAGAAGTACAGTAACAGTGTTGCTTACTGTACTTGTCATTTAGTGTAAAGGATTTATTAAAAAAAATATTAGTGTTTTCATGCACCGTCTCTTTAAAAAAGCCGGCCGGCAATTCAGCAGCGGTACCCGACAATTTATAACAGAAAGAATAGAGCATCACACATAGATTAGATACATGGAAACATGTCAGTCACATATATAAGAAGCACAGTGATAGTGTTGATTACTGTACTTGTCATTTAGTGTTAAAATAAAGGATTTATTAAAAAAAAACTTGGCGTGGTTTTCCTCGTAATTTTAGTCTCCAGTAGAGATGAGCGTTGTTCGACTCGAACTGTTCGCCAATCTCAAATTCGAGCTGTTTTGGGCGGTGTTCGAGCCGTTCGGCGAACATGAACGATTTAAAAAAAATTCAGCTGTTCGAGGTTATGTTCGATAACTGTTCGTGCACCAAAATCATAACTGGATTTTTTCTCAGTAATGATGAAAATTAATGTTAATACGCAGTTTGAGTGTAGAGCGGGGCGGGGGGAGGGGCATGGGATGGATCTCTGCAGGAATAATGAAGATCTCCATTTTTTTTTCTCTTTCCCGCATTTACAGTGGGGAGGTGCAATCTGTCAGCCTATCAGCAGCGCACACACGGAGCAAAGTGCTTTCTTTCACACAAGCAAGGGCATGTGTCATTGGCAGTGTATGTCACATATCCTTGCCCTATAAGACCCAGCCATTTTCCCCATCGCCACCATTTTCTCACTGCTGCAGCTGCGTGTTAGACGGCACCGCTGTTGCTGTGTGCGCTATATCTTGTTAATTTCAAGCCAATTTTCGCACAAATCTACAGATAGCTTGGGAGTAGGGAATAGTTGTAATTGCAGTCCTTTTAAGGACTAGGTTACAGCACTTCCTATGACTTTTATCAGGCAGGTCTGTGCTCTTAAATAGATAGGTTGGGAGTAAAGACTAATTGTAATTGCAGTCCTTTTCTGGACTAAGTTACATCAGTTCCTATCAGTTTTTGCCAGGCAGGTCTGTGCCAGTGCTCTGCAAGTTTTTTTCACAGCACAGCATTTGACTAAATCTAGCAAAGCTAATCCTTTTTGGCCTATTGCAGAGTGTTTTAGTCAGTGGAGTAGCCTATCTGTGTTGCAAGCTACACCACCTGTGTATAGAATATCAATTTTTCTACTGCACCTAGTGAAGTAAAACCTTTTGGACATAGCATCATTCTATTAGTCCATCTATACTGACCTCCATCAGGTTGCAAATTGAATATAATTTTTTTCTGCATCTAGCTCTGAAAAAATATTTGGGCTTCTAGCAGTGTGTGGGACTTGTTCTATTAGTCCATCTATACTGACCTCCACCAGGTTGCAAATTGAATATAATTTTTTTCTGCATCTAGCTCTGAAAAAATATTTGGGCTTCTAGCAGTGTGTGGGACTTGGTCTATTAGTCCATCTATACTGACCTCCATCAGGTTGCAAATTGAATATATTTTTTTTCTGCATCTAGCTCTGAAAAAATATTTGGGCTTCTAGCAGTGTGTTGGACATGTGCTATTAGTCCATCTATTCTGACCTCCATCAGGTTGAAAATTGAATATAATTTTTTTCTGCATCTAGCTCTGAAAAAATATTTGGGCTTCTAGCAGTGTGTGGGACTTGTTCTATTAGTCCATCTATACTGACCTCCATCAGGTTGCAAATTGAATATAATTTTTTTCTGCATCTAGCTCTGAAAAAATATTTGGGCTTCTAGCAGTGTGTGGGACTTGTTCTATTAGTCCATCTATACTGACCTCCATCAGGTTGCAAATTAAAAATAATTATTATCTGCATCTAGCTCTGAAAAATATTTGGGCTTCTAGCAGTGTGTGGGACTTGTTCTATTAGTCCATCTATACTGACCTCCAGCAGGTTGCAAATTGAATATAATATTTTTCTGCATCCAGCTCTGAAAAAATATATGGGCATCTAGCAGTGTGTGTGACTTGTTCTATTAGTCCATCTATACTGACCTCCATCAGGTTGCAAATTGATTATAATTTTTTGCTGCATCTAGCTCTGAAAAAATATTTGGGCTTCTAGCAGTGTGAGGGACTTGTTCTATTAGTCCATGTATACTGACCTCCATGAGGTTGCAAATTAAAAATAATTTTTATCTGCATCTAGCTCTGAAAAAATATTTGGGCTTCTAGCAGTGTGTGGGACTTGTTCTATTAGTCCATCTATACTGACCTCCAACAGGTTGCAAATTGAAAATAATTTTTTTCTGCATCTAGCTCTGAAAAAATATTTGGGCTTCTAGCAGTGTGTGGGACTTGTTCTATTAGTCCATCTATACTGACCTCCATCAGGTTGCAAATTGAATATAATTTTTTTATGCATCTAGCTCTGAAAAAATATTTGGGCTTCTAGCAGTGTGTGAGACTTGTTCTATTAGTCAATCTATACTGACCTCCATCAGGTTGCAAATTAAAAATATTTTTTCTCTGCATCTAGCTCTGAAAAAATATTTGGGCTTCTAGCAGTGTGTGGGACTTGGTCTATTTGTCCATCTATACTGACCTCCATCAGGTAGCAAATTCAATATAATTTTTTTCTGCATCTAGCGCTGAAAAAATATTTGGGCTTCTAGCAGTGTGTGGGACTTGGTCTATTAGTCCATCTATACTGACCTCCATCAGGTTGCAAATTAAAAATAATTTTTATCTGCATCTAGCTCTGAAAAATATTTGGGCTTCCAGCAGTGTGTGGGACTTGTTCTATTAGTCCATCTATACTGACCTCCAGCAGGTTGCAAATTGAATATAATATTTTTCTGCATCCAGCTCTGAAAAAATATTTGGGCTTCTAGCAGTGTGTGTGACTTGTTCTATTAATCCATCTATACTGACCTCCATCAGGTTGCAAATTGAATATAATTTTTTTCTGCATCTAGCTCTGAAAAAATATTTGGGCTTCTAGCAGTGTGAGGGACTTGTTCTATTAGTCCATCTATACTGACCTCCATGAGGTTGCAAATTAAAAATAATTTTTATCTGCAACTAGCTCTGAAAAAATATTTGGGCTTCTAGCAGTGTGTGGGACTTTCTCTATTAGTCCATCTATACTGACCTCCATCAGGTTGCAACCTGAATATATTATTTTCTGCATCTACCTCTGAAAAAATATTTGGGCTTCTAGCTGTGTGTGGGACTTGTTCTATTAGTCCATCTATACTGACCTCCATCAGGTTGCAAATTGAATATAATTTTTTTCTGCATCTAACCCAGCCAATAGTTTTGGCCTAATACCATGGTTTGGCCACTCAGCTCTGCTCGGTTCCCATCCATTGTTTTTTTGTGCAAACAAGTCCAGAGTTGTGAATTAGTTAACTACCAAAATGAGTGGAAAAAGGACTGCTTCTGGTGGAAAGGGGAATAGGCGTGTTGGGAAGGGGAAAAAAGGTTGTGTCCGTGGGGTAGGTGTTAAAGCAACAGTAAAATCTGCAGAAGAAAGACCATCTTCCAGCCAAACTTAAATGTCTACTTCTTTTAGCGGACAATGTGATAAGATACCTTTCTTACGGCCACGCCAATCGCTACAAATTCCAGATGAGGCACAAAAACAGCTGGTGCTTCAACGGATATCAAGTGCTCCTTTAAGTGGGCTCTACTCCACATCAACTTCAACATCACAAATACTCCAGTCCTCAGAGGTTTCACCCCAATCGCACTTGCTTCCTCACAGCTCCCAAATCTCCAGCTGCCCGTCTGAGTATGAGGTAGAACAGATGGTTGAGTCTGCAGAGCTGTTTACTCATACTATAGCCTGGGAATCAGAGGTCGGCTCCAGCGCTTCTGTGAATCCAGACGAGGAAATGATCTGCACTGATGCCCAGAATCTTTATGAGTCGGATCCAGGACCAGACGCAGAAGGTTCTGACCATAATGTAGACCCTCATTCCCAAACTGTAACTCCTGTTGGTGGAGACAATGAGGAAGACGATGATGAGACTCAAATACCTGATTGGAGTGACATTAGTTTTTTGTCAGGGCAGGAACAGGTTGGTTCTGAGGACGACGGGTGTGATAGCACACAGGGTGATGATGATGAGGTTGGAGATCCCACTTACTGTCAAACCACAGTCAGCCAAGAGATGAGGTCAGCAGAGGAGGTGAAGGAGAATGCTAGTGATGACGAGGTCAGGTTGCGACTTCCTGGACAGAGACGTAGTACTGGAAGCACGTCAACAACTGCATCCTCAAACACAACTCTGCCTCTCACCACAAGTCATGGTGGCTCTTCAGGTCGCATGGGTGCTAAGCCTTGCATAGCTTGGGAATTTTTTCAGATCGATAAAGATGACCCAACTCGTGTTATCTGTAACATTTGTCAGCAAAAGCTAAGTAGAGGCCAAAAAATACATAGTTTGAGTACTTTATGCATGAACCGGCACATGGACATGAAGCATAAGTTGTAGTGGGAAGCTCACTGTGCTACAATGCGGCCTAGCCGGCCGGGCCAAACACCGTCTGCCACATCTTGTGCATTCGCGGCCTCTTCATCCTCTGTGACTGGGGGGACAGGAGTCACACCTGTTTTGGGACGCAGACCTGCCACCTCTTTACCCGCAACAGCCAGCGTGATTGGCAGGTCATCATTTTCTTTGGAGGTGGTAACACCAGCTGGTGTTGAGGGCTGTCCGACATCGATAGCACCACCTTTGGATCAAGGCAACCTAACATGTCCCCCTGCATCTTCCTCACAGACCGGCAGTTTGCCGGGGACACCCTTATCAACCCCGTCTAAGCACAACAACCAGCCCTCGGTCCCTCAGATGTGGACAAGTAAAAGACCATTTCCTCCTAGCCATGAGAAAGCTAAGAGGTTGAATTTCACCATCTGCAAGCTCTTGGCTACAGAAATGCTGCCTTTCTGCCTGGTGGACACAGAGGATTTTCGAGACCTTATGTCCGTCGCAGTGCCCCAGTACCAGATGCCCAGTCGGCACTACTTCTCAAAGAAAAGTGTGCCTGCGCTCCACCAGCATGTCGCACACAACATCACCGCTTCTTTGAGAAACTCTGTGTGTGACAGGGTGCATTTCACCACAGACACTTGGACGAGTAGGCATGGACAGGGGCGTTACATGTCGCTGACTGGGCATTGGGTAACTATTATGACATCAGGACAAGGGGCTGCTGTCCAAGTCTTGCCGTCCCCACGAGTTGTGCGTCAATCCTCTTTATCTCAAAGTTCCTCCACTGCTTCTGCCTCCTCAACCTCCTCTCGGTCTTCCACCTGCACCCAATGCCTGTCTGGTCATGCCACAAGCTTTCTAACTGCACAGAAGGGATCCTGCACACTTCCTTACTATGCTGGCAGTAGGGCTCAACGTCATCAGGCGGTTTTTACTTTGAAATGTCTGGGAAATGTGAGTCACACAGCTGAGGAGTTGTGGTCAGCTCTGGAGAACCAATTTCATGAATAGTTGTCTCCACTGGACCTGAAACCAGGGAAGGCCGTGTGCGACAATGCTGCAAACCTGGGTGAGGCCCTTCACCGGGGCAACGTCACACACGTGCCTTGTATGGCTCACGTGTTGAACCTGGTTGTCCAGCAATTTTTAGCCCACTATCCTGGACTAGATGGCATTCAGCAGAGGGCACAGTCGCTGTGTGCTCACTTCTGCCTTTTGCATCCTGCAGCTCAGCGACTTACATCTTTACAGAAGTCGTTGGGCCTGCCACTTCACCGGCTAAAATGCGATGTGCCTACCCGGTGGAATTCAACTCTGCACATGTTGCGGCGACTGAGGCAGCACCGACATGCCCTGGTGCAATACGTTCTGACGTATAGCCTGGGCCAACGAGATCCAGAGGTGGGGCAAATCATGCTGGAGGAGTGGTCTCAGATCAAGAACCTATGCACCCTTCTGCACAGTTTTGAAATGGCGACGAAGATGTTTAGTGCTGACGATGCCATTATCAGCATGACTATTCCAGTGATTTACATGCTGGAGCACATGTTAAACAGAATTCGGAGTCAGGTGGTGGCACAAGAGGAGGTGGAGGAAGTAGAGGAGGAGGAGTTGCATGCGGGAGGGCTAACATCTGCAAGGTCCAGACGGTCGGCAGCACCAAGGCGGCAGGCATGTGAGGGTGGGGGAGATGGTTTTACCAGGGCGCATGGTAGCAGCCAAACTAGTGAGGAAGGTGCAGGAGCCCAGGAAAAAGTGGAGGACGAACTGATGGAAGACTCATCAGATGAGTGAGACCTTGATCACATTTCTCCCTTCTCATTGCACCCAGGAACTGCTTCCTCCCTGCTCCTGCACTACAGGGTTCCCCTTCCTCAGTGTTCCCTCCCCCCACTCCAGCCAGGGACAGGGACTGTCGTGCCCATCTCAGGGGCATATTGGTCGCCCTACCCCACGGCAATGTGGTGTAATGCATGCAGGTGTCGGGTCCTGATCCACACTTCATCCTTACCTGAGAGTGAGATATCACACCTCTGGGTGAGGTGCAATACCTCTGTAGCAACCGAGCACTCAGGGTGCTACAGTTCCATTTATCTTCAGCTTAGGTGACGTATTGTGATACAGGGCCGAGATTTGGGCTATAAAAGGGTCCCCTAGACCCCTACCCCAAGCTTTTTAAGAGAATAATATATGGCGTGCCAGGAGACTCTATGGAATGCTTTCTCAGCATCCAACGAGAGTATCTAATTACAAATTTTTAACTGCATCTAGCCCAGGAAATACTTTGTGCCTAGTAGCAGTGTCTGCTAGTCAGCGGATTATCCCGGCTGTTAAGCAAGCTACACCACCTGTAGTTTGGACACTTAATTTTTTCAAAGAAAATGCTTCGGGACCACGGGATACTCAGTGAAGAGCATCAGGAGGCACCCCAAGGCATAGGGGCTGGGACTGGCGGTAGGATGCCTTGCGGTGGAAAGCCGAGCTCGATCCTTATAAAAGCTTTTTAACTGCAGCAGCTTTAGTGAACGCTACTGGAGCTGGAATTACGCGGCTGCTGGCATGAGACTTGCCCTCCAATAGATCCTTGTAAAAGGATTTAAAGTGTATTGATTCAAATTAGAGAGACAATTTAAATGAAAAAGTTTAGAGCTGCCTCCACCACAGGGGGGCTCGCTCGACCCACCAGCAGACAGACACCAGTATTGGGAGAGGGGGGCTTGCCGTCTGGGTCCACCGCGGCTCTGGCACAAACCCGGCGACACGGAGGTGGCACGGGCAGGAATGGACTGGCCGTGTCGGCTTCTCACTTTTTGGATTTTAGAAGGGCATGACATGCCTATATCTGTGTCTCCCCCTCCTTTTACTCCTCCACCTCTTTTCTTTTCGCATGACTATATGTACTTGTCACTTTTCCATGTGTTAGTTATGTCTTCTGAGCAGTTTGTCAGCTTTTGGACACCTTTGAAGGTGTTTTCTATGTTTTTCTATGTGTTTTTGTTTGCCTGCCATTGGTCTTAACGGTGTTCAAAGGTGTTCGACGAACAGTTAGACGAACAGTTTGGCGAACACACGGGTGTTCGACGAACCGAACCGAACTCGAACACTACGGGGGTGGCTCAACACTAGTCTCCAGCGGAGGTTAAGCAGATGGCTGGGGCAGAGGTTTGAAGCCTGGGAAGGGGGTAATACCCATGGAGCTTCCCAGGCTACTAATATAAGCCCCCAGCTGAATACCTAGCCTTTATTAGCTATTAAAATGGGGGACCCCCAAAAAAATGACGTGGGGTCCCCCCTATTTTAATAGCTAGCAAAGGATAGGCAGACAGCTGGGGGCTGATATTAATAGCCCAGGAAGGGTGCTATGAATATTGGCCCCCTCCTAGGCTAGAAACACCAGCCGTCAGCCGCCCCAGAAATGGCGCATCCATAGGATGCGCCAATTCTGGCACTTAGCCTCGCTCTTCCCACTGCCCTGTAGCGGTGGCAGTGGGGTAATAGGGTTGGGGTTGATGTCAGCTTATAATGCCAGCTGACATCAAGCCCAGGTTAGTAATGGAGAGGCGTCTATAAGACACCCCCATTACTAACCCATAGTCAAAGTTACAAAAAAACACAAACACCCAGAATAAAGTCCTTTAATTGAAATAAAGACACAACTCTTTATTGTTCTAAATTAAACCATACTTACCATCACGCCCATTCCAGCTGAAGCCAACGATCTCCTGCAATAAAAGTAAAATAATAAAGCAACATCATCCTTACCTTTCCATGGTTCCCATGACAGCTTCAGCTCTGCTACATTCACATGACAGGCTGGACCGCAGCAGAATGCTGCCATCCAGCTTGCCATGCCTCAGACTCTGAGAAGCACAGGCATGCTTGCACTCCTCAGTGTCTGGCTGTGATGGCATCCAGATGAGATGAGTTCATGTCCAATGAACTCAGCTCACCACAAGCACGTTACTGACAGCGTGGGAAAATGATGTTGCTTTATTATTTTACTTTTATTGCAGGAGATCGTTGTGTGTCTTTATTTCAATTAAAGGACTTTATTCTGGGTATTTGTGCTTTTTTGTAACTTTGACAATGGGGCTAGGTATTCAGCTGGGGGCTGATATTAGTAGCCTGGGAAGCTCCGTGGGTATTACCCCCTTCCCAGGCTTCAAACATCTGCCTCAGCCGTCTGCTTAACCTCCGCAAGAGACTAAAATTACGGGGAACCCCACGCCAATTTATTTTTTAATAAATCTTTTATTTTAACACTAAATGACAAGTACAGTAATCAACACTGTCACTGTACTTCTTATAAATGTGACTGAAATGTTTCTGTCTATCTAATCTATGTGTGATGCTCTATTCTTTCTGTTATAAATTGTCGGGTACCGCTGCTGAATTGCCGGCCAGCTTTTTTAAAGAGACGGTGCATGAAAACACTAATATTTTTTTAATAAATCCTTAAACACTAAATGACAAGTACAGTAACCAACACTGTTACTGTACTTCTTATATATGTGACTGACATGTTTCTATCTATCTAATCTATGTGTGATGCTCTATTCCTTCTTGTCTAAATTGCCAGGTACCGGTGTATGCCGCTGCTGAATTGCCGGCTGGCTTTTTTTAAAGAGAGTGTCTTCTGAGCAGTTTGTCAGATTTTGGACACCTTTGAAGGTGTTTTATATGTGTTTCTATGTGTTTTTGTTTGCCTGCCATTGGTTTTAATGGTGTTCGACGGTGTTCGACGGTGTTCTAAGGTGTTCGATGAACAGTTCTTCGAACATCCCGGTGTTCGACGAACCGAACCCGAACACTACTGGGGTGGCTCAACACTACTGAAGATGAAAATAGTTAACAGAATTTGAGCCTATGTGCTGCCACGGAAAGAGAACTAGGGTTTGGAATGGATGTGGGGAGCATGGGGAAACTAAATAAAATGGGGCCAAAGACAAATTCAAACCTGTTACACATGAAAGGTCCACAGAATATTTGAAAATCATATAAAAATTGGTATATCTTTAAAAATACAATACAGACCAAAAGTTTGGACACACCTTCTCATTTAAATATTTTTCTGTATTTTCATGACTATGAAAATTGTACATTCACACTGAAGGCATCAAAACTATGAATTAACACATGGGGAATTATATACTTAACAAAAAAGTGTGAAACAACTGAAAATATGTCTTATATTCTAGGTTCTTCAAAGTAGCCACCTTTTGCTTTGATGACTGCTTTGCACACTCTTGGCATTCTCTTGATGAGCTTCAAGAGGTAGTCACTGGAAATGGTCTTCCAACAATCTTGAAGGAGTTCCCAGAGATGCTTAGCACTTGTTGGTCCTTTTGCCTTCACTCTGCGGTCCAGCTCACCCCAAACCATCTCGATTAGGTTCAGGTCTGGTGACTGTGGAGGCCAGGTCATCTGGCGTAGCACCCCATCCCTCTCCTTCTTGGACAAAGAGCCCTTACACAGCCTGGAGGTGTGTTTGGGGTCATTGTCCTATTGAAAAATAAATGACGGTGTAACTAAACGCAAACCGGATGGAATAACATGCCGCAGCAAGATGCTGTGGTAGCCATGCTGGTTCAGTATGCCTTCAATTTTGAATAAATCTCCAACAGTGTCACCAGCAAAGCACCCCCACACCATCACACCTTCTCCATGCTTCACGGTGAGAACCAGGCATGTAGAGTCCATCCGTTCACCTTTTCTGCATCGCACAAAGACACGGTGGTTGGAACCAAAGATATCAAATTTGGACTAATCAGACCAAAGCACAGATTTCCACTGGCCTAATATCCATTCCTTGTGTTCTTTAGCCCAAATTTGTCTCTTCTGCTTGTTGCTTGTCCTTAGCAGTGGTTTCCTAGCAGCTATTTTACCATGAAGGCCTGCTACACAAAGTCTCCTCTTAACAGTTGTTGTAGAGATGTGTCTGCTGCTATAACTCTGTGTGGCATTGACCTGGTCTCTAATCTGAGCTGCTGTTAACCTGTGATTTCTGAGGCTGGTGACTCGGATAAACTTACCCTCTGAAGCAGAGGTGAATCTTGGTCTTCCTTTGCTGGGGCGGTCCTCATGTTAGCCAGTTTCTTTGTAGCGCTTGATGGTTTTTGCAACTGCACTTGATGACACTTTCAAAGTTTGCCCAATTTTTCGGACAGACTGACCTTCATTTCTTAAAGTAATGATGGCCAATCGTTTTTCTTTACTTAGCTGTTTTTTTCTTGCAATAATACAAATTCTAACAGTCTATTCAGTAGGACTATGAGCTGTGTATTCACCTGACTTCTGCACAACACAACTGATGGTCCCAACCCCATTTATAAGGCAAGAAATCCCACTTATTAAACCTGACGGGCACACCTGTGAAGTGAAATCCATTTCCGGTGACTACCTTTTGAAGCTCATCAAAAGAATGCCAAGAGTGTGAAAAGCAGTCATCAAAGCAAAAGGTGGCTACTTTGAAGAACCTAGAATATAAGACATATTTTCAGTTGTTTCACACTTTTTTGTTAAGTATATAATTCCACATGTGTTATTTCATAGTTCTGATGCCTTCAGTGTGAATGTACAATTTTCAAAGTCATGAAAATGCAGAAAAATCTTTAAATGAGAAGGTGTGTCCAAACTTTTGCTCTGTACTGTATATCATTAACCTTGGATACTGCCAAGATATAAGTGACATAAAGAGGCAAATTGATAAAAAAAAATGAAACTAAGATGAAAGACAAAATTAAAAATAAACAATAAAATTAAAAGAAGAAAAATACAGAGGAAAAGCTATAATGAAAAATGAATAATAAATGATTAAATAAAAAATAATGAGTGAAGTATATAATCTCAAGATTTTGACTACAAGAAGTACATGGTTGGTAAGTGAGAAATAAGGTATGAAGAAAGGAAAAATATGTTGTTTTAAGAGTCAAGGGACTGAAGTATGAAATTATAACAAGGATAATAAGGCTGACGTTGAAGCGTGCGTCCGGGTGGGCACTTCATCATTTGTCCCTTTGCCTCTGACTGCTACCCAGGTACATATATTAATCTTATTTAAGCCATTCACCTCTATTTGGTTTGGTCTACTATAGCACACAGGTCAGGATTCCCCTTCATTATAACACTCTTTCCATCCTGAGGTATCCTTGCACTATTGCACTTTATTGTTGGTTTGTTCTAGGAGACTTTACATGTTATGCATGTTATATTATGTCATATACTCTCCATGTTAAAAAAGCATACATTGCGATACCCTGCCTTTATCTCAATTTTGCATATATGTCTATGATATACATTTATATCTTGAGAACACATGTTAGATCAGTACCTCCTTTCTGGTTGTTTTCCAACACCCTTCACATGTATTTTATCTTGCTTTAATAAAGTTTGTTATATATTTTATAATATCTGACCTTGTTTCGGTTGAATTTCTTTGGTTACAATTTTCTTTGGTATGATTCTAATTTTTTTTTGTAAATATGAAGATTTGCTGTGTTTTGAGTAATTAAGCCTGCCTGATTACAAGGCTAACAGGGATACTTTTTCATAGTTTTAAAAGCATGAAAATTCTGTCAGTGCACTGTTATTAAATGGCCTGTTGTTTGCTACTGGTTATCATCATTTTATATGGTTAGATTTCTTTGACATATGGCTGCAATTGAGTGAAAAAACTTGAGAAAGGTTGAGTTCAGTCATAGGAGACATCAAGGTGTCGCTTTTCAGAGCAATTAGAGAATTTGCAATATTTGCACTCTGCACCAAATCATTTCACTATAAATCAAGTTTTTGGGAAAAAAAAATCAGTGAATGGCGACTAAATTTTCAAAAGATTTGCTCACCTTTATTAGTTTTCATTTATTACCCGATATGCAAACTGCCTCTTTGGAGAAAAAGAGGACTTGAACTCTATATCGCCACCTATTGGAAGCAGCAATCCTACAAGTCACAATCAACCCTTTAACGAGTCATGCAATATGTCTTAGGATAAAAGCCAAATCAGAATCTCAATTTGCAGACATGGTGTTTCGGGCTGTTGGCACTCGTCAGTGCAAAGTATGAGAACTGATTTGGCTAGATGAGAGGCTCTGGACTGAGGTCTAAGGGGAAGCGTTTCTCCTTGTGGAGAGTGACATATCAGATATGGCATGTCAAGGTAGGGAGGCTAATTCGCCGTGCAATGCTCCTCTGGGAAATGTAATATGAAAATTGCCTCTTCAGAGAAAAAGAACCCCAAATATTGTTTTAGATTGTGCCTATACAATAGTTTATGAGGGGTTACTATCTATTTACTGTATTTTCTTTTCATCTCTGATTACTAAGAGATTTTGGTGATTGAATTATGTTTGACACAGTTATAAATGTGTCCCCTTTGTGTAATGTGTTCAGCCAAAATTAAACCAAGTGCTGTTCAATTATTAAGAATCTATTTTATTATCATCGCTAGCAATATTAATTCAAAATTACAGGTCCCATACAATGTAATGTTCATCCACTTTTCTTACCACTGTGAAATCCTGCTTCATAAATAATATAAATTCATACCATCAAGTGTGAAAAAATACATAATAACAGAGATGGCAAAAAAAAGACTTCTCAAAAAAACAAAATGTAATGTGACATTCCAATAAAGGTCAGTGCAAGAAATGTAATTAAAACTTCAGATAGCATTAAATGTTCCAGTAATGAAATTTCAATAAAAGGCATGCTACATAAATCACTTATTTTTTTCGAGAGTAGTTGCTTGCTCTTTTAAAACATTTTTTAAAATACAATGTTCTTCATTTACTGTTACTAGTTAAATGATTTATTAAATATATGGACATTGATCTGCAAATGCAATTAGGTTGACTACAGTTTTGTAAAGCAAAAATAAAAAAATATGTATTTAACAAAACACATTCAGGTTACACCATTTATTGTGGAATAAAACAAAGATGAATTGCAGTGTTACTTGGATTTTAATTTGAATAATATTATGCATTACTTTTATGTTTAAATGCTTTATTGGATTATTTTATTTGAATAATACAAAAAAATTACAGAAAAATAACATCAAGAAAAAGCAAATATATGAAAAATAGAAACGAGCTAGTGTCCTGGAAATTGTATGAGACAAATGTCCGACAAATTCAATTCAAACAGGATAAACTTTGTTCAAATTGAAATTGTCATGAAAAATCATTTATTATTCCCTCCATCTCTCCAGACTCCAAACGATAATAAATGGATGGTAGGAAGGGGTAAAAAATAAAATGTAATACTCACCTGTCCTACTTGGAGGAAACAAGCAGAGAAATGCAAATCAGATCAGAATCAGATTTTAGCATATATTGGTTTATTTACTTTATATTTTATTTTTTTCATAAATTGCACTCTAAAACTTGTGTTTTCTTGCAGAAATAGATTTCTTAAGAGTAAATGGTATACATCTAGATATAGTGAAATAAGGATGAATATTCTACCCTCTACTTAATAAAGAGCAATATCACAGTTTTATTAACACTTTTTGCTAGTGATGAATTGTTTGTGATTAACAACTTTCCAAGTAATTATCAAGTAGGTTAATTTTAGCATTTAAACAATTCAGTACGATTTATTTATTATGCATTGTTGTATAATGTTTAGCTTGTGCTTTTTCTTATGTTTTATTTATATCCCAATAGACAGTTACTATTGCACTGAACAAATAAATACATGCAATTTCTTTAATTCAAGGAAATTAAATCATAAAGTAAACCGAACTTTGGATTTCTTAAAGTGTAACTGTTCAGAATAAACTGAATGCCGAATAACTCTAATTCTAGTCATTATATAACATGCAACATGCATTTTATGCTAGTTTTACCCTCTCCAGCCTTTATCTCTAAGTTTCAGTTGTCTGTAAGCTAGTAGGTGGTGATTAGCTGGTATGTGTCCCATGAACAATAGTCAGAGAAATGAGGAATTCTTGCTCCCTGTCTCTCTGTAGCGCATAATAAGTAGTGGCAGCTGTACTGAGCACGTTATACAACAGTACTGAGTTGTGTAGCTGTTAATCCAACACTGGAGTGAGATAAACAATTAGTATAAAATCTCACAGGACTATGTGTGTCTGTACATCTCTATTTTAATGTGCATCTCACTCTGCTCTTTCCTCCTCTTCCCCCTCATCTCTTTAATAGGAAGCTGTAATCTGATACTTTAGTTAGCTGGTAGTTTTGGTTTTGATCAAGATGGATTTTAGTAGTTTTAGGGTGAATGGTGACTTGAGTCGATAAATGGAAGAAGTGACTTATTATTGTCAGGAGAAACATACAGGTGCATCTCACTAAATTAGAATATCATCAAAAAGCTAATTTTTTTCAGTTCTTCAATACAAAAAGTGAAACTCATATTATATAGAGTCATTACAAACAGAGTGATCTCTTTCAAGTGTTTATTTCTGTTAATGTTGATGATTATGGCTTACAGCCATTGAAAACACAAAAGTCATTATCTCAGTAAATTAGAATACTTTATAACAACAGTTTGAAAAATGTTTTTAAATCCGAAATGTTGGCCTACTGAAATGTATGTTCAGTATATGCACTCAACACTTGGTCGGGGCTCCTTTTGCATCAATTACTGCATCAATGCGGCGTGGCATGGAGGCGATTAGCCTGTGGCACTGCTGAGGTGTTATGGAACCCCAGGTTGCTTAGATAGCAGCCTTCAGCTCATCTGCATTCTTGGGTCTGGTGTCTCTCATCTTCCTCTTGACAATACCCCATAGATTCTCTATAGGGTTAAGGTCAGGCGAGTTTGGCCAATCAAGCACAGTGATACTGTTGTTTTTAAAGCAGGTGTTGGTACTTTTGGCAGTGTGGACAGGTGCCAAGTCCTGCAGAAGAATGAAATTTCCATCTCCAAAAAACTTGTTGGCAGAGGGAAGCATGAAATGCTCTAAAATTTCCTGGTAGACAGCTGAGCTGACTCTGGTCTTGATAAAACACACTGGACCTACACCAGCTGATGACATGGCTCCCCAAACCATCACTGATTGTGGAAACTTCACACTAGACCTCAAGCAGCTTGGATTGTGTGTCTCTTCACTCTTCCTCCGGACTCTGGGACCTTGATTTTCAATTGAAAATTGGAACTCTGGGACCTTGTGGAGTGTGTCATTGACTGCCTTCTGGACATCTGTCAAGTTAGCAGTTTTCCCCATGATTGTAGAGCCTACTGAAATAGACTTAGAGACCTTTTTAACCCCTTTACAGCTCATGACGTATTAATACACGTCAGTGCCCTGGGCTTTAAGAGCTTGACCCGTATTAGTACGTCATCGCGATTGCGTGCGCACACAGGCTGTGCAGGCGCGATCGCCGCCGGGTGTCAGCTGATTGTCACAGCTGACACCCGGTACTATGTGCAGGGAGCGGTCCTGCACCGCTCCCAGCACATTAACTCCCGAAATGCTGCAATCGAAGTCGATCGCAGCATTGCGGTGGCAAGGGGAGGTGATCGGTATACTCACCTCCTCTTCCGGCCTCCAGCGCTGTCTGTCGCGGCTTCCCGGGTGTTGCCATGTCGACCTGATGTCGTCATGACAACATCTGGGTCACCAGACAGCAGTAAGATAGTTTGGACATGCGCAGTGCATCTCCAAACTATCTTCTCCCTGTCCAGCGCTGACTGCCTGCATGGCACAGGGATGGTGCTGCATTCCTGTGCCATGCAGGTGATCAGGATAAAAAAAGTGAAAGTCCCATAGTGGGACAAAGTAAAAAAATAAAAAAAACTCCCAGAAAATGAAAAAAAAAAAGAAAAAAATTGTAAAAATATAAAAAAAAAAATAAAAAAAATAATCCACTAAAAATAAAAATATAATGTACCCATCAATAAATATTATTAAGAAAAAAAAACAAACAAACAATAAAAGTACACATATTTGGTATCGCCGCGTCCGTAACGACCTGGCCTATTAAACTGTTCCACTAGTTAACCCCTTCAGTGAACACGGTAAAATATAAAAATAAAAAACAAAGCAAAAAACAATGCTTTATCATCATACCACCAAACAAAAAATGGAATAACATGTGATCAAAAAGACGAATATAAATAAAAATGGTACCGCTCAAAACATCATCTTGTCCCACAAAAAACAAGCTACCATACAGCTCCATCATCTGAAACATCATAAAGTTACAGCTCTCAGAATAAAGCGATGCAAAAAAAATTTTTTTTATATAAAATAGCTTTTATTGTGTAAAAGTGCCAAAACATAAAAAATGATATAAATGTGGTACCGCTGTAAACGTACTGACCCGAAGAATAAAGCTACCTTATCAATTTTACCACAACCGGAGCAGAATAAAAAAATGTAAAAAAAACACAATTCCTGAATTGTTGGTTTTTGTTTATTCTGCCTCCCAAAAGCTGGAATAGAAAGCGATCAAAAAATGTCATGTGCCTGAAAATGGCACCAATAAAAATGTCAACTCATCCCTCAAAAAACAAGCCATCACATGACTCTGTCGGCAAAAATATGGCGATGCAAAAACTAGATTTTACAAAATATGTGTCTTTTAGTGTGTGACAGCTGTCAATCATAAAAACCCGATATGATTCTGGTATCGCTGTAATCGCACCAACCCGAAGAATAAAGTAATCTCATCACTTATACCGCACGAGGAATGGCGTAAAAAATAAACACTAGGGCTGAGGTTGGGGTTGTGCTAATGTTAGGGTTGGGGTTGTTTTTTTTTTAAAAAGTAAAAAAAAAAATTAAAAAACAGATGACGATATGGCAACTAGTGTTGAACGCAAGTGCTCGCTACTTGAGTTTGCATCGGGTGCTCGGGTATGCACTGAGTATCACGGGTGCTCGAGTCTCCGCCCCATATGCTTCGCGGCCAAAAAAACCTTGCGGGGATTGCCTGCCATGCACGAGCTATCCCGCATGTTTTTTTGGGGGTGTCTAATAACCGTGAAACATGCGGGCGGGGACTCAAGCATTTCACTTGAGCACCCGTGATACATGGTACATACCTGAGTACCCGATGCAAACCCAAGTAGGGAGCACTTGCGCTCAAGAGTAATGACAACTTATTCAATATGATGACCTAATGTTATCGAATTCTGTGTCGTACCTCTGGGTTCAAAATGTTCACTATACCCCTTAATAAAATCCTTGCGGGGTATAGTTTCCAAAATGGGGTCACTTGTGGGGGAGCTCCACTGTTTAGGCACATCAGGGGCTCTCCAAACGCGACATGGTGTCCGCTAACAAATTGAATGGAAAATCGGCTCAAATTGTTAGCGGACACCATGTTACATTTGGAGAGCCCCTGTGTGCCTAAACATTGGAGCTCCCCCACAAGTGACCCCATTTTGGAAACTAGACCACCCAAGGCACCTATCTAGATGCATAGTGAGCACTTGGAACCCCCAGGTGCTTCTCAAATAGATTCGTAAATATGAAAAAGAGACCGCTAAGAGACCGCTGTATCCTGTGTGTTACGTGTCAGCGCGTCACACAAGTCTCGCGCGCTTTCTGCAGGAAGTGCACGCTTTCCCTATCCGAGATCACGCGAGAAGCGGAAGTCACCGGCCGGGACTCCGCTCTCGCTCCAGATAACAGTCACGGTATCTGCTGACAGGACGCCACCGACTCTGGGACTACTGTCCTATTTAGATCCAAGTAGACCTCTCCAACTGTGAGTAACTGGACATTGCGCTGCTTCGTCAACATACACCGCTTTACCCTATATTGATTAACCGGCCGGTTTTCTCCTAGAACCAGGCCTATCTATACATAGAGGCTACCCCTACCATTTAATTCTCCTATCTAGCACCGACCGGCTCTAGGACCTAGGGGAACCACCGTGCCATAAACAAACTCCCCTGACAAGGTATACCTATTAAGGATTCTCCAACCTTGACTTGGTTGACATCTTGCTTCACCTGACCCATGTGACTTACCTCACTACAGGTATATTTGTTATAACCACCAGGACGTACAGGGTCACCTCTGTATGAGACCCACCAGACCTTCCCTTGACTGCTACAGGTCACCTACTGGAGCACACCTGCATCATCAGGTAATTATTCACTACCTAATTATAGCCCCCACCAGGGCAAAAATAATTTTTTACCTACTTTCTACCTTCGCACGTAGGTAGAATAAAGTGATAATTGAGGACACCAGTTCTACAGGAAGCCCAGAGCCCCTGGACCTCTTCTTACCCGAAACTAATATCCGCCCGGATTACAATCGGTACATTCATTCTATTTACTTTGCAGCACCTCTCTATTTTAATTAATCCTCCATACCTATTATTTAGCCCCGTAGGTTCTCCCACCATGGAATAAAATCACCTACGTAGCAGTCCATAGTCCATGGTACTTATCCACCAGTGAAGAAATAAGAACAAGTACCCTATAACAGGTACATTGGTTACCATCTATCTCATCTAGACCTTATCAAAGAATCCCACTAAACTAACCCCCCTTACCCTTTTCCACAGGTTTTACACCTCTGGACTAAGTTAAGGATCATCTTCTATCAAAATAAGTTACTTCTATTCTCTAAGATATACTGGCCTCTGGTTCGGAGACTTCATCAACTTTTAACTGTTTTTAATACTTTTTATCTATTTATTTGAAATAAAGCTCATTTAATTTTTATCCAATCTACGACTAGTCCTTAGTAACGCCTTCTCATTGGTATCTCCCTAATTTCCCTTTTCCCACTTCCCAAGCGCGAATTATACTCCTACTTGTATTGGTAATTTCCAATTTCACTTGAAAATATAAAACATTAAAAACTGATGGCTGCTACACATTTTAAAAAAGTAGGGACAGGGTTAACAAATGGCTGGAAAATTAAATGGCATTAATAAAAAAACAGTTGGCGAGTCCATTAGAAATTAAGGCACATGACTGTGTATAAAAAGAGCATGTTAGCAAGGCAGAGTCTCTAAGAAGAAAGATGGTCTGAGAATGCCATACAACTGCATCTAAGTATTGTGGAACAAGTTTAGAAAAATGTTCTTCAACATAAAAGTGCAGAGTTTGAATATCCCATCATCTACAATATATAATAATATCATGAAAAGATTCAGAAATTTTGGAGAAAGCTATGTGCTCAAGGGACAAAGCCTACTGCAAAAATTGGATGCTCATGATCTACGGTCATGCAGGCAGCACTACTTTAAAAACAGGCATGATTCAGTTGTATAAATAACTGCATTGGCACAGGAATACTTCAAGAAATAATTTTCTGAAATCACAGTTCACCGAACAATTCACAAATACAAGTTAAAGCTTTATCATTCAATGGAGAAGCCATGTATCAGAATAATCCAGATTCACTGTCATCTTCAATAGTCCAAAATTTATTTAAAATGGACTGAGGCAAAATGGAAAACTGTTATGTGGTCAGATAAATCAAAATGTGAAATTCTTTATGAAAACCATGTACTGTAGACTTAAGATGAGAATGATCATCCAGCTTTAAATATTGCAGAGTTCAAAAGCCTGCATGTCTGATGGTATGGGGTTTCATTAATACCTAAGGCATGGGCAGTAGTGATCAGCGAGCATGCTCATTACTCGAGATTTAAGAGCATGGTCGGGTGTTTTCCGATTATCTTCGGCGTGCTTGAATGTTATGTTTGAGTCACTGTGTGTGCATGATTTGAGACTGTTTGACAGCTTTAATTGTTAGGCATTCCTCACATGTATTAAAGCTGTCAAACAGTCGTGAATCATGAATACATAGTGATTCAAACATAACATTCGAGCACGCCGCAAATACTCGAGCATGCTCTCCGAAAGGGTTAACCGAACACACTCGCTCATCACTAATGGGCAACTTACACATGTCAAAAGGCAATATCAATACTGAGCATTATATAAAGGTTTTAGAAAAACATATTCTCCCATCTACACATCTATTTCAGGGAAGGGCTTGTATTTCTCAGCAAGACAATGTTAAACCACATACTGCATCCATCATAACAGCATGGCTTCAGACAACAGGAGCTTGAGTGATGAACTAGCTGCCTGCAGTCCATACCTTTCACCAAAAGAAAACATTTGACAGATTATGAATTGAAAAATCCAGCAAAGAAGACCCAAGAATAGTGATGAGAATTCAGGTGAAATTCAAATTTGCTTGTTTGTGTGGACTTTTCCAGGAAATTTGATTTGAAGTTAAGTTATTCTCTGTAAATGTAATGTTCCTTATTATGCTCTGCAATCTCTGTATACATCAGTGCATAATAAATGTAAGATGTAAAAAACAACTTACCATGCAAATGTACCTAGAAGTATACCTATTTGAACCCTCCGCCTTCACAAATCCGGTCCTTGCCACATCTAATTTCACTGTTGCGAGAGCTGAAATATGTGGGCCTCTTAAGTATCCTTACATGCGAAAGTGCATGGGAACTTCAGCACTTGCAGCGGCAATCAGAAGAGTGACAGCGATGAGCAAAGGGACTAGAGAGGTGAGCAGTAAGGCAAATATAAGTAGTATTTCTTATTTTTGAACATTTTAATTGTCTTTTATTGTTCAGAAAAATACAAACTGTGGATTTTTATATTATTAGAGTAAAATTCAATTCCATGCATATATATTTGCTCACCTCTTCCCATGACTGTTGAGCAGCTAGAATAATTCATCAGACAATAATGGGACTATATTCTTTCCAAAAAAAACAGCAATTGGTCTCCTTACTCATTTTAGAGAGATTTTAGGATGGAGAGAATATGTTACCGCTCACAGCTAAGCAATAGAAATAGAGAGTCCTAAAACACAAGACTCCAGACAGTAAGGTGTATAACTATAGCACTGAGGAAGATGGCAGTAAAGTAACAGTCTGTGAAGAAAATACAGAGGTTAAATTCATAGGCTGAATAAAATATAAGGAGGTGCCAGCAATAGTGCCAGAGTGATTGATTTGGGGTTACTAGTATCTGTCCTGCTGCATTTGACTTACAATTGCATGTGTTTTTATTCATTATGCAGTAGAATGCAGAAACACGACAGCACATTTTTTAAAGAAAAAAAAATTAAAATAATGTCAGACTGTGTGCTTGTCACAAATGAGTTTTTACATTTCTTATGCAATCATCTTATTGAAAGGTAGAAAATAATAATAACTTTTTTTAAATACAAAAGAAAATTACCCAAACTCCAGACAGTTAACTGTTACTGTTTACTTCACAAAGTATACATGTATCAAACAAATTTCTATTTTGATTATCTTTTTATACTTGACATATTTTGCACATGTACACGATGACATTTCCATGTTGCAAGAGCTGGCTTTTTTGGTCCTGTACCTACAAAGCATTTATTTTAATATTTTTGCTCATGGTGTTGATGTACCGCTGTGTATAATACAAGTATCAAGTCCCCTAAGGGGACTATTAAATAAAATAAAAAGTAAAAAAAAAATGTTTTTAAAGATCTGAAAAAAACACAAAAGTTAAAAACACCCCCCTTTTGCCCAATTAAAAATAAAACATATAGGGAAAACGTACTCATGTTTGATTTCACTGCATTCATAAAAGTTTGATCTCTCAAAATATAAAATAAGTTAATCCATCCTGTAAATGGCGAGAAAAAAATCTAATTCCAGAATTGTGCTTTTATCACCACAGTGACATTGCAATAAAATGCAATAAGAAGCAATCAAAACATTGTATTTACCTATATATGGTGTCTGTAAAAACATCAGCTTAGGGCGCAAAAAAAATTAGCTCTCACCTAGCATTATATATCAAAAAATTAAAATGTTACAGGTCTCAGAAAATGACAGCACAAGCAAAATTGCATGTTTAATATCTCAGCCTTCTCTTTGTTCCTTATAATTGTATTATTATGTTATAAGGAGCCAATGCCATTGGATTTTTTTTTTGCATTAATATTTTTATAAATTTTGATACATTTATATGTTAATGGCGATTTATTTATCTGTATCTAACTTTGCTAGCTTGATGTGTTCGTTTCCCATTGCAATTTAATACTCCAGGAATGCTATTTCAGACTTCTTTGCATTCATGGTTTGATATGCCCTTTGTTTTTGTCTTATTATAATACTGCCCAGTTATACTTATTATAGTACTGCCTAATAGTTTTTTTGTATATTCTGGGACATTTTACTACCGGAGGGTGTACACTTTCCACAAGGTTCTAGCAATATATCTTTAACATGCTTAATTTTTATTTGGTATCCCCAGTTACCAGGACATAAGCCCAATCTACAAGACTAAGCTTTTCCCTTAATTAATAGAATCTAGCTTTCTTAAAATTCCTATTTTTTGTATTTTTCATTTGAAATGTTTTACTGAATATTAATTTAAAACATACCATATCGTGGTCACTGCTACTAAAATGTTTACAAAATGTTCACAGACCTGTACATCTGATATTGTACCTGGTCTATTTGACATGTTCAGATCCATCAAATTATCTCTTCTTGTTGGTTCATCAACCAACTGGAGGAGGTAATTGTTTTGAACAACAATGTGGCTCAGTGGTTAGCACTGCAGCACTGGGGTCCTGGGTTCAAATCCCACCAGCGACAACATCTGGAAGGAGTTTGTATGTTCTCCCCGTGTTTGCGTGAGTTCCCTCCGGGTCCTCCAGTTTCCTCCCACATTCCAAAGACATGCTGATAGGGAATGTAGATTGTGAGCCCAAATGGGGACAGTGCCCATAATATCTGTAGAGTACTGTGGAATTAATGGCGCTATATAAGTGAGTGAAATAAATTGTGGATACGAATTTACAGTTTTAAGCATAACTAACAGACTTCATATCACATTGAATGCAATGAAAATTAAAATCCCACATAATAAAGAGCCTACTATTTGCTGCCTTTTCCATTTGTTGCAGCATTTCATCTTCTACCTGTTTAGCTATGTTAGGAGTCTTATAGTAAACTTCAATTGATCATTTACCTAATTTTTCATCTCGGTGTATATTTACTAGTGTTGAGCGAACATGCGCGGCACTGCTCGGTACTCGCCCGAGCATCATGCTACTCGAGATGTTCGGCGAGCACCAAGCATTTCCGGGTTACTCGGGCGGGAGCTCGGGTCTCCGCCCTGCATGTTTGGCGCTCTTTACAGAGCCAATGAACATGCACTGTAATGCCACAGCCATGTTGTTTGTGGGCATTACAGCGATTGGCTGGCCGCACAGTGCCACCTCGAGTATTTAAAACCAGGCGCCGCCATCTTGGACACAGTCGCTCCGGATTAGACAGTGTAGGGACAGCGCTGCTGATTTAGGGAGAGATATAAACTGCGAAATAGTTAGTGTAGGGTCTGTAAAGGCTGCCAGAACAAACAGTCCTTTTCAGGACTAATATCCATCCCAGAAACCAGGCAGGCAGGCTGTATAGGAGACACAGTGGTTATACCAGCAAATGCTGCATTACAGTCCTGTGTGCTCCTGTTGCTGAAATTGCTGGACTTAGCATCAGGTGTCGGGGGCCAGGAAAAATCTAAAAAAAATCTAAATCCTCCTTTTTTTTCCCTCCTTCACAATGTTCAAACACCCGTCTTATTAACCTTTTGGTGTGTCCCCCCCCCCCCCCAAAAAAAAAGCGTGTATCTGATTTTTCAGACACAGATATAACTGTTGAAAATAGTCTGGTGTAGGCTTGAGAAACAGAAGTGTTGTTTTGCACTTCCACGGTTCAAACCTCTGTGTTATCCATTTTGGGCCATTTGTATCAAAAAAAAAAAACAGTTTGAGTGTGTCGCTCACTGTTCAGCCGCAAATCTATATATTTAAAAAAGTCTGGTATACCCCAGTAAACAATAACTGTGGTATTGCTATCCCACGGTAAAAAATTCTATTATTCAGGTTTTGGTATATTTTCCGTAAAGAAAAACAGTAATATCTCCTAACTGTTGTGACACAAAAATATATCTGTTGAAAATAGTCTTGTGCAGGCCTGACATCCCAGCGTGGTTTCGCAGTTCCACGGGTCAAATTGCTGTACTATCCAGTTTTGGGCCTTTGGAATCTAAAAAAAAAAGCAGTTTGAGTGTGTCGCTCACTGTTCAGCCGCAAATATCTCTATTTAAAAAAGTGTGGTATACCCCAGTAAACAATAACTGTGGTTTTGCCATCCCACGGTAAAAAATCTCTATTATTCAGCTTTTGGTAGTTTTTTCCATAAAGAAAAACAGTAGTGTCTCCTGACTGTTGTGACACAAAATTATATCTGTTGAAAATAGTCTTGTCTAGGCCCGACATTCCAGTGTGGTTTTGCAGTTCCATGGGTCAAATCGCTGTACTATCCAGTTTTTGGCCTTTGGTATCTAAAAAAAAGCAGTTTGAGTGTGTCGCTCACTGTTCAGCCGCAAATATCTCTATTTAAAAAAGTGTGGCATACCCCAGTAAACAATAACAGTGGTTTTGCCATCCCACGGTAAAAATTTCTATTATTCAGCTTTTGGTAGTTTTTTCCGTAAATAAAAACAGTAGTGTCTCCTGACTGTTGTGACACAAAAATATATCTGTTGAAAATAGTCTTGTGTTTGCCCGACATCCCAGTGTGGTTTCGCAGTTCCACGTGTCAAATCGCTGTACTATCCAGTTTTGGGCCTTTGGTATCTAAAAAAAAAGCAGTTTGAGTATGTCGCTCACTGTTCAGCCGCAAATATCTCTATTTAAAAAAGTGTGGTATACCCGAGTAAACAATAACTGTGGTTTTCCCATCCCACGGTAAAAAATCTCTATTATTCTGCTTTTGGTAGTTTTTTCCATAAAGAAAAACAGTAGTGTCTCCTGACTGTTGTGACACAAAAATATATCTGTTGAAAATAGTCTTGTGTAGGCCCGACATCCCAGTGTGGTTTCGCAGTTCCACGGGTCAAATCGCTGTACTATACAGTTTTGGGCCTTTGGAATCTAAAAAAAAAGCAGTTTGAGTGTGTCGCTCACTGTTCAGCCGCACATATCTCTATTTAAAAAAGCGTGGTATACCCCAGTAAACAATAACTGTGGTTTTGCCATCCCACGGTAAAAAATCTCTATTATTCAGCTTTTGGTAGTTTTTTCCGTAAAGAAAAACAGTAGTGTCTCCTGACTGTTGTGACACAAAAATATATCTGTTGAAAATAGTCTTCTGTAGGCCCCACATCCCAGAGTGGTTTCGCAGCTCCACGGGTCAAATCGCTGTACTATCCAGTTTTGGGCCTTTGGTATCTAAAAAAAAAGCAGTTTGAGTGTGTCTCTCACTGTTCTGCCGCAAATATCTCTATTTAAAAAAGTGTGGTATACCGCAGTAAACAATAACTGTGGTTTTGCCATCCCACGGTAAAAAATCTCTATTATTCAGCTTTTGGTAGTTTTTTCCGTAAAGAAAAACAGTAGTGTCTCCTGACTGTTGTGACACAAAAATATATCTGTTGAAAATAGTCTTGTGTAGGCCCGACATCCCAGTGTGGTTTCGCAGTTCCACGGGTCAAATCGCAGTACTATCCAGTTTTGGGCCTTTGGCATCTAAAAAAAAGCAGTTTGAGTGTGTCGCTCACTGTTCAGCCGCAAATATCTCTATTTAAAAAAGTGTGGTATACCACAGTAATCAATAACTGTGGTTTTGCCATCCCACGGTAAAAAATCTCTATCATTCAGGATTTGGTATATTTTCCGTAAAGAAAAACAATAGTGTCTCCTGACTGTTGTGACACAAAAATATATCTGTTGAAAATAGTCTTGTGAAGCCCCGACATCCCAGTGTGGTTTCGCAGTTCCACGGGTCAAATTGCTGTACTATCCAGTTTTGGGCCTTTGGTATCTAAAAAAAAGCAGTTTGAGTGTGTCGCTCACAGTTCAACCGCAAATATCTCTATTTAAAAAAGTGTGGTATACCCCAGTAAACAATAACTGTGGTTTTGCCATCCCACGGTAAAAAATCTCTATTATTCAGCTTTTGGTATATTTTCCGTAAAGAAAAACAGCAGTGTCTCCTGACTGTTGTGACACAAAAATATATCTGTTGAAAATAGTCTTATGAAGGCCCGACATCCCAGTGTGGTTTCGCAGTTCCACGGGTCAAATCGCTGTACTATCCAGTTTTGGGCCTTTGGTATCTAAAAAAAAAGCAGTTTGAGTGTGTCGCTCACTGTTCAGCCGCAAATATCTTTTTTTAAAAAAGTGTGGTATACCCCAGTAAACAATAACTGTGGTTTTGCCATCCCACGGTAAAAAATCTCTATTATTCAGCTTTTGGTAGTTTTTTCCGTGAAGAAAAACAACAGTGTCTCCTGACTGTTGTGACACAAAAATATATCTGTTGAAAATAGTAATGTGTAGGCCCGACATCCCAGTGTGGTTTCGCAGTTCCACGGGTCAAATCGCTGTACTATCCAGTTTTGGGCCTTTGGTATCTAAAAAAAAAGCAGTTTGAGTGTGTCGCTCACTGTTCAGCCGCAAATATCTCTATTTAAAAAAGTGTGGTATACCCCAGTAAACAATAACTGTGGTTTTGCCATCCCATGGTAAAAAATCTCTATTATTCAGCTTTTGGTATATTTTCCGTAAAGAAAAACAGTAGTGTCTCCTGACTGTTGTGACACAAAAATATATCTGTTGAAAATAGTCTTGTGAAGGCCCAACATCCCAGTGTGGTTTCGCAGTTCCACGGGTCAAATCGCTGTACTATCCAGTTTTGGGCCTTTGGTATCTAAAAAAAAAGCAGTTTGAGTGAGTCGCTCACTGTTCAGCCGCAAATATCTGTATTTAAAAAAGTGTGGTATACCCCAGTAAACAATAACTGTGGTTTTCCTCTTCCACGGTTCTAATCTTCTCTTTATTACCCTTTTTCCTATGACAGTGCAAGTGTAAGCATACTCCTCCTCACCCTGATGCTCCTTCCTCCCACCATGCCGAGTGTCGTCACACAGCAAGTGATCCCACACTTGGACACTCTGAAGAGCTGTTCACTGGTCCATTTCCATATTTGGGCCCCTCGCCTGATACGCTTGAAGTGGTGGAAGAGGAGATCCCATGTTGCGATGCCCAAATACTTGAACAGCCACGGCCACAGGAAGTCGACGTTGGCAATCTGTCACAATAGGTGGACGATGACGAGACACAATTGCCAGGAAGTGAGGAGGAGGATCGTGGTGCGCAAGTGGAAGAGGAGGAGGTGGTGGATGATCTAGTAACTGACCCAACGTGGAAGGAGGACATGCAGAGTGAGGCCAGCAGCACACAGGGGGAGGGAGGCAGAGTACCCCAACAGGCAAGAAGAAGCAGTATGGTGGCCACAGACAGAAGGCAGACAACCGTTCCCCATAACACAAACACGAGGGACGTTGCCAGTACAAGCGGTCTTCCAAAGTCTGGAATTTTTTTAAAGACTATGCTGATAACCCCAAAAAGGCCATATGTTCCACGTGCCATGCCAGCATCAGCAGGGGTGACAAAACTACCAGCCTGACCACCACCAGCATGATCAGGCAAATGGCAGCAAAGCACCCGACTTTGTGGGGCGAAACCCAGGGTCCACGACCAGTGTCAGCGGGTGTCACCACTGCTTCTTCCGCTGTTGTGCGTGCAATAGAACCCCCTGTTGTGTGTGCAAAGCCATCCCCTGTCCATACTGCATGTAAAGATGCCCCTCCTCTCAGTCTTTACTTGTTATGGCAGTTTCTCAAGAAACAGCATCAACGTCCACGTCCACGTCCCACCGCAGCGTTCAATTGTCCATATCCCAGACCTTTGAACGAAAGCGGAATTTCGCAGCTAACGCCCCACAGGCCATAGTCCTAAATTCGCACATTTCACGACTGCTTGCTTTGTAAATGCTGGCTTTTAGGCTGGTGGAGACGGAATCCTTCCGCAATCTTATGGCGGTGGCCGTCCCTCGGTACTCGGTCCCCAGCCGACACTATTTTGCCCGGTGTGCCATCCCCGCACTAGACAAGCACGTGTCCCAAAGCATCTGCCGTGCCCTCAACAACGCAGCTCTGGGAGAGTCCACCTGACAACGGACACGTGGACAAGTGCTTGTGGCCAGGGATGGTACATCTCTCTGACGGCACACTGGGTAAACATAGTGGAAGCCGGGACCCAGTCGGACCTTGGGACAGAACACATCCTCCCCACACCGAGGATTGCGGGCCCTATGTCAGTCAGAGTTGCCCCCACAGTGTACAGCTCCTGCGCATCCTCCTCCTCCTCCTCCTCCTCATGTTCAGCCTCCATCTCAGATATCACCACATCAGTTACAAGCTGGAAGAATTGCAGTACTGCCTCCGCCAAGCGGCAACAGGCTGTGCTGAAACTCATAAGCTTAGGTGATAAACCTCACACTGCTTGTGAGTTGTGGACAGCTGTGAAAGAGCAGGCAGATCTGTAGCTGAGACCGCTGAACCTACATCCCGGCATGGTCGTGTGTGACAATGGCCGTAACCTGGTGGCGGCTCTGAGGCGAGGTGAGATCACACACGTACCATGCCTGGCTCATGTGCTTAACCTCGTGGTTCAGCGGTTTCTTAAATCGTACCCCGACTTGCCATATCTGCTCGTGAAATTACGCCGCCTGTCAGCTCATTTTCACAAGTCGGCTACAGCTTCCGCCGCCCTTGCTGTGTTGCAGCAGCGTTTGCAGCTTCCGGCACACCGACTGGTGTGTGATGTCCCCACACGTTGGAACTCTACCCTCCACATGTTGCAAAGGATTTGTGAGCAGAAGAGAGCAGTTGTGGAGTACCAGCTGCAACAAGGCCGTCGATATTCAGGTCAGACTCCACACATAAGACCTCAGGAGTGGACCTGGATGTCTGACATATGTACCATCCTGACAATATTTGAGGAGGCCACCAAGATGGTGAGTGGCGATGATGCCATCATTAGTGTCAGCATCCCACTTGTCTGTCTTTTGCAACGCTCTCTGCAGAGAATTAAAGAGGAGGCATTGCAGCCAAAGTATGATGAGATGGATCAAGAAGCTGTAGTGGGCGATTACACACAGCCCAGCCTCATCTCATTCCAACGTGCATTGGGGGACAATGAAGGAGAGGAGGAGGAGGAGGAAGAACAGGAGCTGCTATCATGCGTTGTAGACGGTAGTACCTGTACAAGTGTCAGACCTTCGGTTCAGCGTGGGTGGCCTGAGGACAGGGGGGAGGAGGAAGAGGAGGAGGAGGAGAGCATGGTCAGTCGTCATCTTGGTGAGGACATGGAAATCTTGCCCGCTACCAGTCTGGCACGCATGGCTGACTTTATGTTACGCTGCCTTAACCGTGACCCTCGCGTTGTCAAAATGTTGGGTGACAGTCATTACTGGTTGGTGACACTTGTAGACCCCCGCTTCAAGGAGAACTTTCACTCTTTTATTCCTGAGGTGGAGAGGTCTACAAAAATGGGGCAGTACCAGAAGACCCTTGCTGCAGAACTCTTAAAAAAATTCCCATCTGAACATGCTAGCGGCAGAGGTCACAGTTCGTTGCCCAACCAAGGCGTACAGGTGAGAGAGACGCAACTCCAATCCAGCAGAGGCAGGGGAACAATGTCAATGTTCTGGGACAGTTTTCTGTCACCCGCCCAGCTTACAGGCCCTGAGGCGCGGGGTACTCTCACAAGGAGTGGAAAGTTTCAAAAGATGGTGAGGGAGTACCTTGCCGACTGTACCAGCGTCCTCTGTGCCTTTTAATTATTGGGTATCCAAGCTGGACACTTGGAATGAACTCGCTCTGTACGACTTGGAGGTCCTGGCCTGCCCTGCCGCTAGCGTGTTATCGGAGTGTGTTTTTAGTGCCGCTGGGGGAATTATAACTGATAAGCGCACTAGCCTGTCAACTGACAATGCTGACAAGCTGACCCTTATCAAAATGAGCAAGGGCTGGATTGGGCCAGACTTCTCATCACCACCAAATGACAGCAGAGTAACATAAAGTCATATCCACTGTGTCATTTCGGGAGGTGTATTCACATGCACCACTTCACACCCACACATGGGTATACGCTTCCACATTTCAGCTGTTTTATCTTCTTCTCCTTATCCTCAGCCTCCACCACCACTATACCACCAGGGTGCCAGCATTGCAAGTTCCTCCATCCTTATTTTTGGCAGCTTTTGCTTGCAAGGCATTAGCAAATACTATGGGACACCCACTCCCCAATAATGGGACTTATGTTTGTAATATGCTGTACTGCATGGCTCTTGTAAGGGGCATTGCAAGTTGCTCCGTCCTAATTTTTGGCAGCTTTTGCTTGGAAAGCATAAGCAAATACTATGGGAGACATGCTCCCAAAAATAATGGGACTTATGTTTGTAATATGCTGTACTGCATGGCTCTTGTAAGGGGCATTGCAAGTTGCTCCATCCTAATTTTTGGCAGCTTTGCTTGGAAGGCATAAGCAAATACTATGGAACACCCACTCCCCAATAATAGGACTTATGTTTGTAATATGCTGTACTGCATGGCTCTTGTAAGGGGCATTGCAAGTTGCTCCGTCCTAATTTTTGGCAGCTTTTGCTTGGAAAGCATAAGCAAATACTATGGGAGACATACTCCCAAAAATAATGGGACTTATGTTTGTAATATGCTGTACTGCATGGCTCTTGTAAGGGGCATTGCAAGTTGCTCCGTCCTAATTTTTGGCAGCTTTTGCTTGGAAGGCATAAGCAAATAGTATGGAACACCCACTCCCCAATAATGGGACTTATGTTTGTAATATGCTGTACTGCATGGCTCTTGTAAGGGGCATTGCAAGTTGCTCCGTCCTAATTTTTGGCAGTTTTGCTTGCAAGGCATATGCAAATACTATGGGACACCCACTCCCCAATAATGGGACTTATGTTTGTAATATGCTGTACTGCATGGCTCTTGTAAGGGGCATTGCAAGTTGCTCCGTCCTAATTTTTGGCCGCTTTTGCTTGGAAAGCATAAGCAAATACTATGGGAGACCCACTCCCCAATAATGGGACTTATGTTTGTAATATGCTGCACTGCATGGCTCTTGTAAGGGGCATTGCAAGTTGCTCCGTCCTAATTTTTGGCAGCTTTTGCTTGCAAGGCATAAGCAAATACTATGGGAGACCCACTCCCCAATAATGGGACTTATGTTTGTAATATGCTGTACTGCATGGCTCTTGTAAGGGGCATTGCAAGTTGCTCCGTCCTAATTTTTGGCAGCTTTTGCTTGCAAGGCATTAGCAAATACTATGGGAGACCCACTCCCCAATAATGGGACTTATGTTTGTAATATGCTGTACTGCATGGCTCTTGTAAGGGGCATTGCAAGTTGCTCCGTCCTAATTTTTGGCAGCTTTTACTTGCAAGGCATAAGCAAATACTATGGGAGACCCACTCCCCAATAATGGGACTTATGTTTGTAATATGCTGTACTGCATGGCTCTTGTAAGGGGCATTGCAAGTTGCTCCGTCCTAATTTTTGGCAGCTTTTACTTGCAAGGCATAAGCAAATACTATGGGAGACCCACTCCCCACTAATGGGACTTATGTTTGTAATATGCTGTACTGCATGTGACGAGCCCCCTGGGCCGTGTGTACACGTGTGTGGGATACCCGCTGCCGGGTCTCTGGGGTCTGTAGTCTCCGTGGCGGTGACCCGGTCCCGTGGCTCAGGCTGGTCAAACCAGTGGCAGTCTTTCTTAGGTTTTGAGGTTGATTGTCCGACTGCGCCACCCGTGGATTGCGGTCAGGGAGTACCACCGCTGCGAGGCAGACCGCTGAGGCTGGTGTGTGCACAGCAGAGAATGGGATAACTCCCCACGGGAGGAGTATAGCCTCAGGGCAGTGAGTGTGGATGATGGGGGTGATGGTGCACGAGCGCAACAGGAACGACTCAGAGTCTTTGCAGTGCAGTTCAGTGTCTTTACTGATGATTATAAGGTAGACCCTCCCGGGAGTACTGGCTAGCATAAGAGGCCTGGTCAGTCTGTGAGCAAGCAGTAGTTCCCCTGGCCAGGTGGAGTTGTAGGCCTCCCCGTCTGTCTGCACTCTTCCTGGCTACCTTGCTGTAAGCGGGTAGAAGTAGCCCACGTCCATGAGTGTACCGTGTAGTGCTCACCCGTATGGCTGGTGACTTGGGGCCTTCTGTTAGCCTCCGCTCCACGACGGCGGTGCTGGTCCCTTGCTTGTGACTGAGCCTCCGGGCTTCTAAGGCCAGAGGACATGAAATCCCTTGCCGGCTGGTTTCTGCTGCTGGATATATAAGTCCTCACAGCCTCGGACTCCTGTGTCTGGTTCCTATTGTCTTCTGACAGGGCGAACTCTGCTCAGCTTCCAGCCCCTGGTCTTTAGCTCCTAGCTCCTACAGAGCTCCTTGCTGTTACTTTCCCTTGCTCTCACTCTGAGTCTGACTGTTCTCTGTTCTCTGACTCTCTCAACCCCGCCCCAGATCCAGTTTATAAGGGCAGAATTCTCCCCTCCCAGGACTGGGGCAGGAGGATGTTGCATGTTTAAGGAATCCTGACCAGGAAACCTCCCACTTGCTTTCCGACGTAATATCTCTATTACTGTGGTGACCAGACCCCTGGGGTGCCACACATGGCTCTTGTAAGGGGCATTGCAGTTCCTCATAATTTTTGGAAAGCCTTCCATTCACTGCTTAGGCCAATAGTGCACAGGAGACCCAGTTGCTATAAATGGAAAAAAAGGTTTAGTTAATGCCCTCTGACCTCCATGTCATTTCCAAGGGGCACTGGAGTGGCTCGAAATTTTTGGTAGGCATTGCACTCACTGTATGCCCTATAACTGTGTAGCCGAACTGCTCCTTTTGTTACAGAAACATATCCTACAAGACATATCTGGTTGACTGGCCTAATATTGATGTGAATGGTCCCTGTTCCTCCTGCCCTTTCTCCTTTGCCAATACCTCATCCATCATTTATCACCTGAAGCTTTTTTTTAATGGGAGTCATAGAACTTGGATAGTAGCAGGAAAACATCCAGCAATCCTCAAAGGAGGTAGGATATGCGCCAAAACGCTGACCACCTCAGGCCTAGCTGCTACTACATACATGCGCTTGCATTACAACAAAACAAAGCAGATGCTAACTTCTATCATCCTCATCATGCTCCTCACCTTGGCACTCTCAACTCCCCTGATGGAGAAGCCAGGGCCCATCGGAGGAGTCTGATAGTCCGGTGAGCTCGGCCAATGCTGCCCTAAAGCAGGCCAGGCTAATAAAAGTGTGGGAAAGGTTACCGGGACAAATAGGGGTGGCTGGGGACCGAGTATGGACACCCGGCCTCCCCCTGGAGGCTGGGGAGCAAGCGGGGACACCCGGCCACCAGGCGGCTGGGGACTGAGTATGGATACCAGGCCGCCGACACAGCCATGGCGTGGTGGCCAGATTCCGCCTCCACATGCCTAAAAGGCCCAATTTAAAATGCAAGCAAGCAAGCAGTATGGTATTGCAGCCTGGGGGTTGGTGGGTGGCAGGCTGCATACTTGCGCTTGCATTGCAAGGAATGGGAGAGGTACAATTGAACATTGCCCTGGGACAAGGACTTGAATGGGGATAGTTGCAAGTCTTCAACGACAGGTGCAAGGTGGGAGGCATCTTCGCATGTACCATGAATAGGGGTTTGGCATGCACACACTACAGCGGAATAGGCTCTCCTTCCCACTAATTGCACTGGGGAGGGCACAGGTAATGTTTTGGTATACAAGCTTAATCTTATGTATAAGGCACACCAGGACAAATAGGGGCGGCTGGGGACTGAGTATGGATACCTCGCTGCCAAAGCAGCCATGAGGTAGTGGCCAGCTTCGGCCTCCTCCAAACTAAAAGGCCCCCTTTCAAGTGCAAGCTAGCAGTATGGAATTGCAGTTTGGGGGTGGGTGGGTGGCAGGCTGCACACTTACACTTGCATTAAAAGAAAACATAGCAGATGTTAACTTCTGTCATCATCATCATGCTCCTCACCTTGGCACTCTCAACTCCACCGATGGAGAAGTCAGGGCCCACCGGAGGAGTCTGGTTCTCTGGTGGGCTCGTCCAATGCTGCCTAAAGCAGGCCGGGCTAAGAAAAGTGTGTGGGGGGATGTTCCAAGGAGAAATAGGGGCAGCTGGGGACCGTTTATGGACACCTGGCTGCCCCCAGGCGGCTGGGGACCGTGTGTGGACACCCGGCCACGGGGCGGCTGGGGACCGAGTATGGACACCTGGCCGCCGGGCGGCTGGGGACTGAGTATGGATTCCAGGCCGCCAACACAGCCATGACGTGGTGGCCAGATTCCGCCTCCACATGCCTAAAAGGCCCAATTTCAAGTTCAAGCAAGCAAGCAGTATGGTATTGCAGCCTGGGGGTGGGTGGGTGGCAGGCTACATACTTGCGCTTGTATTGCAAGGAATGGGGGAGGTACAATTTAACACTGCCCTGGGACTAGAACTTGCATGGGGATAGTTGCAAGTCTGCATCTTCTGATGCGGCAAGGATCACTTATGATGGGCACACTTTTAGACAGTGAACTGGGAGTCAGAGATGCTTCTAGGGGTCTTGCCCATGCTGTTCCCATGTCTTTTCAGCGCTTTATGCATGTGTCACACAGCACATGGCCAGATAAGGTTGTAAAATGTTAAAATGACATTTCCCGGTGAATGCATTTGTCATAGTTGAAAGCAATACAAAAGTGCAAATTCATAAAAAATGCTACTTGTGAACATAGCCGAAGGTGTGCAGGAGTATTTTTGTTTTTGGTCATTTATTTTAACTTATACACAAGTCTTTTCCCTGGAAAGGATGTTCCTTAACATATTTCACAGGAAAAAAGTTTCACTTTCGTTTTTGTTGGTTTTATTGTGAGCCGGTAAAAGTGGCTTAATACCTCTGACCACGTTGTTGACAGCAGTGACCTGGGGGTCAGAAATGCTTCCTGGGGCGATCCCCATGCTGTCCCCATGTCATTTGAGCACTGTCACTATTGTTTTGGGCATTTGTTAGGCTTTTAAAAGACTGCCAGGGGTGCCACCGCAAAAATGCTCGAGTCTCCCATAGACTAACATTGGGCTCGTTGCTCGGGTCGAGCACCCGAGTATCACGGCGAGCTCGGCCCGAGCTTCGAGCACCCGAGCATTTTAGTGCTCGCTCAACACTAATATTTACTAGTGTTGAGCGAGTATGTTCTGTTAACCATTTCGCCGAGTATGCTCGGGCGAGCACCGAGTAGTTACAGCTGCTCGGTGTTATGTTTAAATCACTCCCGTGTGCATGATTTGCGACTGACAGCTTTATTACATGTGAGGAATGATTGCTTCTTTTGCATTCCTCACATGTAATAAAGCTGTCAAACAGTCGCAAATCATGATCACGGGAGTGATATAAACATAACACCGAGCAGCTGCAACTACTCGGTGCTCGCCCGAGCATACTCGGCGAAAGGGTTAACAGAACATACTCGCTCAATACTAATATTTACTCATAATGTCTCTTCATTGTTGCAGTTCCCCCTAGCAGAAATACTCACACTCTTTCCTTTTTTGTCTTTCCTGTCCTTTATGAATGTGGTGTAACCCTTGTAGGGTTTTTACTTACTTGGGTGCGACGGGAGGCAAACAGGAAGCGTGCTACTTTAAAAGCCCATGTCGGTTTATTACTTCATAAATCAAAAAGTAAAAAGGAATCCAAACAGCCTTTAGTTCAGGCAAGCAAAGCAAAATGTCCTTTAAGCAAGTCTCTGCTTAACAGTCCTGTGGGCACACAGGTTGGGTATCATCCAGTATCCTGGCTCGGACTGTAGACAACAACACATAGGAGGCCTTCTCCCTCCAAACACACAGACCATGTGCCAAACAACAGACTCCATTTCATAGGTTGTTAACCACGCCCAAAGGTGAGGTATGTGGGTAGCTGGACCAGCCCAACTCTCCAGACTGCCTATAACCCGGTCCCAAGTGCACCAATCAGTCCTCTTGGTGCTTACATGCACTAGAGCAACACTCCAGGTTACATCACAGAGGACAGCCATCTCTGTGATACATACCTTCCATCGACTATGCGATCGTTAGCCACTTATACCACTCTATATTTGACACCCAACCTTGGCTCTCATCCAGCCAGGTTTTTAGAATGGCTAGCACATCATAATCTGTAGCTGATGTAATAGTTTCCTTTGTTAATGTGACATGGGATGTGGGGTATCATTTTGTCTGTGTTTATATTTTTGCTGATTTTGGGAGTGATGTCTGGTTGATCTGTATCATTCTTTGCATTCCCCTTAATTTCTAGAGTCTTAATTATCTTACAAAAAGTCCAATAATTGAATTAGCTCAGTTACCTTCTGCAGCCTGGATGTTTCTATGCCTCTTGATGAACCCGTGCTGACATTTCTTGAATGTCCATTCATGACAACTCTGCTTCCCAAAAGCTGCAAATCACCCCCTGTAGTGCCTTGATCTCTGAGGCACCATTCCCTGGTCTGGGCGGCCTGGAAATCATCCAACCCATCTGCATAAACCAGGATATAAGGAGGGTAGGTGAGGAGCACTCCAAAGAAACTTGGAGAAAACCCTGATTACCCTGGAAAATACTTCCTATACAGAGAAGTATCTGGAGCCGCACTGCCATATCCGACTCTAAGTGGATAACTGCGCTGAGCTGAGTCAGTGGGAAATGAACTGCGGTGATCTCTGTGCTCAGTGCAGCACCGTGAGACTTTTCTCATGGTGCAAGCGGTGATCTCACAGAGGTCACAGCAGTTCATGTGCCTGCTCTCACTGCAGCGGGTCATTCTCTCCTGCTCTGCAGCATGAACATTCGCATCATGCCAGAGTTCATGCTGAAGAGCACATGTCGCACAGATGGATTGCAGCGTAGGACACTGGATTCTTTGCACGTCAGACAGAAGAGTATTATGTTGCTTCATTATTTTATTTTTGTTACAGGAGACATGGGCTTCAATGGAATGGTTTTACACGTGAGTATAAGCGCTTTTTTATTATTAAATAAAGGAGTCTGTGTCATTATTTAAAATAAAGTACTTTACTCTGGGTGTTTTTTTTTTTCAAATTGACTATGGGGTTAGTAATGGGGGCTCCCTTTGGTTATTCATAAACATCAAAGTGAAAGCCGACCACTGGGGACTGATATTACTAGCCAGGGAAAGGGGCCAATATCCAAAGATGTCCCCTGGCTATTAATAACAGCTCACAGCTGTTTGATTAGCCTTTACTTGCTTGATTACAGGGGGATTCCAGAAAAAAAATGATGTGGGGTCCGCTATAAAATCTAACCAGCAAAGGCTAGGCAGACAGCTGCAGTTAGATATTAATAGCCAGGGAAGGGGCCATGGATCCTGGCCCTCTCTGAGGCTAATAACATCAGCTCTCAGTGGCCCCATAAATGACGCATCTATAAAATGTGCCAAATCTGATGCTTTGCCTCACTCTTCCCACTTGCCCTGATGCAGTGGCAAGTTGGTTAATTAGGTTGGGGTTCATGTCAGCCTTGTATTGGCAGCTAGGAGAAGCAAATCCCAGATAATATCTGTCCCACAATGATCTGGATGGTTTGGAGAGCAGACACATCAATGATGCAACCGCTCTCCACGCCAGCCGGAACACGCTGAAACAGGAGCGTAATTACGCTCCTGCAGTGTGTGGCGCTGATATGAGAAAGATTATACAGGAGTTCATAGCTGGTTTATTACGGGTCACTTCACTTTCAGCACCGCTCGCTGCCTGAGAACAGTGAGGTGACCAGGGTTCATCAGCTATGAACTCCGATGACCTTTCTCACATCAGCACTACACACTGCAGGAGCGTAATTGCACTCCTGTCTCAGTGTGTTCCGGCTTGCGTGAAGAGCAGTCGCATCATTGATGTACCATCCAAATGATGAATTATCTTCTCGTAGGACATGTGAGGAATATGTTTTTTTTTATTTTTATTTTTTTAAATAAATGTGTAAAAGAGGATGGGGAGTTTTATTTCAAATAAAGGAGTCTGTGTCTTTCTTTCAATTAAAAGGTTTAATTGAAGTTCTTTAATTGAATTCCTTTAATTAGCTGTGTCTTTATTATAATATTACTATGGGGTTAGTAATGTTAGTAATGAGGGCGTCTTATAGACGCCTCTCCATTACTAATCTGTGGGCTTGATGTCAGCTGCCATAAAACATAATAACAACACCACATATATTAACCCACTTGCCACAGCACTAGGGCAAGTAGACAGAGCCGGGCAAAGCATCAAAATTAGCGCATCTGCCAATATCCATGGCCCATTTCCAGTCAGAGAATACCAGCCACCAGCTGTCTGCTTTAGCTTGGCTGGTTGTCAAAAATGAAAGCTGTTTTATTTTAATTATTTATTTAAATAATTTAAAAAAAATGGGTGGAGACCCCTGTATTTTTGATAACCAGTCAATATAAAGCTGACAGCTGAGGGGAATTCATGGCTTTTTAAAAAAAAATGTATTCATTTGTTGCACAGACAATGGCTGATGATTACTCTCATCTTCTTTGCCTGCTCTTGCTGCTATCAGTGAGGCCAGATGTACGCCGATGAGAGTAGTACTCTCATCAGCTGACACCTGTGACCGGTGGTAACCTTGCTACTGCTGGTCACAGCTACTGGTTCACATGCTGTCATCTCTGACTGGCGGTAACGATCTTACTGCCGATCAGAGCCCTTGCTTGCAGCGCTGTCACGCAGATAACAGAGTGGGAAACAATGGATGTTCAGGCCCCTCATTCATCTGAATGGGTTACGAGTTTGGGTTCGAGTTCGGGTACTGTTCTGGTACCCGAATCAAACTTTTTTTTAAATGTATGGCTGAACCCGCCGGACCCAAACATCCACAGGTTCGCACATCGCTAGTCTTGAATTTCCTGCATTTTTACACAACCTTTCTGACTGTGAATTTGAGAAGTACAAACTATTTAGAGATGATTTTCTAACTTTTTCCAGCCTGATAGGCATTAACAACTCTTCTTTTGATGTCCTACGTAATCTCTTTTGCTCATGCTTTGAAGCACTTCCACAAGCAAAAATAAGACTTTGATACAACTCTATTTTTTAAATAAAGCACGTTTTCCACTCACAGCTGATTTCTATCCAGACTCAAAACTGATTGACACCAGAAAACATTAGACTCTGATTTCACCTTTAAATTATTTGCTAATTTAAAGGTTTACACATTTTTAACACAGATGATTTTCCTCACTAAAAAGTCCATTGTTCTTGACTCATTTTTTGATTTAGATCTTTTTAATTTACTTTTAGAACTGATGGGAAAATTTGGTATAGCTTAAAAAAAACTGTTATATCAGGTAACACTTATTGATCACAGAAAAATGGTTAACTCCTTCCCAACATTGGACGTACCGCTATGTCCTATTTTTATGTGCGTTTCCACAAATGGACATATTCGTATGACCTAATGATTATGCAGACACAGGAGCTATGCCTGCACGATCGCTGATGGGAGCTTCGATTAAGTGATAGCCGAGCTCTGGATGTAACAACCGGCACCTGTTCAATCCTCTAAATACCATGATCAATAGCAATCACACAATTTAGAAGGCTAGGAGAGAAAAAGGGCTCCATCTCCCACCAGAACAGCATCCCAGCGATGCGATCATTGGAACCCGATGGTTGTCATAACAACAATAGGTCAAATAATTACCTCCTAGTTTCTCAGCTATGGTGGCCTGTTAGACCAAGCCAAGAGCATGGTCTAATAAGCATTTTGTGACTGTCACATTAACAGATATAATGCATTCCAGTACATTGCATCATACCAGTGATCAAAGTAATAAACGTTAAAGTCCCATAAAGGTACTAAGTAAAAAAAGTCAAAAAAAGGTTTAAAAAATTGTAAAAATCTAAAAACAAAATCAAAGAATAAAGAACAAAAAAAATAAAAGAAAAATATTATACCAATAAATAAGTATATTTATGTAAAAACAAAAATAATGTATACATTTGGTACATTTGGTACATCTTTGGTAGAGATGCATCCAGACCAACCCAATCTATAAAATTTTCACACTAGTTAACCTCTTCAGTCAACAACATAAAAATAAAACAGTGGCAAAAAGATTTTTTTTCAGCATAACGTCAAACAAAAAGTGGAACAAAATACAATGAAAAAGTGAAATGTAAATAAAAATGCCATAATGTCCCACAAGTGCTCATAAAAGCTTCAAATCAATCCACACTCTCAGGTCTGGCATCTGTCAGTGGAAATATAGGGGTCTTCCACGTTACAAAGGCTCTGGAAAAGTGATATGGTTCCACTCCCAAAAAAAATCTGCACTCTTAAATTCAAATGGCCCTTTCCCTTCTCAGCCAAACAGTGTGAATAAACCATAATTAGCTTCCACATGTTTGACATTTCTGTAACAATGAGAGCTCGCTTAATTTACAGTATTCACATCTCCATAAGCATGAGCTGGGCACAATGTATGGGCACTGCAACATACTGAACACTTCAATACAAGGCCACTACAATGGCATATTTTAATTTTTCAATCAGCAACATCAATTGCTGCTTATTTCTGGAATTCAGCCATGAAGTCAATATAATCATAAGACCTGTAGATGAATTCCCAGAGGGGTGTAATTTCCAAAATGTGGTCACTTGAGGGGGGATTCTGCTCTTCTGGCACCTAAGGGCTCTGTATATGGAGTCCGCAAGCTATTATAGGAAATGTGTGCTACAAGAATCAAATAGCGCTCACTTCCTTCTGAGTCTCGATGTGTGGTAATTACTTTTTCATCACTGCCCACAGTACAAAATTCTGTGACACACCTGTGGTATTAATGTGATCACTGCACCCTTAGAGTAATTCATTGAGAGGTGTAGGTGTAGTTTGTAAATTGGGGTCACTTATGGGGAAGTTGTGATGTTCTGACACTTCATGGGCTCTGCCAATGTGAAGTGTCACCCACAAACTATTACAGCAAAATCTGCATTATTATATGGCCTTCTGAGCTTTCCACTATGCCTAAAATGTAGTTCTCGATTACATGTAGATTATTGGTGAACTCAGGTGAAGTTGCACAACAAACTGTTTGGTCCCTCTTTCCTATTGGCCCTTATAAAAATTAAAAACTTGAGGCTAAAGCAACATAGTGATAAAAATGTAATTATTTTTTCTTCACTGCCCAATGGTATACAATTCTGTGAGGCACATATGGTGTCAATATGCTCGCTGCACCCCTAGTTGAATTTATTGAAGGGTGTAGTTTGTAATGTGGTATCACTTATGGGGTTCTGGTTTTCTGGCATGTCAGGGGCTCTTCCAATGAAATGGAACCTCCAAACAATTCAGTTTTGTACATTTTGTTGGAAAAATGAAAAGTTGCTGATAATCTTTAAAACGCATAACATCCTAACAAAAAAATTATGTTTCAAAAATGATGGCAATGTAAAGTAGACATGAGGCAAATGTTATTTTTTAATTATTTTTAGTGGTAAGACTATTGCAAATTATATCGACATAAATTTACCATTATGATGAAGTACAATATGTCACAAAAACAATCTCAGAATCACAGAGCATCCCAGAGTTATTTCCACATAAAGTGACACTTATCAGAATTGAAACATTTGACCTGGTCAGGAAGATGGTTACAGGCGTGGGGGTAAAGGGATTAACATACAGATAAATAGCATTAGAAAAGAGCCCACTGAAGGATTCTGAGAGAAAAATTAATTTTATTTCTTCCGGGATCCTCGGTCTTTCAGTCATACAGGCATAGTGGTTCAGCTACAATCACCCCTCACAACACTGTGAGCAGTGGCTGTAAGCAAATCCCTGCACTGTGACTGAAAGCTGACTGCACTGATGCAGATTTCTTTTAAGCGAAATGTATGCGGAAATGTGGAAAATTAATTAAATTAAACAAAAAAATCTAAACTTCCATATACTTTCAAGAACAGCTGTATCTCACCAAATATATCAATACATTATTTACTTATGAAATTGACATAATAATGGATCAAACTTGGCCTCAGAAAAGCATGTAATAAGCAAAACAATTTGCTAGAATTACAAGACTTATAAATCTAACCACGGAGGATGCAAAATCACTCAAGTGTCAAGTGTTCATAAGCAGCAGTAACAGTATTTTGTAATTATGATGTCAAAAATTCTTCACACTACAGCATACTTTACTTCACAAATCTAATTACATATCTAGCTTCCACCTAATATTCCCGGAACAATACACAGTTGCTGAAACATTGTTGAAATACATTGTGTGTGCTTTAGTATAGAATTATTTACATTTCAACAAAAGATCAAAAGATTTCTATTTATAGTTGAATGCCCCAAGATGCCTCCAAACTTGCAATAAGCTAATGTAATGTATGTTAGGAAAGGTACAACTTTTTTTTAAAGTTAAAGGCATTTGTGATGAAAGTGATGAATTTGAGGCAACCATATTGTTGTTTTGAAATGGACCGGATATAGGGATTAATCCCCATACGACCAAAGACGTACATTAAGTAGTGTTCAAAATAAAAGCAGTGTGTTCAAAACATGAGTTAAGCACAAAATCTTTGTGCTAGATTTATTTCCATTCATTGGGAATGTGAGCGAAATACGCTCTCTTCTATGCCTTCCGAACTCCAAATTAATAAGATTTGTTTTATGAGCGCTCGAGAAATCAATACAGCACAGCCTTGTATGGTGTACTAGAAAAGACTTCTGCTTTATTAGCACATGTGGCACTTTAAATAGGGTCAGAGACAAAGGAATAGTTCCCTCTGACCTATGAACCAATAGTAACCTTAGGGGAGTGAATAGTAATGTAAAAACTCACTGCCCATTAGTGTTACCTGATGACCATTACATAAGAGTGAAAACAAAATGGATACCACAGACAAGCAAGATTGATTTTTTTCTCTCACATTTCCCCCCTTTTGTGGCCAACTATGGCATCTCAGTAGGTATATAGGAGCGCGCTAGTCACGTCCTCGGGACTTTCCTACCTGTTAAACACCTATAATTGCATCACAACAATGGATCTTTTCTTGTCTGGGGTCCATAGTATACAACCAGGGGTTCTGTGATACGGTTTTCCTTACATATAGACCTGAGTAACTTAGGTGTAACATAGATCAGCGTTTTTACAGCTACATATATAAACAATAAGAATAGTAATAATTGCATGCATGTATGTATAATCCCTGAGAGCCACCCACCTAGACCCTTGAACCAATTAGTGGGATTCAGGAAAGAGAATGTTTCTCCCACCAGGAGTCCTTGTTTGCATCATGTTCCTGTAACCACTTATCCCTTCTCTCTGTTATCTTCTATATATCAGTTCTAACCTGGAGATTTCCCATAATGTTGATGTAATAACAATGTGTGGGACCGATGATCTGACACATCCCTCCTTCTTAGCGGTCAGGTAGTCCAGCACTATGATGTGTTGGTTAGTGGCTACAATTAGCTACTTCTGTATTATATTAGATGCATTAAGGACATCAAGCACCTGGAAGACCTGGTCATCTATATCATCAGTCGCCTCTACCAGCTTATCCCACATCTGCGTTATGAATGGGTAAATGAATACGCTGCTCACAATCTTATTTGCCACCCCCATTTCTACATGATGAGGTTTACCATTGCGTCTGGGATTGTTGTCTGCAGCTTATCTGTATAATGTGTGTATAGGGATTGCTTTAACATTTACTCTGGTGTGAGGCACTATAAAGGTTGATGGGGTCAGGAAGGCCAGTGTGTAGACCCCTGTGAAGTTATTAGGTAACCACTTGAAGGCCTGTTGCCACATACAATGTACAAACTCACTGGTGTTCCCATAACAGTGTTATTGAATAGACTAGCAATCCATTTAGACAATAAGGTGGAACTTAATATGTCCATCATTTCTTCCTGATACTGAGTGTCATTTGACATAATACCTGATATCAGTCTTTCCAAGGTGACGTTTACACAGTGAAGCTCAGGATTAAGCGTGGCATCGACCGCTACATGCTGTGTGATGTCGGTACAGTCCCATTACACTCAGAATACTCAGCTATAGAGAAAGCGACGTCTCTTGATCTTATCTGGATGCAGCTGCAAGAGGTGAAGTTCGGATATCAGGACTAGAAGATGAAGAACAACCTTGGCTTTGTCACCCATGCAGCTATAGGCAAACCTATGGCTCTCTCTTTCCTGTTGTTATCTAGCTTAGTGGGAAAAGTGTGGATACTCAAATAGAACATTTCTTTTAAAGTCACTGGAATAGCTAAATAAGGCATAGTATTGGAGCTCACAGGACTGTGAGTGCAAATCCAACAGTCTTTTGATAATGTACTCGTGTCCATGTCTTTTAAAAGTACTTGGTGATGTCTAGTGAATTTATTATCCCAGTCATCATTCAGAACCTCATGTAATGTCTTTGCTAGAGGCAATGCCACCACTATCCCCATTAGAACTATCATTCTGCTGGTGGAGTGACTCGTTTACAGTGGCTGGCGTGTATCCAAGTGGATTTTCCCTCAAGCTTCACTGAAGTTACTGTGGTCAGAAGAACTTGGAATGGCCCATCAAATCTTGGATCAAGGATTTTTCTGACATGTCTTTTTAGGACCACCCAGTCTCCAGGCTTGAGGTCATGTGTTCCAGACACTGATTCAGGGTCTGGAATGGAAGAATACACCTGTTTATGCACACTGTTTAGGCGAATATTCAAGGCTTGCACATAGCTAGTCAGGCTGTCATTATTCATCTGAAGTGATTGTGGGAAATGTGACCCTGTTCTTTGTACTGAACCAAAAAGTATCTCATATGGAGAGAAACCTGTTGTTCTATCTGGAGTGCACCTTAATGAGAAAAGAGCTAGAGGCAAGCATTCGGTCCATGGTTTGCCATTTTCCTTTTTTGCCTTCTGAATCTTTAACTTTAATGTCCCATTCAGTTTTTCTGCCTTCACACTACTCTGTGTAGATGTGTGTAAACCCTGCTCAATTCCCAAAGAATTTAAGATCTCTCTCATAATCTCTCCAGTGAAATGCGTACCTCTATCACATTCAATCACGTCAGGAACCCCATATCTACATACCACCTTTTTCATGAGTTTTTGAGCAGTAGCCTTTGCTGTAGCTTTCTGCACCAGATATGCCTCAGGTCAACCTGAAAAGAGATCAACACACACAGGCACGAACTCATATATCCCTACTCGTGGTAGTTGTATATAGTCAATCTGCAATCTCTGGAACGGGTAGAGTGGATGAGGGGTGTGTTTATGCGGGGACTTCACAGCTTTCCCTACATTGTTGTGCACACATTATACAAGACTGTGTGTGCCTGGCTGCCTGGGTACTGGACCCTGGTGCCACCCATACCTTGTCTACCAAATCACACATAGCTGTTTATGACAAATGTGTTAGTCATGGGTAACCTGGGCCATCATTGAGTAAAAAGCTCACGGCAGGCAGAGCTTACTGCCCTTTTTCCACAAACCTTCCTCAGTCAGCTGGGCTCCCTGCATCTCCACTCCTTCTTTTTCTGTTGAACCGCCTGTTTCTGCAGGGATTTAAGAATCTTAGGAGTGACAGGTACCACTGAGGTCACGGTCTGTACCGCTGCTAGACTCTCAACTCTTGGCCTCTTTGCTGCTTCATTGGTGGCGGCATCCGCACGAGTATTTCCTCTGGCTTCATTGGTGTCAGTTCGAGTGTGAGCTTTATTCTCACTATGCCAAGGTTAGTTGGTAACAGTAGAGCCTTCATCAGGGCCCTTACGCTCTCTGTGGTTTATAAGTTTTTCATGTCACTTTAGGCAAGATCTATTATCTACACACACATTTGGCCGTCTTACCCTTTGCCGCTCTACACGCCTCAGTGAGTGCCTTCAGCTCTGCCTCCTGTGCCGATAGGTGAGGCGGGAGTAGTTCAGCTTTTATTACCTAATGATGTGTGACCACAGCGTATCCAGTATAGAACCAACCAACATCTTGGCATTTGGATCCATCTACAAAAAAACTCAAAATCTGCATTAGCGTACATCTGAGACATGTTCAAACCCTGCCGTCTCTTTATACATCAGAGCTACACAATCATGGGGTGTATGTGTTTCGCCTATTTCCTCCTCTTTCAGAGAATGTAAAAATAGTTCCTTTTCCATATCTTTCCCCCCTTTTTGAATCCAATGGCAGAAGCATAACTGGATTCAAAACTGTACGTCGTTTGAGTTCTACATTTGGGGGAATGAGGAGGTCACAATGAAGTCGAAGTTGCTGGGTCATTTAAATGTGCCTAGGATGTACCTGACTGAGGCCACCATGAATGTCATGATGAGTGTAAAGTGTGACCTTGTAATCAAGAACTATTTCTGTGGCCTTTTCAATCATGGCTTAGACCCGCAGAACTGGCTCTAACACAAGAGGGTGCACCTCTGGCAACAAGATCAAGCCTAGCTGAGTAGTAGGCTGCTGGTCTTTGTAGTTGTCCATGGTTTTGGGTAATGCAAGCTGCTGTTTTGTGACCTTTCTTTCCTCTGTAAAATGTCTGGTGCATTGTGACATGCCATGTCCTAAGAAGACTACGTTCTGGTGATAAACCTGTGGTTTCTTTTGGAAGATTTAGATGCACGTTCTGCTAGTGAACACAAAAGTGAGATAGACCACTCCTGACATGTGACTTGATCAGGACAAAGTAATAAATCGTCCACATACAGTACAGACCAAAAGTTTTAACACACCTTCTCATTTAAAGATTTTTCTGTATTTTCATGACTATGAAAATTGTACATTCACACTGAAGGCATCAAAACTATGAATTAACACATGTGGAATTATATACTTAACAAAAAAGTGTGAAAGAACTGAAAATATGTCTTATATTCTAGGTTCTTCAAAGTAGCCACCTTTTGCTTTGATGACTGCTTTGCACACTCTTGGAATTCTCTTGATGAGCTTCTAGAGGTAGTCACCGGAAATGGTTTTCACTTCACAGGTGTTCCCTGTCAGGTTTAATAAGTGGGATTTCTTGCCTTATAAATGGGGTTGGGACCATCAGTTGTGTTGTGCAGAAGTCAGGTGGATACACAGCTGATAGTCCTACTGAATAGACTGTTAGAATTTGTATTATGGCAAGAAAAAAGCAGCTAAGTAAAGAAAAATGAGTGGCCATCAATACTTTAAGAAATGAAGGTCAGTCAGTGCGAAAAATTGGGAAAACTTTGAAAGTGTCCCCAAGTGCAGTTGCAAAAACCATCAAGCGCTACAAAGAAACTGGCTCACATGAGGACCGCCCCAGGAAAGGAAGATCAAGAGTCACCTCTGCTTCTGAGGATAAGTTTATCTGAGTCACCAGCCTCAGAAATCGCAGGTTAAGAGCAGCTCAGATTAGAGACTAGGTCAATGCCACACAGAGTTCTAGCAGCAGACACATCTCTTCAACAACTGTTAAGAGGAGACTTTGTGCAGCAGGCCTTCATGGTAAAATAGCTGCTAGGAAACCACTGCTAAGGACAGGCAACAAGTGGAAGAGACTAAAGAACACAATGAATGGACATTAGACCAGTGGAAATCTGTGCTTTGGTCTGATGAGTCCAAATTTGAAATCATTGGTTCCAACCACCGTGTCTTTGTGCGACTCAGAAAAGGTGAACGGATGGACTCTACATGTCTGGTTCCCACTGTGAGGCATGGAGGAGGAGGTGTGATGGTGTGGGGGTGCTTTGCTGGTGACACTGTTGGGGATGTATTCAAAATTTAAGGCATACTGAACCAGCTTGGCTACAACAGCATCTTTATTTTTCAACAGGACAATGACCCAAAACACACCTCCAGGCTGTGTAAGGGCTATTTGACCAAGAAGGAGAGTGATAGGGTGCTTCGCCAGATGACCTAGCTTCCACAATCACCAGACCTGAACCAAATCGAGATGGTTTAGGGTGAGCTGGACAGCAGAGTGAAGGCAAAAGGGCAAGCAAGTGCTAAGCATCTCTGGGAACTCCTTCAAGATTGTCGGAAGACCCTTTCCGGTGACAACCTCTTGAAGCACATCAAGAGAATGCCAAGAGTGTGCAAAGCAGTCATCAAAGCAAAAGGTAGCTACTTTGAAGAACCTAGAATATATGCCATATTTTCAGTTGTTTCACACTTTTTTGTTAACTATATAATTCCACATGTGTTAATTCATAGTTTTGATGCCTTCAGTGCGAATGCACAATTGTCAAAGTCATGAAAATACAGAAAAATCTTTAAATGAGAAGGTGTGTCCAAACGTTTGTACTGTACTCTAAACTAAAACATCACAACTTCCACATATGGAGGAGTCAACAAATTTTCAAAATGATAAAACATTGCAAAAGTAGACATTATCAGCGAATTTTGAGCACCTTGTGATAGCACCATCCTTGTAAATTGTTTATGACCAAGGAAAAATAAATAAAAACAAATAAATACCAGCAGTCTGGATGCAGAGGCACAGAAAAGAATGCATTGTCTAAGTAAATCACCATAAAAAGCTTTGATGATTTCTCAAAGAAAAACATTAATTGCATACAGAACGGGCTGCCCAGTATCTATTAAGGAAAAAAAAAAAAAATTAAAAATGTGCCTGGAGTTCATTTTAATCATTGAAATAGAACCTCTAAAATTTGAATTTCTGTCATTATAGTTTTTATCTAGTGGTTTTCAATATTTAGGATGAAGGAAAAAGTCATTCCCAGCTATCTGCTATGTGAGTGGGGGTTGCTGCATTCCTGTCCCCCCCCCCACCTCTTTCTATGGTAAGGAAAAAACTTACTCTCTTTGTTCTGCGAGTTTGGATCAACTCTTGCTTCACCCCTTTGGCTACTTCTAACAAATCCTTTGGGTCATCCCCCCCTCCACTCTGGGTGCATTTTTTTACAAGTCCCTCTCTAATTGATTTCTTTAACTCATCCACTAAAGCATTTCCCAATATACGTATATTAAGCGTGTCCCCTGGTAAATATCCCATATCTGTTAATCAGATAGTCTTTTGACGGTCCTGTCTCTTGCTTTATAATATGGGCAGTCACATCTCCTCCTTTTGCGTCTACTTACGATTCTAAATCCTGGCATGTACAGTTGTATATAACCTGTATCTGTTGAATTTGTCTAGAGAAAGGAACAGGCTTCTCGTCAGGGTCAGGAAGTGGTTTCATCATAGCTAACAGTTCACTAGGGCTCCAAGGCTTGCATTCCTTTATAGTCACCTTGTGAGGGGGGCCGTGCCTCATGTGTGAGGAGTACTGGTCTTTGGTATGTGAGAGTATCCTCTATCAGTCTCCCCCCTCTCACTGCTCTCTTCCTCCTCCCCATCCCATGTAATTAGCTCTGGGGGAGGAGGTGTATTATCTGCTACCACATGCGTCTTTGTTATAACTGGTAGAATAGGAGCATTTAGGGAACTGAATTTAGATTTAGTTGTCTTGCAATTTGAACAGTTATTTTTCCATCCCAAATACTGTAGCCTACATACTGTACATGTCCAACGTCCTGGTCCATTATAAGGAGGAGGTACTGTTAATTCTGTCTCATTAAATCCGTTCAGTCCATTGTCAAAAGCACTCACACAATACTTTTACTTATAGTGCTTTTCTCACACTTTCTGCACTAATTACTTCCAAAGCCAATATTCTTTAACTGCTCAGCCTTCTCCCTGAACACATACAGACCAGACCCCCCTGTGGGGAATTTTTGTCATTTCAACATTTTTTTACTATCCGTTATGGCATCCTTGCCTTTACATTATCTGAACATTCTACTTTTTGCTGTCTTTCAATTGGGTTTCTGTCTCCATTTATGCGACAAGTTTCCCATACTTGCCTCAAAATCAGTGCTACCACAATATCAACAATAGGCACAAAGCCATGAGTCCAATAGGCAGGCCACACAGCCACAGATCATATTATTCTGTAGTCAGGCACTTAGCCACTGATACTACAATACACCCAGTAAATGGTCTATAAAATACCCCTCCTGCTGAGTTGATCAGTCTCCGCAGTCAAACAAGATGCAGCAACACCAACAATCCTCAAAATATAAGTACCACTATATCACACTCATACACTGATCAGATCCCATGCACACAGTTCAAAAGGCATAGGTAACTCTTCCCAGTTCTTGGACTAGACTATTAATTACAAAAATAACTCACCCGGATGGGAGGTGACCAGCTCGCAGTAAAAGTGAAATACAATTGTAAGAATAAGCTTCTTACCTTATTCTGCAGCTATTAAATTCACTTTTACTGGAGGGTCCTTCTAAATCTAGATCCGGATGGTATAATGCGCGTCTAGTCCCGGGACCAAATTCTGTGAGCGAAATACGCTCTCTTCTATGCCTTCCGAACTCCAAATTAATAAGATTTGTTTTACGAGCGCTCGGGAAATCAATACAACACAGCCTTGTATGGTGTACTAGAAAAGACTTCTGCTTTATTAGCACATGTGGCACTTTAAATAGGGTCAGAGACAAAGGAATAGATCCCTCTGACCTATGAACCAATAGTAACCTTAGGGGAGTGAATAGTAATGTGAAACCTCACTGCCCATCAGTGTTACCTGATGACCATTACATAAGAGTGAAAGCAAAATGGATACCACAGACAAACAAGATGGATTCTTTTCTCTCACAGGAACATTGCACATTGTTATCTAGTACAAAATATGAGGAGAAATGTGTATAATTTTTAAATACTTTACAGAAAATATAAAAAAATGAACAGTGGACTGTTCTAAAAAATAGCAGCGTCTCCATTTGTCTTAACAAACTCACAATATGAACTCTTTTTTTGACGATTTAGCATTCCTTATATATAGATTCATCATAAGGGGTGCACGTGGTGTGGGGTGCATGCACGTGTCCTCTTCTGCAAAATTGTCCTATTTGACAGGTTTCTGACAGCCATTTCAATGGCAACTGACAAACATCCATCCATCTCTTGTATCTTCACACAGGTATAACATCTCTGCTGTATTTGTCATCTGCTGAATTTTCATCCAGAAACAATTTCTGGTATAATGTGTATGCTTGCTGTATTTCTGCTATGCTATCTGTTGCATTGTATTCAATTTTTACTGATATATGTCTGTCCTTCCATCATTGTAAACTCTATCTGAAGGAAGGTGATATACTGTGTCAGGCATAGGGTGTTAGGTCTGTGTCTTTGATCAGCTCTCCACCCCATGGTGAGCTGAGCAGATGCTAATTTATCCACAAGCAGCTCCCACAATCCCTCTCATCTGATGCTCTAGTCCTTCCTATATATCTAGATGCATCATAAGGGGTGCACGTCGTGTGGGGTGCATGCACATGTCCTCTTCGGCAAACTGTCCTATTAGACAAGTGTCTGACAGTCATTTCAATGGCAGTCATTCAGGAGTCATGTAACCCACACTTTGTACTCTCTTCTAACTATGTACTTTATTCCTGCCTCCATATTCCTGTTTGCTTTTTTCATCCACATTCACCACCCCATCCTCCCTCCATGACTCATCCACATCTGCCCCTCTCTCCTGCCCTCTCTCATGTACAGCTCTTATGTAGTGTTGAGCCACCCCCGTAGTGTTCGGTTCGTCGAACACCGGGATGTTCGTGGAACTGTTCGTCGAACACCTTAGAACACTGTGGAACACCGTCAAACACCGTTAAAACCAATGGCAGGCAAACAAAAACACATAGAAAACACCTTCAAAGGTGTCCAAAAGCTGACAAACTACTCAGAAGACACTCTCTTTAAAAAAGCCGGCCGGCAATTCAGCATCGGTACCCGACAATTTAGAACAGAAACAATGGAGCATCACACATAGATTAGATAGATATTAACATATTAGTCACATATATAATAAGTACAGTGATAGTGATTACTGTACTTGTCATTTAGTGTTAAAATAAAGGATTTATTTAAAAAAAATTGGCGTGGGGTTCCTCTTAATTTTAGTCTCTAGCGGAGGTTAAGCAGACGGCTGGGGCAGATGTTTGAAGCCTGGGAAGGGGGTAATACCCACAGAGCTTCCCAGGCTACTAATATCAGCCCCCAGCTGAATACCTAGCCTTTACTAGCTATTAAAATGGGGGACCCCCAAAAAAATGACGTGGGGTTCCCCTATTTTAATAGCTAGCAAAGGCTACACAGACAGCTGGGGGCTGATATTAATAGCCCAGGAAGGGTGCCATGAATATTGGCCCCCTCCCAGGCTAGAAACACCAGCCGTCAGCCACCCCAAAAATGGCACATCCATAGGATGCGCCAATTCTGGCACTTAGCCTCGCTCTTCTCACTGCCTTGTAGCGGTGGCAGTGGGGTAATAGGGCTGGGGTTGATGTCAGCTTATAATGCCAGCTGACATCAAGCCCAGGTTAGTAATGGAGAGGCGTCTATAAGACACCCCCATTACTAAACCCATAGTCAAAGTTAAAAAAAAAACACAAACACTTAGAATAAAATCCTTTAATTGAAATAAACACACAATTCTTTAATGTTCTAAATCAAAACCCTACTTACCATCACGCCCATTCCAGCTGAAGCCAACTATCTCCTGCAATAAAAGTAAAATAATAAACCCATCTCACCCTTACATTTCCATGGTTCCCAGGACCGCTCCAGCTCTGCTACATTCACATGACAGGCTGGATCGCAGCCAAAAGCTGCCATCCAGCTTGCCATGCCGCAGACACTGAGAAGCGCAGGCATGCTTGCGCTACTCAGTGTCTGATTGTGACGGCATCCAGATGAGCTGAGTTCATGTCCAATGAACTCAGCTCACCTCATGCATGTCACTGACTGCGTGGGAGAATTCTCCTGCGCTCAGTGCTTGAGCAGGAGAATTCTCTCATGCTCACCGCATGCACAGGAGAATTCTGCCACGCTGTCAGTGACGTGCATGAGGTTAGCTGAGTTCATTGGACATGAACTCGGCTCATCTGGATGCCGTCACAGCGAGACAATGAGGAACGCAAGCATGCCTGCGCTTCTCAGTGTCTGCGGCATAGCAAACTGGATGGCAGTTTTCAGCTGCGATCCAGCCTGTCATAATAATGTAGCAGAGCTGGAGCCATCCTGGGAACCATGGAAAGGTTGCAGAAGACATTGGCTTCAGCTGGAATGGGCGTGATGGTAATTATGGTTTAATTTAGAACATTAAAGAATTGTGTCTTTATTTCAATTAAAGGACTTTTTTCTGGGTATTGTGTTTTTTTTAAATACTTTACTAGAAATTCATGGCGGTCATGTCTAATATTGGCGTGACCCCATGAATTTCGGGCTTAGGGCCAGCTGATAATACCAAGCTGGCCCTAACCCCTTTATTACCCAGTGAGCCACTGCACCAGGGCCCTGGATGAGTTGGGTACCGCGCCAGTACATGGCGCTTCTATGAACGTGCCATTTTCTGGGGTGGCTGTGGACTGCAATTTGCAGTAGGGGGGGGCCCAGAAATCTTGGGCCTCCCTGTCCAATGAACTCAGCTAACCTCATGCACGTCACTGACAGCGTGGGAAAATTCTGCTGCGCTTGCTGTGAGCGCAGGAGAATTCTCTAACGCTCACCTCAGGCGCAGGAGAATTTTCCCACTCTGTTAGTGACGTGCATGAGGTGAGTTGAGTTCATTGGACATGAACTCGGCTCATCTGAATGCCGTCACAGCGAGACACTGAGGAGCGCAAGCATGCCTGTGCTTCTCAGTGTCTGCGGCATGGCAAGCTGGATGGCAGCTTTTGGCTGCGATCCCGCCTGTCATGTGAATGTAGCAGAGCTGGAGCCATCCTGGGAACCATGGAAAGGTAAGGATGAGGTTGGTTTATTATTTTACTTTTAATGCAGGAGATCGTTGGCTTCAGCTGGAATGGGCGTGATGGTAAGTATGTTTAATTTAGAACATTAAAGAATTGTGTGTTTATTTCAATTAAAGGACTTTATTCTGGGTGTTTGTGTTTTTTTTTAACTTTGACTATGGGGTTAGTAATGGGGGTGTCTTATAGACGCCTATCCATTACTAACCTGGGCTTGATGTCAGCTGGCATTATAAGCTGACATCAACCCCAGCCCTATTACCCCACTGCCACCGCTACAGGGCAGTGGGAAGAGTGAGGCTAAGTGCCAGAATTGGCGCATCCTATGGATGCGCCATTTCTGGGGCGGCTGACGGCTGGTGTTTCTAGCCTGGGATGGGGCCAATATTCATGGCACCCTTCCAGGGCTATTAATATCAGCCCCCAGCTGTCTGCCTAGTCTTTGCTAGCTATTAAAATAAGGTGGACCCCACGTCATTTTTTGGGGGGAATCCACCATTTTAATAGCTAGTAAAGGCTAGGTATTCAGCTGGGGGCTGATATTAGTAGCCTGGGAAGCTCCGTGGGTATTACCCCCTTCCCAGGCTTCAAACATCTGCCCCAGCTGTCTGCATAACCTCCGCTAGAGACTAAAATTACGAGGAACCCCACGCCAATTTTTTTTTTTAATAAATCATTTATTTTAACACTAAATAACAAGTACAGTAATCAACACTATCACTGTACTTATTATATATGTGACTGACATGTTTCTATCTATCTAATCTATTTGTGATGCTCCATTCTTTCTGTTCTAAATTGTCGGGTACTGGTGTATGCTGCTGCTGAATTGCCGGCTTTTCATGTTTCAATGTGAGAACTGTTCCCATCGATTTGGGCAACCACTGTAATGCCACAACCACCATGGCTGTGGCATTACAGTGAGTGGCAGACAATCCCTGCATGATGTGAAAAAATGTGAAAAAATCCAGTTACGCTTTTGATGCACGAACAGTTATCGAACGTAACCTCAAACAGCCGAATTTTTTGCAAATCGTTCGAGTTCGTCAAACGACTTGAACACCGCCCAAAACCGCTCGAATTTGAGACTGGCGAACAGTTCTAGTCGAACACCGCTCATCTCTACTTTTATTCTCTTTTTAATTTCCTGAAAAATCTTACTCTATCTTATCCAAAGATATTGCACAAGAAACCATGTCACAAATCCAGAAACTGTCTGTTCTTTCTCTCCTATCCACATTCCACCCTCCGCCAACCTCAACCCCTCACCCACCTCATATCGAAACCCTGCTAACCTTATTAACATTAGTTGTACTCCTTCATCACCCTCCTTTTATTGTGCACTGTGGAATCCACGGTCTGTATGAAACAAGCTTTCCTTATTGCGCAATTACTTTCTGACCAACTCTCTCAATCTGCTGGCACTCACTGAAACCTGGTTTAAGGATTCTGACACTGTCTCCCCTGACACTATCTCTCATGGCGGCTTGCATTTTTCCCATTCCCCAAGACCTGCGAAGAGACTTGGCAGTGGAGTCAGCTTACTCCTGTCCCCACAATGCACCTTCCAGGTTATCCCCCCAGTTCCATCACTTTCTTTCCACACCATAAGGCTCTTTCATCCCCTCTCTCTCAGAGTAGCGGTCGTATATTGTCCCCCAAGCTCACCCACCCAGTTCCTTGACCATTTTTCTGCCTAGCTGGCGCACTTCATGTCCTCAGATTTACCAACCCTTATCCTGGGAGACTTCAACATCCCCATAAACAGCCCCATCTCCTCATCCGCATCCCAGCTTCTATCTTTAACCACTTCTCTTGGCCTCTCACAGCTTTCAACCTCTGAGGCACACAAAGACGGAAATACCCTTGATCTGGTCCTTGTCCGGCTTTGTTCAATCCCCTACCTAGATAACTCCCCTCTTCCCATCTCTAATCATAACATTCTCTTCTTCACGCTCAAAAAATCTCACCCACCCCAGCACACTCCTACCTATCACACATTCAGAAATTTACAAACCATTAACTCTCATGCACTAACAGACTCCTTACACTCATCACTGTCCCAAATCTCTTTGTCCTGTCCTGATCTGGCTGTAAATCTGTACAATGGCACTCTCAAAAGCACCTTGAATCAAGTAGCGCCCCTCACCCTCAAAACCTCTAATCACAGACTAAAACAGTCCTGGCTCACACCGTAAACCCGATTTCTCCAGCAATGCTCTAGAAGTGCCGAACGCCTATGGAGGAAAACTCGCACACCAGCAAACTTTATCCACTATAAATGTATGTTAAAAACATATAACTCTGCCCTTCACGTCGCCAAAGAGTCCTACTTCACCACCCTGATCTCCTCACTATCCAACAACCCAAGAAAAACTCTTCGATACCTTTCACTCCCTCCTCAGTCGTAAAGCGCAGGCCCCCATCACAGGCATTTCTGCTGAGGACTTGGCCTCTTACTTCACAGAGAAAGTAGACACAATCCGTCAGGAAATCATCTCTCAGCCATCAAGTGCCATGACTCCCATCCCTCCCCACATCTCCTCTGGATCACTCTCCACATTTGACCCAATTACAGAAGAAGAAGTCTCCAGGCTCCTCTCTTCTTCTCATCCCACTACATGCACACTGACCCCATTCCCTCACATCTACTCCAGTCTCTCTTTTCAGTCATCACTACTCACCTAACTAAAATCTTCAACCTCTCCCTCTCTCCTAGTATCTTCCCCTCCTCCTTCAAACACTCCTTCAGTGTATCATTTGTTGGCTCCACTTCTTCCCCCCTTCCACTCACTGTTGGGGTTCCTCAGGTTTCAGTCCTTGGTCCTCTTCTCTTCTCTCTCTACACAGTCCCAAATGGACAGGCCATCAGCAAATTTGGCTTTCAGTACCATCTTTATGTGGATGACACACAACTATACACCTCATTCCCTGACCTTACTCCCACTGTACTACAGAACACCAGTGACTGTCTGGCCACAGTTTTCAAAATCATGTCCGCTCTCTATCTGAAACTCGACCTTTCCAAAACTGAACTTTTTCTGCTCCCACCATCTACTCACCTCCCTAAATCTGACATCTCCCTTTCCGTGTGTGGCACAACAATAACGCTGAGCCAGCAGGCGTGCTGTCTGGGCATTGTGTTTGACACCAATCTTTCCTTCACCTTCCATTTTCAATCTCTTGCCCGCTATTATTGCTTGCACCTGAAGAACATCTCTAGAATCCGCCCCTTTCTCACCTTGGAAACAACAAAAACCCTCACTGTTGCCCTGATCCACTTTCGCTTTGACTACTGTAACTTTGATTAATTGGCCTCCCCATCACTCGACTTTCCCTTCTCTAGTCCATCCTTAATGCAACAGCCCGGGTCATCTATCTGTCTAATCGTTACTTAGACGCTTCCGCTCTATGCCAGTCATTGCACTGGCTGCCCTTCAATTACAGAATCCAAATTAAATTGCTTGTTCTCACCCACAAAGCTCTCCACAGTGCGGCACCCCCCTACATCTCTTCCCTCATTTCTGTTTATTGGCCTACCCATTCTCTATTCTCCACAAGCGACTTTTGACTAACATCTGCACTAATCCGTAACTCCCACTCCCAGCTCCAAGACTTCTCCCGAGCTGCACCTATTCTTTGGAATGCTCTACCCCAAGAAATTAGGATGAACCACATCTTACACAGTTTTAGGCGCTCCCTAAAAACACACCTGTTAGGATGGCCTATCACATTCCCTAATTGAAGTCCCTTTTATATTTTTATAGCCCATTCATTATTTCTCCAAACATAAGTCCCCACCAAACTCCACCAAACCCAAAAGCACTTCAAATACTGGCTGGTGATGAGCTCATGCAGCCTTTATCTATCCCTCATCCCCTCAAGATGGCTGGACCATCATTGTAAATAAGCCCCTGTACTTTGTGTCACCCCCACCTTATTGTAGATTGTAAGCTCTTGCGAGCAGGGTCGTCGTTATTTTTGCTTTAATTATTGTATTATCTTTAGCTATGTTACGTATGATTGCTGTATATGAACCTCTGAATTGTAAATTCCAGTCCAATTTTGTTGGACTGGAACCAATATTTTGCTTGTTTACTCATGTGTTTAGGGTCATTGTCTTGGAGAAACACGCATTTCAACGACATATACTCTTCGGCGTAATGCAACATGACCTCTTCAAGTATTTTAATATATGCAAACTGGTCCATGATCCCTTGTATACGGTAAATAGGTCCGGCACCATAGTAAGACAAACATGCCCATATCATGACGCTTGCACCACCATGCTTCACTGTGTTCAGAGTGTACTGTGGCTTGAATGCAGTGTTTGGGGGTCGTTTGATGAACTCTCTGCGGCCTTGGACCTAAAAAGAACAATTTTACTTTCATCAGTCCACAAAATCTTTCTCCATTTCTCTTTAGGCCAGTTGATGTATTCTTTTGCAAATTGTATCCACTTCAGTAAATGTCTTTTTTTTAACAGTAGTACTTTGCGGGGAATTCTTGCTAAGATATTACCTTCAAACAGATGTCTTATAACTATCACAGTACTCACAGGTAACTTGAGACTGTTTTTGATCATCCTGGAGCTGATCATTGGCTGAGCCTTTGCCATTCTGGCTATTCTTCGATCCATTCGAATGGTAGTCTTCCATTTTTTTCCACTTCTTTCTGGTTTTGCTTTCTATTTTAAAGCACTGGAGATCATTTTAGCTGAACAGCATATCATTGTCTGCATTTCTTTACAAGTTTTACCCTCTTCAATCAGCTTTTTAATCAAAGTATGCTGTTCTTCTGAACAATGTCTTGAACGACCTATATTTCTCAGGCTTTCAAGGAGAAATGCATGTACAATATGTGCTGGCTTCACCCTTAAATAAGGGCCATCTGATTCACACCTGTTACTTCACAGAATGGTTGACCTCACTAATTGAACTCCACGCTGCTATTATTTTGAACACACCCACTTTCCATTAATTATTCAACTACATAGACTCAAAAACATGCAGATCATGAATGCTGAGTCTGTTGGCTTTCTTAGAATCTACTGCACGAACTGTAAAATTGTTTAGCATGTGGAAATATAATTTATACTGAAAACTGTGATTTATGTGGTTAGCCATATTGGACTGCTATTATTTTGAACACTACTGTAGCACACCATGAGTGGGTGTCAGTTCCTGCATCATGATGTGCTAAACCCATCATGACTTTGAACTGTCACTGCGTGTAAACACGCAGTGAAAATTCAGTGCCAACAGTTGTCAGTTACAGCTGAGTGGCACTGGAACAGGTGGTGGGACCCATAGTGTTGGTCCCCACACTCAGATCGCTGTGATTGGTCAGTCAATCTGACTGACCAATGACAGCATGAAATATCAGCACCTCCTACCCGATCAAACATGGAGTTCGGCATGGCTGGTGGCCCGAGCTCCTGCACTAACAGTCAGGGATGGTGCCAGCGCCGCTCCTGGTTATTTAACTAAAATGCTGCAATCAAGACCAAGCGCAAAATTTAAGAGGCAGGCAGAGGGAAGGGAGCTCCTGATCGTTGTCATGGTGACTTAGAGTCAACATGATGATGCTCAAAACATGGCCTAAGAAGCGTGCTGTACAGATGCATTGCAATGCATTATACTTGCCATCAAAGTAAAAAAAAAAGTGAATGAACTGAAAGTTCCATGTAGGGACTAAGTAAAAAAGTAAAAAAAAGTAAAAAAAATTGTAAAAATATTAAAATAAAAAATTACCAAATAAAAAATAAAAAAATATATATTACACTAATAAATACACATAAAAATAAACAAAAAAAGGAAACATATTTGCTCTCGCCACATCCAGAAAAATCCTATGTATAAAAGTGTAACACTAATTAACCCCTTCAGTGAACACCATAAAAAAAGTGGCAAGCTATGCTTTTTCATTACATTGATGGAAAAAAAGTGGAATAACACGCGATGAAAAATACAAATTTAAATAAAAATGGTTTAGCTGAAACGACATCTTATCTTGCAAAAAACAATTCACCATACAGCTCCATCAGAAGAAAAATTTAAAAAGTTATGGCTTTCAGAATATAGCAATGCAAAAATATTTTTTTTCTATGAATGTTTTTATTGTGTAAAAGCGCAAAAACGTAAAAAAATGACATGAATGATGTATCGCTGTATTCGTACCAACCCAAAGAATAAAGTTGCATTATCAATTTTACCACATGCAAAGTGACTAAAAAAACTTGAATTTTTGGTGTTTGTTTATTCTGCCTCTCAAAAATCAGAATAGAAAGTGATCAAAAAATGTTTTGTGCCCGAAAACAGTACCAATAAAAACGTCAACTTGATCCGCAAAAGACAAGCTCTCACATGGCTTTGTCGGAAGAAATGGAAAAATTATTGCTTTCAAATTATGGTGATGCAAAAACTAGTTTTTGAAAAAAAAAGTGTCTTACTGTGTGACAGCAGCCAAACATAAAAATCCGATATAAGTCTGGTATCTCTGTAATCGCACCGACCCAAACAATAAAGTCATCTAATCAATTATATCACTGGAGAAACAGTGTAAAAAAATAAATAAAACCAATTCTTAACGTGCTGTTGATTTTGTCAATCTGTCTCCCAAAGATTGCAGTTAGGCTCGGCTCACACAACGCTTACATCAGGGTTTCCATGTAAATCTCTGAAATACGTGATTTAGAAGGAAACCTCAAAGGAGATTCCCTATAATGAGGCAGATGGAGGCACTTTAGATACCGTCTTGCCTATGATCTGGCGGTGTCTGTCTTTTTAGGCGTGCATAAAAGCATGGTCAGCCACAGTTTTGTGCACTTCTGAAAAGAAGGACACTGCTGAACAGAGCCCAGAGACCAGAGTAACTCTGTTGCCTCCCTATAGGTAATGGATCTCTTTAAGGGTTTTTACTTGAATCACGTCACTCAGAAATTTAGATGAAAACCCCGATGTAAGTGCTAAGCATAGAGCTCAGCATAGAGCACCAGATAAATGTGATCCCAAATGTTAAGTAAAATGTTCCCAATAAAAGCAAGTCCCCTCAGGTCTGTCAACTGTTAACAAAAATATAGGGGGCTTCCACTTTATTGGTAGTACAAAGGATCTGGAAAAGTGCTATGGTTCCTCACCCACGAAAAGTAATCCAACGAATTTTGTGCTCCCAAATCCAAATGCCCCTCTCCCTTCTGAGCCCCACCATGTGCCTAAACCACATTTAGCGTCCACATGTTTGGCAGGGGTATAAATTTAAAAATGGGGTATTCTGCTCTCCTGGCACTTAGGGACTCTCTATATGGGGTCTGCAAATTATTCTAGGAAAATCTGTGCACCAGGAGGCAAATATTGCTCCTTCCATTCCGAGTTTTGCCATGTGGCTAAGCAGTACTGTCATGTCACATATGGGGTATTCCCACATTCAGCAGGAATTGTGTGAAAAATTTTGGTACCATTTTTACCCATTTCCCTGTGTGCAAATGTAAAATCTGAGTCTAAACAATTTTTTTGTGGTAAAAATGTAATTATTTATTCTTCACTGCCCAATTGTATGAAGTTCTATGACACACCTGTGGTGTTAATATTATGACTGCACCCTAAGATGTATTCATTGAGAGGTATAGTTTGTAAAATGGGGTCACTTATGGGAGATTCTGCTGTTCTGGTACCTCAGTGTCTCTCCCAATGGGTCTTGGCACCCACAAACCATAGCAGTAAAATCTGCACTATAATATGGTGCATCTCCCCTTCTGTGCTTTGAACGGTGCCTCAAAAGTAGTTTCTGATTACTTGTAGGATATTGGCACAATTAGGAGAAATTGCACAATAGTGAGGTCCATTTTTTCCTGTGAGCCCTTATAAAAATTAAAAATTTGGGGCTAAAACAACATTTTAGTGGTAAAATGGTAAAAATGTATATATTGTTTCTTAACCACCCAATAGAATAAATTTCTGTGAGGCACATGTAGTGTAAACATGCTCACTGCACCCCTAGATGAATTCACTGACAGGCGCCATTTGTAAAATGATGTTACTTATGGGGAGTTGCTGCTATTGTGGCACCTCAGGGGCTCTGCCAATGTGACATGGCACCCTCAAACCATTCCAGCAAAATCTGATATGTGCCTCAAAAAAGTTTTTTGACCACATATGGGGTATTGTCACACTCAGGAGAAATTACATAACAAATTTTGGTGTCCATTTTCTCCTATTACCCTTGAAAAAATAAAAAATTTACGGCTAAAAGAAAATTTTTGTGGGAAAAATTAGATTTTTTTTATTTCACATTTCTACATTATAAACTTCTGAGAAGCACCTGGGGGTTCAAGGTGCTCACCTCATATCTAGTTACATTCCTTAAGGGGTCTAGTTTCTACAATGGGGTCACTTGTTAGGTTTTTTCAATGTTTAGACACTTCAGAGTTTCTCCAAATGTGACATGATGTCTGCTCTCGATCCCAGCCATTTTTGCATTCAAAAAGTCAAACATGCTCCTTTTCTTCTAAGCCCTACCATGGGCCCAAACAGTAGTTTTCACCAACTTATGGGGTAGCGGTGTACTCATGAGAAATTGCACAACAAATTTTGAGGTTCCCTCGTGAAAATAAAAAAATTAGGGCTAAAGTAAAAATTTTTGTGAAAAAAGTCATATAGCCCTCCCAAAGTCAAATCAAATGGGATGTGGTCCCTAAAAAATGGTTTTGTAAATGTTGTTGGAAAAATGAGAAATTGCAGATCAACTTTCAACCTTTCTAACTTCCTAACAAAACAAAATTATGTTTCAAAAATTGTGCTGATGTAAATTAGGAATGTGGTAAATGTTATTTATTAATTATTTTGTGTGACATAACTCTCTAGTTTAAGGGCATAAGAAATAAAATTTAGAAAATTTTCAAATTTTCAAATATTTTAAAAATGTTTGATATTTTCACAAATAAACACAAGTCATATCAAACACATTTTACCATGACCATGAAGCATAATATGTCACAAAATAACAATCTCAGAATCAGTGGGATTCATTAAAGCGTTCCCGAGTTATTACCTCGTAAAGTGACACTGGTCAGATTTAAAAATTGAGGCCCAGTCATTAACCTATAAAGTGGCTTGGTCCTCAAGTGGTTGAAAGGAATTAAAACAAATTATACTAGTCTCTACCCAGCCCTGAAAAAAATTAACAGGGTCCACTAGACCAGCAGTCTTATACAAAAGCCCAGTATGGAGCAAATAATGAACTTAAAAATAATTAGTATAATAAACTACATTCTTAATTGGAAAAAAAATTAACAAGTGATTGCACATAGCCAAATAAATAAAATCTGATGAATGAATGGACATTTAAAAAAAGACGCACTGAAGGTGGAGAGACATGATCAAGAAAAAATTCCAAGAAAACATATATAGAGATATCTGTTATCAAGAAGTGAATATATACAAGGTCATTACACACAGGGACAAATAGAGCATGTTTAAATCAGATTTCAAATATATATACAATTCATAACAATAAATATGAATAAATATACTGCAATGTGCTAAACAAATATACAAGTGCTTCTCACTAAATTAGAATGTTGGCCTACTGAAAAGTATGTTCAGTAAATGCACTCAATACTTGGTCAGGGCTCCTTTTGCATCAATTACTGCATCAACGTGGCGTGGCATGGAGGCGATCAGCCTGAGGCACTGCTGAGGTGTTATGGAAGCCCAGGTTGCTTTGATAGCAGCCTTCAGCTCGTCTGCATTGTTGGGTCTCGTGTCTCTCATCTTCCTCTTGACAATACCCCATAGATTCTCTATGGGGTTAAGGTCAGGCGAGTTTGCTGGCCAATCAAGCACAGTGATACTGTTGTTTTTAAACCAGGTATCGGTACTTTTGGCATTGTGGACAGGTGCCAAGTCCTGCTGGAGAATGAAATTTCCATCTCCAAAAAGCTTGTCGGCAGGGGGAAGCATGAAGTGCTCTCAAATTTCCTGTTAGACAGCTGCGCTGACATTGGTCTTGATTAAACACAGTGGACCTACACCAGCAGATGACATGGCTCCCCAAACCATCACTGATTGTGGAAACTTCACACTAGACCTCAAGCAGCTTGGATTATGTGCCACTCCACTTTTCCCCCAGACTCTGGGACCTTGAATTCCAAATGAAATGCAAAATTTAAGTTCATCTGAAGACAACTCCTTGGACCACTGAGCAACAGTCCAGGTCTTTTTCTCCTTGGCCCCGGTAAGATGCTTTTGGAGTTGTCTATTGGTCATGAGTGTCTTGACGCCAGGAATGTGACACTTGTAGCCCATGTCTTGGATACGTCTGTGTGTGGTGGCTCTTGTAGCAATGACTCCAGCAGAAGTCCACTGCTTGTAAATCTCCCCCAAATTTTTGAATGGCCTTTTCATAACAATCCTTTCAAGGATGTGTTTATCGCCGTTGCTTGTGCACCTTTTTCTACCACACTTTTTCCTTCCACTCAACTTTCCATTAATATGCTTGGATACAGCACTCTGTGAACAGCCAGCTTCTTTATCAATGACCGTTTGTTGCTTACCCTCATTGTGAAGTGTGTCAATGACTGCCTTCTGGACATCTGTCAAGTCAGCAGTCTTCCGCATGATTGTGGAGCCTACTGAAACAGACTAAGGACCCTTTTTAAACTCTTAGGAATCCTTTGCAGGGTGTTTTTTGTTAATTATTCTAATTTACTGAGATGTGTCAAAGTGAAAGCTAGTAAAGATGCATACAGTGAATAAATGTACAGATAAAAGCAGTTCATCATCTATAACTAACATCAGCCATAATAATTTGCTTAGACCCATGTAGATGCTAACAAAATACCAGTGTAGGCTAAATAACGAAAACATAATTAAATCAATACAGACCTGGATTATCTATTTGGACAAAAAAAATTATGTAGCCCCTCCATCTTGGAGCATAAATTCACGTTTCACCCATACTTCTTCAGGGAGTGGTGAGGTGGAGAATATATAGGTGGAATTAAGCCAATCATCTAACAATACTGCACTATACTTACTTGGAACTGGCACCATGGATGCTACAAGTAATGTGGCGAGGCTGGATGATATTATGCCATCCATCCAATGCACATGTGTACACTGCAGAGGTGACCATCTTATTATAGGGAAATGGAGCGAGATCCATGATGCAGAGAAAATTTATACAAAACAAAGCACACAATACTTTGGCAGCCATCTTAGTATAGGGACATGCGTATAGATGCTTAATGCCGGATGTATGCATAGATAACCAATTTCTGTGGAGATCTGGAGTAAAACAGATAAATAGATAATATGCATATATTCATACAAATACATATTTATATATACATGTGCGCAAAACTTGCATCTTCCTAAAGAAAATACTGCCTTAGTAATGTCAGTGAGGTCACCATAGAAACAGATAGTGACCAACATCCCATTGATGACAGAATTTTAATATATTTAAATATAAAAAAATGGTATAAAATCTATTCTTCTTAGCAATTTGTGATCCAGCAACCCATTTTAGGCAGAAGACTGATTCAAACTGATAGTGCCTCTGTTAGAGGTAACATTATCCTGCAGTGACTGAGGCAAGTGATGAACCATATATTCCAGAATGCCCACCAATTCCTACTCACTAATATGATTGCAGGAGGCATATGCAGACTATTATGGCCTATGTTTAGTACTGCTGCCTGAATGACTGGTGTATATGGAATCAATCAGAAATCGTAGATAGGCTAAAAGTGAAGGCCAAAAATGCTAAAGCAACAACAGCATGTCTGTAGTATTGGTGTAGTTGTGCGTGACTCCAATTGACAACTGTAAACAGGTGAGCCAAAACAGAAATGCAAAGTAAAAGAATCAAAGGAAGCAAATGGGTGTACCAAGGGAAACCACTGATATCCAGACATAGCAAAAGCAAAATAAGTGGTAGATAAAATAAAACATAACTTTAAATCTAGTTTACAAAACCTAATAAATCTTTAAAAAGATCAAACGGAACTAAAGTGCAAAAAATAGTGCCGCAAATGCTTAAAGTGCAGTGAATGAAGCAAAGGCAATTCATAAAACACTGTCTGTACACTGGCCTCTACAAGGGCTTGTACCCTGTGCAAGCAATAGCCAATCACAATTATTAACTGTTGTGTATTCTTTTTCATTTAGGATCAAGGTTCATGGCCAGTTAATAGCTGTATAAAGCAGAGAACATACATTGTGGTTACTTTTAGAGTTCACATTTAATAAGATAATGGAACAGTCTCACCATTAGAAGTCTCAGATTGACATGCTGCCGAGACCGATGCAAACCTAGAACCATATGCTACTCACGTGTTCAAGTAGTATAGGAACATCACTCCCGACGCGTTTCCTCAGCTATATATAATTCATGGATGCTATACATAATTTTCACTTCACACTATTCATGTATCTATAAGAGGTAATGTATGGAACATGTAACAGCTATCCATAGATGAGGGCACAGGACACTGCTCTGTTATTTCCAATGCTGGGATAAATGACAGAGGTCAGTGCTGGGACAGATAATACCAGCCAATAATTTTGCAGAGGGCGGTGCTGTACACGGAAGCCAGCTTTGGCTTTAAGGTTAGATAATAAATCACAGGGCCTGTCAAGTTTGGTGGAGCCGGAGGTAAACAAACTGGGCGCAGGGAATGAGCGTTGACGAAGTGCCGGAGGTAGCTGGCAAGGATCTGGTTGATATGCTCCACTTGAATATTGGACTGCTGATGGTAAGCGGAGGAGAAATCCAGGGTGACATCCAGCAGCTTACACGTAGCTCTCCAGAAGCACGAAGTGAACTGGACCCCTCGATCAGACACAATGTGGAGGGGTAGGCCGTTGAGACGAAAGATGTGATGGATGAAGTCCTTAGCCAGCACAGATGCAGATGGGAGACCAGGCAGAGGAATGAAGTGGGCCATTTTAGAAAAGTGGTCAGCGACCACCCAAATGATCGTACAACCGGCAGAAACAGGGAGATCCGTAATAAAGTCCATAGCAATGTGTTGCCACGGGGCAGCAGGTACGGGAAGAGGCAGGAGACGGCCGGCAGGAAGATGTCTGGGAACCTTGTTGCAGGCACAGGATGAACAGGCCGTGACGAAGGGTAGGCCACCAGTAATGCCGGGTAATGAGCAAGAAGGTCTTCTTCTGGCCGGCATGGCCGGCTAGTTTTGATGAATGACCCCAATAAAGAACCTTCTTACGATCCGGAACCGCTACAAATGTCTTACCGGGTGGGAGATGAGACAGATCCAAGGGGGCCACATTCATCACTTTGGAGGGATCGATGATATGCATAGGCTCCTCCTCTAGATCGGAAGACAGGAAGGATCGGGACAAGGTGTCTGCTTTAACGTTCTTGTCCGCCGGGCGGTAATGTAGGGTAAAGTTAAAGCGGGGGCGAAGAACAAAGACCACTGGGCCTGACGCGGATTGAGTCTTTGGGCATTCTGAAGATAAGCCAAGTTTTTGTGGTCAGTATAGATGACCACCGGGTGCAGAGTACCCTCGAGCAGGTAACGCCACTCCTCCAGTGCCAATTTGATGGCTAGCAGTTCTTGGTCCCCAATGGAGTAGTTGTGCTCAGACGAGGAGAAGAGCTTGGAGAAGAAGCCGCAGGTTACCATTCTCCCGGATGGAGATTTCTGGGTGAGCATCAACCTCCAGAAAGAACTGTTTGTTGTTATCCGGACGGTGCAGCACAGGGGCAGAAGAGAAGGCTTGATTTAAAGAGAGGAAGGCCTCCTCCTCTTCGGACGACCATTCCTTAGGATTTGCTCCCTTTCGGGTGAGCGCAGAGATGGGAGCAGTCCGGGAAGAGAAATGTGGGATGAAGAGACGATAATAGTTGGCGAAGCCCAGGAATCGCTGAATTGCCTTCAACCCCTCCGGACGGGGCCATTTTAAGACGACAGAGACCTTCTCGGGGTCCATCCACAGACCTGTCTTAGAGATAATATAGCCCAGGAACGGAAGAGAGGACTGCTCGAAGAGGCATTTCTCAAATTTTGCATATAGGTGATTCTGCCTGAGCCTAAGCAGGACCTGACGAGCATCCCTCCGGTGTGAGGGTAGATCCGGAGAGAAGACCAAGATGTCGTCCAGGTACACCACCGCGCAAGAATATAAGAGGTCACGGAAGATGTCATTAACTAATTCTTTGAAGACAGCGGGAGCATTACAGAGACCGAAGGGCATCACATGGTATTCATAGTGACCATCCCGGGTATTGAATGCAATCTTCCACTCGACTCCCTGGCGGATCCGGACCAAGTTATACGCCCCACGAAGATCGAGCTTGGTGAAGATCTTCGTGCCTTTAAGGCGGTGGAACAGCTCAGAAATGAGCGGCAGGGGGTATTTGTTTTTACAGTGATTTGGTTGAGTCCTCTATAATCGATACATGGATGTAGTGAACCGTCTTTCTTTTTAACGAAGAAGAATCTGGCTCCAGCAGGGGAGGAAGATTTCCGGATGAATCCCCTAACCAGATTTTCTTCGATGTACTCTGACATGGCCCGGGTTTCGGCCAACAACAACGGGTAGATACGCCCACGGGGTCGAGTGGCACCAGGTATCAGGTCGATAGGGCAATCATATGGCCTATGGGGTGGCAGAGTCTCTGCCTTCTTCTTGTCAAAGACATCAGCATAGGACCAGTAGGGTGCTGGTAGACCAGGTAAATTAGTCGGAGTAGATTGGGGTCGAGCCGGGCGAACCGGAACCAGGCAGGTCTAATGGCAATCCTGCCCCCAACGGAGCACCTCACCGGATTGCCAATTCAGAACGGATTCATGTTTCTGTAGCCAGGGTAGACCTAGCAAAAGGGGGTGAGAGAGTCCGGAAAGCACATGGAAGGAAATCCTCTCAGAGTGCAGCATTCTCACCTGCAGGGTTATGGGCTCTGTGACGAGCAAGATGGTCACCGGAGGGAGTCTTCCATCCACGGAAGCGACTGCCAATGGTTCAGCCAGAGGTTTGGTAGGAATCTGATACTTCTCTGCAAGGGACTGGGTTATGAGATTCCCAGCGGCTCCGGAATCCAGATGTGCAGTTTCAAAGAAGCGGTTCTCTCCACAGGAAATAGAGATGGATAAAGTCAAGAAAGGAGAGGATTTACTTTTGCCTAGAACGACCTCTCCGAGCGGTCCTAGACACTGGAGTTTCCCGGCTTCACCGGGCAGGAACGAATCAGGTGCTCCTTACTACCACAGTAGAAACAGCTCCCCTCGGCTCGGAGTGTCTCTTGGCGATATTTGACCATCTTGGTCTGGTCGATCTGCATATGTTCGAGCGAGCGTGCCCGGGGAGTTGCAGGTTGGGAAGCAAGTTTCTAGAAAACAGGAGCGAGATGAGGAAATCTTCTCTCCCGGGTAGACTACGTAGCACGTTCTAGGAAACGGATATCAATCTGGGTAGCTAGTGACACCAAGTCATCCAGGGTGGTAGGAATGTCCCGGCCGGCTAGCTCGTCCTTAATCCAACCGGAAAGACCCTCCCAGAAGGTGGACACCAGGGCCTCATTGTCCCAGGCAAGCTCAGAAGCAAGGGTACGGAACCGTATGGCATACTGGGCCGCGGTGAGACTCCCTTGGCGAAGACGGAGCAATGAGGAGGCAGTGGAAATTCTTTGTCCGGGCTCATCGAAGACCCTCCGGAAAGTAGTAAGGAAAGCTGGAAGATCGGACACCAGGGGATCCCCTCTCTCTCATAGGGGGTTTAGCCATGCCAATGCTTCCCCGGATGAGGTGAGACATGATGAATGCCACCTTGGCCCGGTCGGAGGGAAACTGATGTGCCAGAAGTTCAAAATGCAGTGTGCACTGATTCAGAAAGCCCCGACATAGGACGGGGTAACCTCCAAAACGAGGAGGTGCAGAAAGCCGGGGTCCTAGCCTGGATGCCGCGGTATTGGTAGGCAGCGGCGCTGCCGGAGCGGGTGTCGCTTGACTTGAGGCGGACACAGGTGGAACAGGCAGAGTGTCCAGGCGACAATTGACAGACCGCAGGTAGGTCTGGATGGTTTCCTGTTCGTATCTCTGATGAGAAAACTCCTGGTACAGGTCAGCAAGTGAAGGGGCCAGGGGGCCACCAGGTTCCTTGGCCCATGCAAACTGTTACGGATCCAGGTGGTGGAACCTCTGTGCTGCGGTGCAAGGAGGGACCAGAGGGGCGTAACTACTCGGACCGACCTTGTATGAGATCAGGTGACTCCCACGGGTCAGAAGGCAGGGACTGACCGGTAAAGCAGATGAGCACGGCAGACAGGCTGACGGGTGATCCAGGCAGACGGACAGGTAGGCATGCAGGTAACAAGCAGGAACCTCCAGGCAGGCTGACAGGAAGGCATGGCAGGTAGCAAGCAGGAGCCTCCAGGTAGGCTGGCTAGTAGGCACAGCAGGTAACAGTCAGGTGCTTCCAGTTAAGCAGGCGGGTTGGGCCCATAGACAGAGTAGCGGACTGGACTGTAGGCAGACTGTCGGGCTGGAGAGTAGACAAGCTGGCGGGCAGGACTGGTAGTCAGGCTGGCGGACTGGACTGGTAGTCCGGCTGGCAGACTGGACTGGTAGTCAGGCTGGCGGACAGGACTGGTAGTCAGGCTGGCGGACAGGACTGGTAGTCAGGCTGGCAGGCAGACTGGTAGTCAGGCTGGCGGGCAGGCATGACTTGTAGTCTGGCTTAGCAGAGGGACCTGAGGGCTGAAGCAGAGTTTAACACACAAAGCTACAACCTTGCAAGGGCACCTCCATATTGGAGGAGGTGCCTTTTATAGGGGAAGTCCTCTGGCCATTGGCCGGGGATTTTTTAGGACGGCACGCGCGGCCCCTTTAAGAGGGAGCGTGCGCACTCCCTAAGCACAGAGCCGGGGAGGCAGTGTGCACCAGCAGCAGCTGCAGGGAGGCCAGAAGACGCCGAAGCAGGACCGCGGCGGTAAGGGGGACGGCGTCTCTGCCGGACAGGAGGCAGAGACGCCGGTGCTACAAATTCCTTCAAGCAAATGAAGTTTGCCAATGCTGTATGCTGAAAAACAGTCCCACATCATGATGTTCGCACCTCCAAACTTAACTGTTGGTATGCTGTTTTTGGGGTGATATACAGTGCCTTTTGGCCTTCAAACATGGCGTGTGTTATCCAGAGTTAAATTTTGATGTTATCTGACCAGACTATATTCTCCCAGCATTTCACATGTATGTCTAAATGTTGTTGAACAAACTATAAATGCATTTGAACAAGCTTTTTGTTCAGCAATAGAGTCTTGCATGCTGAGCATGCATGCAAGCCATGGAGGTTAGGTACATTATTTATTGCTTTCTTTGCACCTCCTGATTTCATGTCTTTCTGTAACTATCCTTAGGTGGTCCTTGGCTCTTACACAAGCCTGCTGATTATTCTTTTCACTCTTTTGTCTGAAATTTTGAGGGGACACCTGGTTGTGGCTGGTTTATGGTGAAATGATGTTCTTTCCACTTCTGGATTATGGTCCCAACAGTGCTCACTGGAACTTTCAGTAGTTTAAATATTCACCAGATGTTATTAACAGGAGAATTTCTAATCACTGAAGCTCTCCACCAGTCGGGCCTTTATGGCAGAGTGGCCCGACCGAAGCCTCTCCTCAGTGCAAGACATATGAAAGCCCGCATAGAGTTTGCTCAAAAACACATGAAGGACTCCCAGAATATGAGAAATAAGATTCTTTGGTCTGATGAGACGAAGATAGAACTTTTTGGTGATAATTCTAAGTGGTATGTGTGAAGAAAACCAGGCACTGCTCATAACCTGCCCAATACAATCCCAACAGTGAAGCATGGTGGTGGCAGCATCATGCTATGGGGGTGTTTTTCAGCTGCAGGGACAGGAAGAATGGTTGCAATTGAAGGAAACATGAATGCGGCCAACTACAGAGATATCCTGGATGAAAACCTCTTCCAGAGTGCTCTGGACATCAGAATTGGCCGAAGGTTTACCTTCCAACAAGACAATGACCATAAGCACACAGCTAAAATAACAAAGGAGTGGCTTCAGAACAACTCTGTGAACATTCTTGACTGGCCCAGCCAGAGCCGTGACCTAAACTTAATTAAGCATCTCTGGATAGACCTGAAAATGGCTGTCCAGCAACAATCACCATCCAACCTAACAGAACTGCAGAGGATCTGCAAGGAAGAATGGCAGACGATCCCCAAATCCAGGTTTGCTAAACTTGTTGCATCATTCCCAAGGAGACTCGTGGTTGTAGTAGCTCAAAAGGGTGCTTCTACTCAATACTGAGCAAAGGGTCTGAATCCTTATGACCATGTGATATTTCAGTTTTTCTTTTTTAATAAATTTGCAGCAATTTCTACAGCTCTGTTTTTTTCAGTCAAGATGGGGTGCAGAGGGTACTTTAATGAGAAAAAAATTAACTTTTTAGAATTTACCAAATGGCTGCAATAAAACAAAGAGTGAAAAATTTAAAGGGGTCTGAATACTTTCATATACAGCATAGACCAAAAGTTTGGACACACCTTCTCATTTAAAGATTTTTCTGTATTTTCATGGCTATGAAAATTGTACATTCACACTGAAGGCATCAAAACTATGAATTAACACATGTGGAATTATATACTTAACAAAAAAGTGTGAAGCAACTGAAAATATGTCTTATATTCTAGGTTCTTCAAAGTAGCCACCTTTTGCTTTGATGACTGCTTTGCACACTCTTGGCATTCTCTTGATGAGCTTCAAGAGGTTGTCACCGGAAATGGTTTTCACTTCACAGGTGTGCCCTGTCAGGTTTAATAAGTGGGATTTCTTGCCTTATAAATGGGGTTGGGACAATCAGTTGTGTTGTGCAAAAGTCTGGTGGCTACACAGCTGATAGTCCTACTGAACAGACTCTTAGAATTTGTATTAAGACAAGAAAAAAGCATCTAAGTAAAGAAAAACCTGTGGCCATCATTACTTTAAGAAATAAAGGTCAGTCAGTCCGAAAAATTGGGAAAACTTTGAAAGTGTCCCCAAGTACAGTTGCAAAAACCATCAAGCACTACAAAGAAACTGGCTCACATGAGGACCAACCCAGGAAAGGAAGACCAAGAGTCACCTCTGCTTCTGAGAATAAGTTTAGCCGAGTCACCAGCCTCAGAAATCGCAGGTTAACAGCAGCTCAGGTTAGAGACCAGGTCAATGCCACACAGAGTTCTAGCAGCAGACACATCTCTACAACAACTGTTAAGAGGAGACTTTGTGCAGCAGGCCTTCATGGTATAATTGCTGCTAGGAAACCACTGCTTTGAAGAGACAGCAAGCAGAAGAGACTTGTTTTGGTTAAAGAACACAAGGAATGGACATTAGACCAATGGAAATCTGTGCTTTGGTCTGATGAGTCCAAATTTGAGATCTTCGGTTCGAACCACCGTGTCTTTGTGCGACGCAGAAAAGGTGAACGGATGGACTCTACATGCCTGGTTCCCACCGTGAAGCATGGAGGAGGAGGTGTGATGGTGTGGGGGTGCTTTGCTGGTGACACTGTTGGGGATTTATTCAAAACTGAAGGCATACTGAGCCAGCATGGCTACCACAGCATCTTGCAGCGGCATGCTATTACATCCGGTTTGAGCTTAGTTGGACCATCATTTATTTTTAAACAGGACAATGACCCCAAACACACTTCCAGGCTGTGTAAGGGCTATTTGACCAAGGAGGAGAGTGATGGGGTGCTACGCCAGATGACCTGGTCTCCACAGTCACCAGACCTGAACCCAATCGAGATGGTTTGGGGTGAGCTGGACCGCAGAGTGAAGGCAAAAGGGCCAACAAGTGCTTAGCATCTCTGGGAACTTCTTCAAGATTGTTGGAAGACCATTTCCGGTGACTACCTCTTGAAGCTCATCAAGAGAATGCCAAGATTGTGCAAAGCAGTCATCAAAGCAAAAGGTGGCTACTTTGAAGAACCTAGAATATAAGACATATTTTCAGTTGTGTCACACTTTTTTGTTAAGTATATAATTCCACCTGTGTTAATTTATAGTTTTGATGCCTTCAGTGTGAATGTACAATTTTCATAGTCATGAAAATACAGAAAAATCTTTAACTGAGAAGGTGTGTCCAAACTTTTGGTCTGTACTGTATATATATATATATATATATATATATATATATATATATATAAATATATACATTGCTCAAAAAAATAAAGGAAACACTTAAACAACAGAATATAACTTCATGTAAATCATACTTCTATGTAATCAAAATGTCCACTTAGGAAGCAACTCTGATTGACAATCAATTTCACATGCTGTTGTGCAAATGGAATAGACAATAGATGGAAGTTATTGGCACTTATCAAGACACACTCAATAAAGGAGTGGTTCAGCAGGTGGGGACCACAGACCACATCTCAGTACCAATACTTTCTGGCTTATGTTTTGGTCACTTTTAAATGTTGGTTGTGCTTTCACACTTGTGGTAGCATGAGACAGACTCTACAACCCACTGAAGTTGCTCAGGTAGTGCAGCTCATCCAGGATGGCACATCAATGCGAGTTTTGGCAAGAAGGTTTGCTGTGTCTGTCAGCATAGTGTCCAGAGGCTGGAGGCGCTACCAGGAGACAGGCCAGTACACTAGGAGACGTGGAGGGGGCCGTAGGAGGGCAACAACCCAGCAGCAGGACCGCTAACTCCACCTTTGTGCAAGGAGGAACAGGAGGAGCATTGCCAGAGCCCTGCAAAATGACCTCCAGCAGGCCACAAATGTGCATGTGTCTGCACAAATGGTTGGAAACAGACTCCATGAGGGTGGTATGAGGACCCGACATCCACAGATGGGGTTTGCTCACAGCCCAACACCATGCAGGATGCTTGGCATTTGCCACAGAACACCAAAATTGGCAAAGTCGCCACTGGCACCCTGTGCTCTTCACAGATGAAAGCAGGTTCACACTGAGCACATGTGACAGACGTGACAGAGTCTGGAGACACCATGGAGAGCGATCTGCTGCCTGCAACATCTTTCAGCATGACCGGTTTGGCAGTGGGTCAGTAATTGTGTGGGGTGGCATTTCTTTGGAGAGCCGCACAGCCCTCCATGTGCTCGCCAGAGGTAGCCTGACTGCCATTAGGTACCGAGATGAGATCCTCAGGCCCCTTGTGAGGCGTATGCTGATGCAGTTGGCCCTGGGTTCCTCCTAATGCAGAACAATGCCAGACCTCATGTGGCTGGAGTGTATCAGCAGTTCCTGCAAGGTGAAGGCATTGAAGCTATGGACTTGGCCCCCCATTCCCCAGACCTGAATCTGATTGAGCACATCTGGGACATCATGTCTCGTTCCATCCACCAACATCACGTTGCACCACAGACTGTCCAGGAGTTGTCGGATGCTTTAGTCCAGGTCTGTGAGGAGATCCCACATGAGTCCATCCGCAACCTCATCAGGAGCATGCCCAGGTGTTGTAGGGAGGTCATACAGGCACGTGGAGGCCACACACAATCCTGAGCCTCATTTTGACTTGTTTTAAGGACTTTGCAACAAAGTTGGATCAGCCGGTAGTGTGTTTTTCCACTTTAATTTTGGGGGTGACTCCAAATCCAGGCCTTCATTGGTTAATAAATTTGATTTCCATTGAAGATGTTTGTGTGATTTTGTTGACAGCACATTCAAATTTGTACAGAACAAAGTATTCAATGAAAAATTTCATTCATTCAGATCTAGAATGTTTTATTTGCGTGTTCTCTTTATTTTTTTGAGCATTGTATATACATATATATATACTGTATATATATATATATATATAAACATATATATATATATATATATATATATATATATATATATATATATATACACTACCGTTCAAAAGTTTGGGGTCATTTAGAAATTTCATTATTTTTGAAGGAAAAGCACTTTTTTTTTCAATGAAGCTAACATTAAATGAATCAGAAATACACTCTATACATTGTTAATGTGGTAAATGACTATTCTAGCTGCAAACGTCTTGTTTTTATTGCAATATCTACATAGTTGTATAGAGGCCCATTTCAAACAACCAACACTCCAGTGTTTTAATGGTACATTGTGATTGCTAACTGTGTAAGAAGGCTAATGGATGTTTAGAAAACCCTAGAAAACCCTTGCAAAAGTATGTTAGCCCAGCTGAAAACGGTTAGGCTGATTTGAGAAGCTATAAAATTGACCTTCCTTTGAGCTAGTTGAGAATCTGGAGCATTACATTTGTTTGTTCTATGAAACTCTCAAAATGGCCAGAAAAAGAGAACTTTCATGTGAAACTCGACAGTCTATTCTTGTTCTTAGAAATGAAAGCTGTTCCATGCAAGAAATTGCCAAGAAACTGAAGATTTCCTACAACAGTGTATACTACTCCCTTCAGAGGAGAGCACAAACAGGCTCTAACCAGAGTAGAAAGAGAAGTGGGAGGCCCCGCTGCACAACTGAGCAACAAGACAAGTACATTACAGTTTCTAGTTTGAGAAACCGACGCCTCACAGCTCCTCAACTGGCAGCTTCATTAAATAGTACACGCAAAACGTCAGTGTCAATGTCTACAGTGATGAGGCGACTCCTGGATGCTGGCCTTCAGGACAAAGTGGCAAAGAAAAAGCCATATCTGAGACTGGCTAATAAAAGGAAAAGATTAATATGGGCAAAAGAACACAGACATTGGACAGAGGAAGATTGGAAAAAAGTTTTATGGACAGACGAATCAAAGTTTGAGGTGTTTGGATCACACAGAAGAACATTTGTGAGATGCAGAACAACTGAAAAGATGCTGGAAGAGTGCCTGACGCTGTCTGCCAAGCATGGTGGAGATAATGTTATGGTCTGGGGTTGCTTTGGTGCTGGTAAAGTGAGAGATTTGTACAAGGTAAATGGGATTTTGAATAACGAAGGCTATCACTCCATTTTGCAACGCCATGGCATACTCTGTGGACAGCGCATGATTGGAGCAATTTCATCCTACAACAGGACAATGATCCAAAGCACACCTCCAAATTATGCATGAACTATTTAGGAAAGAAGCAGGCAGCTGGTATTCTATCTGTAATGGAGTGGCCAGCGCAGTCACCAGATCTCAACCCCATTGAGCTGTTGTGGGAGCAGCTTGACCTTTTGGTACGCAAAAAGTGCCCATCAAGCCAATCCAACTTGTGGGAGGGGCTTCAGGAAGCATGGGGTGACATTTTTCAAGATTACCTCAGCAAATTAACAGCTAGAATGCCAAAGGTCTGCAATGCTGTAATTGCTGCGAAGGGAGCATACTTTGACGAAAGCAAAGTTTGAAGGAGAAAATTATTCTTTCTAATAAAAATCATTATTTCTAACCTTGTCAATGTCTGGACTATATTTTCTAATCATTTTGCAACTCATTTGATAAATAAAAGTATGAGTTTTCATGGAAAACACAAAATTGTCTGGGTGACCCCAAACTTTTGAACGGTAGTATATATATATATATATATATACATATATATAAATATACAGTTAGGTCCAGAAATATTTGGGTAGTAGTGACACAAGTTTTAGCAATTTAACTGTTGACCAAAACATAGTCAAGGTACCGAAATATAATCATTGAGGGCTTAAATTGCAGACTCAGCCTTAATTTTAGGGTATTCACATTGTAATTGGAGTAAAGGTTTAAGAATTACAGCTCGTTAATATGCAGCTGCCTCTTTTTAAATGAACCAAAAATAATTGGACAGATACTTCAGCTCTATAATGGGCTACATGTGCTATTCTCTCATTAATCCATTATCATTTAAGCAGGTAAAAGGTCTGGAGGTGATTCCAGATATGGCATTTGCATTTGGAAGCTATTGCTGTGACCCTACATCATGTGGTCAAAGGAGCACTAAATGGAAGATAAAATGACTATCATTAGGTTGAAAAAGAAGAAGAAATCCATCAGAAGAATAGCAGAAATGTTTGGATTGTTCCTTTTAACAGTTTAGTACATTTTGCATAAAAAAATAGTGCACTGGTGAGCTGGAGAGCTCAAAAAGGCATTGACGCCCATGGAAGACAACAGTGTTGGATGATCACAGAATACTTTTAATGGTGAAGAAAACTCCTTCAAAACATCCACCCAAGTGAAGAACACTCTCCAGGAAGTAGGTGTTTCAGTATCTAAGTCTACAATTAAGAGAAGAGTTCATGAGAGCAAACCTTTAATTAGCCTTTAAAATAGAAAGGCCAGATTAGACTTTGCCAAAAAATCACCTAAACATCCAGCCCAGTTCTGGAAAAGCATTCTTTGAACAGATGAAACAAAGATAAACCTGTACCACAATGACAGGAAGAAAATATGGTGAAAAAAAAGTATGGAGAAGGTTTGGAACAGTTCATGAATGATCGAAAGAATACCACATCCTCTGTAAAACATAGTGGAGTCAGTGTGATGGCATGGGCATTCATACCTTACAATGCCACTGGGTCACTAGTATTTATTGATGATGTGACTGAAGCTGAAGCAGCTGGAGGGATTCTAACGTGTATAGGGCTATAATATCTACTCATAATCAACCAAATGCAGCAAGGTTGATTAGATGGCCCTTCACAGTAAAGATGATCAAAGACCAAAAACATGCTGCAAAAAAACAGGAGTTTTTTAAGGCAAAGAAAAAAAATATTCTGCAATGGCTCAGTGAATCACCAGATCTCAACCCTATCAAGCATACATTTAACATGCTTAAGACAAATCTTGAGGCAGAACTAACCACTAACAAGAAACAACTGAAGTAAGAGGCAATAAAGGCCTGGCAAAGCATCACAAAGGAGTACATCAAGCTATTGGCGATATTCATTCCTCCTGTTTGGGCACCTTGGCGTCCATAAACTATTACTGCCAAATTTGTGCTCCAAGAGACCATTCTAGTGATGAGCAAGCATGCTCGCCACTGCTCGGTGCTCGCCCGAGCAACTCACTGCTCGAGAAGCTCGGCGTTCGCTGAGTATTTCCGGGGTTGTTCGGCGGGAGCTAGGGTCCCTTCCCTGCATGTTTGGCGCTCTTTACAGAGCCATTGAACATGCAGGGATTGCCTGCCACTCACTGTAATGACGCAGCCACGTTGGTTGTGGCATTACAGTGACTGGCTGGCCGCACAGCATCATCAGGTCTATATCAGACCTGGAGCCGCCGTGCACATCACAGTCACTCCGGAATCAGACAGTGTAGGGAGAGGTGCTGCTGAGCTAGGGAGAGATTTACTTCTTTATTAGGTAGTGTAGGTAGAACAGAAGTATATTACACATATCCATCTCAACAAACAGTCCTTCTGAGGACTAATCCATCTGCAGAGATATCAGGCAGGCAGTGTATATAGGCAGGCAGGCAGTGTATATAGCAGACTGCAGTGCATATAGCACAAGAGGCTCCATTCCAGTTCTGTCAGCTGCTGCTGCTGTTAGACATTTCTAGACACAGGCCAGGTCTCAGGGGCCAGGAATAATTTTTTTTTGGATATTAATCCTCATTATTTGCTTAAAGAGCAGTCCATAGAACACCGTTTTTCTGCGCCATTTGCTTGTTGGCACTGTTGAATACAACCAGGTCCTTTCCATATTACAGCGCTAAAAATCCAGCTATTTAAAACTGAGGTTTGTCCGTCACACAGATCGCATATAATTGTGCTGAAAATGTTGCCATTTCAGGCCTCCATTGAAATTTTGTTTTCAAGTTTGCTGTTAAAAATAGTTACCTACAGGCCAGGTATTTAAAACTGATCACATATACGTTTTCAGAAAACAATGCCATTTCTGGCCTCCATTAAAAATTTGTTTCAGTGTGTCAACAAGGTTTTTGACACCAATTTGCTGTTCAAAATAGTTACCTACAGACCAGCTATTTAAAACTGGTTTGTCCGTCACACGGATCACATACAAGTTCGCTCCAAATTCAGCCATTTGTAGTGAGCGCGGAAAATATTGTACTCCATTTAAAATGGGCAAGGCACATGGCATGGGATGGGGAGCTGGACGTGATGGTGCATGCAGAGGCCGAGGCCGTGGGCAAGCTGAAATTGTGCCATAATAAACATCCACATCTTCTCGCTCGACCTTCCTGTCCCAATTAATAGGGGACCGCAGACCACCACTATTGAACACAGAGCAGTGTGAAAAGGTTATTGGTTGGATAGTGGATAATGCTTCCAGTCACTTAGCCGCCACCACCACCACCATCTTCCACATGATCAAGTCTCAGTAGAGCCGTGAATCTGGACCGAATATTCCTCACCCTAAACCTCCTTCCTCCCACCATGCCGAGTGCCCAGAGAAAACTGATCCCACCCTTGGACACTCCGAAGAGCTGTTCACTTTTCCATTTATAGATTCGGGCCTCTCGCCCGATCCACTTTAAGTGGGGCAAAAGGAGATCGCATGTAGCGATGCCCAAATATTTGAGCAGCCACGGTCACACAAAGGCGACGGTGGGAAAGTGTCACAAGAGGTGGACGATGATGAGACACAATTGCCAGAAAGTCTTGACGAGGACCTGGGTGCAGAAGTGGAAGATGAGGTGGTGGATTATATAGTAAGTAACCCAACCTGGTAGGAGGACATGCAGAGCGAAGACAGCAGCACGCAGGGGGAGGGAGGCAGAGGACCCCAACAGGCAGGAAGAAGCAGTGTGGTGGCTGCCGACAGAATACAGGCAACCGTTCTCTGTAACACCAACATGAAGGAAGTTTCCAGCACAACTGTTAGGTCTTCCCGAGTCTGGTTGTTTTTTAAAGACTCTGCCGATAAAAAAAGGCCATTTGCACCACCTGCCAGGCCAGCATCAGCAGGGGTGGAAAAACTAGCAGCCTGACCACCACCAGCAGGATCATGCACATGGCAGAAAAGCGCTCCACTTCCAGGGTCCAGGAACAGTGTCTGTGGGTGGCACTACTGCTTCTTCTGCTGTTGTGCATGCAAGCCAATCCCCTGTCCATGGTGCATGTGAAGATGCCTCCTGCCCTGCACCTGTCGTTGCACACTATCAAGTAGGAGCATCAGGAAGCACGTCCATGTCCTTTCCCCAGCTCAGAATTTAGTTGTCCATACCCCAGTCCTTGGAACGCAAGCGAAAATATGCAACCAATGCCCCACAGGCCACACTACTAAATTCCAACATTTCACAACTTCTTGCATTCAAAATGTTGCCTTTTAGGATCGTGGAGACGGAAGCATTCCTCAACCTGATGGTTCCTGCTTTCCCTCAGTACTCGGTCCCCAGCTGCCACTATTTCTCCCGGTGTGCCGTCCCCCCATTACACAAGCATGTGTCCCAAATCATTAGCCGTGCCCTCAACAATGCAGTTACCGGGAACGTCCACTTAACCATGGACACGTGGACAAATGCTTGCACAATGCTAAAGAGCTGTGGACAGCTCTGAAAGAGCAGGAAGATCGGTGACTCACACCGCTGAGTCTACAGCCAGGCATTGTCATGTGTGACAATTGCCAGAACCTGATGGCGGCTCTGAGGCGAGCTCACACACGTACCATGCCTGGCCCATGTGCTTAACCTCGTGGTTCAGCGGTTTCTCAAATCCTACCCGGAGCTGCTGGATCTGCTTGTTAAAGTATGCCGCCTGTGTGCCCATTTTAGAAAATCAACTACAGCTTCTGCCGCCCTTGCTGTGTTTCAGCAGCGTTTGCAGCTTCCGGCTCTAAGACTGGTGTGTATTGTCCCTACACATTGGAACTCTACACTGCAGATGTTGGGAAGGATTCATGAGCAGAAGAGGGCAGTTGTTGAGTACCAGCATAACAAGGCCGTAGGTATTCAGTTCAGACTCCACACATAAGACCTCAGGAGTGGACATGGATGTCAGACATATGTACCATCCTCCATAACTTTGAGGACTCCACCAAAATAGTGAGTGGGGATGAAGCCAAAAGTAGCTTCACCATCCCGCTTCTCTGTCTTCTGAAACCCTCTGTGCTCACAATCCAAGGTGCATTGCAGGCGGAACGCGATGAGATGGAGGAAGGAACCATACAGGGTGATTACACACAGCCCAGCCTCATCTCATCCCAAAGTGGATTGGGAGACAATGAGGAAGAGCAGGAGGAAGAACAGGAGCTAGTTTCATGTGCTTTAGACGGTACTACCTGCACAACTGTCATACCGTCTGTTCAGCGTGGATGGCATGGGGACAGAGAGGAGGAGGAGGAGGAGGAGAGCATGGTCACTCGTCCTATTGACGAAAACACGGAAGTCTTGCCTGTTAGCAATGTGGCACGCATGGCTGAGTTTATGTTACGCTGCCTTTCCCATCACCCTTGCGTTCTCAAAATTTTGGGTGACAGTCATTACTGGTTGGTGACACTTCTAGACCCATGCTATAAGGAGAACTTTATATCTCTTATTCCTGAGGCAGACAGGTCTACCAAAATGGGTATCCAAGCTGGATACATGGAAAGAACTGGCTCTCTATGCCTTGGAGGTCCTGGCCTGCCCTGCCGCCAGCGTTTTATCAGAGCGGGTTTTTAGTGCCGCTGGTGGAATTATAACTGATAAGCGCATCTGACTGTCAACTGAAAATGCTGACAGGCTGACTCTTATCAAAAAGAACACAGGCTGTATTGGGCCAAACTTCTCAATACCACCGAATGATAGCAGCGTAACATAAATTCAAATTCAGCGTCTTTTTTGGGAGGTGTATTCCCATGCACCTTTTCACACCCACACATAGGTATACACTTCCTGATTTGGGCTAATTGCTCTTGTCTTTTTCCTTCTCCTCATCCTCATCCTCCACCACCATATCACAAGGATGACCCTGGTCCTTGATGCAACAGCCACATAATTTTTTTAAAGGGTGTTTATGATGACCGTAAAATAATTTTTTATACAGTATCTTCATGTATACCCACCAGGGGTATATGTTTGTCATCCCATACACTTGATGCATGAGCATTACAAGTATAGGAGACCCACTTATTTCTAATGGGAACATTTTTTTATGAGTCCCTCCTCCACATCTCTTCCAAGGGGCATTGGAGTGCATCCCAATTTTTGGCAGCCCTTGAATTCACTGCATAGGCCAACACTATGGGAGACCCACTTCCTCATAATGGGAACATTTTTTCATGAGGCCCTCTACGTCTCTTCCAAGGGGCATTGGAGTGCCTCCAAATTTTTGCAACCCTTGCATTCACTACATAGGCAAACACAATGGGAAACCCACTTCCTAATAATGGGAACATTGCTTTCAGGAGGCCCTCTGACCTCCACATCTCTTCCAAGGGACATTAGAGTGCCTCCAAATTTTTGGCAACCCTTGCATTAACTGCATAGGCAAACACAATAGGAAACCCACTTCCTAATAATGGGATCATTGTTTTCAGGAGGTCCTCTGACCTCCACGTCTCTTCGAAGGGGCAGTGGAGTGCTTCCAAATTTTTGGCAACCCTTGCATTCATTGCATAGGCAAACAAAATGGGAGAACCACTTCCTAATAATGGGAACATTGTTTTCATGAGTCCCTCCTTTGAGTCTCTTCAAAGAGGTATTGTGGTGCATCCAAATTTTTAAAGGGGTATTGGGGTGCATTCAAATTTTGGGCAGCCCTGGTACTCACTGCATACGCAATAACAGTATAGGAGACTCACTCTTTAGTAATGGGAACAACAAAGCCTAGCCGGCTGATGGCTCTCTAAGAATAGTGAGGGCCGACTGCTGGCCCTTTAAGAATAGTAAAGGCCGCCTGATGGCTCTATAAAAATAAGCTTTGTGACTTTGGGAGACCCTCCTTCATAAATGAAACAGGATGTGTCTGATCATGTCTCAAACACCACATTGCCAAATAAGGTAAAATGTTAAAATGACATTTCCCGATGAATGCATTTGTCAAAGTTGAAAGCAATGCAAAAGTGCAAAAATGCATCAGAAACGCTAAGTGTGATTATAGCCCAAGGTGTGGAGGAGTATTTTTGTTTTTGGTTATTTATTTTGCCTTATACACAAGTCATTACCCTGGAAAGGATGTTCCTTAACATATTTCCAAGGAAAATCCATTTTGGTTTTGTTTTAGTAAGTTCTATTGTGAGTCCGTAAAAGTAGCATAATACCTCGGACAACATTGTTGACAGCAGTGACCTGGGAGTCAGAAATGCTTCCAGATGTCTTCCCCATGCTGTTCCCATGCCATTTGAGCACTGTTCACATCGATTTGGGCAATTTTTAGTCCCTCTGCAGACCGCCGGGGGGAACTGCCTGAAAAATGCTCAAGTTTCCCATAGACTTACATTGGGCTCGTTGATCAGGTCGAGCACCCGAGTATTCCAATGTGCTCGTCCTGAGCAACGAGCACCTGATTTTTTTATTGCTCACCCATGACTAGACAATTCCCTTATAAGTCCTGCTGTCTGCGCAATTAGTAGTTTCCAACCTAACATATGGATTATTGACATACTCAGGAGTAATTGCACAACAAATTGAGTGCTCTTTTTTCTACTGTTGTCCTTGTGAAAATGAAAAATTTGGGGCTAGTGCAACAATTTTATGGGAAAAATTTAATTTATCATTTTAATGGCTCAATGTTACAAAAATGATGCTGATGTAAAGCAGACATGTGGGAAATGTAATTTATTAATTATTTTGTGTGGTATAACTATCTGTTTAAGGGCATGAAAATGTGAAGTTAGAAAATTTGAAAATTTTCCATATTTTCATAAATAAACATAAATTATATCAACATAAATTTAACACTATTATGAAGTGCAATGTGTCACGAAAAAATTCTCAGAATCACCTTGGGAAGTTGAAGCATTTCAGAGTTATTAATTAAGAGTTAAAATTTGGCCTTTGCTAGGAAAGTGAAAAAAGGCTTTGGCGCTAAGGGGTTAAAAACTAAAATACTTATGCTCAATTTACTGCTCACCTCTCCTTCCTCACAGACACCCTTTCGGGTCCAAGTTGTAACTTCTTATCACCTCCGTGATTGCTGATATCCCCTCTCTGGTACTTCCAGCTCTAATGAGGACAGGGTCAGTTCTGTGTTTTTTCGCACGCTAGGTCACAGCGTAGATTGTCACTCTCGTGGCAGTGATTAGAATATGTTGAACCCCAGAACATAGTAAGAAACATTAAATACTCATAGAAAAATTGTTCTACAAATCACATTTCATAGGAAAATTCATGTGAACAAACAAATTCAAATTTTGTCTAATTCGCTCATCTCTGCTCGCTATGGTTTTAGTCAAACACAACACTACACAGCAATGCGTTGACACTCAAAAGAAATTTTTAGAAACACTTGTTTTTGTTCTATTTATATTGCGAATGTTTATGGATTATTGCCTTGCCATGAAGCTGTATTGATATGGTCTTAATAAAACCGATTTACTTACTCCTTCAGCCACTTGCTTGCATATCATTAGCCTTTTTTAATTACTCTTAATTGGACATTTAATGCATTCAAATTATTGCTTAAAAATTGTATTCCTTACTTGGTGTGTTAGAAAGCTTCTTCTTTTTTAAGTCAACTTAAGAATGGAATGTATTACTTCAATATTTTGCACATAAGGATGGTGTTAATAAAGTTAACACGTTTTACTATTTCTCTTTGACTTGCCTTTTCTTTCTGCCTTTTTTAACTGGAAATGGGTAAAAAACTAGTCTAAAAACATACTAAGTCTAGTAATCAAGAGGTTCTCCATGTGTTTTTTTTACTCAAAATTCTGTCTTTATTGTGGCTTATTTAGTTTAGTGAAGATCATCTATTACAGATGCAACAAACATGAAGACTTAATATCTTGCATACTACAATGCAGCAAAATGCTATGGTTTTGCACATCTATCACCAGAGAGCAAGTCATTAAAAATGCTGTGCATGAAGTCCCCGGGTTACAAACTAGGTTTATTCTGTAATTTTGTTTATTACCCAAATATATACAGTGGCATGTAAAAGTTTGGGCACCCATGGTCAAAATTACTGTTATACAATTAAGGAAGTTGAAGATGAAATGATCTCTACAAGGGTTAAGGTTAAAGTTAAAGATGACACATTTCCTTTGTATTTTAGGCAAAAATATATACAGTACAGACCAAAATTTTGGACACACCTTCTCATTTAAAGATTTTTCTGTATTTTCATGACTATGAAAATTGTACATTCGCACTGAAGGCATCAAAACTATGAATTAACACATGTGGAATTATATACTTAACAAAACAGTGTGAAACAGCTGAAAATATGTCTTATATTCTAGGTTCTTCAAAGTAGCCACCTTTTGCTTTGATGACTGCTTTGCACACTCTTGGCATTCTCTTGATGAGCTTCAAGAGGTTTTTTACATTTTAAAAATTACAAAAATGAAAATGAGCTTATGCAAAATTTGGGCACCCATGGAGATTTGCGTGCTCAAATAACTTTGACCAAGATTTCAGACCTTAAATAGCCTGTTAGGGTTATGGCTTCTTCACTATCATTGTTAGAGTGATAGAAGGCCAGATGATGCAAATTTCACAGCTTTATAAAAACACAACCTCCTTTAACCTTGTGCCAAAAATTGCAGCCATGAGTAATTCTAAGCAGCTGCCTAGCAGTAGCAAAATTAAAATGGTGGAGGCCCACAAAGAAGGAAAAAGTTATAAGAAGATAGCAAAACATTTTCAATTTGCATTTTCCTCAGTTCGAAATGTAAATATGAAATGGCAGTTAACCGGAGCCGTTGAGGTCAAGATAGGGTCTGGAAGACCGAGCAAAATTTCAGTGAGGGCTGCCCATAGGATTGCTAGAGAGGTATATCAGAATCCCTGCTTGACAGCAAAAGACCTTCAGAAAGAGTTAGCAGATTCTGGAGTTGTGGTACATTGTTCTACTGTTCAAAGACACCTGCAAAAATATGGTTTTCATGGAAGAGTCAGCAGAAGAAAACCTCTCCTGTGTCCTCACCATAAAATTCAGAGTCAGAAGTATGCAAAAGAACATCGAAACACGCCTGATGCATTTTGGAAACAAGTTCTGTGGACCGATGAGGATAAAATAGAACTCTTTGACCACAATGATCAAAGGTATGCATGGAGAAAAAAGGGCACAGAATTTCAGGAAAAAAACATCTCGATACCCATTAAGCATGGGGGTTGATCAATCATGCTTTGGGGTTGTGTTGCAGCCAAAGAAACAGGGAACATTTCACTGGTAGAGGGATTCAATTAAATTTCAACAAATTGTTGTTACAAACATAACGCTATACCTCAAAATGGCTAGACCTCAAAATAGCACTGCATGCAAGATGACCCAGGAATCTCAGAGAACTGGAAGAATTTTCCAACATCAAACAAGAATTGAAGGAATCTTGGCTGGCTACAAAAAGCATTTATAAACTGTGATACTTTCAAAAGGGCATGTTACTAGGTGCTAGTGTCAAGCGAATTTGTTCTGCATTTCAAATTCGGGTTCGTGTTCGGGGTTCCCGCTTGTTCACGCCAAAAATCGGCTCCGCCCGCAAACATTCCTTATTTGCCATGCTGTCATGCAGAGCCCGAATTTGAAATGCCGAATAAATTCACTCAACACTACTAGGTACTAACTATATTGGATGCCCAAAGTTTTGCAACGGCCCATTCTCTTTTTTGTAATTTTTTAAATGTGAAAAATTACTATATATATTTTGTTGCTTAAAATACAAAGGAAATGGGTATCTTTAACTTTAGCACGTTTAGAGATCATTTCATCTTCAACTTTCTTAGCTGTTCACAATAAGGCTATGTTCACAAATGTTGTGTTTTCCCTTATTTTGCAGCAGATTTTTATGCAAATTTTCAGTTGCGTCCAGCAAAACCAGCAAAGTCTATGAGAAACTAAAATTCTCTGTTCACACATATTGCTTTTTGTTTGCTGCATATTTTCTGCCTTGCTTGTGAATTTGGAAAATAGAGCATGTCACTTCTTTCAGTGTTACTGCAACAGAAAATGCACCTGCATTTTTGCTGCATATTTTTTACCCATAAAATGTAATGGGTGGTCAAAAAACGCAGCAAATACACAGCAAATATGCAACAAATACGCAACAAAACCAGCATTTTTTGCGCAGCTGTTTTCCTGCCAGAGAAAAATTAGCAGCAGATTTGCAGCAGAAAAAAACACAACGTGTGTGAACATATCCTAACAGTAATTTTGACCAGGGATGCTCAAACTTTTACATGCCACTTTATGTAAGAACAGGGCCAGGAAAAAAATTAAGAGCTCCAGCCATCCTGCTGCTCATTTCCCACCATCCAGTCTTCTTTTATCCACCATCTTTCCACCATCAGGCACTGCATCTCTGGTCTCTTCAATGTAGACAATCTAGACTTCCTGCCTCATTCAGGCATAGCGCATAGTGAACTGCAGGGCATGGATGTGGCCAGAAGTCTTGGACATTTGGTGTGCGATTCTCATTGCAGGTTTCAATGGTTACAAAGGGCATCTTTTAATCTCCTTTTAACCAATTGAATACCGCTGTCGCAATTGACAGAGGTATTTTAGGGGATAATCGTCCCCAATCGGCTTGAAAACTTGCCATCGCCAATGTTACCGGGTGTCTGCTGTCATGTACAGCTTTGTATACCTTAATTTCATTGACATCTGATAATTATATTGATAAATCTTTGTCTTTTAGCTGAAGTTTGTGTTTCAAGGTTTGCTAATCTGAAAAATTTACTTCTAACAGAGTTATGAGTTCTCAAACCTTTTAATCTTACAGCAGAGGTGTAACACGACTTTCCTTCATCTGAGTCAGATATTTTTTCCTCCTTTTTTATCTAAGCACTTTGGCTAAGGCAGAATAAACAGAGCCATTATTACATTATTGACATGGAGAAAAAAAGGTATTTGATGAACTAAAAGACTTTGGCTATGTAACAGAAGAAAATCATCTTTACCGTTCATAGAAAGTGAGCTGTCTCAATGTGATTTGAAGTTGACTGCAAGAATTGTTTGGCAGACTGAAATAGTTTTGTTTAAATGCTGGTGAAGGCAGGAAAAAGTTCTTAACAGTAGTTTGTGATAGAAAAATTCAAAGATAATGCTTAGGTAACAGAAGAAAAACATCAGATTTTCTTCATACTGAAAGGATTTTGTCTAAAGGCTTGAGTTCTCTAAAACAGATATTCACTGAAAAAAAAGAATAATGATACAAAATATTTTAGAGTGATGAGTTTAAATGAGAGAATCTTTTGAAATTTTAATACGCTGACTTTGCCAAATTTTCCCCAAAAATTTGATTTGTGTCGAATATATTTGCACAAATCTCAATATTTAAAAGTATTTCTTGAAAATACACATGGGGGAGTGAAAAGAGAAAGAGAGAGAGAGAACCCAGCTAATCATAAGAACTTACACTTTATAGGCAAGAGGGAGAGATGGCCCCCCCTTGATAATAAGGGCTTACACTCTACAGGCAAAAGAGAGATGTCGCCGCTGACCACAAGATCACAAGACACGATACAGGAGAGAAAATTTGGGACACTGCTTACTATAAGAGTTTACACACTACAGTAGAAAAAAAAGCATACCCCAATAACCATAGGAGCTTAGACTGTATAGGAGAAAGAAAGATAGAACCCCTTAACTATAAGAGCTTACACTCTACAGAAGAGAGAGTGACCCTTGAGATGAAAAAAATACTCTGCTATACAAGCTATGCTCCACTGGGATCAGTGATCTCAGATGGCCCAGTTACTAATCTGTCTCATCCTTAAGATGCCAAAGCTGTAGGTCATTATAGAGAGGCCCACGTGGCAATTCAAAATGACTGAAGCCTGCTTTATGATACTTCAGCAGTCTGGGAAATTTTGCTGAACAAGAGGTTTTTTGAGAACCACAAAACTTGAAAAAATCAATTTTGGTTCAAATAGTTCATCTCTAGTGATAAGACTAAAATTTCCCTATTGGTAGTGATAGCATAAAGTATGTAAGGAGGATAGGAGATGTGCATCCAGATTGCAGAGCGTCTACCATGAAGCTATCAGTTAGTGTTATATAACTATGTATAATTTCCATGATACTTCCGAAAATAATGAAGCATCTATATTTCAATATGATTCAGCTCCATGTCATGTTGCTGCTATGTGCATGATTGTTTCAAGATTATCAAATGAAACTACTAGAATGGCCTCGCCCTAACTTAAAACTTAGCAGTTTCAGTCTAGAAAGGATTCATGTTTTGAAACCTAAATACAAACTACGATGAGTTCAAATACATTTACTGTGGTAGGGAAAAAATAACTCAAAAGTTTAGATACCAATGGCATATAGTGCCAGTACAGTTATATATTTTATTAAAGTAACATTATCTATTAAGCAAGTTAAAACAGAATAAATTAATAAATATTATAAGCAAAAAATAGTTTGAATCTCTCTTCGGTAGAAATCAGATATAAGGCAACGTGCACACATTGAGTAGTTGATGAGTTTTTTTACAACAGTATTTGTAAACCAAAACCATGAGTGGGTAAAAAATGCAGAAGTGGTGACGTGTTTCTATTATATTTTTTCTCTGACTGTTCCACTCCTGGTTTTAGCTTATGAATACTGAGGTAAAAACTCACCAAATACTCAATGTGGTCTCAATGTTTTACATTATTCAAATTATTGGGTCACTAAAGTCATAAAATGGTGAATAGGTCTTTGTTTATGGTAATGGCTTGAACATAATACCAACAAGTCTTCAAAGTGAGAAATAGCTAATACTGAGTATACATTTTTTCCTTTAACACCTAAACTCTTTATCTCCTTAACACAAATGACAAATATATCCATCATAAGCAGGTGTCATTGCCCACATTATGATATATCTGTACCAAACTTCAACTGTCACTTTGTGTAAACATAAGGTTAGAGGTCTTTGTCATCAGCAGTCACAGACAGGTGGCCATTACTGCTAGCAATGTGGGGGCCAATCACAGTAGTCCTCACTCTCCATTCACTTTAATTGATTATTCAATTTGACTGTCCAATCCCTTGATGTAACTGATTGGTATATACTGTATATCATATATACTGCTTATTGTATCCATTCTGAAATTGCTGCACGCCAAGGTCTGTTCAGAAACAGACAGTGTGAATAAGACAGAGAAAACAGCTTTTACTGCCATCAACTGGCAATGATGAGCCACAGCAATAGTGCAGCAGGCCAGCAGCTGCTTAATCCAGCATTAGTGTCACTGAGACAAATTGGCTGCTCTTTGAATCATTTACTCTATGCATGCCATAATTTTTTTTGTCAATGAGCATTCATGTAAAGGCTACTAGGTTTAAGGAGGTTGATTTTTTTTTTTTAAAAAATTGTACGCTGAAGAACTTATAAATTCAATGGTGGAGCACGCCAAATCATATGATGCTCAATTAATGGCAGTCACTGCACATCCTAGAACTACAAAAGCATAGCTCCCAACTGTCCCAGATTCAGCAGGACTATCCTGATTTATGCAGGGGCAGTCCCGCTGTCCCGGCAGGTCAAGGCTTTGTCCCGGCTTCCTCTCCCTCCCTCCAGTTTTTTCTTGGCATCTTCATCAGTCTGGAGCACCTCGGGGGAAGGTGGGGTCGGGCACAGATGTCATCTCTCTTCTCTGCACATACTTATAATTAATTTGTTAACCCTTTCCCGACATATGACAGATTTTTATGTCATATGTTGTGTCCCTCACTTTGTTGTGGGCTGACACACATTAACCACATTAAAAACATAGCTTCAAATCTAAACCAAAAAGGCATCAAATAAGAAGGAAAAGCATGAAAAATGCACCACAGCAAAAATGCAATATTCATAGAAGATTGTTATTGCAATGATTTGATAAGCTGTCATATGCCCCTAACAGTCACAAGTGGTTGTTAACATGTTAAATACCACTGTTAATCTATGACAGCAGCATTTAACTTGCACTTACCGGAAGTGCATCACAAAACCACACCCATCGGAGTCCCTGTTACATGATCACGGGACTCCGATGGGTTGGCAAGACAGCCAAGGGTCTGCAGAAGACCTCCATGCTTGACAATGCAGATCTCCTATGAACTCTGGCCTGTGAACGGCGTTCACAGGAGATGATGATTGTGCTACACATAGCAGGGCTGAAGCCATGCTATGTGTAACACAAGTGATTGAATGATTGCAGCTTCAAATCTCCTAAGGGGACTATTGAAGAAAGTATAAAGAAGAAAAAAATTGTTTTAAAACAAAAAAAATGTAAAAAATATAAAAGTTCAAATCACTTACCTTTTGCCCCATTCAAAATAAAACAATAAAAAAATATAAAAATACACATATTTGGAATTACAGAGTTCCGAAACGCCCAGTCTATCAAATATCAATTAAATTAATATGACCAGTAAACGGCATAGTGAGAAAAAAATGCAAAATGCCAGAATTACGTTTTTTTGGTCACTGCAACATTGCAATAAAACGCAATAACAGGCGAGCAAAATATTGTATGTACCCCAAAATGGTATCAATACAAACTTCAGGTCGGCAAGCATAATGCTACTGGTCTCAGAAATATGAGCCATTTTTTTTTTTCAAACTTTGGATTTTTTTTTCACCACTTAAATAAAAAATACCCTATACATGTTGTTTAATCTGCATACTCGTCAATACCTGGAGATTTAATAATGGCAGGCCTGTTTTAGCATTTAGTGAACATTGTAAAAAAAAGAAAAATTGTGGAATTGCACTTTTTTTACAATTTCACCACACTTGTAATTTTTTTCCTGTTTTCCCGTACACTGTATGGTAAAATCAATCGCGTCGTTCAAAAGTACAACTCATCCCGCAAACAACACGCCTTCACTCGGTTATATTGACGGAAAAAAAGTGAAACTAGCCCTGGATGTTCTATTATCATGAGAACATTCTCACCTTTTTAACATTGTTGCTTTACTCCTCCATTCTGAAACATACTGCCATTCATTACAATGCAGAGTTTTTTCTGACTATTAAGCTATTACTAAATAACAGAGTGGCTTGCTGTTCTGATTTGACATGATCATATTTACTGGCAAATGTGCTGCTTGGGACAATTTTCCTTTATAAGTACAAAGTGTTCCACATATTTTTTAGATATGACATATTCGGAATATTTCTTAATGTAGCATCAGCATTAGTGATGAGCGAGCACTAAAATGATCGGGTACTCGTTGCTCAGATCGAGCACATTGGAATACTCGGCTGATCGACCCGAGCTACAAACCCAATGTAAGTCTATAGGAAACTCAAGCTTTTTTCAGGCGGTTCCCCCTGGCTGGTCTGCAGAGGGCCTAAAAATTGCCCAAATCGATGGGAAAAGTGCTCAAATGACATGGAAACAGCATGGAGAGGATCCCTGGAAGCATTTCTGACTCCCAGGTCACTGCTGTCAACAAGGTTGTCAGAGGTATTACGCCACTTTTAAGGACTCACAATAAAACATACAAAAATGAATCCAAAATGGATTTTCCTGGGAAATATGTTAAGGAACATCCTTTCCAGGGAAATGACTTGTGTATAAGGCAAAATAAATAACCAAAACCAAAAATACTCCTCCACACCTTGGGCTATGTTCACAGGTAGCGTTTTTGATGCGTTTTTGCACTTTTGCATTGCTTTCAATCAAGACAAATGCATTCACTGGGAAAAGTCATTTTAACATTTTACAACCTTATCTGGCCATGTGGTGTGTGACACATCATCAGACACATGCATACAGTGCTGAAAAGACATGGGAACTGCATGGGGAAGACCCCTGGAAGCATCTCTGACTCCCAGGTCACTACCTAAAAGTGTGACCATCATAAGGGATTCTTGGCGCATGCGAAGATGCCTCCCACCATGCACCTGTCATTGCAGACTTGCAACAATCACCGTCCATGTCCTTGTCCGAGTGCAGCGTTCAGTTGTCCCTAATCCATTCCTTGGAATGCAAGCGCAAATATGCAGGCAGCCACCCACCCACAGGCTGCCATATTATGCTGCCAAATTTTTGACCGCTGCTTGCACTTAAAATGTGGCCTTTTAGGCTCATGGAGGCAGAAGCTGTCCACAATCTTATGGCGGTGGCGTTGACTGGGTATCCATATTCGGTCCCCAGCCGCCACTATTTGTCCCGGTGTCATCTCCGCCTTCCACAAGCACGGATCCCACAACATTACCTGTGCCCTCCCCAGTGAACTTACTTGGAAGGACCACCTATCCACAAACACATGGTCAAGTACATGTGGTCAAGTGAATGTGGCCAGGGACAGTACAGAACCAGTCCACAGCTTTTTTTGCTGAGTTGTATTTCACCACAGCCATATTCTTTAGCTCGATTAAAGGAAATAGAGGGAATAGTATAGAGGGAAACCGTATCTACACTGGGTGTCATTTCACCCAGGAAGTCCTCTAATGTAGCTTGTTGCTGAAGCAATGGCAGCTCATCCAACATCAGCTCACATTTGTCGGTGGTGCTTTGACACACAAACATCTTTCTTTGCGCATTTAATTTCATGACTACAGAGTTGGGAAATGGCCTGATCTGCAATGCGGTTTGAGAAATAACATGCATAAACACGTCCAATCCACATAAAAAAAGCAGCCAAAGAGTGTCCGGGAACCTTCCCCCACACTTTTCTTAGCCAGGGCTGCTTCTCTGCAGGGTTGGACAGGCCCACCAGAAAACTGGAGACTCCTCCAGTAGGCCCTGGCTTGTCCTTCAGGAGAGTTCATAGTGTCAAGGTGAGGCCATGATGATGATAGAGGCCACCATCTGATTAGTTTTCTGTAACTTGGAATGCAAGCGCAAGTATGCAGCCAGCCACCCACCCACAGGCCACAAGGCTAAACTGCCAGATCTCTGGGCAGCTGCTTGCACTTGAAATATGGCCTTTTATGCTCTTGGAGGCGGAAACTTTTCACAACCTCATGTTGGCGGTAGCCGGGTGTCCATACTCGGTCCCCAGCCGCCACTATTTCTCCCGGTATCGTCTCCGCCTTCCACAAGCACGGGTCCCACAACATTACCCGTGCCCTCCCCAGTGCACTTACTGGGAAGCACCGCCTAACCACAAACACGTGGACAGGTGAATGTGGCCAGGGATGGTACGGAGCCAGTCCACAGCTTTTTTTTGCTGAGTTGTATTTCACCACAGCCATATTCTTTAGCTTGGAGAAAGGACTTGGGAAACAATATCTACTCCAGCTGTCATTTCTCCCAAGAAGTCCACTAAAGCTGCTTGCTCTTGAAATGTGGCCATTTAGGCTCGTGGAGTTGGAAGCTTTTTACAACTTCATGCCTCATGCCTTGTGTTTATACTCGGTCTCCAGCCGCCACTATTTCTCCCGGTGTTGTCTCCGCCTTCTACAAGCACGGGTCCCTGAACATTACTGTTTGTACTTTTCTGTGGGAATCTGATTGCCTCCTACCAGCCTGGAATATTTCCAGTAAACTATGGTACGATGCCATGGTATTAGCACTGCCCCCAGTACCAGTAGCGAACTCATCCCCAATTTCATTCTCAGGAATTTTATTTGGTACACTAAGTGGCTGGCCAAATAGATTAGTTTCTCACAAAGGAGCTGAAGATAGAGTGGAAGTAGGTGCATGTTTCTCCAGCGTGATAGATATTAGAGGGTGAACGGCAGCACATTGGATCAGTGGTTAGCACTGAAGCCTTGCAGCGCTGGGATCCTTGGTTCAAATCACTGCAAGGACAACATCTGAAAGGATTTTGTATGTTCTCCCCATGTTTGCGTGGGTTTCCATCTCAGTAGAAAAGCTGCCATAGAGTGTCCAGGAACCTTCGCACACACTTTTCTTAGCCAGTACTGCTTCTAAGCAGGGTTGGACTGTCCCACCAGAGAATAATCTGGTTTGCCCTGGCTTCTACATCAGGAGAGTTCATGATAGAGCTAACTTTGCAACTGCTATGGGGCTCTTGAGCAGGGGAGAAAGTGAGCCCTCAGAATCAAATCCTCTGGTTGGCACAATGTTTTTCAATCTGAAATAGCTTCTCAGTGGGAGTTGTATTTCGCCACAGCCATATTATTTAGCTCGGTGAAACGAATGGCATATAGGGAAACCCTATCTACTCCGGCTGTCATTTCTCCGTCACCATGTTCTTCCCATTGACACACTCGACCATGCCTGGCTTTATGTTCAGCGATGAGAGCCACAGATTAGGCTGCTGTGTTACAGCTTTCAACAACTCTGCAGCGCTGTGAAGTTTGTCAATTAAGCATTAAGCATGTTATCTTCAGCACAGCCTGTTGCCGCTTTGCCGAGGCAGTGCTGCAGTGCTTCCAGCTTGTGACTGATATGGTCATTTCGGAGATGGAAGCAGAAAAGGAAGAGGAGGCTGAGGAGGATGAGGTGTACCATTAGTGAAATGCACCATCTCTGCCCACAAGCACTTGTCCACGTGTCCGTGGTTAGGTGGACTTTCCCAGTAACTGCGTTGTTGAGGGCATGGCTAAAGTTTTGGGACATGTGCTTGTGTAATGCGAGGACAGAACATCGGGAGAAATAGTGTCGGCTGGAATGCTTTAGTCTCCACGACCCTAAAAGGCAACATTTGTGGCTTAAGCAGTCGCGAAATCTGGGAATTTAGTAGTGTGGCCTATGGGGAGTTGGCTGCATATTTGCCCTTGCGTTCCAAGGACTGGGGTATGGACAACTGAGTGCTGTGCTGGGAGAAGGACATGGACATTCATCCTGATGCTGCTACTTGAGAGTGTGCAATGACAGGTGCAGGGCAGGAGGCATCTTCGCATGCACCCTGGACAGGGGATTGGCTTGCATGCACAACAGCAGAAGAAGCAGTGGTGCCACCCTCAGACACTCTTCCTGGACCCTGCGGTTTGGCCCACAAAGTTGGGTGCTTTGCTGCCATGTGCCTGATTATGCTGGTGGTGGTCAGGCTGGTCGTTTTGCCACCCCTGCTGATGCTGGCCTGGCAGGTGGTGCAAATGGCGTTATTGGGGTTATCAGCAGAGTCTTTAAAAAACAACCAGACTCGGGAAGACCTAACAGTTGTACTGGCAACTTCCTTTGTGCTGGTATTACGGGGAACAGTTGCCTGCCTTCTTTCTATGGCCAACACACTGCTTCTTCCTGCCTGTTGGGGTGCTCTGCCTCCCTCCCCCTGTGTGCTCCTCTCCTCGCACTGCATGTCCTCCTGCCCGGTTAGGTCAGTTATTATATCATCCACCTCCTCGTCTTCCACTGCCGCACCCTGGTCCTCCTCCTGACTTTCTGGCAATTGTGTCTCATCATCTTCGACTTTCTTGTGACACTTTCCCACCGTCGCCTTCATGTGACCGTGGCTGCTCAAATATTACATGCAATCTCCTTTTGCCCCACTTCTAGTGGACCGGGCGAGAGGCCCGAATCTTTAAATGGAAAAGTGAAAAGCTCTTCAGAGTGTCAAAGTGTGGGATCAGTTGTCTTCGGGCACTCGGCATGGTCGGAGGAAGGAGGTTCAGGGTGAGGAATATGCGGTCCAGACTCACAGCTACTGAAACTTGACCGTGTGGAAGACAACGTTGTGGTGGTGGTGGTGGCTAAGTGACTGTAAGCATTATCTGCTGTCCAACCAATAACCTTTTCACACTGCTCTGTGTTCAATAGTGGTATTCTGCGGTCCCCTATTAATTGGGACAGGAAGGTCGAGCGAGAAGATGTGGGTGTTTGTTGTGGCACAATTTCAGCTTGCCCACAGCCTCGGCCTCTGCATGCACCATCATCACCATAACGTCCAGTTCTCGTCCCTTGCCACATGCCTTACCCATTTTAAATGGAGGACAATTTCTTCCACGCTCACTACAAATGACTGAATTTGGAGCGAACTTATATGTGATCAATGTGACGGACAAACTACAGTTTTAAATACCCGGCCTGTAGGTAACTATTTTGAACAGCAAACTGGTGTCAATTGTTTCACTGACACACTGAAACAATTTTTTTATGTAGGACAGAAATGGCAGTATTTTCTGAAAACGTATATGTGATCTGTATGACGGAGAAAACACAGTTTTAAATAGCTGGCCTGTTGGTAACTATTTTGAACAGCAAACTGGTGTCAATTGCTTCACTGACACACTGAAACAAATTTATAATGGAGGTCAGAAATGGCAAAATTTTCTGAAAACGTGTATGTGATCCGTGTGATGGACAAATCACAGATTTAAATAGCTGGCCTGTAGGCAACTAGTTTGAACAGCAAACTGGTGTCAATTGCTTCATTGACACACTGAAATTTTTTTTAATGGAGGCCAGAAATGGCAGTATTTTCAGCGCAATTATATGTGTTCCGTGTGACGGACAAACCACAGTTTTAAATAGCTGGATTTTTAGCACTGTAATATGGAAAGGACCTGGCTGTATTCTGCAGTGCCAACAAGCAAATGGTGCAGAACAACTCTGTTCTCTGGATTGCTTTTTAAGCAAATAATGAGGATTAAGATTCAAAAAATAATTATTCCTGGCCCCTGAGACCTGGGCCTATTTCTAGAAATATCTAACAGCAGCAGCAGACAAAACTGTAATGGAGCCTTTTGCGCTATGGGGCACTGCAATCTGCTATATACCCTGACTGCCTGCCTATTGTAGTGCCGGCGTCCCTGCCCTCTGCTAGGCAGGGACGCTGTTCCCCTCACCGCTCTGCTCCGTGCCCGGCGTCCCTCTCCCGCTCTGCTGGCAGCGCGCGCTCCTTCCCGGCCACTGTGCTTAGGGCGCGCGCGCTCTCCCTCCCTCTTAAAGGGGCCGCGCGCGCCGTCCTAAGGAGTCCCCGGCCAATGGCCGGAGGACTTTACCATATATAAGGCACCTCCTCCAAAATGGAGGTGCCCGAGCAATGTTGTTGCACTGTTCTACTCTGCTTCAGCCCTCAGGTCCCATTGCCAGTTACCTGCCAGTTACCTGCCTGATTCCTGCCAGATTCCTGCCAGCTTGCTGTCCTAATCCTGCCTGATTTCCTGTTACCTGCCTGCCTGCCTGAGGTCCGACGGTCTGCCTTACAACTCCGGTCAGTCTGTCTAAGGACCAACTTGCCCGCTCACCTGGGAGCGCACATCAGCTACCTGCCTGCTTGCCTGAGGTCCGACGGTCAGCCTTACAACTCCGGTCAGTCTGTCTAAGGACCAGCTTGCCCGCTCACCTGGGAGCGCTTCTCCGCTACCTGCCTGCTTGCCTGCCCGGAGGCTCCGCCGTCACGTGCTGTGACCACCAGCTATTCCAGAGACTCTTGCCCGCTCACCTGGGAGCGCTTCTCCGCTACCTGCCTGCTTGCCTGCCCGGAGGCTCCGCCGTCACGTGCTGTGACCACCAGCTATTCCAGAGACTCTTGCCGGCTCACCTGGGAGCGCTTCTCCGCTACCTGCCTGCTCGCCTGCCCGGAGGCTCCGCCGTCACGTGCTGTGACCACCAGCTATTCCAGAGACTCTTGCCCGCTCACCTGGGAGCGCTTCTCCGCTACCTGCCTGCTTGTCTACCTGGAGGTTCAGCCATCACAGGTCGTACCAGCCCGTTCACCCAGAGACTGTCCCGGTCACTTGCCGTGACCTCCAGCCCGTTCACCCAGAGACTGTCCCGGTCACTTGCCGTGACCTCCAGCCCGTTCTTCCAGAGACTGTCCCGGTCACTTGCTGTGACCTCCTGCCCGTACACCCAGAGACTATCCCGGTCACCTGCTGTGACTGCCTGCCTGGTCGCCACCCGCTCCCTTACAAGGACCGCCCCCTTGTATAGTAGCTCAGAGGTTCCGCCTCCCAGACCCGTTACAGTTTGCTCGGGCCATGGAACCCGGTGGCACCCAAGCTCCCTCGCTCTCGGACCTGTGTCATGAACTGTCCCGTCAAAGGTCCCAACAGGAGTCCATCCTGGGTCACCTGCGGAATGTCAATACTCGCCTGGACACTCTGACTGCTCCACCAGCAACCTCCGCCAGTGCCATGTCTCGCAATCCGGCAGCTCCGCTGCCCACTAATACCATGGTATCCTACCCTGGACCCCGGCTTTCTGCACCTCCTCGTTTCGGAGGCGACTCCGCCCAGGCTCGGGGCTTCATAAATCAGTTCACCCTGCACTTTGAACTTTTGTCCCACCAGTTTAACTCCGACCGAGCCAAAATTGCATTCATCATGTCCCATCTCACCGGGGAGGCCCTGGCCTGGCTAAATCCTCTATGGGAGAGAGGAGACCCCCTGGTGTCCAACTTGCCTGCTTTTCTCACGGCTTTCCGGAAAGTCTTCGACGAACCCGGACGGAAGACCTCATCCGCATCATCGTTGCTACGCCTCCGTCAGGAAAGTCTCACCGTGGGCCAATATGCCATACAGTTCCGTACCCTTGCCTCGGAGCTGGCCTGGGATAACGACGCTCTGGTTTCCGTCTTCTGGGAGGGTCTGTCCGGCCGTACTAAAGATGAACTTGCCGGTCGGGACATTCCTACCACTCTCGATGACTTAATAACTCTTGCCACCCGGATTGACCTACGGTTCCAGGAGCGTGCCAGAGAGGTCACCCGTGAGAGGAGGTTACCACATCTAGCTCCTACTTTTCAGAAACCCGTCACTCCTTCTGTCTCTAACCAGGTACACCCTCCTGAGCCTATGCAGGTCGACCAGACCAAGATGGTCAAGACCCGTCAGGACTTACGCCGTGCCGAGGGGACCTGCTTCTACTGTGGCAGTAAGGAACACCGGATCCGTGCCTGTCCGGAGAGGTCGGGAAACGCTTGTGTCTAGGTTCGCTGAGAGAGGTCCACCTAGACAAGAATAAATCCTCTCCATCCCTGCTGTTGTCAGTTTCAATCATCTACGGGGAGAACCGTTATTTCGAACTAGCCCAACTGGACTCTGGAGCAGCCGGGAATCTTATTTCACAGTCCCTGGTAGAGAAATACCGCATCCCCACCAAACCTCTGGCTGTACCCTTGTCTGTTGCTGCCGTGGATGGGGGGCTCTTACCATGCCCCATCCAACTCATCACCGAATCCATTACTCTGCAGGTGGGAATGCTGCATTCTGAAAGTATCTCCTTCCATGTTCTGCCTGGACTCTCTCACGCCCTCTTGCTAGGCCTACCTTGGCTCCAGAAACATGCACCCGTTCTTGACTGGCAGACCGGAGAAGTCCTTCGCTGGGGACAGGGCTGCCATAAGACCTGTCTGGTTCCCGTTCATCCCGTCCGTCCTTCTCCTACCCCAGCTAATCTACCTGGACTTCCGATTCCTTATTGGTCTTATGCTGATGTCTTTAATAAAAAGGAGGCAGAGACATTACCCCCTCATAGACCATACGACTGTCCTATCGACCTGTTACCTGGTACTTCTCCTCCCCGTGGGCGTATTTATCCATTATCCGCTGCTGAGACCCGGTCGATGTCCGAATATATTTAGGAAAATCTGGCCAGGGGATTCATTCGGAAATCTACCTCCCCGGCGGGAGCAGGCTTCTTTTTCGTCAAAAAGAAGGACGGCTCTCTCCGTCCCTGTATAGACTATAGAGGCCTTAACCAGATCACGGTGAAGAATAAGTACCCCCTTCCGCTCATTCCGGAGTTATTTGATCGTCTGAGGGGGGCTAGAATTTTCACCAAACTGGACCTCCGTGGGGCGTACAACCTGGTTCGTATCCGTCAGGGGGATGAATGGAAGACGGCATTCAACACCCGGGACGTCCACTATGAATATCTGGTAATGCCCTTTGGTCTCTGTAACGCTCCTGCCGTCTTTCAAGAGTTGGTCAATGACATCTTCCGGGACCTTCTCTACTCCTGCGTAGTGGTGTACCTTGACGACATCTTGGTCTTCTCTCCGGATCTCCAGACCCACCGGAGGGATGTTCGTCAGGTCCTGCTCAGGCTCAGGCAGAACCATCTCTATGCTAAATATGAGAAGTGCCTCTTTGAGCAGACCTCGCTTCCGTTTCTGGGCTACATTATCTCTCAGACCGGCCTACAAATGGATCCTGAGAAACTGTCTGCCATCGAGAAATGGCCCCGACCAGAGGGGTTGAAGGCTATTCAACGGTTCCTGGGCTTCGCCAACTATTACCGCCTCTTCATCCCGCACTTCTCTTCCCGGACTGCCCCAATTTCCGCGCTCACCCGTAAGGGTACAAATCCCAAAGAGTGGCCGCCCGAAGCAGAGGAGGCCTTTCTTTCCCTAAAACAGGCCTTCTCTTCCGCCCCGGTGCTGCATCGCCCGGACGGCAACAAGCAGTTCTTCCTGGAAGTTGACGCCTCCTCCTCTGGAGCCGGAGAGGTACTTACTCAAAAATCATCTTCCGGGAGAATGGTAACTTGTGGCTTCTTCTCCAAACTCTTCTCCTCTTCTGAGCGCAACTATTCCATAGGAGACCGAGAGTTATTGGCCATCAATCTGGCGTTGGAGGAGTGGCGTTACCTACTCGAGGGGGCTCTTCATCCGGTAATAATTTACACTGACCACAAGAACTTGGCTTACCTCCAGCATGCCCAGAGACTTAACCCGCGCCAAGCCCGGTGGTCCTTGTTTTTTGCTCGCTTTGATTTTGTTCTTCATTTTCGCCCGGCTGACAAAAACGTCAAAGCAGACGCCTTGTCCCGATCCTTTCTGGTGTCCGATCTCGAGGAAGAACCTAAACATATCATCGATCCCGCCAGAGTAATGCAGGTGGCTCCCATGAGTCTAAATTGTCTCCCTCCCGGTAAGACGTTTGTTTCAGTACCTGATCGGGAGAGGATCCTACACTGGGGTCATTCATCTAAACTAGCTGGCCACGCCGGTCAGAAAAAGACCCTCCAGCTTATTGCCCGGCACTATTGGTGGCCTACCCTGCACAAGGACATAATAGACTTTGTTTCTGCCTGTGTGTCCTGCGCCCGCAACAAAGTCCCGAGACATCTGCCAGCCGGACGCCTCCTTCCGCTTCCTGTACCTGCTGCCCCCTGGCAGCATATAGCAATGGACTTTATAACTGATCTCCCCGTCTCTGCCGGTTGTATGGTCATTTGGGTGGTCGCTGACCGCTTTTCCAAGATGGCTCACTTTATTCCCCTGCCAGGCCTTCCGTCTGCACCCGAGCTGGCTAAAGACTTTATCCGCCACATCTTCCATCTTCATGGCCTGCCCCTCCACATCGTGTCGGATCGTGGGGTACAGTTCACCTCACGTTTCTGGAGAGCCACTTGTAAACTACTAGACGTCACCCTGGACTTCTCTTCCGCTTACCACCCACAGTCCAATGGTCAAGTGGAGCGGATCAATCAGAACCTGACCAGTTACCTCCGGCACTTCGTTAATGCCCACCATTCTGACTGGGTGGATCTTCTACCATGGGCCGAGTTCTCTTATAATAATCACGAGAGCGAATCCTCCTCCAAATCCCCGTTTTTTGTAGTCTTTGGTCAGCATCCTCGGATTCCTTTTCCTGTCTCCACCTCTGTGGACAACCCGGCTGCGGAATCTCTCGTTAGCAAATTTTCCTCCATATGGGAGAGTACCCGGTCCGCACTCCTTCTGTCATCCGAGCGTATGAAAAGACACGCTGACAAAAAACGCCTGGATCCTCCACAATTTCGTCCAGGAGATAAAGTCTGGCTCTCATCTAAATATGTTCGACTCAAGATACCTTCTTACAAGTTAGGGCCTCGGTTCATCGGCCCTCTGGAGGTCATCAGTCAGATCAACCCGGTGGCCTATAAATTGAAACTCCCGGCCAACTTACGGATCCCTAACTCCTTCCATGTATCTCTCCTCAAACCCGTGGTGCTTAACTCTTTTTCCAAGTCTACAGGTACGCCTCCTGCTCCGGTTTCTGCTGAGGACGAGTTTGAGGTAGAGAACATTCTTGCCACCGAAAGGGTAAGAGGAAAGACCTTTTTTCTGGTAGATTGGAAGGGGTTTGGTCCTGAGGAGAGAACGTGGGAGCCCCGGGAGAACATCCATGCCCCTCTCATCCTAGCTAAATTTCTGTCTGGCCTAAAAAAGGGGGGGCCTAAAGGGGGGGGTACTGTAGTTCCGGCGTCCCTGCCCTCTGCTAGGCAGGGACGCTGTTCCCCTCACCGCTCTGCTCCATGCCCGGCGTAACTCTCCCGCTCTGCTGGCAGCGCGCGCTCCTTCCCGGCCACTGTGCTTAGGGCGCGCGCGCGCGCTCTCCCTCCCTCTTAAAGGGGCCGCGCGCGCCGTCCTAAGGAGTCCCCAGCCAATGGCCGGAGGACTTTACCATATATAAGGCACCTCCTCCAAAATGGAGGTGCCCGAGCAATGTTGTTGCACTGTTCTACTCTGCTTCAGCCCTCAGGTCCCATTGCCAGTTACCTGCCAGTTACCTGCCTGATTCCTGCCAGATTCCTGCCAGCTTGCTGTCCTAATCCTGCCTGATTTCCTGTTACCTGCCTGCCTGCCTGAGGTCCGACGGTCTGCCTTACAACTCCGGTCAGTCTGTCTAAGGACCAACTTGCCCGCTCACCTGGGAGCGCACATCAGCTACCTGCCTGCTTGCCTGAGGTCCGACGGTCTGCCTTACAACTCCGGTCAGTCTGTCTAAGGACCAGCTTGCCCGCTCACCTGGGAGCGCTTCTCCGCTACCTGCCTGCTTGCCTGCCCGGAGGCTCCGCCGTCACATGCTGTGACCACCAGCTATTCCAGAGACTCTTGCCCGCTCACCTGGGAGCGCTTCTCCGCTACCTGCCTGCTTGCCTGCCCGGAGGCTCCGCCGTCACGTGCTGTGACCACCAGCTATTCCAGAGACTCTTGCCCGCTCACCTGGGAGCGCTTCTCCGCTACCTGCCTGCTCGCCTGCCCGGAGGCTCCGCCGTCACGTGCTGTGACCACCAGCTATTCCAGAGACTCTTGCCCGCTCACCTGGGAGCGCTTCTCCGCTACCTGCCTGCTTGTCTACCTGGAGGTTCAGCCATCACAGGTCGTACCAGCCCGTTCACCCAGAGACTGTCCCGGTCACTTGCCATGCCCTCCAGCCCGTTCACCCAGAGACTGTCCCGGTCACTTGCCGTGACCTCCAGCCCGTTCTTCCAGAGACTGTCCCGGTCACTTGCTGTGACCTCCTGCCCGTACACCCAGAGACTATCCCGGTCACCTGCTGTGACTGCCTGCCTGGTCGCCACCCGCTCCCTTACAAGGACCGCCCCCTTGTATAGTAGCTCAGAGGTTCCGCCTCCCAGACCCGTTACACCTATATACACTGCCTGCCTGATATCTCTTCAGATGGATTAGTCCTCAGAAGGACTGTTTGTTGAGATCGATATGTGTCTCTAATATAGTTTGGTACACCTACACTAACTAGAAACAAGCAAACCTCTCCCTAGCTCAGCAGCACCTCTTCCTGCACTGTCTGATTCCGGAGTGACTGTGACAAGCATGGCGACGGCAGGTCTGATATAGACCTGATAACGCTGTGCGGCTAGCCAATCACTGTAATGACACAACCAGGATGGCTATGGCCTTACAGTGAGTGACAGGCGATCCCTGCATGTTCATTGGCTCTGGAAAGATCGCCAAACATGCAGGGAGGAGACCCGAGCTCCCGCCGAGCAACCCCGGAAATACTCGGCGAGTGCAGAGCATATCGAGCAGTGAGATGCTCGCTCATCACTAATCAGCATAATTATCCAATTATTTCCTAAGATTAAAACTTTACTTTTCAAGTTTACAGTAAATCCTCAGATTAATTTGTTAAGGTGTGTAAACTTCAAATTAGGGTCACCTCTGGATAGTTTCATTGTATTACCAGCCAGCTATAATAATTCATATGTATCATTCTATTACCAGTCAGCTATAATAATTCAAGCTAAATTTATGGCCTAAAAAGACATAGAGTGCTCGTTTCCTTTTGGGCTCCACTGTTAGGTCAAACTAAGATCATGGACTAAATCAGTATACTTTTTAGCAGATAAGATAAACCCTTTTAAATGCTGGGGTTTATTTACTTATTTATCATGACTGTATAAAAAACTTGTCCTAAAGTTGAAATTTTGAAAAAAAAGTTAAAAAGAATGAACGTTAAAAAAAAATATTGAACTAAACACTTCAACAAAATTTGGACTCAAAAGACTCAATATACTCACAAGTAAATGTTGTATAGGGTGTAGTTTCCAAAATTGGGTCAATTCTGGAGAATTTTACATTGTGCTTGCTGAAATTCTTTGCAGAAGTGAAAAAGACATAAAAATTCTTCAAACTAAATTTCTGATTTAACCCATTCACTCCATAGTCTGTTTTCACCTTCCTGTCCGGGTCAATTATTTTAATTCTGACTAGGTAATAACTCTGGAATGCTTCAATGGATCCCGGTAATTCTAAGACTGTTTTTTCTTGACATATTGCACTTTATGATAGTGGCAACATTTATTTGATATGACTTATGTTTGTTTGCGAAAAAAATGGAAATTTGGGAAAAATGTTGAAGATTTTGCAATTTTCAAACTTTTAATATTTTTGCCCTTAAATCAGAGAGTCATGTGACACAAAATAGTTAATAAACAACATTTCCCATACTTTTCATCAGCACAATTTTGGAAACACAATTTTTTTGTTAGTAAGTTATAAAAGATAAAAATTGAGCAGCGATTCTAATTTTTACAAAAAAATTTCGAAAACCATTTTTTTAGGGACCACATTACATTTGAAGTGATGTTGAGGGGTCTATATGACAGAAAATAGACAAAAGTGACACCATCTAAAAACTGCATCCCTTAAGTTTCTCAACACCATATTCAAGAAGTTTATTAACCCTTCAGGTGCTTCACAGATATTAATGGAATGTGGAAGGAAAAAATAAACATTTTACTTTATTTCGCCAAAAATTTAGACCCATTTTTTTACTTTCACAATGGTAACAGGAGAAAATGGACCCCAATAATTTGTCATGCAATTTCTCCTGAGCACAATGATACCCAATATGTTGGGGACAACCACTGTTTGGGTGCACGGCAGGGCTTGGAAGGGAATCAGCACAATTTGACCATTGAAAATTTGCTGGCATAATTGGCGGATGCCATGTCGTGATTGGATAGCCGATGATGTACTTAAACAGTGGAAACCCCCTACAAGTGACACCATTCTGGAAACTAGACCCCTCAGGGAACCTGTATAGATGTGTAGTGAACACCTTGAATCCCCAGATGCTTCACAGAAGTTTATAATGTTGAACCATAAAAATAAAAAAATAAAAAAAACATTTTTCCCACACAAATGTTTTTAATCTCATATTTTGCATTTTCACAAGGGTAATAGGAGAAATTGCAACATTCAATTTGTTGTGCAATTTCTCCTGAGCACACTGATACCCCATATGTGGAGGAAAACTACTATTTGTGTGCATGGCAGGGTTCGGGAGGGAAGGAACGTCATTTGACTTTTTGAATGCAAAATTTGCTGCAATAATTAGTGGACGTCATGTCGCATTTTGAGAGCCGCTTATGTGCCTAAACAGTGAAAACCCCCACAAGTAACACCATTCTGGAAACTAGACCCCTCAGAGAATTTATCTAGATGTGTGGTGAGCACTTTGAACCCCCAAGTACTTCACAGAAGTTTATAACAGTGAGCCGTGAAAATAAAGAATAAGGTGTTAAATATTCCTAAGGAAGCCCATCGATCCTTACCAAAACACAGCCTACCTCTGTGGATTGCAAAGGAAATTCAGAAATAAGAATAGATTTTTAATCAAATTTCAAAGTAGAATATACCAGCAAAATACTTTAACTTCCCAAATGAGAGTAGTTAGCTACAAAATAATGCTAAATTCTAAAGATATAAAAACATGATTGTATCAACAGAAAATAGACAAATAGTTATTAAAGCAAAATGAAGAAGAATTATATTTTCATCTATTGAACAACGTGACTATTTTTTTTCTACGTATGCCAAATGTTGACTAAAATACATCAAACAACCAGCCAGATGTTGTGAATTCTGTTTGTACACAGGATGGGGTACATTTTAATTCGCTTATTCATATATGTCAATATGTAAAATGACTTCCTTTTTAAATAGCTATCTGGCCTGTTTATTATGTATACATTATAACAGTTCCACTATATTTAGACTCAACAGATGTCATAGATGATTTCTAAATTATTTTTTAATCAGGAGTTTAATAACTTGCAGCTCTCTGATTATTGAGCATTTCTCTATGCAATCAAACAGGTTGAAACTTAAATCCAAAACACAAATCTCCAAAAATTGTGAAATTTCTATATGTATTTTTGCTCTCACCAAAAAATGTTTTTCAAAGTTAATGCAAATATATTCACCCCAAAATGACACCATTAACAATATAACTCATGCAGCAAAAAAATCTGTCATATGATAGAAAAATAAAAATGTTGTACTTCTTGGAATATGAAGAAAAGAGGTTAAAGAGCGTATCAATTATTAATAAGTCAGTTTTTAGCTCAAAGAACAACTCTTGCCAATTGTGTGCCTGGTAGCCTGGCAATAAATGATGGGATACAATTATTTTTGTCATTGACACTTAATGTCCAACTTCTTAAAAGAGTGTTTTCATATCATTAGATTGATTTAAATAGATAGCATGAAAATAAACAATTTTGCAATTGCCTTTCTATTTCTATCTACTGTCATTCTCGTTTTTTGAAACCTTTTATCTTACATATTATACAGCTGGTTTCCATAGAGCATGGCCATTAGTGTCTGGTCGAGAGTGCACAGTAGTTACATTCCAGGTAAGAAGTTAGCTCTTATCACACCAGTCAGCTCTTTATAGACCTTTTATTTCTATAAAGCAGTTAGCTGCTCAACCCCTTACCCTCCCTCTTAGCTTCTGACAATCTGCTGTTATAAAACTTGCAAAATATCAAGCATCCACCATCTGCTGCTTTCAGAGCAGTTCTCTCACATTTTTGAACAGTGTGCATGTTCAACCTGCCTGTTTTGTTTATGTGTAGATATAGTGATAGCAATGTGGACTCAAAACAAACTGCTAACAGCTGAATGCGTTACAGCAGAACCTGAACTGAGCTTTATAGTTGTATTAACACTACAGCTCTGCTTCTCACCAGAATTGTCACTTTAGGAGGTGTGCTTGCACTTCCAGAAATCAGGAAGCGAAAGAGATTGGAAAGCAATGTACTGCTCAAGAGACAACATGAGCATAACCTTTTAACTCCTTCCCAATATCTGGTGTGGCAAAAGTCAGGAGCAGGTAAATGGAGCGAGCTTACAGGCTGAGCAAACACCATACTCATTAGATAACCGATGTGACACCAAACCAGAATATGCCTCTAAAAGCCAAGAGAGTGATCAGAGCTCAACACAAGGCTGATAACTTGTTAAATTATGTCAATCTGTGGCAGCCTCAGGCTGTCCGCGATGGGCACATGTGTTGCTGATAGGTTGCAATGACAGTCCGGGGTCTACTCAGCCTTTGGCTGAGCTTCAAAGGACACCATGATTTTTACTGTATCCAGCAATACTGAACTATGGCTATATATAGTATAGGTGATCAGACATTTTCAGGGTCAAGTCCTCTGAGATGAATAATAAATACAGTAAAAAGCAAAAAAAAAGCATTAAAATCTAAAAAAATATAAAAATTCAAAGTATCCACTTTTTCCCATTAAAAATTAAAGTATTTAAAAAATGTTAAAATCCACATATTTGATATCACAGAATTTAGAAATGTAAGATCTATCAAAACATAAAATTAATTAACCCAACTAGTAAACATCATGAATAGAATAACATTCAAAATGTCAAAATTGTGTTAATTTGGTCTCCACAATGGCGCAAGAAAATTAAAGCGATTAAAACATCTTTATATCCCAAAATAGTATCAATACAAAAATCTTCTTGCACTGCAAAAAATAAGCCCTCACCAAGTTCCATGGATTAAAAAATGAAAATGTTATCGGTCTCGGAAAATGACAACACAAACAAGAAAAACATTTTGTGCAAATTTCTCTCATTTGTTTTCTCACCATTAAAATAATGAAAAACTGGACAAGTTTGGTATCACTATAATCATACTGACATGGAGAATCATTATTACAGGTAATTTTTAGAGCATAGAAACCTAAAATAATAAAAAAAAATGTAATCCGTACAAACATAGCTAAGCTCTAAGTAAGTACTGTAGTAAAAATGGAACTTATTTGATTGAAAGAAATAAAAAATTAATAACATATTAAAGATATTTAAGAAATACAAAGTAAAGACATACAATAAATAAAATTATTATGCCACAGTAAAGCAATGGCCACATACTGTGACAATAGCATTGAGTCTGTACTTTTACAGTAAAAAATATACAATTAACAGATTACAAAATGGGCTGTCTTTTTAATACAAAACATATGGTAATGCTGTCACTTTTTTCCTTAAAGGTGACAAATAAGCAGCTTCTAGTTCCATTTTAGTACAGAGTACAATGTGTTTTAAATTTAACAATTTATCTATAGTGAACAGCCTGTGAAATAATGATTCATTCTTGACAAATTCTCATTTACTTAACTTTGAAATGCAGTGATGCAATTTAGCATCTTAAAGAATTTCACCTTATAATATCCCAAATTGTAATCAGTTTTGTATATTGATTAACTAACAATACTGGAAGCTTCCACTCCACTGCTGTAATCCTAAAGATATGGGCAAACAAAGCTGAAAAAGTTGGCAATTCTTCAAGACTAAAGCAAACAAGTGATAGATTATGTTGAATTTCAATAAATATGTTAAATTCAATATTGTTCTGATAATATTTAAAAAAAGGAAGAAAAATAGATGTAATAAATAGTAACATTGAAAAAGAAACTTTTGTAAATGCTTATTTAAATTTACATTTTAAGATACCTTTTTCTATAGATATTTAAGATAATGATAGAAGTGAACTTAAGTTTAGAACACCAACTTTGACGAATTGTCCCCTCAAAATTTATTTGCGGCGAATAAATTTGGGCTAATTTCAATATTGGAAAGCTGGTAATTGCTCATAAAGTACATGTAGGAGAGAAGACAGAGGGAAAGAAAACCTTGCTGACCTTAGGAGCTTGCACTTTACAGGTGAGAAAGAAGAGATAGGACCCCACTGATTATAAGAACTTAAACTTAACAGGTAAGAGAGAGAGAGGACCCTGCTGGCCATAAAAGCTCTACAGGAGAGAGATTTAAGTGACTCTTTTAATTTTATTTAGCAAATCTTACAATATACTATCCTTACACCATACAATGGTAACAAAAATAAGCCATCGTGTTTCTTCTTAGGCAGACAGTTTGCATAACTGTCATTTACTCCGTTCCCTAGAGATAAGCAAACTGATTCAAAGTGATCAAACTTGCATTGAGTTAAAAAAATGATTTGCAAAAATACCAAAGGATGTAGAAAAAGGATAAAAAACAAAAAAATATAAAATACATTTCTCCGTTAGCCTTCTCTTGTGCCTCGGCGCTACTCCGCACACAGGGCTTTTATCGGTGACTTTCATCCACTTTCATTTTCATAGAGGTGTTAAGCACATCTAGTGCTGACTAGGTACAGCAGTACAGTATTGCACTATACAGTGGCATGTAAAAGTTTTGGCACTCCTAACCAAAATTACTGTTATTTTGAACAGTTAAACAAGTTGAACATGAAATAATCTCTAAAAGGGCTAAAGTTAAAGATAACACATTTCCATTGAATTTTAGGCAAAAAAAATATTTATTTTCATCTTTTACAATTTAAAAGATTACAAAAAGGAAAATGGACTGACACAAACATTTGGGCACCATGCATGGTTAGTACCTAGCTTGTTAGGTATTGGGTGTTGGCTGGATCTGAAATTGGGTCAGAATCATCAGTGGATTCTGTGGTCTCCCATTCTGGTCCTGCCAGGGCAGATGATACTCAGCATTGACATCTTTCTCAATCCCCAGCTAATGCACGAGATGTACAAGCTGTCTCTTGGGTCATTGTTCCTAGTAGTGTTAATCATAGGTTGAGGAGGGGAATAGGGCTGCTACAGCCTAAGTCCAGGGTGCACTGCACTGTGCATGCCCGTGACATGGCGGACTGTGATTGGTGGTTTGGTGTCAGCTGATCCGGTGACCTGGTACCGCCTGATTGGCCGCGGGTAACGTCATCAGTAGTGCGACCAATAATGCAACTGTGGGTAGGGCTTAGTCTTTAAAGAGCCCGATCACAAGTATGGCAGTGCGCTCTGATCATTCCGTTTAGGTTTTTTTCTTGTGTGGACACTTGTCTGTTTGGGCTCCACGTGCTCCCTAGCTGCTCTCTCTGTGATCTGCCAATGCCAGAGTTCACTCGGCTGATTAGCACAGGTCGTTTAGGCAGGCTCCACGTGCTCCCTAGCTGCTCTCTCCATGACCCTCCGATGCCAGAGTTCACTCGGCTGATTAGCACAGGTCGATTAGGCAGGCTTTGATGTGCTTAGGCAGGTAGTTCCAGTTTGGCCATCTGGCTCCGGCAATGGGGTTGCTATACACCCCGAGAAGACTGCGGGTTCCGTATCCCTTTCACCACCTGTTAGCCATTTGGAGAGTTACTCCGCAGGCCGGTCACACACCGGCTGGGAGCACGTAAGCTCCGGCGTGAGTCACACACACTTCCTAGCCCTTGCTGCATAGTCTGTGTGCAGTCAACAGAGCTACAGCTACGTTATTTGTCACACATTTTCCGTGCAGTTAACGGAGATAGTGCGAATCCTTTCCCGTCCCGGTGTGTATTAACACTGGAGGGAGTTATACTTTAGTTGGTTGTTTTTCATTCTTACCTGGCAGGTGTTCGGCCGCAGTCTTCTAGGCTGCATCGCGGACCCCGGGTTTGGTTGCTTTCCATTGTAATAAAGTTGTTGCAATCATCCCCTTAACAGTATCAGAGCGCCAGGGTCTAGCCGAACATGGCTGACAACCAGCAACTGCAGCGCTATATACAACAACTTCAGGCCAGACTTAGGACTGGAAGAAACTGTCCCGGTTGCTGATCTCACTGCAGTAGCTACCCAGGCAGCTTCACAGGCGGCTAATCTTGTTAACACGGCTGCGGTGAATGCTGCAGCAGCAGCTATTGCCCCATTACCCCGTTTTGCCGTTTTGCTCTCCCGGAAAAATTTTCTGGCGACAGCAGATCCTGCAGAGGTTTTATTAATCTATGTCCATTCAGTTAGAGATGATGGAGGCACGGTTCCCCAACGAAAGGGCCAAAGTGGGTTTTGTCATCTCGTTTCTTTCTCACAGGGCTTTGGAGTGGGCTACCCCTCTGTGGGAGTGGAATGACCCGGTAGTGGCTAATGCCGGTCTCTTTCTTAGAGCCCCAAAGAGTGTTTTCCTAGGTTCTCAGGTCATGCATGATACAGCTTTTAAGCTTCTTGAGTTGGTCCAGGGTTCGGCCACCGCCAGCCTCTATGCCATCCACTTCTGAACCTCATTGGCTGAATTGGATTGGTCTGAGCGGTCGCTAATCCCGGTGTTCTGGAAGGGTCTGGCTGGGAATATTAAAGATGCCCTAGCAACCAGAGAGATTCCAACCTCTCTGGAAGAGTTAATCACTCTCGCTAACTGAATAGATTTGCGTCATGCAGAATGCAAGTTAGAGCTGAAGGTCTCCAGACCTCGGTTTCAGCTGGCACCTTCATTCTCTAGACCTATTTCCAAATCCACAGCTTCCAAACTGGAGTCTGAGGCTATGGATATATCCCGGACTAAGTCTAGGTCCCCTTATTTCCGACCAGCACATCTCTTGGAATATCCCATTAATAAGGGTTCCAAGCGGTCTGGAAACGAATGTGTCTAACTGCCGTTGGAGGAGGTGTGTTAGATTCTGGGGCTTCTTCCTCCAAATTATTGTATGAGGTGACGTTGCTCTTCGGAACAACTACGGTTACTGCCAAGCGTGGGTGGATTCTGGCGCCGATGGCAATTTTTTGTCATCAATGTTTGCCCTTAAGCACACCATTCCTATGGAGTTACTGCCAAAACCAATGAACATTAGGGTAGTCAACGGTTCACTGCTGGACGCGCAAATCACTCACCAGTCGATTCCCCTCGCCATGTTGTTTCCTCAGGATCACTGGGAGGTTATCTCCTTTCTTATTATTCCCGGTGGATTGGATGAGGTGCTATTGGGTCTTCCATGGCTACGTTGTCACACTCCACACATTGACTGGAATACGCTGAGAATTACTTCCTGGGGTGAGAATTGTGTTTCTCAGAGTATCATTACAGCCGCCCAGAGGGTAGTCTCAGAGTCTTCTAACGATTTGGCCACTCTTCCTGTACAATATCAGAGTTTTGCAGATGTCTTTTCCAAAAATGCTGCAGAGACTTTACCTCCCCACCGACCGTATGACAGTCCTATTGATTTGGTCCCCGGCATGGAGCCTCCTCACGGAAGGGTTTATCCTCTGTCTGTCCCAGAGACCCTGGCCATGTCTGATAATATCAAAGAGAACCTGGTCCGGGGGTTTATCAGAAAATCGGACTCTCCTGCTGGAGTGGGGTTTTTCTTCGTCCAGAAGAAAGAGGGTGATTTACTTCCCTGCATTGATTACAGAGGACAAAATGCCATCACCATCAAAAATAAACACCCTCTGCCCCTTATTTCTGAACTGTTTGACAGGTTGCAAGGGGCTAACATCTTCACAAAATTGGACTGCGAGGGGCATATAATCTCGTGCGAATCCGTGAGGGTGACGAGTGGAAAACGGCTTTTAACACTCGCGATGGTCATTATTAGTGTTGAGCGAGCACTAAAATGCTCGGGTGCTCAAAGCTTGGCCCGAGCTCGCCGTGATTCTCGGGTGCTCGACCCGAGCAACGAGCCCAATGTTAGTCTATGGGAGACCCGAGCATTTTTGCGGTGGCACCCCCGGCAGTCTGTAGAAAGCCTAAAAAGTGCATAAAACGATTGTGACAGTGCTCAAATGACATGTGAACAGCATGGGGATCGCCCCAGGAAGCATTTCTGCCCCCCAGGTCACTGTTGTCAGCAACGTGTTCAGAGGCATTAAGCCACTTTTACAGGCTCATAATAAAACATTCAAAAACGAAAGTGAAACATTTTTCCTGTGAAATATGTTAAGGAATTTCTTTTCCAGGGTAAAGACTTGTGTATAAGGTAAAATAAAAAACCAAAAACAAAAATACACTTCCACACCTTGGGCTATGTTCACAAGTAGCATTTTTTATGCATTTTTGCACTTTTGTATTGCTTTCAACTGTGACAAACGCATTCACCGGGAAATGTCATTTTAACATTTTACAACCTTATCTGGCCATGTGCTGTGTGACACATGCATACAGTGCTGAAAATACATGGGGACAGCTGGGGAAGACCCCTGGAAGCATCTCTGACTCCCAGGTCACAGCCTAAAAGTGTGCCCATCAGAAGTGATCCTTGCCGCATCTGAAGATTCAGACTTGCAACTATCCCTGTGCAAGTCCTTGTCCCAGGGCAGTGTTCAATTGTACCTCCCCCATTCCTTGCAATACAAGCGCAAATATGCAGCCAACCACCCACCCACCCCCAGGCTGCAATACCATACTGCTAGCTTGCACTTGAAATGGGGCCTTTTAGTTTTGAGGATGTCGAAGCTGACCACTACCTCATGGCTGCTTCGGCAGCGAGGTATCCATACTCAGTCCCCAGCCGCCCGGTGGCCGGGTGTCCACGCTTTGTCCCCAGCCACCAGGGGGCGGCCGGGTGTCCACACTCGGTCCCCTGGCGACCCGCAGCGGGGTGTCCACACACAGTTTCCAGCCGCCTGGGGGCGGCTGGGTGTCCATAAACGGCCCCCATCTGGCCCGATTTCTCAGCGGAATATCCCCACACACTTTTCTTAGACTGGCCTGCTTTAGGGCAGCATTGGACGAGCCCACCAGAGAACCCGACTCCTCCGGTGGGCCCTGGCTTCTCCATCAGGGGAGTTGAGAGTGCCAAGGTGAGGAGCATGATGATGATAGAAGTCAGCATCTGCTTTGTTTTCAAGGAATGCAAGCACATGTACGCAGTAGCGGCTAGGCCTGAGGTGGTCAGCGTTTTGGCGCATATCCTACCTCCTCCGATGATTGCTGGATGTTTTTCTGCTATTATCCAAGTTCTAGAACTCCCGTTAAAACAAAGCTTAAGGTGATAAATGATGGATGAGGTAGTGGCAAAGGAGAAAAAGCAGGAGGAACAGGGACCATTCACAACAACATCAGTCCAGTCAAACACATATGTCTTGTAAGATATGTTTCTGTAACAAAAGGAGAGGTTCGGCTACTCAGTTATAGGGCATACAGTGAGTACAATGCCTACCAAAAATTTTGAGACACTCCAATGCCCCTTGGAAATGACATGGAGGTCAGAGGGCCTTAACTAAACCTTTTTTTTCATTTATAGCAACTGGGTCTCCTGTGCACTGCTGGCCTAAGCAGTTAATGGAAGGCTTTCCAAAAATTATGAGGAACTGCAATGCCCCTTGAAACAGACGTGGATTACAGCGTACTAAAAACCTTCTACCCATTATTGGGGAGTGTGTCTCCCTTAGTTTTCACCTTTGCATTGAAAAGCAAAAGCTGACTAAAATTAGGAGGAAATGCAATGTCCATTGGAAGTGTCGTTGAGATTAGAGGTAAGGTAATTAAAAACAATATTTCAATGCCCCTTGGAAGAGCTGTGGAGGTCACAGTAGCTTAACAAGATGGTTTTAATGCACCTTGGAAGAGTGGTGGAGGTCGCAGTGGAATAAAAAGACAATATTAATGCCCCGTGGAAGAGACATGGAGGTCACAGTAGCTTAACAAGACGGTTTTAATGCCCCTTGGAAGAGACGTGGAGGTCACAGTAGCTTATTAAGACGGTTTTAATGCCCTTTACAAGAGCCATACAGTACAGCATCTTAAAAACATTCCCATTATTTGGGAGTGGGTCTCCCATAGTATTTGCTCATGCCTTCCAAGCAAAAGCTTCAAAAATTAGGACGGAGCAACTTTCAATATCCCTTACAAGAGCCATGCAGTACAGCATATTACAAACATAAGTCCCATTATTGGGGAGTGTGTCTCCCATAGTATTTGCTTATGCCTTCAAAGCAAAAGATTCCAAAAATTATGATGGAACAACTTGCAATGCCTCTTACAAGAGCCATGCAGTTCAGCATATTACAAACATTAGTCCCATTATTGGGAAGTGGGTCTCCCATAGTATTTGCTTATGCCTTCCAAGCAAAAGATTCCAAAAATTATAAGGAAATGCAATGCCCGTTCAAAGAGTCATGGAGGTCCCAGTAGCTTAACAAGACGCTTTTAATGCCCCTCAGAAGAAACGTGGAGGTCAGAGTGGTATAACAAGGCGCTTTTAATGGCCCTTACAAGAGACGTGGAGGTCAGAGTGGTATAACCAGACAGTGTTAATGCCCCTTACAAGAGACGTGGAGGTCAGAGTGGTATAACAAGACTCTTTTAATGCCCCTCAGAAGAGACGTGGAGGTCAGAGTGGTATAACAAGATTCTTTTAATGCCTCTCAGAAGAGATTTGGAGGTCAGAGAGGTATAACAAGACGCTTTTAATGCCCCTTGGAAGAGCCATACAGTACAGCATCTTAAAAATATTATTCCCATTATGGGGGAGTGGGTCTCCCACAGTCTTTGCTTATGCCTTCCAAGGAAAAGCTGACAAAAATCAGGATGGAGGAACTTTCAATAATGGCAACACGGACCACAGTCACCCTGGTGGTATAGTGGTGGTGGAGGCTGAGGATAAGTAGAAGAACATAAAACAGCCGAAATGAGGAAGCGTAAACCCATGTGTGGGTGTGAAGCGGTGCATGTGAATACACCTCCCAAAATAACACAGTGGATTTGACTTTATGTTACTCTGCAGTCATTTGGTGGTGATGAGAATTCTGGCCCTATCCAGCCCTTGTTCATTTTAATAAGGGTCAGCTTGTCAGCATTGTCAGTTGACAGGCGAGTGCGCTTATCAGTAATAATTCCCCCAGCGGCCTAAAAACACGCTCCGATAACACGCTAGCGGCAGGGCAGACCAGGACCTCCAAGGCGTACAGAGCCAGTTCATTCCAAGTGTCCAGCATGGATACCCAATAATTAAAAGGCACAGAGGAATCAAGGAGGACGCTGGTACGGTCAGCAAGGTACTCCCTCACCATTTTTTTTAAACTTTCCACTCCTTGTGAGAGTACCCCGCGCCTCAGGGTCTGTCCGAAGGGAGGGTCTGAGAAAACTGTCCCAGAACGTTGACAGTTTTCCCCTGCCTCTGCTGGATTGGAGTTGCGTCTCTCTCCCATGTACGCCTTGGTTGGGCAACAATGAACTGTGACCTCTGCCGCTAGCGTGTTCAGATGGGAATTTTTTTAACAGTTCTGCAGCAAGGGCCTTCTAGTACTGCCCCATTTTTGTAGACCTCTCCACCTCAGGAATAAGAGAGTGAAAGTTCTCCTTGTAGCAGGGGTCTAAAAGTGTCACCAACCAGTAATGACTGTCACCCAACATTTTGACAGCGCGAGGGTCACGGTTAAGGCAGCGTAACATAAAGTCAGCCATGCGTGCCAGACTGGTAACGGGCAAGATTTCCGTGTCCTCACCAAGATGACGACTGACCATGCTCTCCTCCTCCTTCTCCTCACCCCCCCTGTCCTCAGGCCACCCACACTGAACCGACAGTATGACAGTTGTAGAGGTACTACCTTCTACAGCGCATGATACCAGCTCCTGTTCTTCCTCCTCCTCCTCCTCCTCCTCTCCCTCATTAGCCCCCATTGCACAATGGGATGAGATGAGGCTGGGATGTGTGTAATCGCCCGCTACGGCTTCTTGATCCATCTCATCATAATCTGACTGCAATGCCTCCTCTTTAATTCTCTGCAGAGAGCTTTGCAAAAGACAAACAAGTAGGATGCTGACACTAATGATGGCGTCATCGCCACTCACCATCTTGGTGGCCTCCTCAAAGTTTGTCAGGATGGTACATATGTCTGACATCCAGGTCCACTCCAGAGGTCTTATGTGTGGAGTCTGACCTGAATATCGATGGCCTTGTTGCAGCTGGTACTCCACAGCTGCTCTCTTCTGCTCACAAATCTTTAGCAACATGTGGAGGGTAGAGTTCCAACGTGTGGGGACATCACACAGCAGTCGGTGTGCTGGAAGCTGCAAATGATGCAGCAACACAGCAAGGGCAGCGGAAGCTGTAGCTGACTTGCAAAAATGAGCTGGCAGGCGGAGTACTTTGACGAGCAGATCTGGCAACTCGGGGTACGATTTAAGAAACCGCTGAACCACGAGGTTAAGCACATGAGCCAGACATGGTACGTGTGTGATCTCGCCTCGCCTCAGAGCCGCCTTCAGGTTACGGCCATTGTCATACACGACCATGCCTGGATGTAGGTTCTGGATGTAGGACTGAGGCTTGTGGGGCGTTAGCTGCGAATTTCCGCTTTCGTTCAAAGGTCTGGGATATGGACAATTGAACGCTGCGGTGGGACGTGGACGTGGACGTTGATGCTGTTTCTTGAGAAACTGTCATAACAAGTGAAGACTGAGAGGACGGGGCATCTTTACATGCAATTTGGACAGGGGATTGCCATGCACACACAACAGGGGGTTCTATTGCACGCACAACAGCGGAAGAAGCAGTGGTGACTCGCGCTGACACTGGTCGTGGACCCTGGGCTTCGCCCCACAAAGTCGGGTGCTTTGCTGCCATTTGCCTGATCATGCTGGTGGTGGTCAGGCTGGTAGATTTGTCACCCCTGCTGATGCTGCCATGGCAGGTGGTACAAATGGCCTTTTTGGGGTTATCAGCAGAGTCTTTAAAAAAATTCCAAAATAGAGAAACTACCGCACTCCTGGATTAGTGAGGTGCTCTGGTAGGGTTACAAGCCCGACGTAATATTTAGGACATAACCTGGTACTCAAATAGACTTGAAGATTTTTATAAAGAATTAATAGTTTAATGATAATGTAGTACAGTAAGCAGATGCTTCGGTCCCAAGAACCTTCTTCGGTGTACAGATAAAGTAGATATAATGTATGAGGCAGAAGCCTGGATGGGGTGAACTGTAGGGTATAGTAACCACATGCAGCTGTAATGGAGGTAGAACGCGGTGTCCACCGCTAGTCCAAGACAGCCTTTGTCGGGCCAACAACTGACTATTTTCAACAGATATATTTTTGTGTCAGAACAGTCAGGAGACACTACTGTTTTTTTTAAGGCAAAAAAAGCGAAAAGCAGGATAATAGAGATTTTTTACCGTGGAACAGCAAAACCACAGTTTTAATTTACTGGTGTATACCAGACTTTTTTAAAAATATATATTTGCGGCTGAACAGTGAGTGACACACTCAAACTGTTTTTTTTAGATACAAAAGGCCCAAAACTGGATACTACAGAGATTTGACCTGTGGAACTGCAAAACCACACTTGGATTTGTCGGGCTTACAACAGACTATTTTCAACAGATATATTTTTGTGTCTGGACAATCAGGGAGACACGATTACATTTTTTTTTTACTGCAAAAAATGCGAAAAGCAGGATAATAGAGATTTTTTACCGTGGAACAGCAGACCCACAGTTATAATTTACTGGTGTATACCAGACTTTTTGAAATGTATATATTTGCGGCTGAACAGTGAGCGACACACTCAAACTGGGTTTTCTTAGATACAAAAGGTCCAAAACAGGATAATACAGAGATTTGACCCGTGGAAATGCAAAACCACACTGGGATTTGTCGGGCCTACAACTGACTATTTTCATCAGATATATTTTTGTGTCAGAACAGTCAGGAGACACTACTGTTTTTTTTAAAGGCAAAAAAAGCAAAAAACAGGATAATAGAGATTTTTTACCGTGGAACAGCAAAACCACAGTTTTAATTCACTGGTGCATACCAAACTTTTTTAAAATATATATATTTTCGGCTGAACAGTGAGTGACACACTCAAACTGTTTTTTTTAGATACAAAAGGCCCCAAACTGGATACTACTGAGATTTGACACGTGGAACTGCAAAACCACACTTGGATTTGTCGGGCCTACAACAGACTATTTTCAACAGATATATTTTCGTGTCTGGACAATCAGGGAGACACGATTACATTTTTTTTTTACTGCAAAAAATGCGAAAAGCAGGATAATAGAGATTTTTTACCATGGAACAGCAAACCCACAGTTATAACTTACTGGTGTATACCAGACTTTTTTAAATGTATATATTTGCAGCTGAACAGTGAGCGACACACTCAAACTGGGTTTTTTTTAGATACAAAAGGCCCAAAACTGGATAATACAGAGATTTGACCTGTGGAACTGCAAAACCACACTTCTGTTTCTGTGGCCTATACCAGACTCTTTCCAACAGATATATTTGTGTCTGAAAAATCAGAGACACACTTTTTTTTTGGGGGGGGAGGGACACCAATAGGTTAATAAGACGGGTCTTTCTACATTGTAAAGGAGGGAAAAAAAAGAGGATTTAGATGAAAAAAAAAGGATTTTTACATGCCCCCGAGACCTGGAGCTAAGTCCAGCAATTTCAGAAACTGGAGCACACAGGACTGTAATGCAACGTTTGCTGGTTTAACTACTGCGTCTACTATAAAGCCTGCCTGCCTGCCTGATATCTGGGATGGATATTAGTCCTGAGAAGGACTGTTTGTTCTGGCAGCCTTTATAGACCCTACACTAACTATTTCTCAGGAAAAATCTCTCCCTAGCTCAGCAGTGCTGTCCCAACACACTCTAATCCAGAGCGACTGTGTCCAAGATGGCGGCGCCCGGTTTTAAATATTCGAGGTGACGCTGTGCGGCCAGCCAATCACTGTAATGCCCACAAACAACATGGCTGCGGCATTACAGTGACTGGCTGGCAATCCCTGCATGTTCATTGGCTTTGTAAAGAGCGCCAAACATGCAGGACGGAGACCAGAGCTCCCGCCCGAGTAACCCGGAAATGCTCGGTGCTCGCCGAACATCCCGAGTAGCAAGATGCTCGGGCGAGTACCGAGCAGTGTCGAGCATGCTCGCTCAACACTAGTCATTATGAGTACCTCGTCATGCCCTTCAGGGTTATGCAATGCCCCCCCTGTTTTTCAGGATTTTGTCAAAGATATCTTTCGAGATTTTCTTCTATCATCCATGGTAGTCTATCTTTATGATATTCTCATATTTTCCTCGGATCTCTCCACACACAGAGAGAATGTTCGCAGAGTTTTCGAACACTTGTGTACGAATTCTCTGTATTGTAAGCTGGAGAAATGTCAGTTTGAACGGGAGTCTCTACCATTCCTGGGTTACATCGTATCCAGTAAGGGATTGGCCATGGAACCACAAAATTTTGTGGTGGTACAGAACTCTCAGGAGCCCCATTCCCTTAAGGCGGTGCAACGCTTCATGGGGTTTGTCAACTTCTACCGGCAGTTCATACCACATTTTTCCACACTGGTGGCTCCTTTGGCCGCTTTAACCAGGAAGGGTGCCAATCCCAAGAATTGGTCTAAGGAGACATCTGAGGCGTTCCGGGAGATTAAATCCTATTTTTCTAGAGCTCTCATTCTCCATTGGCCGGATGTTGACAGACCATTCTTCCTGGAGGTCGACGCTTCCTCTGTAGGAGCAGGAGCGGTTCTCTCTCAAAAGAACGAACAGGGTCGGAGAAGACCATGTTTCTTCTTCTCCAAGACCTTCTCTCCAGCAGAGAAGAATTACACGATTGTAGGCAAAGAATTACTTGCTATTAAGATGGCTTTTCGGAGTGGAGATACCTCTTGGAGGGAGCTAAACACCCTTTCGTGGTATATTCCGATCATAAGAATCTCTTGTACCTACAGACAGCGCAGAGTCTTAATCTGAGGCAGGCCCGGTCGTCCCTTATCTGTTCCCAATTCAATTTTTCCATTCACTTTCTAAAAGGGGAGAAGAACCCTCAGGCGGATGCTTTGTCCCGGTCTATGGATATGGCTGAGGACGAGGACGAGCCCAGGCTTATCGTTCCTCTGGAAAGTATGCGGACGGTGGCTCCAGTGCCCCTAAACCAGGTTCCTCCTGGGAGGACATTCATTCCTCCTAATCTACAGAATGAGGTGCTCTCCAGGGCACATGTCTCTAAGATCGGAGATCATTTTGGGGTCAAACGTACCACGGAGTTTATCCAACGGTCGTATTGGTGGCCTCGGTTGCCCCAGGACGTTAAGGAATACGTTCAAGCGTGTGTCTCCTGTGCGAGAAATAAACCGTCCCGTCAGAGGCAGGCTAGTCTTCTTCATCCATTACCCATGGCGGATAGACCTTGGGAGCTGGTTGGGATGGAATTCGTTGTTGAGTAACCTAAGTCCCGGGGAAACACTACAATATGGGTGGTTTCTGACCATTTTTCAAAGATGGTTCACCTGGTTCATCTTCCTAGGGTTCCTTCTTCCCGGGTTCTGGCATCACTGCTCATTCGTCACATTTTCCATCTTCACGGAATGCCTGATAGGATTGTCTGTGATCGGGGTCCACAGTTTACCTCCCGGTTCTGGAGAGAATTGTGTAATTTGCTTAGCATTGAACTGAATCTTTCTACGGCCTATCACCCGGAGACCAATGGTCTGGTGGAACACACTAACCAGACGCTTGTGACATACTTGCGCCATTTCGTTTCTGCCAACCATAATGATTGGGCGATATTGCTTCCTTGGGCAGAGTTTGCTCTAAACAACGCAGTGGCGGATTTCACAGGTCAGACTCTGTTTCTTCTGAATAATGGCCAGCATCCGCGCATCCCGGTTTCTATGCCAGTTTCCTCTGTGGAACCTGGGGTCATAGAATGGGCTCTGGAGGCGCGGGAGGTTTGGGACCATACCCAGGATGCTATATTGCCTTCCAAGAATCGTATGAGAGAGTCGGCTGACACTCATCGTCGTCCTGCCCCCGTATTCTCTCTGGGCAACAGGGTGTGGCTCGTGGCTCGCAATATCAGAGGACGCGGGGAATCTGCTAAGTTTGCCCCCCGTTTTATTGGTCCTTTCAAAATTTTGACCCAAGTAAAAACCATAGCGTACCGTTTACAATTACCACGACACCTTAAGATTCACGACACTTTTCATGTGTCACTCATTAAGCCCGTTCGCCTGACAAAATTCTCTGAATCCCAACCTGCTTTGGACACCAGAGGTGATTATCTTGAGGTACAGGTGATTCTGGGGTCTACGATGGTTCAAGGGAATAAATATTACCTGGTACACTGGAGGGGTCTTGGATCTGAGGATTGCTCCTGGGAACTGGTTGACCAAATTCATGCTCCTCTGCTCATTGAGGAATATGAGCATCAAGTGGAGGGGGATGTTAGAAGGGGGGATAATGTTAGGCATTGGGCTTTGGCTGGATCTGAAATTGGGTCAGAATCATCAGTGGATTCAGTGGTCTCCCACTCTGGTCTAGCCAGGGCAGATGCTGCTCAGCATCACCATCGGTCCCAACGCCTAGCTAGTGCACAAGATGTACAAGCTGTCTCTTGGGTCTTTGTTCCTAGTAGTGTTAAGCATAGGTTGCGGAGGGGAACAGGGCTACTACAGCCTAAGTCCAGGGTGCACTGCACTGTGCATGCCCATGACATGGCGGACCGTGATTGGTGGTTTGGTGTCAGCTGATCCGGTGACCTGGTACCGCCTGATTGGCTGTGAGTGATGTCATTAGTAGAGCAACCAATAATGCGACTGTGGGCAGGGCTTAGTCTTTAAATAGCCCGACCACAAGCATGGTGGTGCTCTCTGATCATTCTCTTTAGGTTGTGTTCTTGTGTGGATGCTTGTCTGTTTGGGCTCCACGTGCTCCCTAGCTGCTCTCTCCATGACCTGCCGATGCCAGAGTTCGCTCGGCTGATTAGCACAGGTCGCTTAGGCAGGCTCCATGTGCTCCCTAGCTGCTCTCTCTGTGACCTGCTGATGCCAGAGTTCGCTCGGCTTATTAGCACAGGTCGCTTAGGCAGGCTTAGATGTGCTTAGGCAGGTAGTTCCTGTTTGGCAGTCTGGCTCCGGCAAGGGTGTTGCTATACACCCCGAGCAGACTTCGGGTTCCGTATCCATGTCACTGCCTGTTAGCCATTTGGAGAGTTACTCCGCAGGCCGGTCACACACCAGCTGGGAGCACGTAAGCTCCGGCGTGAGTCACACACACTTCCTAGCCCTTGCTGCATAGTCTGAATGCAGTCAACAGAGCTACGGCTACGTTATTTGTTGCACATCTTCCATGCAGTTAACGGAGATAGTGCGAATCCTTTCCCATCCCGGTGTGTAGTAACACTGTAGGGAGTTATACTTTAGTTGGTTGTTTTTCATTCTTACCCAGCGGTTGTTCGGCCGCAGTCTTCTAGGCTGCATCACGGACACCATGGTTCGGTTGCTTTCCATTTTAATAAAGTTGTTGCAACCGTCCCCTTAACAGTAGCTCCCCCTTTTTAAAGTATCACAGCTTGAAAACGCTTTTTGTAGCCAGACAGGAGTCTTTCAATTCTTGTTTAAGAGATTTTCATTCTTTCTTCCTTGGAAAATTCTTCCAGTTCTGTGAGATTCCTGGGTCTTCTTGCATGCATTTCTATTTTGAGGTCTAGTCACAGATTTTCAATGATGTATACATTAAGGGACTGTGAGGGCCATTTAAACCTTCAGCTAGTCCCCTTACTTTTGGGGTCCCACAGGGCTCAGTCCCAGGCCTCCTCCTCTTCTCTCTACACACTGCCCTTATTGGACAAACAATCAGCAGATTTGGGTTGCAGTATCATCTCTATGCTGATGACACACAATTATATACTTCTTCCCGTGATATCACCCCTACCCTAATACAAAATGCCAAGGATTGTTTGTCTGCTGTCTCTAACATCATGTCCTCCCTCTATCTTAAACTGAATCTCTCCAAAACTGAACTTCTTGTGTTTCTCCCCTCTACCTAACATTGAAATTACCTTGTAGGGTTCAACCATAACCCCCAAGCAGCACGCCCGCTGCCTTTGGGTCATGTTCGACACTAAACTTTCCTTTACTCCCTATATCCGATCACTCACTCACTCTTGTCACCTGCATCTTAAAAACATCTCCAGAATCCGACCTTTTCTCACCTTTGAATCTACTAAAACTCTTACTGTTGCTCTTATTCACTCTCGTCTGGACTACTGAAATTCTCTTCTGATCGGTCTACCGCTTGCCAAACTTTCTCCTCTCCAATCCGTCCTGAATGCGGCAGCCAGGGTCGTATTTCTGTCCAGCCGCTTCACCGATGCCTCCATCTTGTGCCAGTCATTACACTGGTTACCCATTCGCTACAGGGTCCAATATAAACTCACCAACAAAGCTCTCCATAGCTCTGCACCACCTTATATCTCCTCTCTGTCTATTGTGCTATACGTGCCATGCGTTCCACAAATGACCTAAGACTACTGTCCCCCATAATCCGAACTTCGCACTTCCGTCTCCACGACTACTCTCGTGCTACGCCAGTTCTCTGGAATGCTGTACCCCAGACGATCCGACTGATGCCTAGCCCCCACGTCTCCAAGCGCCCTTTAAAAACACATCTCTTTAAACAAGCCTATCACCTCAAATACCCAACAAACTAACTTTCCCCTGTTCCCTAAATATTATTCAGAATCTGCTCCCTACTGTTCATCTGTCTCTACATCCTCAATGCACACGATAACTACACTCGATACTTGATTATTGCGCTTAAACATATGGGCTGATGACCGGATCATGCAGCCTTATATGAAAATCCCTATTTATTATAATTGCCTGACCTAAAAGAACAAGCACTTTTCACCTGCTGTGTCCCCCCATTTCCTTGTAGATTGTAAGCTTGCGAGCAGGACCTCACTCCTAATGTAACTGTTTAAACTGTCTTACCTTATATTGAATTTATTGTCTGTACATGTCCCCGCTTAATTGTAAAGTGCTGCGGAATATGTTGGCGCTATATAAATAAAAATTATTATTATATTATTATTCTGGTTGTCTAATAGGAGAGTTTCTCACTATTTTATCTGTCTTTTTTAAACTCCGTTCAGCTGCTTTTCAACGACTGCTGTTTGCAATAGTGATCGGCACTCCACTTCTTGTTGGTGCATGTGGAGAGGATCAAGTAATGAACATTAAAGGAATGCCCTGCACTCGCATACTGTAGCTGCAATGCAATTTATTATTTATTTAAATTATTAAATAAGAAGTTGCATTGCAGTTATGTCATTGATGAAAATTCTTTCAATACTCATTGCTTTATGACCACAGACCAAATCAAAGTTGAATGTGAAGTGAAATAATGAGAGTGTAAAAGAAAAATAGCAAAATATTTAATTTAACCATATTTCAAAAATGAAGTTTAGCTCCAAATACATGCATTTTCTTTTTTAAAAAAAATAGTACGGTGAGATGGACAACCTCTATAACTGATTTATTTTTTATTTCCTTGTTTTTTCCTGTTTTTTTATATAACGTTAAGTGGGCTTGTTTAGAATGCATTGATTCTTTTTAATTATTTGACTTTAAATGGGAATTGGAAAAAAGCAATTCTAATGAAGTTTTTTTTTTAGTGAGAACACTGGAAATTAAAGCAACTTTTTTAAAAAGAAAAAATGACAGAAAAGGGGGAGGAGAAGTTTACATCACCAAATGTGGAAGAAATGCCTTCATTTGGGCAGAGTGCAACGTAGAGAAGAAAATTTCCAGCATCTGCCCTCACATGAAATATTAAAACATGACTTTTAATTGCGTTTTTTAAAATATGTAAGAACACAACATTTCAATAAAATTGGGGAGACAAAAATAAGGGGATGGTTGGGGGATAAAAGGGGGACACATGTCTACTCATTTCAAGCTGATTGATCTTAATCCTGACAATGTGTATGTCCAAGTCAGGAGAATATATAGGAACCAGGAAGCAAAAAAACCCCACAAATTAAACACATGATGTGATTAGACACAGACCTTGGATTAATTGCATAATAATGAGCATGTTCACAGAGTTGGTATAGAAAAAAGCACTCAAAAAATTGAAAATATATTTTTTTGCTTGCATTAAGGACCACCCTAGCGTAGACCTGTGTCTCCCTTATATTATATTTATGTTACTAACTTCTGATATTTTAACTACTTAAATAAAACAAAACTTGTGCAAACTTTGTATTATCCTGATCGTTCTGACCTGGAAAATAATGTTGTCAGGTCATTTTTATTCAGCAATGAACACTGTAGAAAAAAAAATGGTGAATTGCATTTATTTTACTGTGCCTAAACTTTTTTTTGCCATTTCCCAGTTGTGAATTCACAATTACAAATCGTTCTACAACAAGCAATCCTTTGCATGAGTCTCTAGACAGAAACATAAAACAGTTATTATTATTATTATTTATTATTATAGCGCCATTTATTCCATGGCGCTTTACATGTGAAAAGCGGTATACATAGCAAAAACAAGTACAATAATCTTGAACACAGTGTGACAGCGACTGGTACAGGAGGAGCGAGGACCCTGCCCGCGAGGGCTCACAATCTACAAGGGATGGGTGAGGATACATTAGGTGAGGGTAGAGCTGGTCATGCAGTGGTGGTTACTGCAGGTTGTAGGCTTGTCTGAAGAGGTGGGTCTTCAGGCTCCTTTTGAAGGTTTCCACGGTCGACGAGAGTCTGATGTGTTGGGGTAGAGAGTTCCAGAGTAGGTGGGGAAGCACGGGAGAAATCTTGTATGCGATTGTGGGAGGAGGAAATAAGAGGGGAGTAGAGAAGGAGATCTTGTGAGGATTGGAGGTTGCGTGCGGGTATGTAACGGGAGACTAGGTCACAGATATATGGAGGAGACAGGTTGTGCATGGCTTTGTATGCCATGGTTAGGGTTTTGAATTGGATTCTCTGAGCAATGGGGAGCCAGTGAAGGGATTGACAGAGAGGAGAGACCGGGGAATAGCGGGGGTACAGGTGGATTAGTCGGGCAGCAGAGTTTAGGACAGATTGGAGGGGTGCAAGAGTGGTAGAAGGGAGGCCACAGAGCAGGAGGTTGCAGTAGTCGAGGCGGGAGATGATGAGGGCGTGCATTAGTGTTTTTGCAGATTCATGGTTGAGGAATGTGCGGATCCGGGAGATATTTTGGAGCTTGAGTAGGCAGGAAGTGGAAAGGGGTTGGATATGTGGCTTGAAGGAGAGACCAGAGTCCAGGGTTACTCCAAGGCAGTGAGCTTGAGGGACTGGGGAGAGTGGACAGCTATTGACATTGATAGATAGGTCAGTTGGGGGGGTGAATGGGATGGCGGAAAGATGATGAATTCTGTTTTGTCCATGTTAAGTTTTAGAAATCTAGCAGAGAAGAAGGATGAAATAGCAGACAGGCATTGTGGGATTTTGGTTGGTAGGAAGGAGATGTCGGCTCCAGAGAGGTAGATCTGTGTGTCATCAGCATAGAGGTGATAATGAAAGCCGTTAGACTCTATGAGCTGTCCCAGGCCTAAGGTGTAGATGGAGAAGAGCAGAGGTCCTAGGACTGAACCTTGAGGGACACCAAAAGATAGGGAGCGAGATGAAGAGGTGGTGTGTGAGTGGGAGACACTGAATGTCCTGTCTGTTAGGTATGAGGAAGAGTTATGGCTCTTAAAAAGAGAGAAAGGAAAAAAACAGTGCTAAAGCAAAAATAATGTGGCAGGAAGAGGTTAAATGAAACCTGCCAGGCTGATTTTACTAATCAACTCAGCAGCATACAGTCATATGTAAAAGTTTGGGCACCCCTATTAATCTTAAGCTTAATGTTTTATAAAAATTTGTGTTTTGGCAACAGCTATTTCAGTTTGATATATGTAATAACTGTTGGACACAGTAATGTTTCTGCCTTGAAATGAGGTTTATTGTACTAACAGAAAATGTGCAATCTGCATTCAAACAAAATTTGTCAGGTGCATAAGTATGGGCACCCTTATCATTTTCTTGTTTTAAATACTCCTACCTACTTTTTACTGACTTACTAAAGCACTTTTTTTGGTTTTGTAAACTCATTGAGCTTTGAACTTCATAGCCAGGTGTATGCAATCATGAGAAAAGCTACTTAAAGTGGCCACTTGCAAGTTGTTCTCCTGTTTGAATCTCCTCTGAAGAGTGGCATCATGGGCTCCTCAAAACAACTGTCAAATTATCTGAAAACAAAGATTATTCAACATAGTTGTTCAGGGGAAGGATACAAAAAGCTGTCTCAGAGATTTAACCTGTCAGTTTCAACTGTGAGGAACATAGTAAGGAAATGGAAGAACACAGGGACAGTTCTTGTTAAGGCCAGAAATGGCAGGCCAAGAAAAACATCAGAAAGGCAGAGAAGAAGAATGGTGAGATCAGTCAAGGACAATCCTCAGACCACCTCCAGAGAGCTGCAGCATCAACTTGCTGCAGATGGTGTCACTGTGCATCGGTCAACTATACAACGCACTTTGCACAAGGAGAAGCTGTATGGGAGAGTGATGCGAAAGTAGCCGTTTCTGCAAGCACGCCACAAAAAGAATCGGCTGAGGTATGCAAAAGCACATTTGGAGAAGCCAATTTCTTTTTGGAAGAAGGTCCTGTGGACTGATGAAACCAAGATTGAGTTGTTTGGTCATACAAAAAGGCATTATGCATGGTGGCAAAAAAACACAGCATTCCAAGAAAAACACTTGCTACCCACAGTAAAATTTGGTGGAGGTTCCATCATGCTTTGGGGCTGTGTGGCCAATGCCGGCACTGGGAATCTTGTTAAAGTTGAGGGACGCATGGATTCCACTCAGTATCAGCAGATTCTTGACAATAATGTTCAAGAATCAATGATAAAGTTGAAGTTACGCAGGGGATGGATCTTTCAGTAAGACAATGATCCAAAACACCGCTCCAAATCTACTCAGGCATTCATGCAGAGGAACAATTACAATGTTCTGGAATGGCCATCCCAGTCCCCAGACCTGAATATCATTGAACATCTGTGGGATTCATTTGAAGAGGGCTGTCTATGCTCGGTGACCATCAAACTTAACTGAACTGGAATTGTTTTGTAAAGAGGAATGGTCAAAAATACCTTCATCCAGGATCCAGGAACTCATTAAAAGCTACAGGAAGCGACTAGAGGCTGTTATTTTTGCAAAAGGAGGATCTACTAAATATTAATGTCACTTTTCTGGTGAGGTGCCCATACTTATGCACCTGTCAAATTTAGTTTGAATGCAGATTGCACATTTTCTGTTAGTACAATAAACCTCATTTCAAGGCAGAAACATTACTGTATCCAACAGTTATTACATATATCAAACTGAAATAGCTGTTGCAAAAACACCAATTTTTATAAAACATTAAGCTTAAGATTAATAGGGGTGCCCAAACTTTTTCATATGACTGTATCTGTATAGTTTCTAGAATAACTATATAATTGATATCTATTTTTTAATAATCCAATGTGCCAGTTCTAAGAATTGCATTGCCCTTTTTCATAACTCCCCACACCTCTCCTGATTGACACTAATGCCGCCACCACATCAGACTGCTTCGGAACAGCCTTGTAGGTACAGTATATAGCCATGACAGGTATGGTGGCCATTATTGGGTCTTATGCTGCAATTATGTCATAGTGCTGATGTAATAAAATCAGCCTCTCCCTGTATCTAAACCACATAGAATCACTTCTAGAATTAAGATTGTTATTGTGCTTTAATAGTGCTAATATATATTTGCTATACATTGTAATGGCATTTTCTAATTGAAATTCAAATTTTCAAAATTTAGCATAAATATCTGCTATCAGTATCTGAAACCAAGTAGAGAATAGCAAGAGACCTCTTTTTGCACAGTATTCAATAAGGAATTGTATCAAGTTCAAAGACTTTACATTAAAAAACAATGACCTATTTTTTTGTCTGCTAGAACGCTTTAAATGTAAATTGACAACCTTTTATTCCACTAAAGCTATTTTCCAGTAACATAAATAATTTCCAAATATAATATACAAAGGATTCAATGTATACTTTACCTAAACCTTTTGCTATAATCACCTTGTCTTTACCAAACATTGTGCTGTTCAACTAATTACCATTTTTTCAATAGTTTTCAGATGTATAGGTATTAATTTTTTTATTATTTCGATATAAAACATAGATTTACTGCTTGTAAGTATATAAACATTGAATTGCTTGTAATTTTTTAAAAATATTTTTTGACAAATTTTTCTGTTATTTGTTACATACTAAGATTTGCTTTTACTGTTTATTTTATTAGCCACATTCATAGTTGAACTTAATTGGAATATTTTGTTTCTAAAACACACTAAGCAGAAAGCACTATACTAAGTACTTTACCAAATTTATTGACAAAGGTGAGTGTGTCAATAACTCAGCAGAAGCCAATAAGGGTTCAGGGGCTTTAAGAAATAAGCAGTTAATTTACAAAAAAAACAAAAAAAAGTTATTGTTCTTCTGTTTTTCAAGTTCTGACTATAATCATCTTCACAGAAATACTGTATCAGCAGAATATGCTGCAAGGGGAAAAGTTGATGACAATTTTTTATAACAGCTATATTTGGAACTTAACCAGTAATAGAATAGGGATCAGCTGTAAATATTTTTGTATATTTAATAATAAACATTTCTAAAGGATTTAACCCCTTAAGGACGGAGCCAATTATGTCCTTAATGACAATTCTGACCACTGTCAATTTATGAGGTAATAACTCTGGAACGCTTTAACGGATCCCACTGATTCTGAGAATCTTTTTTCATGACATATTGTACTTCATGATAGTGATAAAATTTATTTGTTATCACTTGTGTTTACTTGTGTAAAAAATGGAAATTTTGAAAATTTTGCAATTTTCAAGCTTTGAAATTTCATGCCCTTAAATCATAGAGATATGTCAGACAAAATAATTAATAAATAACATTTCCCACATGTCTACTTTACATCAGATCAATTTTGGAACCAACATTTGTTTTGTTTGGAAGTTATAAGGGTTAAAAGTTGACCAGCAATTTCTCATTTTTCCATCAAAATTTACAAAACCATTTTTTTAGGGACCACATCACATTTGAAGTAACTTTGAGGGATCTATATGGCAGAAAATACCCCACAAGTGACACCATTATAAAGAATGCACCCCTCAAGGTGCTGAAAACCACATTCAATAAGTTTATTAACCCATCACGTGCTTCACAGGAACTGAAGCAACGTGGAAGGAAAAAATTAACATATAACTTTTTTTCACAAAATGTTTACTTCAGGCCCATTTTTTTATTTTCAAAAGGGTAGCAAGAAAAAATGAACTAAAATATTTGTTGCTCAATTTCTCCTGAGCACGACGATACCCCATATGAGGAGGAAAACCACTGTTTGGGCTCACGGCAGGGTTTAGAAGGAAAGGAGCATCTTTTGAATTTTTGAATGTAAAATTTGCTTGAATAATTAGCGGACGCCATGTCGTTTTTGGGGAGCCCCTGATATGCCTAAACAGTGGAAACCCCCCACAAGAGACACCATTTTGGAAACTAGACCCCTCAGAAAACTTATCTAGATGTGTGGTGAACACCTTGAAACCCCAGGTGATTTACAGAAGTTTATAACATTGAGCCTTAAAAATAACATTTTCACATTTTTCCTACAAAAATGTTTTTCTGTTCCTAATTTTGCATTTTCTAAGGGTAACAAGAGGAATTGCCCCATGCCATTTGTTGGTCGATGCCCTATACGTTGGGAAAAATCCACTGTTTGGGCACACGGCAGGGTTCGGAAGGGAAGGAGCACCATTTGACTTTTTGAATGCAAAATTTGCTTGACTAATTAGCAGACGCCATGTCGTGTTTGAGGAGTCCCTGATGTGCATAAACAGTGGAATCCCCCCACAAGTGACCCCATTTTGGAAACTAGACCCCTCAAGGAACTTATCTAGATGTATGGTGAACAGCTTGAACTGACAGGTGCTTTACAGAAGTTTATAACATAGAGCCAAGAAATTAAAAAATCAATTTTTTTTACACAAAAATGTACTTTTCGCCCCAATTTTTTTATTTTCACAAGAGTAACAGGAAAAAATGGACCCCAATATTTGTTGTGCATTTGCTCCTGAGTACAGACATTCCCTACATGTAGGGGAAAAATATTGTTTGGGTGCACAGCAGGGCTTGGAGTGGAAGGAGTGACATTTGGAACGCAGACTTTGATCGAACGGTCTGTGGGTGTCATGTAGCGTTTGGAGAGCCACTGATGTGCCCAAACAGTGGAAAACCTGTAAACATTACCCCATTTTGAATACTACATCCCTCAAGGATTTTATCCAGGGGTATAGTGAGCATTTTAAAACCACAGGTTCTACACAGAATTTGATAACATTAGGTCGTCATACTGAAAATTTTAATTTTTTCACAAAAATGTAGATTGAGCCCCAAATTTATAATTTTTGTAATGGATAATAGAAGAAAACAGACCCCATAATTTGTTATGCTATTTCTCCCAAATGCGTTGATTCCTCATATGTCATCAGAAATTATGATTAGGCCACACGTCAGGGCTGAAAAGGAAGGAGCACTATTTGGCTTTTGGAGCATAGATTTTGGTAGAATAGTTTGTGGGTGACACTTGAGGAGCCCTGGAGGTGCCAGACCAGCATTAAAACCTCAAAGTGACCACATTGTAGAAATTACACATCTTAATGAATTCATCTACTGCTGCAGTGACTATTATGTAACATCCACGCAAGGTTTTATTCTGGAGAATTACAAATATGCCAGTTTAGTGCCCATACACTGTGCCCCATAATGAGTAGTACCCCCATACATTTCTCCTGGTGACACTCACCCTTTAAATTAAGAGCTCTCCCCACTACAATAATGCCAAACATGTGGCCGTTTACTGTGGTTTAGGCACAGTGGGACTCAAAAGGAGGGGGCATTAGGATTTGGGAGCACAGAATTCACTGGATTTTATTTGAGGGGGTGGGAGCCATGTCACTTTTCCAGAGTCTTTCTTCTACCAGTAACTTATGACCCCTTATAGTCCCAGTGACAGATGATGGACCTGAGAGGAGGCTGGTTTTGTATGGGATAAATTAAGGGGTTTATTAGTAACATTTTGGGGTTCATAATTTTCGATTGTTTCCAGAATAAGACTGGATCGCCAGTTTTTGCTGAGCACTTACCATGGGGTTTCTGTGTAAATCCCACCAAAATGCAATTCAGACGAAACCGCTAACGGAACCACCCACCACAAAGAGGTAGATGGAGACACTTTGGAGACCGCTTGACATTTTCTCCGGTAGTCTCCATCTTTTTAGGCGCACGCAGATCTGTGGTCATCCACACTTGTGCGCTAAAAAAGAACTAAAATGATGATATGCTGCCGGAACAAAGACCTGTCCAAAGTGACTCCATCAGCCTCATAAGTGAATGGTCCCATTTGGGTTTTTTGTCTGAATTGCGGTATTGGTGAATTTACATGGAAACCCCAACGTGAGCCGAGCCTTATTCTGATTTTTTTGAAGGCAATATGAAGAAATAGACAGCAATACCAGAATAGTTTTTATTTTTATCTTTGCGCAGTTCAACGTGAGATATAGGTGACAAGGCAGATTTTTTCTTTGTGTCATCGCGATTGCAGCGATACCAGATTTATATGTTTTTTTTAGGTTTTGCTGCTCTCACACAGTAAAAAGTGCTTTTTTTATATAAAAAGTAGTTATTTTCGTTGCCATATTCTGGGAGCTGTAACTTTTTTATTTTTTGGTGAACACAGTTGTATGATGGCTTATTTTTTGTGGGACAAGTTGCAGATTTTTTTTGTTACCATTTTTATTGCTTTTTATTCAGATTTTTTAGGCACAGAATGAGCAAAAACCTGCAATTCAGTTATTGCTTTTATTTTTCATTTTTTGCTGTGTTCACCGTGCGGTAAAAGGGAAAAGACTGATTTGTTTGTCGGGTCTGTACGATTACAGCGATACCAGATTTATATTTTTTTATGCTTTGCTATTTTTACAGACTAAAAACAGTATTTTACAAAATAGAGCTTGATTTTTCATTGTCATCTGAGAGCTGAAACTTTTTTACTTTTTTGCCGAATGAGCCATATTATGGCTTGTTTTTTGTGGCAAGGTTTGGCTTTTTTATTTATATAATTTTTTTTACATACGACTTTTTGATTGCTTTTTATTTACTTTTTTGTTAGTCAGTATGATGAAAAAGCGTAATTTTTGGCATGTTTTTTATTTATTTTTTTTACGACATTCGCCAAACGGACTAAATAACGCTACCTTTTTTGTCGTTTTTTTATAGTTTCGGACGCGGCGATACCAATTATGTGTAGTTTTTTGATTATTTTTGTTGTTGTTACGCTGCACTTTGAGCGTCGAAACGGGTTTTAGTTTTTTGTGTGCACCTTTTGTTTTTTTTACTTTTTTACATATTTTATTTAACTTTTTTTAAAATTTTTCACTAAGTCCCACTGAGGGACGTTTAATTTTCACTTTGATCGCAGGTCTCATGCACTGCTGTACCTCTGTACTGCGGTGTATGAGACCTGTCAGTGAGTCACTAAACTCACTGACTGTGCCTCTGAAATCCTACATATTGCTGTATCTCACAGGCCACCATACGCTGGGCTCATCACATGATCTCAGTGTACCATGTTAACCATCGGGACCCGCGATTCTCATCGGGGGGACTGATGGTTACTAAGGGGGTGGCAAGACCCCCTGGTAAGCACTTAAATATCGCTGTCACCATTGACAACGGTATTAAAGGGGTTAATTGGCCCCGATCGGCATCGGGACCAGCCGGGGCCGATACTACAGTGTCAGCTGTTAAACACAGCTGACACCTGCAGGAATCGCCGCCGGGCAGCACTATACACTTATTCCACAGTGACACATTTTAACGGCGCTGTGGAATTAGTACCCTTAATGACCGCGGTAAAAATGTGTTATGGCGGTCGTTAAGGGGTTAAAAGAAATGTGCATGACAATTTTGTGCTTAGTTTGATTCTTCTAGGATTTCTCATATAAAGACAATCAATAGTAACAGATCAAAATAATTATTTCTTTTATTTAGCAATTATGCATTATTGATTTATCAGCTATTGTGATGGTTTTTAAGTCATCATTTACATGCTTTAGAATATTTATTATTTCCTCATTTATTGAATTATATTCATGGTATTTGCTAAAACAATATAATAAAAGTTAAAATATAAAAGTTATTTATTAAAAACACTATATACTAATGTATTGTTCTATAAGTCATCACTATTTTTTTATTTAAAATCTTTGCTAGAACCCTGAGAAGAATCTACTACATATGAATATTGAGCACTTATAGCCCCTTCAGACAGCTTGTTGTTGAAAAATACACCAATAATTACATTGATCAATATATAGTATCTATCTATCGTATTTTTCTGACTATAAGACGCATTTTTTCCCCAAAATTTTGGGGGAAAATTGGAGTGCATCTTATAGACCAAATGTAACTTACTGGGGGGGCGGTGGCAGGAGTCAGGCAATAATGCGGGCGATGCTGCAGGTCCTGCTCTTGGAGGAGGGGATGTCTTGAGGTGCAATGCTGCGTGTCCCAGGGAAGTAAGAGGGGTTTGTGATGGCCCTCGGCAGTGCAGGGGCCCCGCCGACCTTTTGTGAGAGTCCAGAGCCTGTGCACTTCCATGTTCTCTATGCAGTGGACTCTGGGAAAATGGCCTCCAGGGGTGGTAACTGCGCAGATTGAGATCTTGGCATTGAGGTCTCGGGAGACCATATTTTTGAAAATTAATCTATTGGTGGCTAATCAATTCACCACACATTAATAGTACTACAAAGCCTTTAGTTGCCCAGAAAAGATGTGTATGTGATATTGAATCCAGCTAGATAAACATGTTAGGTGGGCTCCAATGCTGGAGTAAACCTATTCCAACAATGATGATAATAAGACTTTTTTAATTCACAATGCGTTTAACATTGTATCATCGTCTTTATCAGAAGAAAAACAAATGTCGATATTGAGATATTGTTACATGTGATACTGACACAGAGACATGGACATTACAGTTCTTTCTCTATCCTTTTCTTGCATCCCTGTTCAAATGTAAACATGGGGGATGAGAACACTGATGCCAAATTGTCCATTCTGACAAATTTAGTAGCCTCTTCAAATGGCCTCAGTAGGCATAATGCATCTCTCCTTAAGTTCCAAAAGCAAATTTCAAAGTAACTCAAATTCAAGATAGTCTTCTGCATGATTTTGACGGCGGTGGGTGTGGACCGATTGCTCCACGGACCAGGCTTACCCTGGTGGGGCATGACTAAGTGACTAAATGGTCTTCACTGGAGCTTCTGAAGGTGAGAATAAGCTTGGCCATTAGACTAATCATGAGGTACCCCTCCGGTGCAGTCCCTGGACCTGCAGCAGCTGATCAAAGGGTCATAGGCAAAACATGCAATACCAAGGGAAAAGATAGAGATGTGATCAGTCAGTCTGAGTTTAGAGCGGGCAGATAGGATCACAATAAGAAGCCACGGTCAGGAGCAGAGGGGTCAGACAAAACAAGTTAACTAGCCGGGTCGGTAGCAGGAGAGTCAGACAACATGCACCTAGGGGGTTTACAAGAGATGAACTGATGCTGGGAACTTAAGTTCAAACAAGGTGTGGATGGACAATCCTCCTAATATATTTCCTGCTGGCAGGGGATGGGCTAGGAAAGCAGAAGTCTGCAGAACACAGCTTGTTAAATTCCTGCAGAGTCTGGCCTCCCTATAGTAATGTGGAGACTCTCCAGCAAAAGGAAACAGGGGAATGTAACAGAGCTGGAAGGCAGTTCAGCATGATAGCCTGACACTGAGAGGAGCAGTGCAGTGAATGCAGTGAGTGAGACGGCACAGAGAAGGTGTGCTTGTTAATGGCATTACAATGATATAATCAGTCATTGTTATAAATTGCTCATACAGATACTCATTAACCCCTTAACAACATTAGACGTACTAATACGCGTCTGTGCCCGGGGACTTAAGAGCCAGACCCGTATTAGTACGTCATCGCGATCGCGCGATCACACAGGCTGTGCGGGCGCGATCGCCGCCGGGTGTCAGCTGATTGTCACAGCTGACACCCGGTACTATGTGCAGGGAGCGGTCACGCACCGCTCCCAGCACATTAACCCCCGCAATTCTGCGATCAAAGTCGATTGCAGCATTGCGGTGGCAAGGGGAGGTGATTGCAGATACTTACCTCCTCTTCCGGCCTCCAGCGCTGTCTGCCGTGGCTTCCAGGATGTTGTCATGACGACCCGATGTCGTCATGACAACATCCGGGTCACCAGACAACAGGAAGATTGTTTGGACATGCGCAGTGCATCTCCAAGCTATCTTCTCCCTGTCCAGCGCTGACAGCCTGCATGGCACAGGGATGGTGCTGCATTCCTGTGCCATGCAGGCGATCAGAATAAAAAAAGTGAAAGTCCCAGAGTGGGACAGAGTAAAAAAGTGTAAAAACTGTCAGAAAGTGAAAAAAATAAATAAAAAAAAATTGTAAAAATATTACAAAAAAAATTAAAAAAATAATCCACCAAAAATAAAAATATAATGTTCCCATCAATAAATATTATTATAAAAAAAAACAAAAAAACAAAAATAAAAGTACACATATTTGGTATTGCCGCGTCTGGAACAACCTGACCTATAGAACTGTCCCACTAGTTAACCCCTTCAGTGAACACGGTAAAAAAAAAAAAAAAAAAACGAAGCAAAAAACAATGCTTTATCATCATACCGCCAAACAAAAAATGGAATAACACGCGATCAAAAAGATGAGTATAAATAAAAATGGTACCACTGAAAACGTCATCTCGTCCCGCAACAAACCATGCGCAAACATGGTGTCCGCTAACAATTTGAGCCGTTCAATTTGTTAGCGGACACCATGTTGCATTTGGAGGGTCCCTGTGTGCCCAAACATTGGAGCTCCCACACAAGTGACCCCATTTTGGAAACTAGACCACCCAAGGCACCTATCTATATGCATAGTGAGCACTTGGAACCCCTAGGTGCTTCACAAATTGATTCGTAAAAATGAAAAAGTGGAAAAAAAAACACTTTTTCATTTTTACGAATCAATTTGTGAAGCACCTGGGGGTTCCAAGTGCTCACTATGCATCTAGATAGGTGCCTTGGGGGTCTAGTTTCCAAAATGGGGTCACTTGTGGGGGAGCTCCAATGTTTAGGCACATCAGGGGCTCCCCAAATGCAACATGGCGTCCGCTAATTATTCAAGCAAATTTTACAATCAAAAAGTCAAATGGCGCTCCTTCCCTTCCGAGCCCTGCCGTGGACCCAAACAGTGTTTTTTCCCCACATATGGGGCATCCGCGTGCTCAGGGGAAATTGCACAAAAAATTTTGGGGTCCATTTTTTCTTGTTACCCCTGTGAAAATAAAAAAAATTGTGTCTAAAGTAACATTTTTGTAAAAAAAGTTAAATGTTCATTTTTTTCTTCCACATTCCAAAAATTCTTGTGAAGCACCTAAAGGGTTAATAAAGTTCTTGAATGTGGTTTTGAGCACCTTGAGGGGTGCAATTTTAGAATGGTGTCACTTTTGGGTATTTTCTGTCATAAAGACCTCTCAAAGTCACTTCAAATGTAATGTGGTCCCTAAAAAAATGGTTTTGTAAATTTTGTTGGAAAAATGAGAAATCGCTGGTCAACTTTTAACCCTTTTAGCTCCCTAAAAAAAAAATGTTGGTTCCAAAATTGTGCTGATGTAAAGTAGACATGTGGGAAATGTTATTTATTAACTATTTTGTGGGACATATCTCTCTGATTTAAGTCATAAAAATTCAAAGTTTGAAAATTGCAAAATTTTCAAAATCTTCGCCAAATTTCCATTTTTTTCACAAATAAATGCAAGGGATATCGAAGAAATTTTACCACAATCATGAAGTACAATATTTCACGAAAAAACATTCTCAGAATCAGGGGGATCCGTTGAAGCGTTCCAGAGTAATTACCTCATAAATTGACAGTGGTCAGAATTGTAAAAATTGGCCTGGTCAAAACGTGCAAACCACCCTCGGGTGTTAAGGGGTTAAATTCCATAATTTTGCAACTCCTTAAATTAGGCATCTTCAAGCAGACAGTTTTGTTTTTGAAAAGTTTGGAGGGGATTGTGCCTTGCCTTGTCAGAGTGGTTAAATTGCTCAGACATTCTCCTGACCATAGGTACCACATTCTTGAAGTTGATGTATTTGTTTGAAAAAAATTGTAGGATCAAATTTAGGACATGTGTTTATGATGTAACTGTCATACAGAATCACCTTTTCCTGGGTAAAAGGTATAACGCGGTCCACTTGTGGCCCATAATGAACTCTGAAAGCTGCAATACATTTAAACTGATACTTGTACCTGTGTCAGTTTAATTTCACTGGTTGAACGGCAAAGAAAAAATAAACCATAAACATAAAATCCCTAGCCTAGTTTTTTGTAGGTAACAGAATGCAACAGAGGAGACACAGTATATTTCTTATATTTATCAAACTAATATTAATTACAAAACACGTATTATACGGTAACAATTTCTTTACAATGTTTACAGTAAAATAAGCAGAAAATCACACAACAGAATGATTTATAAGAATACACTAGAATTCAGGGGCTGGTAGTTTAAAATTAAGTACTGAGAGGAATGGGAACTAGATAGTCATTCACTATACTGGGCAAGGGGAAGTCTTTGAAAGCCTTGGCAGTACCCTGCTCCTGCCACAAATTGCTGCCTGTTTCCCCCATCACCCTCTATCCACATCTGCGATGCCGCTCTGGTGTCTGCTGGTCCCCACCTGACTATTGTCTTTCCCTCTATATGTGCCCGGTACTGTATATCTCTGCCAGAGGTTACGGGCTTGCTTTCAAAATGGCTTACTTCTTGCCAATCTTTCATAAAGGGCAGACTTTTTCAGTATTTGGTTAATAGTTGTCCTGTGGACAGATTCTCCCACCTGAGCTGTGGATCTCTGCCACTCCTCCAGAGTGACCATGGACCTCATGGCTGCTTCTCTAATTAGCACTTTCCTTGTTTGAAATGTCAGTTTAGGTGGACAGCCATATCTTGAAGGTTTGAAGCTGTGCCATACTCATTCCATTTTTTGATGATGAACAAAACAGTGATATGTGAGATGTTCAGAGCTTGGGGAATTTTTTAACGACCTAAACATGCTTAACACTTCTCCCCAACGTTATCATGGATCTAATCTTCTCACACAAACCTCTAAAACTTTCACAGAACATCTGTGTGTAATAAATTACAGAAGTATCAGACTACAGGGGGTTGAATACAAATTCACGTCACAATTTTGAGATTTATATTTTTAAAGTATTTAGAAAACCATTTATCATTTCCTTTACACTTCACAAATACTTACTACTTTGTGTTGGTATATCACATAAAATTTCAAAAATTACCTATAAGTATGTGAGTATAACGTGAAAAATTGTAGAAAAGCTCAAGTGGTATGGATACTTTTTCAAGGCACTATATGTCCTCTCCTCCTAGGTTTCTATAAACCCCCAAGTGTTTTTAAGCAATTTTTTGAGCTAGATTGTTCTGTTTCAGATGAGATGATGAGATTTCTGTATCTCGTTACCTGCAGTCTGATTTATTCTGAAAGAACAGATAGGTTTTATTATCATGGAAATTTTAAAGACATCTGTCAAAGATCACAGCCAGGGCGGGTCATAACTGAACCCACCCACTGTTATCTTTGGAGAGAGCAGCTCTCTGTTGCCCCCTATCATCCAGACAATTACGCAATCGACAGACAATGAACAGATGAGACCACAGGCTGTTTCCACTAATAGTCTGGTTATCGGGAAACTAAAAGTGAGCGTATGGTATACATACATGGAATATCACGGCTTAGCTCCACGATAACTCAAGTACTACTCGCTGCCACCACCAGTCATATTTTATACAGGCTGACTGGAGGCCTGGTTCTGGTAGCATACTGCTTTGGGGTGCGGGTTACGAACAAAAGGAACAGAACTATCAAATTTAATATTTCATTCAAAATGATAGGCAATGTTTATAAAAAAATATACAAAAGATTTTGCAAAGGGGACAAAACAATGCTGTATATAAAGTTACATAAAATAAAAGGGATTAACAGAGAGCATTGCACGCTAATCAGCATCTCTGTTTATCCATTCCTCCTATGGGTACGTGACCCAGCTTTCCCACCCTGACTTCTCCCTTCCTCTGCTTCTACAGTGCTGGCCAAAAGTATTGGCACCCCTGCAATTATGTCAGACAATACTCAGTTTCTTCCTGAAAATGATTGCAATCACAAATTCTTTGGTATTACTATCTTCATTTAATTTGCTTGCAAGGAAAAAACACAAAAGAAAATGAAGCAAAAATCAAATCATTGATCATTTCACACAAAACTCCAAAAATGGCCCAGACAAAAGTATTGGCACCCTCAGCCTAATACTTGGTTGTACAACCTTTAGCCAAAATAACTGCGAACAACCGCTTCCGGTGACCATCAATGAGTTTCTTACAATGCTCTGCTGGAATTGTAGACCATTCTTCTTTGGCAAACTGCTCCAGGTCCCTGATATTTGAAGGGTGCCTTCTCCAAACTGCCATTTTGAGATCTCTCCACAGGTGTTCTATGAGATTCAGGTCTGGAATCATTGCGGGCCACCATAGAAGTCTCCAGTGCTTTCTCTCAAACCATTTTATAGTGCTTTGGAAGTGTGTTTTGTTTCATTGTCCTGCTGGAAGACCCATGACCTTTGAGGGAGGTCCAGCTTTCTCACACTGGGCCCTACATTATGCTACAAAATTTGTTGGTAGTCTTCAGACTTCAAAATGCCTTGCACTCGGTCAAGCAGTCCAGTGCCAGAGGCAGCAAAGCAACCCCAAAACATCAGGGAACCTCCGCCATGTTTGACTGTAGGGACCGTGTTCTTTTCTTTGAATGCCTCTTTTTTTTCCCTGTACACTCTATGTTGATGCTTCTTCCCAAAAAGCTCTACTTTTGTCTCATCTTACCAGAGAACATTCTTCCAAAACGTTTTAGGCTTTCTCAGGTAATTTTTGGCAAACTCCAGCCTGGCTTTTTTATGTCTCGGGTTAAGAAGTGGGGTCTTCCTGGGTATCCTACCATACAGTCCCTTTTCATTCAGACACCGATGGATAGTACGGGTTGACACTGTTGCACCCTCGGACTGCAGGGCAGCTTGAGCTTGTTTGGATGTTAGTCGAGGTTCTTTATCCACCATCCGCGCAATCTTGCGTTGAAATCTCTCGTCAATTTTTCTTTTCCGTCCACATCTAGGGAGGTTAGCCACAGTGCCATGGGCTTTAAACTTCTTGATGACACTGCGCACGGAAGACACAGGAACATTCAGGTCTTTGGAGATGGACTTGTAGCCTTGAGATTGCTCATGCTTCCTCACAATTTGGTTTCTCAAGTCCTCAGACAGTTCTTTGGTCTTCTTTCTTTTCTCCATGCTCAATGTGATACACACAAGGACACAGGACAGAGGTTGAGTCAACTTTAATCCATGTTAACTGGCTGCAAGTGTGATTTAGTCATTGCCAACACCTGTTAGGTGCCACAGGTAAGTTACAGGTGCTGTTAATTACACGAATTAGAGAAGCATCACATAATTTTTCAAAGGGTGCCAATACTTTTGTCCACGTCCTTTTTTAGGTTTGGTGTGGAATTATATCCAATTTGGCTTTAGGACAATTCTTTTTGTGCTTTTTTCATTGAAGACAAATTAAATGAAGAGAATAATACCAAAGAATTTGTGATTGCAATCATTTTCAGGAAGAAACTGAGTATTATCTGACAGAATTGCAGGAGTGCCAATACTTTTGGCCAGCACTGTATGTACACATGGTACGTGAAACAGCTTTCCCATCCTGACTTCTCCCTTCCTCTGTTTCTATATACACATGATACATGACTCAGCTTTCCCATCCTGACTTCTCCCTTCCTCTTCTTCTATATACACATGGTACGTTTCTCAACTAAATACTACCCCCACTCTTATTTATGACCATGTTTATTTGGCCCTTGAATACCCTGCATCTGGCTTAGTCTTAATCAGCTGATCAAGATGAGCACAGACCACTCCCCTCTTGTTCACACCTGACTGCATTCTGTAGCACATATATTGTGAACAAGGAGTCTGCTATAGACGTGTTTGCAGTGCATTGCTTTAATTGTATTGCTTAAGTGTGAGATATAAATTATACCTTAATTGAACTTGAAGGGAACTGAAGGTAACTGGATACTTGGACACTGTACACAATGTTTGTGTTTGTTTTCTCTCTTACCCCATTAATCCTTCACTTCTTACAACCACCCCTAATCCCTAAACCTAGTAATGAACTCTTCATCTCTCCCTCCATCCTCCCCATTCATCTCACCTCTTCCTCTGAACTATTCCTCAACATTCAATCCTGTGTCTATAAGCACAGACAGCCACCTCATGCTCTCTCCTGCTCCCACCTACTAACACTTTATATTCTCCTTCTCACTGCTGGCAATATCTCCTCAAATCCTGGCCCTCCTCATCACATCCCCACAGTCACTTGCTCCTCCTATCCACGATCTATCACAAACTCTCACAACCCTTTTAACCTCATACACATCCGCCCAGCCCCCGCTTCCCCAGTCCCACTAACAGGAGCTCTCTGGAACGCTCACTCCGTCTGCAATAAACTTTCCTACATCCATGATCTCTTCATAACTAACAAATTTTCCTTCCTCTGCATCACCGACACCTGGTTCACCCCCCTCTGACACAACCTCTCTAGCTGCACTTTCATATGGTGGATTCTACCTTTCCCACACACCCCGCCCCATTGGCAAGCATGGTGGAGGAGTTGGCTTTCTCCTGCCAGATAACTGCTCCTTCAACAAAATCCCACTGCCACCCACAATTACGCTCCCCTCTTTTGAAGTGCACTGTGTAAACATCTACTCCCCCTCCAACCTCTTACTGGCTGTCATTTATCTCCCCCCAGTATCAGCCACCACCTTCCTAGACCATTTCACCACCTGGCTACTTCACTTCCTTTCCGCTTAAATCCCCAATATCATCGTGGGCGACTTCAATATCCCCATTGACACTTCTCTCTCAGCTGCCTCTAAGCTTCTATCCCACACTTCGTCCTTCGGCCTTATTCAATGGTCTTCCGCAGGCACTCACAAAGAAGGCCACACTTTGAACCTCATCTTCATCCACCTCTGTTCCCTACCGAACCTCTCTAACTCACCCCTCCCTCTTTCTGACCACAACCTACTTACATTCTCTACCTTCTCCTCTCCAGGGCAACAATCCCCACTCCACAAATTAGCATACCCTTGCAGAAACCTTAAACACCTTGACCTACACTTACTCTCTGAATTCCTCATCCCTCTTACAGACATCAGTTCCTTACATGATGCAGATGTTGCTGCTGCATTATATAACAGCACAACAACTGCAGCTCTCAATTCGGTCGCCCCCCTCACACATACCAAAGCTCGCACAATGAACAGTCTACCCTGGCACATCAGCCTAACCAAGGAACTTTGACAGGCCTCCAGGATTTCTGAGCGTAGATGGAAAAGGTCCCACTCCAATGAGCACTTCATTACATTCAAACAGTCCCTCACTACCTTCAAGTCCACACTCACTACAGCAAAACAAACATACTTCTCATCTCTCATATCCTTCCTGTCTCACAACCCTAAACAACTATTCAACACCTTTAATTCTCTCCTCCGCCCCCCCAGCGCCTCCTCCTTCTCCTCTTATCTCAGCCGAAGACTTTGCCTTTTTCTCCAAGCAGAAGATTGACACTATAAGACAAAGTTTTTTGCCCAAAGTCTCTCCAGCCACTCCTCATACCTACTCAATCCACCTCCTCCATAACCAGCTTCTCCACCATTATGGAAGATCAACTTTCCTCTTTACTCTCCAAATCACACCTCACCACTTGTGAACTTGACCCAATCCCGTCCCACTTCATCCCCAACCTTACCACTATCTTCATCCCAACCCTAACCCACCTTTTCAACCTGTCACTAAGAACTGGTGTCTTCCCCTCATGCTTCGAACATGCCTCAATCACACCCATCCTCAAAAACCCCTCCCTTGACCCATCCTCTCTGACTAGCTATCACCCCATATCACTTCTCCCCTTTGCCTCAAAAGTAACTATTAGAACAACATGTCCACTTTGAACTGTCCTCCCACCTCTCCTCCTGCTCTCTCTTTGACTGTCTCCAATCTGGCTTACGACTGCACCATTCTACTGAAACTGCTCTGACTAAAGTCACCAACGACCTACTTACTGCCAAATCCAAGCGACACTACTCTGTCCTCCTCCTCCAAGATCTGTCATCTGCCTTCGACACAGTGGACCATTCCCTCTTACTACAGACTCTCACATCTCTTGGCATCACAGACTGTGCCCTATCTTGGATCTCTTCATAGTTAACATACAGGACATTCAGTGTCTCCCACTCACACACCACCTCCTCATTTGGCTCCCTATCGGTCAGTGTCCCCCAAGGTTCAGTCCTAGGACCCCTCCTCTTCTCCATCTACACCTTTGGCTTGAGACAGCTCATAAAGATTCACGGCTTTCAGTATCACCTCTATGCTGATGACACTCAGATCTACCTCTCTAGACCCGACATCTCCTCCCTACTAACCAAAATCCCACAATGTCTGTCCTCTATTTCATCCTTTTTCTCTGCTAGATTTCTAAAAGTTAACATGGATAAAGCTGAATTCATCATCTTTCACCATCTCATTCACCCCCCCCATCCGACCTATCTATCAACGTCAATGGCTGTTCACTATCCCCAGTCCCGCAAGCTCGCTGCCTTGGGGTAACCCTGGACTCTGATCTCTCCTTAAAACAACATATCCAAGCCCTTTCCACGTCCTGCTGACTCCAACTCGATAGTATCTCCCGGATCCGCACATTCCTCAACCACCAATCTGCAAAAACACTAGTGCACGCCTTCATCATTTCCCACCTCCACTACTGCAACCTCCTGCTCTGTGGCATCCCTTCCAATCTATCCTAAACTCTGCTGCCTGACTAATCCACCTGTCCCTCCACTATTCTCCAGCCTCTCCTCTCTGTTAATCCCTTCACTGGCTCCCCATTGCCCAGAGACTCCATTTCAAAAGCCTAACCATTGCATACAGAGCCATCCAACTGTCTCCTCCATATGTCTGTGCACCTAGTCTCCCGATACATACCTGCACACAACATCTGATCCTCACAAGATCTCCTTGTTAGGCGTCGGTCTGGTGCTGGATTTGAAATGGGTCCAGGACCTTCTGTGGTCTCCGATTTCAGTCCAGCCAGGGCTGATGCTGCTCAGCATCATCATCAGCCCCAATGCCTAGCTGGTCTGCGAGCACTGTTTGTCTCCCAGATAGTTGTGCCTAGCAATGTTAAGCGTGGGTTGCAGAGGGAGACAGGGCTTGTGGAATCTAAGTCCTGGATTTGCCATACTGAGCATGTCCGTGACCTGGCGAATCATGATTGGTGGGTTGGCACCCACCTGACCCGGTGACCTGGCATCGCCTGATTGATCCACGGGTAACGTCACCAATGGCGCATCGGTGGGCAGGGCTTAATCTTTAAAGGGCCCGCCCACAAACATGGCAAATGCGCTCAGATTATTTGAGCTGGTTGGTTGTGGTGTCCACGCTTGAACTCTTGGGCTCCTCGAAGAGCCATAGCTTTATGCAGGCAGGTAGCTTGAGCCTTATAGAGTGGGTCTGCTCAGTCCAGTAGCACGCCGGCTGAGTGCACGAATACCCGGCGGGTATCACACCCACGAACTAGTGCCGACTGCTATAGCATAGCGCCTGTATCGAAGACAGGGCTGCTGCTTCTTCTCTGGTCACACGTCTCCCTGCGGTTCTTGGAGATTGTGCGAACCGTCTTACCCTTCCGTGTGCATTAACACGAAGGGCTAAGATAGTTGATAGGTGCGTCGACGGTCGCTCTCCCTCCGTGCAGTTTACGGAGATAGAGCGTATCGCTTTACCCGGTCCGGTGTGCTGTTAACACTGATGGGTTATCAGTTTAGTTGTCCTTTCCACCCGGAAAGTGTTGGGCAGCAGTCCATTAGGCTGCATTGCGGACTCCGGGGTCGGTTGCGTTCCATTAAAATAAAGTTGTCTGCAACCGCCCTCCTAAAAGTATCTGAGCGCCAGGGTCTTGCCGAACATGGCCGACAATCAACAACTGCTACGTTATATACAACTGGAGACCAGACTTAGAACTCTGGAACAAACTGCTCCGGCCATTGATATCACTGCAGTAGCGTCCCAGGCAGCTACTCTTGCAGCCAATATTATTAACTCGGCTGCGGCGAATACTGCAACCACCGCAAGTGCCCCATTACCCCGGTTTGCTCTCCCAGAGAAATTTTCTGGGAATAGTAAACTCTTCAGGTTTTTTTATTAATGTATGCTCCTTTCATTTGGAGATGATTTAAGCACGGTTCCCCTCTGAAAGAGCCAAAGTGGGATATATCATCTCTTTGCTTTCCCACAGGGCTCTGGAGTGGGCTACTCCTCTATGGGAGCGGAACGACCCAGTTGTAGTAAATGCGGGTCTTTTCCTTAAGACCCTAAAAGGTGTTTTCCTGGGTCCTCAGGTCACGCATGATATGGCTCTCAAGCTCCTTGCGTTGGTCCAGGGTTCGGCCACCGCCAGCCACTATGCCGTCCAGTTCAGAACCTTAGTGGCTGAACTGAATTGGTCTGTGCGGTCGCTTATCCTGGTGTTTTGGAAGGGTCTGGCTGGGCATATTAAAGATGCCTTATCTACCAGAGAGATTCCAACCTCTCTGGAGGAGTTAATATCTCTCGCTGACCGTATAGACTTGCGTCATGCAGAACACCAGTTAGAGCTAGAGGTTGGCAGACCTAGGTATCTGTTGGCATCAGGGGTCTTTGGGTCCAAACCCAAGACTCTCGATCCGGAGCCTGAGGCTATGGATATATACCGGACTGAGTCTGGTCCCCCTCGTTCCCAACCTGTACATCTTTTGGAGCATCCCGTAAATAAGGGTTCCAAGCAGTCGGTAAAACGAGTGGGTCTTACCACCGTTGGAGGAGGTGTATTAAATTCCGGGACTTCATCCCACAAGTTATCATATAAAGTGACGTTGTCCTTTGGTAGATCTGCAGTTGCTGCCAAGGCGTGGGTGGACTCTGGTGCTGAGGGCAATTTTTTTTTCATCTACGTTTGCCCAGAGGCATGCCATCCCTATTGAGCTACTCTCTAGTCCTATGAACATTAGTGTTACGAATGGTTTACTCCTGGATGTGCAGATCACCCATAAGTCGATCCCTCTCACCTTGTCATTTCCTCAGGGCCACCGGGAGGTTATCTCTTTTCTTATTATTCCTGGTGGATTAGACGAGGAGTTATTGGGTCTCCCTTGGTTACGTTGTCATTCTCCACACATTAACTGGAATACGGGGAGAATTTCTTCCTGGAGTGAGAATTGTGCATCTCAGTGTTTTGGCAAAGTCACCCGGAGGGTAGTCTCTAATCATCCTATCATTGCGACATCCGGTACAGATTCTTTGTCTGTTTCCAGGACCCGGTCCTTGTCTGATTATGTCGCAAAGAATTCTCAGGAAGAGGGGGTGGCTGCAGTATCCTCCAACCCGGTTCCGTCGGGGAGGACATTTATTTCCCCTAATCTACGGAGTATGGTGCTCTCCTGGGCTCATGCCCCTAAGATCGGAGCTCACCTGGGGGGCAAACGTACCACTAAGTCCCTTCTATGATCCTATTGGGGGCCCCGGTGGCGCCAGGACTTCAAGGACTTAGTTATCACGTGTCCCGTCTGTGCGAGAGATAAATCGTTTCGCCAGAGACTGGCGGGTCCTTCATCCCTGTCACCCGTGAATGATCCTACTCATAGAGAACCAGTTGTCACTGCTTCCCGTCCTAAAAGAGGGTACCCTGTACTCCGGAGGGGTCACTGTTTCGTAAATCCTCTCTGTGACTCGTTGGACCACATCCTTGCCCCCCGGCTCATAGAGGAAAATGAGCATCAAGTGGAGGGGGATAATGTTAGGCATCGGTCTGGTGCTGGATTTGAAATGGGTCCAGGACCTTCTGTGGTCTCCCATTTCAGTCCAGCCAGGGCTGATGCTGCTCAGCATCACCATCCGCCCCAGTGCCTAGCTGGTCCGCGAGCACTGCTTGTCTCCCAGATAGTTGTGCCTAGCAATGTTAAGCGTGGGTTGCAGAGGGAGACAGGGCTTGTGGAATCTAAGTCTAGGATTTGCCGTACTGAGCATGTCCGTGACCTTGCGGATCATGATTGGTGGGTTGGCACCCACCTGACCCGGTGACCTGGCATCGCCTGATTGGTCCACGGGTAAAGTCACCAATGGCGCATCGGTGGGCAGGGCTTAATCTTTAAAAGGCCCGCCCACAAACATGGCGATGCGCTCAGATCATTTGAGCTGGTTGGTTGTGTTGTGCACTCTTGAACTCTTGGGCTCCTCGAAGAGCCATAGCTTTATGCAGGCAGGTAGCTTGAGCCTTATAGAGCGGGTCTGCTCAGTCGGGTAGCACGCCGGCTGAGTGCACGAATACCCGGCAGGTATCACACCCACATACTAGCGCCGACTGCTATAGCGTAGCACCTGTATCGAAGACAGGGCTACTGCTTCTTCTCCGGTCTCACGTCTCCCTGCGGTTCTTGGAGATGGTGTGAACCGCTTTAGCGCCATTCCCCATAGCGTAGCGCCTGTATCAAAGACAGGGCTGCTGCTTCTCCAACGGTCGCACGTCTCCCTGCGGTTCTTGAAGATTGTGCGAACCGTCTTACCCTTAGGTGTGCATTAACACGAAGGGCTAAGATAGTTGATAGGTGCGTCGCCGGTCGTTCTCCCTCCGTGCAGTTTACGGAGATAGAGCGTATCGCTTTACCCGGTCCGGTGTGCTGTTAACACGGACGGGTTATCAGTTTAGTTGTCCTTTCCACCCGGAAAGTGTTCGGCAGCAGTCCATTAGGCTGCATTGCGGACCCCGGGGTTGGTTGCGTTCCATTAAAATAAAGTTGTCTGCAACCGCCCTCCTAACACTCCTTCTCTACTTCCCTCTTATCTACTTTTTCCACAATCGCTTACAAGATTTCTCTCGTGCATCCCCGCTACTCTGAAACTCTCTATCCCAACACATCAGACTCTCGCCTACTGTGGAAACCTTGAAAAGGAACCTGAAGAGCCACCTCTTCTGACAAGCATACAACCTGCAGTAACCCCCGCTGCACCATACCGCTGCACGACCAACTCTGCCCTCAACTACTTTATCCTTAGCCATGCCTTCTAGACTGTGAGCCCTCATGGGCAAGGTGCTCGCTCTTCCTGTACCAGTCGCTGTTGTTGTTCAAGATTATTTTAATTGTTCATGTATGTATACCCCTTTTTCACATGTAAAGCACCATGGAATAAATGGCACTATAATAATAAATAATAACTTACTACGCTGGATATGGAGATGACTCAGCTAGCGGATGGAAGTAATCCGAAAAACATCTGAAAACACCTGGTTAACAGGATCAAGCCTACACTGGTATGTATCTTCCTTAGCATTGAACACAGATCATAATTTGTTTTGATCTTTCATCAGCACTTGAATTACATCCACGCACCCCTTTCGTGATGACCTCACATGGTTCGGGTTTTGAGATGTCCTTGTTTTGAATGTTTTTTTGTGATTTTTTTATCTGATCTTTCAATTTCTCATTAAGGGTAGTGAGATTTATCTCTCTTCTGCAGTATTCATCAGACTGAGGAGAACCAACTGGCTCTCACCCCTATAGTCATTCATCCCTATTCATATATGTCACTACATAAAAATGTATGATGTGTTGAACTGAAGCCATATATAGAGCTCCTTTAATGCACGACTGGCACTAATATCCTAACAACAGAGCACCTTTCTTAATTAAGATACAATAGTAAGTTTCATATTTAACAACTTTCATACAATAAAAGCATTTTTTTTCTGGCTGGACAACCTCCTTCATTTGATGAAGCTGCTGTCTTCCCATAGAGAATTCTTAAATATAATAAGTTTTTCGCTTACATTTATTATTGAGAAATATTGATAATTGCATGAGTGTTACAATTACTGTTCTGATCTGATACTATACTGTAGCTTTTAGAGGAATTAACCAACAGCTAAAAATCTGTGCTCTGACAATATTTCTGCATTTATGAAAAAGCACCGCACATTAATCCTACTAGAGAAATTTATTACAAGGCTAGATTGTTCATTGAAGCAATAACCAATAAACAGAGCACAGCATCTGCAGCCTATGCAGCCTCATCCATGAATTATTATCTGTTTTTCCATCAGAACAACCATAATGATTTACTGAATAAATTCATATATCAATACAACTAAAATCACCTAATTGCCAATAGTGATCATGAAGAATTTATAGCAGCATGAGCCCAAAGCAATGCTTGAACAAAACATTCACGTGTATTCATAGCCACACAATTTATTCACCTACAGGCAGGAATAATGAGCAGTCACATGTATAGGAATAATAATGTAACAAAATTAGAAAGCAGTTAAGCTTCAATTTAAACCTACAGTACATTTACTAGATTGCTAAATTGATATGCTGTGCATTTTCACTATGAATAAAAGTAGTTAATAATTCAAGATAACAAAGACCTCAGTTTAGATGTAGAAGAGCAAAAATAATTTTAGTCACATTTTCTTTTTTCATTTCAGCTTGGCTAGGATGAATTATAAAAATTTAAAAATATATAGCAACTATCCATATAACTTTGCAAACTTTACTTATATTTATTAAATATTCAAACTTTTGAAAATTTAATTTGTCCACTTCAACAAAATTTCCCAAAATATTTGATTAATGGGAAATAAATTTTCCATGAATGTTCTACTCCAAAGCTTCTAATGGCTCTGAAAATACACATATACCACCTTGAGGTCTCCCAGACCTAAGTGATTTTAAAATATCTAGGTATTATAGAATGGATGGTATCGATGGTAATAAACATCTTCTATATATATAATCGTCTTATCCCGTCTGTCTGTCTGTTTGTCTGTGTGTCTGTCTGTCCAGGAAATCCCACGTCGATCATTGGTCCGGCAGCGGCCAATCAGCGCCGTGGGATTTCTGAAAAAAGGTGGCGGCCGTTAGCGGCTCATCTGCGGGACGGAACTGAGCGGCGATGCAGCCGGGAGATGAGCGCCGCGAGGTGCTCATCTCCCGGCCGGCAACAGCAGAAGGAACCCGACCGCCGGACCCATCTGCGGGACGGAGATGCAGCCGGGAGATGAGCGGCGCGAGGCGCTCATCTCCCGGCCAGTATCAGCGGAAGGACCGCCGGCGCCGCTGACCTCCATGCGGAAGGTAGGACCGGGGAGCGGCGCTGCGGGTCGGGATACCTCTGCTGCGAGCACCCGCTATGTCCCCGGTTCTCGCAGTGTAAGTACCCGCACAGGCAGCGCCGCTCCCCGGTCCTCACCAAGACGATTCGATGATTGGTCGCGGTCTTCAGACCCGACCAATCACTGATCTTAGCGCAAAACTTAAACACCACTGTACTGATTGGTCGCCGACGATGCCCGCAACCAATCACGGATTTGGGTGCCACATTTAAATGTCGGCCGCGACCAATCAGCACAGCGGTGTTTAAATGTGGAGCCAAGATCGGTGATTGGTCGCGGCCGATATTTAAATTTGGCGCCCAAATCGGTGATTGGTCGCGGGCTTCATCCGTGACCAATCAGCACAGTAGTGTTTAACTTTGGCCGCAAGATCAGTGATTGGTCGCGGCCGCGACCAATTGGACCCGCAGCGCCGCTCCCCGGTCCTCCCTTCACGCCCTAGCCGCATGGATATCAGCGGCGCTGCCTGTGCGGGTACTTCCGCTCCGAGAACCCGGGACATGAGCGGGCGCTCGGAGCAGAAGTATCCGGACCCGCAGCGCCGCTCCCCGGTCCTCCCTTCACACCCTAGCCGCTGATGTCCCCACAGTATCTGCATGGTGTTACAAATGTCCGGACATTTGTGTTAAAAAACGCTGATTGGTCGCAGGCGCTGCCCGCGACCAATCACCGATTTCGGCGCCAAATTTAAATATCGGCCGCGACCAATCACCCATCTTGGCTCCACATTTAAACACCGCTGTACTGATTGGTCGCGGACGCTATTTAAATGTGCCGCCCAAATCGGTAATTGGTCTTGCACAGCGTCGGCGACCAATCAGCACAGCGGTGTTTAAAAAAAAATATATATTGGCGAGATTGGCCCCAAATTTAAACAACGCTCTGCTGATTGGTCGCGGCCGGCGACCAATCAGTGATTTTGGCGCCAAATTTAAACACCGCTCTGCATCGCTCTGCTGATTGATCGCGTTCGCCGACCGCGACCAATCAGCAGTATTGTCGCCAAATTTATACACCTCTTTGCTGATTGGTCGCGGTCGCGACTAATCAGCGATTTTGGTGCCAAATTTAAACACGTTCTCCATTCCTCACTAACACGGTTCGCTGATTGGTCGCGGCCGCCGCCCTCGACCAATCAGCGATTTTGGCACCAAATTTAAACAACGCTCTGCTGATTGGTCGAGGCCGGCGACCGCGACCAATCAGCAGAGCGGGGTTTAAATTTGGCCCCAAAGTAGCTGATTAGTCGAGGCTGACGGCCGTGACCAATCAGCAGAGCGTTGTTTAAATTTTGCGCCAAAATCGCTGATTGGTCGCGGCAGTATTGGCGCCAAATTTAAACACCGATCTGCTGATTGGTCGTGACTAATCAGCGATTTTGGTGCCAAATTTAAATAAGCTCTTCAGTCCTCACTAACACGGTTCGCTGATTGGTCGCGGCCGCCGCCCGCGACCAATCACCAATATTGCAGCCAAATTTAAACACCGCTTTGCTGATTGGTCGCGGTTTCCGAACGCGACCGATCAGCGATTGTGGCGCAAAATTTAAACACCGCTCTGCTAATTGCGCCCGGTCGGCCGCATACCTATTCTAGAATACCCGATGCATTAGAATCGGGCCACCATCTAGTATTTAATAACACTGCAGTAATAAACTTTTTAAACTACTGAAAATAAAAAAAATGGTCAAGAAAATGATCCCTGTTTGGAAGTAGCTGTGGGTTTTTCACAAGGAGAGTGTAAAAAATATCCCTATATGTGAGGTATCAAGAACTAAGTTCTTTGCTGAATGAATAATTGATTTTTCACAAGCCATTTTGAAACAGACATGCAAAAAGTTAAATGTGTATTGATTTTTAATATATAATGTATATATTTTTTTTAAACATTATTATCCCACCAACAAAAAATGTAAGGAACAATGATACATTTTTGGGTAAGTTTATGCACAGGAAGGAAGTTGTGGTAACAGCCATCAATATTGTTGTGGTCTGTTAAGTTGGACTAGTAAAACAGTTGCAAAACTTTAAACATTTTTTTGCATTTAACCTTTTTCCCATTTTTTTTTAAATGATCTATCATGGACAAAAAGTGCAACATATCCCAGAATTTTAAATGTGTTTGTTTTTAAAAGATTTAAAACAAATAAACAAATAAAACCACTCCCTGGCCTTTACCAAAATTCAGTGAACTAGAAAAAAGCTAGATACAGTAGGTTCATATTCGAAATGCAAGCACCTGCCACAGGCCTCCTATTCCAATACTTTAAAATCATAAAGCAGCCTTTACTTTCCTTTCCACTCATCTTATAAATTCCCTGTAATAGTCCCGTCTGGTTTCACCAGACCATGTGATCTGTTAACAGTCTGATGTCATGAGCCCACTCTCTGGTTGATGCAATCTTCAAAAATGCGTGAAATGGCGCTGGGCATCCTAGTGAATGGAATCGCAAATAATTGTATGATCGATCCGTAGTTGATCTATCAACTCATCTTTACTACTGATAGTTTAATAACTCAAAATGCTCAGGTTTTACAGTAATATGAACCACATAATGGTTCTATGATAGACTAAAATATTTAGTGCCAAAAGTTGTTTTAGGAAAGGTTCTTCAAAACGCACTGGAGGGTATAACATCTTGTTTCTAAATGTCACGGCACTGTAATATGGTCCTGTGCATAAGCACTTTACCAATTCATTGCTTTCTTTGAAGTATGACAACTGTAAAATAAACATGAAAATGAACATGAGTCACACTCACTAAATATATATATATATATCGTAAGTTGCATGGGTTGACTCCACTTCACTTTAATATTTCAAAGTCATACTAATTGACAATTAGACTTTGAGCTCCAAATGGGACAGTGAGTGAAGGCAATGTCTGTACAGCACTGTAGAATATATGGGCACTATATTGTATAAAGATCAGAAATAATTAGTAAATAAATGTTTTATACCTATATTTGCGGTACAACGCTTACAGCAGAGTTTCTATCTAAATAATATGCAAGATGAGCATCAAACTATTACAATTTATTTCCCAAAATAGTTATTCATTCAATTATCTCAACATAATGCATTCACAGGCAATGTTTGAAATGGGAATAGTATAATTTTATTAATGCATTGTATGTTTTATATAAGTTCTGTGTATATTTATTTGGTCAATCAGTTTCTTTATGTTGCAACTTAGACGATAGTTGCACTACATGACACTATATAGGCTGGATGCTCTATGGCATTACCTGGGTTGTATTTTATCCTCTACATGGAATATATATATATATATATATATATATATATATATATATATGTATATATATATAAATATATATATATATATATAGAAATAATTTGTTTCTAAGAATTGTCAACACTTTGCATTTGACCAAAGCACAAAGCTCAATAATGTATGTATTTGTGAACTGCCTTGAATATTTAAATATTTATTTATGATTTTCCTAAGCAAATAACTGATAGGAACGTAAAATACTAAGAGTAATACAAAAGAAAGTGAGAAAGAAAAGGATTATGGGAAAGTCTAATCAATAAGGTGTAGGTGATGTAAAGTGTATATTATTTTACTGCATGGGATATTGCTAGATTTATTGAATGATTATATTTCATTACCTACCTACATTCACTGCTATTCCAAAGATTTTGTCTTTTAAATGCATTCTTTAAATGGCTTGACTCAATAATTGTATCACACAAAATAGTGTCTATACAATTTAGGACATCTGTACAGCAAATGTCTAAGATTTACCAAATCCAGTCTTTCCTCAATGCTAACATTTTCAGTACTTTGGAAAAATGTAAAAGAATGGTAAATCCCATGACTCATATGTAATATAAATCTGTGTAAATCCCTGTGCTTTTCTTAGCAATCAATAGAGTTTAGTATCTTATTCCATATCTTATTCACTATTCTTTTCCTCTGTAGCTAAGAATAGAAATTCCAAGAAAGAGAAGTAATATATTAAAATATGAACCTTTTTTAGAATTAGAAGAAAACATTCTTTTCATAAAATATTGCTTCATAATATATTTGCGCGTCTGCATTCAAGATATTTCTTAAAGGCAAATTGTCAATGGCTTTTTTTGTTAAACCGCCATGACTGTCATATAGTTCTTTCTTTCTGTAGTCAAGTAGGTGGAGACGTTATGCAGAGAATTGTACTTGGCTTTGTCCTAATCCATATAAGTCAGCTTGATTGATGTCCATTAGTACAGGTCTTGGGATGATATATCCCATCCTTGGAGAAGTCAAATAACCAAACTAGACAGGGAAGCATTAGGGACTAGCTAGGTTTACTTGTGAGCACGGATTCTCCAACTCCTTAGAGAAAGGTAAATTCCATATGGTGCAAGCAAGCTTTTATCAAAATTAGGCATTTGCTTGGGCTAATTAAGACAACTTTAGAAAGTGCAGGAAAAGAACAGCATGGTAGGGCTGTGGTGCTTTGGAAACTAATACCACTTGATTGCTCTTAGTATTTTTTAAGCCTTGAAAGCCAATATGTTTTCTGATTATAGCATGAAAACATTAGCTATATATTTTAGTTGACATTGTTTGAAAGCTTTTAGCTTTTTTATTTCAATCAAGTGGTGTGCACTCTAGGAGTATTAGCAAGATGTTGAAAATTGTTTCCTATTTATATAAAAGGCGGTCAAATTATAGGTTTTAAGCTGATGTGTCAGAATTCTATGGATGTAGAGCAGCATATGTATTATATATAATAGACAGGGAAATAGGGGGCTGGATGAGACACGACCATTTATTCCTTTCCCAGTACAGAACAGAGAAACACTTGGACAAGGTGTTTACAGTCAGACTTCATTCTGCTATTAGTTATGACAATTCCTTCTTCTACATATATACTTTTTATATTTGATTTCAAAAGAATGAATAATGGCAATTATTTCTTCATAAATTTAAGTATTATAATGTTTTGAAATAGACAGATATCAATCAGCATTTTATAATAAACGTTTTCTTTTTTATGACTACCTATTCGAACAATCATGAAATTCTGCATTTTACTTCAGGAAATAAAACACAAAAATAGGCTAACTATTCTTGTTGTTTTTTTCTTTTAACACCTTTATGTCAAGCCAATTTTTCTTTTCATTTTTTTGGCCCCCTTTTCCAAGAGTCATAACTTTTTAATTTTTTTTATTGACATAGCCATATGAAGGACTATTTTTTTTTTGAAGTACAAATGGTAGATTTACACAATTGTCCTTGCCACATATTGTACCGCAACATGGGAAAAAAGAGATATAAAACAGTCAAAACAATCACATTATTACAGTGTTGAATGTACAGTAAAAGTGACTCAGTACCATGATTCCACAAGTCAGTAGAATTGTGACAAAACCAAAGATATATAGTTTTTAACTATGTTTTGAATTTAAAAAAATCAATGCTTAGCAAAAAAATATATATTTTATGTCACCATTTTCTGCGAATCCAATTTTTGTTTTATTTTTCCCTTGATAGAGTGATGGCAGGACTTTTTTGTGTGTGGAGAGATGCAGTTTTATCGGTATCATTTTGGAATATATTTAAAGTGCTAATAGATTTTTATACTATATATTTGGGATGCCGAATGACAGAGAAACAGCAATTCAGACTAATTGGATTTTTAACTTATTCTTTATTCTTTTTACAATAATATATGTAATGACTGATGTAAAAGTAGTAGATAGAGATTTGTATATACTGTATGGTTTACAGAACAATTAGTTTAGTGACAGAAAAGCTGGGACAAGGAAGCTGCTCTGAGTTGATGGGAAGATGGAGCTAAATGGAGGGAAATCCTGGACGATATACTGTATAGTGTGCAAAAGAATGGAGACTAGGGCGTAGGTTCACCTTCCAGCAGGACAACGACTCTAATCATACTGCCAGAGCTACAATGGAATGGTTTAGATCAAAGCATATTCATGTATTTAATGGCCCAGTTAAAGTCCAGACCTAAATCCCATTGAGAATCTGTGGCAAAACTTGAAAATTGCTGTTCACACATGCTCTCCAACACTTAGCTAGAGCTAGTTTCCAAAGAAAAATTGGCAAACGTTTCAGCCTCTAGATGTGCACACTGGTAGAGCCATAACCCAAAATGATTGCAGGAATTGCATTGAAAGGTGGTTTTACAATGTGTTAACTCAGGGGGGATTTTTCAAATATTTAAAAAACCATGTATTATTTCTTTTACACTTCACAAATATTTGCTACTTTGTGTTGATATATAACAAAAAATACAAATTAAATACATTCAAGTTTGTGGTTGTAACGTGAAAACATGTGGAAAAGTTCACCAAGTATGAATTTTTTTTAAAGGCTGTCTATGTTTGTATATTGGCCACATCACATATTTGTGCACCTGTACATTAATTTAATACTAAAGGTGTGTGGGCGTTATTTTTTTATTTTTTTATTTTTTTCAATTACATAAAACACATTTGTATTCAGTAATGAGACTGCATATAGCAGGATTGATTTTGAAACAAGGCCATGCTTGTGCAGAGAAAGGGTTGCAAATTGATGGACCATAAAGAAGAGTATAAAGAGATAGTGAGTAGGATACTCTGACAAACAACAAACAGATCAACAATCCAACAAAAATGTATATGGTCCAAGTCCATAATTATAGCAAAGTAAAATAAAGTGAGGACAATTTATACTTCCTTGGTGGAAGTTTCCCATAGAGTGCTGTGGGTCAATCCTCAAAAGCAATGGATAATCATTCTCTCTTAGGTTTGATGCCATCACTTTTAAGTGTTAATTTGTTCCAATCTGTGCAGACTTTTTGTGGGCATCCAATGTAGGATGTAAAGTATGTTTTGTTCTGTTTTAAATGATTACTTATTTGACGGGGATGTCCATTTAATGTGTACACCGTGTTTCCAATTATTATACAAATGCAATTTTTCTCTAATTTTCTTAAAGGTCCATGCATGTTCAAATCATCAACCATTAGAGTACAAGTCAAATTTTATTGGACAAACCTCCCAATAACAGGATGTCAGAGAGCTTCCCAGAGCTGCTGTTTTGATGTGAACTGTCTCCCACTCTCAAACATCTTTTGCTTGAGGTTTTTCCAAAATTTCTCAGCATTGAGGACAGGGGAGAACAGTGGCCACACCATGAGTTTCTCTCCTTTTATGCCCATAACAGCCAATGACTCAGAGGTATTATTTGCAGCATGTGATGGTGCAATATCATGCATGAAGATGAATTTACTACGGATGGCACAGTTCTTCTGTAACGGGTCTGGGAGGCGGAAACTCTGAGCTACTATACAAGGGGACTGTAACGGGTCTGGGAGGCGGAACCTCTGAGCTACTATACAAGGGGGCGGTCCTTGTAAGGGAGCGGGTGGCGACCAGGCAGGCAGTCACAGCAGGTGACCGGGACAGTCTCTGGATGAACGGGCAGGAGGTCATGGCAAGTGACCGGGGCAGTCTCTGGATGAACGGGCAGGAGGTCACGGCAAGTGACCGGGGCAGTCTCTGGATGAACGGGCAGAAGGTCACGGCAAGTGACCGGGGCAGTCTCTGGGTAAAGGGTTGGTACGACCTGTGGCGGCTGATGGTAGACGTGAGCTCCCAGGTGAGTAGGCGAGAGTCTCTGGATAAACGGGTGGTCACAGCATGTGACGGCGGAGCCTCCAGGAAGACCAACAGACAGGCAGCAGATGAGCGCTCCCAGGTGAGCGGGCAGAAGTCTCTGGACAGGCGGGTGGTCACAGCATGTGACGGCGGAGCCTCCAGGTAGGCTAGCAGACAGGCAGCAGATGAGCGCTCCCAGGTGAGCGGGCAGGAGTCTCTGGACAGGCAGGTGGTCACAGCACGTGACGGCGGAGCCTCCAGGTAGGCTAGCAGGCAGGTAGCAGATGTGCTCTCCCAGGTGAGCGGACAAGCTGGTCCATAGACAGACTGACAGGAGTTGGAAGGCAGACCGTCGGACCTCAGGCTAACAGGCAAGTAGCAGAATATCAGGCAGGAATAAGACAGCAAGCTGGCAGGAATCTGGCAGGTAACTGGCAGGTAACTGGCAACGGGACCTGAGGGCTGAAGCAGAGTAGTGAACAGTGCAACAACATTGCTCGGGCACCTCCATTTTGGAGGAGGTGACTTATATATGGTGAAGTCCTCCGGCCATTGGCCGGGGACTCCTTAGGACGGTGCGCGCGGCCCCTTTAAGAGGGAGGGAGCGCGCGCGCGCCCTAAGCACAGTGGCCGGGAAGGAGCGCGCGCTGCCAGCAGAGTGGGAGGAGGACACTGGGCTCGGAGCAGAGAGGTGAGGGGAACAGCGTCCCTGCCTAGCAGAGGGCAGGGATGCCGGCTCTACAGTACCCCCCCCTTTAGGCCCCCCTTTTTTAGGACAGACAGAAATTTAGCAAGGATAAGAGGGGCATGGATGTTCTCCCGGGGCTCCCACGTTCTCTCCTCAGGACCAAACCCCTTCCAATCTACTAGAAAAAAGGTCTTCCCTCTTACCCTTTTGGTGGCAAGAATGTTCTCTACTTCAAACTCGTCTTCAGCAGAAACCGGAGCAGGAGGCGTACCTGTAGACTTGGAAAAAGAGTTAAGTACCACAGGTTTGAGGAGAGATACATGGAAGGAGTTAGGGATCCGTAAATTGGCCGGGAGTTTCAATTTATAGGCCACCGGGTTGATCTGACTGATGACCTCCAGGGGGCCGATGAACCGAGGCCCTAACTTGTAAGAAGGTATCTTGAGTCGGACATATTTAGATGAGAGCCAGACTTTATATCCAGGACGAAATTGTGGAGGATCCAGGCGTTTTTTGTCAGCATGTCTTTTCATCCGCTCGGACGACTGAAGGAGTGCGGATTGGGTACTCTCCCAAATGGAGGAAAATTTGCTAACGAGAGATTCCGCAGCCAGGTTGTCCACAGAGGTGGAGACAGGAAAAGGAATCCGAGGATGCTGACCGAAGACTACAAAAAACGGGGATTTGGAGGAGGATTCGCTCTCGTGATTGTTGTAAGAGAACTCGGCCCATGGTAGGAGATCCACCCAGTCAGAATGGTGGGCATTAACGAAGTGCCGGAGGTAACTGGCCAGATTCTGATTGATCCGCTCCACTTGACCATTGGACTGTGGGTGGTAAGCAGAAGAGAAGTCCAGGGTGATGTCCAGCAGTTTACAAGTGGCTCTCCAGAAGCGTGAGGTGAACTGTACCCCACGATCCAACACGATGTGGAGGGGCAGGCCATGGAGACGAAAGATGTGACGAATAAAGTCTTTAACTAGCTCGGGTGCAGACGGGAGGCCTGGCAGGGGAACGAAATGAGCCATCTTGGAGAAGCGGTCAGCGACCACCCAAATGACCATACAACCGGCAGAGACTGGGAGGTCAGTTATAAAGTCCATTGCTATATGCTGCCAGGGGGCAGCAGGTACAGAAAGCGGAAGGAGGCGACCGGCTGGCAGATGTCTTGGAACCTTGTTGCGGGCGCAGGACACACAGGCAGAAACAAAGTCTATTACGTCCTTGTGCAGGGTACGCCACCAGTAGTGCCGGGTAATAAGCTGGAGGGTCTTTTTCTGACCGGCGTGGCCAGCTAGTTTAGACGAATGACCCCAGTGAAGAATCTTCTCCCGATCAGGTACCGACACGAACGTCATTCCGGGAGGGAGACGATTTAGACTCACGGGAGCCACCTGCATTACTCTGGCGGGATCGATGATGTGTTTCGGATCTTCCTCAAGATCAGACACCAGAAAGGATCGAGACAAGGCGTCCGCCTTGACGTTCTTGTCAGCCGGGCGAAAATGAAGAACAAAATCAAAGCGAGCAAAAAACAAGGACCACCGGGCTTGGCGCGGGTTAAGTCTCTGGGCATGCTGGAGGTAAGCCAAGTTCTTGTGGTCTGTGTAAATTATTACCGGGTGAAGAGCCCCCTCGAGCAGGTAACGCCACTCCTCCAATGCCAGTTTGATGGCCAATAACTCTCGGTCTCCTATGGAATAATTGCGCTCTGAGGAGGAGAAGAGTTTAGAGAAGAAGCCGCAAGTTACCATCCTCCCGGAAGATGATTTTTGAGTAAGTACCGCTCCGGCTCCAGAGGAGGAGGCGTCAACTTTGTTAGAACCTTGCTCTTAGGTTTTTTCTATTGCTGGTCACATGACCTTGTTGGCCTATTTAGTCCTGCTCCGCCCTTCTGGCTTTGCTGGACTTCATTGTATTACTACTCTTTAGCTAGCCGGTGCTCAGTATCTAACTCTGTTAGTTTGCTTGGTCTTTGGACCTCTGTGTTCAATATTATTTGTTTGTTCGTCTGTCTGCTACTATTTCTGTTAGGAGGTGTCCATTTTGCTTCCAGTCCCTAGAACTTGTAGGGATTCCTTCCCCACATCTATAGGTCTCCGTACAGACTAGCTGAGGACTTTAGCAGGTCTGATCGCAGGATCAGGTCCCCTGTTACATCGTAGGGATCTAGCTGAGTTCTATCGTAGGGACAGATCTCCTCTCTTTCCTTAGCTCTGGTAGCAGAACATAACAGTAAGTCCAGCCTGCAAATTCTCTAAGGAAAGATTTTTCTGTTCCATCATGGTGTCGGTTCAGGATTTGTCTCAACGCCTGCAGGGACTCTCTCTGGAGGTGGCCGAGCTCCGTCAGCATGTGAGTAACTGTCCTGGAGCACATTTCTTGGAGCCTAAGGTACGTTTGCCTGATTTATTTTTTGGTGAACATCAAGAATTTTTTTCATTTAAAAATGCTTGCTTATTGTATTTTCGTTTGAGACCCAGGTCCTCTGGGGATGAATCCCAGCGCATAGGGTTCATTATGTCACTTTTGCGCAAAGAGCCTCAGGAGTGGGCCTTTTCTTTGCAGCTTAGTGATTCATGCTTTAGATCAGTGGATAGTTTTTTTTCTGCTTTGGGGCTATTATATGATGATCCTGACCGTGTCTCATCTGCTGAGACTGAGTTGAGACGTTTGAGACAGGGATCAGGTAATGTGGAAAAATATTGTACTCATTTCCGTCGGTGGTCTACTCAAATAGGGTGGAACGATTCTGCTCTGAAGAGTCTGTTTCTTGCTGGGCTTAGTGAAAGGGTTAAAGACTTGCTAATTGCTTATCCCACACCTGAAGATTTGCAACAGGCTATGCAATTAGCTATACGGGTGAATAGGAGACTGCGTGCAAGGGTTAATGAGAGCAAATCCTCTGCTATGTCAGTTTCTGGTCATGAGAATGTGTGTACTGACAGTGGAGAGCCGATGGAGATTGGAGCGATGGCACCTCGCTCTCAAGAAAAGGACCGCAGATTTTCTGAAGGTTTGTGTTTCTATTGCGGAAATTCTGGTCATTTCATTAAAAGCTGTGTGCTTCGTATGAAGAAAGAAAAAAAAATGGTCAGTCATGCCCGTATTGCCTGTTTAAATTCCAAGGGTGTATTTTTAGCTGCTTCCACTATTGCTCAGGAAAAATTAATGGAATTTCGGGTGTTTGTCGATTGTGGGTCTACTCTGAATGTTATTGATGGTGGATTCTTGGAAAAACTCAATTTAAAACCCGAACCTTTGTCATCCCCATTTGCTGTGGTTTCTGTGGATGGCTCCCCTTTGAAGAATGTTACTCTCAAGGTCTGTGAATTTCCCCTCACTATTAATGGTGTTCACCATGAGAATTTGGATTTGGTAGTTTTGAATAACTTGCCTTCTCCGGTGGTGTTGGGATTGCCCTGGTTAAAATTGCACAATCCTGTACTGGATTGGTCTACCAATGAAATTAAATCCTGTAGCCATAAATGTTATGACAAGTGTTGTAACGGGCGCATTGCAGCTGTGGATAGGGGGGAATTGCTTGTTCCTATTCAGGATTTTTGGAGAGTTTTTTCTGAGAAGGAATCGCAAGTTTTGCCTCCCCATAGAGACTATGATTGTACTATTGAATTTGTCCCTGGAGCGACTCTTCCTAAAAGTCGTTTATTTAACCTTACTATTCCTGAGAGAAAGGCTTTGGAGGAATACATACAGACAAGTTTGGCCGCCGGTCACATTAGGCCTTCTAAGTCTCCTGTGGCGGTTGGATTTTTTTTTGTAAAAAAAAAGGACGGCGGTTTACGTCCTTGTCTGGATTTTCGTGAGATTAACAAAATTACTGTACGCAATCCTTACCCACTGCCATTGATTCCTGATCTGTTTAACCAGTTAGTGGGGGCCAAGTGGTTCTCTAAAATTGACCTTCGGGGGGCATACAATCTGTTGCGCATGAAGGAGGGTGACGAATGGAAGACTGCTTTTAACACTCCTGTGGGTCATTTTGAGAATTTGGTTATGCCTTTTGGTCTTACTAATGCTCCTGCATTTTTTCAGAATCTTATTAATGACATCCTTAGACCTTTGATCGGCAAAAATGTGGTTGTGTATTTGGATGACATTTTGATTTATTCGCCGGATCTGGAATCTCATTGGCGGAGCGTACGTGAAGTATTACAGTTATTAATTGACAATTCGCTTTTTGCTAAGCTGGAGAAATGTGAGTTCGCTGTACAGAGAATTCGTTTTTTGGGCTACATTATCTCCAGTGAAGGTTTTGAGATGGACCCGGTGAAAGTTCAAGGTGTGCAGGAATGGCCTAGGAATATTGGTTTGAAATCGATGCAGAGGTTTTTGGGTTTCGCCAATTATTATAGAAAATTCATTAAAAATTTTTCTATTATTGTCAAACCTCTGACCGATCTCACCAGGAAAGTTGCTGATGCGGTTCAGTGGACTTCTGAGGCCATTGAAGCTTTTGTGTATCTCAAGGAGAGGTTCACCTCTGCTCCCATCCTTATGCAGCCTTTTGAGACAGGTTGGGAGTTCATTTGTCGTTTTCATCCGGATATCATACTGAATCTAATGGCCAGACAGAAAGGAAAAACCAGGATGTTGAGCAGTTCTTGCATTGTTTTGTGGCAGACAATCAAGAGGGGTGGTCTGAGTTTCTGCCACTTGCTGAATTTGCTCTTAACAACCATACATCTTCTTCTGCTGGTTGTTCACCTTTTTTTTGCTGTTCTGGGAGACATCCGTCGTTTGGGTCGTTCTCCAAGTTGGTATCTGCCGTGCCTGAGGAGGAGAATTTTTCCGGCGATTTGGAGAGAGTTTGGACGGATGTGCGTGGTAATCTTCAGGAGGCTAACAGAAAATCTAAAGACTACTTTGATAGGAAACTACTTTGATAGGAAACGACAGGAGGTTTTGTTCGCTGTTGGTGGCATGGTTTGGTTGTCCTCTAGGAATCTGCGGTTGTGGATTCCTTCTAAGAAATTGGGTCCCAAGTTTGTAGGGCCCTTTAAGGTGCTTCAGGTTGTCAACCAATCTGCTGTTAGGTTGGAGGTTCCTACCTCCTGGAGAATTAATCCCGTGTTTCATGTCTCTCTGTTGAAAAAAGCTGTTGTGTCAGATTGTGGCGCCTCTGCCTCTGTTCCCCCGGTGGTGGAGGACGGGGAATATGAAATTTCTCGCCTTAATTCTAGACGGTAGAGAGGTAGTTTGCAGTATCTCGTGGCCTGGAAAGGTTTCGGTCCCGAGGATAACTCATGGGTGAGGTCGGATGATGTTTCCGCGTCCAGACTTATCAGAGCGTTTCACAGGAGATTTCCTGATAAGCCTGGTCCTAGGTGATCCGGAGGATCCTCTTAGAAGGGGGGGTACTGTTAGAATCTTGCTCTTAGGTTTTTTCTATTGCTGGTCACATGACCTTGTTGGCCTATTTAGTCCTGCTCCGCCCTTCTGGCTTTGCTGGACTTCATTGTATTACTACTCTTTAGCTAGCCGGTGCTCAGTATCTAACTCTGTTAGTTTGCTTGGTCTTCGGACCTCTGTGCTCAATATTATTTGTTTGTTCGTCTGTCTGCTACTATTTCTGTTAGGAGGTGTCCATTTTGCTTCCAGTCCCTAGAACTTGTAGGGATTCCTTCCCCACATCTATAGGTCTCCGTACAGACTAGCTGAGGACTTTAGCAGGTCTGATCGCAGGATCAGGTCCCCTGTTACATCATAGGGATCTAGCTGAGTTCTATCGTAGGGACAGATCTCCTCTCTTTCCTTAGCTCTGGTAGCAGAACATAACAAACTTCCAGGAAGAACTGCTTGTTGCCGTCCGGGCGATGCAGCACCGGGGCGGAAGAGAAGGCCTGTTTTAAGGAAAGAAAGGCCTCCTCTGCTTCGGGCGGCCACTCTTTGGGATTAGTACCCTTACGGGTGAGGGCGGAAATTGGAGCAGTCCGGGAAGAGAAGTGTGGTATGAAGAGGCGGTAGTAGTTGGCGAAGCCCAGGAACCGCTGAATGGCCTTCAACCCCTCCGGTCGAGGCCATTTCTCGATGGCAGACAGTTTCTCTGGATCCATTCGTAGGCCGGTCTGAGAAATAATGTAGCCCAAAAACGGAAGCGAGGTCTGCTCAAAGAGACACTTCTCGTATTTAGCGAAGAGGTGATTCTGCCTGAGCCTGAGCAGAACCTGACGAACGTCCTTCCGGTGAGTCTGGAGATCCGGAGAGATGACCAAGATGTCGTCCAGGTACACCACTACGCAGGAGTAGAGAAGGTCCCGGAAGATGTCATTGACCAACTCTTGAAAGACGGCAGGAGCGTTACAGAGACCAAAGGGCATTACCAGATATTCATAGTGGCCGTCCCGGGTGTTGAATGCCGTCTTCCATTCATACCCCTGACGGATACGGACCAGGTTGTACGCCCCACGGAGGTCCAGTTTGGTGAAGATTCTAGCCCCCCTCAGACGATCAAATAACTCCGGAATGAGCGGAAGGGGGTACTTATTCTTTACCGTGACCTGGTTAAGGCCTCTATAGTCTATACAGGGACGGAGAGAGCGGTCCTTCTTTTTGACGAAAAAGAAGCCTGCTCCCGCCGGAGAGGTAGATTTCCGGATGAATCCCCTGGCCAGATTCTCCTCAATATATTCAGACATCGACCGGGTCTCAGCAGCGGATAATGGATAAATACGCCCACGGGGAGGAGTAGTACCGGGTAACAGGTCGATAGGGTAGTCGTATGGTCTATGAGGGGGTAGTGTCTCTGCCTCCTTTTTATTAAAGACATCAGCATAAGACCAATAAGGAATCGGAAGTCCAGGTAGATTAGCTGGGGTAGGAGAAGGACGGACGGGATGGACGGGAACCAGACAGGTCTTATGGCAGTCCTGTCCCCAGCGAAGGACTTCTCCGGTCTGCCAGTCAAGCACGGGTGCATGTCTCTGTAGCCAAGGTAGGCTTAGCAAGAGGGCGTGAGAGAGTCCAGGCAGAACATGAAAGGAGATACTCTCAGAATGCAGCATTCCCACCTGCAGAGTAATGGATTCGGTGATGAGTTGGATGGGGCGTGGTAAGAGGCCCCCATCCACGGCAGCAACAGACAAGGGTACAGCCAGAGGTTTGGTGGGGATGTGATATTTCTCTACCAGGGACTGTGAAATAAGATTCCCGGCTGCTCCAGAGTCAAGTTGGGCTAGTTCGAAATAACGGTTCTCCCCGCAGACGATTGAGACTGAAAACAGCAGAGATGGAGAGGATTTATTCTTGTCTAGGTCGACCTCTCTGAGCGAAGCTAGACACAGGCGTTTCCCGACTTCTCCAGGCAGGCACGGATCCGGTGCTCCTTACTGCCACAGTGGAAGCAGCTTCCCTCGGCACGGCGTAAGTCCTGACGGGTTTTGACCATCTTGGTCTGGTCGACCTGCATAGGCTCAGGAGAGTGTACCTGGGAAGAGACGGAGGGAGGGACGGGTTTCTGAAAAGTAGGAGCTAGACGTGGAAACCTCCTCTCACGGGTGACCTCTTTGGCACGCTCCTGGAACCGTAGGTCAATCCGGGTGGCAAGAGTTATTAGGTCACCGAGAGTGGTAGGAATGTCCCGACCGGCAAGTTCATCTTTAATACGGCCGGACAGACCCTCCCAGAAGACGGATACCAGAGCGTCGTTATCCCAGGCCAGCTCCGAGGCAAGGGTACGGAACCGTATGGCATATTGGCCCACGGTGAGACTTCCCTGACGGAGGCGTAGCAGTGATGATGCAGATGAGGTCTTCCGTCCGGGTTCGTCGAAGACTTTCCGGAAAGCCGTGAGAAAGGCAGGCAAGTCGGACACCAGGGGGTCTCCTCTCTCCCATAGAGGATTTAGCCAGGCCAGGGCCTCCCCGGTGAGATGGGACATGATGAAGGCAATTTTGGCCCGGTCGGAGTTAAACTGGTGGGACAGAAGTTCAAAGTGCAGGGTGCACTGATTTATGAAGCCCCGAGCCTGGGCGGAGTCGCCTCCGAAGCGAGGAGGTGCAGAAAGCCGGGGTCCGGGGTAGGATACCATGGTATTAGTGGGCAGCGGAGCTGCCGGATTGCGAGTCATGGCACTGGCGGTGGTTGCTGGCGGAGCAGTCAGAGTGTCCAGGCGAGAATTGACATTCCGCAGGTGACCCAGGATGGACTCGTGTTGGGACCTCTGACGGGACAGTTCATGACACAGTTCCGAGAGCGAGGGAGCTTGGGTGCCACCGGGTTCCATGGCCCGAGCAAACTGTAACGGGTCTGGGAGGCGAAACCTCTGAGCTACTATACAAGGGGACTGTAACGGGTCTGGGAGGCGGAACCTCTGAGCTACTAAACAAGGGGGCGGTCCTTGTACGGGAGCGGGTGGCGACCAGGCAGGCAGTCACAGCAGGTGACCGGGACAGTCTCTGGATGAACGGGCAGGAGGTCACGGCAAGTGACCGGGGCAGTCTCTGGATGAACGGGCAGGAGGTCACGGCAAGTGACCGGGACAGTCTCTGGATGAACGGGCAGAAGGTCACGGCAAGTGACCGGGGCAGTCTATGGGTAAAGGGTTGGTACGACCTGTGGGGGCTGATGGTAGACGTGAGATCCCAGGTGAGTAGGCGAGAGTCTCTGGATAAACGGGTGGTCACAGCATGTGACGGCGGAGCCTCCAGGAAGACCAACAGACAGGCAGCAGATGAGCGCTCCCAGGTGAGCGGGCAGAAGTCTCTGGACAGGCGGGTGGTCACAGCATGTGACGGCGGAGCCTCCAGGTAGGCTGGCAGACAGGCAGCAGATGAGCGCTCCCAGGTGAGCGGGCAGGAGTCTCTGGACAGGCAGGTGGTCACAGCACGTGACGGCGGAGCCTCCAGGTAGGCTTTCAGGCAGGTAGCAGATGTGCGCTCCCAGGTGAGCGGGCAAGCTGGTCCATAGACAGACTGACAGGAGTTGGAAGGCAGACCGTCGGACCTCAGGCTAGCAGGCAAGTAGCAGAATATCAGGCAGGAATGAGACAGCAAGCTGGCAGGAATCTGGCAGGTAACTGGCAGGTAACTGGCAACGGGACCTGAGGGCTGAAGCAGAGTAGTGAACAGTGCAACAACATTGCTCGGGCACCTCCATTTTGGAGGAGGTGCCTTATATATGGTGAAGTCCTCCGGCCATTGGCCGGGGACTCCTTAGGACGGTGCGCGCGGCCCCTTTAAGAGGGAGGGAGCGCGCGCGCGCCCTAAGCACAGTGGCCGGGAAGGAGCGCGCGCTGCCAGCAGAGCGGGAGGAGGACGCCGGGCTCGGAGCAGAGAGGTGAGGGGAACAGCGTCCCTGCCTAGCAGAGGGCAGGGACGCCGGCGCTACATCTTCTTTTTGCACCTTCGAAGAAAGTAGTCAATAAGAAACTCCATATACTTTGTGGAGGTAATTTTCACACCTTCAGTAACCCTACAGGAGCCTACCAGCTCTCTTCCCATAATTATGACACAAAATATGACTCTGCCAACTCCTTGCTGATGTTCCAGCCTTTTTGGGACATGGAGGCCATCCACCAACCATCTACTACTACATCCATCTGGACCATTCAGGGTTACACGGCACTCATCAGTAAACAATACTGTTTTAAAATTATCCTTCATGCATGTGTCGGCCCACTGCTACTGTTTCTGCTTGTGAGTATAGGTTAGGGGTGGCTGATTCATAGGTTTATACACAACTGCAAACCTCCGGAGAATCTTACACCTTGAGGTTCGCAGCAATCCAGAGCTCTAAATACATGTTTGCTGCTTTGTAATGGTATTTTAGCAGCTGCTCTCTTAATTCAATGAATTTGTCCGGCAGAAACCTTCCTCATTATGCCTTTATCTGCACAAACCCATCTGCGCTTTGCATTAGCCACAAATCTCTTCACAGTTTCACAGTATGATGATCGCGCTTAAGTCCTCGTGAAATATCTAATGTTTTCATACCTTTTCTAAGGCAGTGGACTATTTGACATTTTTCAACAGCACAGAGATCCCTTTTCTTTCCCCTATTGCTTGAAACCTGTGGCCTTCTTAACAATGTGGCAAATCCTTCTTAAGTGTTTTTCCATTAATTGGCTTCACCTGTCAAACTAATTATCACAGGTTTTTGAGATGGATTTCAGTGATCCAAAGAACCCCGGGACACCATACCATCTATGAAAAACAAAAAATTAAATCGTTATGACACATTCAATTTGGAATGTGGTGTATATGCAGTAGGACTGGTTATCCATCTATTAAGCTTGGTTCTGTTACAGTATCTGTCTACTGAGTGTCAGATCTTTGGTGAAGATATTTCTATATAGAGTCTGATGTGTGGAGTCACTCTATGGTTTTCAACTACTAGATTTATATTTGTGATGCTGATGTTCCACGTCCAGGAAAAATATAACATGGTCCAGTTTGATAGGAGTCAGTCGTCTGGGATCAGTACCTCCTCTATCAGCAGAATTTCCATCCTACTGCCTAGTTTTATGTGGAAGACTCATAATATGCCATACTGTATATCACTGTAAATCTTATTTCTGTGCAGTTGAAGCTCAGGTCTGTGCAGACACACTAGGTCAGGACTGTCGCATGCACATTATAAAACTTTACTCTGTCCCTAGTATTTTTTGAGATATGTAGAGTTAAGGACTTATATACAGGTTGATTGTAGCGCCGGCGTCCCTGCCCTCTGCTAGGCAGGGACGCTGTTCCCCTCACCCCTCTGCTCCAAGCCCGGCGTCCTCCTCCCGCTCTGCTGGCAGCGCGCGCTCCTTCCCGGCCACTATGCTTAGGGCGCGCGCGAGCGCTCCCTCCCTCTTAAAGGGGCCGCACGCGCCATCCTAAGGAGTCCCCGGCCAATGGCCGGAGGACTTCACCATATATAAGGCACCTCCTCCAAAATGGAGGTGCCCGAGCAATGTTGTTGCACTGTTCACTACTCTGCTTCAGCCCTCAGGTCCCGTTGCCAGTTACCTGCCAGATTCCTGCCAGTTTGCTGTCTGATTCCTGCCTGATATTCTGCTTACCTGCCTGCTAGCCTGAGGTCCGACGGTCTGCCTACCGACTCCTGTCAGTCTGTCTAAGGACCAGCTTGGCCGCTCACCTGGGAGCGCTCCTCTCCTATCTGCCTGCTATCCTGAGGTCCGACGGTCTGCCCTCCAACTCCTGTCAGTCTGTCTATGGACCAGCTTGGCCGCTCACCTGGGAGCGCACATCTGCTACCTGCCTGCTAGCCTACCTGGAGGCTCCGCCGTCACGTGCTGTGACCACCTGCCATTCCAGAGACTCCTGCCCACTCACCTGGGAGCGCACACCTGTTACTGCCTGCTAGCCTACCTGGAGGCTCCGCCGTCACGTGCTGTGACCACCTGCCATTCCAGAGACTCTCGATTGCTCACCTGGGAGCTCACATCTACCGTCTGCCTGTTAGCCTTCCTGGAGGCTCTGCCATCACAGGTCGTACCTACCCTTTACCCAGAGACTGCCCCGGTCACTTGCCGTGACCTCCTGCTCGTTCATCCAGAGACTGCCCCGGTCACTTGCCGTGATCTCCTGCCCGTTCATCCAGAGACTGCCCCGGTCACTTGCCGTGACCTCCTGCCCGTTCATCCAGAGACTGCCCCGGTCACTTGCCGTGACCTCCTGCCCGTTCATCCAGAGACTGCCCCGGTCACTTGCCGTGACCTCCAGCCTGTTCACTCAGAGACTGTCCCGGTCACCTGCTGTGACTGCCTGCCCGTCTTCCCTGGTCGCCACCCGCTCCCTTACAAGGACCGCCCCCTTGTATAGTAGCTCAGAGGTTCCGCCTCCCAGACCCGTTACAGTTTGCTCGGGCCAGTGAAACCCGGTGGCACCCAAGCTCCCTCACTCTCGGACCTGTGTTATGAACTGTCCCGTCAGAGGTCCCAACAGGAGTCCATCCTGGGTCACCTGCGGAATGTCAATACTCGCCTGGACACTCTGACTGCTCCACCAGCAACCACCGCCAGAGCCATGACTCGCAATCCGGCAGCTCCGCTGCCCACCAATACTATGGTATCCTACCCCGGACCCCGGCTTTCTGCACCTCCTCGCTTCGGAGGCGACTCCGCTCAGGCTCGGGGCTTTATAAATCAGTGCACCCTGCACTTTGAACTCCTGTCATACCAGTTTAACTCTGATCGGGCCAAAATTGCCTTCATCATGTCCCATCTCACCGGGGAGTCCCTGGCCTTGCTAAATCCTCTATGGGAGAGAGGAGACCCCCTGGTGTCCGACTTGCCTGCCTTTCTCACGGCTTTCCGGAAAGTCTTCGACGAACCTGGACGGAAGACCTCATCCGCATCATCTCTGCTACGCCTCCGTCAGGGAAGTCTCACCGTGGGCCAATATGCCATACGGTTCCGTACCCTTGCCTCGGAGCTGGCCTGGGATAACGACGCTCTGGTATCTGTCTTCTGGGAAGGTCTGTCCGGCTGTATCAAAGATGAACTTGCCGGTCGAGACATTCCTACCACTCTCGATGACCTAATAACTCTTGCCACCCGGATTGACCTACGGTTCCAGGAGCGTGCCAAAGAAGTCACCCGTGAGAGGAGGTTTCCACGTCTAGCTCCTACTTTTCAGAAATCCGTCACTCCCTCCGTTTCTCCCCAGGTACACTCTCCTGAGCCTATGCAGGTCGACCAGACCAAGATGGTCAAAACCCGTCAGGACTTACGCCGTGCCGAGGGGAGCTGCTTGTACTGTTGCAGTAAGGAGCACCGGATCCGTACCTGCCCGGAGAGGTCGGGAAACGCCTGTGTCTAGGTTCGCTCAGAGAGGTCGACCTAGACAAGAATAAATCCTCTCCATCTCTGCTGCTGTCATTCTCAATTATCTGCGGGGAGAATCGTTATTTCGAACTAGCCCAACTTGACTCTGGAGCGGCCGGGAATCTTATTTCACAGGCTCTGGTAGAAAAATACCGCATTCCCACCAAACCTCTGGCTATACCATTATCTGTCGCTGCTGTGGATGGGGGCCTCTTACCACGTCCCATCCAACTCATCACCGAATCCGTAACTCTGCAGGTGGGAATGCTGCATTCTGAGAGCATCTCTTTTCATGTTCTGCCTGGACTCTCTCACGCCCTCTTACTAGGTCTACCTTGGCTCCAGAGACATGCACCCGTGCTTGACTGGCAGACCGGAGAAGTCCTTCGCTGGGGACAGGACTGTCGTAAGACTTGTTTGGTTCCTGTTCATCCCGCCCGTCCTTCTCCTACCCCAACTAATCTACCTGGACTTCCGATTCCCTATTGGTCATTTGCTGATGTCTTTAATAAAAAGGAGGCAGAGACATTACCCCCTCATAGACCATACGACTGTCCTATCGACCTGTTACCCGGTACTACGCCTCCCCGTGGGCGTATTTACCCATTGTCCGCTGCTGAGACCCGGTCGATGTCCGAATATATTGAGGAGAATTTGGCCAGGGGATTCATCCGGAAATCTACCTCCCCGGCGGGAGCAGGATTCTTTTTCGTCAAAAAGAAGGACGGCTCTCTCCATCCCTGTATAGACTATAGAGGCCTTAACCAGATCACGGTGAAGAATAAGTACCCCCTTCCGCTCATTCCAGAATTATTTGATCGTCTGAGGGGGGCTAGAATCTTCACCAAACTGGACCTCCGTGGGGCGTACAACCTGGTCCGTATCCGTCAAGGGGATGAATGGAAGACTGCATTCAACACCCGGGACGGCCACTATGAATATCTGGTAATGCCCTTTGGTCTCTGTAACACTCCTGCGGTCTTTCAAGAGTTGGTCAATGACATCTTCCGTGATCTTCTCTACTCCTGCGTAGTGGTGTACCTGGACGACATCTTCGTCTTCTCTCCGGATCTCCAGACTCACCGGAGAGACGTTCGTCAGGTCCTGCTCAGGCTCAGGCAGAATCACCTCTTCGCTAAATATGAGAAGTGCCTCTTTGAGCAGACCTCGCTTCCGTTTTTGGGCTACATTATTTCTCAGACCGGCCTTCGAATGGATCCAGAGAAACTGTCTGCCATCGAGAAATGGCCCCGACCGGAGGGGTTGAAGGCCATTCAGCGGTTCCTGGGCTTCGCCAACTACTACCGCCTCTTCATACCGCACTTCTCTTCCCGGACTGCCCCAATTTCCGCGCTCACCCGTAAGGGCACTAATCAAAGAGTGGCCGCCCGAAGCAGAGGAGGCCTTTCTTTCCTTAAAACAGGCCTTCTCTTCCGCCCCGGTGCTGCATCGCCCAGATGGCAACAAGCAGTTCTTCCTGGAGGTTGACGCCTCCTCCTCTGGAGCCGGAGCGGTACTTACCCAAAAATCATCTTCCGGGAGAATGGTAACTTGTGGCTTCTTCTCCAAACTCTTCTCCTCTTCTGAGCGCAACTATTCCATAGGAGATCGAGAGTTATTGGCCATCAAGCTGGCATTGGAGGAGTGGCGTTACCTGCTCGAAGGGGCTCTTCACCCGGTAATAATTTACACTGACCACAAGAACTTGGCTTACCTCCAGCATGCCCAGAGACTTAACCCGCGCCAAGCTCGGTGGTCCTTGTTTTTTGCTCGCTTTGATTTTATTCTTCATTTTCGCCCGGCTGACAAAAACATCAAGGCGGACGCCTTGTCCCGATCCTTTCTGGTGTCTGATCTCGAGGAGGAACCGAAACACATCATCGATCCCGCCAGAGTAATGCAGGTGGCTCCCGTGAGTCTAAATCGTCTCCCTCCCGGTAAGACGTTCGTATCAGTACCTGATCGGGAGAAGATCCTACACTGGGGTCACTCGTCTAAACTAGCTGGCCACGCCGGTCAGAAAAAGACCCTCCAGCTTATTACCCGGCACTACTGGTGGCCTACCCTGCACAAGGACGTAATAGACTTTGTTTCTGCCTGTGTGTCCTGCGCCCGCAACAAGGTTCCGAGACACCAGCCAGCCGGTCGCCTCCTTCCACTCCCAGTACCTGCTGCCCCCTGGCAGCATATAGCAATGGACTTTATAACTGATCTCCCCGTCTCTGCCAGTTGTACGGTCATTTGGGTGGTCGCTGACCGCTTTTCCAAGATGGCTCATTTCGTTCCCCTGCCAGGCCTCCCGTCTGCACCAGAGCTGGCTAAAGACTTTATCCGCCACATCTTCCGTCTTCATGGCCTGCCCCTCCACATCGTGTCGGATCGTGGGGTACAGTTCACCTCACGCTTCTGGAGAGCAACTTGTAAACTGCTAGACGTCACCCTGGACTTCTCCTCCGCTTACCACCCACAGTCTAATGGTCAAGTGGAGCGGATCAATCAGAACCTGACCAGTTACCTCCAGCACTTCGTTAATGCCCACCATTCAGACTGGGTGGTCTCCTGCCATGGGCCGAATTTTCTTACAACAATCACGAGAGCGAATCTTCCTCCAAATCCCCGTTTTTTGTTGTCTTCGGTCAGCATCCTCGGATCCCATTTCCCGTCTCCACCTCGGTGGACAATCCGGCTGCGGAATCTCTTGTTAACAAATTTTCCTCCATATGGGAGAGTACCCGATCCGCACTCCTTCTGTCATCCGAGCGTATGAAAAGACATGCTGACAAAACACGTCTGGATCCTCCTCAATTCCGTCCAGGGGATAAGGTCTGGCTCTCGTCCAAGTATGTCCGGCTCAAGATTCCTTCCTATAAGTTAGGGCCTCAGTTCATCGGTCCTCTGGAGGTCATCAATCAGATCAACCCGGTGGCCTATAAATTGAAACTCCCGGCCAACTTGCAGATCCCTAACTCCTTCCATGTATCTCTCCTCAAACCTGTGGTACTTAACTCTTTTTCCAAGTCTACAGGTACGCCTCCTGCTCCGGTTTCCGCTGAAAACGAATTTGAGGTAGAGAACATTCTGGCCACCAAAAGGGTAAGAGGGAAGACCTTTTTTTTAGTAGATTGGAAGGGGTTTGGTCCTGAAGAGAGAACGTGGGAGCCCCGGGAGAACATCCATGCCCCTCTCATCCTAGATAAATTTCTCTCTGGCCTAAAAAAGGGGGGGCCTAAAGGGGGGGGTACTGTAGCGCCGGCGTCCCTGCCCTCTGCTAGGCAGGGAGGCTGTTCCCCTCACCCCTCTGCTCCGAGCCCGGCGTCCTCCTCCAGCTCTGCTGGCAGCGCGCGCTCCCTCCCGGCCACTACGCTTAGGGCGCGCGCGCGCGCTCCCTCCCTCTTAAAGGGGCCGCGCGCCGTCCTAAGGAGTCCCCGGCCAATGGCCGGAGGACTTCACCATATATAAGGCACCTCCTCCAAATTGGAGGTGCCCGAGCAATGTTGTTGCACTGTTCACTACTCTGCTTCAGCCCTCAGGTCCCGTTGCCAGTTACCTGCCAGATTCCTGCCAGTTTGCTGTCTGATTCCTGCCTGATATTCTGCTTACCTGCCTGCTAGCCTGAGGTCCGACGGTCTGCCTACCGACTCCTGTCAGTCTGTCTAAGGACCAGCTTGGCCGCTCAACTGGGAGCGCTCCTCTGCTACCTGCCTGCTAGCCTGATGTCCGACGGTCTGCCCTCCAACTCCTGTCAGTCTGTCTATGGACCAGCTTGGCCGCTCACCTGGGAGCGCACATCTGCTACCTGCCTGCTAGCCTACCTGGAGGCTCCGCCGTCACATGCTGTGACCACCTGCCATTCCAGAGACTCCTGCCCGCTCACCTGGGAGCGCACACCTGTTACCTGCCTGCTAGCCTACCTGGAGGCTCCGCCGTCATGTGCTGTGACCACCTGCCATTCCAGAGACTCTCGCTTGCTCACCTGGGAGCTCACATCTACCGTCTGCCTGCTAGCCTACCTGGAGGCTCTGCCATCACAGGTCGTACTTACCCTTTACCCAGAGACTGCCCCGGTCACTTGCCGTGACCTCCTGCTCGTTCATCCAGAGACTGCCCCGGTCACTTGCCGTGATCTCCTGCCCGTTCATCCAGAGACTGCCCCGGTCACTTGCCGTGACCTACTGCCCATTCATCCAGAGACTGCCCCGGTCACTTGCCGTGATCTCCTGCCCGTTCATCCAGAGACTGCCCCGGTCACTTGCCGTGACCTCCTGCCCGTTCATCCAGAGACTGCCCCGGTCACTTGCCGTGACCTCCAGCCTGTTCACTCAGAGACTGTCCCGGTCACCTGCTGTGACTGCCTGCCCGTCTTCCCTGGTTGCCACCCGCTCCCTTACAAGGACCGCCCCCTTTTATAGAAGCTCAGAGGTTCCGCCTCCCAAACCCGTTACATTGATGGACTGCGATAATAGACCAGGTAAAAGTGGCAGCTTTAGTTCACATTGGCAAAACCTGGTGACAGGTACACTTTAAAGCCTTTTTACCTCTACTCCCTTTTTGAATCAGCCAGAAATAAACACAAAGAAATTCCTGAAACTTTTTCCGCTAATTTTTGGGTATGAAACACTTCCAAATGTCCTCAAATTTTTGTGCAACTTGGAAGTTGAGCAAAAATGTTGTGACTTTGGTGTTTTTATGCCACTTTTGAACATCTCCACCGAAATGGGAGGATCATCAGTGGGATGGGATGTGGCTATGCCCTCTTATCTGATTCATGGACATTTTTGCCTAATGTGGTATAAATTTTGCAAGAAATGTACTCAAGTCAGGTACTGGAGTTCATTCCTGGCAGAAGTGAATGGCACATGTAAGATACGCCTAATTCATTAAGTGGCATGTGCCTCATCATTATTTAAGCACTTCTTACACTATAGCACACCTTCATTAAGACTATCATAACATACGCCAGTCTTAAAAAGTCAGGGCCAATAAGTAGAGGCTGTTAACTGATGTTTGCTATATCTTTGATATAAAAACTAGTCCCGGTATATCAATGTGATATATTCAGCAATTTTGGTGTTTCCATTTTAATATATATCCGGCAGTCTCAGTGTCTCCTATGTGATGCATGTATACCAGCTTCAGTTTCTCCTATGTTATCTATATACAGCAGTCTCAGTGTCTGCTGTGTGATGTACAATATACAGTATACAGTTGTCCCAGTGTATCCTATATGATGTATATTCAACAGTCTCAGTGTATCCTATGTAATGTATATGCAGCAGTCTCCATATCTCCTATGTGATAAATCTTCAGCAGTGCCTGTTTAATCTATGTAATGTATCTGCAGCAGTCTCATTTTCTCCTATATGATATCTGCGGCAGTCCCCTAATTATCACAGATGCTTGAGATTGATTTCAGCAATCAAAAGAGCCTTAAGACACAATACCTTCCATGAGTTTATTTGTAAAATAAAATTTTATCTTTCTGACAGTTAAATAAAATTTACATAATAATTTGGAATTGTTCTCCTGCAGGATCTAGGTGTCCAGCGCATATGCTCTCCTTTGTGTTGATGTCAATGCTAACAGGTCTTCAAATAGTGAAATGCCTTTAAAGTCTTCAGGCAGAGAAGAATTCATGAATTATTTTTTCTTTCTTGTGAATAAAATGAATATGTGCAGTGACATCATGTGAGAGATAAGCTAGTAGTGTTTGAAATATGATCACCAGTTCCCCGTGGTTTTCATTCAGTACAAGGCAAGTGAGGAAGTCTGTGAGGAAATCTTCAATGCTGTCTGCTTTACCAGACTGATATGCCCCTAAAATGTGAGTTGTCCCTGCATAACCAGTGATCTATATCTGCAATTTTTAGTTATGGAAAGCAAAAGCAGTTGGAGTGCCAATGGTGAAGAGCCTGAGGTTTGGGGAGGGAAATGAAGGGGGAGATGTTGTGACCACTCACCTGGTCCTGTTGTGCAAAGGAGCCCCGCACAACAAGGGAAAACGCTTCCAGGTGGGAGTCTGTATGATGACCGCAGCTTAGCAGGAACTGCTGTAGGGAGTTTCTGTCTGCTTCAGCGTTCACATGACCAGGACCGTGTGACCGAAGTGGGCGTTCCACAATGACATCACGGCAGGTCCTGTAGTAGGCTAGTTGTAAACAGAGTAGCTTCCACCGCTCTCCACAGGGGAGATTAGCAATCAAGAAAGAAGGAATTGTGCAGTGTTAGTGAAGCGCTAGAACAACTAGACAGGGGATTAGGTTATAACACACAAACCTTTTATTGTTTAGTACACTCTCTAACGCCACGACGCGTTTCGTTAGCAGATGCTATCTTCCTCAGGTAGATAGCGTCTGCTATCGAAACTCGTCGTGGCATTAGAGAGCGTACTAAACAATAAAAGGTTTGTGTGTTATAACCTAATCCCCTGTCTAGTAGTTCTAGCGCTTCACTAACACCGCACAATTCCTTCTTTCTTGATTTTTAGTTATGGGGCTTCTAAGTCCTCCTCCACTATGTTTACATATCACTAACCGTTTATGTGTACTAGTCTGTCATCTTATTTTCTACATGTGATGTGTTTCCACGCAGAGTATTTACCTAATTTTGTATTTTCTTGGAGGTTGCTTCCAGGTCTTTGTGAAATGATGAATTTAAATCCACCAGCAAGGATTTCATAATAGACATTGCTAGTGAGCCATTTGTATTTTGTACAAATCTGTAGATTGTAAGCCCCCCGCGGGCAGGGTCTTCGCTCCTCCTGTACCAGTCTCCAGCTTGTATTGTTCAAATTTACTGTAATTGTTGGCACTTTGTATATCCCTTTCACATGTAAAGCGCCATGGAATAAATGGCGCTATAATAATAAATAATAATAATCTGTACTATGGATGCCTTGAAGAGTAACAATTATGGCTGAAAGTGTTGGTACCCTTGAAATTGCTCCTGAAAATGATGTATTTCTCAAAGAAAATTATTGCAATTACACATGTTTTGTTATACACATGTTTATTTCCTTTGTATGTATTTAACTCCTTTAAAGTATTAGTACGCCCCAGGCCATCACCCCCGGTTCAGTGCGGACTACGGCGCTGAGCCTGCACTGAACCGGGCACATGCCAGCTGATCTATACAGCTGATATGTGCCCACAACAGCCGCGGGTGGAATCGCGAGCCACCCGCTGCTGTTAACCAGTTAAATACTGCTCTGACTGCGGCATTTAACATCACCGCGCCAGAAGCACAGCATTAGCCCTGCCCATCAGTGACCCCGTCACATGATTGTGGGTCACCGATGGGTTGGCATGACAATCCAGGGTCTGCAGCAGACCCCTGTGGTTGTCATGTCACAATTGCTATGAGCACCACCCAGTGGTCGGCGCTCATAGCAAGTGAGCATTTCTACTGCATACGGGCGATCTGCTCACCGCCTGTATGCAGTAGAAGCAATCAGACAACTGCTGCTTCTACTTTCCTATGGAGACTACTGAAGCAGGCAAAAAGTGTAAAGAAAAATGTTTTTAAAAATATTTTAAAAATTAAAAAAAATAAAAGTTTAAATCACCCCCCTTTCGCCCACATACACATATTTGGTATCGCCGCATTCAGAATCACCTGATTTATCGAAATAAAAAAATAATTAATCCAATCGGTAAATGGCGTAATGAGAAAAAAAACTTCAGAATTACTTTTTTTTGGTCACCGCAACAGTGCAATAAAATGCAATAACGGGCGATCAAAACATTGCATCTACAACAAAATGGTATCAATTAAAACGTCTGCTCGGCGCGCAAAAAAATAGCCTACACCCGGCCCCAGATGCCGAAAAATGGAGATGCTACGGGTCTCGGAAAATGGCGCCTTTTTTAACTTTTTTTTAGCAAACTTCGGATTTCTTTTCACCACTTAAATAAAAAGGAACATATACATATTTGGTGTCCACGAACTCATAATGACCTGGATAATAAGAGTGGTCATTTTTAGCATTCACTTAATGCGGTAAAAAAAAACAACTGTGGTATTGCACTTTTTTTGCAATTTCACCGCACTTGGAATTTTTTTCCTGTTTTCCAGTACACAATATGATAAAACCAGAAATATCGTTCAAAAGTACAACTTGTCCTGCAAAAAATAAGCCCTCACACAGCCATATTGACCCAAAAATATAAACACTATGGCTCTGTGAACAAGGGGAGCAAAAAACGAAAACACAAAAACGGGAAATCCCAAAGTCCTTAACTGATTAAACAACACAAAAAAACGGAGAAAAAAAGATCAAATTTGACATAATTTCACAAAAAAACCTCAAAAATGGCCCATACAAAATTGTTGGCAACCTCAAATTAATATTTGGTTGCATTCTCTTTGGAATAAATCATTGCAATCAATCGCTTCTCATAACTATCAACAAGCTTCTTGCACCTCTCAACAGGAATTTTGAACCACTCTTCTTTTGTAAACTGTTCCTGGTCTCTCATATTTGAGAGGTGCCTTGTCCCAACAGCAATATAAGATCTCTCCAAAGGTGTTTAGTGTGATTTAGATCTGTACTCATTGCTGGCCGCTTCAGAACTATCTAGTGCTTTGTTTCCATCCATATCTGGGTGCTTCTTGAAGTATGATTGAGGTCATTGTCCTACTGCCATTTTCTCCATATTTTTTGTGTTGTTCCAATAAACAAAAAGGAAATAAACATGTGTATAACAAAACATGTGTAATTTCAAGAATTTTCTGGGAGAAATACTTCATTTTCTGGAACAATTTCAAGGTTGCCAAAACGTTCAGCCATGACTGTATATGGGATTGTGATCATCAGGCTTCTTTATTGCGTATGCATAGATTGCTTTAGAGGGATGGGGTTTTAGTAAGTGTCGAGTAACTTACTGGATGCACTGTTAAGGCAGCTGCTGACTCACGAGCAATGCTGTCCTGGTCTGCTAGAAAAGCGGCTGTGGTGGTGGAAACAGGAGAGACTGGTGATGAGTTCTTCAGTAAGAATTTGTTCTGAAGGCACTGGGAGAGACTCACCAGAAAAGAATAAACCAGAAATGAATGGCTAGCACTCTTTGTTGTCTCACTATATTTCGAGATCTCAGTTAGTGATAAGCGATCACTAAAATGCTGGGGTACTCGTTGCTTGGGTCAAGCAAATTGGAATACCCCGGTGCTCGACCCGAGCAACGAGCCCAATGTAAGTCTATGGGAAACTCGAGAATTTTTCTGGCGGCTCCCCCAGGCAGTCTACAGAGAGCATTTCTGACTCCCAGGTCACTGCTGTCAACAACGTTGTCAGAGTATTACTCCACTTTTACTGACTCACAATAAAACATGCAAAAAAGAAACCAAAATGGATTTTCCAGGGAAATATGTTAAGGAACATCCTTTGTAGGGCACTGACTTGTATATAACGCAAAATAAATAACCAAAACCAAAAATACTCCTCCACACCTTGGGTAATGTAGAAAAAATATTTCAGCTCACCTGGGTCAGCCTGCTCGGTCCACTTTCTCATGAGGCACGGTGCTCGGATTGTAAAGATCCCCGTCTGGGAGACATTAGGCAGTGATGAAGAGGTAGTTATCCAGCAACTCGTGAAAGTGACTTAAAAAATAGCCTTTATTTTGAAAAAATTTAAACCATGAGACCATGATGCAAATAAAAGCATACAGAGGTTTACGCGTTTCGGATACGTAGATCCTTATTCATAGCAATGAATAAGGATTTATTTATCCGAAACGCGTGAGCCTCTGTACGCTTTTATTTGCACCATGGTCTCATGGTTTTAATTTTTTCAAAATAAAGGCTATTTTTTAAGTCACTTTCACGAGTTGCTGGATAACTACCTCATCATCTCCTCCACACCTTGGGCTATGTTCACACATAGCATTTTTGATGCGTTTTTGCACTTTTGCATTGCTTTCAACAAAGACAAATGCATTCACTAGGAAATGTCATTTTAGCATTTTACAACCTTATCTGGCCATGTGGTGTGTGACACATCATCAGACACATGCATACAGTGCTGAAAAGACATGCAAACAGCATGGAGAAGACCTCTGGAAGCAATTCTGAATCCCAGGTCACTGCCTAAAAGTGTGCCCATGATAAGTTATCCTTGGCGCATGCGAAGATGCCTCCCGCCAAGCACATGTCATTGCTGACTTGTAACAATCACCGTCCACACTCTTGTCCCAGTGCAGCGTTCAGTTGTCCCTACCCCATTCCTTGGAATGCAAGCGCAAGTATACAGCCAGCCACCCACCCTTCCACAGGCCGCAATACAATACTGCCAAATTTTTGACAGCTGCTTGCACTTGAAATGTGTCCTTTTAGTCTCGTGGAGGCGAAAGCTGTCCACATTCTTATGGCGGCAGTGACCGGGTATCCATACTCGGTCCCCAGCCGCCAATATTTTTCCAGGTATCGTCTCCGCCTTCCAGAAGCTCGGGTCCCACAACATTACCCGTGCCCTCCCCAGTGCATTTACTGGGAAGGACCGCCTAACTACAAACACGTGGACAGGTGAATGTGGCCAGGGACAGGACAAAGCCAGTCCACAGCTTTTTTTGCTGAGTTGTATTTAGCTCGGTGAAAGGACTGGCATAGAGGGAAACCGTAGCTACTCTGGGTGTCATTTCTCCCAGGAAGTCCTCTAATGCAGCTTGTTACAGAAGCAATGGCAGCCAGTCCAACATCAACTCGCACTTGTTGGTGGTGCTTTGACACACAAACATCTTTCTTTGCGCATTAAATTTCATGAACACAGAGTTGGACAATGGCCTGATCTGCAATGCGGTTTGAGAAATAACATGCATAAGCACGTCCAATCCACATTAAAAAAGTAGCCATAGAGTGTCGGGGAACCTTCCCCCACACTTATCTTAGCCTGGACTGCTTCTCAGCAGGGTTGGACGGTCCCACCAGAGACTCCTCTGTTGTGCCCTGGCTTCCACCTCAGTAGAATTCATGATAGCACTAACTTTGCAGCTGCTATTGGGCTCTTGAGCGGGGGAGAAAGTTGAGCCCTCAGAATCAAATCCTCTGGTGGGCACAATGTTTTTCAATCTGAAACAGTTTCTCAGTGGGAGTTGTATTTCACCACAGCCAAATTCTTTAGCTCGGTGAAAGGACTGGCATATATGGAAACCGTATTTACTCCGGCTGTCATTTCTCCATCACAAGATTCCGCCCATTGTCACACATGACCATGCCTGGCTGTATGTTCAGCGGTGAGAGTCACAGATCAGGCTGCTGTGTTACAGCTTTCAACAACTCTGCAGCTCTGGGAGGTTTGTCATCTAAGCATTAAGCATTTTATCTTCAGCACAGCCTGTTGCCGCTTGGCGAAGGCAGTGCTGCAGTGCTGTCTACTTGTGTCTGATGTGGTCATTTCAGAGATGGAGGAGGAGGTGCAAGAGCTGAACAATGTGATTACATTGAGGTTAAATTGGTGACGCTGTTTTTTATACTAAAGAAAGATCCTATTGTTTTGGGTTTTTTTATTTTAACGTTATTATTTAAGACAAATGTATTTACCGGGAAATGTCATTTTAACATTTTACAACCTTATCTGGCAATGTGGTCTGTGACACATCATCAGACACATCCTGTTTTATTTATGATAGAGGGACTCTGAAAGTCATAAAGCCTATTATCATAGGGCCATCAGACGGCCCATGCTATTCTTAAAAGGCCTGCAGTCAGCCCCTGTTATTGCTAGAGAGCCATCAGCCTGCTATGCTTTGTTGTTCCCATTCTTAAAAAGTGGGTCTCCTATACTGTTATTGTGCATGCAGTGACTGCAAGGGCTGCCAAAAATTAGGACCAAACCAAATACTCCTTTGAAGAGACATGAAGGAGGGTCTCAGTAAAACAAATGTTCACATTATGAATGAGTGGGTCTCCTATAGTGGTAATGCACATGCTGTGACTGCAAGGGCTGCCAAAATTTGTGAAAAACCCCACTAAGAATTTAAAGACACATAGAGCAGGGCCACATTAACGACAAATTCCCATTAGAAAGGAGAGAGTCTGCTATACAGTTATAGGGTATGCAGTGAGTTCAACGGCTGACCAAATTTAGGAAAAACCCCACTAAGTATTTAAAGACACATAGAGCAGGGCCACAGTAATGACAAATTCCCATTAGAAATGAGAGAGTCTGCTATACAGTTATAGGGTATGCAGTGAGTCCAATGGCTGACCAAATTTAGGAAAAATCCAACTAAGAATTTAAATACACATAGAGCATGGCCACATTAACAAGTACGATATGTTCCCATTAGAATGGAGAGGGTCTGCTATACAGTTATAGGGTATGCAGTGAGTCCAACGGCTGACCAAATTAAGAAAAAACCCCACTAAGAATTTAAAGACACATAGAGCAGGGCCACAGTAACAAGTACGACATGATCCCATTAGAAAGGAGAGGGTCTGCTATACAGTTGCAGGGTATGCAGTGAGTCCTACAGTTGACCAACTTAAGAAAAAGACCCACTATGAATTTAACGACACATAGAGCAGGGCCACAGTAATGACAAATTCCCTTTAGAAAGGAGAGAGTCTGCTATGCAGTTATAGGGTATGCAGTGAGTCCAAGGGCTCTCCAAATTTAGGAAAAACCCCACTAAGAATTTAAAGACACATAGAGCAGGGCCACAGTAAGGACAAATTCCCATTAGAAAGGAGAGAGTCTGTTATACAGTTTTAGGGTATGCAGTGAGTCCAATGGCTGACCAAGTTTAGGAAAAACCCCACTAAGAATTTAAAGACACATAGAGCAGGGCCAAAGTAACAAGTACGACATGTTCCCATTAGATAGGAGAGGGTTTGCTATTCACTTATAGAGTGTGCAGTGAGTCCAACGGCTGACTAAATTTAGGAAAAACCCCACTAAGAATTTAAAGACACATTACAGAGCAGGGCCACAGTAATGACAAATTCCCATTAGAAAGGAGAGAGTCTGCTATGCAGTTATAGGGTATGCAGTGAGTACAAAGGCTGACCAAATTTTGGAAAAATCCCACTAAGAATTTAAATACACATAGAGCATGGCCACAGTAACAAGTGCGACATGTTCCCATTAGAAAGGAAAGGGTTTGCTATACAGTTATAGGGTATGCAGTGAGTCCAACGGCTGACCAAATTTAGGAAAAACCCCACTAAGAATTTAAAAACACATAGAGAAGGGCCACAGTAACCAATACGACATGTTCCCATTTGAAAGGAGAGGGTCTGCTATACAGTTATAGGGTATACAGTGAGTTTAACAGCTGACCAATTTTATGAAAAACTCCACTAAGAATTTGAAGACTGAAATGCAGCAGCTTGCTTGGCATTATGGTAATGGTCCAGGATGTGTTTTGGCCGACCATGTACCTTCCCCTCAGGTGACTGATCACATGACTGTGACATAGTGCAGGTTCTGTGCACATAGAATGTCTGATCACATGACTGTGACATCAGCACAGGTCCTGTGGGTGTGTACTACAGGATATATAAACCCTGGTAGTCTTGAGACAGGGTGTGTAAGGTGTGAGGCCTGTTCCCGTGTGGGACACCGTTAGTGAGAAGCCTGGTAAAGCCTGAAAGGTCGAGGCTGGATCCTTGGGTGTAAGCAATGCCAGTGGCCTTGGAGGGCAGAGGCTTGAAAGACAAGAAGCCTGAAAGGCAGAGGCTGGATGTTGGCTGTGTAAGCATACCAGTAGCCTTGGATGGTACAAGGGCTGGAGACCCCCACCTGGGAAGCCTAAAAGCCACAGTGGTGGCAGAATAAACCTGAAACAGCTAAAACCCGCCAAAGGTAAAAACACTGCGTTATATGGACATTTATGCTGTTGCCTAGCTGAGGGCTGTAACTGGAGCCAAGTGGACGTGTTAGTCGCTGGAAAGGCTCCAGAATGTTATGTGTGTAATATGCCGGTGAGCCACTAAGATGGACTGTGTGATAAGCAGTTATGAAGTGCAATAAACTGCTGAAGTGTGAATACTGAAAAACGTGGCTGGTGTGCTTTAATTGACCCAGTGCAGCGAGTGTCCCCCAATATGATGACTAGCGCTGCCTTACATGTGGTTCGAGAATGGGGGCAATTGCAGCCCGGTTGCTAGGGGCATCCGCAGGGGCATCCGCAGCCCGGTTGCAAGGGGAAACGGCAGCCTTGTTGCTGGAGGTAACGGCATTGAACTACGAGTGTGGATGCAAGCATCTTGCTGTGGCTCGGCGAGGTCACGAAGATTAAAGCATCTGGCTGCAACTCGGTGGGGTTGCGAAGATTGTTGTCGCACTCAAACCTGGTTTTGCTGTGGCTCGGCGGGGACACGAAGATTAACGCATCTTTTGGTAACTCGGCAGGGGTTGCGAAAATTGTCGTCGCACTCAAACCTGGCGGGGCCACGAAAATTTTTCCGGGGAAAGCGGTGAAGTGTGTAGTGTGAATTGTGTACCGCAATGGCTGTGAATGGTGCAGTATCTCCAGACGGAATGGAGAAGGGGTTAGATGACCGGCTGCAAACGTCCTTCAGAAAAATGGAGTGTCCTGAAGAAATGCAGGAGCAGATAAAGATGGCTGTGAAGGGAGCAGCAAATGAGTCTGAAGCTATTGAGCGATTAAAGTGCCTGTTAAAACCGCAGCAGGAATTTGAGAAACGTCTACTGAACATGGTGCTGGAACCGCAGGAGCTGTGGGCACCGTATAGAATGGAGGCAGTGAGCCATTCTGTGAACTCTCCGGGGGCGCCATTGTTGTCCCAGAGTGCCCGGGGAGGTGATAAGAGCTGTTGTGAACTGAGTCCTAAGACTATTGTTGATTTTTCTTGTAAAAATTCCCCTACCGATGTGGTTGTTCAAAAGGGGGTGAAGTCTAAAAAAGGGGCGGTTGTTCAAAACAGCGTGGAGTATAGAAAATCAAAAAAATTTACTGTTGGTGGGTTGGTACCACCTAAAAATGACAATGTGACTGTTGATAATGGAGTAGCTCCAGTAGAAGGGGGTGACGTCAAGTTGGGAGGTGACTTGCTCATCCACAACACCATAGGGAGTGACGCAGACCCCACAACTGACGGTGACACTACAAAAGTTGAAAGAGAGGTCAGTCAGGAGGGGCTAGATGAGGGGAGAGAGTCCCCCTCTCATCGTTGATGGCGCAAGGGCCACAAAAAGGTTGCTCCTGTAGTCTTTGCTGAAAGTGAAAATAAAGAAAATGTAGTACTGTGTGCCTTTGTTTCAAGTGTGGATCCTCCTTTAGAGGCAGAAGAGGAGGTGACGTTGCCAGTAGCAACCTCCGGTACAGTACTGAGTCAGAAGGATCTGACAGCCCAGAAAGAGGAGACGGCCAGTCATGACAAAGAGCTGGAGCCTATCAGGCAGCAGTATCAGAGTGACGTGCAGCAACTAAGGAAAAACCTGGAGAATGTGTCCTCAGACCAGCTGAACCTGGAGTCTGAACAGCAGAAAATATACCAGGTTGTGAGGAACTGGCATCGAGACCTGGAGGGAAGCGACGAGGAGGTTAACCAATGGAAGGAAGCGTTCTACGAAATAGAGGAGGACCGCCGCAAAATCAAGGAGGAGTTTTTTCAATTGGAGATTGACAAAGCAGAGTGTGAAGATGAGTTGTGCGAGGTGAAAGGTCGCTTCTCTCTGGTACAGTAGGAGCTGTCTGCCCTCAAGGAGGCGCTGCAGGATGAAGTTTCTGGGAGTCAACAAAACCTAGAACGACTGCGCGAACAGTTCAACCGGGAGCTGTGTGAATCCAAGAAGGAATATAGTGAATGCAGTGGGGAACTGCAACAAATTAAAAGAGACTATGAGGATCTCCTCAGGGTTAAAGAAAAACTAGAGGATGATAAGGCGGGTGCAGAACACATGCGCCAAGTGGCTGAGACCACTCTTCAGGACACCCTTGATGAAAATGGTGATCTCTGCAGAAAGACTCTAGGTCTGGAGGCATAGGTGAAGGAGCTTCAGACGTTCTGTGATAATCTCCAGAGGGCAGAGCCGTGCCTTAAGGAAAGAATCAGCAAGATGGAAGCTGAGCGGAAAAAGATGGAGGAGTCTATCGGAGAAGCCACAGACCAGGGCCAGGAGTTGGCCACTGTAGTTGAGAGATATGAAACAGATACCTCCTCAAATAATGTGAGCTCGGATGATTCGGTGTATGTAGGAGCCGAGATCAAGGAGCTCAAGGAGTTGCCACAAGCCCATATGATGCAAGAGAAGCTTGAGAGACTGGCTGTTGAGAGCCGAGTGGGCTCATTGGAGACAGAGAGGTCAGAGAGAACTCTACTGTTAAAGGAGCAGTTGAAGCAGGAAGAGTTTCAGAGATGGGCTGCTGAGAGGCGAGTAGCTGAGCTAGAGGAAGAAGTTTTCAAGCTCAAAGGTCGCCTAGCAAAGTATCACTCAGTGAACGAGGCCTCTTTGGAGAAGGAAAAGGAATAAAAAGTTGCACTCACTCCCTTATACCATGAGAAGGTGGACCTGAGGAGAGCTAAGAGAGTGTTAACAGAAGATAAAACTGAGAGGGAAGTGGTCAAGAGGAAAATTCTTGAAGTTGTAGCTGTGAGTCAGCTCAGGGGAAGCATACAGGGTGAAGAAGCAGAATGTCAGTTGTGCCTGAAACCTGAGCTGGTTGTTCATCTGGAAACCACTGGTGAGACAGAAATGTCTCAGTACAAATGCCTCATAGATGTATTCGAGGATGTGAGAAAAGAAAGCACTAGTGAGTCCGTGCATGAACAGTTTAAGAAGGCCGTGGGAGCCTGTAAGGTGTACTCGACCTCAGAAGCTAAACAGCTGGTGGTCCTGTCCACAACCAAAGTCACAGTGAAGAGGGTGGCGATCCTAAGTGACATGCACTGGCGATGTATTCGCACAAAGCGGTTTCTCCGGTTGAAGACGGAACAAGCCATTAGACAACTGGAGCTTATGAGAAAAGCTCACAGCCTGTGGGAAGAGGTCATCCGGGTGCCTCATGTTCTGGTGAGAAAGCTCATTGGGAGGAATGGCCGAGCCATGCAGATGATGGAAAAGAAGTCAGGTGTGGTGAAAGTAAGCAGTCCACGTTATCGTCAGGACTGGATACCAGATGAAGACGGCATAGTGTCATTCTCCGCTGTAGTAACGGAAGAAAGTCTTGCATATGTGCGCATGCTGATGGAGTAGCGAGTGACCTACCTGTGGGAGGTTGAACAGTTGAATCTTGCTAGACTGCGATTGGATAGAAAGCATCATCTGAGCAGCAGAAGATGGCAGCCATCTAGAAATTGTGAGACCAGACAGAGAAAGGGCCCACTAAGTAACAGAACAGCTACAGCTGAAGTTAGGGAACTTTCAAGATGTCCTGAGAGTAGTGGGCGTGGGTTTAGAGGTAGTGAGACCTCCAGTAACTCAGGTTTGAGTGGCCCATACAAACGACCCAATAGAGGACGGGACAGTACGGAGTCGAACAGGACCTTAGATACCAGGGCATGTGAGTCACGCTGCTGTATTCACCGCTTGGAGCGGGGGAGGTCTGACAAGGTTACGACTGACGGCTGGGAGCGGGGGAGGTCTGACAAGGTTACGACTGACCGTTGGGAGTGGGGGAGGTCTGACAAGGTTACGACTGACCGCTAGGAGCGGGGGAGGTCTGACAAGGTTATGACCCGGAAATGTGACGTGACGAAGTCGGTGACAATGACGGAGGGTAGGTCCCTAAGGGATGGGCTAATGTCGATGACTAATGTTCCAGGAACTAAGCAACGCAATTGTCAAGTACATGGACTTGGTGTGCACTGTTGGTTATGAGGTAATTGTGTATATTATGTGTTCAACCCCACAAGTTTGAACAGAGGGGGGGGGGAAATGTAATGGAGCTGCTTGCTTTTCATTACGGTAATGGTCCAGGATGTGTTTTGACTGACCATGTACCTTCCTCTCAGGTGACTGGACACATGACTGTGACATAGTGCAGGTCCTGTGCACACAGAATGTCTGATCCCATGACTGTGATATCAGCACAGGTCCTGTGGGTGTAAACTACAGGATATATAAACCCTGGTAGTCTTGAGACAGGGTGTGTAAGGTGTGCGGCCTGTTTCAGTGTGGGACACCATTAGTGTGAAGTCTGATGAAGCCTGAAAGGTCGAGGCTGGATCCTTGGGTGTAAGCGATGCCAGTGGCCTTGGAGGGCAGAGGCTTGAAAGACAAGAAGCCTGAAAGGCAGAGGCTGGATGTTGGCTGTGTAAGCATACCAGTAGCCTTGGATGGTACGAGGGCTGGAGACCCCCACATGGGAAGCCTAAAAGCCACAGTGGTGGCAGAATAAACCTGAAGCAGCTAAAACCCGCCAAAGGTAAAAACACTGCGTTATATGGACATTTATGTTGTTGCCTAGCTGAGGGCTGTAACTGGAGCCAAGTGGACGTTTCTGTCGCTGGAAAGGCTCCCGAATGTTATGTGTGTAATATGCCGGTGAGCCACTAAGATGGACTGTGTGATAAGCAGTTATGAAGTGCAATAAACTGCTGAAGTGTGAAAACTGAAAAATGTGGCTGATGTGTTTTAATTGACCCGGTGCAGCGAGTATCCCCCAATATGATGACTAGCGCTGCCTTACAAGACCCATAGAGCAGGGCCACAGTAATGACAAATTCTCATTAGAAAGGAGAGAGTCTGCTATACAGTTATAGGGTATGCAGTGAGTCCAACGGCTGACCAATTTTAGAAAAAAAAACACTAAGAATTGAAAGACACATAAAGCAGGGCCACAGTAACAACAAATTCCTATTAGAAAGGAGAGAGTCTGCTAAACAGTGAAAGTGTATGTAGTGAGTCCAACGGCTGACCAAATTTGGGAAAAAATCCACTAAGAATTTAAAGACACATAGAGCAGGGCCAGTGTAAGGACAAATTCCCATTAGAAAGGAGAGGGTTTGCTATACAGTTATAGGGTATGCAGTGAACCCAAAGGCTGACCAAATTTAGGAAAAACCCCACTAAGAATTTAAAGACACATAGAGCAGGGTCACAGTAACAAGTACGACATGTTCCCATTAGAAAGGAGAGGGTCTGCTATATAGTTGCAGGGAATTCAGTGAGTCCTGCGGTTGACCAATTTTAGAAAAAGCCCCACTAAGAAATCAAAGATACATAGAGCAGGGCACAGTAATGACAAATTCCCATTAGAAAAGAGAGGGTCTGCTATGCAGTTATAGGGCATGCAGTGAGTCCAAGGGCTGACCGAATTTAGGAAAAACCCCACTAAGAATTTAAAGACACATAGAGCAGGGCCACAGTAAGGACAAATTCCCATTAGAAAGGAGAGAGTCTGCTATACAGTTATATGGTATGCAGTGAGTCCAACGGCTGACCAAATTTAGGAAAAACCCCAATAAGAATTTAGACACTTAGAGCATGGCCACAGTAACGACAAATTCCCATTAAAAAGGAGAGAGTCTGCTATACAGTTACAGGGTATGCAGTGAGTCCAATGGCTGACCAAATTTAGGAAAAACCCCATAAAGAATTTAGACACATAAAGCATGGACACAGTAACGACAAATTCCCATTAAAAAGGAGAGGGTCTGCTATACACTTATAGTGTATGCAGTGAGTTCAACGACTGACCAATTTAAGGAAAAACACCACAAAGAATTTAAAGACACATAGAGCAGTGCCAGAGTAAGGACAAATTCCCATTAGAAAGGAGAGAGTCTGCTATACAGTCTTAGGGTATGCAGTGAGTCCAACGGCTGACCAAATTTAGGAAAAACCCCACTAAGAATTTAGACACATAGAGCAGGGCCACGGTAACGACAAATTCCCATTAAAAAGGAGAGGGTCTGCTATACAGTTATACGATATGCAGTGAGTTCAACGGCGGAACAAATTTAGGAAAAACCCCACTAATGATTTAAAGACACAAAGAACAGGGCCACAGTAACAAGTACGACATGTTCCCATTAGTAAGGAGAGGGTTTGCTTCTGCTACAGCTATGGGATATGCAATGAGTCCAACGGCTGAACAAATTTAGAAAAAACCCCACTAAGAATTTAAAGACACCTCGAGCAGGGCCACAATAAGTAGTACGACATGTTCACATTAGAAAGGAGAGAGTCTGCTATACAGTTTTTGCGTATGCAGTAAGTCCAACCGCTGACCAATTTTAGGAAAAGACCCACTTAGAATTTAAAGACAGATAGAGCAGGATAACAGTAGCAACAAATTCCCATTAGAGCAGGGCCACAGTAACAAGTATGACACGTTACCATTAGAAAGGAGAGAGTCTGCTATATTGTTATAGGGTATGCAATGAGTTGACCAGCTGACAAATTTTAGGAAAAACCCCACTAAGAATATAAAGACACATAGAGCAGGTCCGCAGTAATGACAAATTCCCATTAGAAAGGAGAGGGTCTGCTATACAGATATAGGGTATGCAGTGGGATCAACGGCTGACCAATTTTAGGAAAATCACGACTAAGAATTTAAAGACACATAGAGCAGGGCCACAGTGACAAGTACGACATGTTTCCATTAGAAAGAAGAGTGACTGCTATACAGTTATAGGGTATGCAGCGAGTCCAACAGTTGACCAATTTTAGGAAAAACCCCGCTAAGAATTTATAGACACGGAGCAGGGCCACAGTAACAAGGTACGACATGTTCCCATTAGAAAGGAGAGCGTCTGCTATACAGTTATAGGTTATGCAGTGAGTCCAACAGCTGACCAATCTTAGGAAAACCCCACTAAGAATTTAAAGACACATAAAGCAGGGCCACAGTAACAAGTACGACATGTTCCTACTAGAATGGAGAGGGTCTGCTTCAGCTATACAGCTATAGGATATGCAGTGTGTCCAACGGCTGACCAAAATTAGGAAAAACCCCACTAAGAATTTAAAGACACATAGAGCAGGACCACAGTAACGACAAATTCCAATTAGAAATGAGAGAGTCTGCTATAGAGTTCTAGGGTATGCAGTGAGTCCAACGGCTGACCAAATCTAGGAAAAACCCCACTTAGAATTTAAAGACACATAGAGCAGGTCCACAGTAATGACAAATTCCCATTAGGAAGGAGAGGGTCTACTATACTGTTATAGGGTATGCAGTGGGATCAACGGCTGACCAATTTTAGGAAAAACACCACTAAGAATTTAAAGACACATAGAGCAGGGTCACAGTGACAAGTGCGACATGTTCCCATTAGAAAGTAGAGGGTCTGCTATACAGTTATAGGGTATGCAGTGAGTTCAACAGCTGACCAATTTTAGGAAATACCCCACTAAGAATTTAAAGAAACACGGAGCAGGGCCACGGTAACAAGGTGCGACATGTTCCCATTACAAAGGAGAGGGTCTGCAATACAGTTATAGGATATGCAGTGAGTCCAACGGCTCACCAAATTTAGGAAAAACCCCACAAAGAATTTAAAGACACATAGAGCAGGGCTAGAGTAAGGACAAATTCCCATTAGAAAGGAAAGAGTCTGCTTTACAGTTATAGGGTATGCAGGTAGTCCAACGGCTGACCAAATTTAGGAAAAACCCCACTAAGAATTTATACACATAGAGCAGGGCCACAGTAACGACAAATTCCCATTAATAAGGAGAGGGTCTACTATACAGTTATATGGTATGCAGTGAGTCCAATGGCTGACCAAATTTAGGAAAAACCCCACTAAGAATTTAAAGACAAATAGAGCAGTGCCACAGTAACAAGTGCGACATGTTCCCATTAGAAAGGAGAGGGTCTTCTTCTGCTATACAGCTATAGGATATGCAGTGAGTCCAACGGCGGACCAAATTTAGGAAAATCCCCTCTAAAAATTTAAAGACACCTCGAGCAGGGCCACAATAAGAAGTACGACATGCTCCCAATAGAAAAGAGAGAGTCTACTATAGAGTTATAGGGTATGCAGTGAGTCCAACGGCTGACCAATTTTCGGAAAAACCCCCGCTTAGAATTTAAAGACACATAGAGCAAGACCACAGTAACGATAAATTCCAATTAGAAATTAGAGAGTCTGCTATAGAGTTCTAGGGTATGCAGTGAGTCCAACGGCTGACCAAATTTAGGAAAAACCCCACTAAGAATTTAAAGACACATAGAGCAGGGCGACAGTAACAAGTACGACATGTTCCTATTAGAAAGGAGAGAGTCTGCTATATTGTTATAGGGTATGTAGTGAGTCCAACAGCTGACCAATTTTAGGAAAAACCCCACTAAGAATTGAAAGACACCTCGAGCAGGGCCACAGTAATGACAAATTCCCATTAGGAAGGAGAGAGTCTGCTACAGTTATAGGGTATGCAGTGAGTCCAATGGCTGAGCAAATTTAAGAAAAACCCCATTATGAATTTAGAGACACATAAAGCAGGGTCACAGTAACAACAAATTCTCATTAGAAAGTAGAGGGTCTCCCATAATGTTGGCCTATGTAGTGAATGCAAGGGCTGCCAAAAATTGGGTGGTACTCCAATGCCCATTGGAAGAGACTTAGAGGGCCTCAAAAACATTTTTTCCCATTAGAAAGGAGCGGGTCTCCTTTTCTTATAATGCCCATGCACTAAGTGTATGGGCTGACAAACATTTACCCTTGGGAGGTATACATGAAAATACTGTTTATATTTTTTTTTTATGGGCATCATTAACACTCTTTAAAAAAATTATGTGTGTGTTGCATCACGGACCACGGTCACCCTGGTGATATGGCGGTGGAGGATGAAGATGAGGAGAAGGAGGAGGACAAGAGCAAATAGCCAAAATCAGGAAGCGTACACCCATGTGTGGGTGTGAAGAGGTGCATGGGAATACACCTCCCAAAAAAAGACACTGGATTTAAGCTTATGCTCCGCTGTTATCATTCGGTGGTTTTGAGAAGTCTGGCCCAATCCAGCCCATGTTCTTTTTATAACAGTCAGCCTGTGAGAATTTTCAGTTGACAGGCGGATGCGCTTATCAGTTATAATTCCACCAGTGGCACTAAAAACCCGCTCTGATAAAACGATAGCGGCAGGGCAGCCCAGGACCTACAAGGCATAGAGAGCCAGTTCATTCCACATATCCAGCTTTGATACCTAATAATTAAAAGGCACAGAGGAATCACGGAGGACGTTGATACGGTTTGCAAGGTACTCTCTCAGCATCTTCCCAAACTTTGCACTCCTTGTGAGAGTACCCCGCACCTCAGGGCCTGTGCGATGGGAGGATCTGAAAAAACTGTCCCAGAACTTAGACAGTGTTCCCCTGCTTCTGCTGGATTGCATTTGTGTCTCTCTCACCTGTACTCCTTGGTTGTCCAACGAACTGTGACCTCTGCCGTCAGCATTGTCAATGGTAATTTTGATGGGAATTTTTTTAATAGTCTCGCAACAAGTACCTTCTGGTTCTGCCCCATTTTTATAGACCTGTCCGCCTCAGGAATCAGAGATATAAAGTTCTCCTTGTAGCGTGGGTCTAGAAGTGTCACCAACCAGTGATTACTGTCACCCAAAATTTTGAGAACGCGAGGGTCATGGGAAAGGCAGCGTAACATAAACTCAGCCATGCGTGCCAGACTACTAACAGGCAAGACTTCCGTGTCCTCACCAAGAGGATGACTGACCATGCTCTCCTCCTCCTCCTCCTTTCTGTCCTCTGGCCATCCACGCTGAACAGATGGTATGACAGTTGTGCAGGTACTACCGTCTTTATCGCTTGAAACTAGCTCCTATTCTACCTCCTCCTCTTCCTCATTGACTACCAATCCATGTTGGTTTGAGATGAGGCCGGGCTGTGTGTAAACACCCTGTATGGTTCCTTGCTCTATCTCATCGTGCTCCGCCTGCAATGCATCCTCTTTGATTGTGAGCAGAGAGTGTTTCAGAAGACAGAGAAGCGGGATGGTGATGCTAATTATGGTGTCATCGCTGCTCACCATCTTGGTGGAGTCCTCAAAGTTCTCTTTCAGTTCAGACTCCTGAGGTCTTATGTATGGAGTCTGTACTGAATACCGACGGCCTTGTTGATGCTGGTACTCAACAACTGTCCTCTTCTGCTCACAAATCCTTCCCAACATCTGCAGTGTAGAGTTCCAATGCGTGGGGACATCACATACCAGTCTGTGAGCCGGAAGCTGCAAACGCTGCTGAAACACGGCAAGGGCGGTGGAAGCTATAGGTGACTTTCTAAAATGGGCACACAGGTGGCGTGCTTTAACAAGCAGATCCTGCAGCTCCGGGTAGGATTTGAGAAACCGCAGAACCACGAGGTTAAGCACATGGGCCAGGCATGGTACGTGTGTGAGCTCGCCTCGCCTCAGAGCCGCCAACAGGTTCCGGCCATTGTCACACATGACCATGCCTGACTGTAGGTTCAGCGGTGTGAGCCACAGATCTGCCTGCTCTTTTAGAGCTGTGCACAACTCTTCAGCATTGTGCAGTTTGTTACCTAAGCATATTAGCTTCAGCACAGCCTGTTGCCGCATAGCTGAGGCAGTGCTGCAGTGCTTCCAGCTTGTGACTGATGTTGTCATTTCGGAGATGGAAGCTGTAGAGGAGGTGGAGGCTTAGAAGGATGAGGTGTAGTAGCTGTAGACTGTGGGGGCAACCCTGATTGACCTAGGACCCACAATCTTCGGCATTGGAGGACGTGTTCCGTCCCAAGGTCCGACTGGGTCCCGGCTTCCGCTATGTTAACCCTGTGTGCCGTCAGTGAGATGTACCATCCCTGCCCACAAGCAAGTGTCCACAGTGGACTTTCCCAGTAACTGCATTGTTGAGGGCACAGCGAAAGTTTTGGGATACGTGCTTGTGTAATGCGGGAATGGCACACCAGGAGAAATAGTGGTGGTTGGGGACCAAGTACCGATGGATGGCTGCCGCCATCAGGTTGCGGAATGCTTCCATCTCCATGAGCCTAAAAGGCAACATTTCGAGCGCAAGCAGTTGTGAAATGTGGGAATTTAGTACTGTTGCCTGTGGGGCATTGGCTGCTTATTTCCGCTTGCGTTCCAAGGATTGGGGTATGTACAACTGAACGCTGCGCTGGGACAAGGATGTGGACATACTTCCTGATGTTTCTATGTGAGAATGTGCAATGACAGGTGCAGGGCAGGAGGCATCTTCGCATGCACCATGGACAGGGGATTGGCTTGCATGCACAAGAGCAGAAGAAGCAATGTTGCCACCCACAGACACTGTTCCTGGACCCTGCAGTTTGGCCCACAAAGTCGGGTGGTTTGCTGCGATGTGCCTGATCATGCTGCTGGCGGTCAGGCTGGTCGTTTTGCCATCCCTGCTGATGCTGGCCCGGCAGGTGGTGCAAATGGCCTTTTTGGTCTTATCGGCAGAGTTTTTAAAAAACAACCAGACTCAGGAAGACCTAACAGTTGTACTGACAACTTCCTTCGTGTTGGTGTTACAGGGAACGGTTGCCTGCCTTCTGTCTGCAGCCACCACACTGCTTCTTCCTGCCTGTTGGGGTGCTATGCCACTCTCTCCCTGTGTGCTGCTGTCCTCGCTCTGCATGTCCTCCTGTCGTGTTTGGTCATAACAATATCATCCACCACCTCGTCTTCCTCTTCCACACTCTGGTCCTCCTCCTGACTTCTGGCAATTGTGTCTCATCATCGTCCACCTCTTGTGACACTTTCCCACCGTTGCCTTCGTGTGACCGTGGCTGCTCAAATATTTGGGCATCGCTACATGCGATGTCCTCTTGCCCCACTTCAAGTGGATTGGGCGAGAGGCCTGAATCTATAAATGGGAAATTAAACAGCTCTTCTGAGTGTCAAAGTGTGGGATCAGTTGTCTCTGGGCACTCAGCATGGTGGGAGGAAGGAGGTTCATGGTGAGGAATATGGGGTTCAGACTCACAGCTTCTGAGACTTGACCGTGTGGAAGACAAGGCGGTGGTGGTGGCTAAGTGACTGGAAGCATTATCTGCTATCCAACCAATAACCTTTTCACACTGCTCTGTGTTCAATAGTGGTGTTCTGCGGTCCTCTATTAATTGGGACAGGAAGGTCAGGCAAGAAGATGTGGGTGTTTGTTGTGGCACAATTTCAGCTTGCCCAAGGCCTTGACCTCTGCATGCACCATCATCACCATCACGTCCAGTTTCACGGCCCTTGCCACGTGCCTTGCCCATTTTAAATGGAGGACAATATCTTCCACGCTCACACAAAATGACTGAATTTGGAGTGATCTTATATGTGATCCTTGTGACGGAGAAAACACAGTTTTAAATACCTGGCCTGTAGGTAACTATTTTGATCAGAAATCAGGTGTCAATTGCTTCACTGACACACTGAAAGAAATTTTTAATGGAGGTTAGAAATGGCAGTATTTTCTGACAACGTATATGTGATCCGTGTGATGGAGAAAACAGAGTTTTAAATACCTGACCTGTAGGTAAGTAGTTTGAACAGCAAACTGCTGTGAATTGCTTCACTGACACACTAAAGGAAATTTTTAATGGAGGCCAGAAATGGCAGTATTTTCTGACAAAGTATATGTGATCCGTTTGATGGAGAAAACACAGTTTTAAATAGCTGGATTTCTAGCGCTGTAATATGGAAAGGACCTGGCTGTATTCTGCAGTGCCAACAAGCACATGGCAGGGCTCAGAAGAGAGTGAGAAAGATTTTGTTCTTGGAGCATAATCTTTGCTAGTATAGTTTTTCATGGCAATATCACATATTTGGAGCCCCTGAGTTGTAAGAAAAGTTGAAAATTTCCCACAAGGTACCCCATTTTCAACACTACAACACCCAAGGCATTCACCTAAGGTAATAAGCATTTTGACTGGACAAATATTGTCCAGATGTTAGTTGCAATAGATGATGCAAAGTTAAAAATTTCAATTTTTCCATAAATGTGACATTAAAATGCCCATTATCTTGTATTCAGTTTATACCATATTGAAAAAACAGTTTGATAATTATTATGCTCTGTTTCCCAGTTTTAGAAACACCCTTGATGACTTTATAATAACATTTTTGTAAGGCAAGTGAAATAAAAATCAGTAAGTCTGACATTGAATTTATTTTTTTCTGCCACTGGTTCTGTCACATTTTACAATACAGGGTGGGCCATTTATACGGATGCACCTAAATTAAATGGGAATGGTTGGTGATATTAACTTCCTGTTTGTGGCACATTAGTATATGGGAGGGGGAAAATTTTCCAGATGTGTGGTGACCAAGGCGGCCATTTTGAAGTCTGCCAATTTGGATTCAACTTTATTTATTTCAATGGGAATGGGGTCATGTGACACATCAAACTTATTCAGAATTTCATAAGAAAAACAATGGTGTGCTTGGTTTTAACGTAACTTTATTCTTTCATGAGTTATTTACAAGTTTATTACCACATTTAAAATGTGTTCAAAGTGCTGCCCATTGTGTTGGATTGTCAATGCAACCCTCTTCTCCCACTCTTGACACACTGATAGCACACTGCAGAAGAAATGCTAGCACAGGCTTCCAGTATCCGTTGTTCCAAAATGGCCGACTTCAAAATGGCTGCCATGGTCACTACCCATCTGGAAAAGTTTCCCCTCTCCCATATATAGATGTGCCACAAACAGGAAGTTGATATCACCAACCATTCCCATTTTATTTAGGTGTATGCATATAAATGGCCCACCCTGTATATTAAAATATGAAATTGAATTATATGCTATCATAGTTTGGTTTTGCGTATTATATTGAATATTCTGTTTGCAGTTTATTCTTATTAAGAATTTTGTTCGCAATCATTTTATTTTGTTATCATTTCTATTTATTTATTTGGACATATTCATATTTATCGATTTATGCAGCAACCATTATTACAGTAAATCTTCCTCTATCAACATTTGTGGTCTTCACTTTAAGACAGATTTATTAGGCTTGTTTTTCAAAAATTATATCTTGTGGTGTTTTCTTGAAATTTTGCTAGCTTGTTTTATGTTTTTTTTCTGTGGCTCAATATATAAAATACATTACATACCATGTGTTTTGATTTGTTTTGATTTGGTAGCATTTTTTGGGTTGTGACATTTTGTTTATAAATATAATATGTACTGCCTATAGCATTTTTATCTTTTATTAAAAATGCTTAAAATTGCACTTGCTCATAACTCCTAGAAAAAAAAACATTAAATAACAAAAAATAGCATTGTGTGTGTATTTATGCATTTTACAACTACAGAAAATAAAATTAGGGAGGCTCTCATATCTGTTAGGGACTGGTTTATGGGAATCCGCATAATTACCTAAGTAATCTTTTTTCCCTGTACATCCGCTACTTGTGAAAACAGGTCCTTTCAAATCTGTTCATTTGTGTTGCATCTCCTTGCACAGCAGGTACACTGAAATAGTGCTGTATAAAGAAAATCTGAATGAACAACAGTAGCTATAATGGTAGCTAAGGCACCTTAATGGGAATCTGTCACCAAGATTATGACACCTCATCTCAGAACAGCATGATGTAGGAATAAAGACAGTGATTCCAGTGATGTGTCACTTGTCTGCTTGGTGCAGGATTGATAAAATCACTTTTTTATCAGCAGGAGATTATCACTATAGGACAAGTTGGCCTGCAGTTAAGTAGTCCTTCATTTTTATAAGCTCTGTAGAACTCTGCATCCAAAATGGAGTGGCATCTTTTTTGCCTATGCACAGTGTACACAGAAAACTAACAGTGGTATCAGCAGGTTATACAAAGCTGAACATTCAGAGAATTGCTAGAACTGAAGTAGATAAAACAGTGTTTAATAAAACCTGCAGCAACCAGCAAAGTAAGATATACATTGCTGGAATCAGGGTCTCTGTTCTCACATCCTCTCATAAAGGGTAGCATGATCATGTTGACAGCTTCCCTTTAAATTGAAACATAGGCTGTAGTTCAGGCATTCAGAAAATCACTAGTCTATGCCTTCACTATATTAAAAATTACTGGAAACCAGTTTTAATGATTCAGTTGATTTTGATGTTGGGTAATCGTTAAACATGAACATTCTTATTTTTGGCAACTTAATATTTTATTTATGCAATCCATAAGTGTGTTGGACAGATGTCATAGAAGTGATCCTTTGCGGATTATCAATTCTATGGCCTTTTCGAGAGCACTATTTTAAGGTAATTAATCTTGCACAAAACTTGTATGGCAGATGTTCAAGCGCATGAGATTATGGCTATCACATACAATAAAACAGTAAAATGTGCTTGCCTGCCTTCTGCCATTTTAATTAATAGCAATGCTATTTAATATAACTGTATTTTGAGATTATTAACATTTAAAAAAATAAGTAAGATCATTTTCAATTATTAACCTACGTGTTAGATTTTAATAGTAGAAATGTTATCCATAAATGCGATTAATTTAAAATATCAATATTTCAAAATATACAAATTAAGTGAAAGATATTAAACTTTATAAACTTATCTGCACATTTAAATTAAGTTCCCATAGGTCTGCTTTCGAATTTTGCAGAGTATTGTCATGCTGCAAGCTAGGCAGAATCACACTGATCAGCCACAGGCACAATAATTATTCATATGAGGTGTAGTAATGACATCCAGTCAAGTCTTCTGTGAAGTGCAGTTAAAAGGGCCTGTTAGCTCTCCATTGTGGTGTAGTAACGAGGACCAGTCGGCTCTTCTTTGTGATTTAGTATAGACGATTGGTCTGTTTTCCTATGTGATGTAGTAAAAAATAACTGTTAGCTCTCATGCATGATGTAGTACAGAGGATCTTTCTACTCTCCTGTGTTGTGCAATATAGAGGATCTGTCTGCTCATCTGCATGGTGTATGAATCAAGACCTGTTAGCTCTCTTGTGTGGTGCAAAAAGCATAACCTGTTAGAACACCTGTATCATGTAATATAGTAAGGAGCAACTGTTAGCTCTCCACCATCATGTAGTAAGGGGGAACTGTCAGCTCTCCTTTATGGTGTAGTAAAAACGACCTGTCAGCTGTCCTGTGTTCTGTAATAAGGAGCAACTGTCAGCTCTGTTGTGTAATACAATAAAGAGGAAATGTCAGCTCTCCTGTCTGGTGTAGTATGGGGGATATGTCTACTCTACTGTGTGGAGTAGTAAGAAGAAACTGTTAGCACTCATGTGTGGTGTAGTAGAGGATCTATTAGCTTTTTCTGCATAGTGAAGGGAGGAGAAATGGTCAGCTCTCCTGCTTAGTTTAATAAGGAGCTTTCTTGTGTAGAATAATAAGGAGGACCTATTAGCTCTTCTCCATGGTAAAGTAAGAAGGACTTGTCAGCTTTCTTTTGTGATAAAGTAAGGAGGAAGAGAGTGAAAAAAGAGCATGCTTCTGGCTCATTTTGCGAAGACCCAAAAAGCCTAGGTCTGAGTAAGTATAAGTCCCTGGGCTTCAATGCAGATGGCAGGATGGCACGTTGGAAGTGGGGACATGGTACATTCAGGAATCTAGTATGCATCTTGGACAAATGCAGTGAAGTCAGCAAGGAAAGAAGAAGGTTAGCACGATATTCAAAAGAGATGGAGTAACTAAGTCCTTTTTATGCTCCCAGTATCCCTCCTCAGGACCATGACACATTTCACATTCCAGAAGAGTGGGTATGACCGGGAGTCCAAGGTGATATATCAGTGGGTTCTGGGTAACCTTGAGAAAGCTGAAGAGGCAACATGTAGTCTGCATATGTGACGCCCTGCTGTGCATGGAGCCACAGATCCTGGAGGGGTGCATTTCAGGTTTTCTCCACAAGAGGCCCTCAGAGCATACACACACCTCCACCTTCCACCTCAGACCACCAGAGGGAGCCTTGATAGGGATATAAATAGGGAAGGTGGAGTGATTCAGCAGTTTTTCTGCTCAGACACAGAAGGAGAGAGTCCTGCAGAGTGAGGACCAGAGAAACAGGTCAGTCTGCAGTGGAGCTCAGTCAGACTCAAGCAGCTCGAGTTACGTGAGCTAGGAGTGTTGCTGATGCTCAGAGATCAGCAGAAGAGGCAGCAAACTAACTGCCAGTGTGTATAGCCTAGTGAGGGCCCTAGTAGGCTGAAGGCTAGAGGAGTGAATAGCATTGGGAGCAGGGGAGCTTTACCAGCTCACCCCAGAAACCATATACCGGACACAGGGTCCGAGTCTGCAGGGATTCTTTACACCCAGCAGAAGACAACCAGAACCCCTGGCGAGCTACAGGTCCCAGGAATACCAAACGCTGACTGTTATACCAGGGTCAGGAGTTACCGAGGCCCCATATACTCCAACAGAAGGCCCTACCACAGGATCAGCCGGTGCAGAACAGAGACTAAGTTAGGCCTAGCTCCAGGCAGGCAAGAGACTAACACTAAGTGGTGAAGAAACAGGAGGCCCTACACCTGCTCACTGGGGAGAGTCCTGCAGTGCACCCCTCACCCTACAGTGCTCCGGACGGTACCTGCATTCCCACCAGTAAAAGGTACAGAAGCAAACCGTGTGTGTGTGTCCCCTGTTCTTCCTTGGACCCGGCTGGGTCACCGCCATATTGTGCACCTCGTCAAACATCACTGCCCTGAGGCCTAGCTCCACCTGTGGGGAGCTACACCATCAAAGCTGCCATAACACCGGCCTCAGTGGACTGCCGCAGCGCTGGTGATCCTCACCAGACACCACAGGTGGCATCACGAACTTTGACATTTTATCTTCCCCTTTTTTAAGAGAGACCCCAGGGTACGGGCCCGGGAGCCGACCACCGCGATGTCCCCCAAGACCAGGCATTAAGGCCCGGGCGCCGAGTAGTACCCATCCCCTGGGCGCCACACATATAGGAGTCTTAGTGAAGAAATACTAAGCTTGTCAGGCCAGGGCACAGACACAGCATGGTAGTAGGCTGTGGCCAGTTAAGGACTTATAGAAAAAATAGAGTATTCAAGTAATCTATGCTGCATTGCTGAAATGTTACAAACATATCCCAACACATATTCATAAATAGGTCAGGGATTGGCGTCTAGTGTCCCCCCAAATAGCACCACAAAGTCATGCAGTGGAGTACTCCAGAGAGTATATTTTTGAAGAAAAAATTAAGGTTGGAGTAGCCATAAAACACCAAAGTTGATGGTAAAATATGAAAATTGTTTTTAAACAATTTCATTTAAAACAGTCAAACAACAAAGTGTCAGTGTCATAAATAAGGAGGAAACACAGACTTAGATCCACTGAGTTAATCCTATAAAGTGTATCCAGATAGTGTATAAAATACATTGAGTCTGTGTATAGAGATGAGCGTTGTTCTACTCGAACTGTTCGCCAATCTCAAATTCGAGCTGTTTTGGGCGGTGTTCGAGCCGTTCGGCGAACACGAACGATTTGAGAAAAATTCGGCTGTTCGAGGTTATGTTCGATAACTGTTCGTGCACCAAAATCATAACTGGATTTTTTCTCAGTAATGATGAAAATTAATGTTAATACGCAGTTTGAGTGTACAGCGGGGTGAGGGGAGGGGCAGGGGTTGGATCTCTGCAGGAATAATGAAGATCTCCATTTTTTTTCTCTTTCCCGCATTTGCAGTGGGGAGGTGCAGTCTGTCAGCCTATCAGCAGCCCAAACACGGAGCGAACTGCTGTTTTTCACACAAGCAAGGGCATGTGTCATTGGCAGTGTATGTCACATGTCCTTGCCCTATAAGACCAAGCCATTTTCCCCGTCGCCACCATTTTCTCACTGCTGCAGCTGCGTGTTAGACGGCACCGCTGTTGCTGTGTGCATTATACCTTGTTAATTTCAAGCCAATTTTCGCACAAATCTACAGATAGCTTGGGAGTAGGGAATAGTTGTAATTGCAGTCCTTTTAAGGACTAGGTTACAGCATTTCCTACGACTTTTATCAGGCAGGTCTGTGCTCTTAAATAGATAGATTGTGGGAGTAAAGACTAATTGTAATTGCAGTCCTTTTCAGGACTAGGTTACATCAGTTCCTATCAGTTTTTCCAGGCAGGTCTGTGCCAGTGCTGTGCAAGTTTTTTTTCACAGCATTTGGCTGAATCTAGCAAAGCTAATCCTTTTTGGCCTATTGCAGAGTGTGTTAGTCAGTGGAGTAGCCTATCTGTGTTGCAAGATATACCACCTGTGTATAGAATACCAATTTTTTTACTGCACCTAGTGAAGTAAAATCTTTTGGGCATAGCATCATTCTATTAGTCCATCTATACTGACCTCCATCAGGTTGCAAATTGAATATAATTTTTTTCTGCATCTAGCTCTGAAAAAATATTTGGGCTTCTAGCAGTGTGTGGGGCTTGTTCTATTAGTCCATCTATACTGACCTCCATCAGGTTGCAAACTGAATATAATTTTTTTCTGCATCTAGCTCTGAAAAAATATTTGGCCTTCTAGCAGTGTGTGGGACCTTCTCTATTAGTCCATCTATACTGACCTCCATCAGGTTGCAAATTAAAAATAATTTTTATCTGCATCTACCTCTGAAAAAATATTTGGGCTTCTAGCTGTGTGTGGGACTTGTTCTATTAGTCCATCTATACTGACCTCCATCAGGTTGCAAACTGAATATAATTTTTTTCTGCATCTAGCTCTGAAAAAATATTTGGCCTTCTAGCAGTGTGTGGGACTTTCTCTATTAGTCCATCTATACTGACCTCCATCAGGTTGCAAATTAAAAATAATTTTTATCTGCATCTAGCTCTGAAAAAATATTTGGCCTTCTAGCAGTGTGTGGGACTTTCTCTATTAGTCCATCTATACTGACCTCCATCAGGTTGCAAATTAAAAATAATTTTTATCTGCATCTACCTCTGAAAAAATATTTGGGCTTCTAGCTGTGTGTGGGACTTGTTCTATTAGTCCATCTATACTGACCTCCATCAGGTTGCAAACTGAATATAATTTTTTTCTGCATCTAGCTCTGAAAAAATATTTGGCCTTCTAGCAGTGTGTGGGACTTTCTCTATTAGTCCATCTATACTGACCTCCATCAGGTTGCAAATTAAAAATAATTTTTATCTGCATCTACCTCTGAAAAAATATTTGGACTTCTAGCTGTGTGTGGGATTTGTTCTATTAGTCCATCTATTCTGACCTCCATCAGGTTGCAAGCTGAATATAATTTTTTTCTGCATCTAGCTCTGAAAAAATATTTGGCCTTCTAGCAGTGTGTGGGACTTTCTCTATTAGTCCATCTATACTGACCTCCATCAGGTTGCAAATTAAAAATAATTTTTATCTGCATCTAGCTCTGAAAAAATATTTGGCCTTCTAGCAGTGTGTGGGACTTTCTCTATTATTCCATCTATACTGACCTCCATCAGGTTGCAAATTAAAAATAATTTTTATCTGCATCTACCTCTGAAAAAATATTTGGGCTTCTAGCTGTGTGTGGGACTTGTTCTATTAGTCCATCTATACTAACCTCCATCAGGTTGCAAACTGAATATAATTTTTTTCTGCATCTAGCTCTGAAAAAGTATTTGGCCTTCTAGCAGTGTGTGGAACTTTCTCTATTAGTCCATCTATACTGACCTCCATCAGGTTGCAAATTAAAAATAATTTTTATCTGCATCTACCTCTGAAAAAATATTTGGGCTTCTAGCTGTGTGTGGGACTTGTTCTATTAGTCCATCTATACTGACCTCCATCAGGTTGCAAACTGAATATAATTTTTTTCTGCATCTAGCTCTGAAAAAATATTTGGCCTTCTAGCAGTGTGTGGCACTTTCTCTATTAGTCCATCTATACTGACCTCCATCAGGTTGCAAACTGAATATATTTTTTTTCTGCATCTACCTCTGAAAAAATATTTGGGCTTCTAGCTGTGTGTGGGACTTTTTCTATTAGTCCATCTATACTGACCTCCATCAGGTTGCAAATTGAATATAATTTTTTTCTGCATCTAACCCAGCCAATAGTTTTGGCCTAATACCACAGTTTGGCCACTCAGCTCTGCTCGGTTCCCATCCATTGTTTTTTTGTGCAAACAACTCCAGAGTTGTGAATTAGTTAACCACCAAAATGAGTGGAAAAAGGCCTGTTGCTAGTGGAAAGGGGAATAGGCGTGTTGGGAAGGGGAAAAAAGGTTGTGTCCGTGGGGTAGGTGTTAAAGCAACAGTAACATCTGCAGAAGAAAGACCATCTTCCAGCCAAACTAAAATGTCTACTTCTTTTAGCGGACAATGTGATAAGATCCCTTTCTTACGGCCACGCCAATCGCTACAAATTCCAGATGAGGCACAAAAACAGCAGGTGCTTCAACGGATATCAAGTGCTCCTTTAAGTGGGCTCTCCTCCACATCAACTTCAACATCACAAATACTCCAGTCCTCAAAGGTGTCACCCAAATCGCACTTGCTTCCTCACAGCTCCCAAATCTCCAGCTGCCCGTCTGAGTATGAGGTAGAACAGATGGTTGAGTCTGCAGAGCTGTTTACTCATACTATAGCCTGGTAATCAGAGGTCGAATCCAGCGCTTCTGTGAATCCAGACGAGGAAATGATCTGCACTGATGCCCAGAATCTTTATGAGTCGGATCCAGGACCAGACGCAGAAGGTTCTGACCATAATGTAGACCCTCATTCCCAAACTGTAACTCCTGTTGGTGGAGACAATGAGGAAGACGATGATGAGACTCAAATACCTGATTGGAGCGACAACTTTAGTTTTTTGTCAGGGCAGGAACAGGTTGGATCTGAGGACGACGGGTGTGATAACGCACAGGGTGATGATGATGAGGTTGGAGATCCCACTTACTGTCAACCCACAGTCAGCCAAGAGATGAGGTCAGCAGAGGAGGTGGAGGAAGATGCTAGTGACGACGAGGTCAGGTTGCGCCTTCCTGGACAGATCGATAAAGATGACCCAACTCGTGTTATCTGTAACATTTGTCAGCAAAAGCTAAGTAGAGGCCAAAAAATACATAGTTTGAGTACTTCATGCATGAACCGGCACATGGACATGAAGCATAAGTTGCAGTGGGAAGCTCAGTGTGCTACAATGCGGCCTAGCCGGCCGGGCCAACCACCGTCAGCCATATCTTGTGCATCCGCGGCCTCTTCATCCTCTGTGACTGGGGGGACAACAGTCACACCTGCTTTGGGGCGCAGACCTGCCACCTCTTTACCCGCAACAGCCAGCGTGATTGGCAGGTCATCATTTTCTTTGGAGTTGGTAACACCAACTGGTGTTGAGCGCTGTCCGACATCGATAGCACCACCTTTGGATCAAGGCAACCTAACATGTCCGCCTGCATCTTCCTCACAGACCGGCAGTTTGCCGGGGACACCCTTATCAACCCCGTCTAAGCACAATAGCCAGCCCTCGGTCCCTCAGATGTGGACAAGTAAAAGACCATTTCCTCCTAGCCATGAGAAAGCTAAGAGGTTGAATTTCACCATCTGCAAGCTCTTGGCTACAGAAATGCTGCCTTTCCGCCTGGTGGACACAGAGGCTTCTCGAGACCTTATGTCCATCGCAGTGCCCCAGTACCAGATGCCCAGTCGGCACTACTTCTCAAAGAAAGGTGTGCCTGCGCTCCACCAGCATGTCGCACACAACATCACCGCTTCTTTGAGAAACTCTGTGTGTGACAGGGTGCATTTCACCACAGACACTTGGACGAGTAGGCATGGACAGGGGCGTTACATGTCGCTGACTGGGCACTGGGTAACTATGGTAACAGCAGGACAACGGGCTGCTGTCCAAGTCTTGCCGTCCCCACGAGTTGTGCGTCAATCCTCTTTATGTCAAAGTTCCTCCACTGCTTCTGCCTCCTCAACCTCCTCTCGGTCTTCCACCTGCACCCAAAGCCTGTCTGGTCATGCCACAAGCTTTCTAACTGCGCAGAAGGGATCCTGCACACCTCCTTACTATGCTGGCAGTAGGGCTCAACGTCATCAGGCGGTTTTTACTTTGAAATGTCAGGGAAATGTGAGTCACACAGCTGAGGAGTTGTGGTCAGCTCTGGATAACCAATTTCATGAATGGTTGTCTCCACTGGACCTGAAACCAGGGAAGGCTGTGTGCGACAATGCTGCAAACCTGGGTGCGGCCCTTCGCCGGGGCAATGTCACACATGTGCCTTGTATGGCTCATTTGTTGAACCTGGTTGTCCAGCAATTTTTAGCCCACTATCCCAGACTAGATGGCCTTCTGCAGAGGGCACGGTCGCTGTGTGCTCATTTCCGCCGTTCGCATCCCGCAGCTCAGCGACTTACATCTCTACAGAAGTCGTTGGGCCTGCCACTTCACCGGCTAAAATGCGATGTGCCTACCCGGTGGAATTCAACTCTGCACATGTTGCAGCGACTGTGGCAGCACCGACAAGCCCTGGTGCAATACGTTCTGACGTATAGCCTGGGCCAATGAGATCCGGAGGTGGGGCAAATCACGCTGGAGGAGTGGTCTCAGATCAGGGACCTATGCACCCTTCTGCACAGTTTTGAAATGGCGACGAAGATGTTTAGTGCTGACGATGCCATTATCAGCATGACTATTCCGGTGATTTACATGCTGGAGCACATGTTAAACAGAATTCGGAGTCAGGTGGTGGCACAAGAGGAGGTGGAGGAAGTAGAGGAGGAGGAGTTGTATGCGGAAGGGCTAACATCTGCAAGGTCCAGACGGTCGGCAGCACCAAGGCGGCAGGCATCTGAGGGTGGGGGAGATGGTTTTACCAGGGCGCATGGTAGCAGCCAAACTAGTGAGGAAGGTGCAGGAGCCCAGGAAGAAGTGGAGGACGAACTGATGGAAGACTCATCAGATGAGGGAGACCTTGATCACATTTCTGTTGTGCGAGGTTGGGGGGAGAGGACAGAGGAAAGGAGCATAATTGTTACCTCGCCACCAACACAACAGGGACTTGGTGCTCCTGGATGCGCAACACACAAGAGTGCCTTCTTGCTGCACTACCTGCAACATGACCCTCGAATTGTGAGAATTAGAAATAATCCTGACTACTGGGTTGCCACACTGTTAGATCCCCGGTACAAAAGTAAATTTGCCAAAATTATTCCTGCCATAGAAAGGGATGCACGCATGCAGGAGTATCAGCTGAGACTGTTGCAGAATCTTACATGTGCTTTTCCACAAAACACCAGTGGTGCACGTAGTGAATCTCACAGTTCCAACTTGCCAACCGTGGGACCGTCAAGTGTTCAGCACTCAAACCTTAACAGAACCACAGTATCTGCTGGTAACATCAATTTTGCGGAATCATTTCACCACTTTTTTAGCCCATCCTTTGCAAGGCCACAGGAGACAAGAAGTCTGACACATAGTCAACGCCTAGAGACGATGGTACAGGAGTATCTCCAAGTAAACATTGAAGCCATGACTGTGTCACTGGACCCTTGCTCTTTTTGGGCTTCCAATCTGGATAAATGGCCGGAGCTAGCCACTTACGCCTTGGAGATCTTGTCATGCCCCGCAGCCAGCGTTCTGTCTGAACGTGTGTTCAGCGCTGCTGGTGGTGTGCTAACAGATAAGCGCACGCGGCTCTCCACTGATAATGTAGACAGACTCACGTTCATAAAGATGAACAAATCATGGATCCGAAACGACTTTTCTACCCCTGTGTCATCCTGGGGAGAGTAAAAGCTTGATGATTGGTTAAAATCACCCTACCAACCGTTTTAAGCTTTCAAATTACTAATCATGTTTATCTGTATCTTGGCTGGAAAATAATTTGGGCTTTGTAGCACTGTGCAGTAATGATTCTATTAGGCCATCTATAATAAGCTCCACCAGATTTAAAATTACTAATCATGTTTATCTGTATCTTGGCTGGAAAATAATTTGGGCTTTGTAGCAGTGTGCAGCACTGATCCAATTAGGCCATCTATACTAAGCTTCACCAGATTTAAAATTAATAATAATTTTTAGCTGCATCTAGCCCGGAAAATAATTTTGGGGCTCCGAGATGCGCAAGACACATAAGTGCCTTCTTGCTGCACTACCTGCAACATGACCCTCATATTATCAGAATTCGAAGTAATCATGACTACTGGGTTGCCACACTCTTAGATCCCCCAAACTTTTCGATCAACCTTTTCATTTTAATAAAGACCAAAAAAATTGTCATTTTTGAAATTATAAGCATTAGCTGGTTATTAGAAACTGAAATCAAACAGTTTTCAACTCAAAACTTTATTCTAGGTGATGTTACATTTTCACATAGGACCCCTTGTTCGAAAGGAGCTTCTGAACTCTCTCGTTCATTGAATTTGTCAGGTTTTGGATGGTTTCTGCTTCAATTGTTTTGCATGAGGACAGAATACCCTCCCAGAGCTGTTGCTTAGATGTGAACTGCCTCCCGCCATCATAGATACTCCTTTTGATGATGCTCCAGAGGTTCTGAATGGGGTAGAGGTCAGGGGAGCATGGGGGTCACACCATAAGTTTGTCCCCTTTTATGCCCATATCAGCCAGAGATGCAGATGTTTTATGTGCAGCATGAGATGGTGCATTATCATGCAAAAAAATGATCTTGCTGTGAAATACACGGTTCTTCTTCTTGAACCATGGCAGGAAGTGCTGTTTGAGAAAATCCACATACATTATGGAGTTCATCTTTAGCGCCTTCAGGGATCCTAAAGGGGCCGACAATCTCTCTCCCCATGATTCCAGCCCAAAACATTACTCCACCTCCTCCTTGTTGGCGCTATAGCCATGTTTGCGTGGGGTGTCCATCAACCAGCCATCCTCCACTCCATCCATCTGGACCATCGAGCGCTGTACGGCACTCATCCGTGAACAAAACAGTTTTGAAATCAGTCTTCATGTAATGTTTAGCCCACTGGAGCCGTTTCTGCTTGTGTGAAGTGGATAGAGGAGGTCGACAGGATGGCGTATGCACAGCTGCAAACCTCTGAAGGACCCTGCATCTTGTTGTTCGGGGGACGTTGGAGGCACCAGCAGCTTCAAAAACTTGTCTGCTGCTATGACAAGGCTTTTTTGCCGCTGCTCTTTTAACCTGACGTAATTGCCTGTAGGAAAGAGTCCTCAATTTGCCCTTATCAGCACGCACACGTGTGTACTGTGAATCAGCTACATACTTCTTGATTGCCAAGACACTTCATCCTGATCATCGCACAATGTTGATTGTAGTCATGCCTTGACCTAAACACTCCACAATTTGTTGCTTCTCAGCAGCCGACACATCCTTTTTCTTTCCCATTTTGGCAGAAAATGTAGGCTACTTAATAATGTGAGACAGCCTTCTTAAGTAGTCTTGCCTTTCATTGGACACACCTGCCAAACTAATTAGCACAGGTGTCTGCAATTGCTTACATTGATATAAAGAACCCTGACACACATCACCATCAATGAGTTTAACTGACAAACAAACAAATTCTTCCCTTATCACTCCTAAACACTTTTTGCATAATAATTTGGAACACAGTGTACATGTGCTTTTCCACAAAACACCAGTGGTTCACGTAGTGAATCTTACAGTTCTAACTTGCCAACCGTGGTCTGTATGGAGTTGTTCAATAAAGGTCCCAAAATTAAGATAACATAGATGGGAGAGGTCTCTATGAATAGGAATTCCTAAGTATTTGATACCCTGTGAAGGCCGGGCAAAGGGAAAGTTGGACTGGATGGAATCCTATATGGATTTGGGGAGGGAGACATCGAGGGCCTCAGACTTCGCTGCATTGATTTTAAAATTTGACCATGTAACAAAGTGATCTATTTCAGCCATAACAGCATTGATGGATATATGTGATTGAGTGATATATACTAGGACATCATCAGCAAATAGAGAGCACTTGTACTCGGTGCCTCCCACCTCAATCCACCTAATATTGGGGTTATGGCGAATTGATGAGAGCAGGTGCTCCGTCACTAGGATGTATAAGAGAGGGGACAGAGGACATCCCTGCCTTGTCCCATTGGTGATTGTGAAAGGTGATGAAAATGTTCTGATGCACCCCCTGGGCCTTGGGACACCCGGACCCTTTTTGGTGGATGCTGGTGGTTGTAGTCTTCGTGGCGGCAACCCGGTTCCGTGGCTCAGGGTGGTCAAACCAGTGGCGGAACTATTTATGTGGTTTTGATGTTTAAATGTCCGACTACGCCACCCGTGGATTGCGGTCAGAGTGAACAAACGCTGCAGGGCAGACCGCTGAGGCTGGTGTTGTGTTTGCAGCAGAGCGTAGCATAACTCCCCACGGGAGGAGTATAGCCTCAGGGCAGTGTATGCGGAGGATGGGGGTGATGGTGCAGGGCAGCAGCAGTAACGACACGGAGTCAGTGATGCAGTCCAGGGCCTTTACTCACAGTTCTTATTATCCAGACCACGTCTGCAGGTAACGGCTGCCCACGTCGTACTGTGCTCACCAGGTGAGGGGCTCAGACAACTCCCAGATAACTTTGGAGCACTTCACAGGACCCCCTTTGTGTGTCCTTTGTCTGGCCTTTCTTACCAACACTTCTGTCCGGCTGCCTCGGGCCTCCTCTTGGTAAACTTGGCGCCAATTTCCCTGACCCTATGTGGTGCCTTCCTAGCGGGTGTAGCGAGGGGCTGCGCCACATAAAATGTCACAGCCTCCGGTTTCTAGCTGAGGGTCGTTTCCTGCCTCCACTAGTTTCGGGGACCGGTCTCCCCCTTTGGCCTGACCCCTCCACGCAGGTGGATTCGGGCGTGCAGTGGCCACTCGCCCGTCCGCACCCCTGGGATCCCTTCATTCCTTGTTCCTGGAGCCTTCTCCGCTCCTCTTCCTTCCTTCTCCCTCTTCCAGGCCTGGGCCTCTGTTACTAGGCCCGCCTACGGAGCAGAGCTCATGCAGAGCCCCTGCTCCCTGCCACTTCTGCTCAGACTTCTCTGCACTGAACTAAGATGGTGCCCACCTTTTATACTCCCTTCTCAATGCACCCAGGAACTGCTTCCTCCCTGCTCCTGCACTACAGGGTTCCCCTTCCTCAGTGTTCCCTCCCCCCACTCCAGCCAGGGACAGGGACTGTCGTGCCCATCTCAGAGGCACATTGGTCGCCCTGCCCCACGGCAATGTGGTGTAATGCATGCAGGTGTCGGGTCCTGATCCACACTCCATCCTTACCTGAGAGTGAGATATTACACCTCTGGGTGAGGTGCAATACCTGTGTAGCAACCGAGCCCTCAGAGTGCTACAGTTCCATTTATCTTCAGCCTAGGTGACGTATTGTGATACAGGGCCGTGATTTTGGCTATAAAAGGGTCCCCTAGACCCCTACCCCAAGCTTTTTAAGAGAATCATATATGGCGTGCCAGGAGACTCTATGGAATGCTTTCTCAGCATCCAACGAGAGTATCTAACTACAAATTTTTAACTGCATCTAGCCCAGGAAATACTTTGTGCCTAGTAGCAGTGTCTGCTAGTCAGCGGATTATCCCGGCTGTTAAGCAAGCTACTCCACCTGTAGATTGGACACTTAATTTTTTCAAAGGAAATGCTTCGGGACCACGGGATACTCAGTGAAGAGCATCAGGAGGCACCCCAAGGCATAGGGGCTGGGACTGGCAGTAGGATGCCTTGTGGTGGACAGCCGAGCTCGATCCTTATAAAAGCTTTTTAACTGCAGCAGCTTTAGTGGACGCTACTGGAGCTGGAATTACGCGGCTGCTGGCATGAGACTTGCCCTCCAATAGATCCTTGTAAATGGATTTAAAGTGTATTCATTCAAATTAGAGAGACAATTTAAATTAAAAAGCTTAGAGCTGCCTCCACCACAGGGGGGCTCACTCGACCCACCAGCGGACAGGCACCAGTATTGGGAGAGGGGGGCTGGCCGTCAGGGTTCACCGCGGCTCTGGCACAAACCCGTCGACACGGAGGTGGCACGGGCAGGAGCGGACTGAACGTGTCGGCTTCTCACTTTTTGGATTTTAGAAGGGCATGACATGCCTATTTCTGTGTCTCCCCCTCCTTTTACTCCTCCACCTCTTTTCTTTTCGCATGCCTATATGTACTTGTCACTTTTCCATGTGTTAGTTGTGTCTTCTGAGCAGTTTGTCAGCTTTTGGACACGTTTGAAGGTGTTTTCTATGTGTTTCTATGTGTTTTTGTTTGCCTGCCATTGGTTTTAACGGTGTTCGAAGGTGTTGGACGAACAGTTCGACGAACAGTTCGGCGAACACTACGGGGGTGGCTCAACACTATCTGTGTACCCAAACACCATGAAATATACAAGGCCAAGTGGCCACATATAGGGAAAGGCAGAGGGTCAGTGTATAAAATATGTATGCTTACTAGTGTTGAGCGAGCATTAAAATGCTCGCGTGCTCGAAGCTCGGGCCGAGCTCACTGTGATACTCGGGTGCTCAACCCGAGCAATGAGCCCAATGTTAGTCTATGGGAGACCCGAGCATTTTTGTGGCGACATCCCCGACAGTCTGTAGAAAGCCTAAAAAGTTCCCAAAACGATAGTGACAGTGCTCAAATGACATGGGGACAGCATGGGGATCGCCCCAGGAAGCATTTCTGACCCCCAGGTCACTGCTGTCAACAACGTGGTCAGAGGAATTAAGCCACTTTTACGGGCTCACAATAAAACGTTCAAAAACTAAACTGAAACTGTCTTCCTGTGAAATATATTAAGGAACATCCTTTCCAGGGTAAAGACTTGTGTATAAAGTAAAATAAATAACCAAAAAAAAAATACTCCTCCACACCTTGGGCTATGTTCACAAGTAGCATTTTTTATGCGTTTTTGCACTTTTGTATTGCTTTCAACGGTGACAAATGCATTCACCGGGAAATGTCATTTTAACATTTTACAACCTTATCTGGCCATGTGCTGTGTTACACATGCATACAGTGCTGAAAAGACATGGGAACAGCATGGGGAAGAAATGATCCTTGCCGCATCAGAAAATGCAGACCTGCAACTATCCCCGTGCAAGTCCTTGTCCCAGGGCAGTGTTCAATTGTACCTCCCCCATTCCTTGCAATGCAAACGCAAATATGCAGCCAACCACCCACCCACCCGCAGGCTGCAATACTATACTGCTAGCTTGCACTTGAAATGGGGCCATTCAGTTTGGATGAGGCCAAAGCTGGCCACTACCTCATGGCTGCGTCGGAGGCGAGGTCTCCATTCTCAGTCCCCAGCCGCCACTATTTGTCCTGGAAACCTTCCCCACACTTTTCTTAGCCTGACCTGCTTTAGGGCAGCATTGGACAAGCCCACCAGACAAACAGACTCCTCCGGTGGGCCCTGGCTTCTCCATCAGGGAGTTGAGAGTGCCAAGGTGAGGAGCATGATGATGATGATAGAAGTTAGCATCTGCTTTGTTTTCTTGGAATGCAAGCGTAAGTGTGCAGCCTGCCACCCACCTACCCCCAGGCTGCAATACCATACTGCTAGCTTGCTTGCACTTGAAATGAGGCCTTTTAGGCTTGTGGAGACAGACGCCGGCAACCATGTCAAGGCTGCGTCGGCGGCCTGGTATCCATACTCAGTCCCCAGCGGCCCGCCAGCCGGGTGTCCACACTCGGTCGGGTATCCATACTCGGTCCCCAGCCGCCCCTATTTGTCTCGGTGTGCCTTATACACAAGCGCGCATACCAAAACATTACCTGTGTCCTCCCCAGTGCATTTAGTGGGAAGGACAGCCAAACCACAAACACGTGGACAAGTGAATTTGGCCAGGGATGGTCCATCTCACTGACGCCTTCACACTGCATTAATATTGTGGAAGCTGGGATACAGTTGGACATTGGGGGGCAACAAGTCCTCCAGACATAGAGGATTGTGGGTCCTGGGTCAATCAGGCTTCAACACAAAGTTCAGAAGGTAGACAGCAGCAGTGGTCGGCCTCCTACACAACGAGTAAATTGTTCATGATCATGAGGCCATCCATCTCCTTAGCTTTCTGTTCCTTGGAATGCAAGCGCATGTATATAGTAGCGGCTATGCCTGAGGTGGTCAGAGTTTTGGCACATATCCTACCTCTTCTGAGGATTGCTGGATGTTTTCCTGCTACTATCCCAGTTCTATGACTCCCGTTAAAACAAAGCTTCAGGTGATAAATGATGGATGAGGCAGTGGCAAAGGAGAAAGAGCAGGAGGAACAGGGACCATTCACATCAATGTCAGGCCAGTCAACCACATATGTCTTGTAGTATATGTTTCTGTAACAAAAGGAGCGGTTAGGCTACACAGTTATAGGGCATACAGTGAGTGCAAAGCCTACCAAAAATTTTGAGGCAATCCAATGCCCCTTGGAAATGACATGGAGGTCAGAGGGCCTTAACTAAACTGTTTTTTCCATTTATAGCAACTGGGTCTCCTGTACACTGTTGGCCTAAGCAGTGAATGGAAGGCTTTCCAAAAATTCTGAAGAACTGCAATGCCCCTTGAAACAGACGTGGATTACAGCGTACTAAAAACCTTCTACCTATTATTGGGGAGTGGGTCTCCCTTAGTTTTTGCCTTTGCATTGAAAAGCAAAAGCTGACTAAATTTAGGAGGAAATGCAATGCCAGTTGGAAGAGTCGTGGAGGTTAGAGGTAATTATAAACAACATTTCAATGCTCCTTGGAAGAGCTGTGGAGTTCAAAGTGGCTTAGGAAGATGCTTTAATGCCCCTTTGAAGAGACGTGGAGGTAACAGTAGCTTAACAAGATGGTTTTAATGCCCCTCGGAAAAGTGGTGGAGGTCGCAGTAGCTTAACAAGATGGTTTTATTGCCCCTTACAAGAGTCATAAAGTACAGCATCTTAAAAACATTATTCCCATTATTGGGGAGTGTGTCTCGCATAGTCTTTGCTTATGCCTTCCAAGCAAAAGCTGCCAAAAATTAGGACGGAGAAACTTTCAATGCCCCTTACAAGAGCCTTGCAGTACAGCATATTACAAACATTATTCCCATTATCGGGGATAGGGTCTCCCACAGTATTTGCTTATGCCTTCCAAGCAAAAGCTGCCAAAAATTAGGATGGAAGAACTTGCAATGCCCATTAAAAGAGCCATGCAGTACAGCATATTACAAACATTATTCCCATTATTGGGGAGTGTGTCTCCCATAGTCTTTGCTTATGCCTTCCTAGCAAAAGCTGCCAAAAATTAGGACAGTGAAACTTGCAGTTCCCCTTACAAGAGTCATGCAGTACAGCATATAACAAACATTATTCCCATTATTAGGGAGTGGGTCTCCCATAGTCTTTGCTTATGCCTTCCAAGTAAAAGCTGCCAAAAATTAGGAGGAAATGCAATGCCCGTTCGAAGAGTCGTGGAGGTTAGAGTTAATTAAAAACAACATTTCAATGCCTCTTTGAAGAGCTTTGGAGTTCAGAGTGGTTTAACAAGAAACTTTTAATGCCCCTCGGAAAAGTGGTGGTGGTCCCAGTAGCTTAACAAGACGATTTTAATGCCCCTCGGAAAAGTGGTGGAGGTCACTGTAGCTTAACTAGATGCTTTAAATGCCACTCGGAAAAGTAGTGGAGGTCCCTGTAGATTAACAAGACACTTTTAATGGCCCTCGGAAAAGTAGTGGAGGTCACAGTAGCTTAACAAGATGCTTTTAATGCCCCTCAGAAGAGACGTGGAGGTCCCAGTAGCTTAACAAGACGGTTTTAATGCCCCTCGGAAAAGTGATGGAGGTCCCAGAAGCTTAACAAGACGCTTTTAATACCCCTCGGAAAAGTGGTGGAGGTCACAGTAGCTTAACAAGATGCTTTTAATGCCCCTCAGAAGAAACGTGGAGGGCCCAGTAGCTTAAAAAGATGTTTTTAATGCCCCTTGGAAAAGTGGTGAAGGTTCCAGTAGCTTAACAAGACGCTTTTAATGCCCCTTGGAAAAGTGGTGAAGTTCCCATAGGTCTGCTTTCGAATTCTGCAGAGTATTGTCATGCTGCAAGCTAGGCAGAATCACACTGATCAGCCACAGGCACAATAATCATTCATATGAAGTGTAGTAATGAGTAGAGATGAGCGTTGTTCTACTCGAACTGTTCGCCAATCTCAAATTCGAGCTGTTTTGGGCGGTGTTCGAGCCGTTCGGCGAACACGAACAATTTGAGAAAAATTCGGCTGTTCGAGGTTATGTTCGATAACTGTTCGTGCACCAAAATCATAACTGGATTTTTTCTCAGTAATGATGAAAATTAATGTTAATACGCAGTTTGAGTGTACAGCGGGGTGGGGGGAGGGGCAGGGGATGGATCTCTGCAGGAACAATGAAGATCTCCATTTTTTTTTCTCTTTCCCGCATTTACAGTGGGGAGGTGCAATCTGTCAGCCTATCAGCAGCGCACACACGGAGCGAAGTGCTTTTTTTCACACAAGCAAGGGCATGTGTCATTGGCAGTGTATGTCACATGTCCTTGCCCTATAAGACCAAGCCATTTTCCCCGTCGCCACCATTTTCTCACTGCTGCAGCTGCATGTTAGACGGCACCGCTGTTGCTGTGTGCGCTATACCTTGTTAATTTCAAGCCAATTTTCGCACAAATATACAGATAGCTTGGGAGTAGGGAATAGTTGTGATTGCAGTCCTTTTAAGGACTAGGTTACAGCATTTCCTACGACTTTTATCAGGGAGGTCTGTGCTCTTAAATAGATCGGTTGTGGGAGTAAAGACTAATTGTAATTGCAGTCCTTTTCAGGACTAGGTTACATGAGTTCCTATCAGTTTTTGCCAGGCAGGTCTGTGCCAGTGCTGTGCAAGTTTTTTTCACAGCATTTGGCTGAATCTAGCAAAGCTAATCCTTTTTGGCCTATTGCAGAGTGTGTTAGTCAGTGGAGTAGCCTATCTGTGTTGCAAGATATACCACCTGTGTATAGAATACCAATTTTTTTACTGCACCTAGTGAAGTAAAATCTTTTGGGCATAGCATCATTCTATTAGTCCATCTATATTGACCTCCATCAGGTTGAAAATTAAAACTAATTTTTATCTGCATCTACAGTACCTCTGAAAAAATATTTGGGCTTCTAGCAGTGTGTGGGACTTGTTCTATTAGTCCATCTATACTGACCTCCATCAGGTTGCAAACTGAATATATTTTTTTCTGCATCTACCTCTGAAAAAATATTGGGCTTCTAGCTGTGTGTGGGTCTTGTTCTATTAATCCATCTATACTGACCTCCATCAGGTTGCAAACTGAATATATTTTTTTCTGCATCTACCTCTGAAAAAATATTTGGCCTTCTAGTAGTGTGTGGGTCTTGTTCTATTAATCCATCTATACTGACCTCCATCAGGTTGCAAACTGAATATATTTTTTTCTGCATCTACCTCTGAAAAAATATTTGGCCTTCTAGTAGTGTGTCGGACTTTCTCTATTAGTCCATCTATACTGACCTCCATCAGGTTGCAAATTAAAACTAATTTTTATCTGCATCTACAGTACCTCTGAAAAAATATTTGGGCTTCTAGCAGTGTGTGGGACTTGTTCTATTAGTCCATCTATACTGACCTCCATCAGGTTGCAAACTGAATATAGTTTTTTCTGCATCTACCTCTGAAAAAATATTGGGCTTCTAGCTGTGTGTGGGTCTTGTTCTATTAATCCATCTATACTGACCTCCATCAGGTTGCAAACTGAATATATTTTTTTCTGCATCTACCTCTGAAAAAATATTTGGCCTTCTAGTAGTGTGTCGGACTTTCTCTATTAGTCCATCTATACTGACCTCCATCAGGTTGCAAATTAAAACTAATTTTTATCTGCATCTACAGTACCTCTGAAAAAATATTTGGGCTTCTAGCAGTGTGTGGGACTTGTTCTATTAATCCATCTATACTGACCTCCATCAGGTTGCAAACTGAATATAGTTTTTTCTGCATCTACCTCTGAAAAAATATTGGGCTTCTAGCTGTGTGTGGGTCTTGTTCTATTAATCCATCTATACTGACCTCCATCAGGTTGCAAACTGAATATATTTTATTCTGCATCTACCTCTGAAAAAATATTTGGCCTTCTAGTAGTGTGTCGGACTTTCTCTATTAGTCCATCTATACTGACCTCCATCAGGTTGCAAACTGAATATAATTTTTTTCTGCATCTAGCTCTGAAAAAATATTTGGCCTTCTAGTAGTGTGTCGGACTTTCTCTATTAGTCCATCTATACTGACCTCCATCAGGTTGCAAATTAAAACTAATTTTTATCTGCATCTACAGTACATCTGAAAAAATATTTGGGCTTCTAGCAGTGTGTGGGACTTGTTCTATTAGTCCATCTATACTGACCTCCATCAGGTTGCAAACTGAATATAGTTTTTTCTGCATCTACCTCTGAAAAAATATTGGGCTTCTAGCTGTGTGTGGGTCTAGTTCTATTAATCCATCTATACAGACCTCCATCAGGTTGCAAACTGAATATATTTTTTTCTGCATCTACCTCTGAAAAAATATTTGGCCTTCTAGTAGTGTGTCGGACTTTCTCTATTAGTCCATCTATACTGACCTCCATCAGGTTGCAAACTGAATATAATTTTTTTCTGCATCTAGCTCTGAAAAAATATTTGGCCTTCTAGTAGTGTGTCGGACTTTCTCTATTAGTCCATCTATACTGACCTCCATCAGGTTGCAAATTAAAACTAATTTTTATCTGCATCTACAGTACCTCTGAAAAAATATTTGGGCTTCTAGCAGTGTGTGGGACTTGTTCTATTAGTCCATCTATACTGACCTCCATCAGGTTGCAAACTGAATAATTTTTTTTCTGCATCTACCTCTGAAAAAATATTGGGCTTCTAGCTGTGTGTGGGTCTTGTTCTATTAATCCATCTATACTGACCTCCATCAGGTTGCAAACTGAATATAATTTTTTTCTGCATCTAGCTCTAAAAAAATATTTGGCCTTCTAGTAGTGTGTCGGACTTTCTCTATTAGTCCATCTATACTGACCTCCATCAGGTTGCAAATTAAAACTAATTTTTATCTGCATCTACAGTACCTCTGAAAAAATATTTGGGCTTCTAGCTGTGTGTGGGACTTGTTGTATTAGTCCATCTATACTGACCTCCATCAGGTTGCAAACTGAATATATTTTTTTCTGCATCTACCTCTGAAAAAATATTTGGCCTTCTAGTAGTGTGTCGGACTTTCTCTATTAGTCCATCTATACTGACCTCCATCAGGTTGCAAATTAAAACTAATTTTTATCTGCATCTACAGTACCTCTGAAAAAATATTTGGGCTTCTAGCTGTGTGTGGGACTTGTTGTATTAGTCCATCTATACTGACCTCCATCAGGTTGCAAACTGAATATATTTTTTTCTGCATCTACCTCTGAAAAAATATTTGGCCTTCTAGTAGTGTGTCGGACTTTCTCTATTAGTCCATCTATACTGACCTCCATCAGGTTGCAAATTCAAAATAATTTTTTTCTGCATCTAACCCAGCCAATAGTTTTGGCCTAATACCACAGTTTGGCCACTCAGCTCTGCTCGGTTACCATCCATTGTTTTTTTGTGCAAACAACTCCAGAGTTGTGAATTAGTTAACCACCAAAATGAGTGGAAAAAGGCCTGCTGCTGGTGGAAAGGGGAATAGGCGTGTTGGGAAGGGGAAAAAAGGTTGTGTCCGTGGGGTAGGTGTTAAAGCAACAGTAACATCTGCAGAAGAAAGACCATCTTCCAGCCAAACTAAAATGTCTACTTCTTTTAGCGGACAATGTGATAAGATCCCTTTCTTACGGCCACGCCAATCGCTACAAATTCCAGATGAGGCACAAAAACAGCAGGTGCTTCAACGGATATCAAGTGCTCCTTTAAGTGGGCTCTCCTCCACATCAACTTCAACATCACAAATACTCCAGTCCTCAAAGGTGTCACCCAAATCGCACTTGCTTCCTCACAGCTCCCAAATCTCCAGCTGCCCATCTGAGTATGAGGTAGAACAGATGGTTGAGTCTGCAGAGCTGTTTACTCATACTATAGCCTGGGAATCAGAGGTCGACTCCAGCGCTTCTGTGAATCCAGACGAGGAAATGATCTGCACTGATGCCCAGAATCTTTATGAGTCGGATCCAGGACCAGACGCAGAAGGTTCTGACCATAATGTAGACCCTCATTCCCAAACTGTAACTCCTGTTGGTGGAGACAATGAGGAAGACGATGATAAGACTCAAATACCTGATTGGAGCGACAACTTTAGTTTTTTGTCAGGGCAGGAACAGGTTGGCTCTGAGGACGACGGGTGTGATAACGCACAGGGTGATGATGATGAGGTCGGAGATCCCACTTACTGTCAACCCACAGTCAGCCAAGAGATGAGGTCAGCAGAGGAGGTGGAGGAAGATGCTAGTGACGACGAGGTCAGGTTGCGCCTTCCTGGACAGAGACGTAGTACTGGAAGCACGTCAACAACTGCATCCTCAAACACAACTCTGCCTCTCACCACAAGTCGTGGTGGCTCTTCAGGTCGCATGGGTGCTAAGCCTTGCATAGCCTGGGCATTTTTTCAGATCGATAAAGATGACCCAACTCGTGTTATCTGTAACATTTGTCAGCAAAAGCTAAGTAGAGGCCAAAAAATACATAGTTTGAGTACTTCATGCATGAACCGGCACATGGACATGAAGCATAAGTTGCAGTGGGAAGCTCAGTGTGCTACAATGCGGCCTAGCCGGCCGGGCCAACCACCGTCTGCCATATCTTGTGCATCCGCGGCCTCTTCATCCTCTGTGACTGGGGGGACAGCAGTCACACCTGTTTTGGGGCGCAGACCTGCCACCTTTTTACCCGCAACAGCCAGCGTGATTGGCAGGTCATCATTTTCTTTGGAGGTGGTAACACCAGCTGGTGTTGAGCGCTGTCCGACATCGATAGCACCACCTTTGGATCAAGGCAACCTAACATGTCCGCCTGCATCTTCCTCACAGACCTGCAGTTTGCCGGGGACACCCTTATCAACCCCGTCTAAGCACAATAGCCAGCCCTCGGTCCCTCAGATGTGGACAAGTAAAAGACCATTTCCTCCTAGCCATGAGAAAGCTAAGAGGTTGAATTTCACCATCTGCAAGCTCTTGGCTACAGAAATGCTGCCTTTCCGCCTGGTGGACACAGAGGATTTTCGAGACCTTATGTCCGTCGCAGTGCCCCAGTACCAGATGCCCAGTCGGCACTACTTCTCAAAGAAAGGTGTGCCTGCGCTCCACCAGCATGTCGCACACAACATCACCGCTTCTTTGAGAAACTCTGTGTGTGACAGGGTGCATTTCACCACAGACACTTGGACGAGTAGGCATGGACAGGGGCGTTACATGTCGCTGACTGGGCACTGGGTAACTATGGTGACAGCAGGACAAGGGGCTGCTGTCCAAGTCTTGCCGTCCCCACGAGTTGTGCGTCAATCCTCTTTATGTCAAAGTTCCTCCACTGCTTCTGCCTCCTCAACCTCCTCTCGGTCTTCCACCTGCACCCAAAGCCTGTCTGGTCATGCCACAAGCTTTCTAACTGCGCAGAAGGGATCCTGCACACCTCCTTACTATGCTGGCAGTAGGGCTCAACGTCATCAGGCGGTTTTTACATTGAAATGTCTGGGAAATGTGAGTCACACAGCTGAGGAGTTGTGGTCAGCTCTGGAGAACCAGTTTCATGAATGGTTGTCTCCACTGGACCTGAAACCAGGGAAGGCCGTGTGCGACAATGCTGCAAACCTGGGTGCGGCCCTTCGCCGGGGCAATGTCACACACGTGCCTTGTATGGCTCACGTGTTGAACCTGGTTGTCCAGCAATTTTTAGCCCACTATCCCAGACTAGATGGCCTTCTGCAGAGGGCACGGTCGCTGTGTGCTCACTTCCGCCGTTCGCATCCCGCAGCTCAGCGACTTACATCTCTACAGAAGTCGTTGGGCATGCCACTTCACCGGCTAAAATGCGATGTGCCTACCCGGTGGAATTCAACTCTGCACATGTTGCAGCGACTGTGGCAGCACCGACAAGCCCTGGTGCAATACGTTCTGACATATAGCCTGGGCCAACGAGATTCAGAGGTGGGGCAAATCACGCTGGAGGAGTGGTCTCAGATCAGGGACCTATGCACCCTTCTGCACAGTTTTGAAATGGCGACGAAGATGTTTAGTGCTGACGATGCCATTATCAGCATGACTATTCCGGTGATTTACATGCTGGAGCACATGTTAAACAGAATTCGGAGTCAGGTGGTGGCACAAGAGGAGGTGGAGGAAGTAGAGGAGGAGGAGTTGTATGCGGAAGGGCTAACATCTGCAAGGTCCAGACGGTCGGCAGCACCAAGGCGGCAGGCATGTGAGGGTGGGGAAGATGGTTTTACCTGGGCGCATGGTAGCAGCCAAACTAGTGAGGAAGGTGCAGGAGCCCAGGAAGAAGTGGAGGACGAACTGATGGAAGACTCATCAGATGAGGGAGACCTTGATCACATTTCTGTTGTGCGAGGTTGGGGGGAGAGGACAGAGGAAGGAAGCATGATTGTTACCTAGCCACCAACACAACAGGGACTTGGTGCTCCTGGATGCGCAACACACATGAGTGCCTTCTTGCTGCACTACCTGCAACATGACCCTCGAATTGTGAGAATTAGAAATAATCCTGACTACTGGGTTGCCACACTGTTAGATCCCCGGTACAAAAGTAAATTTGCAGAAATTATTCCTGCCATAGAAAGGGATGCACGCATGCAGGAGTATCAGTAGAGACTGTTGCAGAATCTTACATGTGCTTTTCCACAAAATACCAGTGGTGCACGTAGTGAATCTCACAGTTCCAACTTGCCAACCGTGGGACCGTCAAGTGTTCAGCACTCAAACCGTAACAGAACCACAGTATCTGCTGGTAACATCAATTTTGCGGAATCATTTCACCACTTTTTTAGCCCATCCTTTGCAAGGCCACAGGAGACAAGAAGTCTGACACATAGTCAACGCCTAGAGACGATGGTACAGGAGTATCTCCAAGTAAACATTGAAGCCACGACTGTGTCACTGGACCCTTGCTCTTTTTGGGCTTCCAATCTGGATAAATGGCCGGAGCTTGCCACTTACGCCTTGGAGATCTTGTCATGCCCCGCAGCCAGCGTTCTGTTTGAATGTGTGTTCAGCGCTGCTGGGGGTGTGCTGACAGATAAGCGCACGCGGCTCTCCACTGATAATGTAGACAGACTCACGTTCATAAAGATGAACAAATCATGGATCCGAAACGACTTTTCAACCCCTGTGTCATCCTGGGGAGAGTAAAAGCTTGATGATTGGTTAAAATCACCCTACCAAACGTTTTAAGCTTTCAAATTACTAATCATGTTTATCTGTATCTTGACTGGAAAATAATTTGGGCTTTGTAGCAGTGTGCAGCACTGATCCTATTAGGCCATATATAATAAGCTCCACCAGATTTAAAATTAAAAATAATTTTTAGCTGCATCTAGCCCGGAAAATAATTTTGGGGCTCCGAGATGCGCAAGACACATAAGTGCCTTCTTGCTGCACTACCTGCAGCATGACCCTCATATTGTCAGAATTCGAAGTAATCATGACTACTGGGTTGCCACACTCTTAGATCCCCCAAACTTTTCGATCAACCTTTTCATTTTAATAAAGACCAAAAAAATGGTCATTTTTGAAATTATAAGCATTAGCAGGTTGTTAGAAACTGAAATCAAACAGTTTTCAACTCAAAACTTTATTCTAGGTGATGTTAGATTTTCACATAGGACCCCTTGTTCGAAAGGAGCTTCTGAACTCTCTCGTCCATTGAATTTGTCAGGTTTTGCATGGTTTCTGCTTCAATTGTTTTGCATGAGGACAGAATACCCTCCCAGAGCTGTTGCTTAGATGTGAACTGCCTCCCGCCATCATAGACACTCATTTTAATGATGCTCCAAAGGTTCTGAATGGGGTAGAGGTCAGGGGAGCATGGGGGTCACACCATAAGTTTGTCCCCTTTTATGCCCATATCAGCCAGAGATGCAGATGTTTTATGTGCAGCATGAGATGGTGCATTATCATGCAGAAAAATGATCTTGCTGTGAAATACACGGTTCTTCTTCTTGAACCATGGCAGGAAGTGCTGTTTGAGAAAATCCACATACATTATGGAGTTCATCTTTAGTGCCTTCAGGGATCCTAAAGGGGCCGACAATCTCTCTCCCCATGATTCCAGCCCAAAACATTACTCCACCTCCTCCTTGTTGGCGCTGTAGCCGTGTTTGCGTGGGGTGTCCATCAACCAGCCATCCTCCACTCCATCCATCTGGACCATCGAGCGCTGCACGGCACTCATCCGTGAACAAAACAGTTTTGAAATCAGTCTTCATGTAATGTTTGGCCCACTGGAGCCGTTTCTGCTTGAGTGAAGTGGATAGAGGAGGTCGACAGGATGGCGTATGCACAGCTGCAAACCTCTGAAGGACCCTGCATCTTGTTGTTCGGGGGACGTTGGAGGCACAAGCAGCTTCAAAAACTTGTCTGCTGCTATGACAAGGCTTTTTTGCCGCTGCTCTTTCAACCTGACGTAATTGCCTGTAGGAAAGAGTCCTCAATTTGCCCTTATCAGCACGCACACGTGTGTACTGTGAATCAGCTACATACTTCTTGATTGCCAAGACACTTCATCCTGATCATCGCACAATGTTGATTGTAGTCATGCCTTGACCTAAACACTCCACAATTTGTTGCTTCTCAGCAGCCGACACATCCTTTTTCTTTCCCATTTTGGCAGAAAATGTAGGCTGCTTAATAATGTGAGAGAGCCTTCTTAAGTAGTCTTGCCTTTCATTGGACACACCTGCCAAACTAATTAGCACAGGTGTCTGCAATTGCTTACAGTGATATAAAGAGCCCTGACACACATCACCATCAATGAGTTTAACTGACAAACAAACAAATTCTTCCCTTATCACTCCTAAACACTTTTTGCATAATAATTTGGAACGCGGTGTACATGTGCTTTTCCACAAAACACCAGCGGTTCACGTAGTGAATCTTACAGTTCTAACTTGCCAACCGTGGTCTGTATGGAATTGTTCAATAAAGGGCCCAAAATTAAGATAACATAGATGGGAGAGGTCTCTATGAATAGGAATTCCTAAGTATTTGATACCCTGTGAGGGCCAGGCAAAGGGAAAGTTGGACTGGATGGAATCCTATATGGATTTGGGGAGGGAGACATCGAGGGCCTCAGACTTCGCTGCATTGATTTTAAAATTTGACCAAGTAACAAAGTGATCTATTTCAGCCATAACAGCATGGATGGATATATGTGATTGAGTGATATATACTAGGACATCATCAGCAAATAGAGAGCACTTGTACTCGGTGCCTCCCACCTCAATCCACCTAATATTGGGGTTATGGCGAATTGATGAGAGCAGGTGCTCCGTCACTAGGATGTATAAGAGAGGGGACAGAGGACATCCCTGCCTTGTCCCATTGGTGATTGTGAAAGGTGATGAAAATTTTCTGACGCATCCCCTGGGCCTTGGGACACCCGGAGCCGGACCCTTTTTGGTGGATGCTGGTGGTTGTAGTCTTCATGGCGGCGACCCGGTTCCGTGGCTCAGGGCGGTCAAACCAGTGGCGGAACTATTTATGTGGTTTTGAAGTTTAAAAGTCCGACTACGCCACCCGTGGATTGCGGTCAGAGTGAACCGCCGCTACAGGGCAGACCGCTGAGGCTGGTGTTGTGGGTGCAGCAGAGCGTAGCATAACTCCCCATGGGAGGAGTATAGCCTCAGGGCAGTGTATGCGGAGGATGGGGGTGATGGTGCAGGGCAGCAGCAGTAACGACACGGAGTCAGTGATGCAGTCCAGGGCCTTTACTCACAGTTCTTATTATCCAGACCACGTCTGCAGGTAACGGCTGCCCACGTCGTACTGTGCTCACCAGGTGAGGGGCTCAGACAACTCCCAGATAACTTTGGAGCACTTCACAGGACCCCCTTTGTGTGTCCTTTGTCTGGCCTTTCTTACCAACACTTCTGTCCGGCTGCCTCGGGCCTCCTCTTGGTAAACTTGGCGCCAGTTTCCCTGACCCTATGTGGTGCCTTCCTAGCGGGTGTAGCGAGGGGCTGCGCCACATAAAATGTCAGAGCCTCCGGTTTCTAGCTGAGGGTCGTTTCCTGCCTCCACTAGTTCGGGGACCGGTCTCCCCCTTTGGCCTGACCCCTCCACGCAGGTGGATTCGGGCGTGCGGTGGCGACTCGCCCGTCCGCACCCCTGGGATCCCTTCATTCTCCCTCTTCCAGGCCTGGGCCTCTGTTTCTAGGCCCGCCTCCGGAGCAGAGCTCATGCAGAGCCCCTGCTCCCTGCCACTTCTGCTCAGACTTCTCTGCACTGAACTAAGATGGTGCCCACCTTTTATACTCCCTTCTCAATGCACCCAGGAACTGCTTCCTCCCTGCTCCTGCACTACAGGGTTCCCCTTCCTTAGTGTTCCCTCCCCCCACTCCAGCCAGGGACAGGGACTGTCGTGCCCATCTCAGGGGCATATTGGTCGCCCTGCCCCACGGCAATGTGGTGTAATGCATGCAGGTGTCGGGTCCTGATCCACACTCCATCCTTACCTGAGAGTGAGATATCACACCTCTGGGTGAGGTGCAATACGTCTGTAGCAACCGAGCCCTCAGGGTGCTACAGTTCCATTTATCTTCAGCCTAGGTGACGTATTGCGATACAGGGCTGTGATTTTGGCTATAAAAGGGTCCCCTAGACCCCTACCCCAAGCCTTTTAAGAGAATCATATATGGCGTGCCAGGAGACTCTATGGAATGCTTTCTCAGCATCCAACGAGAGTATCTAATTACAAATTTTTAACTGCATCTAGCCCAGGAAATACTTTGTGCCTAGTAGCAGTGTCTGCTAGTCAGCGGATTATCCCGGCTGTTAAGCAAGCTACACCACCTGTAGTTTAGACACTTAATTTTTTCAAAGGAAATGCTTCGGGACCACGGGATACTCAGTGAAGAGCATCAGGAGGCACCCCAAGGCATAGGGGCTGGGACTGGCAGTAGGATGCCTTGCGGTGGACAGCCGAGCTCGATCCTTATAAAAGCTTTTTAACTGCAGCAGCTTTAGTGGAAGCTACTGGAGCTGGAATTACGCGGCTGCTGGCATGAGACTTGCCCTCCAATAGATCCTTGTAAATGGATTTAAAGTGTATTCATTCAAATTAGAGAGACAATTTAAATTAAAGAGCTTAGAGCTGCCTACACCACAGGGGGGCTCGCTCGACCCACCAGCGGACAGGCAGCAGTATTGGGAGAAGGGGGCTGGCCATCAGGGTTCACCGCGGCTCTGGCACAAACCCGGCGACACGGAGGTGGCACGGGCAGGAGCGGACTGGCCGTGTCGGCTTCTCACTTTTTGGATTTTAGAAGGGCATGACATGCCTATATCTGTGTCTACCCCTCCTTTTACTCCTCCACCTCTTTTATTTTCGCATGACTATATGTACTTGTCACTTTTCCATGTGTTAGTTGTGTCTTCTGAGCAGTTTGTCAGCTTTTGGACACCTTTGAAGGTGTTTTCTATGTGTTTCTATGTGTTTTTGTTTGCCTGCCATTGGTTTTAACGGTGTTCGAAGGTGTTCGACGAACAGTTCGACGAACAGTTCGGCGAACACACGGGTGTTCGACGAACCGAACCGAACTCGAACACTACGGGGGTGGCTCAACACTAGTAATGAGATCCAGTCAAGTCTTCTGTGAAGTGCAGTTAAAAGGGCCTGTTAGCTCTCCATTGTGGTGTAGTAACGAGGACCAGTCGGCTCTTCTTTGTGATTTAGTATAGACGATTGGTCTGTTTTCCTATGTGATGTAGTAAAAAATAACTGTTAGCTCTCATGCATGATGTAGTACAGAGGATCTTTCTACTCTCCTGTGTTGTGCAATATAGAGGATCTGTCTGCTCATCTGCATGGTGTATGAATCAAGACCTGTTAGCTCTCTTCTGTGGTGCAAAAAGCATAACCTGTTAGAACACCTGTATCATGTAATATAGTAAGGAGCAACTGTTAGCTCTCCACCATCATGTAGTAAGGGGGAACTGTCAGCTCTCCTTTATGGTGTAGTAAAAACGACCTGTCAGCTGTCCTGTGTTCTGTAATAAGGAGCAACTGTCAGCTCTGTTGTGTAATACAATAAAGAGGAAATGTCAGCTCTCCTGTCTGGTGTAGTATGGGGGATATGTCTACTCTACTGTGTGGAGTAGTAAGAAGAAACTGTTAGCACTCATGTGTGGTGTAGTAGAGGATCTATTAGCTTTTTCTGCATAGTGAAGGGAGGAGAAATGGTCAGCTCTCCTGCTTAGTTTAATAAGGAGCTTTCTTGTGTAGAATAATAAGGAAGACCTATTAGCTCTTCTCCATAGTAAAGTAAGAAGGACTTGTCAGCTTTCTTTTGTGATAAAGTAAGGAGGAAGAGAGTGAAAAAAGAGCATGCTTCTAGCTCATTTTGCGAAGACCCACAAAGCCTAGGTCTGAGTAAGTATAAGGTCCCTGGGCTTCAATGCAGATGGCAGGATGGCACGTTGGAAGTGGGGACATGGTACATTCAGGAATCTAGTATGCATCTTGGACAAATGCAGTGAAGTCAGCAAGGAAAGAAGAAGGTTAGCACGATATTCATAAGAGATGGAGTAACTAAGTCCTTTTTATGCTCCCACTATCCCTCCTCAGGACCATGACGCATTTCACATTCCAGAAGAGTGGGTATGACCGGGAGTCCAAGGTGATATATCAGTGGGTTCTGGGTAACCTTGAGAAAGCTGAAGAGGCAACATGTAGTCTGCATATGTGACGCCCTGCTGTGCATGGAGCCACAGATCCTGGAGGGGTGCATTTCAGGTTTTCTCCACAAGAGGCCCTCAGAGCATACACACACCTCCAACTTCCACCTCAGACCACCAGAGGGAGCCTTGATAGGGATATAAATAGGGAAGGTGGAGTGATTCAGCAGTTTTTCTGCTCAGACACAGAAGGAGAGAGTCTGTGATGGAGTTCTCCTCAGGAAGAGAGTGGAGACAGAACAGTCTGGAGTCCACAGCCAGCTCCTGCAGAGTGAGGCACAGAGAAACAGGTCAGTCTGCAGTGGAGCTCAGTCAGACTCAAGCAGCTCGAGTTACGTGAGCTAGGAGCGTTGCTGACGCTCAGAGATCAGCAGAAGAGGCAGCCAACTAACTGCCAGTGTGTATAGCCTAGTGAGGGCCCTAGTAGGCTGAAGGCTAGAGGAGTGAGTAGCATTGGGGGCAGGGGAGCTTTACCAGCTCACCCCAGAAACCATATACCGGACACAGGGTCCGAGTCTGCAGGGATTCTTTACACCCAGCAGAAGACAACCAGAACCCCTGGCGAACTACAGGTCCCAGGAATACCAAACGCTGACTGTTATACCTGGGTCAGGAGTTACCGAGGCCCCATATACCAGGGAGTGTGTACTCCAACAGAAGGCCCTACCACAGGATCAGCCGGTGCAGAACAGAGACTAAGTTAGGCCTAGCTCCAGGCAGGCAAGAGACTAACACTAAGTGGTGAAGAAACAGGAGGCCCTACACCTGCTCACTGGGGAGAGTCCTGCAGTGCACCCCTCACCCTACAGTGCTTCGGACGGTACCTGCATTCCCACCAGTAAAAGGTACAGAAGCAAACCATGTGTGTGTGTCCCCTGTTCTTCCTTGGACCCGGCTGGGTCACCGCCATATCGTGCACCTCGTCAAACATCACTGCCCTGAGGCCTAGCTCCACCTGTGGGGAGCTACACCATCAAAGCTGCCGTAACACCGGCCTCAGTGGACTGCCGCAGCGCTGGTGATCCTCACCAGACACCACAGGTGGCGTCACGAACTTTGACATTTTATCTTCCCCATTTTTAAGAGAGACCCCAGGGTACGGGCCCGGGAGCCGACCACCGCGACGTCCCCCAAGACCAGGCATTAAGGCCCGGGCGCCGAGTAGTCCCCATCCCCTGGGCGCCACACATATAGGAGTCTTAGTGAAGAAATACTAAGCTTGTCAGGCCAGGGCACGGGCACAGCATGGTAGTAGGCTGTGGCCAGTGAAGGACTTATAGAAAAAATAGAGTATTCAAGTAATTTATGCTGCATTGCTGAAATGTTACAAACATATCCCAACACATATTCATAAATAGGTCAGGGACTGGCGTCTAGTGTCCCCCCAAATAGCACCACAAAGTCATGCAGTGGAGTACTCCAGAGAGTATATTTTTGAAGAAAAAATTAAGGTTGGAGTAGCCATAAAACACCAAAGTTGATAGTAAAATATGAAAATTGTATTTAAACAATTTCATTTAAAACAGTCAAACAACAAAGTGTCAATGTGTCATAAATAAGGAGGAAACACAGACTTAGATCCACTGAGTCAATCCTATAAAGTGTATCCAGATAGTGTATAAAATACACTGAGTCTGTGTACCCAAACACCATGAAATATACAAGGCCAAGTGGCCACATATAGGGAAAGGCAGAGGGTCAGTGTATAAAATATGTATGCTTACTAGTGTTGAGCGAGCACTAAAATGCTCGCGTGCTCGAAGCTCGGGCCGAGCTCACCGTGATACTCGGGTGCTCAACCCGAGCAATGAGCCCAATGTTAGTCTATGGGAGACCCGAGCATTTTTGTGGCGACATCCCCGACAGTCTGTAGAAAGCCTAAAAAGTGGCCAAAACGATAGTGACAGTGCTCAAATGACATGGGGACAGCATGGGGATCGCCCCAGGAAGCATTTCTGACCCCCAGGTCACTGCTGTCAACAACGTGGTCAGAGGAATTAAGCCACTTTTACGGGCTCACAATAAAACGTTCAAAAACTAAACTGAAACTGTCTTCCTATGAAATATATTAAGGAACATCCTTTCCAGGGTAAAGACTTGTGTATAAAGTAAAATAAATAACCAAAAAAAAATACTCCTCCACACCTTGGGCTATGTTCACAAGTAGCATTTTTTATGCGTTTTTGCACTTTTGTATTGCTTTCAACGGTGACAAATGCATTCACCGGGAAATGTCATTTTAACATTTTACAAACTTATCTGGCCATGTGCTGTGTTACACATGCATTCAGTGCTGAAAAGACATGGGAAAAGAATGGGGAAGAAGTGATCCTTGCTGCATCAGAAAATGCAGACTTGCAACTATCCCCGTGCAAGTCCTTGTCCCAGGGCAGTGTTCAATTGTACCTCCCCCATTCCTTGCAATGCAAGCGCAAATATGCAGCCAACCACCCACCCACCCGCAGGCTGCAATACTATACTGCTAGCTTGCACTTGAAATGGGGCCATTCAGTTTGGAGGAGGCCGAAGCTGGCCACTACCTCATGGCTGCGTCGGAGGCGAGGTCTCCATACTCAGTCCCCAGCCGCCACTATTTGTCCTGGAAACCTTCCCCACACTTTTCTTAACCTGACCTGCTTTAGGGCAGCATTGGACAAGCCCACCAGACAAACAGACTCCTCCGGTGGGCCCTGGCTTCTCCATCAGGGAGTTGAGAGTGCCAAGGTGAGGAGCATGATGATGATGATAGAAGTGATAGAAGTTAGCATCTGCTTTGTTTTCTTGGAATGCAAGCGTAAGTGTGCAGCCTGCCACCCACCAACCCCCAGGCTGCAATACCATAATGCTAGCTTGCTTGCATTTGAAATGAGGCCTTTTAGGCTTGTGGAGACAGACGCCCGCAACCATGTCAAGGCTGCGTCGGTGGCCTGGTATCCATACTCAGTCCCCAGCGGCCCGCCAGCCGGGTGTCCACACTCGGTCGGGTATACATACTCGGTCCCCAGCCGCCCCTATTTGTCTCGGTGTGCCTTATACACAAGCGCGCATACCAAAACATTACCTGTGTCCTCCCCAGTGCATTTAGTGGGAAGGACAGCCAAACCACAAACACGTGGACAAGTGAATTTGGCCAGGGATGGTCCATGTCACTGACGCCTTCACACTGCGTTAATATTGTGGAAGCTGGGATACAGTTGGACATTGGGGGGCAACACGTCCTCCAGACATAGAGGATTGTGGGTCCTGGGTCAATCAGGCTTCAACACAAAGTTCAGAAGGTAGACAGCAGCAGTGGTCGGCCTCCTACACAACGAGTAAATTGTTCATGATCATGAGGCCATCTATCTCCTTAGCTTTCTGTTCCTTGCAATGCAAGCGCATGTATGTAGTAGCGGCTATGCCTGAGGTGGTCAGAGTTTTGGCGCATATCCTACCTCCTCTGAGGATTGCTGGATGTTTTCCTGCTACTATCCCAGTTCTATGACTCCCGTTAAAACAAAGCTTCAGGTGATAAATGATGGATGAGGCAGTGGCAAAGGAGAAAGAGCAGGAGGAACAGGGACCATTCACATCAATGTCAGGCCAGTCAACCACATATGTTTTGTAGTATATGTTTCTGTAACAAAAGGAGCGGTTCGGCTACACAGTTATAGGGCATACAGTGAGTGCAAAGCCTACCAAAAATTTTGAGGCACTCCAATGCCCCTTGGAAATGACATGGAGGTCAGAGGGCCTTAACTAAACCGTTTTTTCCATTTATAGCAACTGGGTCTCCTGTACACTGTTGGCCTAAGCAGTGAATGGAAGGCTTTCCAAAAATTCTGAGGAACTGCAATGCCCCTTGAAACAGACGTGGATTACAACGTACTTAAAACCTTCTACCTATTATTGGGGAGTGGGTCTCCCTTAGTTTTCGCCTTTGCATTGAAAAGCAAAAGCTGACTAAATTTAGGAGGAAATGCAATGCCAGTTGGAAGAGTCGTGGAGGTTAGAGGTAATTATAAACAACATTTCAATGCCCCTTGGAAGAGCTGTGGAGTTCAAAGTGGCTTAGGAAGATGCTTTAATGGCCCTTTGAAGAGACGTGGAGGTAACAGTAGCTTAACAAGATGGTTTTAATGCCCCTCGGAAAAGTGGTGGAGGTCGCAGTAGCTTAACAAGATGGTTTTATTGCCCCTTACAAGAGCCATAAAGTACAGCATCTTAAAAACATTATTCCCATTATTGGGGAGTGTGTCTCCCATAGTCTTTGCTTATGCCTTCCAAGCAAAAGCTGCCAAAAATTAGGACGGAGAAACTTGCAATGCCCCTTACAAGAGCCATGCAGTACAGCATATTACAAACATTATTCCCATTATCGGGGATTGGGTCTCCCACAGTATTTGCTTATGCCTTCCAAGCAAAAGCTGCCAAAAATTAGGACGGAGAAACTTGCAATGCCCATTAAAAGAGCCATGCAGTACAGCATATTACAAACATTATTCCCATTATTGGGGAGTGGGTCTCCCATAGTCTTTGCTTATGCCTTCCAAGCAAAAGCTGCCAAAAATTAGGATCGAGAAACTTGCAAGTCCCCTTACAAGAGCCATGCAGTACAGCATATTACAAACATTATTCCCATTATTGGGGAGTGTGTCTCCCATAGTCTTTGCTTATGCCTTCCTAGCAAAAGCTGCCAAAAATTAGGACAGTGGAACTTGCAGTTCCCCTTACAAGAGCCATGCAGTACAGCATATTACAAACATTATTCCCATTATTAGGGAGTGGGTCTCCCATAGTCTTTGCTTATGCCTTACAAGTAAAAGCTGCCAAAAATTAGGAGGGAATGCAATGCCCGTTCGAAGAGTCGTGGAGGTTAGAGTTAATTAAAAACAACATTTCAATGCCCCTTGGAAGAGCTTTGGAGTTCAGAGTGGTTTAACAAGAAACTTTTAATGCCCCTCGGAAAAGTGGTGGAGGTCCCAGTAGCTTAACAAGACGCTTTTAATGCCCCTCAGAAAAGTGATGGAGGTCACTGTAGCTTAACTAGACGCATTTAATGCCCCTCGGAAAAGTGGTGGAGGTCCCTGTAGATTAACAAGACACTTTTAATGGCCCTCGGAAAAGGAGTGGAGGTCACAGTAGCTTAACAAGATGCTTTTAATGCCCATCAGAAGAGACGTGGAGGTCCCAGTAGCTTAACAAGACGGTTTTAATGCCCCTCGGAAAAGTGATGGAGGTCCCAGAAGCTTAACAAGACGCTTTTAATACCCCTCGGAAAAGTGGTGGAGGTCACAGTAGCTTAACAAGATGCTTTTAATGCCCCTCAGAAGAGACGTGGAGGGCCCAGTAGCTTAAAAAGATGTTTTTAATGCCCCTTGGAAAAGTGGTGGAGGTTCCAGTAGCTTAACAAGACCCTTTTAATGCCCCTCGGAAAAGTGGTGGAGGTCACAGTAGCTTAACAAGACGCCTTTAATGCCCCTCTGAAAAGTGGTGGAGGTCGCAGTAGCTTAACAAGATGCTTTTAATGCCACTTACATGAGCCATACAGTACAGCATCTTAAAAATATTATTCCCATTATTGGGGAGTGGGTCTCCCACAGTCTTTGCTTATGCCTTCCAAGCAAAAGCTGACAAAAATAAGGACGGAGGAACTTTCAATAATGGCAACACGGACCACGGTCACCCTGGTGGTATAGTGGTGGTGGAGGCTGAGGATAAGGAGAAGAACATAAAACAGCTGAAATGAGGAAGCGTATACCCATGTGTGGGTGTGAAGCGATGCATGTGAATACACCTCATGAAATAACACAGTGGATTTGACTTTATGTTACTCTGCTATCATTTGGTGGTGATGAGAAATCTGCCCAATACAGCCCTAGTTCATTTTGATAACGGTCAGCTTGTCAGCATTGTCATTTGACAGGCGACTGCGCTTATCAGTTATAATTCCCCCAGCGGCACTAAAAATACACTCCGATAACACGCTAGCGGCAGGGCAGGCCAGGACCTCCAAGGCATACAGAGCAAGTTCATTCCAAGTGTCTAGCTTGGATACCCAATAATTAAAAGGCACAGAGGAATCATGGAGTATGCTGGAACGGTCGGCAAGGTACTCCCTCACCATCTTTTGAAACTTTCCACTCCTTGTAAGAGTACTCCGCGCCTCAGGGCCTGTAAGCTGGGCGGGTCTCAGAAAACTGTCCCAGAACGTTGACAGTGTTCCCCTGGCTCTGCTGGATTGGAGTTGCCTCTCTCTCGCTTGTATGCCTTGGTTGGTCAAAGAGCTGTGACCTCTGCCGCTAGCGTGTTCAGATGGGAATTTTTTTAACAGTTCTGCAGCAAGGGCCTTCTGGTACTTCCCCATTTTTGTAGACCTCTCCACCTCAGGAATTAGAGAGTGAAAGTTCTCCTTTTAGCGGGGGTCTAAAAGTGTCACCAACCAGTAATGACTGTCACCCAAAATTTTGACAATGTTATGATCACGGTTAAGGCAGCGTAACATAAAGTCAGCCATGCGTGCCAGACTGGTAACGGGCAAGACTTCCATGTCCTCACCAAGATGACGATTGACCATGCTCTCCTCCTCCTCCTCTACCCTGTCCTCAGGCCTCCCATGCTGAACTGACGGCATGACAGTTGTACAGGTTCTACCGTCTACAGCGCTTGATACAAGCTCCAGTTCTTCCTCCTCCTCCTCCTCTCCCTCATTGTCCCCCAATGCACATTGGGATGAGATGAGTCTGGGCATTGTGTAATCGACCGCTACTGCATCTTTATCCATCTCATCATACTCTTGCTGCAATGCCTCCTCTTTAGTTCTCTGCAGAGAGCGTTGCAAAAGACAGACAAGTGGAATGATGGCGTCATCGCCAATCACCATCTGGGTGGACCCCTCAAAGTTTGTCAAGATGGTACAGATGTCAGACATCAAGGTCCACTCCTGAGGACTTGTGTGTAGTCTGACCTGAATATCGACGGCCTTGTTGCAGCTGGTACTCCACAACTGCTCTCTTCTGCTCACAAATCCTTTGCAACATGTGGAGGGTAAAGTTCCAATGAGTGGGGACATCACACACCAGTCGGTGTGACGGAAGCTGCAAACGCTGCTGCAACACAGTAAGGGCGGCGGAAGCTGTAGCCGACTTGCGAAAATGAGCTGACAGGCGGCATACTTTGACGAGCAGTTCTGGCAACTCGGGGTATTATTTAAGAAACCGCTGAACCACGAGGGTAAGAACATGAGCTAGGCATGGTACGTGTGTGATCTCACCTCAGAGCCGCCACCAGGTTACGGCCATTGTCACACACGACAATGCCAGGATGTAGGTTCAGCGGTCTCAGCCACAGATCTGTGTGCTCTTTCACAGCTGTCCACAACTCACAAGCAGTGTGAGGTTTCTCACCTAAGTTTAGGAGTTTCAGCTCAGCCTGTTGCCGCTTGGCGTAGGCAGTACTGCAGTGATTCCAGCTTGTCACTGATGTGGTGATATCTGAGATGGAGGCTAAACATGAGGAGGAGGAGGAGGATGATCAGAAGGAGCTGTACACTGTGGGGGCAACTCTGACTGACATAGGGCCCGCAATCCTCGGTGTGGGGAGGATGTGTTCCGTCCCAAGGTTCAACTGGGTCCCGGCTTCCACTATGTTTACCCAATGTGCCATCAGGGAGATGTACCGTCCCAGGCCACAAGCACTTTTCCACGTGTCCGTTGTCAGGTGGACTCTCCCAGTAACTGCGTTGTTGAGGGCACGGCAGATGTTTTGGGACACGTGCTTGAGTAGTGCGGGGATTGCACACCAGGCAAAACAGTGTCGGCTGGGGACCGAGTACCGAGGGACGGCCACCGCCATAAGGCTGCGGAAGGATTCTGTCTCCACCAGCCTAAAAGGCAGCATTTCCAACGCAAGCAGTCCTGAAATGTGCAAATTTAGGACTGTGGCCTGTGGGGCGTTAGCTGAGAATTTCCGCTTTAGTTCAAAGGTCTGGGATATGGACAATTGAACGCTGCGGTGGGACGCGGATGTGGACGTTGATGCTGTTTCTTGAGAAACTGCCATAACAAGTGAAGACTGAGAGGAGGGGGCATCTTTGCATGCAGTATGGACAGGGGATTGCCTTGCATGCACAACAGGGGGTTCTCTTACATGCACAACAGCGGAAGAAGCAGCGGTGACACCCGCTGACACTGGTCGTGGACCCTGGGGTTCGCCCCACAAAGTCGGGTGCTTTGCTGACATGTGCCTGATCATGCTGGTGGTGGTCAGGCTGGTAGTTTTGTCACCCCTGCTGATGCTGGCATGGCTGGTGGTACAAATGGCCTTTTTGGGGTTATCAGCAGAGTCTTTAGAAAAATTCCAGACTCTGGAAGACCTACCGGTTGTACTGGCAACGTCCCTCGTGTTGGTGTTACGGGGAACGGTTGCCCGCCTTCTGTCTGCGGCCACCACACTGCTTCTTCCTGCCTGTTGGGGTACTCTGCCTCCCTCCTCCTGTGTGCTGCTGGCCTCACTCTGCATGTCCTCCTGACACGTTGGGTCAGTTACTAGATCATCCACCACCTCCTCCTCTTTCACTTGCGCACCACGATCCTCCTCCTCACTTCCTGACAATTGTGTCTCGTCATCGTCCACCTCTTTTGACAAATTGCCAGCGTCGACTTCCTGTAGCTGTGGCTGTTCAAATATTTGGGCATCGCTACATGGGATCTCCTCTTCCACCACTTCTTAATAGCTGTCTACAAATATGTCAAGGGCTGTCACATTGTAGAAGGATCATCTTTATTCTCATTTGCACAAGGAAAGACTAGAAGCAATGGGATGAAACTAAATGGGAGGAGACACAGATTAGATATTAGAAAAAACTTTTTGACAGTTAGGGTGATTAATGAGTGGAACAGGCTGCCACGAGAGGTGGTGAGTTCCCCTTCAATGGACGTCTTCAAACAGAGGCTGGACAGACATCTGTCTGAGATGATCTAGTGAATCCTGCTTTGAGCAGGGGGTTGGACCAGATGACCCAGGAGGTCCCTTCCAACTCTACCATTCTATGATTCTAAGCAGAGCAGGCGAGGGGCACAAATCTGGAAATGGACCAGTGAACAGCTCTTCAGAGTGTCCAAGTGGGGGATCAGTTGCTTTCTGACGACACTCGGCATGGTGGGAGGAAGGAGCATCAGGGTGAGGAGGAGTATGCGGTCAAGACTCACGGCTTCTAAGAGTCGACCGTGAGGAAGACAGGCCGGAGGTGGTGGTGCCCTGGTAACTGGAAGTATTATCTGCTATCCAATTAATAACCTGTTCACACTGATCAGTTCGCAATACTGGTGTTGTTCTTTGCTTCCCTAGTAGTTCGTTCAGGAAGTGGGAGCGAGAAGATGTGGCTGTTGCTTGATTTTCACATTTTCACCTTGGCCACGGCCCCGTCCTCTGCTCGCACCATCACCAGAACGTCCACTTCCACGTCCCTTGCCACGCTCCTTGCCCATTGTAAATTAAGTAAAATAGCTAACACTCGCACTATCAATGCAAAAAGGGTAATAAAAAGTATATTAGAACCGTGGAAGAGGAAAACCACAGTTCTATTTCTCTGGCCTACACCCGACTCTTTTAAACAATCTGAACAATCAGGGAGAAAATATTACTGTTTTTCTTTATGGAAAAAATACCAAAAGCTGAATAATAGAGATTTCTTACCGTGAAGCAGCAAAACCACAGTTATAATTTACTGGTGTATGTAGACCAGACTTTTTTAAATATATATATTTGCGGCTAAACAGTGAGCGACACACTCAAACTGTTTTTTTTAGATACAAATGGCCCAAATGTGGATAATACAGAGGTTTGAACCGTGGAACTGCAAAACCACACTTGTATTTCTCGGGCCTACGCCAGACTATTTTCAACAGATATATTTGTGTCTGAACAATCAGGAGACAGTATTATTTATTTTTTAGGGCCAAAAATTGCGAAAAGCTGGATAATATAGAGATTTGACCCGTGGAACTGCAAAACAACACTTGTATTTCATGGGCCTACACCAGACTATTTTCAACAGATATATTTGTGTCTGAACAATCAGGAGACACTGTTATTTATTTTTTACCGCCAAAAATTGCGAAAAGCAGGATAATACAGAGATTTGACCCATGGAACTGCAAAACCACACTTGTATTTCTCGGGCCTACACCAGACTATTTTCAGCAGATATATTTGTGTCTGAACAATCAGGAGACACTATTTATTTTTACGGCAAAAAATGCTAAAAGCAGGATAATAGAGATTTTTTACCATGGAATAGCAAAACCACAGTTATAATTTACTGGTGTATACCAGACTTTTTTAAATATATATATATATTTGCTGCTGAACAGTGAGCGACACACTCAAACTGTTTTTTTTAGATACAAATGGCCCAAAAGTGGATAATACAGAGGTTTGAACCGTGGAACTGCAAAACCACACTTGTATTTCTCGGGCCTACACCAGACTATTTTCAACAGATATATTTGTGTCTGTAAAATCAGGGAGACACTATTATTTTTTTTTTTACGGCAAAAAATGCCAAGAGCAGGATAATAGAGATTTTTTACCGTCGAACAGCGAAAGCACACTTCCGTCTCTCTGGTCTACAGCAGACTATTTTCAACAGATATATTTGTCTCTGAAAAATCAGGGAGACACTACTATTTTTTTTTTACTGGCAAAAAATGCCAAGAGCAGGATAATAGAGATTTTTTACCGTGGAACAGCAAAAGTATACTTCTGTCTCTTTGGCCTACACCAGACTATTTTCAACAGATTTATTTGTGTCTGAAAAATCAGGGAGACACTATTATTTTTTTTTACGGCAAAAAATGCCAAAAACAGGATAATAGAGATTTTTTACCGTGGAACAGCAAAACCACAGTTATAATTTACTGGTGTATACCAGACTTTTTTAAATATATATATTTGCGGCTGAACAGTGAGCGACACACTCAAACTGTTTTCTTTAGATACAAATGGCCCATGGAACTGCAAAACCACACTTCTATTTCTCTGGCCTACACCAGACTATTTTCAACAGATATATTTGTGTCTGAAAAATCATAGACACACTCTTTTTTCCCTGGCCCACGAGACCTGGAGCTAAGTCCAGCAATTTCTGCAACAGGAGCACACAGGACTGTAATGCAGCGTTTTCTGGTATAACCACTGCGTCTCCTATACAGCCTGCCTGCCTGCCTGCCTGATATCTGGGATGGATATTAGTCCTGAGAAGGACTGTTTGTTTGATCTGGCAGCCTTTACAGACACTACACTAACTATTTTGCAGGATATATCTCTCCCTAAATCAGCAGCGCTGTCCCTACACTGTCTGATACGGAGCGACTGTGTCTAAGATGGCAGCGCCCGATTTTAAATACTCGAGGTGACGCTGTGCGGCCAGCCCATCACTGTAATGCCCACAACCAACTTGGCTGCAGCATTACAGTGACTGGCTGGCAATCCCTGCATGTTCATTGGCTCTGTAAAGAGCGTCAAACATGCAGGGTGGAGATCCGAACTCTCACCCGTGTAACCCAGAAATGCTCGATGCTCGCCGAACATCCCAAGTAGCGTGATGCTCGGGCGAGTGCCGAACATTGTCGAGCATGCTCGCTCAACACTAACAGGGACCATTCACATCAATATCAGGCCAGTCAACCACACATGTCTTGTAGGATATGTTTCTGTACCAAAAGGAGCAGTTCGGCTGCACAGTTATAGGGCATACAGTGAGTGCAATGCCTACCAAAAATTTCGAGGCACTCCAATGCCTCCTGGAAGTGACATGGAGGTTAGAGGGCCTTAACTAAACCTTTTTTTCCATTTATAGCAACTGGGTCTCCTGTACACTGTTGGCCTAAGCAGTGAATGTAAGGCTTTCCAAAAATTCTGAGGAATTGCAATGCCCCTTGAAACAGACGTGCATTACAGCGTACTAAAACCTTCTACCCATTATTGGGGAGTCGGTCTCCCTTAGTGTTTGCATATGCATTGAAAAGCAAAAGCTGACTAGGATTAGGAGGAAATGCAATGCTGGTTGGAAGAGTCGTGGAGGTTAGAGGTAATTAAAAACAACATTTCAATGCCCATTGGAAGAGCTGTGGAGTTCAAAGTGGTTTAACAAGACGGTTTTAATGCCCCTTGGAAGTTACATGGAGGTCACAGTAGCTTAACAAGATGGTTTTAATTCCCCTTGGAAGAGACGTGGAGTTCTGAGTGGTTTAACAAGACGGTTTTAATGCCCCTTGGAAGAGACGTGGAGGTCACAGTAGCTTAAAAAGACGGTTTTAATGCCCCTTGGAAGAGACGTGGAGTTCAGAGTGGTTTAACAAGATGGTTTTAATGCCCCTTGGAAGAGACATGGAGGTCACAGTGGAATAAAAAGACAATATCAAAGTCCCTTGAAAGAGACGTGGAGGTCACAGTAGCTTAACAAGATGATTTTAATGCCCCTTGGAAGAGACGTGGAGTTCAGAGTGGTTTAACAAGACGGTTTTAATGCCCCTTGGAAGAGACGTGAAGGTCACTGTAGCATAACAAGACAATTTTAATGCCCCTTGGAAGAGACGTGGAGTTCAGAGTGGTTTATCAAGACGGTTTTAATGCCCATTGGAAGAGACGTGGAGGTCACAGTAGCTTAACAATACGGTTTTAATGCCCCTTGAAAGAGACGTGGAGTTCAGAGTGGTTTAACAAGACGGTTTTATTGACCCTTGGAAGAGACGTGGAGGTCCCAGTGGAATAAAAAGACAATATCAATGCCTCTTGGAAGAGTGCTGGAGGTCCCAGTGGAATAAAAAGACAATATGAATGCCCCTTGGAAGAGTGGTGGAGGTTACAGTGCAATAAAAAGACAATATCAATGCCCCTTGGAAGAGTGGTGGAGGTCGCAGTGGAATAAAAAGACAATATCGATGCCCCTTGGAAGAGTGGTGGAGGTCGCAGTGGAATAAAAAGACAATATCAATGCCCCTTGGAGAGTGGTGGAGGTCCCAGTGGAATGAAAAGACAATATCTATGACCCTTGGAAGAGACGTGGAGGTCACAGTAGCTTAACAAGACGATTTTAATGCCCCTTGGAAGAGACGTGGAGTTCAGAGTGGTTTTACAAGACGGTTTTAATACCCCTTGAAGAGACGTGGAGGTCACAGTAGCTTAACAATAAGTTTTTAATGCCCATTGGAAGAGACGTGGAGGTCACAGTAGCTTAACAAGATGGTTTTAATGCCCTTTGGAAGAGACGTGGAGGTCAAAGTGGAATAAAAAAACAATATCAATGTCCCTTGGTAGAGATGTGGAGGTCACAGCGGAAAAAAAAGACAATATTAATGACCCTTGGAAGAGACGTGGAGGTCACAGTAGCTTAACAAGACAATTTTAATGCCCCTTACAAGAGCCATGCAGTACAGCATATTAAAAACATTATTCACATTATTGGGGAGTGGGTCTCCCATAGTCTTTGCCTATGCCTTAGAAGCAAAAGCTGCCAAAAATTAGGATGGAGGAACTTGCAATGCCCCTTACAAGAGCCATGCAGTACATCATATTAAAAACATTATTCCCATTATTGGGGAGTGGGTCTCTCAAAGTCTTTGCCTATGCCTTCCAAGCAAAAGCTGCCAAAAATTAGGACGGAGGAACTTGCAATGCCCCTTACAAGAGCCATGCAGTACAGCATATTAAAAACATTATTCCCATTATTGGGGAGTGGGTCTCCCATAGTCGTTGCCTATGCCTTCCAAGCAAAAGCTGCCAAAAATTAGGATGGAGGAACTTGCAATGCCCCTTACAAGAGTTATGCAGTACATCATTTTAAAAACATTATTCCAATTATTGGGGGGTTGGTCTCCCATAGTCTTTGCCTATGCCTTCCAAGCAAAAGCTGCCAAAAATTAGGATGGAGGAACTTGCAATGCTGGTAACAGTGGTGGTGGTGGCTGAGGATAAGGAGAAGAGCAAAAAACTGCCGAAATGAGGAAGTGTATACCCATGTGTTGATGTGAAGCGGTGCATGGGAATACACCTCCCGAAATAACATAGTGTATTTGACTTTGTTACTCTGCTGTCATTTTGTGGTGATGAGAAGTCTGTCCCAATCCAGCTCTTGTTCATTTTGATAAGGGTCAGCTTGTCAGCATTGTCAGTTGACAGCCGAGTGCGCTTATCAGTTATAATTCCCCCAGCGACACTAAAAACACGCTCCGATAACACACTAGCGGCAGGGCAGGCCTGGAACCCAAGGCGTACAGACCGAGATCATTCCAAGTGTCCAGCTTGGATACCCTATAATTAAAAGGCACAGAGGAATCACGGAGGATGCTGGTACGGTCGGCATGGTACTCCCTCACCATCTTTTGAAACTTTCCACTCCTTGTGAGAGTACCCCGCACCTCAGGGCCTGTAAGCTGGTCTCAGAAAACTGTCCCAGAACGTTGACAGTGATCCCCTGCCTCTGCTGGATTGGAGTTGCGTCTCTCTCGCCTGTATGCCTTGGTTGGGCAACGAACTGTGACCTCTGCCACTAGCGTGTTCAGATGGGAATTTTTTTATCAGTTCGGCAGCAGTGCCTTCTGGTACTGTCCCATTTTTGTAGACCTCTCCACCTCAGGTATAAGAGAGTGAAAGTTCTCCTGATAGCGGGGGTCTGAAAGTGTCACCAATCAGTAATGACTGTCAACCAACATTTTGCCAACGCGAGGGTCACGGTTAAGGCAGCGTAACATAAAGTCAGCCATGCGTGCCAGACTGGTAACGGGCAAGACTTCCGTGTCCTCACCAAGATTATGACTTACCATGCTCTCCTCCTCCTCCTCCTCCCCCCTGTCCTCAGACCACCCATGCTGAATCAACGGTATGACAGTTTTACAGGTACTACCATCTAGAGCGCATGATACCAGCTCCTGTTTTTATTCCTCCTGCTCTCCCTCATTGTCCCCCAATGCACATTGGGATGAGATGAGGCTGGGCTGTGTGTAATCGCCCGCTACGGCTTCTTGATCCTTCTCATCATACTCTGGCTGCAATGCCACCTCTTTAATTCTCTGCAGAGAGCATTGCAAAAGACAGACAAGTGGGATGCTGACGCTAATGATGGCATCATCGCCAATCACCATCTTGGTGGACTCCTCAAAGTTTGTCAGGATGGTACATATGTCAGACATCCAGGTCCACTCCTGAGGTCTTATTTGTGTAATCTGACCTGAATATTGACGGCCTTTTTGCAGCTGGCACTCCACAACTGCTCTCCTCTGCTCACAAATCCTTTGCAACATGTGGAGGGTAGAGTTCCAACGTGTGGGGACATCACACCCCAGTTGGTGTGCCGGAAGCTGCAAACGCTGCTGCAACACAGCAAGGGCGGCGGAAGCTGTAGCTGATTTCCGAAAATTAGCTGACAGGCAGCGTACTTTGACGAACAGATCTGGCAACTCGGGGTACGATTTAAGAAACCGCTGAACCACGAGGTTAAGCACGTGAGAAAGACATGGTACGTGTGTGATCTTGCCTCACCTCGGAGCAGCCACCAGGATACGGCCATTGTCACACACGACCATGCCTGGATGTAGGTTCAGTGGTCTCAGCCATAGATCTGCCTGCTCTTTCGCAGCTGTCCACAACTCACAAGCAGTATGAGGTTTATCAACTAAGCTTATGAGTTTCAGCACAGCCTGTTGCCGCTTGGCTGAGGCAGTACTGCAGTGCTTCCAGCTTGTAACTGATGAGGTGATATCTGAAATGGAGGCTGAACATGAGGAGGAGGAGGATGATGCGCAGGAGCTGTACACTGTGGGGGCAACTCTGACTGTCATAGGGCCCGCAATCCTCGGTGTGGGGAGGATGTGTTCCATCCCAAGGTCCTACTGGGTCCCAGCTTCCACTATGCTTACCCAGTGTGCCGTCAGAGAGATGTACCGTCCCTGGCCACGAGCACTTGTCCACGTGTCCGTTGTCAGGTGGACTCTCCCAGTAACTGCATTGTTGAGGGCATGGCAGATGTTTTGGGACACGTGCTTGTGTAGTGCGGGGATGGCACAATAGTGTTGGCTGGGGACCAAGTACCGAGGAACGGCCACCGACATAAGGTTGCGGAAGGATTCTGTCTCCACCCACCTAAAAGGCAGCATTTCCAACGCAAGCAGTCATGAAATGTGCGAATTTAGGACTGTGGCCTGTGGGGCGTTGGCTGCGAATTTGCGCTTTCGTTCAAAGGTCTGGGATATGGACAATTGAACGCTGCGGTGGGACGTGGACGTGGACGTTGATGCTGTTTCTTGAGAAACTGCCATAACAAGTGAAGACTGAGAGGAGGGGGCATCTTTACATGCAGTATGGACAGGGGATTGCCTTGCACGCACAACAGGGGGTTCTCTTACATGCATAACAGCGGAAGAAGCAGTGGTGACATCCCCTGACACTGGTCGTGGACCCTGGGGTTCGCCCCACAAAGTCAGGTGCTTTGCTGACATGTGCCTGATCATGCTGGTGGTGGTCAGGCTGGGAGTTTTGTCACCCCTGCTGATGCTGGCCTGGCTGGTGGTATAAATGGCGTTTTTGGGGTAATCAGCAGAGTCTTTAAAAAAATTCCAGACTCTGGAAGACCTACCAGTTGTACTGGCAACATACCTCGTGTTGGTGTTACGGGGAACGGTTGCCCGCCTTCTGTCTGCGGCCACCACACTGCTTCTTGCTGCCAGTTGGGGTACCCTGCCTCCCTCCCACTGTGTGCTGCTGGCCTCGCTCTGCGTGTCCTCCTGCCACATTGGGTCAGTTACTACATCATCCACCACCTCCTCCTCTTCAACTTGTGCACCACGGTCCTCCTCCTCACTTCATGGCAATTGTGTCTCGTCATCCTCCACCTGTTGTGACAAATTGCCAGAGTCGCCTTCCTGTGGCCGTGGCTGTTCAAACATTTGGCCATCGCTACATAGGATCTCCTCTTCCACCACTTCAAGCGGAGCAGGCGAGGGGCCCAAATATTGAAATGGACCAGTGAACTGCTCTTAAGAGTGTCCAAGTGTGGGATCAGTTGCTGTCTGACGACACTCGGCATGGTGGGAGGAAGGAGCATCATGCTACTTAGACTTGACCGTGTGGAAGGCAGACCGGAGGTGGTGGTGCCCAGGTGACTGGAAGTATTATCTGCTATCCAATTAATAACCTGTTCACACTGATCAGTTCGCAATAGTGTGAACACATGAAAGGAGCATTGTGGCTCACCTTGCTCAAGCTCTCAAGTGAGCGCAAAAATAGGCCCAAGGTCTATTTTTGCCGAGAGGCATTAGATCAACGTATGTTTTTGGCGGTGCTGTCCATTCTCTTTTTCAGCTTAATGCATGATCTGTCCTTTTTTTTTCGGATGTGCACTCCTCCCTTTTGGCACAGGTGATTTTAATTAGGAGGAGACTGTAAAGAGGGTCCAGTCTATTTTTGCTCTCACTTGAGAGCTTGAGGAAGGTGAGTCACAATGCTCCTTTCTTGTGGTGTTGGGGCTGTGTGTCAGCCATTGTTGCTGTGGTTTTGTGCTTGTGGGGCGGCGCGGCCTGGAGTCATGCGGCTCGGCCTTGCAGCATGGGTGCTGTGAGGCACCAGGCCGCCCGCCCTGCTGGTGCATTGTCGCTGCGGTGGTGGTCGGCGCACTGCTCCGCTCACGTTCAGGCAGGAAATATTAGGACCCACTACGAGGTTTGCTGTGACGTGGCAGTGGGCTTCATACCGTCTGATCAGAATGTTAAACTAAGAACCTCATGTTCAGTTTTATATATTTTTGCCGAGAGGCATTAGATCAACGTATGTTTTGGAGGTGCTGTCCATTCTCTTTTTCAGCTTAATGCATGATCTGTCCTTTTTTTTCCAGATGTGCACTCCTCCAATTTGGCACAGGTGATTTTAATTAGCAGGAGACTGCAAAGAGGGTCCAGCCTATTTTTGTTCTCACTTGAGAGCTTGAGGAAGGTGAGTCGCAATGCTCCTTTCTTGTGGTGTTGGGGCAGTGTGTCGGCCATTGTTGCTGTGGTTTTGTGCTTGTGGTGCGGCGCGGCCTGGACTCATGGGGACTCGGCCTTGCAGCATGGGTGCTGTGAGGCACCAGGCCACCCGCCCTGCTGGTGCATTGTCGCTGCGGTGGTGGTTGGCGCACGGCTCCACTCCCGTTCAGGCAGGAAATGTTAGGACCCACTGCGAGGTTTGCCGTGATGTGGCAGTGGGCTTCATACAGTCTGATCAGAATGATAAACTAAGAACCTCATGTTCAGTTTTATATATTTTTGCAGAGAGGCATTAGATCAACGTATGTTTTTGGAGGTGCTGTCCATTCTCTTTTTCTGCCTATTACCGAGCAGTGTTGAGCATGCTCGCTCAACACTAATGCTTACCCATAGTGGGGATAGGAAAGATCTGATGGAGTCCTCTCTGCACTACCCCAGGGGAATTCAAACAATCTGCATTTTGATTCATGAGAATCGGAAAAAAAAACAACACCATTTGGTACATACTTAACACTCAGAGAGCAGACTAATTGCATCTGACGCAGCAGCACAGGCTTCCCCATAATTCTCTGCATCAATCTGATCAGATGGTGTAGCATTGCCCATCAGGTGAATATTACAGGCAGTATAAAACACACAGGCCAGCCAAGGAATGTCATTTTATGCTAGGAATGTTAGGGATCATAGCGCTTAGAGCACACAGCACAGGGATAATAAAAGGCTTAATGCATTTATGGTGTACTACTATAGTGCTAATGCACGAGACTGAAAATTAGAGTGATAGTCTCAGTCTGTGAATATAAATCTATAAATATGTTGTGTTTTATTAGTGATTTACTTATTATGTTTTATTAGTGATTTGCTTGTTGTGTTTTATTAGTGATTTGCTCGCTCATTAGTTCAGCCTCAGGAATCAATGCTTTCATTCTGTGGCAGTAAGCATACATAAGGCCAGACCCAAGATTGGTAATCAAAGAAACCAATCATTCTACTAATCTCGTTATTATCTTAGGAGGCCTCAAGCCATTGTTCTTACAGCCAATAGTACCATTGTGTGGATGGAGAAAGTAGACCCACCGGAACTTTCAGCACAGGTGATCTCACATGCAGTCTCAGGTGAAAGGCCCCTGGATTATATATTCTTCATTGTTTCAGCTAAAAGCAAATGCTTAAGGAGGGGGTTGTGAGCACTTCTGACTTTTCAGGGGGCTGATCCAAGGGAGGGAGAGAGAGAAGCCACATGTTTAGTTGGCATGTTGGCGGAAGGACGTTGAAAAGAAATTATCCAGGCAGAGGTCCTGGAGCCATGGACGGATGGCCTATGAAGTGTGGAGATCGGTTGCCAACTGGGCTAGATAAACATGCTACAGTTGTGGGATCTGGATTTTTACATTCTTAATGACTATTGCTACTGGATACCTGTGCTTCTATCATTTTATCTGTTATCTGGATTTGAACTTTCTTAAGGACTATTGTTACTGGATACATGGGCTTTGGTCGTGTTATCTGTCATCTCGCGGAGCATGGACTGTGGCTACAGACTATATTTGTGGGAGATGCGAAATATGTGTTCCAACCAAAAGTTGAGAGACAATGAGCATTGCCTGGTAAGGGGCTAGTGGAACTACTGATCCCGGGTTGAGAACTTGTGGACTGAGAACAATGTATTTGTGCCATTTACCAGGAATTTTTATACAACCATGGATGTACGGAAAAAAATATTGTTGCGTCATTAATCTGCCTAGGTGATTATTACAACCTACATACTCAGATCTTCACACACATTTTTCAGTAAACTTCCAAAAACCTAATGGTTAAGATATTCCTGAAAGATAAAAAATCTCCTAAAAATTGCCCAAATCGATGGGAACAGTGCTCAAACAACATTGGAACAGCATGAGGAAGACCCCTGTAAGCATTTATTACTCCCAGGTCAATGCTCTCAACAATGTTGTTAGAGGTATTATGCCAGTTTTACGGACTCACAATAAAACATACAATAACGAAACCAAAATGGATTTTCCTGGGAAATATGTTAAGGAACATTATTTCCAGGGTAATGACTTGTATATAAGGCAAAATAAATACACAAAAACAAAAATGCTCCTCCATACCGTGGGCTATGTTCACACATAGTGTTTTTGATGCGTTTTTGCACTTTTGCATTCACCAGGAAATGTCATTTTAACATTTTATAACCTTATCTGGCCATGTGGTGTGTGACACATCAGCAGACACATCCTGTTTCATTTATGAAGGAGGGACTCTGAAAGTCACAAAGCCTATTTTTGTAGGGCCATCAGGCGGCCCTTACTATTCTTATATGGTCAGCAGTCGGCCATTGTTAGAGTGCTCTCAGCCGGCTATGCTTTGTTGTTCCCATTATTAATGAGTGGGTCTCCTTTACTGTTATTTTGTAGGCAGAGACTGCAAGGGCTACCAGAAATTTGGACGAAAACCAATGCTCCTTGGAAGAGACATAGAGGAGGGTCTCAATAAAAAAAAAATTCACATTATAAAGGAGCGGGTCTCCTATAATAGTAATGCCCATGCTGTGACTGCAAGGGCTGCCAAAATTTGGGAAAAACCCCACTAACAATTTAAAGACACATAGAGCTGGGCCACAGTAATGACATGTTCCCATTAGAAAGGAGAGGGTCTGCTATACAGTTATAGGGTATGCATTGAGTGCAACGGCTGCCAAAATTAAAAAAAATAACACTAAAAATTTAAAGACACATAGAGCTGCGCCACAGTAACGAGTAAGACATGTTCCCATTAGAAAGGAAAGGGTCTGCTAATCAGTTATAGAGTATGCAGTGAGTGCAACAGCTGCCAGAAATTAGGAAAAACCCAACTAACAATTTAAAGACACATAGAGCAGTGCTACTGTAACGATTTGTTTCCATTAGAAAGGAGCAGGTCTGCTATACAGTTTTAGGGTATGCAGTGAGTCCAATGGCTGCCAACATTTAGGAAAAACCCCACTTACAATTTAAAGACACATAGAGCTGGGTCACAGTAACGAAATGTTCCCATTAGAAAGGAGAGGGTCTGCTATTCCGATAAAGGGTAGGCAGAGAATCCAACGGCTGCCAGATTTTAGGAAAATCCCCATTAACAATTTAAAGACAAATTGAGCTGGGCCACAGTAATGAGTACGACATGTTCCCATTAGAAAGGAGAGCGCCTGCTATTCAGTTATAGGGTATGCAGTGAGTCCAACGGCTGCCAACATTTAGGAAAAACTCCACTAACAATTTAAAGACACATAGAGCTGGGAAACAGTAACGACATGTTCCCAATAGAAAGGAGACTGTCTGCTATTCAGTTATAGAGTATGCAGTGAGTCCAACGGCTGACAAAATTTAGGAAAAACCCCATTAACAATTTAAAGACACATAGAGGTGGGACTCAGTAATGACATATTCCCATAAGAAAGGAGAGAATCTCCCATACTGTTTGCCTATGCTTTGATTGCAATTGCTGTAAAAAATTTGGAGGCACTCCAATGCCCCTTGCAAGAGACGTAGAGGTTAGAGGGCCTCCTGAAAACAGTGTTCCCATTATTATTAGGAAGTGTGTCTCCCATACTGTTTGCCTGTGCAGTGTAGCAATGGCTGACAAAAATTTGGAGGAACTCCAATGCCGCTTGGAAGAGACATAGAGGTTGGAGGGCCTTCTGAAAAACAAATGTTCCCATTATAAGAAAGTGTGTCTCCCATACTGTTTACCTATACAGTGAAGAAACGGCTGCCAAAAATTTGGAGGAACTCCAATGTCCCTTGCAAAAGACGTAGATATGTTGATATGGTACATATGGTAGTGATATGGTGGTGGAGGATGAAGATGTGGAGAAGGAAGGAGGAGGAAAAGAGCAAATAGACAAAATCAGGAAGCGTATACCCATGTCTGGGTGTGAAGACAGAGGTTCATGGGAATAGAGTTAGACCTCCCAAAAAAAGACACTATTTGGGTTTATGTTATGCTGCTATCATTCGGTGGTGTTGAGAAGTTTGGCCCAATGCAGCCCTTGTTCAATTTTATAAGAGTTAGCCTGTCAGCTGTTAAGTTGACAGGCGGATGCGCCTATCGGTTATAATTCCACCAGTGGCAGTAAAAACCTGCTCTGACAAAACGCTAGCGGCAGGGCGGCCAGAACCTCCAAGGTGTAGAAAGCCAGTTCATGTCACGTGTCCAGCTTGGATACTCAATAATTATAAGGCATAGAGGAATCACGGAGGATGTTGGTACAGTCGACAAGGTACTCCCTCACCATCTTCCGAAACTTTTCCCTCCTTATGAGAGTACCCCGCGCATCAGGGCTTGTGCGATGGGAGGGTCTGAGAAAACTGTCCGAGAACTTTGACAGTGTTCCCCTGCCTCTGCTGGATTGCATTTATGTCTCTCTCGCCTATACTCCTTGGTTGTCCAACGAACTGTGACCTCTGCCACCAGCGTTTTCAGATGGGAATTTTTTTAATAATTCCACAAAAAGGGCATTCTGATACCGCCCCATTTTATCAGGCCTCTCCACCGTGGAATTAAGAAACACAAAGTTTTAATTGTAGCGTGGGTCTAGAAGAGTCACCAACCAGTAATGACTGTCATCCAAAATTTGGACAATGCGGGCGTCACGGGAAAGGCAGCGTAACATAAACTCAGCCATGTGTGCCAGACAAGACTTCCGTGTCCTCACCAAGAGGACTACTGACCATGCTCTCCTCCTCATCCTCCTCCTCTTCCTCCTCCTCCCTGTCCTCAGGCTATCCACACTGAACAGACGATATGACAGTTGTGCAGGTGGTACCGTCTATAGCGCAGGAAACTAGCTCCTGTTATTCCTCCTCCTCTTCTTCATTGTCACCCAATCCATGTTGGGATGAGATGAGGCTGGGCTGTGTGGAATCACCCTGAATGGTACCTTGCTCCATCTCATCGTGCTCTACCTGCATTGCATGTTCTTTATTTGTGAGCAGAGAACGATTCAGAAGATAGAGAAGCGGGATGGTGATGCTAATTATGGCATCATCGCCGCTCACCATCTTGGTGGAGTCCTCAAAGTTTTGGAGGATGGTACACTTGCCTGATATCCATGTCTACTCCTGAGGTTTTATGTGTAGAGTTTGAACTGAATACTGATGGCCTTGATGCTGGTAGTCAACACACGCCCTCTTCTGCTCACAAATCCTTCCCAACATCTGCAATGTAGAGTTCCAACACGTGGGGTCATCACATATTAGTTGGTGAGCTGGAAGCTGCAAATGCTGCTGAAGCACGTCAAGGGTGGTGGAAGCTGTAGGTGAATTTCTAAAATGGGCACACAGGCAGTGTACTTTGACAAGCAGATCCGACAGATCCGGGTAGGTTTTGAGAAACCGCTGAACCACGAAGTTAAGCACATGGGTCAGGCATGGTTTGTGGGTGTGCTCGCCTCTCCTCAGAGCCGCCACCAGGTTCCAGCCATTGTCACACACGACCATGCCTGGCTGTATGGTCAGTGGTGTCAGCCACAGATCTGCCTGCTCTTTCAGAGCTGTCCACAACTCTTCAGAATTGTGTGGTTTGTCACCTAAGCATATTAGCTTCAGCACGGCCTCTTGCCGCTTGGCCGAGGCAGTGCTGCAATGCTTCCAACTTGCGACTGATGTGGTAATTTCGGAGATGGAGGCTGAAGAAGAGGAGGAGGAGGTGCAGGAGATGTAGAATGTGGGGGCAACCCTGATTGACCCATGGCCCGCAATCCTAGGCGTCGGGAGGACATGTTCTGAAACAAGGACCGACTGGGTCCCGGTTTCCACTATATTAACCCAGTGTGCCATCAGCGAGATATACCATCCCTGCCCACAAGCACTTGTCCACATGTCCGTGGTTAGGTGGACTTTCCAAGCAACTGCATTGTTGAGTGGACGTCCAAAGTTGTGGGACACGTGCTCGTGTAATGCGGGGATGGCACACCAGGAGAAATAGTGGTGGCTGTGGACCGAGTACCAAGGGACGGCTGCCGCCATCAGGTTGCGCAAAGCCTCCATCTCCATGAGCTTAAAAGGCAACAGTTTGAGCACAAGCATTCACAAAATGTGTGAATTTAGTAGTGTGGCCTGTGGGACGTTGGCTGCATATTTGCACTTGCGTTCCAAGAACTGGGGTAGGGACAACTGAACGCTGGGCTGCGACAAGGACGTGGACGTGCTTGCTGATGGTGCTAGTTAAGAGTGTCTAATGACAGGTGCAGAGCGGGAGGCATCTTGGCATGCACCATGGACAGGGGATTGACATGCAAGCACAACAGTGGAACAAGCAGTGGTGTCACCCGCAGACACTGTTGCTGGACCCTGGGGTTCCGCCCACTTAGTCGAGTGCTTTGCTGCCATGTGCCTGATCTCATGCTGGTGGTGGTCAGGCTGCTAGTTTTGCTACCCCTGCTGATGCTGGCCTGGCAGGTGGTGCAAATGGCCTTTTTGAGGTTATCTGCAGTGACTTTAAAAAATAACCAGACTCGGGAAGACCTAACAGTTGAACTGGCAACTTCCGTCATTTTGGCGTTACGAGGAATGCTTTCCTGCCTTTTGTCTGCCGCCACCACACTGCTTCTTTCTGCCTGTTGTGGCGCTATGCCTTCCTCCCCTTGTGTGCTGCTGTCCTTGCTCTGTATGTCCACCTGTCAGGTTGGGGCAGTTACTATATCATCAACCACCTCGACTTCCACTTCCGCACCCTGGTCCTCCTGAATTTCTGACAATTGTGTTTCATTATCATCATCATCCACCTCTTACGACAGTAATTGCACTTTCCCACCATCGCCTTTGTGTGACCTTGGCTGCTCCAATATTTAGGCATCGCTACACGAGTTCTCCTCTTGACTCGCTTGAAGCTGGCCTGGCGAGAGGCCCAAATCTACAAATGGAAAAGTGAACAGCTATTCTGAAAGGACAAGTGTGGGATCAGTTGTCTCCGGGCACTCAGCATAGTGGGAGGAAAGAGGATCAGGGTGAGGAATATGCGGTTCAGACTTATGGCTAATGAGACTTGACCGTGTAGAAGATAGGGTGGTGGTGGTGGTGGCAAAGTGACAGGAAGCATTATCTGCTATCCAACCAACAACCTTTTGACACTGCTCTGGGTTCAATAGTGGTGTTCTTCAGTCCCTTCATAATTGGGACAGGAAGGTAGAGCGACAAGATGTGGATGTTTGTTGAGGCACAATTTCAGCTTGCCCATGGCCACGTTCTCGGCCTCTGCAAGCACCATCACCATCACGTTCACTTTCCCGTCCCTTGCCACGCACTTTGCCCATGTTCACGAGAAATGTCTGACTTTGGAAAAGTCTTATAGGTGATATTTCTGACAGAGAAATATGGTTTTCAATAGCAGGCCTGTAATTTACTGATAAAATTCTTCACAGACACCTAGTGTGAATAGCTTGACCGACACACTGCAATAAAATGAAAATGGAAGAAATGTCTGATTTTGGAACAGTCTTATAGGTGATATATCCGACAGAGAGCCACGGTTTTAAATAGCAGGCCTCTAATTTAATAATACTATTCTTCACAGACACATAGTGTAAATAGCTTGACCAACACATTACAACAGAATGGAAATGGAAGAAATGTCTGATTTTGGAACAGTCTCATAGGTGACATGTCTGACAGAGAGCCACGGTTTTAAATAGCAGGCCTGTAATTTACTGATACTATTCTTCACAGACACATAGTGTAAATAGTTTGACCAACACATTGCAACAGAATGGAAATGGAAGAAATGTCTGATTTTGGAACAGTATTATAGGTGACATGTCTGACAGAAAGCAACGGTTTTAAATAGCAGGCCTGTAATTTACTAATACTATTCTTCACAGACACCTAGTGTGAATAGCTTGACTGACACACTGCAGCAGAATGGAAAAGGAGGCCAATATTTTCTATGCTCAGTTCAAATTTCTGGATTTTATCTCTGAAATATAGGACGGATCTGGCTTTATTCTGCAGTGAGAACAAGCAAATGGAGCAGAAAAATGATGTACTCTGGATTGCTTTTTATGCAAAAAAAAAGGATTAAGATAAAAAAAATGTACCCTGGCCCATGATATCGGGGGGCTATGTCTACAAATGTCTGTAATTATTAAAGCAGCAGCAGACAGGACGTTTAATGTATCCTCTTGTGCTGTATCCTACTCTGCAGTCTGCCACTTACACTGCCTGCCTAGCACTGATTATATGCAGCTGGATTAGTCCTCACAAGGACTGTTAGTTCAGATGGATATATATACATTTATGTTGTGAAATATCTATACTAACAGGATGTTCAATGGACCCTCTTGTGCTGTATCATGCACTGCAGTCTGCCACATATCCTGCCTGCGTGCCTAACTCCTGCTATCACCACTGAATATATGCAACTGGATTAGTCCTCAGAAGGACTGTTAGTTCAGTTGGATATATATATATATATTTGTTGTGGAATACCTATACTAACTTTAAACAATCAAATCTCTCCCTGACGCAGCAGCACCTCTACCTACTCTGCCTGATTCTGGGGTAGACTGTGATGAGCATAGCGGCGCCAGGTCTTATTTAGACCTGTTGATGCTGTGCGGCCAGCCAATCACTGTAATGCCCACAACCAACATGGCTACGGCATTTCAATGTATGGCAGGCAATCCCTGCATGTTCATTGGCTCTCTACAGAGCGCCAAACATGCAGGGAGTTAACCCGAGTTCCCACCCGAGCAACCCAGAAATACTCGCCGAGCTTCGAGCTTGTCGAGCACAGTGATGCTCGGGCGAGTGCCGAGCAGTGGCGAGCACTTTCGCTCATTACTAATAGTCATATGTTCTATTGCCATCTATCAGTATCTAGTTAGCTATTCCTTCACATTTTTTTCTGTTTTTGGTTCATAACCAACTTAATTTGGTGATAGGGAAAGACTGGTCTTAAGAGTTATTTACCATTTCTTATATACAAAATTAACTTGGTTATCTCTGTTCTTTCTACCAGGAAATTTCCTGGTAGATTTAGATGGACTGCCCTCCATCATCTTTAACCCCTTTACAGCCTGGTAAGTAATAGTACGCACCAGGCTGTCACCCCCTGTTCAGCGCGGGCTCCGGCACTGAGCCCACACTGAACCGGGCACATGTCAGCTGATTATTACAGCTGACATGTGCCCGCAACAGCCACGGGTGGAATCACGATCCAAACGCAGCTGTTAACATGTTAAATGCCGCTGTCAATCTCTGACAGAGGCATTTAATATTGCCGTGCCGGAAGCACGTCACTTACCCCGCCCATCGGTGAACCCGTCACGTGATCGCGGGTCACCGATACATGGGCATGACAACCCTAGGTCTCCAGCAGACCCCAGTGGTTGTCATGAAAAGATTGCTATGAGCGCCACCTAGTGGTCGGCGCTCATGGCACAGGAGCATTTCTGCTACATAGAGGTGATCTGTTCATCACCTCTATGTAGCAGAGGCGATCAGGTAATTGCTGCTTCTAGTCGCCTATGGAGACTATTGAAGCAAGCAAAAAGTGTAAAAAAAATGTTTTGAAAAATATTTAAAAATGTAAAAAAAATAAAAGCTTAAATCACCCCCCTTTCGCCCCATTCAAACTAAAATAATAATAATAAAAAAAAACACATACACATATTTGGTATCGCCGCTTTCAGAATCGCACGATCTATCAATATAAAATAATAATTAATCCGATCGGTAAACGGCGTAGCGACAAAAGAATACTAAACACCAGAATTACCTTTTTTGGTCGCCACAACTTTGCAATAAAATGCAACAACGGGCGATTAAAACATCGGATCTACCCCAAAATGGTATCAATAAAAACTTCAGCTCGGCGCGCAAAAAATAAGCCCTCAACTGACCCTAGATCCCAAAAAATGGAGACGCTACGGGTCTTGGAAAATTGTACCTTTTTTTTAGCAAACTTTGGAATTTTTTTCACAACTTAAATAAAAAAAGAACCTATACATGTTTGGTGTCTACGAACTCGTAACAACCTGGAAAATAATAATGGTAGGTCAGTTTTAACATTCATTGAACAAGGAAAAAAAATAAAAAAAAAACATCTGGGGTATTGCACTTTTTTTGCAATTTCACCGCACTTGGAATTTGTTTCCCGTTTTCCTGTACATGATATGGTAAAACCAGTGATGTCGTTCAAAAGCACAACTCATCCCGCAAAAAAATAAGCCCTCACATGGCCATATCGACCAAAAAATAAAACCGCTATGGCTCTGGGAACAAGGGGAGCAAAAAACGAAAACGCAAAAATGGAAAATCCCAGGTTTGCAAGGGGTTAAGCTGACCCAATGCAGTAAACTTTGTCCTCATCTTTTAGCCATATACATTTCTTATTTATTTACAAGTAGGTATTTTTCCTCCATCCCTGATTTCCTCCTTTAATCATGCAAATTCTTGGAAGAAGTGGATTGCATAGGCTGATGTTACTGTTTTCTTTTTATTGTAAATTTCTCTACAAATTCTTAGCGCTATGTCTAAATCTACTTTTGATGGTACAACCCCTGGCAAAAATTATGGAATCACCGGGCTTGGAGGATGTTCATTCAGTTGTTTAATGTTGTTGAAAAAAAGCAGATCACAGACATGGCACAAAATTAAAGTCATTTCAAATGGCAACTTTAGGACTTTAATAAATACTAAGAAATCAAGATTAAAAATGTGGTACTCAGTAAGGGTAATTTTTATCAAAAAAGAAAAAATTATGGAATCACTCAATTCTGAGGAAAAAATTATGGAATCATGAAAAACAAACACACAAAAGAACACTCCAATACATCACTAGTATTTTGTTGCACCACCTCTGGCTTTAATAACAGCTTGCAGTCTCTGAGGCATGGACTTAATGATTGACAAACAGTAATCTTCATCAATCTGGCTCCAACTTTCTCTGATTGCTGTTGCCAGATCAGCTTTGCAAGTTGGAGCCTTGTCATGGTCCATTTTCTTCAACTTCCACCAAAGATTTTCAATTGGATTGAGATCCGGACTATTTGCAGGCCATGACATTGACCTTATGTGTCTTCTTTCAAGGAATGTTTTCACTGTTTTTGCTCTATGGCAAGATGCATTATCATCTTGAAAAATGATGTCATCATCCCCAAACATCCTTTCAATTGATGGGATAAGCCATATCTTCAATGACTGTGGACAATTGCATGTTCTCTTCATACAGTCATCTTTATAAATCTCATTGGAACAGCACCAAACAAATTTTCCAGCATCATCACCTTGCCCAATGCAGATTGGCGATTTATCACTGAATATGACTTTCATCCAGTCATCCACAGTCCACGATTGCTTTTGCTTAGCCCATTGTAACCTTGTTTTTTTCTGTTTGGGTGTTAATGATGGCTTATGTTTAGCTTTTCTGTATGTTAATCCCATTTCCTTTAGGCGGTTTCTTACAGTTCGGTCACAGACATTGACTCCAGTTTCCTCCCATTCGTTCCTCATTTGTTTGGTTGTGCATTTCCTGTTTTGGAGACATATTGCTTTAAGTTTCCGGTCTTGACGCTTTGATGTCTTCCTTGGTCTAACAGTATGTTTGCCTTTAACGACCTTCCCATGTTGTTTGCATTTGGCTCAGATTTTAGACACAGCTGACTGTAGAAAAACCAACATCTTTTGCAACATTGCGTGATGATTTACCTTCTTTTAAGAGTTTGATAATCCTCTCCTTTGTTTCAATTGACATCTCTCGTTTTGGAGCCATGATTCATGTCAGTCCATTTGGTGCAACAGCTCTCCAAGGTGTGATCACTCCTTTTTAGATGCAGACTAACGAGCAGATCTAATTAATGCAGGTGTTAGTTTTGGAAATGAAAATTTACTGGGTGATTCCATAATTTTTTCCTCAGAATTGAGTGATTCCATAATTTTTTCCTTCTGCTTAGTCTGAAAAAAATTACCCTTACTGAGTACCACATTTTTAATCTTGATTTCTTTTAGTGTTTCTAAAAGCCCTAAAGTTGCCATTTGAAATGACTTTAGTTTTGTGCCATGTCAATGATCTGCTTTTTTTCAGAAACATTAAACAACTGAATGAACATCCTCCGAGCCCGGTGATTCCACAATTTTTGCCAGGGGTTGTGGCTATATAAAATAAATACAGATGCACTTCAGGAAGACAGCCCAGAAATCTGGATGGAATTACAACACTTCTGCATAATTTAGTTATATTTATGATTAGCAGTTAACCAAAGGGCTTTATTTTTATTATGCTGTAGCTAGTATGTTGAAAGCTGGTAGTTATTGAAGAGATTCAGCTGGTGCATGGAGAATAGTTCTAATTGTTGGCCAGTTTAAGCCACCGCCAATCTCTGAATATCGGGGCCTCTTCACACTATTTCAGCTATGATGAGGCCCGAGATGTTTTAAAGCATGCACACATAATCTCATGACATCATAACGGACCTCACCAGTGTAAGAAGCCCCGGCCTAATGTGGCAAGGCCCGAGGATTCAGTGCTCGGCAGTGGTAATAATATAATGTGACGAGGACCAGACAGAAAAGACTAAAGGGGCCGGCAAGGTGAATGGTAAGGTGATTATAAGTATTTTTTTATTTTCTGCATCTTACTTTCATTATGTTTAGCAATTTGGAGAGCTGTTTGGAAAATTATCAAATTCTAATTTTGTCAAATCCTCCCATCTTTAGTTCCATCTCTTCATCATGAGAACAGAACATGACTGTATTGGAATATTTTTATTTACAGTACATGCACTGATTGATATACTGAAATAGATAGATAGATAAGATAAAAAATGGAGCAGTACAAACAAAAGTACAGGTGTAGATGCTAGCCCAAATGTTGTAGCTCATATATCTATGAGAGGTCACATTTTGGCTCAAGAAAAAATGAGCCTTTGCTAAACTTGTCAAAAGCTCATTTTCTCTTGATCCCAAATGTTGACATCTGTTCAAATGGGCCAATAAATATACCAGTTATTTGCATGAAATTTACTATTCAGTGCTGCCCACTTTTTTGCTTGTAGATAGATAGATAGATATTATTGCTTAAAAGATTTGTCCAGTGAAAATTAGCAATCCCCTATCCGTAGAATAGGTGATAACTTGATGATTGTTGAGTGTCCAACTGATGGGGAACCTTTATCTCCATTACAAAATAGAGTGGCAGGTTGAATCCCTGACCGTCACTCGATTCATTCTCTAAAAGGTTTCATTTTACAGGGAATGAATAGAGCAACTGTCAAGCATGTGCACTGATTCTAATCTGTTTAGTCAATTGGTGCAGGTCCCAGTGGCTCACTCATCAACAAATTATCACCTGTCCACCGGATAGGTTATTTATACAGGACAACCCCCCTACATAGTAACTAATTGCATATTAATATTTTCATACACAAGTTACCTAGAAAGATTTGATGATTTTAGCAATATACTAATATTTTAATTCAAAATTCTAGAGGCTGTTATTGTATTATTGTTTTTCCCAGCAATATTTCATTGTAAAAGATTGATATGGCAAGGCTTTGAAGTGTGAAGAAGTGTTCGCAAACTTTATCATAACTTCTTTGCAGGTGTTTTATTTTTCATGTGGAAAATCAATATTCCTAAATAGCATACTATGGCAATGTACTCAAAGTTTTCTGCATGATTTCCCCAGCATCTGCTGTGGAAGTCAATTCAGTCCTTTGCTAAAAGGGATAGATTCAGTTTTATCAGTTTCATGAATAGATGCTGTATTTTCATAAGGATGCAAAATAATTCAATCATATTTAAATAAAATCAAAATATATGGTATATGTCTAATATAATGTGACATGCCTCAAGTAAACATGTAGCTTTGGAGATGAAAATCTCTGCTAAAATTATGATAGAGAAGGGAAAGTAATATAGGAAATGCTTAGTGGGTTCAATAACAAAGATGTTCTCTAACCAGTCACATGCCCCTCCTGATGTTCCCTTTACCTTTCATGTATTTGCACACAAAGACTAAAGCAGATTATACTTGTAGCATGTTTTCATACTCCTCAATAATTAAGCACAGGAAGAAGGGACAATTAAAGCAATTTTATTCTTGCAGGCCAGACACTAACCCTGTTGGGTCTTTTTTATGCACCAAGTCAGGAATAGTGCTCCTAGTGAAGCATTTTACTGTTATCCCTGGTTTTAATCCCCCTTTTAATGGCATTCACACAGGTCATAAATGGATTCTACAATGCCCTTACATACTCTGTGATGTCCCAAAGATGCCACTTACACGTTGATTTCCATATATTGTCCACTTTCACCCAGTATTGTCGACAAGGCCTTTCTTGCAGTATAATGCCATTACAGTGCTCTCCCACATTGTAGAATGCCCCTATAGTCTCTCTACATAAAATGAAGCCTCTAGTACCTTCCAGGTAGTATAATACCCTCACATTACTCCACACACATTACATGTTTCTCCATGTACAATATACTATCCTACTGAATTCAGGTTGGTTGGAAGTATAAATGATCATGGTTTAGGTCAATGCTTTATGGAAATAGAAGAATTTCCTGAGCTTCTTGGTTCCCCGTGGGAGGCATGAGTTTCACCGTTCCTCCACCTGCCTCTCCCATCCCACAGTTTTAATTTTCTAAGTCTTGATTTGATTTGTAATAATTTTAAGACTTTCATGCTGGGAACAGTTTTCCAGAAAAAGGCTAAAAATTAATGTTATTTTAATAACTTAAGTGGCAAGTACTTCATACACTGTTGCATACTGGTTAATACTGTTGTTTCTGGCAACTATAGTTACTGGTAAAGTTCATATCACAATGGATTAAAAGCACTGTATTAATCATACTTTGAAATAGATTTTTGTCAGATATCTATGTATTAGTGTTGAGCGAGCATGCTCGACACTGCTCAGTACTCGCCCGAGCATCTCTCTACTCGGGATGTTCGGCGAGCACCGAGCATTTCCGGGTTACTCGGGCGGGAGCTCAGGTCTCCGCCCTTCATGTTTGGTGCTCTTTACAGAGCCAATGAACATTCAGGGATTGCCAGCCAGTCACTGTAATGCCGCAGCCATGTTGGTTGTGGGCATTACAGTGATTGGCTGGCCGCACAGCGTCACCTCGAGTATTTAAAACCGGGCGCCGCCATCTTGGACACAGTCGCTCCGGAGAACACAGTGGGGGTAGAGTGCTGCTGAGCTAGGGAGAGATTTATACTGCGAAATAGGTAGTGTAGGATCTTTAAAGCCTGCAAAATCAAACAAACAGTCCTTTGTAGGACTAATATCTATCCCAGATATCAGTCAGGCAGGCTGTACAGGAGACGCAGTGGTTATACCAACAAATACTGCATTACAGTCCTGTGTGCTGCTGCACAAATTGCTAGATTTAGCCACAGGTATCAGGGACCAGGAAAAATCAGTTTTTTTCGTCTAAATCCTCTTTTTTTTATTTTTTCCTCAGTCAGACTGTACAAATACCAATCTTATTAACCTTTTGGAATTTCCCCACCGCCCCAAAAAAAAAAATTGAGTGAGTGTTCAGACACAAATATATCTGTTTAAAAGAGTCTGGTTTCGGCCAGATAACTTGAACTGTGGTTTTGCAGTTCCACGGTTCAAATCTCTGTATTATCCACTTTTTTGCCTTTATTTCCATAAAAAAAAACAGCTTGAGTGTCTCGCTGACTGTTCAGACACAGATACATCTATTTAAAAAAGTTTGGTATATGCCAGGAAATTAGAACTGTGGTTTTCCTCTTCCACGGTTCAAATCGGGGTGTTATCCACCTTTTTGCCTTTTTTACATAAAAAAACAGTTTGAGTGTCTTGATGACTGTTCAGACACAAATATATCTGTTTAAAAGATTCTGGTGTAGGCCAGAGAACTAGAACTGTGGTTTTCCTCTTCCACGGTTAAAATCTGGGTGTAATCCACCTTTTTGCCTTTTTTATATAAAAAAAGACAGTTACAGTTTCTTGCTGACTGTTCAGACACAAATATAACTGTTTAAAAGATTCTTGTGTAGGCCAGAGAAATAGAAATGTGGTTTTCCTCTTCCATGGTTCAAATCTGGGTGTAATCCACCTTTTTGCTCTTTTTACATAAAAAAAAACAGTTTGAGTGTCTCGCTGACTGTTCAGACACAAATATATCTGTATAAAAGATTCTGGTGTAGGCTAGGGAACTAGAACTGTGGTTTTCCTCTTCCACGGTTCAAATCTGGGTGTAATCCACCTTTTTGCATTTTTTACATAAAAAAAACAGTTTCAGTGTCTTTGCTGACTGTTCAGACACAAATATTTCTGTTTAAAAGATTCTGGTGTAGACCAGAGAAATAGAACTGTGGTTTTCCTCTTCCATGGTTCAAATTTGGGTGTAATCCACCTTTTTGCATAAAAAAAACAGTAATAGTGTCTCGCTGACTGTTCAGACACAAATATATCTGTTTACATGTCTGGTGTAGGCCAGATAACTAGAACTGTGGTTTTGCAGTTCCACGGTTCAAATCTCTGTATTATCCACCTTTTTGCCTTTTTTACATAAAAAATAAAAAAATTGAGTGTCTCGCTCAGTGTACAGACACAAATATATCTGTTTAAAAGATTCTGGTGTAGGCCAGAGTACTAGAACTGTGGTTTTCCTCTTCCACGGTTCTAATCTCCTTTCTATTACCATTTTGCCATTGATAGTGCGAGTGTAAGCTATTTTACTTCATTTACAATGGGCAAGGCGTGTGGCAAGGGATGTGGAACTGGATGTTCTGGTGATGGTGCGTGCAGAGGATGGGGCCGTGGCCAAGGTGAAAATGTGCCACAACCAAAAGCCACATATTCTCACATCCAGTTCTTGACCGAATTACTAGGGAAGCACACAACAACACCACTATTGCGAACTGATCAGTGTGAACAGGTTATTAATTGGATAGCAGATAATACTTCCAGTCACCTGGGCACCACCACCTCCAGTCTGTCTTCCGCACGGTCAAGTGTTAGTAGCCGTGAATCTCGAACGCATACTCCTCCTCACCATGATGCTCCTTCCTCCCACCATGCCGAGTGTCGTCAGACAGCAACTGATCCCACAGTTGGACACTCTGAAGAGCTGTTCACTGGTCCATTTCCATATTTTGGCCCCTCGCCTGCTCCACTTGAAGTGGTGGAAGAGGAGATCCCATGTAGCGATGCCCAAATATTTGAACAGCCACGGCCACAGGAAGGCGATGCTGGCAATTTGTCACAAGAGGTGGACGATGACGAGACACAATTGCCATGAAGTGAGGAGGAGGACCGTGGTGCGGAAGTGGAAGAGGAGGAGGTGGTGGATGATCTAGTAACTGACCCAACGTGGCAGGAGGACACACAGAGCGAGGCCAGCAGCACACAGTGGGAGAAAGGCAGAGTACCCCAACAGGCAGGAAGAAGCAGTGTGGTGGCCGCAGACAGAAGGCGGGCAACCGTTCCCCGTAACACCAACATGAGGGACATTGCCAGTACAACCGGTAGGTCTTCCAGAGTCTGGAATTTTTTTAAAGACTCTGCTGATAACCCCAAAAAGGCCGTTTATACCACCAGCCAGGTCAGCATCAGCAGGGGTTACAAAACTACCAGCCTGACCACCACCAGCATGATCAGGCACATGGCAGCAAAGCACCCGACTTTGTGGGGCGAACCCCAGGGTCCACGACCAGTGTCAGCGGGTGTCACCACTGCTTCTTCCGCTGATGTGCATGTAAGAGAACCCACTGTTGTGCGTGCACGGCAATCCCATGTCCATACTGCATGCAAAGATGCCCCCTCCTCAGTTTTCACTTGTTATGGCAGTTTCTCAAGAAACAGCATCAACGTCCACATCCACGTCCCACTGCAGCATTCAATTGTCCATATCCCTTACCTTTGAATGAAAGTGCAAATTTGCAGCCAACGCCCCACGGGTCACATTCCTAAATTCGCACATTTCATGACTGCTTACGTTGGAAATGCTGCCTTTTAGGCTGGTGGAGACGGAATCCTTCCGCAACCTTATGGCAGTGGCAGTCCCTCGATACTTTGTCCCCAGACGATACTATTTTGCCCGGTGTGCCATCCCCGCACTACACAAGCACGTGTCCCAAAACATCTGCCATGCCCTCAACAATGCAGTTAATGGGAGAGTCCACCTGACAACGGACACGTGGACAAGTGCTTGGGGCCAGGGATGGTACATCTCCGAGATGGCACACTGGGAAAACATAGTGGAAGCCGGGACCCAGTCGGACCTTGCCACGGAACACATCCTCCTCACTGTTATGCACACGTCCGGACTGACTGGCGTGTACGGGAGAAGTGGTTCCACTGGACCATGAACCGGAGAGTGCCTGGAGGGGCGCGACTAAGTATCTGGCCGATCCGGCCAAGATGGCACAACGGCATACAACGCCAGTGCACCAGGGAGAAACCGGGCAGAGGGACCAGGTGCTACTCCAGGTCAAACTCCGGACATGGGGGTTGACCCACACAGGGATTACTGGAACAGGCAGGTTAGGCTGGCACAGACTGGTGGATATAAGCGAACACGGCAGGTATGCAGACGTGTGGATACAGGCGAATATGCAGGCAGGGAGGTACTGGCCGAAAGGACGGGCTGGAGCACAGAGAGGACAAGACCCAATACAGACTGGGTCACAGAAACAGAACCGCAGATGCGGTAGCCAAACACAGCAGAGAGGGAACGCCCGAAGCGGTGGGCAAGAGCAGAGCAGGACGGGACTGCCAGAGCAGCGAGCACAAGCAGAGCAGGACAAGACTGCCGGAGCAGCGAGCAGATGCAGAGCAGGAAGGGGCTGCCGGAGCAGCGAGCAGAAGCAGAGCAGGACAGGACTGCCGGAGCAGCGAGCAGATGCAGAGCAGAAACCGCAGGAGCGGCAAGCAAGGCAAGAGCAGAGTGGAAACCGCAATAGCGGTAAACAAGGCAGGAGCAGAGCGGAAACCGCAGAGCGGCTAAGAAGGCCGCAGCAGAGCGGAAACCGCAGAGCGGCAAGCAAGGCAGGAGCAGAGCGGAAACCGCAGAGCGGTAAACAAGGCAGGAGCAGAGTGGAAACCGCAGAACGGCTAAGAAGGCCGCAGCAGAGCGGCAAACAAGGCAGGAGCAGAGCGGCAAACAAGGCAGGAGCAGAGCGGAAACCGCAGAGCGGTAAACAAGGCAGGAGCAGAGCGGAAACCGCAGGAGCGGCAAGCAAGGCAAGAGCAGAGTAGAAACCGCAAGAGCGGCAAGCTAAGCAGGAGCAGAGCGGAAACCGCAGAGCGGCTAAGAAGGCAGGAGCAGAGCGGAAACCGCAGAGCGGCAAACAAGGCAGGAGCAGAGCGGAAACCGCAGAGCAGCAGACAAGGCAGGAGCAGAGCGGAAACCGCAGAGCGGCAGACAAGGCAGGGGGATAGGACTCTGTTCACAAAGAACAGACGGAGAAGGAAAGGCAGAACCAGAAGCACACACAGTACTTACAAAGAAGTAGCGAGCGTACACTAAATTCACAACAGTGGTACAGAGACGACGAGAAGGAAATTAGGAGCAAGTTCAGACTCTGCAGAAAGACGCAGAAAACAGACAAAGAGGGAAAAGGGAGAAAAGGCAAAAGTAGAAACGAGGCACAGACAACTAGGAACCGAGGAACGGGAACAAATACAGCAAGGCTGGGACACAAACAGGACTCTGTTCAGAGGGGAACAGATACCGCAAGGCACAGACTGGCAGATCTAGGAATACAGCCCCTAGAAGGCGAAAGAACAGGCTAGAAGCGTGTTCACAAGAACAGACCACAGTTCAGACACAGAACTGGAGAACAGGCAGGAAAACAGGATAGGACCTGGCACGTCAGAGACAAAAAGCCGACTGACAGGACACAATGCTCAGGCGCCATCTTGAGGAAGAAGGTGGTATAAATACCCAAAGATGGACAGCAATAGGCTGAAGGTGCAACAGGGGCGTGTCCGCAGCAGGTACAAGAAACAGGAAGTTCAGCGGGCGTCGCCCTATGCAGCCAAAACAGACAAACAGACAGCAAGGAGGGAAGCCAGAGAGACATTCTGGACTGGAGATCAAGTGCGCGCTCTTGCACAGTGGGAGATGGACCACCATGCAAGGATGCCGCCAGGTATGTTACACCCACACCGAGGATTGCGGGCCCTATGTCAGTCAGAGTTGCCCCCACAGTTTACAGCTCCTGCGCATCATCCTCCTCCTCATGTTCAGCCTCCATCTCAGATATCACCACATCAGTTTCAAGCTGGAAGCACTGCAGTACTGCCTCAGCCAAGCAGCAACAGGCTGTGCTGAAACTCATAACCTTAGGTGATAAACCTCACACTGCTTGTGAGTTGTGGACTGCTGTGAAAGAGCAGGCAGATCTGTGGCTGAGACCGCTGAACCTACATCCATGCATGGTCGTGTGTGACAATGGCCGTAACCTGGTGGCAGCTCTGAGGCGAGTCAAGATCACACAAGTACCATGCCTGGCTCATGTGCTTAACCTCGTTGTTCAGCGGTTTCTTAAATCGTACCCCGAGTTGCCATATCTGCTCGTCAAAGTATGCTGCCTGTCAGCTCATTTTCGGAAGTCGGCTACAGCTTCCGCTGCCCTTGCTGTGTTGCAGCAGCGTTAGCATCTTCCGGCACACTGACTGGTGTGTGACGTCCCCACACGGTTGAACTCTACCCTCCACATGTTGCAAAGGTTTTGTGAGCAGAAGTGAGCAGTTGTGGAGTACCAGCTGCAACAAGGCCGTCGATATTCAGGTCAGACTCCACACATAAGATCTCAGGAGTGGACCTGGATGTCTGACATATGTACCATCCTGACAAACTTTGAAGAGTCCACCATGATGGTGAGTGGCTATGACGCCAGCATTAGCGTCAGCATCCTACTTGTCTCTCTTTTGCAACGCTATCTGCAGAGAATTAAAGAGCAGGCATTGCAGCCAGAGTATGATGAGATGGATCAAGAAGCCGTAGCGGGCGATTACACACAGCCCAGCCTCATCTCATCCTAACGTGCATTGGGGGACAATGAGGGAGAGGAGGAGGAGGAGGAAGAACAGGAGCTGGTATCATGTGCTGTGGACGGTAGTACCTGTACAACTGTCATACGGTCGGTTCAGCGTGGGTGGCCTGAGGACAGGGGGGAGGAGGAGGAGGAGGAGGAGAGCATGGTCAGTCGTCCTCTTGGTGAGAACACGGAAGTCTTGCCCGTTACCAGTCTGGCACGCATGGCTGACTTTATGTTATGCTGCCTTTCCCATGACCCTCGCTTTCTCAAAATTTTGGGTGACATTTACTACTGGCTGGTGACACTTGTAGACCCCCGCTACAAGGAGAACTTTCACTCTCTTATTCCTGAGATGGAGAGGTCTACAAAAATGGGGCAGTACCAGAAGGACCTTCCTGCAGAACTGTTAAAAAAATTCCCATCTGAACACGCTAGCCGCAGAGGTCACAGTTCATTGCCCAACCAAGGCGTACAGGCGAGAGAGACGCAACTCCAATCCAGAAGAGGCAGGGGAGCACTGTCAATGTTCTGGAACAGTTTTCTGAGACCCGCCCAGCTTACAGGCCCTGAGGCGCGGGGTACTCTCACAAGGAGTGGAAAGTTTCAAAAGATGGTGAGGGAGTACCTTGCCGACAGTACCAGCGTCCTCCGTGATTCTTCTGTGCCTTTTAATTATTGGGTATCAAAGCTGGACACTTGGAATGAACTCACTCTGTATGCCTTGGAGCTCCTGGCCTGCCCTGCCGCTAGCGTATTATCGGATCGTGTCTTTAGTGCCGCTGGGGGAATTATAACTGATAAGAGCACTCACCGGTAGTGTTAAGCGATACCTTCCGATATCAGGAAATATCGTATCGGATTGGATCGGGCCGATACCCAAAAAGTATCGGATATCGCCGATTCCGATACCGGAAACCAATGCAAGTCAATGGGACACAAATATCGGAATGAAAATAAACCCTTTCTTTCCTTGTAGGTTAATTCTACATGAAGTAAAACAACTAAGAATAATGTAGAATGACATGAAAAGCCGGCAATTCATCAGCGGCATACACCGGTACCCGACAATTTACAACAGAAAGAATAGAGCTTCACACATAGATTAGATAGATAGAAACATGTCAGTCACATATATATGAAGTACAGTGACAGTGTTGCTTACTGTACTTGTCATTTAGTGTAAAGGATTTATTAAAAAAAATATTAGTGTTTTCGTGCACCGTCTCTTTAAAAAAGCCGGCCGGCAATTCAGCAGCGGTACCCGACAATTTATAACAGAAAGAATAGAGCTTCACACATAGATTAGATAGATAGAAACATGTCAGCCACATATATAAGAAGTACAGTGATAGTGTTGCTTACTGTACTTGTCATTTAGTGTAAAGGATTTATTTAAAAAAATAATAGTGTTTTCATGCACCGTCTCTTTAAGAAAGCCGGCCGGCAATTCAGCAGCGGTACCCGACAATTTATAACAGAAAGAATAGAGAATCACACATAGATTAGATAGATAGAAATATGTCAGTCACATATATATGAAGTACAGTGACAGTGTTGATTACTGTACTTGTCATTTAGTGTTAAAATAAAGGATTTATTTAAAAAAAAATTGGCGTGGGGTTCCCCTTAATTTTAGGCTCTAGCGGAGGTTAAGCAGACAGCTGTGGCAAATGTTTGAAGCCTGGGAAGGGGGTAATACCCACGGAGCTTCCCAGGCTACTAATATCAGCCCCCAGCTGAATACCTAGCCTTTACTAGCTATTAAAATGGGGGAACCCCCCCAAAAAAATAACGTGGGGTCCCCCCTAATTTAATAGCTAGCACAGGCTAGGCAGACATCTGGGGGCTGATATTAATAGCCCAGGAAGGGTGCCATGAATATTGGCCCCCTCCCAGGCTAGAAACACCAGCCGTCAGCCGCCCCAGAAATGGCACATCCATAGGATGCGCCAATTCTGGCACTTAGCCAGAGAGGAAGCATGCCTGCGCTTCTCAGTGTCTGCGGGATGACAGGCTGGATGGCAGCGTTCTGCTGCGGTCCAGCCTGTCATCTCGATGTAGCAGAGCTGAAGCTGTCCTGGGAACCATGGAAAGGTAAGGATGAGGTTGCTTTATTATTTTACTTTTATTGCAGGAGATCGTTGGCTTCAGCTGGAATGGGCGTGATGGTAAGTATGGTTTAATTTAGAACAATAAAGAATTGTGTCTTTATTTCAATTAAAGGACTTTTTTCTGGGTGTTTGTGTTTTTTTTAAATACTTTACTAGAAATTCATGGTGGTCATGTCTAATATTAACGTGACCCCATGAATTTCGGGCTTAGGGCCAGCTGATAATGCCAAGCTGGCCTTAACCCCTTTATTACCCAGTGAGCCACCGCACCAGGGCCCTGGATGAGTTGGGTACAGCGCCAGAAGATGGCGCTTCTATGAACGCGCCATTTTCCGGGGCGGCTGCGGACTGCAATTTGCAGCGGGTGGGGCCCAGAAATCTTGGGCCTCCCTGTGCTGCGGATTCCAGCCCCCAGCTGCCTTGTTGTACCTGGCTGGACACAAAAATATGGCGAAGCCCCACGTATTTTTTTTTTTAATTATTTCATGAAATTCATGGAATAATTAAGAAAAAAAGGCTTCCCTATATTGTTGTGTCCGGCTAGGTACAAATAGGCAGCTGGTGGTTGGGGGCAGCCCGTTCCTGCCTGCTGTACCTGACTGGACACAAATATAGGGCGAAGCCCCACATAATTTTTTTTTAGTTATTTCATGAATTTCCTGAAATAATTAAAAAAAAATTGACGTGGGGCTTTGCACTATATTTGGGTCCAGCCAGGTACAGCAGGCAGGAACGGGCTGCCCCCAACCACCAGCTGCCTATTTGTACCTGGTTGGACACAACAATATAGGGAAGCCCTTTTTTTCTTAATTATTCCATGAATTTCATGAAATAATTAAAAAAAAAAAAAAAACGTGGAGCTTCTCCCTATTTTTGTGTCCAGCCAGGTACAACTAGGCAGCTGGGGGATGGAATCTGCAGCGCAGGGAGGCCCAAGCTTTCTGCCCCCCGCTGAAAATTGCAGTCCGCAGCCGCCCCGGAAAATGGCGCGTTCATAGAAGCTGGATGCTGTACCTGGCTGGCATACAAAAATATGGCGAAGCCCACGTCAAAAGTTTTGGGAAAAATTAATTAAAAAATAAATAATAATTTAGGGACTGCATCTTTATTAACTCCTCAAATGTCATTTAGTGTTAAAATAATGGATTTATTTAAAAAAAAAATGGCGTGGGATCCCCCATAATTTTAGTCTCTAGCGGAGGTTAAGCAGACGGCTGGGGCAGATGTTTGAAGCCTGGGAAGGGGGTAAAACCCACGGAGCTTCCCAGGCTACTAATATCAGCCCCCAGCTGAATACCTAGCCTTTACTAGCTATTAAAATGGGGGACCCCCCCAAAAAAAATGACGTGGGGTCCCCCCTATTTTAATAGCTAGCAAAGGCTAGGCAGACAGCTGGGGGCTGATATTCATAGCCCAGGAAGGGTGCCATGAATATTGACCCCCTCCCAGGCTAGAAACACCAGTCGTCAGCCGCCCCAGAAATGGCGCATCCATAGGATGCGCCAACTCTGGCACTTAGCCTCGCTCTTCCACGCTGCCCTGGTGCGGTGGCAGGGGGTAATAGTGGTGGGGTTCATGTCAGCGCCAGCTGCCATGAAGCCCAGGTTAGTAATGATGGGCGTCTATAAGACACCCCCATTACTAACCTACAAAGTGTTAAAAAGAAAAAACACACTACACCCAGAAAAAAATAATTTATTTGAAATAAAACACACAATTTTATTTAATTCTTAGTTTACTAAAAATAATAGTTACCTGTCCACGTTCCTGCGCTGATCTCCCATGCACAGCTGTCACATCTGGAGATGGTGACAGCTGTGCATGGCTGCTGTAAGCTCACGCTGCCAGGAACACGTCCGCTCCCGGCAGCGGGAGCCACTGACTGAGGTCACCGGAGTGAATTCAGGCAGCGCAGCTCCGGAGACCTCCTTTACGGCACTGCTGTACCGTGGGAATTTCTCACGATACAGCAGGGCCGTAAAGGAGCTAACCGGAGCAGCGCTGCCTGAACTCCGGTGAACCCTTACGGCCCCGTCATTCTAGCGGCGGCAGCGGTTCAGAGCGGTCACAGTTTATGTGGCTGCTCTGAACTGGAGATCTTCGTGGGACACTCGTGGACTGCTACGGAGGGGTAAGGATAAGGTTGTGGTTTATTATTTTATATTTTATTACAGGAGATCGATGGCTTCGGGGAATTAGGTGTCTAGGTGAGAATAGGTGTAGTTTTTTATTTTTTACTTTATTTTAGGTGGCGATCGGCGGGGACAGGTAATGTATAAACTAATTTATTTTAGGTAACCACTGGCCACCAATGACATGTATCTAACATTTATTGGGGACACAGTAGGGCAATTTAAATAGCAGGATCAGTCTGATGGGAACTACTGCTCCCATCGAGCTGATCCTCCTGGCAGGAGTGGACGGGGGACAGACATAGGCCGATGGGAGTAGTAGTGTCACATCGGCCTATGTCTGCCTGCACGCACACACCCGCACAGACACCGCACACACCCGCACACATCGCACAGACACCGCGCACACCCGCACAAACATCGCGCACACACCCCACACACACACCCCGCACACACACTAATCATGACGGGCTAATGGTCTGGGAGGTGAGGCTGACCTGTGCGGCCGTGGGAAAGTTCATGTGAGTTCATGCTGTCAAGCATGAACTCACATGAACCCTCTGAGGGCAACGCGGCGACTTCAAATGAACAGCTGATCGGCATCAGCTGATACCTCAGCTGTTCATTTGAAATAACCGGCGGGAAAGCGCAGCACAGAACGGGAAAGCCGGCGGTGAAGTCTTTTCACTGCCGGCTTCCCCGCCCGGGTCCTTCACTCCCCGCTCCTTGGAGCTGCGCTCCCCGCCCGGTCCTAACTTACGATCGGGATGGGAGGTGGCGAGGGGAGCGGAGGATCGGGGTGGGAGGCTGCGGGGAAGCAGTATGGGGCTGTGTGATTGTTTAAAAGCCGGCGGCTTTTTACCGCGCGCCGGCTTTTAAACAATCAGGAGAATTCTCCCCCGCTGGGATGGCATTCTGATGACAGGCTGGATCGCGCTGCCATCCAACTTGTCATCCTTGACAGACACTGAAGAGCGCAGGCATTATGGGAACTTCCGATTCCGGTATCCGATATTGTAAAAGTATCGGAATTAAGTATCGGAATTCCAATACCGCGAATATCGGCCGATACCCGATATTTCAGTATCGGAATGCTCAACACTACTCGCCTGTCAACTGACAATGCTGACAAGCTGACCCTTATCAAAATGAACATGGGCTGGGTTGGGCCAGACTTCTCATCACCACAAAATGACAGCAGAGTAACATAAAGTCAAAACCACTGTGTTATTTCGGTAGGTGTATTCCCATGCACCGCTTCACACTCACACATAGGTATATGCTTCCTCATTTTGGCTGTTTTTTGCTTTTCTCCTTATCCTCAGCCTCCACCACCACTATACCACCAGGGTGACCGTGGTCCGTGTTGCCAGCATTGCAAGTTCCTCCGTCCTTATTTTTGGCAGCTTTTGCTTTGAAGGCATAGGAAAAAACTTTGGGAGACCCACTTCCAAATAATGGGAATAATGTTTTTAATATGCTGTACTGCATGGCTCTTGTAAGGAACATTGCAAGTTCCTCCGTCCTGATTTTTGGTAGCTTTTGCTTGGAAGGCATAGGCAAAGACTATGGGAAACACACTCCCCAATAAAGGGAATAATGTTTATAATATGCTGTACTGCATGGCTCTTGTAAGGGGCATTGCAAGTTCCTCCGTCCTAATTTTTGGCAGCTTTTGCTTGGAAGGCATAGGCAAAGACTATGGGAGACCGACTCCCCAATAATGGGAATATCGTTTTTTATATGCTGTACTGCATGGCTCTTGTAAGGGGCATTGCAAGTTCCTCCGTCCTAATTTTTGGCAGCTTTTGCTTGGAAGGCATAGGCAAATACTTTGGGAGACCAACTCCCCAATAATGGGAATAAGGTTTTTAATATGCTGTACTGCATGGCTCTTGTAAGGGGCATTGCAAGTCCCTCCGTCCTAATTTTTGGCAGCTTTTGCCTGGATGGCATAGGCAAAGACTATCGGAGACCCACTCCCCAATAATGGGAATAATGTTTTTAATATGCTGCACTGCATGGCTCTTGGAAGGGGGATTGTAAGTTCCTGTGTCCTAATTTTTGGCAGATTTTGCTTGGAAGGAATAGGCAAAGACTATGGGAGACCGACTCCCCAATAATGGGAATAAGGTATTTAAGATGCTGTACTGCATGGCTCTTGTAAGGGGCATTGCAAGTTCCTCCGTCCTAATTTTTGGCAGCTTTTGCCTGGAAGTCATAGGCAAAGATTATGGGAGACCCTCTCCCCAATAATGGGAATAATGTTTATAATATGCTGTACTGCATGACTCTCGTAAGGGGCATTGCAAGTTCCTGCGTCCTAATTTTTTCAGCTTTTGCTTGGAAGTCATAGGCAAAGACTATGGGAGACCGACTCCCCAATAATGGGAATATTGTTTTTTATATGCTGTACTGCTTGGCACTTGTAAGGGGCATTGCAAGTTCCTCCGTCCTAATTTTTAGCAGCTTTTGCTTGGAAGGCATTGGCAAATACTTTGGGAGACCAACTCCCCAATAATGGGAATAATGTTTTTAATATGCTGTACTGCATGGCTCTTGTAGGGGGCATTGCAAGTCCCTCCGTCCTAATTTTTAGCAGCTTTTGCCTGGAAGGCATAGGCAAAGACTATCGGAGACCCACTTCCCAATAATGGGAATAATGTTTTTAATATGCTGTACTTCATGGCTCTTGTAAGGGGCATTGCAAGTTCCTCAGTCCTAACTTTTGGCAGCTTTTGCTTGGACGGCATAGGCAAAGACTATGGGAGACAAACTCCCCAATAATGGGAATAATGTTTTAATATGCTGTCCTGCTTGGCTCTTTTAAGGGTCATTGCAAGTACCTTCATGCTAATTTTTGGCAGCTTTTGCTTGGCAGGCATAGGCAAAGACTATGGGAGACCCACTCCCCAATAATGGGAATAATTTTTTTAATTTGCTGTACTGCATGGCTCTCGTAAGGCTCACTGCAAATTCCTCCATCCTAACTTTTGGCAGCTTTCGCTTGGAAGGCATAGGCAAAGACTATGGGAGACCCACTGCCCAATAATGGGAATAATGTTTTTAATTTGCTGTACTGCATGGCTCTCGTAAGGCTCACTGCAAATTCCTCCATCCTAACTTTTGGCAGCTTTCGCTTGGAAGGCATAGGCAAAGACTATGGGAGACCCACTGCCCAATAATGGGAATAATGTTTTTAATATGCTGTACTGCATGGCTCTTGTAAGGGGCATCTTGTTAAGCTACTGTGACCTTCACATCCCTTCCAAGGGGCATTAAAACCATCTTGTTAAACCAGTCTGAACTCCATGTCTCTTCCAAGGTGCATTAAAATCGTCTTGTTAAACTACTGTGACCTCCACCACTCTTTCAAGGGTCATTGATATTGTCTTTTTATTCCACTGGGACCTCCACCACTCTTCCAAGGGGCATTGATATTGTCTTTTTATACCACAGCGACCTCCACCACTCTTCCAAGGGGAATTGATATTGTATTTTTATGCCACTGTGACCTCCACCACTCTTCCAAGGGGCATTGATATTGTCTTTTTATTCCACTGCAACCTCCATGTCTCTTCCATGGGGCATTATAACCATCTTGCTAAACCACTCTGAACTCCATGTCTCTTCCCAGGGGCATTAAAACAGTCATGTTAAGCTACTGTGACCTCCACGTCTCTTCCAAGGGGCATTAAAACCGTCTTGTAAAACCATTCTGAACTCCACAGCTCTTCCAAGGGGCATTGAAGTGTTGTTTTTAATTACCTCTAACCTCCACGACTCTTCCCACGGGCATTGCATTTCCTCCTAATTTTAGTCAGCTTTTGATTTTCAATGCATAGGCGAACACTAAGGGAGACCCACTCCCCAATAATGGGTAGAAGGTTTTTAGTACACTGTAATCCACGTCTGTTTCAAGGGGCATTGCAGTTCCTCATAATTTTTGGAAAGCCTTCCATTCACTGCTTAGGCCAGCAGTATACAGGAGACCCAGTTGCTATAAATGGAAAAAAAGGTTTAGTTAAGGCCCTCTGACCTCCATGTCACTTCCAAGGGGCATTGGAGTGCCTCGAAATTTTTTGGTAGGCGTTGCACTCAATGTATGCCCTATAACTGTGTAGCCAAACTGCTCCTTTTGTTACAGAAACATATCCTACAAGACATGTGTGGTTGACTGGTCTGATATTGATGTGAATGGTCCCTGTTCCTCCTGCTCTTTCTCCTTTGCCACCACGTCATCCATCATTCATCACCTAAAGCTTTGTTTTAATGGGAGTCATAGAACTGGGATAGTAGCAGGAAAACATCCAGCAATCCTCAGAGGAGGTAGGATATGCGCCAAAACGCTGACCACCTCAGACCTAGCCGCTACTACATACATGCGCTTACATTCCAAGCAACAGAGAGCTAAGGAGTAGAGATGAGCGGTGTTCGACTAGAACTGTTCGCCAATCTCAAATTCGAGCTGTTTTGGGCGGTGTTCGAGTCGTTCAACGAACGCGAACGATTAGCAAAAAATTCGGCTGTTCGAGGTTATGTTCGATAACTGTTCGTGCACCAAAAGCGTGTCCTGCATGTCTGGCATTTAGAGCACCGATCGTGCAGGGATTGTCTGCCACTCACTGTAATGCCACAGCCATGGTGGTTGTGGCATTACAGTGGTTGCCCAAATCGATGGGAACAGTGCTCACAGTGAAACATGAAAAGCCGGCAATTCAGCAGCGGCATACACCGGTACCCGACAATTTAGAACCGAAAGAATAGAGCATCACAAATAGATTAAATAGAGAGAAACATGTTAGTCACATATATATGAAGTACAGTGACAGAGTTGCTTACTGTACTTTTCATTTAGTGTAAAGGATTTATTAAAAAAAATACTAGTGTTTTCATGCACCGTCTCTTTAAAAAAGCCGGCCGGCAATTCAGCATCGGTACTGGACAATTTATAACAGAAAGAATAGAGCATCACACATAGATTAGATAGATAGAAACATGTCAGTCACATATATAAGAAGTACAGTGATAGCGTTGATTACTGTACTTGTCATTTAGTGTTAAAATAAAGGATTTATTAAAAAAAAAAATTGGCGTGGGGTTCCCCGTAATTTTAGTCTCTAGCGGAGGTTAAGCAGACTGCTGGGGCACATGTTTGAAGCCTGGGAAGGGGGTAATACCCACGGAGCTTCCCAGGCTACTAATATCAGCCCCCAGCTGAATACCTAGCCTTTACTAGCTATTAAAATGGGGGACCCCCAAAAAAATGACGTGGGGTCCCCCCTATTTTAATAGCTAGCAAAGGCTAGGCAGACAGCTGAGGGCTGATATTAATAGCCCAGGAAGGGTGCCATGAATATTGGCCCCCTCCCAGGCTAGAAACACCAGCCGTCAGCCGCCCCAGAAATGGCGCATCCATAGGATGCGCCAATTCTGGCACTTAGCCTCTCTCTTCCCACTGCCCTGTAGCGGTGGCAGTGGGGTAATAGGGTTGGGGTTGATGTCAGCTTATAATGCCAGCTGACATCAAGCCCAGGTTAGTAATGGAGAGGCGTCTATAAGAAACCCCCATTACTAACCCCATAGTCAAAGTTACAAAAAAACACAAACACCCAGAATAAAGTCCTTTAATTGAAATAAAGACACAATTCTTTATTGTTCTAAATTAAACCATTCTTACCATCACGCCCATTCCAGCTGAAGCCAACGATCTCCTGCAATAAAAGTAAAAAAATAAAGCAACATCATCCTTACCTTTCCATGGTTCCCACGACAGCTTCAGCTCTGCTATATTCACATGACAGGCTGGACCGCAGCAGAACGCTGTCATCCAGCTTGCCATGCCTCAGACACTGAGAAGCGCAGGCATGCTTGTGCTCCTCAGTGTCTGGCTGTGACGGCATCCAGATGAGCCGAGTTCATGTCAAATGAACTCAGCTCACCTCATGCACGTCACTGACAGTGTGGGAAAATTCTCAGCGCTCAGCGCTTGAGCAGGAGAATTCTCCCATGCTGGGATGGCATTGAGATGACAGGCTGGATCACAGCTGAGCGCTGCCATCCAGCATGCCATCCTTCATAGACACCGCAGAGCGCAGGCATGCTTGCTCTCTGCAGTGTCTCTGAAGGATGAGAAGCTGGATGGCAGCGCTCAGCTGTGATCCAGCCTGTCATCTCAATGCCATCCCAACGTGGGAGAATTCTCCTGCTGAAGCGCTGAGTGCTGAGAATTTTCCCACGCTCTCAGTGACGTCCATGAGGTGAGCCGAGTTCATTGGACATGAGCTCACCTCATGCACGTCACTGACAACGTGGGAAAATTCTCCTGCACTTACCGCATGCGCAGGAGAATTTTCCCACTCTGTCAGTGACGTGCATGAGGTGAGCTGAGCTCATTGGACATGAACTTGGCTCATCTGCATGCCATCACAGCCAGACACTGAGGAGCGCAAGCATGCCTGCACTTCTCAGTGTCTGCCACATGGCAAGCTGGATGGCAGCTTTCTGCTGCGGTCCAGCCTGTCATCTCGATGTAGCAGAGCTGAAGCTGTCGTGGGAACCATGGAAAGGTAAGGATGATGTTGCTTTATTATTTTACTTTTATTGCAGGAGATCGTTGGCTTCAGCTGGAATGGGCGTGATGGTAAGTATGGTTTAATTTAGAACAATAAAGAATTGTGTGTTTATTTCAATTAAAGGACTTTATTCTGGGTGTTGTGTTTTTTTTAAAATACTTTACTAGAAATTCATGGCGGTCTTGTTTAATATTGACGTGACCCCATGAATTTTGGGCTTAGGGCCAGCTGATAATGGGTAATAAAGGGGTTAGGGCCAGCTTGGCATTGAGTCACCGCACCAGGGCCCTGGATGTGTTGGGTACAGCGCCAGAAGATGGCGATTCTATGAACGCACCATTTTCCGGGGTGGCTGCGGACTGCAATTTGCAGAGGGGGGGGACCCAGAAAGCTTGGACCTCCCTGCGCTGCAGATTCCAGCCCCCAGCTGCCTAGTTGTACCTGGCTGGACATAAAAATAGGGCGAAGCCCAACGTATTTTTTTTTAAATTATTTCATGAAATTCATGAAATAATTAAGAAAAAAAGGCCTTCCCTAAATTGTTGTGTCCGGCCAGGTACAAATAGGCAGCTGGTGGTTGGGGGCAGCCCGTTCCTGCCTGCTGTACCTGGATGGACACAAATATAGTGCGAAGCCCCACGTAAATTTTTTTAAATTATTACAGGAAATTCATGAAATAATTAAAAAAAAAATTACGTGGTGCTTCGCACTATATTTGTGTCCAGCCAGGTACAGCAGGCAGGAACGGGCTGCCCCCAACCACCAGCTGTCTATTTATACCTGGCCGGACACAACGATATAGGGAAGCTCTTTTTTTCTTAATTATTTCATGAATTTCATGAAATAATTTAAAAAAAAAAAAAATACTTTGGGCTTCGCCCTATTTTTGTGTCCAGCCAGGTACAACTAGGCAGCTGGGGGCTGGAATCCGCAGCGCAGGGAGGCCCAAGCTTTCTGCCCCTCGCTGCAAATTGCAGTCTGCAGCCACCCCGGAAAATGGTGCATTCATAGAAGCGCCATCTTCAGGCGCTGTACCCAACTCATCCAGGGCCCTGGTGCGGTGGCTCACTGGGTAATAAAGGGGTTAGGGTCAGCTTGGTATTATCAGCTGACCCTAAGCCCGAAACTCATGGGGTCACGCTAATATTAGACATGACTGCCATGAATTTCTAGTAAAGTATTTAAAAAAAAACACAACACCCAGAATAAAGGCATTTAATTGAAATAAACACACAATTCTTTATTGTTCTAAATTAAACCATACTTACCATCACGCCCATTCCAGCTGAAGCCAACGATCTCCTGCAATAAAAGAAAAATAATAAAGCAACATCATCCTTACCTTTCCATGGTTCCCACGACAGCTTCAGCTCTGCTACATCGAGATGACAGGCTGGACCGCAGCAGACGTTGCGATCCAGCTTGCCATGCTGCAGACACTGAGAAGCGCAGGCATGCTTGCGCTCCTCAATGTCTCGCTGTGACCGCATACAGATGAGCCGAGTTCATATCCAATGAACTCGACTCACCTCATGCACGTCACTGACAGCATGGGAAAATTCTCCTGCACTCAGCGCTTCAGCATGAGAATTCTCCCACGCTGTCAGTGACGTAAATGAGGTGAGCTCATGTCCAATGAACTCAGCTCACTTCATGCACGTCACTGACAGCGTGGGAAAATTCTCCTGCACTCAGCGCTTCAGCGTGAGAATTTTCCCACGCTGTCAGTGACGTGCATGAGGTGAGTTCATGTCCAATGATCTCAGCTCACCTCATGCACGTCACTGACAGCGTGGGAGAATTCTCACGCTGAAGCGCTGAGTGCAGGAGAATTTTCCCACGCTGTCAGTGACGTGCATGAGCTGAGCCGAGTTCATTGGACATGAACTCGGCTCATCTGGATGCCGTCACAGGCTGACACTGAGGAGCGCAAGCATGCCTGCGCTTCTCTGTGTCTGCGGCATGGCAAGCTGGATGGCAGCGTTCTGCTGCGATTCAGCCTGTTATGTGAATGTAGCAGAGCTGAAGCCGTCGTGGGAACCATGGAAAGGTAACAGTGATGTTGCTTTATTATTTTATTTTTATTGCAGAAGACATTGGCTTCAGCTGGAATGGGCATGATGGTAAGTATGGTTTAATTTAGAACAATAAAGAATTGTGTCTTTACTTCAATTAAAGGACTTTATTCTGGGTGTTTGTGTCTTTTTTTATCTTTGACTATCGGGTTAGTAATGGGGGTTTCTTATAGACGCCTCTCCATTACTAACCTGGGCTTGATGTCAGCTGGCATTATAGGCTGACATCAACCCCAGCCCTATTACCCCACTGCCACCGCTACAGGGCAGTGGGAAGAGCGAGGCTAAGTGCCAGAATTGGCGCATCCTATGGATGCGCCATTTCTGGGGCGACTGATGGCTTGTGTTCCTTGCCTGGGAGGGGGCCAATATTCATGGCACCCTTCCTGGGCTATTAATATCAGCCCCCAGCTGTCTGCCTAGCCTTTGCTAGCTATTAAAATAGGGGGGACCCCACGTCATTTTTTTGGGGGGTCCCCCATTTTAATAGCTAGTAAAGGCTAGGTATTCAGCTGGGGGCTGATATTAGTAGCCTGGGAAGCTCCGTGGGTATTACCCCTTCCCAGGCTTCAAACATCTGCCCCAGCTGTCTGCTTAACCTCCGCTAGAGCCTAAAATTACGGGGAACCCCACGCCAATTTTTTTTTAAATAAATCCTTTATTTTAACACTAAATGACAAGTACAGTAATCAACACTGTCACTGTACTTCATATATATGTGACTGACATGTTTCTATCTATCTAATCTATATGTGATTCTCTATTCCTTCTATTCTAAATTGTCGGGTACCACTGCTCAATTGCCGACGGGCTTTTTTAAAGAGACGGTGCATGAAAACACTAATATTTTTTTTAATAAATCCTTTTCACTAAATGACAAGTACAGTAACCAACACTGTCACAGTACTTATTATATATGTGACTGACATGCTTCTATCTCTCTAATCTATGTGTGATGCTCTATTCTTTCAGGTCCAAATTGTCGGGTCCCGGTGTATGCCGCTTCTGAATTGCCGGCTTTTCATGTTTCACTAAGAGCACTGTTCCCATAGATTTGGGCAATCACTGTAATGCCTCAACCACCAAGGCTGTGGCATTACAGTGAGTGGCAGGCAATCCCTGCATGATTGGTGCTCTAAATAGCGCCAGACATGCAGGACACGCTTTTGGTGCACGAACAGTTATCGAACATAACCTCGAACAGCCGAATTTTTTGCAAATCGTTCGGGTTCGTCGAACAACTCGAACACCGCCCAAAACAGCTCGAATTTGAGATTGGCGAACAGTTCTAGTCGAACACCACTCATCTCTAGTCTACAGTGAAGAGGTGAGTCCAAGATGCTGGCCTTCAGGGCACAGTGGCAAAGAAAAAGCCAGATCTGAGACTGGCTAATGAAAGGAAAAGATTAATATGGACATTGGACAGTGGAAGATTGGAAAAAACATTTATGGACAGGCGAATCCAAGTTTGAGGTGTTTGGATCACACAGAAGAACATTTGTGAGAAGCAGAACAACTAACAAGATACTGGAAGAGTGCCTGACGCCATCTGTCAAGCATGGTGGAGTTAATGTGATGGTCTGGGGTTGCTTTGGTGCTGGTAAAGTGGGAGATTTGTACAAGGTAAATGGGATTTTGAATAAGGAAGGCTATCACTCCATTTTGCAATGTCATGCCATACCCTGTGGACAGCGCTTGATTGGAGCTAATTTCATCCTACAACAAGACAATGACCCAAAGCACACCTCCAAATTATGCATGAACTCTTTAGGGAAGAAGCAGGCAGCTGGTATTCTATCTGTAATGGAGTGACCAGCGCAGTCACCAGATCTCAACCCCATTGAGCGGTTGTGGGAGCAACTTGACCGTATGGTACTCAAAAAGTGCCCATCAAGTCAATTCACCTTGTGGGAGGGGCTTCAGGAAGCATGGGGTGAAATTTCTCAAGATTACCTCAGCAAATTAACAGCTAGAATGCCAAAGGTCTGCAATGCTGTAATTGCTGCAAAGAGAGCATTCTTTAACAAAAGCAAAGTTTGAAGGAGAAAATTATTCCTTCTAATAAAAATCATTATTGCTAGCCTTGTCAATGTCAAGACTATATTTTCTTTTCATTTTGCAACTCATTTGATAAATAAACATATGAGTTTTCATGGAAAACACAAATGTCTGGGTGACCCCAAACTTTTAAACGGTAGTGTACCTGTTTCTGGTTTGTAAATCTATGTGTAGCAACTTTTCAACCTAGCGTTTTTGCTTTCCATGAATCACGTTTCAATGTAGTCAAAGAGGGGGGGATCATCAATATTAAAGAGATATACAATACAGACCAAAAGTTTAGACACACCTTCTCTTTTAAAGATTTTTCTGTATTTTCATGATTTTGAAAATTGTACATTCAAACTGAAGGAATCAAAACTATGAAATAACACATGTGGAATTATATACTTAACAAAAAAGTGTGAAACAACTGAAAATATGTCTTAAATTCTACAGTAGGTTCTTCAAAGTAGCCACCTTTTGCTTTGATGACTGCTTTGCACACTCTTGGCCTTCTCTTGATGAGCTTCAAGAGGTAGCCACCGGAAATGGTTTTCACTTTACAGGTGTGCCCTGTCATAAGTGGGATTTCTTGCCTTAATAATGGGGTTGAGACCATCAGTTTTGTTGTGCAGTAGTCAGGTGGATATACAGCTGATAGTCCTACTGAACAGACTGTTAGAATTTGTATTATGGCAAGAAAAAAGCAGCTAAGTAAAGAAAAACGAGTGGCCATCATTACTTTAAGAAATGAAGGTTAGTCAGTCTGAAAAATTGGGCAAACTTTGAATGTGTCCCCTAGTGCAGTTGCAAAAAACCATCAAGCGCTACAAAGAAACTGGCACAGACATGAAGACCGCCCTAGGAAAGGAAGACCAAGTGTCACCTCTGCTTCTGAGGATAAGTTTATCCGAGTCACTAGCCTCAGAAATTGCAGGTTAACAGCAGCTCAGATTAGAGACCAGGTCAATGCCACACAGAGTTCTAGCAGCAGACACATCTGTACTACAACTGTTAAGAGGAGACTTTGTGCAGCAGGCCTTCATGGTAAAATAGCTGCTAGTAAACCACTGCTAAGGACAAGCAACAAGCAGAAGAGACTTGTTTGGGCTAAAGAACACAAGGAATGGACATTAGACCTGAGGAAATCTGTGCTTTGGTCTGATGATTCCAAATTTGAGATCTTTGGTTCCAACCACCGTGTCTTCGTGTGACACAGAAAAGGTGAACGGATGAACTCTACATGCCTGGTTCCCACCGTGAAGCATGGAGGAGGAGGTGTGATGGTGTGGTGGTGCTTTGCTGGTGACACTGCTTGGGATTTATTCAAAATTAAAGGCATACTGAACCAGCACGGCTACCACAACATCTTGCAGCGGCATCTATCCCATCCGGTTTGCGTTTAGTTGGACCATCATTTATTTTTCAACAGGACAATGACTCCAAACACACCTCCAGGTTGTGTAAGGGCTATTTGACCAAGAAGGAGAGTGATGGGGTGCTACGCCAGATGACCTGGCCTCCACAGTCACCAGACCTGAACCCAATCGAGATGGTTTGGGGAGAGCTGGACCGCAGAGTGAAGGCAAAACGGCCAACAAGTGCTAAGCATCTCTGGGAACTCCTTCAAGATTGTTGGAAGACCATTTCCGGTGACTACCTCTTGAAGCTCATCAAGGGAATGCCAATAGTGTGCAAAGCAGTCATCAAAGCAAAAAGGTGGCTACTTTGAAGAACCTAGAATATAAGACATATTTTCAGCTATTTCACACTTTTTTGTTAAGTATATAATTCCACATGTGTTAATTCATAGTTTTGCTGCCTTCAGTGTGAATGTACAATTTTCAAAGTCATGAAAATACAGAAAAATCTTTAAATGAGAAGGTGTGTCCAAACTTTTGGTCTCTACTGTACATAAATAAGAATTATAAAAAAAAATTGAAAAAATAATAAAGGGTTAAGGTTTTGAAACTCTTTGACTAGCAACATTTAACAATCATAGGTAAAAGCAATACCTTTGGTTGTTGTCACAAATTTCCTTCTGTGCGTCTGCCTATATAGTGACTTCTTTATTTTGGGTTAAGCATTGTTTGTTAAGAGTGGGAGAATTTTAAACCAAAAATAACTCTTCTCTCCAATCCCAAAATAAAAAAAAACAGGACGTATATCTACACACGTTTTACCTTTTGCATACCTATTTCAATATTCCATATTTGCAATTGTACACCACATTACCTTACCATGGTCTGTTGCAGCATTTTTACACTGTGTTCCTACCTCCTGGCATTAGTTTTTATATGGTTCTTTTTGCCATGAGAAATTAATGTGCACTATGCCAAAAATGCGTATATAATTACAATAAATCAAGACATTTAACTGTGCTGGTCTGTTTTGCCACACTTGTTTAAATTGTCAAATTGGAGACACATGCAGACCACACAGGCATTGTTGAATTAACCTTTTTGTCCATCACATGAAACCTGCAATTTCCTAGCATTTTCTAAGGTTGGCTCAATTTGTTAACAGAGTTTATAAACAAATTATGCATAATTATTTTGTGCAAAATGTATATGAAACCCAAATATGGCATGGGTAATGAAAATGTTACGTCAGTGTAAAAGAAATACATTTCACAGATAAAAATGTGTTAGTCACTTGCAACAGCAACACCGCCAGCACTGCTGGTAGCAAACGTCCTGGTAGTAGTAGTAGCAAACAGTAGAAACATTTAACTTCATTTGCCGCTGGCAAACATGAAAGTGCGGAGCAAGCAGAGGGCACAATGAAATATATGTCCCATCACTTATCTTGGTTTCAGCTGATTGTGTCATTATCAGGGGCTACATCATCCTGCTGTAACTAATATTCTGCTCAATACACCTCCTCTGCTATCATAGCAACTAATGTTCAGATTGGTGGTTCCAATCTAACCCACAGCACCCAGAGGTTAAGGAACATACAACATCAAAACAACTTATTCCAATTAATTTTTTAAAAATGCTTAACTGTCAGCCTTTGTTCTCAGAAGACATAGGACTGGAGGAAATGAATAACATCATTTTACTACCAAGCTGTGCTGCTGGCTCTGTGTTCCATGATGGTAGGAGCATTGGCAATGAAAGTAGCCTCTTGATTGAGGGCAAATCTTGAGATGAGAATCTGGAAAGGGGCAAAGACCTCTGGCCAATTCCTAAACTGAGGCATCTTAAATTAGGGAAAACTATAATGGTGATGATGTTTCTGTGGTGAACAAGACCTGTGAGATAGAAGTGGTGCCAAGAAAGTGATTAATTGAAAGTGAAAATTATAGAGGAGGAGGTTGGTAGTCTTAGCGATACACAGCTCAGACAATGTGTGGCTAAAACATCATCTGGGGTAAAATTTGTTGATTTAAGAAAATCAACAACGCCTGAAAGCTGTAATGGTGGCCATACATGGTATCAAGTTCTACGTGGGCATCTCATCTGTGGGAATTATTTTCCACTTTTCAGAAAACGAATCAATTGCAGTGTGTAAGCGGTGGTGTTTTTACCTTCTCACATAAGTAAACCAAACTGACAAGCAAAATGAGAAAGGCTGAAGATGTCCTCCTTCTTCTTCTCATCTTCTTTCTGTTAAGCAATCTGCATCCACAAGTAGTGACTTGTCATTGTCATCAGCCCCATTGTCATTCTCACCTTCAGATTTCCATACACTTCATGTATCTTCATTGCATTGCCAGTTTCCTTTTTTTTGTGCCCAAAAAAACGTGTTTTCTCTCATAAAATTACATGGACATTGTACTCAAACATGTTCACAAAATTTGATGCCAGAAAAGCTGGATTGTATTGCCTTTTGCTAAATTTTTGTGTACTCTCAGGTATAATGGAAGATACCGAGCTGTCATTATTATTATTTATTATTAATCTCACCTTTTTAAAGTGTAGGTTAAATTAAAATTTTATTATGACTGCATCTGGGCTGAATTTTCCTGATAGAACACAGATCAAATATGTCACAAAGGGTAAAAGTGTTAAAAAATATCAATCTAAAATTCTTCAACCCCTTTCTGAAATGGTCAGTAATAGTACGTCCCTGTGCCCTGGATCTTATTGACCAGGGATGTACTATTACTGACCGGCGATTGGGCCCACACACAGGCTGTGCGAGGGTGATCGCCGCCGGGTGTCAGCTGATTCTGACAGCTGACACCCAGCACTCGGTGCCAGGAGTAGTCCCGCACTGAACCTGGCACATTAACCCCTAAAATGCTGTGATCAAAGTCGATCGCAGCATTTTGGGAGCAAGGAGAGGAAAAACAGCCCCTCTTAACTTGGATCAGAGACCCAGCGCTATCAGTGCAGGGTTGCGATTGTTGCCTTGGTGACCCCATGTGGTCATGATGACATCCGGGTCACCAGACACTAGCAAGTTACTTTGATCATGCACAGTGCACTATCAAAGTAACTTGTGTCTGCAGGGCAGGTCTGACAGGTCATAATGTATAGCAGTGATCCTGTACTTCTATATATTAGAACTGTGATCAGACAGCAGAAAGTGAAAGTCCCATAGTGAGACTAAGTAAAAAAAACTAAAACAGTAAAAAAAGTGGTAAAAATATAAAAAAATAAATAAAATAATAATAATAAAATATATATATATATCTATATTGTACCCATGAATAAATATTATTATGAAAAAAAAACAAGAAAAGTACACATATTTTGTATCGACACGTCCAGACCTGACCTATAAAACTTTCAAACTAGTTAACCCTATTAGTGAACACTGGAAAAAAAATAAAAAAGCAAAAAATGGTGCTTTATCATAATACCGCCAAACAAAAAGTGAAATAAAATGCGATAAAAAAGACAAATAGAAATAAAAATTGTACGCCTGAAAACGACATCTTGTCCCGCAAAAAATAAGCTGCCATACAGCTCCATCAGCCGAAAAATAAAAAAGTTATAGCTCTCAAAATAAAGAGACGCAAAAAAATATTTTTTCTATAAAATTGTTTTTATTTTGTAAAAGCGCCAAAACATAATAAAATATATAAATGTGTTACCGCTGTAAACGTACTGACCCGAAGAATAATGCTGCCTTATCAGAGCAGAGCGGCATAGTAAAAAATCTTGAATTATTGGTTTTTATTTATTCTGTCTCCCAAAAATTGGAATAGAAAGCTATCAAAAAATGTCATGTGCCCAAAAATGGTACCAATAAAAATGTCTGCTTGTCCCGCAAAAAACAAGCTCTTACATGACTCTGTCGATTGAAATCTCAAAAAATTATAGATCTCAAAATATGTGGATGCAAAAACTAGTCTTTGCAAAAAAAATATTTTTTTTAGTGTGACAGCTGTCAATCATAAAAACCTGATATAAATCTGATATTGCTATAATCGCACTGACCCGAAGAATAAAGTCATCCAATCACTTATACCACATGAGGAACAGTATAAAAAATAAATAAAACCAATATTTCACCTGCTGCTGATTTGTTCATTTTGCGTCCCAAAAATCGCAGTAAGGATCGGCTCCCATCTATTCTGCACTCTGCCCTGAGCGCTGAGTGCTTGCACCAGAGTTTTCATCTAAATAATTGAAATACGTGACTCAGATGGAGCTCCTAGTGGAAGATTCCATGTAATGAGGCAGATGGAGGCACCTATGATCCCACGGTGTCTGTCTTTTTATTAGGCATGCATAAAAGTGCCATCTGCCACAGTTTTGTGAACCTCTGAAAAAAAGGACACCGCTAAACCGAAGTCAGATGGAGTCCAGTTTAACTCTGCTTCCTCACTATAGTGAATGGATCCCTCAGGATAGGGTTAGGGTTGTGTTAGGGTTAGAGTTGTGTTAGGGTTAGGATTAGCATTGTGTAAGGGTTAGGATTAGGGTTGTGTTAGGGTTGTATTAGGGTTGGGGTTGTGTTAGACTTAGGATTAGGGTTAGGGTTGTTGTAGGGTTAGGGTTGTGATTTTTTCAAGAGTAAAGAAAAAAAGATGATGACAATATGGTGGCTAGTGCTCGTGTTACCGCCCCGCATGTTATACAGTCAAAAGAAAAGCGCAGGGATTGCCTGCCATACACGAGCGATCCCCGCATTTTTTTTTGGGGTGTGCAACAACCGTGAAACATGTGGGATGGGGATTTGAGCATGTCACTTGGGTATCTATGATACTTGGTGCATACCCGAGTACCCGATGTAAACTCAAGTAATGAACACTTGCGCTCAAGACTAAAGACAACATATTCAATACGATGACCTAATGTTATCAAGTTATGTGTCGTACCTCTGGGTTAAAAATGTTCAGTATACCCCTTAGTAAAATCTGTGTGGGGTGTAGCTTCCAAAATTGGGTCACTTGTGGGGGATTTCCACTGTTTAGGCACATCAGGGGCTCTCAAAACGCGGCATGGCATCCTCTCTCGATTCCAGTCAATTTTACATTCAAAAAGTCACATAGTGCTGCTTCCCTTCTAATCCCTGCCGTGCCCCCAAACAGTGTTTTCTCCCCACATATTGGGTATCAGCTTACTCAGAAGAGATTGCACAATAAATGGTATGGGTAATATGGCTAAATATCTCCTGTTACCGTTATGAAAATGCTAAATTGGGGGCTGAAAAACATTTTTGTGAGAAAAATGTTAAAATTTTATTTTTACGGCTCAATGCAATAAACTTCTGTGAAGCAAATGGGGGTTCAAGGTGCTCACTACACATCTAGATAAGTTCCCTGAGGGGTCTAGTTTCCAAAATGGTGTCACTTTTTGGTGGTTTATACTGTTTAGGCACATCAGGGGCTAGCCAAACTCGACATGGTGTCCGCTAATTGTTCAAGCAAATTTTACATTCAAAAAGTTAAATGGAGCTCCTTCCCTTCCAAGCCTTGACATGCGCCCACATAGTGTCTTTCCTCCACATACGGGGTATTGGCGTGCTCAGGAAAAATTGCACAACAAATTTTAGGGTTCATTTTTTACTTTTACCCTTGCAAAAATAAAAAAAATTGGGTCTAAAGTAAAATTTTTCTGAAAAAATGTTAAATGTTTATTATTTTCTTCCACATTCCAAAATTCCTGTGAAGCACCTGAAGGATTAATAAACTTCTTGAATGTGATTTTAAGCACCTTGAGGGGTGAAGTTTTTAGAATGGTGTCACTTTTGGGTACTTTCTGTCATAAATGTCTGGCAAAGTCACTTCAAATGACATGGGATCCCTAAAAAAATGGTTTTGTAAATTTTGTTGTAAAATGAGAAATCGCTGGTCAAATTTTAACCATTAGAACTTCCTAACAAAAAAGAATGTTGGTTCCAAAATTGTGCTGATGTAAAGTAGATATGTGGGAAATGTCTGATTTAAGGGCATGAAAATTCAAAGATTGAAAATTGCGAAATTTTCTACATTTTTGCCAAATTATCGATTTCTTTCACAAATAAATGCAAGTCATATAAAATAAATTTTACCACTGTCATGAAAAAGCTATCTCAGAATCAGTGGGATCCATTGTGGCGTTCCACAGTTATTCCCGCATAAAGTGACAGTGGTCAGAATTGTAAAAATTGGCCTGGTCATTAAAGTGCAAACCACCTTTGGGGATAAAGGGGTTAAATTCTAAGTTAAGATAGTTAATAATTTTTTGGGGCAAAGGAATTGGCATAATAACAGGAAACTATGCATTCCTTAATCAGTGAAGCTTTTGCACAGCAGCAGTTGTTGACCATAGGTATATCCAGGTGACCTCTGTTGACTCCCTGCAGAGTAAACACCAATTGCAATATATGCAGGTACAATGAACTGATGGACTTCAGAAAACAGAGTTGCACTGCCTGAAAAACAAGGTTATAATCGCACATTCACTGTGTTCTCTACCCTGCAGATATCCAATCGCATGGTTCTCTTGGTTAACAGATTGGACCAGTGGCAAGAAGTGGCCCAATTTGCTATGGGAGCATTGTCATGTATAACTTCAAGTGTGGAATATTCTGTGGTGTTTCTCTGCTGCTGAAAACATTCACCAGAGGATATTTTTGCTCTTTGTATGTCATCAACCTCCTCCTCTGATGACCGCATCTTCTTGTCACCCACATTTGGCTCCCAGATGTTGTCCAACACAGAATCAAAAACATAATTATCTTTATTGACATCCATGATTTGGCTGACAGTTGACTCTCTGTGTGAAATAGCCAATACTCCTTGGCTCCACACCTGATTCTCAACCTGAGGTTTCCCCTCTGTCAGAGTGATACTACCAAATTAAATTAGACTAGTCAAAGAGTTATAAAACCGTAATATCTTGTTTGCTTGCTTTTTAAATGACATTCAACCATAATTAAAAGTAATTAAATAATGAGTCATAACATTCTAGGTTGTGAAGTAGCTACACACAGATTCACGACCGGAGCACAGATAACAAATATACGGCGACAACGGCAGTATTGTTATGGGGGTGTACAGTATCTTACAAAAATAAAGATACATTTTTTATTAAGATTTTTGCAAACATTTTTCAAGCTGTTGTTATAAATTATTCTAATTTACTGAGATAATGACTTTTGTGTTTTCATTAGCTGAAAGCCATAATCAACAACATTAACAGAAATAAACACTTGAAATATTTCACTGTGTTTGTAATGACTCTATATAATATATGAGTTTCACTTTTTGTATTGAAGAACTGAAATAAATTAACTTTTTAAAGATATTTAGCAACATGCACCTGTATATATATATATATATATATATGTTATATAGATATATATATATGAATATATATATATAGATATTAGTGATGAGCCAGCATGTTCGCTACTGCTCAGTGCTCGCCGAAGCATCTCACTGCTAGACCTGCTCGGCGAGTATTTCCGGGGTTGCACGGCGGGAGCTCGGGTCTCCTCCCTGCATGTTTGGCGCTCTTTAGAGAGCCAATAAACATGCAGGGATTGCCTGCCACTCAATGTAATGCCGTAGCCATGTTGGTTGTAGCATTGTAGTGATTGGCTGGCCACACAGCGTCATCAGGTCTATATCAGACCTGGCGCTGCCATGCTCGTCACAGTCACTCTGGAATCAGACAGTGTAAGGAGAGCTGCTGCTGAGCTAGGGAGAGATTCGCTTGTTTTTAGTTAGTGTAGTTGTACAGACTGTAACGGGTCTGGGAGGCGGAACCTCTGAGCTACTATACAAGGGGGCGGTCCTTGTAAGGGAGCGGGTGGCGACCATGCAGGCAGTCACAGCAGGTGACCGGGACAGTCTCTGGAAGAACGGGCAGGAGGTCACGTCAAGTGACCGGGGCAGTCTCTGGATGAACGGGCAGATGGTCACGGCAAGTGACCGGGGCAGTCTCTGGGTAAAGGGTTGGTACGACCTGTGGCGGCTGATGGTAGACGTGAGCTCCCAGGTGAGCAGGCGAGAGTCTCTGGATAAACGGGTGGTCACAGCATGTGACGGCGGGGCCTCCAGGAAGACCAACAGACAGGCGGCAGATGAGCGCTCCCAGGTGAGCGGGCAGAAGTCTCTGGACAGGCGGGTGGTCACAGCACGTGACAGCAGAGCCTCCAGGTAGGCTAGCAGACAGGCAGCAGATGAGCGCTCCCAGGTGAGCGGGCAGAAGTCACTGGACAGGCAGGTGGTCACAGCACGTGACGGCGGAGCCTCCAGGTAGGCTAGCAGGCAGGTAGCAGATGTGCGCTCCCAGGTGAGCGGGCAAGCTGGTCCATAGACAGACTGACAAGAGTTGGAAGGCAGACTGTCGGACCTCAGGCAAGCAGGCAGGTAGCTGATGTGCGCTCCCAGGTGAGCGGGCAAGCTGGTCCTTAGACAGACTGACAGGAGTTGTAAGGCAGACCGTCGGACCTCAGGCTAGCAGGCAGGTAGCAGAATATCAGGCAGGAATAAGACAGCAAGCTGGCAGGAATCTGGCAGGTAACTGGCAACGGGACCTGAGGGCTGAAGCAGAGTAGTGAACAGTGCAACAACATTGCTCGGGCACCTCCATTTTGGAGGAGGTGCCTTATATATGGTGAAGTCCTCCGGCCATTGGCCGGGGACTCCTTAGGACGGTGCGCGCGGCCCCTTTAAGAGGGAGGGAGAGCGCGCGCGCCCTAAGCACAGTGGCCGGGAAGGAGCGCGCGCTGCCAGCAGAGCGGGAGGAGGACGCCGGGCACGGAGCAGAGAGGTGAGGGGAACAGCGTCCCTGCCTAGCAGAGGGCAGGGACACCGGCGCTACAGTACCCCCCCCTTTAGGCCCCCCCTTTTTTACGCCAGACAGAAATTTAGCAAGGATAAGAGGGGCATGGATGTTCTCCCGGGGCTCCCACGTTCTCTCCTCAGGACCAAACCCCTTCCAATCTACTAGAAAAAAGGTCTTTCCTCTTACCCTTTTGGTGGCAAGAATGTTCTCTACCTCAAACTCGTCCTCAGCAGAAACCGGAGCAGGAGGCGTACCTGTAGACTTGGAAAAAGAGTTAAGTACCACAGGTTTGAGGAGAGACACATGGAAGGAGTTAGGGATCTGTAAGTTGGCCGGGAATTTCAATTTATAGGCCACCGGGTTGATCTGACTGATGACCTCCAGAGGACCGATGAACCGAGGCCCTAACTTGTAAGAAGGTATCTTGAGTCGGACATATTTAGATGAGAGCCAGACTTTATCTCCAGGACGAAATTGTGGAGGATCCAGGCGTTTTTTGTCAGCGTGTCTTTTCATCCGTTCGGACGACTGAAGGAGTGCGGATCGGGTACTCTCCCAAATGGAGGAAAATTTGCTAACGAGAGATTCCGCAGCCGGGTTGTCCACAGAGGTGGAGACAGGAAAAGGAATCCGAGGATGCTGACTGAAGACTACAAAAAATGGGGATTTGGAGGAGGATTCGCGCTCGTGATTGTTATAAGAGAACTCGGCCCATGGTAGGAGATCCACCCAGTCTGAATGATGGGCATTAACGAAGTGCCGGAGGAAACTGGTCAGGTTCTGATTGATCCGCTCCACTTGACCATTGGACTGTGGGTGGTAAGCGGAAGAGAAGTCCAGGGTGACGTCTAGCAGTTTATAAGTGGCTCTCCAGAAGCGTGAGGTGAACTGTACCCCACGATCCGACACGATGTGGAGGGGCAGGCCATGAAGACGAAAGATGTGACGAATAAAGTCTTTAGCTAGCTCGGGTGCAGACGGGAGGCCTGCCAGGGGAACGAAATGAGCCATCTTGGAGAAGCGGTCAGTGACCACCCAAATGACCGTACAACCGGCAGAGACTGGGAGGTCAGTTATAAAGTCCATTGCTATATGCTGCCAGGGGGCAGCAGGTACAGAAAGCGGAAGGAGGCGACCGGCTGGCAGATGTCTCGGAACCTTGCTGCGGGCGCAGGACACACAGGCAGAAACAAAGTCTATTACGTCCTTGTGCAGGGTAGGCCACCAGTAGTGCCGGGTAATAAGCTGGAGGGTCTTTTTCTGACCGGCATGGCCAGCCAGTTTAGACGAGTGACCCCAGTGAAGGATCTTCTCCCGATCAGGTACTGATACGAACGTCTTTCCGGGAGGGAGACGATTTAGACTCACGGGAGCCACCTGCATTACTCTAGTGGGATCGATGATGTGTTTCGGATCTTCCTCGAGATCAGACACCAGAAAGGATCGAGACAAGGCGTCAGCCTTGACGTTTTTGTCAGCCGGGCGAAAATGAAGAACAAAATCAAAGCGAGCAAAAAACAAGGACCACCGGGCTTGGCGCGGGTTAAGTCTCTGGGCATGCTGGAGGGAAGCCAAGTTCTTGTGGTCAGTGTAAATTATTACCGGGTGAAGAGCCCTCTCGAGCAGGTAACGCCACTCCTCCAATGCCAGTTTGATGGCCAATAACTCTCGGTCTCCTATGGAATAATTGCGCTCTGAGGAGGAGAAGAGTTTAGAGAAGAAGCCGCAATTTACCATCCTACCGGAAGATGATTTTTGAGTAAGTACCGCTCCGGCTCCAGAGGAGGAGGCGTCAACTTCCAGGAAGAACTGCTTGTTGCCGTCCGGGCGATGCAGCACCGGGGCGGAAGAGAAGGCCTGTTTTAAGGAAAGAAAGGCCTCCTCTGCTTCGGGCTGCCACTCTTTGGGATTAGTACCCTTACGGGTGAGCGCGGAAATTGGGGCAGTCCGGGAAGAGAAGTGTGGTATGAAGAGGCGGTAGTAGTTGGCGAAGCCCAGGAACCGCTGAATGGCCTTCAACCCCTCCGGTCGAGGCCATTTCTTGATGGCAGACAGTTTCTCTGGATCCATTCGTAGGCCGGTCTGAGAAATAATGTAGCCCAAAAACGGAAGCGAGGTCTGCTCAAAGAGGCACTTCTCGTATTTAGCGAAGAGGTGATTCTGCCTGAGCCTGAGCAGGACCTGACGAACGTCCCTCCGGTGAGTCTGGAGATCCGGAGAGAAGACCAAGATGTCGTCCAGGTACACCACTACGCAGGAGTAGAGAAGGTCCCGGAAGATGTCATTGACCAACTCTTGAAAGACGGCAGGAGCGTTACAGAGACCAAAGGGCATTACCAGATATTCATAGTGGCCGTCCCGGGTGTTGAATGCCGTCTTCCATTCATCCCCCTGACGGATACGAACCAGGTTGTACGCCCCACGGAGGTCCAGTTTGGTGAAGATTCTAGCCCCCCTCAGACGATCAAATAACTCCGGAATGAGCGGAAGGGGGTACTTATTCTTCACCGTGATCTGGTTAAGGCCTCTATAGTCTATACAGGGACGGAGAGAGCCGTCCTTCTTTTTGACGAAAAAGAAGCCTGCTCCCGCCGGGGAGGTAGATTTCCGGATGAATCCCCTGGCCAGATTCACCTCAATATATTCGGACATCGACCGGGTCTCAGCAGCGGATAATGGATAAATACGCCCACGGGGAGGAGTAGTACCGGGTAACAGGTCGATAGGGCAGTCGTATGGTCTATGAGGGGGTAGTGTCTCTGCCTCCTTTTTATTAAAGACATCAGCATTAGACCAATAAGGAATCGGAAGTCCAGGTAGATTAGCTGGGGTAGGAGAAGGACGGACGGGATGGACGGGAACCAGACAGGTCTTATGGCAGTCCTGTCCCCAGCGAAGGACTTCTCCGGTCTGTAAGTCAAGCACAGGTGCATGTCTCTGGAGCCAAGGTAGACCTAGCAAGAGGGCGTGAGAGAGTCCAGGCAGAACATGAAAGGAGATACTCTCAGAATGCAGCATTCCCACCTGCAGAGTAATGGATTCGGTGATGAGTTGGATGGGGCGTGGTAAGAGACCCCCATCCACGGCAGCAACAGACAAGGGTACAGCCAGAGGTTTGGTGGGGATGCGGTATTTCTCTACCAGGGACTGTGAAATAAGATTCCCGGCTGCTCCAGAGTCAAGTTGGACTAGTTCGAAATAACGGTTCTCCCCGCAGATGATTGAGACTGACAGCAGCAGAGATGGAGAGGATTTATTCTTGTCTAGGTCGACCTCTCTGAGCGAACCTAGACACAGGCGTTTCCCGACCTCTCCGGGCAGGCACGGATCCGGTGCTCCTTACTGCCACAGTAGAAGCAGCTCCCCTCGGCACGGCGTAAGTCCTGACGGGTTTTGACCATCTTGGTCTGGTCGACCTGCATAGGCTCAGGAGAGTGTACCTGGGGAGATACGGAGGGAGTGACGGGTTTCTGAAAAGTAGGAGCTAGACGTGGAAACCTCCTCTCACGGGTGACCTCTTTGGCACGCTCCTGGAACCGTAGGTCAATCCGGGTGGCAAGAGTTATTAGGTCATCGAGAGTGGTAGGAATGTCCCGACCGGCAAGTTCATCTTTAATACGGCCGGACAGACCCTCCCAGAAGGATACCACAGCGTCGTTATCCCAGGCCAGCTCCGAGGCAAGGGTACGGAACCGTATGGCATATTGGCCCACGGTGAGACTTCCCTGACGGAGGCGTAGCAGTGATGATGCGGATGAGGTCTTCCGTCCGGGTTCGTCGAAGACTTTCCGGATAGCCGTGAGAAAGGCAGGCAAGTCGGACACCAGGGGGTCTCCTCTCTCCCATAGAGGATTTAGCCAGGCCAGGGCCTCCCCGGTGAGATGGGACATGATGAAGACAATTTTGGCCCGGTCGGAGTTAAACTGGTGGGACAGGAGTTCAAAGTGCAGGGTGCACTGATTTATGAAGCCCCGAGTCTGGGCGGAGTCGCCTCCGAAGCGAGGAGGTGCAGAAAGCCGGGGTCCGGGGTAGGATACCATGGTATTAGTGGGCAGCGGAGCTGCTGGATTGCGAGTCATGGCACTGGCGGAGGTTGCTGGCGGAGCAGTCAGAGTGTCCAGGCAAGAATTGACATTCCGCAGGTGACCCAGGATGGACTCCTGTTGGGACCTCTGACAGGACAGTTCATGACACAGGTCCGAGAGCGAAGGAGCTTGGGTGCCACCGGGTTCCATGGCCCGAGCAAACTGTAACGGGTCTGAGAGGCAGAACCTCTGAGCTACTATACAAGGGGGCGGTCCTTGTAAGGGAGCGGGTGGCGACCAGGCAGGCAGTCACAGCAGGTGACCGGGACAGTCTCTGGAAGAACGGGCAGGAGGTCACGGCAAGTGACCGGGGCAGTCTCTGGATGAACGGGCAGATGGTCACGGCAAGTGACCGGGGCAGTCTCTGGGTAAAGGGTTGGTACGACCTTTGGCGGCTGATGGTAGACGTGAGCTCCCAGGTGAGCAGGCGAGAGTCTCTGGATAAACGGGTGGTCACAGCATGTGACGGCGGGGCCTCCAGGAAGACCAACAGACAGGCGGCAGATGAGCACTCCCAGGTGAGCGGGCAGAATTCTCTGGACAGGCGGGTGGTCACAGCACGTGACGGCAGAGCCTCCAGGTAGGCTAGCAGACAGGCAGCAGATGAGCGCTCCCAGGTGAGCGGGCAGGAGTCACTGGACAGGCAGGTGGTCACAGCACGTGACGGCGGAGCCTCCAGGTAGGCTAGCAGGCAGGTAGCAGATGTGCGCTCCCAGGTGAGCGGGCAAGCTGGTCCATAGACAGACTGACAGGAGTTGGAAGGCAGACTGTCGGACCTCAGGCAAGCAGGCAGGTAGCTGATGTGTGCTCCCAGGTGAGCGGGCAAGCTGGTCCTTAGACAGACTGACAGGAGTTGTAAGGCAGACCGTCGGACCTCAGGCTAGCAGGCAGGTAGCAGAATATCAGGCAGGAATAAGACAGCAAGCTGGCAGGAATCTGGCAGGTAACTGGCAACGGGACCTGAGGGCTGAAGCAGAGTAGTGAACAGTGCAACAACATTGCTCGGGCACCTCCATTTTGGAGGAGGTGCCTTATATATGGTGAAGTCCTCCGGCCATTGGCCGGGGACTCCTTAGGACGGTGCGCGCGGCCCCTTTAAGAGGGAGGGAGAGCGCGCGCGCCCTAAGCACAGTGGCCGGGAAGGAGCGCGCGCTGCCAGCAGAGCGGGAGGAGGACGCCGGGCACGGAGCAGAGAGGTGAGGGGAACAGCGTCCCTGCCTAGCAGAGGGCAGGGACACCGGCGCTACAGTACCCCCCCCTTTAGGCCCCCCCTTTTTTACGCCAGACAGAAATTTAGCAAGGATAAGAGGGGCATGGATGTTCTCCCGGGGCTCCCACGTTCTCTCCTCAGGACCAAACCCCTTCCAATCTACTAGAAAAAAGGTCTTTCCTCTTACCCTTTTGGTGGCAAGAATGTTCTCTACCTCAAACTCGTCCTCAGCAGAAACCGGAGCAGGAGGCGTACCTGTAGACTTGGAAAAAGAGTTAAGTACCACAGGTTTGAGGAGAGACACATGGAAGGAGTTAGGGATCTGTAAGTTGGCCGGGAATTTCAATTTATAGGCCACCGGGTTGATCTGACTGATGACCTCCAGAGGACCGATGAACCGAGGCCCTAACTTGTAAGAAGGTATCTTGAGTCGGACATATTTAGATGAGAGCCAGACTTTATCTCCAGGACGAAATTGTGGAGGATCCAGGCGTTTTTTGTCAGCGTGTCTTTTCATCCGTTCGGACGACTGAAGGAGTGCGGATCGGGTACTCTCCCAAATGGAGGAAAATTTGCTAACGAGAGATTCCGCAGCCGGGTTGTCCACAGAGGTGGAGACAGGAAAAGGAATCCGAGGATGCTGACCGAAAACTACAAAAAACGGGGATTTGGAGGAGGATTCGCTCTCGTGATTGTTATAAGAGAACTCGGCCCATGGTAGGAGATCCACCCAGTCTGAATGATGGGCATTAATGAAGTGCCGGAGGTAACTGGTCAGGTTCTGATTGATCCGCTCCACTTGACCATTGGACTGTGGGTGGTAAGCGGAAGAGAAGTCCAGGGTGACGTCTAGCAGTTTACAAGTGGCTCTCCAGAAGCGTGAGGTGAACTGTACCCCACGATCCGACACGATGTGGAGGGGCAGGCCATGAAGACGAAAGATGTGACGAATAAAGTCTTTAGCTAGCTCGGGTGCAGACGGGAGGCCTGGCAGGGGAATGAAATGAGCCATCTTGGAGAAGCGGTCAGCGACCACCCAAATGACCGTACAACCGGCAGAGACTGGGAGGTCAGTTATAATGTCCATTGCTATATGCTGCCAGGGGGCAGCAGGTACAGAAAGCGGAAGGAGGCGACCGGCTGGCAGATGTCTCGGAACCTTGTTGCGGGCGCAGGACACACAGGCAGAAACAAAGTCTATTACGTCCTTGTGCAAGGTAGGCCACCAGTAGTGCCGGGTAATAAGTTGGAGGGTCTTTTTCTGACCAACGTGGCCAGCCAGTTTAGACGAGTGACCCAAGTGAAGGATCTTCTCCCGATCAGGTACTGATACGAACGTCTTTCCGTGAGGGAGACGATTTAGACTCACGGGAGCCACCTGCATTACTCTAGCGGGATCGATGATGTGTTTCGGATCTTCCTCGAGATCAGACACCAGAAAGGATCGAGACAAGGCGTCCGCCTTGACGTTTTTGTCAGCCGGGCGAAAATGAAGAACAAAATCAAAGCGAGCAAAAAACAAGGACCACCGGGCTTGGCGCGGGTTAAGTCTCTGGGCATGCTGGAGGAAAGCCAAGTTCTTGTGGTCAGTGTAAATTATTACCGGGTGAAGAGCCCCCTCGAGCAGGTAACGCCACTCCTCCAATGCCAGTTTGATGGCCAATAACTCTCGGTCTCCTATGGAATAATTGCGCTCTGAGGAGGAGAAGAGTTTAGAGAAGAAGCCGCAAGTTACCATCCTCCCGGAAGATGATTTTTGAGTAAGTACCGCTCCGGCTCCAGAGGAGGAGGCGTCAACTTCCAGGAAGAACTGCTTGTTGCCGTCCGGGCGATGCAGCACCGGGGCGGAAGAGAAAGCCTATTTTAAGGAAAGAAAGGCCTCCTCTGCTTCGGGCGGCCACTCTTTGGGATTAGTACCCTTACGGGTGAGCGCGGAAATTGGGGCAGTCCGGGAAGAGAAGTGTGGTATGAAGAGGCGGTAGTAGTTGGCGAAGCCCAGGAACCGCTGAATGGCCTTCAACCCCTCCGGTCGAGGCCATTTCTTGATGGCAGACAGTTTCTCTGGATCCATTCGTAGGCCGGTCTGAGAAATAATGTAGCCCAGAAACGGAAGCGAGGTCTGCTCAAAGAGGCACTTCTCGTATTTAGCGAAGAGGTGATTCTGCCTGAGCCTGAGCAGGACCTGACGAACGTCCCTCCGGTGAGTCTGGAGATCCGGAGAGAAGACCAAGATGTCGTCCAGGTACACCACTACGCAGGAGTAGAGAAGGTCCCGGAAGATGTCATTGACAAACTCTTGAAAGACGGCAGGAGCGTTACAGAGACCAAAGGGCATTACCAGATATTCATAGTGGCCGTCCCGGGTGTTGAATGCCGTCTTCCATTCATCCCCCTGACGGATACGAACCAGGTTGTACGCCCCACGGAGGTCCAGTTTGGTGAAGATTCTAGCCCCCCTCAGACGATCAAATATCTCCGGAATGAGCGGAAGGGGGTACTTATTCCTCACCGTGATCTGGTTAAGGCCTCTATAGTCTATACAGGGACGGAGAGAGCCGTCCTTCTTTTTGACGAAAAAGAAGCCTGCTCCCGCCGGGGAGGTAGATTTCCGGATGAATCCCCTGGCCAGATTCTCCTCAATATATTCGGACATCGACCGGGTCTCAGCAGCGGATAATGGATAAATTCGCCCACGGGGAGGAGTAGTACCGGGTAACAGGTCGATAGGGCAGTCGTATGGTCTATGAGGGGGTAGTGTCTCTGCCTCCTTTTTATTAAAGACATCAGCATAAGACCAATAAGGAATCGGAAGTCCAGGTAGATTAGCTGGGGTAGGAGAAGGACGGACGGGATGGACGGGAACCAGACAGGTCTTATGGCAGTCCTGTCCCCAGCGAAGGACTTCTCCGGTCTGCCAGTCAAGCACAGGTGCATGTCTCTGGAGCCAAGGTAGACCTAGCAAGAGGGCGTGAGAGAGTCCAGGCAGAACATGAAAGGAGATACTCTCAGAATGCAGCATTCCCACCTGCAGAGTAATGGATTCGGTGATGAGTTGGATGGGGCGTGGTAAGAGACCCCCATCCACGGCAGCAACAGACAAGGGTACAGCCAGAGGTTTGTTGGGGATGCGGTATTTCTCTACCAGGGACTGTGAAATAAGATTCCCGGCTGCTCCAGAGTCAAGTTGGACTAGTTCGAAATAACGGTTCTCCCCGCAGATGATTGAGACTGACAGCAGCAGAGATGGAGAGGATTTATTCTTGTCTAGGTCGACCTCTCTGAGCGAACCTAGACACAGGCATTTCCCAACCTCTCCGGGCAGGCACGGATCCGGTGCTCCTTACTGCCACAGTAGAAGCAGCTCCCCTCGGCACGGCGTAAGTCCTGACGGGTTTTGACCATCTTGGTCTGGTCGACCTGCAAAGACTCAGGAGAGTGTACCTGGGGAGAGACGGAGGGAGTGACGGGTTTCTGAAAAGTAGGAGCTAGACGTGGAAACCTCCTCTCACGGGTGACCTCTTTGGCACGCTCCTGGAACCGTAGGTCAATCCGGGTGGCAAGAGTTATTAGGTCATCGAGAGTGGTAGGAATGTCCCGACCGGCAAGTTCATCTTTAATACGGCCGGACAGACCCTCCCAGAAGACGGATACCAGAGCGTCGTTATCCCAGGCCAGCTCCGAGGCAAGGGTACGGAACCGTATGGCATATTGGCCCACGGTGAGACTTCCCTGACGGAGGCGTAGCAGTGATGATGCGGATGAGGTCTTCCGTCCGGGTTCGTCGAAGACTTTCCGGAAAGCAGTGAGAAAGGCAGGCAAGTTGGACACCAGGGGGTCTCCTCTCTCCCATAGAGGATTTAGCCAGGCCAGGGCCTCCCCGGTGAGATGGGACATGATGAAGGCAATTTTGGCCTGGTCGGAGTTAAACTGGTGGGACAGGAGTTCAAAGTGCAGGGTGCACTGATTTATGAAGCCCCGAGCCTGGGCGGAGTCGCCTCCGAAGCGAGGAGGTGCAGAAAGCCGGGGTCCGGGGTAGGATACCATGGTATTAGTGGGCAGCGGAGCTGCTGGATTGCGAGTCATGGCACTGGCGGAGGTTGCTGGTGGAGCAGTCAGAGTGTCCAGGCGAGAATTAACATTCCGCAGGTGACCCAGGATGGACTCCTGTTGGGACCTCTGACGGGACAGTTCATGACACAGGTCCGAGAGCGAGGGAGCTTGGGTGCCACCGGGTTCCATGGCCCGAGCAAACTGTAACGGGTCTGGGAGGCGGAACCTCTGAGCTACTATACAAGGGGGCGGTCCTTGTAAGGGAGCGGGTGGCGACCAGGCAGGCAGTCACAGCAGGTGACCGGGACAGTCTCTGGAAGAATGGGCAGGAGGTCACGGCAAGTGACCGGGGCAGTCTCTGGATGAACGGGCAGATGGTCACGGCAAGTGACCGGGGCAGTCTCTGGGTAAAGGGTTGGTACGACCTGTGGCGGCTGATGGTAGACGTGAGCTCCCAGGTGAGCAGGCGAGAGTCTCTGGATAAACAGGTGGTCACAGCATGTGACGGCGGGGCCTCCAGGAAGACCAACAGACAGGCGGCAGATGAGCGCTCCCAGGTGAGCGGGCAGAAGTCTCTGGACAGGCGGGTGGTCACAGCACGTGACGGCAGAGCCTCCAGGTAGGCTAGCAGACAGGCAGCAGATAAGCGCTCCCAGGTGAGCGGGCAAGAGTCACTGGACAGGCAGGTGGTCACAGCACGTGACGGCGGAGCCTCCAGGTAGGCTAGCAGGCAGGTAGCAGATGTGCGCTCCCAGGTGAGCGGGCAAGCTGGTCCATAGACAGACTGACAGGAGTTGGAAGGCAGACGGTCGGACCTCAGGCAAGCAGGCAGGTAGCTGATGTGCGCTCCCAGGTGAGCGGGCAAGCTGGTCCTTAGACAGACTGACAGGAGTTGTAAGGCAGACCGTCGGACCTCAGGCTAGCAGGCAGGTAGCAGAATATCAGGCAGGAATAAGACAGCAAGCTGGCAGGAATCTGGCAGGTATCTGGCAGGTAACTGGCAACGGGACCTGAGGGCTGAAGCAGAGTAGTGAACAGTGCAACAACATTGCTCGGGCACCTCCATTTTGGAGGAGGTGCCTTATATATGGTGAAGTCCTCCGGCCATTGGCCGGGGACTCCTTAGGACGGCGCGCGCGGCCCCTTTAAGAGGGAGGGAGAGCGCGCGCGCCCTAAGCACGGTGGCCGGGAAGGAGCGCGCGCTGCCAGCAGAGCGGGAGGAGGACGCCGGGCACGGAGCAGAGAGGTGAGGGGAACAGCGTCCCTGCCTAGCAGAGGGCAGGGACGCCGGCGCTACACAGACTATAATAGAGACTTATATCCATCTCAACAAACAGTCCCTCTGAGGACTAATCCATCTGCAGAGATATCAGGCAGGCAGTGTATATAGGCAGTCAGGCAGGGTATATAGCAGACTGCAGTGCATATAGCACAAGAGGCTCCATTCCAGATCAGCCTTCTGCTGCTGTTAGAAATTTCTAGACAAAGGCCCAGATCTCAGGGGCCAGGAATAATTTTTTTTGGATATTAATCCTCATAATTTGTTTAAAAAGCAATCCAGAGAACACCGTTTTTCTGCGCCATTTGCTTGTTGGCACTGCAGAATACAGCCAGGTCCTTTCCATATTACAGCGCTAAAATTCTAGCTATTCAATACTGTGTTTTCTCCATCACACGGATCACATATATGTTTTCAGAAAATACTGCCATTTCTGGCCTCCATTAAAAAAAATTTTCAGTGTGTCAGTGAAGCAATTGACACCAGATTGCTGTTGAAAATAGTTAGCTACAGGCCAGGTATTTAAAACTGTGTTTTCTCCGTCACACGGATCACATATACTGTGCGTTTTCTGAAAATGCTGCCATTTCTGGCCTCCATTAAATTTTTTTTCCAGTGTGTCAGCAAAGTTTTTGACACCGGTTTGCAGTTTAAACAGTTACCTACAGGCCAGATATTTAAAACTGTGTTTTCTCAGTCACACGGATCACATATACATTTTCAGAAAATACTGCCATTTCTGGCCTCCATTAAAAATTTGTTTCAGTGTGTCAGTGAAGCAATTGACACCAGCTTGCTGTTCAAAATAGTTATCTACAGTCCAGGTATTTAAAACTGTGCTTTATCCGTCACACGGATCACAGATACGTTTTCAAAAAATACTGCCAATTCTGGCCTCCACTAAATATTTTTTTTAGTGTGTCAGAAAAGTTTTTGACACCGGTTTGCTGTTCAAAATAGTTACCTGCAGGCCATGTATTTAAAACTGTGTTTTCTCCGTCACACGGATCACATATGTGTTTTCTGAAAATACTGCCATTTCGGATATTTATTAAAAAATTTGTTGCAGTGTGTCAGTGAAGCAATTGACACCAGATTGCTGTTCAAAATAGTTACCTGCAGGCAAGGTATTTAAAACAGTGTTTTCTGTGTCACATATACATTTTCAGAAAATACTACCATTTCTGGCCTCAATTAAAAATTTGTTTCAGTGTGTCAGTGAAGCAATTGACACCAGTTTGCTTTTCAAAATAGTTATCTACAGGTCAGGTATTTAAAGCTGTGGTTTGTCCGTCACATGGATCACATATAAGTTCGCTCCAAATTCAGTCATTTGTTGTGAGCGTGGAAGATTTTGTCCTCCATTTAAAATAGGCAGGGCACTTGGTAAGGGACAGGGAACTGGACATGATGTTGATGATAGTGCATGTCGTGGGCAAGCTGAAATTGTGCCACAACAAACACCCTCATCTTCTCGCTCGACCTTCCTGTCCCAATTAATAGGGGACCGCAGAACACCCCTATTGAGCACAGAGCAGTATCAAAAGTTTATTGGTTGGATATCAGATAATGCTTCCAGTCACTTAGTCACCACCACCACCTTGTCTTCCACACGGTCAAGTCTCAGTAGCTGTGAGTCTGGACCGCATATTCCTCAACCTGAATCTCCTTCCTCCCACCATGCCAAGTGCCCAGAGACATTTGATCCCACACTTGGACACTCCGAAGAGCTGTTTACTTTCCCATTTATAAATTTTGGCCTCTAGCCTGGTCCACTTGAAGTGGGGCAAGAGGAGACCGCATGTAGCGATGCCCAAATATTTAAGCAGCCACGGTCACACGAAGGCGACAGTGGGAAAGTATCACAAGAGGGGGACGATGATGAGACACAATTGCCTGAAAGTCCGAAGGAGGACCAGAGTGTTGAAGTAGAAGACGAGGTGGTGGATGATATATTAAATGACCCAACCTGGCTGGAGAACATGCAGAGCCAGGACAGCAGCACACAGGGGGAGGGAGGCAGAGCACCCCATCAGGCAGGAAGAAGCAGTGTGGTGGCCGCAGAAAGAAGGCTGGCAACCGTTCCCCGTAACACCAACACGAAGCAAGTTGCCAGTACAACTGTAAGGTCTTCCCGAGTCTGGTTGTATTTTAAAGACTCTGCCGATAACCCCAAAAAGGTAATTTTCACCACCTGCCAGGCCAGCATCAGCAGGGGTGGCAAAACGACCAGCCTGACCACCACCAGCATGATCAGGCACACAGCTGCAAAGCACTCGACTTTGTGGTCCAAACCCCAGGGCCCAGGAGCAGTGTCTGCGGGTGGCACCATTGCATCTTCCACTGTTGTGCATGCAAGCCAATCCCCTGTCCATGGTGCATGCGAACATGCCTCCTGCCCAGCACCTGTCATTGCACACTATCAAGTAGCAGCATCAGGAAACATGTCCACATCCTTGTCCCAGCTCAACGTTCAGTTGTCCATACCCCAGTCCTTGGAACGCAAGCGCAAATATGCAGCCAACGCCCCACAGGCCACAGTACTAAATTCCCTCATTTCATGACTGCTTGAGCTCAAAATGTTTCCTTTTAGGCTCGTGGAGACGGAAGCATTCCACAATCTGATGGCGGCGGCGGTCCCTCTGTACTCGGTCCCCAGCCCTCACTATTTATCAAGGTGTGCCATCCCCGTATTACACAAGCACGTGTCCCAAATATTAGCCGAGCCCTCAAACAGCACAGTTACCAGTAAAGTCCATCTAACCACGGACACGTGGACAGGTGCTTGTGGACAGGGACAATACATCTCGCTGATGGCACACTGGGTTAACATAGTGGAAGCCGGTACCCAGTTGGACCTTGGGATGGAACACGTCCTCCCGACGCCGAGGATTGCGGGCCCTAGGTCAATCAGGGTTGCCCCCACAGTCTACAGCTCCTGCACCTCATCCTCCTCAGCCTCCTCCTCCTCTTCAGCCTCCATCTCTGAAATGACCACATCAGTCACAAGCTGGAAGCACTGCAGAGCTCCCTCGGCCAAGCGGCAACAGGCTGTGCTGAAGCTAATATGCTTAGGTGACACACCGCACAATGTTGAAGAGTTGTGGACAGCTCTGAAAGAACAGGCAGATCTGTGGCTCACACCGCTGAACCTACAGTCAGGAATGGTTGTGTGTGACAATGGCCGGAACCTGGTGTCGGCTGTGAGGAGAGGCGAGCTCACACACGTGCCATGCCTGCCAATGTGCTTAACCTTCTGGTTCAGCAGTTTCTCAAATCCTACCCGGAGCTGCCGGATCTGCTTGTTAAAGTACGCCGCCTTTGTGCCCATTTTAGAAAGTCATCTACAGCTTCCACCGCCCTTGCCGAGTTTCAGCAGCATTTGCCGCTTCCGGCTCACAGATTGGTATGTGATGTACCCATGATTTGGAACTCTACACTGCAGATGTTGGGAAGGATTTGTGAGCAGAAGAGGGCATTTGTTGAGTACCAGCATCAACAAGGCCATCGGTATTTAGTTCAGACTCCACACATAAGACCCCAGGAGTGGACATGGATGTCAGACATATTTACTATCCTCTAAAATTTTGAGGACTCCACCAAGATGGTGAACGGCGATTACGGCATAATTAGCATCACCATCCCGCTTCTCTGTCTTCTTAAACTCTCTCTGCTCACAATCAAAGAGGATGCATTGCAGGCAGAGCACGATGAGATGGAGCAAGGACCCATACAGCGTGATTACACACAGCCCAGCCTCATCTCATCCCAACATGGAATGGATGACATGAGGAAGAAGAGGAGGAGGAAAAGCAGGAGCTAGTTTCATGCGCTATAGATGGTACTATCTGCACAACTGTCATACCGTTTGTTCAGCGTGGATGGCCAGAGGACAGAGAGGAGGAGGAGAGCATGGTCAGTCATCCTCTTGGTGAGGACACAAAGTCTTGCCTGTTAGCAGTCTGGTACGCATGGCTGAGTTTATGTTACGCTGCCTTTCCCATTACCATCGCGTTCTCAAAATTTTGGGTGACAGTCATTACTGGTTGGTGACACTTCTAGACCCACCTACAAGGAGAACTTTATATGTCTTATTCCTGAGGTCGACAGGTCTACAAAAATGGGGCAATACTAGTAGGCCCTTGTTGCCAAACTATTAAAAAAATTCCCATCCGAAAACGCTGGTGGCAGAGGTCACGGTTCGTTGGACAACAAAGGAGTACAGGCAAGACAGACACAAATGCAATCCCGCAGAATCAGGGGAACACTGTCAAAGTTCTGGGACAGTTTTCTAAGACCCTTCCATCGCACAGGCCCAGAGGTGCAGGGTACTCTCACAAGGAGTGCAAAGTTTGGGAAGATGCTGAGAGAGTACCTTGCCGACCATACCAACATCCTCCGTGATTCCTCTGTGCCTTTTAATTATTCGGTATCCAAGCTGAATGCGTGGAATGAACTCTCTCTACGCCCTGGAGGTCCTTGGCTGCCATGCCGCTAGAGTTTTATCAGAGCGGGTTTTTAGTGCCGCTGGTGGAATTATAACTGATAAGCTCATCCGCCTGTCAACTGAATATGCTGACAGGCTGACTCTTATAAAAATAAACAAGGGCTGGATTGGGCCAGACTTCTCAACACCACCGAATGATAGCAGTGTAACATAAACTCAAATCCAGTGTCTTTTCTTGGGAGGTGTAATCCCATGCACCTCTACACACCCACACATGGGTATACACTTCCTGATTTTGGCTATTTGCTCTTGTCTTCCTCCTTCTCCTCATCCTCATCCTCCACCACCATATCACCAGGGTGACCGTGGTCCGTGATGCAGCATCTACATAATTTTTTTAAAGGATGTTTATGATGCCCGTAAAAAAAAAAAATTATACAGTATGTTCATACTCTTAGTGCATGGGCATTCCAAGTATAGGAGACCTGCTCCCTTCTAATGGGAACATTTTTTTATGAGGCCCTCTAAGTCTCTTCCAAGGTGCATTGGAGTGCCCCCCAATTTTTCGCAACCCTTGCATTCACTGCATAGGCCAACACTATGGGAGACTCTCTCCTTTCTAATGAAAATTGTCATTACTTTGGCCCTGCTCTATGTGCCTTTACATTTTTAGTGGGGTTTTTCCTAAAATTGGTCAGCCGCTGGACTCACTGCATACCCTATAACTGCATAGCAGACTCTCTCCTTTCTTATGGGAATTTGTCATTACTGTGACCCTGCTCTATGCGTCTTTAAATACTTAGTGGGGTTTTTCCTAAAATTGGTCAGCATTTGGACTCACTGCATACCCTATAACTGTATAGCAGACTCTCTCCTTTCTAATGGGAATTTGTCATTACTGTGGCCCTGCTCTATGTGTCTTTAAATTCTTAGTGGGGTTTTTCCTAAAACTGGTCAGCCGTTGGACTCACTGCATACCCTATAACTGTATAGCAGACCCTCTCCTTTCTAATGGGAACATATCGTACCTTGTTACTGTGAGCCTGCTCTATGTGTCTTTAAATACTTAGTGGGATTTTTCCTAAAATTGGTCAGCCTTTGGACTCACTGCATACCCTATAACTGCATAGCAGACTCTCTCCTTTCTAATGTAAATTTGTCATTACTGTGGCCCTGCTCTATGTGTTGTTAAATTCTTAGTGGGGTTTTTCCTAAAGTTGGTCATCCGTTGGACTCACTGCATACCCTATAACTGTATAGCAGACCCTCTCCTTTCCAATGGGAACATATCATACCTTGTTACTGTGGCCCTGCTCTGTGTGTCTTTAATTTATTTGTGGGGTTTTTCCCAAATTTTGGCAGCCCTTGCAGTCACAGCATGGGCATTACCACTATAGGAGACCCGCTCCTTTATAAAGGGAACATTTTTTTTACTGAGACCCTCCTCTATGTCTCTTCAAAGGGGTAATGGGTTGCGTCCAAATTTTACGCAGCCCTTGCAGTCACTGGATACGCAATAACAGTATAGGAGACCCACTTGTTAATAATGGGAACAAAAAAGCATAGCCGGCTGATGGCTCTTTAACAATAGCCAGGGCCGACTGCTGGCCTTTTAAGAATAGTAAGGGCCGTCTGATGGTCCTATAAAAATAGGCTTTATGACTTTCAGAGTCCCTCCATCACAAATAAAACAGGATGTGTCTGATAATGTGTCACATACCACATTGCCAGATAAGGTTGTAAAATGTTAAAATGACATTTCCCGGTGAATGCATTTGTCTTAAAAAATAACGTAAAAAAACAAAACAATAGGATCTTGCTTTAGTATAAAAAACAGCGTCACCAATTTAACCTCAATGTAATCACATTGTTCAGCTCCTGCACCTCATCCTCCATCTCCGAAATTACCACATCAGTCACAAGCTGACAGCACTGCAGCACTTCCTTGGCCAAGCGGCAACAGGCTGTGCTGAATATAACATGCTTAATAGCCTGCGCTACAGAGTGGTTGAAATCTGTAACACAGCAGCCTGATCTGTGGCTCTCACTGCTGAACATACAGCCAGGCATGGTCGTGTGTGACAATGGGCGGAACTTGGTGACGGAGAAATGACTGCCGGAGAAGATACGGTTTCCTTCAATGTCAGTCCTTTCACCGAGCTAAAGAATATGGCTGTGGTGAAAAACAACTTCCACTGAGAAGCTGTTTCAGATTGAAAAACATTGTGCTCCTCAGAGTATTTGATTCTGAGGGCTCACCTTTCTCCCCCGCTCAAGAGCCCCATAGCAGCTGCAAAGTAAGCGCTATCATGAACTCTCCTGAGGTCGAAGCCAAGGCACAGCAGAGGATTCTCTGGTGGGACCGTCCACCCCTGCCGAGAAGCAGTCCTGGCTAAGAAAAGTTTTGGGGAAAGTTCCCGGACACTCTATGGCTGCTTTTTTAATGCGGATCGGACGTGCTTATGCATGTTATTTCTCAAACCTCATTGCAGATCAGGCCATTGCACAACTCTATCATAAAAGCAACCAGCATAGCCAGAATAATAAATAGAATTTTTAGAAAAATTCAAAAATCAAATTGGAAAATTGCAAAAAGGCAATGGAACTTACCAGCCAAAGGTTCAAGAGAAATGCACACCAGGACGCTGCCGCTCCCCCCCCTATAGGAAGGAGATGACTCAGGTGCTGAATGCCGTGAGCAATCACTCTCAACCACTCACACTGGAGGAGTGTGAATAGGAAGGGCGTTTAATAGGATGCCGGCCAGGCACGGTGCCGCGAGTGTGAATGGTACCCTATTTGCAGGTTTCATCTGGTGCGGTTATATTGCGGGGCAGTCACTCCTCCAGTGTGAGTGGTTGAGAGTGATTGCTCACGGCATTCCACACCTGTGTCATCTCCTTCCTATAGGGTTAGGGCCGGCCGCGTCCTGGTGTGCAGTTCTCTTGAACCTTTGGCTGGTAAGTACCATTGCCTTTTTGCTATTTTCCCATTGCCCAACTCTGTAGTCATGAAATTAAATGTGCAAAGAAAGATGTGTGTGTGACAAAGCACCACCGAAAAGTGTGAATTGATGTTGGACGGGCTGCCATTGCTTCTGCAACAAGCTGCATTAGAGGACTTCCTGGGAAAAATGACACCCAGAGTAGATATGGTTTCCCTCTATGCCAGTCCTTTCACCGAGCTAAATACAACTCTCAGCAAAAAAAGCTGTGTACTGGCTCCGTACCGTCCCTGGCCACATTCACCTATCCACGTGTTTGTGGGTAGGCGGTTCTTCCCAGTAAGTGCTCTGTTGAGGGCATTGGTATTGTTGTGGGACCCGTGCTTGTGGAAGGTGGAGACGATACCGGTAAAAATAGTGGTGACTGAAGACCGAGTATTGATACCCGGTCGCCACCGCCATTAGATTGTGGACAGCTTCCGCTTCGACGAGCCTAAAAGGCCACATTTCAAGTGTAAGCAGCTGCCCAGAAATCTGGCAGTTTAGTATTGCAGCCTGTGAGTGGGTGGGTGGATGGCTGGCTGCATAGTTGTGCTTGCATTCCAAGTAACAGAAAACTAAGCAGATGATGGTCTCTATCATCATCATGGACTCACCTCGGCACTATGAACTCTCCTGAAGGAGAATCCAGGGCCCACAGAAGAAGTCTCCAGTTTTCTGGTGGGTCTGTTCATCCCTCCCGAGAAGCAGCCCTGGCTAAGAAAAGTGTGGGGGAAGGTTCCCAGACACTCTATAACACCAAAATAGGATAGCGAGTGTAACCAAGATCCACTAAGATATATCTGGAGGACACCACTCTCAAACAACCAGAGATATAGCAATACTAGAAAAACAATTTTTGTTTTACATTGCCCCCTGTAATTCCGAAGTGGATATGATTGTTACCACATACTCTTGTGCCTTAAGGGTCTCCCTTAAGGGCCTCTAAATAATGTCTTGAAATAGTTTTCAATAGTTGCGGATCGGGGCATGTAATTGAATTTTTTAGATCCTGGATATGTTCCTGGATACGGACTTTTAATGGCCTCGTAGTGATTCTTACATAGATTAGTCCGCACAGACAGGTTAAATGGTACACCACTGCCTCTGTCTCACAGGATATGTGGTGTACAATTTTGTATGTTCTATTGTTTCTAGAGTTACAAAATTCTGAAATCCTAGGGGCATATCTGCAGATTGAACATCTACTGCAGGTGAAAACTTCCCCAAGGTGGATCTTTGCTTACAAAGATGAACTTATTCCCTGGTGGTATGTAATGATTCCAGGAAAGCAGATCCCCTAAGGTTTTAGATTTTTGCCAAGTAATGGTTGGATAGGCTGTCAGGTTGTAACATAGGTCCTTATCTGTGAGAAGTATAGGCCAGTGTCTAGAAATAATTGTTTTCATCGCTGACCAGTTGGCGTTAAACGTAGCAATAAATCAAGGGGTCGAATTGGATTGAATATTTATTTTTCTACAGTACGGTTGTTGTGATTGGTTCAGCAGAGTTTGTCTATCAGTGTACCGAGCTCTAGCAAATCCTCTGTTAATGTCCTGATTTCTATACCCTCTATCACAAAATCGTGTAGTCAGTTCCTGTCCTTGGTTTAAAAACTTGTTCTCATTGGAATAGATACGACGAGCTCTCAGGAACAGACCTATAGGTATGTAATTTTTTAATTTTGGATGGTGAGACGAGGCATAGTGCAATAGAGAATTAGTTGAGGTATCCTTTCGGAAAATATCCGTCTCCAGGCTACCATCCAAATTCCTGGAGATTAGAAGATCTAAGAAGTCGATCTGCCTATATTTCCATCTAAGTCTGACATTCCAGTCATTACTGTTTAAACAGGCCAGAAAGTTCTCCAATTGCGATGTGAAGCCATGCCAGATGAAAAATACATCGTCAATGTAACGCGACCAGAGGACAACCACTTCATGTCCTGGAGTGTTCAGGACAGTATCCCTCTCCCACAGCTCCAGGAACAAGTTAGCGTATGAGGGAGCACAAGATGCCTCCATCGCTGTGCCCTGGAGCTACAGGAAGGGACGGTCCTTGAACACAAAGTATTTGTGAGTCAAAATAAATTTTAAAAGTTTCAGTATAAATTCAATTGTCTCAAATTCTAGATTGGTCATGTTCAAAAAGAATTTTGCAGCTTTTATCCCCTGGTCGTGCTGCATCAGCGTGTAAAGGGACAGCGTCTAAAGTAACCAGCCACATATCGTCTTCAAGTACCACACCATCTAACATTTTAAGAACATCAGTTGTATCTCTTAGAAAGGAAGGGAGGGTTTCCACACATTTTTGTAAAAAGAAATCTACAAATTTGCATATAGGTTTACAAAGACCCCCCATGCCCGATACTATGGGTCTTCCTGGTGGGCAGAGGGGGTCCTTGTGAAGTTTGGGCAGCAGATAGAAGGTGGGGTTCACCGGGAAATCAGGCATAAGAGCCTCTCCCATTTTAGATGTAATAACAGAGGCTTCCATACCATCATCTATCAGATCCTTAAGCTATTTCTTAAAAGAGCTCAATGGAATGTTTTCCAATCTCCTGTACAGTTATGGCCAAAAGTTTTGAGAATGACACCAAAATTATATTTTCACACGATCTGCTGGCCTCTGGTTTTTATTAGTGTTTGTCTGATGTTTATATCACATACAGAAATATAATTGCAATCATATTATGAGTACCAATAGGTTATATTGACAGTTAGAATGAGTTAATGCAGCAAGTCAATATTTGCAGTGTTACCCCTTCTTCTTCAAGATCTCTGTAATTCTCCCTGGCATGCTCTCAATCAACTTTTGTACCAAATCCTGACTGATAGCAGTCCATTCTTGCATAATCAATGCTTGAATTTTGCCAGAATTTGTTGTTTTTTGTTTGTCCACCCGTCTCTTGATGATTGACCACAAGTTCTCAATGGGATTAAGATCTGGGGAGTTTCCAGGCCATGGACCCAAAATCTCTATGTTTTGTTCCATGAGCCATTTAGTTATCACCTTTGCTTTAAGGCAAGGTGCTCCATCATGCTGGAAAAGGCATTGTTGGGCACCAAACTGCTCTTGGACGGTTGGGAGTAGTTGCTCTTGGATGACATTCTGGTACCATTTTTTAATCATGGCTGTGTTTTTAGGCAAGACTGTGAGTAAGCCGATTCCCTTGGCTGAGAAGCAACCCCACACATGAATGGTTTCAGGATGCTTTACAGTTGGCATGAGACAAGACTGGTGGTAGCACTCACCTCTTCTTCTCCGAATAAGCTGTTTTCCAGATGTCCCAAACAATCGAAAAGGGGATTCATCAGAGAAAATGACTTTGCCCCAGTCCTCAGCAGTCCACTCCCTGTACCTTTTGCAGAATATCAGTCGGTCCCTGATGTTTTTTCTGGAGAGAAGTGCCTTCTTTGCTGCCCTCCTTGAAACCAGCCCTTGCTCAAAGAGTCTCCACCTCACAGTGCATGCAGAAGCACTCACACCAGCCTGCTGCCATTCCTGAGCAAGCTCGGCACTGCTGGTAGTCCGATCCCGCAGCTGAAACAGTTTTAAGATATGGTCCTGGCGCTTGCTGGTCTTTCTTGGGCGCCCTGGAGCCTTTTTTACAACAATGGAAGCTCTCTCCTTGAAGTTCTTGATGATGCGATAGATTATTGACTGAGGTGAAATCTTTGTAGCTGCCATACTGTTCCCTGTTAGGCCATTTTTCTGCAGTGCAATGATGGCTGCACGTGTTTCTTTAGAGATAACCATGGTTAACTGAAGAGAAACAATGATACCAAGAACCAGCCTCCTTTTAAAGTGTCCAGTGATGTCATTCTTACTTAATCATGACTGATTGATCGCCAGCCCTGTCCTCATCAACACCCACACCAGTGTTAATGGATCAATCACTAAAACAATGTTAGCTGCTCCTTTTAAGGCAGGACTGCAATGATGTTGAAACGTGTTTTGGGGGTTAAAGTTCATTTACTGGGCAAATATTGACTTTGCAAGTACAGTAATTGCTGTTAAGTTGATCACTCTTTGACATTCAGGAGTATATGCAAATTGCCATTACAAAAAATGAAGCAGTAAACTTTGGAAAAATTACTATTTGTCTCATTCTCAATACTTTTGGCCATGACTGTATTTCTGGGTACAATGAAGCTGTTTGAATGCCTCTGCCTCATACATCTCCACCGGCCAAACCACTACATTGCCGCCCTTGTCCGCTCTCTTGATAACTATGTTATTCATCTGTTGTAATTCAAATATTGCATATATTGATGGTAATGGAAGATTATCATAATCAATTTTAGAATTTAATTTAAGCAAATCCTCTCGGACAAGCTTAACAAATTTGTCTATCTGTGGGCAAGCGGACAAGGGCAGAAAGGCATTGGAGCATCAATGGAGACACAAGGGACTGTTAGGAGATGGCAATGCCATTCGTTCCTCTTCCAGTGATTCTAAGTCCCTCAGAGCCTGTGCTTCTGGTATGGATAGAGTGGCTACTGTGGTGTATTTAAAATGTTTCTGGAAAATTAGCTTCCTACCAAACAGCTCCAAATCCTTTACCGCCGTAAAGTAGTCAAATCTTTCTACAGGTGAAAAAAGAGCACCCCTCGACAGTACATCAATTTGCGCTTCAGATAGAGAAATTTTTGAAAGATTTATTACCTTCAAAATTTCTTTGTTCTTTTCTCCCTGAAATTGTACGAACGATTTCTCATTTGTGTAGAGGGAGTCCTCACGTACAGTACAGACCAAAAGTTTGGACACACCTTATCATTTAAAGATTTTTCTGCATTTTCATGACTATGAAAATTGTACATTCACACTGAAGGCATCAAAACTATGAATTAACACATGTGGAATTATATACTTAACAAAAAAGTGTAAACAACTGAAAATATCTCTAATATTCTCGGTTCTTCAAAGTAACCACCTTTTGCTTTGATGACTGCTTTGCACACTCTTGGCATTCTCTTGATGAGCTTCAAGAGGTAGTCACCGTAAATGTTTTTCACTTCACAGGTGTGGCCTGTCAGATTTAATAAGTGGGATTTCTTGCCTTATAAATTGGGTTGGGACCATCAGTTTTGTTGTGCAGAAGTCTGGTGGATACACAGCTGATAGTCCTACTGAATAGACTGTTATAATTTGTATTATGGCAAGAAAATATCAGCTAAGTAAAGAAAAACGAGTGGCCATCATTACTTTAAGAATTGAAGGTCAGTCAGTGCAAAAAATTGGGAAAACTTTGAAAGTGTCCCCAAGTGCAGTTGCAAAAACCATCAAGCGCTACAAAGAAACTGGTTCGCATTAGGACCGCCCCAGGAAAGGAATACCAAGAGTCACCTCTGCTTCTGAGGATAAGTTTAACCTAGTCACCAGCCTCAGAAATCGCAGGTTAACAGCAGCTCAGATTAGAGACCAGGTCAATGCCACACAGAGTTCTAGCAGCAGACACATCTCTACAACAACTGTTAACAGCAGACTTTGTGCAGCAGGCCTTCATGGTAAAATAGCTGCTAGGAAACCACTGCTAAGGACATGCAACAAGCAGAAGAGACTTGTTTGGGCTAAAGAACAAAAGGAATGGACATTAGATCAGTGAAAATCTGTGCTTTGGTCTGATGAGTCCAAATTTGAGATCTTTGGTTCCAATCACCGTGTCTTTGTGCGACGCAGAAAAGGTGAACGGATGGACTCTACATGCCTGGTTCCCACCGTGAAGCATGGAAGAGGAGGTGTAATGGTGTGGGGGTGCTTTGCTTGTGACACTTTTGGGGAGTCATTCAAAATTTAAAGCATTTTGAACCAGCATGGCTACCACAGCATCTTGCAGCGGCATGCTATTCCATCTGGTTTGCGTTTAGTTGGACCATCATTTATTTATCAACAGGACAATGACCCCAAACACACCTCCAGGCTGTGTAAGGGCTATTTGCCCAAGAATGAGAGTGATGGGGTGCTACGCCAAATGAACTGGCCTCCACAGTCACCAGACCTGAACCTAATCGAGAAGGTTTGGGGTGAGCTGGACCACAGAGTGAAGGCAAAAGGGCCAACAAGTGCTAAGCATCTCTGGGAACTCCTTCAAGAATGTTGGAAGACCATTTCCGGTGACTACCTCTTGAAGCTCATCAAGAGAATGCAAAATGTGTGCAAAGCAGTCATCAAAGCAATAGGTGGCTACTTTGAAGAATCTAGAATATGACATATTTTCAGTTGTTTCACACTTTTTTGTTAAGTGTATAATTCCACATGTGTTAATTCATAGTTTTGATGCCTTCAGTGTGAATGTACAATTTTCATGGTCATGAAAATACAGAAAAATCTTTAAATGAGAAGGTGTGTCCAAACTTTTGGTCTGTACTGTACATGTGAGACTGCACGGGAGTATCCTCTGGATTGGGTGGAGGGCGTTTGCCTAAAAAACGCCCTGCTCCACTGCCACATTCTTCCTTTAGGATAGTAGAAGTACTTGAGATAGAAATTACAACAACCGTACTGTAGAAAAAGAAATGTTCAATCCAATTCCACCCCTCGATTTATTTCTACGTTTATCTCCAACTAGTCAGCGATGAGAACAATTATTTTTAGACACTGGCCTATCCTTCTCACGGATAAGGACCTATGTTACAACCTGACAGCCTACCCAACCATTACTTGGTGAAAATCTAAAACATTAGGGGATCTGCTTTCCTGGAGTCATTTCATACCACCAGGGAATAAGTTCATCTTTGGAAGCAAAGATCAACCTTGGGGAAGTTTTCCCTGCAGTAGATGTTCGATCTGTAGATATGCCCCTAGGATTTTGTTACTCTAGAAACAATAGAACATACAAAATTGTACACCACATATCCTGTGAGACAGAGGCAGTGGTGTACCATTTAACCTGTCCGTGCGGACTAATCTATGTAGGAATGACTACGAGGCCATTAAAAGTCCGTATCCAGGAACATATCAAGGATATAAAAAATTCAATTACATGCCCCGATCCGCAACTATTGAAAACTATTCCAAGACTTTATTTAGAGTCCCCTAAGGGAGACCCTAAAGGCACAATAGTATGTGGTATCGATCATATCCACTTAGGAATTAGAGCGGGCAATGTAAAACAAAAATTATTACAAAAAGAAACACAATGGATAACGGTCCTGGATACGGTAGCTCCTTTTGGGCTCAATGAGAGCGTGAGTTTTAAGCCTTTCTTGGCCTAGAGAGTCGGAGGGTTTGTTTAGTTTATTTTAACTGTTTTTTAGTAATTTTGAGATTGATTTTAACTACTGTTATATTTATTTCACTGTAGGAAGCTCTTCTTTCTTTGCAATGTCATTGCCATCTGTAATATGGGAGTTACGACTGGTCATGGACGTACACATCGTCCCTGCGATATGAATTCAATTTCATGTGAAGATTACATTTGATGGATGGATGCACCTATCATCTTTGTAGGCCTTGAAGACTTTTACATATATGTACCTTATTACTGATTTGACATATGCCTGGCTAATGTGATCTTAAAGTCCTCCTTTTCAATATTCATGCATACTAATATGATTGTTAATTGTGTCTTATATTATTTTTTACATGTTATGCTATGTGTGCAAAAAAGACTAGCATGTTATATAATCTGTATTTATGCAAGATGACTACCTTGGGAATATATGGACATACATATATTATGTTGAGTCATTCTGTAATATAGAATACTGATTCCCTTTTTCTGTATGTCCTTTAATATATGTACTTCCTCTTATATATAGATTAAAAACACTTAGATTCCCCAACTATATTGACGCCCCATTCTCTCCTATAATGCATCCTCTCACTGAGATTGACAGTTGGTGGATCGGAATAGCACTCTGGTTGCATGTGGACTGGCCACCCATCTGACACCAGATGATGCATTCACGATCGCAACTCAATATCCACACTATCCTCCCAACTTACTATTGCCATGGTGCTCTGTACATGTGCTGCTGCGCGTCCCGGGCGTGGTGGGTGGTTCAAACGTTGCCTTGACATAAGGAGGGATGACGTGTTCCTCCTTCCTGCTGTGCTCGGCGTGCTCGGACCCGCGTGGACGCCTGAGGAGGTGTGGTGCCATGATCGGAGACACACCCATTGGCTGGACATTGTCGCTCCCCTATATATCAATACCCACCTGCTCAATTATAGCCACTCCTCCTGACAAAGCCACGCAGGCGAAACATGCGTTTAGGCGCGCTATCCTTTCATTTACAGCAGCTCCTCCACACTTCTGACTAATATGTCCCAAGGTAATGTCTTTCAGGATCAGATCTGTACACACTGAACTATGTTAAAATATCCTCTACATACTCTGAAAGATCGTTTCTGAATGCCCTTGCGGCTTTTGAGCTTTATGTATATAGCTCTGGTGTCTCTCTTATAAGCAGGATACAGGCTATGTTGTGCATGTCTGAATATATATCTGGGCATATCTAGTGTGGATCACTCTGCAGTTGGTGAAATGGTCTCTTTTTCCTTTGGGTTATTCCTGTTATGTTCTGCTACCAGAGCTAAGGAAAGAGAGGAGATCTGTCCCTACGATAGAACTCTGCTTGATCCCTACGATGTAACAGGGAACCTGATCCTGCGATCAGACCTGCTAAAGTCCTCAGCTAGTCTGTACGGAGACCTATAGATGTGGGGAAGGAATCCCTACAAGTACTAGGGACTGGGAGCAAAATGGACACCTCCTAACAGAAATAGTAGCAGACAGACGAACAAACAAAATATATAGAACACAGAGGTCCGAAGACCAAGCAAACTAACAGAGTTAGATACTGAGCACAGGCTAGCTAAAGAGTAGTAATACAATGAAGTCCAGCAAAGCCAGAAGGGCGTAGCAGGACTAAATAGGCCAACAAGGTCATGTGACCAGCAATAGAAAAAACCTAAGAGCAAGGTTCTAACAGTACCCCCCCTTCTAAGAGGATCCTCCGGATCCCCTAGGACCAGGCTTATCAGGAAATCTCCTGTGAAACGCTCTGATAAGTCTGGACGCGGAAACATCATCCGACCTCACCCATGAGTTATCCTCGGGTCCGAAACCTATCCAGGCCACGAGATACTGCAAACTACCTCTATACTGTCTAGAATTAAGGCGAGAAATTTCATATTCCCCGTCCTCCACCACCGGAGGAACAGAGGCAGAGGCGTCACAATCCGACATAACAGCTTTTTTCAACAGAGAGACATGAAACACCGGATTAATTCTCCAGGAGGTAGGAATCTCCAACCTAACAGCAGATTGGTTGACAACCTGAAGCACCTTAAAGGGCCCTACAAACTTGGGACCCAATTTCTTAGAAGGAATCCTCAACCGCAGATTCCTAGAGGACAACCAAACCATGTCACCAACAGCGAACAAACCTCCTGTCGTTTCCTATCAAAGTAGTCTTTAGATTTTCTGTTAGCCTCCTGAAGATTACCACGCACATCCGTCCAAACTCTCTCCAAATCACCGGAAAAATTCTCCTCCTCAGGCACGGCAGATACCAACTTGGAGAACGACCCAAACGACGGATGTCTCCCAGAACAACAAAAAAAAGGCGAACAACCAGCAGAAGAAGATGTATGATTGTTCAGAGCAAATTCAGCAAGTGGCAGAAACTCAGACCACCCCTCTTGATTGTCTGCCACAAAACAATGCAAGAACTGCTCAACATCCTGGTTTTTCCTTTCTGTCTGGCCATTAGATTCAGGATGATATCCGGATGAGAACGACAAATGAACTCCCAACCTGTCACAAAAGGCGCGCCAAAAACGAGCTACGAACTGAGGTCCCCTATCAGAAACAATGTCAGTAGGAACGCCATGAAGTCTGACAATTTCCTTGACAAAGGCCTTAGCGAGAGTCTTAGCGCAGGGCAGTTTGACGAAGGGAACCAAGTGACACATCTTGCTAAAACGGTCCACAACCACCCAGATGACAGTAAAACCCTCAGAGGGGGAAGGTCAGTTATAAAGTCCATAGCCAAATGTGTCCAAGGAGCACTGGGAACCTCCAGAGAGCAAAGTAACCCCGCAGCAGGAGTATGTGAGGACTTAGATCTAGCACATATAGTACATTGACGCACCCACTTAATGACTTCCTTCTGCCATCCAGGCCACCAAAAACTGCGACCCACCAGTCTCTTGGTCTCAGAGATTCTGGGATGACCTGCCAACCGAGATTCGTGACACTCAACAAACAAATCTCTCCTAAAGGTCCCAGGCACAAACAACCTCCCATGGCAGTGTTAGATGGGGCATTCTCCTGTGCTTTAAGAATCTCATCTTCCAAAATGGAGTCCAAAGCAGCTATCACAACACCTTCTTGTAAAATGTTCTCCTCTTTCTCAGCACCGACTATGGGAGAAAAACTGCGAGACAAGGCATCCACCTTAACATTCTTAGTACCTGGGATGTAAGTAGCGGAAAAATTAAACCGCGAGAAAAACAGTGCCCACCTAGCCTGACGGGCATTCAGGCGCTTGGCAGCATCAAGATATATCAGATTTTTATGATCCGTAAAAACCTGAACGGGAAATTCAGCACCTTCCAAGAGGTGGCGCCAGTGTTCAAATGCGAGTTTAATAGCCAATAATTCCCGATTACCAATATCGTAATTCAGTTCAGTCTGAGAAATTTTTTTTGAAAAAAAGGCACAGGGATGTACTCCATCCCCGTTATCCTGAGACAATACTGCGCCAACCCCCACAGAGGAAGCATCAACCTCAACCAAAAACGGCTTAGTCACATCAGGCTGCATAAGGATGGGAGCAAAGGTGAACCTCTCCTTGAGATACACAAAAGCTTCAATGGCTCAGCAGTCCACTGAACCGCATCAGCACCTTTCCTGGTGAGATCGGTCAGAGGCTTGACAATAATAGAAAAATTTTTAATGAATTTTCTATAATAATTGGCGAAACCCAAAAACCTCTGTATCGATTTCAAACCAATAGGCCTAGGCCATTCCTGCACAGCTTGAACTTTCACCGGGTCCATCTCAAAACCTTCGCTGGAGATAATGTAGCCCAAAAAACTAATTCTCTGTACAGCGAACTCACATTTCTCCAGCTTAGCAAAAAGCGAATTGTCAATTAATAACTGTAATACTTCACGTACGCTCCGCCAATGAGATTCCAGATCCGGCGAATAAATCAAAATGTCATCCAAATACACAACCACATTTTTGCTGATCAAAGGTCTAAGGATGTCATTAATAAGATTCTGAAAAAATGCAGGAGCATTAGTAAGACCAAAAGGCATAACCACATTCTCAAAATGACCCACAGGAGTGTTAAAAGCAGTCTTCCATTCGTCACCCTCCTTCATGCGCAACAGATTGTATGCCCCCCGAAGGTCAATTTTAGAGAACCACTTGGCCCCCACTAACTGGTTAAACAGATCAGGAATCAATGGCAGTGGGTAAGGATTGCGTACAGTAATTTTGTTAATCTCACGAAAATCCAGACAAGGACGTAAACCGCCGTCCTTTTTTTTTACAAAAAAAAATCCAACCGCCACAGGAGACTTAGAGGGCCTAATGTGACCGGCGGCCAAACTTGTCTGTATGTATTCCTCCAAAGCCTTTCTCTCAGGAATAGTAAGGCTAAATAAATGACTTTTAGGAAAAGTCGCTCCAGGGACAAATTCAATAGTACAATCATAGTCTCTATGGGGAGGCAAAACCTGCGATTCCTTCTCAGAAAAAACTCTCCAAAAATCCTGAATAGGAACAGGCAATTCCCCCCTATCCACAGCTGCAATACGCCCGTTACAACACTTGTCATAACATTTATGGCTCCAGGATTTAATTTCATTGGTAGACCAATCCAGTACAGGATTGTGCAATTTTAACCAGGGCAATCCCAACACCACCGGAGAAGGCAAGTTATTCAAAACTACCAAATCCAATTTCTCATGGTGAGCACCATTAATAGTGAGTGGAAATTCACAGACCTTGAGAGTAACATTCTTCAAAGGGGAGCCATCCACAGAAACTACAGCAATGGGGGATGACAAAGGTTCGGGTTTTAAATTGAGTTTTTCCAAGAATCCCCCATCAATTACATTCAGAGTAGACCCACAATCGACAAACACCCGAAATTCCATAAATTTTTCCTGAGCAATAGTGGAAGCAGCTAAAAATGCACCCTTGGAATTTAAACAGGCAATACGGGCATGACTGACCATTTTTTTTTCTTTCTTCATGCGAACCACACAGCTTTTAATGAAATGACCAGAATTTCCGCAATAGAAACACAAACCTTCAGAAAATCTGCGGTCCTTTTCTTGAGAGCGAGGTGCCATCGCTCCAATCTCCATCGGCTCTCCACTGTCAGTACACACATTCTCATGACCAGAAACTGACATAGCAGAGGATTTGCTCTCATTAACCCTTGCACGCAGTCTCCTATCCACCCGTATAGCTAATTGCATAGCCTGTTGCAAATATTCAGGTGTGGGATAAGCAATTAGCAGGTCTTTAACCCTTTCACTAAGCCCAGCAAGAAACAGACTCTTCAGAGCAGAATCGTTCCACCCTATTTTAGTAGACCACCGACGGAAATGAGTACAATATTTTTCCACATTACCTGATCCCTGTCTCAAACATCTCAACTCAGTCTCAGCAGATGAGACACGGTCAGGATCATCATATAATAGCCCCAAAGCAGAAAAAAAACTATCCACTGATCTAAAGCATGTATCACTAGGTTGCAAAGAAAAGGCCCACTCCTGAGGCTCTTTGCGCAAAAGTGACATTATGAACCCTATGCGCTGGGATTCATCCCCAGAAGACCTGGGTCTCAAACGAAAATACAATAAGCAAGCATTTTTAAATGAAAAAAATTCTTGGTGTTCACCAAAAAATAAATCAGGCAAACGTACCTTAGGCTCCAAGAAATGTGCTCCAGGACAGTAACTCACGTGCTGATGGAGCTCGGCCACCTCCAGAGAGAGTTCCTGCAGGCGTTTAGCCAAATCCAGAACCGACACCATGATGGAACAGAAAAATCTTTCCTTAGAGAATTTGCAGGCTGGACTTACTGTTATGTTCTGCTACCAGAGCTAAGGAAAGAGAGGAGATCTGTCCCTACGATAGCTTGATCCCTACGATGTAACAGGGAACCTGATCCTGCGATCAGACCTGCTAAAGTCCTCAGCTAGTCTGTACGGAGACCTATAGATGTGGGGAAGGAATCCCTACAAGTACTAGGGACTGGGAGCAAAATGGACACCTCCTAACAGAAATAGTAGCAGACAGACGAACAAACAAAATATATAGAACACAGAGGTCCGAAGACCAAGCAAACTAACAGAGTTAGATACTGAGCACAGGCTAGCTAAAGAGTAGTAATACAATGAAGTCCAGCAAAGCTAGAAGGGCGTAGCAGGACTAAATAGGCCAACAAGGTCATGTGACCAGCAATAGAAAAAACCTAAGAGCAAGGTTCTAACAATTCCATCTCATCCTTAGCTTGGCCCCTCACCTCAGCTGCTAACAATACGTTTTTACTTGTTGTTCATTATATAAAATAACTTATGCCTAATAAAATCTTAGTGGATCTTGGTTACACTCCTCTCTATCCTTTTTTGGTGTTAGATTATGGTATGAAGCTATTGTTATAGGTTTAAATCCCAGACACTCTATGGCTGCTTTTTTAATGTGGATCGGATGTGCTTATGCATGTTATTTCTCAAACCGCATTGCAGATCAGGCCATTGTCCAACTCTGTATTCATGAAATTAAATGCGCAAAGAAAGATGTTTGTGTGTCAAAGCACCACCAACAAGTGAGAGTTTATGTTGGACGGGCTGCCATTGCTTTTGCAACAAGCTGCATTAGAGAACTTTCTGGGAGAAATGACACCCAGAGTAGATACGGTTTCCCTCTATGCCAGCCCTTTCACCGAATTAAAAACAACTCAGCAAAAAAAGCTGTGGACTGGCTCCATACTGTCCCTGGCCACATTCACCTGTCCACGTGTTTGTGGGTAGGTGGTCCTTCCCAGTAAGTGCACTGGGGAGGGCACGGGTAATGTTGTGGGACCCATGCTTGTGGAAGGCAGAGATGATACCGGGAGATATAGTGGCGGCTGCGGACCAAGTATGGACACCCGGCCGCTGCCAGCATGAGGTTATGAAACTCTACTGCCACCACGAGCATAAAAAGCCATATTTCAAGTGAAAGCAGCTTTAGATGACTTCCTGGGAGAAATGACAGCTGGGTAGATATGGTTTCCCAAGTCCTTTCACCAAGCTAAAGAATATCGCTGTGGTGAAATACAACTCAGCAAAAAAAGCTGTGGACTGGCTCTGTACTGTCCCTGGCCACATTCACCTGTTCACGAGTTTAGGGTTAGGCGGTCCTTCCCAGTAAGTGCGCTGGGGAGGGCACGGGTAATGTTGTGGGACCCATGCTTGTGGAAGGTTGAGACGATACCGGAAAAAATAGTGGCGGCTGGGGAGCGAGTATGGATACCCAGTCGCCGCCGCCATAAGATTGTGGACAGCTTCCATCTCCAAGAGCCTAAAAGGCCACATTCCAAGTGAAAGCAGCTGTCAAAAATTTGGCAGTTTGGTATTGCTGCCTGTGGGAGGGTGGGTGGCTGGCTGCATACTTGTGCTTGCATTCCAAGGAATGGGGTAGGGAAAACTGAATACTGCACTGGGACAAGGACATGGACGGTGATTCTTGCAAGGCAGCAACGACAGGTGCATGGCGGGAGTGCCAAGGATCACTTATGATGGGCATAATTTTAGGCAGTGACCTGGGAGTCAGAGATGCTTCCAGAGGTCTTCCCATGCTGTTCCCATGTCTTTTCCGCACCACATGGCCAGATAAGGTTGTAAAATGTTAAAATGACATTTCCCAGTGAATTCATTTGTCTTGGTTGAAAGCAATGCAGAAGTGCAAAAACGCATCAAAAATGCTACGTGTGAACATAGCCCAAGGTGTAGAGGAGTAGTTTTGGTTTTGGTTATTTATTTTGCCTTATATACAAGTCATTACCCTGGAAAGGATGTTCCTTAACATATTTCCCAGGAAAATCCATTTTGGTTTCGTTTTTGTATGTTTTATTGTGAGTCCGTAAAAGTACTCTGACCACGTTGTTGACAGCAGTGACCTGGGAGTCAGAAATGCATCAAGGGGTCTTCCCCATGCGGTTCCCATGTCATTTGAGCACTGTTCCCTTCGATTTGGGCAATTTTTAGGCCCTCTGCAGACCGCTGAGGGGAGCCGCCTGAAAAATGCTCGAGTTTCCCGTAGACTTACAGTGGGCTCGTTGCTCGGGTCGAGCACCCGAGTATTTCAATTTGCTCGACCCGAGCAACGAGTACCCGAACATTTTAGTGCTCGCTCTTTTTCCTAAAATAGAAAGGAAATGTGTCATCTCTAACTTTAATCATCTTCAACTTGCATAACTTGCTTAATTGCTTAATTGTTCATAACAGTAATTTTGAACAGGGGTGCCCAAACATTTACATGCCACTGTATAAGTAAATAAATATATATATATATATATATATATATATATATATATATAAAGTCGATATGTCATTACCAAACAGGATGGGACCAGGTAATCTAGGTAGAATAACGTCTACGTGCAACTTGTACCTGCATGAAGGTGGCAGGTGTATACTAGTGTTGAGAGAGCACTAAAATGCTCGGGTGCTCGAAGCTCGGGCCGAGCTCGTCGCGATACTCGGGTGCTCGACCCGAGCAACAAGCCCAATGTTAGGCTATGGGAGACCCGAGCATTTTTACGGTGGCACCCCCGGCAGTCAGTAGAAAACCTAAAAAGTGCCAAAAACGATAGTGACAGTGCTCAAAAGACATGGGGACAGCATTGGCATCACTCCAGGAAGCATTTCTGACCCCCAGGTCACTGCTGTCAACAACGTGGTCAGAGGTATTAAGCCACTTTTAAGGGCTCACAATAAATTGTTCAAAAACGAAACTGAAACGGTTTCCTGTGAAATATGTTAAGGAACTTCATTTCCAGGGTAAAGACTTGTGTATAAGGTAAAATATATAACCAAAGACAAAAATACTCCTCCACAACTTGGGCTATGTTCACAAGTAGCTTTTTTTATGCGTTTTTGCACTATTGTATTGCTTTCAACCAAGACAAATGCATTCACCGCGAAATGTCATTTTAACATTTTACAATCTTATCTGGCCATGTGCTGTGTGACACATGCATACAATGCTGAAAAGACATGGGAACAGCATGGGGAAGACCCCTGGAAGCATCTCTGACACCCAGGTCACTGCCTAAAAGTGTGCCCATCAGAAGTGATACTTGCCGCATCAGAAGATGAAGACTTGCAACTATCCCCGTGCAAGTCCTTGTCTCAGGGCAGTGTTCAATTGTACCTCCCCCATTCCTTGCAATGCAAGCGCAAGTATGCAGCCTGCCAACCACCCACCCCCAGGCTGCAATACCATGCTGCTAGCTTGCTTGCACTTGAAATTGGGCCTTTTAGGCATGTGGAGGCGGAATCTGGCCACCATGTCATGGCTGCGTCGGCGGCCTGGTATCCATACTCAGTCCCCAACCACCTGGCGCCCGGGTGTCCACGCTTGGTCCCCAGCCGCCAGGGGGCGGCCGGGTGTCCATACTCAGTCCCCAGCCACCCCGCAGCCGGGTGTCCACACACGCTCCCCTGCTGCCTGGGGGCGGCCGGGTGTCCATAAACGGTCCCCAACCACCCCTACTTCTCCTGTTAACTTTCCCCCAAACACTTTTCTTAGCCCGGCCTGATTTAGGGCCGCATTGGACGAGCCCACCAGAGAACCAGAATCCTCCGGTGGGCCCTGGCTTCTCCATCAGCGGAATTGAGAGTGCCAAGGTGAGGAGCATGATAATGATAGAAGTTAGCATCTGCTTTGTTTCCTTGGATTGCAAGCGTAAGTGAGCAGCCTGCCACCCACCCACCCCTAGGCTTCAATACCATACTGCTAGCTTGCTTGCACTTGAAATTGGGCCTTTTAGGCATGTGGAGGCTGAATCTGGCCACCACATCATGGCTGCATCGGCGGCCTGGTATCCATACTCAGTCCCCAGCCGCCCGGCGGCAGCATGTCCACGCTCGGTCCCCAGCCACCAGGGGGCGGCCGGGTGTCCATACTCAGTCCCCAGCCACCTCGCGGCCAGGGTGTCCACACACGGTCCCCAGCTGACCTGGGGGCGGCTGGGTGTCCATAAACGGTCCCCAGCCGCCCCTGTTTGAAGAACAGCCTAACCCCAAACACGTGGACAAGTGAATGTGGCCTGTGATGGTCCATCTCACGCCTTCACACTGGGTTAATATTGTGGAAGCCGGAACACAGTTGGACACTGGGATGCAACATGTCCTCCAGACATAGAGGATTGCTGGTCCTGGGTCAATCAGGCTTCAACACAAAGTTCAAAACGTAGACAGCAGCAGTGGTCGGCCTCCTACCCAAGGAGTAAATTATTCATGATCATGAGGCCATCCATGTCCTTAGCTTTCTGATCCTTGAAATGCAAGCGCATGTATGTAGTAGCAGCTAGGCCTGAGGTGGTCAGCATTTTGGCGCATATCCTACCTCCTCCGAGGATTGCTGGATGTTTTCCTGCTACTATCCAAGTTCTATGACTCCCGTTAAAACAAAGCTTCAGGTGATGAATGATGGATGAGGTGGTGGCAAAGGAGAAAGAGCAGGAGGAACAGGGACCATTCACATCAATATCAGGCTAGTCAACCACACATGTCTTGTAGGATATGTTTCTGTAACAAAAGGAGCAGTTCGGCTACACAGTTATAGGGCTTACAGTGAGTGCAATGCCTACCAAAAATTTTGAGGCACTCCAATGCCTCTTGGAAGTGACATGGAGGTCAGAGGGCCTTAACTAAACCGTTTTTTCCATTTATAGCAACTGGGTCTAATGTGCACTGTTGGCCTAAGCAGTGAATGGAAGGCTTTCCAAAAATTATGAGGAACTGCAATGGACCTTGAAACAGACATGAATTACAGCATACTAAAAACATTCTACTCATTTTTGGGGAGTAGGTCTCCCTTAGTGTTCGTCTATGCATTGAAAAGCAAAAGCTGACTAAAGTTCGGTGGAAATGCAATGCACGATGAAAGAGTCATGGAGGTTAGAGTTAATCAAAAACAACATTTCAATGCCCCTTGGAAGAGCTGAGGAGTTCAGAATGGTTTAACAAGACGGTTTTAATGCCCCTTGGAAGAGACGTGGAGGTCGCAGTAGCTTAACAAGACGGTTTTAACGCCCCTTGGAAGAGACGTGGAGGTTGCAGTAGCTTAACAAGACGGTTTTAATGCCCCTTGGAAAATTGGTGGAGGTCGCAGTGGAATAAAAAGACAATACCAATGCCCCTTGGAAAAGTGGTGGAGGTCGCAGTAGAATAAAAAGACAATATCAATGCCCTTGGAAGAGTGGTGGCGGTCACAGTTGCTTAACAAGACGGTTTTAATGCCCCTTGGAAGAGACGTGGAGGTCGCAGTGGGATAAAAAGACAATATCAATGGCCCTTGAAAATGTGGTGGAGGTCGCAGTAGATTAACAAGACGGATTTATTGCCCCTTGGAAAAGAGGTGGAGGTCGCAGTAGCTTAACAAGACGGTTTTAATGCCCCTTGGAAGAGATGTGGAGGATGCAGTAGCTTAACAAGACAGTTTTAATGCCCCTTGGAAGAGACGTGGAGGTTGCAGTAGCTTAACAAGACGGTTTTAATGCCCCTTGGAAGAGAGGTGGAGGTCACAGTAGAATAAAAATAGAATATCAATGCCCCTTGAAAATGTGGTCGAGGTCGCAGTATCCTAACAAGAAGGTTTTAATGCCCCTGGAAAAGTGGTGGAGGTCGCAGTAGCTTAACAAGATGGTTTTAATGCACCTTGGAAAAGTGGTGGAGGTTGCAGTAGCTTAACAAGATGGTTTTAATGCCCCTTGGAAGAGACGAGGAGGTCGCAGCGGAATAAAAAGACAATATCAATGCCCCTTGAAAATGTGGTCGAGGTCGCAGTAGCCTAACAAGAAGGTTTTAATGCCCCTGGGAAAGTGGTGCAAGTCGCAGCAGCTTATCAAGACGGTTTTAATGCCCCTTGGAAAAGTGGTGGAGGCTGCAGTAGCTTAACAAGACGGCTTTAATGCCCCTTGGCATTATTCCCATTAATGGGGAGTGGGTCTCCCATAGTCTTTGCCTATGCCTTCCAAGCAAAAGGGGCCATAAATTAGGAGGGTGGAACTTGCAATGCTGGCAACATGGACCAAGGTCACCCTGGTGGTATAGTGGTGGTGGAGTCTGAGGTTAAGGAGAAGAGCAAAATACAGCCGAAATGAGGAAGTGTATAATTATGTGTGGGTGTGAAGCAATGCATGGGAATATACCTCCCGAAATAACACAGTGGATTTAACTTTATGTTACTCTGCTGTCATTTGGTGGTGATGAGAAGTCTGTCCCAATCCAGCCCTTGTTCATTTTGATAAGGGTCAGCTTGTCAGCATAGTCAGTAGACAGGCGAGTGCGCTTATCAGTTATAATTCCCCCAGCGGCACTAAAAACACGCTCCGATATGACGCTAGCGGCAGGGCAGGCCAGGACCTCCAAGGTGTACAGAGCCAGTTCATTCCAAGTGTCCAGCTTGGATGCCCAATAATTAAAAGGCACAGAGGAATCACGTACGATGCTGGTACGGTCAGCAAGGTACTCCCTCACCATATTTTGAAACTTTCCACTCCTTGTGAGAGTACCCCACGCCTCAGGGCCTGTTAGCTGGGCGGGTCTCAGAAAACTGTCCCAGAATGTTGACAGTGTTCCCCTGCCTCTGCTGGATTGGAGTTGCGTCTCTCTCACCTGTACGCCTTGGTTGGTCAACAAACTGTGACCTCTGCCGCTAGCGTGTTCAGATAGGAATTTTTTTAACAGTTCTGCAGCAAGGGCCTTCTGGTACTGCTCCATTTTTGTTGACCTGTCCACCTCAGGAATAAGAGAGTAAAAGTTATCCTTGTAGCGGGGGTCTAAAAGTGTCATCAACCAGTAATGACTCTCACCCAACATTTTTACAATGCGAGAGTCACGGTTAAGGCATCGTAACATAAAGTCAGCCATGCGTGCCAGACTGGTAACGGGCAAGACTTCCGTGTTCTCACCATGATGACGTCTGGCCATGCTCTCCTCCTCCTCTTCCTCCTCCTCCTCCCCCCTGTCCTCAGGCCACCCACACTAAACCGACGGTATGACAGTTGTACAGGTACTACCGTCTACAGCACATGATACCAGCTCCTGTTCTTCCTCCTCCTCCTCCTCCTCTCCCTCATTGTCCCCCAATGCACATTGGGATGAGATGAGGCTGGGCTGTGTGTAATCGCCCGCTATGGCTTCTTGATCCATCTCATCATACTCTGGCTGCAATGCCTCCTCTTTATTTCTCTGCAGAGAGCATTGCAAAAGACAGACAAGTGGGATGCTGATGCTAATGATGGCATCATCGCCACTCACCATCTTGTTGGACTCCTCAAAGTTTGTCAGGATGGTACATATGTCAGACATCCAGGTCCACGCCTGAGGTCTTATGTGTGGAGTCTGACCTGAATATCGACGGCCTTGTTGCCGCTGGTACTCCACAACTGCTCTCTTCTGCTCACAAATCCTTTTCAACATGTGGAGGGTAGAGTTCCAACGTGTGGGGACATCACACACCAGTCTGTGTGCCGGAAGCTGCAAATGCTGCTGCAACACAGCAAGGGCGGCGGAAGCTGTAGCCGACTTGCGAAAATGTGCTGACAGGCGGCTTACTTTAACGAGCAGATCTGGCAACTCGGGGTACGATTTAAGAAACCGCTGAACCACAAGATTAAGCACATGAGCGAGGCATGGTATGTGTGTGATCTCGCCTCTCCTCAGAGCCGCCACCAGGCTACGGCCATTGTCACACACGACCATGCCTTGTTGCAGGTTCAGCGGTCTCAGCCACACATCAGCCTGCTCTTTCACAGCTGTCCACAACTCACAAGCAGTGTGAGGTTTATCACCTAAGCTTATGAGTTTCAACACAGCCTGTTGCCGCTTGGCAAAGGCAGTACTGCTGTGGTTCTAGCTTGTAACTGATGTGGTGATATCTGAGATGGAGACTGAACATGAGGAGGAGGAGGATGAGGTGCAGGAGCTGTACACTGTAGGGGCACCTCTGACTGACATAGGGCCCGCAATCCTCGGTGTGGGGAGGATGTGTTCCGTCCCAAGGTCAGACTGGGTCCCGGCTTCCACTATGTTTACCCAGTGTGCCGTCAGGGAGATGTACCGTCCCTGGCCACAAGCACTTGTCCACGTGTCCGTTGTCAGGTGGACTCTCCCAGTAACTGCATTGTTGAGGGCACGGCAGGTGTTTTGGGACACGTGCTTGTGTAGTGCGGGGATGTTACACTGGGCAAAATAGTGTCGGCTGGTGACCGAGTACCGAGGGACGGCCACCGCCATAAGGTTGCGGAAGGATTCTGTCTCCACCAGCCTAAAATGCAGCATTTCCAACGCAAGCAGTCGTGAAATGTGCGAATTTAGGAATGTGGCCTGTGGGGCATTGGCTGTGAATTTGCGCTTTCGTTCAAAGCTCTGGGATATGGACAATTGAACGCTGCGGTGGGACGTGGACGTTGATGCTGTTTCTTGAGAAACTGCCATAACAACTGAAGACTGAGAGGAGGGGGCATTTTTGCATGCAGTATGGACAGGGGATTGCCTTGCACGCACAACAGGGGGTTCTATTACACGCACAACAGCGGAAGAAGCAGTAGTGACACCCTCTGACACTAGTCGTGGACCCTGGGGTCCGCCCCACAAACTCGGGTGCTTTGCTGCCATGTGCCTGATCATGCTGGTGGTGGTCAGGCTGGTAGTTTTTTCACCCCTGCTGATGCTGGCATGGCAGGTGGTACAAATGGCCTTTTTGGGGTTATCAGGAGAGTCTTTAAAAAAATTCCAGACTCTGGAAGACCTACCGGTTGTCCTGGCAACGTCCATCGTGTTGGTGTTACGGGGAACTGTTGCCCGCCTTCTGTGTGCGGCCACCACACTGTTTATTCCTTCCTGTTGGGGTACTCTGCCTCCCTCCCCCTCTATGCTGCTGGCCTCGCTCTGCGTGTCTGTAACATATTGACATGTCTTTCTAGTAATGAGCTCATATTTATGTCAGTGTAAATTTCCCCTGCAATGACTTTGTCCGGCCATTAGGGGTCAGCAAGAAACAAGTAAAGAAAAAGCCCAGGGATCTGTAAAAAAGCCCTGGAAAGAGAGATCCAGGAAGACCTATGAGAAGGCGACATGCGTCTGATGCTGAGTGACGTTGGAGAGCTTGTACAGACTGCAGCCAGATGATGTGTCCAAGAATAAACTGTGCCTTGTGAGTAACTGAGTTATGTGACCTGTCACCAACTGTCTAGTCAGTTAGGGAAAGCTTGTTAGTGATTCCAATAGTGCTGAGAACTGCCTGGTCAGGTTTGCTCCAGAGATTGTGAAGGATCTGGTACTCAAAGACTCTGTGTACGTGGCTACTACTAAGGAGCCCTGTTGGGAACTACACTTTGAGACTGAGATTGATTCTAATTCCTGCTTAGACCTGGATGTGCTGGAGAGCTTGGTGAGAAGGAGAAGCAGATTAAACCTGTAGCCGGAGATCAGGATAATAAAGAGATTTGACCCGTGGTACTGCAAAACCACAGTTATATTTTTCTGGCCAACACCAGAATCTTTCAAACAGACTTAATTGTGTCTGAACAATCATGGAGACACTATTACTGTTTTTCTTTGCGGAAAAAATACCAAAAGCTGGATAATGCAGAGATTTAAAACATGGAAATGCAAAACCACAGTTATATTTTTCTTGCCTACACAAGAATCTTTTAAACAGATATATTTGTGTCTGAACAATCAGGGAGACACTATTACTGTTTTTCTTTAGGGATAAAATACCAAAAGCTAGATAATACAGAGATGTGAACCGAGGAACATCAAAACCACAGCTATATTTTTCTGGCCTACACCAGACTCTTTTAGAAAGATATATTGGTGTCTGACCACTCAGGGAGACACTATTACGCTTTTTTTTACGGCAAAAAATGCCTAAAACTGGATAATACAGAGATTTGACACGTGGAACTGCAAAACCACAGTTATATTTTTCTGGCCTACACCAGAATCTTTCAAACAGATATATTTGTGTCGACACAATCAGGAAGACACTATTACTGTTTTCTTTAAGGAAAAAATACCAAAAGCTGGATAATGCAGAGATTTAAAACATGGAACTGCAAAACCACTGTTATATTTTTCTGGCCTACACAAGAATCTTTTAAACAGATATATTTGTGTCTGAACAATCAGGGAGACACTATTACTGTTTTTCTTTAAGGATAAAATACCAAAAGCTGGAAAATACAGAGATTTGAACCTTGGAACTGCAAAACCACAGCTATATTTTTCTGGCCTGCAACAGACCCTTTTAGAAAGATATATTGGTGTCTGACCTCTCAGGGAGACACTTTTACATTTTTTTTATGGCAAAAAATGCCAAAAACAGGATAATACACAGATTTGACACGTGGATCTGCAAAACCACAGTTATATTTTTCTGGCCTACACCAGAATCTTTCAAACAGATATATTTGTGTCTGAACAATCAGAAAGACACTATTACTGTTTTTCTTTAAGGAAAAAATACCAAAAGCAGGATAATACAGAGATTTGAACCGTGGTACTGAAAACCACAGTTATATTTTTCTGGCCTACACCAGAATCTTTCAAACAAATATATTTGTGTCTGAACAATCAGGGAGACACTATTACTGTTTTTCTTTAAGGAAAAAATACCAAAAGCTGGATAATACAGAGATGTGAACCGAGGAACTGAGAAACCACAGTTATATTTTTCTGGCCTACACCAGAATATTTCAAACAGATATATTTGTGTCTGAACAATTAGGGAGACACTATTAATGTGTTTCTTTAAGGAAAAAATACAAAAAGCTGGATAATACAGAGATTTGAACCGTGGAACTGCAAAACCACAGTTATATTTTTCTGGCCTACACCAGAATCTTTTAAACAGATATATTGGTGTCTGACCAGTCAGGGAGACACTATTACGTTTTTTTATTACGGAAAAAAATGCCAAAAACAGGATAATAAAGAGATTTGACCCGTGGTACTACAAAACCATAGTTATATTTTTCTGACCTACACCAGAATCTTTCAAACAGACATATTTGTGTCTGAACAATCATGGAGACACTATTACTGTTTTTCTTTGCGGAAAAAATACCAAAAGCTGGATAATGCAGAGATTTAAAACATGGAACTGCAAAACCACAGTTATATTTTTCTGGCCTACACAAGAATCTTTTAAACAGATATATTTGTGTCTGAACAATCAGGGAGACACTATTACTGTTTTTCTTTAGGGATAAAATACCAAAAGCTGGAAAATACAGAGATTTGAACCTTGGAACGTCAAAACCACAGCTATATTTTTCTGGCCTACACCAGACTCTTTTAGAAAGATATATTGGTGTCTGACCACTCAGGGAGACACTATTACGCTCTTTTTTTACGGCAAAAAATGCCAAAAACTGGATAATACAGAGATTTGACACGTGGAACTGCAAAACCATAGTTATATTTTTCTGGCCTACACCAGAATCTTTCAAACAGATATATTTGTGTCAACACAATCAGGAAGACACTATTACTGTTTTCTTTAAGGAAAAAATACCAAAAGCTGGATAATGCAGAGATTTAAAACATGGAACTGCAAAACCACAGTTACATTTTTCTGGCCTACACAAGAATCTTTTAAACAGATATATTTGTGTCTGAACAATCAGGGAGACACTATTACTGTTTTTCTTTATGGATAAAATACCAAAAGCTGGAAAATACAGAGATTTGAACCTTGGAACGTCAAAACCACAGCTATATTTTTCTGGCCTACACCAGACTCTTTTAGAAAGATATATTGGTGTCTGACCACTCAGGGAGACACTATTACGCTTTTTTTTTATGGCAAAAAATGCCAAAAACTGGATAATATAGAGATTTGACCCGTGGTACTGCAAAACCACAGTTATATTTTTCTGGCCTACACCAGAATCTTTCAAACAGATATATTTGTATCTGAACAATTAGGGAGACACTATTAATAAGTTTCTTTAAGGAAAAAATACAAAAAGCTGGATAATAGAGATGAGCGTTGTTCTACTCGAACTGTTCGCCAATCTCAAATTCGAGCTGTTTTGGGCGGTGTTCGAGCCGGTCGGCGAACACGAACAATTTGAGAAAAATTCGGCTGTTCGAGGTTATGTTCGATAACTGTTCGTGCACCAAAATCATAACTGGATTTTTTCTCAGTAATGATGAAAATTAATGTTAATACGCAGTTTGAGTGTACAGCGGGGCGGGGGGAGGGGCAGGGGATGGATCTCTGCAGGAACAATGAAGATCTCCATTTTTTTTTCTCTTTCCCGCATTTGCAGTGGGGAGGTGCAATCTGTCAGCCTATCAGCAGCGCACACACGGAGCGAAGTGCTTTTTTTCACACAAGCAAGGGCATGTGTGATTGGCAGTGTATGTCACATGTCCTTGCCCTATAAGACCAAGCCATTTTCCCCGTCGCCACCATTTTCTCACTGCTGCAGCTGCGTGTTAGACGGCACCGCTGTTGCTGTGTGCGATATACCTTGTTAATTTCAAGCCAATTTTCGCACAAATATACAGATAGCTTGGGAGTAGGGAATAGTTGTGATTGCAGTCCTTTTAAGGACTAGGTTACAGCATTTCCTACGACTTTTATCAGGCAGGTCTGTGCTCTTAAATAGATAGATTGTGGGAGTAAAGACTAATTGTAATTGGAGTCCTTTTCAGGACTAGGTTACATCAGTTCCTATCAGTTTTTGCCAGGCAGGTCTGTGCCAGTGCTGTGCAAGTTTTTTTCACAGCATTTGGCTGAATCTAGCAAAGCTAATCCTTTTTGGCCTATTGCAGAGTGTGTTAGTCAGTGGAGTAGCCTATCTGTGTTGCAAGATATACCACCTGTGTATAGAATACCAATTTTTTTACTGCACCTAGTGAAGTAAAATCTTTTGGGCATAGCATCATTCTATTAGTCCATCTATACTGACCTCCATCAGGTTGCAAACTGAATATAATTTTTTTCTGCATCTAGCTCTGAAAAAATATTTGGGCTTCTAGCGGTGTGTGGGACTTGGTCTATTAGTCCATCTATACTGACCTCCATCAGGTTGCAAATTAAAAATTATTTTTTTCTGCATCTAGCTCTGAAAAAATATTTGGGCTTCTAGCAGTGTGTGGGACTTGGTCTATTAGTCCATCTATACTGACCTCCATCAGGTTGCAAATTAAAAATAATTTTTTTCTTCATTTATCTCTGAAAAAATATTTGGGCTTCTAGCAGCGTGTGGGACTTGTTCTATTAGTCCATCTATACTGACCTCCATCAGGTTGCAAATTAAAAATAATTTTTTTCTGCATCTAGCTCTGAAAAAATATTTGGGCTTCTAGCAGTGTGTGGGACTTGGTCTATTAGTCCATCTATACTGACCTCCATCAGGTTGCAAATTAAAAATAATTTTTTTCTGCATCTAGCTCTGAAAAAATATTTGGGCTTCTAGCAGTGTGTGGGACTTGGTCTATTAGTCCATCTATACTGACCTCCATCAGGTTGCAAATTGAATAAAAAAAATTTCTGCATCTAGCTCTGAAAAAATATTTGGGCTTCTAGCGGTGTGTGGGACTTGGTCTATTAGTCCATCTATACTGACCTCCATCAGGTTGCAAATTAAAAATAATTTTTTTCTGCATCTAGCTCTGAAAAAATATTTGGGTTTCTAGCAGTGTGTGGGACTTGGTCTATTAGTCCATCTATACTGACCTCCATCAGGTTGCAAATTAAAAATAATTTTTTTCTGCATCTAGCTCTGAAAAAATATTTGGGCTTCTAGCAGTGTGTGGGACTTGGTCTATTAGTCCATCTATACTGACCTCCATCAGGTTGCAAATTAAAAATAATTTTTTTCTGCATCTAGCTCTGAAAAAATATTTGGGCTTCTAGCAGTGTGTGGGACTTGGTCTATTAGTCCATCTATACTGACCTCCATCAGGTTGCAAATTAAAAATAATTTTTTTCTGCATCTAGCTCTGAAAAAATATTTGGGCTTCTAGCAGTGTGTGGGACTTGGTCTATTAGTCCATCTATACTGACCTCCATCAGGTTGCAAATTGAATAAAAAAATTTTCTGCATCTAGCTCTGAAAAAATATTTGGGCTTCTAGCGGTGTGTGGGACTTGGTCTATTAGTCCATCTATACTGACCTCCATCAGGTTGCAAATTAAAAATATTTTTTTTCTGCATCTAGCTCTGAAAAAATATTTGGGTTTCTAGCAGTGTGTGGGACTTGGTCTATTAGTCCATCTATACTGACCTCCATCAGGTTGCAAATTAAAAATAATTTTTTTCTGCATCTAGCTCTGACAAAAATATTTGGGCTTCTAGCAGTGTGTGGGACTTGGTCTATTAGTCCATCTATACTGACCTCCATCAGGTTGCAAATTAAAAATAATTTTTTTCTGCATCTAGCTCTGAAAAAATATTTGGGCTTCTAGCAGTGTGTGGGACTTGGTCTATTAGTCCATCTATACTGACCTCCATCAGGTTGCAAATTAAAAATAATTTTTTTCTGCATCTAACCCAGCCAATAGTTTTGGCCTAATACCACAGTTTGGCCACTCAGCTCTGCTCAGTTACCATCCATTGTTTTTTTGTGCAAACAACTCCAGAGTTGTGAATTAGTTAACCACCAAAATGAGTGGAAAAAGGCCTGCTGCTGGTGGAAAGGGGAATAGGCGTGTTGGGAAGGGGAAAAAAGGTTGTGTCCGTGGGGTAGGTGCAGAAGAAAGACCATCTTCCAGCCAAACTAAAATGTCTACTTCTTTTAGCGGACAATGTGATAAGATCCCTTTCTTACGGCCACGCCAATCGCTACAAATTCCAGATGAGGCACAAAAACAGCAGGTGCTTCAACGGATATCAAGTGCTCCTTTAAGTGGGCTCTCCTCCACATCAACTTCAACATCACAAATACTCCAGTCCTCAAAGGTGTCACCCAAATCGCACTTGCTTTCTCACAGCTCCCAAATCTCCAGCTGCCCGTCTGAGTATGAGGTAGAACAGATGGTTGAGTCTGCAGAGCTGTTTACTCATACTATAGTCTGGGAATCAGAGGTCGACTCCAGCGCTTCTGTGAATCCAGACGAGGAAATGATCTGCACTGATGCCCAGAATCTTTATGAGTCGGATCCAGGACCAGACGCAGAAGGTTCTGACCATAATGTAGACCCTCATTCCCAAACTGTAACTCCTGTTGGTGGAGACAATGAGGAAGACGATGATAAGACTCAAATACCTGATTGGAGCGACAACTTTAGTTTTTTGTCAGGGCAGGAACAGGTTGGCTCTGAGGACGACGGGTGTGATAACGCACAGGGTGATGATGATGAGGTCGGAGATCCCACTTACTGTCAACCCACAGTCAGCCAAGAGATGAGGTCAGCAGAGGAGGTGGAGGAAGATGCTAGTGACGACGAGGTCAGGTTGCGCCTTCCTGGACAGAGACGTAGTACTGGAAGCACGTCAACAACTGCATCCTCAAACACAACTCTGCCTCTCACCACAAGTCGTGGTGGCTCTTCAGGTCGCATGGGTGCTAAGCCTTGCATAGCCTGGGCATTTTTTCAGATCGATAAAGATGACCCAACTCGTGTTATCTGTAACATTTGTCAGCAAAAGCTAAGTAGAGGCCAAAAAATACATAGTTTGAGTACTTCATGCATGAACCGGCACATGGACATGAAGCATAAGTTGCAGTGGGAAGCTCAGTGTGCTACAATGCGGTCTAGCCGGCCGGGCCAACCACCGTCTGCCATATCTTGTGCATCCGCGGCCTCTTCATCCTCTGTGACTGGGGGGACAGCAGTCACACCTGTTTTGGGGCGCAGACCTGCCACCTCTTTACCCGCAACAGCCAGCGTGATTGGCAGGTCATCATTTTCTTTGGAGGTGGTAACACCAGCTGGTCTTGAGCGCTGTCCGACATCGATAGCACCACCTTTGGATCAAGGCAACCTAACATGTCCGCCTGCATCTTCCTCACAGACCGGCAGTTTGCCGGGGACACCCTTATCAACCCCGTCTAAGCACAATAGCCAGCCCTCGGTCCCTCAGATGTGGACAAGTAAAAGACCATTTCCTCCTAGCCATGAGAAAGCTAAGAGGTTGAATTTCACCATCTGCAAGCTCTTGGCTACAGAAATGCTGCCTTTCCGCCTGGTGGACACAGAGGATTTTCGAGACCTTATGTCCGTCGCAGTGCCCCAGTACCAGATGCCCAGTCGGCACTACTTCTCAAAGAAAGGTGTGCCTGCGCTCCACCAGCATGTCGCACACAACATCACCGCTTCTTTGAGAAACTCTGTGTGTGACAGGGTGCATTTCACCACAGACACTTGGACGAGTAGGCATGGACAGGGGCGTTACATGTCGCTGACTGGGCACTGGGTAACTATGGTGACAGCAGGACAAGGGGCTGCTGTCCAAGTCTTGCCGTCCCCACGAGTTGTGCGTCAATCCTCTTTATGTCATTTTTCCTCCACTGCTTCTGCCTCCTCAACCTCCTCTCGGTCTTCCACCTGCACCCAAAGCCTGTCTGGTCATGCCACAAGCTTTCTAACTGCGCAGAAGGGATCCTGCACACCTCCTTACTATGCTGGCAGTAGGGCTCAACGTCATCAGGCGGTTTTTACATTGAAATGTCTGGGAAATGTGAGTCACACAGCTGAGGAGTTGTGGTCAGCTCTGGAGAACCAATTTCATGAATGGTTGTCTCCACTGGACCTGAAACCAGGGAAGGCCGTGTGCGACAATGCTGCAAACCTGGGTGCGGCCCTTCGCCGGGGCAATGTCACACACGTGCCTTGTATGGCTCACGTGTTGAACCTGGTTGTCCAGCAATTTTTAGCCCACTATCCCAGACTAGATGGCCTTCTGCAGAGGGCACGGTCGCTGTGTGCTCACTTCCACCGTTCGCATCCCGCAGCTCAGCGACTTACATCTCTACAGAAGTCGTTGGGCCTGCCACTTCACCGGCTAAAATGCGATGTGCCTACCCGGTGGAATTCAACTCTGCACATGTTGCAGCGACTGTGGCAGCACCGACAAGCCCTGGTACAATACGTTCTGACGTATAGCCTGGGCCAACGAGACTCAGAGGTGGGGCATATCACGCTGGAGGAGTGGTCTCAGATCAGGGACCTATGCACCCTTCTGCACAGTTTTGAAATGGCGACGAAGATGTTTAGTGCTGACGATGCCATTATCAGCATGACTATTCCGGTGATTTACATGCTGGAGCACATGTTAAACAGAATTCGGAGTCAGGTGGTGGCACAAGAGGAGGTGGAGGAAGTAGAGGAGGAGGAGTTGTATGCGGAAGGGCTAACATCTGCAAGGTCCAGACGGTCGGCAGCACCAAGGCGGCAGGCATGTGAGGGTGGGGGAGATGGTTTAACCAGGGCGCATGGTAGCAGCCAAACTAGTGAGGAAGGTGCAGGAGCCCAGGAAGAAGTGGAGGACGAACTGATGGAAGACTCATCAGATGAGGGAGACCTTGATCACATTTCTGTTGTGCGAGGTTGGGGGGAGAGGACAGAGGAAGGAAGCATGATTGTTACCTCGCCACCAACACAACAGGGACTTGGTGCTCCTGGATGCGCAACACACATGAGTGCCTTCTTGCTGCACTACCTGCAACATGACCCTCGAATTGTGAGAATTAGAAATAATCCTGACTACTGGGTTGCCACACTGTTAGATCCCCGGTACAAAAGTAAATTTGCAGAAATTATTCCTGCCATAGAAAGGGATGCACGCATGCAGGAGTATCAGCAGAGACTGTTGCAGAATCTTACATGTGCTTTTCCACAAAATACCAGTGGTGCACGTAGTGAATCTCACAGTTCCAACTTGCCAACCGTGGGACCGTCAAGTGTTCAGCACTCAAACCGTAACAGAACCACAGTATCTGCTGGTAACATCAATTTTGCGGAATCATTTCACCACTTTTTTAGCCCATCCTTTGCAAGGCCACAGGAGACAAGAAGTCTGACACATAGTCAACGCCTAGAGACGATGGTACAGGAGTATCTCCAAGTAAACATTGAAGCCACGACTGTGTCACTGGACCCTTGCTCTTTTTGGGCTTCCAATCTGGATAAATGGCCGGAGCTAGCCACTTACGCCTTGGAGATCTTGTCATGCCCCGCAGCCAGCGTTCTGTCTGAACGTGTGTTCAGCGCTGCTGGTGGTGTGCTGACAGATAAGCGCACGCGGCTCTCCACTGATAATGTAGACAGACTCACATTCATAAAGATGAACAAATCATGGATCCGAAACGACTTTTCTACCCCTGTGTCATCCTGGGGACAGTAAAAGCTTGATGATTGGTTAAAATCACCCTACCAACCGTTTTAAGCTTTCAAATTACTAATCATGTTTATCTGTATCTTGACTGGAAAATAATTTGGGCTTTGTAGCAGTGTGCAGCACTGATCCTATTAGGCCATCTATAATAAGCTTCACCAGATTTAAAATTAAAAATAATTTTTAGCTGCATCTAGCCCGGAAAATAATTTTGGGGCTCCGAGATGCGCAAGACACATAAGTGCCTTCTTGCTGCACTACCTGCAGCATGACCCTCATATTGTCAGAATTCGAAGTAATCATGACTACTGGGTTGCCACACTCTTAGATCCCCCAAACTTTTCGATCAACCTTTTCATTTTAATAAAGACCAAAAAAATGGTCATTTTTGAAATTATAAGCATTAGCAGGTTGTTAGAAACTGAAATCAAACAGTTTTCAACTCAAAACTTTATTCTAGGTGATGTTACATTTTCACATAGGACCCCTTGTTCGAAAGGAGCTTCTGAACTCTCTCGTCCATTGAATTTGTCAGGTTTTGGATGGTTTCTGCTTCAATTGTTTTGCATGAGGACAGAATACCCTCCCAGAGCTGTTGCTTAGATGTGAACTGCCTCCCGCCATCATAGACACTCCTTTTAATGATGCTCCAAAGGTTCTGAATGGGGTAGAGGTCAGGGGAGCATGGGGGTCACACCATAAGTTTGTCCCCTTTTATGCCCATATCAGCCAGAGATGCAGATGTTTTATGTGCAGCATGAGATGGTGCATTATCATGCAGAAAAATGATCTTGCTGTGAAATACACGGTTCTTCTTCTTGAACCATGGCAGGAAGTGCTGTTTGAGAAAATCCACATACATTATGGAGTTCATCTTTAGCGCCTTCAGGGATCCTAAAGGGGCCGACAATCTCTCTCCCCATGATTCCAGCCCAAAACATTACTCCACCTCCTCCTTCTTGGCGCTGTAGCCGTGTTTGCGTGGGGTGTCCATCAACCAGCCATCCTCCACTCCATTCATCTGGACCATCGAGCGCTGCACGGCACTCATCCGTGAACAAAACAGTTTTGAAATCAGTCTTCATGTAATGTTTGGCCCACTGGAGCCGTTTCTGCTTGTGTGAAGTGGATAGAGGAGGTCGACAGGATGGCGTATGCACAGCTGCAAACCTCTGAAGGACCCTGCATCTTGTTGTTCGGGGGACGTTGGAGGCACAAGCAGCTTCAAAAACTTGTCTGCTGCTATGACAAGGCTTTTTTGCCGCTGCTGTTTCAACCTGACGTAATTGCCTGTAGGAAAGAGTCCTCAATTTGCCCTTATCAGCACGCACACGTGTGTACTGTGAATCAGCTACATACTTCTTGATTGCCAAGACACTTCATCCTGATCATCGCACAATGTTGATTGTAGTCATGCCTTGACCTAAACACTCCACAATTTGTTGCTTCTCAGCAGCCGACACATCCTTTTTCTTTCCCATTTTGGCAGAAAATGTAGGCTGCTTAATAATGTGAGAGAGCCTTCTTAAGTAGTCTTGCCTTTCATTGGACACACCTGCCAAACTAATTAGCACAGGTGTCTGCAATTGCTTACAGTGATATAAAGAGCCCTGACACACATCACCATCAATGAGTTTAACTGACAAACAAACAAATTCTTCCCTTATCACTCCTAAACACTTTTTGCATAATAATTTGGAACGCGGTGTACATGTGCTTTTCCACAAAACACCAGTGGTTCACGTAGTGAATCTTACAGTTCTAACTTGCCAACCGTGGTCTGTATGGAATTGTTCAATAAAGGGCCCAAAATTAAGATAACATAGATGGGAGAGGTCTCTATGAATAGGAATTCCTAAGTATTTGATACCCTGTGAGGGCCAGGCAAAGGGAAAGTTGGACTGGATGGAATCCTATATGGATTTAGGGAGGGAGACATCGAGGGCCTCAGACTTCGCTGCATTGATTTAAAATTTTACCATGTAACAAAGTGATCTATTTCAGCCATAACAGCAGGGATGGATATATGTGATTGAGTGATATATACTAGGACATCATCAGCAAATAGAGAGCACTTGTACTCGGTGCCTCCCACCTCAATCCACCTAATATTGGGGTTATGGCGGATTGATGAGAGCAGGTGCTCCGTCACTAGGATGTATAAGAGAGGGGACAGAGGACATCCCTGCCTTGTCCCATTGGTGATTGTGAAAGGTGATGAAAATGTTCTGACGCACCCCCTGGGCCTTGGGACACCCGGAGCCGGACCCTTTTTGGTGGATGCTGGTGGTTGTAGTCTTCGTGGCGGCGATCCGGTTCTGTGGCTCAGGGCGGTCAAACCAGTGGCGGAACTATTTATGTGGTTTTGATGTTTAAATGTCCGACTACGCCACCCGTGGATTGCGGTCAGAGTGAACCGCCGCTACAGGGCAGACCGCTAAGGCTGGTGTTGTGGGTGCAGCAGAGCGTAGCATAACTCCCCACGGGAGGAGTATAGCCTCAGGGCAGTGTATGCGGAGGATGGGGGTGATGGTGCAGGGCAGCAGCAGTAACGACACGGAGTCAGTGATGCAGTTCAGGGCCTTTACTCACAGTTCTTATTATCCAGACCACGTCTGCAGGTAACGGCTGCCCACGTCGTACTGTGCTCACCAGGTGAGGGGCTCAGACAACTCCCAGATAACTTTGGAGCGCTTCACAGGACCCCCTTTGTGTGTCCTTTGTCTGGCCTTTCTTACCAACACTTCTGTCCGGCTGCCTCGGGCCTCCTCTTGGTAAACTTGGCGCCAGTTTCCCTGACCCTATGTGGTGCCTTCCTAGCGGGTGGAGCAAGGGGCTGCGCCACATAAAATGTCAGAGCCTCCGGTTTCTAGCTGAGGGTCGTTTCCTGCCTCCACTAGTTCGGGGACCGGTCTCCCCCTTTGGCCTGACCCCTCCACGCAGGTGGATTCGGGCGTGCGGTGGCGACTCGCCCGTCCGCACCCCTGGGATCCCTTCATTCCTCGTTCCTGGAGCCTTCTCCGCTCCTCTTCCTTCCTTCTCCCTCTTGCAGGCCTGGGCCTCTGTTACTAGGCCCGCCTCCGGAGCAGAGCTCATGCAGAGCCCCTGCTCCCTGCCACTTCTGCTCAGACTTCTCTGCACTGAACTAAGATGGTGCCCACCTTTTATACTCCCTTCTCAATGCACCCAGGAACTGCTTCCTCCCTGCTCCTGCACTGCAGGGTTCCCCTTCCTCAGTGTTCCCTCCCCCCACTCCAGCCAGGGACAGGGACTGTCGTGCCCATCTCAGGGGCATATTGGTCGCCCTGCCCCACGGCAATGTGGTGTAATGCATGCAGGTGTCGGGTCCTGATCCACACTCCATCCTTATCTGAGAGTGAGATATCACACCTCTGGGTGAGGTGCAATACGTCTGTAGCAACCGAGCCCTCGGTGCTACAGTTCCATTTATCTTCAGCCTAGGTGACGTATTGTGATACAGGGCCGTGATTTTGGCTATAAAAGGGTCCCCTAGACCCCTACCCCAAGCTTTTAAAGAGAATCATATATGGCGTGCCAGGAGCCTCTATGGAATGCTTTCTCAGCATCCAACGAGAGTATCTACTTACAAATTTTTAACTGCATCTAGCCCAGGAAATACTTTGTGCCTAGTAGCAGTGTCTGCTAGTCAGCGGATTATCCCGGCTGTTAAGCAAGCTACACCACCTGTAGTTTGGACACTTAATTTTTTCAAAGGAAATGCTTCGGGACCACGGGATACTTAGTGAAGAGCATCAGGAGGCACCCCAAGGCATAGGGGCTGGGACTGGCACTAGGATGCCTTGCGGTGGACAGCCGAGCTCGATCCTTATAAAAGCTTTTTAACTGCAGCAGCTTTAGTGGACGCTACTGGAGCTGGAATTACGCGGCTGCTGGCATGAGACTTGCCCTCCAATAGATCCTTGTAAATGGATTTAAAGTGTATTCATTCAAATTAGAGGGACAATTTAAATTAAAAAGCTTAGAGCTGCCTCCACCACAGGGGGGCTCTCTCGACCCACCAGCGGACAGGCACCAGTATTGGGAGAGGGGGGCTGGCCGTCAGGGTTCACCGCGGCTCTGGCACAAACCCGGCGACACGGAGGTGGCACGGGCAGGAGCGGACTGGCCGTCTCGGCTTCTCACTTTTTGGATTTTAAAAGGGCATGACATGCCTATATCTGTGTCTCCCCCTCCTTTTACTCCTCCACCTCTTTTATTTTCGCATGACTATATGTACTTGTCACTTTTCCATGTGTTAGTTGTGTCTTCTGAGCAGTTTGTCAGCTTTTGGACACCTTTGAAGGTGTTTTCTATGTGTTTCTACATGTTTTTGTTTGCCTGCCATTGGTTTTAACGGTGTTCGAAGGTGTTCGACGAACAGTTCGACGAACAGTTCGGCGAACACACGGGTGTTCGACGAACCGAACCGAACTCGAACACTACGGGGGTGGCTCAACACTATTGGATAATACAGAGATTTGAACTGTGGAACTGCAAAACCACAGTTATATTTTTCTGGCCTACACCAGAATCTTTTAAACAGATATATTGGTGTCTGACCTGTCAGGGAGACACTATTCCGGTTTTTTATTACGGAAAAAAACGCCAAAAACAGGATAATACAGAGATTTGACCCGTGGTACTGCAAAACCACAGTTATATTTTTCTGGCCTACACCAGAATCTTTCAAACAGACATATTTGTGTCTGAACAATCAGGGAGACAATATTACTGTTTTTCTTTACGGAAAAAATACCAAAAGCTGGATAATGCAGAGATTTAAAACGTGGAACTGCAAAACCACAGTTATATTTTTCTGGCCTACAACAGAATCTTTTAAACATATATATTTGCGACTGAACAGACAAGGAGACACTCTTTTTTTTTTTTACATAAAACAGGCAAAAAGCTGGATAATACAGAGATTTGAACCATGGATCTGCAAAACCACAGTTATATTTTTCTGGCCTACACCAGAATCTTTCAAAACAGATATATTTGTGTCGGAACAATCAGGGAGACACTATTACTGTATTTCTATACGGAAAAAATACCAAAAGCTGGATAATGCAGAGATTTGAAACGTGGAACTGCAAAACCACAGTTATATTTTTCTGGCCTACACCAGAATCTTTTAAACATATATAATTGTGTCTGAACAATCAGGGAGACACTATTACTGTTTTTCTTTAAGGATAAAATACCAAAAGCTGGAATATACAGAGATTTGAACCTTGGAACGTCAAAACCACAGATATATTTTTCTGGCCCACACCAGACTCTTTTAGAAAGATATATTGGTGTCTGACCACTTAGGGAGACACTATTACATTTTTTTTATGGCAAAAAATGGCAAAAACAGGATAATACAGAGATTTGACACGTGGAACTGAAAAACCACAGTTATATTTTTCTGGCCTACACCAGAATCTTTCAAACAGATATATTTGTGTCGACACAATCAGGGAGACACTATTACTGTTTTACTTTAAGGAAAAAATACCAAAAGCTGGATAATACAGAGATTTGACCCATGGAACTGCAAAACCACAGTTATATTTTTCTGGCCTACAGCAGAATCTTTCAAACAGATATATTTGTGTCTGAACAATCAGGAAGACACTATTACTGTTTTTCTTTAAGGAAAAAATACCAAAAGCTGGATAATACAGAGATTTGAACCGTGGAACTGCAAAACCACAGTTATATTTTTCTGGCCTAGACCAGAATCTTTCAAACAGATATATTTGTGTCTGAACAATCAGGGAGACACTATTACTGTTTCGCTTTACGGCAAAAAATGCCAAAAACAGGATAATACAGAGATTTGACCCGTGGAACTCCAAAACCACAGTTATATTTTTCTGGCCTACACCGGAATCTTTTAAACAGATATATTGGTGTCTGACCAGTTATGCAGACACTATTAAGTTTTTTTTTTTACGGCAAAAAATGCAAAAAACAGGATAATACATAGATTTGATCCATGGAACTGCAAAACCACAGTTATGTTTTTATGGCCTACACCAGACTCTTTGAAACAGATATATTGGTGTCTGACCAGTCAGGGAGACACAATTACATTTTTTTTATGGCAAAAAATACCAAAAAAGGATAATGCAGGCTTTAGAGACCCTTCACTAACTATTTTGGAGAATAAAACTCTCCCTAGCTCAGCAGCACTGACCCTACACTGTCTGATCCGGAGCGACTCTGTCCAAGATGGCGGTGCCCAGTTTTAAATACTCGAGGTGACGCTGTACGGCCAGCCAATCACTGTAATGCCCACAAACAACATGGTTGCGGCATTACAGTGACTGGCTGGCAATCCCTGCATGTTCATTGGCTCTGTAAAGAGCGCCAAACGTGCAGAGCGGAGACCCGAGCTCCCGCCCGAGTAACCCGGAAATGCTCGGTGCTCGCCGAACATCCCGAGTAGTGAGATGTTCGGGCGAGTACCGAGCAGTGTCGAGCATGCTCGCTCAACACTAGTGTACACGTATAATATTGGAGCAATAAAAACTCAAAAAATTATTTTAAACAACGTGCACTCTTTTTTAGCAAAGCACATGTTTAAGTTTCTGAATTAGGAAGATTTCTTCTTTAAAAAAAAAAAGATGATATGTCTCAAAACAGAGGGATCACACTTTCATTTACAAACAGAATCAACCATTGAATTCAGAATATGAATTGAGTTGTAAAATCTTCAATAAGTGATTTAATTCTATATTTGCTTGTTGTCACTGTGTGAAAACCCCCAAAAAAGCCGTTATTATGGTGCTCCTAATGCAGTATATCACAGATGTATTAATTAATCGTCAAACACTGAGTGGTAATGGTGAGACGGCTACAATAGTTCACTGTATATCACTTGAATATTGGCTTTCTATTCACAGACTGAGACTACCACTCCCATTTTCAAAATGGTACATCAGCACTGAAGAAGTACACCATGATCTCATTAGGTAGTTTTCTATCCCTATCTTGTGTGCTCTTATCTCCTATTTCTAGACAGTGCATACATAAAATAGCATTCCTTAGCCAGCCCCCACGTTTAACACTGCCTTTAATTCCCCAATGATTGGCTGTGCTATTCCATGTGATCAGATGGCTACAGGGCATTATGGGGAAGCCAGTTCTGCCAAGCTAGATGCCATTGGCCTCCTCCCTGATTGTGCATCACGTGGTGCCTGGCATTTTTTTTTTGCCTATCCTCACAAATTAAATCACAGATGGTTCAAATTTGTGTGAAACTGCAGATATAAGGAAATTCGACCGGAATTAAATCAATCAGAAAAACTGTAGTGACATGCCATATATTCCCTAATACCCTCCACTCCCTCCCCAATAATTTTTTTGCTGGAGGCAAGGAAGGCTAATTGTGGCCTTCACCTGGTAGTTATACTGCCCGGACTGCCAGTATTAGCTCCCACATTCTTGTACGTTTTGCACTATAATGAAAATATGACAATCTTTACAACCCCGGTTATTCAACCTTTGCAAAAAAGGACATAACAAGAAATGCTAAGTACATGTAAAAAATACAAAATTGTGACACTCACAGTATAGGTGTGATGTGAATGCTTGTCAGATTAGACTAGAAAAACAGGAATGCAAAAATAGGCATGAACAGTTGAATGTCTTAATTTTTTAAACGATATTTTTCTTTTTCTTTATTTTTAAAGAATTTAACCTCTTCCTAAAACTAACATGATAAGAATTGTGTTTATTTACAGCAGGTTTATACTGTACTGTGGAGAAGGATGTGATTTCAATTTTCATTTCAAGTAGCAGGAAAACTATAATCTGCCCTGCATATATTTGTTAATTGTACATCTGTAGATTGTAAGCCCATGAGGACAGGGTCCTCTCCCCCTTTGCACCTGCCTGGCAGTCTGTTTTGTTAACATTTTTATATACAGTCATGGCCAAAAGTATTGAGAATGAGACAAATAGTAATTTTTCCAAAGTTTACTTCTTCATTTTTTGTAATGGCAATTTGCATATACTCCTGAATGTCAAAGAGTGATCAGCTTAACAGCATTTACTGTACTTGCAAAGTCAATATTTGCCCAGAAAATGAACTTTAACCCCCAAAACACATTTCAACATGATTGCAGTCCTGCCTTAAAAGGAGCCGCTAACATCGTTTTAGTGATTGATCCATTAACACAGGTGTGGGTGTTGATGAGGACAGGGCTGGCGATCAATCAGTCATGATTAAGTAAGAATGACATCACTGGACACTTTAAAAGGAGGCTGGTTCTTGGTATTATTGTTTCTCTTGAGTTAACCATGGTTATCTCTAAAGAAACACGTGCAGCCATCATTGCACTGCACAAAAATGGCCTAACAGGGAAGAGTATCGCAGTTACAAAGATTGCACCTCAGTCAACAATCTATCGCATCATCAAGAACCTCAAGGATTTAGCTTCCATTGTTGTCAAAAAGGCTCCAGGGCGCCCAAGAAAGACTAGCAAGCGCCAGGACCGTATCTTAAAACTGTTTCAGCTGCGGGATCGGACTACCAGCAGTGCCGAGCATGCTCAGGAATGGCAGCAGGCTGGTGTGAGTGCTTCTGCACGCACTGTGAGGCGGAGACTCTTTGAGCAAGGGCAGGTTTCAAGGAGGGCAGCAAATAAGCCACTTCTCTCCAGAAAAAACATCAGGGACCGACTGATATTCTGCAAAAGGTACAGGGAGTGGACTGCTGAGGACTGGGGCAAAGTCATTTTCTCTGATGAATCCCCTTTTCGATTGTTTGGGACATCTGGAAAACAGCTTATTCGGAGAAGAAGAGGTGAGCGCTACCACCAGTCTTGTCTCATGCCAACTGTAAAGCATCCTGAAACCATTCATGTGTGGGGTTGCTTCTCAGCCAAGGGAATTGGCTCACTCACAGTCTTGCCTAAAAACACAGCCATGAATAAAGAATGGTACCAGAATGTCCTCCAAGAGCAACTTCTCCCAACCGTCCAAGAGCAGTTTGGTGCCCAACAATGCCTTTTCCAGCATGATGGAGCACCTTGCCATAAAGCAAAGGTGATAACTAAATGGCTCATGGAACAAAACATAGAGATTTTGGGTCCATGGCCTGGAAACTCCCCAGATCTTAATCCCATTGAGAACTTGTGGTCAATCATCAAGAGACGGGTGGACAAACAAAAAACAACAAATTCTGGCATTGATTATGCAAGAATGGACTGCTATCAGTCAGGATTTGGTCCAAAAGTTGATTGAGAGCATGCCAGGGAGAATTACAGAGGTCTTGAAGAAGAAGGGGCAACACTGCAAATATTGACTTGCTGCATTAACTCATTCTAACTGTCAATATAACCTATTGGTACTCATAATATGATTGCAATAATATTTCTGTATGTGATATAAACATCAGACAAACACTAATAAAAACCAGAGGCCAGCAGATCATGTGAAAATATAATTTTGGCGTCATTCTCAAAACTTTTGGCCATGACTGTATACTGTATATGTTAGGTATCTAACCCCCTTTTCACATGCACAGGACCCTGGAATTAAGGGTGCTTTAAAGATAAATAATAGCATGTATGCATTTGTGCGTATACAGCACTTTAAAATACTGACTCCATAAACGAGAGTTACACAGGCTCCTTGATTGACATGCTGAATTCTGGGAAAGCCGAATAAAATATATTAAAGTATATTTTAATATTAAATCATATTGCTAGGTTTTTATCTGTACTTTTCAGACATTGTTCAGTAACTTTTTTTTAATTAAATCAGATCCCATCTAAATTCTAAACCATAAGAATAGTTACACCTAAAACAGTTCAGGCGACAGAATTCATTACATGACTATTTGGCGCATACAATGCTTTGCACTAATTTCCATGCCATCATATATGTTGAGGCTTATTGAGAAAATGTGTGATTATCTAGGATCAGTAAGCTTTTTCCTGTCTGTTGTTTTATTAACCTCAAAGCATTTACAACACATATCTAGATCATATTCACACATATTTCTTGGCTTCAGTTTAGAAAGTACCTTGCTGCTATAAAATCCATTTCACTGACATATGGACAAACAGATGGATCTTTTCTTTATGTAGATAAAAAAATGAACATTTTGTTAAATGTGAACATTGTACATTCATAAGATCAGTTTCTCAGCACTACAGTTCCTCAAAATTAGTTCCTGCCACGACCAAATGTGTGTGATTGATAGTGTTCAATTACAAAATCCATTAATGAAAAAGTGTTTCTTACTTATTATAATATGTACAGTAGAGACCAAAAGTTTGGAAACACCTTCTCATTTAAAGATTTTTCTGTATTTTCATGACTATGAAAATTGTACATTCACACTGAAGGCATGAAAACTATGAATTAACATGTCCGGCGTCGGGCGTTTGCTTGATTCAAAATAGGTTCAAAACCATCAGTGGATTCTGTGGTTTCTCATTCCAGTCCAGCCAGGGCTGATGCTGCTCAGCATCGTCATCAGTCCCAACACCTAGCTGGTCCACGAGATGTACAGGTCATCTCTCGGGTCTTTGTTCCTAGAAACATGAAGGATAGGTTGTGGAGGGAGACAGGGCTGCTAAAGCCTAAGACCAGGATTCTCTGTACTGAGCATGCCAGTGACATGGCGGACCGTGATTGGTGATTTGGGAGTCAGCTGATCCGGTGACCTGGCACCGCCTGATTGGTCGCGGGAGACGTCACCAATGGTGTAACGGTGGGCAGGGCTTAATCTTTAAAAAGCCCACCCACAAACATGGCGGCACTCTCTGATCTTTGAGCTCTGATGGTGTTGTGTGGACGCTTGGTCTCTTGGGCTCCACGTGTGCTTTAGTTTCTGGCTGGCAGGTTTAGTGGAAATAGGCAGGCTTAGATGAAATAGGCAGGTAGCTTCATCTGACAGTCTGGCTCCGACTAAGAGATCGCCTTACACCCCGTGCAGTCTGCAGACGCCATATTCCCGGCACCGCCTGTAAGCCACGTGGAGAGAGACTCCTCAGTCTGGTAGCACGCCGGGAGCACATATTTGCCGGCGTGAGTCACATACGCATCCTAGCACCAACTGTGTAGTCCCTGTGCTGTAACAGGACTACAGATTAGTGTTGAGCGAACATGCTCGACACTGCTCAGTACTCGCCCGAGCATCACGCTACTCGGGATGTTCGGCGAGCACCGAGCATTTCCGGGTTACTTGGGCGGGAGCTCGGGTCTCCGCCCTGCATGTTTGGCGCTCTTTACAGAGCCAATGAACATGCAGGGATTGCCAGCCAGTCACTGTAATGCCGCAGCCATGTTGTTTGTGGGCATTACAGTGATTGGCCGGCCGCACAGCGTCACCTCGAGTATTTAAAACTGGGCGCCGCCATCTTGGACACAGTCGCTCCGGATCAGACAGTATAGGGATAGCGCTGCTGATTTAGGGAGAGATATATCCTGCAAAATAGTTAGTGTAGGGTCTGTAAAGGCTGCCAGATCAAACAAACAGTCCTTCTCAGGACTAATATCCATCCCAGGTATATCAGGCAGGCTGTATAGGAGACGCAGTGGTTATACCAGCAAATGCTGCATTACAGTCCTGTGTGCTGCTCCTGTTGCTGAAATTGCTGGACTTAGCTCCAGGTCCCGGGGGCCAGGAAAAATCCTTTTTTTTAATCTAAATCCTCTTTTTTTTTTCCTCCTTCACAATGTACAAATACCCATCTTATTAACCTTTTGGTGTCCTGCCCCCCCCCCAAAAAAAAGTGTGCCTCTGATTTTTCAGACACAAATATATCTGTTGAAAATTGTCTGGTGTAGGCCAGAGAAATAGAAGTGTGGTTTTGCAGTTCTATGGGCCATTTGTATCTAAAAAAACAGTTTGAGTGTGTCGCTCACTGTTCAGCCGCAAATATATATATATTTTAAAAAGGCTGGAATACACCAGTAAATTATTACTGTGGTTTGATGTTCCACGGTAAAACATCTCTATTATCCTGTTTTTGGCATTTTTTGCCGTATAAAATAATAATAGTGTCTCCCTGATTTTTCAGACACAAATATATCTGTTGAAAATAGTCTGGTGTAGGCCCGAGAAATACAAGTGTGGCTTTGCAGTTTCACGGTTCAAACCTCTGTATTATCCACTTTTGGGCCATTTGTATCTAAAAAAATGCAGTTTGAGTGTGTCGCTCACTGTTCAGCAGCAAATATCTCTATTTAAAAAGGTGTGGTATACCCCAGTAAACAATAACTGTGGTTTTGCCATCCCACGGTAAAAAATCTCTATTATTCAGGTTTTGGTAGTTTTTTCCGTAAAGAAAAACAGTAGTGTCTCCTGACTGTTGTGACACAAAAATATATCTGTTGAAAATAGTCTTGTGTAGGCCCGACATCCCAGTGTGGTTTCGCAGTTCCACGGGTCAAATCGTAGTACTATCCAGTTTTGGGCCTTTGGTATCTAAAAAAAAAGCAGTTTGAGTGTGTCGTTCACTGTTCAGCCGCAAATATCTCTATTTAAAAAAGTGTGGTATACCCCAGTAAACAATAACTGTGGTTTTGCCATCCCACGGTAAAAAATCTCTATTATTCAGGTTTTGGTAGTTTTTTCCGTAAAGAAAAACAGTAGTGTCTCCTGACTGTTGTGACACAAAAATATATCTGTTGAAAATAGTCTGGTGTAGGCCAGAGAAATAGAAGTGTGGTTTTCAGTTCTGTAGGCCATTTGTATCTAAAAAAAACAGTTTGAGTGTGTTGCTCACTGTTCCGCCGCAAATATATATATTTAAAAAAGTCTGGTATACACCAATAAATTATTATTGTGGTTTTGATGTTCCACGGTAAAACATCTCTATTATCCTGTTTTTGGCATTTTTTGCTGTATAAAAATAATAATAGTGTCTCCCTGATTTTTCAGACACAAATATATCTGTTGAAAATAGTCTGGTGTAGGCCCGAGAAATACAAGTGTGGTTTTGCAGTTCCACGGTACAAACCTCTGTATTATCCACTTTTGGGCCATTTGTATCTAAAAAAAACAGTTTTAGTGTGTCGCTCACTGTTCAGCCGCAAATATATATATATTTTAAAAAGCCTGGTATACACCAGTAAATTATCACTGTGGTTTTGCTGTTCCACAGTAAAAAATCTCTATTATCCTGCTTTTGGCATTTTTTGCCGTAAAAAATAAATAGTGTCTCCTGATTGTTCAGACACAAATATATCTGTTGAAAATAGTCTGGTGTAGGCCCGAGAAATACAAGTGTGGCTTTGCAGTTTCACGGTCCAAACCTCAGTATTATCCACTTTTGGGCCATTTGTATCTAAAAAAAACAGTTTGAGTGTGTCGCTCACTGTTCAGCCGCAAATATCTCTATTTAAAAAAGTGTGGTATACCCCAGTAAACAATAACTGTGGTTTTGCCATCCCACTGTAAAAAATCTCTATTATTCAGGTTTTGGTAGTTTTTTCCGTAAAGAAAAACAGTAGTGTCTCCTGACTGTTGTGACACAAAAATATATCTGTTGAAAATAGTCTTGTGTAGGCCCGACATCCCAGTGTGGTTTCGCAATTCCACGGGTCAAATCGCTGTACTATCCAGTTTTGGGCCTTTGGTATCTAAAAAAAAAGCAGTTTGAGTGTGTCGCTCACTGTTCAGCCGCAAATATCTCTATTTAAAAAAGTGTGGTATACCCCAGTAAACAATAACTGTGGTTTTGCCATCCCACGGTTAAAAATCTCTATTACTCAGGTTTTGGTAGTTATTTCCGTAAAGAAAAACAGGAGTGTCTCCTGACTGTTGTGACACAAAAATATATCTGTTGAAAATAGTCTTGTGTAGGCCCGACATCCCAGTGTGGTTTCACATTTCCACGGGTCAAATCGCTGTACTATCCAGTTTTGGGCCTTTGGTATCTAAAAAAAAAGCAGTTTGAGTGTGTCGCTCACTGTTCAGCCGAAAATATCTCTATTTAAAAAAGTGTGGTATACCCCAGTAAACAATAACTGTGGTTTTCCTCTTCCACGGTTCTAATCTCCTCTTTATTACCCTTTTTCCATTGATAGTGCAAGTGTAAGCTATTTTACTTCATTTACAATGGGCAAGGCGCGTGGCAAGGGACGTGGAAGTGGACGTTCTGGTGATGGTTCGTGCAGAGGACGGGGCCGTGGCCAAGGTGAAAATGTGCCACAACCAACAGCCACATCTTCTCTCTCCCACTTCTTGACCGAATTACTAGGGAAGCACAGAACAACACCAGTATTGAGAACTGATCAGTGTGAACAGGTTATTAATTGGATAGCAGACAATACTTCCAATTACCTGGGCACCACCACCTCCGGTCTGTCTTCCACACGGTCAACTCTTAGTAGCCGTGAGTCTCGACCGCATACTCCTCCTCACCCTGATGCTCCTTCCTCCCACCATGCCGAGTGTCGTCAGACAGCATGTGATCCCACACTTGGACACTCTGAAGAGCTGTTCACTGGTCCATTTCCATATTTGGGCCCCTCGCCTGATACGCTTGAAGTGGTGGAAGAGGAGATCCCATGTTGCGATGCCCAAATATTTGAACAGCCACGGCCACAGGAAGTCGACGTTGGCAATCTGTCACAAGCGGTGGACGATGACGAGACACAATTGCCAGGAAGTGAGGAGGAGGATCGTGGTGCGCAAGTGGAAGAGGAGGAGGTGGTGGATGATCTAGTAAATGACCCAACGTGGAAGGAGGACATGCAGAGTGAGGCCAGCAGCACACAGGGGGAGGGAGGCAGAGTACCCAAACAGGCAGGAAGAAGCAGTGTGGTGGCCGCAGACAGAAGGCAGGCAACTGTTCCCCGATACACCAACACGAGGGACATTGCCAGTACAAGCGGTAGGTCTTCCAGAGAGATTTATTGCCCCTTGGAAAAGAGGTGGAGGTCGCAGTAGCTTAACAAGACGGTTTTAATGCCCCTTGGAAGAGATGTGGAGGATGCAGTAGCTTAACAAGACAGTTTTAATGCCCCTTGGAAGAGACGTGGAGGTTGCAGTAGCTTAACAAGACGGTTTTAATGCCCCTTGGAAGAGACGTGGAGGTCACAGTAGAATAAAAAGACAATATCAATGCCCCTTGAAAATGTGGTCGAGGTCGCAGTATCCTAACAAGAAGGTTTTAATGCCCCTGGAAAAGTGGTGGAGGTCGCAGTAGCTTAACAAGATGGTTTTAATGCACCTTGGAAAAGTGGTGGAGGTTGCAGTAGCTTAACAAGATGGTTTTAATGCCCCTTGGAAGAGACGAGGAGGTCGCAGTGGAATAAAAAGACAATATCAATGCCCCTTGAAAATGTGGTCGAGGTCGCAGTAGCCTAACAAGAAGGTTTTAATGCCCCTGGGAAAGTGGTGGAGGCTGCAGTAGCTTAACAAGACGGCTTTAATGCCCCTTGGCATTCCCATTAATGGGGAGTGGTTCTCCCATAGTCTTTGCCTATGCCTTCCAAGCAAAAGCGGCCATAAATTAGGAGGGTGGAACTTGCAATGCTGGCAACATGGACCAAGGTCACCCTGGTGGTTTAGTGGTGGTGGAGTCTGAGGTTAAGGAGAAGAGCAAAATACAGCCGAAATGAGGAAGTGTATAATTATGTGTGGGTGTGAAGCAATGCATGGGAATTTACCTCCCGAAATAACACAGTGAATTTGACTTTATGTTACTCTGCTGTCATTTGGTGGTGATGAGAAGTCTGTCCCAATCCAGCCCTTGTTCATTTTGATAAGGGTCAGCTTGTCAGCATAGTCAGTTGACAGGCGAGTGCGCTTATCAGTTATAATTCCCCCAGTGGCACTAAAAACACGCTCCGATATGACGCTAGCGGCAGGGCAGGCCAGGACCTCCAAGGTGTACAGAGCCAGTTCATTCCAAGTGTCCAGCTTGGATGCCCAATAATTAAAAGGCACAGAGGAATCACGTACGATGCTGGTACGGTCAGCAAGGTACTCCCTCACCATATTTTGAAACTTTCCACTCCTTGTGAGAGTACCCCACGCCTCAGGGCCTGTTAGCTGGGCGGGTCTCAGAAAACTGTCCCAGAATGTTGACAGTGTTCCCCTGCCTCTGCTGGATTGGAGTTGCGTCTCTCTCACCTGTACGCCTTGGTTGGTCAACGAACTGTGACCTCTGCCGCTAGCGTGTTCAGATAGGAATTTTTTTAACAGTTCTGCAGCAAGGGCCTTCTGGTACTGCCCCATTTTTGTTGACCTCTCCACCTCAGGAATAAGAGAGTTAAAGTTCTCCTTGTAGCGGGGGTCTAAAAGTTTCACCAACCAGTAATGACTCTCACCCAACATTTTTACAATGCGAGGGTCACGGTTAAGGCATCGTAACATAAAGTCAGCCATGCGTGCCAGACTGGTAACGGGCAAGACTTCCGTGTCCTCACCATGATGACGACTGGCCATGCTCTCCTCCTCCTCCTCCTCCCCCCTGTCCTCATGCCACCCACACTAAACCGACGGTATGACAGTTGTACAGGTACTACCGTCTACAGCACATGATACCAGCTCCTGTTCTTCCTCCTCCTCCTCCTCCTCTCCCTCATTGTCCCCCAATGCACATTGGGATGAGATGAGGCTGGGCTGTGTGTAATTGCCCGCTATGGCTTCTTGATCCATCTCATCATACTCTGGCTGCAATGCCTCCTCTTTATTTCTCTGCAGAGAGCATTGCAAAAGACAGACAAGTGGGATGCTGATGCTAATGATGGCATCATCACCACTCACCATCTTGTTGGACTCCTCAAAGTTTGTCAGGATGGTACATATGTCAGACATCCAGGTCCACGCCTGAGGTCTTATGTGTGGAGTCTGACCTGAATATCGACGGCCTTGTTGCCGCTGGTACTCCACAACTGCTCTCTTCTGCTCACAAATCCTTTTCAACATGTGGAGGGTAGAGTTCCAACGTGTGGGGACATCACACACCAGTCTGTGTGCCGGAAGCTGCAAACGCTGCTGCAACACAGCAAGGGCAGCGGAAGCTGTAGCCGACTTGCGAAAATGTGCTGACAGGCGACTTACTTTAACGAGCAGATCTGGCAACTCGGGGTACGATTTAAGAAACCGCTGAACCACAAGATTAAGCACATGAGCGAGGCATGGTATGTGTGTGATCTCGCCTCTCCTCAGAGCCGCCACCAGGCTACGGCCATTGTCACACACGACCATGCCTTGTTGCAGGTTCAGCGGTCTCAGCCACAGATCTGCCTGCTCTTTCACAGCTGTCCACAACTCACAAGCAGTGTGAGGTTTATCATCTAAGCTTATGAGTTTCAACACAGCCTGTTGCCGCTTGGCGAAGGCAGTACTGCTGTGCTTCTAGCTTGTAACTGATGTGGTGATATCTGAGATGGAGACTGAACATGAGGAGGAGGAGGATGAGGTGCAGGAGCTGTACACTGTAGGGGCACCTCTGACTGACATAGGGCCCGCAATCCTCGGTGTGGGGAGGATGTGTTCTGTCCCAAGGTCAGACTGGGTCCCGACTTCCACTATGTTTACCCAGTGTGCCGTCAGGGAGATGTACCGTCCCTGGCCACAAGCACTTGTCCACGTGTCCGTTGTCAGGTGGACTCTCCCAGTAACTGCATTGTTGAGGGCACGGCAGGTGTTTTGGGACACGTGCTTGTGTAGTGCGGGGATGTTATACCGGGCAAAATAGTGTCGGCTGGTGACCGAGTACCGAGGGACGGCCACCGCCATAAGGTTGCGGAAGGATTCTGTCTCCACCAGCCTAAAATGCAGCATTTCCAACGCAAGCAGTCGTGAAATGTGCGAATTTAGGAATGTGGCCTGTGGGGCATTGGCTGTGAATTTGCGCTTTCGTTCAAAGCTCTGGGATATGGACAATTGAACGCTGCGGTGGGACGTGGACGTTGATGCTGTTTCTTGAGAAACTGCCATAACAACTGGAGACTGAGAGGAGGGGGCATTTTTGCATGCAGTATGGACAGGGGATTGCCTTGCACGCACAACAGGGGGTTCTATTACACGCACAACAGTGGAAGAAGCAGTAGTGACACCCACTGACACTAGTCGTGGACCCTGGGGTCCGCCCCACAAACTCGGGTGCTTTGCTGCCATGTGCCTGATCATGCTGGTGGTGGTCAGGCTGGTAGTTTTGTCACCCCTGCTGATGCTGGCATGGCAGGTGGTACAAATGGCCTTTTTGGGGTTATCAGCAGAGTCTTTAAAAAAATTCCAGACTCTGGAAGACCTACCGGTTGTCCTGGCAACGTCCATCGTGTTGGTGTTACGGGGAACTGTTGCCCGCCTTCTGTGTGCGGCCACCACACTGTTTCTTCCTTCCTGTTGGGGTACTCTGCCTCCCTCCCCCTCTATGCTGCTGGCCTCGCTCTGCGTGTCTGTAACATATTGACATGTCTTTCTAGTAATGAGCTCATATTTATGTCAGTGTAAATTTCCCCTGCAATGACTTTGTCCGGCCATTAGGGGTCAGCAAGAAGCAAGTAAAGAAAAAGCCCAGGGATCTGTAAAAAAGCCCTGGAAAGAGAGATCCAGGAAGACCTATGAGAAGGCGACATGCGTCTGATGCTGAGTGACGTTGGAGAGCTTGTACAGACTGCAGCCAGATGATGTGTCCAAGAAGAAACTGTGCCTTGTGAGTAACTGAGATATGTGACCTGTCACCAACTGTGTAGTCAGTTAGGGAAAGCTAGTTAGTGATTCCAATAGTGCTGAGAACTGCCTGGTCAGGTGTGCTCCAGAGATTGTGAAGGATCTGGTACTCAAAGACTCTGTGCACGTGGATACTACTAAGGAGCCCTGTTGGGAACTACACTTTGAGACTGAGATTGATTCTAATTCCTGCTTACACCTGGATGTGCTGGAGAGCTTGGTGAGAAGGAGAAGCAGATTAAACCTGTAGCCGGAGATCAGGATAATAAAGAGATTTGACCCGTGGTACTGCAAAACCACAGTTATATTTTTCTGGCCAACACCAGAATCTTTCAAACAGACATATTTGTGTCTGAACAATCATGGAGACACTATTACTGTTTTTCTTTGCGGAAAAAATACCAAAAGCTGGATAATGCAGAGATTTAAAACATGGAAATGCAAAACTACAGTTATATTTTTCTGGCCTACACAAGAATCTTTTAAACAGATATATTTGTGTCTGAACAATCAGGGAGACACTATTACTGTTTTTCTTTAGGGATAAAATACCAAAAGCTGGATAATACAGAGATGTGAACCGAGGAACGTCAAAACCACAGCTTTATTTGTCTGGCCTACACCAGACTCTTTTAGAAAGATATATTGGTGTCTGACCACTCAGGGAGACACTATTACGCTTTTTTTTACGGCAAAAAATGCCAAAAACTGTATAATACAGAGATTTGACACGTGGAACTGCAAAACCACAGTTATATTTTTCTGGCCTACACCAGAATCTTTCAAACAGATATATTTGTGTCAACACAATCAGGAAGACACTATTACTGTTTTCTTTAAGGAAAAAATACCAAAAGCTGGATAATGCAGAGATTTAAAACATGGAACTGCAAAACCACAGTTATATTTTTCTGGCCTACACAAGAATCTTTTAAACAGATATATTTGTGTCTGAACAATCAGGGAGACACTATTACTGTTTTTCTTTATGGATAAAATACCAAAAGCTGGAAAATACAGAGATTTGAACCTTGAAACGTCAAAACCACAGTTATATTTTTCTGGCCTACACTAGACTCTTTTAGAAAGATATATTGGTGTCTGACCACTCAGGGAGACACTATTATGCTTTTTTTTTTATGGCAAAAAATGCAAAAACTGGATAATATAGAGATTTGACCCGTGGTACTGCAAAACCACAGTTATATTTTTCTGGCCTACACCAGAATCTTTCAAACAGATATATTTGTATCTGAACAATTAGGGAGACACTATTAATAAGTTTCTTTAAGGAAAAAATACAAAAAGCTGGATAATACAGAGATTTGAACTGTGGAACTGCAAAACCACAGTTATATTTTTCTGGCCGACACCAGAATCTTTTAAACAGATATATTGGTGTCTGACCTGTCAGGGAGACACTATTCCGTTTTTTTATTACGGAAAAAAACGCCAAAAACAGGATAATACAGAGATTTGACCCGTGGTACTGCAAAACCACAGTTATATTTTTCTGGCCTACACCAGAATCTTTCAAACAGACATATTTGTGTCTGAACAATCAGGGAGACAATATTACTGTTTTTTTTTACGGAAAAAATACCAAAAGCTGGATAATGCAGAGATTTAAAACGTGAAACTGCAAAACCACAGTTATATTTTTCTGGCCTACACCAGAATCTTTTAAACACATATATTTGCGACTGAACAGACAGGGAGACACTCTTTTTTTTTTACGTAAAACAGGCAAAAAGCTGGATAATACAGAGATTTGAACCATGGATCTGCAAAACCACAGTTATATTTTTCTGGCCTACACAAGAATCATTCAAACAGATATATTTGTGTCGGAACAATCAGGGAGACACTATTACTGTATTTCTATACGGAAAAAATACCAAAAGCTGGATAATGCAGAGATTTGAAACGTGGAACTGCAAAACCACAGTTATATTTTTCTGGCCTACACCAGAATCTTTTAAACATATATAATTGTGTCTGAACAATCAGGGAGACACTATTACTGTTTTTCTTTAAGGATAAAATACCAAAAGCTGGAAAATACAGAGATTTGAACCTTGGAACGTCAAAACCACAGATATATTTTTCTGGCCCACACCAGAATCTTTTAGAAAGATATATTGGTGTCTGACCACTTAGGGAGACACTATTACATTTTTTTATGGCAAAAAATGCCAAAAACAGGATAATACAGAGATTTGACACGTGGAACTGAAAAACCACAGTTATATTTTTCTGGCCTACACCAGAATCTTTCAAACAGATATATTTGTGTCAACACAATCAGGGAGACACTATTACTGTTTTACTTTAAGGAAAAAATACCAAAAGCTGGATAATACAGAGATTTGACCCATGGAACTGCAAAACCACAGTTATATTTTTCTGACCTACACCAGAATCTTTCAAACAGATATATTTGTGTCTGAACAATCAGGAAGACACTATTACTGTTTTTCTTTAAGGAAAAAATACCAAAAGCTGGATAATACAGAGATTTGAACCGTGGAACTGCAAAACCACAGTTATATTTTTCTGGCCTACACCAGAATCTTTCAAACAGATATATTTGTGTCTGAACAATCAGGGAGACACTATTACTGTTTCGCTTTATGGCAAAAAATGCCAAAAACAGGATAATACAGAGATTTGACCCGTGGAACTGCAAAACCACAGTTATATTTTTCTGGCCTACACCGGAATCTTTTAAACAGATATATTGGTGTCTGACCAGTTATGCAGACACTATTAAGTTTTTTTTTACGGCAAAAAATGCAAAAAACAGGATAATACATAGATTTGATCCATGGAACTGCAAAACCACAGTTATGTTTTTATGGCCTACACCAGACTCTTTGAAACAGATATATTGGTGTCTGACCAGTCAGGGAGACACAATTACATTTTTTTTATGGCAAAAAATACCAAAAAAGGATAATGCAGGCTTTAGATACCCTTCACTAACTATTTTGGAGAATAAATCTCTCCCTTTCTCAGCAGCACTGACCCTACACTGTCTGATCCGGAGTGACTGTGTCCAAGATGGCGGTGCCCAGTTTTAAATACTCGAGGTGACGCTGTACGGCCAGCCAATCACTGCAATGCCCACAAACAACATGGTTGCGGCATTACAGTGACTGGCTGGCAATCCCTGCATGTTCATTGGCTCTGTAAAGAGCGCCAAACGTGCAGAGCGGAGACCCGAGCTCCCGCCCGAGTAACCCGGAAATGCTCGGTGCTCGCCGAACATCCCGAGTAGTGAGTTGCTCGGGCGAGTACCGAGCAGTGTCGAGCATGCTCGCTCAACACTAGTGTACACGTATAATATTGGAGCAATAAAAACTCAAAAAATTATTTTAAACAACGTGCACTCTTTTTTAGCAAAGCACATGTTTAAGTTTCTGAATTAGGAATATTTCTTCTTTAAAAAAAAAAAGATGATATGTCTCAAAACAGAGGGATCACACTTTCATTTACAAACAGAATCAACCATTGAATTCAGAATATGAATTGAGTTGTAAAATCTTCAATAAGTGATTTAATTCTATATTTGCTTGTTGTCACTGTGTGAAAACCCCAAAAAAAGCCGTTATTATGGTGCTCCTAATGCAGTATATCACAGATGTATTAATTAATCGTCAAACACTGAGTGGTGATGGTGAGACGGCTACAATAGTTCACTGTATATCACTTGAATATTGGCTTTCTATTCACAGACTGAGACTACCACTCCCATTTTCAAAATGGTACATCAGCACTGAAGAAATACACCATGATCTCATTAGGTAGTTTTCTATCCCTATCTTGTGTGCTCTTATCTCCTATTTCTAGACAGTGCATACATAAAATAGCATTCCTTAGCCAGCCCCCATGTTTAACACTGCCTTTAATTCCCCAATGATTGGCTGTGCTATTCCATGTGATCAGATGGCTACAGGGCATTATGGGGAAGCCAGTTCTGCCAAGCTAGATGCCATTGGCCTCCTCCCTGATTGTGCATCACGTGGTGCCTGGCATTTTTTTTTGCCTATCCTCACAAATTAAATCACAGATGGTTCAAATTTGTGTGAAACTGCAGATATAAGGAAATTTGACCGGAATTAGATCAATCAGAAAAACTGTAGTGACATGCCATATATTCCCTAATACCCTCCACTCCCTCCCCAATAATTTTTTTGCTGGAGGCAAGGAAGGCTAATTGTGGCCTTCACCTGGTAGTTATACTGCCCGGACTGCCAGTATTAGCTCCCACATTCTTGTACGTTTTGCACTATAATGAAAATATGACAATCTTTACAACCCCGGTTATTCAACCTTTGCAAAAAAGGACATAACAAGAAATGCTAAGTACATGTAAAAAATACAAAATTGTGACACTCACAGTATAGGTGTGATGTGAATGCTTGTCAGATTAGACTAGAAAAACAGGAATGCAAAAATAGGCATGAACAGTTGAATGTCTTAATTTTTTAAATGATATTTTTCTTTTTCTTTTTTTTTAAAGAATTTAACCTCTTCCTAAAACTAACATGATAAGAATTGTGTTTATTTACAGCAGGTTTATACTGTACTGTGGAGAAGGAAGTGATTTCAATTTTCATTTCAAGTAGCAGGAAAACTAAAATCTGCCCTGCATATATTTGTTAATTGTACATCTGTAGATTGTAAGCCCATGAGGACAGGGTCCTCTCCCCCTTTGCACCTGCCTGGCAGTCTGTTTTGTTAACATTTTTATATACAGTCATGGCCAAAAGTATTGAGAATGAGACAAATAGTAATTTTTCCAAAGTTTACTTCTTCATTTTTTGTAATGGCAATTTGCATATACTCCTGAATGTCAAAGAGTGATCAGCTTAACAGCATTTACTGTACTTGCAAAGTCAATATTTGCCCAGAAAATGAACTTTAACCCCCAAAACACATTTCAACATGATTGCAGTCCTGCCTTAAAAGGAGCCGCTAACATCGTTTTAGTGATTGATCCATTAACACAGGTGTGGGTGTTGATGAGGACAGGGCTGGCGATCAATCAGTCATGATTAAGTAAGAATGACATCACTGGACACTTTAAAAGGAGGCTGGTTCTTGGTATCATTGTTTCTCTTGAGTTAACCATGGTTATCTCTAAAGAAACACGTGCAGCCATCATTGCACTGCACAAAAATGGCTTAACAGGGAAGAGTATCGCAGTTACAAAGATTGCACCTCAGTCAACAATATATCGCATCATCAAGAACTTCAAGGATTTAGCTTCCATTGTTGTCAAAAAGGCTCCAGGGCGCCCAAGAAAGACCAGCAAGCGCCAGGACCGTATCTTAAAACTGTTTCAGCTGCGGGATCGGACTACCAGCAGTGCCGAGCATGCTCAGGAATGGCAGCAGGCTGGTGTGAGTGCTTCTGCACGCACTGTGAGGCGGAGACTCTTTGAGCAAGGGCAGGTTTCAAGGAGGGCAGCAAATAAGCCACTTCTCTCCAGAAAAAACATCAGGGACCGACTGATATTCTGCAAAAGGTTCAGGGAGTGGACTGCTGAGGACTGGGGCAAAGTCATTTTCTCTGATGAATCCCCTTTTCGATTGTTTGGGACATCTGGAAAACAGCTTATTCGGAGAAGAAGAGGTGAGCGCTACCACCAGTCTTGTCTCATGCCAACTGTAAAGCATCCTGAAACCATTCATGTGTGGGGTTGCTTCTCAGCCAAGGGAATTGGCTCACTCACAGTCTTGCCTAAAAACACAGCCATGAATAAAGAATGGTACCAGAATGTCCTCCAAGAGCAACTTCTCCCAACCGTCCAAGAGCAGTTTGGTGCCCAACAATGCCTTTTCCAGCATGATGGAGCACCTTGCCATAAAGCAAAGGTAATAACTAAATGGCTCATGGAACAAAACATAGAGATTTTGGGTCCATGGCCTGGAAACTCCCCAGATCTTAATCCCATTGAGAACTTGTGGTCAATCATCAAGAGACGGGTGGACAAACAAAAAACAACAAATTCTGGCATTGATTATGCAAGAATGGACTGCTATCAGTCAGGATTTGGTCCAAAAGTTGATTGAGAGCATGCCAGGGAGAATTACAGAGGTCTTGAAGAAGAAGGGGCAACACTGCAAATATTGACTTGCTGCATTAACTCATTCTAACTGTCAATATAACCTATTGGTACTCATAATATGATTGCAATTATATTTCTGTATGTGATATAAACATCAGACAAACACTAATAAAAACCAGAGGCCAGCAGATCATGTGAAAATATAATTTTGGTGTCATTCTCAAAACTTTTGGCCATGACTGTATACTGTATATGTTAGTTATCTAACCCCCTTTTCACATGCACAGGACCCTGGAATTAAGGGTGCTTTAAAGATAAATAATAGCATGTATGCATTTGTGCGTATACAGCACTTTAAAATACTGACTCCATAAACGAGAGTTTCACAGGCTCCTTGATTGACATGCTGAATTCTGGGAAAGCCGAATAAAATATATTAAAGTATATTTTTATATTAAATCATATTGCTAGGTTTTTATCTGTACTTTTCATACATTGTTCAGTAACTTTTTTTTAATTAAATCAGATCCCATCTAAATTCTAAACCATAAGAATAGTTACACCTAAAACAGTTCAGGCGACAGAATTCATTACATGACTATTTGGCGCATACAATGCTTTGCACTAATTTCCATGCCATCATATATGTTGAGGCTTATTGAGAAAATGTGTGATTATCTAGGATCAGTAAGCTTTTTCCTGTCTGTTGTTTTATTAACCTCAAAGCATTTACAACACATATCTAGATCATATTCACACATATTTCTTGGCTTCAGTTTAGAAAGTACCTTGCTGCTATAAAATCCATTTCACTGACATATGGACAAACAGATGGATCTTTTCTTTATGTAGATAAAAAAATGAACATTTTGTTAAATGTGAACATTGTACATTCATAAGATCAGTTTCTCAGCACTACAGTTCCTCAAAATTAGTTCCTGCCACGACCAAATGTGTGTGATTGATAGTGTTCAATTACAAAATCCATTAATGAAAAAGTGTTTCTTACTTATTATAATATGCACAGTACAGACCAAAAGTTTGGAAACACCTTCTCATTTAAAGATTTTTCTGTATTTTCATGACTATGAAAATTGTACATTCACACTGAAGGCATCAAAACTATGAATTAACATGTCCGGCGTCGGGCGTTTGCTTGATTCAAAATAGGTTCAAAACCATCAGTGGATTCTGTGGTTTCTCATTCCAGTCCAGCCAGGGCTGATGCTGCTCAGCATCGTCATCAGTCCCAACGCCTAGCTGGTCCACGAGATGTACAGGTCATCTCTCGGGTCTTTGTTCCTAGAAACATGAAGGATAGGTTGTGGAGGGAGACAGGGCTGCTAAAGCCTAAGACCAGGATTCTCTGTACTGAGCATGCCAGTGACATGGCGGACCGTGATTGGTGATTTGGGAGTCAGCTGATCCGGTGACCTGGCACCGCATGATTGGTCGCGGGAGACATCACCAATGGTGTAACGGTGGGCAGGGCTTAATCTTTAAAAAGCCCACCCACAAACATGGCGGCACTCTCTGATCTTTGAGCTCTGATGGTGTTATGTGGACGCTTGGTCTCTTGGGCTCCACGTGTGCTTTAGTTTCTGGCTGGCAGGTTTAGTGGAAATAGGCAGGCTTAGATGAAATAGGCAGGTAGCTTTATCTGACAGTCTGGCTCCGACTAAGAAGTCGCCTTACACCCCGTGCAGTCTGCAGACGCCATATTCCCGGCACCGCCTGTAAGCCACGTGGAGAGAGACTCCTCAGTCCGGTAGCACGCCGGGAGCACATATTTGCCGGCGTGAGTCACACACGCATCCTAGCACAAACTGTGTAGTCCCTGTGCTGTAACAGGACTACAGATTAGTGTTGAGCGAACATGCTCGACACTGCTCAGTACTCGCCCGAGCATCACGCTACTCGGGATGTTCGGCGAGCACCGAGTATTTCCGGGTTACTTGGGCGGGAGCTCGGGTCTCCGCCCTGCATGTTTGGCGCTCTTTACAGAGCCAATGAACATGCAGGGATTGCCAGCCAGTCACTGTAATGCCGCAGCCATGTTGTTTGTGGGCATTACAGTGATTGGCCGGCCGCACAGTGTCACCTCGAGTATTTAAAATCGGGCGCCGCTATCTTGGACACAGTCGCTCCGGATCAGACAGTATAGGGATAGCGCTGCTGATTTAGGGAGAGATATATCCTGCAAAATAGTTAGTGTAGGGTCTGTAAAGGCTGCCAGATCAAACAAACAGTCCTTCTCAGGACTAATATCCATCCCAGGTATATCAGGCAGGCAGGCAGGCTGTATAGGAGACGCAGTGGTTATACCAGCAAACGCTGCATTACAGTCCTGTGTGCTGCTCCTGTTGCTGAAATTGCTGGACTTAGCTCCAGGTCCCGGGGGCCAGGAAAAATCCTTTTTTTTTATCTAAATCCTCTTTTTTTTTTCCTCCTTCACAATGTACAAATACCCATCTTATTAACCTTTTGGTGTCCTGCCCCCCCCCAAAAAAAAAAGTGTGCCTCTGATTTTTCAGACACAAATATATCTGTTGAAAATTGTCTGGTGTAGGCCAGAGAAATAGAAGTGTGGTTTTGCAGTTCTATGGGCCATTTGTATCTAAAAAAAACAATTTGAGTGTGTCGCTCTCTGTTCAGCCGCAAATATATATATATTTTAAAAAGCCTGGAATACACCAGTAAATTATTACTGTGGTTTTGATGTTCCACAGTAAAACATGTCTATTATCCTGTTTTTGGCATTTTTTGCCGTATAAAAATAATAATAGTGTCTCCCTGATTTTTCAGACACAAATATATCTGTTGAAAATAGTCTGTTGTAGGCCAGAGAGACAGAAGTGTGCTTTTGCTGTTCCATGGTAAAAAATCTCTATTATCCTGCTTTTTGCACTTTTTGCTGTAAAAAAAAAAAAAAATAGTGTCTCCCTGATTTTTCAGACACAAATATATCTGTTGAAAATAGTCTGGTGTAGGCCCGAGAAATACAAGTGTGGTTTTGCAGTTCCACGGTACAAACCTCTGTATTATCCACTTTTGGGCCATTTGTATCTAAAAAAAACAGTTTGAGTGTGTCGCTCACTGTTCAGCTGCAAATATATATATATTCAAAAAAGCCTGGTATACACCAGTAAATTATAACTGTGGTTTTGCTGTTCCACGGTAAAACATCTCTATTATCCTACATTTGGCATTTTTTGCCGTAAAAAATAAATAGTGTCTCCTGATTGTTCAGAAACAAATATATCTGTTGAAAATAGTCTGGTGTAGGCCCGAGAAATACAAGTGTGGCTTTGCAGTTTCACGGTTCAAACCTCTGTATTATCCACTTTTGGGCCATTTGTATCTAAGAAAAACAGTTTGAGTGTGTCGTTCACTGTTCAGCCGCAAATATCTCTATTTAAAAAGTGTGGTATACTCCAGTAAACAATAACTGTGGTTTTGCCATCTCACGGTAAAAAATCTCTATTATTCAGGTTTTGGTAGTTTTTTCCGTAAAGAAAAATAGTAGTGTCTCCTGACTGTTGTGACACAACAATATATCTGTTGAAAATAGTCTGGTGTAGGCCAGAGAAATAGAAGTGTGGTTTTGCAGTTCTATAGGCCATTTGTATCTAAAAAAAACAGTTTGAGTGTGTCGCTCACTGTTCCGCCGCAAATATATATATTTAAAAAAGTCTGGTATACACCAGTAAATTATTATTGTGGTTTTGATGTTCCACGGTAAAACATCTCTATTATCCTGTTTTTGGCATTTTTTGCTGTATAAAAATAATAATAGTGTCTCCCTGATTTTTCAGACACAAATATATCTGTTGAAAATAGTCTGGTGTAGGCCCGAGAAATACAAGTGTGGTTTTGCAGTTCCACGGTACAAACCTCTGTATTATCCACTTTTGGGCCATTTTTATCTAAAAAAAACAGTTTTAGTGTGTCGCTCACTGTTCAGCCGCAAATATATATATATTTTAAAAAGCCTGGTATACACCAGTAAATTATAACTGTGGTTTTGCTGTTCCACAGTAAAAAATCTCTATTATCCTGCTTTTGGCATTTTTTGCCGTAAAAAATAAATAGTGTCTCCTGATTGTTCAGACACAAATATATCTGTTGAAAATAGTCTGGTGTAGGCCCGAGAAATACAAGTGTGGCTTTGCAGTTTCACGGTCCAAACCTCAGTATTATCCACTTTTGGGCCATTTGTATCTAAAAAAAACAGTTTGAGTGTGTCGCTCACTGTTCAGCCGCAAATATCTCTATTTAAAAAAGTGTGGTATACCCCAGTAAACAATAACTGTGGTTTTGCCATCCCACGGTAAAAAATCTCTATTATTCAGTCTTTGGTAGTTTTTTCCGTAAAGAAAAACAGTAGTGTCTCCTGACTGTTGTGACACAAAAATATATCTGTTGAAAATAGTCTTGTGTAGGCCCGACATCCCAGTGTGGTTTCGCAATTCCACGGGTCAAATCACTGTACTATCCAGTTTTGGGCCTTTGGTATCTAAAAAAAAAGCAGTTTGAGTGTGTCGCTCACTGTTCAGCCGAAAATATCTCTATTTAAAAAAGTGTGGTATACCCCAGTAAACAATAACTGTGGTTTTCCTCTTCCATGGTTCTAATCTCCTCTTTATTACCCTTTTTCCATTGATAGTGCAAGTGTAAGCTATTTTACTTCATTTACAATGGGCAAGGCGCGTGGCAAGGGACGTGGAAGTGGACGTTCTGGTGATGGTTCGTGCAGAGGACGGGGCCGTTGCCAAGGTGAAAATGTGCCACAACCAACAGCCACATCTTCTCTCTCCCACTTCTTGACCGAATTACTAGGGAAGCACAGAACAACACCAGTATTGAGAACTGATCAGTGTGAACAGGTTATTAATTGGATAGCAGACAATACTTCCAATTACCTGGGCACCACCACCTCCGGTCTGTCTTCCACACGGTCAACTCTTAGTAGCCGTGAGTCTCGACCGCATACTCCTCCTCACCCTGATACTCCTTCCTCCCACCATGCCGAGTGTCGTCAGACAGCAAGTGATCCCACACTTGGACACTCTGAAGAGCTGTTCACTGGTCCATTTCCATATTTGGGCCCCTCGCCTGATACGCTTGAAGTGGTGGAAGAGGAGATCCCATGTTGCGATGCCCAAATATTTGAACAGCCACGGCCACAGGAAGTCGACGTTGGCAATCTGTCACAAGAGGTGGACGATGACGAGACACAATTGCCAGGAAGTGAGGAGGAGGATCGTGGTGCGCAAGTGGAAGAGGAGGAGGTGGTGGATGATCTAGTAAATGACCCAACGTGGAAGGAGGACATGCAGAGTGAGGCCAGCAGCACACAGGGGGAGGGAGGCAGAGTACCCCAACAGGCAGGAAGAAGCAGTGTGGTGGCCGCAGACAGAAGGCAGGCAACTGTTCCCCGTAACACCAACACGAGGGACGTTGCAAGTACAAGCTGTAGGTCTTCCAGAGTCTGGAATTTTTTTAAAGACTCTGCTGATAACCCCAAAAAGGCCATATGTTCCACCTGCCATGCCAGCATCAGCAGGGGTGACAAATCTACCAGCCTGACCACCACCAGCATGATCAGGCACATGGCAGCAAAGCACCCGACTTTGTGGGGCGAAACCCAGGGTCCACGACCAGGGTCAGCGGGTGTCACCACTGCTTCTTCCACTGTTGTGCGTGCAATAGAACCACCTGTTGTGTGTGCAAGGCAATCCCCTGTCCATACTGCATGTAAAGATGCCCCCTCTTCTCAGTCTTCACTTGTTATGGCAGTTTCTCAAGAAACAGCATCAACGTCCACGTCCACGTCCCACCACAGCATTCAATTGTCCATATCCCACACCTTTGAACGAAAGCGGAAATTCGCAGCTAACGCCCCACAGGCCACAGTCCTAAATTCGCACATTTCACGACTGCTTGCATTGGAAATGCTGCCTTTTAGGCTGGTGGAGACGGAATCCTTCCGCAATCTTATGGCGGTGGCCGTCCCTCGGTACTCGGTCCCCAGCTGACACTATTTTGCCCGGTGTGCCATCCCCGCACTACACAAGCATGTGTCCCAAAGCATCTGCCGTGCCCTCAACAACGCAGCTACTGGGAGAGTCCACCTGACAACGGACATGTGGACAAGTGCTTGTGGCCAGGGACGGTACATCTCTCTGACGGCACACTGGGTAAACATAGTGGAAGCCGGGACCCATTCGGACCTTGGGACGGAACACATCCTCCCCACACCGAGGATTGCGGGCCCTATGTCAGTCAGAGTTGCCCCCACAGTGTACAGCTCCAGCGCATCCTCCTCCTCCACCTCCTCCTCATGTTCAGCCTCCATCTCAGATATCACCACATCAGTTACAAGCTGGAAGCATTGCAGTACTGCCTCCGCCAAGCGGCAACAGGCTGTGCTGAAACTTATAAGCTTAGGTGATAAACCTCACACTGCTTGTGAGTTGTGGACAGCTGTGAAACAGCAGGCAGATCTGTGGCTGAGACCGCTGAACCTACATCCCTGCATGGTCGTGTGTGACAATGGTCGTAACCTGCTGGCGGCTCTGAGGTGAGGTGAGATCACACACGTACCATGCCTGGCTCATGTGCTTAACCTCGTGGTTCAGCGGTTTCTTAAATCGTACCCCGAGTTGCCAGATCTGCTCGTGAAAGTACGCCGCCTGTCAGCTCATTTTCGCAAGTCGGCTACAGCTTCCGCCACCCTTGCTGTGATGCAGCAGCGTTTGCAGCTTCCGGCACACCGACTGGTGTGTGATGTCCCCACACGTTGGAACTCTACCCTCCACATGTTGCAAAGGATTTGTGAGCAGAAGAGAGCAGTTGTGGAGTACCAGCTTCAACAAGGCCGTCGATATTCAGGTCAGACTCCACACATAAGACCTCAGGAGTGGACCTGGATGTCTGACATATGTACCATCCTGACAAACTTTGAGGAGGCCACCAAGATGGTGAGTGGCGATGACGCCATCATTAGTGTCAGCATCCCACTTGTCTGTATTTTGCAACGCTCTCTGCAGAGAATTAAAGAGGAGGCATTGCAGCCAGAGAATGATGAGATGGATCAAGAAGCCGTAGCGGGCGATTACACACAGCCCAGCCTCATCTCATCCCAATGTGCATTGGGGAACAATGAGGGAGAGGAGGAGGAGGAGGAGGAAGAACAGGAGCTGCTATCATGCGTTGTAGACGGTAGTACCTGTACAAGTGTCATACCGTCGGTTCAGCGTGGGTGGCCAGAGGACAGGGGGAGGAGGAAGAGGAGGAGGAGGAGGAGAACATGGTCAGTCGTCATCTTGGTGAGGACACGGAAATCTTGCCCGTTACCAGTCTGTCACGCATGGCTGACTTTACGTTACGCTGCTTTAACCGTGACCTTCGCGTTGTCAAAATGTTGGGTGACAGTCATTACTGGTTGGTGACAGTTGTAGACCCCCGCTACAAGGAGAACTTTCACTCTCTTATTCCTGAGGTGGAGAGGTCTACAAAAATGGGGCAATACCAGAAGGCCCTTGCTGCAGAACTCTTAAAAAAATTTGCATCTGAACACGCTAGCTGCAGAGGTCACAGTTCGTTGCCCAACCAAGGTGTACAGGCGAGAGAGATGCAACTCCAATCCAACAGAGGCAGGGGAACACTGTCAACATTCTGGGACAGTTTTCTGACACCCGCCCAGCTTACAGGCCCTGAGGCACGGGGTACTCTCACAAGGAGTGGAAAGTTTCAAAAGATGGTGAGGGAGTACCTTGCCGATCGTACCAGTGTCCTCCGTGATTCCTCTCTGCCTTTTAATTATTGGGTATCCAAGCTGGACACTTGGAATGAACTCACTCTGTACGCCTTGGAGGTCCTGGCCTGCCCTGCCGCTAGCGTGTTATCGGAGCGTGTTTTTAGTGCCGCTGGGGGAATTATAACTGATAAGCGCACTCGCCTGTCAACTGACAATGCTGACAAGCTGACCCTTATCAAAATGAATAAGGGCTGGATTGGGCCAGACTTCTCATCACCACCAAATGACAGCAGAGTAACATACAGTCAAATCCACTGTGTTATTTCGGGAGGTGTATTCACATGCACCGCTTTACACCCTCACATGGGTATACGCTTCCTCGTTTCGGCTGTTTAATCTTCTTCCCCTTATCCTCAGCCTCCACCACCACTATACCACCAGGGTGCCAGCATTGCAAGTTGTAAGGGGCATTGCAAGTTGCTCCGTCCTAATTTTTGGCAGCTTTTGCTGGGAAAGCATAAGCAAATACCATGGGACACCCACTCCCTAATAATGGGACTCATGTTTGTAATATGCTGTACTGCATGGCTCTTGTAAGGGCCATTGCAAGTTGCTCCATCCTAATTTTTGGCAGCTTTTGCTTGCAAGGCATAAGCAAATACTATGGGACACCCACTCCCCAATAATGGGACTTATGTTTGTAATATGCTGTACTGCATGGCTCTTGTAAGGGGCTTTGCAAGTTGCTCCGTCCTAATTTTTGGCAGCTTTTGCTGGGAAAGCATAAGCAAATACTATGGGAGACCCACTCCCCAATAATGGGACTTATGTTTGTAATATGCTGTACTGCATGGCTCTTGTAAGGGGCTTTGCAAGTTGCTCCGTCCTAATTTTTGGCAGCTTTTGCTGGGAAAGCATAAGCAAATACTATGGGAGACCCACTCCCCAATAATGGGACTTATGTTTGTAATATGCTGTACTGCATGGCTCTTGTAAGGGGCATTGCAAGTTGCTCCATCCTAATTTTTAGCAGCTTTTGCTGGGAAAGCATAAGCAAATACTATGGGAGACCCACTCCCCAATAATGGGACTTATGTTTGTAGTATGCTGTACTGCATGGCTCTTGTAAGGGGCATTGCAAGTTGCTCCGTCCTAATTTTTGGCAGCTTTTGCTGGGAAAGCATAAGCAAATACTATGGGAGACCCACTCCCCAATAATGGGACTTATATTTGTAATATGCTTTACTGCATGGCTCTTGTAAGGGGCATTGCAAGTTGCTAAGTCCTAATTTTTGGCAGCTTTTGCTTGCAAGGCATAAGCAAATACTATGGGGCACCCACTCCCCAATAATGGGACTTATGTTTGTAATATGCTGTACTGCATGTGACGTGCCCCCTGGGCCGTGTGTACACGTGTGTGGGATACCCAGTGCCGGGTCTCTCGGGTCAGTAGTCTCCGTGGCGGTGACCCGGTCCCGTGGCTCAGGCTGGTCAAACCAGTGGCAGTCTTTCTTAGGTTTTGAGGTTAATTGTCCGACTGCGCCACACGTGGATTGCGGTCAGGGAGTACCACCGCTGCGAGGCAGACCACTGAGGCTGGTGTTGTGTGCGCAGCATAGAATGGGATAACTCCCCTCGGGAGGAGTATAGCCTCAGGGCAGTGAGTGTGGATGATGGGGGTGATGGTGCACGAGCGCAGCAGGAACGACTCAGAGTCTTTGCAGTGCAGTTCAGGGTCTTTACTGATGATTATAAGGTAGACCCTTCTGGGATTACTGGCTAGCATAAGTGGCCTGGTCAGTCTGTGAGCAAGCAGGAGTTCCCCTGGCCAGGTGGAGTTGTAGGCCTCCCCGTCTGTCTGCACTCTTCCTGGCTACCTTGCTGTAAGCAGGTAGAAGTAGCCCACGTCCCTGAGTGTACCGTGTAGTCATCACCCGTATGGCTGGTGACTTGGGGCCTTCTGTTAGCCTCCGCTCCACGACGGCGGAGCTGGTCCCTTGCTTGTGACTGAGCCTCCGGGCTTCTATGGCAAGAGGACCTGAAATCCCCTGCCGGCTGGTTCCTGCTGCTGGATATATAAGTCCTCACAGCTTCGGACTCCTGTGTCCGGTTCCTATTGTCTTCTGCCAGGGCGAGCTCTGCTTAGCTTCCAGCCCCTGGTCTTTAGCTCATAGCTCCTACAGAGCTCCTTGCTGTTACTTTCCCTTGCTCTCACTCTGACTCTGACTGTTCTCTGACTCACTCAACCACGCCCCAGATCCAGTTTATAAGGGCAGAATTCTCCCCTCCCAGGACTGGGGCAGGAGGATGTTGCATGTTTAAGGGATTCTGACCAGGAAACCTCCCACTTGCTCTCTGACGTAATATCTCTTTTACTGTGGTGACCAGACCCCTGGGGTGCCACACATGGCTCTTGTAAGGGGCATTGCAGTTCCTCATAATTTTTGGAAAGCCTTCCATTCACTGCTTGGGCCAACAGTGCATGGGAGACCCAGTTGCTATAAATCGAAAAAAAGGTTTAGTTAACGCCCTCTGACCTCCATGTCATTTCCAAGGGGCATTAGAGTGGCTCGAAATTTTTGGTAGGCAATGCACTCACTGTATGCCCTATAACTTTGTAGCCGAACCGCTCCTTTTGTTACAGAAACATATCCTACAAGACATATCTGGTTGACTGGCCTGATATTGATCTGAATGGTCCCTGTTCCTCCTGCTCTTTCTCCTTTACCACCACCTCATCCATCATTTATCACCTGAAGCTTTGTTTCAACGGGAGTCAAAGAACTGGGATAGTAGCAGGAAAACATCCAGCAATCCTCGGAGGAGGTAGGATATGCGCCAAAACGCGGACCACCTCAGGCCTAGCCACTACTACATACATGCGCTTGCATTCCAAGAAAACAAAGCAGATGCTAACTTCGATCATCATCATCATGCTCCTCACCTAGGCACTCTCAACTCCCCTGATGGAGAAGCCAAGGCCCACCGGAGGAGTCTGGTTCTCTGGTGGGCTAAGAAAAGTGTGGGGGAAGGTGACAGGAAAAATAAGGGCCGCTGGGGACCGAGTATGGACACCTGGCCACCACCTGGCGGCTGGGGACCGAGCGTTTACACCTGGCCGCCGGGCGGCTGGGGACAGAGTATGGATACCTCGCTGCCGAAGCGGCCATGAGGTAGTGGCCAGCTTCGGCCTCCTCCAAACTAAAAGGCCCGATTTCAAGTGAAAGCTAGCAGTATGGTATTGCAGCCTGCGGGTAGGTGGGTGGTTGGCTGCATATTTTCGCTTGCATTGCAAGGAATGGGGGAGGTACAATTGAGCACTGCCCTGGGACAAGGACTTGCATGGGGATAGTTGCAAGTCTGCATCTTCTGATGCGGCAAGGATCACTTCTGATGGGCACACTTTTAGACTGTGACCTGGGGGTCAGAGATGCTTCCAGGGGTCTTCCCCATGCTGATCCCTTGTCTTTTCAGCACTGTATGCATGTGTCACACAGCACATGGCCAGATAAGGTTGTAAAATGTTAAAATAACATTTCCCGGTGAACGCATTTGTCACGGGTGAAATCAATACAAAGTGCAAAAACGCATGAAAAATGCTACTTGTGAACATAGCCCAAGGTATGGAGGAGTATTTTTGTTTTTGGTTATTTATTTTACCTTATACACAAGTTTTTACCCTGGAAAGGAAATTCCTTAACATATTTCACAGGAAAACCGTTTCAGTTTAGTTTTTGAACGTTTTATTGTGAGCCCGCAAAAGTGGCTTAATACCTCTGACCACGTTGTTGACAGCAGTGACTTGGGGGTCAGAAATGCTTCCATGCTGCCCCCATGTCTTTTGAGCACTGTCACTATCGTTTTGGGCACTTTTTAGGCTTTCTACAGACTGCCGGGGGTGCTGCCGCAAAAATGCTCGGATCTCTCATAGACTAACTTTGGGCTCGTTGCTCGGGTCGAGCACCCGAGTATCACGGTAAGCTCGGCCCAAGCTTCGAGCACCTGAGCATTTCAGTGATCACTCAACACTATCAGTCGTCATCTTGGTGAGGACACGGAAGTCTTGCCCGTTACCAGTCTGGCACCCATGGCTGACTTTATGTTACGCTGCCTTAACCGTGACCCTAACATTGTCAAAATGTTGGGTGACAGTCATTACTGGTTGATGACACTTTTTGGCCCCCTCTACAAGGAGAACTTTCACTCTCTTATTCCTGAGTTGGAGAGGTCTACAAAAATGGGGCAGTACCAGAAGGCCCTTGCTGCAGAACTATTAAAAAAATTCCCATCTGAACACGGTAGCGGCAGAGGTCACAGTTCGCTGCCCAACTAAGGCATACAGGCGAGAGAGACTCAACTCCAATCCAACAGAGGCAGGGGAACACTGTCAATGTTCTAGGACAGTTTTCTGAGACCTGCCCAGCTTACAGGCCCTGAGGCGCAGGGTACTCTCACAAGGAGTGGAAAGTTTCAAAAGATGGTGAGGGAGTACCAGCGTCCTCCGTGATTCCTCTGTGCCTTTTAATTATTGTGTATCCAAGCTGGACACTTGGAATGAACTCACTCTGTATGCCTTGGAGGTCCTGGTCTGCCCTGCCGCTAGCGTGTTATCAGAGCGTGTTTTTAGTGCCGCTGGGGGAATTATAACTGATAAGCGCACTCGCCTGTCAACTGACAATGCTGACAAGCTGACCCTTATCAAAATGAACAAGGGCTGGATTTAGCCAGACTTCTCATCACCACCAAATGACAGCAGAGTAACATAAAGTCAAATCCACTGTGTTATTTTGGGAGGTGTATTCCCATGCATTGCTTCACACCCACACATGGGTATACGCTTCCTCATTTCAGCTGTTTTTTGCTCTTCTCCTTATCCTCAGCCTCCACGACCACTACACCACCAGGGTGACCGTGGTCCATGTTGCCAGCATTACAAGTTCCTCTGTCCTAATTTTTGGCAGCTTTTGCTTGGAAGGCATAGGCAAAGACTATGGGAGACCCACTCCCCAATAATGGGAATAATGTTTTTAACATGCTGTACTGCATGGCTCTTGTAAGGGACATTGCAAGTTCCCCCTTCCTAATTTTTGGCAGCTTTTGCTTGGAAGGCATAGGCAAAGACTATGGGAGACCCACTCCCCAATAATGGGAATAATGTTTTTAATATGCTTTACTGCATGGCTCTTGTAAGGGGCATTAAAATCGTCTTGTTAAGCTACTTTGACCTCCACGTCTCTTCCAAGGGTCGTTAATATTGTCTTTTTATTCCACTGCGACCTCCACCACTCTTCCAAGGGGCATTAAAAGCGTCTTGTTAAGCTACTGTGACCTCCACGTCTCTTCCACAGGGCGTTGATATTGTCTTTTTATTCCACTGTAACCTCCACCACTCTTCCAAGGGGCATTAAAACTGTCTTGTTAAACCACTCTGAACTCCGCGTCTCTTCCAAGGGGCATTAAAACCATCTTGTTAAGCTACTGTGACCTCCACATCTCTTCCAAGGGGCATTAAAACTGTCTTGTTAAACCACTCTGAACTCCACGTCTCTTCTAAGGGGCATTGACATGTTGTTTTTAATTACCTCTAACCTCCACCACTCTTGCAACGGGCATTGCATTTCCTCCTAATTTTTGTCAGCTTTTGCTTTTCAATGCATAGGCGAACACTAAGGGAGACCCACTCCCCAATAATGGGTAGAAGGTTTTTAATACGCTGTAATCCATGTCTGTTTCAAGGGGCATTGCAGTGCCTAATAATTTTTGGAAAGCCTTCCATTCCCTGCTTAGGCCAACAGTGTAGAGGAGTCCTAGTTGCTATAAATGGAAAAAATGGTTTAGTTAAGGCCCTCTGACCTCCATGTCACTTCCAAGGGGCATTGGAGTGCCTCGAAATTTTTAGTAGGCATTGCATTCACTGTATGCCTTATAACTGTGTAGCTGAACCGCTTCTTTTTGTACAGAAACATATCCTACAAGACATGTGTGGTTGGCTGGCCTGATATAGATGTGAATGGTCCCTGTTCCTCCTGCTCTTTCTCCTTTGCCACCACCTCATCCATCATTCATCACCTGAAGCTTTGTTTTAACGGGAGTCATAGAACTGGGATAGTAGCAGGAAAACATCCAGCAATCCTCGAAGGAGGTAGAATATGCGCCAAAACGCTGACCACCTCAGGCCTAGCTGCTACTACATACATGCGCTTGCATTCCAAGGAACAGAAAACTAAGGAGGTGGATGGCCTCATGATCATGAATAATTTACTCGTTGTGTACGAGGCCGACCACTGCTGCTGTCTACCTTCTGAACTTTGTGTTGAAGCCTGATTGACCCAGGACCCGCAATCCTCTATGTCTGGAGGACGTGTTGCATCCCAGTGTCCAACTGTGTCCCGGCTTCCACAATATTAACCCAGTGTGAAGGGGTCAGTGACATGGACCATTCCTGGCCACATTCACTTGTCCACGTGTTTGTGGTTAGGCTGTCCTTCCCACTAAATGCACTGGGGAGGGCACAGGTAATGTTTTGGTATGCGTGCTTGTGTATAAGGCGCACCGGGACAAATAGGGGTGGCTGGGGACTGTTTATGGACACCCGGCCACCCCCACGCGGCTGGGGATTGTGTGTGGGCACCCGGCCGCGGGGCGGCTGGGGACTGAGTATGGACACCCGGCCGCCCCCTGGTGGCTGGGGACCAAGCATGGACACCCGGCCGCCGGGCGGCTGGGGACTGAGTATGAATACCAGGCTACCGACGCAGCCATGACGTGGTGCCAGATTCCACCTCCACATGCCTAAAAGGCCCAATTTCAAGTGCAAGCAAGCTAGCAGTATGGTATTGCAGCCTGGGGGTGGGTGGGTGGTAGGCTGCATACTTGCGCTTGCATTGCAAGTTATGGGGGAGGTACAATTGAACACTGCCCTGGGACAAGGACTTGCACGGGGATAGTTGCACGTCTGCATCTTCTGATGCGGCAAGGATCACTTCTGATGGGCACACTTTTAGGCAGTGACCTGGGTGTCAGAGATGCTTCCAGGAGTCTTCCCCATGCTGTTCCCATGTCTTTTTAGCACTGTATGCATGTGTCACACAGCACATGGCCAGATAAGGTTGTAAAATGTTAAAATGACATTTACCCGGTGAATGCATTTGTCACGGTTGAAAGCAATACAAACGTGCAAAAATGCATAAAAAATGCTACTTGTGAACATAGCCCAAGGTTTGGAGGAGTATTTTTGTTTTTGGTTATTTATTTTACCTTATACACAAGTCTTTACCCTGGAAAGGATGTTCCTTAACCCCTTTCCGACCTAGTCAGTAATAGTACGCACCAGGTCGGGAAGGCCGGTTCAGCGGGGGCTCCGGCGGTGAGCCCGCACTGAAGCGAGCACATGTCAGCTGATTATTGGAATCGCAATCCACCCGCGGCTGTTAACATGTTAAATCTCTGACAGTGGCATGTAACTCGCGCTTCCGGGAGTCCTAAGCCCCGCCCATCAGTGACCCCGTCACGTGATCGCGGGTCACCAATGGGTGAGCATGACAACTCAGGGTCTGCAGCAGACGCCTGTGGTTGTCATGTCTCAATTTCTATGAGCGCCACCTAGTGGTCAGCGCTCATAGCAAGTGAGCATTTCTCCTGCATACAAGCGATCTGCTCATCGCTTGTATGCAGTAGAAGCAATCAGACAACTGCTGCTTCTAGTCTCCTCTGGAGACTATAGAAGCAAGCAGAAAGTGTAAAAAAAAGTTTTTAAAAAATAAAAAAAATAAAAAATATATGAAAGTTTAAGTCACCCCCCTTTCGCCCCATTCAAAATAAAATATATATATATATTAAAAATAAAAACACATACACATATTTGGTATCGCCACGTTCAGAATCGCCCGATCTATCAATATAAAAGAAGAATTAATACAATCAGTAAACGGCGTAACGAGAAAAAAATTTTAAACGCCAGAATTAAGTTTTTTTGGTCGCTACAACTTTGCAATAAAATGCAATAACGGGCGATCAAAACATCGCATCTACCCCACATTCATATCAATAAAAACGTCAGCCCGGCACGCAAAAAATAAGCCCTCACCTGGCCCCAGATCCCGAAAAATGGAGAAGCTAAGGGTCTCGGAATATGGCGTCATTTTTTTTGTTTTTTTTAGCAAGCTTTGGATTTTTTTTTCACCACTTAAATAAAAAAGAACCTATACATGTTTGGTGTCTATGAACTCGTAACGACCTGGAAAATAATGATGGCAGGTCAGCTTTAGCAATCTGTGAACGTGGTAAAAAAAGGACCCAAAAAACAACTGTGGAATTGCATTTTTTTTGCAGTTTCACTGCACTTGGAATTTTTTTCCCATTTTCCAGCACACGATATGGTAAAACCAGTGACGGTGTTTAAAAGTACAACTCGTCCCGCAAAAAATAAGCCCTCACGTGGCCATATTGAACGAAAATTAAAAATGTTCTGGCTCTGGGAAAAAGGGGAGCAAAAAAGGAAAACAGAAAAACACAAAGACCCATGGTCGTTAAGCGGTTAACATATTTCACAGGAAAGCACTTTCACTTTCGTTTTTGAACGTTTTATTGTGAGCCTGTAAAAGTGGCTTAATACCTCTGACCACGTTGTTGACAGCAGTGACCTGGGGGTCAGAAATGCTTCCAGGGGCGATCCCCATGCTGTCCCCATGTCATTTAAGCACTGTCACTATCGTTTTGGGCACTTTTTAGGCTTTCTACAAACTGCCGGGGGAGCCGCCGCAAAAATGTTCGGGTCTCCCATAGACTAACATTGGGCTCGTTGTTTGGGTCGAGCACCTGAGTATCACAGTGAGCTCGGCCCGAGCTTCGAGCACCCGAGCATTTTAGTGCTCGCTCAACACTACTACAGATACATTATTTATTGCCCATCTCTTGGGCAGTTAACGGAGATAGTGCGAATCCCTATTCCCATTCCGGTGTGCAGGGGATTGCTATTTAAGTTGGTTGATTTTCCTTCTCACCCGAAAGGTGTTCGGCCGCAGTCCACAAGGCTGCATCGCGGACCCTGGGTTTGGTTGCTTTCCATTATTTAATAAAGTTGTTTGCAACCGTCCCCTAAACATAACACTAGTAGAATTATATACTTAACAAAAAAGTGGGAAACAACTGAAAATATGTCTTATATGCCAGGTTCTTCAAAGTAGCCACCTTTTGCTTTGATGACTGCTTTGCACACTCTTGGCATTCTCTTGATGAGCTTCAAGTGGTAGTCACCGGAAATGGTCTTCCAACAATCTTGAAGGAGTTCCCAGAGATGCTTAGCACTTGTTGGCCCTTTTGCCTTCACTCTGCGGTCCAGCTCACCCCAAACCATCTCGATTGGGTTCAGGTCTGGTGACTGTGGAGGCCAGGTCATCTGGCGTAGCACCCCATCACTCTCCTTCTTTGTCAAATAGCCTTACACAGCCTGGAGGTGTGTTTGGGGTCATTGTCCTGTAGAAAAATAAATGATGGTCCAACTAAACGCAAACCGGATGGAATAGCATGCCGCTGCAAGATGCTGTGGTAGCCATGCTGGTTCAGTATGCCTTCAATTTTGAATAAATTCCCAACAGTGTCACCAGCAAAGCACCCCCACACCATCACGCCTCCTCCTCCATGCTTCACGGTGGGAACCAGGCATGTAGAGTCCATCCGTTCACCTTTTCTGCATCACACAAAGACACGGTGGTTGGAACCAAAGATCTCAAATTTGGACTCATCAGACCAAAGCACAGATTTCCACTGGTCTAATGTCCATTCCTTGTGTTCTTTAGCCCAAACAAGTCTCTTCTGCTTGTTCCCTGTCCTTAGAAGTGGTTTCCTAGCAGCTATTTTACCATGAAGGCCTGCTGCACAAAGTCTCCTCTTAACAGTTGTTGTAGAGATGTGTCTGCTGCTAGAACTCTGTGTGGCATTGACCTGGTCTCTAATCTGAGCTGCTGTTAACCTGTGATTTCTGAGGCTGGTGACTCGGATAAACTTATCCTCAGAAGCAGAGGTGACTCTTGGTCTTCCTTTCTTGGGGCGGTCCTCATGTGAGCCAGTTTCTTTGTAGCGCTTGAAGGTATTTGCAACTGCACTTGGGGACACTTTCAAAGTTTGCCCAGTTTTTCGCACTGACTGTCCTTCATTTCTTAAAGTAATGATGGCCACTCATTTTTCCTTTACTTAGCTGCTTTATTTTTGCCATAATACAAACTCTAACAGTCTATTCAGTAGGACTATCAGCTGTGTATCCAACTGACTTCTGCACAACACAACAGATGGTCCCAACCCCATTTATAAGGCAAGAAATCCCACTTATTAAACCTGACAGAGAACACCTGTGAAGTGAAAACCATTTCCGGTGACTACCTCTTGAAGCTCATCAAGAGAATGCCAAGAGTGTGCAAAGCAGTCATCAAAGCAAAAGGTGGCTACTTTGAAGAACCTAGAATATAAGAGATATTTTCAGTTTTTTCACACTTTTTTGTTAAGTATATAATTCCACATATGTTAATTCATAGTTTTGATGCCTTCAGTGTAAATGTACAATATTCATAGTCATGAAAATACAGAAAAATCTTTAAATGAGAAGGTGTGTCCAAACTTTTGGTCTGTACTGTATATATACATATATAATACATGCATATACTGTATATATACATATATATATATATAATTTTTCTTGGGGATAAACACAGATTATTGACATATTTTGAAGACTGTAATTGCAATGCATGTGATAGCGTAAAGGCAGGTTACAGAATAGCATATAATTACACACAGAGGTATGTGTAGACTTTTGCAGTGCAAAACTTTTACTGTACAATTTATGCATTCATATTCTTTCAATGGGTGGGCTTATAGCTTTACACAAGTGGTACAACAGGTCCCTGATTTTTATTCAGAGATATAGAATTCTGGGACCATGGGGTCTCTCTCACTTTGTCAATATTATTCAGCACCTCAACACCTTTAGAATCAGGAGGGATATGTAATTTGGCCTATGTCTTAATGGTTATGATGTACTGGAAAGAAACAGTGTCACAGGCCCACACAATCTGCATACAGATGCAAATTGGCATGAGTGGAACAGGCGGTCATGAGAGGTGGTCAGTTCTCCTTCAATGGAAGTTTTCAAACAGAGGCTGGACAGACATCTGTCTGGGATGGTTTAGTGAATCCTACATTGAGCAGGGGGTTGGACACGATAACCCTGGAGGTCCCTTTCAACTGTAACATTCTATGATTCAATTATCTATATCTCATGCAAGCTCTATTCATGCACTTTTGTTCTCTGAAGACAGCATTTCTACTTAGCTAATTGATGTAAGCAAAATGCCTTAAGCCTTAAGTTGCATGTGATCACTTGCTCGGGATCACTCCTTCCACCACATAGCCTTAATCATGCTGTAACAAAATGGAAGAGGCAATCTAACTTCACGGTTTAAGCTACAACAATAAGAAATGTAACAATATGTATCATAAAGAAATTATTGGCTGTGAAGCTGTATTCAATTTGAAACTGTATTTATTTGTAATCCCTTCCCGAAATGGCCAAATTCGGTTGTTTCATACTTTTTTTCCTCCTTTTCTGCCAACAGCCATAACTTTTTTGGTTTTCTATCCACATAGATGTTTAATGGCTTTTTTAGTGGTACGAGTTGTGCTTTTGAGTGACTCCATTGGAGTCCATCTGTGGTTGTTACCACTACCAACTTGCCCAGAACATGTATGGTGGATGTAAGTAAGGGGTTAAAATGCTTTCTTATTTTGCTATAGAGGTTAAAAAGTACATGAAAAAGAAAAGGGTATTTAACCTGATATATAACGCAACAAAAATAATTTTTGAAACATTTATTAAGCCTCACAGATATCCAACAAACAGACAAAAAAAAACATTTAAAACCATGTTAAAAACTCACACCTTCAAAAGATTAACAACCTGATGAGGTCAACTAATTCACCAAAATATTTTATCACAGCTGATAAATACAACTGCAAGTAAAAAATCATATTGCGCAATAAATAAAATTTGTTGGACTACTTGTTGTGTCTTAGCCTATGAAAATTGTTCCCCTTTTTGTTGTGTATGCTTCTATAATGTACGATACTCCTTAGTATAGAACTAAAAAAATTGTATAATTTCAATGTCATGTTTCTTTGAGTAGCAAGTTAAACACTGTTTGGCTCTGTTTGCATATTTGATGGATTTTCCACTTTACTGAAAGTCAACGAAACACTGATAAATTTAAAATAACAAATGGAGCAGTTACTCACTCTCTCCACGTCCAGGGATGGCTCTCTGAATTTGGTGTTTTGCCTTCTTAATAGCGATCACAGCAATTTAGAAGGTTGAGATAGGAAGGGGCGTTTTCTGGCATATAGGCCCCTAAAAGTTTTTTAGGGAAAATGACATATTGCTGCTAAACTTTTAACCTTTCAATATTTATAAAAAAAATGTGTTTAAAAAATGATGCTGATATAAAATAGACACGTGATAAACGTTATTTATTACTTATTTTTAGTGGTATGACTATCTGTTTAATGGCTTAAAAAATAAAATTTCAAACACTGTGAATTTCTCAAAATTGTAATCAAATTTCCAATTTTTTGATGAATAAAGCAAATCATATCAGCCTAAATTTACCACGATCATGAAGTACAATGTGTCATGAAAAAAAATATTTTCAGAATCACTAGGATATGTTGAAGCATTTCAGAGCTATTTACCACATAAGGTGACACTGGTCAGATTTAAAAAAAAATGCCTGGTCAGGAAGATGAAAACTGGCTTCAGCAGGAAGGGGTTAAAATATTTTTTTAAAATTCACTGAACTGCTTTTTTTTATAGAACCATTCAAGAATTGGAATATCTGAACAAAAAGTTGTTCTACCTTTAATAATAATAATAATAATTCACTGGTCAACGTAATTTTTCTGGCAAAAGGTTCTAAAACATATTTTAAGTCAATTTTGGCTGCTGATTACGAATACAAACTCCGTTTTTGCCTATCACATCAGGATTTCGAGATATTTTCAATTTTTGATGAAAATGACTCCTATCGAATGTTTTTTGGTAAAAACACATGATTTTCGGTACTACATTTTGTATATTTTTAATCAAGGAATAACAAAGATTACAAAGTCTATGTACAGCAAATCAAATATACTTACAGAATTAAACTGCAAAATTTAAAAACACATATATATGGCACACAGATGAATGGAAAATGGCAGTTATTTGAACTTTCTTTTCTTGGCTGATCTGTGATGTACAGTATCTGGGTTGTCTCTCATCAAGCTCCAGCAATAGTCAGCCATCATATGTGAGTCCTACCGTCCTTGATACCGTTCTTCCATTGTTTTAAAGTCCTTATGAAAACGCTCCCCTTGTTCTTCGCTCACATCCCCAAGGTTCTCTGGAAAAAAGTCCAAATGGCTGTGTGAATAGTGAATCTTGATACTCATTCTACATCCAAGATTTTGCAGACTCATTAGTGGCTCTTCCACAATCTCTTCATAGTTGTCTGCTTTCTTATTCCCTAGAAAATTCTGCACCACATTACAAAATGCATTCCAAGCTCTTTCTTCTGTCTCATTCATTGAAGTGATAAAATTTGGGTCTCTCATAAGTGTTCTTATTTGAGGTCCATCAAATATTCCAGCCTTTTTCTTCTCTTCACTAAGACCAGGAAAAGTTGAACATATATAGTTAAAGCATTCTCCACTGTGATTGAGAGCTTTGACGAACTGCTTCATCAATCCAAGTTTTATGTGCAAGGGAGGACAGACAATGTTCTTCCTATCCACTAGAGGATCATGGATGACATTCTTATCACCAGATGCCAAACTCTGTCGCTGAGACCATTCAGTTTTCACCCAATGCTCAGCTGTAGCTCTACTGTCCCAGTTGCACAGAAAACAAGGGTGTTTTGTGTACCCTCCTTGCAGACCCAAAAGAAAGTTAACCATTTTCAAATCAACACAAATTAACCACCCATGAACATTATATTGTAACCTCTCTAGAACAATCTTGATGTTTTTATATTCTTCTTTAAGTTTTACAGAATGACCTATTGGTACAGAGCCATACTTATTTCCATTGTGTAACAGAACACATTTTAAACTTCTTTGGAACTATCAATAAAAAGCCTACAATCCCTTGAATCATATGCTGGAAGTCCCATAACAAGAAGCAGCCCTTCAACATCAGTACAATAGACAAGCTGGCCATCTGAATGGATGTACTTCCACAATTCTGCTTCCCTGTTACGATAAAATGAGACACTTGTACCGGGTTTCAACATTCAATTCTCTTGTAGTCTTGAAGCCAATAGTTCAGCAGACTCTTTTGATAGATAAAGATCTCTAACCAGATCATTCAAAGCAGACTGAGTAAACAGAATTGGTTAGTCACAATCTTCATCACATGGCTGAAAAATATCTGGACTGTCTTCTTCATCAGTATAACAATGTGAGGAGAGATCTGTGTCAACGTTTTCTGAAAGCGCAGTAAATTTTGGAACAGGTATGTCTTCACTATGGGCAAGTGGTCGAATAGCTGAAGGGATACTCGGGTATTGCAAATATTGCTTGTTTTTCCAATTGAAACCTTTTACATCAACAAGGCAGAAATAGCAGTTTTCTACATGATTGCTTGGTTCTCTCCAAACCATAGGAACTCCAAACTGAAGTTTAGCATTCTTTCCTTGAGACCATGATCTCAAGCTCTCAATACAGGTTTTGCACACTTTGTGAGGAGCCCAATGCTTGTCTTGGTCTTCAAGTTTTACTTTGAAGTACGCAAAGTCAGTAATGTTGCACCTCTGAGTCTTCACAGTAAAGTTTCCACAGATGTAACGAAAAATATTTGGGTCATTTGAGCACTGTCTTCTGTGAGATGTAGAGGCCATTGTTAGATCAGCAAAACATCCTGCACAGAAATACAAGATAAAAGTTGTTAGCTTCCTGAGTTGTTCATTGAATTTCTGTCCCCCCCCCCCTCACACACACCTTAGGTATTGATTCACAAACAAAAAACAGAAAACCAGCAGGATAAAAACATTAAATATCAAAATTCTTAGAAAATTTCAATAAATAAAACAGTACCTGCACACGACTGTTGTGTACGTTGAAAACTGTTTTTTTACTTTCTTATCATAACAAATGGGAATTATGCTTGTTCAAAGAAAACAAAGATATTCTCACATTTATTATGAGACTAAATGAAAGCTAAATTGATCTTAGTGAACCGTATAAACCGGTACTTTTCATACACTACTTATATTTTTCATGGAATTCATGAAAATGGGCTATATACCTATAGCGCAAAAACGTGATGTGATAGAGAAATTATAAGATCAGATTTGAATTCAGCACCCTCAAATTAGTCTAAAACTGTTCTTAAAGTCCATGCCAGAAAAAAAAAATTTTTTTTTGTAGACCAGTGCTTTATTTATATAGCGCCAACATATTCCGCAGCACTTTATAATTCAGAGGTTAATATACAACAGTCATAAGTAACATAGCTAAAGATAATACAATAATTAAAGCAAAAATAATGATGACCCTGCTCGTAAGAGCTTACAATCTACAATGAGGTGGGGGTGACACAAAGTACAAATGCTTATTTACAATGAAGGTCCAGCCATCTTGACGGGATGAGGGATAGATAAAGACTGCAAGAGCTCGTTATCAGCCAGTATTTGTAGTGCTTTTGGGTGCGGTGGAGTTTGGTGGAGACTTATGTTTGGAGAAATAATTAATGGGCTATGAAAAAATATAAAAGGACTTTGATTAGGGAACGTGAAAAACCACCCTAAACAGGTGTGTTTTTAAGGAGCGCCTGAAACTATGTAAGTTGTGGTTCATCCTAATTTCTTGGGAAAGAGCATTCCAAAGAATAGGTGCAGCTCGGGAGAAGTGTTGGATCCGGCAGTTGGAGGTACGGATTAGTGCGAATGTTAGTTGAAAGTTGCTTGCGGAGCGTAGAGAAAAGGTAGGCCGATAATCAGAAATGAGGGAGGAGATGTAGGAGGGTGCTGCGCTGTGAAGAGATTTGTGGGTGAGAGCAAACAATTTAAATTAGGTCCTGTATGGGCAGCCAGTACAATGACTTTCACAGAGCGGAATCATTTGAGTAACGATAAGCCAGATAGATGACCTTAGCTTCTGCATTAAGGATGGACTGTGTTTCGGGTCCGGGAGGTGAAACCTCTGTGCTTTGGTACAAGGAGGGACCAGAAAGGCGTGACTAAGTACCTACTCGGCCTGACCAAGGTCACACGGTGGCTTAGTCGACTCCGTGACCCAGGGAGGGACCGGGCAGGTGGACCACGTGCCACTCTGGGATGGACTTTGTGTGAGAGCAAGTGACTCCCACTGGACAGATGGCTGGAACTGACCGGTACAGCGGATGAGCATGGCAGGAAGGCTGATGGGTGGTCCGGGTAGATAAGCAGGCTGGTTCGGCAGAAAGCCAGACGGGTGCTCCGGGTAGACAAGCAGACGGGCATGGCAGGTAACTGGCTGGTGCTCCGGGTAGACTGGCTGGCGGGCACGACAGGTAACAGGAAGGTGCTCCAGGTAAGCTGGCTGGTGGGCATGACTGGTAACTGGCAGGTGCTCCAGGTAGACAGGCTGACGGGCACGACAGGTAACTGGCAGGTGCTCCAGATAAGCAGGCTGGCAGGCACAACTGTAGACAGACTGGAGGACAGAACTGTTACACAGGCTGGTGGGCTGGACTGACAGACAGACTGGCAGGCAGGACAGACAGGCAGCGGGACCTGAGGGCTGGAGCGAGTGTTAGCACACGGAACAACAACCTTGCACAGGCACCTCCATTTTGGAGGTGGTGCCTTATATAGGGGAAGTCCTCCGGCCATTGGCCGGGGACTCTATAGGACGGCGCACGCGGCCCCTTTAAGAGGAAGGGAGCGCACGCGTGCCCTAAGCACAGTGCCCGGGAATCTGCACGCGGTGCGCACCATAGCAGCTGGGGAGCGGGAGGACACTGGACCTGGACCACGGCGGTGAGGGGAGCAGCGTCTCTGCCCATCAGGAGGCAGAGATACCGATGCTGCAGAATGTAAGTTGGCTATATACGGTTTTACTGTCAGCACAGTTTTACCATGGTGGGGTGTTGTCAAACAGACCTCAAACGTTATTTTATCAAGAGATGAGTAGAAACCTGGAAAAAGGGTTATGAATATAGCGTTCTTGGACTTTTCAAAGGTGTTTAACAGGGTCTTACATGGATGCCTAATGAGTAAAGAGCCATGGCATTTTTTTAGTTGATTAAGCCTTATGAGGGCTTTGTTTCTGCAGGATAAGTCATAGTTTTGAATGACACCATTCCTTTAAATCTATCATGCACTGAAAAACATGAAATAAATTCCAAATGGGATAAAATTGTGAACAAACTGCAATTCTGCCATTATTTTTCAGATTTTGTTTCTACAAAGTTCATTACGTAGCAAAAATGACCTAGAAATAGGATTTTCCAACTCAGTATGATTACAGTGATAACAAACTTCTATAGTTTCTTTTAATATGAGTAGTGAAAAACATTCTGAATTCTATATAAAGAAAATATTTTTTGAAATTTTATTTTCTTTTGTTTTTGGTGTTGAATGTACTCTTTAAAGAAAATTGTATATTGATAGACTGGACTTTTATGGATGTGGCAATATTAATTATGTTTAATATATATATTTTTTTATCTTAAAACTAGTTAATGAGGGGTTATTTAAACTGCTATGTTTTTTATTTTTTGTATTTTACTAATTTTTTTTTTTTTTTTAACTTATTTTTTAGCTTGCTTAGGAGAGTTAAACCTGAAAATATTTGATCAAATATACCATACTCTGCAATAATATAATATTGAATAATACACTAGAAATGGAAATCTAATTTGAAGCACAGCCTATTGCTGAGTTTGAGTAGTACTGTAAAGGACATATTGATATTCGTGCAATAGCTACTCCATTTTTGCAGCTTGCTCCTAAAATCATGTTATTATTACTATATACATTCTTTCATCCTTTTATCCTGCTTCACATGCAATTTTCTCACAAGAAATTTTTCTCTCAAGAACATTCTATGAGATACCCTGCTCCTGTTATCTAACTAGTCTGAGCTGGGATGTGTAACCTTGTAACTTTCCATCATGCACTGAACTAAAGATAATATGACCATATGTGTGTGTCCGTAATAATTGTACTAACATTGGTTCAAGCCTGTAGTATGGATGTAGGTGATTAGCTATTGATATACTCAAAACAATATATAATGCTAAGTAGAAATAAACGGGGTTAGAGATTCTCGAATCCTCCCATACAGAGCTTTGCCTCCATCTGGTTTCCTGATTGCAATCAACCTTGTAACATAATAATTTGACACTCACTTGGTCAACTGTGAAGGGTCATTACTGCCCTCCCTCAACAGCTTGGTGCCGTGACTCAGATCCCTAACCAGGGACGCCCCACCACCCAAGGACGTCCACAAAGAGAGACTTGCTTTCGGCCTCCCCCACTGGAATTGGGACTGATCATCCCCCACAAAAGCCACGGTAAGTGCACGAGTTCTTTACTAGTGATACTGACCGTTTGGCGTGGTTTCCTCGTGGTGCGTGGTTGTTTGCAGTATCTCCAGATGTCCTGGTTGGATATAGTCAGAGGTGAGACTATAGGGGTGTATACCCATTAGGGGTCTGATATTGATAACTTTTAAAACAATACCACCTCGGATTGACAAGTGAATATTGTATGAAACTTCCTTAACTTCTGACAAAGATTCTTAGGAGACTAAACACTATTAGTTTCAGTCGCGGCAGGTAATTGAAGATTTTGTAGGACACGCACACAGATAGAAGTATATCGAGTGTCCGGAGAGCTGCTGGCGAGAGCTCTCCTCCTTTCACCTAGTGCCGTACGTGACTCCCCCAACGGGAGGGGTGAGTCAGTGGAACAGCAGCTGAGGCCGGCTGGACTCGCACTGTGCACAAATGAAGGATTTTTGTCAGTCGAAAGGCAGCAGTACAGTGATTAATCAATGTTTCTGTGGAGCAGAAAGAAAGTGTCTCCCCCTCAGGAGGGAGAGGATTTGATGACTATCATGGTCAGTTGAGAAGGGAAAAGATCATTTAACCCTAGAACACATGACCATAAAAATCTACTTTGTCACATACCTGGGGCCTTTTAGGCCCGTGTGCAAATAGCATGGAATAACTCAAACAAAAATGACAAACAACTATATACCTGAGGAATACCTAGAGTTTCAAAACTCTAACTAAAGAAATCTTGCAGAAAATAGAAAACAATTAACAGGGCGGGCCTGCGAGGCCCCTGGTATGCGTTCTAGGGTTAAGAATGCACCAAAAGTGTTTAAGGTGTTTAACTTTCCCATGGAGGGGAGACTTCTGCCTACATTGTGGGACGAAGGAATCCAGCAGAAAAGGGGTAGACTAGTTGACTGTGGATGGTTGGAAGATGCTGAAAAGTTTAGGAAAGTTGCACATGAGATTTGTGATGAAGGATATGTTGAAATAGAGGAGGAGATGGCGGGTATTCAAAACCATTCCTCCCACCTGCTCCCGCCATGGTCCACACTCCATTCGGGGAGACCCAGGGTCCTCTGAACTCTACCATATTCACCCTCTCCCGAACTGGGGAAATAGAACATGGACACGAGTACCAGGAGGTGGCGTCTGTTTTACTGAGTGGTCCTTCGGAATTTTCCACTATACTGAAAATAGGCATGGGGAGTATACCGCAACAGCAAGTTGGGATCATTGTAAATGCAGCAAATGCAAGACCACAGCATGGGGGGGGTGGCTAGCTGCAGAAATATGTCGTCTTGGGGGAACTAGAATACAAACTGCATCCAACGATCACATACGTGACCACGGTCCGTTAAGAGAAGGAGAGGTGATGGCTACAAGAGCCGGACAGCTATCATGTCAGTATGTTGCGGTGGGACCAAAATATGATCCCCTGGATGTACCCAGGTCACAACACCTGCTTACAGAAACAATTCAGAACACCATAGCATACGCATGACAGCTTCATGCAGTCCCAACCCTAGCCCTAATCAGTTTGCAAAGAACATGTCTAGCTGTCTGCTGCCATGGCTACTGGACAACTCTGAGGTAGTACTATTATAAAATGTGGATGATTTTCTCTTGTGTGCCCCCTTGGAGCAAATGTCCATCAGGACCAGTGTTAGCCTCCTCAAGCATCTAGCAAAACTGAATTGTCGAGTCTCAGCCTCGAAACTTCAGTTTTGCCTCAGTCAAGTGGTTTTCTTAGGCCACTGCCTCACTCAGGGTGCCAGACATCTCACAGAAGAAAGAATAATGGCCATCTACCTACTACCTTTCCCAAAAGATCCCATAGAGCTGCAACGGTTCCTCGGACTATGTACATATTGCAGACAATGGATCCCAGACGCCTCACGTCTGATACAACCCTTATATGATGCACTAAAAGAAGACACTCTGGCTGATGTAAACAACAAAGACCACCAAGAACAGCTGCAACAAGCCTTTGAGCAACTAAAATCAAGGATAATGACAGCCCCTGCCCTTGGAAACCTGGATTATGATCAACCTTTCCATTTGTATGTCTCCGAGACAGGAGGGCATGCAGTCGGGGTACTCACGAAGAGACACTGTACAAAGCAGCACCCAGTCGGTTATTACTCAGCACATCTGGACCCGGTAGCTAGGGCCTCCCCCAGCTGTCTATGAGCGGTTCACACCACACAGCAGTTACTTGAGAAGACGGCGGACTTGATCCTTGGACATGAGGCTCACATTTATGCTCCACACGATATTGCGGCTGTTTTGGCTTTACAGCAACTTAAACATCTGTCCACACAGAGACACCTGCGGCTGTAATGTTCGTTGATTTTGCCAGAAAATGTGAAATTACAGCGGTGCACCACCATCAACCTGGCCACCCTGCTACCAGCACCTGAAGGAGAGGGGAAAGAGGCTCCACCACATGACTGTCTGGAACAAATTACTGCGGAGTCAACTCCACTTGTTTTAGTGGGGGAAGTACCCTTGGATGATCCAGAACTTACATTATATACGGATGGATCCAGATATGCTGACACCTCTGGCAGGTTTCATACTGGATATGCTGTCACAACTGAAGATACATTGGTAGAGGCTGCAGCCTTACCTCACAGTATGTCAGCACAGGAAGCAGAGCTCAAGGCTCTGATTGCTGCTTGTCAACAGGCCGAAGGAAAATGTGTGAATATATTTACTGACTCGAGATACGCCTTCAGGAGATCGGGGCAAGGAGATGCTTTGTCACGACTGCAGGTTCTCCTATGAAAAATGCTGAAAGCATCAGACAATTGATCGAAGCGGTACAGCTACTAAGACAGTTGACTGTTGTAAAGGTGAGAGCTCATGCCTGACAAGACTCACCTGAGGCAAAAGGTAATGCACTTGCTTATCTCCATTCTAAGCAAGCAGCTCTTCTTCCAGCATCCATGTCCATGGCTGTTACGCGGCAGCAGACCAAACAGCTAAACTCCGTGCCAACCCAGGATCAACCTGCAGAAAATCATCAACCGGTCCCTCCAATCACAAAACTACGCTCCACACAGCAGAAAGTCTCTAAAGAGGAACGCCAGTCATGGAAGGAAGCAGGTGCTAAATTGATAGATGGCCTATGGAAAAAGGAACAACTGTATTGTTTGCCTCGACTCCTATATCCTGCCGTTGCAGCCTGGGCCCATGGATCGGTGCATCGAGGGAAGAATCAAGCTTGGCTACTGGTACAGAAACTCTGTTGGGCCCCAGGAATTTCCACCATGTTGAGAGCACAAAACAAAGGTTGCACAATATGCCAAACCTGCAACCCAGACAGATTACAGAATGTACCGACAAAACACTTTGCTAAACCAGAGTATCCGTTCCAACGATTGCAAGTTGATCATATCACTCTCCATAAAGCAGGACGATATGAATACTGATTAGTGGTAGTGGATATGTTTTCCAGATGGCCAGAAGCATTCGCCATTCCAAACATGACTGCCAAGACTACCACCAAGGAGCTAGTCTCTGAAGTTGTTTGCCGGTATGGAGTCCCAGAAGTAATCAAAAGTGATCAAGGACCAGCCTTTTACTCATGCGTATATCAAGAAATACTTACCATGATCGGATCAACAGTGGCATTACATACTCCTTACCATCCACAGTCAAGTGTGTTACGGATCCGGGTGGTGGAACCTCTGTGCTGCGATGCAAGGGGGGGCCCAGAGGGGCGTAAATAAATATCAACTCGGACCGACCCTGGTCGTACGGCGGCTAACGACTCCGTGACCAGGGAGGGACCGAGCAGACTGACCAGGTGCTACTCTGGGGACGACCTTGTAAGGGAGCAGGTGACTCCCACGGGTCAGATAGCTGAGACTGACCGATACTGCAGATGGGCACAGCAGGCTGGCTGATGAGAGGTCCGGGTAGTTTATCTGGCAGAGACAGAAGGCGACAGGCAGAAGTCTCTAGGTAGGCTGTCAGGTGGTAAAGGCAAGTGACAGGCGGGAGCCTATAGGTAGGCTGTCAGGTGGTCACGGCAAGTGACAGGTGGGAGCCTCTAGGTAGGCTGTCAGGTGGTCATGGCAAGTAACCGGCAGGAGCCTCCGGGTAGGCAGACAGGTGGTCACGGCAAGTGACAGGCGGAAGCCTCTAGGTAGGCTGTCAGGTGGTCACAGCAAGTGACGAGCAGGAGCCTCAAGGTAGGCTGACAAGTAACAGGCAGGTGCTTCCAGGTAAGCAGGTGGGTGAAGCCCATAGACAGACTGGTGGACTGAATGGAAGACAGACTGTCAGGCTGGAGAGTAGTCAGGCTGGCGGACTGGATGATAGTCAGGCTGGCGGGCAGGACTTGAAGTCAGGCTAGCAGCAGGACCTGAGGGCTGAAGCAGAGGTTAGAACACTGTGCATCAACTGTTGCTTGGGCACCTCCATTTTGGAGGAGGTGCCTTATATTTGGGAGGACCTCCGGCAATTGGCCCTGGACTCCTTAGGGCGGCGTGCGCGGCCCCTTTAAGAGGAAGGGAGTGCGCGCGCGCGCACCCTAAGCAGAGTGCCCGGCAGCAGAAGCAGGAAGAGGAGCGCTGGAGGACGCCGGTAAGGAAGCGCGGCAGTGAGAGGGACAGCGTCTCTGCCTTTCAGAAGGCAGAGACGCCGATGCTACAAAGTGGCAAGGTGGAGAGATTGATTGGCACACTGAAAAGGCAATTGACCAAAATGATGCAGAAGACTATGGCCCAGTGGCCTGAGCTCCTTCCTATTGCACTATATCACATACGCACCACCCCCATAGGGAAAGATAAACTGTCACCCTATGAGATACTGTATGGGTCACAACCAGCTATAGCTAGATTTTCCCCCCAACAATTATCAGAAGAAACAGATCATGTTGTGCAGTATGTGATTCAGCTTACCAACGACTTAACTAACACCCATGCGTTAGTATCATCTTCTATTCCAGATCCAGCTGATGCAGAAGGTTGTCATACCCTCAAGCCCGAAGATGCCATACCAAGTGCTCCTGACAACCCCAAAAACAGTAAAACTTGAAGGGAAGCCAACATGGATCCATGCTTCACACTGCAAATGTCAACCATCCTGAGATGTTTTTTGGTAATATGTATGGTTAGACTAGTCAATACCTGGAATAGCCTACAGCATAGTACTGACCCTTTTAATAACAAGTTCATTACTCACCACCAGATTTTGGTACAAGAATTGAGTCAATTAGAGAACAACCAGATCAATGACTGTTGGATATGTACTCACTCACCAGTTTCAGCCGCTAGTATGCCTTTTCTGGCAGTCCCAGTCACTCTGGAAGAATTACTAAACTGGCCCAATTGTAACGATGCCCTTGCTAATAACGCTACTAAGTTTAGTAGACTATGGAACACCACTGTAGGTATACCAGTAGCTGGGTGGGTGGATCTCCCCTGGTGGCAAGGAAATCTTACTGCCACCAGTAGACACCTACAATTTCTTGCCCGTAACGCAAACAAGTGGGTGCCCAGAAACAAGTCTTTCTTGACTAATTTAGGCTTCATATCAACTGAAGGTCTACAAATCAGTTTTAATGCTTCCTTTAGTACGGCAGATGCTTTTAAACCGTCATTGTTGGAAAGATACATTCATAATCATTCATGGGTACATGCAAATCTGTTTATAAAAGGTACCAATGACACATGTTATAAAATATCTGTTAACATCCCTTGCACTGAATTTTCTGAATATAAGCCTAGTGATCCAACATGTGGCAATCCGGATGTTGGATATTGTAGCTCCCTGGGACAAATGCCTTCATTAGTGTATGTTATCAAATAACACAGTTTTTATCGATTTGGTGCATAAATTAGTATTACAGCACTCTGCTTTATGGGATCTGCCATCAGCCACATATTGGGTCTGTGGGAATAATGCATACAAATAGCTCCCAGTCAGAGTAGGGGGGACTTGTACGTTGGCCCGGCTAACTCCATCCACTTATCTTATTCCCTATAGTAAAGTAGATATGAGAGCCATCCCCCTTCATACCATCTATAAACGTGCCAAGGACAACACCCCACGCCCATCAGGAAGACCTCATTTAGTACAAATGAGTATACCCAATAAGATAGCCAGTACTGTTACCCTATGGTAACACAAATGTGGGACAAATTAGTGGAAGTCACTGACTACTTAGATGACCAGATTTGGAGTTTATTGAAAGTAATTAATACTACTGTTGTGGTGCAGAATCAACTTATTATAGTAGCCAATCAACATACTTCAGTGCTGGACTATTTGACAGCAGCTCAAGGAGGGATGTGTCAGGTTATAGGCCCAGCCTGTTGTCACTATATTGACCCCGACGCTACCATACGGTTAAAGACTAAAATAGAAGACATTAGGAAACTCAGGGAAGAATATAACAAACATAATGAATTGACCAAAGACAGTTTGTGGTCTGATACGTTTTCCTTTTTAAATCCTGCTAATTGGTTTAAAGGGATTGGTGGATGGATTGCTGGAATATTACAAGGAGTGTTGCATATTGCTGCTTGCGTCTTGTTAATATATGTCTTACTAAAACTAGTCTTTTATTGTACCCAATTTGCATGAGGAAAACCTGCCAGTCATCAGAGAGCAAGGAGAACGCTGTCAACCAACATCCAGTGCTACTATACACAGACCTCCCAGATGTAACCAGCATTAAGGACCTGGACGGCAAGGGAATGATGACCTTTACCCGCTTGCCACGAACAACCTCACGGCTGAAGATCAGAGCTTTATGATTATATCGACAAACAAGGGGGGATGGACATGCCGCGATGGCCTCAATTGGCACTAATTGAGTGAAGACCGAAGTCGGTCAGGCTCAAAGCATGACTCTGGGAAAGCACCTCTATTGTTGATAATAACATAATTTTTAGGGGGGAAATGTAAATGACATATTGATATTCATGCTATAGCTACTCCATTTTTGCAGCTTGCTCCTACAATCATGTTATTATTACTATATACATTCTTTCATTATTTTATCCTGCTTCAAATGCAATTTTCTCACAAGAACTTTTTCTCTCAAGAACATTCTATGAGATACCCTGCTCCTGTTATCTAACTAGTCTGAGCTGGGATGTGTAACCTTGTAACTTTCCATCATGCACCGAACTAACGATAATATGACCATATGTGTATTTCCGTAATAATTGTGCTAACATTGGTTCAAGCCTGTAGTATGGCTGTAGGTGATTGGCTATTGATATACTCAAAACAATATATAATGCTAAGTAGAAATAAACGGGGTTAGAGATTCTCGAATCCTCCCATACAGAGCTTTGCCTCCATCTGGTTTCCTGATTGCAATCAACCTTGTAACATAATAATTTGACACTCACTTGGTCAACCGTGAAAGGTCATTACTGCCCTCCCTCAACAGTACCAAGATGGAAGTGATAGATACCTGCAGCAAGCCCCAAGCCACCAAAGTTATCCATCAGTCCTCTGTAATCACACACAATTGTAAATGAGCTGATTAAATACTGCTGTCAGTGATTGAAAATTCAAACAGTTAAACAGCAGCGATCGGTGAAATCGCTGCTCTTACAGGCATAAGTTGGTTATGTATTTTTCAGCATCTGCTGTATGTGTGTGGATTTGGCACAGCATTTGAGCCCACTTCAAACACTTGTCCCATAACTGTGCCATACATATAAAGCATGGTGTGTGAAATGCTTAATGATATAGAAGACAAAATTAATAATGTTTTAATTTGTGCAGATACCACCAAACTGTGTAGTATAGCGCAATCTATATTAGATTTTCATAAGTTACAATCTGACTTGTATAAATTGATTGTTTATGCATCCATTTGTCATTGTTATGATCATGCTCACATACTCACATGGGTAATAGAGCAGAGAAAGAACTACAGAAGAGGGAAGCCGCACCTGTACCCAACCAGTCCCTGTACAGACTACAAAAGGCCCTAGCCACACAACTAAATACATATTTTTAGACCTGGCTCCCTAAAAGGCTGTTGAGGGGTTTCTCATACCTCCTGAGAAACCAGAGGGGAGGACACAACACAAATCCAACAAAGCTAGAGGAAAATGTGCACAGAGAAATGAGAACTCAGGGTGAGAAACTAAAACACTTTGACAAAGAAGAAACAGGGGTAAATAAGGAGAACCAAAAAACAAACAGAATAAGTGAAACCTCCCAGACCTCCAACAGTGGAGAAGAAGGGAAAGGTTCTGGTGAGGAAAACTCACAGATTCGTAGCTGGAAAAACAACTGGGCTTACCAGACAAGGTGAACTCTGAGCTGTGGAGCTGGAAATCCGAACAGTAAGTGAAAGGTGAATATATGAAGCCCATACCAAACTGTGACAAGACAGAGCCAAAAGAGAAAAAGGAAAAGACCTGGAGAGAAGCCAACCAAGAAAGGAAAACCAAGACAAAAGATCAGCTTTTGGACAGAGACAAAAAAGACTGTCGCCAAGCACAGAGGGAAGCCGACCATGCAGCAAAAGGTCACCGAATCAATTCAAATGATGTTTAATGTAGATAAATGTGAAATTATGTACTAATAATCTGAGAGTGCTATATGTTTAGGTAGAGTAAAACTTAGAGAGAGATTTGTAGAGAAGGATATGGGTGTACTTGTAGATTACAGACTAAATAATTGGAGGCAATGTCCATCAGCAACTTCTAAAGCCAGCAAGATATTATGTATTAAAAGAGGCATGTATATGTGGAAATGTAATAATACCAATTTGCAAAACATTAGCGTGATCTCATCAGGAATATGCAATTAATTTTGGGCACTAGTTCATAGAAAGGATGTTCTCTAGAAAGAAAAAGTACAAAGAAGAGATATGGAGAATTATAGATTAAAAGAATTAAAGATTTCAATTAATTCAGTCTTATGAAAAGATTATTAAGGGGGATATGACTAACTTGTACAAATTCATAAATGGCCCATACAAAAAATACTATCAAAAGCTGTTTCTCCTATCACCATAGGAGAATAAATGAATGAAGCTAAAAGTACAGCTTGATTCTTTATTTAAAAAAAAAACTTGAATTAGTCTATACAGAGGTTAGACTTTTCTGTTGTACTAATTGTGTAACTATGTCCACATCTTCTTTATGTGTAAATCATCTTTCAAAATGTTCAGAAGTTTGTAAAATGAACAGTACTGCTATATTGCAATACAGACTGCTTCTAAATAATCGGTCCAAAAGAGCTAAGAAAAGTAGTCATTTTAGTTTGAGCTTTCTTTCCTCTTCAAGTCTGATTTGCTGTTACATAGAGCAACTACTTTAAAATAGCTTTTTAGTTTTAACAGAAAAGATGATTGCATTTTAGAACCAATACAACTATGGTCATTATATAAACATCCCTGAACTATAAAGCATGTCTAAGGGATTAAAATCTTTGACGGTAATAAACTTTACCACTTACTATATTTTAGTCATTGACTTTTGATATTAACTGTGCTATGAAAGAAAATAGACTGATGATATTGAAAAAAAACGTAGTTTTTGACAAAAAAAAAAGTGCAGAAACCCATCAAGTGAGTGTATACCCATATAAAGGTGAAGGTTATAAGGGAAAAAAAGGAACTGTATTTTGATAAATCAACTCTGAATGCAGCAATCACTACTGAAATAAGTTATCAGACCTAAAAGCTTTACAGTGCTCTATGCACATCAAGTATCTAAAATAACAAAAACATATTGCATATAACACATTGCCTTTGATAAAGTAGAAATAGGGAATACTAAAACAAGTGCTGAAAATACTTATACACTGTCAAAGTTCACAGCTTGGGAGTTTGCACATATTCACCCGCTTTTATCCTTTTGTCACAAACAGCTGTCTGCTGCCCCCTATCATCCTGACAATTACGCGATTGACCGATGATTAACGGAGGAGGCCGCAGGCTGATTCTATTTAGGTCGATTATTGGGAAGCTAACAGTGAGCTTATGGTATCTACACCACCAATTCCAATTCATGGAATATATATATACAACAGTAGACTCACTTAACTCCACGATAACCTAAGAATTACATGCTGTCACAACCAGTCATTTTTATACAGGTTGACTGGATGCCTGATTTCTGGTGGTGTATGGCTCTGGGGTGTTGTATACAGAACAGAAGGAACATACCTATTCAATTTTACATTTACTCCAGAACTATAGACAGTGTTTATAAAAAAATACAAAGGGTTATCTAAAGGGGACAAAACAATACAGCATATGCAATTACATAAAATGAACAGGATTAACAAAAGGAACTTAGTATGCTCATGTTTAGGCTGGCCCACAGGAAAACAGGTGAATCCTCCGGTGGGCCCCTGTGCAAGAGTGGGCCACCACCTTCTTATACTTGGCACAATATAGTTGAATCACTATGTACAGACAAAGGCACCATCTTATTCATTTAACAATCTACCCAGTTCATTGCGATATAAATTTGTGACTGAGGATAAAGTCACATTTGCATGTAGCTGAAAAATGGGGACCTGGAGTTGGTTACTGGTGGGCACTTGGCACCCCAGTCTGACTCTGACTACGCTGATCACAGAAATGATACAGCTTAGCAAAGGAGATCACTTTGATTAGAGACGTCCAGTGAATGGGATCATGTATACATTGATATGCATTTCTCTGCAGGAACACAGATCATAATTTGCCTTGTCTTTTTATCAGCACCTAAGTTATGCCCACACCCCCCCTCTTGACAACCCACGTGTGCCCGGTTGTGGGATGTTCTCAGCCCTTCAAGATTCCATGAAATTCACCACATTAATAATATCTTCACTTCTGCTGATCGCATAAATTCTAGATAGCCGCCATATTTTTTATCGGGATTTTACCTTTCTATAGATCAGTGGTTCTCATCTCCAGTCCTCAAGACCCACCAACAGATCATGTATTCAGGATTTCCTTAGTATTGAACAGGTAATAATTCCATCACGTGTGCAAAACTAAGATAATCCTGAAAACCTGATCTGTTGGTGGGTCTTGAGGACTGGAGTTGAGAACCACTGCTATAGATAGTAAACATGACATGGCTGGTGTCAGCGATCTGACACTAATGATTTGGGGCTAATAGGCAGGTGTAACAGTAATGAGAAAATATGCATGTTCTTCCCTGATTAGTCCTGAAGTTGAAAATGTATGTCTCATCAATAGGGAATCTATACAAACCCCAGTATTCATAATTTTTCATCAGAGACACGAAGACTGGGGAAGTTCTTTCATCATAGCAGTGCATCCTGGAGCATAGCCTAATGCTTCTCCCTTACTCAAACAACCCTCAAACTCCATGTCCTTTCTCAGACAATATACCAGTATTAATTACCTGTCCACACCAGGGAGTCTGGGCTTCAAAAGGAATTTTAATTAGGTATGGAACTTCTCAGCTCTACATAATTCCCTGACTTTCTATATGTAAACAGTGCAATTCTACTTCCAGTGCAGGCTCCTGTACTTTTACTGGAAATTCTGTGTGTGAGAGAAGGGGGAGGTGACTGCCCCCTTCCTGGTGAGGTCTATGGATCTTAATTAGTGATGAGCGAATTTGTTCGCCACTGCTCGGTACTCGCCCGAGCATCACTGTGCTCGACAAGCTCGGCAAGTATTTCCAGGTTGCTTGGGCGGGAACTCAGGTCCCCTCCCTGCATGTTTGGCTCTTTCAGAGAGCCAGTGAACATGCAGGGATTGCCTGCCACACACTGTAATGCCATAGCCATGTTGGTTGTGGGCATTACAGTGATTGGCTGGCCGCACAGCGTCATCAGGTGTATGTAAGATCTGGAGCCGCTATTCTTGTCACAGTGTACCCCAGAATAAGGCAGAGTAGGGAGAGGTGCTTCTGCATCAGGTAGAGATTTGATTCTTTATGGTAAGTATAGGTATTCCACTAAATATATATATATATATATATATATATATATATATATATATACAGTCATGGCCAAAAGTTTTGAGAATGACACCAAAATTATATTTTCACATGATCTGCTGGCCTCTGGTTTTTATTAGTGTTTGTCTGATGTTTATATCACATACAGAAATATAATTGGAATCATATTATGAGTACCAATAGGTTATATTGACAGTTAGAATGAGTTAATGCAGCAAGTCAATATTTGCAGTGTTGCCCCTTCTTCTTCAAGACCTCTGTAATTCTCCCTGGCATGCTCTCAATCAACTTTTGGACCAAATCCTGACTGATAGCAGTCCATTCTTGCATAATCAATGCTTGCATTTTGCCAGAATTTGGTGGTTTTTGTTTGTCCACCCGTCTCTTGATGATTGACCACAAGTTCTCAATGGGATTAAGATCTGGGGAGTTTCAGGCCATGGACCCAAAATCTCTATGTTTTGTTCCATGAGCCATTTAGTTATCACATTTGCTTTATGGCAAGGTGCTCCATCATGCTGGAAAAGGCATTGTTGGGCGCCAAACTGCTCTTGGACGGTTGGGAGAAGTTGCTCTTGGAGGACATTCTGGTACCATTCTTTATTCATGGCTGTGTTTTTAGGCAAGACTGTGAGTGAGCCGATTCCCTTGGCTGAGAAGCAACCCCACACATGAATGGTTTCATGATGCTTTACAGTTGGCATGAGACAAGACTGGTGGTAGCGCTCACCTCTTCTTCTCCGAATAAGCTGTTTTCCAGATGTCCCAAACAATCGAAAAGGGGATTCATCAGAGAAAATGACTTTGCCCCAGTCCTCAGCAGTCCACTCCCTGTACCTTTTGCAGAATATCAGTCGGTCCCTGATGTTTTTTCTGGAGAGAAGTGGCTTCTTTGCTGCCCTCCTTGAAACCAGCCCTTGCTCAAAGAGTCTCCGCCTCACAGTGCGTGCAGAAGCACTCACACCAGCCTGCTGCCATTCCTGAGCAAGCTCGGCACTGCTGGTAGTCCGATCCCGCAGCTGAAACAGTTTTAAGATATGGTCCTGGCGCTTGCTGGTCTTTCTTGGGTGCCCTGGAGCCTTTTGACAACAATGGAAGCTCTCTCCTTGAAGTTCTTTATGATGCGATAGATTGTTGACTGAGGTGCAATCTTTGTAGCTGCGATACTCTTCCCTGTTAGGCCATTTTTGTGCAGTGCAATGATGGCAGCACGTGTTTCTTTACAGATAACCATGGTTAACTGAAGAGAAACAATGATACCAAGAGCCAGCCTCCTTTTAAAGTGTCCAGTGATGTCATTCTTACTTAATCATGACTGATTGATCGCCAGCCCTGTCCTCATCAACACCCACACCTGTGTTAATGGATCAATCACTAAAACGATGTTAGCTGCTCCTTTTAAGGCAGGACTGCAATGATGTTGAAATGTGTTTTGGGGGTTAAAGTTCATTTTCTGGGTAAATATTGACTTTGCAAGTACAGTAATTGCTGTTAAGCTGATCACTATTTGACATTCAGGAGTATATGCAAATTGCCATTACAAAAAAATGAAGCAGTAAACTTTGGAAAAATTACTATTTGTCTCATTCTCAATACTTTTGGCCATGACTGTATATATACGGTACAGACCAAAAGTTTGGACACACCTTCTCATTTAAATTTTTTTCTGTATTTTCATGAATTTAAAAATTGTACATTCACACTGAAGGCATCAAAACTATGAATTAACACATGTGGAATTATATACTTAACAAAAAAGTGTGAAACAACTGAAATTATGCCTTATATTCTAGGTTCTTCAAAGTAGCCACCTTTCGCTTTGATAACTGCTTTGCACACTCTTGACATTCTCTTGATGAGCTTCAAGAGGTAGTCACCGGAAATGGTTTTCACTTCACAGGTGTACCCTGTCAGGTTTAATAAGTGGGATTTCTTGCCTTATAAATTGGGTTGGGACCATAAGTTGTGTTGTGCAGAAGTCAGGTGGATAAACAGCTGATAGTCCTACTGAATAGACTGTTAGAATTTGTATTATGGCAAGAAAAATGCAGCTAAGTAAAGAAAAACGAGTGGCCATCATTACTTTAAGAAATGAAGGTCAGTCAGTCTGAAAAATTGGCAAACTTTGAATGTGTCCCCAAGTGCAGTTGCAAAAACCATCAAGCACTACAAAGAAACTGGCTCACATGAGGACCGCCACAAGAAAGGAAGACCAAGAGTCACTTCTGCTTCTGAGGATAAGTTTATCCGAGTCACCAGCCTCAGAAATCGCAGATTAACAGCAGCTCAGATTAGAGACCAGGTCAATACCACACAGAGTTCTAGCAGCAGACACATCTCTTCAACAACCATTAAGAGGAGACTTTGTGCAGCAGGCTTTCATGGTAAAATAGCTGCTAGGAAACCACTGCTAAGGACAGGCAACAAGCAGAAGAGACTTGTTTGGGCTAAAGAACACAAGGAATGGACATTAGACAAGTGGAAATCTGTGCTTTGGTCTGATGAGTCCAAAATTGAGATCATTTGTTCCAACTAGAGATGAGCGTTGTTCGACTCGAACTGTTCGCCAATCTCAAATTCGAGCTGTTTTGGGCAGTGTTTGAGCCGTTCGGCGAACACGAACGATTTGAAAAAAGTTCGGCTGTTCGAGGTTATGTTCGATAACTGTTCGTGCACCAAAATCATAACTGGATTTTTTCTCAGTAATGATGAAAATTAATGTTAATACGCAGTTTGAGTGTACAGCGCGGCGAGGGGAGGTGCAGGGGATGGATCTCTGCAGGAATAATGAAGATCTCCATTTTTTTTTCTCTTTCCCGAATTTACAGTGGGGAGGTGCAATCTGTCAGCCTATCAGCAGCGCACACACGGAGCGAAGTGCTTTTTTTCACACAAGCAAGGGCATGTGTCATTGGCAGTGTATGTCACATGTCCTTGCCCTATAAGACCCAGCCATTTTCCCCGTCGCCACTATTTTCTTACTGCTGCAGCTGCGTGTTAGACGGCACCGCTGTTGCTGTGTGCGCTATACCTTGTTAATTTCAAGCCAATTTTCGCACAAATCTACAGATAGCTTGGGAGTAGGGAATAGTTGTGATTGCTGTCCTTTTAAGGAATAGGCTACAGCATTTCCTACGACTTTTATCAGGCAGGTCTGTGCTCTTTAATAGATAGGTTGTGGGAGTAAAGACTAATTGTAATTGCAGTCCTTTTCAGGACTAAGTTACATCAGTTCCTATCAGTTTTTGCCAAGCAGGTCTGTGCCAGTGCGGTGCAAGTTTTTTTCACAGCATTTGGCTAAATCTAGCAAAGCTAATCGTTTCTGGCCTATTGCAGAGGGTGTTAGTTAGTGGAGTAGCCTATCTGTGTTGCAAGCTACACCACCTGTGTATAGAATACCAATTTTTTTACTGCACCTAGTGAAGTAAAACCTTTTGGGCATAGCACATTCTATTAGTCAATCTATACTGACCTCCATCAGGTTGCAAATTGAATATAATTTTTTCTGCATCTACCTCTGAAAAAATATTTGGCCTTCTAGCAGTGTGTGGGACTTGTTCTATTAGTCCATCGATACTGACATCCATCAGGTTGCAAATTCAAAATAATTATTATCTGCATCTAGCTATGAAAAAATTTTGGCCTTCTAGCTGTGTGTGGGACTTGTTCTATTAGTCCATCTATACTGAACTCCATCAGGTTGCAAACTGAATATAATTTTTTTCTCCATCTAGATCTGAAAAAATATTTGGCCTTCTAGCAGTGTGTGGGACTTGTTCTGTTAGTCCTTCTATACTGAACTCCATCAGGTTGCAAATTGAATATAATTTTTTTCTCCATCTAGCTCTGAAAAAATATTTGGCCTTCTAGCAGTGTGTGGGACTTTTTCTATTAGTCCATCTATACTGACCTCCATCACGTTGCAAATTGAATATAATTTTTTTCTGCATCTAGCTCTGAAAAAATATTTGGGCTTCAAGCAGTGTGAGGGACTTGTTCTATTAGTCCATCTATACTGACCTCCATCAGGTTGCAAACTGAATATAATTTTTTTTTGCATCTACCTCTGAAAAAATATTTGGGCTTCTAGCAGTGTGTGGGACTTGTTCTATTAGTCCATCTATACTGACGTCCATCACGTTGCAAACTGAATATAATTTTTTTCTGCATCTAGCTCTGAAAAAATATTTGGCCTTCTAGCAGTGTGTGGGACTTGTTCTATTAGTGCATCTATACTGACCTCCATCAGGTTGCAAATTGAATATAATTTTTTTCTGCATCTACCTCTGAAAAAATATTTGGCCTTCTGGCAGTGTGTGGGACTTGTTCCATTAGTCCATTTATACTGACCTCCATCACGTTGCAAATTGAATATAATATTTTTCTGCATCTAGCTCTGAAAAAATATTTGGCCTTCTAGCAGTGTGTGGGACTTGTTCTATTAGTTCATCTATACTGACATCCATCAGGTTGCAAATTGAATATAATTTTTTTCTGCATCTAGCTCGGAAAAAATATTTGGACTTCTAGCAGTGTGTGGGACTTGTTCTATTAGTCCATCTATACTGACCTCCATCAGGTTGCAAATTGAATATAATTTTTTTCTGCATCTAGCTCGGAAAAAATATTTGGCCTTCTAGCAGTGTGTGGGACTTGTTCTATTAGTACATCTATACTGACCTCCAACAGGTTGCAAATTGAACATAATATTTTTCTGCATCTAGCTCTGAAAAAATATTTGGCCTTCTAGCAGTGTGTGGGACTTGTTCTATTAGTCCATCTAAACTGACCTCCATCAGGTTGCAAACAGAATATAATTTTTTTCTGCATCTTCCTCTGAAAAAATATTTGGCCTTCTAGCAGTGTGTGGGACTTGTTCTATTAGTCCATCTATACTGACCTCCATCAGGTTGCAAACTGAATATAATTTTTTTCTGCATCTAGCTCGGAAAAAATATTTGGCCTTCTAGCAGTGTGTGGGACTTGTTCTATTAGTCCATCTACACTGACCTCCATCACGTTGAAAAGTGAACATAATTTTTTTCTGCATCTAGCTCTGAAAAAATATTTGGGCTTCTAGCAGTGTGTGGGTCTTGTTCTATTAGTCCATCTATACTGACCTCCATCAGGTTGCAAACTGAATATAATTTTTTTTTGCATCTAAACTGAAAAAATATTTGGCCTTCTAGCAGTGTGTGGGACTTGTTCTATTAGTCCATCTATACTGACCTCCATCAGGTTGCAAACTGAATATAATTTTTCCTGCATCTACCTCTGAAAAAATATTTGGGCTTCTAGCTGTGTGTGGGACTTGTTCTATTAGTCCATCTATACTGACCTCCATCAGGCTGCAAATTGAATATAATATGTTTCTGCATCTAGCTCTGAAAAAATATTTGGCCTTCTAGCAGTGTGTGGGACTTGTTCTATTAGTCCATCTATACTGACCTCCATCAGCTTGCAAACTGAATATAATTTTTTTTTGCATCTATCTCTGAAAAAATATTTGGCCTTCTAGCAGTGTGTGGGACTTGTTCTATTTGTCCATCTATACTGACCTCCATCAGGTTGCAAACTGAATATAATTTTTTCTGCATCTACCTCTGAAAAAATATTTGGGCTTCTAGCAGTGTGTGGGACTTGTTCTATTAGTCCATCTATACTGACCTCCATCAGGTTGCAAACTGAATCTAATTTTTCTCTGCATCTAGCTCTGAAAAAATATTTGGCCTTCTAGCAGTGTGTGGGACTTGTTCTATTAGTCCATCTATACTGACCTCCATCAGGTTGCAAATTGTATATAATTTTTTTCTGCATCTAGCTCTGAAAAAATATTTGGCCTTCTAGCAGTGTGTGGGACTAGTTCTATTAGTCCATCTATACTGACCTCCATCAGGTTGCAAACTGAATATATTTTTTTTCTGCGTCTATCTCTGAAAAATTATTTGGGCTTCTAGCTGTGTGTGGGACTTGCTCTATTAGTCCATCTATACTGACCTCCATCAGGTTGCAAATTGAATATAATTTTTTTCTGCATCTAGCTCTGAAAAAATATTTGGCCTTCTAGCAGTTTGTGGGACTTGTTCTTTTAGTCGATCTATACTGACCTCCATCATGTTGCAAATTGAATATAATTTTTTTCTGCATCTAGCTCGGAAAAAATATTTGGCCTTCTAGCAGTGTGTCGGACTTGTTCTATTAGTCCATCTATACTGACCTCCATCAGGTTGCAAATTGAATATAATATTTTTCTGCATCTACCTCTGAAAAAATATTTGGCCTTCTAGCAGTGTGTGGGACTTGTTCTATTAGTCCATCTATACTGACCTCCATTAAGTTGCAAATTGAATATAATATTTTTCTGCATCTAGCTCTGAAAAAATATTTGGCCTTCTAGCAGTGTGTGGGACTTGTTCTGTTAGTCCATCTATACTGACCACCATCAGGTTGCAAACTGAATATAATTTTTTTCTGCATCTACCTCTGAAAAAATATTTGGGCTTCTAGCAGTGTGTGGGACTTGTTCTATTATTCCATCTATACTGACCTCCATCAGGTTGCAAACTGCATATAATTTTTTTCTGCATGTAGCTCTGAAAAAATATTTGGCCTTCTAGCAGGGTGTGGGACTTGTTCTATTAGTCCATCTATACTCACCTCCATCAGGTTTCAATTTGAATATAATTTTTTTCTGCATCTAGCTCTGAAAAAATATTTGGCCTTCTAGCAGTGTGTGGGACTTGTTCTATTAGTCCATCTATACTGAACTCCATCAAGTTGCAAATTGAATATAATTTTTTTCTGCATCTAGCTCTGAACAAAATATTTGGCCTTCTAGCATTGTGTGGGACTTGTTCTATTAGTCCATCTATACTGACCTCCATCAGGTTGCAAATTGAATATAATATTTTTCTGCATCTACCTCTGAAAAAATATTTGGCCTTCTAGCAGTGTGTGGGACATGTTCTATTAGTCCATCTATACTGACCTCCATTAAGTTGCAAATTGAATATAATATTTTTCTGCATCTAGCTCTGAAAAAATATTTGGCCTTCTACCAGTGTGTGGGACTTGATATGTTAGTCCATCTTTACGGACCTCCATCAGTTTGCAAACTGAATATAATTTTTTTCTGCATCTTCCTCTGAAAAAATATTTGGGCTTCTAGCAGTGTGTGGGACTTGTTCTATTAGTCCATCTATACTGACCTCCATAAGGTTGCAAACTGAAAATGATTTTTTTCTGCATCTAGCTCTGTAAAAATATTTGGCCTTCTAGCAGTGTGTGGGACTTGTTCTATTAGTCCATCTATACTGACCTCCATCAGGTTGCAAATTGAATATACTTTTTTTCTGCATCTAGCTCTGAAAAAATATTTGGCCTTCTAGCAGTGTGTGGGACTTGTTCTATTAGTCCATCTATACTGACCTCCATCAGGTTGCAAACTGAATATAATTTTTTCTGCATCTACCTCTGAAAAAATATTTGGGCTTCTAGCTGTGTGTGGGACTTGTTCTATTAGTCCATCTATACTGACCTCCATCAGGTTGCAAACTGAATATAATATTTTTCTGCATCTAGCTCTGAAAAAATATTTGGCCTTCTAGCAGTGTGTGGGACTTGTTCTATTAATCCATCTATACTGACCTCCATCAGGTTGCAAACTGAATATAATTTTTTTCTGAATCTACCTCTGAAAAAATATTTGGGCTTCTAGCAGTGTGTGGGACTAGTTCTATTAGTCCATCTATACTGACCTCCATCAGGTTGCAAATTTAATATAATTTTTTTCTGCATCTAGCTCTGAAAAAATATTTGGCCCTCTAGCAGTGTGTGGGACTTGTTCTATTAGTCCATCTATACTGACCTCCATCAGGTTGCAAATTTAATATAATATTTTTCTGCATCTAGCTCTGAAAAAATATTTGGCCTTCTAGCAGTGTGTGGGACTTGTTCTATTAGTCCATCTATACTGACCTCCATCAGGTTGCAAACTGAATATAATTTTTTTCTGCATCTACCTCTGAAAAAATATTTGGGCTTCTAGCAGTGTGTGGGACTTGTTCTATTAGTCCATCTATACTGACCTCCATCAGGTTGCAAATTGAATATAATTTTTTTCTGCATCTAGCTCTGAAACAATATTTGGCCTTCTAGCAGTGTGTGGGACTTGTTCTATTAGTCCATCTATACTGACCTCAAACAGGTTGCAAATTGAATATAATTTTTTTCTGCATCTAGCTCTGAAAAAATATTTGGCCTTCGAGCAGTGTGTGGGACTTGTTCTATTAGTCCATCTATACTGACCTCCATCAGGTTGCAAATTGAATATAATTTTTTTCTGCATCTAGCTCTGAAACAATATTTGGCCTTCTAGCAGTGTGTGGGACTTGTTCTATTAGTCCATCTATACTGACCTCAAACAGGTTGCAAATTGAATATAATTTTTTTCTGCATCTAGCTCTGAAAAAATATTTGGCCTTCGAGCAGTGTGTGGGACTTGTTCTATTAGTCCATCTATACTGACCTCCATCAGGTTGCACATTGAATATAATTTTTTTCTGCATCTAGCTCTGAAAAAATATTTGGCCTTCTAGCTGTGTGTGGGACTTGTTCTATTAGTCCATCTATACTGACCTCCATCAGGTTGCAAACTGAATATAATTTTTTTCTGCATCTAACCCAGACAATAGTTTTGGCCTAATACCACAGTTTGGCCACTCAGCTCTGCTCGGTTCCCATCCATTGTTTTTTTCTGCAAACAACTCCAGAGTTGTGAATTAGTTAACCACCAAAATGAGTGGAAAAAGGCCTGCTGCTGGTGGAAAGGGGAATAGGCGTGTTGGGAAGGTGAAAAAAGGTTGTGTCCGTGGAGTAGGTGTTAAAGCCACTGTAACATCTGCAGAAGAAAGACCATCTTCCAACAAAACTAAAATGTCTACTTCTTTTAGCCGACAATGTGAAAAGATCCCTTTCTTACGGCCTTGCCAATCGCTACAAATTCCAGATGAGGCACAAAAATAGCAGGTGCTTCAACGGATATGAAGTGCTCCTTTAAGTGGGCTCTCCTCTACATCAACTTCAACATCACAAATACTCCAGTCCTCAGAGTTGTCACCCCAATCGCACTTGCTTCCTCACAGCTCCCAAATCTCCAGCTGCCCGTCTGAGTATGAGGTAGAACAGATGGTTGAGTCTGCAGAGCTGTTTACTCATACTATAGCCTGGGAATCAGAGGTCGGCTCCAGCGCTTCTGTGAATCCAGACGAGGAAATGATCTTCACAGATGCCCAGAATTTTTATGAGTCGGATCCAGGACCAGACGCAGAAGGTTCTGACCATAATGTAGACCCTCATTCCCAAACTGTAACTCCTGTTGGTGGAGACAATGAGGAAGACGATGATGAGACTCAAATACCTGATTGGAGCGACAACTTTAGTTTTTTTCAGGGCAGGAACAGGTTTGCTCTGAGGACGACGGGTGTGATAACACACAGGGTGATGATGATGAGGTAGGAGATCCCACTTACTGTCAACCCACAGTCAGCCAAGAGATGAGGTCAGCAGAGGAGATGGAGGAGGATGCTAGTGACGACGAGGTCAGGTTGCGCCTTCCTGGACAGAGACATAGTACTGGAAGCACGTCAACAACTGCATCCTCAAACACAACTCTGCCTCTGACCACAAGTCGTGGTGGCTCTTCAGGTCACATGGGTGCTAAGCCTTGCATAGCCTGGGCATTTTTTCAGATCGATAAAGATGACCCAACTGGTGTTATCTGTAACATTTGTCAACAAAAGCTAAGTAGAGGCCAAAAAATACATAGTTTGAGTACTTCATGCATGAACCGGCACATGGACATGAAGCATAAGTTGCAGTGGGAAGCTCACTGTGCTACAATGCGGCCTAGCCGGCCGGGCCAACCACCGTCTGCCTCTTGTGCATCTGCGGTCTCTTCATCCTCTGTGACTGGGGGGACAGCAGTCACACCTGTTTTGGGACGCAGACCTGCCACCTCTTTACCCGCAACAGCCAGCATGATTGGCAGGTCATCATTTTCTTTGGAGGTGGTAACACCAGCTGGTGTTGAGCACTGTCCGACATCGATAGCACCACCTTTGGATCAAGGCAACCTAACATGTCCGCCTGCATCTTCCTCACAGACTGGCAGTTTGCCGGGGACACCCTTATCAACCCCGTCTAAGCACAATAGCCAGCCCTCGGTCCCTCAGATGTGGACAAATAAAAGACCATTTCCTCCTAGCCATGAGAAAGCTAAGAGGTTGAATTTCACCATCTGCAAGCTCTTGGCTACAGAAATGCTGCCTTTCCGCCTGGTGGACACAGAGGATTTTCGAGACCTTATGTCCGTCGCAGTGCCCCAGTACCAGATGCCCAGTCAGCACTACTTCTCAAAGAAAGGTGTGCCTGCGCTACACCAGCAAGTCACACACAACATCACGGCTTCTTTGAGAAACTCTGTGTGTGACAGGGTGCATTTCACCACAGACACTTGGACGAGTAGGCATGGACAGGGGCGTTACATGTCGCTTACTGGGCACTGAATAACTATGGTGACAGCAGGACAAGGGGCTGCTGTCCAAGTCTTGCCGTCCCCACGAGTTGTGCGTCAATCCTCTTTATCTCAAAGTTCCTCCACTGCTTCTGCCTCCTCAACCTCCTGTCGGTCCTCCACCTGCACCCAAAGCCTGTCTGGTCATGCCACAAGCTTTCTAACTGCGCAGAAGGGATCCTGCACACCTCCTTACTATGCTGGCAGTAGGGCTCAACGTCATCAGGCGGTTTTTACTTTGAAATGTCTGGGAAATGTGAGTCACACAGCTGAGGAGTTGTGGTCAGCTCTGGAGAACCAATTTCATGAATGGTTGTCTCCACTGGACCTGAAACCAGGGAAGGCCGTGTGCGACACTGCTGCAAACCTGGGTGGGGCCCTTCGCCGGGGCAATGTCACACACGTGCCTTGTATGGCTCACGTGTTGAACCTGTTGTCCAGCAATTTTTAGCCCACTTTCCCGGACTAGATTGCCTTCTGCAGAGGGCACGGTCGCTGTGTGCTCACTTCCGCCGTTCGCATCCCGCAGCTCAGCGACTTACATCTCTACAGAAGTCGTTGGGCCTGCCACTTCACCGGCTAAAATGCTATGTGCCTACCCGGTGGAATTCAACTCTGCACATGTTGCAGCGACTGTGGCAGCACCGACAAGCCCTGGTGCAATACGCTCTGACGTATAGCCTGGGCCAACGAGATCCAAAGGTGGGGCAAATCACACTGGAGGAGTGGTCTCAGATCAGGGACCTATGCACCCTTCTGCACAGTTTTGAAATGGCGACGAAGATGTTTAGTGCTGACGATGCCATTATCAGCATGACTATTCCGGTGATTTACATGCTGGAGCACATGTTAAACAGAATTCGGAGTCAGGTGGTGGCACAAGAGCACGTGGAGGATGTAGAGGAGAAGGAGTTGTATGCGGAAGGGCTAACATCTGCAAGGTCCAGACGGTCAGCAGCACCAAGGCGGCTGGCATGTGAGGGTGAGGGAGATGGTTTTACCAGGGCGCATTGTAGCAGCCAAACTAGTGAGGAAGGTGCAGGAGCCCAGGAAGAAGTGAAGGACGAACTGATGGAAGACTCATCAGATGAGGGAGACCATGATCACATATCTGTTGTGCGAGGTTGGGGGGAGAGGACAGAGGAAGGAAGCATGATTGTTACCTCGCCACCAACACAACAGGGACTTGGTGCTCCTGGATGCGCAAGACACATGAGTGCCTTCTTGCTGCACTACCTGCAACATGACCCTCGAATTGGGAGAATTAGAAATAATCCTGACTACTGGGTTGCCACACTGTTAGATCCCCGGTACAAAAATAAATTTGCAGAAATAATTCCTGCCATAGAAAGGGATGCACGCATGCAGGAGTATCAGCAGAGACTGTTGCAGAATCTTACATGTGCTTTTCCACAAAACACCAGTGGTGCACGTAGTGAATCTCACAGTTCCAACTTGCCAACCGTGGGACCGTCGAGTGTTCAGCACTCAAACCGTAACAGAAACACAGTATCTGCTGGTAATATCAATTTTGCGGAATCATTTCACCACTTTTTTAGCTCATCCTTTGCAAGGCCACAGGAGACAAGAAGTCTGACACATAGTCAACGCCTAGAGACGATGGTACAGGAGTATCTCCAAGTAAACATTGAAGCCATGACTGTGTCACTGGACCCTTGCTCTTTTTGGGGTTCCAATCTGGAAAAATGGCCGGAGCTCGCCACTTACGCCTTGGAGATCTTGTCATGCCCCGCAGCCAGGGTTCTGTCTGAACGTGTTTTCAGCGCTGCTGGTGGTGTGCTGACAGATAAGCGCACGCGGATCTCCACTGATAATGTAGACAGACTCACGTTCAGAAAGATGAACAAATCATGGATCCGAAATGACTTTTCTACCCCTGTGTCATCCTGGGGAGAGTAAAAGCTTGATGATTGGTTAAAATCACCTCACCAACCGTTTTAAGCTTTCAAATTACTAATCATGTTTATCTGTATCTTGGCTGGAAAATTATTTGGGCTTTGTAGTAGTGTGCAGTAATGAATCTATTAGTCCATCTATACTAAGCTCCACCAGATTTAAAATTACTAATCATGTTTATCTGAATCTTGGCTGGAAAATAATTTGGGCTTTGAAGCAGTGTGCAGTAATGATTCTATTACGCCATCTATACTAAACTCCACCAGATTTAAAATTAATAATCATGTTTATCTGTATCTTGGCTGGAAAATAATTTGGGCTTTGTAGCAGTGTGCAATGCTGATTCTCTTAGGCCATCTATACTAAGCTCCACCAGATTTAAAATTAATAATAATTTTTAGCTGTATCTAGCCCGGAAAATAATTTTGGGGCTCCGAGATGCGCAAGACACATAAGTGCCTTCTTGCTGCACTACCTGCAACATGACCCTCAGATTGTCAGAATTCGAAGTAATCCTGACTACTGGGTTGCCACACTCTTAGATCCACCACACACTTCGACCAACATTTTCATTTTAATAAAGACAAAAAAAAATGGTCATTTTTGAAATTATAAGCATTAGCAGGTTATTAGAAACTGAAATCAAACAGTTTTCAACTCAAAACTATATTCTAGGTGATGTTACATTTGCACATAGGACCCCTTGTTCGAAAGGAGCTTCTGAACTCTCTCGTCCATTGAATTTGTCAGGTTTTGGATGGTTTCTGCTTCAATTGTTTTGCATGAGGACAGAATACCCTCCCAGAGCTGTTGCTTAGATGTGAACTGCCTCCCGCCATCAAAGACACTCCTTTTGATGATGCTCCAGAGGTTCTTAATGAGGTTGAGGTCAGGGGAGCATAGGGGTCACACCATAAGTTTGTCCCATTTTAAGCCCATATCAGCCAGAGATGCAGATGTGTTTTGTGCAGCCTGAGACGGTGCATTATCATGCATGAAAATGATCTTGCTGCGGAATACACGGTTCTTCTTCTTGAACCATGGCAGGAAGTGCTATTTGAGAAACTCCACATACATTATGGAGTTCATCTTTACCCCTTCAGGGATCCTAAAGGGGCCAACAATCTCTCTCCCCATGATTCCAGCCCAAAACATTACTCCACCTCCTCCTTGTTGGTGCCATAGCTGTGTTTGCATGGGGTGTCCATCAACCAGCCATCCTCCACTCCATCCATCTGGACCATCGAGCGTTGCATGGCACTCATCGGTGAACAAAACAGTTTTGAAGTCAGTCTTCATATATTATTCGGCCCACTGGAGCCGTTTCTGCTTGTGTGCAGTGGATAGAGGAGGTCGACAGGATGGCTTACGCACAGCTGCAAACCTCTGAAGGACTCTGCATCTTGTTGTTCGGGGGACGTTGGAGGCACCAGCAGCTTCAGAAACTTGTCTGTTGCTATGACAAGGCTTTTTTGTCGCTGCTCTCTTAACCTGACGTAATTGCCTGTAGGAAAGAGTCCTCAATTTTCACTTATCAGCACGCACACGTGTGTACTGTGAATCAGCTACATACTTCTTGATTGTGCGATGATCAGGATGAAGTGTCTTGGCAATGTTGACTGTAGTCATGCTTTGACCTAAACACTCCACAATTTGTTGCTTCTCAGCAGCCGACACATCCTTTTTCTTTCCCATTTTGGCAGAAAATGTAGGCTGCTTAATAATGTGGGACAGCCTTCTTAAGTAGTCTTGCCTTTCATTGGACACACCTGCCAAACTAATTAGCACAGGTGTCTGCAATTGCTTACAGTGATATAAAGAGCCCTGACACACATCACCATCAATGAGTTTAACTGACAAACAAAAAAATTCTTACCTTATCATTCCTAAACACTTTTTGCATAGTAATTTGGAACACAGTGTACATGTGCTTTTCCACAAAACACCAGTGGTTCACGTAGTGAATCTTACAGTTCTAACTTGCCAACCATGGTCTGTAAGGAGTTGTTCAATAAAGGGCCCAAAATTAAGATAACATAGATGGGAGAGGTCTCTATGAATATGAATTCCTAAGTATTTGATACCCTGTGAGGGCCAGGCAAAGGGAAAGTTGGACTGGATGGAATCCTGTATGGATTTGGGGAGGGAGACATCGAGGGCCTCAGACTTCGCTGCATTGATTTTAAAATTTGACCATGTAACAAAGTGATCTATTTCAGCCATAACAGCAGGGATGGATATATGTGATTGAGTGATATATACTAGGACATCATCAGCAAATGCAGAGCACTTGTACTCGGTGCCTCCCACCTCAATTCGCCTAATATTGGGGTTATGGCGAATTGAAGAGAGCAGGTGCTCCGTCACTAGGATGTATAAGAGAGGGGACAGAGGACATCCCTGCCTTGTCCCATTGGTGATTATGAAAGGTGATGAAAATGTTATATTTATCTTCAGCCTAGGTGAAGTATTGCGATACAGGGCCGTGATTTTGCCTATAAAAGGGTCCCCTAGACCCCTACCCCCAGCTTTTTAAGAGAATAATATATGGCGTGCCAGGAGACTCTATGGAATGCTTTCTCAGCATCCAAAGAGTGTATCTAATTACAAATTTTTAACTGCATCTTGCCCAGGAAATACTTTGTGCCTAGTAGCAGTGTCTGCTAGTCAGCAGATTATCCCAGCTGTTAAGCAAACTACACCACCTGTAGTTTGGACACTTAATTTTTTCAAAGGAAATGGTTCGGGCCCCCGGGACACTCAGTGAAGAGCAACGGGGAGACACCCCAAGGCATAGGGGCTGGGACTGGCGGTAGGACGCCTTGCGGTGGACCGCCGAGCTCGATCCTTAGAAAAGCTTTTTAACTGCAGCAGCTTTAGTGGACGCTACAGGAGCTGGATTTACTCGGCTGCTGGCATGAGACTTGCCCTCCAATAGATTCTTGTAAAAGGATTTAAAGTGTACTCATTCAAATTAGAGAGACAATTTAAATTAAAAAGATTAGACCTGCCTCCACCGCAGGGGGGCTTGCTCGACACACCAGCGGACAGGCACCAGTATTGGGAGAGGGGGGCTGGCCGTCATGGTCCACCGCGGCTCTGGCACAAACCCGGTGACACGGAGGTCGCACGGGCAGGAACGGACTGTCCGTGTCGGCTTCGCACTTTTTTAGTTTTAGAAGGGCATGACATGCCTATATCTGTGTCTCCCCCTCCTTTTACTCCTCCACCTCTTTTCTTTTCGCATGACTATATGTACTTGTCACTTTTCCATGTGTTAGTTGTGTCTTCTGAGCAGTTTGTCAGCTTTTGGACACCTTTGAAGGTGTTTTCTATGTGTTTCTATATGTTTTTGTTTGCCTGCCATTGGTTTTAACGGTGTTCGAAGGTGTTCGACGAACAGTTCAACGAACAGTTCGGCGAACATACGGGTGTTCAACGAACCGAACCCGAACACTACGGGGGTGGCTCAACACTAATCTCAACCTAGATCACCTGCATTCACCCACTGCATTCACTCCCTAGAGCCGCCGGAGATCCTTGGTCCTACCTTCAAGATTCTTATGCTCCTAGTGTATCTTCCATACATCCTCTACTCCCCGTCTTATTTTATTTTTTAGCAATATTAGTCCTAAATAAAGTTCATCTTTTAATCTATTTGTGTATCCTATTTCTAAAATTTTTTTTAACAATATCCTTTTAAATCCTTTTATAATCCCCATATTCCTATCTCCAAGCCTAACAATTACCAGCGCAAGTACCATTTTATATTTACCCTTTATATATTGGATTTATCCAAACCGATCAACTTGTGGTTGGTTGTCCTTCCTTGCAGCAGGCACAAACAGGCTTACCTACCAGCGCCTCAACCCATTTTTAAATTTCCACAGTCATTGATGATATGGGGCTGCATTTCAGGCAAAGGCACTGGGGAGATGGCTGTCATTACATCTTCAATAAATGCCCAAGTTTACATTGATATTTTGGACAGTTTTCTTATCCTATCAATTGAAAGGATGCTTTAGGATGATGACATCATTTTTCAAGGTGATAATGCTTCCTGCCATAGAGCAAAAACTGTGAAAACATTCCTTGAAAGAAGACATATAAGGTCAATGTCATGGCCTGCAAATAGTCCGCATCTCAATCCAATTGAAAATCTTTGGTGGAACTTGAAGAAAATGGTCCATGACAAGGCTCCAACCTGCAAAGCTGCTCTGGCAACAGCAATCAGAGAAAGTTGGAGCCAGATTGATGAAGAGTACTGTTTGTCACTCATTGAGTCCATGCCTCAGAGACTGCAAGCTGTTATTAAAGCCAGAGGTGGTGCAACAAAATACTAATGATGTATTGGAGTGTTCTTCTGCGTGTTTGTTTTTCATGCTTCCATAATTTTTTCCTCAGAATTGAGTGATTCCATAATTTTTTCCCTCTGCTTGGTCTTAAAAAAATTACCCTTACTGAGTACCACATTTTTTATCTTGATTTCTTTTAGTGTTTCTTAAAGCTCTAAAGTTGCCATTTGAAATTACTTTAGTTTTGTGCCATGACTGTGATCTGCTTTTTTTCAACAACATTAAACAACTGAACGAACATCCTCCGAGCCTGGTGATTCCATAATTTTTGCCAGGGGTTGTAATAAAACTGTTGGTGGGTAAGGTGCTGTATTTCTCTACTGTTGGTAGTTTTGATGATATATTTCTTTACTGATGGTGATTCTGGTACTGTACTCATGTACTGATGGTGGTTCTGGTTATGTAATCATGTATTGTTATTCGTTCCGATCAGGTACACATGTAACAATCCATAACTTATAAAATGATATGATACATGGCTAAGTTCCTAAAATATTGAGCTATCGGATAAGTTAAGGATTATTACATCTGTACTCATGTTAGTAGCATAAAATATAAAATTAAGCCCAGTAGCAAGTCAAATCCTAACAGTGTACAATATACTTACTGTCAGGATACGGCTCTGCATGCTGGTTACAATGGTCATCACATGACCATTTTTATGTGATTTTCATACTTATATCATGTGCCGACTAGCTTCTCTTTTTGCTTTTCTCAATGAAGCAGGGGCTGTAATATTGAGAGAATTAGGAAGAAAAGCTAGTTGGCACCAGGGTTGCCAATGCCAACCATCCAGAAATTCCTGGCTAGTCTTTAAAAATAAGGCACTTTTGGCCTTGATGATGAAGTGACCGCGGGCAAGGCCGCGCGTTGGTATCTATGATCTGGCCCAGCAAGATCCCCACACACAGACTCTATCTTCATAACCGTACCTTTACTTGTATACATTTTTAACATAGCAGAACACAATAAATGACAACCGTAAATGTTCACAGCAATAACGTGTACTTATAAGCTGACCCTCACTGTCCCTACTCATACGTTACCAGTCCTTTACTCCAGAAGGATGTGTCCCCCGTCGCAGGCCTGTCTGTCTTTGCAGGAAGACGTCCCAGCTAGAGATGAGCGGTGTTCGACTAGAACTGTTCGCCAATCTCAAATTCGAGCTGTTTTGGGCGGTGTTCGAGTTGTTCGACGAACCCGAACGATTTGCAAAAAATTCGGCTGTTCGAGGTTATGTTCGATAACTGTTCGTGCACCAAAAGCGTGTCCTGCATGTCTGGCGCTATTTAGAGCACCAATCATGCAGGGATTGTCTGCCACTCACTGTAATGCCACAGCCATGGTGGTTGTGGCATTACAGTGGTTGCCCAAATCGATGGGAACAGTGCCAACAGTGAAACATGAAAAGCCGGCAATTCAGCAGCGGCATACACCTGTACCCGACAATTTAGAACCGAAAGAATAGGGCATCACACATAGATTAGATAGATAGAAACATGTCAGCCACATATATACGAAGTACAGTGACAGTGTTGCTTACTGTACTTGTCATTTAGCGTAAAGGATTTATTAAAAAATATAATAGTGTTTTCATGCACTGTCTCTTTAAAAAAGCCGGCCGGCAATTCAGCAGCGGTACCCGACAATTTATAACAGACAGAATAGAGCTTCACACATAGATTAGATAGATAGAAACATGTCAGTCACATATATATGAAGTACAGTGATAGTGTTGGTTACTGTACTTGTCATTTAGTATTAAAATAAAGGATTTATTATTAAAAAAATTGGCGTGGGGTTCCCCTTAATTTTAGGCTCTAGCGGAGGTTAAGCAGACGGCTGGGGCAGATGTTTGAAGCCTGGGAAGGGGGTAATACCCACGGAGCTTCCCAGGCTACTAATATCAGCCCCCAGCTGAATACATAGCCTTTACTAGCTATTAAAATGGGGGACACCCCAAAAAAAATGACGTGGGGTCCCCCCTAATTTAATAGCTAGCAAAGGCTAGGCAGACAGCTGGGGGCTGATATTAATAGCCCAGGAAGGGAGCCATGAATATTGGCCCCCTCCCAGGCTAGAAACACCAGCCGTCAGCCGCCCCAGAAATGGCGCATTCATAGGATGCGCCAATTCTGGCACTTAGCCTCGCTCTTCCACGCTGCCCTGGTGCGGTGGCAGGGGGTAATAGGGTTGGGGTTGATGTCAGCTTATAATGCCAGCTGACATCAAGCCCAGGTTAGTAATGGAGAGGCGTCTATAAGACACCCCCATTACTAACCCCATAGTCAAAGTTAAAAAAAACACAAACACCCAGAATAAAGTCCTTTAATTGAAATAAAGACACAATCCTTTATTGTTCTAAATTAAACCATACCTACCATCACGCCCATTCCAGCTGAAGCCAACGATCTCCTGCAATAAAAGAAAAATAATAAAGCAACCTCATCCTTACCTTTCCATGGTTCCCACGACAGCTTCAGCTCTGCTACATCGAGATGACAGGCTGGACCGCAGCAGAACGCCGCCATCCAGCCTGTCATCCCGCAGACACTGAGAAGCGCAGGCTTGCTTGCGCTGCTCAGCGTCTCTCTGTGACGACATCCAGATGAGCCGAGTTCATGTCCAATGAACTCGGCTCACCTCATGCACGTCACTGACAGCGTGGGAAAATTCTCACGCTGAAGCGGTGAGTGCAGGAGAATTCTCCCACGCTGTCAGTGACGTGCATAAGGTGAGCTCATGTCCAATGAACTCAGCTCACCTCCTGCACTTCACTGACAGCGTGGGAGAATTCTCCTGCACTCAGCGCTTCAGCGTGAGAATTCTCCCACGCTGAAGCGCTGAGTGCAGGAGAATTTTCCCACGCTGTCAGTGACGTGCATAAGGTGAGCTCATGTCCAATGAACTCAGCTCACCTCCTGCACGTCACTGACAGCGTGGGAGAATTCTCCTGCACTCAGCGCTTCAGTGTGAGAATTCTCCCACGCTGAAGCGCTGAGTGCAGGAGAATTTTCCCACGCTGTCAGTGACGTGCATGAGGTGAGCCGAGTTCATTGGACATTAACTCGGCTCATCTGGATGCCCTCACAGAGAGACACTGTGGAGCGCAAGCAAGCCTGCGCTTCTCAGTGTCTGCGGGATGAGAGGCTGGATGGCAGCGTTCTGCTGCGGTCCAGCCTGTCATCTCGATGTAGCAGAGCTGAAGCTGTCATGGGAACCATGGAAAGGTAAGGATGATGTTGCTTTATTATTTTTCTTTTATTTCAGGAGATCGTTGGCTTCAGCTGGAATGGGCGTGATGGTAAGTATGGTTTAATTTAGAACAATAAAGAATTGTGTGTTTATTTCAATTAAAGGACTTTTTTCTGGGTGTTGTGTTTTTTTTAAATACTTTACTAGAAATTCATGGTGGTCATGTCTAATATTGGCGTGACCCCATGAATTTCGGGCTTAGGGCCAGCTGATAATGCCAAGCTGGCCCTAACCCCTTTATTACCCAGTGAGCCACCGCACCAGGGCCCTGGATGAGTTGGGTACAGCGCCAGAAGATGGCGCTTCTATGAACGCGCCATTTTCCGGGGTGGCTGCGGACTGCAATTTGTAGCGGGGGGGGGGCCCAGAAAGCTTGGGCCTCCCTGCGCTGCAGATTCCAGCCCCCAGCTGCCTAGTTGTACCTGGCTGGACACAAAAATAGGGCGAAGCCCCACGTACTTTTTTTTTAATTATTTCATGAATTTCATGAAATAATTAAGAAAAAAAGGCCTTCCCTATATTGTTGTGTCCGGCCAGGTACAAATAGGCAGCTGGTGGTTGGGGGCAGCCCGTTCCTGCCTGCTGTACCTGGCTGGACACAAATATAGTGCGAAGCCCCACGTCAATTTTTTTTTAATTATTTCATGAATTTCCTGAAATAATTTAAAAAAATTGAAGTGGGGCTTCGCACTATATTTGTGTCCAGCCAGGTACAGCAGGCAGGAACGGGCTGCCCCCATCCACCAGCTGCCTATTTGTACCTGGCCGGACACAACAATATAGGGAAGCCCTTTTTTTCTTAATTATTTCATGAATTTCATGAAATAATTAAAAAAAATTGAAGTGGGGCTTCGCACTATATTTGTGTCCAGCCAGGTACAGCAGGCAGGAACGGGCTGCCCCCAACCACCAGCTGCCTATTTGTACCTGGCCGGACACAACAATATAGGGAAGGCCTTTTTTTCTTAATTATTTCATGAAATTCATGAAATAATTAAAAAAAATTGAAGTGGGGCTTCGCACTATATTTGTGTCCAGCCAGGTACAGCAGGCAGGAACGGGCTGCCCCCAACCACCAGCTGCCTATTTGTACCTGGCCGGACACAACAATATAGGGAAGGCCTTTTTTTCTTAATTATTTCATGAAATTCATGAAATAATTAAAAAAAAAGTACGTGGGGCTTCGCCCTATTTTTGTGTCCAGCCAGGTACAACTAGGCAGCTGGGGGCTGGAATCTGCAGCGCAGGGAGGCCCAAGCTTTCTGGGCCCCCCCCCGCTACAAATTGCAGTCCGCAGCCACCCCGGAAAATGGCGCGTTCATAGAAGCGCCATCTTCTGGCGCTGTACCCAACTCATCCAGGGCCCTGGTGCGGTGGCTCACTGGGTAATAAAGGGGTTAGGGCCAGCTTGGTATTATCAGCTGGCCCCAAGCCCAAAATTCATGGGGTCACGCCAGTATTAGACATGACCGCCATGAATTTCTAGTAAAGTATTTAAAAAAAACACAACACCCAGAATAAAGTCCTTTAATTGAAATAAAGACACAATTCTTTATTGTTCTAAATTAAACCATACTTACCATCACACCCATTCCAGCTGAAGCCAACGATCTCCTGCAATAAAAGAAAAATAATAAACCAACCTCATCCTTACCTTTCCATGGTTCCCACGACAGCTTCAGCTCTGCTACATCGAGATGACTGGCTGGACCGCAGCAGAACGCTGCCATCCAGCCTGTCATGCCGCAGACACTGAGAAGCGCAGGCTTGCTTGCGCTCCTCACTGTCTCGCTGTGACGGCATCCAGATGAGCCGAGGTCATGTCCAATGAACTCGGCTCACCTCATGCACGTCACTGACAGCGTGGGAAAATTCTCACGCTGAAGTGCTGAGTGCAGGAGAATTCTCCCACGCTGTCAGTGATGTGCATGAGGTGAGCTCATGTCCAATGAACTCAGCTCACCTCCTGCACGTCACTGACAGCGTGGGAAAATTCTCCTGCAATCAGCGCTTCAGCGTGAGAATTTTCCCACGCTGTCAGTGACGTGCATGAGGTGAGCCGAGTTCATTGGACATGAACTCGGCTCATCTGGATGTCGTCACAGAGAGACGCTGAGCAGCGCAAGCAAGCCTGCGCTTCTCAGTGTCTGCGGGATGACAGGCTGGATGGCGGCGTTCTGCTGCGGTCCAGCCTGTCATCTCGATGTAGCAGAGCTGAAGCTGTCGTGGGAACCATGGAAAGGTAAGGATGAGGTTGCTTTATTATTTTTCTTTTATTGCAGGAGATCGTTGGCTTCAGCTGGAATGGGCGTGATGGTAGGTATGGTTTAATTTAGAACAATAAAGGATTGTGTCTTTATTTCAATTAAAGGACTTTATTCTGGGTGTTTGTGTTTTTTTTAACTTTGACTATGGGGTTAGTAATGGGGGTGTCTTATAGACGCCTCTCCATTACTAACCTGGGCTTGATGTCAGCTGGCATTATAAGCTGACATCAACCCCAACCCTATTACCCCCTGCCACCGCACCAGGGCAGCGTGGAAGAGCGAGGCTAAGTGCCAGAATTGGCGCATCCTATGAATGCGCCATTTCTGGGGCGGCTGACGGCTGGTGTTTCTAGCCTGGGAGGGGGCCAATATTCATGGCTCCCTTCCTGGGCTATTAATATCAGCCCCCAGCTGTCTGCCTAGCCTTTGCTAGCTATTAAATTAGGGGGGACCCCACGTCATTTTTTTTGGGGGGTCCCCCATTTTAATAGCTAGTAAAGGCTATGTATTCAGCTGGGGGCTGATATTAGTAGCCTGGGAAGCTCCGTGGGTATTACCCCCTTCCCAGGCTTCAAACATCTGCCCCAGCCGTCTGCTTAACCTCCGCTAGAGCCTAAAATCAAGGGGAACCCCACGCCAATTTTTTTAATAATAAATCCTTTATTTTAATACTAAATGACAAGTACAGTAACCAACACTGTCACTGTACTTATTATATATGTGACTGACATGTTTCTATCTATCTAATCTATGTGTGATGCTCTATCTTTCTGTTCTAAATTGTCGGGTACCGCTGCTGAATTGCCGGCCGGCTTTTTTAAAGAGACAGTGCATGAAAACACTATTATTTTTTTAAATAAATCCTTTACACTAAATGACAAGTACAGTAAGCAACACTATCACTGTACTTATTATATATGTGACTGACATGTTTCTATCTATCTAATCTATGTGTGAAGCTCTATTCTTTCTGTTCTAAATTGTCGGGTACAGATGCTGAATTGCCGGCCGGCTTTTTTAAAGAGACGGTGCATGAAAACACTAATATTTTTTTTAATAAATCCTTTACACTAAATGACAAATGCAGTAACCAACACTGTCACTGTGCTTCTTATATGTGTGACTGACATGTTTCTATCTATCTAATCTATGTGTGATGCTCTATTCCTTCTTGTCTAAATTGTCGGGTACCGGTGTATGCCGCTGCTGAATTTGCCGGCCGGCTTTTTTAAACAGAGTGTCTTCTGAGCAGTTTGTCAGCTTTTGGACACCTTTGCAGGTGTTTTCTATGTGTTTCTATGTGTTTTTGTTTGCCTGCCATTGGTTTTAACGGTGTTCGACGGTGTTCTAAGGTGTTCGACGAACAGTTCGACGAACAGTTCCTCGAACATCCCGGTGTTCGACGAACCGAACCGAACCCGAACACTACGGGGGTGGCTCAACACTAGTCCCAGCCAAAGAAAAAAAACAGGAACAACAAATTTCGCTGAAAGGAAGGAATACTTCGGTCTCTCGCCAGAGGTCCCGCTTACAGTCTCTCTGATCCGGATAGCAGCTCTTGTGGATTCCTTTGTGTAGTCCACACTCCAGTAGCGGGGAGTGTAACAGCTGAATCCTTCAGCAGTGTGGAAGCTGGGGAATGCTCTGTGGAAAAGATGTTAGATAACAGCAGCCACGTTGAGAGTATCCTCTAAGGCACACACGAGGACCTGCACACCGTCCTGGTTCTTTTCACAGACTCTCTCAGACTCTCTGCGTGCTTTTTCTTGCTTCTCACTCTGGTCACGTGACTCTCTAGGGCGGGACACAGGAGACTCAGTCTTTTTCTCTGTCATCACACCCTGTGCAGGTGCAACCTCTGGCCACAAGGTTGCAACACCATCCTGCGTAATCATTTCTGTCACAGGCTCTATTTCAATTATCACAGAACAGCCAGAGCCTGCCAGCTCACTACACGCCCCCCCACTCAAAGGTTGGCAGTCCTTGTCAACGACCGGCTCCAGGGCGGCGATGGCTGTGGATGTGACAGGGGGCGGCTGGGAAGAGGGCCACACATATTGGTCTCTGTAGGACTGTCCTGGAGGTACCCCTGCAGTGGTCCTTGTTGTCCGCCTAACGGGTTGGATCCCCTCTCTCCGATCAGTCACCCCACTCTCTTTCCCAGTCAACATGTCAGTAGAGGAGGTAATCGGTTCAAGTGCATCAGTCGGACGGACAGGGGTAGGCATGCATTCAATCTCTACATCCCGGGGGTCAGTGTCTCCGACAGTATTAGTGATATCCATCTCTCTAGGTATCAAAGTAGGGGAGTCAGGCTGGGAACGGCAGGGGCGCAACATATTAAGGTGCAAAGTTAGGATGCTGCCGCTGTCTTCGCCCTGCACTCGATAGACGGGGCCACCGGGGTACGGCTGTCCAATTACTCGATAGACTTCGGTCTCCCACTTGGGCCGGAGTTTCCCTTGCGGTTTCTTTATACGGACTAGGACCAGTTGACCTACATTCAGTGAGCCCTCTTGTACCGGAAGTGGGTCAGCGTGCGCTTGTTCCTGGATTTGTCGGCCTACTGGCCGGTAGACAGTCTCCATTCTCTGGCGGTGTGTTTGTTGCCAGGAAGGATAGGTACCACAGGTATCTTCTTCGGAGCTAGACAGTTGCAACTCATGGATGTCTTTGCCTGGACGGCCAAAGAGAAGGGTGTATGGGGTGTATCCGGTGACGGAATGGACATGACTATTATAGGCCCACAGCAGTTCTGGGAGGAATCGAGGCCAGACTGGCTTTTTGTCTTCAGCCAGTGTCCGGATCAGTTGTAAGAGGGTCCGGTTAAAGCGTTCACACGCGCCATTCCCTTGTGGATGGTAAGGGGTGGTCCTGGACTTCTTGATTCCATACATCCGTTGGAGTTTTTCAATGACTCGCCCTTCGAAACAAGCCCCCTGATCAGAGTGTAGCCGCTCCGGACACCCGTAGACCCGAACGAATTGCTGACAGATGGCCTGTGCAGCTGATTCGGCAGTCTGATCCCTGGTAGCAACAGCGACGGCGAATTTCGTGAAGTGGTCCACCATCACCAGACAGTACTGGTAGCCACTATTCGCTGTTCCGATCAACAGGTAGTCCACCATCAACAGCTCGAGGGGCCTCGACGTCTTAATAGTCAGGACGGGGGCACGCTGCTCCGCGGACTTGTGGAAATCACAGGTACGGCATTCTTGACAGATGTTTTCAACCAGCTTACGGAGCCCCGGACAAAAAATGAACTGCTGGGTCCACCGGAGGGTCTTGTCTATGCCTAAGTGGCCGTTCCTTCTGTGAGCTTCGCCCACCATCTCATGGGCCAACTGCACCGGGATGAAAATCTGCAAACACTCCTCCAGCATATGGGATAAAAGGGCCCTGCGATACAGGACTCCATCTTTCACGATCAGCCTATCCCATTGGGCAAGCAGAGCCAAGGCTCCGGTCGATAGTCCGGCTCTCACTTCGGAGGGTGGTTTCTCTTGTTTATTCACATATTGTTTCAGTAAGACGTGCTCGGGATCTCGATCTTGAAGCTTGGCCCATTCTTGCTGGGACAGGGGAGATCCCACCACGGCTTCAATCCCTCCTTCCGCATACTGGCGGCTATCTTCTATTTGCTTTGCGAGCCGGGCAAAGGCAGGCATCTCATTTTCCTCCAACTCTTCATCCCGGTCCCCCACTGGGGGGGAGGATGTCACTCTAGACAGGCTGTCAGCATTCTGATTCTCGTTACCCGCTCTGTATTTAATTTTGTACTGGAATCTAGAGAGCCTGGCCATCCAGCGCTGTTCCATTGCCCCTAGTTTGGCATTCTCTAGGTGGGCAAGAGGATTGTTGTCCGTCATGACCAGCACCTCCGCTCCTGTCAGATAGCCGGCAAATTTCTCCGTCATAGCCCAAGTCAGAGCCAAGAGTTCCAAGCGGAAGGAGCTGTAGTTGACGGGATTATTTTCGGTATCACGGAGAGACCTACTGGCATAGGCTATTACGTGTTCTTTATTATCTTGAACTTGAGAGAAGACCGCCCCTAGACCTTGAAGGCTGGCGTCGGTGTGCAACTGAAATGGTAATGTGTAATCTGCATACGCCAGAACCGGGGGTGATGTTAGAGCAGCCTTAAGTGCCTGAAAGGATTTTTCTCGGTCAGGCCCCCAACTGATGCGTCGTCCTCTGGGACTGTTCGCGGACCCTCGGAGAACCTCATGCAGTGGTTCAGCAAGCCGAGCAAAGTCCTTGACAAACCGACGGTAGTAGCCTGCCAGCCCCAGAAAAGCCCGGACTTCTTTGACGGTAGTTGGCTGCGGCCACTCTTGAACGGCTGCTATCTACTCCGGAGAGGGCTGGACACCTTCGGCCGAGATCCGGTGACCCAAGTAGTCAATTTCCTGCTGGAACAGACGGCACTTGCTGGGCTTCAACTTCAAGCCGTGTCCCCTCAAGCGCTGGAACACTTGGCCAAGCTTGTGAAGATGGTCCTCGAAGGTGGCGGAGTATACCACGATGTCGTCAAGGTATATCAGCGTAAACTCAAAGTTAAAGTCTCCCAGACAGCGTTCCATCAGTCTCTGAAAGGTCCCTGGTGCGTTATTCATGCCGAACGGCATCCGGTCGAACTCATAAAGGCCCATGGGAAGGATGAAGGCGGTCTTTTCCCTGTCCTTCTCACTCATTGGAACCTGCCAATATCCACTGGCCAGGTCTAGGGACGAAAAATATTCGGCCTTCTTCAGGGCGGTCAGTGACTCTTCGATCCGGGAAAGTGGATATGAGTCCCAGATAGTGCAAGCGTTCAGCCTACGGTAGTCTACGCAAAATCTCAGGGAACCATCTTTCTTTTTGACTATCACCACGGGTGCAGCCCACGGGCTCTGACTTTCACGTACCACTCCGGCGTGTAGCATGGATTCTAATAGGCTTTTCACCTCCTGGTATTGTTGAGGTGGTATCTGCCGGTACCTCTCGCGGATAGGGGGGTTATCGCCCGTGGGTATCTCGTGCTGAATACTGGTGGTACACCCAAAGTCTGTGTCATGCTTTGCAAAGGAGTCTTGGTGTTCCCGCAGGAGTTCCTCCACTTGAGACACTTCTTGTTTGGTGTATTGGGATGTGTCTAGCTGTACTTTTTCCCGTAGTTTTCGCCCAATGTCTTCATCCTCTACTTGAGCGTTTATGGCTGAGACGGTTACCGTCCAGTCGCCTTCTGTAGACGGGGTGAATTTTAGGGGTCCAATGGGATTCACTTCCGTGGGTAGAGCATATACCCGGGCAAGTTGCGTGCCGGCTTCAAGGGCTAGGCCTACGTCTGCGGTGTTGTTTAGCCTGACAGGGACTCTCCCGTTCCTCATGACGGCTAGAGTGCGAGCAACTAGTGGGTTTAGCTTACCCCCACTTGGGGTCCTCGGCTCGATCAACACTTCATCCCCCTCAAGTTGTCGGTGGGTGTTAAGGGGTAAGGAAATGACTGTCTCTTTTTCAGCGGGCAAAGTAATCCGGGTACGGCGTGGCACCGTAATGGTGGCTAGGGGTAGTTGTTCCTCTGCCATCTGTTGAAGTCCAGCGGTTCGGATTATGCGCTGGAACGCCAGACGAGTCGGCTTATGTTTGGTGACTTTCTGCCAGTATTTGGGTCCTTTTCTTGTCAACAGCATAAGATCCAGGTCTTTCAAGACGTTCATCCCAACTATCACTGGGGTCTCGGAGCCGAAACCTTCCTTGACGATGACGATCCCTAATTTCCCTAAGTCCTGTCCGCAGGCCTTTGTGTCCATCCAAGCAACTCCAGTAACTGGAATGGGTAGATTATTAGCCGCAATAATCTTAATGGCGGTGTCTGGGTCACAAGCAGTTCTTGGTTTGAGGTAATTTTCGTAAAACTGTTCAGAGATCGTGGTCACTTGTGACCCGGTGTCCATCAGTCCCTGTGCGGCAATTCCTTCCAGGACAACTTCAAGTGTCGGGCTATTCGAGGCAAGAGCACTCCGCTGTCGGCTCTGTTTTTCCACACCCCTCTCTTTGGCCTCCCCTTCTGCGCGAGCCTCAGCTGCAGGGGTGTCTAGTTTAACAGCGGCCATTGTGGTGAGGCCCGGCATGGTAGCTCTGCTTGTGGATATGGCTGGGGTTCCATTCGCTGGTCTGATCGAAATTCCCTTCGCTGGGGTGACTGAGGGTTTTTTCGTTGGTGCGACGGAGGTTTTTGCATAGGGAAGTGTTGAGGACAATGATTTGCCCTATGGCGAGGATCACCGCATGACCAACACTGTCCCACGGGACCACTAGGCTGTCTTCGCTGGTCTCCCTGTCGGTCTAATGTTAACTGTAATACCTGTTTCTGTAAGTCTGCTACCATCGGTGTCAGGTCTTCCGTGTCACTTTTCAGATTTTTAATGTCAGATATGGATCTACACGAAACACCTGGAATCCCCACATCCATGACGGGTCCCCTTGAACGTTCTATGGCTTCCTGTTTGACTTCAGCAAAAGTAAGAGTCGGCATCATCCGGATCAAGTCCTGTAACGTGCGGTTAAGATACTGGTCTCTCAGTCCTATTACAAATTGGTCTCTCAGTACCAGGTCACGAGGAGCCATACCAGCTAGATGTTTTCCTTTTCCAAAGGCTTGTTCAAGGAGTACCTGAAGGGCGTTCGCATATTGGGGAATACCCTCCCATTCAAGCTGCGTCCGTCTAAAGAACATGTGTCGCAGTGTTCCCTGGTATGTGGTCGGCACATAGGTGTTCTCCAGCACCCGCACCAAATCATCCACTGTACGCTGGCCCCTGACCGTCTCCAGTCTGACTGTCGTCCATGCCTCCCCCTCTAGCATCAGTACCGCCATTTCTGCCAAGGTCTTAGGGTCAATATTATACATTTCCCCCAGTATCCGGACTTGTTCCGCCCACTCTGGTACAGGGTAGTTTTGTCCGCCAAATTTCCTGACCTGATTCACAATAGACACCGGCGGGGCTTTCTGACTGTACACGTGGCCTGGGTGGGAAACTTGTTGGTCACAGATCCTGCCGACTACGCCAGATGAAGTGACCACAGGCAAGGCCGCGTGTTGGTATCTATGATCTGGCCCAGCAAGATCCCCACACACAGACTCTATCTTGATAACCGTATCTTTACTTGTATACATTTTAATCATAGCAGAACACAATAAATGACAACCGTAAATGTTCACAGCAATAACGTGTACTTATAAGCTGACCCTCACTGTCCCTACTCACACGTTACCAGTCCTTTACTCCAGAAGGATGTGTCCCCCGTTGCAGGCCTGTCTGTCTTTGCAGGAAGGCGTCCTAGCTGAAGAAAAAAAACAGGAACAACAAATTTCGCTCAAAGGAAGGAATACTTCGGCCTCTCACCAGAGGTCCCGCTTACAGTCTCTCTGATCCGGATAGCAGCTCTTGTGGATTCCTTTGTGTAGTCCACACTCCAGTAGCTGGGAGTGTAACAGCTGAATCCTTCAGCAGTGCGGAAGCTGGGGAAAGCTCTGAGGAAAAGATGTCAGATAACAGCAGCCACGTTGAGAGTATCCTCTAAGGCACACACGAGGACCTGCACACCGTCCTGGTTCTTTTCACAGACTCTCTCAGACTCTCCGCGCTTTTTCCTGCTTCTCACTCTGGTCACGTGACTCTCTAGGGCGGGACACAGGAGACTCAGTCTTTTTCTCTGTCATCACACCCTGCGTAGGTGCAACCTCTGGCCACAAGGTGGCAACACCATCCTGCGTAATCATTTCTGTCACAGGCTCTATCTCAATTATCACAGAACAGCCAGAGCCTGCCAGCTCACTACAATTCCCTTATTTTTTCTGTAGGTTCTATATACTCACATCTTTTTTAAGGGATGATTTACACTATTAAGGATAAGTATAGTTTTTTATTACTGTTTACTTATCTACTCAATGCAGGGCATTTGTTCATATTGTTGCTATTCCTGGTCATGTTTGTTAATGGCCACAGTCTGAATGTGAACCTACACATAACACATAACAACATATAGGCTCAAGTTTGGTTTTGCTTTAATTTTTTGCACTCTGTACATGCATGGCTCCCCCTTTTTTGAACAGTTCATTTAAATTATATACATTTTTGACGAGCAGGTGTTTAAACAGTCAAACTTGGACCCTGCTCTGCCTACATCTATTGAGGCCAGCTGTCAAGTAAAGCAGTTTTACTTTTGAGATGTCATAATTCTGAGTAGGTATACATTGTCGCAGTTGAATGGCTTATACGCTTTTTTATCAAAACAGTGTCAACTAAGTATCCTTTGCTATTTACATGTACTATTAATATGTATTTATTTACTGCAGGGTACTTGTTCATTTTGTTTTTATTTTAGGTTATGTTTGTTAATGGCAACAGTATGAATGTGTATCTATACATTACAAGTATATCATCATGTCTTCCAGCTCATTTTTTGGTCTTACTTTAATTTCTGTAATTTGTACATCAGGGGAATGGGTCCTACTCTGCCCATGTCTATTGAGACTGACTGGCACATTGAGAGTGTAACAATTCCACCCCTCAGTGCTGTGTTGTCTGTGCAGTGATTGACAGCTCAGTGTCTAATCTGGTCCAGGGGCATGCTGACCTGTCTATGTTTTTATTGAAAACTCAACCGTCCAATCTGAGACTGAGAGGTTCTGTGTCCCTTGATTGCTCAACTATTTAACTGAGCTGGTAGTCCCAAATAGCTTTCAGCCATAGCTTCATCTAAGTGTGGTTGGTTTACTTTGTGCCTTGAATTTTGCTTGTTGATATATCACTGCCTGACCTTGAACTTCATTCTGACCATCCATCTGTTTAACCCCTTTCTTTGATCCGCTATCCTCCTGGTATTTTGACCTCAGACGGTTACCTAACTACGACGTTGTCTCTTCCCTCTGTTTATGATGTACTTTCCTGGCTATTGACCTCAGACTCCTTGAATATCCTGACTCACAGCTTGTCTGTGAGAAGTGACTCGACGTCACAAAGAGGTTTTTATTTTAGAGATAGGACCATCCTGAGTAGGTATAACTTGTCACAGTGGGACGGGTTATATGTTTTTATTATCAAAACAGTGTCTACCAAGTACCCTACGCTATTTACATGTACTATTACTATGTAGAAGAGGTAGAGAAAACCATGATGCTTTATCATGGAAAAACTTTTTGAATAAATTTGGAGTTTTTATGAAGCTGGATTTTTCTATTTTACTATTACTTTGTACTTATTTACCGCAGGGGATTTGTTCATTTTATTTTTATTCCAGGTTTTGTTTGTTAATGGCCACAGTGGGAACGTATACCTAGACTTATATCAACATGTGTTAAAACTCATTTTTTTGGTGTTGCTTTAGTTTTTTTGTACTTTGTATATGCAGGTGAGTGGCTCCTCTTTTTGGCACTGTGCATTCAGTTTATATAGCGTACATGGACAGGTGTTTAAACAGTTAGACCAGGGTCTTGCTCTGCCCGCATCTATTGAGGCCCTCTGGCACATAGAGAGGTTTTACTTTAGAAATAGGACAATATTGATCAGTTGGTACACCTTGTTGTGGTGAGATGACTTATACTTTTTTTTATCAAAATAGTTTCGATTGAGTACCCTATGTTATTTACATGTGATAATACTATTTACTTAATTACTTACAGCAGGGTATTTGTTCATTTTGTTTTTATTCTAGGTTGGTTTTTTTTTAATGGTCAGTATTATTGTGTACCTAAAGACGCGTTTTAAGTGGCAAAACAGATTTTCTTGATTTTTGTGCGCTTTTTTCTGTGTTTTTTTTACTTTTTTTACATATTTTTTCAACATATGTTTAACTTTTTCACTTAGTTTCACTGAGGGACATGAATATTTTTTACCTTGATAATTGGTGACCTGTCAGTTCTGCACTGACACAGCCTTTTAAACCCTGTTTATAGAAGTGTCTAACAGGCAACTGTACTCTGAGGTCATCAGATGACCTTTGGGTGTTATGGCAACTATTGGCACCTGTAATTATCCTGGGGAGCCAATAGTGTTAATGGGGAGTCCTCGCCCTCTTTTAACAAATTAATCAAGGTAGGCACACTATTTACACAGTATTGTAAATTTGTATAGAATTATTATGAAAATTCATTGTCTCATCCATATACCTCTGTTTGAAATAGAAGGTATACTTAAAGTCTTTATGTACTATTTTATTCCTCTGTATAACTTAAAGATTGATCATTGCTTTAATAGACAAATTTCATAATACCAATATATTGGGCAGGTGAAATGCAATAAAATTAGCACAAAGAAATTAAGAGAAAATCATTATTTAATATTTATTGTTTTTATATTTCTTAATAAACAGATATAGAAAGTCTTAATACCAAAAAAAATACTTAGACCTCACAAGAATTGGATTCCATCTGTTTATTCTTTCGAAGAATTAGCTTACTGTTTCTATAGAATATGAGAACTCAAGAGCCTTAAAAGAAAATATTATTCTTTGAAAGTAGACAGAAAACTTAAATACATTAAAAACAAATAAAACAGCCCCAAAGCAAAAATATTGCTTGCAATAGAAAACTTAGAAAAATTATTTTATTTTTAAGATATTACACTTTATTGCTATTGTGTATGAATAGAAAGTTACAATTTTGCAATTAAAATTACTAAATAATCAGTGCTTCATGGATATTATCATTACCCTACATTTTTACTGACTATACTAACCCCATAGTGCAAGTGAAATGTTAAAAAAAAAAAAACACACCAAGAATAATATATTTTATTTGAAATAAACACACAGACTCCTTTAATATTCTAAATTGAACCCTACTTACCATTATACCTGTTCCCTCTGAATCCATTGTCACCGGTAATAAAAATAAAATAATAAACCAACCTCATCCTTACCTTTCCGATGTGAAGAACATAATCCATGTGTCTGACATTGGCTCTTGCTCTGCTTCATCTAGATGGCAGGCTGCAGAGTAGCTTGACGCGACCATCCAGCCTGCCATCCTGCCATCCTGCAGAGGCACTGAGGAGCACATGCTTGTGCTCTTCAGTGACTCGCAGTGTTGGCATCAAGTTGAGCTGAGTTCCTGTCATATGATCGCCGTTCAACTCATTGATGTCAGCGCGAGCTGCGGATATTTCTCACCGCGCATGTGCTGACATAATTTGCCGACACCGGCATGAGAACTTTCCCACGCTCGCGCGAGAACTTTCCCATACTCGCGCTGACGTCAATGAGTTCAACATAAGTTTATATGACATGAACTCAACTCAACTTGATGTCGTCACCGTGAGTCACTTAGGAGCGCAATGCTATTTACATGTATTATTACTATGTAGTAGAGGTAGAGAAAATCATGAAGCTTTATCATGGAAAAAAATTTGAATAAATTTAGAGTTTTTATGAAGCTGGATTTTTCTATTTTACTATTACTATATACTTATTTACCGCAGGGGATTTGTTCATTTTATTTATATTCCAGGTTTTGTTTGTTAATGGCCACAGTGGGAACGTATACATAGACTCAACATTAGTGATGAGCGAACGTGCTCGCCACTACTCGGTACTCGCCCGAGCATTATGGGGCACGACAAGCTCGGCGCTCGGCGAGTATTTCCGGGTTGCTCGACAGGGAACTCGGGTCCCCTCCCTGCATGTTTGGCGCTCTTTAGAGAGCCAATGAACATGCAGGGATTGCCTGCCATGCACTGCAATGCCGTAGCCATGTTGGTTATGGGCATTACAGTGATTGGATGGCCGCACATTGTCATCAGGTCTATATCAGACCTAGCGCCGCCATGCTTGTCACAGTCACTCTGGATCAGACAGTGTAGGGCGTGCTGCTGCAGTGTCAGGGAGAGATTTGATCGCGTATTAGGTAGTGTAGGGAGAAAAACTGTACATTACACATATCCATCTTAACAAACAATCCTTCTGAGGACTAATCCATCTGCAGAGATATCAGGCAGGCAGGGTGTATAGGCAGGCGGTGTATATAGCAGACTACAGTGCATATAGCACAAGAGGCTCCATTCCAGTTCTGTCGGCTGCTGCTGTTAGATATTTCTGGAAATAGGCCCAGGTCTCAGGGGCCAGGAATAATTTTTTTTGCATCTTAATCCTCATTATTTGCTTAAAAAGCAATCCAGAGAACACGGTTTTTCTGCGCCATTTGCTTGTTGGCACTGCAGAATACAGCCAGGTCCTTTCCATATTACAGCGCTAAAAATTCATCTACTGAAAACTGTGTTTTCTCCGTCACATGGATCACATATACGTTTTCAGAAAATACTGCCATTTCTGGCCTCCATATAAAATATTTTTCAGTGTGTCAGCATAGTTTTTGACACTGGTTTGCTGTTCAAAACAGTTAACTACAGGCCAGGTATTTAAAACTGTGTTTTATCCGCCACACGGATTACATATAAGTTTTCAGAAAATACTGCCATTTCTGGCTTCCATTAAAAAAAAATTTCAGTGTGTCAGTGAAGCAATTGAAACCAGATTGCTGTTCAAAATAGTTACCTACAGGCCAGGTATTTCAAACTGTGTTTTCTCCATCACACGGCTCACATATACGTTGTCAGAAAATCCTGCCATTTCTGGCCTCCATTACATTTTTTTTTCAGTGTGTCAGCAAAGTTTTTGACACTGGTTTGCGGTTCAAAACACTTACCTACAGGACAGGTATTTAAAACTGTGTTTTCTCCGTCACACGGATTACATATACGTTTTCAGAAAATACTGCCATTTCTGGCCTCCATTAAAAAAAAATTTCAGTGTGTCAGCAAAGTTTTTGACACTGGATTGCTCTTCAAAATTCACAGCAGTTTGCTGGTCAAACTACTTACCTACAGGCCAGTTATTTAAAACTCTGTTTTCTCCGTCACACGGATCACATATAAATTCGCTCCAAACTCAGTCATTTGTAGTGAGCGTGGAAGATACTGTCCTCCATTTAAAATGGGCAAGGCACTTGGCAAGGGAAGAGGAACTGGAAGTGATGGTAATGGTGCATGCAGAGGCCGAGGACAAGGACGTGGGCAAGCCGAAATTTTGTCACAACAAACACCCACATCTTCTCGCCTGACCTTCCTGTCCCAATTTCTAGGGGACCGCAGCACACCACTATTGAACTCAGAGCAGTGTCAAAAGGTTGTTGGTTGGATAGCGGATAATGCTTCCAGTCACTTAGCCACCACCACCACCACCCTGTCTTCCACACGGTCAAGTTTCAGTAGCCGTGAGTCTGGACCACCTAATCCTCACCCTGATCCTCCTTCCTCCCACCATGCCGAGTACCCAGAGACAACTGATCCCACACTTGGACACTCAGAAGAGCTGTTCACTTTTCCCATTTATAGATTCGGGTCTCTCGCCCTGTGCACATGAAGCGGGGCAAGAGGAGATCGCGAGTAGCAATGCCCAAATATTTGAGCAGCCACGGTCAAACGAAGGCAACGGTGCGAAAGTGTCACAAGAGGTGGACGATGATGAGACACAATTGCCAGAAAGTCAGGAGGAGGACCAGGGTGCGGAAGTGGAAGACGAGGTGGTGGATGATATAGTAACTGACCCAACCTGGCAGGAGGACATGCAGAGTGAGGACAGCAGCACACAGGGGGAGGGAGGCATAGCACCCCAACAGGCAGGAAGAAGCAGTGTGGTAGCCGCAGACAGAAGGCAGGCAACCGTTCCCCGTAACACCAACACGAAAGAAGTTGTCAGTGCAACTGTTAGGTCTTCCCGAGTCTGGTTGTTTTTTAAAGACTCTGCCGATAACCCCAAAAAAGCCATTTACAACACCTGCCAGGCCAGCATCAGCAGGGGTTGCAAAATGACCAGCCTGAACACCACCAGCATGATCAGGCAAATGGCAGCAAAGCACCCGACTTTGTGGGCCGAACCCCAGGGTCCAGGAACAGTGTCTGCGAAGATGAATCCTGCCATGCACCTGTCGTTGCACACTCTCAAGTAGCAGCATCAGGAAGCATGTCCATGTCCTTGTCCCAGTGCAGCGTTCAATTGTCCATATCCCAGTCCTTGGAACGCAAGCGCAAATAAGTAGCCAATGCCCCACAGGCCAAACTACTAAATTCTCACATTTCACGACTGCTTGCGCTCAAAATGTTGCCTTTTAGGCTCATGAAGACCGAAGCATTCTGCAACATGATGGTGGCGGCCATTCCTCGGTACTCGATCCCCAGCCGCCACTATTTCTTCCATTGTGCCATCCCCACATTACACAAGCACGTGTCCCGAAACATTAGCCGTGCTCTCAACAATGCAGTTACCGGTAAATTCCACCTAACCACGGACAGGTGGAAGAGTGCTTGTGGGCATGGACGGTACATCTTGCTGACGGCACACTGGGTTAACATAGTGGAAGCCGGGACCCGGTCAGACCTTGGGACAGAGCACGTCCTCCCGAAACCAATGGTTGCGGGCCCTAGGTCAATCAGGGTTGCCCCCACGGTCTACAGCTCCTGCACCTCATCCTCCTCAGCCCCCTCCTCCTCTTCAGCCTCCATCTCCGAAATGACAACATCAGTCACATGCTGGAAGCACTGCAGTACTGCCTCGGCAAAGCAGAAACAGGCTGTGCTGAAGCTAATATGCTGAGGTGAAATGCTGAAGAGTTGTGGACTGCTCTGAAAGAGCAGGCAGATCTGTGGGTCACACCGCTGAACCTACAGCCAGGCATGGTCGTGTGTGACAATGGCCGGAACCTGGTGGCGGCTCTGAGGGGAGGCGAGCTCACACACGTAAAATGCCTGGCCCATGTGCTTAAACTTGTGGTTCAGTGGTTTCTCAAATCCTACCCGGAGCTGCCGGATCTGCTTGTTAAAGTACTCCGCCTGTGTGCCCATTTTAGAAAGTCAGCTACAGCTTCCACCGCCCTTGCAGTGTTTCAGCAGCGTTTGCAGCTTCCGGCTCACAGACTGGTGTGTGATGTCCCCACTAGTGTTGAGCCACCCCCGTAGTGTTCAAGTTCGGTTCAGTTCGTCGAATACCCGTGTGTTCGCCTAACTGTTCGTCTAACTGTTCGTCGAACACCTTCGAACACCGTTAAAACCAATGGCAGGCAAGCAAAAACACATAGAAACACTTAGAAAACACCTTCAAAGGAGTCCAAAAGCTGACAAACTGCTCAGAAGACATAACTAACACATGGAAAAGTGACAAGTACATATAGTCATGCGAAAAGAAAAGAGGTGGAGGAGAAAAAGGAGGGGGAGACAAAGATATAGGCATGTCATGGCCTTCTAAAATCCAAAAAGTGAGAAGCCTACACGGCCAGTCCATTCCTGCCCGTGCCACCTCCATGTCGCTGGGTTTGTGCCAGAGCCGCGGTGGACCCTGACGGCCAACCCCCCTCTCCCAATACTGGTGCCTGTCCGCTGGTGGGTCGAGCGAGCCCCCTGTGGTGGAGGCAGCTCTAAGCTTTTTAATTTAAATTGTCTCTCTAATTTGAATGAATACACTTTAAATCCTTTTACAAGGATCTAATGGAGTGCAAGTCTCATGCCAGCAGCCGCGTAATTACAGCTCCAGTAGCGTCCACTAAAGCTGCTGCAGTTAAAAAGCTTTTATAAGGATCGAGCTCGGCTGTCAACCGCAAGGCATCCTACCGCCAGTCCCAGCCCATATGCCTTGGGGTGCCTCCTGATGCTCTTCACTGAGTATCCCGTGGTCCCGAAGCATTTCCTTTGAAAAAATTAAGTGTCCAAGCTACAGGTGGTGTAGCTTGCTTAACAGCCGGGATAATCGGCTGACTAGCAGACACTGCTACTAGGCACAAAATATTTCCTGGGCTAGATGCAGTTAAAAATTTGTAAATAGATACTCTCGTTGGATGTTGAGAAAGCATTCAATAGAGTCTCCTGGCACGCCATATATTATTCTCTTAAAAAGCTTGGGGTAGGGGTCTAGGGGACCCTTTTATAGCCAAAATCATGGCCCTGTATCGCAATACGTCACCTAGGCTGAAGATAAATGGAACTGTAGCACCCTGAGGGCTCGGTTGCTGCAGAGGTATTGCACCTCACCCAGAGGTGTGATATCTCACTGTCAGGTAAGGATGGCGTGTGGATCAGGACCCGACACCTGCATGCATTACACCACATTGCCGTGGGGCAGGGCGACCAATATGCCCCTGAGATGGGCACGACAGTCCCTGTCCCTGGCTGGAGTGGGGGGAGGGAACACTGAGGAAGGGGAACCCTGTAGTGCAGGAGCAGGGAGGAAGCAGTTCCTGGGTGCATTGAGAAGGGAGTATAAAAGGTGGGCACCATCTTAGTTCAGTGCAGAGAAGTCTGAGCAGAAGTGACAGGAAGCAGGGGCTCTGCATGAGCTCTGCTCCGGAGGCAGGCCTAGTAACAGAGGCCCAGGCCTGGAAGAGGGAGAAGGAAGGAAAAGGAGCGGAGAAGGCTCCAGGAACGAGGAACGAAGGGATCCCAGGGGTGCGGACGGGCGAGTCGCCACCGCATGCCCGAATCCACCTGCGTGGAGGGGTCAGGCCAAAGGGGGAGACCGGTCCCCGAAAATAATGGAGGCGGGAAACGACCCTCAGCTAGAAACCGGAGGCTGTGACATTTTATGTGGTGCAGCCCCTCACTACACCCGCTAGGAAGTCACCACATAGGGTCAGGGAAACTGGCGCCAAGTTTACCAAGAGAAGGCCTGAGGCAGCCGGACAGAAGGGTTGGTAAGAAAGGCCAGACAAAGGACAAACAAAGGGGGTCCTGTGAAGCGCTCCAAAGTTATCTGGGAGTTGTCTGAGCCCCTCACCTGGTGAGCACAGTATGACGTGAGTAGCCGTTACCTGCAGAAGTGGTCTAGATAATAAGAACTGTGAGTAAAGGCCCTGGACTGCATCACTGACTCCGTGTCGTTACTGCTGCTGCCCTGCACCATCACCCCCATCCTCCGCATACACTGCCCTGAGGCTATACTCTTCCCATGGGGAGTTATGCTATGCTCTGCTGCACCCACAACTCCAGCCTCAGCGGTCTACCCTGCAGCGGCGGTTCACTCTGACCGCAATCCACGGGTGGCGTAGTCGGACATTTAAACATCAAAACCACATAAATAGTTCCGCCACTGGTTTGACCGCCCTGAGCCACGGAACCGGGTCGCCACCACAGAGACTACAACCACCAGCATCCACCAAAAAGGGTCCGGCTCCGGGTGTCCCAAGGCCCAGGGGGCGCGTCAGAACATTTTCACCACCTTTCATAATCACCAATGGGACAAGGCAGGGATGTCCTCTGTCCCCTCTCTTATACATCCTAGTGACGGAGCACCTGCTCTCATCAATTCGCCATAACCCCAATATTAGGTGGATTGAGGTGGGAGGCAACGAGGACAAGTGCTCTCTATCTGCTGAAGATGTCCTAGTATATATCACTCAATCACATATATCCATCCCTGCTGTAATGGCTGAAATAGATCACTTTGTTACATGGTCAAATTTTAAAATCAATGCAGCGAAGTCTGAGGCCCTCGATGTCTCCCTCCCCAAATCCATACAGGATTCCATCCAGTCCAACTTTCCCTTTGCCTGGCCCTCACAGGGTATCAAATACTTAGGAATTTCTATTCATAGAGACCTCTCCCGTCTATGTTATCTTAATTTTGGGCCCTTTATTGAACAACTCCTTACAGACCATGGTTGGCAAGTTAGAACTGTAAGATTCACTACTTGAACTACTGGTGTTTTGTGGAAAAGCACATGTACACTGTGTTCCAAATTATTATGCAAAAAGTGTTTAGGAGTGATAAGGGAAGAATTTGATGGTTAGTCAGTTAAACTCATTGATGGTGATGTGTGTCAGAGCTCTTTATATCACTGTATGCAATTGCAGACACCTGTGCTAATTAGTTTGGCAGGTGTGTCCAATGAAAGGCAAGACTACTTAAGAAGGCTGTCCCACATTATTAAGCAGCCTACATTTTCTGCCAAAATGGGAAAGAAAAAGGATTTGTCGGCTGCTGAGAAGCAACAAATTGTGGAGTGTTTAGGTCAAGGCATGACTACAATCAACATTGTGCGATGATCAGGATGAAGTGTCTTGGCAATCATGAAGTATGTAGCTGATTCACAGTACACACGTGTGCGTGCTGATAAGGGCAATTTGAGGACACTTTCCTACAGGCAATTACGTCAGGTTAAAAGAGCAGCGGCAAAAAAGCCTTGTCATAGCAGCAGACAAGTTTTTGAAGCTGCTGGTGCCTCCAACGTCCCCCGAACAACAAGATGCAGGGTCCTTCAGAGGTTTGCAGCTGTGCGTACGCCATCCTATTGACCTCCTCTATCCACTGCACACAAGCAGAAACGGCTCCAGTGGGCCAAACATTACATGAAGACTGATTTCAAAACTGTTTTGTTCACGGATGTGTGCCGTGCAACGCTCGATGGTCCAGATGGATGGAGTGGAGGATGGCTGGTTGATGGACACCCGACACAAACACGGCTACAGCGCCAACAAGGAGGAGGTGGAGCAATGTTTTGGGCTGGAATCATGGGGAGAAAGATTGTCGGCCCCATTAGGATCCCTGAAGTGGTAAAGATGAACTCCATAATGTATGTGGAGTTTCTCAAACAGCACTTCCTGCCATGGTTCAAGAAGAAGAACCGTGTATTCCACAGCAAGATCATTTTCATGCATGATAATGCACCGTCTCATGCTGCACATAACACATCTGCATCTCTGGCTGATATGGGCATAAAAGGGGACAAACTTATGGTGTGACCCCCATGCTTCCCTGACCTCTACCCCATTCAGAACCTCTGGAGCATCATCAAAAGGAGTGTCTATGATGGCGGGAGGCAGTTCACATCTAAGCAACAGCTCTGGGAGGGTATTCTGTCCTCATGCAAAACAATTGAAGCAGAAACCATCCAAAACCTGACAAATTCAATGGACGAGAGAGTTCAGAAGCTCCTTTCGAACAAGAAGTCCTATGTGCAAATGTAACATCACCTAGAATAAAGTTTTGAGTTGAAAACTGTTTGATTTCAGTTTCTAATAACCTGCAAATGCTTATAATTTCAAAATGACCATTTTTTGGTCTTTATTAAAATGAAAAGGTTGATCGAAGAGTGTGGGGGATCTAAGAGTGTGGCAACCCAGTAGTCAGGATTACTTAGAATTCTGACTATCTGAGGGTCATGTTGCAGGTAGTGCAGCAAGAAGGCACTTATGTGTCTTCCGGGCTAGATGCCGCTAAAAATTATTATTAATTTTAAATCTGGTGGAGCTTAGTATAGATGGCCAAATAGAATCAGTACTGCACACTGCTATAAAGCCCAAATTATTTTCCAGCCAAGATACAGATAAACATGATTAGTAATTTTAAATCTGGTGGAGCTTAGTATAGATGGCCTAATAGAATCAGTACTGCACACTGCTACAAAGCCCAAATTATTTTCCAGCCAAGATACAGATAAACATGATTAGTAATTTTAAATCTGGTGGAGCTTAGTATAGATGGCCTAATAGAATCAGTACTGCACACTGCTACAAAGCCCAAATTATTTTCCAGGCAAGATACAGATAAACATGATTAGTAATTTTAAATCTGGTGGAGCTTAGCATAGATTGCCTAATAGAATCAGTGCTGAACACTGCTACAAAGCCCAAATTATTTTCCAGCCAAGATACAGATAAACATGATTAGTAATTTGAAAGCTTAAAACGGTTGGTGAGGTGATTTTAACCAATCATCAAGCTTTTACTCTCCCCAGGATGACACAGGGGTAGAAAAGACATTTCGGATCCATGATTTGTTCATCTTTCTGAACGTGAGTCTGTCTACATTATCAGTGGAGAGCCACGTGCGCTTATCTGTCAGCACACCACCAGCAGCGCTGAACACACGTTCAGACAGAACGCTGGCTGCGGGGCATGACAAGATCTCCAAGGCGTAAGTGGCTAGCTCCGGCCATTTATCAAGATTGGAAGCCCAAAAAGAGCAAGGGTCCAGTGACACATTCATGGCTTCAATGTTTACTTGGAGATACTCCTGTACCATCCTCTCTAGGCGTTGACTATGTGTCAGACTTCTTGTCTCCTGTGGCCTTGCAAAGGATGGGCTAAAAAAGTGGTGAAATGATTCCGCAAAATTGATGTTACCAGCAGATACTGTGTTTCTGTTACGGTTTGAGTGCTGAACACTCGACGGTCCCACGGTTGGCAAGTTGGAACTGTGAGATTCACTACGTGCACCACTGGTGTTTTGTGGAAAAGCACATGTAAGATTCTGCAACAGTCTCTGCTGATACTCCTGCATGCGTGCATCCCTTACTATGGCAGGAATAATTTCTGCAAATTTACTTTGTACCGGGGATCTAACAGTGTGGCAACCCAGTAGTCAGGATTATTTCTAATTCTCACAATTCGAAGGTCATGTTGCAGGTAGTGCAGCAAGAAGGCACTCATGTGTCTTGAGCATCAAGGAGCACCAAGTCCCTGTTGTGTTGGTGGCGAGGTAACAATTATGCTTCCTTCCTCTGTCCTCTCCCCCCAACCTCGCACAACAGAAATGTGATCAAGGTCTCCCTCATCTGATGAGTCTTCCATCAGTTCGTCCTCCACTTCTTCCTGGGCTCCTGCACCTTCCTCACTAGTTTGGCTGCTACCATGCGCCCTGGTAAAACCATCTCCCCCACCCTCACATGCCTGCCGCCTTGGTGCAGCCGACCATCTGGACCTTGCAGATGTTAGCCCTTCCGCATACAACTCCTCCTCCTCTACTTCCTCCACCTCCTCTTGTGCCACCACCTGACTCCGAATTCTGTTTAACATGTGCTCCAGCATGTAAATCACCGGAATAGTCATGCTGATAATGGCATCGTCAGCACTAAACATCTTCATCGCCATTTCAAAACTGTGCAGAAGGGTGCATAGGTCCCTGATCTGAGACCACTCCTCCAGCGTGATTTGCCCCACCTCTGGATCCTGTTTTTCCAGGCTATACGTCAGAACGTATTGCACCAGGGCTCGTCGGTGCTGCCACAGTCGCTGCAACATGTGCAGAGTTGAATTCCACCGGGTAGGCACATCGCATTTTAGCCGGTGAAGTGGCATGACCAACGACTTCTTTAGAGATGTAAGTCGCTGAGCTGCGGGATGCGAACGGCGGAAGTGAGCACATAGCGACGGTGCCCTCTGCAGAAGGCCATCTAGTCCGGGATAGTGGGCTAAAAATTGCTGGACAACCAGGTTCAACACGTGAGCCATACAAGGCACGTGTGTGACCTTGCCCCGGCGAAGGGCCGCACCCAGGTTTGCAGCATTGTAGCACACGGCCTTCCCTGGTTTCAGGTCCAGTGGAGACAACAATTCATGAAATTGGTTCTCCAGAGCTGACCACAACTCCTCAGCTGTGTGACTCACATTTCCCAGACATTTCAAAGTAAAAACCGCCTGATGACGTTGAGCCCTACTGCTAGCATAGCAAGGAGGTGTGCAGGATCCCTTCTGCGCAGTTAGAAAGCTTGTGGCATGACCAGACAGGCTTTGGGTGCAGCTGGAGGACCGAGAGGAGGTTGAGGAGGCAGAAGCAGTGGAGGAACTTTGAGATAAAGAGGAGTGACGCACAACTCGTGGGGACGGCAAGACTTGAACAGCAGCCCCTTGTCCTGCTGTCACCATAGTTACCCAGTGCCCAGTCAGTGACATGTAATGCCCCTGTCCATGCCTACACATCCTAGTGTCTGTGGTGAAATGCACCCTGTCACACACAGAGTTTTTCAAAGAAGCGGTGATGTGTGCGACATGCTGATGGTGCGCAGGCACACCTTTCTTTGAGAAGTAGTGCAGACTGGGCATCTGGTACTGGGGCACTGCGACGGACATAAGGTCTCGAAAATCCTCTGTGTCCACCAGGCGGAAAGGCAGCATTTCTGTAGCCAAGAGCTTGCAGATGGTGAAATTCAAACTCTTAGCTTTCTCATGGCTAGGAGGAAATGGTATTTTACTTGTCCACATCTGAGGGACCGAGGGCTGGCTGTTGTGCTTAAACAGGGTCGATAAGGGTGTCACCGGCAAACTGCCGGTCTGTGAGGAAGATGCAGGCGGACATGTTAGGTTGCCTTGATCCAAAGGTGGTGCTATCGATGTCGGACAGAGCTCAACACCAGCTGGTGTTACCACCTCCAAAGAAAATGATGACCTGCCAATCACGCTGGCTGTTGCTGGTAAAGAGGTGGCAGGTCTGCGTCCCAAAACAGGTGTGACTGCTGTCTCCCCAGTCACAGAGGATGAAGAGGCCGCGGATGCACAAGATGTGGCAGACGGTGGTTGGCCCGGCCGGCTAGTCCGCATTGTAGCACAGTGAGCTTCCCACTGCAACTTATGCTTCATGTCCATATGCCGGTTCATGCAAGAAGTACTCAAACTATGTATTTTTTGGCCTCTACTTAGCTTTTGCTGACAAATGTTACAGATAACACGAGTTGGGTCATCTTTATCGATCTGAAAAAATTCCCAGGCTATGCAAGGCTTAGCACCCATGCGTCCTGAAGAGCCACCACGACTTGTGGTGAGAAGCAGAGTTGTGTTTGAGGATGCAGTTGTTGACGTGCTTCCAGTACTACGTCTCTGTCCAGGAAGGCGCAATCTGACCTCGTCGTCACTAGCATTCTCCTCCACCTCCTCTGCTGACCTCATCCCTTGGCTCACTGTGGGTTGACAGTAAGTGGGATCTCCAACCTCATCATCATCACCCTGTGTGTTATCACACCCGTCGTCCTCAGAGCCAACCTGTTACTGCCCTGACAAAAAACTAAAGTTGTCGCTCCAATCAGGTATTTGAGTCTCATCATCGTCTTCCTCATTGACTCCACCAACAGGAGTTACAGTTTGGGAATGAGGGTCTACATTATGGTCAGAACATTCTGCGTCTGGTCCTGGATCCGACTCATAAAGATTCTGGGCATCATTTCCTCATCTGGATTCACAGAAGCGCTGGAGCCGACCTCTGATTCCCAGGCTATAGTATGAGTAAACAGCTCTGCAGACTCAACCATCTGTTCTACCTCATACTCAGATGGGCAGCTGGAGATTTGGGAGCTGTGAGGAAGCAAGTGCGATTGAGGTGACACCTCTGAAGACTGGAGTATTTGTGATGTTGAAGTTGATGTGGAGGAGAGCCCACTTAAAGGAGCACTTGATATCCATTGAAGCACCTGCTGTTTTTGTGCCTCATCTGGAATTTGTAGCGATTGGCGTGGCCGTAAGAAAGGGATCTTATCACATTGTCCGCTAAAAGAAGTAGACATTTTAGTTTGGCTGGAAGATGGTCTTTCTTCTGCAGATGTTACTGTTGCTTTAACACCTACCCCACGGACACAACCTTTTTTCCCCTTCCCAACACGCCTATTCCCCTTTCCACCAGCAGGAGGCCTTTTTCCACTCATTTTGGTGGTTAACTAATTGACAACTCTGGAGTTGTTTGCACAAAAAAACAATGGATGGGAACCGAGTAGAGCTGAGTGGCCAAACTGTGGTATTAAGCCAAAACTATTGGCTGGGTTAGATGCAGAAAAAAATTATATTCAATTTGTAACCTGATGGAGGTCAGTGTATATGGACTAATAGACAAAGTCCCACACACTGCTAGAAGCCCAAATATTTTTTCAGAGCTACATGCAGAAAAAAATTATATTCAATTTGCAACCCGATGGAGGTCAGTATAGATGGACTAATAGACCAAGCCCCACACACTGCTAGAAGCCCAAATATTTTTTCAGAGCTAGATGGAGAAAAAGATTATATGCAATTTGCAACCTGATGAAGGTCAGTATAGATGGACTAATAGACCAAGTCCCACACACTGCTACAAGCCCAAATATTTTTTCAGAGCTAGATGCAGAAAAAAATTATATTCAATTTGCAACCTGATGGAGGTCAGTATAGATGGACTAATAGACCAAGTCCCACACACTGCTAGAAGCAAAAAAATATTTTTTCAGAGCTAGATGCAGAAAAAAATTATATTTAATTTACAACCCAATGAAGGTCAGTATAGATGGACTAATAGACCAAGTCCCACACACTGCTAGAAGCCCAAATATTTTTTCAGAGCTAGATGCAGAAAAAAATTATATTTAATTTGCAACCTGATGGAGGTCAGTATAGATGGACTAATAGACCAAGTCCCACACACTGCTAGAAGCCCAAATATTTTTTCAGAGCTAGATGCAGAAAAAAATTATATTCAATTTGCAACCTGATGGAGGTCAGTATAGATGGACTAATAAACCAAGTCCCACACACTGCTAGAAGCCCAAATATTTTTTCAGAGCTAGATGCAGAAAAAAATTATATTCAATTTGCAACCTGATGGAGGTCAGTATAGATGGACTAATAGACCAAGTCCCACACACTGCTAGAAGCCCAAATATTTTTTCAGAGCTAGATGCAGAAAAAAATTATATTCAATTTGCAACCTGATGGAGGTCAGTATATATGGACTAATAGATCAAGTCCCACACACTGCTAGAAGCCCAAATATTTTTTCAGAGCTAGATGCAGAAAAAAATTATTTTTAATTTGCAACCTGATGGAGGTCAGTATAGATGGACTAATAGACCAAGTCCCACACACTGCTAGAAGCCCAAATATTTTTTCAGAGCTAGATGCAGAAAAAAATTATATTCAATTTGCAACCTGATGGAAGTCAGTATAGATGGACTAATAGACCAAGTCCCACACACTGCTAGAAGCCCAAATATTTTTTCAGAGCTAGATGCAGAAAAAAATTATATTCAATTTGCAACCTGATGGAGGTCAGTATAGATGGACTAATAGACCAAGTCCCACACACTGCTAGAAGCCAAAATATTTTTTCAGAGCTTGATGCAGAAAAAAAATATTTTTAATTTGCAACCTGATGGAGGTCAGTATAGAAGGACTAATAGACCAAGTCCCACACATTGCTAGAAGCCCAAATATTATTTCAGAGCTAGATGCAGAAAAAAATTACTTTTAATTTGCAACCTGATGGAGGTCAGTATAGGTGCACTAATAGACCAAGTCCCACACACTGCTAGAAGTCCAAATATTTTTTCAGACCTAGATGCAGAAAAAAATTATATTCAATTTGCAACCTGATGGAGGTCAGTATAGATGGACTAATAGATCAAGTCCCACACACTGCTAGAAGCCCAAATATTGTTTCAGAGGTAGATGCAGAAAAAAATTATTTTTAATTTGCAACCTGATGGAGGTCAGTATAGGTGCACTAATATACCAAGTCCCACACACTGCTAGAAGTCCAAATATTTTTTCATAGCTAGATGCAGAAAAAAATTATATTCAATTTGCAACCTGATGGACGTCAGTATAGATGGACTAATAGAACAAGTTCCACACACTGCTAGAAGCCCAAATATTTTTTCAGAGCTAGATGCAGAAAAAAAATATTTTTAATTTGCAACCTGATGGAGGTCAGTATAGATAGACTAATAGACCAAGTCCCACACACTGCTAGAAGCCTAAATATTTTTTCAGAGCTAGATGCAGAAAAAAATTATATTCAATTTGCAACCTGATGGAGGTCAGTATACATGGACTAATAGATCAAGTCCCACACACTGCTAAAGCCCAAATATTTTTTCAGAGCTAGATGTAGAAAAAAAATATTTTTAATTTGCAACCTGATGGAGGTCAGTATAGATGGACTAATAGACCAAGTCCCACACACTGCTAGAAGCCCAAATATTTTTTCAGAGCTAGATGCAGAAAAAAATTATATTCAATTTGCAACCTGATGGAGGTCAGTATAGATGGACTAATAACCAAGTCCCACACACTGCTAGAAGCCCAAATATTTTTTCAGAGCTAGATGCAGAAAAAAAATATTTTTAATTTGAAACCTGATGGAGGTCAGTATAGATGGACTAATAGACCAAGTCCCACACATTGCTAGAAGCCCAAATATTTTTTCAGAGCTAGATGCAGAAAAAAATTATTTTTAATTTGCAACCTGATGGAGGTCACTATAGATGGACTAATAGACCAAGTCCCACACACTGCTAGAAGTCCAAATATTTTTTCAGAGCTAGATGCAGAAAAAAATGATATTCAATTTGCAACCTGATGGAGGTCAGTATAGATGGACTAATAGAACAAGTCCCACACACTGCTAGAAGCCCAAATATTTTTTCAGAGCTAGATGAAGAAAAAAAATATTTTTAATTAGCAACCTGATGGAGGTCAGTATAGATGGACTAATAGACCAAGTCCAACACATGGCTAGAAGCCCAAATATTTTTTCAGAGCTAGATGCAGTAAAAAAATTATTTTTAATTTGCAACCTGATGGAGGTCAGTATAGGTGGACTAATAGAACAAATCCCACACACTGCTAGAAGCCCAAAATTTTTTTCAGAGCTAGATGAAGAAAAAAATTATGTTCAATTTGCAACCTGATGTAGGTCAGTATAGATGGACTAATAGACCAAGTCCCACACACTGCTAGAAGCCCAAATATTTTTTCAGAGCTAGATGCAGATAAAAATTATTTTTAATTTGCAACCTGATGGAGGTCAGTATAGATGGACTAATAGACCAAGTCCCACACACTGCTAGAAGCCCAAATATTTTTTAAGTGCTAGATGCAGAAAAAAATTATATTCAATTTGCAACCTGATGGAGGTCAATATAGATTGACTAATAGACCAAGTCCCACACACTGCTAGAAGCCCAAATATTTTTTCAGAGCTAGATGCAGATAAAAATTATTTTTAATTTGCAACCTGATGGAGGACAGTATAGATGGACTAATAGAACAAGTCCCACACACTGCTAGAAGCCCAAATATTTTTTCAGAGCTAGATGCAGAAAAAAATTATATTCAATTTGCAACTTGGTGGAGGTCAGTATAGATGGACTAATAGAACAAGTCCCACACACTGCTACAAGCCCAAATATTTTTTCAGAGCTAGATGCAGAAAAAAATTATATTCAATTTGCAACCTGATGGAGGTCAGTATAGATGGACTAATAGAATGATGCTATGCCCAAAAGGTTTTACTTCACTAGGTGCAGTAAAAAAAATGGTATTCTATACACAGGTGGTGTAGCTTGCAACACAGATAGGCTACTCCACTGACTAACACACTCTGCAATAGGCCAAAAAGGATTAGCTTTGCTAGATTTAGCCAAATGCTGTGAAAAAAACTTGCACAGCACTGGCACAGACCTGCCTGGCAAAAACTGATAGGAACTGATGTAACTTTGTCCTGAAAAGGACTGCAATTACAATTAGTCTTTACTCCCAACCTATCTATTTAAGAGCACAGACCTGCCTGATAAAAGTCATAGGAAATGCTGTAACCTAGTCCTTAAAAAGACTGCAATCACAACTATTCCCTACTCCCAAGCAATCTGTAGATTTGTGCGAAAATTGGCTTGAAATTAACAAGGTATAGCGTATACAGCAACAGCGGTGCCGTCTTTCACGCAGCTGCAGCAGTGAAAAAATGGTGGCGACGGGGAAAATAGCTGGGTCTTATAGGGCAAGGACATGTGACATACACTGCCAATGACACATGCCCTTGCTTGTGTGAAAAAAAGCAATTCGCTCCGTGTGTGCGCTGCTGATAGGCTGACAGATTGCACCTCCCCACTGTAAATGCGGGAAAGAGAAAAAAAAATGGTGATCTTCATTATTCCTGCAGAGATCCATCCCCTGCCCCTCCCCCCGCCCCGCTGTACATTCAAACTGCATTTTAACATTAATTTTCATCATTACTGAGAAAAAATACAGTTATGATTTTGGTGCACTAACAGTTATCGAACATAACCTCAAACAGCCGAATTTTTTTCAAATCGTTCGTGTTCGCCGAACGGCTCGAACACCGCCCAAAACAGCTCGAATTTGAGATTGGCGAACAGTTCGAGTCGAACAACGCTCATCTCTAGTCCCCACGCGTTGGAACTCTACACTGCAGTTGTTGGGAAGGATTTGTGAGCAGAATAGGGCAGTTTTTGAGTACCAGCATCAACAAGGCCAGCGGTATTCAGTTCAGACTCCACACATAAGACCTCAGGAGTGGACATGGATGTCAGACATACAGTTAGGTCCATATATATTTGGACAGAGACAACATTTTTGTAATTTTGGTTCTAGACATTACCACAGTGAATTTTAAACAAAAAAAATAAGATGCAGTTGAATTTCAGACTTTCAGCTTTCATTTGAGGGTATCCACATTAAAATTGGATGAATGGTTTAGGAGTTTCAGCTCCTTAACATGTGCCACCCTGTTTTTAAAGGGACCAAAAGTAATTGGACAATTGATTCCAAGGCTATTTCATGGACAGGTGTGGGCAATCCCTTTGTTATGTCATTCTCAATTAAGCAGATAAAAGGCCTGGAGTTGATTTGAGGTGTGGTGCTTGCATTTGGAAGGTTTTGCTGTGAAGTAAACATGCGGTCAAAGGAGCTCTCCATGCAGGTGAAACAAGCCATCCTTAAGCTGCAAAAACAGAAAAAACCCATCTGAGAAATTGCTACAATATTAGGAGTGGCAAAATCTACAGTTTGGTACATCCTGAGTAAGAAAGAAAGCACTGGTGAACTCATCAATGCAAAAAGACCTGGTCGCCCAAGGAAGACAACAGTGGTGGATGATCGCAGAATAATCTCCATGGTGAAAAGAAACCCCTTCACAACAACAAACCAAGAGAACATTACTCTCCAGGAGGTAGGCGTATCAATATCCAAATCTACCATAAAAAGAAGACTACATGAAAGTAAATACAGAGGGTTCACTGCACAGAAGAAGCCACTCATAAGCATCAAGAATAAAAACACTAGACTGGACTTTGCAAAAAACATCTAAAAAAGCCAGCACAGTTCGGGAAGAACATTCTTTGGACAGATGAAACCAAGATCAACCTCTACCAGAATGATGGAAAGTGAAAAGTATGGCGAAGGTGTGGTACAGCTCATGATCCAAAGCATACCACATCATCTGTAAAACACGGTGGAGGCAGTGTGATGGCTTGGGTATGCATGGCGGCCAGTGGCACTGGGTCACAAGTGTTTATTGATGATGTGACACAGGACAGAAGCAGCCGAATGAATTCTGATGTATTCAGAGCCATACTGTGTGCTCAGATCCAGCCAAATGCAGACAAACTGATTGGTTGTCGTTTCATACTACAGATGGACAATGACCCAAAACATAAAGCCAAAGCAACCCAGGAGTTTATTAACGCAAAGAAGTGGAATATGCTTGAATGGCCAAGTCAGTCACCTGATCTCAACCCAATTGAGCATGCATTTCACTTGTTGAAGACTAAGCTTCAGACAGAAAGGCCCACAAACAAACAGCAACTGAAAACCACCGCAGTGAAGGCCTGGCAGAGCATCAAAAAGGAGGAAATACAGAGTCTGGTGATGTCCATGAGTTCAAGACTTCAGGCAGTCATTGCCAACAAAGGGTTTTCAACCAAGTACTAGAAATGAACATTTTATTTACAATTATTTAATCTGTCCAATTACTTTTGCTCCCGTTAAAAACAGGGTGGCACATGTTAAGGAGCTGAAACTCCTAAACCCTTCATCCAATTTTAATGTGGATACCCTCAAATGAAAGCTGAAAGTCTGAACTTCAACTGCATCTGAATTGTTTTGTTTAAAATTCATTGTGGCAATGTCTAGAACCAAAATTAGAAAAATGTTGTCCGTGTCCAAACATATATGGACCTAACTGTATGTACCATCCTCCAAAACTTTGAGGACTCCACCAAGATGGTGAGCGGCGATGACACCATAATTAGCATCACCCTCCCGATTCTCTGTCTTCTGAAATGCTCTCTGCTCACAATCAAAGAGAATACATTGCAGGTGGAGGATGATGAGATGGAGCAAGGAACCCTACAGGGTGATTACACACAGCCAAGCCTCATCTCTTCCCAATGTGGATTGGGTGACAATGAGGAAGAGGAGGAGGAGGAGGAAGGACAGGAGCTAGTTTCATGCACTCTAGACGGTACTACCTGCACAGCTGTCATACCGTCTGTTCAATGTGGATGGCCAAATGACACAGAGGAAGAGGAGGAGGAGAGCATGGTCAGTCATCCTCTTGGTGAGGACACGGAAGTCTTGCCTGTTAGTAGTCTGGCACTCATGGCCAAGTTTATGTTACGCTGCCTTTCCCATGACCTTCGCGTTCTCAAAATTTTGGGTGACAGTCATTACTGGTTGCTGACACTTCTAGACCCACGTTACAAGGAGAACTTTTTATCTCTTATTCCTGAGGCGGACAGGTCTACAAAAATGGTGCTGTACCAGAAGGCTCTTGTTGCGGAACTATTAAATAAATTCCCATCTGAAAACGCTGGCGGCAGAGGGAACACTTTGTTGGACAACCAAGGAGTACAGGCGAGAGAGACACAACTTCAATCGAGCAGAGGCAGGGGAACAGTGTCAAAGTTCTGGGAGAGTTTCCTCAGACCCTCCCATCGGACAGGCCCTGAGGCGCGGGGTACTCTCACAAGGAGTGTAAAGTTTGGGAAGATGCTGAGGGAGTACCTTGCTGACCGTACCAACATCCTCTGTGATTCCGCTGTGCCTTATAATTATTGGGTATCCAAGCTGGATACGTGGAATGAACTGGCTCTCTATGCCTTGGAGGACCTGGCCTGCCCTGCCGCCAGCGTTTTATCAGAGCGTGTTTTTAGTGCCGCTGGTGGAATTATAACTGATAAGCGCATCCGCTTGTCAACGGAAAATGCTGACAGGCTGACTCTTATAAAAATGAACAAGGGCTGGATTGGGCTAGACTTCTCAACACCACCGATCGATAGCAGTGTAACATAAACTCCAATCCAGTGTCTTTTCTTGGGAGGTGTATTCCCATGCACCTTTTCACACCCACACATGGGTATACGCTTCCTGATTTTGGCTATTTGCTCTTGTCCTCCTCCTTCTCCTCATCCTCCACCACCATATCACCAGCGTGACCGTTGTCCGTGATGCAACACCCACCTAATTTTTTTATCGGGTGTTTATGATGCCCGTAAAAAAAAAATTTTTTACAGTATGTTCATGTACACCCCCCAGGGGTGTATGTTTGTCAGCCCATACACTTAGTGCATGGGCATTCCAAGTATAGGAGGCCCGCTCCTTTCTAATGGGAACATTTTTTTATGAGGCCCTCCTCCACGTCTCTTCCAAGGGGCATTGAAGTGCCTCCAAATTTTTGGTAGCCCTTGCATTCACTGCATAGGCCAACAGTATGGGAGACTCTCTCCTTTCTAATGGGAATTTGTCATTACTGTGGCACTGCTCTATGGGTCTTTAAATTCTTAGTGGGGTTTTTCCTAAAATTGGTCAGCCGTTGGACTCACTGCATACCTAATAACTGTATAGCAGACTCTCTCCTTTCTAATGGGAACATGTCATACCTTGTTACTGTGGCCCTGCTCTGTGTGTCTTTAAATTCTTAGTGGGGTTTTTCCTAAAATTGTCAGTCGTTGGACTCACTGCATGCACTCTAACTGTATAGTAGACCCTCTCCTTTCTAATGGGAACATGTCTTACCTTGTTACTGTGGCCCTGCTCTGTGTGTCTTTAAATTCTTAGTGGGGTTTTTCCTAAAATTGTCAGCCGTTGGACTAACTGCACACCCTATAACTGTACAGGAGACCCTAACCTTTCTAATGGGAACATGTTGTACCTGGTTACTGTGGCCCTGCTCCGTGTGTCTTTAAATTCTTAATGGGGTTTTTCCTAAAATTGTCAGCCGTTGGACTCACTGCATACCCTATAACTGTATAGTAGACCCTCTCCTTTCTAATGGGAACATGTCTTACCATGTTACTGTGGCCCTGCTCTATGTGTCTTTAAATTCTTAGTGGGATTTTTCATAAAATTGTCAGCCATTGGACTAACTGCATACCCTATAACTATATAGGAGACTCTCTCCTTTCTAATGGGAACATGTCGTACTTGTTACTGTGACCCTGCTCCATGTGTCCTTAAATTCCTAGTGGGGTTTTTCCTAAAATTGTCAGCCGTTGGACTCACTGCATAACCTATAACTGTATAGCAGACCCTCTCATTTCTAATGAAACCCATCGTACCTTGTTACTGTGGCCCTGCTCTATGTGTCTTTAAATTCTTAGTGGGGTTTTTCCCAAATTTTGGCAGCCCTTGCAGGCACAGCATGGGCATTACCACTCTAGGAGACCCGCTCCTTTATAATGGCAACGTTTTTTTTTCATGAGACCCTCCTCTATGTCTCTCCAAAGGGGGTATTGGGTTGCGTCCAAATTTTTGGCAGCCCTTGCAGTCACTGGATACGCAATAACAGTATAGGAGACCCACTTGTTAATAATGGGAACAACAAAGCTTAGCCGGCTGATCGCTCTCTAACAATATCTAGGGCCGACTACTGGCCTTTTAAGAAAAGTAAGGGCCGTCTGATGTCCCTATAAAAATAAGCTTTATGACTTTCAGAGTCCCTCCATCATAAGTAAAATAGGATGTGTCTGATTATGTATCACACACCACATTGCCCGATAAGGTTGTAAAATGTTAAAATGACATTTCCCGGTGAAAAAAACCCAAAACAATAGGATCTTTCTTTAGTATAAAAAACAGCGTCACCAATTTATCAACAATGTAAGCACATTGTTCAGCTCATGCACCTCCTCCTCCGACTCCGAAATGACCACATCAGTCACAAGCTGACAGCACTGCAGCACTGCCTTGGCCAAGCGGCAACAGGCTGTGCTGAAGATAACATGCTTAATGCTTAATTTACAAACCGCCCAGCGCTGCAGAGTTCTTGAAAGCGGTAACACAGCAGCCTGATCTGTGTCTCTCACCGCTGAACATACAGCCAGGCATGGTCGTGTGTGACAATGGGCGGAACCTGGTGATGGAGAAATGACAGCCGGGTTAGATACAGTTTCCCTCTATGCCAGTCCTTTCACCGAGCTAAAGAATATGGCTGTGGTGAAATACAACTCCCACTGAGAAGCTGTTTCAGACTGAAAAACATTGTGCCCACCAGAGGATTTGATTCTGAGGGCTAACCTTTCTCCCCCACTCAAGAGCCCCATTGCTGCTGCAAAGTTAGCGCTATCATGAACTCTCCTGAGGTAGAAGCCAAGGCACCCCAGAGGATTCTTTGGTGGGACCGTCCAACCCTGCCAAGAAGCAGTCCTGGCTAAGAAAAGTGTGTGGAAAGGTTCCCGGAAAGAGATGAGCGGTGTTCGACTCGAACTGTTCGCCAATCTCAAATTCGAGCTGTTTTGGGCGGTGTTCGAGCCGTTCGACGAACCCAAACGATTTGCAAAAAATCCGTCTGTTCGAAGTTATGTTCAATAACTGTTCATGCACCAAAATCGTAACTGGATTTTTTCACAGTAATACTGTTAATCAATGTTAATAGACAGTTTCAGTGTAGAGTGGGCGGGGGGAGGGGCAGGGCATGGATCTCTGCAGAAATAATGCCGATCTCCATTTTTTTTTTCTTTCCCTCATTTACAGTGGAGTGGTGCAGTCTGTCAGCCTATCAACAGCACACACACGCAGCAAAGTGCTTTTTTTTCACACAAGCAAGGGCATGTGTCATTGGCTGTGTTTGTCACATGTCCTTGCCCTATAAGACCCAGTCATTAACCCTGTCGCCACCATTTTCTCACTGTTGCAGCAGAGTGTTAGACCGCCCCGCTGCTGCTGTGGGTGCTATACTTTGTTTCTGTGTGAATTGCATGCGAATTTGCTCTTAAAAAGATAGATAGGTCTAGGGAGTAGGGACTAGTTGTAATTGCAGCCCTTTTGAGGGCTAGGTTACAGCAGTTTCTAGCACATTTTGCCAGGCAGGTCTGTACTAGTGCTGTGCAAGTGTTTTTCACAGCATTTGGCTAAATCTAGCTAAGCCAATCCTTTTGGCCTCTAGCATTGTGTGTTAGTCAGTGGAGTAGCCTATCTGTGTTGCAAGCTATACCACCTGTGTATCTAATACCAATTTTTTACTGCACCTAGCCAGGTAAAACCTTTTGGGCATAGTAGCAGTGTCTGTTACGCATTGGAGTAGCCCATCTGTACCAAGCTACACCACCTTTGTATTTAATAACAATTTTTTTACTGCATCTAGCCCAGTAAATACTTTTGAGCCTGTAGCAGTGTCTGTTACTCATTGTAGTAGCCCATCTGAACCAAGCTACACCACCTTTGTATTTAATAACAATTTTTACTGCATCTAGCCCAGTAAATACTTTTGGGCCTGTAGCAGTGTTTGTTACTCATTGTAGTAGACCATTTTTACCAAGCTACACCAACTTTGTATTTAATAAAAATTTTTTACTGCATCTAGCCCAGTAAATACTTTTGGGCACAGTAGCAGTGTCTGGCAGTCAGTTGAGTAGCCCATCTGTACTAAGCTACACCACCTATGTATTTAATAACAATTTTTTACTGCATCTAGCCCAGTAAATACTTTTGGGCCTGTAGCAGTGTCTGTTACTCATTGTAGTAGCCCATCTGTACCAAGCTACACCACTTTTGTATTTAATAACATTTTTTTACTGCATCTAGCCAAGTAAAACCTTTTGGGCATAGTAGCAGAGTCTGTTACTCATAGTAGTAGCCCATCTGTACCAAGCTACACCACCTTTGTATTTAATAACAATTTTTTACTGCATATAGCCCAGTAAATACTTTTGGGCCTGTAGCAGTGTCTGTTACACATTGTAGTAGCCCATCTGTACCAAGCTGCACCACCTTTGTATTTAATAACAATTTTTTACTGCATCTTGCCAAGTAAAACCTTTTGGGCATAGTAGCAAAGTCTGTTACTCATAGTAGTAGACCATTTTTACCAAGCTACACCAACTTTGTATTTAATAAAAAATTTTTACTGCATCTAGCCCAGTAAATACTTTTGGGCACAGTAGCAGTGTCTGGCAGTCAGTTGAGTAGCCCATCTGTATCAAGCTACACCACCTTTGTATTTAATAAATTTTTTTTACTGCATCTAGCCCAGTAAATACTTTTGGGCCTGTAGCAGTGTCTGTTACTCATTGTAGTAGCGAATCTGTACCAAGCTACACCACCTTTGTATTTAATAACAATTTTTTGCTGCATCTAGCGCAGTAAATACTTTTGGGCCTGTAGCAGTGTCTGTTACTCATTGTAGTAGCCCATCTGTGCCAAGCTACACCACCTGAGTATCTAATAAAATTGTTTTACTGCATCTAACCCAGCCAATCCTTTTGGGCTAGTACCACAGTTTCGCCACTCAGCTCTGCTCAGTCTCCATCCATTGTATTTTGTGCAAACAACTACAGAGTTGTAAATTAGTTAACCACCAAAATGAGTGGCAAAAGGCCTGCTACTGGTGGAAAGGGGAATAGGCGTGTTGGAAAGGGAAAAAAAGGTTGCGTCCGTGGGGTAGGTGTTAAAGCAACAGTAACATCTGCAGAAGAAAGACCATCTTCCAGCCAAACTAAGATGTCTACTTCTTTTTGTGGACAATATGATACGATCCCTTTCTTACTGACAGGCCCATCGCTACAAATTCCAGATGAGGCACAAAAACAGCAGGTGCTTCAACGAATATCAAGTGCTCCTTCAAGTGGGCTCTCCTCCAACTCAACTTCAACATCACAAATACTCCAGTCCTCAGTGGTGTCACCCCAATCGCACATGCTTCCTCACAGCTCCCAAGTCTCCAGCTGCCCATCTGAATATGGGGAATACAGATGGTTGAGTCTGCAGAGCTGTTAACTCATAATATAGCCTGGGAAACGGAGGTCTGCTCCAGAGCTTCTGTTAATCCAGACAAGGAAATGATCTGCACTGATGCCCAGAATCTTTATGAGTCGGATCCAGGACCAGATGAAGAAGGTTCTGAGCATAATGTAGACTCTCATTCCCAAACTGTAACTCCTGTTGGTGGAGACAATGATGAAGACGATGATGAGACTCAAATACCTGATTGGAGGGACAACTTGACTTTTCGGTCAGGGCAGGAAGAGGTTGACTCTGAGGACGACGGGTGAGAGATCACACAGGGTGATGATGACGAGGTTGGAGATCCCACTTACTGTCAGCCCACAGTCAGCCAGTTGATGAGGTCAGCAGAGGAGGTGGAGGAGGATGCTATTGATGACGAGGTTAGGTTGCGCCTTCCTGGACAGAGACGGAGTACTGGAAGCACGTCAACAACTGCATCCTCAACCACAACTCTGCCGCTGAACAAAAGTCGTGGTGGCTCTTCAGGTCGCATGGGCTCTAAGCCTTGCATAGCCTGGGCATTTTTTCAGATCGATAAGGATGACCCAACTCATGTTATCTGAAATATTTGTCACCAAAAGCTAAGTAGAGGCCAAAAAATCCATAGTTTGAGTACTTCATTCATGAACTGTCACATGGACATGAAGCATAAGTTGCAGTGGAAAGCTCACTGTGCTACAATGCGGCCTAGCAGGCCGGGCCAACCACCGTCTGCCCAATCTTTTGCATCCGCGGCCTCTTCATCCTCTGTGATTGGGGGGACAGCAGTCACACATGTTTTTTTACGCAGACCTGCCACCTCTTTACCCGCAACAGCCAGTGTGATTGGCAGTTCATCATTTCATTTGGAAGTGGAAACACCAGCTGGTGTTGAGCGCTCTCCGACATCGAGAGCACCACCTTTGGATCAAGGCAACCTATCTTTTCTGCCTGCATCTTCCTCACAGACCGGCAATTTGCCGGGGACACCGTTCTCAACTCCGTCTAAGCACAACAGCCTGCCCTCGGTTCCTCAGATCTGGACAAGTAAAAGACCATTTCCTCCTAGCCATGACATAGTTAAGAGGTTGAATTTCAACATCTGCAAGCTGTTGGTAACAGAAATGCTGCCTTTCCGCCTGGTGGACACAGAGGATTTTCGGGACCTTATGTCCGTCGCAGTGCCCCAGTACCAGATGCCCAGTCAGCACTACTTCTCAAAGAAAGGTGTGCCTGCGCTACACCAGCATGTCGCACACAACATCACCGCATCTTTGAAAAACTCTGTGTGTGACAGGGTGCATTTCACCACAGACACTTGGATGAGTAGGCATGGACAGGGGCGCTACATGTCGCTGACTGGGAACTGGGTAACTATGGTGACAGCAGGACAAGGGGTTGCTGTCCAAGACTTGCCGTCCCCACGAGTTGTGCGTCAATCCTCTTTATCTAGAAGTTCCTCCACTGCTTCTGCCTCCTCAACCTCCTCTCGGTCCTCCACCTGCACCCAAAGCCTGTCTGGTAATGCCACCCGCTTTCTAACTGCGCAGAAGGAATCCTGCACACCTCCTTACTATGCTGGCAGCAGGGCTCAATGGCATCAGGCGGTGTTTACTTTGAAATGTCTGGGAAATGTGAGTCACACAGCTGAGGAGTTGTGGTCAGCTCTGGAGACCCAGTTTCATGAATGGTTGTCTCCACTGGACCTGCAACCAGGGAAGGCCGTGTGTGACAATGCTGCAAACCTGGGTGCGGCCCTTCGCCGGGGCAATGTCACACACGTGCCTTGTATGGCTCACGTGTTGAACCTGGTTGTCCAGCAATTTTTAGCCCACTATCCTGGGCTAGATGGCCTTTTGCAGAGGGCAAGGTCGCTGTGTGCTCACTTCCGCCGTTCGCATCCCGCATCTCAACGACTTACATCTCTACAGAAGTCGTTGGGCCTGCCGGTTCACCGGCTGAAATGAGATGTGCCGACACGGTGGAATTCAACTCTGCACATGTTGCAGCGACTGTGGCAGTATCGACAATCCCTGGTGCAATACGTTGTGACGTATATCCTCGGACAAAGAGATCCAGAGGTGGGGCAAATCACGCTGCAGGAGTGGTCTCAGATCAGGGACCTATGCACCCTTCTGCACAGTTTTGAAATGGCGACGAAGATGTTTAGTGCTGACGATGCCATTATCAGCATGACTATTCCGGTGACTTACATGCTGGAGCACACGTTAAGCATAATTCGGAGTCAGGTGGTGGGACAAGAGGAGGTGGAGGAAGTAGGGGAGGAGTCGTATGCGGAAGGGATAACATCTCCAAGGTCCAGACGGTTGGCAGCACCAAGGTGGCAGGCATGTGAGTGTGGGGGAGAGGGATTAACCAGGGCGCATGGTAGCAGCCAAACTGTTGAGGAAGGTGCAGGAGCCGAGGAAGAAGTGGAGGACGAACACGCGATGGGCATGGAAGGCACATCAGATGAGGGAGACCTTGATTACATTTCTGTTGTGCGAGGTTGGGGGGACAGGGCAGAGGAAGGAAGCATGATTCCTACCTTGCTACCAACACAACAAGGACTTGGTCCTCCTGGATTCGCAAGACACATGAGTGTCTTCTTGCTGCACTACCTGCAACATGACCCTCGGATTGTCAGAATTCGAAGTAATCCCGACTACTGGGTTGCCACACTCTTAGATCCCCGGTACAAAAGTAAATTTGACGAAATAATTCCAGCCATAAAAAGGGATTCATGCATGCAGGAGTATCAGCAGAGGCTGTTGCAGAATCTTACATGTGCTTTTCCACAAAACACCAGTGGTGCACATAGTGAATCTCACAGTTCTAACTTGCCAACCATGGGACTGTCGAGTCTTCATCACTCAAACCGTAACAGTAACACAGTATCTGCTGGTAACAGAAATTTTGTGGAATCGTTTCACCACTTTTTTAGACCATCCTTTGCAAGGCCACAGGAGACAAGAAGTCGGAAACATAGTCAACGCATAGAGAGGATGGTACAGGAGTATTGCCAAGTGAATATCGAAGCTGTTACGGGTCCGGGTGGTGGAACCTCTGTGCCGAGGTGCAAGGAGGGACCCAGTGGGGCGTGACTGAGTATCCTCCCGAACCGACCCTGTTCGTACGGCAGCAAACGACACCGTGACCAGGGAGGATCTGGGCTGAGGGACCAGGTGCTACTCTGGGGCTGACCTTGTAAGAGAGCAGGTGGCTCCCACGAGTCAGATGGCTGGGACTGACCGGTATGGCGGATGGACACGGCGAGCGGGCGGATGTCTCTGGTATCCAATAGATGGTCACAGTTCGAGAAAGCCGGGCAAGTAGCAGTCTTTAGGTTACCAGGAAGGTGGTCACAGCAAGTGACGGCAGGGTCTCCAGGCAGGCTGGCAGGAAACAGGCGGGTGCTCCAAGGTGAGCAGGCAGACAGACGAGGCAGGTAACTGGCAGGTAACTAGTGGGCGCTCCCAGGTGAGCGGGTAGGCAGACGAGGCAGGTAACTGGCAGGTAACTGGTGGGCGCTTCCAGGTGAGCAGGCAGACAGATGTGGCAGGTAACTGGCAGGTAACTGGTGGGCGCTCCCAGGTGAGCGGGTTGACGGACACAGCAGATAACAGGCGGGTGCTCCCAGGTGAGCGAACAGACAGCCAAGGCAGGTAACAGGTGAGCGCTCCAGGTGAGCAGGCTGGCAGGCTCGGCAGGTAATGGGCAGATAACAGGCTGGCAGGCAGGACCTGAGGACTGAAGCAAAGATCAGACACAGTGCAAACAACTTTGCTCGGGCACCTCCATTTTGGAGGAGGTGCCTTATATATGGGAGGTCCTCTGACAATTGGCCGGGGACTCCTTAGGATGGTGCGTGTGGTCCCTTTAAGAGAGGGGGAGAGCGCACGCGAGCCCTAATCACACTGCCGGGGAAGGAGCTCGCGCCGGAAGCAGCGGGGAGAGAAGTGCTGGAGGACGCCGCGCCAGGAGCTGGGAGGTCAGAGGGACGGCGTCTCTGCCTAGCAAGGGGCAGAGACGCCGATGCTACAGTACCCCCTCTTTAGGCCCCCTCTTTTTTTGGCCAGAAAGAAATTTTTCAAGGAGAAATGGGGCGTTGATGTTCTCCCTGGGTTCCCAAGTTCTCTCCTCAGGACCATACCTCTTCCAATCTACTAGAAAAAAGGTCTTTCCTCTTACCCTCTTGGTGGCCAGAATACTCTCTACCTCAAAGACGTCTTCAGCGGAAACCAGAGCAGGGGGAGTACCTGGATTGTTTGAAAAAGAGTTAAAGACAACGGGTTTGGGGAGAGATACGTGGAAGGAGTTGGGAATCCGTAGGGTGGTCGGGAGTTTTAATTTGTAGGCCACGGGATTAATTTGCCTGAGGATTTCGAAAGGGCCGATGAAGTGAGGACCTAACTTGTAGGAGGGTATCTTGAGCCGCACATGTTTGGAGGAGAGCCAAACCTTGTCTCCCGGACGGAATTGAGGCGGATCCAGATGTCTCTTATCAGCATATCTCTTCATCCGCTCGGAGGACTGAAGAAGTGCGGACCTAGTACTCTCCCAAATGGTAGAAAACTCGCTGACAAGAGACTCCGCGGCAGGATTGTCCTCAGAAGCGGAGACGGGAAACGTAATCCGGGGGTGTTGGCCATAGACAATAAAGAACGGGGACTTGGAAGAGGATTCGCTCTCGTGGTTATTATAAGAGAATTCTGCCCAAGGAAGGAGGTCCACCCAATCAGAATGGTGGGCATTAACAAAGTGCCGGAGGTAGCGGGTAAGGATCTGATTGATCCACTCCACTAGACCATTGGACTGAGGGTGGTAAGTGGAGGAGAAATCCAGGGTGACGTCCAGCAGTTTACATGTGGCTCTCCAGAAGTGTGAGGTGAACTGAACCCCTCGATCCGACACGATGTGGAGGGGTAGTCCATGGAGACGGAAGATATGGCGGATAAAGTCCTTAGCCAGCTCAGGTGCAGAAGGGAGACCAGGCAGGGGAATGAAGTGAGCCATTTTAGAAAAGCGGTCTGCGACCACCCAAATGACAGTACACCCGGCAGAAACAGGGAGATCGGTAATGAAGTCCATATGGATGTGTTGCCACGGGGCAACAGGTACGGGAAGCGGCAGGAGATAACTGGCTTGTAAGTGTCTGGGAACTTTGTTGCGGCCACAAGATGAACAGGCAGAGACGAAGTCTACCACATCCTTACGCAGGGTAGACCACCAGTAATGCCGGGAAATGAGTAGGAAGGTCTTCTTTAGGCCGGCATGGCAAGCTAGTTTAGAAGAATGACCCCAGCAAAGAACCTTCTCATGGTCAGGAACCGCCACGAACGTCTTGCCGGGTGGAAGACGAGTCAAATCCAAGGGGGCCACATTCATCACCTTGGAGGGGTCGATAATGTGCATAGGCTCCTCCTCTTGGTCGGAGGACAGGAAGGATCGAGACAAGGCATCAGCTTTGACATTCTTGTCCTCCAGGCGGAAATGAAGGATGAAATCGAAGCGGGCAAAAAACAAAGACCACCGGGCCTGACGTGGATTAAGTCTCAGGGCATTTTGGAGATATGCCAGATTTTTGTGATCTGTGAAGATGATCACCGGGTATAGAGCCCCTTCAAGCAGATAGCGCCACTCCTCCAGCGCCAATTTGACGGCCAGCAGTTCTTGGTCTCCTATGGAATAATTGCGCTCAGAGTAGGAGAAGATTTTGGAGAAAAAGCCACAGGTTACCATTCTCCCGGATGAAGACTTTTGGGTGAGCACCGCTCCGGCTCCAGAGGAGGAAGCATCAACCTCCAGTTAGAACTGTTTGTTGCAGTCCGGACGGTGCAGCACAGGGGCAGAGAAGAAGGCTTGTTTCAGGGAAAGAAAGGCCTCCTCTGCTTCGGGTGGCCATACCTTGGGATTTTCTCCCTTACGGGTGAGCGCAGATATGGGAGCAGTTCGAGACGAGAAGTGTGGAATGAAGAGACGATAGTAATTAGCGAAGCCCAGGAATCGCTGTATCGCCTTCAACCCCTCTGGACAGGGCCACTTTAGGACAGCAGAGAACTTCTCGGGATCCATTCGCAAGCCTGTCTGGGAGATAACATAGCCCAGGAATGGAAGAGAGGTCTGCTCAAATAGGCACTTCTCGTATTTGGCATAGAGGTGGCTCTGCCTGAGCCTAAGCAGGACCTGACGAACATCCCTCCGGTGTGTGGGAAGATCCAGAGAGAAGACCAAGATGTCGTCCAGGTATACCACCACGCACGAGTAAAGAAGGTCACGGAAGATGTCGTTGACCAGTTCATGGAAGAAGGCGGGAGCATTGCAGAGGCCGAAGGGCACCACACGGTACTCATAGTGTCCGTCCCGGGTATTAAATGCCGTCTTCCACTGATCTCCTTGACGGATACGGACCAGGTTATACGCTCCACGTAGATCCAGCTTGGAGAAGATCCTGGTGCCTTTAAGGCGATCAAATAACTCGGAGATGAGCGGAAGGGGATATTTATTTTTAACCGTGATCTGATTGAGTCCTCTATAGTCAATACAGGGGCGTAGAGAGCCATCCTTTTTTTTGACAAAGAAGAATCCGGCTCGAGCCGGTGAAGTAGACTTACGGATAAATCCCCTAGCCAGATTCTCCTCTATGTACTTGGACATGGCCCAGGTTTCAGCCACAGATAACAGATAAATACGCCCACGGGGGGAAGTGGCGCCAGGTACCAGGTCGATCGGGCAATCATATGGATTATGAGGTGGCAATGTCTCTGCTTCCTTTTTACCAAAGACGTCAGCATAGGGCCAGTAAGGAGCCAGAAGACAGGGTAAATTAGCTGGGTTAGGAGGTGGACGAACAGGACGAACCGGAACCAGGCAGGTCTTATGGCAGGCCGGCCCCCACCGGAGTACTTCACCGGAATGCCAGTTCAACACGGGTTCATGTGTCTGAAGCCAAGGTAGGCCTAGCAATAGGGAGTGGGAGAGTCCAGGTAGCACATGGAGGGAGATAACCTCAGAGTGCAGCATTCCCACCTGCAGGGTTATGGGAAGGAGTCTTCCATCCACGGAGGCGACAGACAATGGTTCAGTCAGAGACTTGGTGGGAATACGGTATTTCTCAACCAGGGACTGGGAGATGCGGTTTCCAGCGGATCCAGACTCCAGGTGGGCGAGTTCAAAGTGACGGTTCTCTCCCCAGGAGATAGAGACAGACAAAGTCAAGGTTGGAGAGGACTTACATTTGTCTAGGGCGACCTCTCTGAGCGGTCCTAGACACTGGAGTTTCCCGGCCCCTCCGGACAGGAAAGGATCAGGTGCTCCTTACTGCCACAATAGAAACAGCTCCCCTCGGCTCGGTGTGACTTTTGGCGAGATTTGACCATCTTGGTCTGGTCAATCTGCATGGGCTCGGGTGAGCGCGCCTGGGGAATGACAGAAGAGGAGACAGGTCTCTGGAAAGTAGGAGCAAGGCGGGGAAACTTTCTCTCACGGGTGGTCTCTCTGGTGCGCTCTTGAAACCGGATGTCAATCCCGGTAGCCAGTGACACCAGGTCATCCAGGGTGGTAGGAATGTCCCGACCGGCGAGCTCATCTTTAATCCATCCGGAAAGACCCTCCCAGAAGACGGACACCAGGGTCTCGTTATCCAAGGCAAGGTCAGAAGCGAGGGTGCGGAACCGTATGGCATATTGGCTCACGGTGAGACTCCCTTGGCGGAGACGTAGCAGAGAGGAGGCAGATGAGGTCTTACGTCCCAGTTCATTGAAGACTCTCCGGAAAGCAGTGAGGAAAGATGACAGATCGGACACCAGGGGATCCCCTCTCTCCCACAGGGGGTTAAGCCATGCCAGTGCCTCCCCAGTGAGATGGGACATGATGAATGCCACTTTGGCCCGGGCGGAGATAAACTGATGAGCCAAGAGTTCAAAGTGCAGGGTGCACTGGTTTATGAAGCCCCGAGCTTGAGTAGGGTCGCCTCCGAAACAAGGAGGTGCAGAAAGCCGGGGTCCGGGGCAGGATGCCATGGTATTGGTGGGCTGCGGCGATGCCGAGGTGCGAGTTGTGCAACTAGCGGTGGTTGCTGGTGGTGCAGTCAGTGTGTCCAGGTGGGAGTTGACATTCCGCAGGTGGTTCAGGATGGACTCCTGCTGGGATCTCTGACGGGAGACTTCATGGTATAGGTCAGAGAGTGAGGGAGCTTGGGTGCCACCAGGTTCCATGGCCCGAGCAAACTGTTACAGGTCCGGGTGGTGGAACCTCTGTGCCGAGGTGCAAGGAGGGACCCAGAGGGGCGTGACTAAGTATCCATCCGAACCGACCCTGGTTGTACGACAGCAAACGACACCGTGACCATGGAGAATCCGGGCTGAGGGACCAGGGGCTACTCTGGGGACGACCTTGTAAGAGAGCAGGTGGCTCCCAGGAGTCAGATGGCTGGGACTGACCGGTATGGCGGATGGACACGGCAAGCGGACGGAAGTGTCTGGCAGCCGACAGGTGGTCACAGTTCGAGAAAGCCGGGCAAGTAGCAGTCTTTAGGTTAACAGGAAGGTGGTCACAGCAAGTGACGGCAGGGTCTCCAGGCAGGCTGGCAGGAAACAGGCTGGTGCTTCCAGGTGATTGGACAGACAGAAGAGGCAGGTAACTGGTGGGCGCTCCCAGGTGAGCGGGTAGGCAGACGAGGCAGGTAACTGGCAGGTAACTGGTGGGTGCTCCCATGTGAGCGGGCCGACAGACGAGGCAGGTAACTGGTGGGCGCTCCCAGGTGAGCGGGCTGACGGACACAGCAGATAACAGGCAGGTGCTCCCAGGTGAGCGGACAGACAGCCAAGGCAGGTAACAGGTGAGCGCTCCAGGTGAGCAGGCTGGCAGTCTCGGCAGGTGACGAGCAGATAACAGGCTGGCAGGCAGGACCAGGAGTCAGGCTAGCAGCGGGACCTGAGGGCTGAAGCAAAGATCAGACACAGTGCAAACAACTTTGCTAGGGCACCTCCATTTTGGAGGAGGTGCCTTATTTATGGGAGGTCCTCCGGCAATTGGCCGGGGACTCCTTAGGATGGCGCGCACGGTCCCTTTAAGAGAGGGGGAGCGCGCGCGCCCTAAGCACACTGCCGGGGAAGGAGCGTGCGCTGGAAGCAGCAGGGAGAGAAGTGCTGGAGGAAGCCGCGCTAGGAGCGGGGAGGTGAGAGGGACGGCGTCTCTGCCTAACAAGGGGCAGAGACGTCGATGCTACAGAAGCCATGACTGTGTCACTGGACCCTTGCTCATTTTGGGCTTCCAATCTGGAAAAATGGCCGGAGCTCGCCACTCATGCCTTGGAGATTTTGTCATGCCCTGCAGCCAGCGTTCTCTCTGAAAGTGTGTTCAGCGCTGCTGGTGGTGTGCTGACAGATAAGCGCACGCGACTGTCCACTGAGAATATAGACAGACTCACATTCATAAGATGAACAAATCATGGATTCGCAAGGACTTTTCTGCCCCTGTGTCATCCTGGGGAGTCTAAAAGCTTGAGGATTTGGTAAAATCACCTCACCAACCATTTTAAGCAACACCGGGGCAATTGATGCCACTTAAGTGGTGTCTGTGCCACAATTTTTGGAAAAAATGGAGACTCTTTTTGGAGTCCCCTTTCTGTGTTTTAAGTGACGTTGGCATCGTCAATTCCAGGTGGGTTGGGTCGCTCCCTCCCCCCTTTTAACCGTAAGAAACTACATACACTATGGCTTGGGGTAACACAGATGGTTGAGTCAGAAGAGCTGTTAACTCAGAGGTCTGCTCCAAAGCTTCAGTGTCTGCTAGTCAGCGTAGTAGCCCCGCTCTGAAGCAAGCTGCACTGCCTCTGTATCTAATAAGAATTTTTAACTGCATCTAGCCTAGGCAATACTTTGGGCGTAGTAGCTCAGCTTTGAAGCAAGCTGCACCGCCTGTGTATCTAATAAGAATTTTTAACTGCATCTAGCCTAGGCAGACTGTGGGGACACCCAACCAAACCCAGATGCTCAGCGCCCCTACCGCCCCCCTTTCCTTGACAATACAATAATGTAACTCTTACAACTGGATGGGTGAGGATCGGTCACAGCTTTATTAACTCTTTATACTAATTCCATTAGAAAGGCATTTTATTTCTAAAATAATTCAGCTTGTTGCAGCATGCCCTGTGTCTCCACACCGGCAAGTTGGCCAACAAGTGTAACTCTCCAACATGTCCTTTCTATTTCCAGGCCACGGAGGATGCTGCGTACTCCTATGCAGGACTCTGACCCCCTTCCATAACTCTTAAGGCTTGTTCCACTCCGTCCTGGAGTCCTGACAGTAACATGTCCAGTCCAATATCCATTAAGTGAACACCTTCGGGCTGTATGAGGCCTGCTTTATCTCCTTCCAGTTGTCGGTGACGTATCACTACACCGCCTCTGTCTCTTCAAAATTTTGCCATCCGAATATTTATTACCCGCCTTGTCCGTTTGATGGCCGTGATGCCTCGCGCACCTTGCCATACTGCTATCGGCACAATCTCTGACCATACTATAGTTAGTTTTGTGAAAAATTCTCTGAAGCGCTCAGTGTCTAGTTTCATTATTGCCATTAGTTATGCACTCTTGTGATGACCTAGGTCGTTTCCCCCAGCCTGTATAACTAAGATGACCAGACGTCTTGCCCTCTCCCTACCTTGATTACCTCCATTGGTACCTGTGGCCATAGCAGGCCTCTAATACCTCTCCAGTTGAAATATGTGTTATGAAACTCTAATTTCCTCCCGCCTGGGCAGACTTTCGCCCTTTTTTCTGCCCAATATATATATGAGTGGTCTATCACCCACACTGTTGGCTTAGCTTCACCTGTAAAAGAAACAAACCATGTTAGGATAACAAGTCCGGTCTTATGTATCTCACCAAACACGTGGATCGCCATCCCCCTATCCTCTGAACTTCCGTTTCTGACAGTCCGGCTCTTGCTGCTTCCGTGGCCGTGCCTCTGCGGAATGAGTGTGTCCCGTGATCTTTGGGATGGTTCCCTGCCGATGTTAGGCATTTATTAAATATAGCTTGGACCTGGTATCTTGATAATGGCGTTCCATCAATGTGTGATAAGAAGAAATTACTTTGTGATCTGATGATTATATATGTTTTTACTATTGTTACCGGACTCAGTGTACCGTTTGTGGAACCGTTTTCGATTTGCGTATGCGTAGACGTATTCCATTATTGGCTATGACTACGTCCTGGTGTAATAAGCCTCCAGTGGTGGTAATTTTGGATTGAGGGACTAATTCGCTTATGCATAGCTCCCCGAAGAAGGCAATCGCAAATGCAGTAGACAGTAGTGTTGCTTCAAATTGTGAGTGTCCTGTTAATGGTGTTAGGGATATGATGTGAGAAATCAGTTTTAGTGACACACGACGGGACGTCTACAGTCCTGACTTGGCTGACCCCTTTTCCACCCTTTTATGCATTGTCTGATGATGAATCTCTTTGTCACATCTCCTCAATTCAGTAGTTGGAAGTGAAATGCTACTCCGGTCAGACACTGCTGCATTGACGCCCCTGATATGCCACTCATCATTAGCTGGTGGAGAAATTCTATTCTGACTTGTAATCTGGCTTGTTCACATTGGTCAACCCGTCTGCCTGCTACTAGTCATGTCCACTCTTCCCATGCCTTACTGTATGCTTTCCACGTCGACGGGGCAACTGACGCTCTGATTAATGGCATCAACTATTCGCCACTAGATCCCATAGGGAGGGTGGGAAACTGTTGCCCGATGGGTGGGCGTTGGGGAGGAGCTCTGTGAAAATCTGCCAATTGAATTGTGATAAAGCGTTAGCAACAGCGTTAGACCCCTCAGCATCGTGGCTAGCGCGGACCCATACATTGTGTTTTAGGCACAGGAATGCTAGCCGGCGTAGTAGGCCTAGCACTGGGAGAGACGATGATGCCATCTTATTAATGCAGTTCACTAGGCTGGTGTTTTTTGTTATGAAGCGTATATTTTTGTTAGCCAGGCGCGCGCCCCATATTTCTATTGCTACCACTATTGGGAAGAGTTCCAGGAGTGTCTGTTTTTTTGTCAGCACTTGTTCTGCCCAATACAGAGGCCATAAGCTTGTGCACCATTGGTTATTTAGTATCGCTGCATATCAGCCTGATTCTGCCTCCCGGGTGAATAATCTTAGTTCAATGTTGGACTGTTCTGCTTACTTAAATACCGTGTGACAGTTGAATGATTATAAGACGGTTTTCCACACCTCTAAGTCCGCCCGCAGCTGCCTGCTGATTCTGATTCTATGACTCGGTTTTGATGCCCCTTTTATTTCGGGTGATAAATGACGAGAAAAAAACCTTCCGACTGGCATCACCCGGCTCGCAAACACGAGGAGACCTAGTAATACTTGCATCTGCTGTAGTGTTACTTTCCATACTGCGCAAAAACCCTCGATCAGGTGTAATGTTTTGGTATTTTTTCCCATGGGAGGCGGAACAACCTTGCTGTGGTGTCGATTTCGATGCCTAGGAATGATAGCTTTGTTGTGGGGCCTATGGCTTTTATTGGGCGTAATGGGACTCCAAACCAACGGGAGATGTTTGTGAAATCGTTGGGCAGTGAAAGGGGATGACCAATCGCCACGGCCCGTGGAGGGGCCACCACAGTCGGTGACTCCTTCCTTATTTAGTATAGAGTTTACCAATACTTTGGGCGTAGTAGCCCAGCTGTGATTCAAGCTACACCGCCTGTGTATCTAATAAGAATTTTTAACTGCATCTAGCCCAGGCAATACTTTGGGCGTAGTAGCCCAGCTGTGAAGCAAGCAGCACTGCCTGTGTATCTAATAACAATTTTTTACTGCCTCTAACCCAGCCAATCATTTGCTAGTATTGCTAGTAGCAATGTCACATGGGCTCTAAACCTTGCATAGCCTGGGCATTTTTTGAGATCGCTAAGGATGACCCAACTCATGTTATCTGTAACATTTGTCACCAAAAGTAGAGGCCAAAAAAACAATAGTTTGAGTACTTTATGCTTGAACCGTCACATGGATATGAAGCATAAGTTGCAGTGCGAAGCTCACTGTGCTACAATGCGGGCTAGCGGGCCGGGACAACCACCATCTGCCCCACCTGTGTCATCCTGGGGAGACTAAAAGCTTGATGATTTTGGAAAATCACCTCACCAACCATTTTAAGCAACTCTGGAACAATTGATGCCACTTAAGTGGTGTCTGTGCCACAATTTTTGGAAAAGATGGAGACTCTTTTTGGAGTCCCCTTGCTGTGTTTTACATGACTTTGGCATCGTCAATTCCAGGTGGGTCAGGTCTCTCCCCCCCCTTTTAACCGTAAGAAACTACATACACTATGGCTTTGGGTAACACAGATGGTTGAGTCTGAAGAGCTGTTTACTCATACTATAGCCTGGGAATCAGAGGTCTGCTTCAAAGCTTCAGGGTCTGCTAGTAAGCGGAGTTGCCACCGCCTGTAGATCTAATTACAAATTTTTAACTGCATCTAGCCCAGGCAAGACTTTGGGTCTAGTAGAAGTGTCTGCTAGTCAGCGAAGTATCCCAGCTGTTAAGCAAGCTACACCACCTGTGGTTTGGACACTTAATTTTTTCAAAGGAAATGCTTCAGGCCCCCGGGACACTCAGTCAAGAGCATCGGGGAGGCGCCCCAATGCAAAGGGGCTGGGACGGGCGGTAGCACGCCTTGCGGTAGACCGCCTAGCTCGATCCTTATAAAAGCTTTTAACTGCAGCAACTTTAGTGGACGCTACTGGAGCTGTAATTACTGCGGCTGCTGGCATGAGACTTGCCCTTCAATAGATCCTTGTAAAAGGATTTAAAGTGTACTCATTCAAATTACAGAGCCAATTTAAATTACAGAGCTTAGACCTGCCTCCACCACGGGGGTGCTCGACCCACCAGCGGACAGGCACCAGTATTGGGAGAGGGGGGCTGGCCGTCAGGGTCCACCCCGGCTCTGGCACAAACCCGGCGACACTGAGGTCGCACGGGCAGGAAGGGACTGACCGTGTCGGCTTCGCACTCCAGCGTAGTCCCTCTGCCCACTCGTGCCCGTAACCTCAAAAGGATGCACAAGCGGCTTTTCTTCTCAGGGCTGTTCCTCGCCCAGCAGGAACGTGGGGGAGCTCAGGTCGGCCATCCACTGTACTACCTTACCTCCCTCGCCCTCTTTCCTTCTCCCGTTCTCAATCTAACCCCTCGGCTCTGTGGTGTCCACTCTCCCTCCATCTCTCTCCTTCTCACAGGTGGACTACCGCATGTATTCACACTGTGGTGAATCTTTTGGGCCCAGGCATAAGAAGTTGTCAAGGTAATGGATAATATGTGCCCCCTTAGAAACGTCCTTTACAAACCATTTGAGGAAGCAACTAAATGCCTCAAATAGTGAGCAGGATCTGGACCACCCCATGGGCAAACAGAGATGTATATATTATGCTGCTTCCCAGAAGCTGCCCAAAAGGTGGACACTATTCGGAGTCACAGGTAATAAGTAACTGGAACGCCGCATCAATGTCTGTTTTGGCCATTAGGAACTTCTTGATCCGCCTGATTGCCTTGTCAAAGGATGTACAGAATATACTACTGTACTTGGTTCCGCGTCGATGTTGTCGTTTACTGACCTGCACCTTGGATATGACAAATGGTGGGATAGTTCGAATGTATTGGGTTCTGTTTTTGGCACAACTCACAACGGGGATACCACTACGTCTTGTAAGGAAAGTGTTCTGAATGGAACCGCCACTCTACCTAAAGATATTTCTTTTTTTAATTTTCTTGTTACGACGTCTGGGTGTTGGTAGGCAGATTTTAGATTTTTACTCCAGCCTTTCTTGATTTTAGAAGGGCATGACATGCATATTTCTGTGTCTCCCCCTCGTTTTACTCCTCCACCTATTTTCTTTTCACATGACTATATGTACTTGTCACTTTTCCATGTGTTAGTTGTGTCATCTGAGCAGTTTGTCAGCTTTTGGACACCTTTGAAGGTGTTTTCTATGTGTTTCTATGTATTTTTGTTTGCCTGCCATTGGTTTTAATGGTGTTCGAAGGTGTTCGACGAACAGTTCGACGAACACTCTGGTGCTCGACGAACCGAAACCGAACACTACGGGGGTGGCTCAACTCTATTCCCGGACACTCTATGGCTGCTTTTTTACTGAGGAGGAAACACACGCAAACACGGGGAGAACATACAAAGTCCTTGCAGATGTTGTCCTTGCTGGGATTTGAACCCAGGATCCCAGCACTGCAAGTCTTCAGTGCTAACCACTGATCCAATGTGCTGCAGTTCACCCTCTAATATCTAACAGGCTGGAGAAACTTGAACTTACTGCCACTCTATCTTCAACTCCTTTGTGAGAAAATGTATTTGGGCAGCCACTCAGTCTACCAAATAAAATTCCTGAGAAGGAAATTGGGGATGGCTTTGCTACTGGTACTGGGGGCAGTGCTAATACCATGGCGTCGTACCATAGTTTGCTAGAAATATTCCAGGCTGGTAGGAGGCAAGCAAATTCCCACAGAAAAGTACCAGCAGTAATGTTCAGGGACCCACGCTTGTAGAAGACCAAGACAACACCGGGAGAAATAGTGATGGCTGGGGACCGAGTATGGACACGAGGCATGAGGCATGTGGTTGTGAGAAGCTTCCGCCTCCACAAGCCAAAAAGGCCACATTTCAAGAGAAAGCAGCTTTACAGGACTTCCTGTGAGAAACGACATGCAGGGTAGATAGGGTTTCCCTCTATGCCAGTCCTTTCACCGAGCTAAATACAACTGTCAGCAAAAAAAGTTGTGGACTGGCTCCGTACCGTCCCTGGCCACATTCACCTGTCCACGTGTTTGTGGTTAGGATGTCCTTCACAGTAAGTGCACCGGGGAGGGCACAGGTAATGTTGTGGGACCCGTGCTTGTGGAAGGCGGAGGTGATACCGGGAAATATAGTGGCGGCTGGGGAATGAGTATGGACACCCGGCCGCCGCCGGCATGAGGTTGTGAAAGGCTTCCTCCTCCACGAGCTTAAAAGGCCACATTTCAAGTGCAAGCAGCTGTCAAAAATTTGGCAGTATAGTATTGCAGCCTGTGGGTGGGTGGGTGGCTGGCTGCCTGCATACTTGCGCTTGCATTCTAAGGAATGGGGTAGGGACAACTGAACGCTGTAGTTGGACAAGGACATGGACGGTGATGCAGGTTCATGGCGGGAGACATCTTTGCATGCGCCAAGGATCACTTATGATGGGCACACTTTTAGGCAGTGACCTGGGAGTCAGAGATGCTTCCAGAGGTCTTCCCCATGCTGTTCCCATGACTTTTCAGTTCTGTATGCATGTTTCTGATGATGTGTCACACACCACATGGCCAGATAAGGTTGTACTGTAAAATGTTAAAATGAAATTTCCTGGTGAATGCATTTGTCTTGGTTGAAAGCAATGCAAAAGTGCAAAAATGCATCAAAAATGCTACGTGTGAACATAGCCCAAGGTGTGGAGGAGTATTTTTGTTTTTGGTTATTTATTTTGCTTTATATACATTGTACATGTCATGGAAAGTATGTTCCTTAACATTTTTCCCAGGAAAATCCATTTTGGTTTCGTTTTAGCATGTTTTATTGTGAGTCTGTTAAAGTGGCGTAATACCTCTGACAATGTTGCTGACAGAAGTGACCTGGGAGTCAGAAATCCTTCCAGGGGTCTTGCCCATGCTTCCCCATGCTGTCCCCATGTCATTTTAGCACTGTTCCCATCGCTTTGGGCAATTTTTAGGCCCTCTGCTGACCGACGGGGGGAGCCACCTGAAAAATGCTCGAGTTTCCTATAGACTTACATTGGGCTCGTTGCTCGGGTTGAGCACACGAGTATTCCAATTTGCTCGACCCGAGAAACGAGTACCCAAGCATTTTAGTGCTCGCTCATCACTAATCAACATGTGTTAAAACTAATTTTTTTGGTGTTGCTTTAGCTTTTTTATACTTTGTATATGCAGGTGAGTGGCTCCTCTTTTTGGCGCTGTGCATTTAGTTTATATAGCTTTACATGGACAGGTGTTTAAACAGTTAGGCCCTCTTGCACATAGAGAGGTTTTACTTTAGAAATAGGACAATATTGAGGAGTTGGTACACCTTGTTGTGGTGTTTGACTTATACTTTTTTTTATCAAAATAGTTTCAACTGAGTACCCTATGTTATTTACATGTGCTAATACTTTTTACTTAATTACTTACAGCAGGGTATTTGTTCATTTTGTTTTATTCTAGGTTGGGTTTTTTTAATGGTCAGTATGATTATGTACCTAAAGACGCATTTTAAGTGGCGAAACAGATTTTCTTGATTTTTGTGCTTTTTTTTCTGTGCTTTTTTACTTTTTTTTTACTTATTTTTTCAATATATGTTTAACTTTTTCACTTAGTTTCACTGAGGGACATGAATATTTTTTACCTTTATCATTGGTGACCTGTTAGGGTCTAAAAGGCAGTGTCAGTGCAGAACTGTTTATAGAAGTGTTTAACAGGCTACTGTACTCTGAGGTCCTCAGATGACCTTTGGGTGTTATGGCAGCTATTGGCACCTGTAATTATCCCGGGGAGCCAATTGTGTTAAACGGGAGTCCTCGCCCTCTTTTAACAAATTAATCAAGGTAGGCACACTATTTAAACAGTATTGTAAATTTGTATAGAATTATTATGTAAATTCATTGTCTCATCCATATACCTATGTTTGAAATAGAAGGTATACTTAAAGTCTATATGTACTATTTTATTCCTCTGTATATCTTAAAGATTGATCATTGCTGTAATAGACAAATTACATAATACCAATTTATTTGGCAGGTGAAATGCATTAAAATTAGCACAAAGAAATTAAGAGAAAATCATTATTTAATATTTATTGTTTTTATATTTCTTAATAAACAGATATAGAAAGTTTTAATACCAAAAAAATACTTAGACCTCACAAGAATTGGATTCCATCTGTTTATTCTTTTGAAAAATTAGCTTACTGTTTCTATAGAATATGAGTGCTCAAGAGCCTTAAAAGAAAATATTATTCTTTGAAAGTAGACAGAAAACTTAAATACATTAAAAACAAATGAGACAGCCCCAAAGCAAAAATATTGCTTGCAATAGAAAACTTAGAAAAATGATTTTATTTTTAAGATGTTACACTTTATTGCTATTGAGTATGAATAGAGAGTTACAATTTTGCAATTAAAATTACTAAATAATCAGTGCTGCTTCATGGATATTATCATTACCCTACATTTTTACTGACTATACTAACCCCATAGTGCAAGTGAAATGTTAAAAAAAACAACCACACCAAGAATAATATATTTTATTTGAAATAAACACACAGACTCCTTTAATACTCTAAATTAAACCCTACTTACCATTATACCTGTTCCCTCTGAATCCATTGTCACTGGTAATAAAAATAAAATAATAAACCAACCTCATCCTTACTTTTCCGATGTGAAGAACATAATCCATGTGTCCTACGGTGCTTCATATAGATGGCAGGCTGCATAGTAGCTTGACGCGACCATCCAGCCTGCCATCCTGCAGAGGCACTGAGGAGCACATGCTTATGCTCTTCAGTGACTCGCAGTGTTGGCATTAAGTTGAGCTGAGTTCATGTCATATGATCGCCGTTCAACTCATTGATGTCAGCACGAGCTGTGGATATTTCTCACTACGCATGTGGTGACATAATTTGCTGACACCGTGAGCATGAGAACTTTCCCACGCTCGCGGGAGAACTTTTCCATACTCGCGCTGATGTCAATGAGTTCAACATGAGTTTATATGACCTGAACTCAACTCAACGTCATGTCGTAACTGTGAGTCACTGAGGAGCGCAAGCATGCGCTCCTCAATGTCTCTGCAGAATGGCAGGCTGGATGGTCATGTCAAGCTACTATGCAGCCTGCCATATAATGTAGCAGAGCTGGACCCGTCGTGGGACACATGGGTTCTGTTCTTCATGTCAGAAAGATGAGGATGAGGGTGGTTTATTATTTTATTTCTATTACAGGTGACAAGAGATTCAGAGGAATGGCCATAAGTAGGGTTTAGTTTAGAATATTAAAGGAGTCTTTGGTTATTTTAAATAAATTATTTTATTCTTGGTGTGGGTGTTTTTTTTTAACATTTCACTTGCACTATGGGGTTAGTAATGGGGGCGTCTTATAGATGCCTCTCCATTACTAACCTGGGCTTGATGTCAGCTGCCAATATAAGCTGACATCAACCCCAGCCCTATAACCCCACTCGCCACCGCTACACGGCAGTGGGAAGAGCGAGGCTAAGTGCCATAATTGGCGCATCTTATGGATGTTCCATTTCAGGGGCTGCTGAGGAACGGTGTTTGTAGTCTGTGAGCGGTCCAATATTCATGGCCCCTTCCTAGGCTATTAATATCAGCCCCCAGCTGTCTGCCTAGCCATTGCTAGCTGTTAAAATAGGGGGACCCCACGTCAATTTTTTGGGGGGTCCCCCAATTTAATAGCCAGTAAAGGATAAGAATACAGCTGGGGGCTGATATTAATAGCCTGGGAAGATCCATGATTATTACCCCCTTCTCAGACTACAAATATGTGCCCACAGCTGTCTGCTTAACCTCTGCTGGTGTGTAAAATTACGGGAGACCCCATGCCATTTTTTTTTAATTTTGCAATAAATTACATGAACAGTGAGCAATACAGTCACTGTACTAATTATATATGTCACTGACATCTTTCTATCTAACTATTCTATGTATGTATAGCTATTCTCTCTATTCTATATTGTCAGATACCGCTGTGATTTTACAGTATTTGGCTGATGAATTGTCGGCTTTCAAGGAGACAGGTGCAAGAAAATCAGACGGCACTCGCATGGTCCGAGTGCAGTGTGATTTTTTTCACGCACCCATTGACTTTCATTGGCGAGTATCATCCAAGATACGTGGCAATACGAAGCATGCTGCAATTTTTTTCTCAGTCCAATTTCAGCTGATGAGATGTCACTCAGAATAACATTGGTCAGAGTGCAATCTGATTTTTATCGGGTTTCACTCGTTCAATTTTCTCGCATATGAGTATGAGCTCTTAAAGAGATGTTCCACATTTCTTTTTCAAATATCTTTAATTATGTCCAAAAAGCATTCATTGCTTTACAAAAATGTATCAAAAAACGCATGCAAAAAATGCATTAAAATAACGCACCAAAAACTCTGCAACAAAGTGAATGAAAAACATAATGTGTCATGCACACGTTGAATATTTTTGACTTGCAGATTTGGTGCAAAAAATAATCATTCACATGTCAATTCTCTGTGCGTTTTTGCATGCGTTTTTCACCCATTAGATGCACTGAAAAAACGCAGGCAAAAAACACAGCAAAAATGCACAGAGAATTGATATGCTGATGATTATTTTCTGCACCAATTCTGCAAGCCAAAAAATACTCAACGTGTGCATGACACCGCGTTTCTTATTCACTTTGCTGCAGAGTTTTGGTGCATTTTTTGCATGCGTTTTTGTACAGCAATGAATGCTTTTTGGAGTTAAATATATTTGAAAAAAGAAATGTGGGACATCACTTTAAGGGGATGTGCACACATTTAGGAGTCGCTGCTGGTTTGACTCTGTGTGCTTATGCAGAGTCAAACCCATGTCCACTATGCGTTCATCTGAGGCTGCAGATCACCTGTGGACATGGACATTTTTCAAGACCGCACCATGTAAATTTCTCTTGCGGAGTCACTAGTCTCCGCAAGAGAAATCTAATCAGTACAATGTCTTGTAAGTGGAGAATCCACATGGTTCAATGAACACATGCAGATTCACCTGCATTCAATAGAATGAAGCACTTTGGACGCAGAATAAAGAATACTGCGTCCAAAACGCTGCCGGTCCGAATTGTGTGCACATACCCTAACCCTTGGATTATCGTCGGACCAGGGGTGAGTATTTTCGCTGCGTCCAAAATGCTGCATTCTAATGTCGCACTTGTTTTGTTAGTACATGTGGATCCACCGCATGCAATGACATTTCAATAAGTCAAAATCTGCAGCGGAGACTTGTGTCTCTGCTACAGAAATTGACATGCTGTGGGTGAGTTTACCCAGCATCAAAAACAAGCACAGTAGGTATGGGATTTCTTATGAATGAAATAAAATGAAGAATTAAATAAAAAAATGGCGGGAAGGGGATATTAGCCATAGATGTTCCCTGGCTATTAATAACAGCTCACAGCTGTTTGCTTAGCCTTTTCTGGCTAAATTACAGGAAGACCCCAGAAAAAAATTTACGTAGTGTCCCCCTATAAAATCTAACCAACAAACGCTAAAGAGACAGCTGTGAGCTGATATTAATAGCCAGGGAAGGGGCCATGGATCCTGGCCCCCTCCGAGGCTAATAACATCAGCACTCAGCAGACCCAGAAACAGCACATTCATAAGATGCGCCAATTCTGGTGCTTAGCCTTGCTCTTAACACTGCCGAATAGCGGTGGCGAGAGGGGTAATAGGGTAAAGTTCATGTCAGCCTTGTAGTGGCAAATAGAAAAAAGAGAGGGGTCGCTCACTGGTCTATTCGGGTGCTCTGAAGAAAAGAGTAATATCAATTGCAAAAAGAACTTCGGCACTCCATACATGAAAATATAAGAAATATTGTATCTAGACTAATGTCACTTTGAAAACTGAAGGTTTTTTGCGCATAATTTGGCCAATTTATGTGTGCCCATCAACCACGACAAGGTCACCTTCGTATGATGGGAAACTACGCTACGCTACCACTGGATATGCCACTCTTGGGCTGTAAGCCTGTATGGACAATATGTCTTTGCTTGGGCTTTTAACCTACAATGTATGGGCTGGTAGAGCTAGTTAAAACCACCTGTGACTGAATGGGAGGGACACATGGTCAGAAAAAAGGCTGTCAAACTTCTAATAGTGTGAACACGTACCTGCTGCAATGCTCCAGGAGCGGGATCCCAAAAATGATTAATAGAAAAAAGAGAGGGGTCGCTCACTGGTCTATTCGGGTGCTCTGAAGAAAAGAGTAATATCAATTGCAAAAAGAACTTCGGCACTCCATACATGAAAATATAAGAAATATTGTATCTAGACTAATGTCACTTTGAAAAATGAAGGTTTTTTGCGCATAATTTGGCCAATTTATGTGTGCCCATCAACCACGACAAGGTCACCTTTGTATGATGGGAAACTACGCTACGCTACCACTGGATATGCCACTCTTGGGCTGTAAGCCTGTATGGACAATATGTCTTTGCTTGGGCTTTTAACCTACAATGTATGGGCTGGTAGAGCTAGTTAAAACCACCTGTGACTGAATGGGAGGGACACATGGTCAGAAAAAAGGCTGTCAAACTTCTAATAGTGTGAACACGTACCTGCTGCAATGCTCCAGGAGCGGGATCCCAAAAATGATTAATAGAAAAAAGAGAGGGGTCGCTCACTGGTCTATTCGGGTGCTCTGAAGAAAAGAGTAATATCAATTGCAAAAAGAACTTCGGCACTCCATACATGAAAATATAAGAAATATTGTATCTAGACTAATGTCACTTTGAAAAATGAAGGTTTTTTGCGCATAATTTGGCCAATTTATGTGTGCCCATCAACCACGACAAGGTCACCTTCGTATGATGGGAAACTACGCTACGCTACCACTGGATATGCCACTCTTGGGCTGTAAGCCTGTATGGACAATATGTCTTTGCTTGGGCTTTTAACCTACAATGTATGGGCTGGTAGAGCTAGTTAAAACCACCTGTGACTGAATGGGAGGGACACATGGTCAGAAAAAAGGCTGTCAAACTTCTAATAGTGTGAACACGTATCTGCTGCAATGCTCCAGGAGCGGGATCCCAAAAATGATTAATAGAAAAAAGAGAGGGGTCGCTCACTGGTCTATTCGGGTGCTCTGAAGAAAAGAGTAATATCAATTGCAAAAAGAACTTCGGCACTCTATACATGAAAATATAAGAAATATTGTATCTAGACTAATGTCACTTTGAAAAATGAAGGTTTTTTGCGCATAATTTGGCCAATTTATGTGTGCCCATCAACCACGACAAGGTCACCTTGTAGTGGCAGCTGACATGAATCCCAGTTAAGTAATTAGAGGTGTCTATAAGACGCTCCATTACTAAACCCGTAGTAAGGTTTTTGACGTTTTTTCAATAAAGACACGGCCAGAATAAAATCTTCTATTTAAATAAAATTCCACACGGTTTTAATAGTTTATTTAACAATAAAAAACACCATATACTCACCAAACGCCCAGTCCCCAAAGCCCTTGTCTCCTGTAAGAAAGCAAACATAAAAAAAAACCATATCCTTTACCTGTCCGGCGTCTTGATGTAATTCCTGTGTCTCACGGCGATCCAGGTCACTTCTACAGCAGCCACATCAGCAATCACTGATGTCATTGCTGTAGAAGACAGCAATTTACTACAGTGTCAGGAGTGTAATCACTCCTGTCAGTGTATAGTGCTGCGCTGCTGCTGGGGCTGAGATCACTTGAGTTCAAACAGCTGAAGATCCAGTGATCTCACTTACAGCATTTGTGTTGCCTGGGAAATTCTCACTCAGCACACATGCCGTAAGTGAGCTCTCGGAGCGCTCAGCTGACCTTCAGCTGTTTGAACTCCGGTGACCTCAGTGCTGGCAGTTTCTGGCGATACACTGCGAGAGCCATAGTGCTCCTGTTAGTGTATCGCAGGCTGCCGGATAGCACAGTCACATCTCTGGATGTGGCTGTGCTATCAGTGACTTTGACATGGGACACTCATTATGTGGACTACGGCGGACAGGTGAGGATTATGGTGGTTTATTATTTTATCTTAATTGCAGGGGACATGGGCATCAGGGATTAGCTGTAAGGTGAGTATATGGTGTTTTTTTATTTTTTATTTTTTAGAGGGGACGAGAACATCGGGGTCAAGGTGTAGGTAAGTGGTAGGTGAGTATAATGTGTTTATTATTTTTATTTAAATAATTATTTATTTAACCTTTTTTTTTTACTTTCACTTTCACTGCGCAAGCACAGCTGATGAGAGATTATTTCTGCCATCAGCAGAGCTTGGACAGCTTGTGCACTGTGACAGCAGGTGCCAGATGATGTAGCTAGTAATCCCGTAAGCCAGAGCCTGTGACCCGCAGTGAACTTTTTACCACGAGTCCCTGTCACAGCTGCGGGATCATGCTGACACCTGACAGCATGATCCCGCAACTCTTTTACCAGTGGTAGCGATCTTACCGCCAGTCACAGCAGATGACAGCGTGGGAAACAAGATATGTTCATGTTCGGGGAAGACTTTTGCTGATTTTTGTGCAAAAAGTTTTGTAACCCGAACACGAATCCGAATGTGCCATATATGTGCCAAATTTTAAACTGGCGATCGTTTCCCGAACATATTCGCTCATTTTTACTTGCAAGCAAGCCCCTCACTCATTTTGACACTACTGAACTATGTATTTCTTGGTAGTGTCTTTATTATCTGTACAAGACCCAGCATATTTGTTAAAGGGAATCTGTCAGCAGGTTTTCCTCACCTCATCAGAGAGCAGCATAATGTAGACAAAGAGATCCTGAAACCAACGATATATCACTTACTGTAGTTTACTGGGTGCAGCGGTTCTGAAACAATCAGAGTTTTTAGATTTAGCAATGCATCAGATTTGAGAATGCTAAACCCACCCACACTAGGCTCTGCATTTAATCTGTCTATAGACAGTTAGCTGCTTATCAACTGAGGGGGTGGAGTTGGAGGAGAGACCTTGTGCAATCTAGTTACAGAAATGATAATCACCAGGTGATAAAACATTCTGTCTAAGTGAACAACAGCACACAGCTTGACATGTGAACATAACTGAATTCTGTGTTTTAACCCCTACTTCATGCTGTCCTCAGATTATATTGCAAAAACCTGCTGACAGATTCCCTTTATGTGCTGCAGAAAATGCTTTTGCTAAATAAATAAAGTATTATTATTATTATCATGGCTGGGAAACCACAATGGTAAGGTTATGGAAGAATTGGGATAGGGTCCAGCACATAAGTGTTGAGGTGTGACTTGGAGAAAAAAATTGCAAGCTTTTCTTTCTTGATGATGTAGAAGGTGGTTATAATAGATGGCCATTAGTCTATTATGAGAAGGGGTTGTCGTGGTTGAACACTAAAGACTAGTGTTGAGCCACCCCCGTAGTGTTCGAGTTCGGTTCGGTTCGTCGAACACCCTTGTCTTCGACGAACTGTTCGTCGAACTGTTCGTCGAACACCTTCGAACACCGTTAAAACCTGTGGCAGGCAAACAAAAACACATAGAAACACATAGAAACCACCTTCAAAGGTGTCCAAAAGCTGACAAGCTGCTCAGAAGACATAACTAACACTTGGAAAAGTGACAAGTACATATAGTCATGCGAAAAGAAAAGAGGTGGAGGAGTAAAAGGAGGGGGAGACACAGATATAGGCATGTCATGCCCTTCTAAAATCCAAAAAGTGAGAAGCCGACACAGCCAGTCCGTTCCTGCCCGTGCCACCTCCGTTTGTGCCAGAGCCGCGGTGGACCCTGACGGCCAGCCCCCCTCTCCCAATACTGGTGCCTGTCCGCTGGTGGGTCGATCGAGCCCCCCTGTGGTGGAGGCAGCTCTAAGCTTTTAATTTAAATTGTCTCTCTAATTTGAATGAATACACTTTAAATCCTTTTACAAGGATCTATTGAAGGGCAAGTCTCATGCCAGCAGCCGCGTAATTCCAGCTCCAGTAGCGTCCACTAAAGCTGCTGCAGTTAAAAAGCTTTTATAAGGATCGAGCTCGGCTGTCCACCGCAAGGCTTCCTACCGCCAGTCCCAGCCCATATGCCTTGGTGTGCCTCCTGATGCTCTTCACTGAGCATCCCGTGGTCCCGAAGCATTTTCTTTGAAAAAATTAAGTGTCCAAACTACAGGTGGTGTAGCTTGCTTAACAGCTGGGATAATCCGCTTACTAAAAGACACTGCTACTAGGCACAAAGTATTTCATGGGCTAGATGCAGTTAAAAATTTGTAATTAGATACTCTCGTTGGATTCTGAGAAAGCATTCCATAGAGTCTCCTGGCACGCCATATATTATTCTCTTAAAAAGCTTGGGGTAGGGGTCTAGGGGACCCTTTTATAGCCAAAATCACAGCCCTATATCGCAATGCGTCACCTAGGCTGAAGATAAATGGAACTGTAGCACCCCGAGGGCTCGGTTGCTGCAGAGGTATTGCACCTCAACCAGAGGTGTGATATCTCACTCTCAGGTAAGGATGGAGTGGGCATCAGGACCCCGACACCTGGATGCATTACACCACATTGCCGTGGGGCAGGGCGACCAATATGCCCCTGAGATGGGCACGACAGTCCCTGTCCCTGGCTGGAGTGGGGGGAGGGAACACTGAGGAAGGGGAACACTGTAGTGCAGGAGCAGGGAGGAAGCAGTTCCTGGGTGCATTGAGAAGGGAGTATTAAAGGTGGGCACCATCTTAGTTCAGTGCAGAGAAGTCTGAGCAGAAGTGACAGGGAGCAGGGGCTCTGCATGAGCTCTGCTCCAGAGGCGGGCCTAGTAACAGAGGCCCAGGCCTGGAAAAGGGAGAAGGCTCCAGGAACGAAGAATGAAGGGATCCCAGGGGTGTGGACGGGAGAGTCGCCACCGCACGCCCGAATCCACCTGCGTGGAGGGGTCAGGCCAAAGGGGGAGACCGGTCCCCGAAACTAGTGGAAGCGGGAAACGACCCTCAGCTAGAAACCGGAGGCTGTGACATTTTATGTGGCGCAGCCCCTCGCTACACCCGCTAGCAGGGCACCACATAGGGTCAGGGAAACTGGTGCCCAGTTTACCAAGAGGAGGCCCGAGGCAGCCGGACAGAAGGGTTGGTAAGAAAGGCCAGACAAAGGACACACAAAGAGGGTCCTGTGAAGCGCTTCAAAGTTATCTGGGAGTTGTCTGAGCCCCTGACCTGGTGAGCACAGTACGACGTGGGCAGCCGTTACCTGCAGAAGTGGTCTGGATATTAAGAACTGTGAGTAAAGGCCCTGGACTACATCACTGACTCCGTGTCGTTACTGCTGCTGCCCTGCACCATCACTCCCATCCTCCGCATACACTGCCCTGAGGCTATACTCCTCCCGTGGGGAGTTATGCTACGCTCTGCTGCACCCACAACACCAGCCTCAGCGGTCTGCCCTGCAGCGGCGGTTCACTCTGACCGCAATCCACGGGTGGCGTAGTCGGACATTTAAACATCAAAACCACATAAATAGATCCGCCACTGCTTTGACCGCCCTGAGCCACGGAACCGGGTCGCCGTCACGGAGACTACAACCACCAGCATCCACAAAAAAGGGTCCGGCTCCAGATGTCCCAAGGCCAAGGGGGCGCATCAGAACATTTTCATCACCTTTCATAATCACCAATGGGACAAGGCAGGGATGTCCTCTGTCCCCTCTCTTATACATCCTAGTGATGGAGCACCTGCTCTCATCAATTCGCCATAACCCCAATATTAGGTGGATTGAGGTGGGAGGCACCGAGTACAAGTGCTCTGCATTTGCTGATGATGTCAATCACATATATCCATCAGCAGGCTGTTATGGCTGAAATAGATCACTTTGTTACATGGTCAAATTTTAAAATCAATACAGCGAAGTCTGAGGCCCTCGATGTCTCCCTCCCAAAATCCATACAGGATTCCATCCAGTCCAACTTTCCCTTTGCCTGGCCCTCACAGAGTATTAAATTCTTAGGAATTCCTATTCATTGAGACCTCTCCCGTCTATGTTATCTTAATTTTGGGCCCTTTATTGAACAACTCCATACAGACCACGGTTGGCATGTTAGAACTGTAAGATTCACTACGTGAACCACTGGTGTTTTGTGGAAAAGCACATGTACACTGTGTTCCAAATTATTATGCAAAAAGTGTTTAGGAGTGATAAGGGAATAATTTGTTTGTTTGTCAGTTAAACTCATTGATGGTGATGTGTGTCAGGGCTCTTTATATCACTGTAAGCAATTGCAGACACCTGTGCTAATTAGTTTGGCAGGTGTGTCCAATGAACGGCAAGACTACTTAAGAAGGCTGTCCCACATTATTAAGCAGCCTACATTTTCTGCCAAAATGGGAAAGAAAAAGGATGTGTCGGCTGCTGAGAAGCAACAAATTGTGGAGTGTTTAGGTCAAGGCATGACTACAATCAACATTGTGCGATGATCAAGATGAAGTGTCTTGGCAATCAAGAAGTATGTAGCTGATTCACAGTACAAACGTGTGCGTGCTGATAAGGGCAAACTGAGGACTCTTTCCTACAGGCAATTACGTCAGGTTAAAAGAGCAGGGGCAAAAAAGCCTTGTCAAAGCAGCAGACAAGTTTTTGAAGCTGCTGGTGCCTCCAACGTCCACCGAACAACAAGATACAGGGTACTTCAGAGATTTGCAGCTGTGCGTACGCCATCCTGTCGACCTCCTCTATCCACTGCACACAAGCAGAAACAGCTCCAGTGGGCCAAACATTACATGAAGACTGATTTCAAAACTGTTTTGTTCACGGATGAGTGCCGTGCAACGCTCGATGGTCCAGATGGATGGAGTGGAGGATGGCTGGTTGATGGACACCCCACGGAAACACGGCTACAGCGCCAACAAGGAGGAGGTGGAGTAATGTTTTGGGCTGGAATCATGGGGAGAGAGATTGTCAGCCCCTTTAGGATCCCTGAAGGGGTAAAGATGAACACCATAATGTATGTGGAGTTTCTCAAACAGCACTTCCTGCCATGGTTCAAGAAGAAGAGCCGTGTATTCCACAGCAAGATCATTTTCATGCATGATAATGCAAAGTCTCATGCTGCACTTAACACATCTGCATCTCTGGCTGATATGGGTATAAAAGGGGACAAACTTATGGTGTGACCCCCATGCTCCCCTGACCTCTACCCCATTCAGAACCTCTGGAGCATCATCAAAAGGAGTGTCTATGATGGCGGGAGGCAGTTCACATCTAAGCAACAGCTCTGGGAGGGTATTCTGTCCTCATGCAAAACAATTGAAGCAGAAACCATCCAAAACCTGACAAATTCAATGGACGAGAGAGTTCAGAAGCTCCTTTTGAACAAGGGGTCCTATGTGCAAATGTAACATCACCTAGAATAAAGTTTTGAGTTGAAAACTGTTTGATTTCAGTTTCTAATAACCTGCTAATGCTTATAATTTCAAAAATGACCATTTCTTTGGTCTTTTTTAAAATGAAAAGGTTGATCGAAGAGTGTGGGGGATCTAAGAGTGTGGCAACCCAGTAGTCAGGATTATTTCTAATTCTCACAATTCGAGGGTCATGTTGCAGGTAGTGAATCAAGAAGGTACTCATGTGTCTTGCTCATCCAGGAGCACCAAGTCCCTGTTGTGTTGGTGGCGAGGTAACAATCATGCTTCCTTCCTCTGTCCTCTCCCCCCAACCTCGCACAACAGAAATGTGATCAAGGTCTCCCTCATCTGATGAGTCTTCCATCAGTACGTCCTCCACTTCTTCCTGGGCTCCTGCACCTTCCTCACTAGTTTGGCTGCTACCATGCGCCCTGGTAAAACCATCTCCCCCACCCTCACATGCCTGCCGCCTTGGTGCTGCCGACCGTCTGGACTTTGCAGATGTTAGCCCTTCCGCATACAACTCCTCCTCCTCTACTTCCTCCACCTCCTCTTGTGCCACCACCTGACTCCGAATTCTGTTTAACATGTGCTCCAGCATGTAAATCACCAGAATAATCATGCTGATAATGGAATCGTCAGCACTAAACATCTTTGTCGCCATTTCAAAACTGTGCAGAAGGGTGCATAGGTCCCTGATCTGAGACCACTCCTCCAGTGTGATTTGCCCCACCTCTGGATCCCGTTGGCAAAGGCTATACGTCAGAACGTATTGCACCAGTGCTTGTCGGTGCTGCCACAGTCGCTGCAACATGAGCAGAATTGAATTCCACTGGGTAGGCACATCGCATTTTAGCCGGTGAAGTGGCAGGCCCAACGACTTCTGTAGAGATGTAAGTCGCTGAGCTGCGGGATGCGAACGGCGGAAGTGAGCACACAGCGACCGTGCCCTCTGCAGAAGGCCATCTAGTCCGGGATAATGGGCTAAAAATTGCTGGACAACCAGGTTCAACACGTGAGCCATACAAGGCACGTGTGAGAAAATTGCCCAGGCGAAGGGCCGCACCCAGGTTTGCAGCATTGTCGCACATGGCCTTCCCTGGTTTCAGGTCCAGTGGAGACAACCATTCATGAAATTGGTTCTCCAGAGCTGACCACAACTCCTCAGATGTGTGACTCACATTTCCCAGACATTTCAAAGTAAAAACCGCCTGATGAAGTCGAGCCCTACTGTCAGCATAGTAAGGAGGTGTGCAGGATCCCTTCTGCGCAGTTAGAAAGCTTGTGGCATGACCAGACAGGCTTTGGGTGCAGGTGGAGGACTGATAGGAGGTTGAGGAGGCAGAAGCAGTGGAGGAACTTTGATATAAAGAGGATTGACGCACAACTCGTGGGGACGGCAAGACTTGGACAGCAGCCCCTTGTCCTGCTGTCACCAAAGTTACCCAGTGCCCAGTCAGCGACATGTAACGCCCCTGTCCATGCCTACTCATCCAAGTGTCTGTGGTGAAATGCACCCTGTCACACACAGAGTTTCTCAAAGAAGCGGTGATGTTGTGTGCGACAAGCTGGTGGAGCGCAGGCACACCTTTCTTTGAGAAGTAGTGCCGACTGGGCATCTGGTACTGGGGCACTGCATCTGACATAAGGTCTCAAAAATCCTCTGTGTCCACCAGGCAGAAAGGCAGCATTTCTGTAGCCAAGATCTTGCAGATGGTGAAATTCAACCTCTTAGCTTTCTCATGGCTAGGAGGAAATGGTCTTTTACTTGTCCACATCTGAGGGACTGAGGGCTGGCTGTTGTGCTTAGACGGGGTTGATAAGGGTGTCCCCGGAAAACTGCCGGTCTGTGAGAGAGATGCAGGCGGACATGTTAGGTTGCCTTGATCCAAAGGTGGTGCTATCGATGTCGGACAGCGCTCAACACCAGCTGGTGTTACCACCTCCAAAGAAAATGATGACCTGCCAATCACGCTGGCTCTTGCGGGTAAAGAGGTGGCAGGTCTGCGTCCCAAAACAGGTGTGACTGCTGTCCCCCCAGTCACAGAGGATGAATAGGCCGCAGATGCACAATATGGGGCAGATGGTGGTTGGCGCGGCCGGCTAGGCCGCATTGTAGCACAGTAAGCTTCCCACTGCAACTTATGCTTCATGTCCATGTGCCGGTTCATGCATGAAGTACTCAAACTATGTATTTTTTGGCCTCTACTTAGCTTTTGTTGACAAATGTTACAGATAACACGAGTTGGGTCATCTTTATCGATCTGAAAAAATGCCCAGGCTATGCAAGGCTTAGCACCCATGCAACCTGAAGAGCCACCACAACTTGTGGTCAGAGGCAGAGTTGTGATTGAGGATGCAGTTGTTGACGTGCTTCCAGTACTACGTCTCTGTCCAGGAAGGCGCAACCTGACCTCGTCGTCACTAGCATCCTCCTCCACCTCCTCTGCTGACCTCATCTCTTTGCTGACTGTGGGTTGACAGTAAGTGGGATCTCCAACCTCATCATCATCACCCTGTGTGTTATCACACCCGTCGTCCTCAGAGCCAACTTGTTCCTGCCCTGACAAAAAACTAAAGTTGTCGCTCCAATCAGGTATTTGAGTCTCATCATTGTCTTCCTCATTGTCTCCACCAACAGGAGTTACAGTTTGGGAATGAGGGTCTACATTATGGTCAGAACCTTCTGCGTCTGGTCCTGGATCCGACTCATAAAGATTCTGGGCATCAGTGCAGATCATTTCCTCGTCTGGATTCACAGAAGCGCTGGAGCCAACCTCTGATTCCCAGGCTATAGTATGAGTAAACAGCTCTGCAGACTCAACCATCTGTTCTACCTCATACTCAGACGGGCAGCTGGAGATTTGGGAGCTGTGAGGAAGCAAGTGCGATTGGGGTGACACCTCGCAGTACTGGAGTATTAGTGATGTTGAAGTTGATGTGGAGGAGAGCCCACTTAAAGGAGCACTTGATATCCATTGAAGCACCTGCTGTTTTTCTGCCTCATCTGGAATTTGTAGCGATTGGCGTGGCCAAAAGAAAGGGATCTTATCACATTGTCTGCTAAAAGAAGTAGATATTTTAGTTTTGCTGGAAGATGGTCTTTCTTCTGCAGATGTTACTGTTGCTTTAACACCTACTTCACGGACACAACCTTTTTTCCCCTTCCCAGCATGCCTATTCCCCTTTCCACCAGCAGCAGGCCTTTTTCCACTCATTTTGGTGGTTAACTAATTCACAACTCTGGAGTTGTTTGCACAAAAAAACAATGGATGGGAACCGAGCAGAGCTGAGTGGCCAAACTGTGGTATTAGGCCAAAACTATTGTCTGGGTTAGATGCAGAAAAAAATTATATTCACTTTGCAACCTGATGGAGGTCAGTATAGATGGACTAATAGAACAAGTCTACGTACTGCTAGAAGGCCAAATATTTTTTCAGAGCTAGATGCAGAAAAAATTATATTCAATTTGCAACCTGATGGAGGTCAGTAAAGATGGACTAATAGAACAAGTCCACGCACTGCTAGAAGGCCAATTATTTTTTCAGAGCAAGATGCAGAAAAAAATTATATTCAATTTGCAACCTGAAGGAGGTCAGTATAGATGGACTAATAGAACAAGTCCCACACACTGCTAGAAGGCCAAATATTTTTTCAGAGCTAGATGCAGAAAAAAATTATATTCAATTTGCAACCTGATGGAGGTCAGTATAGATGGACTAATAGAACAAGTCCCACACACTGCTAGAAGGCCAAATATTTTTTCAGAGCTAGATGCAGAAAAAAATGATATTCAATTTGCAACCTGAAAAAGGTCAGTATAGATGGACTAATAGAACAAGTCCCACACACTGCTAGAAGGCCAAATATTTTTTCAGAGCTAGATGCTGAAAAAAATGATATTCAGTTTGCAACCTGATGGAGGTCAGTATAGATGGCCTAATAGAACAAGTCCCACACACTGCTAGAAGGCCAAATATTTTTTCAGAGCTAGATGCAGAAAAATATTAAATTCAATTTGCAACCTGATGGAGGTCAGTATAGATGGACTAATAGAACATGTCCCACACACTGCTAGAAGCCCAAATATTTTTTCAGAGGCAGATGCAGAAAAAATTATATTCTGTTTGCAACCTGATGGAGGTCAGTATATATGGACTAATAGAACAAGTCCCACACACTGCTAGAAGCCCAAATATTTTTTCAGAGCTAGATGCAGAAAAAAATTATATTCAATTTGCAACCTGATGGAGGTCAGTATAGATGGACTAATAGAACAAGTCCCACACACTGCTAGAAGGCCAAATATTTTTTCAGAGCTAGATGCAGAAAAAAATTATATTCAGATTGCAACCTGATGGTGGTCAGAATAGATGGACTAATAGAACAAGTCCCACACACTGCTAGAAGCCCAAATATTTTTTCAGAGGTAGATGCAGAAAAAAATTATATTCAGTTTGCAACCTGATGGAGGTCAGTATAGATGGACTAATAGAACACGTCCCACACACTGCTAGGAGGCCAAATATTTTTTCAGAGCTAGATGCAGAAAAATATTATATTCAATTTGCAACCTGATGGAGGTCAGTATAGATGGACTAATAGAACAAGTCCCACACACTGCTAGAAGGCCAAATATTTTTTCAGAGCTAAATGCAGAAAAAAATTATATTCAATTTGCAACCTGATGGAGGTCAGTATAGATGGACTAATAGAACAAGTCCCACACACTGCTAGAAGGCCAAATATTTTTTCAGAGGTAGATGCAGAAAAAAATTATATTCAGTTTGCAACCTGATGGAGGTCAGTATAGATGGATTAAGAGAACAAGTCCCACACACAGCTAGAAGGCCAAATATTTTTTCAGAGGTAGATGCAGAAAAAAATTATATTCAGTTTGCAACCTGATGGAGGTCAGTATAGATGGACTAATAGAACAAGTCCCACACACTGCTAGAAGCCCAAATATTTTTTCAGAGTTAGATGCAGAAAAAAATTATATTCAATTTGCAACCTGATGGAGGTCAGTATAGATGGACTAATAGAACAAGTCCCACACACTGCTAGAAGCTCAAATATTTTTTCAGAGCTAGATGCAGAAAAAAATTATATTCAATTTGCTACCTGATGGAAGTCAGTATAGATGGACTAATAGAACAAGTCCCACACACTGCTAGAAGGCCAAATATTTTTTCAGAGCTAGATGCAGATAAAAATTATTTTGAATTTGCAACCTGATGGAGGTCAGTATAGATGGACTAATAGAGCAAGTCCCACGCACAGCTAGAAGGCCAAATATTTTTTCAGAGCTAGATGCAGAAAAAAATTATATTCAATTTGCAACCTTATGGAGGTCAGTATAGATGGACTAATAGAATGATGCTATGCCCAAAAGGTTTTACTTCACTAGGTGCAGTAAAAAAATTGGTATTCTATACACAGGTGGTGTAGCTTGCAACACAGATAGGCTACTCCACTGACTAACACACTCTGCAATTGGCCAAAAAGGATTAGCTTTGCTAGATTTAGCCAAATGCTGTGAAAAAAACTTGCACAGCACAGGCACAGACCAGCCTGGCAAAAACTGATAGGAACTGGTGTAACTTAGTCCTGAAAAGGACTGCAATTATAATTAGTCTTTACTCCCACAACCTATCTTTTTAAGAGCCCAGACCTGCCTGTTAAAAGTCGTAGGAAATGCTGTAACCTAGTCCTTAAAAGGACTGCAATCACAACTATTCCCTACTCCCAAGCTATCTGTAGATTTGTGCGAAAATTGGCTTGAAATTAACAAGGTATAGCGCACACAGCAACAGCGGTGCTGTCTAACACGCAGCTGCAGCAGTGAGAAAATGGTGGCGACGGGGAAAATGGCTAGGTCTTATAGGGCAAGGGCATGTGACATACACTGCCAATGACACATGCCCTTGCTTGTGTGAAAAAAAGCACTTCGCTCCGTGTGTGCGCTGCTGATAGGCTAACAGATTGCACCTCCCCACTGTAAATGCGGGAAAGAGAAAAAAAAAATGGAGATCTTCATTATTCCTGCAGAGATCCATCCCCTGCCCCCCCCGCCCCGCTTACACTCAAACTGCGTATTAACATTAATTTTCATCATTACTGAGAAAAAATCCAGTTATGATTTTGGTGCACGAACATTTATCGAACATAACCTCGAACAGCCGAATTTTTTTCAAATCGTTCGTGTTCGCCGAACGGCTCGAACACCGCCCAAAACAGCTCGAATTTGAGTTTGGCGAACAGTTCGAGTCGAACAACGCTCATCTCTACTAAAGACTTCTCTTTTGTTGTCAATCTTGTCTTCGAATTCTGATGTAAAGTCTTCTGCTGAATTGAGAGAAGTGGGAGGAGACAATGATGGCTGAAGAACAGAATAGAAAGTATTGAATAACTATTTTGTGGAATGGAGAATTTATGTGAGTTATTTAGTAGTCCTGTTTGACAAAGGTTAGGGCAAACTTTTATTTGAAAATTGCTTATATAAATTCAATAAAGTACTCTGGTGAATTTGTTTTCTTCCAGTCTCACTCTGCAACCCTCAACAATTGCCGCAGGTTTTTAGTGGGGTAAAATGGTGTCATTCAAAACGACAACTCATCCTGCTAAAAAGTAACCCACATTCAATGATGAGAAAATAAAAGATATTAAAATCATTCAGATAAGATAATAAAATCATGGAATAAGGACAGGAAAAAATGAAAACGAAAAATTGAAAAATCAACTCTTCTTTTTGGGGTTAAATACATTAAAAATTTGAATTAGAAGTTGACTTGGTAATTTAGTTTAAATATTAAGTAACATAGGGTTAGGGTGACGGTTGCAAACAACTTTATTAAATAATGGAAAGCAACCGAACCCGGGGTCCCCGATGCAGCCTGGTGGACTGCGGCCGAACTCCTTCCGGGTGAGAAGGTAAAACAACCAATTTAACAATCCCCTCCGTGTTACTGCACACCGGAACGGGATTAGGGATTCGCACTATCTCCGTTAACTGCACGAGAGATGTGTGATAAACAATGTATCTGTAGTCCTGTTGCAGCACAGGCACTACACAGTTGGCGCTAGGATGCGTGTGTGACTCATGCCCGCAAATACGTGGTCCCAGCCGGCGTGCTACCGGACTAAGGAGTATCTCTCCACATGGCTTACAGGTGGTACCGGGAATAGGGTGTCTGCAGACTGCTCGGGGTGTAAGGCGACCCCTTTGTCGGAGCCAGACTGTCAGATGAAGCTAGCTGCCTATTTCATCTAAGCCTGCCTATTTCCACTAAACCTGCCTGCCAGAAACTAAAGCACACGTGGAGCCCAAGAGACCAAGCATCCACACAACACCATCACAGCTCAATGATCAGAGCGCACCGCCATGTTTGTGGGCGGGCTTTTTAAAGATTAAGCCCAGCCCACCGTCACACCATTGGTGACGTCACCCGCGACCAATCAGGCGGTGCCAAGTCACCGGATCAGCTGACTCCCAAACCACCAATCACGGTCCACCATGTCACGGATATGCTTAGTACAGAGAATCCTGCTTTAGCAGCCATGTCTCCCTCAGCAACCTATCCTTCATGTTGCTAGGAACAAAGACCCAAGAGACAACCTGTACATGTCATGCACCAACTAGGTGTTGGGAATGATGACCATGCTGAGCAGCATCAGCCCTGGCTAGACTAGAATGGGAGACCACAGAATCCACTGATGGTTCTGAACCTATTTCAAACACCTTACACATAGATTCATAACAACTAAATGAACGCACCCAGTTGTTTTTCTTTCTAGTTGCTCCAGTATCGTCACTTACCAGATAGACATTTTTATGAAAAATGTAGACTGTGTTCACCAATAAGGACATAGTGGAAAAGTTAGAAGCAAGAAAAGCACAAATATGGTCTTATCCAAGAATAACAATAGTGCCAAAAAGAATATGCTAAGCTGAGATGGTTTTGTTACACACAACCATGTATACGCATGAACAGCTGCAGATCCGCATGTCTTTTGACCAGAGATAGAGAAAAAATATGAGCCAAATGTGGTTTATCCATGCTTCTGATGGGTAATGAAGATCCAAACCGTAGGATATTAATAATTATTTTTTTTTTATTGAGGTTTTTGACTAAAGAACCTAAATAAATAAAAAATCCATTTTTAATATTCTACTGTTTGGATCTTCATTATCCATCAGCAGTGCAGATAAACCACATTTGCCTCCTTTGTTTTCACCAATAGGGACAGGGAGTAATGAAAATGTCTGTAAAGTGCATATGCTTACGGTATGCTATATAAACATAATAAAACAACTAATAAATAAAAATAAAAAATATTGGGTCTTTAAAGAAAATGCTTTCTGGCTGCTCACATAGTCAAGTACTTATGTGAACATTTCCAAATTGTAATTTTGATCAGTTATTTTTTCCTTTTTGATGTTTAGAATAAATTTGGAAACATTAAAGCTCTATTATTAAAGCAGATCAATAAAACACTTGTCCATCATGCAATAAATGTATTCCGTAACGACAATTTAATAAAGTTTAATTAGTTTGGCTTTAGGACATAATCACATTAATTGTCAGTTAAGGTCAACAAATCAAATTCTGCAAGGCAAATAATAAAGCTGTGGGTGGGGTATTTAGCATTAGTCCAAGATGCTAAGCATTTTCTATGAAGATGCATTAAAGGATATTGATGATAGTGAATTCCAGATAAATTAAAATACGCTCACACATAACTGAAATGAATAATACTTATCACTTAATTATATTTGGTAATGAGGATTCTCAGCTCTAAAACCACTCCATAATTCATGTTACTTCATTTAACACTTTGACATGATCATCTTTTTAAGGGCAATTTATGAAATAAAGTGGTTATAAGCACCTATGAATAAATTAACACATAAAAGTATTTAATATAGTCAGCTGATTGTGATGTGAAAAATATGCCAACATAATATTAATATAGCATTTTTGTACCATTATAATAAATTAAAAGGACATATAAAAATAATAGTGAGATTCATACTAATAATAATACATCTAAAAATCTTTATATTTTTATAAGTATGTTTATTTATAATTCAAAAGTTATTTTATTAATTTATATGAATTATCCCCAAAAACACAGCTCTTATCTTGGACCCTTTGCCATCATTTTCTTTCATTTATATTTTAGATGCGACTTTCAAAATGTTAAAATGTCATATAAATATAAATACTAATATAATATAAATATAAATACTAAATACTTATTCATTAACACTTAGGACAAACTAAAATATTCTGCTCACCTGAGTTGAAGGAAAACCACAATGTTTTTAACCCTCCGTCACATACAATAGGCCTGACAGGCACATCTCTTTTACTCTCATTTCTCCTTCCTCACCAGATTGTAAGGAAATCCCCTCCCTCCAGGTAGTCTCCTGTCTCTAGCAGCTCTGTGAAACCTCATACCACAGTTGGATTGCAGAGCTTCAGGAGGACAGATATAACTGCGCTAATCTCTCAGGCTCATTGTATGTGAACACGTCACACTCAATAAGGTTGGTATTTTATGTTTTTATTCATCACAATTGTTTATTTAGCTTGTTTTATGAATGTATAGCACAAAGTGTGAGGATATTTCATAGAAATAAGGCAGATTAAATAAGAAAGTGTGCTGCTCAGGCATATACAGTAGTTCTCTTACACATATTCCTTCTCTTGCTTCAGATTATCTGCTGAAATGGAGAGGAAAATGTACAATTTATCAAAAAACCTTGATGTTGAGGAAGTAACAAACATGCTGTTAGATGATGCAGACGCCACACTGAATGAGGATTTAGGAGAGGAAAGTGAGATTGATTCTCATGATGAGGTGGAAGTATGTGAGGTGGATTCTGAAACAGAGCAAGATGGTGACAGTGATGAGGATGAAGATGTAGAATCTTATTATATGGGAAAAGAAAAAAAAAACAATGGAACAAGAATCCACTCCAGAAAAAAACGTAGGGAACCTCAAAACATTATTACTCACCTTCCTGCAGTTATAGGAACTGCAAGTAATGCAAAAACTGCAGTTGAATGCTGGAATAGTTTATTCACAGATGACATTCTGGACTCTATTGTCACATATACCAACCAATATATAGACATTAAAAAAGGACAAGTTCATCTGCAACAGAACCATCAAGGCCACAGATGAAATAGAACTGCGTGCTTTTTTTGGATTATTATACCTTGCAGGAGCTTATAGGGCAAATAGATAAAGTTTGGAGAAACTTTGGAGTAAAGATGGGGATGGAGTTGAAAAATTTGGCCTTGTTATGTCCATAAACAGATTCAAGCTTCTAATTCGTTGCCTTCGGTGTGACAATAGAACTACCCGAACCGAACGTAAAACACATGACCGACTTGCTCCAATTCGTGATATATTCTAAAAATTTGTTGAAAACTGTAAAAAAAGCTATTGCCCTGGGGAGAATCTCACTATTGACGAAAAGCTACCTGGTTTTCGTGATAGATGTGCCTTTCGTCAATATATTCCATGAAAGCCTATCAAATATGGAATAAAAATGTATGCCCTTGTTGATGCCAGTAAGACCTACACTTACAACCTGGAAGTTTATGCAGGAAAACAACCAGAAGGTCCTTACTGTGGCAGCAACAAACCCAGTGATGTTGTAAAAAGACTGGCTGAACCCTTATTTGGATCGGGTCGCAGTATAACAGCTGACAATTGGTTTTCAAATTGTGATCTGATTGATTATCTGAAAATGCAGAAGCTTTCATATGTCGGAACTGTAAGAAAAAATACAAAAGAATTGCCTACACAGTTTGTAAGTGTGAAAGGGAGACAACAGTACAGCAGTATGTTTGCATTCCATAATGGAAAGGTTTAGGTTTCCTATGTACCACAAGCAAAAAAAATTGTACTTCTTCTATCAACACTTCATGATGATGATGCCATCGATCCTGGGACTGAGGCACAAAAAAAACCGGAGATAATTACATTTTATAATGCAACCAAAGGGGGTGTTGATACAGCTGATCAGATGTGCTCAACTTTCAACGTCAGCAGAAACACCAAACGCTGGCCAATGGTCATATTTTTTGCTATGTTGAATTTGGGTGGTATAAATTCACAAGTCATTTACCTTGAAAACAATCTTGAACCACTCCGTAGACGATTCTATCTGAAAAAATTGGCCCATGAACTAGTGCTTGGAGAGCTACGCAGGAGAAGTATGAAAACAATCGGTATCCCCTCTCGCCTTCAAGTTCAGCTCAAAAGATTCTGCCCAGAAGATGATAGTGAAAATTCACCACCTGCACCATCTCCCAAAAGAAGGAGATGCACCACCTGCACCACGGAAAGCGGAATCAGAAGGCTTTCTAATTATGAATGTCACAAATGTCATAATGCAATCTGCCTGACACATGGAAAAATGATGTGTAATTCTTGCTCTTTGCTCTGCAAGTGTAATTTTTCTGGGGAAACTTCAGGATCTAATTCTGATTGAATATGTGTTTAATAGTACTTAAGGTACCTTAAAATTAAGTTTGTTTCCATAAAATTTCTTTGTAGAGTTTTTGGACAGAGTCGAACTGGGGACTATTTGGCGGGAGTTTTGAAATGTTTGTATTTCAGAGTTATTAGTTTTATGTTAAGTAAATGGGTTTTTTTTGCACCTGATTATGTGTAGTCTCTTTTATTACATCCCTATGAAGGTCACTGATCACTTTTAGAGTGCTGAAATTGCAAACATTAGATATTATAGGTATTTTTCTAGCCTGCGCCTGACAGTCACATTGTATGTGAACTCGTTAGAACCGATATTGTATGTGACGGAGAGTTAACCTCTTAGTGACTTAACCAATTTTGACTTCAATGCCTAAGCCCCATTTTCTTAGTGATTATGAGATAGTTTTTTTTTTGGGACCAACAGACATACAAGACAGACCAGTTAATAAACAACATTTCCCATATGTCTATTTAATATTAGCATTAATTTTCAAATTTTATGTTATTTTGGTAGTATGTTAGAAGGTTTAAAATTTAGCATCTTTTTTTTTTTTTCAAAGAAATAAACAAATACTAATTTTTATGGACCTATTCCATTTTATAGTGATTTTCACGGGCTCAGATATTGAATAACTCCAAAAAGTGAGACTATTCTAAAAGGTGCACTCCACAAGTTATTCAAAACTGCTATCAAGAGATTAGTTACCCTTTTAGATGCTTTACAACAATGAATACAGTGGGGTAAATAAGTATTTGATACACTGCCGATTATGCACGTTTTCCCACAGAATCTTAAAAAAAATTCAGAAAATCAAATTGTATGATTTTTAAATGATTAAATTGCATTTTATTGTATGAAATTAGTATTTGATCACCTACTGGCCAGGAAGAATTCTGTCTCTCATTACCTGAATTATTTGCACCTGTTTGAACTTGTTATCTGACACCTGTAAAAGACAGCTGTCCACACACTCAATCAACCTCTCCACCATGGCCAAGATCAAAGAGCAGTATATATACAATATATATAGATCAATCCACATAGCTTCGGGAGGATGATATGGACTTAGTGCTTTCTCTGGATCGTTATACTTGATCCATTGAGCATGAGGCTTCTACTTATCCTTGTCTCACTCCAGTACAGATTTTCCCTCTGTCCCATTTCCTATTAGCCAACAGGTGGGCTCATTCTATATGTATTGTTCCCCTAGTGAACACTAACATTATACTCCTGAGGAAGCCATTCAGTGGCGTAACGCGTGGGGCTCTGTATTGTTTTTCCACTATCTGCCTGTCTCCCTGTTGGTGCACCTTCTTTGTGGTAGGTATAGTAGTTGCTGTATACCTTCTATTTGAATATATATACTGGACTTAGATCGCAATGTGCTCACACATGCACCATTTGAATGGGATTAATCATACCTTCTTATTTTTCGAATGCAACTGCATATATTTTGATACAGTTGTTCTATAAGGTAGCACTTGTAATTGCAGATACTCATCAAATTAATATATTTGTGGGAAGATTTTGGGGAATAATCTGCATTGCCTCTATATTATTATATGTATTACACTTATATTTTGATATACTACATACCTTCATGGGTATTTGCTACATGTTTTTCAGCATGTTTTAACTGGAGTGTGTCTAGTGTTCCTAATAAAATTTCTTTATAATTTTTCAATCCTTGCAGTTTTAGTTTTATTGCTTATCAAGAATAATTGGTGCCTAGCATATGTACCCCTTGTTCTCTTCAAAATTTCCAGTCTCTCTTTGGGTGGTTACTGGCACAGTATACTTTTAATAAATATGTGGTGCTAGAATTTTTTTGGTCTCTTATCCACAAGGCAAGCTTTTGGGACAACTTAGGTCCGTACCTCATGCATGGTATGGTATAACATGATATATGATATACGTTATACCATACCATGCCCCAGGAAGGGATCCAAGTTGTCCCGAAAGCTTGCCTTGTAACATCATTTATTTTATTTTTGTTAGCCATTAAAAGGTATCATAACTACAAGATTATCTTGTTTTTCCCACTGAGAGCAATCTGTTAGGGATTACTGACTTACTGACACCATGCCACATTTTCAGAGTTTGTAAGGTGCCAAAACTCTCACAATATGGCCCATTTTGGAAAATAAACCAGTTACGGAAATAATCTAGCAGAGCAGTAAGCATTTTGAGCCTTCGTGTACTTCACAGGACTTAACACTATTGGGAGATGAAAACAAAGGATGTTTTTTTTTCTGTAAAATTAGGTTTTCTCCTCAAATCGGTAATTTTCACAAAATATAATATGAGAACACGGATCCTATAATTTCTCATGCTAACTCTCCCAAATGCAGTCATACCCAATTTTAAAAGTATTTGGGTGCATGACAGGATTTAGAATGGAAAGACAGATAATTGTTTTTTAGAGCAAAAATTTTGCTGGAATACATTGGAGACACCATGTTGCATTTGCAAAGTGAATGAGGTGCCAAAATAGCAGAAAACTCCCACAGAAAGTAACCCATTTTGGAACCCTTCATGGAATACATTTAAGGTTGTATTGAACACTTTTAACTCACCGATGTTTTGCAGAATTGTATAAGATTGGGCTGTAAAAATTAAAAATTACTTTTTTTTCTTTCTAAGATGTTATTTTAGCCTAAAATTTTTCAATTTCACTGGCTGTAATAGAAGAAAATGGCCCCGTCGATTTGTTAAGTAATTTCTACCAAATGTTGCAATACTCCATAAAGTATGTGGTTGTAAACTACTTTTTTGCACATGGTGGAGCTCAGAAGGTAAGGAGCATCATTTTGCTTTATGGAATTTAATTTTAGTTTTTCGTACCATAAGAGCAGAAAAAAAAAACAAGTGACCTCATTTTGGAAACTACACTCGTCAAGAAATTCATATGTGAATATTGTAAATCCACAAGATCTTCACAAAATGTTATAATTTTTTTTATTATTTTCATGAACCAATCTGGTAAACGTCTGTGAGGCACATACAAGTTTAAAATATTCCCTACACCCTTAGATGAATTCCTTGCAAAATCGGGTCACATGTTTTATTATTTTTGCTGATCTGAGATTTGACTTTGCAAATTACGTCCACAATCTATTCAATTCAAAATTTACATTCCAAAATCCAAATAATGCTGTTTTTCTTCAACCCTGCTAGGAGCCCCCAGAGTGCTTTACAACCTCATATGGGGAATCCTCACATTATGCAGCAATTGAATTACAAATTGAAGTGTTTATTTATCCTATTACCCCTTGTGCAAATGAAAAATTTGCAGCTAACCTAACATTATAGTGGTAAAAAAAATTTTTGGTAGCTTTACATACCATTTTTATTACAAAAGTGTTAAATTAGCTTCAAATTTTTAATTCTTGCAAATACCACGAGGAGAAAATGTACCTCACAATTTTTTATACAATTTCTCCTAAATGTGGTTATACTCCTTATGTTGACAGAAACTACTGATTCGCCAAACAGGGCTGATAAGTAAGGAGCTCCATTTCACTTTTGCAGTGCAAATTTTGCTGTAATAGTTTTAAAGGTAGCAAGCACCTAAAGGGCCAGATCAGAATTTTGTAAACTAGACCCCTTAATGCATTTCATCTACAGATGAAGTGACTATTTTTGCCACACAATTGTTGTCCAAAAATAAATCACGTAGTGGATGTTACCGAGTGAAAATTGCAAATCTACCAGCTTTGTAGCCAGAGCATTGTGCCCAGCTTGTGTTTCAGGATACACGCACTGCATAAATTAAGTGATCTCTTCCCGCAACATTAAGGACAGAACAAGTGGATGCTAGCTGCAGTTTATGCACACTGAGAGGCTCACAAGAGATGGGGGCATTTGGATTTGGAATTGCATATTTCACTAGATTTCTTTCGGGCAGATAACCATGTTTTGTTCTAGAACCTTTTTGATATCAGTAATATGGAAACCTCCTATTTTTCAATTGACTGATGATGGACATGAATGGGGACTTATTTTTGTGGAATGAGATGAAATTTTTAGTCATATCATTTGCTGGAAGATAACATTTTTTGTTCACTACTGGAGCTATTTTCACATTTATATTGTGCTCTATGGTGAGCACTTCCAGGGGGGTTTCCACATAAATCCCCAAAAAATGAGATTCCCTGACGGAACTGTACACTATAATAAAACCAAACAATAAAACAAAATGAGCATATACCCTGTAGTAAGTAAATAAGTAAATAATAATAGAACATGTATATAACATAGGGTGCTTATTTAACACTATTTTGATAAAAAAAGCACAAAAGTCATCCCACTGCAACAAGATGTACCCATGTCTCTAGTATTTAAGCCTTATCTTGTGTCATGTGACCTCAATATAGATGAGGGCAGAGCAGGACATGGGCCCGACTGTTCAGACACCTGCCTATGGGAAGCTATATAGATGAAATGCCTAGCTCAAAAGAGGGGCTGGAGCATAAGTTGGTATACATACAGTATTTAAGCACGTTTACAATATGGTCATTTTACAGACAATGCTCATTTTGTTTTTTTCTTGGATTTTGTCTGTGAAATGGCCATAGTGTAACCATTCTCTTACACATTGCACGTATACCAACTTATGCTCTAGCTCATTTCTTTGGTTCACTGTATTTTCTTGTATTTTGTACAAATAGGGGCACTGCCCCCATTTTGAGTTAGACATTTCATCTATATAGCTTCCGAGCTTTCACACACAATACTCAGTTTGTTTTTTTCTTGGGTTTTGTCTGTGAAATGGCCATAGTGTAACAATTCTCTTACACATTGCACGTATAATGTGCTCCAGCTCATTTGTTTGGTTTGCTGCATTTTTGTACAAATAGGGGCATTGCCCCCATTTTGAGTTATCCATTTCATCTATATAGCTTCCCGTGGGCAGATATCTGAACAGTCCTGCCCCCGTCCTGCAATGCCTTTATCTACATTAAGGACCTTTGACACAAGGTAAGATTTTGATACTAGAGACAACATAGGACCGTCCTGATTTGGTATACCTTGTTGCAATCTAGTTGCTTTTGTGTTTTTTTATGAAAACAGTGTTAATTAAGTACCATATGCTATTTACATGTACTATTACTATTTATTTATTTACGTACTACAGGGTATATACGCATTTTGTCTTTTTCTTGGGTTTTGTTTGTGAAAAGGTTATAATGGGAACATGCTCTTACACATTGCATGTATAAGAACTTATGCTCTGGCTCATAGTAACTAGAGATGAGCGGTGTTCGACTCGAACTGTTCGCCAATCTCAAATTCGAGCTGTTTTGGGCGGTGTTCGAGCCGTTCGACGAACCCGAACAATTTGAAAAAAATTCGGCTGTTCGAGGTTATGTTCGATAACTGTTCGTGCACCAAAATCATAACTGGATTTTTTCTCAGTAATGCTGAAAATTAATGTTAATACGCAGTTTGAGTGTACAGCGGGGCGGGGGGAAGGGCAGGGGATGGATCTCTGCATAAATAATGAATATCTCCATTTTTTTGTCTCTTTCCCGCATTTACAGTGGGGAGGTGCAATCTGTCAGCCTATCAGCAGCGCACACACGGAGCGAACTGCTTTTTTTCACACAAGCAAGGGCATGTGTCATTGGCTGTGTATTTCACATGTCCTTGCCCTATAAGACCCAGCCATTTTCCCCGTCGCCACCATTTTCTCACTGCTGCAGCTGCGTGTTAGACGGCACCGCTGTTGCTGTGTGCGCTATACTTTGTTAATTTCAAGCCAATTTTCGCACAAATCTACAGATAGCTTGGAAGTAGGGAATAGTTGTGATTGCAGTCCTTTTGAGGAGTAGGTTACATCATTTTCTATGACTTTTATCTGGCAGGTCTGTGCTCTTAAATAGATAGGTTGGGAGTAGGGACTAATTGTAATTGCAGTCCTTTTGAGGGCTAGGTTACATCAGTTCCTATCAGTTTTTGCCAGGCTGGTCTGTGCCAGTGCTCTGCAAGCTTTTTTCATAGTATTTGGCTAAATCTAGCTAAGCAAATCCATTTTGGCCACTTGCAGTGTGTGTTAGTCAGTGGAGAAGCCTATCTGTGTTGCAAGCTACACCACCTGTGTATAGAATACAATTTTTTTTACTGCACCTAGCCAAGTAACACCTTTTGGACATAGCATCATTCTATTAGTCCATCTATACTAATCTCCACCAGGTTGCAAATTCAAAATAATTTTTATCTGCATCTTTCTCTGAAAAAATATTTGGGCTTGTAGCAGTGTGTGGGACTTATTCTATTAGTACATCTATAATAACCTCCACCATTTTGCAAATTAAAAATATTTTTTTTCTATACAAAGCTCCACCAGCTTTGAAATTAATAAGAATTTTTATCTGCATCTAGCTCTGAAAAAATATCTGCGCTTGTAGCAGTGTGTGGAACTTGTTCTATTAGTCCATCTATACTAACCTCCACCAGGTTGAAAATTAAAAATAATTTTTATCTGGATATAGCTCTGAAAAAATATTTGGGCTTGTAGCATTGTGTGGGACTTATTCTATTAGTCCATCTATACTAACCTCCACCATTTTGCAAATTAAAAATAGTTTTTTTCTGCATCTAGCTCTGAAAAATTATTTGGGCTTGTAGCAGTGTGTGGGACTTGTTATATAAGTCCATCTATACGAACCTCCACCAGGTTGGAAATTAAAAATAATTTTTATCTGCATCTAGCTCTGAAAAAATATTTGGGCTTGTAGCAGTGTGTGGGACTTGTTCTATTAGTCCATCTATACTAACCTCCACCAGGTTGCAAATTAAAAATAATTTTTATCTGCATCTAGCTCTGAAAAAATATTTGGGCTTCTAGCAGTGTGTGGTACTCATTGTATTAGGCCATCTATAAAAAGCTCCACCAGCTTTGAAATTAATAAGAATTTTTATCTGCATCTAGCTCTGAAAAAATATCTGCGCTTGTAGCAGTGCGTGGAACTTGTTCTATTAGTCCATCTATACTAACCTCCACCAGGTTGCAAATTAAAAATAATTTTTATCTGGATATAGCTCTGAAAAAATATTTGGGCTTGTAGCATTGTGTGGGACTTGTTCTATTAGTCCATCTATACTAACCTCCACCAGGTTGCAAATTAAAAATAATTTTTATCTGCATCTAGCTCTGAAAAAATATTTGGGCTTGTAGCAGTGTGTGGGACTTGCTCTATTAGTCCATCTATACTAACCTCCACCAGGTTGCAAATTAAAAATAATTTTTATCTGCATCTAGCTCTGAAAAAATATTTGGGCTTGTAGCAGTGTGTGAGACTTGTTCTGTTAGTCCATATATACTAACCTCCACCAGGTTGCAAATTAAAAATATTTTTTATCTGCATCTACCTCTGAAAAAATATTTGGGCTTGTAGCAGTGTGTGGGACTTATTCTATTAGTCCATCTATACTAACTTCCACCAGGTTGCAAATTCAAAATAATTTTTATCTGCATCTAGCTCTGAAAAAATATTTGGGCTTGTAGCAGTGTGTGGAACTTGTTCTATTAGTCCATCTATATCAACCTCCACCAGGCTGCAAATGAAAAATAATTTTTATCTGCATCTAGCTCTGAAAAAATATTTGAGCTTGTAGCAGTGTGTGGTACTCATTGTATTAGGCCATCTAAGCAAAGCTCCACCAGCTTTTAAACTAATAAGAATTTTTATCTGCATCTAGCTCTGAAAAAATATTTGGGCTTGTAGCAGTGTGTGGTTCTCATTGTATTAGGCCATCTGTACCAAGCTCCACCAGCTTTGAAATTAATAATAATTTTTATCTGCATCTAGCCCGGAAAATAATTTTTCTTCCCAATAGTGGTAGCAATAGAAATATGGGGCGCGCGCCTGGCTAACAAAAATATACGCTTCATAACAAAAAACACCAGCTTAGCGCACTGCATTAATAAGATGGCATCATCGTCTCTCCCAATGCTAGGCCTACTGCGCCGGCGAGCATTCCTGTGCCTAAAACACAATGTATGGGTCAGCGCTAGCCACGATGCTGAGGGGTCTAAAGATGCTGCTAACGCTTTATCTCAATTCAATTGGCAGATTTTCCCAGAGCTCCTCCCCAACGCCCACCCATTGGGCAACAGTTGCCCACACTCCCTATGGGATCTAGTGGCGAATAGTTGATGCCATTAATCAGAGCGTCAGTTGCCCCGTCGACGTGGCAAGCATACGGTAAGGCATCGGAAGAGTGGACATGACTAGTAGCAGGCAGACGGGTTGACCAATGTGAACAAGCCAGATCACAAGTCAGAATAGAATTTCTCCACCAGCTAATGATGAGGAGCATATCAGGGGCATCAGCGCAGCGGTGTCTGACCGGAGTAGCATTTCACTTCCAACTACTGAATTGGGGAGATGTGACAAAGAGCTTCATCATCAGACAATCCATAAAAGGGTGGAAAAGGGGTCAGCCAAGTCAGGAGTGTAGATGTCCCGCCCCGTGTCACTAAAACTGATTTCTCACATCATATCCCTAACACCATTAACATGACAATCACAATTTGAAGCAACACTACTGTCTACTGCATTTGCGATCGCCTTCTTCGAGGCGCTATGCATAAGCGAATTAGTCCCTCAATCCAAAATTACCACCAGTGGAGGCTTATTACACCAGGACGTAGTCATAGCCAATAATGCAATACGTCTACGCATACGCCAATCGAAAACGGTTCCAGCGGGCAGGGGCACTTGAGTACTTCTACAACCCACAAACGGTACACTGAGTTGGGTAACAATAGTAAAAACATATATAACCATCAGATCACAAAGTAATTTCTTCCTATCACACATTGATGGAATGCCATCATCAAGATACCAGTTCCAAGCTATATTTAATAAATGCATAACATCAGCAGGGAACCACCCCAAAGATTATGGTACTCACTATTTCCGCATAGGCGCGGCCATGGAAGCAGCAAGAGCAGGACTGTCAGAAACGGAAGTTCACAGGATACGGAGATGGCGATCCATGTGTTTGGCGAGATACATAAGACCGGACTTGTTATCCTAACGTGGTTTGTTTCTTTTACAGGTGACGCTAAGCCAACAGTGTGGGTGATAGGCCACTTGTATATATATTGGGCAGAAAAAAGGTCGAAACTCCTCCCAGGCGGGAGGAAATTAGAGTTTCATAACACATATTTCAACTGCAGAGGTATTAGAGGCCTGCTATGGCCACAGGTACTAATGGAGGTAATCAAGGTAGGGAGAGACACAAGAGGACTGGTCATCTTAGTTATACAGACCCGGGGGAAATGACCTAGGTCATCACAAGAGCGCATAACTAATGGCAATAATGAAACTAGACACTGAGCGCTTCAGAGAATTTTTCACAAAACTAACTATAGTATGGTCAGAGATTGTGCTGATAGCGGTATGGCAAGGTGTGCGAGACATCACGGCCATCGAACGGACAAGGCAGGTAATAAATATTCGGATGGCAAAATTTAGAAGAGACACAGGCGGTGTAGTGATACAACACTGACAACTGGAAGGAGATAAAGCAGGCCTCATACGGCCCGACGGTGTTCACTTAATGGATATTGGACTGGACATATTCCTGACAGGATTCCAGGATGGAGTGGAACAAGCGTTAAGAGTGATGGATGGGGGTCAGAGTCCTGCATAAGAGTACGCAGGATCCTCCATGGCCTGGAAATAGAAAGGACATGTTGGAGAGTTACACTTGTTGGCCAACTTGCCGGTGTGGAGACCTAGGGCATGCTGCAACAAGCTGAATTAATTTAGAAATAAAATGCCTTTCTAATGGATTGAGTATAAAAAGTTAATAAAGCTATGACCCATCCAGTTGTAAGAGTTACATTATTGTATTGTCAAGGAAAGGGGGGCGGTAGGGGGGCTGAGCGTCTGGGTTTGGTTGGGGGCCCCCACAGTATGCCTAGGCTAGATGCATTTAAAAATTCTTATGCACAGGCGGTGCAGCTTACTTCGCAGCTGGGCTACTACGCCCAAAGTATTGCCTAGGCTACATGCAGTTAAAATTTCTACCTGACTAGCAGACACTAAAGCTTTGGAGCAATACTCTGAGTAAACAGCTCTTCAGACTCAACCATCTGTGTTACCCCAAGCCATAGTGTATGTAGTTTATTACAGTTAAAAGGGGGGCGACCCAACCCTCCTGGAATTGACGATGCCAACGTCACGTAAAACACAGCAAGGGGACTCTAAAAAGAGTCTCCATTTTTTCAAAAAATTGTGTCACAGACACCACTTAAGTGGCATCAATTGCCCCAGAGTTGCTTAAAACGATTGGTGAGGTGATTTTACCAAATCCTCAAGCTTTTAGTCTCCCCAGGATGACACAGGGGTAGAAAAGTCTTTGCGGATCCATGATTTGTTCATCTTTATGAACGTGAGTCTGTCTACATTCTCAGTGGACAGCCGCGTGCGCTTATCTGTCAGTACACCACCAGCAGCGCTGAACACACATTCAGAGAGAATGCTGGCTGCAGGGCATGACAAGATCTCCAAGGCGTGAGCGGCGAGCTCTGGACATTTTTCCTGATTGGAAGCCAAAATGAACAAGGGTCCAGTGACACAGTCATGGCTTCGATGTTCACTTGGAGATACTCCTGTACCATCCTCTCTAGACATTGACTATGTGTCAGACTTCTTGTCTCCTGTGGCCTTGCAAAGGATGGTCTAAAAAAGTGGTGAAACGATTCCACAAAATTGTTGTTACCAGCAGATACAGAGTTACTGTTACGGTTTGAGTGATGAAGACTCGACAGTCCCACGGTATGCAAGTTAGAACTGTGAGATTCACTACATGCACCACTGGTGTTTTGTGGAAAAGCACATGTAAGATTCTGCAACAGCCTCTGCTGATACTCCTGCATGCGTGAATCCCTTTCTATGGCAGGAATTATTTTGGCAAATTTACTTTTGTACCGGGGATCTAAGAGTGTGGCCACCCAGTAGTTGGGATTACTTCGAATTCTGACAATCCGAGGGTCATGTTGCAGGTAGTGCAGCAAGAGTCACTCATGTGTCTTGCGCATCAAGGAGGACCAAGTCCTTGTTGTGTTGGTAGCGAGATAAGAATCATGCTTCCTTCCTCTGCCCTCTCCCCCCAACCTCACACAACAGAAATTTGATCAAGGTCTCCCTCATCTGATGAGTCTTACATGCCCATCGCCAGTTCGTCCTCCACTTCTTCCTCGGCTCTTGCACCTTACTCAACAGTTTGGCTGCTACCATGCGCCCTGGTTAATCCCTCTCCCCCACCCTCCCATGCCTGCCGCCTTGGTGCTGCCGACCGTCTGGACCTTGGAGATGTTATCCCTTCCGCGTACGACTCCTCCTCTACTTCCTCCACCTCCTCTTGTCCCACCACCTGACTCTGAATTCTGTTTAACGTGTGCTCCAGCATGTAGATCTCCGGAATAGTCATGCTGATAATGGCATCGTCAGCACTAAACATCTTCGTCGCCATTTCAAAACTGTGCAGAAGGGTGTGTGGCACCCCTGAGGGTTCAGTCGCCACAGAGGTACTGCATCTCACCCAGAGGTGTGGTATCTCACCCTCAGGTAAGGAAGGAGTATGGCTCGGGACCCTAACACCTGCATCCAACACATACCCACAGTGGGGGTAGGGCGAGATTGCTCCTAAGTGAGAGCACAGTCCCAGGTCCCTAGCTGGCGGGAGGGTCCTATGTAGTGGGTGTGGGTGGAGAAAGCAGCTTAGGGGAGCACATGACAGGGAGAGTATAAATAGGAAGCCAACTTAGAAAGAGCAAGCCAGTCAGAGGAGGAGAAGTGACAGGAGCAGAGGCTCTGCATGAGCTCTGCTCCGGAGGCGGGCCTAGCCTGGGAGGCCCAGGACTGAAGGAGAGAAGAGAGGAGTGGGAGCATTAAGTCTCCAGGAACCGAAGGGACCCTAGGAGTATGGGCCGTGCAGAAGGCCACCCTTACGCCCGCCGCTACGGGGAGGTAGAGGGGTCAGGCCAGATAAGGGGAACCGGTCCCTCAACTAGCGTAGAAACAGCAAGGCTCAACTAGAAACCGGAGGCTGCAGCATTTCATGTACTGCAGGCCAAAGTCAACACCAGTCTCACTAAGAAGGTAGCCACATAGGACCCAGGGGACGGAACACACGCCGCCCGCCAAGGCCCAAGGATACCGGATAGAAGTGTCAGTGGGTGTGAGGTGCAGGGAGAAGGCCAGAAAAAGGACACACAGAAGGGGGTCCTGCTAAGTACTCTGGAGCTATCTGGGGCGAACTGAGCCCCTCACTGAGTACGCACAGCAAGACGGGGGAGATTGCTCTGGTACCTGTAATCTGGACTGCAACAACTGTGATTAAAGATCTTGGGACTGCATTACACGGACTCTGTGTTCATTACTGACTCCCTGCACTACAACCACCATCATCCACTCACACTGCCCAGAAGCTACACTCTTCCTGTGGGGAGTAATAATACCATTGCTGCAAAACCACCAGCTTCAGAGGACAGTTCCGCAGCGGCGGCCCCTTTGGCTGCACTCCACAGGTGGCGTAGTCGGACAATATAAAACCCATATATACAAATTACCCTTGGATTGATCGCCCTGGGTCATGGACCGGGTCACTGCCAGAGTGATTACAACCCCCAGCGTCTATCGTCCCGGCTCCGGGTACCCCACGGCCGGGGGGCCCGTCAACTTCATAGGTCCCTGATCTGAGACCACTCCTGCAGCGTGATTTGCCCCACCTCTGGATCTCGTTGGCCCAGGCTATACGTCAGAAAGTATTGCACCAGGGCTTGTTGGTGCTGCCACAGTCGCTGCAACATGTGCAGAGTTGTATTCCACCGTGTCGGCACATCGCATTTCAGCATGTGAACTGGCAGGCCCAACGACTTCTGTAGAGATGTATGTCGTTGAGCTGCGGGATGCGAACGGCGGAAGTGAGCACACAGCGACCGTGCCCTCTGCAGAAGGCCATCTAGTCCGGGATAGTGGGCTAAAAATTGCTGGACAACCAGGTTCAACATGTGAGCCATAGAAGGCACGTGTGTCACATTGCCCCGGCGAAGGGCCGCACCCAGGTTTGCAGCATTGTCGCACACAGCCTTCCCTGATTGCAGGTCCAGTGGAGACAACAATTCATGAAACTGGGTCTCCAGAGCTGACCACAACTTCTCAGCTGTGTGACTCACATTTCCCAAACACTTCAAAGTAAACACCGCCTGATGCCGTTGAGCCTTGCTGCCAGCATAATAAGGAGGCGTGCAGGATTCCTTCTGCGCAGTTAGAAAGCGGGTGGCATTGCCAGACAGGCTTTGGGTGCAGGTGGAGGACCGAGAGGAGGTTGAGGATGAAGACGCTGCGGATGCACAAGATGGGGCAGACGGTAGTTGGCCCGGCCCAGCCCGCTAGGCCGCATTGTAGCACAGTGAGCTTCCCACTGCAACTTATGCTTCATATCCATGTGACGGTTCATGCATGAAGTACTCAAACTATGGATTTTTTGGCCTCTACTTAGCTTTTGGTGACAAATATTACAGATAACACGAGTTGGGTCATCCTTATCGATCTGAAAAAATGCCCAGGCTATGCAGGGCTACGAGCTCATGCGACCTGACCTGAAGAGCCACTTCGACTTGGGGTCAGAGGCAGAGTTGTGGTTGAGGATGCAGTTGTTGACGTGCTTCCAGTACTCCGTCTCTGTCCAGGAATGCGCAACCTAACGTCGTCGTCAATAGCATCTGTGACGCCCAGCAGCGCTTGGTATCACAGATCCTACAAGAGGCCCCCATAAACATTCACACATCTTCACCTTCCACCTCAGACCAGCAGAGGGAGCCCGTTAGGGATATAAATAGGGAAGGTGGAGCTAGGCAGTTCATATCCTCGAAAGAGTTCCTGCAGTAGAGAAGCCTAAGAGAGGTCAGTCTGCAGTGGAGCTCAGTCTAGTCTAGAGAACTCAGTTAATAGTTCAGCAGTGGAGCACGAGGCTCCTGTTAGCTTGATTCAGGGAGCCCAGTTAGAGCTTAAGGTGTGCCGGCGCCATAAGATCGGTGAAGCGCGGCAAGCTGCCGTTAGTGTGTATAGCCTAGTGAGGGTCCGAGTATGCCGAAGGCGAGTGGAGAGTTAGTACATAGTGAGCAGAGGAGCTTAACCAGCTCACCCCAAAGCATTTAACGGACATCGGATCCGAGCTTACCGGGATCTCTATGACCCAGTAAGGCATAACCGGAATCCCTGGAGAACTACAAGTCCCAGGATCGCTAAGGTGCTGATACGTAACAGAGCCAGGAGATGCTTAGGCCCCACATACAGGGAGCGTGAACTCCAAGACAAGGCCCTACCACAAGGTCAACCAGCTCAGGACAGAGACAAAGTTAGGCCTAGCTCCAGGCAGGTCAGAAATTTACTACGCAGAGGCAAGAAACAAGAGGCCCTACACCCGCTCATTGGGGAGGATCCTGATATGCACCCTTCACCCCACAGTGCTACAGGATGTGCCTGAATTTCCACCAGTAAAAGGTACTGAAGTGACTATCGTGTCCGTTCCCGTTCTTGCTCTGACCCAGCAGGGTCTCGCCTGTCCTGCATTCCCCCTGCATACGCTTTTCTGAGGCCTAGCTCCACCTGTGGGAAGCTATACCATCGAGGAGCCTAATCACCGGCCTCAGTGGACTGCTGCAGCGCTGGTGCTTCTCACCAGATAACACAGTGGCGTCATGAACTCTTATAAAATTAACAATTATCCACCCTTTTAAAGAGTGACCCCAGGGTACGGGCCCGGGAGCTGACCACCGTGACATCCCCAAGGCCAGGCAAAGGCCCGGGTACCGAGTCATCCCCATCCCCTGGGCTAGTCACATCCTCCTCCACCTCCTCTGCTGACCTCATCGACTGGCTGACTGTGGGTTGACAGTAAGTGTGATCTCCAACCTCGTCATCATCACCCTGTGTGTTCTCACACCCGTCGTCCTCAGAGCCAACCTCTTCCTGCCCTGACCGAAAAAGTTAATTTGTCGCTCCAATCAGGTATTTGAGTCTCATCAGCGTCTTCATCATTGTCTCCACCAACAGGAGTTACAGTTTGGGAACGAGGGTCTACATTATGCTCAGAACCTTCTTCATCTGGTCCTGGATCCGACTCATAAAGATTCTGGGCATCAGTGCAGATCATTTCCTCATCTTGATTAACAGAAGCTCTGGAGCAGAGCTCCATTTCCCAGGCTATAGTATGAGTAAACAGCTGTGCAGACTCAACCATCTGTGTTACCCCATACTCAGACAGGCTGCTGGAGACTTGGGAGCTGTGAGGAAGCAAGTGTGATTGGGGTGACACCTCTGAGGACTGGAGTATTTGTGATGTTGAAGTTGAGGTGGAGGAGAGCCCACTTGAAGGAGCACTTGATATCCATTGAAGCACCTGTTGTTTTTGTGCCTCATCTGGAATTTGTAGCGATGGACGTGTCTGTAAGAAAGGGATCGTATCACATTGTCCACGAAAAGAAGTAGACATCTTAGTTTGGCTGGAAGATGGTCTTTCTTCTGTAGATGTTACTCCCCCCCACTGCGGGGGGGCTCGACCCACCAGCAGACAGACACCAGTATTGGGAGAGGGGGGCTGGCCGTCAGGTCCACCGCGGCTCTGGCACAAACCCGGCGACACGGTGGTCACACGGGCAGGAACGGACTGGCCGTGTCGGCTTCGCACTCCAGCGTAGTCCCTCTGCCCGCTCGCGCCTGTAACCTCAAACGGATGCGTAAGCGGCTTTTCTTCCCAGGGCTGTTCCCCGCCCAGCAGGAATGTGGGGGAGCTCAGGTCGGCCTTCCACTGTTCTCCCTTACCTCCCTCGCCCTCTTTCCTTCTTCCGTTCTCCATCTAACCCCCCAGCTCTGTGGTGTCCGCTCTCCCTCCAGCTCTCTCCTTCTCACAGGTGGACTACGGCGTGTATTCACACTGTGGCGAATCTTTTGGGCCCAGGCATAAGAAGTTGTCGAGGTAATGGATAATATGTGCCCCCTTAGAAACGTCCAATACAGCCCATTCGAGGAAGCAACTAACGCCTCAAATAGTGAGCATGATCTGGAGCACCCCATGGGCAAACAATGATCTATATAGTATGCTCCTTCCCAGAAGCATCCCAATAGGTGGACACTATTCGGAGGCACAGGTAGTAAGTAACCGCAATGCCGCATCAATGTCTGTTTTGGCCATTAGGGTGACCCTTCCCAACTTCTTGATCCGCCTGATTGCCTTGTCAAAGGATGTACAGTATATACTACTGTATTTGGTTCAGCGTCAATGTTGTCGTTTACGGACCTGCCCCTTGGATATGACAAATGGTGGATTAGTCCGAATGTATTGGGTTCCGTTTTTAGCACAACTCACAACGGGGATACCACTACGCCTTGTAAGGAAAGTGTTCTGAATGGAACCGCCATTCTACCTAAAGATATTTCTTTTTTTAATTTGGTGTTGGTAGGCTGATTTTAGAATTTTACTCCAGCCTTTCTTGATTTTAGAAGGGCATGACATGCCTATATCTGTGTCTCCCCCTCCTTTTACTCCTCCACCTCTTTTCTTTTTGCATGACTATATGTACTTGTCACTTTTCCATGTGTTATTTGTGTCTTCTGAGTAGTTTGTCAGATTTTGGACACCTTTTAAGTGTTTTCTATGTGTTTCTATGTGTTTTTGTTTGCCTGCCATTGGTTTTAACAGTGTTCTAAGGTGTTCAGCGAACAGTTCGACGAACAGTTCGGCGAACATACGGGTGTTCAACGAACCGAACCGAATGTTCAGCGAACAGTTCGACGAACAGTTCGGCGAACATACGGGTGTTCAACGAACCGAACCGAACTCGAACACTACGGGGGTGGCTCAACACTAATAGTAACATAGTATCATAGGTTGAATGAAGACTTATTAACTTATGGGGGGAGAAAGTTCAACCTTTCTCCCCCAATTGTACTCCCTACACTGACACTACACTAACTTACTGGGACTAGGCCTTACAAATGTATTATTATTACCATTTTAATTTTTACTTCATTATTACAATTATTTGAGGGACTAGTTGAAGTTGTCAGTGATATCCCATTTTGTCCTGTCTGTATACACGTTTGCTTCCTTTTCTGACCAAGAGCTGTGGTATGAACAGACCATGTTCCTGCACAGTCATGCACTGCCATTATACATTACACAGGAGGGGCACATTTAAAAGATTAATTCAGCACATGAACATTTTTTTTATCACACTCAGTTGTAGAACTCATTATTTTTACAAGAACTACTGTATTTATTAAAATGTACTTTGTTAGTGGACAACCCCTTAAACATATGGGATAAAAAATTCTACAGGTTTATAGCTAAAGTAGTTTGGTTCCAGATTCAACAAAATTAATTATGTGTATAATTTGTTAATTTATTTTTATTTTACACTTTAGTGGCAAAACAGTTTTTAGTTTTTTTTGTGTATGCTTTTTTGAGTGTATTTTTTCATGTTTTACTTAGTACCACTTCGGAACTTTGAAGGGAACTTGACAGGTAATACAAGCTGCCCAAACATTAAGCAGCATTTATCAGTCACTGACTGTAGTATCTCAGTCATATATGTTTGTCTCTGAAACACTCCAATGTTTTTACAGAAAGACGTATATTTAATAGCCACTGAGGACTGAACCACGCTATTGACTAGTCGTACAGGAGAGGCTTGTCAGTCACTTTTAGAGGGCAAGGAGAAGCCTACCGGACCTTACTGTAAAACTAGTGCACCTTGCGGCTTGTTCTCTGGTGGCTATTAAAAATATGTTTTTCTCTGAAATGTTGCAGAATTTCAGAGACAAGCACACAAGGCTGAGATACTACATACAGTGGAAGATACATTCTGCCCACGGCTTGGGCAACATGTATCAATTGACAGGTTCTCTTTAATATTTTTCACTTTGATTGCTGGTCCCATGCACTGCAATACTTCTGTACTGCAGTGTATGAGAACTATTAGTTTCACACTAACACAGCCTGTTCGACCCTGCTTGTGGCAAGATCTAATGGGCCTCCATACCATGAAGCTGTTACTAGTTGCAATGGTACCTTGAGGCCTAGGGATGCCATTGCTTCTATCAAGAGACACAATTGCAACCACAAACTCCCAATAAGGCTAAAGTGTGAGCCTCCTCCCTCTGTTAACCATGTAGATGGCACAAAATTTAAAGGATTAAATGTCTTCAATCAGTGTTAAAACCTATCATGGCCATTTCAGCATAGGTCAGTTGTCATATGCGTAAAAAGGCAGGGCTGAAAATTAAAGCCCTTTTCTATGACAACAATAAAGAAGTATATCAGTGGATTTTAAAGGGTTAATGCAGGCAACACTAGTGTGCTCATCTTAAAAAAAGTTATCTGGTATTTAACTGCCACCTCAAGTCCCTCAAAGAAAGGTTAGATTTGGCTGTGGTAGAATCTCCAGGTGATGGAGATTAAGTGGCAGAACAACTGGAGCAATTACTAAATAAAGGGTGAAATAATATAGACACCCAGAGTAGTACTTCAAGACATTGAAATCAACATTCCAGGGAATGGATAGCATCATAGGTTCCAGATGTGCTCTCAATAGGAAAAAGTAAGAAGCTAGTCAAGAGGAACCAGGAAACTGGATCACAAGTTGCACTACAGTTTTGAACAAGTTGCACTACAGTTTTGAAGCAGACACATAAGAGGAGCAGCAACAGATGTCAAGAACCAAGCCAGGATTAACCAAGATGTACAGTATTTGAACTAAATTAAAATTTCATACAGCAATTTAATAAAAAAGGACAGCAGAGTAAAGTCCAGAGGGAAATCAAGGTACGAGCTAATGTTTTTACACGGATAAAAGTTCATACAAAATTAGCACAGAGTGCAGCACAGTGATTATTCAATTATTTTCCAAGCAGCTTTAATTTACAGTGTGGGCCTTTGCTCTGATTGGCCAGATTGTTGGGTATGAATAAAAATGAAGAGGCTGTATCAAAGATGCATAATGTGTTAAATGTCCCCATCACCTCTAGCATGACATTTACAACATTGACAGCTGGCAAAAGAAACAAAGCTGGCGCATATAAATGTGTGTACTTTAAAGATAGCCAAAATTTAAAGCTTTATGCCATATTAACATGGCCAGCCTTACCTAAAGGTGACTGGTGTGGTCGCACAGGGAGCAAACCTCCAGACACCAATGAGGGGTGCTGCAGGAATACAGCAACTTAGTTTCATCTGCTGCTTCCACCTGGCTTTGCTCAGGCTCCTACTGACAAACTGTAGGGGGCGACTTCCCCTCTCCATCTGAGCACTGCTCTCTGTTCTGCCTTTTCGGCAGTCTGCACCAGACAGAGAGGGAGGGTGGGACGCCTACATTGCTTTGGCTGGAGAAGCTGTTGACAAACACCCACGGTTCTCCTGGAGTCCAAGGAAGAAAAAAGCTTCCACATAGGTAAGAATAATGTGCTGTGTGCAGTGTGTGTAATCATTATTTGTCATATATAAGATATGTGGTGTCATGTATTAGGTGCAATATTTTTAATACATATGTGTGTGTCTTATATAGCATGTATAGGGTGTAGTGTTGAGCGATACCTTCAGATATCAGGAAATATTGGATCGGATTGGATCGGACCGATACCCAAAAAATATTCGATATTGCCGATTCCGATACCGGAAACCAATGCAAGTCAATGGGACACAAATATCGGAATAAAAATAAACCCTTTCTTTCCTTGTAGGTTAATTCTCCATGAAGGAAAAAAACTAAGAATAATGTAAATGTATTACATGAAAAGCCGGCAATTCAGCAGCGGCATACACCGGTACCCGACAATTTAGAATAGAAAGAATAGAGCATCACACATAGATTAGATAGATAGAAACATGTCAGTCACATATATAAGAAGTACAGTGACAGTGTTGCTTACTGTACTTGTCATTTAGTGTTAAAGGATTTATTTAAAAAAATAATAGTGTTTTCATGCACCGTCTCTTTTAAAAAGCCGGCCGGCAATTCATCAGCGGCGGACACCGGTACCCGCCTATTTAGAATAGAAAGAGTAGAGAATCACACATAGATTAGATAGATAGAAACATGTCAGTCACATATATAAGAAGTACAGTGATAGTGTTGATTACTGTACTTGTCATTTAGTGTTAAAATAAATGATTTATTAAAAAAAAAATTGGCGTGGGGTTCCCAGTAATTTTAGTCTCTAGCAGAGGTTAAGCAGACGGCTGGGGCAAATGTTTGAAGCCTGGGAAGGGGGTAATACCCACGGAGCTTCCCAGGCTACTAATATCAGCCCCCAGCTGAATACCTAGCCTTTACTAGCTATTAAAATGGGGGACCCCCGAAAAAACTACGTGGGGTCCCCCCTATTTTAATAGCTAGCAAAGGCTAGGCAAACAGCTGGGGGCTGATATTAATAGCCCAGGAAGGGTGCCATGAATATTGGCCCCCTCCCAGGCTAGAAACACCAGCCGTCAGCCGCCCCAGAAATGGTGCATCCATTTTGACGTGGGCTTCGCCATATTTTTGTATGCCAGCCAGGTACAGCATCCAGGAATGGGCTGACCCCAACCACCAGATGCCTGGCAGGACACAACAATATAGGTAACCATTTTTTTTTTATTATTTCATGAATTTCATGAAATAATTAAAACAAAAATACGTGGGGCTTCGCCCTATTTTTGTGTCCAGCCAGATACAGCAGGCAGGAACGGGCTGCCCCCAACCACCAGCTGCCTATTTGTACCTGGCCGGACACAACAATATAGGGAAGCCCTTTTCTTTTAATTATTTCATAAATTTCATGAAATAAAAAAATATATATATATATGGGGCTTCGCCCTATTTTTGTGTCCAGCCAGGTACAACTAGGCAGCCGGGGGCTGGAATCCGCAGCGCAGGGAGGCCCAAGCTTTCTGCCCCCCCCCCTAGCTGCAAATTGCAGTCCGCAGCCACCAAAGAAATTGGCGTGTTCATAGAAGCGCCATCTTCTGGCGCTGTACCCAACTCATCCAGGGCCCTGGTGCGGTGGCTCACTTGGTAATAAAGGGGTTAGGGCAAGCTTGGCATTATCAGCTGTCCCTAAGCCTGAAATTCATGGGGTCACGCCAATATTAGACATGACCGCCATGAATTTCTAGTAAAGTATTTAAAAAAAAAAACACCCAGAATAAAGTCCTTTAATTGAAATAAACACACAATTTTTTAATGTTCTAAATTAAACCATACTTACCACCATGCCCATTCCAGCTGAAGCCAATGTCTTCTGCAATAAAAGTAAAATAATAAAGCAACATCATCCTTACCTTTCAATGGTTCCCACGACAGCTTCAGCTCTGCTACATTGACATGACAGGCTGGACCGCAGCAGAACGCTGCCATCCAGCTTTCCATGCCGCAGACATTGAGAAGCGCAGGCATGCTTGCGCTCCTCAGTGTCTCGCTGTGACGGCATAAAGATGAGCCAAGGTCATGACCAATGAACTCGGCTCACCTCATGCACGTCACTGACAGCGTGGGAAAATTCTCCTGCGCTCAGAGCTTCAGCAGGAGAATTTTCCCACGCTAGGATGGCATTGAGATGACAGGCTGGATTGCAGCTGAGTGCTGGCATGCTTGCGCTCTCCAGTGTCTCTGAAGGATGGCATGCTGGATGGCAGCGCTCAGCTGTGATCCAGCCTGTCATCTCAATGCCATCCTAGCACGGGAGAATTCTCTTACTCAAGCGCTGAGCGCAGGAGATTTCTCCCATGCTGTCAGTGACGTGCATGAGGTGACCTCGGCTCATGACCTTGGCTCATCTTTATGCCGTCACAGCGAGACACTGAGGAGCGCAAGCATGCCTGTGCTTCTCAGTGTCTGCGGCATGGCAAGCTGGATGGCAGCTTTCGGCTGCGATCCAGCCTGTAATGTCAATGTAGCAGAGCTGGAGTCGTCGTAGGAACCATGGAAAGGTAAGGATGAGGTTGCTTTATTAATTTACTTTTATTGCAGGAGATCATTGGCTTCAGCTGGAATGGGCGTGACGGTAAGAATGGTTTAATTTAGAATATTAAAGAATTGTGTGTTTATTTCAATTAAAGGACTTTATTCTGGGTGTTGGTGTTTTTTTTTTAACTTTGACTATGGAGTTTGTAATGGGGGTGTCTTATAGACGCCTCTCCATTACTAACCTGGGCTTGATGTCAGCTGGCATTATAAGCTGACATCAACCCAAGCCCTATAACCCCACTGCCACCGCTACAGGGCAGTGGGAAGAGCGAGGCTAAGTGCCAGAATTGGCGCATCCTATGGATGCGCCATTTCTGGGGCGGCTGATGGCTGGTGTTTCTAGCCCGGGAGGGGGCCAATATTCATGGCACCCTTCCTGGGCTATTAATATCAGCCCCCAGCTGTCTGCCTAGCCTTTGCTAGCTATTAAAATAGGGGGGACCCCACGTCATTTTTTTGGGGGTCCCCCATTTTAATAGCTAGTAAAGGCTAGGTATTCAGCTGGGGGCTGATATTAGTAGCCTGGGAAGCTCCGTGGGTATTACCCCCTTCCCAGGCTTCAAACATCTGCCCCAGCCGTCTGCTTATCCTCCGCTAGAGACTAAAATTACGGGGAACCCCACGCCAATTTTTTTTTAATAAATCCTTTATTTTAACACTAAATGACAAGTACAGTAATCAACACTATCACTGTACTTCTTATATATGTGACTGACATGTTTCTATCTATCTAATCTATGTGTGATGCTCTATTCTTTCTATTCTAAATTGTCGGGTACCGATGCTGAATTGCCGGCCAGCTTTTTTAAAGAGACGGTGCATGAAAACACTATTATTTTTTTTAATAAATCCTTTAACACTAATTGACAAGTACAGTAAGCAACACTGTCACTGTACTTCTTATATATATGACTGACATGTTTCTATCTATCTAATCTATGTGTGATGCTCTATTCTTTATATTCAAAATTGTCGTGTACCGGTGTATGCCGCTGCTGAATGGCCGGCCAGCTTTTTTAAAGATACGGTGCATGAAAACACTATTATTTTTTTTAATAAATCCTTTAACACTAAATGACAAGTACAGCAAGCTGAGCGCTGCCATCCAGCTTGTCATCCTTCAGAGACACTGCAGAGCCAGGCATTATGGGAACATACGATTCCGGTATTCGATATTCTAAAAGTATCGGAACTCCGTATCGCAACTCCGATACCGCTAATATCGGTCGATACCTGATATTTCAGTATCGGAATACTCAACACTAATAGGGTATAATATGGAGAGCGAGAGGAGATAGGAGAGAGAGGAGAGAGAGAGAGATAGAGATATTATTCTTACATACAGTTCAGCCAGAAATGCTGAGTCTAATATGTACACATAGTCTTACATACAGTTCAGCCAGAAATGCTGAGTCTAATAGGTACATATAGTCTTACATACAGTTCAGCCAGAAATGCTGAGTCTAATATGTACATATAGTCTTACATATAGATCAGCCAGAAATGATGATTCTAATATGTACATTTTGGTAATATAACCAGGTACAAAAATCAAATGCACACTGCAGTAGGTAGATAAATAGTGACAAATTTAAAAAATATAAGGTACTTAGTTAACATTTTTTTAATATAAAAAAAGCATACAAATCACCCCACTGTAACAAGATGTACTCAATCAGGATGGCCCCAATTTGAGTATCTCACCCTCCTATGTGCCCATCAGGAATCAAAATAGGTGGGAACAGAGCAGAACCTGCACCTGACTATGTTTAAAACCTGTCTGCATAAAGTTGAGTACATGAAGGTGTGCAATTTAGGGATGAGGGGAGAACACTCCAAATGTACTGAGTATAAGAAGCAAAAGCAGAAAAAAGGGCCATCACACCTGTTAGTATAAGTGTAATATGTATTTACACATGCACAGTGTGGCCATTAACAAACAAATGTACTGTAACCTGTAATGAAAACATAATGTGTAGGCATATTGCAGTAAATAAATAGTAACACATTAAAAACACAAGGTACTTGGCTAACATTCTTTTAATGAAAAAGGCATAAAAGCCATCTTACGGAGACAAGGTGTACCTGATCAGGATGGTCCTCAGGCCACAACGTGCATGTGCACCTGCATATTCAACTTATACTAACAGGTGTTGTTTTTGCTTTTATGTAAAGATTGGAACTTTTTTCTTTCAAACTTCTGCCGTGAGATTAGCACTACAATATACCTACCTGCACTACCCCCACAGAAAAGTAAAGGCAAACGTGTCATAGTTCAGACTTTACACATCTGAGAGCAGCATAACAATGAACAACAAGTATGGTGCCTATATATCAGAAATGTGTAGTCAGGGGGTAATTTTCCATCATTCAGTCCATATAATTTTGTGTTCTACACTACTTGGGTTTTAGCTGTTTGTGATTTGTAGTTGGTACTAAACTCGGTTTTCTCCTTCTCAAAAGGACTTCTGTTTTCTCAGAGCTCAGTAACAAGAAAACCAAAAAAAATCATTATGTTGCGTGGACAAAGTAGGATTACAGTTTTAAATTAATAGAAATAAAAAGGTAAAATTATATTTTTCAGTGCAACATTTAAATGCTGACATTTTTTAAATAAAACAAATGTTCACTTGCTGAACTAGGATATGGATAACACTGTTAAAAATACCACTGACTGTATATTGATATTAATTCCAGTGAAATGAGTTTTGGATTAAGGGCAAACTTAAAAAAAATCTTTTTTGATTGGTGTAGATCTGTCTCATTGCATTTCTGTACCTAATATAATACAAGAATTAAACAAGATACATCAGATGAAAACTTAGTTATATCATTCAGATCTTCATCAGTCGATCATTTTCATGTTTAATAATTAACAATATATTGTTGACATGCCTCTCAAAGAAAAAAATTATATGAATCTAAGGATATAATAACTCAATTGATACCAATCATTTTGACTTTTCATGAAATACTGAATCCCTTGTTCCGAAGTGTCTAACAGAACAAATGAAATTATTCTTCACAGTCTGTATTTCAATTTGCCTCTCTTGTCATCTCATGCTTCATAAATAGAACTGAAATGACAATATCTCATTAGAGCAGCTACAAGAAATCATTGGAAATTGTGTTGTGATTGTTATTTCAATAATCCTGGAGAGGTTATATAATTTAGTACATATTGTGAGCTGACAAATCCATGTCTCATTAATGGAGGGTACTCACTAGTATAACAAAGGCAACATACAAGTCCTAGTAAAATAATTACTCAATGACACTTCATGCAAAGCACACTTGTGGAAATTGTAATCCAAGTTTGTGGCTTTCAAACAATACTATAATACTTATGCTAAAAAATCAATGTCTTTACTTGAAAGCTTTAGGTAAAAAGTGAATTTATCACAAAATGAAGCAGGTATGCTTTTCTTTTTAGTTTTGTAAAGCACATGAAGCATCCAGCGATGTTGTCATACACGTGTCCACTCAGTGGCTGCATATATAAGTTCTAGTCAGCACTAAAGCAGTCCTTAGCAATGTACATCGGATATTGCAGATTGTTTTTAAAGGCGTTATCTCAGCACAGGAACATTTTTTTAAACACATCCAATTGTGGAAATTATTATAATTCCAAGATCTATTGATTAAAATCAACTTTAAAATTAACGGTGTTCATGGGAAAACCCTTTTAAGTAATCCTTAGCAATGTATATCTGATATTGCAGGTTCTGCATATAAGTAGTTAAGGGAATATCAGAGTAAACATACAGTCATATGAAAAAGTTTGGGCACCCCTATTAATCTTAAGCTTAATGTTTTATAAAAATTGGTGTTTTTGCAACAGCTATTTCAGTTTGATATATGTAATAACTGTTGGACACAGTAATGTTTCTGCCTTGAAATGAGGTTTATTGTGCTAACAGAAAATGTGCAATCTGCATTCAAACAAAATTTGACCTGTGCATAAGTATGGGCACCCTTATCATTTTCTTGTTTTAAATACTCCTGCCTACTTTTTACTGACTTACTAAAGCACTTTTTTTGGTTTTGTAACCTCATTGAGCTTTGAACTTTATAGCCAGGTGTATGCAATCATGAGAAAAGCTACTTAAAGTGGCCACTTGCAAGTTGTTCTCCTGTTTGAATTTCCTCTGAAGAGTGGCATCATGGGCTCCTCAAAACAACTGTCAAATGATCTGAAAACAAAGATTATTCAACATAGTTGTTCAGGGGAAGGATACAAAAAGCTGTCTCAGAGATTTAACCTGTCAGTTTCCACTGTGAGGAACATAGTAAGGAAATGGAAGAACATAGGGACAGTTCTTGTTAAGGCCAGAAGTGTCAGGACAAGAAAAACATCAGAAAGGCAGAGAAGAAGAATGGTGAGATCAGTCAAGGACAATCCTCAGACCACCTCCAGAAAGCTGCAGCATCAACTTGCTGCAGATGGTGTCACTGTGCATCGGTCAACTATACAACGCACTTTGCACAAGGAGAAGCTGTATGGGAGAGTGATGCGAAAGAAGCCGTTTCTGCAAGTACGCACAAACAGAGTCGGCTGAGGTATGCAAAAGCACATTTGAAGAAGCCTATTTCTTTTTGGAAGAAGGTCCTGTGGACTGATGAAACCAAGATTGAGTTGTTTGGTCATACAAAAAGGCGTTATGCAAAATCACTTGCTACCCACAGTAAAATTTGGTGGAGGTTCCATCATGCTTTGGGGCTGTGTGGTCAATGCCGGCACTGGGAATCTTGTTAAAGTTGAGGGACACATGGATTCCACTCAGTATCAGCAGATTCTTGGGAATAGTGTTCAAGAATCAGTGATAAAGTTGAAGTTACGCAGTGGATGGATCTTTCAGCAAGACAATGATCCAAAACACCGCTCCAAATCTACTCAGGCATTCATGCAGAGGAACAATTACAATGTTCTGGAATGGCCATCCCAGTCCCCAGACCTGAATATCATTGAACATCTGTGGGATCATTTGAAGAGGCTGTCCATGCTCGGCGACCATCAAACTTAACTGAACTGGAATTGTTTTGTAAAGAGGAATGGTCAAAAATACCTTCATCCAGGATCCAGGAACTCATTAAAAGCTACAGGAAGCGACTAGAGGCTGTTATTTTTGCAAAAGGAGGATCTACTAAATATTAATGTCACTTTTCTGGTGAGGTGCCCATACTTATGCACCTGTCAAATTTTGTTTGAATGCAGATTGCACATTTTCTGTTAGTACAATAAACCTCATTTCAAGGCAGAAACATTACTGTGTCCAACAGTTATTACATATATCAAACTGAAATAGCTGTTGCAAAAACACCAATTTTTATAAAACATTAAGCTTAAGATTAATAGGGGTGCCCAAACTTTTTCATATGACTGTAAATAATAATCAATCCAGAGCATCAGACAGCTTAGCATAGCTCGTTCTGCCTGTGTTTGCACACATAAATATCATCATATTACATGCAAAAGATGACTTTCACATTAGCTTATATCTACACTTGCATTTCACAAATTTTAAAAGAGGGAGTAGAGAATACCAATATGAATTAGCATTGTGAAACCATTGTCTTTGCTCTCTGTTAATAACAATCTTCTCACTCCAACTGTCTGGAACTATGACAGAAGGGAGTCTGATAATTGGTAGAGGGAGCATCACCTGTTTCTCAACGATACTCCATTGCATACTGGTCTTCATTTTGATCATCAGGAATGATTGCACATCTGGTAATTTTAATATAAGGACAAAGCAGACACACAATTTGAATGATATACAGTTAGGTCCATATATATTTGGACAGAGACAACATTTTTCTAATTTCGGTTCTAGACATTACCACAATGAATTTTAAGCAAAACAATTCAGATGCAGTTGAAGTTTTGACTTTCAGCTTTCATTTGAGGGTATCCACATTAAAATTGGATGAAGGGTTTAGGAGTTTCAGCTCCTTAACATGTGCCATCCTGTTTTTAAAGACACCAAAAGTAATTGGACAATTGACTCCAAGGCTATTTCATGGACAGGTGTGGGCAATCCCTTCGTTATGTCATTCTCAATTAAGCAGATAAAAGGCCTTGAGTTATTTGAGGTGTGGTGCTTGCATTTGGAATGTTTTGCTGTGAAGTAAGCATGCGGTCAAAGCAGCTCTCCATGCAGGTGAAACAAGCCATCCTTAAGCTGCAAAAACAGAAAAAAACCATCCGAGAAATTGCTACAATATTAGGAGTGGCAAAATCTACAGTTTGGTACATCCTGAGAAAGAAAGAAAGCACTGGTGAACTCATCAATGCAAAAAGACCTGGGCGCCCACGGAAGACAACAGTAGTTGATGAACGCAAAATAATCTCCATGGTGAAGAGAAACCCCTTCACAACAGCCAACCAAGTGAACAGCACTCTCTAGGAGGTAGGCGTATCCATATCCAAATCTACCATAAAGAGAAGACTGCATGAAAGTAAATACAGAGGGTTCACTGCACGGTGCAAGCCACTCATAAGCATCAAGAATAAAAAGGCTAGACTGGACTTTGCTAAAAACATCTAAAAAAGCCAGCACAGTTCTGGAAGAACATTCTTTGGACAGATGAAATCAAGATCAACCTCTACCAGAATTATGGAAAGAGAAAAGTATGGCGAAGGCGTGGTACAGCTCATGATCCAAAGCATACCACATCATCTGTAAAACATGGCGGAAGCAGTGTGATGGTTTGGGCATGCATGGCTGCCAGTGGCACTGGGTCACTAGTGTTTATTGATGATGTGACACAGGAAAGATGCAGCCGAATGAATTCTGATGTATTCAGAGCCATACTGTGTGCTCAGATCCAGCCAAAAGCAGCCAAACTGATTGGTCGTCGTTTCATACTACAAATTGACAATGACCCAAAACACAAAGCCAAAGCAACCCAGGAGTTTATTAAAGCAAAGAAGTGGAATATTCTTGAATGGCCAAGTCAATCACCTGATCTCAACCCAATTGAGCATGCATTTCACTTGTTAAAGACTAAACTTCAGACAGAAAGTCCCACAAACAAACAGCAACTGAAAACCACCGCAATGAAGGCCTGGCAGAGCATCAAAAAGGAGGAAACACAGCGTCTAATGATGTCCATGAGTTCAAGACTTCAGGCAGTCATTGCCAGCAAAGGGTTTTCAACCAAGTACTAGAAATGAACATTTTATTTACAATTATTTAATCTGTCCAATTAATTTTGGTCTCTTTAAAAACAGGGTGGCACATGTTAAGGAGCAGAAACTCCTTAACCTATCATCCAATTTTAATGTGGATACCCTCAAATGAAAGCTGAAAGTCTGAACTTCAACTGCATTTGAATTGTTTTGTTTAAAATTCATTCTGGTAATGTCTAGAACCAAAATTAGAAAAATGTTGTCTCTGTCCAAATATATATGGACCTAACTGTATATATATATATCTATATATAGATATATACATATAGATTTACTGTATATATTTATATACAGTACATTGCTCAAAAAAATAAAGGGAACACTCAAATATCACATCCTAGATCTGAATGAATGAAATATTCTCATTGAATACTTTGTTCTGTACAAAGTTGAATGTGCTGACAACAAAAACACACAAAAGCATCAATGGAAATCAAATTTATTAACCAATGGAGGCCTGGATTTGGAATCACTCTCAAAAATAAAGTGGAAAAACACACTACAGGCTGATCCAACTTTGATGTAATGTCCTTAAAACAAGTCAAAATGAGGCTCAGTATTGTGTGTGGCCTCCACGTGCCTGTATGACCCCACTACAATGCCTTGGCATGCTCCTGATGAGGTTGCGGATGGTCTCCTGTGGGATCTCCTCCCAGACATGGACAAAAGCATCCGCCAACTTCTGCACAGTCTGTAGTACAACATGACATTGGTGGATGGAGTGAGACATGATGTCCCAGATGTGCTCAATCGGATTCAGGTCTGGGGAACGGGAGGGCCTGTCCATAGCTTCAATGCCTTCATCTTGCAGGAACTGCTGACACACTCTAGCCACATGAGGTCTGGCATTGTCCTACATTAGGAGGAACCCAGGGCCAACCGCATCAGCATATGGTCTCACAAGGGGTCTGAGGATCTCATCTCGGTATCTAATGGCAGTCAGGCTACCTCTGGCAAGCATATGGAGGGCTGTGCGGCCCTCCAAAGAAATGCCACCCCACACCATTACTGACCCGCTGCCAAACCGGTCATGCTGAAGGATGTTGCAGGCAACAGATCGCTCTTCACGGCATCTCCAGACTCGGTCACGTCTGTCGCATGTGCTCAGTGTGAACCTGCTTTCATCTGTGAAGAGCACAGGGCGACAGTTGCAACTTTGCCAATCCTGGTGTTCTGTGGAAAATGCAAAGCGTCCTCCACGGTGTTGGGCTGTGAGCACAACCCCCAACTGTGGACATCGGGCCCTCATACCGCCCTCATGGAGTCGGTTTCTAACCATTTGGGCAGACACATGCACATTTGTATATTGAGAAAACACTACTGTATAGGGATAGGTGCTGCTAAGCTAGGGAGAGATTTGGTTGTGTATTATGTAGTGTAGGGAGAAAACAAGTACAATAAACATAAATAATCTCAACAAACAGTTCTTCTGAGGACTAATCCATCTGCAGAGATATCAGGCAGGCAGTGTATATAGGCAGGCAGTCAGTGTGTATAGCAGACTGAAGTGCATATAGCACAAGAGGCTCCATTCCAGTTCTGCCTTCTGCTACTGTTAGATATTTCTAGACAAAGGCCCAGGTCTTAGGGGCCAGGAATAATCTGTTTTGGATCTTAATCCTCATTATTTGCTTAAAAAGCAATCCAGAGAACACCGTTTTTCTGCGTCATTCGCTTGTTGGTACTGGAGAATATAGGCAGGTCCTTTCCATTTTACAGCACTAAAAATTCAGCTATTTAAAGCTGTGGTTTGTCTGTCACACGGATCACATATAATTGCACTGAAAATACTGCCATTTTTGGCCTCCATTAAAGTTTTATTCAGTGTCAGCAAAGTTTTTGGCACTGGTTTGCTGTTCAAAATAGTTACCTACAGGCCAGGTATTTAAAACTGTGGTTTGTCTGACACACGTATCACATATACGTTTTCTGAAAATTATGCCATTTCTGGCCTCCATTCAAATTTTTTTTTCAGTGTGTCAGCAAAGTTTTTGGCACCGGTTTGCTGTTCAAAATAGTTACCTACAGGCCAGGTATTTAAAAATGTGGTTTCTCCATCACACGGATCACATTCACATATAATTGCAAAGTTTTTGGCACCGGTTTGCTGTTCAAAAGAGTTACCTACAGGCCAGGTATTTAAAACTGTGGTTTCTCCGTCACACAGATTACTTATAACTTCGCTCCAAATTCAGCCATTTGTAGTGCGCATGGAAGATATTGTCCTCCATTTAAAATGGGTAAGGCACGTGGCAAGGGACAGGGAACTGGACGTGATGGTTATGGTGCATGCAGAGGCCGAGGACGAGGCTGTGGGCAAGCTGAAATTGTGCCACAGCAAACACCCACATCTTCTTGCCCGACCTTCCTGTCCCAATTCCTAGGGGACCATAGCACACCACTATTGAACCAAGAGCAGTGTCAAAAGGTTGTTGGTTGGATAGCGGATAATGCTTCCAGTCACTTAGCCACCACAACCACCCTGTCTTCCACACGGTCAAGTCTCAGTAGCCATGAGTCTGGACAGCATATTCCTCACCCTGATACTCCTTCCTCCCACCATGCCGAGTACCCAGAGACAACTGATCCCACACTTTGACACTCTGAAGAACTTTTCACTTTTCCATTTATAGATTCAGGCCTCTCGCCCGGTCCACTTGAAGTGGGGCAAGAGGAGATCGCATGTAGCGATGCCCAAATATTTGAGCAGCCACGGTCACACGAAGGTGAAGTGTCACAAGAGATGAACGATGATGAGACACAATTTCCAGAACATTAGGAGAAGGACCAGGGTGTGGAAGTGGAGGATGAGGTGGTGGATGATATAGTAACTGACCCAACCTGGCAGGAGGACATGCAGAGCGAAGACAGCAGCACACAGGGGGAGGGAGGCAGAGCACCCCAACAGGCAGGAAGAGGCAGTGTGGTGGCCACAGAAAGAAGGCAGGCTAGCGTTCCCCATAACACCAACACAAAGGAAGTTGCCATTACTACTGTCAGGTCTTCCCGAGTCTGGTTGTTTTTTAAAGACTCTGCTGATAACCCCAAAAAGGCCATTTGCACCACCTGCCAGGCCAGCATCAGCAGGGGTGGCAAAACTAGCAGCCTGACCACCACCAGCATTATTAGGCACATGACAGCAAAGTACCCGACTTTGTGGGCCGAACCCCAGGGTCCAGGAACAGTGTCTGCAGGTGGCACCATTGCTTCTTCCGCTGTTGTGCATGTAAGCCAATCCCCTGTCCATGGTGCATGCGAAGATGCCTCCTGCCCTGCACCTGTCACTGCACACTCTCAAGTAGCAGCAGCAGGAAGCACGTCCACGTCCTTGTCCCAGTGCAGCGTGCAGTTGTCCATACCCCTGTCCTTGGAACACAAGCGCAAATAAGCAGCCTACGCCCCACAGGCCACACTGCTAAATTCCCACATTTCACGACTGCTTGCGTTCAAAATGTTGCCATTTAGGATCATGGAGACGGAAGCATTCCACAACCTGATGGCAACCGTCCCTCGGCACTTGGTCCCCAGCCGTCACTATTTCTCTAGGTGTGCCATTCCCACATTAAACAAGCACGTGTCTCAAAACATTGGCCGTGCCCTCAAAAACGCAGTTACCGGGAAAGTCCACCTAATCACGGACACATGGACAAGTGCTTGTGGGCAGGAATGGTACATCTTGCTGATGGAACACTGCATTAACATAGTGGAAGCTGGGACCCAGTCGGACCTTAGTCGGAACATGTCCTCCCAACGCCAAGGATTGCTGGACCTAGGTCAATCTGGGTTGCCCCCACAGTTTACAGCTCCTGCACCTCATCCTCTTCGGCCTCCTCCTCCTCTTCACCCTCCTTCTCCAAAATGACCACATCAGTCACAAGCTGGAAGCACTGCAGCACTGCCTCGGCCAAGCGGCAACAGGCTGTGCTGAAGCTAATATGCTTAGGTGACAAACTGCACAATGCAGAAGAGTTGTGTACAGGTCTGAAAGAGCAGGCAGATCTGTGGCTCACACCACTGAACCTACAGCCAGACATGGACGTGTGTGACAATGGCCGGAACCTGGTTGCGGCTCTGAGGCGAGGCGGGCTCACACACGTACCATGCCTGGCCCGTGTGCTTAACCTCGTGGTTAAGTGGTTTCTCAAATCCTACCCGAAGTTTCCGGATCTGCTTGTTAAAGTACGCCGCCTGTGTGCCCATTTTAGAAAGTCATCTACAGCTTCCATCGCCATTGCCGTGTTTCAGCAGCGTTTGCAGCTTCCGGCTCTTAGACTGGTATGTGATGTCCCCACGCATTGGAACTCTACACGGCAGATGTTGGGAAGGATTTGTGAGCAGAAGAGGGCAGTTGTTGAGTACCAGCATCAACAAGGCCATCGGTATTCAGTTCAGATTCCACACATAAGACCTCAGGAGTGGACATGGATGTAAGACATATGTACCATCCTCCAAAACTTGGAGGACTCCACCAAGATGGTGAGCGGCGATGACCTCATAATTAGCGTCACCATCCCTCTTCTCTGTCTTCTGAAATGCTCTATGCTCACAATCAAAGAGGATACATTGCAGGCGGAGCACGATGAGATGGAGCAAGAAACCATACAGGGTGATTCCACACAGCCCAGCCTCATCTCATCCCAACATGGAATGGGTGACAGTGAGGAAGAGGAGGAGGAGGAAGAACAGGAGTTAGTTTCCTGCGCTAAAGACGGTACTACCTGCACAACTGTCATACCGTCTGTTCAGCGTGGATGGCCAGAGGACAGGGAGGAGGAGGAGGAGAGGATGGTCAGTGATCATCTTGGTGAGGACACGGAAGTCTTGCCTGTTAGCAGTCTGGCACGCATGGCTGAGTTTATGTTACGCTGCCTTTCCAATGACCCTCGCGTTCTCAAAATTTTGGGTGACAGTCATTACTGGTTGGTGACACTTCTAGACCCACGCTACAAGGAGAACTTTATAGCTCTTATTCCTGAGGCGGACATGTCTACAAAAATGTGCTGTACCAGAAGGCCCTTGTTGCTGAACTATAAAAAAATTCCCATCTGAAAATGCTGGCGACAGAGTTCACAGTTTGTTGGACAACCAAGTAGTACAGGCGAGAGAGACACAACTTCAATCCAGCAGAGACAGGGGAACACTGTCAAAGTTCTTGGAGAATTTTCTCAGCCCCTCTCATCACACAAGCCCTGAGGTGCGGGCTACTCTCACACGGAGTGCAAAGTTGGGAAGATGCTAAGCGAGTACCTCACCGACCGTACCAATGTCCTCTGTGATTCCACTGTGCCTTATAATTATTGGGTATCCAAGCTGGATATGTGGAATGAACTGCTTCTCTACTCCTTGGAGGTCCTGGCCTGCCCTGCTTCCAGTGTTTTATCAGAGCGGGTTTTTAGTGCCGCTGGTGGAATTATAACTAATAAGCACATCCGCCTGTCAACTGAAAATGCTGACAGGCTGACTCTTATAAAAATGAACAAGGGCTGGATTGGGACAGACTTCTCAACACCACCGAATGAAAGCAGCATAACATAAACTCAAATCCAGTGTCTTTTCTTGGGAGGTGTATTCTTATGCACCTCTTCACACCCACACATGGGTATACGCTTCCTGATTTTGGCTATTTGCTCTTGTCCTCCTCCTTCTCCTCATCCTCATCCTCCACCACCATATCACCAGGGTGACCGTGGTCCGTGATGCAACACCCACATAATTTTTTTAAAGGGTGTTTATGATGCCCGTAAAAATTTTTTTTTATATTGTATGTTCATGTATACCCCCAAGGGTAAATGTTTGTCACGCCATACACTTAGTGCATGGGCATTACAAGTATAGGAGACCCGCTTCTTACTAATGGGAACATTTTTTTATGAGGCCCTCCTCCTCATCTCTTCCAAGGAGCATTGTTGTTCCTCCCAATTTTTGGCAGCCCTTGCATTCACTGCATAGGCAAACACAATGGGAGAACCACTTCTTAATAATGGGAACATTGCTTTCAGGAGGCCCTCCTCTAAGTCTCTTCAAAGGGATATTGGGGTGCATTCACATTTTCAAAATGATATTGGGGTGGGTCCACATTTTGGGCACTCCTGCCATGCACTGCATACACAATAACTGTATAGGAACAATAAAACATAGCCGGCTGATGGCTCTCTAAGAATAGTGAGGGCCGACTGCTGGCCCTTTAAGAATTGTAAAGGCCGCCTGATGGCCCTATAAAAATAGGCTTTGTGACTTTCAGAGTCCCCCCTTCATAAATGAAACACAATGTGTGTGATGATATCTCACACACCTCATGGCCAGATAAGGTTGAAAATGTTAAAATGACATTTACCGGTGAATGCATTTGTCACGGTTGAAAGCAATACAAAAGTGAAAAAATGCATCAAAAACACTACATGTGAACATAGCCCAAGGTGTGGAGGAGCATTTTTGTTTTTGGTTATTTATTTTGCTCTATATGCAAGTCATTACCCTGGAAAGGATGTTCCTTAACATATTTCCCAGGAAAATACATTTTGGTTTTGTTTTTGTATGTTTTATTGTGAGTCCGTAAAAGTGGCGTAATACCTCTGACAATGTTTTTGACAGACGCGACCTGGGAGTCAGAAATGCTTCCAGGGGTCTTCGACATGCTGTCCCCATGTCATGTGAGCACTGTTCCCATCGATTTGGGCAATTTTTAGGCCCTCTGCAGACCGCCGAGTGAAGCCGCCTGAAAAATGCTCTAGTTTCCCATAGACTTACATTGGGCTCGTTGCTCGGGTCGAGCACCCAAGTATTCCAATGTGCTCGTCCCAAGAATTGAGCACCCGATCATTTTAGTGCTCGCCCATCGCTAGTCGAGAGGATACCAAATTAAGGTTTTTGTTATCATGATATCATATGTGCAGAATAAATATATTCACCTTATCTCATTTAGCTATGCCATGGTCTTTCTTTATTGTCGAGATCAAAAGCTTTAAAGGACTAAAAGAGGTTCCTTTGATCTAGAGACTTATGCATGACATATCATTGTAAAAATATGATACTTACGGTCCATAAAAGCAAATTGGTAAGAAATTAAAAGTAAATATAGAACCTTCATTTTGGAGAGTTGATGTACATGTATGTTTTTTCGGTAATCAGTTTTTTTTTACACTACATACTATCAGGAATAAGCATATAAAGTGAATATAAAAAGTAACTTTTACTATCGCAAAGATTAAAACCTGACAATCCTCAAAACAAATTAATGAAAATACACATAACTTATAACATAAAGCACATAAAGCTGAAATATTTTCCCATCTCCCTGAGTGGGATCAAAAACCAACTATAGTCAGAGAGGGTGGCAAATGGCATCAGCAAATATCAGTACAAACGGAAAGCACTCAGGTCTGGAGAATAGTGCTTGTAATGGGGAAAAGAGAAAAGGAAAGGTCTCACCAATTGCATGGGTCTCTGAGCACCTCCATTGTCCTCCCCAGAATACCACTTCACATCAGGTCCTGGTGGTCAGCTGAACCATGGAACTGACCCTGAGACCCCAAGACTCCCACCCTTACAAGGGCAGTCCACAGCTGGCCCTGATGTAACTAGATAGCCCTGGACTGAGCCTATGTACCTCCCGACACATTACTTCAAAACCTTGATTCATCAGGGAATTGGCACATGTAACTATAAAATCTGAAACATAGGGCTTGACACCCACTAACTAGGGTGTATCATGGGCAATGGCAAGTACCCTAGGGAGTGTCATTCATTTAAAGTGCAGCATGCTGAAATCAGGAGTGAAAACACCTGTTGCAGGGTCTACCACTCCCCTCATGTTATGTAAAAAAATGTCATGACTGGTCTATTCAAATATACACTAACAAAGTGAACAAATCAGGAACGTCCTCACTTTGTCCCATCTGATAGGTACTATCCATCTCTCCTTTTGTGTAGGTATATCCATAACAGGGGTAAAGCCCCTAAAACACTGGGGGATCCATCGCACCGGATGTCCACTGTGCACCTGGGACCACACTTACAAACTGCCGCCGTTCCGGTAAGCTGGGATGCAACATGTGCTCCAGCAGTGGCATCACCACATCCGGATCACTTCCGGTGCATCTACGTCACATCCGGAATGCAGGAAGCGGTCCACAAAGTCCACAACCAGTTATATCATCACTGGAGGATTATGCAGGAAGTGCATGCTCGTCACTTCCAATGCATTGGAACGCACTATGCGTTCCACAGTTAGGCACCTAGTGACGTGGCTAATTGGAGGCTAACCACAAAGTTCTAATACCAGCCAACGTTATCATTATGTACCAAGAGACGTATTAGTTTTATTGACATAACCCCCTCCCTTTTGAGACACTATGCATAATGTGTTTCATGACTTATGGAGGGGTAAAATTTGTATAGCAGAAACTAGCCATTTTCATACACCATTAGAGGGGATGAATAAGGTGGAAATAATTTAAAGGGGTTGTTACCTAATTATGATGGTTCACTTGTTTTCTCAAAAGGATTAGAATTAAAGTGAGGCATTATTGGTGAGTTGCTAACTGAGAATAAAAGAAAAATCACAGAGGTATTCAATATCACAGAGAAATTCTATATTTCAGCTGCACATTTTGACCATGTGGACAGACAGTTTTCATTAAAAAGATCCACCTTGTCTCCTTCTGAAGTAGTATACGTTCCCAATTACCCCCTCGCTGGGGTTTGGCCACTTTTTCTATGCCCATAAATTTGATCACACCCTTATCGCCACCATGAAGTCCAATAACATGCCAAGAAATAGGAGTGTCCCTATTGTGTTCTATATCACCAAGGTGCTTGCAAATTCTACGCCTCATCTCGCAATTTGTTTTGCCAATGTGTTCTAGGCTGCTTTGGCAAGCACCTCTGTAGATAACAACCTGTGTATGACAGTTAATGAAGTCCATAATGGTGAATTCTTTGTCCACATTGGTACCTCTAAAAGTCTTAGCATTCTCAATTGAGGGACAGACTACACAGTTGCTGCACTTAAAACAGCCTTTAGTATTGGACTTTAACCATGAGTCACTCCGTGATGCTGAAAAGTGACTCCGTACCAACCTATCGCATAACGAACGTCCTTTCCTATAGGCGTTATGAGGATATCCACCCAAAAAAGGGGCGACATCCTCATGTATCTCAAGAAAGTGCCAGTGCTTTTGGAAAATGCATTTTACTTCTGCTGCTCCATTGCTAAATGTGGTGATGAGTCTCACCACATTTTCAGTGTCTGTTTGTATGTTTGGGGTTAGGAGATCTGTTCTGTTCTTAGATTAGCTGATATTAAATCCATCCTGCAAGACCCTTTCGGGGTATCCTCTATCCAGAAATCTCCTCCCCAAATCATCGGCTTGTTCCTTAAACACTTTATCATTTCAGCAGCTTCTCTGTATTCGCAAGTACTGACCTCTGGGAATACCTTTTTTTGGAAGAATGGGGTGGTTGCTCTCCCAGCGCAAACGCTCATTGGTCACTGTTAGCTTCCTATATGTGCGGGTTTCAAAATGGCCCCCTTCAGTCATTGTAATGAGAATGTCCAGAAATGGCAGACATGTGGGAATTACTTCACTTGTAAATTTTAATCCAATGGGATAGATATTAAGATCCCCAACAAATTTCACAAAGTCTTCAGGAGACCCGTTCCAGATAACAAATACGTCGTCAATATAACATGTCCACATGTCTACCATCTCGACATTACCGGGGCCTTCCTCACCAAAGACCATGATTTCCTCCAACAGCCCAGGAGCGAGTTGGCATACGAGAAGGTACAAGGGCTCACCATTGCAGTGCCCCTGAGCTGGTGGAAGTACTTGTGGTCAAAGGTGAAGAACTTCTTGGTGAGACAAAACCGAAGAGCTTTCAGGACAAAGTCACTATATTTCTGGCATTGTACAGTCATGGCCAAAAGTATTGAGAATGAGACAAATAGTAATTTTTCAAAAGTTTACTGCTTCATTTTTTGTAATGGCAATTTGCATATACTCCTGAATGTCAAAGAGTGATCAGCTTAACAGCAATTACTGTACTTGCAAAGTCAATATTTGCCCAGAAAATGAACTTTAACCCCCAAAACACATTTCAACATCATTGCAGTCCTGCCTTAAAAGGAGCAACTAACATCATTTTAGTGATTGATCCATTAACACAGGTGTGGGTGTTGATGAGGACAGGGCAGGCGATCAATCAGTCATGATTAAGTAAGAATGACATCACTGGACACTTTAAAAGGAGGCTGGTTCTTGGTATCATTGTTTCTCTTCAGTTAACCATGGTTATCTCTAAAGAAACACGTGCAGCCATCATTGCACTGCACAAAAATGGCCTAACAGTGAAGAGTATCGCAGCTACAAAGATTGCACCTCAGTCCACAATCTATCGCATCATCAAGAATTTCAAGGAGAGAGCTTCCATTTTTGTCAAAAAGGCTCCAGGGTGCCCAAGAAAGACCAGCAAGCGCCAGGACCATATCTTAAAACTGTTTCTACTGCGGGATCGGACTACCAGCAGTGCCGAGCATGCTCAGGAATGTCAGCAGGCAGGTGTGAGTGCTTCTGCACGCACTGTGAGGCGGAGACTCTTTGAGCAAGGGCTGGTTTCAAGGAGGGCTGCAAAGAAGCCACTTCTCTCCAGAAAAAACATCAGGGACCGACTGATATTCTGCAAAAGGTACAGGGAGTGGACTGCTGAGGACTGGGGCAAAGTCATTTTCTCTGATGAGTCCCCTTTTCGATTGTTTGGGACATCTGGAACACAGCTTATTCAGAGAAGAAGAGGTGAGCGCTACCACCAGTCTTGTCTCATGCCAACTGTAAAGCATCCTGAAACCATTCATGTGTGGGGTTGATTCTCAGCCAAGGGAATCGGCTCACTCACAGTCTTGCCTAAAAACACAGCCATGAATAAAGAATGGTAACAGAATGTCCTCCAAGAGCAACTTCTCCCAACCGTCCAAGAGAAGTTTGGCGCCAAACAATGCCTTTTCCAGCATGATGGAGCACCTTGCCATAAAGCAAAGGTGATAACTAAATGGCTCATGGAACAAAACATAGAGATTTTGGGTCCATGTCCTGGAAACTCCCCAGATCTTAATCCCATTGAGAACTTGTGGTCAATCATCAAGAGACGGGTGGACAAACAAAAACCAACAAATTCTGGCAAAATGCAAGCATTGATTATGCAAGAATGGACTGCTATCAGTCAGGATTTGATCCAAAAGTTGATTGAGAGCATGCCAGGGAGAATTACAGAGGTCTTGAAGAAGAAGGGGCAACACTGCAAATATTGACTTGCTGCATTAACTCATTCTAACTGTCAATATAACATATTGGTACTCATAATATGATTTCAATTATATTTCTGTATGTGATATAAACATCAGACAAACACTAATAAAAACCAGAGGCCAGCTGATCATGTGAAAATATAATTTTGGTGTCATTCTCAAAACTTTTGGCCATGACTGTATACTTCATTTTAAAGTTAATGCTTAGTGGCAGTAAGACCTTTTTTGGTGGGGAATAGAAGAATAAAGGGCCTTGACATCTACAGTACAGACCAAAAGTTTGGACACACCTTCTCATTTAAAGATTTTTCTGTATATTCATGACTATGAAAATTGTACATTCACAATGAAGGCATCAAAACTATGAATTAACATATGTGGAATTATATACTTAACAAAAAAGTGTGAAACAACTGAAAATATGTCTTATATTCTAGGTTCTTCAAAGTAGCCAACTTTTGCTTTTGATGACTGCTTTGCAAACTCTTGGCATTCTCTTGATGAGCTTCAAGAGGTAGTCACCGGAAGCTATTGAAGGAGTTCCCAGAGATGCTTAGCACTTGTTGGCCCTTTTGCCTTCACTCTGCGGTCCAGCTCACCCCAAACCATCTCGATTGGGTTCAGGTCGGGTGACTGTCGAGGTCAGGTCATCTGGCGTAGCACCCCATCACTCTCCTTCTTGGTCAAATAGCCCTTACACAGCCTGGAGGTGTGTTTGGGGTCATTGTCCTGTTGAAAAATAAATGATGGTCCAGCTAAACGCAAACTGGATGGAATAGCATGCTTCTGCAAGATGCTGTGGTAGCCATGCTGGTTCAGTATGCCTTCAATTTTGAATAAATCCCCAACAGTGTCACCAGCAAAGCACCCCCACACCATTACACCGCCTCCTCCATGCTTCACGGTGGGAACCACGCATGTAGAGTCCATCCGTTCACCTTTTTTGCGTCACACAAAGACACGGTGGCTGCAACCAAAGATGTCAAATTTGGGCTCATCAGACCAAAGCACAGATTTCCACTGGTCTAATGTACATTCCTTGTGTTCTTTAGCCCAAACAAGTCTCTTCTGCTTGTTGCCTGTCCTTAGCAGTGGTTTCCTAGCAGCTATTTTACCATGAAGGCCTACTGCACAAAGTCTCCTCTTAACAGTTGTTGTAGAGATGTGTCTGCAGCTAGAACTCTGTGTGGCATTGACCTGGTCTCTAATCTGAGCTGCTGTTAACCTGTGATTTCTGAGGCTGGTGACTCGGATAAACTTATCCTCAGAAGCAGAGGTGACTCTTGGTCTTCCTTTCCTGGGTTGGTCCTTATGTAAGCCAGTTTCTTTGTAGCACTTGATGGTTTTTGCAACTGCACTTGGGGACACTTTAAAAGTTTGCCCAATTTTTCGGACTGACTGACCTTCATTTCTTAAAGTAACGATGGCCACTCGTTTTTCTTCACTTAGCTGCTTTTTTCTTGCTATAATACAAATTCTTATAGTCTATTCAGTAGGACTATCAGCTGTGTATCCACCTGACTTCTGCACAACACAACTGATGGTCCCAACCCCTTTTATAAGGCAAGAAATCCCACTTATTAAACCTGACAGGGCACACCTGTGAAGTGAAAACCATTTCCGGTGACTACCTCTTGAAGCTCATCAAGAGAATGCCAAGAGTGTGCAAAGCAGTCATCAAAGCAAAATGTGGCTACTTTGAAGAACCTAGAAAATAAGACATATTTTCAGTTGTTTCACGCTTTTTTTTTAAGTATATAATTACACATGTGTTAATTCATAGTTTTGATGCCTTCATTGTGAATGTACATTTTTCAAAGTCATGAAAATACAGAAAAATCTTTAAATGAGAAGGTGCGTCCAAACTTTTGGTCTGTACTGTATGCTGGCCAGAATAGTGTCCGGGCTCACCGTTATCCCCTCAAGTTTCAGAAGGAGGTCAGTTGTGTCTCTGGTATGAGATTGCAGAGAGACTACAAAAGGATTTAGTATCTGATTAATGTAAATACCAGGCTTCTGACACATGTTACCTACCCCCGATACAATAGGCCTACCCCTCAAGGGTTTAGTACCCTTGTCCACCTTGAGTAGGCAATAGAAAGTTGCCAAAACAGGATTTTGTAGTAACATGAAATCATATTAATTTTTATCAATCGCTTGCGTTCTTAAACCATCCTCAAGGAGACTAGTCAACTCCTTGTGGAACTCCAGCATAGGATTCTTTTTTAAAACCGCATAACAATCCTTATCCTGCAGTATTTTTTCACACATAAGCCTATATTGTTCAGAGTCCAGGACCACCACATTGCCTCCCTTGTCTGAGGGTTTTATGACAATGTGGTGGTCCTGCTCCAGGCTTTTAATTGCCTGCATTTCCTCTCTACTGCAATTAAATCTCACAAAGCTTCTTATTTGGTCTAGATTTTCCAAATCTCTAGACACGATGTTAACAAATACATCTATTGATGAAACATCATCTTGTGCTGGCGGCATCTTGGTGCTTTTATTTTTAAGGTCAGAGAAAGCATGCTTTCCATTTGTACTGGTATTTGCTGATGCCATTTGCCACCATCTCTGACTATAGCTGGTTTTTGATCCCACACAGGGTCATGGGCAAATATTTCAGCTTTATGTGTTTTACGTAATAAGTTATGTGTACTGTCATTAATTTGTTTTGAGGATTGCCAGGTTTTAATCTTTGTGATAGTAAAAGTTACATTTTATATACACTTTAAATGCTTATTCTCAACTTGTGGATCTGGCAGGGTAGGGATTGGTATCTGTATCCCCCCCTTTATTACATTTTGCTTTTTTAGACTACATACCATCTCACAAGAGAGCAAAAGAGAACAAGAAAAAAAAACCCAGATGAATCAAGGTATGCTTAGTGTGGTTGTCGTGAAGAAAGGTAACTATTCTCTTCATGTTCAGCTGTTTGACAGGGGAGTGAACATTTTGCTGCAAAATTTACTGATACTTGGAACTGTTCATGATTCCCTCCACCTTGACTAAAGCAAAAGGTTCAGCTGCCTACAGTCACAAGAGAAAAAAGAGAGACAAGCGCACGTAGGGTGATACAGTATAGGGTAATGGAGTGAGGTGATGGAGTGCTTTCCTGACCAAGTTATGAATTTCAACGCCATTGTATGCCCATAGAGTATACAGCTGCTGCATTCATGCCCGCAGATAGAAGGAAATATTTATCTGCAAATGTATTGAGGATCCTTGGATCATTCTCCTTCCCAAAGATTTAACCTGGCTTAACATATTAAAGACTCAGATGAAAAACCTGTGAACAAATCAAATTAATAAATTTCCAATTTAAAACAATTTTCCTAGCATTATAAGATTTTACACTATGTATGTAAAAGCCGAAAGGTAGTAGGATTGATAAGATGCATCTTTAATTAAAAAGGAAAATCGGATAAGATTAGGACAGCATTGAAAATATTTCCTAGAATGCTTGAATATATGTATTTCTCCAAATTTCTGTAGATCTGAAGATATATGTTTATTTGTTTTTATATGCACTTTTACATTTAAAAATCCCATTTTTGCTAGCGCGCTTCTGTGTTTGTATAGTCGGACAATAATTGTCCTATTTAGAGATAAATGTATTGATATAACATGCAACAAAATTAAGTCAAGATTTGTGAAATGCACAGGTCCAGGCAAATTCAAGCAATTTACGACTCAGTTTATGTGAATTGCTGAAAAAAATTCTGGACACCTTTTTATACATTAGAGAAATTGCAAAATCCACTGAAGGCTGACATGATATCAGGCACAACCATGTGGGCTTCCTTATAATGACCTGTAGCTATATTATCACACAGTATAGTTCAGCCAATCAAGAGGAACTGTCATAGCCTGTATAATAGCCTGGGCAGGGAAAGCAGCAGTCTTTTTAGGGTGATTTTCAAGTATATCATAGCTCACAGTTCAGCAACAGAGATAGAAAGAAAAAGCCCTAAAATATTGAACAAAAACTCCAAACAGCAATGTGTTGTACAATTGCAGAAGGGAAAAAAGATGAGTGGTGCAGTCTGTGAATAATCTAGATATTAAATAGAGAGAGATAGGAGAGTTGCTGGCAGCAGCAGTGCCAGAATCAGTAATATTCATTAGTGGTATTTGTGGCTGGTTTCTATTTTGCTGCAATTGAATTACAATTACTATTTTTTTTTAATTCATATTGAACAATAAAGCAACACAACAGCGCAATATGGTCCATAGAAAAATAAATCTGAATTCAGTGTCCATCTGTGCAATTGAGAAGCAGGGAATAACTGTTTCTTAAAAAACACAAAATGAATTTCCCCAAAATCCAGACATTTAAAGGGAAGGTCAAATACATTTTAACCTAAGTCTCTATTTAGTGCCATAATTGAATCTTATTTCTAAAATTGCCTACTGTTCCCTAACTACACAATCTATCAAGTATTTCAATTTTTGTTCCATACTTCCTGTGTGATGACGCTTCTTTTGAGTAACCCAGTGCATCTTGGGATACTCAAAAGAAGAGTCATAATTGGGTCCAAGGCTGCAATCACTATAACAGCCTCTGCCCCCCTCTGCCCCCTCCCTGAAACAAAGGATTATTAGTGACACTCATTTCAGGGTTTTGGCTAATCCCTGCATGCTGTTATTGTGCGATGTACACAATCACAGCACACGCTTTGTTGCTGGCTCAAATCAGTAGTAATGAGTTGACAACAGAGCAGCGTGCCCTTTCAGAGCATGGTGTCAGGATACCCAGTGTTTAGAGACCAGTGACATCACCTGCGGGGGTGGCACTGTTCTATGAACGCTTCCTATCCTCACAACGCACTGCTCTGTTGCTGGCTCATTACTACTGATCTTAACCGGCAGCACATAGCGCAATGTGATTGTATATATCACACAATTAAAGCACGCAGGGATAGAGCGGGGACTAGGGAACAGGGAATTTTTAATACAAGCATTTTGAAAATTAGCTTAGATTGATTTAGATTAAAATTTAATTGAGCTTTGGACCACCCCTTTAATGTGACAATCTACTTCATAAAGTGTGCGCATTTTAAGCAATTGTTTTTGCACATCTGTTTTACTAGTTTCATTTTACATCTGAAGATGCTACACAAATACAAAGTCTTGTTGCAGATGATGACTTTTCGGACATGTATGAAGAAGACAAACAAATATATACATTATTTTTAGTGTTGATCGAGCATTAAAATGCTCGGGTGCTCGAAGCTCGGGCCGAGCTCGCCGTGATACTCGGGTGCTCGACCCGAGCAACGAGCCCAATGTTAGTCTATGGGAGACACGAGCGTTTTTGCGGTGGCGCCCCCGGCAGTCTTTTAAAAGCCTAACAAGTGCCCAAAACGATAGTGACAGTGCTCAAATGACATGGGGACAGCATAGGGATCACCCCAGGAAGCATTTCTGACCCCCAGGTCACTACTGTCAACAACGTGGTCAGAGGTATAAAGCCACTTTTACAGGCTCACAATAAAACGTTCAACATCGAAAGTGAAACTTTTTTCCTGTGAAATATGTTAAGGAACATCCTTTCCAGGGTAAAGACTTGTGTATAAGTTAAAATAAATGACCAAAAACAAAAATACTCCTCCACACCTTCGGCTATGTTCACAAGTAGCATTTTTTATGCGTTTTTGCACTTTTGTATTGCTTTCAACTATGACAAATGCATTCACCGTGAAATGTCATTTTAACATTTTACTACCTTATCTGGCCATGTGATGTGTGACACATGCATAAAGTGCTGAAAAGACAAGGGAACAGTATGGGGAAGACCCCTGGAAGCATCTCTGACTCCCAGGTCACTGTCTAAAAGTGTGCCCATCATAAGTGATCCTTACCGCATCAGAAGATGCAGACTTGCAACTATCCCCATGCAAGTTCTAGTCCCAGGGCAGTGTTCAATTGTACCTCCCCCATTCCTTGCAATGCAAGCTCAAGTATGCAGCCTGCCACCCACCCACCCCCAGGCTGCAATACCATACTGCTTGCTTGCTTGAACTTGAAATTGGGCCTTTTAGGCATGTGGAGGCGGAATCTGGCCACCACATCATGGCTGTGTTGGCGGCCTGGAATCCATACTCAGTCCCCAGCCGCCCGGCGGCCGGGTGTCCATACTCGGCCCCAGCCGCCCCGCAGCCGGGTGTCCACATGGTCCCCAGCCGCCTGGGGGCAGTCGGGTGTCCATAAACGGTCCCCAGCCGCCCCTATTTCTCCTTGGAACATCCCCCCACACACTTTTCTTAGCCCGGCCTGCTTTAGGCAGCATTGGACGAGCCCACCAGAGAACCAGACTCCTCCGGTGGGCCCTGACTTCTCCATCGGTGGAGTTGAGAGTGCCAAGGTGAGGAGCATGATGATGATGACAGAAGTTAGCATCTGTTATGTTTTCTTTTAATGCAAGTGTAAGTGTGCAGCCTGCCACCCACCCACCCCAGACTGAAATTCCATACTGATAGCTTGCACTTGAAATGGGGTCTTTTAGTTTGGAGGAGGCCGAAGCTGGCCACTACCTCATGGCTGCTTCGACAGCGAGGTATCCATACTCAGTCCCCAGCTGCCCATATTTGTCCTGGTGTGCCTTATACATAAGATTAAGCGCATATACCAAAACATTACCTGTGCCCTTCCCAGTGCATTTAGTGGGAAGGAGAGCCTATTCCGCTGTAGAATGTGCATGCCAAACCCCTGTTCATGGTACATGCGAAGATGCCTCCCACTTTGCACCTGTCGTTGCAGACTTGCAACTATCCCCATTCAAGTCCTTGTCCCAGGGCAGTGTTCAATTGTACCTCTCCCATTCCTTGCAATGCAAGCGCAAGTATGCAGCCTGCCACCCACCCACCCCCAGGCTGCAATACCATACTGCTTGCTTGCTTGCACTTTAAATTGGGCCTTTTAGGCATGTGGAGGTGGAATCTGGCCACCACGCCATGGCTGTGTCGGCGGCCTGGTATCCATACTCAGTCCCCAGCCGCCTGGTGGCCGGGTGTCCCCGCTTGCTCCCCAGCCTCCAGGGGGTGGCCGGGTGTCCATACTCGGTCCCCAGCCACCCTGATTTGTCCCGGTAACCTTTCCCACATTTTTCTTAGCCTGATCTGCTTTAGGTCAGCATTGCCGAGCCCACCGGACTATCAGACTCCTCCGGTGGGACCTGGCTTCTCCATCAGGGGAGTTGAGAGTGCCAAGGTGAGGAGCATGATGAGGATGATAAAAGTTAGCATCTGCTTTGTTTTGTTGTAATACAAGCGCATGTATGTAGTAGCGGCTAGGCCTGAGGTGGTCAGCGTTTTGGCGCATATCCTACCTCCTCCGAGGATTGCTGGATGTTTTCCTGCTACTATCCAAGTTCTATGACTGCCGTTAAAACAAAGCTTCAGGTGATAAATGATGAATGAGGTAGTGGCAAAGGAGAAAGAGCAGGAGGAACAGGGACCATTCACATCAATATCAGGCCAGTCAACCAGATATGTCTTGTAGGATATGTTTCTGTAACAAAAGGAGCGGTTCGGCTACACAGTTATAGGGCATACAGTGAGTGCAATGCCTACCAAAAATTTTGAGCCACTCCAATGCCCCTTGGAAATGACATGGAGGTAAGAGGGCATTAACTAAACCTTTTTTTCCATTTAGAGCTACTGGGTCTCCCGTGCACTGTTGGCCTAAGCAGTGAATGGAAGGCTTTCCAAAAATTATGAGGAACTGCAATGCCCCTTACAAGAGCCATGTGTGGCACCCCAGGGGTCTGGTCACCACAGTAATAGAGATATTACGTCGGAGAGCAAGTGGGAGGTTTCCTGGTCAGGATCCCTTAAACATGCAACATCCTCCTGCCCCAATCCTGGGAGGGGAGAATTCTGCCCTTATAAACTGGATCTGGGGCGGGGTTGAGTGAGTCAGAGAACAGTCAGAGTCAGAGTGAGAGCAAGGGAAAGTAACAGCAAGGAGCTCTGTAGGAGCTAGGAGCTAAAGACCAGGGGCTGGAATCTGAGCAGAGCTCGCCCTGGCAGAAGACAATAGGAACCGGACACAGGAGTCCGAAGCTGTGAGGACTTATATATCCAGCAGCAGAAACCAGCCGGCAGGGGATTTCAGGTCCTCTGGCCATAGAAGCCCGGAGGCTCAGTCACAAGCAAGGGACCAGCACCACCGTCGTGGAGCGGAGGCTAACAGAAGGCCCCAAGTCACCAGCCATATGGGTGATCACTACACGGTACACTCAGGGACGTGGGCTACTTCTTCCCGCTTACAGCAAGGTAGCCAGGAAGAGTGCAGACAGACGGGGAGGCCTACAACTCCACCTGGCCAGGGGAACTCCTGCTTGCTCACAGACTGACCAGGCCTCTTATGCTAGCCAGTACTCCCGGGAGGGTCTACCTTATAATCATCAGTAAAGACCCTGAACTGCACTGCAAAGACTCTGAGTCATTCTTACTGCGCTCGTGCACCATCACCCCCATCATAGACACTCACTGCCCTGAGGCTATACTCCTCCCGAGGGGAGTTATCCCATTCTATGCTGCGCACACAACACCAGCCTTAGCGGTCTGCCTCGCAGCGGTGGTACTCCCTGACCGCAATCCACGGGTGGCGCAGTCGGACAATTAACCTCAAAACATAAGAAAGACTGCCACTGGTTTGACCAGCCTGAGCCACGGGACCGGGTCACCGCCACATAGACTACAGACCCCAGAGACGCGGCACCGGGTGTCCCACACACATGTACACACGGCCCAGGGGGCGTGTCACATGCAGTACAGCATATTACAAACATAAGTCCCATTATTGGGGAGTGGGTGTCCCATGGTATTTGCTTATGCTTTCCAAGCAAAAGCAGCCAAAAATTAGGACGGAGCAACTTGCAATGCCCCTTACAAGAGCCATGCAGTACAGCATATTACAAACATAAGTCCCATTATTGGGGAGTGGGTGTCCCATTGTACTTGCTTATGCTTTCCCAGCAAAAGCTGCCAAAAATTAGGATGGAGAAACTTGCAATGCCCCTTACAAGAGCCATGCAGTACAGCATATTACAAACATAAGTCCCATTATTGGGAAGTGGGTGTCCCAGGGTATTTGCTTATGCTTTCCCAGCAAAAGCTGCCAAAAATTAGGACGGAGCAACTTGCAATGCCCCTTACAAGAGCCATGCAGTACAGCATATTACAAACATATGTACCATTACTGGGGAGTGGGTGTCCCATAGTATTTGCTTATGCTTTCCCAGCAAAAGCTGCCAAAAATTAGGACGGAGCAACTTGCAATGCCCCTTACAAGAGCCATGCAGTGCAGCATATTACAAACATAAGTCCCATTATTGGGGAGTGGGTGTCCCATAGTATTTGCTTATGCTTTCCCAGCAAAAGCTGCCAAAAATTAGGACGGAGCAACTTGCAATGCCCCTTACAAGAGCCATGCAGTACAGCATATTACAAACATAAGTCCCATTATTGGGGAGTGGGTGTCCCATAGTATTTGCTTATGCTTTCCAAGCAAAAGCTGCCAAAAATTAGGACGGAGCAACTTGCAATGCCCCTTACAAGAGCCATGCAGTACAGCATATTACAAACATAAGTCCCATTATTGGGGAGTGAGTGTCCCATAGTATTTGCTTATGCTTTCCCAGCAAAAGCTGCCAAAAATTAGGACGGAGCAACTTGCAATGACCCTTACAAGAGCCATGCAGTACAGCATATTACAAACATAAGTCCCATTATTGGGGAGTGGGTGTCCCATAGTATTTACTTATGCTTTCCAAGCAAAAGCTGCCAAAAATTAGGACGGAGCAACATGCAATGCCCCTTACAAGAGCCATGCAGTACAGCATATTACAAACATAAGTCCCATTATTGGGGAGTGGGTGTCCCATAGTATTTGCTTATGCCTTGCAAGCAAAAGCTGCCAAAAATAAGGACGAAGGAACTTGCAATGCTGGCACCCTGGTGGTATAGTGGTGGTGGAGGCTGAGGATAAGGAGAAGAAGATTAAACAGCCAAAACGAGGAAACGTATACCCATGTGTGGGTGTGAAGCGGTGCATGTGAATACATCTCCCGAAATAACACAGTGGATTTGACTTTATGTTACTCTGCTGTCATTTGGTGGTGATGAGAAGTCTGGCCCAATCCAGCCCTTGTTCATTTTGATAAGGGTCAGCTTGTCAGCATTGTCAGTTGACAGGCGAGTGCGCTTATCAGTTATAATTCCCCCAGCGGCACTAAAAACACGCTCCGATAACACGCTAGCGGCAGGGCAGGCCAGGACCTCCAAGGCGTACAGAGCGAGTTCATTCCAAGTGTCCAACTTGGATATCCAATAATTAAAAGGCACAGAGGAATCACGGAGGACGCTGGTACGATCGGCAAGGAACTCCCTCACTATCTTTTGAAACTTTCCACTCCTTGTGAGAGTACCCCGCGCCTCAGGGACTGTAAGCTGGGCGGGTGTCAGAAAACTGTCCCAGAACGTTGACAGTGTTCCCCTGCCTCTGCTGGATTGGAGTTGCATCTCTCTCGCCTGTACGCCTTGGTTGGGCAACGAACTGTGACCTCTGCCGCTAGCGTGTTCAGATGGGAATTTTTTTAAGAGTTCTGCAGCAAGGGCCTTCTGCTATTGCCCCATTTTTGTAGACCTCTCCACCTCAGGAATAAGAGAGTGAAAGTTCTCCTTGTAGCGGGGGTCTACAAGTGTCACCAACCAGTAATGACTGTCACCCAACATTTTGACAACGAGAGGGTCACGGTTAAGGCAGCGTAACATAAAGTCAGCCATGCGTGCCAGACTGGTAACGGGCAAGATTTCCGTGTCCTCACCAAGATGACGACTGACCATGCTTTCCTCCTCCTCCTCCTCTTCCTCCTCCCCCCTGTCCTCAGGCCACCCACGCTGAGCCGACGGTATGACACTTGTACAGGTACTACCGTCTACAACGCATGATAGCAGCACCTGTTCTTCCTCCTCCTCCTCCTCCTCCTCTCCCTCATTGTCCCCTAATGCACGTTGGGATGAGATGAGGCTGGGCTGTGTGTAATCGCCCGCTACGGCTTCTTGATCCATCTCATCATACTCTGGCTGCAATGCCTCCTCTTTAATTCTCTGCAGAGAGCGTTGCAAAAGACAGACAAGTGGGATGCTGACACTAATGATGGCGTCATCGCCACTCACCATCTTGGTGGCCTCCTCAAAGTTTGTCAGGATGGTACATATGTCAGACATCCAGGTCCACTCCTGAGGTCTTATGTGTAGAGTCTGAACTGAGTATCGACGGCCTGGTTGCAGCTGGTACTCCACAACTGCTCTCTTCTGCTCACAAATCCTTTGCAACATGTGGAGGGTAGAGTTCCAAGGGACATCACACACCAATCGGTGTGCCGGAAGCTGCAAACGCTGCTGCAACGCAGTAAGGGCGGCGGAAGCTGTAGCCGACTTGCGAAAATGAGCTGACAGGCGGCGTACTTTCACGAGCAGATCTGGCAACTCGGGGTATGATTTAGGAAACCGCTGAACCACGAAGTTAAGCACATGAGCCAGGCATGGTACGTGTGTGATCTCACCTCCCCTCAGAGCCGCCACCAGGTTACGGCCATTGTCACACACGACCATGCCGGGATGTAGGTTCAGCGGTCTCAGCCACAGATCTGCCTGCTCTTTCACAGCTGTCCACAACTCACAAGCAGTGTGAGGTTTATCACCTAAGCTTATGAGTTTCAGCACAGCCTGTTGCCGCTTGGTGGAGGCAGTACTGCAATGCTTCCAGCTTGTAACTGATGTGGTGATATCTGAGATGGAGGCTGAACATGAGGAGGAGGAGGAGGAGGATGCGCTGGAGCTGTACACTGTGTGGGCAACTCTGACTGACATAGGGCCCGCAATCCTCGGTGTGGGGAGGATGTGTTCCGTCCCAAGGTCCGACTGGGTCCCGGCTTCCACTATGTTTACCCAGTGTGCCGTCAGAGAGATGTACCGTCCCTGGCCACAAGCACTTGTCCACGTGTCCGTTGTCAGGTGGACTCTCCCAGTAACTGGATGTTGAGGGCACGGCAGATGCTTTGGGACACGTGCTTGTGTAGTGCGGGGATGGCACACCGGGAAAAATAGTGTCGGCTGGGGACCAAGTACCGAGGGACGGCCACCGCCATAAGATTGCGGAAGGATTCCGTCTCCACCAGCCTAAAAGGCAGCATTTCCAATGCAAGCAGTCATGAAATGTGCGAATTTAGGACTGTGGCCTGTGGGGCGTTAGCTGCGAATTTCCGCTTTCATTCAAAGGTCTGGGATATGGACAATTGAACGCTGCGGTGGGACGAGGACGTGGATGTTGATGCTGTTTCTTGAGAAACTGCCATAACAAGTGAAGACTGAGAGGAGGGGGCATCTTTACATGAAGTATGGACAGGCGATTGCCTTGCACACACAACAGGGGGTTCTATTGCACGCACAACAGTGGAAGAAGCAGTGGTGACACGCGCTGACACTGGTCGTGGACCCTGGGTTTTGCCCAACAAAGTCGGCTGCTTTGCTGCCATGTGCCTGATCATGCTGGTGGTGGTCAGGCTGGTAGTTTTGTCACCCCTGCTGATGCTGGCATGGCAGGTGGAACATACGGCCTTTTTGGGGTTATCAGCAGAGTCTTTAAAAAAATTCCAGACTCTGGAAGACCTACCGCTTGTACTGGCAACTTTCCTCGTGTTGGTGTTACAGGGAATGGTTGCCTGCCTTCTGTCTGCAGCCACCACACTGCTTCTTTCTGACTGTTGGGGTACTCTGCCTCCCTCCCCCAGTGTGCTGCTGGCCTCACTCTGCATGTCCTCCTTCCACGTTGGGTCAGTTACTAGATCATCCACCACCTCCTCCTCTTCCACTTGCGCACCACGATCCTCCTCCTCACTTCCTGGCAATTGTGTCTCGTCATCGTTCACCTCTTGTGACAGATTGCCAACGTCGACTTCCTGTGGCCGTGGCTGTTCAAATATTTGGGCATCGCAACATGGGATCTCCTCTTCCACCACTTCAAGCGCATCAGGCGAGGGGCCCAAATATGGAAATGGACCAGTGAACAGCTCTTCAGAGTGTCCAAGTGTGGGATCACCTGCTGTTTGACGACACTCGGCATGGTGGGAGGAAGGAGCATCAGGGTGAGGAGGAGTATGCGGTCGAGACTCACGGCTACTAAGAGTTGACCGTGTGGAAGACAGACCGGAGGTGGTGGTGCCCAGGTAACTGGAAGTATTATCTGCTATCTAATTAATAACCAGTTCACACTGATCAGTTCTCAATACTGGTGTTGTTCTGTGCTTCCCTTGTAATTGGTCAAGAAGTGGGAGCGAGAAGATGTGGCTGTTGGTTGTGGCACATTTTCTCCTTGGCCACGGCCCCGTCCTCTGCACAAACCATCACAGAACGTCCACTTCCACGTCCCTTGCCATGCGCCTTGCCCATTGTAAATGAAGTAAAATAGCTTACACTTGCACTATCAATGGAAAAAGGGTAATAAAGAGTAGTTTAGAACCGTGGAAGAGGAAAACCACAGTTATTGTTTACTGGGGTATACCACACTTTTTTAAATAGAGATATTTGCGGCTGAACAGTGAGCGACATACCATACCAAAGGTCCAAACCAGGATAGTACAGCGATTTGTCCCGTGGAACTGCAAAACCACACTGGGATGTCGGGCCTACACAAGACTATTTTCAATAGATATATTTTTGTGTCACAACAGTCAGGAGACACTACTGTTTTTCTTTACGGAAAAAACTACCAAAAGCTGAATAATAGAGATTTTTTACCGTGGGATGGCAAAACCACAGTTATTGTTTACTGGGGTATACCACACTTTTTTAAATAGAGATATTTGCGGCTGAACAGTGAGCGACACACTCAGACTGCTTTTTTTTTAGATACCAAAGGCCCAAAACTGGATAGTACAGCGATTTGACCAGTGGAACTGCGAAACCACACTGGGATGTCGGGCCTATACAAGACTATCTTCAACAGATATATTTTTGTGTCACAACAGTCAGGAGACACTACTGTTTTTCTTTACGGCAAAAACTGCCAAAACCTGAATAATAGAGATTTTTTACCATGGGATGGCAAAACCACAGTTATTGTTTACTGGGGTATACCACACTTTTTTAAATAGAGATATTTGCGGCTGAACAGCGAGCGACACACTCAAGCTGCTTTTTTTTTAGATACCAAAGGCCCAAAACTGGATAGTACAGCGATTTGACCCGTGCAACTGCGAAACCACACTGGGATGTCGGGCCTACACAAGACTATTTTCAACAGATATTTTTTTGTGTCACAACAGTCAGGAGACACTACTGTTTTTCTTTACGGAAAAAACTACCAAAAGCTGAATAATAGAGATTTTTTACCGTGGGATGGCAAAACCACAGTTATTGTTTACTGGGGTATACCACACTTTTTTAAATAGAGATATTTGCGGCTGAACAGTGAGCGACACACTCAAACTGTTTTTTTTTTAGATACAAATGGCCCAAAATGGATAATACAGAGGTTTGAACCGTGGAAGTGCAAAACAACACTTCTGTTTCTCTAGCCTACACCAGACTATTTTCAACAGTTATATTTGTGTCTGAAAAATCAGAGACACGCTTTTTTTTTGGGGGGGGGGGGGAACACCAAAAGGTTAATAAGATGGGTATTTGTACGGTGTGAAGGAGGAAAAAAAAGGAGGATTTAGATGAAAAAAAAAGGATTTTTCCTGGCCCCCGACACCTGGGGCTAAGTCCAGCAATTTCAGAAACAGGAGCACACAGGACTGTAATGCAGCATTTGCTGGTATAACCACTGTGTCTCCTATACAGCCTGCCTGCCTGGTATCTGGGATGGAAATTAGTCCTAAAAAGGACTGTTTGTGTGTTCTGGCAGCCTTTACAAACCCTACACTAACTATTTCGCAGTTTATATCTCTCCCTAAATCAGTAGCGCTGTACCTACACTGTCTAATCTGGAGCGACTGTGTCTAAGATGGCGGCGCCCCGTTTTAAATACTCGAGGTGACGCTGTGCGGCCAGCCAATCACTGTAATGCCCACAACCAACATGGTTGCAGCATTACAGTGACTGGCTGGCAATCCCTGCATGTTCATTGGCTCTGTAAAGAGCGCCAAACATGCAGGGCGAAGACCCAAGCTCCCGCCCGAGTAACCCGGAAATGCTCGGTGCTCGCCGAACATCCCGAGTAGCGTGATGCTTGGGCGAGTACCGAGCAGTGTCGAGCATGTTCGCTCAACACTAATTATTATGTTGCTTTGCCTATATGTTAAAATACACTAAAAAACTTGACCCCTTTAAAAGCCTTTTGCTAAATGACATAGACCTGTTGTTATTACCAGCTGCAAACATGATGCATAGCCAGACACCAGACTATTTCTCATGGTTTATGTATTTCAAAGATTTTGGTGGGGTCTCAAATCAGAGGACTGTGATGGTGGCCCCAGAATTGTCCAGGATTTCTTCTGAAAACTCAATGTTCCGTAATTTATAGGTAATAAATTCAAAGTTAAGAGAACCCGGGCTACACTACCTGGATGTAAAAACAAAATATGAAGCTAACACCTGCTGCCACCAAAATCCTGAGGAAGGAGTTGATTAGAAACTGTCAAGTAGCAGCAAAAGGCGCAGTTAGATATTGTGGTAGCAGGCACTGAGGTTTCAGTTTACACCATAATGCATCGGTTGACCCCTTAGTATCACCGTCAGTTTTGGTCTTTTTTTTATTTTAGCATTGCAGGAGACATAACTTTCTTAGTTTTTCTGCTACAGTCATATGGAAGTATTTTGGGGACATAATTGTGTTTGTCAGTGAAATCATTTTTTGGGTAGATAAAAACTTTCTAACAAACTTCTATCAACTCTTTACAGGAAAGAATATAAAGAAAACAGCAATTTTGCAATTTTTTTCACATTTTAAATTTTACTGTATTTTTTTGTTGCTCAAATAAAGTGTTAACTTTATTCTGTGGGTCAGAAAGATTATAGCAATATTAAATTTATATGGGTTTATTTATTTTTTCTTTCATTTGTATGTTAAATAAACTCTTTGCAAGAAAAAAACATTTGTTTCTGGGTCATAATATTCTGAGAGCCCTAAGTTGCTAAATTTATTTTGTTTTGCAAGTGGAGCTGTATGAAGGATTTTTTTTTCTTGACAAGCTGTAGTTTTTCCACTATTTTATGTTCCATGTAACTTTTTGATCTTTATTCATTAGACTCTTTTTGACGAAGAATGAAAATTAGAAATTCTATATTTTGTTCTCCATTAGGTATAATTGACATGTTTTCTTTATTCTACCAGTTAAACAATGTTATGTTTTGCGACTTTAGCACAAAAAATGACTTCTATTTTTTACAATTTTCTGATACCCATAACTTTCTTATTTTTGTATATGGAGCGGTATTATGGCTTGCTTATTGCTGAATAAGATGTACTTTTTATTTTTACTGTTTTTAGGTATATATGACTGTTTGATCAGTTTATAATTCTTTTTTTGGTATTGGCTTGTTCAAAAAAACATTAAAGAAATATCAAATCTGGAATGATTACGTTTATTTTTTACAGCTTTTATTCTACAGTGCAGATTGTGTAATTTTATTCTGCTTGCCTGTAAGAGAGTAGATTAATGATTAGCATGACCTGAAGATCATACAGTATAATCATTGTATTGTATTATGCTGCATTAATTTATATAGTATAGTGTGAAATCTGTTGCTAGTTGCAGGAGTTTTGGTAATGAAAGGGTTAGCAATTAGTGGAAAGTTCATTGAGGAGCTTTATCTACATAAGGGGATTTTGAGGTATGGTATTCCAGAGCACATGTAGTTACAGCACACTGAACAGCAGCCAGACAGAAAGCAGGTTCTCTCATAACAGGAATCCAGCAAAAGTGACAGAAGCATTATCCTGGAATTGAGTTCAGCTTAGTTTGAAACTGGGAGAGGCCAAAATGGGAACATAGTTGGAAACACTGGTGGAGCAGAGCTACCAAGTCCCCCCCCCAAAAAAAAAAAACCTACCTCGAAAATAAGCCCCAACATAATATTACAGGATTTTTGGAGTATGATTGAAACATAAGACCTACTCCAAAAATGAATCCTAGTTACAGTCAGGGCTGGTGTTGAATGGTATGGGGGACAAACAGAGCAACTTCCCAAGGCCCTCACTCTCTTAGGGCCCCCAGCAACTCTATTCCAAGGTTAAAACAGTTTAAGGATCTTTAGTGACATCATGATCATGTAACCATGATGTAACCAAAGGTCCCTTAACTGTGGGTGTCTATAGGAACTGAAGAAGAGACTAGCCAGTATGCAGGTTTGGCGCTAGGGAAAGGGGTGCAAACTGGGCAATTTTTTAGTTTCCCCACTCTCTAAGGTGTCCTCTGTGGGATAACAAATAATAATCTTGTAGTTGTGATACATTTTAATAGCTAACAAAAATAAAATAAATGATGTTACAAAGAAAGCTTTCGAGACTACTTAGGTCTCTTCATCAGGCATGGTATAGCAAAGTATCTGAAGAAAAACAAACATATACACAAACAGAGCAGAGACAGGACACAATAAATGAATATTTAAAAAACGAACTAAGATCAGAGAGTGAATCTTTCATTAGCTCAAATAAGTGGTGTGATTTTTTTATTTTCTCAATATCGATGTACGATAAGCAATCTGATGCCCTCATTGTCTCTGGAGCAGATTTCTCAGATTTTGCTTGGATGGTGTCAAAGACTACCTTAAATTATTGTTCACAGACCCTTTGGTGTTTCTGTGATCTGAAGTTGCCTTTTAATATAACAACTTTCATATTGTTTATGTTGTGGCCAGGACCACAGAAATGTTTAGCCACTGGTTGATGAATTTTTTCTCTGTAATTGTGTGGTGATGAGATCTCCTCTAACTCTCAGTTTCTGTCATTTTTCTTAATATAGAGAACCCCAGTAACACAAATACCACACAAAATGTAGTATACCACATTGGAAGAGGAACATGTGAATGTCCCAGGAATCTTATTGTGCTGCTGTGTATTATGGATCTGTATCTGGTCTGTGGTTATTACATGAGTGAAACTTTTGCAACTCTTCATATTGCAAGGATAGGTTCCTCATGATGTATCAAAGGGCATTGAGCCTCTGATCACAATATTTCTTACATTTGGAGGTTATCTGTAGCATAGCAAAGGAGGGTCTTTGATAATTATTTTAGCCAGGCTAAAATAATAGTGCTCAGAAAAACTGCCAAAAAAACTTCACCATACTCAAAGATGACTGGCAAGGACTGGCAGCAAGAATATGCCCGAACTCCAAGGAGTAAACCCCTACTGCCACAGGAACATTGGCAAACTTGGATCCAATATGCCATATACCATATAAACCATATAAGAAGTTTTATGAGTCTTTTCTGTGTAGCAATGACACATATTTGGTACTTTTGGGCTTTCGAATATGAATATATATGAAGGAGGAGTAATTAAATATATGCAGAAAATAATGCCCTATATGCATTAAGGCATGGCAGTGGCCTACTGATATTCTTAGGTGTTTATTTACTCTGGCACTGGAAACCTGCAGCATGCAACAGGCAAGATAAAATCAAACTAGTATCAGAAAATTTGAGGAGAAAAATTACCCTAGAACATGTGCCGAAAACTCCAAGGCCTGCTCTTCGTCAGATGCGCCAGCCTTGAGCAAACAAGATGCAGTGGACAGGATAGCGACCAGTGTATAGTGGGGATGACTGGAGAGGTAAGTGGCCACTGGCTGGCAAAGGGTTGAAAAGAAACAAAAAACATACTCACTTCAGTGCTCACCTTTTTGGGTGCTCCTGCTTATCTCTGCTTGCTGTCCGGTCATTCGCAACTTCCGGCCTAATGTTCATACAAAGCTGTCAGCTTTATATTGGCTGGTTATAAAAAATAGAGTTTTTGTTTAATCATTTAAATAAACAATAATTAAAAGAAACGGCGTGGGGTCTCCCCTATTTTTGACAATCAGCCAAGCTAAAGCAGACAGCTGGGGGCTGGTATTCTCAAACTGGGAAGGGACCATGAATATTGGCCCTCCCCAGCCTAAAAATAGCAGTCCACAGCCGCCATAGATATGGGGCTGCATGTCAGGTAAAGGCACTGGGGAGAATGCTGTTATTACATCTTCAATAAATGCCCAAGTTTACATTGATATTTTGGACAGTTTTCTTATCCCATCAATTGAAAGGATGTTTGGAGATGATGACATCATTTTTCAAGATGATAATGCATCCTGCCATAGAGCAAAAACAGTGAAAACATTCCTTGAAAGAAGACACATAAGGTCAATGTCATGGCCTGCAAATAGTCCGGATCTCAATCCAATTGAAAATCTTTGGAGGAAGTTGAAGAAAATGGTCCATGACAAGGCTCCAACATGCAAAGCTGATCTGGCAACAGCAATCAGAGAAAGTTGGAGCCAGATTGATGAAGAGTACTGTTTGTCACACATTAAGTCCATGCCAAAGAGACTGCAAGCTGGTATTAAAGTCAGAGGTGGTGCAACAAAATACTAGTGATGTATTGGAGTGTTCTTTTGTGCGTTTGTTTTTCATGATTCCATAATTTTTTCCTCAGAATTGAGTGATTCCATAATTTTTCCCTCTGCTTGGTCTGAAAATAATTACCCTTACTGAGTACCACATTTTTTATCTTGATTTCTTTTAGTGTTTCTTAAAGCCCTAAAGTTGCCATTTGAAATGACTTTAGTTTTGTGTACCGACCCTAACAAGGAACAACAGCAACCTTTTAAAGCAATTTTTTGCTATTTTTGCAAAATATTTAGATTTGAGAGTCCTCAGTGGTTGATACCTTTTAATGGCTAACTGAAAAGATAGTAACAAATTGCAAGCTTTCGAGACTACTCAGGCCTCTTCATCAGGCATAGTATAATATGAAATCTGAAGAGTCACATATTTATACACAATAGGACACAGAAAAAATGCAATAGATGAGACATGTGATGCGAAGCAGAACTTTGAGTATAGGAGAGGGGATAAACAGCTGTGGCCGTAAATATTGGAGCAGTTCATAGATAAGGACTGTGAAAGTTTTATTGTTCGGTGATTGAGGTCTTGTCGAGTTTTTTGATGACCCCCACAGGTCTGAAGTGCACATTCCTTAGTTGATGTAGAATGACATAAATCCATGTGACACATTCATGCCAGCATTGAGTGTGTTAAAGGATGCAATAAGTTTATATTCCCAGAGTTTTCTGTCTCTGAGATTTGAAATTACCTATTAATACCAGTAATTTCATGTCCATGATGCTGTGATCAGGGAGACAAACATGTTTGGCCACAGGTAGATCTATTCTTTTTTCTTTTATTGTGTGGCAATGATGATTCATCCTTGTCCTAAATTTTTGTCATGTCTCCCCTACATAGAGACCCCCAGCTGGACACTTGATACGTATAATTAAATACACTACATTAGATGTGATGCAGCTGAAAGTACCTGGGATCTTGTAATCGTGATGTGAATTGGGAATCTTTATCTTGTCTGTGGTCATTATAAATGGAGAGGTTTTACATTTTTTCTGGTTGCAAGGAAAGGTTCCTGTAGCTGGTGGAGACGACAGGGAGCTTCTGACAATGCAATGATGCTTCTTAAATTTGGGGGCTGCCTGAAACACAGAAGGGGGGGGTTTGGAATTTTGGAATGTAGTCAGGCACCTTTTTGTTGTAAAGGCAGTAGTTTCCATGCAGTTCTCCTTAGCGCCTCCAGATTTGGATTGTAGGTGACTACTAGAGGCATCCGGTTGCTTTCTTGTTTAGTTTTGTACTGTAGGAAATGATTCCCTGATATTCTGGTGGCTCTTGTAATTAGTGTTGAGCCACCCCCGTAGTGTTCAAGTTCGGTTCGGTTCGTCGAACACCCGTGTGTTCGCCGAACTGTTCGTCGAACTGTTCGTCGAACACCTTCGAACACCGTTAAAACCAATGGCAGGCAAACAAAAACACATAGAAACACATAGAAAACACCTTCAAAGGTGTCCAAAAGCTGACAAACTGCTCAGAAGACACAACTAACACATGGAAAAGTGACAAGTACATATAGTCATGCGAAAAGAAAAGAGGTGGAGGAGTAAAAGGAGGGGGAGACACAAATATAGGCATGTCATGCCCTTCTAAAATCCAAAAAGTGAGAAGCCGACACGTTCAGTCCGCTCCTGCCCGTGCCACCTCCGTGTCGCCGAGTTTGTGCCAGAGCCACGGTGAACCCTGACGGCCAGCCCCCCTCTCCCAATACTGGGGCCTGTCCGCTGGTGGGTCGAGCGAGCCCCCCTGTGGTGGAGGCAGCTCTAAGCTTTTTAATTTAAATTGTCCCTCTAATTTGAATGAATACACTTTAAATCCATTTACAAGGATCTATTGGAGGGCAAGTCTCATGCCAGCAGCCGCGTAATTCCAGCTCCAGTAGCGTCCACTAAAGCTGCTGCAGTTAAAAAGCTTTTATAAGGATCGAGCTCGGCTGTCCACCGCAAGGCATCCTACTGCCAGTCCCAGCCCCTATGCCTTGGGGTGCCTCCTGATGCTCTTCACTGAGTATCCCGTGGTCCCGAAGCATTTCCTTTGAAAAAATTAAGTGTCAAAACTACAGGTGGTGTAGCTTGCTTAACAGCCGGGATAATCCGCTGACTAGCAGACACTGCTACTAGGCACAAAGTATTTCCTGGGCTAGATGCAGTTAAAAATTTGTAATTAGATACTCTCGTTGGATGCTGAGAAAGCATTCCATAGAGTCTCCTGGCACGCCATATATGATTCTCTTAAAAAGCTTGGGGTAGGGGTCTAGGGGACCCTTTTATAGCCAAAATCACGGCCCTGTATCACAATACGTCACCTAGGCTGAAGATAAATGGAACTGTAGCACCCTGAGGGCTCGGTTGCTACAGAGGTATTGCACCTCACCCAGAGGTGTGATATCTCATTCTCAGGTAAGGATGGAGTGTGGATCAGGACCCGACACCTGCATGCATTACACCACATTGCCGTGGGGCAGGGCGACCAATATGCCTCTGAGATGGGCACGACAGTCCCTGTCCCTGGCTGGAGTGGGGGGAGGGAACACTGAGGAAGGGGAACCCTGTAGTGCAGGAGCAGGGAGGAAGCAGTTCCTGGGTGCATTGAGAAGGGAGTATAAAAGGTGGGCACCATCTTAGTTCAGTGCAGAGAAGTCTGAGCAGAAGTGGCAGGGAGCAGGGGCTCTGCATGAGCTCTGCTCCGGAGGCGGGCCTAGTAACAGAGGCCCAGGCCTGGAAGAGGGAGAAGGAAGGAAGAGGAGCGGAGAAGGCTCCAGGAACGAGGAATGAAGGGATCCCAGGGGTGCGGACGGGCGAGTCGCCACCGCACGCCCGAATCCACCTGCGTGGAGGGGTCAGGCCAAAGGGGGACACCGGTCCCCGAAACTAGTGGAGGCAGGAAACGACCCTCAGCTAGAAACCGGAGGCTCTGACATTTTATGTGGCGCAGCCCCTCGCTACACCCGCTAGGAAGGCACCACATAGGGTCAGGGAAACTGGCGCCAAGTTTACCAAGAGGAGGCCCGAGGCAGCCGGACAGAAGGGTTGGTAAGAAAGGCCAGACAAAGGACACACAAAGGGGGTCCTGTGAAGCGCTCCAAAGTTTTCTGGGAGTTGTCTGAGCCCCTCACCTGGTGAGCACAGTACGACGTGGGCAGCCGTTACCTGCAGACGTGGTCTGGATAATAAGAACTGTGAGTAAAGGCCCTGGACTGCCTCACTGACTCCGTGTCGTTACTGCTGCTGCCCTGCACCATCACCCCCATCCTCCGCATACACTGCCCTGAGGCTATACTCCTCCCGTGGGGAGTTATGCTACGCTCTGCTGCACCCACAACACCAGCCTCAGCGGTCTGCCCTGCAGCGGCGGTTCACTCTGACTGCAATCCACGGGTGACGTAGTCGGACATTTAAACATCAAAACCACATAAATAGTTCCGCCACTGGTTTGACCACCCTGAGCCACGGAACCGGGTCGCCACCACGAAGACTACAACCACCAGCATCCACCAAAAAGGGTCCGGCTCCGGGTGTCCCAAGGCCCAGGGGGTGCATCAGAACATTTTCATCACCTATCACAATCACCAATGGGACAAGGCAGGGATGTCCTCTGTCCCCTCTCTTATACATCCTAGTGACGGAGCACCTGCTCTCATCAATTCGCCATAACCCCAATATTAGGTGGATTGAGGTGGGAGGCACCGAGTACAAGTGCTCTCTATTTGCTTATGATGTCCTAGTATATATCACTCAATCACATATATCCATCCATGCTGTTATGGCTGAAATAGATCACTTTGTTACATGGTCAAATTTTAAAATCAATGCAGCGAAGTCTGAGGCCCTTGATGTCTCCCTCCCCAAATCCATATAGGATTCCATCCAGTCCAACTTTCCCTTTGCCTGGCCCTCACAGGGTATCAAGTACTTAGGAATTCCTATTCATAGAGACCTCTCCCATCTATGTTATCTTAATTTTGGGCCCTTTATTGAACAACTCCATACAGACCACGGTTGGCAAGTTAGAACTGTAATATTCACTACGTGAACCACTGGTGTTTTGTGGAAAAGCACATGTACACTGTGTTCCAAATTATTATGCAAAAAGTGTTTAGGAGTGATAAGGGAAGAATTTGTTTGTCAGTTAAACTCATTGATGGTGATGTGTGTCAGGGCTCTTTATATCACTGTAAGCAATTGCAGACACCTGTGCTAATTAGTTTGGCAGGTGTGTCCAATGAAAGGCAAGACTACTTAAGAAGGCTGTCTCACATTATTAAGCAGCCTACATTTTCTGCCAAAATGGGAAAGAAAAAGGATGTGTCGGCTGCTGAGAAGCAACAAATTGTGGAGTGTTTAGGTCAAGGCATGACTACAATCAACATTGTGCGATTATCAGGATGAAGTGTCTTGGCAATCAAGAAGTATGTAGCTGATTCACAGTACACACGTGTGCGTGCTGATAAGGGCAAATTGAGGACTCTTTCCTACAGGCAATTACGTCAGGTTAAAAGACCAGCGGCAAAAAAGCCTTGTCATAGCAGCAGACAAGTTTTTGAAGCTGCTGGTGCCTCCAACGTCCCCCGAACAACAAGATGCAGGGTCCTTCAGAGGTTTGCAGCTGTGCATACGCCATCCTGTCGACCTCCTCTATCCACTTCACACAAGCAGAAACGGCTCCAGTGGGCTAAACATTACATGAAGACTGATTTCAAAACTGTTTTGTTCACGGATGAGTGCCGTGCAGCGCTCGATGGTCCAGATGGATGGAGTGGAGGATGGCTGGTTGATGGACACCCCACGCAAACACGGCTACAGCGCCAACAAGGAGGAGGTGGAGTAATGTTTTGGGCTGGAATCATGGGGAGAGAGATTGTCGGCCCCTTTAGGATCCCTGAAGGCGCTAAAGATGAACTCCATAATGTATGTGGATTTTCTCAAACAGCACTTCCTGCCATGGTTCAAGAAGAAGAACCGTGTATTTCACAGCAAGATCATTTTTTTGCATGATAATGCACCATCTCATGCTGCACATAAAACATCTGCATCTCTGGCTGATATGGGCATAAAAGGGGACAAACTTATGGTGTGACCCCCATGCTCCCCTGACCTCTACCCCATTCAGAACCTCTGGAGCATCATCAAAAGGAGTGTCTATGATGGCGGGAGGCAGTTCACATCTAAGCAACACCTCTGGGAGGGTATTCTGTCCTCATGCAAAACAATTGAAGCAGAAACCATCCAAAACCTGACAAATTCAATGGACGAGAGAGTTCAGAAGCTCCTTTCGAACAAGGGGTCCTATGTGAAAATGTAACATCACCTAGAATAAAGTTTTGAGTTGAAAACTGTTTGATTTCAGTTTCTAATAACCTGCTAATGCTTATAATTTCAAAAATGACCATTTTTTTGGTCTTTATTAAAATGAAAAGGTTGATCGAAAAGTTTGGGGGATCTAAGAGTGTGGCAACCCAGTAGTCATGATTACTTTGAATTCTGACAATATGAGGGTCATGTTGCAGGAAGTGCAGCAAGAAGGCACTTATGTGTCTTGCGCATCTCGGAGCCCCAAAATTATTTTCCGGGCTAGATGCAGCTAAAAATTATTATTAATTTTAAATCTGGTGGAGCTTAGTATAGATGGCCTAATAGGATCAGTGCTGCTCACTGCTACAAAGCCCAAATTATTTTCCAGCCAAGATACAGATAAACATGATTAGTAATTTTAAATCTGGTGGAGCTTATTATAGATGGCCTAATAGAATCAGTGCTGCACACTGCTACAAAGCCCAAATTATTTTCCAGACAAGATACAGATAAACATGATTAGTAATTTGAAAGCTTAAAACGGTTGGTAGGGTGATTTTAACCAATCATCAAGCTTTTACTCTCCCCAGGATGACACAGGGGTAGAAAAGTCGTTTCGGATCCAGGAATTGTTCATCTTTATGAACGTGAGTCTGTCTACATTATCAGTGGAGAGCCGCGTGCGCTTATCTGTCAGCACACCACCAGCAGCGCTGAACACACGTTCAGACAGAACGCTGGCTGCGGGGCATGACAAGATCTCCAAGGCGTAAGTGGCTAGCTCCGGCCATTTATCCAGATTGGAAGCCCAAAAAGAGCAAGGGTCCAGTGACACAGTCATGGCTTCAATGTTTACTTGGAGATACTCCTGTACCATCATCTCTAGGCGTTGACTATGTGTCAGACTTCTTGTCTCCTGTGGCCTTGCAAAGGATGGGCTAAAAAAGTGGTGAAATGATTCCGCAAAATTGATGTTACCAGCAGATACTGTGGTTCTGTTACGGTTTGAGTGCTGAACACTTAACGGTCCCACGGTTGGCAAGTTGGAACTGTGAGATTCACTACGTGCACCACTGGTGTTTTGTGGAAAAGCACATGTAAGATTCTGCAACAGTCTCTGCTGATACTCCTGCATGCGTGCATCCCTTTCTATGGCAGGAATAATTTCGGCAAATTTACTTTTGTACCGGGGATCTAACAGTGTGGCAACCCAGTAGTCAGGATTATTTCTAATTCTCACAATTCGAGGGTCATGTTGCAGGTAGTGCAGCAAGAAGGCACTCATGTGTGTTGCGCATCCAGGAGCACCAAGTCCCTGTTGTGTTGGTGGCGAGGTAACAATCATGCTTCCTTCCTCTGTCCTCTCCCCCCAACCTCGCACAACAAAAATGTGATCAAGGTCTCCCTCATCTGATGAGTCTTCCGTCAGTTCGTCCTCCACTTCTTCCTGGGCTCCTGCACCTTCCTCACTAGTTTGGCTGCTACCATGCGCCCTGGTAAAACCATCTCCCCCACCCTCACATGCCTGCCGCCTTGGTGCTGCCGACCGTCTGGACCTTGCAGATGTTAGCCCTTCCGCATACAACTCCTCCTCCTCTACTTCCTCCACCTCCTCTTGTGCCACCACCTGACTCCGAATTCTGTTTAACATGTGCTCCAGCATGTAAATCACCGGAATAGTCATGCTGATAATGGCATCGTCAGCACTAAACATCTTCGTCGCCATTTCAAAACTGTGCAGAAGGGTGCATAGGTCCATGATCTGAGACCACTCCTCCAGCGTGATTTGCCCCACCTATGGATCTCGTTGGCCCAGGCTATACGTCAGAACGTATTGCACCAGGGCTTGTCGGTGCTGCCACAGTCGCTGCAACATGTGCAGAGTTGAATTCCACCGGGTAGGCACATCGCATTTTAGCCGGTGAAGTGGCAGGCCCAATGACTTCTGTAGGGATGTAAGTCGCTGAGCTGCGGGATGCGAACGGCGGAAGTGAGCACACAGCGACCGTGCCCTCTGCAGAAGGCCATCTAGTCTGGGATAGTGGGCTAAAAATTGCTGGACAACCAGGTTCAACACGTGAGCCATACAAGGCACGTGTGTGACATTGCCCCGGCGAAGGGCCGCACCCAGGTTTGCAGCATTGTCGCACACGGCCTTCCCTGGTTTCAGGTCCAGTGGAGACAACCATTCATGAAATTGGTTCTCCAGAGCTGACTGTCACACACAGAGTTTCTCAAAGAAGCGGTGATGTTGTGTGCGACATGCTGGTGGAGCGCAGGCACACCTTTCTTTGAGAAGTAGTGCCGACTGGGCTTCTGGTACTGGGGCACTGCGATGGACATAAGGTCTCGAAAATCCTCTGTGTCCACCAGGCGGAAAGGCAGCATTTCTGTACCCAAGAGCTTGCAGATGGTGAAATTCAACCTCTTAGCTTTCTCATGGCTAGGAGGAAATGGTCTTTTACTTGTCCACATCTGAGGGACCGAGGGCTGGCTATTGTGCTTAGATGGGGTTGATAAGGGTGTCCCCGGCAAACTGCCGGTCTGTGAGGAAGATGCAGGCGGACATGTCAGGTTGCCTTGATCCAAAGGTGATGCTATCGATGTCGGACAGCGCTCAACACCAGCTGGTGTTACCACCTCCAAAGACAATGATGACCTGCCAATCACGCTGGCTGTTGCGGGTAAAGAGGTGGCAGGTCTGCGCCTCAAAACAGGTGTGACTGCTGTCCCCCCAGTCACAGAGGATGAAGAGGCCGCGGATGCACAAGATATGGCAGACGGTGGTTGGCCCGGCCGGCTAAGCCGCATTGTAGCACACTGAGCTTCCCACTGCAACTTATGCTTCATGTCCATGTGCCGGTTCATGCATGAAGTACTCAAACTATGTATTTTTTGGCATCTACTTAGCTTTTGCTGACAAATGTTACAGATAACACGAGTTGGGTCATCTTTATCGATCTGAAAAAATGCCCAGGCTATGCAAGGCTTAGCACCCATGCGACCTGAAGAGCCACCACGACTTGTGGTGAGAGGCAGAGTTGTGTTTGAGGATGCAGTTGTTGACGTGCTTCCAGTACTACGTCTCTGTCCAGGAAGGCGCAACCTAACCTCGTCGTCACTAGCATCTTCCTCCACCTCCTCTGCTGACCTCATCTCTTGGCTGACTGTGGGTTGACAGTAAGTGGGATCTCCAACCTCATCATCATCACCCTGTGCGTTATCACACCCGTCGTCCTCAGAGCCAACCTGTTCCTGCCCTGACAAAAAACTAAAGTTGTCGCTCCAATCAGGTATTTGAGTGTCATCATCGTCTTCCTCATTGTCTCCATCAACAGGAGTTACAGTTTGGGAATGAGGGTCTACATTATGGTCAGAACCTTCTGCGTCTGGTCCTGGATCCGACTCATAAAGATTCTGGGCATCAGTGCTGATCATTTCCTCGTCTGGATTCACAGAAGCGCTGGAGTCGAAATCTGATTCCCAGGCTATAGTATGAGTAAACAGCTCTGCAGACTCAACCATCTGTTCTACCTCATACTCAGACGGGCAGCTGGAGATTTGGGAGCTGTGAGGAAGCAAGTGCGATTGGGGTGACACCTTTGAGGACTGGAGTATTTGTGATGTTGAAGTTGATGTGGAGGAGAGCCCACTTAAAGGAGCACTTGATATCCGTTGAAGCACCTGCTGTTTTTGTGCCTCATCTGGAATTTGTAGCGATTGGCGTGGCCGTAAGAAAGGGATCTTATCACATTGTCCGCTAAAAGAAGTAGACATTTTAGTTTGGCTGGAAGATGGTCTTTCTTCTGCAGATGTTACTGTTGCTTTAACACCTACCCCACGGACACAACCTTTTTTCCCCTTCCCAACATGCCTATTCCCCTTTCTACCAGCAGCAGGCCTTTTTCCACTCATTTTTTTGGTTAACTAATTCACAACTCTGGAGTTGTTTGCACAAAAAAACAATGGTTGGGAACCGAGCAGAGCTGAGTGGCCAAACTGTGGTATTAGGCCAAAACTATTGGCTGGGTTAGATGGAGAAAAAAATTATATTCGATTTGCAACCTGATGGAGGTCAGTATAGATGGACTAATTGAACAAGTCCCACACTCAGCTAGAAGCCCAAATATTTTTTCAGAGGTAGATGCAGAAAAAAAATATATTCAATTTGCAACCTGATGGAGGTCAGTATAGATGGACTAATAGAGAAAGTCCCACACACTGCTAGAAGGCCAAGTATTTTTTCAGAGCTAGATGCAGACAAAAAATTATTTTGAATTTGCAACCTGATGGAGGTCAGTATAGGTGGACTAATAGAACAAGTCCCACACACTGCTAGAAGGCCAAATATTTTTTCAGAGCTAGACGCAGAAAAAAATTATATTCAGTTTGCAACCTGATGGAGGTCAGTATAGATGGACTAATAGAACAAGTCCCACACACAGCTAGAAGCCCAAATATTTTTTCAGAGGTAGATGCAGAAAAAAATGATATTCAGTTTGCAACCTGATGGAGGTCTGTATACATGGATTAATAGAACAAGTCCCACACACAGCTAGAAGCCCAATATTTTTTCAGAGCTAGATGCAGAAAAAAAATTATTTTTAATTTGCAACCTGATGGAGGTCAGTATAGATGGACTAATAGAGAAAGTCCCACACACTGCTAGTAGGCCAAATATTTTTTCAGAGCTAGATGCAGAAAAAAATTATATTTAATTTGCAACCTGATGGAGGTCAGTATAGATGGACTAATAGAGAAAGTCCCACACACTGCTAGAAGGCCAAATATTTTTTCAGAGCTAGATGCAGATAAAAATTATTTTTAATTTGCAACCTGATGGAGGTCAGTATAGATGGACTAATAGAGAAAGTCCCACACACTGCTAGAAGGCCAAATATTTTTTCAGAGCTAGATGCAGAAAAAAATTATATTCAGTTTGCAACCTGATGGACGTCAGTATAGATGGACTAATAGAACAAGTCCCACACACAGCTAGAAGCCCAAATATTTTTTCAGAGGTAGATGCAGATAAAAATTATTTTTAATTTGCAACCTGATGGAGGTCAGTATAGATGGACTAATAGAGAAAGTCCCACACACTGCTAGAAGGCCAAATATTTTTTCAGAGCTAGATGCAGATAAAAATTATTTTTAATTTGCAACCTGACGGAGGTCAGTATAGATGGACTAATAGAGAAAGTCCCACACACTGCTAGAAGGCCAACTATTTTTTCAGAGCTAGAAGCAGAAAAAAATTATATTCAGTTTGCAACCTGATGGAGGTCTGTATAGATGGATTAATAGAACAAGTCCCACACACAGCTAGAAGCCCAATATTTTTTCAGAGGTAGATGCAGAAAAAAAATATATTCAGTTTGCAACCTGATGGAGGTCTGTATAGATGGATTAATAGAAAAAGTCCCACACACAGCTAGAAGCCCAATATTTTTTCAGCGGTAGATGCAGAAAAAAAATATATTCAGTTTGCAACCTGATGGAGGTCAGTATAGATGGACTAATAAAGAAAGTCCCACACACTGCTAGAAGGCCAAATATTTTTTCAGAGCTAGATGCAGAAAAAAATTATATTCAGTTTGCAACCTGATGGAGGTCAGTATAGATGGACTAATAGAACAAGTCCCACACACAGCTAGAAGCCCAAATATTTTTTCAGAGGTAGATGCAGATAAAAATTATTTTTAATTTGCAACCTGATGGAGGTCAGTATAGATGGACTAATAGAGACAGTCCCACACACTGCTAGAAGGCCAAATATTTTTTCAGATCTAGATGCAGATAAAAATGATTTTTAATTTGCAACCTGATGGAGGTCAGTATAGATGGACTAATAGAGAAAGTCAAACACACTGCTAGAAGGCCAAATATTTTTTCAGAGCTAGATGCAGAAAAAAATTATATTCAGTTTGCAACCTGATGGAGGTCAGTATAGATGGACTAATAGAACACGTCCCACACACTGCTAGAAGCCCAAATATTTTTTCAGAGCTAGATGCAGAAAAAAATTATATTCAATTTGCAACCTGATGGAGGTCAGTATAGATGGACTAATAGAATGATGCTATGCCCAAAAGATTTTACTTCACTAGGTGCAGTAAAAAATTGGTATTCTATACACAGGTGGTATATCTTGCAACACAGATAGGCTACTCCACTGACTAACACACTCTGCAATAGGCCAAAAAGGATTAGCTTTGCTAGAATCAGCCAAATGCTGTGAAAAAAACTTGCACAGCACTGGCACAGACCTGCCTGGCAAAAACTGATAGGAACTGATGTAACCTAGTCCTGAAAAGGACTGCAATTACAATTAGTCTTTACTCCCACAATCTATCTATTTAAGAGCACAGACCTGCCTGATAAAAGTCATAGGAAATGCTGTAACCTAGTCCTTAAAAGGACTGCAATCACAACTATTCCCTACTCCCAAGCTATCTGTAGATTTGTGTGAAAATTGGCTTGAAATTAACAAGGTATAGCGCACACAGCAACAGCGGTGCCGTCTAACACGCAGCTGCAGCAGTGAGAAAATGGTGGCGACGGGGAAAATGGCTTGGTCTTATAGGGCAAGGACATGTGACATACACTGCCAATGACACATGCCCTTGCTTGTGTGAAAAACAGCAGTGCGCTCCGTGTGTGCGCTGCTGATAGGCTGACAGACTGCACCTCCCCACTGCAAATGCGGGAAAGAGAAAAAAAAATGGAGATCTTCATTATTCCTGCAGAGATCCATCCCCTGCCCCTCCCCCCACCCCGCTGTACACTCAAACTGCGTATTAACATTAATTTTCATCATTACTGAGAAAAAATCCAGTTATGATTTTGGTGCACGAACAGTTATCGAACATAACCTCGAACAGCCGAATTTTTCTCAAATCGTTCGTGTTCGCCGAACGGCTCGAACACCGCCCAAAACAGCTCGAATTTGAGATTGGCTTACAGTTCGAGTAGAACAACGCTCATCTCTACTTGTAATCTGATTCTCAATTGTTCTTGGGTGGTAGCCCTGATTCAAAAAGGTCTTTCTGAGGCCACCAATGTGTTTGTCTCTATCCATAGGGTTGGAACGTATCTGATTTTATCTGATGGCTTGGCTGTAGACAATAGAGTTTTTATGTGCTTTGGATGGAAACTGTCCCATTTATGGTATGTTGGCTTCCGGTACAGGGATGTCTCTATTTCATTGTTCTGTAGCTTAATGATGGTGTCCAAAAAGTTAATTTCAGTACAGGAGTAGATGAGTGTTAGGTTTATGGTGGGATGAAATTGATTAAAGTGTTCATGGAACGTCTTTAGCTGTTGCTCAGACTCTGTCCAGATGATTAAAATATCATCAATGTAGCGATAGTAGGCCAGAGGCCATTAACCTACCACTCAACTACTACTATACTGAAATTAACTTTTCTGCAGTGCTTCCAGCTTGTGACTGATGTTGTCGTTTAGAGATGAAGGCGGAGAAGGAGGTCCAGGAAGTGCTGTAAAAGGTGTGGGAAACCCTGACTTGAACCAGGGCCCGCAATCCTCGGCATCAGTAGCACGTGCTCTGTCCTAGGGTCGGTCTGGGTCCCAGCTTTCACAATAATGTGCCATCATAGAAATGTAGCTTTCCTTGCCACAAGCACCTTCCCATGTGTCCGTGGTTAAGTGTACCTTCCCAGTAACTGCGTTGGTGATGGCATGGGTAATGTTATGGGACATATGCTTGTGTATAGCAGAAATGGAGAAAATAATGGAGGCTGGGGACCGAGTACTGAGGGACAGCCACCGACATGAGGTTTTGGAAAGCTTCTGTCTCCACAAGCCTAAATGTCAACTTTTTAGAGGGCATGCAGTCTGGAAATGTGACCATTTAATATTGTGGTCTGTGAGTTGGTAGCTACGTATTTGCGCTTGCTTTTCAAGGACTGGGGTAGGGACAACTGAATTCTGCCCTGGGAAAAGGACATAGACGGAGTTGCTGATGGTGGTTGCAAGTGTGCAATAACAGGTGCAGGGTGGGAGGCATTTTTGCCCTTGTCATGGACAGGGGATTGGCATGCACATGCAACAGGCGAAGATGTAGTTGTGTCACCCCCAGACACTGTTTCTGGACCCTGGCGTTTGGCCCAACTAGTCGGGTGCTTTGCTGTCATGTGCCTGAGCTTGCTGGTGGTGGTCTGGCTGATAGTTGTGCTGCCCCTGCTGATGCTGACATGGCAGATGTTGCAAATGGACTTTTTTGGGTTAACTGGACAGTCTTTTAAAAAGCGTCAGATTCGGAAAGAGACAACCCTTGGACTAGCAACTTCCCTTGTGTTCGTGTCCTGGGACACAGTTGCTCACTTGTGTCTTTGGCCACCCCACTGCCTTCTTCTGCCTGCTGCAGTGCTGTGGACACCTCTTCCTCAGCGTTGCTGTCCTTGTTCAATGTTACCGTCACAGGTTGGGTCAGTGACTTCATCATCCAACACCTCATGTTCCTCTTCTGCACCCTGGTCCTCCTCCTGAGTTGCTAGCAATTGTGTCTCATCATCATTCACCTCTTGCGAAAGGAATTGCAGTTTTACACAGTCGCCTTCTTCTGACCGTGGCTGCTCAAATATTTGGGCATCACTACATGCAATCACCTCATGTCCCGCTTAAAGCGTGCAGGGTGAGAGACCAAAATCTGTAAATGGAAATGTGAACAGCTCTTCGGAGTGTCCAAGTGTGATATCACTAGTCTCTGAGAATTCGGCATGGTGGGAGGAGGGAGGATCAGGGTGATGATTATGTGGTCCAGACTCACAGCTACTGAGACTGGACTGTGTGGAAGACAGGGTGCTGCTGGCAAACTGAAAGGAAGCATTATCTGCTATCCAACCAACAACCTTTTCACACTGGTCTGGCTTCAAGAGTGGTGTACTGCACCCCCCTACAAAGTGGGACAGGAAGCTAGGTCTACATGATGTTCGTGTTTGTTGTGCTTCCGCAGCAAGCACAGTTTGACCTTGCCCCCGGCCTCAGCCTCTGCGCTCATCATCAGCATCAAGTCCGCTTCCCTGACCCCAATCATGCTATTTGCCCATTTTAAATTATGTATGATATTTTGCTGCTTCAAAAAAACTGTCAGTATTATTATCGCAGTAAAATTTGCCCACCTCAGATGGACTTGTTACACTACAGTAGGAAAATAGCGATCCTCTTGCTTACCGGCCAAGTCTGGATGTATGTTTTTAACACACAACTGTGTCAGTTCTAACTGCTTATAATATTTTTCTGTTTCAAAAAAATGTCAATATTATTATTGCAGTAAAATTTTCACGTCTCGTTGGACTTGTTACCCTGCAGTAGGAAAAAAGCGATGCTCTTGGTTACTGATCAAGTCTGGATGTATGTTTTCAATGCACAACTGTCGCAAATTAAATGGTGTATAATATTTTTCTGCTTCTAAAAAATTTCAGTTTTATAATTGCAGTAAGATTTGACCACCTCAGATGAACTTGTTTCCCTGCAGTAGGAAAATAGCGATGCTCTTGGTTATCGGCCAAGTCTGGATGTATGTTTTAAACGCACAACTGTCACAGTTTAAATGACATATAATATTTTGATGCTGAGAAAACTTTGCAGTATTTGTATCACAGCAAATTTAGCAGTCCTCTGATGGACTTTTTCACTGCTTGTACTATATAGCGAAGCTATTCAAATCTACCATATCAGACTGTATGCTTTTAATGCCAAAATGGACCAGTATAAATGGTGTATTATATTTCTTTTCACAAAAATAAACAGGATTAAGAGCAAAAAGAATATATTTATCCCTCAGAAGGGCTATTGATATGAGTTACAGCAGAAAGGACATACAATGATCCCTATCCTGTCCTACACTATTCCTCCACAAACTCTCCCTAACAGCAGTATTAATATTGATTAGAATGAGCCCTTACAAGGGCTGTTGTTGCAGATAAAATAAATAAAATTGTTGTGGAATCTCTGCCTAAACGCAGGTAAAATTCTCTCCCATGCTCAGCTGCAGCACGTCTCCCTACTCTGCCTGTGTACAGGATATACTGTGATGAGCATAGGGTCCCAGGCCTTATATAGACCCCATGACGCAATGTTGCCAGCAAATCACACTAATGCCACTACCAAAATGACTACAGCATTACTGTGACTAGCAGGCAATCCCCTCATGATTATTGCTTACCTAAAAAAGGTCAAACATGTGGGGTTGGGACTCGAGCTTCTGCCCGAACATTTAAAAAATAATCACCACGCAATGAGTATCTTCAGCACAGTGATGCTCAGGCGAGTCATGAGTAGTGACGAGCATGCTCGCTCATCACTAAAGCTTACCTCACCCTCACTGATTATGTCTCGCTGGTGATCTTGAAGTCTGAATCTTGGTCAGAACCAAAAGCTATAATAAAAGTGACAATGTCAAGAACATTTTAGTTTCTCAGCATTTGAGCAAAGTAACTCAAGCTTCCTGGATTTAATAGTGAAAAATTTCTTCAAGAAATATACCTGCTTGAGGAGTTTGATAATTATGGCCAGGAAAGTGTCTGAAGATTTCAACCATTCTTATGTGGTCAAGCACATACTCCAGGCTTTGAAAGAAAACCTGAATATTCCACTTGAGTGTCGTCTGATTTGCAATGTTGCACGCTTCTTGAATTTAACACTGCATATGTTGGAGCATCTGTACGAGCTGACTGATTATATATATAGCATGTACAAACTGGAGTCGATGAAGGACACGTATTGCCTACTTAAGCCCTTCAATGAAGCTGCTACATTTGTCAACATTGTCATCCCCCTCAAATTTATATTGGAAAAAAACACTCACAGAGATTTTGGAAGAACATAAACTTGAACATAGTCTTCACTGCCCTGGGGCTTTTAGGGATTCACAATGTGTTATATGCTGCAAAGTGTTAAGGAGGTAGAGATGAGGAGGAGTAGCAGGTAGATTTAAAGGGTAGATTGAGCTATTTCAGGCACTGTCAGAGGACAAGGTGAAATAGATCATGGCAATGATGATGCTAATCATGGCAACCATCATCACAGCGGGATGCTGACTGTGAATCAACAGAAGCCTTGGTCATGGCAAGCTGTATCCTTGATTGTTTGTGGTCTGACAGGTGCATCTTTAACACTAGGCAAAGGGATGACTATTAGATAGCCATATTTTTAGGTGATCACTATAAAAGAAAAATGGGGGACTTTTTCTGGATTCCATAAAAATTCTAAATTGGTTAGGATAATTTAGCTGTATTCTTTGCTTGGTGAAGATTTTACAAAGCAGACCCTTGTTGACCACATATCTGTACAGGAGACCACTCTAACTTCTATGCAAAGCAAACACTTCCGTGCTAGTGCCAATACTAGTACAACAACAATTAACTCAGCAGCAGCATTTATTTTACATAAGGGACCAGATGTTTCATCTGCATTTACACCAACCTGACACAGTTTAGCAAAAAGAGATGCATCATTTAAACTTCCAGGTTCAGTCATGCATGGACTTTGTCCTTTCTCCGATAGACACCTTGAATCCGATCTCAGGCGCTTCCGGGTCAGCAAGAATGAGTCCAGTTTACTATCGTCTTACTGTCATGTCCAGCTTCCAGTGTCTTTCGGATTTGTCAAAATTTATCAGACATACGTATATCAGTGCAGGTTTTCATTCACCTAAAGCTGATAACAATGATTTGATCAGCCATAAGATTTGCCTGCCAGTTCATTGTTTTCTCCTCCTCCTCCATCTCTTCCTCCTCATTTCCCTCCTCAGCCCATCCCTGCCGGAGAAACAGGACAAAGCTTGGGTGGGTACTAGCCTCTATTGCTCTAGCAACTAGCTCCTGTTTCTCCTCCTCAGCCTCCACCTCCTCATTGTTTCCTAATCTGCACTGGGCAGATGAGATGAGGCTGGGCTGGGTACTATCTCCCTGTCTCATGTCTTCCTATGTCTCCACCTGGTCCGTATGCAAAGCTTGAGCTTTAATTGTGAGCAGCGACTCTTTAAGTAGGCATGGAAGTGGGATCGTTTCACTGACTATGGAGACATCGCCGCTCACCATCTTTGTGGACTCCTCAAAGTCATGGAGAACTTCAAAAATGTCAGACATTCATACACACTCTTCAGTTGCTATGTGCGGAGGTTAACCAGAATACCGACAGGCGTGTTGGAGCTGGTACTCAACAATTGGCCTCTGCTGCTCACAAAGCCTTGCCAGCATGTGCAATGTGGAGTTCCAGTGCCTGGGCACATCACACACCAGTCAGTGAGCTTGCACTTGCATGCGCTGTGGCAGAGCTGCCACTGCAGCACAAGTTGAGGAAATGGGCGCTCACAGCTGCAAAAGCCATAGATCTGTCTGGTCTGTTATTCCTTTAAGTAACTCTGCTGTGGAGTGCGGTTGGTCTCCTAGACAAATTAGCTTCTGCAGAGCTTGTTGCCGCTTCGCTGAGGCAGTGCTGCAGAGCTTGCAGCTTCCGGCTGATGTGGACGTTGTGCTTTGAGATAACACATCATAGATGGAGAATGAGGAGGAGCATGAGGGTGTGCAGGAACTGGTGTAGGAGGTGGAGGAAACCCTGACTGAAGTATGGCCAGTAATTCTTGGTATCGGGAGCCCATGTGCCATGCCAGGGTGAGACTCTGCCCTGGCCTCCACAATGTTCACCCAGTGTGCCATCAGTTAAATGTCATGTCCCTGGCCACAAGCGCTTGTCCATGTGTCGGTCATTAGGTTGACAATCCCAGTAACCATGTTGATAAGGGCACAGATAATGTTCCTGGACATGTGATGGTACAAGGTGGGCATGCCACACCAGGAGAAAAAGGGCGGCTGGGGACCGAGTGTCGAGGGACGGCTGCCGCCATGAGTCTGCGGAAATCTTCTGTGTCAACAAGTCTAAATGGCAACATTTCCATGGCAAGCAACCTGGAAATATACCAGTTTAACATTTGAGTGTTAGAACCCTCCTGTTAGTTTTTGCTATCTTGTGTTTTGCGGTCACGTGACCATCTGCCTATTTATTCCAGCTCCGCCCCTCTGGCTTTGCTGGACTTCAATGTTGTTTGACTGTCTCTCTAGCCAGGTGCTTCGGTGCCTATCTCTGTCTAGTTCGCTTGGTCCTCTGGGACCTCTAGTTTGTTTTGTCTGTTTGTCTTTTGTGCTCTGCATCTACTTCTGTTTAGGAGGTGTCCCATTTTTGTCCCAGTCCTTAGTTCTTTTAGGGACCCCTCCCTTAACTCTTTAGGTCTTCGTTCAGACTAGCCGAGGACTAAGGCGGGTCTGTTCACAAGGAACAGGCAGCCCGCTACATCGCAGGGATTCAGCTTAGTCTTACTGTAGGGACAGCTTTCCCCTATCTTTCCTTAGTTTATGTTGCAGATCATAACAGTAAGACCAGCCCAAAAAAAAAAAAAACCTAAAAGGAAAGAAATTCGGGGATCAGTATGGTTTCCGTCCAGGAGTTGGCTCAACTCCTGCAGGGATTGTCTGTGGAGGTGGCCGAGCTTCAGCAACATGTGAGTAGCTGTCCTGGAGCGAATTTTGTTGAACCCAAGGTAGGACTGCCTGATTTTCTTTATGGTAAACAGCAAGATTTTTTTCCCTTTAAAAATGCTTGTTTGTTATATTTTCGTTTGATTCCAAGATCTTCTGGGAATGAATCACAGCGCATTGGTTTTATTATGTCTCTTTTGCACAAAGAACCACAGGGTTGGGCCTTTTCTCTCCAGCCTAATGATCTGTGTTTAAGTTCTGTTGAAGAATTTTTTTCTGCTATGAGGCTATTATATGACGATCCTGATCGAATCTCATCTGCTGAATCGGGACTTAGACGTTTGAATCAGGGGTCATATGATGTAGAAAATTATTGCACACACTTCAGGAGATGGGCTTCAGAAGTTAAATGGAATGATTCTGCGCTAAGATGTTTATTTCTTGCTGGTCTGAGTGAAAGGGTTAAGGATTTGCTAATTGCATTCCCTGCACCTGAGACTCTGCAAGAAGCTATGCAGTTAGCTGTTCGTGTGGACAGGAGACTGAGGTCCAGGGTTAATGATGTAAAAACTCCTGTAACTTCAGGTCCTAGTTCCCAGAAAATCTGCTCTGACAGCAGAGAACCAATTGAGGTTGGGGCAATGTCACTCTGCTCTCAGGAAAGAGATCGGAGATTCGCCAAAGGTTTGTGTCTTTATTGTGGTAAAGATGAACATTTGATTAACTATTGTGAGCGTCGTTTAAGTAAAGAAAAAAAAAAGGTCAGTTACACCCGTATAGCTTGTTTACGCTCTGCAGGAGTGTTTCTTTCTGGGAGTACTACTCTGCAGTGAGATTTGATTGAATTTTAGGTATTTGTGGATTGTGGTTCAACACTTAATGTGATTGATAAAGGGTTTTTGGAAAACCTTAAATTGAAATCCAAACCTTTGTCATCACCTATTTCTGTGGTTGCAATTGATAACACTCCTGTGAAATGTATTACTCACAAGACTGCTGCATTTCCTCTCACTATCAATGGAGATCACCAAGAAAATTTGGACTTGGTTGTTTGGGATAATTTGCTCTCTCCAGTTGATCTAGGATTGCCTTGGTTAAGACTGCACAATCCTTTATTGGACTGGTCTACTAATGTGATTAAGTCTTTGAGTCCGAAGTGCTATGATAACTGTTCTAATGGTTGCATTGCGGCTGTGGAAAAGGGGGAATTACCTGTACATATTCAAGATTTTTGGAGGGTTTTTTAGGAGGAGGAGTCGCAAGTTTTACCTACTCATAGGGATTATGATTGTGCCATTTAGTTTGTTCCGGGTACTACCTTTCCCAAAAGTCGCTTGTTTAATCTTACTATCCCTGAAAGAAAGGTCTTGGAGGAGTACAAACAGACTAGCCTGGCTGCTGGTCACATTAGACCTTCTAAGTCACCTGTGGCAGTTGGATTCTTCTTTGTTAAAAAAAAGGACGGCGGTTTACGTCCATGTCTGGATTTTCGCGAAATTAATAAGATTACCGTGCGCAATTCCTACCCATTGCCGTTAATTTCTGACTTGTTTAACCAGTTAGTGGGGGCCAAGTGGTTCTCCAAAATTGATCTCCGGGGGGCATACAATTTGTTACGTGTGAAGGAGGGTGATGAATGGAAAACTGTTTTTATCACTCCGGTAGGTCACTTTGAGAGTCTGGTGATGCCTTTTGGTCTTACCAATGCACCTGCATTTTTTCAGAACCTCATTAATGACATCCTTAGACCTTTGATTGGTAAGAATGTGGTTGTGTATTAGGATATTTTGACTTATTCACCAGATCTCGAGTCCCATTGGCAGAGTGTATGTGAAGTTTTGCAGTTATTGAGTGATAATTCACTCTTTGCTAAGCTGGAGAAATGTGAATTCGCTGTGCAGAAAATTAGTTTTTTGGGCTACTTTGTCTCCAGCGAGGGCTTTGAGATGGACCCTGTGAAGGTTCAGGCTGTGCAGGAATGGCCTAGGCCTATTGGTTTGAAATCCATTCAGAGATTTTTGGGTTTTGCCAATTATTACAGGAAATTCATTAAGAATTTTTCTGTAACTGCTAAACTTCTAACCGATCTCACCAGGAAACGTGCGAATACAGTCCAGTGGACTACTGAGGCCATTGAAGCATTTGAGTATCTCAAAGAGAGGTTCAGTTCTGCCCCTATCCTTATGCAGCCTGATGAGACCAAGCCATTTTTGGTCGAGGTTGATGCTTCATTAGTTGGGGTCGGAGCAGTTTTGTCTCAAGAGAACAAGGGTGGAGTACATCCTTGTGCATTTTTTTCCAAAATTTTTTCGGAAACCGAACTAAATTATGATGTTGGAAAACGGGAATTGATGGCTATTAAACTTGCGTTTGAACACTGGTGTCATTTTTTGGAAGGCACTAGATTTCCTATTCAGGTTTTCACAGATCATAAGAATTTGATCTATCTGGATGCTGCCAAGCGTTTGAACGCCCGTCAAGCTAGGTGGGCACTTTTTTTTTCTCGGTTTCATCTTTCTGTTACCTATATCCCTGGTACTAACAATGTTAAAGCTGATGCTTTATCTCGCAGCTTCTCTCCTATGGTCGGTGCCGAGGAGGAGGAGAGCATTTTGCAGAAAGGAGTTGTGGTGGCAGCTTTGGACTCCGTTTTGGAGAATGGGATTCTGAATGCTCAAGATGATGCTCGATCTAACACTCCTCAAGGGAGGTTGTTTGTGCCTAGAGCCTTTAGGAGAGATTTGTTTGTGGAGTGTCATGAGTCTCGGTTGGCAGGTCATCCACGAGTTTCTGAGACTAAAAGACTTATCAGTCGCAGTTTTTGGTGGCCTGGATGGCAGAAGGAAATCATCAAGTAGGTGCGTCAGTGTACTGTATGTGCTAGGTCAAAGGCTTCACATACTCCTGCTGCGGGGTTGCTTTGTCCTCTGGAGGTTCCCAGTGCGCCTTGGACGCATCTCACTCTGGATTTTATTACTGACCTTCCTGTGTCCGAGGGTTTTACTGTCATCTGGGTGGTCGTGGACCGTGTTTGTAAGATGTGTCATTTGGTTCCATTTATTAAGTTGCGCTGCGCCACGACACTCGCTAAGGCGTTTGTTAAGGAGATTGTCAAGCTCCATGGTGTTCTCATAAATATTGTTTTTGATAGAGGACCTCAGTTTGTGGCTCGCTTTTGGCGTGCTTTTTGTGACAGGTTGGGAGTCCATTTGTCATTTTCGTCTGGTTATCATCCTGAGTCGAATGGACAGACTGAAAGAAAGAACCCGGATGTAGAACAGTTTTGGCGTTGTTTTGTGGTGGACAATGAAGAGGTGTGGTCTGAGTTTCTACCTCTTGCAGAATTTGCTCTAAACAATCATACATCCTCCTCTGCTTGGTGTTCTCCTTTTTTTTGTTGTACTGGGAGACATCCGTCTTTTGGTTCATTTTCCAAATTGGGGTCGGCGGTGCCGGAGGAGGAGAATTTTTCCAGGGATTTGGAGAGAGTTTGGACTAATGTACGTTGTAACCTGCAAGAGGTTAACAAGAAGTCCAAGAAGTATTTTGACAGGAAACGTAAAGAGGTTTTGTTTACTGTGGGTGACATGGTTTGGTTGTCCTCGAAGAAGCTGCGGTTGAGGATTCCCTCTAAAAAACTGGGTCCTAAGTTTGTGGGTCCATTTAAAGTGCTTCAGGTTGTTAACCTGTCTGCTGTTAGGTTGGATGTCCCTAGTTCCTGGAAGATTAATTCTGTGTTTCATGTTTCCTTGTTGAAAAAGGCTGACTTATCTAATAGGGACGCCACTGTCACAGTTCCTCCTGTGGTGGAAGACGGCGAATATGAAATTTCTCGTATTTTGAATTCTAGATGGCATAGAGGGAAATTACAGTATCTTGTCTCCTGGATGGGTTTCGGTCCCGAAGACAACTCGTGGGTAAGGACGGATGATGTCTCTGCTCCTAGGCTTGTTAAAGCTTTCCACTGGAGGTTTCCTGAAAGGCCTGCTCCTGGAGAATCCGGAGGATCCTCATAGAAGAGGGGGTACTGTTAGAACTCTCCTGTTAGTTTTTGCTATCTAGTGTTTTGCGGTCACGTGACCATCTGCCTATTTATTCCAGCTCTGCCCTTCTGGCTTTGCTGGACTTCAGTGTTGTTTGACTGTCTCTCTAGCCAGGTGCTTTGGTGCCTATCTCTGTCTAGTTCGCTTGGTCCTCTGGGACCTCTAGTACATTTTGTCTGTTTGTCTTTTGTGCTCTGCATCTACTTCTGTTTAGGAGGTGTCCCATTTTTGTCCCAGTCTTCAGTTCTTTTAGAGACCCCTCCCTTAACTCTGTAGGTCTTCATTCAGACTAGCCGAGGACTAAGGCAGGTCTGTTCACAAGGAACAGGCAGCCCGCTACATCATAGGGATTTAGCTTAGTCTTACTGTAGGGACAGCTTTCTCCTATCTTTCCTTAGTTTATGCTGCAGATCATAACATTGAACCTGTGTTTGGGTGGCTGGAAACTTTCTCTTTTGTCCAATGCCTGGGGTAGGGACAGCTGAACGCTGTGCAGGGACAAGGATTTGGAAGTGCATGATGATGGTGCATCAGAATGTGCAAGAACAGGTGCAGGGTGGGAGGCATCTGTGTCAATGTCCTGGATAGGGTATTATGAAGCACCTAGTACATAGGAAGAGGCAGTGGTGTCATCCACTGGCACCAATCGTGGACCCAGGCATTTGACCCTCCAAGTTAGTTGCTTAGATGACATGTGCCTGACCAAGTTGGTGGTGGTTAGGCTCTTTGTGGTCAGGACCCTGCTAATCTTGGCATGGCACAGGTTGCAAATTACAATATTTTTTTGTCTCAGATCTTTCTTAAAAAAGTCCCAGACTAGGGAACACCTAAATCTTTGACTTAGAAATTCACAAGTGTTGGTGTCCTGTGGAACAATTGCCCGCCTATTCCGTCTGGTCTCCCCACTGCCTCTTCCTTTCTGTTTTGGTGCTACTGATCCCTCCCCCTCAGCATTGCTGGCCTTGCTCTGCATGCCAGCTTCCCAGGTTGGGTCGATGACTTCGCTATCCATCAGCTCGCCTTCTACAACCGCAACCTAGTCATCTTCACTTGGTGAGTTAACAACAACCTAACTTATCAGCAACTGTGTGTCATCATGATCCTCCTCTTTAGACACAATTTGCCATACTCCACCGTCATCTTCTTGTGGTCGTTTTGTGCATCATTAAACAACATGTCCTCCTGTCCCTCTTGGAACATGCAGGGTGAGAGGCCACAATCAAGAAATTGTGTTGTAAAGAGTTCCTTGGAGTTTCCCAGTGTGGGATCACTAGTCTACTGGGACTCAATATGGTGGGAGGAAGGAGGATCAGGGTGAGGATTAAGTGATTCAGACTGTTGGCTGGTGAGACCCTACTGTGTGGAAGACAGGTTTTGCTGCCAAGCATGCTGAAAGCATTATCTGCTATCCAACCGACCATCTGTTCACACTGCTCTGGTTTCAGAAGTGGTGTACTGTGCCTCCCTGCAAAGTGGATGGGCATGTATCTTGTGCTCCAGCAACAGGCGTAGTCACACTTGCCTTACATCCTCGGCGTCTGCATGCACCATCTTCAGCGCTTCTGCATACCTGTCCCTTACCACACGCCTTACACATTTTCTAATGCTAGGTCTCATGAAATCAAATTTATTTTTAATAAAAAAAAATGGTTACATGCAGCAGTCAAAGCGTTTTCTTGGAGTTTAATAACAAAATAATATACCACAAAGCATGTAATACTCTATGGATGAGTAATTGAATCCAGAAACATTTTTCAACACTTTTTGGAGTGTTATATAGTACAGAAACGTACGACAAAGAATCTAATTCTCTGTGGATGAGTAATTAAATTCAGAAAACATTTTCAATGCTTTTTGGAGTGTTATATAAAGCAGAAATGTACCACAAAGCACGTAAAACTCTACGGATGACAATATAGTCAATTTTTTCACCCCAAAAAAAGAATGTGGTCAACTGACGCAGCTGTAAATTTAGCAATGGACTGGAAAGCCCTAAGTCCTGCCTAGAGACAATATTTAGCCACTCCGTCTGCTCCTGAAACTGTCCCTTCCTAAAATAAATGCAGAATGTATCTGATATAAACTGTAAAACACAAAATTAGCACTTAGAAGGACTGTTAGTATGATGGTTTAGCATCAGCATTAGTATCAAAACTAGAGAACTCTGATGCATTAAACTGTGCACACACAGGCCTGGACAAGCACTCTCTCCCTCCAATAAGAATTGTCCCTGAGCTCTGCAATTGCGTCAGTGTGCCACGTGTGATACCGCCTTTTCTTCTATAACCCCTGATGATGTCATATGGCCATTAAATCAGATTAATGCCCCTACCAAGATGGCTACAACATTACAGTGACTCACAGGGAATCCCTGAATGTTTATTGGCTTTGTAACAGACACCAAACATGAGGGGCAGGAATTCAGGATTCAAATTAGAGTACCGGTTAATGCTCACTGAGTGCCGAGCATATCCAAGCACCTAGATACTTGAGTGATATCCAAGAATCACCGAGCATGTTCGCTCATACCTACTCACCACACCTCAGGTGGTCTTGCCATAGGTATAATTCCATATACTCTGCTTACACTCTTTATGATGTATGGTTCCCTATATTTATACAGGTTGATTTTTCTACAGGTTGATTTTTCTACAGGTTGATTATATATACCAGTTAGTATTTAAATTTGTGATACAACATGCATGTTCATTCTCATGGATCTTTTCTGTGGCATGTGAATTGATATCTATTAATGGTATATGTACCCTACAGGTCTCCTTTTTAATACATTATCCTTACTATGTTTTATGTGGTGAGAAGTGTGTGCCCCTCTTTTTCTTTATGTTCTTCAAAAGTGCACCATTATTTTGGTTTTAATAAAGTTTATGAAATTTCACTATTTATGTCTTATATAATGCTTGACTTTATGATTGTTTTTTTTTCTTCGTTTATGCAGCATACTTATGTGTGGAGGTCACTTGCATATTACTAAGGCTGTGTTTGCGTGGAAACTGGAGGGATTGCAATATTTTTGTCTGATGACGAATTGATTTTGCTGTGAATTGCATATTTTTGAATAATTCAACAGGTGTTTGCTAGAATCCCACAACTCTAGCAAACAGTTAAGAATCAATACAGTTACTATATTTTTCTCATGATAAGTTTTTAAATGTTGGATTTCTGCCAGTCAAACATTGATTGACTTATATAAGGACAAGCCCTCATTCTTAAAGTTAAATTGAAGCCAGATTTCTTAAATATTGAGCTTACTTTAGATAAAGACAAAAAACTCCCAGTCCCTGCCTGTCAAGCACTGACCATACAATAACTTGGCCATTCCTGGGTTTAACCCATTATAGATATGCTCTTCTAGAACATATAATAAAAGCAAGGATATAATGCACTTTACAGTTATAGACATACTTATTATATTCATGTTTTTCTTGTGACCTTACATTTAAATTTTGTGTTAAACAAAGGAAAAATAATGTAATATATATGTATTAAATATCTCTCTAAGTATATATATATATATATATATATATATATATATATGTATATATATATATATATTCTGACAATTATTAATATTATGTAATCTTTTGGCCTGGAGAAGATAGTGCATTTATTTATGTATCTGGGTAGTTTATATATCAGTAGTTGCCCGAGGATTCAGAGATCATACAGTAATGAAACATATAGATCATTTGTGATAGGAAGAGAAATCACTGAGTTCAAAAGCTCAAATTACCTTCTTTTAGAGGCTATTATTGGCAAGAAATGAGCATTCTAACCTTTCCCTTATTACAACAAAAAGAAAAGAATGCATTCCACTGACAATATTCTAGAAAACCTATTTTAATCTTTTGAAATGCAACTTTATATTTGAACTATTTTACTAGTGTTATTTTTTAATAAAAAAGCATAGTTGTATTAAAGTCATGATATAAAGCTTTAAAACATCACATGTTATCTTCCGGAATTATCTGGCCTTCATAAATATTTTATGTGCCACAAGCATTTTCAATATCATAATTGCGTTAAAGATAATTTGAGAAACAAGCAGCATAGACTGTAAGAAAATGTAATTTGAACACAACTTCTTATGTAAACATGAAACCATATTAATCGTCTTGCTATGCCATATGGTATTGATTACATTTTTCTGTGGAGTTAAAAATAAAGATTAAAATGCTTTCCTAATGTTGTTGCTTGTGATTGTCTTAAAGCCCTAAAGTAAAGTTATTATTTTTTTTTTACAGGTAATCTCTCCATCTGTCTGTTTCACAAAAAAAAACACTTAACCAATATTATACCTTACTGAGAAATAGCATCATTTATGAAGATGTACAAAACCAAGTTGAAAAGAACAGAGGGCATGATTTCCCTTGAAACCTATTCACTTCCTACTGAAAAGTAGATGAATCACTTAAGTATTTTCAAACATTATTTTGATCGCTTAATAAATTTTAATCCGCACAGTCTGTCATCTCTATTTTAAACCCTTAAGGACCAAGCCAATTTTGTGCTTAGGGACTATAAAACAGTATTTTTGTTTGCCTCCCAAACTCTCTACATCATAACTACTATTTTTACATTTTATTTGCTATTTAAAGGTGTATTCCAGCCCGAAGCATTTATCACTTATCTAGATTGCACTCCCTTGTACCCTTAAAACAGCAGCTAGGATGAATTGTTTGAATCAGCAGTCAAGCATGTACCCTACCATTCCATTCAAAGTCTATTGAACTGATAGAAACAGTAATTGGTAGGTGTTAACAGTTTATTGCAATTGACATAATACATTTAATAAAGAGATCGTTAGCTATATTAGGACAATGATCATCTTTTAAAGAAAATCCATAATTTTGCAATACTCTGTAAGGAGATGTTTATGCAATATCGTATGAAATCAAACTAGTCTTCAGATCTGCCTTCAATGAAGGATCATATCACTTTGAGTGCACTAACGTAATTGAACACTGAATATTTGAATTTTGAGCAGCATTCTTGCTAATTATACTATTCTTATACAATTGAAGTATTTATCGCACAATTTAATCAAACTATGTTAGTCTAAATGCTAACAACGAGGCAACCTCTGCACATGGGAACTTAAGCTATCAGGCTTATCTGCCTTTAGCCCAGGACTCCAAATTTAAAGGGCAAAAAGGAACTAGCTGTAATTACATACAGATTTCGATGAAAAGGTTAATCAAAAAGTAACCTGAAGCTGTGTGCTCACGATGCGTTTTTGTTGCGTTTTTTGGTGCTTATTTGCAGCACGTAAACGCTCCAGAAACGCATTGCATACCTTATCCCATGACTTCCTATGACATTCTGCAAGTTCTGTGCACATGGTCAGTATTTATTCTGCACAGATTTTACTCGCAGAAAAAATACGGACATGACCAATTCTTGTGCGTTTATGCATACTTATTTGCCTACACAATACACTGGAAAAACGCATGGCAAATATGCATACAAAAACACATCAAGTACACCTTTCTGCATGCGTATTTGCCTACACAATGCACTGGAAAAACGCATGTAAAAACCGCATGCGTTTTTCGACCAAGGAGATGCAGAAATGCTCAGGAAAATTTCTGCTTCATTTCTGCATCGTGGGCACTAAGCCTGAAAGTGCAGTTTACATTGAAAAGAAATGTTAAATGATAAGGATGGTCACAACATTAACATAACTGTTCATAGAGAGAAAGCTGTCAGTCACTGATAAGACCGCCCACTGGACCGAAAATCTCATAATGAGAGAAGGTAGTAATAAAAACACAGATTTTTCTTACAAAACTATATATAAATCTGCTCAGCTTCCCGTTCTATAACATGTTGTAGGCAAATTGGCCTGCATTTTAATGTTGACAGGTTCCATTTAACTATGTATTTTTTAGAAAATAAATCTTAGATAATTTTATACCTTTGGGTGCTAAAATGAATAAGTATACTTTTTTTTTTTATAAAGTCACTATATTTTCTTAAGATCAGTAAGTTAGAGCTAGTTAGCATCAAGATCTCAGTTTGGTAGTACTGAATTTAAATATTGTTACTTAACTTACTGAAAATAAAAATCTGTCCAGTACCTTCCTTGAGATAGATTAATTTAATTAGGTGGTCTTATACTTTAGATAGCTATGATTATTCAGAATCAGCAGAGCATGTCATTTCTATTGTGTGAAAAGAATAAGTTGCATTTCACTTTACTAAACAGTATTACAAGATATTAAACAGTAACGTTTGGGGTTTTTTGTTTTACTTTTTTTATTTATTACAGTATATATTGGATATGACATTTTTCCAAATATGTATTTCCATAGGCTTTTTCTGTATTATTTAAAAAAAACCTTAGTAAATGCACCCTTTAAATGTTACAAAAAATATAAGAAAAAGACATATAAAATACTTGAAAAATTACTTGGCAGGTTGATTACTTTCAAAAACAAAGAAAATTCACCAGTGTTGCAAGTTCTTCCTAGGTAGTTTGTCTTTCTTTGTTTATTAACTCAACACATGCTAAGTCCTCCTTCAGTTACCTGTTTTACCACTTATGTGCTCTATCCGTCATTATAGTCTATGGGGCGGTCCCCATTCCTGTAGGTTTTTTTTGCAGACCTGAAACACTGATCAAACTCACCAATGTAAGGCTGTGTGCCCGCGATGTGTTTTTGGTGCGTATTTTGGTGTGTATTTGCAGCGCGTAAACGCTCCAGAAACGCATTGCATACCTTATCCCATGACTTCATATGACATTCTGCAAGTTCTGTGCACATGGTCCGCATTTTTTCTGCACAGATTTTACTCGCAGAAAAAATACGGACATAACCAATTCTTGTGCGTTTCTGCATGCGTATTTGCTTACACAATGCATTGGAAAAACGCATGGCAAATACGCATGCAAATACGAGTCAAATACGCGTCAAAAACGCATGTAAAAACTGCATGCGTTTTTCTGCCAAGGAGATGCAGAAATGCTCAGGAAAATTTCTGCTTCATTTCTGCATCGTGGGCACTAAGCTTAAGTCCATGGGTCTGTGGAACAAAATGAAAAGCACACAGATGCCTTCTATGTGCTTTAGTTTTTTTTTACAGTTTAATGAGTAGAGAACTTTAGAAATGTATTGATTTCATTTTTTTTCATATGACAAAAATAAATGCCACACTGATAATGAAAATAGACACACTGACAAAGCACAAATCAAAATCTGATACAGCATTCTGACGAAACAGGGTTTTTTATGTACCAAAAATTTATATTGGAATGAGGCCTATGGCTATGTTTACACTATGTCTGTTCTCTTACAGTAGTGGAATGTTTTTAATGTTCTCAAAGTCCATTAGTCACCAAATATACTTTAGGCCAAACGTATGCCCTTTTTACCTCTAGCTAGCAGACATGCAACTGATTTATTTACAGAAAAAAATATATACCGTATTTTTCAGACTATAAGACGCACTTTTTTCCGCCAAAATTTTGGTGGAAAGTGGGGCGTGCGTCTTATGGTCTGATTACTATCTCCCTGTATATACTGTGGCTCTGCGTGGTAGGAAGTCTGGGGGAGCAGCAGCGGGGGATCAACGGGGCACAGGAGGCAGCAGCCGACTGCTGCAGCCTGCTCTGTGCTCGCTACTAAAGAAAATGAATATTCCCATGGGCGTGGGGAGCAGGGAATATTAATTTTCCTTAATAGCCGGCACACTGAACCGCAGCGCGGTTCCTGCTGCACTCTGCGGTCTGTGTGCCCGCTATTAAAGCTCATGAATATTCACTACAACCCACTCCCATGGGTTGTAGTGAATATCCATGGTCTTTAATAGCAGGCACACTGACCGCAGAGCGGCAGCAGGAGCCACGCTGCAATACAGTGTGCACGCTCTCACACTGTGTGAGGGCTCATGGCAGGGATGCCATGCGCGCCCTGCCATGCACGGATCACACAGTGAGAGTGTCAGCAGCAGAGTAGGACAGCGTTGGAGGAGAAAGGAGGTGAGTATGATTGTTTATTTCTTTTTGTGGGCAGCAGGATGGGGGCTCAAGGGGTGCCAAGCATACCAGGGTGGGGGCTCAAGGGGTGCAAAGCTTACCAGGATGGGGGCTCAAGGAGTGCCAAGACCACATTTTTTGCTTAAATATTTTTTTTCCTATTTTCCTCCTCTGAAACCTAGGTGCATCTTGTGGTCCGGTGTGTCTTATAGTCCGAAAAATACGGTATCATCTGGTATTTTTTTTCCAGTTAGTCTGTATGTTGGACAGATGCTACAGCATCCATTCATCTAGATTGCTAGATAGTTGTCATTGTATGGTTCATACTCCATGAGCATATAAACCCAACAGTAGCCAAAAAAGCCAAAAGCTTCATTTTGCCATAAATGCAGATCTGTAATGCTTTCTAAACTTGGATGATGAGCCTGAAATTTAATTTGATCATGTTAATGTCATGCTCAACCTACTTATTATATCATATATAGATTTAGTGTTAAATATGCAACATTTGGAAGACTATTGTTAATGTAAGCATATACACACACAAACTTCCTCAGGAAGGGAAGGTATTATGTTTGCATCCCATGTTAATTTGAAAATTTTAATAGAGAAATTAGATTGACAATCCTAGTGTCAGGCTCAATAGGTGAAGTGGATCCTTAATGCCCAAGGTCTGAGTGGGCACATGGTCCAAGTGCTTAATGCAGCAGGCAGGTGAAGCATACGAGAAACAGGTAGCAGAGGTACTCGAGACCGCAGACAGACAGGAGTCATGAAACAGGTAGCAGAGATCCTGGAAGACCAAAAACAGGTAGCAGAGGTGCTGGAAGACCGTAGGCAAGTATCAGAGATCCTGGAAGACAGGGAACAGGTAGCAAAGGTCATATATGTTGCAAATGGACAGGAGACATGCTGAAAACCGCAGGAGGTACTGGAAGTCACAGGTGAGCAGGAAACTTCCTGGAAGTCCCAGATGTAAATATAGCAGAGGTCCTGGAAAAATGGAAACAGGAAGCAGAGGAACTGGAAGCCACAGGCAGAAAGGAGACATCCTGAAAATGTCCGGCAAACACGTAGCAGAGGTCCAGGAAGAATGGGAACAAGTAGCAGAGGTCCTGGAAGACCGGCAACAGGTAGCAGCCAGAACTCCAGAGCAGCTAGAAAGTCAGACTACCAAGGCACAGGTGTATGTCTTTTTAGGTTTTACACAGGTACAGACCAATGATCACATTGGGTCACGCTGGGCCATCTGCAAAGCCCAATGTGGAGCACAACAGAGTTCAGCGGACAAAGTTGAGGAGAGGAAAGCCCTGATCTGGGACAGGTGCAGAACAACTAACAGTAGCCACTTGATATTTGGGAAGTCCACGTGTGTAGAATTAACAATTCTTCTGCATGTAAGTCTACAGTGGTGTGGAACACTAAAATAAGTCAAATAAAACCATACAATTGTACAAATAAATCTGTGACACTCACCTTTCATTCCTCTTCTGGACATGAGACACTGAATAATAGCATTGACAGTTTCATGCTATTCAGTACTTCATCTAGCCCTCAACATCTCACCTAACCAAGTCCTGACTGCTCATATAAATGGTATAGAATAAAAATACACATTTTTAAGCTTTTTTATTTCTCACACAACATTATATAAAATCAATCAAATAACCCATTTAAAAATTTTTTTCCTCTATTCCAAACTATTGGTCGCGAAGATTACATTTTCAGGATCAGCCCAGCCTCTTTGTGTAATAGTACATTATGTCTCTCGCCATTTCTTGGTAAGGATTCTACCTGCATTGACAAATACTGCATTGACAAATATAGTTTCTTTTGGAGGTGAGCCAATTTGACAAATATGCTGGTTAATGGCAGATTTATGTATAAAAAAACAAGACATAATTAGTCAAATAGAACACTGCCAGGGGGCAATTATAAATGTTTTAAGTGTTAGTTTAGTGGACTTTTGCTAGGTGGGAAACATCTCAAATTGGTGAGTTCACCACTCTTTGTAAAATAGTTCATAACATGTAAAACCATTTATGCGGTCTATACAGTCATTTGTGACTGCACTTTCTTTTACATTAGAAAAAACATCTAACCTATGTTTTAGTGAGCATGTGTGATCTTTGTGAACAGATACTGTATGTAACCATCAAGATTTACAAAGCATAAGTGCAAGGTTCACAATGGTAATCCTTGGGTGATGTGGTTCACAGGATTACTGCATGTAGAGTCCTTACCAACAGGTGGTGAATGACATAATGTACTATTACATAAAGAGGTCACACTGGTCCTGAAAATATCTTTCGGACCCGACTTTTAGATCTGAATAAAAAGAACAATCTTTTTAAACATGGTAATTTAATTGGTTTTATGTAGTGCAATATTGTGTGAAATCCTAACGGGAATTTGAGATTAAGACCATCCCACTCAAACTGCATACAATGGGCATAGAGGGTTTTGAAATGAAAATTGGTCAGCAACTTTAAAAAACATCACAGAAAAGAAAACAGCCTTACCAACACCAGGTCAGATTACCAATGCACTAATAGGATGCAGCAGACCCCCATGACCTATCACGGGGGTCTGCTGCATCGTGCTAGTGCACTCATAATCTGACCTGGTGTTGGTAAGGCTGTTTTCGTGATATATTTTGAATTTATGTCTTTTTCTGTGAAGACTTTTTGAATTTTAGAGTAGGGACTCACAAGTGTGAGGGCCCTTGACATGGGTTGCAAGCTTGAGTATTTTTGCCAAAATATCAACCAATACCTCATGTAATGTATTTATCTTATAAATTATTTTTCATCTTTTTTTGCACATTTTCCATTTTTAAGCAAGATGCAGCCAGGCCCTTTAATGTTGGTTGGGAGAATTGGGGCGTCTGTCTTGTGGGGTCCATTCATATTGTACTGGACAGCCTGCCTGATCTATTGGATGGGCGTCATCAATAAGTTGTAAGTCAGACACTGTACATTACACATATCTGTGTGACTGGCGCCCTATGGAGGCCTCATCTATGTGCATTTTTAATACTACACAGCCACCCCCACCATGAATTGGTAGGCTAGTGAGTGGCTGTTGCATCAGGATTTTGCACCTGCGTTGCCCCCACCTTTATCACGGGGGTCTGCTGCATCCTGCTAGTGCATTGGTAATCTGGTGTTGGTAAGGCTGTTTTCTTTTCTGTGATTTTTTTTTAATTTGTTATTTTTTGTCAAGTGTCAACACTGTTACAACTTCTATATGTTGCTGCAGTCCAGATTAATTATCATTTTCATGAGATATGGATAAGGGGGGTATGGTTAGATGAGATTCTGAGGTCCAGATGAAGCACCGGATAGCAGGAAATGGCCATTGGTTATTCTGTATCTCATGTTCAGAATATGAATAAAGGATGGATTTAAAATCACTGCGTGTGTGTCCAGATGTATTTCAACTATTGTATGCATTATGAAAATTTTCTTGTCTGATCACGAAATTATATTCTATATTTTAGCTGGGCCACACTAAAACTTTATTGCAAATTTTAATGATTATTTTTCTATGACTTTCTTTTAGTTGCTGTCTCATATGAAGCCATTTACTTTAGTGCTACTGCTGTCTGACATCATCAGGCTTGATGTTGAGTTTTCCATTTCATTAAAAATTTTAAAGGATCCTGGATTTTCCTGGATCAATGCATTACAAGACCATACTGGCCTCAACAATGTGAGACCTGTATGCTTGTGTAATGCAATCTAATGCAATGCAATAGAGTTTATTGACAAGTCTATCATTTGCCATCCTGCTGTCACCAGAAATGATGGTGAGCTCTACATTTTATAAAAATCTTCAATGGATCCTGAATTTTCCTGGATTAATGCATTATGAAACCCAATAGGGTTTTTTTTCAGGTATTTTTACTATTATGAAATGTGAAATACAGCAATACAATATAGTATACGTTAAACTTGCACAATGTATTACAATACAGGGCCATTAATTTCAGATGCTACAGGGTATTATACATAGATGAGCAGGTGCACTGAAAAGCTTGGCCACACCAATGGTACATTAATCACCTCATTAGCATATTTGAATAAGTAAGAACTACATGCAAATGCAGCAATGAATTAAAATACGTAGGACCCAATTCAAGAACGCATTTGCACCTGTTTTCAGGCATAAAACATCTTCAAATGTCACAATTTTTTTGCACAACTCAATGTTGCTGTGAAATTTTTAGACTTTTGGTGTTTATATGTAAAGTCTAAACATGTAATTCATCCTAAATTTCAACAAAAATGTACTCCTGTCCCTCACTAACCTTTCTGGTGTAGGAGCCTGCCAGTTGTAAAGTGTGCCTAAATCATTAAGTAGTTTGCACCTCCAGCTGTCTCACTCATTACAACTGGTGTGCAAAATGACCTTTAATGTTCAATTTTTATTAAAGCTATGTCTCCTACAAATTGTAGTGCTTAACTTGGGACAGTTTATGTAACAGATTCCCTTTTATAAGCAACAATCAGGGATCCACATGAGTTTTCATTAGGCAGTTTAGTGAAGACAACCTTTATTTTTCCTTTTTCCTTTATTGCCTCTTTGTGCCTTACTTACTAAGTTTACTTCTTGCTCATATTGCTTTGCAGTGGTTGTGAATTTTGAGTGGTAGTCTTATCCATGAAATGCTAACCTGTTTTTAATTATTCAAGTGTAAAATAAATATAGTTCAATTATTCAGTCTATGTACACTTTAAATTTTCATAAACCATGAAATTGCTTACTTATGAAAACTGAAGCTTATAGTTAATCTGAAATGTTAAAAAATCTCCAAGAAAATAAGGAATTGTTGTGAAATTTTAAAGTTATGTTTGCAAAGATATACTGTGTGAAAAAAATATGTGTGGAATACTTTCACAATGCACTGTATGGATAAATATGGATAAATAAATATGTAGTTTATATAATGTATTACATTCATTGCGTGACGGTTACTGACTGTGCAGTCATCATCATTATCTTTGATATGATTTTCTTCTTTCTCTACACCCCATTGCCAACTTGAGTACATTCTATACAATCAAATTTTCTATTGAAAAGATGGTGATCCCATTCAGAAAATATATACGAGGGTCAGTCAATAAGTAATGCCTCCTATTTTTTTTCCCCTTTTAATTGGCAAGAAATTCAAATGCAATTACATAGGTTGAAAACCACAACATTAACGATTAATTTGTCACTTTTCAATAAAATCTCCATCCATTCCCACAGTCTTGGTCCACCGTTTAACAAGGGCATGTATTCCAGCATGGTATAAAGCATTCTTAGGACTAGAGATGAGCGTTGTTCTACTCGAACTGTTCGCCAATCTCAAATTCGAGCTGTTTTGGGCGGTGTTCGAGCCGGTCGGCGAACACGAACAATTTGAGAAAAATTCGGCTGTTCGAGGTTATGTTCGATAACTGTTCGTGCACCAAAATCATAACTGGATTTTTTCTCAGTAATGATGAAAATTAATGTTAATACGCAGTTTGAGTGTACAGCGGGGCGGGGGGAGGGGCAGGGGATGGATCTCTGCAGGAACAATGAAGATCTCCATTTTTTTTTCTCTTTCCCGCATTTGCAGTGGGGAGGTGCAATCTGTCAGCCTATCAGCAGCGCACACACGGAGCGAAGTGCTTTTTTTCACACAAGCAAGGGCATGTGTGATTGGCAGTGTATGTCACATGTCCTTGCCCTATAAGACCAAGCCATTTTCCCCGTCGCCACCATTTTCTCACTGCTGCAGCTGCGTGTTAGACGGCACCGCTGTTGCTGTGTGCGCTATACCTTGTTAATTTCAAGCCAATTTTCGCACAAATATACAGGTAGCTTGGGAGTAGGGAATAGTTGTGATTGCAGTCCTTTTAAGGACTAGGTTACAGCATTTCATACGACTTTTATCAGGCAGGTCTGTGCTCTTAAATAGATAGATTGTGGGAGTAAAGACTAATTGTAATTGGAGTCCTTTTCAGGACTAGGTTACATCAGTTCCTATCAGTTTTTGCCAGGCAGGTCTGTGCCAGTGCTGTGCAAGTTTTTTTTCACAGCATTTGGCTGAATCTAGCAAAGCTAATCCTTTTTGGCCTATTGCAGAGTGTGTTAGTCAGTGGAGTAGCCTATCTGTGTTGCAAGATATACCACCTGTGTATAGAATACCAATTTTTTTACTGCACCTAGTGAAGTAAAATCTTTTGGGCATAGCATCATTCTATTAGTCCATCTATACTGACCTCCATCAGGTTGCAAACTGAATATAATTTTTTTCTGCATCTAGCTCTGAAAAAATATTTGGGCTTCTAGCGGTGTGTGGGACTTGGTCTATTAGTCCATCTATACTGACCTCCATCAGGTTGCAAATTAAAAATAATTTTTTTCTGCATCTAGCTCTGAAAAAATATTTGGGCTTCTAGCAGTGTGTGGGACTTGGTCTATTAGTCCATCTATACTGACCTCCATCAGGTTGCAAATTAAAAATAATTTTTTTCTGCATCTAGCTCTGAAAAAATATTTGGGCTTCTAGCAGTGTGTGGGACTTGGTCTATTAGTCCATCTATACTGACCTAAATCAGGTTGCAAATTAAAAATAATTTTTTTCTTCATTTATCTCTGAAAAAATATTTGGGCTTCTAGCAGCGTGTGGGACTTGTTCCATTAGTCCATCTATACTGACCTCCATCAGGTTGCAAATTAAAAATATTTTTTTTCTGCATCTAGCTCTGAAAAAATATTTGGGCTTCTAGCAGTGTGTGGGACTTGGTCTATTAGTCCATCTATACTGACCTCCATCAGGTTGCAAATTAAAAATAATTTTTTTCTGCATCTAGCTCTGAAAAAATATTTGGGCTTCTAGCAGTGTGTGGGACTTGGTCTATTAGTCCATCTATACTGACCTCCATCAGGTTGCAAATTGAATAAAAAAAATTTCTGCATCTAGCTCTGAAAAAATATTTGGGCTTCTAGCGGTGTGTGGGACTTGGTCTATTAGTCCATCTATACTGACCTCCATCAGGTTGCAAATTAAAAATAATTTTTTTCTGCATCTAGCTCTGAAAAAATATTTGGGCTTCTAGCAGTGTGTGGGACTTGGTCTATTAGTCCATCTATACTGACCTCCATCAGGTTGCAAATTAAAAATAATTTTTTTCTTCATTTAGCTCTGAAAAAATATTTGGGCTTCTAGCAGTGTGTGGGACTTGTTCTATTAGTCCTTCTATACTGACGTCCAGCAGGTTGCAAATTGAATATAATTTTTTTCTGCATCTAGCTCTGAAAAAATATTTGGGCTTCTAGCAGTGTGTGGGACTTGGTCTATTAGTCCATCTATACTGACCTCCATCAGGTTGCAAATTAAAAATAATTTTTTTCTGCATCTAGCTCTGAAAAAATATTTGGGCTTCTAGCAGTGTGTGGGACTTGGTCTATTAGTCCATCTATACTGACCTCCATCAGGTTGCAAATTAAAAATAATTTTTTTCTGCATCTAGCTCTGAAAAAATATTTGGGCTTCTAGCAGTGTGTGGGACTTGGTCTATTAGTCCATCTATACTGACCTCCATCAGGTTGCAAATTAAAAATAATTTTTTTCTGCATCTAGCTCTGAAAAAATATTTGGGCTTCTAGCAGTGTGTGGGACTTGGTCTATTAGTCCATCTATACTGACCACCATCAGGTTGCAAATTGAATAAAAAAATCTTCTGCATCTAGCTCTGAAAAAATATTTGGGCTTCTAGCGGTGTGTGGGACTTGGTCTATTAGTCCATCTATACTGACCTCCATCAGGTTGCAAATTAAAAATAATTTTTTTCTGCATCTAACCCAGCCAATAGTTTTGGCCTAATACCACAGTTTGGCCACTCAGCTCTGCTCGGTTACCATCCATTGTTTTTTTGTGCAAACAACTCCAGAGTTGTGAATTAGTTAACCACCAAAATGAGTGGAAAAAGGCCTGCTGCTGGTGGAAAGGGGAATAGGCGTGTTGGGAAGGGGAAAAAAGGTTGTGTCCGTGGGGTAGGTGCAGATGAAAGACCATCTTCCAGCCAAACTAAAATGTCAACTTCTTTTAGCGGACAATGTGATAAGATCCCTTTCTTACGGCCACGCCAATCGCTACAAATTCCAGATGAGGCAAAAAAACAGCAGGTGCTTCAACGGATATCAAGTGCTCCTTTAAGTGGGCTCTCCTCCACATCAACTTCAACATCACAAATACTCCAGTCCTCAAAGGTGTCACCCAAATCGCACTTGCTTCCTCACAGCTCCCAAATCTCCAGCTGCCCGTCTGAGTATGAGGTAGAACAGATGGTTGAGTCTGCAGAGCTGTTTACTCATACTATAGCCTGGGAATCAGAGGTCGACTCCAGCGCTTCTGTGAATCCAGACGAGGAAATGATCTGCACTGATGCCCAGAATCTTTATGAGTCGGATCCAGGACCAGACGCAGAAGGTTCTGACCATAATGTAGACCCTCATTCCCAAACTGTAACTCCTGTTGGTGGAGACAATGAGGAAGACGATGATAAGACTCAAATACCTGATTGGAGCGACAACTTTAGTTTTTTGTCAGGGCAGGAACAGGTTGGCTCTGAGGACGACGGGTGTGATAACGCACAGGGTGATGATGATGAGGTCGGAGATCCCACTTACTGTCAACCCACAGTCAGCCAAGAGATGAGGTCAGCAGAGGAGGTGGAGGAAGATGCTAGTGACGACGAGGTCAGGTTGCGCCTTCCTGGACAGAGACGTAGTACTGGAAGCACGTCAACAACTGCATCCTCAAACACAACTCTGCCTCTCACCACAAGTCGTGGTGGCTCTTCAGGTCGCATGGGTGCTAAGCCTTGCATAGCCTGGGCATTTTTTCAGATCGATAAAGATGACCCAACTCGTGTTATCTGTAACATTTGTCAGCAAAAGCTAAGTAGAGGCCAAAAAATACATAGTTTGAGTACTTCATGCATGAACCGGCACATGGACATGAAGCATAAGTTGCAGTGGGAAGCTCAGTGTGCTACAATGCGGTCTAGCCGGCCGGGCCAACCACCGTCTGCCATATCTTGTGCATCCGCGGCCTCTTCATCCTCTGTGACTGGGGGGACAGCAGTCACACCTGTTTTGGGGCGCAGACCTGCCACCTCTTTACCCGCAACAGCCAGCGTGATTGGCAGGTCATCATTTTCTTTGGAGGTGGTAACACCAGCTGGTCTTGAGCGCTGTCCGACATCGATAGCACCACCTTTGGATCAAGGCAACCTAACATGTCCGCCTGCATCTTCCTCACAGACCGGCAGTTTGCCGGGGACACCCTTATCAACCCCGTCTAAGCACAATAGCCAGCCCTCGGTCCCTCAGATGTGGACAAGTAAAAGACCATTTCCTCCTAGCCATGAGAAAGCTAAGAGGTTGAATTTCACCATCTGCAAGCTCTTGGCTACAGAAATGCTGCCTTTCCGCCTGGTGGACACAGAGGATTTTCGAGACCTTATGTCCGTCGCAGTGCCCCAGTACCAGATGCCCAGTCGGCACTACTTCTCAAAGAAAGGTGTGCCTGTGCTCCACCAGCATGTCGCACACAACATCACCGCTTCTTTGAGAAACTCTGTGTGTGACAGGGTGCATTTCACCACAGACACTTGGACGAGTAGGCATGGACAGGGGCGTTACATGTCGCTGACTGGGCACTGGGTAACTATGGTGACAGCAGGACAAGGGGCTGCTGTCCAAGTCTTGCCGTCCCCACGAGTTGTGCGTCAATCCTCTTTATGTCATTTTTCCTCCACTGCTTCTGCCTCCTCAACCTCCTCTCGGTCTTCCACCTGCACCCAAAGCCTGTCTGGTCATGCCACAAGCTTTCTAACTGCGCAGAAGGGATCCTGCACACCTCCTTACTATGCTGGCAGTAGGGCTCAACGTCATCAGGCGGTTTTTACATTGAAATGTCTGGGAAATGTGAGTCACACAGCTGAGGAGTTGTGGTCAGCTCTGGAGAACCAATTTCATGAATGGTTGTCTCCACTGGACCTGAAACCAGGGAAGGCCGTGTGCGACAATGCTGCAAACCTGGGTGCGGCCCTTCGCCGGGGCAATGTCACACACGTGCCTTGTATGGCTCACGTGTTGAACCTGGTTGTCCAGCAATTTTTAGCCCACTATCACAGACTAGATGGCCTTCTGCAGAGGGCACGGTCGCTGTGTGCTCACTTCCGCCGTTCGCATCCCGCAGCTCAGCGACTTACATCTCTACAGAAGTCGTTGGGCCTGCCACTTCACCGGCTAAAATGCGATGTGCCTACCCGGTGGAATTCAACTCTGCACATGTTGCAGCGACTGTGGCAGCACCGACAAGCCCTGGTGCAATACGTTCTGACGTATAGCCTGGGCCAACGAGATTCAGAGGTGGGGCAAATCACGCTGGAGGAGTGGTCTCAGATCAGGGACCTATGCACCCTTCTGCACAGTTTTGAAATGGCGACGAAGATGTTTAGTGCTGACGATGCCATTATCAGCATGACTATTCCGGTGATTTACATGCTGGAGCACATGTTAAACAGAATTCGGAGTCAGGTGGTGGCACAAGAGGAGGTGGAGGAAGTAGAGGAGGAGGAGTTGTATGCGGAAGGGCTAACATCTGCAAGGTCCAGACGGTCGGCAGCACCAAGGCGGCAGGCATGTGAGGGTGGGGGAGATGGTTTAACCAGGGCGCATGGTAGCAGCCAAACTAGTGAGGAAGGTGCAGGAGCCCAGGAAGAAGTGGAGGACGAACTGATGGAAGACTCATCAGATGAGGGAGACCTTGATCACATTTCTGTTGTGCGAGGTTGGGGGGAGAGGACAGAGGAAGGAAGCATGATTGTTACCTCGCCACCAACACAACAGGGACTTGGTGCTCCTGGATGCGCAACACACGAGTGCCTTCTTGCTGCACTACCTGCAACATGACCCTCGAATTGTGAGAATTAGAAATAATCCTGACTACTGGGTTGCCACACTGTTAGATCCCCGGTACAAAAGTAAATTTGCAGAAATTATTCCTGCCATAGAAAGGGATGCACGCATGCAGGAGTATCAGCAGAGACTGTTGCAGAATCTTACATGTGCTTTTCCACAAAATACCAGTGGTGCACGTAGTGAATCTCACAGTTCCAACTTGCCAACCGTGGGACCGTCAAGTGTTCAGCACTCAAACCGTAACAGAACCACAGTATCTGCTGGTAACATCAATTTTGCGGAATCATTTCACCACTTTTTTAGCCCATCCTTTGCAAGGCCACAGGAGACAAGAAGTCTGACACATAGTCAACGCCTAGAGACGATGGTACAGGAGTATCTCCAAGTAAACATTGAAGCCACGACTGTGTCACTGGACCCTTGCTCTTTTTGGGCTTCCAATCTGGATAAATGGCCGGAGCTAGCCACTTACGCCTTGGAGATCTTGTCATGCCCCGCAGCCAGCATTCTGTCTGAACGTGTGTTCAGCGCTGCTGGTGGTGTGCTGACAGATAAGCGCACGCGGCTCTCCACTGATAATGTAGACAGACTCACGTTCATAAAGATGAACAAATCATGGATCCGAAACGACTTTTCTACCCCTGTGTCATCCTGGGGAGAGTAAAAGCTTGATGATTGGTTAAAATCACCCTACCAACCGTTTTAAGCTTTCAAATTACTAATCATGTTTATCTGTATCTTGACTGGAAAATAATTTGGGCTTTGTAGCAGTGTGCAGCACTGATCCTATTAGGCCATCTATAATAAGCTTCACCAGATTTAAAATTAAAAATAATTTTTAGCTGCATCTAGCCCGGAAAATAATTTTGGGGCTCCGAGATGCGCAAGACACATAAGTGCCTTCTTGCTGCACTACCTGCAGCATGACCCTCATATTGTCAGAATTCGAAGTAATCATGACTACTGGGTTGCCACACTCTTAAATCCCCCAAACTTTTCGATCAACCTTTTCATTTTAATAAAGACCAAAAAAATGGTCATTTTTGAAATTATAAGCATTAGCAGGTTGTTAGAAACTTAAATCAAACAGTTTTCAACTCAAAACTTTATTCTAGGTGATGTTACATTTTCACATAGGACCCCTTGTTCGAAAGGAGCTTCTGAACTCTCTCGTCCATTGAATTTGTCAGGTTTTGGATGGTTTCTGCTTCAATTGTTTTGCATGAGGACAGAATACCCTCCCAGAGCTGTTGCTTAGATGTGAACTGCCTCCCGCCATCATAGACACTCCTTTTAATGATGCTCCAAAGGTTCTGAATGGGGTAGAGGTCAGGGGAGCATGGGGGTCACACCATAAGTTTGTCCCCTTTTATGCCCATATCAGCCAGAGATGCAGATGTTTTATGTGCAGCATGAGATGGTGCATTATCATGCAGAAAAATGATCTTGCTGTGAAATACACGGTTCTTCTTCTTGAACCATGGCAGGAAGTGCTGTTTGAGAAAATCCACATACATTATGGAGTTCATCTTTAGCGCCTTCAGGGATCCTAAAGGGGCCGACAATCTCTCTCCCCATGATTCCAGCCCAAAACATTACTCCACCTCCTCCTTGTTGGCGCTGTAGCCGTGTTTGCGTGGGGTGTCCATCAACCAGCCATCCTCCACTCCATTCATCTGGACCATCGAGCGCTGCACGGCACTCAGCCGTGAACAAAACAGTTTTGAAATCAGTCTTCATGTAATGTTTGGCCCACTGGAGCCGTTTCTGCTTGTGTGAAGTGGATAGAGGAGGTCGACAGGATGGCGTATGCACAGCTGCAAACCTCTGAAGGACCCTGCATCTTGTTGTTCGGGGGACGTTGGAGGCACAAGCAGCTTCAAAAACTTGTCTGCTGCTATGACAAGGCTTTTTTGCCGCTGCTCTTTCAACCTGACGTAATTGCCTGTAGGAAAGAGTCCTCAATTTGCCCTTATCAGCACGCACACGTGTGTACTGTGAATCAGCTACATACTTCTTGATTGCCAAGACACTTCATCCTGATCATCGCACAATGTTGATTGTAGTCATGCCTTGACCTAAACACTCCACAATTTGTTGCTTCTCAGCAGCCGACACATCCTTTTTCTTTCCCATTTTGGCAGAAAATGTAGGCTGCTTAATAATGTGAGAGAGCCTTCTTAAGTAGTCTTGCCTTTCATTGGACACACCTGCCAAACTAATTAGCACAGGTGTCTGCAATTGCTTACAGTGATATAAAGAGCCCTGACACACATCACCATCAATGAGTTTAACTGACAAACAAACAAATTCTTCCCTTATCACTCCTAAACACTTTTTGCATAATAATTTGGAACGCGGTGTACATGTGCTTTTCCACAAAACACCAGTGGTTCACGTAGTGAATCTTACAGTTCTAACTTGCCAACCGTGGTCTGTATGGAATTGTTCAATAAAGGGCCCAAAATTAAGATAACATAGATGGGAGAGGTCTCTATGAATAGGAATTCCTAAGTATTTGATACCCTGTGAGGGCCAGGCAAAGGGAAAGTTGGACTGGATGGAATCCTATATGGATTTAGGGAGGGAGACATCGAGGGCCTCAGACTTCGCTGCATTGATTTTAAAATTTTACCATGTAACAAAGTGATCTATTTCAGCCATAACAGCAGGGATGGATATATGTGATTGAGTGATATATACTAGGACATCATCAGCAAATAGAGAGCACTTGTACTCGGTGCCTCCCACCTCAATCCACCTAATATTGGGGTTATGGCGAATTGATGAGAGCAGGTGCTCCGTCACTAGGATGTATAAGAGAGGGGACAGAGGACATCCCTGCCTTGTCCCATTGGTGATTGTGAAAGGTGATGAAAATGTTCTGACGCACCCCCTGGGCCTTGGGACACCCGGAGCCGGACCCTTTTTGGTGGATGCTGGTGGTTGTAGTCTTCGTGGCGGCGATCCGGTTCCGTGGCTCAGGGTGGTCAAACCAGTGGCGGAACTATTTATGTGGTTTTGATGTTTAAATGTCCGACTACGCCAGCCGTGGATTGCGGTCAGAGTGAACCGCCGCTACAGGGCAGACCGCTAAGGCTGGTGTTGTGGGTGCAGCAGAGCGTAGCATAACTCCCCACGGGAGGAGTATAGCCTCAGGGCAGTGTATGCGGAGGATGGGGGTGATGGTGCAGGGCAGCAGCAGTAACGACACGGAGTCAGTGATGCAGTTCAGGGCCTTTACTCACAGTTCTTATTATCCAGACCACGTCTGCAGGTAACGGCTGCCCACGTCGTACTGTGCTCACCAGGTGAGGGGCTCAGACAACTCCCAGATAACTTTGGAGCGCTTCACAGGACCCCCTTTGTGTGTCCTTTGTCTGGCCTTTCTTACCAACACTTCTGTCCGGCTGCCTCGGGCCTCCTCTTGGTAAAATTGGCGCCAGTTTCCCTGACCCTATGTGGTGCCTTCCTAGCGGGTGGAGCAAGGGGCTGCGCCACATAAAATGTCAGAGCCTCCGGTTTCTAGCTGAGGGTCGTTTCCTGCCTCCACTAGTTCGGGGACCGGTCTCCCCCTTTGGCCTGACCCCTCCACGCAGGTGGATTCGGGCGTGCGGTGGCGACTCGCCCGTCCGCACCCCTGGGATCCCTTCATTCCTCGTTCCTGGAGCCTTCTCCGCTCCTCTTCCTTCCTTCTCCCTCTTGCAGGCCTGGGCCTCTGTTACTAGGCCCGCCTCCGGAGCAGAGCTCATGCAGAGCCCCTGCTCCCTGCCACTTCTGCTCAGACTTCTCTGCACTGAACTAAGATGGTGCCCACCTTTTATACTCCCTTCTCAATGCACCCAGGAACTGCTTCCTCCCTGCTCCTGCACTGCAGGGTTCCCCTTCCTCAGTGTTCCCTCCCCCCACTCCAGCCAGGGACAGGGACTGTCGTGCCCATCTCAGGGGCATATTGGTCGCCCTGCCCCACGGCAATGTGGTGTAATGCATGCAGGTGTCGGGTCCTGATCCACACTCCATCCTTATCTGAGAGTGAGATATCACACCTCTGGGTGAGGTGCAATACGTCTGTAGCAACCGAGCCCTCGGTGCTACAGTTCCATTTATCTTCAGCCTAGGTGACGTATTGTGATACAGGGCCGTGATTTTGGCTATAAAAGGGTCCCCTAGACCCCTACCCCAAGCTTTTTAAGAGAATCATATATGGCGTGCCAGGAGACTCTATGGAATGCTTTCTCAGCATCCAACGAGAGTATCTACTTACAAATTTTTAACTGCATCTAGCCCAGGAAATACTTTGTGCCTAGTAGCAGTGTCTGCTAGTCAGCGGATTATCCCGGCTGTTAAGCAAGCTACACCACCTGTAGTTTGGACACTTAATTTTTTCAAAGGAACTGCTTCGGGACCACGGGATACTTAGTGAAGAGCATCAGGAGGCACCCCAAGGCATAGGGGCTGGGACTGGCACTAGGATGCCTTGCGGTGGACAGCCGAGCTCGATCCTTATAAAAGCTTTTTAACTGCAGCAGCTTTAGTGGACGCTACTGGAGCTGGAATTACGCGGCTGCTGGCATGAGACTTGCCCTCCAATAGATCCTTGTAAATGGATTTAAAGTGTATTCATTCAAATTAGAGGGACAATTTAAATTAAAAAGCTTAGAGCTGCCTCCACCACAGGGGGGCTCTCTCGACCCACCAGCGGACAGGCACCAGTATTGGGAGAGGGGGGCTGGCCGTCAGGGTTCACCGCGGCTCTGGCACAAACCCGGCGACACGGAGGTGGCACGGGCAGGAGCGGACTGGCCGTCTCGGCTTCTCACTTTTTGGATTTTAGAAGGGCATGACATGCCTATATCTGTGTCTCCCCCTCCTTTTACTCCTCCACCTCTTTTCTTTTCGCATGACTATATGTACTTGTCACTTTTCCATGTGTTAGTTGTGTCTTCTGAGCAGTTTGTCAGCTTTTGGACACCTTTGAAGGTGTTTTCTATGTGTTTCTATGTGTTTTTGTTTGCCTGCCATTGGTTTTAACGGTGTTCGAAGGTGTTCGACGAACAGTTCGACGAACAGTTCGGCGAACACACGGGTGTTCGACGAACCGAACCGAACTCGAACACTACGGGGGTGGCTCAACACTACTTAGGACCCACCATGCACAAACTTTTCTGTATCCCAGTTGTCAAATAATTTTCATCACACTGTCTTTACTGAGGCAGATAATGCCACACAATTCATCTACAGTCACCCGGCGGTCACCACAAATGATGTCATCGACTGGCTGAATGTTGCTTGGAGTCACTGCGGTTACTGGCCTGCCACTCCGCATTTTGTCCGCCAACGGTGATGGCCCTTCAGCTGTGTTACAGCAATGAACCCATCATCTAACAGTACTGACATCCACTGTAGCCTCACCGTACACATTTTTCAGTCTCTCATGAATTAGAATGGGCGTTTCACCTTCTGCATGCAAGAATTCAATCACAGAACGTTGTCTAATACGAACATCGATGTCAGCCATTTTGCAAATGGATACAGTCCTGCCACCTGTTGGTGCAGGAAGTTTCAATTGCTGTGGATTGGAGAAGAAGGTTTGAGGAATTGTGCCAAATTCGAATATTTAACATAACTACCTTATTTAAGGAGAAAATAAATAGGAGGCATTACTTACTGACTGACTCTCATACATATATAAATGAATAATACAGTATAGTATATTAACAAAACTATCTGTGGTATCAATCATAAAATAGATAGAAATAAGGTAGAGAGAGTGAATTGCCATCTGCAACTTCAGTTTTACAAAAAATGTAGGTAGGTTTGGAAGGATGAGTGAGCTAAACGTTTGCCACATGGTATAGTTCTTTTATAAAGAAAATTGTGATTTAGAGCAGTAATAACTTCATCTATTGCAAGGAAATTTGCACTTTTCTAATGGTGCGTAAAAAGGATGTTAGATCTTATTGACATATAGCTAGGATTGCAGTTTGTATGGTTGAACTAATTATTAGATGAATAACTAAATATAGTCTATATACCACGTTCCAAACTTAAGCAATTTCTGGACATATCCATAAGGTGCTGAAAACAGTTCCATTGTAACCACATCCCTACCAGCAAGTTGGTGATGTATTGAAGTACATTCTTTAGAGGTGGTCAGAGGCACAGGTAAATGAACAGTATTTTTCATAAGCTGAGATGCATGTACCCATTCCTTTTATTTCATTTTAAGTCCTAACTCTTTTTTCCCTTACACTGAATGGATAGGCCTTTTAAAACATTGTAAAATCATTGAGAAGAGTGCAAAATGGTTATAACAATTTTTTTATTTCCGGATATAGCACTAATAATTTCCCCCAACATCTCAGAATGTTACTTGGGTTGTGTGAAAATGCAATTACTCAATTGGATGGTATTTAAAAAGCTCACTTCTAGGCACCAAGTATAATGAAGGGCAAAATGTCAAAAGACAAAACCTGTTTTCGATCATAGAGTTGCGTCAGACTGCAAATGTCTTTATATTTCCATGTTGATAAATTTAGATTAGGAGTGGCCAATGACAGAAGCTCAATATGAACAAGATATAGCCATCAATGAATATGAGTTTTGGGACTTCTTCCAGAAGTCTTGGGAAAGCTACACCAATAGATTAGGTGTGGTCTTTAATCCTCTAAAAGAGCCTTCTAAAAAAAATGACTTTCTATGTGAACTCAGTGTTTCTTTAAGTCAATGTTGCACCAATCAACTCATTGTGAGATCATGAACACTATGTGATACATGAAGACTATATGACACCACCAATCCCCTGAACCCTCTGTCTTTTGTCAATAATGGACGGCTTACAATGGTTTAAGAAACTTTAATTTCCTAAAGCTTATTGTGACGTTAACTACAGAGGTTTGAAGCTGAAATTGTGCTTCTAAATAAACAACTGTTAATTTAACATAAATGGCAAATAAAGCAATGCAACAATCTATTTTCCTTAAGTAAATGAGAAGAAATTAAGAAACAGGATTGACAAAATATGTAAACAGTGCTTTAGAATGGTTAATGCCAGATTGTCCTTCACATTGTGAAAACAACTAGAATTGTTATAATGATAATGAAGAAAAGCTAGTGTCAGGTATTTTGCATTAAGTGTTCTGATTTGCATTTAGAAATCTTGGCAGGCAACATATATCCACCCCCAGAAGTACATTGTTGCCACTGCTTTATATGCTTAAATTGTATTTGCCGTTAATACTGGTCATAATGGTAGTGATTATGATAATCACTTATTGGAGAGGATTCAAGATTGTGTATAAAAAATATTCTTTTACTATTTCTAAAATCACAGTTTGGAATTTAATTTCATGGCATAGGTTGTAACATTAGACAATTTTATTTGTATCTAATTAAAATGTCAACCTTATCCAGTTAACCCATAAATACGGTTGGTTGGAATAGACATTTTCAATAGGAAAATCTCATAAAAATGCAAAACATAGTTGGGCAGGTGTGGGAAGAAATGAAGCCCAACAAATTAGCGAGCACTAGGACGCATTTATTTTGCTCCAATGAAATCATGACTTTGGAAAAAATCTTACCTTTTGGTTAGGTTGTGCAGCAATTGTAAATGTAAAAGTGAATGTACTTAAAGGGGTTGTAATTTTTGCAATTGGGTTTCATTGCATATTTTGCACCATTTGGCTTTTAGAGATACTTTGTTTTCCTGCAAATTCAATCATAGTTTGGGAAATGGTTATAAATAAGCTGAAAGGAACTTAGAAAAAAGAAAAAAGAAAAAAAAAGGCTACAAAACTCCTCATCAGAATGTCATAGCATGCTGACTGATGGATTCTTAGATAACCCATTCGCCAGCCATAAACAGACAGTGCAACACAGAGGTAATAGAAGGCACACAGTGCATTTTTATTCTTCCATCCACATAGCCATATGAGAACTAGTTTTATGTGGGATGAATTGTAACTTTGAATAAACACATTTGTTTTACCATGCATTGTTGCCACTGCTTTATATGCTTACATTGTATTTGCCGTTAATACTGGTCATAACGGTAGTGATGCTGATTATTACTTATTGGAAAGGATTCAAGAATGTGTTTAAAAAAATATTATTTTGCTATTTCTGAAATCACAGTCAAGAATTTAATTTACTGGCATTAGTTTTAACACTAAACAATTTTATTTGTATTCAATTTGTATTCAATTAAAATGTCAACATCACCCAGTTAACTCATAAAAATATTTGGTTGGGATAGACAACCTCAATAGGAAAATCTCATAAAAATGAAAAACGTATTAGGGCAGAAGTGGGAATAAATGGGAAAAAAGTCCAAATGGGATGAAAGGTGAGAAAAAATAAATTCTACCTTTGTTTATTGTTTTGTTTTCAAGGCATTTATAGTATGGTAAAATTACCTTGATTTATAAGTTGTCTAAGTAATCAAAATTATGGCAATATCAAGTTTTCATAATTTTCTTATAATTTAAGTGGTGAAAATATTTTTGGAAGTTTGTAAAAGTAAAATTGTGCTTTGTGTTGCCATTTTCGGAGACAAGTTACAACTTTTTATTCCCTCTTAAGAGAACAGTATCATGGCTTGTTTTTTATTTGGCAGACTGATGTTTTTTTTATTTCAGTTTGGGGAAGATTTAACTTTTTGATCACATTTTACTGTATTTTTAAAAAAGTCTAGTGACTAAAAAACCTTCAATTCTAGTATTTTTTTTTTCCCTTACGGTGTTTATTGTATAGGTTCATTATTTGTATATTTTGATATACCAGACATATATAGAAGTGGTGATGCCAAATATGTTTTTTTTCTAACATGGGAAATAATGTATACAGTATGCAGCAATATGATTACTGTAACTTAGGTGCAATGCTTTACATTTGTCAGCTTTAAACTTTATCAGCCATGTTTTTGCCCATGTAGACATCTTATCGAGATCATTCTGTAATATTATCCAGTCTAGTTCAGTTTTATTACACCTTTCATAGCTTTATGTCATCAGCAAAGACTCACACTTTACTCTCAATTTCATCCACAAGGTCATTAATAAAAAGAAAAAAAATAATTGGATCTAATATTGATCATTGTGGTCATTAGCAGATTATAATGAGGGCAATCTGGACTACCACCAGGGGCCCAAGGCTCCGGGGGGCCCATGGCCAGATTGCCCTCATTATAATGTTTTGTGCTCTGCCACTGGTGGCAGACATATCCCGGCAGACAGGGGCAGGGTGATGGCACGGGCCCTCTGGGCCAGTCCCCAAGCTGCTGTTCAGGGCTGCTGTTGGACCACATTGTAGCTTTTAGGACGCCGGCCCGGCCACATCACAGGGAGGCAGACATGCCCCCTGCATGCTGTGTGAACTGTGTCTGCAGAACTAACGTCAACAGCGTGTCTACATCTGCTTCATCCTACTGAGAGGAGCTGAATCATAAAACCTCAGTGGATGACAGTAAATTTGAGGTCGGGGCAGGATGTCTGAAGTGGGGTGGCTGCAGGATGCTGCTCACCTGATAACTTCACATAGGATTCCATAGTGTCAGGTTGGCGGCCTCCCTGTTGGGGCTCTGTGTAAGTTAATGCAAGAGTCTGACCTTTGCTGCAGCTCAGGTCGCGCTGTCAGTGCCAGGTCATCGGTTCTAGTGTCACCAATCTGCAGGAAAATTCAGACTTCTGCAATAAATCACACGGAACCCCAGCAGAGCGACCACAGAAATCAGCATACAGGATCCTGCATTGACTGATCAACCCTGAACCTACAGGACATCACATACTATACTGCTCCATATATTATATGTGAGGTCCTGTAGGCAGGTCCAGATGTGATCAGTACAGTGTATATACCTGTACATAATATATCATATCCAGTATACAGATTTGTGTATGGTATACTGTGGTACAGACATCAGATGGTATATAGCAATGTGTATATTGTATAGCATCTGATGTCTCTATCACAGTATATCATATACCAGTCATGTATTCTCATATAGACCATACAGGGCCATACCTAAGGGAAGCAGAGGGGCATGTGACCTGGGTACAGCCGTCATGGGGGCGTTCCGGACACCTGATGTGGTGGTCTGAGGTGTTACCCAGACAGCTGCATTTTGGCAACTCCCAGAGTGGGATTCGAAGGTTCCCTGAGCTGGTTGTGAAACCGACAGTTGATCAGAGAAGGGAGCTATGTACGGGCTCATACTGTAGATAGGGAGCTATGTGCGGGCTCATACTGTATATAGGATGCTATTTACGGACTCATACTCTATAGAGGATGTTATGTGTGGTCTCATACTGTATACAGGAAGCTATGTGCGGGCTCATATTGTATTTAGGTAGCTATGTGCAGGCTCATACTGTATATAGGGAGCTATGTGCGGGCTCATATTGTATATAGGGAGCTATGTGCTGGCTCATACTTTATATGGGGAGCTATGTGCTGTCTCATACTGTATATATGGAGCTATGTGAGGGCTCATATTGTATATAGGGAGCTATGTGCTTTCTCATACTGTATATAGTGTAATGCACACGCCCGGGCTGAGTGGCGTGTGCGTGTGTATGTAGTGATTCCACTGTGCCATGAACCGGAGAGTGCCTGGAGGGGCGTAACTAAGTATCTGCCCGATCCGACCAAGGTCGCACGACGGCATACGACGCCAGTGCACCAGGGAAGAACGGAGCAGAGGACCAGGGACTACTCCAGGTCAGACTCCGGACACGGCTGTTGATCCACACCAGGGAATACAGGAACAGGCAGACTAGAGCGCAGGCTGGGTAGGGTCCAGTACAGACTGGGAGACAAATTCAAAACCGCAGACGCGGTGGACAGGGCAGAGCAAAGCGAAACCGCAGACGCGGTGGACAAGGCTGAGCAAAGCGAAACCGCAGACGCGGTGGACAAGGCTGAACAAAGCAAAACCGCAGACGCGGTGGACAGGGCAGAGCAAAGTGAAACCGCAGACGCGGTGGACAGGGCTGAGGAAAGGGAAACCGCAGACGCGGTGGACAGGGCTGAGCAAAGCGAAACCACAGACGCGGTGGACAGGGCTGAGCAAAGCGAAACCGCAGACGCGGTGGACAGGGCAGAGCAAAGTGAAACCGCAGACGCGGTGGACAGGGCAGAGCAAAGCGAAACCGCAGACGCGGTGGACAGGGCTGAGCAAAGCGAAACCGCAGACGCGGTGGACAGGGCTGAGCAAAGCGAAACCGCAGACGCGGTGGACAGAGATGAGCAAAGCGAAACCGCAGACGCGGTTGACAGGGCTGAGCAAAGCGAAACCGCAAACGCGGTGGACAGGGCTGAGCAAAGCGAAACTGCAGACGCGGTGGACAGGGCTGAGCAAAGCGAAACTGCAGACGCGGTTGACAGGGCTGAGCAAAGCGAAACTGCAGACGCGGTGGACAGGGCTGAGCAAAGCGATACCGCAGACGCGGTGGACAGGGCAGAGCAAAGCGAAACCGCAGACGCGGTGGACAGGGCTGAGCAAAGCGAAACCGCAGACGCGGTGGACAATGCTGAGCAAAGCGAAACTGCAGACGCGGTGGACAGGGCTGAGCAAAACGAAACCGCAGACGCGGTGGACAGGGCTGAGCAAAGCGAAACAGCAGACGCGGAGGGGACAGGGCTCTGTTCACATGGAACAGACTGGAAGGGAAAGGCAGAACCAGATACACACAGGATACTTGCAATTAAGTAGAGAGTGGACTCCAAACTCACAAACGGGAGTACAAAGACAATGAGTAGGAGATAGGTACGGGATCAGATTCTGCAAGAAAAGGGAAGATACGGACATAGAGAAAAACAGATAACAGGCTAGAAGAGTATACAAACAAGAGCAGGCAAGATACAGGAACGGGTCTAGGTATGCGGCCCCTAGAAGGCGGAAAGAACAGGCTAGGAGCGTGTTCACACTGGCCTGGAAAAACAGCCTCCAGGATAGGCAGAAGACAACAGGCTAGAGAGCGTGTACAGACTGCAGGCTAGAGTACACAGGTAGGACACAGTACAGACACGGGAACAAATACTGCAAGACAGGTAACATACACAGGACCTGGCATGTCAGAGACAAAAAGCCAACTGACAGGGCAAAATGCTCAGGCATGGGTTAATTGGAGCAGCTGGTTTAAATACCAGGTGACAGACAGAAATAGGCTGAGGACGCACAAGGGGTGTGCCTGCAGCAGGTACAAAAAGCAGGAAGTGATCGGGCGCCGCCCTTAAGCAGCAGAAACAGAGACAAACAAACAGCATGGAGGGAAGCCAGAGAGACATTCTGAATTGGAGATCAAGTGCGCCCTCTTGCACAGTGAGAGATGGACCACTATGCATCTACGCCGCCAGGTATGTTACAGTACCCCCCCCTTACGCCCCCTCTTCTTCAGGCCTGCCAGAATGTTCCGCAGGGAATTCGAGGGCCAATCCTTCACTTCAAGAAGATCACTTCCACTGTCCACAGGAAAAACTGGTCTCATCTGGGTAGCTAGGATGCTACCTCCTATCCAGCCATCCTCAGCAACAGACTAAACGGGTGGAGTACCAGGAACAGCACACAAGGAAGTCTCTCTCAACATATTTTCAGGTGGCACCCCAGAGGGTGCAGAAGACAACTGGAAGTCCTCCGCCGGGTTGGAGGGGGGCAGAGACTCGTGGGTAACCTCCGCTTCGGAGTACACTTGTTCAGACTCACTGGATGAAGCAGGCGAGGTATCAGGTACCGAGTATAGGAGAGTCTCAGTATATTCGCTATCAAGCAGCACCCCGAAGGGTTCAGGAGACACCTGGAGGTCGTCTGCCGGGTCAGAGGAGTGCAGAGACTCGGGGTTAACCTCTGCTTCAGAGAACACTAGGTCGAACTCACTGGACAAAGCAGGCGAGGTATCGGGTGCCGAGTATAGGAAAGTCTCTGTCCATTCACACCCAGGTGGCACCCCGAAGGGTTCTGGAGACAATTGGAGGTCCTCCGCCTGGTCGGACGGGTGTAGAGACTCTGGAGTAATCTTTGCTTCGGAGTACACTAGGTTAGACTCACTAGGCGAAGCGAGCGAGGTATCAGATCCAAGATATAGGAAAGTCTCTGTCCATTCACCACCAGGTGGCACCCCGAAGGGTTCTGGAGACAACTGGAGGTACTCCGCCTGGTCGGAGCGGTGTAGAGACTCGGGAGTAACCTCTGCTTCGGAGTACACTAGGTTGGACTCACTGGACGAAGTGAGCGAGGTATCAGGTACAGAGTATAGGAGAGTCTCTGTCCTTTCGTTACCAGGTAGCACCCCAAAGGGCTCAGGAGACAACTGGAGGTCCTTCGCCAGGTCGGAGGGGTGAAGAGACTCATGGGTAACCTCTGCTTCGGAGTACACTAGGTCGGACTCACTGGATGAAGCAGCCGAGGTATTAGGTACCGAGTATAGGGAAGGCTCTGTCCATTCGCTACCAGGTATCACCCTGAAGGGTTCTGGAGACAACTGGAGGTCCTCCGCCTGGTCGGAGGGGAGTAGAGACTCGGGGTTAACTACCGCTTTGAGGTACCCATTGTCAGGCTCACAGGACGGAGCAGACAAAGTATCGGATACCGGGTGTAGGGAAGTCTCCCTCCATTTGTCATCAGGTGGTATCCCGGAGGATTCAGGAGGCAACAGGGGGTCCTGCGCCAGGTAGTAGAGATGCACAGACTCAGAGGTAATCACAGTTTCAGAGTACCCTTGGACAGGCTCACCGGTTAAAGTGGGTGAAGCATCAGATACCGGGTGCAGGAAGTCCTCCAGTGTGGTATCTGGGTAGGCAGTAGTCTCTTCGGGCAGGAGAACTGGTGCACTACCCACGCACATTACCCGTCGAGGCTGCTCCGGGATACCGGGAAATGAAGCTTCAGCAGGAACCTCAAGGTTGGAATGAGGAGGTCTTTGGGAGAACAGACCTTGGCGTGACGGCTTGCCTCTACGCCTAGCACGTCAGGACTGCCTCTTGAGGTCGTGAGAAGTATTCCGGAGAGCGTAGTCATCCTGTGTGGATTCTTGGTGGGCAGTAGTCTCTTCGGGCAGGAGGACTAGTGTGCTACCCACACACATTACCGGTCGGGGCTGCTCCGGGATTTTGGGAAGTGAAGCTTCAGCTGGGGCTTCAGGGTTAGGGTCGTCAAAGACCATACGAAAGGCCACCAGGAAGGCCTGCAGGTCAAGGACGACAGGATCCCATGCTTCCCATAGGGGGGTGACCCATTTCAAGGCATCACCCGCTAGGTAGTCAATCATAAAGGCCACTTTAGCCCAATCGGAAGGAAAATAGAGAGGGTAGGCCTTAAAGTGTAGCATGCATTGCTCCACAAATGCATGACTCTGTCTTGGATCCCCATAGTACAGTGGCAGATGCGCAGGAACAAGTGCAGAAAGATCCATCTGGACGGGTGCGTAATTCGCCTGGAACTCAGCTAAAGAAAAAAAAAAATAACTAAAAAAAAAAATAATAAATATATATATATATTTTTTATTTATTTTTAATGCACGTATTCACTGGAAAACGTCTCAGAGAGCAAAGGCCGTGAGGCTCAACGGGAACCATGGCCTGAGCATGCTGTAATGCACATGCCCGGGCTGAGTAGCGTGTGCGTGTGTATGTAGTGATTCCACTGTGCCATGAACCGGAGAGTGCCTGGAGGGGCGTAACTAAGTATCTGTCCGATCCGACCAAGGTAGCACGACGGCATACGACGCCAGTGCACAAGGGAGGAACCGAGCAGAGGGACCAGGGTCTACTCCAGGTCAAACTCTGGACACGGCTGTTGACCCACACCGGGGAATACAGGAACAGGCAGACTAAAGCTCAGGCTGGGTAGGGTCCAGTACAGACTGGGAGACAAATTCGAAACCACAGACGCGGTGGACAAGGCTGAGCAAAGCGAAACCACAGACGCGGTGGACAAGGCTGAGCAAAGCGAACACGCAGACGCGGTGGACAAGGCTGAGCAAAGCGAAACCGCAGACGCGGTGGACAGGGCAAGGCAAAGCGAAACCGCAGACACGGTGGAAAGGGCAAAGCAAAGAGAAACCGCAGACGCAGTGGACAGGGCTGAGCAAAGCAAAACCGCAGACGCGGTGGACAGGGCTGAGCAAAGCGAAACCGCAGACGCGGTGGACAGGGCTGAGCAAAGCGAAACCGCAGACGCGGTGCACAGAGCTGAGCAAAGCGAAACCGCAGACGCGGTGGACAGGGCTGAGTAAAGCGAAACCGCAGACACGGTGGACAGGGCTGAGCAAAGCGAAACCGCAGACGCGGTGGACAGGGCTGAGCAAAGCGAAACCGCAGACGCGGTGGACAGGGCTGAGCAAAGCGAAACCGCAGACGCGGTGGACAGAGCTGAGCAAAGCGAAACAGCAGACGCGGTGGACAGGGCTGAGCAAATCGAAACAGCAGACGCGGTGGACAGGGCTGAGCAAAGCGAAACCGCAGACGCGATGGACAGAGCTGAGCAAAGCGAAACCGCAGACGCGGTGGACAGAGCGGAGCAAAGCGAAACCGCAGACGCGGTGGACAGGGCTGAGTAAAGCGAAACCGCAGATGCGGTGGACAGAGCTGAGCAAAGCGAAACAGCAGACGCGGTGGACAGGGCTGAGCAAAGCGAAACAGCAGACGCGGTGGACAGGGCTGAGCAAAGCGAAACCGCAGACGCGATGGACAGAGCTGAGCAAAGCAAAACCGCAGACGCGGTGGACAGAGCGGAGCAAAGCGAAACCGCAGACGCGGTGGACAGGGCTGAGCAAAGCGAAACCGCAGACGCGATGGACAGAGCTGAGCAAAGCGAAACCGCAGACGCGGTGGACAGAGCGGAGGAAAGCGAAACCGCAGACGCGATGGACAGGGCTGAGCAAAGCGAAACCGCAGACGCGGTGGACAGGGCAGAGCAAAGCAAAACCGCAGATGCGGTGGACAGGGCTGAGCAAAGTGAAACCGCAGACGCGGTGGACAGAACTGAGCAAAGCGAAACCGCAGACGCGGTGGACAGAGCTGAGCAATGCGAAACCGCAGATGCGGTGGACAGGGTTGAGCAAAGCGAAAACGCCGACGCGGTGGACAGGGCTGAGCAAAGCGAAACCGCAGACGCGGTGGACAGGGCTGAGCAAAGCGAAACCGCAGACACGGTGGACAGGGCTGAGCAAAGCGAAACCACAGACGCGGTGGACAGGGCTGAGCAAAGCGAAACCGCAGACGCTGTGGACAGAGCTGAGCAAAGCGAAACCGCAGACGCGGTGGACAGAGCTGAGTAAAGCGAAACCGCAGACACGGTGAACAGGGCTGAGCAAAGCGAAACCGCAGACGCGGTGGACAGGGCTGAGCAAAGCGAAACCGCAGACGCGGTGGACAGGGCTGAGCAAAGCGAAACCGCAGACGCGGTGGACAGAGCTGAGCAAAGCGAAACAGCAGACGCGGTGGACAGGGCTGAGCAAAGCGAAACAGCAGACGCGGTGGACAGGGCTGAGCAAAGCGAAACCGCGGACGCGATGGACAGAGCTGAGCAAAGCGAAACCGCAGACGCGGTGGACAGAGCGGAGCACTGCGAAACCGCAGACGCGGTGGACAGGGCTGAGCAAAGCGAAACCGCAGACGCGGTGGACAGGGCTGAGCAAAGCGAAACCGCAGACGCGATGGACAGAGCTGAGCAAAGCGAAACCGCAGACGCGGTGGACAGAGCGGAGGAAAGCGAAACCGCAGACGCAGTGGACAGGGCTGAGCAAAGCGAAACCGCAGACGCGGTGGACAGGGCAGAGCAAAGCAAAACCGCAGATGCGGTGGACAGGGCTGAGCAAAGCGAAACCGCAGACGCGGTGGACAGAACTGAGCAAAGCGAAACCGCAGACGCGGTGGACAGAGCTGAGCAATGCGAAACCGCAGATGCGGTGGACAGGGTTGAGCAAAGCGAAACCGCAGACGCGGTGGACAGGGCTGAGCAAAGCGAAACCGCAGACGCGGTGGACAGGGCTGAGCAAAGCGAAACCGCAGACACGGTGGACAGGGCTGAGCAAAGCGAAACCACAGACGCGGTGGACAGGGCTGAGCAAAGCGAAACCGCAGACGCGGTGGACAGAACTGAGCAAAGCGAAACCGCAGACGCGGTGGACAGAGCTGAGCAATGCGAAACCGCAGATGCGGTGGACAGGGATGGGCAAAGCGAAACCGCAGACGCGGTGGACAGGGCTGAGCAAAGCGAAACCGCAGACGCGGTGGACAGGGCTGAGCAAAGCGAAACCGCAGACGCGGTGGACAGGGCTGAGCAAAGCGAAACCGCAGACACGGTGGACAGGGCTGAGCAAAGCGAAACCACAGACGCGGTGGACAGGGCTGAGCAAAGCGAAACCGCAGACGCGGTGGACAGAGCGGAGCACAGCGAAACCGCAGACGCGGTGGACAGGGCTGAGCAAAGCGAAACCGCAGACGCGATGGACAGAGCTGAGCAAAGCGAAACCGCAGACGCGGTTGACAGAGCGGAGGAAAGCGAAACCGCAGACGCGGTGGACAGGGCTGAGCAAAGCGAAACCGCAGACGCGGTGGACAGGGCAGAGCAAAGCAAAACCGCAGATGCGGTGGACAGGGCTGAGCAAAGCGAAACCGCAGACGCGGTGGACAGAACTGAGCAAAGCGAAACCGCAGACGCGGTGGACAGAGCTGAGCAATGCGAAACCGCAGATGCGGTGGACAGGGTTGAGCAAAGCGAAACCGCAGACGCGGTGGACAGGGCTGAGCAAAGCGAAACCGCAGACGCGGTGGAAAGGGCTGAGCAAAGCGAAACCGCAGACACGGTGGACAGGGCTGAGCAAAGCGAAACCACAGACGCGGTGGACAGGGCTGAGCAAAGCGAAACCGCAGACGCTGTGGACAGGGCTGAGCAAAGAGAAACCGCAGACGCGGTGGACAGGGCTGAGCAAAGCGAAACCGCAGACGCGGTGGACAGAGCTGAGCAAATCGAAACTGCAGATGCGGTGGACAGAGCTGAGCAAAGCGAAACCGCAGACGCGGTTGGGACAGGGCTCTGTTCACACGGAACAGACTGGAGGGGAAAGGCAGAACCAGATACACACAGGATACTTGCAATGAAGTAGAGAGTGGACTCCAAACTCACAAACGGGAGTACAAAGACAACGAGTAGGAGATAGGAGCGTGTTCACACTGGCCTGGAAATACAGCCTCCAGGATAGGCAGAAGACAACAGGCTAGAGAGCGTGTACAGACTGCAGGCTAGAGTACACAAGTAGGACACAGTACAGACACGGGAACAAATACTGCAAGACAGGTAACATACACAGGACCTGGCATGTCAGAGACAAAAAGCCAACAGACAGGGCAAGATGCTCAGGCAAGGGGTGTGCCTGCAGCACGTACAAAAGGCAGGAACTGATCGGGCGCCACCCTTAAGCAGCAGAAACAGAGACAAACAAACAGCATGGAGGGAAGCAAGAGAGACATTTTGAATTGGAGATCAAGTGCGCCCTCTTGCACAGTGGGAGATGGACTACTATGCAAGGACGCCACCAGGAATGTTACATATAGGGAGCTATTTGTGGGCTCATACTGTATATAGTCTCATACTTTATATAGGGAGCTATGTGCTGTCTCATACTGTATATAAGGAGCTATGTGCTGCCTCATACTGTATATACGGAGCTATGTGAGGGCTCATATTCTATATAGGGATCTATGTGCTCTCATACTGTATATAGGGAGCTATGTGCGGGCTCATTGTATATTGGGAGCTATGTGCTGGCTCATACTGTATAAAGGGGCTATTTGCTGTCTCATACTGTATATAGGGAGCTATGTGCAGGCTCATTGTATATAGTGAGCTATGTGTGGGCTCATACTGTACATAGGGAGATATGGGTATTTTCTATTATAAAATCATACCCTCCCAGAGCAGTTGCTGCACATAACACATCTGCATCTCTGGCTGCTATGGGCATAAAAGGGGACAAACTTATGGTGTGGCACCCATGCTCCCCTGACCTCAACCCCATTGAGAACCTCTGGAGCATCATCAAAAGGAGTGTCTATGATGGCGGGAGGCAGTTCACATCTAAGCAACAGCTCTGGGAGGGTATTCTGTCCTCATGCAAAACAATTGGAAGCAGAAACCATCCAAAACCAGACAAATAATGCAGTCTGCAGATCCTGCAGGGCACGTATCAGGTTAGCTAAAGCTGACAATGAATTAAGGCTTGCAAGAGATGTCAAAAGCAATAAAAAAAGGATTTTGGGGGTATGTCAAAAGTAAAAGAAAAGTCAAAGATGCTATAGGATTTTTACAGGATGAAAATGGAGAAATGGTAAGAGAGGATGTTGAGAAGGCCGAACTTTTTAATTCCTATTTTGAATCTGTTTTCTCTCAGAAAGAAAATGTAACATCAACTGATCTTCACTGTCCTTTTAAAGGAATAGAGGAATCCAAGTTATCTGTAAACAGAAAGATTGTGAGGGAATATTTAGCTAACATAAATGAGTTCAAGTCTCCAGGTCCAGATGAATTACACCCCAGAGTACTTAAGGAGATCGTAGAAGAAATTTTAGAACCACTCTCCATAATCTTTGAAAATTCTTGGAGAACAGGAGAAGTCCCAGAAGACTGGAGAAGAGCAAATGTTGTTCCTATCTTCAAAAAGGGGAAGAAGGTGGACCCAGGGAACTATAGGCCGGTGAGTCTGACTTCTATACCAGGAAAGATCTTTGAACAAATTATTAAACAACATGTATGTAAGTACCTGGATAAGAATGAAGTGATTAACCAGAGTCAGCATGGGTTTGTAACTAACAAGTCATGTCAGACTAACTTAATTTTCTTCTATGACAGAATCACTGACTGGGTGGATCAGGGAAATGCTGTAGATATAGTATATCTTGACTTCAGCAAAGCATTTGACAAAGTATCTCACACCATCCTTATTGAAAAAATGACCAAGTATGCAATGGACCAGGCAACTGTTAGGTGGATTCATAACTGGCTTAGTGATCGGACTCAAAGGGTGGTTGTAAATGGCTTCACATCCAGCTGGATGAATGTCTCAAGTGGGGTACCACAGGGCTCCGTCCTGGGACCTGTATTGTTCAACATCTTTATCAATGATTTAGATGAAGGAATTGAGGGTAAACTGATTAAATTTGCTGATGACACAAAGCTAGGAGGGATAGCTAATACTAGAGAAGAGAGAGAGAGGATTCAAAAAGACCTAAATAAACTGGAGCAGTGGGCAGCAACCAACAGAATGGTTTTTAACAGGGAAAAATGCAAAGTACTACATCTGGGCAATAAAAATGAAAAAAGCATATACAGAATGGGAGGAATAGAGCTAAGCAACAGTACATGTGAAAAAGACTTAGGTATACTAATAGATCATAGACTGAACATGAGTCAACAGTGTGATGCAGCAGCAAAAAAGGCAAATACAATTCTGGGATGTATTAACAGAAGCATACAGTCTAGATCACGTGAAGTCATTATCGGTCTTTACTCCTCTTTGGTCAGACCTCATCTGGAATACTGTGTACAGTTTTGGGCACCACATTTTAAAAAAGACATAGACAAACTGGAGCAAGTTCAGAGAAGAGCGACCAGAATGGTGACTGGTCTGCAAACCATGTCCTATGAGGAACGGTTGCAGGATTTGGGAATGTTTAGCTTGCAAAAAAGAAGACTGAGAGGAGACTTAATAGCTGTATACAAATATGTCAAGGGCTGTCACATTGTAGAAGGATCATCTTTATTCTCATTTGCACAAGGAAAGACTAGAAGCAATGGGATGAAACTAAATGGGAGGAGACACAGATTAGATATTAGAAAAAACTTTTTGACAGTTAGGGTGATTAATGAGTGGAACAGGCTGCCACGAGAGGTGGTGAGTTCCCCTTCAATGGACGTCTTCAAACAGAGGCTGGACAGACATCTGTCTGAGATGATTTAGTGAATCCTGCTTTGAGCAGGGGGTTGGACTAGATGACCCAGGAGGTCCCTTCCAACTCTACCATTCTATGATTCTATGAAATTCAATGGACGAGAGAGTTCAGAAGCTCCTTTCGAACAAGGGGTCCTATGTGCAAATGTAACATCACCTAGAATAAAGTTTTGAGTTGAAAACTGTTTGATTTCAGTTTGTAATAACCTGCTAATGCTTATAATTTCAAAAATGACCATTTTTTTGTTCTTTATTAAAATGAAAAGGTTGAAAACTCTGCTGTGCATAATAATTTGGAACATGCATTTTGAGTGCAGTTTGAGTTTTTTATTTTTTAAAAAATATACTGTTATCATAGGCAGTTTGTACAAAAACCTTTCAATTGTACTCTAATAGTTATTTGACTGGAAAATTACAATGACTGCAATTCATATAGGTAATCTGGGAAAATCTGAGAAAATATTATTTGCATAATAATTTGGAACACAGTGTAATGCTGTTGTTTGGTACTATGTCATTCACACAATGCTCAAAGTCTTGTGTCAGGGCAATGGAATCAGAGACTGGCAGCACAAGGTCATGTCATGCACAGGCGCCAGCTTCACTTGACGTCACCAGCTCCCTGGCTGTTCAACAGAGCAGAGTGAGGCGCGCCTGTTCAGGTCTCTGATCCCACTGCACAGGCATGAGACTTTGAGCACTGTGTGGATGATGTAAAGATGTCATGCACTTCCATACAGATAGCAGAGGTGAGAATTGAAGGGACTGGGCTGGTGCTGATAGCAATCTGGATTCGCCCATCGGACCGGACCACACAATTTACATGCAGTGCTTAACGTGTATAAAACACTTTTCCATATGTATGCAGGGGCATCTGTGAGGCTATAAAGAGATTGTATGAACCCCATATACATGATTTTAAAGGTGATGGGCAGGGTTTAAAAGGCAAAAACTGGTCACAGGGTCCCTTTAAAGTAGTTGTAATACCCAACCACAAGAGGTGATAATGGCAGATACTAATATAGCATTTAAAAAATGCCTGGATGCATTTCTCGCAACAAATAGCCTTCTGGGCTCTAAATAATCTAGTAATAGAGAATATATAACCAATGGAGAAAGGTTGAAATTGATGGATCTGTGTCATTAATCAACTAATGTAACTATATAATGGACATTCTGCGCGGTATCATTTCTGTGCAGTTTTCCAATACATGAATGCCTAGTCTCCACTGTAAATCAGCCCTGTCTTTGTTATCCAGCTGTTATTACTAGAACATTCCCTAAAAGGCTCGGTGGTTAGCACTGCAGCTTTGCAGCGCAGGAGTCCTGGGGTTAAATCCCACCAAGGACAATATCTGCATGGAGTTTGTATGCTCTCCCCATGTTTGCATGGATTTCCTCCAGGTAAGCCAGTTTCCTCCCACACTCCAAAGACATACTTATAGGGAATCTAGATAGTGAGCCCCAATGGGGACAGTGATGATGATGTCTGTGAAGCGCTGTAGAATAAATGGCACCATTTCAGTGAGTAAAATAAATAAAATGCCCAATGTTTTGCTGACCTAAACAGCAAAAAGATTGAATTTGAACACCTACACAATCCTGCATGTTATAATCTCAAAAATTAAATTACTAATAGCAAAAGAAGCATTAAATTATTATAGTGTTGTTTTATAGCCTTGGAAAGCCCAATGGAAAAGGATGTCATAGCTATCTTTTATTCATATTTTAGTTATTATTTATATTTACATGCACAAAGCCTATGCCTGTCTGCAGAAAATCAATATTGAACTTATTATTAAAAATCTGCTGGCTACTCTGTGGAAGAAATACAGTTTTAAGTAATCGCTATATAAATTTTATTCTTAAAGTTTAAGTGAAGAACAAATCAAAATAGCGTAGAGTCAGTTTGCTTTAGCATTAAGGGTCAGTGCACACCTGCTATATAACAGTCTATGAAAGTGGAGCAATAACAAGGGTTATAAACCAAGCTAATAGGTTTAAACGGCAGACCAATCAGCCTTTGCTGGGCAATCATATTCAGTATTTGTAATGGAATTACAAGCATGGAAATAAAGTGACAAGTCAGTGTTCACTCTTCTGGTGTGTTAACATTTGATCTTTTCTTCCTCTGACAGCAGGATTTAGAGGCAGCTTGGTTGTGACTGTTAATTGAAGGTGATATGATATATGATTAATGAAGCAGGCAAACCTAGACATAAATCTGAACTCTGCTTGCTGAATCCATTCATCACTGCGATGCAGTTGTCCATAAATATAAATACTAAATTGCAAAGCCATACAAGCTGTATTTCTGTGTATTTCAGATGGACACCTCCATGGACCTAATGTCCTTTTCCTACATTCCCAATTAAAAACCACAAATAAAATTTGACACTATCCTTACGAAAATTTAAATTTTGTCTATCTAACAATCCTGTGTTACATTTTTATGATGCTTGGTTTTCTCACCTTTCGATCCTTATGATCAAAAGAGATTAGTAAATATTTAGTAAACTTGCTTTCTTTTTTTTTAAGTGAATTATTGTAATATTAAATGTACATCAACCAATGGATATGGCAAAAGAAATGTGTATAGATATACACGGTCATCCGTATGAAAAGATGATCCGGTGATCAAAAGGGTTAATGGAAATATTTTTTATTAGTAAACTACATTCAGGCTAAGTGCCCACGATGCAGAAATGCTCTGGCTTTTTCCTGAGCGTTTCTGCTCTCCCTGGCAGAAAAAACACATGCGGATTGTACATGCGGTTTCCTGCCAGGGACAAGCGTAAGTGAAGCGTTCTTCACATGCATTTCCGCATACGGGTTGTCAAGCGCTTTCCAAGCGATTTTAGCTTCACTTGGAAAGTGCTTGACAACTTGGTCACACTATATAAATCCATGAAACTGGCATGGATTTACATAGTGTGACCGTAAAAGAATGGTAAAAAATAAAAAATAAATATTATACTTACCTTCTGATGGCCCCCGGTGTCCTTATCCGATCCATCCGGTGTTCCCGGTGTCTAGTGGTGGTCTAAAATCCTTTTAAACCATCGTGATCTGCCGGCGAGCCAGGACGCATCGTACAGGAGACCGGGGGCCATCAGAAGGTGAGTATAATGTATATTTTTTATTTTATTCTTTTTTTTTACAGGTACTATGGTACCCGGGTCTGGAGGAGAGTCTCCTCTTCTCCAAACCCAGGTACCATCCGCACATTGAACCGCATGATAGCCACATGTGCACATGTAGTCATGCGGAAATTATGCAATTAAATGCAATTCAATGGCGAAAACGCCATGATTCCGCAAAATAATTGGTAGTGCTGCGGATTTTTCCGCAATGATAATCCGCAGCAGAAATTTCCGCAGCATGTGCACAGAACATTCGGATTATCATTGGGGAACATGGCAGGCCTTCTACCAAGCGTTTTTTAAGCGTTTCTGCAGCAGAATTGCCACTGCGGAAACGCTTAAAAAATGCATAGTAGGCACACAGCCTTACACGTGTTTCATGGACGTCCTGTCCGCTTCCTCAGTGAGTAGCTGATAGATGTTCCTAATATCCCTTATACAGAGGCAATCAAGATTGCCTCTTAAGGGATACTAGGAACATCTGTGTATCAGCTACTCACTGAGGAAGCGGACAGGACGTCCGTGAAACACATATGAAAGTAGTTTATTAATAAAAAATATTTCCATTTACCCTTTTGTTCACTGGATCATCTTTTCATATGGAGGAGTGACAATATCTATACACGTTTCTTCTGCCATATCCACCTGTTAATGTTTCTTGGAACCCTGATTTGGGCTGGTGCAGTCTGCAGCTCTCTACACAAGCGCCTACATGTGTTGTGCATTAACACAACTCTACGAGTGAGCAACTTAGCTGCATATATTTTTATTTGTCATTTGGTAATGGCACCATGTGCGCCCTTTTCTCTATTTCTTTTTCCTTACTATCAAATGTAGAATGATGGTTAAATCAACCTAAAAACAATTAATTTGGGACTAAAGTACTCATGTTGGATTTTCAATAATTGCACAAATTAATGAGAGAACCCAAAGTCTACTCTCAAAATGCCTTAATTTCTTACGTATCTTTGCAGTATCATTTCAGTTGCTCTAAATACAACCTCTATTCCAAAAAAGTTGGAACACTTTATAAAATGTGAAGAAATCAAGAATGCAATGATATGGAAATCTCTTATAGGTATAAGAACATACAACACAGATCAGAAGGTGAACGTTAAACGATTTTTTAGTTCATTTGAAAAATGTAACTTTTTTAAAAATTGATGGCAGCAGCACATTTAAAAAAAGTTGGGACAGGGCTATGTCTACCATTGTATAGCATCCCAAAATTTTGGAATCAGGTTTTAATTAGATTTTCCTTTTTTTTTCAGGGGAAGGAGGGTTGAGGGAAGGTATGAGAACATTGTAAAAGTTTGCTGCTACTGCTGTGGCTAAGTCTAACATCGCATAAGAATACAATCAACGTGCAAAAACATGATTGTCAGTGTAAAAGTATGTTCACACACTGTTTTTTGCTGCTTTTTTTTCCCACGTTATTACTGGGCGCTTTTGCCATGAAAATATGCAACATTGTTGTGTACCAGCAAAGTGAATGAGGTTTCTGAAATCTCATGCACGTGCTACTTATTTTTTCATTGCAGATTTGTAGTAGTTTGAAATCTGTAGCATGTCAATTCTTTCAGCATTTATGCAGCACTTTCCACCCTTTGTAATGAATGAGAAAAAAATGCATCAAAAACAAAAGCAAAAATTCATGCAAAAACACAGGAAAAAACACACATAGTGTATGCAGTGATTTTCTGGTGAACACTCCAGCATTTGCAGCTGAATTTTACTGAACATGTGCACATACTCTAAGTCTAGAAAATAAGCTTGTGCAATTGGTAAGCTCTGTATAACGTGTGATTAAGGTCTTTCAAGCTGCTTTGATTTTGTAATAACATTATGTGAGCACTTTCTTATATCAAAGTGTAGCTGCATATAAGTCACAATTTATCACTTACTGTTTTGTGTTATCAATCAATTGCTGTGAAAGGAATTTTGTAAAGAGCCAAGGACATATTTCTGCTCATTGTTAGACCCCGAATATCGATCAGAAAGACATAGATTTCAATTTATAAAATGATATACAGTATTTCTTGATGCATCACTTGGTTTAGCTCTAAAATGCATTAAAATCTTCAACTTTCATACAATCCACAGCATAATATGTTTGAGTTAAAAATCTACTTCAGTGTTTTTCACTTCATCCTAATCCTAGCATGTGGTAGTTATCACCATTTCACCCTTTTATGCGGGTCTGAGCAAGTGTGAATCCAGAGGAACTTGAAACAGGAATTTAATATACATTGAATATATTTACTACTGTGCATTGGCTAATTTATACATGTCATGGTGAGAAGAGAGTTTCATTTTTTCTGAATATAATTTTTTTTGCTTTATAATTATGATACAGACACTAAAATGAGAACTTTCTTTTGATAAGAGGGGGGATGATGCAGAATCCTACAATCATATCTGAGTTAAAATTACCTTATCTTTATATTTGATATCCTCAGACTAAAAAAATGACATTTCTGGACATAATATTTTAGTTAAATGCATGTATGTGGGGCAAAAAAAAATTATTTTTCAATTGGGTTGCATTAAAACATTTTCACTGGCTTTTACAGTCTTTTTGTTTCCCTGTACATTTAACTTTGATGTGATCTGTAATCATAAATCACGAAGAACAAATTATGCAATTAAGTAGAGTAAATAAGAAAGATGAACATATCGATCCACAAGGGATCGAGTTCAAGACAAAATTCTTTAATCCAAACATTTTCAGATTCAATTTGCAAAAAAAAAAACTTGTCCGGCACAATTTCCTACACTGCTGAAGCATCAGAGACCAGACATCATTTTGCATTGCCATGCTGGCTTCTCCTTAATTCTTTGCAGCTATGACATCCTATGGATAATCATACCTTGTATCAGCGGTCCCCCATGGATCACAGTTTGTACAGCCGAGTCGTTTTCCATCTCCAGAGTCATTGGATAAGTCTCTCTCTTTTGTTGAGTATAAGCTCTTATGGTCAGCAGAGTCCCCTCTCTCTCACCTGTAAAGTATAAACTTGTACGGTCAGCTGTGTTCTCTTTTTCCTTCACGTATATTTTATGAGCAATTATAAGCTTTGTATTATTATGATTTGAGAAAATGTATTCTTCGCAAATTGATTTTTTTGGGGAAAATTAGCTAAGTTAGCGAATTCGTTTTTCAAAACATCTGCTCATCCTTAGTAAATAATGATCTTTTTACTATTCCCAAACCAAATATTATAACAATTCCCTTTTTTACTTAAAACTTCATCTGATATACAGATTACAGTGTGAAACTAGGGTGTGAGATGTGCTGTATGAGGAAATGGAATACCCACATGGGTGCAGAGTGCTAATAATAAGGTGAGAGTCTAATAAAGGTCTTAGTAAATGAACAAAACATCATAATTTTGGTACTCTAATTAATTGAAGGATCATAATTTCCCTACTTGAGTGCCTAGCTCTTTCTGAGGCATTATATTGGGTAGGACCTTAATAGTGCACCAATCATCTAAAGTACATTGGTTATCTGTAAATTATGTGGTCATAAAACATCTGAGAGGAGATAGGAAAAAGACAGACAAAAACGTTAAACGGTACCTGACAGACCATCGGATTGAACTCACTGACAGATTCTAAGTTAACATATTCAACAATCAGCAATAGACAATGAAACACTGTAGCTATAAACGACAAACAGTGCAAAGTTTTTGAAGAAACAAATTTACAAAATTTTATTTTTAGACTCGATAATGCATTTAAAGTAAAAAGAAGTCTCCAAAAGTGGACAACCCCTTAAATCATAGAGGTGGTCTAATAAACAAGAGAATCAGTAATATATTATTCAAAAATTTCATAATGTATCAAGTGCAAATTTTAAGATTACAATTAAAGTATTCTAGAATGCAAGAGCATTAATACAAAAACACAGTAGAATTCCAACCACAGAAAATAATGGATGAACATAAAGTCTGTATTACACATGATTGGACCTTTTGAAATTTGAATTAACTGACTTTGCCAAATTTTTCCCCTCAAATTTGATTTGTGGCAAGTAAATTTGTGCAACTCTCAATACTGAAAAGTTTGCAATCGCTCAAAAAATACACATGGGAGAAAGAAGAGAGTGAACCCGCAGACCATAAGAGCTTACACACTACAGAAGAGAAAAAAGAGAGAACTCTGCTAACCATAAGAGTTTACACACTACAGGTGAGAGAGGACTCTGCTGACCATAAGAGCTTACACTCTACATGACAGATAGAGAGCGGACCTTACTGACCATAACACTCTATAGAACAGAGAGAATTACTTGTTGACTCTGGAAATGGAAAACGACTCTGCCATACATGCTATGCTCCACTAGAAACCACTGATCTGTAATGGCCCAGATACTGACCATCTTGTTCAAGGTATGATAGTCCATTAGATTCCATAGCTACAGGGCAATATGGAGAAGCCTGCACGGCTTCAGTAGTCTGGCAAATGGTGCTGGGCAAATTTTTTTTGGAAACAGAATCTCAAAATTTGTTAATTCTCAGGAAATTTTCCAAAAAACTCGATGCTCCACAGATTGATCAACTCATCTATAGTCTGTATATATGTTACATAGTTACATAGTTAGTAAAGCCGAATAAAGACTTGCGTCCATCAAGTTCGACCTGTTAGTTCTGTAATTGCTAAAGTTGATCCAGAGGAGGGCAAAAACCCCAAATGATTTGGCCAATCTTCACCTGAGGAAAAATTCCCTCCCGACTCTGAAACCAGCAGTCAGAATAAATCCCTGTATCAACCTACTATTTTATTCTATTTTTAAGTATATGCAGAAATCTGCCTGGTATCTAGAAAAGCATCCAGTCCCCGCTTGAACTGGTGTAGTGAATCTGACATTACCGTCTCCTCACTCAGTGAATTCCATATTCTCACTGCTCTTACCGTAAAGAACCCCTTCCTATGCTGGTGCTGAAACCTTTTCTCTTCCAGTCTTAGTGAATGCCCTCTTGTTACCGTAATATCCCTCCTTTTGAACAAATCCCGGGCAAGGTCTCTATACTGTCCCCTAACATATTTGTACACATTTATTATGTCCCCCCTCAACCTTCTCTTTTCCAGGCTGAATAGTCCTAGTTTTGCCAACCTCTCTGGGTATTGCAGTCCCTCCATTCCCCTTATTAATTTTGTTGCCCTCCTTTGTACCTTTTCAAGCTCATTTATATCCTTTCTATATATTGGGGCCCATAACTGAGCACAGTATTCCAAGTGTGGTCTGACCAGCGCTTTGTACAGTGGAAGAACAATGTTCTCATCCTTTGCAGCTATACCTCTTCTGATACATCCCATTACCCTGTTTGCCCTTACAGCAGCGGCCTGACTTTGGGCACTCCAATTTAGTTTGCTATCAATCAAAATGCCCAAGTCCTTCTCCATCTCTGAATTCCCCAATGATTTCCCATTCAGTGAGTACTGGTGACTTCCATTTTTCCTTCCCATATGTATGACCTTACATTTCTCCTCGTTAAACCTCATTTGCCATTTAATGCTCCACCTACCCAGCTTATCCAAATCCCTCTGTAGGTCTTCACTATCCTCTTTTGTATTAATTGTTTTACATAACTTTGTGTCATCTGCAAATATTGATATTTTACTATTTATCCCGTTGACTATGTCGTTAATAAAGATATTAAATAACATTGGGCCTAGTACAGACCCCTGTGGTACCCCACTAGTGACGGTTACCCAATCTGAGTATATTCCATTTATAACCACCCTCTGCCTTCTATCCTTTAGCCAGTTAGCTACCCACTTGCAGACATTTTCCCCCAGCCCCATCATTCTCATTTTGTATACCAACCTATTATGTGGCACGCTATCGAACGCTTTTGAGAAGTCGAGATACACGACATCCACTGGTTCCCCCTGATCTACTCGAGAGCTAACCTCCTCGTAGAAGTCAATCAGGTTTGTTTGGCAGGAGCGATTCCTCATGAATCCGTGTTGGTTCGGGGTTAATAGATTATTAGCGTCAAGATGCTCCATGATTGCCTCATTAATAAAGCCTTCAAATATTTTGCCCACAACGGACGTCAGACTCACCGGCCGATAGTTTCCGGTGTTACTTTTTGCTCCCTTTTTGAATATTGGCACTACATTCGCCTGTCGCCAATCAAGTGGTACAGACCCAGTCTCAACAGAGTCCTTAAATATAAGATATAACGGTCTGTCTATCACATTACTTAGTTCCCTTAGTACCCGTGGGTGTATGCCATCAGGTCCTGGTGATTTGTTTATTTTAATGTTACTGAGGCGTTTCTGTACCCCAGCTTGAGTAAGATTTGTCATACTTAGTGGAGGATTAAGCTTGTCACTTCTCATTTCGCCTGTTAGTTCTTTTTCCTTTGTGAAAGTTGACGAAAAAAATTTATTTAATAGATTAGCTTTATGTGAAGGTCCATACTGCCAGGGTTGCTAAGTTGTCAATGTCTTCAAAAAATGACATAAAAAAATGAAATTACAATTAAAGAGCAAATAAGAGAAATTGTAAGAAAAATTTGAACTGTCATGAAATGAGTATAAAGTTAAGGATCATTCAAGACTTTGTAAAAATTGGAAGATTCTGAAGTTGGAATCTGAGACTAGAGATGAGCGTTGTTCTACTCGAACTGTTCGCCAATATCAAATTCGAGCTGTTTTGGGCGGTGTTCGAGCCGTTCGGCGAACACGAACAATTTGAGAAAAATTCGGCTGTTCGAGGTTATGTTCGATAACTGTTCGTGCACCAAAATCATAACTGGATTTTTTCTCAGTAATGATGAAAATTAATGTTAATACGCAGTTTGAGTGTACAGCGGGGTGGGGGGAGGGGCAGGGGATGGATCTCTGCAGGAACAATGAAGATCTCCATTTTTTTTTCTCTTTCCCGCATTTGCAGTGGTGAGGTGCAATCTGTCAGCCTATCAGCAGCGCACACACGGAGCGAAGTGCTTTTTTTCACACAAGCAAGGGCATGTGTCATTGGCAGTGTATGTCACATGTCCTTGCCCTATAAGACCAAGCCATTTTCCCCGTCGCCACCATTTTCTCACTGCTGTAGCTGCGTGTTAGACGGCACCGCTGTTGCTGTGTGCACTATACCTTGTTAATTTCAAGCCAATTTTCGCACAAATCTACAGATAGCTTGGGAGTAGGGAATAGTTGTGATTGCAGTCCTTTTAAGGACTAGGTTACAGCATTTCCTACGACTTTTATCAGGCAGGTCTGTGCTCTTAAATAGATAGATTGTGGGAGTAAAGACTAATTGTAATTGCAGTCCTTTTCAGGACTAGGTTACATCAGTTCCTATCAGTTTTTGCCAGGCAGGTCTGTGCCAGTGCTGTGCAAGTTTTTTTCACAGCATTTGGCTGAATCTAGCAAAGCTAATCCTTTTTGACCTATTGCAGAGTGTGTTAGTCAGTGGAGTAGCCTATCTGTGTTGCAAGATATACCACCTGTGTATAGAATACCAATTTTTTTACTGCACCTAGTGAAGTAAAATCTTTTGGGCATAGCATCATTCTATTAGTCCATCTATATTGACCTCCATCAGGTTGCAAATTGAATATAATTTTTTTCTGCATCTAGCTCTGAAAAAATATTGGGCTTCTAGCTGTGTGTGGGACTTGTTCTATTAATCCATCTATACAGACCTCCATCAGGTTGCAAACTGAATATATTTTTTTCTGCATCTACCTCTGAAAAAATATTGGGCTTCTAGCTGTGTGTGGGACTTGTTCTATTAATCCATCTATACAGACCTCCATCAGGTTGCAAACTGAATATATTTTTTTCTGCATCTACCTCTGAAAAAATATTGGGCTTCTAGCTGTGTGTGGGACTTGTTCTATTAATCCTTCTATACAGACCTCCATCAGGTTGCAAACTGAATATATTTTTTTCTGCATCTACCTCTGAAAAAATATTGGGCTTTTAGCTGTGTGTGGGACTTGTTCTATTAATCCATCTATACAGACCTCCATCAGGTTGCAAACTGAATATATTTTTTTCTGCATCTACCTCTGAAAAAATATTGGGCTTCTAGCTGTGTGTGGGACTTGTTCTATTAATCCATCTATACAGACCTCCATCAGGTTGCAAACTGAATATATTTTTTTCTGCATCTACCTCTGAAAAAATATTGGGCTTCTAGCTGTGTGTGGGACTTGTTCTATTAATCCATCTATACAGACCTCCATCAGGTTGCAAACTGAATATATTTTTTTCTGCATCTACCTCTGAAAAAATATTGGGCTTCTAGCTGTGTGTGGGACTTGTTCTATTAATCCATCTATACAGACCTCCATCAGGTTGCAAACTGAATATATTTTTTTCTGCATCTACCTCTGAAAAAATATTGGGCTTCTAGCTGTGTGTGGGACTTGTTCTATTAATCCATCTATACAGACCTCCATCAGGTTGCAAACTGAATATATTTTTTTCTGCATCTACCTCTGAAAAAATATTGGGCTTCTAGCTGTGTGTGGGACTTGTTCTATTAATCCTTCTATACAGACCTCCATCAGGTTGCAAACTGAATATATTTTTTTCTGCATCTACCTCTGAAAAAATATTGGGCTTCTAGCTGTGTGTGGGACTTGTTCTATTAATCCATCTATACAGACCTCCATCAGGTTGCAAACTGAATATATTTTTTTCTGCATCTACCTCTGAAAAAATATTGGGCTTCTAGCTGTGTGTGGGACTTGTTCTATTAATCCATCTATACAGACCTCCATCAGGTTGCAAACTGAATATATTTTTTTCTGCATCTACCTCTGAAAAAATATTGGGCTTCTAGCTGTGTGTGGGACTTGTTCTATTAATCCATCTATACAGACCTCCATCAGGTTGCAAACTGAATATATTTTTTTCTGCATCTACCTCTGAAAAAATATTGGGCTTCTAGCTGTGTGTGGGACTTGTTGTATTAGTCCATCTATACTGACCTCCATCAGGTTGCAAACTGAATATATTTTTTTCTGCATCTACCTCTGAAAAAATATTGGGCTTCTAGCTGTGTGTGGGACTTGTTGTATTAGTCCATCTATACTGACGTCCATCAGGTTGCAAACTGAATATATTTTTTTCTGCATCTACCTCTGAAAAAATATTGGGCTTCTAGCTGTGTGTGGGACTTGTTCTAATAATCCATCTATACAGACCTCCATCAGGTTGCAAACTGAATATATTTTTTTCTGCATCTACCTCTGAAAAAATATTGGGCTTCTAGCTGTGTGTGGGACTTGTTCTATTAATCCATCTATACAGACCTCCATCAGGTTGCAAACTGAATATATTTTTTTCTGCATCTACCTCTGAAAAAATATTGGGCTTCTAGCTGTGTGTGGGACTTGTTCTATTAATCCATCTATACAGACCTCCATCAGGTTGCAAACTGAATATATTTTTTTCTGCATCTACCTCTGAAAAAATATTGGGCTTCTAGCTGTGTGTGGGACTTGTTGTATTAGTCCATCTATACTGACCTCCATCAGGTTGCAAACTGAATATATTTTTTTCTGCATCTACCTCTGAAAAAATATTGGGCTTATAGCTGTGTGTGGGACTTGTTGTATTAGTCCATCTATACTGACCTCCATCAGGTTGCAAACTGAATATATTTTTTTCTGCATCTACCTCTGAAAAAATATTGGGCTTCTTGCTGTGTGTGGGACTTGTTCTATTAATCCATCTATACAGACCTCCATCAGGTTGCAAACTGAATATATTTTTTTCTGCATCTACCTCTGAAAAAATATTGGGCTTCTAGCTGTGTGTGGGACTTGTTCTATTAATCCATCTATACAGACCTCCATCAGGTTGCAAACTGAATATATTTTTTTCTGCATCTACCTCTGAAAAAATATTGGGCTTCTAGCTGTGTGTGGGACTTGTTCTATTAATCCATCTATACAGACCTCCATCAGGTTGCAAACTGAATATATTTTTTTCTGCATCTACCTCTGAAAAAATATTGGGCTTCTAGCTGTGTGTGGGACTTGTTCTATTAATCCATCTATACAGACCTCCATCAGGTTGCAAACTGAATATATTTTTTTCTGCATCTACCTCTGAAAAAATATTGGGCTTCTAGCTGTGTGTGGGACTTGTTCTATTAATCCATCTATACAGACCTCCATCAGGTTGCAAATTGAATATAATTTTTCTGCATCTTCCTCTGAAAAAAAATTGGGCTTCTAGCTGTGTGTGGGACTTGTTCTATTAATCCATCTATACAGACCTCCATCAGGTTGCAAACTGAATATATTTTTTTCTGCATCTACCTCTGAAAAAATATTGGGCTTCTAGCTGTGTGTGGGACTTGTTCTATTAATCCATCTATACAGACCTCCATCAGGTTGCAAACTGAATATATTTTTTTCTGCATCTACCTCTGAAAATATATTGGGCTTATAGCTGTGTGTGGGACTTGTTCTATTAATCCATCTATACAGACCTCTATCAGGTTGCAAATTGAATATAATTTTTTTCTGCATCTAACCCAGCCAATAGTTTTGGCCTAATACCACAGTTTGGCCACTCAGCTCTGCTCGGTTCCCATCCATTGTTTTTTTGTGCAAACAACTCCAGAGTTGTGAATTAGTTAACCACCAAAATGAGTGGAAAAAGGCCTGCTGCTGGTGGAAAGGGGAATAGGCGTGTTGGGAAGGGGAAAAAAGGTTGTGTCCGTGGGGTAGGTGTTAAAGCAACAGTAACATCTGCAGAAGAAAGACCATCTTCCAGCCAAACTAAAATGTCTACTTCTTTTAGCGGACAATGTGATAAGATCCCTTTCTTACGGCCACGCCAATCGCTACAAATTCCAGATGAGGCACAAAAACAGCAGGTGCTTCAACGGATATCAAGTGCTCCTTTAAGTGGGCTCTCCTCCACATCAACTTCAACATCACAAATACTCCAGTCCTCAAAGGTGTCTCCCCAATCGCACTTGCTTCCTCACAGCTCCCAAATCTCCAGCTGCCCGTCTGAGTATGAGGTAGAACAGATGGTTGAGTCTGCAGAGCTGTTTACTCATACTATAGCCTGGGAATCAGAGGTCGACTCCAGCGCTTCTGTGAATCCAGACGAGGAAATGATCTGCACTGATGCCCAGAATCTTTATGAGTCGGATCCAGGACCAGACGCAGAAGGCTCTGACCATAATGTAGACCCTCATTCCCAAACTGTAACTCCTGTTGGTGGAGACAATGAGGAAGACGATGATAAGACTCAAATACCTGATTGGAGCGACAACTTTAGTTTTTTGTCAGGGCAGGAACAGGTTGGCTCTGAGGACGACGGGTGTGATAACGCACAGGGTGATGATGATGAGGTTGGAGATCCCACTTACTGTCAACCCACAGTCAGCCAAGAGATGAGGTCAGCAGAGGAGGTGGAGGAAGATTCTAGTGACGACGAGGTCAGGTTGCGCCTTCCTGGACAGAGACGTAGTACTGGAAGCACGTCAACAACTGCATCCTCAAACACAACTCTGCCTCTCACCACAAGTCGTGGTGGCTCTTCAGGTCGTATGGGTGCTAAGCCTTGCATAGCCTGGGCATTTTTTCAGATCGATAAAGATGACCCAATTCGTGTTATCTGTAACATTTGTCAGCAAAAGCTAAGTAGAGGCCAAAAAATACATAGTTTGAGTACTTCATGCATGAACCGGCACATGGACATGAAGCATAAGTTGCAGTGGGAAGCTCACTGTGCTACAATGCGGCCTAACCGGCCGGGCCAACCACCGTCTGCCATATCTTGTGCATCCGCGGCCTCTTCATCCTCTGTGACTGGGGGGACAGCAGTCACACCTGTTTTGGGGCGCAGACCTGCCACCTCTTTACCCGCAACAGCCAGCGTGATTGGCAGGTCATCATTTTCTTTGGAGGTGGTAACACCAGCTGGTGTTGAGCGCTGTCCGACATCGATAGCACCACCTTTGGATCAAGGCAACCTAACATGTCCGCCTGCATCTTCCTCACAGACCGGCAGTTTGCCGGGGACACCCTTATCAACCCCGTCTAAGCACAATAGCCAGCCCTCGGTCCCTCAGATGTGGACAAGTAAAAGACCATTTCCTCCTAGCCATGAGAAAGCTAAGAGGTTGAATTTCACCATCTGCAAGCTCTTGGCTACAGAAATGCTGCCTTTCCGCCTGGTGGACACAGAGGATTTTCGAGACCTTATGTCCGTCGCAGTGCCCCAGTACCAGATGCCCATTCGGCACTACTTCTCAAAGAAAGGTGTGCCTGCGCTCCACCAGCATGTCGCACACAACATCACCGCTTCTTTGAGAAACTCTGTGTGTGACAGGGTGCATTTCACCACAGACACTTGGACGAGTAGGCATGGACAGGGGCGTTACATGTCGCTGACTGGGCACTGGGTAACTATGGTGACAGCAGGACAAGGGGCTGCTGTCCAAGTCTTGCCGTCCCCACGAGTTGTGCGTCAATCCTCTTTATGTCAAAGTTCCTCCACTGCTTCTGCCTCCTCAACCTCCTCTCGATCTTCCACCTGCACCCAAAGCCTGTCTGGTCATGCCACAAGCTTTCTAACTGCGCAGAAGGGATCCTTCACACCTCCTTACTATGCTGGCAGTAGGGCTCAACGTCATCAGGCGGTTTTTACATTGAAATGTCTGGGAAATGTGAGTCACACAGCTGAGGAGTTGTGGTCAGCTCTGGAGAACCAATTTCATTAATGGTTGTCTCCACTGGACCTGAAACCAGGGAAGGCCGTGTGCGACAATGCTGCAAACCTGGGTGCGGCCCTTCGCCGGGGCAATGTCACACACGTGCCTTGTATGGCTCACGTGTTAAACCTGGTTGTCCAGCAATTTTTAGCCCACTATCCCAGACTAGATGGCCTTCTGCAGAGGGCACGGTCGCTGTGTGCTCACTTCCGCCGTTCGCATCCCGCAGCTCAGCGACTTACATCTCTACAGAAGTCGTTGGGCCTGCCACTTCACCGGCTAAAATGCGATGTGCCTACCCGGTGGAATTCAACTCTGCACATGTTGCAGCGACTGTGGCAGCAGCGACAAGCCCTGGTGCAATACGTTCTGACGTATAGCCTGGGCCAACGAGATTCAGAGGTGGGGCAAATCACGCTGGAGGAGTGGTCTCAGATCAGGGACCTATGCACCCTTCTGCACAGTTTTGAAATGGCGACGAAGATGTTTAGTGCCAACGATGCCATTATCAGCATGACTATTCCGGTGATTTACATGCTGGAGCACATGTTAAACAGAATTCGGAGTCAGGTGGTGGCACAAGAGGAGGTGGAGGAAGTAGAGGAGGAGGAGTTGTATGCGGAAGGGCTAACATCTGCAAGGTCCAGACGGTCGGCAGCACCAAGGCGGCAGGCATGTGAGGGTGGGGGAGATGGTTTTACCAGGGCGCATGGTAACAGCCAAACTAGTGAGGAAGGTGCAGGAGCCCAGGAAGAAGTGGAGGACGAACTAATGGAAGACTCATCAGATGAGGGAGACCTTGATCACATTTCTGTTGTGCGAGGTTGGGGGGAGAGGACAGAGGAAAGAAGCATGATTGTTACCTCGCCACCAACACAACAGGGACTTGGTGCTCCTGGATGCGCAACACACATGAGTGCCTTCTTGCTGCACTACCTGCAACATGACCCTCAAATTGTGAGAATTAGAAATAATCCTGACTACTGGGTTGCCACACTGTTAGATCCCCGGTACAAAAGTAAATTTGCAGAAATTATTCCTGCCATAGAAAGGGATGCACGCATGCAGGAGTATCAGCAGAGACTGTTGCAGAATCTTACATGTGCTTTTCCACAAAATACCAGTGGTGCACGTAGTGAATCTCACAGTTCCAACTTGCCAACCGTGGGACCGTCAAGTGTTCAGCACTCAAACCGTAACAGAACCACAGTATCTGCTGGTAACATCAATTTTGCGGAATCATTTCACCACTTTTTTAGCCCATCCTTTGCAAGGCCACAGGAGACAAGAAGTCTGACACATAGTCAACGCCTAGAGACGATGGTACAGGAGTATCTCCAAGTAAACATTGAAGCCACGACTGTGTCACTGGACCCTTGCTCTTTTTGGGCTTCCAATCTGGATAAATGGCCGGAGCTAGCCACTTACGCCTTGGAGATCTTGTCATGCCCCGCAGCCAGCGTTCTGTCTGAACGTGTGTTCAGCGCTGCTGGTGGTGTGCTGACAGATAAGCGCACGCGGCTCTCCACTGATAATGTAGAAAGACTCACGTTCATAAAGATGAACAAATCATGGATCCGAAACGACTTTTCTACCCCTGTGTCATATTGGGGAGAGTAAAAGCTTGATGATTGGTTAAAATCACCCTACCAACCGTTTTAAGCTTTCAAATTACTAATCATGTTTATCTGTATCTTGGCTGGAAAATAATTTGGGCTTTGTAGCAGTGTGCAGCACTGATTCTATTAGGCCATCTATAATAAGCTCCACCAGATTTAAAATTACTAATCATGTTTATCTGTATCTTGACTGGAAAATAATTTGTACTTTGTAGCAGTGTGCAGCACTGATCCTATTAGGCCATCTATACTAAAGCTTCACCAGATTTAAAATTAATAATAATTTTTAGCTGCATCTAGCCCGGAAAATAATTTTGGGGCTCCGAGTTGCGCAAGACACATAAGTGCCTTCTTGCTGCACTACCTGCAGCATGAACCTCATATTGTCAGAATTCGAATTAATCATGACTACTGGGTTGCCACACTCTTAGATCCCCCAAACTTTTCGATCAACCTTTTCATTTTAATAAAGACCAAAAAAATGGTCATTTTTGAAATTATAAGCATTAGCAGGTTGCTAGAAACTGAAATCAAACAGTTTTCAACTCAAAACTTTATTCTAGGTGATGTTACATTTTCACATAGGACCCCTTGTTCGAAAGGAGCTTCTGAACTCTCTCGTCCATTGAATTTGTCAGGTTTTGGATGGTTTCTGCTTCAATTGTTTTGCATGAGGACAGAATACCCTCCCAGAGCTGTTGCTTAGATGTGAACTGCCTCCCGCCATCATAGACACTCCTTTTAATGATGCTCCAAAGGTTCTGAATGGGATACAGGTCAGGGGAGCATGGGGGTCACACCATAAGTTTGTCCCCTTTTATGCCCATATCAGCCAGAGATGCAGATGTTTTATGTGCAGCATGAGATGGTGCATTATCATGCAGAAAAATGATCTTGCTGTGAAATACACGGTTCTTCTTCTTGAACCATGGCAGGAAGTGCTGTTTGAGAAAATCCACATACATTATGGAGTTCATCTTTAGCGCCTTCAGGGATCCTAAAGGGGCCGACAATCTCTCTCCCCATGATTCCAGCCCAAAACATTACTCCACCTCCTCCTTGTTGGCGCTGTAGCCGTGTTTGCGTGGGGTGTCCATCAACCAGCCATCCTCCACTCCATCCATCTGGACCATCGAGCGCTGCACGGCACTCATCCGTGAACAAAACAGTTTTGAAATCAGTCTTCATGTAATGTTTGGCCCACTGGAGCCGTTTCTGCTTGTGTGAAGTGGATAGAGGAGGTCGACAGGATGGCGCATGCACAGCTGCAAACCTCTGAAGGACCCTGCATCTTGTTGTTCGGGGGACGTTGGAGGCACAAGCAGCTTCAAAAACTTGTCTTCTGCTATGACAAGGCTTTTTTGCCGCTGCTCTTTCAACCTGACGTAATTGCCTGTAGGAAAGAGTCCTCAATTTGCCCTTATCAGCACGCACACGTGTGTACTGTGAATCAGCTACATACTTCTTGATTGCCAAGACACTTCATCCTGATCATCGCACAATGTTGATTGTAGTCATGCCTTGACCTAAACACTCCACAATTTGTTGCTTCTCAGCAGCCGACACATCCTTTTTCTTTCCCATTTTGGCAGAAAATGTAGGCTGCTTAATAATGTGAGACAACCTTTTTAAGTAGTCTTGCCTTTCATTGGACACACCTGCCAAACTAATTAGCACAGGTGTCTGCAATTGCTTACAGTGATATAAAGAGCCCTGACACACATCACCATCAATGAGTTTAACTGACAAACAAACAAATTCTTCCCTTATCACTCCTAAACACTTTTTGCATAATAATTTGGAACGCAGTGTACATGTGCTTTTCCACAAAACACCAGTGGTTCACGTAGTGAATCTTACAGTTCTGACTTGCCAACCGTGGTCTGCATGGAGTTGTTCAATAAAGGGCCCAAAATTAAGATAACATAGATGGGAGAGGTCTCTATGAATAGGAATTCCTAAGTATTTGATACCCTGTGAGGGCCAGGTAAAGGGAAAGTTGGACTGGATGGAATCCTATATGGATTTGGGGAGGGAGACATCAAGGGCCTCAGACTTCGCTGCATTGATTTTAAAATTTGACCATGTAACAAAGTGATCTATTTCAGCCATAACAGCATGGATGGATATATGTGATTGAGTGATATATACTAGGACATCATCAGCAAATAGAGAGCACTTGTACTCGGTGCCTCCCACCTCAATCCACCTAATATTGGGGTTATGGCGAATTGATGAGAGCAGGTGCTCCGTCACTAGGATGTATAAGAGAGGGGACAGAGGACATCCCTGCCTTGTCCCATTGGTGATTGTGAAAGGTGATGAAAATGTTCTGATGCACCCCCTGGGCCTTGGGACACCCGGAGCCGGACCCTTTTTGGTGGATGCTGGTGGTTGTAGTCTTCGTGGCGGCGACCCGGTTCCGTGGCTCAGGGTGGTCAAACCAGTGGCGGAACTATTTATGTGGTTTTGATGTTTAAATGTCCGACTACGCCACGCGTGGATTGCGGTCAGAGTGAACCGCCGTTGCAGGGCAGACCGCTGAGGCTGGTGTTGTGGGTGCAGCAGAGCGTAGCATAACTCCCCACGGGAGGAGTATAGCCTCAGGGCAGTGTATGCGGAGGATGGGGGTGATGGTGCATGGCAGCAGCAGTAACGACACGGAGTCAGTGATGCAGTCCAGGGCCTTTACTCACAGTTCTTATTATCCAGACCACGTCTGCAGGTAACGGCTGCCCACGTCGTACTGTGCTCACCAGGTGAGGGGCTCAGACAACTCCCAGATAACTTTGGAGCGCTTCACAGGACCCCCTTTGTGTGTCCTTTGGCTGGCCTTTCTTACCAACCCTTCTGTCCTTCTGCCTCGGGCCTCCTCTTGGTAAACTTGGCGCCAGTTTCCCTGACCCTATGTGGTGCCTTCCTAGCGGGTGTAGCGAGGGGCTGCGCCACATAAAATGTCACAGCCTGTTTTCTAGGTTTCTAGCTGAGGGTCGTTTCCTGCCTCCACTAGTTTCGGGGACCGGTCTCCCCCTTTGGCCTGACCCCTCCACGCAGGTGGATTCGGGCGTGCGGTGGCGACTCGCCCGTCCGCACCCCTGGGATCCCTTCATTCCTCATTCCTGGAGCCTTCTCCGCTCCTCTTCCTTCCTTCTCCCTCTTCCAGGCCTGGGCCTCTGTTACTAGGCCCGCCTCCGGAGCAGAGCTCATGCAGAGCCCCTGCTCCCTGCCACTTCTGCTCAGACTTCTCTGCACTGAACTAAGATGGTGCCCACCTTTTATACTCCCTTCTCAATGCACCCAGGAACTGCTTCCTCCCTGCTCCTGCACTACAGGGTTCCCCTTCCTCAGTGTTCCCTCCCCCCACTCCAGCCAGGGACAGGGACTGTCGTGCCCATCTCAGAGGCATATTGGTCGCCCTGCCCCACGGCAATGTGGTGTAATGCATGCAGGTGTCGGGTCCTGATCCACACTCCATCCTTACCTGAGAGTGAGATATCACACCTCTGGGTGAGGTGCAATACCTCTGTAGCAACCGAGCCCTCAGGGTGCTACAGTTCCATTTATCTTCAGCCTAGGTGACGTATTGTGATACAGGGCCGTGATTTTGGCTATAAAAGGGTCCCCTAGACCCCTACCCCAAGCTTTTTAAGAGAATCATATATGACGTGCCAGGAGACTCTATGGAATGCTTTCTCAGCATCCAACGAGAGTATCTAATTACAAATTTTTAACTGCATCTAGCCCAGGAAATACTTTGTGCCTAGTAGCAGTGTCTGCTAGTCAGCGGATTATCCCGGCTGTTAAGCAAGCTTCACCACCTGTAGCTTAGACACTTAATTTTTTCAAAGGAAATGCTTCGGGACCATGGGATACTCAGTGAAGAGCATCAGGAGGCACCCCAAGGCATAGGGGCTGGGACTGGCAGTAGGATGCCTTGCGGTGGACAGCCGAGCTCGATCCTTATAAAAGCTTTTTAACTGCAGCAGCTTTAGTGGACGCTACTGGAGCTGGAATTACGAGGCTGCTGGCATGAGACTTGCCCTCCAATAGATCCTTGTAAATGGATTTAAAGTGTATTCATTCAAATTAGAGAGACAATTTAAATTAAAAAGCTTAGAGCTGCCTCCACCACAGGGGGGCTCGCTCGACCCACCAGTGGACAGGCACCAGTATTGGGAGAGGGGGGCTGGCAATCAGGGTTCACCGCGGCTCTGGCACAAACCCGGCGACACGGAGGTGGCACGGGCAGGAGCGGACTGGCCGTGTCGGCTTCTCACTTTTTGGATTTTAGAAGGGCATGACATGCCTATATCTGTGTCTCCCCCTCCTTTTACTTCTCCACCTCTTTTATTTTCGCATGACTATATGTACTTGTCACTTTTCCATGTGTTAGTTATGTCTTCTGAGCAGTTTGTCAGTTTTTGGACACCTTTGAAGGTGTTTTCTATGTGTTTCTATGTGTTTTTGTTTGCCTGCCATTGGTTTTAACGGTGTTCGAAGGTGTTCGACGAACAGTTCGACGAACAGTTCGGCGAACACACGGGTGTTCGACGAACCGAACTGAACTCGAACACTACGGGGGTGGCTCAACACTATCTGAGACATAAGGGTGCTATCACATTGCATTTAGGCGCCGGCAAAATGGGATTCGGGCGTATGCACCGATGGGGCCATAGACTATAATAGTGCCGACAGAGTGAATGTGTGCTCTGTTGTGCATCATTTTTGGGCTTATACACCTACTGGAGGTGAACATTCAGATGTAGTAGACCATTATTTCACGCTGTCTCCTCTCCATATCCATTCTGTGCCTCTTCTTCACACTATTCCCTGATATTGCCCACCACGCTGCCCTCTTCAAACTGTACCCACTCCTCATACTGCCCCCCTACACAGTATGATGGTCACCACAGTGGTATAGTATGATATCCACAACAAGCCACCAATATGTAGTTTGGTCACCACAACAGCCCCCCATTTATAGCATAATGTCCACCAGAGACCCTCATAAATAGTATTATGTCCAAAACAGCCCCCATGTGTACTATGATGGCCCCAACAGCATCCCATACAGTAATATGACTCACAAACATCACCTCAAACAGTATGATATTCACCAAAGCCCCCAGTATAATGTCTGCCACAGTCCCACATACAGTATGGTCACCACAGCTCCTCATACACTCTGTTGTTCCCCCACAAAGCCCTTCATTTCATGACCCAAATACACAGCCCCTCATTTCATGGCCCCCCGCAAAGCCCTTCATTTCATAGCACCTCACCATGGCCCCACATTTTATACCCCCCCCTGCACAGCCCCTCATATTTTGCCCCCCTGCATAGGCCCTCATTTTATTCCCACCATCTGCACAGGCCCTCATGTTATTCCCCCCTCCTTCACAGCCTCTGATTTTATTCCCCATCTGCACAGACCCTCATTTTATTCCCACCCCTCTGCACAGCCCCTCATTTTATTCTCTTCCATATGCACAGCTACTCATTTTATTTCACCCAAGATGCACATCCCCTCATTTTATTCCCCTCCATTTGCACAGCTACTCATTTTATTTCCCCCATCTGCACATTCTCTCATTTTATCCCACCCCTCTGCACAGCCCCTCATTTTATTCTTTACTCTGCAGACCCTCATTTTATTCCTCCCTCTGTACAAAGGCCCTCATTCCCCCCACTCTGCACAGATTTTAATTGCATTCCCTCCTCTGCACAGATCCCAGGGGAAGGTGCCAGGCAGCCTCAGGCATTCAGCAATTTTTGCTTCAAAATTCACCAACCTTGAGTAGGCAAGAAGTAGCATCCTAAGCAGGAGCCTACCCCGTGTCCTGACCCAGTCTTGTGATAGCCTATCTTTTAGGGGCAAAAATAAAATAAATTATGGTACACAGAAAGCTTTCAAGACTACTTAGGTCTCTTTCAACATGATACCTAGGTCTAAAGCACTTGGTGGGTTTCTATGAGGAGATAAGTGCACATCTCAATGTTGGTTATGACACTGATATGATGTATCAGGACATTGTAAATGCATTTGATACTGTACCACACAGCAGCCTTGTAGTAAAGCTCCAGGATAGGAACTAGGGGAAACTAAGTACACTGATAAAAAACTGGTTAAGGGACAAAAACAAAGAGTCATTGTAAATGGTACATTTTCTAAATAGGGTAAAGTCAGCAGTGGGGTACCACAAGGATCTGTATTATGTCCACTTCTTTTTATTTTCTCTATTAATGACAATGTGGATGGGATTGAAAGTAAAGTGTCAATCTTTGCTAGTGACAAACATTTATAGGTTAATAAACTAAGCTAAACTGTATAATATTGCAAAACAATCTAGATAAGATGTCTGCATAGGCAAAAATATGGCAGATGAAGTTTAACCTTAATAAACGTGGAAGAAAGTCACTTAGTCCAGAATAATCATTTTTCTGCATATACATTAAATGGAAATATACTGGGGATTACAGAACAGGAGTACATGGGTATTCTGGTAACAAGTAAGCTGAGCAGCAGTACTCAATGTCAAGCAGCAGCTGCAAGAGCAAACAAGATTTTAGTGTGTATAAAAAGAGAGATACAATCCTATGACCCCAATGTTATATTATCCTTCTATAAATCACTTTTAGGCCACATATTGAATATGAATATGCGATAAAGTTTTAGGCTTCACATATAAAATGAATATTGGAAAGGTGGAATCAATTCAAACCTTCCAACTAGAAAATTATATGGGATGGAGAGTCTCACTTATGATTGAAGGTTAGAAAGATTGGATTTGTTTACCTGAGAAAAATGTCACCTAGAGGTGATTTTATTTACATGTATAGATACATGTACGGTCAATACAAATGACAGGTATATGATTTATTCCTTCCAAGAACCTTACAAAGGACCAAGAGACATTCATTATGTTTGGAGGAAAGGTAGTTCCAGCAGCTGAATAGTAAAGGGTTCTTTATAGTTAGAGCAGTCTGTCTAATGCCTTACTATGAGAGATAGCAATGCTATATCAGCATATAAAAAGTGGCTAAATTCTTTTCTTCAAACATATGAAATTGTGCGTTATAAATAATCTTTTGATAGTTAATCGATAACTGGAAGGTAGAATTTGATGTGATCTAGAGTGCCTTGAAAAAGTATTCATACCCCATTAGCTTTTCCACATTTTTTATGTTATACCCACAAACTTAAATACTTAAAAAAATATAAATCTGAAAATTGCTCTGTGTATTTGTTTTCAGTCCCCCAGAGTATGTACTTTGCAAGTCCACAATTACTGCTGTAAATCTTTTATGTTATGTCTCTACCAGCTTTGCACATCTGCAGGCTGACATTTTTTACCATTCTTCTATGCAAACTATGTCTAACACAGTGAGATTGGATGGAGAGAGTATGTGAACATCAATTTTCAATTCTTGCCACATATTGTCAATGGGATTTAGGTCTGGATTGTCACTGGGTCATTCATACACATGCATTTGCTTTGATTTAACGATTCCATTGTAGCCCTGGCAGTATGTTTAGGGTCATTGTCCTGCTAGAAGGTAAACCTATAACCCAGTCTCAAATGTTTTGTAGCCACTAACAGGTTTTCTTCCAGAATTACCCTGTATATAGCTCCATCCATCTTCCCATCACCTCCACCCAGCTTCCCTGTGCCTGCTGAAGAAAAGCCTCCCTACAGCATGATGCTGCCACCTCCATGTTTTACAGTGGGGATAGCGTTTTCAAGGTGATGCTCTGTGTTAGTTTTCTAACATAGTGTTTTGCATTTAGCCCAAAGTATTCTACTTTGGCCTCATCTGACTAGAGCACCTTCTTCCACGTGCTAGCTGTGTCCCCTACATGACATATAATACTTTTTCAAGGCACTCTATGTCTTTATTCAACCTATGTAACTATGTTACTATGTAATAAGCAGGCAAACTGCAATTGTAAGGTTTTTTTATTTTTTTTTAAATATTCATGGAAGTTTTATTGTGTTTTTATTAAAGATGAGGAGGAGGCCAATTTCTGAGATAGGATGGAAGTTCCTTTTACAAATGAGGTTGCTCCTATTAAGATATACAATCGTATACACTGGATATGGAAAGTATTCAGACCCCTTTAAATATTTCACTCTTCGTTTCATTGCAGCCATTTGGTAAATTCTAAAAAGTTCATTTTTTTTCTCATTAAAGTACACTCTGCACCCCATCTTGACGGAAAAAAAACAGAAATGTAGAAATTTTTGCAAATTTATTAAAAAAGAAAAGCTGAAATATCACATGGTCGTGAGTATTCAGGGTCATTGAACAATCAATGTTTGCTAATATGTTGATTACACATTGTACCAGGCCATGCAGTTTGTTGACCTGCAAAACAGAGGAGGACAAACTATGCAAATTGATTAACTACTCAAACAAAGAGAGATGTGCCCCTGCCACTTTCCCCCAATCCTGTGGAAAAATGCCTGAATAAGAGCTATGAACTATAAAAGGGGATCTGCCTCTATATCAGGGGAACTTTAAAAAACTACAGCCAGAGTCATGAAAACCAAAGAACTCACAAGACAGATCAATCATACAGTTGTTGTTTACAGAAAAAATAGCCCATGCTCTGAACATATGGTGGAAAACAAACATTGAACATCATCCAGAAAACATCATCCCCACTGTCAAACATAGTGGTGGCAGCATCATGCTGTGGTGATGTTTTTCTTCAGCAAGAACAGGAAAGCTGGTCAGAGTTGATGGGAAGATGGATGTAGCTAAATACTAGGCAATTTTAGAGGAACACCTGTTAGAGATTGCAAAAGATTTGAGATCGAGACATTTTTAGATGTTTGAATGACCCATTCAAAGTTCGGAACTAAATCCTATTGAAAATCTGTGGACTTAAAAATTGCTGTTCACATATGCTTTTTATCCAATCTCACTGAGCTAGAGCTATATTGTAAACAATAATAGGCAAAAATTTCAGCTTGTGGATGTACAAAGTTGGCAGAGACATACTCCAAAAGTCTTGCAGCAGTAATTGCAGTGAATGATGGTCCTATAAAGTATTATCTCAGGAAGGCTGAATACAAATGCAATTTTAAAATTTTATTTTTTAATAAACTTGCAAAGCCATGTATAATTTCCTTTACGCTTCACTAACACTTGCTACTTTAATATGGTCTATAACCTAAAATCCAAATAGAAATAATTTTATTTGTGGGTATAATGTGAAAAAATGTGGAAAAATTCATGGCGTATGAATAATTTTTCAAAGGACTGTATGGATAACAGTGACGTGACATCTTCCTTAAAAAGTATCCAGCTTTGTTATCAGAATTTTTCTATCTCCTAGATTTTAATTTCTATAAATATTTTTTCCTGAAAGAAGCTGAATGGGTAAAACTCAGGGTTGGGTGTTGCACGGTATGCTTTTAAACCTATGTTTGAAGTGTTTTAAGTATAAGGAATACTTTTTTTCCATAAAGAGTATAGCAGTTTTACTGTATGTCACCTGTTACGTGCTATACAGTGACAAATCCGGTAATACCTTGAACATCAGTTCGTTTGAGATAGAAAGTCAAGGAGCCAGCAATCTCTATATATGCCTGAAAGGTCAATAGTCAATCAGTTGTGGTACATGAGTATCACTGTGTTTAATCCCCAGAGTAAAGTATTGGTAAAGAGTATTCCTCTCATATATGTCATTGTTCTGTATCTAAACATTATATATATACTTTATTGAGGGGTTCTGGTTTGGGATCTGCTACAAAAATGAGAGGGCCTAAGAATGTGAAATACTACAGAGATGAGTTATAGACAGGAGAAATCACTATGAATGTCTGGGCCAAGTGGAATGGGCAAAATAAATAATTAAATATGGGCATACAACATATGTTTAGACAATGCCCTGACCATTCTTCTGGACAGTTTCCTCTTACTATTGACACATTTAATTTTTCAGGAAATAATCAGCTGGTATGCCGGGGTTTATAACATGCTTTTTGTTCACATACCATTAATCCAATAAGAATAGAGGTCACCTTGGAGTAACTGGATGTAAATGTTTAATCACGCCATTAACTGTGTCTGATCAGTACAGCAATCACTAAATAATAATAATATTTATTCCACAGCACTTTACAGACATTATCGGCACTGTCCCCAATGTGGCCCACAATCTAAATTCCCTATCAGAATGTCTTTCGAGAATGGGAGGAAACAGGAGGAAATCCATTCAAACAACGAGAGAACATACAAACTCCTTACAGATGTTGTGCTTGATGGGATTTGAACCCAGGACCCCAGTGCTGTAATGTTGCAGTGCTAGCCACTGAGCCACCGTGCTGCCCTTGCTTCCATTTTGATACCCTTAGTATAAGCAGTTATACTAGGAAGTGTAGTTTCACACAATGCAAACCTATGTGTAGGGTACACAAATCTATTCAAAACATGGCAATTTCTCACATATTTAATGTTAGTTTCATTAATCAAATGCAAACATGTAGAAGAGAAATACTGTGCTTTTTTTGTTTTTCATAAATGTTACAGTTATTTTTATTCAGAAAATTTCCCCGAGCGTGGCCATATTTAAATAGCTATAGTGCATATAATACATCCCTTGTTAGAGAAGAAATATTATTAGTTCCATGCTTGTAAAAATATTTGAATTTATGCCGAAGCTTGAGGCGCCACAATTACATTTACCCAAAAAGAAAGATAAATCTAACAAATACTGTGCAGAAAAGTAGCAAGCTATGTATTCTCTCTGGTCATAGATAACTTTTCTATTATTTGTTTCTACAATATACAGTACTTTTATATTCAGTATCTTAGCATAAATAAAACACCATAAGGAAATTGTAATAAATACAGAGATAAACAAGTCAATATAATCAATGTGAGCACTTACACTGTGACACAGCTTCAAATCTGTTCACTTCAGTTAATAAAACAGATTTTGTTTATAAAGGCTCTCACAAGTTTGATTTAACATGCACTGTACCTTTTTTGTTAGCTCCAATTGTATTTAATTATGATAAAATAACATTGTTATCAAATTTATTTAAATTAAATGTAGAACAAGCAATAGAAAGGGACATGAAGACATGTAGGAAGGAGAAAATCTTCTCCAATGGTGACCTTTAACAATACTGTGAATATTCATATCTGATTTATGAACAAATAATCTTCCTCTTGCTCACCTTTTTCTAAGGAGGAGGAGGATCAAAATCTGTATATTTTGATGCAGGGCCAGGGGCAATAAGAGTTGGTGTTTAGCAATTAGAAATTCTTTCTTAAGGCAATGTTTTCCTTTTAAATGGTTTTCCAGCGAAGGTTTCCCTATATGCAGAAAAACACATACTGGACCATAGATAGACACATTAGTGTCATCACTATTCAATTCATCAATGTTTTATTTATATACAGAGCATTTATATACACCTTGTTTCCATTTGCTTCCATTTGTCATCCACTGCTTTTATACATTTACCACTAGTGTTGAGCGTGCATACTTTTTTAACCCTTTAAATGAGCACGCTCGGGTACTCGCCGAGTAATTTCAGCGTGCTCAGCTTCTCTGTTTTATCCGCCATGGCTGCAATCATTGCATGTGTCACGGCTGTCTAACAGCCGTGACACATGCAGCCATGGCGGATCAAACACAGAAGCTGAGATCGCCGAAACTACTCGGCGAGTACCTGAGCGTGCTCATTTAAAGGGTTAAACAAGTATGCTCGCTCAACACTATTTACCACTATACTTTATGATACCTAATAGTTTTTTAGTGCATGTAAAGGCAAGCCCCTTGACAGCTCTTTATGTGGCCAGTCATGTCCATTTTCCTTTTTGGCTAAGCCACATATCTGATGTGCTAGGATTAGAAAGTGCAAAGTGCCGCTACCACGAAAATTATCACATGACCTTATGATGATGCCACTGTGTGAGGTCACTAAGGACATAGAATGATGACAATAGCAATATGGGTGGCTTTGATTTTTGCATGTAGCCAAATTGACTTTGCATTTTCTTAGAAGACTTTAGGTGTTAAACTAAGTGTGCCTCACTATAATAACACCTCATCCTGATGAAGGCTTATTGAAATGCAAGTCTAGGTTGGCAGCATTAAGAAAATGGGAGATTTATAGGTATAGAGATTGAATTTATTCTGGATGAATTAACCTAGACTCATATACTGTATGTATATATTTTTTCCATGTTAATTTATTATCAGCCACTGTTTACTTTCTTTAATTAGGTTTTAGCATTACATTATGGCCTTCAAAAACACTGGAAGAACATACAAACTCTTTGCAAATGTTGTCCTTTAAACTCAGGACCCCAGTGCTGCAAAGCAACAGTGCAAACTGCTGAGTAATTGAAGTTATTGCTAATAGGGTGTGTGACATTTTTAAATCTATATTTTAACTCAACAAAATCTATTTTGAATTACTTTACATATCTTTGACCAAATTTCATATTTGAAAATCCTTATGGTGTTGGGGCATCTACAGAAACCAATTAGGAATTTTTAACGCCTTACCAACACTGGAACGTTATATGTCGGCTCCTTAACTTTGATGTGTGTTTGCACACCAATCTCTCATCTTTCCCGACACATGAGGGCAGATTTAACCAGCCATCATGTTCCTCTAACAGCTGAGGGTGGAGTGGAGCTCTGCCCGCTGTTGTTAACCAGTTAAATCCTGCTGTCAATCTTTGATAGCGGCATTTAACATGAACTGGCAGGGTGGCACTTCATTCCTTTTCCCCATCGGCACATCCGTGATGTGATCGTGGGGCGTTGATGGGCTACCCTGACAGCCAGAGGACTGATGAAGATCCTTGTGCCTGTTATTACTATCTTCCTGTGAAAGCCAGTGTTTAGCTGGCATTCACAGGAGATCTTGATTTTAATTAAACATAGCAGTACTAATACACTGCTTTGCATAGCACAAGAGATCAGATAATTGCACCTTCAAGTCCCCTAAAAGGATCAACAAATACAGTAAATAGTAAAAAAAGTTTTTAAAATATGTAAAAATATAAAAAAGCACAAAAGTTCAAATCCCTCCAATTTTGCACCATTAAAAATAAAACAATAAAAAATGAAAAATACACATATTTGGTACTGCTGCATTCATAAAAGTTCCATCTATTAAAATATAAAATAAATGAATCGATGTAATGAAAAAAAAATAAAAATGCCAGAATTACATTTTTTAGGTCATCGCAACATTGCAATAAAATGCAATAAGAGCGGATGAAAGGGTTAAGGTGGGCACTACAATATATACATTGTATATGCTTTAAAGGGGAGATTTCCCCGGATTTTTTAATTAACGTTGAGTACCTCTAACAAATAGTACCACTGCACAGATTTTGGAACAGTTTCTTTTTTTTCATCTGTGCCTCTACATTCCAAAGTTATAACACCAAGAAATAAAGAAGCAAATTTTCCCTTCTACCAATGGGGTGTATACCACAGGACTTCTTTATGGGTGCAGCCATGTTTGGATTGACCAACATCAGAGGGAGGAGAAAAACAAATGCCCACAGAAAAGTTCTGTGGTATATGCACAGTTAGTTGGAGGGAAAATTTGCATCTTGATTTGTGATTTGGAATGGAAGGGCACAGAAGGAAAAGTGTAACTGTTCCAGAGGAGCTGCACTATCTGGATGTGGTAAACATCCATTTCAATCCAAATGATAACTCTGTCTCTAACCACACAATGAACGAAGTTTATGCAAAAGGTGTGACAAGTGCAAAAAATTTAGACATAAAAACATTGGCACAAAGGGCCGGGGTCACACGAGCGTATAAAAAATCGGTCCGATTTTCATCCAGAAAAGTGGCGTGATTTTTCTTACTTTTCATCCGTATGCTGCCCATGTGCTGTCCGTATACAATCCATTTTTTACACAGCACTTATTAATCATTTACAGGACTGTTTACAGTTTCCTATGCTACACAATTCCAATGTATCGGTAAAAATTGGATGCCATACTAATGGTCCGTATGCATCAGATTTTTTTCTTGTATGCATCCGATCTCGGAGTGAATTCACAGCATGCTGTGATTTTTTTCTCATGCCAAATACAGATAAGTAAAAAATGCAGATCTGCTCTGCCCCATTGAAAAACGCTACATGGGCACTTAGCCTAAATATACACAAAATATCTTATACAGTATAGGCAATTATGAGAAATTCGATAAGTCTGTGTATCCCAGATGAAGCCAGATTAAAAGCTAAACATATTAGCCCTCCGTCACATACAATATCGGTTCTAACGAGTTCACATACAATGTGACTGTCAGGTGCAGGCTAGAAAAATACCTATAATATCTAATGTTTGCAATTTCAGTGGTCTAAATGTGATTAGCGACCTTCATAGGGATGTAATAAAAGAGACTACACATAATCAGGTGCAAAAAAAACCCCATTTACTTAACATAAAGCTAATAACTCTGAATTACAAACATTTCAAAACTCCCGCCAAATAGTCCCCAGTTCGAATCTGTCAAAAAACTATACAAAGAAAATTTATGGAAACAAACTTAATTTTAAGGTACCTTAAGTACTATTAAACACATATTCAATCAGAATTAGATCCTGAAGTTTCCCCAGAAAAATTACACTTTCAGAGCAAAGAGCAAGAATTACACGTCATTTTTGCATGTGTCAGGCAGATTGCATTATGACATTTGTGACATTCATAATTAGAAAGCCTTCCGATTCCGCTTTCCGTGGTGCAGGTGGTGCATCTCCTTCTTTTGGGAGGTGGTGCAGGTGGTGAATTTTCACTATCATCTTCTGGGCAGAATCTTTTGAGCTGAACTTGAAAGTGAGAGGGGATACCGATTGTTTTCATACTTCCCCTGTGTAACTCTCCAAGCACTAGTTCATGGGCCAATTTTTTCAGATAGAATCGTCTACGGAGTGGTTCAAGCTTGTTTTCAAGGTAAATGACTTGTAAATTTATACCACCCAAATTCAACATAGCAAAAAATATGACCATTGGCCAGCGTTTGGTGTTTCTGCTGACGTTGAAAGTTGAGCACATCTGATCAGCTGTATCAACACCCCCTTTGGTTGCATTATAAAATGTAATTATCTCTGTTTTTTTTGTGCCTCAGTCCCAGGATCGATGGCATCATCATCATGAAGTGTTGATAGAAGAAGTACAATTTTTTTTGCTTGTGGTACATAGGAAACCAAAACCTTTCCATTATGGAATGCAAACATACTGCTGTACTGTTGTCTCCCTTTCACACTTACAAACTGTGTAGGCAATTCTTTTTTATTTTTTCTTACAGTTCCCACATATGAAAGCTTCTGCATTTTCAGATAATCAATCAGATCACAATTTGAAAACCAATTGTCAGCTGTTATATTGCGACCCGATCCAAATAAGGGCTCAGCCAGTCTTTTTACAACATCACTGGGTTTGTTGCTGACACAGTAAGGACCTTCTGGTTGTTTTCCTGCATAAACTTCCAGGTTGTAAGTGTAGGTCTTACTGGCATCAACAAGGGCATACATTTTTATTCCATATTTGTTAGGCTTTGAAGGAATATATTGACGAAAGGCACATTTACCACGAAAACCAGGGAGCATTTCGACAATAGTGAGATTCTCCCCAGGCCAATAGCTTTTTTTACAGTTTTCAACAAATTTTTGGAATATATCACGAATTGGAGCAAGTCGGTCATGTGTTTTACGTTCGGTTCGGGTAGTTCTGTCGTCAAACTGAAGGCAACAAATTAGAAGCTTGAATCTGTTTATGGACATAACAAGGCCAAATTTTTCAACTCCATCCCCATTTTTACTCCAAAGTTCCTCCAAACTTTGTCTATTTGCCCTATAAGCTCCTGCAAGGTATAATAATCCAAAAAAAGCACGCAGTTCTATTTCATCTGTGGCCATGATGGTTCTGTTGCAGATGAACTTGTCCTTTATAATATCTATATATTGGTTGGTATATGTGACAATAGAGTCCAGAATTTCATCTGTGAAGAAACTATTCCAGCATTCAGCTGCAGTTTTTGCAATACTTGCAGTTCCTATAACTGCAGGAAGGTGAATAATAATGTTTTGAGGTTCCCTACGTTTTTTCTGGAGTGGCTTCTTGTTCCATTGGGTTCTTTTATCTTTTCCCATATAATAAGATTCTACATCTTCATCCTCATCACTGTCACCATCTTGCTCTGTTTCAGAATCCACTTCACATACTTCCACCTCATCATGAGAATCAATCTCACTTTCCTCTCCTAAATCCTCATTCAGTGTGGGGTCTGCATCATCTAACAGCATGTTTGTTACTTCCTCAAGATCAAGGTTTTTTGATAAATTGTACTTTTTCCTCTCCATTTCAGCAGATAATCTGAAGCAAGAGAAGAAATATGTATTAGGGAACTACTGTATATGCCTGAGCAGCACACTTTCTTTTTTAATCTGCCTTGTTTCTATGAAATATCCTCACACTTTGTGCTATACAGTCATAAAACAAGCTAAATAAACAATTGTGATGAATAAAAACATAAAATACCAACCTTATTGAGTGTGACGTGTTCACATACAATGAGCCTGAGAGATTAGCGCAGTTATATCTGTCCTCCTGAAGCTCTGCAATCCAACTGTGGTATGAGGTTTCACAGAGCTGCTAGAGACAGGAGACTACCTGGAGGGAGGGGATTTCCTCACAATCTGGTGAGGAAGGAGAAATGAAAGTAAAAGAGATGTGCCTGTCAGGCCTATTGTATGTGACGCAGGGTTAGTGGAGGGGGTTTTGTGTTCTTTGCACAAGTAAGATGGTATATACTGCAAACACATCACCAATATCACTATTACAGTAATATAGGATTTGATAAGTTTTGTTTTTAATTAAACTGCATCAGTACAAAATACACCGTTTAGTTGCATTTTGTTACTTAATATTGGGTATATCTTATGATTAATTTCAAATAATACCTAATATTATTAATGTTTTGATAATGCCAATGTATATGGTGTAAGAATGGTACTTTTTTTCTGTTTATTTGGACAATTGTTTATGGACTGTGGCCAATTTGGTGCTTTTTCAGACTAAATTTTTGCAGTCTATAAGATTAGAAAGTCTGCACCAAGAAGAGTAGCATACTGTCTGAAAAGGGCAAAAATTGAATCTTGAAAGAAAAATCCAATAATGTTATTTTTAACTATGAAAACTATTAGTAGTCAGCATACTGGAGGGCTGTTTTGACACTGTATAATGCATTACTTTTATAGACAGTAAAATGTCTAAGTAGAAGCAAGTGGTGTGTGAATAAAATGAAGACAACATGAAGTAAAACTTTGCATTGTCAGTAACAGATGGCTGATCTACATGCAATTGATTACTTGTTTTAACCTAAGTAGCAAAGCTTTCAGTACCTGATTCAGACTTGGCAAAATGCTTGCTGAGAAATCCCAGCAGACACTGCTGTCCTGAAATGATCTTGAAGCACAGATACAGTATATTGAGCTGTCAGAATTTCAGTAATTGAATGCATAGCATTTCTGTCTACAATCAAAGCACCAAATATATTATTATTATTATTATTATTATTATTAATAATAATATTATTATTATGTGATTTGTGCTGCTCATATTAACTATAAATCACCAAAACAGATAAGACTATCATGGTAAGATTGGTTATTGTATGAACAATTTAATTACTATATATAATTAAAAGGGTTTCCCATCTCATATAGTAATGTCATATATGCCATTGTTTTTCAGCATATAAAATGGAGAGTTGTACAGTGAAAGTATATGAAATATATAATGAGGATGCTACTTCAGTAAAGACATCAGTAAAGACATCTCTCTCTCATATACCATCATTTTAAGATTGACAAAAAGAGAAAATTAGTGGTTTTAGGCTGCATTACCGAAATGAAGATCTTTGATCCAAAGTTATATTAAGTGGTTTTTATTCCCCAATGCATTTCGACACCAGCTCGGTGTATGTATTAAGTGAAGAACTGTCAGCTGGAAACTTCAAATAAACAAAAAAAAAGCCTACCCATCTTTAGTGTTAAATTAATATTTAGGTGCACAAGTATGCTGTGGCCAATATACAAACATTTATACATAAACTATCTATCATCATGTAACACATTGTTATAAAATATATAGACCCCAGTTCAACAAAACCAGTGATGTTCAGTCTGGTCTTAATGAGGTGGTGTGTTGGAGTCAGACACTCCTGATTCATTAAGAAACACACTCCACACATCCGTGCTACGTGCCACAAATCTTATTCCAGTCAAGGGCAAAGGAACACCAGAGCTCGATTAGGGGAGTTGTGGGGTCACTCCCTTGTCCCTCCACACATCCACCCATCTTGGTGCATCGGGGCAAAACATTTTATGAAAACATCAGAAGTGACTGAATTTTTGTTCAACGCCACATTCCACAAAAATGTTGTGACTTTTCAAATATAACATCATTTTTGTATTCTTTTTTTTTTAGATATAATGTTGTATTAAAATATTATTATTTTTTTTTTATAGTTAAAACTATTGTTTCAGAATTTCAAAATGGTTTAAAACTCCTGAAAAATCTACAGTGTGTTGTCTAGGGATTTCAAATTAGCAAAAGATATTTCCTTCTGGGGTTAGAGAGTGGCTTGGGCAGGAGAGATATAAGAAACAGGCACTTGATGTGTCCAACTGAGTCTGTCTGGTAATGTATAATGTTTATTAAAATTGGTGACAATGATAAACAAAGAAAATGGGACAATGAAAATATTGTTAAATCAATCAGTACGCTTAATTGGTTACACGTTAGCATATTGCTAATTTATCAGATATAGAGCATAATCTATGTATTACCAAGAATATTTCCTACAATGTATATTTCTCTGTTTGTCTCAATTAGAAAACTGCAGAACCTATAGGTTCCATAACTTCAACAATTAGGGCAAAGGTTATATTGCCAAAAGCAGAAGCTGACTAGAACAAAGGACAAAATGGAATATGTCAAAAACAGAGATGAATAGATCGATGCTTGCAGATTCGAGCAATGTGCAATTTGATTCATGAGGGTTAAAGAAAAAAATACAGGCACCATTTTACATACTGCTGAACATTGCAGCAGCCAGAGAGCGGGCTTATGACGTCAGGTAAAACTTTAAATAAAAACAAAATGAGCAAATACACTGCAGTAAATAAATAAATAATAATAGTGCATGAAAATAATTCAGGGAGCTTAGTTAACATAATTTTGATGAAAAAACATAAAAGCCATCCCACCGCGTCATGGTGACCCTATTTGAGACGGTCCTAACTTCTAGTATTAAAACCTTACCATATGTCAAATGACATAAATATGAATAAGGGCCGAGCAGGACCGAGACCCTTATAAATGGACACCCAGCAGTGGGGTGCTATATAAATGTAATGTCCAGCTGAAAGAAAATGGAGGCCATGCCCTTATTTGCACATATTGCAAAAACCTGAAACAAAAACCTAAGGAGATGAACTGAAATATCTGTTGGCATGCATGCAATGTTTAGGCCATTCCAATTAATCTCTTTAGGTTTTTGTTTAAGGGTGATGGGAACAGAAGGTGTTCGAGGAGTTTGGAAGCGAAGGGAAACAGCAATATCGGACAATAGCTGGATGTAGAGCTCGGGTTGAGGGATCGTTTCTTCAGGATATGTGTAATCGTGGCATGTTTGAAAGCTGAAGAGAAGGTGCCAAAAGTTAATGATAGGTTGAAGAGATGGGTTAGGTCTTGGACAAGCATGGTGGTGAGGTTGGGGAGGAGGTGGAAAGGCATGCGGTCAAGTGCACAAGTGATGAAGTGATATTTGGAGAGGAGATGAAAAAGATCTCCTTCAGTGATATATATCTAATTAACCTGGGTAGGGCAGGTTGTGGAATCCATTATACTGAAAGAGGTATACTGTATGTAATAACAATATGGAGGTATGATGTTTATTAAAATGTAATGTAAATGTGTATGTAATTATATTGTACAACCCGGTGGTATTATATGTGTTGTTATGGCATGTAACGTATATTACATTATCTGTACTCAGAGAGTTATCACTATGTGATCTGTGGTGTTACAAAGTACAGCAAGTAACATTAACTGTACCTTCACTCACAGTTATCAATTGTTGCCTGTGATTTTTATAGGACTGCAGGTGACATCTACTACATTATATTAACATAAAAGCTATCACTGTGTTATCTATGGTGTTATTTATTTTTAATTTTTTTGGAGGGGTGATGGCAAAACATGTCTTGAGGTTTGGATCCTTGATCCTTACTGGCCCCAGAAACCTCCACTGGGATAGAGTGTAGTTAAAAAAAAAGTAATGTAGCAAGGAAACATCGCATATATGATACATAATGAGTTGTGGCCATCAAGGTTTTATACAAAATCATTACATTTTAAATACTTTATCAGGTCTGATCTTGTGTTCCAAAATCTATCATATAATATTTAAGATTAAAGTATTTTAAAATTTCAGGCATTTAGCTACACTGTTAAAACTGACTGTACATGTTGGACAGCATGGGAAAAGACATTCTGTAGGTAGCCAAGTGCCAGCTGCCATTCCTCTTAGCCTTTGAGCTGCTGACTCTATGCAGTGCACTTCATAATGGTACATGATTTAGGAATCCTTGTTCACAGTGAGCTGGGAAGGAGCACTCTGTGCCAAGCAGATGTTGCTGCAGCTAATAAAATCCTGAGATGCATAAAATGGTTATTAGACCTACAAGAAGCAACGGCATTGCTTTACCTCTGCATATGCCTGCAGTAAATAGGAAGAAAATACAAGTCTTGGTAATTATCTACTAAAAGAATCACTGACAACTGAGAACTGAAAAAATAGCTAAAATACAATCAAGACTTAGGAACACTTTATATTAATAAATGTTCCACCAAATAATCACACATCATTAAATACAGAATAAAACCTCACTCCCACACACTGAATTGCTAAAAATTAAAGGATATATATATATCTCACATTACTTACACTTTAGTACCTTCTGTTGCACACGTGTTGCTAGGTATTGCAAAAAATCTTGTGAATAGATATAAATGAGATTTTTGCATGAATGCCAGCTGCACCAATCCTTGGGCCATCATGGGTGAATATATTTTCCTATCGTACTCCAAAATATGCCAAAAAATAATTTTTAAAGCTGCCAAAAATGTAACTGTAAAATGAGACCATATGATTTAAATTTCAACATATTTAATAATTTATAGTTAGAATATGACAGCAACTGTACTAAATACTCATGCTTCTTATTATCTCCCTTGCTTTTTTTCAAACCTGTCAAACAGACCTGCACAACATACGGCTTGAAGGACATGTGCAGCCCACCAATGGATTTCTAGTGGCCTATGAGAAACCAGTGGAAAATTTGTACCCTTCTTTCCGTATTGAATAGTATTCAAGTTTTATAGGTAAAAATGCATTTGAACGCATGAGCACCGGGTCAGAGGCAGAAGAGCGTTCATCAGTTCCCTGCCCCAATGTGCAGTGGTGATGAGGTCATCATGCTGCTGATCTCATCACTCTGCTGCAGTCACTGCTGCACTGAAGAGGTGGCACAGTATAGAGAGGGAGCAGGGTTGGAGGACAATGTGGAGAGAAGTGCTGCATGGGGTGTTTGTAAAGAGAGGTGGGAGTCTGAAGGAACAGTATATAGAGGTGTGAATATGGGAACAGTATGGAGAGGGGCAGTGTGAGGGGACAGTATGAAGTTGGGCAATTTGGGAGACAGTATAGGTAGATAGGAGAGTGGGTGGGATAGTATGGAGAGATGGGGACCTATATGGAGAGTGGCAGCATGGGGTGATGGTATGGAGAGGGGCATTGTGGAGGGACAGTTTAGAGATGTAGGAGTGTGGAGATGACTCGCCCAGAGGGGATATATGGGGGAAACTCGGTACCCGGGCCTCTACCTTCTGTGGGATGTCACAGCAGTCGGCTCCTGGGCCCATCCTCTGGGTCACTCTTTAAAAGGGGTTTTAGTGTTTTTCTTAACAGTTTGTCTCGTGATGCCACCTGTGGTTTCTGGTAATAGTTACCAGCGCTGCTGCAGACCTCCGGGGGTGATGGGATGGCAGCTGGGATGTTTCTGCTCCCCACAGGCGCAGCGGGCCCCCCGGGGCAGAGTTGATAGATGGGATGCATGTGAGAGATGGCCCGGTCGGGTCAGGGGGAATGATGGAAACCCACACAGGTGATTCGCTTCAGTACCTTTACTGGTGTAACGGCAAGTATGGTCCAGCGTACTTGCTAGGAAGGGTGCGCTTCAGGACTCTCCCCAGTGAGTGGGTAAAAGGCCTCCTGATCCGTTTCTTCCCCTCTCTAAGCTTCTGGCCCGCCAGGAACTTGGCCTAGCTTCTATGTTGTGTTGCTCTCTCACCTGACCGCTTGGTAGTAGGACTTTTCCTTGGCAACCACTATCCCTGGACGCCGGGGCCTTCGTGGTTCCTAGTCCTGTTACTGATGGTAGCTTCAGGATGACCAGGGGTCTGGAAGCCTCCTGGTATGCCGGTTGTCCCTACTGGGTGTAGAGAACCCTGTAGGCGCGGACCCGGTGTCCGGATTGTGTCTTGGGGTGAGCCTGTGATGCTCCTCTGCCCCCTCAACTCCTCTCTCCTCTTGCCTCGGCCACACTCGGGGCCCTCAACACACACAGCAGCTCACGTGCTGCTCTCAGACTAAAAAGACTCACTACCTAACTCCACCCTCCATATATATATCCTTAACAGTGCTCCCTCTGGTGGTTTGAGGTGGAAGGGTGAAGGTGTCTGTTTGTAGTGAGGGCCTCTTGTGGAGGAGTCCATCCATGCACCCTTTTGGGTCCTGTGGTACCTGTGGTAGCAGGGTGCCACAGAGAGATCACATGGAGAAAAAGGAGCATGAGTGAGACATACATACAGTTGAAACCAGAAGTTTACATATACTCTATAAAAAGACACATATGGTTGCTTTTCTTAATATCTGACATGAAATCAGAATAACCTTTCCCATTTTAGGTCAATTAGGATTACCATAATTTTTAATATTTGCCAAATGCCAGAATAATGAGAGAGAGAAACTGTTTTAAGGCATTTTTATTACTTACTGCAAAGTCAAAAGTTTACATACATTTCATTAGTGTTTGGTACCATTGTCCTTAACCCCTTAAAAGCCCAAGACATACCAATATGTACCTGCACCCTGGGCTTTAAGAGCCAGGTACATATTAGTATGCCCTGTTGATTTCGCCTGCACACAGGCTGTGCGGGAACGATCGCCACCGGAAGTCAGCTGATTGTCACAGCTGACACCAGATGTTATTTGCTGGGAATGATCCCTTACTGCTCCTGGCACATTAACCCCAGCAATGCTGTGATTGAAGTCGATCGCAGCATTGCGGGGGCAACGGGAGGTGATTGCGATACTGACCTCTCCTGCCGGCGTCCAACGCTGTCTGCCGCGGCATCCCGGATGTTGCCGTGACGACCCGATGTCATCTTGACAACATCCGGGTCACCAGACAGCATGAAGATACTTTGGTCATGCGCAGTGAATGACCAAAGTATCTTCTGCATCTGCAGAGCTGACAGCCTGCATAGCACAGGGATGGTGCTCCATCCCTATGCTATACACTCAATCAGAGTAAAAATAAAGTGAAAGTCCCACATTGGGACAAAATATAAAAATAAAAAAAGTGTAAAAAAAAATGTAAAAATATAAAAAATAAATAAAAAAAATAATCCACCAAAAATAAAAATATAATGTACCCATCAATAAATATTATTATGAAAAAAATATATAAAAGTACACATATTTGGTATTGCAGCGTCAAGAACGACCTGACCTATAAAACTGTCCCACTAGTTAACTCCTTTAGTGAACACGGTAAAAAAATAAATAAAAAATGAAGCAAAAAACAATGCTTTATCATCATACCGCCAAACAAAAAATGGAATAACACGCGATCAAAAAGACGACTATAAATAAAAATGGTACCGCTGTAAACATACTGACCAGAAGAATAAACCTACCTTATCAATTTTATCACTCGTGGAACAGCATAAAAAAAGTAAAAAAAAAACAATTCCTGAATTTTTGTTTTTTTGTTTATTCTGCCTCCCAAAAATCGGAATAGAAAGCGATCAAAAAAGGTCACGTGCCTGAAAATGGTACCAATAAAAACATCAACTTGTCCCACAAAAAACAAGCCATCACATGACTCTGTTGGCCAAAATATGGAAAAATTATAGTTCTCAAAATATGGCGATGCAAAAACTAGGTTTTACAAAAAAATGCGTCTTTTAGTGTGTGACAGCTGTCAATCATAAAAAACCCGATATGATTCTGGTATCGCTGTAATTGCACCGACCCGAAGAATAAAGTAGTCTAATAACTTAGACCGCACGAGGAACGGCGAAAAAATAAACTCCAGGGTTAAGGTTATGGTTGGGGTTTGGTTTAGGTTTGGGGTTAGGGTTGGGCTAGGGTTAAGGTTGGGCTAGGGTAGGGCTAGGGTTTGGGTTGGGGTTGGGGTTAGGGTTGGGGATAGGGCTAAGGTTAAACATAATTTTTGTGGAAAAAGTTAGATTTTTTAATTTTCATGGCTCCATGTTATAAACTTCTATGAAGCACTTGGGGATTCAGGGTGCTCACGACACATCTAGATAAGTTCCCTGAGGAGTCTAGTTTCCAAAATGGTGTCACTTGTGGGGGGTTTCCACTGTTTAGGCACATCAGGGGCTCTCCAAATGCAACCTTGGGTCCGCTAATTATTCAAGCAAATTTTACATTCATAAAGTCAAATTGCGCTCCTTCCCTTCCGAACCCTGCCATGCGCCCAAACAGAGTTTTTTACCCACATATGGGGTATCTGCGTGCTCAGGGGAAATTGCACAACAAATTTTCGGGTCCATTGTTTCCTTTTAGCCCTGCAAAAATAAAAAAAATTGGGTTTAAATTAACATTTTTGTGAAAAAAGTTAAATGTTAATTTTTTTCTTCCACATTCCAAAAATTCCTGTGAAGCACCTGAAGGGTTAATAAAGTACTTGAATGTGGCTTTGAGCACCCTGAGGGGTGCAGTTTTTATAATGGTGTCACTTTTGGGTATTTTCTCTCATAAAGACCCCTCAAAGTGACTTCAAATGTGATGTGGTCCCTAAAAAAATGGTTCTGTAAATTTTGTTGGAAAAATGAGAAATCGCTGGTCAACTTTAAACCCTTATAGCTCCCTAATAAAAAAAAATTTGGTTCCAAAAATGTGCTGATATAAAGGAGATATGTGGGAAATGTTATTTATTAACTATTTTGTGTGACATATCTCTCTGATTTAAGGGCATAAAAATTTAAATTTTGAAAATGGCAAAATTTTCACAATTTTTGCCAAATTTCCATTTTTTTCACAAATAAATGCAAGTGATATTGAAAAAATTTAACGACAATCATGAAGTACGATATGTCACGAAAAAAAAATCTCAGAATCACGGGGATCCGTTAAAGCGTTCCAGAGTAATTACATCATAAACTGACAGTGGTCAGAATTGTCAAAATTGGCCTGGTCAATAACGAGCAAACCACTTTGGGTTGTAAAGGGGTTAAACTAATTGACTTGGGTGAACCATTTGGGATATCCTTCCACAAGATTCTCACAATAGTTGGTCAGAATTTGGGCTCATTCCTCCTGACAAAACTGGTGTAACTGATCCAGGTTTGTAGGTCGCCTTGCTCACGCCTGCCTTTTCAGCTTTGCCTATAACTTTTCAATAGGACTGAGATCAGGGCTTTGTGATGGCCACCCCAAAACACTGACTTTGTTATCCTTAAGCCACTTTGTTACCATTTTGGCAGTATGCTTCAGGTCATTGTCCATTTGGAAGACCCATTTTCGCCCAAGTTTTAACTTCCTAGTTGATGTCTTGAGATGTTGCTTCAATATTGCCACATAATCTTCTTTTCTCATGATGCCATCTATTTTGTGAAGTGCACCAGTCCCTCTTGCAGCAAAACAACCCAACAACATGATGCTGCCATCCCCATGGTTCACAGTTGCAATGGTTTTCTTAGGCTTCCAAGCTTCTCCCTTTTTCCTCCAAACGTAACAATAGTCATTATGCCCATAAAGTTAAATTTTTCGATTCATCAGACCAAAGGACATGTCTCCAAAAATTAAGGTCTGTGTTCCTGTGTGCATTTGTAAACATTATTCTGGCTATTTTTGTTTCTTTTGGAGTAATGGCTTCTTCCTGGCAGAGTAGCATTTCAGCCCATGTTGATACTGTACTCATTTCACTGTGGACATTGACACAATTTTACAAGCTTCCACCATCATCAGGTCTTTTGCTTTTGTCCTTGGGTTGATATGCACATGTCGGACCAAAGCACGTTCATCTCTGGGACACAGAACCTGTCTCCTTCCTGAGTGGTATGATGGCTGGACATTCCCATCTTGTATGAACTTGCGTATGATTGTTTTAACAGATGAACGAGGCAACTTCGGGTATCTTGAAATTGTACCCAAGGATGAGCCAGACTTGTGCAAGTCTACAATTCTCTTCTTGGTATCTTGGCTGATTTCTTTTGACTTTCCCATGATGCCACACAAAGAAGATGTGTGTTTCAGGTGTGTATTAAAATATATCCACAGGAGTGTCTCTAATTAACTCAGATGTTGTGAAAAAGCTTCCAAACACATTAAATCATCATATAGGCAGTTCAGAATTGTTTGAAGGCATATAAATCTTAGAGTATGTAAACTTTTGACTTTACAGTAAGTAATAATAATGGCATAAAACATTCTCTCTCTCTCATTATTCTGGCATTTGGCAAATATTAAAAATGATGGTAATCCTAATTGACCTAAAACAGGAAAGGTTTATTCTGATTTCATGTCAGACATTGAGAAAAACAAGCAGATGTGTCTTTTTATATAGTGCATGTAAGCTTCTCGTTTCACCGGTATATACATATACAGTACAGACCAAAAGTTTGGACACACCTTATCATTTAAAGATTTTTCTGTATTTTCATGACTTTGAAAGTTGTACATTCACACTGAAGGCATCAAAACTATGAATTAACACATGTGGAATTATATACTTAACAAACAAGTGTGAAACAGCTGAAAATATGTCTTATATTCTAGGCTCTTCAAAGTAGCCACCTTTTGCTTTGATGACTGCTTTGCACACTCTTGGCATTCTCTTGATGATCTTCAAGAGGTAGTCACCGGAAATTATTTTCACTTCACAGGTGTGCTCTGTCGGGTTTAATAAGTGGGATTTCTTGCCTTATAAATGGGTTTGGGACCATCAGTTGTGTTGTGCAGAAGTCAGGTGGATACACAGCTGATAGTCCTACTGAATAGACTGTTAGAATTTGTATTATGGCAAGAAAAAAGCAGCTAAGTAAAGAAAAATGAGTGGCCATCATTACTTTAAGAAATGAAGGTCAGTCAGTCTGAAAAATTGGGCAAACTTTGAAAGTGTCCCAAGGAGCAGTTGCAGAAACCATCAAGCGCTACATAGAAACTGGCTCACATTAGGACCGCCCCAGGAAAGGAAGACCAAGAGTCACCTCTGCTTCTGAGGATAAGTTTATCCGAGTCACCAGCCTCAGAAATTGCAGGTTAACAGCAGCTCAGATTAGAGACCAGGTCAATGCCACACAGAGTTCTAGCAGCAGACACATCTCTACAATAACTGTTAAGAGGAGACTTTGTGCAGCAGGCCTTCGTGGTAAAATACAGTAGCTGCTAGGAAACCACTGCTATGGACAGGCAACAAACATAAGAGACTTGTTTTTGCTAAAGAACACAAGGAATGGACATTAGACCAGTGGAAATCTGTGCTTTGGTCTGATGAGTCCAAATTTGAAATCTTTGGATCCAACCACCGTGTCTTTGTGCGACGCAGAAAAGGTGAACGGATGTACTATACATGCCTGGTTCCCACCGTGAAGCATGAAGGAGGAGGTGTGATGGTGTGTGGGTGCTTTGCTGTTGGGGATTTATTCAAAATTGAAGGCATACTGAACCAGCATGACTACCACAGCATCATGCAGCGGCATGCTATTCCATCCGGTTTGCGTTTAGTTGGACCATCATTTATTTTTCAACAGGAAAATGACCCCAAACACACCTCCAGGCTGTGTAAGGGCTATTTGACCAAGAGGGAGAGTGATGGGGTGCTACGCCAGATGACCTGGCCTCCACAGTCAGCAGACCTGAACCCAATCGAGATGGTTTGGGGTGAGCTGGACCTCAGAGTCAAGGCAAAAGGGCCACCAAGTGCTAAGCATCTCTGGGAACTCCTTCAAGATTATTGGAAGACCATTTCCAGTGACTACCTCTTGAAGCTCATCAAGAGAATGCCAAAATTGTGCAAAGCAGTCATCAAAGCAAAAGGTGGCTACTTTGAAGAATCTAGAATATAAGACATATTTTCAGTTGTTTCACACTTTTTTGTTAAGTATATATTTCCACTTGTGTTAATTCATAGTTTTGATGCCTTCAGTGTGAATGTACAATTTTCATAGTCATGAAAATACAGAAAAATCTTTAAATGAGAAGGTGTGTCCAAACTTTTGGTCTGTACTGTATATATTTAACATTAGATCACGGACTGCAGCTGCGATAGAGTCAGAGATACCGAATTAATAATGAATTAATATGTTTGCACTGGTAAATTGCAAATAGGCTTATTTATCACTAGGGCATTACCCAATACCATATCTTCATTTGTGATTTTAATAGTTAGGCTTAGTTTCTATAGATATAAATTGAATATAATAAAAGTCAAATTTTAATAATTATCTCTAAAATAGTTTTTTTTTCCCCTTCATGCAATTTGGTTATGATTATTTATTCAGGGACACAGTATGGGAGAAGTTTGTATCCATTGGGCATTACTATAACACTTTTAATTTTAAGGGCACCGTGTTGTGATGTGATGCAGAAGGCTGGCAAAGAAGGAAGTCTGTAGAGACGAGCTGTGAGTAAGAAATGTCATCATGAAATGTACTACTTAGAGACATAAGGGATGAGAACAACTCCAATCAGAAAATCTACCTGTAAGGTACTTTAGCTAGATGCTAATATTTATTTGTGATACTTACATTGTCAAATTAGTACTGTAGTTTCTCTTTTACCCACAGTCTAAAGATAGCTGGTAACAACTACTCCTATCATCTCCTTCCCATTTCTAAGACATAACGGGAGTTACAGTTTTATGCAAAACAAGTACCGGTATATATGGTGTGGGGCTGACCTGACATAGCATTTAATCTCTGTATGGTGTTGCATTCAAGCTCTAGAATAGTTCTGGTGATATATTCATGTACTGAATGTGGTTCTGGTCATCTATTTACACCATGATGATAGTTTTAGTGCTGCATAAATATACTGAGATCTGGTACTGTATTCCTATACTGACATTGGTTCTTGTGATGTATTCATCTACTGTTGGTGGTTCTAGTGATGTATTTGTGTATATAAGTTTTAGAGATGAGCATAGCTTTTGAAATTCAAATTCACTGACTTCGCCAAATTTTCGCCAAAAATTGGATTTTAGTGAATAAAGTCACCTAATTGTAATTGCTTGGAAAATACAAGTGAGAGTTAATCATAAGAGTTTGCACTCCAAAGAAGATAGAGAAAGGTCCCCATTAATCACTTATACACTATAGAAGAGAGAGGGAGGACCTACTGATTATAAAAGCTTATTCTATATAGTAGAGATAGAGACTTACTTAGTGACTCTGGAGATGGAAAACGACTCTGCCATGCAAACTGTGCCTCACTTGGAACTGCTGACATTTGATGGCCCAGGGAATGACCACCACTACAAAGGTATGATAATCTGCTTGATGTAATAGTTGCAGGGCATTATAATGAAGAACATGTAGCCAAAAGACTTTAGCCCACTCTCCGATGCTCCAGCAGTGTGTGAAATGGTGCTGGGCAAGTTTTTTTTTGTGGAATTGTGAATCTGATCTCAAAGTGTTCAAATTTGCATGAAACTGCAAATTTAAGGGAATTCAATTCGAACTCCATGCTCCTCTAGTTTGTTGGAAAAATAAAAGAGTATCACCACTGCCCATGCGGAATACTCTCTTTGACTGTACATGTACATTGGAAGAAGGATATGACAGTATGCCCATACAATACTGGAGTATATCTTACCACTGGTCTCTGGACCCAGAGGTCCATGTAATTGGGACTCAGGGTATCTGCCAGATAAAGGAAACAGTCTAGGTACGACTGAACCTGACTGTTCAGCAGGTGCAGCTCTGTATTCTGAAGTGTATTGGGAGATAAAACTTTTTTTGCATCAAGTCAAATATACTGTAGATATTGTTACTTTCTGTAGCTTTAGTGTTGGCATAGACAGGAAAGGGGTTGTTGGCAGGTCTTCTGGTCTGTCGTATGGTCGGCAAGCATTTAATCGGTGAAAATTTTGCTTATTATTAAAATACGCCAATTGGAACTTCCTTTCAGAAACCAGAAAATATTTTACTGTTTTGCCTCTATAAGGGATTGTTTAAATTAAGGGCTATCCAATAGTCATCCCTTTGATTGAAAGTAACAATATGCCTGTCAACCCACAATCATTCCAGCATAAGCTTAAAGAGGTTTTTACATCTCCAAGATCCTATCCCAATATGTAGTAGGTGTAATAATAATAATATTAGCAAATACCTCCAATTAGAAATGTAGTATAGTTCTTCTGATTCGCTATTTCTAATTGGAGGTATTTGCTATTATTATTATTATTACACCTACTACATATTGGGATAGAATTTTGGAGATGGGAATACCCCTTTAAGGGCTTAGTTGGTTCACTTTGCATTCTTGCACACGTATGCGCACAGTAATCTGCTGGTATGCCAATTAAACTCTCACCGGCTTACATTTTTGGTTGTTCAGTTGCTGTCGTACTACCTAGTGGAGTCAGCTGCCTTGAGATAAGTGGTGAAGTTTTCTCTACTGGGAGCTGTGTCTGTTTCCACTACTATATATATATATATATATATATATATATATATATATATATATAGTACAGACTAAAAGTTTGGACACACTTTCTCATTTAAAGATTTTTCTGTATTTTCATGACAATGAAAATTGTACATTCACACTGAAGGCATCAAAACAATGAAATAACACATGTGGAATTATATACTTAAAAAAAAAGTGTGAAACAACTGAAAATATGTCTTATATTCTAGGTTCTTCAAAGTAGCCACCTTTTGCTTTGATGACTGTTTGCACACTCTTTTCATTCTCTTGATGAGCTTCAAGAGGTAGTCACCGGAAATGGTCTTCCAACAATCTTGAAAGAGTTTCCAGAGATGCTTAGCCCTTGTTGACCATTTTGCCTTCACTCTGCGGTCCAGTTCACCCCAAATCATCTCGATTGGGTTCAGGTCTGATGACTGTGGAGGCCAGGTCATCTGGCATAGCACCCCATCACTCTCATCCTTGGTCAAATAGCCCTTACACAACCTGGAGGTGTGTTTGGGGTCATTTTCCTGTTGAAAAATAAATGATGGTCCAACTAAACGCAAACCGGATGGAGTAGCATGCCGCTGCAAGATGCTGTGGTAGCCATGCTGATTCAGTATGCCTTCAATTTTGAATAAATCCCCAACAGTGTCACCAGCAAAGCACCCCCACACCATCACACCTCCTCCTTCATGCTTCACGGTGGGAGCCAGGCAGGTAGAGTCCATCCGTTCACCTTTTCTGCGTCGCACAAAGACACTGTGGTTGGAACCAATTATCTCAAATTTGGACTCATCAGACCAAAGCACAGATTTCCACTGGTCTAATGTCCTTTCCTTGTGTTCTTTAGCCCAAACAAGTCTCTTCTGCTTGTTGCCTGTCCTTAGCAGTGGTTTCCTAGCAGCTATTTTACCATGAAGGCCTGCTGCACAAAGTCTCCTCTTAACAGTTGTTGTAGAGATGTGTCTGCTGCTAAAACTCTGTGTGGCATTGACCTGGTCTCTAATCTGAGCTGCTGTTAACCTGTGATTTCTGAGGCTGGTGACTCAGATAAACTTATCCTCAGAAGCAGAGGTGACTCTTGGTCTTCCTTTCCTGGGGCGGTCCTCATGTGAGCCAGTTTCTTTGTAGCGCTTGATGGTTTTTGCAACTGCACTTGGGGACACATTCAAAGTTTGCCCAATTTTTAAGACTGACTGACCTTCATTTCTTAAAGTAATAATGGCCACTCGTTTTTCTTTACTTAGCTGCTTTTTTCTTGCCGTAATACAAATTGTAACAGTCTGTTCCGTAGGACTATCAGCTGTGTATCCACCTGACTTCTGCACAACACAACTGATGGTCCCAACCCCATTTATAAGCCAATAAATCCCACTTATTAAACCTGACAGGGCACACCTGTGAAGTGAAAACCATTTCCGGTGACTACCACTTGAAGCTCATCAAGAGAATGCGAAGAGTGTGCAAAGCAGTCATCAAATCAAAAGGTGGCTACTTTGAAGAACCTAGAATATAAGACATATTTTCAGTTGTTTCACACTTTTTTGTTAAGTATATAATTCCACATTTGTTAATTCTTAGTTTTGATGCCTTCAGTGTGAATGTACAATTTTCATAGTCATGAAAATACAGAAAAATCTTTAAATGAGAAGGTGTGTCCAAACTTTTGGTTTGTACTGTATATGGTAGGCAATGTGTACCAAAAGATGCAGGCATAAACCAATATGAACAAAGGGTGCTGCATCATGTATGGAGACAATGGTATACAAAAACAAGAGAAAAAAGGTCAATACATAAGTGATTATTATTATTGCCTGATTAAGTATAAAACCTCATGTCTTTATTATACACAAATAAAAAACACACTGAAACCATCTAAAGCCACATATCAAAGATAATAAATTAAAACCCCTGGGTCTAGAATAGACAAAAACCATGGAAGGTACGTGATTTAGGGCTAATGGTATGATTAATTGACAACATCCATATTCCTAACCCGTTTTGCTATCACTCAATGCCTATACCAAACACAAGTTAAACACCCCCATATAGGAGAGAAAAATAAGGCAGAAAATCCAGCAACCTGGCAGTTTTCAAATAGGCTTATCTAAACAATCTATTACAAGATTCATATGGTAATGGGATATATATAGATAAAGTAGCCAAATTCAAATGTACATGGAATATATAACGCAGGAAGCAGGTTGTATAGTATATTTGCAAGGAGAATGAGTAGGTGGAAGTAATCTAGAAAATGCAGGATCCATATATGTATACAAGACTCCCGTTGGTTAATGTGACGCCATATAGGCCCAAGACAACAAACTCATGTATGCTTGAGAGAGTGAAAATAAACCATGGCAGGAGGTTAGCAGAAAAAACAGATGTGTGAGGAGTTTTTCCACCACTAGGGAATCTGTATATCTCGTTACATTGTCCACATCTTACTCAACAGACATTAAGAACACCACCCTAATTGCTTTCATTCATGGAAAGTAAAGCATTGGCAAATGATTTTACAGTTTGATAGCATAGGGTGCAAAAGTCATACAGTGGACAAGTGGCTGCTGTCCTTAAAGCGGCAGCTCTCACGCTGGATGGCTCCACATCAACTTCAGCTGGGAATTTTGAGTGATACTGACTGGAACATTTTAGCTGCCTTAAGTTTGGGCAAAATAATTCCTGCTCCATGCAAGGTAGACATGCTTAATATGCATTTTTATCAGTAATGTACCCCTTGATGATGATGGCTATGGCCAGGAAAGTGTCTGATGATTTCAACCATTCTAACATAGCAAAGCATGCTTTCCTGTTTCTGCAACAGAATATTCTGCCAGAATGCTGCCTGGTTTGAGACATTGCAACCAGCTGGATTTCATCACTGCTTATGTTGGAGATGGTGTGTAAAAACAGCATAAAGAGGGGACTGACTACCATGCATCAGCCAAACTGGAGAGTGGGTTACTTTGAGATACATCATTGCGAGCTGAGGAGGGATGTGTGTTGCCTACTGAAGCCCTTCAAAGAGGCGGCAAAATTTGTCAATATGGACAACTGTGGAATCAATGATGTGAGACCTCCTCATATCCTGGAAACACTAACACGAATGCAACAGGGAATGGAAGAATTACTGCAACTTGTACATATTCAACACCGCACTGTGTCTATTGGCGACCCTTGACGCCGATGTTACATAAGAAAGAGGAGGAAGAAAAGCAGGAGCAGCAGTAGGTCGATGTGGAGGAAGCAATTGAGCTAGCACAGGCAGGGGATGAGGCTGATAGAGTGAAAATGACAACTATGCTGGCCATAGCAACCAGCCATTGCAGCAAGGTGATGAAAGTGAACCAACTATGCCATCTGCCATTGCAGATGTTCAAATAATATTTAAAAATTTCTTAATTTTAACTTTTGAGATATATTCCATGTTCTGTTGAGACCAAAATATGGTTATACGAGATTTCCAATTCTTTGTAATCTTGAATTCTTTGCATTTTATATCACATTCTAACTTTTTTGAAATTAGGGTTGTACTTGGCTACTGTCTGTGTCAATGCCTCACCTAATGGCTTATCAAGAAGTTGGGCAGCACTTTTAGATCAATTTTTTTTCAATAGTACATAAAGGATATCAAATGTATGGGTTAGAGGTCAAATAGATTAAAGAGATAACAAAATAAGCTTTCACTTATACTTTAATAGGATGTTTAGTGGAGGGGCTATAGAAACCCTAAATTTATGGAAGGTCAATTTCCATTTCCTATGATATGACCTCATTGTTATAAGTGGGGACAACATCCTTAAAAATGAAAGATCACAAAGGAATTGAGACACTATTCTAAACATACTGAGCAGGTATTGTTCACAAATCTTCCCTTGACAGAGTGTGCATCTCTCCGGTGTGGGCCAGGTGAGCGGTAAGAAGATGGACAGCACATATGCATTGTGTGTCATGTAGAGACACTTGGATTGTGCTAATGGAAAGGACATTATTGAAAAAGAAGAGTGTTATAAAGTAAATAGTAAAACAGTCATTAGGTGATGAGTCAGTTGGTATTTATAGGAATGTCAATGCAGGAAAGAACAATATTATTAGTCCAATTAGGTAAAGCAAGTCACGGGAAAACGACAGAAAATAGAAAAATCGATAGGTTTGTTATAGCAGGGTATACCAGTATGGTATTACCTTAAACTGGAATATTTTTATCCAGTGGAGAAACTGGACCTGATCACTAATATTGTAGATGCAACTTTTGTAGAACAATGAGCTAACACTGATACACAACTAGATAAAATAGAAAGAAGAGCTTATTTCTATCCTTGTTGAGATGGAGTATGGGGCACGAATTTGAGTCTGACACAGCAGGATCAACACCAACTAAATAGTATAAACAATGACCCTTATTGCAATGTTAAATGAAAAATACCTAGGGGTTGTGGTCATTCGTGAGTTCAGGTGCCAAGTACCGGCATAATTCTAAACTATTACAAGTGCACAACAAAAATATTACATTTTTCAACACCTTCACCTTTTTTACCTTTTTTTGTTTTTGTTTTTTTGTCTCCTTATTCCGAGAGCCATAACTTTTTTACTTTTCCATCAATATAGCCATATGATAGTTCTTTGCAGGACAAGTTATACTTTTGGAAGACACCATTCATTTTATTATGTGATGCACTGTAAAGTGGGAAAAAAATTCAGAGTACATTGAAATTGCAAACGAAAGAGCAATTTCACAATTTATTTTTTATATTTTTGATTACCATGTTCACTATATGGTAAAACTGTCCTGGAAATATGATTCTCCAGGTCACTATGAGTATGCAGATACCAAACATGCATTGTTTTTTCTTTTATTTAAGTGGTGAAATAAATTTTGGAAATTCATAAAAAATAAAACATTCTTGTGTCGCCATTTTGTGGGAACCGTAACATTTTCATTTTTCAGATTATGGGGCCTGGGTGGGGGCTTACTTTTTGCACAATAAGCAGACACTTTTACTGATACCATATTAAGGTAAATACAATGTTTTGATTACCTTTTATTGCATTTTATTGCAATGATGTGGTGGACAAAAATACATAATTCAGGAGCTTTGATTTTTTTTTTATGTCATGTCGCTTACCGATCAGATTCATTGATTTTATATTTTAATTAATCGGACTATTACAAACGCAGCAACACCCAATATGTGTATTTTTTTCATTGATTTATTTTAAATAGTGTAAAAAGTCCCGATTTGAAGTTTTGGTTATTTGTTTTTACATCTTTTTAAATTCTTTTTTAACTTTTTACTGTATTCAATAGTCTGCTTAGCGTACTTGAAACTGCAATCATCTGATCACTTGTGCTAATCATAGCTGTGTATCAGCACTGCAATGTATAGCTAAAATTACAATCTCCTATGAACACCAGGTACTGGTTGGATGTCAGAAATCGTGGCGTGCACAGTGTGTTGATGAAGTCAAGTAGCATACTCATGGATTTACTATGCATTACCAGGGACGCAGAAGGTCGCTTGCATGCTCAAGTTTTGCAAAGAGCCAGTGGTGACCGCCTTTTTGCAAATCGATTAGTCAGGGGAAAAAACATCACTACGACTAGTCAACCACTAAGTCGTATATTGTATAACTGTAGTTCTAAAATAGTTTTTATACAGTTTCAAAGATCTATCAGCCAGGAAAAGGGACTTGTTTGAAAATATATAAACTCTTCAATAAATAAATGGTGGTGATTTGGGGGAGGGCATGGAGAAGCTAGCAGGTTCCCTTAAAAAAATGATTAAACTTAAAGCAAATGACGAACTTCTTTATTTCAGATAGCATCATATCATACATTATTAACCTCAATACAGTACAAAAATATATCTAGTATACTAGCAGCTGAATTTTTGCTTTGCTGAACAGAAGAGCTGAGAAGCATGACTGGAATATTACTTGCGGTAGATCACATGTGCCAGCTATCAGGAAATATGCTGAATACAGGACGTTTCATGGGCAAATCTGATTAATGTCATTAGTGAACTGTATGAAGTCATGACAAAGCAGGATCATGTACAAAACATCTATGAACCAACATAGTGGAACTTCCAAAGTTATTTTATCTATCAGTGCAGGTAATAAAGGAAAATTAAACTGCATAATTATGCATTTACTTTGCCAAAGAGTTTTTGTGCCCTCTTTAATTTTGCAGTTCAAATAACAAAGCATTATTGTTTTTTTTCTTATCTTTTAGGAAATGTGTACTGAAAAGGAAAAAAATATATAAAAAATAAACCAATCATAAATAAAGTAAAGAAACTGCAATGTTTTCAAATTATCTACTGTTAACCAACGGATATCATATCATTGACCATATTAGAACGAAACACACAATGTCCACAACAAAGTTAAATATTAAGCATGTGTTAAGCATCTTGCTTTTTGTAGCCTCTATAATTTGCAGTTAAAATAAGGGTAGGTGCAGATGAACTTATTTTTTGGTCCGATTGTGATCGCACTCGGACCAATGTTAGTCTATGGCGACTTGCACAAGTCCAAGGAAAGAGGGAAAAATCCAACTTTTGTTAAAAACATCGGACTGCACACTGACGGCATTTTAGTACAGCTGATTTTCACGCACCCACAGAATAAAGAACATCGAGAAATGTTTTTCTCCATCTTTTGCTCATTCGAGAGAATCAGCACATACTATGTTAAAGCTCTGATCAAACTGTGACCAGAGTTTGATCAGTTTCATTTGCATAATCGGCCCAATTCTCACATTTTTTTGTGTAAGGAATATTTTTGTTTTCTTAAATAAATTTGCTTAATATTTAACTTTGTTGTGGACATTGTGTGTTTCGTTCTAATATGGTCAATGATATGATATCCGTTGGTTAACAGTAGATAATTTGAAAACATTGCAGTTTCTTTACTTTTTGTGTTTTCATTGGCTGTAAGCCATAATCATCAACATTAACAGAAATAAACACTTGAAATAGATCACTCTGTTTGTAATGACTCTATATAATATATGAGTTTCACTTTTTGTATTGAAGAACTGATATAAAATTAACTTTTTGATGATATTCTAATTTTGTGAGAAGCACCTGTATGTCATATTAGTGACCAAATTGGAAGATAAAAGAAAAATGTTCAAAACAAAGATAAAAAATGAACTTGCACAATAAATTTGTGTCAATCTCAATTACACATAAAATACACAAGGGATAGAGGAGAGAGAGAAGGAGAGAGGACCAAGCTGATCATTAGAGGTTAAAATTTACAGAAGAGAAAAAGAGAAAACCCTCTGCTTATAAGAGCTTACACTCTGCAGGGGAGAGAGAGAGAACCCTGCTGTCCATAAGAGCTTACATTTTACAGAAGACTTACCCAGTTACTCTGGAGATGGAAAACAGCTCTGCTATAAAAAATGTGCTCTGCTTGTACCACTGTACAAGGTATGATAATGTGTAAGATGTTAAAGCTGTAGAGCATTATGGGAAAACCATAACGACAATTCTAATAGACATTTTGCTTCTCTCTGGTGTTTTAGCTGTGTGGGAAATGGTACCAAGCAAGTTTTTTTGTTATTTTGTGAAAAGCAAATTGAATCTCAGAATGTTCAAATTTGCATGAAATTGTGGATTTAAAGTGGTTGTCAAGTATTTTTTATTAAGTTGCCCAATGTATTCAGCATGTGGGAAAAAGTATCTCTGTAAATTCCTTGTGTTGCAGATAATGCCTGTGAGCGGTGCTATCACTGGCCGCTCACAGGCATCACGTGTCCTCCGGCAGCAGCGGGCGCTGACATCCGCTGACATAACAAGTCCAGGCTACAGAAGGTCCCTCTTCTGCGTTCCACCGGTGGCTGCTGTGTTGTTGGCGGGGTTATGCCCCTGCATCACACCCGGCATCCACCGTGTAATCTGCCTCTCCCCATTCATTGGGAAAGCGCACAGTGGATGCTGGGTGTGACGCGGGGGGTATTCCCGCACACAACCCAGCAGCCACTGTGGGGACCCCAGCGCTGAGTCACGTCTCACTTGTCGTGACGTCAGCGCCGGTCCCGTGATGCCTGTGAGCGGCCTCCGATAGCGTTGCTCACAGGCATTATCAGCAACACAAGGTATTTACAAATATACTCATGTCCACATGCTGAATACATTGGGCAATTTAGAAAAAGTAGCGGAAACTTCTTTAGGGAAATCTGACTCAAACGCTATGGAAAAATCCACTCATCTCCAGTGGTCTGTATAGTTATCTGTAAATAAAATATTGGTTTTCTACCTGAGTTGAGCACCCGACAATTTAGAACAGAAAGATAGAGCATCACACATAGATTAGATAGATAGAAACATGTCAGTCACATATATATGAAGTACAGTGATAGTGTTGGTTACTGTACTTGTCATTTAGTATTAAAATAAAGGATTTATTATTAAAAAAATTGGCGTGGGGTTCCCCTTAATTTTAGGCTCTAGCGGAGGTTAAGCAGACGGCTGGGGCAGATGTTTGAAGCCTGGGAAGGGGGTAATACCCACGGAGCTTCCCAGGCTACTAATATCAGCCCCCAGCTGAATACATAGCCTTTACTAGCTATTAAAATGGGGGACCCCCCCAAAAAAATGACGTGGGGTCCCCCCTAATTTAATAGCTAGCAAAGGCTAGGCAGACAGCTGGGGGCTGATATTAATAGCCCAGGAAGGGAGCCATGAATATTGGCCCCCTCCCAGGCTAGAAACACCAGCCGTCAGCCGCCCCAGAAATGGCGCATTCATAGGATGCGCCAATTCTGGCACTTAGCCTCGCTCTTCCACGCTGCCCTGGTGCGGTGGCAGGGGGTAATAGGGTTGGGGTTGATGTCAGCTTATAATGCCAGCTGACATCAAGCCCAGGTTAGTAATGGAGAGGCGTCTATAAGACACCCCCATTACTAACCCCATAGTCAAAGTTAAAAAAAACACAAACACCCAGAATAAAGTCCTTTAATTGAAATAAAGACACAATCCTTTATTGTTCTAAATTAAACCATACTTACCATCACGCCCATTCCAGCTGAAGCCAACGATCTCCTGCAATAAAAGAAAAATAATAAAGCAACCTCATCCTTACCTTTCCATGGTTCCCACGACAGCTTCAGCTCTGCTACATCGAGATGACAGGCTGGACCGCAGCAGAACGCTGCCATCCAGCCTGTCATCCCGCAGACACTGAGAAGCGCAGGCTTGCTTGCGCTGCTCAGCGTCTCTCTGTGACGACATCCAGATGAGCCGAGTTCATGTCCAATGAACTCGGCTCACCTCATGCACGCTACTGACAGAGTGGGAAAATTCTCACGCTGAAGCGCTGATTGCAGGAGAATTTTCCCACGCTGTCAGTGACGTGCAGGAGGTGAGCTGAGTTCATTGGACATGAGCTCACCTCATGCACATCACTGACAGCGTGGGAGAATTCTCCTGCACTCAGCACTTCAGCGTGAGAATTTTCCCACGCTGTCAGTGACGTGCATGAGGTGAGCCGAGTTCATTGGACATGACCTCGGCTCATCTGGATGCCGTCACAGCGAGACAGTGAGGAGCGCAAGCATGCGTGCGCTTCTCAGTGTCTGCGGGATGACAGGCTGGATGGCAGCGTTCTGCTGCGGTCCAGCCAGTCATCTCGATGTAGCAGAGCTGAAGCTGTCGTGGGAACCATGGAAAGGTAAGGATGAGGTTGGTTTATTATTTTTCTTTTATTGCAGGAGATCGTTGGCTTCAGCTGGAATGGGTGTGATGGTAAGTATGGTTTAATTTAGAACAATAAAGAATTGTGTCTTTATTTCAATTAAAGGACTTTATTCTGGGTGTTGTGTTTTTTTTAAATACTTTACTAGAAATTCATGGCGGTCATGTCTAATACTGGCGTGACCCCATGAATTTTGGGCTTGGGGCCAGCTGATAATACCAAGCTGGCCCTAACCCCTTTATTACCCAGTGAGCCACCGCACCAGGGCCCTGGATGAGTTGGGTACAGCGCCAGAAGATGGCGCTTCTATGAACGTGCCATTTTCCGGGGTGGCTGCGGACTGCAATTTGTAGCGGGGGGGGGCCCAGAAAGCTTGGGCCTCCCTGCGCTGCAGATTCCAGCCCCCAGCTGCCTAGTTGTACCTGGCTGGACACAAAAATAGGGCGAAGCCCCACGTACTTTTTTTTAATTATTTCATGAAATTCATGAAATAATTAAGAAAAAAAGGCCTTCCCTATATTGTTGTGTCCGGCCAGGTACAAATAGGCAGCTGGTGGTTGGGGGCAGCCCGTTCCTGCCTGCTGTACCTGGCTGGACACAAATATAGTGCGAAGCCCCACTTCAATTTTTTTTAATTATTTCATGAAATTCATGAAATAATTAAGAAAAAAAGGGCTTCCCTATATTGTTGTGTCCGGCCAGGTACAAATAGGCAGCTGGTGGATGGGGGCAGCCCGTTCCTGCCTGCTGTACCTGGCTGGACACAAATATAGTGCGAAGCCCCACTTCAATTTTTTTTAATTATTTCATGAAATTCATGAAATAATTAAGAAAAAAAGGGCTTCCCTATATTGTTGTGTCCGGCCAGGTACAAATAGGCAGCTGGTGGATGGGGGCAGCCCGTTCCTGCCTGCTGTACCTGGCTGGACACAAATATAGTGCGAAGCAACACTTCAATTTTTTTAAATTATTTCAGGAAATTTATGAAATAATTTAAAAAAAATTGACGTGGGGCTTCGCACTATATTTGTGTCCAGCCAGGTACAGCAGGCAGGAACGGGCTGCCCCCAACCACCAGCTGCCTATTTGTACCTGGCCGGACACAACAATATAGGGAAGCCCTTTTTTTCTTAATTATTTCATGAAATAATTTAAAGAAAATTGACGTGGGGCTTCGCCCTGTTTTTGTGTCCAGCCAGGTACAACTAGGCAGCTGGGGGCTGGAATCCGCAGCGCAGGGAGGCCCAAGCTTTCTGGGCCACCCCCGCTGCAAATTGCAGTCCGCAGCCACCCCGGAAAATGGCGCGTTCATAGAAGCGCCATCTTCTGGCGCTGTACCCAACTCATCCAGGGCCCTGATGCGGTGGCTCACTGGGTAATAAAGGGGTTAGGGCCAGCTTGGCATTATCAGCTGGCCCTAAGCCCGAAATTCATGGGGTCACGCCAATATTAGACATGACCACGATGAATTTCTAGTAAAGTATTTAAAAAAAACACAACACCCAGAAAAAAGTCCTTTAATTGAAATAAACACACAATTCTTTATTCTTCTAAATTAAACCATACTTACCATCACGCCCATTCCAGCTGAAGCCAACGATCTCCTGAAATAAAAGAAAAATAATAAAGCAACATCATCCTTACCTTTCCATGGTTCCCATGACAGCTTCAGCTCTGCTACATCGAGATGACTGGCTGGACCGCAGCAGAACGCTGCCATCCAGCCTGTCATCCCGCAGACACTGAGAAGCGCAGGCTTGCTTGCGCTCCACAGTGTCTCTCTGTGAGGGCATCCAGATGAGCCGAGTTAATGTCCAATGAACTCGGCTCACCTCATGCACGTCACTGACAGCGTGGGAAAATTCTCCTGCACTCAGCGCTTCAGCGGGAGAATTCTCACGCTGAAGCGCTGAGTGCAGGAGAGTTCTCCCACGCTGTCAGTGACGTGCATAAGGTGAGCTCATGTCCAATGAACTCAGCTCACCTCCTGCACGTCACTGACAGCGTGGGAGAATTCTCCTGCACTCTCCGCTTCAGCTTGAGAATTTTCCCACGCTGTCAGTGACGTGCATGAGGTGAGCCGAGTTCATTGGACATGAACTCGGCTCATCTGGATGTCGTCACAGAGAGACGCTGAGCAGCGCAAGCAAGCCTGCGCTTCTCAGTGTCTGCGGGATGAGAGGCTGGATGGCAGCGTTCTGCTGCGGTCCAGCCTGTCATCTCGATGTAGCAGAGCTGAAGCTGTCGTGGGAACCATGGAAAGGTAAGGATGAGGTTGCTTTATTATTTTTCTTTTATTGCAGGAGATCGTTGGCTTCAGCTGGAATGGGCGTGACGGTAAGTATGGTTTAATTTAGAATAATAAAGGATTGTGTCTTTATTTCAATTAAAGGACTTTATTCTGGGTGTTTGTGTTTTTTTTAACTTTGACTATGGGGTTAGTAATTGGGGTGTCTTATAGACGCCTCTCCATTACTAACCTGGGCTTGATGTCAGCTGGCATTATAAGCTGACATCAACCCCAACCCTATTACCCCCTGCCACCGCACCAGGGCAGCGTGGAAGAGCGAGGCTAAGTGCCAGAATTGGCGCATCCTATGAATGCGCCATTTCTGGGGCGGCTGACGGCTGATGTTTCTAGCCTGGGAGGGGGCCAATATTCATGGCTCCCTTCCTGGGCTATTAATATCAGCCCCCAGCTGTCTGCCTAGCCTTTGCTAGCTATTAAATTAGGGGGGACCCCACGTCATTTCTTTTGGGGTGTCCCCCATTTTAATAGCTAGTAAAGGCTATGTATTCAGCTGGGGGCTGATATTAGTAGCCTGGGAAGCTCCGTGGGTATTACCCCCTTCCCAGGCTTCAAACATCTGCCCCAGCCGTCTGCTTAACCTCCGCTAGAGCCTAAAATTAAGCCAATTTTTTTAATAATAAATCCTTTATTTTAATACTAAATGACAAGTACAGTAACCAACACTATCACTGTACTTCATATATATGTGACTGACATGTTTCTATCTATCTAATCTATGTGTGAAGCTCTATTCTGTCTGTTATAAATTGTCGGGTACAGATGCTGAATTGCCGGCCGGCTTTTTTAAAGAGACGGTGCATGAAAACACTATTATTTTTTTTGATAAATCCTTTACGCTAAATGACAAGTACAGTAAGCAACACTGTCACTGTACTTCGTATATATGTGGCTGACATGTTTCTATCTATCTAATCTATGTATGATGCTCTATTCTGTCTGTTATAAATTGTCGGGTACCGCTGCTGAATTGCCGGCCGGCTTTTTTAAAGAGACAGTGCATGAAAACACTATTATTTTTTTAAATAAATCCTTTACACTAAATGACAAGTACAGTAATCAACACTGTCACTGCACTTCTTATATATGTGACTGACATGTTTCTATCTATCTAATCTATGTGTGATTCTCTATTCCTTCTATTCTAAATTGTCGGGTACCGCTGCTGAATTGCCGGCCGGCTTTTTTAAAGAGACGGTGCATGAAAACACTATTATTTTTTTTGATAAATCCTTTACGCTAAATGACAAGTACAGTAAGCAGCACTTTCACTGTACTTCGGATATATGTGGCTGACATGTTTATATCTATCTAATCTATGTGTGAAGCTCTATTCTTTCGGTTCTAAATTGTCGGGTACCGGTGTATGCCGCTGCTGAATTGCCGGCTTTTCATGTTTCACTGTTGGCACTGTTCCCATCGATTTGGGCAATCACTGTAATGCCACAACCACCATGGCTGTGGCATTACAGTGAGTGGCAGACAATCCCTGCATGATTGGTGCTCTAAATAGCGCCAGACATGCAGGACACGCTTTTGGTGCACGAACAGTTATCGAACATAACCTCGAACAGCCGAATTTTTTGCAAATCGTTCGGGTTCGTCGAACAACTCGAACACCGCCCAAAACAGCTTGAATTTGAGATTGGCGAACAGTTCAAGTCGAACACCGCTCATCTCTAATCATCAGTAGTCAGACTGCTTAGGCCTTTGATCTTTCACTATCTCCTACACCCATGTTTAGATCATGCCAATATCCTATATGAGCTATTGCATTCTTATTACGCAGTGCTTATGGTTGACATTATCTTAGAATTCTGAGTAAAGAGTCCAGATCACAGATAGTTAAAAATCACTGCAGTTCCATCATCATCGGATAAGACCGTCCAACCTTATCAAGTACACCTGACTTTGCTCACTTCCTAAGTGTTCTATTTTTAATTGAGTGATTGCCATCATTCTTCCATGCTACACCACACAACTCATAGGGGTATCACTCTGGAGCATACTCAACAGCATTGGGGAACCATCAATTGGAGCATCATTCTACATGAATACACACACAAAGTATCTGAAATTATCTAAAAAAAGAAAAATGAAAGGGAATTTGTCATGTCAAAAATACTATTACTCCAGATATGGAGTTAATTTGCAGGTTAATAATGTTCTAAAGCCAGGCGGCCTCTACATTGAGTGCAGTAGTGTACTGCAGTGGTGTACTGCTGAGCCAGCTGTCAATCACGGCGTGGGGTTACAGCCATTGCTCACTATGTACTAAGCTGTGACTGAAGCCATGCGGGTCTCACTTCGATGGCTAAAGGCTGGAAGCTTCTGGGAGGAATAAAGTTTATTTCTTCCTTCTAGTCGAGATATCAGTGCGGGGGCCACAAGGCTTTAGAATGCTATTAACCTGCATATTAACTCTATATCTAAAAGTTACTAGCATTTGGAGACATGACAGGATACATTTAAATCTAAAGAATAATTAAAATAGCAAGTTTACCAATAACTTGCATTAGAAACAGACTTGTTTTGCCACATCGACTTATTCTGCACAGCTGTAATATAAAAAAATACCAAGGATTCTGAGTAGCCTACACTGGCCTGTGTGAGTGTGCATTCCCATGGCTTTATTCACTGGAGGTGAATACTTTTGGGTGTGATTGATAAGCATAGTCACTGTTAAGGGGACGGTTGCAGACAACTTTATTATAATGGAACGCAACCGAACCCGGGGTCCCCGATACAGCCTGAAGGACTGCTGCTGAACTCCTTCTGGGTGTGAAGGAAAAAACTAACAGAATATCAATCCCCTCCGTGTTACTGCACACTGGAATGGGTATAGGAATTCGCACTATCTCCGTTAGCAGCACGAGAGATATGCGGTAAAAAACTATCTGTAGTCCTGTTACAGCACAGGGACTACACTGGCGGCGCTAGGATGCGTGTGTGACTACGCCGACGGATACACGTGCCTCCAACCGGCTAGCTACCGGACTGAAGGGTCTACTCTACGTGCCTGACAGGCGATAACCATGGATAGGACGTCTGCAGGCTGCTTGGGGTGTTAGGCGATCCCCTTGACAGAGCCAGACTGATAGGCGGAGCTATCTGCCTATTTCCACTAGCCTGCCTATTTCCACTACACCTGCCTATGGAAACTACACGTGGAACACAGTCGTCCACGCAACAGCATACTCAATGATCAGAGCGCGCCGCCATGTTTGTGGGCGGGCCTTTTAAAGACTAAGCCCTGCCCAACATCGCACCATTGGTGACGCCACCCGTGGACCAATCAGGCGGTGCCAGGTCACCGGGTCAGGTGGTTGCCAAAAGACCAATCACGGTCCTCCAGGTCACAGGCATGCTCAGTACCGAGAATCCTGGACTTGGGCTTTAGCAGCCCTGTCTCCCTCCACAACCTATGCTTAACATTGCTAGGCACAAGTACCCAAGAGACAATCTGTACGCCTCGTGGACCAGCTAGGCGTTGGGGCTGATGATGATGCTGAGCAGCATCAGCCCTGGCTGGACAGGAATGGGAGACCACAGAAGGTTCTGGACCCGTTTTGAATCCAGTAACAGTCACAAGTATCCTCTAATTTATCTAAGAATGTCTTTCACTTTCAATTACTGATGCAGTTTTTTTAACCAAAGCCATTATTGGTTCTAAAAGGGACTTGAATTTCTGTTCTATTTTGTATACACCCTCGTTTTTATTTATAAAAAAAGCATCATGTGTGATGCCTTATTTAAACTCACCACATAAAATGTGATGCATTTATGCACCACCAGTAACATTATCCACCACCGTGTTCTGTACAATGACATTTCTGTTGACATTTCTTTCAGTCTTAGACGACTAAACAAAATATTGGTTTTAGAAGTGACATCACTATGAATTGATTAACTAAGGATGAAACACCATTGTCATGCTATAGCATTATAACATAGTTGGAAAGCTGAATTGTGAGCAAATTGAAAGTATTTTCTCTACTGAACAAAAATATAAACGCAACACTTTTGTTTTTGTTCCCATTTTTCATGAGCTGAACTCAGAGATCTAAGACTTTTTCTATGTATCTATCTATCTATACAAAAGGCCTTTTTCTCTCAAATATTGTTCACAAATTTGCCTACATCTGTGTTAGTGAGCTCTTCTCCTTTACTGAGATAATCCATCCACCTCACAAGTGTGGCAGATCCAGATGCTGATTAGATAGCATGATAGCAAACCTTATCTATACATAAATAACTAGACATTCTGATCATGCTTTTGTTTTTTTACATACAGAGTATAGCTGCTGAGACCTCCTGTACTTGTTATTGCTTGGTCAATCACCCTATATCAACTACACATTTATCTGCTGCAAAATGAATCTGGATGAATGGGCAAAAAGTTAGTAGATAGTAATATATTTTTGAACATAGATCAAGGGATTTATTCTGAGCCATTAGAGTAAGTAAGAAATTCCCCCTATTGTTTTAGGAAATCACCATCAGAGGTTTTTGCCTTCTTCTGGATCAACATGATAGGATTATACTCATACTTAGTATGTCAAAGAAAGAAGATCTTATTTTGACTAATCTTTGCTGTGATCATTTGAGTGGGCTCCAGAGGGGTAATCTGTAATACAAATCATATGCCTTTGTGAGCATATAAGCAGGTATTGTGCAGTTGAGATAGTTATTTTAAGTGTTACTAATCGCACACTTTTATGCTTCATTTTGCACTGGACTGACTACAACCTCACATTAGCGAATTTAGCTGATGCAATTCATTCCTTAAAATGACTTCAAGGTAGAACGTATTTTTTACATTGCGAAAACACAAAATCAATTGGACACTTGAAATCAAGTACAAAGCTGAAGAATACTACTGAGCTCTTCAAGAATTTATTTCATCGCACTAGTATATTTGATACATAACCTCAAGGGCACAATGTTTGTCTGTTTAGCAATCACAGGTATTTATAAGCTCACTGACTGAGTGCTTAGTGAGTCAGTGGCACATTTGTTTCGTACATTAACAGTTCCTGCATTTGTTCAGACAGTTTTATATTGCAGAAAGAATAAAACCTGCTGTAGTTGCAAAGTTCAGGCCTGTGTGTCTGCACGTTGTGTCTCATAAATTACTATTTTCTGCTGAGCTTAATTCTCTCAGAATGTTGTCTATATAAAGTATCCTTTTATTAAAGCTTTAAGTTAACACAACATACTTTGTTATCCGTGCCGCAGTAGCTAGTTACAATGTGGTTTATATTGTAGGTGGCTGATGCCAAAACTGTATTATGTAGACCGTTGGTGTCTTATTTGCACTTGGCTGCCTCACTTGCTGTGCAATGCAAAACACATATCAATATATGGATGCAGTAGAACATTTTCTTTTCTTGTTGCTACAAAAAAAAAAGAAGTAGGGTGAAAAGAAAAGAACAATGTTACCTTGGTTTAATAATACACTTCAGCAGACAATGGCACACAAATAGTGACATTTCTGTTAGAAACAAAGGTGCTGAACAAAACGTGATACTGAGCAACATGAACAATGTTAGATTAAAAATGTAAAGAGAAAATGCATGGAAGTGAAGTAAGAAAGCATAAAACAGGAATTATTCAACTGGGCAAAGGTTATGTTGGGCTTTCAGGAACCGACAACATTTCAGGGGCCTATTCATTCAGGTGTTTATTCCAGAATTCTGATGTAAAACACCGTAGTAAGTTGCAATATTTTTGCACAACTCAGAACTATTGCAACTTTTATCATTGTTATGTCAGTCCCGGCCAGCTGTGCCAATATTAGAGGGGTGTGGGCAGAACGGAGAGTGGCTACGCTCTCCCGTCAAATTCATGAAAAGTTACCCCACTTTAGTGATGTAACAAACTTGACCCACTTTAATGGCATAACAAGAGTTTAGGGTATATAAAAAGAGATAAAATCCCGCGATCCCAAAGTACTGTTACACCTTTATAAATCACTGGTGAGGCCACATCTGGAATATGGGATCCAGTTTTGGGCTCCACATTTTAAAAAGGATATTCAGAAGTTAGTGTCAGTTCAAAGGCGGTCAACTAGATTATTACAAGGGATGGAAGGCTTCTCAACTTGAAAAAATAAATATACAGTAAATATATGTATGGTCAGTACAAAGGACTGGCACATGACTTTTTCCTTCCAAAGACCATACTAAGGACCAGGGGGCACTCATTATGGGTGGAAGAAAAGAGATTCTGGTAGCTAGATAGGAAAGGGTTCTTTACAGTCAGAGCATTCAGGCTGTGGAATGCCGACCATAAGAGGTAGTAATGGCAGACACTATAACAGCTTTCAAAAAAGGGCTGGATGATTTCCTCAATACACATAACATTGTGGGTTATAGTTAATTTAGTGACAAAATGTAAAATTGGTGGAGAAAGGTTGAACTTGATGGACATGAGTCTTTTTTCAACATGTGTAACTATGTAACTATGTAACCATGTAAGTTACTCCAGAAATGTACTCCAATCACAAACCAACATATAAAAATAATTTATATGTAAATTGAAACACAATTGAAAAATAGGTTTTTAGTAGTTCTTTGTGGTTGTAAATATAAAGTAAAATAAATAAATAGACAAATATTTCTAATTTTTCTATACATTTTTCCCTGATATCAGGTCCCCCAAAAAGGGATATAAAAACAGAATAAAAATTAAACCCCATGTGTCGCTAAGAAAAAAAATGAGGCAAAAATAATTTGGTTATCCAAATGAGAAAAAAGATTTAGAGCCTTTAAACGTGGATATCTGATAAAATCTAAAAATGTTCCTGGTCAAGAAGGGGTGGTAGTGGGGGGTGTAAATGGCCCTGTCAAGGTTAATTACCTGGGACTGGAGCTACTTAATTAATGTCACCATTGAAAGGTCAATTTCAATACCTCCTTTATGTGATTGATCAATGTTGGCCAAAAATTCCATTTGAACCCAAATTGAATACCTAGTAAATGCCCTATAGACAACTTTTAAATAATGCCATGCAGTATTCAATTAATCCTCTAATTTCTGTCCTAATTAAAGTCACTACAGAGAGCTCAATTAATATTTCTATTTAGTGTTTAGCTAGTGCCACTATACGGTAAGCAATCCTTCAATGCTTACCTAATGCGAAAAATAAATTGGCCTATTAATATAACTAATTGATACTCAATTATTGCTGCCAATTATGACACCATCCACAAAATATTTGTTGTGTCAATCCCAAGATAGAAGTGAAGTTGCTTTGACCAGTAATGATATCTATTGATCACTTATTCTGTTGAGCAGATTACTTATTGCTTATTTCATTATGTATTTCTGTAATACCTTTTTATATTGCCATATAAACCGTAGATCAATATTCTATTAGGCCTATGTAGCTATCAATAAATTGTACACCGTTATCAGTATGACTTTTCTTTTCAGGTATAATACTGTAATGGTAGTCACTGATAAGAAACAGAAGAGGAAATGTCAATGATAATTATTGCTCTGGGCACGGAAAGAAATTTATGTGACCTATATGTGAACAGACAAAACAGTTTAGATCAAATGTCTATGTATGAATCTGAAGAGATGGACCAGGAATTTCTTCATATTATTGACCATAGACTAGACGGTAGCTGCCTTTCCTCACAAATGCAGATCAGTGAGTTGAATATTTGACATTTAATGTTTCACCTTCACCCAGTAGGAGAACAAAGCATTTACTCTCACCTAGTGCCTATAATTAGTAAAGGTTAACATTGACATTGAGTTCTTTTCTAAACTTTTGGAAATGATTCTTTATTGTCTACTACAATGTTTTGTTGTATTTGTATGATTAAATAAAAAATAATTATGACCTACATAAGTATTTAGATATGTCCAATGCATGACTGCAAGAGGCATGCAAACTCTTTCTATTTACAACATGGGAAACTTTATTAAGTCTTGATATGCTATACCCCAGTTTTTATTAAGTCTTGATATGCTATACCCCAGTTTCTTGGTAAATTATTGTCTTTTGCACCCAATAATCCAGAAACAGACAGACATCAATAATAAAACGTGAACTGAGTTTTATTTACTTGTGAGGAAAAATTGATTTGACTGTATACAGTGGCACAAGAGGGGTTAAACTGCGAGGAACTGTAAGTATGCTGATCCTAACAGTACCATGCAATCAGCATGTCATTCATATCCATCATGGAGCACTAAGTAACCTATGCTCATGATGGATATGTACATGAAAGAGTTCTAAGGGATTAATCGGACATATTTAATATATATATATTTATGTATGTATTTATATATATTTATATAAATGTATATTATAACAGCAGGAAGAAAAAAAAATAGTTTTGAACAAATATGAGTAACTTTTTTTCTAACCACTGCTCAATCTAAGCGTAGGTGCAGACGACCATATATTTTCTCATCAGAAAGGATAGGGCTAATTATGCAAATCACACTCTGATCAGAGTGTCATCAAACTCTGATCATAGTGTGATCTGATTCTCTCAGATGAGGAGGTGATGAAGTAAAAAATTTTTTCCATCTTTTCCATTGTGTCAGTACATGAAAAATGGACTGCACTCAGATGTCACCCAAGTGCAGTCCCATGTTTCCCACGGACTTACTGACTTCCATAGCTGAGTGCGATCCAAATTAGATCAAACTCGGCCATGTAGATATTTTTTCTCCAGATCATCTTGGTCCAAGGAAAAAAAAATGACATGTGTAAGGCCCCATTAAAGAACATTGGTTCGGTTGCGATTCGTTGCTTTGTTGGATCACACTTGGACCGATAATATGGTCGTCTGCATGAGCCCTGATAAACCTGCTATGTGAAGGTTTTTTTTCTGATCTGACATATTGAAAATATGTTGGGTCAATAAGCACTTTACTCTGACAGTCCCTCCTTAAAAATGGTGCTCGTACATTTCATTTACAATCTACCCATGTCGGAGCATTGGCTTTTTGCTCTATAAGTCATCCCTACTTGCCAGTTACTAATAAAGCATTCTGTAGCTGCTTTTGCACATGCAACGGCCGGCGTTTGATGCCTCGGACCTGTTACGTTTGCCTGGTTTCTCTGCTACTGTTACTAAATATGTGCATTTTTGATTTTCAAGAAAAGATTATGGGTTTGCTATTCTTAATGATTCTGCTTCGCAGGTTTCTTCTGATTGGCGAGCCACCATTAATATTTATATTACACCTGTGACTGTGACCTATTAATATCTACTGTATGCATGCAATTTGGTATAATCACACTGGAAACAACATTACTGGTCTTTATGGTTGATTTTTATATGTAATTATGCTAATATGTTATACCTATATAAACCTGACTGTGCCACTTTATCTTTCATGGACAAAGGCTATGTATTTTCACACTGGCCAGTAGCCATTTGCACTATTTTGCATAATATACCATTTGGAGTTCTGCCGATAGATACATAGGTGATAGATAGAGAGATAGATATGGATATATATAGATATTGATAGATATGGATGGATAGATAGATAGATAGATAGATAATAGTTAGATGGATAGATAGATTTATAGATAGATAGATAGACAGATAGATGACAGCTAGATGGATAGATAGAAAGATAGATAGATAGACAGATGGATAGATAGATATATAGATAGAGAGATAGATGATAGCTAGATGGTTAGATAGATAGATAGATACATAGAAAGATAGATGGATAGATAGATAGATAGACAGATGGATAGATAGATGGATAGATGGATAGATGATAGCTAGATGGTTAGATTGATAAATGGATAGATAGATAGATAGATAGATAGATAGACAGATGGATAGATAGACAGATGGATAGATAGATAGATAGATAGAGAGATAGATGATAGCTAGATGGTTAGATAGATAGATAGATAGACAGATGGATAGATGGATGGATAGATGGATAGACAGATGGATGGATAGATAGATAGATAGATAGATAGATAGATAGATAGATGGATAGACAGATGGATAGATAGATAGATAGATAGATAGACAGATGGATAGATAGATGGATAGATGGATAGACAGATGGATAGCTAGATAGATAGATAGATAGATAGATAGATAAATAGATATTGAGAAAGTTCCACAATATTGGACCGAAACGTTGCCACAGCCACATGGGCTAATAAATTGGATATGTTTTCATTCTTTATCTGTGTGCTGCCTCCGTTTTTTTGTGGCTATTCATAGGTCTGGTATGTACCTGGGTGGCTCAGCACCTCCTGCTACAATTTTTGTGCTGCTTTTGTTTTTGTTACTTTAGATAGATAGATAGATAGATAGATAGATAGATAGATAGATAGATAGATAGATAGATAGATAGATGATAGATAGATCCCGCAGCTGAACATATTTCTGAAATATTAAATAATTTATTTGGTAGGAACAAAGTGCGTACACTGAAGGACCTTTTTCATTAACATATAGCACTATGTAACGTATTCTGCTTTTTATAGAACACTGTAGAATTAAAGACCGAGAAAGACCACAATGCCAAGCAGCACTTCTCATAATCAGATTCCAGTCTGATGGAGCTATTATTCAGAGCATTGCAGCAAGGTGATCCAAATATTATTTAGTTACCTTGATATCCTAATTATCACTTGTAATCAGTGGTTACCATTTTGTGCTGAAAAGCTGGAGGCAGAACCAAACTAGCAGTGATTGGAAATAGGAGATGATGAGATAATTATATGTAATTGATTCGTAGGGTGAACAAAATGAACATTCAATATTCCTAGAGAGGACCCGCCAGACTTCCTAATATGCTTGTTTTAGTAAATACTTGAGTTCTCCAGGAATGTCCATTATTGGATATATTTACGACATATCATTGAAAATGACCCAATTCAGTATCAACATGATGTATGATTATATTGAAGAACAGATGTAGTTTTGAATGACACGATTAACTTTGCCATATAAAGTACTGAAAAATATAAATATATATATATATATATATATATATACATATATATACAGTACAGACCAAAAGTGTGAACACACCTTCTCATTTAAAGATTTTTCTGTATCTTCATGACTATGAAAATTGTACATTCACACTGAAGGCATCAAAACTACGAATTAACACATGTGGAATTATATACTTAACAAAAAAGTGTGAAACAACTGAAAATATGTCTTATATTCTAGGTTCTTCAAAGTAGCCACCTTTTGCTTTGATGACTGCTTTGCACACTCTTGGCATTCCCTTGATGAGCTTCAAGAGGTACTCACCGGAAATGGTTTTCACTTCACAGGTGTGCCCTGTCAAGTTTAATAAGTGGGATTTCTTGCCTTATAACTGAGGTTGGGATTATCAGTTGTGTTGTGCAGAAGTCTGGTGGATACACAGCTGATAGTCCTACTGAATAGACTGTTAGAATTTGAATTATGGCAAGAAAAAAACAGCTAAGTAAAGAAAGACGAGTGGCCATCATTAGTTTGAGAAATGAAGGTCAGTTAGTCCGAAAAATTGGGCAAACTTTGAAAGTGTCCCCAAGTGCAGTTGCAAAAACCATCAAGCGCTACAAAAAAACTGGCTCACATGAGAACCACCCCAGGAAAGGAAGACCAAGAGTCACCTCTGCTTTTGAGGATAAGTTTATCCGAGTCACCATCCTCAGAAATCGCAGGTTAACAGCAGCTGAAATTAGAGACCAGGTCAATGCCACACAGAGTTCTAGCAGCAGACACATCTCATTAACAACTGTTGAGAGGAGACTTTGTGCAGCAGGCCTTTATGGTAAAATAGCTGCTAGGAAACCACTGCTAAGGACAGGCAACAAGCAGAAGAGACTTGTTTGGGCTAAAGAACACAAGGAATGGACATTAGACCAGTGGAAATCTGTGCGTTGGTCTGATGAGTCCAAATTTGAGATCTTTGGTTCCAACCACCGTGTCTTTGTGCGACGCAGAAAAGGTGAACGGATTGACTCTATATGCCTGGTTCCCACCGTGAAGCATGGAGGAGGAGGTGTGATATTGTGGGTGTGCTTTTATGGTGACAATGTTGAGGATTTATTTAAAATTGAAGGCATACTGAACCAGCATGGCTACCACAGCATCTTGCAGTGGCATGCTATTACATCCGATTTGCGTTTAGTTGGACCATCATTTATTTTTCAACAGGACAATGACCCCAAACACACCTCCAGGCTGTGTAAGGGCTATTTCACCAAGAAGAAGAGTGATGGGGTGCTACGCCAGATGACCTGGCTTCCACAGTCACCAGACCTGAACCCAATCGAAATGGTTTGGGGTGAGCTGGACCGCAGAGTGAAGGCAAAAGGGCCAAAAAGTGCTAAGCATCTCTGGGAACTCCTTCAAGATTATTGGAAGACCATTTCCAGTGACTACCTCTTGAAGCTCAGCAAGAGAATGCCAAGAGTGTGCAAAGCAGTCATCAAAGCAAAAGGAGGCTACTTTGAAGAACCTAGAATATAAGACAAATTTTCAGTTGTTTCACACTTTTTTGTTAAGTATATAATTCCACCTGTGTTAATTCATAGTTTTGATGCCTTCAGTGTGAATGTGCAATTTTCAAAGTCAAGAGAATACAGAAAAATCTTTAAATGAGAAGGTGTGTCCAAACTTTTGGTCTGTACTGTATATATATATATATGTATATATATATGTATACATATATATACCTAAGGAATGAGGACATTTAATAGTTTATCCTTTCCCTCATTCTCTTCCACTATTTCATCCATATTTTTTTACAGTTAGCCAATACTATGTAATCTATACTGTGCATAGGTTAAATAATGTAATATTTTGATGATTTGACTTTCACTGACATTATGATAACAAATATGATTTTTACTAAATATTTGTAACATATACTGTACAGACCAAAAGTTTGGACACACCTTCTCATTTAAAGATTTTTCTGTATTTTCTTGACTATGAAAATTGTACATTCACACTGAAGGCATCAAAACTATGAATTAACACATGTGGAATTATATACTTAACAAAAAAGTGTGAAACAACTGAAAATATGTCTTATATTCTTGGTTCTTCAAAGTAGCCACCTTCGGCTTTGATGACTGCTTTGCACACTCTTGGCAATCTCTTGATGAGCTTCAAGAGGTAGTCACCGGAAATGGTCTTCCAACAATCTTGAAGAAGTTCACAGAGATGCTTAGCACTTGTTGGCCCTTTTGCCTTCACTCTGCGGTCCATCTCACCCCGAACCATCTCGATTGGTTTGAGGTCTGGTGACTGTGGAGGCCAGGTCATCTGGCGTAGCACCCCATCACGCTCCTTCTTGGTCAAATAGCCCTTACACAGCCTGGAGGTATGTTTGGGGTCATTGTCCTGTTGAAAAATAAATGATGGTCCAACTAAACGCAAACCGGATGGAATAGCATGCCGCTGCAAGATGCTGTGGTAGCCATGCTGGTTCAGTATGCCTTCAATTTTGAATAAATTCCCAACAATGTCACCAGCAAAGCACCCCCACACCATCACACCTCCTCCTCCATGCTTCGTGGTGGGAACCAGGCATGTAGAGTCCATCCGTTCACCCTTTCTGCATCGCACAAAGACACGTGGTTGGAAACAAAGATCTCAAATTTAGGACTCATCCGACCAAAGCACAGATTTCCACTGGTCTAATGTCCATTCCTTGTGTTCTTTAGCCCAAACAAGTCTCTTCTGCTTGTTGCCTGTCCTTAGCAGTGGTTTCCTAGCAGCTATTTTACCATGAAGGCCTGCTGCACAAAGTCTCCTCTTAACAGTTGTTGTAGAGATGTGTCTGCTGCTAGAACTCTGGGTGGCATTGACCTGGTCTCTAATCTGAGCTGCTGTTAACCTGCGATTTCTGAAGCTGGTGACTTGAATAAACTTATCCTCAGAAGAAGAGCTAACTCTTGGTCTTCCTTTCCTAGGGCAGTCCTCATGTGAGCCAGTTTCTTTGTAGCGCTTGATGGTTTTTGCAACTGCACTTGTTGACACTTTCAAAGTTTTCCCAATTTTTCGGACTGACTGACCTTCATTTCTTAAAGTAATGATGGCCACTCGTTTTTCTTTACTTAGCTGCTTTTTTCTTGCCATAATACAAATTCTAACAGTCTATTCAATAGGACTATCAGCAGTGTATCCACCTGACTTCTGCACAACACAACTGATGGTCCCAACCTCATTTATAAGGCAAGAATTCCCACTTATTAAACCTGACAGGGCACACCTGTGAAGTGAAAACCATTTCCGGTGACCACCTCTTGAAGCTTATCAAGAGAATGCCAAGAGTGTGCAAAGCAGTCATCAAAGCAAAAGGTGGCTACTTTGAAGAACCTAGAATATAAGACATATTTTCAGTTGTGTCACACTTTCTTGTTAAGTATATAATTCCACATGTGTTAATTCATAGTATTGATGCCTTCAGTGTGAATGTACAATTTTCAAAGTCATGAAAATACAGAAAAATCTTTAAATGAGAAGGTGTGTCCAAACTTTTGGTCTGTACTGTATATATTTTAGAAAGGAATAAGTCCAGCACTATAAGTCAATAAAAAAATCAATTTTTCATTTATTTCATAGCTTCAAAAAGTATAAAATCGATTAAGTCACAGTCCAGACATTAAAAACATACGCGTTTCGACACAAAGCAGTGCGTCTTAATCATTGACAAGTTCTGAAAACTTGCCGCACTGCAGGATTCTTGCGCTCCAGGAGGTGCTGAGCAGACATTAACTTTTTTTATGTTTTTCATATACTGTATATATTTTATGACAAATCTTTGAATATTTCTTCCTGAACTTGCACTTAAACAAATGAGAGTTTAATCACTTGTACAATATACGCACCTACAAAGCCTAAGCACAGGAGGAGCTGTATGGAGTGCAAAGACAAAGATGAAAAAGTACCCAATGGGAAACTTAACTGAACCCCCCACCCAAAGCCTCAGTTTGAACAACTTATCTGGTACATCTAAGTGGTTAAATAGCAGAAGCTAAAGTTAGAGGTGGATGCCAACTGTATAAACATGTACCTTCTACGTATGCTTCACCAGCACCTGGCGTGATGTACAGTGGGGAAAATATGTATTTGATACACTGCTGATTTTGCAAGTTTCCCACCTAGAAATGGAGAGGTCTGTAATTTTTATCGCAGGTACACTTCAACTGTGAGAGACAGAATCTTAAAAAAAATCCAGAAAATCACATTGTATGATTCTTACATAATTAATTAGTATTTTATTATATGAAATAAGTATTTCATGCAATTGAAAAACAGAACTTAATATTTGTTACAGAAACCTTTGTTTGCAATGACAGAGGTCAGACGTTTCCTGTAGTTCTTGACCAAGTTTGCACACACTGCTGCAGGAATTTTGGCCCACTCCTCCATACAGATCTTCTCCAGATCTTTCAGGCTTCAGGACTGTTGCTGGGCAACATTGAGTTTCAGCTCCCTCCAAAGATTTTCTATTGGGTTCAGGTCTGGAGACTGGCTAGGCCACTGCAGGACCATGAAATGCTTCTTACGGAGCCACTCCTTAGTTTCCCTGGCTGTGTGTTTCGGGTCATTGTCAGGATGGAAGACCTACCCATGACCCATCTTCAATGCTCTTACTGAGGGAAGTAGGTCGTTGGCCAAAATATTGCGATAAATGACTCCATCCATCCTCCCTTCAATATGGTACAGTCATTCTGTACCCTTTGCAGAAAAGCACCGCCAAAGTAAGATGTTTCTTCCACCATGCTTCATGGTTGGGATGATGTTTTCGGGGTTGTGCGTATTCTTCTCCCTCCTCCAAACACGGCGAGTGACGTTGATGCCAAAAAGTTCTATTTTTGACTCATCTGACCACATGACCATCTTCCATGCCTCCTCTGGGGGCGCATAATTTTCCAAGCAACACATTTTCAATATTACTGTACTTCTATTTTGAATATTAGATTGGTGTCATTTATTCATACAGTCTGGGGTGGACCTAAGTCTAATTATAAACTAGTGTAAGGCAGTGCTAGTCATCATGCTGGGGGACACTCGCTGTACCGGGTCAATTAAAGCACACCAGCCACGTTTTCCAGTATTTCACAATCCAGCAGTTTATTACATTTCACTACTGCTTATCACCGAGTCCAACTCAGTGGCTCACCGACATACACATATAATGTCCAGGAGCCTTTCAATTGGCAGACAGGCCCACTTGGCTCCAGTTATAGCCTTCAGCAAAGTCACTTATATCAACGTCCATATAATGCAGTGGTTTACCTTTGCAGGGTTTTAGCTGCTTCAGTCAGATTTATTCTGCCACCACTGTGGCTTTACGGCTTCCCAGATGGGGGTCTCCAGCCCTTGCTCCTTCAAAGGCTACCGGTATGTTTTCTCACCTAACATCCAGCCTCTGCCTTTCAGGACTCTTGCCTTCCAAGCCTCTGGCCCTCCAAGGCTACTGGTATCGCTCACACCTAAGTATCCAGCCTCGGCCTTTCAGGCTTCACCAGACTTCACTAGGCCTCACTAGGCCTCACACTCTAACGGTGTCCCACACAGGGAACAGGCCTCATGCCTTTCACACCTGTCTCAAATCTACCAGGGTTTATATATCCTGGTGCACACACAGGACCTGTGCTGATGTCTCAGTCATGTGATCAGACCTTCTGTGTGCACAGGACCTGTGCGATGTCACAGTCATGTGACCAGTCACATGGGGGAGGTACATGGTCGGCCAAAACACACCCTGGATCATTACAGTAATGCCGCAAGCCGCTGCATTACACTAGGTCTATGTTTTGTCCTTTGTATTATGGCTATTTTTTGGACCTTTTTAAATGTTTTTAATATTTATTAGTGATATGCTATCTATTTGAGAATTAATAAACTTTACTAAGGTGATCATTTGTGTTTACATACCTGTATTTTTTTCTGAAATGTAACATGTTTTTGGTATGTTTGGGTTGATCCTTCCCTATGTGAGTGGTGCTCTCCAAAAGACCTTGTTCATAAGTATTGAACACGTCACCAATTTTCTAAGTAAATACATTTCAAAAGGTGCTATTGACATGAAATTCTCACTAGATGTTGGTAACAACCTATTCAAGCCACACAGGTAAAGAAATCAAGAGGTCAGAAAAAAAATGTCAGATGGGCCAGGGTCAAAGCTAGGAGGGTGTACAAATACAGGTATAGTAGGAATCTCAAGCCGAGTCAAGATCAGAACAAACAGAAGTGGAAAAAGCACCAGCTGTCATTTTAGGTGCGAAGCCTATTGTAGCATCGGCGTCTCTGCCCCGTACTAGGCAGAGATGCCGTCCCTCTCACCTCCCCGCTCCTGGCGTGGCGTCCTCCAGTGCTTCTCTCCCCGCTGCTTCCGGCACGCGCTCCTTCCCCGGCAGTGTGCTTAGGGCGCGCGCTCCCCCTCTCTTAAAGGGACCGCGCGCGCCGTCCTAAGGAGTCCCCAGCCAATTGCCGGAGGACCTCCCATTAATTAGGCACCTCCTCCAAAATGCGGGTGCCCGAGCAATGTTGTTGCAAAGCCTTTCAACTCTGCTTCAGCCCTCAGGTCCCGTTACCAGTTACCTGCCAGTCACCTGCCATATTCCTGCCTGTTACTTATCTATCTGCGGTCCGACAGTCTGCCTACCAGCCCTGCCAGTCTGTCTATGGATCAGTCTGCCCGCTCACCTGGGAGCGCTCACCTACTACCTGTCTGCTAGCCTGCCTGGAGGCTCCGCCATCACGTGCTGTGACCACCTGCCTGTCCAGAGACTCTTACTCACTCACCTGGGAGCGCTCACCTGTTACCTGCCTGTTAGCCTACCTGGAGGCTCCGCCGTCATGTGCTGTGACCTCCTGCCTGTCCAGAGACTCTTGCCCGCTCACCTGGGAGCGCTCACCTGCTACCTGCCTGTTAGCCTACCTGGAGGCTCCGCCGTCACATGCTGTGACCACCTGCCTGTCCAGAGACTCTTGCCCGCTCACCTGGGAGCGCTCACCTGCTACCTGCCTGCTAGCCTACCTGGAGGCTCTGCCGTCACGTGCCGTGACCACCTGCCTGTCCAGAGACTCTTGCCCGCTCACCTGGGAGTGTCCACCTGCTACCTGCCTGCTAGCCTACCTGGAGGCTCTGCCGTCACTTGCCGTGACCACCCGCCTGTCAAGAGACTGTCCCCGTCACTTGCCGTGACCTCCTGCCCCTCTACCCAGAGACTGTCCCCGTCATCTGCCGTGTCCTCCTGCCCTTCTACCCAGAGACTGTCCCCGTCACTAGCTGTGACTACCTGCCCGCCTTCCCTGGGAGCCACCCGCTTCCTTACAAGGACTGCCCCCTGGTATAGTTGCTCAGAGGTTCCACCTCCCAGACCCGTTTCAATTTGCTCGGGCCATGGAACCCGGTGGCCCCCAGATCTCCGATCTGCACCAGGAAGTCTTACGTCAGAAAACTCAGCAGGAAGTGGTACTGTCCTATCTACGGTCCGTTAACTCTCGTCTAGGCGCATTGTGTGACTCGTCTTTGTCTACCTCTGGTCCAGCCGTGCCCATTCCTGTGGTACCGCAATCCAGTCCCTTCATGGTACCCGACTATGGACCTCGGCTTCTGGCACCTCCACGCTTTGCCGGCGAACTTACTTTAGCTCGGCGGTTCATAAACCAGTGCACCCTGCACTTTGAGCTATTGGCATACCAGTTCATCTCCGACCGGGCCAAGGTGGCCTTCATCATGTCCCATCTCACTAGGGAGGCACTGGCATGGCTAAATCCCCTGTGGGAGAGGATCCCCTGGTGTCCTACCTGCCGTCTTTCCTCGCTGCTTTCCGGAAAGTCTTCGATGAACCTGGATGGAAAACCTCTTCTGCCTCCTCTCTGCTACGTCTCCGCCAAGGGAGTCTCACCGTGGGCCAATATGCCATACGGTTCCGCACCCTCGCTTCGGAGCTTGCCTGGGAAAATGAGGCTCTGGTGTCCGTCTTCTGGGAGGGTCTTTCCGGTCGGGTTAAGGATGAGTTAGCTGGTCGGGACATTCCTACCACTCTGGATGACCTGGCGTCACTAGCTACCCGGATTGGCATCCGGTTCCAAGAACGTGCCAAAGAGACTGCCTGGGAGAAAGACTTTTCTCGCTCTGCTCCTACCTCCCTGAGACCTGCCTTTCAACCAGTCACTCCGCGGGCGCACTCGACTGAACCGATGCAGATCGACCAGACCAAGATGGTCAAATCTCGCCAAGAATCTCGCCGAGCCGAGGGAGGCTGTTTCTATTGTGGCAGTATGGAGCACTTCATCCGTTCCTGCCCGGAAAAGCCGGGAAACGCCAGTGTCTAGGACCACTCGGAGAGGTCGTCCTAGACAAAAGTAAGCCCTCTCTGTCTCTGACTTTACCGGTCTCTATTGCTTGGGGAGAAATCCGTCACTTTGAACTCGCCCACCTGGATTCTGGAGCTGCTGGAAACCTCATCTCCCAGTCTCTGGTAGAGAGATACTGTATTCCCACCAAGTCCCTGGCTGAACCATTGTCAGTCGCATCCATGGAAGGAAGACTTCTTTCGGAGACCATCCTGCTCGTCACTGAACCCATAACCCTGCAGGTGGGAATGCTGCACTCTGAGGAAATCTCATTCCATGTGCTGTCCGGACTTTCTCACTCCCTGTTGCTAGGTCTACCTTGGCTCCTGACACACGAACCCGTATTGAACTGGCGATCCGGTGAAGTACTCCGATGGGGTCCAGACTGCCATAAGACCTGCCTGGTTCCGGTCCGCCCAGCTCGCCCTCCGCCTACTCCAGATAATTTACCAGGTCTCCCGGCTCCTTACTGGCCCTATGCGGACGTCTTTGGTAAGAAGGAAGCAGAGACGTTGCCACCCCATAGGCCATATGACTGCCCGATCGACCTGGTACCTGGCACCATTCCTCCCCGTGGGCGTATCTACCCGTTGTCTGCAGCCGAGACCCGGGCCATGTCTGAGTACATTGAAGAGAATCTGGCTAGGGGATTTATCCGAAAATCTACCTCCCCAGCTGGAGCCGGATTCTTCTTTGTCAAAAAGAAAGACGGCTTGCTACGTCCCTGTATTGACTACAGAGGGCTCAATCTCATCACAGTAAAAAACAAATACCCCCAGCCGCTCATCTCCGAATTGTTTGACCGTCTCAAGGGCGCCAGGATCTTCTCCAAGCTGGATCTACGAGGAGCATATAACCTGGTCCGTATCCGTCATGGAGACGAGTGGAAGACGGCATTCAATACCGGGACGGTCACTATGAGTACCTTGTGATGCCCTTTGGTCTCTGTAACGCCCCCGCTGTCTTTCAAGAGCTGGTCAACGACATCTTCCGTGACCTCCTGTACTCCTGCATAGTGGTATACCTGGACGATATCTTGGTCTTCTCTCTGGATCTCCCCACACACCGAAGGGATGTTCGTCAGGTCCTGCTTAGGCTTCGGCAGAACCACCTCTATGCCAAATACGAGAAGTGCCTCTTCGTCCAGACCTCCCTACCGTTCTTGGGCTAAGTCATCTCCCAGACAGGTCTGCAAATGGATCCCGAGAAGCTCTCTTCCGTTCTAAAATGGCCTCGTCCTGAAGGTTTGAAGGCGATACAGCAATTCCTGGGCTTCGCTAATTACTATCGTCTTTTCATCCCACACTTCTCGTCTCGGACTGCTCCTATATCTGCGCTTACCCGTAAGGGGGCAAATCCCAAGATATGGTCGCCTGAAGCCGAGGAGGCCTTCCTTTCCTTAAAGAAAGCCTTCGCCTCTGCTCCCATCCTGCACCGTCCGGACTGTAATAAACCATTCTACCTGAAGGTTGATGCCTCCTCCTCCGGAGCCGGAGCGGTACTCACCCAAAAATCTTCTACCGGGAGAATGGTAACCTGCGGCTTCTTCTCCTAAATCTTCTCCTCGTCTGAGCGCAACTACTCCATAGGAGACCGTGAATTGCTTGAAGGGGCCCTTTTTCTGGTAATTATCTACACGGATCACAAAAACCTGGCATATCTTCAAAATGCCCAGAGACTCAATCCTCGCCAGGCCCGGTGGTCGTTGTTTTTTGCCCGCTTCTACTTCATTCTTCATTTCCGTCCGGCGGACAAGAACGTCAAAGCTGATGCCTTGTCCCGGTCCTTCCTGTCCCCCGATCAAGAGGACGAGCCTACGCACATCATCGACTCCTCCAAGGTGATGAATGTGGCCCCCTTGGATCTGACTCGTCTCCCACCCGGTAAGACGTTTGTAGCTGTACCAGATCGGGAGAGGGTTCTTCGCTGGGGACATTCTTCTAAACTAGCTGGCCATGCTGGCCAAAAGAAGACCTTCCAACTCATTACCCGGCATTACTGGTGGCCTACCCTGCGTAAGGACGTGGTAGACTTCGTCGCGGCCTGTTCATCCTGTGCCCGTAACAAAGTTCCCAGACATCTACCAGCCGGCCATCTCCTGCCCCTTCCCATGCCTGCTGCTCCTTGGCAGCACATTGCTATGGACTTTATCACCGATCTTCATATATCTGCCGGTTGTACAGTCATTTGGGCTGTCGCTGACCGCTTTTCTAAGATGGCCCTCTTCATTACCCTGCCTGGTCTCCCATCTGCACCCGAGATGGCTAAAGACTTTATCCGCCACATTTTCCGTCTCCATGGCCTGCCCCTCCACATCGTGTCGGATCGTGGGGTTCAGTTCACCTCACGCTTCTGGAGAGCCACATGTAAGCTGCTAGACATCACCCTGGACTTCTCCTCCGCTTACCACCCACGGTCCAATGGTCAAGTGGAGCAGATCAATCAGATCCTGACCAGTTACCTGCGGCACTTCGTTAATGCACACCATTCGGACTGGGTGGATCTCCTACCATGGGCCGAATTCTCTTACAATAACCATGAGAGCGAATCCTCTTCCAAATCCCCGTTCTTTATAGTCGGTGGCCAACATCCCCGGATTCCACTTCCTGTCTCCGTTTCTGTGGACAACCCTGCTGCGGAGTCTCTTGTCAGCGAATTTTCTACTATTTGGGAGAGTACCAGGTCCGCTCTTCTTCTGTCCTCTGAGCGGATGAAGAGATATGCTGATAAGAGACGTCTGGATCCGCCTCAATTCCATCCGCGAGACAAGGTTTGGCTCTCGTCCAAACATGTGCGGCTCAAAGTACCCTCCTTCAAGTTGGGCCCTCGATTCATCGGTCCCTTCGAAGTCCTCAGGCAAATTAACCCTGTGGCCTACAAATTAAAACTCCCGGCCACCCTACGGATTCCCAACTCCTTCCACGTATCTCTCCTCAAACCCATTGTCTTTAACTCTTTTTCCAATAATCCAGGTGCCCCTCCTGCTCCGGTTTCCGCTTATGACGTCTTTGAGGTAGAGAGTATTCTGGCCTCCAAGAGGGTAAGAGGAAAGACCTTTTTTCTGGTAGATTGGAGGGGGTTTGGTCCTGAGGAGAGAACTTGGGAACACAGGGAGAACATCAACGCCCCGCTTCTCCTTGAAAAATTTCTTTCTGGCCAAAAAAAGAGGGGGCCTAAAGGGGGGGTACTGTAGCATTGGTGTCTCTGCCCCGTACTAGGCAGAGATGCCGTCCCTCTCACCTCCCCGCTCCTGGCGCGGCGTCCTCCAGCGCTTCTCTCCCCGCTGCTTCCGGCACGCGCTCCTTCCCCGGCAGTGTGCTTAGGGTGCGCGCGCGCGCGCTCCCCTCTCTTAAAGGGACCGCGCGCGCCGTCCTAAGGAGTCCCCGGCCAATTGCCGGAGGACCTCCCATATATTAGGCACCTCCTCCAAAATGGAGGTGCCCGAGCAATGTTGTTGCAAAGCCTTTCAACTCTGCTTCAGCCCTCAGGTCCCGTTACCAGTTACCTGCCAGTTACCTGCCAGTCACCTGCCAGTCACCTGCCAGATTCCTGCCTGTTACTTATCTATCTGCTGTACGACAGTCTGCCTACCAGCCCTGCCAGTCTATCTATGGATCAGTCTGCCCGCTCACCTGGGAGCGCTCACCTACTACCTGTCTGCTAGCCTACCTGGAGGCTCCGCCGTCACGTGCTGTGACCACCTGCCTGTCCAGAGACTCTTGCTCGCTCACCTGGGAGCGCTCACCTGCTACCTGCCTGCTAGCCTACCTGGAGGCTCTGCTGTCAAGTGCCGTGACCACCCGCCTGTCAAGAGACAGTCCCCGTCACTTGCCGTGACCTCCTGCCCCTCTACCCAGAGACTGTCCCCGTCACCTGCCGTGTCCTCCTGCCCTTCTACCCAGAGACTGTCCCTGTCACTAACCGTGACTACCTGCCCGCCTTCCCTGGGAGCCACCCGCTTCCTTACAAGGACTGCCCCCTTGTATAGTTGCTTAGAGGTTCCACCTCCCAGACCCGTTACACCTATATATTTTACAGGACAGCATGTGTGCCTTACAGCAGTATTGGATCCTGATATCTCCCCTACCACCATACCCATAGGGTGAACATAGTGATTTTGGGCAACAGAAACAGATTATACTGGTTCAGGTCCAGATTGAGATGTAACATACACAAGCTATTAAATGAATACCTGCTATTTTTTCAATCCATGGGGATAGAACATTTTATCTCCCAGGGGTATTCCCCACTCAAATATTTGTGACACATACACAGCCTCTATGAAAACATTCTCTAAATTGCATAGTGTCCAAAATAAATGCAACAGATTTGACTAATTGGACAGAACAAATTATTGTATGTTCATTTATGAGTGGAAAGCTGTTTTCCATGAAAAATATATTTTTTTAACTGTCATTGCTAACTACAGGCCTCTTCTAATCAGGGCCGACTCAGAGCTGTCATGCCAGTGATTATGCTGTCCAAATAAACAGAGCAGCTCTTCCTCTTCTGGACTGCTCTGTCAACGGAGAGAGACTGCCAGCATCATAATGATTGACAGCTAGCTCCCAGCTTTTAGGCAGTGGTAAAGCCAGGTGTCAACCAACATGACATTGGCAGCCACACCTAATCAACAGAGCAGAGGGGAAGACAAGCAGCTGCTCTGTCGATGTGACGTTAGCAGAAGCTGCGGAATCACCGGCAGGAGACGTTTATGAACGATTTGAGCTGGCAGGCAGAACAGGAGCATGGTTAGCAATTATCTGCCTGTTAGTTCTTAAGTAGAGATGAGCGTTGTTCTACTCGAACTGTTCGCCAATCTCAAATTCGAGCTGTTTTGGGCGGTGTTCGAGCCGTTCGGCGAACACGAACAAATTGAGAAAAATTCGGCTGTTCGAGGTTATGTTCGATAACTGTTCGTGCACCAAAATCATAACTGGATTTTTTCTCAGTAATGATGAAAATTAATGTTAATACGCAGTTTGAGTGTACAGGGGGGTGGGGGGAGGGGCAGGGGATGGATCTCTGCAGGAACAATGAAGATCTCCATTTTTTTTTCTCTTTCCCGCATTTGCAGTGGGGAGGTGCAATCTGTCAGCCTATCAGCAGCGCACACACGGAGCGAAGTGCTTTTTTTCACACAAGCAAGGGCATGTGTCATTGGCAGTGTATGTCACATGTCCTTGCCCTATAAGACCAAGCCATTCTCCCCGTCGCCACCATTTTCTCACTGCTGCAGCTGCGTGTTAGACGGCACCGCTGTTGCTGTGTGCGCTATACCTTGTTAATTTCAAGCCAATTTTTGCACAAATCTACAGATAGCTTGGGAGTAGGGAATAGTTGTGATTGCAGTCCTTTTAAGGACTAGGTTACAGCATTTCCTACGACTTTTATCAGGCAGGTCTGTGCTCTTAAATAGATAGATTGTGGGAGTAAAGACTAATTGTAATTGGAGTCCTTTTCAGGACTAGGTTACATCAGTTCCTATCAGTTTTTGCCAGGCAGGTCTGTGCCAGTGCTGTGCAAGTTTTTTTCACAGCATTTGGCTGAATCTAGCAAAGCTAATCCTTTTTGGCCTATTGCAGAGTGTGTTAGTCAGTGGAGTAGCCTATCTGTGTTGCAAGATATACCACCTGTGTATAGAATACCAATTTTTTTACTGCACCTAGTGAAGTAAAATCTTTTGGGCATAGCATCATTCTATTAGTACATCTATACTGACCTCCATCAGGTTGCAAATTGAATATAATTTTTTTCTGCATATAGCTCTGAAAAAATATTGGGCTTCTAGCTGTGTGTGGGACTTGTTCTATTAATCCATCTATACAGACCTCCATCAGGTTGCAAACTGAATATATTTTTTTCTGCATCTACCTCTGAAAAAATATTGGGCTTCTAGCTGTGTGTGGGACTTGTTCTATTAATCCATCTATACAGACCTCCATCAGGTTGCAAACTGAATATATTTTTTTCTGCATCTACCTCTGAAAAAATATTGGGCTTCTAGCTGTGTGTGGGACTTGTTCTATTAATCCATCTATACAGACCTCCATCACGTTGCAAACTGAATATATTTTTTTCTGCATCTACCTCTGAAAAAATATTGGGCTTCTAGCTGTGTGAGGGACTTGTTGTATTAGTCCATCTATACAGACCTCCATCAGGTTGCAAATTGAATATAATTTTTTTCTGCATCTAACCCAGCCAATACCACAGTTTGGCCACTCAGCTCTGCTCGGTTCCCATCCATTGTTTTTTTGTGCAAACAACTCCAGAGTTGTGAATTAGTTAACCACCAAAATGAGTGGAAAAAGGCCTGCTGCTGGTGGAAAGGGGAATAGGCGTGTTGGGAAGGGGAAAAAAGGTTGTGTCTGTGGGGAATGTGTTAAAGCAACAGTAACATCTGCAGAAGAAAGACCATCTTCCAGCCAAACTAAAATGTCTACTTCTTTTAGCGGACAATGTGATAAGATCCCTTTCTTACGGCCACGCCAATCGCTACAAATTCCAGATGAGGCACAAAAACAGCAGGTGCTTCAACGGATATCAAGTGCTCTTTTAAGTGGGCTCTCCTCCACATCAGCTTCAACATCACAAATACTCCAGTCCTCAAAGGTGTCACCCCAATCGCACTTGCTTCCTCACAGCTCCCAAATCTCCAGCTGCCCGTCTGAGTATGAGGTAGAACAGATGGTTGAGTCTGCAGAGCTGTTTACTCATACTATAGCCTGGGAATCAGAGGTCGACTCCAGCGCTTCTGTGAATCCAGACGAGGAAATGATCTGCACTGATGCCCAGAATCTTTATGAGTCGGATCCAGGACCAGACGCAGAAGGTTCTGACCATAATGTAGACCCTCATTCCCAAACTGTAACTCCTGTTGGTGGAGACAATGAGGAAGACGATGATAAGACTCAAATACCTGATTGGAGCGACAACTTTAGCTTTTTGTCAGGGCAGGAACAGGTTGGCTCTGAGGACGACGGGTGTGATAACGCACAGGGTGATGATGATGAGGTTGGAGATCCCACTTACTGTCAACCCACAGTCAGCCAAGAGATGAGGTCAGCAGAGGAGGTGGAGGAAGATGCTAGTGACGACGAGGTCAGGTTGCGCCTTCCTGGACAGAGACGTAGTACTGGAAGCACGTCAACAACTGCATCCTCAAACACAACTCTGCCTCTCACCACAAGTCGTGGTGGCTCTTCAGGTTGCATGGGTGCTAAGCCTTGCATAGCCTGGGCATTTTTTCAGATGGATAAAGATGACCCAACTCGTGTTATCTGTAACATTTGTCAGCAAAAGCTAAGTAGAGGCCAAAAAATACATAGTTTGAGTACTTCATGCATGAACCGGCACATGGACATGAAGCATAAGTTGCAGTGTGCTACAATGCGGCCTAGCCGGCCGGGCCAACCACCGTCTGCCATATCTTGTGCATCCGCGGCCTCTTCATCCTCTGTGACTGGGGGGACAGCAGTCACACCTGTTTTGGGGCGCAGACCTGCCACCTCTTTACCCGCAACAGCCAGCGTGATTGGCAGGTCATCATTTTCTTTGGAGGTGGTAATACCAGCTGGTGTTGAGCGCTGTCCGACATCGATAGCATCACCTTTGGATCAAGGCAACCTAACATGTCCGCCTGCATCTTCCTCACAGACCGGCAGTTTGCCGGGGACACCCTTATCAACCCCGTCTAAGCACAATAGCCAGCCCTCGGTCCCTCAGATGTGAACAAGTAAATGACCATTTCCTCCTAGCCATGAGAAAGCTAAGAGGTTGAATTTCACCATCTGCAAGCTCTTGGCTACAGAAATGCTGCCTTTCCGCCTGGTGGACACAGAGGATTTTCGACACCTTATGTCTGTCGCAGTGCCCCAGTACCAGATGCCCAGTCGGCACTACTTCTCAAAGAAAGGTGTGCCTGCGCTCCACCAGCATGTCGCACACAACATCACCGCTTCTTTGAGAAACTCTGTGTGTGACAGGGTGCATTTCACCACAGACACTTGGACGAGTAGGCATGGACAGGGGCGTTACATGTCGCTGACTGGGCACTGGGTAACTATGGTGACAGCAGGACAAGGGGCTGCTGTCCAAGTCTTGCCGTCCCCACGAGTTGTGCGTCAATCCTCTTTATGTCAAAGTTCCTCCACTGCTTCTGCCTCCTCAACCTCCTCTCGGTCTTCCACCTGCACCCAAAGCCTGTCTGGTCATGACACAAGCTTTCTAACTGCGCAGAAGGGATCCTGCACACCTCCTTACTATGCTGGCAGTAGGGCTCAACGTCATCAGGCGGTTTTTACATTGAAATGTCTGGGAAATGTGAGTCACACAGCTGAGGAGTTGTGGTCAGCTCTGGAGAACCAATTTCATGAATGGTTGTCTCCACTGGACCTGAAACCAGGGAAGGCCGTGTGCGACAATGCTGCAAACCTGGGTGCGGCCCTTCGCCGGGGCAATGTCACACACGTGCGTTGTATGGCTCACGTGTTGAACCTGGTTGTCCAGCAATTTTTAGCCCACTATCCCAGACTAGATGGCCTTCTGCAAAGGGCACGGTCGCTGTGTGCTCACTTCCGCCGTTCGCATCCCGCAGCTCAGCGACTTACATCTCTACAGAAGTCGTTGGGCCTGCCACTTCACCGGCTAAAATGCGATGTGCCTACCCGGTGGAATTCAACTCTGCACATGTTGCAGCGACTGTGGCAGCACCGACAAGCCCTGGTGCAATACGTTCTGACGTATAGCCTGGGCCAACGAGATTCAGAGGTGGGGCAAATCACGCTGGAGGAGTGGTCTCAGATCAGGGACCTATGCACCCTTCTGCACAGTTTTGAAATGGCGACGAAGATGTTTAGTGCTGACGATGCCATTATCAGCATGACTATTCCGGTGATTTACATGCTGGAGCACATGTTAAACAGAATTCGGAGTCAGGTGGTGGCACAAGAGGAGGTGGAGGAAGTAGAGGAGGAGGAGTTGTATGCGGAAGGGCTAACATCTGCAAGGTCCAGACGGTCGGCTGCACCAAGGCGGCAGGCATGTGAGGGTGGGAGAGATGGTTTTACCAGGGCGCATGGTAGCAGCCAAACTAGTGAGGAAGGTGCAGGAGCCCAGGAAGAAGTGGAGGACGAACTGATGGAAGACTCATCAGATGAAGGAGACCTTGATCACATTTCTGTTGTGCGAGGTTGGGGGGAGAGGACAGAGGAAGGAAGCATGATTGTTACCTCGCCACCAACACAACAGGGACTTGGTGCTCCTGGATGCGCAACACACATGAGTGCCTTCTTGCTGCACTACCTGCAACATGACCCTCGAATTGTGAGAATTAGAAATAATCCTGACTACTGGGTTGCCACACTGTTTGATCCCCGGTACAAAAGTAAATTTGCAGAAATTATTCCTGCCATAGAAAGGGATGCACGCATGCAGGAGTATCAGCAGAGACTGTTGCAGAATCTTACATGTGCTTTTCCACAAAATACCAGTGGTGCACGTAGTGAATCTCACAGTTCCAACTTGCCAACCGTGGGACCGTCAAGTGTTCAGCACTCAAACCGTAACAGAACCACAGTATCTGCTGGTAACATCAATTTTGCGGAATCATTTCACCACTTTTTTAGCCCATCCTTTGCAAGGCCACAGGAGACAAGAAGTCTGACACATAGTCAACGCCTAGAGACGATGGTACAGGAGTATCTCCATGTAAACATTGAAGCAACGACTGTGTCACTGGACCCTTGCTCTTTTTGGGCTTCCAATCTGGATAAATGGCCAGAGCTAGCCACTTACGCCTTGGAGATCTTGCCATGCCCCGCAGCCAGCGTTCTGTCTGAACGTGTGTTCAGCGCTGCTGGTGGTGTGCTGACAGATAAGCGCACGCGGCTCTCCACTGATAATGTAGACAGACTCACGTTCATAAAGATGAACAAATCATTGATCCGAAACGACTTTTCTACCCCTGTGTCATCCTGGGGAGAGTAAAAGCTTGATGATTGGTTAAAATCACCCTACCAACCGTTTTAAGATTTCAAATTACTAATCATGTTTATCTGTATCTTGGCTGGAAAATAATTTGGGCTTTGTAGCAGTGTGCAGCACTGATCCTATTAGGCCATCTATACTAAAGCTTCACCAGATTTAAAATTAATAATAATTTTTAGCTGCATCTAGCCCGGAAAATAATTTTGGGGCTCCGAGATGCGCAAGACACATAAGTGCCTTCTTGCTGCACTACCTGCAACATGACCCTCATATTGTCAGAATTCGAAGTAATCATGACTACTGGGTTGCCACACTCTTAGATCCCCCAAACTTTTCGATCAACCTTTTCATTTTAATAAAGACCAAAAAAATGGTCACTTTTGAAATTATAAGCATTAGCAGGTTGTTAGAAACTGAAATCAAACAGTTTTCAACTCAAAACTTTATTCTAGGTGATGTTACATTTTCACATAGGACCCCTTGTTCGAAAGGAGCTTCTGAACTCTCTCGTCCATTGAATTTGTCAGGTTTTGGATGGTTTCTGCTTCAATTGTTTTGCATGAGGACAGAATACCCTCCCAGAGCTGTTGCTTAGATGTGAACTGCCTCCCGCCATCATAGACACTCCTTTTAATGATGCTCCAAAGGTTCTGAATGGGGTACAGGTCAGGGGAACATGGGGGTCACACCATAAGTTTGTCCCCTTTTATGCCCATATCAGCCAGAGATGCAGATGTTTTATGTGCAGCATGAGATGGTGCATTATCATGCAGAAAAATGATCTTGCTGTGAAATACACGGTTCTTCTTCTTGAACCATGGCAGGAAGTGCTGTTTGAGAAAATCCACATACATTATGGAGTTCATCTTTAGCGCCTTCAGGGATCCTAAAGGGACCGACAATCTCTCTCCCCATGATTCCAGCCCAAAACATTACTCCACCTCCTCCTTGTTGGCGCTGTAGCCGTGTTTGCGTGGGGTGTCCATCAACCAGCCATCCTCCACTCCATCCATCTGGACCATCGAGCGCTGCACGGCACTCATCCGTGAACAAAACAGTTTTGAAATCAGTCTTCATGTAATGTTTGGCCCACTGGAGCCGTTTCTGCTTGTGTGAAGTGGATAGAGGAGGTCGACAGGATGGCGTATGCACAGCTGCAAACCTCTGAAGGACCCTGCATCTTGTTGTTCGGGGGACGTTGGAGGCACAAGCAGCTTCAAAAACTTGTCTGCTGCTATGACAAGGCTTTTTTGCCGCTGCTCTTTCAACCTGACGTAATTGCCTGTAGGAAAGAGTCCTCAATTTGCCCTTATCAGCACGCACACGTGTGTACTGTGAATCAGCTACATACTTCTTGATTGCCAAGACACTTCATCCTGATCATCGCACAATGTTGATTGTAGTCATGCCTTGACCTAAACACTCCACAATTTGTTGCTTCTCAGCAGCCGACACATCCTTTTTCTTTCCCATTTTGGCAGAAAATGTAGGCTGCTTAATAATGTGAGACAGCCTTCTTAAGTAGTCTTGCCTTTCATTGGACACACCTGCCAAACTAATTAGCACAGGTGTCTGCAATTGCTTACAGTGATATAAAGAGCCCTGACACACATCACCATCAATGAGTTTAACTGACAAACAAACAAATTCTTCCCTTATCACTCCTAAAAACTTTTTGCATAATAATTTGGAACGCAGTGTACATGTGCTTTTCCACAAAACACCAGTGGTTCACGTAGTGAATCTTACAGTTCTAACTTGCCAACCGTGGTCTGTATAGAGTTGTTCAATAAAGGGCCCAAAATTAAGATAACATAGATTGGAGAGGTCTCTATGAATAGGAATTCCTAAGTATTTGATACCCTGTGAGGGCCAGGCAAAGGGAAAGTTGGACTGGATGGAATCCTATATGGATATGGGGAGGGAGACATCGAGGGCCTCAGACTTCGCTGCATTGATTTTAAAATTTGACCATGTAACAAACTGATCTATTTCAGCCATAACAGCATGGATGGATATATGTGATTGAGTGATATATACTAGGACATCATCAGCAAATAGAGAGCACTTGTACTCGGTGCCTCCCACCTCAATCCACCTAATATTGGGGTTATGGCGAATTGATGAGAGCAGGTGCTCCGTCACTAGGATGTATAAGAGAGGGGACAGAGGACATCCCTGCCTTGTCCCATTGGTGATTGTGAAAGGTGATGAAAATGTTCTGATGCACCCCCTGGGCCTAGGGACACCCGGAGCCGGACCCTTTTTGGTGGATGCTGGTGGTTGTAGTCTTCGTGGCGGCGACCCGGTTCCGTGGCTCAGGGTGGTCAAACCAGTGGCGGAAATATTTATGTGGTTTTGATGTTTAAATGTCCGACTACGCCACCCGTGGATTGCGGTCAGAGTGAACCGCCGCTGCAGGGCAGACCGCTGAGGCTGGTGTTGTGGGTGCAGCAGAGCGTAGCATAACTCCCCACGGGAGGAGTATAGCCTCAGGGCAGTGTATGCGGTGGATATGGGTGATGGTGCAGGGCAGCAGCAGTAACGACACGGAGTCAGTGATGCAGTCCAGGGCCTTTATTCACAGTTCTTATTATCCAGACCACGTCTGCAGGTAACGGCTGCCCACGTCGTACTGTGCTCACCAGGTGAGGGGCTCAGACAACTCCCAGATAACTTTGGAGCGCTTCACAGGACCCCCTTTGTGTGTCCTTTGTCTGGCCTTTCTTACCAACCCTTCTGTCCGGCTGCCTCAGGCCTCCTCTTGGTAAACTTGGCGCCAGTTTCCCTGACCCTATGTGGTGCCTTCCTAGCGGGTGTAGCGAGGGGCTGCGCCACATAAAATGTCACAGCCTCCGGTTTCTAGCTGAGGGTCGTTTCCTGCCTCCACTAGTTTCGGGGACCGGTCTCCCCATTTGGCCTGACCCCTCCACGCAGGTGGATTCGGGCGTGCGGTGGCGACTCGCCCGTCCGCACCCCTGGGATCCCTTCATTCCTCGTTCTTGGAGCCTTCTCCGCTCCTCTTCCTTCCTTCTCCCTCTTCCAGGCCTGGGCCTCTGTTACTAGGCCCGCCTCTGGAGCAGAGCTCATGCAGAGCCCCTGCTCCCTGCCACTTCTGCTCAGACTTCTCTGCATTGAACTAAGATGGTGCCCACCTTTTATACTCCCTTCTCAATGCACCCAGGAACTGCTTCCTCCCTGCTCCTGCACTACAGGGTTCCCCTTCCTCAGTGTTCCCTCCCCCCACTCCAGCCAGGGACAGGGACTGTCGTGCCCATCTCAGAGGCATATTGGTCGCCCTGCCCCACGGCAATGTGGTGTAATGCATGCAGGTGTCGTGTCCTGATCCACACTCCATCCTTACCTGAGAGTGAGATATCACACCTCTGGGTGAGGTGCAATACCTCTGTAGCAACCGAGCCCTCAGGGTGCTACAGTTTCATTTATCTTCATCCTAGGTGACGTATTGTGATACAGGGCCGTGATTTTGGCTATAAAAGGGTCCCCTAGACCCCTACCCCAAGCTTTTTAAGAGAATCATATATGGCGTGCCAGGAGACTCTATGGAATGCTTTCTCAGCATCCAACGAGAGTATCTAATTACAAATTTTTAACTGCATCTAGCCCAGGAAATACTTTGTGCCTAGTAGCAGTGTCTGCTAGTCAGCGGATTATCCCGGCTGTTAAGCAAGCTACACCACCTGTAGTTTAGACACTTAATTTTTTCAAAGGAAATGCTTCGGGACCATGGGATACTCAGTGAAGAGCATCAGGAGGCACCCCAAGGCATAGGGGCTGGGACTGGCAGTAGGATGCCTTGCGGTGGACAGCTGAGCTCGATCCTTATAAAAGCTTTTTAACTGCAGCAGCTTTAGTGGACGCTACTGGAGCTGGAATTACGTGGCTGCTGGCATGAGACTTGCCCTCCAATAGATCCTTGTAAATGGATTTAAAGTGTATTCATTCAAATTAGAGAGACAATTTAAATTAAAAAGCTTAGAGCTGCCTCCACCAAAGGGGGGCTCGCTCGACCCACCAGCGGACAGGCACCAGTATTGGGAGAGGGGGGCTGGCTGTCAGGGTTCACCGCGGCTCTGGCACAAACCCGGCGACACGGAGGTGGCACGGGCAGGAGCGGACTGGCCGTGTCGGCTTCTCACTTTTTGGATTTTAGAAGGGCATGACATGCCTATATCTGTGTCTCCCCCTCCTTTTACTCCTCCACCTCTTTTATTTTCGCATGACTATATGTACTTGTCACTTTTCCATGTGTTAGTTATGTCTTCTGAGCAGTTTGTCAGCTTTTGGACACCTTTGAAGGTGTTTTCTATGTGTTTCTATGTGTTTTTGTTTGCCTGCCATTGGTTTTAACGGTGTTCGAAGGTGTTCGACGAACAGTTCGACGAACAGTTCGGCGAACACACGGGTGTTCGACGAACCGAACCGAACTCGAACACTACGGGGGTGGCTCAACACTATTCTTAAGTAAGTAAATTAGTCCTGGATAACTTTTTAACTACTAGGTCATCTTCAAAACAGTCAATAATTTTGCTAATTATATCTCCGAAAATGTTTCCCACTTCTTTCTTCTCAGGCACCTCCTCAAGCATTTCCAAGATTGATGAAGTTCCTCATGTTACTCATAATAACACTGTAAGTTTAGTTTAGTTTAAGATATCTCAGAGACCTTGGCTTATTCCACATGTTCACTGCCCATGTTAGCAGTAACCTCTACATGCATCTTAATTAATTACTTTCCTGCTATATCTCCCTGCCCTTGAGATTCATTCCCTCTCACATTTATCATATGTTCCTCCCCCATTAACTCATCAGTTTTTCACCCATGAAAGTATTCAGAATTTAATATTAAATATCCGTTATTATTTCTACAGAGCTGCTCGCCATGATTTGCACCCCTTCATTTTTTTCATAGACTGCATAATATCTTCAGAAATAAATGGAAATGTACTAAAGTTATATCTTCAGGATATTTTAATTAGTGGTCCAAAGTAATGCAATAATAAAACATTGTTTTTCAATGTCCTTGTTACAATTTCAAAGAAAAAAACAGAATAAACAGCATGTGCAGCAATAAAGGCACCCCTAATTAATACTTGGTTGCATACCCTTTGGCATTGATGACAGCCTCCACAGGTTTCTTATAGCCATCTATAAGCTTCTTGTACTTCTCATCTGTAATTTTCTTCCCTCTTCCTTTGCAGTTTGTTCAATCTCTTTAATGTTTGCAGGGTTATTTTTTGCAATAGCAGATTTCAGCTAACCTAAAGATTTTCAATCAGATTGAGGTCAGGATTCATTGCTGGCCATTTTAAAACAGTCCATTATTTATTTTTCAACCATTCTTGTGTACTTTTGGATGTGTGCTTTGGGTCATTGACTTGCTGGAGGACCCATTGCTCTAAAATCTCATGATAATTCTCTGATTTCATGATTTCTGTGATATTGTCAAGGCCTCCAGTACCAGATGCAGAAAAATAACCCCACAGCAATATGAATCCTCCACCATGCTTAGCTGTTCGTAAGGTATTCTTTTCCTTATAAGCTTCATTGCGCCGTCTGTAAACAAACTGTTGCTTTGCATTGCCAAACAGCTCTATTTTTGTTTCATCTGTGCACAGAATATTTTCCCAGAAGGATTGTGGTTTGTCAAGGTACTCTTTGGCAAAAATCAGTCATTCCTTTTTAAGTTTTTTCTTCAGCAATGGTTTCTTCCTTGACTTTTTCCAATAAAGCTGTGCTTGGTTTTGTGTGTGGAGGATGGTACTTGTTGAAACCATGACCCCAAACATTACCAGTATGACCTTCAGATCTTTGGATGTTTGACGTGGTGTTATTTCCACCAATTGAACCAACCTTCGAAGACATCTCTTGTCAATTTTCCTTTTTCCCCCACGTCCATGGAGGTTCTTGAAGGTTCCATGCTTGGCAAACTTTTTAATAACATTTCGCACTTTTGAAACTGGGATACCAAGGTCTTTGGAGATGGCCTTATACCCTTTGGAAGTCTTGTGTTTGCTAATAATAACAGTTCTGATGTCCTAAGACAGCTCCTTTGTCTTCACCATTGTGACAAAGGAACATTTTTAAAACACTGTGTTATGGGTCCGGATGGTGGAACCACTGTGCCGTGGTACAAGGAATGATCAGAGGGGCGCAACTAAGTGCCTACTCATCCCGACCTTGGCTACACGGCAGCTTAATTGACTCCGTGAATAGTGTTGAGCCACCCCCGAAGTGTTCGAGTTCGGTTCGGTTCGTGGAACACCCGTATGTTCGCCGAACTGTTCGTCGAACTGTTCGTCGAACACCTTCGAACACCGTTAAAACCAATGGCAGGCAAACAAACACACATAGAAACACATAGAAAACACATAGAAAAGACTTCAAAGGTGTCCAAAAGCTGACAAACTGCTCAGAAGACACAACTAACACATGGAAAAGTGACAAGTACATATAGTCATGCGAAAAGAAAAGAGGTGGAGGAGTAAAAGGAGGGGGAGACACAGATATAGGCATGTCATGCCCTTCTAAAATCAAGAAAGGCTGGAGTAGAAATCTAAAATCATCCTACCAACACCCAGACGTCGTGACAAGAAAATTAAAAAAATAAATATCTTTTGGTAGAATGGCGGTTCCATTCAGAACACTTTCCTTCCAAGACGTAGTGGTATTCCCGTTGTGAGTTGTGCCAAAAACAGAACCCAATACATTCGGACTAATGCACCATTTGTCATATCCAAGGGGCAGGTCAGTAAACGACAACATTGACGTGGAACCAAGCACAGTAGTATATACTGTACATCCTTTGACAAGTCAATCAGGCGAATCAAGAAGTTGGGAAGGGTCACCCTAATGGCCAAAACAGACATTGATGCGGTGTTCCGGTTACTTACTACCTGTGCATCCGAATAGTGTCCACCTATTGGGCTGCTTCTGGGAAGAAGCATGCTATATAGATCGCTGTTTGCCCATGGGGTGGTCCAGATCCTGCTCACTATTTGAGGCGTTTAGTTGCTTCCTCGAATGGGTTGTAATAGACGTTTCTAATGGGGCACATATTATCCATTACGTCGACAACTTCTTATGCCTGGGCCCAAAAGATTCGCCACAGTGTGAGTACACGCGGTAGTCCACCTGTGAGAAGGAGAGAGCTGGAGGGAGAGCGGACACCACAGAGCCGAGGGGTTAGATGGAGAACGGAAGAAGGAAAGAGGGCGAGGGAGGTAAGGGAATACAGTGGAAGGCCGACCTGAGCTCCCCCACGTTCCTGCTGGGCGGGGAACAGCCCTGGGAAGAAAAGCGCTTGCGCATCCCTTTGACGTTACGGGCGCGAGCAGGCAGAGGGACTACGCTGGAGTGCGAAGCCGACACGGCCAGTCCGTTCCTGCCCGTGCGACCTCTGTGTCGCCGGGTTTGTGCCAGAGCCGCGGTGGACCCTGACGGCCAGCCCCACTCTCCCAATACTGGTGCCTGTCCGCTGGTGGGTCGAGCCCCCCCACGGTGGGGGGGAGTAACATCTGCTGAAGAAAGACCATCTTCCAGCCAAACTAAGATGTCTACTTCTTTTCGTGGACAATGTGATACGATACCTTTCTTATGGACACGCCCATCGCTACAATTTCCAGATGAGGCCCAAAAACAGCAGGTGCTTCAACGGATATCAAGTGCTCCTTCAAGTGGGCTCTCCTCCACCTTAACTTCAACATAACAAATACTCCAGTCCTCAGAGGTGTCACCCCAATCACACTTGCTTCCTCACAGCTCCCAAGTCTCCAGCTGCCCATCTGAGTATGGGGTAACACAGATGGTTGAGTCTGCACAGCTGTTTACTCATACTATAGCCTGGGAAACGGAGATCTGCTCCAGAGCTTCTGTTAATCCAGATGAGGAAATGATCTGCACTGATGCCCAGAATCTTTATGAGTCGGATCCAGGACCAGATGAAGAACGTTCTGAGCATAATGTAGACCCTCGTTCCCAAACTGTAACTCCTGCTGGTGGAGACAATGATGAAGACGATGATGAGACTCAAATACCTGATTGGAGCGACAACTTGACTTTTCGGTCAGGGTAGGAAGAGGTTGGCTCTGAGGACGACGGGTGTGAGAACACACAGGGTGATGATGACGAGGTTGGAGATCCCACTTACTGTCAACACACAGTCAGCCAGTCGATGAGGTCAGCTGAGGAGGTGGAGGAGGATGTGAATAGCCCAGGGGATGGGGATGACTCGGTACCCGGGCCTTTTCCTGGCCTTTGGGAGGTCGCGGTGGTCGGCTCCCGGGCCCGTACCCTGGGGTCACTCTTTAAAAGGGTGGATAATTGTTAATTTTATAAGAGTTTGTGACGCCACCTGTGGTATCTGTTGAGAAGCACCAGCACTGCAGCAGTCCACTGAGGCCGGTGATAACGCAGCTCGATGGTATAGCTCCCCACAGGTGGAGCTAGGCCTCAGAAAAGCGTATACAGGGGGAATGCAAGACAGGCGAGACCCAGCTGGGTCAGAGCAAGAACGGGAACGGACACAGTAGTCACTTCAGTACCTTTTACTGGTGGAAATTTAGGCACATCCCGGAGCACTGTAGGGTGAAGGGTGCATATCAGGATCCTCCCCAATTAGCAGATGTATGGCCACCTGTTTCTTGCCTCTGCGTAGTAAGTTTCTGACCTGCCTGGAGCTAGGCCTAACTTTGTCTCTGTCCTGCGCTGGCTGACCTTGTGGTAGGGCCTTGTCTTGGAGTTAACGCTCCCAGTATGCGGGCCCTAAGCGTCTCCTGGCTCTGTTACGTATCAGCACCATAGCGATCCTGGGACTTGTAGTTCTCCAGGGATTCCGGTTATGCCTTAGTGGGTCATAGAGATCCCGGTAAGCTCGGATCCAGTGTCCGGTAAATGCTTCGGGGTGAGCTGGTTAAGCTCCTCTGCCCTCTATGTACTAACTCTCCACTCGCCTTTGGCCTACTCGGGCCCTCACTAGGCTACACACACTAATGGCAGCTTGCAGCGCTTCACCGATCTTATGGCGTCGGCAAACCTTAAGCTCTAACTGGGCTCCCTGAATCTAGCTAGCAGGAGCCTCGTGCTCCACTGCTGAACTATTAACTGAGTTCTCTAGACTAGACTGAGCTCCACTGCAGACTGACCTCTCTTAGGCTTCTCTACTGCAGGAACTCTTCAGAGGAACTGAACTGCCTAGCTCCACCTTCCCTATTTATATCCCTAACGGGCTCCCTCTGCTGGTCTGAGGTGGAAGGTGGAGATGTGTGAATGTTTATGGGGGCCTCTTGTGGAGGATTCCATCAATGCACTCTTCTAGGATCTGTGATACCAAGCGCAGCGGGGCGTCACTGATGCTATTGACGACGAGGCTAGATTGCGCCTTCTTGGACAGAGACGGAGTACTGGAAGCACGTCAACAACTGCATCCTCAACCACAACTCTGCCTCTGACCACAAGTCAGGCTCTTCAGGTCGCATGGGCTCTAAGCCTTGCATAGCCTGGGCATTTTTTCAGATCAATAAGGATGACCGAACTCGTGTTATCAGTAATATTTGTCACTAAAAGCTAAGTAGAGGCCAAAAAAACCATAGTTTGAGTACTTCATGCATGAACCGTCACATGGATATGAAGCATAAGTTGCAGTGGGAAGCTCACTGTGCTACAATGCGGCCTAGCGGGCCGTGCCAACCACAGTCTGCCCCATCTTGTGCGTACGCGGCCTCTTCATCCTCTGTGACTGGGGGGACAGCAGTCACACATGTTTTTGGGCGCAGACCTGCCACCTCTTTACCCGCAACAGCCAGTGTGATTGGCAGGTCATCATTTCATTTGGAAGTGGAAACACCTGCTCTTGTTGAGCGCTCTCTGACATCGAGAGCACCACCTTTGGATCAAGGCAACCTAACTTTTCCGCCTGCATCTTCCTCACAGACTGGCAGTTTGCAGGTGACACCCTACTCAACCCCGTCTAAGCACAACAGCCAGCCCTCGGTCCCTCAGATGTGGACAAGTAAAAGACCCTTTCCTCCTAGCCATGACAAAGCTAAGAGGCTGAATTTCACCATCAGCAAGCTGTTGGCTACAGAAATGCTGACTTTCCGCCTGGTGGACACAGAGGATTTTCGAGACCTTTTGTCCATCGCTGTGCCCCAGTACCAGATGCCCAGTCGGCACTACTTCTTAAAGAAACGTGTGCCTGCGCTCCACCAGCATGTCGCACACAACATCACCACTTCTTTGAGAAACTCTGTGTGTGACAGGGTGCATTTCACCACAGACACTTGGACGAGTAGGCATGGACAGGGGCGTTACATGTCGCTGACTGGGCACTGGGTAACTATGGTGACAGCAGGACAAGGGACTGCTGTCCAAGTCTTGCGGTCCCCACGAGTTGTGCATCAATCCTCTTTATCTAGAAGTTCCTCCACTGCTTCTGCCTCCTCAACCTCCTCTCGGTCCTCCACCTGCACCCAAAGCCTGTCTGGTAATGCCACCCGCTTTCTAACTGCGCAGAAGGAATTCAGCACACCTCCTTACTATGCTGGCAGCAGGGCTCAATGGCATCAGGCGGTGTTTACTTTGAAATGTCTGGGAAATGTGAGTCACACAACTGAGGAGTTGTGGTCAGCTCTGGAGACCCAGTTTCATGAAAGGTTGTCTCCACCCGACCTGCAACCAGGGAAGGCCGTGTGCGACAATGCTGCAAACCTGGGTGCGGCCCTTCACCGGGGCAATGTCACACACGTGCCTTGTATGGCTCACATGTTAAACCTGGTTGTCCAGCAATTTTTAGCCCACTTTCCCAGACTTGATGGCCTTCTGCAAAGGGCATGGTCGCTGTGTGCTCACTTCCGCCGTTCGCATCCCACAGCTCAACGACTTGCATCTCTACAGACGTCGTTGGGCCTGCCAGTTAACCGGCTGAAATGCGATGAGCTGACACGGTGGAATTCAACTCTGCACATGTTGCAGCGACTGTGGCAGCACCGACAAGCCCTGGTGCAATACGTTCTGATGTATAGCCTGGGCCAACGAGATCCAGTGAGGTGCTCATTCCACCCCCAGATAGCTCCGGAGTACTTAGCAGGACCCCCTTCTGTGTGTCCTTTCTCTAGCCTTCTCCCTGCACCTCAAACCCAGTGACACTTCTATCCGGTATTCTCAGGCCTTGGCGGGCGACGTGTGTTCCGTCCCCTGGGTCCTATGTGGCTACCTTCTTAGTGAGACGCATGCAGGAGTATCAGCCGAGGCTGTTGCAGAATCTTACATGTGCTTTTCCACAAAACACCAGTGGTGCACGTAGTGAATCTCACAGTTCTAACTTGCCAACCGTGGGACTGTCGAGTCTTCATCACTCAAACCATAACAGTAACACAGTATCTGCTGGTAACAGCAATTTTGTGGAATCGCTTCACCACTTTTTTTAGACCATACTTTGCAAAGCCACAGGAGAAAATAAGTCTGACACATAGTCAACGCCTAGAGAGGAAGGTACAGGAGTATCTCCAAGAGAACATCGAAGCCATGACTGTGTCACTGGACCCTTGCTCATTTTGGGATTTCAATCTGTAAAAATGTCCGGAGCTCGCCACTCACGCCTTGGAGATCTTGTCATGCCCTGACCCAACCTATCTGTCTATTTAAGAGCACAGAACTGCCTGCTAAAAGTGCTAGGAACTGATGTAACCTAGCCCTCAAAAGAGTTGCAATTACAAACTAGTCCCTTCTTCCTAAGTCTTTCTTTCTTTTTAAGAGAAAATTCACTTGCAATTCAGTTACACAATATAGCGCTAACAGCAGCAGCAGTGCCGTGTAACACTCAGCTGCAGCAGTGAGAAAATGGTGGCGACGGGGAAAATGGCTGGGTCTTATAGGGCAAGGACATGTGACATACACAGCCAATGACACATGCCCTTGCTTGTGTGAAAAAAAGCACTTCGCTGTGTGCTCAGCTGATAGGCTGACAGACTCCACCTCCCCACTGTAAATGCGGGAAGGAGAAAAAAAAATTGAGATCTTCATTATTTCTGGAGAGATCAATCCCATGCCCCTCCCCTCCCCCGGTGTACACTCAAACTGTGCATTAACATTGATTATCAGCATTACTGTGAAAAAATCCAGTTACGATTTTGGTGCACAATCAGTTATCGAACATAACCTCGAACAGCCGGATTTTTTTCAAATCGTTCTGGTTCATCGAACTGCTCGAACACTGCCCAAAAAGCTCGAATTTGAAATTGGCGAACAGTTCGATTCGAACACCGCTCATCTCTATCCGTGAACCAAGGAGGGACCGGGAAGGTGAACCAGGTGCCACTCTGGGACCTACCTCGTGTGAGAGCAGGCGACTGCTATGGGGCTGATAGCCGAAGCGGACTGGCACAACAGATGGGAAGACAGATTTGCACAGTGGGTAGGCAGATGGATGAAGCTGACTGATGGGAAAGGCTCGGCTGGCAGGCTGATTGGGGGCACGGCTGATAGACAGGCTGGCTGGCACAGCTGATAGACAGGGTGGTGGGCACGGCAGATAGGTAGGCTGTCAGGCATGGCTGAAAGGCAGGCTGGCGGGTACGGCTGAAAGGCAGGCTGGCAGGCACAGCTGATAGACAGGCTAGCGGGCACGACTGATAGACAGGCTGGAGGACAGCACTGGGACCTGAGGGCTGGAGAGAGTGTTAGCACACAAACTACAACATTGCACAGGCACCTCTATTTTGGAGGAGGTGCCTAAAATATCAGCTGTCCTCTCGCCATTGGCCAGGGACATATTAGGACGACGCGCATAGCCCCTTTAAGATGCAGGGAGCGAGCGCACCACGGGCAAACACACACAGGGGAGCGGAGGATGCCGGAGCAGAGCCGTGGTGGTAAGGGGGTCGGCGTCTCTGCCGGGCAGGAGGCAGAGACGCCGGAGATAAAGTACCCCCCCTTTACGCCCCCTCTCAATCAAGCCTGCAAGAAATCTTTCCAGAAGAAGAGGAGCATTAATGTTCTCCCTGGCTTCCATGACCTCTCCTCAGGACCAAATCCCTTCCAATCCACAAGAAAGAAAACTTTTCCTCTTAGACCCCTTGTAAGCGAAAATGCTCTCTACCTCAAAATTGTCCTCAGCGCTGGAGCTGGAACGGTGCCTGGATCATCAGAGAAAGAATTGAGGACAACAGGCATAAGGAGAGACAAATGGATGGAATTGGGGATCTGTAAGGAGGCAGGAAGTTTTAATTTGTATGCCACTGGATTAATTTGGCTCAGAATCTCAAACGGACTGTTAAGGGAGGGCAATAGCCCTTAACGGTTGACCAAGTGAGTGTCAAATTATTAAATTATTATGTTGATTGCAATCCACAGAAAACCAAACGGAAACAATGTTCTGTATTGGGAAGATTCAAAGAATCTCTGATCCCGTTTATTTTGCTTAGCATTTTATATTGTTTTGAGTATATCAAATAGCCAATCATCTCTACAGCCATACTACAATACTATAGGCTAACTGATGTTCGTACAATTATTACGGAAACCACATATATGGTCATATTATCATTGTTAGTTTGAAGCACTATGGAAATTTTACAAGGTCAAACCGGGCCTAAACAAGTTAGATAACAGAGTGTCCGACAAAATGTTCTCTTGAGAAAAGGTTAGTGTGAGATAAGTTCTATGGGAAGAGAAAGAAAGAATGTATGTTATGCAAGGTGTAATGCACACACCCGGGCTGAATGGCGTGTGCGTGTATATGTAGTGATTCCTCTCGACCGTGCCGGAGAGTGAATGTCTGGAGGGGCGCAACTAAGTATCCACCCAATCCGACCAGGGTCGCATGACGGCATACGACGCCTGTGCACCAAGGAGGAACCGAGCAGAGGGACCACGTGCCACTCCAGGACAGACCCCGGACACGGCCGCTGACCCACGCAGGGGAATACAGGAACAGGCAAGCTAGGCCGGCACACAGACTGCTGTGTATAGGCAGATACGGCTGGCATGCAGACTGGCGGACTCTGGTAAGCACGACTGGTATACAGGCAGGGAGGTACTGGCAGGTACGACTGGTTGGAGCACCGAGTGGATAGGACCCAGTACAGACTGGAACTCAGGAACAGAACCGCAGATGCGGTTGACAAACACAGCAGAGTGAGGCCGCCCAGAGCGGAGAGCAAGAGCAGAACAAGATGAGACCGCCTGGAGCAATGAGCGAGAGAAGAGCAGGACAAGGCCACCGGGAGCGGTGAGCGAGAGGAGCAGGACGAGACTGCCGGAGCAGCGAGCAAAGGGTCAGAGCAGAGCAAGACTGCCGGAGCAGCGAGCAAAGGGTCAGAGCAAAGCGAGACTGCCGGAGCAGCGAGAAAAGGGTCAGAGCAGAGCGAGACTTCCGGAGCAGCGAGCAAAGGGTCAGAGCAGAGCGAGACTGCCGGAGCAGCGAGCAAAGGGTCAGAGCAGAGCGAGACTGCCGTAGCAGAGAGCAAAGGATCAGAGCAGAGCGAGACTGCCGGAGCAGCGAGCAAAGGGTCAGAGCAGAGCGAGACTGCTGGAGCAGCGAGCAAAGGTTCAGAGCAGAGCGAGACTGCCGGAGCAGCGAGCAAAGGGTCAGAGCAGAGCGAGACTGACAGAGCAGCGAGCAAAGGGTAAGAGCAGAGCGAGACTGCTGGAGCAGCGAGCAAAGGGTCAGAGCAGAGTGAGACTGCCGGAGCAGCGAGCAAAGGGTCAGAGCAGAGCGAGACTGTCGGAGCAGCGAGCAAAGGGTGAGAGCGGAGCAAGACTGCCGGAGCAGCGAGCAAAGGGTCAGAGCAGAGCAAGACTGCCGAAGCAGCGTGCAAAGGGTCAGAGCAGAGCGAGACTGCCGAAGCAGCGAGCAAAGGGTCAGAGCAGAGCGAGACTGCCGGAGCAGTGAGCAAAGGGTCAGAGCAGAGCGAGACTTCCGAAGCAGCGAGCAAAGGGTCAGAGCAGAGCGAGACTGCCGAAGCAGCGAGCAAGGCAGAGCAGGCAAGAACCGCCAGAGCAGTGAGCAAGGCAGAGCAGAGCAGACAGGGCTCTGTTCACACGGAACCAACCAGAAGGGAAAGGCAGAACCAGGTACACACAGGATGCTTGCAATGAGTAGCGAGTGGACTCTAAACTCACAAACGGGAGAACAGGGACAACGAGTAGGAGTTAGGCACGGGATCAGATTCTGCAGGAAAAGGGAAGGTACAGACATAGAGAAAAACAGGTATCAGGCTAGGAGAGTATTCAGACAGGAACAGGCAAGATACAGCAACGGGTTTAGGTATGCGGCCCCTAGAAGGCAGAAAGAACAGGCTAGGAGCGTGTTCACACTGGCCTGGAAATACAGCCTCCAGGATAGACAGAAGACAACAGGCTTGAAGACAGTTCAGACAGGGCACAGTTCAGACACGGGAACTGATACCACAAGGCAGGAAGCATAGACAAGACCTGGCACATCAGTGACAGGAAGCCAACTGACCGAACACAATGCTCAGGCATGGATTCCAGGGAGGAGCTGGGTTAAATACCAGGTGACAGACGGCAATAGGCTGAGGACGCACAAGGGGTGTGCCTGCAGCAGCTACAAGAAGCAGGAAGTGATCGGGCGCTGCCCTTAAGCAGCAGAAACAGAGGCAAGCAGACAGCATGGAGGGAAGCCAGGCTAGCAGACTGGACTGGAGATCAAGTGCGCGCTCTTGCACAGTGGGAGATGGACCACTATGCAAGGACGCGGCCAGGTATGTTACAGTACCCCCCCCTTACGCCCCTTCTTCTTCAGGCCTGCCAGAATGTTACACAGGGAATTCGAGGGCCAATCCTTCACTTCAAGGAGATCACTTCCACTGTCCACAGGTAAAACTGGTCTCATCTGAGTAGATAGGATGCTACCTCCTATCCAGCCATCCTCAGCAACAGACAAAATGGGTGGAGCACCAGGAACAGCACACAAGGAAGTCTCTCTCCACTTATTATCAAGCAGCACCCCAGAGGGTTCAGGAGACAACTGGAAGTCCTCCGCCGGGTGGGAGGGGCGCAGAGACTCTGGGATAACCTCTGCTTCGGAGTACACTAGGTCGGACTCGCTGGAAGAAGCGGGCGAGGTATCAGGTACCGAGTATAGGAGAGTCTCTGTCCATTCGCTATCAGGTAGCAACCCGAAGGGTTCAGGAGACAACTGGAGGTCCTCCGCCTGGTCGGAGGGGTGTAGAGACTCGGGGATGACCTCTGCTTCGGAGTGCACTAGGTCGGACTCAGTGGACGAAGCGGGCGAGGTATCAGGTACAGAGTATAGGGAAGACTCTGTCCATTCGCTGCCAGGTAGCACCCCGAAGGGTTCTGGAGACAACTGGATGTCCTCCGCCTGGTCGGAGGGGTGTAGAGACTCAGGGTTAACTACCGCTTTGAGGTACCCATTGTCAGGCTCACAGGACAGAACGGACGAAGTATCGGGTACCGGGTGTAGGGAAGTCTCTCTCCATTTGTCATCAGGTGGTATCCCGGAGGATTCAGGAGGCAAGAGGGGGTCCTCCACCAGGTAGTAGAGATGCACAGACTTGGAGGTAATCACTTCATTGGAGTACCCTTGGACAGGCTCACCAGTTAAAGTGGGTGAAGCATCAGATACCGGGTGCAGGAAGTCCTTCTGTGTGGATTCTAGGTGGGCAGAAGTCTCTTTGGGCAGGAGAACTGGTGCGCTACCCACGCACATTACCCGTCGGGGCTGCTCCGGGATACAGGGAAGTGAAGCTTCAGCAGCGACTTCAAGGTTGGGGTCAGGAGGTCTTTGGGAGGACTGGCCCTGGTGTGACGGCTTGCCTCTGCGCCCAGCACGTCTGGACTGCCTCTTGAGGTTGGGAGAAGTATTCCTGAGAGCGTAGTCTTCCTGTGTGGATTCTGGGTGGGCAGCAGTCTCTTCGGGCAGGAGGACTAGTGCGCTACTCACACACATTACCCAACGGGGCTGCTCCGGTTTATTGGGAAGTGAAGCTTCAGCAGGAGCCTCCGGGCTAGGGTCATCGAAGACCATTAGAAAGGCCACCAGGAAGGCCATTATGTCCTGGACGATAGGATCCTGTGCGTCCCATAGGGGGGTGATCCATTTCAAGGCATCACCCGCAAGATAAGACATCATGAATCCCACCTTAGCTCGATCGGTGGGAAAAAAAAGAGGGTAGAACTTGAAGTGTAGCATGCATTGCTCCACAAATGCACGACTCTGTCTTGGATCCCCATAGTACCGTGGCGGATCCGCAGGAACGAGTGCAGAAAGCTCCATCTGGACGGGAGCAAAATTCGCCTGGAACTCAGCTAGTAGCAAAAAAAAAAAAAAAAACATTTCCTCTAGATGCACGTATTTGCTGGAAAAGGTCTCAGAGAGCGAAGTCCGTGGGGCTCAACGGGAACCATGGCCTGAGCATGCTGTAATGCACACGCCCGGGCTGAATGGCATGTGCGTGTATATGTAGTGATTCCACTGGACCGTGCCGGAGAGTGAATGCCTGGAGGGGCACAACTAAGTATCCACCCGATCCGACCAGGGTCGCACGACGGCATACGACGCCAGTGCACCAAGGAGGAACCGAGCAGAGGTGCCACTCCAGGACAGACCCCGGACACGGCCGCTGACCCACACAGGGGAATACAGGAACAAGCAGGCTAGGCCGGCACACAGACTGCTGGGTATAGGCAGACACGGCTGGCATGCAGACTGGCGGACGCTGGTAAGCACGACTGGTATGCAGGCAGGGAGGTACTGGCAGGTACGACAGGTTGGAGCACCGAGTGGATAGGACCCAGTACAGACTGGGACTCAGGAACAGTACCGCAGATGCGGTTGACAAACACAGCAGAGTGAGGACGCCCAGAGCGGCGAGCAAGAGCAGAACAAGACGAGACAGCCTGGAGCGGTGAGCGAGAGAAGAGCAGGACAAGGTCGCCTGGAGCGGTGAGCGAGAGGAGCAGGTCGAGACTGCCGGAGCAGCGAGCAAAGGGTCAGAGCAGAGCGAGACTTCCGGAGCAGCGAGCAAAGGGTCAAAGCAGAGTGAGACTGCCGGAGCATTGAGTAAAGGGTCAGAGCAGAGTGAGACTGCCGGAGCAGCGAGCAAAGGGTCAGAGCAGAGCGAGACTGCCGGAGCAGCGAGCAAAGGGTCAGAGCAGAGCGAGACTGCCGAAGCAGCGAGCAAAGGGTCAGAGCAGAGCGAGACTGCCGGAGCAGCGAGCAAAGGGTCAGAGCAGAGCGAGACTGCCGGAGCAGCGAGCAAAGGGTCAGAACAGAGCGAGACTGCCAGAGCAGCGAACAAAGGGTCAGAGCAGAGCGAGACTGCCGAAGCAGCGAGCAAAGGGTCAGAGCAGAGCGAGACTGCCGGAGCAGCGAGCAAAGGGTCAAAGCAGAGAGAGACTGCCAGAGCAGCGAGCAAAGGGTCAGAGCAGAGCGAGACTGCCGGAGCAGAGAGCAAAGGGTCAGAGCAGAGCGAGACTGCCGGAGCAGCGAGCAAGGCAGAGCAGGCAAGAACCGCCGGAGCGGTGAGCAAGGCAGAGCAGAGGGGACAGGGCTCTGTTCACACGGAACAGACCGAAGGGAAAGGCAGAACCAGGTATACACAGGATACTTGCAATGAAGTAGCGAGTTAACTCTAAACTTACAAACGGTAGTACAGGGACAACGAGTAGGAGTTAGGTACGAGATCAGATTCTGCAGGAAAAGGGAAGGTACGGAAATAGAGAAAAACAGGTAACAGGCTAGGAGAGAATTCAGACAGGAACAGGCAAGATACAGGAACGGATCTAGGTATGCGGCCCAGAGAAGGCGGAAAGAACAGGCTAGGAGCGTGTTCACACTGGCCTGGAAATACAGCCTCTAGGATAGGCAGAAGACAACAGGCTAGAAGATAGTTCAGACAGGGCACAGTTCAGACACGGGAACTGATACCGCAAGGCAGGAAGCATAGACAAGTCCTGGCACATCAGTGACAGGAAGCCAACTGACAGAACACAATGCTCAGGCAAGGATTACAGGGAGGAGCTGGGTTAAATACCAGGTGACAGACAGCAATAGGCTGAGGACGCACAAGGGGTGTGCCTGCAGCAGCTACAAGAAGCAGGAAGTGATCGGGCGTCGCCCTTAAGCAGCAGAAACAGAGGCAAGCAGACAGCATAGAGGGAAGCCAGGCTAGCAGACTGGACTGGAGATCGAGTGCGCGCTCTTGCACAGTGGGAGATGGACCACGATGCAAGGACGCCGCCAGGTATATTACACAAGGAGTGATAATAACATGATTTTAAAGCGAGTAGACAAAATGGAGTTGCTCTAGCATGAGTATCAATATGCCCTCTACAGGATCAATGAACCTCGGACCCAACTTTTAAGAAGGCATCTTGAGGCGGACATACTTAGAGGAAAGCCACACCTTGTCCCCTGGACGAAATAGAGGTGGGTCCAGATCTCTCTTGTCAGCATGTCACTTCATCCGCTCAGAGGATTTTAGCAATGCCGTTCTAGTGTCCTTCCAAATCAGCGAAAAGTTTCTGATGAGAGACTCCGCAGCAGGATTGTCCACCAAAGTAGAAAAGGAAACGGAATATTGGGATGCTGACCGTACACCACAAAGAATGGAGATTTGCCTGAGGATTCATTCACATGGTTATTGTAGGAAAATTCAGCCCAAGGTAGGAGCTCAACCCAGTCGCTATCGTGAGCCTTGACGAAATGCTGAAGGAAAGTAGTGACGATCTGATTGATAAGCTCAACCTGACCATTGGACTGAGGATGATAGGCTGTAGAGAAGTCCAAAGCAACATTCAGCAGCTTACATGTTGCTCTCCAGAAGCGTGAAGTAAACTGAACTCCTTTATCCGAGACAATATGGAGAGGTAGGCCATGGAGACGGAAGATGTGAAGGATGAAGTCTTTGGCTAGGAGTGGCACAGAAGGAAGACTTGGCAAGGGAATGAAGTGACCACCCAAATGACAGTACAACCGGCCGATACTGGAAGATCTGTGATGAAATCCATCACAGTGTTGCCAAGGAGCAGAAGGCACGGGAAGAGGAAGAAGACGACCAGTCGGAAGTTGCCTAGGCGTCTTGTAACGGCCACAGGAAGAACAAGCAGAGACAAAATCCACAACCTCCTTGTGCAGAGTCGGCCACCAGTAATGTCGGGAAATTAACAGAAGTGTTTTCCTCTGACGAGCATGTCCAGGCAGTTTGGAAGAATGACCTTAGAGTAAGACCCTCCTTCTATCTGGAGATGCCACAATGGTCTTACCAGGAGGAAGATGAGACAAATCAAACAGGGCGACAGTCATTATTCTGGAGGGATCAATGATGTGCAGAGGCTCCTCCTCTTGATTGGTACACAAGAAGGAACGGGAGAGTGCGTCTGCCTTAATATTCTTGTCTGCTGGACGGAAATGAAGGGACCATCTGGCCTGACAAGGTATGAGTCGCTGAGTGGATTGCAAGTAGGAGAGATTCTTGTGATATGTAAAGATGACCACAGGGTGCAGAGGCCCCTCTAGCAAGAACCGCCATTCCTCTAATGCCAGTTTAATAGCAATCAGTTCTCAATTACTAATGGAGTAATTGCGCTCTGAGAGAGAAAAGAGTTTGGAAAAGAAGCCGCAGGTTACCATTCACCCGGATGAGGACTTCTGGGTGAGAACTGCTCCGGCCCCAGAGGAAGAGGCGTCAATCTCCAGGAAGAACTGCTTGTTACCGTCAGGACAATGGAGCACCAAAGCAGAGGAGAAAGCTTGTTTCAAGGATATGAAGGCATTTTCTGCCTCGGGAGCCTATTCCTTGGGTTTAATCCCTTTGTGAGTCAGAGCAGAGATGGGAGCTGTCCGTGAGGAAAAGTGAGGAATGAACAGGCGATAATAATTAGCGAATCCCAAAAACCGCTTAGTAGCCTTCAACCCCTCTGGTCGGGGCCATTTTAGAATGGCAGACACATTTTCAGGATCCATCTTAAGCCCAGTCTCCGAGATTATGTATCCCAGGAAGGGAAGAGATGTCTGTTCAAAGATGCATTTCTCTAATTTTGCATACAAACGATTCTTCCTGAGCCTCTGCAGTACCTGTCAAACATCTCTAAGATGCGAGGGCAGATCCGAAGAGAACACCAGGATGTCGTCCAGATACACTGCCATGCATGAGTACAGTAGATCTCGGAAGATATCATGCACCAGTTCTTGGAAGACTGCTGGTGCATTGCAGAGTCCGAAGGGCATCACGTGATACTTGTAGTGGCTGTAACATACCTGGCGGCGTCCTTGCATAGTGGACAATCTCCCACTGTGCAAGAGCGCGCACTTGATCTCCAGTCCAGTCTGCTAGCCTGGCTTCCCTCCATGCTGTCTGTTTGCCTCTGTGTCTGCTGCTTAAGGGCGGCGCCCGATAACTTCCTGCTTTTTGTACCTGCTGCAGGCACACCCCTTGTGCGTCCTCAGCCTATTGCTGTCTGTCATCTGGTATTTAACCCAGCTGCTCCAATGAATCCCTGCCTGAGCATTGTGTTCTGTCAGTTGGCCTTTGGTCACTGATATGCCAGGTCCCGTTTATGTTTCCTGCCTTCGGTATCAGTTCCCGTGTCTGAACTGTGTCCTGTCTGTATTATCTTCTAGCCTGTTGTCTTCTGCCTATCCTGGAGGCTGTATTTCCAGGCCTGTGTGAACTCGCTCCTGCCTGTTCGTTCCGCCTTCTAGGGGCCGCATACCTAGACCCGCTCCTTTATCTTGCTGCTGTGTCTGTTCTGACTGAATACTCTCCTTGCCTGTTTTGTTTTTCTCTATGTCCGTACCTTCCCTTTTTCTGCAGAGTCTGAACTCGTACCTACTCCTGCTCATGGTCACTGTACTTCCGTTTGTGAGTTTGTGGTCCACTCGCTACTTCTCTGCAAGTACCCTGTGGGTATCTGGTTCTGCCTTTCCTTCTAGTCTGTTCCGTGGGAACAGAGCCCTGTCCCCTCCGCGTCTGCGGTTTCGCTTTGCTCAGCTCTGTCCACCGCGTCTGCGGTTTCGCTTTGCTCAGCCCTGTCCACCGCGTCTGCGGTTTCGCTTTGCTCAGCCCTGTCCACCGCGTCTGCGGTTTCGCTTTGCTCAGTCCTGTCCACAGCGTCTGCGGTTTCGCTTTGCTCAGCCCTGTCCACCGCGTCTGCAGTTTCGCTTTGCTCAGCCCTGTCCACCGCGTCTGCAGTTTCGCTTTGCTCTGCCCTGTCCACCGCGTCTGCGGTTTTGAATTTGTCTCCCAGTCTGTACTGGACCCTTCCCAGCCTGCGCTCTAGTCTGCCTGTTCCTGTATTCCCCGGTGTGGGTCAACAGCTGTGTCCGGAGTCTGACCTGGAGTAGACCCTGGTCCCTCTGCTCGGTTCCTCCCTGGTGCACTGGCGTCGCATGCCGTTGTGCGACCTTGGTCGGATCGGGCAGATGCTTAGTTACACCCCTCCAGGCACTCTCCGGTTCATGGCACAGTGGAATCACTACATAAACACGCACACGCCAGTCAGTCCGGGCGTGTGCATTACAGTGGCCATCCCGAGTAGTGAATGCCGTCTTCCACTCATCGCCTTGGCGAATCCGGAAAGATTGTATGCACCACGGAGATCAAGCTTAGTAAAGATCTTGGCGCTCTTGAGGCGGTCAAACAACTCGGAGATGAGAGGCAGATGATACTTATTTTTGATAGTGATTTGATTTAGGCCCCTACAGTCAATACATGGGCGAAGAGAGCCATCCTTCTTCTTGACGAAGAAGAATCCTGCTCCTGCTGGAAAGGTGGATTTTTGGATAAATCCCCTAGCAAGATTCTCCTCGATGTATTCGGACATGGCTCTGGTCTCGGCCACCGACAGGGGGTAAATTCGACCTCGGGGAGGTGAAGCACCAGGGATGAGGTCAATAGGACAGTCATATAGCCTATGTTGTGGAAGTGTCTCAGCCTCCTTCTTGTCAAAGATGTCAGCGTATGACCAGTAGGGTGCCGGAAAGTCGGGCAAATTAGCTGGAGAGGACGGAGGTTGAGCAGAACGGACAGGAACCAAGCTGGTCCTGTGACACTCCTGACCCCAATGGAGCACCTCTCCCAAATTCCAATTCAAGACCCGCTCATGTGTTTGAAGCCAGGGTAGACCAAGCAGTAATGAGTGGGAGAGGCCAAACAGTACGTAGAAAGAGACTTTCTCCGAGTGTAGCATTCCTACCTGAGGAACTACAGGCTCGGTGACGAACAAGATGGATTCAAAAAGAAGCTTCCCATCCACGGAGGAGACCGCTAACGGATCCGCAAGATATTGGATAGGGATCTGATACTGCTCCACAATGGACTGTTGGATGAGATTCCCAGCGGCACCAGAATCCAGGTAGGCAGTCTCGAAGAAGTTTGTCTTATCGCAGGTGATCGATACAGACAGAGTCAGGGATGGAGAGGAAGAATTTTTGCCTAGGCTGACCTCTCCAAGCAATCCTAGACACTGGAGTTTCCCGGTGTCTCTGGACACGAACGGATTAGATGCTCTGTACTGCCACAGTAAAAGCAACTTCCCTCAGCACGGCGGACTCCTGGCGAGACTTGACGATCTTTACTTGGTCTATTTGCATAGACTCTGGGAAGGAGGCCGAGGCTGATGCTGGTTGAGACTGGCCTTTGGAAGGTTGGTGCAAGGAGCAGAGGCCTTTTCTCATGGATCACCTCCTTTGAATGCTTCTGGAACCAGATGTCGATCCGTGTGGCCAACAACACCAGGTCATCCAGAGTGGTGGGTATGTTACGACCAGCTAGCTTATCCTTGATCCTCCCAGAAAAGCCCTCCAAAAAGGTAGACACCAGAGCTTTGTTGTTCCAGGCAAGTTCTGACGCGAGGGTGCGGAAACGCACAGCGTACTGGCCCACAGTGACACTCCCTTGGCTGAGTCGAAGGAGGTAGGAGGCAGTCGAAGATGTGCGTCCGGGCTCATCAAACACCCTCCAGAAAGCCGCAAGGAAAGCCTGGAGATCGGACCCAGAGGATCCCCTCTCTCCCACAGGGGGTTAAGCCACGCCAACGCCTCTCCGGTGAGATGAGACATAATGAATGCCACTTTAGCCCGGTCAGAAGCTAACTGATGAGCCAGGAGCTCAAACTGCAGCGTGCACTGGTTGACAAAGCCCCGACACAGAGCGGGATCACTGCAAAAACGTGGAGGAGCAGATAGTCGGAGTCTAACGCTGGGTGCCACCATGCTACTGGGAAGAGGTTCAGCCAGAGCGGATGCCGCTTGGTTAGAGGCGGACGCAGCCGGGGTGGACAGGGCATCCAGATGGGAGTTTACAGTCCGCAGGTAGGACAGGATAGTATCCTGTTGAGATCTCTGGTGGGATACCTCTTGATACAGTTCTGAAAGCGAGGGAGCCTGGGCGCCACCGGATTCCATGGCCTGTGCAAACTGTTACAGGTCCGGATGGTGGAACCACTGTGCCGTGGTACAAGGAGGAACCAGAAGGGCTTAACTAAGTGCCTACCCGGACTGACCCTGGCTACACGGCGGCTTTGTCGACTCCGGGAACCAAAGACGGACCGGGAAGGTGAACCAGATGGCACTCTGGGACCGAGCTCATGTGAGAGCAGGCGACTCCCAAGGGGCTGATAGCCGAAGCACACTGACACAACAGATGGGCAGACAGATGTGCACGGCTGGTAGGCAGACGGACGAAGCTGACTGACGAACAGGCTCGGCTGACCCAGATAGACAGGCTGGCAGGCACGGCAGATTGGCAGGCAGGTGGGCATGGCAGATAGGCAGGCTGGCGGACACGGCTGAAAGACAAGCTGGTGGGCACGGTTGATAGACAGGCTGGTGGACAGCACTGGGACCTGAGGGCTGGAGAGAGTGTTAACACACAAACTACAACATTGCACAGGCACCTCCATTTTGGAGGAGTTGCCTAAAATATCTGCTCTCCTCTGGCCATTGGCCAGGGACATATTTTAAGGCCCCTTTAAGAAGCAAGAAGAGCGCCCTAACCACAGTGTCCGGGGATCTGCACGCGGGCACACACAGACAGGGGAGCGGAGGACGCCGGAGCAGAGCCGCGGCGGTAAGAAGGTTGGCGTCTCTGCCGGGCAGGAGGCAGAGATGCCGGCGCTACACACTGAAGTCATCATTCATTGGCTAATTCATGTCACATTGGCACCGACAATTAATCACAGGTGAATCTCTTTGGTGATTTACAAAAGGCAAGTCAGAATGTGTTTCCATACTAATTTATTGAAAAGGGTGCCAATACCAGTGACACAGCAAGCTTTAAGTTTTTCTGTTTTTTCTCCCATTTGTTTTTTGTTTTAAATTATTGTGTATCATTTGCTCTTTTGTATTTTACACGAGTGCTCTATAAAAAAAAAAACTGTTTCACTTGATTAATTTGTTTTCCGGAGATATTCCGCATTATGTACTTTACTTCATGAGTGCGAATAACGATCAGCAGGACTGTATGTCATTACATTATGCAGTAGCACTAGTTAATTTCTACATGTGGTCTCAGTTGATTGAAGTCAATAGTCTTCTTACATATTTTTTTACATATACATTCAACATCCTAATTCAATGCATACTATGTACCATTATTTTTATTTTCTAAATAAAAAGAGATCAGAAAAAAAACAGGCATTTTATGGTCGCCTTTGACAAAAGTCCAATCAAACATATTTATTCTAAATATGCATATTATTTAAAAGCTTGCAAAGAAGGCATGATTATAGACTGTAGAAACAATATGACAAATCTCTATTAATGTGCACCATGAAAGAAAGAATTAGTTTCTTTGTGAAAGCCTATGTCTTTTTTCTATATTTCTATATAAATGTATTATTTGTTTGCAGCTGCAGGAAAATTCATAAGGCTATGTTCCCAACGCCTTTGCTTAGTGGCTCCATAGACTTTTAAAGGCTCAATGAAAAGTAAGATAATGTATTGTTGGCATCTGTCAAAAAGGTATATATCGGTATACTCTATTTACAATACACAGAAATTAAGTTTTCAATGCAGTTAGATACCACAAAAAAAACTAATGCCACAGTAAGCAAAGAATGTGTCAAATAATAACTAACTACCCTTAACATGTATTTAAAATAATCGAGTTTTTGACTATTACGAAAAGGTAATATAAATATATATTTTTTGTTAGATTTGCTTTTAGTTCAAAGGCTGTACTTAAATGGGTTGCCCCCTACTAGGACAACCCCTTCTTGATCTAAATGTTTGGCCCTGATAAAATAAGAAAGCCTATACTCACCTCCCCGTTGTTATGATGCATGAGCCAGGTGCCCAATCAGCGCTGGTGTCACTGTCTCTGCCTTTGTTTGATTTGAGCATCAAGAGGAAGCCAGGTCAGCGGCTGATGAGCCCCAGAAATGTGAGTGACGACACCGCTGGAATGGCGCCAGCACGGGAGGTGAGGATACTTTTTTTATTTTTCCGAGGCCAAGCATGGAGTATGAGAAGGGGTTGTCGAAGTAGTGGACAACTTTTTTATTTTCTAGTCTTGTCATTTCATTAGCCAAACCATTTGCTACAGTATAGCTTCCAAGTGAAAATTTTAAATAATTATTTTTGTTTTTCAAAAGTCCATTTCTTAAAAACTGTACTGATCCAATTATAATTCAAAGACAAGACTTTTTCCATTAATAACTAGTATGCATATTCACATATCAAAATCTGCTTGATATAGTTACATTTATATTATTTATATTTTTTATTTATACTTGCACTTGTTATTAATTATATTTTTCATTTTTATCTTTATACTTATTATTTTAGATATATTTACATAATTAGCATTTCTACTAATTAAAATTTATTTATTGTTTTTCTTTCTAACTACTGTTGTTGCTTTATTCTGCAGTTGCACGACTTTTATAAAGATAATCTTCTAGCAAACACTGTTTTATGATTTATCATAGACAGTTCAGTACAGACAGTACTGATTTAGCACAGGCGGTTCTTTCTCCAACATTTAATTTAGAACAATGCAAGAAGCCTTGGGATATGGAAAGATGCTGGGTAATGATTTTTACATGCTTTGTTCCTGACTATTCCATGACTCCAGTTTTGCAAAAACATGACTATTCCTTTAGGCTACTTATTATTCCATTTTGTGTGAGCATACTGTCGCCAGACATTTATACGAAAGCTCATTTACAGTCTTTTAACCATGGATAATCACAGTCCTGCATAATTAAATGCAATGTCATGCTGCAGAGCAGCAGACTAGAATATTTCATTACAATTCATTATTACAAAAAGCATTTGCAGACTTAGAAAGGTTACAAAAATGTAACAAAAGCGTTAGATAAATGTTATGGGAATATTGTCATTCTGAATGAAAGCAAACCCTCCCTAATTAGTGAATAATGGCATTTATTTTAGTTCAATAAAGAACAATACCATCCAATCAGCTTTCCATTTACTGTAAGCTATAGCACCATCATGGATTTCTGCCCCTTACGTACAATATTAAAGGGAACCTGTAACCAGAAAAAATGCTATTAACCTGCAGATATGGGGTTAATCTGCTTCTTAATAGCGTTAACAACCTGCCCGGTGCCTGCACTTCGCCGAACGTTGTAGGGAGAAAGTTAACTTTATCCTCCCGGCAGTGTGCGGTTTTCAGTCATGTGGCGCTGCGAGTTCAATCACCCCTTTTGAGTTTAAAGAGCAATGGCTTTAACCATACCCCCAGCCCTGACTGACAGCAGATTCAGCAATCCTAAATGTGACCCTGTGAAAGTAGAGTCTGGTGTTTGAAATTAATGAGATGACAATCCCATGTAAGTGGGCAACCTATTTTATTTAAAGAACAGGATTCTATCAAAGTCTGATATTAACACCATCATATTGAAAGTATGTCATGGCATGAACCAAAGAGATTTCTTATGATCTTAGAAGAGTAGTTGATGATCATCAGGCTGGAAAAGGTTTCCAAACCATCTATAAAAAGTTTGCACTCCATCAATCCATTGTCAGACAGATTTTGTTTTAATTTTAGAAATTCAAGAACATTATTACCCTACCTCCCCAACAAAGATCTCTCTAAAAGCAAGATGTATAATATTCGTTAAAGTCATAAAAGTACTAAAGGTAACCACTAAGCAACGATAGGTCTCTCTCACATCAGCTTATGTCAATGTTCATGATTCCATCATCAGGACATCAAAAAGCATTGTATGTATGTGCAGGATTAAAAGGAAAAGGAGAGCTTTTGCTCTCCAAAAATGACATTGCTTTATATCTATCATTTTCTAAATCTCACATGGGCAATACAAGAGGCTACTGGAACAGTGTTTTGTAGAAATATGACATTGAAATAGAACTTTTGGTTAAATGAGCAGTATTGTGTTGCCTTATATCATGTTTGGGGTTTGTTTTTCTACATCTAGGCAAGGTTGGCTTGCCATCCTTAATCGAACAATGAATTGGGAATTATACCAACACATTCTAAAGGAAAATGTCAGGACATTTGTCAATAAACTGAATCTCCAGAGAATGTGGTCTATTCAGAAAAATCTACCACACAAAGCACACGTCATTCTGCAAAATAAAGGCTAAAGAAGAGTAACCTTAAAGTTTTGAAATGATCAAGTCAAAGTCCTAAAGTTAATCTTATAGAAATGTTGTGAAAGAACCTGATCCCCAGTAGTTCAAGGTAGAAAACCAACCAACATAACAGATCTGAAGCTATTTTGTAGAGAAGAATGGGCTAAAAGTAGTGATGAGCAAGCATGCTCGCTACTGCTCGGTGCTTGAGATGCTCGGCGCTCGACGAGTATTTCCGGGTTGCTCGGGCGGGAACTCGGGTCCCCTCCCTGCATGTTTGACGCTCTTTAGAGAGCCCATGAACATGCAGGGATTGCCTGCCATGCAATGTAATGCCGTAGCCATGCTGGTTGTGGGCATTACAGTTATTGGCTGGCGGCAGAGCGTCATCAGGCTTATATCAGACCAGGCGCCGCCATGCTTGTCACAGTCACTCCGGATCAGACAGTGTAGGGAGAGCTGCTGCTGTGTCAGGGAGAGATTTGATCGTGTATTAGGTAGTGTAGGGAGAAAAAATGTACATTACACATATCCATCTTAACAAACAGTCCTTCTGTGGACTAATCCATCTGCAGAGATATCAGGCAGGCAGGGTGTATAGGCAGGCAGTGTATATAGCAGACTGCAGTGCATATAACACAATAGGCTCCTTTCCAGTTCTGCCTTCTGCTGCTGTTAGATATTTCAATACAAAGGCCCAGGTCTCAGGGGCCAGGAATACTTTTCTTTGGATCTTAATCCTCATTATTTGCTTAAAAGGCAAACGAGAGAACACCTTTTTTTTTTCTGTGCCATTTGCTTGTTGGTACTGCAGAATACAGCCAGGTCCTATCCATATTAAAGCGCTAGAAATCCAGCTATTTAAAACTGTGTTTTCTCCATCAAACGGATCACATATACGTTGTCAGAAAATACTGCGATTTCTGGCCTGCATTAAAAATTTCCTTCAGTGTGTCATTGAAGCAATTCACCGCAGTTTGCTGTTCAAACTACTTACCTACAGGCCCGGTATTTAAAACTCTGTTTTCTCAGTCACACGGATCACATATACATTGTCAGAAAATACTGCCATTTCTGGCCTCCATTAAAAATTTCCTTTAGTGTGTCAGTGAAGCAATTCACCGCAGTTTGCTGTTCAAACTACTTACCTACAGGCAAGGTATTTAAAACTCTGTTTTCTCCGTCACACGGATCACATATAAATTGTCAGAAAATACTGCCATTTCTAGCCTCCATTAAAAATTTCTTTCAGTGTGTCAGTGAAGCAATTCACAGCAGTTTGGTCGTCAAACTACTTACCTACAGGCCCGGTATTTAAAACTCTGTTTTCTCCATCAAACGGATCACATATAAGTTCGCTCCAAACTCAGTCATTTACAGTGTTCCAAATTATTATGCAAATAATATTTTCTCAGATTTTCCCAAATTACCTATATGAATTGCAGTCATTGTAATTTTCCAGTCAAATAACCATTAGAGTACAATTGAACGGTTTTTATACAAACTGCCTATGATAACAGTATATTTAAAAAAAAATAAAAAACTCAAACTGCACTCAAAATGTATGCTCCAAATTATTATGCACAGAAGAGTTTTAAACCTTTTCATTTTAATAAAGAACAAAAAAATGGTCATTTTTGAAATTGTAAGCATTAGCAGGTTATTACAAACTGAAATCAAACAGTTTTCAACACAAAACTTTATTCTAGGTGATGTTACATTTGCACATAGGACCCCTTGTTCGAAAGGAGCTTCTGAACTCTCTCGTCCATTGAATTTGTCAGGTTTTGGATCGTTTCTGCTTCAATTGTTTTACATGAGGACAGAATACCCTGCCAGAGCTGTTGCTTAGATGTGAACTGCCTCCCGCCATCATAGACACTCCTTTTGATGATGCTCCAGAGGTTCTCAATGGGGTTGAGGTCAGGGGAGCATGGGTGCCACACCATAAGTTTGTCCCCTTTTATGCCCACAGCAGCCAGAGATGCAGATGTGTTATGTGCAGCATGAGAGGGGGCATTATCATGCATGAAATGATCTCGATGGTCCAGATGGATGGAGTGGAGGATGGCTGGTTGATGGACACCCCATGCAAACACGGCTACGGTGCTAACAAGGAGGAGGTGGAGTAATGTTTTGGGCTGGAATCATAGGGAGAGAGATTGTCGGCCCTTTTAGGATCCCTGAAGGGGTAAAGATGAACTCCATAATGTATGTTGAGTTTCTCAAACAGCCCTTCCTTCCATGGTTCAAGAAGAAGAACCGTGAATTCCACAGCAAGATTATTTTCATGCATGATAATGCCCCGTCTCATGCTACACATAATACATCTGCATCTCTGGCTGCTATGGGCATAAAAGGGGACAAACTTATGGTGTGGCACCCATGCTCCCATGACCTCAACCCCATTGAGAACCTCTGGAGAATCATAAAAAGGAGTGTCTATGATGGCGGGAGGCAGTTCACATTTAAGCAACAGCTCAAGGAGGGTATGCTGTCCTCATGCAAAACAATAGAAGCAGAAACCATCCAAAACCTGACAAATTCAATGGACGAGAGAGTTCAGAAGCTCCTTTCGAACAAGGGGTCCTATGTGCAAATGTAACATCACCTAGAATAAAGTTTTGAGTTGAAAACTGTTTGATTTCAGTTTGTAATAACCTGCTAATGCTTATAATTTCAAACATGCCGAGTACCCAGAGACAACTGATCCGACACTTGGACACTCTGAAGAGTTGTACACTTTTCCATTTATAGATTCGGGCCTCTCGCCCGCTCCACTTGAAGCGGGGCAAGAGGAGATCGCGTGTAGCGATGCCCAAATATTTCAGCAGCCACGGTCACATGAAGGCGATGGTGGGAAAGTGTCACAAGAGGTGGACGATGATGAGACACAATTGCCAGATAGTCAGGAGGAGGACCAGGGTGCAGAAGTGGAAGACGAGGTTGTGGATGATATAGTAACTGACCCAACCTGGCAGGAGAACATGCAGAGCAAGGACAGCAGCACACAGGGGGAGGGAGGCAGAGCACCCCAACAGGCAGGAAGAAGCAGTGTGGTGGCCACAGACAGAAGGCAGGCAACCGTTCCCCATAACACCAACACGAAGGAAGTTGCCAGTAAAACTTTTAGGTCTTCCCGAGTCTGGGTGTTTTTTAATCTTCGTCAGGCTGCATAATTTTCCAACGTTAACAGGCTGTAGAGGTACAATTGTACCTTCATATATACCTCCACTGTGGGAAGACTTTCTCCTTTACTTGGTTTCAGAAACTAAAGTTCATTCAGCTACAAATGTTATGCTAATATCTATTGGCCAGTCTTGTTACTGCTCACTTATGTTGCTGTCAATTAAGTTGATTCAAACTGGGAGTGGCTTCTACTTCTCTTCCTGCCTCCCTCCTCTCAGTAGCCCTTTTTCCTGTTCATCTCATTGCTGTGAGCACACACATTTCTAGGCTTGTGAAGTCTTCAATTTCTTGGATACGAAGGTAGGAAAGTCTCACAGCATCTAACAGCCAGTTATACCTTCATTCGCCTTATGTGGGGACAGAACAGTCAGAAATTGTCTTTGAGCCTGGACTTGGCTTACATATATTTTGTATGAAACTTATCACTATGGGTATGATTTTTATACGAAAAATGGCTAATAATTAGTATCTACATATTGTTTTATGATGTTTTACTTACATTCAGCACAAAATAAAGATGGTGGCACTGTTACAATTTTCCTATTGGTCAAAAAAACAGTCGAAGCTGGAATGAAAATTCTGAAACTGTATATGGTTTACATAATATATAAATGACATTTATAAATAATTATCACTAGAAATAATTTACTTTTTTATCTGCACTTTAGAATCGAGTTTCATTCTACTTGCCACGTGTTACTGAACTAAATTACGAAGCCAAAATTCATCTATCAAGTCATCATGAGTGATAGTGATGCTGGATCTAGTTTCCGCCATAATCCAAGAAAACGTGTTTGCAGGTTAGCATCATTTTGTGAAAAGCCAATAATGTAGTATTGTGTAGTATTTCGGAAAATTATTTATTTTTCATTTTTTCATATTTACAGATTTACGTCTGACGAAATAATGCGAATGCTAGAAGAATCTGATTCAGAGCATGAGGAAGAACCATATGTTGCATCTGATGATGAAAACTATGTACCACAAGTGGATGTTACTGAAGAAGATTCAGACATTGAACAAGAAATGGTCATAGAGCAGGAAAAAGAATACGACTCAGACGAAAGTGTTGAGGATGAGTCTGTGCCTCAAAGTGCAGGCGACATTTGGACTGCTAAGGATAAAACTCAATGGTGTAGTGATCCACTGCCAAATGCACAAACAAAATCTCGTAATGTCCTACGACAAAGAGGTGGCCCTGCAGCAATCAGCAACCTGTATACTGCAAAAGAGCTATTCAAGTCAATCATGACTCCTGAGATGTGTGACATCATATTACGAGAATCGAAAGGCCAAGAGAGTTTGTGATGCTTACAACAACGAACTGGTACAACGTTTTCCTGATTCTTCTGAACGGCCACCACAAAAAACATTCAAGCAATTTACTGAAACTGAACTCCATGCATTTTTGGGCATACTGATTACTGCTGGTGTGCACAGAGACAACAAAGAGAATCTGGAGGAAATGTGGAATGTTGCTGCTCTGCCTCTTATACGTGCAGCCATGTCTCGTGACCGCTTCAAGATGATACTCAGATTTATCAGATTTGACAACGAAAATACACGTGCAGAACGTGTGCAAACAGATAAAGCTGCACCAATACGGGACATCTGGTCAATGCTGAACAGAAATCTGGAGAGAGCCTACAAGCCATATAATTGTATCACCGTCGACGAGCAATTATTTCCATTTAGAGGCCATACTAAATTTACCCAGTATATACCTTCAAAACCAGCTAAATATGGCATAAAGATTTTCTGGGCTTGTGACTCGTCAAACGCCTACCCATTACAAGGTCAGCTCTACACTGGGAAACCAACTGATGGTCCTCGACAAGTAAACATTGGTGAACGAACAGTATTGGACCTAGTGAGCTCGTATAAAGGCTCTGGAAGAAATGTCACCACCGATAACTTCTTTACAACCATGGAACTAGCTAAGGTATTGAACTCCTGGAACATGACACTAGTTGGTACAGTGAGAAAAAACAAAAGGTTCCTACCTAGCAACATGCAGCCTGCCAAAGAAAGGCCTGTAAACTCGACAAATTTTGCCTACAATCTTGATGCAACAGGCTGTTCATATGTACCAAAGAAGAACAAATCAGTCGTGCTTCTATCACCTATGCACATGATGGGAGAAGTTGAAGAGACACTAGCAGCCAAGCCAGAGATAATAAAATACTACAACAAAACAAAAGGCGGAGTTGATGTTATGGATAAAATGTTGGGAGAGTACACTGTGAAACTACGAACATTACGTTGGCCTCTGGCATTTTTCTACAATATGATTGACGTCACTGGGTTAGCATCCTACATCTTCTACAGAGAACACAATCCAATCTTCAGGACAAAGGATGAATGAAGAAAGTTCCTGAAAGATCTTGCAAATCAGCTGTGTATGCCTGCAATTGAAGATCGTAGTACAAACCGAATGATGTTGAGAAACCATTTTCTTCGAGGTGCAGTAGAAATGGTGCTTGGATGATGCATTCTGGTAGCATCGCAAGCAGCAGCTGGCCCTCAAATACCTCATGGTAGTCGTGGACCCTCACCTGTTGTTGGTAGTTGCTATGTCTGCCGAGACCTGAGGCGAAAACAACGTAAGACTAGAAAGTCTTGTGTGGTTTGTGTGAAACCCATTTGCGATGAACCCTCGGTAGCAAAGACAACATGCATTACTTGCGAAGAAAATCAATAAAAAAAGTTTCTTACATTTTCTTTTATAATGTAAATGAACAGTTTTTTTACTTGTTTATAATAATAAAATAGCATTATCATTAAAAAAAATATTATTCTTTTTTCCTTGCATTATCTTCATTCAAAATATATGAGGGTACATTTGTACCTATGCAGCTTGTTATGGATGCAAAAATATCTCGACCCCTTATCTCGGAAGGGGGTGGAGATATTTTATTGAAATTTGGCCAATATATTCTGGACCAAAACTGTAGAGATGTCACGAAATTTCAGCCCTCTACGGCTTTTCTAAAAAAAGTTATTGCAATTTTAAAACAAAATAGTTACAATTGTACCTTCTCAGCCGGACGAAGGTTAAAGACTCTGTCGATAACCCCAAGAAGGTCATTTTCACCACCTGCCAGGCCAGCATCAGCAGGAGTGGCAAAATGACCAGCCGGACCACCACCAGCATGATCAGGCACATGGCAGCAAAGCACCCGACTTTGTGGGCCGAACCCCAAGGTCCAGAACAGTGTCTGCGGGTGGCACCATTGCTTCTTCCGCTGTTGTGCATGTAAGCCAATCCCCTGTCCATGGTACATGCGAAGATGCCTCCTGCCCTGCACCTGTCGTTGCACACTCTCAAGTAGGAGCATCAGGAAGCTCATCCATGTCCTTTTCCCAGAGCAGCGTTCAGTTTTCCATACCCCAGTCCTTGGAATGCAAAAGCAAATATGCAGCCAACACAGTACAGGCCACACTACTAAATTCTCACATTTCACGACTCCTTGCACTCGAAATGTTGCCTTTTAGGCTCATGGAGACGAAAGCATTCCGCAACCTGATGGTGGCGGCCGTCCCTCGGTACTTGGTCCCCAGCTGCCACTATTTCTAATGGTGTGCCGTTCCCGCATTATACAAGCACGTGTCCCAAAACATTAGCCATGCTCTCAACAACGCAGTTACCGGTAAAGTTCACCTAACCACGGACACGTGGATAAGTGCTTGTGGGCAGGGACGGTACATCTCGCTGACGGCACACTGGGTTAACATAGTGGAAGCAGGGACCCAGTCGGACCTTGGGACATAACACGTCCTCCCTACGCCAATGATTGCGGGTCCTATGTCAATCATGGTTGCCCCCACGTTTTACAGCTCCTGCACCTCATTCTCCACAGCCTCCTCCTCCTCTTCAGCCTCCATCTCCGAAATGACCACATCAGTCACAAGCTGGAAGCACTGCAGCACTGCCTCGGCCAAGCGGCAACAGGCTGTGCTGAAGCTAATATGCTTAGGTGAAAAACCACACAATGCTGAAGAGTTGTGAACAGCTCTGAAAGAGCAGGCAGATCTGTGGCTCACACAGCTTAACCTACAGCAAGGCATGGTCGTGTGTGACAATGGCTGGAACCTGGTGGCGGCTCTGAGGTGAGGCGAGCTCACACACGTACCATGCCTGGCCCTTGTGCTTAACCTTGTGGTTCAGCGGTTTCTCAAATCCTACCTGAAGCTGCCGGATCTGCTTGTTAAAGTACGCCGCCTGTGTGCCCAATTTAGAAAGTCAGCTACAGCTTCTGCCGCTCTTGCAGTGTTTCAGCAGCGTTTGCAGCTTCCGGCTCACAGACTGGTGTGTGATGTCCCCACCCATTGGAACTCTACACTGCAGATGTTGGGAAGGATTTGTGAGCAGAAGAGGGCAGTTGTTGAGTATCAGCATCAACAAGGCCGTCGGTATTCAGTTCAGATTCCACACATAAGACCTCAGGAGTGGACATGGATGTCTGACATATGTAGCATCCTCCAAAACTTTGAGGACTCAACCAAGATGGTGAGCGGCGATGACGCCATAATTAGCGTCACCATCCCGCTTCTCTGTCTTCTGAAATGCTCTCTGCTCACAATCAAAGAGGATGCATTGCAGGCGGCGCACGATGAGATGGAGCAAGGAACCATACAGGGTGATTACACACAGCCCTGCCTCATCTCAACCCAACGTGGATTGGGTGACAATGAGGTAGAGGAAGAGGAGGAGGAAGTACAGGAGCTAGTTTCATGCACTAGAGACGATACTACCTGCACAGCTGTCATACCGTCTGTTCAGAGTGGATGGCCAGAGGACAGAGAGGAGGAGGAGAAGGAGAGCATTGTCAGTCATCCTCTTGGTGAGGACACGGAAGTTTTGCCTCTTAGTAGTCTGGCACGCATGGCTAAGTTTATGTTAAGCTGCCTTTCCCATGACCCTCGCATTGTAAAAATTTTAGGTGACAGTCATTACTGGTTGGTGACACTTCTATACCAACCCTACAAGGAGAACTTTATATCTCTTATTCCTGAGGAGGACAGGTCTACAAAATGGGGCAGTACCAGAAGGCACTTCTTGCGGAACTATTAAAAAAATTTCCATCTGAAAACGCTGGCGGCATAGGGCATACTTCGTTGGACAACCAAGGAGTACAGGAGAGAGATACACAACTTCAATCCAGCAGAGGCAGGGGAGCACTGTCAAAGTTCTGGGAGAGTTATCTCAGACCCTCCCATCGCACAGGCCCTGAGGCGCGGGGTACTCTTACAAGAAGTGCAAAGTTTGGGAAGATGCTGAGGGAGTACCTTGCCGACCATACCAACGTCCTTCGTGATTCCTCTGTGCCTTATAATTATTGGGTATTCAAGCTTGATACGTGGAATGAACTGGCTCTCTGTGCCTTGGAAGCCCTGGCCTGCCCTGTCGCCAGCGTTTTATCAGAGCGGGTTTTTATTGCCGCTGGTGGAATTATACCTGATAAGCGCATCCGCCTGTCAGCTGAAAATGCTGACAGGCTGACTCTTCTAAAAATGAACAAGGGCTGGATTGGGCCAGACTTCTCAACACCACCGAATGATAGCAGCATAACATAAACTCAAATCCAGTGTTTTTTCTTAGGAGGTATATTCCCATGCACCTTTTCCCACCCACACATGGGTATACACTTCCTGATTTTGTCTGTCTGCTTTTGTCCTCCTCCTTCTCCTCATCCTCCACCACCATATCACCAGGGTGACCGTGGTCCGTGGTGCAACACCCACATAATTTTTTTAAAAGGTGTTTATGATGCCCGTAAAAAAAATTTTTTATACAGTATGTTCATGTATACCCCCCAGGGGTAAATGTTTGTCAGCCCATACACTTAGTGCATGAACATTATAAGTATAGGAGGCACGCTCCTTTCTAATGGTAACATTTTTTTTTGAGGCCCTCCTCCACCTCTCTTCCAAGGGGCATTGAAGTGCCTCCAAATTTTTGGCAGCCCTTGCATTCACTGCGTAGGCCAACACTATGGGAGACTCTCTCCTTTCTAATGGGAATTTGTCATTACTGTGGCCCTGCTCTATGTGTCTTTAAATTCATATTGGGGTTTTTCCTAAAATTGGTCAGCCGTTGGACTCACTGCATACCCTATAACTGTATAGCAGACCCTCTCCTTTCTAATGGGAACATGTCGTACCTTGTTACTGTGGCCCTGATCCATGTGTCTTTAAATTCTTAGTGAGGTTTTTCATAAAATTGGTCAGCCGTTTGACTCACTGCATACCCTATAACTGTATAGCAAACCCTCTCCTTTCTAATGGGAACATGTCGTACCTTGTTACTGTAGCACTGCTATATGTGTCTTTCAATTCTTAGTGGGGTTTTTTGGCAGCCCTTGCAGTCACAGCATGGGCATTACCACTATAGGAAATCCGCTCCTTTATAATGGGAACATTTTTTTACTGAGACCCTCCTCTATGTCTCTTCAAAGGGGTATTGGGTTGCATCCAATTTTTTGGCAGCCCTTGCAGTCACTGAATACACAATAACAGTTTAGGAGACCCACTTGTTAATAATGGGAACAACAAAGCATATCCGGCTGATGGCTCTCTAACAATAGCTAGGGCCGACTGCTGGCCTTTTAAGAATAGTAAGGGCCATATGATGTCCCTATAAAAAAAGGCTTTATGACTTTCAGAGTCCCTCAATCATAAATGAAACAGGATGTGTCTGATGATGTGTCACACACCGCATGGCCAGAAAAGATTGTAAAATGTTAAAATGACATTTCCCGGTGAATGCATTTGTCTTAAAAAATAACGTAAAAAAAACAAAACAAAAGAATCTTTCTTTAGTATAAAAAATAGCGTCACCAATTTAACCTCAATGTAATCACATTGTTTAGCTCATGCACCTCCTCCTCCATCTCCGAAATGACCACATCAGTCACAAGCTGACAGCACTGTAGCACTGCCTTGGCCAAGCGGCAACATGCTGTGAAAAGATAACATGCTTAATGCTTAATTGACAAAACGCCCAGCGCTGCAGAGTTATTGAAAGCTGTAACACAGCATCCTGATCTGTGGCTCTCACCGCTGAACATACAGCCAGGTATTGTCATGTGTGACAATGGGCGGAACGTGGTGACAGAGAAATGACAGCCGGGGTAGATATGGTTTCCCTCTATGCCAGTCCTTTCACAGAGCTAAAGAATATGGCTGTGGTGAAATACTAGTCCCACTGAGAAGCTGTTTCAGATTGAAAAACATAGTGCCCACCAGAGGATTTGATTCTGGGGGCTAACTTTTCTCACCTGCTCAAGAGCCCCATAACAGCTGCAAAGTTAGCGCTATCATGAACTCTCATGAGGTAGAAGCCAAGGCACACCAGAGGATTCTCTGGTGGGACCGTCCAACCCAGCCCTGCTTTTTTACTGAGGAGGAAACACACGCATACACGGGGAGGACATACAAAGTCCTTGCAGATGTTGTCCTTGCTGGGATTTGAACCCAGGATTCCAGAGCTGCAAGGCTTCAGCGCTAACCACTGATCCAATGTGCTGCCGTTCACCCTCTAATATCTAACAGCTAGGAGAAACTTGCACCTACTGCCACTCTATCTTCAGCTGCTTTGTGAGAAAATGTATTTGGGCAGCCACTCAGTCTACCAAATAAAATTCCTGAGAAGGAAATTGGGGATGGCTTCGGTACAGGTACTGGGGGCTGTGCTAATACCATGGCGTCGCACCATAGCTTGTTGGAAATATTCCAGGCTGGTAGGAGGCAAGCAAATTCCCACAGAAAAGTGCCAGCAGTAATGTTCAGGCCACATTTCAAGTGCAAGCAGCTTTAGAGGACTTACTGGGAGAAATGACACACAGGGTAGATACAGTTTCCCTCTATGCTGGTACTTTGACAGAGCTAAATACAACTCTCAGCTTGGCTCCGTACCGTCCCTGGCCTCATTCATCTGTCCACATGTTTGTGGTTAGGCGGTCCTTCCCAGTAAGTGCACTGGGGAGGGCACGGGGAATGTTGTGGGACCCGTGCTTGTGGAAGGCGGAGGTGATACCGGGAAATATAGTGGCGACTGGGGACCGAGATTGAACACCCGGCCCCCGCCGGCATGAGGTTGTGAAAAGTTTCCACCTTCACGAGCTTAAAAGGCGACATTTGAAGTGCAAGCAGCTGTCAAAAATTTGGCAGTATAGTATTGCAGCCTGTGGGTGGGTTGGTGGCTGCCTGCATACTTGTGCTTGCATTCCAAGGAATGGGGTAGGGACAACTGAACGCTGCACTGGGACAAGGACGTGGACGGTGATTGTTGCAAGTCTGCATCGACAGGTGCATGGCGGGAGGCATCTTCGCATGCGCGAAGGATCACTTATGATGGGCACACTTTTAGGCAGTGACCTGGGAGTCAGAGATGCTTCCAGAGGTCTTCCCCATGCTGTTCCCATGTCTTTTCAGAACTGTATGCATGTGTCTGATGATGTGTCACACAGCACATGGCCAGATAAGGTTGTAAAATGTTAAAATGACATTTCCTGGTGAATGCATTTGCTTTGGTTGAAAGCAATGCAAAAGTGCAAAAACGCATCAAAAATGCTACGTGTGGTTATTTATTTTGCCTTATATACAAGTCATTACCCTGGAAAGGATGTTCCTTAACATATTTCCCAGGAAAATCCATTTTGTTTTTGTTTTTGTATGTTTTATTGTGAGTCCGTAAAAGTGGCGTAATACTCTGACAACGTTGTTGACAGCAGTGATCTGGGAGTTAGAGATGCTTCCAGGGGTCTTCCCCATGCTGTTCCCATGTCATTTGAGCACTGTTCCCATAAATTTGGGCAATTTGTAGGCCCCCTGCTGACCGCCGGGTGGAGCCACCTGAAAAATGCTCGAGTTTCCCATAGACTTACATTGGGCACGTTGCTCGGGTCGAGCACCCGAGTATTCCAATTTGCTCCACCCGAGCAACGAGTACCCGAGCATTTTAGTGCTCGCTCATCACTAGTTAAAAGTGTTCAAAGCTGATGTGCAGGACTAATCAATGAGTGCTGAAAATATTAATGTCCAGTTATTGATGCACAATGGGATCACACTAGATACTGAAAGCAAATATTCACAAACATTTCTGCGTCTTACTTTACTGCTCATAAAAATGTTTAATAGGATAGCAAAATGAGATGAACAGATACTATATAATCACAGGATCAGTATACATGTGAGGAATTTAAAGGTTGTTAATACACTGGCACATGGGTATGACTGCATAAGAGCTGTAATTTTACAGTAAATCAGTAGGATTTTTTTTGCTAAAGACCAGAAACAAATTTGTTTAATTTTTTATGTTTCATGTACTGGAGCAACAAACAAAATGCTAATTTTTTACTTAGCCTCTGATATATTTGTTTAGAATAGTATAGGCTTAAACGGCTAGTATTAAACAGACCATTGATTTATATACTTTTGCCATCTTTCTTTGTCTTCACAGTAACATAAAATATTACATTTGACCTTCTATACTGAGTTATTTTATTTCACAGAGATATCATAAGATACAAAAGAAAGAGCTTAATAGGAAATCTGCTCTGTTATATCTGCAACTTATAATGTTTTTAGGAACAAATACAATATCATAAAATACAATAAAATGACAAACATTAAGACAAATATATTAAAGAAAAGAGGACATGGCTGATTAGCTTTTAATGCTAGAACAATGTAATAAATAAGCAAATTATTATTAGTAGTATTATTACATTTTTATCATTAAACATGTTAAATCATTTTCAGGCAATACAAGTGCAAAAAATCAACACAACTATATAATACCACATGCAAATAGTGGCATAAAGATAAACATTAATACGCTATAGACTTTTTACAACATATATTAAAAGCAAAATGTCTCTGTTAAATTATATTTGCAATGAGTATCTCTCAAACAGGTGAGAAAGCATTGCGGCAATAGTCATTGACATGACTTAAATTAATAACTTTTTCCATCAACAGCAGTTTAAGCTCTCAAGTGATTGTATGCACAGATACATGTGTTTACTATATACGTTTTAATTTTATTTTTTTAAGCAACCTATTGGGAATGTGGCTTAAAGTACATCAATAATATCAGTTAAGACATACTGAGAACACCATTAGACGCACCATAAACCCATGTTAAACTTTTATTCTTTATTGTTCAACATAAATTACCACCTCAGCATTTGCTCAATATTTTCCCATTGATCTTCCAATGTTGTGAAATAGTCTTGAAAAATCAATACAGCCTCTTCAGACGCTTTATGTACACTACTTCAGTAATAATAATTTGTATTACAGAAGAGTGGTTTATGAAAGTTCGACTGGTTGAAGCACTTTTCATTGTTTGTTGTTTTTGCAAAACAAAATTTTGCTATCTATAACTTTTTTGGGGCATTGTTAGTATTCTTCTTTTTTTCTTAGTATTGTGGATTTCCCTTCCTTGATATTACAGAAATTCACTGAAAAGGACATCAAATCCAAAAGAAAACACAGAAAAAAGTAGTCGTACTTACCAGTACCTGGTCACAATACTAATGGATTGTAGGATGCAGCGAACCCCTGAAATAATAGGCTGAGATAGCACAGGTGCAAAATCCTGATGAACAAGCTCCTTTAATCAAGGGAGTAGATTGTGGCTGCCTAGTATTATAAATGCAATTAGATAAGGCTGTATAGGGCATCAGTCACTTAGGTATGTGTATTGCACCATAGAGGCTTACAATCTACTGGTCATGCCCACAGTATTAAGCCAAGCGTGCTACCCAGAATTATATAAGTTCAATCATTGTGGACTTCATGTGCAGTGCTACAAATTTCTGTTTCCTGGCCCTTAGAAAGGGTTTCATCATCAGGCATAAAAATGTTAGTTTGTTAATGATACTATATAGTGATGAGCGCTACTGCTCGGTGCTCGCCCGAGCCTCTCACTGCTCGAGATGCTCGGCGCTCGCCGAGTAGTTCTGGGTTGCTCGGGCGGGAACACGGGTCCCCTCCCTGCATGTTTGGCACTCTTTAGAGAGCCAATGAACATGCAGGGATTGCCTGCCATGCACTGTAATGCCGTAGCCATGTTGGTTGTGGGCATTACAGTGATTGGCTGGCCGCACACCGTCATCAGGTCTATATCAGACCTGGCGCCGCCATGCTCGTCACAGTCACTCCGGATCAGACAGTGTAGGGAGAGCTACTGCTGTGTCAGGGAGAGATTTGATTGTGTATTAGGTAGTGTAGAGAGAAAAACCGTACAGTACACATATCCATCTTAACAAAGAGTCCTTATGAGGACTAATCCATCTGCAGAGATATCAGGCAGGCAGGGTGTATAGGCAGGCGGTGTATATAGCAGACTGCAGTGCATATAGCACAAGAGGCTCCATTCCAATTCTGCCTTCTGCTGCTGTTAGATATTTCTATACAAAGGCCTAGTTTTCAGGGGCCAGGAATACTTTTCTTTGGATCTTAATCCTCATTATTTGCTTAAAAAGCAATCCAGAGAACACCGTTTTTCTGCGCCATTTGCTTGTTTTGGGAGAGGTACTGCTGTGTCAGGGACATATTTGCTTGTGTATTAGGTAGTGTAGGGAGAAAAACTGCACTTTACACATATCCATCTTAACAAAGAGTCCTTATGAGGACTAATCCATCTGCAGAGATATCAGGCAGGCAGGATGTATAGGCAGGCAGTGTATATAGCAGACTGCAGAGCATATAGCACAAGAGACTCCATTCCAATTTCTTCCTTCTGCTTCTGTTAGATATTTCTATACAAAGGCCTAGTTCTCAGGGGCCAGGAATACTTTTCTTTGGATCTTAATCCTCATTATTTGCTTAAAAAGCAATCCAGAGAACACCACTTTTTCTGCACCATTTGCTTGTTGGCACTGCAGAATAAAGCCAGGTCTTTCCATATTAGAGCACTAGAAATCCAGCTATTTAAAACTGTGTTTTCTCCGACAAACGGATCACATATACGTTGTCAGAAAATACTGCCATTTCTGGCCTCCATTAAAAATTTCCTTTATTGTGTCATTGAAGCAATTCACTGCAGTTTGCTGTTCAAACTACTTACCGTATTTGCCGGCGTTTCAGACGACTGGGCGTATAAGACGACCCCCCAACATTTCCACTCAAATTATAGATTTGTTATTTATCAAGGTATGCATAAGAAGGGAGGAGGGGGCGATATTATTGTTACCGGTCTTACATGAGTGCCATTAGTATTAGTATTAGTGAGATTACAGTACCTGTCATTGTCACCATTGTGTGGCCGCAGCGCCTCTGGCCTGCCCCTACCGGTCACGCCAAAAAGGCTGGCACCCCTGTCTCGCTGCTGATGCTCGCCGCAGCCACGCTGATGACCCGCCGCGGCCGCACTGGATATCGCGCGATACTGGATGGTATGTAGAATGTGGTGAGCGGGCATCGGGAGGCCACTATTGGCACCGAGCGGGCCTCAGGAGGCCACTATGGGCACCGGGCGAGCATCAGAAGGCCACTATGGGCAGCTATGTTTATCCCAACTGAAGTGCACCCAGCGTATAAGACGACCCCCCCACTTGGAGGCATGATTTTCAGGGAAAAAAAGTCGTCTTATATGCCGGCAAATACGGTACCTACAGGACAGGTATTTAAAACTCTGTTTTCTCTGTCAAATGGTTCACATATATGTTGTCAGAAAATACTGCCATTTCTGGCCTCCATTAAAAATTTCCTTTAGTGTGTCATTGAAGCAATTCACCGCAGTTTGCTGTTCAAACTACTTACCTACAGGCCAGGTATTTAAAACTGTGTTTTCTTAATCACACGGATCACATATACGTTGTCAGAAAATACTGCCATTTCTGGCCTCCATTAAAAATTTCCTTTAGTGTGTTATTGAAGCAATTCACCACAGTTTGCTGTTCAAACTACTTACCTACAGGCCAAATATTTAAAACTCTGTTTTCTCTGTCACACGGATCACATATAGGTTCGCTCTAAACTCAGTAATTTGTAGTGACCGTGGAAGATACTGTCCTCCATTTAAAATGGGCAAGGCACGTGGCAAGGGACAGGGAACTAGACGTGATGGTAATGGTGCATGCAGAGGCCGAGGACAAGGCCGCGGGAATGCCGAAATTGTGCCACAACAAACACCCCCATCTTCTTGCCTGACATTCCTGTCCCAATTTCTATGGTACCGCAGCACACCACTATTGAACCCAGAGCAGTGTCAAAAGGTTGTTGGTTGGATAGCTGATTATGATTTCAGTCACTTAGCCACCACCCTGACCACCCTGTCTTCCACATGGTAAAGTCTCAGTAGCCATGAGTCTGGAAAGCATTATCCTCACCCTGATCCTCCTTCCTTCCACCATGCCGAGTACCCAGAGACAACTGATCCCACACTTGGACACTCTGAAGAGCTGTTCATTTTTCCATTTATAGATTTGGGCCTCTCGCCCGTTCCACTTGAAGCAGGGCAAGAGGAGATCACATGTAGCGATGCCCAAATATTTGAGCAGCCACGGTCACACGAAGGCAATGGTGGGAAAGTGTCACAAGTGGTGGACGATGATGAGATACAATTGCCAGAAAGTCAGTAGGAGGACCAGGGTGTGGAAGTGGAAGACGAGAGGGTGGATGATATAGTAACTGACCCAACCTGGAGGAGGACATGCAGAGTGAGGATAGCAGCACACAGGGGGAGGGAAGCAAAGCACCCCAACAGGCAGGAAGAAGCAGTGTCGTGGCTGCAGACAGAAGGCAGGCAACCATTCCCCGCAACACCAACACGAAGGAAGTTGCCAGTACAACTGTTAGGTCTTCCTGAGTCTGGTTGTTTTTTAAAGACTCTGCCGATAACCCCAAAATGGCCATTTGCACCGTCTGCCAGGCCAGCATCAACAGGGGTGGCAAAACAACCAGCCTGACGACCACCAGCATGATCAGGCACATGGCTGCAAAGCACCCGACTTTGTGGGCCGAACCCCAGGGTCCAGGAACAGTGTCTGTGGGTGGCACCATTGCTTCGTCCGCTGTTGTGCATGCAAGTCAATCCCCTGTCCATGGTGCATGCAAAGATGCCTCCTCCCCTGCACGTGTCATTGCACACTCTCAAGTAGCAGCATCAAGAAGCACGTCCATGTCCTTTTCCCAGCGCACCGTTCAGTTGTCCATACCCCAGTCCTTGGAACGTAAGCGCAAATATGCAGCCAGCGCCCCACAGGCCACACTACTAAATTCTCACATTTCACTACTGATTGCGCTCGAAATGTAGCCTTTTAGGCTCGTGGAGACGGAAGCATTCCGCAACCTGATGGCGGCGGCAGACTCTTGGTACTCGGTCCCCAGCCGCCACTATTTCTCCCGGTGTGCAGTCCCTACAAGCACGTGTCCCAAAACATTAGCCGTACTCTCAACAACGCAGTTACCAGTAAAGTCCACCTAACCACTGACATGGGGACACGTGCTTGTGGGCAGGGATGGTACATCTCGCTGACGGCACACTGGGTTAACATAGTGGAAGCAGGGACCCAGTCGGACCTTGGGATGGAACACGTCTTCCTGACCCCAAGGATTGTGGGCCTTAGGTCAATCAGGGTTGCCCCATGGTCTACAGCTTCTGCACCTCCTCCTCCTTAGCCTCCTCCTCCTCTTCAGCCTCCATTTCCGAAATGACCACTTCAGTCACAAGCTGGAAGCACTGCAGCATTGCCTTAGCCAAGCGGCAACAGGCTGTGCTGAAGCTAATATGCTTAGGTGTAAAACCACACAATGCTGAAGAGTTGTGGACAGCTCTGAAAGAGCAGGCAGATCTGTGGCTCACACCACTGTACCTACAGACAGGCATGGTCGTGTGTGTGACAATGGCCGGAACCTGGTGGCGGCTCTGAGGCGAGGCGAGCTCACAAACTTACCATGCCTGGCCCCTGTGCTTAACCTCGTGGTTCAGTGGTTTCTCAAATCCTACCAGGAGCTACCGGATCTGCTTGTTAAAGTACGCCGCCTGTGTGCCAATTTTAGAAAGTCAGCTATAGCTTCCACCGCCCTTGCAGTGTTTCAGCAGCGTTTGCAGCTTCCAGCTCACAGACTTGTGTGTGATGTCCCCACGTGTTGGAACTCTACACTCCAGATGTTGGGAAGGATTTGTGAGCAGAAAAGGGAAGTTGTTGAGCACCAGCATCAACAAGGCCATCGGTATTCATTTCAGACTCCATACATAAGACCTCAGGAGTGGACATGGATGTACGACATATGTAGCATCCTCCAAAACTTTGAGGACTCCACCAAGATGGTGAGCAGCGATGACGCCATAATTAGCATCACCATCCCGCTTCTCTGTCTTCTGAAACGCTCTCTGCTCACAATCAAAGAGGATGCATTGCAGGCAGAGAACGATGAGATGGAGCAAGGTACCATGCAGGGTGATTACACACAGCCAAGCCTCATCTCATCCCAATGTGGATTGGATGACAATGAGGAAGAGGAAGAGGAGGAGGAAGGACAGGAGCTAGTTTCATGCACTACAGACGGTACTACCTGCACAGCTGTCATACCGTCTGTTCAGTGTGGATGGCCATAGGACAGAGAGGAAGAGGAGAACAGCATGGTCAGTAATCCTCCTTGTGAGGACACAGAAGTCTTGCCTGTTAGTAGTCTGGCACGCATGGCTTAGTTTCTGTTAAGCTGCCTTTCCCATGACCCTCGCGTTCTCAAAATTTTGGGTGACAGTCATTACTGGTTGGTGACACTTCTAGACCGACACTACAAGGAGAACTTTGTATCTCTTATTCCTGGGGAGGACAGGTCTACAAAAATGGGACAGTACCAGAAGGCCCTTGTTGCGGAACTATTAAAAAAATTCCCATCTGAAAACGCTGGCGGCAGAGTGCACACTTCGTTGGACAACCAAAGAGCACAGGCGAGAGAGACACAACTTCAATCCAGCAGAGGCAGGGGAACACTGTGAAAGTTCTGGGACAGTTTTCTCAGACCCACCCATCGCACAGGCCCTGAGGCACGTGGTAATCTCACAAGGAGTGCAAAGTTTGGGAAGATGCTGAGGGAGTACCTTGCCGACCGTACCAACGTCCTACGTGATTCCTCTGTGCCTTATAATTAATGGGCATCCAAGCTGGATACATGGAATGAACTGGCTCTCTATGCCTTGGAGGTCCTGGCCTGCCCTGCCGCCAGTGTTTTATCAGAGCGGGTTTTTATTGCCACTGGTGGAATTATACCTGATAAGCGCATCCGCCTGTTAACTTAAAATGCTGACGGGCTGACTCTTATAAAAATGAGCAAGGGCTGGATTGGGCCAGACTTCTCAACACCACCCAATGATAGCAGCGTAAATTAAACTCAAATCCAGTGTCTTTTCTTGGGAGGTGTATTCCCATGCACCTTTTCACACTCACACATGGGTATACGCTTCCTGATTTTGTCTATTTGCTCTTCTCCTCCTCCTTCTCCTCATTCTCCACCACAATATCACCAGAGTGACCGTGGCCCGTGATGCAACACCCACATAATTTTTTTAAAGTGTGTTTATGATGCCCATAAAAAATTTTTTTATACATTATGTTCATGCATACCCCCCAGGGGTAAATGTTTGTCAGCCCACACACTATTGCATGGACATTACAAGTATAGGAGGCCCGCTCCTTTCTAATGGGAACATTTTTTTATGAGGCCCTACTCCACGTCCCTTCCAAGGTGCATAGAAGTGTCTCCCAATTTTTGGCAGCCCTTGCATTCACTGCATAGGCCAACACTATGGGAGACTCTCTCCTTTCTAATGGGAATTTGTCATTACTGTGGCCCTGCTCTGTGTCTTTAAATTCTTAGTGGGATTTTTTCTAAAATTGGTCACCCGTTGGACTCACTGCATGCCCTATAACTGTGTAGCAGACCCTCTCCTTTCTAATGGGAACATGTCGTACCTTGTTACTGTGGCCCTGCTCCGTGTGTCTTTAAATTCTTAGTGGGGTGTTTCCTAAAATTGGTCAGCCGTTGGACTCACTGCATACCCTATAACGGTATAGCAGACCCTCTCCTTTGTAATGGGAACATGTCGTACCTTGCTACTGTGGCCCTGCTCTATGTGTCTTTAAATTCTTAGTGGTGTTTTGTCTAAAATTGGTCAGCCGTTGGACTCGCTGCATACCCTATAACTGTATAGCAGACCCTCTCCTTTCTAATGGAAACATATCGTACCTTGTTACTGTGGCCCTGCTCCTTGTGTCTTTAAATTCTTAGTGGGGTTTTTCCTAAAATTGGTCAGCCGTTGGACTCACTACATACCCTATAATTGTATAGCAGACCCTCTCCTTTCCAATGGGAACATGTCGTACCTTGTTACTGTGACCCTGATCTATGTGTCTTTAAATTCTTAGTGGTGTTTTTCCTAAAATTGGTCAGCCGTTGGACTCACTGCGTACCCTATAACGGTATAGCAGACCCTCTCCTTTGTAATGGGAACATGTCGTACCTTGCTACTGTGGCCCTGCTCTATGTGTCTTTAAATTCTTAGTGGTGTTTTTCGTAAAATTGGTCAGCCGTTGGACTCGCTGCATACCCTATAACTGTATAGCAGACCCTCTCCTTTCTAATGGGAACATATCATTCCTTGTTACTGCGGCCCTGCTCCGTGTGTCTTTAAATTCTTAGTGGGGTTTTTCCTAAAATTGGTCAGCCGTTGGACTCACTGCATACCCTATAACTGTATAGCAGACGCTCTCCTTTCTAATGGGAACATGTCGTACCTTGTTCCTGTGGCCCTGCTCTATGTGTCTTTAAATTCTTAGTGGTGTTTTCCCAAATTTTGGCAGCCCTTGCAGTCACAGCATGGGCATTACCACTACAGGAGACCTGCTCCTTTATAATGGGAACGTTTTTATTTACTGAGACCCTCCTCTATGTCTCTTCAAAGGGGTATTGGGTTGCATCCAAATTTTTGGCAGCTATTGCAGTCACTGGATACGCAATAACAGTTTAGGAGACCCACTTTTTAATAATGGGAACAACAAAGCATAGCTGATGGCTCTCTAACAATAGCTAGGGCCGTAGGCTGGCCTTTTAAGAATAGTAAGGGCTGTCTGATGTCCCTATAAAAATAGGCTTAATGACTTTCAGAGTCCCTCCATCATAAATAAAAATGGATGCGTCTGATGATGTGTCACACACCACATTGCCAGATAAGGTTGTAAAATGTTAAAATGACATTTCCCGTTGAATGCATTTGTCTTAAAAAATAATGTATAATAAGCAAAACAATAGGATATTTCTTTAGTATAAAAAACAGCATCACCAATTTAACCTCAACGTAATCACATTGTTCAGCTCATGCACCTCCTCCTCCATCTCCGAAATGACCACATCAGTCACAAGCTGACAGCACTGCAGCACTGCCTTGGCCAAGTGGCAACAGGGGGTGCTGAAGATAACATGCTTAATGCTTAATTGACAAACCGCCCAGCGCTGCAGAGTTGTTGAAAGCTGTTACACAGCAGCTTGATCTGAGGCTCTCACCGCTGAACATACTGCCAGGCATGGTCGTGTGTGACAATGGGCAGAACCTGGTGATGGAGAAATGACAGCCGGGGTAGATACGGTTTCCCTCTATGCCAGTCCTTTCACCGAGCTGAAGAGTATGGCTGTGGTGAAATACAACTCCCACTGTGAAGCTGTTTCTGTTTGAAAAACATTGTGCCCACCAGAGGATTTGATTCTGAGGGCTAACCTTTCTCACCCGCTCAAGAGCCCCATAGCAGCTGCAAAGTTAGCGCTATCATGAACTCTCCTGAGCTAAAAGACAAGGCACACCAGAGGATTCTCTGGTGGGACCGTCCAACCCTGCCAAGAAGCAGTCCTGGCTAAGAAAAGTGTGTGGGAAGGTTCCCAGACACTCTATGGCTGATTTTTTACAGAAGAGTTAACACACGCAAACACAGGGAGAACATACAAAGTCCTTGCAGATGCTGTCCTTGCTGAGATTTGAACCCAGGATCCCCGCGCTGCAAGGCTTCAGTGTTAACCACTGATCTAATGTGCTGCCACTCACCCTCTAATATCTAGAAAGGATATACCACAGAAACGCCCGCATTATAGTGTCAATCTCAAAATGCTAGTATGCAGACAGAGGAGTGGAACTAAATAGGGCATCGCAATAGAACATGAAAAAGTTAGAAAAAAACTGAGCGACAACAGAGCCCTGGATAAACATAGAAAAAAGTCTTTTTTATTAGATACACATATAATAAAGTTACATAATACCATAGAGCTTAAAGGTACAAAGTGCCACATGTATGAATAAAAGAAAAGAAAAAGACACCAAAAGTCCCCTCAATAACCCCATATAGTTAGTAATTTAAAGATGTATAGTACTAACATCAAAAACTCGTATATCAAAAGTGTCATCATCAAAAAAGGGGCAATTCCCAAATACCCGATTAATAAACCATAACTTGCTATTAGCGTATAGTAAGAAATAATAGCTGTTAAATAGGGTAGGATTATGTTGGAACAACAGGAAAAAGTCAAAAGATATAAACCAGATTTGTAGGGAGAACATCAAGATAACCTATAGTTACCCAAATCACAGGTACCGATGATATCTCCAAGGGGAAACCAGTGAGAAGGGGGGGTTTGGTGTCACCCCTACTTGCGTTCGGCAGGCCATCGTAAGGGGGCTTGGGGGAAAACAACACTGAGGCCTCTTAAATAGCCAGTCTAATGATTGTCAGATGGTGCACAGCTGCTGGGACGTATGTGTATACCTAAGGACCTTAATGACGCTTCTCGCGTCATAGTAGGCGGGGCGAGCCGCGGCGTCCACATCATGTGACGCCCACGTGACCGTCAGCTGACCGGCACGCAGGTCCTCACATAGAGATGCAGACAGCCGCAGCACGCATCGCCAGCATGACGCGGAAGCGTTCGTGGTCGCCAGGCAACCCAGAAAAATATAGGTAACTACACTGTGTTCCAAATTATTATGCAAATAATATTTCCTCAGATTTTCCCAAATTACCTATATGAATTGCAGTCAATGTATTTTTCCAGTCAAATAACTATTAGAGTACAATTGAAAGGTTTCTGTACAAACTGCCTATGATAACAGTATATTTTTTAAAAAATAAAACACTCAAACTGCACCCAAAATGCATGTTCCAAAATATTATGCACAGCAGAGTTTTCAACCTTTTCATTTTAATAAAGAACAAAAAAATGGTCATTTTTGAAATTATAAGCATTAACAGGTTATTACAAACTGAAATGAAACAGTTTTCAACTCAAAACTTTATTCTAGGTGATGTAACATTTGCACAAAGAACCCCTTGTTCGAAAGGAGCTTCTGAACTCTCTCATTCATTGAATTTTTCACGTTTTGGATGGTTTCTGCTTCAATTGTTTTGCATGAGGACAGAATACCCTCCCAGAGGGTTGAGTTTTTCAAACAGCACTTCCTGCCATGGTTCAAGAAGAAGAACCGTGCATTCCGCAGCAAGATCATTTTCATGCATGATAATGCCCTGTCTCATGCTGCACATAACACATCTGCATCTCTTGCTGCTGTGGGCATAAAGGGGGACAAACTTATGGTGTGGCCTCCATGCTCCCCTGACCTCAACTCCATTGAGAACCTCTGGAGCATCATCAAAACGAGTGTCTATGATGGCGGGAGGCAGTTCACATCTAAGCAACAGCTCTGGGAGGGTATTCTGTCATCATGCAAAACAATTGAAGCAGAAACCATCCAAAACCTGACAAATTCAATGAATGAGAGAGTTCAGAAGCTCCTTTCGAACAAGGGGTCCTATGTGCAAATGTTACATCACCTAGAATAAAGTTTTGAGTTGAAAACTGTTTGATTTCAGTTTGTAAAAATGACCATTTTTTGTTCTTTATTAAAATGATAAGGTTGAAAACTCTGCTGTGCATAATAATTTGGAACATGCATTTTGAGTGCAGTTTGAGTGTTTTATTTTTTTAAAAATATACTGTTATCATAGGCAGTTTGTGCAAAAACCTTTCAATTGTACTCTAATAGTTATTTGACTGGAAAATTACAATGACTGCAATTCATATAGGTAATTTGGGAAAATCTGAGAAAATATTATTTGCATAATAATTTGGAACACAGTGTATAAAGGAATGCTGACTAGCAGAGCCTACACTTAATAAGCAGCAGTTGAAACCTAAATGTTCTGAGCAAAGTAAATGTGAATAGGCAAAAACTAATAGATAAATAGAAATATGAGACTATATTGATGACCAGGCAACATAGCAATAAATATGCAAATATAATAAAGAACAAAGTAATAAGCCCAAAAGTAGGCCACCAATATATAATAGCTAATACATGTCACTCAATTGATAAACATAGTAAAGTATTGTAATCAGACTTTCATAGATATTATAACAATTACATAGGTATAAAGTATCAAAAGCCAATATAAAGCTGTCATTAACCAAACAAGATTAGCATAAAATTGGGACCGAATAGCCTACAAAATTACAGAAGGTTGATTTGCATAACAACAATAATATAAATTGAATAATGAAAACAACATGACCATGGTATACAAAATCCTTGTAGGATAGCATAAAAAATAGATAGCCACATGGAAAATATTTTTAAAGACAACATGCAATAATCGCAGAAAGATTAATCCGTCGAGGGGGACATGACCATAGAAGCAGCAATAGAAAATATGCACCGGAAGAAGAGGCTAGAATGAAGACAATAGTGAGTTGACCACGTAAGTAGAAGAATACAAATCTAAAAAATGGATAAAAATGTGAAACAAATTAGCGACACATGACACATAAATTGCGACACAAATGTATTTATGGGAGGATAGCCACAACCGGGAAACAATCATAGAAAAGGAACAAAGCTAAGAGACTCGTTCAAGCCCTTCGGATGGACCGTGTCTAATAACCATATCCAACGGGCCTCCAATTGGGCCAAACGTTGACTCATTTTACCGCCACGGACAGTGGAGGAAAGTAGATATATACCCCGAACTCTCAACCCAGAACTATCACAATTATGGTGGAGTTTAAAATGACTGGGAATGGTCCTGAGCGTGGAAACATCTGCGTGGCCTGCCACAGACTGAATGCCCAGAACATGCTCACGAACTCGAATTTTGAGTTGGCGGGAAGTAAGTCCCACATAAATAAGGCCACAAGGGCAGGTGGCAAAATAAATCACATATCTCGACATACAATTAATGAACTTACGTATGTCATATGTCTTGGTACGAGATGAGTTGAAAAATTGAGTGGCATGTTCAATGTTGGAACAGGCAATGCAGCGGCCACACGGCCTGCATCCAGGCGCAGGACCAGACCCGTCAATAAATGCCTTCCCCCGAGTGGGTTGATAATGGCTACGGACCAAAAAGTCCCGAAGATTTTTTGACCTCCTGATAGTAATATTGGGAGAAGGGGGTATAAATCTAGAAATAATAGGATCAGTTTGGAGAATGGGCCAAGCCTTGATAATGCAAGAACGCATACGAGCAAATTGAGAATGATATTGTGTGATAAATCTCACATGATTCTACTTGTTGATATTAGTTCTATTATTGTAAAGTAAATCCGATCGTTTGGAACGTAGTGCCCGATTGAACGACCTTTTGACAGAACGCCCACTATAGCCTCTCTCGAGAAACCGTGTCTTAAGGTCATTAGATTGTTTAATGAATTCCTGATTATCAGAATAAATTCTACGTAATCTGAGAATCTGACCCATAGGTACTGAACGAATCATGTACCTTGGGTGTGCCGAGGAGGCATGTAGTAGGCAATTGGTGGCCGTGGTTTTCCTAAAAATACTTGTCTGACGGAATTCACGTTCGTCTTTTTGAATAGTTACATCCAAGAACGTAATTTTATTCTTATCGTATTGAAATGTGATGAAAATATTGAGATCATATATTTTAAGAGACTGCATAAAGATTTGAAGTTGTTCCTCAGATCCCTGCCAGATAAATAATATGTCATCAATGTACCGCATCCAAAAAGGGATGCGGTCCATTGATGACAATTGATCGTGCAGGGCAAGGTCCCTCTCCCACAGCCCCAGGAACAAATTGGCGTAGGCCAGAGCAAGGTCCTTAGGTATACACATACGTCCCAGCAGCTATGCACCATCTGACAATCATTAGACTGGCTATTTAAGAGGCCTCAGTGTTGTTTTCCCACAAGCCCCCTGACGAAGGCCTGCCGAAACGCGCTTAGAGGTGACACCAAACCCCCATAAGTACTATACATCTTTAAATTACTAACTATATGGGGTTATTGAGTGGACTTTTGGTGTCTTTTTCTTTTCTTTTATTCATACATGTGGCACTTTGTGCCTTTAAGCTCTATGGTATTATGTAACTTTATTATATGTGTATTTAATAAAAAGACTTTTTTCTATGTTTATCCAGGGCTCTGTTGTCGCTCAGTTTTTTTCTAACTTTTTCACCCTCTAATATCTAACAGGCTGGAGAAACTTGCACCTACTGCCACTCTATCTTCAGCTCCTTTGTGAGAAAATGTATTTGGGCAGCCACTCAGTCTACCAATTAAAATTCCTGAGAAGGAAATTGGGGATGGCTTCGCTACTGGTACTGGGGGCAGTGCTAATACCATGGCGTCGTACCATAGTTTGCTGGAAATATTCCAGGCTGGTAGGAGGCAAGCAAATTCCCACAGAAAAGTTCCAGCAGTAATGTTCAGGCCACATTTCAAGTGCAAGCAGCTTTAGAGGACTTCCTGGGAGAAATGACACGCATGGTAGATAATATTTCCCTCTATGCCAGTCCTTTCACCGAGCTAAATACAACTCTTAGCAAAAAAGTTGTGGACTGGCTCCATACTTTCCCTGGCCACAATCACCTGTCCACGTGTTTGTGGTTAGGCGGTCCTTCCCAGTAAGTGCACTGGGGAGGGCACGGGTAATGTTGTGGGAATCGTGCTTGTGGAAGGCGGAGGCGATACCGGGAAATATAGTGGCGGCTGGGGACCGAGTATGGACACCCGGCCGTCGCCGGCATGAGGTTGTGAAAAGCTTCCGCCTCCACGATCTTAAAAAAACATATTTCAAGTGAAAAGAGCTGCCCAGAAATCTTGCAGTTTAGTCTTGCGGCCTTTGGGTGGGTGGGTGGCTGGCTGCATACTTGCACTTGCATTTCAAGTAACAGAAAACTAAGCAGATGGTGGCCTCTATCATCATCATGGCCTCACCTCGGCACTATGAACTCTCTTGAAGGAGAAGACAGGGCCCGCCGGAGGAGTCTCCGGTTCTCTGGTGGGCCCGTCCAAACCTGCCGAAAAGCAGCCCTTGCTAAGAAAAGTGTTGGGGAAGGTTCCCGGAAACTCTATGGCTGCTTTTTTAATGTGGATCGCCCATGCTTAAGCATGTTATTTCTCAAAAGCATTACAGATCAGGCCATTGTCCAACTCTGAATTCAAGAAATTAAATGCGTAAAGAAAGATGTGTGTGTGTCAAAGCACCACCGACAAGTGTGAGTTGATGTTGGATGGGCTGTCATTGCTTCTGCAACAAGCTCAATTACAGGACTCCCTGGGAGAAATGAAACGCAGGGTAAATACGGTTTCCCTCTATGCCAGTCCTTTCACCGAGCTAAATACAAGTCTTAGCAAAAAAAAAGTTGTGGACTGGCTCCTTACTGTCCCTGGCCACATTCACCTGTCCACGTGTCTGTTGTTAGGCGGTCCTTCCCAGTAAGTGCACTGGGGAGGGCACGGGTAATGTTGTGGGACCCGTGCTTGTGGAAGGCGGAGATGATACTGGGAAATATAGTGGTGGATGGGGACCGAGTATGGACACCCAGTCGCCGCTGGCATGAGGTTGTGAAAAGCTTCCGTCTCCACGAGCCTAAAAGGCCACATTTCAAGAGCAACCAGCTGTCAAAAATTTGGCAGTATAGTATTGCAGCCTGTGGGTGGGTGGCTGCCTGCATACTTGCGCTTGCATTCCAAGGAATGTGGTAGGGACATCTGAACGCTGCAGTGGGACAAGGATGTGGACGGTGATTGTTGCAAGTTTGCAACGACAGTGCATGGCGGGAGGCATCTTCGCATGCGCCAAGGATCACTTATGATGGGCACACTTTTAGGCAGTGACCTGGGAGTCAGAGATGCTTCCAGAGGTCTTCCCCATGCTGTTCCCATGTCTTTTCAGCACTGTATGCATGTGTCTGACGATGTGTCACACACCACATGGCCGGATAAGGTTGTAAACTGTTAAAATGACATTTCCTGGTGAATGCATTTGTCTTGGTTGAAAGCAATTCAAAAGTGCAAAAATGCATCAAAAACGCTACGTGGGAACATAGCCCAAGTTGTGGAGGAGTATTTATGTTTTTGGTTATTTATTTTGCCTTATATACAAGTCATTACCCTGGAAAGGATGTTCCTTAACATATTTCCCAGGAAAATCCATTTTGGCTTCGTTTTTGTATCTTTTATTGTGAGTCCGTAAAAGTGGCATAATACTCTGACAACGTTGCTGACAGCAGTGATCTGGGAGTCAGAGATGCTTCCAGGGGTCTTCCCCATGCTGTTCCCAGGTCATTTGAGCACTGTTCCCATCGATTTGGGCAATTTTTAGGCCCTCTGCAAACCGCCGGGGGGAGCTGCCTGTAAAGTGCTCGAGTTTCCCATAGACTTACATTGGGCTTGTTGCTCGGGTATTCCAATTTGCTCAACCCGAACAACGAGTACCCGAGCATTTTAGTGCTTGCTCATCACTAATACTATATCTTGGATAAGCTAGTCCTCTATTCGAATAGTGTATACTGTGTTCATTTTATACATAATCATCATTGGTTCCAGTATTATTATATAATCAAGTTTAATTTTTGTGAGCTCTGTTTTTGTGCATGGGGTCCTCCATTGGGTTACTCTGTTATTTTAGAGGTTTTGCTGCATAATTATTCTTTTCAATAAAAGTTATGTTTTAAGAGGCCTTATTGCACCATTTTGCTTTTTTGCTGTTAGTCCATTGATTGGGTATGTTTCCAGTCACATATATTGATGTCATATTTATATGCTCCTCTATGTTGGTTCATGCAAGAAACATGTGTGGAGTTTGTATGCTATAAGGTGGACCTGTAATTTTAAAATGAGTAGTGGATGGTGAGATATAAAGCCTGAAAGTCAAAGGTTCAAAACAATGTTACCTTTTTGCTCATCAGAGTAGTTCATCATGGAGCATTAAGGGGTTAGTTAGGACAGCTATACATAAAGATTTTTTTGGGGGAAAAAAGATTGCAAAGTTTTTGGGGGGGATTTATGGAAAAAAATCATATATCTAATATTCTACAAAAACTTTTTTATTCCATACCACTGAATATGATTTTTATTCATTATAGATTACATATATGGAAATTTGACATTGATTGAATATTGTTAAGATATCATACTGGTAAAGTTAGGTCACCCCTACAGCTGACTAGATGCAATAATGCTCTCCTTCAATGCTCATCATTTATACCAGGTGCTGATGTGATGATTGTAAAAACCTTGGATAAAGACGGGCACTCTCAAGTGTTCTACTGTACATTTTCAGCAGTAAATATTTTATTTCTGTGTTCTCAAAAAATGGGACAAAAATGGCCCATGTCATGTAATTCAAACTGTAGCCATCTCAGTCATAAGTGAGGATGGTTTGCGGTCTTAAGAAACACTGCTCAAGAGGCATGTGTCTCAACTGACAGAAGAGCAGTATATTTAACACATGTACTCTACCTCAGTGAGCTGCCGAGCAGGGCTATGACATGAGGAAGAAAAGGAAGAAGAAAAAAATCTTGTTGACTGATGAGTACAAATTGTTTTTTTCTCCAGCCTAAGTCTTCTGTATGCAGTCAGTCAGTGAGAGTAAGTTGTATTTCTTCTCATTTCTTGGGAGCAGTGATTCTTCAGACTGCAACCCTTCAGACATGTGACTGGGGTCGGACTTCAGTTTGAATTATGTTATGGGGTCATCTAATCAAATTCCTTTAGAACTCTCTGTCCCATAAAAATTTATTTTATTGAAAAATCATTAAAAAGCGGATGCAGGAGAAAGGTACGAGAGACGGACAATGGCTGTTTCGCGCACAGTTGAGAGTCAATGGGTCCAACCACTTCTGGGTTATTGGTATAAACCTTTGCATTACCATTTTCTTGTGTATGGAGAAATGACTGTTTTGGTATTTTTTGTTGCTTATAAGTTTCCCAGAACTTCTGTACTGATAGAAATATTTCAATTTTTATTAAAACATGATTCAAGTAAATACATGTCTTTTGTGGACTTTCAGAGTGCAGTAGCGATAGTTTGCTAATACTTGCTTGTAGCTGCCCAAAATTGACTTGGAACCCACTCTGCATTTACAACTGTCTTTGTTTTGCAGAATGACAAATCATGTGGCTAAAAATGATATGTGATAATAATGAATTTGCTCTTTTATACTATTTTGACTTTAAAATGATTGTTTCCAGCTCTAATTGAACAATGCATAAGGTTTAGACTCCATTATGGAAATATGAAAATGCAGTGTATGATATGCTGACAATATATCACAAAAGCTATTACTCTAGGAATTGCACTGTTTTCTTCATTGTGGTTACACACACGTTAATAAGCAGAAAGAGTGTTATATAACAACGATCAAGCCAAAAGCATGAAACTCTCCCCTTTACTTAGTAGCAAGGGAAGTTGTGGAATTGTGCCCTTACACAACCTTTCCCAGTGACCATAGCATCATACTGATATAACCATTAAACTTTTCTGAACTTTACATTTTCACATTACTTGTTTTTACCTTTCAGTTGGCTTATAAAGACATTGTACCAATAATTCCAAAGCAGTTTTTTTGGGAACTGTTGTATATAAAATGTATGTTTATTAGTATCATTAAAAATTCAAATGTAACTGATGCTCAAAAAAACAAACAAAAAACACCAAAAATAGTTAAAAAGGCTGTAAAATATTCTGAGCCCCAAAGGAGATTATCGTAAAGTGAAGAAGGGGCAATGCACTAAGCTGACCCCTAATCTGTCCCTACCTCACGGTGGAGGTTGGCACCCTCTTGAACGCAAATGGCTCCCCCACTCCTCATCAGCTCACCCTAAAGGACCCTATAAGATCCTGATTAGGTGAGAGTGATGGGAGTCAAATTTCTGTGTAAGGGGACGAAAAAGATAATCACCATTCAATCCCCAAGACAAATGGGCCTCCTGCAGAGTACAGGTATGGTAAATAAAAAAAATAGGAAATTATTGAGTACTCATTTCCTAACGGTCAATTATCTTAATGGCCCAGATGCTCAAGAGGACATCAATCATCAGACAATCAATAATACTGCATATAAATCTCAGACTGGCTGTAAATACAATAATACTGTATATAGATCTCAATCTGGCTGTAAATACAGAAAAAGTATATATGTATTGGCAACAAAAATGATCGGTGGGAATATTCTTGCATCCCTCACCAAACCAGAAAATAGATGTCACTTTGCAGCAATATATACAATAGACCAATCTTCAAGCACAATAAGTATAAAAAAATTCACTAGTCAGCCAGAAAGTCAATAAATATAGTATAGAGGTGTCCTTGGACTCTCCTATTCATAGGGACAAGATCAGAAATGAAAATAGACCAACCCCACAACTACACCGCTAAGTTCAAGTACAGATGCAGGTATGTATCGCTCACTCTGAATAGGAGGGTCCAAGGACACCTCCATACTATAATTGTATTTTTGAGAGTCAGTTACATTTGAATTTTTAATACCATTAAACATAAATTTTAGGTGTATTTTTCTCAGTGAAATTGTTTAAATACTATACACTTCCATTAAAATCTGTGATTTTGTGTCGAACTGTGGTAGCCTATAAAAGTAAAATACTGTGCCCAGCGTATCCATTTTAAACTACTAACAATGACGTACAAAGCCATCCATAACCTTTCTTCTCCATACACCTCTGAACTAATCTCCCGATATTCCTTACATAATCTCCGGTCCCCCCAAGACCTCCTTCTCTCCTCCACACTTATTTGTTCCTCACCCAATCACCTCCAAATCTTCTACCAAATATCCCCCATCCTCTGGAATTCTATGCCTCAACACGTCCGATTAGCTACCACATTCGGATCTTTCAGACAGGACCTGAAAACCCATCTCTTCAAGACAGCCTACAGCCTGCCATTGCCTCGCTGTCACCTCAACAACACCAGAGCTAATTCAACTCCACAACCTACTGTCTCCTTCCCCACCATCCTGTAGAATTTAAGGCCGCAAGTGCAGGGTCTATAAGACTTAAGATACAATATGGCACTTTGGCAAAACCCAGTTATGTTCTCCCTTTGATATCTAACAATAACAAACAGGTCATGCTGGAGAAACTTGCACCTACTCAGTGTCTTCAGCTCCTTTGTGAGAAACTAATGTTTGGGCAGCCAGTCTAAGAAATAAAATTCCTGAGGTATGGAAATTGTGCATGGCTTTGCTTCTGGTATTGGATGCTAATACCAAACCATGGCATGCCATTCACTGGATATTCCTGGCTGGTTGGAGACAAGCTCATTCCCACAGAAAACTACCAGCAAGCTAAGGAGATACTGGCCTCTATCACCATGAAGGAGTTTGCTTGTTGTCTAGTAGTCTATTTTTTATACTAAAGATCCTGTTCATTTTTATAGTTTTAATTGAGCACTCAGAGACTGTGGTTTCTGCAGCAGGGCATCCAGGCCGGGATAGTGGCAGAGATATTGCTGTACCATCAGGGTGAGGATGCGAGCCATGCAAGGCACGTGTCTGAGGTTGCCCCGGGCATAGGGCCGCCACCAGGTTTGCACCATTATAGCACACAGCCTTCCCTTGCTCCAGGTTCAGTGGAGACAGCCATTGCTCACACTCGGCCTGGAGAGCTTTCCACAACTCTTGAGCTGTATGACTGCGATCTCCAAGGCATAATAATTTTAACACTGCCTGATTGCAGTGAGCCCTGGCTGCGCAGTATGGCGATGGCGGGATTCTCTCTGCACTGTTGGAACATGTGTCTCATTAAGACAGAGGTTGAGTGCACAGGTGGAGGCCCTAGAGGAGGTGGAGGATGCAGAAGAACTGGAGGAAGTGTTAGATAGAGGTGTTTGTGTCACAAGCCTTGGGGATTTCAACACTAGCTGTCTAGTGACACCTTGGTGTCTAGTGGTTTAGTTCTCCATCTCCTGGTGTGTAGTGGTTTAGTTCTCCAACCCTAGCTATTTAGTAGGTTAGTTCTCCAACCCCTGTTGTCATATTAGTTTAGTTCTCCAACCCCTGTTTTCTATAGTTTAGTTCTCTATGTTCTGGTGTGTATTTCTTTCATTCTCCAACCTTAGCTGTTTAGTAGTTTAGTTCTCCAACCCCTGTTGTCTTATTAGTTTAGCTCTCCATTCCCTGTTTTCTCTTAGTTTAATTCTCCATGTTGTGGTGTGTATTTGTTTAATTCTCCAACCTTAGCTGTTTAATAGTATAGTTTTCCAACCCCTGTTGTATATTAGTTTAGTTCTCCATGATCTGGTGTGTATTTATTTCATTCTCCAACTCATCCATGCCCACCCCCAGGGGTTGACGTCAGTAACGTTGGTAATGAAGGTTTGGATTCTTCTTGGACCCTAATTCGTCCGGACCCCGATCAATTGAAAAATATTTGGGGCATCGCTACACATGCTTTCCCCCTCTTGAGTCTATGAAGCTTTGGATCAGACCTCTGATGCCCCGGAATAGAATGTGTGAACAGCTCTGCAGACTTGCCCATCTGTGATTCCCCTCAGTCAGTTGGGTGGTTGAAGAGTTGTGACGCAGATGAAAACATGGGTAATTGGGGTGCCACCTCTGAGGACTGTACTGTGTGTGATGTTAAAGTGGAGGAAGAGGAGCAGAGGCAACTAGATGCAGCGCTTGTCATCCACTGGAGCACATGTTCTTCTGGCCCCTCATCTACAAGGCATACCACTGTTCGACTGCCAAAGAAAGGGAGTAGAGTCCAGTAACAGAAGTTTTCAAAATGCTTCAAAATTGCTCACTGCAGCAAAACAAACCTACTTCTCATCTCTCATATCATACGTGTCTCACAATCCTAAACAGCTATTCAGTACTTTAAAGTACCTCCTCTGTCCACCAGTTCCCTCTCCCTCTCCTCTCATCTCAGATGAAGACTTAGCCTCATTCTTCAAGCAGAAGATTGACATCGTAGGGCAAAGCTTTTGCTTAAAGCCCCAACAGCCCCTCCTCAGAACTACTCAACTCTCCTCCTCCAAAACCAGCTTCTCCGCCATTACAGAAGATCATCTTTACTCTCCACATTACATCTCACCACCTGTGAACTTGACCAAATACCATCCCACCTCATTCCAAACCATACCACAGTCTTCATCTGAAGCCTAACCCTCCTCTTCAACCTGTCACTAACAACTGGCATCTTCCCCTCATGATTCAAACATACCTTGATCATACCCATCCTCCAAAAGCCCTCCCATGACCCATCCTATGTCTAGCTATTGCCCTATCTCACTTCTCCCCTATGCCTCCAAACTACTGGATAAAACAAGTCCATTTTGTAATTCCCTCCAATCTCTCCTCCTGCTTCCTGTTTGACTGCTTACAATCTGGCTTCTGACCTCTCCATTTCACTGAAACTGCCCTAATCAGTGTTGAGCCACCCCCGTAGTGTTCGGGTTCGGTTCGGTTCGTCGAACACTGGGATGTTCGAGGAACTGTTCGCTGAAAACCTTAGAACACCGTCGAACAACGTCGAACACCGTTAAAACCAATGGCAGGCAAACAAAAACACATAGAAACACATAGAAAACGCCTTCAAAGGTGTCCAAAAGCTGACAAACCGCTCAGAAGACACTCTCTTTAAAAAAGCCGGCCAGCAATTCAGCAGCGGCATACACCGGTTCCCGACAATTTAGACAAGAACGAATAGAGCATCACACATAGATTATATAGATATAAACATGTCAGTCACATATATAAGAAGTATAGTGACAGTGTTGGTTACTGTATTTGTCATTTAGTGTTAAAGGATTTATTAAAAAAAATATTAGTGTTTTCATGCACCGTCTCTTTAAAAAAGCCGGCCTGCAATTCAGCATCGGTACCCGACAATTTATAACAGAAAGAATAGAGCATCACACATAGATTAGAAAGATAGAAACATGTCAGTCACATTTATAATAAGTACAGTGATAGTGTTGAATACTGTACTTGTCATTTAGTGTTAGAATAAAGGATTTATTAAAAAAAAAATTGGCGTGGGGTTCCCCTTAATTTTAGTCTCTAGCGGAGGTTAAGCAGACGGCTGGGGCAGATGTATGAAGCCTGGGAAGGGGGTAATACCCACAGAGCTTCTCAGGCTACTAATATCCGCCCTCAGCTGAATACCTAGCCTTTACTAGCTATTAAAATGGGGGACCCCCAAAAAAATGACGTGGGGTCCCCCCTATATTAATAGCTAGCAAAGGCTAGGCAGACAGCTGGGGGCTGATATTAATAGCCCAGGAAGGGTGCCATGAATATTGGCCCCCTCCCAGGCTAGAAACACCAGCCGTCAGCCGCCCCAGAAATGGCGTATCCATAGGATGCGCCAATTCTGGCGCTTAGCCTCGCTCTTCCCACTGCCCTGTAGTGGTGGCAGTGAGGTAATAGGGTTGGGGTTGATGTCAGCTTATATTGCCAGCTGACATCAAGCCCAGGTTAGTAATGGAGAGGCGTCTATAAGACACCCCCATTACTAACCCCATAGACAAAGTTACAAAAAAACACAAACACCCAGAATAAAGTCCTTTAATTGAAATAAAGACACAATTCTTTATTGTTCTAAATTAAACCATACTTACCATCATGCCCATTCCAGCTGAAGCCAACGATCTCCTGCAATAAAAGTAAAAGCAACATCATCCTTACCTTTCCATGGTTCCCACGACAGCTTCAGCTCTGCTACATTCACATGACAGGCTGGACCGCAGCGGAACGCTTCCATCCAGCTTGCCATGCGGCAGACACTGAAAAGGCAGCATTCTGCTGCGGTCCAGGCTGTCATGTGAATGTAGCAGAGCTGAAGCTGTCATGGGAACCATGGAAAGGTAAGGATGAAGTTGCTTTATTATTTTACTTTTATTGCAGGAGATCATTGGCTTCAGCTGGAATGGGCGTGACAGTAAGTATGGTTTAATTTAGAACAATAAAGAATTATGTGTTTATTTAAATTAAAGGACTTTATTCTGGGTGTTTGTCTTTTTTTGTAACTTTGACTATGAGGTTAGTAATGGGGGTGTCTTATAGATGCCTCTCCATTACTAACCTGGGCTTGATTTCAGCTGACATCAACTCCAACCCTATTACCCCACTGCCACCGCTACAGGACAGTGGGAAGAGTGAGGCTAAGTGCCAGAATTGCACATATTCATGGCACCCTTCCTGGGCTATTAATATCTGCCCCCAGCAGTCTGCCTAGCCTTTGCTAGGTATTAAAATAGGGGGGACCCCACGTCATTTTTTTTGGGTCCCCCATTTTAATAGCTAGCAAAGGCTAGGTATTCAGCTGAGGGCTGATATTAGTAGCCTGGGAAGCTCCGTGGGTATTACCCCCTTCCCAGGCTTCAAACATCTGCCCCAGCCGTCTGCTTAACCTCCGCTAGAGACTAGAATTATGGGGAACCCCACGCCAATTTTTTTTTTAATAAATCCTTTATTTTAACACTAAATGACAAGTACAGTAATGCTCTATTCTTTCTGTTATAAATTGTCAGGTACCGATGCTGAGTTGCCGGCCGGCTTTTTTAAAGAGACGGTGCATGAAAACACTAATATTTTTTTAAATAAATCCTTTAACACTAAATGACAAGTACAGTAACCAACACTGTCACTGTACTTCTTATATATGTGACTGACATGTTTCTATGTATCTAATCTATGTGTGATACTCTATTCTTTCGGTTCTAAATTGTCGGGTACCGGTGTATGCCGCTGCAGAATTGCCGGCTTTTCATGTTTCACTGTGAGCACTGTTCCAATCGATTTGGGCAATCACTGTAATGCCACAACCACCATGGCTGTGGCATTACAGTGAGTGGCAGTCAATCTCTGCATGATTGGTGCTCTAAATAGCGCCAGACATGCAGGACACGCTTTTGGTGCACGAACAGTTATCGAACATAACCTCGAACAGCCGAATTTTTTGCAAATCGTTTGCGTTCGTCGAACGACTCGAACACCGCCCAAAACAGCTCGAATTTGAGATTGGCGAACAGTTCTAGTCGAACACCGCTCATCTCTAGTAAACACACAAACAATGCATGATACACAAACACAATGCATGATATACACACAATGCGTGACACACACATACATTGCATGACACACAATGCATGACACACAAATACATTGCATGAGACACAATACATGAAACATACACAAAGCGTGACACATATGCAACGCATGACACACACAATGTATGACACACATACACAATAACACACATACACACTATGCAGGACTTACCAGTCTCCTCTTCTTCAGTTCTTCTTGACTCCTGCATGCTACAGGAGTAGTGGTGACATCACAATTACATAACCATGATGTCTCCAAAGGTCCTGAAGCAGTCTTAACATCGGAAACTACACGGATGATGCAAAAATGCTGTTATCAATTTATTTCCTGCAGTAAATTCTGAGGGTACTAAGAAATTTCCTAGTTGCCCCCCTCCTATAATGCCATTACTGACTTTAGTATTGCTGTATTTAGTATAAGCAATCAGACAATTTCAGGTTCACATTTTCTAAGAGGACTAAAAAATAAAATTAAAAATATAAAAAAAATGTTTAAAAAAAAAAAAGTTAAAAAAGTAAAAAATTTTAATCACCCTTCATTTCCTCCATTAAAAAAAACTAATTGAACAAATAAATAAGAACATCCTTAACAGTGTGGTCTATGAAAACATAAAATCAATTAACCCTTATGGTAAAAGCTGCAACAAGAAAAAAAAATCAAAGCAGCTAAATTGTAAGTTTTCAATCATCACTCCAGCCTAAAAAAATGCAATAAAAAGTGTTTAAGATGTCATATATACACCAAAATAATGCCAATATAACCGTGAGCTCGGCATATAAAAAAAGAAGCCCTCACACAACTCAGTCAACAGAAAAATAAAAAAGTTATGGGTCTTAGAAAATGCTGAGAGAAATTCAAATTTTTGTTTTACAATTTTCTGAAGTTTTTTTTTACCACTTAAATACAAAAAAAGTCTATTCAAGTTTGGTATCCTTGATCCTCGTAAAAGTACTGACCTGGATAATCATGTCTCCTGGTCATTTTTACTGCCAAACAACACAGTAAAAGTAAAACCTAGTATATGATCTATCCATTATTTTGCTGAAAGAATAGATTTCTATTATAGTCTATAGGTCTCTTTCTATGCTTGTGTTCTTTTGTGGACCGTCGGTACAGACTATGCCTTGCCTGTTTTTTGTGCTGTGCAATTATTTTGTCATCATTATTTTCATTGCTAATGGCTCTTCATCCTCTCAAATAATCATGCACACATTTTTTGACGCTTCAAAAGTGGTGAGAGATGTAAAAAGTCCCAAATCATGATGCAAATATGCTATGCACTAACATTTGAGACTATTCTATGCAAGAAAACTGGTATAAAATGTTTAAGAAAATTTCCTTTACCATGTATAAGTGTTTTTCTTGTTTCTATATTGAAAGTTATGCCATTAAAATCTTTGCTAAAATAGTGTATTTTATTCTATTATTTTTAAAGTTGGAACATTGTTGAAAAAATACAATATTCATATAAAAGTTATCTTATCAGTTCACTTTAATATAGCATGTGAAAGTACTTAGATTTGCTTTCATACAGAGAAGGTCATTGTAATAGCATCCAACCGTGTTAATTGTACAATGGTCAAAGTCATGTAGAAAATCTCTTCTTGTGCACCCTCCTGCAGATATAACAAATACATGTGTCAGATGCTTTAAACTTACCTTTAAATTACGTTTTAAAAGAGCATTTTTGACCACTGGCCACATGTGTGCAGATAATAGTGAAATCTTTGCTTTTGTGCTTGATGGAAAAAACATGCACAGTTTTTCAAGCAACATGATGTACTCAAGTGGTTTAGCTCAATAAAGAAAACCAACATGAGAGTGACAGGGGTATATTTAATCTAAATGTGCTTTTAATGTGTATATTGAAAGAATTTCATGTACGATGTAGTTCCAAGTGACCATTTGAAATGCAGAAAATCATAAAGTACATGGAAAGCACAAGTGATAGACATCATTTACAAGTAACATTTATCATAAAACTTGTGATAATTTTATAATTAATATTAATACAACATATTTCAAACAAATTAAATTATGTAAAATTAGGGAACACATTTTGAAGAACACTGAAGAGTGCTGAAAGACTATAATTCATCAAATAGATCAAAGTACCATGGAATACAGTTTTTTTGTATTTCTGGCATTTGTAATGTTAGCGATTTTCATTCTGTTGATGGTTTGATGAGTAGGTTATATTCACATTTGTGTCAAAGGCTCCATCAAAAGCCTACATGGCAAATCCCAATATTTTTGAAAAGGCAAATAACGCAGATTTTAGATTTATTTTTTCCTATTGAAACAGGATCGCAGCATGTCAGATTAAATATCCGGCAATAAACTGTGATTTTCATTTTTCATATAAACCATTGTGCAGATGTGAGAAGAGCCTGAGTGTTTGTTCAAATTAACCTTGCTGCTCTAATTTAATAATAAAAGAAAACATTTAATATGAAACATTACAATAAAGCTGTGACTAGTAGACGATCGAGTTTGAGTTGAATTTCCTAAAATTTGTGGTTTCACACAAATAGAAATATTTGTAAATTTGACTTGTGGTTCGCAAAAATAAAAACTTATCTGGATCCATTTCCCACACTGCTGATGCATCAGAGAGCAGGCAAACGTCATTTGGCAGCACTGCGTGGGCTTCCCGATAATGACCCGGAGCTTTGATATCTTACATATTACCACATATTGTGCAATGGTGGTGTAATGCACACGCCCGGGCTGAGTGGCGTGTGCGTGTATATGTAGTGATTCCACTGGACCGTGCCGGAGAGTGAATGCCTGGAGGAGCGTAACTAAGTATCCACCCGATCCGACCAGGGTCGCACGACGGCATACGACGCCAGTGCACCTAGGAGGAACCGAGCAGAGGGACCAGGTGCTACCCCAGGACAGACCCCGGACACGGCTGTTGACCCACACAGGGGAATACAGGAACAGGCAGGTTAGGCTGACACACAGACTGCTGGGTATAGGCAGACACGGCTGGTACGCAGACTGGCGGATGCTGGTAAGCACGACTGGTATGCAGGCAGGGAGGTACTGGCAGGTACGACAGGTTGGAGCACCGAGTGGATAGGACCCAGTACAGACTGGGACTCAGGAACAGAACCGCAGATGCGGTGGACAAACACAGCAGAGTGAGGCCACCCAGAGCGGCGAGCAAGAGCAGAACAAGACGAGACCAACTGGAGTGGTGAGCGAGAGAAGAGCAGGACAAGGCAGCCTGGAGCGGTGAGCGAGATGAGCAGGATGAGACTGCCGGAGTATCGAGCAAAGGGTCAGAGCAGAGCGAGACTGCCGGAGCAGCGAGCAAAGGGTCAGAGCAGAGCGAGACTGCCGGAGCAGCGAGCAAGGGGTCAGAGCAGAGCGAGACTGCCAGAGCAGCGAGCAAAGGGTCAGAGCAGAGCGAGACTGCCGGAGCAGTGAGAAAAGGGTCAGAGCAGAGCAAGACTGCTGGAGCAGCGAGCAAAGGGTCAGAGCAGAGCGAGACTGCCAGAGCAGCGAGCAAAGGGTCAGAGCAGAGCGAGACTGCCAGAACAGCGAGCAAAGGGTCAGAGCAGAGCGAGACTGCCGGAGCAGCGAGCAAAGGGTCAGAGCAGAGAGAGACTGCCGGAGCAGCGAGCAAAGGGTCAGAGCAGAGCGAGACTGCCGGAACAGAGAGCAAAGGGTCAGAGCAGAGCAAGACTGCAGGAGCAGCAAGCAAAGAGTCAGAGCAGAGCGAGACTACTGGAGCAGCGAGCAAAGGGTCAGAGAAGAGCGGAAACCGCAGGATCGGTGAGCAAGGCAGAGCATAGCGGAAACCGCAGGAGCGGTGAGCAAGGCAGAGCAGAGCGGAAACCGAAGGAGCGATGAGCAAGGCAGATCAGAGCGGAAACCGCAGGAGCGGTGAGCAAGGCAGAGCAGGCAAGAACCGCCGGAGCGGTGAGCAAGGCAGAGCAGAGGGGACAGGGCTCTGTTCACACGGAAAAGACTGGAAGGGAGAGGCAGAACCAAGTACACACAAGATACTTGCAATGAAGTAGCGAGTGGACTCTAAACTCACAAACGGGAGTACAGGGACAACAAGTAGGAGTTAGGTATGGGATCAGATTCTGCAGGAAAAGGGAAGGTACGGACATAGAGAAAAACAGGTAACAGGCTAGGAAAGTATTCAGACAAGAACAGACACAGCAGCAAGATACAGGAGCGGTTCTAGGTGTGCGGCACCTAGAAGGCGGAACGAACAGGCTAGGAGCGTGTTCAGACAGGAACAGGCAAGATACAGGAACGGGTCTAGGTATGCGGCCCCTAGAAGGTGGAAAGAACAGGCTAGGATCGTGTTCACACTGGCCTGGAAATACAGCCTCCAGGATAGGCAGAAGACAACAGGCTAGAAGATAATTCAGACAGGACACAGTTCAGACAAGGGAACAGATACCGCAAGGCAGGAAACATATACAGGACCTAGCACATCAGTGACTAGAAGCCAACTGACAGAACACAATGCTCAGGCAAGGATTCCAGGAAACAGCTGGGTTAAATACCAGGTGACAGACAGCAATAGGCTGAGGACGCACAAGGGGTGTGCCCGCAGCAGCTACAAGAAGCAGGAAGCGATCGGGCGCCGCCCTTAAGCAGCAGAAACAGAGGCAAGCAAACAGCATGGAGGGAAGCCAGGCTAGCAGACTGGACAGGAGATCAAGTCCACGCTCTTGCACAGTGGTAGATGGACCACTATGCAAGGACGCCGCCAGGTATGTTACAGGTGGTCAGTACCTGAGCCATTCAAGATCAGTGGTTCCCAGTGGAGCACAGTTTATATGACAGAGTCATTTTCCATCTCCAGAGTTATTGGTAAAGTCTCTCTCATCTGTAGAGTGTAAGCTCTTATAGTCAGTAGAGTCCTATTTCACACTAATTTCTGTAAGCTCTTATGGTCAGGTGGGTCCTCTCGCTCCTGTAGTGTGTAGCTCTTATGGTCAGGGGGTACTGTCTCTCTCTTTCGCAAATAAAGTGTAAGGTATAGTCAGTGGCATCCTCTCTGTCTCCTCTCCCCCACAAGTATTTTACAATTTATTTGATGTGAATCAAAATTTGATGGTAAAAGTCAGCAAATTCGTATTTTAAAAGATCTGCTTATCTCAAGTAGCAAGTTATTTGTATGTGGTCAATGGTGGGAACTTGAAGGGGTCTATCTTAATAACTTTACTTCAAGTTTCACCACATGTTATACCTTGAACATTTACCAGATTGAATGGGGACAGGATTCATCTTCTTCAGGCCCGCATACACATTAGATAGCTGAATCTCTCATGACTCCTCTGCTCTGCCAAGTGTTCCTGAGATATTAAGGAGAGCCGCTGTCAATCTCCTCTGACAGCTGCTAAGCTCCGCATGAAACCAAAGTATAGGCCATTGAAATCCATCTGTAAGGGAACATTTTGGAGGGCACCATACACATTAGATGTGTAACATCCCTGGCGGTGTGCTTGCTTAGTGTACCACCTCCCACTATGCACGACCGCAATGTTACCTGTCAGTCCAGCCTGCTAATCTTGCTCCAGTTCATGCTGTGTGCATGCCTCTTGACGGACTGCTTAGGGCGGCGGCCCGGTTACTTCCTGATTCTTATAGCTGCTGTGGGTGCACCCCTAATGCGTCTCCAGCCTATTTCTGTGAGTCACTGGTATTTAAACCTCCTCCATCCAGTAGGAGGTGCCTGAGCAACACCTTCACTCAGTTTGTCTTTGCAACTGTATTGCCAGATCCTGTTATCTCTGACTTCTAGTCTGTTTCCACCACCCTGGGGGCTGCATTCCCAGACCTGTTATCTCTGACTTCTAGTCTGTTTCCACCACCCTGGGGGCTGTATTCCCAGGTTCGTTTTTGTATCTCATTGCAGTAGCAGTTCCTGTCTGAACTTTATCCTAGCCTGTTACCTGTTTATCTCTATGTCCGTACCTTCCCTTTTCCTGCAGTATCTGAACCTGCACCTAACTCCAACTCGTTATCTCTGTACTTGTGTTTGTGAGTTATGTGTCCACTCGCTACTTCATTGTAAGTACCTTGTGTGTATTTGGTTCTGCTTGTCCCTTTTCCCTTCCTCCGTATCTTCCTGTATTTTCCAGTCTGCTCCATGTGAACAGAGCCCTGTCCTCTCTGCCTGCACCTTCAGCCCTGTTCTGCTCTGCCTTTTCCACAACACCTGCGGTTTCGCTCCTCTTTATCTTGCTCACCGCTCCGGTGGTTTCTCTCTGCTCTGACTTACCCACCGCTCCGGCAGTTCCGCTCTGCTCTGCCTGTTCACCGCTCCTGCGGTTTCGCTCCGCTTTGTCTTGCCCACCGCTTTGGTGGTTTCTCTCTGCTCTGACTTGCCCACCGCTCCGGCGGTTTCTCTCTGCTCTGACTTACCCACCGCTCCGGCAGTTCCGCTCTGCTCTGCCTTGTTCACCATACCTGCAGTTTTGCTCCGCTGTCTTGCCCACCTCTCCGGCGGTTTCTCTCTGCTCCGACTTACTCACCGCTCCGGCGGTTTCTCTCTGCTCTGACTTACCCACCGCTCCGGCGGTTTCTCTCTGCTCTGCCTTGTCCACCGCTCCGGCGGTTACGCTCTGCTCTGCCTTGCCCACTGCACCTGCGGTTTTTGCTCCGCTCTGCTTGCTCACCGCACCAGCAGTTCCTCTCTGCTCTGCCTTGTCCTCCGCTCCAGCGGTTTTTTTTACTCTGCTTGTCTACCGCATCTGCGGCTCTGTACCTGTCTCCCTGTCTGTACTGGACCCTATCCAGCCTGAGCTCCAACCTGCTAGTACCTCCCTGTCTGCACTCCAGCCGTGCTTGCCAGTATCTCCCTGTCTGCACTCCAGCCGTGCTTGCCAGTGCCCACCTGTCTGCATACCAGCCGTGCTTGCCAGTGCCCACCTGTCTGCATACCAGCCATGCTTGACACTGCCCACCTGTCTGCATACCAGCCGTACTTGCCAGTGCTCACCTGTCTGCATACCAGCCGTACTTGCCAATACCCACCTGCCTGTATGCCAGTCTAACCTGCCTGTTCCTGCATTCCCCGGTGTGGGTCAACAACTGTGACTGGGGTCTGACCTGGAGTCGCACCTGGTCCCTCTGCTCGGTTCCTCCTTGCTCCACGGAGTCGACTTAGCCACCGTGCGATCTTGGTCAGATCGGGTTGATACTTAGTTACTCCCCTCCAGGCACTCCTCGGTTCATGGTACAGAGGGATCACTAATCACGCTCACGTCAGTCAGTCCAGGCGTGAGCGTAACAAGATGCAGCTTAAATCGGTGGGCTTGGTCAACTTTAATCTGTCTATGAGGATTTCAAAGGGGAAACCTCAAACTAACTAAACTAACCATAGACATTTATGTAATCCTTTTTATAAAGCAAAGAATATCACTGATGTAGAACTGGATGGTCCTAATTTAACTTCTGTATGATATTGCACCCAAAATGGTTACGACAGAATCTTTTATGAAGCGTTTCTGAACATTTCATAGTTTGCATTTAACCCTCCGTCACATACAATAGGCCTGACAGGCACATCTCTTTTACTTTCATTTCTCCTTCCTCACCAGATTGTAAGGAAATCCCCTCCCTCCAGGTAGTCTCCTGTCTCTAGCAGCTCTGTGAAACCTCATACCACAGTTGGATTGCAGAGCTTCAGGAGGACAGATATAACTGCGCTAATCTCTCAGGCTCATTGTATGTTAACACGTCACACTCAATAAGGTTGGTATTTTATGTTTTTATTCATCACAATTATTTATTTAGCTTGTTTTATGAATGTATAGCACAAAGTGTGAGGATATTTCATAGAAATAAGACAGATTATAAAAGAAAGTGTGCTGCTCAGGCATATACAGTAGTTGACTAACACATATTCCTTCTCTTGCTTCAGATTATCTGCTGAAATGGAGAGGAAAATGTACATTTTATCAAAAAACCTTGATGTTGAGGAAGTAACAAACATGTTGTTAGATGATGCAGACCCCACAATGAATGAGGATTTAGGAGAGGAAAGTGAGATTGATTCTCATGATGAGGTGGAAGTATGTGAAGTGGATTCTGAAACAGAGCAAGATGGTGATAGTGATGAGGATGAAGATGTAGAATCTTATTATATGGGAAAAGATAAAAAAAAACAATGGAACAAGAAGCCACTCCAGAAAAAAACGTAGGGAACCTCAAAACATTATTACTCACCTTCCTGCAGTCATAGGAACTGCAAGTAATGCAAAAACTGCAGTTGAATGCTGGAATAGTTTATTCACAGATGACATTCTGGACTCTATTGTCACATATACCAACCAATATATAGACATTATAAGGACAAGTTCATCTGCAACAGAACCAACAAGGCAAAAGGTGAAATAGAACTGCGTGCTTTTTTTTGATTATTATACCTTGCAGGAGCTAATAGGGCAAATAGACAAAGTTTGGAGGAACTTTGGAGTAAAGATGTGGATGGAGTTGAAAAATTTGACCTTGTTATGTCCATAAACAGATTTAAGCTTTTAATTCGTTGCCTTCGGTATGACGACAGAACTACCCGAACCGAACGTAAAACACATGACCGACTTGCTCCAATTCGTGATATATTCCAAAAATTTGTTGAAAACTGTAAAAAAAAGCTATTGCCCTGGGGAGAATCTCTCTATTGACGAAATGCTCCCTGGTTTTCGTGGTAAATGTGCCTTTCGTCAATATATTCCATCAAAGCCTAACAAAAATGGAATAAAAATGTATGCCCTTGTTGATGCCAGTAAGACCTACACTTACAACCTGGAAGTTTATGCAGGAAAACAACCAGAAGGTCCTTACTGTGTCAGCAACAAACCGAGTGATGTTGTAAAAAGACTGGCTGAGCCCTTATTTGGATCGGGTCGCAATATAACAGCTGACAATTGGCTTTCAAATTGTGATCTGATGGATTATCTGAAAATGCAGAAGCTTTCATATGTCGGAACTGTAAGAAAAAATAAAAAAGAATTGCCTACACAGATTGTAAGTGTGAAAGGGAGACAACAGTACAGCAGTATGTTTGCATTCCATAATGGAAAGGTTTTGGTTTCCTATGTACCACAAGCAAAAAAAAATTGTACTTCTTCTATTAACACTTCATGATAATGATGCCATCGATCCTGGGACTGAGGCACAAAAAAAACAGAGATAATTACATTTTATAATGCAACCAAAGGGGGTGTTGATACAGCTGATCAGATGTGCTCAACTTTCAACGTCAGCAGAAACACCAAACGCTGGCCAATGGTCATATTTTTTGCTATGTTGAATTTGGGTGGTATAAATTCACAAGTCATTTACCTTGAAAACAAGCTTGAACAACTCCGTAGACGATTCTATCTGAAAAAATTGGCCCATGAACTAGTGCTTGGAGAGCTACGCAGGAGAAGTATGAAAACAATCGGTATCCCCTCTCACCTTCAAGTTCAGCTCAAAAGATTCCGCCCAGAAGATGATAGTGAAAATTCACCACCTGCACCACCTCCCAAAAGAAGGAGATGCACCACCTGCACCACGGAAAGCAGAATCAGAAGGCTTTCTAATTATGAATGTCACAAATGTCATAATGCAATCTGTCTGACACATGCAAAAATGATGTGTAATTATTTTTCTTTGCTCTGATTGAATATGTGTTTAATAGTACTTAAGGTACCTTAAAATTAAGATTGTTTCCATAAATTTTCTTTGTAGAGTATTTTGACAGAGTCGAACTGGGGACTATTTGGCGGGAGTTTTGAAATGTTTGTATTTCAGAGTTATTAGTTTTATGTTAAGTAAATGGTTTTTTTTGCACCTGATTATGTGTAGTCTCTTTTATTACATCCCTATGAAGGTCACTGATCACTTTTAGAGCACTGAAATTGCAAACACTAGATATTATAGGTATTTTTCTAGCCTGCGCCTGACAGTCACATTGTATGTGAACTCATTAGAACCGATATTGTATGTGACGGAGGGTTAAGAAATCTAGGTGTAAACTAAATTACTCCATTTACAATTACAAGATACCGACTAATTTATCTGACTTTCTATGTTCCCCTCTACTAACTCAGCCATCTGGTCAATGTCTACCTAGGTTGTCGATATGTAGGATAATTTGTTCTGATTCTTGCTGTCAATAGTAGAAAGCTCTAACTTCGAGTGTGTTCACATTTAAAAACTGCTCTGTGCACTCTTGTGTTGCTTCCTTTTAAATCCCCATAAAAGATGATTCAGCTTCAAGGGCCACATTGTAGGATAGCGCCACTCGCAAGAGCTTCAATAATACTTAAGGGTCATCTCCATGCTCAACACTTATGACATATTTTCAACAAATTGTAACCAGTGGCCTCTAGTGGTAACCAGCAACACATTTAGCTTGACACTGTACTTAAAGATTTGGTAGGCTACTAAAATTGTATAAATGATCCAAAAATTATCAATTTTTCTAAGCAGGGGGTGGCAGAAGCATGCATTGCTAGAGTTTATACACAGGCAGTGTAAATGGAAGAAGCTGTGGCTTATTCACATGAGGAGTGCAAAGATTATCACTTTTTGAGAAGAATCAGGAGCTTCTCTTTGATAATTAAACTAACAATAGCTTTTTCATAAGCTGTTCAAAAATTATCTTTTTATTTAGGGATACAAAACAGGTGTACTGTTCTGAATGTGAAGAAGTAATCACTTCATAACTAGTAGTAAAAAAGCATCCCTATTCTGTGATCCACAAAAGATTCTCAATTCACTAAATGATTGAGTAATTACAAAGTCTTTCTTCCAAGCTGTTCAAAATTTATTTTTTTTTAGAGAATAGACACAAGCCTGTATTTTTTCAAAGTGAAGAAGCAAGCTTATTCATAATCTAGCCCTATTTTGTAAGTTTTTTCATGTTTGTTTACCCTTAAGACTGTACATTTTTTATCTACAGAACAGTCTATCATGAAGTTGCATGGTAAAGGATGGAGCTGGAAAGGAGATGTTGGGCATTGTAGGGCCAGCAATGGTAGCCCTGGCAGCAGTAGTACAGCATATCACTATAAAACACAGTAGGAAACCAGGAGATGAGTAGCTGACGTGGCTGTACTGTTCCAGTGGCAGCAGCAGAAGACACAGGGTAGAGAATTTGGACTGAGCAGGCAAGGAGATGTGAAAAGTTTAGCCCTGGCGGCAGCAGTACTGTAATTTCCTATCTCTGCAAAGTAAAATCTGTCTTCATTGTATACAGATTTTAAAAATGATTTGAGAATGTTAAGTGTGAGAGAACAGTCAAGGAGGAGAAAGAAGCAGTTTATTTATAATAATATATATTATGAAGTCTCTTTTCTTCACATGTACTATTAATTTATGAAATAAAAGTTAAAATGATTTTTACACTTTAACTACTAGGTCGCCGAGTAGTTAAACGCACAGAACGAAATTTAGAATAACAGCCAACAGTGTTGCTGTGGCACCTATGATTGTTTAAAGCAACTAGTAAACGAGTTGAAAAACCTTAACCTTTTTTTTTTGCATTTTATATTTTATATATATATATATATATATATATATATATATATATTATTTATTATCATTTTTTTTTAACTATCCCTTCCTCCATCAATGTGCAACATAAATTGCGTAACCCTAAAATGCTACTCTGCAAAGTAGCTACACATACAATAATTTTCTGACCGAAGGTTGAAACAGTTAAAACAATTACAAAAAATTGAACATGTGCTAGTCATTTTGACATTGATGTGCATATGTTTATTCTTTTTGGCATTTTATAGTGCTTTTTCAGGCAAGTTCCAGGTGGATTTTGCTTGAAAGAGGCATTGTGTGCACATACCCTTAGCTCATTTTCTGAGTCAACAGCAGTACATGAAATAGTGTTCAATTTCGCAGGATTGACTATGAAAATTTGATTCAAAGTCAATCGTTTGTTCATCTCTAGTTACTGACCAAAAAAATATAAGTGTGCTGGTGTTTATGGCAACATAATCTATTGTGGACTACAGGAGAAGGAGGTTGTAGATACACGTTAATCACTTTGCCAGATGACCTTTTGGATCCTATCCCTACTTGATGCTAAACAATTACAGCCGAAAGGCTACTTACTTGCCAGCTAATTACACAATTTCTGGTTCTATTCTTTAATTCTCCTGTCATAAGTATTAAAACCCAATTCTTTTGTTCACCATTTGAATCAGCATAATCCCCTACTGTGATAAAACTGCCGTCAATTCAAGACAGATATATTTAATTAGTTTATATGTCCTTAGATTCTAATAAGGAAGGACCATTTATAGTGACAAGTTCTGTCAGTATCCTTCAAGAATTATGGAATCGATAGTCATTTTCAATTCATGAGATGGTCAAAGGTTTATTTATTTTTGGAGCTTTGCAAATTCTAGTCTAAGAATCTAGTTCTAGGAATTAGAACTAAATGTATTCAAAGGATTCAGTCTGATTAATATGTAACTTTTCCAAAATGTGGTGTATGCATTATTCATATCAAATAAATATGAGCAATCTTCAATAGAACATTCTCTTTCACTCTGCTAATGTGTTATTTCCTATCAGCAAAAGAGGTTCAAAGGCTACATTTACACATTACAATTCTTCAAACCAACAAACAAATGAACCTCAACGTATAGTACACAATTGTTACAGCCCTAACGACAAACATCTACAGTATTTCGATTACATATTAGCATATGAAGTCATCTTCTAATATAAATTTTACTTTCTGATTGAAAACACTTTAATGTAATATTTTGATACGTTTTTCTTTTTTTATTTATAAATACTAATGTTGTAGACTATTTACCTATCATTTCATTAATTGTTGATCATTCTGTTCATTTCTTTGGATGATGTAGCACGGCACCTAATGAAATATCTAATTTGCCTAATGTGGATCATCTAATACTCCTCTATAACGTGAATCCATCACTTGATTTCACAATACAAACTGCACAAATTTTTAATTAGATATTTTACACCTGATGAGGTTGGTGCAACTTACTTTGAAACTTTGTTAGAATGGCTGCAAAATCCTAAAATTAAAATGAGAATTTTAGGAATTCAGGTAGAGTTAGATTTATAAAATTCTCATTTGAATGTTATCAGAATGGAAACTTTGACAAAGGAGTATACAAAAATTTCTACATAAATTTTCAGTTTGTATTATGAAATCTGGTAAAAGATCTGCTTAAAAAAATGTGTGAGCCATAATCATGGGCCTTATAGCCTGGTGAATATAGGCATTACCAGCCTATAGAAGTTAATGTTACTAACAATGTATGATTTTTTTATTACAATTTATTATGTTTTTAGGCTGTTGGCATTTATTTCCTTGTGTATTGGAACAACACAAAAAAGCAAGAAAAAAAAGGCAAATTGGATGTAATTTCACACAAAACTCCAAAAATGGGCAGGACAAAATTGTTGGTGCCTTTCCAAAATTGTGAGTAAGCAACTTTAATTCAAGCATATGATGCTCGTTCAAACTCACCTGTGAGTTCAATGCAGTGCCCAATGTCAGGAAGCTGGGCTTTTTTCCTAGGTCATGGGTCTTCCAGCAGCATAATTACCTCAAACATACTTCAAGAAGCACCCAGAAATGGATGGAAACAAAGTGGTGGAGAGTTTTGAAGTGGCCAGCATTGAGTCCAGAACAAAATCCTTTTGAACACCTATGGAGATATAGAATATATAATATTTTTTTATTTATATAGCACCAACATATTCCACAGCACTTTACAATTAAGCGGGGACATGTACAGACTATAAATTCAATACAAGGTAAACAATTTAAACAGTTACATTAGGAATGAGGGTCCTGCTCGCAAGCTTACAATCTACAAGGAAATGGAGGCACATAGTAGGTGAAAAGTACTTGTTATTTCAGGTCTAGCAATTATAATAAATAGGGATTTTCATATAAGGCTGCATGATGCTGTCATCAGCCCATATGTTTAAGTGCAATAATCAAGTATCGAGTGCAGTTATCGTGTGCATGGTGGGTGTGGAGACAGATGACTAGTAGGGAACAGATTCTAAATAATATGTAGAAGGAGGGAACAGGGGAAAGTTAGTTTACTGAGTTGAGGTGGTAGGCTTGTTTAAAGAGATAGGTTTTTAAAGCGTGCTTGAAGACATGGTGGCTAGGCATCAGTCTGATTGTCTGGGGTAGAGCATTCCAGAGAACTGGGGCAGCACGAGAGAAGTCTTGGAGACGGAAGTGCAAGGTTCGGATTATGGGGGGTGTTAGTCGTAGTTCATTTGTAGAACGGAGGGCATGTGTAGGGCAATAGACAGAGATGAGAGAGGAGATAAAAGGCGGTGCAGAACTGTGGAGAGTGTGGGTGAGAGCGATGAGTTTATATTGGACCCTGTAGTGAATGGGTAACCAATGCAATGACGGCCACAAGATGGAGGCATCGGTAAAATGGCTGTACAGAAATAAGGTGAAGAAAGGTCGGATTCTGGAGATGTTTTTAAGATGCAGGTGACAACAGTGGGTGAGTGATCGGATATAGGGAGTAAAGGAAAGTTTAGTGTCGAATATGACCCCAAGGCAGCGGGAGTGTTACTTGGGAGTTATGGTTGAACCCTCCAAGGTAATTTCAATGTTAGGTAGAGTTAGATTAGTAGAGGGGAGAAACACAAGAAGTTCAGTTTCGGGGAGATTCAGTTTATGATAGATGGAGTACATGATGTTAGAGACAGCAGACAAAAAATCCTTGGTATTTTATATTAGGGTAGGGGTGATGTCAGGGGAAGAAGTGTATAATTGGTTGTCATCAGCATAGAGATGATACTGGAACCCAAATCTGCTGATTGTTTGTCCAATAGGGGCAGCATACAAGGAGAGGAGGAGGGGACCTAGGACTGATCCTTGTGGAACTTCGATAGTAAGGGGACGAGGAGAGGAAGAGGAACCGGCAAAAGATACAGTGAAGGCGTGGTAAGAGAAGTAGGAGGAGAATCAGGAGAGAACAGTGTCCTTGTGGCCTATAGAGCGGAGCATACTGAGGAGGAGCTGGTGATCCACAGTGTCAGATGTGGCAGAGAGATGCAGGAGAATCCGCAGGGAGCAATGACGTTTGGAATTAGCTGTTAGAAGATCATTAGAGACTTTAGTGAAGGCAGTTTCAGTGGAGTGTAAAGAGCGGAAACCAGATTATAGAGGGTCAAAGAGAGAGTTATCTGAGAGATAGCGGATTACACAGGAGTGGACCAAGCGTTCCAGGAGTTTAGAGATGAATGGAAGATTAGAGACCGTTATGTAGTTAGCAGTACATTTCTGTTCCAGGATGGCTTTCTAAATAAAGGGGTTATTATGTCATGTTTAAATGAGGAGGGAAAGATACCTGAAGAAAGAGAGAGGTTAAATATTTTAGTCAGGTGAGTGGTGACCACCGGTGAGAATGACAGCAGGAGATGTGACGGAATGGGGTCACTGTTGCAGGTTGTAGGCCGAGAAGAGGCGAGAAGCTGGGTAACTTCTTCTGTGACAGGCTCAAAGATAGCAAGTGAGCTTGAAGTGCAGCAGGGAAGGGGATCCAGGCACTGAGGAGATTGGGCTGACATGTCCTGATTAGAGATGAGCGTTGTTCTACTCGAACTGTTCGCCATTCTCAAATTCGAGCTGTTTTGGGCGGTGTTCGAGCCGGTCGGCGAACACGAACAATTTGAGAAAAATTCGGCTGTTCGAGGTTATGTTCGATAACTGTTCGTGCACCAAAATCATAACTGGATTTTTTCTCAGTAATGATGAAAATTAATGTTAATACGCAGTTTGAGTGTACAGCGGGGCGGGGGGAGGGGCAGGGGATGGATCTCTGCAGGAACAATGAAGATCTCCATTTTTTTTTCTCTTTCCCGCATTTGCAGTGGGGAGGTGCAATCTGTCAGCCTATCAGCAGCGCACACACGGAGCGAAGTGCTTTTTTTCACACAAGCAAGGGCATGTGTGATTGGCAGTGTATGTCACATGTCCTTGCCCTATAAGACCAAGCCATTTTCCCCGTCGCCACCATTTTCTCACTGCTGCAGCTGCGTGTTAGACGGCACCGCTGTTGCTGTGTGCGCTATACCTTGTTAATTTCAAGCCAATTTTCGCACAAATATACAGATAGCTTGGGAGTAGGGAATAGTTGTGATTGCAGTCCTTTTAAGGACTAGGTTACAGCATTTCCTACGACTTTTATCAGGCAGGTCTGTGCTCTTAAATAGATAGATTGTGGGAGTAAAGACTAATTGTAATTGGAGTCCTTTTCAGGACTAGGTTACATCAGTTCCTATTAGTTTTTGCCAGGCAGGTCTGTGCCAGTGCTGTGCAAGTTTTTTTTCACAGCATTTGGCTGAATCTAGCAAAGCTAATCCTTTTTGGCCTATTGCAGAGTGTGTTAGTCAGTGGAGTAGCCTATCTGTGTTGCAAGATATACCACCTGTGTATAGAATACCAATTTTTTTACTGCACCTAGTGAAGTAAAATCTTTTGGGCATAGCATCATTCTATTAGTCCATCTATACTGACCTCCATCAGGTTGCAAACTGAATATAATTTTTTTCTGCATCTAGCTCTGAAAAAATATTTGGGCTTCTAGCGGTGTGTGGGACTTGGTCTATTAGTCCATCTATACTGACCTCCATCAGGTTGCAAATTAAAAATAATTTTTTTCTGCATCTAGCTCTGAAAAAATATTTGGGCTTCTAGCAGTGTGTGGGACTTGGTCTGTTAGTCCATCTATACTGACCTCCATCAGGTTGCAAATTAAAAATAATTTTTTTCTTCATTTATCTCTGAAAAAATATTTGGGCTTCTAGCAGCGTGTGGGACTTGTTCTATTAGTCCATCTATACTGACCTCCATCAGGTTGCAAATTAAAAATAATTTTTTTCTGCATCTAGCTCTGAAAAAATACTTGGGCTTCTAGCAGTGTGTGGGACTTGGTCTATTAGTCCATCTATACTGACCTCCATCAGGTTGCAAATTAAAAATAATTTTTTTCTGCATCTAGCTCTGAAAAAATATTTGGGCTTCTAGCAGTGTGTGGGACTTGGTCTATTAGTCCATCTATACTGACCTCCATCAGGTTGCAAATTAAAAATAATTTTTTTCTTCATTTATCTCTGAAAAAATATTTGGGCTTCTAGCAGCGTGTGGGACTTGTTCTATTAGTCCATCTATACTGACCTCCATCAGGTTGCAAATTAAAAATAATTTTTTTCTTCATTTAGCTCTGAAAAAATATTTGGGCTTCTAGCAGTGTGTGGGACTTGTTCTATTAGTCCTTCTATACTGACGTCCAGCAGGTTGCAAATTGAATATAATTTTTTTCTGCATCTAGCTCTGAAAAAATATTTGGGCTTCTAGCGGTGTGTGGGACTTGGTCTATTAGTCCATCTATACTGACCTCCATCAGGTTGCAAATTAAAAATAATTTTTTTCTGCATCTAGCTCTGAAAAAATATTTGGGCTTCTAGCAGTGTGTGGGACTTGGTCTATTAGTCCATCTATACTGACCTCCATCAGGTTGCAAATTAAAAATAATTTTTTTCTGCATCTAGCTCTGAAAAAATATTTGGGCTTCTAGCAGTGTGTGGGACTTGGTCTATTAGTCCATCTATACTGACCTCCATCAGGTTGCAAATTGAATAAAAAAATTTTCTGCATCTAGCTCTGAAAAAATATTTGGGCTTCTAGCGGTGTGTGGGACTTGGTCTATTAGTCCATCTATACTGACCTCCATCAGGTTGCAAATTAAAAATAATTTTTTTCTGCATCTAACCCAGCCAATAGTTTTGGCCTAATACCACAGTTTGGCCACTCAGCTCTGCTCGGTTACCATCCATTGTTTTTTTGTGCAAACAACTCCAGAGTTGTGAATTAGTTAACCACCAAAATGAGTGGAAAAAGGCCTGCTGCTGGTGGAAAGGGGAATAGGCGTGTTGGGAAGGGGAAAAAAGGTTGTGTCCGTGGGGTAGGTGCAGAAGAAAGACCATCTTCCAGCCAAACTAAAATGTCTACTTCTTTTAGCGGACAATGTGATAAGATCCCTTTCTTACGGCCACGCCAATCGCTACAAATTCCAGATGAGGCACAAAAACAGCAGGTGCTTCAACGGATATCAAGTGCTCCTTTAAGTGGGCTCTCCTCCACATCAACTTCAACATCACAAATACTCCAGTCCTCAAAGGTGTCACCCAAATCGCACTTGCTTCCTCACAGCTCCCAAATCTCCAGCTGCCCGTCTGAGTATGAGGTAGAACAGATGGTTGAGTCTGCAGAGCTGTTTACTCATACTATAGCCTGGGAATCAGAGGTCGACTCCAGCGCTTCTGTGAATCCAGACGAGGAAATGATCTGCACTGATGCCCAGAATCTTTATGAGTCGGATCCAGGACCAGACGCAGAAGGTTCTGACCATAATGTAGACCCTCATTCCCAAACTGTAACTCCTGTTGGTGGAGACAATGAGGAAGACGATGATAAGACTCAAATACCTGATTGGAGCGACAACTTTAGTTTTTTGTCAGGGCAGGAACAGGTTGGCTCTGAGGACGACGGGTGTGATAACGCACAGGGTGATGATGATGAGGTCGGAGATCCCACTTACTGTCAACCCACAGTCAGCCAAGAGATGAGGTCAGCAGAGGAGGTGGAGGAAGATGCTAGTGACGACGAGGTCAGGTTGCGCCTTCCTGGACAGAGACGTAGTACTGGAAGCACGTCAACAACTGCATCCTCAAACACAACTCTGCCTCTCACCACAAGTCGTGGTGGCTCTTCAGGTCGCATGGGTGCTAAGCCTTGCATAGCCTGGGCATTTTTTCAGATCGATAAAGATGACCCAACTCGTGTTATCTGTAACATTTGTCAGCAAAAGCTAAGTAAAGGCCAAAAAATACATAGTTTGAGTACTTCATGCATGAACCGGCACATGGACATGAAGCATAAGTTGCAGTGGGAAGCTCAGTGTGCTACAATGCGGTCTAGCCGGCCGGGCCAACCACCGTCTGCCATATCTTGTGCATCCGCGGCCTCTTCATCCTCTGTGACTGGGGGGACAGCAGTCACACCTGTTTTGGGGCGCAGACCTGCCACCTCTTTACCCGTAACAGCCAGCGTGATTGGCAGGTCATCATTTTCTTTGGAGGTGGTAACACCAGCTGGTCTTGAGCGCTGTCCGACATCGATAGCACCACCTTTGGATCAAGGCAACCTAACATGTCCGCCTGCATCTTCCTCACAGACCGGCAGTTTGCCGGGGACACCCTTATCAACCCCGTCTAAGCACAATAGCCAGCCCTCGGTCCCTCAGATGTGGACAAGTAAAAGACCATTTCCTCCTAGCCATGAGAAAGCTAAGAGGTTGAATTTCACCATCTGCAAGCTCTTGGCTACAGAAATGCTGCCTTTCCGCCTGGTGGACACAGAGGATTTTCGAGACCTTATGTCCGTCGCAGTGCCCCAGTACCAGATGCCCAGTCGGCACTACTTCTCAAAGAAAGGTGTGCCTGCGCTCCACCAGCATGTCGCACACAACATCACCGCTTCTTTGAGAAACTCTGTGTGTGACAGGGTGCATTTCACCACAGACACTTGGACGAGTAGGCATGGACAGGGGCGTTACATGTCGCTGACTGGGCACTGGGTAACTATGGTGACAGCAGGACAAGGGGAGGCTGTCCAAGTCTTGCCGTCCCCACGAGTTGTGCGTCAATCCTCTTTATGTCATTTTTCCTCCACTGCTTCTGCCTCCTCAACCTCCTCTCGGTCTTCCACCTGCACCCAAAGCCTGTCTGGTCATGCCACAAGCTTTCTAACTGCGCAGAAGGGATCCTGCACACCTCCTTACTATGCTGGCAGTAGGGCTCAACGTCATCAGGCGGTTTTTACATTGAAATGTCTGGGAAATGTGAGTCACACAGCTGAGGAGTTGTGGTCAGCTCTGGAGAACCAATTTCATGAATGGTTGTCTCCACTGGACCTGAAACCAGGGAAGGCCGTGTGCGACAATGCTGCAAACCTGGGTGCGGCCCTTCGCCGGGGCAATGTCACACACGTGCCTTGTATGGCTCACGTGTTGAACCTGGTTGTCCAGCAATTTTTAGCCCACTATCCCAGACTAGATGGCCTTCTGCAGAGGGCACGGTCGCTGTGTGCTCACTTCCGCCGTTCGCATCCCGCAGCTCAGCGACTTACATCTCTACAGAAGTCGTTGGGCCTGCCACTTCACCGGCTAAAATGCGATGTGCCTACCCGGTGGAATTCAACTCTGCACATGTTGCAGCGACTGTGGCAGCACCGACAAGCCCTGGTGCAATACGTTCTGACGTATAGCCTGGGCCAACGAGATTCAGAGGTGGGGCAAATCACGCTGGAGGAGTGGTCTCAGATCAGGGACCTATGCACCCTTCTGCACAGTTTTGAAATGGCGACGAAGATGTTTAGTGCTGACGATGCCATTATCAGCATGACTATTCCGGTGATTTACATGCTGGAGCACATGTTAAACAGAATTCGGAGTCAGGTGGTGGCACAAGAGGAGGTGGAGGAAGTAGAGGAGGAGGAGTTGTATGCGGAAGGGCTAACATCTGCAAGGTCCAGACGGTCGGCAGCACCAAGGCGGCAGGCATGTGAGGGTGGGGGAGATGGTTTAACCAGGGCGCATGGTAGCAGCCAAACTAGTGAGGAAGGTGCAGGAGCCCAGGAAGAAGTGGAGGACGAACTGATGGAAGACTCATCAGATGAGGGAGACCTTGATCACATTTCTGTTGTGCGAGGTTGGGGGGAGAGGACAGAGGAAGGAAGCATGATTGTTACCTCGCCACCAACACAACAGGGACTTGGTGCTCCTGGATGCGCAACACACATGAGTGCCTTCTTGCTGCAGTACCTGCAACATGACCCTCGAATTGTGAGAATTAGAAATAATCCTGACTACTGGGTTGCCACACTGTTAGATCCCCGGTACAAAAGTAAATTTGCAGAAATTATTCCTGCCATAGAAAGGGATGCACGCATGCAGGAGTATCAGCAGAGACTGTTGCAGAATCTTACATGTGCTTTTCCACAAAATACCAGTGGTGCACGTAGTGAATCTCACAGTTCCAACTTGCCAACCGTGGGACCGTCAAGTGTTCAGCACTCAAACCGTAACAGAACCACAGTATCTGCTGGTAACATCAATTTTGCGGAATCATTTCACCACTTTTTTAGCCCATCCTTTGCAAGGCCACAGGAGACAAGAAGTCTGACACATAGTCAACGCCTAGAGACGATGGTACAGGAGTATCTCCAAGTAAACATTGAAGCCACGACTGTGTCACTGGACCCTTGCTCTTTTTGGGCTTCCAATCTGGATAAATGGCCGGAGCTAGCCACTTACGCCTTGGAGATCTTGTCATGCCCCGCAGCCAGCGTTCTGTCTGAACGTGTGTTCAGCGCTGCTGGTGGTGTGCTGACAGATAAGCGCACGTGGCTCTCCACTGATAATGTAGACAGACTCACGTTCATAAAGATGAACAAATCATGGATCCGAAACGACTTTTCTACCCCTGTGTCATCCTGGGGAGAGTAAAAGCTTGATGATTGGTTAAAATCACCCTACCAACCGTTTTAAGCTTTCAAATTACTAATCATGTTTATCTGTATCTTGACTGGAAAATAATTTGGGCTTTGTAGCAGTGTGCAGCACTGATCCTATTAGGCCATCTATAATAAGCTTCACCAGATTTAAAATTAAAAATAATTTTTAGCTGCATCTAGCCCGGAAAATAATTTTGGGGCTCCGAGATGCGCAAGACACATAAGTGCCTTCTTGCTGCACTACCTGCAGCATGACCCTCATATTGTCAGAATTCGAAGTAATCATGACTACTGGGTTGCCACACTCTTAGATCCCCCAAACTTTTCGATCAACCTTTTCATTTTAATAAAGACCAAAAAAATGGTCATTTTTGAAATTATAAGCATTAGCAGGTTGTTAGAAACTGAAATCAAACAGTTTTCAACTCAAAACTTTATTCTAGGTGATGTTACATTTTCACATAGGACCCCTTGTTCGAAAGGAGCTTCTGAACTCTCTCGTCCATTGAATTTGTCAGGTTTTGGATGGTTTCTGCTTCAATTGTTTTGCATGAGGACAGAATACCCTCCCAGAGCTGTTGCTTAGATGTGAACTGCCTCCCGCCATCATAGACACTCCTTTTAATGATGCTCCAAAGGTTCTGAATGGGGTAGAGGTCAGGGGAGCATGGGGGTCACACCATAAGTTTGTCCCCTTTTATGCCCATATCAGCCAGAGATGCAGATGTTTTATGTGCAGCATGAGATGGTGCATTATCATGCAGAAAAATGATCTTGCTGTGAAATACACGGTTCTTCTTCTTGAACCATGGCAGGAAGTGCTGTTTGAGAAAATCCACATACATTATGGAGTTCATCTTTAGCGCCTTCAGGGATCCTAAAGGGGCCGACAATCTCTCTCCCCATGATTCCAGCCCAAAACATTACTCCACCTCCTCCTTGTTGGCGCTGTAGCCGTGTTTGCGTGGGGTGTCCATCAACCAGCCATCCTCCACTCCATTCATCTGGACCATCGAGCGCTGCACGGCACTCATCCGTGAACAAAACAGTTTTGAAATCAGTCTTCATGTAATGTTTGGCCCACTGGAGCCGTTTCTGCTTGTGTGAAGTGGATAGAGGAGGTCGACAGGATGGCGTATGCACAGCTGCAAACCTCTGAAGGACCCTGCATCTTGTTGTTCGGGGGACGTTGGAGGCACAAGCAGCTTCAAAAACTTGTCTGCTGCTATGACAAGGCTTTTTTGCCGCTGCTCTTTCAACCTGACGTAATTGCCTGTAGGAAAGAGTCCTCAATTTGCCCTTATCAGCACGCACACGTGTGTACTGTGAATCAGCTACATACTTCTTGATTGCCAAGACACTTCATCCTGATCATCGCACAATGTTGATTGTAGTCATGCCTTGACCTAAACACTCCACAATTTGTTGCTTCTCAGCAGCCGACACATACTTTTTCTTTCCCATTTTGGCAGAAAATGTAGGCTGCTTAATAATGTGAGAGAGCCTTCTTAAGTAGTCTTGCCTTTATTGGACACACCTGCCAAACTAATTAGCACAGGTGTCTGCAATTGCTTACAGTGATATAAAGAGCCCTGACACACATCACCATCAATGAGTTTAACTGACAAACAAACAAATTCTTCCCTTATCACTCCTAAACACTTTTTGCATAATAATTTGGAACGCGGTGTACATGTGCTTTTCCACAAAACACCAGTGGTTCACGTAGTGAATCTTACAGTTCTAACTTGCCAACCGTGGTCTGTATGGAATTGTTCAATAAAGGGCCCAAAATTAAGATAACATAGATGAAGAGGTCTCTATGAATAGGAATTCCTAAGTATTTGATACCCTGTGAGGGCCAGGCAAAGGGAAAGTTGGACTGGATGGAATCCTATATGGATTTAGGGAGGGAGACATCGAGGGCCTCAGACTTCGCTGCATTGATTTTAAAATTTTACCATGTAACAAAGTGATCTATTTCAGCCATAACAGCAGGGATGGATATATGTGATTGAGTGATATATACTAGGACATCATCAGCAAATAGAGAGCACTTGTACTCGGTGCCTCCCACCTCAATCCACCTAATATTGGGGTTATGGCGAATTGATGAGAGCAGGTGCTCCGTCACTAGGATGTATAAGAGAGGGGACAGAGGACATCCCTGCCTTGTCCCATTGGTGATTGTGAAAGGTGATGAAAATGTTCTGACGCACCCCCTGGGCCTTGGGACACCCGGAGCCGGACCCTTTTTGGTGGATGCTGGTGGTTGTAGTCTTCGTGGCGGCGATCCGGTTCCGTGGCTCAGGGCGGTCAAACCAGTGGCGGAACTATTTATGTGGTTTTGATGTTTAAATGTCCGACTACGCCACCCGTGGATTGCGGTCAGAGTGAACCGCCGCTACAGGGCAGACCGCTAAGGCTGGTGTTGTGGGTGCAGCAGAGCGTAGCATAACTCCCCACGGGAGGAGTATAGCCTCAGGGCAGTGTATGCGGAGGATGGGGGTGATGGTGCAGGGCAGCAGCAGTAACGACACGGAGTCAGTGATGCAGTTCAGGGCCTTTACTCACAGTTCTTATTATCCAGACCACGTCTGCAGGTAACGGCTGCCCACGTCGTACTGTGCTCACCAGGTGAGGGGCTCAGACAACTCCCAGATAACTTTGGAGCGCTTCACAGGACCCCCTTTGTGTGTCCTTTGTCTGGCCTTTCTTACCAACACTTCTGTCCGGCTGCCTCGGGCCTCCTCTTGGTAAACTTGGCGCCAGTTTCCCTGACCCTATGTGATGCCTTCCTAGCGGGTGGAGCAAGGGGCTGCGCCACATAAAATGTCAGAGCCTCCGGTTTCTAGCTGAGGGTCGTTTCCTGCCTCCACTAGTTTGGGGACCGGTCTCCCCCTTTGGCCTGACCCCTCCACGCAGGTGGATTCGGGCGTGCGGTGGCGACTCGCCCGTCCGCACCCCTGGGATCCCTTCATTCCTCGTTCCTGGAGCCTTCTCCACTCCTCTTCCTTCCTTCTCCCTCTTGCAGGCCTGGGCCTCTGTTACTAGGCCCGCCTCCGGAGCAGAGCTCATGCAGAGCCCCTGCTCCCTGCCACTTCTGCTCAGACTTCTCTGCACTGAACTAAGATGGTGCCCACCTTTTATACTCCCTTCTCAATGCACCCAGGAACTGCTTCCTCCCTGCTCCTGCACTGCAGGGTTCCCCTTCCTCAGTATTCCCTCCCCCCACTCCAGCCAGGGACAGGGACTGTCGTGCCCATCTCAGGGGCATATTGGTCGCCCTGCCCCACGGCAATGTGGTGTAATGCATGCAGGTGTCGGGTCCTGATCCACACTCCATCCTTATCTGAGAGTGAGATATCACACCTCTGGGTGAGGTGCAATACGTCTGTAGCAACCGAGCCCTCGGTGCTACCGTTCCATTTATCTTCAGCCTAGGTGACGTATTGTGATACAGGGCCGTTATTTTGGCTATAAAAGGGTCCCCTAGACCCCTACCCCAAGCTTTTTAAGAGAATCATATATGGCGTGCCAGGAGACTCTATGGAATGCTTTCTCAGCATCCAACGAGAGTATCTACTTACAAATTTTTAACTGCATCTAGCCCAGGAAATACTTTGTGCCTAGTAGCAGTGTCTGCTAGTCAGCGGATTATCCCGGCTGTTAAGCAAGCTACACCACCTGTAGTTTGGACACTTAATTTTTTCAAAGGAAATGCTTCGGGACCACGGGATACTTAGTGAAGAGCATCAGGAGGCACCCCAAGGCATAGGGGCTGGGACTGGCACTAGGATGCCTTGCGGTGGACAGCCGAGCTCGATCCTTATAAAAGCTTTTTAACTGCAGCAGCTTTAGTGGACGCTACTGGAGCTGGAATTACGCGGCTGCTGGCATGAGACTTGCCCTCCAATAGATCCTTGTAAATGGATTTAAAGTGTATTCATTCAAATTAGAGGGACAATTTAAATTAAAAAGCTTAGAGCTGCCTCCACCACAGGGGGGCTCTCTCGACCCACCAGCGGACAGGCACCAGTATTGGGAGAGGGGGGCTGGCCGTCAGGGTTCACCGCGGCTCTGGCACAAACCCGGCGACACGGAGGTGGCACGGGCAGGAGCGGACTGGCCGTCTCGGCTTCTCACTTTTTGGATTTTAGAAGGGCATGACATGCCTATATCTGTGTCTCCCCCTCCTTTTACTCCTCCACCTCTTTTCTTTTCGCATGACTATATGTACTTGTCACTTTTCCATGTGTTAGTTGTGTCTTCTGAGCAGTTTGTCAGCTTTTGGACACCTTTGAAGGTGTTTTCTATGTGTTTCTATGTGTTTTTGTTTGCCTGCCATTGGTTTTAACGGTGTTCGAAGGTGTTCGACGAACAGTTCGACGAACTGTTCGGCGAACACACGGGTGTTCGACGAACCGAACCGAACTCGAACACTACGGGGGTGGCTCAACACTAGTCCTGATGGATGTGGTTGATTTTTTCTAGGAAATAAGTGGCCAGATCCTCACCGCTGAGGTTGGTGATGGGGGCCTGTGCTTTAGGGCTCAGGAGGGAGTTTAAGGTTTCAAAAAGTAATTTTGGATTGTTGCATAGTAAAGAGATGAGGGTGGTGAAGTATGATTGTTTGGCCAGATGAAGGGCAGAGTTATTGGTTTTGAGCATGAATTTATAGTAAATGAAATCCTCTGCTAAAAGAGATCATCTCCACTGACGCTCAACACACCTTGAGCAACGCTGAAGAAAGTGTGTCTGCATTGTATGCCAGCGTTGGCATTGTCTGTGTCAGGTATTTCTGCATGTAGAAGGTGCTGCTTCATCTAGGGCACTCTTCAGTTTATTATTCTAGTGTGACAATGCTAAGTCTGGACAGGAGAGGGAGGAGATGGGAGCTAAAGATGTGTGTAGATTATCCATAAGCTGCTGGGTATTAATGGTACGTGTATTCCTATAAGTGTGGTAAGTGGGGGTGTCCCAGGTGAGGAGACAATTCTTGACAGAGAAGGAAAGAAGTTTGTGGTCCGAGAGCTGGAGAGGGGAGTTAGTAATGTCATACAGTGAGCAGAGACGGGAGAAGAACAGGTCCAGAGTATTCTCGTCTTCATGCATAGAAGAGTTAGTAAACTGTGAGAGGCCAAATGAGGAGGATAGAGAGAGTAGATGAGAGGCAGATTGGGAGAGGGGATCATTGATGGGGATGTTAAAGTCTTCCATGATGAGGAAGGGGATGTCACAGGATAGAAAGTGAGGAAGCCAGGTTGCAAAGTGATGCAGGAATTGGTGGGAGGAGCCTGGAGAGCGATACACAACCGCCACTTGCAGGGAGAAGGGTTTGAAGAGTCTGACGATGTGGACTTCAAAGAAAGAAACATAAGTGAGGGAATCGGGGGGGATGACCTGGAAAACACATTGTGAGGAAAGGAGCAAACCAACACCTCCACCCTGTCTGTTCTCAAGTCTGGCGGTATGTGAAAATTTCAGCCCACCAAATGAGAGAACAGTAGCAGCAGTTGTGTCTGACTGCTGGATCCAGATTTCTGGAATAGCCAGAAGGTATCTTAAAATTGGTGTTGGGAGAAGGCACCCTTCAAATATGAGAGTTCTTGAGCAATTTGAAAAAGAACAGTGGTCCAAATTCCAGTTGAGAGGTATAAGAAGCTTGTTGATGGCAATAGGAAGCAATTGATTGCAGTTATTAAACATACGTATAACAAAACTTGTGTGATTGCAATAACTTTCTGGTAAAAATACTTCATTTTCTGGAGAACTCTCAAGGCCAACACTTTTATGCCAACTCTTTCAGCCATGACTGTAATATGTGTTTGCCAGTGGACAGAAAGTCTAGCATATATTTTTGCATTCTAAAAAGAAAATAATAAAAATAACTGTTACCAGTTCTATGAATCCCCATGTCGGCGTATATTTTTATATATGCCAGCCATTTCATCTAAGAGATAATATTCCTATGAGTTAAGTCGCCTTAATGTGACAGCTATCATTTTCAGTATTGCACAGAAACTATTTATATAGGTATAAGACAGGTGCCGGAAAGCAACGCACAAAGACCACAAGTAGGGAACAGGCAGGGTTTGATATAACCACTTTATATGTATAACAATTATTTTAAAGGGGTAAGTAACAATGAAAATCAACAATAACTTGGAATAAAAATAAGAAGTCTTTTCAGTAACAGTAAAGATTCTTCCCGCTAAGCCGCAAGTCTCTTCCGGATATAATCAATCAAGTCCCATTGAGCCTCCGACGCACCAACCAGCCCCCTACCAACCTGAAGTCCTAATCCCAACTGTCCCCGGTACTATAGGTGAAAGTTGGAAGTGACCACTCTGCTCTCTCGTGCTGTTCCTCTGCTACTGCTGACGCGCCTCTCATGTCGCAGTCTTCTCTCAGCTCTTCTCAGCTTGACCATCGACGGCAGTCTCTCGGGCTTGGGGCATGGGGGTCCAGACGTCGACTCTTGACAGGCGACGTATGATCAGGCGCAGCTCACTGGCAAGCGGTGGATACCGCGTCGGTACGCCACAACACAGGAAGCCTGCTACTTGTCACATGCCTGACATTTCTCTGATAAGATACCGCTATATCTCTATTACATAGCCTTGCAGAGTGTACTGATGAAGGTTCTTTAACCGAAACGTCTGCTGTATAACACTCTCTGTTTTCTGGCTTATTAAATTGTTTGAAACTTTACCTTGAGTGCCGGGTTTTTGCAATACATATTACTGGAGTTGGACCCTGCCCGAGCACCGTATATAGATAGTGCAGTGATTAACTACTATATTCAGACCTTATCAGGTGACATCCAGCACTTGGGTTATATAAGCCTCTGGCTGAGTCCTGTCATGCTGGGCTCTGCAGCACTTCGAGAGCACATCTGCTCTGCTCTGCAGCTTGGTGCCAAATCTGCCTGTGGTTTGGCATGCAGGGCTTTTATATCCAGGAATTCTTTTCTGGAGGTCACCTGATCATGTCCGTCATCTGAATATACTCCTCTTTCAAATCTTCCATCACAACTTGGTTCCGCTTGATTTCGCATGGCCAGCAGATGGCAGTCCTTCCTCACTAATGGCACATCCTGTAAGAGTTCTCCTGATGTTTCATTGCCTTCTACTACATAGGCAATAATAATTAATTGATAAATAGAATTAGTCTGCATGAGTAATAATTCCAATTCAAAAATGGAAAATGGGCCGGTGCAAAAGTTTGGCATCCTTGAAAATTTGTGTTCTCAGAAAACTTTGACCAAGGTTTCAAATCGTTATTAGCCTGTTAGGGTTATGGCTTGCTCACTATCATTGTTAGGTAAGGCCAGGTGTTGCAAATTTCCCAGCTTTATAAAAACCCAGCCTCCTCTAACCTTGTGCCAAAAAACAGCTGCCATGGGTTCTTCTATGCAGCTGCCTAGCACTCTGAAAGTGAAAAGGATGGAGGCCCACAAAGCAGGAGAAGGCTATCAGAAGATAGCAAAGCATTTTCAATTTGCCCTTTCCTCATTTAGAATTAAGAAATTGCAGTTAACAGGAAAAGTCAAGATAAAGATAAGATTTGAAAAACCAAGCAAAATTTCAGTAAGAGCTGCTCGTAGGATTCCTAGAGAGGCAAATCAGAACCCCCGCTTGACTGCAAAAGACGTTCAGAAAGATTTAGCATTCTCTGGAGTTGTGGTACATTGTTCTACTGCTCAGAAACACCTGCACAAATATGGCCTTCATGGAAGAGTCATCAGAAGACCTCTCCTGCGTTGTAACCATAAAATTCAGAACTCTTTGGCAACAATTATCAAAGGTATGTGTGGATAAAAAAGAGAACAGAATTTAAGGAAACAAACATCTTACCAAAAATTAAGCATGGGAGTGGATCAATCATGCTTTGGGGTTGGGTTTCAGTCAATGGCACGAGGAACATTTCATGGGTAGAGGGCAGAATGGATTCAATGAAATTTCAACAAATTCTTGATGCAAACATAACACAATCTGTTAAAGAGCTGAAGTTGGAAAGAGGATGGCTTCTACAAATGGATAATTATCATAAACACACATCGAAATCCACAACAGACTACCTCAAAAGTCGCAAGCTGAAGGTTTTACAATGGCCCTCACAGTCTCCTGAACTGAACATCATTGAACGTCTATGGCATGTAATAGCAGTGCATGTAACATGACCCAGGGATCTCACAGAATTGGTAGAATTTTCCAAGGAAAAAAATTCTTCAATCGACTACTAAGCTTTTAATGTAATTGTGCGCTGTGCTGTCACTCTAGTGATGCATGACATCATGACATGCACAATGATGACATGGCGCACAGTGATCAAGTCTAATCAAGCCAGAAGCTAAGGCCTAGAGTTAAGAGGTCAAAGAAGAAGCACAAGACAGGTTAGGGAAAAAGAACATTTTTTTTTACTGTTTCCAGGCTTTCTGTGGTGCAGCAAGATGGTCGCTAATTTGCTGAATTTACAAGGAGTGAATTTGAAAATATTCTTTATTCTAGAGAATAAATTTTTTTGTAAAATTCAAGGAGAACTCAATTCCGCTTGAATAAATTCACTCATCTACACTGCTCAAAAAAATAAAGGGAACACTTAAACAACAGAATATAACTCCAAGTGAATCAAACTTCTGTGAAGTCAAACTGTCCACTTAGGAAGCAACACTGATTGACAATCAATTTCACATGCTGTTGTGCAAATGGAATAGACAATAGATGGAATTTATTGGCAATTATCAAGACACCCTCAATAAAGGAGTGTTTCTGCAGGTGGGGACCACAGACCACATCTCAGTACCAATGCTTTCTGGCTGATGTTTTGGTCACTTTTGAATGTTGGTTGTGCTTTCACACTCGTGGTAGCTTGAGACGGACTCTACAACCCACAGAAGTTGCTCAGTTAGTGCAGCTAATCCAGGATGGCACATCAATGCAAGTTGTGGCAAGAAGGCTTGCTGTGTCTGTCAGCATAGTGTCCAGAGGCTGGAGGCGCTACCAGGAGACAGGCCAGTACACCAGGAGACATGGAGGGGGCCTTAGGAGGGCAGCAACCCAGCATCAGGACCGCTACCTCCGCCTTTGTGCAAGAAGGAACAGGAGGAGCACTGCCAAAGCCCTGGAAAATGATCTCCAGCTGGCCACAAATCTGCATGTGTCTGCACAAACGATTAGAAACCGACTCCATGAGGGTGGTATGGGGGCCCAACGTCCACAGATGGGGGTTGTGCTCACAGCCCAAAACTGTGCAGGACGCTTGGCATTTGCCACAGAACACCAGGAATGGAAAAGTCGCCACTTGCGCCCTGTGCTATTCACAGATGAAAGCAAGTTCACACTGAGCACATGTGACAGAGTCTGGAGACGCCGTGGAGAGCGATCTGCTGCCGGCAACATTCTTCAGAATGACCGGTTTGGCAGTGGGTCAGTAATGGTGTGGGGTGGGAATTCTTTGGAGGGCCGCACAACCCTACATGTCCTTACCAGAGGTAGCCTGACTGCCAATAGGTATCGAGATGAGATCCTCACACCCCTTGTGAGACCATATGCTGGTGCAGATGGCCCTGGGTTCTTCCAAATGCAGGACAATGCAAGACCTCATGTGGCTGGAGTGTGTCAACAGTTCCTGCAAGATGAAGGCATTGAAGCTATGCACTGGCCCGCCCGTTACCCAGACCTGAATCCGATTAAGCACATGTGGGACATCATGTTTCGCTCCATTCACTAACTTCACATTGCACCACAGACTGTCCAGGAGTTGGCAGATGCTTTAGTCCAGATCTGGGATGAGATCCCACAGGAGACCATCCTAAACCTCATCAAGAGCATGCCCAGACATTGTAGGGAGGTCATACAGGCACGTGGGGGACACACACAATAATGAGCCTCATTTTGACTTGTTTTAAGGACATTACATCAAAGTTGGATCAGCCTGTAGCGTGTTTTTCCACTTTAATTTTGGGGGTGACTCCAAATCCAGGCCTCCATTAGTTAATAAATTTGATTTCCATTGATGATTTTTGTGCGATTTTGTTGTCAGCACATTCAACTTTGTACACAACAAAGTATTCAATGACAATATTTAATTAGTTCAGATCTAGGATGTGTTATTTGAGTGTTCCCTTTATTTTTTTAGCAGTGTATATTCACATATAAACCGAATAAGTGATAGATGTCTGATTACTAGAGATGAGCGGTGTTCGACTCGAACTGTTCGCCAATCTAAAATTCGAGCTGTTTTGGGGGGTGTTCGAGCCGTTCGGCGAACACGAACGATTTGAAAAAAAATCGGCTGTTCGAGGTTATGTTCGATAACTGTTCGTGCACCAAAATCATAACTGGATTTTTTCTCACTAATGCTGAAAATTAATGTTAATACGCAGTGTGAGTGTACAGCGGGGCAGGGGATGGATCTCTGCAGGAATAATGAAGATCTCCATTTTTTTTTCTCTTTACCGCATTTACAGTGGGGAGGTGCAGTCTGTCAGCCTATCAGCAGCGCACACACGAAGCGAACTGCTTTTTTTCACACAAGCAAGGGCATGTGTCCTTGGCAGTGTATGTTACATGTCCTTGCCCTATAAGACCCAGCCATTTTCCCCGTCGCCACCATTTTCTCACTGCTGCAGCTGCATGTTAGACGGCACCGCTGTTGCTGTGTGCGCTATACTTTGTTAATTTCAAGCCAATTTTCACACAAATCTACAGATAGCTTGGGAGTAGGGAAGAGTTGTGATTGCAGTCCTTTTAATGACTAGGTTACATCATTTCCTACGACTTTTATCAGGCAGGTCTGTGCTCTTAAATAGATAGGTTGTGGGAGTAAAGACTAATTGTAATTGCAGTCCTTTTCAGGGCTAGGTTACATCAGTTCCTATCACTTTTTGCCAGGCAGGTCTGTACCAGTGCTGTGCAAGTTTTTTTTCACAGCATTTGGCTAAATCTAGCACAGCAAATCATTTTTGGCCTATTGCAGAGTGTGTTAGCCAGTGGAGTAGCCTCTCTGTGTTGTAAGCTACATCACGTGTGTATAGAATACAAATTTTTTTACTGCACCTAGTGAAGTAAAACCTTTTGGGCATAGCATCATTCTATTAGTCCATCTATACTAACCTCCACCAGGTTGCAAATTCAATATAATATTTTTCTGCATCGAGCTCTGAAAAAATATTTAGGCTTCTAGCAGAGTGTGGGACTTGGTCTATTAGTCCATCTATACTGACCTCCATCAGGTTGCAAATTCAATCTAATTTTTTTCTGCATCTAGCTCTGAAAAAATATTTCAGCTTGTAGCAGTGTGTGGGACTTGTTCTATTAGTCCATCTATACTGACCTCCATAAGGTTGCAAATTAAAAATATTTTTTATCTGCATCTAGCTCAGAAAAAATATATAGGCTTCTAGCAGTGTGTGGGACTTGGTCTATTAGTCCATCTATACTGACCTCCATCAGGTTGCAAATTCAATCTAATTTTTTCTGCATCTAGCTCTGAAAATGTTTAGGCTTCTAGCAGTGTGTGGGACTTGGTCTATTAGTCCATCTATACTGACCTTCATCAGGTTGCAAATTCAATCTAATTTTTTTCTGCATCTAGCTCTGAAAATATTTAGGCTTCTAGCAGTGTTTGGGACTTGGTCTATTAGTCCATCTATACTGACCTCCATCAGGTTGCAAATTTAATCTAATTTTTTTCTGCATCTAGCTCTGAAAAAATATTTAGGCTTCTAGCAGTGTGTGGGACTTGGTCTATTAGTCTATCTATACTGACCTCCATCAGGTTGCAAGTCCAATCTAATTTTTTTCTGCATCTAGCTCTGAAAAAATATTTAGGCTTCTAGCAGTGTGTGGGACTTGGTCTATTAGTCCATCTATACTAACCTCCACCAGGTTGCAAATTAAATATAATTTTTATCTGCATCAAGCTCTGAAAAAATATTTAGGCTTCTAGCAGTGTGTGGGACTTGTTCTATTAGTCCATCTATACTGACCTCCATCAGGTTGCAAATTAAAAATAATTTTTTTCTGCATCTAGCTCTGAAAAAATATTTGGGCTTCTAGCAGTGTGTGGGACTTGGTCTATTAGTCCATCTATACTGACCTCCATCAGGTTGCAAATTAAAAATAATTTTTTTCTGCATCTAGCTCTGAAAAAATATTTGGGCTTCTAGCAGTGTGTGGGACTTGGTCTATTAGTCCATCTATACTGACCTCCATCAGGTTGCAAATTAAAAATAATTTTTTTCTTCATTTATCTCTGAAAAAATATTTGGGCTTCTAGCAGCGTGTGGGACTTGTTCTATTAGTCCATCTATACTGACCTCCATCAGGTTGCAAATTAAAAATAATTTTTTTCTTCATTTAGCTCTGAAAAAATATTTGGGCTTCTAGCAGTGTGTGGGACTTGTTCTATTAGTCCTTCTATACTGACGTCCAGCAGGTTGCAAATTGAATATAATTTTTTTCTGCATCTAGCTCTGAAAAAATATTTGGGCTTCTAGCGGTGTGTGGGACTTGGTCTATTAGTCCATCTATACTGACCTCCATCAGGTTGCAAATTCAATATAATTTTTATCTGCATCTAACCCAGCCAATACTTTTGGCCTAATACCACAGTTTGGCCACTCAGCTCTGCTCGGTTCCCATCCATTGTTTTTTTCTGCAAACAACACCAGAGTTGTCAATTTGTTAACCACCAAAATGAGTGGAAAAAGGCCTGCTGCTGATGGAAAGGGGAATAGGCGTGTTGGGAAGGGGAAGAAAGGCTGTGTCTGTGGGGTAGGTGTTAAAGCAACAGTAACATCTGCAGAAGAAAGACCATCTTCCAGCCAGACTAAAATGTCTACTTCTTTTAGCGGACAATGTGATAAGATCCCTTTCTTACGGCCATGCCAATTGCTACAAATTCCAGATGAGGCACAAAAACAGCAGGTGCTTCAACGGATATCAAGTGCTCTTTTAAGTGGGCTCTCCTCCACCTCAACTTCAACATCACAAATACTCCAGTCCTCAGAGGTGTCACCCCAAACGCACTTGCTTCCTCACAGCTCCCAAGTCTCCAGCTGCCCGTCTGAGTATGGGGTAGAACAGATGGTTGAGTCTGAAGAGCTGTTTACTCATACTATAGCCTAAGAATCAGAGGTCGGCTCCAGAGCTTCTGTGAATCCAGACGAGGAAATGATCGCCACTGATGCCCAGAATCTTTATGAGTCGGATTCAGGACCAGACACAGAAGGTTCTGACCATAATGTAGACCCTCGTTCCCAAACTGTAACTCCTGTTGGTGGAGACAATGAGGAAGACGATGATGAGACTCAAATACCTGATTGGAGCGACAACTTTAGCTTTTTGTCAGGGCAGGAACAGGTTGGCTCTGAGGACGACGGGTGTGATAACACACAGGGTGATGATGATGAGGTTGGAGATCCCACTTACTGTCAACCCACAGTCAGCCAAGAGATGAGGTCAGCAGAGGAGGTGGAGGAGGATTCGAGTGACGATGAGGTCATGTTGCGCCTTCCTGGACAGAGACGTAGTACTGGAAGCACGTCAACAACTGCATCCTCAAACACAACTCTGCCAATGAACAAAAGTCGTGGTGGCTTTTCAGGTCGCATGGGTGCTAAGCCTTGCATAGTCTGGGCATTTTTTCAGATCGATAAAGATGACCCAACTCGTGTTATCTGTAACATTTGTCAGCAGAAGCTAAGTAGAGGCCAAAAAATACAAAGTTTGAGTACTTCATGCATGAACCGGCACATGGACATGAAGCATAAGTTGCAGTGGGAAGCTCACTGTGCTACAATGCGGCCTAGCCGGCCGGGCCAACCATCGTCTGCCCCATCTTGTGCATCTGCGGCCTCTTCATCCTCTGTGACTGGGGGGACAGCAGTCACACCTGTTTTGGGACGCAGACCTGCAACCTCTTTATCTGCAACAGCCAGCGTGATTGTCAGGTCATCATTTTCTTTGCAGGTAGTAACACCAGCTGGTGTTGAGCGCTGTCTGACATCGATAGCACTACCTTTGGATCAAGGCAACCTAACATGTCCGCCTGCATCTTCCTCACAGACTAGCAGTTTGCCGGGGACACCCTTCTCAACCCCGTCTAAGCACAACAGCCAGCCCTCGGTTCCTCAGATGTGGACAAGTAAAAGACCATTTCCTCCTAGCCATGAGAAAGCTAAGAGGTTGAATTTCACCATCTGCAAGCTCTTGGCTACAGAAATGCTGCCTTTCCGCCTGGTGGACACAGAGGATTTTCGAGACCTTATGTCCGTCGCAGTGCCCCAGTACCAGATGCCCAGTCGGCACTACATCTCAAAGAAAGGTGTGCCTGCGCTCCACCAGTATGTCGCACACAACATCACCGCTTCTTTGAGAAACTCTGTGTGTGACAGGGTTCATTTCACCACAGACACTTGGACGAGTAGGCATGGACAGGGGCGTTAGATGTCGCTGACTGGGCACTGGGTAACTATGGTGACAGCAGGACAAGGGACTGCTGTCCAAGTCTTGCCGTCCCCACGAGTTGTGCGTCAATCCTCTTTATCTTAAAGTTCCTCCACTGCTTCTGCCTCCTCAACCTCCTCTCGGTCCTCCACCTGCACCCAAAGCCTGTCTGGTCATGCCACATGCTTTCTAACTGCGCAGAAGGGATCCTGCACACCTCCTTACTATGCTGGCAGCAGGGCTCAACGTCATCAGGTGGTTTTTACTTTGAAATGTCTGGGAAATGTGAGTCACACAGCTGAGGAGTTTCATTAATGGTTGTCTCCACTGGACCTGAAACCAGGGAAGGCCGTGTGTGACAATGCTGCAAACCAGGGTGCCGCCATTCGCCGGGGCAATGTCACACACGTGCCTTGTATGGCTCATGTGTTGAACCTGGTTGTCCAGCAATTTTTAGCCCACTATTCCGGACTAGATGGCCTACTGCAGAGGACACGGTCGCTGTGTGCTCACTTCCGCTGTTCGCATCCCTCAGCTCAGCAACTTACATCTCTACAGAAGTCATTCGGCCTGCCGCTTCACCGATTAAAATGCGATGTGCCTACTCAGTGGAATTCAACTCTACACGTGTTGCAGCGACTGTGGTAGCACCGACAAGCCCTGGTGCAATACGTTCTGACGTATAGCCTGGCCAACGAGATCCAGAGGTGGGGCAAATCACGCTGGAGGTGTGGTCTCAGATCAGGGACCTATGCACCCTTCTGCACAGTTTTGAAATGGCGACGAAGATGTTTAGTGCTGACGATGCCATTATCAGCATGACTATTCCGGTGATTTACATGCTGGAGCACATGTTAAACAGAATTCGGAGTCAGGTGGTGGCACAAGAGGATGTGCAGGAAGTAGAGGAGGAGGAGTTGTATGCGGAAGGGCTAACATCTGCAAGGTCCAGACGGTCGGCAGCACCAAGGCAGCAGGCATGTGAGGGTGGGGGAGATGGTTTTACCAGGGCGCATGGTAGCAGCCAAACTAGTGAGGAAGGTGCAGGAGCCCAGGATGAAGTGGAGGACGAACTGATGGAAGACTCATCAGATGAGGGAGACCTTGATCACATTTCTGTTGTGCGAGGTTGGGGGGAGAGGACAGAGGAAGGAAGCATGATTGTTACCTCGCCACCAACACAACAGGGACTTGGTGCTCCTGAATGCGCAAGACACATGAGTGCCTTCCTTCTGCACTACCTGCCACATGACCCTCGAATTGTGAGAATTAGAAATAATCCTGACTACTGGGTTGCACACTGTTAGATCCCTGGTACAAAAGTAAATTTGCAGAAATTATTCCTGCCATAGAAAGGGATGCACGCATGCATTAGTATCAGCAGAGACTGTTGCAGAATTTTACATGTGCTTTTCCACAAAATACCAGTGGTGCACGTAGTGAATCTCACAGTTCCAACTCGCCAACCGTGGGACCGTCGAGTGTTCAGCACTCAAAACGTAACAGAAACACAGTATCTGCTGGTAACATCAATTTTGCGAAATCATTTCATCACTTTTTTAGCCCATCCTTTGCAAGGCCACAGGAGACAAGAAGTCTGACACATAGTCAACGCCTAGAGACGATGGTACAAGAGTATCTCCAAGTAAACATTGAAGCCATGAATGTGTCACTAGACCCTTGCTCTTTTTGGGCTTCCAATCTGGATAAATGGCCGGAGCTCGCCACTTACGCCTTGGAGATCTTGTCATGCCCCGCAGCCAGCGTTCTGTCTGAACGTGTGGTCAGCGCTGCTGGTGGTGTGCTGACAGATAAGCGCATGCTGCTTTCCACTGATAATGTAGACAGACTCACGTTCATAAACATGAACAAATCATGGATCCGAAATGACTTTTCTACCCCTGTGTCATTCTGGGGAGAGTAGAAGCTTGATGATTTGTTAAAATCACCTCACCAACCGTTTTAATCTTTAAAATTACTAATCATGTTTATCTGTATCTTGGCTGGAAAATAATTTGAGCTTTGTAGCAGTGCGCAGTACTGATTCTATTAGGCCATCTACACTAAGCTCCACCAGATTTAAAATTACTAATCATGTTTATCTGCATCTTGGCTGGAAAATAATTTTAGCTTAGTAGCAGTGTGCAGTACTGATTCGATTAGGCCATCTATACTAAGCTCCACCAGATTTAAAATTACTAATCATGTTTATCGGTATCTTGGCTGTAAAATAATTTGGGCTTTGTAGCAGTGTGCAGTACTGATTCGATTACGCCATCTTTACTAAGCTACACCAGATTTAAAATTACTAATCATGTTTATCTGTATCTTGGCTGGAAAATAATTTGGGCTTTGTAGCAGTGTGCAGTACTGATTCTATTAGGCCAACTATACTAAGCTCCACCAGATTTAACTTTACTAATCATGTTTATCTGTATCTTGGCTGGAAAATAATTTGGGCTTTGTAGCAGTGTGCAGTACTGATTCTATTAGGCCATCTATACTAAGCTCCACCAGCTTTCAAATTAATAATAATTTTTAGCTGCATCTAGCCCGGAAAATAATTTTGGGGCTCCTAGATGCGCAAGACACATGAATGCCTTCTTGCTGCACTACCTGCAACATGACCCTCAAATTGTCAGAATTCAAAGTAATCCTGACTACTGGGTTGCCACACTCTTAGATCCCCCACACTCTCCGATCAACCTTTTCATTTTAAGAAAGAAAAAAAAAATTATCATTTTTGAAATTATAAGCATTAGTAGGTTATTAGAAGCTGAAATCAAACAGTTTTCAACTCAAAACTTTATTCTAGGTGATGTTACATTTGCACATAGGACCCCTTGTTCGAATGGAGCTTCTGAACTGTATCGTCCATTGAATTTGTCAGGTTTTGGATGGTTTCTACTTCAATTGTTTTGCATGAGGACAGGATACCCTCCCAGAGCTGTTGCTTAGATGTAAACTGCCTCCCGCCATCATAGACACTCCTTTTGATGATGCTCCAGAATTTCTGAATGGGGTTGAGGTAAGGGGAGCATGGGGGTCACACCATAAGTTTGTCCCCTTTTATGCCCATATCAGCCAGAGATGCAGATGTGTTATGTGCAGCATGAGGCGGTGCATTATCATCCATGCAAATGATCTTGCTGCGGAATACACGGTTCTTCTTCTTGAACCATGGCAGGAAGTGCTGTTTGAGAAACTCCACATACATTATGGAGTTCATCTTTACCCCTTCAGGGATCCTAAAGGGGCCGACAATTTCTCTCCCCATGATTCCAGCCCAAAACATTACTCCACCTCCTCCTTGTTGGCGCCGTAGACGTGTTAGCGTTGGGTGTCCATCAACCAGCCATCGTCCACTCCATCCATCTGGATCATCGAGCGTTGCACGGCACTCATCAGTGAACAAAACAGTTTTGAAGTCAGTCTTCATGTATTGTTTGGCCCACTGGAGCCGTTTCTGCTTGTGTACAGTGGATAGAGGAGGTCGACAGGATGGCTTACGCACAGCTGCAAACCTCTGATGGACCCTGCATCTTTTTGTTCGGGGGACGTTGGAGGCACCAGCTGCTTCAAAAGCTTTTTTGCCGCTGCTCTTTTAACCTGACGTAATTGCCTGTAGGAAAGAGTCCTCAATTTGCCCTTATCAGCACGCACACGTGTGTACTGTGAATCAGCTACATACTTCTTGATTGTGCGATGATCAGGATGAAGTGTCTTGGCAATGTTGATTGTAGTCATGCCTTGACCTAAACACTCCACAATTTGTTGCTTCTCAGCAGCCGACACATCCTTTTTCTTTCCCATTTTGGCAGAAACTGTAGGCTGCTTAATAATGTGGGACAGCCTTCTTAAGTAGTCTTGCCATTCATTGGACACACCTGCCAAACTAATTAGCACAGGTGTCTGCAATTGCTTACAGTGATATAAAGATCCCTGACACACATCACCATCAATGAGTTTAACTGACAAACAAACAAAGTATTCCCTTATCTCCCTTAAACACTTTTTGCATAATAATTTGGAACACAGTGTACATGTGCTTTTCCACAAAACACCAGTGGTTCACGTAGTGAATCTTACAGTTCTAACTTGCCAACCGTGGTCTGTATAGAGTTGTTCAATAAAGGGCCCAAAATTAAGATAACATAGACGGGAGAGGTCTCTATGAATAGGAATTCCTAAGTATTTGATACCCTGTGAGGGCAAGGCAAAGGGAAAGTTGGACTGGATGGAATCCTGTATGGATTTGCGGATGGAGAAATTGAGGGCCTCAGACTTCGCTGCATTGATTTTAAAATTTGACCATGTAACAAAGTGATATATTTCAGCCATAACAGCAGGAATGGATATATGTGATTGAGTGATATATACTAGGACATCATCAGAAAATGCAGAGCACTTGTACTCGGTGCCTCCCACCTCAATCCACCTAATATTGGGGTTATGGCGAATTGATGAGAGCAGGTGCTCCGTCACTAGGATGTATAAGAGAGGGAACAGAGGACATCCCTGCTATGTCCCATTGGTGATTATGAAAGGTGATGAAAATGTTCTGACGCACCCCCTGGGCCTTGGGACACCCGGAGGCGGACCCTTTTTGGTGGATGCTGTTGGTTGTAATCTCCGTGGCGGCGACCCGGTTCCATGGCTCAGGGTTGTCAAACAAGAGGCGGAACTATTTATGTGGTTTTGATGTTTAAATGTCCGACTACGCCACCCGTGGATTGCGGTCAGAGTGAACCGCCGCTGCAGGGCAGACCGCTGAGGCTGGTGTTGTGGGTCCAGCAGAGCATAGTATAACTCCCCACTGGAGGAGAGTAGCCTCAGGGCAGTGAATGCGGAGGATGGGGGAGATGGTGCTGGTCAGCAGCAGTAACGACACGGAGTCAGTGATGCAGTCCTGGGCCTTTACTCACAGTTCTTATTATCCAGACCACTTCTGCAGGTAACGGCTGCCCACGTCGTACTGTGCTCACCAGGTCAGGGGCTCAGACAACTCCCAGATAACTTTGGAGCGCTTCACAGGATCCCCTTTGTGTGTCCTTTGTCTGGCCTTTCTTACCAACGCTTCTGTCCAGCTGCCTCGGGCCTCCTCTTGGTAAACTTGGCACCAGTTTCCCTGACCCTATGTGGTGCCTTCCTAGCGGGTGTAACGAGGGGCTGCGCCACATAAAATGTCACAGCCTCCGGTTTCAAGCAGAGGGTCGTTTCCTGCCTCCACTAGTTTCGGGGACCAGTCTCCCCCTTTTGTCTGACCCCTCCACGCAGGTGGATTCGGGCGTGCGGTGGCGACTCGCCCGTCCGCACGCCTGGGATCCCTTCGTTCCTCGTTCCTGGAGCCTTCTCCGCTCCTCTTCCTTCCTTCTCCCTCTTCCAGGCCTGGGCCTCTGTTACTAGGCCCGCCTCTGGAGCAGAGCTCATGCAGGGCCCCTGCTCCCTGTCACTTCTGCTCAGACTTCTCTGCACTGAACTAAGATGATGCCCAACTTTTATATTCCCTTCTCAATGCACCCAGGAACTGCTTCTTCCATGCTCCTGCACTACAGGGTTCCCCTTCCTCGGTGTTCCCTCCCCCCACTCCAGCCAGGGACAGGGACTGTCGTGCCCATCTCAGGGGCATATTGGTCGCCCTGTCCCACGGCAATGTGGTGTAATGCATGCAGGTGTCGGGGTCCTGATCCACACTCCATCCTTACCTGAGAGTGAGATATCACACCTCTGGGTGAGGTGCAATACCTCTGTAGCAACCGAGCCCTCGGGATGCTACAGTTCCATTCATCTTCAGCCTAGGTGACGTATTGCGATACAGGCCCGTGATTTTGACTATAAAAGGGTACCCTAGACCCCTACCCCAAGCTTTTTAAGAGAATAATATATAGCGTGCCAGGAGACTCTATGGAATGCTTTCTCAGCATCCAACAAGAGTATCTAATTACAAATTTTTAACTGCATCTAGCCCAGGAAATACTTTGTGCCTAGTAGCAGTGTCTGCTAGTCAGCAGATTATCCCAGCTGTTAAGCAAGCTACACCACCTGTAGTTTGGACACTTAATTTTTTCAAAGGACATGCTTCGGGACCCCGGGATACTCAGTGAAGAGCATCAGGAGGCACCCCAAGGCATAGGGGCTGGGACTGGTGGTAGGACGCCTTGCGGTGGACCGCCGAGCTCGATCCTTATAAAAGCTTTTTAACTGCAGCAGCTTTAGTGGACGCTACTGGAGCTGGAATTACGTGGCTGCTGGCATAAGACTTGCCCTCCAATAGATCCTTGTAAAAGGATTTAAAGTGTATTCATTCAAATTAGAGAGACAATTTAAACTAAAAAGCTTAGACCTGCCTCCACCACAGGGGGGCTCGCTCGACCCACCAGCGGACAGGAACCAGTATTGGGAGAGGGGAGCTGGCCGTCAGGGTCCACCGCAGCTCTGGCATAAAGCCGGCGACACGGAGGTCGCACTGGCAGGAACGGACTGGCCGTGTCAGCTTCGCACTTTTTTGGTTTTAGAAGGGCATGACATGCCTATATCTGTCTCCCCCTCCTTTTACTCCTCCACCTCTTTTCTTTTCGCATGACTATATGTACTTGTCACTTTTCCATGTGTTAGTTGTGTCTTCGGAGCAGTTTGTCAGGTTTTGGACACCTTTGAAGGTGTTTTCTATGTGTTTCTATGTGTTTTTGTTTGCCTGCCATTGGTTTTAACGGTGTTCGAAGGTGTTTGACGAACAGTTTGATGAACACACAAATTATTCCTTCCAAAAACCATATTAAGGACCAGGGGTCACTCACTATGGGTGGAAGTAAGGTGATTCTGGCAGTTAAATAGGAAAGGGTTCTTTATACTTAAAACATTCAGAATGTGGAATGCCCTATCACAAGAGGTAGTAATGGCAGACACAATAACAGCTTATAAAAAAGACATGGATGATTTTCTGAGTACAAATAACATTGTGGGTTATAGTTAATTTAGTGAAAAAATGTATAAGTGGTGGAGAAAGGTTCAACTTGATGGACCTAGGTCTTTTTTCAACCTATGTAACTATGTAACAAATAGCAAGGTAAAGACGGGAAACTGCATCACTATGTGCAGTTCAGGAGGATTCTGCCTTAGTGGGGTCTCTCAGTGGTCGACACAATGATTCTGCTGCCGGAAAATTGTGCCAGCCCCCCAGAGATATCTCAAATTGCCACCTGAGGCAAGATACTCATCATATCTCATGGCAGATGTAGTCATGGGAAAGGGGGTCTTTAAACTTTTTGTGATGAAGTAAGTTCCAAGGGTATAGGCCCCTCAGCAATCAGAAATCCATCATGCATTCTGTGGATAGGTAATAAATGTCCTTTGTGGAGTAATCCTTTTTGTATCATGTTAAAATGTAATATTGAGAGGCAATAAAGTCCCCTGCACAATATTATACATGCAGAGTTAAAGTATTCATTGTACACTATATAAAAATGATTCGCTTAAGAATAAAGCTTCCCTTTGACCATGGCAGTGGCACAAAATTAATAAGTTGCTACAAACCTTTAAATTTAAAATGATAAATGAACAGATTAAGGATTTGATTCTTCTTAAATAAATATACTGAGAATACCACTGTGAATATAAAATTGCAATTTTAATTAATAACTATGGTGTTTTTCACAAAGCCAGGGCTTTTTTATCTGCTTACCTGTGAAGTCAGCTAGTAAAAGGCAGTTTGGCCAGCGGGACTTAAAATGGTGCTAAGCAACGAGCTCTGGGCTTGATTAATTGCAAGAGACTCATCTATTTTCTCTTTTGAAAGTGAGTAAAGTAGATAGCTATAAGGTCAGATGTATTAAAATATGATAGACCTCCTGCTTTCTCACATTTTATGAGTAAAATAAACACATTTTTTTCCCAAAAAGTACAATACTGTAAAAACCATAATTAGGACAGCAAAGGCTGAACAGTGTGAAATAATAACCTTTTATCTTTGCCGACTCTGCCTGTTGCAACACATACTCGCTAATTGCATTCATAATTAAAAATTGATCATCTTGAAACATTTTATCTTATATTATAAAAAACTGTTACTGATTTTGGAATGATTTTTTTTCATTGCATATCAATATTATATTCCACTGTATTGAAGATAAAAGTAAAATTATGAATACAGGGTCACGATCAGGGAGTAACTGTAGGGGGGTATTTTAAACTTTTCTTTTTAATTACCTGTTTGTAGTGGAAAGGAGGCAGAAAAAGATGGAAAAAGTAGAAAAGAAGCATCTTTTATTTGCAGTAGCAGAATACATTCGCTAACAGGATCACAACTCTGCTTGACTCTACATCTGCTCTAGGCAGGGTTCCTTCACAAACTGCCTTGTGAGTAAACAGTATGACCCTACTTTATCTTTAACATCCTGATTCCTGAGGACCACAAACTGTGATAAATGCATTCACATTAGATATTTTTTACACATATTCTTACAGCTGCGTTATTGAATGAGCCATTCTCATATCTGTAAGCATAGTCTGTCCATTGATGCTGCTGTATGGATGAAAATACATAAATACCTGGTGTCCATGCTTTGTTAGTACCCAAAATATAAAATCTGGGGAGTAAATCTAAAGAAACACTCAAACAATTGTTTATTTTTCATACATAGCTTCTTATACGTTATATTAAGTATGTGGATATATGGAGGTCATTTGGACAATACAAAGTCTGTTTGCATTAAAGAGCCTGAAATCCAAACCTAATCACATCAATTTAACTGTCAATGGGGCCATGGAATATAATAATATGAATGGAATTCAAATGAACTTTGTGTTTTGAGTTTGTGCTTTTTCTCTTGCTTGTCATGAGTCATGAAAAAAAAAGTCACATTTTTCTCACAAAAATGATTTAGCCCCAAAATTTGCATTTTCACATGGGTACCAGGAAAAATTTCACCATACAATTTGTTGTGCAAATTCTCCTGAGTACTCTGATCCCCCATATGAGGGAGTAAACTACTGTTTAGATGTAAGGCAAGGCTTGTAATCTAATGAGCGCCATTTGACTGTTTGAATGTAAAATTTGCTGGAATAATTAGCGGACGCCGTGTTATGTTTGGAGAGCTTCTCATGTGCCTAGAGAGTAGAAACCCTCACAAATGATCCCATTTTGGAAACTAGACCTCCCAAGGAATGTTCATGGGTGCACGGTGACCACCTTGAACCCCCAGGTGCTTCACAGAAGTTTAAAATGTTGAGCCGTAACAATAAAAAAATCAAATTTTTACCACAAAAATGTTCTTTTAGCTCCTAATTTTGCATTTTCACAAGGGTAGCAGGAGAAAATGGAACCCAAAATTTGTTATTCATGTTCTATTGAGTAAGCAGACAAACTACTGTTTGGGCATGTGAGGAGCTGCCCACTTACTATAAACTATGAGTGTTTTCCATCACGGGGCACCGGTTCTGTCAATATTATTATTATGTTTTATTAGTGATTTATTTGTTATATTTTATATAGTTCTGCTTGCTCGTCAGTATGTGCACTACATTCACTTGTAAAGTGTCCAGCATTTCATTAATCTTATTAGTGATTTGTTTGCTCATCAATTCAGCTTCAGGAATCAATGCTTCCATTCAATGACCATATTTCAGGAGCCTTAAACATTGTTCTCTGAGAGGGCCATCACCACAGGGGTCACCAGTGATGGGCATCAGAAAGATTTTTCATTCTTAGGCTGCCCACGATGTATTTTTGGTGCGTATTTTGGTGCATATTTGCAGCGCGTAAACGCTCCAGAAACGCATTGCATACTTTATCCCATGACTTCCTATGACATTCTGCAAGTTCTGTGCACATGGTCAGGATTTTTTCTGCACAGATTTTACTCACAGAAAAAGTACAGACATGACCAATTCTTGTGCGTTTCTGCATGCGTATTTGCCTATACAATGCATTGGAAAAGTGCATGGTAAATATGCATGCAAAAATGCATCAAATATGCGTCAAAAACGCATGTAAAAACCGCATGCGTTTTTCTGCCAAGGAGATGCAGAAAGGCTCAGGAAAATTTCTGCTTCATTTCTGCATCGTGGGCACTAAGCCTCACAGCTAAAATCAAATGTCTAAAGGGGAGGGGGCTGATCCCAGGGAGGGAGAAAAGAGAAGCCAAATGTTTAGTGGGCAGTTGGTGGAATGTCGTCGAAAGGGAGAAAATCTAATCTGAAGACCATGGATGGATCAATGGGATATGGAAAACAGTACCGACTGGGCTGTATAAATGTGCTACAGTTGTAGGATGTCGTCGGAATTTAAACTTTCTTAACCCTCCGTCACATACAATAGGCCTGACAGGCACATCTCTTTTACTTTCATTTCTCCTTCCTCGCCAGATTGTGAGGAAATCCCCTCCCTCCAGGTAGTCTCCTGTCTCTAGCAGCTCTGTGAAGCCTCATACCACAGTTGGATTGCAGAGCTTCAGGAGGACAGATATAACTGCGCTAATCTCTCAGGCTCATTGTATGTGAACACAATAAGGTTGGTATTTTATGTTTTTATTCATCACAATTGTTTATTTAGCTTGTTTTATGAATGTATAGCACAAAGTGTGAGGATATTTCATAGAAATAAGCAGATTAAAAAAGAAAGTGTGCTGCTCAGGCATATACAGTAGTTCCCTAACACATATTCCTTCTCTTGCTTCAGATTATCTGCTGAAATGGAGAGGAAAATGTACATTTTATCAAAAAACCTTGATGTTGAGGAAGTAACAAACATGCTGTTAGATGATGCAGACCCCACACTGAATGAGGATTTAGGAGAGGAAAGTGAGATTGATTCTCATGATGAGGTGGAAGTATGTGAAGTGGATTCTGAAACAGAGCAAGATGGTGACAGTGATGAGGATGAAGAAGTAGAATCTTATTATATGGGAAAAGATAAAAAAAACCAATGGAACAAGAAGCCACTCCAGAAAAAACGTAGGGAACCTCAAAACATTATTACTCACCTTCCTGCAGTTATAGGAACTGCAAGTAATGCAAAAACTGCAGTTGAATGCTGGAATAGTTTATTCACAGATGACATTCTGGACTCTATTGTCACATATACTAACCAATATATAGACATTATAAAGGACAATGTCATCTGCAACAGAACCATCAAGGCCACAGATGAAATAGAACTGCGTGCTTTTTTTGGATTATTATACCTTGCAGGAGGTTATAGGGCAAATAGACAAAGTTTGGAGGAACTTTGGAGTAAAGATGGGGATGGAGTTGAAAAATTTGGCCTTGTTATGTCCATAAACAGATTCAAGCTTCTAATTGGTTGCCTTCGGTTTGACGACAGAACTACCCGAACCGAACGTAAAACACATGACCGACTTGCTCCAATTCGTGATATATTCCAAAAATTTGTTGAAAACTGTAAAAAAAGCTATTGCCCTGGGGAGAATCTCACTATTGACGAAATGCTCCCTGGTTTTCGTGGTAAATGTGCCTTTCGTCAATATATTCCATCAAAGCCTAACCTATATGGAATAAAAATGTATGCCCTTGTTGATGCCAGTAAGACCTACACTTACAAGCTTGAAGTTTATGCAGGAAAACAACCAGAAGGTCCTTACTGTGTCAGCAACAAACCCAGTGATGTTGTAAAAAGATTGGCTGAACCCTTATTTGGATCGGGTCGCAATATAACAGCTGACAATTGGTTTTCAAATTGTGATCTGATTGATTATCTGAAAATGCAGAAGCTTTCATATGTCGGAACTGTAAGAAAAAATAAAAAAGAATTGCCTACACAGTTTGTAAGTGTGAAAGGGAGACAACAGTACAGCAGTATGTTTGCATTCCATAATGGAAAGGTTTTGGTTTCCTATGTACCACAAGCAAAAAAAATTGTACTTCTTCTATCAACACTTCATGATGATGATGCCATCGATCCTGGGACTGAGGCACAAAAAAAAACGGAGATAATTACATTATATAATGCAACCAAAGGGGGTGTTGATACAGCTGATCAGATGTGCTCAACTTTCAACGTCAGCAGAAACACCAAACGCTGGCCAATGGTCATATTTTTTGCTATGTTGAATTTGGGTGGTATAAATTCACAAGTCATTTACCTTGAAAACAAGCTTGAACCACTCCGTAGACGATTTTATCTGAAAAAATTGGCCCATGAACTTGTGCTTGGAGAGCTACGCAGGAGAAGTATGAAAACAATCCGTATCCCCTCTCGCCTTCAAGTTCAGCTCAAAAGATTCCGCCCAGAAGATGATATTGAAAATTCACCACCTGCACCTCCTCCCAAAAGAAGGAGATGCACCACCTGCACCACGAAAAGCGGAATCAGAAGACTTTCTAATTATGAATGTCACAAATGTCATAATGCAATCTGCCTGACACATGCAAAAATGATGTGTAATTCTTGCTCTTTGCTCTGCAAGTGTAATTTTTCTCGGGAAACTTCAGGATCTAATTCTGATTGAATATGTGTTTAATAGTACTTAAGGTACCTTAAAATTAAGTTTGTTTCCATAAATTTTCTTTGTAGAGTTTTTTGACAGAGTCAAACTGGGGACTATTTGGCGGGCGTTTTGAAATGTTTGTATTTCAGAGTTATTAGTTTTATGTTAAGCAAATGGGTTTTTTTTGCACCTGATTATGTGTAGTCTCTTTTATTACATCCCTATGAAGGTCACTGATCACTTTTAGAGCACTGAAATTGCAAACATTAGATATTATAGGCATTTTTCTAGCCTGCGCCTGACAGTCACATTGTATGTGAACTCGTTAGAACCGATATTGTATGTGACGGAGGGTTAAAGGACTGTGCTACTTGATACCTGTGCTTCCATAATTTTTTTCTGTCCTATGGAGGATCTTGTGGACTGAAACAATTGTATTTTGGACATTTACCTGGAATTGCTGTATTGCCATGGAGGTAAGGAATAAAATATTGTTGCATCATTAACCTGCCTAGGTGGTTATTAAGACCTCACAATCTCAGATCTTCACAGGGTGCACACAGGGCTCAGAAAAGGAGAGATGTTTTGGAATGCCGGCTTTGATGGAATAGTTTGCGGGTATCATGTCGCATTTAGAGAGCCTCTGATATGCCTAATCAGTGGAAAAAACCCACAAATAACATATTTTGGAAACTAGACTCCTCAAGGAATTTATTTAGATGTGTGGTGAAGACATTAAACCCATAGATGCTTCACAGAATTTTACAATGTTGATCTGTTAAAATGAAAAAAATATTTTTTTTCCCAAAAAAATGTTTAGCCCTAAATTTTTTTCACTTTCAAAAGGATAGCAAAATAAAATGTACCCCAAAATTTTGTGTGCAATTTCTCCTGAGTACGCCAATACCCCATATGTGATCAAAAACTACTTTTGAGGCACAGTGCAAAGTTCAAAAGAGAAAAAGCGCCATATTGGAGTTAAGATTTTGCTGGACTAGTTTGAGTGTGCTATGTAACATTTGCAGAGCCCCTGAGGTGCCAGAACAGCAGAACCCCAACATGTGACCCCAGTTTACAAACTACACCTCTCATTGAATTCATCTGGGGGTGCAGTGATCATATTGACACCACATATTTGTCTCAGAGTTTTAAACCATTGGGCAGTGAAGAAAAAAATAATTACATTTTTACCATCAAAATTTTGTTTTAGCCCCAGACTTTACATTTTCACACTGGGAAATGGGTAAAAATGGCACCAATATTTGTTCAACAATTTCTGCTGAATGTTGAAATGCTCCATATGTGGCTGTACAGTACTGCTTAGCCACATGATGAAACTTGGAAGGTACAGAGCTATATTTGCCTCCTGGAGCGCATATTTTCCTAGAATAGTTTGTGGACTCCATATACAGGGACCCTAAGTGCTACAAGAGATTAATTCTCCCTCAAGTGACCCCATTTTGGAAATTATACCACTTTGGGAATTAATCTACTCTACGCTGAGCATTTATATCCTGGTTTCCATTTAAATCTCCGAATGATGTGATACAGATGAAACCCTCTAGGGATCCATTCAATATAATAAGGCATCAGAGTTTCTGGACTATGTCTGGCCTCTGTTTAGTGGTGTCCATCTTTTCAGAGGTGCACAAAACTGTGGCCGACGGAACTTTTATGCACACCTAGAAAGACAGACACAGCTGAACCATAGATGAGATTTCGTTCACAGTACCTCCATTTGCCTCATTATAGGGAATCTTCTGCTGGGGGTTCTGTCTGAATCACATATTTCAAAGATTTACATGGAAATCCCAGTGTAAGCGCTCAGCGCAGAGCACAGGATAAATATGCGTCAAGCCTTACTACAATCTTTGGGAGGCAGAATGAAATAACAACAGCAGGTGAAGAATTTTTTTTATTTATTTTTTTTACGCTGTTCCTCATACTGGTATAAGTGATTAGAAGACTTTATTCTTTCGGTCAGTGCCATCACAGTGATTCCAGATTTATATTGTTTTTTTTTCATGTTTATTTGCTGTCTTACACTAAAAGACACTTTTTGTGCAAAAAGTAGTTTTTGCATCGCCATTGTTTGAACAATATAATTTTTTCATATTTCTGCTGACAGAGTAATGTAATGGCTTGTTTTCTGAGGGATGTGTTGATGTTTTTATTCTTACCATTTTCAAACACATTTTTTGATCACTTTCTATTCCAAATTTTGGGAGGCAGAATGAGCAAAAACCAACAACTCAGGAATTGTTTTTTTTATTATGCCATTCCGCGTGTGGTAAAATTGATAAATCCGCTTAATTCTTTGGGTCAGTGCGATTACAGCATTGCCTCATTTCTATATTTTTGTGTTTTTGCGCTTTTATGCAATAAAAACTTTTTTATAGAAAAAATAATTATTTTTGCATCGCTTTATTTTGAGAGCTATAACTTTTTGATTTTTCCGCTGATGGAGCTGCATTGCAGTTTGCTTTCGCAGGACAAGATGACAGTTTTAGTTGTACCATTTTTATTTACATTTGTATTTCTGATTGCATTTTATTCCACTTTTCATTTGGCGGTATGATGATAAAGCATTGTGTTTTGCCTCATTTTTTTATTTTTATTTTATTTATGGTGTTCACTGAAGGGGTTAAATAATGGGACAGTTATATATGTCGGGTCATTCCGGACGTGGCAATGCCAAATATGTGTACTTTTTTTTTTTTTTTCATAAAAATATTTATTTACGGGTAACAATCTATTTTTATTTTTCAAATATTTTGAGTAGTTCAATATTCACACAATTGTAAATATTGAGTTTTTTAATATTTGTACAATTTTTTAAAATTGTTTTCACTGTTTTTTTTACTTTTTTACTTTATCCCACTAAGGGACTTTCACTTTTTGAAAGCTGACTGCTTATCAAGCACTTTTAAAGCATTTATAAATCTTTACAAACTGTCAGTGCTGCACTGACAGACAAATTTGCTACACCATCGGGTCACCATTGACATTGGGTCAGCATGGCAACGATCAGGCCCCAGTGATGCTATCGTGGGGGCGCTGATCGGAGGGCAGAGGGAGCTTCCTCCTGCCTGCTCTCTAAATGTTGCGATTGATATTGATTGCAGCATTTAGGGGGTTAAAATGCAGGGAGTGGGGCGGGCACTGCTCCTGGCACCGAGTGCCAGGTGTCAGCTGTCAGAGTCAGCTGACACTCGGTGGCAATCAAGTGCGCATATCCTCTGTGAGCATAAAATCGCCTGGATGTATCCATGCATCCAGGGTGGGTAATTACCTAGAGACCTGGATGTATGGGTACGTCCAAGGTCATGAAGGAGTTAATACTACTACCAAAGGCAAATTTCAACTGTGACCATCTTTAACTACTTGGAGCAGGGCAGCTGGTTTCAAAAATACTGGTCCTAGCCATGGTCTTACTGGCAGTGAACTTAGCATAAGTTGTTTAATTTTACAGTGCTCCATCCAGCTCTTTCTTTTACAAGATATCTTAAAATGAGGCACCACTGTGACTGTGCTGGTTGTTGAATGCTGTGCCTCAATAAATTGTCACAGACTGAAATAGAATAAATGGTGGCATGATGTTTTAACTATTAGTTTGACACACAAAATATTGCTGTTTAAGATGCAAAATGGATAAAATGCATAGGAAGGTGAGAATAATAAGACAATAAATTATTACAGGTTAAAATAATAACAGTGCTGCATGCGGTCTTTAAGTACTAGCATTTTCACGCAGAAAAAAAACAATACTGGGAGAATAAAATGAAAAATGAAGGTGGGTACAAATATTGAGTGCTGTGGCACACTTGCTCATTAGCCTGTCACTTACTAGACTAGAATTTACTGTGCAGTCTGAGGCATTTAAATGCTTGCAATTCATTGCATAAAATACCACAGTATTGTTTGTTGCAAAATAAATAAATGCATAGGTACAAATATTGAGTGTAGTGCAAGAGTAGACTGATCGAGCAAATTGCAGCATTAATAGCAGCAGCTACCTGCCTAATGCTGTGTGCCCACGATGCTTTTTGTAAGCGTTTCCGCCACGGTAATTCCGCTGCAGAAACGCTTAAACGCATGGTAGAAGGCCTGCCATGTTCCCCAATGATAATCCGCATGTGCTGTGAACATGCTGTAGAAATTTCCGCTGCGGATTATCATTGCGGAAAAAAACGCAGCACTACCAATTATTTTGCGGAAGAGCTGCGTTTTCGCTGCCATTGACTTGCATTGGAATGCATGGAATCCGCATCACTGGATCTGTACATGCGGATTACATGCGTTTCAATGTGCGGATGGTACCCGGGTCTGGAGGAGAAGAGACTCTCCTCCGGACCCAGTTACCATAGAACCTGAAAAAAAAAGAATAAAATAAAAAATAAATATTATACTTACCTTCCGATCGCCCTCGGTGTGCTTGTCTTGGCTTGCCGTCAGATCGCGGTGGACTCAAGGACCTGCGCTGACGTAATTTAGTCATGTGACGGCAGGTCCTTCAGTTTACCGCGAGCTGCCGGCCAGCTGAGACGCATCGACTCTGGGGGCCATCAGAAGGTAAGTATATATTTATTTTTTTTGTTTTTTACCATTCTTTACGGTCACACTATATAAATCCATGCCGTTTACATGAATTTATATAGTGTGACCAAGTTGTCAAGCACTTTCCAAGTGATGCCCGCGAGGGCTCACAGTCTACAAGGGATGGGTGAGAATGCAGGAGGTGAGGGTAAAGCTGGTCATGCAGTGGTATGGTGGAACAATGGTTACTGTAGGTTGTAGGCTTGTCAAAAGAGGTAGTTGTTCAGGTTCCTTTTGAAGGTTTCCATGGTAGGCGAAAATCTGATATGTCGGGGTGTGACTGTATGCAATTGTGGAAAGAGGAGATGAGAGGAAAGTAGAGAAGGAGATCTTGTGAGGATCGGAGGTTGCGTGCAGGTAAGTACCGGGAGACTAGATCACAGATTTGTGGAGGAAACAGGTTGGGGATGGCTTTATATGCCATGGTTAGGATTTTGAACTGGATTCTCTGGCTAATGGGGAGCCAATGAAGGGATTGACAGATAGGAGAGGCTGCGGACTAGTGGGGGGACAAATGGATTAGTCGGGCAGCAGAGTTTAGGCTACATTGGAGGGGTGCAAGAATGTTATAAGGGAGGCCACAAAGCTTGTTCTTTTAGAATCACTATAAGTCAGTGACCTCTGACCTATAATTCTTCATTATTGGCTGGCTGTGCTATAAGAGTAACTACAAGGCATTATAGGAGAGTCTATTGGGCCTCGCCTGAGTTGAACTTTCTTCTCTGCCTTATCCTGTCTGTAACATGCCAGTGGTCACTTTAGGTGATTTGTCCAAATCAAATTGAGAATCATTATTATGATTTGTAAACATCAACAAATTTCTGTAAATTTCAGATTTCTGTAAATTTTTAACTGCTATAAATTTCAGTCTTGCTAAAATCAGAGGAAGACAAGGTGGGGAGACCATTGGGGGACCAAAGCCAAGGGTATGGCGGAGGACCATGGGATGTATAGATGTTTATCTGTGATCTCTTTTTTATAACAAAGTCTAGCCATACATAAAAGTAATAAACGGTGGAAAATACCTTTAAGGTACATATTGTATATTATTTATTTTTTAATATACAATACTAACTTAAAAAGGCATCTATATGTACTATATATAGTTGGGCATACTTTGTCAATGAAAATTTGATAAAAATGTTTGTTTTGCATCATATTTTATTTTAATTATAATATATACTGTCATAGTACAGTAAAATATGAGACTTTGTTATCAGTACTCTTAGGGACCTGTCCATTATAAGCACTATTTATTTGAGATTTATAGTAGATAATTAAGGATCTGCACATACAGATTATTTTTTTCTCTGTATTAATAATTCAGCACGAAATTTAGCCATTAATTTTATTACACTCCTTTAGCCCTGAACAATTCTTGTGGGTGAACAATAGCACTTTCTAAATTCACAATAAATAACTCATCAGGAGCATTTTAGTCCTACTGATAATACATCATTGTTTGCTGGTATTGTAAATGGAAAAAGGGGATTTGCTGTGATTGTTAAACCACTGTGGATAGCCATGGGTTAGAGAATTGTGAGTAATCTCTATCTGCTGATAATTTTTCCTACTGTGGAGAGAGGCAATACCAGCTGTAGTTTCCTGATTTTAATAATGTTATAAATGCAGCAATTTTGTTAACTGCAGAATGCAGATACATTTTAATTACTTTAGTGCAATATTTGTAAACTTCATGTATTCTGCTTTATTTTATGCTCTTGGCAAATGTCGTGTAAAACATATACTTTTACGAAAATCATGATGGAAATACTGAAACGTAAATGGTGTGGAAAAGATCCAGACGTCACTGGTGATTTGAGTGAAAAGGATAATATATTTAGAATTAAAACTATGATTAAAAAGGTATAGATGAAGATAAGAAATAAAATAAATGTTCCAATGAGGCCCCATATCACAGTGACATAAGTGGGATTTGTCTTCACACACCCCTCAATGAGTCCAGTATTTAAGGTGAAATTTTGACACACATTAGGTCTCTGCATATGCCCAAACAAAAATAATATCGTATATTACGAAGAGTCTGGCTTGCATAATCAATTTCCAGTTTTCATAGATGATTTTATGCACTAAAGATCAACAAATTTTTCTCATATTGATAACCAAGTCAACATTTGTTCTTCAGTTATAAACAAGAAGTGTGTATCCTTAGTTAACTTTATAAAAAAAATGTCATAGTTGAACAGAAAATTGTGTCATGCAGTATACATATATTTTAAAAGTAAGAATTGTAATAACTGGTTTGAGGAATGAGCCAAGCAACTAGCTTAAACCAAGCTCCTATGGAGCCCATCCATGAGAAAGGTTTCCACTCACCCATCTTAGGTGTTAATCCTAAGAGCTCTTTTACCTTCTTGAAATGCCATGCCAACCAGTTGGAGCCATTAGAGATGAAAGTACAGCATTCATTTACCACTAACACTAAAACGCCACCCTGTGATGCCAGTGTTACGGGTCTCGATGGTGGAACCTCTGTGCTTCGGTGCAAGGACGGACCAGAGGGGCATAACTAAGTGCCTACTCGGACCGACCAAGGTCACACAGCGGCTTAGTCGACTCCGTGAACCAGGGAGGGACCGGGCAGGTGAATCAGGTGCCATTCTGGGACCGAACTTGTGTGAGAGCAGGTGACTCCCATGGGTCAGATGACAGGAGCTGACTGGTACAGCAGATGAGCACGGCAAGAAGGCTGGCGGGTGATACGGGTAGATAAGCAGGCAGCAACAGCTGATAGCCAGACAGGTGCTCCAGGTAGGCAAGCTGGTGACCACGGCAGATAGGCAGACAGGTGCTCCGGTTAGGCAAGCAGGCGGGTAGGGCAGATAGCTAGACATGTGCTCCAGGTAGGCAAGCTGGCGGGCACAGCAGGTAACTGGCAGGTGCTCCAGTTAGGCAGGCTGGCAGGCACAACAGGTAACTGGCAGGTGCTCCAGGTAGGCAGGCTGGCGGACACGGCAGGTAACTGGCAGGTGCTCCAGGTAGGCAGGCTGGTGGGCATGGCTGATAGAGAGAATGGCGGGCAGGACTGTTAGACAGACTGGAGGGCAGGACTGTTAGACTGGTGGGCTAGGCTGACAAGCAGTGGGACCTGAGGGCTGAGGAAAGTGTTAGCACACAAAACAACTGTTAGAACCCTCCTGTTTTTTTTTTTCTATCTTGTGTTTTGCAGTCACGTGACCATCAGCCTTTATATTCCAGCTCCGCCCTTTTGGCTGTGCTGGATTTCAGTGTTTGACTGTTTCACTAGCCAGGTGCTTCTGTGCCTTTCTCTGTCAGTTCATTTTGTCCTTCTGGGACCTCTAGTACTTTTTTGTCTGTTTGTCATTTTGTGTTCTGCAACAACTTCTCTGTTTAGGAGGTGTCCCATTTTTGTCCCAGTACTTAGTTCTTTTAGGGACCCCTCCCCTTATGCTATAGGTCTTCGTTCAGACTAGCCAAGGACTAAGGCAGGTCTGTTCGCTAGGAACAAACAGCCCGCTATATCATAGGGATTCAGCTTAGTTTTACAGTAGGGACAGATTTCCCTTATCTTTCCTTAGTACTTGTTGCAGATCATAACAGTAAGTCCAGCCCAAAAAAACTAAAAGGAAAGGAATTCGGGGATCAGTATGATTTCCATCCAGGATTTGGCTCAACGACTGCAGGGATTGTCTCTGGAGGTGGCCGAGCTCCAGCAACACGTGAGTAGCTGTTCTGAAGCGCATTTTGTGGAACCCAAGGTAGGACTGCCTGATGTTTAAATGGTAAACAGCAAGATTTTTTTCCTTTAAAAATGCTTGTTTGTAACAATTTTGTTTGAGACCAAGGTCCTCTGGGAATGAATCACAGCGCATTGGTTTTATTATGTCTCTTTTGCGCAAAGAACCACAGGGGTGGGTATTTTCTCTCCAACCTAATGATCCATGCTTAACGTCTGTAAAATAATTTTTTTCTGCTATGGGGCTATTATATGATGATACTGATCGAATCTAATCTGCTGAAGCAGAACTTAGGTGTTTGAATAAGGGGTCAGGTGATGTTGAAAATCATTGCACACACTTCAGAAAATGGGCCTCAGAAGTTAAATGGAATGATCCTGCTCTGAAATGTCTATTTCTTGCTGGTCTGAGTGAAATAATTAAGAATTTGCTAATTGCATTCCCCGCACCTGAGACTCTGCAGGATGCCATGTAATTAGCTGTTCGTGTGGATAGGAAACTGAGATTTAGACAGAATGAGGTAAAGACTCCTGTAATGCCAGGTCCTAGTCCCAAGAAAATCTGCTATGATGGCGGAGAACCGATGGAGGTTGGGGCGAAGTCGCTTCCCTCTCAGGAAAGAGTCCGGAGGTTCGCCGAGGGATTGTGTCTTTATTGAGGTAAAGCTGACCATTTGATTAAGTATTGTGAACTTCGTTTAAGTAAAGAAAAAAAAAGGTCAGTTACGCCCGTATAGCTTGTTCACGCTCTGCAGGAGTATTTCTGTTTGGGAGTACTACTTTGCAGGAAAATTTGATTGAATTTCAGGTATTTGTGGATTGTGGTACAACACTTAATGTGATTGATAAAGGGTTTTTGGAAAACCTTAAATTGAAATCCAAACCTTTGTCATCACCTATTTCTGTGATTGCAATTGATAACACTCCCTTGAAATGTATTACTCACAAGGTTGCTGCATTTCCCCTCACTATCAATGGAGTTCACCAAGAAATTTTGGACTTGGTTGTATTAGATAATTTACCGTCTCCGGTCATTCTAGGATTGCCGTGGTTGAAACTGCACAATCCTTTGCTAGACTGGTCTACTAATGTGATTAAGTCTTGGAATCCGAAGTGCTCTGATAAATGTTATTATGGTTGCATTGCAGCTGTAGAAAAAGGGGAATTACCTGTACCTATTCAAGATATTTGGAGGGTTTTTTCAGAGGAGGAGTCGTAAGTTTTACCTCCTCATAGGGATTATGATTGCGCCCTTGAGTTTGTTCCTGGAGCTACGCTTCCCAAGAGTCGCTTGTTTAATCTGACTATCCCTGAAAGAAAGCCCTTGGAGGAGTACATACAGACTAGCCTGGCTGCTGGTTACATTAGACCTTCTAAGTCACCTGTGGCAGTTTGATTTTTCTTTGTTAAAAAAAAAGGATGGGGGTTTACGTCCATGTCTGGATTTTCTTGAAATTAATAAGATTACCGTACGCAATTGCTACTCATTGCCGTTAATTCCTGACTTGTTTAACCAGTTGGTGGGGGCCAAGTGGTTCTCTAAAATTGATCTCCGGGGGGCATACAATTTGTTATGAGTGAAGGAGGGTGGTGAAAGGAAAACTGCTTTTAACACTCCGGTGGGTCATTTTGAGAATCTAGTGATGCCTTTTGGTCTTACCAAAGCACCTGCATTTTTTAGAACCTTATTAATGACATCCTTAGACCTTTGATTGGTAAAAATGTGGTTTGTATTGGGATGACATTTTGATTTATTCACCAGATCTAGAGTCCCATTGGCAGAGTGTACGAGAAGTTTTGCAGTTATTGAGTGATAATTCACTCTTTGCTAAGCTGGAGAAATGTGAGTTCGCTGTGCAGAAAATTATTATTTTGGGCTACATTGTCTCCAGCAAGGGCTTTGAGATGGACCCGGTGAAGGTTCAGGCTGTTCAGGAATGGCCTAGGCCTATTGGTTTGAAATCTATACAGAGATTTTTGGGTTTTGCAATTATTACAGGAAATTCATTAAGAATTTTTCTGTAATCGTTAAGCCTCTGACCGATCTCACCAGGAAAGGTGTGAATACTGTCCAGTGGACTACTGAGGCCATTAAAGCATTTGAGTATCTCAAAGAGAGGTTCAGTTCTGCCCCTATCCTTATGCAGCCTGATGAGACCAAGCCTTTTTTGGTCGAGGTCAATGCTTCATTGGTGGGGGTCGGAGAAGTTTTGTCTCAGGAGAACAAGGATGGAGTACATCCTTGTGCCTTCTTTTCGAAAATAATTTCGGAAACTGAACTGAATTATGATGTTGGTAATTGGGAGTTACTGGTTATTAAACTCGCGTTTGAACATTGGCGTAATTTTTTGGAAAGCGCTAGATTTCCTATTCAGGTTTTCACAGATCATAAGAATTTGATCTATCTGGATGCTGCCAAGTGCTTGAATGCCCATAAAGCTAGGTGGGCACTTTTTTTTTCTCGGTTTCATTTTTCTGTCACCTACATTTATCCCTGTTACTAAGAATGTTAAAGCCAAAGCTTTATCTCGCAGCTTCTCTCCTACGGTCAGTGCCGAGGAGGAGGAGAGCATTTTACAGAAAGGAATTGTGATGGTGGCATTGGACTCCGCTTTGGAGAATGGGATTCAGAAAGCTCAAGATGATGCTCCATCTAACACTCCCCATGGGAGGCTGTTCATGCCTAGAGCCTTTAAGAAAGATTGTTTTTTGCAGTGTGATGAGTCTCGGTTGGCAGATCATCCAGGAATTTCGGAGATTAAGAGACTTATCAGTCACAGTTTTTGGTGGCCTGGATGGCAGAAGGAAGTCATCAAGTGGGTGCTTCAATGTACTGTGTGTGCTAGGTCAAAGGCTTCACATACTTCTGCTGCGGGGCTGCTTTGCCCTCTGGAGGTTCCTAGTGCACCTTGGACGCATCTCACAATGGATTTTACTACTGATCTTCCTGTGTCCGAGGGTTTTACTGTCATCTGGGTGGTCGTGGACCGTTTTAGTAAGATGTGTCATTTGGTTCCATTCATTAAGTTGCCCTGCGCCAAGACACTCGCTAAGGCATTTGTTAAGGAGATTGTCACACTTCATGGAATTCCCACGGATATTGTTTCTGATAGAGGACCTCAGTTTGTGGCTCGCTTTTGGCGTGCTTTTTGTGACAGGTTAGGAGTCCATTTGTCATTTTCATCTGGGTATCATCCTGAGTCTAATGGACAGACTGAAAGAAAGAACATGGATGTTGAACAGTTTTTTGCTTTGTTTTGTGGCGGACAATCAAAAGGTGTGGTCTAAGTTTCTGCCTCTGGCGGAATTTGCTCTTAGCAATCATACATCCTCCTCTGCTGGGAGTTCTCCTTTTTTTTGTTGAACTGGGAGACATCCGTCTTTTGGTTCGTTCTCCAAATTGGGGTCGGCGGTCCCGGAGGAGGAGAATTTTTCCGGTGATTTGGAGAGAGTTTGGACTAATGTACGTTGCAACCTTCAAGAGGCTAACAAGAAGTCCAAGAAGTATTTTGACAGGAAATGTAAGGAGGTTTTGTTTACTGTGGGTGACATATTTTGGTTGTCCTCAAAGAAACTGCGGTTGAGGATTCCCTCTAAAAAACTGGGTCCTACGTTTGTGGGTCATTTACAGTGCTTCAGATTGTTAACCCGTCTGCTGTTAGGTTGGATGTCCCTACTTCCTGGAAGATTAATCCTGTGTTTCATGTTTCCTTTTTCAAAAATGCTGATGTATCAGATAGTGATGCCACTGTCACAGTTCCTCCTGTGGTGGAAGACGGCGAATATAAAATTTCTCATATCTTGAATTCTAGATGGCATAGAGGGAGATTACAGTATCTTGTCTCCTGGAAGGGTCTTGGTCCCGAAAACAAATCCTGGGTTAGGATGGATGATGTCTCTGCTCCTAGGCTTGTTAAAGCTTTCCACAAGAGTTTTCCGGATAGGCCTGGGCCTGAAGGATCCCCATAAAAGAGGGGGTACTATTAGAACCCTCCTGTTAGTTTTTTTTCTATCTTGTGTTTTGCGGTCACGTGACCATCTGCCTTAATATTCCAGCTCCGCCCTTTTGGCTGTGCTGGACTTCAGTGTTTGACTGTTTATCTAGCCAGGTGCTTCTGTGCCTTTCTCTGTCAGTTTGTTTGGTCCTTCTGGGACCGCTAGTACTTTTTTGTCTGTTTGTCTTTTTGTGTTCTGCAACAACTTCTCTGTTTAGGAGGTGTCCCATTTTTGTCCCAGTCCTTAGTTCTTTTTGGGACCCCTCCACTTATGCTATAGGTCTTCGTTCCGACTAGCCGAGGACTAAGGCAGGTCTGTTCGCTAGGAACAGGCTGCCCGCTACATCGTAGGGATTCAGCTTAGTTTTACTGTAGAGACAGATTTCCCTTATCTTTCCTTATTACTTGTTGCTGATTATAACAAAACCTTGCACAGGCACCTCCATTTTGGAGGAGGTGCCTTATACAGGGGAAGTCCTCCGGCCATTGGCCAGGGACTCTTTAGGATGGCGCGTGCGGTCCCTTTGAGAGGGGTGGAGCATGCGCGCGCCCTTAGCACAGTGCCCAGGAAGCTGCGCGTAGCGCACGCCACAGCATGAGCAGGAAGACGCCGGACTGGGACCGCGGCGGTGAGGGAAACGGCGTCTCTGCCCGGCAGGAGGTAGAGACGCCGTTACTACAGCCAGTATGACATTATCTGCTAACCCATTCTGTTAATCTACTCTATATAGTTGCACTATTCTAATATGTATAACCAAGCCCAATTGCCTAAAGAATTAACAAGCAACAACTTATCAGCTCAATGTCCAAAAAGAAAATACAGATTTCCAGGGAGAATTAGAACTTTTTTTACAGGTGCATCTCTCTTAATTATAATATCATCAAAAAGTGAAACTCATGTATTATATAGAGTCATTACAAACAGATTGATCTATTTCAGGTGTTTATTTCTGTTAATGTTGATGATTAGGGCTTACAGCCAATGAAAACACAAAAGTCATTATCTCAGTAAATTAGAATACTTTATAACAACAGCTTGAAAAATGTTTTTAAAATCCAAAATGTTGGCAAACTGAAATGTATGTTCAGTAAATGCACTCAATACTTGGTCAGGGCTCCTTTTGCATCAATTACTGCATCAATGCGGCGCGGCATGGAGGCAATCAGCCTGTGGCACTGCTGAGGTGTTATGGAAGCCCAGGTTGCTTTGATAGCAGCCTTCAGCTCGTCTGCATTGTTGGGTCTGGTGTCTCTCAACTTTCTCTTGACAATACCCCATAAATTCTCTAAGGGGTTAAGGTCAGGTGAGTTTGCTGGCCAATCAAGCACAGAGATACTTTTGTTTTTAAACCAGGTATTGGTACTTTTGGCAGTGTGGACAGGTGCCAAGTCCTGCTGGAGAATAAAATGTCCATCTCCAATTTCCTGGTAGATGGCTTTGCTGGCTTTGGCCTTGATAAAACACAGTGGATCTACACCAGCAGATGACATGGCTCCCCAAACCATCACTGATTGTAGAAACTTCACACTAGACCTCAAGCAGCATGGATTGTGTGCCTCTCCACTCTTTCTCCAGACTCTATGACCTTGATTTCCAAAGGAAAATTAGAACTCTGGGACCTTGTGGAGTGTGTCAATGACTGCCTTCTGGACATCTGTAAAGTCAGCAGTCTTCCCCATGATTGTGGAGCCTAATGAAACAGACTAAGGGATCTTTTTAAATGCTTAGGAAGCCTTTGCAGGTGTTTTTGTTAATTATTTTAATTTACTGAGATAAAGGGTTTTGTGCTTTCATTGGCTGTAAGCAATATTCATCAACATTAACAGAATTAAACACTTGAAATAGATCACTCTGTTTGCAATGACTCTATATAATATATGAGTTTCACTTTTTGAAGATCTGAAATAAATTAACTTTTTGATGATATTCTAATTTAGTGAGATGCATCTGTATATGATGAGGTTGAAAAACTTTAGTTGCTACCTGCAAGAATAAATAAATCTTGTGACTGAAGGGTCCTAACTATCCTGCCAAGTAATTTTCTGGACAGTGATGTGTGCATAAGATATATGTATATATTGCCAATAACTACAGTAGTTAGACCTGATCTAGCACACCCCAACAAGTTTGCTAAATTGGCAGATGAGGGGGGTATCAGTATAGCAGTAGCAATGCTGAAGCATGACTTGTTCCCTAAAAGTCAGTGGAATGTCTACTCCAGTAAGATGGGGTAGGCCTGATTGGTGCTGGGAGTGGGAATATTTATTATTAGGGGAACGGACAGGGCTATCTGTAACAAAGAATGGGATAGTCAAACGGTGTGTTGTTTTCCTTGCACTCAAGGTCGACACATTGTAGATTGAGTTAATAGATTACTGGGAGGGGCTGGTGAAGGCCCAGCGATCATGGTGCACATTAGCACTAATGACAACATTAAAGATAGATGGAAGGTCCTTAAGAATGATTTCAACAATTAAAGCCATAAGTTTAAGGCAAGAATCTTCAAGATAGTATATTTCAAAATAGTACTTGTGCCACATGCCACTCCAGAGAGGCATCGGAAGATTATGGAGATAAATAAATGGCTCAGGAATTGGTGTACAATGTAGAGTTTAAGGAGAACAGAGCTGTTTTCTCCATTGGATAGTTCTACAGCAGGGATGGCTTGCACCTCAATGGGGTGCAACTATGCATGAGGAGAGATGAGTAGCTCACCTCAGTTGGCAGTTTGCAGGTCTTCTGAAGGTTCAACACTTTAGTAGAGATGCCAACAGTGCCAGTGAGAAGACTCAGACAGCTGCTGTTCCTTTATGTCTATCTTACCAGGAGTAGAAGCTATGACGGTTCTGTGCTACTCATCCTCAAGAGACAGCAACAAGCATCAAAGCTTGCTCCATACTTTGAAAGCTTCAGTCTGTTAAAACTTTTGTAAACTCCTTCCACTGCTGGAAGCCAAGGGTAATAAAAAAGCTGGAAAGAGTGAGAAATCCACAGACTGACTGTGTTGTGAACTTTTTAAGGAACTGTACATCACATGTCAGCAGTTCTCTTCTGCTCTGTTCTCTCCATAGTATCCATATCAGCTCTCCTTGCCCAGAATGTGAAGCCAGTGCTTCCCTAGCTGGTCACTGAGACAAAGACAGTTGGATAACAATGAACAACAGAGAGAGAGCTAGAGACATAAAGCAACAGTTAGTGCAACATAAATAGGTCTCGATTCATTAAAGCTTTCACAACATCATTCTGGTATAAAAGCTTTGAAAAGTCGCAAAATTTAGGCGCAGCTCAAAATTGTACCTAAATTTTGAGAATTCTGGCATCTTCACGCCAGTTTCTATACAAAATTAGAAACCTAGACCTTGATAAAAGTTAAATGTCAATACTAGTGATGAGCAGGCACTAAAATGCTCGGGTACTCATTGTTCTGGTCGAGCAAATTGTAATGCTCGAGTGTTTGGTCTGAGTAACAAGCTCAATGTAAGTTTATGGGAAACTCTAGCATTTTTCAAGCAGCTTCCCCTGGCATTCTGCAGAGGGCGTAAAAATTGCCCAAATCGATGGAAAAAGTGCTCATATTACATGGGAACAGCATGGGGAAGACCCCTGGAAGCATTTCTGACTCCCATGTCAATACTGTCAACAATGAAGCCAGAGGTATTATGCCACTTTTACAAATTCACAATAAAACATACAAAAACAAAACTAAAGTGGATTTTCCTGGGAAATATGTCAAGCAACATCCTTTCCAGGGTAATGACTTGTATATAAGGCAAAATAAATATGCAAAAACAAAAATGCTCCTCCACATCTTGGGCTATCTTCACACGTAGCATTTTTAATGCGTTTTTGCACTCTTGCATTGCTTTTAACCAAGACAAATGCATTCACCAGGAAATGTAATTTTAACATTTTACAACCTTATCTGGCCATGTGGTATGTGACACATTAAAAGAAACATCCTGTTTCATTTATGATAGAAGGACTCTGAAAGTCACAAAGCCTACTTTTATAGGGCCTCCAGGCATCCCTTACTATTCTTAAAGGGCCAGCAGTCGGCCCTTGCTATTGTTAGAGAGCCATCAGCCGGCTATGCTTTGTTGTTCCCGTTATTAACGAGTTGTTCTCCTATACTGTTATTGCGTATGCAGTTACTGCAAGGGATGCTAAAAATTTGGAAAGAACCCAATACCCCTTTGAAGTGATATAGAGGAGGTTCTCAGTAAAAAAAAATGTTCCCTTTACAAAGGAGCGGGTCTCCTATAGTGGTAATGCCCATGCTGTCAAAATTTAGGAAAACTCTTCTAACAATTTAAAGACACATAGAGCTGGGCCACAGTAACAAGGTACAACATGTTCCCATTAGAAAGGAGAGGGTCTGCTATACAGTTAAAGTGTATGCAGTGAGTCCAATGGCTGCCAAAATTTAGGAAAAACGCTACTAACAATTTAAAGACACATAGAGTTGGACTACAGTAATGACATGTTCCCATTAGAAAGGAGAGGGTCTGCTATTCTGTTATAGATTATGCATTGAGTCCAACGGCTGCCAACATTTAGGAAAAGCCCCACTAACAATTTAAAGACACATAGAGCTGGGCTACAGTAATGAGTACGACATGTTCCCATTACAACGGAGCGGGACTGCTATTCAGTTATACGGTGTGCAGTGAGTGCAATGGCTGCCAAATTTTAGGAAAATCCCCACTAACAATTTAAAGACACATAGAGCTTGGGCCACAGTAAAGAGTATGACATGTTCCCATTAGAAAGGAGAGGGTCTGCTATCCAGTTATAGGGTGTGCAGTGAGTCCAACTGTGCAAAAATTTATGAAAAACCCCACAAACAATTTAAAGACACACAGAGCTGGGCCACAGTAATGACTTTCTCCCATTAGAAAGGAGAGGGTTTGCTATTCAGCTATAGGGTATGCAGTGAGTTCACCAAATGCCAAATTTTATGAAAACCCCCACTAAAAATTTAAAAACACATAGAGGTGGGCCTCAGTTACGACATATTTCTATTAGAAAGGAGAAGGTCTCCCATACTGTTTACCTATGCAATGACTGCAATGGCTGTCAAAAATTTGGAGTAACTCCAATGCCCCTTGCAAGAGATGTAGAGGTCCGAGGGCCTCCTGAAAACAATGTTTCCATTATTAGGAAGTGGGTCTCCCATACTGTTTGCCTATGCAGTGAAGCAATGGTTGCCAAAAATTTGGAGGAACTTTAATGCCTTTTGCAAGAGATGTAGAGTTCGGAGGGCCTCCTGAAAATAATGTTCCTATTATTAGTAAGTGGGTCTTTCATACTGTTTGCCTATGCAGTGAAGCAACGGCTGCCAAAAATTTGGAGGAACTCCAGTGTCCCTTACAAGAGAGGTAGATATGTTGATATGGTACATATGGTGATGATACGTTGGTGGAGGATGAGAATGCAGAGAAGGAGGAAGACAAGAGCAAATAGACAAAATCAGGAAGCGTATACCCGTGTCAGGGTTTGAAGACAGAGGTGCATGGGAGTAGAGTTAGACCTCCCCAAAAAAGACAGCGTATTAGGGTTTATGTTTCGCTGCAATCATTCGGTGGTGATGAGAAGTCTGGCCCAATCCAGCCCTTGTTCATTTTTATAAGAGTCTGTCTGTCAGCATTTTCAGTTGACAGTCAGATGTGCCTATCAATTATAAACTCCACCAATGGTACTAAAAACCCGCTGACAAAACGCTGGTGACAGGGTTGGCCAGGTTCTCCAAGGCGTAGAGAGCCAGTACATGCCATGTGTCCAGCTCGGATACCCAATAATTATATGGCATAGAGGAATCACGGAGGACGTTGATACGGTCGGCAAGGTACTCCCTCAGCATCTTACGAAACTTTTCCCTCCTTGGGAGAGTACACTGCGCATGAGGGCTTGTGCGATGGGGGGGTCTTAGAAAACTGTCCCAGAACTTTGACAGTGTTCCTCTGCCTCTGCTGGATTACATTTGTGTCTCTCTCTCCTGTACTCCTTGGTTGTCCAACGAACTGTGACCTCTGCCGCCAGCATTTTCAGGTGGGAATTTTATAATCAATTCTGCAACAAGGGCCTTCTCGTACTGCACAGGAATAAAAGACAGAAAATTCTCCTTGTTGCATGGGTCTAAAAGTGTCACCAACCAATAATGACTGTCACCCAAAATTTGGACAACGCGAGGGTCATGGGAAAGGCATTGTGATATAAACTCAGCCATGTGTGCCAGACTGCAAAGAGGCAAGGCTTCCGTGTCCTCATCATGAGGATGACTGACCATGCTCTCCTCCTCATCCTCCTCCTCTTCCTCCTTCTCCCTGTCCTCATGCCATTCACGCTGAACAGACGGTATGACGCAGATGGTACCGTCTATAGCAGAGGAAACTAGCTCCTGTTCTTCCTCCTCCTCCTCTTCCTCATTATCACCCAATCCACATTGGGATCAGAGGAGGCTGGGCTGTGTGGAATCACTCTGTATGGTTCCTTGCTCCATCTTATCGTGCTCTGCCTGCAATGCATCCTCTTTAATTGTGAGCAAAGAGCGTTTCAGAGGACAGAGAAGAAGGATGGTGATACTAATTATGGCGTCATCACAGCTCACCATCTTGGCGGAGTCCTCAAAGTTTTGGAGGATGGTACTTATGTCTGACATCCATGTCAACTCCTGAGGTCTTATGTGTGGAGTCTGAACTGAATACCGACAGCCTTGTTGATGCTGGTTGTCAACAACTGCCCTCTTCTGCTCACAAATCCTTCACAACATCTGAAATGCAGAGTTACAACGTGTGGGGACATCGCAGATCGGTGAGCTGGAAGCTGCAAACGCTGCTGAAGCAAGGCAAGGGCGGCGTAAGTAGTAGCTGACTTTCTAAAATGGGCACACAGGCAGCGTTCTTTGACAAGCAGATCTGGCAGATCCGAAAAGGTTTTCAGAAACCGCTGAACCACATGGGCCAGGCATGGTACGCGTGTGAGCTCATCTTGCCTCAGAGCCGCTACCAGGTTCCGGCCATTGTCACACTTAACCACGCCTGGCTGTAGGGTCAGCAGTGTCAGCCACAGATCTGCCTGCTCTTTCAGAGCTGTCCATAAATCTTCAGTGTTGTGCTGTTTGTCTCCTAAGTATATTAACTTCAGCACAGCCTGCTGCCGCTTGGCCGAGGCAGTGCTGCAGTGCTTCCAGCTTGTGACAGATGTGGTCATTTCGGAGATGGAGGCTGAAGAAGAGGAGGTGGCTGAGAAGGATGAGGTGCTGGAGCTGTAGACTGTGGAGGCAACCCTGACTGACTTAAGGCCTTGGATCCTTGGTGTCGGGAGGACATATTCCGTGACAAGGTCCGACTGGGTCCCAGCTTCCACTCTGTTAACCCAGTGTGCCATCAGCGAGATGTACCATCCCTGCCCACAACCACTTGTCCATGTGTCCATGGTTAGATGGACTTTCCCAGTAACTGCGTTGTTAAGGGCACATCTAATGTTGTGTAGCACGTGCTCGTGTAATGCGGTGGTGGCACACCGGGAGAAATAGTGGCGGCTGGGGACCAAGTACCGAGGGATGGCCGCCGCCATCAGGTTGCGGAACGCTTCCGTCTCCATGAGCCTAAAAGGCAGCATTTCGAGCGCAAACATTCGTGAAACGTGTGAATTTAGTAGTGTGGCATGTGGGGTGTTGGCTGCGTATTTGTGCTTACGTTCCAAGGACTGGGGTAGGGCAACTGAATGCTGCGTTGGGACAAGGACGTGGAAGTGCTTGCTGATAGTGCTAGTTGAGAGTGTTCAATAACATGTGCAGGGTGGGAGGCATCTTGGCTTCTGCCATGGACAGGGGATTGGCGTACCCGCACAACAGCTGAACAAGCAGTGGTGTCACCCGCAGACACTGTTGCTGGACCCTGGAGTTCGGCCCACTTAGTCGGGTGCTTTGCTGTCATGTGCCTGATCATGCTGGTGGTGGTCAGGCTGCTAGTTTTGCTACCCCTGCTGATGCTGGCCTGGCAGTTGGTGCAAATGGCCTTTTTGAGGTTATTTGCAGTGTTTTTAAAAAATAATCATGCTCGGGAAGACATAACAGTTGTACAGGCAACTTCATTCGTTTTGACGTTACATGGACTGCTTTCTCGCTTTGTGTCCACGGCCACCGCACTGCTTCTTCCTACCGGTTGTGGTGCTACGCCTTCCTCCACCTGTATGCTGCTGTCCTTGCACTGTATGTCCCCCTGCTAGATTTGGTCAGTTAATATATCATCCACCACCTCGTCTTCCACTTCCACACCTTGGTCCTTCTCCTGATTTTCTGGCAATTGTGTCTCATCATCAACATCATCATCCACCTTTTGTGACAGTAATTGCACTTTCCCACCATTGCCTTTGTGTGATCGTGGCTGCTCCAATATTTGGGCAACGCTACATGCTTTCTCCTCTTGACTCGCTTGAAGCTGGCCGGGTGAGAGGACCGAATCTACAAATGGAAAAGTGAACAGTTCTTCTGAGTGTCCAAGTGTGTGATCAGTTCTCTCCGGGCACTCGACATGGTGGGAGGAAGGAGGATCAGCGTGAGGATTATGCGGTCCAGACTCACGGCTGCTGACACTTGACCGTGTGAAAGACAGGGTGGTGGTTGTGGTGGCAAAGTGACTGGAAGCATTATCTGCTATCCAACCAACAACCTTTTGACACTGCTCTGTGTTTAATAGTGGTGTTCTGCGGTCCCCTAATAATTGAGAAAGGAAGGTCGAGCGACAAGATGTGGATGTTTGTTGTGGCACAATTTCAGCTTGCCACGGCCACGTTCTCAGGCTCTGCATGCACCATCACCATCCACTTACCCGTCCCTTGCCATGCACCTTGCCCATTTTAAATGGAGCACAATATTTTCCATGTTCACGAGAAATGGCTGATTTTGGAACGCAGTTATATGTAATACACCTGACAGAGAATCATGATTTTAAATAGCAGGCCTGTAATTTACCAATATTATTCTACACAGAAACCAAGTGTGAATAGCTTGACCGATACACTGCAGCAGAATGGAAATGGAAGAAATGTCTGATTTTGGAAGAGTCTTATAGTGATATGTGTTATGTCTGACAGAGAACCACGGTTTTAAATAGCAGGCCTGTAATTTGCTAATATCATTCGAAAAATGGACCTACTGTGAATAGCTTGACCGACACACTGCAATGGAATGGAAGGCTGAAATTGCTGATTTTGGAACAGTCTTATAGGTGATATGTCTGACAGAGAATCACGGTTTTAAATAGCAGACCTGTAATTTACTAATATTATTCTTCACAGGCACCTAGTGTGAACAGTTTGACTGACACACTACAACATAATGGAAAAGGACGCTAATATTTTCCACTTTCTGTTTAAAGTTCTGGATTTTTATCGCTCAAATACAGAACAGATCTGGCTTTATTCTGCAGTTAGAATAAACAAATGTAGCAAAAAAATTGTGTACTCTGGATTGCTTTTTAAGAAAATTACCAGTATTAAGAGAAAAAAAAAATTGCCCTTTCCCCTGATATCTGGGGCTATGTCTAAAAATATCTGTAATTATTACAGCAGCAGCAGACAGGACGTTCAATGGACGCTCTTGTGCTGCATCATATACTGCAGTCTGCCATATACACTGCCTGCCTGCCTAGCACTGATTATATGCAGCTGGATTAGTCCTCAGAAGGATTGTTAGTTCAGATGGATATACAGTTATATGAAAAGTGTGGGCACCCCTATTAATCTTAAGCTTAATGTTTTATAAAAATTGGTGTTTTTGCCACAGCTATTTCAGTTTGATATATGTAATAACTGTTGGACACAGTAATGTTTCTGCCTTGAAATGAGGTTTATTGTACTAACAGAAAATGTGCAATCTGCATTCAAACAAAATTTGACAGGTGCATAAGTATGGGCACTTCACCAGAAAAGTGACATTAATATTTAGTAGATCCTCCTTTTGAAAAATAACAGCCTCTAGTCACTTCCTGTAGCTTTTAATGACTTCCTGGATCCTGGATGAAGGTATTTTTGACCATTCCTCTGTACAAAACAATTCCTGTTCAGTTAAGTTTGATGGTCGCCGAGCATGGACAGCCCTCTTCAAATGGTCCCACAGATGTTCAATGATATTCAGGTCTGGGGACTGGGATGGCCATTCCAGAACATTGTAATTGTTCCTCTGCATGAATGCCTGAGTAGATTTGGAGCAGTGTTTTGGATCATTGTCTTGCTGAAAGATCCATCCCCTGTGTAACTTCAACTTTGTGACTGATTCTTGAACATTATTGTCAAGAATCTGCTGATACTGAGTGGAATCCATGCGTCCCTCAACTTTAACAAGATTCCCGATGCCGGCATTGGCCACACAGCCCCAAAGCATGATGGAACCTCCACACAAATTTTACTGTGGGTAGCAAGTGTTTTTCTTGGAAAGCTGTGTTTTTTTGCCGCCATGCATAACGCCTTTTTGTATGACCAAACAACTCAATCTTGGTTTCATCAGTCCACAGGACCTTCTTCCAAAAAGAAATTGGCTTCTCCAAATGTGCTTTTGCATACCTCAGCCGACTCTGTTTGTGGCGCGCTTGCTGAAATGGCTTCTTTCGCATCACTCTCCCATACAGCTTCTCCTTGTGAAAAGTGCGTTGTATAGTTGACCGATGCACAGTGACGCCATCTGCAGCAAGTTGATGCTGCAGCTCTCTGGAGGTGGTCTGAGGATTGTCCTTGACTGATCTCACCATTCTTCTTCTCTGCCTTTCTGATGTTTTTCTTGGCCTGCCACTTCTGGTCTTAACAAGAACTGTCCATGTGTTCTTCCATTTCCTTACTATGTTCCTCACAGTGGAAACTGACAGGTTAAATCTCTGAGACAGCTTTTTGTATCCTTCCCCTGAGCAACTATGTTGAATAATATTTGTTTTCAGATCATTTGACAGTTGTTTTAAGGAGCCCATGATGCCACTCTTCAGAGGAGATTCAAACAGGAGAACAACTTGCAAGGGGCCACTTTAAGTAGCTTTTCTCATGATTGCATACACCTGGCTATGAAGTTCAAAGCTCAATGAGGTTACAAAACCAAAAAAAAGTGCTTTAGTAAGTAAGTAAAAAGTAGGTAGGAGTATTTAAAACAAGAAAATGATAAGGGTGCCCACACTTATGCACCTGTCAAATTTTGTTTGAATGCAGATTGCACATTTTCTGTTAGTACAATAAACCTCATTTCAAGGCAGAAACATCACTGTGTGCAACAGTTATTACATATATCAAACTGAAATAGCTGTTGCAAAAACACCAATTTTTATAACACATTAAGCTTAAGATTGATAGGGGTGCCCAAACTTTTTCATATAACTGTATATATATACAGTTAGGTCCATATATATTTGGACAGAGACAACATTTTTCTAATTTTGGTTCTAGACATTACCACAATGAATTTTAAACAAAACAATTCAGATGCAGTTGAAGTTCTGACTTTCAGCTTTCATTTGAAGGTATCCACATTAAAATTGGATGAAGGGTTTAGGAGTTTCAGCTCCTTAACATGTGCCACCCTGTTTTTAAAGGGACCAAAAGTAATTGGACAATTGGCTCCAAGGCTATTTCATGGACAGGTGTGGGCTTCGTTATGTCATTCTCAATTAAGCAGATAAAGGTCTGGAGTTGATTTGAGGTGTGGTGCTTGCATTTGGAAGGTTTTGCTGTGAAGTAAACATGCGGTCAAAGGAGCTCTCCATGCAGGTGAAGCAAGCCATCCTTAAGCTACAAAAACAGAAAAAACTCATCCCAGAAATCGCTATAATATTAGGAGTGGCAAAATCTACAGTTTGGCACATCCTGAGAAAGAAAGAAAGCACTGGTGAACTCATCAATGCAAAAAGACCTGGGCGCCCACGGAAGACAACAGTGGTGGATGATCGCAGAATAATCTCCATGGTGAAGAGAAACCCCTTCACAACAGCTAACCAAGTGAACAACACTCTCCAGGAGGTAGGCGTATCAATATCCAAATCTACCATAAAGAGAAGATTGCATGAAAGTAAATACAGAGGGTTCACTGCACGGTGCAAGCCACTCATAAGCATCAAGAATAAAAAGGCTAGACTGGACTTTGCTAAAAAGCATCTATAAAAGCCAGCACAGTTCTGGAAGAACATTCTTTGGACAGATGAAACCAAGATCAACCTCTACCAGAATGATGGAAAGAGAAAAGTATGGCGAAGGCGTGGTACAGCTCATGATCCAAAGCATACCACATCATCTGTAAAACACGGCGGAGGCAGTGTGATGGCTTGGGCATGCATGGCTGCCAGTGGCACTGGGTCACTAGTATTTATTGATGATGTGACACAGACAGAAGCAGCCGAATGAATTCTGATGTATTCAGAGCCATACTGTGTGCTCAGATCCAGCCAAAAGCAGCCAAACTGATTGGTCGTTGTTTCATACTACAGATGGACAATGACCCAAAACATAAAGCCAAAGCAACCCAGGAGTTTATTAAAGCAAAGAAGTGGAATATTCTTGAATGGCCAAGTCAGTCACCTGATCTCAACCCAATTGAGCATGCATTTCACTTGTTGAAGACTAAACTTCAGACAGAAAGGCCCACAAACAAACAGCAACTGAAAACCACCGCAGTGAAGGCCTGGCAGAGCATCAAAAAGGAGGAAACACAGCATCTGGTGATGTCCATGAGTTCAAGACTTCAGGCAGTCATTGCCAACAAAGGGTTTTCAACCAAGTACTAGAAATGAACATTTTATTTACAATTATTTAATCTGTCCAATTACTTTTGGTCCCTTTAAAAACAGGGTGGTACATGTTAAGGAGCTGAAACTCCTAAACCCTTCATCCAATTTTAATGTGAATACCCTCAAATGAAAGCTGTAAGTCTGAACTTCAACTGCATTTGAATTGTTTTGCTTAAAATTCATTGTGGTAATGTCTAGAACCAAAATAAGAAAAATGTTGTCTCTGTCCAAATATATATGGACCTAACTGTACATATTGTGGAATACCCATACTAACAGGACGTTCAATGGACCCTCTTGTGCTGTATCAGGCACTGCAGTTTGCCACATTCCCTGCCTGCCTAACTCCTGCTATCACCACTGAATTTATGCAGCTTGATTAGTCCTCAGAAGGACTCTTAGCTCAGAAGATATATATATATATATATATATATATATTTATTTATGTTGTGGAATACCTATACTAACCGTAAAGAAGGAAATGTCTCTTTGATGCAGCAGCACCTCTCCCTACTCTGCCTGATTCCGGGGTACACTGTAACGAGCATAGCGGCGCAAGGTCTTATATAGACCTGATGACGCTGTGCGGCCAGACAATCACTGTAATACCCGCAATTAACATGGCTACGGCATTACCGTGTGTGGCAGGCAATTCCTGCAAGTTCATTGGCTTTCCATAGAGCGCCAAACATGCAGGGAGGGGACCCGAGTTCCCACCTGAGCAACCCTGAAATACTCGCTGAGTGCCGAGCTTGTCGAGCACAGTGATGCTCGGGCGAGTACCGAGCAGTGGCGAGCATGTTCGCTCATCACTAGTCAATACACTTCCTTACTTAAAGTCTCTTCCTTCCTTAAAATGATACATGCCACATGATAACCTATACCAATCCAACCAACAGGTATTTAGAATACATCAAACCATTTATTTTGCTATAGTAAAAACAAAAGTTTTTGTTCTAAATAGTGATGAGAGAGCACTAAAATGCCTGGGTACTCATTGTGCGGGTCGAGTAAATTGTAATGCTCGAGTGTTTGGTCTGAGTAACGAGCCCAATGTAAGTTTATGGGAAACGAGTATTTTTCCGGCATCTTCCCCCGGCGGTCTGCAGAGGGCGTAAAAATTGCCCAAATCGATTAAAACAGTGCTCAAATTACATGGGAACAGCATGGGGAAGACCCCTGGAAGCATTTCTGATTCCCAGATCATTGCTGTCATCAACGTTGTCAGAGTATTATGCCACTTTTACAGACTCACAATAAAACATACAAAAACGAAACCAAAATGGATTTTCCTGGGAAATATGTTAAGGAACATCCTTTCCAGGGTAATGACTTGTATATAAAGCAAAATAAATAACTAAAAACAAAAATACTCCTCCACACCTTGGGCTATGCTCACACGTAGCGTTTTTGATGCCTTTTTGCACTTTTGCATTGCTTTCAACCAAGACAAATGCATTCACAAGGAATTGTAATTTTAACATTTTACAACCTTATCTGGCCATGTGGTGTGTGACACATCATCAGACACATGCATACAGTGCTGAAAATACATGGGAAAAACTTGGGGAAGACCTCTGGAAGCATCTCTGACTCCCAGGTCACTGCCTAAAAGTGTGACCATCATAAGTGATCCTTGGCACATGCGAAGATGCCTCCCACCATGCACCTGTTGTTGCAGACTTGCAACAATCACCGTCCACGTCCTTGTCCCATTGCAGCGTTCAGTTGTCCCTACCCCATTCCTTGGAATGCAAGCGCAAGTATGCAGGCAGCCACCCACCCACAGGCTGCAATACTATACTGCCCAATTTTTGACAGCTGCTTGAACTTGAAAAGTGGTCTTTTGGGCTACTGGAGGTGGAAGCTGTCCACAATCTTAAGGCAGCGGCGACCAGGTATCCATACTCAGTCCCCAGCCACCACTATTTGTCCCTGTGTCATCTCCGCCTTCCACAAGCATGGGTCCCACAAGTGCACTTACTGGTAAGGACTGCCTAACCACAAACACGTTGACAGGTGAATGTGGTCAGGGATGATACGGAGCCCGTCCACAGCTTTTTTTGCTGAGTTGTATTTCACCACAGCCATATTCTTTAGCTTGGTGAAAGGACTTGGGAAACCATATCTACCCAGCTTTCGTTTCTCCCAGAAAGTCCTCTAAAGCTACTTTCACTTGAAATGTGGCCTTTTAGTCTCGTGGAGGCGGAAGCTATTCATAACCTCATGCTGGCGGCGGCCGGGTGACCATACTTGGTCCCCAGCTGCCACTGTTTCTCCTGGTGTTGTCTCAGCCTTCCACAAGCACAGGTCCCACAACATTAAGACCACCTAACCACAAACACGTGGACAGGTGAATGTGGCCAGGGACGGTACGGAGCCAGTCCACAGCTTTTTTTGCTGAGCTGTATTTCACCACAGCCATACTCTTTAGCTCAGTGAAAGGACAGGCATAGAGGGAAACCGTATCTACTCTGGGTGTCATTTCTCCCAGGAAGTCCTCTAAAGCAGCTTTTGCAGAAGCAATGGCAGCCCGTCAAACATCGACTCACACTTCTCGGTGGTGCTTCAACACACAAACATCTTTCTTTGCACATTTAAATTCATGACTACAGAGTTGGGCAATGGCCTGATCTGCAATCCGGTTTGAGATATGACATGCATAAGCACGTCCGATCCACATTAAAAAAACATCCATAAAGTGTCCGGGAACCTTCCCCTACACTTTTCTTAGCCAGGGCTGCTTCTCGGCAGGGTTGGACGGGCCCACCAGAGAACCGGAGACTACTTTGGTGGGCCCTGGCTTCTCCTTCAAGAGAGTTCATAGTGCTGAGGTGAGGCCATGATGATGATAGAGGCCACCATTTGCTTAGTTTTCTGTTACTTGGAATGCAGGCGCAAGTATGCAGCCAGCCACTCAACCACAGGCTGCAATACTTAACTGCCTGATTTCTGGGCTGCTGCTTGCACTTGAAATGTGGCCGTTTAGACTCGCGGAGGCGGGAGCTTTTCACAACCTCATGCCTCATGCTTCGTGTTCATACTCGGTCCCCAGCCATCACTATTTCTCCCAGTGTTGTCTCCGTCTTCTACAAGGGAGGGTCCCTGAACATTACTGCTGGTACTTTTCTGTGGGAATTTTCTTGCCTCCTACCAGCCTGGAATATTTCCAGTAAACTATGGTACGAAGCCATGGTATTAGCACTGCAACCAGTAACAGTAGCAAAGCCATCCCCAATTTCCTTATCAGGAATTTTATTTGGTAGACTGAGTGGCTGCCTAAATGCATTTTCTCACAAGGGAGCTGAAGATAGAGTGGCAGTAGGTGCAAGTTTTTCCAGCCTGTTAGATATTAGAGGGTGAAAGGCAGCACATTGGATCAGTGGTTAGCACTGAAGCCTTACAGCGCTGAGATCCTGGGTTCAAATCCCAGCAAGGACAACATCTGCAAGGACTTTGTATGTTCTCCCCATGTTTGTGTGGGTTTCCACCTCAGTAAAAAAGCAGCCATAGAGTGTCCGGGAACCTTCCCACACACTTTTCTTAGCCAGGACTGCTTCTTGGCAGGGTTGGACGGTTGGACGGTTGGTTGGCAGGGTTGGACTTGGCCGAGTCAGTGCTGCAGTGTTTCCAGCTTGTGACTGATGTGGTCATTTCGGAGATGGAGGCTGAAGAGGAGGAGGAGGCTGAGGAGGATAAGGTGCAAGAGCTCTAGCCCGTGGGGGCAACCCTGATTGACCTAGGGCCCGCAATCCATGGCGTCAGGAGGACGTGTTCCGTCCCAAGGTCTGACTGGGTCCCGGCTTCCACTATGTTAACCCAGTGTGCCGTCAGCGAGATGTTCTGTCCCTGCTCAAAAGCACTTGTCCACGTGTCCGTGGTTAGATGGACTTTCCCGAACTTTTTGAGACACGTGCTGGTGTAATGCGGGGACGGCACACCGGGAGAAAAAGTGGTGGATGGGGACCGAGTACCGAGGGACGGCCGACGCCATCATGTTGTAGAATGCTTCCGTCTCCACAAGCCTAAAAGGCAACATTTCAAACGCAAGCAGTCGTGAAATGTGAGAATTTAGTATTGTGGCCTGTGGGGCATTGGCTGCATATTTGCGCTTGCATTCCAAGGACTGGGGTATGGACAACTGAACGCTGCGCTGAGACAAGGACATGGAAGTGCTTCCTGATGTTGCAACTTGAGAGTGCGCAACGACAGGTGCAGGGCAGGAGACATCTTCGCATTCACCATGGACAGGGGATTGGCTTGCATGCACAACAGCAGAAGAAGCAATTGTGCCATCTGCAGACACTGTACCTGGACCCTTGGGTTTGGCCCACAAAGTCGGGTGTTTTGCTGCCATGTGCCTGATCATGCTGGTGGTGGGAAGGCTGTTTGTTTTGCCACCCCTGCTGATGCTGGCCTGGCAGGTGGTGCAAATGGCCTTCTTGGGGCTATCGGCAGAGTCTTTAAAAAACAATCGGACATAACAGTTGTACTGGCAACTTCCTTCGTGTTGGTGTTACGAGGAACTGTTGCCTGCCTTCTGTCTGCGGCCACCACTCTGGTTCTTCCTGCCTGTTGGGGTGCTCTGCTTCGCTCCCCCTGTGGGCTTCTATCCTCGCCCTGCAAGTCCACCTGTCAGGTTCGTAAGTTACTATATCATCCACAACCTTGCCTTCCACTTCCGCACCCTGGCTCTCCTGACTTTCTGGCAATTGTGTCTCATCATCGTCCAAATCTTGTGACACTTTCCCACCATCGCCTTCATGTGACCGTGGCTGCTCAAATATTTGGGCATCGCTACACGCGATCTCCTCTTGCCCCGCTTCAAGTGGACCGGGCGAGAGGCCCAAATCTATAAATGGAAAAGTGAACAGCTCTTCAGAGTGTCCAACTGTGGGATCAGTTGTCTCCGGGCACTCGACATGGTGGGAGGAAGGAGAATCAGGGTGAGGAATATGCGGACCAGACTCACGGCTACTGAGACTTGACCGTGTGGAAGACAGGGTGGTGGTGGTGGCTAAGTGACTGGAAGCATTATCCGCTATCCAACCAACAACCTTTTGACACTGCTCTGTGTTCAATAGTGGTGTGCTGCGGTCCTCTAGGAATTGGGACAGGAAGGTCGGGCAAGAAGATGTGGGTGTTTGTTGTGGCACAATTTCGGCTTGCCCACGGCCTTGTCCTCGGCATGCACCATCACCATCACGTCCCATTCCCCATCCCTTGCCACGTGCCATGCCCATTTTAAGTGGAGGACAGTATCTTCCACGCTCAATACAAATGACTGAGTTTGGAGTGAACTTATATGTGATCCGTGTGACGGAGAAAACAGAGTTTTAAATACCTGGCCTGTAGGTAACTAGTTTGAACAGCAAACAGGTATTAATTGCTTTACTGACACACTGAAAGAAATTTTTAATGGAGGCAAGAAATGGCAGTATTTTCTGACAATGTATATGTGATCCGTGTGACGGAGAAAACAGAGATTTAAATGCCTGGCCTGTAGGTAGCTAGTTTGAACAGCAAACTGGTGTGAATTGCTTCACTGACACACAGAAGGAAATTTTTAATGGAGGCCAGAAATGGCAGTATTTTCTGACAACATACTTGTGATCCGTGTGACGGAGAAAACATAGTTTTAAAACGCTAGATTTCTAGCGCTGTAATATGGAAAGGACCTGGCTGTATACTGCAGTGCCAACAAGCAAATGGCACAGAAAAATGGTGTTCTCTGGATTGCTTTTTAAGCAAATAATGAGGATTAAGATCCAAAAAAAGTTTTCCTGGCCCCTGTGACCTGGGCCTTTGTATAGAAAGATCTAATAGCAGCAGAAGGCAGAATTGGAATGGAGCCTCTTGTGCTATATGCACTGCAGTCTGCTTTATACACTGCCTGCCTATACACCCTACCTGCCTGATATCTCTGCAGATGGATTAGTTAGTCCTCGAAAGGACTGTTTGTTAAGATGGATATGTGTAATGTATGGTTTTTCTCCCTACACTACCTAAGACACAAGCAAATCTCTCCCTGATGCAGCAGCACCTCTCCCTACTCTGCCAGATTCCGGAGTGACTGTGACGAGCACAGTGGCACCAGGTCTAATATAGACCTGATGACGCTGTGCGGCCATCCAATCACTGTAATGCCACAACCACCTTGGCTGCGACATTACAATGAGAGGCAGGCAATCCCTGCATGTTGATTGGCACTGTAAAGAGCGCCAAACATGCAGGAAGGGGACCCGATCTACCGCCAAGCAAACCCGGAAATACTCGGCAAGCGCCGAGCATCTCGAGCAGTGAGATGCTCGGGCTAGCACATAGCAGTAGCGAGCATGCTGGCTCATCACTAGTCATAAACAATTTCAGTCTATCTTTTTTTATGTGTTCTTTTCTCATATACAGTGGGGAAATAAGTATTTGATCCCTTCCTGTTTTTGTAAGTTTGCCCACTGACAAAGACATAAACAGTCTATAATTTTAAGGGTAGGTTAATTTTAACATTGAGAGATAAAATATCTAAAAAAAAACAAGAAAATCACATTGTATAAATTAGATAATTTTTTTTTGCATTTTGCAGTGAGAAATAAGTATTTGATCCCCTGCAAACCATTATGAGTTCTGGCTCCTACAGATCAGTTAGACACTCCTAATCAACTCGTTACCTGCATTAAAGACATCTGTCTTACATAGTCACCTGTATAAAAAGACTCTTCTCCACAGACTCAATTAATCAGTCAGACTCTAACCTCTACAGCATGGGAACGACCAAAGAGCTTTCTAAGGATGTCAGGGACAAGATTATAGACCTGCACAAAGCTGGAATGGGCTACAAAACCATAAGTAAGACACTCGGTGAGAAGGAGACAACTGTTGGTGCAATAGTAAGATAATGGATGAAATACAAAATGACTGTCAGTCAACATCGATCTGGGGCACCATGCAAAATCTCACCTTGAGGGGTATCCTTGATCATGAGGAAGGTGAGAGATCAGCCTAAAACTACATGGGGGAAACTTGTTAATGATCTCAAGGCAGCTGGGGCCACAGTAACCAAGAAAACCATTGGTATCACATTACGCCTTAAAGGTTTAAAATCCTGCAGTGCCAGCAAGGTCCCCCTGCTGAAGAAAGCACATATGCAGGCCCGTCTGAAGGTTGCCAGTGAACACCTGGATGATTTTGTGAGTTATTGTGAGAAGGTGCTGTGGTCAAATGAGACAAAATTGAGCTCTTTGGCATTAACTCAACTCGCCGTGTTTGTAGGAAGAAGAAGGATGAGTACAACCCTAAGAACATCATCCCAACCATGAATCATGGTGGGGGAAACATTAAACTTTGGGGGTACTTTTATGCAAAGGGGACATGACGACTGCACCGTACTGAAAAGAAGATGGATGGAGTCATGTATCGCAAGATTTTGGCCAACAACCTCCTTCCCTCAGTAAGAGCATTGAAGATGGGTCGTGGCTGGGTCTTCCAGCAAGACAATGACCCCAAAAATACAGCCAAGGCAAAAAAGGAGTAGCTCAAGAAGAAGCACAGTAAGGTCATGGAGTAACCTAGCCAGTCTCCAGTCCTTAATCCCATAGAATACTTATGGAGGGAGTTGGAGCTCCAAATTGCCAAGCGACAGCCTCAAAATCTTAATGATTTAGAGATGATCTGCAATTAGGAGTGTACCAAAATTCCTCCTGACATGTGCGCAAACCTCATAAACTACAAAAAAAAGTCTGACTTCTGTGCTTACCAACAAGGGTTATGCCACCAACTATTAAGAGTTGTTTGCCAGAGGGATCAAATACTTATTTCTCACTGCAAATTGAAACAAAAAAATATCTAATTTATACAATGTGGTTTTCTCAATTTTTTTTGACGATATTCTATCTCTCAATGTTAAAATTAAACTACCCTTAAAATTATAGACTGTTCATGTCTTTGACAGTGGGCAAACTTACAAAACAGCAAGGGATCAAATACTTATTTCCCCACTGTATTATCTAATATATAAAGCTGAATGTGTGAGTGTGTGTATGTGTGTATGTATGTACAGTGGTGGCCAAAAGTATTGGCACCCCTGCAATTCTGTCAGATACTGCTCAGTTTCTTCCTGAAAATGATTGCAATCACAAATTCTTTGGTATTATTATCTTCATTTAATTTGCTTGCATGGAAAAAGCACAAAAGAGAATGAAGCAAAAATCAAATTATTGATCATTTCACACAAAACTCCAAAAATGGGCCAGACAAAAGTATTGGCACCCTCAGCCTAATACTAGGTTGCACATCCTTTAGCCAAAATAACTGCGAAAAAACGCTTCCGGTAACCATCAATGAGTTTCTTACAATGCTCTGCTTGAATTGCAGACCATTCTTCTTTGGCAAACTGCTCCAGGTCCCTGATATTTGAAGGGTGCCTTCTCCAAACTGCCATTTTTGAGATCTCTCCACAGGTGTTCTATGGGATTCAGGTCTGGACTCATTGCTGGCCACCTTAGAAGTCTCCAGTACTTTCTCTCAAACCATTTTATAGTGCTTATGGAAGTGTGTTTTAGGTCATTGTCCTGCTGGAAGACCCATGACCTTTGAGGGAGACCCAGCTTTCTCACACTGGGCCCTACATTATGCTGCAAAATTTGTTGGTAGTCTTCAGACTTCATAATGCCATGCACACGGTCAAGCAATCCAGTGCCAGAGGCAGCAAAGCAACCCCAAAACATCAGGGAACCTCCGCCATATTTGACTGTAGGGACCGTGTTCTTTTCTTTGAATGCCTCTTTTTTTTTTCTGTGCACTCTATGTTGATGCTTTTTCCCCAAAGCTCTACTTTTGTCTCATCTGACCAGAGAACATTCTTCCAAAACGTTTTAGGCTTTCTCAGGTAAGTTTTGGCAAACTCCTTCCTGGCTTTTTTATGTCTCGGGGTAAGAAGTGGTGTCTTCCTGTGTATCCTACCATACAGTCCCTTTTCATTCAGATGCCGACGGATAGCACGGGTTGACACTGTTGTACCCTCGGACAGCAGGGCAGCTTGAACTTGTTTGGATGTTAGTCGAGGTTCTTTATCCACCATTCGCACAATCTTGCGTTGAAATCTCTCAATTTTTCTATTCCGTCCACATCTAGGGAGGTTAGCCACAGTGCCATGGGCTTTAAACTTCTTGATGACACTGCGCACGGAAGACACAGGAACATTCAGGTCTTTGGAGATGGACTTGTAGCCTTGAGATTGCTCATGCTTCCTCACAATTTGGTTTCTCAAGTCATCAGACAGTTCTTTGGTCTTCTTTCTTTTCTCCATGCTCAATGTGGTACACACAAGGACACAGGACAGAGGTTGAGTCAACTTTAATCCATGTTAACTGGCTGCAAGTGTGATTTAGTTATTGCTAACACCTGTTAGGTGCCACAGGTAAGTTATAGGTGCTGTTAATTACACGAATTAGAGAATCATCACATGATTTTTCAAACAGTGCCAATACTTTTGTCCACCCCCTTTTTTAGGTTTGGTGTGGAATTGATTCCAATTTGGCTTTAGGACAATTCTTTTGTGTTTTTTTCATTGAAGACAAATTAAATGAAGATAATAATACCAAAGAATTTGTGATTGCAATCATTTTCCGGAAGAAACTGAGTATTATCTGACAGAATTGCAGGGGTGCCAATACTTTTGGCCACCACTGTATGTGTGTATGTCCGGGATACATCTGGCATCTGCACCGTCACAGCTACAGCCACAAAATTTTGCACAGTCACACGTCTGGACCCCGAGAGTATCAAAGGTTATGTTGTGAGGCAAAATTTTAACCCCGTGCATTCCAATTCACTAAACAATTTTGCCCCTATCTACATAATGGGAAAAAAAAAGAACCTATAAATGTGACTCATGGTCAATATAAAATAAGCATTTATTGAAGAATTCATAAAAACACATAAAGACCAATAATACAAATGAGGAAAAAAGTAAACAGAAAAATGGGCATCTGAGGGAAGGTAGAAGCATAAATCAATAAATAAATCATGTCACACAATGACCCAAGTCAGCCTGAGGTAAAAATACATATGGAGACCATCATTCAAGTAAAGTGCAAAAAGTGTATCAAAGATGTCCCAAGTGGGTAAATACACAGACCATATAGAAAAGGGGTCAATAAGTTAATAGGTAAGACAGCTGGTACAGGGGTCAAAGGTACTAGAAAAGAGACATAAGTATATCGAATGAACTACCTGAAAGTCCCTCAGAGTCCACACAGGTCCGACGCGCATTTCGCCGTAGGCTTTTACCAGGATACAGGAAGAGGGATGAGGAGGGGGTATATATAGGGCAATTGGCCAATGAGGAGACAGTCATAAGGACGGAAGCATAGCGCTATGCAAAAAAGCGCCAAGCAGCGATCTGTCAGGAGACCGCGTCTCATCAGAGCGCCGTCCACCTGCAGCATCGGTGCTGGCGTGCGTGTCACGTTGGAGCGCAGCGGCGCCCGGAAGTGACACAAACAGAACATCCGGTACGCATGTGGAACGCAAACCGGAAGTGAGGTAATGAAAAAAACTCCGAAAAAGTAATTGCGGAGAGGGGAGAGAGATATCTGCAGAAGATAAATGCGTGTCAACATGGAACACAAAGAGACAGTGGTATAGGTAAGTGTGGAAGAAAAGACAGAAGAATGTAGAAAAAAGAATGTGAGCGTGTCTGGAGGAGCAGAAAAAGAATGGGGGACTCAGAAAAGGAGGAAAATAACAAAAAAAGGGGGGGTGAGGAAAAATAATAATAATACAATGGAAAAATAAATAAGAATAAATATAAATATAAAAAATGTGAATAAAGATATAGATGAAAGTAGAACACAAGACGATATGATATGTAGATAAATAAGTAAGACAGGTGAAACACTGTACACCCGATGGATATTATGTCCACGCCCACAGAAATAAGAACATGGAGTGATCGTGGTAAGTGAAACAATACAAAAAGGAGCATGAAACATACATATAAAAAACATGAAAAAAAGTAAAAAAGTCATAATAAAATGTGTATGTCCATATTGTGGCACGCTTGCAGTCCATCCCAGTGAATAATTTGAGATACAGCATAATGGTATATTTCTTCACTTCAACTCATGGCAAAATAGAAATCCTCAGGGAATACGTCAGGTAGGCGAAAGAACTAATGAACAAAAGAAAAATAAATAAATAACAAATAATAAAAACAGCATGAAAAAACAACAACAATAAAAAATAATAAAAATAAAAAATATATATAGTGAACCAATAAAAATAATAATAAGCAGAAAAGTTACCACCAGCCTTGATAGAAAAAGAAAAAGAAAAAGAAAAGGAAAAGAAAGAGAAGAAGAGGAGGCCGCAAGGAAAAGGAAAAGAGCTGAGAAAGCAGAGTGCAAAAGGGAGAGAGAGTATTTTTAAAGGAAAGGAACAAAGCTATTGGATTCATTAAGACCATGAGGTACCATGGTATTAAGAGTAAAGATCCATTTCACTTCTTTTTGAGCCAGGACCTTTTTCCAATTTCCGCCTCTAATCCCCACATTGTTAGAACCTTGCTCTTAGGTTTTTTCCTTTGCTGGTCACATGACCTTGTTGGCCTATTTAATCCTGCTCCGCCCTTCTGGCTTTGCTGGACTTCATTGTATAACTACTTTCTAGCTAGCCTGTGCTCTGTATCTAACTCTGTTAGTTTGCTTGGTCTACGGACCTCTATGTTCTATATATTTTGTTTGTTCGTCTGTCTGCTACTATTTCTGTTAGGAGGTGTCCATTTTCCTCCCAGTCCTTAGTACTTGTAGGGATTCCTTCCCCACATCTATAGGTCTCCGTACAGACTAGCTTAGGACTTTAGCAGGTCTGATCGCAGGATCAGGTTCCCTGTTACATCGTAGGGATTCAGCTGAGTTCTATCGTAGGGACAGATCTCCTCTCTTTCCTTAGCTCTGGTAGCAGAACATAACAGTAAGTCCAGCCTGCAAATTCTCTAAGGAAAGATTTTTCTGTTCCATCATGGTGTCGGTTCAGGATTTGGCTCATCGCCTGCAGGGACTCTCTCTGGAGGTGGCCGAGCTCCGTCAGCACGTGAGTAACTGTCCTGGAGCACATTTCTTGGAGCCTAAGGTATGTTTGCCGGATTTATTTTTTGGTGAACACCGAGAATTTTTTTCATTTAAAAATGCTTGCTTATTGTATTTTCGTTTGAGACCCAAGTCCTCTGGGGATGAATCCCAGCGCATAGGGTTCATAATGTCACTTTTGCGCAAAGAGCCTCAGGAGTGGGCCTTTTCTTTGCAACCTAGTGATACATGCTTCAGATCAGTGGATAGTTTTTTTCTGCTTTGGGGCTATTATATGATGATCCTGACCGTGTCGCATCAGCTGAGACTGAGTTAGGACGTTTGAGACAGGGATCAGGTAATGTGGAAAAATATTGTACTCATTTCCGTCGATGGTCTACTCAAACAGGGTGGAACGATTCTGCTCTGAAAAGTCTATTTCTTGCTGGGCTCAATGAAAGGGTTAAAGACCTGCTAATTGCTTATCCTACACCTGAAGATTTGCAACAGGCTATGCAATTAGCTATACGGGTGGACAGAATACTGCGTGCAAGGGTTAATGAGAGCAAATCCTCTGCTATGTCAGTTTCTGGTTATAAGAATGTGTGTACTAACAGTGGTGAACCGATGGAGATTGGATCGGTGGCACCTCGCTCTCAAGAAAAAGACCGTCGATTTTTTGAAGGCTTGTGTTTCTATTGCGGAAAATCTGGTCATTTGATTAAAGGCTGTGAGCTTCGAATGAAGAAAGAAAAAAAATGGTCAGTCATGCCCGTATTGCCTGTTTAAATTCCAAGGGTGTATTTTTAGCTGCTTCCACGATTGCTCAGGAAAAATTAATGGAATTTCGGGTGTTTGTCGATTGTGGGTCTACTCTGAATGTAATTGATGGGGGATTCTTGGAAAGACTCAATTTAAAACCCGAACCTTTATCATCCCCCATTGCTGTGGTTTCTGTGGATGGTTCCCCTTTGAAGAATATTACTCTCAAGGTCTGTGAATTTCCTCTCACTATTAATGGTGTTCACCATGAGAAATTGGATTTGGTAGTGTTGAATAACTTGCCTTCTCCAGTAATATTGGGATTGCCCTGGTTAAAATTTCACAATCCTGTACTGGATTGGTCTACCAGTGAAATTAAATCCTGGAGCTATAAATGTTATGACAAGTGTTGTAACGGGCGTATTGCAGCTTTGGATAGGGGAGAATTGCCTGTTCCTATTCAGGATTTTTGGAGAGTTTTTTCTGAGAAGGAATCGCAGGTTTTGCCTCCCCATAGAGACTATGATTGTTCTATTGAATTTGTCCCTGGAGCGACTCTTCCTAAAAGTCGTTTATTTAACCTTACTATTCCTGAGAGGAAGGCTTTGGAGGAATAAATACAGACAAGTTTGGCCGCCGGTCACATTAGGCCTTCTAAGTCTCCTGTGGCGGTTGGATTTTTTTTTGTAAAAAAAAAAGGACGGAGGTTTACGTCCTTGTCTGGATTTTCGTGAGATTAACAAAATTACTGTATGCAATCCTTACCCACTGCCATTGATTCCTGTTTTATTTAACCAGTTAATGGGGGCCAAGTGGTTCTCTAAAATTGACCTTAAGGGGGCATACAATCTGTTGCGCATGAAGGAGGGTGACGAATGGAAGACTGCTTTTAACACTCCTGTGGGTCATTTTGAGAATCTGGTGATGCCTTTTGGTCTTACCAATGCTCCTGCATTTTTTCAGAATCTTATTAATGACATCCTTAGACCTTTGATCGGCAAAAATGTGGTTGTGTATTTGGATGACATTTTGATTTATTCGCCGGATCTGGAGTCTCATTGGCGGAGCGTACGTGAGGTATTACAGTTGTTAATGGACAATTCGCTTTTTGCTAAGCTGGAGAAATGTGAGTTCGCTGTACAGAGAATTAGTTTTTTGGGTTACATTATCTCCAGCGAAGGTTTTGAGATGGACCCGGTTAAAGTTCAAGCTGTACAGGAATGGCCTAGGCCTATTGGTTTGAAATCGATACAGAGGTTTTTAGGTTTCGCCAATTATTACAGAAAATTCATAAAAAATTTTTCTAGTATTGTCAAACCTCTGACCGATCTCACCAGGAAAGGTGCTGATGCGGTTCAGTGGTCTTCTGAGGCTATTGAAGCTTTTGTGTATCTCAAGGAGAGGTTCACCTCTGCTCCCATCCTTATGCAGCCTGATGTGACTAAGCCGTTTTTGGTTGAGGTTGATGCTTCCTCTGTGGGGGTTGGCGCAGTATTGTCTCAGGATAACGGGGATGGATTACATCCCTGTGCCTTTTTTTCAAAAAAATTTTCGGAGACTGAACTGAATTACGATATTGGTAATTGGGAATTATTGGCTATTAAACTCGCATTTGAACACTGGCGCCACTTCTTGGAAGGTGCGGAATTTCCCGTTCAGGTTCTTACGGATCATAAAAATCTGATATATCTTGATGCTGCCAAGCGCCTGAATGCCCGTCAGGCTAGGTGGGCACTGTTTTTCTCGCGGTTTAATTTCTCCGTTACTTACATCCCTGGTACTAAGAATGTTAAGGCGGATGCCTTGTCTCGCAGTTTTTCTCCCATAGTCGGTGCTGAGAAAGAGGAGAACATTTTACAAGAAGGTGTTGTGATAGCTGCTTTGGACTCCGTTTTGGAAGATGAGATTCTTAAAGCACAGGAGAATGCCCCATCTAACACTCCTCATGGGAGGTTGTTTGTGCCTGGGACCTTTAGGAGAGATTTGTTTGTTGAGTGTCACGAATCTCGGTTGGCAGGTCATCCCGGAATCTCTGAGACCAAGAGACTGGTGGGTCGCAGTTTTTGGTGGCCTGGATGGCAGAAGGAAGTCATTAAGTGGGTGCGTCAATGTACTATATGTGCTAGATCTAAGTCCTCACATACTCCTGCTGCGGGGTTGCTTTGTCCTTTGGAGGTTCCCAGTGCTCCTTGGACACATTTGGCTATGGACTTTATAACTGACCTTCCCCCCTCTGAGGGTTTTACTGTCATCTGGGTGGTCGTGGACCGTTTTAGAAAGATGTGTCACTTGGTTCCCTTCGTCAAACTGCCCTGCGCTAAAACTCTCGCTAAGGCCTTTGTCAAGGAAATTGTCAGACTTCATGGCATTCCTACTGACATTGTTTCTGATAGGGGTCCTCAGTTCGTGGCTCGTTTTTGGCATGCCTTTTGTGACAGGTTGGGAGTTCATTTATCGTTCTCGTCCGGATATCATCCTGAATCTAATGGCCAGACAGAAAGGAAAAACCAGGATGTTGAGCAGTTCTTGCGTTGTTTTGTGGCAGACAATCAAGAGGGGTGGTCTGAGTTTCTGCCACTTGCTGAATTTGCTCTGAACAATCATACATCTTCTTCTGCTGGTTGTTCGCCTTTTTTTTGTTGTTCTGGGAGACATCCGTCGTTTGGGTCGTTCTCCAAGTTGGGATCTGCCGTGCCTGAGGAGGAGAATTTTTCCGGTGATTTGGAGAGAGTTTGGACGGATGTGCGTGGTAATCTTCAGGAGGCCAACAGAAAATCTAAAGACTACTTTGATAGGAAACGACAGGAGGTTTTGTTCGCTGTTGGTGACATGGTTTGGTTGTCCTCTAGGAATCTGCGGTTGAGGATTCCTTCTAAGAAATTGGGTCCCAAGTTTGTAGGGCCCTTTAAGTTGCTTCAGGTTGTCAACCAATCTGCTGTTAGGTTGGAGGTTCCTACCTCCTGGAGAATTAATCCGGTATTTCATGTCTCTCTGTTAAAAAAAGCTGTTGTGTCGGATGGTGACGCCTCTGCCTCTGTTCCTCCGGTGGTGGAGGACGGGGAATATGAAATTTCTCACATCCTTAACTCTAGATGGTATAGACGTAGTTTGCAGTATCTTGTGGCCTGGAAAGGTTTCGGACCCGAGGATAACTCTTGGGTGAGGTCAGATGATGTTTCCGCGTCCAGACTTATCAGAGCATTTCACAGGAGATTTCCTGATAAGCCTGGTCCTAGGGGATCCGGAGGATCCTCTTAGAAGGGGGGGTACTGTTAGAACCTTGCTCTTAGGTTTTTTCCTTTGCTGGTCACATGACCTTGTTGGCCTATTTAATCCTGCTCCGCCCTTCTGGCTTTGCTGGACTTCATTGTATAACTACTTTCTAGCTAGCCTGTGCTCTGTATCTAACTCTGTTAGTTTGCTTGGTCTACGGACCTCTATGTTCTATATATTTTGTTTGTTCGTCTGTCTGCTACTATTTCTGTTAGGAGGTGTCCATTTTCCTCCCAGTCCTTAGTACTTGTAGGGATTCCTTCCCCACATCTATAGGTCTCCGTACAGACTAGCTTAGGACTTTAGCAGGTCTGATCGCAGGATCAGGTTCCCTGTTACATCGTAGGGATTCAGCTGAGTTCTATCATAGGGACAGATCTCCTCTCTTTCCTTAGCTCTGGTAGCAGAACATAACACACATAGACCCGGTCTATTCCACTAACCTTGAGGAGAGAGGCATCACACTCATGGTATTTTTTAAAATGGCGGGGTAAGGTCTTCAGTTTGTCCAAATTGGTTGATTCTTTGGCTGCTATAATGTCCAAAACATGTTCCCTTGTTCGTCTACGAAGCTCCCTAGTAGTCATGCCGATATATATCTTATCACAGGGGCAACTAGCACTATAGATAACCCCTGTTGTTGTACACGTAATGGTGTGAGTTATAGTGTACTCCCTAGATTTATCCGCATTAGTAAATGCCTTCTCAGAACAAATGTTTGGACAGGCCACACATGACCCACAGGGTCTACATCCCCATAAGGGGCCTTTTGATCCAAATATATAAATTTTTTTCTTATTAAAAAGATGACTATGAACAAGTCTATCACGTAAATTCTGAGCCCGTCTATAAGTGATCATCGGGTTACGGGGAATATAGAAGGAGAGGGTATGGTCCAGGAGAAGAACCTGCCAGTGTTTGTTCAAGGCATTCCATATCTCATTACTTCTGGAGTTGAATGTCGAGATAAATCTCACAATATCTTTTCCTCCAGTTCTTTGTGGTTGGTAAAGTAGGTAGTGTTGAGCCACCCCCGTAGTGTTCGAGTTCGGTTCGGTTCGTCGAACACCCGTGTGTTCGCCGAACTGTTCGTCGAACTGTTCGTCGAACACTTTCGAACACCGTTAAAACCAATGGCAGGCAAACAAAAACACATAGAAACACATAGAAAACACCTTCAAAGGTGTCCAAAAGCTGACAAACTGCTCAGAAGACACAATAAACACATGGAAAAGTGACAAGTACATATAGTCATGCGAAAAGAAAAGAGGTGGAGGAGTAAAAGGAGGGGGAGACACAGATATAGGCATGCCATGCCCTTCTAAAATCCAAAAAGTGAGAAGCCGAGACGGCCAGTCCGCTCCTGCCCGTGCCACCTCCGTGTCGCCGGGTTTGTGCCAGAGCCGCGGTGAACCCTGACGGCCAGCCCCCCTCTCCCAATACTGGTGCCTGTCCGCTGGTGGGTCGAGAGAGCCCCCCTGTGGTGGAGGCAGCTCTAAGCTTTTTAATTTAAATTGTCCCTCTAATTTGAATGAATACACTTTAAATCCATTTACAAGGATCTATTGGAGGGCAAGTCTCATGCCAGCAGCCGCGTAATTCCAGCTCCAGTAGCGTCCACTAAAGCTGCTGCAGTTAAAAAGCTTTTATAAGGATCGAGCTCGGCTGTCCACCGCAAGGCATCCTAGTGCCAGTCCCAGCCCCTATGCCTTGGGGTGCCTCCTGATGCTCTTCACTGAGTATCCCGTGGTCCCCAAGCATTTCCTTTGAAAAAATTAAGTGTCCAAACTACAGGTGGTGTAGCTTGCTTAACAGCCGGGATAATCTGCTGACTAGCAGACACTGCTACTAGGCACAAAGTATTTCCTGGGCTAGATGCAGTTAAAAATTTGTAAGTAGATACTCTCGTTGGATGCTGAGAAAGCATTCCATAGAGTCTCCTGGCACGCCATATATGATTCTCTTAAAAAGCTTGGGGTAGGGGTCTAGGGGACCCTTTTATAGCCAAAATCACGGCCCTGTATCACAATACGTCACCTAGGCTGAAGATAAATGGAACTGTAGCACCGAGGGCTCGGTTGCTACAGACGTATTGCACCTCACCCAGAGGTGTGATATCTCACTCTCAGATAAGGATGGAGTGTGGATCAGGACCCGACACCTGCATGCATTACACCACATTGCCGTGGGGCAGGGCGACCAATATGCCCCTGAGATGGGCACGACAGTCCCTGTCCCTGGCTGGAGCGGGGGAGGGAACACTGAGGAAGGGGAACCCTGCAGTGCAGGAGCAGGGAGGAAGCAGTTCCTGGGTGCATTGAGAAGGGAGTATAAAAGGTGGGCACCATCTTAGTTCAGTGCAGAGAAGTCTGAGCAGAAGTGGCAGGGAGCAGGGGCTCTGCATGAGCTCTGCTCCGGAGGCGGGCCTAGTAACAGAGGCCCAGGCCTGCAAGAGGGAGAAGGAAGGAAGAGGAGCGGAGAAGGCTCCAGGAACGAGGAATGAAGGGATCCCAGGGGTGCGGACGGGCGAGTCGCCACCGCACGCCCGAATCCACCTGTGTGGAGGGGTCAGGCCAAAGGGGGAGACCGGTCCCCGAACTAGTGGAGGCAGGAAACAACCCTCAGCTAGAAACCGGAGGCTCTGACATTTTATGTGGCGCAGCCCCTTGCTCCACCCGCTAGGAAGGCACCACATAGGGTCAGGGAAACTGGCGCCAAGTTTACCAAGAGGGGGCCCGAGGCAGCCGGACAGAAGTGTTGGTAAGAAAGGCCAGACAAAGGACACACAAAGGGGGTCCTGTGAAGCGCTCCAAAGTTATCTGGGAGTTGTCTGAGCCCCTCACCTGGTGAGCACAGTACGACGTGGGCAGCCGTTACCTGCAGACGTGGTCTGGATAATAAGAACTGTGAGTAAAGGCCCTGAACTGCATCACTGACTCCGTGTCGTTACTGCTGCTGCCCTGCACCATCACCCCCATCCTCCGCATACACTGCCCTGAGGCTATACTCCTCCCGTGGGGAGTTATGCTACGCTCTGCTGCACCCACAACACCAGCCTTAGCGGTCTGCCCTGTAGCGGCGGTTCACTCTGACCGCAATCCACGGGTGGCGTAGTCGGACATTTAAACATCAAAACCACATAAATAGTTCCGCCACTGGTTTGACCGCCCTGAGCCACGGAACCGGATCGCCGCCACGAAGACTACAACCACCAGCATCCACCAAAAAGGGTCCGGCTCCGGGTGTCCCAAGGCCCAGGGGGTGCGTCAGAACATTTTCATCACCTTTCACAATCACCAATGGGACAAGGCAGGGATGTCCTCTGTCCCCTCTCTTATACATCCTAGTGACGGAGCACCTGCTCTCATCAATTCGCCATAACCCCAATATTAGGTGGATTGAGGTGGGAGGCACCGAGTACAAGTGCTCTCTATTTGCTGATGATGTCCTAGTATATATCACTCAATCACATATATCCATCCCTGCTGTTATGGCTGAAATAGATCACTTTGTTACATGGTAAAATTTTAAAATCAATGCAGCGAAGTCTGAGGCCCTCGATGTCTCCCTCCCTAAATCCATATAGGATTCCATCCAGTCCAACTTTCCCTTTGCCTGGCCCTCACAGGGTATCAAATACTTAGGAATTCCTATTCATAGAGACCTCTCCCATCTATGTTATCTTAATTTTGGGCCCTTTATTGAACAATTCCATACAGACCACGGTTGGCAAGTTAGAACTGTAAGATTCACTATGTGAACCACTGGTGTTTTGTGGAAAAGCACATGTACACCGCGTTCCAAATTATTATGCAAAAAGTGTTTAGGAGTGATAAGGGAAGAATTTGTTTGTTTGTCAGTTAAACTCATTGATGGTGATGTGTGTCAGGGCTCTTTATATCACTGTAAGCAATTGCAGACACCTGTGCTAATTAGTTTGGCAGGTGTGTCCAATAAAGGCAAGACTACTTAAGAAGGCTCTCTCACATTATTAAGCAGCCTACATTTTCTGCCAAAATGGGAAAGAAAAAGGATGTGTCGGCTGCTGAGAAGCAACAAATTGTGGAGTGTTTAGGTCAAGGCATGACTACAATCAACATTGTGCGATGATCAGGATGAAGTGTCTTGGCAATCAAGAAGTATATAGCTGATTCACAGTACACACGTGTGCGTGCTGATAAGGGCAAATTGAGGACTCTTTCCTACAGGCAATTACGTCAGGTTGAAAGAGCAGCGGCAAAAAAGCCTTGTCATAGCAGCAGACAAGTTTTTGAAGCTGCTTGTGCCTCCAACGTCCCCCGAACAACAAGATGCAGGGTCCTTCAGAGGTTTGCAGCTGTGCATACGCCATCCTGTCGACCTCCTCTATCCACTTCACACAAGCAGAAACGGCTCCAGTGGGCCAAACATTACATGAAGACTGATTTCAAAACTGTTTTGTTCACGGATGAGTGCCGTGCAGTGCTCGATGGTCCAGATGAATGGAGTGGAGGATGGCTGGTTGATGGACACCCCACGCAAACACGGCTACAGCGCCAACAAGGAGGAGGTGGAGTAATGTTTTGGGCTGGAATCATGGGGAGAGAGATTGTCGGCCCCTTTAGGATCCCTGAAGGCGCTAAAGATGAACTCCATAATGTATGTGGATTTTCTCAAACAGCACTTCCTGCCATGGTTCAAGAAGAAGAACCGTGTATTTCACAGCAAGATCATTTTTCTGCATGATAATGCAACATCTCATGCTGCACATAAAACATCTGCATCTCTGGCTGATATGGGCATAAAAGGGGACAAACTTATGGTGTGACCCCCATGCTCCCCTGACCTCTACCCCATTCAGAACCTTTGGAGCATCATTAAAAGGAGTGTCTATGATGGCGGGAGGCAGTTCACATCTAAGCAACAGCTCTGGGAGGGTATTCTGTCCTCATGCAAAACAATTGAAGCAGAAACCATCCAAAACCTGACAAATTCAATGGACGAGAGAGTTCAGAAGCTACTTTCGAACAAGGGGTCCTATGTGAAAATGTAACATCACCTAGAATAAAGTTTTGAGTTGAAAACTGTTTGATTTCAGTTTCTAACAACCTGCTAATGCTTATAATTTCAAAAATGACCATTTTTTTGGTCTTTATTAAAATGAAAAGGTTGATCGAAAAGTTTGGGGGATCTAAGAGTGTGGCAACCCAGTAGTCATGATTACTTCGAATTCTGACAATATGAGGGTCATGCTGCAGGTAGTGCAGCAAGAAGGCACTTATGTGTCTTGCGCATCTCGGAGCCCCAAAATTATTTTCCGGGCTAGATGCAGCTAAAAATTATTTTTAATTTTAAATCTGGTGAAGCTTATTATAGATGGCCTAATAGGATCAGTGCTGCACACTGCTACAAAGCCCAAATTATTTTCCAGTCAAGATACAGATAAACATGATTAGTAATTTGAAAGCTTAAAACGGTTGGTAGGGTGATTTTAACCAATCATCAAGCTTTTACTCTCCCCAGGATGACACAGGGGTAGAAAAGTCATTTCGGATCCATGATTTGTTCATCTTTATGAACGTGAGTCTGTCTACATTATCAGTGGAGAGCCGCGTGCGCTTAACTGTCAGCACACCACCAGCAGCGCTGAACACACGTTCAGACAGAACGCTGGCTGCGGGGCATGACAAGATCTCCAAGGCGTAAGTGGCTAGCTCCGGCCATTTATCCAGATTGGAAGCCCAAAAAGAGCAAGGGTCCAGTGACACAGTCGTGGCTTCAATGTTTACTTGGAGATACTCCTGTACCATCGTCTCTAGGCGTTGACTATGTGTCAGACTTCTTGTCTCCTGTGGCCTTGCAAAGGATGGGCTAAAAAAGTGGTGAAATGATTCCGCAAAATTGATGTTACCAGCAGATACTGTGGTTCTGTTACGGTTTGAGTGCTGAACACTTGACGGTCCCACGGTTGGCAAGTTGGAACTGTGAGATTCACTACGTGCACCACTGGTATTTTGTGGAAAAGCACATGTAAGATTCTGCAACAGTCTCTGCTGATACTCCTGCATGCGTGCATCCCTTTCTATGGCAGGAATAATTTCTGCAAATTTACTTTTGTACCGGGGATCTAACAGTGTAGCAACCCAGTAGTCAGGATTATTTCTAATTCTCACAATTCGAGGGTCATGTTGCAGGTAGTGCAGCAAGAAGGCACTCATGTGTGTTGCGCATCCAGGAGCACCAAGTCCCTGTTGTGTTGGTGGCGAGGTAACAATCATGCTTCCTTCCTCTGTCCTCTCCCCCCAACCTCGCACAACAGAAATGTGATCAAGGTCTCCCTCATCTGATGAGTCTTCCATCAGTTCGTCCTCCACTTCTTCCTGGGCTCCTGCACCTTCCTCACTAGTTTGGCTGCTACCATGCGCCCTGGTAAAATCATCTCCCCCACCCTCACATGCCTGCCGCCTTGGTGCTGCCGACCGTCTGGACCTTGCAGATGTTAGCCCTTCCGCATACAACTCCTCCTCCTCTACTTCCTCCACCTCCTCTTGTGCCACCACATGACTCCGAATTCTGTTTAACATGTGCTCTAGCATGTAAATCACCGGAATAGTCATGCTGATAATGGCATCGTCAGCACTAAACATCTTCGTCGCCATTTCAAAACTGTGCAGAAGGGTGCATAGGTCCCTGATCTGAGACCACTCCTCCAGCGTGATTTTCCCCACCTCTGAATCTCGTTGGCCCAGGCTATACGTCAGAACGTATTGCACCAGGGCTTGTCGGTGCTGCCACAGTCGCTGCAACATGTGCAGAGTTGAATTCCACCGGGTAGGCACATCGCATTTTAGCCGGTGAAGTGGCAGGCCCAACGACTTCTGTAGAGATGTAAGTCGCTGAGCTGCGGGATGCGAACGTCGGAAGTGAGCACACAGCGACCGTGCCCTCTGCAGAAGGCCATCTAGTCTGGGATAGTGGGCTAAAAATTGCTGGACAACCAGGTTCAACACGTGAGCCATACAAGGCACGTGTGTGACATTGCCCCGGCGAAGGGCCGCACCCAGGTTTGCAGCATTGTCGCACACGGCCTTCCCTGGTTTCAGGTCCAGTGGAGACAACCATTCATGAAATTGGTTCTCCAGAGCTGACCACAACTCCTCAGCTGTGTGACTCACATTTCCCAGACATTTCAATGTAAAAACCGCCTGATGACGTTGAGCCCTACTGCCAGCATAGTAAGGAGGTGTGCAGGATCCCTTCTGCGCAGTTAGAAAGCTTGTGGCATGACCAGACAGGCTTTGGGTGCAGGTGGAAGACCGAGAGGAGGTTGAGGAGGCAGAAGCAGTGGAGGAACTTTGACATAAAGAGGATTGACGCACAACTCGTGGGGATGGCAAGACTTGGACAGCAGCCCCTTGTCCTGCTGTCACCATAGTTACCCAGTGCCCAGTCAGCGACATGTAACGCCCCTGTCCATGCCTACTCGTCCAAGTGTCTGTGGTGAAATGCACCCTGTCACACACAGAGTTTCTCAAAGAAGCGGTGATGTTGTGTGCGACATGCTGGTGGAGCGCAGGCACACCTTTCTTTGAGAAGTAGTGCCGACTGGGCATCTGGTACTGGGGCACTGCGACGGACATAAGGTCTCGAAAATCCTCTGTGTCCACCAGGCGGAAAGGCAGCATTTCTGTAGCCAAGAGCTTGCAGATGGTGAAATTCAACCTCTTAGCTTTCTCATGGCTAGGAGGAAATGGTCTTTTACTTGTCCACATCTGAGGGACCGAGGGCTGGCTATTGTGCTTAGACGGGGTTGATAAGGGTGTCCCCGGCAAACTGCCGGTCTGTGAGGAAGATGCAGGCGGACATGTTAGGTTGCCTTGATCCAAAGGTGGTGCTATCGATGTCGGACAGCGCTCAAGACCAGCTGGTGTTACCACCTCCAAAGAAAATGATGACCTGCCAATCACGCTGGCTGTTGCGGGTAAAGAGGTGGCAGGTCTGCGCCCCAAAACAGGTGTGACTGCTGTCCCCCCAGTCACAGAGGATGAAGAGGCCGCGGATGCACAAGATATGGCAGACGGTGGTTGGCCCGGCCGGCTATGCCGCATTGTAGCACACTGAGCTTCCCACTGCAACTTATGCTTCATGTCCATGTGCCGGTTCATGCATGAAGTACTCAAACTATGTATTTTTTGGCCTCTACTTAGCTTTTGCTGACAAATGTTACAGATAACACGAGTTGGGTCATCTTTATCGATCTGAAAAAATGCCCAGGCTATGCAAGGCTTAGCACCCATGCGACCTGAAGAGCCACCACGACTTGTGGTGAGAGGCAGAGTTGTGTTTGAGGATGCAGTTGTTGACGTGCTTCCAGTACTACGTCTCTGTCCAGGAAGGCGCAACCTGACCTCGTCGTCACTAGCATCTTCCTCCACCTCCTCTGCTGACCTCATCTCTTGGCTGACTGTGGGTTGACAGTAAGTGGGATCTCCGACCTCATCATCATCACCCTGTGCGTTATCACACCCGTCGTCCTCAGAGCCAACCTGTTCCTGCCCTGACAAAAAACTAAAGTTGTCGCTCCAATCAGGTATTTGAGTCTTATCATCGTCTTCCTCATTGTCTCCACCAACAGGAGTTACAGTTTGGGAATGAGGGTCTACATTATGGTCAGAACCTTCTGCGTCTGGTCCTGGATCCGACTCATAAAGATTCTGGGCATCAGTGCAGATCATTTCCTCGTCTGGATTCACAGAAGCGCTGGAGTCGACCTCTGATTCCCAGGCTATAGTATGAGTAAACAGCTCTGCAGACTCAACCATCTGTTCTACCTCATACTCAGACGGGCAGCTGGAGATTTGGGAGCTGTGAGGAAGCAAGTGCGATTTGGGTGACACCTTTGAGGACTGGAGTATTTGTGATGTTGAAGTTGATGTGGAGGAGAGCCCACTTAAAGGAGCACTTGATATCCGTTGAAGCACCTGCTGTTTTTGTGCCTCATCTGGAATTTGTAGCGATTGGCGTGGCCGTAAGAAAGGGATCTTATCACATTGTCCGCTAAAAGAAGTAGACATTTTAGTTTGGCTGGAAGATGGTCTTTCTTCTGCACCTACCCCACGGACACAACCTTTTTTCCCCTTCCCAACACGCCTATTCCCCTTTCCACCAGCAGCAGGCCTTTTTCCACTCATATTGGTGGTTAACTAATTCACAACTCTGGAGTTGTTTGCACAAAAAATCAATGGATGGTAACCGAGCAGAGCTGAGTGGCCAAACTGTGGTATTAGGCCAAAACTATTGGCTGGGTTAGATGCAGAAAAAAATTATTTTTAATTTGCAACCTGATGGAGGTCAGTATAGATGGACTAATAGACCAAGTCCCACACACCGCTAGAAGCCCAAATATTTTTTCAGAGCTAGATGCAGAAAATTTTTTTATTCGATTTGCAACCTGATGGAGGTCAGTATAGATGGACTAATAGACCAAGTCCCACACACTGCTAGAAGCCCAAATATTTTTTCAGAGCTAGATGCAGAAAAAAATTATTTTTAATTTGCAACCTGATGGAGGTCAGTATAGATGGACTAATAGACCAAGTCCCACACACCGCTAGAAGCCCAAATATTTTTTCAGAGCTAGATGCAGAAAAAAATTATATTCAATTTGCAACCTGCTGGAGGTCAGTATAGAAGGACTAATAGAACAAGTCCCACACACTGCTAGAAGCCCAAATATTTTTTCAGAGCTAAATGAAGAAAAAAATTATTTTTAATTTGCAACCTGATGGAGGTCAGTATAGATGGACTAATAGACCAAGTCCCACACACTGCTAGAAGCCCAAATATTTTTTCAGAGCTAGATGCAGAAAAAAATTATTTTTAATTTGCAACCTGATGGAGGTCAGTATAGATGGACTAATAGACCAAGTCCCACACACCGCTAGAAGCCCAAATATTTTTTCAGAGCTAGATGCAGAATTTTTTTTTATTCAATTTGCAACCTGATGGAGGTCAGTATAGATGGACTAATAGACCAAGTCCCACACACTGCTAGAAGCCCAAATATTTTTTCAGAGCTAGATGCAGAAAAAAATTATTTTTAATTTGCAACCTGATGGAGGTCAGTATAGATGGACTAATAGACCAAGTCCCACACACTGCTAGAAGCCCAAATATTTTTTCAGAGCTAGATGCAGAAAAAAATTATTTTTAATTTGCAACCTGATGGAGGTCAGTATAGATGGACTAATAGAACAAGTCCCACACGCTGCTAGAAACCCAAATATATTTTCAGAGATAAATGAAGAAAAAAATTATTTTTAATTTGCAACCTGATGGAGGTCAGTATAGATGGACTAATAGACCAAGTCCCACACACTGCTAGAAGCCCAAATATTTTTTCAGAGCTAGATGCAGAAAAAAATTATTTTTAATTTGCAACCTGATGGAGGTCAGTATAGATGGACTAATAGACCAAGTCCCACACACCGCTAGAAGCCCAAATATTTTTTCAGAGCTAGATGCAGAAAAAAATTATATTCAATTTGCAACCTGCTGGAGGTCAGTATAGAAGGACTAATAGAACAAGTCCCACACACTGCTAGAAGCCCAAATATTTTTTCAGAGCTAAATGAAGAAAAAAATTATTTTTAATTTGCAACCTGATGGAGGTCAGTATAGATGGACTAATAGACCAAGTCCCACACACTGCTAGAAGCCCAAATATTTTTTCAGAGCTAGATGCAGAAAAAAATTATATTCAGTTTGCAACCTGATGGAGGTCAGTATAGATGGACTAATAGAATGATGCTATGCCCAAAAGATTTTACTTCACTAGGTGCAGTAAAAAAATTGGTATTCTATACACAGGTGGTATATCTTGCAACACAGATAGGCTACTCCACTGACTAACACACTCTGCAATAGGCCAAAAAGGATTAGCTTTGCTAGATTCAGCCAAATGCTGTGAAAAAAAACTTGCACAGCACTGGCACAGACCTGCCTGGCAAAAACTGATAGTAACTGATGTAACCTAGTCCTGAAAAGGACTCCAATTACAATTAGTCTTTACTCCCACAATCTATCTATTTAAGAGCACAGACCTGCTTGATAAAAGTCGTAGGAAATGCTGTAACCTAGTCCTTAAAAGGACTGCAATCACAACTATTCCCTACTCCCAAGCTATCTGTATATTTGTGCGAAAATTGGCTTGAAATTAACAAGGTATAGCGCACACAGCAACAGCGGTGCCGTCTAACACGCAGCTGCAGCAGTGAGAAAATGGTGGCGACGGGGAAAATGGCTTGGTCTTATAGGGCAAGGACATGTGACATACACTGCCAATCACACATGCCCTTGCTTGTGTGAAAAAAAGCAGTTCGCTCCGTGTGTGCGCTGCTGATAGGCTGACAGATTGCACCTCCCCACTGCAAATGCGGGAAAGAGAAAAAAAAATGGAGATCTTCATTGTTCCTGCAGAGATCCATCCCCTGCCCCTCCCCCCGCCCCGCTGTACACTCAAACTGCGTATTAACATTCATTTTCATCATTACTGAGAAAAAATCCAGTTATGATTTTGGTGCACGAACAGTTATCGAACATAACCTCGAGCAGCCGAATTTTTCTCAAATTGTTCGTGTTCGCCGACCGGCTCGAACACCGCCCAAAACAGCTCGAATTTGAGATTGGCGAACAGTTCGAGTAGAACAACGCTCATCTCTAAAAGTAGATTCTTCCTATCCGAGAATTTAGCTCTCCGGTAGCTTCTCTGAATAACTTTCTCACTGTAGCCCCTCTTTCTGAACCTATCTTTGAGGTCGAGTGCTTGTTTTTCAAAACTCTCATCGTTGGAACAAATTTGGCGAATTCTCAAAAATTGGCCTGTGGGGATACCATGGATCAGTTTCCTAGGATGAGAGGAATTCGCATGCAGAAGGGCGTTAGTCGCCGTAGGCTTCCGAAAAACATCCGTTTGGATGAGTCCATCACTGTCAATATTCAGTATAACGTCCAAAAACTCCATATTGTCTCTCCCAGTCTTGAAAGTTAGATTGATGTTAAGGCTATTGAGATTTAGAGTGGAGATGAGATGCGCAACTTCTGTGTCAGAGCCCTGCCATAAAAAGAAAATATCATCAATATATCGACCCCAGTACAGGATCTTATGAATACCCTGCACTGGATCGGTCATGAAGATCTCCCTCTCCCACAGCCCCAGGAACAAATTAGCATAGGAAGGGGCACAAGCCGCTCCCATTGCTGTCCCCTGGAGCTCTAGGTAGAAGGACTCTCCATGCAGAAAAAAATTGTGACTCAAGGAAAACTGTAAGAGCTCGACCACAAGGTCACGCATCCCAATCTCCATGTCCGACATCTCCAGGAAAACTTTGGTAGCCCTAACTCCGTCCTCATGGCGGATGGACGTATAAAGAGATTCAACGTCACACACCACCATTGGGACATCCTCATCCACATGTACCCCATCCATTTGTTTGAGAAAATCGGTGGTGTCCCTAAGATGGGACGGTAATGTCTCTACCAAAGGATGGAGGGTATGGTCGATAAACCGGCAGATTGGTTCGCAGAAATTTTGTACACCAGACACTATAGGTCTACCTGGGGGGACAATCATATTCTTGTGAATCTTCGGAAGAAGATAAAAAGTGGCAATACGTGGGCTCTTATCAAAAAGGCAATCAAATTCCTGTTTCGATAATGTCCCTGATGATACTGCCTCAAGCAGAATGGACCTAAGAAGATCCTGAAATTTTGAAAGGGGGTTAAAGGTGAGTTTTTTTATAGGTGGTCGAATCCCCCAGGTGTTTTTTAATCTCATTTTCGTATTTTGAAATAGGCCATAGAACAATATTGCCACCTTTATCTGAAGGTTTTATGACTATGTCACGAAGATCACTAAGTTCGTCAATAGCCCGCCTCTCTTCCCTACTGCAGTTATCATATGGGCGTCTGGTGGATATATTCTTAAATTCCTCAGTGACCAATTGTACAAACAGGTCAATGTGAGGGTACAGTGAAAGGGGAGGAAATTTCTGGGATTTGGGTTTGATAGAATCGGGCAACTTACATATATTTGGTGTTGTTTGTTCATCCATAAGGTCCTGTAAAGTCTCTACGGCTTCCTGTTCTTCTAGAGTGGGAAACATATAAGGATCAATAGGTTTGTGAAACATCTTTTTGAAAACCAATTTGCGGGCGAACAGGTGAAGGTCTTTTATTGCCACGAAGGGGTCAAAATTACCCGAAGGTGAAAAGGAAAGACATTTACCCAAGATGTCAATCTGGGCTTGGCTCAAGACATGCTCAGAGAGATTAATTACCTTAAGATTAGTATCGGATGATTCTTTGTCATAAACAGGTCCACCGCGAGGATTATTTCTCCGTGGATCTCGTTTATTATCTCCCCATCAATTGGTCACTGAGGAATTTAAGAATATATCCACCAGACGCCCATATGATAACTGCAGTAGGGAAGAGAGGCGGGCTATTGACGAACTTAGTGATCTTCGTGACATAGTCATAAAACCTTCAGATAAAGGTGGCAATATTGTTCTATGGCCTATTTCAAAATACGAAAATGAGATTAAAAAACACCTGGGGGATTCGACCACCTATAAAAAACTTACCTTTAACCCCCTTTCAAAATTTCAGGATCTTCTTAGGTCCATTCTGCTTGAGGCAGTATCATCAGGGACATTATCGAAACAGGAATTTGATTGCCTTTTTGATAAGAGCCCACGTATTGCCACTTTTTATCTTCTTCCGAAGATTCACAAGAATATGATTGCCCCCCCAGGTAGACCTATAGTGTCTGGTGTACAAAATTTCTGCGAACCAATCTGCCGGTCCTCATGGTGGTGTGTGACGTTGAATCTCTTTATACGTCCATCGGCCATGAGGACGGAGTTAGGGCTACCAAAGTTTTCCTGGAGATGTCGGACATGGAGATTGGGATGCGCAACATTGTGGTCGAGCTCTTACAGTTTTCCTTGAGTCACAATTTTTTTCTGCATGGAGAGTCCTTCTACCTACAGCTCCAGGGGACAGCAATGGGAGTGGCTTGTGCCCCTTCCTATGCTAATTTGTTCCTGGGGCTGTGGGAGAGGGAGATCTTCATGACCGATCCAGTGCAGGGTATTCATAAGATCCTGTACTGGGGTCGATATATTGATGATATTTTCTTTTTATGGCAGGGCTCTGACACAGAAGTTGCGCATCTCATCTCCACTCTAAATCTCAATAGCCTTAACATCAATCTAACTTTCAAGACTGGGAGAGACAATATGGAGTTTTTGGACGTTATACTGAATATTGACAGTGATGGACTCATCCAAACGGATGTTTTTCGGAAGCCTACGGTGACTAACGCCCTTCTGCATGCGAATTCCTCTCATCCTAGGAAACTGATCCATGGTATCCCCACAGGCCAATTTTTGAGAATTCGCCAAATTTGTTCCAACGATGAGAGTTTTGAAAAACAAGCACTGGACCTCAAAGATAGGTTCAGAAAGAGGGGCTACAGTGAGAAAGTTATTCAGAGAAGCTACCGGAGAGCTAAATTCTCAGATAGGAAGAGCCTACTTTACCAACCACAAAGAACTGGAGGAAAAGATATTGTGAGATTTATCTCGACATTCAACTCCAGAAGTAATGAGATATGGAATGCCTTGAACAAACACTGGCAGGTTCTTCTCCTGGACCATACCCTCTCCTCCTATATTCCCCGTAACCCGATGATCACTTATAGACGGGCTCAGAATTTACGTGATAGACTTGTTCATAGTCATCTTTTTAATAAGAAAAAAACTTATATATTTGGATCAAAAGGCCCCTTATGGGGATGTAGACCCTGTGGGTCATGTGTGGCCTGTCCAAACATTTGTTCTGAGAAGGCATTTACTAATGCGGATAAATCTAGGGAGTACACTATAACTCACGCCATTACGTGTACAACAACAGGGGTTATCTATAGTGCTAGTTGCCCCTGTGATAAGATATATATTGGTATGACTGCTAGGGAGCTTCGTAGACGAACAAGGGAACATGTTTTGGACATTATAGCAGCCAAAGAATCAACCAATTTGGACAAACTGAAGACCTTACCCCGCCATTTTAAAAAATACCATGAGTGTGATGCCTCTCTCCTCAAGGTTAGTGGAATAGACCGGGTCTATGTGGGGATTAGAGGCGGAAATTGGAAAAAGGTCCTGGCTCAAAAAGAAGTGAAATGGATCTTTACTCTTACCATGGTACCTCTTGGTCTTAATGAATCCAATAGCTTTGTTCCTTTCCTTTAAGAATACTCTCTCTCCCTTTTGCACTCTGCTTTCTCAGCTCTTTTCCTTTTCCTTGCGGCCTCCTCTTCTTCTCTTTCTTTTCCTTTTCTTTTTCTTTTTCTATCAAGGCTGGTGGTAACTTTTCTGCTTATTATTATTTTTATTGGTTCACTATATATATTTTTTATTTTTATTATTTTTTATTGTTGTTGTTTTTTCATGCTGTTTTTATTATTTGTTATTTATTTATTTTTCTTTTGTTCATTAGTTCTTTCGCCTACCTGACGTATTCCCTGAGGATTTCTATTTTGCCATGAGTTGAAGTGAAGAAATATACCATTATGCTGTATCTCAAATTATTCACTGGGATGGACTGCAAGCGTGCCACAATATGGACATACACATTTTATTATGACTTTTTTACTTTTTTTCATGTTTTTTATATGTATGTTTCATGCTCCTTTTTGTATTGTTTCACTTACCACGATCACTCCATGTTCTTATTTCTGTGGGCGTGGACATAATATCCATCGGGTGTACAGTGTTTCACCTGTCTTACTTATTTATCTACATATCATATCGTCTTGTGTTCTACTTTCATCTATATCTTTATTCACATTTTTTATATTTATATTTATTCTTATTTATTTTTCCATTGTATTATTATTATTTTTCCTCACCCCCCCTTTTTTTGTTATTTTCCTCCTTTTCTGAGTCCCCCATTCTTTTTCTGCTCCTCCAGACACGCTCACATTCTTTTTTCTACATTCTTCTGTCTTTTCTTCCACACTTACCTATACCACTGTCTCTTTGTGTTCCATGTTGACACGCATTTATCTTCTGCAGATATCTCTCTCCCCTCTCCGCAATTACTTTTTCGGAGTTTTTTTCATTACCTCACTTCCGGTTTGCGTTCCACATGCGTCCCGGATGTTCTGTTTGTGTCACTTCCGGGCGCCGCTGCGCTCCAACGTGACACGCACGCCAGCACCGATGCTGCAGGTGGACGGCGCTCTGATGAGACGCGGTCTCCTGACAGATCGCTGCTTGGCGCTTTTTTGCATAGCGCTATGCTTCTGTCCTTATGACCTTCTCCTCATTGGCCAATTGCCCTATATATACCCCCTCCTCATCCCTCTTCCTGTATCCTGGTAAAAGCCTACGGCGAAACGCGCGTCGGACCTGTGTGGACTCTGAGGGACTTTCAGGTAGTTCATTCGATATACTTATGTCTCTTTTCTAGTACCTTTGACCCCTGTACCAGCTGTCTTACCTATTAACTTATTGACCCCTTTTCTATATGGTCTGTGTATTTACCCACTTGGGACATCTTTGATACACTTTTTGCACTTTACTTGAATGATGGTCTCCATATGTATTTTTACCTCAGGCTGACTTGGGTCATTGTGTGACATGATTTATTTATTGATTTATGCTTCTACCTTCCCTCAGATGCCCATTTTTCTGTTTACTTTTTTCCTCGTTTGTATTATTGGTCTTTATGTGTTTTTATGAATTCTTCAATAAATGCTTATTTTATATTGACCATGAGTCACATTTATAGGTTCTTTATTTAATAAGGGATATCTGGTCACCCATTATCTTGTTTTCTTGGATTTATAATGGGAAAAAAGTGAAAGGAAGCATGTTGGAGGCAAATTGACAGCTGCCACATGTGAACAAGGGAGAATTAAAGAATGAGAGTGATGGCGGCAAAGAGTATATACCGTACAGTTGCTAAGGTGGGGCCCTAACATGGGATACTCATACTCACCACACACGGGGATATGAACGCACACACAAAATGCGCCACACACTACCACGTGCTTGAACACATATACCACCCTCAGCACACACAAAACTCATCTCACAAAGATTTATCAGGCTGCCAATAGCAACCAATCACAGCTCAGCTTCTATTTTGATACAGTTAAATAATCTGAGCTGTGATTGGTTAATATAGGCAATAAAGGACATTCTCAGCATAACAAAGCTTGTGTAAGGTAATAAGATGTCAGTTAGGGTGTGTTGGTGGAAAGGCTGATGTCAGTCACATTACTTCTATGTGAGAGAATATAGAAACTGCCAGTTACAGACTATTTTTACCACAATAATGCCTCATAAGAAAAGGAATTTCATGGCACGAATGTCAGCTGATGCAAAAAGAAAAGCTGCATTGCGGGCCAATGAAAAATGTGAAGACCGAGAAACAAGGCTGACACACATGAGAACAGCAGCTGCTTCCTCAAGAGCCAATGAACTTTCTGAGCAGAGGGAAGCGAGGCTTGCAGACAAGAGAACAAGAGCTGCTTCTTCAAGGGCCAATGAACTTTCTGAGGAGAGGGAAGCAAGGCTTGCAGACATGAAAACAAGAGCTGCTTCCTCAAGAGCCAGTGAACTTTCTGAGGACAGGGAAGTGAGGCTTGCAGACATGAAAACAAGAGCTGCTTCCTCAAAGGCCAATGAACTTTCTGAGGAGAGGGAAGTGAGGCTTGCAGACATGAGTACAAGAACTGCTTCCTCAAGAGCCAATGAACTTTCTGAGGAGAGGGAAGCGAGGCTTGCAGATAAGAGAAGAATAACTGCTTCCTCAAGGGCCAATGAGTCATCTCAGCAGAGAGAAGGCCTACTTTCCACTAAGAGAATTGCTATTTCTTCCACCAGGGCACAGGAAATGGTTGGAGATTTGAAACATGCTGCCTTTTGTTACCAGTCACACATAAAATATCAGGATAATCCTAAAGTTCGGATAGGAAAAATGGATGTGGTCTGCATGTACTGCAGTGCCCTGAAATGGAAAGATTTACCGCCAGGTTTATGCTGTGCAAATGGCAAGATAAAACTTCCACCTCTCCAGTCACCACTAGAACCCCTAAAGTCTCTGATGACAGGTACCAGTACAATATCAAAGCATTTCTTGGACAACATTAGGAAGTACAACTCCTGCTTCCAAATGACATAATTTGGTGCAACAAAAGAAATGTTTACAACAGGATTTATTCCGACATTTAAAGTTCAAGGATAGGTTTACCACTCAATTGGCTCACTGCTTCCATTACAAGGAGAATAACCACTTGTGTAATGGAACAAGACTCTTGATTAACCCTAGAACGCATACCTGGGGCCTCGCAGGCCTGCCCTGTTAATTGTTTTCTATTTTCTGCAAGATTACTTTAGTTAGAATTTTAAAACTCTAGGTATTCCTCAGGTATAAAGTTGTTTGTCATTTTTGTTTGAGTTATTCCATGTTATTTGCACACGGGCCTAAAAGGCCCCAGGTATGTGAAAAAGTAGATTTTTATGGTCATGCGCTCTAGAGTTAAGAACCTGTTTCCACATGTAATTGAGGCAACCATTTTGACAGGATGTGCCACAGGAGAAGATGTTTTCATTCCAAAAATTCCTCTCATTCCATCTGATTTGCCTTTTGATTTTAAATGCCTCCAGTTTCCTGTTCGACTGGCATTTGCTATGTCCATCAACAAGGCTCAGGGACAGTCCTTGAAAGTAGTTGGAATCGATTTACAATCTCCATGCTTTTCTCATGGTTAACTTTATGTGGCCTGTTCAAGAGTTGGAACAGCCAAAAATCTGTTCGTGTTTGCACATGAAGGAAGAACTAGGAATGTCGTTTATCAAAAGGCTCTCGAATAAGGAGTAGAAGATTACTTCACATGTTGTGAAATGCTTCTAATAGCTTATTTTTTGCCTTTTAATAATTACATTTCTATCTATTTGTTTTGTGGCTTTTGTGTGTAGAATAAATTTTTGTTAACACATTCTATTTTGCCAACAGCAGTTATTAACCCGGGCGAAGCCGGGTAGTAAAGCTAGTACATTATATATTTATATTCATCAGAACTAAAAGTATAAATGACAACAAAAAAGGGGAAAATTGTAGATTTATACAAAATACATGGATAAATGTATATAGACACATTTATATTAGAACTCAAATAAATAAGGATATGAATAATACTTGGCAATTAAATGCCAGTCAGGAACATAGATCAAAGAACTTGGCTGTACCAAAAATATAGCAGTAGTAAATGTGCAGTCAAAAAAAGAAGAAAAAAGGAAAAAAAGAGCAAAAATGGACCACCTTTCATTATGGTGGCTAGGACTAGTAGACATGTGGAGGCTGTGTTCACATTAGAAGTGCCCAGTAGATAGGTCTAAAGACTTGTAAGCTGTAGAAAATGGATACAATTACTCTTGAGAAAGCAATTGGTTTATGTAAAAAAATACATCACATTTGTATACAGATAGAATATAGTAATTTTTAGCTAAATGTCAGTGTTAAGTATGTCAGCACAAAAATTTAAGTATAGAATTGGTATACGGAAATTCTTAAATCCTAGATCGACATTGGAGATATGCACTGCTGTGCTGGAGATATGGTGCTGTGTGTGTGCTGCCACTGGCATCTTAAATAATAGAATGCCACGTGCGTTACTATATACAAATTAAGGTTAATGTATTACATATGGTTGCGGCTATATAAGCTGGATTCAAGTGACCGCGTCATCGGAAGTGATGCTGTGCTTCCAGAGAATTCCTTCTGTATCCACCATGGATACAGAAAACATTCTCTTGAAGCACAATGTTAATTTCATTGACACAGTTATGTGAATCCAGCATGTAAACTCATCTTAATCACAGAAGGATGGTGTTTACTCTGTTGTGGACATTGTCTGTTGCCACAACACTTAATATTGTACAAAACGGATGTTTCTGTGCTGTTCTTTAGTATGCTAATGTACAGCACCCCAGGAGCTAATGCTTCATCAGATCAACTGCTTTAAGTATATATTTTTTAAAATGATAAACAGTCAGCCTTTGTACAGGATGAAATGGAGCTGGATGAGCTAGAGGACACAATTTAAATGCCTAAATTTGTTGCTGGCTTTGCCAGCCATTATGGTAGGGCACAGGCTGTGATAGTAACATTCTGAGCTGGAGCAAACCATTTGTCTGCAAACAGAGTGTTTAGGTTGGCCTTTATCCTAAAGTCATTAATGTGAAAAGGCTCGTTAAAGGATCAATATTGACCTTTAGAATTGCTTCTTCCAATAGCTGACACTAGAGTCCTCTTCCTCCCTGAAAAGCACTCTGCATAGTCTTCATTTTCAAAAACAGAACTATTGTTCCTGCTCCCTGAATAGGGGGATAATTTTTCCATGTAGCAAAAAAGCTAAGGATTTGATAATCCCAAACAGAGATTATTTTTGCATCCCCTCTTGTGAAAAAACAACATGGCTACTTTTGTTTGCATTGGCTATGTATAAATACCAGCAAGGCATGCATCTGTCCTCAAAAAGGATCATTTTAACCGTTTTTACAATTTAAGTAACATGAAAAGTCAGTTAGTGTATGTGTTGTTAAATATGCTCTTGGTTGAGGTCACTTTAACAATTCTATAGCTATTATATTCTGCAACTAAGAACTAAGGAATAGAAGGAAAAAGCTGTCCCTGCACTGAGACTCTGCTTAAACCCTATTGGGTTTAAGTGGGTGCCTTATTCATAGAATCATAGAATGGTAGAGTTGGAAGGGACCTCCTGGGTCATCTGGTCCAACCCCCTGCTCAAAGCAGGATTCACTAGATCATCTCAGACAGATGTCTGTCCAGCCTCTGTTTGAAGACGTCCATTGAAGGGGAACTCACCACCTCTCGTGGCAACCTGTTCCACTCATTAATCACCCTAACTGTCAAAAAGTTTTTTCTAATATCTAATCTGTGTCTCCTCCCATTTAGTTTCATCCCATTGCTTCTAGTCTTTCCTTGTGCATATGAGAATAAAGATGATCCTTCTACAATGTGACAGCCCTTGACATATTTGTAGACAGCTATTAAGTCTCCTCTCAGTCTTCTTTTTTGCAAGCTAAACATTCCCAAATCCTGCAACCGTTCCTCATAGGACATGGTTTGCAGACCAGTCACCATTCTGGTCGCTCTTCTCTGAACTTGCTCCAGTTTGTCTATGTCTTTTTTAAAATGTGGTGCCCAAAACTGTACACAGTATTCCAGATGAGGTCTGACCAAAGAGGAGTAAAGACCGATAATGACTTCACGTGATCTAGACTGTATGCTTCTGTTAATACATCCCAGAATTGTATTTGCCTTTTTTGCTGCTGCATCACACTGTTGACTCATGTTCAGTATATGATCTATTAGTATACCTAAGTCTTTTTCACATGTACTGTTGCTTAGCTCTATTCCTCCCATTCTGTATATGCTTTATTCATTTTTATTGCCCAGATGTAGTACTTTGCATTTTTCCCTGTTAAAAAACATTCTGTTGGTTGCTGCCCACTGCTCCAGTTTATTTAGGTCTTTTTGAATCCTCTCTCTCTCTTCTCTAGTATTAGCTATCCCTCCTAGCTTTGTGTCATCAGCAAAGTTAATCAGTTTACTCTCAATTCCTTCATCTAAATCATTGATAAAGATGTTGAACAATACAGGTCCCTATTCCTTGTGAATAGCCCCACCGACGATCCTACACTGAACTCAAACAAAGACCTGAAGGAAGGGGAAAAGGTGTCCCTAAAAGATATAAGGACTGGGAGAAAAAACAGGAGACCTCCTAACAGAAAAGTTAGTTGCAGAAACGAAGATTAAAGGGCAAAACTGGTGGAACAAGAAGTCCCAGGATATCAATTGTTCTTAGCACAAAGAACTAACAAGGCAACTTAGCCAGAGTACAAGCGTAACAACACTGATGTCCAGTAAGAGATGGGAGCTAGGTGCTGAGTAATAAAGAGTGAGGAGATCACGTGACCAAGACATCCAGCACCAGAGGAAAAGACTAGAAGCCAGCAAACCACAAAAAGATGGCCAAAAAGTAAAACAACATAGATTCTAACAGTACCTCCCCTTTTAAGAGGATCCTCCGGATCCTCTAGGCCGAGCCTTACCAGGAAATCTTCTGTGAAAAGCTTTAATTAGCCTTGAGGCCAAGACATCCTCGGCCTTCACCCAGGAATTATCCTCGCGGTCGAAACCTCTCCAGGACACAAGATACTGTAATCTCCCTCTATGCCACCTGGAATCCAAAATGCCAGAAATCTCAAATTCACTGTCCTCATCAACAGGAGGAACAGTAGGCTTTGCCTGCTTATCAGGCGTGTCAGACTTCTTAAGTAACGACACATGAAACACAGAATTAATCCTCCAGGGTGAGGGAATGCCCAACCTCACTGTTGCCAAGTTGACAATCTGAACCACTTTGAAAGGACCCACAAATTTAGGCCCCAGTTTTTTAGAAGGAATTTAGAAACGAACATTCCTAGAGGACAACCAAACCATGTCCCCAACAGCAAATAAGGACTCCTTTCTTTTTTTGTCAAAATACCTTTTTGATCTCCTGTTAGCCTCTTTAAGATTCAGGCGAACACTGGTCCAAACCCTCTCCAAATCACCAGAAAAATTGTCCTCCTCTGGTACAGCTGCCCCAACTTTGGAAAATGGATCAAAAGATGGATAACTGCTAGTACAACAAAAAAAAGGAGAACACCCAGTCGAGGAAGAAGTATGATTTTTAAGGGCAAACTCCGCAATTGGTAGAAATTCTGACCACATTTCCTGATTGTCTGCCACAAAACATCTCAAAAACTGCTCGACATCCTGGTTCTTCCTTTCAGTATGTCCATTGGACTCTGGATAATACCCCGACAAGAATGACAAATGAATTTTCAATCTGTCACAAAAAGCAAGCGAAAAGCGAGCCACAAATTGTGGTCCTCTATCGGAAACAATGTCCATGGGAACACCATGGAGCCTGACAATCTCCTTCACAAAAGCCTTAGCAAGAGTCTTGGCGCAAGGTAACTTATTAAGCGGAACCAGATGACACATTTTACTAAACCGGTCCAGAACAACCCAGATGACAGAACAACCCTCTGATACAGGCAAATGGGTGATAAAACCCATGGCAAGGTGCATCCTTGGCGTACTAGGAACTTCCAAGGGGCACAGCAAACCTGCAGCCGGAGCGTGAGAAGTCTTCGACCTAGCGCACACAGAACACTGACGCACCCACTGGATGACTTCCCTTTGCCACCGTGGCCACCTGAAACTCTGAATGTTAGACTTCCTAGTTTCCGAAACCCCTATGTGACCTGCCAACCGAGACTCAAGACATTCAACAAACAACACTCTCCTCAAGGCTCTAGGCACAAACAATTTACCAAAGGAGTGTTAATTGGTGCCGCACTCTGAGCTCATAGGATGCTATTCTCCAACTCAGAATCCAATGCAGCCACCACCACCCCACTCTGCAAAATACACTCCTTCCTCTCAGCATTCACTGCTGCAGAGAAACTATGAGACAAAGTGTCAGCCTTAACACTCTTTGTCCCCAGGACAAAGGTTATGGAAAAATTGAACTGGGAAAAAAACAGTGCCCACCTAGCCTGACGGGCATTCAAACATTTGGCTGCGTCCAGATAAATCAAATTCTTATGATCAGTGAACACCTGTATAGGATGTCGAGCCCCCTCCAAAAAATGTCGCCAATGCGCGAACGCGAGTTTAATAGCCAACAACTCACGTTTCCCAACATCATAGTGTTATGATCTGCAATGTGTACTAAGGAAAGATAGGGGAAAGCTATCCCTACAGTAAGACTAAGCCTAATCCCTGCAATGTAGCGGGCTGCCTGTTCTTGGTGAACAGACCTGCCTTAGTCCTCGGCTAGTCTGAACAAAGACCTATAGCATAAGGGGAGGGGTCCCTAAAAGAACTAAGGACTGGAACAAAAATGGGACACCTCCTAAACAGAGAAGTTGTTGCAGAACACAAAAAGACGAACAGACAAAAAGGTACTAGAGGTCCCAGAAGGACCAAGCGAACTGACAGAGATAGGCACCGAAGCACCTGGCTAGAAAAATTGTCAAAAACACTGAAGTCCAGCACAGCCAGAAGGGCGGAGCTGGAAAATAAAGGCAGGTGATCATGTGACTGCAAAACACAAGATGGAAAAAACAAACAGGAGGTTTCTAACAGTACCCCCTCTTTTATGAGTATCCTCCGGATCCTCCAGACCCAGGCCTATCTGGAAACCTCCTGTGGAAAGCTCTAACAAGAATTATCTTTGGGACCGAAATGAAACCCTTCAAGGTGACAAGATACTGTAATCTCCCTATATGCCGTCTAGAATTCAGAATACGAGAAATTTCATATTCACCGTCTTCCACCACAGGAGGAACTGTGACAGTGGAATCCCTATCTGATACATCAGCCTTTTTTCAACAAGGAAACATGAAACCCAGGATTAATCTTCCACGAAGTAGGGACATCCAACCTAACCGCAGACGGGTTAACAACCTGAGGCACTTTAAATGAACCCACCCACTAAGTTTGTACCCAGTTTTTTAGAGGGAATCCCCAACCGCAGGTTCTTTGAGAACAACCAAACCATGTCACCCACATTAAACAAAACCTCCTTACGTTTCCTGTCAAAATACTTCTTGGACTTCTTGCTAGCCTCTTGAAGGTTGCAACGTACATTAGTCCAAACTCTCTCCAAATCACCAGAAAAATTCTCCTCCTCCGGCACCGCCGACCCCAATTTGGAGAATGAACCAAAAGACAGATGTCTCCCGGTAAAACAAAAAAAAGGAGAACACCCAGCAGAGGAGGATGTATGATTGTTAAGAGCAAATTCTACAAGAGGCAGAAACTTAGACCACACCTCTTGATTGTTCGCCACAAAACAACGCAAAAACTGTTCAACGTCCTGGTTCTTTTTTTCAGTCTGTCCATTAGATTCAGGATGATACCCAGAGGAATGTGACAAATGGACTCCCAACCTGTCACAAAAAGCACACCAAAAGCGAGCCACAAACTGAGGTCCTCTATTAAAAACAATATCCGTGGGAACACCATGAAGCTTGACAATCTCCTAAACAAACGCTTTCGCGAGTGTCTTGGTGCAGGGCAACTTAATGAATGGAACCAAATGACACATCTTACTAAAATGGTCCACGACCACCCAGATGACAGTAAAACCCTCGGACACAGGAAGATCAGTAATAAAATCCATTGTGAGATGTGTCCAAGGCACACTAGCAACCTCCAGAGGGCAAAGCAACCCCACAGAAGGAGTATGTGAAGCCTTTGACCTAGCACACACAGTACATTGACTCACCTACTTGATGACTTCCTTCTGCCATCCAGGCCACCAAAAACTGTGACTGATAAGTCTCTTAGTCTCTGAAATTCCTGGATGACCTGCCAACCGAGACTCATGACACTCCACAAACAAATCTCTCCTAAAGGTTCTAGGCAAGAACAACCTCCCATGCGGAGTGTCAGATGGGGCATCATCTTGAGCTTTCAGAATCCCATTCTCCAAAACGGAGTCCAATGCTGCCACCACAACTCCTTTCTGTAAAATGCTCTCCTCCTCCTCGGCACCGACCGTAGGAGAGAAGCTGCAAGATAAAGCATCGGCTTTAACATTCTTAGTAACAGGGATATAGGTAACAGAAAAATTAAACGGAGAAAAAAAAGTGCCCACCTAGCTTGACGGGCATTCAAGCACTTGGCAGCATCCAGATAGATCAAATTCTTATGATCTGTGAATGCCTGAATAGGAAATCTAGCGCCTTCCAAAAAATGACGCCAATGTTCAAACGCGAGTTTAATAGCCAGCAACTCCTGATTTCCAACATCATAATTCAGTTCGGTTTCAAAAAAAATTTTCAAAAAGAATGCACAAGGATGTATTTCCATCCCTGTTCTCGTGAGACAAAACTGCTCCGACCACCACCAATGAAGCATCGACCTCGACCAAAAAAGGCTTGGTCTCATCAGGCTGCATAAGGATAGAGGCAGAACTGAACCTCTCTTTGAGATACTTAAACGCTTCAATGGCCTCAGAAGTCCACTGGACCTTATTCGCACCTTTCCTTGTAAGATCGGTTAGAGGCTTAACAATTACAGAAAATTTTTTAATGAATTTCCTGTGATAATTGGCAAAACCCAAAAATCTCTGTATAGATTTCAAACCAATAGACCTAGGCCATTCCTGCACAGCCTGAACCTTCACCGAGACCATCTCAATGCCCTCGCTGGAGACAATGTAGCCCAAAAAACTAATTTTCTGCACAGCAAACTCACATTTCTCCAGCTTAGCAAAGAGTGAATTATCACTCAATAACTGCAAAACTTCACGTACACTCTGCCAATGGGACTCTAGATCTGGTGAATAATTCAAAATGTCATCCAAATACACAACCACATTCTTACCAGTAAAAGGTCTCAGGATGTCATTAATAAGGTTCTGAAAAAATGCAGGTGCATTGGTAAGACCAAAAGGCATCATCAGATTCTCAAAATGACCTAACAGAGTGTTAAAAGCAGTTTTCCATTCATCACCCTCCTTCACTCGTAACAAATTGTATGCCCCCCAGAGATCAATTTTAGAGAACTACTTGGCCCCCACTAACTGGTTAAACAAATCAGGAATTAACGGCAACGGGTAGGAATTGCATACGGTAATCTTATTAATTTCACGAAAATCCAGACATGGACGTAAATCCCCGTCCTTTTTTTTAATAAAGAAAAATCCAACTGCCACAGGCGATTTAGAAGGTCTAATGTGACCAGCAGCCAGGCTAGTCTGTATGTACTCCTCCAAGGCCTTTCTTTCAGGGATAGTCAGATTAAACAAGCGACACTTGGGAAGAGTAGCTCCAGGAACAAACTCAATGGCGCAATCATAATCCCTATGAGGAGGTAAAACTTGCGACTCCTCCTCCGAAAAAGCCCTCCAAAAATCTTGAATAGGTACAGGTAATTCCCCTTTTTCCACAGCTGCTATGCGACCATTACAACATTTATCATAGCACTTCGGATTCCAAGACTTAATCACATTAGGTGACAAGTCCAGTAAAGGATTGTGCCGTTTTAACCAAGGCAAACCTAGAGCGACCGGAGAAGGTAAATTATCTAATACAACCAAGTCCAAAATTTCTTGGTGAACTCCATTGATAGTGAAGTGAAATGCCGCAACCTTGTCAGTAATACATTTCAAGGAAGTGTTATCAATTGCAATCACAGAAATAGGTGATGACAAAGGTTTGGATCTCAATTTAAGTTTTTCCATAAACCCTTTATCAATCACATTAAGTGTTGAACCACAATCCACAAATACCTGAAATTCAATCAAATTTTCCTGCAAAGTAGTACTCCCTGAAAGAAATACTCCTGCAGGGCGTAAACAAGCTATACAGGCGTACCTGACCTCTTTTTTTTCATTACTTAAACGAAGCTCACAATTCTTAATCAGATGGTCAGCTTTACCACAATAGAGACACAATCCCTCGGCGAACCTCCGGTCTCTTTCCTGAGAGGAGAGCGACTTTGCCCCATCCTCCATCGGTTCTCCGCCGTCAGAGCAGATTTTCTTGGGACTAGGACCTGGCATTACAGGAGTCTTTACCTCATTCTGCCTAAATCTCAGTCTCCTGTCCACACGAACAGCTAATTGCATGGCATCCTGCAGCGTCTCAGGTGTGGGGAATGCAATTAGCAAATCCTTAACTATTTCTCTCAGACCAGCAAGAAATAGACATTTCAGAGGAGGATCATTCCAATTGACTTCTGAAGCCCATCTTCTAAAGTGTGTGCAATAATTTTCAACATCACCTGACCCCTGATTCAAACACCTGAGTTCTGCCTCAGCAGATAAGATACAATCAGGATCATCATATAATAGACCTATATCCCAAAAAAAATCTTCTGCAGACCTTAAGCATGGATCATTAAGTTGGAGAGAAAAGGCCCACGCCTGTGGTTCTTTGCGCAAAAGTGACATAATAAATCCAATGCGCTGTGATTCATTCCCAGAGGACCTTGGTCTCAAATGAAAATATAACAAACAAGCATTTTTAAAGGAAAAAAAATCTTGCTGTTTACCATTTAAAACATCAGGCAGTCCTACCTTGGGTTCCACAAAATGCACTTCAGAACAGCTACTCACGTGTTGCTTGAGCTCGGCCACCTCCAGAGACAATCCCTGCAAGCATTGAGCCAAATCCTGGATGGAAACCATACTGATCCCCGAATATTTTTCCTTTTAATTTTTTGGGCTGGACTTACTGTTATGATCTGCAGCATGTACTAAGGAAAGATAGGGGAAAGCTATCCCTACAGTAAGACTAAGCTGAATCCCTACGATGTAACGGGCTGCCTGTTCCTAGCGAACAGACCCGCCTTAGTCCTCGGCTAGTCTGAATGATGACCTATAGCATAAGGGGAGGGGTCCCTAAAAGAACTAATGATTGGAACAAAAATGGGATACCCCCTAAACAGAGAAGTTGTTGCAGAACACAAAAAGACGAACAGACAAAAAGGTACTAGAGGTCCCAGAAGGACCAGGCGAACTGACAGAGATAGGCACCGAAGCACCTGGCTAGAGAAACAGTCAACAACACTGAAGTCTAGCACATCCAGAAGGGCGGATCTGGAATATAAAGGCAGGTGGTCACGTGACCGCAAAACACAAGATCGAAAAAACAAACAGGAGGGTTCTAACACATAGTTGAGCTCTGTCTCAGAATTTTTTTTTTAAAAGAAAGCACAGGGATGCACCCCATCCTCTCCCTCCTGGGACAGAACTGCCCCCCACACCTATAGATGAGGCATCCACCTCAACCAAAAATGGCTTGGTCTCATCAGTCTGGATAAGAACAGGAGCAGAGCTGAACCTCTCCTTGAGATACCTAATAGCTTCAATAGCCTCTGTGGACCATTGGAATGTATTAGCACCCTTCTTGGAGAGATCAGTAATGGATTTAACGAAGACAGAGAAATTCTTTATGAATATCTTGTAATAACTGGCAAATCCTAAAAACCTCTCTATGGACTTCAAACCTTCAGACCTCGGCCACTCCAGCACAGCCTGAACTCTCACCGGGTCCATCTCAAAACCATCACAAAACCCAAAAAGCAAATTTTCTGGACAGCAAACTGACACTTCTCCAATTTAGCAAAGAGTGTGTTCTCTCTCAGTATCTGAAGAACTTTGCGGACTCTCTGCCAATGAGACTCAAGATCCAAAGAATAAATCAAAATATCATCCAGATAAACCAAAACACTCCTACTGATCAAGGGTCTCAGAATGTCATTGATGAAATTTTGAAAAAATGCAGGAGCGTTAGTAAGCCCAAAAGGCATCACCAAACACTCAAAATGACCTTCTGTGGTGTTAAAAGCTGTCTTCCATTCGTCTTTGTCCTTCTCCCGCAGCAAAGGTCAATCTTAGAAAACCATTTAGATAAGGTCAATTGGTTAAACAAATCAGGAATAAGTGGTAATGGGTAAGGATTGGGCACAGTGATCTTATTAATCTCCCGAAAATCAAGACATGGCCTAAGACCCCCATCCTTCTGAACCCAACCTCCACAGGAGACTTAGAGGGTCTTATGTGACCTGCACCTAAACTAGTCTGAAGGTATTCTTTCTGTTAGGATGGCGGTTGCAGACAACTTTATTTAAATGGAACACAACCGACCCCGGGGTTCGCAATGCAGCCTAATGGACTGCTGCCGAACACTTTTCGGGTGGAAAGGAAAAGCGACAACTAAACAGATAACCCATCCATGTTAACAGCACACCGGACCGGGTAAAGCGGTACGCTCTATCTCCGTTAACTGCACGGAGGAGAGAGCGACCGGCGACGCACCTAACAATTATCTTAACCCTTCGTGTTAAGGCACACGGAAGGGTAAGATGGTTCGCACAATCTCCAAGAACCACAGGGAGACGTGCGACCGTGGGAACAGCAGTAGCCCTGTCTTTGATACAGGTGCTACACTATGGGGATTGGTGCTAAAGCGGTTTACACAATCTCCAAGAACCGCAGGGAGATGTGTGACTGGACTAGGAGCAGTAGCCCTGTCTTCGGTACAGGCGCTACGCTATAGTAGTCGGCGCTAGTGTGTGGATGTGATACCCGCCGGGTATTTGTGCACTCAGCTGGCGTGCTACTGGATTGAGCAGACCCGCTCTATATGGCTACCTGCCTGCATAAAGCGATGGCTCTTAGAGGAGCCCAAGAGTTTCAGCTTGCACACCACAAACAACCAGCTCAAATGATCTGAGTGCGCCGCCATGTTTGTGGGCGGGCCTTTTAAAGATTAAGCCCTGCCCCACTGTCGCACCATTGGTGACGACACCCGTGACCAATCAAGCGGTGCCAGGTCACCGGGTCAGGTGGGTGCCAAACCACCAATCATGATCCGCCAGGTCACGGACATGCTCAGAACGGCAAACTCTGGACTTAGACTCCGCATGCACTGTCTCCCTCTGCAACCCAGGCTTAACATTGTTAGGCACAACTACCTGGGAGGTAAATAGTGCTCGTGGACCAGCTAGGTGTTGGAGCTGATGATGATGCTGAGCAGCATCAGCCCTGGCTGGACTGAAATGGGAGACCACATAAGGTCCTGGACCCATTTCGAATCCAGCACCAGACCAATGCCTAATATTATCCCCCTCCACTGGACGCTTGTTTTCCTCCATGTGCCGGTGGGCAAGAATGTGGTCCACCGGGTCACAGAAAGGATTCTCGGAACTGTGACCCCTCTGGTGTACAGTGTACCCTTTTTTGGGGCGGGAAGCAGGATGGGGAGAAATGACAACTGGTTCTCCATGTGTGGGATCCCTCACGGGTGACAGAGGGACAGAACCCGCCGGTCTCTGGCAGAAAGATTTATCTCTCGCACAGACGGGACATGCGTTTACAAAGTCCTTGACGTCCTGGCGCCACCGGGGCCACCAATAGGACCGCTGAAATGACTTAGTGGTACGTTTGATCCCCAGGTGAGCTCCGTTAGGGGCATGAGCCCAGTAGAGAACCATATTCAGTAGATTAGGTGAAACAAACGTCCTCCCCAACGGAACCGGGTTAGAGGACACTGCCGCCACCCTCTCTTCCAGAGAGTTCTTTACGACATAATCTGATAAGACCCAGGTCCTGGGGACAGACAAAGAATCTGTACTGGATGCCACAACGGTAGGGGGATCAGAGACTACCCTCCGGGTGACTTTGACCATATACTGTGACGCACAATTCTCACTCCAGGAAGAAATTCTCCCCGTATTCCAGTCAATGTGTGGAGTATGACAACGTAGCCAGGGGAGACCCAATAACACCTCGTCTAAACCACAGGGAATAATAAGAAATGAGTTGACCTCCCGGTGGCCCTGAGGGAATGACATGGTGAGGAGAATCGACTGGTGGGTGATTTGCGCGTCCAGGAGGGAACCATTGACAACACTAATGTTCATTGGTCTGGAGAGTAACTCAATAGGGATGGCGTGCCTCTGGGCAAATGCAGATGATAAAAAATTGCCCTCAGCACCAGAGTCCACCCACGCCTTGGCAGCAGTTGTAGATTTACCAAGGGACAATGTCACATCAAAAGATAATTTGGAGGAAGAAGTCCCGGACTTTAATACACCTCCTCCAACGGTGGTAAGACCTACTCGTTTTACCGAGTGCCTGGAATCCTTATTTACGGGGTGCTCCAAGAGATGTGTGGGTCGGGAATGAGAGGAACTAGACTCCGTCCGGGATATATCCATAGCCTCAGGTTCCGGGTCGAGAGTCTTGGGTTTAAAGACACCTGGTGCCAACAGATGCTGAGGTCTGGCAACCTCCAGCTCTAACTTATGTTCCGCATGACGCAAGTCAATATGGTCAGCGAGAGATATTAACTCCTCCAGAGAGGTTGGAATCTCTCTGGTAGATAAGGCATCCTTAATATGCCCAGCCAGACCCCTCCAGAACACCAGGATAAGTGACCGCTCAGACCAATCCAGTTCAGCCGCTAGGGTTCTGAACTGGACGGCATAGTGACTGTCGGTGGCCGAACCCTGGACCAACGCAAGAAGCTTAAGAGCTGTATCATGCGTGACCTGAGGACCCAGGAAAACACTTTTTAGGGTCTTAAGGAAAAGACCCGCGTTTACTACCACCGGGTCGTTCCGCTCCCAGAGAGGAGTAGCCCACTCCAGAGCCCTGTGGGAAAGCAATGAGATGATATATCCCACTTTGGCTCTTTCGGAGGGGAACCGTGCCTCCATCATCTCCAAATGAATGGAGCATACGTTAATAAACCCCCTACAGAGTTTACTGTCCCCAGAAAGTTTCTCCGGGAGAGCAAACTGGGGTAATGGGGCACTTGCAGTAGTTGCAGTATTCACCGCAGCCGAGTTTATAATGTTGGCTGCTAGAGTAGCCACCTGGGAAGCTGCTGCTGTGATATCAGCAATTGGAGCAGTTTGTTCCAGAGTTCTAAGTCTGGCCTCCAGTTGCTGTACGTAACGCTGCAGTTACTGGTTGTCGGCCATGTTCGGCAAGACCCTGGCACTCAGATACTGTTAGGAGGGCGGTTGCAGACAACTTTATTTAAATGGAACGCAACCGACCCCGGGGTCCGCAATGCAGCCTAATGGACTGCTGCCGAACACTTTCTGGGTGGAAAGGAAAAGCGACAACTAAACAGATAACCAGTCCGTGTTAACAGCACAGCGGACTGGGTAAAGCGGTACGCACGGAGGAGAGAGCGACCGGCGACGCACCTAACTATTATCTTAACCCTTCGTGTTAAGGCACACGGAAGGGTAAGACGGTTCGCACAATCTCCAAGAACTGCAGGGAGACGTGCGACCGTGGGAACAGCAGTAGCCCTGTCTTTGATACAGGCGCTACGCTATGGGGATTGGCGCTAAAGCGGTTCACACAATCTCCAAGAACCGCAGTGAGATGTGTGACCGGACTAGGAGCAGTAGCCCTGTCTTCGGTACAGGCGCTACGCTATAGTAGTCGGTGCTAGTATGTGGGTGTGATACCCGCCGGGTATTTGTGCACTCAGCCGGCGTGCTTCCGGACGGAGCAGACCCGCTCTATATGGCTACCTGCCTGCATAAAGCTATGGCTCTTAGAGGAGCCCAAGAGTTTCAGCTTGCACACCACAAACAACCAGCTCAAATGATCTGAGCGCGCCGCCATGTTTGTGGGCGGGCCTTTTAAAGATTAAGCCCTGCCCCACTGTCGCACCATTGGTGATGACACCCGTGACCAATCAGGTGGTGCCAGGTCACAGGGTCAGGTGGGTGCCAAACCACCAATCATGATCCGCCAGGTCACGGACATGCTCAGAACGGCAAACTCTGGACTTAGACTCCGCATGCACTGTCTCCCTCTGCAACCCAGGCTTAACATTGTTAGGCACAACTTCCTGGGAGATAAACAGTGCTCGTGGACCAGCTAGGCGTTGGGGCACCATCAGCCCTGGCTGGACTGAAATGGGAGACCACAGAAGGTCCTGGACCCATTTTGAATCCAGCACCAGACGATCACCTAACACTTTTAAAGCCTCCCTCTCGGGAATTGTCAGATTAAACAACTGACTGTTTGGGAGCTTAGCATCAGTAACGAACTCAATAGTGCAATTGTAATCTCTATGAGGTGGTAAAGCTATCGAGTCCACCTCCGTAAAAACCCTCCAAAAATCCTGAATGGGTTCAGGTATCTCCCCCTTCACAACAGCCACAATGTGAACATTACAACACTTACCATATCACCCCTGACCCCAGGATCTTATGGAACCAGACGGCCAGTCCAGCAAAGGATTATGCACTTTTAACCAGGGCAACCCCAGGATGATCGGGGAAGGCAATTTAGCAAGTACAAATAAGTCAATCTGCTCCTGATGTTCCATATTCATAGTAAGCGGAAACCCAGTGACCTCTTGAAGAATGCTCCCATGCTCCAGGGGAGTATTATCAATCGCAACCACAGGAAAAGGAGACGACAAAGGTTCAGAACCGAACTTATACTATTCAAGAAATTGTTGATCAATCAAATTAAATGCAGAACCACAATCCACCATTACCTGAAACTCAATCGAACGACCCTGACAGGTGGTATTACCAGGAAAAAACACCCCAGCAGAACGTAAAAACGCAATGCAAACGGGAGTGTTATTTCTTCTGACCATTTTTTTTTCTTTCCTTAAGTGAACCTCGCATTGCTTTAAAAAATGATCAGCCTTACCGCAATTCAAGCAAAGTCCCTCAGAGGACCTCCTGTCCCTCTCCTTGTAACGGGATGACATTGTTCCCACCTGCATAGGTTCCCCAGTGTCGGCAGGAATATCATGAGAAACAGAATCCAGCAATACAGGAAACCTCTCCTCATTCTGTCTTGCCCTCAATCTTCTATCCACACGGAAAGCTAACTGCATGGCAACTTGCAAAGTATCAGGTGCAGGTAATGCAATGAACAAATCTTTAACCCTTTAACTCAAGCCTGCCAGAAACTGAAACTTGAGTGCAGGTTCATTCCACCTGATCTCTGCAGACCATCATCTGAACAGGGTGCAATAACTTTTAGTATCAAGAGATCCCTGTTTGAGAAGACTGAGCTCTGCCTCAGCAGATGTAACCCGATCAGGATCATCATACAGAAAACCCATGGCATCAAAAAATACCTCCACAGACCTCAGACAATGAACATCAGGAGACAAGGAAAACGCCCAGATTTGAGGTTCCTTACGTAATAAAGACATAATAATCCTTACAAGCTGTAGTTCACTCCCAGAAGATCTAGGTCGGAGACAAAAATACAACAAACAAGCGTTTTTAAATGAAAAAAATCTTGTCATATCCGTGAGAAACACTCAGGTAATCCTACCTTAGGTTCTTCATAGCGTTCTGCAGGGTATTTACTCACGTACTGCTTAACACCGGCAACCTCCAGAGTCAACCCTTTCAAGCTTTGAGCAAGCTCCCGGATGGTACTCATACTGAAGAAAACCCAGGAAAAGGAAAAAAAACAAAAAAAACCCTTTTTATTCCTTCCTTTTTTTAAACGTGGCGAGACATACTGTTATATTCTGCAACTAAGAACTAAGGAATAGTGTTGAGCCACCCCCGTAGTGTTCGGGTTCGGTTCGGTTCCTCGAACACCGGGATGTTCGAGGAACTGTTCGTCGAACTGTTCGTCGAACACCTTAGAACACCGTCGAACACCGTTAAAACCAATGGCAGGCAAACAAAAACACATAGAAACACATAGAAAACACCTGCAAAGGTGTCCAAAAGCTGACAAACTGCTCAGAAGACACTCTCTTTAAAAAAGCCGGCCGGCAAATTCAGCAGCGGCATACACCGGTACCCGACAATTTAGACAAGAAGGAATAGAGCATCACACATAGATTAGATAGATAGAAACATGTCAGTCACACATATAAGAAGCACAGTGACAGTGTTGGTTACTGCACTTGTCATTTAGTGTAAAGGATTTATTAAAAAAAATATTAGTGTTTTCATGCACCGTCTCTTTAAAAAAGCCGGCCGGCAATTCAGCAACTGTACCCGACAATTTAGAACAGAAAGAATAGAGCTTCACACATAGATTAGATAGATAGAAACATGTCAGTCACATATATATGAAGTACAGTGACAGTGTTGCTTACTGTACTTGTCATTTAGTGTAAAGGATTTATTTAAAAAAATAATAGTGTTTTCATGCACTGTCTCTTTAAAAAAGCCGGCCGGCAATTCAGCAGCGGTACCCGACAATTTAGAACAGAAAGATAGAGCATCACACATAGATTAGATAGATAGAAACATGTCAGTCACATATATATGAAGTACAGTGATAGTGTTGGTTACTGTACTTGTCATTTAGTATTAAAATAAAGGATTTATTATTAAAAAAATTGGCGTGGGGTTCCCCTTAATTTTAGGCTCTAGCGGCGGTTAAGCAGACGGCTGGGGCAGATGTTTGAAGCCTGGGAAGGGGGTAATACCCACGGAGCTTCCCAGGCTACTAATATCAGCCTCCAGCTGAATACATAGCCTTTACTAGCTATTAAAATGGGGGACCCCCCAAAAAAAATGACGTGGGTCCCCCCTAATTTAATAGCTAGCAAAGGCTAGGCAGACAGCTGGGGGCTGATATTAATAGCCCAGGAAGGGAGCCATGAATATTGGCCCCCTCCCAGGCTAGAAACACCAGCCGTCAGCCGCCCCAGAAATGGCGCATTCATAGGATGCGCCAATTCTGGCACTTAGCCTCGCTCTTCCACGCTGCCCTGGTGCGGTGGCAGGGGGTAATAGGGTTGGGGTTGATGTCAGCTTATAATGCCAGCTGACATCAAGCCCAGGTTAGTAATGGAGAGGCGTCTATAAGACACCCCCATTACTAACCCCATAGTCAAAGTTAAAAAAAACACAAACACCCAGAATAAAGTCCTTTAATTGAAATAAAGACACAATCCTTTATTGTTCTAAATTAAACCATACTTACCATCACGCCCATTCCAGCTGAAGCCAACGATCTCCTGCAATAAAAGAAAAATAATAAAGCAACCTCATCCTTACCTTTCCATGGTTCCCACGACAGCTTCAGCTCTGCTACATCGAGATGACAGGCTGGACCGCAGCAGAACGCTGCCATCCAGCCTGTCATCCCGCAGACACTGAGAAGCGCAGGCTTGCTTGCGCTGCTCAGCGTCTCTCTGTGACGACATCCAGATGAGCCGAGTTCATGTCCAATGAACTCGGCTCACCTCATGCACGTCACTGACAGCGTGGGAAAATTCTCACGCTGAAGCGCTGATTGCAGGAGAATTTTCCCACGCTGTCAGTGACGTGCAGGAGGTGAGCTGAGTTCATTGGACATGAGCTCACCTCATGCACATCACTGACAGCGTGGGAGTATTCTCCTGCACTCAGCACTTCAGCGTGAGAATTTTCCCACGCTGTCAGTGACGTGCATGAGGTGAGCCGAGTTCATTGGACATGACCTCGGCTCATCTGGATGCCGTCACAGCGAGACAGTGAGGAGCGCAAGCATGCCTGCGCTTCTCAGTGTCTGCGGGATGACAGACTGGATGGCAGCGTTCTGCTGCGGTCCAGCCAGTCATCTCGATGTAGCAGAGCTGAAGCTGTCGTGGGAACCATGGAAAGGTAAGGATGAGGTTGCTTTATTATTTTTCTTTTATTGCAGGAGATCGTTGGCTTCAGCTGGAATGGGTGTGATGGTAAGTATGGTTTAATTTAGAACAATAAAGAATTGTGTCTTTATTTCAATTAAAGGACTTTATTCTGGGTGTTGTGTTTTTTTTAAATACTTTACTAGAAATTCATGGCGGTCATGTCTAATACTGGCGTGACCCCATGAATTTTGGGCTTGGGGCCAGCTGATAATACCAAGCTGGCCCTAACCCCTTTATTACCCAGTGAGCCACCGCACCAGGGCCCTGGATGAGTTGGGTACAGCGCCAGAAGATGGCGCTTCTATGAACGCGCCATTTTCCGGGGTGGCTGCGGACTGCAATTTGTAGCGGGGGGGGGGGCCAGAAAGCTTGGGCCTCCCTGCGCTGCAGATTCCAGCCCCCAGCTGCCTAGTTGTACCTGGCTGGACACAAAAATAGGGCGAAGCCCCACGTACTTTTTTTTTAATTATTTCATGAAATTCATGAAATAATTAAGAAAAAAAGGCCTTCCCTATATTGTTGTGTCCGGCCAGGTACAAATAGGCAGCTGGTGGATGGGGGCAGCCCGTTCCTGCCTGCTGTACCTGGCTGGACACAAATATAGTGCGAAGCCCCACTTCAATTTTTTTTAATTATTTCATGAAATTCATGAAATAATTAAGAAAAAAAGGGCTTCCCTATATTGTTGTGTCCGGCCAGGTACAAATAGGCAGCTGGTGGATGGGGGCAGCCCGTTCCTGCCTGCTGTACCTGGCTGGACACAAATATAGTGCGAAGCCCCACTTCAATTTTTTTAAATTATTTCAGGAAATTCATGAAATAATTTAAAAAAAATTGACGTGGGGCTTCGCACTATATTTGTGTCCAGCCAGGTACAGCAGGCAGGAACGGGCTGCCCCCAACCACCAGCTGCCTATTTGTACCTGGCCGGACACAACAATATAGGGAAGCCCTTTTTTTCTTAATTATTTCATGAAATAATTTAAAGAAAATTGACGTGGGGCTTCGCCCTGTTTTTGTGTCCAGCCAGGTACAACTAGGCAGCTGGGGGCTGGAATCCGCAGCGCAGGGAGGCCCAAGCTTTCTGGGCCACCCCCGCTGCAAATTGCAGTCCGCAGCCACCCCGGAAAATGGCGCGTTCATAGAAGCGCCATCTTCTGGCGCTGTACCCAACTCATCCAGGGCCCTGATGCGGTGGCTCACTGGGTAATAAAGGGGTTAGGGCCAGCTTGGCATTATCAGCTGGCCCTAAGCCCGAAATTCATGGGGTCACGCCAATATTAGACATGACCACCATGAATTTCTAGTAAAGTATTTAAAAAAAACACAACACCCAGAAAAAAGTCCTTTAATTGAAATAAACACACAATTCTTTATTGTTCTAAATTAAACCATACTTACCATCACGCCCATTCCAGCTGAAGCCAACGATCTCCTGAAATAAAAGAAAAATAATAAAGCAACATCATCCTTACCTTTCCATGGTTCCCATGACAGCTTCAGCTCTGCTACATCGAGATGACAGGCTGGACCGCAGCAGAACGCTGCCATCCTGCCTGTCATCCCGCAGACACTGAGAAGCGCAGGCTTGCTTGCGCTCCACAGTGTCTCTCTGTGAGGGCATCCAGATGAGCCGAGTTCATGTCCAATGAACTCGGCTCACCTCATGCACGTCACTGACAGCGTGGGAAAATTCTCCTGCACTCACCGCTTCAGCGTGGGAGAATTCTCACACTGAAGCGCTGAGTGCAGGAGAATTCTCCCACGCTGTCAGTGACGTGCAGGAGGTGAGCTGAGTTCATTGGACATGAGCTCACCTTATGCACGTCACTGACAGCGTGGGAAAATTCTCCTGCACTCAGCGCTTCAGCGTGAGAATTCTCCCGCTGAAGCGCTGAGTGCAGGAGAATTCTCCCACGCTGTCAGTGACGTGCAGGAGGTGAGCTGAGTTCATTGGACATGAGCTCACCTTATGCACGTCACTGACAGCGTGGGAGAATTCTCCTGCACTCAGCGCTTCAGCGGGAGAATTCTCACGCTGAAGCGCTGAGTGCAGGAGAATTTTCCCACGCTGTCAGTGACGTGCATGAGGTGAGCCGAGTTCATTGGACATGAACTCGGCTCATCTGGATGTCGTCACAGAGAGACGCTGAGCAGCGCAAGTAAGCCTGCGCTTCTCAGTGTCTGCGGGATGAGAGGCTGGATGGCAGCGTTCTGCTGCGGTCCAGCCTGTCATCTCGATGTAGCAGAGCTGAAGCTGTCGTGGGAACCATGGAAAGGTAAGGATGAGGTTGCTTTATTATTTTTCTTTTATTGCAGGAGATCGTTGGCTTCAGCTGGAATGGGCGTGACGGTAAGTATGGTTTAATTTAGAACAATAAAGGATTGTGTCTTTATTTCAATTAAAGGACTTTATTCTGGGTGTTTGTGTTTTTTTTAACTTTGACTATGGGGTTAGTAATGGGGGTGTCTTATAGACGCATCTCCATTACTAACCTGGGCTTGATGTCAGCTGGCATTATAAGCTGACATCAACCCCAACCCTATTACCCCCTGCCACCGCACCAGGGCAGCGTGGAAGAGCGAGGCTAAGTGCCAGAATTGGCGCATCCTATGAATGCGCCATTTCTGGGGCGGCTGACGGCTGGTGTTTCTAGCCTGGGAGGGGGCCAATATTCATGGCTCCCTTCCTGGGCTATTAATATCAGCCCCCAGCTGTCTGCCTAGCCTTTGCTAGCTATTAAATTAGGGGGGACCCCACGTCATTTTTTTGGGGGGGTCCCCCATTTTAATAGCTAGTAAAGGCTATGTATTCAGCTGGGGGCTGATATTAGTAGCCTGGGAAGCTCCGTGGGTATTACCCCCTTCCCAGGCTTCAAACATCTGCCCCAGCCGTCTGCTTAACCTCCGCTAGAGCCTAAAATTAAGGGGAACCCCACGCCAATTTTTTTAATAATAAATCCTTTATTTTAATACTAAATGACAAGTACAGTAACCAACACTATCACTGTACTTCATATATATGTGACTGACATGTTTCTATCTATCTAATCTATGTGTGAAGCTCTATTCTGTCTGTTATAAATTGTCGGGTACAGATGCTGAATTGCCGGCCGGCTTTTTTAAAGAGACAGTGCATGAAAACACTATTATTTTTTTTGATAAATCCTTTACGCTAAATGACAAGTACAGTAAGCAACACTGTCACTGTACTTCGTATATATGTGGCTGACATGTTTCTATCTATCTAATCTATGTATGATGCTCTATTCTGTCTGTTATAAATTGTCGGGTACCGCTGCTGAATTGCCGGCCGGCTTTTTTAAAGAGACGGTGCATGAAAACACTATTATTTTTTTTGATAAATCCTTTACGCTAAATGACAAGTACAGTAAGCAGCACTTTCACTGTACTTCGTATATATGTGGCTGACATGTTTATATCTATCTAATCTATGTGTGAAGCTCTATTCTTTCGGTTCTAAATTGTCGGGTACTGGTGTATGCCGCTGCTGAATTGCCGGCTTTTCATGTTTCACTGTGAGCACTGTTCCCATCGATTTGGGCAATCACTGTAATGCCACAACCACCATGGCTGTGGCATTACAGTGAGTGGCAGACAATCCCTGCATGATTGGTGCTCTAAATAGCGCCAGACATGCAGGACACGCTTTTGGTGCACGAACAGTTATCGAACATAACCTCGAACAGCCGAATTTTTTGCAAATCGTTCGGGTTCGTCGAACAACTCGAACACCGCCCAAAACAGCTCGAATTTGAGATTGGCGAACAGTTCTAGTCGAACACCGCTCATCTCTACTAAGGAATAGAAGGAAAAAGCTGTCCCTCCACTGAGACTCTGCTTAAACCCTACGCTTGTGTGTGTGCCCTATTCCTTGTGAATAGCCCCACCGATGTTCCTGCGCTGAACTCAAATGAAGACCTGAAGGAAGGGGAAAAGGTGTCCCTAAAAGTTCTAAAGACTGGGAGCAAAAACAGGAGACCTCTTAGCAGAAAAATTAGTTTCAGAAACGAAGATTAAAGGGAAAAAAACTGGTGGAACAAGAAGTCCCAGGATATCAATTGTCCTAAGCACAAAGAACTAACAAGACAACTTAGACAGAGCACAAGCGTAACAAACAAAAAAAGACAGCCTCACCGTGTCCTCTTAGTATAGCTCAGTCCGTTTTGCAATGCTGTAGGTCTCCAACCAATAGCCGTGACTTAAGGCTTCACATAAGAAAAATAAATTTGGTGAGTCCCAAGAATAATTAAAATCCTCAATTTATTAGAAAATAATTAAAGGATCATAAAGGTTGGGGATACATCTCCCCAACCTGTATGATCTTTTAATTATTTTCTAATAAATTGAGGATTTTAATTATTCTTGGGACTCACCAAATTTATTTTTCTCACAAGCGTAACAACACTGATGTCTAGCAAGAAATGGGAGCTAGGTGCTGAGTGATAAAGAGTGAGGAGATCACGTGACCAAGACACCCAGCACCAGAGGAAAAGACTAGAAGCCAGCAAACCACAAAAAGATGGCCGAAAAGTAAAACAACATAGATTCTAACAATAGCAGTGTCACTAAGACCGACAGAGATCAGTTACATTTCCTGCAGGAGCGGTGATAGTCCTCCTCCACACCGGGCACAGTGACGCTACTCTGCTGCTGGCTTTTTACTATTCAGCTAAGCAGACTGAATGCAGCATTCATCACACAGGGGGAGACTGCAAATGGGCTAGACACTGCACAAGAGAGACCCTCAGAGACACAGCCGGGACAGCACCCTCCCTGAAACGAGCGGCACTGATGATGCTTCATTTCAGGGCAGCAAACAAAGCAAGGGGGTGTCGATATTTACCAGTCACGAATGATGATGCGCCGTTTCAGGGAGGAAAAGGGAGTGACAGCAGTTTAAGCCAGCAGATGATGATTTGTTTAAGTATCCCATCATGCACTGGGATTCTCAAACAAATCATCATAGGAAATAGGTAAAATAAACAGAAACCTAAGTTGCAGTACAAAGTGAATGGTATAGAATGTTACCATTACTTAAATTACAAAAGTTATTAGTTTTTAAAAATGTATTAATTGAAATTTACTTTTGGGTTTCGGACTAACCCTTTAAGCAGTAATTAGCATTCAATCACTAAAAAATGTATTACTAAACTAACTTAATCAAACAGTTTTAAACAGCATACTCTGATTGTCTAGGGTTTTGCTGAGTTATAAACTATGTTAAGCTTTGGGAGTTAAGACTCAGTAGGTTCCTTAAAATGTATTTATAAAGTGAAGGAAGTTCAAGTATTCGCCAAAGTCACTGTAAAATCATTTATAGATAATCAAGCGGAAGGTACAAATAAGCAAGGCACTTTCCACATGGCCATGATTTGATAAAGGCCAAGTTTTGAGGGTTTATACCTCTATACTAAACTTGAACAGATCCTAGTTGCACTTTGATGTAGATATCGATTTAATGTACAGTCATGGCCAAAAGTTTTGAGAATGACACCAAAATTATATTTTCACATGATCTGCTGGCCTCTGGTTTTTATTAGTGTTTGTCTGATGTTTATATCACATACAGAAATATAATTGCAATCATATTAGGAGTACCAATAGGTTATATTGACAGTTAGAATGAGTTAAAGCAGCAAGTCAATATTTGTAATTCTCCCTGTCATGCTCTCAATCAACTTTTGGATCAAATCCTGACTGATAGCAGTCCATTCTTGCATAATCAATGCTTGCATTTTGCCAGAATTTGTTGGTTTTTGTTTGTCCACCCGTCTCTTGATGATTGACCACAAGTTCTCAATGGGATTAAGATCTGCGGAGTTTCCAGGCCATGGACCCAAAATCTCTATGTTTTGTTCCATGAGCCATTTAGTTATCACCTTTGCTTTATGGCAAGGTGCTCCATCATGCTGGAAAAGGCATTGTTGGGCGCCAAACTGCTCTTGGACGGTTGGGAGAAGTTGCTCTTGGAGGACATTCTGGTACCATTCTTTATTCATGGCTGTGTTTTTAGACAAGACTGTGAGTGAGCCGATTCCCTTGGCTGAGAAGCAACCCCACACATGAATGGTTTCAGGATGCTTTACAGTTGGCATGAGACAAGACTGGTGGTAGTGCTCACCTCATCTTCTCCGAATAAGCTGTTTTCCAGATGTGCCAAACAATCGAAAAGGGGATTCATCAGAGAAAATGACTTTGCCCCAGTCCTCAGCAGTCCACTCCCTGTACCTTTTGCAGAATATCAGTCGGTCCCTGATGTTTTTTCTGGAGAGAAGTGGCTTCATTGCTGCCCTCCTTGAAACCAGCCATTGCTCAAAGAGTCTCCGCCTCACAGTGCGTGCAGAAGCACTCACACCAGCCTGCTGCCATTCCTGAGCAAGGGGCTGCAATTTTCATTTAGGTGGTGTAAGTGTCTGAGCACGACAGTTATACATCTCAAATACGCCAGCCTCTGGGAATAGGAGACTACGGTCACCGGCCGACCGCATCTCTTGCATTGATTCTGCTTCTCCAGCCTCTAGCTCTGACATGGGCATGCCCTCCAGGTCCAAGCTGTGGGAGGAGATGGTGGCCATCTTTGTGAGGCCTGCAGTATATCCTGTGGGATTCATTTTCCCCTGTCATCACACAAACTGCTCAGTGCATGCAATGACAGGAGCTGTCAGGGAGAGGAAGCTCCGGGGAGCGAAGGTCCCGGGTGAGGTGAGTATCTGGGTGGTGAGCCGTGATTCCAGCCTGTCAGTATTACCGTGCAGGCTGCAGATCACCGCTCACCACCAACCTGTTTAGGGTCCAGCAGGGAGATCATCACACTGCTGTGCTTTGAATACACTGAACAGGACACAGCTTTGCGTGGGAGCTTAGGGAAGGTAAGTACAAGTGTTTTTTTTCTATGTATTGAATATATGGGGCCATATAACAGGAAGATACGGCCATATATACATGGAAGATGGTGACATATGCCAGGATGGAGCCACCTATCAAGAAGATGGGGCCACATACATGTATACCAGGAGGAAGGGGCCATATATACCAGGAGGATGGGGCCATATATATCAGGCCTCTATATAGTATAATTCACTCCCCCATAGGCCTCCAAATAGTATAATGCACTCCCCATAAGCCTACATATAGTATAATGCACTACTCATAAGCCTCTATATAGTATAATACTCTACCCATAGACCTCTATATAGTAAAATGCATTCCCTTTAGGCCTCTATATACAGGGTCGGCCATTTATATGGAAACACCTAAATTAAATGGGAATGGTTGGTGATATCAACTTCCTGTTTGTGGCGCATTAGTACATGGAAGGTGGAAAACTTTTCCAGATGGGTGGTGACCATGGTGGCCATTTTGAAGTGGGCCATTTTGGATCCAACTTTATTTTTTCAATGGAAAGAGGGTCACGTGACACATCAAACTTATTGAGAATTTCACAAGAAAAACTTTATTCTTTCATGAGTTTTTTACAAGTTTATGACCACTTATAAAATGTGTTCAAAGTGCTTCCCATTGGGTTGGATTGTCAATGCAAACCTCTTCTCCCACTCTTGATACACTGATAGCAACACCGCAGAAGAAATGCTAGCACAGGCTTCCAGTATCTGTTGTTTCAGATGCTGCACATCTATATCTTCACAGCATAGACAATTGCCTTCAGATGACCCCAAAGATAAAAGTCTAAGGGGGTCAGATCGGGAGACCTTGGTGGCCATTCAACTGGCCCACGATGACCAATCCACTTTCCAGGAAACTGTTCATGTAGGAATGCTCGGACCTGACACCCATAATGTGGTGGTGCACCATCTTGTTGGAAAAACTCAGGGAACGTGCCATCTTCAGTGCATAAAGAGGGCAACACATTATCATGTAGCAATTTCAGATATCCAGTGGAATTGAGGTTTCCATTGATGAAGAATGGCCTCACTATCTTTGTACCCCACATACCACACCATACCATCAAGATACGAGATGTTCAGCATCTGAAGCAAAGGATACTGGAAGCCTGTACTAGCATTTCTTCTCCGGTGTTGCTATCAGTGGGTCAAGAGTGCGAGAAGAGGGTTGCATTGACAATCCAGCACAATGGGCAGCACCTTGAACACATTTTATACATTTTCTTATGAAATTCTCATTAAGTTTGATGTGTCACATGACTCTCTTCCCATTAATTTTATGCGGGGGCATTTATGCATATAGCATTTATGCATACTTTATCGAAGTGCCATAATTTAGCAAAGTGCCCTGGCAGTTAGAAAATGGCATTGCTAATATTCATCTTTCTTCTCTTCTTACAGGTATATATTTTTCACTGCTTGTGTGATCTGTCCTGAAAACTGCATTATATCTCCATGCAATGCTCTGCAGCCTATCAATTTCTGGTATATATTTTTCACTGCTTGTGTGATCTGTCCTGAAAACTGCATTATATCTCCATGCAATGCTCTGCAGCCTATCAATTTCTGGTATATATTTTTTCACTCCTCTAGCTTTTTTATTCCATGATACTTAAAGGTCATCACACTTACTTTAAGAGTTTATGATCCATGCCGAGTTTACTAGTCTGTTTTTTTTTTTTTTTTTTTTTTTTCCCTGCACTTTATGGTCTCCTGTTGTCTTTTAAGCTAGTGATTGATTGTTAATGAGTTAAATCTGTGAAGATCTAAGCAGATACGTCCCTATATATTGAGACTTAGTTAAGGGGAGGCATTTATGCGGGGGCATTTATGCATATAGCATTTATGCATACTTTATCGAAGTGCCATAATTTAGCAAAGTGCCCTGGCAGTTAGAAAATGGCATTGCTAATATTCATCTTTCTTCTCTTCTTACAGGTATATATTTTTCACTGCTTGTGTGATCTGTCCTGAAAACTGCATTATATCTCCATGCAATGCTCTGCAGCCTATCAATTTCTGGTATATATTTTTTCACTCCTCTAGCTTTTTTATTCCATGATACTTAAAGGTCATCACACTTACTTTAAGAGTTTATGATCCATGCCGAGTTTACTAGTCTGTTTTTTTTTTTTTTTTTCCCTGCACTTTATGGTCTCCTGTTGTCTTTTAAGCTAGTGATTGATTGTTAATGAGTTAAATCTGTGCAGATCTAAGCAGATACGTCCCTATATATTGAGACTTAGTTAAGGGGAGGCATTTATGCGGGGGCATTTATGCATATAGCATTTATGCATACTTTATCGAAGTGCCATAATTTAGCAAAGTGCCCTGGCAGTTAGAAAATGGCATTGCTAATATTCATCTTTCTTCTCTTCTTACAGGTATATATTTTTCACTGCTTGTGTGATCTGTCCTGAAAACTGCATTATATCTCCATGCAATGCTCTGCAGCCTATCAATTTCTGGTATATATTTTTCACTGCTTGTGTGATCTGTCCTGAAAACTGCATTATATCTCCATGCAATGCTCTGCAGCCTATCAATTTCTGGTATATATTTTTTCACTCCTCTAGCTTTTTTATTCCATGATACTTAAAGGTCATCACACTTACTTTAAGAGTTTATGATCCATGCCGAGTTTACTAGTCTGTTTTTTTTTTTTTTTTTTTTTTTTCCCTGCACTTTATGGTCTCCTGTTGTCTTTTAAGCTAGTGATTGATTGTTAATGAGTTAAATCTGTGCAGATCTAAGCAGATACGTCCCTATATATTGAGACTTAGTTAAGGGGAGGCATTTATGCGGGGGCATTTATGCATATAGCATTTATGCATACTTTATCGAAGTGCCATAATTTAGCAAAGTGCCCTGGCAGTTAGAAAATGGCAGTTGGACAGGGCAGGAGACAGGTAAGACATGCAAGACAATTAAACAAACTTGCTTCCAGGTCATCTTTTTGGCAAACAGTATTCACCATTTGTATCTGTGCCATTTATACTCTGGTTGCTACAATCATCCACATTCACCGTTCTCCCACAAATGCGGCACACTCCATCCATATTAATCCCTCACTCCTCTCTTCTCCTATGTACAGTTGTCATGCTCTCTTCACAATGTTATACCACGCAGATCCATTCATTCCCACCATACAACACAGGAAACGCTCTCATAAATCACTCAATCATCTGCTCACTCTCTGTATCTTCCTTCTATTAGTCGCAGGTGATATTTCTCCCAACCCAGGACCCTCCAGTAATAATAACACTAACTCTTTCCCTGTTACATTCAGAAACCCTGCTAATCTCATTAATATTCCCTGCATATCTTCTGTCTCATTCAACTGTGCCCTTTGGAATGCACGCTCAGCTTGTAATAAACTCTCTTACATCCATGACTTTTTCCTCTCTAATTCCCTCAACCTTCTGGCTCTCACTGAAACCTGGATCCAGCAGTCGGACACCACTGCCGCTGCAGCTCTCTCCTATGGTGGCCTACATTTCTCTCATACCCCACGACCTGACAACAGATCAGGTGGAGGTGTTGGTCTGCTTCTTTCAACAAAATGTACTTTTCAGGTTATCCCCCCTGTACCCTCCCTTATCTTCCCGTCCTTTGAGGTCCACACAGTCAGACTCTACCGGCCCTTCTCCCTGCGAGTGGCGGTTGTCTATCGCCCCCCAGGTCCCCTCCGTCAATTCCTGGATCACTTTGCTGCCTGGCTTACAAATTTTCTATCCTGCGACATCCCCACGATAATCATGGGAGACTTTAACATCCCAATTGGCGATCCTCTTTCCCCATCTGCCACGCATCTTTTATCATTAACCTCCTCCTTCGGCCTTTCACAGCTTGCTAATTCTCCTACACATGAGGACGGGAACACATTGGACCTGATCTTCTCCCGGCTTTGCTCAGTACATGACTTTACTAACTCTCCCCTTCCACTCTCTGACCATAATCTTCTTTCATTCTCTGTCAAGAACTGTGACTCTACTCAAGACACTCCCACCGTCCACACTTATAGAAATTTACGCGCCATTAACACCCAGAAATTTATAAAAAGGTTGCAATCATCATTGGCCCCAATCTCCTCCCTCTCATGTCCTGAATCTGCATTGAAGCATTATAACAAAATAATGCTATGCGCCCTGGATGAAGCCGCACCTCCTACACAAAGAACAATTCGGCATAGACGGCGACAACCCTGGCACACGCCTCAAACACGTCTTCTCCAGAGGTACTCCAGGTGCGCTGAACGGCTGTGGAGAAAATCAAATCTGCCCGAAGATTTCCTCCACTATAAATTTATGCTGAAAACATATAACTCTGCCCTTCACCTCTCCAAACAAACCTACTTTAACAACCTCATCATCTCACTTTCCAATAATCCTAAACGACTCTTTGACACGTTTCATTCTCTCCTCAATCAAACAGCACAGGCCCCGACCACCGACCTCAGCGCTGACGATCTGGCTAACTATTTCAAAGAAAAAATTGACCATATCCGACAGGAAATTTTCTCCCAATCCCCAAATGTTATGCATGCTCCCCCCCGCCACATTGTATCTTGCTCATTTTCTGACTTCGAACCAGTCACGGAAGATGAAGTGATCAGGCTCCTTGCATCTTCTCGCCCTACCACCTGCACCAGCGACCCTATTCCCTCACATCTCCTTCAGTCCCTTGCTCCAGCTGTCACCTCTCACCTAACTAAAATTTTCAACCTTTCCCTCTCATCTGGTATCTTTCCCTCTTCTTTTAAACATGCCAGCATACAACCATTACTTAAAAAACCATCCCTCGACCAGAACTGCACGGCCAACTACAGACCTGTTTTCAATCTTCCCTTTATCTCTAAACTCCTGGAACGCCTGGTCCACTCCCGTCTAATCCGCTATCTCTCAGACAACTCTCTTCTTGACCCTTTACAATCTGGTTTCCGCTCTTTACATTCTACTGAAACTGCCCTCACTAAACTCTCTAATGATCTACTAACAGCTAAATCTAATGGTCACTACTCCCTGCTGATTCTCCTGGATCTCTCTGCAGCATTTGACACTGTGGATCACCAGCTCCTCCTCACTATGCTCCGCACTATTGGCCTCAAGGACACGGTTCTCTCCTGGTTCTCCTCTTATCTCTCTGACCGCTCCTTCTCTGTGTCTTTTGCCGGCTCCTCCTCCTCCCTACTTCCTCTTACTGTCGGGGTTCCTCAAGGATCAGTCCTAGGCCCCCTTCTTTTCTCCTTATACACCGCTCCTATTGGACAAACAATCAGTAGATTCGGTTTTCAGTACCATCTCTATGCTGATGACACCCAATTATACACCTCTGCTCCGGACATCACCCCTGCATTACTGCAAAAGACCAGTGATTGTCTTTCTGCTGTGTCTAACATTATGTCCTCCCTCTACCTAAAACTGAATCTGTCAAAAACTGAACTACTCGTCTTTCCTCCCTCCATTAATCTACCTGTGCCCGATATTGCCATCTCAGTTTGTGGCTCAACCATTACTCCCCAGCTACAAGCCCGCTGTCTTGGGGTCATTTTTGATTCAGATCTTTCTTTCACTCCTCACATCAAATCACTCGCTCGTTCATGTCATCTACACCTCAAAAACATCTCAAGAATCAGGACTTTTCTCACCTTTGACTCGGCAAAAACTCTTACTGTCGCTCTTATTCATTCTCGTCTTGACTATTGCAACGCTCTACTAATCGGTCTCCCTCTTACTAAACTCTCCCCTCTCCAATCCGTCCTGAACGCAGCAGCCAGGATCATATTCCTCGCCAACCGCTACTCAGATGCCTCTTCCCTGTGCCAGTCATTGCACTGGTTACCCATCCAATATAGAGTTCGTTTTAAACTTATCACGCTTACCCACAAAGCGCTCCATGCTTCAGTACCCCCCTACATCTCCTCCCTTGTCTCAGTCTACCACCCTACACGTGCGCTCCGTTCTGCAAATGACTTGAAACTAAAATCCTCCATAATCCGAACTTCCCACTCCCGTCTCCAAGATTTCTCGCGTGCTGCGCCAATTCTCTGGAATGCACTACCCAGGACAGTTCGATTAATTCCCAATACCCACAGTTTCAAGCGAACCCTAAAAACACATTTCTTTAGACTGGCGTATCACCTAAACACACTCTGTCCATCCCAGCTTTCCCCCATATTAAAATCTTCTTCAACTTCGGGTTCAAACCAACCATGCACATAAAAGCCTCTGTCAGGACTGCACACATACTGGCTGGCGACCAGTCCATGTATTATTATTTATCCTATTCAGTATATCAAGGCTGCATTATACAATATATGTACTTTTTACCTTTTGTGTCTCCCCCACTTCCTCATAGACTGTAAGCTCGCGAGCAGGGCCCTCACTCCGTTCGATATGAGATATGCTTATTCTGTATTGTCTGTATAAGTCCCCCCTAAAATTTGTAAAGTGCTGCGGAATATGTTGGCGCTATAAAAATAAACTATTATTATTATTATTATTATTTTTATTATTGAAAAAAATAAAGTTGGATTCAAAATGGCCGATTTCAAAATGGCCGCCATGGTCACCACCCATCTTGAAAAGTTTCCCCCTCCCATATACTAAAGTGCCACAAACAGGAAGTTGATATCACCAACCATTCCCATTTAATTTAGGTGTATCCATATAAATGTCCCACCCTGTGGTATAATGCACTCCCTATAGGCCTCCATATAGTATAATGCACTTCCCATTAGCCTCTATACAGTATCATGCACTCCCCAGTAGCCTCTATATAGTATAATGCACTCCCAAACAGCCTCTATATGGTATAATACACTCCCCATATCCCTGCAGGCCACTATATAGTATAATGCACTCCCCATACACCTCCATATAATATATTGTACTCCCCATAAGCCTCTATATAATATAATGCACTCCCTATAAGCCTCTATATAGTATTGTAGTATAATGCACTTCCCATAAGCCTTTAAATAGTATAATACGCCCCCATAGGCCTCTATATAGTATAATGCACTCTCCATAGGCCTCTATATAGTATAATGCACTCCCAAAAGACCTCTATATAGTATAATGCACTCTCCATAGGCCTCTATATAGCATAAAGCACTCTCCATAGGCCTCTATATAGTATAATGCACTCCCCATAGGCCTCTATATAGTATAATGCATTCCCTATAAGCCTCTATATAGTATTGTAGTATAATGCACTCAACATAAGCCTCTATTTAATATAATGCACTCCCTATAAGCCTCTATATAGTATTGTAGTATAATGCACTTCCCATAAGCCTCTAAATAGTATAATACACCCCCGTAGGCCTCTATATAGTATAATGCACTCTCCATAGGCCTCTATATAGTATAATTCACTCCCCATAGGCCTCTATATAGTATAATGGACGCCCCATAGGCCTCTATATAGTATAATGCACTCCCCATAGGCCTCTATATAGTATAATGAATACCCTATAAGACTCTATATAGTATAATGCACTCACCATTAGCCTCTATATAGTATAATGCACTCTTTAGATCCCCATAGGCCTCTATATAATATAATGCACTCCCCTTATGTCTCCAACTAGTATAACGCACTCCCCATAGGCCTCCACATAGTATAATGCACTCCCCATAAGCCTCTATATAGCATAACGTTCTCCCCATAAGCCTCTATATAGTTTAATACACTCCCCATAGACCTCTATATAGTATAATGCACTTTCCATTGGCCTCAATATAGTATAATGCACTCCCCCTATGCCTCTATATAGTATAATGTTCTCCCTATAGGCCTCTATATAGTATAATACATTCCCCATAAGCTTCTATATAGTAAAATACACTCCCTATATGCCTCTATATAGTATATTGGACTCCCCCTAGGGCTCTTTATAGCATAATGCACTCCCCATAGACCTTAATATGGTGATGACGAACGGGGGTTCCAGAGTTGGTCTTCTGCCCCCCGACTGGCTCATGGGTCCCATGGCAACCACTTGGCAGTGCAGGAATATCATGTCTTCCTGCTCTGCCACAGAGTTTAACTGCATTGGCACATGACGACACAATTTACAGTAGCGTAGCTCCGGGTGGGCCCCTCAGAGCACAGGGCCTGGGTCAACCACTCCCCCTGTAGCTATGCTACTGGGTATCACACATTACACCACTGCTCCCATGGAAGTAGACGGATCAGGGTCACATCTTACATACATTAGTTACTGTGTATCTAATCCCATCCTGTGTGATACACTCCACTGAGCTCAATATTTAATCCCATCATGTGATAAACTACATTCAGTTTTGTATCTAATCCCAGCATGTGTTACTATAAGCGTATCTAATCATGCACGGGATACATTCCACGTATCTAACCCAAGCTTATGATACAGAGAGCAGCACCAACTAACAGAATCTGCACTGCCAGCCGTCCTCGGTGACAGTCTACTTGTCAGTATCAGTGGCAGTCACCAACAAAATGGCTCCTTTCTGTAATCCTAAACTTTATCCTCTTATCCTATTGAAAACAACTAGAAGGGGAGGAGAGGAGTAACATAACTCACATGTGAGAAGATCCTGCCCACATTTACTGCAGTCGTAATGTGAGCTAGTTGTAGGTTTTCATGGCAAATTTCCGCAGCTGCTCCCCCTAGGGTTTAAAAGTGGAAATACCAAACCTTTTTAAATTATTTTTCATATTTTACTTAATTAAAAACAAATGATAATATTAAGAAAAACATTTATACTTTACATTTTTTCAATTGTTAAAAATGTATCTTTTTCAATGGCACCTTCACTTTAAAGAATAATAGCTATATTGGCTGAGATGGGGATATAAATAGTGATGAGCGAGCACTAAAATGCTCAAGTGCTCGTTGCTTGGGTCGAGAAAATTGGGATACTCGGGTGCTCGACCCGAGCAATGAGCCCAATGTGAGTCTATGGGAAACTCGAGCATTTTTCCGGCAGTCCCCATGGCAGTCTGCAGAGGGCCTTAAAAATTGCCAAAATTAGTGGGAACAGTGTTCAAATGACATTGGAACAGCATGGAGAACACCTCTGGAAGCATCTCTGACAACATTGTTCACAGCAGTGATCTGGGAGTCAGAGTATTTCGCCACTTTTACCGACTCACAATAAAACATACAAAAACGAAACCAAAATGGATTTTCCTGAAAAAATGTAAAGGGACATTCTTTCCAGTGTAATGACTTGCATATAAGGCAAAATAAATAACCCTCCAAAAAAATGCTCCTCTACACCTTGGGCTATGTTCACATGTAGCATTTTTTATGTGTTTTTGCACTTTTGCATTGAATTCAATGGTGAAAAACACATTCACGGGTAAATGTCATTTTCATATTTTACCACCTTGTCTGGCTATGTGCTGTGTGATACATGATCAGACACATCCTGTTTCTTTTATGAAGGAGGGACTCTGAAAGTCACAAAGCCTATTTATATAGGGCCATCAGGCGGTCCTTACTATTGTTAAAGGGTCAGCAGTCTGCCATCACCATTGTAAGAGGGCCATCAGCTGGCTATGCTTTGCTGTTCCCATTATTAACAAGCGGGTCTCCTATACTTTTATAGCATATGCAGTGACTTCAAGGCCTGCCCAAAATTTGGAAAAAACCCAATACCCCTTTGAAGAGACATAGAGGCCCTGATTTAAAAAAAAATCCCATTAATAAGATGCAGGTCTCCTATAGTGTTTTGGCTTATGCAGTAACTCTAAGGTGTGGACAAAATTTGGAAAGACCCAAATACACCTTTGAAGAGAGAGCCTGATTTAAAAAAAATAACTTCCCATTATTAAGGAGCGGGTCTCCTATAGTGGTAAGGCCCAAGCAGTGACTGTAAGGCCTCCCCAAAATTGAGAAAATCCCCAATACACCTTTGAAAACACTGTCACGGGTGTGTTAGATGTGACAGACAGTCTCCCTGCAGTTGGTTGCAGAAGATCTCTTTGTTTGGCATTTCAGGTGCCTTTGTAAATCTGTATCACTCTAGGACCCAGCGGCTACCTCCCTCCTGCTAATTTACACCAAGGCCTGGATGTTTAATTACTTTCTGTTTGCTACAGGAAGGGGTCGGTGATATCCAAATGTTCGCTTGTGAAGGCTTGGAGCTATTGCAGTCTGCTTACTTCCTCTCTGGTGCGTAGGAGGACGTTTGGTGTAATCTCTCTGACGTCGGCTCAAGGTAAGTTACTTTCCCCCATGTTTGTCTCCCTTGTTGTCTTTAGTTGTTAGTGGGGATTGACTAGTGATCATCCCCCCTTCCCTATCCAGAGACAAGCTCTAGGGAAATACAGGGTTTAGGTTCCTGTGCAGCAATTGGTGAGGAACCAATATAGGGACATATATAAGGACATTAGGAGAGACAGGGTGTTATCAGATCAGCCTAGAAGGTCTCAACTCCCCCTTTCCCTAGTGTTTGGGCTCCCTTCCCCTCTTCCATCCATGTTTCACTTAGTCTTTTATACACCTTGCGTGATAGACACATAGAGGGCCTGATTTAAAAAAACAATTTCCCATTATTAAGGAGCTGGCTTCCTATAGTGGTAATAGTAATGCCCATGCAGTGACTATACCGTCTGCCCAAAATTGATAAAATCCCCAATACACCTTTGACGACACATAGAGGGCCAGATTTAAAAAAAAATATTTCCCATTATTAATAATTGGGTCACCCAAATTGTTATTGCGTATTCAGTGACTGAAAGGACTGCCCAAAATTTGGTAAAACCCCAATACCAATTTGAAGACACATAGAAAATGGCCTCAAAAAAAAAATGTTCCCATTATAAAGGAGCGTTTCTGCTACACAGTTATTGTGTATGCAGTGACTGCAACGGCTGCCTAAATTTTGGACACATCCCAATACCCCTTTGAAGAGACATAGAGGAGGGCCTCAGTAAAAAAATGTTCCCATTACAAAGGAGCGAGTCTCTTATACTGGTATTGCGTATGCAGTAACTGCAAGTGCTGCCAAAAATTAGGACGCACTCCAATACCCCTTTGAAGAGTCATAGAGGAGGGCCTCAGTAAAAAAAATGTTCCCATTATTAGGAAGTGAGTTTCGTACACTGTTATTGCCTATGCAGTGAATACAAGGGCTGCCAAAAATTTGGACACATCCCAATACCCCTTTGACATAGAGGAGGGCCTCAGTAAAAAAATGTTCCCATTATAAAGGAGCTGGTCTCCAATAGTTGTAATGTCCATGCAGTGAATGCAACGGCTGCCAAAAAATAATTAATTGGACGCACTCCAAAACCCCTTTGAAGAGATGTAGAAGAGGTCCTCATTCAAAAAATTGTTACCATTGTTAAGAAGTGGCTCTCCTATACTGGTAATGCCCATGCACTAAGTGCATGGGCTGAAAAACATTAACCCCTGGGGGGTATGCATGAACATACTGTATATCATACAGAATGTTAGAGGTAGGCCTCTAAAAAAATTCCTACGGGCATCATAAACACCCTTTAAAAAAATGATGTGGGTGTTGCATCATGGTCACCCTGGTGATTTGTTGGTGGAGGACGAGGATGAGGAGAAGGAGGAGGACAGCAGAAAATAAACAAAATCAGGAAGCATATACCCATGTTTGGATGTGAAGAGGTGCATGGGAATAAACCTCCCCAAAGCCACTGAATTTGAGTTTATGTTACACTGCTATCATCCAGTGGTGTTGAGAAGTCTGGCCCAATCTCAATTTATAAGAGTCAGGCTGTCAGCATTTTCAGTTGACAGGCGGATGCGTCTATCAGTTATAATGCCCCCGGCCGCAATGAAAATCCACTCTGACAAAACCATAGTGGCAGGGCAGGTCAGGACCTCCCAAGACATAGAGAGACAGTTCATGCCATATATCCTGCTTGGATACCCAATAATTATAAGGCACAGAGGAATCACGGAGGACGTTGCTACGGTCGGCAAGGTACTCCAGCATATTCGAAAACTTTTCCCTCCTTGTGAGAATACCCTGTGCATCAGGGCCTGTGCCCTGGAGGGTCTGAGAAAACTGTCCCACACTTATGAAAGTGTTCCCCTGCCTCTGCTGCATTGTATTTGTGTCTCCCTTTGCTGGAATTCTTGGTTGTCCAAGGAACTGTGACCTCTGCCTCCAGCGTTTTCAGAGTGGAATTTTTTTAATAATTCCGCAACAATGGCCTTCTGGTACTGCAATTTTTTAGTAGACCTTTCAAGTTCTCCTTGTAGTGTGGGTCTAGAAGTGTCACCAACCAGTAATGACTGTCACCCAAAATTTGGACAATGCAATGGTCACGGGAAAGGCAGCGTAACATAAACTCAGCCATGTGTGCCAGACTGCTAACAGGCAAGACTTCCGTGTCCTCACCAAGAGGATGACTGACCATGCTCCCCTCTTCATCGGGATGGTAATGTTAATTATGGCGTCATCGCCACTCACCATCTTGGTGCAGTCCTCAAAATTTTGGAGGACAGCACAGATGTCTGACATCCATGCCCACTCCTGAGCTCTTATGTGCGGAGGCTGACCTGAATACCGACAGGCATTTTGAAGCTGGTACTCAACAACTTCCCAACATCTGAGAGGTTGAGCTCCAATGCGTGGGGATATTGCACACCATTCGCTGAGCTGGAAGCTGCAAACTCTGCTGAAGCACGGCAAGGGCGGCGGAAGCTGTAGCTTACTTTCTAAAATGGGCACACAGGCAGCGTACTTTGGGAAGCAGATCAGGCAGGTCCGGGTAGGTTTTGAGAAACCACTGATCCACTAGGTTAAGCACATGGGCCAGGCGTGTGTGCTCGCCTTGCTTCAGAGCGCCACCAGGTTCAGGCGATTGTCACACACGACCATGCCTGGCTGTAAGTTCAGAGGTGACAGCCACAGATCTGCCTTCTCTTTTAGAGTTGTCAACAACTCTTCAGCGGTGTGCGGTTTGTCACCTAAGCATATGAGATTCAGCATAGCCTGTTGCCGCTTGGCCGAGGCAGTGCTGCAGTGCTTCCAGCTTCCGACTGATGTGGTCATTTTGGATATGGAGACTGAAGAGGAGGATGTGCAGGAGCTGTAGATTATAGGGGCAACCCTGATTGACCCAGGGCCCGCAATCCTCCGCGTCGGGAGGACCTGTTGTGTCCCAAGGTCCGACTTCCACTATATTAACCCAGTGTGCCGTCAGCGAGATGTACCGTTCTAGCCCACAAGCACTTGTCCACGTATCCATGGTTAGGTGGACCTTCCCAGTAACTGCGTTGTTGAGGGTACAGCTATTGTTCTGGGACATGTGCATGTGTAATGCGGGGATGGCACACCTGGAGAAATAGTGGTGGCTGGGGACCAAGTACTGAGGGATAGCTGCTGCCATCAGATTGTGGAAACTTTCAATCTCGATGAGCCTAAAAGGCAAAATTTCAAGTGCAAGCATTCTTGAAATGTGGGAGTTTAGTAGTGTGGCCTGTGGGTGGTTGGTTTCAGATTTTCGCTTGCATTCCAAGGACTGGAATAGGGAAAACTGAACGCAGTGCTGGGACAAGGACGTGGACTTGGTTGATGAAGGTTGTGGTTGCTAGTGTGCAACGACTGGTGCAGGGCGGGAGGCATCTGGCTGACGTTGGCTGATGTTCGTCCCATCTAGTTGGGTGCTTTTCTATCATGTGCCTGAGCATGCTAGTGGTGGTCAGTCTGGTGGTTTTGCTGTCCCTGCTGATACTGATCTGGCAGATGTTGCAAATGGCCTTTTTGGGTTATCTGAACAGTCTTTAAAATAGAGCCAGTGTTTAAAAAAGAGCCAGTCTCCCATTTTCGCACCCTGGCCCTCCTCTTGACTTTCTGGCAATTGTGTTTCATCATCATTCACCTCTTGTGACAGTAATTACACTTTCCCACCGTTGCCTTCATGTGACCGTGGCTGACCGTGGCGATTTGGGAATTGCCAGGGGAGTACTGCCCATAGTGACAGACCACACGTCCGCTATGGGGCCTGTGAGCTAAGGGCCTGGTGCCAGGGCTGTGGTTTTTTTTCTGTTGGCAGTAGCATCCATGATTTATTTTTCCCTATAAAGTTCTTACCAATCTTCAGAGGGAGTAGGTAGGTGGAGCATCAATGATAGGCAACCTGAGAGAGAGTAACCAATGGGGTCACAGGAAAAGAGAGGTGGGGCTGTCAGCTATTCAATCTTGTTCTCCTGCTGTATTGCTGCCAACCATTATCAAGCAGCAGAAGCAGCAGAGCAGTGCAGGTGAGTCTGCACTAATAGTGTCATGATAGATTTCCAGACTCCAGACGACTCCAGGCAGCAGCATTGGGACTGTCAGTGTGCAGAGCAGCAGGCTCACTGGATACTGATTGTCCTGATCCATATCGATATTTCAGGTATAAATCTTGATAAACTTTGCTCTGTGCCAGTTAACTCTCAATCAGCCCCAGCAGAAAAGGAATCTCTATCTGACCCATGACAGGACACAAAGAAACTGGCTCACATGAGAACCTCCCAAGGAAAGGAAGACCAAGAGTCGCCTTTGCTTCTGAGGATAAGTTTATCCGAGTCATCAGCCTCAGAAATCGAAGGTTAAAAGCAGTCAATGCCACACAGAGTTCTAGCAGCAGACACATCTCTACAACAACTGTTAACAGGAGACTTTGTGCAGCAGGCCTTCATGGTAAAATAGCTGCTAGGAAACCACTACTAAGGACAGGCAACAAGCAGAAGAGACTTGTTTGGGCAAAAGAACACAAGGAATGGACGTTAGACCAGTGGAAATCTGTGCTTTGGTCTGATGAGTCCAGATTTGAGATCTTTGGTTCCAACCATCGTGTCTTTGTGCGACACAGAAAAGGTGAACGGATGGACTCTACATGCCTGTTTCCCACCGTGATGCATGAAGGAGGAGGTGTGATGGTGTGGGGGTGCTTTGCTGGTGACACTTTTGGGGATTTATTAAAAATTGAAGGCATACTGTAACAGCATGATGCTTTGGTCCGACATGTGCATATCTTCCCAAGGACAAAAACAAAACACCTTGTGAAGATGATGGCGGAATCTGGTAAGATTGTGTGAATATCCACCGTGAAACGAGTAGTGATTCAACATGGACTGAAAGGCCATTCTGCCAGGAAGAAGCCATTACTCCAAAGGAAACATAAAAAAGCCAGATTAATTTTTGCAAATGCACACAGGAACACAGACCTTAATTTTGGAGACATGTCCTGTGGTCTGATGAAACTAAAATTGAACTTTTTTGGGCATAATGACCATCTCTATGTTTGGAGGAAAACGGGAGAAGCTTGGAGGCCTAAGAACACCATCCCAACTGTGAAACACGGGGGTGGCAGCATCATGTTGTGGGGTTGCTTTGCTGCAGGAGGGACTGGTGCACTTCACAAAACAGATGGCATCAGGAGAAAAGAAGATTATGTGGCAATACTAAAGCAACATCTCAAGACATCAACCAGGAAGTTAAAGTTTGGGCGGAAATGGGTCTTCCAAATGGACATTGACCCAAAGCATACTGCAAAAATTGAAAGAAAGTTGCTTAAGGATAGCAAAGTCAATGTTTTGGAGTGGCCACCACAAAGCCCTGATCTCAATCCTATTGAAAATTTATGGGCAAAGCTGAAAAGGCAGGTGCAAGCAAGGCGACCTACAAACCTGGATCAGTTACACCAGTTTTGTCAGGCGGAATGGGCCCAAATTCCGAACAATTATTGTGAGAAGTTTGTGGAAGGATATCCCAAACGTTTGACCAAAGTCATTCAGTTTAAGGGCAATGGTACCAAATACTAATGAAATGTATGTAAACTTTTGACTTTGCACTAACTAATAAAAATGCTTTAAAACATTCTCTCTCTCTCATTATTCTGGCATTTGGCAAATATTAAAAATTATGGTAATCCTAATTGACCTAAAACGGGAAAGGTTTATTCTGATTTCATGTCAGATACTGAGAAAAACATGCATTTATGTCTTTTCATATAGTGTATGTAAACTTCTGGTTTCAACTGTATATATGTTGAGGAATATCTATTCTAACTAATAAACAAGAAAATCTCTCCCTCACACAGCAGCAACTCTCCCTACTCTGCCTGTTCCCGGGGTACACTGTGATGAACATAGGATCACCAGGTCTGATATGGACCCGAGAACGCTATGCGGCCAGCCAATCACTGTAATGCCACAACTAACATGGCTACGGCATTACAGTGAGTGGAAGGCAATCCCTGCATGTTAATTGGCTCTCTAAAGAGTGCCAAACATGCAGGGAGGGGACCCGAGCTCCCGTCCGGGCATCCTGGAAATACTCGCCAAGCATTTCGAACAATGAGATGCTTGGGTGAGTAGCAAGCAGTGGCAAGCAGGCTCGCTCATCACTAGTTATAAACAATTATTATTATTTATTTATAGAACACCATTGATTCCATGGTGCTGTGTGTTATGGGGACAGTTGCAAACAACTTCATTAATAATGGAAAGCAACCGAACCCGGGGTCCGCGATGCAGCCTAGAAGACTGCGGCCGAACACCTTCCGGGTAAGAAGGTAAAACAACCAACTAATATATCAAATCCCTCCAGTGTTACTGCACACCGAGACAGGAAAAGGGATTCACACTATCTCCGTTAACTGCACGAGAGATGTGCGACAAATAACATAGCCGTAGCCCTGTTAACTGCACAGAGGCTATGCTGCAGACGCTAAGAAGTGTGTGTGACTCACGCCGGCGTATACATGCTCCAAACTGGTGTGCGACTGGAAGGCGGAGTCACTCTCCACGTGACTAACAGGCGGTGCCAGGAATACGGAGTCCGCAGTCTTCTCGGGGTGTATAGCGACCCCCTTGTCGGAGCCAGACTGTCAAACGGAACTACCTGCCTCCCTCTAGCTAAGACTGCCTATCCCCAGCTAAACCTGCCTGTCCAAAGCTAGAGCAGCAAGAGAGCATATGGAGCCCAAACAGACAAGCGTCCACACAGTAACATAACCTCAGCTAAATGATCAGAGCGCGCCGCCATGCTTGTGTGCGGCCTATTTAAAGACTAAGCCCTGCCCACTGTCGCATTATTGGTCGCACTACTGATGACGTCACCCGCGGCCATTCAGGCGGTGCCAGGTCACCGGATCAGCTGACACCAAAGCACCAATCACGGTCCCCCAAGTCACGGGCATGCTCAGTGCAGTGCATCCTGGACTTAGGCTGCAGCAGCCCTTGTTCCCCTCCGCAACCTATGCTTAACACTGCTAGGAACAAAGAGCCGAGAGACAGCCTGTACTTCTTGTGCACTGGATAGGCGTTGGGACTGACAGTTACAGTTAACAGCATCTACCCTGGCTGGACCAGAATGGGAGACCACATATGATTCTGACCCAATTGCAGGTCCAGCAACAGCCTAACACTGTGCATGAGATAAAATATAACACTTAGTCTAGTCAGTAAAGAAGAGACAAAGAGGAAGAAACTAAGAGAGGAAGATGAGTATCAGCAAAGACAGGTGAATTTGACATTTCATTGCTTTTTTTCCCATCCATAGCTCATATGATTTCAGCAAAATAGTGGCCACCATTTTGCTAGTTTGCACAAATCAAATTCCAAAAAATGTGTTTAGTTTAGAATCTCATCTTTAACCCCTTTACACCCCAAGGTGCTCTGCACGTTAATGACAAGGCCAATTTTTACAATTCTGACCAGTCACTTTATGAGGTAATTACTCTTGAACGCTTCAACGGATCCCCCTGATTCTGAGACTGTTTTTTTCATGACATATTGTACTTTATGATTGTGGTAAAATTTCTTCAATATCAATTGTGTTTATTTGTGAAAAAATCAGAAATTTGGCAAAACTTAAGCAATTTTCAAAATTTTCATTTTTATGCCCTTAAAACAGAGAAAAACCGTACAGATCAAAAGTTTGGACACACCTTCTCATTTAAAGATTTTTCTGTATTTTCATGACTATGAAAATTGTAAATTCACACTGAAGGCATCAAAACTATGAATTAACAAATGTGGAATTATATACTTAACAAAAAAGTGTGAAACAACTGAAAATATGTCTTATATTCTAGGTTCTTCAAAGTAGCCACCTTTTGCTTTGATGACTGCTTTGCACACTCTTGGCATTCTCTTGATGAGCTTGATAGTCATGAAAATACAGAAAAATCTTTCAATGAGAAGGTGTGTCCAAACTTTTGGTCTGTACTGTATGTCACACAAAATAGTTAATAAATAACATTTCCCACATGTTTACTTTACATCAGCACAATTTTGGAACCAACATTTTTTTTTTATTAGGGAGCTATAAGGGTTAAAAGTTGACCAGCGATTTCTCATTTTTCCAACAAAATTTACAAAACCATATTTTTAGGAACACATCACGTTTGAAGTTACTTTGAACAAAATGTAATGCATCAAAAATGTTTTTCACCCTCCAATTTTGCATTTTCATGAGGGTAACAGGAGAAATTGCACCATGCAATTCCTCACGAGCATGCCGATACCCAATATGTGGGGGAAAAACACTGTTTGGGCACATGGCAGGGTTCGGAAGGGAAGGAGCACCATTTGACTTTTTGAATGTAAAATTTGCTTGAATAATTAGCGGATGCCATGTTGTGTTTGGAGAGCTCCAGATGTGCCTAAACAGTGGAAACCCCCCACAAGTGACACCATTTTGGAAACTAGTCCCCTCAGGGAACTTATCTAGATATGTGGTGAGTACCTTGAACTCCCAAGCGCTTTACAGAAGTTTATAACATGGAGCCGTGAAAATAAAAAAATCAAACTTTTCCACAAAAATGATGTTTTAGCCCCAATTTTTTTATTTTCACAAGGTAAGAGGAGAAAATGGACCCCAAAAACTTTTGTGCAATTTCTCCTGAGTATGTTAATGCCCCATATGTGGGGAAAATACAGTGTTTGGGCGCACGGCAGAGTTCAGAAGGGAAGGAGCACTGTGTGACTTTTTGAGCGCAAAATTGGCTGGAATTGAGAGTGGACGCCATGTGGCATTTGGAGAGCCCCTGATGTGCCTAAATAGTGGGAACCCCCCACAAGTGACCCCATTTTGGAAATTAAACCCCTCAAGGATTTTATCAAGGGGTATAGTAAACATTTTGAACCCAGAGGTTCCACATAGAAGTTGATAACATTAGGTCATCATATTGAATAGGTTGTCATTAGTCTTGAGCGCAAGTGCTCGCTACTTGAGTTTGCATCGTGTACTCAGGTATGCACCATGTATCGCGCGTGCTCGAGAGACATGCTCGAGTCCCTGCCCGCATGTTTCACGCCTATTAGACACCCAAAAAAACCATGCCCAACTCTAACCTCAACCCCAACCCTAACCCTAGCCCAACTCTAACCCTAACCCAACCCTAACCCCAACCCTAACCCTAGCCCAATCCTAATCCTAACTCCAACCCCAAACCCAACCCTAACCCTAGCCCAACCCTAATCCTAACCTCAACCCTAATCCTAACCCTAGCCCAACCCTAACCCTAGTCAAACCCTAACCCTAGCCCAACCCTAAAGCCCTAACCCCAACCTTACCCTAGCCCAACCCTAACCCTAACCCTAGCACAACCCTAACCCTAGAGTTTATTTTTTACGCCATTCCTCGTGAATTATAAGTGATGAGACAACTTTATTCTTTGTGTCATTGTGATTACAGCGATACCAGATTCATATCGGGTTTTTGTGATTGACAGCTGTCACACTCTAAAAGACTCATTTTTTTTGTAAAATCTAGTTTTTGCTTCGCCATATTTTGAGAGCTAGAATTTTTCCATATTTTGGCTGACAGAGTCATGTGATGGCTTGTTTTTTGCGGGATGAGTTGACGTTTTCATTGGTGCCATTCTCAAGCACAAAACTGTTTTTGATCGCTTTCTATTCCAATTTTTGGGAGGCAGAATAAACAAAAAACAACAATTCAGGATTTTTTTTTTTTTTTATTTTGCTCCGCGAGTGGCAATATTGATAATTTAGCTTTATTCTTCGGGTCAGTATGTTTACAGCGGTACCACATTTATATAGTTTTTCTATGTTTTGGCGCTTTTACACAATAAAAGCTATTTTATAGAGAAAAAAAAATTTTTTGCATTGCTATATTCTGAGAGCTATAACTTTTCTATTTTTCGGCTGATGGAGCTGTATGGCGGCCTGTTTTTGTGGGACAAGATGATGTTTTCAGATTGTCTTTTTGATTGTGTGTTATTCCATTTTTTTGGGGGCGATATGATAAAGCATTGTTTTTTGCTTCCTTTTTTTTTTTTACCGTGTTCACTAAAAGGGTTTACTAGTAGGACAGTTTTATAGGTCAGGTCGTCCAGACGCGGAAATACCAAATTTGTGTACTTCTATTGTTTTTTTCATAATAATATTTATTGATGGGTACATTATATTTTTATTTTTGGTTGATTATTTTTTTTTAAATATTTTTACAAATTTTTTTTTTCATTCTTTAATGCTTTTTTTACTTTAATTTTTTGTCCCACTATGGGACTTTCACTTTTTTTCATTCTGATCACCTATAGAGCATAGGGATGGAGCACCATCCATGTGCTATACAGGTTTTCTGTGCTGCAGATGCAGAAGATACTTTGGTCATGCACTGCACATGACCAAAGTATCTTTCTGCTTTCTGGTGACCCGAATGTTGTCACGACAACATCGGGTCATCATGTCAACATCCGGGAAGCCACGGCAGATAGCGTTGGACTCCGGCAGGAGAGGTGAGTATCACGATCACCACCCATTGCTAACACAATGCTGCGATCGACTTCAATCGCAGAATTGCGGGGGTTAATGTGCCGGGAGTGGTGCAGGACCGCTTCCTGCACATAGCACCGGGTGCCAGCTGTGTGCAGGCGCAATCGCCATGACGTACTACTTCGTACCTGGTTCTTAAGTTCCAGGGCGCAGGTACGTATTAGTACGTCATGGGCTTTTAAGGGGTTAAAGGTTGGTTGATTTTAACTGTTTAAAATATCCTTATATGCAATGATATACGTGATTTAAAATGCCAAGCACAAAAACATTAGATACTCAGTGTTACTATACTATAATCTACGATTTGGAAATCCCTCATTAGCATGTAACTTTTATGCATCTGGGGATGAATTATATTTCAAGAACTTAATGCTTGTTTAGTAGAACGCTATGCAAATATTTTCATTAATTAATTGCCTCTTTACTTAGATTTGAAGAAAGAAAATAATTAGCATTTACTTTCTCAAAATCTTTTATTTAATTAAAGTGAGCTAGGGGCCTTCAAAGTGGTTTGTGATTTACTAAAAGTAAATAAATAAGATGAAATATTAAATAGTAAAAGTGCAATAAATGGTATGATGACATTACCATTTTTGTAAGTATTGCACCACTTTTTTTTTTCCAAAAAACAAAATAGTATCACACTTTCTAGAATGTCATGAATACTTGTAGCAGAGTACACTAAGTGGGTATTTAATTTAGACTCCCTGTAGGGTCATTATCATATATTTAGAGGTAAAATGCATTTTTTACTGACAAGTGGGTCTTCTTGTTTCCTTTTGTTTAGCTAATTAAACAGGTCTCATATATCTTGGCTAATGTCTAATTGGAACTGTTTGCACCTCTGTATAACAGTAGGAGGCCAGTTAAGCAAGACAAAGATGGGAATTACGTACTTTATCTATTTTCAATTACTAGGATGGATGTTTTAAAGTCATGTGCCACAGTGAATAACAGTTCAATTCTAAGCAAGTACTATCCATGATTAAGAACTTTGTTGTTCACAGTGAGAAAATGAAAATACCTGCATGTGTATTTGCGATTGATAAATGTTTGTGGTAGCAGAAGCGATCAATGAATACTTTAAATTCGAATTCCATTACTCAGAGTTAGATTAACTAAAATTGCATCCTGATTTATCAGGGTCCTGTACAATATTTTAGCATTCAAAAATGTACAAATAATATGAAAAATTGTAGCCACTTGCTGTGATACAAAGGCATTGGTGCTTTACAAATGATAACTGAAAAATCTTGCTTGTAAAACTACTTCTTCTGTATTACATTCGAAGAAGCATTTCTCATGTTGACAAACTTTGGGCCAGATATACTATATATGAAAAGATGAAAGTAGCACTATACTACATGTATGGTGAATTCCTTAAAGGGAATCTGCCACCAGGTTTTTGCTACTCCAGAAAAATATATGCGGTGACCCTGATTCCAGCGATGTATCACTTACTTTACTGGGTGCTGCAGTTTTGATCAAAACTCTCTTCTCTGCTGCAGATCTAGCAGTTCTCTGAATGCTAAGCTCTATATAACCCCGCCAATACCACTGATTGGCAGCTTTCTGTGTACACTGAACATAAGAAAAAGCAGCCAATCAGTGTGGGGGTGTGTGGTTAGACTACCTGACAGCAGGCTAAGTAGTCCTTCAGTAATGATTTAGTGATTTTATAAAAGCTACACTAAGCAGACCAGTATGTAAAAGATTACTAGAATCAAAATCTGCTCATACAATAGGCTTCCCTCCGATTAGCTAGCAACATTCCCTTTAATGTACTGACTCTGGGCCCTGTTACAGATATGCAAGAAAAAAACAGTACTCCGAGGTTGAAAATAGGCTTTGTGTGAGGTTCCGGCTCCTTTAAGTGGCTGAGCCATTTTCAAGCATTGAGTTTAGTGAACTGCATAAACAAGATTTGTCTGTTTGTCTATCTATCTATCTATCTATCTATCTATCTATCTATCTATCTGTCTATTTATCTGTCTATCTATTTATCTCATATCTATCCATCTGGCTATCTATCTATATATGTATCTATTCGTCTGTCTATCTATATGTAACATCTCATCAGCATTAATTATACATTATTAGTTCATAAATACATAAAAAATTCATAACTCATACATGTACAGCTCTCTCTCTTTCTATATACAGTATATATATATATATGTACAGTACAGACCAAAAGTTTGGACACACCTTATCATTTAAAGATTTTTCTGTATTTTCATAACTATGAAAATTGTACATTCACACTGAAGGCATCAAAACTATGAATTAACACATGTGGAATTATATACTTAACAAAAAAGTGTGAAACAACTGAAAATATGTCTTATATTCTAGGTTCTTCAAAGTAGCCACCTTTTGCTTTGATGACTGCTTTGCACACTGTTGGCATTCTCTTGATGAGCTTCAAGAGGTAGTCACTGGAAATGGTCTTCCAACAATCTTGAAGGAGTTCCCAGAGATGCTTAGCACTTGTTGGCCCTTTTGCCTTCACTCTGCCATCCAGCTCACCCCAAACCATTTCGATTGGGATCAGGTCTGGTGACTGTGGAGGCCAGGTCATCTGGTGTAGCACCCCATCACTCTCCTTCTTGGTCAAATAGCCCTTACACAGCCTGGAGGTGTGTGTGGGGTCATTGTTCTGTTGAAAAATAAATGATGCTGTGGTAGCCATGCTGGTTCAGTATGCCTTCAATTTTGAATAAATCCCCAAAAGTGTAACCAGCAAAGCACCCCCACACCATCACACCTCCTCCTCCATGCTTCACGGTGGGAACCAGGCATGTAGAGCCCATCCGTTCACCTTTTCTGCGTCGCACAAAGACATGGTTTTTGGAACCAAAGATCTCAAATTTGGACTCATCAGACCAAAGCACAGATTTCCACTGGTCTAATGTCGATTCCTTGTGTTCTTTAGCCAAAACAAGTCTCTTCTGCTTGTTGCCTGTCCCTAGCAGTGGTTTCCTAGCAGCTATTTTACCATGAAGGTCTGCTGCACAAAGTCTCCTCTTAATAGTTGTTGTAGAGATGTGTCTGCTGCTAGAACTCTGTGTGACATTGACCTGGTCTCTAATCTGAGCTGCTGTTAACCTGCGATTTCTGAAGCTGGTGACTCGGATAAACTTATCCTCAGAAGCAGGGGTGTCTCTTGGTCTTCCTTTCCTGGGGCGGTCCTCATGTGAGCCATTTTCTTTGTAGCGCTTGATGGTTTTTGCAACTGCACTTGGGGACACTTTCAAAGTTTGCTCAATTTTTCGGACTGACTGACCTTCATTTATTAAAGTAATGATGGCCACTCATTTTTCTTTACTTAGCTGCTTTTTTCTTGCCATAATACAAATTCTAACAGTGTATTCAGTAGTAGAGATGAGCGTTGTTCGAATCGAACTATTCACCAATTTCAAATTCGAGCTGTTTTGGGCGGTGTTCGAGCCGTTTGACGAACCCGAACGATTTGAAAAAAATCCGGCTGTTAGAGGTTATGTTCGATAACTGTTCGTGCACCATAATCGTATCTGGATTTTTTCACAGTAATGCTGAAAATCAATGTTAATACACAGTTTGAGTGTACAGTGGGGTGGGGGGAGGGGCATGGGATTGATCTCTGCAGAAATAATGAAGCTCTCCATTTTTTTTCTCTTTCCCAAATTTACAGTGGGGAGGTGCAGGCTGTCAGCCTATCAGCAGCGCACACACGGAGCGAAGTGCTTTTTTTCACACAAGCAAGGGCATGTGTCATTGGCTGTGTATGTCACATGTCCTTGCCCTATAAGACCCAGCCATTTTCCCCGTCGCCACCATTTTCTCACTGCTGCAGCTGAGTGTTAGACGGCACTGCTGCTGCTGTTAGCGCTATATTGTGTAACTGAAATGCAAACAAATTTTCTCTTAAATAGACAGAAAGGTTTAGGGAGTAGAAACTAGTTTGTAATTGCAGCCCTTTTGAGTGCTAGGTTACAGCAGTTCCTAGCACTTTTAGCAGGCAGGTCTGTGCTCTTTAATAGACAGAGAGGTTGGGAGTAGTGACTATTTGTAATTCAAGCCCTTTTGAGGGCTACGTTACATCAGTTCCTATCACTTATTGCCAAGCAGGTCTGTTTTAGTGCTGTGCAAGTGTTTTTCACAGCATTTGGCTAAATCTAGCTAAGCAAATCATTTTGGGCCTCTTGCAGGGTGTGTTAGTCAGTGGAGTAGCCTATCTGTGTTGCAAGCTACACCACCTGTGTATGTAATACAAATTTCTTACTGCACCTAGCCAAGTAATACCTTTGGGTCTGTAGCAGTGTGTGGTACTCAATCTATTAGGCCATCTATACCAAGCTCCACCAGCTTTGAAATTAATAATAATTTTTAGCTGCATCTTGCCTGTAAAATTGTTTTGGGCATATTAGCAGTGTGTGGGACACATTCTATTAGGCCATCTATACTAAGCTCCACCAGCTTTCAAATTACTAATAATTTTTAGCTGCATCTTGCCTGGAAAATAATTTTGGGCATGTTAGCAGTGTGTGGTACTCATTCTATTAGGCCATCTATACCAAGCTCCACCAGCTTTGAAATTAATAATAATTTTTAGCTGCATCTTGTCTGTAAAATAATTTTGGGCATATTAGCAGTGTGTGGTACTCATTCTATTAGGCCATCTATACCAAGCTCCACCAGCTTTGAAATTAATTATAATTTTTAGCTGCATCTTGCCTGGAAAATAATTTTGGGCATATTAGCATTGTGTGATACTCATTCTATTAGGCCATCTATACTAAGATCCACCAGCTTTCAAATTACTAATAATTTTTCGCTGCATTTTGCCTGGAAAATAATTTTTGGCATAGTAGTAGTGTGTGGTACTCATTCTATTAGGCCATCTATACCAAGCTCCACCAGCTTTGAAATTAATTATAATTTTTAGCTGCATCTTGCCTGGAAAATAATTTTGGGCATATTAGCATTGTGTGGTACTCATTCTATTAGGCCATCTATACTAAGATCCACCAGCTTTCAAATTACTAATAATTTTTCGCTGCATTTTGCCTGGAAAATAATTTTTGGCATAGTAGTAGTGTGTGGTACTCATTCTATTAGGCCATCTACACCAAGCTCCACCAGCTGTGAAATTAATTATAATTTTTAGCTGCAACTTGCCTGGAAAATAATTTTGGGCATATTAGCAGTGTGCGGTACTCATTCTATTAGGCCATCTATACCAAGCTCCACCAGCTTTGAAATTAATAATAATTTTTAGCTGCATCTTACCTGTAAAATAATTTTGGGCATATTAGCAGTGTGTGGTACTCATGCTATTAGGCCATCTATACTAAGCTCCACCAGCTTTCAAATTACTAATAATTTTTAGCTGCATCTTGCCTGGAAAATAATTTTGGGCACAGTAGAAATGTGTGGTACTCATTGTATTAGGCCATCTATACCAAGCTCCACCAGCTTTGAAATTACTAATAATTTTTAGCTGCATCTTGCCTGTAAAATATTTTTGGGCATATTAGCAGTGTGTGGTACTCATTCTATTAGGCCATCTATGCCAAGCTCCACCAGCTTTGAAATTAATGATAATTTTTAGCTGCATCTTGCCTGTAAAATAATTTTGGGCATATTAGCAGTGTGTGGTACTCATTCTTTTAGGCCATCTATACCAAGCTCCACCAGATTTGAAATTAATTATAATTTTTAGCTGCATCTTGCCTGTAAAATAATTTTGGGCATATTAGCAGTGTGTGGTACTCATTCTATTAGGCCATCTATACTAAGCTCCACCAGCTTTCAAATTACTAATAATTTTTAGCTGCATCTAGCCCGGAAAATAATTTTTCTTCCCAATAGTGGTAGCAATAGAAATATGGGACGCGCGCCTGGCTAACAAAAATATACGCTTCACAACAAAAAACACCAGCCTAGCGCACTGCATTAATAAGATGGCATCATTGTCTCTCCCATTGCTAGGCCTACTTCGCCGGCTAGCATTCCTGTGCCTAAAACACAATGTATGGGTCCACGCTAGCCATGATACTGAGGGATCTAAAGCTGCTGCTAACACTTTATCACAATTCAATTGGCAGATTTTCACAGAGCTCCTCCCCAACGCCCACCCATCAGGCAATAGTTGCCCACCTTCCCTATGGGATCTAGTGGCGAATAGTTGATGCCATTAATCAGAGCGTCAGTTGCCCCGTCGACGTGGCAAGCATACGGTAAGGCATGGGAAGAGTGGACATGACTAGTAGCAGGCAGACGGGTTGACCAATGTGAACCAGCCAGATTAGAAGTCACAATAGAATTTCTCCACCAGCTAATGATGAGGGGCATATGAGGGGCGTCAGCGCAGAGGTTTCTGACCAGAGTAGCATTTCACTTCCAACTACTGAATTGGGGAGATGTGACAAAGAGATTCATCATCAGACAATCCATAAAAGGGTGGAAAAGGGGTCAGCCAAGTCAGGAGTGTAGACATCCTGTCTCGTGTCACTAAAACTGATTTCTCACATCATATCCCTAACACCATTAACATGACACTCACAATTTGAAGCAACACTACTGTCTACTGCATTTGCGATCACTTTCTTCGGTTCGCTATGCATAAGCAAATTAGTCCCTCAATCCAAAATTAACACCAGTGGAGGTTTATTACACCAGGACGTAGTCATAGCCAATAATGCAATACGTCTACGCATATGCCAATCGAAAATGGTTCCAGCGGGCAGGGGCACTTGGGTACTTCTACAACCCACAAACGGTACAGTGAGTCGGGTATCAATAGTAAAAACATATATAACCATCAGATCGCAAAGTAATTTCTTCCTATCACACATTGATGGAATGCCATTATCAAGATACCAGTTCCAAGCTATATTTAATAAATGCATAACATCGGCAGGGAACCACCCCAAAGATTACGGGACACACTCCTTCCGCATAGGCGCGGCCACGGAAGCAGCAAGAGCAGGACTGTCAGAAATGGAAGTTCAGAGGATAGGGAGATGGCGATCCACGTGTTTGGCGAGATACATAAGACCGGACTTGTTATCCTAGCGTGGATTGTTTCTTTTACAGGTGACACTGAGCCAACAGTGAGGGTGATAAGCGACTCGTATATATATTGGGCAGAGAAAAGGGCAAAAGTCCGCCCAGGCGGGAGGAAATTAGAGTTTCATAACACATATTTCAACTGGAGAGGTATTAGAGGCCTGCTATGGCCACAGGTACTAATGGATGTAATCAAGGTAGGGAGAGAGGCAAGAGGTCCGGTCATCTTAGTTATACTGGCCGGGGGAAATGACCTAGGTCATCACAAGAGCGCATAACTAATGGCAATAATGAAACTAGACTCTGAGCGCTTCAGAGAATTTTTCACAAAACTAACAATAGTATCGTCAGAGATTGTGCCGATAGCGGTATGGCAAGGTGCGCAAGACATCACGGCCATCAAACGGACAAGGAAGGTAATAAATATTCGGATGGCAAAATTTAGAAGAGACAGAGATGGTGTAGTGATGCAACACCGACAACTGGAAGGAGATAAAGCAGGCCTCATACGGCCCGACGGTGTTCACTTAATGGATATTGGACTGGACATATTCCTGTCAGGACTCCAGGACGGAGTGGAACAAGCGTTAAGAGTGATGGATGGGGGTCAGAGTCCTGCATACGAGTACGCAGGATCCTCTGTGGCCTGGAAATAGAAAGGACGTGTTGGAGAGTTACACTTGTTGGCCAACTTGCCGGTGTGGAGACCCAGGGCATGCTGAAACAAGCTGAATTATTTTAGAAATAAAATGCCTTTCTAATGGAATGAGTATAAAGAGTTAATAAAGCTGTGATTGATCCTCACCCATCCAGTTGTAAGAGTTACATTATTGTATTGTCAAGGAAAGGGGGGCGGTAGGGGGGCTGAGCATCTGGGTTTGGTTGGCGGGTCCCCACAGTCTGCCTAGGCTAGATGCATTTAAAAATTCTTATTAGATACACAGGCGGTGCAGCTTGCTTCGCAGCTGGGCTACTACGCCCAAAGTATTGCCTAGGCTAGATGCAGTTAAAAATTCTACGCTGACTAGCAGACACTGAAGCTTTGGAGCAGACCTCTGAGTAAACAGCTCTTCAGACTCAACCATCTGTGTTACCACAAGCCATAGTGTATGTAGTTTCTTACAGTTAAAAGGGGGGGGGATCGACCCAACCCACCTAGAATTGACAATGCCAACGTCACGTAAAACACAGCAAGGGGACTCCAAAAAAAGTCTCCATTTTTTCCAAAAATTGTGGCACAGACACCACTTAAGTGGCATCAATTGCCCCAGAGTTGCTTAAAACGGTTGGTGAGGTGATTTTAAAAAATCCTCAAGCTTTTAGTCTCCCCAGCATGACACAGGGGTAGAAAAGTCCTTGCGGATCCATGATTTGTTCATCTTTATGAACGTGAGTCTGTCTACATTCTCACTGGACAGCCGCGTGCGCATATCTGTCAGCACACCACCAGCAGCATTGAACACACGTTCAGAGAGAATGCTGGCTGCAGGGCATGACAAGATCTCCAAGGCATGAGTGGCGAGCTCCGGACACTTTTCAAGATTGGAATCCCAAATTGAGCAAGGATCCAGTGACACAGTCATGGCTTTGATGTTCACTTTGAGATGCTCCTGTACCATCCTCTCTAGGCGTTGACTATGTGTCAGACTTCTTGTCTCCTGTGGCCTTGCAAAGGATGGTCTAAAAAAGTGGTGAAACGATTTCACAAAATTGCTGTTACCAGCAGATACTGTGTTACTGTTACGGTTTGAGTGATGAAGACTCAACAGTCCCAGGGTTGGCAAGTTAGAACTGTGAGATTCACTACGTGCACCACTGGTGTTTTGTGGAAAAGCACATGTAAGATTTTGCAACAGCGTCTGCAGATACTCCTGCATGCGTAAATCCCTTTTTATGGCAGGAATTATTTCGGCAAATTTACTTTTGTACCGGGGATCTAAGAGTGTGGCAACCCAGTAGTCGGGATTACTTTGAATTCTGACAATCCGAGGGTCATGTTGCAGGTAGTGCAGCAAGAAGGCACTCATGTGTCTTGTGCATCCAGGAGGACCAAGTCCTTGTTGTGTTGGTAGCGAGGTAAGAATCATGCTTCCTTCCTCTGCCCTCTCCCCCCAACCTCGCACAACAGAAATGTGATCAAGGTCTCCCTCATCTGAAGAGTCTTCCAAGACCATCACCAGTTCTTCCTCCACTTCTTCCTCGGCTCCTGCACCTTCCTCAACAGTTTGGCTGCTACCATGCGCCGTTGTTAATCATAGAATCATAGAATCATAGAATGGTAGAGTTGGAAGGGACCTCCTGGGTCATCTGGTCCAACCCCCTGCTCAAAGCAGGATTCACTAGATCATCTCAGACAGATGTCTGTCCAGCCTCTGTTTGAAGACGTCCATTGAAGGGGAACTCACCACCTCTCGTGGCAGCCTGTTCCACTCATTAATCACCCTAACTGTCAAAAAGTTTTTTCTAATATCTAATCTGTGTCTCCTCCCATTTAGTTTCATCCCATTGCTTCTAGTCTTTCCTTGTGCAAATGAGAATAAAGATGATCCTTCTACAATGTGACAGCCCTTGACATATTTGTAGACAGCTATTAAGTCTCCTCTCAGTCTTCTTTTTTGCAAGCTAAACATTCCCAAATCCTGCAACCGTTCCTCATAGGACATGGTTTGCAGACCAGTCACCATTCTGGTCGCTCTTCTCTGAACTTGCTCCAGCTTGTCTATGTCTTTTTTAAAATGTGGTGCCCAAAACTGTACACAGTATTCCAGATGAGGTCTGACCAAAGAGGAGTAAAGACCGATAATGACTTCACGTGACCTAGACTGTATGCTTCTGTTAATACATCCCAGAATTGCATTAGCCTTTTTTGCTGCTGCATCACACTGTTGACTCATGTTCAGTCTATGATCTATTAGTATACCTAAGTCTTTTTCACATGTACTGTTGCTTAGCTCTATTCCTCCCATTCTGTATATGCTTTTTTCATTTTTATTGCCCAGATGTAGTACTTTGCATTTTTCCCTGTTAAAAACCATTCTGTTGGTTGCTGCCCACTGCTCCAGTTTATTTAGGTCTTTTTGAATCCTCTCTCTCTCTTCTCTAGTATTAGCTATCCCTCCTAGCTTTGTGTCATCAGCAAATTTAATCAGTTTACCCTCAATTCCTTCATCTAAATCATTGATAAAGATGTTGAACAATACAGGTCCCAGGACGGAGCCCTGTGGTACCCCACTTGAGACATTTATCCAGCTGGATGTGAAGCCATTTACAACCACCCTTTGAGTCCGATCACTAAGCCAGTTATGAATCCACCTAACAGTTGCCTGGTCCATTGCATACTTGGTCATTTTTTCAATAAGGATGGTGTGAGATACTTTGTCAAATGCTTTGCTGAAGTCAAGATATACTATATCTACAGCATTTCCCTGATCCACCCAGTCAGTGATTCTGTCATAGAAGGAAATTAAGTTAGTCTGACATGACTTGTTAGTTACAAACCCATGCTGACTCTGGTTAATCACTTCATTCTTATCCATGTACTTACATACATGTTGTTTAATAATTTGTTCAAAGATCTTTCCTGGTATAGAAGTCAGACTCACCGGCCTATAGTTCCCTGGGTCCACCTTCTTCCCCTTTTTGAAGATAGGAACAACATTTGCTCTTCTCCAGTCTTCTGGGACTTCTCCTGTTCTCCAAGAATTTTCAAAGATTATGGAGAGTGGTTCTAAAATTTCTTCTACGATCTCCTTCAGTACTCTGGGGTGTAATTCATCTGGACCTGGAGACTTGAACTCATTTATGTTAGCTAAATATTCCCTCACAATCTTTCTGTTTACAGATAACTTGGATTCCTCTATTCCTTTAAAAGGACAGTGAAGATCAGTTGATGTTACATTTTCTTTCTGAGTGAAAACAGATGCAAAATAGGAATTAAAAAGTTCGGCCTTCTCAACATCCTCTCTTACCATTTCTCCATTTTCATCCTGTAAAAATCCTATAGCATCTTTGACTTTTCTTTTACTTTTGACATACCCCCAAAATCCTTTTTTATTGCTTTTGACATCTCTTGCAAGCCTTAATTCATTGTCAGCTTTAGCTAACCTGATACGTGCCCTGCAGGATCTGCAGACTGCATTATAATCTTCTTTAGATATGCCTCCCTCTTTCCATTTAATAAACATTTCTTTCTTTCTTTTTCGCATGTATTTAAGTTCTGTGTTCATCCATCCTGGTTTCCTTAAATGCTTCCCATTCTTCCTACTTTTCGGGATTGTTAACGATTGTGCTTTGAGAATCTCATTTTTAAAAATTTCCCATCCTTCCTGGACATTTTTGTCCTTAAGGACATCCAGCCATTGGATCCCTCCTATTCTCTTTCTGAGTCTCTTAAAATCTGCCTTTCTAAAATCTAACCTTGAAGTTTGAGTCTTCACATGTCTTCCTCCTCTAGTTATCCAAAATTCTATAATAGCATGATCGCTGCCTCCTAGGGTCCCAGCCACCTTTACCTCCTCAACCATTTCCTCCCTGTTTATAAGGATTAGATCCAAAGTAGCAGATCCCCTTGTTTTCTCCCCTACCTTTTGGAAGATAAAGTTGTCAAAAAGAGAGGATAAGAATTTGCTTGACCTGTTAGTTTTTCTTGAGAGAGATTCCCAACAAATGTCTGGATAGTTGAAATCTCCCATGACCACTACGTCATATTTTTTGGAGAACTTGGTCATTTGATACATAAAGAGTTCATCCATATCTTCAGCTTGTCCAGGTGGCCTGTAGTAAATGCCTACAATGGTGTCCTTTCCATTGTTCTCTCCTTGTATTCTTACCCAAACAGTTTCCACAGAACTCCCAGTCTCTGAAGCTTCAATCTCTGTGCAGATATACGCTTTTCTAACATACAATGCAACACCTCCTCCTCGTTTATCAAGTCTGTTTCTTGCAAATAAGTTGTAGCCTTTTAGCCTTTTATTCCAATCATGTGTATCGTCCCACCAAGTTTCAGTGATTCCAATGACATCATATTCCTCTTCCTGTATTAGTAGTTCCAATTCTCCTTGTTTGTTGCCCATGCTTTGTGCATTTGTATAAAAACATTTTAGTTTGTGATTGGTTTCTCTTCCTCCCATATTTTTATTATTTAAATTGTTTTGTCTTTGTTCTTCTTTTCCACTTCCAGTAGCAGAGATCTCAATAGTATTTGTCAGCTGTATGGCTTTTTCTGGCCTTTTGCTTCCCTTCCCACATTGTTCTAGTTTAAAGCTCTTCTGATGAGTGTAGCAAGGCGACTTCCAAATACATGTTTTCCAGTCTTCGTAAGGTGCACCCCATCTCTAGCAAGTAGTCCATCGTATAGGTAATTCATTCCGTGATCCAGAAATCCAAATCCTTGTTGACGGCACCATCGACATAGCCAGTTGTTCACCTGTAGAATCTTATTCCACCTCATTGTTCCATGGCCATCCACTGGGAGGATGGATGAGAAGACCACCTGCGCTCCCAATTCTTTCACTTTCTTGCCTAAGTCTTCAAAGTCACTGCAGATGGTTTCCAGGTCCTTTCTTGCGGTGTCATTTGTCCCCACATGTATTAGCAGGAATGGGTAGTGATCTGTAGGTCTGAAGAGTCTTGATATCCTGTCAGACACCTCTTTAATTTTTGCTCCTGGAAGACAGCACATTTCTCTTGAGGTTATGTCTGGTCTGCAGATAGCGGCCTCTGTTCCTCTTAAAAGGGAATCCCCCATGACCACCACTCTCCGTTTTTTCTTCACAACATTCTTCTTTCTCCATCCAGGAGGATTCTGAGGGCTTACAAGGTTATTCATTGCTGGCAAAGTCTTATTTTGCTGTATTTCTTCATGGTTCTCCTGCGTGAGAGCCTGGTACTGGTTCCTGAGCAGTATGCGTGCTGACTGCCTCTCGATCCTCCTGCTTCTGTGCGTTACATGCTTCCATTCCTCTGTTTCGTCAGGTGCAGTTCAAATTTCTTCTCTTTCTGAATCATGAAGAGATAATTCTGCTCTGTCTAACCAACCCTCCCATGCCTGCCGCCTTGGTGCTGCCGACCGTCTGGACCTTGGAGATGTTATCCCTTCCGCATACGACTCCTCATCTACTTCCTCCACCTCCTCTTGTCCCACCACCTGACTCTGAATTCTGTTTAACGTGTGCTCCAGCATGTAAATCACCGGAATAGTCATGCTGATAATGGCATCGTTGTCAGCACTAAACATCTACGTCGCCATTTCAAAACTGCGCAGAAGGGTGTGTGGTGCCCCTGAGGGTTCAGTCACCACAGAGGTACTGCATCTCACCCAGAGGTGTGGTATCTCACCCTCAGGTAAGGAAGGAGCATGGCTCGGGACCCTAACACCTGCATCTAACACATACCAGCAGTGGGGGTAGGGCGAGATTGCTCCTAAGGGAGAGCATAGTCCCAGGTCCATAGCTGGCGGGAGGGTCCTATGTAGTGGGTGTGGGTGGAGAAAGCAGCTTAGGGGAGCACATGACAGGGAGAGAATAAATAGGAAGCCATCTTAGAAAGAGCAAGCAAGTCAGAGGAGGAGAAGTGACAGGAGCAGAGGCTCTGCATGAGCTCTGCTCCGGAGGCGGGCCTAGCCTGGGAGACCCAGGACTGAAGGAGAGAAGAGAGGAGTGGGAGCAGGAAGGCTCCAGGAACCGAAGGGACCCTAGGGGTACGGGCCGTGCAGAAGGCCACCCGTACGCCCGCTGCTACCAGGAGGTAGAGGGGTCAGGCCAGATAAGGGGAACTGGTCCCTCAACTAGCGGTGAAAGAGCAAGGCTCAACTAGAAACCAGAGGCTGCAGCATTTCATGTACTGCAGGCCATAGTCCACACCAGTCTCACTAAGAAGGTAGCCACATAGGACCCAGGGGACGGAACACACATCGCCCGCCAAGGCCCGAGGATACCGGATAGAAGTGTCACTGGGTGTGAGGTGCAGGGAGAAGGCCAGAGAAAGGACACACAGAAGGGGGTCCTGCTATTACTCCGGAGCTATCTGGGGGTGGACTGAGCCCCTCACAGAGTACGCACAGCACGACGGGGGGAGATTGCTCTGGTACCTGTAATCTGGACTGCAACAACTGTGAGTAAAGATCTTGGAACTGCATCACACGGACTCTGCGTTCATTACTGACTCCCTGCACTACAACCACCATCATCCACCCACACTGCCCTGTAGCTAAATTCTTCCTGTGTGGAGTAATAATACCATTGCTGCAAAACCACCAGCTTTAGAGGACTGTTCCGCAGCGGCGGCCCCTTTGGCCGCACTCAACAGGTGGCGTAGTCGGACATTCCAAAACCCATATATACAAATTACCCTTGGATTGACCGCCCTGGGTCACGGACCGGGTCACCGCCACAGTGACTACAACCCCCAGCGTCTACCGGCCCAGCTCCAGGTACCCCACGGCCCAGGGGGCACGTCAACTTCATAGGTCCCTGATCTGAGACCACTCCTGCAGCGTGATTTGCCCCACCTCTGGATCTCGTTGGCCCAGGCTATACGTCAGAACGTATTGCACCAGAGCTTGTCCTTGCTGCCACAGTCGCTGCAACATGTACAGAGTTGAATTCCACCATGTCGGCACATCGAATTTCAGCATGCGAATTGGCAGGCCCAACGACTTCTGTAGAGATGTAAGTCGTTGAGCTGCGGGATGCAAACAGCGGAAGAGAGCACACAGCGACCGTGCCCTCTGCAGAAGGCCATCTAGTCCGGGATAGTGGGCTAAAAATTGCTGGACAACCAGGTTCAACACGTGAGCTATACAAGGCACGTGTGTGACATTGCCCCCGCTAAGGGCCGCACCCAGGTTTGCAGCATTGTCGCACACGGCCTTCCCTGGTTGCAGGTCCAGTGGAGACAACCATTCATGAAACTGGATCTCCAGAGCTGACCACAACTCCTCAGCTGTGTGACTCACATTTCCAAGACATTTCAAAGTAAACACCGCCTGATGCCGTTGAGCCCTGCTGCCAGCATAACAAGGAGGTGTGCAGGATTCCTTCTGCACAGTTAGAAAGTGGGTGGCATTACCAGACAGGCTTTGGGTGCAGGTGGAGGACTGAGAGGAGGTTGAGGAGGCAGAAGCAGTGGAGGAACTTCTAGATAAAGAGGATTGAAGCACAACTCGTGGGGTCGGCAAGACTTGGACAACAACCCCTTGTCCTGCTGTCACCATAGTTACCCAGTGCCCAGTCAGCGACATGTAACGCCCCTGTCCATGCCTACTCGTCCAAGTGTCTGTGGTGAAATGCACCCTGTCACACACAGAGTATCTCAAAGAAGCAGTGATGTTGTGTGCGACATGCTGGTGTAGCGCAGGCACACCTTTCTTTGAGAAGTAGTGCCGACTGGGCATCTAGTACTGGGGCACTGCGACGGACATAAGGTCTCAATAATCCTCTGTGTCCACCAGGCGGAAAGTCAGCATTTCTGTAGCCAACAGCTTGCAGATGGTGAAATTCAACCTCTTAGCTTTCTCATGGTTAGGAGGAAATGGTCTTTTACTTGTCCACATCTGAGGGACCGAGGGCAGGCTGTTGTGCTTAGACGGAGTTGAGTAGGGTGTCCCCGGCAAACTGCCGGTCTGTGAGGAAGATGCAGGCAGAAAAGTTAGGTTGCCTTGATCCAAAGGTGGTGCTCTCGATGTCGGAGAGAGCTCAACACTAGCTGGTGTTTCCACTTCCAAATGAAATGATGACCTGCCAATCACACTGGCTGTTGCGGGTCAAGAGGTGGCAGGTCTGCGCCCCAAAACAGGTGTGACTGCTGTCCCCCCAGTCACAGAGGATGAAGAGGCCGCGGATGCACAATATATGGCAGACGGTGGTTGGCCCGGCTGGCTAGGCCGTATTGTAGCACAGTGAGCTTCCCACTGCAATTTATGCTTCATGTCCATGTGCGGTTCATGCATGAAGTACTCAAACTATGTATTTTTTGGCCTCTACTTAGCTTTTGGTGACAAATGTTACAGATAACACGAGTTGGGTCATCCTTATCGATCTGAATAAATGCCCAGGCTATGCAAGGCTTAGCACCCATGCGACCTGAAGAGCCACCACGACTTGTGGTGAGAGGCAGAGTTGTGTTTGAGGATGCAGTTGTTGACGTGCTTCCAGCACTACGTCTCTGTCCAGGAAGGCGCAACCTAACCTCGTCATCAATAGCATCTGTGACGCCCAGCTGCGCTTGGTATCACAGATCCTAGAAGAGTGGATTGATGGAATCCTCCACAAGAGGCCCCCATAAACATTCACACATCTCCACCTTCCACCTCAGACCAGCAGAGGGAGCCCGTTAAGGATATTAATAGGGAAGGTGGAGCTAGGCAGTTCAGTACCTCTGAAGAGTTCCTGCAGTAGAGAAGCCAAAGAGAGGTCAGTCTGCAGTGGAGCTCAGTCTAGTCTAGAGAACTCAGTTAATAGTTCAGCAGTGGAGCACGAGGCTCCTGCTAGCTAGATTCTGGGAGCCCAGTTAGAGCTTAAGGTGTGCCAGCGCCATAAGATCGGTGAAGCGCAGCAAGCTGCCGTTAGTGTGTATAGCCTAGTGAGGGCCCGAGTAGGCCAAAGGCGAGTGGAGAGTTAGTACATAGGGGGCAGAGGAACTTAACCAGCTCACCCTGAAGCATTTACACCGGATCTGAGCTTACCGGGATCTCTATGACCCAATAAGGCATAACCGGAATCCCTGGAGAACTACAAGTCCCAGAATAGCTAAGGTGCTGATATGTAACAGAGCCAGGAGACACTTAGGACCCGCATACTGGGAGCGTGAACTCCAAGATGAGGCCCTACCACAAGGTCAGCCAGTGCAGGACAGAAACAAAGTTAGGCCTAGCTCCAGGCAGGTCAGAAAATTACTACGCCGAGGCAAGAAACAGGAGGCCATACACCTGCTCATTGGGGAGGATCCTGATATGCACCCTTCACCCTACAGTGCTCTGGGATGTGCCTGAATTTCCACCAGTAAAAGGTACTGAAGTGACTACCGTGTCCGTTCCCGTTCTTGCTCTGACCCAGCTGGGTCTCTCCTGTCCTGCATTCCCCCTGCATACGCTGCCCTGAGGCCTAGCTCCACCTGTGGGGATCTTTATCATTGAGCTGCCTTATCACCGGCCTAAGTGGACTGATGCAGCGCTGGTGCTTCGCACCAGATACCACAGGTGGCATCACGAACTCTTATGAAATTAACAATTATCCACCCTTTTAAAGAGTGACCCCAGGGTACGGGCCCGGGAGCCGACCACCGTGACATCCCAAAGGCCAGGCAAAGGCCCAGGTACCGAGTCATCCCCATCCCCTGAGCTAGTCACATCCTCCTCCACCTCCTCTGCTGACCTCATCGACTGGCTGACTGTTGGTTGACAGTAAGTGGGATCTCCAACCTCGTCATCATCACCCTGTGTGTTCTCATACCCGTCGTCCTCAGAGCCAACCTCTTCCTGCCCTGACCGAAAAGTCAAGTTGTCGCTCCAATCAGGTATTTGAGTCTCATCATTGTCTCCACCAGCAGGAGTTACAGTTTGGGATCGAGGGTCTATATTATGCTCAGAACCTTCTTCATCTGGTCCTGGATCTGACTCATAAAGATTCTGGGCATCAGTGCAGATCATTTCCTCGCCTGGATTAACAGAAGCTCTGGAGCAGACCTCCGTTTCCCAGGCTATAGTATGAGTTAACAGCTTTGCAGATTCAACCATCTGTGTTATCCCATACTCAGACGGGCAGCTGGAGACTTGGGAGCTGTGAGGAAGCAAATGCGATTGGGGTGACACCTCTGAGGACTGGAGCATTTGTGATGTTGAAGTTGAGGTGGAGGAGAGCCCACTTGAAGGAGCACTTGATATCCGTGCTATATACAGTACAGACCAAAAGTTTGGACTCACCTTCTCATTTAAAGATTTTTCTGTATTTTCATGACTATGAAAATTGTACATTCACACTGAAGGCATCAAAACTATGAATTACCGCATGTGGAATTATATACTTAACAAAAAAGTGTGAAACAACTGAAAATATGTCTTATATTCTAGGTTCTTCAAAGTAGCCACCTTTTGCTTTGATGACTGCTTTGCACACTCTTGGCATTCTCTTGATGAGCTTAAAGAAGTAGTAACCGGAAATGGTCTTCCAACAATCTTGAAGGAGTTCCCAGAGATGCTTAACACTTGTTGGCCCTTTTGCCTTCACTCTGCGGTCCAGCTCACCCCAAACCATCTCGATTGGGTTCAGGTCCGGTGACTGTGGAGGCCGGGTGATTTGGCGTAGCACCCCATCACTCTCCTTCTTGGTCAAATAGCCCTTTCACAGCCTGGAGGTGTGTTTGGGGTCATTGTTCTGTTGAAAAATAAATGATGGTCCAACTAAACGCAAACCGGATGGAATAGCATGCCGCTGCAAGATGCTGTGGTAGCCATGCTGGTTCAGTATGCCTTCAATTTTGAATAAATCCCCAACAGTGTCACCAGCAAAGCACCATCACACCATCACACCTCTTCCTCCATGCTTCACGGAGGGAACCAGGCATGTAGAGTCCATCCGTTCACCTTTTCTGCGTCGCACAAAGACACGGTGGTTGGAACCAAAAAGCTCAAATTTGGACTCATCAGACCAAAGCACAGATTTCCACTGGTCTAATGTCCATTCCTTGTGTTCTTTAACCCAAACAAGTCTCTTCTGCTTGTTGCCTGTCCTTAGCAGTGGTTTCCTAGCAGCTATTTTACCATGAAGGCCTGCTGCACAAAGTCTCTTCTTAACAGTTGTTGTAGAGACTTGTCTGCTGCTAGAACTCTGTGTGGCATTGACCTGGTCTCTAATCTGAGCTGCTGTTAACCTGCGATTTCTGAGGCTGGTGACTCGGATAAACTTATCCTCAGAAGCAGAGGTGGCTCTTGGTCTTCCTTTCCTGGGGCGGTCCTCATGTGAGCCAGTTTCTTTGTAGCGCTTGATGGTTTTTGCAACTGCTCTTGGGGACACTTTCAAAGTTTTCCCAATTTTTCGCACTGACTGACCATCATTTCTTATAGTAATGAAGGCCACTCATTTTTCTTTACTTAGCTGCTTTTTTCTTGCCATAATACAAATTCTAACAGTCTATTCAGTAGGACTATCAGCTGTGTATCCACCAGACTTCTGCACAACACAATTGATGGTCCCAACCCCATTTATAAGGCAAGAAATCCCACTTATTAGACCTGACAGGGCACACCTGTGAAGTGAAAACCATTTCCGGTGACTACCTCTTGAAGGTCATCAAGAGAATGCCAAAAGTGTGCAAAGCAGTCATCAAAGCAAAAGGTGGCTACTTTGAAGAACCTAGAATATAAGACATATTTTCAGTTGTTTCACACTTTTTTGTTAAGTATATAATTCCACATGTGTTAATTCATAGTTTTGATGCCTTCAGTGTGAATGTACAATTTTCATAGTTATGAAAATACAGAAAAATCTTTAAATGATAAGGTGTGTCCAAACTTTTGGTCTGTACTGTACATATATATATATATACTGTATATAGAAAGAGAGAGAGCTGTACATGTATGAGTTATGAATTTTTTATGTATTTATGAACTAATAATGTATAATTAATGCTGATGAGATGTTACATATAGATAGACAGACGAATAGATACATATATAGATAGATAGCCAGATGGATAGATATGAGATAAATAGATAGACAGATAAATAGACAGATAGATAGATAGATAGATAGATAGATAGACAAACAGACAAATCTTGTTTATGCAGTTCACTAAACTCAATGCTTGAAAATGGCTCAGCCACTTAAAGGAGCCGGAACCTCACACAAAGCCTATTTTCAACCTCGGAGTACTGTTTTTTTCTTGCATATCTGTAACAGGGCCCAGAGTCAGTACATTAAAGGGAATGTTGCTAGCTAATCGGAGGGAAGCCTATTGTATGAGCAGATTTTGATTCTAGTAATCTTTTACATACTGGTCTGCTTAGTGTAGCAATCGAAATGGTTTGGGGTGAGCTGGATGGCAGAGTGAAGGCAAAAGGGCCAACAAGTGCTAAGCATCTCTGGGAACTCCTTCAAGATTGTTGGAAGACCATTTCCAGTGACTACCTCTTGAAGCTCATCAAGAGAATGCCAACAGTGTGCAAAGCAGTCATCAAAGCAAAAGGTGGCTACTTTGAAGAACCTAGAATATAAGACATATTTTCAGTTGTTTCACACTTTTTTGTTAAGTATATAATTCCACATGTGTTAATTCATAGTTTTGATGCCTTCATTGTGAATGTACAATTTTCATAGTCATGAAAATACAGAAAAATCTTTAAATGAGAAGGTGTGTCCAAACTTTTGGTCTGTACTGTATATATATATATATATATATATATATATATATACTATATAAATGTAACATCTAATCAGCATTAATTATACATTAGTGTATAATAGAAAAAAATTGCATGATTCATACATGTGAACTTCTTATTACAGTCATCACATGGTGTACAATAGTATACACGGAAACTCCAGTTGCTCAGTGAAAATAAATGAAAAATTTTGTACGTGATATTGTGAATATATAATTTACACTCCAGTGACATCTTTTAACCATCACCAGGGAACACAGGTGAATTACATATAGCTCAACCAACTCCTGAATGATCAGATAGTCTGACTCTTCATGCACCGTCCTATAGTATGCTTTGCACTTACCAAGGGTTGGGCTGTAATGTCATCATGTTTCTCCACTGATGTGTATTGATGAGGAGTACACCAGCTCTGGCAATATTATCCAGGAAATGCATATGTTGCATAAGAATACTGACTACAATACTGTCATACAAATAAAAAAACAAAAAAACAAAACAAGAAAAAAAACACAGCAATTTTATGCCATTAAAGGGAGTTTAGCAAACATATTATGCCTATGTCTCTATTGCTACATTGGTAACAGGAAAGTGCTTCTTAAAAGCAAAGTGTCACTTAAGCGGAACTCTTCGCTATATAACAAGGTACAAGTACACAATATTGGAGCAACACCATAACGCAGTAGGAAGCTACATGTAAGGAATATGTAAATGTACCATACATCATGCATCTGTTATGTTGAAGCTATAGTACAACCCCTGGCAAAAATTATGGAATCACCGGGCTCGGAGGATGTTCAATCAGTTGTTTAATGTTGTTGAAAAAAAGCAGATCACAGACATGGCACAAAACTAAAGTCATTTCAAATGGCAACTTTAGGGCTTTAAGAAACGCTAAAAGAAATCAAGATAAAAAATGTGGTACTCAGTAAGCGTAATTTTTTTCAGACCAAGCAGAGGGAAAAAAATATGGAATCACTCAATTCTGAGGAAAAAATTATGGAATCATGAAAAACAAACACACAAAAGAACACTCCAATACATCACTAGTATTTTGTTGCACCACCTCTGGCTTTAATAACAGCTTGCAGTCTCTGAGGCATGGACCTAATGAGTGACAAACAGTACTCTTCATAAATCTGGCTCCAACTTTCTCTGATTGCTGTTGCCAGATCAGCTTTGCAGGTTGGAGCCTTGTAATGGACCATTTTCTTCAACTTTCACCAAAGATTTTCAGTTGGATTGAGATCCGGACTATTTGCAGGCCATGACATTGACCTTATGTGTCTTCTTTCAAGGAATATTTTCACAGATTTTGCTCTATGGCAGGATGCATTATCATCTTGAAAAATGATGTCATCATCCCCAAACATCCTTTCAATTGATGGGATAAGAAAACTGTCCAAAATATCAATGTAAACTTGGGCATTTATTGAAGATGTAATGACAGCCATCTCCCCAGTGCCTTTACCTGACATGCAGCCCCATATCATCAATGACTATGGAAATTTGCATGTTCTCTTCATGCAGTCATCTTTATAAATCTCATTGGAAAGGCACCAAGCAAAAGTTCCAGCATCATCAACTTGCCCAATGCAGATTCGCGATTCATCACTGAATATGACTTTCATCCATTCATCCACAGTCCACGATTGCTTTTCCTTAGCCCATTGTAACCTTGCTTTTTTCTGTTTAGGTGTTAATGATGGCTTATGTTTAGCTTTTCTGTATGTAAATCCCATTTTCCTCCCATTCATTCCTCATTTGTTTTGTTGTGCATTTCCTGTTTTGGAGATATATTGCTTTAAGTTTCCGGTCTTGACGCTTTGATGTCTACCTTGGTCTACCAGTATGTTTGCCTTTAACAACCTTCCCATGTTGTTTGTATTTGGTCCAGATTTTAGACACAGCTGACTGTGAACAACCAACATCCTTTGCAACATTGCGTGATGATTTACCTTCTTTTAAGAGTTTGATAATCCTCTCCTTTGTTTCAATTGACATCTCTCATGTTGGAGCCATGATTCATGTCAGTCCACTTTGTGCAACAGCTCTCCAAGGTCTGATCACTCCTTTTTAGATGCAGACTAACGAGCAGATCTAATTTGATGTAGGTGTTCATTTTGAAAATGAAAATTTACTGGGTGATTCCATAATTTTTTCCTCAGAATTGAGTGATTCCATAATTTTTCCCTCTGCTTGGTCTGAAAAAAATTACCCTTACTGAGTACCACATTTTTAATCTTGATTTATTTTAGTTTTTCTTAAAGCCCTAAAAGTTGGCATTTGAAATGACTTTAGTTTTGTGCCATGTCTGTGATCTGCTTTTTTTCAACAACATTAAACAACTGAATGAACATCCTCCGAGCCCGGTGATTCCATAATTTTTGCCAGGGGTTGTAGTAGTGTCAATGAAGAGTAATAACAGTTGTTAGGTGATATATTTCTTCCTTAAGGGAATATCTTTATATAAAGGATGTAAAAGATGTGGAAGGGTCTTACACACTTACCTCTTTTAATCCATGTTTAGTGTTGAGCCAACCCCGTAGTGTTCAAGTTCGGTTCGGTTCGTCGAACACCCGTGTGTTCGCCGAACTGTTCGTCGAACTGTTCGTCGAACACCTTTGAACACCGTTAAAACCAATGGCAGGCAAACAAAAACACATAGAAACACATAGAAAACACCTTCAAAGGTGTCCAAAAGCTGACAAACTGCTCTGAAGACACAACTAACACATGGAAAAGTGACAAGTACATATAGTCATGCGAAAAGAAAAGAGGTGGAGGAGTAAAAGGAGGGGGAGACACAGATATAGGCATGTCATGCCCTTCTAAAATCCAAAAAGTGAGAAGCCGACACGTTCAGTCCGCTCCTGCCCGTGCCACCTCCGTGTCGCCGGGTTTGTGCCAGAGCCGCGGTGAACCCTGACGGCCAGCCCCCCTCTCCCAATACTGGTGCCTGTCCGCTGGTGGGTCGAGCGAGCCCCCCTGTGGTGGAGGCAGCTCTAAGCTTTTTAATTTAAATTGTCTCTCTAATTTGAATGAATACACTTTAAATCCATTTACAAGGATCTATTGGAGGGCAAGTCTCATGCCAGCAGCCACGTAATTCCAGCTCCAGTAGCGTCCACTAAAGCTGCTACAGTTAAAAAGCTTTTATAAGGATCGAGCACGGCTGTCCACCGCAAGGCATCCTACTGCCAGTCCCAGCCCCTATGCCTTGGGGTGCCTCCTGATGCTCTTCACTGAGTATCCCGTGGTCCCGAAGCATTTCCTTTGAAAAAATTAAGTGTCAAAACTACAGGTGGTGTAGCTTGCTTAACAGCCGGGATAATCCGCTGACTAGCAGACACTGCTACTAGGCACAAAGTATTTCCTGGGCTAGATGCAGTTAAAAATTTGTAATTAGATACTCTTGTTGGATGCTGAGAAAGCATTCCATAGAGTCTCCTGGCACGCCATATATGATTCTTTTTAAAAGCTTGGGGTAGGGGTCTAGGGGACCCTTTTATAGCCAAAATCACAGCCCTGTATCGCAGTACGTCACCTAGGCTGAAGATAAATGGAACTGTATTACCCTGAGGGCTCGGTTGCTACAGAGGTATTGCACCTCACCCAGAGGTGTGATATCTCACTCTCAGGTAAGGATGGAGTGTGGATCTGGACCCGACACCTGCATGCATTACACCACATTGCCGTGGGGCAGGGCGACCAATATGCCCCTGAGATGGGCACGACAGTCCCTGTCCCTGGCTGGAGTGGGGGGAGGGAACACTGAGGAAGGGGAACCCTGTAGTGCAGGAGCAGGGAGGAAGCAGTTCCTGGGTGCATTGAGAAGGGAGTATAAAAGGTGGGCACCATCTTAGTTCAGTGCAGAGAAGTCTGAGCAGAAGTGGCAGGGAGCAGGGGCTCTGCATGAGCTCTGCTCCGGAGGCGGGCCTAGTAACTAGTGTTGAGCCACCCCCATAGTGTTCGAGTTCGGTTCGGTTCGTCGAACACCCGTGTGTTCGCCAAACTGTTCGTCGAACTGTTCGTCGAACACCTTCGAACACCGTTAAAACCAATGGCAGGCAAACAAAAACACATAGAAACACATAGAAAACACCTTCAAAGGTGTCCAAAAGCTGACAAACTGCTCAGAAGACACAACTAACACATGGAAAAGTGACAAGTACATATAGTCATGCGAAAATAAAAGAGGTGGAGGAGTAAAAGGAGGGGGAGACACAGATATAGGCATGTCATGCCCTTCTAAAATCCAAAAAGTGAGAAGCCGACACAGCCAGTCCGCTCCTGCCCGTGCCACCTCCGTGTCGCCGGGTTTGTGCCAGAGCCGCGGTGAACCCTGATGGCCAGCCCCCCTCTCCCAATACTGGTGCCTGTCCGCTGGTGGGTCGAGCGAGCCCCCCTGTGGTGGAGGCAGCTCTAAGCTTTTTAATTTAAATTGTCTCTCTAATTTGAATGAATACACTTTAAATCCATTTACAAGGATCTATTGGAGGGCAAGTCTCATGCCAGCAGCCGCGTAATTCCAGCTCCAGTAGCGTCCACTAATGCTGCTGCAGTTAAAAAGCTTTTATAAGGATCGAGCTCGGCTGTCCACCGCAAGGCATCCTACTGCCAGTCCCAGCCCCTATGCCTTGGGGTGAGTCCTGATGCTCTTCACTGAGTATCCCATGGTCCCGAAGCATTTCCTTTGAAAAAATTAAGTGTCTAAACTACAGGTGGTGTAGCTTGCTTAACAGCCGGGATAATCCGCTGACTAGCAGACACTGCTACTAGGCACAAAGTATTTCCTGGGCTAGATGCAGTTAAAAATTTGTAATTAGATACTCTCGTTGGATGCTGAGAAAGCATTCCATAGAGTCTCCTGGCACGCCATATATGATTCTCTTAAAAAGCTTGGGGTAGGGGTCTAGGGGACCCTTTTATAGCCAAAATCACGGCCCTGTATCGCAATACGTCACCTAGGCTGAAGATAAATGGAACTGTAGCACCCTGAGGGCTCGGTTGCTACAGACGTATTGCACCTCACGCAGAGGTGTGATATCTCACTCTCAGGTAAGGATGGAGTGTGGATCAGGACCCGACACCTGCATGCATTACACCACATTGCCGTGGGGCAGGACGACCAATATGCCCCTGAGATGGGCACGACAGTCCCTGTCCCTGGCTGGAGTGGGGGGAGGGAACACTGAGGAAGGGGAACCCTGTAGTGCAGGAGCAGGGAGGAAGCAGTTCCTGGGTGCATTGAGAAGGGAGTATAAAAGGTGGGCACCATCTTAGTTCAGTGCAGAGAAGTCTGAGCAGAAGTGGCAGGGAGCAGGGGCTCTGCATGAGCTCTGCTCCGGAGGCGGGCCTAGTAACAGAGGCCCAGGCCTGGAAGAGGGAGAAGGAAGGAAGAGGAGCGGAGAAGGCTCCAGGAACGAGGAATGAAGGGATCCCAGGGGTGCGGACGGGCGAGTCGCCACCGCACGCCCGAATCCACCTACGTGGAGGGGTCAGGCCAAAGGGGGAGACCGGTCCCCGAACTAGTGGAGGCAGGAAACGACCCTCAGCTAGAAACCGGAGGCTCTGACATTTTATGTGGCGCAGCCCCTCGCTACACCCGCTAGGAAGGCACCACATAGGGTCAGGGAAACTGGTGCCAAGTTTACCAAGAGGAGGCCCGAGGCAGCCGGACAGAAGTGTTGGTAAGAAAGGCCAGACAAAGGACACACAAAGGGGGTCCTGTGAAGTGCTCCAAAGTTATCTGGGAGTTGTCTGAGCCCCTCACCTGGTGAGCACAGTACGACGTGGGCAGCCGTTACCTGCAGACGTGGTCTGGATAATAAGAACTGTGAGTAAAGGCCCTGGACTGCATCACTGACTCCGTGTCGTTACTGCTGCTGCCCTGCACCATCACCCCCATCCTCCGCATACACTGCCCTGAGGCTATACTCCTCCCGTGGGGAGTTATGCTACGCTCTGCTGCACCCACAACACCAGCCTCAGCGGTCTGCCCTGTAGCGGCGGTTCACTCTGACCGCAATCCACGGGTGGCGTAGTCGGACATTTAAACATCAAAACCACATAAATAGTTCCGCCACTCGTTTGACCGCCCTGAGCCACGGAACCGGGTCGCCGCCACGAAGACTACAACCACCAGCATCCACCAAAAAGGGTCCGGCTCCGGGTGTCCCAAGGCCCAGGGGGTGCGTCAGAACATTTTCATCACCTTTCACAATCACCAATGGGACAAGGCAGGGATGTCCTCTGTCCCCTCTCTTATACATCCTAGTGACGGAGCACCTGCTCTCATCAATTCGCCATAACCCCAATATTAGGTGGATTGAGGTGGGAGGCACCGAGTACAAGTGCTCTCTATTTGCTGATGATGTCCTAGTATATATCACTCAATCACATATATCCATCCATGCTGTTATGGCTGAAATAGATCACTTTGTTACATGGTGAAATTTTAAAATCAATGCAGCGAAGTCTGAGGCCCTCGATGTCTCCCTCCCCAAATCCATATAGGATTCCATCCAGTCCAACTTTCCCTTTGCCTGGCCCTCACAGGGTATCAAATACTTAGGAATTCCTATTCATAGAGACCTCTCCCATCTATGTTATCTTAATTTTGGGCCCTTTATTGAACAATTCCATACAGACCACGGTTGGCAAGTTAGAACTGTAAGATTCACTAGGTGAACCGCTGGTGTTTTGTGGAAAAGCACATGTACACCGCGTTCCAAATTATTATGCAAAAAGTGTTTAGGAGTGATAAGGGAAGAATTTGTTTGTTTGTCAGTTAAACTCATTGATGGTGATGTGTGTCAGGGCTCTTTATATCACTGTAAGCAATTGCAGACACCTGTGCTAATTAGTTTGGCAGGTGTGTCCAATGAAAGGCAAGACTACTTAAGAAGGCTCTCTCACATTATTAAGCAGCCTACATTTTCTGCCAAAATGGGAAAGAAAAAGGATGTGTCGGCTGCTGAGAAGCAACAAATTGTGGAGTGTTTAGGTCAAGGCATGACTACAATCAACATTGTGCGATGATCAGGATGAAGTGTCTTGGCAATCAAGAAGTATGTAGCTGATTCACAGTACACACGTGTGCGTGCTGATAAGGGCAAATTGAGGACTCTTTCCTACAGGCAATTACGTCAGGCTGAAAGAGCAGCGGCAAAAAAGCCTTGTCATAGCAGCAGACAAGTTTTTGAAGCTGCTTGTGCCTCCAACGTCCCCCGAACAACAAGATGCAGGGTCCTTCAGAGGTTTGCAGCTGTGCATGCGCCATCCTGTCGACCTCCTCTATCCACTTCACACAAGCAGAAACGGCTCCAGTGGGCCAAACATTACATGAAGACTGATTTCAAAACTGTTTTGTTCACGGATGAGTGCCGTGCAGCGCTCGATGGTCCAGATGGATGGAGTGGAGGATGGCTGGTTGATGGACACCCCACGCAAACACGGCTACAGCGCCAACAAGGAGGAGGTGGAGTAATGTTTTGGGCTGGAATCATGGGGAGAGAGATTGTCGGCCCCTTTAGGATCCCTGAAGGCGCTAAAGATGAACTCCATAATGTATGTGGATTTTCTCAAACAGCACTTCCTGCCATGGTTCAAGAAGAAGAACCGTGTATTTCACAGCAAGATCATTTTTCTGCATGATAATGCACCATCTCATGCTGCACATAAAACATCTGCATCTCTGGCTGATATGGGCATAAAAGGGGACAAACTTATGGTGTGACCCCCATGCTCCCCTGACCTCTACCCCATTCAGAACCTTTGGAGCATCATTAAAAGGAGTGTCTATGATGGCGGGAGGCAGTTCACATCTAAGCAACAGCTCTGGGAGGGTATTCTGTCCTCATGCAAAACAATTGAAGCAGAAACCATCCAAAACCTGACAAATTCAATGGACGAGAGAGTTCAGAAGCTCCTTTCGAACAAGGGGTCCTATGTGAAAATGTAACATCACCTAGAATAAAGTTTTGAGTTGAAAACTGTTTGATTTCAGTTTCTAACAACCTGCTAATGCTTATAATTTCAAAAATGACCATTTTTTTGGTCTTTATTAAAATGAAAAGGTTGATCGAAAAGTTTGGGGGATCTAAGAGTGTGGCAACCCAGTAGTCATGATTACTTCGAATTCTGACAATATGAGGGTCATGCTGTAGGTAGTGCAGCAAGAAGGCACTTATGTGTCTTGCGCATCTCGGAGCCCCAAAATTATTTTCCGGGCTAGATGCAGCTAAAAATTATTTTTAATTTTAAATCTGGTGGAGCTTATTATAGATGGCCTAATAGGATCAGTGCTGCACACTGCTACAAAGCCCAAATTATTTTCCAGTCAAGATACAGATAAACATGATTAGTAATTTGAAAGCTTAAAACGTTTGGTAGGGTGATTTTAACCAATCATCAAGCTTTTACTCTCCCCAGGATGACACAGGGGTAGAAAAGTCGTTTCGGATCCATGATTTGTTCATCTTTATGAACGTGAGTCTGTCTACATTATCAGTGGAGAGCCGCGTGCGCTTATCTGTCAGCACACCACCAGCAGCGCTGAACACACGTTCAGACAGAACGCTGGCTGCGGGGCATGACAAGATCTCCAAGGCGTAAGTGGCTAGCTCCGGCCATTTATCCAGATTGGAAGCCCAAAAAGAGCAAGGGTCCAGTGACACAGTCGTGGCTTCAATGTTTACTTGGAGATACTCCTGTACCATCGTCTCTAGGCGTTGACTATGTGTCAGACTTCTTGTCTCCTGTGGCCTTGCAAAGGATGGGTTAAAAAAGTGGTGAAATGATTCCGCAAAATTGATGTTACCAGCAGATACTGTGGTTCTGTTACGGTTTGAGTGTTGAACACTTGACGGTCCCACGGTTGGCAAGTTGGAACTGTGAGATTCACTATGTGCACCACTGGTATTTTGTGGAAAAGCACATGTAAGATTCTGCAACAGTCTCTGCTGATACTCCTGCATGCGTGCATCCCTTTCTATGGCAGGAATAATTTCTGCAAATTTACTTTTGTACCGGGGATCTAACAGTGTGGCAACCCAGTAGTCAGGATTATTTCTAATTCTCACAATTCGAGAGTCATGTTGAAGGTAGTGCAGCAAGAAGGCACTCATGTGTGTTGCGCATCCAGGAGCACCAAGTCCCTGTTGTGTTGGTGGCGAGGTAACAATCATGCTTCCTTCCTCTGTCCTCTCCCCCCAACCTCGCACAACAGAAATGTGATCAAGGTCTCCCTCATCTGATGAGTCTTCCATCAGTTCGTCCACCACTTCTTCCTGGGCTCCTGCACCTTCCTCACTAGTTTGGCTGCTACCATGCGCCCTGGTAAAACCATCTCCCCCACCCTCACATGCCTGCCGCCTTGGTGCTGCCGACCTTCTGGACCTTGCAGATGTTAGCCCTTCCGCATACAACTCCTCCTCCTCTACTTCCTCCACCTCCTCTTGTGCCACCACCTGACTCCGAATTCTGTTTAACATGTGCTCCAGCATGTAAATCACCGGAATAGTCATGCTGATAATGGCATCGTCAGCACTAAACATCTTCGTCGCCATTTCAAAACTGTGCAGAAGGGTGCATAGGTCCCTGATCTGAGACCACTCCTCCAGCGTGATTTGCCCCACCTCTGAATCTCGTTGGCCCAGGCTATACATCAGAACGTATTGCACCAGGGCTTGTCGGTGCTGCCACAGTCGCTGCAACATGTGCAGAGTTGAATTCCACCGGGTAGGCACATCGCATTTTAGCCGGTGAAGTGGCAGGCCCAACGACTTCTGTAGAGATGTAAGTCGCTGAGCTGCGGGATGCGAACGGCGGAAGTGAGCACACAGCGACCGTGCCCTCTGCAGAAGGCCATCTAGTCTGGGATAGTGGGCTAAAAATTGCTGGACAACCAGGTTCAACACGTGAGCCATACAAGGCACGTGTGTGACATTGCCCCGGCGAAGGGCCGCACCCAGGTTTGCAGCATTGTCACACACGGCCTTCCCTGGTTTCAGGTCCAGTGGAGACAACCATTCATGAAATTTGTTCTACAGAGCTGACCACAACTCCTCAGCTGTGTGACTCACATTTCGTAGACATTTCAATGTAAAAACCGCCTGATGACGTTGAGCCCTACTGCCAGCATAGTAAGGAGGTGTGCAGGATCCCTTCTGCGCAGTTAGAAAGCTTGTGGCATGACCAGACAGGCTTTGAGTGCAGGTGGAAGACCGAGAGGAGGTTGAGGAGGCAGAAGCAGTGGAGGAACTTTGACATAAAGAGGATTGACGCACAACTCGTGGGGACGGCAAGACTTGGACAGCAGCCCCTTGTCCTGCTGTCACCATAGTTACCCAGTGCCCAGTCAGCGACATGTAACACCCCTGTCCATGCCTACTCGTCCAAGTGTCTGTGGTGAAATGCACCCTGTCACACACAGAGTTTCTCAAAGAAGCGGTGATGTTGTTTGCGACATGCTGGTGGAGCGCAGGCACACCTTTCTTTGAGAAGTAGTGCCGACTGGGCATCTGGTACTGGGGCACTGCGACGGACATAAGGTCTCGAAAATCCTCTGTGTCCACCAGGCGGAAAGGCAGAATTTCTGTAGCCAAGAGCTTGCAGATGGTGAAATTCAACCTCTTAGCTTTCTCATGGCTAGGAGGAAATGGTCTTTTACTTGTCCACATCTGAGGGACCGAGGGCTGGCTATTGTGCTTAGACGGGGTTGATAAGGGTGTCCCCGGCAAACTGCCGGTCTGTGAGGAAGATGCAGGCGGACATGTTAGGTTGCCTTCATCCAAAGGTGGTGCTATCGATGTCGGACAGCGCTCAACACCAGCTGGTGTTCCCACCTCCAAAGAAAATGATGACCTGCCAATCACGCTGGCTGTTGCAGGTAAAGAGGTGGCAGGTCTGCGCCCCAAAACAGGTGTGACTGCTGTCCCCCCAGTCACAGAGGATGAAGAGGCCGCGGATGCACAAGATATGGCAGACGGTGGTTGGCCCGGCCGGCTAGGCCGCATTGTAGCACACTGAGCTTCCCACTGCAACTTATGCTTCATGTCCATGTGCCGGTTCATGCATGAAGTACTCAAACTATGTATTTTTTGGCCTCTACTTAGCTTTTGCAGACAAATGTTACAGATAACACGAGTTGGGTCATCTTTATCGATCTTAAAAAATGCCCAGGCTATGCAAGGCTTAGCACCCATGCGACCTGAAGAGCCACCACGACTTGTGGTGAGAGGCAGAGTTGTGTTTGAGGATGCAGTTGTTGACGTGCTTCCAGTACTACGTCTCTGTCCAGGAAGGCGCAACCTGACCTCGTCGTCACTAGCATCTTCCTCCACCTCCTCTGCTGACCTCATCTCTTGGCTGACTGTGGGTTGACAGTAAGTGGGATCTCCGACCTCATCATCATCACCCTGTGCGTTTTCACACCCGTCGTCCTCAGAGCCAACCTGTTCCTGCCCTGACAAAAAACTAAAGTTGTCGCTCCAATCAGGTATTTGAGTCTTATCATCATCTTCCTCATTGTCTCCACCAACAGGAGTTACAGTTTGGGAATGAGGGTCTACATTATGGTCAGAACCTTCTGCGTCTGGTCCTGGATCCGACTCATAAAGATTCTGGGCATTAGTGCAGATCATTTCCTCGTCTGGATTCACAGAAGCGCTGGAGTCGACCTCTGATTCCCAGGCTATAGTATGAGTAAACAGCTCTGCAGACTCAACCATCTGTTCTATCTCATACTCAGACGGGCAGCTGGAGATTTGGGAGCTGTGAGGAAGCAAGTGCGATTTGGGTGACACCTTTGAGGACTGGAGTATTTGTGATGTTGAAGTTGATGTGGAGGAGAGCCCACTTAAAGGAGCACTTGATATCCGTTGAAGCACCTGCTGTTTTTGTGCCTCATCTGGAATTTTTAGCGATTGGCGTGGCCGTAAGAAAGGGATCTTATCACGTTGTCCGCTAAAAGAAGTAGACATTTTAGTTTGGCTGGAAGATGGTCTTTCTTCTGCAGATGTTACTGTTGCTTTAACACCTACCCCATGGACACAACCTTTTTTCCCCTTCCCAACACGCCTATTCCCCTTTTCACCAGCAGCAGGCCTTTTTCCACTCATTTTGGTGGTTAACTAATTCACAACTCTGGAGTTGTTTGCACAAAAAAACAATGGATGGTTACCGAGCAGAGCTGAGTGGCCAAACTGTGGTATTAGGCCAAAACTATTGGCTGGGTTAGATGCAGAAAAAAATTATTTTGAATTTGCAACCTGATGGAGGTCAGTATAGATGGACTAATACAACAAGTCCCACACACAGCTAGAAGCCCAAATATTTTTTCAGAAGTACTGTAGATGCAGATAAAAATTAGTTTTAATTTGCAACCTGATGGAGGTCAGTATAGATTGACTAATAGAGAAAGTCCGACACACTACTAGAAGGCCAAATATTTTTTCAGAGCTAGATGCAGAAAAAAATTATATTCAGTTTGCAACCTGATGGAGGTCAGTATAGATGGACTAATAGAGAAAGTCCGACACACTACTAGAAGGCCAAATATTTTTTCAGAGGTAGATGCAGAAAAAAATATATTCAGCTTGCAACCTGATGGAGGTCAGTATAGATGGATTAATAGAACAAGACCCACACACTGCTAGAAGCCCAATATTTTTTCAGAGGTAGATGCAGAAAAAAATATATTCAGTTTGCAACCTGATGGAGGTCAGTATAGATGGACTAATAGAGAAAGTCCGACACACTACTAGAAGGCCAAATATTTTTTCAGAGGTAGATGCAGAAAAAAATATATTCAGTTTGCAACCTGATGGAGGTCAGTATAGATGGATTAATAGAACAAGACCCACACACAGCTAGAAGCCCAATATTTTTTCAGAGGTAGATGCAGAAAAAAATATATTCAGTTTGCAACCTGATGGAGGTCAGTATAGATGGACTAATAGAACAAGTCCCACACACTGCTAGAAGCCCAAATATTTTTTCAGAGGTACTGTAGATGCAGATAAAAATTAGTTTTAATTTGCAACCTGATGGAGGTCAGTATAGATGGACTAATAGAGAAAGTCCGACACACTACTAGAAGGCCAAATATTTTTTCAGAGGTAGATGCAGAAAAAAATATATTCAGTTTGCAACCTGATGGAGGTCAGTTTAGATGGATTAATAGAACAAGACCCACACACAGCTAGAAGCCCAATATTTTTTCAGAGGTAGATGCAGAAAAAAATATATTCAGTTTGCAACCTGATGGAGGTCAGTATAGATGGACTAATAGAGAAAGTCCGGCACACTACTAGAAGGCCAAATATTTTTTCAGAGGTAGATGCAGAAAAAAATATATTCAGTTTGCAACCTGATGGAGGTCAGTATAGATGGATTAATAGAACAAGACCCACACACAGCTAGAAGCCCAATATTTTTTCAGAGGTAGATGCAGAAAAAAATATATTCAGTTTGCAACCTGATGGAGGTCAGTATAGATGGACTAATAGAACAAGTCCCACACACTGCTAGAAGCCCAAATATTTTTTCAGAGGTACTGTAGATGCAGATAAAAATTAGTTTTAATTTGCAACCTGATGGAGGTCAGTATAGATGGACTAATAGAGAAAGTCCGACACACTACTAGAAGGCCAAATATTTTTTCAGATCTAGATGCAGAAAAAAATTATATTCAGTTTGCAACCTGATGGAGGTCAGTATAGATGGACTAATAGAGAAAGTCCGACACACTACTAGAAGGCCAAATATTTTTTCAGAGGTAGATGCAGAAAAAAATATATTCAGTTTGCAACCTGATGGAGGTCAGTATAGATGGATTAATAGAACAAGACCCACACACAGCTAGAAGCCCAATATTTTTTCAGAGGTAGATGCAGAAAAAAATATATTCAGTTTGCAACCTGATGGAGGTCAGTATAGATGGACTAATAGAACAAGTCCCACACACTGCTAGAAGCCCAAATATTTTTTCAGAGGTACTGTAGATGCAGATAAAAATTAGTTTTAATTTGCAACCTGATGGAGGTCAGTATAGATGGACTAATAGAGAAAGTCCGACACACTACTAGAAGGCCAAATATTTTTTCAGAGGTAGATGCAGAAAAAAATATATTCAGTTTGCAACCTGATGGAGGTCAGTATAGATGGATTAATAGAACAAGACCCACACACAGCTAGAAGCCCAATATTTTTTCAGAGGTAGATGCAGAAAAAAATATATTCAGTTTGCAACCTGATGGAGGTCAGTATAGATGGACTAATAGAGAAAGTCCGACACACTACTAGAAGGCCAAATATTTTTTCAGAGGTAGATGCAGAAAAAAATATATTCAGTTTGCAACCTGATGGAGGTCAGTATAGATGGATTAATAGAACAAGACCCACACACAGCTAGAAGCCCAATATTTTTTCAGAGGTAGATGCAGAAAAAAATATATTCAGTTTGCAACCTGATGAAGGTCAGTATAGATGGACTAATAGAGAAAGTCCGACACACTACTAGAAGGCCAAATATTTTTTCAGAGGTAGATGCAGAAAAAAATATATTCAGTTTGCAACCTGATGGAGGTCAGTATAGATGGATTAATAGAACAAGACCCACACACAGCTAGAAGCCCAATATTTTTTCAGAGGTAGATGCAGAAAAAAATATATTCAGTTTGCAACCTGATGGAGGTCAGTATAGATGGACTAATAGAACAAGTCCCACACACTGCTAGAAGCCCAAATATTTTTTCAGAGGTACTGTAGATGCAGATAAAAATTAGTTTTAATTTGCAACCTGATGGAGGTCAGTATAGATGGACTAATAGAGAAAGTCCGACACACTACTAGAAGGCCAAATATTTTTTCAGAGCTAGATGCAGAAAAAAATTATATTCAGTTTGCAACCTGATGGAGGTCAGTATAGATGGATTAATAGAACAAGACCCACACACAGCTAGAAGCCCAATATTTTTTCAGAGGTAGATGCAGAAAAAAATATATTCAGTTTGCAACCTGATGGAGGTCAGTATAGATGGACTAATAGAACAAGTCCCACACACTGCTAGAAGCCCAAATATTTTTTCAGAGGTACTGTAGATGCAGATAAAAATTAGTTTTAGTTTGCAACCTGATGGAGGTCAGTATAGATGGACTAATAGAATGATGCTATGCCCAAAAGATTTTACTTCACTAGGTGCAGTAAAAAAATTGGTATTCTATACACAGGTGGTATATCTTGCAACACAGATAGGCTACTCCACTGACTAACACACTCTGCAATAGGCCAAAAAGGATTAGCTTTGCTAGATTCAGCCAAATGCTGTGAAAAAAACTTGCACAGCACTGGCACAGACCTGCCTGGCAAAAACTGATAGGAACTCATGTAACCTAGTCCTGAAAAGGACTCCAATTACAATTAGTCTTTACTCCCACAACCTATCTATTTAAGAGCACAGACCTCCCTGATAAAAGTCGTAGGAAATACTGTAACCTAGTCCTTAAAAGGACTGCAATCACAATTATTCCCTACTCCCAAGCTATCTGTATATTTGTGCGAAAATTGGCTTGAAATTAACAAGGTATAGCGCACACAGCAACAGCGGTGCCGTCTAACACGCAGCTGCAGCAGTGAGAAAATGGTGGCGACGGGGAAAATGGCTTGGTCTTATAGGGCAAGAACATGTGACATACACTGCCAATGACACATGCCCTTGCTTCTGTGAAAAAAAGCACTTCGCTCCGTGTGTGCGCTGCTGATAGGCTGACAGATTGCACCTCCCCACTGTAAATGCGGGAAAAAGAAAAAAAAATGGAGATCTTCATTGTTCCTGCAGAGATCCATCCCCTGCCCCTCCCCCCACCCCGCTGTACACTCAAACTGCGTATTAACATTAATTTTCATCATTACTGAGAAAAAAATCCAGTTATGATTTTGGTGCACGAACAGTTATCGAACATAACCTCGAACAGCCGAATTTTTCTCAAATTGTTCGTGTTCGCCGAACGGCTCGAACACCGCCCAAAACAGCTCGAATTTGAGATTGGCGAACAGTTCGAGTAGAACAACGCTCATCTCTACTAGTAACAGAGGCCCAGGCCTGGAAGAGGGAGAAGGAAGTAAGATCAGCGGAGAAGGCTCCAGGAATGAGGAATGAAGGGATCCCAGGGGTGCGGACAGGCGAGTCGCCACCGCACGCCCGAATCCACCTGCGTGGAGGGGTCAGGCCAAAGAGGGAGACCAATCCCCGAAACTAGTGGAGGCAGGAAACGACCCTCAGCTAGAAACCGGAGGCTGTGACATTTTATGTGGCGCAGCCCCTCGCTACACCCGCTAGGAAGGCACCACATAGGGTCAGGGAAACTGGCGCCAAGTTTACCAAGAGGAGGCCTGAGGCAGCCGGACAGAAGGGTTGGTAAGAAAGCCCAGACAAAGGACACACAAAGGGGGTCCTGTGAAGCGCTCCAAAGTTATCTCGGAGTTGTCTGAGCCCCTCACCTGGTGAGCACAGTACGACGTGGGCAGCCGTTACCTGCAGACGTGGTCTGGATAATAAGAACTGTGAGTAAAGGCCCTGGACTGCATCACTGACTCTGTGTCGTTACTGCTGCTGCCCTGCACCATCACCCCCATCCTCCGCATACACTGCCCTGAGGCTATACTCCTCCCGTGGGGAGTTATGCTACGCTCTGCTGCACCCACAACACCAGCCTCAGCGGTCTGCCCTGGAGCGGCGGTTCACTCTGACCGCAATCCACGGGTGGCGTAGTCGGACATTTAAACATCAAAACCACATAAATAGTTCCGCCACTGGTTTGACCACCCTGAGCCACAGAACCGGGTCGACGCCACGGAGACTACAACCACCAGCATCCACCAAAAAGGGTCCAGCTCCGGGTGTCCCAAGGCCCAGGGGGCGCGTCAGAACAATTTCATCACCTTTCACAATCACCAATGGGACAAGGCAGGGATGTTCTCTGTCCCCTCTCTTATACATCCTAGTGACGGAGCACCTGCTCTCATCAATTCGCCATAACCCCAATATTAGGTGAATTGAGGTGGGAGGCACCGAGTACAAGTGCTCTCTATTTGCTGATGATGTCCTAGTATATATCACTCAATCACATATATCCATCCATGCTGTTATGGCTGAAATAGATCACTTTGTTACATGGTCAAATTTTAAAATCAATGCAGCGAAGTCTGAGGCCCTCGATGTCTCCCTCCCCAAATCCATATAGGATTCCATCCAGTCCAACTTTCCCTTTGCCTGGCCCTCACAGGGTATCAAATACTTAGGAATTCCTATTCATAGAGACCTCTCCCATCTATGCTATCTTAATTTTGGGCCCTTTATTGAACAACTCCATACAGACCACGGTTGGCAAGTTAGAACTGTAAGATTCACTACGTGAACCACTGGTGTTTTGTGGAAAAGCACATGTACACTGTGTTCCAAATTATTATGCAAAAAGTGTTTAGGAGTGATAAGGGAAGAATTTGTTTGTTTGTCAGTTAAACTCATTGATGGTGATGTGTGTCAGGGCACTTTATATCACTGTAAGCAATTGCAGACACCTGTGCTAATTAGTTTGGCAGGTGTGTCCAATGAAAGGCAAGACTACTTAAGAAGGCTGTCTCACATTATTAAGCAGCCTACATTTTCTGCCAAAATGGGAAAGAAAAAGGATGTGTCGGCTGCTGAGAAGCAACAAATTGTGGAGTGTTTAGGTCAAGGCATGACTACAATCAACATTGTGCGATGATCAGGATGAACTGTCTTGGCAATCAAGAAGTATGTAGCTGATTCACAGTACACACGTGTGCGTGCTGATAAGGGCAAATTGAAGACTCTTTCCTACAAGCAATAACGTCAGGTTAAAAGAGCAGCGGCAAAAAAGCATTGTCATAGCAGCAGACAAGTTTTTGAAGCTGCTGGTGCCTCCAACGTCCCCCGAACAACAAGATGCAGGGTCCTTCAGAGGTTTGCAGCTGTGCATACGCCATCCTGTCGACCTCCTCTATCCACTTCACACAAGCAGAAACGGCTCCAGTGGGCCAAACATTACATGAAGACTGATTTCAAAACTGTTTTGTTCACGGATGAGTGCCGTGCAGCGCTCGATGGTCCAGATGGATGAAGTGGAGGATGGCTGGTTGATGGACACCCCACGCAAACACGGCTACAGCGCCAACAAGGAGGAGGTGGAGTAATGTTTTGGGCTGGAATCATGGGGAGAGAGATTGTCGGCCCCTTTAGGATCCCTGAAGGCGCTAAAGATGAACTCCATAATGTATGTGGATTTTCTCAAACAGCACTTCCTGCCATGGTTCAAGAAGAAGAACCGTGTATTTCACAGCAAGATCATTTTTTTGCATGATAATGCACCATCTGATGCTGCACATAAAACATCTGCATCTCTGGCTGATATGGGCATAAAAGGGGACAAACTTATGGTGTGACCCCCATGCTCCCCTGACCTCTACCCCATTCAGAACCTCTGGAGCATCATCAAAAGGAGTGTCTATGATGGCGGGAGGCAGTTCACATCTAAGCAACAGCTCTGGGAGGGTATTCTGTCCTCATGCAAAACAATTGAAGCAGAAACCATCCAAAACCTGACAAATTCAATGGACGAGAGAGTTCAGAAGCTCCTTTCGAACAAGGGGTCCTATGTGAAAATGTAACATCATCTAGAATAAAGTTTTGAGTTGAAAACTGTTTGATTTCAGTTTCTAATAACCTGCTAATGCTTATAATTTCAAAAATGACCATTTTTTTGGTCTTTATTAAAATGAAAAGGTTGATCGAAAAGTTTGGCGGATCTAAGAGTGTGGCAACCCAGTAGTCATGATTACTTCGAATTCTGACAATATGAGGGTCATGTTGCAGGTAGTGCAGCAAGAAGGCACTTATGTGTCTTGCGCATCTCGGAGCCCCAAAATTATTTTCCGGGCTAGATGCAGCTAAAAATTATTATTAATTTTAAATATGGTGGAGCTTAGTATAGATGGCCTAATAGGATCAGTGCCGCACACTGCTACAAAGCCCAAATTATTTTCCAGCCAAGATACAGATAAACATGATTAGTAATTTTAAATCTGGTGGAGCTTATTATAGATGGCCTAATAGAATCAGTGCTGCACACTGCTACAAAGCCCAAATTATTTTCCAGCCAAGATACAGATAAACATGATTAGTAATTTGAAAGCTTAAAACGGTTGGTAGGGTGATTTTAACCAATCATCCATCTTTTATTCTCCCCAGGATGACACAGGGGTAGAAAAGTCGTTTCGGATCCATGATTTGTTCATCTTTATGAACGTGAGTCTGTCTACATTATCAGTGGAGAGCCACGTGCGCTTATCTGTCAGCACACCACCAGCAGCGCTGAACACACGTTCAGACAGAACGCTGGCTGCGGGGCATGACAAGATCTCCAAGGCGTAAGTGGCTAGCTCCGGCCATTTATCCAGATTGTAAACCCAAAAAGAGCAAGGGTCCAGTGACACAGTCATGGCTTCAATGTTTACTTGGAGATACTCCTGTACCATCGTCTCTAGGCGTTGACTATGTGTCAGACTTCTTGTCTCCTGTGGCCTTGCAAAGGATGGGTTAAAAAAGTGGTGAAATGATTGCGCAAAATTGATGTTACCAGCAGATACTGTGGTTCTGTTATGGTTTGAGTGCTGAACACTTGACGGTCCCATGGTTGGCAAGTTGGAACTGTGCGATTCACTACGTGCACCACTGGTGTTTTGTGGAAAAGCACATGTAAGATTCTGCAACAGTCTCTGCTGATACTCCTGCATGCGTGCATCCCTTTCTATGGCGGGAATAATTTCTGCAAATTTACTTTTGTACCGGGGATCTAACAGTGTGGCAACCCAGTAGTCAGGATTATTTCTAATTCTCCCAATTCGAGGGTCATGTTGCAGGTAGTGCAGCAAGAAGGCACTCATGTGTCTTGCGCATCCAGGAGCACCAAGTCCCTGTTGTGTTGGTGGCGAGGTAACAATCATGCTTCCTTCCTCTGTCCTCTCCCCCCAACCTCGCACAACAGAAATGTGATCAAGGTCTCCCTCATCTGATGAGTCTTCCATCAGTTCGTCCTCCACTTCTTCCTGGGCTCCTGCACCTTCCTCACTAGTTTGGCTGCTACCATGCGCCCTGGTAAAACCATCTCCCCCACCCTCACATGCCTGCCGCCTTGGTGCTGCCGACCGTCTGGACCTTGCAGATGTTAGCCCTTCCGCATACAACTCCTCCTCCTCTACTTCCTCCACCTCCTCTTGTGCCACCACCTGACTCCGAATTCTGTTTAACATGTGCTCCAGCATGTAAATCACCGGAATAGTCATGCTGATAATGGCATCGTCAGCACTAAACATCTTCGTCACCATTTCAAAACTGTGCAGAAGGGTGCATAGGTCCCTGATCTGAGACTACTCCTCCAGCGTGATTTGCCCCACGTCTGGATCTCGTTGGCCCAGGCTATACGTCAGAACGTATTGCACCAGGGCTTGTCGTTGCTGCCACAGTCGCTGCAACATGTGCAGAGTTGAATTCCACCGGGTAGGCACATCGCATTTTAGCCGGTGAAGTGGCAGGCCCAACGACTTCTGTAGAGATGTAAGTCGCTGAGCTGCGGGATGCGAACGGCGGAAGTGAGCACACAGAGACTGTGCCCTCTGCAGAAGGCCATCTAGTCTGGGATAGTGGGCTAAAAATTGCTGGACAACCAGGTTCAACACGTGAGCCATACAAGGCACGTGTGTGACATTGCCCCGGCGAAGGGCCGCACCGAGGTTTGCAGCATTGTCGCACACGGCCTTCCCTGGTTTCAGGTCCAGTGGAGGCAACCATTCATGAAATTGGTTCTCCAGAGCTGACCACAACTCCTCAGCTGTGTGACTCACATTTCCCAGACATTTCAAAGTAAAAACCGCCTGATGACGTTGAGCCCTACTGCCAGCATAGTAAGGAGGTGTGCAGGATCCCTTCTACGCAGTTAGAAAGCTTGTGGCATGACCAGACAGGCTTTGGGTGCAGGTGGAAGACAGAGAGGAGGTTGAGGAGGCAGAAGCAGTGGAGGAATTTTGACATAAAGAGGATTGACGCACAACTCATGGGGACGGCAAGACTTGGACAGCAGCCCCTTGTCCTGCTGTCACCATAGTTACCCAGTGCCCAGTCAGCGACATGTAACGCCCCTGTCCATGCAAAACAGGTGTGACTGCTGTCCCCCCAGTCACAGAGGATGAAGAGGCCGCGGATGCACAAGATATGGCAGACGGCGGTTGGCCCGGCCGGCTAGGCCGCATTGTAACACACTGAGCTTCCCACTGCAACTTATGCTTCATGTCCATGTGCCGGTTCATGCATGAAGTACTCAAACTATGTATTTTTTGGCCTCTACTTAGCTTTTGCTGACAAATGTTACAGATAACACGAGTTGGGTCATCTTTATCGATCTGAAAAAATGCCCAGGCTATGCAAGGCTTAGCACCAATGCGACCTGAAGAGCCACCACGACTTGTGGTGAGAGGCAGAGTTGTGTTTGAGGATGCAGTTGTTGACGTGCTTCCAGTACTACATCTCTGTCCAGGAAGGCGCAACCTGACCTCGTCGTCACTAGCATCTTCCTCCACCTCCTCTGCTGACCTCATCTCTTGGCTGACTGTGGGTTGACAGTAAGTGGGATCTCCAACCTCATCATCATCACCCTGTGCGTTATCACACCCGTCGTCCTCAGAGCCAACCTGTTCCTGCCCTGACAAAAAACTAAAGTTGTCGCTCCAATCAGGTATTTGAGTCTCATCATCGTCTTCCTCATTGTCTCCACCAACAGGAGTTACAGTTTGGGAATGAGGGTCTACATTATGGTCAGAACCTTCTGCGTCTGGTCCTGGATCTGACTCATAAAGATTCTGGGCATCAGTGCAGATCATTTCAGGTTGCAAACTGAATATATTTTTTTCTGCATCTACCTCTGCAAAAATATTGGGCTTCTAGCTGTGTTTGGGACTTGTTCAATTAATCCATCTATACAGACCTCCATCAGGTTGCAAACTGAATATATTTTTTTCTGCATCTACCTCTGAAAAAATATTGGGCTTCTAGCTGTGTGTGGGACTTGTTGTATTAGTCCATCTATACTGACCTCCATGAGGTTGCAAACTGAATATATTTTTTTCTGCATCTACCTCTGAAAAAATATTGGGCTTCTAGCTGTGTGTGGGACTTGTTCTATTAATCCATCTATACAGACCTCCATCAGGTTGCAAACTGAATATATTTTTTGGTGCATCTAGCTCTGAAAAAATATTTGGCCTTCTAGCAGTGTGTGGGACTTTCTCTATTAGTCCATCTATACTGACCTCCATCAGGTTGCAAATTGAATATAATTTTTTTCTGCATCTAACCCAGCCAATAGTTTTGGCCTAATACCACAGTTTGGCCACTCAGCTCTGCTCGGTTCCCATCCATTGTTTTTTTGTGCAAACAACTCCAGAGTTGTTAAATAGTTAACCACCAAAATGAGTGGAAAAAGGCCTGCTGCTGGTGGAAAGGGGAATAGGCGTGTTGGGAAGGGGAAAAAAGGTTGTGTCCGTGGGGTAGGTGTTAAAGCAACAGTAACATCTGCAGAAGAAAGACCATCTTCCAGCCAAACTAAAATGTCTACTTCTTTTAGCGGACAATGTGATAAGATCCCTTTCTTACGGCCACGCCAATTGCTACAAATTCCAGATGAGGCACAAAAACAGCAGGTGCTTCAACGGATATCAAGTGCTCCTTTAAGTGGGCTCTCCTCCACATCAACTTCAACATCACAAATACTCCAGTCCTCAAAGGTGTCACCCCAATCGAACTTGCTTCCTCACAGCTCCCAAATCTCCAGCTGCCCGTCTGAGTATGAGGTAGAACAGATGGTTGAGTCTGCAGAGCTGTTTACTCATACTATAGCCTGGGAATCAGAGGTCGACTCCAGCACTTTTGTGAATCCAGACGAGGAAATGATCTGCACTGATGCCCAGAATCTTTATGAGTCGGATCCAGGACCAGACGCAGAAGGTTCTGATCATAATGTAGACCCTCATTCCCAAACTGTAACTCCTGTTGGTGGAGACAATGAGGAATACGATGATAAGACTCAAATACCTGATTGGAGTGACAACTTTAGTTTTTTGTCAGGGCAGGAACAGGTTGGCTCTGAGGACGACGGGTGTGATAACGCACAGGGTGATGATGATGAGGTTGGAGATCCCACTTACTGTCAACCCACAGTCAGCCAAGAGATGAGGTCAGCAGAGGAGGTGGAGGAAGATGCTAGTGACGACGAGGTCAGGTTGCGCCTTCCTGGTCAGAGACGTAATACTGGAAGCACGTCATCAACTGCATCCTCAAACACAACTCTGCCTCTCACCACAAGTCGTGGTGGCTCTTCAGGTCGCATGGGTGCTAAGCCTTGCATAGCCTGGGCATTTTTTCAGATCGATAAAGATGACCCAACTCATGTTATCTGTAACATTTGTCAGCAAAAGCTAAATAGAGGCCAAAAAATACATAGTTTGAGTACTTCATGCATGAACCGGCACATGGACATGAAGCATAAGTTGCACTGGGAAGCTCAGTGTGCTAAAATGCGGCCTAGCCGGCCGGGCCAACCACCGTCTGCCATATCTTGTGCATCCGCGGCCACTTCATCCTCTGTGACTGGGGGAACAGCAGTCACACCTGTTTTGGGGCGCAGACCTGCCACCTCTTTACCCGCAACAGCCAGCGTGATTGGCAGGTCATCATTTTCTTTGGAGGTGGTAACACCAGCTGGTGTTGAGCGCTGTCCGACATCGATAGCACCACCTTTGGATTAAGGCAACCTAACATGTCCGCCTGCATCTTCCTCACAGACCGGCAGTTTGCCGGGGACACCCTTATCAACCCCGTCTAAGCACAATAGCCAGCCCTCGGTCCCTCAGATGTGGACAAGTAAAAGACCATTTCCTTCTAGCCATGAGAAAGCTAAGAGGTTGAATTTCACCATCTGCAAGTTCTTGGCTACAGAAATGCTGCCTTTCCGCCTGGTGGACACAGAGGATTTTCGAGACCTTATGTTCGTCGCAGTGCCCCAGTACCAGATGCCCAGTCGGCACTACTTCTCAAAGAAAGGTGTGCCTGCGGTCCACCAGCATGTCGCACACAACATCAACGCTTCTTTGAGAAACTCTGTGTGTGACAGGGTGCATTTCACCACAGACACTTGGACGAGTAGGCATGGACAGGGGCGTTACATGTCGCTGACTGGGCACTGGGTAACTATGGTGACAGCAGGACAAGGGGCTGCTGTCCAAGTCTTGCCGTCCCCACGAGTTGTGCGTCAATCCTCTTTATGTCAAAGTTCCTCCACTGCTTCTGCCTCCTCAACCTCCTCTCGGTCTTCCACCTGCACCCAAAGCCTGTCTGGTCATGCCACAAGCTTTCTAACTGCGCAGAAGGGATCCTGCACACCTCCTTACTATGCTGGCAGTAGGGCTCAACGTCATCAGGCGGTTTTTACATTGAAATGTCTGGGAAATGTGAGTCACACAGCTGAGGAGTTGTGGTCAGCTCTGGAGAACCAATTTCATGAATGGTTGTCTCCACTGGACCTGAAACCAGGGAAGGCCGTGTGCAACAATGCTGCAAACCTGGGTGCGGCCCTTCGCCGGGGCAATGTCACACACGTGCCTTGTATGGCTCACGTGTTGAATCTGGTTGTCCAGCAATTTTTAGCCCACTATCCCAGACTAGATGGCCTTCTGCAGAGGGCACGGTCGCTGTGTGCACACTTTCGCCGTTTGCATCCCGCAGCTCAGCGACTTACATCTCTACAGAAGTCGTTGGGCCTGCCACTTCACCGGCTAAAATGCAATGTGCCTACCCGGTGGAATTCAACTCTGCACATGTTTTTATACTAAGAGAAAAACAGAGTCATCATGGTTTTTTAGAAAGAGACACATATTTTATTAACACAGTTAAGACAAATCTTATAATCAGAAAAACAAAAGAAAATTGATGAAGAACAAGTGAAAAGGCAAGGTGGACAATAAATTATCCACATAAGCCCAAACGGACCTGCCCCAATATTAGATGCTATAATCAGAAGTAAGCACAACTCTTGTAGCTAAAAATAAGAGGGGATTTCTCCACGAGAAAAATGGAAAACCCGCTGCACCTAGAATTTCCAGCCAATACGATTAAAATAGCATAAATGATGGACCAATAATTTATCTCAATGGAATAACAAGATTGAGGGACTGTCATTAAATTTAAATGCCTAGTGGCGCCCTATAGTATAATGAAAAACATGCATCAAAGACAGACCCATCAATTAAGGTGCAGCGTGCATATTAATGTAAACTGTAGAGTTGGACAAATAGAAGAGCATCTCCACATATTCCCTCCCATCCCCCAATCGCCCACTCCTACAAAATAAAAGGAGGGGAGAGTGACCTCTTAGACATTTCAACATAAAGTGCCATAAAGGGCATGACACTCAAATAAACAATGGGGGAGATGTTACTCTTACCAGGGGTGGTTGTGGTGGTGGGCAGTCAAATGGGCTTTGGGACAAATAGTACGTCCCCCGACGCGCGTTTCGCGGCGATTACGGCCGCTTTCTCAAGGGGCAGTGCAGATAGAGAGGGACAAGCACCCTTTTTAAATCATTAGTGCCGGTCACGTGAGCAATCACGTGACCGGTCACATGTGTGATGGGGGCATGCACTGGTGCCCTAGCGACGCGACGCCGGCGCATGCGCCCGCCGTAACCCGCGCCAGGCCACGCCCCCAAGCCGTCAAGACATCATCGCGCACGCGCGGGCACGCCGCTCATAGAGCGGAGGTGCCCGACCGTGCGCGGACGTCATAATGACAGCCGGAGGCGCGCCCACCAGCAGGGAGGCCGGTGCATGCGCACCACGTCCCAGGGCAGCAGTGCATACAACAAAGTAAATGTACACAAGAACCAAGGAAGGCAAGGCAGGAATTAAACAGGAAATTTCCTATCATGACACCATATCCATGACAATTTATCCATCAGGTCCTTTTCTTTGTCTTTTTCCATATTTCTGTCATCCCATCCTTAATTTCTATGGAGCATCTGCATCACATAATCATATTGAAAATAAATGAAGATTGATCCGATAGGGTGCTAAGAGAAGAGTTATATTGTTATCTAAAAGAAAACTGAGAAATGTATACAGTTAAAAACACAAAATTAATTTAAAACCAAACAAAAAAGGAAAAACATGAGGACAGATATAACCCCTGACAAACATATATATCCCTCAAACACAGTGAGGGTAACAAGGAGAGGGTGAATTGTATAAATTAAATTTAAAATCAACCAGAAAAGACCAACATCACAAAAAGGAGGAAAAAGAGAGGGACTCATTAAGTCCACGGGGCGACAATGTCCCAAGTGTTACTATCCACTTAGCTTCAACCTGCGCCAAAATCTTTTTGACATTGCCGCCCCGTGAACCCAAATGTATCACGTCTATCCCCCGCACTTTGAAACAGCGAGGGTCGCAATTATGGACAGCCCTAAAATGCCTAGGAATACTTTTAAGTTCGCTAACATCGGTCGCTGTCCTGGCCGCACCAATGTCGCGCACGTGCTCACGCACACGTATTCTCAGTTCTCTGGAAGTAAGGCCAATATAGATTAGGGGGCAATCACATATGGCATAGTAGATGACATTACTAGTGCCACATGAAATATAGTGTCTTATTTTAAAGAGTCTGTTGCCATCTGAGGACGTAAACGTGTTGCAGCGCGCGACATTGGTGCAGGCAAGACAACGACCGCAGGGAAAGGTTCCAAGGGTCGGTCCACGAGAGCCAAAGGGATTTGGTTGTGTCGGAACATAGTGGCTCGACACTAATAAATCTTTAAGATTCTTGGCCCGTCTCGGTGTCATAAGGGGACGATCCCCAAGAATTGGTCCCAGGGAGGGGTCGGTTGCCAAAATGTCCCAATGCTTGGTCATAATCCTCCTCATATTCTCCCACTCATGGTTATAATTCGAAATATACCGAATTTTTGCCTGTCCGGTCTCCGATCCTCTAATAACGTTGGAATATAATAAGTTGTTACGTGGGGTTCGTCTAGCCCTATCATATCCATGCTTGATACATCTGTTACTGTACCCTCGTTGTTTGAATCTGAGCCTCAAATCCACGGCCTGACGCTCAAATCTAAGGTCAGAGGAGCAGATCCGCCTCGCCCTCAGGAATTGCCCGACGGGGACGGCCCTTATAGTGGTAGGGTGGTGGGCTGTATCAGCGTGTATTAGGGCATTAACTGACGTAGATTTTCTAAAAATGTCGGTCTGGAGGCACCTCCCACCATCAACCTCCAGCTCGACATCCAGAAAGTCAATTTTAGTAGTATGAAATCTATATGTCAGTTTAATGCCCCATGTATTCTGGTTCAATTGGACCATAAATTCATCGAGCTCCTGCACCGTCCCTCGCCAAAAAAACAAAATATCATCAATATAGCGGAGCCAGCATAAAATTTGGTCCGTGGCCCCCGCGCCCTCATCGCCAAAAACTTGTCTTTCCCATGCCCCTAAAAAAAGGTTAGCATACGAGGGCGCGCAGGCCGCCCCCATCGCTGTGCCCCGCCTTTGCAGATATACTGCATCTTTAAACAAAAAATAATTATGGGTCAGGACAAATTGCAAGAGCTCGATGATTAACCCACACAAAGGGCCGCCCAGGTCGGACGCCCCGAGGAAGAGACGGACCGACTCCAGACCAATGGTATGCTCAATGCAGGTGTACAGACTTTCAACATCTGCTGTAACAAGCAAAACCCCACTGTCCAAAAGGACACCATCGACCCGCGTAAGGACGTCCGCCGTGTCTCTGATGTACGAAGGAAGCGTCTCAACAATTGGCTTCAAATAAAAGTCAATAAATCTGCATATGGGTTCACATAGACCACCCAGACCTGACACGATCGGACGTCCCGGCGGGTCGACGGGGTCCTTATGGATCTTGGGTAAAAGGTAAAGGGTCGGTGTTTTTGGAAACCGGACAGTCAGGGCCTCCACCGTTTTCTTATCTACAATCCCACCCTCACAGGCATTGGCTAAGATCAACTGGAGTGCCGCGGAGAAGGAAGTCGTTGGGCCTGCCACTTCACCGGCTAAAATGCGATGTGCCTACCCGGTGGAATTCAACACTGCACATGTTGCAGCGACTGTGGCAGCACCGACAAGCCCTGGTGCAATACGTTCTGACGTATAGCCTGGGCCAACGAGATCCAGAGGTGGGGCAAATCACGCTGGAGGAGTGGTCTCAGATCAGGGACCTATGCACCCTTCTGCACAGTTTTGAAATGGCGACGAAGATGTTTAGTGCTGACGATGCCATTATCAGCATGACTATTCCGGTGATTTACATGCTGGAGCACATGTTAAACAGAATTCGGAGTGAGGTGGTGGCACAAGAGGAGGTGGAGGAAGTAGAGGAGGAGGAGTTGTATGCGGAAGGGCTAACATCTGCAAGGTCCAGACGGTCGGCAGCACCAAGGCGGCAGGCATGTGAGAGTGGGGGAGATGGTTTTACCAGGGCGCATGGTAGCAGCCAAACTAGTGAGGAAGGTGCAGGAGCCCAGGAAGAAGTGGAGGACGAACTGATGGAAGACTCATCAGATGAGGGAGACCTTGATCACATTTCTGTTGTGCGAGGTTGGGGGGAGAGGACAGAGGAAGGAAGCATGATTGTTACCTCGCCACCAACACAACAGGGACTTGGTGCTCCTGGATGCGCAACACACATGAGTGCCTTCTTGCTGCACTACCTGCAACATGACCCTCGAATTGTGAGAATTAGAAATAATCCTGACTACTGGGTTGCCACACTGTTAGATCCCCGGTACAAAAGTAAATTTGCAGAAATTATTCCTGCCATAGAAAGGGATGCACGCATGCAGGAGTATCAGCAGAGACTGTTGCAGAATCTTACATGTGATTTTCCACAAAATACCAGTGGTGCACGTAGTGAATCTCACAGTTCCAACTTGCCAACTGTGGGACCGTCAAGTGTTCAGCACTCAAACCGTAACAGAACCACAGTATCTGCTGGTAACATCAATTTTGCGGAATCATTTCACCACTTTTTTAGCCCATCCTTTGCAAGGCCACAGGAGACAAGAAGTCTGACACATAGTCAACGCCTAGAGACGATGGTACAGGAGTATCTCCAAGTAAACATTGAAGCCACGACTGTGTCACTGGACCCTTGCTCTTTTTGGGCTTCCAATCTGGATAAATGGCCGGAGCTAGCCACTTACGCCTTGGAGATCTTGTCATGCCCCGCAGCCAGCGTTCTGTCTGAACGTGTGTTCAGCGCTGCTGGTGGTGTGCTGACAGATAAGCGCACGCGGCTCTCCACTGATAATGTAGACAGACTCACGTTCATAAAGATGAACAAATCATGGATCCGAAACGACTTTTCTACCCCTGTGTCATCCTGGGGAGAGTAAAAGCTTGATGATTGGTTAAAATCACCCTACCAACCGTTTTAAGCTTTCAAATTACTAATCATGTTTATCTGTATCTTGGCTGGAAAATAATTTGGGCTTTGTAGCAGTGTGCAGCACTGATTCTATTAGGCCATCTATAATAAGCTCCACCAGATTTAAAATTACTAATCATGTTTATCTGTATCTTGACTGGAAAATAATTTGGGCTTTGTAGCAGTGTGCAGCACTGATCCTATTAGGTCATCTATACTAAAGCTTCACCAGATTTAAAATTAATAATAATTTTTAGCTGCATCTAGCCCGGAAAATAATTTTGGGGCTCCGAGATGCGCAAGACACATAAGTGCCTTCTTGCTGCACTACCTGCAGCATGACCCTCATATTGTCAGAATTCGAAGTAATCATGACTACTGGGTTGCCACACTCTTAGATCCCCCAAACTTTTCGATCAACCTTTTCATTTTAATAAAGACCAAAAAAATGGTCATTTTTGAAATTATAAGCATTAGCAGGTTGTTAGAAACTGAAATCAAACAGTTTTCAACTCAAAACTTTATTCTAGGTGATGTTACATTTTCACCAAGGACCCCTTGTTCGAAAGGAGCTTCTGAACTCTCTCGTCCATTGAATTTGTCAGGTTTTAGATGGTTTCTGCTTCAATTGTTTTGCATGAGGACAGAATACCCTCCCAGAGCTGTTGCTTAGATGTGAACTGCCTCCCGCCATCATAGACACTTCTTTTAATGATGCTCCAAAGGTTCTGAATGGGGTAGAGGTCAGGGGAGCATGGGGGTCACACCATAAGTTTGTCCCCTTTTATGCCCATATCAGCCAGAGATGCAGATGTTTTATGTGCAGCATGAGATGGTGCATTATCATGCAGAAAAATGATCTTGCTGTGAAATACACGGTTCTTCTTCTTGAACCATGGCAGGAAGTGCTGTTTGAGAAAATCCACATACATTATGGAGTTCATCTTTAGCGCCTTCAGGGATCCTAAAGGGGCCAACAATCTCTCTCCCCATGATTCCAGCCCAAAACATTACTCCACCTCCTCCTTGTTGGCGCTGTAGCCGTGTTTGCGTGGGGTGTCCATCAACCAGCCATCCTCCACTCCATCCATCTGGACCATCGAGCGCTGCACGGCACTCATCCGTGAACAAAACAGTTTTGAAATCAGTCTTCATGTAATGTTTGGCCCACTGGAGCCGTTTCTGCTTGTGTGAAGTGGATAGAGGAGGTCGACAGGATGGCGTATGCACAGCTGCAAACCTCTGAAGGACCCTGCATCTTGTTGTTCGGGGGACGTTGGAGGCACAAGCAGCTTCAAAAACTTGTCTGCTGCTATGACAAGGCTTTTTTGCCGCTGCTCTTTCAACCTGACGTAATTGCCTGTAGGAAAGAGTCCTCAATTTGCCCTTATCAGCACGCACACGTGTGTACTGTGAATCAGCTACATACTTCTTGATTGCCAAGACACTTCATCCTGATCATCGCACAATGTTGATTGTAGTCATGCCTTGACCTAAACACTCCACAATTTGTTGCTTCTCAGCAGCCGACACATCCTTTTTCTTTCCCATTTTGGCAGAAAATGTAGGCTGCTTAATAATGTGAGACAGCCTTCTTAAGTAGTCTTGTCTTTCATTGGACACACCTGCCAAACTAATTAGCACAGGTGTCTGCAATTGCTTACAGTGATATAAAGAGCCCTGACACACATCACCATCAATGAGTTTAACTGACAAACAAGCAAATTCTTCCCTTATCACTCCTAAACACTTTTTGCATAATAATTTGGAACACAGTGTACATGTGCTTTTCCACAAAACACCAGTGGTTCACGTAGTGAATCTTACAGTTCTAACTTGCCAACCGTGGTCTGTATGGAGTTGTTCAATAAAGGGCCCAAAATTAAGATAACATAGATGGGAGAGGTCTCTATGAATAGGAATTCCTAAGTATTTGATACCCTGCGAGGGCCAGGCAAAGGGAAAGTTGGACTGGATGGAATCCTATATGGATTTGGGGAGGGAGACATCGAGGGCCTCAGACTTCGCTGCATTGATTTTAAAATTTGACCATGTAACAAAGTGATCTATTTCAGCCATAACAGCATGGATGGATATATGTGATTGAGTGATATATACTAGGACATCATCAGCAAATAGAGAGCACTTGTACTCGGTGCCTCCCACCTCAATCCACCTAATATTGGGGTTATGGCGAATTGATGAGAGCAGGTGCTCCGTCACTAGGATGTATAAGAGAGGGGACAGAGAACATCCCTGCCTTGTCCCATTGGTGATTGTGAAAGGTGATGAAAATGTTCTGACACGCCCCCTGGGCCTTGGGACACCCGGAGCCGGACCCTTTTTGGTGGATGCTGGTGGTTGTAGTCTTCGTGGCGGCAACCCGGTTCCGTGGCTCAGGGCGGTCAAACCAGTGGCGGAACTATTTATGTGGTTTTGATGTTTAAATGTCCGACTACGTCACCCGTGGATTGCGGTCAGAGTGAACCGCCGCTCCAGGGCAGACCGCTGAGGCTGGTGTTGTGGGTGCAGCAGAGCGTAGCATAACTCCCCACGGGAGGAGTATAGCCTCATGGCAGTGTATGCGGAGGATGGGGGTGATGGTGCAGGGCAGCAGCAATAATGACACGGAGTCAGTGATGCAGTCCAGGGCCTTTACTCACAGTTCTTATTATCCAGACCACGTCTGCAAGTAACGGCTGCCCACATCGTACTGTGCTCACCAGGTGAGGGGCTCAGACAACTCCCAGATAACTTTGGAGTGCTTCACAGGACCCCCTTTGTGTGTCCTTTGTCTGGCCTTTCTTACCAACCCTTCTGTCCGGCTGCCTCGGGCCTCCTCTTGGTAAACTTGGCGCCAGTTTCCCTGACCCTATGTGGTGCATTCCTAGCGGGTGTAGCGAGGGGCTGCGCCACATAAAATGTCACAGCCTCCTGTTTCTAGCTGAGGGTCGTTTCCTGCCTCCACTAGTTTCGGGGACCGGTCTCCCCCTTTGGCCTGACCCCTCCACGCAGGTGGATTCGGGCGTGCGGTGGCGACTCGCCCGTCCGCACCCCTGAGATCCCTTCGTTCCTCGTTCCTGGAGCCTTCTCCGCTCCTCTTCCTTCCTTCTCCCTCTTCCAGGCCTGGGCCTCTGTTACTAGGCACGCCTCCGGAGCAGAGCTCATGCAGAGCCCCTGCTCCCTGCCACTTCTGCTCAGACTTCTCTGCACTGAACTAAGATGGTGCCCACCTTTTATACTCCCTTCTCAATGCACCCAGGAACTGCTTCCTCCCTGCTCCTCTACTACATGGTTCCCCTTCCTCAGTGTTCCCTCCCCCCACTCCAGCCCGGGACAGGGACTGTCGTGCCCATCTCAGGGGCATATTGGTCGCCCTGCCCCACGGCAATGTGGTGTAATGCATGCAGTGTCGGGTCCTGATCCACACTACATCCTTACCTGAGAGTGAGTTATCACACCTCTGGGTGAGGTGCAATACCTCTGTAGCAACCGAGCCCTCAGGGTGCTACAGTTCCATTTATCTTCAGCCTAGGTGACGTATTGCGATACAGGGCCGTGATTTTGGCTATAAAAGGGTCCCCTAGACCCCTACCTCAAGCTTTTTAAGAGAATCATATATGGCGTGCCAGGAGACTCTATGGAATGCTTTCTCAGCATCCAACGAGAGTATCTAATTACAAATTTTTAACTGCATCTAGCCCAGGAAATACTTTGTGCCTAGTAGCAGTGTCTGCTAGTCAGCGGATTATCCCGGCTGTTAAGCAAGCTACACCACCTGTAGTTTGGACACTTCATTTTTTCAAAGGAAATGCTTCGGGACCACGGGATACTCAGTGAAGAGCATCAGGAGGCACCCCAAGGCATAGGGGCTCGGACTGGCAGTAGGATGCCTTGCGGTGGACAGCCGAGCTCGATCCTTATAAAAGCTTTTTAACTGCAGCAGCTTTAGTGGACGCTACTGGAGCTGGAATTACGCGGCTGCTGGCATGAGACTTGCCATCCAATAGATCCTTGTAAATGGATTTAAAGTGTATTTATTCAAATTAGAGAGACAATTTAAATTAAAAAGCTTAGAGCTGCCTCCACCACAGGGGGGCTCTCTCGACCCACCAGCGGACAGGCACCAGTATTGGGAGAGGGGGGCTGGCCGTCAGGGTTCACCGCGGCTCTGGCACAAACCCGGCGACACGGAGGTGGCACGGGCAGGAGCGGACTGAACGTGTCGGCTTCTCACTTTTTGGATTTTAGAAGGGCATGACATGCCTATATCTGTGTCTCCCCCTCCTTTTACTCCTCCACCTCTTTTCTTTTCGCATGACTATATGTACTTGTCACTTTTCCATGTGTTAGTTGTGTCTTCTGAGCAGTTTGTCAGCTTTTGGACACCTTTGAAGGTGTTTTCTATGTGTTTCTATGTGTTTTTGTTTGCCTGCCATTGGTTTTAACGGTGTTCGAAGGTGTTCGACGAACAGTTCGACGAACAGTTCGGCGAACACACGGGTGTTCGACGAACCGAACCGAACTCGAACACTACGGGGGTGGCTCAACACTAGTGACATACACTGCCAATGACACATGCCCTTGCTTGTGTGAAAAAAAGCACTTCGCTCCGTGTGTGCGCTGCTGATAGGCTGACAGATTGCACCTTCCCACTGTAAATGCGGGAAAGAGAAAAAAAAATGGAGATCTTCATTATTCCTGCAGAGATCCATCCCCTGCCCCTCCCCCCACCTCGCTGTACACTCAAACTGCGTATTAACATTAATTTTCATCATTACTGAGAAAAAATCCAGTTATGATTTTTGTGCACGAACAGTTATCGAACATAACCTCGAACAGCCGAATTTTTCTCAAATCGTTCGTGTTCGCCGAACGGCTCGAACACCGCCCAAAACAGCTCGAATTTGAGATTGGCGAACAGTTCGAGTAGAACAACGCTCATCTCTATCCATGTTACTGTAAGCAAGAGTAACCAACACCTGATTAGGGTATTGTGTCAATACCCAAGGACCATATTGGGCTCATATCTATAGTAATAGTAGTATCCAATGTATCTAACATATATAAGTGCAGATAAATTATACATAGACTAAATAAACATATGAGTTTTGGGAAGGAACATGTGGTCTGTATATAGCACACTACACTCCATTCCTACATAACAAATTTACTGCACCAAGTACTGCACCCTATGTGTTAATGACATATGTATTCATTCTAATCTTTACTGAACTGCAAGGCACCCAAATATAAATCAGTGTGTTTGAATACAACCAAGATATAATAAACTTAGGAAGGAAAACTCCATTTAACCCCTCAGAGACCAGGCAATTTTTCGTATTTGCCCTTTCATTTTCTCCTCCCCTTATTCCAAGAGAAATAACGTTTTTATTTTTTCATATAGCCATGTGAGGGCTTGATTTTTGTGGAATGAGTTGTAATTTTGAATCATACCGTCCATTTTATTATGTGAAACTGGAAAGATGGAACAAAAATTTCAAGCGTGGCAAAAAAATAATGCAATTCCGCAATTGTTTCTTGTATTTTTTTTAATTTATACCGTTCATTTTTTACAGTAAAAATGACCTGGCAGTATGATTTTGCAGGCAGGTAGTATGATTAAAGGGAATCTGTCACCCCCTGGGACTTTTCAGACCGCTAATATGGGCATACAGGTGATATAAATGTTAATCTATACTTACCTGTATGGCCCATATTAGCGGTCTGGTTGTTGTTTAACAGCAGAAATAATTTTAAAAAAAGCTAAGCTTCGTGTCCCCCGGATGCCAAGAAATTCCCGCCTACTAGCCCTATTATCATACTCACCCCACCTCCCCTGCATGTCACAGGGCCCTGTGACGTGCGGTTCCTGGCTGGATCCCACGCCTGTGCAGTTTCCTCTGTATGGATGGCACTCTTCTCCCTGCCGTCAGTGCAGTGTTTTGCATCAGGGAACTTTTGCGCAGGCGCTGGGAAGGCAAAAAGTGACTCACCGGCACCTGCGCACAAGTTCCCTTTGGGAAGGTGGTGATTTGAACTTTTATATTTTTTCTTTTTTTCATATTTTTTGAAACATTTATTTTTCATTTCTAATTGTATTTGTTAGTCCCCATCAGACATTTGATCCTGCAATTGTCTGGTTCGTTGTGCTATTTACAACAATACCACAGCATTGCTGTACATAGCAAAAACCATGTTCTCCTATGAAAGTCAGCCACAGGACTGCTGTCAAGACAGGAACAGGGGTCTTCAGAAGACACATGGCTGTCATGGCAACCGCAACTCATTCGCGCTCTGTGAGCATGTTACACCAATGGGCGTAGAGCACAGCGCGCCACCCTGCTGGCACATTGTCAATACCACTGTCACAGATTGACAGCGACATTTGACAGGTTTAACAACAACGGGCAGAGATTCGCTGTACTCATGGCTGTTGGAGGCAGATGATGGCCGATAAAATCAGTCAAAATCTGCAGGCAAAGATGCAGGCTCAGCTTGCGAGCCTGAATCAGAGCCAGTGAGATGGCATATGACATACACTGTACGTCATACGTCGCTAACGGGTTAATGAAAAAAAGTAAAGTAACAAAGCAAACTTCAAGATAATATCTTAGCTATAGAATTCATTGTTGGGTGAGTCTCCATAATTCACCTAATTCAATGCGTATTCTTGTGGTATACAGTATATTTAGAAACAAAAATACAAGCGTAAGTCATCTTCTCACATACAGTGGTGGCCAAAAATATTGGCACCCCTGCAATTCTGTCAGATAATACTCAGTTTCTTCCTGAAAATGATTGCAATCACAAATTCTTTGGTATTATTATCTTCATTTAATTTGCTTGCAAGGAAAAAACACAAAAGAGAATGAAGCAAAAATCAAATCATTGATCATTTCACACAAAACTCCAAAAATGGCCCAGACAAAAGTATTGGCACCCTCAGCCTAATACTTGGTTGCACAACCTTTAGCCAATTTAACTGCGAACAACCACTTCCGGTAACCATCAATTTTTCTTACAATGCTCTGCTGGAATTGTAGACCATTCTTCTTGGGCAAACTGCTCCAGGTCCCTGATATTTGAAGGGTGCCTTCTCCAAACTGCCATTTTGAGATCTCTCCACAGGTGTTCTATGGGATTCAGGTCTGGACTCATTGCTGGCCACCTTAGAAGTCTCCAGTGCTTTCTCTCAAACCATTTCACAGTGCTTTTGGAAGTGTGTTTTGGCTCATTGTCCTGCTGGAAGAACCATGACCTCAGAGGGAGACCCAGCTTTCTCACACTGGGCCCTACATTAAGCTGCAAAATTTGTTGGTAGTCTTCAGACTTCATAATGCCATGCACACGGTCTAGCAGTCCAGTGCAGAGGCAGCAAAGCAACCCTAAAACATTAGGGAACCTCCCCCATGTTTGACTGTAGGGACCGTGTTCGTTTCTTTGAATGCCTCTTTTTTTTTCCTGTACACTCTATGTTAATGCTTTTTCCCAAAAAGCTCTACTTTTGTCTCATCTGACCAGAGAAAATTCTTCCAAAATGTTTTAGGCTTTCTCAAGTAAGTTTTGGCTAACTCCAGCCTGGCTTTTTTATGTCTCGGGGTAAGAAGTGGGGTCATCCTGGGTATCCTACCATACAGTCACTTTTCATTCAGACGCCGACTGATAGTATGGGTTGACACTGTTGTACCCTCGGACTGCAGGGCAGCTGGAACTTGTTTGGATGTTAGTCGAGGTTCTTTATCCACCATCCGCACAATATTGCATTGAAATCTCTCGTCAATTTTTCTTTTCCGTCCACATCTAGGGAGGTTAGCTACAGTGCCATGGGCTTTAAACTTCTTGATGACACTGCGCACGGAAGACGCAGGAACATTCAGGTCTTTGGAGATGGACTTGTAGCCTTGAGATTGCTCATGCTTCCTCACAATTTGGTTTCTCAAGTCCTCAGACAATTCTTTGGTCTTCTTTCTTTTCTCTATGCTCAATGTGGTACAGACAAGGACACAGGACAGAGGTTGAGTCAACTTTAATCCATGTTAACTGGCTGAAAGTTTGATTTAGATATTGCCAACACCTGTAAGGGGCCACAGGTAAGTTACAGGTGCTGTTAATTACACGAATTAGAGAAGCATCACATGATTTTTCAAACAGTGCCAATACTTTTGTCCACCCCCTTTTTTAGGTTTGGTGTGGAATTAAATCCAATTTGACTTTAGGACAATTTTTTTGTGTTTTTTCATTGAAGACAAATTATATGAAGATAAAAATACCAAAGAATTTGTGATTGCAATCATTTTCAGGAAGAAACTGAGTATTATCTGATAGAATTGCGGGGGTGCCAATACTTTTGGCCACCACTGTATAGTGACGTCGCTCAGCACTGAATTCTCCAGTTAAGACACTGTTATTATTATTATGATTACTATTTATGTTTAGTTTATGGTTTAATTCACTTTTTCATTAAATTTCTTTTTTTCTAAAATTACAGAATCTAAGCTTAATGCAAATAAACTGAGTTAGAGTCAGTTGCTGCCTTATAGATGCATAAAGATTAAAACAAATATTAAAGATCAGAAAATTTACTCTTGTGGAATTTTACAAAATCTGCATCCTCCAGAATATAGATTATTTGCATTTATTTGCAGAACTAACCGCCATTATGCTGAACCCATGGGGATCAACAAAAAGTTTAAAAAGAAAAAAATCTTGCTTAACTTACCGCTCATCTGTTCTTCTGCCCTCACAGCCTGCCATCTGATACTCTTACTGGGGTGTTGGTTACCCTTTGATACAGTAATAAAGATTATAGTGGTCAATTGGCAAGACAAATAGACCATTTATATAAACATGCTCCTTTACCTTTTATATGGTCATATTGCTTTCTGGAAGATTTTTCTATCGACACCTTTAAAATCTGATTCGTGAATGAAAAATTATTGTTTTAATTAATATGCAAATGAGGCCTAAGTGCTCCATGCTTTCTTGCTGGCTCTGCAAGTTGAAGTGGTAAGACCAATAGCAGTGATTGTAACACTCTTAGCTGGGAATCAGTACAATTTGAGTGGATTTGCTAAATCGAATTTCTCATCTTATCACTATTATTTAAACTTGAAATATTAGGAATATCCATTTATAAATCTAATTTATCATTAAACACTTACTATAGTTGCATACAGGTAATTATTTTAGTCTGATAATGGCATATGTTACTCTGGTCTCAGCCTTGAGGAGAAAAATATATATTTTATTTGTAGATGCCTTTCTGTGCATGATTATGTAAGGCAGCTTAGGCATCCCTTGGCATATATGTCAATATATCCTGGGTAAAACTCCAGAGAACCTTACTACAGAGGGAACATAGTACTCCAGAGGGTAAAACTCCAGAGAACTTTAGTATAGAGGGAACATAGTACTCCAGAGGATAAGCCTCCAGAAAACCTTACTACAATCATCTTTTGGCCAAAAGACCACACCAGTTAACAGAACAACTCTTACAGGGGTACGTAGCAAATAGAGAATGTATCTTAATGTCTAACATGATCCTGCAGAAGAATTAACAAAGACAAACTACCACATATACATGGATCATGTATTATATGCCCTTTGCATATGCCCAAGTTAGGACAAGCGCTAGATAATGTTGGTTAGTAGTTATGTGGAGAGCTCCATAATAGGCTGTGTCCCTAACATCATGATGTGATATCACAATGGTCCATGCTGATATGATGTCATTTCACAACTTTTCATTGAGGTGCTCCATAATGGAGAAGAAGCTGATAAAATTCTGGATGGCATATCAAATACTGGAGGATTGTTTTGGGAGATCCATGGAAGACATACTAAATATCATAAAAAATGGAGGTAAAGACCCGAAGTTTTTTTTAACACTACTAAAATTAGATTTACATGGAGAGTAAAGGTAGCCAGACTCAAACCTAAGAAGCACTCCCTACTTAAAGTGGTAGTCTGGACGCAACATATTTATATCCTTTCCATAGGATTGGTTATCAATAAAAGAGTAGTAGGACCTCAATATCAGATTGGTGGGACCTCCATTCAATGGGTAGCTGATGATGTTCAAAAGAATAGGAGTTGCTATCTTGCATCCATCAGCAGCCACTACTCACTGAATGGGACTGCCATTTGTGGCTCAGTTATAAGCTTTTACCTCTGGCAGCCATTTTAGCAAATAACAGCTTATCAGTAGTTGTGTTGGGTGTCAGACCCCCACCAATCTGATATTGATTGATATTGAGGACGTATCCTAAGGGTAGGCCATCAATATGTTAGTCCTGAGCAACCTCTTAACTCTTTAATTTTACCTCTACTGGAGTTATTTTGTGTCATACATCAATCACGTAATTATTGCAGCCAATTAGTGGCCTCATCAGTGATGATTGTAAGCTACACAGGAACAATAGTACTTGAATGGTGAGGGATTTATTTAGTTACTGAGTAATAATGTTTTTGTCTTCAGAAAAAAGAAACAAATGTTAATTTTAAATTAGTGGAGAATTTCATATGATATTAAGGGGGATCCTGCATTCTAGGGTAACTAGTCAGGTAAAAATGGCCTAGTTTAACATTGATAAAATATTCAATATATGCTTTTTGAGAAAAATATATGTCTATATTAGACTGCAAGAAATGATTAAAACTGGAAACAGGAGAATATTCTGTTCTCTGATTCTATTCTCATGTTGTTTTTTCTTCTTTGGAGTGTTGTTTTTTCCATAATTACAATGAAAGTTTGATAAAAAATGGATGAAATATTTCTGAAAGATAAATGTCATAACTTGGTCAATTACACAGGTTACAGAGTGCTACTTCGTTTGTTAGTTATATATGGAGGTAGCGGCTCCTAGTATGCACCTGTTTACACCTATTTCTTGTATTGGAAGTGCCGTCAGTTTTTTCTGTTTCTATGTATAAGCTTTGACTGAGCACAGGCCACAGGAGTTTTTAATTGCAGCAGGATCTTGCATTCTCATACACAAGCAGACTTTTGTCTCTTAGAGAGGAGTTCACATAGGCAGGTTCCTGGTATAACGAGAAACTCCTTAACGTGGCTACCAGGTACACATGAATTGGCCAATTTATGAGCTACTGTAAGATTTCTAATTTCTTTCTATTTTCTAGAGCAGTAATGCTATTCAAATTTTAAATATTTCATGTTCGCATACTTAGCGTTGTAGAGTGCTACTTCGTTTTTTAGTCCCTACCTTACTCTGTCTTCAGACTATCAAACAAAAACCTGCTGACAGATTCCCCTTAATACTTCTTCTATACCCAGGTGGAATGAGCTGTGCGATATGAACTCCTATCTCTACACTGTAAAAGCATAAAATGACACTACTTGGCATGTCCTCATCTTTTATACTGCCTCTTAAAGCGCCACTGATTGGGGCGATGACATGTGCTAGACCATGTGATGTGATAGCTGCAGGGAATTATATGTTTATTTTAATTGTGTATTTTATATTCATTTATCAAAAAAATATTGTTTTTAAAAAAAACCTTGAAGGATATTCTTGAACATTTGATTTATCTCATATTTAATACTAGGATATTCAGAAGACACAGAAGAAATGATTGACTGCAATGTAAAATTTGTTGATGACCACTGAAGAAAGTAAGAAAGCATAAAAATTATTGGGAATTTTTAGAGCAGGCAGAAGTTTTAAGCAAAAAGTGCATGCATTAAATTGCTCAATCATTTTAAATGGGCTAATGAATCTTGGAGCAAAATTCTTACAGAAAGTCTTTAGATTATATTTTTCACAGATTTAAACTTTATTTTGTGGAGAGAATTTAGGAGTGGAACGTTGGTGTTTAGCCTTACTCCTCCTAGCTTTAGACAGGTTGAATTGACCTTCAAGCTAGATGTCTTAGATGTCGTTATAATCACTGTCAATAACAGAAAGTCAATTCTGAAGGACAATGGGCATAGAAAGATGAGGATCTTGACTGAAGCCTGTTATGAGATGGAATTTCCAAGTAGCCTTCGAGTTAGAATGATTTTGACCAAATTCAGGCCAGGGAAGCAAGTCCTACCTAGTGTTCTAATGTGCATTAGAGAAAATGCAAATATATTGCTCATTGGATTGATTAATCCTCTTAGTTGGTCAATTGGCTTGTAGAAGTCGAAAGAGACTTTAAGAATATGGCATAGAGCTCTCTAGAATTTTTAAACAAGCTGAACTCCATTGTCTGAGTCACTACAGGCAGGCCAAAGATAGGCAATTTTTTAAGAAATAGTCCACCAGGACTCAAGTGGTAGAAAACCTTTCTGCATAAGGAAGTTTTGTGACAAAGTCCATGGAAATTTCAGACTAGGGTACCTGGTAAATTTGTAATGGTTACAGAGGCCTGAGAATGACCTACTGAGAAGACTTGAACTGGGCAAATTGAGGAAAGTATGCTACATACTCCTTTATGCTTTGTCTCCATATAGGCCGCAAATAGAAGTGAAGTGAGAGAGAAGTTCAGCAGTAGATTTATATTTGACTTGAAAATATTGAAGAATGTGACATAGACTAGACTTTCTATAGGAGTGTTCTTTAGAGGAACCTTAAGAGATGTGAAAGTAGATGCCAGAATATGTTCTTGTTTGATGATAAGAGATAATGTGTCTTTAGTGATATAAAACAGAACAAAGGATATAGAGAGGGTATCAGCTCTGTAAACATTCCCTTTTAGACTATAGGTAAATACAAAGACAAACTGAGAGACTGGCCATTAAGCTTGATGTGGATTCAATCACAGAGAGATGTAGATGGTCATTGTGAAATTAGCTTCTACGAGAAGATGCCACCATTCCTCCAAGACTAACTTTACAGCTAGAAACTTTCAATCTCAAATGGAATAATTTCACTTTGCAGAAGAACATATGTGAAGCAAAATATAGGGATTTTTTATAAATGCATAAGAAGTCTGGAAGAGAATAGCTCCCCTTTAGAGGAGGCATTGATTTCAAGAAAAAAAAGGTTTATTTATGTTAGGATGATGCAAAACTGGAGCAGAGGAGAAACAAGATTTATCCTAGAATAATAGAATCATAGAATATTGGAGTTAGAAGGGACTTCCAGGGTTATCATGTCCAACCACCTCTTAATGCACGATTCACTAAACCATTTCAGACAGATGTCTGTCGAGCCTCTGTTTGAAGACTTCCATTGAACGAGAACTCACCACCTCTCATGGCAGCCTGTTCCACTCAGTGACCACCTTCACCGTCAAAAAGTTTTTTGTAATATCTTATTTGTATCTTCTCCTTTTTAGTTTTATTCTATTGCTTCTTGTGTTTCCTTATGCAAATGAGAATAAGGGTGATCCATCTACACTGTGACATCCCTTCAAATATTTGTAGACAGCTATTTATTCTCCTCTTAGTCTTAGACTTCTAAAGAAGATTGAGAGTTTGAATTAAAAAGTCCAGCCAGTCCCACGTATTATGTCCTTCTGGGTAAGGGACATAAGAGGGGATATTCTATTGGAATATTTCTTATGAACTGCTAGTAGATATGAGAGAAGCCAAAGGATCTTTGAATGGCTTTGAGGTCCATGGGTTGTGGTCAATCCTGAATTACAAAAATCTTATCAGGATCCATCTGAAGAGCCCCAGAGAAAAAAATATAAACAAAAAATGGCAACTTCTGGCATATGAATAGGCATTCTACTATTCTTGTATGCTGATTATTTTTCTAATCTGTTTAAAAGTGAAGCAGCATGCTAGCATGCTGAGCCTGCACTGTACCGGGCACATGTTAGCTGATTTATACAGCTGACTTTGTGCCCGCAACAACCGCGAGTGGAATCTCGATCCACGAGCGGCTGTTAACCAGTTAAATGTCGCTGTCAATTTCTGGATTTATATACTGTGACCTTAAAGAATGGTTAAAAATAAAAAATAAATCTATACTTACCTTCTGATGGCCCCCGGAGTCTTTATTCCCTCCGTCCTGGCTGCCGGCAGATCGCAGTACACTGAAGGACCTGCCGTCACATGACTATTGTAGCATCGGCGTCTGTGCCCCGTACTAGGCAGAGACGCCGTCCCTCTCACCTCCCCGCTCCTGGCGCGGCATCCTCCAGCGCTTCTCTCCCCGCTGCTTCCGGCACGCGCTCCTTCCCCGGCAGTGTGCTTAGGGCGCGCGCGTGCTCCCCCTCTCTTAAAGGGACCGCGCGCGCCGTCCTAAGGAGTCCCCGGCCAATTGCCGGAGGACCTCCCATATATAAGGCACCTCCTCCAAAATGGAGGTGCCCGAGCAATGTTGTTGCAAAGCCTTCACTCTGCTTCAGCCCTCAGGTCCCGTTACCAGTTACCAGCCAGTCACCTGCCAGATTCCTGCTTGTTACCTGCCAGTCACCTGCCGGATTCCTGCCTGTTACCTGCCAGTTACCTGCCTGATTCCTGCTTGATACCTGACTGATATCCGTTTACCTGCTTGCAAGCCTGCGGTCCGACGGTCTGCTTTCCTACACCTGTCAGTCTGTCTATGGACCAGCCTGCTTGCTCACCTGGGAGCGCTCATCTGCTACCTGCCTGCTAGCCTACCTGGAGGCTCCGCCGTCACTTGCCGTGACCACCTGCCTGTCCAGAGACTCTCGCCTGCTCACCTGGGAGCGCTCATCTGCTACCTGCCTGTTAGCCTACCTGGAGGCTCCGCCGTCACATGCTGTGACCACCTGCTTATCCAGAGACTCTCGCCTGCTCACCTGGGAGCACACATCTGCCATCTGCCTGCTAGCCTACCTGGAGGCTCAGCCGTCACAGGTCGTACCTACCCTTTACCCAGAGACTGTCCCGGTCACTTTCCGTGACCTACTGCCCATTCACCCAGAGACTGTGCCGGTCACTTGCCGTGACCTCCTGCCCGTTCACCCAGAGACTGCCCCGGTCACTTGCTGTGACCTCCTGCCCGTTTACCCAGAGACTGTCCCGGTCACCTGCTGTGACTACCTGCCTGTCTTCCCTGGGAGCCACCCACTTCCTTACATGGACTGCCCCCTTGTATAGTTGCATAGAGGTTCCACCTCCCAGACCCGTTACAACTATGACATCAGCACAGGTCCTTCAGTCCATCGCGAGTTGCCAGCAAGGGAGAACGATGCGCAGCGGGGGCCATCAGAAGGTAAATATAACATTTATTTTATATTTTATTATTTTTTTCACAGGTTCTATGGTACCCGGGTCCGGAGGAGAGTCTCCTGTCCTCCACACTCGGGTACCATCCGCACATTGAAACGCGTGGAATGCGTATCTACATATGCAGTGATGCGTAATCCATGCATTTCAATGCAAGTCAATGGCGGCGAAAACGCAGCACTTCCGCAAAATAATTTGTAGTGCTGCGTTTTTTTCCGCAATGATAATCCGCAGCGGAAATTTCCGCAGCATGTGCACAGCACATGCGGATTATCATTGGGGAACATGGCAGGCCTTCTACCATTTGTTTTTTAAGTGTTTCTGCAGAGTTTTTGCGCTTAAAAAATGCATCGTGGGCACACAGCCTAAAAGAAGAAACTCAAATTATTTTTAATTCAAAGGCTCCTACTAGTTCACGAGACTCCCAGTGTCAAGTATCCACTTTTGTGTTTCAAAAATTCAAAATAGATTGGTACTCACTTAAATATGCAATTAAAGTTTTATTGATTAGTCAGCATTTGGAAATAGAAAGGATGACCAGTATTTCAATGTCACAGACCTTGATCACGGCTTATGTCCTATGGCTCATAACAAATACTGGAGCTTACTGTATATGCATTGAAGCATATGACATAGGCCATGATCAGGGTCTGGGATAGACCACAATATTAGCCATCCATTTTATTTCCATACGTTGACTTATCGCTGAAAGTTTACTTGCATACTTTAGTAAAGTGCCACACTTTGCACTATTGTTTTGAGGGACATCTCATACTCTTGAGCACCACTGACTTTCAGCTATGAGTACCAATCAGAAATTTGATTAACACTTGTGTCTGGCTGCACTTGGTGGTAAAGGTAAAACTATATTATTATTATTATTAGTATTTATTATTATAGCGCCATTTATTCCATGGCGCTTTACATGTGATAGGGATATACATAGCAAAAACATTTACATAATCTTAACAAAACGAGTCAGCGACTGGTACAGGAGGAGCGAGGACCCTGCTAGCGAGGGCTCACAGTCTACAAGGGATGGGTGACGATACAGTAGGAGAGGGTAGAGGAGGTCATGCAGTAATGTAGTGGAGCGGTGGTTACTGCAGGTTGTAGGCTTGTCAGAAGAGGTAGGTCTTCAAGTTTCTTTTAAAGGCTTCCATGGTAGGCGAGAGTCTGATGTGTTGGGGTACAGAGTTCCAGAGTAGGGGCGATGCACGGGAGAAGTCTTTTATTCGATTGTGGGAAGAGGAGACAAGAGGGGAGTAGAGAAGGAGATCTTGTGAGGATCGGAGGTTGCGTGCAGGTAAGTACCGGGAGACTAGGTCACAGATGTATGGAGGAGACAGGTTGTGGATGGCTTTGTATGCCGTGGTTAGGGTTTTGAACTGGATTCTCTGGGCAATGGGGAGCCAGTGATGGGATTGACAGAGGGGGGAGGCGGGGAATAGCGGGGGGAAAGGTGGATTAGTCGAGCAGCAGAGTTTAGGACAGATTGGAGGGGTGCAAGAGTGTTGGAAGGGAGGCCACAGAGCAGGAGGTTGCAGTAGTCGAGGCAGGAGATGATGAGGGCATGCACTAGTGTTTTTGTAGAGTCTTTGCTGAGGAATGCGCGGATCCGGGAGTTATTTTTGAGTTGGAGTCAGCAGGAAGTAGAAAGGGCATGGATATGTGGTTTGAAGGAGAGATCAGAGTCCAGGGTTACCCCAAGGCAGCTAGCTTGTGGGACTGGGGAGAGTAGACAGCCATTGACGTTGATAGATAGGTCAGGTGGGGGGGGTGAATGAGAGGGTGGAAAGATGATGAACTCTGTTTTTTACATGTTGAGTTTTAGTAATCTGGCAGAGAAGAAGGATGAGATAGCCGACAGACATTGTGGGATTTTGGTTAGTAGGGAGGCGATATCAGGTCCAGAGAGGTAGATCTGTGTGTCATCAGCATAGAGGTGATACTGAAAGCCATGAGACTCTATGAGCTGTCCCAGGCAAAAGGTGTAGATGGAGAAGAGCAGAGGTCCTAGAACTGAACCTTGGGGGACACCGACAGATAGGGGGCGAGATGAGGAGGTGGTGCGTGAGTGGGAGACGCTGAATGTCCTGTCTGTTAAGTATGAGGACATCCAAGATAGGTCCAAATCCGTGATGCCAAGAGATGAGAGAATCTGTAGTAAGAGGGAATGGTCCACTGTGTCGAAGACAGATGACAGGTCCAGAAGGAGGAGGATGGAGTAGTGTCGCTTGGATTTGGCAGTTAGTAGGTCGTTGGTGACTTTGGTCAGGGCAGTTTCAGTCGAGTGATGCGGTCGGAAGCCAGATTGCAGGCGGTCGAAGAGGGAACAGGAGGAGAGGTGGGAGGACAGTTCAAGGTGGACATGTTGTTCTAGTAGTTTTGAGGCAAAGGGGAGAAGTGATATGGGGCGGTAGCTAGTCAGAGAGGATGGGTCAAGGGAGGGCTTTTTTAGAATGGGTGTGATTGCGGCATGTTTGAAACATGAGGGGAAGACACCGGTTGTTAGTGACAGGTTGAAGAGGTGGGTTAGGGTTGGGATGAAGACTGTGGTAAGGTTAGGTATGAGGTGGGATGGGATTGGGTCAAGTTCGCAGGTGGTGAGGTGTGATTTGGAGAGCAAAGAGGAGACTTGACCTTCTGTAATGGTGGAAAAGTGGGGTTTGGAGGAGGAATGTTCAGTAGATATGAGGAGGGGTTGTGCAGGCTTTAGGCAAAAGCTTTGTCTGATGGTGTCAATCTTCTGCTTGAAGAATGAGGCTAAGTCTTCGGCTGAGATGAGAGAAGAGGGAGGAGGTGCTGGGGGACAGAGGAGAGAATTGAAAGTGTTAAATAGCTATTTAGGGTTGTTAGACACGGAGGATATGAGAGATGAGAAATAGGTTTGTTTTGCTGTAGTGAGTGCGGACTTGAAGATAGTGAGGGATTGTATGAATGCGATGAAGTGCTCGATGGAGTGAGACCTTTTCCATCTCTTGTCCGCAACCCTGGAGGCCCATCGCAGTTCTTTAGTAAATTTGGTGTGCGAGATTTGGTATGTGTGAGAGGGGCGATCGAGAGAGCTGCAGCTATTGTGGTGTTATATGAAGCGGCAGCAACAACTGCATTGTGTAAGGAATTTATGTCTCTAAGAGGGAGGCGGGATTCAGAGAGTGAGTGTAGGTCAAGGTGTTTGAGGTTTCTGCGAGCGTGTGTAAGTTTGTGGAGTGGGGATTCTGCACTTGGAGAGGAGAGGGTAGAGAATGTGAGGAGGTTATGGTCAGAGAGAGGGAGGGGTGAGTTAGAGAGGTTAGATAGGGAACAGAGGCGGGTGAAGAAGAGGTCCAGTGTGTGGCCATCTTTATGAGTAGCTGCCTAAGACTATTGAGCAAGGCCGAAGGAGGAAGTGAGGGATAGGAGCTTAGAGACAGACGAGTGGGAAGTGTCAATGGGGATGTTGAAGTCACCCATTATGATAGTTGGGATGTCAGTGGAAAGGAAGTGAAGTAGCCAGGTGGTGAAGTGGTTTAAGAAAGTGGTGGCTAGCCCTGGGGGTCGGTAAATGACTGCCAGTTGGAGGTCATATGGGGAATAGATGCACACACAGTGCACCTCAAAAGAGGGGAGTGTAACAGAGGGTGGCAGTGATATTTGGGTGAAAGCGCAGGTATCTGACAGGAGAAAACCTACGCCTCCGCCATGTTTGCCGTTAGGGCGGGGGGTGTGGGAAAGGTGGAATCGGCCATATGAAAGTGCAGCTGGGGAGGCTGTGTCAGAGGGGGTGAGCAAGGTTTCGGTAATGGCGAGGAAGGAAAGTTTGTTAGTAATGAAAAGGTCGTGGATGTAGGAAAATTTGTTGCAGACGGAGCGAGCGTTCCATAGAGCTCCTGTTAAAGCAACCGAGGAAGTGAGGATTAGCTGGATGGGTATGAGGTTAGAAGGGTTGCAACAGTTTGTGGAAGGTCATGGATAGGAGGTTGAAGTAACTGTGGGGATATGGCGAGGAGGACCAGGATTTGGAGAGATATCTCCAGCAGTGAGGAGGAGCAGAGAAAATGTTAGCAGGTGGGAGCAGGAGAGAGCATGAGGTGTCTGTCTGTGTTTGGAGATCCAGGATTGAATGTTGAGGAATAATTCGGAGGAGGTGAGATGAATCGGGAGGATGGTGGGAGAGATGAAGAGTTTCTTACTAATTGCAGGGATTTGAAGGTTTACTAGAAAGTGGAGGACTATAGGGCAAAAAGTGAGAGCTAACAGAAACATAGTTAAAAGAGAGTTAGTGGTCAAAGTGTTGGTTACCTGACTCCTGCCCTGACTTACTGCCTCTGAAATAACTACCACTTATCTCCGAAGCCACTTTGCACAAGAAGACGCGTGCACAACCCAGCATGTGTGCACCCCTTAAAGAGCTTCTAAATATATAGGGCACACTAAACCATCAGGTGAGGGGTATTGTGGGAGCTGCTTCTGGCTAAATCAGCAGCTGGTAATCTCACTAGGAGAAGGCTGGGTGATCAAAGACAGAGCTATGGCTCTGCAGGCTCTGCAGTTTAGCACCGCTAAACATCAGATAAAGTCTACAGTGGGGAAAGGACAGACATATGTGAGTATTCAGTGGAAAGGGACAGATAAAGCAGAAATATCAAGCAGAGAATTCTACCAATGAGTTGAATCAGAAGAGCAGAGCATTAGATGGCGGCATATACAGCAAGCAGAGGAATTATGCAGGAGAAGAGCATGTACCAGTGAGTTGAATCAGGAGAGCAGAGCATTAGATGGCGGCATATACAGCAAGCAGAGTAATTATGCAGGAGAAGAGCATGAACCAGTGAGTTGAATCAGGAGAGCAGAGCATTAGATGGCAGCATATACAGCAAGCAGAGGAATTATGCAGGAGAAGAGCATATACCAGTGAGTTGAATCAGGAGAGCAGGGCATTAGATGGTGGCATATACAGCAAGCAGAGGAATTATGCAGGAGAAGAGCATGTACCAGTGAGTTGAATCAGGAGAGCAGAGCATTAGATGGCGGCATATACAGCAAGCAGAGGAATTATGCAGGAGCAGAGCATGTACCTGTGTGAAAAGAGAAGAAGAAGACGGGTGTTAGTCCATGGCCTCTGAAATAACTGCCACTTATCTCCGAAGCCACTTTGCACAAGAAGATGCGTGCACAACCCAGCTATATATAAACCTGCAAACTTTAAGACCTCAATGTTTCTGTTGTGATGTAGACTTATATGTTTAATTGACGCTGGAGGACCAATTCCCATGGTAATAGATTTTAAACATTCCTTTGAACCTCTTATATATGCAACAATATAGAAGGCTCCACATGAAAAAAAACAAATGTATATAAAAAAATCAATTAAAAGGGATATTTAAGTTGTTACCAATTTTAGAAAATCTACTGCTACAAATTCACTTTTATATTACAAGAATACTCACCCACTCCATACAAAAAAAACTGTTCTACATACAGGTAGTCAGTTTGTCAGACGTTATAGAATAAATAGCAGCAAAAATAATTTTTACAACACGCAAATGTGTTAAAAAAAAAACTGCCAAAGCCTCCCTATGTCTTTCTTTTCTTCCATAAAACAAGTACTAACTCAATACATATGGAAACATAAAAGACCTAGGCTCTCACACAAATTATTATCCCAACCAAACCATAGAGGTGGCATTGGACTTCCGGACATCCTAAGATATTAGAAATCCATTCACATGCTCAGATGGCTAAAGATGGCCAACGCCTCCAAAAGAAGAGATACTACATATATTGACTATCTTCTACTAGGTAACAACCCCCATAAGTTTATATGGGCAGATGTAATTCCTGTCTCTGAGACGTCGAGGAACACCATTACATCCACCTCTCTGACTATTAAACGTAATCTAATTCAAGAACTCCATGGTGACACTATCACTATGTCTGATACCCCAATATCTACTATCCCATACTTTTCAGACCCCAAGTACACAAACCCTTATAACCTCTGGTCAGAGTTACCAAACTATTCTATTAAACAATTGCTTTCAAATAAGATCCCTATGCTAGACTCTTGGCCAATCAGTACCTTGACGCGGCCCAAAAACTTCCTGCAATTTAATCATGTCTTTCATATCTTCTCTCAGTTTAGAACTAGATTCTCGAACATTAGGAAGGTTTCTTGGATGGACATGTTAAGTAGACTTTCTTTCCCTTTTTCCAAAGGTATTTCGAAGATATATGACCATTTGACATTATCCCAGTTCTCTCAAAAACCCACTTTCATTTATTCCAGGGAGAAGAAATTAAATATTACATTGTCCGAAGAGGAAACTGACTCAATCCTTTCCAATTCACATGGCTTCTCAAAATGTAAAACTTTACAACAGAATTCATATAAAATTATTTCGCGTTCATACAGAACCCCGGAAATATTACACCATTTTGGTCTAAGTGACTCTAACTTATGTTGGAGATGCAAACTAGCTGTGGGTAATATGACACATATCTTTTGGTCATGCTCGAAGATTAGACCATTTTGGGGTAAAGTAGAAGTGACCTCAAAAAATCTAGGCCTGAAAAGACACTCATTAACCCCTAAAGAAATCCTATTATCCTGCCCAACAGATAACTCTAAACCAAAAAAACATGACTTGTTCCCCCTGTTGCTGGGTTCAGCAAAACAACTGATCTCTCTACATTGGAAGCAGGAATATCCCCCCACTCACTCCGAATGGATAAATAAGGTAAACATGATTAGATGTTTAGAGGAACTCACCAGTTGGGAAAACTATAGTCATCCCAAATTTACTAAAGTTTGGAGCCAATGGAGTCAGGGGGTTTAATTTTTTCTTTACCCCCCCCCTTGAAAACCATATCAGTCTCCTGATATGATATTCTTTCTATTCTTATTCCCTTACTCTTTTGATTATACCCATACACTCCCCCCATCCTTCTACGAATAAAGTACTCCCTTGGTTGAGAGAGTTTATCAAGCACTAACTTTTTATGTCACTAAACTTTAAGAGACCTACTATTCCTTTATAGAGTTATTTGACTGCAATTATTTAATTTTATTTCATAGTCATGTGTCTTTTACTCATATGTCTGGCCGCTCTCTATTCTTGTTTTTATTTATTTATTGATTTTTTGAGGTCTAATTTGTGGGCTACGAGCTTGTTTATGTTGTTGTCCTTTTCTAGGTTTTTTCTGTTTTTGTATGTTACTATGTCCATTTGATGTATCAACACGACTTCTGTATTTTTGACTTTGTGCAATTATTTACTTGTCGTGTATTTTCAATCTTTTGTGTTCTATACTTTATTCAGAAATAAAGAATGTTAAAAAAAAAAATAAGACTGCCACAGCGTGGTATCCCTAAAGTGTTTTAGATATAGAATTAAATCAAGCTTCAAAAATTGTACCATAGACTAACTAATGAACTAGACTACAGCTGTAAGAAAAAGTAAACATTTTTAATTATTATTGAAATATAGTCCTTTTGACGATTTAGTGAGATCAGCTTTTATCTCTAATTGATATCTAGCTGAGGTTGATCCATACTTATCAGCAGCTGCAGAACATTCACCAGTGGTAGCACAAATGCAATCGCAATTCAAGTGATATCTTTGTACGTAGATTTCATAATAAAGCCCACATGTGGCTAGAATGTTCAGTTCCAAAAGGTAATTTTATTTGTAAATATGTTTATATGTAAATATAATGAAAAGCAAAATGTTATTTTGATGGGGGGAGTGACACACTAGATTGAACAATTCATCTTGTGTAAAACTTAGTTTTTTAACACGCTTTTTGCCCTTGTAGCGCCTTCAATTTAGGCAATACTATTTGTTGCCTTTGTAAGATGTTCAAAGAATGCTTTAAAAATATACTCGAGAAAAGGTTCTCCAATGTTAATAGGACCACTTAGGTCTTATGGTTTGTGCTTAGAGATAGTTTTACCTTTACAACCAGTAATAGACACAGAAAGTTGTTTCAAAAGGAGACCAGCTGCATCCTCTACTAAAGTGCTACACAAGCTTTGACACTAATTAAAAATAAATTAACAATAATAATAATAATAATTTAAGTGTCTTATAATGAATGTTAATTTTTAGAGTAGTAATATGGCCATCACTAGTCCTGTTTAATGTTTCATCTTGCAAACTATTGGATCCAGTTGGATGAACACGTAGGTGGGCTGCAGTGTTGGAGTAAATCAATTCTTCACAAATGATGATGAGGAAAAGACTTTTTTTCACAATGCGTTTCAAAGCCGTACCAGCGTCTTTTTCAAGTGAAAAAACCAAGCCGGGCAAGTCTGTTTTTGGTTCCTTTATTGTTTTGCTGCACTTTGGCTGAAAATAAAAGCCCCATGTTTTCTTTATATGTAAACTGGTGTTACACTGGTTATCCATATCTGCTTTTCTTTCTTGTTCTTTCTTTCTCTGTTTAAAAAGCTCTGGTTGCAGAAAGTGCTGTGGAGTTGGAGCTGGAGTCGTGGAGTCGGATCTGGAGTCGTAGAGTCGGAGTTGGGAGTATGAGTCATAGAAATTGAGGAGTCGGAGGTTTGGCTTACTGACTCCACTGCTCTGGTTGCAGATCTATGTTTGGTAAATCTCACTGATAGCTCTCAAGGTTTGTCCCACATATGACATTACGCATAGGCATCTAAGTTCATAGATAACACATCAGCTTTTGCAAGAAAAAAAAAATCATTTCACAGGAATCTAATTTTTATGTGAGAGATGTCGTACATAGACTCCTCTTATAATAGCATAACACTTCTGGCAAATTAAACATTGAACATACGTACCACATTTTTGAGTAGATACAAACAGTTGCATTGACAATTTTGCTTTTATAATATTGGCTTGCACCAGTTCATTAGCGAAAGATTTCTCCTTTCGGTTATTAATAGCCAGGGAACATTTTGGGCTAATGGCCCCTTTCCCTGGCTAGAAATATCAACCTCCAGCGGGCAGCTTTCTCTCTGCTGGATATGAATAATCAGCAGGAGCTGAATAATTTTTCCCAGTAATCCAAATAGAAGTGCAAACATTAATTACAAAGCGCATGCAACCTTAATTAAGTAGGAAGAATTTAAAATGTATTTATTAGCCACATGCGTAATGAGTTCTTAGTCAAGAGTATAAAATGCAGGTTATTCCTATGATTACTAATATATGCTTGTGTAATTCACTTTTGTTCAGACAATTTAAGTTTCACCTGGCAAAACAAAATCAATGGGTTTAATTGATCAAAGCTTTTTCACCAGAATTCTGACATAAAAACTTTGAAAAGTCGCAAAAATGTTTGGGCAATGAGAGGTTGCACAATTTTTTTTCAATTTTTAGCATCTTCAAGCCATTTTAGCCCAGCTTCGACAAAGTGGAATTTGCTAGGACAAGACAGAGCAGTGATGGGGTGAGGGGTTATATTCATAACAAGCAGTGACGTTCACTGCGCCATGAATTTGACTCCAACAGGGACAAGAGTATTTATGTGGGGAGGCACATTCCACTTTGTGGCTTGCTTGATTCATTAGGAGGTGTTTTCCTCTTAATGAGACAGGAGCCACTCACTCCACTCTTCCCTCTCACAATAATGGTGTGAAAAATGCCAATCCCTTTGAATTGGGCCCTATATCTCCAAAACACAGAACAGGTGTCAATCTTTCAATTATTGTTTTTCTCTGTAAGTTGCACCCCTGGCGTTGGCATGCAAACACTGATGCAAAAATACTGATTTGTAAAACAGGCCTAAAGGGGTTTTCCCATGAACAAAGTACATTTTAATTAATATACAGTGGAATAAAAATAAGTTCCACAATTGGATGTGTTAAAAAAGAAGTTCCTGTGCTGAAATAATCTTAAAAATGTGACCCTGCTATGTACTGTGCAATGGCTGTGTCTGTCCATGCAGGAACATGGTCTGATCATACCCCATCTCCTGGCCAGAAAAAAATAGAAAAAGCAAAAGAGTATACAGACAGGACAACATGGGATTCTGTGAGGTAAAGCATGTTTAAAAATGAGCATCAAAAATTTTACCACACAGAAAGAATCAGTTGTGATCTGATGCTGTCCTGTCTGTATACTCTCTTTTGCTTTCTCCCCTGCCCAGGAGTTGTGGTATATCCAACCATGTTCCTGCACTGTCAGACACACCATTACACTGTACACAGCAGGAGCACATTTGTAAGATTATCTCAGCACAGGAACAATATTTTTTAGCACATTCAATTGTGGAACTTATTTTTATTGCAAGATCTATTAAATAAAATGTACTGTGCCTGGGAAAACCCCTTTACCAACAGTCAGCGTACTTATTAAACCAATCAGGATGCAACAGCATTACTCCAATCTCTCAAAAATCTAAATAAAAAAAGTACCATGACATGCTCACAAATCTTTTAACAGGCTACAGTTCACATAATCATCATCATCATCAGGTGACCTTGTGCACAATTATTTAGACAGGAGAATATTTTTCCCATATCATCCTTTCTTGTGTATTTCCAACTCCAAGCTGTATAAACATGAACACTTAATTGGATGAAGCAAATCAGATGATGAGAATTTGTGTAATAAGTGAGGATGTGGCCTAAGTATACAACACCCTTTATCAAGTTGTGAATAATTATTAACCATCTTGTTTTCTTCAGGCAAAATGGGCCAAAAAAAAGATGTAACTGACTCTGAAAATTACAAAATTGTTATAAGCCTTACAGAGTGATATAACACTCTTGAAATTCTCACATCTAAAATCCCCCTACATTCTCATTGCTTCAAAAGTAAGAAGTAAAAGAAAGGAGGTCTGGTTGAAATTTGCTACTCCATGTCTTTCTCACTCCGTGTCACTCATTTTGACCCAATGGGCAGCTTACATCTTATTGTTTATGATATCAATAAAGTATCTTTCAAACTGGTTAGTCTTCTTTCCACATGTGAAAAAAAGGTTGTTTTTCTTTACAAATATGCTAAAACAAGTGGATAGGGTGAAAAAAAAACATTTTTATAATTGGACGAGACTTCAACCCTATGATAGTGTTATGATCTGCTACAAGCACTAAGGAAAGACAGGAGATCTGTCCCTACCATAGAACTAAACTGGAACCCTACGATGTAACGGGGAACCTGATCCTGCGATCAGACCCGCTAAAGTCCTAGGCTAGTCTGTACGAAGTCCTATAGATGTAAGGGAGGGATCCCTACAAGAACTAGGGACTGGGATAAAGTTGGTCACCTCCTAGCAGAAATAGTAGCAGTCAAAGACAAACACACAACAAAGAACATAGAGGTCAGAAGACCTAGCAAAACTAACAGAGAACGGTAACAGAGCAACAAGCTAGCTCAAGAGTAGTAAATACAATGAAGTCCAGCAAGGCCAGGAGGGCGGTGCCGGATTAAATAGGCAAAAATGGTCATGTGACCAGCAAACTAGAAAAAACCTAACAGGAGAGTTCTAACAGATAGATCCTGCCCTTGACACTTCGCCAATTGTTAGATCTCAATTTCATGTTATTTCATTGCTCAGTCTGTCTAAGTTGCATGCTGTCTGGATTTGTCACCATGGGTGCTAAGAGATTTTCACTTTTCTGTTTTTTCCTCAGTCGATTCTAAAACTGACATGTAATCCTCAGCAATAGAGGAAAAACTAGAGATACTGAGGACAAAGATCATTGCATGTTCTGATCATCCAAACCAACAGTTGATGTATCTATTCCTTTTAACCACAACTACACCCCTGAGACTTAATATACTTTATCTCATCCAGAATATTAAAATTTAATTTGAGCTATGTTCATTCTTTAAAAGTAATGCCTATTCTGAACCTAATACTTTAACAATCTGGAATATACACAAGATATTCTTAAGATACTTATTCATAAAATACTGCGCCAGGACAAAAAAGGAAAAGAAAGGCATAGTTCAATCAAATTGCTTCTTAAACTGCTGCTATGGAAATTTTAAACTCTACACTTCAACATACAAATTAATTAACCAAAACTATAATAATGCTTAGAAGTCCAAAAATATGAATCCTCATTTTTGTAAGCTCATGATGAATTTTTAAGTGATGGGGTAGCAGAGCTTGTGTCTTTTTTGCTGAACAGCTAAAAGGGGAAAAACTAAAAAAGAGAATACATTTTCCAGATACTTTGAATTATTTTGCTTTCTAATATTTATCCCTTTAAACTTTTAGATCAGATGAAAACACACGGCAACCTCTAGCAGAAAAGATTTGCTTTTTTAAATAGGGTTTGACTTCCTGAACTGACCTCTGAGCAACTAAATTCTAATTAATCTCCTATATAAGTTTACAAGGTATTGAATGTAATTAATTATCTTAAACCCATAAAATCCTGTCCCAGATGTTCTATTTAATGGTTATTAGAAAAAATATGCTCTGTACCTTTTCTCACACCTGGTGTCTGTTTTTAACATGGCATTATATTCCCTGAAATGTTGGCTGCTTCATAATTTGAATTGTTTAATTCTGTAGAATATGTTAGTACTGTATAAATATACAGTGGAAAAAATAAGTATTTGATGCATTGCCAATTTTGCAAGTTTTCCCACCTACAAAGAATGGAGAGATCTGAAATTTTTATCATGGGTACACTTCAACTGTGAGAGACAGAATCTTAAAATAAAAAACAGAAAATCACACTATGATTTTTACTTAATTAATTTACACTTTATTGCATGAAATAATTATTTGATACAATAGAGAAACAGAACTTAACATTTGGTACAGAAACCTTTGTTTGTAATTACAGAAGTCTGGCATTTCCTGTAGTTCTTGACCAAGTTTGCACACACTGCAGCAGAGATTTTGGCCCACTCCTCCATACAGATCTTCTCCAGATCTTTGGGGTTTTGGGGCTTGCATGTTCTTCAGGATTTTAATCCATAACGGCGTAGTGTGTTACTAATGGTAATGTTTGAGGCTGTGGTCCCAGCTCTTTTCAGGTCATTGACTAGGTCCTTCCATGTAGTTCTGGGCTGATTCATGAGCTTTCTCAGAATCATCCTTACCCCATGAGGTGAGATCTTGCATGGAGCCCCAGACCGGAGAAGATTGACAGCCATCTTGTGTTTCTTCCATTCTCTAATAATTGAGCCAACAGTTGTTGCCTTCTTAACAAGTTTCTTTCATTTTGCCCTGTAACCCATACCAGCCTTGTACAGGTCTACAATTTAGTCACTGGTGTCGTTAGACAGCTCTTTCGTCTTGGCAATGGTGGAGCTGTTTGAGTATGATTGATTGAGTGCGTGGACAGGTGTCTTTTATACAGGTACCGAGTTCAAACAGGTGCAATTAATTCAGATAATGAATGCAGAGTAGGAGGACTTCTTAAAGAAAAACTAATTGGTCTGTGAGAGCTAGAATTCATGCTGGTTGTTAGGTGGTCAAATACTTATTTCATGTAATTAAATGCAATTTAATTATTTAAAACTCATACAATGTGATTTTCTGTTTGTTCTTTTTTAGATTCTGTCTCTCACAGTTTTAGTGTACCTACGATAAAAAATTAGAGCCCTCTCCATTCTTTGTAGGTGGGAAAACTTGCAAAATCAGCAGTGTATCAAATACTTATTCCCTCCACTTCCCGCTCCCAGCCTGGGGCCTGCAGCATTGCCCCGCTCCTGCCGTTGCTGGCAATTTTCCCGAAGCCCACTGCAGGGAAATCAATGGGAAGGGGACTCCACTCACCGCCGTCAATTTATGAAAGCCCTGGGCCTGCAATCTTACTACCGGGACACCCCCTCCTCCCAGCCTGTGGCCCACAGAATCATCTCTCTCCCCACTCAGAGATATAAAGTGAATATCTGAAGGGCAAGACCAGGAAGGCATACCAAAAGATCAAAGAGAGATGATGAAGTTTCATCCAAGAGTGGAAATGTTGAAAGACGCAAACGGGAGCAAACTAACTGAGCCAGAACAGATCAAGGAAAGATGGAAAGAATACATGGAGTAACTTTACAAGAACGAGTCAGTGATATGGGAAGAAACAGACTGGAAATTATAGTAAACCAAACATGTTAAAAGACGAAGTCGTTTCTGCGAAAGAAATTTTGTCAGAAAACAAAGTGCCTGGATGTGGCAATATTCCAATAGCACTAATAAAGTCTTTTGAAGCAGCAGTTGATATCCACATCTGTTGACACAGGTGTGTGTTGACACAGGTAAATAGCCCAAGGACTTGTCAAGATCCATGTTTACTCCTATTCCGAAGAAGGAAGATGCTACCAATTGTGGAAACTATTGGACTATTGCACTCATACCTCATGCCACCAAAATACTACTGAAGATCCTACAAAGATGGCTACCGCCTTACATTAACAAAGAGCTGCCAGAGGAACAAGCAGGATTCAGAAAAGGCAAAGGAACAAGAGATGTAATTGCTAACATTAGATGGATAATGGAAATGGCCAAAGAATACAACAGGGAGATCTATTTTTGCTTCATCGACTACAGCAAAGCCTTCAACTGTATTGTTCACCAGAATCTTTGGAATACCATTAAGGATGGGTTTTCCGCACCATCTGATCAGTCTCATCAGGAACTTTAACATCAACCAAGAAGCAACAATCCGAACAGAACACGATGATGTGGCATGGTTCAAAACAGCAACAGGATGCAGCCTTGTCTGATACCTTGTTCTATTTCTCTTCAAATTATATACAGAAGATATTTTCAAGAAGGATGGACTTACCGAAAAAGAAGGAATCAAAATTGCTGGACGAATTATCAACAATCTTAAATACGCAAACGATGCAAAACTGATAGCAACAAGCATAAATGGAATGAATAACTTATTATGGAGTGTTAAGATGGAAAACTGGAGCATGGGACTCCTACTCAATACAAGGAAGACAAAGATATTGACTACTGCCAGGTAAGACCGGGACACATTTGAGATGGATGGCGACAAACTGGAAGTTGCAAAGTACTTCAACCTACTCGGATCTATGATCACTTCAGATCCAGTGACGACACTGGAAGTCAGTAGGAGAATAGTTATGGGCAAATCAACAATGAAGTTACTGGGCCAAATCTTCAAATCGAGAAACATTTCACAGGCAAAGAAGACACAGCTCATACCTTGTCCGGTCTTTTCTGTTGTAACATAAAGATGCAAAATCTGGACAATAGAGAAACAAGACAGAAGAAGAATCAATACCTTCGAAATGTGGTGCTGGAGAGGGATGCTATTAATATCATAGATGGCAAGAAGAACAAACAAATCAATTTTGGAACAAATCAAGCCAGACATGTAACTCGAAGCAAGAATCACCAAGCTATGACTTGCCTTCTTTGGACAAATCTTAAGAAGAGAGCAATCACTGGAGAAGGACATCATGGTCGTAAGAATAAAAGGAACAAGGAGATGAGGAAGTCCAGAAACTTGTTGGCTTGATACAATCAAGATAAAGGTGAAGAAGACCCTGGTGGACCTATCTAGGCAAACACCAAGATAGCTGCTTAGTTTCGCCTCTCCAGATTAATTCCGGTCTGTGTCATAGTGGGTCCATGAACCACGCGTGACACCTACAAGAGTAACATATAAACTGTATAGCAGTATAAGTCTATCCTATGTGATGTATTCTTCAGTCTAACGGTATCATATGTGTGTGCATATATTATTGCCTCGGTGTCTCCTATGTGATGTACACTGTGTGTATAATTATTAAGCAATTTGTATTTTTGATAATTGATTTTATTATCGAACAACTAATGTGCTGTCAGTAAATCCAAAAGGTTTATAAAGATTAAATCTGAATATTTAAGAAAGTAAAACCAAGGTTTTGTTTTTCTTAGGAGAATAACTACTGTATGTGCAGAATTAATGGGCAGCTATTAGTGTGCAGAATTATTATGCAACTAAATGAAAAATTTTAATCTTCCCATTTTAATTGCAAATGTTTGTTTCATCTATTCCAATGATAATAATACTCACGCAACTTAAAATATACAAAAATACATTTCTGACATAAAAAAAATTTGTATGTGACTAATATAGCCACCCTTAACTTATTTTCAATAGCAGGCATAAGCCTTCCATCCATGGAGCCTGTCAGTTTCGTAATCTGTTTACAATCAACTTTTTAGATAGCACCAACCTCAGTCTCAAAGACACTAATAATAATAATTTTCTTTATATAGCACCAACATATTCCTCAGCACTTTACAATTAAGAGGGGACATATATAAATAATAAAGACATTACAAAACTACATGAAAAAAGGAGTGAATTCCTGCTCCTTAAAAATGTGTAACTTCATTGAAAAAAATTAAAAACTGATTCCATGTGATAATCAATTGGCAACTCATTTTGAATGTACTCCTGTATTCTTTGTCTGAGCTAAGGACGCTGGAATGTGTTCAAATCGTGTTGCCAATTGATTGTCACATGGAATCTGTTTTTAATTTTTTTCAATAAAGTATCAAATTTTTAAGGAGCTGGAATGCACCCCTTTCTTTCATGTAGTATGCATTTGGTCATAAAAGTTTTCCTTGCTCCTGCACACCTTGAGCTGTAATGGTGAGCTTGTTTCACTAACCTTTGTATTGGATTACAAAGCAACACACAGTTCAACAGTTACAGAAGAGAGAGGGCCCCGCTTGCAAGCTTACAATCTATAAAGAAATGAAGGGACACTAAAGGTAAAAAAGTTTGTCATGTATCACTAGCTACTGTATCATTATAATATATAGGGTAAATATGGGTTTTTAAAAAAGCTGCATGAGCCAGTCACCAGCCAGTATCTAAGACTAGATTATGAGGAAAATTTAAAAAGGGGGAACAGGGAAAAGTTAGATTGTTGAAGTGAGGTAAAAGGCTTAGTGTAGTACAAGAGAAGCCTTGGAGATGGAAGTGGGTGGTTTGGATAATGAAGGATGTTAGTCTTATATCAGTTGCCGAATGGAGAGCATGGTGGTATACAGAAATGAGTGAGGAGACATAAGGTGGTACAGAACTATGAAGAGCTTTGTGGGTGAAAGAGATATTTTTATTATGTACTCTGTAGCAGATGAGTAACCACAACAAAGACCGCACAAGGTGGAGGCATCAATGAAGCGGTTGGACAGAAATACAACCCTGGCTGCCACATTCAGGATGGATTGAAGTGAATGAAGTGATTAACCAGAGTCAGCATGGGTTTGTAACTAACAAGTCATGTCAGACTAACTTAATTTTCTTCTATGACAGAATCACTGACTGGATGGATCAGGGAAATGCTGTTGATATAGTATATCTTGACTTCAGCAAAGCATTTGACAAAGTATCTCACACCATCCTTATTGAAAAAATGACCAAGTATGCAATGGACCAGGCAACTGTTAGGTGGATTCATAACTGGCTTAGTGATCGGACTCAAAAGGTGGTTGTAAATGGCTTCACATCCAGCTGGATGAATGTCTCAAGTGGGGTACCACAGGGCTCCGTCCTGGGACCTGTATTGTTCAACATCTTTATCAATGATTTAGATGAAGGAATTGAGGGTAAACTGATTAAATTTGCTGATGACACAAAGCTAGGAGGGATAGCTAATACTAGAGAAGAGAGAGAGAGGATTCAAAAAGACCTAAATAAACTGGAGCAGTGGGCAGCAACCAACAGAATGGTTTTTAACAGGGAAAAATGCAAAGTACTACATCTGGGCAATAAAAATGAAAAAAGCATATACAGAATGGGAGGAATAGAGCTAAGCAACAGTACATGTGAAAAAGACTTAGGTATACTAATAGATCATAGACTGAACATGAGTCAACAGTGTGATGCAGCAGCAAAAAAGGCAAATACAATTCTGGGATGTATTAACAGAAGCATACAGTCTAGATCACGTGAAGTCATTATCGGTCTTTACTCCTCTTTGGTCAGACCTCATCTGGAATACTGTGTACAGTTTTGGGCACCACATTTTAAAAAAGACATAGACAAACTGGAGCAAGTTCAGAGAAGAGCGACCAGAATGGTGACTGGTCTGCAAACCATGTCCTATGAGGAACGGTTGCAGGATTTGGGAATGTTTAGCTTGCAAAAAAGAAGACTGAGAGGAGACTTAATAGCTGTATACAAATATGTCAAGGGCTGTCACATTGTAGAAGGATCATCTTTATTCTCATTTGCACAAGGAAAGACTAGAAGCAATGGGATGAAACTAAATGGGAGGAGACACAGATTAGATATTAGAAAAAACTTTTTGACAGTTAGGGTGATTAATGAGTGGAACAGGCTGCCACGAGAGGTGGTGAGTTCCCCTTCAATGGACGTCTTCAAACAGAGGCTGGACAGACATCTGTCTGAGATGATTTAGTGAATCCTGCTTTGAGCAGGGGGTTGGACCAGATGACCCAGGAGGTCCCTTCCAACTCTACCATTCTATGATTCTATGATTCTATGATTGAAGAGAAGAAAGTTTAGTAAGAAGGAGACTGATTAGTAGAGCGTTCATGTAATCCTGATGGGAATGAATAAGTGCAAAAGTAAAAATTTTAACAGTTTCAAAGGTGAGAAAAGGACAGATTTTAGAGTTGTTTTCAAGATGCAGGTGACATGAATAAGTGATTGGATTTAGGGAACAAAGGAAAGTTCTGTGTCAAATATAACCCCCTGACCGTGAAAGTGCTGCTTGGGAGTTATTGTTGAACCACCCAAGGCAATTGTAGTATCAGGTATAGGTACAGTGTGGGAAATAAGTATTTGATCTCTAGCTGTTTTTGTAAGTTTGCCCACTGACAAAGACATAAACAGTCTATAATTTTAAGGGTAGGTTAATTTTAACACTGAGAGATAGAATATCCAAAAAAGATTCAAGAAAATCACATTGTATGAATTAGATAAATTTATTTGCATTTTGCTGTGAGAAATAAGTATTTGATCCTTCTGGGAAACAACACTTAATACTTGGTGACAAATCCCTTTTTGGCAAGCACAGCAGTCACAGCAGTCAATGATGAGGTTTGCACACGTCAGGAGGTATTTTGGTCCACTCCTCTTTGCAGATCATCTCTAAATCATTCAGATTTTGCGGCTGTCGCTTGACAACTCGGAGCTTCAACTCCCTCCATAAGTTTTCTATAGGATTAAGGTCTGGAGACTGCCTAGGCCACTCCATGACCTTACTGTGCTTCTTTTTGAGCCACTCCTTTGTTGCATTGGCTGTATGTTTTGGGTCATTGTCTTGCTGGAAGACCCAGCCATGACCCATCTTCAATGCTCTTACTGAGGGAAGAGGGTTGTTGACCAAAATCTCGCGATACATGACCCCATCCATCTTCCCTTCCGTACGGTGCAGTTGTCATATCCCCTTTGCAGAAAAGCACCCCCAAAGTATAATGTTTCCCCCACCATGCTTCATGGTTGAGACGATGTTCTTAGGGTTGTACTCATCATTCTTCTTCCTCCAAACACGGCGAGTTGAGTTAATGCCAAAGAGCTCAATTTTTGTCTCATATGACCACAGCACCTTCTCCCAATAACTCACAAAATCATCCAGGTGTTCATTGGCAAACTTCAGACGGGCCTGCACATGTGCCTTCTTGAACAGGGGAACCTTGCGGGCACTGCAGGATTTTAAACCTTTAAGGCACAATGTTTTAGGCTTTTCTCTCATCTTCCCCATGATAAAGGATACCCCACGAGGTGAGATTTGCATGGTGCCCCAGATCGATGTCAACTGACAGTCATTTTGTATTTCTTCCATTTTCTTACTATTTCACCAACAGTTGTCTCCTTCTCACCCAGCGTCTTACTTATTGTTTTGTAGCCTGTTCCAGCTTTGTGCAGGTCTATGATATTGTCCCTGACATCCTTAGAAAGCTCTTTGGTCTTGCCCATGTTGTAGAGGTTAGAATCTGACTGATTAATTGAGTCTGTGGACTGGAGTCTTTTATACAGGTGACCATGTAAGACAGCTGTCTTTAATGCAGGTAAAGAGTTGATTAGGAGCGTTTAACAGGTCTGTAGGAGCCAGAACTCATTATGGTTTGTAGGGGATCAAATACTTATTTCTCACTGCAAAATGCAAAAAAATGTATCTAATTTATACAATGTGATTTTCTTCATTTTTTGGGGGATATTCTATCTCTCAATGTTAAAATTAACCTACCCTTAAAATTATAGACTGTTCATGTCTTTGTCAGTGGGCAAACTTACGAAAACCGGAAGGGATCAAATACTTATTTTCCCCACTGTAGGTTGGAGGGAGTAATCATTGAGAAGTTCAGATTTTGGAGATATTCATTTTCAGATAGAGGGAGGACATGATGTTAGAGTCAGCAGACTGACAATCTCTGGTATTTTGTATTAAGGTGGGGTTGATGTCAGGTGAAGGGGTGTATAATTGTGTGTCATCAGCATGTACATGGTACTGGATACAAAATTGACTGATTGTTTTTCCAATAGGAACAGTTCATATTGAGAAGAGGAGGGGCCAAAGACTGAACCCCAACAGTAGGAACCCCTGACAGTAAGGGGAAGAGGTTAGGAATGAGAGCCAGCAAAAGATACAGTGAAGGTATGGTCAGAGATGTAGTAGGAAAACTAAAGAAAGGTAATTTGTTTGAGGCCTAGAGAGCGAAGCAAAATGAGCAGGAGCTGGTGATTCACATTGTCAAATGCAGCAGAGAGATCCAGGACTATCAGCAGGGAGTAGTGGCCATTAAATTGAGCTATTAATAGATCATTAGAGAGTTTTGTAAGGGCAATATCATAAAACAAAAGGGAGTAGACAAAAGAGTACAGATATAGGGCACAAGAGGGCACAAGTATATTAGTGCCAAAGCTATTTGCATGGAGCCAATGAATAGGATTCAGTACACATAGGGAGCATAATCATCCAAAGAAAATGTACTTAGTGAACCATAATAAAAGGCAATCTTTTTTTTGGAAATAAACAGCATGCAATTTATACAATTTAAAAACAGGGAAGCTAAAAAGTGGGAAACCAATGCTTGGCACCACAACTAGCATTTGCAGGAGGCAAATATAGAGATGTTTACATGGTCTTTGAAAAAATAGAACAACAGAACTGATGTAAAATGTATGTTACCAGGACCTGTATACGTAAATGAGTTCTGTATAGTCAAGTGAACCATGCAGCATAATGTGTATGGTTCTGGCAAATAGAGCTACAGACTGTCAATCGTAATAAGCATCATAGAATACAAATATTTTAAATATTGTGACAAAGTCACTGGCAAAGTACTAAAGGAGAGATATGTAGCACTGTGATTATTAGCTCTAGTAATTAAACATAGGAAAAGGGTTCCAGCACATGAAGGAATTAGAGCTAGGGTGATTAAACACCTGTAAAGAGGGAGGAGGTAAGAGGATAAATTCTCAGGCTTATCTCTGTAAGAGCATTTGGTGTGGGGTGGGTCAGGAGGCACAAGCTATGGAGCTGGTTTGTCATTAGAAGACAAGCTAAACATTGAGTTATTTGTTCCTGAAGTAGGTGGTTACCCGTAGCAACAAGGACTGTGTCATACATTATATTTTCTTTTTCCTGTAAGCCCGGGAAGGCCGTGTTTGTTTTGCTAACATTGCCATGGTTTATATAGTGCTCTTAATAAACCACAGATGATTTAAAGAGACAGTGTTCCTGTGTCTACCTCTATATGTTGCTGAGTGAGTGATCAACCACAATATATAAAAATGTTCATCTCTTGTAGAGTGTGATGCCAGGCCTCGACATGCATTTTGGCGAATAACCTTCTACTGGAATTTAATTTTAATATTTCCAGATGGTACTAACCTCTTCAGAGGCTTCGGCTGAAAAATGACAATTGAATTTTAATGCAGATAAATGTAAGGTAAAGAATTTTGGAAGAGGAAATAAGATGTACAATTATGTACTAAATTGTAAAATGCTGGGTAAAATTGTCACAGAAAAAATTGCGTGTATGCGTGGATGGAAAACTCAACTTTGGTGACCAGTGTCAGGTAGCTGCAGCCAAGGCTAATAAAATAATGAGATGTACTGAAAAAGGAATAGATGCTCAGGATGAGAACATAGTTTTGCCTCTATACAAGTCACTAGTGCAGCCAAACTTGTAGTATCCAGGAAGAAAAAGATTTTTCTACCACCAGGAGGTAAACAGTAACAATGCAGTGACATGACAAGAATCTGCCTAACTAATCATATCCTAAATAGTTGCAAGTCAAATTTATATATGAGATAGCCAAGATGACTTTCTATAAAATTATGGTAGTCTCATGTTGAATGAGGTGTCAAAATTTGACCTTTATCTATTGCCCGGGGTGGATGAGTGGATTGAGAGGCTGCAACAGACCCAGTACTTCACAAAGCTCGATCTAACCAAGTGTCACTGGCACATGCGGTCACCTACTTGAGCAGAAAACTTTCCATGGCAGTGAAAAATTATAGCATAGTGGAGAAGGAGTGCTTGGCCATTAAGTGGGCATTGGAATCCCTATGCTATTATTTACTGGGGCAACATTTCTGGCTGATGACAGACCACTCACCCCTGGTCTGGATGAAAAGTGCAAAGGAGAGGAATGCTCAAATCACCGATGGTTTCTGTCCTTGCAGAATTTTAGTTTTTCAGTGAAACATCGATCTGTGAAGTGAATGCGGATACCTGACCCGGGCACCCTGTATGGTGACAGGTGTTCAACCTCATAAGTTTGAATAGAATAGGGTACGTGAAGGGAATCACATGGTAGGGCCATTATGTATCCCTCAGAATGTGCTTGGAAGCATACTGAACAGCTGGAGTGCATTGTAATCACAGCCACAGCTGTTACCATGCAAAATAAAAGTAAGTGTGGGCTGGATATATTAAAAAATGACCATATGGCTCAGATAAAATATAAACAATAAACAAAAATCACAAACGACACACATCAGAGAGGTTCAAGGGCAAAAATGGGGGAGGGTAAACATACCCAACTTTTAAAGCCCCCTTACAGTGCAACAGTGACACAAATATAATTGAGAAAGGAACAATCTCACCATTTGTTGGAGTATAGCCTTACTCAAAGTAAAAGTGATCCCCAATTAGTCGATATTTCTTCCAGAAAGACACAATCCACAGAGGAGATGCAGCAGATGGGGGGAAAAAAATACCCACACAATACCCATAAGAAAAATATCTCATGTGTAGAAAGTTTCCCGGGGAACTATTGCACATGTCCCAAAAAGTTTCCCATTCCCTACGCGTTTCGTTAATTACTCATCAGGGGAGAGAAGGACAAGGGACTGCTCCACTGGCTCAGCAGGGAAAAACTCCTAAGAAAAGGAATAAGAAAATACATGTGCTATCTGCTCATACAAATGAGTGGCGTTTAAATATGCTCATTATTGGCACCACACCACGGACGAAAAACGTCACATCCAGTTATACCAGGGTGCATTAGGGCCTCCCCTTTTTCTTCCTTTCTTTCTATCTGGCTGTTCATCTGTGTACCTGCTAGTTAGCAGGTTCTTCTGCCACCTATCATGACCCTTGTCATTTAGCCCGCCACAACAACCACGTTAAAAAATTGTGTTTATTATACCCAGGGTTGTAGGACTGAAATTACAAAAAATATTTGGGGGCTGAGCAACCCATTTTTTTTGTAGGATTGCTATTTTTACCCCTTTAATCTACAAATCATGATATAACCCTTGTTTGTTTACAAGGTTATCCTTGGTTTATAACCAATATTTGAGATAAAGTGTCTTGACCAAACTTTATGGCTTGCATTGAATATTGCCATATTATTGTTTAAGTGGACATTATTCTATACTCTTCTTGTATTCATATTATGCTCATTCTCTCTCTGCACCTCCAGTCATTGGTTGGTGTTTCATGATTGGCGCCCTATGTTTATATATCTAATGGTTTTGTGTCCCTATTTGAAACGCAGGGCATCTAAGGCATTCCTTCCCCCGGCAGTGTAGGGGCGACACAGTGTGTGCAAGAATTGCCTGTGCGTTCCAGGTTGGAGCGCATCAAAACAGAGTGGACTTAATTGTCCCGCCCCTTTCGGTTTCTGCATGACGCGGGCCATCCTTGCGTTCCAGCTTGGAGGGCATGACATGTTATCCTCTGCGCCTTATGTTTTCTCACCGTGATGCGTCGTATGGCGCACCAGATGTGACCTTTTTCGTCCGTGGTGTGGCTCCAAGAATGTACTGTAAGGGTGCTTTAAAAGTATGGTACGTTTACCCTCCCCGTTTTTGCCCATGACCTTCTTTGATGTGTCGTTTGTGTTTTTTCTTTATTTTTTAGATTTTATCTGAGCCATATGGTCATTTTTTAATATATCTTCATTAAAAGTTACATTTTATTATACCTTCTGCTAGATACACAATTATACGGTTGGTAGCTTTACTGTTATATTTTAAGTGTGGACTGGGTCAAGTTATTTGAATAGTCAGGAAAACCTGTATTGAGCTTTTATTTTTGTAGAGATCTGTTGGATGGTAATGAGATGGATCTCTCCCACTAGTCCAGGTCTTACAAGTGGCCATGGCCACAGTTTTCATTTAAATCTGTAGTTTGTGTGTGTCAGTTTTGTGTTTGGAGCTCACATGTAGCCGAGCTGAATGCGTTATAGACATATGCCTGGCTGTTTGAATCTAAAAGACCAGAGCCGGCGACGTGAACAACCACAATAGCACCAGAGAACCTACGATGGGTGTAAGTGCTAGCGGCACTGGAGTTTATTTACCTGTTCCCGACTGCAAACCGGAGATGAGCAATTTCATGTGTGTAGTCTTTGAACAATAAATGACATTTGATTTAACGTGCTTGTGTCACTGTCTCACTAAATTCACTGGCGGAAACGCAGCTGCCTTACAACATACAAATATAGCACATTTGGGTTAGTTACTGTAATTACTGGTGCACACAAACGTGTAGTAGAGTTGAATTGTTGACTTGTGCACACATACATGTAGTAGTGTTGAGTTGTTGACAAGTGCACATACTGATGTAGCAGAGTTAAGTTGGTGACTGATGCACACATAGTCATGGCCAAAAGTGTTGGCACCCTTGAAACTGTTTCAGAAAATGCAGTATTTCTCCCAGAAAATGATTGCAATTACACATGTTTTGTTTTCCGCAGGTTTATTTTTTTGTGTGTATTTGAACAACACAAAAAAAAACAGAGAAAAAAATACAAATTGGACATAATTTCATACAAAACCCCCAAAATGGGCAGACAAAATTGTTGATACCTTTCCAAAAATGTGGGTAAACATATTTGTTTCAAGCATAGATCCATATAGATTCAAAGAAACAATGGACTGGCTTGACAAATGTATATTAAAATTTATTCATTTCCTTTTTTCAAAATGTTTAAAACATGTAGAGCAAATTAATAAAGAATTCATACTGCTGCCACGTTTCTAAAAACAAGTGATCTTACTCATAGTGCATGAAAAAGAGGAATATTATACCATTAAAATACCTTTTGCTTATAAGTAACACATACGTTCGTTAATTAGTCTAAATTAAATTTGCAAATAGCACACATTTGGTATAATGGTAGAATCAAATGAGGTAATATCAATAACATTAACATGAGAAATTTGATTATAGGAAGTTTCACCCCCAGCAGTTCGCCCCCAGCAATTTGCCCCCAACAGTTCGCCCCCATCTGTTCGCCCCCAGGTACGTTTCGCGCCTGCACATTCCGCCCCTATCATTTCACCCCCAGGAAGATCCGCCCCAGCACGTTTCGCCCCCTAACTGGGGCGAACTGGGGGCGATATGTGCAGGGGTGAAATGTGCGGGGGCAAAACATCTTGGGGGCCAAAGGCTGGGGATGAAATGTGCGGGGGTGAAATGTACCCGGGGGCGAATTGCTGGGGGCAAACTGCTGGGGGCGAAGCATCCAATTCCCGAGAAATTTACCATTTTTAATATTAATATAATTTAGTTAGAGAGGAGAAAATTGCATAAGATCGCAGAATTGAAGATTTGGGTTGGTTATTGACACATACAGGCGTGTGCACACTATAATCTTGTTTGTACAAGTCTCTTCTCGCCAGGCCAAATTGTTACAGGCTGCTCTGTGAGTCAAATATAAATAGCTATAAAGTATCAAAGAGCAGTCTAAAGAGACCACAGAAAAACTAATGGAATCCACCCCATTGGTAGAGGTGGTACAATAAGCTTTCAGAGCCCTATGAATAAAAAACACAACATTTCCCCTATCATTGGTTGGATTTAAAAGAAAAAGTAAAGATCAGAAGAAAAGAGTGAATTAAATGTATAAAAACTAAGCATTTTTGAGTTGCTGATAGGTGTTTTTTTAATAGTTTACCTGTCAGTGTTATACTATAGGTCGTTTATAAGATTTTGCCTTTGGCAGGGTCTAATAAACATCGGTATACAACAGTCATAGAGCCATTTTTAGACCTGCAGGTGCTTTAGAATTTCACAAAAACAGAAAAATGTTTATTTTGCCTTGAGCTCCCCTTGTGCATATCTCCAATATAGGTTGAAGAATCCACAAATGTTGCTCACAGAAGAAAGTCTGGGGTGGAATCAACGTTCGTTCTCAGGAAGATAATGGTAAGTGGTTCGGCACTCAACTCCAAAATGATGTTAAAAATAATATATCTTTATTCAATCCATAATGTGTTAAATAACAATCACACAGTTAAAAAGAGGACATACTGAAGGAAAAAAAGAGCTAAGAGCCAATGTGTTTTGAACCAGTGTGTTTAAATGTTTCTCACACATGGCATAATCAGAAAGGTACTAACTTGCTTATACACGTGCAACCTGTTTATCGCTTAAGTGTGAAACATATCTTTAATTAGTGTGCAAGCCATTATCCCTTAGAGCATAACAAGACTGGAGAAATAAATATCACCTTGACATACTCAAACATCAAAAATTGCAAATACATTATTTATAAATTATTCTAATACATACGTGTGATATGTGATAAAGTGTTGAGAAGTTGCTGAAAAGGTGAGACTATCGGAATTAATTAGGTCTCTTATAGGTTCACCTATTCTTTTACTGAAAGTTTGGGTGGCACATCCTAAATTTTGAAAGTTGAATTGTTCACACTGAATAATGTAGACAACATGTGTTGTACTTCACTTAAAGGATTATTCCCAAATCCAAGATCCTATCCCAATATTTAGTAGGTGTAGTAATAATAATAATATTAGCAATTACCTCCAATTAGAAATGTAGTATAGTATTTTTGATTCGCTATGCCACTTACCTCATGTGCAGGCAAGACAGGACCTTAGGTATCCACGGTTACGACCACTAGCAGCTAGCTAACTGTCACTTTATCAGTGGACATAACCATAGATACCCAAGGTCCTGCAATGCCTGCACATGAGGAAAGAGACATAGCGAATCAAAAATACTATACTACATTTCTAATTGTAGGTATATGCTAATATTATTATTATTTACACCTACTACATATTGGGTTAGGATCTTGGAGATGGGAATACCCCTTTAATGAAATGTGATATTATTTGGTGTTATGTGGTGAAAAAAAATCTTGATTTTTATAAAATGTTTCCATAATCCACATTGTGCTCTACCACATCTAAAAAACTCTTTATTTTTAACCAATTTTTCATGTGTTTAGAAGATGGTGTGTATAAACTGACTGACATGATATTTCCCACAGCACCTCCCTCCATTAACCAAAAAATTGCAATCTGGTTTCAAATTGTAGCAAGGTCTTTGTTCTTAAGCAGAGTGAGTAAATGTTTTCTTATCATTTTGTAATCATAGGATAGTTGTGACCAGAGATAAAGATGATCTTTTGAAATTCAACACGAGTTTGACACGTGTGCTCTAAGAAATAATGGCTTGGACCCTATTAATAATGTGTTTCACACTTGAGGGGTATACCATTCACAAGTATATAAGCAGGTTATTTCTATACTGAGTATGCCATGCACATCAGTTTGAAAAGTGTGGGTTACATTAGCTTTTTTTTTCAGGACATACTGTTTATAATTGTGTGGCTGTTTTTAGCACCATATGGTGCTAATTGTGGAGTTGAGTTGCTTTAGAAACCCATTTTTACCCAACGATCATGCTATTGGGGGCCTGTTGGGGTGGCAGAAGAAGTGTTCTCCTTCTGTCAGACTTCTTAGATGCCACATTCATATTTAATGAGTTAAAATATTGACACCTCAATGTGTATACATGTTTTTCAGATGTATATTATAATCAAACATAACATATACATACATCTTGCTGTGCATTGGGGTTAAATATTATTATTTTCTGCTATGATACGAAATCCAGAAGAAGTCTTTTACGGGTGCTGGCAAACATACTTTTTGATGGATGATATCTAAATGATGAAAAAAGCACTTTCAATAAAAAAAAAAGTATTCAGTGTTAATTTATTTTGTGTGGTTTGTAAATGAAAGTAAATGTATTTTTTACCTCCTATGGAGATCAGCATCTTTTTTCAACTGCTATCAGACAATTCAGTATTATTTATTAATACATATTATTAATTTTCTGTCAATGAATTTTGAAAGACCCCTTGCACAGTCTGACACATGGGTGAAAATTTGCATGCAACAAAATAAATTTACAACAAGCTGAAGCAAGATGTAAATGTGTGAATAAATAAAACCATTGCTATAAGTTAATTGTTGGATCATGACCATGAAGTCATATATACTTTTTCAGTTTAAAAAAAACATAAAAATGGAAGACATTTCTCACCATCTATAATTTTATAAATATAAGTTATGCTAGGCGTAAAAAGAAAGAATTGAAAAAAAAAACTTGCCACTTCTACTAAATTGGAGAATATTTTGAATATATTTATGTAAAGTGAAGGCAATCCAAAAAGTGAAGATGTTTTGGTCATGTGACCTTCATCAGTATAACAGATTGCACAAGACAGAACGCTGTCGCTAACGTTGTGGGTGAGCAGTGTGCACTGCAATGGCAGGAAGCATATAGGGCGTTGAACAAACACAGATAGTGCACAGTGTCTGTCTTACAACCTATTAGTGACGCCCATACTATTAGATTAGGCGGGCTGCCTAGCACTGCATAAGAGCACACCATGAGCACAGACACCCGAGTTTATAAGACCAATATTTATGAGCCTGGCTGCACCCTGAAAATAATGAACGTGCAAAAAATATATATATTATACATGAAGTGTTGTTCGATAATTTGGCCAAAAACTGCAAGCTCGCAACCACTAATAGGCTCTAAGCCAAACACTGTGCACTACGTGTTTGACCATCGCCCCCTATATAAGCCTTTTTTATGTGCAATCTTAAGCCTGCGTGCCCATTATGCGTTTTTCTAGCATTTTTGCCGCGGAATTTCCGCAACGAAAATGCTTTAAAAACGCTTGTTAATACTTGCCCCATGGTCCCCAATAATAATCCTCACGTGCCGTGCACATGCTGCGGAAATTTCCGCTGCGGATTATTATTGCAGAAAAATATGCATCGTGACCCTTAATTTAGTGGATATGCAGCGTAATTGCCGCCATTGACTTGCATTAAAAAGCATATTATCCGTGTCATCACATTTGCACACACGGATATTAGGCGATTCTATGTGCGGATGGTACTCGGGTCTGGAGAAGAGGAGACTCTTCTCCAGAACCGGGTACCATAGAACCTGTAAAAAAAAGAATTTAAAATAACAAATAAAGATTATACTTACCTTCCGATGTCCTCCGGTCTCCTCAGCGATACGTCCGGTCTGTTGTATGGGTCGCGGTGGTGTGAGGACCTTCTATGTCGTCATTTAGTCATGTGACGGTCACGCGACCGCTGACGTCGGCGGTTGCGTAACTTGTCACATGACTCGATGACGTCATAACAGGTCCTTTCACACCACCGTGACCCATAGAACACACCAGACGGAGAGGAGATAATACCGGGGGCCATCGGAAGGTAAGTATAATCTTTATTTTTTAATTTTTAAAATCCTTACTCTTTTTTCCTAACTATTACTTGGTCAAACTATATAAATCCATGCCGGTTGCATGGATTTATATAGTGTGACCAAGTTGTCAAGCACTTTTCCAAGTGATGCTAAAATCGCTTAGAAAAGTGCTTGATAACCCACATGCAGAAATGAATGCAAAACTGCTTGACAAACGCTTCTACCTGGCAGGAAAAACGCATGTGAAATTCACATGTGTTTTTCCTGCCAGGGAGAAGAGGAAAAAATATGCAGCATTTCTGCATCGTGGGCACTTAGCCTAATACTAAGCAATCACCCCCTTCATGTACTGGTAGGTTGTGAGTGGTTGTCTCATCAGTAGTGTTGAGCGATACCTTCCGATATCAGGAAATATCGTATCGGATTGGATCGGGCCGATACCCAAAAAGTATCGGATATCGCCGATTCCGATACCGGAAACCAATGCAAGTCAATGGGACACAAATATCGGAATGAAAATAAACCCTTTCTTTCCTTGTAGGTTAATTCTACATGAAGTAAAACAACTAAGAATAATGTAGAATGACATGAAAAGCCGGCAATTCATCAGCGGCATTCACCGGTACCCGACAATTTACAACAGAAAGAATAGAGCTTCACACATAGATTAGATAGATAGAAACATGTCAGTCACATATATATGAAGTACAGTGACAGTGTTGCTTACTGTACTTGTCATTTAGTGTAAAGGATTTATTAAAAAAAATATTAGTGTTTTCGTGCACCGTCTCTTTAAAAAAGCCGGCCGGCAATTCAGCATCTGTACCCGACAATTTATAACAGACAGAATAGAGCTTCACACATAGATTAGATAGATAGAAACATGTCAGTCACATATATAAGAAGTACAGTGACAGTGTTGCTTACAGAACTTGTCATTTAGTGTAAAGGATTTATTTAAAAAAATAATAGTGTTTTCATGCACCGTCTCTTTAAGAAAGCCGGCCGGCAATTCAGCATCTGTACCCGACAATTTAGAATAGAAGGAATAGAGAATCACACATAGATTAGATAGATAGAAACATGTCAGTCACATATATATGAAGTACAGTGACAGTGTTGCTTACTGTACTTGTCATTTAGTGTAAAGGATTTATTAAAAAAAATAATAGTGTTTTCATGCACCGTCTCTTTAAAAAAGCTGGCCGGCAATTCAGCATCTGTACCCGACAATTTATAACAGACAGAATAGAGCTTCACACATAGATTAGATAGATAGAAACATGTCAGTCACATATATAAGAAGTACAGTGACAGTGTTGCTTACAGAACTTGTCATTTAGTGTAAAGGATTTATTTAAAAAAATAATAGTGTTTTCATGCACCGTCTCTTTAAGAAAGCCGGCCGGCAATTCAGCATCTGTACCCGACAATTTAGAATAGAAGGAATAGAGAATCACACATAGATTAGATAGATAGAAACATGTCAGTCACATATATATGAAGTACAGTGACAGTGTTGATTACTGTACTTGTCATTTAGTGTTAAAATAAAGGATTTATTTAAAAAAAAATTGGCGTGGGGTTCCCCTTAATTTTAGGCTCTAGCGGAGGTTAAGCAGACAGCTGGGGCAAATGTTTGAAGCCTGGGAAGGGGGTAATACCCACGGAGCTTCCCAGGCTACTAATATCAGCCCCCAGCTGAATACCTAGCCTTTACTAGCTATTAAAATGGGGGACCCCCCCAAAAAAATGACGTGGGGTCCCCCCTAATTTAATAGCTAGCACAGGCTAGGCAGACAGCTGGGGGCTGATATTAATAGCCCAGGAAGGGTGCCATGAATATTGGCCCCCTCCCAGGCTAGAAACACCAGCCGTCAGCCGCCCCAGAAATGGCGCATCCATAGGATGCGCCAATTCTGGCACTTAGCCTCGCTCTTCCACGCTGCCCTGGTGCGGTGGCAGGGGGTAATAGGGTTGGGGTTGATGTCAGCTTATAATGCCAGCTGACATCAAGCCCAGGTTAGTAATGGAGAGGCGTCTATAAGACACCCCCATTACTAACCCCATAGTCAAAGTTAAAAGAAAACACAAACACCCAGAGTAAAGTCCTTTAATTGAAATAAAGACACAATCCTTTATTGTTCTAAATTAAACCATACTTACCATCACGCCCATTCCAGCTGAAGCCAACGATCTCCTGTAATAAAAGAAAAATAATAAAGCAACCTCATCCTTACCTTTCGATGGTTCCCAGGACAGCTCCAGCTCTGCTACATCGAGATGACAGGCTGGACCGCAGCAGAAAGCTGCCATCCAGCCTATCATCCCGCAGACACTGAGAAGCGCAGGCATGCTTGCGCTCCTCAGTGTCTCTCTGTGACGTCATCCAGATGAGCCGAGTTCATGTCCAATGAACTCAGCTCACCTCATGCACGTCACTGACAGCGTGGGAAAATTCTCCTGCACTCAGCGCTTCAGCGTGAGAATTCTCCCACGCTGTCAGTGACATACATGAGGTGAGGTCATGTCCAATGAACTCAGCTCACCTCATGCACGTCACTGACAGCGTGGGAAAATTCTCACGCTGAAGTGCTGAGTGCAGGAGAATTTTCCCACGCTGTCAGTGACGTACATGAAGTGAGCGGAGTTCATTGGACATGACCTCGGCTCATCTGGATGCCGTCACAGCCAGACACTGAGGAGTGGAAGTATGCCTGCGCTTCTCAGTGTCTGCGGGATGACAGGATGGATGGCAGCGTTCTGCTGCGGTCCAGCCTGTCATCTCGATGTAGCAGAGCTGAAGCTGTCGTGGGAGCCATGGAAAGGTAAGGATGAGGTTGCTTTATTATTTTACTTTTATTGCAGGAGATCGTTGGCTTCAGCTGGAATGGGCGTGGTGGTAAGTATGGTTTAATTTAGAACAATAAAGAATTGTGTGTTTATTTCAATTAAAGGACTTTTTTCTGGGTGTTGTGTTTTTTTAAATACTTTACTAGAAATTCATGGTGGTCATGTCTAATATTGGCGTGACCCCATGAATTTTGGGCTTAGGGCCAGCTGATAATGCCAAGCTGGCCTTAACCCCTTTATTACCCAGTGAGCCACCGCACCAGGGCCCTGGATGAGTTGGGTACAGCGCCAGAAGATGGCGCTTCTATGAACGCGCCATTTTCTGGGGCGGCTGCGGACTGCAATTTGCAGCGGGGGTGGCCCAGAAAGCTTGGGTCTCCCTGCGCTGCGGATTCCAGCCCCCAGCTGCCTAGTTGTATCTGGCTGGGCACAAAAATAGGGCGAAGCCCCACGCATTTTTTTTTAAAATTATTTCATGAAATTCATGGAATAATTAAGAAAAAAAGGGCTTCCCTATATTGTTGTGTCCAACCAGGTACAAATAGGCAGCTGGTGGTTGGGGGCAGCCCATTCCTGCCTGCTGTACCTGGCTGGACACAAATATAGTGCGAAGCCCCACGTCAATTTTTTTTAAATTATTTCATGGAATAATTTTTTTAAAAAAGGGCTTCCCTATATTGTTGTGTCCGGCCAGGTACAAATAGGCAGCTGGTGGTTGGGGGCAGCCTGTTCCTGCCTGCTGTACCTGGCTGGACACAAATATAGGGCGAAGCCCCACGTCAATTTTTTTTAAAATAAGTCCTTTATTTTAACACTAAATGACATTTGAGGAGTTAATAAAGATGCAGTCCCTAAATTATTATTTATTTTTTAATTAATTTTTCCCAAAACTTTTGACGTGGGCTTCGCCATATTTTTGTATGCCAGCCAGGTACAGCATCCAGCTTCTATGAACGCGCCATTTTCCGGGGTGGCTGCGCACTGCAATTTTCAGCGGGGGGAGGGGGGGGGCAGAAAGCTTGGGCCTCCCTGCGCTGCAGATTCCATCCCCCAGCTGCCTAGTTGTACCTGGCTGGACACAAAAATAGGGAGAAGCTTCACGTATTTTTTTTTTTTAATTATTTCATGAAATTCATGAAATAATTAAGAAAAAAAGGGCTTCCCTATATTGTTGTGTCCAACCAGGTACAAATAGGCAGCTGGTGGTTGGGGGCAGCCCGTTCCTGCCTGCTGTACCTGGCTGGACACAAATATAGTGCGAAGCCCCACGTCAATTTTTTTTAAATCATTTCAGGAAATTCATGAAATAATTTAAAAAAATTGATGTGGGGCTTCGCCCTATATTTGTGTCCAGTCAGGTACAGCAGGCAGGAACGGGCTGCCCCCAACCACCAGCAGCCTATTTGTACCTAGCCGGACACAACAATATAGGGAAGCCCTTTTTTTCTGAATTATTCCATGAATTTAAAAAAAAAAAAACGTGGAGCTTCGCCCTATTTTTGTGTCCAGCCAGGTACAACTAGGCAGCTGGGGGCTGGAATCTGCAGCGCAGGGAGGCCCAAGCTTTCTGGGCCCCACCCGCTGCAAATTGCAGTCCGCAGCCGCCCCGGAAAATGGCGCGTTCATAGAAGCGCCATCTTCTGGCGCTGTACCCAACTCATCCAGGGCCCTGATGCGGTGGCTCACTGGGTAATAAAGGGGTTAAGGCCAGCTTGGCATTATCAGCTGGCCCTAAGCCCGAAATTCATGGGGTCACGCCAATATTAGACATGACCACCATGAATTTCTAGTAAAGTATTTAAAAAAAACACAAACACCCAGAAAAAAGTCCTTTAATTGAAATAAACACACAATTCTTTATTGTTCTAAATTAAACCATACTTACCATCACGCCCATTCCAGCTGAAGCCAACGATCTCCTGCAATAAAAGAAAAATAATAAAGCAACCTCATCCTTACCTTTCCATGGCTCCCACGACGGCTCCAGCTCTGCTACATCGAGATGACAGGCTGGACCGCAGCAGAACGCTGCCATCCAGCCTGTCATCCCGCAGACACTGAGAAGCGCAGGCATACTTCCACTCCTCAGTGTCTGGCTGTGACGGCATCCAGATGAGCCGACAATGAACTCGGCTCACCTCATGTACGTCACTGACAGCGTGGGAGAATTCTCCTGCACTCAGCGCTTCAGCGTGAGAATTTTCCCACGCTGTCAGTGACGTGCATGAGGTGAGGTCATGTCCCATGAACTCGGCGCACCTCATGCACGTCACTGACAGCGTGGGAGAATTCTCACGCTGAAGCGCTGAGTGCAGGAGAATTTTCCCACGCTGTCAGTGACGTGCATGAGGTGAGCTGAGTTCATTGGACATGACCTCGGCTCATCTGGATGACGTCACAGAAAGACACTGAGGAGCGCAAGCAAGCCTGCGCTTCTCAGTGTCCGCGGGATGACAGGCTGGATGGCAGCGTTCTGCTGCGGTCCAGCCTGTCATCTCGATGTAGCAGAGCTGAAGCTGTCCTGGGAACCATGGAAAGGTAAGGATGAGGTTGCTTTATTATTTTACTTTTATTGCAGGAGATCGTTGGCTTCAGCTGGAATGGGTGTGGCGGTAAGTATGGTTTAATTTAGAACAATAAAGAATTGTGTCTTTATTTCAATTAAAGGACTTTTTTCTGGGTGTTTGTGTTTTTTTTAAATACTTTACTAGAAATTCATGGCGGTCATGTCTAATATTGGCGTGACCCCATGAATTTCGGGCTTAGGGCCAGCTGATAATGCCAAGCTGGCCTTAACCCCTTTATTACCCAGTGAGCCACCGCACCAGGGCCCTGGATGAGTTGGGTACAGCGCCAGAAGATGGCGCTTCTATGAACGCGCCATTTTCCGGGGCGGCTGAGGACTGCAATTTGCAGCGGGTGGGACCCAGAAAGCTTGGGTCTCCCTGCGCTGCAGATTCCAGCCCCCAGCTGCCTAGTTGTACCTGGCTGGACACAAAAATAGGGCGAAGCGCCACACATTTTTTTTTTTAATTATTTCATGAAATTCATGGAATAATTAAGAAAAAAAGGGCTTCCCTATATTGTTGTGTCCGGCTAGGTACAAATAGGCAGCTGGTGGTTGGGGGCAGCCCGTTCCTGCCTGCTGTACCTGGCTGGACACAATTATAGGGCGAAGCCCCACATAATTTTTTTTTAATTATTTCATGAATTTCCTGAAATAATTAAAAAAAAATTGACGTGGGGCTTCACACTATATTTGTGTCCAGCCAGGTACAGCAGGCAGGAACGGGCTGCCCCCAACCACCAGCTGCCTATTTGTACCTAGCCGGACACAACAATATAGGGAAGCCCTTTTTTTCTTAATTATTCCATGAATTTCATGAAATAATTAAAAAAAAAAAAACGTGGAGCTTCTCCCTATTTTTGTGTCCAGCCAGGTACAACTAGGCAGCTGGGGGATGGAATCTGCAGCGCAGGGAGGCCCAAGCTTTTTGCCCTCCCCCCCCCCGCTGAAAATTGCAGTCCGCGGCCGCCCCGGAAAATGGCGCGTTCATAGAAGCTGGATGCTGTACCTGGCTGGCATACAAAAATATGGCGAAGCCCACGTCAAAAGTTTTGGGAAAAATTTATTAAAAAATAAATAATAATTTAGGGACTGCATCTTTATTAAGTCCTCAAATGTCATTTAGTGTTAAAATAAAGGATTTATTTAAAAAAAAAATGGCGTGGGATCCCCCATAATTTTAGTCTCTAGCGGAGGTTAAGCAGACGGCTGGGGCAGATGTTTGAAGCCTGGGAAGGGGGTAAAACCCACGGAGCTTCCCAGGCTACTAATATCAGCCCCCAGCTGAATACCTAGCCTTTACTAGCTATTAAAATGGGGGACCCCCCAAAAAAAAATGACGTGGGGTCCCCTCTATTTTAATAGCTAGCAAAGGCTAGGCAGACAGCTGGGGGCTGATATTAATAGCTCAGGAAGGGTGCCATGAATATTGGCCCCCTCCCAGGCTAGAAACACCAGCCGTCAGCCGCCCCAGAAATGGCGCATCCATAGGATGCGCCAATTCTGGCACTTAGCCTCGCTCTTCCACGCTGCCCTGGTGCGGTGGCAGGGGGTAATAGTGGTGGGGTTCATGTCAGCGCCAGCTGCCATGAAGCCCAGGTTAGTAATGATGGCCGTCTATATGACACCCCCATTACTAACCTACAAAGTGTTAAAAAGAAAAAACACACTACACCCAGAAAAAAATAATTTATTTGAAATAAAACACCATTTTATTTAATTCTTAGTTTACTAAAAAAAAAATAGTTACCTGTCCACGTTCCTGCGCTGATCTCCCATGCACAGCTGTCACATCTGGAGATGGTGACAGCTGTGCATGGCTGCTGTAAGCTCACGCTGCCGGGAACACGTCCGCTCCCGGCAGCGGGAGCCACTGACTGAGGTCACCGGAGTGCATTCAGGCAGCGCAGCTCCGGAGACCTCCTTTACGGCAGTGCTGTACCGTGGGAATTTCTCACGATACAGCAGTGCCGTAAAGGAGCTAACCGGAGCAGCGCTGCCTGAACTCCGGTGAACCCTTACGGCCCCGTCATTCTAGCGGCGGCAGCGGTTCAGAGCGGTCACATTCTATGTGGCTGCTCTGAACTGGAGATCTTCGTGGGACACTCGTGGACTACTACGGAGGGGTAAGGATAAGGTTGTGGTTTATTATTTTAGATTTTATTACAGGAGATCGATGGCTTCGGGGAATTAGGTGTCTAGGTGAGTATAGGTGTAGTTTTTTATTTTTTACTTTATTTTAGGTGGCGATCGGCGGGGACAGGTAATGTATGAACTAATTTCTTTTAGGTAACCACTGGCCACCAATGACATGTATTTAACATTTATTGGGGACACAGTAGGGCAATTTAAATAGCAGGATCAGGCTGATGGGAACTACTGCTCCCATCGAGCTGATCCTGCTGGCAGGAGTGGACGGGGGACAGACATAGGCCGATGGGAGTAGTAGTGTCACATCGGCCTATGTCTGCCCGCACACACACCCGCACACACACCCGCACACACACACCCCGCACACACACCCGCACACACACCCGCACACACACCCCGCACACACACCCCGCACACACACACACCCCGCACACACTAATCATGACGGGTCTGGGAGGTGAGGCTGACCTGTGCGGCCGTGGGAAAGTTGATGTGAGTTCATGCAGTCAAGCATGAACTCACATGAACCCTCTGAGGGCACCGCGGCTACTTCAAATGAACAGCTGATCGGCATCACCTGATACCTCAGCTGTTCATTTGAAATAACCGGCGGGAAAGCGCAGCACAGAACGGGAAAGCCGGCGGTGAAGTCTTTTCACTGCCGGCTTCCCCGCCCGGGTCCTTCGCTCCTTGGTGCTGCGCTCCCCGCCCGGTCCTAATTTACGATCGGGATGGGAGGTGGCGAGGGGAGCGGAGGATCGGGGTGGGAGGCTGCGGGGAAGCAGTATGGGGCTGCGTGATTGTTTAAAAGCCGGCGGCTTTTTACCGCGCGCCGGCTTTTAAACAATCAGGAGAATTCTCCCACGCTGGGATGGCATTCTGATGACAAGCTGGATCGCGCTGCCATCCAACTTGTCATCCTTCACAGACACTGCAGAGCGCAGGCATTATGGGAACTTCCGATTCCGGTATTCGATATTATAAAAGTATCGGAATTAAGTATCGGAATTCCGATACAGTGAATATCGGCCGATACCCGATATTTCAGTATCGGAATGCTCAACACTACTCATCAGTAATTTGCACCTGTGTTACCACCATCTTTATTATATTGGTTTGATGCATCCTGCATTTGTTTTGAGACCTGGGCAGGTAAATACTGCTACCATTTTTTTCTGTGTTAATACGAAAAAATCCCAGCCAAACAATGCCAAAGCACAGTGCTCAAATTATGCAAAACAACTAATACCAATATATAGTGAAGCAATTAACAACATACAATGCCCAAATATGTACCAACAATCCCATCCCATTAATACCAGTATACACTGATCCAAAATACCAAATAATACAGAACTAAACCACTATACAAGGCTAATATAATATCAAATTCCAGAGCACAAATAATAGCAACATATAGTTCTCAGATATGTACCAAACAAAACCCAGCCAACTAGTGCCCAAATAATATGAATATTCAGTGCCCAAATATTACCAACCAAATAATAGCAATATACAGTGGCCAAGAATACCAAATACCAACATAATGAGCCAAACAATATATGTACAAATCATAACAAATACTATTACCACAACACCAAGGGTGCTGGTACGAATAACACCAAATACCAATACTGTGCATTATACTGGGAGTTTATTATTTATATGGTAAATGTGTGTAAATAATCCATCTACTGTATATAACAATTGATATACTATAGCTACACATAAAAAAACAACATTAAACACAATTGTATTAAAAGGGTTTTCCCACAAACAAAAGTTCACTTTAATCAATGGATTTTACAAAAACAATAATTTCCACAATCGGATGTATTTAAATAAAATGTTCCTGTGCTGAGGCAGGGGAGGAGAAAAAAAGTATAGAGATATTACAGTATGGGTTCGCAAATGATTCTTTCTTTGAAGTAAAACAATGTTTAAAAACAGGTAGGGAAATGTTTTACCTCACAGTCACAAAAAGAATCAGCTATGATCCCCTGTTGTTATTCTGTATACTCTTTTGTGTCCTCCCCTGCCCAGGAGATATGGTATGATCAGACCATTTCCCTGCACGGTCAGACGGCCATTACACTGTAGACAGCAGGGGCACATTTATAAGATTATCTCAGCACAGGAACATTTTATTTAATCACATCCAATTGTGGAAATTATTATTATTCCAAGATCTATTGATTAAAATCAACTTTTGTTCATGGGAAAACCCTTTTAAGTTCGAAAAGCCGCAGACACAAGGCAAGATTAAAAGCATTTAAAATCATATTAAATTTGCAAAAGGTCTATAAAGAGATACTAAACAAGGCACTTAGCAAATAAACATGTCTCAAATTAAATGTAGGGATAATAATGCTCAGCTCACTGTAAAATGACAACAATCTATCATAACAATTTAAAGTATCAAAGTAAATATTGCAAATAATACTAATAACTCCTTGTGCTACATCCTTACAAATAACGTGACTTTCAGAAAAATAGAAAATGAGTATCCTTTGTGACACTGCAATGAGGAAATCCTATATAGGGGTATGTGCTGGCTAGATGGCTCAATGTCAATGTGGTAGCAGTGCATGGTAATTCAAATCCTTACTGCCAGGTTTCCCTACAGATTGTTCTTTCCAATTTGTAGAGACAGATTAAAGGTCCCCTTTAAGTGTGAGCATTAAGTACACAGCCTTGTGGAGTATTCAATTATTGTATTATATTGCTATTTCAAGGTTTCTGAAGATAAATGATAATATCCTTGGTTTTTATATGTTTGTACCATTTGATTTAACATGTAATGTTTTCCAAATTATTTTCTTTAAATATCTTATCTAATCAAACAAAGGACCTGTTCAATTTGTGGTTGTGTTTGAGTTTATGGTAAATGTGAATGTATCAAACATGTATTACAAATTACTTTAAGCACTATAGGATAAAGCTGTTTCATACAGCAACAATGTATTTCAATACATAACAATACAGAACAGTGTTTTCAGTGGAAGATGAATGCAGTGAATTGTCTAAATTAATAATCTCTTTTTTTTTTGCCTAGCTACCCATATTACTTGATGGTTTTATTATTTATTTATGCAGGCTGAAAGTCAAAAATCTATAGAAAAACTAAGCATGTTTTATGTTGAAATTTTTAACTTGAGTTTTACTTATAATAACAAACAAAATTAATGAGTTCTGGTAAGAAAAATGCCATAGACAAAGGTTATTGGTTGCAGCTGTTCATGAGGGGTCAACATTAATATAGCTTTCTCCCTAATTAGTTCAACAAATGAGTAATAGAATAATCAAAGAAGGATATTAAAAGAGAAAACTGAAGTGAAAAGGGGCTTTTTGCTTAGCTTGAGGAATGTGAATAGTGAAAGTGGCTATACTAGTTAGTAACAAATCTTCCTTATACTATTATTTTCTTAAATGATCAATTCATACATGAAAAATCATCAAATGTGTTTATGGTATAACTATACAAGTATAGCTCTTAACATATCTTCTTGACTTGACTTCAAGACCTCAATTACCTCAAACCAAGTAATAGATTCAAAAGGTGATTGTCTTTTTATCATTCTAGGCCGATCAGACACGTAAGGTGCATGTATTATATGTACACCATCCATAAATAAAAGGTTGAAGCTGTGAGTGGTCTATTGTTAGCTAATAGCATCCATAGACAAACTGTATATTTAACAATGCAAGCACTGCATTGTGAAAGGAAACACATGTTGGCAGTAGCCATTCAATAACATTCTTTATATATACAGCTACTTTGATTGGAAAACCCCTGCATTTGTCCTAAATCCATTTTTAACAACTTGTATCTGGTTATACAGTATATTGGTCACAAATGTATTGTTGTAGGTAATATACTCTGCTATGGCTCAATGTGGACCACTCCCCAGGAAACCTACATATTTTAATAGAATGCATAGACCAAGGTATTCTTGATTACATGACCTCATGTGGGGGCAGAGTGTCTGATTCCTGGGATGCATCACTTGCTCATCAGCTTATTGTACCGTCAATATAATCAGTGTTTTATCAGCAGAAGCTTATCACTGCTGGACTAGGTGTCTCCTGCAAGTCAGACCAGCCAATCTGTGTAAAGTAGCACACACCACTGAGTAGCAACATGGTGACAATGCATAGTGTACACAGGGACTGCCAATTAATGATGTGGATGGGGTTATAAACAGCTCAGCATTCTGACTACTGCTACATCTACAGCAGCGAATACAAGGATTCTATCAAAGCTACATTAAGAAGTCCAGTAAGTGATACATTGCTGGAATCAGACCAGACTCTGCCCCTACATCATGTAGCTCTCAGATTCCATAGCAAAACCCTACTGATATATTCCCTTTAATGTCCATGATGGACATGACTCGCCCCCTGGGCCAGTGCTATAGTGCGGCGCGCGCGCGCGCGGGGGATACCCGGAGCCGGATCCGATGGGGGTAGTAGTCTTCGTGTGGCGGTGACCCGGTCCGCGCCCAGGGTGGTCAAACTAAGTGGCAGTTATTGGTATGATGGTATTAGTGTCCGACTACGCCACCCGTTGAATGCGGTTATGAAACCGCCGCTGCAGGGCAGACCGCTGAGGCCGGTGGTATAGGTGTGCAGCAATGTTGATATAACCCCCAACGGGAGAGGTATGGCCTCAGGGCAGCGGATGTGGGTGATGTTGGGAGTGATGGTGTGGATGTCCCAGCACTAACGGTGCGACAAGGAAGCACGGAGACGTGAGGGTACAGTTCAGGGCCTTTACTGATGGTACAAGGCAACTTCCCCCGGGAGTACTGGCTAGTAGTTGGGGCCTGGTTAGTCTGCGAGTAAGCCGGAGTTCCCCTGGCCAGGTGGAGTAGTAGGCCTTCCCGTTAGTCTGTACCCTTACTGGCTACCCTGCTTTCAGCGGTTACAAGTAGCCCACGTCCCTTGGTATACCGTGTGGTGCTCACCCGTATGGCTGGTGACCTGGGGCCTCCTGTTAGCCTCCGCTCCGGGATGGCGGTGCTGGTCCCTTCGTTGTGACTGAGCCTCCGGGCTTTTATGGCCAGAGGACCTGGAATCCCCTGTCGGATGGATTCTGCTGCTGGGTATATCTTAGTCCCCACAGCCTCGGACTCCTGTGTCCGGTTTTAGTACCTTCTCCCAGGGCGATCTCTGCACGGCTCCAGCCCCTGGCGCTTCTCCTTGGCTCCTACAGAGCTCCTGATGTCTCTCTGTCCCTGTTTCTGCGTGTCCAGACCAGACTCCGTCTCTGTCTGGAACTCCTCACCCTAACCCTGCCTCAGCCCCAGTTTATGTAGGAGAAGTTCTTCCCCTCCCAGGACTGGGCAGGAGGTGTGGCATGCTTAGGATTCCTGCCCAGGAGACCTCCCACCTGCTCACAGACGTAATACTGCTATTACTGTGACTCGCCCCCTGGGCCAGTGCTGCAGTGCGGCGCGCGCGCGCGCGGGGGATACCCGGAGCCGGATCCGATGGGGGTAGTAGTCTTCGTGTGGCGGTGACCCGGTCCGCGCCCAGGGTGGTCAAACTAAGTGGCAGTTATTGGTATGATGGTATTAGTGTCCGACTACGCCACCCGTTGAATGCGGTTATGAAACCGCCGCTGCAGGGCAGACCGCTGAGGCCGGTGGTATAGGTGTGCAGCAATGTTGATATAACCCCCAATGGGAGAGGTATGGCCTCAGGGCAGCGGATGTGGGTGATGTTGGGAGTGATGGTGTGGATGTCCCAGCACTAACGGTGCGACAAGGAAGCACGGAGACGCGAGGGTACAGTTCAGGGCCTTTACTGATGGTACAAGGCAACTTCCCCCGGGAGTACTGGCTAGTAGTTGGGGCCTGGTTAGTCTGCGAGTAAGTCGGAGTTCCCCTGGCCAGGTGGAGTTGTAGGCCTTCCCGTTAGTCTGTACCCTTCCTGGCTACCCTGCTTTCGGTGGTTACAAGTAGCCCACGTCCCTGGGTATACCGTGTGGTGCTCACCCGTATGGCTGGTGACCTGGGGCCTCCTGTTAGCCTCCGCTCCGGGATGGCGGTGCTGGTCCCTTCATTGTGACTGAGCCTCCGGGCTTTTATGGCCAGAGGACCTGGAATCCCCTGCCGGATGGATTCTGCTGCTGGGTATATCTTAGTCCCCACAGCCTCGGACTCCTGTGTCCGGTTTTAGTACCTTCTCCCAGGGCGAGCTCTGCACGGCTCCAGCCCCTGGCGCTTCTCCTTGGCTCCTACAGAGCTCCTGATGTCTCTCTGTCCCTGTTTCTGCGTGTCCAGACCAGACTCCGTCTCTGTCTGGAACTCCTCACCCTAACCCTGCCTCAGCCCCAGTTTATGTAGGGGAAGTTCTTCCCCTCCCAGGACTGGGCAGGAGGTGTGGCATGCTTAGGATTCCTGCCCAGGAGACCTCCCACCTGCTCACAGACGTAATACTGCTATTACTGTGGAAACCAGACCACTGGGGTGCCACATTCCCCCCTAGTGAAATTTAGTACTCCCGGACTAAACATATTTTTTTTTTTTCAAAACATAACAGGGTATAAACAATAACAATTAAATACATGAGATGGTCACGGCGTGTCCGTAACCGGGAAGCAATAAGGGTGTCCATTTCACCAAAGAACAGGGAGCCGTAACCAGGTAGGGGTCTGTCCTGCCCCGAGTCTTCAACAGTCTTTAGTCCATTCCTGGGTTACGCTCCAAACATATTTACAACAGAGTACCGGTTACTCACTGTCCATAACCTGTCAGTCCATATAAAGAAATCTGTAACTGAAAAACATAATTAGCAACGGCTACAACAAAACAGGTAAACATAAAATAGTTAAAGCAAGTAGCCAACTTAGATTCTCCAACGTACGGGCATCTGGCCTCTGGTAACCCTAGTGGACCTACGGAGCTCACTAACTGGTCCTGCAATACAGGGTGTAGGAGGTGTTATGGGCAGGCTGGGCAGCTTTCTGCGCACTCTTTGGCTCACTAGGGGCACGGCAGGCTCACTACTAGCAGAGGGTTGATCCTCCTGTACTGCTGGTTGTTATGCACACGCCCGGGCTAAGCGGCGTGTGCGTGTGATTGGTAGTGATTCCACTGGACCGTGCCGGAGAGTGAATGCCTGGAGGGGCGTGACTAAGTATTCACCCGATCCGACCAGGGTCGCACGACGGCATACGACGCCAGTGCACCAAGGAGGAACCGAGCAGAGGGACCAGGTGCTACTCCAGGACAGACCCCGGACACGGCTGTTGACCCACACAGGGAAATACAGGAACAGGCTGGTAGGCTGGCACACAGACTGGAGGGTATAGGCAGGCACGACTGGTATGCAGGCAGGCGGGTATGCAGGCAGGGGGGTAAAGGCAAGCACAGCTAGAGTGCAGACAGGGAGGCACTAGCAGGTAGGAACACAGGCGGGATAGGACCCAGTACACACCGGGACTCAGGAACAATACAGGCAGAGGGTTACAGGCAAGCACAGCTAGAGTGCAGACAAGGCTGAGCAGGGAGGACAGGGCTCTGTTCACACGGAACAGACAGGAAGGGAAAGACAGAGCCAGATACTCACACAGTACTTGCAGAGACAACAAGCAGGAGTTAGGTACGAGTTCAGACTCTGCAGAAAAAGGAAGGGAACGGACATAGAGGCAAAACAGGTAAAGGACAGGAGAGAGTTCAGACTGGAACTGAGTGTACGGAGGAGACCGACACTGCAGAGGGATACAGGAGCGGGTCTGGGAATACGGCCCCCAGAGAGGCGGAACGAACAGGCAAGGAGCGTGTTCAGACAGGACAGACCAGACACAGGAGCGGGTCTAGGAAATCGGCCACTAGAAGGCGAGAGGAACAGGCTAGGAGCGTGTTCAGACAGGACAGACAAGAGAGCACAGAAAGGACTCAGTTCAGACACGGGAGCTGATACCGCAAAGCAGGAGACATACAGGACACAGTTCAGACACGGGAGCTGATACCGCAAAGCAGGAGACATACAGGACACAGTTCAGACACGGGAGCTGATACCGCAAAGCAGGAGACATACAGGACTCAGTTCAGACACGGGAACTGATACAAAAAACAGGAGACAAGAGACGGGACCTGGCACCTTCAGAGTGCAAGCACACACTGAAGGAAACACTATGCTCAGGCCGGGATAGAAGGGAGCTGCTGAGCTATATACCAAGTGACAGACAGCAATAGGCTGAGGACGCACAAGGGGTGTGACCCACAGCAGGTACAAAAGGCAGGAAGTGATCGGGCGCCGCCCTTAAGCAGCAGAAACAGACACAAACAGACAGCATGGAGGGAAGCCAGAGAGACATTCTGGACAGGAGATCAAGTGCGCCCTCTTGCACAGTGGGAGATGGACCACCATGCAAGGACGCCGCCAGGTATGTTACAGTACCTCCCCCCTTACGCCCCCTCTTCTTCAGGCCTGCCAGAATCTTCCGCAGGGAATTCGAGGGCCAGTCGTTCACTGGGTTGGAGGGGGACAGAGACTTAAGGGTAATCTCTGCTTCGAGGTACATCTTGTCAAGCTCACAGGAAGAAATAGACGGGTTATCACGTACATAATGAGGAAAAGTCACTGTCTCTTTGTTATCTGGTGGTATCCCGGAGGATTCAGGAAACAACTGGAGGTCCTCCGCCGGGTCAGAAGAGTGCAGAGGCTCAGAGAAAACAACTGCTTCAGAGTACACTAGGTCGGACTCACTGGAGGAAGCAGGCGAGGTATCGGGTACCGAGTATAGGAAAGTCTCTGTCCATTCACCACCAGGTGGCACCCCGAAGGGTTCTGGAGACAGCTGGCGGTCCTCCGCCTGGTCAGAGGGGTGTAGAGACTCACGGGTAACCTCTGCTTCAGAGTACACTAGGTCGGACTCACTGGAGGAAGCAGGCGAGGTATCGGGTACCGAGTATAGGAAAGTCTCTGTCCATTCACCACCAGGTGGCACCCCGAAGGGTTCTGGAGACAGCTGGCGGTCCTCCGCCTGGTCAGAGGGGTGTAGAGACTCACGGGTAACCTCTGCTTCAGAGTACACTAGGTCGGACTCACTGGACGAAGCAAGCGAGGTATCAGAACCAGGATATAGGAAAGTCTCTGTCCATTCACCACCAGGTGGCACCCCGAAGGATTCTGAACACAACTGGAGGTCCTCCGCCTGGTCGGAGGGGTGTAGAGACTCAGGAGTAACCTCTGCTTCGGAGTACACTAAGTTGGACTCACTGGACGAAGCGAGCGAGGTATCAGGTACAGAGTATAGGAGAGTCTCTGTCCTTTCGCTACCAGGTAGCACCCCGAAGGGTTCAGGAGACAGCTGGCGGTCCTCCGCCTGATCGGAGGGGTGTAGAGACTCGGAGGTAACTACCACTTTGGGGTACCCATTGTCAGGCTCACAGGACGAAGCGGACAAAGTATTGAGTACCGGGTGTAGAGAAGTCTCTCTCCATTTGTCATCGAGTGGTATCCCGGAGGGTTCAGGAGGCAACAGGGGATCCTCCGCCAGGTAGTAGAGGTGCACAGACTCTGAGGTAACCACAGCTTTGGAGCATCCTTGGACATGCACACCGGTTAAAGAGAAAGAAGCATCTGATGCCGGGTGCAGGAAGTTCTCCTGTGTGGAGTCTGGATGGGCAGAAGTCTCTTCGGCCAGGAGAACTGGTGCACTACCCACGCACATTACCCATTGGGGTTTCTCCGGGATACAGGGAGATGAAGCTTCAGTAGGGACTCCAAGGCTGGGGTCAGGAGGTCTCAGGGAGGACAGACCCTGGCGTGACGGCTTGCCTCTAAGTCTAGCACGTCTGGACTGCCTCTTGAGGTTGAGAGAAGTATTCCGGAAAGCGTAGTCACCCTGTGAGGATTCTGGGTGGGCAGTAGTCTCATTGGGCTGGAGGACTATTGCGCTACCCACACACATTACCCGTCGGGGCTGCTCCGGGATATTGGGAAGTGAAGCTTCAGCAGGGGCTTCAGAGTTAGGGTCCTCGAAGACCATACGAAAGGCCACCAGGAAGGCCTGCAGGTCAAGGATGACAGGATCCCATGCTTCCCATAGGGGGGTGACCCATTTCAAGGCATCACCCGCTAGGTAGTCAATCATAAAGGCCACTTTAGCCCAATCGGAAGGAAAATAGAGAGGGTAGGCCTTAAAGTGTAGCATGCATTGCTCCACAAATGCACGACACTGTCTTCGATCCCCATAGTAACGTGGCGGATCCGCAGGAACGAGGGCTGATAGATCCATCTGGACGGGTGCGTAATTCGCCTGGAACTCAGCTAAAGGGGGAAAAAAAATTTATTTATTTTATTTTAATGCATGTATTCGCTGGAAAAACTTCTCAAAGAGCGAAGGCCGTGGGGCTCAACGGGAACCATGGCCTGAGCATGCTGTTATGCACACGCCCGGGCTAAGCGGCGTGTGCGTGTGATTGGTAGTGATTCCACTGGACCGTGCCGGAGAGTGAATGCCTGGAGGGGCGTGACTAAGTATTCACCCGATCCGACCAGGGTCGCACGACGGCATACGACGCCAGTGCACCAAGGAGGAACCGAGCAGAGGGACCAGGTGCTACTCCAGGACAGACCCCGGACACGGCTGTTGACCCACACAGGGAAATACAGGAACAGGCTGGTAGGCTGGCACACAGACTGGAGGGTATAGGCAGGCACGACTGGTATGCAGGCAGGCGGGTATGCAGGCAGGGGGGTAAAGGCAAGCACAGCTAGAGTGCAGACAGGGAGGCACTAGCAGGTAGGAACACAGGCGGGATAGGACCCAGTACACACCGGGACTCAGGAACAATACAGGCAGAGGGTTACAGGCAAGCACAGCTAGAGTGCAGACAAGGCTGAGCAGGGAGGACAGGGCTCTGTTCACACGGAACAGACAGGAAGGGAAAGACAGAGCCAGATACTCACACAGTACTTGCAGAGACAACAAGCAGGAGTTAGGTACGAGTTCAGACTCTGCAGAAAAAGGAAGGGAACGGACATAGAGGCAAAACAGGTAAAGGACAGGAGAGAGTTCAGACTGGAACTGAGTGTACGGAGGAGACCGACACTGCAGAGGGATACAGGAGCGGGTCTGGGAATACGGCCCCCAGAGAGGCGGAACGAACAGGCAAGGAGCGTGTTCAGACAGGACAGACCAGACACAGGAGCGGGTCTAGGAAATCGGCCACTAGAAGGCGAGAGGAACAGGCTAGGAGCGTGTTCAGACAGGACAGACAAGAGAGCACAGAAAGGACTCAGTTCAGACACGGGAGCTGATACCGCAAAGCAGGAGACATACAGGACACAGTTCAGACACGGGAGCTGATACCGCAAAGCAGGAGACATACAGGACTCAGTTCAGACACGGGAACTGATACAAAAAACAGGAGACAAGAGACGGGACCTGGCACCTTCAGAGTGCAAGCACACACTGAAGGAAACACTATGCTCAGGCCGGGATAGAAGGGAGCTGCTGAGCTATATACCAAGTGACAGACAGCAATAGGCTGAGGACGCACAAGGGGTGTGACCCACAGCAGGTACAAAAGGCAGGAAGTGATCGGGCGCCGCCCTTAAGCAGCAGAAACAGACACAAACAGACAGCATGGAGGGAAGCCAGAGAGACATTCTGGACAGGAGATCAAGTGCGCCCTCTTGCACAGTGGGAGATGGACCACCATGCAAGGACGCCGCCAGGTATGTTACACTGGTGTGGACTCTTCTGCCTCTTGGGCCGGCTGCTCTTCCAGCTCTACTGGTTCCTCTGTAGGCACTTGCGGGGCTGGCTGGAGAAAGGTGAGGACGGGTACCACAACAGCACCGTTTACTTGTGTCCAAGACCGGGGGAAGTCTCCGAGTACAGTCCTGATCATTTCTTCCCTTTCCTCTGCGGGTCGAAGGTTTTCTTGATCTTCCTCTTCGGGGCTTTGCAGCTGCTCGGGACACTTCTTCAGGTGGTCTCTGGAGACAACAGCTGTGGTTTCTCCTCCATCCTTACTGATCACGCAAATCTTTGGGTTCTCATGGCTTGATCGCAGTACGGTGTACGGGTCCTTCTCCCACTGGTCGTCCAACTTGTGGAGCCGTCTTTTCCTCTTCAAGATCTGCTCTCCAGGTACCAGGGGAACAGCGGGAGCATACTGATTATAAGCCCTCTCTTGCCTTTCTCTAGCTTGAGACAGACTTCGCTCCACGCTCTCCTGCACTTTCCGATACTGCTACTGCCGTTCTGTATCCCAGTCTGCCTCTGGCGAGGTGTCCTCGGGCGTCAGGACTCCCATATCCAGGTCGATAGGCAGCTTACCAGGTCTCGCTCTCATTAGGTAAGCCGGGGTACAGTTGGTAGAACCTACGGGGATGTGGTTGTATAGGTCCACCAGATCAGGCAGTTTCTCAGGCCACATACTGCGTTCTTCCAGGGGCAATGTTTTCAGGAGGTCTATCACCACCTGGTTCATCTTCTCGCAGAGTCCATTAGTTTGTGGGTGATAGGGCGTTGTTCTTATCTTCGTGCAGCCATACAGGTTGCAGAACTCCTGGAAGACTTCCGCTTCGAAGGCTGGCCCTTGGTCTGTCAGCACTTGGTCCGGGTACCCGTGTGGACGGCAGAAGTGCTGCTGGAAGGCTCTAGCTGCTGTTTGAGCCATTAAGTCCTTGACCGGGACCACCACCAGGAACCGGGAGTAATGATCTACGATTGTGAGGGCGTAGACATACCCAGATCTGCTTGGAGCCAGTTTCACATGGTCCAGGGCTACCAGTTCCAGTGGCTGTCGGGTGATGATGGGCTGCAAGGGAGTCTTCTGGCTGGCACGGTCCTTCCTTCTTAGGTGGCACGGTCCACAGTCTCTGCACCACCTCTCGATGGCTCCTCTCATGCCTACCCAGTAGAACCGTTCACGCAACAAGAACTCCAGCTTCTTCCACCCGAAATGTCCTGCTCCGTTGTGGTACGCCTCCAGAATCATAGCCGCGTCTCGTCTGGGGACCACTACCTGCCAGGTCAACTCATGTGTTCGAGAGTTAACCATTCTCCGGCACAACTTCTCCCTGTAGAGGAACAGCCTACTTTTCTCCTTCCACAGTTGCTTAGTCTCTTCTGGGGCGTCTGGGTCCAGACTGGCATCGGCTTGGGTCAGCATTTCCTTCACCAGACGGACTGCAGGATCACTGTCTTGCGTCTCCGCCCAGTTGTAGTGGGGCAAGGGATTGAACGTTGCGGAGCGCCTGTCCTTCACACGGTGGGAATACAGGGTAATCCCATGACGGTGGAACGCAGGGAGCTCAACTTCTTCCAGATCTTCTGGATCTTCCCCTACGTCCGGTAAGTTCGGCATTCTAGACAGGGCATCCGCGTTGGCATTTGAGCGTCCTGCCCGGTATTTGATGGTGAATTCAAAGTTGGACAGGCGAGCCATCCATCTCTGTTCCAGAGCACCGAGCCTTGCAGTGTCCAGGTGTGTCAACGGGTTGTTTTCCGTGTACACGATAAATTTGGAGGAGGCAAGGTAATGCTTGAAATGTTCGGTCACTGCCCACACTACTGCCAGGAACTCCAGCTTGAATGAGCTATAATTCTCAGGGTTCCTCTCGGTGGGTCGTAGCTTTTGGCTAGCGTAAGCGATTACTCGTTCTTTTCCTTGCTGGATCTGGGACAGCACGGCTCCTAGCCCGATGTTACTTGCGTCCGTGTGGAGGATAAAGGGCTGGCTGTAGTCTGGATATGCCAGGATTTCATCCCCCGTGAGGGCCATCTTCAGCTGGCAAAAGGACTCCTCTTCCAGCTTTTCCCACCTGAAGGGCGGCTTCTGGTTTTTGGCTTTTCGAGATTGACCTATCAGGAGGTCCTGCATAGGGGCTGCCAATTTGGTGAAACCGGGAATGAATCTTCAGTAGTAGCCTACCAACCCGAGGAACTGCCGCACTTCCTTTATGCTGGAGGGTCTTGGCCAGTCCTTAATCACGGTGATCTTATCAGAGTCAGGAGCCACTCCGTCAGCACTCACCACGTGTCCCAGGTATTGCACCTTTGGTTTCAGGAGGTGACACTTGGAGGGTTTCACCTTTAGGCCGTAGTTTGCCAGAGCTTCGAACACTTCTGCCAGGTGTTTCAGGTGGTCCTCGTAGGTCTTGGAATAGACGATGACATCGTCCAGGTATAACAGGACCGTCTCGAAGTTCCGGTGTCCCAGACAGCATTCCATCAACCGTTGGAAGGTTCCTGGTGCGTTGCAGAGCCCGAACGGCATACAGTTAAATTCACTGAGACCCATCGGGGTGGTGAATGCGGTCTTCTCCCGGTCTGCCTCTGCTACAGGAACCTGCCAGTACCCGCTAGTGAGATCCAAAGTAGAGAAGAAGTTAGCAGATTTTAATGCAGATAAGGACTCTTCTATCCTTGGTAACGGGTACGCATCTTTGTGTGTGATACGGTTGACCTTCCTGTAGTCTACACACATTCTCATCGTGTTGTCCTTCTTTTTCACTAAGACTAGTGGAGCTGCCCAGGGGCTACAGCTGTCCCTGATTACCCCAGCCTCCTTCATGTCTCTAAGCATCCCCTTGGCGTGTTGGTAGTGTGCAGGGGGTACGGGTCGGTATCTTTCCTTTATGGGAGGATGGTCTCCCGTGGGGATGTGGTGTTCTACCCCCTTTACTCGCCCGAAGTCTAACGGGTGTTTACTAAACACTCTCTCGTACTCTTGAACCACCCGATAGACTCCTTGTTTCTGGTGTGAGGGAGTGGATTCGGTACCCAGATGTAGTTGCTGACACCAGTCCCCCACTGGTTTCTTAGAGCCGTTACCTTCCTCTGGTTGAGATGGAGGCAAGGGTTCCACGGCCTGTACAGAATTCTGGTTTATGGTGAACAATTTAGCTAGCGTGGCATACCGGGGCAGGTGTACTTCTCTCTCACCGATATTTATGATGCGAACGGGCACCCTCCCATGGCGTACATCGACCACCCCCCGTGCTGTCAAAATGGTGGGCCTACTGTCTGAGTAGACGGGTTCTACCATTGCTTGGTAGTCTCTACCTCTTAGACCAATAGCTGCCCGGCACCAAATCATCATCTCACTTTTTGGGGGCATGGCAATAGGGAACGGGTCACACATTCTCACGCTACCTATCTCACCACCAGATAGTTCCACCTGTTGCCGCTTCATCAGTGCCCGGATCTCTTTTTGGAGCACACGCTGCTGGCCGGAACTGGCGTTCTTGGCAACCTGCTGTAAAATGAGAATCACCTCTGCAAGACAATTTTCAATTCCATTGGTTCCCAGGGTGATTCTAGGGTGACTCTCATTACGGTCTATGTCCACTATAATCAGTCCTTGTGCCGCCAGTTCGACTTTACCGATTTTAATGGTCACCTCCTTGAATCCCACCTGCGGCACGGGCTGACCATTGCTGGCGATGATACTCAGGTCGTCGTCTGGGTAGCGGGTTATGTCCGAATCATTCCAGTACTGCTTGAAGAGCACGTACGGGATGGTGGTGACCTGTGACCCAGTGTCTAGTAGGGCACTCATAGGAATGCCATCCAGTACCACAGGCAAGATTGGACGTCCCCCTATGTATTTATCACGCCAGTTTGATGGGCCTGATGGTCTTATGCCTGGGGGTTGGCCCTCTACCCCAGGTTGTGCCCGTTTAAATGACAGTACCTTGCCACATGTCCGGGTTGATTGCAGCGGCGGCAAATAGGTCGTCCGTTCTCGTTGTATCGATCGCTGGGTCTTCCTCTGGCCGGTGGGGTCCTCCTTGGTCGGCGCCACGGGATGTCCTCCGGTCCGGATGCCAGCTCGATCTTCCCTGCAGTAGAAACCTGTAAAGACTGCACAGTTCGGGTTAGCGCGGCAACGCTTTTAGTTAGCTCTTGGACCTGATGGTGCAGGTCTGTAGCCGGGTCACTGTTTAAAGCCTGCGCATCAGCTCCCACAGGCCCTGCAGACAAGGGCGCCGTCTCCTGGTGATAAGTGATAGCAGGGCGCCTGTGGGTCACAGCGCCACCTGGTGCCGGTTCTCGGAGCACCCGGATAGCTCTGTCCTTGAACTGTGCAAAGTCCAGGTCAGGGTCCTGTAAGGCCATTGCCCGCAACTGGGTTCGGTGGGCATTGCACAGTAGACCCTCAATGAATTGTTCAGTCAACAGCTTATCTTCATTTCCCACGCTGTCAGGGTCTGCCTGCTTAATGGCTCTCAGGGCCTCTTGTAGGTTTAGAGCATAGTCTCTTATACTCTCATGTGCCCATTGTTTGCACCCATAAAATCTTAGTTTTATTTCGGCTGAGGTGCGGGTGTCAAATGTGTCTTTCAGCCGGGTTAGTATGTCTCTGACAGTCCTCTTCCTCCCAGGTGGCCAGGACTTTACCTCCCTTTGGGCTGCCACGATTAATTGGGCCACCAGGATGCTCACTTTTTGCGCCTCCGTGAGGGGATACACCTGGAAGAGGCTATCCAGCCTTTCTCTGAAGTCATTTAGGGTATGTGACTCCCCTGAGTACTGGGGTAGCCAGGCTGCCCCCGGGATATAGGGCATGGTGAATGGCATGACTGCTGCAGCGGTTGCGCTGGCGGTGGCTGTGGCAGTGGAGCTCCCCTTGGTATCCGGCATCCTCCTCCCCCCTAGTGGACCGTGGCCTACCTTGCGATGCTCTTCTTCCGTAGGCCGCGGCTCCGCAGTCGATCGTCGGGGTTGAGGACCTGGCGTCGCGCTCCGATGATGTCAGCGTCGCTCTTCCTCCCTTCCAGGACCTTGCGCAGCGTCAGAGCGTGGGGCGGAGCGTGGGGCGGAGCTTCGGATCTCGCGCGCTTTCGGCGTCCACGCCCTTCTTCTTCCCGTGCGGCGTCCCGAAGATGGCGTCCGAAGGCGGGAAGCAGCTGCGGATGGCGGGAAGAAGGCAGAAGACGGCGGGAAACGGTCCAAGATAGTGTCTGATGGCGGGAATCGGCTCCGGATGGCGGGAAACGACTCCGGACGGCGGGAAACTTCACCACAGGTAAGTATAAAAGTCTCTTTTTCAGGCACGCAGTACCCGGTGGTTGCGAGCACGAAATCCTGCCGACTACGCCAAAGTTGACTCGCCCCCTGGGCCAGTGCTGTAGTGCGGCGCGCGTGCGTGCGGGGGATACCCGGAGCCGGATCCGATGGGGGTAGTAGTCTTCGTGTGGCGGTGACCCGGTCCGCGCCCAGGGTGGTCAAACTAAGTGGCAGTTATTGGTATGATGGTATTAGTGTCCGACTACGCCACCCGTTGAATGCGGTTATGAAACCGCCGCTGCAGGGCAGACCGCTGAGGCCGGTGGTATAGGTGTGCAGCAATGTTGATATAACCCCCAACGGGAGAGGTATGGCCTCAGGGCAGCGGATGTGGGTGATGTTGGGAGTGATGGTGTGGATGTCCCAGCACTAACGGTGCGACAAGGAAGCACGGAGACGCGAGGGTACAGTTCAGGGCCTTTACTGATGGTACAAGGCAAATTCCCCCGGGAGTACTGGCTAGTAGTTGGGGCCTGGTTAGTCTGCAAGTAAGCCGGAGTTCCCCTGGCCAGGTGGAGTTGTAGGCCTTCCCGTTAGTCTGTACCCTTCCTGGCTACCCTGCTTTCAGCGGTTACAAGTAGCCCACGTCCCTGGGTATACCGTGTGGTGCTCACCTGCATGGCTGGTGACCTGGGGCCTCCTGTTAGCCTCCGCTCTGGGATGGCGGTGCTGGTCCCTTCGTTGTGACTGAGCCTCCGGGTTTTATGGCCAGAGGACCTGGAATCCCCTGCCGGATAGATTCTGCTGCTGGGTATATCTTAGTCCCCACAGCCTTGGACTCCTGTGTCCGGTTTTAGTACCTTCTCCCAGGGCGAGCTCAGCACGGCTCTAGCCCCTGGCGCTTCTCGTTGGCTCCTACAGAGCTCCTGATGTCTCTCTGTCCCTGTTTCTGCGTGTCCAGACCAGACTCCGTCTCTGTCTGGAACTCCTCACCCTAACCCTGCCTCAGCCCCAGTTTATGTAGGGGAAGTTCTTCCCCTCCCAGGACTGGGCAGGAGGTATGGCATGCTTAGGATTCCTGCCCAGGAGACCTCCCACCTGCTCACAGACGTAATACTGCTATTACTGTGGAAACCAGACCCCTGGGGTGCCACAGACATATCTGATATGAAGCATATTGGGATGTGCTTCGTGGGCTTAAGAGCTGAGCCTTCTCCATAAAGGGCAGATGATTGTCATGGGTGTGTCAGAGGAGACATTCGCCCTGCAGTTGGTTGCAGGAGACCTCTACGTTTAACATTACAGACTTCTTCTTAGAGGCTGCCTCTAGGACCCAGCGGCTACCTTCCTCTGGCTAATTAACACCCTGCCTGGGTATATAAGTACCTGAACTGTTTCAGAGGGCGGTAACGGTGATATTCATTACTACCTGTGAAAGCTTTAGCATGAGCGGTACTTTGTCCTCTCTGGAGCTTGAGGACATGTGAGAATTTGTCTGGAGTTCATCTAAAGCTAAGCAATTTCCCCCTGTTTATCCACCCCCGTTGTCAATAATGTTTAGTGGAGATCGACTAGTGCTCATCTCCTCCCTTTTCTAGCCTTAGTCATACGCCAGGGAAAGACAGGGCGAGTAATGCGTGCAGCGATTGGTGAGGAGCCAATACAGGGACGTTAGGGTAGATAGGGTGACGCTAGATCATCCTAGGAGGTCTCCACTTCCCCCCTTTCCCTAGAGTCTGGGCTCCATTTCCCTCTTAACTTTGTGCTGCACTAAGTCTTTCCCACACCTTGTGTGACATTATCGCCGACCGAGCACATTTTAAAATGGAAATCAAAACAAAATAAAAAGACTGACACTTTGGTTAATTTTTTTTCCCTCTGTGTGTTTTTGGGCGTGGACTTTTTTTTCCCTTTCTCCCTTGGTATGGGTACTGTTGCAGAGCTTGCAGAGCAGTTGCGCTGTCTGTCCCTGGGTGTGAATGACCTCCACTGTGAGGTTCAGAAGCCTCTGAAGGTAGACCTGCCCAGCCTGAACCCAAGGTTGCCCTCCTGAATAGGTTTTCAGGAGGTAGGGACAAGTTTTTTGTTTTCAAGGAGGCCTGCAAACAGTATTTTAAACTTTGTCCTTACTCCTCCAGAAATGAGGAGCAACAGGTTGGTATTGTGTAGTGATGAGCGAGCACTAAAATGCTTGGGTACTCATTGTTTGTGTCGAGCAAATTGGAATGCTCGAGTGCTTGGACCAAGTAACGAGCCCAATGTAAGTCTATGGAAACTCGAGCATTTTTCCGGCGGTTCCTCCCGGCAGTCTGCAGAGGGCCAAAAAATTGCCCAAATCGATGGGAAAAGTGCTCAAATGACATGGGATCAGCATGGGGAAGACCCCTGGAAGCATTTCAGATGCAAAGGTCACTGCTGTCAACAATGTTGTCAGAGGTATTACGCCACTTTTAAGGACTCACAATAAAACATACAAAAATGAAACCAAAATGGATTTTCCTGGGAAATGTGTTAAGGAACATCCTTTCCAGGGTAATGACTTGTATATAAGGCAAAATAAATAACCAAAACAAAAATACTCCTCCACAATTAGGGCTATGTTCACACGTAGCATTTTTGATGCGTTTTTGCACTTTTGCATTGCTTTCAACCAAAACAAATGCATTCACTGGGAAATGTAATTTTAACATTTTTCAACCTTATCTGGCCATGTGGTGTGTAACACATCATCAGATACATGCATACAGTGCTGAAATGACATGGGAACAGCATGGGGAAGACCCCTGGAAGCATCTCTGACTCCCATGTCACTGCCTAAATGTGTGCCCATCACAAGTGATCCTTGGCGCATGCGAAGATGCCTCTGTCATTGCAGACTTGCAACAATCACCGTCCACGTCCTTGTCCCAGTGCAGCGCTCAGTTGTCCCTACCCCATTCCTTGGAATTCAAGCGAAGTATACAGCCAGCCACCCACCCAAAGGCTGCAATACTATATTGCCAAATTGTGACAGCTTCTTTCACTTGCAATGTTGCCTTTTAGGCTCGTGGAGGCGGAAGCTGTCCACAACCTTATGGCGGCGGTGGCCAGGTGTCCATACTCGGTCCCCAGCCGCTACTATTTGTCTCGGTGTCGTCTCCACCTTCCACAAGCACACGTCCTACAACATCACTTGTGCACTCCCCAGTGCACTTACTGGGAAGGACTGCGTAACCACAAACATGTGGACAAGTGAATGTTGCCAGGGTGGGTACAGAGCCAGTCCACAGCTTTATGTGGGAGCTGTATTTCACCACAGCCATATTTTTTAAATTGGTGAAAGGACTGACTTGGGAAACCGTATCTACTCCTGCTGTCATTTCTCCATCGCCAGGTTCTGCCCATTGTCACACATGACCATGCCTGGCTGTATGTTCAGCGGTGAGAGCCACAGATCAGGCTGCTGGGTTACAGCTTTCAACAACTATGAAGCGGTGGGCAGTTTGTCACCTAAGCATTAAGCATGTTATCTTCAGCACAGCCTGCTGACGCTTGGCCAAGTCAGTGCTACAGTGCTTCCAGCTTGTGACTGATGTGGTCATTTCGAAAATGGAGACAGAACTGGAGAAGCTGAATAATGTGATTACATTGAGGTTACATTGGCGAGTCTGGTTTTTATACTAAACAAATATCCTACTGTGTTTTTATTTTTTTTATTTTATTTTATTTTTTTTACTTTATTTATTAAGACAAATGCATTCACCGGTAATTTTAACAGTTTACAACCTTATCTGGTCATGTGGTGTTTGACACATCATCAGACACATCCTGTTTCATTTATGATGCAGAGACTCTGAAAGTCACAAAGCCTATTTTTATAGGGTCATCAGGTGTCCCTTACTATTTTTAAAGAGCCAGCAGTTGGTCCTCGCTATTGTTAGAGAGCCATCAGCCGGCTATGCTTTGTTGTTCTCATTATTAACGAGTGGGTCTCCAATACTGCGTATGCAGTGACTACAATGGCTGCCAAAAATTTGGACGCAACCCAATACCCCTTTGAAGAGACATAGAGGAGGGTCTCAGTAAAAAAAAAAATGTTCCCATTATAATGGAGCTGGTCTCCTATAATGGTAATGCCCATGCTGTGACTGCAAGGGCTGCCAAAATTTGTGAAAAATCCTACTAACAATTTAAAGACGCATAGAGCAGAGCCACAGTCATGACATGTTTCCATTAGAAATGAGCTCATCTGCTATACAATTATAGGGCATGAAGTGAGTCCAACAGCTGCCAAAATTTAAGAAAAACCACACTAACAATTTAAAGACAGATAGAGCTGGGCCACAGTAACGACATGTTTCCATTAGAAAGGAGCGTGTCTGCTATACAGCTATAGGGTATGAAGTGAGTCCAACGGCTGCCAAAATATAGGAAAAAAAAAATAGCAATTTAATGACACATAGAGGTGGGCCCCGGTAACAACATATTCCCATTAGAAAGGAGTGGGTCTCCTATTCTGTTTGCCTAAGCAGTGACTGCAATGGCTGTCAAAACTTTGGAGGCACTCCAATTCCTCTTGCAAGAGATGTAGAGGTTGGAAGGCCTCCTGAAGAAATGCTCCCATTATTAGGAAGTGAGTCTCCCATACTGTTTGCCTATGCAGTGAATGCAATGGCTGCCAAAAATTTGGAGGAACTCCAATGTTCCTTGCAAGAGACGTAGAGGTCGGAGCAAATAGACAAAATCAGGAAGCATATACTCATGTCTGGATGTGAAGACAGAAGTGCATGGGAATAGAGTTAGACTTCCCCAAAAAAGACACTGCATTTGAGTTTATGTTACGCTGCTATGATTCGGTGGTGTTGAGAAGTCTGGCCCAATCCAGCCCTTGTTCATTTTTATAATAGTCAGCCTGTCAGCATTTTCAGTTTACAGACGGATGTGCCTATCGGTTATAATTCCACTGGCAGCACTAAAAACCCGCTCTGACAAAATGCTAGCGGCAAGGCAGGCGAAGACCTCCATGGTGTAGAGAGACAGTTCATGCCACGTGTCCAGCTTGGATACCTAATAATTATAAGGCACAGAGGAATCACGGAGGATGTCGGTACGGTCAACAAAGTACTCCCCCACCATCTTCTGAAACTTTGCACGCCTTGTGAGAGTACCCTGAACCTCAGGGCTTGTGCTATGGAAGGGTCTGAGAAAACTGTCACAGAACTTTGACAGTCTTCCCCTGCCTCTGCTGGATTGCATTTGTGTCTCTCTCGCCTATACTCCTTGGTTGTCCAAGGAACTGTGACCTCTGCCGCCAGCGTTTTCAGATGTGAATTTTTTAAATAATTCCACAACAAGGGTCTTCTCATAGTGCACCATTTTATTAGGCTTGTCCTGCAAGGAAATAAGAGATGTAAAGTTCTCCCTCTAGCGTGAGTCTTGAAGCATCACCAAGCAGTAATGACTGTCACCCAAAATTTGGATAACGCGAGGGCCACAGGAAAGGCAGCATAAAATAAACTCAGCCATGTGTGTCAGACTGCAAAGAGGGAAGACATCTGTGTCTTCACCAAGAGCTCTCCTACTCATCCTCCTCGTCTTCCTCATTGTCACCCAATCCACGTTGGGATGAGATGAGGCTGGGCTGTGTGTAATCACCCTGTATGGTCCCTTGCTCCATCTCATCATGCTCTGCCTGCAATGCTTCTTCTTTAATTGAGAGCAGAGAACGTTTCAGAAGACAAGGTAGCGGGATGGTGATGCTAATTAGGGCGTCATCGCCGCTCACCATCTTGGTGGAGTCCTCAAAGTTTTGGAGGATGGTACAGATGTCTGACATCCATATCCACTCCTGAGGTTTTATGTGTGGAGTAAGACCTGAATACTAATGGCCTTGTTGATGCTGGTAGTCAACAACTGCCCTCTTCTGCTCACAAATCCATCCCAACATATGCAATGCAGAGTTCCAAAGTGTGGGGACATCGCAGATCAGTCAGTGAGTAGAGATGAGCGGTGTTCGACTAGAACTGTTCGCCAATCTCAAATTCGAGCTGTTTTGGGCGGTGTTCGAATTGTTCGACGAACCCGAACGATTTGCAAAAAATTCGGCTGTTCGAGGTTATGTTCGATAACTGTTCGTGCACCAAAAGCTTGTCCTGCATGTCTGGCGCTATTTAGAGCACCAATCATGCAGGGATTGTCTGCCACTCACTGTAATGCCACAGCCATGGTGGTTGTGGCATTACAGTGATTGCCCAAATCGATGGGAACAGTGCCAACAGTGAAACATGAAAAGCCGGCAATTCAGCAGCGGCATACACCGGTACCCGACAATTTAGAACCGAAAGAATAGAGCTTCACACATAGATTAGATAGATAGAAACATGTCAGCCACATATATATGAAGTACAGTGACAGTGTTGCTTACTGTACTTGTCATTTAGTGTAAAGGTTTTATCAAAAAAAATAATAGTGTTTTCATGCACCGTCTCTTTAAAAAAGCCGGCCGGCAATTCAGCAGTGGTACCCGACAATTTGGAATAGAAAGAATTGAGAATCACACATAGATTAGATAGATAGAAACATGTCAGTCACATATAAATGAAGTACAGTGACAGTGTTGCTTACTGTACTTGTCATTTAGTGTAAAGGATTTATTAAAAAAAATAATAGTGTTTTCATGCACTGTCTCTTTAAAAAAGCCGGCCGGCATTTCAGCATCTGTACCCGACAATTTAGAATAGAAGGAATAGAGAATCACACATAGATTAGATAGATAGAAACATGTCAGTCACATATATATGAAGTACAGTGATAGTGTTGGTTACTGTACTTGTCATTTAGTGTTAAAATAAAGGATTTATTTAAAAAAAAATTGGCGTGGGGTTCCCCGTAATTATAGGCTCTAGCGGAGGTTAAGCAGATGGCTGGGGCAGATGTTTGAAGCCTGGGAAGGGGGTAATACCCACTGAGCTTCCCAGACTACTAATATCAGCCCCCAGTGGAATACCTAGCCTTTACTAGCTATTAAAATGGGGGACCCCCCCAAAAAATGACGTGGGGTCCCCCCTATTTTAATAGCTAGCAAAGGCTAGGCAGACAGCTGGGGGCTGATATTAATAGCCCAGGAAGGGTGCCATGAATATTGGCACCCTCCCAGGCTAGAAACACCAGCCGTCAGCCGCCCCAGAAATGGCGCATCCATAGGATGCGCCAATTCTGGCACTTAGCCTCGCTCTTCCCACTGCCCTGTAGCGGTGGCAGTGGGGTAATAGGGCTGGGGTTGATGTCAGCTTATAATGCCAGCTGACATCAAGCCCAGGTTAGTAATGGCGAGGCATCTATAAGACACCCCCATTACTAACCCCATAGTCAAAGTTAAAAGAAAACACAAACACCCAGAATAAAGTCCTTTAATTGAAATAAAGACACAATCCTTTATTGTTCTAAATTAAACTCTACTTACCATCACGCCCATTCCAGCTGAAGCCAACGATCTCCTGCAATAAAAGTAAAATAATAAAGCAACCTCATCCTTACCTTTCCATGGTTCCCAGGACAGCTTCAGCTCTGCTACATTGAGATGACAGGCTGGACCGCAGCAGAACGCTGCCATCCAGCCTGTCATCCCGCAGACACTGAGAAGCGCAGGCATGCTTGCGCTCCTCAGTGTCTCGCTGTGATTTCATCCAGATGAGCCGACAATGAACTCGGCTCACCTCATGCACGTCACTGACAGCGTGGGAGAATTCTCCTGCACTCAGCGCTTCAGCGTGAGAATTTTCCCACGCTGTCAGTGACGTGCATGAGGTGAGCCGAGTTCATTGGACATGAATGAGCTCACCTCATGAACGTCACTAACAGCGTGGGAAAACTCTCACGCTGAAGCGTTGAGTGCAGGAGAATTTTCCCACGCTGTCAGTGATGTGCATGAGGTGAGCTCATTCATGTCCATTGAACTCAGCTGACCTCATGTACGTCACTGACAGCGTGGGAGAATTCTCACGCTGAAGCGCTTAGTGCAGGAGAATTCTTCCACGCTGTCAGTGACGTACATGAGGTGAGCTGAGTTCATTGGACATGACCTCGGCTCATCTGGATGCCGTCACAGCGAGACACTGAGGAGCGCAAGCATGCCTGTGCTTCTCAGTGTCTGCGGGATGACAGGCTGGATGGCAGCGTTCTGCTGCGGTCCAGCCTGTCATCTCGATGTATCAGAGCTGACGCTGTCTGGGAACCATGGAAAGGTAAGGATGAGGTTGCTTTATTATTTTACTTTTATTGCAGGAGATCGTTGGCTTCAGCTGGAATGGGCGTGACGGTAAGTATAGTTTAATTTAGAACAATAAAGAATTGTGTGTTTATTTCAATTAAAGGACTTTTTTCTGGGTGTTGTGTTTTTTTTAAATTCTTTACTAGAAATTCATAGTGGTCATGTCTAATATTGGCGTGACCCCATGAATTTCGGGCTTAGGGCCAGCTGATAATGCCAAGCTGGCCCTAACCCCTTTATTACCCAGTGAGCCACCGCACCAGGGCCCTGGATGAGTTGGGTACAGCGCCAGAAGATGGCGCTTCTATGAACGCGCCATTTTCCGGGGCGGCTGCGGACTGCAATTTGCAGCGGGTGGGGCCCAGAAAGCTTGGGCCTCCCTGCGCTGCAGATTCCAGCCCCCAGCTGCCTAGTTGTACCTGGCTGGACACAAAAATAGGGCGAAGCCCCACGTATTTTTTTTTTTAATTATTTCATGAAATTCATGAAATAATTAAGAAAAAAAGGGCTTCCCTATATTGTTGTGTCCGGCCAGGTACAAATAGGCAGCTGGTGGTTGGGGGCAGCCCGTTCCTGCCTGCTGTACCTGGCTGGACACAAATATAGTGCGAAGCCCCACGTCAATTTTTTTTAAAATTATTTTATGAAACTAGATGGTGGCCCGATTCTAACGCATCGGGTATTCTAGAATATGTATGCGGCAGACCCGGTGCAATCAGCAGAGCGGTGTTTAAATTTGGCGCCAAAATCGCTGACTGGTCGCGGCCAGCAACCGCGACCAATCAGCAAAGCGGTGTTGAAATTTGGCGACTAAATCACTGATTGGTCACGGCCTGCGGTCGCGACTAATCAGCAGAGCGGGGTTTAAATTTTGCGCCAATAATGCTGATAGGTTGTGGTCGCGACCAATCAGCAAAGCGGTGTTTAAATTTGGCGCCAATAATGGTGATTGGTCACGACCTCGACCATTCAGCAGAGCGGTGTTTAAATTTGGCGGCAACAATGTTGATTAGTCGCGGCCGGCGGTCACGACCAATCAGCAGAGCGGGGTTTAAATTTGGCGCCAATAATGCTGATTGGTCGCAATCGCCGGCCGCGACCAATCAGCAGAGCGGTGTTTAAATTTGGCGTCAAAATTGCTGATTGGTCGCGGAAGGCAACTGTGACCAATCAGCAGAGCAGGGTTTAAATTTGGCGCCAATACTACTGATTGGTCGCGGACGGCGACCGCGATCAATCAGCAGAGCGGTGTTTAAATTTGGCGCCAATAATGCTGATTAGTCGCGGCCGGCATCCGCGACCAATTAGCAGAGTGGGGTTTAAATTTGGCGCCAATCTCGCTGATTGGACGCGTCTGGCGTCCGCGACCAATCAGCAGAGCGTTGTTTAAATTTGGCGCCAAGCTCGCTGATTGGTCGCGGCCGCTATTTAAATGTGGCGCCCAAATCGGTGATTGGTCGCGGGCAGCGTCCGCGACCAATCAGCAGAGCGGTGTTTAACTTTAGCGCCAAGATCACTGATTGGTCGCGTGCAGAGAGCGCGACCAATCAGCTAATCGTATTGGTGAGGACCAGGGAGCGCCGCTGCCTGGTCGGATACTTCAGTTGCGAGAAGCCGAGAGATGAGCGATTGCTCGCAGAAGTATCCCGACCCGCAGCGCCGCTCCCCGGTCCTCCCTTCACACCCTAGCCGCTGATGTCCCCACAGTATCCGCATGGTGTTACAAAGATCGGCCGCAACCAATCACCAATCTTGGCTCCACATTTAAACACCGCTGTGCTGATTGGTCGCCGACGCTGGGCGCGACCAATCACCGATTTTGGCGCCACATTTAAATAGCGTCCGCGACCAATCAGTACAGCGGTGTTTAAATGTGGAGCCAAGATGGGTGATTGGTCGCGTAGGATATTTAAATTTGGCGCCCAAATCGGTGATTGGTCGCGGCTGATATTTAAATTTGGCGCCCAAATCGGTGACTGGTCGCGGGCAGCGCCTGCGACCAATCAGCGATTTTTAACACAAATGTCCAGACCTTTGTAACACCATGCGGATACTGTGGGGACATCAGCGGCTAGGGTGTGAAGGGAGGACCGGGGAGCGGCGCTGCGGGTCGGGATACTTCTGCTGCGAGCGCCCGCTCATGTCCCGGGTTCTCGCAGCGGAAGTATCCGCACAGGCAGCGGCGCTGACATCCATGCGGCTAGGGTGTGAAGGGAGGACCGGGGAGCGGCGCTGACATCCAATTGGTCGCGGCCGCTATTTAAATGTGCGGCACAAATTGGTGATTGGTCGCCGTCTTGACCGCGACCAATCACTGATCTTGCCGCCAAAGTTAAACACTACTGTGCTGATTGGTCGCGGACGCTGCCCGCGACCAATCACAGATTTGTGCGCCAAATTTAAATATCGGCCGCGACCAATCACCGATCTTGGATCCACATTTAAACAACGCTGTGCTGATTGGTCGCGGCCGATATTTAAATGTGGCGCCCAAATCGGTGATTGGTCGCGGTCTTGGCGCGCGACCAATCACTGATCTTGCCGCCAAAGTTAAACACTACTGTGCTGATTGGTCGCGGACGCTGCCCGCGACCAATCACAGATTTGTGCGCCAAATTTAAATATCAGCCTCATGCACGTCACTGACAGCGTGGGAAAATTCTCCTGCACTCAGCGCTTCAGCGTGAGAATTCTCCCACGCTGTCAGTGACGTACATGAGGTGAGCTGAGTTCATTGGACATGAGCTCACCTCATGCACGTCACTGACAGCGTGGGAAAATACTCCTGCACTCACCGCATGCGCAGGAGAATTTTCCCACGCTGTCAGTGACGTGCATGAGGTGAGCTGAGTTCATTGGACATGACCTCGGCTCATCTTTATGCCGTCACAGAGAGACACTGAGGAGCGGAAGCATGCCTGCGCTTCTCAGTGTCTGCGGGATGACAGGCAGGATGGCAGCGTTCTGCTGCGGTCCAGCCTGTCATCTCGATGTAGCAGAGCTGAAGCTGTCATGGGAACCATGGAAAGGTAAGGATGAGGTTGCTTTATTATTTTACTTTTATTGCAGGAGATCGTTGGCTTCAGCTGGAATGGGCGTGATGGTAAGTATAGTTTAATTTAGAACAATAAAGAATTGTGTGTTTATTTCAATTAAAGGAATTTATTCTGGGTGTTTGTGTTTTTTTTTTTAACTTTGACTATGGGGTTAGTAATGGGGGTGTCTTATAGACGCCTCTCCATTACTAACCTGGGCTTGATGTCAGCTGGCATTATAAGCTGACATCAACCCCAACCCTATTACCCCCTGCCACCGCACCAGGGCAGCGTGGAAGAGCGAGGCTAAGTGCCAGAATTGGCGCATCCTATGGATGCGCCATTTCTGGGGCGGCTGACGGCTGGAGTTTCTAGCCTGGGAGGGGGCCAATATTCATGGTACCCTTCCTGGGCTATTAATATCAGCCCCCAGCTGTCTGCCTAGCCTTTGCTAGCTATTAAAATAGGGGTGACCCCACGTCATTTTTTTGGGGTCCCCCATTTTAATAGCTAGTAAAGGCTAGGTATTCCGCTGGGGGCTGATATTAGAAGCCTGGGAAGCTCCATGAGTATTACCCCCTTCCCAGGCTTCAAACATCTGCCCCAGCCGTCTGCTTAACCTCCGCTAGAGACTAAAATTACGGGGACTCCCACGCCAATTTTTTTTTTAATAAATCCTTTATTTTAACACTAAATGACAAGTACAGTAATCAACACTGTCACTGTACTTCATATATATGTGACTGACATGTTTCTATCTATCTAATCTATGTGTGAAGCTCTATTCTTTCTGTTCTAAATTGTCGGGTACCGATGCTGAATTGCCAGCCGGCTTTTTTAAAGAGATGGTGCATGAAAACACTATTATTTTTTTTAATAAATCCTTTACACTAAATGACAAGTACAGTAACCAACACTATCACTGTACTTATTATATTTGTGATTGGCATGTTTATATCTATCTATGTGTGATGCTCTATTCTTTCTGTTGTAAATTGTCGGGTACCGCTGCTGAATTGCTGGCCGGCTTTTTTAAAGAGATGGTGCAAGAAAACACTATTATTTTTTTAAATAAATCCTTTACACTAAATGACAAGTACAGTAAGCAACATTGTCACTGTGCTTCTTATATGTGTGACTGACATGTTTCTATCTATCTAATCTATGTGTGAGGCTCTATTCCTTCTTGTCTAAATTGTCGGGTACCGGTGTATGCCGCTGCTGAATTGTGGCCGGCTTTTTTAAAGAGAGCGTCTTCTGAGCAGTTTGTCAGCTTTTGGACACCTTTGAAGGTGTTTTCTATGTGTTTCTATGTGTTTTTGTTTGCCTGCCATTGGTTTTAACGGTGTTCAACGGTGTTCTAAGGTGTTCGACGAACAGTTCGACGAACAGTTCCTCGAACATCCCGGTGTTCGACGAACCGAACCGAACCCGAACACTACGGGGGTGGCTCAACACTATTAGTGAGCTGGAAACTGCAAATGCTGCTGAAGTACTGCAAGGGAGGCGGAAGCTGTAGCTGACTTTCTAAAATGGGCACACAGGCGGTGTAATTTTACAAGCAGATCCAGGTAGGCTTTGAGAAACTGCTGAAATATGAGGTTAAGCACATGGGCCAGGCACGGTACATTTGTGAGCTTGCCTCGCCTTAGAGCCGCAACCATATTCGGGCCATTGTCACACACGACCATGCCTGGCTGTAGGGTCAGTGGTGTCCACAAGTCTTCAGCGAGGTGTGGTTTGTCACCTAAGCATATTAGCTTCAGCACAACCTGCTGCCGCTTGGCTGAGGTGATGCTGCTGTGCTTCCAGCTTGCGACTGATGTGGTCATTTTGGAGATGGTTGCTGAAGAGGATGAGGTGCAGGAGCTGTAGAATGTTGGCTCAACCCTGATTGACCCAGGGCCCGTAATCCTTAGCATCGAGAGGAAGTGTTTCGTCCTAAGGACCGACTGGGTCCCGTCTTCCACTATATTAAACCAGTGTGCCATTAGCAAGATGTACCATCTCTGCCCACTAGCACTTGTCCAAGGGTCTGTGGTTAGGTGTACTTTTCCAGTAACTGCATTGTTGAGGGCACAGCTAATGTTGTGGGACATGTGCTCGAGTAATGTGGGGATGGCACACCAGGAGAAATAGTGGCGGCTGGGGACCGAGAACTGAGGGACGGCCGCCACCATCAGGTTGTGGAAAGCTTCCATCTCCACGAACCTAAAAGGCAACATTTCGAGCGCAAGTATTCTCAAAATGTGTGAATTTATTAGTGTGGCCTGTGGGGCGTTAGCTGAGTATTTGAGCTTGCGTTCCAAAAACTGGGATAGGGACAACTGAATGCTGCGCTGGGACAAGGACGTGGACGGGCTTGCTGATGGTGTTACTTGAGAGTGTGCAATGACAGGTGCAGGGTGGGAGGCATCTTGGCATGCGCCATGGACAGGGGATTGGCGTGCATGCACAACAGATGCAGAAGCAGTGGTGTCACCCACAGACACTGTTGCTGGACTCTGGGGTTCGGCCCACTTAGTCGGATACTTTGCTGTCATGTGCCTGATCATGCTGGTGGTGGTCAGGCTGCTAGTTTTTCTTCCCCTGCTGATGCTGGCCTGGCAGGTGGTGCAAATGGCCTTTTTGAGGTTATCTGCAGAGACTTTAAAACATAACCATACTCGCGAAGACCTAACAGTTGTACTGGCAATTTCCTTCGTGTTGGCGTTATGAAAAATGCTTTCCCGCCTTGTGTCTGCGGCCACCACAGTGCCTCTTCCTGCCTGTTGTGGTGCTACGCCTCCCTTCCCCTGTGTGCTGCTGTCCTCACTCTGTATATCCCCCTGCCTGGTTGGGTCAGTTACTATATCATCCACCACCTCGTCTTCCACTTCTGCACCCTGGTCCTCCTCCTGACTTTATGGCAATTGTGTCTCATCATCATCATCATCCACCTCTTGCGACAGTAATTGCACATTCCCACCATTGCCTGCGTGTGACCGTGGCTTCTCCAATATTTGGGCATTGCTACATGCGTTCTCCTCTTGACTTGCTTGAAGCTGGCCAGGTGAGAGGCCCGAATCTACAAATGGAAAAGTGAACAGCTCTTTTGAGTGTCCAAGTGTGGGAGAAGTTGTCTCCGGGCAATCGGCATGGTGGGAGGAAGGAGGATCATTGTTAGAAATATGCGTTCCAGATTCAAGGCTACTGAGACATGACCCTGTGGAAGACAGGGTGAAGGTGGTGGTGGCCAAGTGACTGGAAGCATTATCTGGTATCCAACCAATAACCTTTGCACACTGCTCTATGTTCAATAATGGTGCTCTGCTGTCATCTAGTAATTGGGACAGGAAGATCGAGCGAGAAGATGTGGGTGTTTTTTGTGCCACAATTTCACCTTGCCCACGGCCACATCCTCGGCCTTTGCATGCACCATCACAATCACGTCCACTTCCCCATTCCTTGCCACGCACCTTGCCCATTTTAAATGGAGCACAATATTTTCCACGTTCACGAGAAATAGCTGATTTTGGAACATAGTTATATGTGATATGTCTGACAGAGAACCACAATTTTAAATAGCAGGCCAGTAATTTACTAATATTATTCTACACGGAGACGTAGTGTGAATAGTGTCACCGACACACTGAAACGGAATGAAAATAGAAGAAAAATATGATTTTTGAAGTCTGTTTGGTGATGTGTCTGACAGAGAACCACGGCTTTAAATTGTAGGCGTGTAATTTACTAATATTAGTCTACACGTAGACCTAGTGTTAATAGCATCACCGACATACTGTAACAGAATAGAAAAGGAGGCCAATATTTTCCACGTTCAGTTCAAATTTCTGGATTTTTATGGCTGTAATATGGAACAGATCTGGCTTTGATTTGCAGTGAGCAGGAAAATGGTGTACTCTGGATTTAAACAAGTAACCAGGATTAAGATTAAAAAAAAAAGCCCTGGCCCATGATATCTCGGGCTGTGTAGAAATATCTGTAATTATTACTGCAGACTGCCACATACACTGAGGCACTGATTATATGCACTGGATTAGTCCTCAGAAGGACTGCTGGTTCAGATGGATATAGATATATGTTGTGTAATTCCTATACTATCTATGAAGAAGCAAATATCTCCCTGATGCAGTAGCAGCTCTCCCTACTCTGCCGGATTCAGGGGTAGACTGTGACGAGCATGGTGGCGCCCAGTCTTATATATACCTGATGATGCTGTGCGGCCAGCCAATCACTGTAATGCCCACAACCAACATGGCTAAGGCATTACAGTGCGTGGCAGGCAATCCCTGCATATTCATTGGCTCTCTAAAGAGTGCCAAACATGCAAGGAGGGGACCTGAGCTCCCACCCGAGCAACCTGGAAATACTCATCGAGCGCCGAGCTCGTCCAGCACAGTGATGCTCGGACTAATACCGAGCAGTGGCGAGCGCGTTCGCTCATCACTAGTATTGTTATCTCTCTATTTCAGGGAGATCCTCAGTAGTGGGCGTTTTCTTTACTGCAGGACTCGGTTTGTCTCCAGTCTGTGGAGGGGTTTTTCGGAGCTCTGGCCCTCATCTATGATGATCCTGACCGAGTCGCCTTTAGTGAGTCTAGGTTGCATCTCTTTCAGCAGGGGAATTGGTCAGTGGAGATGTACAGTTTGAAATTCCGTAGTTGGGCAACGAATTCCAAATGGAATGACTCAGCCCTTAGAAGTCAATTTAGTGAGAGCTTACTGAGGTTGGGGGGTCAGTTCATTGTGAAATAATCCCTTGCTATGTCCTGGACAATCTTTCCACACCGATTGTTTTAGGTATTCCTTGGCTTGTTAAACATAATCCATTGGTGGATTGGCAAACCAGGGAAATTATTGAATAAGGAGATTACTGCCATGAGAACTGTTTAGATATTTCCCTTGCTACTGTCTCTATGAAAATATTACTGGCTTTTCTCTCTGGATTCAAGGACGTTTTTTCAGAGAGGGGGTGTCAGGATTTGCCTCCTCATTGTGCTTATGACTGTCCTATTAACCTGACCCCCAGAGCTAAACTACTGAAATCCAGACTGTATAATCTTTCTGGCCCTGAGAGACAAGCCATGAAGGATTTAATTTTGTAAAGTCTGGAGAAGGGACATATCAGTACCTCATCTTTGCCCATGGTGGCAGGGTTCTTCTTTGAGAAGAAAAAAGATGGCGGTCTACATCCCTGTTTAGATTTCCGGGAAGTAAATTACCATCCGTGACATATACCCTTTTCCTCTTATTCCTGATTTTTTCAGCCAAGGAGCTAAGGTATTCTCCAAGTTGGATTTAAGGGGAGCCTACAATTTGGTTAGAATCAGAGAAGGGGACGAATAAAAAACAGCATTCAGTACCCCGGAAGGACATTTTAAGAGTCTGGTTATGCCTTTTGGTTTGACCAATGCACCTGTGGTATTCCAGCATTTCATAAATGATATTTTCCATCATTTGTTGGGGAGGTTTGTGGTGGTCAATCTGGACGATATTTTGGTTTACTCACTTGATTTTGAGACTCATTGGGGACATGTTAAGCAGGTGCTCCAGATATTAAGGGATAACAGACTTTATGCCAAACTGGAAAAATGTGTTTTCGCTGTTCAGGAGGTGCAGTTTTTAGGGTACTTGTTGTCATCTTCGGGTTTTTAGATGGATCTGGAGAAGATCCATGCAGTCCTTGATTGGGGACGTCCCGAAAACCTGAAGACTCTACAATGTTTTCTGGGCTTTACTAATTTTTAACGGAAATTCATCCAAAATGCCTCTGTTATTGTGAAACCCCTTACTGACATGACTAAAAAGGGGTCTGATATTTCCAAATGGTCGGATGCTTCCCTCCAGGCTTTTCCTTCCTTAGAGAATCATTTTGCCACTGCACCTATATTCAGTCAACCCGATGTTTCCCAACCCTTTATTGTGGAGGTTGATGCGCTGGATGTCGGGGTTGGGACTGTGTTGTCTCAGGGTCCGTCCACTGGTAAATGGCGTCCATGCGCCTTGTTTTCTAACAAAATATGATGTGGGTGATAGGGAACTCTTGGCGATCAAATTGGCATTCAAAGAATGGCGACATTTGTTGGAGGGGGCTGTCCATCATATTACTGTTATTAATGACCATAAGAACCTGTCATATCTCCAGTCAGCTAAACGTCTCAACCCTAGGCAAGCTAGATGGTCCATGTTTTTTACTAGGTTCAATTTTGTTGTCACTTTTCATCTAGGGGTCAAAAATGTCAAGGCTTAGACTTTGTCCCAGAGCTTCCCTGGTGGTGGTGACCATGAGAACTCTTCCCTGATATTACAGAAAGGGGTAGTCATTTTGGCACTGTATCCTGAACTGGAGGGTGAGGTGTTGGAGGCCGAGGGGGGTGTCCCTACCTCCTGCCCTTCAGGAAGGTTATTTGTACCATCTAATCGGCACCGCAAAGTTATTAAGGAACATCATAACTATGTGCTTGCTGATAAGGCAAACACGGACCTCCTCTCTCGTCATTTTTGGTGGCCGGGGTTGCATCGGGATGTGATTGAACACATAGCTGCTTGTAGTATTTGCGCGTGTTTCTAAGGTTTTGCATACCCATTCATCTGGCACTCATCTTCCATTACCTATCCCTAGTAAGCCATGGACAAATGGTGGTTTTGGTGGTAGTAGATAGAGATGAGCGTTGTTCTACTCGAACTGTTCGCCAATCTCAAATTCGAGCTGTTTTGGGCGGTGTTCGAGCCGTTCGGCGAACACGAACAATTTGAGAAAAATTCGGCTGTTCGAGGTTATGTTCGATAACTGTTCGTGCACCAAAATCATAACTGGATTTTTTCTCAGTAATGATGAAAATTAATGTTAATACGCAGTTTGAGTGTACAGCGGGGTGGGGGGAGGGGCAGGGGATGGATCTCTGCAGGAACAATGAAGATCTCCATTTTTTTTTCTCTTTCCCGCATTTGCAGTGGGGAGGTGCAATCTGTCAGCCTATCAGCAGCGCACACACGGAGCGAAGTGCTTTTTTTCACACAAGCAAGGGCATGTGTCATTGGCAGTGTATGTCACATGTCCTTGCCCTATAAGACCAAACCATTTTCCCCGTCGCCAACATTTTCTCACTGCTGCAGCTGCGTGTTAGACGGCACCGCTGTTGCTGTGTGCGCTATACCTTGTTAATTTCAAGCCAATTTTCGCACAAATATACAGATAGCTTGGGAGTAGGGAATAGCTGTGATTGCAGTCCTTTTAAGGACTAGGTTACAGCATTTCCTACGACTTTTATCAGGGAGGTCTGTGCTCTTAAATAGATAGGTTGTGGGAGTAAAGACTAATTGTAATTGGAGTCCTTTTCAGGACTAGGTTACATGAGTTCCTATCAGTTTTTGCCAGGCAGGTCTGTGCCAGTGCTGTGCAAGTTTTTTTCACAGCATTTGGCTGAATCTAGCAAAGCTAATCCTTTTTGGCCTATTGCAGAGTGTTAGTCAGTGGAGTAGCCTATCTGTGTTGCAAGATATAACACCTGTGTATAGAATACCAATTTTTTTACTGCACCTAGTGAAGTAAAATCTTTTGGGCATAGCATCATTCTATTAGTCCATCTATACTGACCTCCATCAGGTTGCAAACTGAATATAATTTTTTTCTGCATCTAGCTCTGAAAAAATATTTGGGCTTCTAGCAGTGTGTGGGACTTGGTCTATTAGTCCATCTATACTGACCTCCATCAGGTTGCAAATTAAAAATAATTTTTTTCTTCATTTAGCTCTGAAAAAATATTTGGGCTTCTAGCAGTGTGTGGGACTTGTTCTATTAGTCCTTCTATACTGACCTCCAGCAGGTTGCAAATTGAATATAATTTTTTTCTGCATCTAGCTCTGAAAAAATATTTGGGCTTCTAGCGGTGTGTGGGACTTGGTCTATTAGTCCATCTATACTGACCTCCATCAGGTTGCAAATTAAAAATAATTTTTTTCTGCATCTAGCTCTGAAAAAATATTTGGGCTTCTAGCAGTGTGTGGGACTTGGTCTATTAGTCCATCTATACTGACCTCCATCAGGTTGCAAATTAAAAATAATTTTTTTCTGCATCTAGCTCTGAAAAAATATTTGGGCTTCTAGCAGTGTGTGGGACTTGGTCTATTAGTCCATCTATACTGACCTCCATCAGGTTGCAAATTAAAAATAATTTTTTTCTGCATCTAGCTCTGAAAAAATATTTGGGCTTCTAGCAGTGTGTGGGACTTGGTCTATTAGTCCATCTATACTGACCTCCATCAGGTTGGAAATTAAAAATATTTTTTTTCTGCATCTAGCTCTAAAAAAATATTTGGGCTTCTAGCGGTGTGTGGGACTTGGTCTATTAGTCCATCTATACTGACCTCCATCAGGCTGCAAATTAAAAATAATTTTTTTCTGCATCTAGCTCTGAAAAAATATTTGGGCTTCTAGCAGTGTGTGGGACTTGGTCTGTTAGTCCATTTATACTGACCTCCATCAGGTTGCAAATTAAAAATAATTTTTTCTGCATCTAGCTCTGAAAAAATATTTGGGCTTCTAGCGGTGTGTGGGACTTGGTCTATTAGTCCATCTATACTGACCTCCATCAGGTTGCAAATTAAAAATAATTTTTTTCTGCATCTAGCTCTGAAAAAATATTTGGGCTTCTAGCAGTGTGTGGGACTTGGTCTATTAGTCCATCTATACTGACCTCCATCAGGTTGCAAATTAAAAATAATTTTTATCTGCATCTACAGTACCTCTGAAAAAATATTTGGGCTTCTAGCAGTGTGTGGGACTATTTGTATTAGTCCATCTATACTGACCTCCATCAGGTTGCAAATTCAAAATAATTTTTTTCTGCATCTAACCCAGCCAATAGTTTTGGCCTAATACCACAGTTTGGCTACTCAGCTCTGCTCGGTTACCATCCATTGTTTTTTTGTGCAAACAACTCCAGAGTTGTGAATTAGTTAACCACCAAAATGAGTGGAAAAAGGCCTGCTGCTGGTGGAAAGGGGAATAGGCGTGTTGGGAAGGGGAAAAAAGGTTGTGTCCGTGGGGTAGGTGTTAAAGCAACAGTAACATCTGCAGAAGAAAGACCATCTTCCAGACAAACTAAAATGTCTACTTCTTTTAGCGGACAATGTGATGAGATCCCTTTCTTACGGCCACGCCAATCGCTACAAATTCCAGATGAGGCACAAAAACAGCAGGTGCTTCAACGGATATCAAGTGCTCCTTTAAGTGGGCTCTCCTCCACATCAACTTCAACATCACAAATACTCCAGTCCTCAAAGGTGTCACCCAAATCGCACTTGCTTCCTCACAGCTCCCAAATCTCCAGCTGCCCGTCTGAGTATGAGGTAGAACAGATGGTTGAGTCTGCAGAGCTGTTTACTCATACTATAGCCTGGGAATCAGAGGTCGACTCCAGCGCTTCTGTGAATCCAGACGAGGAAATGATCTGCACTGATGCCCAGAATCTTTATGAGTCGGATCCAGGACCAGACGCAGAAGGTTCTGACCATAATGTAGACCCTCATTCCCAAACTGTAACTCCTGTTGGTGGAGACAATGAGGAAGACGATGATAAGACTCAAATACCTGATTGGAGCGACAACTTTAGTTTTTTGTCAGGGCAAGAACAGATTGGCTCTGAGGACGACGGGTGTGATAACGCACAGGGTGATGATGATGAGGTCGGAGATCCCACTTACTGTCAACCCACAGTCAGCCAAGAGATGAGGTCAGCAGACGAGGTGGAGGAAGATGCTAGTGACGACGAGGTCAGGTTGCGCCTTCCTGGACAGAGACGTAGTACTGGAAGCACGTCAACAACTGCATCCTCAAACACAACTCTGCCTCTCACCACAAGTCGTGGTGGCTCTTCAGGTCGCATGGGTGCTAAGCCTTGCATAGCCTGGGCATTTTTTCAGATCGATAAAGATGACCCAACTCGTGTTATCTGTAACATTTGTCAGCAAAAGCTAAGTAGAGGCCAAAAAATACATAGTTTGAGTACTTCATGCATGAACCGGCACATGGACATGAAGCATAAGTTGCAGTGGGAAGCTCAGTGTGCTACAATGCGGCCTAGCCGGCCGGGCCAATCACCGTCTGCCATATCTTGTGCATCCGCGGCCTCTTCATCCTCTGTGACTGGGGGGACAGCAGTCACACCTGTTTTGGGGCGCAGACCTGCCACCTCTTTACCCGCAACAGCCAGCGTGATTGGCAGGTCATCATTTTCTTTGGAGGTGGTAACACCAGCTGGTGTTGAGCGCTGTCCGACATCGATAGCACCACCTTTGGATCAAGGCAACCTAACATGTCCGCCTGCATCTTCCTCACAGACCGGCAGTTTGCCGGGGACACCCTTATCAACCCCGTCTAAGCACAATAGCCAGCCCTCGGTCCCTCAGATGTGGACAAGTAAAAGACCATTTCCTCCTAGCCATGAGAAAGCTAAGAGGTTGAATTTCACCATCTGCAAGCTCTTGGCTACAGAAATGCTGCCTTTCCGCCTGGTGGACACAGAGGATTTTCGAGACCTTATGTCCGTCGCAGTGCCCCAGTACCAGATGCCCAGTCGGCACTACTTCTCAAAGAAAGGTGTGCCTGCGCTCCACCAGCATGTCGCACACAACATCACCGCTTCTTTGAGAAACTCTGTGTGTGACAGGGTGCATTTCACCACAGACACTTGGACGAGTAGGCATGGACAGGGGCGTTACATGTCGCTGACTGGGCACTGGGTAACTATGGTGACAGCAGGACAAGGGGCTGCTGTCCAAGTCTTGCCGTCCCCACGAGTTGTGCGTCAATCCTCTTTATGTCAAAGTTCCTCCACTGCTTCTGCCTCCTCAACCTCCTCTCGGTCTTCCACCTGCACCCAAAGCCTGTCTGGTCATGCCACAAGCTTTCTAACTGCGCAGAAGGGATCCTGCACACCTCCTTACTATGCTGGCAGTAGGGCTCAACGTCATCAGGCGGTTTTTTCATTGAAATGTCTGGGAAATATGAGTCACACAGCTGTGGTCAGCTCTGGAGAACCAATTTCATGAATGGTTGTCTCCACTGGACCTGAAACCAGGGAAGGCCGTGTGCGACAATGCTGCAAACCTGGGTGCGGCCCTTCGCCGGGGCAATGTCACACACGTGCTTTGTATGGCTCACGTGTTGAACCTGGTTGTCCAGCAATTTTTAGCCCACTATCCCAGACTAGATGGCCTTCTGCAGAGGGCACGGTCGCTGTGTGCTTACTTCCGCCGTTCGCATCCCGCAGCTCAGCGACTTACATCTCTACAGAAGTCGTTGGGCCTGCCACTTCACCGGCTAAAATGCGATGTGCCTACCCGGTGGAATTCAACTCTGCACATGTTGCAGCGACTGTGGCAGCACCGACAAGCCCTGGTGCAATACGTTCTGACGTATAGCCGGGGCCAACGAGATTCAGAGGTGGGGCAAATCACGCTGGAGGAGTGGTCTCAGATCAGGGACCTATGCACCCTTCTGCACAGTTTTGAAATGGCGACGAAGATGTTTAGTGCTGATGATGCCATTATCAGCATGACTATTCCGGGGATTTACATGCTGGAGCACATGTTAAACAGAATTCGGAGTCAGGTGGTGGCACAAGAGGAGGTGGAGGAAGTAGAGGAGGAGGAGTTGTATGCGGAAGGGCTAACATCTGCAAGGTCCAGACGGTCGGCAGCACCAAGGCGGCAGGCATGTGAGGGTGGGGGAGATGGTTTTACCAGGGCGCATGGTAGCAGCCAAACTAGTGAGGAAGGTGCAGGAGCCCAGGAAGAAGTGGAGGACGAACTGATGGAAGACTCATCAGATGAGGGAGACCTTGATCACATTTCTGTTGTGCGAGGTTGGGGGGAGAGGACAGAGGAAGGAAGCATGATTGTTACCTCGCCACCAACACAACAGGGACTTGGTGCTCCTGGATGCGCAACACACATGAGTGCCTTCTTGCTGCACTACCTGCAACATGACCCTCGAATTGTGAGAATTAGAAATAATCCTGACTACTGGGTTGCCACACTGTTAGATCCCCGGTACAAAAGTAAATTTGCAGAAATTATTCCTGCCATAGAAAGGGATGCACGCATGCAGGAGTATCAGCAGAGACTGTTGCAGAATCTTACATGTGCTTTTCCACAAAATACCAGTGGTGCACGTAGTGAATCTCACAGTTCCAACTTGCCAACCGTGGGACCGTCAAGTGTTCAGCACTCAAACCATAACAGAACCACAGTATCTGCTGGTAACATCAATTTTGCGGAATCATTTCACCACTTTTTTAGCCCATCCTTTGCAAGGCCACAGGAGACAAGAAGTCTGACACATAGTCAACGCCTAGAGACGATGGTACAGGAGTATCTCCAAGTAAACATTGAAGCCACAACTGTGTCACTGGACCCCTGCTCTTTTTGGGCTTCCAATCTGGATAAATGGCCGGAGCTAGCCACTTACGCCTTGGAGATCTTGTCATGCCCCGCAGCCAGCGTTCTGTCTGAACGTGTGTTCAGCGCTGCTGGTGGTGTGCTGACAGATAAGCGCACGCGGCTCTCCACTGATAATGTAGACAGACTCACGTTCATAAAGATGAACAAATCATGGATCCGAAACGAATTTTCTACCCCTGTGTCATCCTGGGGAGAGTAAAAGCTTGATGATTGGTTAAAATCACCCTACCAACCGTTTTAAGCTTTCAAATTACTAATCATGTTTATCTGTATCTTGACTGGAAAATAATTTGGGCTTTGTAGCAGTGTGCAGCACTGATCCTATTAGGCCATCTATACTAAAGCTTCAGCAGATTTAAAATGAAAAATAATTTTTAGCTGCATCTAGCCCGGAAAATAATTTTGGGGCTCCGAGATGCGCAAGGCACATAAGTGCCTTCTTGCTGCACTACCTGCAGCATGACCCTCATATTGTCAGAATTCGAAGTAATCATGACTACTGGGTTGCCACACTCTTAGATCCCCCAAACTTTTCGATCAACCTTTTCATTTTAATAAAGACCAAAAAAATGGTCATTTTTGAAATTATAAGCATTAGCAGGTTGTTAGAAACTGAAATCAAACAGTTTTCAACTCAAAACTTTATTCTAGGTGATGTTACATTTTCACATAGGACCCCTTGTTCGAAAGGAGCTTCTGAACTCTCTCGTCCATTGAATTTGTCAGGTTTTGGATGGTTTCTGCTTCAATTGTTTTGCATGAGGACAGAATACCCTCTCAGAGCTGTTGCTTAGATGTGAACTGCCTCCCGCCATCATAGACACTCCTTTTAATGATGCTCCAAAGGTTCTGAATGGGGTAGAGGTCAGGGGAGCATGGGGGTCACACCATAAGTTTGTCCCCTTTTATGCCCATATCAGCCAGAGATGCAGATGTTTTATGTGCAGCATGAGATGGTGCATTATCATGCAAAAAAATGATCTTGCTGTGAAATACACGGTTCTTCTTCTTGAACCATGGCAGGAAGTGCTGTTTGAGAAAATCCACATACATTATGGAGTTCATCTTTAGCGCCTTCAGGGATCCTAAAGGGGCCGACAATCTCTCTCCCCATGATTCCAGCCCAAAACATTACTCCACCTCCTCCTTGTTGGCGCTGTAGCCGTGTTTGCGTGGGGTGTCCATCAACCAGCCATCCTCCACTCCATCCATCTGGACCATCGAGCGCTGCACGGCACTCATCCGTGAACAAAACAGTTTTGAAATCAGTCTTCATGTAATGTTTGGCCCACTGGAGCCTTTTCTGCTTGTGTGAAGTGGATAGAGGAGGTCGACAGGATGGCGCATGCACAGCTGCAAACCTCTTAAGGACCCTGCATCTTGTTGTTCGGGGGACGTTGGAGGCACAAGCAGCTTCAAAAACTTGTCTGCTGCTATGACAAGGCTTTTTTGCCGCTGCTCTTTCAACCTGACGTAATTGCCTGTAGGAAAGAGTCCTCAATTTGCCCTTATCAGCACGCACACGTGTGTACTGTGAATCAGCTACATACTTCTTGATTGCCAAGACACTTCATCCTGATCATCGCACAATGTTGATTGTAGTCATGCCTTGACCTAAACACTCCACAATTTGTTGCTTCTCAGCAGCCGACACATCCTTTTTCTTTCCCATTTTGGCAGAAAATGTAGGCTGCTTAATAATGTGAGAGAGCCTTCTTAAGTAGTCTTGCCTTTAATTGGACACACCTGCCAAACTAATTAGCACAGGTGTCTGTAATTGCTTACAGTGATATAAAGAGCCCTGACACACATCACCATCAATGAGTTTAACTGGCAAACAAACAAATTCTTCCCTTATCACTCCTAAACACTTTTTGTATAATAATTTGGAACGCAGTGTACATGTGCTTTTCCACAAAACACCAGTGGTTCACGTAGTGAATCTTACAGTTCTAACTTGCCAACCGTGGTCTGTATGGAGTTGTTCAATAAAGGGCCCAAAATTAAGATAACATAGATGGGAGAGGTCTCTATGAATAGGAATTCCTAAGTATTTGATACCCTGCGAGGGCCAGGCAAAGGGAAAGTTGGACTGGATGGAATCCTATATGGATTTGGGGAGGGAGACATCGAGGGCCTCAGACTTCGCTGCATTGATTTTAAAATTTGACCATGTAACAAAGTGATCTATTTCAGCCATAACAGCATGGATGGATATATGTGATTGAGTGATATATACTAGGACATCATCAGCAAATAGAGAGCACTTGTACTCGGTGCCTCCCACCTCAATCCACCTAATATTGGGGTTATGGCGAATTGATGAGAGCAGGTGCTCCGTCACTAGGATGTATAAGAGAGGGGACAGAGGACATCACTGCCTTGTCCCATTGGTGATTGTGAAAGGTGATGAAAATGTTCTGACGCACCCCCTGGGCCTTGGGACACCCGGAGCCGGACCCTTTTTGGTGGATGCTGGTGGTTGTAGTCTTCGTGACGGCGACCCAGTTCCGTGGCTCAGGGCGGTCAAACCAGTGGCGGAACTATTTATGTGGTTTTCATGTTTAAATGTCCGACTACGCCACCCGTGGATTGCGGTCAGAGTGAACCGCCGCTACAGGGCAGACCACTGAGGCTGGTGTTGTGGGTGCAGCAGAGCGTAGCATAACTCCCCACGGGAGGAGTATAGCCTCAGGGCAGTGTATGCGGAGGATGGGGTGATGGTGCAGGGCAGCAGCAGTAACGACACAGAGTCAGTGATGCAGTTCAGGGCCTTTACTCACAGTTCTTATTATCCAGACCACGTCTGCAGGTAACGGCTGCCCACGTCGTACTGTGCTCACCAGGTGAGGGGCTCAGACAACTCCCAGATAACTTTGGAGCACTTCACAGGACCCCCTTTGTGTGTCCTTTGTCTGGCCTTTCTTACCAACACTTCTGTCCGGCTGCCTCGGGCCTCCTCTTGGTAAACTTGGCGCCAGTTTCCCTAACCCTATGTGGTGCCTTCCTAGCGGGTGTAGCGAGGGGCTGCGCCACATAAAATGTCAGAGCCTCCGGTTTCTAGCTGAGGGTCGTTTCCTGCCTCCACTAGTTTGGGGACCGGTCTCCCCCTTTGGCCTGACCCCTCCACGCAGGTGGATTCGGGCGTGCGGTGGTGAGTCGCCCGTCCGCACCCCTGGGATCCCTTCATTCCTCGTTCCTGGAGCCTTCTCCGCTCCTCTTCCTTCCTTCTCCCTCTTCCAGGCCTGGGCCTCTGTTACTAGGCCCGCCTCCGGAGCAGAGCTCATGCAGAGCCCCTGCTCCCTGCCACTTCTGCTCAGACTTCTCTGCACTGAACTAAGATGGTGCCCACCTTTTATACTCCCTTCTCAATGCACCCAGGAACTGCTTCCTCCCTGCTCCTGCACTACAGGGTTCCCCTTCCTCAGTGTTCCCTCCCCCCACTCCAGCCAGGGACAGGGACTGTCGTGCCCATCTCAGGGGCATATTGGTCGCCCTGCCCCACGGCAATGTGGTGTAATGCATGCAGGTGTCGGGTCCTGATCCACACTCCATCCTTACCTGAGAGTGAGATATCACACCTCTGGGTGAGGTGCAATACGTCTGTAGCAACCGAGCCCTCAGGGTGCTACAGTTCCATTTATCTTCAGCCTAGGTGACGTATTGCGATACAGGGCCGTGATTTTGGCTATAAAAGGGTCCCCTAGACCCCTACCCCAAGCTTTTTAATCATATATGGCGTGCCAGGAGACTCTATGGAATGCTTTCTCAGCATCCAACGAGAGTATCTAATTACAAATTTTTAACTGCATCTAGCCCAGGAAATACTTTGTGCCTAGTAGCAGTGTCTGCTAGTGAGCGGATTATCCCGGCTGTTAAGCAAGCTGCACCACCTGTAGTTTAGACACTTAATTTTTTCAAAGGAAATGCTTCGGGACCATGGGATACTTAGTGAAGAGCATCAGGAGGCACCCCAAGGCATAGGGGCTGGGACTGGCAGTAGGATGCCTTGCGGTGGACAGCCGAGCTCGATCCTTATAAAAGCTTTTTAACTGCAGCAGCTTTAGTGGACGCTACTGGAGCTGGAATTACCGCGGCTGCTGGCATGAGACTTGCCCTCCAATAGATCCTTGTAAATGGATTTAAAGTGTATTCATTCAAATTAGAGAGACAATTTAAATTAAAAAGCTTAGAGCTGCCTCCACCACAGGGGGGCTCGCTCGACCCACCAGCGGACAGGCACCAGTATTGGGAGAGGGGGGCTGGCCGTCAGGGTTCACCGCGGCTCTGGCACAAACCCGGTGACACGGAGGTGGCACGGGCAGGAGCGGACTGGCCGTGTCGGCTTCTCACTTTTTGGATTTTAGAAGGGCATGACATGCCTATATCTGTGTCTCCCCCTCCTTTTACTCCTCCACCTCTTTTATTTTCGCATGACTATATGTACTTGTCACTTTTCCATGTGTTAGTTATGTCTTCTGAGCAGTTTGTCAGCTTTTGGACACCTTTGAAGGTGTTTTCTATGTGTTTCTATGTGTTTTTGTTTGCCTGCCATTGGTTTTAACGGTGTTCGAAGGTGTTCGACGAACAGTTCGACGAACAGTTCGGCGAACACACGGGTGTTCGACGAACCGAACCGAACTCGAACACTACGGGGGTGGCTCAACACTAGTAGTAGATAGGTTCAGTAAAATGGTTCACTTCTTCACATTGCCTACACTTCCAAATGCCAAGACACTTGCTGAAGTGTTCATAAATGAGATTGTGAAGCTTCACGGGGTTCTCTCCGATGTGGTGTTAGATCGATTGACCCAGTTTGTTTCCAAGTTCTGGAAGGCATTCTGTTTTTAACTGGGGGTGCAGCTGTCCTTTTCCTCTGCCTTCCACCCTCAGTCAAATGGTCTGACCGAGTGTGTCAATCAGAATTTGGAGACCTACCTCAGGCGTTTCTTCTCCGAAAATCAGGAGGATTTGGCATCCTATTTACCACTAGCAGAATTTGCCATTAATAATCATTGTCAAGAATCCAATGGCAGATCACTGTTCTTCGGTGCATATGGTTATCACCCACAGTTTGGTGCCTTCAGTGGTAGAGGAGCTTCAGGAGTACCTGAGGAGGAACGTTTGTTTCGTCACTCTTCATGTTATGGCAGGGTGCTCTGAATAATTTAAAGATCATGGGAGACAGGTATAAACCTATGGCTGACAGAAAACGGTTGCCAGGTCTGGACCTGAATGTGAATGACTTTGTGTGGTTGTCTACCAGGAATATAAGATTGAAAGCTCCTTCTTGGAAGCTGGGACATAGGTTTATTGGTCCCTATAAAATAACCACCGCCATTAACCCAGCAGTGCTTTGTCTTGAACTTCCTCAGGCCCTTAAGGTCCACAACGTGTTCCACAGGTCTTTACTCAAAAAGTATGTGGAACCTCTTGAGCCCTCACCTCTACCACCGCCCCCAGTAAAGGTTGATGGTAATCTTGAGTTACAGATTTCGAGCATTGTAGATTCACGTCTCCAACATCATTCTCTACAATACTTAGTGCACTGTAAAGGCTATGGTCCAGAGGAGAGGATGTGGGTTTCAGCGTCAGAGGTGAACACTCCCAGGTTGGTTCGCTCATTCCACACCTCTTATGCCTGGGTGTATAAATACCTGCTGTGTTTCAGAGGGAGGTGCCAGCGATATTCATTACTACCTGTGAAAGCTTTAGCATGAGCAGTACTTCGTCCTCTCTGGAGCTTTTGGACATGTGCGCATTTGTCTGAAGTTCATCTAAAGCTAAGCAATTTCCACCTGTTTATCCAACCCTGTTGTGTATAATGTTTAGTGGAGATCGACTAGTCCTCAACTCCTCCCATTCCTAGCCTTAGTCATATGCCAGGGAAAGAAAGGGCGAGGCACACGTGTGGTGATTGGTGAAGAGCCAATACAGGGACGTTAAGGGAGACAGGTTGATGCTAGATCATCTTAGGAGGTCTCCAGTTCCCCCCTTTCCCTAAAGTCTGAGATCCCTTTCCCTCTTCCCTTTGTGTTGCATTAAGTCTTTCCCACACCTTGAGTGACATTGATGTCTGTGGTACACAGAAATGTGATTTCTTCTGTTAACACCATTAAATGTTGTGGTGAATGAGTGACAGTATCATCTAAACTACAGCATTCTGCCCAGTCATCCATTCCAAGTGATTGCAGGGTGCCAATGGGTTTATATTGCAGCTTAGAGCCTGATAAAGGTACTCCTGTGAAGCCCAATCACTAGTATTTGAAGGAAACCAAAATTAGAAATATATACTGCAGTAATGTTGTATTGCAAAATACAGTACAGACCAAAAGTTTGGACACACCTTCTCATTTAAAGATTTTTCTGTATTTTCATGACTATGAAAATTGTACATTCACACTGAAGGCATCAAAACTATGAATTAACGCATATGGAATTATACACTCAACAAAAAAGTGTGAAACAACTGAAAATATGTCTTATATTCTAGGTTCTTCAAAGTAGCCACCTTTTGCTTTGATGACTGCTTTGCACACTCTTGGCATTCTCTTGATGAACTTCAAGAGGTAGTCACCGGAAATGGTTTTCACTTCACATGTGTGCCCTGTCAGGATTAATAAGTGGGATTTCTTGCTTTATAAATGGAGCTGGCACCATCAGTTGTGTTGTGATGAAGTCTGGTGGATACAGAGATGATAGTCCTACTGAATAGACTGTTAGAATTTGTATTATGGCAAGAAAAAAGCAGCTAAGTAATGAAAAACGAGTGGCCATCATTACTTTAAGAAATGAAGGTCAGCCAGTCTGAAAAATTGGGCAAACTTTGAAAGTGTCCCCAAGTGCAGTTGCAAAAACCATAAAGCGCTACAAATAAACTGGCTCACATGTGGACCGCCCCAGGAAAGGAAGACCAAGAGTCACCTCTGCTTCTGAGGATAAGTTTATCCGAGTCACCAGCCTCAGAAATCGCAGGTTAACAGCAGCTCAGATTAGAGACCAGGTCAATGCCACACAGAGTTCTAGCAGCAGACACATCTCTTCAACAACTGCTAAGAGGAGACTTTGTGCAGCAGGCCTTCATGGTAAATTAGCTGCTAGGAAACTACTGCTAAGGAGAAGCAACAAGCAGGAGAGACTTGTTTGGGCTAAAGAACACAATGAATGGACATTAGACCAGTGGAAATCTGTACTTTGGTCTGATGAGTCCAAATTTGAGATCTTTGGTTCCAACCACCGTGTCTTTGTGCGACGCAGAAAAGGTGAACGGATGGACTCTACATGCCTGGTTCCCACCGTGAAGCATGGAGGAGGAGGTGTGATGGTGTGGGGGTGCTTTGCTGGTGACACTGTTGGGGTTTTATTCAAAATTGAAGGCATACTAAACCAGCATGGCTACCACAGCATCTTGCAGCTGCATGCCATTCCATCCGGTTTGCGTTTAGTTGGACCATCATTTATTTTTCAACAGGACAGTGACCCCAAACACACCTCCAGGCTGTGTAAGGGCTATTTGACCAAGAAGGAGAGTGATGGGGTGCTACGCCAGATGACCTGGCCTCCACAGTCACCAGACCTGAACCCAATCGAGAATGGTTTGGGGTGAGCTGGATGGCAGAGTGAAGACAAAAGGGCCAACAAGTGCTAAGCATCTCTGAGAACTCCTTCAAGATTGTTGGAAGACCATTTCCAGTGACTACCTCTTGAAGCTCATCAAGATAATGCCAAGAGTGTGCAAAGCAGTCATCAAAGCAAAAGGTGGCTACTTTGAAGAACCTAGAATATAAGACATATTCTCAGTTGTTTCACACTTTTTTGTTAAGCATATAAATCCACATGTGTTAATTCATAGTTTTGATGCCTTCAGTGTGAATGTACAATTTGCGTAGTAATGAAAATACAGAAAAATCTTTAAATGAGAAGGTGTGTCCAAACTTTTGGTCTGTACTGTACACTGATGACCAAAAAGTAACAATGTTTTCAACTTTTGACTTTCAAGCTCCATATTTCACCATCCACTCTACTGCTTTGAACGTGAGACTACCTTAATTTTATAGACAATCATCTTGGCTATGTCATACATAAATTTGACTTGCATTTATTTTGCGTTTGATTAGTTATGCAGATTCTTGTCATGTCACAGCATTCTTACTGTTTTGCTCCTAAAAATGTTAATTACATTTTTTTTATTTTGCTAGTATTTTGTAAATCCACCTTTTGCTTTCAACACTGTCTGAATCCTTTTTGGAATGCTCTCAATCAGATACAAGTATGCCTTGACGGAAATATGTTCCCCGGTCTCTCCTACACATTCCCAAAGTTGGCGAATATGTAAGGAGATGGACCAGCTGCTGTGTTCCCCCTGCAGATATCAATGCTGCTGTAGCATACAATGTGAATAATGTTTTGTTCCTGATATGTTTCCCTGTGGGCTGCAGTATTAACTAACTGTCACAAGATGTCTCTGTCTAGAATGCAGGTGAAAGGTGAAGTCTGACCCGTTACACAGCAGGCACAGAGGCAGCCCAGATTGAGGATGGGGAAAACTGAGAATTGGTGTCAAGTGCAGGAAGTTAGAGTGAGTCAGTCTGGAGTGAGAGAGGACAAGCAGCAGTGACAGGTTAAGGGCTTATAGGGACAATGTGGGCCTAATACCTCTGACAGCGGATTGCCAGAGAACCCCTCTGCATGAGTCCCCTTGCCAGCCTGGGAACCTCAAGATAGATGTTGGGGCCTGGGGGCACATTTACCTGCCAAGCTGCAGAAGATACGAGACTCAAGCTCTCCGAGGCAAAGTGAGATGGAATCCAAATATATTGCTAGTGGTGGTGAAGAATCCCCAGGGCTAGAGAAGTTAGCAAGAGGGATGCTCTACCTTAGCCGAGAACCAGGGATGAAGTTGTGTCCAGTAACTATGGGAAAGATGACAATCCGTTGGGCTTTATCCTTTGTGCCTGCCTTTATAGACTCCCAACTACCCTGTAAAAGTTTGATTGTTTTGTGAATCTTGTGTCCCCTGGATTGATTTCTGCCCTCATTTCAGAAGAGGAATTCCTGGAGTCAGACGAGGCCTGTGGGCCAGAAGTAAGTGGGAAGCACCACATACACAACAGCAAAACAGGACGGGGACACACTTTGTCTGGAGGGTGCCAGAGCGAGCAAGGGCAGCAGCTTGCCCATGACTACCTTGATCTGCAACCTTACACATACTGGTCGACTCACTTGGGTATGTATACAGCTTTTTCTTCAACTCTACCCACAAGTATTCAATTGGGTTGAGGTCTGGCGACTGTGGGGGCAAATCCAGCACCTCTTCTGCATTGTTATTGAACCATTTCTTCACTATTCTCGACATATGCTTCAAAACGTTGTCCTGCTGGAACAATATGACATCCTTTTCATACCCATAGTACTCGAGTGTACGATATTACTCCTCTTGTAGGAAACTCACATATAGCTCAGCATTGAGACCACCATCGATCCTGGTTAAGTATCCAATGCCTTTGGCTATGAAACAAACCAGTATTATTTATGGTTGCACCATTTCTGGGGCAGCTGAAAGCTGATGTTTTTAGTTTGGGAGCTGGCCAATATTCATGACCCTTTTCTAGGCTATTAATATCAGCCCACATCTCCCCCTATAATCAATAACCATCTTTTGCTGGCTATTGATTATAGAGGGACCCTACATAATTTTTGAGGGAGAATTTCAGCTATAATAACCAGTAAAGGCTAAGCAACTGTGAGCTGATATTAATAGTCTGGGAACCTTTATGGCTATTGGCTCCTTCCCAGAATATTAACATCAGCCACCAGCTGTCGGCTTTTCCTCTATTGATTATGAAAATTATGGGGGACCCCTACGCGTTTCTTTCAATCATTTTTTTTATTTATTAACAATAACAGTAAGGTAACCTGAGTTCATAGCAGCAGTTTGCCTTGCTTTGCAAGTGCCATTCCTGGACTGATTAATGACGGCGAGTATGGCACTCCGCACTCCAATATTTCACAGCCCGGCACTGGAGCTGTTACTAAAGTTCAGAGCCACTGGGTCTCCCAGCAGCTGCAAGGCCCAGAAACCTCATCGGAAACTTTGAGGGACATTTTAAGATTACTGGAGTTTCCAGCAGCTGGAGGCTGTTAACTAAGGTTACCTTGGGTGTGTACTTTACTGTACTGGACTGGACTGGATTGGAAGTAGCTACCCTCAGTCTCTGTGAGGGCACTGTAAAAAATTTTGTTATTCATTTGCTTCCTATTTTACCATGAAGGCAATGGTGACGGAACTCTTTAAGTCATTTCCCTATTCATATTTTTTTGCAGGGCAATTGTCCTGCTCTTACCCCATTTAGCTTCCATTTGCAGCCTCCTATCCCTGACTATGACCATTTTACAGCCATTTTAAAGCACCGAATTTTGGGTCCCCATTGATTTCTATTTGGTCCAGGGTCAAGTTTGAGGTCAAGTTTGGACCTAAACCAAACTTTTTACTGTATGTATCTCTTCTCATGTTAAATAGAAGTCAATAAACAGCAGCTATCATTTAAAGTGTTTCGCATTCAATCTATATAAAGTTTAGCTACTTTAGTATGATGTTCCTGACATTTTCTTAGCTGCATTACACAGGAAAAGCCATGGTCCTTAAACAGCTTGCAATACAGCAAAGGGATCTCAATGTTTAAAGTCATCAGTCCATGGAAAACTGTGAAGATGGTCTTGAAGAAATATTTAAATTCTTTGGAAGCAGGGTGGAAAAGCAATGACTGACTTTCATTTGTTCATTTCCATAGATTTTTAATTTATTATTACTTTTGTCATATTCAAGTTATTTCTGTGACCATTGTGGGTTTTTCTTTCATTAAATGAGGGGTACCAACAATTTTTACCACGTGTGTATAAGTGTGTACATCATGAATTACAATTGATTGCATGTCCTTTGCACTTCATGTAACTTTGTAATATAATTGTGTATTTTTATGATATTACAGTATGTTATATGTATTAGTTTAGCTTTAATTAGCTAATTAGCATGTTTGTAACACCTTTATTGCTGACTTTCTATATATGTGTTCATTTAATGTTATATAATGCACTTCTTTTTCCGTTTTCTTATCATCATACATACAAATGGTGATACTGTCAAAATAACCACTTGCCTAATAATTTTGCAAACAATTTAGTAAAATATAAACATTTGGATCATTTGTAAGTGCAAAAACTCACAGAACAAAGGCAACATGCCACAAAGTAAATGGCAAAAGTACTAGACAAAAAATGCGGCTTTTTAAAGCTTAACTTCCCAAATTATCCTAATGTTTTAAAATAGTTTTATATCTCACCTGATGAGGTGGATTATAAAACCACATAAAGTCCGAATAAGCTGTTGATTTGCTACAAAAACTGATGAATAGAATAACAAACCACAGGAAACCTGGAGTGTCAGAATAATGATAGTAAAGAAGCAAAGTCAGATATTTGGCATACCAGAAAAGATGAGGTGACGTGGCAAAGTTGAGAAGATTGGGAGAATCAATGCAACAATCTAAGTCAGGAGACCCCTTGTGATGATCTAGCTGAGTCAAGTCCCAAAGTGGAATTATAAGAAAAGACAATACACAGTTTGGGCTGAGCAAACTGAAATAAAGATCCTTGATCCAGTAATATAAAGAAGCAGTTTTTATTCCTCAACGCCTCTCCACACCGGACTGTTGCCTTTCTCAAGTGTAAAAATTCAACTGTAACCTAATGTACCCCTACTGGTACAGTTGTTTTTTTTACATTTTCGAAACATACTAGCGCATTATGGAATAAAATTTGCTTCTTTATATTACTGGATTGATGATCTTCATTTCGGTTAGCGCAGCTCAAAACCGTGAATTGTATTTTCCTTAAAGCATCCTAGTGAAGTTCATCCCCCAGTGACGTGGCATCAGCCCCCAGTATTGAGCTTTCACAGGAGTTGCTCCTGGACAGCTCGCTCAGGTGAGAACATTACCTGGATCCATTATATCATTTATAAAGGTATCACCCTATGGTCTGGTGAACTATGTTTCCTTACAGTGTTTATCTAAAGTGGAGTTTTAACAATACAGCAGTGTCCAATGAAGCACAAGAATTAGGTTATCAATAAGATACAAATGCAGAGTGGCAGCGGTGCAAAATAATAGTAAGCATGCCAACTACCTGAGTACTAAGGCCATGTGCTGTTTCCTCAATGAGCCTGTGAGGCACAAAAGGAACAGAACGAGATGTCTGGAGCAAGAATGATGCTGGAGCTAGAACAGTGAGGAAAAAATACATTGTTTATATCTGAAAATGATGCCTTTTTTGTAAAAGAAAATATTTATAAACTTAACTTCTGCAATGATCATGCCATCAAATAGCTTTGTTGATCGAAAAAATAAAAAAATTATAGGTCTCAAAACTCAGTGTTACAGAAAAAATAAACAAAAATCTGTTTTTTTTTTACTCAAGGACCATAATAACAACATTCTTACCTCCTTCCCAAATTAGAACAATAATAATCGTCTTGGGAAGTTGTCCACAAGTGTAGAGTGGGTTCATAAGCTAAGTCTGCTCCACACATGGAAGATGCTGGCTATGTTACATAGCTGGTATTTGCATCTGACAGCCAAGGAAGGTGGTCAGCATTTAAATGGTGCAGTTGATGGTGGTCATGAGCACCACCTCCTTTTGGCCTCCCACTACGCAATCATGGGGTTTCCATGGCTGTTGGGGGCCTGCTGAGGGGCACAACGGCTTCCATATTGGTACTGCTGCAAAGCCCAGCCTAGGGGTGAACTTCATATTATACAGAAATTTTCACTGTTTACTGCAATACTGTTTACTGCAGGTCCAAATTCACTAGGACGGTTAAAAAATAATGTAAAAAAAAAAAATATAGAAAAAAATAAAAACATTCAAATTACCTCCCATTTTCTCATTTATAAATAAAGAAAATAAATACATTTATTTGGTATTGTTGCATGTATGAAAGTCCGATCTTATCAAAATATAAAATTAACTAATCTGTATGGTAAACACTCTAAAAATGTAAAAAATGAAATACCAGAATTGTGGGTTTTTATGTCTCGCCACCTCCATAAAAAATGGAATAAAAAATCTAAATGTCAGGTGACATGTGACGAAACTCACATAGCTGCGCGGACGTAAAAAAAATATTACAAGTCTTGGAAATAATGATCATTTCAACAAAACTCGGAATATTGTTTCATCACTTAAATAGAAAAAAAATCAATAAAGTTTGGTATTTCCCTAATTGCACTGACCTGTAGAGTCATATTGCCTATTTCTTTTTGCCACTCAATGAATGCCATAAAAGCAAACCCAAAACTTATTTCCAGAATTGCATTTTTTTTTAACCATTTCATCCCACTAGAATTTTTTTCTAGTTTTATTACATTGTATGGTAAAACTAATTGTGTCATTTTAAACTACAGATCGCACAACAAAAAAGACACGCACTGTTGTGTTTATAAAAAAGTTATGGCTCTTGGAAAAAGGTGAAAAAAAAAGCAAAATCACAAAAATAAAAAAAAATTCATGATCACTAGTGTTGAGCGAACATGCTCGACACTGCTCGGTACTCGCCCGAGCATCACGCTACTCGGGATGTTCAGCGAGCACCGAGCATTTCCGGGTTACTCGGGCGGGAGCTCGGGTCTCCGCCCTGCATGTTTGACGCTCTTTACAGAGCCAATGAACATGCAGGGATTGCCAGCCAGTCACTGTAATGCCGCATCCATGTTGGTTGTGGGCATTACATTGATTGGCCGGCCGCACAGAGTCACCTCGAGTATTTAAAGCCAGTCGCCGCCATCTTGGACACAGACGGCTGGGATCAGACAGTGTAGGGACAGCGCTGCTGATTTAGGGAGAGATATATACTGCGAAATAGTGTAGGGTCTGTAAAGGCTGCCAGATCAAACAAACAGTCCTTCTCAGGACTAATATCCATCCCAAATATCAGGGAGGCAGGCAGGCAGGCAGGATGTATAACGCTGCATTACAGTCCTGTGTGCTCCTGTTGCTGAAATTGCTGGACTTAGCTCCAGATCTCGGGGGCAAGGAAAAATCCTTTTTTTTTTCATCGAAATCCACTTCTTTTTTTTTTCCTCCTTCACACTGTACAAAGACCCATTTTATTAATCTTTTGGTGCCCCCCCCCCAATAAAAAAAAAAGTGTGCGTGGAACAGTTCAGACACAAATATATTTTTTTAAAAGAGTCTGGTGTAGGCCAGAGAAATAGAAGTGTGGTTTTGCAGTTCCACGGTTCAAACGTCTGTATTATCCACGTTTGGGTCATTTTTACCTTAAAAAAAACAGTTTGAGTGTGTCGCTCACGGTTCAGCGGCAAATATATCTATTTAAAAAAGTCTGGTATACACCAGTAAATTATACCTGTGGTTTTGCCGTTCCACGGAGAAAAATCTCTATTATCCTGCTTTTGGCATTTTTTGCCATAAAGAAAAACAGTATAAGTGTTTCCTGATTGTTCAGACACAAATATATCTGTTGAAAATAGTCTGGTGTAGGCCCAAGAAATAGAACTGTGGTTTTGCAGTTCCACGGGTCAAATCTCTGTATTATCCTGCTTTTGGCATTCTTTGCCGTAAAGAAAAACAGTAATAGTGTCTCCTGATTGTTCAGACACCAATATATCTGTTTAAAATAGTCTAGTGTAGGCCCGAGAAATAGAACTGTGGTTTTGCAGTTTGACGGGTCAAATCTCTGTATTATCCTGCTTTTGGCTTTTTTTGCCGTAAAGAAAAACAGTAATAGTGTCTCCTGATTGTTCAGACACCAATATATCTGTTTAAAAGAGTCTGGTATACACCAATAAATTATAACTGTGGTTTTGCCGTCTCACGGTAAAAAATCTCTATTATCCAGCTTTTGGTATTTTTTCCGTAAAGAAAAACAGTAATAGTTTCTCCCTGATTGTTCAGATTGTTTAAAAGAGTCGGGTGTAGGCCCGAGAAATAGAACTGTGGTTTTGCAGTTCCATGGGTCAAATCTCTGTATTATCCACTTTTGGGCCATTTTTACCTAAAAAAACAGTTTGAGTGTGTCGCTCACTGTTCAGCCGCAAATATATCTATTTAAAATTGTCTGGTATACCCCAGTAAACAATAACTGTGGTTTTGCCATTCCACGGTAAAAATCTCTATTTTTCAGCTTTTGGTATTTTTTCCGTAAAGAAAAACAGTAATAGTTTCTCCCTGATTGTTCAGATTGTTTAAAAGAGTCGGGTGTAGGCCAGATAAATAGAACTGTGGTTTTCCTCTTCCATGGGTCTAATCTACTCTTTATTACCCTTTTTCCATTGATAATGCGAGTGTAAGCTATTTTACTTCCTTTACAATGGGCAAGGCGCGTGGCAAGGGACATGGAGCTGGACGTTCTGGTGATGGTGCGTGCAGAGGACGGGGCCGTGGCCAAGGTGAAAATGTGCCACAACCAACAGCCACATCTTCTCGCTCCCACTTCTTGACCGAATTACTAGTGAAGCACAGAACAACACCAGTATTGCGAACTGATCAGTGTGAACAGGTTATTAATTGAATAGCAGATAATACTTCCAGTTACCTAGGCACCACCACCTCCGGTCTGTCTTCCACATGGTCAAATGTCTTCCACAAATCTTAGTAGCCGTGAGTCTCGACCGCATACTCCTCCACACCCTGATGCTCCTTCCTCCCACCATGCTGTGTGTCGTCAGACAGCAACTGATCCCACACTTGGACACTCTGAAGAGCTGTTCACTCGTCCATTTCCAGATTTGTGCCCCTCGCCTGCTCCGCTGGAAGTGGTGGAAGAGGAGATCCCATGTAGCGATGCCCAAATATTTGAACAGCCACGGCAACAGGAAGTCGACGCTATCAATTTGTCACAAGAGGTGGACGATGACGAAACACAATTGCCAGGAAGTGAGGAGGAGGATCGTGGTGCGCAAGTGGAAGAGGAGAAGGTGGTGGATGATCTAGTAACTGACCCAACGTGGCAGGAGGACATGCAGAGTGAGGCCAGCAGAACACAGGGTGAGGGAGGCAGAGTACCCCAACAGGCAGGAAGAAGCAGTGTTGTGGCCGCACACAGAAAGCATGCTACAGTTCCCCGTAACACCAACACGAGGGAAGTTGCCAGTACAACCTGTAGGTCTTCCAGAGTCTGAAATTTTATTTAAGACTCTGCTGATAACCCCAAAAAGGCCATTTGTACCACCTGCCATGCCAGCATCAGCAGGGGTGACATAACTACCAGCCTTACCACCACCAGCATGATCAGGCACATGGCAGCAAAGCACCCAACTTTGTGGGGTGAGCCCTAGTGTCCACGACCAGTGTCAGCGGGTGTCACCACTGCTTCTTCCACTGTTGTGCGTGCAATAAAACCCCCTGTTGGGTGTGCAAGGCAATCCCTTGTCCATACTGCATGCAAAGATGCCCCCTCCTCTCAGTCTTCACCTGTTATGGCAGTTTCTCAAGAACCAGCATCAACGTCCACATCCACGTCCCACCGCAGCGTTCAATCGTCCATATCCCAGACCTTTGAACGAAAGCGGAAATTCGCAGCCAACGCCCCACAGGCCACTGTCCTAAATTTGCACATTTCACGACTGCTTGCTTTGGAAATGCTGCCTTTTAGGCTAGTGGAGACGGAATCCTTCCGCAATCTTATGGCGGTGGCTGTCCCTAGGTACTCGGTCCCCAGCCGACACTATTTTGCCCGGTGTGCCATACCCGCACTACACAAGCACGTGTCCCAAAACATCTGCCGTGCCCTCAACAACGCAGTTACTGGGAGAGTCCACCTGACAACGGACACGTGGACAAGTGCTTGTGGCCAGGGACGGTACATCTCCCTGATGTCACACTGGGTAAACATAGTGGAAGCCGGGACCCAGTCAGACCTTGGGACGGAACACAACCTCCCCACACCGAGGATTGCGGGCCCTATGTCAGTCAGAGTTGCCCCCACAGTGTACAGCTCCTGTGAATCATCCTCCTCCTCCTCATGTTCAGCCTCCATCTCAGATATCACCACATCAGTTACAAGTTGGAAGCACTGCAGTACTGCCTCCGCCAAGCAGCAACAGGCTGTGCTGAAACTCATAAGCTTAGGTGAGAAACCTCACACTGCTTGTGAGTTGTGGACAGCTGTGAAAGAGCAGGCAGATCTGTGGCTGAGACCGCTGAACCTACATCCCGGCATGGTCGTGTGTGATAATGGCCGTAACCTGGTGGCAGCTCTGAGGCGAGGCGACATCACACACTTACCATGCATGGCTCATGTGCTTAACCTCGTGGTTCAGCGGTTTCTTAAATCGTACCCCGAGTTGCCAGATCTGCTCATCAAAGTACGCCGCCTGTCAGCTCATTTTTGCAAGTCGGCTACAGCTTCCGCCGCCCTTGCTGTGTTGCAGCAGCATTTGCAGCTTCCGTCACACCGACTGGTGAGTGATGTCTCCACACATTGGAACTCTACCCTCCACATGTTGCAAAGGATTTGTGAGCAGAAGAGAACAGTTGTGGAGTACCAGCTGCTACAAGGCTGTCGATATTCTGGTCAGACTCTACACATAAGACCTCAGGATTGGATCTGGATGTCTGACATATGTACCATCTTGACAAACTTTGAGGAGTCCACCAAGATGGTGAGTGGCAATGACGCCATCATTAGCGTCAGCATTCCACTTGTCTTTCTTTTGCAATGCTCTCTGCATAGAATTAAAGAGGAGGCATTGAAGCTAGAGTATGACGAGATGGATCAAGAAGCCGTAGCGGTCGATTACACACAGCCCAGCCTCATCTCATCCCAACGTGCATGGGGGGACAATGAGGGAGAGGAGGAGGAGGAGGAAGTACAGGAGCTTGTATCATGCACCCTAGACGGTAGTACCTTTACAACTGTCATACCGTCGGTTCAGCGTGGGTGGCCTGAGGACAAGTGGGAGTAGGAGGAGGAGGAGAGCATGGTCAGTCGTCATCTTGGTGAGGACACGGAAGTCTTGCCCGTTACCAGTCTGGCACGCATGGCTTACTTTGTTACGCTGCCTTAACCGTGACCCTCGCATTGTCAAAATGTTGGGTGACAGTCATTACTGGTTGGTGACACTTTTAGACCTCCACTACAAGGAGAACTTTCACTCTCTTATTCCTGAGGTGGAGAGGTCTACAAAAATGGGGCAGTACCAGAAGGCCTTTGCTGCAGAACTGTTAAAAAAATTCCCATCTGAACACGCTAGCGGCAGAAGTCACAGTTCGTTGCCCAACCAAAGTGTACATGCGAGAGAGACGCAACTCCAATCCACCAGAGGCAGGGGAACACTGTCAACATTCTGGGACAGTTTTCTCAGACCCTCCCTTCGGACAGACCCTGAGGAGTGGGGTACTCTCACAAGGAGTGGAAAGTTTCAAAAGATGGTGAGGGAGTACTTTGCCGACCGTACCAGCGTCCTCCGTGATTCCTCTGTGACTTTTAATTATTGGGTATCCAATCTGGACACTTGGAATGAACTCGCTCTGTACGCCTTGGAGGTCCTGGCCTGCCCTGTCGCTAGCGTGTTATCGGAGCGTGTTTTTAGTGCCGCTGGGGGAATTATAACTGATAAGCGCACTCGCCTGTCAACTAACAATGCTGACAAGCTAACACTTATCAAAATGAACAAGGGCTGGATTGGGCCAGACTTCTCATCACCACCAAATGACAGCAGAGTAACATAAAATCAAATCCACTGTGTTATTTCAGGAGGTGTATTCACATGCACCGCTTTACACCCACAAATGGGTATACGCTTCCTCATTTCGGCTGTTTTATGTTCTTCTCCTTATCCTCAGCCTCCACCACCAGTATACCACCAGGGTGACCGTGGTCCGTGTTGCCATTATTGAAAGTTCCTCCGTCCTTATTTTTGTCAGCTTTTACTTGGAAAGCATAAGCATAGACTGTGGGAGACCCACCCCCCAATAATGGGAATAATATTTTTAGGATGCTGTACTGTATGGCTATTGTAAGGGGCATTAAAACCATATTTATAAGCTACTGCGACCTCCACCACTTTTCCAAGGGGCATTAAACCATTTTGTTAAACTACTGCGACCTCCATGTCTCTTCCGAGGGGCATTAAAAGTGTCTTGTTAAACCACTCTGAACTCCACAGCTCTTCCAAGGGGCATTGAAATGTTGTTTTTTATTAACTCTAACCTCCACGACTCTTCGAACGGGCATTGCATTTCCTCCTAATTTTTGGCAGCTTTTGCTTGGAAGGCATAAGCAAATACTATGGGAGGCCTACTCCCCAATAATGGGAATAATGTTTGTAATATGCTGTACTGCATGGCTCTCTTAAGGGGCATTGCAAGTTCCTCCGTCCTAATTTTTGGCAGCTTTTGCTTGGAAGGCATAAGCAAAGACTATGGCAGACCCACTCCCCAGTAATGGGAATAATGTTTGTAATATGCTGTACTGCATTGCTCTTGTAAGGGGCATTGCAAGTTCCCCCGTCCTAATTTTTGGCAGCTCTTGCTTGGAAGGCATAAGCAAAGACTATGGGAGACCCACTCCCCAATAATGGGAATAATGTTTGTAATATGCTGTACTGCATGGCTCTTGTAAGGGGCATTGCAAGTTTCTCTGTCCTAATTTTTGGCAGCTTTTGCTTGTAAGGCATAAGCAAAGACTATGGGAGACCCACTCCCCAATAATGGGAATAATGTTTTTAAGATGCTGTACTGTATGGCTCTTGTAAGGGGCATTAATACCGTCTTGTTAAGCTACTGCGACCTCCACCACTTTTCCAAGGGGCATTCAAATCGTCTTGTTAAGCTACTGTGACCTCCACCACTTTTCCAAGGGGCATTAAAACCATCTTGTTAAGCTACTGCGACCTCCTCGTCTCTTCCGAGAGGCATTAAAACCATCTTGTTAAGATACTGTGACCTCCACCACATCTCCAAGGGGCATAAAAACCGTCTTGTTAAGCTACTGCGACCTCCACGACTCTTGCAACGGGCATTGCATTTCCTCCTAATTTTAGTCAGCTTTTGCTTTTCAATGCATAGGCGAACACTAAGGGAGACCCACTCCCCAATAATGGGTAGAAGGTTTTTAGTATGCTGTAATCCACGTCTGTTTCAAGGGGCACTGCAGTTCCTCATAATTTTTGGAAAGTCTTCCATTCACTGCTTAGGCCAACAGTGTACAAGAGGCCAAGTTGCTATAAATGGAAAAAATGGTTTAGTTAAGTCCCTCTGACCTCCATGTCACTTCCAAGGGGCATTGGAGCGCCTCTAAATTTTTGGAATGAACAAATAAAGTAGCACACTGTAACACTGAGTATATAGATATGAAATATGAATAGCATAACTGCTGTAGAAAATAGAAATAAATGAAAAAAAATTTTGAAAAATTTTATTAGCGCATGTAAATATGAAGTATGGAAAATGAATAGCATTACTGCTGTAAATAAATGAGAAATCTTAGCGCATAAATTGGCTAATTCATGTGTACCTGACAGCCGCGGTAAGGCGTTTCTCGATGTCAGGACCTATCAATGTGAATACCTCTCTAAGAGACCTCCGTCTACTTATATGTGGGAAAGACAGATCCTGATACATTTAAAACCACCTGCGGCATGGGGGTGGGGGTGGAGTGCTCAGTCATCGCTGAATCTAGTAACAAAGAAAATGACGGCACTTCCACTACAAAAACTAGGTGTGAACAGGTGCTTACTAAGAGCAGCTACCTCCATATATAATGAACAAATAAAGTAGCACACTGTAACACTGAGTATATAGATATGAAATATGAATAGCATAACTGCTGTAGAAAATAGAAATAAATGAAAAAAAATTTTTGAAAATTTTTTTTAGCGCATGTAAATATGAAGTATGGAAAATGAATAGCATTACTGCTGTAAATAAATGAGAAATCTTAGCGCATAAATTGGCCAATTCATGTGTACCTGACAGCCGCGGTAAGGCGTTTCTCGATGTCAGGACCTATCAATGTGAATACCTCTCTAAGAGACCTCCGTCTGCTTATGTGTGGGAAATACAGATCCTGATGCATTTAAAACCACCTGCGGCATGGGGGTGGGGGTGGAGTGCTCAGTCATCGCTGAATCTAGTAACAAAGAAAATGACGGCACTTCCACTACAAAAACTAGGTGTGAACAGGTGCTTACTAAGAGCAGCTACCTCCATATATAATGAACAAATAAAGTAGCACACTGTAACACTGAGTATATAGATATGAAATATGAATAGCATAACTGCTGTAGAAAATAGAAATAAATGAAAAAAAAATTTTGAAAAATTTTTTTAGCGCATGTAAATATGAAGTATGGAAAATGAATAGCATTACTGCTGTAAATAAATGAGAAATCTTCCGACATCGAGAGCACCACCTTTGGATCAAGGCAACCTAACATGTCCGCCTGCATCTTCCTCACAGACCGGCAGTTGCCGGGGACACCCTACTCAACACCGTCTAAGCACAGCAGCCAGCCCTCGGTCCCTCAGATGTGGAAAAGTAAAAGACCATTTCTTCCTAGCCATGAGAAAGCTAAGAGGTTGAATTTCACCATCTGTAAGCTGTTGGCTACAGAAATGCTGCCTTTCCACCTGGAGGACACAGAGGATTTTCAAGACCTTATGTCCGTCACAGTGCCCCAGTACCAGATGCCCAGTCGGCACTACTTCTCAAAGAAAGGTGTGCCTGCGCTCCACTAGCATGTCGCACACAACATCACCGCTTCTTTGAGAAACTCTGTGTGTGACAGGGTGCACTTCACCACAGACACTTGGACGAGAAGGCATGGACAGGGGCGTTACATGTCGCTGACTGGGCACTGGGTAACTATGGTGACAGCAGGACAAGGGGCTGCTGTCCATGTCTTACCGTCCCCACGAGTTGTGTGTTAATCCTCTTTATCGCGAACTTCCTCCACTGCTTCTGCCTCCTCAAACTCCTCTCGTTCCTCCACCTGCACCCAAAGCCTGTCTGGTAATGCCACCTGCTTTCTAACTGCGCAGAAGGAATCCTGCACACCTCCTTACTATGCTGGCAGCAGGGCTCAACGCATCAGTGTTTACTTTGAAATGTCTGGGAAATGTGAGTCACACAGCTGAGGAGTTTTGGTCAGCTCTGGAGACCCAGTTTCATGAAAGGTTGTCTCCACTGGACCTGCAACCAGGGAAGGCCATGTGCGACAATGCTGCAAACCTGGGTGCGGCACTTCGCCGGGGCAATGTCACACACGTGCCTTGTATGGCTCACGTGTTGAACCTGGTTGTCCAGCAATTTTTAGCCCACTATCCCGGACTAGATGGCCTTCTGCAGAGTGCACGGTCGCTGTGTGCTCACTTCCGCCGTTCGCATCCCGCAGTTCAACGACTTACATCTCTACAGAAGTCGTTGGGCCTGCCAGTTCACCGGCTGAAATGCGATGTGCCGACACGGTGGAATTCAACTCTGCACATGTTGCAGCGACTGTGGCAGCACCGACAAGCCCTGGTGCAATACGTTCTGACGTATAGCCTGGGCCAATGAGATCCAGAGGTGGGGCAAATCACGCTGGAGGAGTGGTCTCAGATCAGGGACCTATGCACCCTTCTGCACAGTCTTGAAATGGCGACGAAGATGTTTTGTGCTGACGATGCCATTATCAGCATGACTATTACGGTGATTTACATGCTGGAGCACATGTTAAACAGAATTCGGAGTCAGGTGGTGGGACAAGAGGAGGTGGAGGAAGTAGAGGAGGAGTCGTATGCGGAAGGGATAACATCTCCAAGGTCCAGACGGTTGGCAGCACCAAGGCGGCAGGCATGGGAGGGTGGTGGAGAGGGATTAACCAGGGCGCATGGTAGCAGTCAAACTGTTGAGGAAGGTGCAGGAGCCGAGGAAGAAGTGGAGGACGAACTGGCAATGGGCATGGAAGACTCATCAGATGAGGGAGACCTTGATCACATTTCTGTTGTGCGAGGTTGGAGGGAGAGGGCAAAGGAAGGAAGCATGATTCTTACCTCGCTACCAACACAACAAGGACTTGGTCCTTCTGGATGCGCAAGACACATGAGTGCCTTCTTGCTGCACTACCTGCAACATGACCCCCGGATTGTCAGAATTCGAAGTAATCCCGACTACTGGGTTGCCACACTCTTAGATCCCCGGTACAAAAGTATATTTGCCGAAATAATTCCTGCCATAAAAAGGTATTGACGAATGCAGGAGCATCTGTTGCAGAATCTTACATGTGCTTTTCCACAAAACACCAGTGGTGCACGTAGTGAATCTCACAGTTCTAACTTGCCAACGGTGGGACTGTCGAGTCTTCATCACTCAAACAGTAACAGTAACACAGTATCTGCTGGTAACAGCAATTTTGTGGAATCGTTTCACCACTTTTTTAGACCATCCTTTGCAAGGCCACAGGAGACAAGAAGTCTGACACATAGTCAATGCCTAGAGAGGATGGTACAGGAGAATCTCCAAGTGAACATCGAAGCCATGACTGTGTCACTGGACCCTTGCTCATTTTGGTATTCCAATCTTGAAAAATCGCCGGAGCTCGCCACTCACGCCTTGGAGATCTTGTCATGCCATGCAGCCAGCGTTCTCTCTGAACGTGTGTTCAGCGCTGCTGGTGGTGTGCTGACAGATAAGCGCACGCGGCTGTCCACTGTGAATGTAGACAGACTCACGTTCATAAATATGATCAAATCATGGATTCGCAAGGACATTTCTACCCCTGTGTCATCCTTGGGAGACTAAAAGCTTGGGGATTTGGTAAAATCACCTCACCAACCGTTTTAAGCAACAGTGGGGCAATTGATGCCACTTAACCCTAGAACGTATGACCATAAAAATCTACACTTTCACATACCTGGGGCCCTTTAGGCCCATGTGCAAATAACATGGAATAACTCAAACTCAAATGACAAACAACTATATACATGAAGATTACCTAGAGTTTCAAAATTCTAACTAAAGCAATCTTGCAGAAAATAGAAAACAATTAACTGGGCGGGCCTGCAAGGCCACAGGTATGCGTTCTAGGGTTAAGTGGTGTCTGTGCCACAATTTTGGGAGTCCCCTTGCTGTGTCTTACGTGACGTTGGCATCGTCAATTCCAGGTGGGTTGGGTCGCACCCCCCCCCTTTTAACTGTAAGAAACTACATACACTATGGCTTGGGGTAACACAGATGGTTGAGTCTGAAGAGCTGTTTACTCAGAGGTCTGCTCCAAATCTTCAGTGTCTGCTAGTCAGCGTAGAATTTTTAACTGCATCTAGCCTAGGCAATACTTTGGGCGTAGTAGCCCAGCTGCGAAGCAAGCTGCACCGCCTGTGTATCTAATAAGAATTTTTAAATTAATCTAGCCTAGGCAGACTGTGGGGACCCCCAACCAAACCCAGATGCTCAGCACCCCTACCGCCCCCCTTTCATGGACAACCCAATAATGTAACTCTTACAACTGGATGGGTGAGGATCGGTCACAGCTTTATTAACTCTTTATACTCATTCCATTAGAAAGGCATTTTATTTCTAAAATAATTCAGCTTGTTGCAGCATGCCCTGGGTCCCCACTCCGGCAAGTTGGCCAACAAGTGTAACTCTCCAACATGTCCTTTCTATTTCCAGGCCACGGAGGATCCAGCGTACTCGTATGCAGGACTCTGACCCCCACCCATCACTCTTAACGCTTGTTCCACTCCGTCCTGGAGTCCTGACAGGAATATGTCCAGTCCAATATCTATTAAGTGAACACCGTCGGGCCGTATGAGGCCTGCTTTATCTCCTTCCAGTTGTCGGTGTCGTATCACTACACCGCCTCTGTCTCTTCTAAATTTTGCCATCCGAATATTTATTACCCGCCTTGTCCATTCGATGGCCGTGATGTCTCGCGCACCTTGCCATACCGCTATCGGCACAATCTCTGACCATACTATAGCTAATTTTGTGAAAAATTCTCTGAAGCGCTCAGTGTCTACTTTCATTATTGCCATTAGTTATGTGCTCTTGTGATGACCTAGGTTGTTTCCCCCGGCCTGTATAACTAAGATGACCGGACCTCTTGCCTCTCTCCCTACCTTGATTACCTCCATTAGTACCTGTGGCCATAGCAGGCCTCTAATACCTCTCCAGTTGAAATATGTGTTATGAAACTCTAATTTCCTCCCGCCTGGACGGACTTTCGCCCTTTTTTGTGCCCAATATATATACGAGTGGCCTATCACTCACACTGTTGGCTTAGCGTCACCTGTAAAAGAAACAAACCACGTTAGGATAACAAGTCCGGTCTTATGTATCTCGCCAAACACGTGGATCGCCATCTCCCTATCCTCTGAACTTCCGTTTCTGACAGTCCTGCTCTTGCTGCTTCCGTGGCCGCACCTATGCGGAATGAGTGTGTCCCGTAATCTTTGGGGTGGTTCCCTGCCGATGTTATGCATTTATTAAATATAGCTTGGAACAGGTATCTTGATAATGGCGTTCCATCAATGTGTGATTCGAAGAAATTACTTTGTGATCTGATGGTTAGATATGTTTTTACTATTGTTACCCGACTCAGTGTACCGTTTGTGGGTTGTAGAAGTACCCAAGTACCCCTGCCCGCTGGAACCGTTTTCGATTGGTGTATGCGTAAACGTTTTGCATTATTGGCTATGACTACTTCCTGGTGTAATAAGCGTCCACTGGTGGTAATTTTGGATTGAGGGACTAATTCGCTTATACATAGCGCCCCGAAGAAGGCGATCACAAATGCAGTAGACATTAGTGTTGCTTCAAATTGTGAGTGTCATGTTAATGGTGTTAGGGATAAGATGTGAGAAATCAGTTTTAGTGACACGGGACTGGACGTCTACATTCCGGACTTGGCTGACCCCTTTTCCACCCTTTTATGGATTGTCTGATGATGAATCTTTGTCACATCTCCCCAATTCAGTAGTTGGAAGTGAAATGCTACTCCGGTCAGACACCGCTGCGCTGACGCCCCTGATATGCCCCTCATCATTAGCTGGTGGAGAAATTCTATGGTGACTTGTGATCTGGCTTGTTCACATTGATCAACCCGTCTGCCTGCTACTAGTCGTGTCCACTCTTCCCATGCCTTACCGTATGCTTGCCACGTTGACGGGGCAACTGACGCTCTGATTAATGGCATCAACTATTCGCCACTAGATCCCATAGGGAGGGTGGGCAACTGTTGCCCGATGGGTGGGCATTGTGGAAGAGCTCTGTGAAAATCTGCCAATTGAATTGTTACAAAGCGTTAGCAGCAGCTTTATACCCCTCAGCATAGTGGCTAGCGCGGACCCATACATTGTGTTTTAGGCACAGGAATACTAGCCTGCGTAGTAGGCATAGCACTGGGAGAGACGATGATGCCATCTTATTAATGCAGTGCACTAGGCTGGTGTTTTGTGTTATGAAGCGTATATTTTTGTTAGCCAGGCACGCCCCATATTTCTATTGCTACCACTATTGGGAAAAATTATTTTCAGAGCTAGATGCAGCTAAAAATTATTATTAATTTCAAAGCTGGTGGAGCTTGGTATAGATGGCCTAATACAATGAGTCCCACACACTGCTAGAAGCCCAAATATTTTTTCAGAGGTAGATGCAGATAAAAATTATTTTTAATTTGCAACCTGATGGAGCTCAGTATAGATGGACTAATAGAGAAAGTCCCACACACTGCTAGAAGACCAAATATTTTTTCAGAGCTAGATGCAGATAAAAATTATATTCAATTTGAAACCTGATGGAGGTCAGTATAGATGGACTAATAGAGAAAGTCCCACACACTGCTAGAAGGCCAAATATTTTTTCAGAGCTAGATGCAGATAAAAATTATATACAATTTGCAACCTGATGGAGGTCAGTATAGATGGACTAATAGAACAAGTCCCACACACAGCTAGAAGCCCAAATATTTTTTCAGAGGTACTGTAGATGCAGATAAAAATTATTTTTAATTTGCAACCTGATGGAGGTCAGTATAGATGGACTAATACAACAAGTCCCACACACAGCTAGAAGCACAATATTTTTTCACAGCTAGATGCAGACAAAAAATTATTTTGAATTTGCAACCTGATGGAGGTCAGTATAGATGGACTAATAGAGAAAGTCCCACACACTGCTAGAAGGCCCAATATTTTTTCAGAGGTAGATGCAGAAAAAAATATATTCAGTTTGCAACCTGATGAAGGTCACTATAGAAGGACTAATACAACAAGTCCCACACACAGCTAGAAGCCCAATATTTTTTCAGAGGTAGATGTAGAAAAAAATATATTCAGTTTGCAACCTGATGGAGGTCTGTATAGATGGATTAATAGAACAAGTCCCACACACAGCTAGAAGCCCAATATTTTTTCAGAGGTAGATGCAGAAAAAAATATATTCAGTTTGCAACCTGATGGAGGTCTGTATAGATGGATTAATAGAACAAGTCCCACACACAGCTAGAAGCCCAATATTTTTTCAGAGGTAGATGCAGAAAAAAATATATTCAGTTTGCAACCTGATGGAGGTCTGTATAGATGGATTAATAGAACAAATCCCACACACAGCTAGAAGCCCAATATTTTTTCAGAGGTAGATGCAGAAAAAAATATATTCAGTTTGCAACCTGATGGAGGTCAGTATAGATGGACTAATGCTACAAGTCCCACACACAGCTAGAAGCCCAATATTTTTTCAGAACTAGATGCAGACAAAAAATTATTTTGAATTTGCAACCTGATGGAGGTCAGTATAGATGGACTAATAGAGAAAGTCCCACACACTGCTAGAAGGCCACATATTTTTTCAGAGGTAGATGCAGAAAAAAATATATTCAGTTTGCAACCTGATGGAGGTCTGTATAGATGGATTAATAGAACAAGTCCCACACACAGCTAGAAGCCCAATATTTTTTCAGAGGTAGATGCAGAAAAAAATATATTCAGTTTGCATCCTGATGGAGGTCAGTATAGATGCACTAATACAACAAGTCCCACACACAGCTAGAAGCGCAATATTTTTTCAGAGGTAGATGCAGAAAAAAATATATTCAGTTTGCAACCTGATGGAGGTCTGTATAGATGGATTAATAGTACAAGTCCCACACACAGCTAGAAGCCCAAATATTTTTTCAGAGGTAGATGCAGATAAAAATTATTTTTAATTTGCAACCTGATGGAGGTCAGTATAGATGGATTAATAGAGAAAGACCCACACACTGCTAGAAGGCCAAATATTTTTTCAGAGCTAGATGCAGATAAAAATTATATTCAATTTGCAACCTGATGGAGGTCAGTATAGATGGACTAATAGAACAAGTCCAACACACAGCTAGAATCCCAAATATTTTTTCAGAGGTACTGTAGATGCAGATAAAAATTATTTTTAATTTGCAACCTGATGGAGGTCAGTATAGATGGACTAATAGAGAAAGTCCCACACACTGCTAGAAGGCCAAATATTTTTTCAGAGCTAGATGCAGAAAAAAATTATATTCAGTTTCCAACCTGATAGAGGTCAGTATAGATGGACTAATAGAGAAAGTCCCACACACTGCTAGAAGGCCACATATTTTTTCAGAGGTAGATGCAGAAAAAAATATATTCAGTTTGCAACCTGATGGAGGTCTGTATAGATGGATTAATAGAACAAGTCCCACACACAGCTAGAAGCCCAATATTTTTTCAGAGGTAGATGCAGAAAAAAATTTATTCAGTTTGCAACCTGATGGAGGTCTGTATAGATGGATTAATAGAACAAGTCCCACACACAGCTAGAAGCCCAAATATTTTTTCAGAGGTAGATGCAGATAAAAATTATTTTTAATTTGCAACCTGATGGAGGTCAGTATAAATGGACTAATAGAACAAGTCCCACACACTGCTAGAAGGCCAAATATTTTTTCAGAGCTAGATGCAGAAAAAAAATATTTTTAATTTGCAACCTGATGGAGGTCAGTATAGATGGACTAATAGAGAAAGTCCCACACACTGCTAGAAGGCCAAATATTTTTTCAGAGCTAAATGCAGATAAAAATTATATTCAATTTGCAACCTGATGGAGGTCAGTATAGATGGACTAATAGAACAAGTCCCACACACAGCTAGAAGCCCAAATATTTTTTCAGAGGTACTGTAGATGCAGATAAAAATTATTTTTAATTTGCAACCTGATGGAGGTCAGTATAGATGGACTAATAGAACAAGTCCCACACACTGCTAGAAGGCCAAATATTTTTTCAGAGCTAGATGCAGATAAAAATTATTTTTAATTTGCAACCTGATGGAGGTCAGTATAGATGGACTAATACAACAAGTCCCACACACAGCTAGAAGCCCAATATTTTTTCAGAGGTAGATGCAGAAAAAAATATATTCAGTTTGCAACCTGATGGAGGTCTGTATAGATGGATTAATAGAACAAGTCCCACACACAGCTAGAAGCCCAATATTTTTTCAGAGGTAGATGCAGAAAAAAATATATTCAGTTTGCAACCTGATGGAGGTCTGTATAGATGGATTAATAGAACAAGTCCCACACACAGCTAGTGTTATGTTCTGCTACCAAAGCTAAGGAAAGAGAGGAGATCTGTCCCTACTATAAGACTCAGCTGAATCCCTACGATGTAACAGGGAACCTGATCCTGCGATCAGACCTGCTAAAGTCCTAATCTAGTCTGTACGGAGACCTATAGATGTGAGGAGGGAATCCCTACAAGTACTAAGGACTGGGAGGAATATGGGACACCTCCTAACAGAAATAGTAGCAGACAGACGAACAAACAAAATAGATAGAACATAGAGGTCCGTAGACCAAGCAAACTAACAGAGTTAGATACAGAGCACAGGCTAGCTAGAAAGTAGATATACAATGAAGTCCAGCAAAGCCAGAAGGGCGGAGCAGGATTAAATAGGCCAACAAGGTCATGTGACCAGCAAAGGAAAAAAAACCTAACAGCAAGGTTCTAACAGTACCCCCCCTTCTAAGAGGATCCTCCGGATCCCCTAGGACCAGGCTTATCAGGAAATCTCCTGTGAAACGCTCTGATAAGTCTGGACGCGGAAACATCATCTGACCTCACCCAAGAGTTATCCTCGGGTCCGAAACCTTTCCAGGCCACAAGATACTGCAAACTACCTCTATACCGTCTAAAGTCAAGGATGCGAGAAATTTCATATTCCCCGTCCTCCACCACCGGAGGAACAGAGGCAGAGGCGTCACCATCCGACACAACAGCTTTTTTTAACAGAGACATGAAAGACCGGATTAATTCTCCAGGAGGTAGGAACCTCCAACCTAACAGCAGATTGGTTGACAACCTGAAGCACCTTAAAGGGCCCTACAAACTTGGGACCCAATTTCTTAGAAGGAATCCTCAACCGCAGATTCCTAGAGGACAACCAAACCATGTCACCAACAGCGAACAAAACCTCCTGTCGTTTCCTATCAAAGTAGTCTTTAGATTTTCTGTTGGCCTCCTGAAGATTACCACGCACATCCGTCCAAACTCTTTCCAAATCACCGGAAAAATTCTCCTCCTCAGGCACGGCAGATCCCAACTTGGAGAACGACCCAAACGACGGATGTCTCCCAGAACAACAAAAAAAAGGCGAACAACCAGCAGAAGAAGATGTATGATTGTTCAGAGCAAATTCGGCAAGTGGCAGAAACTCAGACCACCCCTCTTGATTGTCTGCCACAAAACAACGCAAGAACTGCTCAACATCCTGGTTTTTCCTTTCTGTCTGGCCATTAGATTCAGGATGATATCTGGACGAAAACGACAAATGAATTCCCAACCTGTCACAAAAGGCACGCCAAAAATGAGCCACGAACTGAGGACCCCTATCAGAAACAATGTCAGTAGGAACGCCATGAAGTCTGACAATTTCCTTGACAAAGGCCTTAGCGAGAGTTTTAGCGCGTCTACTGGCCATACCACCTTGGATATGCTCGATCTCGTCTGATCTCGGAAGCAAAGCAGGGCTGGACTTACTGTTATGTTCTGCTACCAAAGCTAAGGAAAGAGAGGAGATCTGTCCCTACTATAAGACTCAGCTGAATCCCTACGATGTAACAGGGAACCTGATCCTGCGATCAGACCTGCTAAAGTCCTAATCTAGTCTGTACGGAGACCTATAGATGTGAGGAGGGAATCCCTACAAGTACTAAGGACTGGGAGGAATATGGGACACCTCCTAACAGAAATAGTAGCAGACAGACGAACAAACAAAATAGATAGAACATAGAGGTCCGTAGACCAAGCAAACTAACAGAGTTAGATACAGAGCACAGGCTAGCTAGAAAGTAGATATACAATGAAGTCCAGCAAAGCCAGAAGGGCGGAGCAGGATTAAATAGGCCAACAAGGTCATGTGACCAGCAAAGGAAAAAAAACCTAACAGCAAGGTTCTAACAGCTAGAAGCCCAATATTTTTTCAGAGCTAGATGCAGAAAAAAATTATATTCAATTTGCAACCTGATGGAGGTCAGTATAGATGGACTAATAGAATGATGCTATGCCCAAAAGATTTTACTTCACTAGGTGCAGTAAAAAAATTGGTATTCTATACACAGGTGGTATATCTTGCAACACAGATAGGCTACTCCACTGACTAACACACTCTGCAATAGGCCAAAAAGGATTAGCTTTGCTAGATTCAGCCAAATGCTGTGAAAAAAACTTGCACAGCACTGGCACAGACCTGCCTGGCAAAAACTGATAGGAACTGATGTAACCTAGTCCTGAAAAGGACTCCAATTACAATTAGTCTTTACTCCCACAACCTATCTATTTAAGAGCACAGACCTGCCTGATAAAAGTCATAGGAAATGCTGTAACCTAGTCCTTAAAAGGACTGCAATCACAACTATTCCCTACTCCCAAGCTATCTGTAGATTTGTGCGAAAATTGGCTTGAAATTAACAAGGTATAGCGCACACAGCAACAGAGGTGCCGTCTAACATGCAGCTGCAGCAGTGAGAAAATGGTGGCGACGGGGAAAATGGCTTGGTCTTATAGGGCAAGGACATGTGACATACTGCCAATGACACATGCCCTTGCTTGTGTGAAAAAAAGCACTTCACTCCGTGTGTGCGCTGCTGATAGGCTGACAGATTGCACCTCCCCACTGTAAAAGCGGCAAAGAGAAAATAAAAATGGAGATCTTCATTGTTCCTGCAGAGATCCATCCCCTGCCCCTCCCCCCACCCCGCTGTAGGCTCAAACTGCGTATTAACATTAATTTTCATCATTACTGAGAAAAAATCCAGTTATGATTTTGGTGCACGAACAGTTATCGAACATAACCTCGAACAGCCGAATTTTTCTCAAATTGTTCGTGTTCGCCGAACGGCTCGAACACCGCCCAAAACAGCTCGAATTTGAGATTGGCGAACAGTTCGAGTAGAACAACGCTCATCTCTAGTCCTGACATCGAGAAACGCCTTACCGCGGCTGTCAGGTACACATGAATTTTCCAATTTATGCGCTAACATTTCTCATTTATTTACAGCAGTAATGCTATTCATTTTCCATACTTCATATTTACATGCGCTAAAAAAAATTTTCAATTTTTTTTTTCATTTATTTCTATTTTCTACAGCAGTTATGCTATTCATATTTCATATCTATATACTCAGTGTTATAGTGTGCTACTTTATTTGTTCATTATATATGGAGGTAGCTGCTCTTAGTAAGCACCTGTTCACACCTAGTTTTTGTAGTGGAAGTGCCGTCATTTTCTTTTTTTCTAAATTTTTGGAAGGCAGAGCACTCACTGTATGCCCTATAACTGTGTAGCTTAACCGCTCCTTTTGGTACAGAAACATATCCTACAAGACATGTGTGGTTGACTGGCCTGATATTGATGTGAATGGTCCCTGTTCCTCCTGCTCTTTCTCCTTTGCCACCACCTCATCCATCATTTATCACCTGAAGCTTTGTTTTAACGGGAGTCATAGAACTGGGATAGTAGCAGGAAAACAACCAGCAATCCTCGGAGGAGGTAGGATATGCGCCAAAATGCTGACCACCTCAGCCATAGCCTCTACTACATACATGCACTTGCATTCCAAGTAAGCAAAGCAAATGCTAACTTCTATCATCATCATCATGCTCCTCACCTTGGCACTCTCAACTCCCCTGATGGAGAAGCCAGGGCCCACCGGAGGAGTCTGGTTTTCTGGTGGGCTCGTCCAATGCTGCTCCAAAGCAGGCCAGGCTAAGAAAAGTGTGTGGGAAGGTGACAGGAGAAATAGGGGTGGCTGGGGACCATGTATGGACACCCGGCCGCCGGGCGGCTGGGGACTGAGTATGGATATTAGGCCGCCGAAGCAGCCATGAGGTAGTGGCCAGCTTTGGCCTATTCCAAACTAAAAGGCCCCATTTCAAGTGAAAGCTAGCAGTATGGCATTGCAGCCTGGGGGTTGGTGGGTGGCAGGCTGCACACTTACGCTTGCATTAAAAGAAAACAAAGCAGATGCTAACTTCTATCATCATCATCAAGCTCCTCAACTTGGCACTCTCAACTTCCCTGATGGAGAAGCCAGGGCCCACCGGAGTAGTCTGGTTCTCTGGTGGGCTCGTCCAATGCTGCCCTAAAGCAGGCCAGGCTAAGAAAAGTGTGTGGGAAGGTGACAGGAGAAATAGGGGCGGCTGGGGACCGTTTATGGACACCTGGCAGCCCCAAGTGGCTGGGGACCGTGTGTGGACATCCGGCCGCAGGGCAGCTGGGCACCGAGTATGGACTCCCGGTTGCCCCCTGGCAGCTGGGGACCGAGTCTGGACACCTTGCCGCCAGGTGGCTGGGGACTGAGTATGGATACCAGGCCGCCGAAGCAGCCATGAGGTAGTGGCCAGCTTCGGCCTACTCCAAACTAAAAGGCCCCATTTCAAGTGCAAGCTAGCAGTATGGCATTGCCGCTTGGGGGGGTTGGGTGGGTGGCAGGCTGCACACTTACGCTTGCATTAAAAGAAAACAAAGCAGATGCTAACTTCTATCATCATCAACATGCTCCTCACCTTGGCACTCTCAACTGCCCTGATGGTGAAGCCAGGGCCCACCGGAGGAGTCTGGTTCACTGGTGGGCTTGTCCAATGCTGCCCTAAAGCAGGCCAGGCTAAGAAAAGTGTGTGGGAAGGTGACAGGAGGAATAGGGGCGGTTGGGGACTGCTTATGGACACCCGGCCGCCCCCAGGCGGCTGGGGACAGTGTGTGGATACCTGGCCACAGGGCGGTTGGGGACCGAGTATGGACACCCGGCTGGCCACAGAGCGGCTGGGGACCGAGTATGGACACCCGGCCGCCCCCTGGCGGCTGGGGACCAAGAGTGGACACCCGGCCGCCGGGCGGCTGGGGACTGAGTATGGATACCACGCTGCCGAAGCAGCCATGAGGTAGTGGCCAGCTTCGGCCTCCTCCAAACTAAAAGGCTCCATTTCAAATGAAAGATAGCAGTATGGTATTGCAGCCTGCGGGTGGGTGGTTGGTTGCATATTTGTGCTTGCATTGCAAGGAATGGGGGAGGTACAATTGAACACTGCCCTGGGACAAGGACTTGCACGGGGATAGTTGCAAGTTTGCATCTTCTGATGTGGCAAGGATCACTTCTGATGGGCACACTTTTAGGCAGTGACCTGGGAGTCAGAGTTGCTTCCAGGGGTCTTCCCCATGCTGTTCCCATGTCTTTTCAGCACTGTGTTCATGTGTCACACAGCACATGGCCAGAAAAGGTTGTAAAATGTTAAAATGACATTTCCCGGTGAATTCATTTGTCACGGTTGAAAGCAATACAAAAGTGCAAAAACGCATGAAAAATGCTACTTGTGAACATAGCCCAAGGTGTGGAGGAGTATTTTTGTTTTTGGTTATTTATTTTACCTTATACCCAAGTCTTTTCCCTGGAAAGGAAATTCCTTAACATATTTCATAGGAAAACCATTTCAGTTTCGTTTTTGAACGTTTTATTGTGAGCCCGTAAATGTGGCTTAATACCTCTGACCACGTTGTTGACAGCAGTGACCTGGGGGTCAGAAATGCTTCCAGGGGCGATCCCCATGCTGCCCCCATGTCTTTTGAGCACTGTTACTATAATTTTGGGCACTTTTTAGGCTTTCTACAGACTGCCGGGGATGCCGCCGCAAAAATGCTCGGGTCTCCCATAGACTAACATTGAGCTCGTTGCTCGGGTCGAACACCCGAGTATCACGGTGAGCGCGGCCCAAGCTTCGAGTACCCGAGCATTTTAGTGCTCGCTCAACACTAATGATCACTAAAGGATTGAAAGACAAAGTTGGCTGGAATTAATTTAATTACATCTTGTCATCAATACTGTAACTGTTCAGTCCTTTTACAGCTGACTACACAGAAAATACACTGCTCAAAAAAATAAAGGGAACACTCAAATAACACATCCTAGATCTGAATGAATGAAATATTCTCATTGAATACTTTGTTCTGTACAAAGTTGAATGTGCTGAAAATAAAATCACACAAAAATCATGAATGGAAATCAAATTTATTAACCAATGGAGGCCTGGATTTGGAGTTACCCTCAAAATTAAAGTGGAAAAACACTCTACAGGCTGATCCAACTTTGATGTAATCTCCTTAAAACAAGTCAAAATGAGGCTCAGTATTGTGTGTGGCCTCCAAGTGCCTGTATGACCTTCCTACAACACCTGGGCATGCTCCTGATGATTTTGCGGATGGTCTTCTGTGGGATCTCCTCCCAGACGTGGAATAAAGCATCCACAAACTCCTGGACAGTCTGTGGTGCAACGTGATGTTTGTGGATGGAGCGAGAAATGATGTCCCAGATGTGCTCAATCAGATTCAGGTCTGGGGAACGTGCGGGCAAGTCCATAGCTTAAATGCCTTCATCTTGCAGGTACTGCTGACACACTCCAGCCGCATGAGGTCTGGCACTGTCCTGCATTAGGAGGAACCCAGGGCCAACCGCACCAGCATATGGTCTCACAAGGGGTCTGAGGATCTCATCTCGGTACCTAATGGCAGTCAGGCTACCTCTGGTGAGCACATGGAGGGCTGTGTGACCCTCCAAAGAAATGTCACCCCACACTATTACTGACAACTGCCAAACCGGTCATGCTGAAGGATGTTGCAGGCAGCATATCGCTCTCCACGTCGTCTTCAGCCTCTGTCACGTCTCTCACATGTGCTCAGTGTGACCCAACTTTCATCTGTGAAGAGCACAGGGCACTAGTAGCGACTTTGCCTATCCTGGTGTTCTGTGGCAAATGCCAAACGTCCTGCACGGTGTTGGGCTGTGAGCACAACCCCCATCTGTGGACGTCGGGCCCTCATACCACCCTTATGGACTCAGTTTCTAACCGTTTTTGCAGACGCATGCACATTTGTGGCCTGCTGGAGCTCATTTTGCAGGGCTCTGGCAGTGCTCCTCCTGTTCCTCATTGCACAAAGGCGGAGGTAATGGTCCTGCTGCTGGGTTGTTGCCCTCCTACGGATCCCTCCACGTCTCCTGGTGTACTGGCCTGTCTCCTGGTAGCGCCTCCAGCCTCTGGACACTACGCTGACAGACACAGCAAACCTTCTTGCCACAGTTCGCATTGTTGTGCCATCCTGGATGAGCCGCACTACCAGAGCAACTTCTGTGGGTTGGAGGGTCTGTCTCATGCTACCATGAGTGTGAAAGCACAACCAACATTCAAAAGTGGCCAAAACATCAGCCAGAAAGCATTGGTACTGAGATGTGGTTTGTGGTCCCCACCTGCAGAACCACTCCTTTATTGAGGGTGTCTTGATAATTGCCAATAATTTCCATCTATTGTTTATTCTATTTGCACAACAGCATGTGAAATTGATTGTCAATCAGTGTTGCTTCCTAAGTGGACAGTTTGATTTCACAAAAGTTTGATTTACTTGGAGTTATATTCTGTTGTTCCCTTTATTTTTTTGATCAGTATGCATGAACTTATGCTCATTTTGATTAATTTTGGGAAAGGTGTTAGTAGCATGGAAAGTGGGAATGCAATGTGTATGTTAGTAATGTCTGATGTTTATTGTGATTCCGAAGAAGGCAACTAGCCTTCTACAGTAAGTGGTGATGGTCAATGGGGTGATTTAACAATTCACATCCATTAGTCTCTTATGTTTAGGAAGTAAAAGCCTAATTCATTTTCCATTTGTATTTGGTCTGCATATTGAATACATTTGGTGATAAATTACTTTCTTAATTAGAAAATCATTAAAAATCTTTCTACTAGATCAGTTAGACTCGTTTCACACACGCATCATTGCATCATGATAAAAGCACGCTATATAATCATTAAAAAGCAGGATGCAACAGACTATAAGTTGAACTATGATACTCATTCATGTCTTATCTTGTTTGTGCTAGTACTCTCTGAATTGTAAAGTGCTGTGGAATATTTTGGAGCTATAGAAATAAAAATTATTCTAAAGGCTCCTTTTTCACTCCTGAGAGAGACAAAAAAGAGACACATTGAAATGGATCCTAAGTAAAGGTGTTAAGAGTAGTTTAGTGGAGTCTTTGGCCTTCATTAGTAAAGAACGAGAAAATAGAGGTTCCCTGTTAAAATTACTGCCCAAAAGTTGTTATTGGGGAGAGAAGCCATGAAAGGATACAGAATTTACAAGCCACTGCTGGGTCAGTGTGAGTTATGAAAGGGCCAGCCCCAAAAGAGTGATGGAGAGCGACCAGTAGATAGACATTGGCTGTCCAATGTTGTAGTAAAATTTTTGCACATTCTAGTATAACAATGTGAATGAGATAGTAAAATTCTGAAGAATATAAAGCCTAAATGTTTTTAAGTTAAACATGTATAAATTGATTTTTTATACCATGGAAGAGTGAAATAGAGTGATCTCTTTGTTGAAATTTGAAGTTTTAGTTGGATGAAGTTAAGGTTAAGAAAACCACCATGCACAGATCTCACCAGTCATCTGGGTGGTGCTACAGCTGTGACCAGCTAGCTTGCCTTGATTGATGTCCTTCCCAGTATATTAAATTAACAATATACATCAATCAAGTCAGTGATCTTATTATGTATGTCTACATTTAAAACACCTCATTAAATTAAAAAAATCTTTGTGGAAATGGTGCCTAATGGAACCTATGGTGGAAGACAACATGGCCCTGTAGTAGGGTTCTGTGTTGCCTTTTGCACTGCCAAACAGTCTCTCTTCAAACTGCTGTGCTTTATATATTGTTGCACTGAGGATAATTAAATGTTTAAATTAATATATTCACTTGGTTAAGCAAACTACAAATGAAATACTTAACAAGTATAAATCAATTTGCAATTAGATAAGTAAATTAAACAATTGTAACATTTGACCCTGGAATGATAGAAGACAACAAACTTTACAGCCATTGAGAGCAAAAGAGAAAAAAAAACAGTTTTTACTTCACTTGCATTTTTAGGCTATGGCTCATTTACTTTCTGTTTTTATGGCTTTGTTACAAATATTAATGCAAGTAAAATCCAATTTAACATACAGGTGCATCTCACAAAATTAGAATATCATCAAAAAGCTAATTTCTTTCTGTTCTTCAATGCAAAAAAATGCGAAAAAATGAAACTCATATATTATATAGAGTCATTACAAACAGAGTGATCTATTTCAAGGGTTTATTTCTGTTAATGTTGAGATTATTGGTTACAGCCAATGAAAACCATCCAAAACCTGACAAATTCAATGGACGAGAGAGTTCAGAAGCTCCTTTCGAACAAGGGGTCCTATGGGCAAATGTAACATCACCTAGAATAAAGTTTTGAGTTGAAAGCTGTTTGATTTCAGTTTGTAATTACCTGCTAATGCTTATAATTTCAAAAATGACCATTTTTTTGTTCTTTATTTAAATGAAAAGGTTGAAAACTCTGCTGTGCATAATAATTTGGAACATGCATTTTGAATGCAGTTTGAGTTTTTTATTTTTTTAAAAATATACTGTTATCATAGGCAGTTTGCACAAAAAACATTCAATTGTACTCTAATAGTTATTTGACTGGAAAATTACAATGACTTCAATTCATATAGGTAATTTGGGAAAAGCTGAGAAAATATTATTTGCATAATAATTTGGAACACAGTGTAATCACATGAAATAGATCACTCTGTTTGTAATGACTCTATATAATATATGAGTTTCCCTTTTTGTATTGAAGAACTGAAATAAATTAACTTTTTGATGATATTCTAATTTAGTGAGATGCACCAGTATCATTGGATAAAATAATCTCAGTTACTGCATGAGATGAAAATATGTGATTAAATTAGCAGAGCAAAACAGTGTATGTTTCTAAAATACATAAAATTTTGTATCTCACATTTCTCCAATATATAAGCAGGTAAAGAGCACAAATGCACAATATCAATCCATATAGTACAATTTTCCCAGAATACATTTTCATATTCATAGGTGTATTTATATAGTTAGGTACAAAGCTATATAAAGTTATACAGTTAGGTCCATATATATTTGGACAGAGACAACATTGTTCTAATTTTGGTTCTAGACATTACCACAATGAATTTTAAACAAAACAATACAGATTCAGTTGAAGTTCTGACTTTCAGCTTTCATTTGAGGGTATCCACATTAAAATTGGATGAAGGGTTTAGGAGTTTCAGCTCCTTAACATGTGCCACCCTGTTTTTAAAGAGACCAAAATTAATTGGACAGATTAAATAATTGTAAATAAAATGTTTATTTCTAGTACTTGGTTGAAAACTCTTTGTTGGCAATGACTGCCTGAAGTCTTGAACTCATGGACATCACCAGACGCTGTGTTTCCTCCTTTATGATGCTCTGCCAGGCCTTCACTGCGGTGGTTTTCAGTTGCTGTTTGTTTGCAGGCCTTTCTGTCTGAAGTTTAGTTTTTAACAAGTGAAATGCATGCTCAGTTGGGTTGAGATCAGGTGACTGACTTGGCAATTCAAGAATATTCCACTTCTTTGCTTTAATAAACTCCTGGGTTGCTTTGGCTTTATGTTTTGGGTCATTGTCCATCTGTAGTATGAAACGACGACCAATCATTGTGGCTGCATTTGGCTGGATCTGAGCACACAGTATGGCTCAGAATACATCAGAATTCATTCAGCTGTTTCTGTCCTGTGTCACATCATCAATAAACACTAGTGACCCAGTGCCATTGGCAGCCATGCATGCCCAAGCCATCACACTGCCTCCGCCGTGTTTTACAGATGATGTGGTATGGTTTGGATCATGAGCTGTACCACACCTTCGCCATACTTTTCTCTTTCCATCATTCTGGTAGAGGTTGATCTTGGTTTCATCTGTCAAAAGAATGTTCTTCCAGAACTGTGCTGGCTTTTTTAGATGTTTTTAGTAAAGTCCAGTCTAGCCTTTTTATTCTTGATGCTTATGAGTGGCTTGCACCGTGCCGTGAACCCTCTGTATTTACTTTCATGCAGTCTTCTCTTTATGGTAGATTTGGATATTGATACACCTACCTCCTGGAGAGAGTTGTTCACTTAGTTGGCTGTTGTGAAGGGTTTCTCTTCACCATGGATATTATTCTGCGATCATCCACCACTGTTGTCTCCCGTGGGCACCCAGGTCTTTTTGCATTGATGAGTTAACCAGTGCTTTCTTTCTTTCTCAGGATGTACCAAACTGTAGATTTTGCCACTCTTAATATTGTAGCAATTTCTCGGATGGGTTTTTTCTGTTTTTGCAGCTTAAGGATGGCTCGTTTCACCTGCATGGAGAGCTCCTTTGACCGCATGTTTACTTCACAGCAAAACCTTCCAAATGTAAGCACCACACCTCAAATCAACTCCAGGCCTTTTATCTGCTTAATTGAGAATGACATAACGAAGGGATTGCCCACAACTGTCCATGAAATAGCCTTGGTGTCAATTGTCCAATTACTTTTGGTCCCTTTAAAAACAGGGTGGCACATGTTAAGGAGCTGAAACTCCTAAACCCTTTATCCAATTTTAATGCGGATACCCTCAAATGAAAGCTGAAAGTCTGAACTTCAACTGCATCTGAATTGTTTTGTTTAAAATTCATTGTCTAGAACCCAAATTAGAAAAATGTTGTCTCTGTCCAAATATATATGGACCTAACTGTATAAAGTATGTTTAAAAAAGACACAAGTCCATCAAGTTCAAACTTTCTCCACCAGTTACACAATTGCTATCATTAACCCCTTTCTGGCCTGGGGCGTATTAGTATGCCCCAGGCCATCACCCCTGGTTCAGTGAGGGCTCTGACGCTGAGCCCGCACTGAACCGGGCAAATGTCAGCTGATTATTACAGCTGACATGTGCCCGCAGTAGCCGCGGGTGGTATCGCAATCCACCCACGGCTGTTAACATGTTAAATGCCGCTGTCAATCTCTGACAGCAGCATTTAACTGCGCAGCGCCGAATGCACGTCACTTACCCCGCCCATCGGTGACCCCGTCATGTGATCGGGGGTCACTGATGGGTGGGCTTGACAACCCTGTGTCTGCACCAGACCTCAGTGGTTGTCATGTAAAGATTGCTATGAGCGCCACCTAGTGGTCGGCACTCATAGCACAGGAGAATTTCTGCTACATAGAGGTGATCTACTCATCACCTCTATGTAGCAGAGGCGATCAGGTAATTGCTGCTTCTTGTCTCGTATTGCAACTATTGAAGCAAGCAAAAAGTGTAAAAAAAATGTTTTCAAAAATATAAAAAAAATAAAAAAAATATAAAAGTTTAAATCACCCCCCTTTTGCCCCAATAATAAAAAATAAACCCCACATACACATATTTGGTACCGCCGTGTTCAGAATTGCCCGATCTATCAATAAAAAAAAAGAATTAGTCCGATCAGTAAACGGCGTAACGGGAAAAAAATTATCGAGAAAATGCATTATCTGGCGATCAAAACATTTTATCTACCCCAAGATGGTATCAATAAAAATGTCAGCTTGGCGCGCAAAAAATAGGCCCTCACCCGGCCCCAGATCCCAAAAATTGGAGACGCTATGGGTCTCGGAAAATGGCACCTTTTTTTTTTTTTTTTTTTTTTTTTTTAGCAAACTTTGGATTTTTTTTTCACCACTTAAATAAAAAGGAACTTATACATGTTTGGTGTCTACAAACTTATAATGACCTGGAGAATAATAATGGCAGGTCAGTTTTAGCACCCAATTAATGTGGAAAGAAAAATAAAAAAAACAACTGTAGAATTGCATTTTTTTGCAATTTCATCGCACTTTGAATTGTTTTCCCATTTTCTAGTACATGATATGGTAAAACTAGTAATGGAATTAAAAAGTACAATTCATCCCGCAAAAAATAAGCCCTCACACGGCCATATTGCCCTAAAAATAAAAACGCTATGGCTCTGGGAACAAGGGGAGCAAAAAATGAAATTGCAAAAACAGAAAATCCGAAGGTTGCAAAGGGGTTAACGTTCAATGCCATTTATTGTGAGCATTTAGCCCTTTTTTAATTGCTGTTATAGTATGTGTCTTAACTACCTCTTGCGGTAGGGCATTACATTGTCTGTCTGCCAGAATAACCTTTCCTACACATGTAATGAATGTCTCCTTGTCCTTTGTAAGGTCCTTGGATGGAAAAAGTCATGTGCCAGATCTTTGCATTGACCACGCATATATTTATATATATAAATAAGATCTCCTCTGATGCATCTTCTTTTAAGTTAAACAAATACAGTATTTCTAATCTCCAAATTTAGGAAAAGCCTTCCATCCCTTCTAATAATCTAATTAGCGTATTTTTCGGACCATGAGACGCACTTTTTTCCTCCAAAATATTGGAGAAAAGTGGGGGGTGCGTCTTATAGTCCGAATGCTATCTCACTGTATATACTGTGGCTCTGCATGGTAGGAGGTCTGGGGTAGCAGCAGAGGGGGATAAACGGGGCACAGGAGGCAGCAGCAGACTGCTGCAGCCTGCGCTGTGCCCACTACTAAAGAAAATGAATATTCCCTGCTCCCCATGCCACTGGGCGTGGGGAGCAGGGAATATTCATGTTCCTTAATAGCCGGCACACTGTACCGCAGCGCGGCTCCTGCTGTGCTCTGCGGTCTGTGTGCCCGCTATTAAAGCTCATGAATATGGGTTGTAGTGAATATCCATGGTCTTTAATAGCAGGCACACTGACCGCAGAGCGGCAGCAGGAGCCATGCTGAGGCACAATATGCGTGCTCTCACACTGTGTTAGGGCGCACAGCAGGGATGCCATGTGCGCCCTGCCATGCGTGGCTCACACAGTGAGAGTGTCAGCAGCAGAGCGGGACAGTGCTGGAGGAGAGAGAAGGTGAGTATGATTGTTTTTTTTTTATTTGTGGGCAGTAGAATGGGGGCTCAAGGGGTGCCAAGCATACCAGGATGGAGGCTCAAGAGGTGCCAAGCATAACAAGATGGGGGCTCAAGGGGTGCCAAGCATAACAAGATGTGGGCTCAAGGGGTGCCATGCATACCAGGATATGGGCTCAAGGGGTGCCAAGCATAACAGGATGGGGGCTCAAGGGGTGCCATGCTTACCAGGATGGGGGCTCAAGGGGTGCCAAGCATACCAGGATGGGGGCTCAAGGGGTGCCAAGCATACCAGGATGGGGACTCAAGGGGTGCCAAGCATACCAGGATGGGGGCTCAAGGGGTGCGATGCATACCAGGATAGGGGCTCAAGGGGTGCCAAGCATAACAGGAAGGGGGCTCAAGGGGTGCCATTCATACCTGGATGGGGGCTCAAGGGGTGCCAAGCATAACAGGAAGGGATCTCAAGGGGGTTGCCATGCATACCAGGATGGGGGCTTAAGGGGTGCCAAGCATACCAGGATGGGGGCTCAAGGGGTGCCATGAATACCAGGATGGGGGCTCAAGGGGTGCTATGAATACCAGGAAGGAGGAATAAAGGGTTGCCATGAATATCAGGATGGGGTTAAAGGGGAGTCATGCATACCAGGATGGGGGTTTAAGGGGTGCCATGCATACCAGGATGGGGGCTCAAGGGGTGCCATGCATACCTGGATGGGTTCTCAAGGGGTGCCATGCATACCTGGATGGGGGATCAAGGGGTGCCATGCATACCAGGATGGGGGATCAAGGGGTGCCATGCATACCAGGATGGGTGACCAAGGGGTGCAATGCATACCAGGATGGGTGATCAAGGGGTCCCATGCATACCAGGATGGGTGATCAAGGGGTCCCATGCATACCAGGATGGGTGATCATTGGGTCCCATGCATACCAGGATGGGTGATCAAGGGGTGCCATGCTTACCAGGATGGGTGATAAAGGGGTACCATGAAAACTAGGATAGGGATCAGGGGGTGCCATGCATACCAGGATGGTAGATCCAAGGGGTAACATGAATATCAGGATGGGGGACCAAGCGGTGCCATGCATACCAGGATGGGGGATGAGGGCCACAAATACCAAGATGGGATGAGGGCCATGCATACCAGGAAGGAGGGGGCCATGCATACCAGGATGGAGGATATTAACAGAATAGGGGAACATTACCCCAATACCAGTGTCAGCAGCAAACTCCCTCCCCTATAACAGGGCATCATGACCACATTTGTTGCTTAAATATTTTTTTTACTATTTTACTCCTCTAAAACCTAGGTGCGTCTTATGGTCCGAAAAATACGGTACCACATCTGAATTGACTCTAACTTCCCAATTTCCCTTTTAAAATGTGAAGCCCAAACCTGGATACCATATTCTAGATCTGGCCTTACAAGTGTTTTATAAAGGGGCTATACATTTAGATCACAGAATTTTTTTTCTACTTCCCCACAGTATAAAGTCATGTTTAATTTTGAAACTCATGACGGACTTTGAGTACTACTGCTTAGTTTACCTGTAACCATAATACCAAAATCATTCTTCTGTTCTGTAGTTCTGAGTATATTTCCATTTAATGTACACAGATCAAAAAAATAAAGGGAACACTCAAATAACACATCCTAGATCTGAATGAATGAAATATTCTCATTGAATACTTTGTTCTGTACAAAGTTGAATGTGCTGACAACAAAATCACACAAAAATTAACAATGGAAATCAAATTTATTAACCAATGGAGGCCTAGATTTGGAGTCACCCCCAAAATTAAAGTGGAAAAACACACTGCAGGCTGATCCAACTTTGATGTAATGTCCTTAAAACAAGTCAAAATGAGGCTCAGTATTGTGTGTGGCCTCCACGTGCCTGTATGACCTCCCTACAACGCCTGGACATGCTCCTGATGAGGTTGCAGATGGTCTCCTGTGGGATATCCTCCCAGACCAGGACTAAAGCATTTCCAACTCCTGCACAGTCTGTGGTGCAACGTGACATTGGTGAATGGAGTGAGGCATGATGTCCCAGATGTGCTTAAGCGGATTCAGGTCTGGGGAACGGGCGGGCCAGTCCATAGCTTCAATGCCTTCATCATGCAGGAACAGCTAACACACTCCAGCCACATGAGATCAGGCATTGTCCTGCATTAGGAGGAACCCAGGGCCAACAGCACCAGCATATGGTCTCACAAGGGGTCTGAGGATCTCATATCGGTACCTAATGGCAGTCAGGCTACCTCTGGCGAGCACATGTAGGGCTGTGCGGCCCTCCAAAGAAATACCACCTCACACCATTACTGACCCACTGACAAACCGGTCATGCTGAAGGATGTTGCAGGCAGCAGATCACTCTCCACGGCGTCTCCAGACTCTGTCACATCTGTCACATGTGCTCAGTGTGAACCTGCTTTCATCTGTGAAGAGCACAGGGCACCAGTGGCGACTTTGCCAATCCTGGTGTTCTGTGACAAATGCCAAGTGTCCTGCACAGTGTTGGGCTGTGAGCACAACCCCCATCTGTGGACAGTTTTTACTTGCTAAGTGGACAGTTTGATTTCACAGAAGTTTGATTTACTTCGAGTTATATTCTGTTGTTTAAGTGTTCCCTTTATTTTTTGAGCAGTGTATATACAGCAATAGGATTGCTCCATCCTAGGTGCATTATTCTACATTTATCAACATTTAAGTTCATCTGCTATTTGTGTGCTCATACAGATATATTATCCATCTATTTATGTGTGTATATATATATATATATATATATATATATATATATATATACTGTATATATACAGTACAGACCAAAAGTTTGGACACACCTTCTCATTTAAAGATTTTTCTGTATTTTCATGACTGAAAATTGTACATTCAGACTGAAGGCATCAAAACTATGAATCAACACATGTGGAATTATATACTTAACAAAAAAGTGTGAAACAACTGAAAATATGTCTTATATTCTAGGTTCTTCAAAGTAGCCACCTTTTGCTTTGATGACTGCTTTGCACACTTTTGGCATTCTCTTGATGAGCTTCAAGAGGTAGTCACCGGAAATGGTTTTCACTTCACAGGTGTGCCCTGTCAGGTTTAATAAGTGGGATTTCTTGCCTTATAAATGGGGTTGGGATAATCAGTTGTGTTGCGCAGAAGTCAGGTGAATACACAGCTGATAGTCCTACTGAATAGACTGTTAGAATTTGTATTATGGCAAGAAAAAAGCAGCTAAGTAAAGAAAAACGAGTGGCCATCATTACTTTAAGAAATGAAGGTCAGTCAGCCTGAAAAATTGGGCAAACATTGAAAGTGTTCCCAAGTGCAGTTGCAAAAAACATCAAGCGCTACAAAGAAACAGGCTCACATGAGGACCGCCCCAGGAAAGGAATACCAAGAGTCACCTCTGCTTCTGAGGATAAGTTTATCCGAGTCACCAGCCTCAGAAATCGCAGGTTAACAGCAGCTCAGATTAGAGACCAGGTCAATGCCACACAGAGTTCTAGCAGCAGACACATCTCTTCAACAACTGTTAAAAGGAGACTTTGTACAGCAGGCCTTAATGGTAAAATAGCTGCTAGGAAACCACTGCTAAGGACAGGCAACAAGCAGAAGAAACTTGTTTGGGCTAAAGAACACAAGGAATGGACATTAGACCAGTGGAAATCTGTGCATTGTTCTGATGAGTCCAAATTTGAGATCTTTGGTTCCAACCACCGTGTCTTTGTGCGACGAAGAAAAGGTGAACGGATGGACTCTACATGCCTGGTTCCCACCGTCAAGCATGGAGGAGAAGGTGTGATGGTGTTGGGGTGCTTTACTCGTGACACTGTTGGGGATTTATTCAAAATTGAAGGCATACTGAACCAGCATGACTACCACAGCATCTAGCAGCGGCATGCTATTCCATCCGGTTTGCGTTTAGTTGGACGATCATTTATCTTTCAACAGGACAATGACCCCAAACATACCTCCAGGCTGTGTAAGGGCTATTTGACCAAGAAGAAGAGTGATGGGGTGCTACGCCAGATGTCCTGGCCTCCACAGTCACCAGACCTGAACCCAATCGAGATGGTTTTGGAAGAGCTGGACCGCAGAGTGAATTCAAAAGGGCCAACAAGTGCTAAGCATTTCTGAGAACTCCTTCAAGATTGTTGGAAGACCATTTCCAGTGACTACCTCTTGAAGCTCATCAAGAGAATGCCAAGAGTGCGCAAAGCAGCCATCAAAGCAAAAGGTGGCTACTTTGAAGAACCTAGAATATAAGACATACTTTCAGTTAACTTTTTTGTTAAGTATATAATTCCACATGTGTTAATTCATAGATTTGATGCCTTCAGAGTGAATGCACAATTTTCATAGTCATGAAAATACAGAAAAATATTTAAATGAGAAGGTGTGTCCAAACTTTTGGTCTGTACTGTATATATATATATATATATATATATATATATATATATATATATATATATATATTTAGAAATACAGTGGAAAAAATAAGTATTTGCTACACTGCCAATTTTGTTCACCTGTGGGAGACAGAATCTTAATAAAAATCCAGAAAATCACATTGTATGATTTTTACATAATTAATTAACATTTATTGTATGAAATAAGTATTTGATCATCTACGAACCAGCAAGAATTCTGGCTCTCACGGACCTGTTAGTTATCTTTTTAAGAAGCCCTCCTATTCTGTACTCTGGAAATTTGGACCACTCTTCTTTTGCAAACTGATCCGGGTCTCTTACATTTGAAGAATGCCTTTGCCTAACAGCAATTTTAAGATCTCTTTGCAGGTGTTCAATGGGATTGAGATCCTGACTCATTGCTAGCCACTTCAGAGCTGTCCAGAACTTTGCTTCCATACATTTCTGGGTGCTTCTTGAAGTATGTTTGGGGTCATTGTCCTGCTGGAAGACCCATGACCTAGAATGCCAACCCAGCTTTCTGACACTGAGCACTATATTGCGATCCAAAATCCTTTGGTAATCTTTAGATATAATGATGTCGTGCACATAGTCAAGGCACCCAGTGCCAGATGCAGCTAACATCCCAAAAACATCTTTGAACCTCCACCATATTTGACTGCAGGTACTGTGTTCTTTTCTTTGTAAGCTTCATTCCATTTTTGTTAAACAGTAGAATGATGTGCTTTACTAAAAAGCTCTATCTTGGTCTCATCCGTCCACAAGACGCTTTCCCAGACAGATTTTGACTTTATCATGTACATTTTGACAAACTGCTGTCTAGCTTTTTTATATCTCTGTGTCAGCAATGGGGTCCTTTTAGGTCTCCTGTCGTAGCATTTCATTTGATGCAGATGTTGACTGATGATTCGTGCTGACAATAATGCACTCTGAGTCTACAGGACAGCTTGAATTTCTTTGGAACTTGATTGGAGCTGCAGATCCACCATCTGGACTATCCTGCGTTGCAACCTTTCATCAACTTTTCTCTGCCTTCCACGTCTAGCGAGATTTGCTACAGTGCCATTGGTTGTAAACTTCTTGATTATGTTGTGCACCATGGACAAAGGAACATCAAGATCTCTGGCAATAGACTTGTAACCTTGAGATTGTTGATATTGTTCAACAATTTTGGTTCTCAAATCCTCAGACAGTTCTCTTCTCCTCTTTCTGTTCTCCATACTTAGTGTGGCACACACAGAAGCACAATGCAAAGATTGAGTCAATTTCTCCCCTTTTTATCTGGTTTCAGGTGTGATTTTCATGTTTTCCACACCTGTTACTTGCCACAGATGAGTTTAAACGAACATCACATGCTTGAAACAAAGTGAAAAAAATGTTTACCCACATTTTTGGAAAATTGTCAGCAATTTTGTAGAGCCCATTTTTTTTTTTGGTGAAATCATGTCAAATTTTCATTTTTTTTCTTGTGTGTTGTTACAATACACACAAAGGAAACAAATGTGCAGTCAGCCCTCACTATTCTGAGAGCCATTCAGTCGGCTATGCTTTATTGTTCCCATTACTAAAGAGTTGGTCTCCTATACTGTTATTGCGTATGCAGTAAGAGCCAGGGCTGCCCAAAATTTGGACGCACCCCAATACCACTTTGAAAATTTGGATGCAGCCTAATACCCATTTAAAGAGACTTAGAGACTTATTAGGAAGTAGATCTCCCATTGTGTTTGCCTATGCAGTGAATGCAAGGGTTGCCAAAAATTTGGAGGCACTTCAATGCCCCTTGGAAGAGACATGTAGGTCAGAGGGCCTCCTGAAACAATGTTCCCATTATTAGGAAGTCGGTCTCCCATAGTGTTGGCCTATGCAGTGAATGCAAGGGTTGTCAAAAATTTGGAGGCACTCCAATGCCCCTTGGAAGAGATGTGGAGGATGGCCTCATAAAAAAATGTTCCCATTAGAAAGGAGCAGGACTCCTATACTTGAAATGCCCATGCACTAAGGGTATGGGCTGACAAACATTTACCCCTGTTGGTCTACATGGGCATACTGCTACTTGGTGCTCGCCTGAGCATCTCACTGCTCGAGATGCTCGGCGCTCGCCGAGGATTTCTGGGTTGCTTGGGCGGGAACTCGTGTCCCCTCCATGCATGTTTGGTGCTCTTTAGAGAGCCAATGAACATGCAGGGATTGCCTGCCATGCACTGTAATGCCGTAGCCATGTTGGTTGTGGGCATTACATTGATTGGCTGGCCACACAGAGTCTTCAGGTCTATATCAGAACTGGCACCGCCATGCTCGTCACAGTCACTCTGGATCAGACAGTGTAGGGAGAGCTGCTGCTGTGTCAGGGAGAGATTTGATCATGTATTAGGTAGTGTAGGTAGAAAAACCATACATTACACATATCTATCTTAACAAACAGTCCTTCTGAGGACTAATCCATCTGCAGAGATATCAGGCAGGCAGGGAGTATAGGCAGGCGGTGTATATAGCAGACTGCAGGGCATATAGCACAAGAGGCTCCATTTCATTCTGTCTTCTGCTGCTGTTAGATATTTCTATACAAAGGTCCAGGTCTCAGGGGCCAGGAATACATTTCTTTGCATCTTAATCCTCATTATTTGCTAGAAAAGCAATCCATAGAACACCATTTTTCCTGCGCCATTTGCTTGTTGGCACTGCAGAATACAGACAGGTCCTTTCCATATTAGAGCGCTAGAAATCCAGCTATTTAAAACTGTGTTTTCTCCGTCAAACGGATCACATATACGTTGTCAGAAAATACTGCCATTTCTGGCCTCCATTAAAAATTTCCTTTAGTATGTCATTGAAGCAATTCACTGCAGTTTGCTGTTCAAACTACTTACCTACAGGCCAGGTATTTAAAACTCTGTTTTCTCTATCACTCGGATCACATATAAGTTCGCTCCAAACTCAGTCATTTGTAGTGAGTGTGGAAGATACTGTCCTCCATTTAAAATGGGTAAGGCACGTGGCAAGGGAGGGGGAACTGGACGTGATGGTAATGGTGCATACAGAGGCCGAGGACAAGGCCGTGAGCAAGCCTAAATTTTGCCACAACAAACACCCACATCTTCTCGCCCGACCTTCCTGTCCCAATTTATAGGGGACCGCAGCACACCACTATTGAACCCAGAGCAGTGTCAAAAGGTTGCTGGTTGGATAGCGGATAATGATTCCAGTCACTTAGCCACCACCACCACCACCCTGTCTCAGTAGCCATGAGTCTGGACCGCATAATCCTCACCCTGATACTGCTTCCTCCCACCATGCCAAGTACCCAGAGACAACTGATCCCACACTTGGACACTCTGAAGAGCTGCTCACTTTTCCATTTATAAAATCGGGCTTCTCGCCCGGTCCACTTGAAGCGGGGCAAGAGGAGATCGCGTGTAGCAATGCCCAAATATTTGAGCAGCCACGGTCACACGAAGGTGACGGTGGGAAAGTGTCACAAGAGGTGGATGATGATGAAAAACAATTGCCAGAAAGTCAGGAGGAGGACCAGGGTGAGGAAGTTGAAGACGAGGTGGTGGAAGATATAGTAACTGGCCCAACCTGGCAGGAGGACATGCAGAGCGAAGACAGCAGCACACAGGGGGAGGGAGGCAGAGCACCCCAACAGGCAGGAAGAAGCAGTGTGGTGGCCGCAGACAAAAGGCAGGCAACCGTTCCCCGTAACACCAACATGAAGGAAGTTGCCAGTACAACTGTTGGGTCTTCCCGAGTCTGGTTGTTTTTTAAAGACCCTGCCGATAACCCCAAAAAGGCCATTTGCACCGCCTGCAAGGCCAGCATCAGCAGGGGTGGCAAAACAACCAGCCTGACCACCACCAGCATGATCAGGCACATGGCAGCAAAGCACTCGACTTTGTGGGCTGAACCCGAGGGTCCAGGAACAGTGTCTGCAGGTGGCACCATTGCTTCTTCCGCTGTTGTGCATGCAAGTCAATCCCCTGTCCATGGTGCATGCGAAGACTTCTCCTGCCCTGCACCTGTCGTGGCACACTCTCAAGTAGCAGCATCTGGAAGCATGTCCTTGTTCTTGTCCCAGCGCAGCGTTTACTTGTCCATACCCCAGTCCTTGGAACGCAAGCGCAAATATGCAGCGAATGCCCCACAGGCCACACTACTAAATTTTCACATTTCATGACTGCTTGCGCTCGAAATGTTGCCTTTTAGGGTCGTGGAGACGGTTGCATTTCGCAACCTGATGGCTGTGGCTGTCCCTCAGTACTCGGTCCCCAGCCACCACTATTTCTCCCGGTGTGCCATCCCCGCATTACACAAGCACGTGTCCCAAAACAATGGCCGTGCTCTCAACTACGCAGTTACCGGTAAAGTCCACCTAACCATGGACACGTGGACAAGTGCTTGTGGGCAGGGATGGTACATCTCACTAAAGGCACACTGGGTTAACATAGTGGAAGCCGGGACCCAGTCAGACCTTGGGACGGAACACGTCCTCCCGACGCCAAGGATTGTGGGCCATAGGTCAGTCAGGGTTGCCCCCATGGTCTATAGCTCCTGCACCTCAGCCTCCTCCTCAGCCTTTTCAGCCTCCATCTCCAAAATGACCACATCAGTCACAAGCTGGAAGCACAGCAGCACTGCCTCGGCCAAGCGGCAACAGGCTGTGCTGAAGCTAATATGCTTAGTTGACAAACCGCACAATGCTGAAGAGTTGAGGACAGCTGTGAAAGAGCAGGCAGATCTGTGGCTCACACCACTGAACCTACAGCCAGGCATGGTTGTGTGTGACAATGGCCGGAACCTTGTGGCGGTTTTGAGGCGATGCGAGCTCACACACGTTCCATGCCTGGCCCAGCACACCACTTAGGGCAAGGACCTCCAAGGTAGTTTTCTCAGAAATACTACCAATCCCGCGAGCCACACAGGAGCGCCAACGGGAGGTTAGGGAGGTGAATAAGTGGCTAAAGAGTTGGTGCAAGGCAGAAGGGTTTGGGTTCATGGAGAACTGGGCCGACTTCGCTGTCGGCTACAGGCTCTACCGTAGGGACGGGCTGCACCTCAATGGGGAGGGTGCAGCGGTGCTGGGGAAGAAGATGGCTAATAGGTTGGAGGAGTTTTTAAACTAGAGACGGGGGGGAAACCAAGGAAATAGGTGGGATGTGAGGCAAGCAAGGGGGAAGGGGAGAAGTGAATATAATGAGGGTGGAGAGGGGGGTGTGGATAGTACAGTTAGATCGTTAGAGAAGAATAGGATGCTAAATAACCCCAAAGTTTTATCTTGCATGCTGACCAACGCAAGAAGCCTGACCAATAAGGCGGATGAGCTGCGGGCGCTTATATCAGAGGAGAGGTATGACATCGTAGGTATAACAGAGACTTGGCTAGACGATAGCTACGACTGGGCGGTAAATTTAACAGATTATAGTTTATTTAGAAGGGACCGGAAACAGGGGAAGGGCGGAGGAGTCTGCTTATATGTAAAGTCATGTCTAAAGCCCAGACTAAGGGAAGATATAGGAGAGGGAGAAGAGGGGGTCGAGTCCATGTGGGTAGAGATAGAGGGGGCAAAAAATAATAGTAAAATATTACTGGGGGTCTGCTATAAGCCACCCAATATAACAGAGGAGAATGAGAAACTGCTATTAGGACAAATAGACAAAGTAGCAAAACATAATGAGGTGATTGTAATGGGGGACTTCAACTACCCGGATATTGACTGGGAAACAGAAACCTGTAGATCGCAGAAAGGAAAAAGGTTCTTGACAAATATCAAGGATAATTATCTCTCCCAACTAGTGCAGGAACCAACGAGAGGGAAGGCAGTGTTGGACTTAATATTGACTAATAGGCCTGATAGAATAACTGAGGTACAGATAGGGGGGCACCTAGGTAATAGCGATCATAATATTATCAATTTCAAAATGCCCTTCAGTAGGGTAATCAATAAGGGAACAACTAAAACATTAAACTTTAGGAGGGCGAAGTTTGATCAGCTGAAAGAAAACCTTCAACTTATAGACTGGGACAAAGTTCTTAATCAAGGAAATACGAATAGTAAATGGGAAACCTTCAAAAGAATTCAGAATACTCAGTGCGAGAGGTATATACCGTATGGGAATAAAAGGGCCAGAAATAAGAGGAAACCAATATGGTTGAATAAGAACGTAAAAGGGGCGTTAAATAGCAAAAAAGAGGCATTCAAGAGATTAAAACAGGAAAACAGCAAGGAGGCACTAATGTGTTACAAGGAAAAAACGAGAACCTGCAAAAAACAAATAAAAATAGCAAAGGAGGAAACAGAGAGACGTATTGCTAGGGAAAGTAGATCAATTCCCAAACTGTTCTTTACGTATATAAATAGTAAAAGGATTAAATCGAATAATATTGGACCGATAAAAAGTGATGAAGGCAAAATCATAGAGAAAGATGAGGATAAAGCTAATCTATTAAATAAATTTTTTTCGTCAACTTTCACAAAGGAAAGAGAACTAACAGGCGAAATGAGAAGTGACAAGCTTAATCCTCCACTAAGTATGACAAATCTAACCCAAGCTGGGGTACAGAAACGCCTCAGTAACATTAAAATAAACAAATCACCAGGACCTGATGGCATACACCCACGGGTACTAAGGGAACTAAGTAATGTGATAGACAGACCGTTATATCTTATATTTAAGGACTCTGTTGAGACTGGGTCTGTACCACTTGATTGGCGACAGGCGAATGTAGTGCCAATATTCAAAAAGGGAGCAAAAAGTAACACCGGAAACTATCGGCCGGTGAGTCTGACGTCCGTTGTGGGCAAAATTTTTGAAGGCTTTATTAATGAGGCAATCATGGAGCATCTTGATGCTAATAATCTATTAACCCCGAACCAACATGGATTCATGAGGAATCGCTCCTGCCAAACAAACCTGATTGACTTCTACGAGGAGGTTAGCTCTTGAGTAGATCAGGGGGAACCAGTGGATGTCGTGTATCTCGACTTCTCAAAAGCGTTCGATAGCGTGCCACATAATAGGTTGGTATACAAAATGAGAATGATGGGGCTGGGGGAAAATGTCTGCAAGTGGGTAGCTAACTGGCTAAAGGATAGAAGGCAGAGGGTGGTTATAAATGGAATATACTCAGATTGGGTAAGCGTCATGAGTGGGGTACCACAGGGGTCTGTACTAGGCCCAATGTTATTTAATATCTTTATTAACGACATAGTCAACGGGATAAATAGTAAAATATCAATATTTGCAGATGACACAAAGTTATGTAAAACAATTAATACAAAAGAGGATAGTGAAGACCTACAGAGGGATTTGGATAAGCTGGGTAGGTGGAGCATTAAATGGCAAATGAGGTTTAACGAGGAGAAATGTAAGGTCATACATATGGGAAGGAAAAATGGAAGTCACCAGTACTCACTGAATGGGAAATCATTGGGGAATTCAGAGATGGAGAAGGACTTGGGCATCTTGATTGATAGCAAACTAAATTGGAGTACCCAAAGTCAGGCCGCTGCTGTAAGGGCAAACAGGGTAATGGGATGTATCAGAAGAGGTATAGCTGCAAAGGATGAGAACATTGTTCTTCCACTGTACAAAGCACTGGTCAGACCACACTTGGAATACTGTGCTCAGTTATGGGCCCCAATATATAGAAAGGATATAAATGAGCTTGAAAAGGTACAAAGGAGGGCAACAAAATTAATAAGGGGAATGGAGGGACTGCAATACCCAGAGAGGTTGGCAAAACTAGGACTATTCAGCCTGGAAAAGAGAAGGTTGAGGGGGGACATAATAAATGTGTACAAATATGTTAGGGGACAGTATAGAGACCTTGCCCGGGATTTGTTCAAAAGGAGGGATATTACGGTAACAAGAGGGCATTCACTAAGACTGGAAGAGAAAAGGTTTCAGCACCAGCATAGGAAGGGGTTCTTTACGGTAAGAGCAGTGAGAATATGGAATTCACTGAGTGAGGAGACGGTAATGTCGGATTCACTAAACCAGTTCAAGCGGGGACTGGATGCTTTTCTAGATACCAGGCAGATTTCTGCATATACTTAACAATAGAATAAAATAGTAGGTTGATACAGGGATTTATTCTGACTGCTGGTTTCAGAGTCGGGAGGGAATTTTTCCTCAGTTGAAGATTGGCTAAATCATTTGGGGTTTTTGCCCTCCTCTGGATCAACTTTAGCAATTACAGAACTAACAGGTCGAACTTGATGGACGCAAGTCTTTATTCGGCTTTACTAACTATGTAACTATGTAACTATGTGCTAAACCTCGTGGTTCAGCGGTTTCTCAAATCCTACCAGGAGCTGCCTGATCTGCTTGTTAAAGTACGCCACCTGTGTCCCCATTTTAGAAGTCAGCTACATCTTCCGCTGCCCTTGTAGTGTTTCAGCAGCGTTTGCAGCTTCCGGCTCTCAGACTGATGTGTGATGTCCCCACGCATTTGAACTCTACACTGCAGATGTTTGGAAGGATTTGTGAACAGAAGAGGGCAGTTGTTGAGTACCAGCATCAACAAGGCCGTCGGTATTCAGTTCAGACTTCACTCATAAGACCTCAGGAGTGGACATGGATGTCAGACATATGTACCATCCTCCAAAACTTTGAGGACTCCACCAAGATGGTGAGCGGCGATGACGCCATAATTAGCGTCACCATCCTGCTTCTCTGTCTTCTGAAACGCTCTCTGCTCACAATCAAAGAGGATTAGTGTTGAGCATGCTGATACCCGATATTACAGTATCGGAGTTCCGATACTGAGTTCCCATATTTTTACAATATTGGATACCGGAATCGGAAGTTCCCATAATGCCTGCGCTCTGCAGTGTCTCTGAAGGATGACAAGCTGGATGGCAGCGCTCAGCTGCGATCCAGCCTGTCATCTCAATGCCATCCCAGCGTGGGAGAATTCTCCTGATTGTTTAAAAGCCGGCGGCTTCTTACCGCCCGCCGGCTTTTAAACAATCACTCAGCCCCATACTCGCTTCCCCACTGCCTCCCACCCCGATCCTCCGCTCCCCTCGCCACCTCCCATCCCGATCGTAAGTTAGGACCGGGCGGGGAGCGCAGCACCAAGGAGCGGGGAGCGAAGGACCCGGGCGGGGAAGCCGGCAATGAAAAGACTTCACCGCCGGCTTTCCCGTTCTGTGCTGTGCTTTCCCGCCGGTTATTTCATATGAACAGCTGAGCTATCTGCTGATGCTGATCAGCTGTTCATTTGAAGTCGCCGCGGTGCCCTCAGAGGGTTCATGTGAGTTCATGCTTGACTGCATTGCATGAACTCACATGAAGTTCCCACGGCCGCACAGGTCAGCCTCACCTCCCAGACCATCAGCCCGTCATGATCGGTGTGTGCGTGCAGGCAGACATAGGCCGATGTGACACTACTACTCCCATCGGCCTAGGTCTGTCCCCCGTCCACTCGTGCCAGCAGGATCAGCTCGATGGGAGCAGTAGTTCCCATCAGCCTGATCCTGCTATTTAAATTGCCCTACTGTGTCCCCAATAAATTTTAAATACATTTCATTGGTGGCCAGTGGTTACCTAAAATAAATTAGTTTATACATTACCTGTCCCCGCCGATCGCCACCTAAAATAAAGTAAAAAATAAAAAAATACACCTATACTCACCTAGACACCTAATTCCCTAAAGCCATCGATCTCCTGTAATAAAATATAAAATAATAAACCACAACCTTATCCTTACCCCTCCGTAGTAGACCACGAGTGTCCCACGATGATCTCCAGTTTAGAGCAGCCACATAGAATGTGACCGCTCTGAACCGCTGCCGCCGCTAGAATGACGGGGCCGTAAAGCAACCCCGTCATTGCATAAGCGGGTTCGCCGGAGTTCAGGCACCAGGGCAGCGTGGAAGAGTGAGGCTAAGTGCCAGAATTGGTGCAACCAGGGGAGGAGTCCTGAGGAGATAATTTGCATATTCCCACTGCATTTTGGGGTAAGTGAAGAGTCTCCGCGAGCTCAAAGAACACTGGATTTTGTCTGTTGGAGCTGAAAAGAGGACATCGGTAAACCAGGGGAGGAGTCCTGAGGAGATAATTTGCATATTCCCACTGCATTTTGGGGTAAGTGAAGAGTCTCCGCGAGCTCAAAGAACACTGGATTTTGGCTGTTGGAGCTGAAAAGAGGACATCGGTAAACCGCGCGCCTACTGGCGTGCGCATTTTGAAGCTTTTTTTTAAGCTTTTTTCACTGTTTTCAGAACATTAACAATAAGAACATGGAAGAGTCCAGGAGCCATTTGGTGAGCTGCATATCCTGCTACATGTTCACAGACTTGCCAGTGGAAAAGCCAAACTTCACATGCCAGAAATGCAAGCTTGTGTCCCTGTTGGAGGAAAAGTTGCGAAATCTAGAAGAGAGGTTAACTACCTTGAAAATCATTAAGGAAGGTGAAGAGTTCTTAGACAGAGCAGAATTATCTCTTCATGATTCAGAAAGAGAAGAAATTCGAACTGCACCTGACGAAACAGAGGAATGGAAGCATGTGACCCACAGAAGCAGGAGGATCGAGAGGCAGTCAGCACCCATACTGCTCAGGAACCAGTACCAGGCTCTCATGCAGGAGAACCATGAAGAAATACAGCAAAATAAGAATTTGCCACCAATGAATAACCTTGTAAGCCCTCAGAATCCTCCTGGATGGAGAAAGAAGAATGTTGTGAAGAAAAAACGGAGAGTGGTGGTCATGGGGGATTCCCTGTTAAGAGGAACAGAGGCCGCTATCTGCAGACCAGACATAACCTCAAGAGAAATGTGCTGTCTTCCAGGAGCAAAAATTAAAGACGTGTCTGACAGGATATCAAGACTCTTCAGACCTACAGATCACTACCCATTCCTGCTAATACATGTGGGGACAAATGACACCGCAAGAAAGGACCTGGAAACCATCTGCAGTGACTTTGAAGACTTAGGCAAGAAAGTGAAAGAATTGGGAGCGCAGGTGGTCTTCTCATCCATCCTCCCAGTGGATGACCATGGAACAATGAGGTGGAATAAGATTCTACAGGTGAACAACTGGCTACGTCGATGGTGCCGTCAACAAGGATTTGGATTTCTGGATCACGGAATGAATTACCTATACGATGGACTACTTGCTAGAGATGGGGTGCACCTTACGAAGACTGGAAAACATGTATTTGGAAGTCGCCTTGCTACACTCATCAGAAGAGCTTTAAACTAGAACAATGTGGGAAGGGAAGCAAAAGGCCAGAAAAAGCCATACAGCTGACAAATACTATTGAGATCTCTGCTACTGGAAGTGGAAAGGAAGAACAAAGACAAAACAATTTGAATAATAAAAATATGGGAGGAAGAGAAACCAATCACAAACTAAAATGTTTTTATACAAATGCACAAAGCATGGGCAACAAACAAGGAGAATTGGAACTACTAATGCAGAAAAAGGAATATGATGTCATTGGAATCACTGAAACTTGGTGGGACGATACACATGATTGGAATAAAAGGCTAAAAGGATACAACTTATTTGCAAGAAACAGACTTGATAAACGAGGAGGAGGTGTTGCATTGTATGTTAGAAAAGCGTATATCTGCACAGAGGTTGAAGCTTCAGAGACTGGGAGTTCTGTGGAAACTGTTTGGGTAAGAATACAAGGAGAGAACAACGGAAAGGACACCATTGTAGGCATTTACTACAGGCCACCTGGGCAAGCTGAAGATATGGATGAACTCTTTATGTATCAAACGACCAAGTTCTCCAAAAAATATGACGTAGTGGTCATGGGAGATTTCAACTATCCAGACATTTGTTGGGAATCTCTCTCAAGTAAAACTAACAAGTCAAGCAAATTCTTATCCTATCTTGCTGACAACTTTATCTTCCAAAAGGTAGGGGAGAAAACAAGGGGATCTGCTACTTTGGATCTAATCCTTATAAACAGGGAGGAAATGGTTGAGGAGGTAAAGGTAGCTGGGACCCTAGGAGGCAGCGATCATGCTATTATAGAATTTTGGGTAACTAGAGGAGGAAGACATGTGAAGACTGAGACTTCAAGGTTAGATTTTAGAAAGGCTGATTTTAAGAGACTCAGAAAGAGAATAGGAGGGATCCAATGGCTGGATGGCCTTAAGGACAAAAATGTCCAGGAAGGATAGGAAATTTTTAAAAATGAGATTCTCAAAGCACAATCGTTAACAATCCCGAAAAGTAGGAAGAATGGGAAGCATTTAAGGAAACCAGGATGGATGAACACAGAACTTAAACACATGCTAAAAAGAAAGAAAGAAATGTTTATTAAATGGAAAGAGGGAGGCATATCTAAAGAAGATTATAATGCAGTCTGCAGATCCTGCAGGGCACGTATCAGGATAGCTAAAGCTGACAATGAATTAAGGCTTGCAAGAGATGTCAAAAGCAATAAAAAAGGATTTTGGGGGTATGTCAAAAGTAAAAGAAAAGTCAAAGATGCTATAGGATTTTTACAGGATGAAAATGGAGAAATGGTAAGAGAGGATGTTGAGAAGGCCGAACTTTTTAATTCCTATTTTGCATCTGTTTTCTCTCAGAAAGAAAATGTAACATCAACTGATCTTCACTGTCCTTTTAAAGGAATAGAGGAATCCAAGTTATCTCTAAACAGAAAGATTGTGAGGGAATATTTAGCTAACATAAATGAGTTCAAGTCTCCAGGTCCAGATGAATTACACCCCAGAGTACTGAAGGAGATCGTAGAAGAAATTTTAGAGCCACTCTCCATAATCTTTGAAAATTCTTGGAGAACAGGAGAAGTCCCAGAAGACTGGAGAAGAGCAAATGTTGTTCCTATCTTCAAAAAGGGGAAGAAGGTGGACCCAGGGAACTATAGGCCGGTGAGTCTGACTTCTATACCAGGAAAGATCTTTGAACAAATTATTAAACAACATGTATGTAAGTACATGGATAAGAATGAAGTGATTAACCAGAGTCAGCATGGGTTTGTAACTAACAAGTCATGTCAGACTAACTTAATTTCCTTCTATGACAGAATCACTGACTGAGTGGATCAGGGAAATGCTGTAGATATAGTATATCTTGACTTCAGCAAAGCATTTGACAAAGTATCTCACACCATCCTTATTGAAAAAATGACCAAGTATGCAATGGACCAGGCAACTGTTAGGTGGATTCATAACTGGCTTAGTGATCGGACTCAAAGGGTGGTTGTAAATGGCTTCACATCCAGCTGGATGAATGTCTCAAGTGGGGTACCACAGGGCTCCGTCCTGGGACCTGTATTGTTCAACATCTTTATCAATGATTTAGATGAAGGAATTGAGGGTAAACTGATTAAATTTGCTGATGACACAAAGCTAGGAGGGATAGCTAATACTAGAGAAGAGAGAGAGAGGATTCAAAAAGACCTAAATAAACTGGAGCAGTGGGCAGCAACCAACAGAATGGTTTTTAACAGGGAAAAATGCAAAGTACTACATCTGGGCAATAAAAATGAAAAAAGCATATACAGAATGGGAGGAATAGAGCTAAGCAACAGTACATGTGAAAAAGACTTAGGTATACTAATAGATCATAGACTGAACATGAGTCAACAGTGTGATGCAGCAGCAAAAAAGGCAAATACAATTCTGGGATGTATTAACAGAAGCATACAGTCTAGATCACGTGAAGTCATTATCGGTCTTTACTCCTCTTTGGTCAGACCTCATCTGGGATACTGTGTACAGTTTTGGGCACCACATTTTAAAAAAGACATAGACAAACTGGAGCAAGTTCAGAGAAGAGCGACCAGAATGGTGACTGGTCTGCAAACCATGTCCTATGAGGAACGGTTGCAGGATTTGGGAATGTTTAGCTTGCAAAAAAGAAGACAGAGAGGAGACTTAATAGCCGTCTACAAATATGTCAAGGGCTGTCACATTGTAGAAGGATCATCTTTATTCTCATTTGCACAAGGAAAGACTAGAAGCAATGGGATGAAACTAAATGGGAGGAGACACAGATTAGATATTAGAAAAAACTTTTTGACAGTTAGGGTGATTAATTAGTGGAACAGGCTGCCACGAGAGGTGGTGAGTTCCCCTTCAATGGACGTCTTCAAACAGAGGCTGGACAGACATCTGTCTGAGATGATCTAGTGAATCCTGCTTTGAGCAGGGGGTTGGACCAGATGACCCAGGAGGTCCCTTCCAACTCTACCATTCTATGATTCTATGATTCTATCCTACGGATGCGCCATTTCTAGGGTGGCTGATGGCTGGTGTTTCTAGCCTGGGAGGGGGCCAATATTCATGGCACCCTTCCTGGGCTATTAATATCAGCCCCCAGCTGTCTGCCTAGCCTTTGCTAGCTATTAAAATAGGGGGGACCCCATGTCATTTTTTGGGGGGGTTTCTCCCATTTTAATAGCTAGTTAAGGCTAGGTATTCAGCTGGGGGCTGATATTAGTAGCCTGGGAAGCTCCGTGGGTATTACCCCCTTCCCAGGCTTCAAACATCTGCCCCAGCTGTCTGCTTAATCTCTGCTAGAGTCTAAAATTATGGGGGATCCGACGCCAATTTTTTTTTTAATAAATCCTTTATTTTAACACTAAATGACACTTGAGGGGTTAATAAAGATGCAGTCCCTAAATTATTATTTATTTTTTAATTAATTTTACCCAAATATTTTGACGTGGGCTTTGCCATATTTTTGTATGCCAGCCAGGTACAGAATCCAGGAACGGGCTGCCCCCAACTCCCAGCTGCCTATTTGTACCTGGCCGTACACAACAATATAGGGAAGCCCTTTTTTTTATTATTTCATGAATTTCATGAAATAAGTTTAAAAAAAAAAATACGTGTGGCTTCGCCCTATTTTTGTGTCCAGCCAGGTTCAACTAAGCAGCTGGGTGCTGGAATCCACAGCGCAGGGTGGCCCAAGCTTTGTGGGCCCCCCCTGCTGTGAACTGCAGTCCGCAGCCACCCCAGAAAATGTTGCATTCATAGAAACGCCATCTTCTGGCGCTGTATCCAGCTCATCCAGGGCCCTGGTACGGTGGCTCACTGGGTAATAAAGGGGTTCGGGACAACTTTGTATTATCCGCTGGCCCTAAGCCCGAAATTCATGGGGTCACGCCAATATTAGACATGACCGCCATGAATTTCTAGTAAAGTATTTAAAAAAACACAACACCCAGAATAAAGTCCTTTTATTGAAATAAACACACAATTCTAAATTAAACTCTATTTACCGTCAAGCCCATTCCAGCTGAAGCCAACGATCTCCTGCAATAAAAGTAAAATAATAAAGCAACATCATCCTTACCTTTCCATGGTTCCCACGACAGTTTCAGCTCTGCTACATTCACATGACAGGCTGGATGGCAGCAGAAAGCTGCCATCCAGCCTGTCATCCCGCAGACACTGAGAAGCGCAGGCATGCTTGCGCTCCTCAGTGTCTGGCTGTGACGGCATCCCAATGAGCCGACAATGAACTCAGCTCACCTCATGCACGTCATTGACAGCATGGGAGGATTCTCCTGCGTGTGCGGTGAGCATGAGAGACTTGGCTCATCTGGATGCCGTCACAGCCTGACACTGAGGAGCGCAAGCATGCCGGCACTTCTCAGTGTCCGCGGGATGACAGGCTGGATGGCAGCTTCCTGCTGCGGTCCAGCCAGTCATCTCGATGAAGCAGAGCTGGAGCTGTCCTGGGAACAATCGAAAGGTAAGGATGATGTTGCTTTATTATTTTTCTTTTATTGCAGGAGATCGTTGGCTTCAGCTGGAATGGGCGTGACGGTAAGTATGGTTTAATTTAGAACAATAAAGAATTGTGTCTTTATTTCAATTAAAAGACTTTATTCTGGATGTTTGTATTTTTTTTTAACTTTGACTATGGGGTAAGTAATGGGGGTGTCTTATAGACGCCTCTCCATTACTAACCTGGGCTTGATGTCAGCTGGCATTATAAGCTGACATCAACCCCAACCCTATTACCCCACTGCCACCGCTACAGGGCAGTTGGAAGAACGAGGCTAAGTGCCAGAATTGGCACATCCTATGGATGCCCCATTTCTGGGGCGGCTGACGGCTGGTGTTTCTAGCCTGGGAGGGGGCCAATATTCATGGCACCCTTCCTGGGCTATTAGAATCATAGAATCATAGAATGGTTGAGTTGGAAGGGACCTCCTGGGTCATCTGGTCCAACCTCCTGCTCAAAGCAGGATTCACTAGATCATCTCAGACAGATGTCTGTCCAGCATCTGTTTGAAGACGTCCATTGAAGGGGAACTCACCACCTCTCGTGGCAGCCTGTTCCACTCATTAATCACCCTAACTGTCAAAAAGTTTTTTCTAATATCTAATCTGTGTCTCCTCCCATTTAGTTTCATCCCATTGCTTCTAGTCTTTCCTTGTGCAAATGAGAATAAAGATGATCCTTCTACAATGTGACAGCCATTGACATATTTGTAGACAGCTATTAAGTCTCCTCTCAGTCTTCTTTTTTGCAAGCTAAACATTCCCAAATCCTGCAACCGTTCCTCATAGGACATGGTTTGCAGACCAGTCACCATTCTGGTCGCTCTTCTCTGAACTTGCTCCAGTTTGTCTATGTCTTTTTTAAAATGTGGTGCCCAAAACTGTACACAGTATTCCAGATGAGGTCTGACCAAAGAGGAGTAAAGACCGATAATGACTTCACGTGATCTAGACTGTATGCTTCTGTTAATACATCCCAGAATTGTATTTGCCTTTTTTGCTGCTGCATCACACTGTTGACTCATGTTCAGTCTATGATCTATTAGTATACCTAAGTCTTTTTCACATGTACTGTTGCTTAGCTCTATTCCTCCCATTCTGTATATGCTTTTTTCATTTTTATTGCCCAGATGTAGTACTTTGTATTTTTCCCTGTTAAAAACCATTCTGTTGGTTGCTGCCCACTGCTCCAGTTTATTTAGGTCTTTTTGAATCCTCTCTCTCTCTTCTCTAGTATTAGCTATCCCTCCTAGCTTTGTGTCATCAGCAAATTTAATCAGTTTACCCTCAATTCCTTCATCTAAATCATTGATAAAGATGTTGAACAATACAGGTCCCAGGACGGAGCCCTGTGGTACCCCACTTGAGACATTCATCCAGCTGGATGTGAAGCCATTTACAACCACCCTTTGAGTCCGATCACTAAGCCAGTTATGAATCCACCTAACAGTTGCCTGGTCCATTGCATACTTGGTCATTTTTTCAATAAGGATGGTGTGAGATACTTTGTCAAATGCTTTGCTGAAGTCAAGATATACTATATCTACAGCATTTCCCTGATCCACCCAGTCAGTGATTCTGTCATAGAAGGAAATTAAGTTAGTCTGACATGACTTGTTAGTTACAAACCCATGCTGACTCTGGTTAATCACTTCATTCTTATCCATGTACTTACATACATGTTGTTTAATAATTTGTTCAAAGATCTTTCCTGGTATAGAAGTCAGACTCACCGGCCTATAGTTCCCTGGGTCCACCTTCTCCCCCTTTTTGAAGATAGGAACAACATTTGCTCTTCTCCAGTCTTCTGGGACTTCTCCTGTTCTCCAAGAATTTTCAAAGATTATGGAGAGTGGTTCTAAAATTTCTTCTACGATCTCCTTCAGTACTCTGGGGTGTAATTCATCTGGACCTGGAGACTTGAACTCATTTATGTTAGCTAAATATTCCCTCACAATCTTTCTGTTTACAGATAACTTTGATTCCTCTATTCCTTTAAAAGGACAGTGAAGATCAGTTGATGTTACATTTTCTTTCTGAGAGAAAACAGATGCAAAATAGGAATTAAAAAGTTCGGCCTTCTCAATATCCTCTCTTACCATTTCTCCATTTTCATCCTGTAAAAATCCTATAGCATCTTTGACTTTTCTTTTACTTTTGACATACCCCCAAAATCCTTTTTTATTGCTTTTGACATCTCTTGCAAGCCTTAATTCATTGTCAGCTTTAGCTAACCTGATACGTGCCCTGCAGGATCTGCAGACTGCATTATAATCTTCTTTAGATATGCCTCCCTCTTTCCATTTAATAAACATTTCTTTCTTTCTTTTTAGCATGTGTTTAAGTTCTGTGTTCATCCATCCTGGTTTCCTTAAATGCTTCCCATTCTTCCTACTTTTCGGGATTGTTAACGATTGTGCTTTGAGAATCTCATTTTTAAAAATTTCCCATCCTTCCTGGACATTTTTGTCCTTAAGGACATCCAGCCATTGGATCCCTCCTATTCTCTTTCTGAGTCTCTTAAAATCTGCCTTTCTAAAATCTAACCTTGAAGTTTGAGTCTTCACATGTCTTCCTCCTCTAGTTATCCAAAATTCTATAATAGCATGATCGCTGCCTCCTAGGGTCCCAGCCACCTTTACCTCCTCAACCATTTCCTCTCTGTTTATAAGGATTAGATCCAAAGTAGCAGATCCCCTTGTTTTCTCCCCTACCTTTTGGAAGATAAAGTTGTCAGCAAGAGAGGATAAGAATTTGCTTGACCTGTTAGTTTTACTTGAGAGAGATTCCCAACAAATGTCTGGATAGTTGAAATCTCCCATGACCACTACGTCATATTTTTTGGAGAACTTGGTCATTTGATACATAAAGAGTTCATCCATATCTTCAGCTTGCCCAGGTGGCCTGTAGTAAATGCCTACAATGGTGTCCTTTCCGTTGTTCTCTCCTTGTATTCTTACCCAAACAGTTTCCACAGAACTCCCAGTCTCTGAAGCTTCAATCTCTGTGCAGATATACGCTTTTCTAACATACAATGCAACACCTCCTCCTCGTTTATCAAGTCTGTTTCTTGCAAATAAGTTGTATCCTTTTAGCCTTTTATTCCAATCATGTGTATCGTCCCACCAAGTTTCAGTGATTCCAATGACATCATATTTCTTTTCCTGCATTAGTAGTTCCAATTCTCCTTGTTTGTTGCCCATGCTTTGTGCATTTGTATAAAAACATTTTAGTTTGTGATTGGTTTCTCTTCCTCCCATATTTTTATTATTTAAATTGTTTTGTCTTTGTTCTTCCTTTCCACTTCCAGTAGCAGAGATCTCAATAGTATTTGTCAGCTGTATGGCTTTTTCTGGCCTTTTGCTTCCCTTCCCACATGGTTCTAGTTTAAAGCTCTTCTGATGAGTGTAGCAAGGCGACTTCCAAATACATGTTTTCCAGTCTTCGTAAGGTGCACCCCATCTCGAGCAAAGTAGTCCATCGTATAGGTAATTCATTCCGTGATCCAGAAATCCAAATCCTTGTTGATGGCACCATCAACGTAGCCAGTTGTTCACCTGTAGAATCTTATTCCACCTCATTGTTCCATGGCCATCCACTGGGAGGATGGATGAGAAGACCACCTGCGCTCCCAATTCTTTCACTTTCTTGCCTAAGTCTTCAAAGTCACTGCAGATGGTTTCCAGGTCCTTTCTTGCGGTGTCATTTGTCCCCACATGTATTAGCAGGAATGGGTAGTGATCTGTAGGTCTGAAGAGTCTTGATATCCTGTCAGACACATCTTTAATTTTTGCTCCTGGAAGACAGCACATTTCTCTTGAGGTTATGTCTGGTCTGCAGATAGCGGCCTCTGTTCCTCTTAACAGGGAATTCCCCATGACCACCACTCTCCGTTTTTTCTTCACAACATTCTTCTTTCTCCATCCAGGAGGATTCTGAGGGCTTACAAGGTTATTCATTGGTGGCAAATTCTTATTTTGCTGTATTTCTTCATGGTTCTCCTGCGTGAGAGCCTGGTACTGGTTCCTGAGCAGTATGGGTGCTGACTGCCTCTCGATCCTCCTGCTTCTGTGGGTCACATGCTTCCATTCCTCTGTTTCGTCAGGTGCAGTTCGAATTTCTTCTCTTTCTGAATCATGAAGAGATAATTCTGCTCTGTCTAAGAACTCTTCACTTTCCTTAATGATTTTCAAGGTAGTTAACCTCTCTTCTAGATTTCGCAACTTTTCCTTCAACAGGGACACAAGCTTGCATTTCTGGCATGTGAAGTTTGGCTTTTCCACTGGCAAGTCTGTGAACATGTAGCAGGATATGCAGCTCACCAAATGGCTCCTGGACTCTTCCATGTTCTTATTGTTAATGTTCTGAAAACAGTGAAAAAAGCTTAAAAAAAAAAATATATATATATTAATATCAGCCCCCAGCTGTCTGCCTAGCCTTTGCTAGCTATTAAAATAGGGGGGACCCCATGTTATTTTTTTTTGGGGGGGGCCCATTTTAATAGCTAGTAAAGGCTAGGTATTCAGCTGGGGGCTGATATTAGTAGCCTGGGAAGCTCCGTGGGTATTACCCTCTTCCCAGGCTTCAAACATCTGCCCCAGCTGTCTGCTTAACCTCCGCTAGAGACTAAAATTATGGGGAACCCCACGCCAATTTTTTTTTTAATAAATCCTTTATTTTAACACTAAATGACAAGTACAGTAACCAACACTATCACTGTACTTATTATATATTTGACATGTTTCTATCTATCTAATCTATGTGTGATTCTCTATTCTTTCTATTCTAAATTGTCGGGTACCGCTGGTGAATTGCCGGCCGGCTTTTTTAAAGAGACGGTGCATGAAAACACTGTTACTTTTTTAATAAATCCTTTACACTAAATGACAAGTACAGTATGCAACACTGTCACTGTACTTCATATATATGTAACTGACATGTATCTATCTATCTAATCTATGTGTGAAGCTCTATTCTTTCTCTTCTAAATTGTTGGTTACCGGTGTATGCCGCTGCTGAATTGCCGGCTTTTCATGTTTCACTGTGAGCACTGTTCCCATCGATTTGGGCAACCACCTCTCCCAATACATTCTACATAATAGTTAGTTGTTTTCCTTCATGTAGAATTAACCTACAAGGAAAGAAAGGGTTTATTTTCATTCCGATATTTATGTCCCATTGACTTTCATTGGTTTCCGGTATCGGAATCGGCGATATCCGATACTTTTTGGGTATCGGCCCGATCCAATCCGATCCGATATTTCCTGATATCGGAAGGTATCGCTCAACACTATAGAGGATGCATTGCAGGAGGAGCACGAAGAGATGGAGCAAGGAACCATACAGGGTGATTACACACAGCCAAGCCTCATCTCATCCCAACGTGGATTGGGTGACAATGAGGAAGAGGAGGAGGAAGGACTGGAGTTTTTTTCATGCACCATAGATGGTACTACCTGCACAACTGTCATACCATGTGTTCAGCATGGATGGCAAGTGGACAGAGAGGAGTAGAAGGAGGAGAGCATGGTCAGTCATCCTCTTGGTGGGGACACGGAAGTCTTGCCTGTAAGTAGTCTGGCATGCATGGCTGAGTGGGTTACCCTGCCTTTCCCATGACCCTCGCATTCTCAAAATTTTGGGTGACAGTCATTACTGGTTGATGACAATTCTAGACCCACGCTACAAGGAGAAATTTATTTCTCTTATTCCTGAGGTGGACAGGTCTTCAAAAATGGGGCAGTACCAGAAGGCCCTTGTGGCGGAGCTATTAAAAAAATTCCCATACAAAAATGCTGGCGGCAGAGGGCACACTTCATTGGACAACAAAGGAGTACAGGTGAGAGAGACACAACTTCAATCCAGCAGAGGCAGGGGAACACTGTCAAAGTTCTGGGAGAGTTTTCTCAGACCCTCCCATTGCACAGGCCCTGAGTTGCGGGGTACTCTCACAGGGAGTGAAAAGTTTGGGAAGATGCTGAGGGAGTACCTTGCCGACCTTACCAACATCCTCCGTGGTTCCCCTGTGCCTTATAATTATTGGGTATCCAAGCTGGATACGTGAAATGAACTGGCTCTCTATGCCTTGGAGGTCCTGGCCTGACCTGCCGCCAGCGTTTTATCAGAGCTGGTTTTTAGTGCCGCTGGTGGCATTATAACTGATAAGCACATCCACCTGTCTACTGAAAATGCTGACAGGCTGACTCTTATAAAAATGAACAAGGGCTGGATTGGGCCAGACTTCTCAACATCACCGAATGATAGCAGCGTAACATAAACTCAAATCCTGTGTCTTTTCTTGGGAGGTGTATTCCAATGGACCTTTTCATACCCACACATGGGCATACGCTTAATGATATTGTCTATTTGCTTTTGTCCTCCTCCTTCTACTCATTCTCCACCACCATATCACCAGGGTGACCGTGGTCTGTGATGCAACACCCATGTAATTTTTTTAAAGGGTGTTAATGATGCTCAAAAAAAAAATTTTTTATACAGTATGTTCATGTATACCCCCCAGGGGTAAATGTTTGTCAGCCCATACACTTAGTGCATGGGCATTACAAGTATAGGAGGCCTACTCCTTTCTAATGGGAACATTTTTTTTATGAAGCCCTCCTCCACGTCTCTTCCAAGGGGCATTGAAGTGCCTCCAAATTTTTGGCAGCCCTTGCATTCACTGCATAGGCCAACTCTTTGGGGACTCAATCCTTTCTAATGGGAATTTGTCATTACTGTGGCCCCGCTCTGTGTGTCTTTAAATTCTTAGTGAGGTTTTTCCTTAAATTGGTTAGCCGTTGGACTCACTGCATATCCTATAACTGTATAGCAGACTCTCTCCTTTCTAATGGGAACATGTCGTACTTTTTACTGTGGCCCTGCTCCGTGTGTCTTTAAATTCTTAGTGGGGTTTTTCCTAAAATTGGTCAGCCGTTGGACTCAATGTATACCCTATAACTGTGTAAAAGAATGTCTCCTTTCTAATGGGAACATGTCGTTCTTGTTACTGTGGCCCTGCTCTGTATGTCTTTAAAATCTTAGAGGGGTTTTTCCTAAAATTGGTCAGCCATTGGACTCACTGCATACCCTATAACTGTACAGCAGACCCTCTCCTTTCTAATGTGAACATGTCGTACCTTGTTACTGTGGCCCTGCCCAATGTGTCTTTAAATTCTCAGTGGGGTTTTTCCTAAAATTGGTCAGTCGTTGCACTCACTGCATACCCTATAACTGTATAGTAGACCCTCTCCTTTCTAATGGGAACATGTCATACCTTGTTACTGTGGCCCTCCTCTATGTGTTTTTAAATTCTTAGTGGGGTTTTTTCCCAAATTTTGGCAGCCCTTGCAGTCACGGCATGGGCATTACCACTATAGGAGACTCGCTTCTTTATAATGGGAACATTTTTTTTACTGAGACCCTCCTCTATGTCTCTTCAAAGGGGTATTGGGTTGCATCCAAAATTTTGGCAGCCCTTGCAGTCACTGGAAATGCAATAACAGTATTGGAGACCCACTTGTTAATAATGGGAACAACAAAACATAGCCGGCAGATGGCTCTCTAACAATAGCTAGGGACGACTGCTGGCCTTTTTAGAATAGTAAGGGCTGTCTGAAGTCCCTATAAAAATAGGCTTTATGACTTTCAGAGTCCCTCCATCATAAATAAAAAAGGATATGTCTGATGATGTGTCACATACTACATTGCCAGATAAGGGTGTAAAATGTTAAAATGACATTTCACGGTGAATGCATTTGTCTTAATAAATTAAGCAAAAAAAACCCAAAAACAATAGGATCTTTCTTTAGTATAAAAATCAGCGTCACCAATTTAACCTCAATGTAATCACATTGTTCAGCTCATGCACCTCATCCTCCGTATCCGAAATGACCACATTAGTCACAAGCTGACAGCACTCCAGCACTGCCTTGGCCAAGCGGCAACAGGCTGTGCTGAAGATAACATGCTTAATTGACAAACTGCCCAGAGCTGCAGAGTTGTTGAAAGCTGTAACACAGCAGCCTAATCTGTTGCTCTCACCGCTGAACATACAGCCAGGCATGGTCGTGTGTGACAATGGGCGGAACCTGGTGACGGAGAAATGACAACCGTGGTAGAAACGGTTTCCCTCTATGCAAGTCCTTTCACCAAGCTAAAGAATATGGCTGTGGTGAAATACAACACCCACTGAGAAGCTGTTTCAGATTGAAAAACATTGTGCCCACCTGAGGATGTGTTTCTGAGGGCTAACCTTTCTCAGCCACTCAAGAGCCCCATAGCAGCTGCAAAGTTAGCGCTATCATGAACTTTCCTGAGGTAGAAGCCAAGGCACACCAGAGGTTTCTCTGGTGGGACCGTCCAACCCTGTCGAGAAGCAGTCCTGGCTAAGAAAAGTGTGTAAGAAGGTTCCCAGACACTCTATGGCTGCTTTTTTACTGAGGAGGAAACACACGCAAACACGGGGAGAACATACAAAGTCCTTGCAGATGTTGTCCTTGCTGGGATTTGAACCCAGGATCCCAGTGCTGCAAGGCTTCAGTGCTAACCACTGATCCAATGTGCTGCCATTCACCCTCTAATATCTAACAGGCTGGAGAAACTTGCACCTACTGCCACTCTATCTTCAGCTCCTTTGTGAGAAAATGCATTTGGGCAGCCACTCAGTCTACCAAATAAAATTCCTGAGAAGGAAATTGGGGATGGCTTCGCTACTGGTACTGGGGGCAGTGATAATACCATGGCGTCATACCATAGTTTGCTGTAAATATTCCAGGCTGGTAGGAGGCAAGCAAATTCCCACAGAAAAGTACCAGCAGTAATGTTCAGGCCACATTTCAAGTGCAAGCAGCTTTAGAGGACTTCCTGGCAGGGTAGATACGATTTCCCTTTATGCCAGTCCTTTCAACAAGCTAAATACAACTCTCAGCAAAAAAAGTTGTGGACTGGCTCCGTACTGTCCCTGGACACACTTAGTGTTGCGGCCTGTGGGTGGGTGGGTGTCTGGCTGCATACTTGCACTTGCATTCCAAGTAACAGAAAACTAAGCAGATGGTGGCCTCTATCATCATCATGGCCTCACCTCGGCACTATGAACTCTCCTGAAGGAGAAGCCAGGGCCCGCCGGAGGAGTCTCCGGTTCTCTGGTGGGCCTGTCCAACCCTGCAGAAAAGCAGCCCTGGCTAAGAAAAGTGTGGGGGAAGGTTCCCGGACACTCTATAGCTGCTTTTTTAATGTGGATCGGCCATGCTTTTGCATGTTATTTCTCAAAACGCATTACAGATCAGGCCATTGTCCAACTCTGTATTCAAGAAATTAAATGCGCAAAGAAATGTGTGTGTGTGTCAAAGTACCACCGACAAGTGCGAGTTAATGTTGGACGGGCTGCTATTGCTTCTGCAACAAGCCCAATTACAGAACTTCCTGGGAGAAATGACACGCAGAGTACATATGGTTTCCCTCTATGCCAATCCTTTCACCGAGCTAAATATAACTATGAGCAAAAAAAGTTGTGGACTGGCTCCATACTGTCCCTGGCCACATTCACCTGTCCATGTGTTTGTGGTTAGGCGGTCCTTCCCATAAATGCACTGGGGAGGGCATGGTTAATGTTGTGGGACCCATGCTTGTGGAAGGCGGAGGCGATATCAGGAAATATAGTGGCGGCTGGTGACAGAGTATGGACACCCGGCCGCCGCCGGCATGAGGTTGTGAAAAGCTTCTGCCTCCACGAGCCTAAAAGGCCACATTTCAAGTGCAAGCAGCTGTCAAAAATATGCCAGTATAGTATTGCAGCCTGTGGGTGGGTGGCTGCCTGCATACTTGCGCTTGAATTCCAAGGAATGGGGTAGGGAAAACTGAACGCTCCACTGCGACAAGGACGTGGACGGTGATTGTTGCAAGTCAGCAACGACAGGTGCATGGCGGGAGGCATCTTTGCATGTGCCAAGGATCACTTATGATGGGCACACTTTTAGGCAGTGACCTGGGAGTCAGAGATGCTTCCAGAGGTCTTCCCTATGCTGTTCCCATGCCTTTTCAGCACTGTATGCATGTGTCTGATGATGTGTCACACAACACATGGCCAGATAAGTTTGTAAAATGTTAAAATGACATTTCCTGGTGAATGCATTTGTCTTGGTTGAAAGCAATTCAATAGTACCAAAACGCATCAAAAATGCTACGTATGAACATAGTCCAAGTTGTGGAGGAGTATTTTTTTTTTTGGTTATTTATTTTGCCTTATATACATTTTATTACCATGGAAAGGATGTTCCTTAACATATTTCTTAGGAAAATCCATTTTGTTTTGTTTTTTGTATGTTTTCTTGTGGGTCCGTAAAAGTGGCGTAATACTCTGACCACATTGCTGACAGCAGTGATCTGTGAGTCAGAGATGCTTCCAGGGGTCTTCCACATGCTGTTCCCATGTCATTTGAGCACTGTTCAAATCGATTTGGGCAATTTTTAGGCCCTCTGCAGACCGCCGGGGGGGAGCCGCCTGAAAAATGCTCGAGTTTGCCATAGACTTACATTGGGCTCGTTGCTCGGGTCGAGCACCCGAGTATTCCAATTTGCTCGACCCGAGCAACGAGTACCCAAGCATTTTTGTGCTCGCTCATCACTAGTCATCGCCGCTCAACATCTTGGTGGAGACCACAGAGTTTTGGAGGATGGTACATATGTCTGACATCCATGTCCACTCCTGAGGTCTTATGTGTGGAGTCTGAACTGAATACCGACGGCCTTGTTGATGCTAGTACTCAACAACTGCCCTCTTCTGCTCACAAATCCTTCCCAACATCTGCAGTGTAGAGTTCCAATGCATGGGGACATCACACACCAATCTGTGAGCCGGAAGCTGCAAACACTGCTGAAACACGGCAAGGGCGGCGGAAGCTGTAGGTGACTTTCTAAAATGGGCACACAGGTGGCGTACTTTAACTAACAGATCCGGCAGCTCTGGATAGGATTTGAGAAACCGCTGAACCATGAGGTTAAGCACATGGACCAGGTTTGGTACGTGTGTGAGCTCGCCTCGCTTCAGAGCCGCCACCAGGTTCCGGCCATTGTCACACATGACCATGCCTGGCTGTAGGTTCAGTGGTGTGAGCCACAGATCGGTCTGCTCTTTCAGAGTGGTCCACAACTCTTCAGCATTGTGCGCTTTGTCACCTAAGCATATTAGCTTCAACACAGCCTGTTGCCTCTTGGCCGAGGCAGTGATGCAGTGCTTCCAGCTTGTGACTGATGTAGTCATTTCGGAGATGGAGGCTGAAGAGGAGGGGGAGACTGAGGAGGATGAGGTGCAGGAGCTGAAGACCGTGGGGGCAACCCTGATTGACCTAGGGCCCGCAATCCTTGGCGTTGGAAGGACGTGTTCCATCCCAAGGTCCGACTGGTTCCCAGCTTCCACTATGTTAACCCAGTGTGCCGTCAGCGAGATGTACCGTCCCTGCCCATAAGCACTTGTCCACGTGTCCTTGTTTAGGTGGACTTTCCCGGTAATTGCGTTGTTGAGGACACGGATAATGTTTTGGGACACGTGCTTGTGTAATGCGGGGACGGCACACCGGGAGAAATAGTGGCGGCTTGGGACCGAGTACCGAGGGATGGCCGCCGACTTCAGGTTGCGGAATTCTTCCGTCTCCATGAGCTTAAAAGGCAACATTTCGAGTGCAAGCAGTCAAATGTGAGAATTTAGTAGTGTGGCCTGTGGGGCATTGGCTGCATATTTGCGCTTGCGTTCCAAGTACTGGGGTATGGACAAGTAAACGCTGCGCTGGGACAAGAACAAGGACATACTTCCAGATGCTGCTACTTGAGAGTGTGCAACGACAGGTGCAGGGCAGGAGGCATCATCGCATGCACCATGGACAGGGGATTGGCTTGCATGCTCAACAGCGGAAGAAGTAATGGTTAGAGATGAGCGTTGTTCTACTCGAACTGTTCGCCAATCTCAAATTCGAGCTGTTTTGGGCGGTGTTCGAGCCGATCGGCGAACACGAACAATTTGAGAAAAATTCGGCTGTTCGAGGTTATGTTCGATAACTGTTCGTGCACCAAAATCATAACTGGATTTTTTCTCAGTAATGATGAAAATTAATGTTAATACGCAGTTTGAGTGTACAGCGGGGCGGGGGGAGGGGCAGGGGATGGATCTCTGCAGGAACAATGAAGATCTCCATTTTTTTTTCTCTTTCCCGCATTTGCAGTGGGGAGGTGCAATCTGTCAGCCTATCAGCAGCGCACACACGGAGCGAAGTGCTTTTTTTCACACAAGCAAGGGCATGTGTCATTGGCAGTGTATGTCACATGTCCTTGCCCTATAAGACCAAGCCATTTTCCCCGTCGCCACCATTTTCTCACTGCTGCAGCTGCGTGTTAGACGGCACCGCTGTTGCTGTGTGCGCTATACCTTGTTAATTTCAAGCCAATTTTCGCACAAATATACAGATAGCTTGGGAGTAGGGAATAGTTGTGATTGCAGTCCTTTTAAGGACTAGGTTACAGCATTTCCTACGACTTTTATCAGGCAGGTCTGTGCTCTTAAATAGATAGATTGTGGGAGTAAAGACTAATTGTAATTGGAGTCCTTTTCAGGACTAGGTTACATCAGTTCCTATCAGTTTTTGCCAGGCAGGTCTGTGCCAGTGCTGTGCAAGTTTTTTTCACAGCATTTGGCTGAATCTAGCAAAGCTAATCCTTTTTGGCCTATTGCAGAGTGTGTTAGTCAGTGGAGTAGCCTATCTGTGTTGCAAGATATACCACCTGTGTATAGAATACCAATTTTTTTACTGCATCTAGTGAAGTAAAATCTTTTGGGCATAGCATCATTCTATTAGTCCATCTATACTGACCTCCATCAGGTTGCAAACTGAATATAATTTTTTTCTGCATCTAGCTCTGAAAAAATATTTGGGCTTCTAGCAGTGTGTGGGACTTGGTCTATTAGTCCATCTATACTGACCTCCATCAGGTTGCAAATTAAAAATAATTTTTTTCTTCATTTAGCTCTGAAAAAATATTTGGGCTTCTAGCAGTGTGTGGGACTTGATCCAATGTGCTGCCATTCACCCTCTAATATCTAACAGGCTGGAGAAACTTGCACCTACTGCCACTCTATCTTCAGCTCCTTTGTGAGAAAATGCATTTGGGCAGCCACTCAGTCTACCAAATAAAATTCCTGAGAAGGAAATTGGGGATGGCTTCGCTACTGGTACTGGGGGCAGTGATAATACCATGGCGTCATACCATAGTTTGCTGTAAATATTCCAGGCTGGTAGGAGGCAAGCAAATTCCCACAGAAAAGTACCAGCAGTAATGTTCAGGCCACATTTCAAGTGCAAGCAGCTTTAGAGGACTTCCTGGCAGGGTAGATACGATTTCCCTTTATGCCAGTCCTTTCAACAAGCTAAATACAACTCTCAGCAAAAAAAGTTGTGGACTGGCTCCGTACTGTCCCTGGACACACTTAGTGTTGCGGCCTGTGGGTGGGTGGGTGTCTGGCTGCATACTTGCACTTGCATTCCAAGTAACAGAAAACTAAGCAGATGGTGGCCTCTATCATCATCATGGCCTCACCTCGGCACTATGAACTCTCCTGAAGGAGAAGCCAGGGCCCGCCGGAGGAGTCTCCGGTTCTCTGGTGGGCCTGTCCAACCCTGCAGAAAAGCAGCCCTGGCTAAGAAAAGTGTGGGGGAAGGTTCCCGGACACTCTATAGCTGCTTTTTTAATGTGGATCGGCCATGCTTTTGCATGTTATTTCTCAAAACGCATTACAGATCAGGCCATTGTCCAACTCTGTATTCAAGAAATTAAATGCGCAAAGAAATGTGTGTGTGTGTCAAAGTACCACCGACAAGTGCGAGTTAATGTTGGACGGGCTGCTATTGCTTCTGCAACAAGCCCAATTACAGAACTTCCTGGGAGAAATGACACGCAGAGTACATATGGTTTCCCTCTATGCCAATCCTTTCACCGAGCTAAATATAACTATGAGCAAAAAAAGTTGTGGACTGGCTCCATACTGTCCCTGGCCACATTCACCTGTCCATGTGTTTGTGGTTAGGCGGTCCTTCCCATAAATGCACTGGGGAGGGCATGGTTAATGTTGTGGGACCCATGCTTGTGGAAGGCGGAGGCGATATCAGGAAATATAGTGGCGGCTGGTGACAGAGTATGGACACCCGGCCGCCGCCGGCATGAGGTTGTGAAAAGCTTCTGCCTCCACGAGCCTAAAAGGCCACATTTCAAGTGCAAGCAGCTGTCAAAAATATGCCAGTATAGTATTGCAGCCTGTGGGTGGGTGGCTGCCTGCATACTTGCGCTTGAATTCCAAGGAATGGGGTAGGGAAAACTGAACGCTCCACTGCGACAAGGACGTGGACGGTGATTGTTGCAAGTCAGCAACGACAGGTGCATGGCGGGAGGCATCTTTGCATGTGCCAAGGATCACTTATGATGGGCACACTTTTAGGCAGTGACCTGGGAGTCAGAGATGCTTCCAGAGGTCTTCCCTATGCTGTTCCCATGCCTTTTCAGCACTGTATGCATGTGTCTGATGATGTGTCACACAACACATGGCCAGATAAGTTTGTAAAATGTTAAAATGACATTTCCTGGTGAATGCATTTGTCTTGGTTGAAAGCAATTCAATAGTACCAAAACGCATCAAAAATGCTACGTATGAACATAGTCCAAGTTGTGGAGGAGTATTTTTTTTTTTGGTTATTTATTTTGCCTTATATACATTTTATTACCATGGAAAGGATGTTCCTTAACATATTTCTTAGGAAAATCCATTTTGTTTTGTTTTTTGTATGTTTTCTTGTGGGTCCGTAAAAGTGGCGTAATACTCTGACCACATTGCTGACAGCAGTGATCTGTGAGTCAGAGATGCTTCCAGGGGTCTTCCACATGCTGTTCCCATGTCATTTGAGCACTGTTCCCATCGATTTGGGCAATTTTTAGGCCCTCTGCAGACCGCCGGGGGGGAGCCGCCTGAAAAATGCTCGAGTTTGCCATAGACTTACATTGGGCTCGTTGCTCGGGTCGAGCACCCGAGTATTCCAATTTGCTCGACCCGAGCAACGAGTACCCAAGCATTTTTGTGCTCGCTCATCACTAGTCATCGCCGCTCACCATCTTGGTGGAGACCACAGAGTTTTGGAGGATGGTACATATGTCTGACATCCATGTCCACTCCTGAGGTCTTATGTGTGGAGTCTGAACTGAATACCGACGGCCTTGTTGATGCTAGTACTCAACAACTGCCCTCTTCTGCTCACAAATCCTTCCCAACATCTGCAGTGTAGAGTTCCAATGCATGGGGACATCACACACCAATCTGTGAGCCGGAAGCTGCAAACACTGCTGAAACACGGCAAGGGCGGCGGAAGCTGTAGGTGACTTTCTAAAATGGGCACACAGGTGGCGTACTTTAACTAACAGATCCGGCAGCTCTGGATAGGATTTGAGAAACCGCTGAACCATGAGGTTAAGCACATGGACCAGGTTTGGTACGTGTGTGAGCTCGCCTCGCTTCAGAGCCGCCACCAGGTTCCGGCCATTGTCACACATGACCATGCCTGGCTGTAGGTTCAGTGGTGTGAGCCACAGATCGGTCTGCTCTTTCAGAGTGGTCCACAACTCTTCAGCATTGTGCGCTTTGTCACCTAAGCATATTAGCTTCAACACAGCCTGTTGCCTCTTGGCCGAGGCAGTGATGCAGTGCTTCCAGCTTGTGACTGATGTAGTCATTTCGGAGATGGAGGCTGAAGAGGAGGGGGAGACTGAGGAGGATGAGGTGCAGGAGCTGAAGACCGTGGGGGCAACCCTGATTGACCTAGGGCCCGCAATCCTTGGCGTTGGAAGGACGTGTTCCATCCCAAGGTCCGACTGGTTCCCAGCTTCCACTATGTTAACCCAGTGTGCCGTCAGCGAGATGTACCGTCCCTGCCCATAAGCACTTGTCCACGTGTCCTTGTTTAGGTGGACTTTCCCGGTAATTGCGTTGTTGAGGACACGGATAATGTTTTGGGACACGTGCTTGTGTAATGCGGGGACGGCACACCGGGAGAAATAGTGGCGGCTTGGGACCGAGTACCGAGGGATGGCCGCCGACTTCAGGTTGCGGAATTCTTCCGTCTCCATGAGCTTAAAAGGCAACATTTCGAGTGCAAGCAGTCAAATGTGAGAATTTAGTAGTGTGGCCTGTGGGGCATTGGCTGCATATTTGCGCTTGCGTTCCAAGTACTGGGGTATGGACAAGTAAACGCTGCGCTGGGACAAGAACAAGGACATACTTCCAGATGCTGCTACTTGAGAGTGTGCAACGACAGGTGCAGGGCAGGAGGCATCATCGCATGCACCATGGACAGGGGATTGGCTTGCATGCTCAACAGCGGAAGAAGTAATGGTTAGAGATGAGCGTTGTTCTACTCGAACTGTTCGCCAATCTCAAATTCGAGCTGTTTTGGGCGGTGTTCGAGCCGATCGGCGAACACGAACAATTTGAGAAAAATTCGGCTGTTCGAGGTTATGTTCGATAACTGTTCGTGCACCAAAATCATAACTGGATTTTTTCTCAGTAATGATGAAAATTAATGTTAATACGCAGTTTGAGTGTACAGCGGGGCGGGGGGAGGGGCAGGGGATGGATCTCTGCAGGAACAATGAAGATCTCCATTTTTTTTTCTCTTTCCCGCATTTGCAGTGGGGAGGTGCAATCTGTCAGCCTATCAGCAGCGCACACACGGAGCGAAGTGCTTTTTTTCACACAAGCAAGGGCATGTGTCATTGGCAGTGTATGTCACATGTCCTTGCCCTATAAGACCAAGCCATTTTCCCCGTCGCCACCATTTTCTCACTGCTGCAGCTGCGTGTTAGACGGCACCGCTGTTGCTGTGTGCGCTATACCTTGTTAATTTCAAGCCAATTTTCGCACAAATATACAGATAGCTTGGGAGTAGGGAATAGTTGTGATTGCAGTCCTTTTAAGGACTAGGTTACAGCATTTCCTACGACTTTTATCAGGCAGGTCTGTGCTCTTAAATAGATAGATTGTGGGAGTAAAGACTAATTGTAATTGGAGTCCTTTTCAGGACTAGGTTACATCAGTTCCTATCAGTTTTTGCCAGGCAGGTCTGTGCCAGTGCTGTGCAAGTTTTTTTCACAGCATTTGGCTGAATCTAGCAAAGCTAATCCTTTTTGGCCTATTGCAGAGTGTGTTAGTCAGTGGAGTAGCCTATCTGTGTTGCAAGATATACCACCTGTGTATAGAATACCAATTTTTTTACTGCATCTAGTGAAGTAAAATCTTTTGGGCATAGCATCATTCTATTAGTCCATCTATACTGACCTCCATCAGGTTGCAAACTGAATATAATTTTTTTCTGCATCTAGCTCTGAAAAAATATTTGGGCTTCTAGCAGTGTGTGGGACTTGGTCTATTAGTCCATCTATACTGACCTCCATCAGGTTGCAAATTAAAAATAATTTTTTTCTTCATTTAGCTCTGAAAAAATATTTGGGCTTCTAGCAGTGTGTGGGACTTGTTCTATTAGTCCTTCTATACTGACCTCCAGCAGGTTGCAAACTGAATATAATTTTTTTCTGCATCTAGCTCTGAAAAAATATTTGGGCTTCTAGCAGTGTGTGGGACTTGGTCTATTAGTCCATCTATACTGACCTCCATCAGGTTGCAAATTAAAAATAATTTTTTTCTGCATCTAGCTCTGAAAAAATATTTGGGCTTCTAGCAGTGTGTGGGACTTGGTCTATTAGTCCATCTATACTGACCTCCATCAGGTTGCAAATTAAAAATAATTTTTTTCTTCATTTATCTCTGAAAAAATATTTGGGCTTCTAGCAGCGTGTGGGACTTGTTCTATTAGTCCATCTATACTGACCTCCATCAGGTTGCAAATTAAAAATAATTTTTTTCTGCATCTAGCTCTGAAAAAATATTTGGGCTTCTAGCAGTGTGTGGGACTTGGTCTATTAGTCCATCTATACTGACCTCCATCAGGTTGCAAATTAAAAATAATTTTTTTCTTCATTTATCTCTGAAAAAATATTTGGGCTTCTAGCAGCGTGTGGGACTTGTTCTATTAGTCCATCTATACTGACCTCCATCAGGTTGCAAATTAAAAATAATTTTTTTCTGCATCTAGCTCTGAAAAAATATTTGGGCTTCTAGCAGTGTGTGGGACTTGGTCTATAAGTCCATCTATACTGACCTCCATCAGGTTGCAAATTGAATAAAAAATTTTCAGCATCTAGCTCTGAAAAAATATTTGGGCTTCTAGCAGTGTGTGGGACTTGGTCTATTAGTCCATCTATACTGACCTCCATCAGGTTGCAAATTAAAAATAATTTTTTTCTTCATTTATCTCTGAAAAAATATTTGGGCTTCTAGCAGCGTGTGGGACTTGTTCTATTAGTCCATCTATACTGACCTCCATCAGGTTGCAAATTAAAAATAATTTTTTTCTGCATCTAGCTCTGAAAAAATATTTGGGCTTCTAGCAGTGTGTGGGACTTGGTCTATTAGTCCATCTATACTGACCTCCATCAGGTTGCAAATTGAATAAAAAAAATTTCTGCATCTAGCTCTGAAAAAATATTTGGGCTTCTAGCGGTGTGTGGGACTTGGTCTATTAGTCCATCTATACTGACCTCCATCAGGTTGCAAATTAAAAATAATTTTTTTCTGCACCTAACCCAGCCAATAGTTTTGGCCTAATACCACAGTTTGGCCACTCAGCTCTGCTCGGTTACCATCCATTGTTTTTTTGTGCAAACAACTCCAGAGTTGTGATTTAGTTAACCACCAAAATGAGTGGAAAAAGGCCTGCTGCTGGTGGAAAGGGGAATAGGCATGTTGGGAAGGGGAAAAAAGGTTGTGTCCGTGGGGTAGGTGCAGAAGAAAGACCATCTTCCAGCCAAACTAAAATGTCTACTTCTTTTAGCGGACAATGTGATAAGATCCCTTTCTTACGGCCATGCCAATCGCTACAAATTCGAGATGAGGCACAAAAACAGCAGGTGCTTCAACGGATATCAAGTGCTCCTTTAAGTGGGCTCTCCTCCACATCAACTTCAACATCACAAATACTCCAGTCCTCAAAGGTGTCACCCAAATCGCACTTGCTTCCTCACAGCTCCCAAATCTCCAGCTGCCCGTCTGAGTATGAGGTAGAACAGATGGTTGAGTCTGCAGAGCTGTTTACTCATACTATAGCCTGGGAATCAGAGGTCGACTCCAGCGCCTCTGTGAATCCAGACGAGGAAATGATCTGCACTGATGCCCAGAATCTTTATGAGTCGGATCCAGGACCAGACGCAGAAGGTTCTGACCATAATGTAGACCCTCATTCCCAAACTGTAACTCCTGTTGGTGGAGACAATGAGGAAGACGATGATAAGACTCAAATACCTGATTGGAGCGACAACTTTAGTTTTTTGTCAGGGCAGGAACAGGTTGGCTCTGAGGACGACGGGTGTGATAACGCACAGGGTGATGATGATGAGGTCGGAGATCCCACTTACTGTCAACCCACAGTCAGCCAAGAGATGAGGTCAGCAGAGGAGGTGGAGGAAGATGCTAGTGACGACGAGGTCAGGTTGCGCCTTCCTGGACAGAGACATAGTACTGGAAGCACGTCAACAACTGCATCCTCAAACACAACTCTGCCTCTCACCACAAGTCGTGGTGGCTCTTCAGGTCGCATGGGTGCTAAGCCTTGCATAGCCTGGGCATTTTTTCAGATCGATAAAGATGACCCAACTCGTGTTATCTGTAACATTTGTCAGCAAAAGCTAAGTAGAGGCCAAAAAATACATAGTTTGAGTACTTCATGCATGAACCGGCACATGGACATGAAGCATAAGTTGCAGTGGGAAGCTCAGTGTGCTACAATGCGGTCTAGCCGGCCGGGCCAACCACCGTCTGCCATATCTTGTGCATCCGCGGCCTCTTCATCCTCTGTGACTGGGGGGACAGCAGTCACACCTGTTTTGGGGCGCAGAGCTGCCACCTCTTTACCCGCAACAGCCAGCGTGATTGGCAGGTCATCATTTTCTTTGGAGGTGGTAACACCAGCTGGTCTTGAGCGCTGTCCGACATCGATAGCACCACCTTTGGATCAAGGCAACCTAACATGTCCGCCTGCATCTTCCTCACAGACCGGCAGTTTGCCGGGGACACCCTTATCAACCCCGTCTAAGCACAATAGCCAGCCCTCGGTTCCTAGCCATGAGAAAGCTAAGAGGTTGAATTTCACCATCTGCAAGCTCTTGGCTACAGAAATGCTGCCTTTCTGCCTGGTGGACACAGAGGATTTTCGAGACCTTATGTCCGTCGCAGTGCCCCAGTACCAGATGCCCAGTCGGCACTACTTCTCAAAGAAAGGTGTGCCTGCGCTCCACCAGCATGTCGCACACAACATCACCGCTTCTTTGAGAAACTCTGTGTGTGACAGGGTGCATTTCACCACAGACACTTGGACGAGTAGGCATGGACAGGGGCGTTACATGTCGCTGACTGGGCACTGGGTAACTATGGTGACAGCAGGACAAGGGGCTGCTGTCCAAGTCTTGCCGTCCCCACGAGTTGTGCGTCAATCCTCTTTATGTCATTTTTCCTCCACTGCTTCTGCCTCCTCAACCTCCTCTCGGTCTTCCACCTGCTCCCAAAGCCTGTCTGGTCATGCCACAAGCTTTCTAACTGCGCAGAAGGGATCCTGCACACCTCCTTACTATGCTGGCAGTAGGGCTCAACGTCATCAGGCGGTTTTTACATTGAAATGTCTGGGAAATGTGAGTCACACAGCTGAGGAGTTGTGGTCAGCTCTGGAGAACCAATTTCATGAATCGTTGTCTCCACTGGACCTGAAACCAGGGAAAGCCGTGTGCGACAATGCTGCAAACCTGGGTGCGGCCCTTCGCCGGGGCAATGTCACACACGTGCCTTGTATGGCTCACGTGTTGAACGTGGTTGTCCAGCAATTTTTAGCCCACTATCCCAGACTAGATGGCCTTCTGCAGAGGGCACGGTCGCTGTGTGCTCACTTCCGCCATTCGCATCCCGCAGCTCAGCGACTTACATCTCTACAGAAGTCGTTGGGCCTGCCACTTCACCGGCTAAAATGCGATGTGCCTACCCGGTGGAATTCAACTCTGCACATGTTGCAGCGACTGTGGCAGCACCGACAAGCCCTGGTGCAATACGTTCTGACGTATAGCCTGGGCCAACGAGATTCAGAGGTGGGGCAAATCACGCTGGAGGAGTGGTCTCAGATCAGGGACCTATGCACCCTTCTGCACAGTTTTGAAATGGCGACGAAGATGTTTAGTGCTGACGATGCCATTATCAGCATGACTATTCCGGTGATTTACATGCTGGAGCACATGTTAAACAGAATTCGGAGTCAGGTGGTGGCACAAGAGGAGGTGGAGGAAGTAGAGGAGGAGGAGTTGTATGCGGAAGGGCTAACATCTGCAAGGTCCAGACGGTCGGCAGCACCAAGGCGGCAGGCATGTGAGGGTGGGGGAGATGATTTTACCAGGGCGCATGGTAGCAGCCAAACTAGTGAGGAAGGTGCAGGAGCCCAGGAAGAAGTGGAGGACGAACTGATGGAAGACTCATCAGATGAGGGAGACCTTGATCACATTTCTGTTGTGCGAGGTTGGGGGGAGAGGACAGAGGAAGGAAGCATGATTGCTACCTCGCCACCAACACAACAGGGACTTGGTGCTCCTGGATGCGCAACACACATGAGTGCCTTCTTGCTGCACTACCTGCAACATGACCCTCGAATTGTGAGAATTAGAAATAATCCTGACTACTGGGTTGCCACACTGTTAGATCCCCGGTACAAAAGTAAATTTGCAGAAATTATTCCTGCCATAGAAAGGGATGCACGCATGCAGGAGTATCAGCAGAGACTGTTGCAGAATCTTACATGTGCTTTTCCACAAAATACCAGTGGTGCACGTAGTGAATCTCACAGTTCCAACTTGCCAACCGTGGGACCGTCAAGTGTTCAGCACTCAAACCGTAACAGAACCACAGTATCTGCTGGTAACATCAATTTTGCGGAATCATTTCACCACTTTTTTAGCCCATCCTTTGCAAGGCCACAGGAGACAAGAAGTCTGACACATAGTCAACGCCTAGAGACGATGGTACAGGAGTATCTCCAAGTAAACATTGAAGCCATGACTGTGTCACTGGACCCTTGCTCTTTTTGGGCTTCCAATCTGGATAAATGGCCGGATCTCGCCACTTACGCCTTGGAGATCTTGTCATGCCCCGCAGCCAGCGTTCTGTCTGAACGTGTGTTCAGCGCTGCTGGTGGTGTGCTGACAGATAAGCGCACGCGGCTCTCCACTGATAATGTAGACAGACTCACGTTCATAAAGATGAACAAATCATGGATCCGAAACGACTTTTCTACCCCTGTGTCATCCTGGGGAGAGTAAAAGCTTGATGATTGGTTAAAATCACCCTACCAACCATTTTAAGCTTTCAAATTACTAATCATGTTTATCTGTATCTTGACTGGAAAATAATTTGGGCTTTGTAGCAGTGTGCAGCACTGATCCTATTAGACCATCTATAATAAGCTTCACCAGATTTAAAATTAAAAATAATTTTTAGCTGCATCTAGCCCGGAAAATAATTTTGGGGCTCCGAGATGCGCAAGACACATAAGTGCCTTCTTGCTGCACTACCTGCAGCATGACCCTCATATTGTCAGAATTCGAAGTAATCATGACTACTGGGTTGCCACACTCTTAGATCCCCCAAACTTTTCGATCAACCTTTTCATTTTAATAAAGACCAAAAAAATGGTCATTTTTGAAATTATAAGCATTAGCAGGTTGTTAGAAACTGAAATCAAACAGTTTTCAACTCAAAACTTTATTCTAGGTGATGTTACATTTTCACATAGGACCCCTTGTTCGAAAGGAGCTTCTGAACTCTCTCGTCCATTGAATTTGTCAGGTTTTGGATGGTTTCTGCTTCAATTGTTTTGCATGAGGACAGAATACCCTCCCAGAGCTGTTGCTTAGATGTGAACTGCCTCCCGCCATCATAGACACTCCTTTTAATGATGCTCCAAAGGTTCTGAATGGGGTAGAGGTCAGGGGAGCATGGGGGTCACACCATAAGTTTGTCCCCTTTTATGCCCATATCAGCCAGAGATGCAGATGTTTTATGTGCAGCATGAGATGGTGCATTATCATGCAGAAAAATGATCTTGCTGTGAAATACACGGTTCTTCTTCTTGAACCATGGCAGGAAGTGCTGTTTGAGAAAATCCACATACATTATGGAGTTCATCTTTAGCGCCTTCAGGGATCCTAAAGGGGCCGACAATCTCTCTCCCCATGATTCCAGCCCAAAACATTACTCCACCTCCTCCTTGTTGGCGCTGTAGCCGTGTTTGCGTGGGGTGTCCATCAACCAGCCATCCTCCACTCCATTCATCTGGACCATCGAGCGCTGCACGGCACTCATCCGTGAACAAAACAGTTTTGAAATCAGTCTTCATGTAATGTTTGGCCCACTGGAGCCGTTTCTGCTTGTGTGAAGTGGATAGAGGAGGTCGACAGGATGGCGTATGCACAGCTGCAAACCTCTGAAGGACCCTGCATCTTGTTGTTCGGGGGACGTTGGAGGCACAAGCAGCTTCAAAAACTTGTCTGCTGCTATGACAAGGCTTTTTTGCCGCTGCTGTTTCAACCTGACGTAATTGCCTGTAGGAAAGAGTCCTCAATTTGCCCTTATCAGCACGCACACGTGTGTACTGTGAATGAGCTACATAGTTCTTGATTGCCAAGACACTTCATCCTGATCATCGCACAATGTTGATTGTAGTCATGCCTTGACCTAAACACTCCACAATTTGTTGCTTCTCAGCAGCCGACACATCCTTTTTCTTTCCCATTTTGGCAGAAAATGTAGGCTGCTTAATAATGTGAGAGAGCCTTCTTAAGTAGTCTTGCCTTTCATTGGACACACCTGCCAAACTAATTAGCACAGGTGTCTGCAATTGCTTACAGTGATATAAAGAGCCCTGACACACATCACCATCAATGAGTTTAACTGACAAACAAACAAATTCTTCCCTTATCACTCCTAAACACTTTTTGCATAATAATTTGGAACGCGGTGTACATGTGCTTTTCCACAAAACACCAGTGGTTCACGTAGTGAATCTTACAGTTCTAACTTGCCAACCGTGGTCTGTATGGAATTGTTCAATAAAGGGCCCAAAATTAAGATAACATAGATGGGAGAGGTCTCTATGAATAGGAATTCCTAAGTATTTGATACCCTGTGAGGGCCAGGCAAAGGGAAAGTTGGACTGGATGGAATCCTATATGGATTTAGGGAGGGAGACATCGAGGGCCTCAGACTTCGCTGCATTGATTTTAAAATTTTACCATGTAACAAAGTGATCTATTTCAGCCATAACAGCAGGGATGGATATATGTGATTGAGTGATATATACTAGGACATCATCAGCAAATAGAGAGCACTTGTACTCGGTGCCTCCCACCTCAATCCACCTAATATTGGGGTTATGGCGAATTGATGAGAGCAGGTGCTCCGTCACTAGGATGTATAAGAGAGGGGACAGAGGACATCCCTGCCTTGTCCCATTGGTGATTGTGAAAGGTGATGAAAATGTTCTGACGCACCCCCTGGGCCTTGGGACACCCGGAGCCGGACCCTTTTTGGTGGATGCTGGTGGTTGTAATCTTCGTGGCGGCGATCCGGTTCCGTGGCTCAGGGCGGTCAAACCAGTGGCGGAACTATTTATGTGGTTTTGATGTTTAAATGTCTGACTACGCCACCCGTGGATTGCGGTCAGAGTGAACCGCCGCTACAGGGCAGACCGCTAAGGCTGGTGTTGTGGGTGCAGCAGAGCGTAGCATAACTCCCCACGGGAGGAGTATAGCCTCAGGGCAGTGTATGCGGAGGATGGGGGTGATGGTGCAGGGCAGCAGCAGTAACGACACGGAGTCAGTGATGCAGTTCAGGGCATTTACTCACAGTTCTTATTATCCAGACCACGTCTGCAGGTAACGGCTGCCCACGTCGTACTGTGCTCACCAGGTGAGGGGCTCAGACAACTCCCAGATAACTTTGGAGCGCTTCACAGGACCCCCTTTGTGTGTCCTTTGTCTGGCCTTTCTTACCAACACTTCTGTCCGGCTGCCTCGGGCCTCCTCTTGGTAAACTTGGCGCCAGTTTCCCTGACCCTATGTGGTGCCTTCCTAGCAGGTGGAGCAAGGGGCTGCGCCACATAAAATGTCAGAGCCTCCGGTTTCTAGCTGAGGGTCGTTTCCTGCCTCCACTAGTTCGGGGACCGGTCTCCCCCTTTGGCCTGACCCCTCCACGCAGGTGGATTCGGGCGTGCGGTGGCGACTCGCCCGTCCGCACCCCTGGGATCCCTTCATTCCTCGTTCCTGGAGCCTTCTCCGCTCCTCTTCCTTCCTTCTCCCTCTTGCAGGCCTGGGCCTCTGTTACTAGGCCCGCCTCCGGAGCAGAGCTCATGCAGAGCCCCTGCTCCCTGCCACTTCTGCTCAGACTTCTCTGCACTGAACTAAGATGGTGCCCACCTTTTATACTCCCTTCTCAATGCACCCATCAACTGCTTCCTCCCTGCTCCTGCACTGCAGGGTTCCCCTTCCTCAGTGTTCCCTCCCCCCACTCCAGCCAGGGACAGGGACTGTCGTGCCCATCTCAGGGGCATATTGGTCGCCCTGCCCCACGGCAATGTGGTGTAATGCATGCAGGTGTCGGGTCCTGATCCACACTCCATCCTTATCTGAGAGTGAGATATCACACCTCTGGGTGAGGTGCAATACGTCTGTAGCAACCGAGCCCTCGGTGCTACAGTTCCATTTATCTTCAGCCTAGGTGACGTATTGTGATACAGGGCCGTGATTTTGGCTATAAAAGGGTCCCCTAGACCCCTACCCCAAGCTTTTTAAGAGAATCATATATGGCGTGCCAGGAGACTCTATGGAATGCTTTCTCAGCATCCAACGAGAGTATCTACTTACAAATTTTTAACTGCATCTAGCCCAGGAAATACTTTGTGCCTAGTAGCAGTGTCTGCTAGTCAGCGGATTATCCCGGCTGTTAAGCAAGCTACACCACCTGTAGTTTGGACACTTAATTTTTTCAAAGGAAATGCTTCGGGACCACGGGATACTTAGTGAAGAGCATCAGGAGGCACCCCAAGGCATAGGGGCTGGGACTGGCACTAGGATGCCTTGCGGTGGACAGCCGAGCTCGATCCTTATAAAAGCTTTTTAACTGCAGCAGCTTTAGTGGACGCTACTGGAGCTGGAATTAGGCGGCTGCTGGCATGAGACTTGCCCTCCAATAGATCCTTGTAAATGGATTTAAAGTGTATTCATTTAAATTAGAGGGACAATTTAAATTAAAAAGCTTAGAGCTGCCTCCACCACAGGGGGGCTCTCTCGACCCACCAGCGGACAGGCACCAGTATTGGGAGAGGGGGGCTGGCCGTCAGGGTTCACCGCGGCTCTGGCACAAACCCGGCGACATGGAGGTGGCACGGGCAGGAGCGGACTGGCCGTCTCGGCTTCTCACTTTTTGGATTTTAGAAGGGCATGACATGCCTATATCTGTGTCTCCCCCTCCTTTTACTCCTCCACCTCTTTTCTTTTCGCATGACTATATGTACTTGTCACTTTTCCATGTGTTAGTTGTGTCTTCTGAGCAGTTTGTCAGCTTTTGGACACCTTTGAAGGTGTTTTCTATGTGTTTCTATGTGTTTTTGTTTGCCTGCCATTGGTTTTAACGGTGTTCGAAGGTGTTCGACGAACAGTTCGACGAACAGTTCGGCGAACACACGGGTGTTCGACGAACCGAACCGAACTCGAACACTACGGGGGTGGCTCAACACTAGTAATGGTGCCACCTGCAGACACTGTTCCTGAACCCTGGGGTTCGGCCCACAAAGTCGGGTGCTTTTCTACCATGTGCCTGATCATGCTGGTGGTGGTCAGGCTGGTCGTTTTGCCACCCCTGCTGATGCTGGCCTGGCAGGTGGTGCAAATGGCATTTTTGGGGTTATCGGCAGAGTCTTTTAAAAACAACCAGACTCAGGAAGACTTAATAGTTGTACTGGCAGCTTCCTTCGTGTTGGTGTTACGGGGAACGGTTGCCTGCCTTCTGTCTGCGGCCACCACACTGCTTCTCCCTACTTGTTGGGGTGCTCTGCCTCCCTCCCCCTGTGTGCTGCTGTTCTTGCTCTGCATGTCCTCCTGCCAGGATGGGTTAGTTACTATATCATTCACCACCTCGTCTTCCACTTCCGCACCCTGATCCTCCTCCTGACTTTCTGTAAATTGAGTCTCATCATCGTCCACCTCTTATGACACTTTTCCACCTTCACCTTCGTGTGACCGTGGCTGCTCAAATATTTGGGCATCGCTACATGCGATCTCCTCTTGCCCTGCTTCAAGTGGACCGGGCGAGAGGCCCGAATCTATAAATGGGAAAGTGAACAGCTCTTCAGTGTGTCCAAGTGTGGGATCAGTTGTCTCTGGGCACTCGGCATGGTGGGAGGAAAGAGGATCAGGGTGAGGAATTTTCGGTCCAGATTCATGGCTACTGAGATTTGACCGTGTGGAAGACAGGGTAGTGGTCGTGGTGGTGGTGGCTAAGTGACTGGAAGCATTATCCGCTATCCAACCAACAACCTTTTGACACTGCTCTGGGTTCAATAGTGGTGTGCTACGGTCCCCTAGGAATTGGGACAGGAAGGTCGGGCGAGAAGATATGGGTGTTTGTTGTGGCACAATTTCAGCTTGCCCACGGCCTTGTCCTCGGCCTCTGCATGCACCATCACCATCATATCCAGTTCCCCGTCCATTGCCACTTACCTTGCCCATTTTAAATGGAGGACAGTATCTTCCATGCTCACTACAAATGACTGAGTTTGGAGCGAACTTATATGTGATCCGTTTGAACAGCAAACTGGTGTCAATTGCTTCACTGACACACTGAAAGAAATTTTTAATGGAGGCCAGAAATGGCAGTAATTTCTGACAATGTATATGTGATCCGTGTGACGGAGAAAACAGAGTTTTAAATACCTGGCCTGTAAGTAACTAGATTGAACAGCAAAATGGTGTTAATTGCTTCACTGACACACTGAAAGAAATTTTTAATGGAGGCCAGAAATGGCAGTAATTTTTGACAACGTATATGTGATCCGTGTGACGGAGAAAACAGAGTTTTAAATACCTGGCCTGTAGGTAACTAATTTAAACAGCAAACTGGTGTCAATTGCTTCACTGACACACTGAAACAAATTTTTAATGGAGGCCAGAAATGGCAATATTTTCTGAAAATGTATATGTGATCCGTGTGATGGAGAAAACACAGTTTTAAATAGCTGGATTTCTAGCGCTGCAATATGGAAAGGACCTGGCTGTATTCTGCAGTGCCAACAAACAAATGGCGCAGAAAAATGGTGTTCTCTGGATTGCTTTTTAAGCAAATAATGAGGATTAAGATCCAAATAAAAATTATTCCTGGCCCCTGAGACCTGGGCCTTTGTATAGAAATATCTAACAGCAGTAGAAGGCTAATTTGGAATGGAGCCTCTTATGCTTTATGCATTGCAGTCTGCTATATACACTACCTGACTATATACCCTGGCTGCCTGATATCTCTGCAGATGGATTAGTCCTCAGAAGGACTGTTTGTTAAGATGGATATGTGTAATGTATGGTTTTTCTCCCTACACAACCAAATACAAAAGCAAATCTCTCCCTGACGCAGCAGCACCTCTCCCTACGCAGCCTGATTCTGGAGTGACTGGGACGAGCACAGCGGCACCAGGTCTGATATAGACCTGATGACCCTGTGCGGCCAGCCAATCACTGTAATGCCACAACCACCATGGCGGCGGCATTACAATGAGTGGCAGCCAATCACTGCATGTTGATTGACGCTCTAAAGAGCGGCAAACATGTAGGGAGGGGACCCGAGGATCCACCCAAGCATCTCGAGTACTGAGATGCTCGGGCGAGTACTGAGTACTTGCGAGTATGCTCGCTCATCACTATATCTCAGTAAATTAGAATACTTTATAACAACAGCTTGAAAAATTATTTTAAAATCTGAAATGTTGGCTTAGTGAAATATATGTTCAGTAAATGCACTTAATACTTGGTCGGGGCTTCTTTTGCATCAATTACTGTATCAATGCGGCGTGGCAAGGAGGCGATCAGCCTGTGCCACTGCTGAGGTGTTATGGAAGCCCAGGTTGCTTTAATAGCAGCCTTCAGCTCTATGCGGTTAAGGTCAGGCGAGTTTGCTGGCCAATCAAGCACAGTGATACTGTTGTTTTTAAACCAGGTATTGGTACTTTTGGCAGTGTGGATAGGTGTCAAGTCCTGCTGGAGAATGAAATTTCCATCTCCAAAAAGCTTGTCGGTAGAAGGAATCATGAAATGCTCTAAAATTTCCTGGTAGATGGCTGCGCTGACTTTGGTCTTGATAAAACATAGTGGACCTACACCAGCAGATGACATGGCTGCCCAAACCATCACTGATTGTAGAAACTTCACACTAGACCTCAATCAACTTGTGTTCCTCTCCACTCTTCCTCCAGACTCTGGGACCTTGATTTCAAAATGAAAATAGGGACTCTGGGACCTTGTGGAATGCGTCAGTGACTGCCTTCTGGACATCAGTCAAGTCAGCAGTCTTCCCCATGATTGTGGAGCCTACTGAAACAGAATAAGAGACCTTTTAAGTGCTTAGGAAGCCTTTGCAGGTGTTTTTTGTTAATCATGCAAATTTACTGAGATAATGACTTTTGTGTTTTCATTGGCTTTAAGCCATAATCATCAACATTAACAGAAATAAACTCTTGAAATAGGTCATTCTGTTTGTAATGACTCTATATTATACAGGAATTTCACTTTTTGTATTGAAGAACTGGAATAAATTAATTTTTGATGATATTCTAATTTTGTGAGATGCACCTGCATGTGATTCATCTGACAGAGAACCATGGTTTTAAATAGCAGGCCTGTAGTTTACTAATACTATTCTTCACAGAGACCTAGTGTGAATAGCTTGACTGACACAATGCAATGAAATGGAAGGCAGAAATGGCTGATTTTGGAATGCTGTTATATGTGATACATCTGACAGAGAACCACGGTTTGAATAGCAGGCCTGTAGTTTACTAATCCTATTCTTCACAGAGACCTAGTGTGAATAGCTTGACCGACACACTGCAACAAAATGGAAGGCAGAAATGGCTGATTTTGGAACGTTGTTATATGTGATATGTCTGCCAGAGAACCATGGTATTAAATAGCAGGCATGCAGTTTAATAATACTATTCTTCACAGATACCTGGCGTGAACAGGTTGACCGACACATTGCAACGAAATGGAAGGCAGATATGGCTGATTTTGGAATGCTGTTATATGTGTATATGTGATACATCTGACGTTGAAATGCTTCTTAAGGAGCCACCCCTTAGATTCCCTGGCTGTGTGTTTCAGATCATTGTCATGCTGGTAGACCCACCCATGACCCATCTTCAACGCTCTTACTGAGGGAAGTAGGTTGTTGGCCAAAATCTCTAAATACATGAAGCCATCTATCCTTCCTTCAATACAGTGCAGCTGTCCTGTCCCCTTTGTAGAAAAGCACCTCCAAAGTGTAAAGTTTCCCCCACCATGCTACATGGTTAGGTCTGTGTTCTTGGGTTGTATTCATCCTTCTTCTTCCTCCAAACAAGGTGAGTGGAGTAGATACCAAAAAGTTCTACTTTGATCTCATCTGATCACATGACCTTCTCCCATACCTCTTCTGAATCATCCAGATAGTCATTGGTGAACTTCAAATGGGCCTGGGCATGTGCTGGCATCAGCAGGGGGACCTTTGCATGACCTACAGGATTTTAATCCACAGTGTAGTGTGTTACTAATGGTAATGTTTGAGACTGCGGTCCCAGCTCTTTTCGGGTCATTGACTAGGTCCTCCCGTGTAGATCTGAGCTAATTCCTGACCTTTCTCAGAATCATGCTTACCCGGCGAGAGCTGTTATGGAGCCCCAGACTGAGGAAAATTGACAGTAATCTTGTGTCTCTTCCATTTTCTAATAATTGCTCCAACAGTTGTTGCCTTCTCCACAAGCTGCTTGCTTATTGTCCAGTAGCTCATCCCGGCGCTGTGCAGGTCTACAATTTTGTCCCTGTCGTACTTAGGCAACTCTTTTGTCTTTGCCATGGTGGAGAGGTTGGAGTGTAATTTATTGAAACTAACAGGTCTGTAAGAGCCAGAATTCTTGCTGGTTGGTAGATGATCAAATACTTATTCCATGCAATAACATGCAATTTAATTATGTAAAAATCGTACAATGATATTGTGTACCTACGATAAAAATGACAGACCTCTCCATTCTTTGTAAGTGAGAAAGCTTGCAAAATCGTTAATGTATCAAATATTATTTTCCTCATGGTGTATATATGTACCAAGATGGGGTGGCAGTCCAAATCTTGCACTGGTGCCCATCATACTCAAGTTAAGCCACTATGTATGGCATCATTGCATTTCACCACTCTGGCCCCTTATGCCAGCTATGTAGGAGTAAGAGGACATTGCTCATCATAGGAGAAAAGAAAGGAGAGAGTATTCTTTTTTTTTTGTTATGTGTATGTGAAAGGAAGACATCATTACAGAATTGAGGACAGAATAAGAGTATTTATTGTAGGATCGGAGCCAACATAGGGAACATACAGAATTGTAGCCAGGGTAGTGGACATTATAATAGAACACGGGCCAGTATAGAGGAAATTATTACAGTATTAGGGCTAGGATTTGGATATTACAGGATGGAACCCAATATGGGGGACATTACTGGAAAGGAGCATGGATTAAAAACATTATTATAGGAGAAAGGCCAGGATGATGGACATTCCTGCAGGATGCTGTTCAGGATTGTGATCATAATTACAATATGAGGGCCACAATGGGGCTATTATTATAGGATTTGTAGGAGGACGGTGGACATTAATATAGGATTTGGAGGAAAATGGTGGACATTATTAGATGATGAGGGCCACAAAGTTGTACATTATTACAGGATAGGGACCAATATGGAGAACATTATTACAGGATGGGGGCCAGGATGAAGGACATTATTACAGGTTAAAGGCCAAGTTGGGAGACCTTATTACATAATGGAGACCATAAGGGAAAACATTATTACCTTATTACCGATTATTATAGGTTGGGAACCAGGAGAGGGGACCTTACGACAGGATGAGGTTGGGTGACATTATTATAAATTGTGGGCTAAAATAAAGGACATCATTACATGTCGGGTGATAGGATATGAAACATTACACGATTGGGCCAGGACAGGGGACATAATTACAGGGTGAATGTAAAGATGGAACATATATATATATATATATATATATATATATATATATATATATATATATATATATATATAGATACAGGAGTGCACAGCAAATATGGAGTCCAATAATATTAAAGTAGGTGCTAACCTCTGTGGTATAACCAAGAATGCAAGTAAAAGAGAAAAGAACCACATGCATGGAGCAGCACACTTCAATATATAAAAGGTATAATTTTATTCTAGAAACTTCGCAGACAAAACATTTAAAAACATTTAAAAAGTATATAGACCCAAAGGGGTCTGGCCCTCATGACTGCTCAAGTTAATAGATGGTCACCAATGCAGATAGTGCATTAAATAGACAATGCACTGTATATCATGCAATAAATACATGCGTATATAACATATCAAAATACACAGATAGACTGTAAAGGATAAACCAGAGAAAACAATAGCCACAACGTGATTTTTTTGCCACCTAATCATCAAGGTTTGTGCAATATAAGAGCCCAATATCTAATATAAATAGACAGGTAATATCAAATCCTTAATGCTCCTGCAAAATAGCACAATAGTCTTACAAGGTATTCTAATATAAAATCCCAATATTGCAAAAGGTCTCTTATTATCAATATACAGGGATAAATATCCGAAATAAATACTATCTATAGCTTATATTCAGCGTAATGTAAGTATATAACTTGATCCATCTGCATATATCTAGATATAGCACATCTGCATATACAGGATGTAATGCCCGGCAGAAAGAGATGTAGACGGGTGTACCCCGTCAGTGTGGCTAGTGCTAAAGTATACCAGTCGGGTGGAAAGGATGAAGGACCAGAGCCCAATGCCCCATGCGTATCACTGCGTCTCTGCGCAGCTTCGTCAGAGGAATAACATCCACTGGTTTGTGGCTTATTTTTATATCATGGTTAAATAAGCTAATAGCATACTGGTGTGTTTCCTCTGCCAACATCATCTCGACCGGACCGGAAATGACGTCATCGGCTGGAGGGCGGAAGTGATGAATTCAGCCAGGAGAGTCTGAGTGTGGGCAAACACCTTGCCCTTACTATGCTGTTGCACAACCTTAAAAAAAAACATCCCCCTGTCTGTGCAGCTATGCTGCTTCCTACGGGGATCATGTAACCAAGTTAGCCACCTTATTCACATGACAGGCTGATATGTAATTGAAGGTAATGCCCAAAAACTAGAAGATGAACCCAAGCACTAATATATAGATGAGGATAGGGAAAATATATGCAACACCGGACGTATATATCCCATTTATACATTTGAATATATCCAGCATCAAGATGAACTTTTGCTTTTTAGTTCATGCTATTCACTCTCAATCAGACCATCAGATGTGAATCAATCTCGTGGGGGCCCAAAGGTGGAGACCAATATGGTGCCTGTCATAGCCCCACATTAGATTGAGGGTTTGAGAGGGAATGCATGTACATGTTTGTAAGACAACACGGTATATAGTATGACATGATACTTCCTTACCCCATATCATGGGGATATCATACTGATACTTATTATACACTGCTCAAAAAAAATAAGGGAACACTTAAACAACAGAATATAACTCCAAGTAAATCAAACTTCTGTGAAATCAAACTGTCCACTTAGGAAGCAACACTGATTGACAATCAAGTTCACATGCTGTTGTGCAAATGGAATAGTCAATAGATGGAAATTATTGGCAATTATCAAGACACACTCAATAAAGGAGTGGTTCTGCAGGTGGGGACAAGAGACCACATCTCAGTAACAATGCTTTCTGGCTGATGTTTTGGTCACTTTTGAATGTTGGTTGTGCTTTCACACTCGTGGTAGCATGAGACGGACTCTACAGCCCACAGAAGTTGCTCAAGTTGTGCAGCTCATCCAGGATGGCACATCAATGTGAGCTGTGGCAATAAGGTTTGCTGTGTCTGTCAGCATAGTGTCCAGAGACTGGAGGCGCTACTAGGAGACAGGCCAGTATACCAGGAGACATGGAAGGGGCCCTTTAGGAGGGCAACAACCCAGCAGAAGGACCGCTGCCTCCGCAATTGTGCAAGGAGGAAGAGGAGGAGCACTGCCAGAGCCCGGCAAAATGACTTCCAGCAGGCCACAAATGTGCATGTGTCTGCGCAAACTGTTAGAAACTGACTCCATGAGGGTGGTATGAGGGCCCGATGTCCACAGATGGGGGTTGTGCTCACAGCCCAACACCGTGCAGGATGCTTGGCATTTGCCACAGAACACCAGGATTGGCAAAGTCGCCACTGGCTACCTGTGCTCTTCACAGACGAAAGCAGGTTCACACTGAGCACATGTGACAGATGTGACAGAGTCTGGAGACGCGGTGGAGAGCGATCTGCTGCCTGCAACATCGTTCAGCATGACCGGTTTGGCAGTGGGTCAGTAATGGTGTGGGGTGGCAATTCTTTGGAGGGCCGCATGTTGATGCCAAAGGTAGCCTGACTGCCATTAGGTACCGAGATGAGATCCTCAGACCCCTTGTGAGACCATATGCTGGTGAGTTTGGCCCTGGGTTCCTCCTAATGCAGGACAATGCCAGACCTCATGTGGCTGGAGTGTGTCAGCAGTTCCTGCAAGATGAAGGAATTTAAGCTATGGACTGGCCCGCCTGTTCCCCAGACCTGAATCCGATTGAGCATATCTGGGACATCATGTTTCGCTCCATCCACCAACGTCACGTTGCACCACAGACTGTCCATGAGTTGGCGGATGCTTTAGTCTGGGTCTGGGAGGAGATCCCACAGGAGACTATACGCAACCTCATCAGGAGGATGCCCAGGCATTGTAAGGAGGTCATACAGGCACTTGGAGGCCATACACAATACTGAGCCTCAGTTTGACTTGTTTTAAGGAGATTACATCAAAGTTGGATCAGCCTGTACTGTGTTTTTCCACTTAAATTTTGGGGGTGACTCCAAATCCAGGCCTCCATTGGTTAATAAATTTAATTATAATTCATGATTTTTGTGTGATTTTGTTGTCAGCACATTCAACTTTGTACAGAACAAAGTATTCAATGAGAATATTTTATTCATTCAGATCTCGGATGTGTTATTTGAGTGTTCCCTTTGCTTCTTTGGGCAGTGAATATATTAATGGCCTTCTTTTTTCCCTTTTTTTCTTCCCCTTTTCCCCTTCTTTAACTTTTTAAAAAAAATGTGAATGTCTATATACAGGAACACTTCCTAGTTGTCACAGAGGCTCCCTACGCATATCACAATATCCCAATCTTGATCGTACCCGCTACTGCATGGTGAAATGTTTTATGATTAGCTCATCTGAAAGACAATTCAGATGATTAACAAGCGGCTGGAGGATATCATCTGAAGGAACCCGGGAGAATACCCGTTTATCCTAAAAAAGATAATCTTCATAGAGTACCTCCCATCTACCAAGAGACTATTCCCATTCATACGTGCCACTTTCAGATCACGGAACGCATAACAGAGCAAGGACGGGTTGCCAATGTTTTGATAATCATATAATATATCCAGTTCTGAAATATGTCATAGGTACATCAAGTAGGGGGAGGCAAAAGGGATAATGCAGGGAAAGGGCCTGCTGGAGTTATAGGCCAATCGAATTATATCTAACAGATACCACCATAGCTAGGTGTAAGGAGACTTGTCCGCCCCTCCAGATAGCTAATATTTGGATAATCAAATAATTAATCCAGCTCTAAACTGTCATGTCAACATATCGGACCTGGTAGGGTCAGGAAGAGGGGAGAAAGGATTACAAGGGTTAGATGTAAAGCATCCCAACGACTTAGGATCCCAAAAAAACGGTAAAAAGTAGTTTCTCATTCATCCCATGGGGTGCCATCGATTGGAGTTCAAAAATCCAATGTGATTCTTGTTGGAGTAACTTCCTCCGGATATTCCCCCCTCTTTCCTGATGCCTGATCTTTTCCAAGCCCACTATTTGCGTATTACTAGAATTCCCGTGATGATATTTCAGGTAATGTGCTGCCACCAAGGAAATAGTTTTACCTTTGTCCATGTCTGACGCAGCCAAGTTGATCGTGGAGATGTGTTTCTGAATTCTTCTTCTGATTTATTGTGAGGTTTGTCCAACATATACAGTATCTGTCTACAAGGGCATATAATCGTGTAGATCACATTCCTTGACTTGCAATTGATGTATGTCTTCAGTCGATATGTTTTCGAATCTAAAGGGTTGATGAAAAATCACGGGTAGGACTCATAAACTGGCATATATTGCAGTCACCACAAGGAAAAGAACCCTTCAGGGTGACCACCCTGTTTAAACGGACCGTCGGTCTCGTGTAGTGGCTCCGTGTTAAGATGTTCCCAAAATTGGGTGCCCTCCTTGCCGTGAGGAGGGGCCGATCTCCCCACCAAAGTACCGGTTTGGAGATCAGTGGTCGGGATCTTCCAATGTTCCGTTAGCACATTCCTCACCTGGTTCCATTGTGTATTGTATTCTGTGATGAAGCGCAGTTTGTTATCTTTAGGTTTAGGTCTGGTCTCCAAAAGGGTTCCCTGTGTGTGCAATTTTGCCTGCTGGTATGCCTTGGAGATGGTCCTCCTGGGATATCCCCGATTCCTGAAGCGGTCCGTGAGCAGATGCGCCTGGCTCTCAAAGTCCTCGTCTTTTGTGAAATTTCTCCTGGTTCTCAGGAACTTTCCAGTTGATATTCTTTGCCTAATATTAAATGGATGAAAGCTGTTAAAATCCAAAAGGCTATTTGTCGCTGTTGGTTTCCTATATAGGTTTGTGACCAGCCAGTCACCCTTCATCTGGATAGTGAACGACGATGGCGACTTACCTGGATCTCACTTTCCAGACGAAGGGTGACCGGCTGATATATGCAGATAGGTCGGATCAAGGGATATACTTACCTTACGCTGAATATAGGCTATAGCTAGTATTTATTTCGGATATTTATCCCTGTATACTGATAATAAGAGACCTTTTGCATTACTGGGATTTTATATAAGAATACCTTGTAAGACTATTGTGCTATTTTGCAGGAGCATTAAGGATTTGATATTACCTGTCTATTTATATTAGACATTGGGCTCTTATATTGCACAAACCTTGATGATTAGGTGGCAAAAAAATCACGTTGTGGCTATTGTTTTTTCTGGTTTATCCTTTACAGTCTATATGTGTATTTTGATATGTTATATATGCATGTATTTATTGCATGATATACAGTGCATTGTCTATTTATTGCACTATCTGTATTGGTGATCTATTAACTTGAGCAGTCATGAGGGCCAGACCCCTTTGGGTCTATATACTTTTTAAATGGTTTTAAATGTATAGTCTACGGGGTTTCTGGAATAAAATTATACCTTTTATACATAGAAGTGTGCTGCTCCGTGCATGTTTTTCTTTTCTCTTTTACTTGCAAGGTAAAGATGGAAAACATTATTATAGGATGGGAGCCAGAATAGGGGACATTGTTACAGTATGGGGGAATAGAAGACATTTTTACAGGATAGGGACCAGGATGGGGGCCACTTTAACAGTACATGGACCAGAATGATATACATTTATACATTATTACAGGATGTGGACCTGGATGGGGGTGATTTTTACAGGTTGCGGGCCTGGATGTGGGACATTATTACAGGCTAAGGGCTAGGATTGTGGACATTATTTCAAGATAGGAGCCAGGACAGTGAACTTTATTACAGCATTGGTGCTAGGAAGGGTGCAATTATTACAGGATAGGGACCAGAACAGAGGACTTTATTGCAGGATGGAGGCCAGGCTTGGGGACATTATTGCAGGGTGGGTGAAATATTAAAGGATATTGGCTAGGATGGGACATTATTAGAGGATGTTTATATATGTTTGTATTGATATATCCAGCTTTGTATAGCGAATGTTGTTCAGTAGCAGGATAGTGGTTATATTCACACTGTAGTGATAATATATGGTCACTGTATGGAAAAATGTATCCTCTTTATGTAGTTTATTATTGGTTTATTTGGTATAGTGGACTTATTCATTAACAATATGATGATATTTGTTATTTGGCAACTGTATGACTACTATTTCAAAGTAATCCAATCAAAGCAGAGAAGTATAGTTGCAAATAAAATTCAAGTTTTATTCAAAAAAGTTTATAAAAAACATCATATTAAAAATGCATAAAGGAGAAGTAAAAATGAAGAAACCCACAGTGACAAATAGTATATATAATCATATGGACATAATCACAACCCCAGTCATGTATACTACAACAATTCAGCAGAATATATAAAGTGACTTGTGCTTAGTGCCTATAAATGGATCAAGGAATCAAAGAGTCAAAGATATCAAGCTATGTACATGCAAATTGAGCCAAGTGAAAAAACTGATTCCTAAGGCTGAAAGGTGGGTATCAATGAAAAAACGCTGTTGCTTATTCAGATATTAGTTTCCTAAATAGGGTGTATATAAAGTCCAGGGTATAAAGCTTCAAAATCAACCAAAAAGCCCTCAGTATTTTTGAATACAAGAATAGTACCCCCTGCAATGTGGCCAAATATTAATGACCAATGTCAATCGTCGGGGAATAATGGAAAGGTGGAGGGCAAGTCAATAAACAAAAGTCAAAGAAGGAAGCAATACAACCTGTGTCGCTGACAGGACCAGACAACCCCAACGCGCGTTTCGCGTTCCGCTTCTTCGGGGGGAAGGAGGTCATTAACAATATGATGATATTTGTTATTTGGCAACTGTATGACTACTATTTCAAAGTAATACTTAGAAAATGATCTTATTATTGTGTTTACGGTGACATTTATATATTTTATCTGTATTCTTTTTTATGGGGGGCAGCAAACACATATGTCTTTATAGGATCTAGGTCGCTTCAGGGGCAAATACTGTACTACTGACCAACATGCTGATGGGGGTCTAGATCCAAATTTTGGAATGGGACCCAAAGGACTCTAGTTATTTACTAGTCTTGTAGTATGCTGTAAATGTAGACAGGTTATGAGTCGTTATTCTTTTTTAACAGTAAATGATCCATTCTGTCAATCAGCATAAGAAGATCCTTTTTAGAAAGTATTGTAGCTCATATTAGAGCATGTACGATTAACATATTTTTCTATTTCATTCTTTTGTAGAAGTATTTCAGGCTAGAGTAAACTTATTTTAAGCATTTGCTAAATGATAAGACAACAGCCTGGAGAATAACTCATAACACAGAGGGAAAAAACTAAAAACACAGAAAAAGAAATAACGGAAACTCTAAGTGTATGTACACTGGGAAAATATGCAACTGTGCCAGGAGCACATTATAATACTGTGGTTGCATAGTTATTTAGACAAACACAATTCCCCAGAAATTTACTCATGCAAACATTTTTGCCTTTCTGGGTGTTATCTTGGCAATTGAAACCTATCTGATAACACAAAAAAATAAAGAACCAGATAGACCGGCATATTCCGTGTGCCTAGTATGATTTATACTTCATTACCAAGTAGGTAATTAATGTGTTATGTGCATGGTATTATTGAACTTGATGAGGAATTTATTATCTTCTAAATAAAAAATTTCAGTCCTTTAAATTATGTAAGTTACATGTACTGTAGAATCGATATAGAAAAAAATTGACTTATAAGGTCCTAAACGGCAAACAGATGTTCCACCTAAAATATAATAATCTAAATAGCTATTTTATTCAAAATAATATAAAATGAAGCATTTACAAAATAGTTTCTAATTTAAAAATTAAAATACTTTAATACAGCATTATGTTCATTTTTTTAGGGGGAAACATTGCTTCTGAATTAAGATTACCATTTTCTAATTAATACACTCAATTATACTACTGTATGTGCCATATACTTTTTTTAGAGGTTGTTACAAATATTGTGAGATAAGCTAAGAATTTAGAATTATTTGGAGTGTTGAGCAACAGAGTGCTTAAATTTGGGGAGTAACTTCTAACTCCAGCAATTTTGTTTGTACACTAGTACAGATTATAGATATATGCTGCCTTAACCACGGTCAGCACAATTTAGGGACTTGCTCCTCATTGTGGACATCTATCTGTGACTATGACATCCTACAGTGTTTCAGGTTAATATACAGTAGTTTACCCAATATTAGGACAAACATCTGGCCTGCAGGATAACAGAAAGTACTTAAATGTAGAACAAGGTGAGTATAACGTATAGAGACACTGCCATATACTGTATAATGATTAGTGATGAGCGAGTATGTTCAGTTAACCCTTTCGGCAAGTATGCTCGGGACAAGCACCGAGTAGTTACAGCTGCTCGGTGTTATGTTTAAATCACTCCCGTGTGCATGATTTGCGACTGTTTGACAGCTTTATTACATGTGAGGAATGATTGTTTCTTTTGCATTCCTCACATGTAATAAAGCTGTCAAACAGTCGCAAATCATGCGCATGGGAGCGATTTAAACATAACACCGAGCAGCTGTAACTACTCGGTGCTCGGCCTGAGCATACTCGCCGAAAGGGTTAACAGAACATACTCGCTCATCCCTAATAATGATACATATAGGTGGCAAAACAATGCAGATTATGTCATGATGACATATATTTTACCTAATTTCCACATCTGGGAAGCAAAATAAAATGTTCTCAGATTTGTCCTCCGCAAAATAGTATTTATTGCTATTCCAAATAGAAGGCCTCTCCTCCAAACAGATCCAACATTTGATTCACCACAAGTCCTCCTTCTCTAATTTAAATCTGGCATTGGGAGTAGCAGTTGCACTTTGAAGTCCTATCTCGACTTCAACTTATAATATAGAGGCCATAGAAAAGAGGTAGTAATGATTTTGTGACATTTTCTTTGTGATAAACTGTATATATGAAAAAATTAGACATAGTCTATTTACTACTTTTATAGGAAATTGTTGTGGGTATAAAGATTTTTAAATTAACTAAATGGTAATATGCCAGGTCAGATATACCATTTTCCATCATTGGAAATATTGCAGTGATCCAAATAGGGAGATAAAGTAATAAATAAGCAAATAGCCTCTTTAATATGTTCAGCTATTTGTGACTGTACTTATTGTTCGGAGCATTGAATCATTCTTAAAGAACAACTGACCCCAGTAGCAGGTGATACTGTAGATCTTTCTATTTTTTTCAATGTAAAAACTAACCATAATTTTCAGACTGTAAGACACACTTTTGAGCTGTGTGTATGCGGCATCTTTTAGACTATGGCACAACGGCAATGTTTTTTTCAGGCAAAGCTGCCAAATAGGGGCTCTCTTTTATCTGTGCTGAGGATCTTTACTGCTAATCTTTGTGTGCGGGTAAACTTTGTATTATGTGCTTATCTTATGGCTCCTCTTCTTCACCGTGCATTTTGTACAGCTCTCATCAGTAGGACATTTTTTTCAGGTACTTGTTTGTTTAGTATCAATTCCTGTATGGCTACCAAACTGGATTTAAAACATGATAAAATGGCAAGGATTTTTACTTTGGTTGATACTAGTAGCAATGGAAGTTTGGATTTGAGAGATAAGATATTTGCTTTGGAAAAGTTAATAGCAATGGAAACAAAAGAATGGTGGGACATGAACACCCTCCAATATTATTTGAATGAACAAATGATTCTAAGAGGTTTTCGTATTTAAAAAATTCCCACGGCTCCCTTACAAACAAGATTTTTTTGGATTTGTGAAATTCCATATTACCTGGAACATCTTTCAAACTCATGCCTTTAATTATTAAATATGAAAATGTGAAAAGTAAACAAATTAAAAATGAAATTGACCTATCCTCAAAATCATTGGATGCATTTAGGGACAATGAGGACTCTATATTTTTTCCCAAAACAATTCTTGATAGCATCTTAGAAGATACTATCAGGCATACTGAACAGTCCAAATTTCAAAAAGATATTCAGGACTATGCCTGTAGTCTAGTATACAGCTGGAAAACAAACATGAGTGACCATTTTGCACTCTCGATGCGATATTAAAACCAACTACTGGGAATAAAACACAAAGAAAAAAAATCATTGCGTCTTTTTCACCCCCCCATATGTTTGATACTTCAGAATCTATGAATGATAATCAGTAGTGTTGAGCGAACATGCTCGACACTGCTCGGTACTCGCCCGAGCATCACGCTACTCGGGATGTTCGGCGAGCACCGAGCATTTCCGGGTTACTCGGGCGGGAGCTCGGGTCTCCGCCCTGCATGTTTGGCGCTCTTTACAGAGCCAATGAACATGCAGGGATTGCCAGCCAGTCATTGTAATGCCGCAGCCATGTTGTTTGTGGGCATTACAGTGATTGGCTGGCAGCACAGCGTTACCTCCCAGACGATCAGCCCGTCATGATTGGTGTGTGTGGGTGTCAGTGCGTGTGTCTGCGAGTGTGTGCGGGGTGTCTGTGTGCGGTGTCTGTGCGATGTCTGCGAGTGTGTGCGGTGTCTATGCGATGTCTGCGGGTGTGTGCGATGTCTGCGAGTGTGTGCGGTGTCTGTGCGATGTCTGTGGGTGTGTGCGTGCAGGCAGACATAGGCCGATGTGACACTACTACTCCCATTGGCCTATGTCTGTCCCCCGTCCACTCGTGCCAGCAGGATCAGCTCGATGGGAGCAGTAGTTCCCATCAGCCTGATCCTGCTATTTAAATTGCCCTACTGTGTCCCCAATAAATTTTAAATACATGTCATTGGTGGCCAGTGGTTGCCTACAATAAATTAGTTCATACATTACCTGTCCCCGCCGATCGCCACCTAAAATAAAGTAAAAAATAAAAAACTACACCTATACTCACCTAGACACCTAATTCCCCGAAGCCATCGATCTCCTGCAATAAAATATAAAATAATAAACCACAACCTTATCCTTACCCCTCCGTAGTAGTCCACGAGTGTCCCACAATGATCTCCAGTTTAGAGCAGCCACATAGAATGTGACCGCTCTGAACCGCTGCCGCCGATAGAATGATGGGGCCGTAAAGCAGCCCCGTCATTGCATAAGCGGGTTCGCCGGAGTTCAGGCAGCGCTGCTCCGGTTAGCTCCTTTATGGCCCTGCTGTATCGTGAGAAATTCCCACGGTACAGCAGTGCCGTAAAGGAGGTCTCCGGAGCTGCGCTGCCTGAATGCACTCCGGTGACCTCAGTCAGTGGCTCCCACTGCCGGGAGCGGACGTGTTCCTGGCAGTGTGAGCTTACAGCAGCCATGCACAGCTGTCACCATCTCCAGATGTGACAGCTGTGCATGGGAGATCAGCGCAGGAACGTGGAAAGGTAACTATTTTTTTTTAGTAAACTAAGAATTAAATAAAATTGTGTGTTTTATTTCAAATAAATTATTTTTTTCTGGGTGTAATGTGTTTTTTCTTTTTAACACTTTGTAGGTTAGTAATGGGGGTGTCTTATAGACGCCCATCATTACTAACCTGGGCTTCATGGCAGCTGGCGCTGACATGAACCCCATCCCTATTACTCCCTGCCATTGCACCAGGGCAGCGTGGAAGAGCGAGGCTAAGTGCCAGAGTTGGCGCATCCTATGGATGCGCCATTTCTGGGGCGGCTGACGGCTGGTGTTTCTAGCCTGGGAGGGGGCCAATATTCATGGCACCCTTCCAGGGCTATTAATATCAGCCCCCAGCTGTCTGCCTAGCCTTTGCTAGCTATTAAACAGGGGGTACCCCACGTCATTTTTTTGGGGGGGTCCCCCATTTTAATAGCTAGTAAAGGCTAGGTATTCAGCTGAGGGCTGATATTAGTAGTCTGGGAATTTCCTGAAATAATTAAAAAAAAATTGACTTGGGACTTCACACTATATTTGTGTCCAGCCAGGTACAGCAGGCAGGAACGGGCTGCGCCCAACCACCAACTGCCTATTTGTACCTGGCCAGACACAACAATATAGGGAAGCCCTTTTTTTCTTAATTATTTCATGAATTTCATGAAATAATTAAAAAAAAAAAATACGTGGGGCTTCGCCCTATTTTTGTGTCCAGCCAGGTACAACTAGGCAGCTGGGGGCTGGAATCCGCAGCACAGGGAGGCCCAAGTTTTCTGGGCCCCACCCGCTGCAAATTGCAGTCCGCAGCCACCCCGGAAAATAGCGCTTTTATAGAAGCGCCATCTTCTGGCGCTGTACCCAACTCATCCAGGGCCCTGGTGCGGTGGCTCACTGGGTAATAAAGGGGTTAAGGCCAGCTTGGCATTATCAGCTGGCCCTAAGTCCGAAATTCATGGGGTCACACCAATTTTAGACATGACCATCATGAATTTCTAGTAAAGTATTTAAAAAAAACACAACACCCAGAAAAAAGTCCTTTAATTGAAATAAACACACAATTCTTTATTGTTCTAAATTAAACTATACTTACCATCACGCCCATTCCAGCTGAAGCCAACGATCTCCTGCAATAAAAGAAAAATAATAAAGCAACCTCATCCTTACCTTTCCATGGTTCCCACGACAGCTTCAGCTCTGCTACATCGAGATGACAGGCTGGACCGCAGCAGAACGCTGCCATCCAGCCAGTCATCCCGCAGACACTGAGAAGCGCAGGCTTGCTTGCGCTCCTCAGTGTCTCTCTGTGACGGCATAAAGATGAGCCGAGGTCATGTCCAATGAACTCGGCTCACCTCATGCACGTCACTGACAGCGTGGGAAAATTCTCCTGCACTCAGCGCTTCAGCGTGAGAATTTTCCTACGCTGTCAGTGACGTGAATGAGGTGAGGTCATGTCCAATGAACTCAGCTCACCTCATGCACGTCACTGACAGCGTGGGAAAATTCTCACGCTAAAGCGCTGAGTGCAGGAGAATTCTCCCACGCTGTCAGTGACGTGCATGAGGTGAGCTGAGTTCATTGGACATGAACTCGGCTCATCTGGATGCCGTCACAGAGAGACACTGAGGAGCGCAAGCATGCCTGCGCTTCTCGGTGTCTGCGGGATGACAGGCTGGATGGCAGCGTTCTGCTGCAGTCCAGCCTGTCATCTCGATGTAGCAGAGCTGAAGCTGTCGTGGGAACCATGGAAAGGTAAGGATGAGCTTGCTTTATTATTTTTCTTTTATTGCAGGAGATCGTTGGCTTCAGCTGGAATGGGCGTGATGGTAAGTAGAGTTTAATTTAGAACAATAAAGAATTGTGAGTTTTTTTGAATTAAAGGACTTTATTCTGGGTGTTTGTGTTTTTTTTTTAAACTTTGACTATGGGGTTAGTAATGGGGGTGTCTTATAGACGCCTCTCCATTACTAACCAGGGCTTGATGTCAGCTTGCATTATAAGCTGACATCAACCCCAGCCCTATTACCCCACTGTCACCGCTACAGGGCAGTGGGAAGAGCGAGGCTAAGTGCCAGAATTGGCGTATCCTATGGATGCGCCATTTCTGGGGCGGCTGACGGCTGGTGTTTCTAGCCTGGGAGGGGGCCAATATTCATGGCACCCTTCCAGGGCTATTAATATCAGCCCCCAGCTGTCTGCCTAGCCTTTGCTAGCTATTAAATTAGGGGGGACCCCACGTCATTTTTTTGAGGGGGTCCCCCATTTTAATAGCTAGTAAAGGCTAGGTATTCAGCTGGGGGCTCATATTAGTAGCCTGGGAAGCTCCGTGGGTATTACCCCCTCCCCACGCCAATTTTTTTTTTAAATAAATCCTTTATTTTAACACTAAATGACAAGTACAGTAATCAACACTGTCACTGTACTTCATATATATGTGACTGACATGTTTCTATCTATCTAATCTATGTGTGAAGCTCTATTCTGTCTGTTACAAATTGTCGGGTACCGCAGCTGAATTGCCGGCCGGCTTTTTTAAAGAGACAGCGCATGAAAACACAATTATTTTTTTAAATAAATCCTATACACTAAATGACAAGTACAGTAAGCAACACTGTCACTGTACTTCATATATATGTGACTGACATGTTTCTATCTATCTAATCTATGTGTGAAGCTCTATTCTTTCTGTTGTAAATTGTCGGGTACCGGTGTATGCCGCTGATGAATTGCCGGCTTTTCGCGTAATACATTCTACATTATTCTTAGTTGTTTTACTTCATGTAGAATTAACCTACAAGGAAAGAAAGGGTTTATTTTCATTCCGATATTTGTGTCCCATTGACTTGCATTGGTTTCCGGTATCGGAATCGGCGATATCCGATACTTTTTGGGTATCGGTCCGATCCAATCCGATACGATATTTCCTGATATCGGAAGGTATCGCTCAACACTATCCTTAACATATTTCACAGGAAAAAAGTTTCTGTTTCGTTTTTGAACGTTTTATTGTGAGCCTGTAAAAGTGGCTTAATACCTCTGACCACGATGTTGACAGCAGTGACCAGGGGGTCAGAAATGCTTCCTGGGGAGATCCCCATGCTGTCCCCATGTCATTTGAGCACTGTCACTATCGTTTTGGGCACTTGTTAGGCTTTTAAAAGACTGCCGGGGGTGCCGCCGCAAAAATGCTCGAGTCTCCCATAGACTAACATTGGGCTCGTTGCTCGGGTCGAGCACCCGAGTATCACGGCGAGCTCGGCCCGAGCTTCGAGCACCCGAGCATTTTAGTGCTCGCTCAACACTAATAATCAGTAATGGAGCATTTTGATGTACCAACACATAAATCACGAAACAGATTTTCAAAAAATGACAAAGACAACGGGGCAGAAAACATAGATGCACAAGTAATTCAGCAACTGAGATAACAGTTCCATGTTGAACATTCTTAATCTATCCTCCACTGTATTATCTTTTCGGCTTTATTGAATGTAAATTAATTTATTTGGGACTTGACAGTCAAGAAGCACTTTTTTGATGATAATGATGTTGCCTTGTCTACTGAAAATACTTCTTGTTTGTCAAAAAAAACTATTATTTTGAAATGTCACAATTTTCAGGAGCAGTTTGCTTCAATTAGAAAATTCTGGTCTTTCAACCAATTCAAATTCAAACAGTGGCACTTTCTTTCACACCTCAATGTACATTGTTATCTTTTAGAGCCCAGAGCTGACTCTGGATAAATTCCAATGATTGGTTGAAGTTGACTTAGAATTATTATATGATGCTTCTTGAAATGATGGTATTTCTATTCTGACTTGTAAACATTGCCCAGCATTACAGAAATTAGAAACAAAACAAAGCATGTAACAATCAAAATATCTGATAAAGGAGGTACTATTGTTGTTTTAAACTGCATATATTAATGTAATCATAGAGTAAAAATATTGTCAGATCTTAGAACCTACAGTCTTTAAGGTATGATCCAATTTTCAAGTTCCAGAAGGAATTGCTCTTTGTGGTGGAAAAGGGACTGAGTTTAGACAATTTTTCAAAAAAGCAAAATGATTTCTTGATTGTTACTTATATGGTCACTAAAAACGTGCACAAAAGTGTTAATCCTCCCCCACTGACATCAATTATTGCAGGCATAGACTCAGTAAAAAGCTAAGTGCACAGGTTGGATTCAATGTTGATCAAGCGTGTCCTTGATTTGAAGATTCCTCGATGGTATCAAGTGAAGGTTTGCATTAATGAACGCGCTTCGGTGCCAATCTCGTGCCTTTTTCAAGGTAGAAAAAACAAATGTTCAAGACACCCTGCAAGTAAGCTTTAAAATGGCTAAAATAATTAATTCAAAGCAGATTACAACAATGAAGTAAAAACATAGAATTTTTGGAAGAGTTAATAAAGATTTAAGGAAGCAAAGAAAAATGCAAAAGGGGGGCAGAAAAGAAGTAAAACATTTAAAAAAGAAGAAAAAAGTGAAGTGGCAAGAACCTGTGTGTAGAGAAAAAAATATATAATTGAAGTGAGAAGTGGGGACTAGAACCTAAGAGCAGGCATGAGATTGGGGATAAAGGGATTATTGTGTGAAGACATAGGGATATGGAAAATTAGATGTAGATGAATGGGAGAAAAACTGGTAAAGCCATCAAAAAAACAGTAGCTCTCGATTTTGTCATTAACCCCTTAAGTCCCGCGGGTGGTTTGCACGTTAATGACCGGGCCAATTTTTACAATTCTGACCACTGTCACTTTATGAGGTAATTACTCTGGAACGCTTCAACGGATCCCCCTGATTCTGAGATTGTTTTTTCGTGACATATTGTACTTCATGATTTTGGAAAAATTTCTTCGATATCGCTTGCGTTTATTTGTGAAAAAAATGGAAATTTGGCGAAAATTTTGAAAATTTAGCAATTTTCAAAATTTGAATTTTTAAGCCCTGAAATCAGAGCGATATGTCACACAAAAGAGTTAATAAATAACATTTCCCACATGTCTACTTTACATCAGCACAATTTTGGAACCAAATTTTTTTTTTGTTAGGGAGCTATAAGGGTTAAAAGTTGACCAGCGATTTCTAATTTTTCCAACAAAATTTACAAAACCATTTTTTTAGGGACCACATCATATTTGAAGTCACTTTGAGAGGTCTTTATGACAGAAAATACCCAAAAGTGACACCACTCTAAAAACTGCACCCCTCAAGGTGCTCAAAACCACATTCAAGAACTTTATTAACCCTTCAGGTGCTTCATAGGAATTTTTTGAATGTGGAAGAAAAAAATGAACATTTAACTTTTTTCACAAAAATGTTACTTTAGACCCAATTTTTTTTATTTTCACAAGGGTAACAAGAAAAAATGGACCGCAAAATTTGTTGTGCAATTTCCCCTGGGCATGCAGATACCCAATATTTGGGGAAAAAACACTGTTTGGGCACACTGTAGGGCTCGGAAGGGAAGGAGCGCCATTTGACTTTTTGATTGTAAAATTTGCTTGAATAATTAGCGGACACCATGTTGCGTTTAGAGAGCCCCTGTGTGCCCAAACATTGGAGCTCCCCCACAAGTGACCCCATTTTGGAAACTAGACCCCCCAAGGCACCTATGTAGATGCATAGTGAGCAGTTGCAACCCCCAGGTGCTTCACAAATTGATTCGTAAAAATGAAAAAGTGAAAAAAAAAACACTTTTTCATTGTTACGAATCAATTTGTGAAGCACCTGGGGGTTCCAACTGCTCACTATGCATCTAGATAGGTGCCTTGGGGGGTCTAGTTTCCAAAATGGGGTCACTTGTGGGGGAGCTCCAATGTTTGGGCACACAGGGACTCTCTAAATGCAACATGGTATCCGCTAACAAATTGAATGGAAAATCAGCTCAAATTGTTAGCGGACACCACATTGCGTTTGGAGAGCCCCTCTGTGCCCAAACTTTGGAGCTCCCCCACAAGTGACCCCATTTTGGAAACTAGACCCCCCAAGGCACCTTTCTAGATGCACAGTGAGCACTTGGAACCCCCAGGTGCTTCACAAATTGATTCGTAATAATGAAAAAGTGAAAAAAAAAACACTTTTTCATTTTTATGAATCAATTTGTGAAGCACCTGGGGTTCCAAGTGCTCACTATGCATCTAGATAGGTGCCTTGGGGGGTCTAGTTTCCAAAATGGGGTCACTTATGGGGGCGCTCCAATGTTTGGGCACACAGGGGCTCTCCAAACGCAACATGGCGTCCGCTAACAATTTGAGCTGATTTTCCATTCAATTTGTTAGCGGACACCATGTCGCGTTTGGAGAGCCCGTGATGTGCCTAAACAGTGGAGCTCCCCCACAAGTGTCCCCATTTTGGAAACTATACCCCTCAAGGATTTTATTAAGGTGTATAGTGAACATTTTGAACCCAGAGGTACGGCACAGAATTTGTTTACATTAGGTCATCATATTGAATAAGTTGTCATTATTCTTGAGCGCAAGTGCTCGCTACTTGAGTTTGCATCGGGTACTCAGGTATGCACCATGTACAGCGTGTGCTCGAGTGACATGCTCGAGTCCCTGCTCCGCATGTTTCACGGTAATTAGACACCCCTAAAAAAACATGCGGGGATCGCTCGTGCATGGCAGGCAATCCCCGTAAAGTTTTTTGGCCGCGAAGCATATGGGGCAGAGACTCGAGCATGTCACTCAAATACCCACGATACTCAATGCATACCAGAGCACCCGATGCAAACTCAAGTAGCGAGCACTTGCTCTCAACACTAGTCGCCATATCGTCATCTTTTTTTCTTACTTTTGAAAAAAATTCCAACCCCAGCCCTAACCCTAGCACAACCCTAGCCCCAGCACAACCCTAGCCCCAGCACAACCCTAGCCCCAAACCCAGCCCTAACCCTAGCCCAATCCTAACCCAAGAGTTTATTTTTGACGCCGTTCCTTGTGCGGTATAAGTGATTAGACACCTTTATTCTTCGGGTCGGTGTGATTACAGCAATGCCAGAATCATATGGGGTTTTTATGACTGACAGCTGTCACACACTAAAAGACGCATTTTTTTTAAAATCTAGTTTTTGCATCGCCATATTTTGAGAGCTATAATTTTTCCAGATTTTGGCAGACAGTCATGTGACGGCTCGTTTTTTGCGGGATGACTTGACGTTGTTATTGGTGCCATTTTCAGGCGCGTGACATTTTTTGATCGCTTTCTATTCCGATTTTTGGGAGGCAGAATAAACAAAAACCAATAATTCAGGAATTGTTTTTTTTTTTTTTTTATTCTGTTCCGCGTGTGGTAAAATTGATGAGGTAGCTTTATTCTCCGGGTCAGTACGTTTACAGCGGTACCACATTTGTATCATTTTTCTATGTTTTGGCGCTTATACACAATAAAAGCTATTTTATAGAAAAAAATATTTTTTAGTATCGCTTTATTCTGAGAGCTATAACTTTTATATTTTTCAGCTTATGGAGGTGTATGGTGGCTTGTTTTTTGTGGGACGAGATGCCATTTTCAGTGGTATCATTTTTATTTATATACATCTTTTTGATCGCGTGTTATTCCACTTTTTGTTTGGCAGTATGGTGATAAAGCATTGTTTTTTGCTTCGTTTTTTTTTTTTTTTTTTTACCGTGTTCACTGAAGGGGTTAACTAGTGGGACAGTTTTATAGGTCAGGTTTTTCCGGACGCAGCGATACCAAATATGTGTACTTTTATTGTTTTTTTTTATTCTTTTTATAATAATATTTATTGATGGGTACATTATATTTTTATTTTTGGTGTATTATTTTTTTTATTTTTTTATAATATTTTTGCACATTTTTTTTTTTTTTTCCACTTTCACACAGTTTATACACTTTATTACTTTGTCCCACTCTGGGACTTTCACTTTTTTTTTTCTGATCGCCTGCATGGCACAGGAATGGAGCACCATCCCTATGCCATGAAGGCTGTCAGAAATGCACAGTGTGAAGATTGCTTTGAGATGCACTGCGCATGTCCAAGCAATCTTCCTGCTCTCTGGTGACCCGGATGTTGTCATGACGACATCGGGTCGTCATGGCAACACCCGGGAAGCCTTTGCAGACTTCGCTGGAAGCCGGAAGAGGAGGTGAGTATCGCCGATCACCTCCCCTTGCCCCCGCAATGCCGCGATCGACTTCGATCGCAGCATCGCGGGGTTTAATGTACTGGGAGCGGTGCAGGACCGCTCCCTGCACATAGTACCGGGTGTCAGCTGTGACAATCAGCTGACACCCGGCGGCGATCGCGCCCGCACAGCCTGTGTGCGCGCGCGATCGCGATGATGTACTAATATGGGTCTGGCTCTTAAGTCCCAGGGCACAGACGCGTATTAGTACGTCAGATGTTATTAAGGGGTTAAAGGGATTCAAAGGTAAAGGTCAGTGAGAACCAAGAGTGAATATGTCTGTGTGCGAGTTAAATCTGTGTGCAGTAGAGACGTAATGCAGAATAGGATTTATGTCTGAAGACATGCTTGGCCAGTCCTTCACCTATACTATCCGTTTATTTATCAAGGCAATGGTCATCTTGGAGGTGTGCTTGGGTTCATTATCATGCGGCCCAGTTTCTGAGAGGAGATTATGCTTTGCTTCAGAATGTTACAGTACATGTTGGCATTCATGGCTCAATGAACTATAGCTCCCAAACGCCAGTAGCACTGATGCAGCCCCAAAGCATGACACTCCCACCACCATGCTTGACTGTAGGCAATACATTCTTGTCCTTATACTCCTCACCTGGTTGCCGCCACACACGCTTGACACCATCTGAAAAAAATAAGTTTATCTTGGTTTCTTCAGACCACAGGACCACTGTAATCTATGTCCTTAGTCTGCTTCTCTTCAGCATACTCTTTGCGGGCTTTTTTGTGCATCATCTTTAGAAGAGGCTTCCTTCTGGAATGTCAGCCATGCAGCAGGACAATTTGATGCAGTCTGCAGTGTATGGTCTGAGCACTGACAGGTTGACCCCCCCAACCCTTTAAAACTCTGCAGCAATGCTGGCAGCACCCTTACGTCTATTTTGAAAAGACAACCTCTGGATATGATGTATGATGTTGAGCATGTTCACAAAACTAGTTTAGCTGACCATGGAGAGGCCTCTTCTGAGTGACCAGTATGAGAGAGTGTGAGAGCGATAACACCAAATTTTACACACCTGATCCTATTCACAACTGAGACCTTGTAACAATAATCAGTCACATGACACCAAGGAGGGTAGATGGCAAATTGGGCACACTTTGGCCATTTTTACTTAGGGATGTACTCACTTCTGTTGCCAGCAGTTTAGACATTAATGGCTGTGTGTTGAGTTATTTAGAGGGCACACCAAATGTACACGGTTATACAAGCTGTACACTTACTACTTTACGTTGTATCAAAGTGTCATATGTTCAATGTTGTTTCCTGAAAAGATATAATAAAATATTTAAAAAATTGTGAGGGGTGTACTAACTTTTTGATACACTGTATACATGTAAATTAAAAGTGATGCTACTTTTCATCTACTGTATGTAACATACTGGAGAAAATTAACTTTAAAACCATTTAATATGGCAAGTGTCTACTAGATCGTAATTTACCATTGAAATGCTCTTGATTATCCTCATTAGATGTTTACCAATTTTCACCTTTGTCCTTAAAAAAGCGCACACATGAAAATTGTTATTCTCTTAATATATTGCAATTAACATATTATATGGTACTGTATACTTACAATTGCTCATTTTTCCTTTCTATTCTGTTAATTCTTCTGTTTTCCATTAGGTCTATGACATCACATGATTAAATACTGACTAGCTGAACCCTTCTAAGCTCTATGTAGAAACAAGAAGCTTCTTTTCCTTAAAAGAGTCTTTACTCCAAAAGTCTCTGGCAGGTGGGAGGAACATAGCAGCAAGGTCATAATTTGAAGAGAGAAATGACTCATGCAGGCAAAAGAGGCTTTCTGTTTGCAACAGATGTGATGGATCCACTGTGCCATCATCTGAGGAGAGCCTGGAGGGACATAAATAGGTGAACACCTGACTCTTCGCTAGAGACCCTGATGGTGGGGTTAGACTTGGCTCTAGATGGACACCAGGTGCTACACCTCGACGGACCTTGGACCCATGGCATTGGCTTCAGGATGACGTGCTGACCCTTTAAGAAGGAGGGAGCAAGCACACATGCACCCTAAGCACAGTGCCCTGAGATCTGCTAGCGGTGCGCAGACCACGGGCAGCAGCTGGAAGAGACAGTGCAGGATGGGCGCCACAGCAGAGAGTGAGTTTGAGTCCCTGCCGGGGAGAGGCATACAGGGTAGCTGGCACTTCACTGTTTCTATATATTGTGAGCAGAGAAAAGAGAATAATTAACTGGGTAGAAAGGCAAAATAAGCAATTGTAAGTACACTGTGTTATATAATATGATGATTGCATTATATTAAAAGGATAAAAACGTTCATGTGAGTGTTTCTTTAATTGAAGTTGACTCCAGAGTCCTCCACAATTAGAGGAAGCATATGATGAAGGGGAATCCCAGTGCTATCCTACAAGATTTTACAAGGCTTAGGCTATGTTCACATATCTCAGTTGCATTTAGGTAATTTTTTTTAGCCTGAAATGAAGTCGCAATTGAAGGCAAAACTGAGAAAAAAATATCACCAGGCTTTTTAACCAATTTCTCCCAGGTAATGGCCTTGGACCTGATCACAACTTTGCACCAAACATTGTGATCTGACCTCTGGTTTTGCAGGGCCTACTATTAAGATGCACAATTGCTAAAATAATTATAAATATAAAACTAAAAAAAAAACCTAAAATGTTAATTGTACAGATATGTTAAATGTAATATTGAGTGATGAGTAGTGTTGAGCCACACCCGTAGTGTTCGAGTTCGGTTCGGTTCGTCGAACACCCGTGTGTTCGCCGAACTGTTCGTCGAACACCTTCGAACACCGTTAAAACCAATGGCAGGCAAACAAAAACACATAGAAACACATAGAAAACACCTTCAAAGGTGTCCAAAAGCTGACAAACTGCTCAGAAGACGTCACTTTTCCATGTGTTAGTTATAAGTACATATAGTCATGCGAAAAGAAAAGAGGTGGAGGAGTAAAAGGAGGGGGAGACACAGATATAGGCATGTCATGCCCTTCTAAAATCCAAAAAGTGAGAAGGCGACACGGCCAGTCCGCTCCTGCCCGTGCCACCTCCGTGTCTCCGGGTTTGTGCTAGAGCCACGGTGAACCCTGACGGCCAGCCCCCCTCTCCCAATACTGGTGCCTGTCTGCTGGTGGGTCGAGCGAGCCCCCCTGTGGTGGAGGCAGCTCTAACTTTTTAATTTAAATTGTCTCTCTAATTTGAATGAATACACTTTAAATCCATTTACAAGGATCTATTGGAGGGCAAGTCTCATGCCAGCAGCCGCGTAATTCCAGCTCCAGTAGCGTCCACTAAATCTGCTGCAGTTAAAAAGCTTTTATAAGGATCGAGCTCGGCTGTCCACCGCAAGGCATCCTACTGCCAGTCCCAGCCCCTATGCCTTGGGGTGCCTCCTGATGCTCTTCACTGAGTATCCCGTGGTCCCGAAGCATTTCCTTTGAAAAAATTAAGTGTCCAAACTACAGGTGGTGTAGCTTGCTTAACAGCTGGGATAATCCGCTGACTAGCAGACACTGCTACTAGGCACAAAGTATTTCCTGGGCTAGATGCAGTTAAAAATTTGTAATTAGATACTCTCGTTGGATGCTGAGAAAGCATTCCATAGAGTCTCCTGGCACGCCATATATTATTCTCTTAAAAAGTTTGGGGTAGGGGTCTAGGGGACCCTTTTATAGCCAAAATCACAGCCCTGTATCGCAATACATCACCTAGGCTGAAGATAAATGGAACTGTAGCACCCTGAGTGCTCGGTTGCTACAGAAGTATTTCACCTCACCCAGAGGAGGGATATCTCACTCTCAAGTAAGGATGGAGTGTGGATCAGGACCCGACACCTGCATGCATTACACCACATTGCCGTGGGGCAGGGCGACCAATATACCCGTGAGATGGGCACGACAGTCCCTGTCCCTGGCTGGAGTGGGGGGAGGGAACACTGAGGAAGGGGAACCCTGTAGTGCAGGAGCAGGGAGGAAGCAGTTCCTGGGTGCATTGTGAAGGGAGTATAAAGGGTGGGCACCATCTTAGTTCAGTGCAGAGAAGTCTGAGCAGAAGTGACAGGGAGCAGGGGCTCTGCATGAGCTCTGCTCTGGAGGCGGGCCTAGTAACAGAGGCCCAGGCCTGGAAGAGGGAGAAGGAAGGAAGAGGAGCGGAGAAGGCTCCAGGAATGAGGAATGAAGGGATCCCAGGGGTGCGGACGGGCGAGTCGCCACCGCACGCCCGATTCCACCTGCGTGGAGGGGTCAGGCCAAAGGGGGAGACCGGTCCCCGAAACTAGTGGAGGCGGGAAAGGACCCTTAGCTAGAAACCGGAGGCTGTGACATTTTATGTGGCGCAGCCCCTCGCTACACCCGCTAGGAAGGCACCACATAGGGTCATGGAAACTGGTGCCAAGTTTACCAAGAGGAGGCCCGAGGCAGCCGGACAGAAGCGTTGGTAAGAAAGGCCAGACAAAGGACACACAAAGGGGGTCCTGTGAAGCGCTTCAAAGTTATTTGGGAGTTGTCTGAGCCCCTCACCTGGTGAGCACAGTACGACGTGGGCAGCCGTTACCTGCAGACGTGGTCTGGATAATAAGAACTGTGAGTAAAGGCCCTGGACTGCATCACTGACTCCGTGTCGTCACTGCTGCTGCCCTGCACCATCACCCCCATCCTCCGCATACACTGCCCTGAGGCTATACTCCTCCCATGGGGAGTTATGCTACGCTCTGCTGCACCCACAACACCAGCCTCAGCGGTCTGCCCTGCAGCGGCGGTTCACTCTGACCGCAATCCACGGGTGGCGTAGTCGGACATTTAAACATCAAAACCACATAAATAGTTCCGCCACTGGTTTGACCACCCTGAGCCACGGAACCGGGTCGCCGCCACGGAGACTACAACCACCAGCATCCACCAAAAAGGGTCCAGCTCCGGGTGTCCCAAGGCCCAGGGGGAGCGTCAGAACATTTTCATGACCTTTCATAATCACCAATGGGACAAGGCAGGGATGTCCTCTGTCCACTCTCTTATACATCCTAGTGATGGAGCACCTGCTCTCATCAATTCGCCATAACCCCAATATTAGGTGGATTGAGGTGGAAGGCACCGAGTACAAGTGCTCTCTATTTGCTGATGATGTCCTAGTATATATCACTCAATCACATATATCCATCCCTGCTGTTATGGCTGAAATAGATCACTTTGTTACATGGTCAAATTTTAAAATCAATGCAGCGAAGTCTGAGGCCCTCGATGACTCCCTCCCCAAATCCATACAGGATTCCATCCAGTCCAACTTTCCCTTTGCCTGGCCCTCACAGGGTATCAAATACTTAGGAATTCCTATTCATAGAGACCTCTCCCATCTATGTTATCTTAATTTTGGGCCCTTTATTGAACAACTCCATACAGACCAAGGTTGGCAAGTTAGAACTGTAAGATTCACTACGTGAACCACTGGTGTTTTGTGGAAAATCACATGTACACTGTGTTCCAAATTATTATGCAAAAAGTGTTTAGGAGTGATAAGGGAAGAATTTGTTTGTTTGTCAGTTAAACTCATTGATGGTGATGTGTGTCAGGGCTCTTTATATCACTGTAAGCAATTGCAGACACCTGTGCTAATTAGTTTGGCAGGTGTGTCCAATGAAAGGCAAAACTACTTAAGAAGGCTGTCCCACATTATTAAGCAGCCTACATTTTCTGCCAAAATGGGAAAGAAAAAGGATGTGTCAGCTGCTGAGAAGCAACAAATTGTGGAGTGTTTAGGTCAAGGCATGACTACAATCAACATTGTGTGATGATCAGGATGAAGTGTCTTGGCAATCAAGAAGTATGTAGCTGATTCACAGTACACACGTGTGCGTGCTGATAAGGGCAAATTGAGGACTCTTTCCTACAGTCAATTACGTCAGGTTAAAAGAGCAGCGGCAAAAAAGCCTTGTCACAGCAGCAGACAAGTTTTTGAAGCAGCTGTTGCCTCCAACGTCCCCAGAACAACAAGATGCAGGGTCCTTCAGAGGTTTGCAGCTGTGCGTACGCCATCCTGTCGACCTCCTCTATCCACTTCACACAGCAGAAACTGCTCCAGTGGGCCAAACATTACATGAAGACTGATTTCAAAACTGTTTGTTCACGGATGAGTGCCGTGCAACGCTCGATGGTCCAGATGGATGGAGTGGAGGATGGCTGGTTGATGGACACCCCACACAAACACGGCTACAGAGCCAACAAGGAGGAGGTGGAGTAATGTTTTGGGCTGGAATCATGGGGAGAGAGATTGTTGGCCCCTTTAGGATCCCTGAAGGGGTAAAGACAAACTCCATAATGTATGTGGAGTTTCTCAAACAGCACTTCCTGCCATGGTTCAAGAAGAAGAACTGTGTATTCCACAGCAAGATCATTTTTATGCATGATAATGCACCGTCTCATGCTGCACATAACACATCTGCATCTCTGGCTGATATGGGCATAAAAGGGGACAAACTTATGGTGTGACCCCCATGCTCCCCTGACCTCTACCCCATTCAGAACCTCTGGAGCATCATCAAAAGGAGTGTCTATGATGGCGGGAGGCAGTTCACATCTAAGCAACAGCTCTGGGAGGGTATTCTGTCCTCATGCAAAACAATTGAAGCAGAAACCATCCAAAACCTGACAAATTCAATGGACGAGAGAGTTCAGAAGCTCCTTTCGAACAAGGGGTCCTATGTGCAAATGTAACATCACCTAGAATAAAGTTTTGAGTTGAAAACTGTTTGATTTCAGCTTCTAATAACTTGCTAATGCTTATAATTTCAAAAATGACCATTTTTTTGGTCTTTATTAAAATGAAAAGGTTGATCGAAGAGTGTGGGGGATCTAAGAGTGTGTCAACCCAGTAGTCATGATTACTTCGAATTCTGACAATCTGAGGGTCATGTTGCAAGTAGTGCAGCAAGAAGGCACTTATGTGTCTTGCGCATCTCGGAGCCCCAAAATTATTTTCCGGGCTAGATGCAGCTAAAAATTATTATTAATTTTAAATCTGGTGGAGCTTAGTATACATGGCCTAATAGAATCAGTACTGCACACTGCTACAAAGCCCAAATAATTTTCCAGCCAAGATACAGATAAACATGATTAGTAATTTGAAAGCTTAACATGGTTGGTGAGGAGATTTTAACCAATCATCAAGCTTTTACTCTCCCCAGGATGACACAGGGGTAGAAAAGTCGTTTCCGATCTATGATTTGTTCATCTTTATAAACGTGAGTCTGTCTACATTTTCAGTGGAGAGCTGCGTGCGCTTATCTGTCAGCACACCACCAGCAGCGCTGAACACACGTTCAGACAGAACGCTGGCTGCGGGGTATGACAAGATCTCCAAGGAGTAAGTGGCTAGCTCCGGCCATTTATCCAGATTGGAAGCCCAAAAAGAGCAAGGGTCCAGTGACACAGTCATGGCTTCAATGTTTACTTGGAGATACTCCTGTACCATCGTCTCTAGGCGTTGACTATGTGTCAGACTTCTTGTCTCCTGTGGCCTTGCAAAGGATGGGCTAAAAAAGTGGTGAAATGATTCCGCAAAATTTATGTTACCAGCAGATACTGTGGTTCTGTTACGGTTTGAGTGCTGAACACTTGACGGTCCCACGGTTGGCAAGTTGGAACTGTGAGATTCAGTACGTGCACCGCTGCTGTTTTGTGGAAAAGCACATGTAAGATTCTGCAACAGTCTCTGCTGATACTCCTGCATGCGTGCATCCCTTTCTATGGCAGGAATAATTTCTCCAAATTTACTTTTGTACCAGGGATCTAACAGTGTGGCAACCCAGTAGTCAGGATTATTTCTAATTCTCACAATTCGAGGGTCATGTTGCAGGTAGTGCTGCAAGAAGGCACTCATGTGTCTTGCGCATCCAGGAGCACCAAGTCCCTGTTGTGTTGGTGGCGAGGTAACAATCATGCTTCCTTCCTCTATCCTCTCCCCCCAACCTCGCAGAACCGAAATGTGATCAAGGTCTCCCTCATCTGATGAGTCTTCCATCAGTTCGTCCTCCACTTCTTCCTGGGCTCCTGCACCTTCCTCACTAGTTTGGCTGCTACCATGCTCCCTGGTAAAACCATCTGCCCCACCCTCACATGCCTGCCGCCTTGGTGCTGCCAACCGTCTGGACCTTGCAGATGTTAGCCGTTCCGCATACAACTCCTCCTCCTCTACTTCCTACATCTCCTCTTGTGCCACCACCTGACTCCGAATTCTGTTTAACATGTTCTCCAGCATGTAAATCACCGGAATAGTCATGCTGATAATGGCATCATCAGCACTAAACATCTTCGTCACCATTTCAAAACTGTGCAGAAGTGTGCATAGGTCCCTGATCTGAGACCACTCCTCCAGTGTGATTTGCCCCATCTCTGGATCTTGTTGGCCCAGGCTATACGTCAGAACGTATTGCACCAGGGCTTGTCGGTGCTGCCACAGTCGCTGCAACATGTGCAGAGTTGAATTCCCCCGCGTAGGCACATCGCATTTTAGCCGGTGAAGTGGCAGGCCCAACGACTTCTGTAGAGATGTAAGTCGCTGAGCTGCGGGATGCGAATGGCGGAAGTGAGCACACAGCGACCGTGCCCTCTGCAGAAGGCCATCTAGTCCGGGATAGTGGGCTAAAAATTGCTGGACAACCAGGTTCAACACGTGAGCCATACAAGGCACGTGTGTGACATTGCCCCGGCGAAGGGCCACACCCAGGTTTGCAGCATTGTCGCACACGGCCTTCCCTGGTTTCAGGTCCAGTGGAGACAACCATTCATGAAATTGGTTCTCCAGAGCAGACCACAACTCCTCAGCTGTGTGACTCCCATTTCCCAGACATTTCAAAGTAAAAACCGCCTGATGACGTTGAGCCCTACTGCCAGCATAGTAAGGAGGTGTGCATGATCCCTTCTGCGCAGTTCGAAAGCTTGTGGCATGACCAGACAGGCTTTGGGTGCAGGTGGAGGACCGAGAGGAGGTTGAAAAGGCAGAAGCAGTGGAGGAACTTTGAGATAAAGAGGATTTACGCACAACTCGTGGGGACGGCAAGACTTGGACAGCAGCCCCTTGTCCTGCTGTCACCATAGTTACCCAGTGCCCAGTCAGCGACATGTAACGCCCCTGTCCATGCCTACTCGTCCAAGTGTCTGTGGTGAAATGCACCCTGTCACACACAGAGTTTCTCAAAGAAGTGGTGATGTTGTGTGCGACATGCTGGTGGAGCGCAGGCACACCTTTCTTTGAGAAGTAGTGCTGACTGGGCATCTGGTACTGGGGCACTGCGACGGACATAAGGTCTCGAAAATCCTCTGTGTCCACCAGGCGGAAAGGCAGCATTTCTGTAGCCAAGAGCTTGCAGATGGTGAAATTCAACCTCTTAGCTTTCTCATGGCTAGGAGGAAATGGTCTTTTACTTGTCCACATCTGAGGGACGAGGGCTGTCTATTGTGCTAAGATGGGGTTGATAAGGGTGTCCCCGGCAAACTGCCGGTCTATGATGAAGATGCAGGCGGACATGTTAGGTTGCCTTGATCCAAAGGTGCTGCTGTCCATGTCGGACAGCGCTCAACACCAGCTGGTGTTACCACCTCCAAAGAAAATGATGACCTGCCAATCACGCTAGCTGTAAAGAGGTGGCAGGTCTGCGCCCCAAAACAGGTGTGACCACTGTCCCCCCAGTCACAGAGGATGAAGAGGCCGCGGATGCACAAGATATGGCAGACGGTGGTTGGCCCGGCCGGCTGGGCCGCATTGTAGCACAGAGAGCTTCCCACTGCAACTTATGCTTCATGTCCATGTGCCGATTCATGCATGAAGTACTCAAACTATGTATTTTTTGGCGTCTACTTAGCTTTTTCTGACAAATGTTACAGATAACACGAGTTGGGTCATCTTTTTCGATCTGAAAAAATGCCCAGGCTATGCAAGGCTTAGCACCCATGCGACCTGAAGAGCCACCACGACTTGTGGTGAGAGGCAGAGTTGTGTTTGAGAATGCAGTTGTTGACGTGCTTCCAGTAACACCTCTCTGTCCAGGAAGGCGCAACCTGACCTCTTCGTCACTAGCATTCTCCTCCACCTCCTCTGCTGACCTCATCTCTTGGCTGACTGTGGGTTGACAGTAAGTGGGATCTCCAACCTCATCATCATCACCCTGTGCATTATCACACCCGTCGTCCTCAGAGCCAACCTGTTCCTGCCCTGACAAAAAACTAAAGTTGTCACTACAATCAGGTATTTGAGTCTCATCATCGTCTTCCTCATTGTCTCCACCAACAGGAGTTACAGTTTGGGAATGAGGGTCTACATTATGGTCAGAACCTTCAGCGTCTGGTCCTGGATCCGACTCATAAAGATTCTGGGCATCAGTGCAGATCATTTCCTCGTCTGGATTCACAGAAGCGCTGGAGTCGACCTCTGATTCCCAGGCTATAGTATGAGTAAAGAGCTCTGCAGACTCAACCATCTGTTCTACCTCATACTCAGACGGGCAGCTGGAGATTTGCGAGCTGTGAGGAAGCAAGTGCGATTGGGGTGACACCTTTGAGGACTGGAGTATTTGTGATGTTGAAGTTGATGTGGAGGAGTGCCCACTTAAAGGAGCACTTGATATCCGTTGAAGCACCTGCTGTTTTTGTGCCTCATCTGGAATTTGTAGCGATTGGCGTGCCTGTAAGAAAGGGATCTTATCACATTGTCCGCTAAAAGAAGTAGACATTTTAGTTTGGCGGGAAGATGGTCTTTCTTCTGCAGATGTTACTGTTGCTTTAACACCTACCCCACGGACACAACCTTTTTTCCCCTTCCCAAAACGCCTATTCCCCTTTCCACCAGCAGCAGGCCTTTTTCCACTCATTTTGGTGGTTAACTAATTCACAACTCTGGAGTTGTTTGCACAAAAAAACAATGGATGGGAACTGAGCAGAGCTGAGTGGCCAAACTGTGGTATTAGGCCAAAACTATTGGCTGGACTAGATGCAGAAAAAAATTATATTCAATTTGCAACCTGATGGAGGTCAGTATAGATGGACTAATAGAACAAGTCCCACACACAGCTAGAAGCCCAAATATTTTTTCAGAGGTAGATGCAGAAAAATATTATATTCAATTTGCAACCTGATGGAGGTCAGTATAGATGGACTAATAGACTAAGTCCCACACACTGCTAGAAGCCTAAATATTTTTTCAGAGCTGGATGCAGAAAAAAATTATATTCAATTTGCAACCTGATGGAGGTCAGTATAGATGGACTAGTAGAACAAGTCCCACACACTGCGAGAAGGACAAATATTTTTTCAGAGCTAGATGCAGGAAAAAAATTATTTTGAATTTGCACCCTGATGGAAGTCAGTATAGATGGACTAGTAGAACAAGTCCCACACACTGCTAGAAGGACAAATATTTTTTCAGAGCTAGATGCAGACAAAAAATTATTTTTAATTTGCAACCTGATGGAGGTCAGTATAGATGGACTAATAGAACAAGTCCCACACACTGCTAGAAGGCCAATTATTTTTTCAGAGCTAGATGCAGATAAAAATTATTTTTAATTTGCAACCTGATGGAGGTCAGTATAGATGGACTAATAAAACAAGTCCCACACACTGCTAGAAGCCCAAATATTTTTTCAGAGGTAGATGCAGAAAAAAATTATTCAGTTTACAACCTGATGGAGATCAGTATAGATGGACTAGTAGAACAAGTCCCACACACTGCTAGAAGGACAAATATGTTTTCAGAGCTAGATGCAGAAAAAAATTATATTCAATTTGCAACCTGATGGAGGTCAGTATAGATGGACTAATAGAAAAAGTCCCACACACTGCTAGAAGGCCAAATATTTTTTCAGAGCTAGATGCAGACAAAAAAATATTTTTAATTTGCAACCTGATGGAGGTCAGTATAGGTGGACTAATAGACCAAGTCCCACACACTGCTAGAAGGCCAAATATTTTTTCAGAGCTAGATGCAGACAAAAAAATATTTTTAATTTGCAACCTGATGGAGGTCAGTATATATGGACTAATAGAACAAGTCCCACACACTGCTAGAAGCCCAAATATTTTTTCAGAGCTAGATGCAGACAAAAAAATTTTGAATTTGCAACCTGATGGAGGTCAGTATAGATGGACTAGAAGAACAAGTCCCACACATTGCTAGAAGGACAAATATTTTTTCAGAGCTAGATGCAGAAAAAAATTATATTCAATTTGCAACCTTATGGAGGTCAGTATAGATGGACTAATAGAATGATGCTATGCCCAAAAGGTTTTACTTCACTAGGTGCAGTAAATAATTGGTATTCTATACACAGGTGGTGTATCTTGCAACACAGATAGGCTACTCCACTGACTAACACACTCTGCAATATGCCAAAAAGGATTAGCTTTGCTAGATTCAGCCAAATGCTGTGAAAAAAACTTGCACAGCACTGGCACAGACCTGCCTGGCAAAAACTGATAGCAACTGATGTAACTTAGTCCTGAAAAGGACTGCAATTACAATTAGTCTTTACTCCCACAACCTATCTATTTAAGAGCACAGACCAGCCTGATAAAATCGTAGGAAATGCTGTAACCTAGTCCTTAAAAGGACTGCAATCACAACTATTCCCTACTCCCAAGCTATCTGTAGATTTGTGCGAAAATTGACTTGAAATTAACAAGGTATAGCGCACACAGCAACAGCGGTGCCGTCTAACACGCAGCTGCAGCACTGAGAAAATGGTGGCGATGGGGAAAATGGCTGGGTCTTATAGGGCAAGGACATGTGACATACACTGCCAATGACACATGCCCTTGCTTGTGTGAAAAAAAGCACTTCGCTCCGTGTGTGCGCTGCTGATAGGCTGACAGATTGCACCTCCCCACTGTAAATGCGGGAAAGAGAAAAAAAAATGGAGATCTTCATTATTCCTGCAGAGATCCATCCCCTGCCCCTCCCCCCGCCCCGCTGTACACTCAAACTGCGTATTAACATTAATTTTCATCATTACTGAGAAAAAATCCAGTTATGATTTTGGTGCACGAACAGTTATCGAACATAACCTCGAACAGCCGAATTTTTCTCAAATCGTTCGTGCTCGCCGTACGGCTCGAACACCGCCCAAAACAGCTCGAATTTGAGATTGGCGAACAGTTCGAGTCGAACAACGCTCATCTCTAGTGATGAGCGAGCACTAAAATGCTCGGGTGCTCGAAGCTCAGGTCGTGCACATTGGAATACTGGGGTGCTCGACCCGAGCAACGAGCCCAAATGTAAGTCTATGGGAAACTCGAGCATTTTCCTGGCGGTCCCCCCCGGCGGTCTGCAGATGGTCAAAATTGCCCAAATCGATGGGAACAGTGCTCAATTAAACGTCAGGCAGGCAGAAAAAATAGCAGACAGGCAGACAGGGTATATAGGAGGGTGCATGTTAAACATAGCTGGGCACTTGGAACACACTGGTGCCCTCCGATTTTCATGCACCCATCACTTTAAAAAAGCCGGCTGACAATTCATCAGCGGCATACATCAGTACCCAACAATTTAGAACAGAAAGAATAGAGCATCACACATAGATTAGATACATAGAAACATGTCAGTCACATATATAATAAGTACAGAGACAGTGTTGGATACTGTACTTGTCATTTAATGTTCAAAAAAAATTGGCGTGGGGTTCCCCGTAATTTTTGTCTCTTGCGGAGGTTAAGTAGATGGCTGGGGCAGATGTTTGAAGACTGGGAAGGGGGTAATACCAACGAAGCTTCCCAGGCTACTAATATCAGCCCCCAGCTGAATGCCTAGCCTTTACTAGCTATTAAAATGGGGGACCCAAAAAAAAAATGACGTGGGGTCCCCCCTATTTTAATAGCTAGCAAAGGCTAGGCAGACAGCTGGGGGCTGATATTAATAGCCAAGGAAGGGTGCCATGAAAATTGGCCCCCTCCCAGGCTAGAAACACCAGCCGTCAGCCGACCCAGAAATGGCGCATCCATAGGATGCGCCAATTCTGTCACTTAGTCTCGCTCTTCCCACTGCCCTGTTGCAGTGGCAATGGGGTAATAGGGTTGGGGTTGATGTCAGCTTATAATGCCAGCTGACATCAAGCCCACTTTAGTAATGGAGAGGCTCTATAAGACACCCCAATTACTAACACCATAGTGAAAGTTAAAAAAAACACAAACACCCAGAATAAAGTCCTTTAATTGAAGTAAAGACACTATTCTTCAATGTTCTAAATTAAACTCTTCTTACCGTCATGCCCATTCCAGCTGAAGCCAACGATCTCCTGCAATAAAAATAAAATAATAAACCAACCTCATCCTTACCTTTCCATGGTTCCCAGGAAGGCTCCAGCACTGCTACATTGACATGACAGGCTGGATGGCAGCAGAACGCTGCCATCCAGATTGCCATGCCGCAGACACTGAGAAGCTCCTCAGTGAAGCTCCTCAGTGTCTGGCTGTGACGACATCCAGATGAGCCGAGTTCATGTCCAATGAACTCAGGTCACCTCATGCACGTCACTGACATCATGGGAGAGTTCTCCTGCGCATGCGGTACCGGCAAATGATGTCACCGCTAGAGCAGGAGAATTCTCCCACGCTGGGACGGCATTGAGATGGCATGCTGGATGGTAGCAGAATGCTGCAATCCAGCTTGTAATCCTTCAGAGACACTGCAGAGCGCAAGCATGCCTGCCACCTCTTTGCCCGCAACAGCCAGCGTGATTGGCAGGTCATCATTTTCTTTGGAGGTGGTAACATCAGCTGGTGTTGAGCGTGGTCCGACATTGATAGCACCACCTTTGAATCAAGGCAACCTAACATGTCCGCCTGCATCTTCCTCACAGATCGGCACCCTTCTCAACCCCGTCTAAGCACAACAGCCAGCCCTCGGTCCCTCAGATGTGGACAAGTAAAAGACCATTTCCTCCTAGCCATGAGAAAGCTAAGAGGTTGAATTTCACCATCTGCAAGCTCTTGGCTACAGAAATGCTGCCTTTCCTCCTGGTGGACACAGAGGATTTTCGAGACCTTATGTCCGTCGCAGTGCCCCAGTACCAGATGGCCAGTCAGCACTACTTCTCAAAGAAAGGTGTGCCTGCGCTCCACCAGCATGTCGCACACAACATCACCGCTTCTTTGAGAAACTCTGTGTGTGACAGGGTGCATTTCACCACAGACACTTGGACGAGCAGGCATGGATAGGGGCATTACATGTCGCTGACAGGGCACTGGGTAACTATGGTGACAGCAGGCCAAGGGGCTGCTGTCCAAGTCTTGCCGTCCCCACGAGTTGTGCGTCAATCCTATTTATCTCAAAGTTCCTCCACTGCTTCTGCCTCCTCATCCTCCTCTCGGTCCTCCACCTGCACCCAAAGCCTGTTTGGTCATGCCACAAGCTTTCCAACTGTGCAGAATGGATCCTGCACACCTCCTTACTATGCTGGCAGTAGGGCTCAACGTCATCAGGCGGTTTTTACTTTGAAATGTCTGGGAAATGTGAGTCACACAGTTGAGGAGATGTGGTCAGCTCTGGAGAACCAGTTTCATGAATGGTTGTCTCCACTGGACCTGAAACCACGGAAGGCCATGTGCGACAATGCTGCAAACCTGGGTGCGGCCCTTCACCTGGGCAATGTCACACACGTGCCTTGTATGGCTCACGTGTTGAACCTGGTTGTCCAGCAATTTTTAGCCCACTATCCCGGACTAGATGGCCTTCTGCAGAGGGCACGGACGCTGTGTGCTCACTTCCGCCATTCGCATCCCGCAGCTCAGCGACTTACATCTCTACAGAAGTCGCTGGGCCTGCCACTTCACCGGCTAAAATGCGATGTGCCTACCCGGTGGAATTCAACTCTGCACAAGTTGCAGCGACTGTGGCAGCACCGACAAGCCCTGGTGCAATACGTTCTGATGAATAGCCTGGGCCAACGAGATTCAGAGGTGGGGAAAATCATGCTGGAGGAGTGGTCTCAGATCAGGGACATATGCACACTTCTGCACAGTTTTGAAATGGCGACGAAGATGTTTAGTGCTGACGATGCCATTATCAGAATAACTATTCCGGTGACTTACATGCTGGAGCACATGTTAAACAGAATTCGGAGTCAGGTAGCACAAGAGGAGGTGGAGGAAGTAGAGGAGGAGGAGTTGTATGCGGAAGGGCTAACATCTGCAAGGTCCAGACAGTCGGCAGCACCAACGCGGCAGGCATGTGAGGGTGGGGGGAGATGGTTTTACCTGGGCGCATGGTAGCAGCCAAACTAGTGAGACAGGTGCAGGAGCCCAGGAAAAAGTGGAAGACGAACTGATGGAAGACTCATCAGATGAGGGAGACCTTGATCACATTTCTGTTGTGCGAGGTTGGGGGGAGAAGACAGAGGAAGGAAGCATGATTGTTACCTCGCTACCAACACAACAGGGACTTGGTGCTCCTGGATGCGCAAGACACATGATTGCCTTCCTTCTGCACTACCAGCATCATGACCCTCGAATTGTGAGAATTAGAAATAATCTTGACTACTGGGTTGCCACACTGTTAGATCCCTGGTACAAAAGTAAATTTGCAGAAATTATTGCTGCCATAGAAAGGGATGCACGCATGCAGGAGTATCAGCAGAGACTGTTGCAGAATCTTACATGTGCTTTTCCACAAAACACCAGTGGTGCACGTAGTGAATCTCACAGTTCCAACTTGCCAACCGTGGGACCGTCGAGTGTTCAGCACTCAAACTATAACAGAAACACAGTATCTGCTGGTAACATCAATTTTGCGGAATCATTTCACCACTTTTTTAGCCCATCCTTTGCAAGGCCACAGGAGACAAGAAGTCTGACACATAGTCAACGCCTAGAGACTATGGTACAGGAGTATCTCCAAGTAAACATTGAAGCCATGACTGTGTCACTAGACCCTTGCTCTTTTTGGGCTTCCAATCTGGATAAATGGCCGGAGCTCGCCACTTACGCCTTGGAGATCTTGTCATGCCCTGCAGCCAGCGTTCTGTCTGAACGTGTGTTCAGCGCTGCTGGTGGTGTGCTGACAGATAAGCACACGAGGCTCTCCACTGATAATGTAGACAGACTCACGTTCATAAAGATGAACAAATCATGGATCCGAAACGACTTTTCTACACGTGTGTCATCCTGGGGAGAGTAAAAGCTTGATGATTTGTTAAAATCACCTCACCAACCGTTTTAAGCTTTAAAATTACTATTCATGTTTATCTGTATCTTGGCTGGAAAATAATTTGGGCTTTCTAGCAGTGTGCAGTACTGATTCTATTAGGCCATCTATACTAAGCTCCACCAGATTTAAAATTACTAATCATGTTTATCTGTATCTTGGCTGGAAAATAATTTGGGCTTTGTAGCAGTGTTCAGTACTGATTCTATTAGGTCATCTATACTAAGCTCCACCAGCTTTCAAATTAATAATAATTTTTAGCTGCATCTAGCCCGGAAAATAATTTTGGGTCTCCTAGATGCGCCAGACACATGAGTGCCTTCTTGCTGCACTACCTGGAACATGACCCTCAGATTGTCAGAATTCGAAGTAATCCTGACTACTGGGTTGCCACACTCTTAGATCCCCCACACTATTCGATCAACCTTTTCATTTTACTAAAGAACAAAAAAATGGTCATTTTTGAAATTCTAAGCATTAGCAGGTTATTAGAAACTGAAATCAAACAGTTTTCAACTCAAAACTTTATTCTAGGTGATGTTACATTTGCACAAAGGACCCCCTGTTCGTCCATTGAATTTGTCAGGTTTTGGATGGTTTCTGCTTCAATTCTTTTGTATGAGGACAGAATACCCTCCCAGAGCTGTTGCTTAGATGTGAACTGCCTCCCGCCATCATAGACACTCCTTTTGATGATGCTCCAGAGGTTCTGAATGGGGTTGAGGTCAGTGGAGCATGGGGGTCACACCATAAGTTTGTCCCCTTTTATGCCCATATCAGCCAGAGATGCAAATGTGTTATGTGCAGCATGAGATGGTGCATTATCATGCATGAAAATGATCTTGCTGCGGAATACACGTTTCTTCTTGAACCATGGCAGGAAGTGCTGTTTGAGAAACTCCACACACATTATGGAGTTCATCTTTACCCCTTCAGGGATCCTAAAGGGGCCGGCAATCTCTCTCCCCATGATTCCATTCCAAAACATTACTCCACCTCCTCCTTGTTGGCGCTGTAGCCGTGTTTGCGTTGGGTGTCCATCAACCAGCCATCCTCCACTCCATCCATCTGGACCATCGAGCGTTGCACGGCACTCATCGGTAAACAAAACAGTTTTGAAGTCAGTCTTCATGTATTGTTTGGCCCACTAGAGCCATTTCTGCTTGTGTACAGTGGATAGAGGAGGTCGACAGGATGGCTAACGCACAGCTGCAAACCTCTGAAGGACCCTGCATCTTGTTGTTCGGGGGACTTTGGAGGCACCAGCAGCTTAAAAAACTTGTCTGCTGCTGTGACAAGGCTTTTTGGCCGCTGCTCTTTTAACCTGACGTAATTGCCTGTAGGAAAGAGTCCTCAATTTTCCCTTATCAGCACTCACACGTGTGTACTGTGAATCAGCTACATACTTCTTGATTGTGAGATGATCAGGATGAAGTGTCTTGGCAATGTTGATTGTAGTCATGCCTTGACCTAAACACTCCACAATTTGTTGCTTCTCAGCAGCCGACACATCCTTTTTCATTCCCATTTTGGCAGAAAATGTAGGCTGCTTAATAATGTGGGACAGCCTTCTTAAGTAGTCTTGCCTTTCATTGGACACACCTGCCAAACTAATTAGCACAGGTGTCTGCAATTGCTTACAGTGATATAAAGAGCCCTGACACACATCACCATCAATGAGTTTAACTGACAAACAAACAAATTCTTCCCTTATCACTCCTAAACACTTTTTGCATAATAATTTGGAACACAGTGTACATGTGCTTTTCCAAAAAACACCAGTGGTTCATGTAGTGAATCTTACAGTTCTAACTTGCCAACCGTGGTCTGTATGGAGTTGTTCAATAAAGGGCCCAAAATTAAGATAACATAGACGGGAGAGGTCTCTATGAATAGGAATTCCTAAGTATTTGATACACTGTGAGGGCCAGGCAAAGGGAAAGTTGGACTGAATGGAATCCTGTATGGATTTGGGGAGGGAGACATCGAGGGCCTCAGACTTCGCTGCATGGATTTTAAAATTTGACCATGTAACAAAGTGATCTATTTCAGCCATAACAGCAGGGATGGATATATGTGATTTAGTAATATATACTAGGACATCTTCAGCAAATGCAGAGCACTTGTACTCGGTGCCTCCCACCTCAATCCACCTAATATTGGGTTTATGGCGAATTGATGAGAGCAGGTGCTCCATCACTAGGATGTATAAGAGAGCGGACAGAGGATATCCCTGCCTTGTCCCATTGGTGATTATGAAAGGTGATGAAAATGTTCTGACGCGCCCCCTGGGCCTTGGGACACCCGGAGCCGGACCCTTTTTGGTGGATGCTTGTGGTTGTAGTCTCCGAGGCGGCGACACGGTTCCGTGGCTCAGGGCGGTCAAACCAGTGGCGGAACTATTTATTTGGTTTTGATGTTTAAATGTCCGACTACGCCACCCGTGGATTGCGGTCAGAGTGAACCGATGCTGCAGGGCAGACCAATGAGGCTGGTGTTGTGGGTGCAGCAGAGCGTAGTATAACTCCCCATGGGAGGAGAATAGCCTCAGGGCAGTGTATGCGGAGGATGGGGGTGATGGTGCAGGGCAGCAGCAGTAATGACACGGAGTCAGTGATGCAGTCCAGAGCCTTTACTCACAGTTCTTAATATCCAGACCACTTCTGCAGGTAACGGCTACCCACGTCGTACTGTGCTCACCAGGTGAGGGGCTCAGACAACTCCCAAATAACTTTGGAGCGCTTCACAGGACCCCCTTTGTGTGTCCTTTGTCTGGCCTTTCTTACCAACGCTTCTGTCCGGCTGCCTCGGGCCTCCTCTTGGTAAACTTGGTTCCAGTTTCCCTGACCCTATGTGGTGCCTTCCTAGCGGGTGTTGCGAGGGGCTGAACCACATAAAATGTCACAACCTCCAGTTTCTAGCTGAGGGTCGTTTCCCGCCTCCACTAGTTTCGGGGACCGGTCTCCCCCTTTGGCCTGACCCCTCCACGCAGGTGGATTCGGGCGTGCGGTGGCGACTCTCCCGTCCGTACCCCTGGGATCCCTTCGTTCCTCGTTCCTGGAGCCTTCTCCGCTCCTCTTCCTTCCTTCTCCCTCTTCCATGCCTGGGCCTCTGTTACTAGGCCCGCCTCCGAAGCAGAGCTCATGCAGAGCCCCTGCTCCCTGTCACTTCTGCTCAAACTTCTCTGCACTGAACTAAGATGGTGCCCACCTTTTATACTCCCTTCTCAATGCACCCAGGAACTGCTTCCTCCCTGCTCCTGCACTATAGGGTTCCCCTTCCTCGGTGATCCCTCCCCCCACTCCAGCCAGGGACAGGTACTGTCGTGCACATCTCAGGGGCATATTGGTCGCCCTGCCCCACGGCAATGTGGTGCAATGCATGCAGGTGTCGGGGTCCTGATCTACATTCCATCCTTACCTGAGAGTGAGATATCACACCTTTGGGTGAGGTGCAATACCTCTGTAGCAACCGAGCCCTCGGGGTGCTACAGTTCCATTTACCTTCAGCCTAGGTGACGTATTGCGATACAGGGCCATGATTTTGGCTATAAAAGGGTCCCTTAGACCCCTTCCCCAAGCTTTTAAGAGAATGATATATGGCGTGCCAGGAGACTCTATGGAATGCTTTCTCAGCATCCAACGAGAGTATCTAATTACAAATTTTAACTGCATCTAGCCCAGGAAATACTTTGTGCCTAGTAGCAGTGTCTGCTAGTCAGCGGATTATCCCAGCTGTTAAGCAAGCTACACCACCTGTAGTTTGGACACTTAATTTTTTCAAAGGAAATGCTTTGGGACCCTGGGATACTCAGTGAAGAGCATCAGGAGGCACCCCAAAGCATAGGAGCTGGGACGGCGGTAGGACGCATTGCGGTGGACCGCTGAGCTCGATCCTTACAAAAGCTTTTTAACTGCAGCAGCTTTAGTGGACGCTACTGGAGCTGGAATTACGCGGCTGCTGGCATGAGACTTGCCCTCCAATAGATCCTTGTAAAATGATTTAAAGTGTATTCATTCAAATTTGGGAGACAATTTAAGTTAAAAAGCTTAGACCTGCCTCCACCACAGGGGGGCTCGCTCGACCCACCAGTGGACAGGCAAAAGTATTGGGAGAGGGGGGATGGCCGTCAGGGTCCACCACAGCTCTGGCACAAAGCCAGCGACACGGAGGTCGCACGGGCAGGAACGGACTGGCCATGTCGGCTTCGCACTTTTTAGGTTTTAGAAGGGCATGACGTGCCTATATCTGTGTCTCCCCCTCCCTTTACTCCTCCACCTGTTTTCTTTTCGCATGACTATATGTACTTGCCACTTTTCCATGTGTTAGTTGTGTCTTCTGAGCAGTTTGTCAGGTTTTGGACACCTTTGAAGGTGTTTTCTATGTGTTTCTATGTGTTGTTTGCCTGCCATTGGTTTTAACGGTGTTCGAAGGTGTTCGACGAACAGTTCGGCGAACATATGGGTGTTCAACGAACCGAACCGAACTCGAACACTACGGGTGTGGCTCAACACTACTGAGGAGCTTCTCTGAGGAGCTGCTCAGTGTCTGCGGCATGGCAAGCTGGATGGCAGCATTCTGCTGCGATCCAGCCAGTCATGTCAATGTAGCAGTGCAGGAGCAATCCTGGGAACCATGGAAAGGTAAGGATGAGGTTGGTTAATTATTTTACTTTTATTGCATTAGATCATTGGCTTCAGCTGGAATGGGCGTGACGATAAGTAGAGTTTAATTTAGAACATTAAAGAATAGAGTCTTTAATTCAATTAAAGGACTTTATTCTGGGTGTTTGTGTTTTTTTTAACTTTCACTACGGGGTTAGTAATGGGGGTGTCATATAGACGCCTTTCCATTACTAACCTGGGCTTAATGTCAGCTGGCATTATAAGCTGACATCAACCCCAGCCCTATTAACCCAATGCCACCCCTACAGGGCAGTGGGATGAACGAGGTTAAGTGCCAGAATTGGCGCATCCTGTGGATGCGCCATTTCTGGGGCAGATGACTGCTGGTGTTTCTAGCCTGGGAGGGGGCCAATATTCATGGCACCCTTCCTGGGCTATTAATATCAGCCTCCAGCTGTCTGCCTAGCCTTTGTTAGCTATTAAAATATGGGGGACCCCACGTCATTTTTCTTTGGGTCCCCCATTTTAATAGCTAGTAATGGCTAGGTATTCAACTGTGGGCTGATATTAGTAGCCTGTGAAGCTCAATGGGTATTACCCCCTTCCCAGGCTTCAAACATCTGCCCCAGCTGTCTGCTTAACCTCCGCTAGAGACTAAACTTACGGGGAACCCCACACCAATTTATTTTTTTTAATAAATCTTTTATTTTAACACTAAATGACAAGTACAGTAACCAACACTGTCACTGTACTTATTATATATGTGACTGACATGTTTCTATCCATCTAATCTATGTGTGATGCTCTATTTTTTCTGTTCTAAATTGTCGGTTACCGATGTATGCAGCTGATGAATTGCCGGCCGGCTTTTTTAAAGAGACGGGTGCATGAAACACTATTATTATTTTTTTTAATAAATCCTTTATTTTAACACTAAATAACAAGTACAGTAACCAACACTGTCACAGTACTTATTATATATGTGACTGACATGTTTCTATCCATCTAATCTATGTGTGATGCTCTATTCTTTCTGTTCTAAATTGTCCGGTACCGGTGTATACCGCTGCTGAATTGCGGGCTTTTCATGTTTCACTGTGAGCACTGTTCCCTTCAATTTGTGCAATCACTGTAATGCCACAACCACCATGGCTGTGACATTACAGCGAGTGGCAGGCAATCCCTGCATGATTGGTGCTCTAAATAGCGCCAAGCATGCAGGGAGGGGACCAAGGTTTCCGCCAAGCATCTCGAATACTGAGATGCTCGGGCGAGTACCGAGCAGTGGCGAGCATGGTCGCTCATCACTAGTAATATTTGAAGGTTGTCTTTGAACTTGGATAGATTATATTGATCTTTTAATGAAAACAACAGCAATGAAAAAAATGTTGAATTTCATAGTATGCAATAGTTTCTAGAATATCATATGTTATAAAAAAACAGTGTACATTTATCTTCCTTTTAATGATTATTCACTATTCGTCTACAATTCCATTTCATTTTTATGTGAAAGCTATGTTAGGGAACAGCGGATCATGTAACATATAAATCTTTTAAAATAAGTAGTCCTCAATTGTAACCCAGGTTGTGGACAAAACATAAGACAAAAGGGAACCAGAGAAGGATCTCAAGCTCACCAGGCAAATATGTCTTGAATTTTATTGTACAAACCCTATAAATCACAATAGAACTAAGGGTAGAGGTCAGTAAGGTTTTTAATATAGACAGTATAGGACCGTCCCAATTAGGGTGACCTTGTCACTGGTGGGACGGCTTGTATACTTTTTTTGATCAAAAATAGTTCACTAAGTACGCTATATTTCATATGCAACTTTGCTTTACATTTATATATAATGATGGTAGGGTATGTGATATATTTTTTGTCTTTTGTAGGTTTTGTATCTTTTTGCTAGTGTGAACATGCTCTTATTACTTGCATGTGTACCATCTTAGACCTTAGTTCACATTGCTTGGTTTTTTGTCTTGTTTGCATTCTGTGCAAATTAGGGGTGTGGCATCCCCTTGTTGAGCTGGTCAGTATATATGTAGCTTACCACGGGCTTAGGTGGTCTGAATTTGGGACCTGGCTCTATTTGTCTACCCTTTTATGTGCATTACTTCAACTTTGATATACAGTAAGGGTTTTAATATAGACAGTGTAGGACCATCCCAATTAGGGTCACCTTGTCACTGGTTGGACGGCTTATATACTTTTTTTGATCAAAAATAGTTCACTAAGTACCCTATATTTCATATGCAACTTTGCTTTACATTTATATATAATGATGGTAGGGTATGTGATATATTTTTTGTCTTTTGTAGGTTTTATATAAATCTTTTAAAATAAGTAGTCCTCATTTGTAACCCAGGTTGTGTAAAAAACATAAGACACAAGGGAACCTGAGAAGGATCTAAAGCTCACCAGGCAAATATGTCTTGAATTTTATTGTACAAACCCTATAAATCACAATAGAACTAAGGGTAGAGGTCGGGTCCAGAAGGGCCATGTCAAAAATGTATGAGCTTTGTATATAAGCCTTCATAACAAGAAACATTATATTAACTTTCCAGATGTCAACTATACAATATTACCTTTGAAATGTTTATTGTGTTTAGTAGGTTGTAATAACAAAATATTCATATAAAGAAGCTTAAGGCAATAAAAAGGCACTCGTTATAGGTGATTAATGTCTACATGACAGGGTAATTTTGAGTTTTAGCATTTTTGCTTTTCCTCCTCCTCTTCCACAACTTTATTATTTTTCTGTGGACAAAACCATGAGACTGCTAATTTTTTTGAAAGACAAGTTTTTTATTTTAACCCCTTTACATCCGAGGGTGGTTTGCACGTTAATGACCAGACCAATTTTTACATTTCTGACCAGTTACTTTATGAAGTAATAACTCTGAAACACTTCAACGGACCCATTGATTCTGAGATTGTTTTTTCCTGACATATTGTACTTCATGATAGAGGTAAAATTTCTTCAATATGACTTGCGTTTATTTGTGAAAAAATTGGAAATTTGGTGAAAATGTAAAAAAATTTGCAATTTTCAAATTTGAATTTGAATGCCCTTAAATCAGAGAGATATGTCACACAAAATAGTTAATAAATAACATTTACCACATGTCTACTTTACATCAGCACAATTTTGGAACCAAAATTTTTTTGGTTAGGAAGTTATAAGGGTTCAAAGTTGACCAGCGATTTGTAATTTTTCCAACAAAATTTACGAAACCACTTTTTTAGGTACCACATCACATTTGAAGTGACTGAGGGGCCTTTATGACAGAAAATACCAAAAAGTGATGCCATTCTCAAAACTGTACCACTCAAGCTGCTCAAAATCACATTCAAGAAGTTTACTAACCCTTCAGGTGCTTCACAGGAATTTTTGGAATGTGGAAGAAAAAAATGAACATTTAACTTTTTTCCAAAAAATGTTACTTTAGACAACAATTTTTTTTTTTGCAAGGGTAACAGGAAAAAATGGACCCCAAAATTTGTTGTGCAATTTCTCTTGAGCACGCCAATACCCCATATGTTGGGCAAACCATTTTTTGGGCACACGGCAGGGAAGGAGCGCCATTTGACTTTCTGAATGTAAAATTTGCTTGAATAATTAGCGGACTCCATGTTGCATTTGGAGAGCCCCTGATGTGCCTAAACAGTGGAAACCACCCACAAGTGACACCATTTTGGAAACTAGACCTCTCAGGGAACTTATCTAGATGTGTGATGAGCACCCTGAACCCCCAGGTGCTTCACAGAAGTTTATAACATGGAGCCTTGAAAATAAAAAAATGAATCTTTTTCCACAAAAATGATGTTTTAGCCACAATCTTTTTATTTTCACAACGGTAAGAGGAAAAAATGGATGCAAAAAACATTTGTGCAATTTCTCCTGAGTACGCCGATACCCGATATGTGGGGAAAATACAGTGTTTAGGAGCATGGCAGAGATCAGAAGGGAAGGAGCACTGTGTGACTGTAACATCCCTGGCGGCGTGCTTGCATAGTGCACCACCTCCCACTATGCAAGACCGCAATCTTACCTGTCAATCCAGCCTGCAAATCTTGCTCCAGTTCATGCTGTGTGCACGTCTCTTGACTGACTGCTTAGGGCAGCGGCCCGGTTACTTCCTGATTCTTATAGCTGCTGTGGGCGCACCCCTAATGCGTCTCCAGCCTATTGCTGTGAGTCACTGGATATTTAAACCCCCTCCACCCAGTAGGAGGTGCCTGAGCAACACTAACATTCAGTGTGCTCCTTTGCTCTGAAGTTACCAGGTCCGGTTCTGCTTCTTGTCTGTTTCCGCCATCTCTGGGGGCTGCATACCCAGGCTCGTTCTTGTATCTCATTGCAGTAGCAGTTCCTGTCTGAACTGTATCCTAGCCTGTAACCTGTTTGTCTCTATGTCTGTACCTTCCCTTTTCCTGCAGTATCTGAACCTGCACCTAACTCCAACTCGTTGTCTCTGTACTTCTGTTTGTGAGTTTTGTGTCCACTCGCTACTTCATAGTAAGTACCTTGTGTGTATCTGGTTCTGCTTGTCCCTTTTCCCTTCCTCCGTATCCACCTCCTGTGTTCTAGCCATCTTCCTGCATTTTCCAGTCTGTTCCATGTGAACAGAGCCCTGTCCTCTCTGCCTACACCTTCAGCCCTGTTCTGCTCTGCCTTGTCCAATGCACCTGCGGTTTCTCTCCGCTCTGTCTTGCCCACCGCTCTGGCGGTTTCTCTCTGCTCTGACTTGCCCACCGCTCCAGCGGTTTCTCTCTGCTCTGACTTGCCCACCGCTCTGGTGGTTTCTCTCTGCTCTGACTTACCAACCGCTCCGGCGGCTTCTCTCTTCTCTGACTTTCCCACCGCTCCGTCGGTTTCTCTCTGCTCTGCCTTGTCCACCGCACCTGCGGTTTCACTCCGTTCTGTCTTGCCCACCACCCTGGTGGTTTCTCTCTGCTCTGACTTACCCACCGCTCCGGCGGTTCCGCTCTGCTCTGCCTTGTCCACCGCACCTGCGGCTTCGCTCCACTCTGTCTATGCCACCGCTCCCGCGGTTTCTCTCTGCTCTGCCTTGTCCACAGCTCCGGTGGTTCCGCTCTGCTCTGCCTTGCCCACCGCACCTGTGGTTTTCGCTCTGCTCTGCTTGCTCACCGTACCAGCAGTTCCTCTCTGCTCTGCCTTGTCCTCCGCTCCGGCGGTTTCACTTTACTCTGCTTGTCTACCGCATCTGCGGCTCTGTACCTGTCTGCCAGTGTGTTCTGGACCCTATCCAGCCTGCGCTCCAACCTGCTAGTACCTCCCTGTCTACACTCCAGCTGTGCTTGCCAGTATCTCGGTGTCTGCACTTCAGCCGTGCTTGCCAGTGCCCACCTGTCTGCATACCAGCCGTGCTTGCCAGTGCCCAACCTGTCTGCATACCAGCCTTGCTTGCCAGTGCCCACCTGTCTGCATAGCAGCCGTGCTTGCCAGTACCCACCTGTCTGCATACCAGCCGTACTTGCCAGTACCCATCTGTCTGTATACCAGCCGTACTTGCCAATACCCACCTGCCTGTTTGCCAGTCTAACCTGCCTGTTCCTGCATTCCCTGGTGTGGGTCAACAACTGTGACCGGGGTCTGACCTGGAGTTGCACCTGGTCATAAACAGTAGAAACCACCCACAAGTGACTGCATTTTGGAATCTAAACTCCTCAAGGATTTTATCAAGGGTTATAGTGAACATTTTGAACCCAGAGGTACGACACAGAAATTGATAACATTAGCTCATCATATTGAATAAATTGTCAATTCCTGCCTCGCATGTTTCACGGTTTTTAGACACCCAAAAATAAACATGCGGGGATCGCTCGTGCATGGCAGGCAATCCCAGTGAGGTTTTTTTGGCAGCGAAAGCATATGGGGCAGAGACTCGTGCATGTCACTCGAGCACCCACAATACTCGGTGCATATCCCAGCACCGGATGCAAACTCAAATAGCGAGCACTTGCGCTCAACACTAGTCACCATATCATCATAATTTTTTTTTCTTTACTTTTGAAAAAATCACAACCCCAGCACAACCTTAACCCTAGCACAATCCTAAACCTAACCCTATCACAACCCTAACCCAATCACAACCATAACCCTAACACAACCGTAACCCTTGTACAACCCTAACCCTAGCACAACCGTAACCCTAACACAACCCTAACCCTAGTGCAACCCTAACCATAGCGCAACCCTAACCCTTGTGCAACTCTAACCTTAACCTTAGCACAACCCTAACCCTAGCACAACCCTAACACTAACTCTAGCACAACCCTAACCCTAACACAACCCTAACCTTAACCCAAGCAGAACCCTAACCCTAACCCCAGCACAACCCTAACCCTAACCCTAGCACAACGCTAACCTTAACTCTAGCAGAAGACTAACCATAACCCAAGCAGAACCCTAACCCTAGCACAACCCTAACCCTAGCACAACTCTGACCCTAACCCTAGCACAACCGTAACCGTAGCACAACCCTAACCCTAGAGTTTATTTTTTAAGCCGTTCCTCATGCGGTATAAGTGAGTAGATGACTTTATTCTTCGGGTCGGTGCGATTACAGCGCTGCCAGATTCATATCAGGTTTTTATGATTAACAGCTGTCACACACTAAAAGACCCTTTTTTTTGCAAAGACTAGTTTTTGCATCCCTATATTTTGAGAGCTATGATTTTTGCATATTTCAGCTGACAGAGTCATTTGATGGATTATTTTTTGCGGGACGAGTTGACGTTTTTATTGACACCATTTTCAGGCACGTGACGTTTTTTGATCACTTTCTATTCCGATTTTTGGGAGGCAGAATAAACAAAAACCAACAACTCAGGAATTGTTTTTTGTTTTTTTTATGCCTTCCGCCTGTGCTAAAATTGATAAGGCAGCGTTATTCTTTGGGTCAGTATATTTTCAGCGGTATCACATGTATATTTTTTTATGTTTTGGTGCTTTTACACAATAAAACTATTTTATTGAAAAAAAATTTCTTTTGCATTGCTTTATTCTGAGAGCTATAACTTTTTTATTTTTTGGCTGATGAAGCTGTATGGCAGCTTGTTTTTTGTGGCACAAGATGACATTTTCAGGGGTACCATTTTTATTTACATTTGTCTTTTTGATCACGTTTTATTCAATTTTTTGTTTGGCAGTATGATGATAAAGCATAGTTTTTTTGCTTTGTTTTTTATTTATATTTTTTACCGTGTTCACTAGAGGGGTTAACTAATAGGATACTTTTATAGGTCAGGTCATTACGAACGCGGTGATACCAAATATGGGTATTTTTATTGTTTTTTTTTCAGAATAATATTTACTCATGGGTAGAATACATTTTTATTTGTTTGGGATTAATTTTTTAATTTTTTTAAAAATATTTTTACCATTTTTTTTTCATTTTGACACTTTTCTTACTTTTACACTTTGTCCCACTATGGGAATTTCCCTTTTTGCAGTCTGACTGGCTGTATAGCATAGGGATGCAGCAGCATATCTATGATATACAGCCTGTCAGCGCTGCACAGGGGAGAAGTTATTTTGATCGTGCACTGTGCATGATCGAAAAGACTTCTTGCTGTCTGGTGAGCTGGATGTCGTCATGACGACATCCAGGTCACCAAGACAACCATCGAGACACAGCTGTTAGAACCCTCCTGTTAGTTTTTTCTATCTTGTGTTTTGCGGTCACGTGACCATCTGCCTATACAGTGCCTACAAGTAGTATTCAACCCCCTGCAGATTTAGCTGGTTTGATAAGATGCAAATAAGTTAGAGCCTTCAAACTGCAAACGAGAGTAGGTTTTATGAACAGAAGCATAAATCTTACAAACCAAAAAGTTATGTTGCTCAGTTGAATTTTATTAAATTTTAAACATAAAAGTGTGGGTCAATTATTATACAACCCCTATGTTTAATATTTTGTGGAATAACCCTTGTTTGCAATTACAGCTAATAATCGTCTTTTATAAGACCTGATCAGGCCGGCACAGGTCTGTGGAGTTATCTTGGCCGACTCCTCCATGCAGATCTTCTCCAAGTTATCTAGGTTCTTTGGGTGTCTCATGTGGACTTTATTCTTGAGCTCCTTCCACGAGTTTTCAATTGGGTTAAGGTCAGGAGACTGACTAGGCCACTCCAACACCTTGACTTTTTCCCTCTTGAACCAGGCCTTGTTTTTCTTGGCTGTGTGCTTTGGGTCGTTGTCTTGTTGGAAGATGAAATTACGACCCATCTTAAGATCCTTGATGGAGGAGCGGAGGTTCTTGGCCAAAATCTCCTGGTAGGCTGTGCTTTCCATCTTCCCATGGATGCGGACCAGATGGCCAGGCCCCTTGGCTGAGAAACAGCCCCACAGCATGATGCTGCCACCACCATGCTTGACTGTAGGGATGGTATTCTTGGGGTCGTATGCAGTGCCATCCAGTCTCCAAACGTCACGTGTGTGGTTGGCACCAAAAATCTCGATCTTGGTCTCATCAGACCATAGAACCGTGAACCAGTCTGTCTCAGAGTCCTCCAAGTGATCATGAGCAAACTGTAGACGAGCCTTGACATGACGCTTTGCAAGTAAAGGTACCTTACGGGCTCGTCTGGAACGGAGACCATTGGGGTGGAGTACGTTACTTATGGTATTGACTGAAACCAATGTCCCCACTGCCATGAGATCTTCCCGGAGCTCCTTCCTTGTTGTCCTTGGGTTAGCCTTGACTCTTCGGACAAGCCTGGCCTCGGCACGGGAGACCACTTTCAAAGGCTGTCCAGGCCGTGGAAGGCTAACAGTAGTTCCATAAGCCTTCCACTTACAGATGATGCTCCCAACAGTGGAGACAGGTAGGCCCAACTCCTTGGAAAGGGTTTTGTACCCCTTGCCAGCCTTGTGACCCTCCACGATCTTGTCTCTGATGGCCTTGGAATGCTCCTTTGTCTTTCCCATGTTGACCATGTCTGAGTGCTGTTCACAAGTTTGGGGAGGGTCTTAAATAGTCAGAAAAGGCTGGCAAAAGAGATCTTTAATCCACACATGTGAAGCTTATTATTCTTGGTGCCTGAACTACTTCTTAATACTTTAGGGGGACCAAACAGAATTCTTGTGGTTTGAGGGGTTGAATAATAAATGACACTCTGAATTAACTTTTAACGTTTTAAAAAAAAAATAATAAAAATAACAAAAACAAAATTTGCTGCAGTGCATTTCCCACTTCCAGGCTGATCTACAGTACAAATGTCACAATGCCAAGTTAATTCCGCATGTGTCAACCAGCTAAATCTGCAGGGGGTTGAATACTACTTGTAGGCACTGTATATTCCAGCTTCGCCCTCCTGGCTTTGCTGGACTTCAGTGTTGTTTGACTGTTTTGCTAGCCTGGTGCTTCGGTGCCTATCTCTGTCAGTTTACTTGGTCCTCTTGGACGTCTAGTACTTTTTGTCAGTTTGTCTTTTGAGTTCTGCAACAATTTCTGTTTAGGAGGTGTCCCATTTTTGTCCCAGTCCTTAGTTCTTTTAGTGACCCCTTCCTTAATTCTCTAGGTCTTGATTCAGACTAGCCGAGGACGAAGGCGGGTCTGTTCACTAGGAACAGGCAGCCCGCTACATCGCAGGGATTCAGCTTAGTCTAAGGCTGTGTGCCCACGTAGCATTTTTCAAGCGTATATGCTGTGGAATTTCCGCAGCGTAAACGCTTGAAAAACGCATGTATATCCGCACCCCATGGTCCCCAATGGGATTCCGCAAGTTCTATGCACATGCTGCGGATTTTTCCGCAGCGTTTATGCCGCGTTCAAAAATCCGCAGCATGTCATTTAATTTTGCGTTTCCGCAAGCGTAATTGCCTTTGTCCAATGCATAAAAAACGCAAGGCAATTCCGCATGTGGAAAACGCGTGATAAACGCGCGAAAAATGCGCGATAAACGCGTGCGGAATTCCGCATGCGTTTTTCCGGGAGAGGACTTGCATTTATGCAGCAGAAATTTTCTGCTTCATAAATGCAACGTGGGCACATAGCCTTACTGTAGGGACAGCTTTCACCTATATTTCCTTAGTTCGTGTTGCAGATCATAACAGTAAGTCCAGCCCAAAAAAGCTAAAAGGAAAGAAATTCGGGGATCAGAATGATTTCCCTCCAGGAGTTGGCTCAACGCCTGCAGGGATTGTCTCTGGAGGTGGCCGAGCTTCAGCAACACGTGATTAGCTGTCCTGGAGCACATTTTGTGGAACCAAAGGTAGGACTGCCTGATGTTTTTTAATGATAAACAGCAAGATTTTTTTTCCTTTAAAAATGCTTGATTGTTATATTTTCATTTGAGACCAAGATCCTCTGGGAATGAAACACAGCGCATTGGTTTTATTATGTCACTTTTGCGCAAAGAACAACAGGGTCGGGTCTTTTCTCTCCAGCCTAATGATCCGTGTTTAAGTACTTTAAAGAATTTTTTTCTGCTATGGGGCTATTATATGATGATCCTGATCGAATCTCATCTGCTGAATCAGAACTTAGATGTTTAAATCAGGGATCAGATGATGTTGAAAATTATTGCACACACTTCAGGAGATGGGCTTCAGAAGTTAAGTGGAATGATTCGGTGCTGAGATGTTTATTTCTTGCTGGTCTGAGTGAAAGGGTTAAGGATTTTCTAAATGCATTCCCTGCACCTGAGACTCTGCAGGAAACTATGCAGTTAGCTGTTCGTATAGACAGGAGACTGAGGTGCAGGCCCAATGAGGTAAAGACTCCTGTAATGTCAGGTCCTAGTCCACAGAAAATCAGCTCTGATGGTGGGGAACCAATGGAGGTTGGGGGGATGTCAATCCGCTCTTAGGAAAAAGACCGGAGGTTCGCCGAGTGATTGTGTCTTTATTGTGGTAAAGCTGGCCATTTGATTAAGTATTGTGAGCGTCGTTTAAGTAAAGAAAAAAAAAAGGTCAGTTACGCCCGTATAGCTTGTTTATGCTCTGCAAGAGTTTTTCTTTCTGGGAGTACTACTCTGCAGGGAGATTTGATTGAATTTCAGGTATTTGTGGATGGTGGTTCAACACTTAATGTGATTGATAAAAGGTTTTTGGAAAACCTTAAATTGAAATCCAAACCTTTGTCATCACCTATTTCTGTGGTTGCAATTGATAACACTCCTTTGAAATGTATTATTCACAAGACTGCTGCATTTCCTCTCACTATCAATGGAGTTCACCAAGAAATTTTTGACTTGGTTGTGTTGGATAATTTACCCTCTCCAGTTGTTCTAGGATTGCCTTGGTTAAAACTGCACAATCCTTTATTGGACTGGTCTACTAATGTGATTAAGTCTTGGAGTCCGAAGTGCTAAGATAAATGTTGTAATGGTTACATTGCGGCTGTGGAAAAAGTGGAATTTCCTGTACCTATTCAAGATTTTTGGAGGGTTTTTTCGGAGGAGGAGTCGCAAGTTTTACCTCCTCATAGGGATTATGATTGCGCCATTGAGTTTGTTCTGGGTGCTACTCTTCCCAAAAGTCGCCTGTTTAATCTGAATATCCCTGAAAGAAAGGCCTTGGAGGAGTACATACAGACTAGCCTGGCTGCTGGTCACATTGGACCTTCTAAGTCGCCTGTGGCAGTTGGATTCTTCTTTGTTAAAAAACGGATGGCGGTTTAGGTCCATATCTGCATTTTCGTGAAATAAATAAGATTACCATACGCAATTCCTACCCATTACAGTTAATTTCTGACTTGTTTAACCAGTTAGTGGGAGCCAAGTGGTTCTCCAAAATTAATCTCCGGGGGGCATACAATTTGTTACGTGTGAAGGAGGGTGATGAATGGAAAACTGCTTTTAACACTCCTGTAGGTCATTTTGAGAATCTGGTGATGCCTTTTGGTCTTACCAATGCACCTGCATTTTTTCAGATCCTTATTAATGACATCCTGAGTCCTCTGATTGGTAAGAATGTGGTTGTGTATTTGGATGACATTTTGATTTATTCACCAGATCTGGAGTCCCATTGGCAGAGTGTACATGAAGTTTTGCAGTTATTGGGTGATACTCTTTGCTAAGCTGGAGAAATGTGAGTTCGCTGTGCAGAAAATTAGTTTTTTGGGCTACTTTGTCTCCAGCGAGGGCTTTGAGATGGACCCTGTGAAGGTTCAGGCTGTGCAGGAATGGCCTAGGCCTATTGGTTTGAAATCTATACAGAGATTTTTGAGTTTTGCCAACTATTACAGGAAATTCATTAAGAATTTTTCTGTAGTTGTTAAAACTCTAACTGATCTCACCAGGAAAGGTGCGAAAACGGCCCAGTTGACTACTGAGGCCATTGAAGCGTTTGAGTATCTCAAAGAGAGGTTCAGTTCTGCCCCTATCCTTGTGCAGCCTGATGAGACCAAGCCTTTTTAGGTCGAGGTCGATGCTTCATTGGTGGGGGTCGGAGCAGTTTTGTCTCAGGAGAACAAGGGTGGAGTACATCCTCTTGCCTTCTTTTTGAAAAAATTTTAGGAAACCGAACTGAATTATGATGTTGGAAATTGGGAGTTTCTGGCTATTAAACTCGCGTTTGAACATTGGCGTCATCGTTTGGAAGGCGCTAGATTTCCTATTCAGGTTTTCACAGATCATAAGAATTTGATCTATCTGGATGCTGCCAAGCGTTTGAATGCCCGTCAAGCTAGGTGGGCACTTTTTTTTTCACGGTTTCATTTTTCTGTTACCTATATTCCTGGTACTAAGCATGTTAAAGCCAATGCTTTATCTCGCAGCTTCTCTCCTCTGGTCGGTGCCGAGGAGGAGGAGAGTATTTTACAGAAAGGAGTTGTGGTGGCGGCGTTGGACTCCGTTTTGGAGAATGGGATTCTGAAAGCTCAAGATGATGCTCCATCTAACACTCCCCATGGGAGGTTGTTCGTGCCTAGAGCCTTTAGGAGAGATTGTTTGTGGAGTTTCATGAGTCTCTGTTGGCAGATCAGCCAGGAATTTCGGAGACTAAGAGACCTATAAGTCACAATTTTTGGTGGCCTGGATGGCAGAAGGAAGTCATCAAGTGGGTGCGTCAGTGTACTGTGTGCGCTAGGTGAAAGGCTTCACATACTCCTGGTGCGGGGTTGCTTTGCCCTCTGGAGGTTCCTAGTGCGCCTTGGACTCATCTCACTATGGATTTTATTACTGATCTTCCTGTGTCCGAGGGTTTTACAGTCATCTGAGTGGTCGTGGACCATTTTAGTAAGATGTGTCATTTGGTTCCATTCATTAAGTTGCCCTGCGCCAAGACTCTCGCTAAGGTGTTTGTTAAGGAGATTGTCAAGCTCCATGGCATTCCCACGGATATTGTTTCTGATAGAGGACCTCAGTTTGTGGCTCGCTTTTGGCGTGCTTTTTGTGACAGGCTGGGAGTCCATTTATCGTTTTCGTCTGGTTATCATCCTGAGTCTAATGGACAGACTGAAAGAAAGAACCAGGATGTTGAACAGTTTTTGCGTTGTTTTGTGACGGACAATCAAGAGGTGTGGTCGGAGTTTCTGCCTCTCGCAGAATTTGCTCTTCACAATCATACATCCTCCTCTGCTGGGTGTTCTTTTTTTGTTGTACTGGGAGACATCCGTCTTTTGGTTCGTTCTCCAAATTGGGGTCGGCGGTGCCAGAGGAGGAGAACTTTTCCGGTGATTTGGAAAGAGTTTGGACTAATGTACATTGTAACCTTCAAAAGGCTAACAAAAAGTCCAAGAAGTATTTTGACAGGAAACGTAAAGAGGTTTTGTTTACAGTGGGTGACATGGTTTGGTTGTCTTAAAAACTGGGTCCTAAGTTTGTGGGTCCATTTAAAGTGCTTCAGGTAGTTAACCAGTCAGCTGTTAGGTTGGATGTCCCTACTTCCTGGAAGATTAAGTCTGTATTTCATGTTTCCTTGTTGAAAAAGGCTGATGTATCTGATAGGGATGCCACTATCACAGTTCCTCCTGTGGTGGAAGACGGCAAATATGAAATTTCATGCATCTTGCATTCTAGATGGCATAGAGGGAGATTACAGTATCTTGTCTCCTGGAAGGGTTTCGGTCACGAAGACAACTCCTGGGATAATGTCTCTGCTCCTAGGCTTGTTGAAGCTTTCCACAGGAGGTTTCCGGATAGGCCTGGGTCTGGAGGATCAGCTGACACCTGGTGGCGATTGCACCCACACAGCCTCTGTGAGGGCAAAATCGCCAGGGCGTACTAATACGTATCTGGCCCATAAGGCCCAGAGCACAGATACATATTAATACACCCCATGTCAGAAAGGGGTTAAAATGTACTGGAAAAAAGTGAAAAGTTTTCCTAGTGTTGTGAAACAAAAGCTTGCTCATGCCTTGTTTTTAGAGTTTTGTTTTTATGGCATTATGACATTCATTGTAAAAACTACCTGTCATCATAATTCACCATGTTAGTAAAAGTACGGCTTTAATAATCTTGTAAAAAAAAATTTTAAGTGCAGAAAAAACATTTTTTTGGAGGGTAAGCTGACATTTTTATTGATACCATTGTGCAATGAATGAAATGTTTTGATATATTTTTATTGTGGTTTTTTTTTGGGGGGAGGGGGTAGTGATGACTGAAAAACTTCAATTCTGGTGGAATTTTAAGGCATTTACATTATGGGTTAATTTTTATTTTATGGACGTAGTGATATCACATTTGTTTCCTTTTTTACTTCTTTGTTTTATAACTGAGAAAAGAGTGGTAATTTAAATTTTTATATATTTAAACACTTTTTACTTTAGTTTTTAGTCCCCTAGGGGGCTTTTATACTCAAAGAAAGAAAAGTTCCCAAAAACTTATATACCCATAGACTAATAACATAATATAAGAAAACAATATAACTGTACATGATTAAAAACAAATAAAAATAGCACGAGCAATGGTCACAGCAACCATTATTACATAATTAAAGCATAAATACAAAATTGATGAGCTAAAAAGCAGTAAAATTCTACAAACAATATTAGGTTACAACCATAAAATGGCAGAAGGGTAATAAACAGGGCTAGAGCAAACAGTAAAGGGCAATATATAAAAAAAATGCAACAAACCAAAATTAATTATTCACCAATCTGAGACATAAAATCATAAAATAGTTGAACCACCATACCACTCCGACAGGGGTTTCATCATCAGCCTTCTACATTAGAGACTTAAATCTTCATTATTTGTTCAATATACTGTAACACCACATTACTATAATCTACATGGGCAAAAAATGGTGCTGGCTTTACAAACTTTAACGGGCCTGCTTCTGCCATTGGAACTCATTGGCAACCTACAATTGTAGCGCAGGGTATAATGGATGCCCAAAACAGAACAGTTCCTGGAGATTATAGTGGCTATTAAGGTTTTAAACAACAGCAACTGGAATTAACTCTGTTTTTAGCGAATGTCTGTCATGTGAGCAATGGGCTCAGGATTAGTGATGAGCGAGCATGCTCGCCACTGCTCGGTACTCGCCCGAGGATCTCAGTACTCTAGATGCTCGGAGCTCGCCGAGTACTTGCGCAATGCTCGGGCGGGAGCTCGGGTACCCGTCCTGCATGTTTGGCTCTATATAGAGCATCAATCATGCAGGGATTGTCTGCCACTCACTGTAAAGTCACAGCCATGGTGGTTGTGGCATTACAGTGATTGCCCAAATCGATGGGAACAGTGCTCACAGTGAAACATGAAAAGCCGGCAATCCATCAGCGGCATACACCGGTACCCGACATTTTAGAACAGAAAGAATAGAGCATCACACATAGATTAGATAGATAGAAACATGTCAGTCACATATATAATAAGTACAGTGACAGTGTTGGTTACTGTACTTGCTATTTAGTGTTAAAATAAAGGATTTATTAAAAAAAATAATAATAGTGTTTTCAATGCACCCGTCTCTTTAAAAAAGCCGGCCGGCAATTCATCAGCGGCATACACCGGTAAAATAAAGGATTTATTAAAAAAAAATTGGTGTGGGGTTCCCCGTAAGTTTTGTCAGATGCATGAATTACAACTTTTCATTCAAAAAAAAATTGTAAAAATTAGATATATTTGGCCAAAGTGATAGCAACAAAGCAACAAGCAAACCTGACTTCAGAAATTCCATCCTTTGTGTTCCCTGGCCTTTAATCCTTTTCCAACTTGTGATATACATGTATATCACACATTGGATGCCAATGTATTCTGCTAGCTCAGAACCTGAGCACGTTACACAGATCCTGAGTAGTGATGAGCGAGCACTAAAATGCTCGAGTGCTCGAAGCTCAGGTCAAGCACATTGGAATACTCGGGTGCTCGACCAGAACAAGGAGCCCAATGTAAGTTGACGTGGGGTCCTCCTATTTTAATAGCTAGCAAAGGCTAGGCAGACAGCTGGGGGCTGATATTAATAGCCCAGGAAGGGTGCCATGAATATTGGCCCCCTCCCAGGCTAGAAACACCGGCCATCAGCTGCCCCAGAAACGGCGCATCCATAGGATGCTCCAATTCTGGCACTTAGCCTCGCTCTTCCCACTGCCCTGTAGGGGTGGCAGTGGGATAATAGGGTTGGGGTTGATATCAGCTTATAATGCCAGCTGACATCAAGCCCAGTTTAGTAATGGAGAGGCGTCTATAAGCCACCCCCCATTACTAACCCCATAGTCAAAGTTAAAAAAAAACACAAACACCCAGAATAAAGTCCTTTAATTGAAATAAACACACAATTCTTTAATGTTCTAAATTAAACCATACTTACCATCACGCCCATTCCAGCTGAAGCCAACGATCTCCTGTAATAAAAATAAAATAATAAACCAACCTCATCCTTACCTTTCCATGGTTCACAGGATGGCTCCAGCTCTGCTACATTCACATGACAGGCTGGATCACAGCCGAAAGCTGCCATCCAGCTTGCCATGCCGCAGACACTGAGAAGCTCCTCAGTGAAGCTCCTCAGTGTCTGGCTGTGACAGCATCCAGATGAGCCAAGTTCATGTCCAATGAACTCAGCTCACCTCATGCACGTCACTGACAGCGTGGGAGAAATCTCCTGCGCATGCGCTGCTGGCAAATGACATCACCGCTTGAACAGAATTCCCCCATGCTGGGATGGCATTGAGATGACAGGCTGGATCGCAGCTGAGCGTTGCCATCCAGCATGCCATCCTTCATAGACACTGCAGAGCGTAGGCATGCCAGTACATGATAAGGTAAAAACCAATGGTGTTTTTCAAAAGCACAACTCGTCCTTAAAAAAACAAGCCCTTACAAGGCAATATTAACCAAAAAATAAAAAAGTTATGACTCTGGGAAGAAGGGAAGCAAAAAAAAAAAAAGCAAAAAAGGATTTTCCAGATCAGTGCAAGTGCAGCGATTCCAAACTTCAACAGTTTTTTTTCTGTAAAAAAAAACCCGAACCATTTGGTTCATGATGTTATTTTTCAAGACCCATAACATTTTTAGTTCTCCTTCAATGAAGCTCCATGGGGGCTTTTTTTGCATGGTGAGTTAAAGCTTGTCTTCATACTAATTTGGGGTACATATGACATTTTTAGCACTTTTTATTGCATTTTTTAGTGAGAGGAGTGGTGACGGAAAAATACAATTCAGTAATTTTTAACCGATGTGATGATTAAAAATGCATAGCTAGATAGATAGATAAATAGATAGGTTTTTTATTTATTTATTTTGATAGGCAGGAAAGTGGCGGTCATTTAAATCTTTATATATTTTTTATAATATTTAAACAAAAATTTACTTTGATACCTAATTCTTAAGTCTTTTTAGGGTACTGGAACCTTTCATCATCTGATCCCTTAAACAATATACTGCAGTATCACGGTATTGCAGTATGTTGGATAAATCCCAAATAGAGATGAGCGAATGTTTCAATATTTGATTAGGATTACGATCGCCGAATTTGCAATGTACACCGATTTATTCGTCGAACGTTACCGAATGCCATAGGATTCAATGGGGGGGACAAAAAAACGCATATTGGGCAGCTTCAAACGGGCCCAAAAGCTGCCAAAACACATCAAATTAGGGGTAGACACATGGATAGTGCCATCAATTCACCCTAAGTACTATAATTATTATTACTATTACAGCAACATTTATTCCGTTCCGCTTTACATGTGAAAAGGAGTCACAGTCGGTAACTCATCGACTGGTACAAGAGGAGAAAGGACCCTGCCCGCGAGGGCGCACTAACAATCTAAAAGGGATGGGGGAGGATACTTTAGGTCAGGGTACAGCAAGTCGTGCTGCAGTATGCTGGATCGAGGATTACCGCAGATTGTACGCTTGTCACAAGAAGTGGTTCTTTAGCTTCTTTTTCAAGGTTTGCACTGTAGGTGAGAGTCTGATGTGTTGGGGTACACAGTTACACATTAGTGGAGATGCACGGGCCAAATCTTGTATAGATCGTGACAAGAAGAAATAAGAGGGAAGAAGAGAAGGAGATTTTGGAAGGATGGGAGGTTGCCTGCAGGTAACTAGTACAGGGAGACTAGGTCACACATGTATGGAGGAGACAGATTTTCGATGGCTTGTATGCCAAAGTTAGGCTTTTCAACTAGAGTCTCCAGGCAACAGGGAGCCAGCGCAGGGATTGACAGAGGGGAAGCCTGGGAATAGCGGGGTGACAGGTGGATTAATCGGCCAGCACAGTTTAGGATAGATTGGAGAGGTGCGAGAGTGGTTGAACGGAGGCCACAGAGCAGGAGCTTGTAGTAGTCGAGACGGGAGCTGATGAGGGCGTGCACTGGTGTTTTTCTACATTCATGGTTGAGGAATTTGCGGATCCCCGAGATACTTTGGAGTTGGAGTCAGCAGCAAGTGGAAACGGCTTGGATCTGACGTTTGAAGGACAGATCAGAGACAAGGACTGGGGAGAGTGGGCAGCCATTCACATTGATGGATAGGTCAGTTGGGGGGCAGTGAATGAGATAGTGGAAAGATGGTGCATTCTGTTTTATCCATGTTAATTTTCACAAATCTAGCAGAGAAAAAAGATGAAATATAGAACACACATTGAGGGATTCTGATTAGTAAAGAGGTGATATCCGGCCCAGAGAGGTAGATCTGTGTGTCATCAACATAGAGGTGATACTGAAAGCCGGGAGACCATGAGCTGTCCAAGGTCGAAGGTGTAGATGGAGAAGAGCCTGGGTCCTACAACTGAACCTTAGGGGACACCGACACATAGGGGGTGAGCTAAGGAGTTGGTATGTGAGTGGGAGACACTAAATGTCCTGTTGGATAGGTATGAAAAGATCCAAGAGAGGGCCAAGTCTGTGATGCCAAGAGATGAGAGTCTGTAGTAAGAGGGTATGGTCTACTGTGTCTAAGGCAGATGACAGGTCTAGGAGGAGGAAGATAGAGTAGTCTGGCTTGGATTTGGCAGTTAGTAGATCATTGGTGACTTTAGTCAGGGCAGTTTGAATGTAATGGTGAGGTCAGAAGCCTAATTGTAAGTGGTCAAAGAGGGAGCAGGAGGAGAGGAGGGAGGACAGTTCAAAATAGATGTGTTAATCCAGTGGTTTGGAGGCATAGGGGAAGAAGTGAGATGGGGCAATAGCTAAACATTGGATGGGTCAAGGGAGGGCTTTTGGAGGATGGGTTTGATCGAGGTATTTTTAAATCATGATGGGAAGATGTCAGTTGTTAATGACAGGTAGAAGAGGAGGGTTAGGCTTTGGATGAAGACTATGGTACGGTTTGGAATGAGGTGAAATGGTATTAGGTCAAGTTCACAGGTGGTGAGATGTGATTTGGAGAGTAAAGATGATCTTCTGTGATGGCGGAGAAGCTGGTTTTGGAGGAGGAGAATTGAGTCGTTATGAGAAGGGTCTGTTGGGACTTTAAGCAAAAGCTTTGCTATGTTGTCAATCTTCTGCTTGTAGAATGAGGCTAAGTCTACAGCGGAGATGAGCGGAGATGAGAGGAGAGGGAGGGGGAGCTGGTGGACAGAGGAGGGACTTGAATGTACTGAATAGCTGTTTAGGGTTGTGAGACACGTATGATATGAGTGATGAGAAGTATGTTTGTTTTGCTGCAGTGAGCAGTTGTGCAGTATTTTGAAAACTTCTGTTACTGGACTCTACTCCGTTTCTTTGGCAGTAGCACAGCGGTACGCCTTGCAGATGAGGGGCAGGAAGAACATGTGCTTCAGTAGATGACAAGCGCTGCATAAAGTGGCTTCTGCTCCTCTTCCTTCAACTTAACACACAGTACAGTCCTCAGAGGTGGCACCCCAATTACCCTTGTTTTCACCAACGTCACAACTCTCCAACCGGTCAACTGACTATGGGAAAGCACAGATGGGCGAGTCTATAGAGCTGTTCACACATTCTACTTGTTATGATAGGCTACAAGCACTAAGGAAAGACAGGAGATCTGTCCCTACAATAGAACTAAGCTAGATCCCTACGATGTAACGGGGAACCTGATCCTGCAATCAGACCCGCTAAAGTCCTCAGCTAGTCTGAACGAAGACCTATAGATGTGAGGAAGGGATCCCTACAAGAACTAGGGACTGGGAGAAAGATGAACACCTCCTAGCAGAAATTGTAGCAGTAAAAAGACAAACACACAACATAGAACATAAAGGTCAAAAGACCTAGCTAAACTGGCTGAGAAAGGTTACAAAGCACGTGGCTAGTTTAAGAGTAGAAATTACAATGTAGTCCAGCATGGCCAGAAGGGCGGAGCAGGATTAAATAGGCAAAAAGTTCATGTGACCAGCAAAATAGAAAAAACCTAACAGGAGAGTTCTAACAGTACCCCCTCTTCCATGAGGATCCTCTGGATCCCCTAGGCCCAGGCTTTTCAGGAAACCTCTTGTGAAACGCTCTGACAAGTCTGGAAGCAGAAACATCATCCGCCCTCACCCATGAGTTATCCTCGGGACCGAAACCCTTCCAAGCGACGAGATACTGCAAACTCCCCCTATATTGTCTAGAATTAAGGATGCGGGAAATTTCATATTCCCCATCCTCCACCACCGGAGGAACAGTGGCAGTGGCGTCTCTATCTGATACATGAGCTTTTTTCATTAGAGAAACATGAAACACCGGATTAATCTTCCAGGAGGAAGGAACCTCCAACCTAACAGCAGATTGGTTAACTACCTGAAGCACCATAAAGGGCCCTACAAACTTGGGACCCAATATTTTAGAAGGAATCTTCAACCGCAGATTCTTAGAGGATAACCAAGCCATGTCACCAACCGTAAACAAAACCTCTTGACGTTTCCTGTCAAAGAACCTCTTAGATTTTTTGTTAGCCTCCTGAAGATTACCACGCACATCCGTCCAAACTCTCTCCAAATCACCGGAAAAACTCTCCTCCTCAGGCACAGCCGATACCAATTTGGAGAATGACCCAAAAGACGGATGTCTCCCAGAACAACAGAAAAAAGGCGAACACCCAGCAGAAGAGGATGTATGGTTGTTAAAAGCAAATTCAGCAAGCGGCAGAAACTCAGACCACCCCTCTTGATTGTCTGCCACAAAACAACGCAAGAACTGCTCAACATCCTGATTCTTCCTTTCTGTCTGGCCATTAGACTCAGGATGATATCCAGATGAAAACGACAAATGAACTCCCAACCTGTCACAAAAGGCACGCCAAAAACGAGCCACAAACTGAGGTCCCCTATCAGAAACAATGTCAGTAGGAACACCATGGAGTCTGACAATTTCCTTGACAAAGGCCTTAGCGAGTGTCTTAGCGCAGGGCAGTTTGATGAAGGGAACCAAGTGACACATCTTGCTAAAACAGTCCACGACCACCCAGATGACCGTGAAACCCTCAGAGTAGGGAAGGTCAGTAATAAAGTCCATAGCCAGATGTGTCCAAGGTGCACTAGGAACCTCCAGAGGGCAAAGCAACCCCGCAGCAGGAGTATGAGAAGACATAGATCTAGCACACACAGTACATTGATGCACGCACTTAATGACTTCCTTCTGCCATCCAGGCCACCAAAAACTGCGACCCACAAGTCTCTTGGTCTCAGAAATTCCTGGATGACCTGCCAACCGAGACTCATGACACTCAACAAACAAATCTCACCTAAAGGTCCTAGGCACAAACAAACTCCCATGGGGAGTGTTAGATGGGGCATTCTCCTGTGCTTTAAGAATCTCATCTTCCAAAACGGAGTCCAATGCAGCAATCACAACACTTTCTTGTAAAATGCTCTCCTCCTCCTCAGCACCGACCTTGGGAGAAAAGCTACGAGACAACGCATCAGCTTTAACATTCTTGGTACCCGGGATGTAAGTAACGGAAAAATTAAACCGCGAAAAAAAAGTGCCCACCTAGCCTGACGGGCATTCAAGCGCTTGGCAGCATCAAGACAGATCAGATTTTTATGATCAGTGAAAACCTGAATGGGAAATACAGCACCTTCCAAGAGATGACTCCAGTGTTCAAGTGCGAGTTTAATAGCCAGCAATTCCCGATTACCAATATCGTAATTAAGTTCAGTCTCAGAAAATTTTTTTGAAAAAAAGGCACAGGGATGTACTCCATCCTTGTTTTCCTGAGACAACACCGCACCGACGACCACAGAAGAAGCATCAACCTCAACCAAAAACGGCTTAGTCACATCAGGCTGCATAAGGATGAGGGCAGAGCAGAACCTCTCCTTTAGAAACACAAACGCTTTAATGGCCTCAGTAGTCCACTGAACCGTATTAGCACCTTTCCTGGTGAGATCGGTCAGTGGTTTAACAATAATAGAAAAATTTTTAATGAATTTTCGGTAACAATTGGCGAAATCCAAAAACCTCTGGATCGAGTTCAAGCCAATAGGCCTAGGCCATTCCTGCACAGCTTGAACTTTCACCAGGTCCATCTCAAAGCCCTCGCTGGAGATAATGTAGCCCAAAAAAATAATTCTCTGTACAGCGAACTCACATTTCTCTAGCTTAGCAAAAAGCGAATTGTCAATTAATAACTGTAATACCTCACGTACGCTCCGCCAATGAGACTCCAGATCAGGTGAATCAATCAAAATGTCATCCAAATACACAACCACATTTTTGCCAATCAAAGGTCTAAGGATGTCATTAATAAGATTCTGAAAAAATGCTGGTGCATTGGTAAGACCAAAAGGCATAACCAGATTCTCAAAATGACCCACAGGAGTGTTAAAAGCAGTCTTCCATTCATCACCGTCCTTCATGCGCAACAAATTGTATTCCCCCCGGAGATCAATTTTAGAGAACCACTTGGCCCCCACTAACTGGTTAAACAAATCAGGAATCAATGGCAGTGGGTAGGGATTATGTACAGTAATTTTATTAATCTCGCGAAAGTCCAGACAAGGACGTAAACCGCCGTCCTTTTTTTTAACAAAAAAAAAATCCAACAGCCACAGGTGACTTAGAGGGTCTGATATGACCGGCGGCCAAGCTCGTCTGTATGTATTACTCCAAAGCCTTTCTCTCAGGAATAGTAAGATTAAATAAACGACTTTTAGGAAGAGTCACTCCAGGGACAAATTCAATGGTACAATCATAGTCTCTATGGGGAGGCAAAATTTGCGACTTCTCCTCAGAAAAAACTTTCCAAAAATCCTGAATAGGTACAGGTAATTCCCCTTTATCCAAAGCAGAAATGCGCCCATTACAACACTTGTCATAACACTTCGGGCTCCAGGACTTAATTTCATTAGTAGACCAATCCAGTACAGGATTGAGCAATTTTAACCAGCGTAACCCGAAAATTACTGGAGAAGGCAAATTATTTAATACTACCAAATGCAAATTTTCTTGGTGAATACCATTAATAGTGAGGGGAAATTCATAAACCTTGTGAGTAACACATTTCAAGGGAGAGCCATCGACAGAAACCACGGCAATAGGGGATGACAAAGGTTTGGGGTTTAATTTATGTTTTTCCAAGAATCCCCCATCAATCACATTCAGAGTAGAACCACAATCCACAAATACCCGAAATTCAATTAATTCTTCCTGAGCTGCAGTAGTAGCAGAAATAAATACCCCCTTACTGTTTAAACAGGCTATACGGGCGTAACTGACCTTTTTTTTTTTTTTCCTTTGTTCATACGAAGCACACAATTCTTAATGAAATGGTCAGATTTTCCGCAATAAAAGCACAAACCTTCAGAAAACCTGCGATCTTTTTCCTGAGAGCGGGGTGACATCGTCCCAATCTCCATCGGCTCTCCAATGACAGTACAGACCCTCTCAAGACTCGGAGCTGACATGGCAAAGGATTTACTCTCATTAACCCTTGCACGCAGTCTCCTGTCCACCCGTATAGCTAATTGCATTGCCTCCTGCAAGTTTCCAGGTGTAGGATAAGCAATAAGCAGATCCTTAACCCTTTCACCTAGCCCAGCAAGAAACAAACTTTTCAGAGCTGAATCGTTCCACCCCACCTAAGCAGACCACCGACGGAAGTGAGTACAATAATTTTCCACATTACCTGATCCCTGTCTCAAAAGTCTCAATTCCGTCTCAGCTGATGAGACACGATCAGGATCATCATACAACAACCCCAAAGCAGAAAAAAAACTATCCACTGATCTAAAGCACGGATCACTATTTTGGAGAGAAAAGGCCCATCCCTGAGGTTCTTTGCGCAAAAGTGACATTATGAACCCTATGCGCTGTGATTCATCACCAGAGGATCTGGATCTCAAACAAAAATGCAATAAACAAGCATTTTTAATGGAAAAAAAATCTTGTTGTTCACCAAAAAATAAATCAGGCAATCGTACCTCAGGCTCCACAAAATGCACTCCAGAACAGCTACTCACGTGTTGTTGGAGCTCGGCCACCTCCAGAGAGAGTCCCTGCAGGCGTTGAGCCAAATCCTGAACCGACACCATGATGGAAACTGGAGGTCTTTCCTTAGAGATATTTTTGGGCTGGACTTACTGTTATGATAGGCTACAAGCACTAAGGAAAGACAGGAGATCTGTCCCTACAATAGAACTAAGCTAGATCCCTACGATGTAACGGGGAACCTGATCCTGCGATCAGACCCACTAAAGTCCTCAGCTAGTCTGAACGAAGGCCTATAGATGTGAGGAAGGGATCCCTACAAGAACTAGGGACTGGGAGAAAGATGGACACCTCCTAGCAGAAATTGTAGCAGTAAAAAGACAAACACACAACATAGAACATAAAGGTCAAAAGACCTAGCTAAACTGACTGAGAAAGGTTACAAAGCACCTGGCTAGTTTAAGAGTAGAAATTACAATGTAGTCCAGCATGGCCAGAAGGGCAGAGCAGGATTAAATAGGCAAAAAGGTCATGTGACCAGCAAAATAGAAAAAACCTAACAGGAGAGTTGTAACACTACTCTTGGGCATCAGAGGTCTGATCGAAAGCATCACAGACTGAAGAGGGGGAAAGCATGAGTAGCGATGCCCAAAAATCTTTTCAGTTGATCGGGGCCCGGACGAAGTAGGGTCCGAGAAGAATCCAAATCCTCATCACCAGACATTAACCCCTGGGGGTGGGCATGGAAGGGTTGGAGAAATAAATAAATACACACCCGAACAAGGAGAATTAAACTAACATACAACAGGGATTGGAGAACTAAACTACTAAACAGCTAAAGTTGGAGAATGAAACAAATACACACCAGAACATGGAGTACTAAACTAATACACTGCTCAAAAAATAAAGGGAACACTTAAACAACAGAATATATCTCCAAGTGAATCAAACTTCTGTGAAGTCAAACTGTCCACTTAGGAAGCAACACTGATTGGCAATCAATTTCACATGCTGTTGTGCAAATGGAATAGACAATAGATGGAAATTATTGGCAATTATCAAGACACCCTCAATAAAGGAGTGTTTCTGCAGGTGGGGACCACAGACCACATCTCAGTACCAATGCTTTCTGGCTGATGTTTTGGTCACTTTTGAATGTTGGTTGTGCTTTCACACTCGTGGTAGCATGAGACGGACTCTAAAACCCACAGAATTTGCTCAGGTAGTGCAGCTCATCCAGGATGGCACATCAATGCGAGATGTGGCAAGTAGAGATGAGCGTTGTTCTACTCGAACTGTTCGCCAATCTCAAATTCGAGCTGTTTTGGGCGGTGTTCGAGCCGTTCGGCGAACACGAACGATTTGAGAAAAATTCGGCTGTTCGAGGTTATGTTCGATAACTGTTCGTGCACCAAAATCATAACTGGATTTTTTCTCAGTAATGATGAAAATTAATGTTAATACGCAGTTTGAGTGTACAGCGGGGTGGGGGGAGGGGCAGGGGATGGATCTCTGCAGGAATAATGAAGAGCGAAGTGCTTTTTTCACACAAGCAAGGGCATGTGTCATTGGCAGTGTATGTCACATGTCCTTGCCCTATAAAACCAAGCCATTTTCCCCATCGCCACCATTTTCTCAGTGCTGCAGCTGCGTGTTAGACGGCACCGCTGTTGCTGTGTGCGCTATACCTTGTTAATTTCAAGCCAATTTTCGCACAAATCTACAGATAGCTTGGGAGTAGGGAATAGTTGTGATTGCAGTCCTTTTAAGGACTCGGTTACAGCATTTCCTACGACTTTTATCAGGCAGGTCTGTGCTCTTAAATAGATAGATTGTGGGAGTAAAGACTAATTGTAATTGCAGTCCTTTTCAGGACTAGGTTACATCAGTTCCTATCAGTTTTTGCCAGGCAGGTCTGTGCCAGTGCTGTGCAAGTTTTTTTCACAGCATTTGGCTGAATCTAGCAAAGCTAGTCCTTTTTGGCCTATTGCAGAGTGTGTTAGTCAGTGGAGTAGCCTATCTGTGTTGCAAGATATACCACCTGTGTATAGAATACCAATTTTTTTACTGCACATAGTGAAGTAAAATCTTTTGGGCATAGCATCATTCTATTAGTCCATCTATACTGACCTCCATCAGGTTGCAAATTGAATATAATTTTTTTCTGCATCTAGCTCTGAAAAAATATTTGGGCTTCTAGCAGTGTGTGACTTGTTCTATTAGTCAATCTAAAATGACCTCCATCAGGTTGCAAACTGAATATAATTTTTTTCTGCATCTAGCTCTGAAAAAATATTTGGCCTTCTAGCAGTGTGTGGGACTTTCTCTATTAGTCCATCTATAATGACCTCCATCAGGTTGCAAACTGAATATATATTTTTTCTGCATCTACCTCTGAAAAAATATTGGGCTTCTAGCTGTGTGTGGGACTTGTTCTATTAATCCATCTTTACAGACCTCCATCAGGTTGCAAACTGAATATAATTTTTTTCTGCATCTACCTCTGAAAAAATATTTGGGCTTCTAGCAGTGTGTGTGACTATTTCTATTAGTCCATCTATACTGACCTCCATCAGGTTGCAAACTGAATATATTTTTTTTCTGCATCTACCTCTGAAAAAATCTTGGGCATCTAGCTGTGTGTGGGACTTGTTCTATTAATCCATCTATACAGTCCTCCATCAGGTTGCAAACTGAAAATAATTTTTTGTCTGCATCTAGCTCTGAAAAAATATTTGGCCTTCTAGCAGTGTGTGGGACTTTCTCTATTAGTCCATCTATAATGACCTCCATCAGGTTGCAAATTAAAAATAATTTTTTGTCTGCATCTAGCTCTGAAAAAATATTTGGCCTTCTAGCAGTGTGTGGGACTTTCTCTATTAGTCCATCTATACTGACCTCCATCAGGTTGCAAACTGAATATATTTTTTTTCTGCATCTACCTCTGAAAAAATATTGGGCTTCTATCTGTGTGTGGGACTTGTTCTATTAATCAATCTATACAGACCTCCATCAGGTTGCAATCTGAATATAATTTTTTTCTGCATCTACCTCTGAAAAAATATTTGGGCTTCTAGCTGTGTGTGGGACTTGTTCTATTAGTCCATCTATACTGACCTCCATCAGGTTGCAAACTGAAAATAATTTTTTGTCTGCATCTAGCTCTGAAAAAATATTTGGCCTTCTAGCAGTGTGTGGCACTTTCTCTATTAGTCCATCTATACTGACCTCCATCAGGTTGCAAATTAAAAATAATTTTTATCTGCATCCAGCTCTGAAAAAATATTTGGCCTTCTAGCAGTATGTGGGACTTTCTCTATTAGTCCATCTATACTGACCTCCATCAGGTTGCAAATTGAATATAATTTTTTTCTGCATCTAACCCAGCCAATAGTTTTGGCCTAATACCACAGTTTGGCCACTCAGCTCTGCTCGGTTCCCATCCATTGTTTTTTTGTGCAAACAACTCCAGAGTTGTGAATTAGTTATCCACCAAAATTAGTGGAAAAAGGCCTGCTGCTGGTGGAAAGGGGAATAGGCGTGTTGGGAAGGGGAAAAAAGGTTGTGTCCGTGGGGTAGGTGTTAAAGCAACAGTAACAACTGCAGAAGAAAGACCATCTTCCAGCCAAACTAAAATGTCTACTTCTTTTAGCGGACAAAGTGATAAGATCCCTTTTTTACGGCCACGCCAATCGCTACAAATTCCAGATGAGGCACAAAAACAGCAGGTGCTTCAATGGATATCAAGTGCTCCTTTAAGTGGGCTCTCCTCCACATCAACTTCAACATCACAAATACTCCAGTCCTCAAAGGTGTCACCCCAATCGCACTTGCTTCCTCACAGCTCCCAAATCTCCAGCTGCCCGTCTGAGTATGAGGTAGAACAGATGGTTGAGTCTGCAGAGCTGTTTACTCATACTATAGCCTGGGAATCAGAGGTCGACTCCAGCGCTTCTGTGAATCCAGACGAGGAAATGATCTGCACTGATGCCCAGAATCTTTATGAATCGGATCCAGGACCAGACGCAGAAGGTTCTGACCATAATGTAGACCCTCATTCCCAAACTGTAACTCCTGTTGGTGGAGACAATGAGGAAGACGATGATGAGACTCAAATACCTGATTGGAGCGACAACTTTAGTTTATTGTCAGGGCAGGAACAGGTTGGCTCTGAGGACGACGGGTGTGATAACGCACAGGGTGATGATGATGAGGTTGGAGATCCCACTTACTGTCAACCCACAGTCAGCCAAGAGATGAGGTCAGCAGAGGAGGTGGAGGAAGATGCTAGTGACGACGAGGTCAGGTTGCGCCTTCCTGGACAGAGACATAGTACTGGAAGCACGTCAACAACTGCATCCTCAAACACAACTCTGCCTCTCACCACAAGTCGTGGTGGCTATTCAGGTCGCATGGGTGCTAAGCCTTGCATAGCTTGGGCATTTTTTCAAATCGATAAAGATGACCCAACTCATGTTATCTGTAACATTTGTCAGCAAAAGCTAAGTAGAGGCCAAAAAATACATAGTTTGAGTACTTCATTCATGAACCGGCACATGGACATGAAGCATAAGTTGCAGTGGGAAGCTCAGTGTGCTACAATGCGGCCTAGCCGGCCGGGCCAACCACCGTCTGCCATATCTTGTGCATCCGCGGCCTCTTCATCCTCTGTGACTGGGGGGACAGCAGTCACACTTGTTTTGGGGCGCAGACCTGCCACCTCTTTACCCGCAACAGCCAGCGTGATTGGCAGGTCATCATTTTCTTTGGAGGTGGTAACACCAGCTGGTGTTGAGCGCTGTCCGACATCGATAGCACCACCTTTGGATCAAGGCAACCTAACATGTCCGCCTGCATCTTCCTCACAGACCGGCAGTTTGCCGGGGACACCCTTATCAACCCCGTCTAAGCACAATAGCCAGCCCTCAGTCCCTCAGATGTGGACAAGTAAAAGACCATTTCCTCCTAGCCATGAGAAAGCTAAGAGGTTGAATTTCACCATCTGCAAGCTCTTGGCTACAGAAATGCTGCCTTTCCGCCTGGTGGACACAGAGGATTTTCGAGACCTTATGTCCGTCGCAGTGCCCCAGTACCAGATGCCCAGTCGGCACTACTTCTCAAAGAAAGGTGTGCCTGCGCTCCACCAGCATGTCGCACACAACATCACCGCTTCTTTGAGAAACTCTGTGTGTGACAGGGTGCATTTCACCACAGACACTTGGATGAGTATGCATGGACAGGGGCGTTACATGTCGCTGACTGGGCACTGGGTAACTATGGTGACAGCAGGACAAGGGGCTGCTGTCCAAGTCTTGCCGTCCCCACGAGTTGTGCTTCAATCCTCTTTATGTCAAAGTTCCTCCACTGCTTCTGCCTCCTCAACCTCCTCTCGGTCTTCCACCTGCACCCAAAGCCTGTCTGGTCATGCCACAAGCTTTCTAACTGCGCAGAAGGGATCCTGCACACCTCCTTACTATGCTGGCAGTAGGGCTCAACGTCATCAGGTGGTTTTTACTTTGAAATGTCTGGGAAATGTGAGTCACACAGCTGAGGAGTTGTGGTCAGCTCTGGAGAACCAATTTCATGAATGGTTGTCTCCACTGGACCTGAAACCAGGGAAGGCCATGTGCGACAATGCTGCAAACCTGGGTGCGGGCCTTCGTCGGGGCAATGTCACACACGTGCCTTGTATGGCTCACGTGTTGAACCTGGTTGTCCAGCAATTTTTAGCCCACTATCCCGGACTAGATGGCCTTCTGCAGAGGGCACGGTCGCTGTGTGCTCACTTCCGCCGTTCGCATCCCGCAGCTCAGCGACTTACATCTCTACAGAAGTCGTTGGGCCTGCCACTTCACCGGCTAAAATGCGATGTGCCTACCCGGTGGAATTCAACTCTGCACATGTTGCAGCGACTGTGGCAGCACCGACAAGCCCTGGTGCAATACGTTCTGACGTATAGCCTGGGCCAACGAGATCCGGAGGTGGGGCAAATCACGCTGGAGGAGTGGTCTCAGATCAGGGACCTATGCACCCTTCTGCACAGTTTTGAAATGGCGACGAAGATGTTTAGTGCTGACGATGCCATTATCAGCATGACTATTCCGGTGATTTACATGCTGGAGCACATGTTAAACAGAATTCGGAGTCAGGTGGTGGCACAAGAGGAGGTGGAGGAAGTAGAGGAGGAGGAGTTGTATGCGGAAGGGCTAACATCTGCAAGGTCCAGACGGTCGGCAGCACCAAGGCGGCAGGCATGTGAGGGTGGGGGAGATGGTTTTACCAGGGCGCATGGTAGCAGCCAAACTAGTGAGGAAGGTGCAGGAGCCCAGGAAGAAGTGGAGGACGAACTGATGGAAGACTCATCAGATGAGGGAGACCTTGATCACATTTCTCTTGTGCGAGGTTGGGGGGAGAGGACAGAGGAAGGAAGCATGATTGTTACCTCGCCACCAACACAACAGGGACTTGGTGCTCCTGGATGCGCAACACACATGAGTGCTGCACTACCTGCAACATGACCCTCGAATTGTGAGAATTAGAAATAATCCTGACTACTGGGTTGCCACACTGTTAGATCCCCGGTACAAAAGTAAATTTGCAGAAATTATTCCTGCCATAGAAAGGGATGCACGCATGCAGGAGTATCAGCAGAGACTGTTGCAGAATCTTACATGTGCCTTTCCACAAAACACCAGTGGTGCACGTAGTGAATCTCACAGTTCCAATTTGCCATGCGTGGGACCGTCAAGTGTTCAGCACTCAAACCGTAACAGAACCACAGTATCTGCTGGTAACATCAATTTTGCGGAATCACTTCACCACTTTTTAGCCCATCCTTTGCAAGGCCACAGGAGACAAGAAGTCTGACACATAGTCAATGCCTAGAGACGATGGTACAGGAGTATCTCCAAGTAAACATTGAAGCCATGACTGTGTCACTGGACCCTTGCTCTTTTTGGGCTTCCAATCTGGATAAATGGCCGGAGCTAGCCACTTATGCCTTGGAGATCTTGTCATGCCCCGCAGCCAGCGTTCTGTCTGAACGTGTGTTCAGCGCTGCTGGTGGTGTGCTGACAGATAAGCGCACGCGGCTCTCCACTGATAATGTAGACAGACTCACGTTCATAAAGATGAACAAATCATGGATCCGAAACGACTTTCCTACCCCTGTGTCATCCTGGGGAGAGTAAAAGCTTGATGATTGGTTAAAATCACCCTACCAACCGTTTTAAGCTTTCAAATTACTAATCATGTTTATCTGTATCTTGACTGGAAAATAATTTGGGCTTTGTAGCAGTGTGCAGCACTGATCCTTTTAGCCCATCTATACTAAGCTCCACCAGATTTAAAATTAATAATAATTTTTAGCTGCATCTAGCCCGGAAAATAATTTTGGGGCTCCGAGATGCGCAAGACACATAAGTGCCTTCTTGCTGCACTACCTGCAACATGACCCTCATATTGTCAGAATTCGAAGTAATCATGACTACTGGGTTGCCACACTCTTAGATCCCCCAAACTTTTCGATCAACCTTTTCATTTTAATAAAGACCAAAAAAATGGTCATTTTTGAAATTATAAGCATTAGCAGGTTATTAGAAACTGAAATCAAACAGTTTTCAACTCAAAACTTTATTCTAGGTGATGTTACATTTTCACATAGGACCCCTTGTTCGAAAGGAGCTTCTGAACTCTCTCGTCCATTGAATTTGTCAGGTTTTGGATTGTTTCTGCTTCAATTGTCTTGCATGAGGACAGAATGTCCTCCCAGAGCTGTTGCTTAGATGGGAACTGCCTCCCGCCATCATAGACACTCCTTTTGATGATGCTCCAGAGGTTCTGAATGGGGTAGAAGTCAGGGGAGCATGGGGGTCACACCATAAGTTTGTCCCCTTTTATGCCCATATCAGCCAGAGATGCAGATGTTTATGTGCAGCATGAGATGGTGCATTATCATGCAAAAAAATGATCTTGCTGTGAAATACATGGTTCTTCTTCTTGAACCATGACAGGAAGTGCTGTTTGAGAAAATCCAAATACATTATGGAGTTCATCTTTAGCGCCTTCAGGGATCCTAAAGGGGCCGACAATCTATCTCCCCATGATTCCAGCCCAAAACATTACTCCACCTCCTCCTTGTTGGCGCTGTAGCCGTGTTTGCGTGGGGTGTCCTTCAACCAGCCATCCTCCACTCCATCCATTTGGACCATCGAGCGCTGCACGGCACTCATCCGTGAACAAAACAGTTTTGAAATCAGTCTTCATGTAATGTTTGGCCCACTGGAGCCGTTTCTGCTTGTGTGAAGTGGATAGAGGAGGTCGACAGGATGGCATATGCACAGCTGCAAACCTCTGAAGGACCCTGCATCTTGTTGTTCGGGGGACGTTGGAGGCACCAGCAGCTTCAAAAACTTGTCTGCTGCTATGACAAGGCTTTTTTGCCGCTGCTCTTTTAACCTGACGTAATTGCCTGTAGGAAAGAGTCCTCAATTTGCCCTTATCAGCACGCACACGTGTGTACTGTGAATCAGCTACATACTTCTTGATTGCCAAGACACTTCATCCTGATCATCGCACAATGTTGATTGTAGTCATGCTTTGACCTAAACACTCCACAATTTGTTGCTTCTCAGAAGCCGACACATCCTTTTTCTTTCCCATTTTGGCAGAAAATGTAGGCTGCTTAATAATGTGAGACAGCCTTCTTAAGTAGTCTTGCCTTTCATTGGACACACCTGCCAAACTAATTAGCACAGGTGTCTGCAATTGCTTGCAGTGATATAAAGAGCCCTGACACACATCACCATCAATGAGTTTAACTGACAAACAAACAAATTCTTCCCTTATTACTCCTAAACACTTTTTGCATAATAATTTGGAACACAGTGTACATGTGCTTTTCCACAAAACACCAGTGGTTCATGTAGTGAATCTTACAGTTCTAACTTGCCAACCGTGGTCTGTATGGAGTTGTTCAATAAAGGGCCCAAAATTAAGATAACATAGATGGGAGAGGTCTCTATGAATAGGAATTCCTAAGTATTTGATACCCTGTGAGACCCAGGCAAAGGGAAAGTTGGACTGGATGGAATCCTATATGGATTTGGGGAGGGAGACATCGAGGGCCCCACACTTCGCTGCATTGATTTTAAAATTTGACCATGTAACAAAGTGATCTATTTCAGCCATAACAGCATGGATGGATATATGTGATTGAGTGATATATACTAGGACATCATCAGCAAATAGAGAGCACTTGTACTCGGTGCCTCCCACCTCAATCCACCTAATATTGGGGTTATGGCGAATTGATGAGAGCAGGTGCTCCGTCACTAGGATGTATAAGAGAGGGGACAGAGGACATCCCTGCCTTGTCTCATTGGTGATTGTGAAAGGTGATGAAAATGTTCTGATGCACCCCCTGGGCCTTGGGACACCCGGAGCCGGACCCTTTTTGGTGGATGCTGGTGGTTGTAGTCTTCGTGGCGGAGACCCGGTTCCGTGGCTCAGGGTGGTCAAACCAGTGGCGGAACTATTTATGTGGTTTTGATGTTTAAATGTCCGACTACGCCACCCGTGGATTGCGGTCAGAGTGAACCGCCGCTGCAGGGCAGACCGCTGAGGCTGGTGTTGTGGGTGCAGCAGAGCGTAGCATAACTCCCCACGGGAGGAGTATAGCCTCAGGGCAGTGTATGCGGAGGATGGGGGTGATGGTGCAGGGCAGCAGCAGTAACGACACGGAGTCAGTGATGCAGTCCAGGGCCTTTACTCACAGTTCTTATTATCCAGACCACGTCTGCAGGTAACGGCTGCCCACGTCGTACTGTGCTCACCAGGTGAGGGGCTCAGACAACTCCCAGATAACTTTGGAGCGCTTCACAGGACCCCCTTTGTGTGTCCTTTGTCTGGCCTTTCTTACCAACCCTTCTGTCCGGCTGCCTCGGGCCTCCTCTTGGTAAACTTGGCGCCAGTTTCCCTGACCCTATGTGCTGCCCTCCTAGCGGGTGTAGCGAGGGGCAGCGCCACATAAAATGTCACAGCCTCCGGTTTCTAGCTGAGAGTCGTTTCCTGCCTCCACTAGTTTCGGGGACCGGTCTCCCCCTTTGGCCTCACCCCTCCATGCAGGTGGATTCGGGCGTGCGGTGGTGACTCGCCCATCCGCACCCCTGGGATCCCTTCGTTCCTCGTTCCTGGAGCCTTCTCCGCTCCTCTTCCTTCCTTCTCCCTCTTCCAGGCCTGGGCCTCTGTTACTAGGCCCGCCTCCGGAGCAGAGCTCATGCAGAGCCCCTGCTCCCTGCCACTTCTGCTCAGACTTCTCTGCACTGAACTAAGATGGTGCCCACCTTTTATACTCCCTTCTCAATGCACCCAGGAACTGCTTCCTCCCTGCTCCTGCACTGCAGGGTTCCCCTTCCTCAGTGTTCCCTCCCCCCACTCCAGCCAGGGACAGGGACTGTCGTGCCCATCTCAGGGGCATATTGGTCGCCCTGCCCCACGGCAATGTGGTGTAATGCATGCAGGTGTCGGGTCCTGATCCACACTCCATCCTTACCTGAGAGTGAGAAATCACACCTCTGGGTGAGGTGCAATACCTCTGTAGCAACAGAGCCCTCAGGGTGCTACAGTTCCATTTATCTTCAGCCTAGGTGACGTACTGCGATACAGGGCCGTGATTTTGGATATAAAAGGGTTCCCTAGACCCCTACCCCAAGCTTTTTAAGAGAATCATATATGGCGTGCCAGGAGACTGTATGGAATGCTTTCTCAGCATCCTACGAGAGTATCTAATTACAAATTTTTAACTGCATCTAGCCCAGGAAATACTTTGTGCCTAGTAGCAGTGTCTGCTAGTCATCGGATTATCCCGGCTGTTAAGCAAGCTACACCACCTGTAGTTTGGACACTTAATTTTTTCAAAGGAAATGCTTCGGGACCACGGGATACTCAGTGAAGAGCATCAGGAGGCACCCCAAGGCATAGGGCTGGGACTGGCAGTAGGATGCCTTGCGGTGAACAGCCGAGCTCGATCCTTATAAAAGCTTTTTAACTGCAGCAGCTTTAGTGGACGCTACTGGAGCTGGAATTACGCGGCTGCTGGCATGAGACTTGCCCTCCAATAGATCCTTGTAAATGGATTTAAAGTGTATTCATTCAAATTAGAGAGACAATTTAAATTAAAAAGCTTAGAGCTGCCTCCACCACAGGGGGGCTCGCTCGACCCACCAGCGGACAGGCACCAGTATTGGGAGAGGGGGGCTGGCGTCAGGGTTCACCGCGGCTCTGGCACAAACCCGGCGACACGGAGGTGGCACGGGCAGGAGCGGACTGAACGTGTCGGCTTCTCACTTTTTGGATTTTAGAAGGGCATGACATGCCTATATCTGTGTCTCCCCCTCCTTTTAATCCTCCACCTCTTTTCTTTTCTCATGACTATATGTACTTGTCACTTTTCCATGTGTTAGTTGTGTCTTCTGAGCAGTTTGTCAGCTTTTGGACACCTTTGAAGGTGTTTTCTTTGTGTTTCTATGTGTTTTTGTTTGCCTGCCATTGGTTTTAACGGTGTTTGAAGGTGTTCGACGAACAGTTCGACGAACAGTTCGGCGAACACACGGGTGTTCGACGAACCGAACCGAACTCGAACACTACGGGGGTGGCTCAACACTAGTGGCAAGAAGGTTTGCTGTGTCGGTCAGCGTAGTGTCCAGAGGCTGAAGGTGCAAACACCAGGAGAAGTGGAGGGGGGCTGTAGGAGGGCAACAACCCAGCAGCAGGAACGCTACCTCCGCCTTTGTGCAAGGTGGAACAGGAGGAGCACTGCCAGAGCCCTGCAAAATGACCTCCAGCAGGCCACAAATGTGCATGTGTCCGCACAAACGGTAAGAAACCGACTCCATGAGGGTGGTATGAGAGCCAAACAACCACAGATGGGGGTTGTGCAGGATGCTTGGCATTTGCCACAGAAGACCAGGATTGGCAAAGTCTCCATTGGCACCCTGTGCTCTTCACAGATGAAAGCAGATTCACACTGAGCACATGTGACAGACGTGACAGAGTCTGGAGACGCTGTGGAGAGCGATCTGCACCCTGCAATATCCTTCAGCATGACTGGCTTGGCAGTGGGTCAGTAATGGTGTGGGGTGGCTTTTCTTTGAAGGGCCGCACAGCCCTCCATATGCTCAACAGAGGTAGCTTGGCTGCCATTAAGTACCGAGATGAGATCCTCAGACCCCTTGTGAGACCATATGCTGGTTGGCCCTAGGTTCCTCCTAATGCAGGACAATGCCAGACCTCATGTGGCTGTAGTGTGTCAGCAGTTCCTGCAAGATGAAGGTATTAAAGCTATGGACTGGCCCGCCTGTTCCCCAGACCTGAATCCGAATGAGCACTTCTGGGACATCATGTTTCGCTCCATCCACCAACGTCTTGTTGCACCACAGACTGTCCAGGAGTTGGCTGATGCTTTAGTCAAGGTCTGGGAGGAGATCCCACAGGAGATCATCCGCAACCTCATAAGGAGCATGCCCAGGTGTTGTAGGGAGATCATACAGGCACGTGGAGGCCACACACAATACTGAGCCTCATTTTGACTTGTTTTAAGGACATTACATCAAAAGTTGGATCAGCATGTAGTGTGTTTTTCCACTTTAATTTTGGGGGTGACTCCAAATCCAGGCCTCCATTGGTTAATAAATTTGATTTCCTTTGATGATTTTTGTGTGATTTTGCTGTCAGCACTTTCAGCTTTGTACAGAACAAAATATTCAATGAGAATATTTCATTCATTCAGATCTAGGATGTGTTATTTGAGTGTTCCCTTTATTTTTTTGAGCAGTGTAGAAAACAGGGGTTGAAAAACTAACCTACTAAACAGCTAGGGTGGGAGAACAAAACCACTAGACACCAAGGTTTCACTAGACAGCAAATGTTGGAATTGCCAAGTAGAGATGAGCGTTGTTCTACTCGAACTGTTCGCCAATCTCAAATTCGAGCTGTTTTGGGCGGTGTTCGAGCCGGTCGGCGAACACGAACAATTTGAGAAAAATTCGGCTGTTCGAGGTTATGTTCGATAACTGTTCGTGCACCAAAATCATAACTGGATTTTTTCTCAGTAATGATGAAAATTAATGTTAATACGCAGCTTGAGTGTACAGCGGGGTGGGGGGAGGGGCAGGGAATGGATCTCTGCAGGAACAATGAAGATCTCCATTTTTTTTTCTCTTTCCCGCATTTGCAGTGGGGAGGTGCAATCTGTCAGCCTATCAGCAGCGCACACACGGAGCGAAGTGCTTTTTTTCACAAAAGCAAGGGCATGTGTGATTGGCAGTGTATGTCACATGTCCTTGCCCTATAAGACCAAGCCATTTTCCCCGTCGCCACCATTTCTCACTGCTCCAGCTGCGTGTTAGACGGCACCGCTGTTGCTGTGTGTGCTATACCTTGTTAATTTCAAGCCAATTTTCGCACAAATATACAGATAGCTTGGGAGTAGGGAATAGTTGTGATTGCAGTCCTTTTAAGGACTAGGTTACAGCATTTCCTACGACTTTTATCAGGCAGGTCTGTGTTCTTAAATAGATAGATTGTGGGAGTAAAGACTAATTGTAATTGGAGTCCTTTTCAGGACTAGGTTACATGAGTTCCTATCAGTTTTTGCCAGGCAGGTCTGTGCCAGTGCTGTGCAAGTTTTTTTCACAGCATTTGGCTGAATCTAGCAAAGCTAATCCTTTTTGGCCTATTGCAGAGTGTGTTAGTCAGTGGAGTAGCCTATCTGTGTTGCAAGATATACCACCTGTGTATAGAATACAAATTTTTTTACTGCACCTAGTGAAGTAAAATCTTTTGGGCATAGCATCATTCTATTAGTCCATCTATACTGACCTCCATCAGGTTGCAAACTGAATATAATTTTTTTCTGCATCTAGCTCTGAAAAAATATTTGGGCTTCTAGCAGTGTGTGGGACTTGGTCTATTAGTCCATCTATACTGACCTCCATCAGGTTGCAAATTAAAAATAATTTTTTTCTTCATTTAGCTCTGAAAAAATATTTGGGCTTCTAGCAGTGTGTGGGACTTGTTCTATTAGTCCTTCTATACTGACCTCCAGCAGGTTGCAAATTGAATATAATTTTTTTCTGCATCTAGCTCTGAAAAAATATTTGGGCTTCTAGCGGTGTGTGGGACTTGGTCTATTAGTCCATCTATACTGACCTCCATCAGGTTGCAAATTAAAAATAATTTTTTTCTGCATCTAGCTCTGAAAAAATATTTGGGCTTCTAGCAGTGTGTGGGACTTGGTCTATTAGTCCATCTATACTGACCTCCATCAGGTTGCAAATTAAAAATAATTTTTTTCTTCATTTATCTCTGAAAAAATATTTGGGCTTCTAGCAGCATGTGGGACTTGGTCTATTAGTCCATCTATACTGACCTCCATCAGGTTGCAAATTAAAAATAATTTTTTTCTGCATCTAGCTCTGAAAAAATATTTGGGCTTCTAGCAGTGTGTGGGACTTGGTCTATTAGTCCATCTATACTGACCTCCATCAGGTTGCAAATTAAAAATAATTTTTTTCTGCATCTACCTCTGAAAAAATATTTGGGCTTCTAGCAGTGTGTGGGACTTGGTCTATTAGTCCATCTATACTGACCTCCATCAGGTTGCAAATTAAAAATAATTTTTTTCTTCATTTATCTCTGAAAAAATATTTGGGCTTCTAGCAGCGTGTGGGACTTGTTCTATTAGTCCATCTATACTGACCTCCATCAGGTTGCAAATTAAAAATATTTTTTTTCTGCATCTAGCTCTGAAAAAATATTTGGGCTTCTAGCAGTGTGTGGGACTTGGTCTATTAGTCCATCTATACTGACCTCCATCAGGTTGCAAATTAAAAATAATTTTTTTCTGCATCTAGCTCTGAAAAAATATTTGGGCTTCTAGCAGTGTGTGGGACTTGGTCTATTAGTCCATCTATACTGACCTCCATCAGGTTGCAAATTGAATAAAAAAAATTTCTGCATCTAGCTCTGAAAAAATATTTGGGCTTCTAGCGGTGTGTGGGACTTGGTCTATTAGTCCATCTATACTGACCTCCATCAGGTTGCAAATTAAAAATAATTTTTTTCTGCATCTAACCCAGCCAATAGTTTTGACCTAATACCACAGTTTGGCCACTCAGCTCTGCTCGGTTACCATCCATTGTTTTTTTGTGCAAACAACTCCAGAGTTGTGAATTAGTTAACCACCAAAATGAGTGGAAAAAGGCCTGCTGCTGGTGGAAAGGGGAATAGGCGTGTTGGGAAGGGGAAAAAAGGTTGTGTCCGTGGGGTAGGTGCAGAAGAAAGACCATCTTCCAGCCAAACTAAAATGTCTACTTCTTTTAGCGGACAATGTGATAAGATCCCTTTCTTACGGCCACGCCAATCGCTACAAATTCCAGATGAGGCACAAAAACAGCAGGTGCTTCAACGGATATCAAGTGCTCCTTTAAGTGGGCTCTCCTCCACATCAACTTCAACATCACAAATACTCCAGTCCTCAAAGGTGTCACCCAAATCGCACTTGCTTCCTCACAGCTCCCAAATCTCCAGCTGCCCGTCTGAGTATGAGGTAGAACAGATGGTTGAGTCTGCAGAGCTGTTTACTCATACTATAGCCTGGGAATCAGAGGTCGACTCCAGTGCTTCTGTGAATCCAGACGAGGAAATGATCTGCACTGATGCCCAGAATCTTTATGAGTCGGATCCAGGACCAGACGCAGAAGGTTCTGACCATAATGTAGACCCTCATTCCCAAACTGTAACTCCTGTTGGTGGAGACAATGAGGAAGACGATGATAAGACTCAAATACCTGATTGGAGCGACAACTTTAGTTTTTTGTCAGCCAGGAACAGGTTGGCTCTGAGGACGACGGGTGTGATAACGCACAGGGTGATGATGATGAGGTCGGAGATCCCACTTACTGTCAACCCACAGTCAGCCAAGAGATGAGGTCAGCAGAGGAGGTGGAGGAAGATGCTAGTGACGACGAGGTCAGGTTGCGCCTTCCTGGACAGAGACGTAGTACTGGAAGCACGTCAACAACTGCATCCTCAAACACAACTCTGCCTCTCACCACAAGTCATGGTGGCTCTTCAGGTCGCATGGGTGCTAAGCCTTGCATAGCCTGGGCATTTTTTCAGATCGATAAAGATGACCCAACTTGTGTTATCTGTAACATTTGTCAGCAAAAGCTAAGTAGAGGCCAAAAAATACATAGTTTGAGTACTTCATGCATGAACCGGCACATGGACATGAAGCATAAGTTGCAGTGGGAAGCTCAGTGTGCTACAATGCGGTCTAGCCGGTCGGGCCAACCACCGTCTGCCATATCTTGTGCATCCGCGGCCTCTTCATCCTCTGTGACTGGGGGGACAGCAGTCACACCTGTTTTGGGGCGCAGACCTGCCACCTCTTTACCCGCAACAGCCAGCGTGATTGGCAGGTCATCATTTTCTTTGGAGGTGGTAACACCAGCTGGTCTTGAGCGCTGTCCGACATCGATAGCACCACCTTTGGATCAAGGCAACCTAACATGTCCGCCTGCATCTTCCTCACAGACCGGCAGTTTGCCGGGGACACCCTTATCAACCCCGTCTAAGCACAATAGCCAGCCCTCGGTCCCTCAGATGTGGACAAGTAAAAGACCATTTCCTCCTAGCCATGAGAAAACTAAGAGGTTGAATTTCACCATCTGCAAGCTCTTGGCTACAGAAATGCTGCCTTTCCGCCTGGTGGACACAGAGGATTTTCGAGACCTTATGTCCGTCGCAGTGCCCCAGTAACAGATGCCCAGTCGGCACTACTTCTCAAAGAAAGGTGTGCCTGCGCTCCACCAGCATGTCGCACACAACATCACCGCTTCTTTGAGAAACTCTGTGTGTGACAGGGTGCATTTCACCACAGACACTTGGACGAGTAGGCATGGACAGGGGCGTTACATGTCGCTGACTGGGCACTGGGTAACTATGGTGACAGCAGGACAAGGGGCTGCTGTCCAAGTCTTGCCGTCCCCACGAGTTGTGCGTCAATCCTCTTTATGTCAAAGTTCCACCACTGCTTCTGCCTCCTCAACCTCCTCTCGGTCTTCCACCTGCACCCAAAGCCTGTCTGGTCATGCCACAAGCTTTCTAACTGCGCAGAAGGGATCCTGCACACCTCCTTACTATGCTGGCAGTAGGGCTCAACGTCATCAGGCGGTTTTTACATTGAAATGTCTGGGAAATGTGAGTCACACAGCTGAGGAGTTGTGGTCAGCTCTGGAGAACCAATTTCATGAATGGTTGTCTCCACTGGACCTGAAACCAGGGAAGGCCGTGTGCGACAATGCTGCAAACCTGGGTGCGGCCCTTCGCCGGGGCAATGTCACACACGTGCCTTGTATGGCTCACGTGTTGAACCTGGTTGTCCAGCAATTTTTAGCCCACTATCCCAGACTAGATGGCCTTCTGCAGAGGGCACGGTCGCTGTGTGCTCACTTCCGCCGTTCGCATCCCGCAGCTCAGCGACTTACATCTCTACAGAAGTCGTTGGGCCTGCCACTTCACCGGCTAAAATGCGATATGCCTACCCGGTGGAATTCAACTCTGCACATGTTGCAGCGACTGTGGCAGCACCGACAAGCCCTGGTGCAATACGTTCTGACGTATAGCCTGGGCCAACGAGATTCAGAGGTGGGGCAAATCACGCTGGAGGAGTGGTCTCAGATCAGGGACCTATGCACTCTTCTGCACAGTTTTGAAATGGCGACGAAGATGTTTAGTGCTGACGATGCCATTATCAGCATGACTATTTGGTTATTTACATGCTGGAGCACATGTTAAACAGAATTCGGAGTCAGGTGGTGGCACAAGAGGAGGTGGAGGAAGTAGAGGAGGAGGAGTTGTATGCGGAAGGGCTAACATCTGCAAGGTCCAGACGGTCGGCAGCACCAAGGCGGCAGGCATGTGAGGGTGGGGGAGATGGTTTTACCAGGGCGCATGGTAGCAGCCAAACTAGTGAGGAAGGTGCAGGAGCCCAGGAAGAAGTGGAGGACGAACTGATGGAAGACTCATCAGATGAGGGAGACCTTGATCACATTTCTGTTGTGCGAGGTTGGGGGGAGAGGACAGAGGAAGGAAGCATGATTGTTACCTCGCCACCAACACAACAGGGACTTGGTGCTCCTGGATGCGCAACACACGAGTGCCTTCTTGCTGCACTACCTGCAACATGACCCTCGAATTGTGAGAATTAGAAATAATCCTGACTACTGGGTTGCCACACTGTTAGATCCCCGGTACAAAAGTAAATTTGCAGAAATTATTCCTGCCATAGAAAGGGATGCAAGCATGCAGTAGTATCAGCAGAGACTGTTGCAGAATCTTACATGTGCTTTTCCACAAAATACCAGTGGTGCACGTAGTGAATCTCACAGTTCCAACTTGCCAACCGTGGGACCGTCAAGTGTTCAGCACTCAAACCGTGACAGAACCACAGTATCTGCTGGTAACATCAATTTTGCGGAATCATTTCACCACTTTTTTAGCCCATCCTTTGCAAGGCCACAGGAGACAAGAAGTCTGACACATAGTCAACGCCTAGAGACGATGGTACAGGAGTATCTCCAAGTAAACATTGAAGCCACGACTGTGTCACTGGACCCTTGCTCTTTTTGGGCTTCCAATCTGGATAAATGGCCAGAGCTAGCCACTTACGCCTTGGAGATCTTCTCATGCCCCGCAGCCAGCGTTCTGTCTGAACGTGTGTTCAGCGCTGCTGGTGGTGTGCTGACAGATAAGCGCACGCGGCTCTCCACTGATAATGTAGACAGACTCACGTTCATAAAGATGAACAAATCATGGATCCGAAACGACTTTTCTACCCCAGTGTCATCCTGGGGAGAGTAAAAGCTTGATGATTGGTTAAAATCACCCTACCAAACGTTTTAAGCTTTCAAATTACTAATCATGTTTATCTGTATCTTGACTGGAAAATAATTTGGGCTTTGTAGCAGTGTGCAGCACTGATCCTATTAGGCCATCTATACTAAAGCTTCACCAGATTTAAAATTAAAAATAATTTTTAGCTGCATCTAGCCCGGAAAATAATTTTGGGGCTCCGAGATGCGCAAGGCACATAAGTGCCTTCTTGCTGCACTACCTGCAGCATGACCCTCATATTGTCAGAATTCGAAGTAATCATGACTACTGGGTTGCCACACTCTTAGATCCCCCAAACTTTTCGATCAACCTTTTCATTTTAATAAAGACCAAAAAAATGGTCATTTTTGAAATTATAAGCATTAGCAGGTTGTTAGAAACTGAAATCAAACAGTTTTCAACTCAAAACTTTATTCTAGGTGATGTTACATTTTCACATAGGACCCCTTGTTCGAAAGGAGCTTCTGAACTCTCTCGTCCATTGAATTTGTCAGGTTTTGGATGGTTTCTGCTTCAATTGTTTTGCATGAGGACAGAATACCCTCCCAGAGCTGTTGCTTAGATGTGAACTGCCTCCCGCCATCATAGACACTCCTTTTAATGATGCTCCAAAGGTTCTGAATGGGGTAGAGGTCAGGGGAGCATGGGGGTCACACCATAAGTTTGTCCCCTTTTATGCCCATATCAGCCAGAGATGCAGATGTTTTATGTGCAGCATGAGATGGTGCATTATCATGCAGAAAAATGATCTTGCTGTGAAATACACGGTTCTTCTTCTTGAACCATGTTTGAGAAAATCCACATACATTATGGAGTTCATCTTTAGCGCCTTCAGGGATCCTAAAGGGGCCGACAATCTCTCTCCCCATGATTCCAGCCCAAAACATTACTCCACCTCCTCCTTGTTGACGCTGTAGCCGTGTTTGCGTGGGGTGTCCATCAACCAGCCATCCTCCACTCCATCCATCTGGACCATCGAGCGCTGCACGGCACTCATCCGTGAAAAAAACAGTTTTGACATCAGTCTTCATGTAATGTTTGGCCCACTGGAGCCGTTTCTGCTTGTGTGAAGTGGATAGAGGAGGTCGACAGGATGGCGCATGCACAGCTGCAAACCTCTGAAGGACCCTGCATCTTGTTGTTCGGGGTACGTTGGAGGCACAAGCAGCTTCAAAAACTTGTCTGCTGCTATGACAAGGCTTTTTTGCCGCTGCTCTTTCAACCTGACGTAATTGCCTGTAGGAAAGAGTCCTCAATTTGCCCTTATCAGCACGCACACGTGTGTACTGTGAATCAGCTACATACTTCTTGATTGCCAAGACACTTCATCCTGATCATCGCACAATGTTGATTGTAGTCATGCCTTGACCTAAACACTCCACAATTTGTTGCTTCTCAGCAGCCGACACATCCTTTTTCTTTCCCATTTTGGCAGAAAATGTAGGCTGCTTAATAATGTGAGAGAGCCTTCTTAAGTAATCTTGCCTTTCATTGGACACACCTGCCAAACTAATTAGCACAGGTGTCTGCAATTGCTTACAGTGATATAAAGAGCCCTGACACACATCACCATCAATGAGTTTAACTGACAAACAAACAAATTCTTCCCTTATCACTCCTAAACACTTTTTGTATAATAATTTGGAACGCAGTGTACATGTGCTTTTCCACAAAACACCAGTGGTTCACGTAGTGAATCTTACAGTTCTAACTTGCCAACCGTGGTCTGTATGGAGTTGTTCAATAAAGGGCCCAAAATTAAGATAACATAGATGGGAGAGGTCTCTATGAATAGGAATTCCTAAGTATTTGATACCCTGTGAGGGCCAGGCAAAGGGAAAGTTGGACTGGATGGAATCCTATATGGATTTGGGGAGGGAGACATCGAGGGCCTCAGACTTCGCTGCATTGATTTTAAAATTTTACCATGTAACAAAGTGATCTATTTCAGCCATAACAGCATGGATGGATATATGTGATTGAGTGATATTTACTAGGACATCATCAGCAAATAGAGAGCACTTGTACTCGGTGCCTCCCACCTCAATCCACCTAATATTGGGGTTATGGCGAATTGATGAGAGCAGGTGCTCCGTCACTAGGATGTATAAGAGAGGGGACAGAGGACATCACTGCCTTGTCCCATTGGTGATTGTGAAAGGTGATGAAAATGTTCTGACGCACCCCCTGGGCCTTGGGACACCCGGAGCCGGACCCTTTTTGGTGGATGCTGGTGGTTGTAGTCTTCGTGGCGGCGACCCAGTTCCGTGGCTCAGGGCGGTCAAACCAGTGGCGGAACTATTTATGTGGTTTTCATGTTTAAATGTCCGACTACGCCACCCGTGGATTGCGGTCAGAGTGAACCGCCGCTACAGGGCAGACCACTGAGGCTGGTGTTGTGGGTGCAGCAGAGCGTAGCATAACTCCCCACGGGAGGAGTATAGCCTCAGGGCAGTGTATGCGGAGGATGGGGGTGATGGTGCAGGGCAGCAGCAGTAACGACACGGAGTCAGTGATGCAGTTCAGGGCCTTTACTCACAGTTCTTATTATCCAGACCACGTCTGCAGGTAACGGCTGCCCACGTCGTACTGTGCTCACCAGGTGAGGGGCTCAGACAACTCCCAGATAACTTTGGAGCACTTCACAGGACCCCCTTTGTGTGTCCTTTGTCTGGCCTTTCTTACCAACACTTCTGTCCGGCTGCCTCGGGCCTCCTCTTGGTAAACTTGGCGCCAGTTTCCCTGACCCTATGTGGTGCCTTCCTAGCGGGTGTAGCGAGGGGCTGCGCCACATAAAATGTCAGAGCCTCCGGTTTCTAGCTGAGGGTCGTTTCCTGCCTCCACTAGTTCGGGGACCGGTCTCCCCCTTTGGCCTGACCCCTCCACGCAGGTGGATTCGGGCGTGCGGTGGCGACTCGCCCGTCCGCACCCCTGGGATCCCTTCGTTCCTCGTTCCTGGAGCCTTCTCCGCTCCTCTTCCTTCCTTCTCCCTCTTCCAGGCCTGGGCCTCTGTTACTAGGCCCGCCTCCGGAGCAGAGCTCATGCAGAGCCCCTGCTCCCTGCCACTTCTGCTCCGACTTCTCTGCACTGAACTAAGATGGTGCCCACCTTTTATACTCCCTTCTCAATGCACCCAGGAACTGCTTCCTCCCTGCTCCTGCACTACAGTGTTCCCCTTCCTCAGTGTTCCCTCCCCCCACTCCAGCCAGGGACAGGGACTGTCGTGCCCATCTCAGGGGCATATTGGTCGCCCTGCCCCACGGCAATGTGGTGTAATGCATGCAGGTGTCAGGTCCTGATCCACCCTCCATCCTTACCTGAGAGTGAGATATCACACCTCTGGGTGAGGTGCAATACGTCTTTAGCAACCGAGCCCTCAGGGTGCTACAGTTCCATTTATCTTCTGCCTAGGTGACGTATTGCGATACAGGGCCATGATTTTGGCTATAAAAGGGTCCCCTAGACCCCTACCCCAAGCTTTTTAAGAGAATCATATATGGCGTGCCAGGAGACTCTATGGAATGCTTTCTCAGCATCCAACGAGAGTATCTAATTACAAATTTTTAACTGCATCTAGCCCAGGAAATACTTTGTGCCTAGTAGCAGTGTCTGCTAGTAAGCGGATTATCCCGGCTGTTAAGCAAGCTGCACCACCTGTAGTTTAGACACTTAATTTTTTCAAAGGAAATGCTTCGGGACCATGGGATACTTAGTGAAGAGCATCAGGAGGCACCCCAAGGCATAGGGGCTGGGACTGGCAGTAGGATGCCTTGCGGTGGACAGCCGAGCTCGATCCTTATAAAAGCTTTTTAACTGCAGCAGCTTTAGTGGACGCTACTGGAGCTGGAATTACCGCGGCTGCTGGCATGAGACTTGCCCTCCAATAGATCCTTGTAAATGGATTTAAAGTGTATTCATTCAAATTAGAGAGACAATTTAAATTAAAAAGCTTAGAGCTGCCTCCACCACAGGGGGGCTCGCTCGACCCACCAGCGGACAGGCACCAGTATTGGGAGAGGGGGGCTGGCCGTCAGGGTTCACCGCGGCTCTGGCACAAACCCGGCGACACGGAGGTGGCACGGGCAGGAGCGGACTGGCCGTGTCGGCTTCTCACTTTTTGGATTTTAGAAGGGCATGACATGCCTATATCTGTGTCTCCCCCTCCTTTTACTCCTCCACCTCTTTTATTTTCGCATGACTATATGTACTTGTCACTTTTCCATGTGTTAGTTATGTCTTCTGAGCAGTTTGTCAGCTTTTGGACACCTTTGAAGGTGTTTTCTATGTGTTTCTATGTGTTTTTGTTTGCCTGCCATTGGTTTTAACGGTGTTCGAAGGTGTTCGACGAACAGTTCGACGAACAGTTCGGCGAACACACGGGTGTTCGACGAACCGAACCGAACTCGAACACTACGGGGGTGGCTCAACACTATTGCCAAGGTTTGCAGAACAAACCTCTGTATCTAACACTTCCTACAGTGCTTCTGCATCCTCCACCTCCTCTAGGGCCTCCACCTGCGCCCTCAATCTCTGCCTTACTGAGACACACATTGCAACAGTGCAGAGAGAATCCCCCCCACCTCCGTACTGCACAGGTAGGTCTCACCGCAATCAGGCAGTTTTAAAATTAATATGCCTTGGTGATCGCAGTCATACAGCTGAAGAGTTGTGGACAGCTTTCCAGGCCAAGTTTGAGCAATGGCTGTCTCCACAGAACCTGGAGCAAGGGAAGGCCATGTGCAATAATGGTGCAAACCCAATGGCATTCCTACACAGGGGCAACCTGAGATACGTACCTTGTATGGCTTGCATCCTCAATCTAATGGTGCAGCAATTTCTCTCCCACTATCCTGGCCTGGATGGGCTGCTGCAGAAACCACGGTATCTGCGTGCTCACTTAAAGCTATAAAAATGAGCAGGATCTTTAGTATAAAAGCCAGACTACTAGACAACGAGGTTGCTTGTAATTTTCTGTGGGAATAAGCTTGTCTCCAACAAGCCAAGAATATCCAGTGAATGGAACACCACATTTTTGTATTAGCACCCAGTACCAGAAGCAAATTCATCCACAATTTCCATGCCTCAGGAATTTTATTTGGTAGACTGGATGAGCAAACAGTTTATCACAAAGGAGCTGAAGACACTGAGTAGCAGTAGGTGCAAGTTTCTATAGGATATTTGGTAGAAGTATTGGAGGTGATTGGGTGAGGAATAAATAAGTGTGCAGAGAAGGAGGTCTTGGAAGATTACGGAAGGGAATTATTAGGAGATTAGTTCAGAGATGTACGGAGAAAAAAGGTTATGGATGGCTCTATACATCAGTGTTACTAGTTTGAACTGGATACCCTTGGCAATTGGGAGCCAGTGAATAGATCGTATAGGTTGCAATCTTATGGACTGCTGGAGCCAGTCCTCAGTAAAATAGCAGCCATATAGTCTCCGGGAACCTTCCCACACACTTTTCTTTGCCAGGGATGCTTCTCAGCAGGGTTGGACTGGCCCACCAGAGAACCGGAGAATCCACCAGTGGGCCCTGGCTTCTCCTTCAAGAGAGTTCATAGAACAAACCTTGCAGCTGCTGTGGGGCTCTTTAGTAGGGGAGAAAGGTGGTCCCTCAGAATCAAATCCTCTGGTGGGCCCAATGTTCTTCAGTCTGACACTGCTTCGCGGTGACGGTTTTTCACCACAGCCATATTCTTTAGTTCGGTGAAAGGATTGGCATAGAGGGAAACCGTGTCTACTCTGGCTGTTATTTCTCCCAGGAAGTCCTCTAATGCAGCTTGTTCCATGAGCAATGGCAGCCCTTCCAACATCAGCTCACACTTCTCGGTGGTGCTTAGTCACAGACAAAGATCTTTCTTTGTGCCTTGAATTTAATCACTATAGAGTTGGACAATGGCCTGATCTGCAATGCGTTTTGAGAAATAATGTGCATAAGCAAAGCCACGGTTTAGGCCACTGAAGGTCATTATGCAAAACTCATAGAGCTTTCCCACAGACTGAAAGAGGGGTATCATGACTTCCAAGACAGCCAAGACTTCCCTGTCCTCCCCAATAGGATGACTGTCCATGTTCTCCTCCTCATCCTTCTCCTCCTCCTTATTATCACCCAATCCTCACTAAGATGAGATGAAGCTGGGCTGCATAGTTCCATGCTCCGCCTGCAATGCCTCCTCTTTAACTGTGAGCACAAAGCATTTCAGTAGACAGAGAAGAGGCATGGTGACGCTAATTGTGGCGTCGTCACCGTTCACCATCTTGGTGGAGTCCTCAAAGTTGTTGAGGATGAGATAAATGTCAGACATCCATGCTCACTCATCAGTTCTTATGTGAGGAGGCTGACCTGAATGCCGATGGGCGTGTTGAAGCTGGTACTCAACAACTGCCTTCTGCTGCTCATAAATCCTTCCCAACATCTGCAACCTTGTTTTACAACATGTGGTGACATCACATAACAGTCGGTGAGCTGGAAGCTGCATATGCTGTTGAAGCACTGCCAGGGTGGTGGAAGCTATAGCTTACTTTCGGAATTGGGACACAAGCATTGTATTTTCACAAGCAGCTCTGGCAGATCTATGTAGGTTTTGAGAAACCACTGAGCCACTAAGTTGAACACATTTAGTTCTCTCTTGTTACTAATGAGTACTCCGGTATGGAGAACAATATCAGCACCGAAAAATAAAAAGATGAAATATAGCCTGCTTTATATACGAAGTTACTAAGAATACCAATTTCGATTATATCCTGTGTACCCCTGTGACAAAAATATTTGCACCAAAGAATTAATTTCACTAGAGTAGAACTAGTGTAATGGTGACTGATAACTCTTCCACTACAGCCAAACCCAATACATGGAGACCCTATCAGGATTTCCCACATGTCCAAAAATTAGTGGAAGACACCAGCAAAGGAGCATCAATTTCATCAATCATCAATCAGAAGTGTTTTCATTTCCCCAAATTAAGGCCTAACACCACCAAAGTGGAATCAATTTCACCAGAGTAGAAGTAGTTTAATGGAGACAGAAAACTCTTCCACAACAGCCAAACCCAATAGATGGAGACCCAATTAGCATTCTCCACGTTTCCAAAAATTAGTGGCAGACACCAGTAAAGTGGCATCAATTTTAGTAGAGTAGAAATTGTTGAATTAGGAATGACACATCTTCCCCTACAGCCAACCCAGTAGATGGAGACTCAATCAGAAGTGTTTACATTTCCCTAAATTAGGGCCTAATACCAACAAAGTGGCATCAATTTATCAAGAGTAGAAGTAGTTTAATGGAGACAGAAACCTTTTCCACTTCAAATTAGTGGCAGACACCAGCAAAGTGGCATTAATTTCACTACAGTAGAAATTGTAGACTTATGAACAAAAACCTCTTCCACTACAGCCAACCCAGCAGATGGAGACTCAATCAGGAGTGTACCATCCTCTCCAGTCGTTCACCACGTGTCAGACATGTACTCTGTTGTGCAGGTGCATGAGTCGGTCAAAAAAATGTGTGAAATGGCTCACAGAAATTGCTTCTGCCAATTACACTACTGTGCAACTAATATTTTGGTGTTGTCGACTTGACGTGTAGGAGGTTGGAAGTTTAGAGCTGATGGACTCTGTGTGCCTCACTGCTGGCTTGGGAAAAACTTATCTTAAGGTTGTATAAAAGCTTGTTTTGATATTCCAGCATTAGCGGGTTCCTTTCTAGAGCGAGAAGCATCTGGCAAAATTTACTCTAATAAAGTAGATCTAACAGAGTGGCAACCCAGTTATCAGCACTATTTTGAATCATAACTTTACGGGGATCATGTTGCAGATAGTGCAGCAGGAATGTACTCATATGTCGACCTCTTTCCTGTGGTTCAAGCCCATGCTGTGCTGGTTGCTGGGTAATTGTGATGCTTGTTTCCTCCGCCCCCTCCCGCCAAACACGAACAGAGAGTTGATGATCATCCTTTTCATGTTCTGACTGTTGCTTGCCCATCACCTCTTCCTCTTCCATTTGTTCCTCGCCTTCACTAACACCTCCACTAACAGTTTTTCTGATATCGCCAACACCCCCCTCGATCGCAGTGAACCACCCTCCATTGGCACCCTGAGATGTCCCCTAGTGTATGACGTTAGTAACAGAAGAAAGTATTTTTTTAGTGTGGATGAGGCCTGAATAACAGGAGATATGCTGCAAACAAATTCAAACTGAGATGTCCCCTATTGTATCATATTAGTAACAGAAGAAAATATTTTTTTTTATTGTGAATGAGGCCTGTATAACATTGAATATATGCTCCAAGATATTTCAAACTCAGATCTAGACTGCTGTATCACGTTAGTCACATTAAAACATAGAATTTTTTACTCTGAATAAGCTCTGCATACAGCTGAATTTTACTGCCACTAAAACAGTATGTGACTTTTCGCAAAGTATATCACGTTTGTGACACAAAAAAATTGTTTTAGGGCTCTGCCTAGCAAGACAAAAAATATATTGTTTTACTTTGAAAACAGCTGAGGTTCTATAATAGTAGGTGGATTTTAGCAGACTGTATCACGTTTGGCACAAAAAAAAATCTTTGGTGGACTGTGGCTAGCAACATAAAAAAATGTTTTTTTCACTCTGAAAACAGCTGAAGTTCACCGCCACTAACGTAGTAGCTGACGTATAGCAGAGTGTATGACGTTTGCCACAGACAAAATATTTAGTGGACTGTGGCTAGCAATAGAAAAAATCTATTTTTTACTCTGAAAACAGCTGAGTTTCACTGCCACTAAAGCACTAGGTGACTTATAGCAGAGTGTAACACGTCTGCGACACCAAAAAATCTTTGCTGGACTGTGGCTATCAACAGAAAAAAAATCTATATTTTTACTCTGAAAACAGCTGAATTGCACAACCACTAAAAGCACTAGGTGGCTTTTAGCAGAATGTATCACATTTGCCACACAAAAAAATATTTTGTGGACTCTGCCTAGCAAGACAAAAAAATCTATTTTTTTACTTTGAAAACAGCTGAGGTTCACCGCCACTAAGATAGTAGGTGGGTTTTAGCAGACTGTATCACATTTGCCACACAAATATATCTTTTGTGGACTCGGCCTGCCAACAGAAAAATATATTTGTTTTACTGTGCATACAGTTGAAGTTCACCCACCAAAAGAAATGACAAACTGGGCTAACACAGTTTGCACTATCACAGATAGCTGAATTTCAACCCCACAAAATCAAAAAGTGACCTAGCTTGCTATATCACATTAGCAAGTGCAAAAATAGATTGAATGTCTGCATAGAGCACAGACAGTACAACCGCTGCACAGTACTGTTCTGAGCGATAGACCCAGCTCTTTCTGTCAGAATCTAAGTAATAGAGATGAGCGTTGTTCAACTCGAACTGTTCGCCAATCTCAAATTCGAGCTGTTTTGGGCGGTGTTCGAGCCGTTCGACGAACACGAACGATTTGAAAAAAATTCGGCTGTTCGAGGTTATGTTCGATAACTGTTCATGCAGCAAAATCATAACTGGATTTTTTCTCAGTAATGATGAAAATTAATGTTAATATGCAGTTTGAGTGTACAGCGGGGTGGGGGGAGGGGCAGGGGATGGATCTCTGCAGGAATAATGAAGATCTCCATTTTTTTTTCTCTTTCCCGCATTTACAGTGGGGAGGTGCAATCTGTCAGCCTATCAGCAGCGCACACACAGAGCGAAGTGCTTTTTTTCACACAAGCAAGGGCATGTGTCATTGGCAGTGTATGTCACATGTCCTTGCCCTATAAGACCAAGCCATTTTCCCCGTCGCCACCATTTTCTCAGTGCTGCAGCTGCGTGTTAGACGGCACCGCTGTTGCTGTGTGCGCTATACCTTGTTAATTTCAAGCCAATTTTCGCACAAATCTACAGATAGCTTGGGAGTAGGGAATAGTTGTGATTGCAGTCCTTTTAAGGACTAGGTTACAGCATTTCCTACGAGTTTTATCAGGCAGGTCTGTGCTCTTAAATAGATAGATTGTGGGAGTAAAGACTAATTGTAATTGCAGTCCTTTTCAGGACTAGGTTACATCAGTTCCTATCAGTTTTTGCCAGGCAGGTCTGTGCCAGTGCTGTGCAAGTTTTTTTCACAGCATTTGGCTGAATCTAGCAAAGCTAATCCTTTTTGGCCTATTGCAGAGTGTGTTAGTCAGTGGAGTAGCCTATCTGTGTTGCAAGATATACCACCGGTGTATAGAATACCAATTTTTTTACTGCACCTAGTGAAGTAAAATCTTTTGGGCATAGCATCATTCTATTAGTCCATCTATACTAACCTCCATCAGGTTGCAAATTGAATATAATTTTTTTCTGCATCTAGCTCTGAAAAAATATTTGGGCTTCTAGCAGTGTGTGGGACTTGTTCTATTAGTCCATCTATACTGACCTCCATCAGGTTGCAAACTGAATATAATTTTTTTCTGCATCTAGCTCTGAAAAAATATTTGGGCTTCTAGCAGTGTGTGGGACTTTCTCTATTAGTCCATCTATACTGACCTCCATCAGGTTGCAAATTAAAAATAATTTTTATCTGCATCTAGCTCTGAGAAAATATTTGGCCTTCTAGCAGTGTGTGGGACTTTCTCTATTAGTCCATCTATACTGACCTCCATCAGGTTGCAAATTAAAAATATTTTTTTGTCTGCATCTAGCTCTGAAAAAATATTTGGCCTTCTAGCAGTGTGTGGGACTTTCTCTATTAGTCCATCTATACTGACCTCCATCAGGTTGCAAATTCAAAATAATTTTTTGTCTGCATCTAGCTCTGAAAAAATATTTGGCCTTCTAGCAGTGTGTGGGACTTTCTCTATTAGTCCATCTATACTGACCTCCATCAGGCTGCAAATTAAAAATAATTTTTATCTGCATCTACCTCTGAAAAAATATTTGGCCTTCTAGCTGTGTGTGGGACTTGTTCTATTAATCCATCTATACTGACCTCCATCAGGTTGCAAACTGAATATAATTTTTTTCTGCATCTAACTCTGAAAAAATATTTGGACTTCTAGCAGTGTGTGGGACTTTCTCTATTAGTCCATCTATACTGACCTCCATCAGGTTGCAAATTAAAAATAATTTATATCTGCATCTAGCTCTGAAAAAATATTTGGCCTTCTAGCAGTGTGTGGGACTTTCTCTATTAGTCCATCTATAATGACCTCCATCAGGTTTCAAATTAAAAATAATTTTTTGTCTGCATCTAGCTCTGAAAAAATATTTGGCCTTCTAGCAGTGTGTGGGACTTTCTCTATTAGTCCATCTATACTGACCTCCATCAGGTTGCAAACTGAATATATTTTTTTTCTGCATCTACCTCTGAAAAAATATTGTGCTTCTAGCTGTGTGTGGGACTTGTTCTATTAATACATCTATACAGACCTCCATCAGGTTGCAAACTGAATATAATTTTTTTCTGCATCTACCTCTGAAAAAATATTTCGGCTTCTAGCTGTGTGTGGGACTTGTTCTATTAGTCCATCTATACTGACCTCCATCAGGTTGCAAACTGAATATAATTTTTTTCTGCATGTAGCTCTGAAAAAATATTTGGCCTTCTAGCAGTGTGTGGGACTTTCTCTATTAGTCCATCTATACTGACCTCCATCAGGTTGCAAACAGAATATATTTTTTTTCTGCATCTACCTCTGAAAAAATATTTGGGCTTCTAGCTGTGTGTGGGACTTGTTCTATTAGTCCATCTATACTGACCTCCATCAGGTTGCAAATTAAATATAATTTACATCTGCATCTAGCTCTGAAAAAGTATTTGGCCTTCTAGCAGTGTGCGGGACTTTATCTATTAGTCCATCTATACTGACCTCCATCAGGTTGCAAGTTAAAAATATTTTTTTGTCTGCATCTAGCTCTGAAAAAATATTTGGCCTTCTAGCAGTGTGTGGGACTTTCTCTATTAGTCCATCTATACTGACCTCCATCAGGTTGCAAACAGAATATATTTTTTTTCTGCATCTACCTCTGAAAAAATATTTGGGCTTCTAGCTGTGTGTGGGACTTGTTCTATTAGTCCATCTATACTGACCTCCATCAGGTTGCAAACTGAATATAATTTTTTTATGCATCTAGCTCTGAAAAAATATTTGGACTTCTAGCAGTGTGTGGGACTTTCTCTATTAGTCCATCTATACTGACCTCCATCAGGTTGCAAATTAAAAATAATTTATATCTGCATCTAGCTCTGAAAAAATATTTGGCCTTCTGGCAGTGTGCGGGACTTTCTCTATTAGTCCATCTATACTGACCTCCATCAGGTTGCAAGTTAAAAATATTTTTTTGTCTGCATCTAGCTCTGAAAAAATATTTGGCCTTCTAGCAGTGTGTGGGACTTTCTCTATTAGTCCATCTATACTGACCTCCATCAGGTTGCAAACTGAATATATTTTTTTTCTGCATCTACCTCTGAAAAAATATTGGGCTTCTAGCTGTGTGTGGGACTTGTTCTATTAATCCATCTTTACAGATCTCCATCAGGTTGCAAACTGAATATAATTTTTTTCTGCATCTACCTCTGAAAAAATATTTGGGCTTCTAGCTGTGTGTGGGACTTGTTCTATTAATCCATCTATACAGACCTCCACCAGGTTGCAAACTGAATATAATTTTTTTCTGCATCTACCTCTGAAAAAATATTTGGGCTTCTAGCTGTGTGTGGGACTTGTTCTATTAGTCCATCTATACTGACCTCCATCAGGTTGCAAATTAAAAATAATTTTTTGTCTGCATCTAGCTCTGAAAAAATATTTGGCCTTCTAGCAGTGTGTGGGACTTTCTCTATTAGTCCATCTATACTGACCTCCATCAGGTTGCAAATTAAAAATAATTTTTTGTCTGCATCTAGCTCTGAAAAAAATATTTGGCCTTCTAGCAGTGTGTGGGACTTTCTCTATTAGTCCATCTATACTGACCTCCATCAGGTTGCAAATTCAAAATAATTTTTTGTCTGCATCTAGCTCTGAAAAAATATTTGGCCTTCTAGCAGTGTGTGGGACTTTCTCTATTAGTCCATCTATACTGACCTCCATCAGGTTGCAAACTGAATATATTTTTTTTCTGCATCTACCTCTGAAAAATATTTGGGCTTCTAGCTGTGTGTAGGACTTGTTCTATTAGTCCATCTATACTGACCTCCATCAGGTTGCAAACTGAATACAATTTTTTTCTGCATCTACCTCTGAAAAAATATTTGGGCTTCTAGCTTTGTGTGGGACTTGTTCTATTAGTCCATCTATACTGACCTCCATCAGGTTGCAAATTGAATTTAATTTTATTCTGCATCTAACCCAGCCAATAGTTTTGGCCTAATACCACAGTTTGGCCACTCAGCTCTGCTCGGTTCCCATCCATTGTTTTTTTGTGCAAACATCTCCAGAGTTGTGAATTAGTTAACCACCAAAATGAGTGGAAAAAGGCCTGCTGCTGGTGGAAAGGGGAATAGGCGTGTTGGGAAGGGGAAAAAAGGTTGTGTCCGTGGGGTAGGTGTTAAAGCAACAGTAACATCTGCAGAAGAAAGACCATCTTCCAGCCAAACTAAAATGTCTACTTCTTTTAGCGGACAATGTGATAAGATCCCTTTCTTACGGCCACGCCAATCGCTACAAATTCCAGATGAGGCACAAAAACAGCAGGTGCTTCAACGGATATCAAGTGCTCCTTTAAGTGGGCTCTCCTCCACATCAACTTCAACATCACAAATACTCCAGTCCTCAAAGGTGTCACCCCAATCGCACTTGCTTCCTCACAGCTCCCAAATCTCCAGCTGCCCGTCTAAGTATGAGGTAGAACAGATGGTTGAGTCTGCAGAGCTGTTTACTCATACTATAGCCTGGGAATCAGAGGTCGACTCCAGCGCTTCTGTGAATCCAGACGAGGAAATGAACTGCACTGATGCCCAGAATCTTTATGAGTCGGATCCAGGACCAGACGCAGAAGGTTCTGACCATAATGTAGACCCTCATTCCCAAACTGTAACTCCTGTTGGTGGAGACAATGAGGAAGACGATGATGAGACTCAAATACCTGATTGGAGCGACAACTTTAGTTTTTTGTCAGGGCAGGAACAGGTTGGCTCTGAGGACGACGGGTGTGATAACGCACAGGGTGATGATGGTGAGGTTGGAGATCCCACTTACTGTCAACCCACAGTCAGCCAAGAGATGAGGTCAGCAGAGGAGGTGGAGGAAGATGCTAGTGAGGATGAGGCCAGGTTGCGCCTTCCTGGACAGAGACGTAGTTCTGGAAGCACGTCAACAACTGCATCCTCAAACTCAACTCTGTCTCTCACCACAAGTCGTGGTGGCTCTTCAGGTCGCATGGGTGCTAAGCCTTGCATAGCCTGGGCATTTTTTCAGATCGATAAAGATGACTCAACTCGTGTTATCTGTAACATTTGTCAGCAAAAGCTAAGTAGAGGCCAAAAAATACATAGTTTGAGTACTTCATGCATGAACCGGCACATGGACATGAAGCATAAGTTGCAGTGGGAAGCTCAGTGTGCTACAATGCGGCCTTGCCGGCCGGGCCGACCACCGTCTGCCATATCTTGTGCATCCGCGGCCTCTTCATACTCTGTGACTGGGGGGACAGCAGTCACACCTGTTTTGGGGCGCAGACCTGCCACCTCTTTACCCGCAACAGCCAGCGTGATTGGCAGGTCATCATTTTCTTTGGAGGTGGTAACACCAGCTGGTGTTGAGCGCTGTCCGACATCGATAGCACCAACTTTGGATCAAGGCAACCTATCATGTCCGCCTGCATCTTCCTCACAAACCGGCAGTTTGCCGGGGACACCCTTATCAACCCCGTCTAAGCACAATAGTCAGCCCTCGGTCCCTCAGATGTGGACAAGTAAAAGACCATTTCCTCCTAGCCATGAGAAAGCTAAGAGGTTGAATTTCACCATCTGCAAGCTCTTGGCTACAGAAATGCTGCCTTTCCGCCTGGTGGACACAGAGGATTTTCAGACCTTATGTCCGTCGCAGTGCCCCAGTACCAGATGCCCAGTCGGCACTACTTCTCAAAGAAAGGTGTGCCTGCGCTCCACCAACATGTCGCACACAACATCACCGCTTCTTTGAGAAACTCTGTGTGTGACAGGGTGCATTTCACCACAGACACTTGGACGAGTAGGCATGGACAGGGGCGTTACATGTCGCTGACTGGGCACTGGGTAACTATGGTGACAGCAGGACAAGGGGCTGCTGTCCAAGTCTTGCCGTCCCCACGAGTTGTGCGTCAATCCTCTTTATGTCAAAGTTCCTCCACTGCTTCTGCCTCCTCAACCTCCTCTCGTTCTTCCACCTGCACCCAAAGCCTGTCTGGTCATGCCACAAGCTTTCTAACTGCGCAGAAGGCATCCTGCACACCTCCTTACTATGCTGGCCGTAGGTCTCAACGTCATCAGGCGGTTTTTACTTTGAAATGTCTGGGAAATGTGAGTCACACAGCTGAGGATTTGTGGTCAGCTCTGGAGAACCAATTTCATGAATGGTTGTTTCCACTGGACCTGAAACCAGGGAATGCTGCAAACCTGGGTGCTGCCCTTCGCCGGGGCAATGTCACACACGTGCCTTGTATGGCTCACGTGTTGAACCTGGTTGTCCAGCAATTTTTAGCCCACTATCCCAGACTAGATGGCGTTCTGCAGAGGGCACGGTCGCTGTGTGCTCACTTCCGCCGTTCGCATCCCGCAGCTCAGCGACTTACATCTCTACAGAAGTCGTTGGGCCTGCCACTTCACCGGCTAAAATGCGATGTGCCTACCCGGTGGAATTCAACTCTGCACATGTTGCAGCGACTGTGGCAGCACCAACAAGCCCTGGTGCAATACGTTCTGACGTATAGCCTGGGCCAACGAGATCCAGAGGTGGGGCAAATCACGCTGGAGGAGTGGTCTCAGATCAGGGACCTATGCACCCTTCTGCACAGTTTTGAAATGGCGACGAATATGTTTAGTGCTGACAATGCCATTATCAGCATGACTATTCCGGTGATTTACATGCTGGAGCACATGTTAAACAGAATTCGGAGTCAGGTGGTGGCACAAGAGGAGGTGGAGGAAGTAGAGGAGGAGGAGTTGTATGCGGAAGGGCTAACATCTGCAAGGTCCAGACGGTCGGCAGCACCAAGGCGGCAGGCATGTGAGGGTGGGGGAGATGGTTTTACCAGGGCGCATGGTAGCAGCCAAACTAGTGAGGAAGGTGCAGGAGCCCAGGAAGAAGTGGAGGACGAACTGATGGAAGACTCATCAGATGAGGGAGACCTTGATCACATTTCTGTTGTGCGAGGTTGGGGGGAGAGGACAGAGGAAGGAAGCATGATTGTTACCTCGCCACCAACACAACAGGGACTTGGTGCTCCTGGATGCGCAACACACATGAGTGCCTTCTTGCTGCACTACCTGCAACATGACCCTCGAATTGTGAGAATTAGAAATAATCCTGACTACTGGGTTGCCACACTGTTAGATCCCTGGTACAAAAGTAAATTTGCAGAAATTATTCCTGCCATAGAAAGGGATGCACGCATGCCGGAGTATCAGCAGAGACTGTTGCAGAATCTTACATGTGCTTTTCCACAAAACACCAGTGGTGCACGTAGTGAATCTAACAGTTCCAACTTGCCATGCGTGGGACCGTCAAGTGTTCAGCACTCAAACCGTAACAGAACCACAGTATCTGCTGATAAAATCAATTTTGCGGAATCATTTCACCACTTTTTTAGCCCATCCTTTGCAAGGCCACAGGAGACAAGAAGTCTGACACATAGTCAACGCCTAGAGACGATGGTACAGGAGTATCTCCAAGTAAACATTGAAGCCATGACTGTGTCACTGGACCCTTGCTCTTTTTGGGCTTCCAATCTGGATAAATGGCAGGAGCTAGCCACTTACGCCTTGGAGATCTTCTCATGCCCCGCAGCCAGCGTTCTGTCTGAACGTGTGTTCAGCGCTGCTGGTGGTGTGCTGACAGATAAGCGCACGCGGCTCTCCACTGATAATGTAGACAGACTCACGTTCATAAAGATGAACAAATCATGGATCCGAAACGACTTTTCTACCCCTGTGTCATCCTGGGGAGAGTAAAAGCTTGATGATTGGTTAAAATCACCCTACCAACTGTTTTAAGCTTTCAAATTACTAATCATGTTTATCTGTATCTTTTCTGGAAAATAATTTGGGCTTTGTAGCAGTGTGCAGCACTGATTCTATTAGGCCATCTATAATAAGCTCCACCAGATTTAAAATTACTAATCATGTTTATCTGTATCTTGACTGGAAAATAATTTGGGCTTTGTAGCAGTGTGCAGCACTGATCCTATTAGGCCATCTAAACTAAGCTCCACCAGATTTAAAATTAATAATAATTTTTAGCTGCATCTAGCCCGGAAAATAATTTTGGGGCTCCGAGATGCGCAAGACACATAAGTGCCTTCTTGCTGCACTACCTGCAACATGACCCTCATATTGTCAGAATTCGAAGTAATCATGACTACTGGGTTGCCACACTCTTAGATCCCCCAAACTTTTCGATCAACCTTTTCATTTTAATAAAGACCAAAAAAATGGTCATTTTTGAAATTATAAGCATTAGCAGGTTATTAGAAACTGAAATCAAACAGTTTTCAACTCAAAACTTTATTCTAGGTGATGTTACATTTTCACATAGGACCCCTTGTTGGAAAGGAGCTTCTGAACTCTCGCGTCCATTGAATTTGTCAGGTTTTGGATGGTTTCTGCTTCAATTGTTTTGCATGAGGACAGAATACCCTCCCAGAGCTGTTGCTTAGAAGTGAACTGCCTCCAGCCATCATAGACACTCCTTTTGATGATGCTCCAGAGGTTCTGAATGGGGTAGAGGTCAGGGGAGCATGGGGGTCACACCATAAGTTTGTCCCCTTTTATGCCCATATCAGCCAGAGATGCAGATGTTTTATGTGCAGCATGAGATGGTGCATTATCATGCAAAAAAATTATCTTGCTGTGAAATACACAGTTCTTCTTCTTGAACCATGGCAGGAAGTGCTGTTTGAGAAAATCCACATACATTATGGAGAGCATCTTTAACGCCTTCAGGGATCCTAAAGGGGCCGACAATCTCTCTCCGCATGATTCCAGCCCAAAACATTACTCCACCTCCTCCTTGTTGGCTCTGTAGCCGTGTTTGCGTGGGGTGTCCATCAACCAGTCATCCTCCACTCCATCCATCTGGACCATCGAGCGCTGCACGGCACTCATCCGTGAACAAAACAGTTTTGAAATCAGTCTTCATGTAATGTTTGGCCCACTGGAGCCGTTTCTGCTTGTGTGAAGTGCATAGAGGAGGTCGACAGGATGGCGTATGCACAGCTGCAAACCTCTGAAGGACCCTGCATCTTGTTGTTCGGAGGACGTTGGAGGCACCAGCAGCTTCAAAAACTTGTCTGCTGCTATGACAAGGCTTTTTTGCCGCTGCTCTTTTAACCTGACGTAATTGCCTGTAGGAAAGAGACCTCAATTTTCCCTTATCAGCACGCACACGTGTGTACTGTGAATCAGCTACATACTTCTTGATTGCCAAGACACTTCATCCTGATAATCGCACAATGTTGATTGTAGTCATGCCTTGACCTAAACACTCCACAATTTGTTGCTTCTCAGCAGCCGACACATCCTTTTTCTTTCACATTTTGGCAGAAAATGTAGGCTGCTTAATAATGTGAGACAGCCTTCTTAAGTAGTCTTGCCTTTCATTGGACACACCTGCCAAACTAATTAGCACAGGTGTCTGCAATTGCTTACAGTGATATAAAGAGCCCTGACACACATCACCATCAATGCGTTTAACTGACAAACAAACAAATTCTTCCCTTATCACTCCTAAACACTTTTTGCATAATAATTTGGAACACAGTGTACATGTGCTTTTCCACAAAACACCAGTGGTTCACGTAGTGAATCTTACAGTTCTAACTTGCCAACCGTGGTCTGTATGGAGTTGTTCAATAAAGGGCCCAAAATTAAGATAACATAGATGGGAGAGGTCTCTATGAATAGGAATTCCTAAGTATTTGATACCCTGTGAGGGCCAGGCAAAGGGAAAGTTGGACTGGATGGAATCCTATATGGATTTGGGGAGGGAGATATCGAGGGCCTCAGACTTCGCTGCATTGATTTTAAAATTTGACCATGTAACAAAGTGATCTATTTCAGCCATAACAGCATGGATGGATATATGTGATTGAGTGAAATATACTAGGACATCATCAGCAAATAGAGAGCACTTGTACTCGGTGCCTCCCACCTCAATCCACCTAATATTGGGGTTATGGCTAATTGATGAGAGCAGGTACTCCATCACTAGGGAGGAGTATAGCCTCAGGGCAGTGTATGGGGAGGATGGGGGTGATGGTGCAGGGCAGCAGCAGTAACGACACGGAGTCAGTGATGCAGTCCAGGGCCTTTACTCACAGTTCTTATTATCCAGACCACGTCTGCAGGTAACGGCTGCCCACGCCGTACTGTGCTCACCAGGTGAGGGGCTCAGACAACTCCCAGATAACTTTGGAGCGCTTCACAGGACCCCCTTTGTGTGTCCTTTGTCTGGCCTTTCTTACCAACCCTTCTGTCCGGCTGCCTCGGGCCTCCTCTTGGTAAACTTGGCGCCTGTTTCCCTGACCCTATGTGGTGCCTTCCTAGCGGGTGTAGCGAGGGACTGCGCCACATAAAATGTCACAGCCTCCGGTTTCTAGCTGAGGGTCGTTTCCTGCCTCCACTAGTTTCAGGGAACCGGTCTCCCCCTTTGGCCTGACCCCTCCACGCAGGTGGATTCTGGCGTGCGGTGGCGACTCGCCCGTCCGCACCCCTGGTATCCCTTCATTCCTCATTCCTGGAGCCTTCTCCGCTCCTCTTCCTTCCTTCTCCCTCTTCCAGGTCTGGGCCTCTGTTACTAGGCCCGCCTCCGGAGCAGAGCTCATGCAGAGCCCCTGCTCCCTGCCACTTCCGCTCAGACTTCTCTGCACTGAACTAAGATGGTGCCCACCTTTTATACTCCCTTCTCAATGCACCCAGGAACTGCTTCCTCCCTGCTCCTGCACTATAGTGTTCCCCTTCCTCAGTGTTCCCTCCCCCCACTCCAGCCAGGGACAGGGACTGTCATGCCCATCTCAGAGGCACATTGATCGCCCTGCCCCACGGCAATGTGGTGTAATGCATGCAGGTGTCGGGTCCTGATCCACACTCCATCCTTACCTGAGAGTGAGATATCACACCTCTGGGTGAGGTGCAATACCTCTGTAGCAACCGAGCCCTCAGGGTGCTACAGTTCCATTTATCACAGGGCCGTGATTTTGACTATAAAAGGGTCCCCTAGACCCCTACCCCAAGCTTTTTAAGAGAATCATATATGGCGTGCCAGGAGACTCTATGGAATGCTTTCTCAACATCCAACGAGAGTATCTAATTACAAATTTTTAACTGCATCTAGCCCAGGAAATACTTTGTGCCTAGTAGCAGTGTCTGCTAGTCAGCGGATTATCCCGGCTGTTAAGCAAGCTACACCACCTGTAGTTTGGACACTTAATTTTTTCAAAAGAAATGCTTCGGGACCACGGGATACTCAGTGAAGAGCATCAGGAGGCACCCCAAGGCATAGGGGCTGGGACTGGCAGTAGGATGCCTTGCGGTGGACAGCCGAGCTCGATCCTTATAAAAGCTTTTTAACTGCAGCAGCTTTAGTGGACGCTACTGGAGCTGGAATTACGCGGCTGCTGGCATGAGACTTGCCCTCCAATAAATCCTTGTAAATGGATTTAAAGTGTATTCATTCAAATTAGAGAGACAATTTAAACTAAAAAGCTTAGAGCTGCCTCCACCACAGGGGTGCTCGCTCGACCCACCAGCGGACAGGCACCAGTATTGGGAGAGGGGGGCTGGTCGTCAGGGTTCACCGCGGCTCTGGCACAAACCCGGCGACACGGAGGTGGCACGGGCAGGAGCGGACTGAATGTGTCGGCTTCTCACTTTTTGGATTTTAGAAGGGCATGACATGCCTATATCTGTGTCTCCCCCTCCTTTTACTCCTCCACCTCTTTTCTTTTCGCATGACCATATGTACTTGTCACTTTTCCATGTGTTAGTTGTGTCTTCTGAGCAGTTTGTCAGCTTTTGGACACCTTTGAAGGTGTTTTCTATGTGTTTCTATGTGTTTTTGTTTGCCTGCCATTGGTTTTAATGGTGTTCGAATGTGTTCGACGAACAGTTCGACTAACAGTTCGGCGAACACACGGGTGTTCGACGAACCGAACCGAACTCGAACACTACGGGGGTGGCTCAACACTACTAAGTAATTGCACAAAAACAAAAAAAAGAGTTGCAAGGTCGATTGAACAGGTACACATCACAGGACTTATCTACACTTTCTGATTTCCACAGAAGCACCCATCTATCTAGCCAATATCTCTCATTACACAGGAGCTGAGTGCAGGAGCAGCGTCTGTCTCCAGCAGTGATATGCATAAAATGGCACTAAGGGAACATGGCCAGTTTTTAAATGGAGAGTACATGTGATTTCAGCATCCAATTGCAGAAGTTCTTGTGTCTGGGGCACTGTGAATTCTTCCTGCACTCTGATTGGCTAGCTTTTCTGACTTAAATTTACCGCCTACAGGAAAAAAAAAACAGCATACCGCTGGTCTGACCTGTTCTGAGCTATCACCAGCCCCCCCCCACTCATCTGCCACATCTCCCTGTTCATCATACACAAGCATTATGCTAGCAAACCTGTAAAAAGTGCTGTAGTTGCCCCGCAATCACGTAACCACGGAAATTAGCCGAACGTTACCTATTTTCCCGAATTTAACAAATTTTGCTTGCCTTTCCGATCACAAGTCCGAATGTGCCACATTTGTGTCGAACTTAAGTTTGGAGATAGGATTTCGAACATATTCTCTCATCACTATTCACAAATCATGGTTTCCTATGAAGCTCAGACTGTGGTTTTGCTGAGCCAATGAGATGCTGAAGTAACAGATACTCTCATCAAGTAACCCTATTTTGGAAATTACATCCATGTAGAAATGTAATGAGCATTTTAAACTTGTAGGCATTTCACAGAACTATTACATAGTTACATAGTTACATAGTTTATAAGGCCGAAAAAAGACAAGCGTCCATCCAGTTCAGCCTATTTCTTGTGCACTGCAGCTATTCCGCAGCGTTGATCCAGGAGAAGGCAAAAAAAAAACATGCGGTATAGGCCAATTTACATCAATGAGGAAAAATTCACTTCCCGACACCAATCTGGCAGTCAGATTAAATCCCTGGATTAATTAACTATCACTAAGCATAAGATGTAATTTTATTGTTCTCAAGAAAGGCGTCCAGGCCTCTCTTGAACTCATTAAGTGAGTTGGACATCACCACTTCCTCACCCAGAGAGTTCCAGAGTCTCACGGCTCTGACCGTAAAGAATCCCCTTCTATGCTGGTGCAGGAACCTCCTTTCCTCCAGATGCATAGTGTGCCCCCTCGTCTTTGTCACCATCATTGGTATAAATAGGTCATGGGAGAGATCTCTGTACTGCCCCCTGATGTATTTATACATGTTTATGAGGTCTCCCCTAAGCCTTCTCTTTTCCAACGTAAATAGGCCTAATTTTGACAACCTCTCTGGGTATTCTAGTCCCTCCATTCCCTTTATTACCTTAGTCGCCCTCCTTTGGACCCTCTCTAGCTCCAATATGTCTTTCCTGTGCACCGGAGCCCAGAACTGTGCACAATATTCTAAGTGCGGCCTTACCAGTGCTTTATACAGAGGAAGAACAATGTTCTCATCATATGCCCCTATTCCTCTTCTGATGCATGCCATGACTCTATTTGCCTTCGCAGCTGCTGCCTGACACTGGGCACTCCAATTTAATTTGCTATTAACCAAGACGCCCAGGTCCTTCTCCATGTCAGATTTCCCCAACGGTTTCCCATTTAATATGTATGGGTAACTGCTGTTTTTCTTTCCCATGTGCATGACCTTACATTTATTGGCATTGAACCCCATTTGCCATTTTTTGGCGCAACTCCCCAATTTATCTAAATCCTCCTGTAGCTGTGCCCTATCCTTATCTGTATTAACTACTTTACAAAGTTTAGTATCATCTGCAAATATTGCTATTTTACTATGCAACCCTTCCACTAGATCATTAATAAATATATTAAATAACATAGGGCCCAAGACAGACCCTTGAGGCACCCCGCTAGTAACCCTGACACACCCTGAGCTTACTCCATTGATAACCACCCTCTGCTTTCTATCACTCAGCCAGCTATTTACCCACTTGCACACATTATCCCCCAGACCAAGCATTCTCATTTTATATACCAACCTTTTGTGTGGCACAGTATCAAATGGTTTGGAGAAGTCAAGGTATACAACATCCACTGACTCTCCCCGGTCCAGCTGTGAGCTCACCTCCTCGTAGAAGGCGATCAGGTTTGTTTGGCTGGAGTGATTCCTCATGAATCCATGTTGATATGGAGTAAGTCAGTTATTTTCATTAAGATATTCTACAATAGCATCTCTAAGAAATCCTTCATACAATTTACCCACAACAGACGTTAAGCTGACTGGTCTATAGTTCCCAGGGTCACTTTTAGACCCCTTTTTGAATATTGGTACCACATTTGCTTGGCGCCAGTCTAGTGGGACAGTCCCTGTCCATAAAGAGTGCTTGAATATAAGATACAGCGGTCTGTCTATCACATTACTTAGTTCTTTTAGTACCCGGGGCTGTATGCCATCTGGGCCTGGTGACTTGTCTATTTTGACATTATTTAGGCGTTTCTGAACTTCCTCCTGGGTTAGGTGGGTGATATTTATCGGAGGGTTTACTTTATCACTCTGCATTTCCTCCGATAAATTGTTTTCTTTTATGAAAACAGTGGAGAAGAAGCTATTGAGTAGGTTTGCTTTACCCTCATCGCCCTCTATGATTTTACCCAGGTTATTTTTCAATGGGCCAACTCCATCAGTTTTAATCCTTTTACTGTTTATATAGTTAAAGAACAGTTTGGGATTCGTTTTACTTTTCTTGGCAATTAGTCTCTCTGTCTCCTCTTTTGCTATTCTTGTTTGTTTTTTACAGATTTTGTTTTTTTCCCTATAAGATATTAGCGCTTCCTCGCTGCCTTCTTGTTTAAGTTTACCGAAAGCCCTGTTTTTGTTTTTCATTGCCCTCTTGACTTCCTTATTTAGCCACATTGGCTTCCTCCTATTCCTAGCCCTTTTATTCCCATAAGGTTTGTACCTTCTACAGTGACTATGTAGGACTGTTTTGAAAATTTCCCATTTTCTATCCGCGCTCCTATTACTAAAGATACTATCCCAGTCTAAAAGGTGAAGGGCATCTCTTAGCTGATCAAACTTTGCCCTCCTGAAGTTCAGTGTTTTTGTGACTCCCTTGCTGGGCACCCTACTGAAGCACATGTGGAATTGTATAATGTTGTGGTCACTATTTCCCAGGTGCCCCCCGACCTGCACCTCAGTTATTCTGTCTGGCCTGTTAGATAATATTAAGTCTAAAAGGGCCGTCCCTCTAGTTGGTTCCTGCACAAGTTGTGACAAATAATTGTCTTTGATAATTGACAGAAACCTATTTCCTTTCTGAGATCTACAGCTTTCGGTTTCCCAGTCTATATCGGGGTAGTTGAAGTCCCCCATAATAATCACCTCGTTATTTTTTGCTACTTCGTCTATTTGTCTTATTAATAGACTTTCCGTGGCTTCTGCTATATTTGGTGGTTTATAACAGACTCCTATGATAATTTTATTATTGTTTTTTGCCCCATGTATCTCCACCCATAAGGACTCAGCCTCCTCATTTCCCTCCCATACATCCTCCCTTATTGTAGGCTTTAGACACGTCTTTACATATAGACAGACTCCATCCCCTTTCCGATTTCTTCGATCCCTTCTTAACAGACTGTAACCCTGTAAGTTAACTGCCCAGTCATAGCTTTCATCTAACCATGTCTCGGTTATTCCCACTATGTCATAGTTACCTGTAGATATTTCTGCTTCCAGTTCATCCATCTTGTTTGTCAGGCTTCTGGCATTTGCTAGCACGCAGTTTACTCGATTTTGTTTTGTTCCAATCTTCTCCCTGTGGATTGCATTAGAAATTTTCTTACCTCCCTTCCAAGTATCTTGTCTTGGACCTTCTTTGTCGCACTTCTTATCTTTCATTAGTATGTTCTCTGGTTGCATGTTCGTGTCCGGCGTTTTTCTTCCCATCCCCTGTTCTTCTAGTTTACGCCCTCCTGATGAGTGTTGTGAGTCTCCTGGCGAATGTGTGTTTCCCGGGTTTGTTGAGGTGTAGTCCGTCTCTGCAAAGGAGTCCGTCATAGAGGTAATTCACACCGTGGTCCAGGAATCCAAATCCTTGTTGTCTGCACCATCGTCTCAGCCAGTTGTTCACATCAAGGATCCTGTTTCATCTCCTGACGCCATGCCCGTCTACTTGAAGGATAGAAGAAAAAACTACCTGCACTTCCAGTTCTTTTACATTCTTCCCCAATGCTTCAAAGTCCTTGCCGATTGTCGGTAGGTCCTTCTTTGCCGTGTCATTGGTGCCAACATGTATCAGAAGAAATGGGTGGACATCCTTGGAACTGATGAGCTTTGGTATCCTATCGGTAACATCCTTGATCTTCGCCCCTGGGAGGCAGCATACTTCTCTTGCGGTTATGTCCGGTCTGCAGATAGCTGCTTCTGTTCCTCTCAGTAGTGAGTCTCCCACCACCACCACTCTTCTTCCCTTCTTGGCTGTCCTTTTTCTTGTCGCTTTTGGGTGTTTCTGGGTGCTCTTTTCTTTTTTGCTTGCTGGTAGTGCCTCATCCTTAGGTATGCCATCTTCGTCCTCCGCAAGTCCTTAGAATCTGTTTCTCAGTTGTGTGGTTGGTGGTGTCTCCATGGTCTTCTTGCTTATTTTGGTCACTTGCCTCCACTTGTCTGCCCCTGGAGGTTCTCTGACGCTTCCTTCACTTTCCGTGACCAGTAGTGATGCTTCTGTTCTGTCCAGGAAGTCTTCATTTTCCTTGATGAGTTTTAATGTCGCAATTCTTTCTTCAAGTCCCCGCACCTTTTCTTCTAAAAGAGCCAGTAGTCTACACTTCTGGCAGGTGAAGTTGGTTTCAGCTTCTGGTCGATCTGTGAACATGTAGCACATGTTGCAGCTCACCATGTAGGTTGTCACATCTGCCATGCTGTTCCTTGTCCCTGCTGACTTGATGTCTGTCTTCTTTCTTGTGATACCCTAGGATAAACAAATTAAACAAAGTTTGGCGATGCTGTACCCAACGATCTTCTAGCTGAAGGAGACTCTTTGCTTTTCCCAGAAGGCACCTGGTATATGCAAATTGTCCTCTTCAAGCTTCAATCCCTGGTTTGGCGATGCTTTCCAAGCAGCTGGTCCCGGCTGTACCCAACGATCTTCTAGCTGAAGGAGACTCTTCGCTTTTCCCAGAAGGCACCTGGAATATGCAAATTGTCCTCTTCAAGCTTCAATCCCTGGTTTGGCGATGCTTTCCAAGCAGCTGGTTCTGGCTGTACCCAATGATCTTCTAGCTGAAGGAGACTCTTCGCTTTTCCCAGAAGGCACCTGGAATATGCAAATTGTCCTCTTCAAGCTTCAATCCCTGGTTTGTCAATGCTTTCCAAGCAGTTGGTCCCGGCTGTACCCAACGATCTTCTAGCTGAAGGAGACTCTTCGCTTTTCCCAGAAGAAACCTGGAATATGCAAATTGTCCTCTTCAAGCTTCAATCCCTGGTTGAAGCTTCAAAATAAAAATGTATTTTTACTTTAATGGAGTGTTTTACTTTTAACCGAAGAATTTTTCATTTTTACAAGGGGCAATAGAAGAACATGAACCGTTGAAGTGTTGGTACAGCAAAAACTCCCCCAATACTGATTTGATTTAGAGATATTGTATAAAAATTATTTTGACCCCAGAAAGTGTTTTTAAGTGGATTTTGCTAAATTAAAATTCTTCCACAAATATACAATTACAGTAGGTGACTAATATGTTGCGCCAAGGTTGTGCCAGTGAAAAGACTCCTCTCTATTTTTATGCTGGGTTTCCATATTTTAGAGTCACCCTCCTTATGCTACGGTTTTTCTGCCACATCGTGGTAATTATTCAGCACATGATCTGTGGTCACACAATTGCTGTGGGCAGGTCAGCTTAAATGATAGCTAAGCTCCTGCTGTAACATCCATCACCATCTCTGTCTATTTAACTCTTCAAATGCTGTGAAAAAAAGCCACAGCAGCATTTAGATGGTTGTGTGACAAAGTTGGCACACCCATGATACCACTGCCAGGTATGATGGCCTGTTAGATTATGCCATAATCTGTGACTAACAGATGTTCTGCCATTGTGAAATGGACAGGTTTAACCACTTCGCGCCAGAGCCTGTTTTTGCCTTCGTGACCGGGACAATTTTTTCAATTCTGACCACTGCCAGTTTATGAAGTAATTACCCTGGAACGCTTCAACGTATTCCCCTGATTCTGAGATTGTTTTTTTGTGACATATTGTACTTCAGGATAGTGGTAAAATTTCTTCGATATCACTTGCATTTATTTGTGAAAAAATCGGAAATTTGGCAAAAATTTTGAAAATTTTGCAATTTTCAAACTTTGAATTTTCATGCCCTTAAATCAGAGAGATATGTCACACAAAATAGTTAATAAATAACATTTCCCACATGTCTACTTTACATCAGCACAATTTTGGAACCCAAATTTTTTTTTGTTAGGGAGCTATAAGGGTTAAAAGTTGACCAGCGATTTCTCATTTTTCCAACAAAATTTACAAAAACATTTTTTTAGGGACCACATCATATTTGAAGTCACTTTGAGGGGTCTTTATGACAGAAAATACCCAAAAGTGACACCATTCTAAAAACTGCACCCCTCAAGGTGCTCAAAACCACATTCAAGAACTTTATTAACCCTTCAGGTGCTTCACAGGAATTTTTGGAATGTGGAAGAAAAAAATTAACATTTAACTTTTTTCACAAAAATGTTACTTTAGACCCAATTTTTTTATTTTCACAGGGGTAACATGAAAAAATGGACCCCAAATTTTTTTGGGCAATTTCTCTTGAGCGTGATGATACCCCATATGTGAGGGAAAACCACTGTTTGGGCGCACGGCAGGGTTCGGAAGGGAAGGAGCGCCATTTGACTTTTTGAATGTAAAATTTGTCTGAATAATTAGCGGATGCCATGTTGCGTTTGGAGAGCTCCTGATGTGCCTGAAAAGTGGAAACCCCCCACAAGTGACACCATTTTGGAAACTAGACCCCTTAGGGAACTTATCTAGATGTGTGGTGAGCACCTTGAACCCCAAGGTGCTTCACAGAAGTTTATAATATTGAGCTGTAAAAATAAAATTTTCAAATTTTTCCCACAAAACCGTTTTTCATCCCTTAATTTTGCATTATCATAAGGGTAATAGGATAAATTGCACCATGAAATTTGTTATGCAATTTCTCCTGAACACGCTGATACCCCATATGTGGAGGCAAATTACTGTTTGGGCACATGGCAGGGTTTGAAAGGGAAGAAGCGCCATTTGACTTTTTGAATGTAAAATTTGTTTGAATAATTAGCGGACGCCATGTCACATTTGGGGAGCCCCTAATGTGCCTAAACAGTGGAAACCCCCCAAAAGTGCCACCATTTTGGAAACTAGACCCCTTAGGGAACTTATCTAGATGTGTGGTGAGCACCTTGCACCCCCAGCTGCTTCACAGAAGTTTATAATATTGAGCCGTAAAAATAAAATTTTCACATTTTTCCCACAAAAAATGTTTTTCATTCCCTAATTTTGCATTATCATAAGGGTAACAGGATAAATTGCACCATGAAATTTGTTGTACAATTTCTCCTGAGTACGCCGATACCCCATATGTGGGGGAAAACCACTGCTTTGGTGTACGGCAGGGTTCGGAAGAGAAACAAGCGCTATGTTGGCTGGGATAGGCAGCAGACACCATGTCACATTTGAGAGCCCCTGACATGCCAAAACAGCAGAAACCCCCACAAGTGACCCCATTTAGTAAACTACACCTCTCAAGGAATTCATCTAGGGAAGTAGTGAGCATTTTTTAATTTTTAAATTTATACCATTGGGCAGTGAAAAAAGCATAATTATATTTTTACCACAAAAAAATGTTTTACCCTCAGATTTTACATTTTCACACAGGGCAATGGGTAAAAATGGTGCCGAAATGTGTCACACAATTTCTTCTAAAAGTGTCAATACCCCATATGTGGCTGTATCGTACCACTTAGCCATACGGTGAGATTTGAGGGGGAAGGAGCGCTATTTGACAATTGGAGAACAAATTATTGTAGAATAGGCATTTGGATTTGGGAGCACAAAATTTTCTGAATTTCTTTTGGGGGGCAAGGACCATTTTGCTTTTCCAGAGCCTTTCTGCTACCAGTAACTTGGAAGTCCCTTATATTTTTAACAGATGATCGACCTGAGTGGGGACTAGCTTTTTTTGAGGACTGAGTTGAAGCTTTTATTGGGAACATTTTACGTAACATTTATCCGGCGCTCTAGGCTGAGCACTTACATCGGCGTTTCCATCTAATTTTCCAAGTGATGTAATTCAGATGAAACCCCTGCGGGATCCATTCACTGTAATGAGGCAGCAGAGTTACTCTGGACTCCGTCTGGCCTCTGTTTAGTGGTGTCCTTTTTTTCAGAAGTGCACAAAACTGTGGCCAACCGCACTTTTATGCACGCCTAAAACAAATGACACCGTGGGATCCCAGGCTAGACGGCATCCACAGTGGCCTATATCTGCCTCATTACAGGGAATCTTCCATCATGGGTTCTGGCTGAATCACGTATTTCAGAGATTTACACGGAAACTCTGGTGTAAGTGCTCAGCGCAGAGCACAGGATAAATGTGAGCAGAGCCTTACTGGGATCTTTGGGAGACATAATAAACAAATCAGTAGCAGGTGAATAATATTTGTTTTATTTATTTTTTATGCCGTTCCTCGTGTGATATAACTGATTAGATTACTTTATTCTTCGGGTCGGTGCGATTACAGAGATACCAGATTTATATCGGGTTTTTATGACTGACAGCTGTCACACACTAAAATACGCTTTTTTTGCAAAATCTAGTTTTTGCATCACCATATTTTGAGAGCTATAATTTTTCCATATTTCGGCCGATAGAGTCATGTGATGGCTTGTTTTTTGCGGGACGAGTTGACAATTTTATTGGAACCATTTTTGGGCACGTGACGTTTTTTGATCGCTTTCTATTCCGTTTTTTGGGAGGTAAAGTTAACAAAAACAAACACTTCAGGAATTGTTTTTTGAGTTTTTTTTTATGCCGTTCTGCATGTGGTAAAAGTGATCAGGCAGCGTTATTCTTCGGGTCAGTACGTTTACAGCGATACTACAATTACTGTATTTTTTTATGTTTTGGCGCTTTTACACAATAAAACAATTTTATAGAAAAAAAAATATTTTTTTTGCATTGCTTTATTCTGAGCGCTATAACTTTATTATTTTTCGGCTGATGGAGCTGTATGGTGGCTTTTTTTTTGCGGAATAAGATGACTTTTTCAGCGGTACCATGTTTATTTCTATTCTGCTTTTTGATCGCATTTTTTTCCACTTTTTGTTTGGCGATATGATGAAAAAGCATATTTTTTTGCTCCGTTTTTTATTTATTTTTATTACGGTGTGCACAGAAGGAGTTAATTAGTGTGACAGTTTTATAGCTCGGGTTGTTTCGGACGCGGCGATACCAAATATGTGTACTTTTTTTGGTTTTGTAATAATTTACGGATTTATTGGTTTAATATTTTATTTATTTATTTTTATTTATTTTGTGATTTTTTTTTTTAATAGTTTAAAAACTTTTTTTTTACTTTTTTTTACATTTTTACTTAGTCCCTGTATGGGACATTAATTTTTATTTTTCTGATCACTGATCTCATGTAATGTAATAGACATATATTACATTACATGAGATCTTCCCTGACTGTTTCAGTCAGAGTCTCCTGTCTGGTATCAGCTACATACAGGCTGAAGCCAGACAGGAAGGACACCATATATGGCAGAGCTGGAGGCGGTCATGTGACCTCCAGCTGCCATAGCAACCCCAGGTCCTCAAACGATACGGAGGTCTTCGGAGGTAAGTAAGACGACCCCCTCTCTTCCTGCGGTCTCCTATATGCCGCGATCACTATAGATCACAGCATATAGAAGACAGCAAAGGGTTAACATCACTGGGACCTGATCTAATCAGGTCCCGATGATGTACCCTGTCAGAGCTAACGCTCTGCACCGGAATCGCAGTGCTTGCAGGACCCTGGGGGTCCTGAGCACTGCGAGACCACCCACCGTTTTTAAACGTCGGCTCTGCACAGAGCCCGGCAAGCGCCGACGTTTATCTACAGTGGGCGGTCGGGAACCGGTTAAAGCAATGCAGGGCAAATACATTGCAATGTGTCAGCGATCAAACAATACAATTTTAAGTTCTAAAAAGGGACAAAGTATAAAAGTTGAAAAATAGCTAAGAAAAAAGTAAAAATTTAAAAACAAAATAACACAAAACAAAGAACAAATTAAAGCCAAAAATATGACAATAAATCTTCAAAAATGATGAAAAAAGTACACACTTTTGGTATTACTGCATTCGGAACCACCTGATCTATAAAACTATTACCCTATTTAACTCCTACAATAAACAATACAGTGGTGGCCAAAAGTATTGGCACCCCTGCAATTCTGTCAGATAATACTCAGTTTCTTCCTGACAATGATTGCAATCACAATTTCTTTTGTATTATTATCTTCATTTAATTTGTCTTCAATAAAAAACACAAAAAGAATTGTCCTAAAGCCAAATTGGATACAATTCCACACCAAACCTAAAAAAGGGGGTGGACAAAAGTATTGGCACTGTTTGAAAAATCATGTGATGCTTCTCTAATTCGTGTAATTAACAGCACCTGTAACTTTCCTGTGGCACCTAACAGGTGTTGGCAATAACTAAATCACACTTGCAGCCAGTTAACATGGATTAAAGTTGACTCAACCTCTGTCCTGTTTCCTTGTGTGTACCACATTGAGCATGGAAAAAATAAAAAAGACCAAAGAACTGTCTGAGGACTTGAGAAACCAAATTTTGATCAAAATTATGTTAACTAAATACCCTTTATTATTTATTATTATTTTTGCACTGTGCGATTTATATATTTACTTTAATCATTTAGGTATTTTTCTTGTCTTTGGTTTCTCTTTGTTTAATTGCCTTGTGTGAACATGCATTTACATTTTGCATGCACATCAATTTATGTTCCAGTTCACACCTTCAGGTTTTTTCTTTGCAGTTAGTATGCTTGAGTGCATATAAAAGGGTGTGGCCGCCCTTTGTCTGGGCTGGGACGCTGATCCTGCCTCGGTTTTATGCTTGCACCAGGGATCCAGTCTCTCTGTCCTTGTCCATATGTATGTCACTTGACAAATGGTAAGGTTTTTAATATTAGAGTTAGGACTGTCCCACAAGGGATGCCGTGACGTGGCGGGACAGCTTTTACATTATTTTGATCAAAATTATGTTAACTAAATACCCTTTATTATTTATTATTATTTTTGCACTGTGCGATTTATATATTTACTTTTAATCATTTGGGTAATTTTCTTGTCTTTGGTTTCTCTTTGTTTAATGGCCTTGTGTGAACATGCATTTACATTTTGCATGCACATCAATTTATGTTCCAGTTCACACCTTCAGGTTTTTTCTTTGCAGTTAGTATGCTTGAGTGCATATAAAAGGGTGTGGCCGCCCTTTGTCTGGGCTGGGACGCTGATCCTGCCTCGGTTTTATGCTTGCACCAGGGATCCAGTCTCTCTGTCCTTGTCCATATGTATGTCACTTGACAAATGGTAAGGTTTTTAATATTAGAGTTAGGACTGTCCCACAAGGGATGCCGTGACGTGGCGGGACAGCTTTTACATTATTTTGATCAAAATTATGTTAACTAAATACCCTTTATTATTTATTATTATTTTTGCACTGTGCAAATTACATATTTACTTTTAATCATTTGGGTATTTTTCTTGTCTTTGGTTTCTTTTTGTTTAATGGCCTTGTGTGAACATGCATTTACATTTTGCATGCACATCAATTTATGTTCCAGTTCACACCTTCAGGTTTTTTCTTTGCTGTTAGATTATGCCATAATCTGGGACTAACAGATGTTCTGCCATTGTGAAATGGACAGGTTTAAAGCAATGCAGGGCAAATACATTGCAATGTGTCAGCGATCAAACAATACAATTTTAAGTTCTAAAAAGGGACAAAGTATAAAAGTTGAAAAATAGCTAAAAAAAAAGTAAAAATTAAAAAACAAAATAACACAAAACAAAGAACAAATTAAAGCCAAAAATATGACAATAAATCTTCAAAAATGATGAAAAAAGTACACACTTTTGGTATTACTGCATTCGGAACCACCTGATCTATAAAACTATTACCCTATTTAACTCCTACAATAAACAATACAGTGGTGGCCAAAAGTATTGGCACCTCTGCAATTCTGTCAGATAATACTCAGTTTCTTCCTGACAATGATTGCAATCACAATTTATTTTGTATTATTATCTTCATTTAATTTGTCTTCAATAAAAAAACACAAAAAGAATTGTCCTAAAGCCAAATTGGATACAATTCCACACCAAACCTAAAAAAGGGGGTGGACAAAAGTATTGGCACTGTTTGAAAAATCATGTGATGCTTCTCTAATTCGTGTAATTAACAGCACCTGTAACTTTCCTGTGGCACCTAACAGGTGTTGGCAATAACTAAATCACACTTGCAGCCAGTTAACATGGATTAAAGTTGACTCAACCTCTGTCCTGTTTCCTTGTGTGTACCACATTGAGCATGGAAAAAATAAAGAAGACCAAAGAACTGTCTGAGGACTTGAGAAACGAAATTGTGAGGCAGCATGAGCAGTCTCAAGGCTACAAGTCCATCTCCAAAGACCGGAACGTTCGTGTGTCTTCCGTGCGCAGTGTCATCAAGAAGTTTAAAGCCCATGGCACTGTGGCTAACCTCCCTAGATGTGGACGGAAAAGAAAAATTGACGAGAGATTTCAACGCAAGATTGGCGGATGGTGGATAAAGAACCTCGACTAACATCCAAACAAGTTCAAGCTGCCCTGCAGTCCGAGGGTACAACAGTGTCAACCCATACTATCCATCGGCATCTGAATGAAAAGGGACTGTATGGTAGGATACCCAGGAAGACCCCACTTCTTACCCCGAGACATAAAAAAGCCAGGCTGGAGTTTGCCAAAACTTACTTGAGAAAGCCTAAAACGTTTTGGAAGAATGTTCTCTGGTCAGATAAGACAAAACTAGAGCTTTTTGGGAAAAAACATCAACATAGAGTGTAGAGGAAAAAAAAGAGGCATTCAAAGAAAAGAACACGTTCCCTACAGTCAAACATGGCGGAGGTTCCCTGATGTTTTGGGGTTGCTTTGCTGCCTCTGGCACTGGACTGCTTGACCGTGTGCATGGCATTATGAAGTCTGAAGACTACCAACAAATTTTGCAGCATAATGTAGGGCCCAGTGTGAGAAAGCTGGGTCTCCCTCAGAGGTCATGGGTCTTCCAGCAGGACAATGACCCAAAACACACTTCCAAAAGCACTATAAAATGGTTTGAGAGAAAGCACTGGAGACTTCTAAGGTGGCCAGCAATGAGTCCAGACCTGAATCCCATAGAACACCTGTGGAGAGATCTCAAAATGGCAGTTTGGAGAAGGCACCCTTCAAATATCAGGAACCTGGAGCAGTTTGCCAAAGAAGAATGGTCTACAATTCCAGCAGAGCATTGTAAGAAACTCATTGATGGTTACTGGAAGCAGTTGTTCGCAGTTATTTTGGCTAAAGGTTGTGCAGCGAAGTATTAGGCTGAGGGTGCCAATACTTTTGTCTGGCCCATTTTTGGAGTTTTGTGTGAAATGATCAATGACTTGATTTTGTTTCATTCTATTTTGTGTTTTTTCCTCGCAAGCAAATTAAATGAAGATAATAATACCAAAAAATTTGTGATTGCAATCATTTTCAGGAAGAAACTGAGTATTATCTGACAGAATTGCAGGGGTGCCAATACTTTTGGCCACCACTGTATAAACAAAATAAACTATGTTTTTCTATTACGCTGCTTAACAGTAAGTAGAATAAAACGCGATCCTAAAGTCATATGTAAATAAAAATGTCTCTGAAAATGCAATCGCAATCTTGTCACACAAAAAAACAAAACAAATCCCCTATTCAGGGACACCCACTCTTGACGAAGTTAGGGTGAAACGTGCTTTGCGGCGTCGGGACCTTACTACTATCAGATCTTTCCACCATCCACCAAGTGCTCCTATTTACATAATCGTTGTTTAGAATTTTCACTGTGATATGTTATAGACCTTAGGAAGCACATCTAAAATAAATGTGAATATGCACTTGGCTCTCTATTGTTATTAGATAGCACATTAAATATTTTATCGTACTACCTCATTCATGTACAGTGAGGAAAAAAAATATTTGATAAACTACCGCTTTTGCAAGTTTTCCCACCTACAAAGAATGGAGAGGTCTGTAATTTTTATCATTGGTACACTTCAACTGTAAGAGACAGAATCTAAAAATAAGAAACAGAAAATCAAATTGTATGATTTTTAAATAATTAAATTGCATTTTATTTCATGAAGTAAGTATTTGATCACATACCAACCAGCACTGGTTCTGGTTCTCACAGACCTGTTGGATTTTCATTAAGAAGTCCTCCTACTCTGCACTCATTACCTGTATTACTTGCACGTGTTTGAACTCGTTACCTGATGAGTGAGCGTGCTTGATAAAGATGAATGAATATTTCAATATTCAGTTCTGAATACAATCGCGGATTTTGCAATATTCGCCGATTTATTCGCCAAATATTGTCTGAACATATCCAAATGCCATTGGATTCAGTGGGTGGCAAAACCAAACGCATACACAGTGCCTTCAAATGGGCCCAAAAGCTACCATAACAGATCAAATTAAGGGCAGACACCAGGAAAGTGGCCTCAATTGACCCACCGCAAGCATTTTATAAAGGAATAGCAACAATCAGTCATGGGCCATGCATGAGGTATCAAAGTCTGGGACAGCATTTCAAGCTTTGAATTGAACTTCAAATTAAGACGAGGTGGGTGAGGGATCTGTGTAGGTATTCTGTGCTGGGAGATATGATACCACATGCAACAGCTCAACCTGCTTTTATGCTCAGCAACACTCAGATCGCAGAAAAATCAGTTTCATAGATTAGTATTGGTGCAAAAATGTAAGAACATTAACACAAGTAGTTGACTGAAAGTAGGTGGAGGCCTGCTGGTCTGGAAGACCTACTGCTACAGGCAACACACATGAAGGAGACCAAACCAGGAGTCTCCCAATTTCCAAAAATTAGGGGCTGACACCGCCAAAGTGGCATCAATTTCAGTAGAATATAAATAGTATAATTAGGACCGACACCGCTTCCACTACAACCAAAACAGCAGATGGAGACCCAACCAGAAGTGTTCACACTTCCAAAAGTTAGTGGCTGACACCACCAAAGTGGCATCAATTTCACCAGAGCAGAAATATTATAATGGGGACTGACACCTCTTCCACCACTGCCAACCCAGCAGATGGAGACTCAACCAGGAGTGTTAAAATTTCTCTAAATTAGGGCCTGACACAACCAAAGTGGCATCAATTTTACTAGAGTAGAAATATTATAATGGGGACCGACACTTCTTCCACTACAGCCAACACAGCAGATGGAAACCCAACCAGGAGTCTCCACATTTCCAAAAATTAGGGGCTGACATCATCAAAGTGGCATCAATTTCACCAGAGTAGAAATATTATAATGGGGACCGACACCTCTTCCACTACAGCCAACCAAGCAGAAGGAGACCCACCCTGGAGTGTTCACATTTCCCTAAATTAGGGCCTGACACCACCAAAGTGGTATCAATTTCACTAGAGTATAAATAATAATATAATGGGGACCAACACCTCTTCCACTACAGCCAGCACAGCAGATGGAGTCTCAACCAGGAGTCTCCACATTTCCATAAATTAGAGCCTAACACCACTGAAGTGGCATCAATTTCAGTAGAGTAGAACTAGTAAATCAAATAAAAAAAAAAAAAAAAGAGGCAGACACCATCAAAGTGGCATCAATTTCACCAGAGTAGGAATATTATAATGGGGACTGCCACTTCTTCCACTACAGCCAACCCAGCAGATGGAGACTCAACCAGGAGTGTACACATTTGCAAAAATTAGTGTTAACATTTACAGCAGCAGCAACAGCAAGCACAGAAGCCACTCTAAAGATATAACAGACTGCAATTACGTGAGATCAGTGCAGCACACTAAAAACTACAACATCACCTAATCTGTACAGTCTACGATTGGGGTGCAAAAGTATTTGGAGATCCATGACTTGTTCATCTAGATGAAAGTTAGGCGGTCTACACTTTCAGAGGACATTCGGCTGCCCTTATCCATCAGGACACCACCAGCAGCGCTGAAGACATGTTCTGAGAGAACGCTGGCTGCCAGCATGATATAACCTCCAAGGCGGGACAGGCGAGCTCATGCCACTGATCTATTTTTGAAGACAATGTAAAAGGGTCAAAACCCTCTCTTATGGTATTGATATTGAGCTCTAGAAACTATTGCACCATCCTCTCCAGTCCTTCACCATGTGACTTATACTCTGTTGTGCTGGTGCACGAGCTGGTGTAAAAAATGTGTGAAAGGACTCACAGAAATTGCTTCTGCCACTTACACTGCTGCTAATGTTTATAGTGAAAAAGCTGACAGGCTCACTCTTATTAAAATGAACAAGGGCTGGATTGGGCCAGACTTCTCAACACCACAGGATGATAGCAGCGGACCATAAAGTGTAATCCAGTGGATTTTTTTGGGGGGTCTATTCCCATGCAACTCTTCACACCCAGACATGAGTATATGCTTCCTGATTTTGTCTATTTTCTGTTGTCCTCCTCCTTCTCCTTTTTCATCCTCCACCACCAAATCTCCAAGTTGACTGTGATGCAACACCCACATAATTTTTTTTTAAAGTGTTTATGATGCCCATTAGTGATGAGCAAGCATGCTCGCTACTGCTCGCCCGAACATCTCACTGCCTGAGATGCTCGACGCTCGCCGAGTATTTCTGGGGTTGCTCGGTGGGAGCTCGGGTCCCCTCCCTGCATGTTTGGTGCTCTTTAGAGCGCCAATCAACATGCAGGGATTGCCTGCCACTCATTGTAATGCTGCAGCCATGGTGGTTGTGGCATTACAGTGATGGGATGGCCGCACAGCATCATCAGGTCTATATTAGACCTGGCGCTGCTGTGCTCGTCACAGTCACTCCGGAATCAGGCAGAGTAGGGAGAGGTGCTGCTGTGTCAGGGAGAGTTTTGCTTGTGTATTAGGTAGTGTAGGGAGAAAAACCATACATTACACATATCCATCTTAACAAACCGTCCTTTTGAGGACTAACTAATCCATCTGCAGAAATATCAGGCAGGTAGGGTATATAGCAGACTGCAGTGCATATAGCACAAGAGGCTCCATTCCAATTCTGCTTTCTGCTGCTGTTAATTATTTCTATACAAAGGCCCAGGTCTCAGGAGCCAGGAATACTTTTTTTGGATCTTAATCATCATTATTTGCTTAAAAAGCAATCCAGAGAACACCGTTTTTCTGCGCCATTTGCTTGTTGGCACTGCAGAAAACAGCCAGGTCCTTTCCATATTACAGCACCAGAAATCCAGCTATTTGTAAAATACTGCCATTTCTGGCCTCCATTAAAAATGCAGTTTGCTGTTCAAACTAGTTACCTACAGGCCAGGTATTTAAAACTCTGGTTTCTCCGTCACACGGATCACATATGCGTTTTCAGAAAATACTGCCATTTCAGACCTCCATTAAAAATTTCCTTCAGTGGTTGAATGAAGAAATTCACACCAGTTTGCTCTTCCATCTAGTTAACTACAGGCCAGATATTTGAAAATCTGTTTTCTCCGTCACACGGATTACATACATGTGGCACCCCAGGGGTCTGGTTGCCACAGTGGCATTGCCTCCCTCAAAAGAGGTAATGCCATGCCTAGCATCAAGCAGGGATCCCTAGTCAGGTATACTAAACATGCAACACTGTCCTGGCTCCAGATCAGCAAGGGGAGTTCCTCCCCTTGGTAACTGGTATCTGGGAGCGGGGTTAGTTAGCCTTAGTGTCAGGAGTTGAAGAGAGGACGTCGAGGAGAGAGTAACTGGGGACTGGAGCTGCGCGGCAGCACACCCCAGCAGTACCGTACAGAAGAACCGGACACCGGAGTCCGAGGCTGTGGGGTACTGAAGGCCCAGCAGTAGAAACCGGAGGGCAGGAGATTGCAGGTCTCCTGGCTCCATCAGACGCCCAGAGGCTCAGCAGCACCGCACGGTCCAGCACCGCCATGAGGGAGCAACGTGACAGCAAGGCCCGAGCTGCCTGCCATGCGGGTGAGCACAGAAACATTACACTCAGGGACGAGGGCCACCGCACAGCTACAAGCAGCAGGGCAAAAGAGTTTAGTGGAAAGGGAAGGCCTCCAACTTCACCTGGCAAGGAGGATTCTTTACTTGCTTCCAGGCTGCCCTGACTTCCACTTCTAGCCAGTACCCTAGTCCCGGCTTGTCTAATCCCCACCAGTAAAGACAAGAGTAGACTGCCATTAAGTTGTGGACTGATTATTGGTGCGCCATCAACCCCTGCACTACAACGCCCAGCACAACCTGCAACATCTACACTGTCCTGGAGCTAAGCTCTTCCTGTGGAGAGCCACACCATCCCTGCTGCAGTAACATCAGCTTCAGAGGACTGCTCCTCAGCGGTGGCTCCCTTTGGCCACATTCCACAGGTGGCGTCCTGAACTCTATAAAAACACTATAAATCCCCTATCCATAACCCATTTTATTGACTGCCCTGGGTCACGGACCGGGTCACTGCCACTGTGACATCCCCTAGCATCTACCGGCCCGGCACCGGGTACCCAACGGCCCAGGAGGCGCGTCAACATGGCGTCACAAACAGGATTCACGAAGCCCGATATAACCGGGTCCTGTGTGCCATAGACTTTATTGAATTGTGTTATCACATGGTTTGCTGACCGCCGAGGGGGAGGAAAGAAGCCTCGTTCTGGAACCGCCAAGTAAGAGATCCCTCCGCCTGCAGAGCAGCATACTGGTACATCAGCAGACACCCAGGACCTGGCTGAGGTTCACTAGGGGGGAGGAAGATGCCCAACATGGAGGAGGGTTCAGCCGCAGGCGCCGCCGCTGCCACTGTGATGCCGTTATCAATGCCATATATACCGGGGGTGGCGTAGTTGCCCCAGTACTCAGGGGAGTCGCACACCCAGAATGACTTTGAGGAAAGACTGCGCAGTTTCTTTAAAGTATACCCCCTGTCTGAGGAGCAAAAAGTCAGCAACCTCATAGGCCAGCTAATGGGTGCAGCCCAGAGAGAGGTGAAGTCCTGGCCAGGCAGAGACAAAGGCACTGTAAGAGAAATACTGGCCCGGTTGAAGGATACCTTTGACACCCGCATTGCTGGACACTGGGTCCCAGGTGACCAAGATGCCATATATCCTTTAAAATCAATACTGGACTGATTCAGACATTACCCACAGTCCTGATGAACATCTTAACATCTATGCCAGCAATGGTCAGCCCTTGCCTCAGGTGGGGTATAAAGAGGTGACCATAAAAGTTGGCAAAGTAGAATTGCCATCACAAGGAATGATTATTGTTGATACTGATGGTCGAGAAAGTCATCCCATGATAACTTTAGGCACTAATGTGATAGAAAATTGTCTCGGAGAAATCATTGTTTTGTTACAACAGGTCGCAGAGACTGCCAGTTCCAGTCAGCAGCGAGTTCTACAGAAAGAAATCAGAGCCCTGATGAAAAGACAACAGGTAGAACTGTCTGGTAGAGAAATTGGCAGTGTAAGGATGAGTGATCCGTTCCCCATTGCAATGCCCCCTAGGAGTGAAATGTTGATATGGTGTCGAGCAGCAATTGGTCTCAGGGGTCAAGATTATCAGGCCCTGGTAGAACCCGTGTACTCTGATAGTAGGCCCACCATCTTGACAGCCAGGGGGGTAGTCGATGTTCGCAAGGGGATCCGCATCCTGAATTGTGGGGAGAATGAGGTCCATTTACCCCGGTATGCTACCCTTGCTAAGTTATTCACTGTCAGTAACAACTCAATAAAGACAGTGGAACTCTTGCCTCCATCCAAACCGGCGGAGGATAATGGTTCCAAGGGACAGATGGAGGATTGGTGTCAGAAATTACAAGTGGGCACTGACTCCACCCCTTTGCACCAAAAGCATGGAGTATACCGGGTGGTCCAAGAGTATGAGCGGGTCTTCAGTAAACACCCATTAGACTTTGGGCAGGTAAAGGGGGTCCAACATCTTATCCCAATGGGAGATCATCCACCCATTAAAGAGAGGTACCGGCCTGAACCTCCAGCTCACTATCAATGTGCCAAACGAATGTAACGGGAGATGAAGGAGGCTGGGGTGATCAGAGATAGTTGTAGCCCCTGGGCAGCTCCATTAGTTCTCATTAGAAAGAAGGATGGTACAATGAGGATGTATGTTGACTACAGGCAGATTAACCGCATTACACATAAGGATGCCTACCCATTACCCAGGATTGAGGTAAGTCACTAGCTGCATTAAGATCTGCTAATTATTTCTCCACTTTGGATCTCACCAGTGGGTATTGGCAGGTTCCTGTGGCAGAGGCGTACAGAGAGAACACTGCGCTTACAACACCAATGGGCCTCAGCGAGTTCAACTGCATGCCATTCAGGCTCTGCAACCCCCCAGGAACCTTCCAGCGGTTAATGGAGTGCTGCCTAGGACACAAGAACTTCAAAACTGTCCTGCTGTACCTGGACAACGTAATTGTCTACTCAAAGACATACGAAGACCACCTGGAGCACCTGGCCAAGGTGTTTGAAGTCCTATCTGGTTTTGGCCTGAAGGTAAAGCCGTCCAAATGCCACCTGTTGAAGCCCAAGGTGCAGTACCTAGGTCATGTGGTAAGCGCCGAAGGTGTAGCGCCAGACCCTGAAAAAGTCACCGTGATCAAGGACTGGCCAAGACCCTCCACTATCAAGGAAGTGCGGCAGTTCCTCGGGCTGGTAGGCTACTACAGACTATTTATCAAGGGTTTCACCAAGATAGCAGCACCCATGAAGGACCTCCTGGTAGGCCAGTCCAAGAAGGCCAAGAACCCGAAACCTCCGTTCAAATGGGGTAAACCAGTTGACGAATCCTTCACCCGACTGAAGATGGATCTGACCGGAGACGAATTTCTGGCCTACCCCGACTATGGCCAACCCTTTATACTTCATACAGATGCCGGCAATGTGGGATTGGGAGCGGTGCTGTCCCAAGTACAGCAAGGCAGAGAGAGAGTGATTGCCTATGCTAGCAGGAAGCTCCGTCCCACAGAAAGGAACCCTGACAACTACAGTTCCTTCAAGTTGGAGTTTCTCGCCATAGTCTGGGCTATAACAGAGCGCTTCAAGCACTATCTCGCCTCCTCCAAATTTACAGTCTTCACAGATAATAACCCTCTGATGCACCTGGAGACTGCGAAGCTTGGTGCCCTAAAGCAATGATGGATGGCCCGACTGTTTAACTACGAGTTCACCATCAAGTATCGGGCGGGGCATGAAAATGCAAATGCTGATGCACTGTCCAGGATGCCCAACTTGCCAGATAGGGGAGAAGACCCAGAAGAGCTGGAAGAGATAGAGATACCCGCTTTCCATCATCATGGGGTGACCAAGTGCTCCCACTGCGTGAGGGACAAGCGCTCCGCCAACAGAGAGGCCATGTTCAACCCCTTGCCCCACCATGGATGGGCCGAAACGCAGGATAGCGACCCGGCTGTCCGCCTAGTCAAGGAGTTGCTGACGCAAGCTGACTCGTACCCTGATCCAGATGCTCCACAGGAGCCCTAACAGTTGTGGAAGGAGAAGGGCAAACTGTTTATCCACGAGGGAAAGCTGTGTCGAAGAAGCATCAACTCCCGGACACATGAATTGGTCTGGCAGGTGGTAGTCCCGAGGCGCGATGCGTCAAAGGTCTTAGAAGCGTATCACGATGGAGCAGGACACTTCAGATGGAAGAAGTTGGAAGTCCTGCTACGTGAGCGATTCCACTGGGTTGGCATGAGGAAAGCAATCGAGAGATGGTGTCGAGAATGTTGTCCATGCAACCTGATACGAAAAGACCGTAACAGCTCCCCTGCAGCCCATCAACACCAAACAGCCACTAGAACTGGTAGCCTTGGACCACGTGAAGCTAGCCCCAAGCAGGTCAGGCTATGTCTACGCGCTAACCATAGTAGATCACTACTCCCGGTTCCTGGTAGTAGTGCCAGTAAAAGACCAGATGGCTCAGACGGCAGCCAAAGCGTTCCAACAGCACTTTTGTCGCCCGCACGGTTACCCTGAACGAGTGCTTACCGACCAAGGTCCAGCCTTTGAAGCAGAGGTGTTCCAGGAATTCTGTAACTTGTACGGCTGCAAGAAAATCAGGATGACGCCGTATCATCCCCAGACCAACGGGTTGTGTGAAAAGATGAACCAGGTGGTGATAGACCTGTTGAAGACGTTGCTCCTTGAAGAGCATAGCCTGTGGCCAGAGAAGTTACCAGATTTGGTGGACCTCTATAATCACATCCCTGTGAAATCCACCAACTGTTCACCCGCTTACCTGATGAGAGCAAGACCTGGTAAGCTACCCATTGTCTTGGACATGGGAGTCCTAACACCAGAGACGACTTCACCAGATGTGAATTGGGATACCGAGCGGCAGCAGCAATACCGCAAAGTGCAAGAGTGTGTTGAAAGAGGTTTGTCCCAGGCAAGACAGAAGCAAGAGAAGACTTACAATCAGCACACACCTGCCATTCCCTTGTCACCTGGAGAACAGGTACTTAAAAGAAAAAGACGACTCCACAAATTAGATGACCAGTGGGAGGTTGAGCCATACACCGTCCTACCCTCGAACTACGATAACACCTAAGTGTGCCTCATCAGCAAAGATGGAGGGGAAACTTCAGCGGCAGTCTCAAGAGACCACTTGAAGATCTGTCCTGAACAGTTGAAACACACAGAAGAAGATCAAGACAACTCTCAGCCCACAGAGGGAGTGGAGGAAATGGTCCAAACAGTACTCGGAAAATTTCTCCGGTCTTGGACGCAGGTGAGCAGTGCAGTTGTTGTACCGGTCCTTACCTTTCTCCAAGCGGCCTCATCGGAAGCTGCAGAAGACCCAGAACAACTGGAAAACCAGTCGGCCCCAGAGACAGAGGTTTCATCATCAGCAGATCAGGAGAATCTACATTCTGATAGCAGTGAACCTGTCGTACCCATGGTGAGCCAAAGAGGAAATTACCCAGCCTACCAGTGTTACCTCAGAATACCTGTAGCGTAGTTCACACTGAACTCACCACACCAGGGGTAGACACAAGGGACCAGGGTAGAGCAGTAACTACCAATGTACTAAGTGGATCGACCAGGGGAACAAAAGGTCAGCTCCCTGCCCTTTGGAGAAACTAAAATGTAAAGAATTAAAGTATAAGAGAACTAAAATGTATGCTGTATATAGTTACCCGTAAGGGTAAAGCAGAAAAGTTGTGCTTTCAAAGTGAATTGCAAAAGTTGGTCATGTGTGCATTTAGTTACCCGGTAAGGGTATAATGACCTGTAGGTTATGGACGGTGAGTAACCAAAGAACTTTCTATTGTAAATAGTTGCACTTCCTAAAGTTCCCCTTATTGGTTTTGTGGTTACAACAAATGACCTCAGAACAAAAACCCGTTTGGTGTGGCCGAAGACGTGGTCCAACACTTGGATCATCTATGCCCTGCAGCCACGCCCAGGGCCTACATGGAGTGTTTTTGGACGGGTCCCTCATGTTGCTCAAAATTACACCTGACTAAAGAAGAATGTTATTAACAGTGTTTTATAATGTTTTGATAACCAGTAACGTCCAAGAAATGTTATATTCATAATCTTGTAATGTGAACTGTTATTGTTATTTGTTAATTTTGAAAAGTATCCTCAGTCCGGGAGTACTGAAATTAACTAGGGGGGAATGTGGCACCCCTGGGGTCTGTTTGACACAGTGGCATTGTCTCCCTCAAAAGAGGTAATACCATGCCTGGAAGCAAGCAGGGATCCCTAGTCAGGTATACTAAACATGCAACACTGTCCTGGCTCCAGATCAGCAAGGTGAGCTCCTCCCCTTGGCAACTGGTATCTGGGGGTGAGGGTAGTGAGCCTTAGTGTCAGGATTTGAAGAGAGGACGTCGAGGAGAGAGGAACTGGGGACTGGATCTGGCCGGCAGCTCACCCCAGCAGTACCGCACAGAAGAACCGGACACCGGAGTCCGAGGCTGTGGGGCACTGAAGGCCCAGCAGTAGAACCGGAGGGCAGGAGATTGCAGGTCTCCTGGCCCCATCAGACGCCCGGAGGCTCACCAGCACCGCAGGGTCCAGCACCGCCATGAGGAAGCAACGCGCCAGCAAGGCCCGAGCTGCCTGCCATACGGGTGAGCACAGAAGCATTACACTTAGGGACGAGGGCCACCGCACAGCTACAAGCAGCAGGGCCAAAGAGTTTATTGGAAAGGGAAGGCCTCCAACTTCATCTGGCAAGGAGGATTCTTTACTTGCTTCCTGGCTGCCCGAACTTCCACTTCTAGCCAGTACCCTAGTCCCGGCTCGTCTAATCACCACCAGTAAAGACTAGAGTAAACTGCCATTTAGTTGTGGACTGATTATTGGTGTGCCATCAACCCCTGCACTACAACGCCCAGCACAATCTGCAACATCAACACTGTCCTGGAGCTAAGCTCTTCCTGTGGAGAGCCATACCATCCCTGCTGCAGTAACATCAGCTTCAGAGGACTGCTCCTCAGCGGTGGCTCCCTTTAGCCGCATTCCACTGGTGGCGTCACGAACTCTATAAAAACACTATAAATCCCCTATCCATAACCCCTTTTATTGACCGCCCTGGGTCACGGACCGGGTCACCGCCACTGTGACATCCGCCCAGCATCTACCGGCGTGGCACCGGGTACCCAACGGCCCAGGGGGCGCATCATATACATTGTCAGAAAACACTGCCATTTTTGGCCTCCATTAAAAATTTCCTTCGGTGTGTCAGTGAAGCAATTCACACAAGTTTGCTGTTCAAACTAGTTAACTACAGGCCAGGTATTTAAAACTCTGTTTTCTCTGTCACACGGATCACATATACTTTGTCAGAAAAGACTGCCATTTTTGGCCTCCATTAAAAATTTCTTTCAGTGTGTCAGTGAAGAAATTCACACCAGTTTGCTGTTCAAACTAGTTACCTACAGGGCAGGTATTTAAAACTCTGTTTTCTCTGTCACACGGATCACATATAAGTTTGCTCCAAACTCAGTAATTTGTAGTGAGCGTGGAAGATACTGTCCTCCATTTAAAATGGGCAAGGCACGTGGCAAGGGATGGGGAACTGGACGTGATGGTGATGGTGCATGCAGTGGCCTGAGGACAAGGCCATGGGCAAGCTGAAATTGTGCCACAACAAATATTAACATCTTCTCACCCGACCTTCCTGTCCCAATTCCTAAGGGACCGCAGTACACCACTATTGAACCCACAGCAGTGTCAAAAGGTTGTTGGCTGGATTGCGGATAATGCTTCCAGTCACTTAACCACCACCACCACCACCCTGTCTTCCACACGGTCTAGTCTCAGTAGCCGTGAGTCTGGACTGCGTATTCCTCACCCTAATCCTCCTTCCTCCCAACAAGCTGAGTGCCCAGAGACAACTGATTCCACCCTTGGACACTCTGAAGAGCTGTTCACTATTCCACTTAAAGATTCAGGCCTCTCGCCCGGTCCACTTGAAGTGGGTCAAGAGGAGATCGCATGTAGAGATGCCCAAATATTTGAGCAGCCACAGTGACACGAAGGCGACGGTGGGAAAGTGTCACAAGAGGTGGACGATGATGAGACACAATTGCCAGAAAGTCAGGAGGAGGACCAGGGTGCGGAAGTGGAAGACGAGGTGGTGGATGACATAGTAACAGACCCACCTGGCAGGAGGACATGCAGACCGAGGACAGCAGCACACAGGGGGAGGGAGGCAGAGCACAACAACAAGCAGGAAGAAGTAGTGTGGTGGCCACATACAGAAGGCAGGCAATCATTCCCCTTAACAACAATACAAAGGAAGTTGCCTGTACAACTGTTTGGTCTTCCCGACCCAGTCAGACCTTGGGATTGAACACGTTCTCCCGAAGCCATGGATTGCAGGCCCTAGGTCAATCAGGGTTGCCAACATGGTCTACATCTACTGTACCTCATCCTCCTCAGCCTCCTCCTCCTCTTCAGCCTCCATCTCTGTAATGACCACATCAGTCACAAGCTGGAAGCACTGCAACACTGCCTTGGCCAAGCATCAACAGGCTGTGCTGAAGCTAATATGCTTAGGTGACAAACTGCACAATGCTGAAGAGTTGTGGACAGCTCTGAAAGAGCTGGCAGATCTGTGGCTCACACGGCTGAACCTACAGCCAGCCATAGTCGTGACTGACAATGGCCGGAACCTGGCGGCGGCTCTGAGGCGAGGCCAGCTCACACACGTACCATGCCTGGCCCATGTGCTTAACCTCGTGGTTCAGCGGTTTCTAAAATACTTCCCGGAGCTGCCGGATCTACTTGTTAAAGTACGCCGCCTGTGTGCCCATTTTTTAGTCAGCTACAGCCTCCGCTGCCCTTGCTAGTGTGTGATGTCCCCACGCGTTGGAACTCTACATTGCAGATGTTGGGAAGGATTTGTGAGCAGAATAGCGCAGTTGTTGAGTACCAGCATCAACAAGGCCATCAGTATTCTTTTCAGACTCCACGCATAAGACCTCAGGAGTGGACATGGATGTCAGATATATGTACCATCCTCCAAAACTTTGAGTATTCCACCAAGATTGTGAGCGGTGATGACGCTATAATTAGCATGACTATCCCGCTTCTCTGTCTTCTGAAACACTCTCTGCTCACAATCAAAGAGGATGCATTGCAGGCAGCGCACGATGATATGGACAAAGAACCATACAGGGTGATTACACACAGCCCAGCCTCATCTCATCCCAATGTAGATTGGGTGACAATGAGGAAGAGAAGGAGGAGGAAGAAGAACAGGAGCTAGTTTCATGTGCTATAGACAGTACTGCCTGCACAGCTGTAATACCGTGCGTTCAGCGTGGATGGCCAGAGGACAGAGAGGAGGAGGAGGAGAGCATGGTCAGTCATCCTCTTGGTGAGGAAACAAAATTCTTAGTGGGTTTTTTCTTTAATTTGGTCAGCCGTTGGACTCACTGCATACCCTATAACTGTATAGCAGACTCTCTCCTTTCTAATGGGAATTTGTCATTACTGTGGCCCTGCTCTATGTGTCTTTAATTTCTTAATGGGGTTTTTCCTAAAATTGGTCAGCCTTTGGACTCACTGCATACCCTATAACTGTATAGCAGACTCTCTCTTTTCTAATGGGAACATGTCATACTTGTTACTGTGGCCCTGCTCTATGTGTCTTTAAATTCTTAGTGGGGTTTTTCCTAAATTTGGTCAGCCGTTGGACTCACTGCATACCCTATAACTGTATAGCAGACTCTCTCCTTTCTAATGGGAATTTGTCATTACTGTGGCCCTGCTCTATGTGTCTTTAATTTCTTAGCGGGGTTTTTCCTTAAATTGGTCAGCTGTTAGACTCACTGCATACCCTATAACTGTATAGCAGACTCTCTCCTTTCTAATGGGAACATTTTGTACTCGTTACTGTGGCCCTGCTCTATGTGTTTTGTGGAGTTCCTCCATCATCAATGAAACAGGATGTGTCTGATGATGTGTCACACACCACGTTGCCAGAGAAGGTTGTAAAATGTTAAAATGACATTTCCAGGTGAATGCATTTGTCTTAAAAAATAACGGAACAAAAACAGTAGCATCTTTCTTTAGTATAAAAACAGAGTCGCCAATGTAACCTCAATGTAATCACATTGTTCAGCTCCTGCACCTCCTCCTCCATCTCCGAAATGACCACATCAGTCACAAGATGAAAGCACCGCAGCACTGCCTTGGCTAAGCAGCAACAGGCTGTGCTGAAGATAACATGCTTAATGCTTAGGTGACAGACCGCCCAGCGTTGCAGAGTTGTTGAAAGCTGTAACACGGCAGCTTGATCTGTGGCTATCACCGCTGAACATACAGCCAGGCATGGTCTTGTATGAAAATGGGCGGAACGTGGTGACGGAGAAATGACAGTCGGAGTAGATACGGTTTCCCTCTATGCCAGTCCTTTCACTGAGCTAAAGAATATGGCTGTGGTGAAATGCAACTCTCACTGAGAAGCTGTTTCAGATTGAAAAACATTGGGCCCACCAGAGGATTTGATTCTGAGTGGCTACTTTTTTACTGAGGTGGAAACCCACGCAAACATGGGGAGAACATACAAAGTACTTGCAGATGTTTTCCTTTCTGGGATTTGAACCCAGGATCCCAGTGCTGCAAGGATTCATTGCTAACCACTGATCCAATGTGCTGACGTTCACCCTCTGATATCTAACAGGCTGGAGAAACTTGCAACTACTGCCACTCTATCTTCAGCTCCTTTGTGAGAAACTAATGTATTTGGGCAGCCACTCAGTCTATCAAATAAAGTTCCTGAGAAGGAAATTGGGGATGGCTTTGCTACTGTTACTGGGGGCAGTGCTAATACCATGGCGTCGTACCATAGTTTACTGGAAATATTCCAGGCTGGTAGGAGGCAAGCAAATTCCCACAGAAAAGTACCAGCACTAATGTTCAGGGACCCGCAATTGTAGAAGGCAGAGACAACACCGGGAGAAATAGTGACGGCTGGGGACCGAGTATGGACACGAGGCATGAGGCATGAGGTTGTGAAAAGCTTCTGCCTCCATGAGCCTAAAAAGCCACATTTCAAGTGCAAGCTGCTGCCCAGAAATCCGGCAGGTTAGTATTGCAGCCTGTGGGTGGGTGGCTGGCTGCATACTTGCGCTTGCATTCCAAGTAACAGAAAACTAAGCAGATGGCGGCCTCTATCATCATCATGGCCTCACCTCGGCACTATGAACTCTCCTGAAGGAGAAGCCAGGGCCCACTGGAGGAATCTCTGGTTTTCTGGTGGGTCCGTCCAACCCTGCCAAGAAGCAGCCCTAGCTAAGAAAAGTGTGGGGGAAGGTTCCCGGACTCTTTCTGTCTGTTTTTTTAATGTGGATCGGACATGCTTATGCATGTTATTTCTCAAACCGGATTGCAGATCAGGCCATTGCCCAACTCTGTAGTGATGAAATTAAATGCAAAAAGAAAGATGCTTCTTTGTCAAAGCACCACCGAGAAGTGTGAGTTGATGTTGGATGGGCTGCCATTGCTTCGGCAAAAGCTGCTTTAGAGGACTTCCTGGGAGAAATGACACCCAGAGTAGATACGGTTTCGCTCTATGCCAGTCCTTTCACCGAGCTAAAGAATATGGCTGTGGTGAAATACAACTCTCAGCAAAAAAAGCTGTGGACTGGCTCCGTACTGTCCCTGGCTGCATTCACCTGTCTACGTGTTTGTGGTTAGGCGGTCCTTCCCAGTAAATGCCCTGGGGAGGGCACGGGTATTGTTGTGGGACCCGTGCTTGTGGAAGGTGGAGACAATACTGGGAGAAACAGTGGCGGCTGGGGACCGAGTATGGACACCTGGCCGCCGCCGGCATGAGGTTATGAAAAGCTTCCGCCTCCACGAGCCTAAAAGGCCACATTTCAAGTGAAAGTAGGCTTTAGAGGACTTCCTGGGAGAAATGACAGCTGGGTAGATATGGTTTTCCAAGCCCTTTAACCAATCTAAAGAATATGGCTGTGGTGAAATACAACTCAGCTAAAAAAGCTGTGGACTGGCTCCGTACCGTCCCTGGCCACATTCACTTGTCTACGTGTTTGTGGTTAGGGCGGTCCTTCCCAGTAAGTGCACTGGGGAGGGCACGGGTAATGTTGTGGGACCCGTGCTTGTGGAAGGCGGAGATGACACCGGGAGAAACAGTGGCACCTGGGGACCGAGTATGGACACCCGGCCGCCGCCGGCATGAGGTTATGAAAAGCTTCCGCCTCCACGAGCCTAAAAGGCCACATTTCAAGTGAAGGCAGCTCTAGAGGACTTTCTGGGAGAAATGACAGCTGGGTAGATATGGTTTCCCAAGTCCTTTCACCAAGCTAAAGAATATGGCAGTGGTGAGATACAACTCAGCAAAAAAAGCTGTGGACTGGCTCCGTACCGTCCCTGGGCCCATTCACCTGTCCACATGTTTGTGGTTAGGCGGTCCTTCCCAGTAAGTGCACTGGGGAGGGCACGGGTAATGTTGTGGAACCTGTGCTTGTGGAAGGCGGAGACGACACCGGTACAAATAGTGGTGGCTGGGGAGTATGGATACCTGGTCGCCGCCGCCATAAGATTGTGGACAGCTTCCGCCTCCATGAGCCTAAAAGGCCACATTTCAAGTGCAAGCAGCTGTCAAAAATTTGGCAGTATAGTATTGCAGCCTGTGGGTTGGTGGGTGGCTGGCTGCATACTTGCGCTTGCATTCCAAGGAATGGGGTAAGGAGAACTGAATGCTGCACTGGAACAAGGACGTGAATGGTGATTGTTGCAAGTCTGCAACAACAGCTGAATGGCGGGAGGCATCTTCGCATGCGCCAAGGATCACTTATGATGTGCACACTTTTAGGCAGTGACCTGGGAGTCAGAGATGCTTCCAGAGGTCTTCCCCATGCTGTTCCCATGTCTTTTCAGCACTGTATGCATGTGTCTGATGATGTGTCACACACCACATGGCCAGATAAGGTTGTAAAATGTTAAAATGACACTTCCTGGTGAATGCATTTGTCTTGGTTGAAAGCAATGCAAAAGTGCAAAAACACATCAAAAACGCTACGTGTGAACATAGTCCAAGGTGTTGAGGAATATTTTTGTTTTTGGTTATTTATTTTGACTTATATACAAGTGATTACCCTGGAAAGGAAGTTCCTTAACATATTTCCCAGGAAAATCCATTATGATTTCATTTTTGTATGTTTTATTGTGAGTCCTTAAAAGTGGCTTAATACTCTGACAACATTGTTGATAGCAGTGATCTGGGAGTCAGAGATGCTTCCAGGGGTCTTCCCCATGCTGTTCCCATGTCATTTGAGCACTGTTCCCATCGATTTGGGCAATTTTTAGGCCCTCTACAGACCGCCGGGGGGAGCTGCCTGAAATATGCTCACGTTTCCCAAAGACTTACATTGTGCTCGTTGCTCAGATCGAGCATCCGAGTATTCCAATGTGCTCGACCCGAGCAATGAGTGCCCGAGCATTATAGTGCTCGTTCATCACTATTGCCCATAGGAAATTTTTAAGAGGCCTACCTCTAACATTCTGTATGTTATACAGTATGTTCATGTATACCCCCAAGGGGTAAATGTTTTTCAGCCCATGCACTTAGCACATGAGCATTACCACTATAGGAGACCCACTCTTTAATAATGGGAACAATTTTTTTTAATGAGGACCTCCTCCACATCTCTTCAAAGGGGTATTGGAGTGTGTCCTAGTTTTTGGCAGGCCTTGAACTTTCTGCATCGGCAATAACAGTATAAGAGACCCACGCCTTAATAATGGGAACAACAAAACAAAGCTGGCTGATAGCCCTCTAGCAAAACTGAGGGACAACTGAGGGCCTTGTTAAAATAGGCTTTGTGACTTTTACAGTCCACTGTTCATAAATGAAACAGGATGTGTCTTATGTCTCACTCACCAAATGGAATGAATTTTTCACAGTTAAAAGCAATGCAAAACTGAAAAAAACGCATAAAAAAATGCTACGTGTGAACATAGCCCACGGTGTGGGGAAACATTTTTGTTTCTGGATATTTATTTTTCCAGATGGCATGTTTCCGCTCTTTCCAAAGATGTTCAATAGGAGTTAGGTCAGGGCTCATAAATGACCACTTCAGAATAGTCCAATGTTTTCCTCTTAGCCATTCTTGGGTGCTTTTAGTTGTGTCTTTTGGGTCATTATCCTGTTGCAAGACCCATGACCTGCGACTGAGACTAAGCTTTCTGACACTGGGCAGCACATTTCTCTCTAGAATCCCTTGACAGTCTTGAGATTTCATTGTGCCTTGCACATATTCAAGACACCCTGTGCCAGATGCAGCAAAGCAGCCCCAGAACATAACAGAGCCTCCTCCATGTTTCACAGTAGGGACAGTGTTATTTTGTTGAAATGCTTCATTTTTCCGTCTGTGAACATAGAGCTGATGTGCCTTGCCAAAAACTTCCATTTTTTTCTCATCTGTCCATAGGACATTCTCCCAGAAGCTTTGTGGCTTGTCAACATGTAGTTTGGCAAATTCCAGTCTGGCTTTTTTATGATTTTTTTCATCAATGGTGCTTTCCTTGGTCGTCTTCCATGAAGTTCACTTTGGATAAAACAACGACGGATGGTGCCATCTGACACTGTTGTTCCTTGAGCTTGAAGTTCACCTTTAATCTCTTTAGAATTTATCCTGGGCTCTTTTGTCACCATTCGTATTATCCGTCTCTTTGATTTGTCATCAATTTTCCTCCTGTGGCCACGTCCAGGGAGGTTGGCTACAGTCCCATGGATCTTAAATTTCTGAATAATCTGTGCAACTGTAGTCACAGGAACATCAAGCTGCTTGGAGATGGTCTTTTAACCTTTACCTTTAACATACTTGTCTAGAATTTTCTTTCTAATCTCCTGAGACAACTCTTTCCTTTGCTTCCTCTGGTCCTTGTTGAGTGTGGTACACACCATATCACCAAACATCACAGTGAGTATCTGTAGCCCTACATACAGGCCCACTGACTGATTACAAGATTGTAGACATCTATGATGCTAATTAGGGAAAACAATTTGATTTAACATGTCCCTTTTGTCACATTATTTCCAGGGGTACCATCATTTCTGTCCAGACCTATTTCATGAGTTTAATTTTTTTTTTAATTCTGTGCAAGCAGGGTTGAAAAGCAATGTCTGACTTTCATTTGTTCATTTTCATAGATTTTTAATTTATTATTACTTTTGTCAGATTCAAGTTATTTCTCTGACCATTGTGGGTTTTTCTTTCATTAAATGAGGGGTACCAACAATTTTGACTACATGTGTACAAGTCATTACCCTGGAAAGAATGTCCCTTAACATTTTTTCCAGGAAAATCCATTATAGCTTAATTTTTGTATGTTTTATTGTGAGTCTGTAAAAGTGACATAATACTCTGACAACATTGTTCACAGCAGTGACCTGGGAGTCAGAGATGCTTTCAGGGGTCTTCCCTATGCTGTTCCCATATAATTTTAGCACTGTTCCCATCGATTTGGCCAATTTTTAGGCCCCCTGCAGACCTCCGGGGGGGCCACCGGAGAAATGCTTGGGTTTCCCATTGACTTACATTGGGTTCATTGCTCGGGTAGAGCACTCGAGCATTAAGATTTGCTTGACCTGGAAGAGCACCCGAGCATTTTAGTGCTCGCTCATCACTAATGGCTATGTTAATAAATGGTGTGCCATCTGATAAGTTAAGGGTTACTACATCCTTATTTATGTTAGGAGTTGACATGCTACAGTGCTTAATTTTAAAATTAATGCTCCTAACTGTTCTATACTCACTTTCAGGATATGGCTTCACTTTCCAGTCCCAGCGGTCATCACATAACCACTCATATGTGATTTTCATTCTTAAGGACATGTGCCAAGTAAGTTCTCTTTCTGCTTCTCTCAATGAAGCACTGGCTTTTATATTTCACTGAATATTAAGAGAATTAGGAAGAGGAGCTAGTTGGCATGTGACTATAAATATAACAACTATTAATATCACTTAAGCTGAGTATTGCAGGGGACATCAAACTGAATTTTTGGCCCAGGTGCAGGAAAAACTAAATTTGCCTCTGAAAAGGTGCATGAATTTTCAACTACTGTACATTTTCATGCCATACTAGACTTGACATTTTACCCCTTCCATACCTTTAAATCACATCATAAAACAAATATAAACTGCAGTCTTCACAAGTTGCCGTATTCTGTATTTCAATATATTGTAGCATAATACATAATACATTTTTTCTTCAGAGTATATGAACTGTATAAAATTAGTTTTCTTTTATGCATTGAAGTAACTATTTTAATCTCCTACCTGTAATTTAGAAGAAGAAAAATTAAGCATACCACATATCTAAATGGCAGTTCTAAATATAATTAGTGCATTGAGTTGGAACATAAATACCTGTGTATGCTATTTTTCCTTTTTTCTATTTAGCTTGAATTTTAAATGAACCCAACTTGTACAGTAAGGTTGAAGATGTAGTATAATAAAAACTGTCATTTAAGCTTTAAACTCTAAATTAAATAATGTTACCAATCAACATTAGGTGGTTGAACCTCATAAGGTTATGATCATGAACGTCTGAACCCTTTTCTGTTGCTTGCCAGGTATAGAATTAAATCTCAAGGTTAAACAACTCAATCTAAGTTAACATTTTGTAAAGAAATTAGGCATGTGGCTTCTAGTGATAATACCTTATAATCTGGTGTAAAGCTGGTATTTTAAACGGTAGTACATTTGTTATAAGTAGTGTTGAGCCACCCCCGTAGTGTTCGAGTTCGGTTCGGTTCGTCGAACACCCGTGTGTTCGCCGAACTGTTCGTCGAACTGTTCGTCGAACACCTTCGAACACCTTTAAAACCAATGGCAGGCAAACAAAAACACATAGAAACACATAGAAAACACCTTCAAAGGTGTCCAAAAGCTGACAAACTGCTCAGAAGACATAACTAACACATGGAAAAGTGACAAGTACATATAGTCATGCGAAAATAAAAGAGGTGGAGGAGTAAAAGGAGGGGGAGACACAGATATAGGCATGTCATGCCCTTCTAAAATCCAAAAAGTGAGAAGCCGACACGGCCAGTCCGCTCCTGCCCGTGCCACCTCCGTGTCGCCGGGTTTGTGCCAGAGCCGCGGTGAACCCTGACGGCCAGCCCCCCTCTCCCAATACTGGTGCCTGTCCGCTGGTGGGTCGAGCGAGCCCCCTTGTGGTGGAGGCAGCTCTAAGCTTTTTAATTTAAATTGTCTCTCTAATTTGAATGAATACACTTTAAATCCATTTACAAGGATCTATTGGAGGGCAAGTCTCATGCCAGCAGCCGCGGTAATTCCAGCTCCAGTAGCGTCCACTAAAGCTGCTGCAGTTAAAAAGCTTTTATAAGGATCGAGCTCGGCTGTCCACCGCAAGGCATCCTACTGCCAGTCCCAGCCCCTATGCCTTGGGGTGCCTCCTGATGCTCTTCACTAAGTATCCCATGGTCCCGAAGCATTTCCTTTGAAAAAATTAAGTGTCTAAACTACAGGTGGTGCAGCTTGCTTAACAGCCGGGATAATCCGCTTACTAGCAGACACTGCTACTAGGCACAAAGTATTTCCTGGGCTAGATGCAGTTAAAAATTTGTAATTAGATACTCTCGTTGGATGCTGAGAAAGCATTCCATAGAGTCTCCTGGCACGCCATATATGATTCTCTTAAAAAGCTTGGGGTAGGGGTCTAGGGGACCCTTTTATAGCCAAAATCACGGCCCTGTATCGCAATACGTCACCTAGGCTGAAGATAAATGGAACTGTAGCACCCTGAGGGCTCGGTTGCTAAAGACGTATTGCACCTCACCCAGAGGTGTGATATCTCACTCTCAGGTAAGGATGGAGTGTGGATCAGGACCCGACACCTGCATGCATTACACCACATTGCCGTGGGGCAGGGCGACCAATATGCCCCTGAGATGGGCACGACAGTCCCTGTCCCTGGCTGGAGTGGGGGGAGGGAACACTGAGGAAGGGGAACCCTGTAGTGCAGGAGCAGGGAGGAAGCAGTTCCTGGGTGCATTGAGAAGGGAGTATAAAAGGTGGGCACCATCTTAGTTCAGTGCAGAGAAGTCTGAGCAGAAGTGGCAGGGAGCAGGGGCTCTGCATGAGCTCTGCTCCGGAGGCGGGCCTAGTAACAGAGGCCCAGGCCTGGAAGAGGGAGAAGGAAGGAAGAGGAGCGGAGAAGGCTCCAGGAACGAGGAATGAAGGGATCCCAGGGGTGCGGACGGGCGAGTCGCCACCGCACGCACGAATCCACCTGCGTGGAGGGGTCAGGCCAAAGGGGGAGACCGGTCCCCGAACTAGTGGAGGCAGGAAACGACCCTCAGCTAGAAACCGGAGGCTCTGACATTTTATGTGGCGCAGCCCCTCGCTACACCCGCTAGGAAGGCACCACATAGGGTCAGGGAAACTGGCGCCAAGTTTACCAAGAGGAGGCCCGAGGCAGCCGGACAGAAGTGTTGGTAAGAAAGGCCAGACAAAGGACACACAAAGGGGGTCCTGTGAAGTGCTCCAAAGTTATCTGGGAGTTGTCTGAGCCCCTCACCTGGTGAGCACAGTACGACGTGGGCAGCCGTTACCTGCAGACGTGGTCTGGATAATAAGAACTGTGAGTAAAGTCCCTGAACTGCATCACTGACTCCGTGTCGTTACTGCTGCTGCCCTGCACCATCACCCCCATCCTCCGCATACACTGCCCTGAGGCTATACTCCTCCCGTGGGGAGTTATGCTACGCTCTGCTGCACCCACAACACCAGCCTCAGTGGTCTGCCCTGTAGCGGCGGTTCACTCTGACCGCAATCCACGGGTGGCGTAGTCGGACATTTAAACATCAAAACCACATAAATAGTTCCGCCACTGGTTTGACCGCCCTGAGCCACGGAACTTGGTCGCCGCCACGAAGACTACAACCACCAGCATCCACCAAAAAGGGTCCGGCTCCGGGTGTCCCAAGGCCCAGGGGGCGCGTCAGAACATTTTCATCACCTTTCACAATCACCAATGGGACAAGGCAGTGATGTCCTCTGTCCCCTCTCTTATACATCCTAGTGACGGAGCACCTGCTCTCATCAATTCGCCATAACCCCAATATTAGGTGGATTGAGGTGGGAGGCACCGAGTACAAGTGCTCTCTATTTGCTGATGATGTCCTAGTATATATCATTCAATCACATATATCCATCCATGCTGTTATGGCTGAAATAGATCACTTTGTTACATGGTAAAATTTTAAAATCAATGCAGCGAAGTCTGAGGCCCTCGATGTCTCCCTCCCCAAATCCATATAGGATTCCATCCAGTCCAACTTTCCCTTTGCCTGGCCCTCACAGGGTATCAAATACTTAGGAATTCCTATTCATAGAGACCTCTCCCATCTATGTTATCTTAATTTTGGGCCCTTTATTGAACAACTCCATACAGACCACGGTTGGCAAGTTAGAACTGTAAGATTCACTACGTGAACCACTGGTGTTTTGTGGAAAAGCACATGTACACTGCGTTCCAAATTATTATACAAAAAGTGTTTAGGAGTGATAAGGGAAGAATTTGTTTGTTTGTCAGTTAAACTCATTGATGGTGATGTGTGTCAGGGCTCTTTATATCACTGTAAGCAATTGCAGACACCTGTGCTAATTAGTTTGGCAGGTGTGTCCAATGAAAGGCAAGACTACTTAAGAAGGCTCTCTCACATTATTAAGCAGCCTACATTTTCTGCCAAAATGGGAAAGAAAAAGGATGTGTCGGCTGCTGAGAAGCAACAAATTGTGGAGTGTTTAGGTCAAGGCATGACTACAATCAACATTGTGCGATGATCAGGATGAAGTGTCTTGGCAATCAAGAAGTATGTAGCTGATTCACAGTACACACGTGTGCGTGCTGATAAGGGCAAATTGAGGACTCTTTCCTACAGGCAATTACGTCAGGTTGAAAGAGCAGCGGCAAAAAAGCCTTGTCATAGCAGCAGACAAGTTTTTGAAGCTGCTTTTGCCTCCAACGTCCCCCGAACAACAAGATGCAGGGTCCTTCAGAGGTTTGCAGCTGTGCATGCGCCATCCTGTCGACCTCCTCTATCCACTTCACACAAGCAGAAACGGCTCCAGTGGGCCAAACATTACATGAAGACTGATTTCAAAACTGTTTTGTTCACGGATGAGTGCCGTGCAGCGCTCGATGGTCCAGATGGATGGAGTGAAGGATGGCTGGTTGATGGACACCCCACGCAAACACGGCTACAGCGCCAACAAGGAGGAGGTGGAGTAATGTTTTGGGCTGGAATCATGGGGAGAGAGATTGTCGGCCCCTTTAGGATCCCTGAAGGCGCTAAAGATGAACTCCATAATGTATGTGGATTTTCTCAAACAGCACTTCCTGCCATGGTTCAAGAAGAAGAACCGTGTATTTCACAGCAAGATCATTTTTCTGCATGATAATGCACCATCTCATGCTGCACATAAAATATCTGCATCTCTGGCTGATATGGGCATAAAAGGGGACAAACTTATGGTGTGACCCCCATGCTCCCCTGACCTCTACCCCATTCAGAACCTTTGGAGCATCATTAAAAGGAGTGTTTATGATGGCGGGAGGCAGTTCACATCTAAGCAACAGCTCTGGGAGGGTATTCTGTCCTCATGCAAAACAATTGAAGCAGAAACCATCCAAAACCTGACAAATTCAATCGACGAGAGAGTTCAGAAGCTCCTTTCGAACAAGGGGTCCTATGTGAAAATGTAACATCACCTAGAATAAAGTTTTGAGTTGAAAACTGTTTGATTTCAGTTTCTAACAACCTGCTAATGCTTATAATTTCAAAAATGACCATTTTTTTGGTCTTTATTAAAATGAAAAGGTTGATCGAAAAGTTTGGGGGATCTAAGAGTGTGGCAACCCAGTAGTCATGATTACTTCGAATTCTGACAATATGAGGGTCATGCTGCAGGTAGTGCAGCAAGAAGGCACTTATGTGCCTTGCGCAACTCGGAACCCCAAAATTATTTTCCGGGCTAGATGCAGCTAAAAATTATTTTTAATTTTAAATCTGGTGAAGCTTTAGTATAGATGGCCTAATAGGATCAGTGCTGCACACTGCTACAAAGCCCAAATTATTTTCCAGTCAAGATACAGATAAACATGATTAGTAATTTGAAAGCTTAAAACGGTTGGTAGGGTGATTTTAACCAATCATCAAGCTTTTACTCTCCCCAGGATGAAACAGGGGTAGAAAAGTCGTTTCGGATCCATGATTTGTTCATCTTTATGAACGTGAGTCTGTCTACATTATCAGTGGAGAGCCGCGTGCGCTTATCTGTCAGCACACCACCAGCAGCGCTGAACACACGTTCAGACAGAACGCTGGCTGCGGGGCATGACAAGATCTCCAAGTCGTAAGTGGCTAGCTCCGGCCATTTATCCAGATTGGAAGCCCAAAAAGAGCAAGGGTCCAGTGACACAGTCGTGGCTTCAATGTTTACTTGGAGATACTCCTGTACCATCGTCTCTAGGCGTTGACTATGTGTCAGACTTCTTGTCTCCTGTGGCCTTGCAAAGGATGGGCTAAAAAAGTGGTGAAATGATTCCGCAAAATTGATGTTACCAGCAGATACTGTGGTTCTGTCACGGTTTGAGTGCTGAACACTTGACGGTCCCACGGTTGGCAAGTTGGAACTGTGAGATTCACTACGTGCACCACTGGTATTTTGTGGAAAAGCACATGTAAGATTCTGCAACAGTCTCTGCTGATACTCCTGCATGCGTGCATCCCTTTCTATGGCAGGAATAATTTCTGCAAATTTACTTTTGTACCGGGGATCTAACAGTGTGGCAACCCAGTAGTCAGGATTATTTCTAATTCTCACAATTCGAGGGTCATGTTGCAGGTAGTGCAGCAAGAAGGCACTCATGTGTGTTGCGCATCCAGGAGCACCAAGTCCCTGTTGTGTTGGTGGTGAGGTAACAATCATGCTTCCTTCCTCTGTCCTCTCCCCCCAACCTCGCACAACAGAAATGTGATCAAGGTCTCCCTCATCTGATGAGTCTTCCATCAGTTCATCCTCCACTTCTTCCTGGGCTCCTGCACCTTCCTCACTAGTTTGGCTGCTACCATGCGCCCTGGTAAAACCATCTCCCCCACCCTCACATGCCTGCCGCCTTGGTGCTGCCGACCGTCTGGACCTTGCAGATGTTAGCCCTTCCGCATACAACTCCTCCTCCTCTACTTCCTCCACCTCCTCTTGTGCCACCACCTGACTCCGAATTCTGTTTAACATGTGCTCCAGCATGTAAATCACCGGAATAGTCATGCTGATAATGGCATCGTCAGCACTAAACATCTTCGTCGCCATTTCAAAACTGTGCAGAAGGGTGCATAGGTCCCTGATCTGAGACCACTCCTCCAGCGTGATTTGCCCCACCTCTGAATCTCGTTGGCCCAGGCTATACGTCAGAACGTATTGCACCAGGGCTTGTCGGTGCTGCCACAGTCGCTGCAACATGTGCAGAGTTGAATTCCACCGGGTAGGCACATCGCATTTTAGCCGGTGAAGTGGCAGGCCCAACGACTTCTGTAGAGATGTAAGTCGCTGAGCTGCGGGATGCGAACGGCGGAAGTGAGCACACAGCGACCGTGCCCTCTGCAGAAGGCCATCTAGTCTGGGATAGTGGGCTAAAAATTGCTGGACAACCAGGTTCAACACGTGAGCCATACAAGGCACGTGTGTGACATTGCCCCGGCGAAGGGCCGCACCCAGGTTTGCAGCATTGTCGCACACGGCCTTCCCTGGTTTCAGGTCCAGTGGAGACAACCATTCATGAAATTGGTTCTACAGAGCTGACCACAACTCCTCAGCTGTGTGACTCACATTTCCCAGACATTTCAATGTAAAAACCGCCTGATGACGTTGAGCCCTACTGCCAGCATAGTAAGGAGGTGTGCAGGATCCCTTCTGCGCAGTTAGAAAGCTTGTGGCATGACCAGACAGGCTTTGGGTGCAGGTGGAAGACCGAGAGGAGGTTGAGGAGGCAGAAGCAGTGGTGGAAAAATGACATAAAGAGGATTGACGCACAACTCGTGGGGACGGCAAGACTTGGACAGCAGCCCCTTGTCCTGCTGTCACCATAGTTACCCAGTGCCCAGTCAGCGACATGTAACGCCCCTGTCCATGCCTACTCGTCCAAGTGTCTGTGGTGAAATGCACCCTGTCACACACAGAGTTTCTCAAAGAAGCGGTGATGTTGTGTGCGACATGCTGGTGGAGCGCAGGCACACCTTTCTTTGAGAAGTAGTGCCGACTGGGCATCTGGTACTGGGGCACTGCGACGGACATAAGGTCTCGAAAATCCTCTGTGTCCACCAGGCGGAAAGGCAGCATTTCTGTAGCCAAGAGCTTGCAGATGGTGAAATTCAACCTCTTAGCTTTCTCATGGCTAGGAGGAAATGGTCTTTTACTTGTCCACATCTGAGGGACCGAGGGCTGGCTATTGTGCTTAGACGGGGTTGATAAGGGTGTCCCCGGCAAACTGCCGGTCTGTGAGGAAGATGCAGGCGGACATGTTAGGTTGCCTTGATCCAAAGGTGGTGCTATCGATGTCGGACAGCGCTCAAGACCAGCTGGTGTTACCACCTCCAAAGAAAATGATGACCTGCCAATCACGCTGGCTGTTGCGGGTAAAGAGGTGGCAGGTCTGCGCCCCAAAACAGGTGTGACTGCTGTCCCCCCAGTCACAGAGGATGAAGAGGCCGCGGATGCACAAGATATGGCAGACGGTGGTTGGCCCGGCCGGCTAGACCGCATTGTAGCACACTGAACTTCCCACTGCAACTTATGCTTCATGTCCATGTGCCGGTTCATGCATGAAGTACTCAAACTATGTATTTTTTGGCCTCTACTTAGCTTTTGCTGACAAATGTTACAGATAACACGAGTTGGGTCATCTTTATCGATCTGAAAAAATGCCCAGGCTATGCAAGGCTTAGCACCCATGCGACCTGAAGAGCCACCACGACTTGTGGTGAGAGGCAGAGTTGTGTTTGAGGATGCAGTTGTTGACGTGCTTCCAGTACTACGTCTCTGTCCAGGAAGGCGCAACCTGACCTCGTCGTCACTAGCATCTTCCTCCACCTCCTCTGCTGACCTCATCTCTTGGCTGACTGTGGGTTGACAGTAAGTGGGATCTCCGACCTCATCATCATCACCCTGTGCGTTATCACACCCGTCGTCCTCAGAGCCAACCTGTTCCTGCCCTGACAAAAAACTAAAGTTGTCGCTCCAATCAGGTATTTGAGTCTTATCATCGTCTTCCTCATTGTCTCCACCAACAGGAGTTACAGTTTGGGAATGAGGGTCTACATTATGGTCAGAACCTTCTGCGTCTGGTCCTGGATCCGACTCATAAAGATTCTGGGCATCAGTGGAGATCATTTCCTCGTCTGGATTCACAGAAGCGCTGGAGTCGACCTCTGATTCCCAGGCTATAGTATGAGTAAACAGCTCTGCAGACTCAACCATCTGTTCTACCTCATACTCAGACGGGCAGCTGGAGATTTGGGAGCTGTGAGGAAGCAAGTGCGATTTGGGTGACACCTTTGAGGACTGGAGTATTTGTGATGTTGAAGTTGATGTGGAGGAGAGCCCACTTAAAGGAGCACTTGATATCCGTTGAAGCACCTGCTGTTTTTGTGCCTCATCTGGAATTTGTAGCGATTGGCGTGGCCGTAAGAAAGGGATCTTATCACATTGTCCGCTAAAAGAAGTAGACATTTTAGTTTGGCTGGAAGATGGTCTTTCTTCTGCACCTACCCCACGGACACAACCTTTTTTCCCCTTCCCAACACGCCTATTCCCCTTTCCACCAGCAGCAGGCCTTTTTCCACTCATTTTGGTGGTTAACTAATTCACAACTCTGGAGTTCTTTGCACAAAAAAACAATGGATGGTAATCGAGCAGAGCTGAGTGGCCAAACTGTGGTATTAGGCCAAAACTATTGGCTGGGTTAGATGCAGAAAAAAATTATTTTTAATTTGCAACCTGATGGAGGTCAGTATAGATGGACTAATAGACCAAGTCCCACACACCGCTAGAAGCCCAAATATTTTTTCAGAGCTAGATGCAGAAAATTTTTTTATTCAATTTGCAACCTGATGGAGGTCAGTATAGATGGACTAATAGACCAAGTCCCACACACTGCTAAAAGCCCAAATATTTTTTCAGAGCTAGATGCAGAAAAAAATTATTTTTAATTTGCAACCTGATGGAGGTCAGTATAGATGGACTAATAGACCAAGTCCCACACACTGCTAGAAGCCCAAATATTTTTTCAGAGCTAGATGCAGAAAAAAATTATTTTTAATTTGCAACCTGATGGAGGTCAGTATAGATGGACTAATAGAACAAGTCCCACACGCTGCTAGAAGCCCAAATATTTTTTCAGAGATAAATGAAGAAAAAAATTATTTTTAATTTGCAACCTGATGTAGGTCAGTATAGATGGACTAATAGACCAAGTCCCACACACTGCTAGAAGCCCAAATATTTTTTCAGAGCTAGATGCAGAAAAAAATTATTTTTAATTTGCAACCTGATGGAGGTCAGTATAGATGGACTAATAGACCAAGTCCCACACACCGCTAGAAGCCCAAATATTTTTTCAGAGCTAGATGCAGAAAAAAATTATTTTTAATTTGCAACCTGATGTAGGTCAGTATAGATGGACTAATAGACCAAGTCCCACACACTGCTAGAAGCCCAAATATTTTTTCAGAGCTAGATGCAGAAAAAAATTATTTTTAATTTGCAACCTGATGGAGGTCAGTATAGATGGACTAATAGACCAAGTCCCACACACCGCTAGAAGCCCAAATATTTTTTCAGAGCTAGATGCAGAAAAAAATTATTTTTAATTTGCAACCTGATGGAGGTCAGTATAGATGGACTAATAGACCAAGTCCCACACACCGCTAGAAGCCCAAATATTTTTTCAGAGCTAGATGCAGAAAAAAATTATATTCAGTTTGCAACCTGATGGAGGTCAGTATAGATGGACTAATAGAATGATGCTATGCCCAAAAGATTTTACTTCACTAGGTGCAGTAAAAAAATTGGTATTCTATACACAGGTGTTATATCTTGCAACACAGATAGGCTACTCCACTGACTAACACACTCTGCAATAGGCCAAAAAGGATTAGCTTTGCTAGATTCAGCCAAATGCTGTGAAAAAAACTTGCACAGCACTGGCACAGACCTGCCTGGCAAAAACTGATAGGAACTCATGTAACCTAGTCCTGAAAAGGACTCCAATTACAATTAGTCTTTACTCCCACAACCTATCTATTTAAGAGCACAGACCTCCCTGATAAAAGTCGTAGGAAATGCTGTAACCTAGTCCTTAAAAGGACTGCAATCACAACTATTCCCTACTCCCAAGCTATCTGTAGATTTCAGAGAAAATTGGCTTGAAATTAACAAGGTATAGCACACACAGCAACAGCGGTGCCGTCTAACACGCAGCTGCAGCAGTGAGAAAATGGTGGCGACGGGGAAAATGGCTTGGTCTTATAGGGCAAGGACATGTGACATACACTGCCAATCACACATGCCCTTGCTTGTGTGAAAAAAAGCACTTCGCTCCGTGTGTGCGCTGCTGATAGGCTGACAGATTGCACCTCCCCACTGCAAATGCGGGAAAGAGAAAAAAAAATGGAGATCTTCATTGTTCCTGCAGAGATTCATCCCCTGCCCCTCCCCCCGCCCCGCTGTACACTCAAACTGCGTATTAACATTAATTTTCATCATTACTGAGAAAAAATCCAGTTATGATTTTGGTGCACGAACAGTTATCGAACATAACCTCGAACAGCCGAATTTTTCTCAAATTGTTCGTGTTCGCCGACCGGCTCGAACACCGCCCAAAACAGCTCGAATTTGAGATTGGCGAACAGTTCGAGTAGAACAACGCTCATCTCTAGTTATAAGATGATAACCATAAATTCTGGTTATTAAACATATGACATACAGACATACATTCATATCAGTAAGCATTAATTTTAATGTTATTCTTGATTTGATATGATGTAGAAGACTGGTCTGAACTTTTCATTTTCAACTTTTTTAGATTAATTACAAACTGTGTTTTCAGTAGTTCTTTCCTGCTATTGATGAGCTATGTGGACTGCTAATATAACCAGTTTTTAGTGATTGCAAATTGATATTGTTATACAGTGATTAAAGGGAAATTCCAGGGAGATATAAAAGGTGACACAAGGAAAACCCTTCAGAAACATAGCATTGTTTCAAATCATAGTTTCTGCTAATTAGTGTAATGCTAGTTTTGTCCCACAGATCAGGGAATATGGACAGGTCTTGGCTTTTAGTAAGAGCTAGGTCTGAAAACATGTTTATATTCAGGAGCTGGGGAGGAGAAAAGTGCAATTGGGTCTTACCTGGGATAAAACAGAATTATTAGGTTGGGCTAACCTGATAGAGTTGTGTTCACACAACAATGTAAAAGTATACTGCTCAAAAAAATAAAGGGAATACTTAAACAACAGAATATAACTCCAAGTTGATCAAACTTCTGTGAAATCAAACTGTCCACTTAGGAAGCAACACTGATTGACAATCAATTTCACATGCTGTTATGCAAATGGAATAGACAATAGATGGAAATTATTGGCAATTATCAAGACACCCTCAATAAAGGAGTGGTTCTGCAGGTGGGGACCACAGACCACATCTCAGTACCAATGCTTTCTGGCTGATATTTTGGTCACTTTTGAATGTTGGTTGTGCTTTCACACTCGTGGTAGCATGAGACGGACTCTACAACCCACAGAAGTTGCTCAGGTAGTGCAGCTCATCCAGGATGGAATATCAATGCGAGTTGTGGCAATAAGGTTTGCTCTGTCTGTCAGCGTAGTGTCCAAAGGCTGGAGGCGCTACCAGGAGACAGGCCAGTACACGAGGAGATGTGGAGGGGCCGTAGGAGGGCAACAACCCAGCAGCAGGACCGCTACCTCCGCCTTTGTGCAAGGAGGAACAGGAGGAGCACTGCCAGAGCCCTGAAAAATGACCTCCAGCAGGCCACAAATGTGCATGCGTCTGCACAAACGGTTAGAAACCGACTACATGAGGGTGGTATGAGGCCCAGACATCCACAGATGGGGGTTGTGCTCACAGCCCAACACCATGCAGGACGCTTGGCATTTGCCACAGAACACCAGGATTGGCAAAGTCACCATTGGTGCCCTGTACTTTTCACAGATGAAAGCAGGTTCACACTGAGCACATGTGACAGAAGTGACAGTGTCTGGAGACGCGGTGGAGAGCGATCTGCTGCCTGCAACATCCTTCTGCATGACCGGTTTGTCAGTGGGTCAGTAATAGTGTGGGGTGGCATTTCTTTGGAGGGCCGTACAGCCCTCCATGTGCTCGCCAGAGGTAGTCTGACTGCCATTAGGTACCGAGATTGTTAGAACCCTCCTATTTGTTTTTTACATCTTGTGTTTTGCGGTCACGTGACCATCTGCCTTTATATACCAGCTCCGCCCTTTTGAATGTGCTGTACTTCAGTGTTTGACTGTTTCTCTAGCCAGGTGCTTCTGTGCCTTTCTCTGTCAGTTCGCTTGGTCCTTCGGGGACCTCTATTATCTTTTGCAGTTTGTCTTTTTTTGTTCTGCAACTACTTCTTTGATTAGGAGGTGTCACATTTTTTTGTCCAGTCCTTAGTTCTTTTAGGGACCCCTCCCTTATGCTATAGGTCTTCATTCAGACTATCCGAGGACTAATGCGGGTCTGTTCACTAGGAACAGGCAGCCCGCTACATCGTAGGGATTCAGCTTATTCTTACTGTAGGGACAGCCTTCCCCTATCTTTCCTTAGTTCATGTTTCAGATCATAACAGTAAGTCCAGCCCAAAAAACTAAAAGGAAAGAAATTCGAGGATCATTTTGGTTTCCATCCAGGATTTGGCTCAACACCTGCAGGGATTGTCTCTGGTGATGGCCGAGCTTCAGCAACACGTGAGTAGCTGTTCTGGAGCGCATTTGGTCAAACCCAAGGTAGGACTGTATGATGTTTTTTTAAGGTAAACAGCAAGATTTTTTTTCCTTTAAAAATGCTTGTTTGTTATATTTTCATTTGAGACCAAGGTCCTCTGGGAATGAATCACAGTGCATTGGTTTTATTATGTCACATTTGTACAATGAACCACAGGGGTGGGCCTTTTCTCTCCAACCTAATGATCCGTGTTTAAGGTCTGTTGAAGAATTTTTTTCTGCTATGGGGCTATTATATGACTATCCTGATCGAATCTCAAATGCTGAGGCAGAACTCAGGCATTTGAATCAGGGGTCAGATGATGTTGAAAATTATTGCACACACTTCAGGAGATGGGCCTCAGAAGTTAAATGGAATGATCCTGCACTGAAAATGTTTATTTCTTGCTGGTCTGAGTGAAAGTGTTAAGGATCTGCTAATTGCATTCCCTGCACATGAGACTTTGCAGGATGCAATGCAATTAGCTGTTCGTGTGGACAGGAGGCTGAGATTCAGGCTGAATGAGGTAAAGACTCCTGTAATGTCAATTCCCAGTCCCCAGAAAATCTGCTCAGATGGCAGAGAAACGATGGAGGTTGGGGCGATGTCACTCCGCTCTCAGGAAAGAGACCGGAGGTTCGCCGAGGGATTGTGTCTTTATTGTGGTAAAGCAGACCATTTGATTAAGTATTGTGAGCTTCATTTAAGTAAAAAAAAAAAAAGGTCAGTTACACCTGTATAGCTGGTTTACGCTCTGCAGGAGTATTTCTTTCTGGGAGTACTACTTTCAGGGGACATTTGATTGAATTTCAGGTATTTGTGGATTTTGGTCCAATACTTAATGTGATTGATAAAGGGTTTTTGGAAAACCTTAAATTGAAATCCAAACCTTTGTCATCACCTATTTCTGTGATTGCAAATGATAACACTCCCTTAAAATGTATTACTCACAAGGTTGCTGCATTTCCCCTCACTATTAATGGAGTTCACCAAGAAATTTTGGACTTGGTTGTTTTAGATAATTAACCCTCTCCGGTAGTTCTAGGATTGCCTTGGTTAAAACTGCACAATCTTTTACTGGACAGGTCTACTAATGTGATTAAGTCTTGGAATCCGAAGTGCTATGATAAATGTTGTAATGGTTGCATTGCGTCGGTGGAAAAAGGGGAAATACCTGTAGCTATTCAAGATTTTTGGATGTTTTTTTCGGAGGAGGAGTTGCAAGTTTTACCCCTCATAGGGATTATGATTGCGCCATTGAGTTTGTTCCGGGAGCTACTCTTCCCAAGAGTCAATTGTGGTTCTCTAAAATTGATCTCCTGGGGGCATACAATTTGTTACGAGTGAAGGAGGGTGATGAATGGAAAACTGCTTTTAACATTCTGGTAGGTCATTTTGAGAATCTGGTGATGCCTTTTGGTCTTACCAATGCACCTGCATTTTTTCAGAACCTTATTAATGACATCCTGAGACCTTTGATTGGTAAGAATGTGGTTGTGTATTTGAATGACATTTTGATTTATTCACCAGATCTAGAGTCCCATTGGCAGAGTGTTCGTGAAGTTTTGCAGTTATTGAGTGATAATTCACAGACGATTCTGGTATATTATAGTAACAATCAGATATAATAACTCACACTTCCTAGCATGGCCCATGTCCTGAATTTAATTGTGGAACATTACCATCACAATTACCCACTTGATGATGATGTGACTACAGCCAAGAAAGTGTCAAATTTTTTCAACAGTTCTTTTGTGGTAAAGCACTCCTTTCTGGCTTTGCAAAGACAGAACAGTCTGCCAGAGTTCCAACTGATTTGCAAAGTCGCAACCCATTAGAATTTGATATTGTAAGGTGGCTACTGGACACATAGTTGATGGGAGGTATGTATAAAGGAGGTTGTTGTCCTCTGTGATGTAAATGTGGAGTAATGCTCTAGTGCATATAATTGTTGTTTGTACATCTTGGATAGGTTTACGGGCAGCCTGAGAGATGGGCTGGTCTGACTGTCCATATATCCCACCTCTGAGTATGGTTCACATGATAAAATGGAGTCTGTTTGTTTGACATGTGGTCTGTGTGGAGGTAAGAAAACCTCTTGTGTGACATCTCCAGACTGAGCAGGTATGATATCCAGCCTGTGTGTCCTGAATTGTCTCTAAAGAGACTTCATTAGAGCTGTTTACTTCGTTTTGCCTGCACTGAAAAGCCGTTTATTTTCCTTTCTTGTGGCATGGTTTATGAAGCATGAATAATCTAGCCTGGACATTTAAATGAAAACAATTGCTGTGTTAGCGCACCACACATCCAAATGAGTTAGAAGGAATGGAGGATGTGGTTAATCACCTGGTGCAAGCCCAGCAGAGCATCTGCAATAGCTGCAGCAACACTAACAACAGCTGGCACAGCAGGAGACGAATAAGCTGCTTATGCAACAGATCCAGCAGCAGCCCCATCAACAACAGCAGTTTGATTTACTCAGAGAGGCGGTTCGTTGCATGGCGGCCATGGATTTGGTCAGTCCTCTACTTAAATCTGCTTGTGGGCATCAAAATATATTGGTCATCTTTTACTATGCTGCACGGTACCCTTAAGCGGTTCCCCTAAGAAACTCCTCTCCAAAAAGTATAGTCCATGAATTGGTCCACCTTGTTTCCTGGACAGGAATACTGAGGCAGATCCTGACCTACCAATGAACACTCTTTATGAGTAAGGTGATGATGGAACTGTGGAGACAACCAGCAGACACATAGCCCCCCTAAAAAATAACTTTTATTAATAATCTCTAAAAAGGACCTAAAAGTCCATAGACAAACAACAATAATACTCTAAATGATAGGACATATAGAATCAGGTAATACACCGACCGGGAGGGAATACAGATTCAAGCTGTCCCTGTTATGTCCCTAAATCCTGTCCCTACCTGACAGCGGAGGTTGGCACCCTAATTTGTACTTCGTGGCGCCCCCGCTCAACGTCGGTATCCCTAATGTCCCTACAAGGACCCTTGTCTTAAATTAAACAAAACCACAATAGTGAGAAAGGGTAGAAAAAGTGAACGTATAAATACAGAAGCCGATAATAGGTCAATGATTATAGATGGCCAAATTCATTTGGTCGGGTAAACATAAATGCTCTAGGGTAGAGGAGCACAGTGCTTGTTTCTCCATAGCCAAAACAAATCAAATAACAGCCAGAGCAATCAAATATGGACAAATGCTACACTTTGATAGTCCAGCTATATACCTCAAAAGGGGGCTCAGAAAGCAAAATCCCACCCAGGTAGATGTCTCCCCATACATCAAATGGAATTTAAGTATTGGTATTTGAAAAAGCATAATATCTATATCAAAGTATCAGGTCCAGACTCTGTCTGTCATAGATGTACATAATAGTAGACAGAAAGAAGGACACATCATTATTAGTCCCTATACCTTTTCAAAGAGAGACACTCATCATTATTAGTCCCTATTCCTTTTCAAAAGACCAGGAAATGGCAATCAGAATATACATTTTCATTAGTGAACAAAAAAAAAAACAATAACACTAAAACCTTAATGGTCCCCAATTCCAGCAGTCAGAAAGTAGATATCATTAGTAAGTAAAAAAATGACACTTATCCTTAGTAGTCCCAACGCGTTTCCCCCTAGTTTCCACCAGGGTTCATCAGGGGATCTGGGGAAGACCTCAATCCCTCACCCCAGATTGCCAGACAATGCTGCATGTGTAGGAAATTCTTGCACATATACCTCCCTTATAAACTCAGCTCAGCCCCATAATTAGTGATAATCGCAAACGCCTGTGTACTGCTGTCATCGTACACATGCCCGGCGTCCACCGCCAAATGTAAGTCCGTGGACCGCACATGGAACGCACGCACCCGGAAATGACGATATGCTAATGACGCCCACCGGAAATGACGTCACCAGACTGCATCAGAGTATCTGAAGCGCATCTGGAACGCACACACCCGGAAGTAACGGTGTCTAACTAGCGTCCATCGGGATATGATGTCATCCAAATGTGGCGGTACATGGTTAGGAGGCAAAGTCTACACCCATCCCCATATACGTTTGTCAGTAATTATCATGGTAGCCAGCAATGCAAACACCGGCCAGACGGGCATACCTCCCACCAACATACCCCATATATTTAAAGTGCCATAGACGGACAGGTCGGCACCAGGGCTAAGATGTCCAAACGTTATTCAGCGCAAAGTAAATGTACACGCTGTACACCGGAGGACAAAGGCATTCAGTATATAATAAATAGGAAGGTTGGAGTCTGACTATTATATAATTAAAGTGTTATCCACATATTACAATGTTGTTTATCATCCACAGAGTATTTAACGCTGTTAGAATAAGAGAAAAATAAGTCCCAAACATATAAATACATATTTAGCCACAATGGGTATATACATATGGTGATCATTAGACCAATACCATATAGGCTGGTTCTATTCGGCCCCTAATATCACATTCTTGGAATCAGATAAAACTCGAGAAGCTCAACTGTTCATTAATGCCCCCAGGGGCCATTGACTCCATCCAAAAGATCCAACGGGCCTCCCATTGGAGTATTTTTTTATTCCAGTCACCCTGCCTGATTGACCGTGCCACAACCTCCAAAACCCTAAATGAAATGCATCTCACATCACCCCCATGTTTAGATATTATATGTCTGGCGAGTGGTGTATCCCTGCCATGCCTAACGTCTCCAAGGTGCTCGCCTATCCGGATGCGTAATTCACGTTTCGTTTTCCCGATATAATTCATTGGACACGTACACGTGCAGAGGTACACCACTCCTGACGTTTTGCAGTTGGCGAAATCTTTCATCTCGTATGTGCGTTTAGTCACTGCACTCACAAAACTCTTTGAAGGTGTGACAAATTTACAGAAGGAGCAGTGACCACATCTGAACGTACCCTTAGACCTACTTCTCAACCATGTGATCTCCTTCATCTGAGGCGTAAAGTGACTATGTACGACTGTATCCTTCACGGATCTCCCCCTCCTATATGTAACCGAAGGTGTTTTTGGGACCAAGCCCACCACATCCGGATCTGCTCGTAGGATCCCCCAGTATTTTTCAAGAATGCCCATTACTTTTCTTGACTGATCATCATAGGTGCCTATCAGTCGTGTGATGGACTCAGAGTTACATCTATCTCTTGGAGTGAGGAGGGACGATCTATCTGTCATCCTTACCTGTTGATATGCCTTGTCTATTACTCCTTCAGGATAACCCCTAGTTCTAAGCCTATGAGATAGATTACACGACTCAGATTGAAAGTCATTCCACGAGGAACAGTTCCTCCGCACCCTAAGGAACTGTCCCTTAGGAATGCCTCTTTTTAGAGATGGAGGATGGAAACTCCCCCACTCTAGAAGGCTATTGGTCGCAGAAGGTTTACGATACAGTGAAGTTTTTAAAGTACCATCACCATTTCTTGAGATTTTTAAATCCAGGAAGGAGATCTCGTCCACTCCCACCTCACAAGTGAAGGATAGTCCAAAAGGGTTAACATTCAGATGTGCCACGAATGTCCGAAAAGATGCCTCATCCCCTGCCCACAGGACGAGGATGTCGTCAATATATCTGCCCCAGAAAAGTATCCGTGGGGCCCAGACGACATTCTCGTCTCTGAACACAACAGTATCCTCCCACCAACCCAGCAGTAAATTGGCGTACGTAGGGGCACAAGGGCTCCCCATCGCTGTGCCCCTGAGTTGGTGGTAGTATCTCCCATTGTATAGAAAATAATTATGTCGTAATACAAAATCCAAAAGTTCCAGGAGAAATTTATTATGTGGCCTCAGGTGTGTCCCTTTACTTTTCAAATAGTATTCGACGGCTGTTAAACCCACTTCGTGTCGAATACTACTATATAGAGCCTCAACATCAATTGAGGCCAAAATCGTATTGGAATCAATGGACACACCTTCTAATTTGTTCAAAAGGTCCATAGTATCCCTCAGATATGATGGGAGGGCTAGGACAAATGGTCTCAAGACCTTATCCAAATACACCCTCGAATTTTGGCATAGGGCATCAATCCCTGCAACAATAGGTCTTCCCTTGAGGGGGCTGATGCCCTTGTGTATCTTGGGAAGTGCATAGAACGTCGCTGTTACAGGCCATTTCGGAATGAGGAAATCATATTCATTTTTCGAGAGCAGATTCATTGTCAGTGCACATGACAGAATCTTAGATAGTCCCACCATATATTCACTGCTGGGATCCTTCCGTAAGACTTCGTATGTGGACACATCTGATAGGAGACCCTGACACATTTCAATATACTGGGTGTCGTCCAAGACAACAATGTTGCCGCCCTTATCAGAGGGCTTCAGCACTACTGCATTATTAGCACCCAGGAATTCCAACGCCCTTTTTTCCCCCAAAGACAAATTAGAACGTGCTGGTTCATGTCTTGGGTTAATATTACGGATCTCTTCAGAAACCAATTTAAGGAAGATATCTATGCCCCCTATGTCACCGACTGGGGGCATCCTAGTGCTCCTAGGTTTCAGATCAGAGAAGGGTCCGAGGCCAGGACTCCTCTGTCCCTCCTCTGATAATTCTGATAATGTTAACACATCCGGGAGATCCTCCAGGGATATGCCCAAATGTTGGCACTTCAATCTGTCATTGTGCAGAAAAAACTTTCTCCATTTTAATTTTCTGGTAAAGAGGTTAATATCTTTTATCCAAGAAAAAGGGTCAAATCTCATTGTTGGAACAAATGTGAGGCCTTTCCGGAGGACAGACCTCTCACAATCAGACAAAGCATAAGAAGATATATTAATTATCTGGTTTTCATTATCCTCTGGAAGATCATTAGTCCTATAGCCCATTACCTGTGTGTTTGGGGCCCAGTGCGTTCCCGCAGTTTGTAAGGAAGGAGGCCCCTTGTTTCTAAAAAAGACGATGAGGAAGAGGAGGACTGTGCAGATGGGGATATAAGACTTCCCCCTCTTTGTTCCAAAATTTGTCCCTGCCATCTCCTTTGGTATCCCCTCCTCCCTCGTCCCCTACCTCTATGGTTAACCTTACCACCGAGGTGCCTTACTCCCCCTTCAGCATCTGAAGACTCAGGGTCGGAGGAGGAGATATCTACAGGGAAATTAGCCCCCTCACTAAGGCCCGGATAGGCACGCTTTTCACGAAAGTCTGCACAGTCCCTCAAAAACCTCTTATGTTTTCTATCTTTAATATTTAGTTGAAAACGTTCAACCGCAGTTTTTAGATTATCCTCCTTGTTAGAAAAGTCAGGGTTAGTCCTATATTTCAATACTTCCTCAGTTAGCTCTCTCAGTCTACTAGAAGTTCTTTCCAATGTTATTTTTTCCTCATTCAATAGAATCTGCATAAACCTAACGGAGGAAGCTGTAGACTCCTCCTCCCACCTAGACAAAAGACCCGGAGTTCTACACCTTTGTGCTGGTGCAATGTGTATTCTCAGGCCTCTTGGGACTATTTTTTGTTTAATATAACTCTCAAGGGATTGTACCTCCCACCAAGATTTAATGTTGTCTTTAAACGCACTCAATAGCTCAGTAAACACTGCTTTTAGGGTAGGAGTTGCTGAGGAGCTATTCTCCAATTCAGCTTCAGAAAAAACCTCTCGAGCATCATCCATCCATTTATTAGTATCAAAAGGGCCTGATAAGAAGCCAGCCATACTAGAAAATCAATTTAAACACCTAAACAAAATATCACATGAGGGGCCTAATAAATAGAGACAACCAGCAGACACATAGCCCCCCTAAAAAATAACTTTTATTAATAATCTCTAAAAAGGACCTAAAAGTCCATAGACAAACAACAATAATACTCTAAATGATAGGACATATAGAATCAGGTAATACACCGACCGGGAGGGAATACAGATTCAAGCTGTCCCTGTTATGTCCCTAAATCCTGTCCCTACCTGACAGCGGAGGTTGGCACCCTAATTTGTACTTCGTGGCGCCCCCTTCACTGTATCGTAAACCTTCTGCGACCAATAGCCTTCTAGAGTGGGGGAGTTTCCATCCTCCGTCTCTAAAAAGAGGCATTCCTAAGGGACAGTTCCTTAGGGTGCGGAGGAACTGTTCCTCGTGGAATGACTTTCAATCTGAGTCGTGTAATCTATCTCATAGGCTTAGAACTAGGGGTTATCCTGAAGGAGTAATAGACAAGGCATATCAACAGGTAAGGATGACAGATAGATCGTCCCTCCTCACTCCAAGAGATAGATGTAACTCTGAGTCCATCACACGACTGATAGGCACCTATGATGATCAGTCAAGAAAAGTAATGGGCATTCTTGAAAAATACTGGGGGATCCTACGAGCAGATCCGGATGTGGTGGGCTTGGTCCCAAAAACACCTTCGGTTACATATAGGAGGGGGAGATCCATGAAGGATACAGTCGTACATAGTCACTTTACGCCTCAGATGAAGGAGATCACATGGTTGAGAAGTAGGTCTAAGGGTACGTTCAGATGTGGTCACTGCTCCTTCTGTAAATTTGTCACACCTTCAAAGAGTTTTGTGAGTGCAGTGACTAAACGCACATACGAGATGAAAGATTTCGCCAACTGCAAAACGTCAGGAGTGGTGTACCTCTGCACGTGTACGTGTCCAATGAATTATATCGGGAAAACGAAACGTGAATTACGCGTCCGGATAGGCGAGCACCTTGGAGACGTTAGGCATGGCAGGGATACACCACTCGCCAGACATATAATATCTAAACATGGGGGTGATGTGAGATGCATTTCATTTAGGGTTTTGGAGGTTGTGGCACGGTCAATCAGGCAGGGTGACTGGAATAAAAAAATACTCCAACGGGAGGCCCGTTGGATCTTTTGGATGGAGTCAATGGCCCCTGGGGGCATTAATGAACAGTTGAGCTTCTCGAGTTTTATCTGATTCCAAGAATGTGATATTAGGGGCCGAATAGAACCAGCCTATATGGTATTGGTCTAATGATCACCATATGTATATACCCATTGTGGCTAAATATGTATTTATATGTTTGGGACTTATTTTTCTCTTATTCTAACAGCGTTAAATACTCTGTGGATGATAAACAACATTGTAATATGTGGATAACACTTTAATTATATAATAGTCAGACTCCAACCTTCCTATTTATTATATACTGAATGCCTTTGTCCTCCGGTGTACAGCGTGTACATTTACTTTGCGCTGAATAACGTTTGGACATCTTAGCCCTGGTGCCGACCTGTCCGTCTATGGCACTTTAAATATATGGGGTATGTTGGTGGGAGGTATGCCCGTCTGGCCGGTGTTTGCATTGCTGGCTACCATGATAATTACTGACAAACGTATATGGGGATGGGTGTAGACTTTGCCTCCTAACCATGTACCGCCACATTTGGATGACATCATATCCCGATGGACGCTAGTTAGACACCGTTACTTCCGGGTGTGTGCGTTCCAGATGCGCTTCAGATACTCTGATGCAGTCTGGTGACGTCATTTCCGGTGGGCGTCATTAGCATATCGTCATTTCCGGGTGCGTGCGTTCCATGTGCGGTCCACGGACTTACATTTGGCGGTGGACGCCGGGCATGTGTACGATGACAGCAGTACACAGGCGTTTGCGATTATCACTAATTATGGGGCTGAGCTGAGTTTATAAGGGAGGTATATGTGCAAGAATTTCCTACACATGCAGCATTGTCTGGCAATCTGGGGTGAGGGATTGAGGTCTTCCCCAGATCCCCTGATGAACTCTGGTGGAAACTAGGGGGAAACGCGTTGGGACTACTAAGGATAAGTGTCATTTTTTTACTTACTAATGATATCTACTTTCTGACTGCTGGAATTGGGGACCATTAAGGTTTTAGTGTTATTGTTTTTTTTTTTTCACTAATGAAAATGTATATTCTGATTGCCATTTTCTGGTCTTTTGAAAAGGAATAGGGACTAATAATGATGAGTGTCTCTCTTTGAAAAGGTATAGGGACTAATAATGATAAGTGTCCTTCTTTCTGTCTACTATTATGTACATCTATGACAGACAGAGTCTGGACCTGATACTTTGATATAGATATTATGCTTTTTCAAATACCAATACTTGAATTCCATTTGATGTATGGGGAGACATCTACCTGGGTGGGATTTTGCTTTCTGAGCCCCCTTTTGAGGTATATAGCTGGACTATCAAAGTGTAGCATTTGTCCATATTTGATTGCTCTGGCTGCTATTTGATTTGTTTTGGTTATGGAGAAACAAGCACTGTGCTCCTCTACCCTAGAGCATTTATGTTTACCCGACCAAATGAATTTGGCCATCTATAATCATTGACCTATTATCGGCTTCTGTATTTATACGTTCACTTTTTCTACCCTTTCTCACTATTGTGGTTTTGTTTAATTTAAGACAAGGGTCCTTGTAGGGACATTAGGGATACCGACGTTGAGCGGGGGCGCCACGAAGTACAAATTAGGGTGCCAACCTCCGCTGTCAGGTAGGGACAGGATTTAGGGACATAACAGGGACAGCTTGAATCTGTATTCCCTCCCGGTCGGTGTATTACCTGATTCTATATGTCCTATCATTTAGAGTATTATTGTTGTTTGTCTATGGACTTTTAGGTCCTTTTTAGAGATTATTAATAAAAGTTATTTTTTAGGGGAGCTATGTGTCTGCTGGTTGTCTCTATTTATTAGGCCCCTCATGTGATATTTTGTTTAGGTGTTTAAATTGATTTTCTAGTATGGCTGGCTTCTTATCAGGCCCTTTTGATACTAATAAATGGATGGATGATGCTCGAGAGGTTTTTTCTGAAGCTGAATTGGAGAATAGCTCCTCAGCAACTCCTACCCTAAAAGCAGTGTTTACTGAGCTATTGAGTGCGTTTAAAGACAACATTAAATCTTGGTGGGAGGTACAATCCCTTGAGAGTTATATTAAACAAAAAATAGTCCCAAGAGGCCTGAGAATACACATTGCACCAGCACAAAGGTGTAGAACTCCGGGTCTTTTGTCTAGGTGGGAGGAGGAGTCTACAGCTTCCTCCGTTAGGTTTATGCAGATTCTATTGAATGAGGAAAAAATAACATTGGAAAGAACTTCTAGTAGACTGAGAGAGCTAACTGAGGAAGTATTGAAATATAGGACTAACCCTGACTTTTCTAACAAGGAGGATAATCTAAAAACTGCGGTTGAACGTTTTCAACTAAATATTAAAGATAGAAAACATAAGAGGTTTTTGAGGGACTGTGCAGACTTTCGTGAAAAGCGTGCCTATCCGGGCCTTAGTGAGGGGGCTAATTTCCCTGTAGATATCTCCTCCTCCGACCCTGAGTCTTCAGATGCTGAAGGGGGAGTAAGGCACCTCGGTGGTAAGGTTAACCATAGAGGTAGGGGACGAGGGAGGAGGGGATACCAAAGGAGATGGCAGGGACAAATTTTGGAACAAAGAGGGGGAAGTCTTATATCCCCATCTGCACAGTCCTCCTCTTCCTCATCGTCTTTTTTAGAAACAAGGGGCCTCCTTCCTTACAAACTGCGGGAACGCACTGGGCCCCAAACACACAGGTAATGGGCTATAGGACTAATGATCTTCCAGAGGATAATGAAAACCAGATAATTAATATATCTTCTTATGCTTTGTCTGATTGTGAGAGGTCTGTCCACCGGAAAGGCCTCACATTTGTTCCAACAACGAGATTTGACCCTTTTTCTTGGATAAAAGATATTAACCTCTTTACCAGAAAATTAAAATGGAGAAAGTTTTTTCTGCACAATGACAGATTGAAGTGCCAACATTTGGGCATATCCCTGGAGGATCTCCCGGATGTGTTAACATTATCAGAATTATCAGAGGAGGGACAGAGGAGTCCTGGCCTCGGACCCTTCTCTGATCTGAAACCTAGGAGCACTAGGATGCCCCCAGTCGGTGACATAGGGGGCATAGATATCTTCCTTAAATTGGTTTCTGAAGAGATCCGTAATATTAACCCAAGACATGAACCAGCACGTTCTAATTTGTCTTTGGGGGAAAAAAGGGCGTTGGAATCCCTGGGTGCTAATAATGCAGTAGTGCTGAAGCCCTCTGATAAGGGCGGCAACATTGTTGTCTTGGACGACACCCAGTATATTGAAATGTGTCAGGGTCTCCTATCAGATGTGTCCACATACGAAGTCTTACGGAAGGATCCCAGCAGTGAATATATGGTGGGACTATCTAAGATTCTGTCATGTGCACTGACAATGAATCTGCTCTCGAAAAATGAATATGATTTCCTCATTCCGAAATGGCCTGTAACAGCGACGTTCTATGCACTTCCCAAGATACACAAGGGCATCAGCCCCCTCAAGGGAAGACCTATTGTTGCAGGGATTGATGCCCTATGCCAAAATTCGAGTGTGTATTTGGATAAGGTCTTGAGACCATTTGTCCTAGCCCTCCCATCATATCTGAGGGATACTATGGACCTTTTGAACAAATTAGAAGGTGTGTCCATTGATTCCAATACGATTTTGGCCTCAATTGATGTTGAGGCTCTATATAGTAGTATTCGACACGAAGTGGGTTTAAAAGCCGTCGAATACTATTTGAAAAGTAGAGGGACACACCTGAGGCCACATAATAAATTTCTCCTGGAACTTTTGGATTTTGTATTACGACATAATTATTTTCTATACAATGGGAGATACTACCACCAACTCAGGGGCACAGCGATGGGGAGCCCTTGTGCCCCTACGTACGCCAATTTACTCCTGGGTTGGTGGGAGGATACTGTTGTGTTCAGAGACGAGGATGTCGTCTGGGCCCCACGGATACTTTTCTGGGGCAGATATATTGACGACATCCTCGTCCTGTGGGCAGGGGATGAGGCATCTTTTCGGACGTTCGTGGCACATCTGAATGTTAACCCTTTTGGACTATCCTTCACTTGTGAGGTGGGAGTGGACGAGATCTCCTTCCTGGATTTAAAAATCTCAAGAAATGGTGATGGTACTTTAAAAACTTCACTGTATCGTAAACCTTCTGCGACCAATAGCCTTCTAGAGTGGGGGAGTTTCTATCCTCCGTCTCTAAAAAGAGGCATTCCTAAGGGACAGTTCCTTAGGGTGCGGAGGAACTGTTCCTCGTGGAATGACTTTCAATCTGAGTCGTGTAATCTATCTCATAGGCTTAGAACTAGGGGTTATCCTGAAGGAGTAATAGACAAGGCATATCAACAGGTAAGGATGACAGATAGATCGTCCCTCCTCACTCCAAGAGATAGATGTAACTCTGAGTCCATCACACGACTGATAGGCACCTATGATGATCAGTCAAGAAAAGTAATGGGCATTCTTGAAAAATACTGGGGGATCCTACGAGCAGATCCGGATGTGGTGGGCTTGGTCCCAAAAACACCTTCGGTTACATATAGGAGGGGGAGATCCGTGAAGGATACAGTCGTACATAGTCACTTTACGCCTTAGATGAAGGAGATCACATGGTTGAGAAGTAGGTCTAAGGGTACGTTCAGATGTGGTCACTGCTCCTTCTGTAAATTTGTCACACCTTCAAAGAGTTTTGTGAGTGCAGTGACTAAACGCACATACGAGATGAAAGATTTCGCCAACTGCAAAACGTCAGGAGTGGTGTACCTCTGCACGTGTACGTGTCCAATGGATTATATCGGGAAAACGAAACGTGAATTACGCGTCCGGATAGGCGAGCACCTTGGAGACGTTAGGCATGGCAGGGATACACCACTCGCCAGACATATAATATCTAAACATGGGGGTGATGTGAGATGCATTTCATTTAGGGTTTTGGAGGTTGTGGCACGGTCAATCAGGAAGGGTGACTGGAATAAAAAAATACTCCAACGGGAGGCCCGTTGGATCTTTTGGATGGAGTCAATGGCCCCTGGGGGCATTAATGAACAGTTGAGCTTCTCGAGTTTTATCTGATTCCAAGAATGTGATATTAGGGGCCGAATAGAACCAGCCTATATGGTATTGGTCTAATGATCACCATATGTATATACCCATTGTGGCTAAATATGTATTTATATGTTTGGGACTTATTTTTCTCTTATTCTAACAGCGTTAAATACTCTGTGGATGATAAACAACATTGTAATATGTGGATAACACTTTAATTATATAATAGTCAGACTCCAACCTTCCTATTTATTATATACTGAATGCCTTTGTCCTCCGGTGTACAGCGTGTACATTTACTTTACGCTGAATAACGTTTGGACATCTTAGCCCTGGTGCCGACCTGTCCGTCTATGGCACTTTAAATATATGGGGTATGTTGGTGGGAGGTATGCCCGTCTGGCCGGTGTTTGCATTGCTGGCTACCATGATAATTACTGACAAACGTATATGGGGATGGGTGTAGACTTTGCCTCCTAACCATGTACCGCCGCATTTGGATGACATCATATCCCGATGGACGCTAGTTAGACACCGTTACTTCCGGGTGTGTGCGTTCCAAATGCGCTTCAGATACTCTGATGCAGTCTGGTGACGTCATTTCCGGTGGGCGTCATTAGCATATCGTCATTTCCGGGTGCGTGCGTTCCATGTGCGGTCCACGGACTTACATTTGGCGGTGGACGCCGGGCATGTGTACGATGACAGCAGTACACAGGCGTTTGCGATTATCACTAATTATGGGGCTGAGCTGAGTTTATAAGGGAGGTATATGTGCAAGAATTTCCTACACATGCAGCATTGTCTGGCAATCTGGGGTGAGGGATTGAGGTCTTCCCCAGATCCCCTGATGAACCCTGGTGGAAACTAGGGGGAAACGCGTTGGGACTACTAAGGATAAGTGTCATTTTTTTACTTACTAATGATATCTACTTTCTGACTGCTGGAATTGGGGACCATTAAGGTTTTAGTGTTATTGTTTTTTTTTTTTTCACTAATGAAAATGTATATTTTGATTGCCATTTTCTGGTCTTTTGAAAAGGAATAGGGACTAATAATGATGAGTGTCTCTCTTTGAAAAGGTATAGGGACTAATAATGATAAGTGTCCTTCTTTCTGTCTACTATTATGTACATCTATGACAGACAGAGTCTGGACCTGATACTTTGATATAGATATTATGCTTTTTCAAATACCAATACTTAAATTCCATTTGATGTATGGGGAGACATCTACCTGGGTGGGATTTTGCTTTCTGAGCCCCCTTTTGAGGTATATAGCTGGACTATCAAAGTGTAGCATTTGTCCATATTTGATTGCTCTGGCTGCTATTTGATTTGTTTTGGCTATGGAGAAACAAGCACTGTGCTCCTCTACCCTAGAGCATTTATGTTTACCCGACCAAATGAATTTGGCCATCTATAATGATTGACCTATTATCGGCTTCTGCATTTATACGTTCACTTTTTCTACCCTTTCTCACTATTGTGGTTTTGTTTAATTTAAGACAAGGGTCCTTGTAGGGACATTAGGGATACCGACGTTGAGCGGGGGCGCCACGAAGTACAAATTAGGGTGCCAACCTCCGCTGTCAGGTAGGGACAGGATTTAGGGACATAACAGGGACAGCTTGAATCTGTATTCCCTCCCGGTCGGTGTATTACCTGATTCTATATGTCCTATCATTTAGAGTATTATTGTTGTTTGTCTATGGACTTTTAGGTCCTTTTTAGAGATTATTAATAAAAGTTATTTTTTAGGGGGGCTATGTGTCTGCTGGTTGTCTCTATTTATTAGGCCCCTCATGTGATATTTTGTTTAGGTGTTTAAGATGATGGAACTGTGTAAGGCCCTGAAAATTACACAACTGAAGACCTTTCTGTGTACCATCCCCAGAGAGACGACCTTGTCTCCTGCCATATCTGTTGTTTTCTATCCGGGAAATTCCACAAGCCTCTTCCAGATTCTCTTCATTTGAACTTCTGCATGGCCGACATCCATGGGGTCTCCTTTATGTAGTAAAGGAAACCTGAAAAGTCTAAGTAACGGCCCACTGAAGCCATTGAGCACATCGCTCAGATGCAGGGGAAGATTGCAAAGGTGATGCCCATTGCAAAAGAACATTTCCTCCATGCACAAGAGGCTCAAGCTAGGGTCTTCAACCAGTCAGCCAAGGTGAGGCAGTTCAACCCCGGTGATCGACTCCTCATACTAATTTCCACAGTGGGAGTAAGTTCTTGACCAAATGGCGAGGCCCATATGAGTTGGCAGAGAATCTTGGTGAACTACAAGGTTCATCAACCAGGAAGACGAAAACCGTACCAAGTGTACCATGTTAATCTTATCAAGCTGTTGCAAGACAGGTAGCCTATTAAAACTCCATGTTTGCAGGTCAAGCCAGAAGGAGATGTTGAAGGAGTCACAATGGCAGAGATGCTATCGAAGCCCCAAAACAGCAGTGTCGGGAGTTGCAGCAGCAGAACAGATTTGCTGAGGTGTAAAAAAAATCATAGAACACAAGGATTTGCTTGAATTCCATGTGTTCCATTTACTTAATTTTGCCTGCAGTAAAAGGCCGTTTTTTTTTTCCTTTCCTTGTGGCATGGATTAAGAAGCACCAATAAATCAGCCTGGACATTTAAATGGAAACGCTTCCTGTGTTACCTCAACACACACCCAAGTAAGTAGCATTCCCACAGTATGTTGGGGAAACTGTATGAGCATTGTAAAGCAGTTGACAGACTATTAATGTATGTAGCAACCAAACTAGATTGAGGGTGACTTTGATATCCACTCTTGACAGATTATGAGGAATGTGTCTTCTCTATAAAGCCCTTTAAAGAGATGACGAAATTTGCCAGTAAGAAAAACTGTAGAATCAACAATGTCATCCCCCTGATCTTTATCCTGGAAAAACACTCAGCAGACATCAAGAGGGAGTGGAGGAAGAACAGCAATTTGCATTTGTTATTAGCTGCCCTGTGTGTGCTGGAGACCTTTAAGATCCATGTTACATTTAGCAAGATTTGAAGGAAATGGCGAAAAAGAAGGAAGAGCAGCAGTTGGTGGATGTGGAGGGGGACATAGAGTTGGCACAGGCAGGGGACGAGGCTGACAGAGGGAAATGCATTATGATGAAGCTAGCCATGACAATCAAACATCACAGCAAAGTTATGAAAATGAGCCAACTGAGCCCTTGATTGAGCTAGTTATCATGGCAAGCTGTATACTGGAATGATTGGATAACATCTTCACTGTTACCATCAAACAAAGGGATGACTATTAGACAGTAATGCTTTTAGACCCTTGCAAAAGCAAAATGCAAAATGGGGCAATTTTTTCCAGGGTCTGAAAGGGATTTCAAATTGACATACACTGCCGATTTTGCAAGTTTCCCCACCTTAAAAAAATGGAGAGGTCTGTAATTTTTATCGTAGGCACACTTCAACTGTGAGAGACATAATCTAAAAATAAAAAACAGAAAATCACATTGAATGATTTTTAAATAATTAAATTGCATTTTATTGTATACCTGCACAAGGCTGGAATGGACTACAGGACAATAGGCAAGCAGTTTGGTAAGAAGGCAACAACTGTTGGCATAATTATTAGAAAATGGAAAAAACACAAGATGACTGTCAATCTTTCTCGGTCTGAGGCTCCATGCAACATCTCGCCTTGTGGGGTAAGGATGATTCTGAGAAAGAACAGGAATCAGCCCAGAACTATACAGGAGGACCTGGTCAATGACTGGTGATCAGCGAACATGCTTACCACTGCTCGGTACTTGCCCTAGCATCACTGTGCTCGACAAGTTCGGTGCTCTACGAGTATTTCCGGGTTGCTCGAGAGGGAACTCGGGTCTCCTCCCTGCATGTTTGGTGCTCTTTAGAGAGCCAATGAACATGCAGGGATTGCCTGCCACTCACTGTAATGCCATAGCCATGTTGGTTGTGGGCATTACAGTAATTGGCTGGCTGCACAGCATCATCAGGTCTATGTAAGACCTGGCGCCACTATGCTTGTCACAGTCTATCCCGGAATCAGGCAGAGTAGGGAGAGCTGCTGCTGCGTCAGAGAGAGATTTGCTTGTTTATAGTTAGTATAGGTATTCCACAACATATATACAGGGTGGTCCAAAAGTACTGTAGGTGGACAGAAAGTGTAATAAGGTTATGAAGGGGGAGATTTATCAAACATGGTGTAAAGTCAAACACAGATTCTTTTGGAAAATGAAAGGTGGAATCTGATTGGTTGCTAAGGGCAACTGAGCCAGTTTCACAGATCTAGTTTTCACAGATAGATCTCCCCCAAATCTGTTTTCTTTTCTGATAATTCAGATTACACATAATGGCAAATAATTTAAATACAGATCAAAGAAAATGAATTTTAACAGATTATTGGAAATCTGAAAATGCTGAAACCATTAGAGCAAATTGGGTTGAAACATTTGGTACTCAAGCCCCAAAGAGACAAACCATTTTCTGCATTCGTGACAAATTCAATGCCCCTGGCTCAATCCTTACTGCTCCAAAAACTGGTAGATCCAAAACAGTCTGTACAGAAGATAATAAACAACTTGTTGCTGAAACATTTGTTCAGAGTCCAAAAAAGTCCACCAGAAGAGCCTCTTTGGAATTGGGAATTTCACGAGCTTCTATCATGCGAATCCTAAAATCTATTGGGTGAAAAGCTTATCGTCCATGTCTAATTCATGGTTTATTGGAGGATGATCCAGACAGGCGGCTGCAATTTAGTGAGATTATGCTTAAAGAAATTGAAGAAAATCCATTATTGTATTTATTAATATTTGCACTTTACACCTCTTAGAGGGTGCTGAGCTCAGATATAATAGTGTCAATGTGGAGTCTGGTCTCTATTCAATCAGGAATCAATCCCCTGTAGGAATGAATGCACAGGGGCTTCTGTATTACTGACAATTGCCTGTCTTTTACTATTAGTATCTACTATAGCAAAGTGTGAAATATAGTGGATAGACTGTTGTATAGCACGACAGACATTAATTACATAAGATATGCATTTCAAGAAATTAATACCCAATGAGACTTGTGCAAAAAAGTTTGACGAAGCGTAAGAGGCAGACTTCAAAGCTGTTCAAATTGTAATGGAAAACAGTTTGAGTACCTGTGTTGATAAAATTTAAGGGCTTTTGTATTATTGTTCAGAATAAAATTAAATTGTCAATGTTATGCTTGTGTTGGTAAATATAATTTTATAAATAAATCAAAATAAATGTTATTATTTTCTGGCCACCTACTTTTGAACCACCCTATATATATATATATATCCACCTGAACTATCAGTCCTTCTGAGGACTAATCCAGCTGCATATAATCAGTGCTAGGCAGGCAGGCAGTGTATGTGGCAGACTGCAGTGTATGATACAGCACAAGAGGGTCCATTGAACGTCCTGTCTGCTGCTGCTGTAATAATTACAGATATTTGTTGACATAGCCCCAAATATCAGGGGCCACGGCAATTTTCTTTTATCTTAATCCTGGTTATTTGCTTAAGAAGCAATCCATAGTACACCATTTTTCTGCTCCATTTGCTTATTCTCACTGCAGAATAAAGCCAGATCTGTTGCATATTTCAGTGATAAAAATCCATAAATTTGACCTGAGCGTGGAAAATATTGGCCTCCTTTTCCATTCTGTTGCAGTTTGTCAGTCAAGCTATTCACACTAGGTTTCTGTGAAGAATAGTATTAGTAAATTACAGGCCTGCTATTTAAAACCGTGGTTCTCTGTCAGACAAATCACCAATAAGACTGTTACAAAATCAGACATTTCTTCCATTTAAATTCTGTTGCAGTGTGTCGGTCAAGTTATTCACACTAGGTGTTTGTGAAGAATAGTATTAGTAAATTACAGGCCTGCTATTTAAAACTGTGGTTCTCTGTTGGACGTATCACATACAGTGGGTACGGAAAGTATTCAGACCCCTTTAAATTTTTCACTCTTTGTTTCATTGCAGCCATTTGGTATATACTAAAAAGTTCACTCTGCACCCCATCTTGACTGAAAAAAAACAGAAATGTAGAAATTTTTGAAAATTTATTAAAAAAGAAAAACTGAAATATCACATGGTCATACGTATTTAGACCCTTTGCTCAGTATTGAGTAGAAGCACCCTTTTGAGCTACTACTGCCATGAGTCTTCTTGAGAATGTTGCAACAAGTTTTTCACACCTGGATTTAGGGATCCTCTGCCATTCTTCCTTGCAGATCCTCTCCAGTTTTGTCAGGTTGGATGGTGAACGTTGGTGGACAGCCATTTTCAGGTCTCTCCAGAGATTTTCAATTGGGTTTAGGTCAGGGATCTGGCTGGGCCAGTCAAGAATGGTCACAGAGTTGTTCTGAATCCACTCCTTTGTTATTTTAGCTGTGTGCTTAGGGTCATTGTCTTGTTGGAAGGTGAACCTTCGGCCAAGTCTGATGTCCAGAGCTCTCTGGAAGAGGTTTTCAACCAGGATATCTCTGTACTTGGCCGCATTAATGTTTCCTTCAATTGCAACCAGTCATCCTGTCCCTGCAGCTGAAAAACAGCCCCATAGCATGATCCTGCCACCACCATGTTTCACTGTTGGGATTGTATTGGGGAGGTGATGAGTAGTGCCTGGTTTTCTACACACAAACCACTTAGAATTATCACCAAAAAGTTCTATCTTTGTCTCATCAGACCAGAGAATCTTATTTCTCATAGTTTGGGAGTCCTTCATATGTTTTTGAGCAAATTCTATGCGGGTTTTCAAATGTCTTGCACTGAGGAGAGGCTTCAGTCAGGCCACTCTGCCATGAAGGCCTGACTGGTGGAGGGCTGCAGTGATAGTTGACTTTGTGGAACTTTCTTCCATCTCCCTACTGAATCTCTGGATCTCATCCACAGTGATCTTGGGGTTCTTCTTTACATCTCTCACCAAGGCTCTTCTCCCACAATTGCTCAGTTTTGTGGGACGGCCAGGTCTAGGAAGACTTCTGGTGGTCTCAAACTTCTTCCATTTAAGGATTATGGAGGCCACTCTGCTCTTAGGAACCTTGAGTAATGCAGAAATTCTTTTGTAACCTTGGCCAGATCTGTGCCTTGCCACAATTCTGTCTCTCAGCTCCTGGGGCAGTTCCTTTGAGCTCATGATTCTCATTTGGTCTGACATGCACTGTGAGCTGTGAGGTCTTATATAGACAGGCGTGTGCCTTTCGAAATCAAGTCCTATCAGTTTAATTAAACACATCTGGACTCCAATGAAGGAGTAGGACCATCTCAAGGAGTACCACAAGTAAAATGGACAGCATATGACTTAAATATGAGTTTCTGAGCAAAGGGTCTGAATACTTATGACCATATGATATGAAGTTTTAGAATTTATCAAATGGCTGCAAAGAAATAACGAGTGAAAAATTGAAAGGGGTCTAAATACTTTCCGAACCCACTGTATAATTGCGTTCCAAAAGAAGCTATTTCTCGTGAACGTGGAAAATATTGTTCTCTATTTAAAATGGGAAAGGTGCATGGAAAGGGATGGGGAAGTGGACGTGATGGTGATGGAGCATGAAGAGGCCGAGGACGTGGCCACAGGCAAGCTAAAATTGAGCCACAACAAACACCCACATCTTGAAGCTCAACCTTCCTTTCCCAATTACTAGGGGACGACAGAACACCACTATTGAACACAGAGCAGTGTCAAAATGTTGTTGGTTGGATAGCAGATAAAGCTTCCATTCACTTTGCCACCACCACCACCTCCCTGTCTTCCACACAGTCAAGACTTTAGATCCTCCTTCCTCCCACCATGCCGAGTGCCCGGAGACAACTGATCCCACACTTGGACACTCAGAAGAGCTGTTTACTTTTCCATTTTTAGATTCGGGCCTCTCGCTCGGCCAGCTTCAAGCGAGTCAAGAGGAGAGCAGCCATGGTCACACAAAGACAACAGTGGGAAAGTGCAATTACTGTTACAAGAGATGGATGATGAGACACAATTACCAGAAAGTCAGGAGGAGGACCAGGGTGCCGAAGTGGAAGACGAGGTGGTGGATGATATAGCAACTGATCCAACCTGGCAGGTGGACATACAGAGCGAGGACAGCAACACACGGGGAGGGAGGCGTAGCACCACAACAGGCAGAAAGAAGTAGTGTGGTGGCCGCAGACACAAGGCAGGAAAGCATTCCTCGCAACGCCAACACGGCGGAAGTTGCCAGTAGAACTATTAGGTCTTCCCGAGTCTGATAACCCCAAAAAGGCCATTTGCACATGCAAGGCCAGCATCAGCAGGGGTAGAAAAACTAGCAGCCTGACCACCACCAGCATGATTCAGAACTTGGCAGCAAAGCACCCAACTAATTGAGCTCAACCACAAGGTCCAGCAACAGTGTCTGCAAGTGACACCATTGCTTGTTCTGTTGTTGTGCGTGTACACCAATCCCCTATCCATGGCACATGCCAAGATGCCTCCCACCCCGCACCTGTCATTTAACACTCTCAACTAGCACAATCAAGCAAGCACGTCCATGTCTTTGCCCCAGTGCAGCATTCAGCTGTCCCTACCCCAGTCCTTGGAATGCAAGTGCAAATGTGCAGTCAACGCCCCCACAGTCTACACTACTAAATTCACACATTTCGCGAATGCTTGCGCTTGAAATGTTGCCTTTTAGGCTCATGGAGACAGAAACTTTCGCAACCTGAAGGAGAAGCCATGGCCCACCGGAGGATTCTCTTGTTCTCTTTTGGGGGTCCGCCCAACTGTGCCGAGAAGCACCCCAGCTAAGAAAAAGGCATCATTTCAAGTGCAAGCAGTCCAGAAATGTGGCAGTTTAGTATTGCGGCCTGTGGGTGGGTGGCTGGCTGTATACTTGCGGTTGCATTCGAATTAACAGAAAACTAAGGAGATGGTGGCCTCATCATCATCACAACCTAAAAGGTTTGCGCTATGAAGTCTCCTAAAGGAGAAGCCAGGGCCGATTCTCCGGTTCTCTGGTGGGCCTGTCCAACCCTGCCGAGAAGCAGCCCTGGCTAAGAAAAGTGTGTTGGAAGGTTCCCGGACACTCTATGGCTGTTTTTTTTTTAACTGTGGACTGGCTCCGTACCGTCCCTGGCCACATTCGCCTGTCTGCGTGTTTGTGGTTAGGCGGTCCTTCCCAGTAAGTGCTCTGGGCTGGGAAGGGCACAGCTAATGTTCTGGGACCCGCGCTTGTGGAAGGCGTACAAGATACCAGGAGAAATAGTGGTGGCTTGGGACCAAGTATCAACACGCTGCCGCCATTAGGTTGTGGAAAACTTCCGTCTCCATGAGCCTAAAAGGCAACATTTCAAGTGCAAGCAGTCCAGAAATGTGTGAGTTTAATATTGCGGCCTGTGGTTGGGTGGGTGGCTGTGTGCATAATTGCGCTTGCATTCCGAAGACTGTGGTAGGGACAACTGAATGCTGCAAAGGGACAAGGATGTAGATGGTGATGGTTGCAAGTCTGCAACGACAGGTGCAGGGCGGGAGGCATCTTCGCATGCACAATGGACAGGGGATTGGCGTGCACGCACAACAGCGGAAGAGGCAGTGGTGTCACCCGCAGACACTGTTTCTGGTCCTTGGTGTTTGGCCCAGTTAGTCAGGAGCTTTGCTGTCATGTGCTGGAGCATGCTGATGGTGGTCAGGCTGGTAGTTTTGGTGCTCTTGCTGATGCTGGCCTGGCAGATGTTGCAAATGGCCTTTTTGGGGTTATATAAACAGTCTTTACAAAAGAACCAGACTCGGGAAGACCTAAGTGTTGTACTGGCAACTTCCGTCATGTTGGTGTCCGGGGATCAGTTGCCCGCCTTGTGCCTATGGCCAACACACTGCTCGTGCCTGCCTGTTGTGGTGCCAAGTCTCCCTCCCCCTGTGTGTTGCTGTCCTCGCTCTACATGTCCCCTTGCCAGGTTGGGTTAGTGAATTCATCATCCACCGTTTTATTTTCCACTTCCGTAGCCTGGTCCTCCTCCTGACTTTCTGTCCATTGTGTCTCATCATTGTCCACCTCTTGAGACAGTATTTGCACTTTCCTACCATCACCTTCGGGTGACCATGGCTCCTTAAATCACTACATGTGATTTTCTGTTGCCCTGGTCAAAGCTGGCCTGGCGAGATAACCCAATTCATTGATGGAAAAGTGAAGCTCTTGGGGTAACCTTGGACTCTAATCTCTCCTTCAAACAACATATACAAGCTCTTTCCACTTCCGAGTGGACCGAGCGAGAGGCCAGAATCTATAAATCGAAAGATGAACAAAACAGCTATTTGAAGAGTCCAAGTGTGGGATCAGGTGTCTCAGGGCACTCGGAATGGTGGGAGAAAGGTGGATTAGGGTGAGGAAGATGCCGACTCCAAGTAAAAAAAATCTCCCGGATTCGCACATTCCTCCACCACGATTCTACAAAAACACTAGTGCACGCACTCATCACCTCCCTTCTCCCTCATGCTCTGTGGCCTCCCTTCTAACACTCTTGCATTCCTCCAATCTATCCTAAACTCTGTTGCCCGACTAATCCACCTGTCCCCTTGCTATTCCCTGGCCTCTCCTTTCTGTCAATCCCTTCACTGGCTCCCCATTGCCCAGAGACTCCAGTTCAAAACCCTAACCTTGGCATGCAAAGCCATCCACAACCTGTCTACTCCATACATCTGTGACCTAGTCTCCCGATACTTACCTGAAAGCAACCTCCGATCCTCACATTTCCTTCTCTAGTCCTCTCTTATTTCCTCTTCCCACAATCGCATACAAAATTTCTCCAGTGCATCCCCCCTTCTCTGGTACTCTCTACCCCACCATTTCTGACTCTCGCCTACTGTTGAAAGCTTCAAAAAGCACCTGAAGACCCACCTCTTGCAACATGCGTACAACCTGCAGTAACCCTCACTCCACCATACCACTGCATGAACAGCTCTATCCTCTATCTATCTATCCCTTGTAGACTGTAAGCCCTCGCAGGCAGGGTCCTCTCCTCTCCTGTATCAGTCACATTTTTGTTCAAGATTATTGTAATTGTTTTTGCGATGTATACCCCTTTTTCACATGTAAAGCGTCATGGAATAAATAGCGACAAAGTAATAATAATAATAATAATGTGATCCAGACTCACATCTACTGAGACTGGACCATGTGAAAAACAGGGTGGTGGTGGTAGCAAACTCACTGGAAACTTTATCTGCTATCCAACCAACAACCTTTTCACACTGCTCTGGCTTCAGTAGTGGTGTTCTGCGGCCCGCTAGAAATTGAGACAGGAAGTTCGACATGACGTGGGTGTTGGTTGTGATCCCTCAGCACGCACAGTTTCATCTTGCCCACGGCCTCTGAGTGCACTATCACTATCACCATCACCATTACGTCCACTTCCCCATCCCTTGACACACACCTTGCCCATTTTAAATGGAGTTTAAGATTTGTCACGTTGCCAAAAATGTCTGTATTATTACCGCAGTAATATGAGATCACGTCTGATGAGATGACCACAGTTTTAGGCAGTTCCCTAGGAGTCAGAGAAGTTTCCAGGGGTCTTCCCCTTGCTGTTCCCATGTCACACACCCCATGGCCAGATAAGGTATTAAAATGTTAAAATGACATTTCCTGGTGAATGCATTTTTCAAGGTTGAAAGCACTGCAAATTGCAAAAATGCATCAAAAATGCTACATGTGAACATAGCCCAAGATGTGAGGAGCATTTTTGGTTTTGGTTATTTATTTTGCCTTATATACAAGTCTTTACCCTGGAAATTATGTTTCTTAACATATTTCCCAGGAAAATCCATTTTGGTTTTGTTCTTGTATGTTTTATTGTGAGTCTGTAAAAGTGACTTATTACCTCTGACAACATTGTTGACAGCAGTGACCTGGGAGTCAGAAATGCTTCCAGGGGTCTTCCCCATGCTTTTCCCATGTCATTTGAGCACTGTTTCAATTGATTTGGGCAATTTTTAGGCCCTCTGCAGACCACCAGGGGGGGCCGCCTGAAAAATGCTCCCGTTTCCCATCGACTTACATTGGGCTCGTTACTCGGACCAAGCACTCAAACATTCCAATTTGCTCAACCCAAGCAATGAGTACCTGAGCATTTTAGTGCTCGCTCATCACTAATGGAGACCCAATCAGAAGTGTTCACATTTTAATAAATTAAAGCCTAAAACCACCAAAGTGGCATCAATTTCACTAGAGTTTAAGTACTATAATGGGGACTGACACCTCTTCCACTACAGCCAACCTAGCAGATGGAGACACTGAACTGTTCACATTTAAAAAAATTGGGACCGAAGACCACCATTTCCGTGGCCAACAGATTGGAGATGGTGGAGTTAGACCTCTCAGCTTTGTCATCTGTAGGAGGAAACAATCTTTTACGCGACCACAACTGTGGGACCGATGGCTGGCTGCAGTGCTGAGAGAGGCAGAGTACAATGAAATGAACAAACTGCTGGATAGTGAGTGAGGTGCAGGCGGAGATGTTACGGTGGATTGAGAAATGTGTGGTGTGCTCAGTGAAACAAGCACAGCAGGCATGTCCGCTTCCGTTAGAGCTGACGGGCTCTCACTCAGCCTGACTGGAGCAGGTATACAGCCAAAGGTTCTGTGGTGGGAGACCTGCGTGACAATACTTGGCACAGTAACAGAGGAGGAGGAAGAAGCAGCAGATGCGTTTGATGGGGCGGCTGATGATTGTTTATTGAAAAGCAATTCATGTTTGTGTACCACTGTCTTAAGAACACTATCTGCACCAAAAAAATTATTTCACTAGAGTATATCTGATAATAGGGAGACCAAAATGTCTTCCACTACAGCCAACACAGCAAAGGGAGACCCAACAAAGAGTGTTCACATTAAAAAAATTAGGGCCTGACACCACCGAAGTGGCATCAATTTCAGTAGATTAGAAAAAGTACAGAGACCTCTTCCACTATAGCCAAACCAGTAAATGGAGACCCAATCAGGATTCCCCACATTTCCAAAAATTAGTGGCAGACACCACCAAAGTGGCATCAATTTCACCAGAGTAGAAGTAGTTTAATGGAGACAGAAACCTCTTCCACTACAGACAAACCAATAGATAGAGACCCAATCAGGAGTGTTCACATTTTTTAAATTAGGGCCTAAAACCACCAAAGTGGCATCAATTTCACTAGAGAAGTAGTATAATGGGGACCAACACCACTTCCACTACAGCCAACCCAATAATTGGAGACCCAATCAGGATTCCCTACGTTTCCAAAAATTAGTGACATGACACCAGCAAAGTGGCAGCAATTTCACTACAGTAGAAATTGTAGAATTTGGAACGACACCTCTTCCATTACAGCCAACCCAATAGATGGAGACCCAATCAGGTGTGTTCACATTTTAATTAATTAGGGCCTAAAACCACCAAAGTGTCATCAATTTCATTAGAGTAGAAGTAGTATAATGGAGACCAAAACCTCTTCCACTACAGCCAACCCAGCAAATGGAGACTCAATCAGGAGTGCACCATCCTCTCCAGTCGTTCACCATGTGTCAGACTTGTACTCTGTTGTGCAGGTGCACGAGCTAGTCTAAAAATTGTGTGAAAGGACTGACAGAAATTGCTTCTGCCACTTACACTACTGCTGCTGCTAATATTTTGGCGTTGACGAATTGACGTGCCGGAGGTTGGAAGTGTAGAGCTGCGATGAACTATGTGTGCCTCACTGCTGGCTTGGGGAAAACCTATCTTAAGGTTATGTAAAAGCGTGTTTTGATACCCCAGCATTCGCTGGTCCCTTTCCAGGGTGGGAAGCATCTGGCAAAATTTACTTCTATAACGTGGATCTAACAGAGTGGCAACCCGGCAGTCATCAGTATTTCGAATCATAACTATATTTGTATCATGTTGCAGATAGTGAAGAAAGAACGCTTTCATATGTTGGGCTCTTTCATGAGGTTGAAGTCCATGCGGTGTGGGTGGCTGGGTAATTCTGATGCTTGTTTCCTCCGTCCCCTCCCTCCAAACATGCACAGAGAGGGGATGATTATCCTTTTCATGTTCTGACTGTTGCTCGCCCATCACCTCTTCCTGTTCCTTTTGTTCCTTCACTAACACCTTCACTAACAGTTGTGACAAAGTCACTGGTAGTGTGTCAGAAGGGAGGTATGTGTTGCTGAGACTCTTAAACTCAGTGATGTAAAAACATGCAAGTTTCTCCTGCACATTCGGTGCAAGGAGAGAGTTAATTGGTTTACTTTTACAAGGGAACGTTTTTAGTGGATAACGAAAGTGCTGTGTGGGATGTTATCCACCCTACCTCCCAATCAGGGGAGTATCTGGGATTTAACTAGCCAGCCCTGACACTCAGGTGTGATCAGTACCTGGGGAAACTTTTCTCCAGGATGGAGCTAGCATGGGGTGTGCTGAACCTGTGTGTGGCTAACTTGTGAGTGGCCAGACCTCGGCCGAGATACGGACTGTGCTGCAAGTTTTGTATTTTGTTTTGTCTCTTTGCCGAATAAGGCTGTGTGTTTTCTTTATGGACTATTGGGTAGTTTATGCCTACTAAATAAAGTAACCTGAAAATTTAAAGAGACAGTATCCCGTGTTTTACCTCCGCATACAGCCGAACTTCTCACTATACCACACAGTCTTTCTGGTATCGTCAACCCCCCTCGATCGCAGTGAACCACCCTCCCTTGGCACTCTGATATGTCCCCTAGTGTATGACGTTAGTAACAGAAGAAAGTATTTTTTTTACTGTGGATGAGGCCTGTATAACATATGAGATATTCTCCAAACTATTTCAAACTCAGATCTAGCCCGCTCTATCATCTTAGGGAACAGCGAAAAATTGATTTTTTGACTCTGCACAAGCTCTGAATACAGCTGAATTTCACCGCCACTAAAAGGACTAGGTGGCTTATAGCAGAGTGTTACCTGTTTGCGACAGAAAAAAATAGATTTTGGACTGTTGCTAGCAAGACAAAAAATATTTTTTATTTACTCTTAAAACAGCTGAGGTTCACTGCCACTAAGATAGTAGGTGTCTTTTAGCAGACTACATCACGTTTGCCATACAAAAAAATCTTTGGTGGACTGTGATTAGCAACAGAAAAAATCTTTTTTACTCTGAAAACAGCTGAGGTTCACTGCCACTAAGATAGTAGGTGGCTTTTAGCAGACTGTATCAAGTTTGTCACACAAAAAAATCTTTGGTTGACTGTGGCTAGCAAGAGAAAAAAAATATTTGTTTTACTGTGCATAAAGCTGAAGTTAATCCACCAAAAAAATTACAAACTGGGCTAAAACAGCTTGCACTATCACATTAGTAAATGAAAAAAAGAGGTTTTTGTGCACTGCACTCAGAAACTCTGCACTGAGAAGCTCTGCAGATAGCTGCATTTCAACCACACAAAAACAAAAAAGTGACCTACAAGGGCTTGCTTCCTTGCTTTATCACATTAGCAAGTGCAAAAATAGATTGAAGGTATACCCCTGCATGGAGCACAGACAGTACAACCAGTGAACAACACTGTTCTATGCCATAGGCCCTGCTCTTTCTGCCCTTTTTCTTTGCACAAAAACAAAATAAAGTGCTGCAAGGTCGACTGAACAGGTACACAGCACAGGATTTATCTACACTACCTGACTTCCACAGAAGCGCCCATCTATCTAGCTAATATCTATCATTACACACGACACAGCACACTCAGCAGCGTCTATCTCCTTCAGTGACATGCATAAAATGGCGCTGAGGGAACATGGCCGGTTTTTATATGGAGAGTACATGTGATTTCAGCAGCCAATTGCAGAAGCTCTTGCGTCTGGGACACTGTGGATGCTTCCTGCGCTCTGATTGGCTGGTCGCGCTTTCCTGACTTAAAGTTACTGCCGACAGGAAAAAGAAAAACTGCACTGCTGTTCTGACCTGTTCTGAGCTATCACCAGCTCCCCCCAGTCATCTACCACATCTCCCCACTCATCATACACAAGCACTATGCCAGCAAAACTGTTAAAAATTGTGTAGTTGCCCCGCAATCACGTAACCATGGAAATTTATCAAATGTTACCGATATTCCCGAATTTAACAAATTTTGCTCGTTTTTCCATTCACGAATCCGAATGTGCCACATTCATATCGATCATAAGTTTGGAGATCTGATTTTGAACATATTCACTCATCCTTTCCCCCAATGTCTATCCCGTCGTTCCCAACTGGAACCCGTTCCTGTGGGGAACAACTGTAGCGCCTCCTTCAAATAGTGAAGATTAAAAACACTTAATGTGCTGCTGTCATATGTTGGTGTGGAAAGTCGAGGCCAATCCAGGATTTGTTCATTTTATCAGAGTGAGCCTGTCAGCATTTTCTGTTGACAGGCGAAAGCGCCTATCTGTTATGACCCCTCGGCGGCACTTAAAAACCCTCTCAGACAAGGCACTAGTGGAAGGGCAGCACAATATCTCCAGGGCATAGAAGGATAGCTTATGCCAGGTGTCCAGCTTTGAGACCCAATAGTTGAAGCTCGCAAGGGAATTAGGGAGTATTCTGGTTTGTTTGGCCAGGTATTGGATGGCCATCTTTAAAACTTTTCCTTGTTTGTCAAAAATACCCGTTCCTCAGGCCCTGGATGCTGTGTGGGTGTCATGAAATTGGTCCAGGTGTGTGTGTGTCTCCCTCGGCTCCCCTCTTTGATTGGGCAAGGAATCTTTCCCTTTGCCGCTAGCATTGTCTGATGGGAATTTTTTCAAAATATTTTTCACAATAACCTGGTGGCATAGCACGAGTTATGTAGACCTCTCCTCCTTAGGAAGGAGAGGTCCAAAGTTCTCTTTGTAACATGGGTCTATCAGGCTGAACAACCAGTAGTCTTTTTTTGCCAAGGCGAATGTAATGTGATGGTCACGAGAAAGGCAGCGATACATAAAATCGGCCATATATGCCAAGCTCCCTACAGTCAACCCTTCCCTGTCTCCACTATGATGATGTCTCTCGTTCTCCAACCCCCTCCTCCCTCTCTTCCTCCTCATTCCATCAACGTAGAAGAGACCGGGTGAAGCTTGTGTGGGTAGTAGGCTTTGTTTCGATTGTAACCAGCTACTGTTCCTCTTCTTCCTCCTTCTCAGCCTCCACCTCCTCATTGTTACCCAATCCATGCTAAGCAGATGATATGAGATGAGATGAGGCTGGGCTGGGTGGTATCTCCCTGTCTCATGTCTTCCTCCATCTCCACCTGGTCCACATGCAAAGCTTCATGTTTAATTAAGAGCAGCGACTGTTTAAGTAGGCACAAAAGCGGGATCATTGCCCTTATTGTGGCATTATCGCTGCTCACCATCTTTGTGGAGTCCTCAATGTCTTGGAGAACTGCCCAAATGTCAGAGATCCATGCCCACTCTTCAGTTGTTATGTGCGGAGGCTGACCAGAACACTGATGGCTGTGTTGGAGCTGGTATTCCACAAGTGGCCTCCGCTGCTCACAAAGCCTTGCCAGCATGTGCAGTGTTGAGTTCCAGCACTTGGGCATGTCGCACACTAGTCGGTGAGCTGGCACTTGCATGTGATGCACTGCCAGATTGGTGGCAGCTGTAGCTGTATTGTGGAAATGGGTGCTGATGTGGCATACCTTGACCAGAAACTCTGGCAAATCTGAGTAGGTTTTCAGAAACTGCTGAACTACCAAGTTGGGCACGTGGGTCAAGCATGGTACGTGTGTGGGCCTACCAAGCTCTACAGTCACCACCAGGTTACAGTAATTATCACACACGACTAAGCCTGTTTGTAGGTTCAGCGGCAAGAGCCACAGATCTTTTTGGTGTGTTATTCCTTTCAATAACTCTGCAGTGGGGTGCGGTTTATCTCCTAGACAAATTAGCTTCAGCAGAGCCTGTTGCTGCTTCACTGAGTCAGTGCTGCAGAGCTTCCAGCTTCTGGCTGATGTGGATGACGTCCTCTGAGATAACAAATTGGAGATGAAGGATGAGGAGGAGTAGGAGAGACTGCAGGAACTGGTGTAGGAGGTAGAAGACACCTTGATAGACGTAGGGCCAGCAATCCTTGGCGTCAATAGCACATGTACCATGCGAGGGTTGGACTCGGCCCTGGCCTCCACAATGTTTACCCAATGTGCCATCTGGAAAATGTAGCATTCCTTGCCACAAGTGCTTTTCCATGTGTCGGTCTTTAAGTGGACAATCCTAGTTAGTACGTTGGTAAGTGCACTGGTGATGTTCCTGGACATGTGTTGGCTCAAGGCGGGGATACCACATCAGGAGAAATAGAGGCGGCTGGGAACCAAGTACTGAGGTACAGATGCCATCAAGAGTCGGCGGATATCTTTTGTGTCCACAAGCCTAAGCTGCAAACATCCTGGAAATGTGCCTGTTTAGCATTTGGGCCTGTGGGTGGATGGCTAGGATATTTGTTTTTAGTTCTAATACCTGGGGTAGAGACAGCTGAACTCTGTGCTGGGACAAATATTTGGAAGTGCCTCAAGATGATGCCTCAGAATGTGCAAGGATAGGAGTAGGGTGAGAGGCAGAACAGGGGAAGAGGCAGTAGTGTTACCCACTGCACCAATTGTGGACCCAAGCGTTCGGCACACCGAGTCAGGTGCTTACATGACATGTGCCTGATCATGCCCCTGCTGATCATGGAATGGCACAGGTTGCAAATGACCATTTTTTTGACTCAGAACTCTCTTTAAAAAAGTCCCAGACTGGGGAACACATAACTCTTTGATGGAAAAATTCATAAGTGCCGGTGTGCTCTGCTGAACAGTTGCCCGCCTTCTCCCTCTGGTCAACACACTGCCTGTTTTGGCGCAGCTGATCCCTCCCCCTCAGCGCTGCTGGCCTAACTCTGCATACCAGATTCCACCACCTTGTATTCCACAGCCACACCCTGGTCCTCCTGACTTTGTGACTTAACAACAACCTGACTTATCATCAACTGTGTCTCATCACCATGTTGCTGCTTAGACAAAATTTGCTGTTCCCCACCATCATCTTCTTGTGACCGTGGCTGCTCTAAGTTTTTTGCATCATCAAAACATCATGTCCTCCTGTTCCTCTTATAACATGCAGGGTGAGAGGACACAATCAAAAAATGATGATGTAAATATCTCCTAGTGTGCGATCACTAGTCTCCTGGGACTCAACATGGTGGGAGGAAGGAGGATTAGGTGAGGATTAATTGATCCATTGGCAGAATTCCTCTTGTACTTCTACAGTTTGACCACTAGTGGCTGCTATTGTTCACCTTAATAATTGTGCTGCAATCCCACTCCCTACCACCGACTGCTGTTGTGTTCTCAATTGCACTTTACTAAGAGAGCAGACTCTAAACCTTTGGAATCCATGTTGTTTCCTGTTTGAGCCTACTTAAAGCCACATGGATCTCTCACTCATTGCTTGAGTATTGTATCCTACTGTTTAGTCTACTTCCAGTCTCCAGCTCCTGAACATTCTTACGTAGACTGTTCTCACCTATCTATGGATTGTTTCCTACAACTCATTTTGCTAACTCCAAGAACTTCTGCTACTTCTTGCTATTCCTGCTCGTGCTCTTTCGGCCACTGGTATCCAGCGGTACTACGCCAGTATCATAACAGGATACTGAAACCTTCATCACGGATGCCGCCGAGTGAAATTTGGAGGTTTGAGTAAATAAGATGAACCGTTTGCATATCTGCATAGATGTTGGTAAGCAAACACTAAAAACAAAATAAACAGCATTTGAAACTCAGACATCTCCTAACATTCAATTTCTTGGACCAGCTACACACGATCTACAGAATATTATGCAAGATCTAAACAATAATATTGCACTGCAGTCTGAACAGATCCTTCAATTACAAAATCAACATATTGCTCCGGTCAGAGACTTCAGGAAAATCAGTGTTTCTATTCTGGCAAGACTGACCATTTTCTCGTCAATTGTCCTTCTCGACTACTTAAAACAGTGGCAGTGGTAGCGGATCCCACCTTTCCCGATGAAGAATTAGTCTTGTCTGAGCCAGTGCCTCCAGTGAATGCTGTCATCCATTCAATTTTTTCTATTGCACACAACATTAAAAAAGAAATCAAAGACTCTCATTGCTTGATTTCTATCAAGCTTCAAGTTGATTCTCAATGGATTTCCACATCTGCCGTGACTGATTCAGGAGCAAATGGAAATTTTATGAACATATCCTTTGCAAAGGAACATGGGGTAAAAATTCAAAACAGACTTTCATCTATTTTCAGGGAAACTGTTGATGGATCTCCACTAAATTCAGAACCAGTGAATAAAGAGACTGAACCCCAAGAGATCGTTATGGATCCTAATCACCATGAAGTTTTATCCTTCCTACTAATCTCATCTCCACATTTTCCAATAATCCTGGGGTTGCCATGGCTACAGACTCAAAATCCCACAATCAATTGAGAAACCAAATAAGTGTATTTTCCATTTACTGTAGGCTTTCCACAGGCTTCACCAAATGAAGAGGTTGTAGAGGATTCTAAACAATCTTCTAAACTGCCATCTATGTATAACAAATTTGATTATATATGTGACAAGAAAAACCACCGACAAACTCCCTCCTCATTGGCCATATGATTGTCCAATTGATCTATTGCCTTGTGCAATGGCATCAGTGTGCCGTGCATTGTGCATTGTGGCACTGGCCTTTTATAACCTTTGATGAGGTAATGCGGCCAGCCCACCACAGTATTGACACTACCAAGATGGCCATGGCATTTCATTTACTGGCAGGCAATCCCTGCATGTTTATTGGCTGTGTAACAGGCACCAAACATTCCAGACGGGAATTTAAGCTTGAAATCCGAGCATTGCCGAGCACATCTGAGCATCCAGATACTCGAGTGATATCCGAGTATCACCGAGCACGTTTGTTCTTCCCTATTGTCAGTACTTTTGGGAAACATGATGCCTTGTGAGGGCATCATATTGTGTGTGGAGGTCAGGGACTACACATCCATCATTTTATGTTTGGAGGTCCTCATACTGTGTTGGGGGCAGTGGGGACCCTCATACTAAATAGTGGGCTGAGGGTCCTAATTATACCACCTGTGGTGACATCAAATTGTTAGTAGAGGCCATCATACTGTGAAGGGGGCTATTGGGCTCTCTTACTGCTTATGAAAGCTGTGGGGGGACATTATATTTTGTGTGCTGGTCCTCATACTGTGTGGGGAGGGGCTGTGGAAGCACTTACGCTGCTTGTTTGAGCTATGATGAACATCATTGGATGTGTGAAGACCTAATGGAGAATATCAAATTGTTTATGTAGACCCCTGTACTGTGTAAGGTGATGCTGGGTATTAGGGCCCTTTTTACTTTATCATGGCTGTGGGTGCCCTCATATGGTCTAAAGTGCAATGAGCATCATTATACTGTGTGTGGGAGTTTGGGATAGCGGGTTATGGGGTCATCATACTGTGCATAGGAGGCTGTGGAAAACAGCATACTGTGTGGAGGGCACTTTAGGGACATTATGATGTGGAAGAAAGGTTCCAATTAGGACTTTTCCTATTGGGCCCCATGATCTCTATGTACATCACTGGCCAAGAAGGCATGCTTTGCCATGTAAGAACTGTTGAAATAAGCAGACACATTCCTGGCCACCAACTTCCTCAAATAGGTATATTTCTTAAAAAAAATTTTTAAAAGTTAAATTTAGGGAGTGTGTCATGGATAGTAAGTTACTTTGCACAAATGTAAGACAGACAGTATGTTGCATGCATTGTTAATCCTGACAATTTGCAGCTGCAGTTGAAAGAGAGCTATCCATTATGAGACTTGACACTTTATAGACAGCAGCAACTAGTCCGCTTCACGGCTTTTGCTCCCCATACTTCCCATACTTTAACACCATAAAACTACCTGGCATTGCATTCATGAATGAAAAGAATAAGAGTTGCATGTGAAATTATTGCTGCTGAAGATAGGGTCATGTCTGTTGAGTGGGATGTGTAGGAGATTAATAACCACTGTCTGAGGCTGAAAACAGCTACAGCTCCCAGTCACGTAGACTTCTCCACCTGCCGCTCAAAGCATTCACCCTAGTGGGCCATGAAAATCATGTATTATCATTGCTTAGTTGCTGCTACAGGTGTTTATGGTGCAGTGCCACTTGAAGATGTGGCCTGATTAACAGAAAAACGAGCATGAAGGTAAGGTAGTGGAAGACAACTTGAAGCATGTGAAAGAGCCATAATTCCTAATCTGCAAGCCGTCACTTCAAAAGTTATATTTTTCTCCTTCAGACTGACAAAGAATCGTCTTGTTTCAAAGTGCAAAACAACTCTCACTCACAAAATGTCTGCACGCATGGTTCACCACCACAACTAGAGTATTCAGGAGCTGCTGTGCTTCCTCCACCTCCAGCACGTGTGGCATCACCTGCTCTAGAGCTGACTGCAGAACAATCAGATTTTGCCCCAGAGAATCTTTTAACTGCATGTTGCCTCCTCTGTATTTCACAATTTTTATCATGATTATCGTCATCCTTGATTCATCTAACAATTTTTTCTATGTGGGAAGTAGAATGAGCTTCTTGCTCTCCTGCCTTATTGCCACCTTGATATTCTTCTACCACTGCCAGTGTCCCTACCAGCAAGCTAGCAAGTCATAGAACACAGTTACAGTATGCCATATAATCATGTCCTCCAACGCCATGTCCTCTAAGTACAAAGGTTGACTGTTTATATATTCCAATGAATAAACTAAATAAACTGAAATAAATTGCTAAGGTGAACTATTTTCCTGAGCCCCAAGAGTGCTGTAAATTAGGGGATTGAGAGGCAGAACAGAAACGTGTCATTGATGTAATTGAAATTCTACTATGTATGACATGAGAGCATTAAAGTGTTTATGCCAGAAAATTGGGGTAATACATTTTGAAAAGTTCCAAAATCGTTTGGGCAATGTTGAGTTTTGCATCTTTTGGCATCTACATGTGAGTTTTGGGCAGCTATGTCTAAATTAGCAGAGCTGGGAATGAATTGGGGTAGGACAGGACATGCCTATAGATGTGTCAAGTTCATTCAGTGGAATGCACATCTTATTGAATTGGGGGCGTCTTATTCCTGCTCCTCATTATTACTGGAGTACTAAATGCTATTCATTATGAATAACTAAACGTTGTTCCTAATTAACTGAGTCCTAAGTGTTATGAACTAAGCAGAACCTTGACTCAAGCTGATGTGTCACTGTCATGGGTAACATCATCCTTTTGTGACTGAGACAAGTGATGTTACATATATTCTATTATTCCCTCCACTTACTCAACACTAACATGCTTGCCAGAGAAGAATGAGGCCATGTGTGAACTTCATTTGGTACAATTAATGCCAGCAGCACCAGTGAAGCTGCTGTTGATGCTAATGTCTACCACATTTTTTGATATGGTATACGGGTTTCCTCTTTTACTAACACGTCCACTGGCAGTGCCTTTTTTCATTTATGACACAAATATAATGTTTATGATTATTTTTTCCACACTTAGCAAACCCTGAAATAAATATTAGACAGGGTGCCGATAATGACCCAAAAGACTAATGCAGCAATAGCCTGCCCAAATCAGTGTAGCGTGTATCGTGTTTGCAAATTGACAAAGTAAACAGATATAGATTTAATGTAATAATATCTTTTCAAATTTTTGCTTAAGCAGATTATTCCCTCCACAAAAATATTAATTTGAAAAAACAACTGCCTGGAGGTAGACACAAATGTTTTAAATAACCACATTATAGTTGTGGTGTGTCAAATTGGTAAAACATTTATGCAGAACATCAACCTTTTTTTGTATTATGTTTTTGTGAATATTTTTGGGATTTAAATACTCACACCTCCTTGACAAAAAATAAGTAACACTACAAAGCTACATTGCTACTTTGGTTCAAGCATGTACAGTGCCTACAAGTAGTATTCAACCCCTGAGATTTAGCTGGTTTGATAAGATGCAAATAAGTTAGAGCCTTCAAACTGCAAACGAGAGTAGGTTTTATGAACAGAAGCATAAATCTTACAAACCAAAAAGTTATGTTGCTCAGTTGAATTTTATTAAATTTTAAACATAAAAGTGTGGGTCAATTATTATACAACCCCTATGTTTAATATTTTGTGGAATAACCCTTGTTTGTAATTACAGCTAATAATCGTCTTTTATAAGACCTGATCAGGCCGGCACAGGTCTGTGGAGTTATGTTGGCCCACTCCTCCATGCAGATCTTCTCCAAGTTATCTAGGTTCTTTGGGTGTCTCATGTGGACTTTATTCTTGAGCTCCTTCCACAAGTTTTCAATTGGGTTAAGGTCAGGAGACTGACTAGGCCACTCCAACACCTTGACTTTTTCCCTCTTGAACCAGGCCTTGGTTTTCTTGGCTGTGTGCTTTGGGTCGTTGTCTTGTTGGAAGATGAAATTACGACCCATCTTAAGATCCTTGATGGAGGAGCGGAGGTTCTTGGCCAAAATCTCCTGGTAGGCCGTGCTTTCCATCTTCCCATGGATGCAGACCAGATGGCCAGGCCACTTGGCTGAGAAACAGCCCCACAGCATGATGCTGCCACCACCATGCTTGACTGTAGGGATGGTATTCTTGGGGTCGTATGCAGTGCCATCCAGTCTCCAAACGTCACGTGTGTGGTTGGCACCAAAGATCTGGATCTTGGTCTCATCAGACCATAGAACCTTGAACCAGTCTGTCTCAGAGTCCTCCAAGTGATCATGAGCAAACTGTAGACGAGCCTTGACATGACGCTTTGAAAGTAAAGGTACCTTACGGGCTCGTCTGGAACGGAGACCATTGCGGTGGAGTACGTTACTTATGGTATTGACTGAAACCAATGTCCCCACTGTCATGAGATCTTCCCGGAGCTCCTTCCTTGTTGTCCTTGGGTTAGCCTTGACTCTTCGGACAAGCCTGGCCTCAGCACGGGAGGACACTTTCAAAGGCTGTCCAGTCCGTGGAAGGCTAACAGTAGTTCCATAAGCCTTCCACTTACGGATGATGCTCCCAACAGTGGAGACAGGTAGGCCCAACTCCTTGGAAAGGGTTTTGTACCCCTTGCCAGCCTTGTGACCCTCCACGATCTTGTCTCTGATGGCCTTGGAATGCTCCTTTGTCTTTCCCATGTTGACCATGTCTGAGTGCTGTTCACAAGTTTGGGGAGGGTCTTAAATAGTCAGAAAAGGCTGGCAAAAGAGATCTTTAATCCACACATGTGAAGCTCATTATTCTTGGTGCCTGAACTACTTCTTAATACTTTAGGGGGACCAAACAGAATTCTTGTGGTTTGAGGGGTTGAATAATAAATGACACTCTGAATTAACTTTTAACGTTTTTTAAAAAAAAAAAAAAAAATTGCTGCAGTGCATTTCCCACTTCCAGGCTGATCTACAGTACAAATGTCACAATGCCAAGTTAATTCCGCATGTGTCAACCAGCTAAATCTGCAGGGGGTTAAATACTACTTGTAGGCACTGTAAAGGAAGATGCAACAAAAGCCAGTAATATTGCTGTGGAGTGTATATTTCTTAAATTGAACTAAAAAAGATATTATTCAAAAATTTTAATTTGTATTTTTTTAAAAGATAAAACAAAACAAAACAAAACAAAAAAAAATACTCCAGAGCATTTATCAAAAAATATGTGACAAGAAAAGCTGGGCAGTTCAGAAACAAGCACCTGATGCTGCATTTGGGTTGAATGTACAGGTCTATTATTGGACTGCTACAAGTGTGCACAGAATTTATTTGTAGTGTTGAGCCACCCCCGAGGTGTTCGAGTTCAGTTCGGTTCGTCGAACACCCGTGTGTTCGCCGAACTGTTCGTCGAACTGTTCGTCGAACACCTTCGAACACCGTTAAAACCAATGGCAGGCAAACAAAAACACATAGAAACACATAGAAAACACCTTCAAAGGTGTCCAAAAGCTGACAAACTGCTCAGAAGACACAACTAACACATGGAAAAGTGACAAGTACATACAGTCATGCGAAAAGAAAAGAGGTGGAGGAGTAAAAGGAGGGGGAGACACAGATATAGGCATGTCATGCCCTTCTAAAATCCAAAAAGTGAGAAGCCGACACGTTCAGTCCGCTCCTGCCCGTGCCACCTCCGCGTCGCCGGGTTTGTGCCAGAGCCGCGGTGAACCCTGACGGCCAGCCCCCCTCTCCCAATACTGGTGCCTGTCCGCTGGTGGGTCGAGCGAGCCCCCCTGTGGTGGAGGCAGCTCTAAGCTTTTTAATTTAAATTGTCTCTCTAATTTGAATGAATACACTTTAAATCCATTTACAAGGATCTATTGGAGGGCAAGTCTCATGCCAGCAGCCGCGTAATTCCAGCTCCAGTAGCGTCCACTAAAGCTGCTGCAGTTTAAAAGCTTTTATAAGGATCGAGCTCGGCTGTCCACCGCAAGGCATCCTACTGCCAGTCCCAGCCCCTATGCCTTGGGGTGCCTCCTGATGCTCTTCACTGAGTATCCCGTGGTCCCGAAGCATTTCCTTTGAAAAATTAAGTGTCCAAACTACAGGTGGTGTAGCTTGCTTAACAGCCGGGATAATCCGCTGACTAGCAGACACTGCTACTAGGCACAAAGTATTTCCTGGGCTAGATGCAGTTAAAAATTTGTAATTAGATACTCTCGTTGGATGCTGAGAAAGCATTCCATAGAGTCTCCTGGCACGCCATATATGATTCTCTTAAAAAGCTTGGGGTAGGGGTCTAGGGGACCCTTTTATAGCCAAAATCACGGCCCTGTATCGCAATACGTCACCTAGGCTGAAGATAAATGGAACTGTAGCACCCTGAGGGCTCGGTTGCTACAGAGGTATTGCACCTCACGCAGAGGTGTGATATCTCACTCTCAGGTAAGGATGTAGTGTGGATCAGGACCCGACACCTGCATGCATTACACCACATTGCCGTGGGGCAGGGCGACCAATATGCCCCTGAGATGGGCACGACAGTCCCTGTCCCTGGCTGGAGTGGGGGGAGGGAACACTGAGGAAGGGGAACCCTGTAGTGCAGGAGCAGGGAGGAAGCAGTTCCTGGGTGCATTGAGAAGGGACTATAAAAGGAGGGCACCATCTTAGTTCAGTGCAGAGAAGTCTGAGCAGAAGTGGCAGGGAGCAGGGGCTCTGCATGAGCTCTGCTCCGGAGGCGGACCTATTAACAGAGGCCCAGGCCTGGAAGAGGGAGAAGGAAGGAAGAGGAGCGGAGAAGGCTCCAGGAACGAGGAACGAAGGGATCCCAGGGGTGCGGACGGGCGAGTCGCCACCGCACGCCCGAATCCACCTGCGTGGAGGGGTCAGGCCAAAGGGGGAGACCGGTCCCCGAAACTAGTGGAGGCAGGAAACGACCCTCAGCTAGAAACAGGAGGCTGTGACATTTTATGTTTCGCAGCCCCTCACTACATCCGCTAGGAAGGCACCACATAGGGTTAGGGAAACTGGCGCCAAGTTTACCAAGAGGAGGCCCGAGGCAGCCGGACAGAAGGGTTGGTAAGAAAGGCCAGACAAAGGACACACAAAGGGGGTCCTGTGAAGCGCTCCAAAGTTATCTGGGAGTTGTCTGAGCCCCTCACCTGGTGAGCACAGTACGACGTGGGCAGCCGTTACCTGCAGACATGGTCTGGATAATAAGAACTTTGAGTAAAGGCCCTGGACTCCATCACTGACTCCGCGTCGTTACTGCTGCTGCCCTGCACCATCACCCCCATCCTCCGCATACACTGCCCTGAGGCTATACTCCTCCCGTGGGAGTTATGCTACGCTCTGCTGCACCCACAACACCAGCCTCAGCGGGCTGCCCTGGAGCGGCGGTTTACTCTGACCAGAATCCACGGGTGGCGTAGTCGGACATTTTAACATCAAAACCACATAAATAGTTCCGCCACTGGTTTGACCGCCCTGAGCCAAGGAACCGGGTCGCCGCCACGGAGACTACAACCACCAGCATCCACCAAAAAGGGTCCGGCTCCGGGTGTCCCAAGGCCCAGGGGGCGCGTCAGAACATTTTCATCACCTTTCACAATCACCAATGGGACAAGGCAGGGATGCTCTCTGTCCCCTCTCTTATACATCCTAGTGACGGAGCACCTGCTCTCATCAATTCGCCATAACCCCAATATTAGGTGGATTGAGGTGGGAGGCACCGAGTACAAGTGCTCTCTATTTACTGATGATGTCCTAGTATATATCACTCAATCACATATATCCATCCATGCTGTTATGGCTGAAATAGATCACTTTGTTACATGGTAAAATTTTAAAATCAATGCAGCGAAGTCTGAGGCCCTCGATGTCTCCCTCCCCAAATCCATATAGGATTCCATCCAGTCCAACTTTCCCTTTGCCTGGCCCTCACAGGGTATCAAATACTTAGGAATTCCTATTCATAGAGACCTCTCCCATCTATGTTATCTTAATTTTGGGCCCTTTATTGAACAACTCCATACAGACCATGGTTGGCAAGTTAGAACTGTAAGATTCACTACGAGAACCACTGGTGTTTTGTGGAAAAGCACATGTACACTGTGTTCCAAATTATTATGCAAAAAGTGTTTAGGAGTGATAAGGGAAGAATTTGTTTGTTTGTCAGTTAAACTCATTGATGGTGATGTGTGTCAGGGCTCTTTATATCACTGTAAGCAATTGCAGACACCTGTGCTAATTAGTTTGGCATGTGTGTCCAATGAAAGGCAAGACTACTTAAGAAGGCTGTCTCACATTATTAAGCAGCCTACATTTTCTGCCAAAATGGGAAAGAAAAAGGATGTGTCGGCTGCTGAGAAGCAACAAATTGTGGAGTGTTTAGGTCAAGGCATGACTACAATCAACATTGTGCGATGATCAGGATGAAGTGTCTTGGCAATCAAGAATTATGTAGCTGATTCACAGTACACACGTGTGCGTGCTGATAAGGGCAAATTGAGGACTCTTTCCTACAGGCAATTACGTCAGGTTGAAAGAGCAGCGGCAAAAAAGCCTTGTCATAGCAGCAGACAAGTTTTTGAAGCTGCTGGTGCCTCCAACGTCCCCCGAACAACAAGATGCAGGGTCCTTCAGAGGTTTGCAGCTGTGCATACGCCATCCTGTCGACCTCCTCTATCCACTTCACACAAGCAGAAACGGCTCCAGTGGGCCAAACATTACATGAAGACTGATTTCAAAACTGTTTTGTTCACGGATGAGTGCCGTGCAGCGCTCGATGGTCCAGATGGATGGAGTGGAGGATGGCTGGTTGATGGACACCCCACGCAAACACGGCTACAGCGCCATCAAGGAGGAGGTGGAGTAATGTTTTGGGCTGGAATCATGGGGAGAGAGATTGTCGGCCCCTTTAAGATCCCTGAAGGCGCTAAAGATGAACTCCATAATGTATGTGGATTTTCTCAAACAGCACTTCCTGCCATGGTTCAAGAAGAAGAACCGTGTATTTCACAGCAAGATCATTTTTTTGCATGATAATGCACCATCTCATGCTGCACATAAAACATCTGCATCTCTGGCTGATATGGGCATAAAAGGGGACAAACTTATGGTGTGACCCCCATGCTCCCCTGACCTCTACCCCATTCAGAACCTTTGGAGCATCATTAAAAGGAGTGTCTATGATGGCGGGAGGCAGTTCACATCTAAGCAACAGCTCTGGGAGGGTATTCTGCCCTCATGCAAAACAATTGAAGCAGAAACCATCCAAAACCTGACAAATTCAATGAACGAGAGAGTTCAGAAGCTCCTTTCGAACAAGGGGTCCTATGTGAAAATGTAACATCACCTAGAATAAAGTTTTGAGTTGAAAACTGTTTGATTTCAGTTTCTAACAACCTGCTAATGCTTATAATTTCAAAAATGACCATTTTTTTGGTCTTTATTAAAATGAAAAGGTTGATCGAAAAGTTTGGGGGATCTAAGAGTGTGGCAACCCAGTAGTCATGATTACTTTGAATTCTGACAATATGAGGGTCATGCTGCAGGTAGTGCAGCAAGAAGGCACTTATGTGTCTTGCGCATCTCGGAGCCCCAAAATTATTTTCCGGGCTAGATGCAGCTAAAAATTATTATTAATTTTAAATCTGGTGAAGCTTTAGTATAGATGGCCTAATAGGATCAGTGCTGCACACTGCTACAAAGCCCAAATTATTTTCCAGTCAAGATACAGATAAACATGATTAGTAATTTTAAATATGGTGGAGCTTATTATAGATGGCCTAATAGAATCAGTGCTGCACACTGCTACAAAGCCCAAATTATTTTCCAGCCAAGATACAGATAAACATGATTAGTAATTTGAAAGCTTAAAACGGTTGGTAGGGTGATTTTAACCAATCATCAAGCTTTTACTCTCCCCAGGATGACACAGGGGTAGAAAAGTCGTTTCGGATCCATGATTTGTTCATTTTTATGAACGTGAGTCTGTCTACATTATCAGTGGAGAGCCGCGTGCGCTTATCTGTCAGCACACCACCAGCAGCGCTGAACACACGTTCAGACAGAACGCTGGCTGCGGGGCATGACAAGATCTCCAAGGCGTAAGTGGCTAGCTCCGGCCATTTATCCAGATTGGAAGCCCAAAAAGAGCAAGGGTCCAGTGACACAGTCATGGCTTCAATGTTTACTTGGAGATACTCCTGTACCATCGTCTCTAGGCGTTGACTATGTGTCAGACTTCTTGTCTCCTGTGGCCTTGCAAAGGATGGGCTAAAAAAGTGGTGAAATGATTCCGCAAAATTGATGTTACCAGCAGATACTGTGGTTCTGTTACGGTTTGAGTGCTGAACACTTGACGGTCCCACGGTTGGCAAGTTGGAACTGTGAGATTCACTACGTGCACCACTGGTATTTTGTGGAAAAGCACATGTAAGATTCTGCAACAGTCTCTGCTGATACTCCTGCATGCGTGCATACCTTTCTATGGCAGGAATAATTTCTGCAAATTTACTTTTGTACCGGGGATCTAACAGTGTGGCAACCCAGTAGTCAGGATTATTTCTAATTCTCACAATTCGAGGGTCATGTTGCAGGTAGTGCAGCAAGAAGGCACTCATGTGTGTTGCGCATCCAGGATCACCAAGTCCCTGTTGTGTAGGTGGCGAGGTAACAATCATGCTTCCTTCCTCTGTCCTCTCCCCCCCACCTCGCACAACAGAAATGTGATCAAGGTCTCCCTCATCTGATGAGTATTCCATCAGTTCGTCCTCCACTTCTTCCTGGGCTCCTGCACCTTCCTCACTAGTTTGGCTGCTACCATGCGCCCTGGTAAAACCATCTCCCCCACCCTCACATGCCTGCTGCCTTGGTGCTGCCGACCGTCTGGACCTTGCAGATGTTAGTCCTTCCGCATACAACTCCTCCTCCTCTACTTCCTCCACCTCCTCTTGTGACACCACCTGACTCCGAATTCTGTTTAACATGTGCTCCAGCATGTAAATCACCGGAATAGTCATGCTGATAATGGCATCGTCAGCACTAAAAATCTTCGTCGCCATTTCAAAACTGTGCAGAAGGGTGCATAGGTCCCTGATCTGAGACCACTCCTCCAGCGTGATTTGCCCCACCTCTGGATCTCGTTGGCCCAGGCTATACGTCAGAACGTATTGCACCAGGGCTTGTCGGTGCTGCCACAGTCGCTGCAACATGTGCAGAGTTGAATTCCACCGGGTAGGCACATCGCATTTTAGCCGGTGAAGTGTCAGGCCCAACGACTTCTGTAGAGATGTAAGTCGCTGAGCTGCGGGATGCGAACGGCGGAAGTGAGCACACAGTGACCGTGCCCTCTGCAGAAGGCCATCTAGTCTGGGATAGTGGGCTAAAAATTGCTGGACAACCAGGTTCAACACGTGAGCCATACAAGGCACGTGTGTGACATTGCCCCGGCGAAGGGCGGCACCCAGGTTTGCAGCATTGTCGCACACGGCCTTCCCTGGTTTCAGGTCCAGTGGAGACAACCATTCATGAAATTGGTTCTCCAGAGCTGACCACAACTCCTCAGCTGTGTGACTCACATTTCCCAGACATTTCAATGTAAAAACCGCCTGATGACGTTGAGCCCTACTGCCAGCATAGTAAGGAGGTGTGCAGGATCCCTTCTGCGCAGTTAGAAAGCTTGTGGCATGACCAGACAGGCTTTGGGTGCAGGTGGAAGACCGAGAGGAGGCTGAGGAGGCAGAAACAGTGGAGGAACTTTGACATAAAGAGGATTGACGCCCAACTCGTGGGGACGGCAAGACTTGGACAGCAGCCCCTTGTCCTGCTGTCACCATAGTTACCCAGTGCCCAGTCAGCGACATGTAACGCCCCTGTCCATGCCTACTCGTCCAAGTGTCTGTGGTGAAATGCACCCTGTCACACACAGAGTTTCTCAAAGAAGCGGTGATGTTGTGTGCGACATGCTGGTGGAGCGCAGGCACACCTTTCTTTGAGAAGTAGTGCCGACTGGGCATCTGGTACTGGGGCACTGCGACGGACATAAGGTCTCGAAAATCCTCTGTGTCCACCAGGCGGAAAGGCAGCATTTCTGTAGCCAAGAGCTTGCAGATGGTGAAATTCAACCTCTTAGCTTTCTCATGGCTAGGAGGAAATGGTCTTTTACTTTTCCACATCTGAGGGACCGAGGGCTGGCTATTGTGCTTAGACGGGGTTGATAAGGGTGTCCCCGGTAAACTGCCGGTCTGTGAGGAAGATGCAGGCGGACATGTTAGGTTGCCTTGATCCAAAGGTGGTGCATGACTACAGCGGACAGCGCTCAACACCAGCTGGTGTTACCACCTCCAAAGAAAATGATGACCTGCCAATCACGCTGGCTGTTGCGGGTAAAGAGGTGGCAGGTCTGCGCCCCAAAACAGGTGTGACTGCTGTCCCCCCAGTCACAGAGGATGAAGAGGCCGCGGATGCACAAGATATGGCAGACGGTGGTTGGCCCGGCCGGCTAGGCCGCATTGTAGCACACTAAGCTTCCCACTGCAACTTATGCTTCATGTCCATGTGCCGGTTCATGCATGAAGTACTCAAACTATGTATTTTTTGGCCTCTACTTAGCTTTTGCTGACAAATGTTACAGATAACACGAGTTGGGTCATCTTTATCGATCTGAAAAAATGCCCAGGCTATGCAAGGCTTAGCACCCATGCGACCTGAAGAGCCACCACGACTTGTGGTGAGAGGCAGAGTTGTGTTTGAGGATGCAGTTGTTGACGTGCTTCCAGTACTACGTCTCTGTCCAGGAAGGCGCAACCTGACCTCGTCGTCACTAGCATCTTCCTCCACCTCCTCTGCTGACCTCATCTCTTGGCTGACTGTGGGTTGACAGTAAGTGGGATCTCCAACCTCATCATCATCACCCTGTGCGTTATCACACCCGTCGTCCTCAGAGCCAACCTGTTCCTGCCCTGACAAAAAACTACAGTTGTCGCTCCAATCAGGTATTTGAGTCTCATCATCGTCTTCCTCATTGTCTCCACCAACAGGAGTTACAGTTTGGGAATGAGGGTCTACATTATGGTCAGAACCTTCTGCGTCTGGTCCTGGATCCGACTCATAAAGATTCTGGGCATCAGTGCAGATCATTTCCTCGTCTGTATTCACAGAAGCGCTGGAGTCGACCTCTGATTCCCAGGCTATAGTATGAGTAAACAGCTCTGCAGACTCAACCATCTGTTCTACCTCATACTCAGATGGGCAGCTAGAGATTTGGGAGCTGTGAGGAAGCAAGTGCGATTGGGGTGACACCTTTGAGGACTGGAGTATTTGTGATGTTGAAGTTGATGTGGAGGAGAGCCCACTTAAAGGAGCACTTGATATCCGTTGAAGCACCTGCTGTTTTTTTGCCTCATCTGGAATTTGTAGCAATTGGCGTGGCCGTAAGAAAGGGATCTTATCACATTGTCCGCTAAAAGAAGTAGACATTTTAGTTTGGCTGGAAGATGGTCTTTCTTCTGCAGATGTTACTGTTGCTTTAACACCTACCCCACGGACACAACCTTTTTTCCCCTTCCCAACACGCCTATTCCCCTTTCCACCAGCAGCAGGCCTTTTTCCACTCATTTTGGTGGTTAACTAATTCACAACTCTGGAGTTGTTTGCACAAAAAAACAATGGATGGGAACCGAGCAGAGCTGAGTGGCCAAACTGTGGTATTAGGCCAAAACTATTGGCTGGGTTAGATGCAGAAAAAAATTATATTCAATTTGCAACCTGATGGAGGTCAGTATAGATGGAGTAATAGAACAAGTCCCACACACAGCTAGAAGCCCAAATATTTTTTCAGAGGTAGATGCAGATAAAAATTATTTTTAATTTGCAACCTGATGGAGGTCAGTATAGATGGACTAATAGGGAAAGTCCCACACACTGCTAGAAGGCCAATATTTTTTCAGAGCTAGATGCAGATAAAAATTATATTCAATTTGCAACCTGATGGAGGTCAGTATAGATGGACTAATAGAGAAAGTCCCACACACTGCTAGAAGGCCAAATATTTTTTCAGAGCTAGATGCAGATAAAAATTATATTCAATTTGCAACCTGATGGAGGTCAGTATAGATGGACTAATTGAACAAGTCCCACACACAGCTAGAAGCCCAAATATTTTTTTCAGAGGTACTGTAGATGCAGATAAAAATTATTTTTAATTTGCAACCTGATGGAGGTCAGTATAGATGGACTAATAGAGAAAGTCACACACACTGCTAGAAGGCCAAATATTTTTTCAGAGCTAGATGCAGATAAAAATTATTTTTAATTTGCAACCTGATGGAGGTCAGTATAGATGGACTAATAGAGAAAGTCCCACACACTGCTAGAAGGCCAAATATTTTTTCAGAGCTAGATGCAGATAAAAATTATATTCAATTTGCAACCTGATGGAGGTCAGTATAGACGGACTAATAGAAAAAGTCCCACACACAGCTAAAAGCCCAAATATTTTTTCAGAGGTACTGTAGATGCAGATAAAAATTATTTTTAATTTGCAACCAGATGGAGGTCAGTATAGATGGACTAATACAACAAGTCCCACACACAGCTAGAAGCCCAATATTTTTTCAGAGGTAGATGCAGAAAAAAATATATTCAGTTTGCAACCTGATGGAGGTCAGTATAGATGGAGTAATAGAACAAGTCCCACACACAGCTAGAAGCCCAAATATTTTTTCAGAGGTAGATGCAGATAAAAATTATTTTTAATTTGCAACCTGATGGACGTCAGTATAGATGGACTAATAGAGAAAGTCCCACACACTGCTAGAAGGCCAAATATTTTTTCAGAGCTAGATGCAGATAAAAATTATATTCAATTTGCAACCTGATGGAGGTCAGTATAGATGGACTAATGGAGAAAGTCCCACACACTGCTAGAAGGCCAAATATTTTTTCAGAGCTAGATGCAGATAAAAATTATATTCAATTTGCAACCTGATGGAGGTCAGTATAGATGGACTAATAGAACAAGTCCCACACACAGCTAGAAGCCCAAATATTTTTTCAGAGGTACTGTAGATGCAGATAAAAATTATTTTTAATTTCCAACCTGATGGAGGTCAGTATAGATGGACTAATAGAGAAAGTCCCACACACTGCTAGAAGGCCAAATATTTTTTCAGAGCTAGATGCAGAAAAAAATTATATTCAGTTTGCAACCTGATGGAGGTCAGTATAGATGGACTAATAGAGAAAGTCCCACACACTTCTAGAAGGCCAAATATTTTTTCAGAGGTAGATGCAGAAAAAAATATATTCAGTTTGCAACCTGATGGAGGTCTGTATAGATAGATTAATAGAACAAGTCCCACACACAGCTAGAAGCCCAATATTTTTTCAGAGGTAGATGCAGAAAAAAATATATTCAGTTTGCAACCTGATGGAGGTCAGTATAGATGGACTAATACAACAAGTCCCACACACAGCTAGAAGCCCAATATTTTTTCAAAGGTAAATGCAGAAAAAAATATATTCAGTTTGCAACCTGATGGAGGTCTGTATAGATGGATTAATAGAACAAGTCCCACACACAGGTAGAAGCCCAATATTTTTTCAGAGGTAGATGCAGAAAAAAATATATTCAGTTTGCAACCTGATGGAGGTCAGTATAGATGGACTAATTCAACAAGTCCCACACACAGCTAGAAGCCCAATATTTTTTCAGAGGTAGATGCAGAAAAAAATATATTCAGTTTGCAACCTCATGGAGGTCTGTATAGATGGATTAATAGAACAAGTCCCACACACAGCTAGAAGCCCAATATTTTTTCAGAGGTAGATGCAGAAAAATATATATTCAGTTTGCAACCTGATGGAGGTCAGTATAGATGGACTAATACAACAAGTCCCACACACAGCTAGAAGCCCAATATTTTTTCAGAGCTAGATGCAGAAAAATATTATATTCAATTTGCAACCTGATGGAGGTCAGTATAGATGGACTAATAGAATGATGCTATGCCCAAAAGATTTTACTTCACTAGGTGCAGTAAAAAAATTGCTATTCTATACACAGGTGGTATATCTTGCAACACAGATAGGCTACTCAACTGACTAGCACACTCTGCAATAGGCCAAAAAGGATTAGCTTTGCTAGATTCAGCCAAATGCTGTGAAAAAAACTTGCACAGCACTGGCACAGACCTGCCTGGCAAAAACTGATAGGAACTGATGTAACCTAGTCCTGAAAAGGACTCCAATTGCAATTAGTCTTTACTCCCACAATCTATCTATTTATGAGCACAGACCTGCCTGATAAAAGTCGTAGGAAATGCTGTAACCTAGTCCTTAAAAGGACTGCAATCACAACTATTCCCTACTCCCAAGCTATCTGTAGATTTGTGCGAAAATTGGCTTGAAATTAACAAGGTATAGCGCACACAGCAACAGCGGTGCCGTCTAACACGCAGCTGCAGCAGTGAGAAAATGGTGGCGACGGGGAAAATGGCTTGGTCTTATAGGGCAAGGACATGTGACATACACTGCCAATGACACATGCCCTTGCTTGTGTGAAAAAAAGCACTTCGCTCCGTGTGTGCGCTGCTGATAGGCTGACAGATTGCACCTCCCCACTGTAAATGCGGGAAAGAGAAAAAAAAAATGGAGATCTTCATTGTTCCTGCAGAGATCCATCCCCTGCCCCTCCCCCCACCCCGCTGTACACTCAAGCTGCGTATTAACATTAATTTTCATTATTACTGAGAAAAAATCCAGTTATGATTTTGGTGCACGAACAGTTATCGAACATAACCTCGAACAGCCGAATTTTTCTCAAATTGTTCGTGTTCGCCGAACGGCTCGAACACCGCCCAAAACAGCTCGAATTTGAGATTGGCGAACAGTTCGAGTAGAACAACGCTCATCTCTATTTATTTGTTTTAAATAGGTAATAATTGTGTTTTCAAGTAACTTTTCAGAACAAGGTATCCTGTGTGTATATGAGGATTAACATTATTTCTGCCTGATTTATAGCCTGAATTTTCACCAGGTTTTCCCTACCTATGCTCTATCTGTAACTTGCAATCTACTAGTACAAAGGAGGAGGAGACAAGCTGCATTGATTTCTCCCATAGACAACACAACACAGAGAGTGGAATACCTGCTCTTCATTCAATATTTATCTCTGTAGACGAGTTCCAGCAACATGTAAAAGATTATACAGCAGAGCTGAGCTGTCCTCATTTGAATCAAGCTCAGAAATGAGGGATAACACTTATTATAGTGTTCTGCATGATGTTTAGCTCTCTGACTCTGTCTGTTGGCTTCCCTGCACCTCACACCTCCTCTCCCTCTCCTCTCCATTTAGAATAATGTTGTGTCACATACACCTGTAGTTTGTCTCCTCTAAGCAAGTTTGACCAGAACTGATATTTCATAGTGGATTGCAAGTTCAAGAGGCATACTTGTCTGAGCCGTCGAAGCGCATTTGCGCGAAACAGCCGTCATCAATACAGGTGTAACACGTATACCTCCCAGCTTGTGTTTTTATTTCGGAAACAATAAAGATGCAACTTTTATTCAGACTGGTGAGTGCCTTCTAACTTTCTGCACTACAGGGAGAGAGGAAGTGGTGTCCGATAAGTGGGGAAGAAAGCTGATTTCTCTGATAAGATGCAGTACATTACAAATATTTTACAAACATCTGCACTATTGATTATGCATTCTTTTTTTAAAGTAGATGCACTGTGTGATGTAGACAGTTGAATTTAAATTTCTGGATTATTGAGATTTCTCTTTTGTCTCAAAAAAAAAAAAAAGCAACAAAAAATGGAAAAGGAATGTACAGTTGAAACCAAATGTTTATATACACTATATAAAAAGACACATATACATGCTTTTTCTCAATATCTGACATAAAATCAGAATAAACCTTTCCCGTTTTAGGTCAATTACGATTACCATAATTTTTAATATTTGCCAAATGCCAGAATAATGAGAGAGAGAGAATGTTTTAAGGCATTTTTATTGCTTACTGCAAAGTCAAAAGTTTACATACATTTTATTAGTATTTGGTACCATTGCCCTTAAACTGAATAACTTGGTCAAACATTTGGGATATCCTTCCAGAAGCTTCTCACAATAGTTGGTCGGAATTTGGGCCTCTTTCTACTGACAAAACTGATGCAACTGATCTAGGTTTGTAGGTTGCCTTGCTCGCACCTGCCTTTTCAGCTTTGCTAATAAGTTTTCAATATTATTGAGATCAGGGCTTTGTGATGGCCATTCCAAAACATTGACTTTGTTATCATTAATCCACTTTGTTACCATTTGGCATCTTTGGCTTCCATGCTTCTACCTTTTTACTCCAAACGTAACGATGGTCATTATGCCCAAAAAGTTAAATATTAGTTTCATCAGACCACAGGACATGTCTCCAAAAATTAAGGTCTTTGTTCCTGTGGGCATTTGCAAACATTAATCTGGTTTTTGTATATTTCTTTTGGAGTAAAGGCTTCTTCCTGGCAGAGTGGCCTTTCAGTCCAAGTTGATACAGTACTCATTTCACTGTGAAAATTTACACAATTTTACCAGCTTCTGCCAACATCTTCAAAAGGTCTTTTGCTTTTGTTCTTGGGTTGATATGCACATGTCAGACCAAAGCACATTCATCTCTCGGACACAGAACCCGTCTCCTTCCTGAGCGGTATGATGGCTGGACATTCCCATCTTGTTTGTACTTGCATGTAATTGCTTGTACAGGTGAACGAGGCACCTTCAGGTATCTTGAAACTGTACCCAATTGTACTCTGGATGAGTCAGACTTGTGCAAGTCCACAATTATCTTCCTGATATCTTAGGTGATTTCTTTCGACTTTCCCATGATGCTACACAAAGAAGTAGTGTGTTTCAGGTGTGCATTAAAATACATCCACAGCTGTGTGTCTAATTAACTCAGATATTGCCAAAAAATCTATCAGAAGCTTCCAAACACATGATATCATCATATGGGCAGTAAAGAATTGTTTAAAGGCATAGTAATCTTAGTGTATGTAAACTTTTGACTTTGCAGTAAGTAATAAAAATTCCTTAAAACATTATTTCTCTCTCTCTCATTATTCTGTCATTTGGCAAATGTTAAAAATTATGGTTATCCTAATTGACCTAAAACAGGAATGGTTCATTCTGATTTCATGTCAGATATAGAGAAAAACATGCCTATGCGTCTTTTTAAATAGTGTGTGGTAAAGCGACTTGCTCGGCTCTCCGAAGGCAGACACAGGACACACGGTTCGGGTAAAACTTCCTGCGGGTTTATTATGTGGCATAAACTCCAGCAACGCCCCATAAAAAATAAACAGGCTCTCTCATGGTTAATGGGAAAACAAAAGAGAAAGTACAACAGAGTTTATTAAGCAGCAAGGCTCGGCTTGCTCCAGGAAGCACAGCGATGTCTTCAGCAACACAAGTCCTCCGGTGTTGCTCTCTGACTTCAGCCCAACACAGCCTTGAGACTTCCTTCTCCAAGCCACACAATAGACAGAACAAACTACTGACTGAGTATTTAACCCTGATCAGTCACACCCTGAGTGTAAGTAGGAGAATTGCCTCCCACACTCTGCCGTTCCCATTAAACCACATCCTTTAATAGAGTTAACCCGCAGCATATAACATGCTAGCAGAAATTTAGTTGGTTTCAGTTCACACAGGAGAGCAACCTGAGTGACACATACCTCCCATCGTATATCATACCAGTGACTCTGTCACATGTCCCCCCCCTCTGCCCAAAGCCGGGGGTTTGGGCATCTTCCGATACCAGGCAGGGAATTCTAGAGAGGGCATCCATGTTCCCATGTAACTTCGCCTACGCTCCATGTGAAAGTTAAAGTCCTGAAGACTTAGGAACCATCTAGTTACCCTGGCATTTTTACCCCTCTTTTCCCTCAACCATCTCAAAGTGGCATGGTCTGACACCAACTTAAACTTCCGGCCTAGTAGATAATATCTTAGAGTATCTAAGGCCCACTTTATGGCTAAACACTCTTTTTCTACTATTATGTAGTTCTTCTCGTAGGACGAAAGCTTGCGGCTCAGATAGAGAATGGGATGTTCTTCTCCATTTATCTCTTGAGAGAGTACGGCTCCTAGACCAACCTCTGAAGCATTGGTCTGGACCACAAACTCTTTCTTAAAATCTGGTGCGACCAGGTCCGGCTGCTTACACAGTGCTAGCTTCAACTCTTGAAATGCGGTCTCTGTTTCCTCCGTCCACTTCACCATGGCTGATCTGGTGCCTTTTAAGAGATCTGTCAATAGCGCAGACAGCATGGCAAAATTTGAGATAAACTGACCGTAATATTACACCATTCCCATTCCCACTTGTTTCTTGGAGAGCGGTTCACATTGTATACAGTGGGTAAAAAAAGTATTTAGTCAGCCACCAATTGTGCAAGTTCTCTCACTTTAAAAGATCAGAGAGGCCTGTAATTAACATCATAGGAAGACCTCAACTATGAGATATAAGAGACAAAATGAGAAAACAAATTCTGAAAATCACATTGTCTGATTTGGAAAGAATTTTTTTTCACATTTTGGTAGAAAATAAGTACTTGGTCAATTACAAAAGTTCATCTCAATACTTTGTTATATATTGTTTGTTGGCAATGACAGAGGTCAAACTTTTACTGTAAGTCTTCACAAGATTGGCACACACTGTTGCTCGTATGTTGGCCCATTCCTCCATGCAGATCTTCTCTAGAGCAGTGATGTTTTGAGGCTGTCGCTGGGCAACAAGGACTTTAAACTCCCTCCAAAGGTTTTCTATAGGGTTAAGATCTGGAGACTGGCTAGACCACTCAAGGACCTTGAAATGCTTCTTACAAAGCCACTCCTTCATTGCCCTGGCAGTGTGCTTGGGATCATTGTCATGCTAAAAGACCCAGCCACATTTCATCTTCAATGCCCTTGCTGATGGAAGGAGTTTTGCACTTAAAAACTCACGATACATGGCACCATTCATTCTTTCATGTACACGGATCAGTCGTCCTGGTCCCTTGGCAGAGAAACTGCCCCAAAGCATGATGTTGCCACTCCCATGCTTCACAGTAGGTATGGTGTTCTGTTGATGCAACTCAGCATTCTTTCTCCTCCAAACACAATGAGTTGTGTTTCTACCAAACAGGTCTATTTTGGTTTCATCTGACATTCTCCCAATACTCTTCTGGATCATCCAAATGCTCTCTAGCAAACTTCAGACAGGCCCTGACATGTAATGGCTTAAGCAGGAAGACACGTCTAGCACTGCAGGATCTGAGTCCCTGGTGGCATAGTGTGTTTCTGATGGTAGCCTGTGTAACTTTGATCCCAGCTCTCTGCAGGTCATTAACTAGGTCCCCCCATGTGGTTCAGGGATTTTTGCTCACCGTTCTTGAGATCATTTCGAGATCTTGTGTGGAGCCCCAGATCAAGGGAGATTATCAGTGGTCTTGTATGTCTTCCATTTTCCAATTATTGTTCCCACAGTTGATTTCTTCACACCAAGCCACTTGCCTATTGCAGATTCAATCTTCCTAGCCTGGTGCAGAGCTATAATTTTGTTTCTGGTGTCCTTCGACAGCTCTTTGGTCTTCACCATAGTGGAGTTTGGCGTGTGACTGTTTGAGGTTGCTGACAGGTGTCTTTTATACTGATAACAAGTTAAAATTCGTGCCAGTACTACAGGTAATGAGTGGAGGACAGATGAGCCTCTTAAAGAAGAAGTTACAGATCTGTGAGAGACAGAAATCTTGATTATGTGTAACTGACCAAATACTTTTTTTCCACCAAAATTTGAAAAAAATTTCTTTCCAAATCAGACAATGTGATTTTCTGGATTTGTTTTCTCATTTTTAGTGTTGAGCGAGCACTAAAATGCTCGGGTGCTCGAAGCTCTGGCCGAGCTCACCGTCATACTCGGGTGCTCGACCCGAGCAATGAGCCCAATGTTAGTCTATGGGAGACCCGAGCATTTTTGCGGCGGCACCCCCGGCAGTCTGTAGAAAGCCTAAAAAGTGCCCAAAATGATAGTGACAGTGCTCAAATGACATGGGGACAGCAAGGGGATTGCCCCAGGTAGCATTTCTGACCCCCAGGTCACTGCTGCCAACAACATGGTCAGAGGTATTAAGCCACTTTTACGGGCTCACAATAAAACGTTCAAAAAAGAAACTGAAACTGCTTTCCTGTGAAATATGTTAAGGATCGTCCTTTCCAGGGTAAAGACTTGTGTATAAGGTAAAATAAATAACCAAAAACAAAAATACTCCTCCACACCTTGGGCTATGTTCACAAGTAGCTTTTTTATGCGTTTTTGCACTTTTGTATTGCTTTCAACCATGACAAATGCATTCACCGGGAATTGTCATTTTAACATTTTACAATCTTATCTGGCCATGTGCTGTGTGACACATGCATACAGTGCTGAAAAGACATGGGAACAGCATGGAGAAGACCCCTGGAAGCATCTCTGACACCCAGGTCACTGCCTAAAAGTGTGCCCATCAGAAGTGATTCTTGCCGCATCAGAAGATGCAGACTGGCAACTATCCCCGTGCAAGTCCTTGTCCCAGGGCAGTGTTCAATTGTACCTCCCCCATTCCTTGCAATGCAAGCGCAAGTATGCCGCCTGCCACCCACCCACCCCCATGTTGCAATACCTTACTGCTTGCTTGCACTTGAAATTGGACCTTTTTGTCATGTGGAGGCGGAATCTGACCATTACATCATGGCTGCAACGGCGGCCTGGTATCCATACTCAGTCCCCAGCCACCCGGCGGCCGGGTGTCCAGGCTTGGTTCCCAGCCGCCCCGCAGCCGGGTGCCCACATGGTCCCCAGCCGCCTGGGGGTGGCCGGGTGCCCATAAGCGGTCCCCAGCCTCCCCTGTTTATCCCGGTGCACCTTATACACAGGCGCATACCAAAACATTACCTGTGCCCTCCCCAGTGCATTTAGTGGGAAGGACAGCCTAACCTCAAACACGTGGACAAGTGAATGTGGCCAGGGATGGTCCATCTCACTGATGCCTTCACACTGGGTTAATATTGTGGAAGCCCGGACACAGTTGGACACTGGGATGCAACACGTCCTCCAGACATAGAGGATTGCGGGTCCTGGGTCAATCAGGCTTCAACACAAAGTTCAGAAGGTAGACAGCAGCATTGGTCGGGCTCCTACACAACGAGTAAATTATTCATGATCATGAGACCATCCATCTTTTTAGCTTTCTGTTCCTTGGAATGCAAGCGCATGTATGTAGTAGCAGCTTGGCCTGAGGTTGTCAGCGTATATCCTACCTCCTTCAAGGATTGCTGGATGTTTTCCTGCTACTTTTACTGTTCTATGACTCCCGTTAAAACAAAGCTTCAGGTGATGAATGATGGATGAGGTGGTGGCAAAGGAGAAAGAGCAGGAGGAACAGGGACCATTCACATCAATATCAGGCCAGTCAACCACAAATGTCTTGTAGGATATGTTTCTGTACCAAAAGGAGCGGTTCGGCTACACAGTTATAGGGCATACAGTGAGTGCAATGCCTACCAAAAATTTCTAAGTACTCCAATGCCCCTTGGAAGTGACATGGAGGTCAGAGGGCCTTAACTAAACCATTTTTCCATTAATAACAGCTTGGTCTCCTGTATACTGTTGGCCTAAGCAGTGAATGGAAAGCTTTCCAAAAATTATGAGGAACTGCAATGCCCCTGGAAACAGACGTTGATTACAGCGTACTAAAATCCTTCTACCCATTACTGGGGAGTTGGTCTCGGTTACTGTTCGCCTATACGTTGAAAAGCAAAAGCTGACTAAAATTAGGAGGAAATGCAATGCCCCTTGGAAGAGCTGTGGAGTTCAGAGTGGTTTAACAAGACGGTTTTAATGCCCCTTGGAAGAGACGTGGAGGTCACAGTGGAATAAAAAGACAATATCAATGCCCCTTGGAAGAGTGGTGGAGGTTACAGTGGAATAAAAAGACAATATCAATGGCCCTTGGAAGAGTGGTGGAGGTCACAGTAGCTTAACAAGACGATTTTAATGCCCCTTGGAAGAGACGTGGAGGTCACAGTAGCTTAACAAGATGGTTTTAATGCCCCTTGGAAGAGACGTGGAGTTCATAGTAGCTTAACAAGACGGCTTTAATGCCCCTTGGAAGAGACGTGGGGGTCACAGTAGCTTAGCAAGACTGTTTTAATGCCCCTTGGAAGAGACGTGGAGGTCACAGTGGCTTAACAAGATGGTTTTAATGCCCCTCTGAAGAGACGTGGAGGTCACAGATGCTTAACAAGACGGTTGTAATGCCCTTGGAAGAGACATGGAGGTCAGAGTGGTTCAACAAGATGTTTTTAATGCCCCTTGGAAGAGACGTGGAGGTCACAGTAGCTTAACAAGTTGGTTTTAATGCCCCTTGGAAGAGACGTGGGGGTCACAGTAGCTTAGCAAGATGGTTTTAATGCCCCTTGCAAGAGACGTGGAGGTCACAGTAGCTTAATAAGACGGTTTTAATGCCTCTTGGAAGAGATGTGGAGTTCATAGTGGTTTAACAAGAAGGTTTTAATGCCCCTTGGAAGAGACATTTAGTTCAGAGTGGTTTAACAAGATGGTTTTAATGCCCATTGGAAGAGACGTGGAGTTCAGTGGGGTTTAACAAGACGGTTTTAATGCCACTTGGAAGAGATGTGGAGCTCAGTGTGGTTTAACAAGATCGTTTTAATGCCCCTTGGAGGAGACGTGAAGGTCACAGTGGAATAAAAAGACAATATCAATGCCCCTTGGAAGAGTGGTGGAGGTTACAGTGGAATAAAAAGACAATATCAATGGCCCTTGGAAGAGTGGTGGAGGTCACAGTAGCTTAACAAGACGATTTTAATGCCCCTTGGAAGAGACGTGGAGGTCACAGTAGCTTAACAAGATGGTTTTAATGCCCCTTGGAAGAGACGTGGAGTTCATAGTAGCTTAACAAGACGGCTTTAATGCCCCTTGGAAGAGACATGGGGGTCACAGTAGCTTAGCAAGACTGTTTTAATGCCCCTTGGAAGAGACGTGGAGGTCACAGTAGCTTAACAAGATGGTTTTAATGCCCCTCTGAAGAGACGTGGAGGTCACAGATGCTTAACAAGACGGTTGTAATGCCCTTGGAAGAGACATGGAGGTCAGAGTGGTTCAACAAGATGTTTTTAATGCCCCTTGGAAGAGACGTGGAGGTCACAGTAGCTTAACAAGTTGGTTTTAATGCCCCTTGGAAGAGACGTGGAGGTCACAGTAGCTTAGCAAGATGGTTTTAATGCCCCTTGCAAGAGACGTGGAGGTCACAGTAGCTTAATAAGACGGTTTTAATGCCTCTTGGAAGAGATGTGGAGTTCATAGTGGTTTAACAAGAAGGTTTTAATGCCCCTTGGAAGAGACATTTAGTTCAGAGTGGTTTAACAAGATGGTTTTAATGCCCATTGGAAGAGACGTGGAGTTCAGTGGGGTTTAACAAGACGGTTTTAATGCCACTTGGAAGAGATGTGGAGCTCAGTGTGGTTTAACAAGATCGTTTTAATGCCCCTTGGAGGAGACGTGAAGGTCACAGTGGAATAAAAAGACAATATCAATGCCCCTTGGAAGAGTGGTGGAGGTTACAGTGGAATAAAAAGACAATATCAATGTCCCTTGGAAGAGTGGTGGATGTCGCAGTGGAATAAAAAGACAATATCAATGCCCATTGGAAGAGACGTGGAGGTCACAGTAGCTTTACAAGACAGTTTTAATGCCCCTTGGAAGAGACGTGGAATTCAGAGTGGTTTAACAAGAAGGTTTTAACGCCCCTTGGAAGAGACGTGGAGGTCACAGTAGCTTAACAAGACGGTTTTAATGCCCCTTGGTTGAGACGTGGATGTCACAGTAGCTTAGCAAGACGGTTTTAATTCCCCTTCGAAGAGACGTAGAGTACACAGTGCTTTGACAAGATGGTTTTAATGCCCCTTGGAAGAGACGTGGAGTTCAGAGTAGCTTAACAAGACGGTTTTAATGCCCCTTGGAAGAGAAGTGTGGGTCACAGTAGCTTAGCAAGACGGTTTTAATGCCCCTTGGAAGAGACGTGGAGGTCACCGTAGCATAACAAGATGGTTTTAATGCCCCTTGGAAGAGACATGGAGGTCACAGTAGCTTAACAAGACGGTTTTAATGCCCTTGGAAGAGACATGGAGGTCAGAGTGGTTCAACAAGACGGTTTTAATGCCCCTTGGAAGAGACATGGAGGTCACAGTAGCTTAACAAGACGGTTTTAATGTCCCTTGGAAGAGACGTGGAGGTCACAGTAGCTTAACAACAGTTTTAATGCCCCTTGGAAGAGACGTGGAGTCACAGTAGCTTAAAAAGATGGTTTTAATGCTCCTTTGAAGAGATGTGGAGATCATAAGTTCATAGTGGTTTAACAAGAAGGTTTTAATGCCACTTGGAAGAGATGTGGAGTTCAGTGTGGTTTAACAAGATGGTTTTAATGCCCCTTGGAGGAGACGTGAAGGTCACAGTGGAATAAAAAGACAATATCAATGCCCCTTGAAAGAGTGGTGGAGGTTACAGTGGAATAAAAAGACAATATCAATGGCCCTTGGAAGAGTGGTTGATGTCGCAGTGGAATAAAAAGACAATATCAATGCCCCTTGGAAGAGACGTGGAGGTCACAGTAGCTTAACATGACAGTTTTAATGCCCCTTGGAAGAGACGTGGAATTAAGAGTGGTTTAACAAGAAGGTTTTAATGCCCCTTAGAAGAGACGTGGAGGTCACAGTAGCTTAACAAGACGGATTTAATGCCCCTTGGAAAAGACGTGGATGTCACAGTAGCTTAACAAGACAGTTTTAATGCCCCTTGGAAGAGACGCAGAGTACACAGGGGTTTAACAAGAAGGTTTTAATGCCCCTTGGAAGAGACGTGGAGTTCAGAGTGGTTTAACAAGACGGTTTTAATGCCCCTTGGAAGAGACGTGGAGTTCAGAGTGGTTTAACAAGTCGGTTTTAATGCTCCTTGGAAGAGATGTGGAGGTCACTATAGCTTAACAAGACGGTTTTAATGCCCATTGGAAGAGACGTGGGGGTCACAGTAGCTTAGCAAGACGGTTTTAATGCCCCTTTGAAGAGACGTGGAGGTCAGAGTAGCTTAACAAGACGTTTTTAATGCCACTTGGAAGAGACATGGAGGTCAGAGTGGTTCAACAAGACGGTTTTAATGCCCCTTGGAAGAGACGTGGAGGTCACAGTAGCTTAACAAGACGGTTTTAATGCCGCTTGGAAGAGACGTGGAGTTCAGAGTGGTTTAACAAGTCGGTCTTAATGCTCCTTGGAAGAGACGTGGAGGTCACAGTAGCTTAACAAAACGGTTTTAATGCCCCTTTGAAGAGACGTGGAGGTCACAGTAGCTTAACAAGACGGTTTTAATGCCCCTTTGAAGAGATGTGGAGGTTACAGTAGCTTAACAAGACGGTTTTGATGCCCCTTGGAAGAGACATGGAGGTCAGAGTGGTTCAACAAGACGGTTTTAATGTCCCTTGGAAGAGACGTGGAGGTCACAGTAGCTTAACGAGACGGTTTTAATGCCCTTTGAAAGAGACGTGGAGGTTACAGTAACTTAACAAGACGGTTTTAATGCCCCTTGGAAGAGACGTGGAGGTCACAGTACCTTAACAAGATGGTTTTAATGCCCCTTGGAAGAGACGAGGAGGTCACACTAGCTTTACAAGATGGCCACAAACACTTGTCCACGTGTCCGTTGTCAGGTGGACTCTCCCAGTAACTGCGTTTTTGAGGGCACAGCAGATGTTTTGGGACACGTGCTTGTGTAGTGCGGGGATGGCACACCAGGCAAAATAGTGTCGGCTGGGGACCGAGTACCGAGGGACGGCCACCGCCAATAGGTTGCGGAAGTATTCAGTCTCCCCCAGCCTAAAAGGAAGCATTTCCAATGCAAGCAGTCGTGAAATGTGCGAATTTAGGACTGTGGCCTGTGGGGCGTTGGCTGCGAATTTGCACTTTTGTTCAAAGGTCTGAGATATGGACAATTGGACGCTGCGGTGGGACGTGGACGTGGACGTTGATGCTGTTTCTTGAGAAACTGCCATAACAAGTGACGACTGAGAGGAGGGGGAATCTTTGCATGCAGTATGGACAGGGAATTGCCTTGCACGCACAACAGGGGGTTCTCTTACTTGCACAACAGCGGAAGAAGCAGTGGTGACACCCGATGACACTGGTCGTGGACCCTGGGGTACACCCCACAAAGTCGGGTGCTTTGCTGACATGTGCCTGATCATGCTGGTGGTGGTCAGGCTGGTAGTTTTGTCACCCCTGCTGATGCTGGCCTGGCAGGTGGTACAAATGGCCTTTTTGGGGTTAACGGCAGAGTCTTTAAAAATATTCCAGACTTTGGAAGACCTACCGATTGTACTGGCAACGTGCCTCGTGTTGGTGTTACGGGAAACGGTTGCCCGCCTTCTGTCTGCGGCCACCACACTGCTTCTTCCTGCCTGTTGGGGTACTCTGCCTCACTCCCCCTGTGTGCTGCTGGCCTCGCTCTGCGTGTCCTCCTGCCCCGTTGGGTCAGTTACTAGATCATCCATCACCACCTCCTCTTCCACTTGGGCACCACGGTCCTCCTCCTCACTTCGTGGCAATTGTGTCTCGTCATCGTCCACCTCTTGTGACAAATTGCCAGCGTCGCTTTCCTGTGGCCGTGGCTGTTCAAATATTTTTCCATTGCTACATGGGATCTCCTCTTCCACCACTTCAAGCGGAGCAGGCAAGGGGCCCAAATATGGAAATGGACCAGTGAACAGCTCTTCAGAGTGTCCAACTGTGGGATCCGTTGCTGTCTGACAACACTCGGCATGGAGGGAGGAAGGAGCATCAGGGTGAGGAGGAATATGCAGTCGAGACTCATGGCTACTAACACTTGACCGCATGGAAGACAGACCGGAGGTGGTGGTGCCCAGGTGACTGGAAGTATTATCTGCTCTCCAATTAATAACCTGTTCACACTGATCAGTTCGCAATAGTGGTGCTGTTGTGTGCTTCCCTAGTAATTCGGTCAAGAACTGGGAGCGAGAAGATGTGGCTGTTGGTTGTGGCACATTTTCACCTTGGCCACGGCCCCGTCCTCTGCACGCACCATCACCAGAATGTCCAGTTCCACGTCCCTTGCCACGTGCCTTGCCCATTGTAAATGAAGTAAAATAGCTTACACTCGCACTATTAATGGCAAAAGGGTAATAAAAAGGTGATTAGAACCGTGGAAGAGGAAAACCACAGTTCTAGTTATCTGGCCTACACCAGAATCTTTTAAACAGGTATATTTGTGTCTGAACAGTCAGCGAGACACTCAAAATGTTTTTTTTTATGCAAAAAGGAGGATTACACAGAGATTTGAACTGTGGAAGAGGAAAACCACAGTTCTAGTTATCTGGCCTACACCAGACTCTTTTAAACAGATATATTTGTGTCTGAACAGTCAGAGAGACACTCAAAATGTTTCTTTTTATGGAAAAAAGGCAAAAAAAGTGGATAATACAGAGATTTGAACTGTGGAACTGCAAAACCACAGTTCTAGTTACTTGGCCTACATCAGAATCTTTTAAACAGATATATTTGGGTCTGAACAGTCAGCGTGACACTCAAAATGTATTTTTTTATGGAAAAAAGGCAAAAAAGTAGATAATACAGAGATTTGAACTATGGAACTGCAAAACCACAGTTCTAGTTATCTGGCCTACACCAGACTCTTTTAAACAGATATATTTGTGTCTGAACACTCACAGACACACTCAATTTTTTTTTGGGGGGGCGGGGGAAATACCAAAAGGTTAATAAGATGGGTACTTGTACAGTCTGACTGAGGATAAATAAAAAGAAGAGGATTTCGATGAAAAAAAAGGATTTTTCCTGGCCCCTGAGACCTGGGGCTAAGTCTAGTAGTTTGAAAAGCAGCACACAGGACTGTAATGCAGTGTTTGTTGGTATAACCACTGCGTCTCCTATACAGCCTTCCTGCCTGATATCTGGGATGGATATTTGTCCTGAGAAGGACTGTGTGTTTGATTTTGCAGGCTTTAGAGACCCTACACTACCTATTTCGCAGTATAAATCTCTCCCTAACTCAGCAGCAGCATGCCTGATATCTCTGCAGATGGATTAGTCCTCAGAGGGACTGTTTGTTGAGATGGATATGTGTCTCTATTATAGTCTGTACACCTACACTAACTAAAAACAAGCGAATCTCTCCCTAGCTCAGCAGCAGCTCTCCCTACACCGTCTGATCTGGAGCGACTGTGTCCAAGATGGTGGTGCCCGGTTTTAAATACTCGAGGTGACGCTGTGCGGCCAGCCAATCACTGTAATGCCCACAACCAACATGGCTCCGGCATTACAGTGACTGGCTGGAAATCGCTGCATGTTCATTGGCTCTGTAAAGAGCGCCAAACATGCAGGGCGGAGACCTGAGCTCCCGCCCGAGTAACCTGGAAATGCTCGGTGCTCGCCGAACATCTGGAGTAGTGAGATGCTCGGGCGATTACCGAGCAGTGTTGAGCATGCTCCCTCAACACTACTCATTTTGTCTCTCATAGTTGAGGTATACCTATGATGTCAGTTACAGGCCTCTCTCATCTTTTTAAGTGAGAGAACTAACACAATTGGTGGCTGACTAAATGCTTTTTTTCCCCACTGTATTTGGTGCGTCTTTCTTCGGCCAGGCTGGTGGACTTAATAATTAACCTCGCTGACTTTCTCCACCACCTCGTATGGACCTTGCCATTTGGCCAGGAACTTGCTCACAACTGTAGGGATTAGTAACAAAACACAGTCCCCGGGCAGGAGCTGCCTCAGCCTTGCCGATCAGTTATAGACCCTTGACTGGGCTTCCTTATCCTGGAGTAGTTGCACATTCATGATCGCCATCACTTTCGCTATTATTTCCTGCATCTGGGCAACATGTTCAATGACGCTCCGGTGTGGCGTAACCTCGGCGTCCCTGGTTTCCTTAGCGATATCCAGGAGCCCTCGCGGACATCGTGCATACAGGAGCTCGAATGCAGAAAAACCGGTAGAGGCTTGTGGAAACTCCCTTACTGAAAAGAGCAGGAAGGGCAGCAGGTAGTCCCAGTCATGTCCATCCATCTCCACAACTTTCTTGAGCATCACTTTCAGGGTCTTGTTAAACTGCTCTACTAAGCTGTCAGTCTGTGGATGGTTCACAGAGGTTCGCAGCTAGGTAATCTGGAGGACCTTGCACAGCTCCTTCATTACCTTGCTCATAAGCAGGGTCCCTTAGTCCATTAGGATCATCTTAGACAGACCGGTCCTAACAAATATATGGACCATTTTCTAGGCTACGCATTTAATCGATGAGTTTCTTAGTGGTACCGCTTCTGGATAACGGGTCGCAAAGTCCATGATCACCAGAATATATTGGTGGCCTCAGGCTGACTTGACTAAGGGCCCTACTAGGTCCTTAGCAATCCTCTCAAAGGGAATCTCTATCACCGGTAGTGGAACTAATAGACTACAGAAGTGGGAAGGGGTAGCAGCTATTTGGCAGGTGGGGCAGGACCTACAATAGTTGAGAATTCTCAGTAACACCGGGGCCAATAAAACCTTCTTAAAATCCTCTCCTGAGTTTTCTCGACCCCTAGATGTCCCCCCAAAAAATGTGAATGGGCCAGATCCAGTACCCGCAGTCTGTATGGTGCCGGCACTAATAGTTCCACTATCTCGCTGTCCCTTTGTTTGGCCACGCAATATAACAACTAGTGTTGAGCCACCCCCATAGTGTTCGAGTTCAGTATGGTTTGTCGAACACCCATATGTTCGCCGAACTGTTCTTCGAAATGTTCATCGTACACCTTCGAACACCGTTAAAACCAAAGGCCAGGCAAACAAAAACACATAGAAACACATAGAAAACACCTTCAAAGGTGTCCAAAAGCTGACAAACTGCTCAGAAGACACAACTAACACATGGAAAAGTGACAAGTACATATAGTCATGCGAAAAGAAAAGAGATGGAGGAGTAAAAGGAGGGGGAGACACAGATATAGGCATGTCATGCCCTTCTAAAACCAAAAAAGTGCGAATCCGACACGGCCAGTCCGTTCCTGCCCATGTCGCCGGAATTGTGCCAGAGCCGCGGTGGACCCTGGCGGCCAACCCCCCTCTCTCAATACTGGTGCCTGTCCGCTGGTGGGTCGAATGAGCCCCCCCCTGCGGTGGAGGCAGGTCTAATCTTTTTAATTTAAATTGTCTCTCTAATTTGAATGAGTACACTTTAAATCCTTTAACAAGGATCTATTGGAGGGCAAGTCTCATGCCAGAAGCCGCGTAATTCCAGCTCCAGTAGTGTCCACTAAAGCTGCTGCAGTTAAAAAGCTTTAACAAGGATCGAGCTTGGCGGCCCACCGCAAGGCGTCCTATCGCCAGTCCCAGCCCCTGTGCCTTGGGTTGCCTCCCCGATGCTCTTCACTGAGTGTCCCGGGGGCCCGAAGCATTTCCTTTGAAAAAATTAAGTGTCCAAACTACAGGTGGTGTAGCTTGCTTAACAGCTGGGATAATCCGCTGACTAGCAGACACTGCTACTAGGCACAAAGTATTTCCTGGGCTAGATGCAGTTCAAAATTTGTAATTAGATACTCTCGTTGGATGCTGAGAAAGCATTCCATAGAGTCTCCTGGCACGCCATATATTATTCTCTTAAAAAGCTTGGGGTAGGGGTCTAGGGGATCCTTTAATAGGAAAAATCACGGCCCTGTTTCGCAATACGTCACCTAGGCTGAAGATAAATGGAACATTTTCATCACCTTTCATAATCATCAATGGGACAAGGCAGGGATGTCCTCTGTCCCCTTTCTTATACATCCTAGTGATGGAGCACCTGCTCTCATCAATTCGCCATAACCCGAATATTAGGTGGATTGAGGTGGGAGGCACCGAGTACAAGTGCTCTGCATTTGCTGATGATGTACTAGTATATATCACTCAATCACATATATCCATCCCTGCTGTTATGGCTGAAATAGATCACTTTGTTACATGATCAAATTTTAAAATCAATGCAGCGAAGTCTGAGGCCCTCAATGTCTCCCTCCCCAAATCCATACAGGATTCCATCCAGTCCAACTTTTCCTTTGCCTGGCCCTCACAGGGTATCAAATACTTAGGAATTCGTATTCATAGAGACCTATCCCATCTATGTTATCTTAATTTTGGGCCCTTTATTGAACAACTCCATACAGACCACGGTTGGCAAGTTAGAACTGTAAGATTCACTACGAGAACCACTGGTGTTTTGTGGAAAAGCACATGTACACTGTGTTCCAAATTATTATGCAAAAAGTGTTTAGGAGTGATAAGGTAAGAATTTTTTTGTTTGTCAGTTAAACTCATTGATGGTGATGTGTGTCAGGGCTCTTTATATCACTGTAAGCAATTGCAGACATCTGTGCTAATTAGTTTGGCAGGTGTGTCCAATGAAAGGCAAGACTACTTAAGAAGGCTGTCCCACAATATTAAGCAGCCTACATTTTCTGCCAAAATGGGAAAGAAAAAGGATGTGTCGGCTGCTGAGAAGCAACAAATTGTGGAGTGTTTAGGTCAAGGCATGACTACAATCAACATTGCCAAGACACTTCATCCTGATCATCGCACAATCAAGAAGTATGTAGCTGATTCACAGTACACACGTGTGCGTGCTGATAAGGGAAATTTGAGGACTCTTTCCTACAGGCAATTACGTCAGGTTAAAAGAGCAGCGTCAAAAAAGCCTTGTCATAGCAGCAGACAAGTTTTGCCTCCAACATCCCCCGAACAACAAGATGCAGGGTCCTTCAGAGGTTTGCAGCTGTGCGTAAGCAATCCTTTCGACCTCCTCTATCTACTGTACACAAGCAGAAATGGCTCCAGTGGGCCAAACAATACATGAAGACTGACTTCAAAACTGTTTTGTTCACCGATGAGTGCCGTGCAACGCTCGATGGTCCAGATGGATGGAGTGGAGGATGGCTGGTTGATGGACACCCTATGCAAACACGGCTATGGCGCCAACAAGGAGGAGGTGGAGTAATGTTTTGGGCTGGAATCATGGGGAGAGAGATTGTCGGCCCCTTTAGGATCCCTGAAGGGGTAAAGATGAACTCCATAATGTTTGTGGAGTTTCTTAAACAGCACTTCCTGCCATGGTTCAAGAAGAAGAACCGTGTATTCCGCAGCAAGATCATTTTCATGCATGATAATGCACCGTCTCATGCTGCACATAACACATCTGCATCTCTGGCTGATATGGGCATAAAAGGGGACAAACTTATGGTGTGACCACCATGCTCCCCTGACTCCAACCCCATTGAGAACCTCTGGAGCATCATCAAAAGGAGTGTCTATGATGGCGGGAGGCAGTTGACATCTAAGCAACAGCTCTGGGAGGGTATTCTGTCCTCATGCAAAACAATTGAAGCAGAAACCATGCAAAATCTGACAAATTCAATGGACGAGAGAGTTCAGAAGCTCCTTTCGAACAAGGGGTCCTATGTGCAAATGTAACATCACCTAGAATAAAGTTTTGAGTTGAAAACTGTTTGATTTCAGTTTCTAATAACCTGCTAATGCTTATAATTTCCAAAATGACCATATTTTTGTTCTTTATTAAAATGAAAAGGTTGATCGAAGAGTGTGGGGGATCTGAGAGTGTGGAAACCTAGTAGTCATGATTACTTCGAATTCTGACAATCTGAGGGTCATGTTGCAGGTAGAGCAGCAAGTAGGCACTCATGTGTCTTGCGCATCTATTAGCCCCAAAATAATTTTCCGGCTAGATGCATCTAAAAATTATTATTAATTTGAAAGCTGGTGGAGCTTAGTATAGATGGCCTAATAGAATCAGTACTGCAAACTGCTACAAGGCCCAAATTATTTTCCAGCCAAGATACAGATAAACATGATTAGTAATTTTAAATCTGGTGGAGTTTAGTATAGATGGCCTAATAGAATCAGTGCTGCACACTGCTACAAGGCCCAAATTATTTTCCAGCCAAGATACAGATAAACATGATTAGTAATTTTAAATCAGGTGGAGTTTTGTATAAATGGCCTAATAGAATCAGTACTGCAAACTGCTACAAGGCCCAAATTATTTTCCAGCCAAGATACAGATAAACATGATTAGTAATTTGAAAGCTTAAAATGGTTGGTGAGGTAATTTTAACAAATCATCAAGTTTTTACTCTCCCCAGGATGACACAGGGGTAGTAAAGTCGTTTCGGATCCATGATTTGTTTATCTTTATGAACGTGAGTCAGTCTGTCAGCACACCACCAGCAGCGCTGAACACATGTTCAGACCGAACGCTGGCTGTGGGGCATGACAGGATCTCCAAGGCGTAAGTGGCGAGCTCCGGCCATTTATCCAGATTGGAAGCCCAAAAAGAGCAAGGGTCCAGTGACACAGTCATGGCTTCAAAGTTTACTTGGAGATACTCCTGTACCATCATCTCTAGGCATTGACTATGTGTCAGACTTCTTGTCTCCTGTGGCCTTGCAAAGGATGGGCTAAAAAAGGGGTGAAATGATTCCGCAAAATTGAAGTTACAAGCAGATACTGTGTTTCTGTTACGTTTTGAGTGCTGAACACTCGACGGTCCCACGGTTGGCAAGTTGGAACTGTGAGATTCACTACGTGCACCACTAGTGTTTTGTGGAAAAGCACATGTAAGATTCTGCAATAGTCTCTGCTGATACTCCTGCATGCGTGCATCTCTTTCTATGGCAGGAATAATTTCTGCAAATTTACTTTTGTACCGGGGATCTAACAGTGTGGCAACCCAGTAGTCAGGATTATTTCTAATTCTCACAATTCGAGGGTCATGTTGCAGGTAGTGCAGCAAGAAGGCACTCATGTGTCTTGCGCATCCTGGAGCACCAAGTCCCTGTTGTGTTGGTGGCGAGGTAACAATCATGCTTCCTTCCTCTGCCCTCTCCCCCCAACCTCGCACAACAGAAATGTGATCAAGGGCTCCCTCATCTGATGAGTCTTCCATCAGTTCGTCCTCCACATCTTCCTGGGCTCCTGCACCTTCCTCACTAGTTTGGCTGCTACCCTGAGCCCTGGTAAAACCATCTCACCCACCCTCACATGCCTTCTGTGCTTCTGTGCTGCCGACCGTCTGGACCTTGCAGATGTTAGCCCTTCCGCATACAACTCCTCCTCCTCTACTTCCTCCACCTCCTCTTGTGCCACCACCTGACTCCGAATTCTGTTTAACATGTGTTCCAGCATGTAAATCACAGGAACAGCCATGCTGATAATGGCATCATCATCAGCACTAAACATCTTCGTTGCCATTTCAATACTGTGCAGAAGGGTGCATAGGTACATCATCTGAGGCCACTCCTCCAGCATTATATGCCCCACCTCTGGATCTCGTTGGCCCAGGCTATACGTCAGAGCGTATTGCACCTGGGCTTGTCGGTGCTGCCACAGTCCCTGCAACATGCGCAGAGTTGAATTCCAACGGGTAGGCACATCGCATTTTATCCGGTGAAGTGGCAGGCCCAACGACTTCTGTAGAGATGTAAGTCGCTGAGCAGCGAGATGCGAATGGCGGAAGTGAGCACACAGCGAACGTGCCCTCTGCAGAAGGCCATCTAGTCCGGGATAGTTGGTTAAAAATTGCTGAACAACCAGGTTCAACACGTGAGCCATACAAGGCACGTGTGTGACATTGCCCCGGCGAAGGGCCGCACCCAGGTTTGCAGCATAGTCGCGCACAGCCTTCCCTGGTTTCAGGTCCAGTGGAGACAACCATTCATGAAACTGGTTCTCCAGAGCTGACCACAACTCCTCAGCTGTGTGACTCACATTTCCCAGACATTTCAAAGTAAAAACCGCCTGATGACATTGAGCCCTGCTGCCAGCATAGTAAGGAGGTGTGCAGGATCCCTTCTGCACAGTTAGAAAGCTTGTGGCATGACCAGACAGGCTTTGGGTGCAGGAGGAGGACCGAGAAGAGGTTGAGGAGGCAGAAGCAGTGGAGGAACTTTGAGATAAAGAATATTGACGCCCAACTCGTGGGGAAGGCAAGACTTGGACAGCAGCCCCTTGTCCTGCTGTCACCATAGTTACCCAGTGCCCTGTCAGCGACATGTAACGCCTCTGTCCATGTCTACTCATCCAAGTGTCTGTGGTGAAATGCACCCTGTCACACACAGAGTTTCTCAAAGAAGCGGTGATGTTGTGTGCGACATGCTGGTGGAGCGCAGGCACACCTTTCTTTGAGAAGTAGTGCCGACTGGGCATCTGGTACTGGGGCACTGCGACGGACATAAGGGCTCGAAAATCCTCTGTGTCCACCAGGCAGAAAGGCAGCATTTCTGTAGCCAAGAGCTTGCAGATGGTGAAATTCAACCTCTTAGCTTTCTCATGGCTAGGAGGAAATGGTCTTTTAATTGTCCACATCTGAGGGACCGAGGGCTGGCTGTTGTGCTTAGACGGGGTTGAGAAGGGTGTCCCCGGCAAACTGCCGGTCTGTGAGGAAGATGCAGGCGAACATGTTAGGTTGCCTTGATACAAAGGTGGTGCTATCGATGTCGGACAGCGCTGAACACCAGCTGGTGTTTCCACCTCCAAAGAAAATGATGACCTGCCAATCACGCTGGCTATTGCGGGTAAAGAGGTGGCAGGTCTGCGTCCCAAAACAGGAGTGACTGCTGTCCCCCCAGTCAGAGAGGATGAAGAGGCCGCGGATGCACAAGATGTGGTGGACGGTGGGTGGCCCGGCCGGCTAGGCCGCATTGTAGAACAGTGAGCTTCCCACTGCAACTTATGCTTCATATCCATGTGCCGGTTCATGCATGAAGTACTCAAACTATGTATTTTTTGGCCTCTACTTAGGTTTTGCTGACAAATGTTACAGATAACACGAGTTGGGTCATCTTTATCGATCTAAAACAATGCCCAGGCTATGCAAGGCTTAGCACCCATGCGACCTGAAGAGCCACCACGACTTGTGGTCAGAGGCAGAGTGGTGTTTGAGGATGCAGCTGTTGACGTGCTTCCAGACCTACGTCTCTGTCCAGGAAGGTGCAACCAGACCACGTTGTCACTAACATCCTCCTCCCCTCCTCTGCTGACCTCATCGACTGGCTGACTGTGGGTTGACAGTAACTGGGATCTCCAACTTAGTCATCATCACACTGTGTGTTATCACACCCGTCGTTCTCAGAGCCAACCTCTTCCTGCCCTGACAAAAAATTCAAGTAGTCACTCCAATCAGGTATTTGAGTCTCATCATTGTCTTCCTCATTGTCTCCACCAACAGGAGTTACAGTTTGGGAAAGAGGGTCTACATTATGGTAAGAATCTTCTGCGTCTGGTCCTGGATCTGACTCATAAAGATTCTGGGCATCAGTGCAGATCATTTCCTCGTCTGGATTCACAGAAGCTCTGGAGCAAACCTCTGATTCCCAGGCTATAGTATGAGTAAACAGCACTGCAGACTCAACCATCTGTTCTACCTCATACTCAGATGGGCAGCTGGAGACTTGGGAGCTGTGATGAAGCAAGTGCGATTGGGTGACACCTCTGAGGACTGGAGTATTTGTGATGTTGAAGTTGATGTGGAGGAGAGCCCACTTAAAGGAGCACTTGATATCCGTTGAAGCACCTGCTGTTTTTGTGCCTCATCTGGAATTTGTAGCGATTGGCGTGGCTGTAAGAAAGGGATCTTATCACATTGTCCGCTAAAAGAAGTAGACATCTTAGTTTGGCTGGAAGATGGTCTTTCTTCTGCAGATGTTACTGTTGCTTTAACACCTACCCCACGGACACAACCTTTTTTTCCCTTCCCAACACGCCTATTCCCCTTTCCACCAGCAGCAGGCCTTTTTCCACTCATTTTGGTGGTTAACTAATTGACAACTCTGGAGTTGTTTGCACAAAAAACAATGGATGGGAACAGAGCAGAGCTGAGTTGCCAACTGTGGTATTAGCCCAAAAGTATTGGTTGGGTTAGATGCAGATAAAAATTATATTGAACTTGCAACATGGTTGAGGTTAGTATAGATGCACTAATAGAATAAGTCCCACACACTGCTACAAGCCGAAATATTTTTTCAGAGCTAGATGCAGAAATTTTTTTTATTGAATTTGCAACCTGGTGGAGGTTAGTACAGATGGACTAATAGAACAAGTCGCACACACTGCTGCAAGCCGAAATATTTTTTCAGAGCTAGATGCAGAAAAAAATTATATTCAATTTGCAACCTGGTGGAGGTTAGTATAGATGGACTAATAGAACAAGTCAAACACACTGCTACAAGCCGAAATATTTTTTCAGAGCTAGATGCATATAAAAATTATATTGAATTTGCAACCAGGTGGAGGTTAGTATAGATGGACTAATAGAACAAGTCCCACACACTGCTACAAGCTGAAATATTTTTTCATAGCTAGATGCAGAAAAAAATTATATTGAATTTGCAATCTGGTGGAGGTTAGTATAGATGGACTAATAGAACAAGTCCCACACACTGCTACAAGCCGAAATATTTTTTCAGAGCTAGATGCATAAAAAAATTATATTGAATTTGCAACCTGGTGGAGGTTAATATAGATGGACTAACAGTACAAGTCCCACACACTGCTACAAGCCGAAATATTTTTTCAGAGCTAGATGCAGAAAAAAATTATATTGAATTTGCAACTTGGTGGAGGTTAGTATAGATGGACTAATAGAACAGTCACACACACTGCTACAAGCCGAAATATTTTTTCAGAGCTAGATGCAGAAATTTTTTTTATTGAATTTGCAACCTGGTGGAGGTTAGTATAGATGGACTAATAGAAAAAGTCGCACACACTGCTACAAGCCGAAATATTTTTTCAGAGCTAGATGCAGAAAAAAATTATATTGAATTTGCAACCTGGTGGAGGTTAGTATAGATGGACTAATAGAACAAGTCAAACACACTGCTACAAGCCGAAATATTTTTTCAGAGCTAGATGCAGAAAAAAATTGTATTGAAATTGCAACCTGGTGGAGGTTAGTATAGATGGACTAATAGAACAAGTCGTACACACTGCTACAAGCCGAAATATTTTTTCAGAGCTAGATGCATATAAAAATTATATTGAATTTGCAACCTGTTGGAGGTTAGTATAGATGGACTAATAGAACAAGTCCCACACACTGCTACAAGCCGAAATATTTTTTCAGAGCTAGATGCAGAATTTTTTTTTATTGAATTTGCGACCTGGTGGAGGTTAGTATAGATGATTTAATAGAATAAGTCCCACACACTGCTACAAGCCGAAATATTTTTTCAGAGCTAGATGCAGAAAAAAATTATATTGAATTTGCAACCTGGTGGAGGTTAGTATAGATGGACTAATAGAACAAGTCCCACACACTGCTACAAGCCGAAATATTTTTTCAGCGCTAGATGCAGAAAAAAATTATATTGAATTTGCAACCTGGTGGAGGTTAGTATAGATGGACTAATAGAACAAGTCCCACACACTGCTACAAGCCGCAATATTTTTTCAGAGCTAGATGCAGAAAAAAATTATATTGAATTTGCAACCTGGTGGAGGTTAGTATAGATGGACTAATAGAACCACACCCACACACTGCTACAAGCCGAAATATTTTTTCAGAGCTAGATGCAGATAAAAATTATATTGAATTTGCAACCTGGTGGAGGTTAGTATAGATGGACTAATAGAACAAGTCCCACACACTGCTACAAGCCAAAATATTTTTTCAGAGCTAGATTCAGAAAAAAATTATATTGAATTTGCAACCTCGTGGAGGTTAGTAAAGATGGACTAATAGAACAAGTCCCACACACTGCTACAAGCCGAAATATTTTTTCAGAGCTAGATGCAGATAAAAATTATATTGAATTTGCAACCTGGTGGAGGTTTTATAGATTGACTAATAGAATGATGCTATGCCCAAAAGGTTTTACTTCACTAGGTGCAGTAAAAAAATTTGTATTCTATACACAGGTGGTGTATCTTGCAACACAGATAGGCTACTCCACTGACTAACACACACTGCAATAGGCCAAAAAGGATTTGCTTTGCTAGATTTAGCCAAATGCTGTGAAAAAAACTTGCACAGCACTGGCACAGACCTGCCTGGCAAAAAGTGATAGGAACTGATGTAACCTAGCCCTGAAAAGGACTGCAATTACAATTAGTGTTTACTCCCACAACCTATCTATTTAAGAGCACAGACCTGCCTGATAAAAGTCGTAGGAAATTATGTAACCTAGTCCTCAAAAGGACTGCAATCACAACTATTCCCTACTCCCAAGCTATCTTTTGATTTGTGAGAAAATTGGCTTGAAATTAACAAAGTATAGTGCACACAGCAACAGCGGTGCCGTCTAACACGCAGCTGCAGCAGTGAAAAAATGGTGGCGACTGGGAAAATGGCTGGGTCTTAAAGGGAAAGGACATGTGACATACACTGCCAATGACACATGCCCTTGCTTGTGTGAAAAAAAGCAGTTCGCTCCGTGTGTGCGCTGCTGATACGCTGACAGATTGCACCTCCCCAATGTAAATGCGGGAAAGAGAAAAAAAAATGGAGATCTTCATTATTTATGCAGAGATCCATCCCCTGCCCCTCCCCCTGCCCCGCTGTACACTCAAACTGCGTATTAACATAAATTTTCATCATTACTGAGAAAAATTCCAGTTATGTATTTGGTGCATGAACAGTTATTGAACATAACCTCGAACTGCCGAATTTTTTTCAAATTGTTCGTGTTCGCCGAACAGCTCGAACACCGCCCTAAACAGCTCGAATTTGAGATTGGCGAACAGTTCGAGTCGAACACTGCTCATATCTAATAACAACTCCCCCTGAACTGCAAAGTGGGATGAATCTGGTGTCGGTCCCCGGCTCTTGGGCGACGGCATTACATGCAGTAACCTGGTCAAACGCCCCATTTAAGGTAAGGTCCCGATCTTGAGAAGTCCCAAAATTCTCTCTGGACACATTCAACTAAGGTAGGTTGGCCTCCTCGGTCACCATAAGAGATGAGCGGTGTTCGACTCGAACTGTTCGCCATTCTCAAATTCGAGCTGTTTTGGGCGGTGTTCGAGCTGTTCGGCGAACACGAACGATTTTAAAAAAAATTATCTGTTCGAGGTTATGTTCGATAACTGTTCGTGCACCAAAATCATAACTGGATTTTTTCTCAGTAATGCTGAAAATTAATGTTAATACGCAGTTTGAGTGTACAGCGGGGCGGGGGGAGGGGCAGGGGATGGATCTATGCATAAATAATGAAGATCTCCATTTTTTTTTCTCTTTCCCGCATTTACAGTGGGGAGGTGCAATCTGTAAGCCTATCAGCAGCGCACACACGGAGCGAACTGCTTTTTTTCACACAAGCAAGGGCATGTGTCATTGGCAGTGTATGTCACATCTCCTTGCCCTATAAGACCCAGCCATTTTCCACGTAGCCACCATTTTCTCACTGCTGCAGCTGCGTGTTAGACGGCACCGCTGTTTCTGTGTGCGCTATACTTTGAGTGTTAATTTCAAGCCAATTTTCGCACAAATCTACAGATAGCTTGGTAGTTGGGAATAGTTGTGATTGCAGTCCTTTGAGGACAAGGCTACATCATTTCCTACGACTTTTATCAGGCAGGTCTGTGCTCTTAAATAGATAGGTTGGGAGTAGGGACTAATTGTAATTGCAGTCCTTTTGAGGGCTAGGTAACATCAGTTCCTATCACTTTTTGCCAAGCAGGTCTGTGCCAGTGCTGTGCAAGTTTTTTTTACAGCATTTGGCTAAATCTAGCTAAACAAATCCTTTTTGACCTCTTGCAGTGTGTGTTAGTCAGTGGAGTCAGTGGATCTGTGCTTCAAGCTATACCACCTGTGTATAGAATACAATTTTTTTTAATGCACGTAGCCAAGTAAAACCTTTTGGGCATAGCATCATTCTCTTAGTCCATCTATACTAACCTCCACCAGGTTGCAAATTAATAATAATTTTTACCTGCATCTAGCTCTGAAAAAATATTTGGGCTTGTAGCAGTGTGTGGGACTTGTTCTATTAGTCCATCTATACTAACCTAAACCAGGTTGCAAATAAAAAATAATTTTTATCTGCATCTAGCTCTGAAAAAAATATTTTGGCTTGTAGCAGTGTGTGGTACTTGTTCTCTTAGTCCATCTATACTAACCTCCACCAGGTTGCAAATTAAAAATAATTTTTATCTGCATCAAGCTCTGAAAAAATATTTGGGCTTTTAGCAGTGTGTGTGACTTGTTCTGTTAGTCCATCTATACTGACCTCCACCAGGTTGCATATTAAAAATAATTTTTATCTTCATCTAGCTCTGTAAAAATATTTGGTCTTGTAGCAGTGTGTGGGAATTGTTCTATTAGTCCATCTATACTAACCTCCACCAGGTTGCAAATTAAAAATAATTTTTATCTGCATCTAGCTCTGAAAAAATATTTGGCCTTTTAGCAGTGTGTGGGACTTGTTCTATTTTTCCATCTATACTAACCTCCAACAGGTTGCATATTAAAAATATTTTTTATCTGCATCTAGCTCTGTAAAAATATTTGGTCTTGTAGCAGTGTGTGGGAATTGTTCTATTAGTCCATCTATACTAACCTCCACCAGGTTGCAAATTAAAAATAATTTTTATCTGCATCTAGCTCTGAAAAAATCTTTGGCCTTTTAGCAGTGTGTGGGACTTGTTCTATTAGTCCATCTATACTAACCTCCACGAGGTTGCATATTAAAAATAATTTTTATCTGCATCTAGCTCTGTAAAAATATTTGGTCTTGTAGCAGTGTGTGGGAATTGTTCTATTAGTCCATCTATACTAAACTCCACCAGGTTGCAAATTAAAAAAAAAATTATTTGCATCTAGCTCTGAAAAAATATTTGGGCCTGTAGCAGTGTGTGGGACTAGTTCTATTAGTCCATCTATACTAACGTCCACCAGATTGCAAATTAAAAAATAATTTAAATCTGCATCTAGCCCTGAAAAAATGTTTAGGCTTGTAGCAGTGTGTGGGACTTGTCTATAAGTCCATCTATACTAACCTCCACCAGGTTGCAAATTCAAAATAATTTTTATCTGCATTTAGCTCTGAAAAAATATTTGGGCTTGTAGCAGTGTGTATGGCTTGTTCTATTAGTCCATCTATACTATCCTCCACCAGGTTGCAAATTAAAAATAATTTTTAACTGCATCTAGCTCTGAAAAAATATTTCGACTTGTAGCAGTGTGTGGGACTTGTTCTATTAGTCCATCTATACTAACCTCCACCAGGTTGCAAATTCAAAATAATTTTTATCTGCATCTAGCTCTGAAAAAATATTTGGGCTTGTAGCAGTGTGTGGGACTGGTTCTATTGGTCCATCTATACTAACCTTCACCAGGTTGCAAATTCAAAATAATTTTTATCTGCATCTTGCTCTGAAAAAATATTTGGGCTTGTAGCAGTGTGTGGGACTTGTTCTATTAGTCCATCTATACTAACCTCCACCAGGTTGCAAATTAAAAATAATTTTTATCTGCATCTAGCTCTGAAAAAATATTTGGGCTTGTTGCAGTATGTGGGTCTTGTTCTATTAGTGCATCTATACTAACCTCCACCACCTGTATGTAATAAAATTGTTATACTGCATCTAACCCAGCCAATACTTTTGGGCTAATACCACAGTTTGGCCACTCAGCTCTGCTTGGTTCCCTTCCATTGTTTTTTGTGCAAAGAACTCCAGAGTTGTCAATTAGTTAACCACCAAAATGAGTGGAAAAAGGCCTGCTGCTGGTGGAAAGGGGAATAGGCGTGTTGGGAAGGGAAAAAAAGGTTGTGCCCGTGGGGTAGGTGTTAAAGCAACAGTAACATCTGCAGAAGAAAGACCATCTTCCAGCCAAACTAAGATATCTACTTCTTTTAGCGGACAATGAGATACGATCCCTTTCTTACGGCCACGCCAATCGCTGCAAATTCCAGATGAGGCACATAAACAGCAGGTGCTCCTTTAAGTGGGCTCTCCTCCACCTCAACTTCAACATCAAAAATACTCCAGTCCTCAGATGTGTCACCCCAATCGCACTTGCTTCCTCACAGCTCCCAAGTCTCCAGCTGCCCGTCTGAGTATGGGGTAGAACAGATGGTTGAGTCTGAAAAGCTGTTTACTCATACTATAGCCTGGGAATCAGAGGTCGGCTCCAGAGCTTCTGTGAATGCAGACAAGGAAATGATCTGCACTGAAGCCCAGAATCTTTATTAGTCAGATCCAGGACCAGACGCGGAAGGTTCTGACCATAATGTAGACCCTCGTTCCCAAACTGTAACTCCTGTAGGTGGAGACAATGAGGAAGACGATGATGAGATTCAAATACCCCAATTGGAGCGACAACTTTAGTTTTTTGTCAGGGCAGGAAGAGGTTGGCTCTGAGGACGACGGGTGTGATAACACACAGGGTGATGATGACGAGGTTGGAGATCCCACTTACTGTCAACCCACAGTCAGCCAGTCGATGAGGTCAGCAGAGGAGGTGGAGGAGGATGCTAGTGATGATGAGGTCAGGTTGCTCCTTCCTGGACAGAGACGTAGTACTAGAAGCACGTCAACAACTGCATCCTCAAACACAACTCTGCCTCTGACCACAAGTCGTGGTGGCTCTTCAGGTCGCATGGGTGCTAGGCCTTGCATAGCCTGAGCTTTTTTTCAGATCGATAAGGATGACGCAACTCGTGTTATCTGTAACATTTGTCAGCAAAAGCTAAGTAGAGGCCAAAAAATACATAGTGTGAGTACTTCATGCATGAACCGGCACATGGATATGAAGCATAAGTTTCAGTGGGAATCTCACTGTGCTACAATGCGGCCTAGCCGGCCGGGCCAACCACTGTCTGCCACATCTTGAGCATCCGCGGCCTCTTCATCCTCTGTGAGTGGGGGGACAGCAGTCACACCTGTTTTGGGATGCAGACCTTCCACCTCTTTACCCGCAACAGCCAGCGTGATTGGCAGGTCATCATTTTCTTTGGAGGTGGAATCACCAGCTGGTGTTCAGCGCTCTCCGACATCGATAGCACCACCTTTGGATCAAGGCAACCTAACATGTCCGCCTGCACCTTCCTCACAGACCGGCAGTTTGCCGGGGACACCCTTCTCAACCCCGTCTAAGCACAACAGTCAGCCCTCGGTCCCTCAGATGTGGACAATTAAAAGACCATTTCCTCCTAGCCATGAGAAAGATAAGAGGTTGAATTTCACCATCTGCAAGATGTTGGCTACAGAAATGCTGCATTTCTGAATGGGGGACACAGAGGATTTTCGAGACCTTATGTCCGTCGCAGTGCCCCAGTACCAGATGCCCAGTCGGCACTACTTCTCAAAGAAAGGCGTGCCTGCGCTCCACCAGCATGTCGCACACAACATCACCGATTCTTTGATAAACTCTGTGTGTGACAGGGTTCATTTCACCACAGACACTTGGACGAGTAGGCATGGACAGGGGCGTTACATGTCGCTGACAGGGCACTAGGTAACTATGGTGACAGCATGACAAGGGGCTGCTGCCCAAGTCTTGCCGTCCCCACGAGTTGTGCGTCAATCCTCTTTATCTCAAAGTTCCTCCACTGCTTCTGCCTCCTCAACCTCCTCTCCGTTCTCCACCTGCACCCAAAGTCTGTTTGGCCATGCCACAAGCTTTCTAACTGCGCAGAAGGGATCCTGCACACCTCCTTACTATGCTGGCAGCAGGACTCAAAGACATCAGGCTGTTTTTACTTTGAAATGTCTGGAAAATGTGAGTCGCACAGCTGAGGAGTTGTGTTCAGCTCTGGAGAACCAGTTTCATGAATGGTTGTCTCCACTGGACCTGAAACCAGGGAAGGCCATGTGCGACAATGCTGCAAACCTCGGTGCGGCCCTTCGCCAGGACAATGTCACACATGTGCCTTGTATGGCTCACGTGTTGAACCTGGTTGTCCAGCAATTTTTAGCCCTCTATCCCGGACTAGGTGGCCTTCTGCAGATGGCACGGTCGCTGTTTGCTCACTTCCGCCGTTCGCATCCCGCAGCTCAGCGACTTACATCTCTACAGAAGTCGTTGGGCCTGCCACTTCATCGGCTAAAATGCCATGTGCCTACCCGGTGGAATTCAACTCTGCACATGTTGCAGCGACTGTGGCAGCACCGTCAAACCCTGGTGCAATATGTTCTGACGTATAGCCTGGGCCAACAAGATCCAGAGGTGGGTCAAATCACGCTGGAGGAGTGGTCTCAGATCAGGGACCTATGCACCCTTCTGCACAGTTTTGAAATGGCTACGAAGATGTTTAGTAGAGATGAACGTTGTTCGACTCGAACTGTTCGCAAATCTCAAATTCGAGCTGTTTTGGGCAGTGTTCGAGCCGTTCGGCGAGCACGAACGATTTGAGAAAAATTCGGCTGTTCGAGGTTATGTTCGATAACTGTTCGTGCACCAAAAACATAACTGGATTTTTTCTCAGTAATGATGAAAATTAATGTTAATATGCAGTTTGAGTGTACAGCGGGGCGGGGGGAGGGGCAGGGGATGGATCTCTGCAGGAATAATGAGGATCTCCATTTTTTTTTCTCTTTCCCGCATTTACAGTAGGGAGGTGCAATCTGTCAGCCTATCAGCAGCGCACACACGGAGCGAAGTGCTTATTTTCACACAAGCAAGGGCATGTGTCATTGGCAGTGTATGTCACATGTCTTTGCCCTATAAGACCAAGCCATTTTCCCCGTCGCCACCATTTTCTCACTGCTGCAGCTGCTTGTTAGACAGCACCACTTTTGCTGTGTGCGCTATACCTTGTTAATTTCAAGCCAATTTTCGCACAAATCTACAGATAGCTTGGGAGTAGGGAATAGTTGTGATTGCAGTCCTTTTAAGGACTAGGTTACAGCATTTCCTACGACTTTTATCAGGCTGGTCTGTGCTCTTAAATAGATAGGTTGTGGGAGTAAAGACTAAATGTAATTGCAGTCCTTTTCAGGACTAAGTTACATCAGTTCCTATCAGTTTTTGCCAGGCAGGTCTGTGCCAGTGCTGTGCAAGTTTTTTTCACAGCATTTGGCTGAATCTAGCAAAGCTAATCCTTTTTGGCCTATTGCAGAGAGTGTTAGTCAGTGGAGTAGCCTATCTGTGTTGCAAGCTACACCACCCGTGTATAGAATACCAATTTTTTTACTGCACCTAGTGAAGTAAAACCTTTTGGGCATAGCATCAATCTATTAGTCCATCTATACTGACCTCCATAAGGTTGCAAATTGAATATAATTTTTTTCTGCATCTAGTTCTGAAAAAATATTTGTCCTTCTACCAGTGTGTGGGACTTGTTCTACTAGTCCATCTAAACTGACCTCCATCAGGTTGCAAATTCAAAATATTTTTTTGTCTGCATCTAGCTCTGAAAAAATATTTGTCCTTCTACCAGTGTGTGGGACTTGTTCTACTAGTCCATCTAAACTGACCTCCATCAGGTTGCAAATTCAAAATATTTTTTTGTCTGCATCTAGCTCTGAAAAAATATTTGGCCTTCTAGCAGTGTGTGGGACTTGGTCTATTAGTCCATCTATACTGACCTCCATCAGGTTGCAAATTAAAAATAATTTTTATCTGCATCTAGCTTTGAAAAAATATTTGGGCTTTTAGCAGTATGTGGGACTTGCTCTATTAGTCCATCTATACTGACCTCCATCAGGTTGCAAATTAAAAATAATTTTTATCTGCATCTAGCGCTGAAAAAATATTTGGCCTTCTAGCAGTGTGTGGGACTTGTTCTATTAGTCCATTTATACTGACCTCCATCAGGTTGCAAATTAAAAATAATTTTTTATCTGCATCTAGCTCTGAAAAAATATTTGGCCTTATAGCAGTGTGTGGGACTTGTTCTATTAGTCCATCTATACTGACCTCCATCAGGTTGCAAATTGAATAAAAAATTTTTCTGCTTCAAGCTCTGAAAAAATATTTGTCCTTCTAGCAGTGTGTGGGACGTGTTCTACTAGTCCATCTATACTGACCTCCATCAGGTTGCAAATTAAAAATAATTTTTTGTCTGCAACTAGCTCTGAAAAAATATTTGGGCTTCTAGCAGTGTGTGGGACTTGTTCTAACAGTCCATCTATACTGACCTCCATCAGGTTGCAAATTAAAAATATTTTTTTGTCTGCATCTAGCTCTGAAAAAATATTTGGCCTTCTAGCAGTGTGTGGGACTTGTTCTATTAGTCCATCTTTACTGACCTCCATCAGGTTGCAAATTGAATATAATTTTAATTCTGCTTCAAGCTCTGAAAAAATATTTGTCCTTCTAGCAGTGTGTGGGACGTGTTCTACTAGTCCATCTATACTGACCTCCATCAGGTTGCAAATTAAAAATAATTTTTTGTCTGCAACTAGCTCTGAAAAAATATTTGGGCTTCTAGCAGTGTGTGGGACTTGTTCTAACAGTCCATCTATACTGACCTCCATCAGGTTGCAAATTAAAAATATTTTTTTGTCTGCATCTAGCTCTGAAAAAATATTTGGCCTTCTAGCAGTGTGTGGGACTTTGTCTATTAGTCCATCTTTACTGACCTCCATCACGTTGCAAATTAAAATTATTTTTTTGTCTGCATCTAGCTCTGAAAAAATATTTGGCCTTCTAGCAGTGGGTGGGGCTTGTTCTATTAGTCCATCTATACTGACCTCCATCAGGTTGCAAATTAAAAATATTTTTTTGTCTGCATCTAGCTCTGAAAAAATATTTGGCCTTCTAGCAGTGTGTGGGACTTTGTCTATTAGTCCATCTTTACTGACCTCCATCAGGTTGCAAATTCAAATTAATTTTTTGCCTGCATCTAGCTCTGAAAAAATATTTGGCCTTCTAGCAGTGTGTGAGACTTGTTCTATTAGTCCATCTATACTGACCTCCATCAGGTTGCAAGCTGAATATAATTTTTTTCTGCATCTACCTCTGAAAAAATATTTGGGCTTCTAGCAGTGTGTGGGACTTGTTTTATTAGTCCATCTATACTGACCTCCATCAGGTTGCAAATTAAAAATAATTTTTATCTGCATCTAGCTCTGAAAAAATATTTGGCCTTCTAGCAGTGTGTGGGACTTGTTCTATTAGTCCATCTATACTGACCTCCATCAGGTTGCAAACTGAATATAATTTTTTTCTGCATCTACCTCTGAAAAAATATTTGGGCTTCTAGAAGTGTGTGGGACTTGTTTTATTAGTCCATCTATACTGACCTCCATCAGGATGCAAATTAAAAATAATTTTTTGTCTGCAACTAGCTCTGAAAAAATATTTGGCCTTCTAGCAGTGTGTGGGACTTGTTCGATTAGTCCATCTATACTGACCTCCATCAGGTTGCAAATTAAAAATAATTTTTATCTGCATCTAGCTCTGAAAAAATATTTTCGCTTCTAGCAGTGTGTGGGACTTGTTCTGTTAGTCCATCTATACTGACCTCCATCAGGTTGCAAATTAAAAATAATTTTTATCTGCATCTAGCTCTGAAAAAACATTTGGCCTTCTAGCAGTGTGTGGGACTAGTTCTATTAGTCCATCTATACTGACCTCCATCAGGTTGAAAACTGAATACAATTTTTTTCTGCATCTACCTCTGAAAAAATATTTGGGCTTCTAGCAGTGTGTGGGACTTTTTTTATTAGTCCATCTATACTGACCTCCATCAGGTTGCAAATTAAAAATTATTTTTATCTGCATCTAGCTCTGAAAAAATATTTGGCCTTCTAGCAGTGTGTGGGACTTGTTCTATTAGTCCATCTATACTGACCTCAATCAGGTTGCAAACTGAATATCATTTTTTTCTGCATCTACCTCTGAAAAAATATTTGGGCTTCTAGCAGTGTGTGGGATTTGTTTTATTAGTCCATCTATACTGACCTCCATCAGGTTGCAAATTAAAAATAATTTTTATCTGCATCTAGCTCTGAAAAAATATTTGGCCTTCTAGCAGTGTGTGGGACTTGTTCTATTAGTCCATCTATACTGACCTCCATCAGGTTGCAAACTGAATATAATTTTTTTCTTCATCTACTTCTGAAAAAATATTTGGGCTTCTAGAAGTGTGTGGGACTTGTTTTATTAGTCCATCTATACTGACCTCCATCATGTTGCAAATTAAAAATAATTTTTTGTCTGCAACTAGATCTGAAAAAATATTTGGCCTTCTAGCAGTGTGTGAGACTTTGTCTATTATTCCATCTATACTGACCTCCATCAGGTTGCAAATTAAAAATATTTTTTTGTCTGCATCTTGCTCTGAAAAAATATTTGGCCTTATAGCAGTGTGTGGGACTTGTTCTATTAGTCCATCTATACTGACCTCCATCAGGTTGCAAATTGAATACAATTTTTTTCTGCTTCAAGCTCTGAAAAAATATTTGTCCTTCTAGCAGTGTGTGGGACGTGTTCTACTAGTCCATCTATACTGACCTCCATCAGGTTGCAAATTAAAAATAATTTTTTGTCTGCAACTAGCTCTGAAAAAATATTTGGGCTTCTAGCAGTGTGTGGGACTTGTTCTAACAGTCCATCTATATTGACCTCCATCAGGTTGCAAATTAAAAATATTTTTTTGTCTGCATCTAGCTCTGAAAAAATATTTGGCCTTCTAGCAGTGTGTGGGACTTTGTCTATTAGTCCATCTTTACTGACCTCCATCAGGTTGCAAATTGAATATAATTTTAATTCTGCTTCAAGCTCTGAAAAAATATTTGTCCTTCTAGCAGTGTGTGGGACGTGTTCTACTAGTCCATCTATACTGACCTCCATCAGGTTGCAAATTAAAAATAATTTTTTGTCTGCAACTAGCTCTGAAAAAATATTTGGGCTTCTAGCAGTGTGTGGGACTTGTTCTAACAGTCCATCTATACTGACCTCCATCAGGTTGCAAATTAAAAATATTTTTTTGTCTGCATCTAGCTCTGAAAAAATATTTGGCCTTCTAGCAGTGTGTGGGACTTTGTCTATTAGTCCATCTTTACTGACCTCCATCACGTTGCAAATTAAAATTATTTTTTTGTCTGCATCTAGCTCTGAAAAAATATTTGGCCTTCTAGCAGTGGGTGGGGCTTGTTCTATTAGTCCATCTATACTGACCTCCATCAGGTTGCAAATTAAAAATAATTTTTTGTCTGCATCTAGCTCTGAAAAAATATTTGGCCTTCTAGCAGTGTGTGGGACTTGTTCTATTAGTCCATCTATACTGACCTCCATCAGGTTGCAAACTGAATACAATTTTTTTCTGTATCTAGCTCTGAAAAAATATTTGTCCTTCTAGCAGTGTGTGGGACTTGTTCTACTAGTCCATCTATACTGACCTCCATCAGGTTGCAAATTCAAATTAATTTTTTGCCTGCATCTAGCTCTGAAAAAATATTTGGCCTTCTAGCAGTGTGTGAGACTTGTTCTATTAGTCCATCTATACTGACCTCCATCAGGTTGCAAGCTGAATATAATTTTTTTCTGCATCTACCTCTGAAAAAATATTTGGGCTTCTAGCAGTGTGTGGGACTTGTTTTATTAGTCCATCTATACTGACCTTCATCAGGTTGCAAATTAAAAATAATTTTTATCTGCATCTAGCTCTGAAAAAATATTTGGCCTTCTAGCAGTGTGTGGGACTTGTTCTAACAGTCCATCTATACTTACCTCCATCAGGTTGCAAATCAAAAATATTTTTTTGTCTGCATCTGGCTCTGAAAAAATATTTGGCCTTCTAGCAGTGTGTGGGACTTTGTCTATTAGTCCATCTATACTGACCTCCATCAGGTTGCAAATTAAAAATATTTTTTGTCTGCATCTAGCTCTGAAAAAATATTTGGGCTTCTAGCAGTGTGTGGGACTTGTTCGATTAGTCCATCTATACTGACCTCCATCAGGTTGCAAATTAAAAATAATTTTTATCTGCATCTAGCTCTGAAAAAATATTTTCGCTTCTAGCAGTGTGTGGGACTTGTTCTGTTAGTCCATCTATACTGACCTCCATCAGGTTGCAAATTAAAAATAATTTTTATCTGCATCTAGCTCTGAAAAAACATTTGGCCTTCTAGCAGTGTGTGGGACTAGTTCTATTAGTCCATCTATACTGACCTCCATCAGGTTGAAAACTGAATACAATTTTTTTCTGCATCTACCTCTGAAAAAATATTTGGGCTTCTAGCAGTGTGTGGGACTTGTTTTATTAGTCCATCTATACTGACCTCCATCAGGTTGCAAATTAAAAATTATTTTTATCTGCATCTAGCTCTGAAAAAATATTTGGCCTTCTAGCAGTGTGTGGGACTTGTTCTATTAGTCCATCTATACTGACCTCAATCAGGTTGCAAACTGAATATCATTTTTTTCTGCATCTACCTCTGAAAAAATATTTGGGCTTCTAGCAGTGTGTGGGATTTGTTTTATTAGTCCATCTATACTGACCTCCATCAGGTTGCAAATTAAAAATAATTTTTATCTGCATCTAGCTCTGAAAAAATATTTGGCCTTCTAGCAGTGTGTGGGACTTGTTCTATTAGTCCATCTATACTGACCTCCATCAGGTTGCAAACTGAATATAATTTTTTTCTTCATCTACCTCTGAAAAAATATTTGGGCTTCTAGAAGTGTGTGGGACTTGTTTTATTAGTCCATCTATACTGACCTCCATCATGTTGCAAATTAAAAATAATTTTTTGTCTGCAACTAGATCTGAAAAAATATTTGGCCTTCTAGCAGTGTGTGAGACTTTGTCTATTATTCCATCTATACTGACCTCCATCAGGTTGCAAATTAAAAATATTTTTTTGTCTGCATCTTGCTCTGAAAAAATATTTGGCCTTCTAGCAGTGTGTGGGACTTGTTCAATTAGTCCATCTATACTGACCTCCATCAGGTTGCAAATTAAAATTAATTTTTATCTGCATCTAGCTCTGAAAAAATATTTGGACTTCTCGCAATGTGTGGGACTTGTTCTATTAGTCCATCTATACTGACCTCCATCAGGTTGCAAATTAAAAATAATTTTTATCTGCATCTAGCTCTGAAAAAAAATTTGGCCTTCTAGCAGTGTGTGGGACTTGTTCTATTAGTCCATCTATACTGACCTCCATCAGGTTGAAAACTGAATATAATTTTTTTCTGCATCTACCTCTGAAAAAATATTTGGGCTTCGAGCAGTGTGTGGGACTTGTTCTATTAGTCCATCTATACTGACCTCCATCAGGTTGCAAACTGAATATAATTTTTTTATGCATCTACCTCTGAAAAAATATTTGGGCTTCTAGCTGTGTGTGGGACTTGTTCTATTCGTCCATCTATACTGACCTACATCAGGTTGCAAATTGAATATAATTTTTTTCTGCATCTAATCCAGCCAATAGTTTTGGCCTAATACCACAGTTTGGCCACTCAGCTCTGCTCGGTTCCCATCCATTGTTTTTTTGTGCAAACAACTCCAGAGTTGTGAATTAGTTAACCACCAAAATGAGTGGAAAAAGGCCTGCTGCTGGTGGAAAGGGGAATAGGCGTGTTGGGAAGGGGAAAAAAGGTTGTGTCAGTGGGGTAGGTGTTAAAGCAACCCTAACATCTGCAGAAGAAAGACTATCTTCCAGCCAAACTAAAATGTCTACTTCTTTTAGCGGACAATGTGATAAGATCCCTTTTTACGGCCACGCCAATCGCTACAAATTCCTGATGAGTCACAAAAACAGCAGGTGCTTCAACGGATATCAAGTGTTCCTTTAAGTGGGCTCTCCTCCACATCAACTTCAACATCACAAATACTCCAGTCCTCAAAGTTGTCACCCCAATCGCACTTGCTTCCTCACAGCTCCCAAATCTCCAGCTGCCCTTCTGAGTATGAGGTAGAACAGATGGTTGAGTCTGCAGAGCTGTTTACTCATACTATAGCCTGGGAATCAGAGGTTGGCTCCAGCGCTTCTGTGAATCCAGTCGAGGAAATGATCTGCACTGATGCCCAGAATCTTTATGAGTCGGATCCAGGACCAGACGCAGAAGGTTCTGACCATAATGTAGACCCTCATTCCCAAACTGTAACTCCTGTTGGTGGAGACAATGAGGAAGACGATGATAAGACTCAAATACCTGATTGGAGCGACAACTTTAGTTTTTTGTCAGGGCAGGAACAGGTTGGCTCTGAGGACGACGGGTGTGATAACGCACAGGGTGATGATGATGAGGTTGGAGATCCCACTTACTGTCAACCCATAGTCAGCCAAGCGATGAGGTCAGCAGAGGAGGTGAAGGAGAATGCTAGTAACGGCGAGGTCAGGTTGCGCCTTCCTGGACAGAGACGTAGTACTGGAAGCACGTCAACATCTGCATCCTCAAACACAACTTTGCCTCTCACCACAAGTCGTGGTGGCTCTTCAGGTCGCATGGTTGCTAAGCCTTGCATAGCCTGGGCATTTTTTCAGATCGATAAAGATGACCCAACTCATGTTATCTGTAACATTTGTCAGCAAAAGCTAAGTAGAGGCCAAAAAATGCAGAGTTTGAGTACTTCATGCATGAACCGGCACATGGACATGAAGCATAAGTTGCAGTGGGAAGCTCACTGTGCTACAATGCGGCCTAGCCGGCCGGGCCAACCACCGTCTGCCATATCTTGTGCATCCGCGGCCTCTTCATCCTCTGTGACTGGGGGGACAGCAGTCACACCTGTTTTGGGGCGCAGACCTGCCACCACTTTACACGCAACAGCCAGCGTGATTGGCAGGTCATCATTTTCTTTGGAGGTGGTAACACCAGCTGGTGTTGAGCGCTGTCCGACATCGATAGCACCACCTTTGGATCAAGGCAACCTAACATGTCTGCCTGCATCTTCCTCACAGACCGGCAGTTTGCCGGGGACACCCTTATCAACCCCGTCTAAGCACAATAGCCAGCCCTCGGTCCCTCAGATGTGGACAAGTAAAAGACCATTTCCTCCTAGCCATGAGAAAGCTAAGAGTTTGAATTTCACCATCTGCAAGCTCTTGGCTACAGAAATGCTGCCTTTCCGCCTGGTGGACACAGAGGATTTTCGAGACCTTATGTCCGTCGCAGTGCCCCAGTACCAGATGCCCAGTCGGCACTACTTCTCAAAGAAAGGTGTGCCTGCGCTCCACCAGCATGTCGCACACAACATCACCGCTTCTTTGAGAAACTCTGTGTGTGACAGGGTGCATTTCACCACAGACACTTGGACGAGTAGGCATGGACAGGGGCGTTACATGTCGCTGACTGGGCACTGGGTAACTATGGTGACAGCAGGACAAGGGGCTGCTGTCCAAGTCTTGCCGTCCCCACGAGTTGTGCGTCAATCCTCTTTATCTCAAAGTTCCTCCACTGCTTCTGGCTCCTCAACCTCCTCTCCGTCCTCCACCTGCACCCAAAGCCTGTCTGGTCATGCCACAAGCTTTCTAACTGCGCAGAAGGGATCCTGCACACCTCCTTACTATGCTGGCAGTAGGACTCAACGTCATTAGGCGTATTTTACATTGAAATGTCTGGGAAATGTGAGTCACACAGCTGAGGAGTTGTGGTCAGCTCTGGAGAACAAATTTCATGAATGGTTGTCTCCACTGGACCAGAAACCAGGGAAAGCCGTGTGCGACAATGCTGCAAAACTGGGTGCGGCCCTTCGCCGGGGCAATGTCACACACGTGCCTTGTATGGCTCACGTGTTGAACCTGGTTGTCCAGCAATTTTTAGCCAACTATCCCTGACTAGATGGCCTTCTGCAGAGGGCACGGTCGCTGTGTGCTCACTTCCGCCGTTCGCATCCCGCAGCTCAGCGACTTACATCTCTACAGAAGTCGTTGGGCCTGCCACTTCACCGGCTAAAATGCGATGTGCCTACCCGGTAGAATTCAACTCTGCACATGTTGCAGCGACTGTGGCAGCACCGACAAGCCCTGGTGCAATACGTTCTGACGTATAGCCTGGGCCAACGAGATCCAGAGGTGGGGCAAATCACGCTGGAGGAGTGGTCTCAGATCAGGGACCTATACACCCTTCTGCATAGTTTTGAAATGGCGACGAAGATGTTTAGTGCTGACGATGCCATTATCAGCATGAGTATTCCAGTGATTTACATGCTAAACAGAATTCGGAGTCAGGTGGTGGCACAAGAGGAGGTGGAGGAAGTAGAGGAGGAGGAGTTGTATGCGGAAGGGCTAACATCTGCAAGGTCCAGAGGGTCGGCAGCACCAAGGCGGCAGGCATGTGAGGGTGGGTGAGATGGTGTTACCAGGGCGCATGGTAGCAGCCAAGCTAGTGAGGAAGGTGCAGGAGCCCAGGAAGAAGTGGAGGACGAACTGATGGAAGACTCATCAGATGAGGGAAACCTTGATCACGTTTCTGTTGCGCGAGGTTGGTGGGAGAGGGCAGAGGAAGGAAGCATGATTGTTACCTCACCACCAACACAACAGGGACTTGGTGCTCCTGGATGCGCAAGACACATGAGTGCCTTCTTGCTGCACTACCTGCAACATGACCCTCAAATTGTGAGAATTAGAAATAGTCCTGACTACTGGGTTGCCACACTGTTAGATCCCCGGTACAAAAGTAAATTTGCAGAAATTATTCCTGCCATAGAAAGGGATGCACGCATGCAGGAGTATCAGCAGAGACTATTGCAGAATCTTACATGTGCTTTTCCACAAAACACCAGTCGTGCACATAGTGTATCTCACAGTTCCAACTTGCCAACCGTGGGACCGTCGAGTGTTCAGCACTCAAAACATAACAGAAACACAGTATCTGCTGGTAACATCAATTTTGCGGAATCATTTCAAAACTTCTTTAGCCCATCCTTTGGAAGGCCACAAGAGACAAGAAGCCTGACACATAGTCAACGCCTACAGACGATGGTGCAGGAGTATCTCTAAGTAAACATTGAAGCCATGACTGTGTCACTGGACCCTTGCTCTTTTTTGGCTTCCAATCTGGATAAATGGCCGGAGCTTGCCACTTACGCCTTGGAGATCTTGTCATGCCCCTAAGCCAGCGTTCTGTCTGAACGTGTGTTCAGCGCTGCTGGTGGTGTGCTGACAGATAAGCGCACTCGGCTCTCCACTGATAATGTAGACAGACTCACGTTCATAAAGATGAACAAATCATGGATCCGAAATGACTTTACTACCCCTGTGTCATCCTGGGGAGAGTAAAAGCTTGATGATTTGTTAAAATCACCTCACCAACCGTTTTAAGCTTTCAAATTACTAATCATGTTTATCTGTATCTTGGCTGGAAAATAATTTGGGCCTTGTAGCAGTTTGCAGTACTGATTCTATTAGGCCATCTATACTAAGCTCCACCAGCTTTCAAATTAATAATAATTTTTAGCTGCATCTAGCCCGGAAAATAATTTTGGTGCTCTTAGATGCGCCAGACACATGAGTGCCTTCTTGCTGCACTACCTGCAACATGACCCTCAGATTGTCAGAATTCGAAATAATCCTGACTACTGGGTTGCCACACTCTTAGATCCCCCACACTCTTCGATCAACCTTTTCATTTTAATAAAAAACAAAAATATGGTCATTTTTGAAATTTTAAGCATCAGCAGGATATTAGAAACTGAAATCAAACAGTTTTCAACACAAAACTTTATTCTAGGTGATGTTACATTTGCACATAGGACCCCTTGTTCAAAAGGAGCTTCTGAACTCTCTCTTCCATTGAATTTGTCAGGTTTTGGATGGTTTCTGCTTCAATTGCTTTGCATGAGGACAGAATACCCTCCCAGAGCTGTTGCTTAGATGTGAACTGCCTCCCGCCATCATAGACACTCCTTTTGATGATTCTCCAGAGGTTGTGAATGGGGTTGAGGTCAGGGGAGCATGGGGGTCACACCAAAAGTTTGTCCCCTTTTATGCCCATATCAGCCAGATATGCAGATGTGTTATGTGCAGCATGAGATGGTGCATTATCATGCATGAAAATGATCTTGCTGCGGAATACACGGTTCTTCTTCTTGAACCATGGCAGGAAGTGCTGTTTGAGAAACTCCACATACATTATTTAGTTCATCTTTACCCCTTCAGGGATCCTAAAGCGGCCGACAATCTCTCTCCCCATGATTCCAGCCCAAAAAATTACTCCACCTCCTCCTTGTTGGCGCCGTCGCCATGTTTGCATGGGGTGTCCATAAACCAGCCATCCTCCACTCCATCCATCTGGACCATCGAGCGTTGCACGGCACTCATCGGTGAACAAAACAGTTTTGAAGTCAGTCTTCATGTATTGTTTGGCCTACTGGAGCCGTTTCTGCTGTACAGTGGATAGAGGAGGTCGACAGGATGGCTTACGCACAGATGCAAACCTCTGAAGGACCCTGCATCTTGTTGTTCGGGGGACATTGGAGGCAAAACTTGTCTGCTGCTATGACAAGGCTTTTTTGCCGCTGCTCTTTTAACCTGACGTAATTGCCTGTAGGAAAGGGTCCTCAATTTTCCATTATCAGCACGCACACGTGTGTACTGTGAATCAGCTACATACTTCTTGATTGTGCGATGATCAGGATGAAGTGTCTTGGCAATGTTGATTGTAGTCATGCCTTGACCTAAACACTCCACAATTTGTTGCTTCTCAGCAGCCGACACATCCTTTTTCTTTCCCATTTTGGCAGAAAATGTAAGCTGCTTAATAATGTGGGACAGCCTTCTTAAGTAGTCTTGCCTTTCATTGGACACAACTGCCAAACTAATTAGCACAGGTGTCTGCTATTGCTTACAGTGATATAAAGAGCCCTGACACACATCACCATCAATGAGTTTAACTGACAAACAAAAAAATTCTTACCTTATCACTGCAAAACACTTTTTGCATAATAATTTGGAACACAGTGTACATGTGCTTTTTCACAAAACACCAGTGGTTCACGTAGTGAATCTTACAGTTCTAACTTGCCAACCGTGGTCTGTATGGAGTTGTTCAATAAAGGGCCCAAAATTAAGATAACATAGACGGGAGAGGTCTCTATGAATACGAATTCCTAAGTATTTGATACCCTGTGAGGGCCAGGCAAAGGGAAAGTTGGACTGGATGGAATCCTGTTTGTATTTTGGGAGGGAGACATCGAGGGCCTCAGACTTCGCTGCATTGATTTTAAAATTTGACCATGTAACAAAGTGATCTATTTCAGCCATAACAGCAGGGATGGATATATGTGATTTAGTGATACATACTACGACATCGTCAGCACTTGTACTCGGTGCCTCCCACCTCAATCCACCTAATATTGGGGTTATGGCGAATTGATGAGAGCAGGTGCTCCGTCACTAGGATGTATAAGAGAGGGGACAGAGGACATCCCTGCCTTGTCCCATTGGTGATTATGAAAGGTGATGAAAATGTTCCATTTATCTTCAGCCTAGCTGATGTATTGCGATACATGGCTGTGATTTTGGCTATAAAAAGGTCTCCTAGACCCCTACCCCAAGCTTTTTAAGAGAATAATATATGGCGTGCCAGGAGACTCTATGGAATGCTTTCTCAGCATCCAACGAGAGTATCTAATTACAAATTTTGAACTGCATCTAGCCCAGGAAATACTTTGTGCCTAGTAGCAGTGTCTGCTAGTCAGCGGATTATCCCAGCTGTTAAGCAAGCTACACCACCTGTAGTTTGAACTCTTAATTTTTTCAAAGGAAATGCTTCGGGCCACCGGGACACTCAGTGAAGAGCATCGGGAGGCACCCCAAGGCACAGGGGCTGGGACTGACGGTAGGACGCCGTGCGGAGGACCGCCAAGATCGATCCTTATAAAAGCTTTTTAAGTGCAGCAGCTTTAGTGGATGCTACTGGAGCTGGAATTCCCGCAGTTGCTGGCATCAGACTTGCCCTCCATTAGATCCTTGTAAAAGGATTTAAAGTGCACTCATTCAAATTAGAGAGACAATTTAAATTAAAAAGCTTAGACCTGCCTCCACCGCAGGGGGGCTCGCTCGACCCACCAGCGGACAGTCACCAGTATTGGGAGAGGGGGGCTGGCCGTCAGGGTCCACCGCAGCTCTAGCACAAACCTGGCGACACGGAGGTCGCACGGGTAGAAACGGACTGGCCGTGTCGGCTTCGCACTTTTTTGGTTTTAGAAGGGCATGACATGCCTATATCTGTGTCTCCCCCTCCTTTTACTCCTCCACCTCTTTTCTTTTTGCATGACTATATGTACTTGTCACTTTTCCATGTGGTAGTTGTGTCTTCTGAGCAGTTTGTCAGCTTTTGGACACCTTTGAAGTGTTTTCTATGTGTTTTCTATGTGTTCCTATGTGTTTTTGTATGCCTGCCATTGGTTCTAATGGTGTTCGAAGGTGTTCGACGAACAGTTCGACGAACAGTTCGACGAACATACGGGAGTTCGACGAACCGAACCGAACTCGAACACTACAGGGGTGGCTCAACACTAGCCACCATGATGCCCTCATCGCCAGCAAGGACGCACAGTGGGAACTCATCCACCTAAGACTTCGTTGGGTGTTCTTCTCCAGGGACCTGGTTTTTACCAACTCTACGTAGTCTGGCTCCCTTCCTCCACAAGTCCCAAAACAGAGAAAAATCACTGCCCAGTATGATGGGATGTATCAGGTCCTTAATGTTGATGAGCGAACGTGCTAGCCACTGCTCAGTACTGGCCTGAGCATCACTGTGCTCGACAACATCGGAAGGAGTATTTCCGGGTTGCTCGAGCAGAAACTTGGGTTCCCTCCCTGCATGTTTGGTGCTCTTTAGAGAGCCAATGAACATGCATTGATTGCCTGCCACGCACTGTAAAGCTGTAGCCATGTTGGTAGTGGGCATTACAGTGATTGGCTGGCCGCACAGCATCATAAGGTCTATATAGGACCTGACACGGCTATGCTCATCACAGTCTACCCTGTAAACAGGCAGAGTAGGGAGAGGTGCTTCTGAGTCAGGGAGTGATTTGCTTGTTTATAGTTAGTATAGGTATTTCGCAATATATACAGTATGTATATATATATATATATATATATATATATCTTTCTGAACTAATAGTCGTTCTGAGGACTTATCCAGCTGCATATATTCAGTGGTGATAGCAGGAGTTAGGCAGTCAGGCAGTGTATGTGGCAGACTGCAGTGCATTTAGTGCAAGAGAGTCCATTGAAAGTCCTGTTAGTATATGTATTCTACTATATATATATATATATATATATATATATATATCCATCTGAACTGACAGTCCTTCTGAGGACTAATCCAGCTGCATATAATCACTGTTAGGCAGGCAGGCAGGCGGACTGCAGTGCATATAGCACAAGAGGGTCCATTGAACGTCCTGTCTGCTGCTGCGGTAATAATTAAAGATATTTGTAGACATAGCCCCAGATATCAGGGGCCACGGCAATTTTTTTTTATCTTAATCCTGGTTATTTGCCTAAAAATCTATAAAGAGTACACCATTTTACTTCTCCATTTGCTTGTTAGCATTGCAGAATACAGCCAGATCTGTTCCATATTTCAGTGATAAAAATCCAGAAATTTGAACTGAACGTGGAAAATATTGGCCTCCTTTTCCATTCTGTTGCAGTGTGTCGGTCAAGCTATTCACACTAGGTGTCTATGTAGAATAGTATTAGTACATTACAGGCCTGCTATTTAAAACCGTGGTTCTCTGTCAGACTTATCACCTATAAGAGTGTTCCAAAATCAGCTATTTCTTCTTTTTCATTTAGTTGCAGTGTCGGTCAAGCTATTCACACTACCTGTCTGTGAAGAATATTATTAGTAAATTACAGGCATGCTATTTAAAACTGTGGTTCTCTGTCAGACTTATCACCTATAAGAGTGTTCCAAAATCAGCCGTTCATTCCATTTTTGTTTCATTGCAGTGTGTCAGTCAAGCTATTCACACTAGGTATCTGTGAAGAATAGTATTAGTAAAGAGGCCTGCTATTTAAAATCGTGGTTCTCTGTCAGACGTAACACATATAACTGCATTCCAAAATCAGCCATTTCTCGTGAATGTGGAAAATATTGTCCCCCATTTAAAATGGGCAAGGTGCGTGGCAATGGTTGGGGAAGAGGCTGTGATGGTGCATGCAGAGGCTGATGTCGAGGACCTGGCCGTGGGCAAGCAAAATTGTGAAACAAAAAACACCCACATGTTCACGCCCGACCTTCCTGTCCCAATTCCTAGGGGACCGCAGCACACCACTATTGAACCCAGAACAGTGTCAAAAGGTTGTTGGTTGGATAGCGGATAATGCTTCCAGTCACTTTGCCACCACCACCGCCATGCTGTCTTCCACACGGTCAAGTCTCAGTAGCCGTGAGTCTGGACTGCATAATCTTCACCCTGATCCTCCTTCCTCCCACCATGCCAAGTGCCCGGAGACAACTGATCCCACACTTGGACACTCAGAATAGCTGTTCACTTTTTCATTTATAGATTCGAGCCTCTCGCCCGGTCCACTTGAAGCGGGGCAAGAGGAGATTGCATGTAGAGATGCGCAAATACCTGAGCAGCCATGGTCACATGAAGGTGACGGTGGGAAGGTGTCACAAGAGGTGGACGATGATGAGACACAATTGCCAGAAAGTCAGGAGGAGGACCAAGGTACGAAAGTGGAAGACGAGGTGGTGGATGATATAGTAACTAACCCAAACTTGCTGGAGGACATGCAGAGCAAAGACAGTAGCATACAGAGGGAGGGAGGCAAAGCGCCCCAACAGGCAGGAAAAAGCAGTGTGGTGGCCGCTGAAAGAAGGCAGGCAACCATTCCCCGCCACACCAGCACGAAGGAAGTTGCCAGTACAACTGTGAGGTCTTTCCTAGAGATGAGCGGTGTTCGACATGAACTGTTCGCCAATCTCAAATACGAGCTGTTTTGGGCGGTGTTCGAGCCGTTCGGCGAACACGAACGATTTGAAAAAAATTCGGCTGTTCGAGGTTATGTTCGATAACTGTTCGTGCACCAAAATCATAACTAGATTTTTTCTCAGTAATGATGAAAATTAATGTTAATACGCAGTTTGGGTGTACAGCGCAGCGGGGGGAGGGGCAGGGGATGGATCTCTGCAGGAATAATGAAGATCTCCATTTTTTTTTTCTCTTTCCCACATTTACAGTGGGGAGGTGCAATCTGTCAGCCTATCAGCAGCGCACACACGGTGCGAAGTGCTTTATTTCACACAAGCAAGGGCATGTGTCATTGGCAGTGTATGTCACATGTCCTTGCCCTATAAGACCCAGCCATTTTCCCCGTCGCCACCATTTTCTCACTACTGCAGCTGCGTGTTAGACAGCAACGTTGATGCTGTATGCGCTATACCTTGTTAATTTCAAGCCAATTTTTGCACAAATCTACAGATAGCTTGGGAGTAGGGAATAGTTGTGATTGCAGTCCTTTTAAGGACTAGGTTACAGCATTTCCTATGACTTTTATCAGACAGGTCTGTGCTCTTAAATAGATAGGTTGGGAGTAAAGACTAATTGTAATTGCAGTCCTTTTCAGGACTAAGTTAGATCAGTTAGTATCAATTTTTGCCAGGCAGGTCTGTGCCAGTGCTGTGCAAGTTTTTTTCACATCATTTGGCTAAATGTAGCAAAGCTAATCCTTTTTGGCCTATTGCAGAGTGTGTTAGTCAGTGGAGTAGCCTATCTGTGTTGCAACATACACCACCTGTGTATAGAATACCAATTATTTACTGCACCTAGTGAAGTAAAACCTTTTGGGCATAGCATCATTCTATTAGTCCATCTATACTGACCTCCATAAGTTTGCAAATTGAATATAATTTTTTTATGCATCTTCCTCTGAAAAAATATTTGGGTTTCTAGCTGTGTGTGGGACTTGTTCTATTAGTCCATCTATACTGACCTCCATCAGGATGCAAATTGAATATATTTTTTTTCTGCATCTAGCTCTGAAAAAATATTTGGCCTTCTAGCAGTGTGTGGGACTTGTTCTATTAGTCCACCTATACTGACCTCCATCAGGTTGCAAATTGAATATAATATTTTTCTGCCTCTAGCTCTGAAAAAATATTTGGCCTTCTAGCAGTGTGTGGGACTTGTTCTATTAGTCCATCTATACTGACATCCATCAGGTTGCAAATTGAATATAATTTTTTTCTGCATCTACCTCTGAAAAAATATTTTGACTTCTAGCTGTTTGTGGGACTTGTTCTATTAGTCCATCTATACTGATCTCCATCAGGTTGCAAATTAAATATAATATTTTTCTGCATCTAGCACTGAAAAAATATTTGGCCTTCTAGCAGTGTGTGGGACTTGTTCTATTAGTCCATCTATACTGACCTCCATCAGGTTGCAAATTGAATATACTATTTTTCTGCATCTAGCTCTGAAAAAATATTTGGCCTTCTAGCAGTGTGTGGGACTTGTTCTATTAGTCCATCTCTACTGACCTCCATCAGGTTGCAAATTGAATATAATATTTTTCTGGATCTAGCTCTGAAAAAATATTTGGCCTTCTAGCAGTGTGTGGCACTTGTTCTATTACTCCATCTATACTGACCTCCATCAGGTTGAAAATTGAATATAATATTTTTCTGCATCTAGCTCTGAAAAAATATTTGACCTTCTAGCAGTGTGTGGGACTTGTTCTATTAGTCCATCTATACTGACCTCCATCACGTTGCAAATTGAATATAATTTTTTTCTACATCTAGCTCTGAAAAAATATTTGGGCTTCTAGCTGTGTGTGGGACTTGTTCTATTAGTCGATCTATACTGACCTCCATCAGGTTGCAAATTGAATATAATATTTTTCTGCATCTAGCTCTGAAAAAATATTTGGCCTTCTAGCAGTGTGTGGGACTTTTTCTATTAGTCCATCTATACTGACCTCCATCAGGTTGCAAATTATAAATAAATTTTATCTGCATCTAGCTGTGAAAAAATATTTGGCCTTCTAGCAGTGTGTGGGACTTGTTCTATTAGTCCATCTATACTAACCTCCATCAGATTGGAAATTCAAAATAATTTTTATCTGCATCGGGCTGTGAAAACATATTTGGCCTTCAAGCAGTATGTGGGACTTGTTCTATTAGTCCATCTATACTGACCTCCATCAGGTTGCAAAGTCAAAATAATCTTTTGTCTGCATCTAGCTCTGAAAAAATATTTGGCCTTCTAGCATTGTGTGGGACTTGTTATATTAGTCCATCTATACTAACCTCCATCAGGTTGCAAATTGAATATAATATTTTTCTGCATCTAGCTCTGAAAAAATATTTGGCCTTAGAGCAGTGTGTGGGAGTTGTTCTATTAGTCCATCTATACTGACCTCCATCACGTTGCAAATTGAATATAATTTTTTTCTGCATCTAGCTCTGAAAAAATATTTGGGCTTCTAGCTGTGTTTGGGACTTGTTCTATTAGTCCATCTATACTGACCTCCATCAGGTTGCAAATTGAATATAATATTTTTCTGCATCTAGCTCAGAAAAAATATGTGGCTTTCGAGCAGTGTGTGGGACTTGCTCTATTAGTCCATCTATACTGACCTCCTTCAGGTTGCAAATTGAATATACTATTTTTCTGCATCTAGCTCTGAAAAAATATTTGGCCTTCTAGCAGTGTGTGGGACTTGTTCTATTAGTCCATCTATACTGACCTCCATCAGTTTGCAAATTGAATATAATATTTTTCTGCATCAAGCTCTGAAAAAATATTTGGTCTTCTAGCAGTGTGTGGGACTTGTTCTATTAGTTCATCTATACTGACCTCCATCAGGTTGCAAATTGAATATAATTTTTTTCTGCATCTAGCTCTGAAAAAATATTTGACCTTCTAGCAGTGTGTGGGACTTGTTCTATTAGTCCATCTATACTGACCTCCATCAGGTTGCAAATTGAATATCAATTTTTTCTGCATCTAGCTCTGAAAAAATATTTGGCCTTCTAGCAGCGTGTGGGACTTGTTCTATTAGTCCATATCTACTGTCCTGCATCAGGTTGCAAATTGAATATAATTTTTTTCTCCATCTACCTCTGAAAAATTTTTCGGCCTCTAGCAGTGTGTGGGACTTGTTCTATTAGTCCATCTATACTAACCTCCATCAGGTTGCAAATTTAATATAATATTTTTCTGCATCTAGCTCTGAAAAAATATTTGGCCTTCTAGCAGTGTGTGGGACTTGTTCTATTAGTCCATCTATACTGACCTCCAACAGGTTGCAAATTAAAAAAAAAATTTTTATCTGCATCTAGCTCTGAAAAAATATTTGGCCTTCTAGCAGTGTGTGGGACTTGTTCTATTAGTCCATCTATACTGACCTCCATCAGGTTGCAAATTAAAAATAATTTTTATCTGCATCTAGATGTGAAAAAATATTTGGCCTTCTAGCAGTGTGTGGGACTTGTTCTATTAGTCCATCTATACTAACCTCCATCAGGTTGAAATTTCAAAATAATTATTATCTGCATCTAGCTGTGAAAAAATATTTGGCCTTCTAGCAGTGTGTGTGAGTTGTTCTATTAGTCCATCTATACTGACCTCCATCAGGTTGCAAATTCAAAATAATTTTTTGTCTGCATCTAGCTCTGTAAGAATATTTGGCCTTCTAGCATTGTGTGGGACTTGTTCTATTAGTCCATCTATACTGACCTCCATCAGGTTGCAAATTGAATATAATATTTTTCTGCATCTAGCTCTGAAAAAATATTTGGCATTCAAGCAGTTTGTGGGACTTGTTCTATTAGTCCATCTATACTGACCTCCATCAGGTTGCAAATTTAATATAATATTTTTCTGCATCTAGCTCTGAAAAAATATTTGGCTTTCTAGCAGTGTGTGAGACTTGTTCTATTAGTCCATCTATACTGACCTCCATCAGTTTGCAAATTGAATATAATATTTTTCTGCATCTAGCTCTGAAAAAATATTTGGCCTTCTAGCAGTGTGTGGGACTTCTTCTATTAGTCCATCTATACTGACCTCCATCAGGTTTCAAATTGAATATACTATTTTTCTGCATCTAGCTCTGAAAAAATATTTGGCCTTCTAGCAGTGTGTGGGACTTGTTCTATTAGTCCATCTATACTGACCTCCATCAGGTTGCAAATTGAATATACTATTTTTCTGCATCTAGCTCTGAAAAAATATTTTACCTTCTAGCAGTGTGTGGGACCTCTTCTATTAGTCCATCTATACTGACCTCCATCACATTGCAAATTGAATATAATTGTTTTCTGCATCTAGCTCTGAAAAAATATTTGGGCTTCTTGCTGTGTGTGGGACTTGTTCTATTAGTCCATCTATACTGACCTCCATCAGGTTGCAAATTGAATATAATATTTTACTGCATCTAGCTGTGAAAAAATATTTGGCCTTCTAGCAGTGTGTGGGACTTGTTCTATTAGTCCATCTATACTGACCTCCATCAGGTTGCAAATTGAATATAATATTTTTTTGCATCTAGCTCTGAAAAAATATTTGGCCTTCTAGCAGTGTGTGGGACTTCTTCTATTAGTCCATCTATACTGAACTCCATCTGGTTGCAAATTGAATATAATATTTTTCTGCATCTAGCTCTGAAAAAATATTTGGCCTTCTAGCAGTGTGTGGGACTTGTTCTAGTAGTCGATCTATACTGACCTCCATCACGTTGCAAATTAAAAATAATTTTTATCTGCATCTAGCTGTGAAAAAATATTTGGCCTTCTAGCAGTGTGTGGGACTTGTTCTATTAGTCCATCTATGCTAACCTCCATCAGGTTGAAAATTCAAAATAATTGTTATCTGCATCTAGCTGTGAAAAAATATTTGGCCTTCTAGCAGTGTGTGGGACTTGTTCTATTAGTCCATCTATACTGACCTCCATCAGGTTGCAAATTCAAAATAATTTTTTGTCTGCTTCTAGCTCTGAAAAAATATTTGGCCTTCTAGCATTGTGTGGGACTTGTTCTATTAGTCAATCTATACTGACCTCCATCAGGTTGCAAATTGAATATAATATTTTTCTGCATCTAGCTCTGAAAAAATATTTGGCCTTCAAGCAGTGTGTGGGACTTGTTCTATTAGTCCATCTATACTGACCTCCATCAGTTTGCAAATTTAATATAATATTTTTCTGCATCTAGCTCTGAAAAAATATTTGGCCTTCTAGCAGTGTGTGGGACTTGTTCTATTAGTCCATCTATACTGACCTCCATCAGGTTGCAAATTGAATATACTATTTTTCTGCATCTAGCTCTGAAAAAATATTTGGCCTTCTAGCAGTGTGTGGGACCTCTTCTATTAGTCCATCTATACTGACCTCCATCACGTTGCAAATTGAATATAATTGTTTTCTGCATCTAGCTCTGAAAAAATATTTGGGCTTCTTGCTGTGTGTGGGACTTGTTCTATTAGTCCATCTATACTGACCTCCATCAGGTTGCAAATTGAATATAATATTTTACTGCATCTAGCTGTGAAAAAATATTTGGCCTTCTAGCAGTGTGTGGGACTTGTTCTATTAGTCCATCTATACTGACCTCCATCAGGTTGCAAATTGAATATAATATTTTTTTGCATCTAGCTCTGAAAAAATATTTGGCCTTCTAGCAGTGTGTGGGACTTCTTCTATTAGTCCATCTATACTGAACTCCATCTGGTTGCAAATTGAATATAATATTTTTCTGCATCTAGCTCTGAAAAAATATTTGGCCTTCTAGCAGTGTGTGGGACTTGTTCTAGTAGTCGATCTATACTGACCTCCATCACGTTGCAAATTAAAAATAATTTTTATCTGCATCTAGCTGTGAAAAAATATTTGGCCTTCTAGCAGTGTGTGGGACTTGTTCTATTAGTCCATCTATGCTAACCTCCATCAGGTTGAAAATTCAAAATAATTGTTATCTGCATCTAGCTGTGAAAAAATATTTGGCCTTCTAGCAGTGTGTGGGACTTGTTCAATTAGTCCATCTATACTGACCTCCATCAGGTTGCAAATTCAAAATAATTTTTTGTCTGCATCTAGCTCTGAAAAAATGTTTGGCCTTCTAGCATTGTGTGGGACTTGTTCTATTAGTCAATCTATACTGACCTCCATCAGGTTGCAAATTGAATATAATATTTTTCTGCATCTAGCTCTGAAAAAATATTTGGCCTTCAAGCAGTGTGTGGGACTTGTTCTATTAGTCCATCTATACTGACCTCCATCAGGTTGCAAATTTAATATAATATTTTTCTGCATCTAGCTCTGAAAAAATATTTGGCCTTCTAGCAGTGTGTGGGACTTGTTCTATTAGTCCATCTATACTGACCTCCATCAGGTTGCAAATTGAATATAATATTTTTCTGCATCTAGCTCTGAAAAAATAGTTGGCCTTCTAGCAGTGTGTGGGACTTGTTCTATTAGTCCATCTATACTGACCTCTATCAGGTTGCAAATTAAAAATAATTTTTATCTGCATCTAGCTGTGAAAAAATATTTGGCCTTCTAGCAGTGTGTGGGACTTGATCTATTAGTCCATCTATACTAACCTCCATCAGGTTGAAAATTCAAAATAATTGTTATCTGCATCTAGCTGTGAAAAAATATTTGGCCTTCTAGCAGTGTGTGGGACTTGTTCTATTAGTCCATCTATACTGACCTCCATCAGGTTGCAAATTCAAAATAATTTTTTGTCTGCATCTAGCTCTGAAAAAATATCTGGCCTTCTAGCAGTGTGTAGGACTTGTTCTATTAGTCCATCTATACTGACCTCCATCAGGTTGCAAATTTAATATAATATTTTTCTGCATCTAGCTCTGAAAAAATATTTGGCCTTCTAGCAGTGTGTGGCACTTGTTCTATTAGTCCATCTATACTGACCTCCATCAGGTTTCAAATTGAATATACTATTTTTCTGCATCTAGCTCTGAAAAAATATTTGGCCTTCTAGCAGTGTGTGGGACTTGTTCTATTTGTCCATCTATACTGACCTCCATCAGGTTGCAAATTGAATATAATATTTTTCTACATCTAGCTCTGAAAAAATATTTGGCCTTCTAGCAGTGTGTGGGACTTGTTCTATTAGTCCATCTATACTGACCTCCATCAGTTTGCAAGTTTAATATAATATTTTTCTGCATCTAGCTCTGAAAAAATATTTGGCCTTCTAGCAGTGTGTGGGACTTGTTCTATTAGTCCATCTATACTGACCTCCATCACGTTGCAAATTGAATATAATTTTTTTCTGCATCTAGTTCTGAAAAAATATTTGGGCTTCTAGCTGTGTGTGGGACTTGTTCTATTAGTCCATCTATACTGACCTCCATCAGGTTGCAAATTGATTATAATATTTTTCTGCATCTAGCTCAGAAAAAATATGTGGCCTTCTAGCAGTGTGTGGTACTTGCTCAATTAGTCCATCTATACTGACCTCCTTCAGGTTGCAAATTGAATATACTATTTTTCTACATCTAGCTCTGAAAAAATATTTGGCCTTCTAGCAGTGTGTGGGACTGGTTCTATTAGTCCATCTATACTGACCTCCATCAGGTTGCAAATTGAATATAATATTTTTCTGCATCTAGCTCTGAAAAAATATTTGGCCTTCTAGCAGTGTGTGGGACTTGTTCTATTAGTCCATCTATACAGACCTCCATCAGGATGCAAATTTAATATAATATTTTTCTGCATCAAGCTCTGAAAAAATATTTGGGCTTCTAGCAGTGTGTGGGACTTGTTCTATTAGTTCATCTATACTGACCTCCATCAGGATGCAAATTGAATATAATTTTTTTCTGCATCTAGCTCTGAAAAAATATTTGACCTTCTAGCAGTGTGTGGGACTTGTTCTATTAGTCCATCTATACTGACCTCCATCAAGTTGCAAATTGAATATCATTTTTTTCTGCATCTAGCTATGAAAAAATATTTGGCCTTCTAGCAGCGTGTGGGACTTGTTCTATTAGTCCATCTCTACTGTCCTCCATCAGGTTGCAAATTGAATATAATTTTTTTCTGCATCTACCTCTGAAAAAATATTTCGGCTTCTAGCAGTGTGTGGGACTTGTTCTATTAGTCCATCTATACTGACCTCCATCAGGTTGCAAATTAATATAATATTTTTCTGCTTCTAGCTCTGAAAAAATATTTGGCCTTCTAGCAGTGTGTGGGACTTGTTCTATTAGTGCATCTATACTGACCTCCATCAGGTTGCAAATTAAAAAATTTTTTTTTATCTGCATCTAGCTCTGAAAAAATATTTGGCCTTCTAGCAGTGTGTGGGACTTGTTCTATTAGTCCATCTATACTGACCTCTATCAGGTTGCAAATTAAAAATAATTTTTATCTGCATCTAGCTGTGAAAAAATATTTGGCCTTCTAGCAGTGTGTGGGACTTGTTCTATTAGTCCATCTATACTGACCTCCATCAGGTTGCAAATTCAAAATAATTTTTTGTCTGCATCTAGCTCTGAAAAAATATCTGGCCTTCTAGCATTGTGTGGGACTTGTTCTATTAGTCCATCTATACTGACCTCCATCAGGTTGGAAATTGAATATAATATTTTTCTGCATCTAGCTCTGAAAAAATATTTGGCCTTCAAGCAGTGTGTGGGACTTGATCTATTAGTCCATCTATACTGACCTCCATCAGGTTGCAAAATTAATATAATATTTTTCTGCATTTAGCTCTGAAAAAATATTTGGCCTTCTAGCAGTGTGTGGGACTTGTTCTATTAGTCCATCTATACTGACCTCCATCAGGTTGCAAATTGAATATAATATTTTTCTGCATCTAGCTCTGAAAAAATGTTTGGGCTTCTTCCTCTGTGTGGGACTTGTTCTATTAGTCCATCTATACTGACCTCCATCACGTTGCAAATTGAATATAATTTTTTTCTGCATCTAGCTCTGAAAAAATATTTGGGCTTCTAGCTTTGTGTGGGACTTGTTCTATTAGTCCATCTATACTGACCTCCTTCAGTTTGCAAATTGAATATAATATTTTTCTGCATCTAGCTCTGAAAAAATATTTGGCCTTCTAGCAGTGTGTGGGACTTCTTCTATTAGTCCATCTATACTGACCTCCATCAGTTTGCAAGTTTAATATAATATTTTTCTGCATCTAGCTCTGAAAAAATATTTGGCCTTCTAGCAGTGTGTGGGACTTGTTCTATTAGTCCATCTATACTGACCTCCATCAGGTTGCAAATTGAATATAATATTTTTCTGCATCTAGCTCTGAAAAAATATTTGGACTTCTAGCAGTGTGTGGGACTTGTTCTATTAGTCCATCTATACAGACCTCCATCAGGATGCAAATTTAATATAATATTTTTCTGCATCAAGCTCTGAAAAAATATTTGGGCTTCTAGCAGTGTGTGGGACTTGTTCTATTAGTTCATCTATACTGACCTACATCAGGTTGCAAATTGAATATAATTTTTTTCTGCATCTAGCTCTGAAAAAATATTTGACCTTCTAGCAGTGTGTGGGACTTGTTCTATTAGTCCATCTCTACTGTCCTCCATCAGGTTGCAAATTGAATATAATTTTTTTCTGCATCTACCTCTGAAAAAATATTTCGGCTTCTAGCAGTGCGTGGGACTTGTTCTATTAGTCCATCTATACTGACCTCCATCAGGTTGCAAATTAATATAATATTTTTCTGCTTCTAGCTCTGAAAAAATATTTGCCCTTCTAGCAGTGTGTGGGACTTGTTCTATTAGTGCATCTATACTGACCTCCATCAGGTTGCAAATTAAAAATTTTTTTTTTATCTGCATCTAGCTCTGAAAAAATATTTGGCCTTCTAGCAGTGTGTGGGACTTGTTCTATTAGTCCATCTATACTGACCTCTATCAGGTTGCAATTTAAAAATAATTTTTATCTGCATCTAGCTGTGAAAAAATATTTGGCCTTCTAGCAGTGTGTGGGACTTGTTCTATTAGTCCATCTATACTAACCTCCATCAGGTTGAAAATTCAAAATAATTGTTATCTGCATCTAGCTGTGAAAAAATATTTGGCCTTCTAGCAGTGTGTGGGACTTGTTCTATTAGTCCATCTATACTGACCTCCATCAGGTTGCAAATTCAAAATAATTTTTTGTCTGCATCTAGCTCTGAAAAAATATCTGGCCTTCTAGCATTGTGTGGGACTTGTTCTATTAGTCCATCTATACTGACCTCCATCAGGTTGCAAATTGAATATACTATTTTTCTGCATCTAGCTCTGAAAAAATATTTGGGCTTCCAGCAGTGTGTGGGACTTGTTCTACTAGTCCATCTATACTGACCTCCATCAGGTTGCAAATTGAATATAATTTTTTTCTGCATCTAGCTCTGAAAAAATATTTGACCTTCTAGCAGTGTGTGGGACTTGTTCTATTAGTCCATCTATACTGACCTCCATCAGGTTGCAAATTGAATATATTTTTTTCTGCATTTAGCTCTGAAAAAATATTTGGCCTTCTAGCAGCGTGTGGGACTCGTTCTATTAGTCAATCTCTACTGACCTCCATCAGGTTGCAAATTGAATATAATTTTTTTCTGCATCTACCTCTGAAAAAATATTTGGGCTTCTAGCTGTGTGTGGGACTTGTTCTATTAGTCCATCTATACTGACCTCCATCAGGTTGCAAATTAAATTTTTTTTTTTATCTGCATCTAGCTCTGAAAAAATATTTGGCCTTCTAGCAGTGTGTGGGACTTGTTCTATTAGTCCATCTATACTGACCTCCATCAGGTTGCAAATTAAAAATAATTTTTATCTGCATCTAGCTGTGAAAAAATATTTGGCCTTCTAGCAGTGTGTGGGACTTGTTCTATTAGTCCATCTCTACTAACCTCCATCAGGTTGGAAATTCAAAATAATTTTTATCTGCATCTAGCTGTGAAAAAATATTTGGCCTTCTAGCAGTGTGTGGGACTTGTTCTATTAGTCCATCTCTACTGACCTCCATCAGGTTGCAAATTCAAAATAATTTTGATCTGCATCTAGCTGTGAAAAAATATTTGGCCTTCTAGCAGTGTGTGGGACTTGTTCTATTAGTCCATCTATGCTAACCTCCATCAGGTTGGAAATTCAAAATAATTTTTATCTGCATCTAGCTCTGAAAAAATATTTGGCCTTCTAGCAGTGTGTGGGACTTGTTCTATTACTCCATCTATACTGACCTCCATCAGGTTGCAAATTGAATATAATATTTTTCTGCATCTAGCTCTGAAAAAATATATGGCCTTCTAGCAGTGTGTGGGACTTGTTCTATTAGTCCATCTATACTGACCTCCATCTGGTTGCAAATTGAATATAATATTTTTCTGCATCTAGCTCTGAAAAAATATTTGGCCTTCTAGCAATGTGTGGGACTTGTTCTATTAGTCCATCTATACTGACCTCCATCACGTTGCAAATTAAAAATAATTTTTATCTGCATCTAGCTGTGAAAAAATATTTGGCCTTCTAACAGTGTGTGGGACTTGTTCGATTAGTCCATCTATACTAACCTCCATCAGGTTGAAAATTCAAAATAATTTTTATCTGCATCTAGCTGTGAAAAAATATTTGGCCTTCTAGCAGTGTGTGGGACTTGTTCTATTAGTCCATCTATACTGACCTCCATCAGGTTGCACATTCAAAATAATTTTTTGTCTGCATCTAGCTCTGAAAAAATATTTGGCCTTCTAGCATTGTGTGGGACTTGTTCTATTAGTCCATCTATACTGACCTCCATCAGGTTGCAAATTGAATATAATATTTTACTGCATCTAGCTGTGAAAAAAAAATTGGCCTTCTAGCAGTGTGTGGGACTTGTTCTATTAGTCCATCTATACTGACCTCCATCAGGTTGCAAATTGAATATAATATTTTACTGCATCTAGCTGTGAAAAAAAAATTGGCCTTCTAGCAGTGTGTGGGACTTGTTCTATTAGTCCATCTATACTGACCTCCATCAGGTTGCAAATTGAATATATTTTTTTCTGCATTTAGCTCTGAAAAAATATTTGGCCTTCTAGCAGCGTGTGGGACTTGTTCTATTAGTCAATCTCTACTGACCTCCATCAGGTTGCAAATTGAATATAATATTTTTCTGCATCTAGCTCTGAAAAAATATTTGGGCTTCTTGCTGTGTGTGGGACTTGTTCTATTTGTCCATCTATACTGACCTCCATCAGGTTGCAAATTGAATATAATATTTTACTGCATCTAGCTGTGAAAAAAAAATTGGCCTTCTAGCAGTGTGTGGGACTTGTTCTATTAGTCCATCTATACTGACCTCCATCAGGTTGCAAATTGAATATACTATATTTCTGCATCTAGCTCTGAAAATATATTTGGCCTTCTAGCTGTGTGTGGGACTTGTTCTATTAGTCCATCTATACTGACCTTCATCAGGTTGCAAATTGAATATAATTTTTTTCTGCATCTAGCTCTGAAAAAATATTTGACCTTCTAGCAGTGTGTGGGACTTGTTCTATTAGTCCATCTATACTGACCTCCATCAGGTTGCAAATTGAATATATTTTTTTCTGCATTTAGCTCTGAAAACATATTTGGCCTTCTAGCAGCGTGTGGGACTTGTTCTATTAGTCAATCTCTACTGACCTCCATCAGGTTGCAAATTGAATATAATTTTTTTCTGCATCTACCTCTGAAAAAATATTTGGGCTTCTAGCTGTGTGTGGGACTTGTTCTATTAGTACATCTATACTGACCTCCATCAGGTTGCAAATAGAATATAATATTTTTCTGCATCTAGCTCTGAAAAAATATTTGGCCTTCAAGCAGTGTGTGGGACTTGTTCTACTAGTCCATCTATACTGACCTCCATCAGGTTGCAAATTGAATATAATTTTTTTCTGCATCTAGCTCTGAAAAAATATTTGACCTTCTAGCAGTGTGTGGGACTTGTTCTATTAGTCCATCTATACTGACCTCCATCAGGTTGCAAATTGAATATATTTTTTTCTGCATTTAGCTCTGAAAAAATATTTGGCCTTCTAGCAGCGTGTGGGACACGTTCTATTAGTCAATCTCTACTGACCTCCATCAGGTTGCAAATTGAATATAATTTTTTTCTGCATCTACCTCTGAAATAATATTTGGGCTTCTAGCTGTGTGTGGGACTTGTTCTATTAGTCCATCTATACAGACCTCCATCAGGATGCAAATTTAATATAATATTTTTCTGCATCAAGCTCTGAAAAAATATTTGGGCTTCTAGCAGTGTGTGGGACTTGTTCTATTAGTTCATCTATACTGACCTACATCAGGTTGCAAATTGAATATAATTTTTTTCTGCATCTAGCTCTGAAAAAATATTTGACCTTCTAGCAGTGTGTGGGACTTGTTCTATTAGTCCATCTCTACTGTCCTCCATCAGGTTGCAAATTGAATATAATTTTTTTCTGCATCTACCTCTGAAAAAATATTTCGGCTTCTAGCAGTGCGTGGGACTTGTTCTATTAGTCCATCTATACTGACCTCCATCAGGTTGCAAATTAATATAATATTTTTCTGCTTCTAGCTCTGAAAAAATATTTGGCCTTCTAGCAGTGTGTGGGACTTGTTCTATTAGTGCATCTATACTGACCTCCATCAGGTTGCAAATTAAAAATTTTTTTTTTATCTGCATCTAGCTCTGAAAAAATATTTGGCCTTCTAGCAGTGTGTGGGACTTGTTCTATTAGTCCATCTATACTGACCTCTATCAGGTTGCAATTTAAAAATAATTTTTATCTGCATCTAGCTGTGAAAAAATATTTGGCCTTCTAGCAGTGTGTGGGACTTGTTCTATTAGTCCATCTATACTAACCTCCATCAGGTTGAAAATTCAAAATAATTGTTATCTGCATCTAGCTGTGAAAAAATATTTGGCCTTCTAGCAGTGTGTGGGACTTGTTCTATTAGTCCATCTATACTGACCTCCATCAGGTTGCAAATTCAAAATAATTTTTTGTCTGCATCTAGCTCTGAAAAAATATCTGGCCTTCTAGCATTGTGTGGGACTTGTTCTATTAGTCCATCTATACTGACCTCCATCAGGTTGCAAATTGAATATACTATTTTTCTGCATCTAGCTCTGAAAAAATATTTGGGCTTCCAGCAGTGTGTGGGACTTGTTCTACTAGTCCATCTATACTGACCTCCATCAGGTTGCAAATTGAATATAATTTTTTTCTGCATCTAGCTCTGAAAAAATATTTGACCTTCTAGCAGTGTGTGGGACTTTTTCTATTAGTCCATCTATACTGACCTCCATCAGGTTGCAAATTGAATATATTTTTTTCTGCATTTAGCTCTGAAAAAATATTTGGCCTTCTAGCAGCGTGTGGGACTCGTTCTATTAGTCAATCTCTACTGACCTCCATCAGGTTGCAAATTGAATATAATTTTTTTCTGCATCTACCTCTGAAAAAATATTTGGGCTTCTAGCTGTGTGTGGGACTTGTTCTATTAGTCCATCTATACTGACCTCCATCAGGTTGCAAATTAAATTTTTTTTTTTATCTGCATCTAGCTCTGAAAAAATATTTGGCCTTCTAGCAGTGTGTGGGACTTGTTCTATTAGTCCATCTATACTGACCTCCATCAGGTTGCAAATTAAAAATAATTTTTATCTGCATCTAGCTGTGAAAAAATATTTGGCCTTCTAGCAGTGTGTGGGACTTGTTCTATTAGTCCATCTCTACTAACCTCCATCAGGTTGGAAATTCAAAATAATTTTTATCTGCATCTAGCTGTGAAAAAATATTTGGCCTTCTAGCAGTGTGTGGGACTTGTTCTATTAGTCCATCTCTACTGACCTCCATCAGGTTGCAAATTCAAAATAATTTTGATCTGCATCTAGCTGTGAAAAAATATTTGGCCTTCTAGCAGTGTGTGGGACTTGTTCTATTAGTCCATCTATGCTAACCTCCATCAGGTTGGAAATTCAAAATAATTTTTATCTGCATCTAGCTCTGAAAAAATATTTGGCCTTCTAGCAGTGTGTGGGACTTGTTCTATTACTCCATCTATACTGACCTCCATCAGGTTGCAAATTGAATATAATATTTTTCTGCATCTAGCTCTGAAAAAATATATGGCCTTCTAGCAGTGTGTGGGACTTGTTCTATTAGTCCATCTATACTGACCTCCATCTGGTTGCAAATTGAATATAATATTTTTCTGCATCTAGCTCTGAAAAAATATTTGGCCTTCTAGCAATGTGTGGGACTTGTTCTATTAGTCCATCTATACTGACCTCCATCACGTTGCAAATTAAAAATAATTTTTATCTGCATCTAGCTGTGAAAAAATATTTGGCCTTCTAACAGTGTGTGGGACTTGTTCGATTAGTCCATCTATACTAACCTCCATCAGGTTGAAAATTCAAAATAATTTTTATCTGCATCTAGCTGTGAAAAAATATTTGGCCTTCTAGCAGTGTGTGGGACTTGTTCTATTAGTCCATCTATACTGACCTCCATCAGGTTGCACATTCAAAATAATTTTTTGTCTGCATCTAGCTCTGAAAAAATATTTGGCCTTCTAGCATTGTGTGGGACTTGTTCTATTAGTCCATCTATACTGACCTCCATCAGGTTGCAAATTGAATATAATATTTTACTGCATCTAGCTGTGAAAAAAAAATTGGCCTTCTAGCAGTGTGTGGGACTTGTTCTATTAGTCCATCTATACTGACCTCCATCAGGTTGCAAATTGAATATAATATTTTACTGCATCTAGCTGTGAAAAAAAAATTGGCCTTCTAGCAGTGTGTGGGACTTGTTCTATTAGTCCATCTATACTGACCTCCATCAGGTTGCAAATTGAATATATTTTTTTCTGCATTTAGCTCTGAAAAAATATTTGGCCTTCTAGCAGCGTGTGGGACTTGTTCTATTAGTCAATCTCTACTGACCTCCATCAGGTTGCAAATTGAATATAATATTTTTCTGCATCTAGCTCTGAAAAAATATTTGGGCTTCTTGCTGTGTGTGGGACTTGTTCTATTTGTCCATCTATACTGACCTCCATCAGGTTGCAAATTGAATATAATATTTTACTGCATCTAGCTGTGAAAAAAAAATTGGCCTTCTAGCAGTGTGTGGGACTTGTTCTATTAGTCCATCTATACTGACCTCCATCAGGTTGCAAATTGAATATACTATATTTCTGCATCTAGCTCTGAAAATATATTTGGCCTTCTAGCTGTGTGTGGGACTTGTTCTATTAGTCCATCTATACTGACCTTCATCAGGTTGCAAATTGAATATAATTTTTTTCTGCATCTAGCTCTGAAAAAATATTTGACCTTCTAGCAGTGTGTGGGACTTGTTCTATTAGTCCATCTATACTGACCTCCATCAGGTTGCAAATTGAATATATTTTTTTCTGCATTTAGCTCTGAAAACATATTTGGCCTTCTAGCAGCGTGTGGGACTTGTTCTATTAGTCAATCTCTACTGACCTCCATCAGGTTGCAAATTGAATATAATTTTTTTCTGCATCTACCTCTGAAAAAATATTTGGGCTTCTAGCTGTGTGTGGGACTTGTTCTATTAGTACATCTATACTGACCTCCATCAGGTTGCAAATAGAATATAATATTTTTCTGCATCTAGCTCTGAAAAAATATTTGGCCTTCAAGCAGTGTGTGGGACTTGTTCTACTAGTCCATCTATACTGACCTCCATCAGGTTGCAAATTGAATATAATTTTTTTCTGCATCTAGCTCTGAAAAAATATTTGACCTTCTAGCAGTGTGTGGGACTTGTTCTATTAGTCCATCTATACTGACCTCCATCAGGTTGCAAATTGAATATATTTTTTTCTGCATTTAGCTCTGAAAAAATATTTGGCCTTCTAGCAGCGTGTGGGACACGTTCTATTAGTCAATCTCTACTGACCTCCATCAGGTTGCAAATTGAATATAATTTTTTTCTGCATCTACCTCTGAAATAATATTTGGGCTTCTAGCTGTGTGTGGGACTTGTTCTATTAGTCCATCTATACTGACCTCCATCAGGTTGCAAATTAAAATTTTTTTTTAATCTGCATCTAGCTCTGAAAAAATATTTTGCCTTCTAGCAGTGTGTGGGACTTGTTCTATTAGTCCATCTATACTGACCTCCATCAGGTTGCAAATTAAAAATAATTTTTATCTGCATCTAGCTGTGAAAAAATATTTGGCCTTCTAGCAGTGTGTGGGACTTGATCTATTAGTCCATCTCTACTAACCTGCATCAGGTTGGAAATTCAAAATAATTTTTATCTGCATCTAGCTGTGAAAAAATATTTGGCCTTCTAGCAGTGTGTGGGACTTGTTCTATTAGTCCATCTCTACTGACCTCCATCAGGTTGCAAATTCAAAATAATTTTTATCTGCATCTAGCTGTGAAAAAATATTTGGCCTTCTAGCAGTGTGTGGGACTTGTTCTATTAGTCCATCTATGCTAACCTCCATCAGGTTGGAAATTCAAAATAATTTTTATCTGCATCTAGCTCTGAAAAAATATTTGGCCTTCTAGCAGTGTGTGGGACTTGTTCTATTAGTCCATCTATACTGACCTCCATCAGGTTGCAAATTGAACATAATATTTTTCTGCATCTAGCTCTGAAAAAATATATGGCCTTCTAGCAGTGTGTGGGACTTGTTCTATTAGTCCATCTATACTGACCTCCATCTGGTTGCAAATTGAATATAATATTTTTCTACATCTAGCTCTGAAAAAATATTTGGCCTTAGAGCAGTGTGTGGGACTTGTTCTATTAGTCCATCTATACTGACCTCCATCACGTTGCAAATTAAAAATATTTTTTATCTGCATCTAGCTGTGAAAAAATATTTGGCCTTCTAACAGTGTGTGGGACTTGTTCTATTAGTCCATCTATACTAACCTCCATCAGGTTGAAAATTCAAAATAATTTTTATCTGCATCTAGCTGTGAAAAAATATTTGGCCTTCTAGCAGTGTGTGGGACTTGTTCTATTAGTCCATCTATACTGACCTCCATCAGGTTGCACATTCAAAATAATTTTTTGTCTGCATCTAGCTCTGAAAAAATATTTGGCCTTCTAGCATTGTGTGGGACTTGTTCTATTAGTCCATCTATACTGACCTCCATCAGGTTGCAAATTGAATATAATATTTTTCTGCATCTAGCTCTGAAAAAATATTTGGGCTTCTTGCTGTGTGTGGGACTTGTTCTATTAGTCCATCTCTACTGACCTCCATCAGGTTGCAAATTGAATATAATATTTTACTGCATCTAGCTGTGAAAAAAAAATTGGCCTTCTAGCAGTGTGTGGGACTTGTTCTATTAGTCCATCTATACTGACCTCCATCAGGTTGCAAATTGAATATACTATATTTCTGCATCTAGCTCTGAAAAAATATTTGGCCTTCTAGCAGTGTGTGGGACTTGTTCTATTAGTCCATCTATACTGACCTCCATCAGGTTGCAAATTGAATATAATATTTTTCTGCATCTAGCTCTGAAAAAATATTTGGCCTTCTAGCAGTGTGTGGGACTTGTTCTATTAGTCCATCTATACTGACCTCCATCACGTTGCAAATTGAGTATAATTTTTTTCTGCATCTAGCTCTGAAAATATATTTGGGCTTCTAGCTGTGTGTGGGACTTGTTCTATTAGTCCATCTATACTGACCTTCATCAGGTTGCAAATTGAATATAATTTTTTTCTGCATCTAGCGCTGAAAAAATATTTGACCTTCTAGCAGTGTGTGGGACTTGTTCTATTAGTCCATCTATACTGACCTCCATCAGGTTGCAAATTGAATATATTTTTTTCTGCATATAGCTCTGAAAAAATATTTGGCCTTCTAGCAGCGTGTGGGACTTGTTCTATTAGTCAATCTCTACTGACCTCCATCAGGTTGCAAATTGAATATAATTTTTTTCTGCATCTACCTCTGAAAAAATATTTGGGCTTCTAGCTGTGTGTGGGACTTGTTCTATTAGTACATCTATACTGACCTCCATCAGGTTGCAAATAGAATATAATATTTTTCTGCATCTAGCTCTGAAAAAATATTTGGCCTTCTAGCAGTGTATGGGACTTGTTCTATTAGTCCATCTATACTGACCTCCATCAGTTTGCAAATTAAAAATAATTTTTATGTGCATCTAGCTGTGAAAAAATATTTGGCCTTCTAGCAGTGTGTGGGACTTGTTCTATTAGTCCATCTCTACTAACCTCCATCAGGTTGAAAATTCAAAATAATTTTTATCTGCATCTAGCTGTGAAAAAAATTTTGGCCTTCTAGCAGTTTGTGGGACTTGTTCTATTAGTCCATCTCTACTGACCTCCATCAGGTTGCAAATTCAAAATAATTTTTATCTGCATCTAGCTCTGAAAAAATATTTGGCCTTCTAGCAGTGTGTGGGAATTGTTCTATTAGTCCATCTATACTAACCTCCATCAGGTTGGAAATTCAAAATAATTTTTATCTGCATCTAGCTCTGAAAAAATATTTGGACTTCTAGCAGTGTGTGGGACTTGTTCTATTAGTCCATCTATACTGACCTCCATCAGGTTGCAAATTGAATATAATATTTTTCTGCATCTAGCTCTGAAAAAATATTTGGCCTTCTAGCAGTGTGTGGGACTTGTTCTATTAGTCCATCTCTACTGACCTCCACCAGGTTGCAAATTGAATATAATATTTTTCTGCATCTAGCTGTGAAAAAATATTTGGCCTTCTAGCAGTGTGTGGGACTTGTTCTATTGGTCCATCTCTACTGACCTCCATCAGGTTGCAAATTCAAAATAATTTTTATCTGCATCTAGCTGTGAAAAAATATTTGGCCTTCTAGCAGTGTGTGGGACTTGTTCTATTAGTCCATCTATGCTAACCTCCATCAGGTTGGAAATTCAAAATAATTTTTATCTGCATCTAGCTCTGAAAAAATACTTGGCCTTCTAGCAGTGTGTGGGACTTGTTCTATTAGTCCATCTATACTGACCTCCATCAGGTTGCAAATTGAATATAATATTTTTCTGCATCTAGCTCTGAAAAAATATTTGGCCTTCTAGCAGTGTGTGGGACTTGTTCTATTAGTCCATCTGTACTGACCTCCATCACGTTGCAAATTAAAAATAATTTTTATCTGCATCTAGCTGTGAAAAAATATTTGGCCTTCTAGCAGTGTGTGGGACTTCTTCTATTAGTCCATCTATACTGACCTCCAACAGGTTGCAAATTGAATATAATATTTTACTGCATCTAGCTGTGAAAAAAAAATTGGCCTTCTAGCAGTGTGTGGGACTTGTTCTATTAGTCCATCTATACTGACCTCCATCAGGTTGCAAATTGAATATACTATATTTCTGCATCTAGCTCTGAAAAAATATTTGGCCTTCTAGCAGTGTGTGGGACTTGTTCTATTAGTCCATCTATACTGACCTCCATCAGGTTGCAAATTGAATATAATATTTTTCTGCATCTAGCTCTGAAAAAATATTTGGCCTTCTAGCAGTGTGTGGGACTTGTTCTATTAGTCCATCTATACTGACCTCCATCACGTTGCAAATTGAATATAATTTTTTTCTGCATCTAGCTCTGAAAATATATTTGGGCTTCTAGCTGTGTGTGGGACTTGTTCTATTAGTCCATCTATACTGACCTTCATCAGGTTGCAAATTGAATATAATTTTTTTCTGCATCTAGCTCTGAAAAAATATTTGACCTTCTAGCAGTGTGTGGGACTTGTTCTATTAGTCCATCTATACTGACCTCCATCAGGTTGCAAATTGAATATATTTTTTTCTGCATTTAGCTCTGAAAAAATATTTGGCCTTCTAGCAGCGTGTGGGACTTGTTCTATTAGTCAATCTCTACTGACCTCCATCAGGTTGCAAATTGAATATAATTTTTTTCTGCATCTACCTCTGAAAAAATATTTGGGCTTCTAGCTGTGTGTGGGACTTGTTCTATTAGTACATCTATACTGACCTCCATCAGGTTGCAAATAGAATATAATATTTTTCTGCATCTAGCTCTGAAAAAATATTTGGCCTTCAAGCAGTGTGTGGGACTTGTTCTACTAGTCCATCTATACTGACCTCCATCAGGTTGCAAATTGAATATAATTTTTTTCTGCATCTAGCTCTGAAAAAATATTTGACCTTCTAGCAGTGTGTGGGACTTGTTCTATTAGTCCATCTATACTGACCTCCATCAGGTTGCAAATTGAATATATTTTTTTCTGCATTTAGCTCTGAAAAAATATTTGGCCTTCTAGCAGCGTGTGGGACACGTTCTATTAGTCAATCTCTACTGACCTCCATCAGGTTGCAAATTGAATATAATTTTTTTCTGCATCTACCTCTGAAAAAATATTTGGGCTTCTAGCTGTGTGTGGGACTTGTTCCATTAGTCCATCTATGCTGACCTCCATCAGGTTGCAAATTAAATTTTTTTTTTAATCTGCATCTAGCTCTGAAAAAATATTTGGCCTTCTAGCAGTGTGTGGGACTTGTTCTATTAGTCCATCTATACTGACCTCCATCAGGTTGCAAATTAAAAATAATTTTTATCTGCATCTAGCTGTGAAAAAATATTTGGCCTTCTAGCAGTGTGTGGGACTTGTTCTATTAGTCCATCTCTACTAACCTCCATCAGGTTGGAAATTCAAAATAATTTTTATCTGCATCTAGCTGTGAAAAAATATTTGGCCTTCTAGCAGTGTGTGGGACTTGTTCTATTAGTCCATCTCTACTGACCTCCATCAGGTTGCAAATTTAAAATAATTTTTATCTGCATCTAGCTGTGAAAAAATATTTGGCCTTCTAGCAGAGTGTGGGACTTGTTCTATTAGTCCATCTATGCTAACCTCCATCAGGTTGGAAATTCAAAATAATTTTTATCTGCATCTAGCTCTGAAAAAATATTTGGCCTTCTAGCAGTGTGTGGGACTTGTTCTATTAGTCCATCTATACTGACCTCCATCAGGTTGCAAATTGAATATAATATTTTTCTGCATCTAGCTCTGAAAAAATATATGGCCTTCTAGCAGTGTGTGGGACTTGTTCTATTAGTCCATCTATACTGACCTCCATCTGGTTGCAAATTGAATATAATATTTTTCTGCATCTAGCTCTGAAAAAATATTTGGCCTTCTAGCAGTGTGTGGGACTAGTTCTATTAGTCCATCTATACTGACCTCCATCACGTTGCAAATTAAAAATAATTTTTATCTGCATCTAGCTGTGAAAAAATATTTGGCCTTCTAACAGTGTGTGGGACTTGTTCTATTAGTCCATCTATACTAACCTCCATCAGGTTGAAAATTCAAAATAATTTTTATCTGCATCTAGCTGTGAAAAAATATTTGGCCTTCTAGCAGTGTGTGGGACTTGTTCTATTAGTCCATCTATACTGACCTCCATCAGGTTGCACATTCAAAATAATTTTTTGTCTGCATCTAGCTCTGAAAAAATATTTGGCCTTCTAGCATTGTGTGGGACTTGTTCTATTAGTCCATCTATACTGACCTCCATCAGGTTGCAAATTGAATATATTATTTTTCTGCATCTAGCTCTGAAAAAATATTTGGGCTTCTTGCTGTGTGTGGGACTTGTTCTATTAGTCCATCTATACTGACCTCCATCAGGTTGCAAATTGAATATAATATTTTACTGCATCTAGCTGTGAAAAAAAAATTGGCCTTCTAGCAGTGTGTGGGACTTGTTCTATTAGTCCATCTATACTGACCTCCATCAGGTTGCAAATTGAATATACTATATTTCTGCATCTAGCTCTGAAAAAATATTTGGCCTTCTAGCAGTGTGTGGGACTTGTTCTATTAGTCCATCTATACTGACCTCCATCACGTTGCAAATTGAATATAATTTTTTTCTGCATCTAGCTCTGAAAATATATTTGGGCTACTAGCTGTGTGTGGGACTTGTTCTATTAGTGCATCTATACTGACCTTCATCAGGTTGCAAATTGAATATAATTTTTTTCTGCATCTAGCTCTGAAAAAATATTTGACCTTCTAGCAGTGTGTGGGACTTGTTCTATTAGTCCATCTATACTGACCTCCATCAGGTTGCAAATTGAATATATTTTTTTCTGCATTTAGCTCTGAAAAAATATTTGGCCTTCTAGCAGCGTGTGGGACTTGTTCTATTAGTCAATCTCTACTGACCTCCATCAGGTTGCAAATTGAATATAATTTTTTTCTGCATCTACCTCTGAAAAAATATTTGGGCTTCTAGCTGTGTGTGGGACTTGTTCTATTAGTACATCTATACTGACCTCCATCAGGTTGCAAATAGAATATAATATTTTTCTGCATCTAGCTCTGAAAAAATATTTGGCCTTCAAGCAGTGTGTGGGACTTGTTCTATTAGTCCATCTATACTGACCTCCATCAGGTTGCAAATTAAATTTTTTTTTTATCTGCATCTAGCTCTGAAAAAATATTTTGCCTTCTAGCAGTGTATGGGACTTGTTCTATTAGTCCATCTATACTGACCTCCATCAGTTTGCAAATTAAAAATAATTTTTATCTGTATCTAGCTGTGAAAAAATATTTGGCCTTCTAGCAGTGTGTGGGACTTGTTCTATTAGTCCATCTCTACTAACCTCCATCAGGTTGGAAATTCAAAATAATTTTTATCTGCATCTAGCTGTGAAAAAATTTTTGGCCTTCTAGCAGTTTGTGGGACTTGTTCTATTAGTCCATCTCTACTGACCTCCATCAGGTTGCAAATTCAAAATAATTTTTATCTGCATCTAGCTGTGAAAAAATATTTGGCCTTCTAGCAGTGTGTGGGAATTGTTCTATTAGTCCATCTATACTAACCTCCATCAGGTTGGAAATTCAAAATAATTTTTATCTGCATCTAGCTCTGAAAAAATATTTGGACTTCTAGCAGTGTGTGGGACTTGTTCTATTAGTCCATCTATACTGACCTTCATCAGGTTGCAAATTGAATATAATTTTTTTCTGCATCTAGCTCTGAAAAAATATTTGACCTTCTAGCAGTGTGTGGGACTTGTTCTATTAGTCCATCTATACTGACCTCCATCAGGTTGCAAATTGAATATATTTTTTTCTGCATTTAGCTCTGAAAAAATATTTGGCCTTCTAGCAGCGTGTGGGACTTGTTCTATTAGTCAATCTCTACTGACCTCCATCAGGTTGCAAATTGAATATAATTTTTTTCTGCATCTACCTCTGAAAAAATATTTGGGCTTCTAGCTGTGTGTGGGACTTGTTCTATTAGTACATCTATACTGACCTCCATCAGGTTGCAAATAGAATATAATATTTTTCTGCATCTAGCTCTGAAAAAATATTTGGCCTTCAAGCAGTGTGTGGGACTTGTTCTATTAGTCCATCTATACTGACCTCCATCAGGTTGCAAATTAAATTTTTTTTTTATCTGCATCTAGCTCTGAAAAAATATTTTGCCTTCTAGCAGTGTATGGGACTTGTTCTGTTAGTCCATCTATACTGACCTCCATCAGTTTGCAAATTAAAAATAATTTTTATCTGCATCTAGCTGTGAAAAAATTTTTGGCCTTCTAGCAGTTTGTGGGACTTGTTCTATTAGTCCATCTCTACTGACCTCCATCAGGTTGCAAATTCAAAATAATTTTTATCTGCATCTAGCTGTGAAAAAATATTTGGCCTTCTAGCAGTGTGTGGGAATTGTTCTATTAGTCCATCTATACTAACCTCCATCAGGTTGGAAATTCAAAATAATTTTTATCTGCATCTAGCTCTGAAAAAATATTTGGACTTCTAGCAGTGTGTGGGACTTGTTCTATTAGTCCATCTATACTGACCTCCATCAGGTTGCAAATTGAATATAATATTTTTCTGCATCTAGCTCTGAAAAAATATTTGGCCTTCTAGCAGTGTGTGGGACTTGTTCTATTAGTCCATCTCTACTGACCTCCACCAGGTTGCAAATTGAATATAATATTTTTCTGCATCTAGCTGTGAAAAAATATTTGGCCTTCTAGCAGTGTGTGGGACTTGTTCTATTGGTCCATCTCTACTGACCTCCATCAGGTTGCAAATTCAAAATAATTTTTATCTGCATCTAGCTGTGAAAAAATATTTGGCCTTCTAGCAGTGTGTGGGACTTGTTCTATTAGTCCATCTATGCTAACCTCCATCAGGTTGGAAATTCAAAATAATTTTTATCTGCATCTAGCTCTGAAAAAATACTTGGCCTTCTAGCAGTGTGTGGGACTTGTTCTATTAGTCCATCTATACTGACCTCCATCAGGTTGCAAATTGAATATAATATTTTTCTGCATCTAGCTCTGAAAAAATATTTGGCCTTCTAGCAGTGTGTGGGACTTGTTCTATTAGTCCATCTATACTGACCTCCATCTGGTTGCAAATTGAATATAATATTTTTCTGCATCTAGCTCTGACAAAAATATTTGGCCTTCTAGCAGTGTGTGGGACTTGTTCTATTACTCCATCTGTACTGACCTCCATCACGTTGCAAATTAAAAATAATTTTTATCTGCATCTAGCTGTGAAAAAATATTTGGCCTTCTAGCAGTGTGTGGGACTTGTTCTATTAGTCCATCTATACTGACCTCCAACAGGTTGCAAATTGAATATAATTTTTTCTGCATCTAGCTCTGAAAAAATATTTGACTTTCTAGCAGTGTGTGGGACTTGTTCTATTAGTCCATCTATACTGACCTCCATCAGGTTGCAAATTGAATATATTTTTTTCTGCATTTAGTTCTGAAAAAATATTTGGCCTTCTAGCAGCGTGTGGGACTTGTTCTATTAGTCAATCTCTACTGACCTCCATCAGGTTGCAAATTGAATATAATTTTTTTCTGCATCTACCTCTGAAAAAATATTTGGGCTTCTAGCTGTGTGTGGGACTTGTTCTATTAGTACATCTATACTGACCTCCATCAGGTTGCAAATAGAATATAATATTTTTCTGCATCTAGCTCTGAAAAAATATTTGGCCTTCAAGCAGTGTGTGGGACTTGTTCTATTAGTCCATCTATACTGACCTCCATCAGGTTGCAAATTAAATTTTTTTTTTAATCTGCATCTAGCTCTGAAAAAATATTTGGCCTTCTAGCAGTGTGTGGGACTTGTTCTATTAGTCCATCTATACTGACCTCCATCAGGTTGCAAATTAAAAATAATTTTTATCTGCATCTAGCTGTGAAAAAATATTTGGCCTTCTAGCAGTGTGTGGGACTTGTTCTATTAGTCCATCTCTACTAACCTCCATCAGGTTGGAAATTCAAAATAATTTTTATCTGCATCTAGCTGTGAAAAAATATTTGGCCTTCTAGCAGTGTGTGGGACTTGTTCTATTAGTCCATCTCTACTGACCTCCATCAGGTTGCAAATTCAAAATAATTTTTATCTGCATCTAACTGTGAAAAAATATTTGGCCTTCTAGCAGTGTGTGGGACTTGTTCTATTAGTCCATCTATACTAACCTCCATCAGGTTGGAAATTCAAAATAATTTTTATCTGCATCTAGCTCTGAAAAAATATTTGGACTTCTAGCAGTGTGTGGGACTTGTTCTATTAGTCCATCTATACTGACCTCCATCAGGTTGCAAATTGAATATAATATTTTTCTGCATCTAGCTCTGAAAAAATATTTGGCCTTCTAGCAGTGTATGGGACTTGTTGTATTAGTCCATCTATACTGACCTCCACCAGGTTGCAAATTGAATATAATATTTTTCTGCATCTAGCTGTGAAAAAATATTTGGCCTTCTAGCAGTGTGTGGGACTTGTTCTATTAGTCCATCTATACTGACCTCCATCTGGTTGCAAATTGAATATAATATTTTTCTGCATCTAGCTCTGAAAAAATATTTGGCCTTCTAGCAGTGTGTGGGACTTGTTCTATTAGTCCATCTATACTGACCTCCATCAGGTTGCAAATTGAATATACTATTTTTCTGCATCTAGCTCTGAAAAAATATTTGGCCTTCTAGCAGTGTGTGGGACTTGTACTATTAGTCCATCTATACTGACCTCCATCAGGTTGCAAATTGAATATAATATTTTTCTGCATCTAGCTCTGAAAAAATATTTGGGCTTCCAGCAGTATGTGGGACTTGTTCTACTAGTCCATCTATACTGACCTCCATCAGGTTGCAAATTGAATATAATTTTTTTCTGCATCTAGCTCTGAAAAAATATTTGACCTTCTAGCAGTGTGTGGGACTTGTTCTATTAGTCCATCTATACTGACCTCCATCAGGTTGCAAATTGAATATATTTTTTTCTGCATTTAGCCCTGAAAAAATATTTGGCCTTCTAGCAGCGTGTGGGACTTGTTCTATTAGTCAATCTCTACTGACCTCCATCAGGTTGCAAATTGAATATAATTTTTTTCTGCATCTACCTCTGAAAAAATATTTGGGCTTCTAGCTGTGTGTGGGACTTGTTCTATTAGTATATCTATACTGACCTCCATCAGGTTGCAAATAGAATATAATATTTTTCTGCATCTAGCTCTGAAAAAATATTTGGCCTTCAAGCAGTGTGTGGGACTTGTTCTATTAGTCCATCTATACTGACCTCCATCAGGTTGCAAATTAAATTTTTTTTTTTATCTGCATCTAGCTCTGAAAAAATATTTGGCCTTCTAGCAGTGTGTGGGACTTGTTCTATTAGTCCATCTATACTGACCTCCATCAGGTTGCAAATTAAAAATAATTTTTATCTGCATCTAGCTGTGAAAAAATATTTGGCCTTCTAGCAGTGTGTGGGACTTGTTCTATTAGTCCATCTCTACTAACCTCCATCAGGTTGGAAATTCAAAATAATTTTTATCTGCATCTAGCTGTGAAAAAATATTTGGCCTTCTAGCAGTGTGTGGGACTTGTTCTATTAGTCCATCTCTACTGACCTCCATCAGGTTGCAAATTCAAAATAATTTTTATCTGCATCTAGCTGTGAAAAAATGTTTGGCCTTCTAGCAGTGTGTGAGACTTGTTCTATTAGTCCATCTATACTAACCTCCATAAGGTTGGAAATTCAAAATAATTTTTATCTGCATCTAGCTCTGAAAAAATATTTGGACTTCTAGCAGTGTGTGGGACTTGTTCTATTAGTCCATCTATACTGACCTCCATCAGGTTGCAAATTGAATATAATATTTTTCTGCATCTAGCTCTGAAAAAATATTTGGCCTTCTAGCAGTGTATGGGACTTGTTCTATTAGTCCATCCATACTGACCTCCACCAGGTTGCAAATTGAATATAATATTTTTCTGCATCTAGCTGTGAAAAAATATTTGGCCTTCTAGCAGTGTGTGGGACTTGTTCTATTAGTCCATCTCTACTGACCTCCATCAGGTTGCAAATTCAAAATAATTTTTATCTGCATCTAGCTGTGAAAAAATATTTGGCCTTCTAGCAGTGTGTGGGACTTGTTCTATTAGTCCATCTATGCTAACTTCCATCAGGTTGGAAATTCAAAATAATTTTTATCTGCATCTAGCTCTTAAAAAATATTTGGCCTTCTAGCAGTGTGTGGGACTTGTTCTATTAGTCCACCTATACTGACCTCCATCAGGTTGCAAATTGAATATAATATTTTTCTGCATCTAGCTCTGAAAAAATATTTGGCCTTCTAGCAGTGTGTGGGACTTGTTCTATTAGTCCATCTATACTGACCTCCATCTGGTTGCAAATTGAATATAATATTTTTCTGCATCTAGCTCTGAAAAAATATTTGGCCTTCTAGCAGTGTGTGGGACTTGTTCTATTAGTCCATCTATACTGACCTCCATCAGGTTGCAAATTGAATATACTATTTTTCTGCATCTAGCTCTGAAAAAATATTTGGCCTTCTAGCAGTGTGTGGGATTTGTTCTATTAGTCCATCTATACTGACCTCCATCAGGTTGCAAATTGAATATAATATTTTTCTGCATCTAGCTCTGAAAAAATATTTGGCCTTCTAGCAGTGTGTGGGACCTGTTCTATTAGTCCATCTATACTGACCTCCATCACGTTGCAAATTGAATATAATTTTTTTCTGCATCTAGCTCTGAAAAAATATTTGGGCTTCTTGCTGTGTGTGGGACTTGTTCTATTAGTCCATCTATACTGACCTCCATCAGGTTGCAAATTGAATATAATATTTTTCTGCATCTAGCTCTGAAAAAATATTTGGCCTTATAGCAGTGTATGGGACTTGTTCTATTAGTCCATCTATACTGACCTCCACCAGGTTGCAAATTGAATATAATATTTTTCTGCATCTAGCTGTGAAAAAATATTTGGCCTTCTAGCAGTGTGTGGGACTTGTTCTATTAGTCCATCTCTACTGACCTCCATCAGGTTGCAAATTCAAAATAATTTTTATCTGCATCTAGCTGTGAAAAAATATTTGGCCTTCTAGCAGTGTGTGGGACTTGTTCTATTAGTCCATCTATGCTAACCTCCATCAGGTTGGAAATTCAAAATAATTTTTATCTGCATCTAGCTCTTAAAAAATATTTGGCCTTCTAGCAGTGTGTGGGACTTGTTCTATTGTCCACCTATACTGACCTCCATCAGGTTGCAAATTGAATTTAATATTTTTCTGCATCTAGCTCTGAAAAAATATTTGGCCTTCTAGCAGTGTGTGGGACTTGTTCTATTAGTCCATCTATACTGACCTCCATCTGGTTGCAAATTGAATATAATATTTTTCTGCATCTAGCTCTGAAAAAATATTTGGCCTTCTAGCAGTGTGTGGGACTTGTTCTATTAGTCCATCTATACTGACCTCCATCAGGTTGCAAATTGAATATACTATTTTTCTGCATCTAGCTCTGAAAAAACATTTGGCCTTCTAGCAGTGTGTGGGATTTGTTCTATTAGTCCATCTATACTGACCTCCATCAGGTTGCAAATTGAATATAATATTTTTCTGCATCTAGCTCTGAAAAAATATTTGGCCTTCTAGCAGTGTGTGGGACCTTTTCTATTAGTCCATCTATACTGACCTCCATCACGTTGCAAATTGAATATAATTTTTTTCTGCATCTAGCTCTTAAAAAATATTTGGGCTTCTTGCTGTGTGTGGGACTTGTTCTATTAGTCCATCTATACTGACCTCCGTCAGGTTGCAAATTGAATATAATATTTTACTGCATCTAGCTGTGAAAAAATATTTGGCCTTCTAGCAGTGTGTGGGACTTGTTCTATTAGTCCATCTATACTGACCTCCATCAGGTTGCAAATTGAATATACTATTTTTCTGCATCTAGCTCTGAAAAAATATTTGGCCTTCTAGCAGTGTGTGGGACTTGTTCTATTAGTCCATCTATACTGACCTCCATCAGGTTGCAAATTGAATATAATATTTTTCTGCATCTAGCTCTGAAAAAATATTTGGGCTTCCAGCAGTATGTGGGACTTGTTCTACTAGTCCATCTATACTGACCTCCATCAGGTTGCAAATTGAATATAATTTTTTTCTGCATCTAGCTCTGAAAAAATATTTGACCTTCTAGCAGTGTGTGGGACTTGTTCTATTAGTCCATCTATACTGACCTCCATCAGGTTGCAAATTGAATATATTTTTTTCTGCATTTAGCTCTGAAAAAATATTTGGCCTTCTAGCAGCGTGTGGGACTTGTTCTATTAGTCAATCTCTACTGACCTCCATCAGGTTGCAAATTGAATATAATTTTTGTTCTGCATCTTCCTCTGAAAAAATATTTGGGCTTCTAGCTGTGTGTGGGACTTGTTCTATTAGTACATCTATACTGACCTCCATCAGGTTGCAAATAGAATATAATATTTTTCTGCATCTAGCTCTGAAAAAATATTTGGCCTTCAAGCAGTGTGTGGGACTTGTTCTATTAGTCCATCTATACTGACCTCCATCAGGTTGCAAATTAAATTTTTTTTTTTATCTGCATCTAGCTCTGAAAAAATATTTGGCCTTCTATCAGTGTGTGGGACTTGTTCTATTAGTCCATCTATACTGACCTCCATCAGGTTGCAAATTAAAAATAATTTTTATCTGCATCTAGCTGTGAAAAAATATTTGGCCTTCTAGCAGTGTGTGGGACTTGTTCTATTAGTCCATCTCTACTAACCTCCATCAGGTTGGAAATTCAAAATAATTTTTATCTGCATCTAGCTGTGAAAAAATATTTGGCCTTCTAGCAGTGTGTGGGACTTGTTCTATTAGTCCATCTCTACTGACCTCCATCAGGTTGCAAATTCAAAATAATTTTTATCTGCATCTAGCTGTGAAAAAATGTTTGGCCTTCTAGCAGTGTGTGGGACTTGTTCTATTAGTCCATCTATACTAACCTCCATCAGGTTGGAAATTCAAAATAATTTTTATCTGCATCTAGCTCTGAAAAAATATTTGGACTTCTAGCAGTGTGTGGGACATGTTCTATTAGTCCATCTATACTGACCTCCATCAGGTTGCAAATTGAATATAATATTTTTCTGCATCTAGCTCTGAAAAAATATTTGGCCTTCTAGCAGTGTATGGGACTTGTTCTATTAGTCCATCTATACTGACCTCCACCAGGTTGCAAATTGAATATAATATTTTTCTGCATCTAGCTGTGAAAAAATATTTGGCCTTCGAGCAGTGTATGGGACTTGTTCTATTAGTCCATCTCTACTGACCTCCATCAGGTTGCAAATTCAAAATAATTTTTATCTGCATCTAGCTGTGAAAAAATATTTGGCCTTCTAGCAGTGTGTGGGACTTGTTCTATTAGTCCATCTATGCTAACCTCCATCAGGTTGGAAATTCAAAATAATTTTTATCTGCATCTAGCTCTTAAAAAATATTTGGCCTTCTAGCAGTGTGTGGGACTTGTTCTATTGTCCACCTATACTGACCTCCATCAGGTTGCAAATTGAATATAATATTTTTCTGCATCTAGCTCTGAAAAAATATTTGGCCTTCTAGCAGTGTGTGGGACTTGTTCTATTAGTCCATCTATACTGACCTCCATCTGGTTGCAAATTGAATATAATATTTTTCTGCATCTAGCTCTGAAAAAATATTTGGCCTTCTAGCAGTGTGTGGGACTTGTTCTATTAGTCCATCTATACTGACCTCCATCAGGTTGCAAATTGAATATACTATTTTTCTGCATCTAGCTCTGAAAAAACATTTGGCCTTCTAGCAGTGTGTGGGATTTGTTCTATTAGTCCATCTATACTGACCTCCATCAGGTTGCAAATTGAATATAATATTTTTCTGCATCTAGCTCTGAAAAAATATTTGGCCTTCTAGCAGTGTGTGGGACCTTTTCTATTAGTCCATCTATTCTGACCTCCATCACGTTGCAAATTGAATATAATTTTTTTCTGCATCTAGCTCTTAAAAAATATTTGGGCTTCTTGCTGTGTGTGGGACTTGTTCTATTAGTCCATCTATAATGACCTCCGTCAGGTTGCAAATTAAATATAATATTTTACTGCATCTAGCTGTGAAAAAATATTTGGCCTTCTAGCAGTGTGTGGGACTTGTTCTATTAGTCCATCTATACTGACCTCCATCAGGTTGCAAATTGAATATACTATTTTTCTGCATCTAGCTCTGAAAAAATATTTGACCTTCTAGCAGTGTGTGGGACTTGTTCTATTAGTCCATCTATACTGACCTCCATCAGGTTGCAAATTGAATATATTTTTTTCTGCATTTAGCTCTGAAAAAATATTTGGCCTTCTAGCAGCGTGTGGGACTTGTTCTATTAGTCAATCTCTACTGACCTCCATCAGGTTGCAAATTGAATATAATTTTTGTTCTGCATCTACCTCTGAAAAAATATTTGGGCTTCTAGCTGTGTGTGGGACTTGTTCTATTAGTACATCTATACTGACCTCCATCAGGTTGCAAATAGAATATAATATTTTTCTGCATCTAGCTCTGAAAAAATATTTGGCCTTCAAGCAGTGTGTGGGACTTGTTCTATTAGTCCATCTATACTGACCTCCATCAGGTTGCAAATTAAATTTTTTTTTTTATCTGCATCTAGCTCTGAAAAAATATTTGGCCTTCTAGCAGTGTGTGGGACTTGTTCTATTAGTCCATCTATACTGACCTCCATCAGGTTGCAAATTAAAAATAATTTTTATCTGCATCTAGCTGTGAAAAAATATTTGGCCTTCTAGCAGTGTGTGGGACTTGTTCTATTAGTCCATCTCTACTAACCTCCATCAGGTTGGAAATTCAAAATAATTTTTATCTGCATCTAGCTGTGAAAAAATATTTGGCCTTCTAGCAGTGTGTGGGACTTGTTCTATTAGTCCATCTCTACTGACCTCCATCAGGTTGCAAATTCAAAATAATTTTTATCTGCATCTAGCTGTGAAAAAATGTTTGGCCTTCTAGCAGTGTGTGGGACTTGTTCTATTAGTCCATCTATACTAACCTCCATCAGGTTGGAAATTCAAAATAATTTTTATCTGCATCTAGCTCTGAAAAAATATTTGGACTTCTAGCAGTGTGTGGGACATGTTCTATTAGTGCATCTATACTGACCTCCATCAGGTTGCAAATTGAATATAATATTTTTCTGCATCTCGCTCTGAAAAAATATTTGGCCTTCTAGCAGTGTATGGGACTTGTTCTATTAGTCCATCTATACTGACCTCCACCAGGTTGCAAATTGAATATAATATTTTTCTGCATCTAGCTGTGAAAAAATATTTGGCCTTCGAGCAGTGTGTGGGACTTGTTCTATTAGTCCATCTCTACTGACCTCCATCAGGTTGCAAATTCAAAATAATTTTTATCTGCATCTAGCTGTGAAAAAATATTTGGCCTTCTAGCAGTGTGTGGTACTTGTTCTATTAGTCCATCTATGCTAACCTCCATCAGGTTGGAAATTCAAAATAATTTTTATCTGCATCTAGCTCTTAAAAAATATTTGGCCTTCTAGCAGTGTGTGGGACTTGTTCTATTAGTCCACCTATACTGACCTCCATCAGGTTGCAAATTGAATATAATATTTTTCTGCATCTAGCTCTGAAAAAATATTTGGCCTTCTAGCAGTGTGTGGGACTTGTTCTATTAGTCCATCTATACTGACCTCCATCTGGTTGCAAATTGAATATAATATTTTTCTGCATCTAGCTCTGAAAAAATATTTGGCCTTCTAGCAGTGTGTGGGACTTGTTCTATTAGTCCATCTATACTGACCTCCATCAGGTTCCAAATTGAATATACTATTTTTCTGCATCTAGCTCTGAAAAAATATTTGGCCTTCTAGCAGTGTGTGGGATTTGTTCTATTAGTCCATCTATACTGACCTCCATCAGGTTGCAAATTGAATATAATATTTTTCTGCATCTAGCTCTGAAAAAATATTTGGCCTTCTAGCAGTGTGTGGGACCTGTTCTATTAGTCCATCTATACTGACCTCCATCACGTTGCAAATTGAATATAATTTTTTTCTGCATCTAGCTCTGAAAAAATATTTGGGCTTCTTGCTGTGTGTGGAACTTGTTCTATTAGTCCATCTATACTGACCTCCATCAGGTTGCAAATTGAATATAATATTTTACTGCATCTAGCTGTGAAAAAATATTTGGCCTTCTAGCAGTGTGTGGGATTTGTTCTATTAGTCCATCTATACTGACCTCCATCAGGTTGCAAATTGAATATAATATTTTTCTGCATCTAGCTCTGAAAAAATATTTGGCCTTCTAGCAGTGTGTGGGACTTCTTCTATTTGTCCATCTATTCTGAACTCCATCTGGTTGCAAATTGAATATAATATTTTTCTGCATCTAGCTCTGAAAAAATATTTGGCCTTCTAGCAGTGTGTGGGACTTGTTCTATTAGTCCATCTATACTAACCTCCATCAGGTTGAAAATTCAAAATAATTTTTATCTGCATCTAGCTGTGAAAAAATATTTGGCCTTCTAGCAGTGTGTGGGACTTGTTCTATTAGTCCATCTATACTGACCTCCATCAGGTTGCAAATTCAAAATAATTTTTTGTCTGCATCTAGCTCTGAAAAAATATTTGGCCTTCTAGCATTGTGTGGCACTTGTTCTATTAGTCCATCTATACTGACCTCCATCAGGTTGCAAATTGAAAATAATATTTTTCTGCATCTAGCTCTGAAAAAATATTTGGGCTTCTTGCTGTGTGTGGGACTTGTTCTATTAGTCCATCTATACTGACCTCCATCAGGTTGCAAATTGAATATAAAATTTTACTGCATCTAGCTGTGAAAAAAAAATTGGCCTTCTAGCAGTGTGTGGGACTTGTTCTATTAGTCCATCTATACTGACCTCCACCAGGTTGCAAATTGAGTATAATATTTTTCTGCATCTAGCTGTGAAAAAATATTTGGCCTTCTAGCAGTGTGTGGGACTTGTTCTATTAGTCCATCTCTACTGACCTCCATCAGGTTGCAAATTCAAAATAATTTTTATCTGCATCTAGCTGTGAAAAAATATTTGGCCTTCTAGCAGTGTGTGGGACTTGTTCTATTAGTCCATCTATGCTAACCTCCATCAGGTTGGAAATTCAAAATAATTTTTATCTGCATCTAGCTCTTAAAAAATATTTGGCCTTCTAGCAGTGTGTGGGACTTGTTCTATTAGTCCACCTATACTGACCTCCATCAGGTTGCAAATTGAATATAATATTTTTCTGCATCTAGCTCTGAAAAAATATTTGGCCTTCTAGCAGTGTGTGGGACTTGTTCTATTAGTCCATCTATACTGACCTCCATCTGGTTGCAAATTGAATATAATATTTTTCTGCATCTAGCTCTGAAAAAATATTTGGCCTTCTAGCAGTGTGTGGGACTTGTTCTATTAGTCCATCTATACTGACCTCCATCAGGTTGCAAATTGAATATACTATTTTTCTGCATCTAGCTCTGAAAAAATATTTGGCCTTCTAGCAGTGTGTGGGATTTGTTCTATTAGTCCATCTATACTGACCTCCATCAGGATGCAAATTGAATATAATATTTTTCTGCATCTAGCTCTGAAAAAATATTTGGCCTTCTAGCAGTGTGTGGGACCTGTTCTATTAGTCCATCTATACTGACCTCCATCACGTTGCAAATTGAATATAATTTTTTTCTGCATCTAGCTCTGAAAAAATATTTGGGCTTCTTGCTGTGTGTGGGACTTGTTCTATTAGTCCATCTATACTGACCTCCATCAGGTTGCAAATTGAATATAATATTTTACTGCATCTAGCTGTGAAAAAATATTTGGCCTTCTAGCAGTGTGTGGGATTTGTTCTATTAGTCCATCTATACTGACCTCCATCAGGTTGCAAATTGAATATAATATTTTTCTGCATCTAGCTCTGAAAAAATATTTGGCCTTCTAGCAGTGTGTGGGACTTCTTTTATTTGTCCATCTATTCTGAACTCCATCTGGTTGCAAATTGAATATAATATTTTTCTGCATCTAGCTCTGAAAAAATATTTGGCCTTCTAGCAGTGTGTGGGACTTGTTCTATTAGTTCATCTATACTGACCTCCATCACGTTGCAAATTAAAAATAATTTTTATCTGCATCTAGCTGTGAAAAAATATTTGGCCTTCTAGCAGTGTGTGGGACTTGTTCTATTAGTCCATCTATACTAACCTCCATCAGGTTGAAAATTCAAAATAATTTTTATCTGCATCTAGCTGTGAAAAAATATTTGGCCTTCTAGCAGTGTGTGGGACTTGTTCTATTAGTCCATCTATACTGACCTCCATCAGGTTGCAAATTCAAAATAATTTTTTGTCTGCATCTAGCTCTGAAAAAATATTTGGCCTTCTAGCATTGTGTGGCACTTGTTCTATTAGTCAATCTATACTGACCTCCATCAGGTTGCAAATTGAAAATAATATTTTTCTGCATCTAGCTCTGAAAAAATATTTGGGCTTCTTGCTGTGTGTGAGACTTGTTCTATTAGTCCATCTATACTGACCTCCATCAGGTTGCAAATTGAATATAATATTTTACTGCATCTAGCTGTGAAAAAAAAATTGGCCTTCTAGCAGTGTGTGGGACTTGTTCTATTAGTCCATCTATACTGACCTCCATCAGGTTGCAAATTGAATATACTATATTTCTGCATCTAGCTCTGAAAAAATATTTGGCCTTCTAGCAGTGTGTGGGACTTGTTCTATTAGTCGATCTATACTGACCTCCATCAGGTTGCAAATTGAATATAATATTTTTCTGCATCTAGCTCTGAAAAAATATTTGGACTTCTAGCAGTGTGTGGGACTTGTTCTATTAGTCCATCTATACTGAACTCCATCTGGTTGCAAATTGAATATAATAATTTTCTGCATCTAGCTCTGAAAAAATATTTGGCCTTCTAGCAGTGTGTGGGACTTGTTCTATTAGTCCATCTATACTGACCTCCATCACGTTGCAAATTGAATATAATATTTTTCTGCATCTAGCTCTGAAAATATATTTGGGCTTCTAGCTGTGTGTGGGACTTGTTCTATTAGTCCATCTATACTGACCTCCATCAGGTTGCAATTTGAATATACTATTTTTCTGCATCTAGCTCTGAAAAAATATTTGGCCTTCTAGCAGTGTGTGGGACTTGTTCTTTTAGTCCATCTATACTGACCTCCATCAGGTTGCAAATTGAATATAATATTTTTCTGCATCTAGCTCTGAAAAAATATTTGGGCTTCCAGCAGTGTGTGGGACTTGTTCTACTAGTCCATCTATACTGACCTCCATCAAGTTGCAAATTGAATATAATTTTTTCTGCATCTAGCTCTGAAAAAATATTTGACCTTCTAGTAGTGTGTGGGACTTGTTCTATTAGTCCATCTATACTGACCTCCATCAGGTTGCAAATTGAATATATTTTTTTCTGCATTTAGCTCTGAAAAAATATTTGGCCTTCTAGCAGCGTGTGGGACTTGTTCTATTAGTCAATCTCTACTGACCTCCATCAGGTTGCAAATTGAATATAATTTTTTTCTGCATCTACCTCTGAAAAAATATTTGAGCTCCTATCTGTGTGTGGGACTTGTTCTATTAGTACATCTATACTGACCTCCATCAGGTTGCAAATAGAATATAATATTTTTCTGCATCTAGCTCTGAAAAAATATTTGGCCTTCAAGCAGTGTGTGGGACTTGTTCTATTAGTCCATCTATACTGACCTCCATCAGGTTGCAAATTAAATTTTTTTTTTTATCTGCATCTAGCTCTGAAAAAATATTTTGCCTTCTAGCAGTGTGTGGGACTTGTTCTATTAGTCCATCTATACTGACCTCCATCAGGTTGCAAATTAAAAATAATTTTTATCTGCATCTAGCTGTGAAAAAATATTTGGCCTTCTAGCAGTGTGTGGGACTTGTTCTTTTAGTCCATCTATACTGACCTCCATCAGGTTGCAAATTGAATATAATATTTTTCTGCATCTAGCTCTGAAAAAATATTTGGGCTTCCAGCAGTGTGTGGGACTTGTTCTACTAGTCCATCTATACTGACCTCCATCAAGTTGCAAATTGAATATAATTTTTTCTGCATCTAGCTCTGAAAAAATATTTGACCTTCTAGTAGTGTGTGGGACTTGTTCTATTAGTCCATCTATACTGACCTCCATCAGGTTGCAAATTGAATATATTTTTTTCTGCATTTAGCTCTGAAAAAATATTTGGCCTTCTAGCAGCGTGTGGGACTTGTTCTATTAGTCAATCTCTACTGACCTCCATCAGGTTGCAAATTGAATATAATTTTTTTCTGCATCTACCTCTGAAAAAATATTTGAGCTTCTATCTGTGTGTGGGACTTGTTCTATTAGTACATCTATACTGACCTCCATCAGGTTGCAAATAGAATATAATATTTTTCTGCATCTAGCTCTGAAAAAATATTTGGCCTTCAAGCAGTGTGTGGGACTTGTTCTATTAGTCCATCTATACTGAACTCAATCAGGTTGCAAATTAAATTTTTTTTTTTATCTGCATCTAGCTCTGAAAAAATATTTTGCCTTCTAGCAGTGTGTGGGACTTGTTCTATTAGTCCATCTATACTGACCTCCATCAGGTTGCAAATTAAAAATAATTTTTATCTGCATCTAGCTGTGAAAAAATATTTGGCCTTCTAGCAGTGTGTGGGACTTGTTCTATTAGTCCATCTCTACTAACCTCCATCAGGTTGGAAATTCAAAATAATTTTTTTCTGCATCTAACTGTGAAAAAATATTTGGCCTTCTAGCAGTGTGTGGGACTTGTTCTATTAGACCATCTATACTAACCTCCATCAGGTTGGAAATTCAAAATAATTTTTATCTGCATCTAGCTCTGAAAAAATATTTGGACTTCTAGCAGTGTGTGGGTCTTGTTCTATTAGTCCATCTATACTGACCTCCATCAGGTTGCAAATTGAATATAATATTTTTCTGCATCTAGCTCTGAAAAAATATTTGGCCTTCTAGCAGTGTGTGGGACTTTTTCTATTAGTCCATCTATACTGACCTCCACCAGGTTGCAAATTGAATATAATATTTTTCTGCATCTAGCTGTGAAAAAATATTTGGCCTTCTAGCAGTGTGTGGGACTTGTTCTATTAGTCCATCTCTACTGACCTCCATCAGGTTGCAAATTCAAATTAATTTTTATCTGCATCTAGCTGTGAAAAAATATTTGGCCTTCTAGCAGTGTGTGGGACTTGTTCTATTAGTCCATCTATGCTAACCTCCATCAGGTTGGAAATTCAAAAAAATTTTTATCTGCATCTAGCTCTGAAAAAATATTTGGCCTTCTAGCAGTGTGTGGGACTTGTTCTATTAGTCCATCTATACTGACCTCCATCTGGTTGCAAATTGAATATAATATTTTTCTGCATCTAGCTCTGAAAAAATATTTGGCCTTCTAGCAGTGTGTGGGACTTGTTCTATTAGTCCATCTATACTGACCTCCATCACATTGCAAATTGAATATAATTTTTTTCTGCATCTAGCGCTGAAAAAATATTTGGGCTTCTAGCTGTGTGTGGGAGTTGTTCTATTAGTCCATCTATAGTGACCTCCACCAGGTTGCAAACTGAATATAACATTTTTCTGCATCTAGCTCTGAAAAAATATTTGGCCTTCTAGCAGTGTGTGGGACTTGTTCTATTAGTCCATCTATACTGACCTCCATCTGGTTGCAAATTGAATATAATATTTTTCTGCATCTAGCTCTGAAAAAATATTTGGCCTTCTAGCAGTGTGTGGGACTTGTTCTATTAGTCCATCTATACTGACCTCCATCAGGTTGCAAATTGAATATACTATTTTTCTGCATCTAGCTCTGAAAAAATATTTGGCCTTCTAGCAGTGTGTGGGATTTGTTCTATTAGTCCATCTATACTGACCTCCATCAGGATGCAAATTGAATATAATATTTTTCTGCATCTAGCTCTGAAAAAATATTTGGCCTTCTAGCAGTGTGTGGGACCTGTTCTATTAGTCCATCTATACTGACCTCCATCACGTTGCAAATTGAATATAATTTTTTTCTGCATCTAGCTCTGAAAAAATATTTGGGCTTCTTGCTGTGTGTGGGACTTGTTCTATTAGTCCATCTATACTGACCTCCATCAGGTTGCAAATTGAATATAATATTTTACTGCATCTAGCTGTGAAAAAATATTTGGCCTTCTAGCAGTGTGTGGGATTTGTTCTATTAGTCCATCTATACTGACCTCCATCAGGTTGCAAATTGAATATAATATTTTTCTGCATCTAGCTCTGAAAAAATATTTGGCCTTCTAGCAGTGTGTGGGACTTCTTTTATTTGTCCATCTATTCTGAACTCCATCTGGTTGCAAATTGAATATAATATTTTTCTGCATCTAGCTCTGAAAAAATATTTGGCCTTCTAGCAGTGTGTGGGACTTGTTCTATTAGTTCATCTATACTGACCTCCATCACGTTGCAAATTAAAAATAATTTTTATCTGCATCTAGCTGTGAAAAAATATTTGGCCTTCTAGCAGTGTGTGGGACTTGTTCTATTAGACCATCTATACTAACCTCCATCAGGTTGGAAATTCAAAATAATTTTTATCTGCATCTAGCTCTGAAAAAATATTTGGACTTCTAGCAGTGTGTGGGTCTTGTTCTATTAGTCCATCTATACTGACCTCCATCAGGTTGCAAATTGAATATAATATTTTTCTGCATCTAGCTCTGAAAAAATATTTGGCCTTCTAGCAGTGTGTGGGACTTTTTCTATTAGTCCATCTATACTGACCTCCACCAGGTTGCAAATTGAATATAATATTTTTCTGCATCTAGCTGTGAAAAAATATTTGGCCTTCTAGCAGTGTGTGGGACTTGTTCTTTTAGTCCATCTCTACTGACCTCCATCAGGTTGCAAATTCAAATTAATTTTTATCTGCATCTAGCTGTGAAAAAATATTTGGCCTTCTAGCAGTGTGTGGGACTTGTTCTATTAGTCCATCTATGCTAACCTCCATCAGGTTGGAAATTCAAAAAAATTTTTATCTGCATCTAGCTCTGAAAAAATATTTGGCCTTCTAGCAGTGTGTGGGACTTGTTCTATTAGTCCATCTATACTGACCTCCATCTGGTTGCAAATTGAATATAATATTTTTCTGCATCTAGCTCTGAAAAAATATTTGGCCTTCTAGCAGTGTGTGGGACTTGTTCTATTAGTCCATCTATACTGACCTCCATCACATTGCAAATTGAATATAATTTTTTTCTGCATCTAGCGCTGAAAAAATATTTGGGCTTCTAGCTGTGTGTGGGAGTTGTTCTATTAGTCCATCTATAGTGACCTCCACCAGGTTGCAAACTGAATATAACATTTTTCTGCATCTAGCTCTGAAAAAATATTTGGCCTTCTAGCAGTGTGTGGGACTTGTTCTATTAGTCCATCTATACTGACCTCCATCTGGTTGCAAATTGAATATAATATTTTTCTGCATCTAGCTCTGAAAAAATATTTGGCCTTCTAGCAGTGTGTGGGACTTGTTCTATTAGTCCATCTATACTGACCTCCATCAGGTTGCAAATTGAATATACTATTTTTCTGCATCTAGCTCTGAAAAAATATTTGGCCTTCTAGCAGTGTGTGGGATTTGTTCTATTAGTCCATCTATACTGACCTCCATCAGGATGCAAATTGAATATAATATTTTTCTGCATCTAGCTCTGAAAAAATATTTGGCCTTCTAGCAGTGTGTGGGACCTGTTCTATTAGTCCATCTATACTGACCTCCATCACGTTGCAAATTGAATATAATTTTTTTCTGCATCTAGCTCTGAAAAAATATTTGGGCTTCTTGCTGTGTGTGGGACTTGTTCTATTAGTCCATCTATACTGACCTCCATCAGGTTGCAAATTGAATATAATATTTTACTGCATCTAGCTGTGAAAAAATATTTGGCCTTCTAGCAGTGTGTGGGATTTGTTCTATTAGTCCATCTATACTGACCTCCATCAGGTTGCAAATTGAATATAATATTTTTCTGCATCTAGCTCTGAAAAAATATTTGGCCTTCTAGCAGTGTGTGGGACTTCTTTTATTTGTCCATCTATTCTGAACTCCATCTGGTTGCAAATTGAATATAATATTTTTCTGCATCTAGCTCTGAAAAAATATTTGGCCTTCTAGCAGTGTGTGGGACTTGTTCTATTAGTTCATCTATACTGACCTCCATCACGTTGCAAATTAAAAATAATTTTTATCTGCATCTAGCTGTGAAAAAATATTTGGCCTTCTAGCAGTGTGTGGGACTTGTTCTATTAGTCCATCTATACTAACCTCCATCAGGTTGAAAATTCAAAATAATTTTTATCTGCATCTAGCTGTGAAAAAATATTTGGCCTTCTAGCAGTGTGTGGGACTTGTTCTATTAGTCCATCTATACTGACCTCCATCAGGTTGCAAATTCAAAATAATTTTTTGTCTGCATCTAGCTCTGAAAAAATATTTGGCCTTCTAGCAGTGTGTGGGACTTGTTCTATTAGTCCATCTATACTGACCTCCATCAGGTTGCAAATTGAATATAATATTTTTCTGCATCTAGCTCTGAAAAAATATTTGGACTTCTAGCAGTGTGTGGGACTTGTTCTATTAGTCCATCTATACTGAACTCCATCTGGTTGCAAATTGAATATAATAATTTTCTGCATCTAGCTCTGAAAAAATATTTGGCCTTCTAGCAGTGTGTGGGACTTGTTCTATTAGTCCATCTATACTGACCTCCATCACGTTGCAAATTGAATATAATATTTTTCTGCATCTAGCTCTGAAAATATATTTGGGCTTCTAGCTGTGTGTGGGACTTGTTCTATTAGTCCATCTATACTGACCTCCATCAGGTTGCAATTTGAATATACTATTTTTCTGCATCTAGCTCTGAAAAAATATTTGGCCTTCTAGCAGTGTGTGGGACTTGTTCTTTTAGTCCATCTATACTGACCTCCATCAGGTTGCAAATTGAATATAATATTTTTCTGCATCTAGCTCTGAAAAAATATTTGGGCTTCCAGCAGTGTCTGGGACTTGTTCTACTAGTCCATCTATACTGACCTCCATCAAGTTGCAAATTGAATATAATTTTTTCTGCATCTAGCTCTGAAAAAATATTTGACCTTCTAGTAGTGTGTGGGACTTGTTCTATTAGTCCATCTATACTGACCTCCATCAGGTTGCAAATTGAATATATTTTTTTCTGCATTTAGCTCTGAAAAAATATTTGGCCTTCTAGCAGCGTGTGGGACTTGTTCTATTAGTCAATCTCTACTGACCTCCATCAGGTTGCAAATTGAATATAATTTTTTTCTGCATCTACCTCTGAAAAAATATTTGAGCTTCTATCTGTGTGTGGGACTTGTTCTATTAGTACATCTATACTGACCTCCATCAGGTTGCAAATAGAATATAATATTTTTCTGCATCTAGCTCTGAAAAAATATTTGGCCTTCAAGCAGTGTGTGGGACTTGTTCTATTAGTCCATCTATACTGACCTCCATCAGGTTGCAAATTAAATTTTTTTTTTTATCTGCATCTAGCTCTGAAAAAATATTTTGCCTTCTAGCAGTGTGTGGGACTTGTTCTATTAGTCCATCTATACTGACCTCCATCAGGTTGCAAATTAAAAATAATTTTTATCTGCATCTAGCTGTGAAAAAATATTTGGCCTTCTAGCAGTGTGTGGGACTTGTTCTATTAGTCCATCTCTACTAACCTCCATCAGGTTGGAAATTCAAAATAATTTTTTTCTGCATCTAGCTGTGAAAAAATATTTGGCCTTCTAGCAGTGTGTGGGACTTGTTCTATTAGACCATCTATAAAAACCTCCATCAGGTTGGAAATTCAAAATAATTTTTATCTGCATCTAGCTCTGAAAAAATATTTGGGCTTCTAGCAGTGTGTGGGTCTTGTTCTATTAGTCCATCTATACTGACCTCCATCAGGTTGCAAATTGAATATAATATTTTTCTGCATCTAGCTCTGAAAAAATATTTGGCCTTCTAGCAGTGTGTGGGACTTTTTCTATTAGTCCATCTATACTGACCTCCACCAGGTTGCAAATTGAATATAATATTTTTCTGCATCTAGCTGTGAAAAAATATTTGGCCTTCTAGCAGTGTGTGGGACTTGTTCTATTAGTCCATCTCTACTGACCTCCATCAGGTTGCAAATTCAAATTAATTTTTATCTGCATCTAGCTGTGAAAAAATATTTGGCCTTCTAGCAGTGTGTGGGACTTGTTCTATTAGTCCATCTATGCTAACCTCCATCAGGTTGGAAATTCAAAAAAATTTTTATCTGCATCTAGCTCTGAAAAAATATTTGGCCTTCTAGCAGTGTGTGGGACTTGTTCTATTAGTCCATCTATACTGACCTCCATCAGGTTGCAAATTGAATATAATATTTTTCTGCATCTAGCTCTGAAAAAATATTTGGCCTTCTAGCAGTGTGTGGGACTTGTTCTATTAGTCCATCTATACTGACCTCCATCTGGTTGCAAATTGAATATAATATTTTTCTGCATCTAGCTCTGAAAAAATATTTGGCCTTCTAGCAGTGTGTGGGACTTGTTCTATTAGTCCATCTATACTGACCTCCATCACATTGCAAATTGAATATAATTTTTTTCTGCATCTAGCGCTGAAAAAATATTTGGGCTTCTAGCTGTGTGTGGGAGTTGTTCTATTAGTCCATCCATAGTGACCTCCACCAGGTTGCAAACTGAATATAATATTTTTCTGCATCTAGCTCTGAAAAAATATTTGGCCTTCTAGCAGTGTGTGGGACTTGTTCTATTAGTCCATCTATACTGACCTCCATCAGGTTGCAAATTGAAAATAATATTTTTCTGCATCTAGCTCTGAAAAAATATTTGGGCTTCTTGCTGTGTGTGGGACTTGTTCTATTAGTCCATCTATACTGACCTCCATCAGGTTGCAAATTGAATATAATATTTTACTGCATCTAGCTGTGAAAAAAAAATTGGCCTTCTAGCAGTGTGTGGGACTTGTTCTATTAGTCCATCTATACTGACCTCCATCAGGTTGCAAATTGAATATACTATATTTCTGCATCTAGCTCTGAAAAAATATTTGGCCTTCTAGCAGTGTGTGGGACTTGTTCTATTAGTCCATCTATACTGACCTCCATCAGGTTGCAAATTGAATATAATATTTTTCTGCATCTAGCTCTGAAAAAATATTTGGACTTCTAGCAGTGTGTGGGACTTGTTCTATTAGTCCATCTATACTGAACTCCATCTGGTTGCAAATTGAATATAATAATTTTCTGCATCTAGCTCTGAAAAAATATTTGGCCTTCTAGCAGTGTGTGGGACTTGTTCTATTAGTCCATCTATACTGACCTCCATCACGTTGCAAATTGAATATAATATTTTTCTGCATCTAGCTCTGAAAATATATTTGGGCTTCTAGCTGTGTGTGGGACTTGTTCTATTAGTCCATCTATACTGACCTCCATCAGGTTGCAATTTGAATATACTATTTTTCTGCATCTAGCTCTGAAAAAATATTTGGCCTTCTAGCAGTGTGTGGGACTTGTTCTTTTAGTCCATCTATACTGACCTCCATCAGGTTGCAAATTTAATATAATATTTTTCTGCATCTAGCTCTGAAAAAATATTTGGGCTTCCAGCAGTGTGTGGGACTTGTTCTATTAGTCCATCTATACTGACCTCCATCAAGTTGCAAATTGAATATAATTTTTTCTGCATCTAGCTCTGAAAAAATATTTGACCTTCTAGTAGTGTGTGGGACTTGTTCTATTAGTCCATCTATACTGACCTCCATCAGGTTGCAAATTGAATATATTTTTTTCTGCATTTAGCTCTGAAAAAATATTTGGCCTTCTAGCAGCGTGTGGGACTTGTTCTATTAGTCAATCTCTACTGACCTCCATCAGGTTGCAAATTGAATATAATTTTTTTCTGCATCTACCTCTGAAAAAATATTTGAGCTTCTATCTGTGTGTGGGACTTGTTCTATTAGTACATCTATACTGACCTCCATCAGGTTGCAAATAGAATATAATATTTTTCTGCATCTAGCTCTGAAAAAATATTTGGCCTTCAAGCAGTGTGTGGGACTTGTTCTATTAGTCCATCTATACTGACCTCCATCAGGTTGCAAATTAAATTTTTTTTTTTATCTGCATCTAGCTCTGAAAAAATATTTTGCCTTCTAGCAGTGTGTGGGACTTGTTCTATTAGTCCATCTATACTGACCTCCATCAGGTTGCAAATTAAAAATAATTTTTATCTGCATCTAGCTGTGAAAAAATATTTGGCCTTCTAGCAGTGTGTGGGACTTGTTCTATTAGTCCATCTCTACTAACCTCCATCAGGTTGGAAATTCAAAATAATTTTTTTCTGCATCTAGCTGTGAAAAAATATTTGGCCTTCTAGCAGTGTGTGGGACTTGTTCTATTAGACCCTCTATACTAACCTCCATCAGGTTGGAAATTCAAAATAATTTTTATCTGCATCTAGCTCTGAAAAAATATTTGGACTTCTAGCAGTGTGTGGGTCTTGTTCTATTAGTCCATCTATACTGACCTCCATCAGGTTGCAAATTGAATATAATATTTTTCTGCATCTAGCTCTGAAAAAATATTTGGCCTTCTAGCAGTGTGTGGGACTTTTTCTATTAGTCCATCTATACTGACCTCCACCAGGTTGCAAATTGAATATAATATTTTTCTGCATCTAGCTGTGAAAAAATATTTGGCCTTCTAGCAGTGTGTGGGACTTGTTCTATTAGTCCATCTCTACTGACCTCCATCAGGTTGCAAATTCAAATTAATTTTTATCTGCATCTAGCTGTGAAAAAATATTTGGCCTTCTAGCAGTGTGTGGGACTTGTTCTATTAGTCCATCTATGCTAACCTCCATCAGGTTGGAAATTCAAAAAAATTTTTATCTGCATCTAGCTCTGAAAAAATATTTGGCCTTCTAGCAATGTGTGGGACTTGTTCTATTAGTCCATCTATACTGACCTCCATCAGGTTGCAAATTGAATATAATATTTTTCTGCATCTAGCTCTGAAAAAATATTTGGCCTTCTAGCAGTGTGTGGGACTTGTTCTATTAGTCCATCTATACTGACCTCCATCTGGTTGCAAATTGAATATAATATTTTTCTGCATCTAGCTCTGAAAAAATATTTGGCCTTCTAGCAGTGTGTGGGACTTGTTCTATTAGTCCATCTATACTGACCTCCATCACATTGCAAATTGAATATAATTTTTTTCTGCATCTAGCGCTGAAAAAATATTTGGGCTTCTAGCTGTGTGTGGGAGTTGTTCTATTAGTCCATCTATAGTGACCTCCACCAGGTTGCAAACTGAATATAATATTTTTCTGCATCTAGCTCTGAAAAAATATTTGGCCTTCTAGCAGTGTGTGGGACTTGTTCTATTAGTCCATCTCTACTGACCTCCATCAGGTTGCAAATTCAAAATAATTTTTATCTGCATCTAGCTGTGAAAAAATATTTGGCCTTCTAGCAGTGTGTGGGACTTGTTCTATTAGTCCATCTATACTGACCTCCATCAGGTTGCAAATTGAATATAATATTTTACTGCATCTAGCTCTGAAAAAATATTTGGCCTTCTAGCAGTGTGTGGGACTTGTTCTATTAGTCCATCTATACTAACCTCCATCAGGTTGAAAATTAAAAATTATTTTTATCTGCATCTAGCTGTGAAAAAATATTTGGCCTTCTAGCAGTGTGTGGGACTTGTTCTATTAGTCCATCTATACTGACCTCCATCAGGTTGCAAATTGAATAAAATATTTTCCTGCATCTAGCTCTGAAAAAATATTTGGCCTTCTAGCAGTGTGTGGGGCTGGTTCTATTAGTCCATCTATACTGACCTCCATCACGTTGCAAATTGAATATAATATTTTTCTGCATCAAGCTATGAAAAAATATTTGGGCTTCTAGCAGTGTGTGGGACTTGTTCTATTAGTTTATCTATACTGACCTCCATCAGGTTGCAAATTGAATATACTATTTTTCTGAATCGAGCTCTGAAAAAATATTTGACCTTCTAGCAGTGTGTGGGACTTGTTCTATTGGTCCATCTATACTAACCTCCATCAGGTTGGAAATTCAAAATTATTTTTATCTGCATCTAGCTGTGAAAAAATATTTGGCCTTCTAGCAGTGTGTGGGACTTCCTCTATTAATATATCTATACTGACCTCCATCAGGTTGCAAATTGAATATAATATTTTTCTGCATCTAGCTCTGAAAAAATATTTGGCCTTCTAGCAGTGTGTGGGACTTGTTCTATTAGTCCATCTATACTGACCTCCATCAGGTTGCAAATTAAATTTTTTTTTTTTATCTGCATCTAGCTCTGAAAAAATATTTGGACTTCTAGCAGTGTGTGGGACTTGTTCTATTAGTCCATCTATACTGACCTCCATCAGGTTGCAAATTAAATATAATTTTTATCTGCATCTAGTTGTGAAAAAATATTTGGCCTTCTAGCAGTGTGTGGGACTTGTTCTATTAGTCCATCTATACTAACCTCCATCAGGTTGGAAATTCAAAATAATTTTTATCTGCATCTAGCTGTGAAAAAATATTTGGCCTTCTAGCAGTATGTGGGACTTGTTCTATTAGTCCATCTCTACTGACCTCCATCAGGTTGTAAATTCAAAATAATTTTTTGTCTGTATCTAGCTCTGAAAAAATATTTGGCCTTCTAGCATTGTGTGGGACTTGTTCTATTAGTCCATCTATACTGACCTCCATCAGGTTGCAAATTGAATATAATATTTTACTGCATCTAGCTCTGAAAAAATATTTGGCCTTCTAGCAGTGTGTGGGACTTGTTCTATTAGTACATCTATACTGACCTCCATCAGGTTGCAAATTAAAAATTATTTTTATCTGCATCTAGCTCTGAAAAAATATTTGGCCTTCTAGCAGTGTGTGGGACTTGTTCTATTAGTCCATCTATACTGACCTCCATCAGGTTGCAAATTAAAAATAATTTTTATCTGCATCTACCTGTGAGAAAATATTTGGCCTTCTAGCAGTGTGTGGGACTTGTTCTATTAGTCCATCTATACTGACCTCCATTAGGTTGCAAATTGAATATAATATTTTCCAGCACCTAGCTCTTAAAAAATATTTGGGCTTCTAGCAGTGTGTGGGACTTGTTCCATTAGTCCATCTATACTGACCTCCATCAGGTTGCAAATTGAATATACTATTTTTCTGCATCTAGCTCTGAAAAAATATTTGGCCTTCTAGCAGTGTGTTGGGCTTGTTCTATTAGTCCATCTATACTGACCTCCATCAGGTTGCAAATTGAATATAATATTTTTCTGCATCTAGCTCTGAAAAAATATTTGGCCTTCTAGCAGTGTGTGGGACTTGTTCTATTAGTCCATCTATACTGACCATCATCAGGTTGCAAATTGAATATAATATTTTTCTGCATCTAGCTCTGAAAAAATATTTGGGCTTCTAGCAGTGTGTGGGACTTGTTCTATTAGTCCATCTCTACTGACCTCCATCAGGTTGGAAATTCAAAATAATTTTTTGTCTGCATCTAGCTCTGAAAAAATATTTGGCCTTCTAGCATTTTGTGGGACTTGTTCTATTAGTCCATCTATACTGACCTCCATCAGGTTGCAAATTGAATATATTTTTTTCTGCATCTAGCTCTGAAAAAATATTTGGCCTTCTAGCAGGGTGTGGGACTTGCTCTATTAGTCCATCTCTACTGACCTCCATGAAGTTGCAAATTGAATTTAATTTTTTTCTGCATCTACCTCTGAAAAAATATTTGGGCTTGTAGCTGTGTCTGGGACTTGTTCTATTAGTCCATCTATACTGACCTCCATCAGGTTGCAAATTGAATATAATATTTTTCTGCATCTAGCTCTGAAAAAATATTTGGCCTTCTAGCAGTGTGTGGGACTTGTTCTATTAGTCCATCTATACTGACCTCCATCAGGTTGCAAATTAAAATTTTTTTTTTATCTGCATCTAGCTCTGAAAAAATATTTGGACTTCTAGCAGTGTGTGGGACTTGTTCTATTAGTCCATCTATACTGACCTCCATCATGTTGCAAATTAAAAATAATTTTTATCTGCATCTAGTTGTGAAAAAATATTTGGCCTTCTAGCAGCGTGTGGGACTTGTTCTATTAGTCCATCTGTACTAACCTCCATCAGGTTGGAAATTCAAAATAATTTTATCTGCATCTAGCTGTGAAAAAATATTTGGCCTTCTAGCAGTGTGTGGGACTTGTTCTATTAGTCCATCTATACTGACCTCCATCAGGTTGCAAATTAAAAATTATTTTTATCTGCATCTAGCTCTGAAAAAATATTTGGCCTTCTAGCAGTGTGTGGGACTTGTTCTATTAGTCCATCTATACTGACCTCCATCAGGTTGCAAATTAAAAATAATTTTTATCTGCATCTGGCTGTGAGAAAATATTTGGCCTTCTAGCAGTGTGTGGGACTTGTTCTATTAGTCCATCTATACTGACCTCCATCAGGTTGCAAATTGAATATAATATTTTCCTGCATCTAGCTCTGAAAAAATATTTGGGCTTCTAGCAGTTTGTGGGACTTGTTCTATTAGTCCATTTATCCTGGCCTCCATCAGGTTGCAAATTGAATATACTATTTTTGTGCATCTAGCTCTGAAAAAATATTTGGCCTTCTAGCAGTGTGTGGGACTTGTTCTATTAGTCCATCTATACTGACCTCCATCAGGTTGCAAATTGAATATACTATTTTTCTGCATCTAGCTCTGAAAAAATATTTGGCCTTCTAGCAGTGTGTGGGACTTGTTCTATTAGTCCATCTATACTGACCATCATCAGGTTGCAAATTGATTATAATATTTTTCTGCATCTAGCTCTGAAAAAATGTTTGGGCTTCTAGCAGTGTGTGGGACTTGTTCTATTAGTCCATCTCTACTGACCTCCATCAGGTTGCAAATTGAATATAATATTTTACTGCATCTAGCTCTGAAAAAATATTTGGCCTTCTAGCAGTGTGTGGGACTTGTTCTATTAGTCCATCTATACTGACCTCCATCAGGTTGCAAATTAAATTTTTTTTTTTTATCTGCATCTAGCTCTGAAAAAATATTTGGACTTCTAGCAGTGTGTGGGACTTGTTCTATTAGTCCATCTATACTGACCTCCATCAGGTTGCAAATTAAAAATAATTTTTATCTGCATCTAGTTGTGAAAAAATATTTGGCCTTCTAGCAGTGTGTGGGACTTGTTCTATTAGTCCATCTATAGTAACCTCCATCAGGTTGGAAATTCAAAATAATTTTTATCTGCATCTAGCTGTGAAAAAATATTTGGAATTCTAGCAGTATGTGGGACTTGTTCTATTAGTCCATCTCTACTGACCTCCATCAGGTTGCAAATTCAAAATAATTTTTTGTCTGCATCTAGCTCTGAAAAAATATTTGGCCTTCTAGCATTGTGTGGGACTTGTTCTATTAGTCCATCTATACTGACCTCCATCAGGTTGCAAATTGAATATAATATTTTACTGCATCTAGCTCTGAAAAAATATTTGGCCTTCTAGCAGTGTGTGGGACTTGTTCTATTAGTCCATCTATACTGACCTCCATCAGGTTGCAAATTAAAAATTATTTTTATCTGCATCTAGCTCTGAAAAAATATTTGGCCTTCTAGCAGTGTGTGGGACTTGTTCTATTAGTCCATCTATACTGACCTCCATCAGGTTGCAAATTAAAAATAATTTTTATCTGCATCTGGCTGTGAGAAAATATTTGGCCTTCTAGCAGTGTGTGGGACATGTTCTATTAGTCCATCTATACTGACCTCCATCAGGTTGCAAATTGAATATAATATTTTCCTGCATCTATCTCTGAAAAAATATTTGGGCTTCTAGCAGTGTGTGGGACTTGTTCTATTAGTCCATTTATCCTGACCTCCATCAGGTTGCAAATTGAATATACTATTTTTCTGCATCTAGCTCTGAAAAAATATTTGGCCTTCTAGCAGTGTGTGGGACTTGTTCTATTAGTCCATCTATACTGACCTCCATCAGGTTGCAAATTGAATATAATATTTTTCTGCATCTAGCTCTGAAAAAATATTTGGCCTTCTAGCAGTGTGTGGGACTTGTTCTATTAGTCCATCTATACTGACCATCATCAGGTTGCAAATTGAATATAATATTTTTCTGCATCTAGCTCTGAAAAAATATTTGGGCTTCTAGCAGTGTGTGGGACTTGTTCTATTAGTCCATCTCTACTGACCTCCATCAGGTTGCAAATTCAAAATAATTTTTTGTCTGCATCTAGCTCTGAAAAAATATTTGGCCTTCTAGCATTGTGTGGGACTTGTTCTATTAGTCCATCTATACTGACCTCCATCAGGTTGCAAATTGAATATAATATTTTACTGCATCTAGCTCTGAAAAAATATTTGGCCTTCTAGCAGTGTGTGGGACTTGTTCTATTAGTCCATCTATACTGACCTCCATCAGGTTGCAAATTAAATATTATTTTTATCTGCATCTAGCTCTGAAAAAATATTTGGCCTTCTAGCAGTGTGTGGGACTTGTTCTATTAGTCCATCTATACTGACCTCCATCAGGTTGCAAATTAAAAATAATTTTTATCTGCATCTAGCTGTGAGAAAATATTTGGCCTTCTAGCAGTGTGTGGGACTTGTTCTATTAGTCCATCTATACTGACCTCCATCAGGTTGCAAATTGAATATAATATTTTCCTGCATCTAGCTCTGAAAAAATATTTGGGCTTCTAGCAGTGTGTGGGACTTGTTCTATTAGTCCATCTATACTGACCTCCATCAGGTTGCAAATTGAATATACTATTTTTCTGCATCTAGCTCTGAAAAAATATTTGGCCTTCTAGCAGTGTGTGGGACTTGTTCTATTAGTCCATCTATACTGACCTCCATCAGGTTGCAAATTGAATATAATATTTTTCTGCATCTAGCTCTGAAAAAATATTTGGCCTTCTAGCAGTGTGTGGGACTTGTTCTATGAGTCCATCTATACTGACCATCATCAGGTTGCAAATTGAATATAATATTTTTCTGCATCTAGCTCTGAAAAAATATTTGGGCTTCTAGCAGTGTGTGGGACTTGTTCTATTAGTCCATCTCTACTGACCTCCATCAGGTTGCAAATTCAAAATAATTTTTTGTCTGCATCTAGCTCTGAAAAAATATTTGGCCTTCTAGCATTGTGTGGGACTTGTTCTATTAGTCCATCTATACTGACCTCAATCAGGTTGCAAATTGAATATAATATTTTACTGCATCTAGCTCTGAAAAAATATTTGGCCTTCTAGCAGTGTGTGGGACTTGTTCTATTAGTCCATCTATACTGACCTCCATCAGGTTGCAAATTAAAAATTATTTTTATCTGCATCTAGCTCTGAAAAAATATTTGGCCTTCTAGCAGTGTGTGGGACTTGTTCTATTAGTCCATCTATACTGACCTCCATCAGGTTGCAAATTAAAAATAATTTTTATCTGCATCTAGCTGTGAGAAAATATTTGGCCTTCTAGCAGTGTGTGGGACTTGTTCTATTAGTCCATCTATACTGACCTCCATCAGGTTGCAAATTGAATATAATATTTTCCAGCATCTAGCTCTGAAAAAATATTTGGGCTTCTAGCAGTGTGTGGGACTTGTTCTATTAGTCCATCTATACTGACCTCCATCAGGTTGCAAATTGAATATACTATTTTTCTGCATCTAGCTCTGAAAAAATATTTGGCCTTCTAGCAGTGTGTGGGACTTGTTCTATTAGTCCATCTATACTGACCTCCATCAGGTTGCAAATTGAATATAATATTTTTCTGCATCTAGCTCTGAAAAAATATTTGGCCTTCTAGCAGTGTGTGGGGCTTGTTCTATTAGTCCATCTATACTGACCATCATCAGGTTGCAAATTGAATATAATATTTTTCTGCATCTAGCTCTGAAAAAATATTTGGGCTTCTAGCAGTGTGTGGGACTTGTTCTATTAGTCCATCTATACTGACCTCCATCAGGTTGCAAATTGAATATATTTTTTTCTGCATCTAGCTCTGAAAAAATATTTGGCCTTCTAGCAGGGTGTGGGACTTGCTCTATTAGTCCATCTCTACTGACCTCCATCAGGTTGCAAATTAAAAATAATTTTTATCTGCATCTAGTTGTGAAAAAATATTTGGCCTTCTAGCAGTGTGTGGGACTTGTTCTATTAGTCCATCTATAGTAACCTCCATAAGGTTGGAAATTCAAAATAATTTTTATCTGCATCTAGCTGTGAAAAAATATTTGGAATTCTAGCACTATGTGGGACTTGTTCTATTAGTCCATCTCTACTGACCTCCATCAGGTTGCAAATTCAAAATAATTTTTTGTCTGCATCTAGCTCTGAAAAAATATTTGGCCTTCTAGCATTGTGTGGGACTTGTTCTATTAGTCCATCTATACTGACCTCCATCAGGTTGCAAATTGAATATAATATTTTACTGCATCTAGCTCTGAAAAAATATTTGGCCTTCTAGCAGTGTGTGGGACTTGTTCTATTAGTCCATCTATACTGACCTCCATCAGGTTGCAAATTAAAAATTATTTTTATCTGCATCTAGCTCTGAAAAAATATTTGGCCTTCTAGCAGTGTGTGGGACTTGTTCTATTAGTCCATCTATACTGACCTCCATCAGGTTGCAAATTAAAAATAATTTTTATCTGCATCTGGCTGTGAGAAAATATTTGGCCTTCTAGCAGTGTGTGGGACATGTTCTATTAGTCCATCTATACTGACCTCCATCAGGTTGCAAATTGAATATAATATTCTCCTGCATCTATCTCTGAAAAAATATTTGGGCTTCTAGCAGTGTGTGGGACTTGTTCTATTAGTCCATTTATCCTGACCTCCATCAGGTTGCAAATTGAATATACTATTTTTCTGCATTTAGCTCTGAAAAAATATTTGGCCTTCTAGCAGTGTGTGGGACTTGTTCTATTAGTCCATCTATACTGACCTCCATCAGGTTGCAAATTGAATATAATATTTTTCTGCATCTAGCTCTGAAAAAATATTTGGCCTTCTAGCAGTGTGTGGGACTTGTTCTATTAGTCCATCTATACTGACCATCATCAGGTTGCAAATTGAATATAATATTTTTCTGCATCTAGCTCTGAAAAAATATTTGGGCTTCTAGCAGTGTGTGGGACTTGTTCTATTAGTCCATCTCTACTGACCTCCATCAGGTTGCAAATTCAAAATAATTTTTTGTCTGCATCTAGCTCTGAAAAAATATTTGGCCTTCTAGCATTGTGTGGGACTTGTTCTATTAGTCCATCTATACTGACCTCCATCAGGTTGCAAATTGAATATAATATTTTACTGCATCTAGCTCTGAAAAAATATTTGGCCTTCTAGCAGTGTGTGGGACTTGTTCTATTAGTCCATCTATACTGACCTCCATCAGGTTGCAAATTAAATATTATTTTTATCTGCATCTAGCTCTGAAAAAATATTTGGCCTTCTAGCAGTGTGTGGGACTTGTTCTATTAGTCCATCTATACTGACCTCCATCAGGTTGCAAATTAAAAATAATTTTTATCTGCATCTAGCTGTGAGAAAATATTTGGCCTTCTAGCAGTGTGTGGGACTTGTTCTATTAGTCCATCTATACTGACCTCCATCAGGTTGCAAATTGAATATAATATTTTCCTGCATCTAGCTCTGAAAAAATATTTGGGCTTCTAGCAGTGTGTGGGACTTGTTCTATTAGTCCATCTATACTGACCTCCATCAGGTTGCAAATTGAATATACTATTTTTCTGCATCTAGCTCTGAAAAAATATTTGGCCTTCTAGCAGTGTGTGGGACTTGTTCTATTAGTCCATCTATACTGACCTCCATCAGGTTGCAAATTGAATATAATATTTTTCTGCATCTAGCTCTGAAAAAATATTTGGCCTTCTAGCAGTGTGTGGGACTTGTTCTATGAGTCCATCTATACTGACCATCATCAGGTTGCAAATTGAATATAATATTTTTCTGCATCTAGCTCTGAAAAAATATTTGGGCTTCTAGCAGTGTGTGGGACTTGTTCTATTAGTCCATCTCTACTGACCTCCATCAGGTTGCAAATTCAAAATAATTTTTTGTCTGCATCTAGCTCTGAAAAAATATTTGGCCTTCTAGCATTGTGTGGGACTTGTTCTATTAGTCCATCTATACTGACCTCAATCAGGTTGCAAATTGAATATAATATTTTACTGCATCTAGCTCTGAAAAAATATTTGGCCTTCTAGCAGTGTGTGGGACTTGTTCTATTAGTCCATCTATACTGACCTCCATCAGGTTGCAAATTAAAAATTATTTTTATCTGCATCTAGCTCTGAAAAAATATTTGGCCTTCTAGCAGTGTGTGGGACTTGTTCTATTAGTCCATCTATACTGACCTCCATCAGGTTGCAAATTAAAAATAATTTTTATCTGCATCTAGCTGTGAGAAAATATTTGGCCTTCTAGCAGTGTGTGGGACTTGTTCTATTAGTCCATCTATACTGACCTCCATCAGGTTGCAAATTGAATATAATATTTTCCTGCATCTAGCTCTGAAAAAATATTTGGGCTTCTAGCAGTGTGTGGGACTTGTTCTATTAGTCCATCTATACTGACCTCCATCAGGTTGCAAATTGAATATACTATTTTTCTGCATCTAGCTCTGAAAAAATATTTGGCCTTCTAGCAGTGTGTGGGACTTGTTCTATTAGTCCATCTATACTGACCTCCATCAGGTTGCAAATTGAATATAATATTTTTCTGCATCTAGCTCTGAAAAAATATTTGGCCTTCTAGCAGTGTGTGGGACTTGTTCTATTAGTCCATCTATACTGACCATCATCAGGTTGCAAATTGAATATAATATTTTTCTGCATCTAGCTCTGAAAAAATATTTGGGCTTCTAGCAGTGTGTGGGACTTGTTCTATTAGTCCATCTATACTGACCTCCATCAGGTTGCAAATTGAATATATTTTTTTCTGCATCTAGCTCTGAAAAAATATTTGGCCTTCTAGCAGGGTGTGGGACTTGCTCTATTAGTCCATCTCTACTGACCTCCATCAGGTTGCAAATTGAATATAATTTTTTTCTGCATCTACCTCTGAAAAAATATTTGGGCTTCTAGCTGTGTGTGGGACTTGTTCTATTAGTCCATCTATACTGACCTCCATCAGGTTGCAAATTGAATATAATATTTTTCTGCATCTAGCTCTGAAAAAATATTTGGCCTTCTAGCAGTGTGTGGGACTTGTTCTATTAGTCCATCTATACTGACCTCCATCAGGTTGCAAATTAAAAAAATTTTTTTTATCTCCATCTAGCTCTGAAAAAATATTTGGCCTTCTAGCAGTGTGTGGGACTTGTTCTATTAGTCCATCTATACTGACCTCCATCAGGTTGCAAATTGAATATACTATTTTTCTGCCTCTAGCTCTGAAAAAATATTTGGCCTTCTAGCAGTGTGTGGGACTTGTTCTATTAGTCCATCTATACTGACCATCATCAGGTTGCAAATTGAATATAATATTTTTCTGCATCTAGCTCTGAAAAAATATTTGGGCTTCTAGCAGTGTGTGGGACTTGTTCTATTAGTCCATCTCTACTGACCTCCATCAGGTTGCAAATTCAAAATAATTTTTTGTCTGCATCTAGCTCTGAAAAAATATTTGGCCTTCTAGCATTGTGAGGGACTTGTTCTATTAGTCCATCTATACTGACCTCCATCAGGTTGCAAATTGAATATAATATTTTACTGCATCTAGCTCTGAAAAAATATTTGGCCTTCTAGCAGTGTGTGGGACTTGTTCTATTAGTCCATCTATACTGACCTCCATCAGGTTGCAAATTAAAAATTATTTTTATCTGCATCTAGCTCTGAAAAAATATTTGGCCTTCTAGCAGTGTGTGGGACTTGTTCTATTAGTCCATCTATACTGACCTCCATCAGGTTGCAGATTAAAAATAATTTTTATCTGCATCTAGCTGTGAGAAAATATTTGGCCTTCTAGCAGTGTGTGGGACTTGTTCTATTAGTCCATCTATACTGACCTCCATCAGGTTGCAAATTGAATATAATATTTTCCTGCATCTAGCTCTGAAAAAATATTTGGGCTTCTAGCAGTGTGTGGGACTTGTTCTATTAGTCCATCTATACTGACCTCCATCAGGTTGCAAATTGAATATACTATTTTTCTGCATCTAGCTCTGAAAAAATATTTGGCCTTCTAGCAGTGTGTGGGACTTGTTCTATTAGTCCATCTATACTGACCTCCATCAGGTTGCAAATTGAATATAATATTTTTCTGCATCTAGCTCTGAAAAAATATTTGGCCTTCTAGCAGTGTGTGGGACTTCTTCTAATAGTCCATCTATACTGACCATCATCAGGTTGCAAATTGAATATAATATTTTTCTGCATCTAGCTCTGAAAAAATATTTGGGCTTCTAGCAGTGTGTGGGACTTGTTCTATTAGTCCATCTATACTGACCTCCATCAGGTTGCAAATTGAATATATTTTTTTCTGCATCTAGCTCTGAAAAAATATTTGGCCTTCTAGCAGGGTGTGGGACTTTTTCTATTAGTCCATCTATACTGACCTCCATCAGGTTGCAAATTGAATATAATATTTTACTGCATCTAGCTCTGAAAAAATATTTGGCCTTCTAGCAGTGTGTGGGACTTGTTCTATTAGTCCATCTATACTGACCTCCATCAGGTTGCAAATTAAAAATTATTTTTATCAGCATCTAGCTCTGAAAAAATATTTGGCCTTCCAGCAGTGTGTGGGACTTGTTCTATTAGTCCATCTATACTGACCTCCATCAGGTTGCAAATTAAAAATAATTTTTATCTGCATCTAGCTGTGAGAAAATATTTGGCCTTCTAGCAGTGTGTGGGACTTGCTCTATTAGTCCATCTATACTGAACTCCATCAGGTTGCAAATTGAATATAATATTTTCCTGCATCTAGCTCTGAAAAAATATTTGGGCTTCTAGCAGTGTGTGGGACTTGTTCTATTAGTCCATCTATACTGACCTCCATCAGGTTGCAAATTGAATATACTATTTTTCTGCATCTAGCTCTGAAAAAATATTTGGCCTTCTAGCAGTGTGTGGGACTTGTTCTATTAGTCCATCTATACTGACCTCCATCAGGTTGCAAATTGAATATAATATTTTTCTGCATCTAGCTCTGAAAAAATATTTGGCCTTCTAGCAGTCTGTGGGACTTGTTCTATTAGTCCATCTATACTGACCATCATCAGGTTGCAAATTGAATATAATATTTTTCTGCATCTAGCTCTGAAAAAATATTTGGGCTTCTAGCAGTGTGTGGGACTTGTTCTATTAGTCCATCTATACTGACCTCCATCAGGTTGCAAATTGAATATATTTTTTTCTGCATCTAGCTCTGAAAAAATATTTGGCCTTATAGCAGGGTGTGGGACTTGCTCTATTAGTCCATCTCTACTGACCTCCATCAGGTTGCAAATTGAATATAATTTTTTTCTGCATCTAGCTCTGAAAAAATATTTGGGCTTCTAGCTGTGTGTGGGACTTGTTCTATTAGTCCATCTATACTGACCTCCATCAGGTTTCAAATTGAATATAATATTTTTCTGCATCTAGCTCTGAAAAAATATTTGGCCTTCTAGCAGTGTGTGGGACTTGTTCTATTAGTCCATCTATACTGACCTCCATCAGGTTGCAAATTAAAAAAAAATTTTTTATCTCCATCTAGCTCTGAAAAAATATTTAGCCTTCTAGCATTGTGTGGGACTTGTTCTATTAGTCCATCTATACTGACCTCCATCAGGTTGCAAATTAACAATAATTTTTATCTGCATCTAGTTGTGAAAAAATATTTGGCCTTCTAGCAGTGTGTGGGACTTGTTCTATTAGTCCATCTCTACTAACCTCCATCAGGTTGGAAATTCAAAATAATTTTTATCTGCATCTAGCTGTAAAAAAATATTTGGCCTTCTAGCAGTATGTGGGACTTGTTCTATTAGTCCATCTCTACTGACCTCCATCAGGTTGCAAATTCAAAATAATTTTTTGTCTGCATCTAGCTGTGAAAAAATATTTGGCCTTCTAGCATTGTGTGGGACTTGTTCTATTAGTCCATCTATACTGACCTCCATCAGGTTGCAAATTAAAAATTATTTTTATCTGCATCTAGCTGTGAAAAAATATTTGGCCTTCTAGCAGTGTGTGGGACTTGTTCTATTAGTCCATCTATACTGACCTCCATCAGGTTGCAAATTGAATATAATATTTTCCTGCATCTAGCTCTGAAAAAATGTTTGGCCTTCTAGCAGTGTGTGGGGCTTGTTCTATTAGTCCATCTATACTGACCTCCATCACGTTGCAAATTGAATATAATTTTTTTCTGCATCTAGCTCTGAAAAAATATTTGGGCTTCTAGCTGTGTGTGGGACTTCTTCTATTAGTCCATCTATACTGACCTCCATCAGGTTGCAAATTGAATATACTATTTTTCTGAATCTAGCTCTGCAAAAATATTTGGCCTTCTAGCAGTGTGTGGGACTTGTTCTATTTGTCCATCTATACTAACCTCCATCAGGTTGGAAATTCAAAATAATTTTTATCTGCATCTAGCTGTGAAAAAATATTTGGCCTTCTAGCAGTGTGTGGGACTTGTTCTATTAGTCCATCTATACTGACCTCCATCAGGTTGCAAATTGAATATAATATTTTTCTGCATCTAGCTCTGAAAAAATATTTGGCCTTCTAGCAGTGTGTGGGACTTGTTCTATTAGTCCATCTATACTGACCTCCATCAGGTTGCAAATTGAATATAATATTTTTCTGCATCTAGCTCTGAAAAAATATTTGTCCTTCTAGCAGTGTGTGGGACTTGTTCTATTAGTCCATCTATACTGACCTCCATCAGGTTGCAAATTGAATATACTATTTTTCTGCATCTAGCTCAGAAAAAATATTTGGCCTTCAAGCAGTGTGTGGGACTTGTTCTATTAGTCCATCTATACTGACCTCCATCAGGTTGCAAATTGAATATTATATTTTTCTGCATCTAGCGCTGAAAAAATATTTGGTCTTCTAGCAGTGTGTGGGACTTGTTCTATTAGTCTATCTATACTGACCATCATCAGGTTGCAAATTGAATATAATATTTTTCTGCATCTAGCTCTGAAAAAATATTTGGGCTTCTAGCAGTGTGTGGGACTTGTTCTATTAGTCCATCTATACTGATCTCCATCAGGTTGCAAATTGAATATAATTTTTTTCTGCATGTAGCTCTGAAAAAATATTTGACCTACTAGCAGTGTGTGGGACTTGTTCTATTAGTCCATCTATACTGACCTCCATCAGATTGCAAATTGAATATATTTTTTTCTGCATCTAGCTCTGAAAAAATATTTGGCCTTCTAGCAGCGTGTGGGACTTGTTCTATTAGTCCATCTCTACTGACCTCCATCAGGTTGCAAATTGAATATAATTTTTTTCTGCATCTACCTCTGAAAAAATATTTGGGCTTCTAGCTGTGTGTGGGACTTGTTCTATTAGTCCATCTATACTGACCTCCATCAGGTTGCAAATTGAATATAATATTTTTCTGCATCTAGCTCTGAAAAAATATTTGGCCTTCTAGCAGTGTGTGGGACTTGTTCTATTAGTCCATCTATACTGACCTCCATCAGGTTGCAAATTAAATTTTTTTTTTTTATCTGCATCTAGCTCTGAAAAAATATTTGGACTTCTAGCAGTGTGTGGGACTTGTTCTATTAGTCCATCTATACTGACCTCCATCAGGTTGCAAATTAAAAATAATTTTTATCTGCATCTAGTTGTGAAAAAATATTTGGCCTTCTAGCAGTGTGTGGGACTTGTTCTATTAGTCCATCTATAGTAACCTCCATCAGGTTCGAAATTCAAAATAATTTTTATCTGCATCTAGCTGTGAAAAAATATTTGGAATTCTAGCAGTATGTGGGACTTGTTCTATTAGTCCATCTCTACTGACCTCCATCAGGTTGCAAGTTCAAAATAATTTTTTGTCTGCATCTAGCTCTGAAAAAATATTTGGCCTTCTAGCATTGTGTGGGACTTGTTCTATTAGTCCATCTATACTGACCTCCATCAGGTTGCAAATTGAATATAATATTTTACTGCATCTAGCTTTGAAAAAATATTTGGCCTTCTAGCAGTGTGTGGGACTTGTTCTATTAGTCCATCTATACTGACCTCCATCAGGTTGCAAATTAAAAATTATTTTTATCTGCATCTAGCTCTGAAAAAATATTTGGCCTTCTAGCAGTGTGTGGGACTTGTTCTATTAGTCCATCTATACTGACCTCCATCAGGTTGCAAATTAAAAATAATTTTTATCTGCATCTGGCTGTGAGAAAATATTTGGCCTTCTAGCAGTGTGTGGGACATGTTCTATTAGTCCATCTATACTGACCTCCATCAGGTTGCAAATTGAATATAATATTTTCCTGCATCTAGCTCTGAAAAAATATTTGGGCTTCTAGCAGTGTGTGGGACTTGTTCTATTAGTCCATTTATCCTGACCTCCATCAGGTTGCAAATTGAATATACTATTTTTCTGCATCTAGCTCTGAAAAAATATTTGGCCTTCTAGCAGTGTGTGGGACTTGTTCTATTAGTCCATCTATACTGACCTCCATCAGGTTGCAAATTGAATATACTATTTTTCTGCATCTAGCTCTGAAAAAATATTTGGCCTTCTAGCAGTGTGTGGGACTTGTTCTATTAGTCCATCTATACTGACCATCATCAGGTTGCAAATTGAATATAATATTTTTCTGCATCTAGCTCTGAAAAAATATTTGGGCTTCTAGCAGTGTGTGGGACTTGTTCTATTAGTCCATCTCTACTGACCTCCATCAGGTTGCAAATTCAAAATAATTTTTTGTCTGCATCTAGCTCTGAAAAAATATTTGGCCTTCTAGCATTGTGTGGGACTTGTTCTATTAGTCCATCTATACTGACCTCCATCAGGTTGCAAATTGAATATAATATTTTACTGCATCTAGCTCTGAAAAAATATTTCGCCTTCTAGCAGTGTGTGGGACTTGTTCTATTAGTCCATCTATACTGACCTCCATCAGGTTGCAAATTAAATATTATTTTTATCTGCATCTAGCTCTGAAAAAATATTTGGCCTTCTAGCAGTGTGTGGGACTTGTTCTATTAGTCCATCTATACTGACCTCCATCAGGTTGCAAATTAAAAATAATTTTTATCTGCATCTAGCTGTGAGAAAATATTTGGCCTTCTAGCAGTGTGTGGGACTTGTTCTATTAGTCCATCTATACTGACCTCCATCAGGTTGCAAATTGAATATAATATTTTTCTGCATCTAGCTCTGAAAAAATATTTGGCCTTCTAGCAGTGTGTGGGACTTGTTCTATTAGTCCATCTATACTGACCTCCATCAGGTTGCAAATTGAATATAATATTTTTCTGCATCTAGCTCTGAAAAAATATTTGGCCTTCTAGCAGTCTGTGGGACTTGTTCTATTAGTCCATCTATACTGACCATCATCAGGTTGCAAATTGAATATAATATTTTTCTGCATCTAGCTCTGAAAAAATATTTGGGCTTCTAGCAGTGTGTGGGACTTGTTCTATTAGTCCATCTATACTGACCTCCATCAGGTTGCAAATTGAATATATTTTTTTCTGCATCTAGCTCTGAAAAAATATTTGGCCTTATAGCAGGGTGTGGGACTTGCTCTATTAGTCCATCTCTACTGTCCTCCATCAGGTTGCAAATTGAATATAATTTTTTTCTGCATCTAGCTCTGAAAAAATATTTGGGCTTCTAGCTGTGTGTGGGACTTGTTCTATTAGTCCATCTATACTGACCTCCATCAGGTTGCAAATTGAATATAATATTTTTCTGCATCTAGCTCTGAAAAAATATTTGGCCTTCTAGCAGTGTGTGGGACTTGTTCTATTAGTCCATCTATACTGACCTCCATCAGGTTGCAAATTAAAAAAAAAATTTTTATCTCCATCTAGCTCTGAAAAAATATTTAGCCTTCTAGCATTGTGTGGGACTTGTTCTATTAGTCCATCTATACTGACCTCCATCAGGTTGCAAATTAACAATAATTTTTATCTGCATCTAGTTGTGAAAAAATATTTGGCCTTCTAGCAGTGTGTGGGACTTGTTCTATTAGTCCATCTCTACTAACCTCCATCAGGTTGGAAATTCAAAATAATTTTTATCTGCATCTAGCTGTAAAAAAATATTTGGCCTTCTAGCAGTATGTGGGACTTGTTCTATTAGTCCATCTCTACTGACCTCCATCAGGTTGCAAATTCAAAATAATTTTTTGTCTGCATCTAGCTCTGAAAAGATATTTGGCCTTCTAGCATTGTGTGGGACTTGTTCTATTAGTCCATCTATACTGACCTCCATCAGGTTGCAAATTAAAAATTATTTTTATCTGCATCTAGCTGTGAAAAAATATTTGGCCTTCTAGCAGTGTGTGGGACTTGTTCTATTAGTCCATCTATACTGACCTCCATCAGGTTGCAAATTGAATATAATATTTTCCTGCATCTAGCTCTGAAAAAATGTTTGGCCTTCTAGCAGTGTGTGGGGCTTGTTCTATTAGTCCATCTATACTGACCTCCATCACGTTGCAAATTGAATATAATTTTTTTCTGCATCTAGCTCTGAAAAAATATTTGGGCTTCTAGCTGTGTGTGGGACTTCTTCTATTAGTCCATCTATACTGACCTCCATCAGGTTGCAAATTGAATATACTATTTTTCTGAATCTAGCTCTGCAAAAATATTTGGCCTTCTAGCAGTGTGTGGGACTTGTTCTATTTGTCCATCTATACTAACCTCCATCAGGTTGGAAATTCAAAATAATTTTTATCTGCATCTAGCTGTGAAAAAATATTTGGCCTTCTAGCAGTGTGTGGGACTTGTTCTATTAGTCCATCTATACTGACCTCCATCAGGTTGCAAATTGAATATAATATTTTTCTGCATCTAGCTCTGAAAAAATATTTGGCCTTCTAGCAGTGTGTGGGACTTGTTCTATTAGTCCATCTATACTGACCTCCATCAGGTTGCAAATTGAATATAATATTTTTCTGCATCTAGCTCTGAAAAAATATTTGTCCTTCTAGCAGTGTGTGGGACTTGTTCTATTAGTCCATCTATACTGACCTCCATCAGGTTGCAAATTGAATATACTATTTTTCTGCATCTAGCTCAGAAAAAATATTTGGCCTTCAAGCAGTGTGTGGGACTTGTTCTATTAGTCCATCTATACTGACCTCCATCAGGTTGCAAATTGAATATTATATTTTTCTGCATCTAGCGCTGAAAAAATATTTGGTCTTCTAGCAGTGTGTGGGACTTGTTCTATTAGTCTATCTATACTGACCATCATCAGGTTGCAAATTGAATATAATATTTTTCTGCATCTAGCTCTGAAAAAATATTTGGGCTTCTAGCAGTGTGTGGGACTTGTTCTATTAGTCCATCTATACTGATCTCCATCAGGTTGCAAATTGAATATAATTTTTTTCTGCATGTAGCTCTGAAAAAATATTTGACCTACTAGCAGTGTGTGGGACTTGTTCTATTAGTCCATCTATACTGACCTCCATCAGATTGCAAATTGAATATATTTTTTTCTGCATCTAGCTCTGAAAAAATATTTGGCCTTCTAGCAGCGTGTGGGACTTGTTCTATTAGTCCATCTCTACTGACCTCCATCAGGTTGCAAATTGAATATAATTTTTTTCTGCATCTACCTCTGAAAAAATATTTGGGCTTCTAGCTGTGTGTGGGACTTGTTCTATTAGTCCATCTATACTGACCTCCATCAGGTTGCAAATTGAATATAATATTTTTCTGCATCTAGCTCTGAAAAAATATTTGGCCTTCTAGCAGTGTGTGGGACTTGTTCTATTAGTCCATCTATACTGACCTCCATCAGGTTGCAAATTAAATTTTTTTTTTTTATCTGCATCTAGCTCTGAAAAAATATTTGGACTTCTAGCAGTGTGTGGGACTTGTTCTATTAGTCCATCTATACTGACCTCCATCAGGTTGCAAATTAAAAATAATTTTTATCTGCATCTAGTTGTGAAAAAATATTTGGCCTTCTAGCAGTGTGTGGGACTTGTTCTATTAGTCCATCTATAGTAACCTCCATCAGGTTGGAAATTCAAAATAATTTTTATCTGCATCTAGCTGTGAAAAAATATTTGGAATTCTAGCAGTATGTGGGACTTGTTCTATTAGTCCATCTCTACTGACCTCCATCAGGTTGCAAGTTCAAAATAATTTTTTGTCTGCATCTAGCTCTGAAAAAATATTTGGCCTTCTAGCATTGTGTGGGACTTGTTCTATTAGTCCATCTATACTGACCTCCATCAGGTTGCAAATTGAATATAATATTTTACTGCATCTAGCTCTGAAAAAATATTTGGCCTTCTAGCAGTGTGTGGGACTTGTTCTATTAGTCCATCTATACTGACCTCCATCAGGTTGCAAATTAAAAATTATTTTTATCTGCATCTAGCTCTGAAAAAATATTTGGCCTTCTAGCAGTGTGTGGGACTTGTTCTATTAGTCCATCTATACTGACCTCCATCAGGTTGCAAATTAAAAATAATTTTTATCTGCATCTGGCTGTGAGAAAATATTTGGCCTTCTAGCAGTGTGTGGGACAAGTTCTATTAGTCCATCTATACTGACCTCCATCAGGTTGCAAATTGAATATAATATTTTCCTGCATCTAGCTCTGAAAAAATATTTGGGCTTCTAGCAGTGTGTGGGACTTGTTCTATTAGTCCATTTATCCTGACCTCCATCAGGTTGCAAATTGAATATACTATTTTTCTGCATCTAGCTCTGAAAAAATATTTGGCCTTCTAGCAGTGTGTGGGACTTGTTCTATTAGTCCATCTATACTGACCTCCATCAGGTTGCAAATTGAATATACTATTTTTCTGCATCTAGCTCTGAAAAAATATTTGGCCTTCTAGCAGTGTGTGGGACTTGTTCTATTAGTCCATCTATACTGACCATCATCAGGTTGCAAATTGAATATAATATTTTTCTGCATCTAGCTCTGAAAAAATATTTGGGCTTCTAGCAGTGTGTGGGACTTGTTCTATTAGTCCATCTCTACTGACCTCCATCAGGTTGCAAATTCAAAATAATTTTTTGTCTGCATCTAGCTCTGAAAAAATATTTGGCCTTCTAGCATTGTGTGGGACTTGTTCTATTAGTCCATCTATACTGACCTCCATCAGGTTGCAAATTGAATATAATATTTTACTGCATCTAGCTCTGAAAAAATATTTCGCCTTCTAGCAGTGTGTGGGACTTGTTCTATTAGTCCATCTATACTGACCTCCATCAGGTTGCAAATTAAATATTATTTTTATCTGCATCTAGCTCTGAAAAAATATTTGGCCTTCTAGCAGTGTGGGACTTGTTCTATTAGTCCATCTATACTGACCTCCATCAGGTTGCAAATTAAAAATAATTTTTATCTGCATCTAGCTGTGAGAAAATATTTGGCCTTCTAGCAGTGTGTGGGACTTGTTCTATTAGTCCATCTATACTGACCTCCATCAGGTTGCAAATTGAATATAATATTTTCCTGCATCTAGCTCTGAAAAAATATTTGGGCTTCTAGCAGTGTGTGGGACTTGTTCTATTAGTCCATCTATACTGACCTCCATCAGGTTGCAAATTGAATATACTATTTTTCTGCATCTAGCTCTGAAAAAATATTTGGCCTTCTAGCAGTGTGTGGGACTTGTTCTATTAGTCCATCTATACTGACCTCCATCAGGTTGCAAATTGAATATAATATTTTTCTGCATCTAGCTCTGAAAAAATATTTGGCCTTCTAGCAGTGTGTGGGACTTGTTCTATGAGTCCATCTATACTGACCATCATCAGGTTGCAAATTGAATATAATATTTTTCTGCATCTAGCTCTGAAAAAATATTTGGGCTTCTAGCAGTGTGTGGGACTTGTTCTATTAGTCCATCTCTACTGACCTCCATCAGGTTGCAAATTCAAAATAATTTTTTGTCTGCATCTAGCTCTGAAAAAATATTTGGCCTTCTAGCATTGTGTGGGACTTGTTCTATTAGTCCATCTATACTGACCTCAATCAGGTTGCAAATTGAATATAATATTTTACTGCATCTAGCTCTGAAAAAATATTTGGCCTTCTAGCAGTGTGTGGGACTTGTTCTATTAGTCCATCTATACTGACCTCCATCAGGTTGCAAATTAAAAATTATTTTTATCTGCATCTAGCTCTGAAAAAATATTTGGCCTTCTAGCAGTGTGTGGGACATGTTCTATTAGTCCATCTATACTGACCTCCATCAGGTTGCAAATTAAAAATAATTTTTATCTGCATCTAGCTGTGAGAAAATATTTGGCCTTCTAGCAGTGTGTGGGACTTGTTCTATTAGTCCATCTATACTGACCTCCATCAGGTTGCAAATTGAATATAATATTTTCCTGCATCTAGCTCTGAAAAAATATTTGGGCTTCTAGCAGTGTGTGGGACTTGTTCTATTAATCCATCTATACTGACCTCCATCAGGTTGAAAATTGAATATACTATTTTTCTGCATCTAGCTCTGAAAAAATATTTGGCCTTCTAGCAGTGTGTGGGACTTGTTCTATTAGTCCATCTATACTGACCTCCATCAGGTTGCAAATTGAATATAATATTTTTCTGCATCTAGCTCTGAAAAAATATTTGGCCTTCTAGCAGTGTGTGGGACTTGTTCTATTAGTCCATCTATACTGACCATCATCAGGTTGCAAATTGAATATAATATTTTTCTGCATCTAGCTCTGAAAAAATATTTGGGCTTCTAGCAGTGTGTGGGACTTGTTCTATTAGTCCATCTATACTGACCTCCATCAGGTTGCAAATTGAATATATTTTTTTCTGCATCTAGCTCTGAAAAAATATTTGGCCTTCTAGCAGGGTGTGGGACTTGCTCTATTAGTCCATCTCTACTGACCTCCATCAGGTTGCAAATTGAATATAATTTTTTTCTGCATCTACCTCTGAAAAAATATTTGGGCTTCTAGCTGTGTGTGGGACTTGTTCTATTAGTCCATCTATACTGACCTCCATCAGGTTGCAAATTGAATATAATATTTTTCTGCATCTAGCTCTGAAAAAATATTTGGCCTTCTAGCAGTGTGTGGGACTTGTACTATTAGTCCATCTATACTGACCTCCATCAGGTTGCAAATTAAAAAATTTTTTTTTATCTCCATCTAGCTCTGAAAAAATATTTGGCCTTCTAGCAGTGTGTGGGACTTGTTCTATTAGTCCATCTATACTGACCTCCATCAGGTTGCAAATTGAATATACTATTTTTCTGCCTCTAGCTCTGAAAAAATATTTGGCCTTCTAGCAGTGTGTGGGACTTGTTCTATTAGTCCATCTATACTGACCATCATCAGGTTGCAAATTGAATATAATATTTTTCTGCATCTAGCTCTGAAAAAATATTTGGGCTTCTAGCAGTGTGTGGGACTTGTTCTATTAGTCCATCTCTACTGACCTCCATCAGGTTGCAAATTCATAATAATTTTTTGTCTGCATCTAGCTCTGAAAAAATATTTGGCCTTCTAGCATTGTGTGGGACTTGTTCTATTAGTCCATCTATACTGACCTCCATCAGGTTTCAAATTGAATATAATATTTTACTGCATCTAGCTCTGAAAAAATATTTGGCCTTCTAGCAGTGTGTGGGACTTGTTCTATTAGTCCATCTATACTGACCTCCATCAGGTTGCAAATTAAATATTATTTTTATCTGCATCTAGCTCTGAAAAAATATTTGGCCTTCTAGCAGTGTGTGGGACTTGTTCTATTAGTCCATCTATACTGACCTCCATCAGGTTGCAAATTAAAAATAATTTTTATCTGCATCTAGCTGTGAGAAAATATTTGGCCTTCTAGCAGTGTGTGGGACTTGTTCTATTAGTCCATCTATACTGACCTCCATCAGGTTGCAAATTGAATATAATATTTTCCTGCATCTAGCTCTGAAAAAATATTTGGGCTTCTAGCAGTGTGTGGGACTTGTTCTATTAGTCCATCTATACTGACCTCCATCAGGTTGCAAATTGAATATACTATTTTTCTGCATCTAGCTCTGAAAAAATATTTGGCCTTCTAGCAGTGTGTGGGACTTGTTCTATTAGTCCATCTATACTGACCTCCATCAGGTTGCAAATTGAATATAATATTTTACTGCATCTAGCTCTGAAAAAATATTTGGCCTTCTAGCAGTGTGTGGGACTTGTTCTATTAGTCCATCTATACTGACCTCCATCAGGTTGCAAATTAAAAATTATTTTTATCTGCATCTAGCTCTGAAAAAATATTTGGCCTTCTAGCAGTGTGTGGGACTTGTTCTATTAGTCCATCTATACTGACCTCCATCAGGTTGCAGATTAAAAATAATTTTTATCTGCATCTAGCTGTGAGAAAATATTTGGCCTTCTAGCAGTGTGTGGGACTTGTTCTATTAGTCCATCTATACTGACCTCCATCAGGTTGCAAATTGAATATAATATTTTCCTGCATCTAGCTCTGAAAAAATATTTGGGCTTCTAGCAGTGTGTGGGACTTGTTCTATTAGTCCATCTATACTGACCTCCATCAGGTTGCAAATTGAATATACTATTTTTCTGCATCTAGCTCTGAAAAAATATTTGGCCTTCTAGCAGTGTGTGGGACTTGTTCTATTAGTCCATCTATACTGACCTCCATCAGGTTGCAAATTGAATATAATATTTTTCTGCATCTAGCTCTGAAAAAATATTTGGCCTTCTAGCAGTGTGTGGGACTTGTTCTAATAGTCCATCTATACTGACCATCATCAGGTTGCAAATTGAATATAATATTTTTCTGCATCTAGCTCTGAAAAAATATTTGGGCTTCTAGCAGTGTGTGGGACTTGTTCTATTAGTCCATCTATACTGACCTCCATCAGGTTGCAAATTGAATATATTTTTTTCTGCATCTAGCTCTGAAAAAATATTTGGCCTTCTAGCAGGGTGTGGGACTTTTTCTATTAGTCCATCTATACTGACCTCCATCAGGTTGCAAATTGAATATAATATTTTACTGCATCTAGCTCTGAAAAAATATTTGGCCTTCTAGCAGAGTGTGGGACTTGTTCTATTAGTCCATCTATACTGGCCTCCATCAGGTTGCAAATTAAAAATTATTTTTATCAGCATCTAGCTCTGAAAAAATATTTGGCCTTCTAGCAGTGTGTGGGACTTGTTCTATTAGTCCATCTATACTGACCTCCATCAGGTTGCAAATTAAAAATAATTTTTATCTGCATCTAGCTGTGAGAAAATATTTGGCCTTCTAGCAGTGTGTGGGACTTGCTCTATTAGTCCATCTATACTGACCTCCATCAGGTTGCAAATTGAATATAATATTTTCCTGCATCTAGCTCTGAAAAAATATTTGGGCTTCTAGCAGTGTGTGGGACTTGTTCTATTAGTCCATCTATACTGACCTCCATCAGGTTGCAAATTGAATATACTATTTTTCTGCATCTAGCTCTGAAAAAATATTTGGCCTTCTAGCAGTGTGTGGGACTTGTTCTATTAGTCCATCTATACCGACCTCCATCAGGTTGCAAATTGAATATAATATTTTTCTGCATCTAGCTCTGAAAAAATATTTGGCTTTCTAGCAGTGTGTGGGACTTGTTCTATTAGTCCATCTATACTGACCATCATCAGGTTGCAAATTGAATATAATATTTTTCTGCATCTAGCTCTGAAAAAATATTTGGGCTTCTAGCAGTGTGTGGGACTTGTTCTATTAGTCCATCTATACTGACCTCCATCAGGTTGCAAATTGAATATATTTTTTTCTGCATCTAGCTCTGAAAAAATATTTGGCCTTATAGCAGGGTGTGGGACTTGCTCTATTAGTCCATCTCTACTGACCTCCATCAGGTTGCAAATTGAATATAATTTTTTTCTGCATCTACCTCTGAAAAAATATTTGGGCTTCTAGCTGTGTGTGGGACTTGTTCTATTAGTCCATCTATACTGACCTCCATCAGGTTGCAAATTGAATATAATATTTTTCTGCATCTAGCTCTGAAAAAATATTTGGCCTTCTAGCAGTGTGTGGGACTTGTTCTATTAGTCCATCTATACTGACCTCCATCAGGTTGCAAATTAAAAAAATTTTTTTTATCTCCATCTAGCTCTGAAAAAATATTTGGCCTTCTAGCATTGTGTGGGACTTGTTCTATTAGTCCATCTATACTGACCTCCATCAGGCTGCAGATTAACAATAATTTTTATCTGCATCTAGTTGTGAAAAAATATTTGGCCTTCTAGCAGTGTGTGGGACTTGTTCTATTAGTCCATCTCAACTAACCTCCATCAGGTTGGAAATTCAAAATAATTTTTATCTGCATCTAGCTGTAAAAAAATATTTGGCCTTCTAGCAGTATGTGGGACTTGTTCTATTAGTCCATCTCTACTGACCTCCATCAGGTTGCAAATTCAAAATAATTTTTTGTCTGCATCTAGCTCTGAAAAGATATTTGGCCTTCTAGCATTGTGTGGGACTTGTTCTATTAGTCCATCTATACTGACCTCCATCAGGTTGCAAATTAAAAATTATTTTTATCTGCATCTAGCTGTGAAAAAATATTTGGCCTTCTAGCAGTGTGTGGGACTTGTTCTATTAGTCCATCTATACTGACCTCCATCAGGTTGCAAATTGAATATAATATTTTCCTGCATCTAGCTCTGAAAAAATGTTTGGCCTTCTAGCAGTGTGTGGGGCTTGTTCTATTAGTCCATCTATACTGACCTCCATCACGTTGCAAATTGAATATAATTTTTTTCTGCATCTAGCTCCGAAAAAATATTTGGGCTTCTAGCTGTGTGTGGGACTTCTTCTATTAGTCCATCTATACTGACCTCCATCAGGTTGCAAATTGAATATACTATTTTTCTGAATCTAGCTCTGCAAAAATATTTGGCCTTCTAGCAGTGTGTGGGACTTGTTCTATTTGTCCATCTATACTAACCTCCATCAGGTTGGAAATTCAAAATAATTTTTATCTGCATCTAGCTGTGAAAAAATATTTGGCCTTCTAGCAGTGTGTGGGACTTGTTCTATTAGTCCATCTATACTGACCTCCATCAGGTTGCAAATTGAATATAATATTTTTCTGCATCTAGCTCTGAAAAAATATTTGGCCTTCTAGCAGTGTGTGGGACTTGTTCTATTAGTCCATCTATACTGACCTCCATCAGGTTGAAAATTGAATATAATATTTTTCTGCATCTAGCTCTGAAAAAATATTTGTCCTTCTAGCAGTGTGTGGGACTTGTTCTATTAGTCCATCTATACTGACCTCCATCAGGTTGCAAATTGAATATACTATTTTTCTGCATCTAGCTCTGAAAAAATATTTGGCCTTCAAGCAGTGTGTGGGACTTGTTCTATTAGTCCATCTATACTGACCTCCATCAGGTTGCAAATTGAATATTATATTTTTTTGCATCTAGCTCTGAAAAAATATTTGGCCTTCTAGCAGTGTGTGGGACTTGTTCTATTAGTCTATCTATACTGACCATCATCAGGTTGCAAATTGAATATAATATTTTTCTGCATCTAGCTCTGAAAAAATATTTGGGCTTCTAGCAGTGTGTGGGACTTGTTCTATTAGTCCATCTATACTGATCTTCATCAGGTTGCAAATTGAATATAATTTTTTTCTGCATGTAGCTCTGAAAAAATATTTGACCTACTAGCAGTGTGTGGGACTTGTTCTATTAGTCCATCTATACTGACCTCCATCAGATTGCAAATTGAATATATTTTTTTCTGCATCTAGCTCTGAAAAAATATTTGGCCTTCTAGCAGCATGTGGGACTTGTTCTATTAGTCCATCTCTACTGACCTCCATCAGGTTGCAAATTGAATATAATTTTTTTCTGCATCTACCTCTGAAAAAATATTTGGGCTTCTAGCTGTGTGTGGGACTTGTTCTATTAGTCCATCTATACTGACCTCCATCAGGTTGCAAATTGAATATAATATTTTTCTGCATCTAGCTCTGAAAAAATATTTGGCCTTCTAGCAGTGTGTGGGACTTGTTCTATTAGTCCATCTATACTGACCTCCATCAGGTTGCAAATTAAAAAAAAAAATTTTATCTGCATCTAGCTCTGAAAAAATATTTGGCCTTCTAGCAGTGTGTGGGACTTGTTCTATTAGTCCATCTATACTGACCTCCATCAGGTTGCAAATTAAAAATAATTTTTATCTGCATCTAGTTGTGAAAAAATATTTGGCCTTCTAGCAGTGTGTGGGACTTGTTCTATTAGTCCATCTATACTAACCTCCATCAGGTTGGAAATTCAAAATAATTTTTATCTGCATCGAGCTGTGAAAAAATATTTGGCCTTCTAGCAGTATGTGGGACTTGTTCTATTAGTCCATCTCTACTGACCTCCATCAGGTTGCAAATTCAAAATAATTTTTTGTCTGCATCTAGCTCTGAAAAAATATTTGGCCTTCTAGCATTGTGTGGGACTTGTTCTATTAGTCCATCTATACTGACCTCCATCAGGTTGCAAATTGAATATAATATTTTACTGCATCTAGCTCTGAAAAAACATTTGGCCTTCTAGCAGTGTGTGGGACTTGTTCTATTAGTCCATCTATACTGACCTCCATCAGGTTGCAAATTAAAAATAATTTTTATCTGCATCTAGCTGTGAAAAAATATTTGGCCTTCTAGCAGTGTGTGGGACTTGTTCTATTAGTCCATCTATACTGACCTCCATCAGGTTGCAAATTAAAAATAATTTTTATCTGCATCTAGCTGTGAATAAATATTTGGCCTTCTAGCAGTGTGTGGGGCTTGTTCTATTAGTCCATCTATACTGACCTCCATCTCGTTGCAATTTGAATATAATTTTTTCCTGCATCTAGCTCTGAAAAAATATTTGGGCTTCTAGCTGTGTGTGGGACTTGTTCTATTAGTCCATCTATACTGACCTCCATCAGGTTGCAAATTGAATATAATATTTTTCTGCATCAAGCTATGAAAAAATATTTGGGCTTCTAGCAGTGTGTGGGACTTGTTCTATTAGTTCATCTATACTGACCTCCATCAGGTTGCAAATTGAATATACTATTTTTCTGAATCTAGCTCTGAAAAAATATTTGGCCTTCTAGCAGTGTGTGGGACTTGTTCTATTGGTCCATCTATACTAACCTCCATCAGGTTGGAAATTCAAAATAATTTTTATCTGCATCTAGCTGTGAAAAAATATTTGGCCTTCTAGCAGTGTGTGGGACTTGTTCTATTAATCCATCTATACTGACCTCCATCAGGTTGCAAATTGAATATAATATTTTTCTGCATCTAGCTCTGAAAAAATATTTGGCCTTCTAGCAGTGTGTGGGACTTGTTCTATTAGTCCATCTATACTGACCTCCATCAGGTTGCAAATTAAAAAAAAATTTTTTATCTGCATCTAGCTCTGAAAAAATATTTTGCCTTTTAGCAGTGTGTAGGACTTGTTCTATCAGTCCATCTATACTGACCTCCATCAGGTTGCAAATTAAAAATAATTTTTATCTGCATCTAGCTGTGAAAAAATATTTGGCCTTCTAGCAGTGTGTGGGACTTGTTCTATTAGTCCATCTATACTAACCTCCATCAGGTTGGAAATTCAAAATAATTTTTATCTGCATCTAGCTGTGAAAAAATATTTGGCCTTCTAGCAGTGTGTGGGACTTGTTCTATTAGTCCATCTCTACTGACCTCCATCAGGTTGCAAATTCAAAATAATTTTTTGTCTGCATATAGCTCTGAAAAAATATTTGGCCTTCTAGCATTGTGTGGGACTTGTTCTATTAGTCCATCTATACTGACCTCCATCAGGTTGCAAATTGAATATAATATTTTTCTGCATCTAGCTCTGAAAAAATATTTGGCCTTCTAGCAGTGTGTGGGACTTGTTCTATTAGTCCATCTATACTGACCTCCATCAGGTTGCAAATTGAATATACTATTTTTCTGCATCTAGCTCTGAAAAAATATTTGGCCTTCTAGCAGTGTGTGGGACTTGTTCTATTAGTCCATCTATACTGACCTCCATCAGGTTGCAAATTGAATATAATATTTTTCTGCATCTAGCTCTGAAAAAATATTTGGCCTTCTAGCAGTGTGTGGGACTTGTTCTATTAGTCCATCTATATTGACCTCCATCAGGTTGCAAATTGAATATAATTTTTTTCTGCATCTAGCTCTGAAAAAATATTTGGCCTTCTAGCAGCGTGTGGGACTTGTTCTATTAGTCCATCTCTACTGACCTCCATCAGGTTGCAAATTGAATTTAATTTTTTTCTGCATCTACCTCTGAAAAAATATTTGGGCTTCTAGCTGTGTCTGGGACTTGTTCTATTAGTCCATCTATACTGACCTCCATCAGGTTGCAAATTGAATATAATATTTTTCTGCATCTAGCTCTGAAAAAATATTTGGCCTTCTAGCAGTGTGTTTGACTTGTTCTATTAGTCCATCTATACTGACCTCCATCAGGTTGCAAATTAAAAAAAAATTTTTTATCTGCATCTAGCTCTGAAAAAATATTTGGACTTCTAGCAGTGTGTGGGACTTGTTCTATTAGTCCATCTATACTGACCTCCATCAGGTTGCAAATTGAATATACTATTTTTCTGCATCTAGCTCTGAAAAAATATTTGGCCTTCTAGCAGTGTGTGGGACTTGTTCTATTAGTCCATCTATACTGACCTCCATCAGGTTGCAAATTGAATATAATATTTTTCTGCATCTAGCTCTGAAAAAATATTTGGCCTTCTAGCAGTGTGTGGGACTTGTTCTATTAGTCCATCTATATTGACCTTCATCAGGTTGCAAATTGAATATAATATTTTTCTGCATCTAGCTCTGAAAAAATATTTGGGCTTCTAGCAGTGTGTGGGACTTGTTCTATTAGTCCATCTATACTGACCTCCATCAGGTTGCAAATTGAATATAATATTTTTCTGCATCTAGCTCTGAAAAAATATTTGGCCTTCTAGCAGTGTGTTTGACTTGTTCTATTAGTCCATCTATACTGACCTCCATCAGGTTGCAAATTAAAAAAAACAATTTTATCTGCATCTAGCTCTGAAAAAATATTTGGACTTCTAGCAGTGTGTGGGACTTGTTCTATTAGTCCATCTATACTGACCTCCATCAGGTTGCAAATTAAAAATAATTTTTATCTGCATCTAGTTGTGAAAAAATATTTGGCCTTCTAGCAGTATGTGGGACTTGTTCTATTAGTCCATCTATACTAACCTCCATCAGGTTGGAAATTCAAAATAATTTTTATCTGCATCTAGCTGTGAAAAAATATTTGGCCTTCTAGCAGTATGTGGGACTTGTTCTATTAGTCCATCTCTACTGACCTCCATCAGGTTGCAAGTTCAAAATAATTTTTTGTCTGCATCTAGCTCTGAAAAAATATTTGGCCTTCTAGCATTGTGTGGGACTTGTTCTATTAGTCCATCTATACTGACCTCCATCAGGTTGCAAATTGAATATAATATTTTACTGCATCTAGCACTGAAAAAATATTTGGCCTTCTAGCAGTGTGTGGGACTTGTTCTATTAGTCCATCTATACTGACCTCCATCAGGTTGCAAATTAAAAATTATTTTTATCTGCATCTAGCTGTGAAAAAATATTTGGCCTTCTAGCAGTGTGTGGGACTTGTTCTATTAGTCCATCTATACTGACCTCCATCAGGTTGCAAATTAAAAAAAATTTTTATCTGCATCTAGCTGTGAAAAAATATTTGGCCTTCTAGCAGTGTGTGGGACTTGTTCTATTAGTCCATCTATACTGACCTCCATCAGGTTGCAAATTGAATATAATATTTTCCTGCATCTAGCTCTGAAAAAATATTTGGGCTTCTAGCAGTGTGTGGGACTTGTTCTATTAGTCCATCTATACTGACCTCCATCAGGTTGCAAATTGAATATACTATTTTTCTGCATCTAGTTCTGAAAAAATATTTGGCCTTCTAGCAGTGTGTGGGACTTGTTCTATTAGTCCATCTATACTGACCTCCATCAGGTTGCAAATTGAATATAATATTTTTCTGCATCTAGCTCTGAAAAAATATTTGGCCTTCTAGCAGTGTGTGGGACTTGTTCTATTAGTCCATCTATATTGACCTTCATCAGGTTGCAAATTGAATATAATATTTTTCTGCATCTAGCTCTGAAAAAATATTTGGGCTTCTAGCAGTGTGTGGGACTTGTTCTATTAGTCCATCTATACTGACCTCCATCAGGTTGCAAATTGAATATAATTTTTTTCTGCATCTAGCTCTGAAAAAATATTTGGCCTTCTAGCAGCGTGTGGGACTTGTTCTATTAGTCCATCTCTACTGACCTCCATCAGGTTGCAAATTGAATTTAATTTTTTTCTGCATCTACCTCTGAAAAAATATTTGGGCTTCTAGCTGTGTCTTTGACTTGTTCTATTAGTCCATCTATACTGACCTCCATCAGGTTGCAAATTGAATATAATATTTTTCTGCATCTAGCTCTGAAAAAATATTTGGCCTTCTAGCAGTGTGTTTGACTTGTTCTATTAGTCCATCTATACTGACCTCCATCAGGTTGCAAATTAAAAAAAAATTTTTTATCTGCATCTAGCTCTGAAAAAATATTTGGACTTCTAGCAGTGTGTGGGACTTGTTCTATTAGTCCATCTATACTGACCTCCATCAGGTTGCAAATTAAAAATAATTTTTATCTGCATCTAGTTGTGAAAAAATATTTGGCCTTCTAGCAGTATGTGGGACTTGTTCTATTAGTCCATCTATACTAACCTCCATCAGGTTGGAAATTCAAAATAATTTTTATCTGCATCTAGCTGTGAAAAAATATTTGGCCTTCTAGCAGTATGTGGGACTTGTTCTATTAGTCCATCTCTACTGACCTTCATCAGGTTGCAAATTCAAAATAATTTTTTGTCTGCATCTAGCTCTGAAAAAATATTTGGCCTTCTAGCATTGTGTGGGACTTGTTCTATTAGTCCATCTATACTGACCTCCATCAGGTTGCAAATTGAATATAATATTTTACTGCATCTAGCACTGAAAAAATATTTGGCCTTCTAGCAGTGTGTGGGACTTGTTCTATTAGTCCATCTATACTGACCTCCATCAGGTTGCAAATTAAAAATTATTTTTATCTGCATCTAGCTGTGAAAAAATATTTGGCCTTCTAGCAGTGTGGGACTTGTTCTATTAGTCCATCTATACTGACCTCCATCAGGTTGCAAATTAAAAATAATTTTTATCTGCATCTAGCTGTGAAAAAATATTTGGCCTTCTAGCAGTGTGTGGGACTTGTTCTATTAGTCCATCTATACTGACCTCCATCAGGTTGCAAATTGAATGTAATATTTTCCTGCATCTAGCTCTGAAAAAATATTTGGGCTTCTAGCAGTGTGTGGGACTTGTTCTATTTGTCCATCTATACTGACCTCCATCAGGTTGCAAATTGAATATACTATTTTTCTGCATCTAGCTCTGAAAAAATATTTGGCCTTCTAGCAGTGTGTGGGACTTGTTCTATTAGCCCATCTATACTGACCTCCATCAGGTTGCAAATTGAATATAATATTTTTCTGCATCTAGCTCTGATAAAATATTTGGCCTTCTAGCAGTGTGTGGGACTTGTTCTATTAGTCCATCTATACTGACCATCATCAGGCTGCAAATTGAATATAATATTTTTTTGCATCTAGCTCTGAAAAAATTTTTGGGCTTCTAGCAGTGTGTGGGACTTGTTCTATTAGTCCATCTATACTGACCTCCATCAGGTTGCAAATTGAATATATTTTTTTCTGCATCTAGCTCTGAAAAAATATTTGGCCTTCTAGCAGCGTGTGGGACTTGTTCTATTAGTCCATCTCTACTGACCTCCATCAGGTTGCAAATTGAATTTAATTTTTTTCTGCATCTACCTCTGAAAAAATATTTGGGCTTCTAGCTGTGTCTGGGACTTGTTCTATTAGTCCATCTATACTGACCTCCATCAGGTTGCAAATTGAATATAATATTTTTCTGCATCTAGCTCTGAAAAAATATTTGGCCTTCTAGCAGTGTGTTTGACTTGTTCTATTAGTCCATCTATACTGACCTCCATCAGGTTGCAAATTAAAAAAAAATTTTTTATCTGCATCTAGCTCTGAAAAAATATTTGGACTTCTAGCAGTTTGTGGGACTTGTTCTATTATTCCATCTATACTGACCTCCATCAGGTTGCAAATTAAAAATAATTTTTATCTGCATCTAGTTGTGAAAAAATATTTGGCCTTCTAGCAGTGTGTGGGACTTGTTCTATTAGTCCATCTATACTAACCTCCATCAGGTTGGAAATTGAAAATAATTTTTATCTGCATCTAGCTGTGAAAAAATATTTGGCCTTCTAGCAGTATGTGGGACTTGTTCTATTAGTCCATCTCTACTGACCTCCATCAGGTTGCAAATTCAAAATAATTTTTTGTCTGCATCTAGCTCTGAAAAAATATTTGGCCTTCTAGCATTGTGTGGGACTTGTTCTATTAGTCCATCTATACTGACCTCCATCAGGTTGCAAATTGAATATATTATTTTACTGCATCTAGCACTGAAAAAATATTTGGCCTTCTAGCAGTGTGTGGGACTTGTTCTATTAGTCCATCTATACTGACCTCCATCAGGTTGCAAATTAAAAATTATTTTTATCTGCATCTAGCTGTGAAAAAATATTTGGCCTTCTAGCAGTGTGTGGGACTTGTTCTATTAGTCCATCTATACTGAGCTCCATCAGGTTGCAAATTAAACATAATTTTTATCTGCATCAAGCTGTGAAAAAATATTTGGCCTTCTAGCAGTGTGTGGGACTTGTTCTATTAGTCCATCTATACTGACCTCCATCAGGTTGCAAATTGAATATAATATTTTCCTGCATCTAGCTCTGAAAAAATATTTGGGCTTCTAGCAGTGTGTGGGACTTGTTCTATTAGTCCATCTATACTGACCTCCATCAGGTTGCAAATTGAATATACTATTTTTCTGCATCTAGCTCTGAAAAAATATTTGGCCTTCTAGCAGTGTGTGGGACTTGTTCTATTAGTCCATCTATACTGACCTCCATCAGGTTGCAAATTGAATATAATATTTTTCTGCATCTAGCTCTGATAAAATATTTGGCCTTCTAGCAGTGTGTGGGATTTGTTCTATTAGTCCATCTATACTGACCTTCATCAGGTTGCAAATTGAATATAATATTTTTTTGCATCTAGCTCTGAAAAAATATTTGGGCTTCTAGCAGTGTGTGGGACTTGTTCTATTAGTCCATCTATACTGACCTCCATCAGGTTGCAAATTGAATATATTTTTTTCTGCATCTAGCTCTGAAAAAATATTTGGCCTTCTAGCAGCGTGTGGGACTTGTTCTATTAGTCCATCTCTACTGACCTCCATCAGGTTGCAAATTGAATATAATTTTTTTCTGCATCTACCTCTGAAAAAATTTTTGGCCTTCTAGCAGTGTGTGGGACTTGTTCTATTAGTCCTTGAAAAAATATTTGGCCTTCTAGCAGTGTGTGGGACTTGTTCTATTAGTCCATCTATACTGACCTCCATCAGGTTGCAAATTGAATATAATATTTTTCTACATCTACCTCTGAAAAAATATTTGGCCTTCTAGCAGTGTGTGGGACTTGTTCTATTAGTCCATCTATACTGACCTCCATCAGGTTGCAAATTAAAAAAAAAATTTTTATCTGCATCTAGCTCTGAAAAAATATTTGGCCTTCTAGCAGTGTGTGGGACTTGTTCTATTAGTCCATCTATACTGACCTTCATCAGGTTGCAAATTAAAAATAATTTTAATCTGCTTCTAGTTGGGAAAAAATATTTGGCCTTCTAGCAGAGTGTGGGACTTGTTCTATTAGTCCATCTCTACTGACCTCCATCAGGTTGCAAATTCAAAATAATTTTTTGTCTGCATCTAGCTCTGAAAAAATATTTGGCCTTCTTGCAGTATGTGGGACTTGTTCTATTAGTCCATCTCTACTGACCTCCATCAGGTTGCAAATTCAAAATAATTTTTTGTCTGCATCTAGCTCTGAAAAAATATTTGGCCTTCTAGCATTGTGTGGGACTTGTTCTATTAGTCCATCTATACTGACCTCCATCAGGTTGCAAATTAAAAATTATTTTTATCTGCATCTAGCTGTGAAAAAAAATTTGGCCTTCTAGCAGTGTGTGGGACTTGTTCCATTAGTCCATCTATATTGACCTCCATCAGGTTGCAAATTAAAAATAATTTTTATCTGCATCTAGCTCTGAAAAAATATTTGGCCTTCTAGCAGTGTGTGGGACTTGTTCTATTAATCCATCTATACTGATCTCCATCAGGTTGCAAATTGAATATAATATTTTCCTGCATCTAGCTCTGAAAAAATATTTGGGCTTCTAGCAGTGTGTGGGACTTGTTCTATTAGTCTATCTATACTGACCTCCATCAGGTTGCAAATTGAATATACTATTTTTCTGCATCTAGCTCTGAAAAAATATTTGGCCTTCTAGCAGTGTGTTTGACTTGTTCTATTAGTCCATCTATACTGACCTCCATCAGGTTGCAAATTAAAAAAAAAATTTTTATCTGCATCTAGCTCTGAAAAAATATTTGCACTTCTAGCAGTGTGTGGGACTTGTTCTATTAGTCCATCTATACTGACCTCCATCAGGTTGCAAATTAAAAATAATTTTTATCTGCATCTAGTTGTGAAAAAATATTTGGCCTTCTAGCAGTGTGTGGGACTTGTTCTATTAGTCCATCTATACTAACCTCCATCAGGTTGGAAATTGAAAATAATTTTTATCTGCATCTAGCTGTGAAAAAATATTTGGCCTTCTAGCAGTATGTGGGACTTGTTCTATTAGTCCATCTCTACTGACCTCCATCAGGTTGCAAATTCAATATAATTTTTTGTCTGCATCTAGCTCTGAAAAAATATTTGGCCTTCTAGCATTGTGTGGGACTTGTTCTATTAGTCCATCTATACTGACCTCCATCAGGTTGCAAATTGAATATATTATTTTACTGCATCTAGCACTGAAAAAATATTTGGCCTTCTAGCAGTGTGTGGGACTTGTTCTATTAGTCCATCTATACTGACCTCCATCAGGTTGCAAATTAAAAATTATTTTTATCTGCATCTAGCTGTGAAAAAATATTTGGCCTTCTAGCAGTGTGTGGGACTTGTTCTATTAGTCCATCTATACTGACCTCCATCAGGTTGCAAATTAAACATAATTTTTATCTGCATCTAGCTGTAAAAAATATTTGGCCTTCTAGCAGTGTGTGGGACTTGTTCTATTAGTCCATCTATACTGACCTCCATCAGGTTGCAAATTGAATATAATATTTTCCTGCATCTAGCTCTGAAAAAATATTTGGGCTTCTAGCAGTGTGTGGGACTTGTTCTATTAGTCCATCTATACTGACCTCCATCAGGTTGCAAATTGAATATACTATTTTTCTGCATCTAGCTCTGAAAAAATATTTGGCCTTCTAGCAGTGTGTGGGACTTGTTCTATTAGTCCATCTATACTGACCTCCATCAGGTTGCAAATTGAATATAATATTTTTCTGCATCTAGCTCTGATAAAATATTTGGCCTTCTAGCAGTGTGTGGGATTTGTTCTATTAGTCCATCTATACTGACCTTCATCAGGTTGCAAATTGAATATAATATTTTTTTGCATCTAGCTCTGAAAAAATATTTGGGCTTCTAGCAGTGTGTGGGACTTGTTCTATTAGTCCATCTATACTGACCTCCATCAGGTTGCAAATTGAATACATTTTTTTCTGCATCTAGCTCTGAAAAAATATTTGGCCTTCTAGCAGCGTGTGGGACTTGTTCTATTAGTCCATCTCTACTGAACTCCATCAGGTTGCAAATTGAATATAATTTTTTTCTGCATCTACCTCTGAAAAAATTTTTGGCCTTCTAGCAGTGTGTGGGACTTGTTCTATTAGTCCTTGAAAAAATATTTGGCCTTCTAGCAGTGTGTGGGACTTGTTCTATTAGTCCATCTATACTGACCTCCATCAGGTTGCAAATTGAATATAATATTTTTCTACATCTACCTCTGAAAAAATATTTGGCCTTCTAGCAGTGTGTGGGACTTGTTCTATTAGTCCATCTATACTGACCTCCATCAGGTTGCAAATTAAAAAAAAATTTTTTATCTGCATCTAGCTCTGAAAAAATATTTGGCCTTCTAGCAGTGTGTGGGACTTGTTCTATTAGTCCATCTATACTGACCTTCATCAGGTTGCAAATTAAAAATAATTTTTATCTGCTTCTAGTTGGGAAAAAATATTTGGCCTTCTAGCATAGTGTGGGACTTGTTCTATTAGTCCATCTCTACTGACCTCCATCAGGTTGCAAATTCAAAATAATTTTTTGTCTGCATCTAGCTCTGAAAAAATATTTGGCCTTCTAGCAGTATGTGGGACTTGTTCTATTAGTCCATCTCTACTGACCTCCATCAGGTTGCAAATTCAAAATAATTTTTTGTCTGCATCTAGCTCTGAAAAAATATTTGGCCTTCTAGCATTGTGTGGGACTTGTTCTATTAGTCCATCTATACTGACCTCCATCAGGTTGCAAATTAAAAATTATTTTTATCTGCATCTAGCTGTGAAAAAATATTTGGCCTTCTAGCAGTGTGTGGGACTTGTTCCATTAGTCCATCTATACTGACCTCCATCAGGTTGCAAATTAAAAATAATTTTTATCTGCATCTAGCTCTGAAAAAATATTTGGCCTTCTAGCAGTGTGTGGGACTTTTTCTATTAGTCCATCTATACTGACCTCCATCAGGTTGCAAATTGAATATAATATTTTCCTGCATCTAGCTCTGAAAAAATATTTGGCCTTCTAGCAGTGTGTGGGACTTGTTCTATTAATCCATCTATACTGATCTCCATCAGGTTGCAAATTGAATATAATATTTTCCTGCATCTAGCTCTGAAAAAATATTTGGGCTTCTAGCAGTGTGTGGGACTTGTTCTATTAGTCTATCTATACTGACCTCCATCAGGTTGCAAATTGAATATACTATTTTTATGCATCTAGCTCTGAAAAAATATTTGGCCTTCTAGCAGTGTGTGGGACTTGTTCTATTAGTCCATCTATACTGACCTCCATCAGGTTGCAAATTGAATATAATATTTTTCTGCATCTAGCTCTGAAAAAATATTTGGCCTTCTAACAGTGTGTGGGACTTGTTCTATTAGTCCATCTATACTGACCATCATCAGGTTGCAAATTGAATATAATATTTTTCTGCATCTAGCTCTGAAAAAATATTTGGGCTTCTAGCAGTGTGTGGGAGTTGTTTTATTAGTCCATCTATACTGACCTCCATCAGGTTGCAAATTGAATATATTTTTTTCTGCATCTAGCTCTGAAAAAATATTTGGCCTTCTAGCAGCATGTGGGACTTGTTCTATTAGTCCATCTCTACTGACCTCCATCAGGTTGCAAATTGAATATAATATTTTTCTGCATCTACCTCTGAAAAAATATTTGGGCTTCTAGCTGTGTGTGGGACTTGTTCTATTAGTCCATCTATACTGACCTCCATCAGGTTGCAAATTGAATACAATATTTTTCTGCATCTACCTCTGAAAAAATATTTGGCCTTCTAGCAGTGTGTGGGACATGTTCTATTAGTCCATCTATACTGACCTCCATCAGGTTGCAAATTAAAAAAAATTTTTATCTGCATCTAGCTCTAAAAAAATATTTGGCCTTCTAGCAGTGTGTGGGACTTGTTCTATTAGTCCATCTATACTGACCTCCATCAGGTTGCAAATTAAAAATAATTTTTATCTGCATCTAGTTGTGAAAAAATATTTGGCCTTCTAGCAGTGTGTGGGACTTGTTCTATTAGTCCATCTATACTAACCTCCATCAGGTTGGAAATTCAAAATAATTTTTATCTGCATCTAGCTGTGAAAAAATATTTGGCCTTCTAGCAGCGTGTGGGACTTGTTATATTAGTCCATCTATACTGACCTCCATCAGGTTGCAAATTGAATATAATATTTTTCTACATCTACCTCTGAAAAAATATTTGTCCTTCTAGCAGTGTGTGGGACTTGTTCTATTAGTCCATTTATACTGACCTCCATCAGGTTGCAAATTGAATATAATATTTTTCTGCATCTAGCTCTGAAAAAATATTTGGCCTTCTAGCAGTGTGTGGGACATGTTCTATTAATCCATCTATACTGACCTTCATCAGGTTGCAAATTGAATATAATATTTTTCTGCATCAAGCTCTGAAAAAATATTTGGGCTTCTAGCAGTGTGTGGGACTTGTTCTATTAGTCCATCTATACTGACCTCCATCAGGTTGCAAATTAAAAATTATTTTTATCTGCATCTAGCTGTGAAAAAATATTTGGCCTTCTAGCAGTGTGTGGGACTTGTTCTATTAGTCCATCTATACTGACCTCCATCAGGTTGCAAATTGAATATAATATTTTCCTGCATCTAGCTCTGAAAAAATATTTGGCCTTCTAGCAGTGTGTGGGACTTGTTCTATTAATCCATCTATACTGATCTCCATCAGGTTGCAAATTGAATATAATATTTTCCTGCATCTAGCTCTGAAAAAATATTTGGGCTTCTAGCAGTGTGTGGGACTTGTTCTATTAGTCTATCTATACTGACCTCCATCAGGTTGCAAATTGAATATACTATTTTTCTGCATCTAGCTCTGAAAAAATATTTGGCCTTCTAGCAGTGTGTTTGACTTGTTCTATTAGTCCATCTATACTGACCTCCATCAGGTTGCAAATTAAAAAAAAAATTTTTATCTGCATCTAGCTCTGAAAAAATATTTGCACTTCTAGCAGTGTGTGGGACTTGTTCTATTAGTCCATCTATACTGACCTCCATCAGGTTGCAAATTAAAAATAATTTTTATCTGCATCTAGTTGTGAAAAAATATTTGGCCTTCTAGCAGTGTGTGGGACTTGTTCTATTAGTCCATCTATACTAACCTCCATCAGGTTGGAAATTGAAAATAATTTTTATCTGCATCTAGCTGTGAAAAAATATTTGGCCTTCTAGCAGTATGTGGGACTTGTTCTATTAGTCCATCTCTACTGACCTCCATCAGGTTGCAAATTCAATATAATTTTTTGTCTGCATCTAGCTCTGAAAAAATATTTGGCCTTCTAGCATTGTGTGGGACTTGTTCTATTAGTCCATCTATACTGACCTCCATCAGGTTGCAAATTGAATATATTATTTTACTGCATCTAGCACTGAAAAAAGATTTGGCCTTCTAGCAGTGTGTGGGACTTGTTCTATTAGTCCATCTATACTGACCTCCATCAGGTTGCAAATTAAAAATTATTTTTATCTGCATCTAGCTGTGAAAAAATATTTGGCCTTCTAGCGGTGTGTGGGACTTGTTCTATTAGTCCATCTATACTGACCTCCATCAGGTTGCAAATTAAACATAATTTTTATCTGCATCTAGCTGTAAAAAATATTTGGCCTTCTAGCAGTGTGTGGGACTTGTTCTATTAGTCCATCTATACTGACCTCCATCAGGTTGGAAATTGAATATAATATTTTCCTGCATCTAGCTCTGAAAAAATATTTGGGCTTCTAGCAGTGTGTGGGACTTGTTCTATTAGTCCATCTATACTGACCTCCATCAGGTTGCAAATTGAATATACTATTTTTCTGCATCTAGCTCTGAAAAAATATTTGGCCTTCTAGCAGTGTGTGGGACTTGTTCTATTAGTCCATCTATACTGACATCCATCAGGTTGCAAATTGAATATAATATTTTTCTGCATCTAGCTCTGATAAAATATTTGGCCTTCTAGCAGTGTGTGGGATTTGTTCTATTAGTCCATCTATACTGACCTTCATCAGGTTGCAAATTGAATATAATATTTTTTTGCATCTAGCTCTGAAAAAATATTTGGGCTTCTAGCAGTGTGTGGGACTTGTTCTATTAGTCCATCTATACTGACCTCCATCAGGTTGCAAATTGAATACATTTTTTTCTGCATCTAGCTCTGAAAAAATATTTGGCCTTCTAGCAGCGTGTGGGACTTGTTCTATTAGTCCATCTCTACTGAACTCCATCAGGTTGCAAATTGAATATAATTTTTTTCTGCATCTACCTCTGAAAAAATTTTTGGCCTTCTAGCAGTGTGTGGGACTTGTTCTATTAGTCCTTGAAAAAATATTTGGCCTTCTAGCAGTGTGTGGGACTTGTTCTATTAGTCCATCTATACTGACCTCCATCAGGTTGCAAATTGAATATAATATTTTTCTACATCTACCTCTGAAAAAATATTTGGCCTTCTAGCAGTGTGTGGGACTTGTTCTATTAGTCCATCTATACTGACCTCCATCAGGTTGCAAATTAAAAAAAAATTTTTTATCTGCATCTAGCTCTGAAAAAATATTTGGCCTTCTAGCAGTGTGTGGGACTTGTTCTATTAGTCCATCTATACTGACCTTCATCAGGTTGCAAATTAAAAATAATTTTTATCTGCTTCTAGTTGGGAAAAAATATTTGGCCTTCTAGCATAGTGTGGGACTTGTTCTATTAGTCCATCTCTACTGACCTCCATCAGGTTGCAAATTCAAAATAATTTTTTGTCTGCATCTAGCTCTGAAAAAATATTTGGCCTTCTAGCAGTATGTGGGACTTGTTCTATTAGTCCATCTCTACTGACCTCCATCAGGTTGCAAATTCAAAATAATTTTTTGTCTGCATCTAGCTCTGAAAAAATATTTGGCCTTCTAGCATTGTGTGGGACTTGTTCTATTAGTCCATCTATACTGACCTCCATCAGGTTGCAAATTAAAAATTATTTTTATCTGCATCTAGCTGTGAAAAAATATTTGGCCTTCTAGCAGTGTGTGGGACTTGTTCCATTAGTCCATCTATACTGACCTCCATCAGGTTGCAAATTAAAAATAATTTTTATCTGCATCTAGCTCTGAAAAAATATTTGGCCTTCTAGCAGTGTGTGGGACTTTTTCTATTAGTCCATCTATACTGACCTCCATCAGGTTGCAAATTGAATATAATATTTTCCTGCATCTAGCTCTGAAAAAATATTTGGCCTTCTAGCAGTGTGTGGGACTTGTTCTATTAATCCATCTATACTGATCTCCATCAGGTTGCAAATTGAATATAATATTTTCCTGCATCTAGCTCTGAAAAAATATTTGGGCTTCTAGCAGTGTGTGGGACTTGTTCTATTAGTCTATCTATACTGACCTCCATCAGGTTGCAAATTGAATATACTATTTTTATGCATCTAGCTCTGAAAAAATATTTGGCCTTCTAGCAGTGTGTGGGACTTGTTCTATTAGTCCATCTATACTGACCTCCATCAGGTTGCAAATTGAATATAATATTTTTCTGCATCTAGCTCTGAAAAAATATTTGGCCTTCTAACAGTGTGTGGGACTTGTTCTATTAGTCCATCTATACTGACCATCATCAGGTTGCAAATTGAATATAATATTTTTCTGCATCTAGCTCTGAAAAAATATTTGGGCTTCTAGCAGTGTGTGGGAGTTGTTTTATTAGTCCATCTATACTGACCTCCATCAGGTTGCAAATTGAATATATTTTTTTCTGCATCTAGCTCTGAAAAAATATTTGGCCTTCTAGCAGCATGTGGGACTTGTTCTATTAGTCCATCTCTACTGACCTCCATCAGGTTGCAAATTGAATATAATATTTTTCTGCATCTACCTCTGAAAAAATATTTGGGCTTCTAGCTGTGTGTGGGACTTGTTCTATTAGTCCATCTATACTGACCTCCATCAGGTTGCAAATTGAATACAATATTTTTCTGCATCTACCTCTGAAAAAATATTTGGCCTTCTAGCAGTGTGTGGGACATGTTCTATTAGTCCATCTATACTGACCTCCATCAGGTTGCAAATTAAAAAAAATTTTTTATCTGCATCTAGCTCTAAAAAAATATTTGGCCTTCTAGCAGTGTGTGGGACTTGTTCTATTAGTCCATCTATACTGACCTCCATCAGGTTGCAAATTAAAAATAATTTTTATCTGCATCTAGTTGTGAAAAAATATTTGGCCTTCTAGCAGTGTGTGGGACTTGTTATATTAGTCCATCTATACTAACCTCCATCAGGTTGGAAATTCAAAATAATTTTTATCTGCATCTAGCTGTGAAAAAATATTTGGCCTTCTAGCAGCGTGTGGGACTTGTTATATTAGTCCATCTATACTGACCTCCATCAGGTTGCAAATTGAATATAATATTTTTCTACATCTACCTCTGAAAAAATATTTGTCCTTCTAGCAGTGTGTGGGACTTGTTCTATTAGTCCATTTATACTGACCTCCATCAGGTTGCAAATTGAATATAATATTTTTGTGCATCTAGCTCTGAAAAAATATTTGGCCTTCTAGCAGTGTGTGGGACATGTTCTATTAATCCATCTATACTGACCTTCATCAGGTTGCAAATTGAATATAATATTTTTCTGCATCAAGCTCTGAAAAAATATTTGGGCTTCTAGCAGTGTGTGGGACTTGTTCTATTAGTCCATCTATACTGACCTCCATCAGGTTGCAAATTAAAAATTATTTTTATCTGCATCTAGCTGTGAAAAAATATTTGGCCTTCTAGCAGTGTGTGGGACTTGTTCTATTAGTCCATCTATACTGACCTCCATCAGGTTGCAAATTAAAAATAATTTTTATCTGCATCTAGCTGTGAAAAAGTATTTGGCCTTCTAGCAGTGTGTGGGACTTGTTCTATTAGTCCATCTATACTGACCTCCATCAGGTTGCAAATTGAATATAATATTTTCCTGCATCTAGCTCTGAAAAAATATTTGGCCTTCTAGCAGTGTGTGGGACTTGTTTTATTAATCCATCTATACTGACCTCCATCAGGTTGCAAATTGAATATAATATTTCTCTGCATCTAGCTCTGAAAAAATATTTGGCCTTCTAGCAGTGTGTGGGACTTGTTCTATTAGTCCATCTATACTGACCTCCATCAGGTTGCAAATTAAAAAAAAATTTTTATCTGCATCTAGCTCTGAAAAAATATTTTGCCTTTTAGCAGTGTGTGGGACTTGTTCTATTAGTCCATCTATACTGACCTCCATCAGGTTGCAAATTAAAAATAATTTTTATCTGCATCTAGCTGTGAAAAAATATTTGGCCTTCTAGCAGTGTGTGGGACTTGTTCTATTAGTCCATCTATACTAGCCTCCATCAGGTTGGAAATTCAAAATAATTTTTATCTGCATCTAGCTGTGAAAAAATATTTGGCCTTCTAGCAGTGTGTGGGACTTGTTCTATTAGTCCATCTCTACTGAGCTCCATCAGGTTGCAAATTCAAAATAATTTTTTGTCTGCATCTAGCTCTGAAAAAATATTTGGCCTTCTAGCATTGTGTGGGACTTGTTCTATTAGTCCATCTATACTGACCTCCATCAGGTTGCAAATTGAATATAATATTTTTCTGCATCTAGCTCTGAAAAAATATTTGGCCTTCTAGCAGTGTGTGGGACTTGTTCTATTAGTCAATCTTTACTGACCTCCATCAGGTTGCAAATTGAATATACTATTTTTCTGCATCTAGCTCTGAAAAAATATTTGGCCTTCTAGCAGTGTGTGGGATTTGTTCTATTAGTCCATCTATACTGACCTCCATCAGGTTGCAAATTGCATATAATATTTTTCTGCATCTAGCTCTGAAAAAATATTTGGCCTTCTAGCAGTGTGTGGGACTTGTTCTATTAATCCATCTATACTGAACTCCATCAGGTTGCAAATTGAATATAATATTTTTCTGCATTTAGCTCTGAAAAAATATTTGGGCTTCTAGCAGTGTGTGGGACTTGTTCTATTAGACCATCTATACTGACCTCCATCAGGTTGCAAATTGAATATATTTTTTTCTGCGTCTAGCTCTGAAAAAATATTTGGCCTTCTAGCAGAGTGTGGGACTTGTTCTATTAGTCCAACTCTACTGACCTCCATCAGGTTGCAAATTGAATATAATTTTTTTCTGCATCTACCTCTGAAAAAATATTTGGCCTTCTAGCAGAGTGTGGGACTTGTTCTATTAGTCCAACTCTACTGACCTCCATCAGGTTGCAAATTGAATATAATTTTTTTCTGCATCTACCTCTGAAAAAATATTTGGGCTTCTACCTGTGTCTGGGACTTGTTCTATTAGTCCATCTATACTGACCTCCATCAGGTTGCAAATTGAATATAATATTTTTCTGCATCTAGCTCTGAAAAAATATTTGGCCTTCTAGCAGTGTGTGGGACTTGTTCTATTAGTCTATCTATACTGACCTCCATCAGGTTGCAAATTAAAAAATTTTTTTTTATCTGCATCTAGCTCTGAAAAAATATTTGGCCTTCTAGCAGTGTGTGGGACTTGTTCTATTAGTCCATCTATACTGACCTCCATCAGGTTGCAAATTAAATATAATTTTTATCTGCATCTAGTTGTGAAAAAATATTTGGCCTTCTAGCAGTGTGTGGGACTTGTTCTATTAGTCCATCTATACTAACCTCCATCAGGTTGGAAATTCAAAATAATTTTTATCTGCATTTAGCTGTGAAAAAATATGTGGCCTTCTAGCAGAGTGTGGGACTTGTTCTATTAGTCCATCTCTACTGACCTCCATCAGGTTGCAAATTCAAAATAATTTTTTGTCTGCATCTAGCTCTGAAAAAATATTTGGCCTTCTAGCATTGTGTGGGACTTGTTCTATTAGTCCATCTATACTGACCTCCATCAAGTTGCAAATTGAATATAATATTTTTCTGCATCTAGCTCTGAAAAAATATTTGGCCTTCTAGCAGTGTGTGGGACTTGTTCTATTAGTCCATCTATACTGACCTCCATCAGGTTGCAAATTGAACATACTATTTTTCTGCATCTGGCTCTGAAAAAATATTTGGCCTTCTAGCAGTGTGTGGGACTTGTTCTATTAGTCCATCTATACTGACCTCCATCAGGTTGCAAATTGAATATAATATTTTTCTGCATGTAGCTCTGAAAAAATATTTTGCCTTCTAGCAGTGTGTGGGACTTGTTCTATTAGTCCATCTATACTGACCTTCATCAGGTTGCAAATTGAATATAATATTTTTCTTCATCTAGCTCTGAAAAAATAATTGGGCTTCTAGCAGTGTGTGGGACTTGTTCTATTAGTCCATCTATACTGACCTCCATCAGGTTGAAAATTGAATATAATTTTTTTCTGCATATAGCTCTGAAAAAATATTTGACCTACTAGCAGTGTGTGGGACTTGTTCTATTAGTCCATCTATACTGACCTCCATCAGGTTGCAAATTGAATATATTTTTTTCTGCGTCTAGCTCTGAAAAAATATTTGGCCTTCTAGCAGCGTGTGGGACTTGTTCTATTAGTCCATCTATACTGACCTCCATCAGGTTGCAAATTGAATATAATATTTTTCTGCATCTAGCTCTGAAAAAATATTTGGCCTTCTAGCAGTGTGTGGGACTTGCTCTATTAGTCCATCTATACTGACCTCCATCAGGTTGCAAATTAAAATTTTTTTTTTATCTGCATCTAGCTCTGAAAAAATATTTGGCCATCTAGCAGTGTGTGGGACTTGTTCTATTAGTCCATCTATACTAACCTCCATCAGGTTGGAAATTCAAAATAATTTTTATCTGCATCTAGCTGTGAAAAATTATTTGGCCTTCTAGCAGTATGTGGGACTTGTTCTATTAGTCCATCTCTACTGACCTCCATCAGGTTGCAAATTCAAAATAATTTTTTGTCTGCATCTAGCTCTGAAAAAATATTTGGCCTTCTAGCATTGTGTGGGATTTGTTCTATTAGTCCATCTATACTGACCTCCATCAGGTTGCAAATTGAATATAATATTTTTCTGCATCTAGCTCTGAAAAAATATTTGGCCTTCTAGCAGTGTGTGGGACTTGTTCTATTAGTCCATCTATACTGACCTCCATCAGGTTGCAAATTTAATATACTATTTTTCTGCATCTAGCTGTGAAAAAATATTTGGCCTTCTAGCAGTGTGTGGGACTTGTTCTATTAGTCCATCTATACTGACCTCCATCAGGTTGCAAATTGAATATAATATTTTTCTGCATCTAGCTCTGAAAAAATATTTGGCCTTCTAGCAGTGTGTGGGACTTGTTCTATTAATCCATCTATACTGACCTTAATCAGGTTGCAAATTGAATATAATATTTTTCTGCATCTAGCTCTGAAAAAATATTTGGGCTTCTAGCAGTGTGTGGGACTTGTTCTAATAGTCCATCTATACTGACCTCTATCAGGTTGCAAATTGAATATAATTTTTTTCTACATCTAGCTCTGAAAAAATATTTGACCCACTAGCAGTGTGTGGGACTTTTTCTATTAGACCATCTATACTGACCTCCATCAGGTTGCAAATTGAATATATTTTATTCTGCGTCTAGCTCTGAAAAAATATTTGGCCTTCTAGCAGAGTGTTGGACTTGTTCTATTAGTCCAACTCTACTGACCTCCATCAGGTTGCAAATTGAATATAATTTTTTTCTGCATCTAACTCTGAAAAAATATTTGGGCTTCTAGCTGTGTCTGGGACTTGTTCTATTAGTCCATCTATACTGACCTCCATCAGGTTGCAAATTGAATATAATATTTTTCTGCATCTAGCTCTGAAAAAATATTTGGGCTTCTAGCAGTGTGTGGGAGTTGTTCTATTAGTCCATCTATACTGACCTCCATCAGGTTGCAAATTGAATATATTTTTTTCTGCATCTAGCTCTGAAAAAATATTTGGCCTTCTAGCAGCGTGTGGGACTTGTTCTATTAGTCCATCTCTACTGACCTCCATCAGGTTGCAAATTGAATATAATATTTTTCTGCATCTACCTCTGAAAAAATATTTGGGCTTCTAGCTGTGTGTGGGACTTGTTCTATTAGTCCATCTATACTGACCTCCATCAGGTTGCAAATTGAATATAATATTTTTCTGCATCTACCTCTGAAAAAATATTTGGCCTTCTAGCAGTGTGTGGGACATGTTCTATTAGTCCATCTATACTGACCTCCATCAAGTTGCAAATTAAAAAAAAAAATTTTATCTGCATCTAGCTCTGAAAAAATATTTGGCCTTCTAGCAGTGTGTGGGACTTGTTCTATTAGTCCATCTATACTGACCTCCATCAGGTTGCAAATTAAAAATAATTTTTATCTGCATCTAGTTGTGAAAAAATATTTGGCCTTCTAGCAGTGTGTGGGACTTGTTCTATTAGTCCATCTATACTAACCTCCATCAGGTTGGAAATTCAAAATAATTTTTATCTGCATCTAGCTGTGAAAAAATATTTGGCCTTCTAGCAGCGTGTGGGACTTGTTATATTAGTCCATCTCTACTGACCTCCATCAGGTTGCAAATTGAATATAATATTTTTCTACATCTACCTCTGAAAAAATATTTGGCCTTCTAGCAGTGTGTGGGACTTGTTCTATTAATCCATCTATACTGACCTTCATCAGGTTGCAAATTGAATATAATATTTTTCTGCATCTAGCTCTGAAAAAATATTTGGGCTTCTAGCAGTGTGTGGGACTTGTTCTATTAGTCCATCTATACTGACCTCCATCAGGTTGCAAATTAAAAATTATTTTTATCTGCATCTAGCTGTGAAAAAATATTTGGCCTTCTAGCAGTGTGTGGGACTTGTTCTATTAGTCCATCTATACTGACTTCCATCAGGTTGCAAATTAAAAATAATTTTTATCTGCATCTAGCTGTGAAAAAGTATTTGGCCTTCTAGCAGTGTGTGGGACTTGTTCTATTAGTCCATCTATACTGACCTCCATCAGGTTGCAAATTGAATATAATATTTTCCTGCATCTAGCTCTGAAAAAATATTTGGCCTTCTAGCAGTGTGTGGGACTTGTTCTATTAATCCATCTATACTGACCTCCATCAGGTTGCAAATTGAATATAATATTTCTCTGCATCTAGCTCTGAAAAAATATTTGGCCTTCTTGCAGTGTGTGGGACTTGTTCTATTAGTCCATCTATACTGACCTCCATCAGGTTGCAAATTAAAAATAATTTTTATCTGCATCTAGCTGTGAAAAAATATTTGGCCTTCTAGCAGTGTGTGGGACTTGTTCTATTAGTCCATCTATACTAACCTCCATCAGGTTGGAAATTCAAAATAATTTTTATCTGCATCTAGCTGTGAAAAAATATTTGGCCTTCTAGCAGTGTGTGGGACTTGTTCTATTAGTCCATCTCTACTGAGCTCCATCAGGTTGCAAATTCAAAATAATTTTTTGTCTGCATCTAGCTCTGAAAAAATATTTGGCCTTCTAGCATTGTGTGGGACTTGTTCTATTAGTCCATCTATACTAACCTCCATCAGGTTGGAAATTCAAAATAATTTTTATCTGCATCTAGCTGTGAAAAAATATTTGGCCTTCTAGCAGTGTGTGGGACTTGTTCTATTAGTCCATCTCTACTGAGCTCCATTAGGTTGCAAATTCAAAATAATTTTTTGTCTGCATCTAGCTCTGAAAAAATATTTGGCCTTCTAGCATTGTGTGGGACTTGTTCTATTAGTCCATCTATACTGACCTCCATCAGGTTGCAAATTGAATATAATATTTTTCTGCATCTAGCTCTGAAAAAATATTTGGCCTTCTAGCAGTGTGTGGGACTTGTTCTATTAGTCAATCTATACTGACCTCCATCAGGTTGCAAATTGAATATACTATTTTTCTGCATCTAGCTCTGAAAAAATATTTGGGCTTCTAGCAGTGTGTGGGACTTGTTCTATTAGTCCATCTATACTAACCTCCATCAGGTTGGAAATTGAAAATAATTTTTATCTGCATCTAGCTGTGAAAAAATATTTGGCCTTCTAGCAGTATTTGGGACTTGTTCTATTAGTCCATCTCTACTGACCTCCATCAGGTTGCAAATTCAAAATAATTTTTTGTCTGCATCTAGCTCTGAAAAAATATTTGGCCTTCTAGCATTGTGTGGGACTTGTTCTATTAGTCCATCTATACTGACCTCCATCAGGTTGCAAATTGAATATAATATTTTACTGCATCTAGCACTGAAAAAATATTTGGCCTTCTAGCAGTGTGTGGGACTTGTTCTATTAGTCCATCTATACTGACCTCCATCAGGTTGCAAATTAAAAATTATTTTTATCTGCATCTAGCTGTGAAAAAATATTTGGCCTTCTAGCAGTGTGTGGGACTTGTTCTATTAGTCCATCTATACTGACCTCCATCAGGTTGCAAATTAAACATAATTTTTATCTGCATCTAGCTGTGAAAAAATATTTGGCCTTCTAGCAGTGTGTGGGACTTGTTCTATTAGTCCATCTATACTGACCTCCATCAGGTTGCAAATTGAATATAATATTTTCCTGCATCTAGCTCTGAAAAAATATTTGGGCTTCTAGCAGTGTGTGGGACTTGTTCTATTAGTCCATCTATACTGACCTCCATCAGGTTGCAAATTGAATATACTATTTTTCTGCATCTAGCTCTGAAAAAATATTTGGCCTTCTAGCAGTGTGTGGGACTTGTTCTATTAGTCCATCTATACTGACCTCCATCAGGTTGCAAATTGAATATAATATTTTTCTGCATCTAGCTCTGATAAAATATTTGGCCTTCTAGCAGTGTGTGGGACTTGTTCTATTAGTCCATCTATACTGACCATCATCAGGTTGCAAATTGAATATAATATTTTTTTGCATCTAGCTCTGAAAAAATATTTGGGCTTCTAGCAGTGTGTGGGACTTGTTCTATTAGTCCATCTATACTGACCTCCATCAGGTTGCAAATTGAATATATTTTTTTCTGCATCTAGCTCTGAAAAAATATTTGGCCTTCTAGCAGCGTGTGGGACTTGTTCTATTAGTCCATCTCTACTGACCTCCATCAGGTTGCAAATTGAATATAATTTTTTTCTGCATCTACCTCTGAAAAAATTTTTGGCCTTCTAGCAGTGTGTGGGACTTGTTCTATTAGTCCTTGAAAAAATATTTGGCCTTCTAGCAGTGTGTGGGACTTGTTCTATTAGTCCATCTATACTGACCTCCATCAGGTTGCAAATTAAAAAAAAAATTTTTATCTGCATCTAGCTCTGAAAAAATATTTGGCCTTCTAGCAGTGTGTGGGACTTGTTCTATTAGTCCATCTATACTGACCTTCATCAGGTTGCAAATTAAAAATAATTTTTATCTGCTTCTAGTTGGGAAAAAATATTTGGCCTTCTAGCAGAGTGTGGGACTTGTTCTATTAGTCCATCTCTACTGACCTCCATCAGGTTGCAAATTCAAAATAATTTTTTGTCTGCATCTAGCTCTGAAAAAATATTTGGCCTTCTAGCAGTATGTGGGACTTGTTCTATTAGTCCATCTCTACTGACCTCCATCAGGTTGCAAATTCAAAATAATTTTTTGTCTGCATCTAGCTCTGAAAAAATATTTGGCCTTCTAGCATTGTGTGGGACTTGTTCTATTAGTCCATCTATACTGACCTCCATCAGGTTGCAAATTAAAAATTATTTTTATCTGCATCTAGCTGTGAAAAAATATTTGGCCTTCTAGCAGTGTGTGGGACTTGTTCCATTAGTCCATCTATACTGACCTCCATCAGGTTGCAAATTAAAAATAATTTTTATCTGCATCTAGCTCTGAAAAAATATTTGGCCTTCTAGCAGTGTGTGGGACTTTTTCTATTAGTCCATCTATACTGACCTCCATCAGGTTGCAAATTGAATATAATATTTTCCTGCATCTAGCTCTGAAAAAATATTTGGCCTTCTAGCAGTGTGTGGGACTTGTTCTATTAATCCATCTATACTGATCTCCATCAGGTTGCAAATTGAATATAATATTTTCCTGCATCTAGCTCTGAAAAAATATTTGGGCTTCTAGCAGTGTGTGGGACTTGTTCTATTAGTCTATCTATACTGACCTCCATCAGGTTGCAAATTGAATATACTATTTTTATGCATCTAGCTCTGAAAAAATATTTGGCCTTCTAGCAGTGTGTGGGACTTGTTCTATTAGTCCATCTATACTGACCTCCATCAGGTTGCAAATTGAATATAATATTTTTCTGCATCTAGCTCTGAAAAAATATTTGGCCTTCTAGCAGTGTGTGGGACTTGTTCTATTAGTCCATCTATACTGACCATCATCAGGTTGCAAATTGAATATAATATTTTTCTGCATCTAGCTCTGAAAAAATATTTGGGCTTCTAGCAGTGTGTGGGAGTTGTTCTATTAGTCCATCTATACTGACCTCCATCAGGTTGCAAATTGAATATATTTTTTTCTGCATCTAGCTCTGAAAAAATATTTGGCCTTCTAGCAGCGTGTGGGACTTGTTCTATTAGTCCATCTCTACTGACCTCCATCAGGTTGCAAATTGAATATAATATTTTTCTGCATCTACCTCTGAAAAAATATTTTTGCTTCTAGCTGTGTGTGGGACTTGTTCTATTAGTCCATCTATACTGACCTCCATCAGGTTGCAAATTGAATATAATATTTTTCTGCATCTACCTCTGAAAAAATATTTGGCCTTCTAGCAGTGTGTGGGACATGTTCTATTAGTCCATCTATACTGACCTCCATCAGGTTGCAAATTAAAAAAAAATTTTTATCTGCATCTAGCTCTGAAAAAATATTTGGCCTTCTAGCAGTGTGTGGGACTTGTTCTATTAGTCCATCTATACTGACCTCCATCAGGTTGCAAATTAAAAATAATTTTTATCTGCATCTAGTTGTGAAAAAATATTTGGCCTTCTAGCAGTGTGTGGGACTTGTTCTATTAGTCCATCTATACTAACCTCCATCAGGTTGAAAATTCAAAATAATTTTTATCTGCATCTAGCTGTGAAAAAATATTTGGCCTTCTAGCAGCGTGTGGGACTTGTTATATTAGTCCATCTCTACTGACCTCCATCAGGTTGCAAATTGAATATAATATTTTTCTACATCTACCTCTGAAAAAATATTTGTCCTTCTAGCAGTGTGTGGGACTTGTTCTATTAGTCCATCTATACTGACCTCCATCAGGTTGCAAATTGAATATAATATTTTTCTGCATCTAGCTCTGAAAAAATATTTGGCCTTCTAGCAGTGTGTGGGACATGTTCTATTAATCCATCTATACTGACCTTCATCAGGTTGCAAATTGAATATAATATTTTTCTGCATCAAGCTCTGAAAAAATATTTGGGCTTCTAGCAGTGTGTGGGACTTGTTCTATTAGTCCATCTATACTGACCTCCATCAGGTTGCAAATTAAAAATTATTTTTATCTGCATCTAGCTGTGAAAAAATATTTGGCCTTCTAGCAGTGTGTGGGACTTGTTCTATTAGTCCATCTATACTGACCTCCATCAGGTTGCAAATTAAAAATAATTTTTATCTGCATCTAGCTGTGAAAAAGTATTTGGCCTTCTAGCAGTGTGTGGGACTTGTTCTATTAGTCCATCTATACTGACCTCCATCAGGTTGCAAATTGAATATAATATTTTCCTGCATCTAGCTCTGAAAAAATATTTGGCCTTCTAGCAGTGTGTGGGACTTGTTCTATTTGTCCATCTATACTGACCTCCATCAGGTTGCAAATTAAAAAAAATTTTTTATCTGCATCTAGCTCTGAAAAATTATTTTGCCTTTTAGCAGTGTGTGGGACTTGTTCTATTAGTCCATCTATACTGACCTCCATCAGGTTGCAAATTAAAAATAATTTTTATCTGCATCTAGCTGTGAAAAAATATTTGGCCTTCTAGCAGTGTGTGGGACTTGTTCTATTAGTCCATCTATACTAACCTCCATCAGGTTGGAAATTCAAAATAATTTTTATCTGCATCTAGCTGTGAAAAAATATTTGGCCTTCTAGCAGTGTGTGGGACTTGTTCTATTAGTCCATCTCTACTGAGCTCCATCAGGTTGCAAATTCAAAATAATTTTTTGTCTGCATCTAGCTCTGAAAAAATATTTGGCCTTCTAGCATTGTGTGGGACTTGTTCTATTAGTCCATCTATACTGACCTCCATCAGGTTGCAAATTGAATATAATATTTTTCTGCATCTAGCTCTGAAAAAATATTTGGCCTTCAAGCAGTGTGTGGGACTTGTTCTATTAGTCAATCTATACTGACCTCCATCAGGTTGCAAATTGAATATACTATTTTTCTGCATCTAGCTCTGAAAAAATATTTGGCCTTCTAGCAGTGTGTGGAACTTGTTCTATTAGTCCATCTATACTGACCTCCATCAGGTTGCAAATTGAATATAATATTTTTCTGCATCTAGCTCTGAAAAAATATTTGGCCTTCTAGCAGTGTGTGGGACTTGTTCTATTAATCCATCTATACTGAACTCCATCAGGTTGCAAATTGAATATAATATTTTTCTGCATCTAGCTCTGAAAAAATATTTGGGCTTCTAGCAGTGTGTGGGACTTGTTCTATTAGACCATCTATACTGACCTCCATCAGGTTGCAAATTGAATATATTTTTTTCTGCGTCTAGCTCTGAAAAAATATTTGGCCTTCTAGCAGAGTGTGGGACTTGTTCTATTAGTCCAACTCTACGGACCTCCATCAGGTTGCAAATTGAATATAATTTTTTTCTGCATCTACCTCTGAAAAAATATTTGGGCTTCTAGCTGTGTCTGGGACTTGTTCTATTAGTCCATCTATACTGACCTCCATCAGGTTGCAAATTGAATATAATATTTTTCTGCATCTAGCTCTGAAAAAATATTTGGCCTTCTAGCAGTGTGTGTGACTTGTTCTATTAGTCTATCTATACTGACCTCCATCAGGTTGCAAATTAAAAAATTTTTTTTTATCTGCATCTAGCTCTGAAAAAATATTTGGCCTTCTAGCAGTGTGTGGGACTTGTTCTATTAGTCCATCTATACTGACCTCCATCAGGTTGCAAATTAAATATAATTTTTATCTGCATCTAGTTGTGAAAAAATATTTGGCCTTCTAGCAGTGTGTGGGACTTGTTCTATTAGTCCATCTATACTAACCTCCATCAGGTTGGAAATTCAAAATAATTTTTATCTGCATTTAGCTGTGAAAAAATATGTGGCCTTCTAGCAGAGTGTGGGACTTGTTCTATTAGTCCATCTCTACTGAACTCCATCAGGTTGCAAATTCAAAATAATTTTTTGTCTGCATCTAGCTCTGAAAAAATATTTGGCCTTCTAGCATTGTGTGGGACTTGTTCTATTAGTCCATCTATACTGACCTCCATCAGGTTGCAAATTGAATATAATATTTTTCTGCATCTAGCTCTGAAAAAATATTTGGCCTTCTAGCAGTGTGTGGGACTTGTTCTATTAGTCCATTTATACTGACCTCCATCAGGTTGCAAATTGAACATACTAATTTTCTGCATCTGGCTCTGAAAAAATATTTGGCCTTCTAGCAGTGTGTGGGACTTGTTCTATTAGTCCATCTATACTGACCTCCATCAGGTTGCAAATTGAATATAATATTTTTCTGCATGTAGCTCTGAAAAAATATTTTGCCTTCTAGCAGTGTGTGGGACTTGTTCTATTAGTCCATCTATACTGACCTTCATCAGGTTGCAAATTGAATATAATATTTTTCTGCATCTAGCTCTGAAAAAATAATTGGGCTTCTAGCAGTGTGTGGGACTTGTTCTATTAGTCCATCTATACTGACCTCCATCAGGTTGAAAATTTAATATAATTTTTTTCTGCATATAGCTCTGAAAAAATATTTGACCTACTAGCAGTGTGTGGGACTTGTTCTATTAGTCCATCTATACTGACCTCCATCAGGTTGCAAATTGAATATATTTTTTTCTGCGTCTAGCTCTGAAAAAATATTTGGCCTTCTAGCAGCGTGTGGGACTTGTTCTATTAGTCCATCTATACTGACCTCCATCAGGTTGCAAATTGAATATAATATTTTTCTGCATCTAGCTCTGAAAAAATATTTGGCCTTCTAGCAGTGTGTGGGACTTGTTCCATTAGTCCATCTATACTGACCTCCATCAGGTTGCAAATTAAAATTTTTTTTTTTATCTGCATCTAGCTCTGAAAAAATATTTGGCCATCTAGCAGTGTGTGGGACTTGTTCTATTAGTCCATCTATACTAACCTCCATCAGGTTGGAAATTCAAAATAATTTTTATCTGCATCTAGCTGTGAAAAAATATTTGGCCTTCTAGCAGTATGTGGGACTTGTTCTATTAGTCCATCTCTACTGACCTCCATCAGGTTGCAAATTCAAAATAATTTTTTGTCTGCATCTAGCTCTGAAAAAATATTTGGCCTTCTAGCATTGTGTGGGATTTGTTCTATTAGTCCATCTATACTGACCTCCATCAGGTTGCAAATTGAATATATTTTATTCTGCGTCTAGCTCTGAAAAAATATTTGGCCTTCTAGCAGAGTGTGGGACTTGTTCTATTAGTCCAACTCTACTGACCTCCATCAGGTTGCAAATTGAATATAATTTTTTTCTGCATCTAACTCTGAAAAAATATTTGGGCTTCTAGCTGTGTGTGGGACTTGTTCTATTAGTCCATCTATACTGACCTCCATCAGGTTGCAAATTGAATATAATATTTTTCTGCATCTAGCTCTGAAAAAATATTTGGGCTTCTAGCAGTGTGTGGGAGTTGTTCTATTAGTCCATCTATACTGACCTCCATCAGGTTGCAAATTGAATATATTTTTTTCTGCATCTAGCTCTGAAAAAATATTTGGCCTTCTAGCAGCGTGTGGGACTTGTTCTATTAGTCCATCTCTACTGACCTCCATCAGGTTGCAAATTGAATATAATATTTTTCTGCATCTACCTCTGAAAAAATATTTGGGCTTCTAGCTGTGTGTGGGACTTGTTCTATTAGTCCATCTATACTGACCTCCATCAGGTTGCAAATTGAATATAATATTTTTCTGCATCTACCTCTGAAAAAATATTTGGCCTTCTAGCAGTGTGTGGGACATGTTCTATTAGTCCATCTATACTGACCTCCATCAGGTTGCAAATTAAAAAAAAATTTTTTATCTGCATCTAGCTCTGAAAAAATATTTGGCCTTCTAGCAGTGTGTGGGACTTGTTCTATTAGTCCATCTATACTGACCTCCATCAGGTTGCAAATTAAAAATAATTTTTATCTGCATCTAGTTGTGAAAAAATATTTGGCCTTCTAGCAGTGTGTGGGACTTGTTCTATTAGTCCATCTATACTAACCTCCATCAGGTTGGAAATTCAAAATAATTTTTATCTGCATCTAGCTGTGAAAAAATATTTGGCCTTCTAGCAGCGTGTGGGACTTGTTATATTAGTCCATCTCTACTGACCTCCATCAGGTTGCAAATTGAATATAATATTTTTCTACATCTACCTCTGAAAAAATATTTGGCCTTCTAGCAGTGTGTGGGACTTGTTCTATTAATCCATCTATACTGACCTCCATCAGGTTGCAAATTGAATATAATATTTTCCTGCATCTAGCTCTGAAAAAATATTTGGCCTTCTAGCAGTGTGTGGGACTTGTTCTATTAATCCATCTATACTGACCTCCATCAGGTTGCAAATTGAATATAATATTTCTCTGCATCTAGCTCTGAAAAAATATTTGGCCTTCTAGCAGTGTGTGGGACTTGTTCTATTAGTCCATCTCTACTGAGCTCCATCAGGTTGCAAATTCAAAATAATTTTTTGTCTGCATCTAGCTCTGAAAAAATATTTGGCCTTCTAGCATTGTGTGGGACTTGTTCTATTAGTCCATCTATACTAACCTCCATCAGGTTGGAAATTCAAAATAATTTTTATCTGCATCTAGCTGTGAAAAAATATTTGGCCTTCTAGCAGTGTGGGGGACTTGTTCTATTAGTCCATCTCTACTGAGCTCCATCAGGTTGCAAATTCAAAATAATTTTTTGTCTGCATCTAGCTCTGAAAAAATATTTGGCCTTCTAGCAGTGTGTGGGACTTGTTCTATTAGTCAATCTATACTGACCTCCATCAGGTTGTAAATTGAATATACTATTTTTCTGCATCTAGCTCTGAAAAAATATTTGGCCTTCTAGCAGTGTGTGGGACTTGTTCTATTAGTCTATCTATACTGACCTCCATCAGGTTGCAAATTGAATATAATATTTTTCTGCATCTAGCTCTGAAAAAATATTTGGCCTTCTAGCAGTGTGTGGGACTTGTTCTATTAATCCATCTATACTGACCTCCATCAGGTTCCAAATTGAATATAATATTTTTCTGCATCTAGCTCTGAAAAAATATTTGGGCTTCTAGCAGTGTGTGGGACTTGTTCTATTAGTCCATCTATACTGACCTCTATCAGGTTGCAAATTGAGTATAATTTTTTTCTGCATCTAGCTCTGAAAAAATATTTGACCTACTAGCAGTGTGTGGGACTTGTTCTATTAGACCATCTATACTGACCTCCATCAGGTTGCAAATTGAATATATTTTTTTCTGCGTCTAGCTCTGAAAAAATATTTGGCCTTCTAGCAGAGTGTGGGATTTGTTCTATTAGTCCAACTCTACTGACCTCCATCAGGTTGCAAATTGAATATAATTTTTTTCTGCATCTACCTCTGAAAAAATATTTGGGCTTCTAGCTGTGTCTGGGACTTGTTCTATTAGTCCATCTATACTGACCTCCATCAGGTTGCAAATTGAATATAATATTTTTCTGCATCTAGCTCTGAAATATATTTGGCCTTCTAGCAGTGTGTGGGACTTGTTCTATTAGTCTATCTATACTGACCTCCATCAGGTTGCAAATTAAAAATTTTTTTTTATCTGCATCTAGCTCTGAAAAAATATTTGGCCTTCTAGCAGTGTGTGGGACTTGTTCTATTAGTCCATCTATACTGACTTCCATCAGGTTGCAAATTAAATATAATATTTATCTGCATCTAGTTGTGAAAAAATATTTGGCCTTCTAGCAGTGTGTGGGACTTGTTCTATTAGTCCATCTATACTAACCTCCATCAGGTTGGAAATTCAAAATAATTTTTATCTGCATTTAGCTGTGAAAAAATATGTGGCCTTCTAGCAAAGTGTGGGACTTGTTCTATTAGTCCATCTCTACTGACCTCCATCAGGTTGCAAATTCAAAATAATTTTTTGTCTGCATCTAGCTCTGAAAAAATATTTGGCCTTCTAGCAATGTGTGGGACTTGTTCTATTAGTCCATCTATACTGACCTCCATCAGGTTGCAAATTGAATATAATATTTTTCTGCATCTAGCTCTGAAAAAATATTTGGCCTTCTAGCAGTGTGTGGGACTTGTTCTATTAGTCCATCTATACTGACCTCCATCAGGTTGCAAATTGAACATACTATTTTTCTGCATCTGGCTCTGAAAAAATATTTGGCCTTCTAGCAGTGTGTGGGACTTGTTCTATTAGTCCATCTATACTGACCTCCATCAGGTTGCAAATTGAATATAATATTTTTCTGCATGTAGCTCTGAAAAAATATTTTGCCTTCTAGCAGTGTGTGGTACTTGATCTATTAGTCCATCTATACTGACCTTCATCAGGTTGCAAATTGAATATAATATTTTTCTGCATCTAGCTCTGAAAAAATAATTGGGCTTCTAGCAGTGTGTGGGACTTGTTCTATTAGTCCATCTATACTGACCTCCATCAGGTTGAAAATTGAATATAATTTTTTTCTGCATATAGCTCTGAAAAAATATTTGACCTACTAGCAGTGTGTGGAACTTGTTCTATTAGTCCATATATACTGACCTCCATCAGGTTGCAAATTGAATATAATATTTTTCTGCATCTAGCTCTGAAAAAATATTTGGCCTTCTAGCAGTGTGTGGGACTTGTTCTATTAGTCTATCTATACTGACCTCCATCAGGTTGCAAATTAAAATTTTTTTTTTTATCTGCATCTAGCTCTGAAAAAATATTTGGCCTTCTAGCAGTCTGTGGGACTTGTTCTATTAGTCCATCTATACTGACCTCCATCAGGTTGCAAATTAAATATAATTTTTATCTGCATCTAGTTGTGAAAAAATATTTGGCCTTCTAGCAGTGTGTGGGACTTGTTCTATTAGTCCATCTATACTAACCTCCATCAGGTTGGAAATTCAAAATAATTTTTATCTGCATTTAGCTGTGAAAAAATATGTGGCCTTCTAGCAGAGTGTGGGACTTGTTCTATTAGTCCATCTCTACTGACCTACATCAGGTTGCAAATTCAAAATAATTTTTTGTCTGCATCTAGCTCTGAAAAAATATTTGTCCTTCTAGCATTGTGTGGGACTTGTTCTATTAGTCCATCTATACTGACCTCCATCAGGTTGCAAATTGAATATAATATTTTTCTGCATTTAGCTCTGAAAAAATATTTGGCCTTCTAGCTATGTGTGGGACTTGTTCTATTAATCCATCTATACTGACCTCCATCAGGTTGCAAATTGAACATACTATTTTTCTGCATCTGGCTCTAAAAAAATATTTGGCCTTCTATCAGTGTGTGGGACTTGTTCTATTAGTGCATCTATACTGACCTCCATCAGGTTGCAAATTGAATATATTATTTTTCTGCATCTAGCTCTGAAAAAATATTTGGCCTTCTAGCAGTGTGTGGGACTTGTTCTATTAGTCCATCTATACTGACCTCCATCAGGTTGCAAATTGAATATAATTTTTTTCTGCATATAGCTCTGAAAAAATATTTGACCTACTAGCAGTGTGTGGGACTTGTTCTATTAGTCCATCTATACTGACCTCCATCAGGTTGCAAATTGAATATATTTTTTTCTGCGTCTAGCTCTGAAAAAATATTTGGCCTTCTAGCAGCGTGTGGGACTTGTTCTATTAATCCATCTATACTGACCTCCATCAGGTTGCAAATTGAATATAATATTTTTCTGCATCTAGCTCTGAAAAAATATTTGGCCTTCTAGCAGTGTGTAGGACTTGTTCTATTAGTCCATATATACTGACCTCCATCAGGTTGAAAATTAAAATTTTTTTTTTATCTGCATCTAGCTCTGAAAAAATATTTTGCCTTCTAGCAGTGTGTGGGACTTGTTCTATTAGTCCATCTATACTAACCTCCATCAGGTTGGAAATTCAAAATAATTTTTATCTGCATCTAGCTGTGAAAAAATATTTGGCCTTCTAGCAGTATGTGGGACTTGTTCTATTAGTCCATCTCTACTGACCTCCATCAGGTTGCAAATTCAAAATAATTTTTTTGTCTGCATCTAGCTCTGAAATAATATTTGGCCTTCTAGCATTGTGTGGGACTTGTTCTATTAGTCCATCTATACTGACCTCCATCAGGTTGCAAATTGAATGTAATATTTTACTGCATCTAGCTCTGAAAAAATATTTGGGCTTCTAGCAGTGTGTGGGACTTGTTCTATTAGTCCATCTATACTGACCTCCATCAGGTTGCAAATTAAAAATAATTTTTATCTGCATCTAGCTGTGAAAAAATAATTGGCCTTCTAACAGTGTGTGGGACTTGTTCTATTAGTCCATCTATACTGACCTCCATCAGGTTGCAAATTGAATATAATATTTTCCTGCATCTAGCTCTGAAAAAATATTTGGCCTTCCAGCAGTGTGTGGGACTTGTTCTATTAGTCCATCTATACTGACCTCCATCAGGTTGCAAATTGAATTTAATATTTTTCTGCATCTAGCTCTGAAAAAATATTTTACCTTCTAGCAGTGTGTGGTGCTTGTTCTATTAGTCCATCTATACTGAACTCCATCACGTTGCAAATTGAATATAATTTTTTTCTGCATCTAGCTCTGAAAAAATATTTGGGATTCTAGCTGTGTGTGGGACTTGTTCTATTAGTCCATCTATACTGACCTCCATCTGGTTGCAACTTAAAAATAATCTTTATCTGCATCTAGCTGTGAAAAAATATTTGGCCTTCTAGCAGTGTGTGGGACTTGTACTATTAGTCCATCTATACTGACCTCCATCAGGTTGCAAATTAAAAATTATTTTGATCTGCATCTAGCTCTGAAAAAATATTTGGCCTTCTAGCAGTGTGTGGGACTTGTTCTATTAGTCCATCTATACTGACCTCCATCAGGTTGCAAATTCAAAATAATTTTTATCTGCATCTAGCTGTGAAAAAATATTTGACCTTCTAGCAGTGTGTGGGACTTGTTCTATTAGTCCATATATACTGACCTCCATCAGGTTGCAAATTGAATATAATTTTTTTCTGCATCTAGCTCTGAAAAAATATTTTACCTTCTAGCAGTGTGTGGGACTTGTTCTATTAGTCCTTCTATACTGACCTCCATCAGGTTGCAAATTGAATATAATTTTCTTCTGCATCTACCTCTGAAAAAATATTTGGGCTTTTAGCTGTGTGTGGGACTTGTTTTATTAGTCCATCTATACTGACCTCCATCAGGTTGCAAATTGAATATATTTTTCTGCATCTAGCTCTGAAAAAATATTTGGCCTTCTAGCAGTGTGTGGGACTTGTTCTATTAGTCCATCTATACTGACATCAATCAGGTTGCAAATTAAAAAAAAATTATTTATCTGCATCTAGCTCTGAAAAAATATTTTGCCTTCTAGCAGTGTGTGGGACTTGTTCTATTAGTCCATCTATACTGACCTCCATCAGGTTGCAAATTAAAAATAATTTTTATCTGCATCTAGCTGTGAAAAAATATTTGGCCTTCTAGCAGTGTGTGGGACTTGTTCTATTAGTCCATCTATACTAACCTATATCAGGTTGGAAATTCAAAATAATTTTTATCTGCATCTAGCTGTGAAAAAATATTTCGCCTTCTAGCAGTGTGTGGGACTTCTTCTATTAGTCCATCTCTACTGACCTCCATCAGGTTGCAAATTTAAAATAATTTTTTGTCTGCATCTAGCTCTGAAAAAATATTTGGCCTTCTAGCATTGTGTGGAACTTGTTCTATTATTCCATCTATACTGACCTCCATCACGTTGCAAATTGAATATAATTTTTCTCTGCATCTAGCTCTGAAAAAATATTTGGGCTTCTAGCTGTGTGTGGGACTTGTTCTATTAGTCCATCTATACTGACCTCCATCAGGTTGCAAATTGAATATACTATTTTTCTGAATCTAGCTCTGAAAAAATATTTGGCCTTCTAGCAGTGTGTGGGACTTGTTCTATTAGTCAATCTATACTGACCTCCATCAGGTTGCAAATTGAATATAATATTTTTCTGCATCTAGCTCTGAAAAGATACTTGGCCTTCTAGCAGTGTGTGGGACTTGTTCTATTAGTCCATCTATACTGACCTTCATCAGGTTGCAAATTGAATATAATATTTTTCTGCATCTAGCTCTGAAAAAATATTTGGGCTTCTAGCAGTGTGTGGGACTTATTCTATTAGTCCATCTATACTGACCTTCATCAGGTTGCAAATTGAATATAATATTTTTCTGCATCTAGCTCTGAAAAAATATTTGGGCTTCTGGCAGTGTGTGGGACTTGTTCTATTAGTCCATCTATACTGACCTCCATCAGGTTGAAAATTGAATATAATTATTTTCTGCATCTAGCTCTGAAAAAATATTTGACCTTCTAGCAGCGTGTGGGACTTGTTCTATTAGTCCATCTATACTGACCTCCATCAGGTTGCAAATTGAATCTAATTTTCTTCTGCATCTACCTCTGAAAAAATATTTGTGCTTCTAGCTGTGTGTGGGACTTGTTCTATTAGTCCATCTATACTGATCTCCATCAGGTTGCAAATTGAATATAATATTTTTCTGCATCTAGCTCTGAAAAAATATTTGGCCTTCTAGCAGTGTGTGGGACTTGTTCTATTAGTCCATCTATACTGACCTCCATCAGGTTGCAAATTAAAAAAATTTTTTTTATCTGCATCTAGCTCTGAAAAAATATTTGGCCTTCTAGCAGTGTGTGGGACTTGTTCTATTTGTCCATCTATACTGACCTCCATCAGGTTGCAAATTAAAAATAATTTTTATCTGCATCTAGCTGTGAAAAAATATTTGGCCTTCTAGCAGTGTGTGGGACTTGTTCTATGATCTCCATCTATACTAACCTCCATCAGGTTGGAAATTCAAAATAATTTTTATCTGCATCTAGCTGTGAAAAAATATTTGGCCTTCTAGCATTGTGTGAGACTTGTTCTATTAGTCCATCAACACTGACCTCCATCAGGTTGCAAATTGAATATAATATTTTTCTGCATCTAGCTCTGAAAAAATATTTGGCCTTCTAGCAGTGTGTGGTACTTGTTCTATTAGTCCATCTATACTGACCTCCATCAGGTTGCAAACTGCATATACTATTTTTCTGCATCTAGCTGTGAAAAAATATTTGGCCTTCTAGCAGTGTGTGGGACTTGTTCTATTAGTTAATCTATACTGATCTCCATAAGGTTGCAAATTGAATATAATATTTTCCTGCATCTAGCTCTGAAAAAATATTTGGGCTTCTAGCAGTGTGTGTGACTTGTTCTATTAGTCCATCTATACTGACCTCCTTCAGGTTGCAAATTGAATATAATTTTTTTTCTGCATCTAGCTCTGAAAAAATATTTGACCTACTAGCAGTGTGTGGGACTTGTTCTATTAGTCCATCTATACTGACTTCCATCAGGATGCAAATTGAATATAATTTTTTTGTTCATCTAGGTCTGAAAAAATATTTGGCCTTCTAGCAGCATGTGGGACTTGTTCTATTAGTCCATCTCTACTGACCTCCATCACGTTGCAAATTGAATATAAATTTTTTCTGCATCTACCTCTGAAAAAAAATTTGGGCTTCTAGCTGTGTGTGGGACTTGTTCTATTAGTCCATCTATACTGACCTCCATCAGGTTGCAAATTGAATATAATATTTTTCTGCATCTAGCTCTGAAAAAATATTTGGCCTTCTAGCAGTGTGTGGGACTTGTTCTATTAGTCCATCTATACTGACCTCCATCAGGTTGCAAGTTAAAAAAAATTTTTTTATCTGCATCTAGCTCTGAAAAAATATTTGGCCTTCTAGCAGTGTGTGGGACTTGTTCTATTAGTCCATCTATACTGACCTCCATCAGTTTGCAAATTAAAAATAATTTTTATCTGCATCTAGTTGTGAAAAAATATTTGGCCTTCTAGCAGTGTGTGGGACTTGTTCTATTAGTCCATCTATACTGACCTCCATCATGTTGGAAATTCAAAATAATTTTTATCTGCATCTAGCTGTGAAAAAATATTTGGCCTTCTAGCAGTATGTGGGAGTTGTTCCATTAGTCCATCTTTACTGACTTCCATCAGGTTGCAAATTAAAAATAATTTTTATCTGCATCTAGCTGTGAAAAAATATTTGGCCTTCTAGCAGTGTGTGGGACTTGTTCTATTAGTCCATCTATACTGACCTCCATCAGGTTGCAAATTGAATATAATATTTTCCTGCTTCTAGCTCTGAAAAAATATTTGGCATTCTAGCAGTGTGTGGGACTTGTTCTATTAGTCCATCTATACTGACCTCCATTAGGTTGCAAATTGAATTTAATATTTTTCTGCATCTAGCTCTGAAAAAATATTTGGTCTTCTAGCAGTGTGTTGGGCTTGTTCTATTAGTCCATCTATACTGACCTCCATCAGGTTGCAAATTGAATATAATTTTTTTCTGCATCTAGCTCTGAAAAAATATTTGGCCTTCTAGCAGTGTGTGGGACTTGTTCTATTAGTCCATCTATACTGACCTCCATCAGGTTGCAAATTGAATATAATATTTTCCTGCTTCTAGCTCTGAAAAAATATTTGGCCTTCTAGCAGTGTGTGGGACTTGTTCTATTAGTCCATCTATACTGACCTCCATCAGGTTGCAAATTGAATTTAATATTTTTCTGCATCTAGCTCTGAAAAAATATTTGGCCTTCTAGCAGTGTGTGGGACTTGTCCTATTAGTCCATCTATACTGACCTCCATCAGGTTGCAAATTACAAATAATTTTTATCTGCATCTAGCTGTGAAAAAATATTTGGCCTTCTAGCAGTGTGTGTGACTTGTTCAATTAGTCCATCTATACTGACCTCCATCACGTTGCAAATTGAATTTAATATTTTTCTGCATCTAGCTCTGAAAAAATATTTGGCCTTCTAGCAGTGTGTGGGGCTTGTTCTATTAGTCCATCTATGCTGACCTCCATCACGTTGCAAATTGAATATAATTTTTTTTTCCATCTAGCTCTGAAAAAATATTTGGGCTTCTAGCTGTGTGTGGGACTTGTTCTATTAGTCCATCTATACTGACCTCCATCAGGTTGCAAATTGAATATAACATTTTTCTGCATCAAGCTATGAAAAAATATTTGGGCTTCTAGCAGTGTGTGGGACTTGTTCTATTAGTCCATCTATACTGACCTCCATCAGGTTGCAAATTGAATATACTATTTTTCTGAATCTAGCTCTTAAAAAATATTTGGCCTTCTAGCAGTGTGTGGGACTTGTTCTATTGGTCCACCTATACTAACCTCCATCAGGTTGGAAATTCAAAATAATTTTTATCTGTATCTAGCTGTGAAAAAATATTTGGTCTTCTAGCAGTGTGTGGGACTTGTTCTATTAATCCATCTCTACTGACCTCCATCAGGTTGCAAATTCAAAATAATTTTTTGTCTGCATCTAGCTCTGAAAAAATATTTGGCCTTCTAGCATTGTGTGGGACTTGTTCTATTAGTCCATCTATACTGACCTCCATCACGTTGCAAATTGAATATAATTTTTTTCTGCATCTAGCTCTGAAAAAATATTTGGGCTTCTAGCTGTGTGTGGGACTTGTTCTATTAGTCCATCTATACTGACCTCCATCAGGTTGCAAATTGAATATACTATTTTTCTGAATCTAGCTCTGAAAAAATATTTGGCCTTCTAGCAGTGTGTGGGACTTGTTCTATTAGTCAATCTATACTGACCTCCATCAGGTTGCAAATTGAATATAATATTTTTCTGCATCTAGCTCTGAAAAAATACTTGGCCTTCTAGCAGTGTGTGGGACTTGTTCTATTAGTCCATCTATACTGACCTTCATCAGGTTGCAAATTGAATATAATATTTTTCTGCATCTAGCTCTGAAAAAATATTTGGGCTTCTGGCAGTGTGTGGGACTTGTTCTATTAGTCCATCTATACTGACCTCCATCAGGTTGAAAATTGAATATAATTTTTTTCTGAATCTAGCTCTGAAAAAATATTTGAAATACTAGCAGTGTGTGGGACTTGTTCTATTAGTCCATCTATACTGACCTCCATCAGGTTGCAAATTGAATCTAATTTTCTTCTGCATCTACCTCTGAAAAAATATTTGTGCTTCTAGCTGTGTGTGGGACTTGTTCTATTAGTCCATCTATACTGATCTCCATCAGGTTGCAAATTGAATATAATATTTTTCTGCATCTAGCTCTGAAAAAATATTTGGCCTTCTAGCAGTGTGTGGGACTTGTTCTATTAGTCCATCTATACTGACCTCCATCAGGTTGCAAATTAAAAAATTTTTTTTTATCTGCATCTAGCTCTGAAAAAATATTTGGCCTTCTAGCAGTGTGTGGGACTTGTTATATTTGTCCATCTATACTGACCTCCATCAGGTTGCAAATTAAAAATAATTTTTATCTGCATCTAGCTGTGAAAAAATATTTGGCCTTCTAGCAGTGTGTGGGACTTGTTCTTTGATCTCCATCTATACTAACCTCCATCAGGTTGGAAATTCAAAATAATTTTTATCTGCATCTAGCTGTGAAAAAATATTTGGACTTCTAGCAGTGTGTGTGACTTGTTCTATTAGTCCATCTCTACTGACCTCTATCAGGTTGCAAATTCAAAATATTTTTTTGTCTGCATCTAGCTCTGAAAAAATATTTGGCCTTCTAGCATTTTGTGAGACTTGTTCTATTAGTCCATCAACACTGACCTCCATCAGGTTGCAAATTGAATATAATATTTTTCTGCATCTAGCTCTGAAAAAATATTTGGCCTTCTAGCAGTGTGTGGGACTTGTTCTATTAGTCCATCTATACTGACCTCCATCAGGTTGCAAACTGCATATACTATTTTTCTGCATCTAGCTGTGAAAAAATATTTGGCCTTCTAGCAGTGTGTGGGACTTGTTCTATTAGTTAATCTATACTGATCTCCATAAGGTTGCAAATTGAATATAATATTTTCCTGCATCTAGCTCTGAAAAAATATTTGGGCTTCTAGCAGTGTGTGTGACTTGTTCTATTAGTCCATCTATACTGACCTCCTTCAGGTTGCAAATTGAATATAATTTTTTTTCTGCATCTAGCTCTGAAAAAATATTTGACCTACTAGCAGTGTGTGGGACTTGTTCTATTAGTCCATCTATACTGACCTCCATCAGGATGCAAATTGAATATAATTTTTTTCTTCATCTAGGTCTGAAAAAATATTTGGCCTTCTAGCAGCATGTGGGACTTGTTCTATTAGTCCATCTCTACTGACCTCCATCACGTTGCAAATTGAATATAAATTTTTTCTGCATCTACCTCTGAAAAAAAATTTGGGCTTCTAGCTGTGTGTGGGACTTGTTCTATTAGTCCATCTATACTGACCTCCATCAGGTTGCAAATTGAATATAATATTTTTCTGCATCTAGCTCTGAAAAAATATTTGGCCTTCTAGCAGTGTGTGGGACTTGTTCTATTAGTCCATCTATACTGACCTCCATCAGGTTGCAAGTTAAAAAAAATTTTTTTATCTGCATCTAGCTCTGAAAAAATATTTGGGCTTCTAGCAGTGTGTGGGACTTGTTCTATTAGTCCATCTATACTGACCTCCATCAGGTTGCAAATTGAATATACTATTTTTCTGAATCTAGCTCTGAAAAAATATTTGGCCTTCTAGCAGTGTGTGGGACTTGTTCTATTGGTCCATCTATACTAACCTCCATCAGGTTGGAAATTCAAAATAATTTTTATCTGTATCTAGCTGTGAAAAAATATTTGGTCTTCTAGCAGTGTGTGGGACTTGTTCTATTAATCCATCTCTACTGACCTCCATCAGGTTGCAAATTCAAAATAATTTTTTGTCTGCATCTAGCTCTGAAAAAATATTTGGCCTTCTAGCATTGTGTGGGACTTGTTCTATTAGTCCATCTATACTGACCTCCATCACGTTGCAAATTGAATATAATTTTTTTCTGCATCTAGCTCTGAACAAATATTTGGGCTTCTAGCTGTGTGTGGGACTTGTTCTATTAGTCCATCTATACTGACCTCCATCAGGTTTCAAATTGAATATACTATTTTTCTGAATCTAGCTCTGAAAAAATATTTGGCCTTCTAGCAGTGTGTGGGACTTGTTCTATTAGTCAATCTATACTGACCTCCATCAGGTTGCAAATTGAATATAATATTTTTCTGCATCTAGCTCTGAAAAAATACTTGGCCTTCTAGCAGTGTGTGCGACATGTTCTATTAGTCCATCTATACTGACCTTCATCAGGTTGCAAATTGAATATAATATTTTTCTGCATCTAGCTCTGAAAAAATATTTGGGCTTCTGGCAGTGTGTGGGACTTGTTCTATTAGTCCATCTATACTGACCTCCATCAGGTTGAAAATTGAATATAATTTTTTTCTGCATCTAGCTCTGAAAAAATAATTGACCTACTAGCAGTGTGTGGGACTTGTTCTATTAGTCCATCTATACTGACCTCCATCAGGTTGCAAATTGAATATATTTTTTTCTGCATCTAGCTCTGAAAAAATATTTGGGCTTCTGGCAGTGTGTGGGACTTGTTCTATTAGTCCATCTATACTGACCTCCATCAGGTTGAAAATTGAATATAATTTTTTTCTGCATCTAGCTCTGAAAAAATATTTGACCTTCTAGCAGCGTGTGGGACTTGTTCTATTAGTCCATCTATACTGACCTCCATCAGGTTGCAAATTGAATATAATTTTATTCTGCATCTACCTCTGAAAAAATATTTGTGCTTCTAGCTGTGTGTGGGACATGTTCTATTAGTCCATCTATACTGACCTCCATCAGGTTGCAAATTAAAAAAAAAATTTTTATCTGCATCTAGCTCTGAAAAAATATTTGGCCTTCTAGCAGTGTGTGGGACTTGTTCTATTTGTCCATCTATACTGACCTCCATCAGGTTGCAAATTAAAAATAATTTTTATCTGCATCTAGCTGTGAAAAAATATTTGGCCTTCTAGCAGTGTGTGGGACTTGTTCTATGATCTCCATCTATACTAACCTCCATCAGGCTGGAAATTCAAAATAATTTTTATCTGCATCTAGCTGTGAAAAAATATTTGGACTTCTAGCAGTGTGTGTGACTTGTTCTATTAGTCCATCTCTACTGACCTCTATCAGGTTGCAAATTCAAAATATTTTTTTGTCTGCATCTAGCTCTGAAAAAATATTTGGCCTTCTAGCATTTTGTGAGACTTGTTCTATTAGTCCATCAACACTGACCTCCATCAGGTTGCAAATTGAATATAATATTTTTCTGCATCTAGCTCTGAAAAAATATTTGGCCTTCTAGCAGTGTGTGGGACTTGTTCTATTAGTCCATCTATACTGACCTCCATCAGGTTGCAAACTGCATATACTATTTTTCTGCATCTAGCTGTGAAAAAATATTTGGCCTTCTAGCAGTGTGTGGGACTTGTTCTATTAGTTAATCTATACTGATCTCCATAAGGTTGCAAATTGAATATAATATTTTCCTGCATCTAGCTCTGAAAAAATATTTGGGCTTCTAGCAGTGTGTGTGACTTGTTCTATTAGTCCATCTATACTGACCTCCTTCAGGTTGCAAATTGAATATAATTTTTTTTCTGCATCTAGCTCTGAAAAAATATTTGACCTACTAGCAGTGTGTGGGACTTGTTCTATTAGTCCATCTATACTGACCTCCATCAGGATACAAATTGAATATAATTTTTTTCTTCATCTAGGTCTGAAAAATATTTGGCCTTCTAGCAGCATGTGGGACTTGTTCTATTAGTCCATCTCTACTGACCTCCATCACGTTGCAAATTGAATATAAATTTTTTCTGCATCTACCTCTGAAAAAAAATTTGGGCTTCTAGCTGTGTGTGGGACTTGTTCTATTAGTCCATCTATACTGACCTCCATCAGGTTGCAAATTGAAAATAATATTTTTCTGCATCTAGCTCTGAAAAAATATTTGGCCTTCTAGCAGTGTGTGGGACTTGTTCTATTAGTCCATCTATACTGACCTCCATCAGGTTGCAAGTTAAAAAAAAATTTTTTATCTGCATCTAGCTCTGAAAAAATATTTGGCCTTCTAGCAATGTGTGGGACTTGTTCTATTAGTCCATCTATACTGACCTCCATCAGTTTGCAAATTAAAAATAATTTTTATCTGCATCTAGTTGTGAAAAAATATTTGGCCTTCTAGCAGTGTGTGGGACTTGTTCTATTAGTCCATCTATACTGACCTCCATCAGGTTGGAAATTCAAAATAATTTTTATCTGCATCTAGCTGTGAAAAAATATTTGGCCTTCTAGCAGTATGTGGGAGTTGTTCCATTAGTCCATCTTTACTGACCTCCATCAGGTTGCAAATTAAAAATAATTTTTATCTGCATCTAGCTGTGAAAAAATATTTGGCCTTCTAGCAGTGTGTGGGACTTGTTCTATTAGTCCATCTATACTGACCTCCATCAGGTTGCAAATTGAATATAATATTTTCCTGCTTCTAGCTCTGAAAAAATATTTGGCCTTCTAGCAGTGTGTGGGACTTGTTCTATTAGTCCATCTATACTGACCTCCATCAGGTTGCAAATTGAATTTAATATTTTTCTGCATCTAGCTCTGAAAAAATATTTGGTCTTCTAGCAGTGTGTTGGGCTTGTTCTATTAGTCCATCTATACTGACCTCCATCAGGTTGCAAATTGAATATAATTTTTTTCTGCATCTAGCTCTGAAAAAATATTTGGCCTTCTAGCAGTGTGTGGGACTTGTTCTATTAGTCCATCTATACTGACCTCCATCAGGTTGCAAATTGAATATAATATTTTCCTGCTTCTAGCTCTGAAAAAATATTTGGCCTTCTAGCAGTGTGTGGGACTTGTTCTATTAGTCCATCTATACTGACCTCCATCAGGTTGCAAATTGAATTTAATATTTTTCTGCATCTAGCTCTGAAAAAATATTTGGCCTTCTAGCAGTGTGTGGGACTTGTCCTATTAGTCCATCTATACTGACCTCCATCAGGTTGCAAATTACAAATAATTTTTATCTGCATCTAGCTGTGAAAAAATATTTGGCCTTCTAGCAGTGTGTGTGACTTGTTCAATTAGTCCATCTATACTGACCTCCATCACGTTGCAAATTGAATTTAATATTTTTCTGCATCTAGCTCTGAAAAAATATTTGGCCTTCAAGCAGTGTGTGGGGCTTGTTCTATTAGTCCATCTATGCTGACCTCCATCACGTTGCAAATTGAATATAATTTTTTTTTCCATCTAGCTCTGAAAAAATATTTGGGCTTCTAGCTGTGTGTGGGACTTGTTCTATTAGTCCATCTATACTGACCTCCATCAGGTTGCAAATTGAATATAACATTTTTCTGCATCAAGCTATGAAAAAATATTTGGGCTTCTAGCAGTGTGTGGGACTTGTTCTATTAGTCCATCTATACTGACCTCCATCAGGTTGCAAATTGAATATACTATTTTTCTGAATCTAGCTCTGAAAAAATATTTGGCCTTCTAGCAGTGTGTGGGACTTGTTCTATTGGTCCATCTATACTAACCTCCATCAGGTTGGAAATTCAAAATAATTTTTATCTGTATCTAGCTGTGAAAAAATATTTGGTCTTCTAGCAGTGTGTGGGACTTGTTCTATTAATCCATCTCTACTGACCTCCATCAGGTTGCAAATTCAAAATAATTTTTTGTCTGCATCTAGCTCTGAAAAAATATTTGGCCTTCTAGCATTGTGTGGGACTTGTTCTATTAGTCCATCTATACTGACCTCCATCACGTTGCAAATTGAATATAATTTTTTTCTGCATCTAGCTCTGAACAAATATTTAGGCTTCTAGCTGTGTGTGGGACTTGTTCTATTAGTCCATCTATACTGACCTCCATCAGGTTGCAAATTGAATATACTATTTTTCTGAATCTAGCTCTGAAAAAATATTTGGCCTTCTAGCAGTGTGTGGGACTTGTTCTATTAGTCAATCTATACTGACCTCCATCAGGTTGCAAATTGAATATAATATTTTTCTGCATCTAGCTCTGAAAAAATACTTGGCCTTCTAGCAGTGTGTGGGACTTGTTCTATTAGTCCATCTATACTGACCTTCATCAGGTTGCAAATTGAATATAATATTTTTCTGCATCTAGCTCTGAAAAAATATTTGGGCTTCTGGCAGTGTGTGGGACTTGTTCTATTAGTCCATCTATACTGACCTCCATCAGGTTGAAAATTGAATATAATTTTTTTCTGCATCTAGCTCTGAAAAAATATTTGACCTACTAGCAGTGTGTGGGACTTGTTCTATTAGTCCATCTATACTGACCTCCATCAGGTTGCAAATTGAATATATTTTTTTCTGCATCTAGCTCTGAAAAAATATTTGGGCTTCTGGCAGTGTGTGGGACTTGTTCTATTAGTCCATCTATACTGACCTCCATCAGGTTGAAAATTGAATATAATTTTTTTCTGCATCTAGCTCTGAAAAAATATTTGACCTTCTAGCAGCGTGTGGGACTTGTTCTATTAGTCCATCTATACTGACCTCCATCAGGTTGCAAATTGAATATAATTTTATTCTGCATCTACCTCTGAAAAAATATTTGTGCTTCTAGCTGTGTGTGGGACATGTTCTATTAGTCCATCTATACTGACCTCCATCAGGTTGCAAATTGAATATATTTTTTTCTGCATCTAGCTCTGAAAAAATATTTGGGCTTCTGGCAGTGTGTGGGGCTTGTTCTATTAGTCCATCTATACTGACCTCCATCAGGTTGAAAATTGAATATAATTTTTTTCTGCATCCAGCTGTGAAAAAATATTTGGCCTTCTAGCAGTGTGTGGGACTTGTTCTATTAGTCCATCTCTACTGACCTCTATCAGGTTGCAAATTCAAAATATTTTTTTGTCTGCATCTAGCTCTGAAAAAATATTTGGCCTTCTAGCATTGTGTGAGACTTGTTCTATTAGTCCATCAACACTGACCTCCATCAGGTTGCAAATTGAATATAATATTTTTCTGCATCTAGCTCTGAAAAAATATTTGGCCTTCTAGCAGTGTGTGGGACTTGTTCTATTAGTCCATCTACACTGACCTCCATCAGGTTGCAAACTGCATATGCTATTTTTCTGCATCTAGCTCTGAAAAAATATTTGGCCTTCTTGCAGTGTGTGGGACTTGTTCTATTAGTTAATCTATACTGATCTCCATAAGGTTGCAAATTGAATATAATATTTTCCTGCATCTAGCTGTGAAAAATATTTGGCCTTCTAGCAGTGTGTGGGACTTGTTCTATTAGTCCATCTATACTGACCTCCATCAGGTTGCAAATTGAATATAATTTTTTTCTGCATCTAGGTCTGAAAAAATATTTGGCCTTCTAGCAGCATGTGGGACTTGTTCTATTAGTCCATCTCTACTGACCTCCATCACGTTGCAAATTGAATATAATTTTTTTCTGCATCTAACTCTGAAAAAATATTTGGGCTTCTAGCTGTGTGTGGGACTTGTTCTATTAGTCCATCTATACTGACCTCCATCAGGTTGCAAATTGAATATAATATTTTTCTGCATCTAGCTCTGAAAAAATATTTGGCCTTCTAGCAGTGTGTGGGACTTGTTCTATTAGTCCATCTATACTGACCTCCATCAGGTTGCAAGTTAAAAAAAAATTTTTTATCTGCATCTAGCTCTGAAAAAATATTTGGCCTTCTAGCAGTGTGTGGGACTTGTTCTATTAGTCCATCTATACTGGCCTCCATCAGTTTGCAAATTAAAAATAATTTTTATCTGCATCTAGTTGTGAAAAAATATTTGGCCTTCTAGCAGTGTGTGGGACTTGTTCTATTAGTCCATCTATACTAACCTCCATCAGGTTGGAAATTCAAAATAATTTTTATCTGCATCTAGCTGTGAAAAAATATTTGGCCTTCTAGCAGTATGTGGGAGTTGTTCCATTAGTCCATCTATACTGACCTCCATCAGGTTGCAAATTAAAAATAATTTTTATCTGCATCTAGCTGTGAAAAATATTTGGCCTTCTAGCAGTGTGTGTGACTTGTTCTATTAGTCCATCTACACTGACCTCCATCAGGTTGCAAATTGAATATAATATTTTCCTGCTTCTAGCTCTGAAAAAATATTTGGCCTTCTAGCAGTGTGTGGGACTTGTTCTATTAGTCCATCTATACTGACCTCCATCAGGTTGCAAACTGAATTTAATATTTTTCTGCATCTAGCTCTGAAAAAATATTTGGCCTTCTAGCAGTGTGTTGGGCTTGTTCTATTAGTCCATCTATACTGACCTCCATCAGGTTGCAAATTGAATATAATTTTTTTCTTCATCTAGCTCTGAAAAAATATTTGGCCTTCTAGCAGTGTGTGGGACTTGTTCTATTAGTCCATCTATACTGACCTCCATCAGGTTGCAAATTGAATATAATATTTTCCTGCTTCTAGCTCTGAAAAAATATTTGGCCTTCTAGCAGTGTGTGGGACTTGTTCTATTAGTCCATCTATACTGACCTCCATCAGGTTGCAAATTGAATTTAATATTTTTCTGCATCTAGCTCTGAAAAAATATTTGGCTTTCTAGCAGTGTGTGGGACTTGTCCTATTAGTCCATCTATACTGACCTCCATCAGGTTGCAAATTACAAATAATTTTTATCTGCATCTAGCTGTGAAAAAATATTTGGCCTTCTAGCAGTGTGTGGGACTTATTCAATTAGTCCATCTATACTGACCTCCATCACGTTGCAAATTGAATTTAATATTTTTCTGCATCTAGCTGTGAAAAAATATTTGGCCTTCTAGCAGTGTGTGGGGCTTGTTCTATTAGTCCATCTATACTGACCTCCATCACGTTGCAAATTGAATATAATTTTTTTTTCCATCTAGCTCTGAAAAAATATTTTGGCTTCTAGCTGTGTGTGGGACTTGTTCTATTAGTCCATCTATACTGACCTCCATCAGGTTGCAAATTGAATATAACATTTTTCTGCATCAAGCTATGAAAAAATATTTGGGCTTCTAGCAGTGTGTGGGACTTGTTCTATTAGTCCATCTATACTGACCTCCATCAGGTTGCAAATTGAATATACTATTTTTCTGAATCTAGCTCTGAAAAAATATTTGGCCTTCTAGCAGTGTGTGGGACTTGTTCTATTGGTCCATCTATACTAACCTCCATCAGGTTGGAAATTCAAAATAATTTTTATCTGTATCTAGCTGTGAAAAAATATTAGGCCTTCTAGCAGTGTGTGGGAGTTGTTCTATTAGTCCATCTATACTGACCTCCATCAGGTTGCAAATTAAAAAAAAATTTTTTATCTGCATCTAGCTCTGAAAAAATATTTGGCCTTCTAGCAGTGTGTGGGACTTGTTCTATTAGTCCATCTATACTGACCTCCATCAGGTTGCAAACTAAAAATAATTTTTATCTGCATCTAGCTGTGAAAAAATATTTGGCCTTCTAGCAGTGTGTGGGACTTGTTCTATGATCTCCATCTATACTAACCTCCATCAGGTTGGAAATTCAAAATAATTTTTATCTGCATCTAGCTGTGAAAAAATATTTGGCCTTCTAGCAGTGTGTGGGACTCTTTCTATTAGTCCATCTCTACTGACCTCCATCAGGTTGCAAATTGAATATAATATTTTTCTGCATCTAGCTCTGAAAAAATATTTGGCCTTCTAGCAGTGTGTGGGACTTGTTCTATTAGTCCATCTATACTGACCTCCATCAGGTTGCAAACTGCATATATTATTTTTCTGCATCTAGCTCTGAAAAATTATTTGGCCTTCTAGCAGTGTGTGGGACTTGTTCTATTAGTCAATCTATACTGATCTCCATCAGGTTGCAAATTGAATATAATATTTTTCTGCATCTAGCTCTGAAAAAATATTTGGCCTTCTAGCAGTGTGTGGGACTTGTTCTATTAGTCCATCTATACTGACCTCCATCAGGTTGCAAATTAAATATAAAATTTTTTACTGCATCTAGCTCTGAAAAAATATTTGGGCTTCTAGCAGTGTGTGGGACTTGTTCTATTAGTCCATCTATACTGACCTCCATCAGGTTGCAAATTGAATATAATTATTTTCTGCATCTAGCTCTGAAAAAATATTTGACCTACTAGCAGTGTTTGGGACTTGTTCTATTAGTCCATCTATACTGACCTCCATCAGGTTGCAAATTGAATATATTTTTTTCTGCATCTAGCTCTGGAAAAATATTTGGCCTTCTAGCAGCGTGTGGGACTTGTTCTATTAGTCCATCTCTACTGACCTCCATCACGTTGCAAATTGAATATAATTTTTTTCTGCATCTACCTCTGAAAAAATATTTGGGCTTCTAGCTGTGTGTGGGACTTGTTCTATTAGTCCATCTCTACTGACCTCCATCAGGTTGCAAATTGAATATAATATTTTTCTGCATCTAGCTCTGAAAAAATATTTGGCCTTCTAGCAGTGTGTGGGACTTGTTCTATTAGTCCATCTATACTGACCTCCATCAGGTTGCAAATTAAAAAAATTTTTTTAATCTGCATCTAGCTCTGAAAAAATATTTGGCCTTCTAGCAGTGTGTGGGACTTGTTCTATTAGTCCATCTATACTGACCTCCATCAGTTTGCAAATTAAAAATAATTTTTATCTGCATCTAGTTGTGAAAAAATATTTGGCCTTCTAGCAGTGTGTGGGACTTGTTCTATTAGTCCATCTATACTAACCTCCATCAGGTTGGAAATTCAAAATAATTTTTATCTGCATCTAGCTGTGAAAAAATAATTGGCCTTCTAGCAGTATGTGGGAGTTGTTCTATTAGTCCATCTATACTGACCTCCATCAGGTTGCAAATTAAAAATTATTTTTATCTGCATCTAGCTCTGAAAAAATATTTGTCCTTCTAGCAGTGTGTGGGACTTGTTCTATTAGTCCATCTATACTGACCTCCATCAGTTTGCAAATTAAAAATAATTTTTATCTGCATCTAGCTGTGAAAAAATATTTGGCCTTCTAGCAGTGTGTGGGACTTGTTCTATTAGTCCATCTATACTGACTTCCATCAGGTTGCAAATTGAATTTAATATTTTTCTGCATCTAGCTCTGAAAAAATATTTGGACTTCTAGCAGTGTGTTGGGCTTGTTCTATTAGTCCATCTATACTGACCTCCATCAGGTTGCAAATTGAATATAATTTTTTTCTGCCACTAGCTCTGAAAAAATATTTGGCCTTCTAGCAGTGTGTGGGACTTGTTCTATTAGTCCATCTATACTGACCTCCATCAGGATGCAAATTACAAATAATTTTTATCTGCATCTAGCTGTGAAAAAATATTTGGCCTTCTAGCAGTGTGTGGGACTTGTTCTATTAGTCCATCTATACTGACCTCCATCACGTTGCAAATTGAAATTAATATTTTTCTGCATCTAGCTCTGAAAAAATATTTGGCCTTCTAGCAGTGTGTGGGGCTTGTTCTATTAGTCCATCTATACTGACCTCCATCACGTTGCAAATTGAATATAATTTTTTTTTCCATCTAGCTCTGAAAAAATATTTGGGCTTCTAGCTGTGTGTGGGACTTGTTCTATTAGTCCATCTATACTGACCTCCATCAGGTTGCAAATTGAATATACTATTTTTCTGAATCTAGCACTGAAAAAATATTTGGCCTTCTAGCAGTGTGTGGGACTTGTTCTATTGGTCCATCTATACTAACCTCCATCAGGTTGGAAATTCAAAATAATTTTTATCTGCATCTAGCTGTGAAAAAATATTTGGCCTTCTAGCAGTGTGTGGGACTTGTTCTATTAATCCATCTCTACTGACCTCCATCAGGTTGCAAATTCAAAATAATTTTTTGTCTGCACCTAGCTCTGAAAAAATATTTGGCCTTCTAGCATTGTGTGGGACTTATTCTATTAGTTCATCTATACTGACCTCCATCAGGTTGCAAATTGAATATAATATTTTACTGCATCTAGCTCTGAAAAAATATTTGGCCTTCTAGCAGTGTGTGGGACTTGTTCTATTAGTCCATCTATACTGACCTCCATCAGGATGCAAATTACAAATAATTTTTATCTGCATCTAGCTGTGAAAAAATATTTGGCCTTCTAGCAGTGTGTGGGACTTGTTCTATTAGTCCATCTATACTGACCTCCATCACGTTGCAAATTGAAATTAATATTTTTCTGCATCTAGCTCTGAAAAAATATTTGGCCTTCTAGCAGTGTGTGGGGCTTGTTCTATTAGTCCATCTATACTGACCTCCATCACGTTGCAAATTGAATATAATTTTTTTTTCCATCTAGCTCTGAAAAAATATTTGGGCTTCTAGCTGTGTGTGGGACTTGTTCTATTAGACCATCTATACTGACCTCCATCAGGTTGCAAATTGAATATAATATTTTTCTGCATCAAGCTATGAAAAAATATTTGGGCTTCTAGCATTGTGTGGGACTTGTTCTATTAGTCCATCTATACTGACCTCCATCAGGTTGCAAATTGAATATACTATTTTTCTGAATCTAGCACTGAAAAAATATTTGGCCTTCTAGCAGTGTGTGGGACTTGTTCTATTGGTCCATCTATACTAACCTCCATCAGGTTGGAAATTCAAAATAATTTTTATCTGCATCTAGCTGTGAAAAAATATTTGGCCTTCTAGCAGTGTGTGGGACTTGTTCTATTAATCCATCTCTACTGACCTCCATCAGGTTGCAAATTCAAAATAATTTTTTGTCTGCACCTAGCTCTGAAAAAATATTTGGCCTTCTAGGATTGTGTGGGACTTATTCTATTAGTTCATCTATACTGACCTCCATCAGGTTGCAAATTGAATATAATATTTTCCTGCATCTAGCTCTGAAAAATATTTGGCCTTCTAGCAGTGTGTGGGACTTGTTCTATTAGTCCATCTATACTGATCTCCATAAGGTTGCAAATTGAATATAATATTTTCCTGCATCTAGCTCTGAAAAAATATTTGACCTACTAGCAGTGTGTGGGACTTGTTCTATTAGTCCATCTATACTGACCTCCATCAGGTTGCAAATTGAATATAATTTTTTCTGCATCTAGGTCTGAAAAAATATTTGGCCTTCTAGCAGCATGTGGGACTTGTTCTATTAGTCCATCTCTACTGACCTCCATCACGTTTCAAATTGAATATAATTTTTTTCTGCATCTACCTCTGAAAAAATATTTGGGCTTCTAGCTGTGTGTGGGACTTGTTCTATTAGTCCATCTATACTGACCTCCATCAGGTTGCAAATTGAATATAATATTTTTCTGCATCTAGCTCTGAAAAAATATTTGGCCTTCTAGCAGTGTGTGGGACTTGTTCTATTAGTCCATCTATACTGACCTCCATCAGGTTGCAAATTAAAAAAATTTTTTTAATCTGCATCTAGCTCTGAAAAAATATTTGGCCTTCTAGCAGTGTGTGGGACTTGTTCTATTAGTCCATCTATACTGACCTCCATCAGTTTGCAAATTAAAAATAATTTTTATCTGCATCTAGTTGTGAAAAAATATTTGGCCTTCTAGCAGTGTGTGGGACTTGTTCTATTAGTCCATCTATACTAACCTCCATCAGGTTGGAAATTCAAAATAATTTTTATCTGCATCTAGCTGTGAAAAAATATTTGGCTTTCTAGCAGTATGTGGGAGTTGTTCTATTAGTCCATCTATACTGACCTCCATCATTTTGCAAATTAAAAATTATTTTTATCTGCATCTAGCTCTGAAAAAATATTTGTCCTTCTAGCAGTGTGTGGGACTTGTTCTATTAGTCCATCTATACTGACCTCCATCAGTTTGCAAATTAAAAATAATTTTTATCTGCATCTAGCTGTGAAAAAATATTTGGCCTTCTAGCAGTGTGTGGGACTTGTTCTATTAGTCCATCTATACTGACTTCCATCAGGTTGCAAATTGAATTTAATATTTTTCTGCATCTAGCTCTGAAAAAATATTTGGCCTTCTAGCAGTGTGTTGGGCTTGTTCTATTAGTCCATCTATACTGACCTCCATCAGGTTGCAAATTGAATATAATTTTTTTCTGCAACTAGCTCTGAAAAAATATTTGGCCTTCTAGCAGCATGTGGGACTTGTTCTATTAGTCCATCTATACTGACCTCCATCAGGATGCAAATTACAAATAATTTTTATCTGCATCTAGGTGTGAAAAAATATTTGGCTTTCTAGCAGTGTGTGGGACTTGTTCTATTAGTCCATCTATACTGACCTCCATCACGTTGCAAATTGAAATTAATATTTGTCTGCATCTAGCTCTGAAAAAATATTTGGCCTTCTAGCAGTGTGTGGGGCTTGTTCTATTAGTCCATCTATACTGACCTCCATCACGTTGCAAATTGAATATAATTTTTTTTTCCATCTAGCTCTGAAAAAATATTTGGGCTTCTAGCTGTGTGTGGGACTTGTTCTATTAGACCATCTATACTGACCTCCATCAGGTTGCAAATTGAATATAATATTTTTCTGCATCAAGCTATGAAAAAATATTTGGGCTTCTAGCAGTGTGTGGGACTTGTTCTATTAGTCCATCTATACTGACCTCCATCAGGTTGCAAATTGAATATACTATTTTTCTGAATCTAGCTCTAAAAAAATATTTGGCCTTCTAGCAGTGTGTGGGACTTGTTCTATTGGTCCATCTATACTAACCTCCATCAGGTTGGAAATTCAAAATAATTTTTATCTGCATCTAGCTGTGAAAAAATATTTGGCCTTCTAGCAGTGTGTGGGACTTGTTCTATTAATCCATCTCTACTGACCTCCATCAGGTTGCAAATTCAAAATAATTTTTTGTCTGCACCTAGCTCTGAAAAAATATTTGGCCTTCTAGCATTGTGTGGGACTTGTTCTATTAGTTCATCTATACTGACCTCCATCAGGTTGCAAATTGAATATAATATTTTACTGCATCTAGCTCTGAAAAAATATTTGGCCTTCTAGCAGTGTGTGGGACTTGTTCTATTAGTCCATCTATACTGACCTCCATCAGGCTGCAAATTAAAAATTATTTTTATCTGCATCTAGCTCTGAAAAAATATTTGGCCTTCTAGCAGTGTGTGGGACTTGTTCTATTAGTCCATCTATGCTGACCTCCATCAGGTTGCAAATTCAAAATAATTTTTATCTGCATCTAGCTGTGAAAAAATATTTGGCTTTCTAGCAGTGTGTGGGACTTGTTCTATTAGTCCATCTATACTGATCTCCATAAGTTTGCAAATTGAATATATTATTTTCCTGCATCTAGCTCTGAAAAATATTTGGCCTTCTAGCAGTGTGTGGGACTTGTTCTATTAGTCCATCTATACTGACCTCCATCAGGTTGCAAATTGAATATAATATTTTTCTGCATCTAGCTCTGAAAAAATATTTGGGCTTCTAGCAGTGTGTGGGACTTGTTCTATTAGTCCATCTACACTGACCTCCTTCAGGATGCAAATTGAATATAATTTTTTTCTGCATCTAGCTCTGAAAAAATATTTGACCTACTAGCAGTGTGTGGGACTTGTTCTATTAGTCCATCTATACTGACCTCCATCAGGTTGCAAATTGAATATAATTTTTTTCTGCATCTAGGTCTGAAAAAATATTTGGCCTTCTAGCAGCATGTGGGACTTGTTCGATTAGTCCATCTCTACTGACCTCCATCACGTTGCAAATTGAATATAATTTTTTTCTGCATCTACCTCTGAAAAAATATTTGGGCTTCTAGCTGTGTGTGGGACTTGTTCTATTAGTCCATCTATACTGACCTCCATCAGGTTGCAAATTGAATATAATATTTTTCTGCATCTAGCTCTGAAAAAATATTTGGCCTTCTAGCAGTGTGTGGGACTTGTTCTATTAGTCCATCTATACTGACCTCCATCAGGTTGCAAGTTAAAAAAAAATTTTTTATCTGCATCTAGCTCTGAAAAAATATTTGGCCTTCTAGCAGTGTGTGGGACTTGTTCTATTAGTCCATCTATACTGGCCTCCATCAGTTTGCAAATTAAAAATAATTTTTATCTGCATCTAGTTGTGAAAAAATATTTGGCCTTCTAGCAGTGTGTGGGACTTGTTCTATTAGTCCATCTATACTAACCTCCATCAGGTTGGAAATTCAAAATAATTTTTATCTGCATCTAGCTGTGAAAAAATATTTGGCCTTCTAGCAGTATGTGGGAGTTGTTCCATTAGTCCATCTATACTGACCTCCATCAGGTTGCAAATTAAAAATAATTTTTATCTGCATCTAGCTGTGAAAAAATATTTGGCCTTCTAGCAGTGTGTGTGACTTGTTCTATTAGTCCATCTATACTGACCTCCATCAGGTTGCAAATTGAATATAATATTTTCCTGCTTCTAGCTCTGAAAAAATATTTGGCCTTCTAGCAGTGTGTGGGACTTGTTCTATTAGTCCATCTATACTGACCTCCATCAGGTTGCAAACTGAATTTAATATTTTTCTGCATCTAGCTCTGAAAAAATATTTGGCCTTCTAGCAGTGTGTTGGGCTTGTTCTATTAGTCCATCTATACTGACCTCCATCAGGTTGCAAATTGAATATAATTTTTTTCTTCATCTAGCTCTGAAAAAATATTTGGCCTTCTAGCAGTGTGTGGGACTTGTTCTATTAGTCCATCTATACTGACCTCCATCAGGTTGCAAATTGAATATAATATTTTCCTGCTTCTAGCTCTGAAAAAATATTTGGCCTTCTAGCAGTGTGTGGGACTTGTTCTATTAGTCCATCTATACTGACCTCCATCAGGTTGCAAATTGAATTTAATATTTTTCTGCATCTAGCTCTGAAAAAATATTTGGCCTTCTAGCAGTGTGTGGGACTTGTCCTATTAGTCCATCTATACTGACCTCCATCAGGTTGCAAATTCAAAATAATTTTTATCTGCATCTAGCTGTGAAAAAATATTTGGCCTTCTAGCAGTATGTGGGAGTTGTTCTATTAGTCCATCTATACTGACCTCCATCAGGTTGCAAATTAAAAATTATTTTTATCTGCATCTAGCTCTGAAAAAATATTTGTCCTTCTAGCAGTGTGTGGGACTTGTTCTATTAGTCCATCTATACTGACCTCCATCAGTTTGCAAATTAAAAATAATTTTTATCTGCATCTAGCTGTGAAAAAATATTTGGCCTTCTAGCAGTGTGTGGGACTTGTTCTATTAGTCCATCTATACTGACCTCCATCAGTTTGCAAATTAAAAATAATTTTTATCTGCATCTAGCTGTGAAAAAATATTTGGCCTTCTAGCAGTGTGTGGGACTTGTTCTATTAGTCCATCTATACTGACTTCCATCAGGTTGCAAATTGAATTTAATATTTTTCTGCATCTAGCTCTGAAAAAATATTTGGCCTTCTAGCAGTGTGTTGGGCTTGTTCTATTAGTCCATCTATACTGACCTCCATCAGGTTGCAAATTGAATATAATTTTTTTCTGCAACTAGCTCTGAAAAAATATTTGGCCTTCTAGCAGTGTGTGGGACTTGTTCTATTAGTCCATCTATACTGACCTCCATCAGGATGCAAATTACAAATAATTTTTATCTGCATCTAGCTGTGAAAAAATATTTGGCCTTCTAGCAGTGTGTGGGACTTGTTCTATTAGTCCATCTATACTGACCTCCATCACGTTGCAAATTGAAATTAATATTTTTCTGCATCTAGCTCTGAAAAAATATTTGGCCTTCTAGCAGTGTGTGGGGCTTGTTCTATTAGTCCATCTATACTGACCTCCATCACGTTGCAAATTGAATATAATTTTTTTTTCCATCTAGCTCTGAAAAAATATTTGGGCTTCTAGCTGTGTGAGGACTTGTTCTATTAGACCATCTATACTGACCTCCATCAGGTTGCAAATTGAATATAATATTTTTCTGCATCAAGCTATGAAAAAATATTTGGGCTTCTAGCAGTGTGTGGGACTTGTTCTATTAGTCCATCTATACTGACCTCCATCAGGTTGCAAATTGAATATACTATTTTTCTGAATCTAGGTCTGAAAAAATATTTGGCCTTCTAGCAGTGTGTGGGACTTGTTCTATTGGTCCATCTATACTAACCTCCATCAGGTTGGAAATTCAAAATAATTTTTATCTGCATCTAGCTGTGAAAAAATATTTGGCCTTCTAGCAGTGTGTGGGACTTGTTCTATTAATCCATCTCTACTGACCTCCATCAGGTTGCAAATTCAAAATAATTTTTTGTCTGCACCTAGCTCTGAAAAAATATTTGGCCTTCTAGCATTGTGTGGGACTTGTTCTATTAGTTCATCTATACAGACCTCCATCAGGTTGCAAATTGAATATAATATTTTACTGCATCTAGCTCTGAAAAAATATTTGGCCTTCTAGCAGTGTGTGGGACTTGTTCTATTAGTCCATCTATACTGACCTCCATCAGGCTGCAAATTAAAAATTATTTTTATCTGCATCTAGCTCTGAAAAAATATTTGGCCTTCTAGCAGTGTGTGGGACTTGTTCTATTAGTCCATCTATACTGACCTCCATCAGGTTGCAAATTCAAAATAATTTTTATCTGCATCTAGCTGTGAAAAAATATTTGGCCTTCTAGCAGTGTGTGGGACTTGTTCTATTAGTCCATCTATACTGACCTCCATCAGGTTGCAAATTGAATATAATATTTTCCTGCATCTAGCTCTGAAAAAATATTTGGCCTTCTAGCAGTGTGTGGGACTTGTTCTATTAGTAAATCTATACTGACCTCCATCAGGTTGCAAATTGAATATAATATTTTTCTGCATCTAGCTCTGAAAAAATATTTGGCCTTCTATCAGTGTGTGGGGCTTCTTCTATTAGTCCATCTATACTGACTTCCATCAGGTTGCAAACTGAATATACTATTTTTCTGCATCTAGCTCTGAAAAAATATTTGGCCTTCTATCAGTGTGTGGGACTTGTTCTATTAGTCCATCTATACTGACCTCCATCAGGTTGCAAATTGAATATAATTTTTTTCTGCATCTAGCTCTGAAAAAATATTTGACCTTCTAGCAGTGTGTGGGACTTGTTCTATTAGTCCATCTATACTGACCTCCATCAGGTTGCAAATTGAATATAATTTTCTTCTGCATCTACCTCTGAAAAAATATTTGGGCTTCTAGCTGTGTGTGGGACTTGTTCTATTAGTCCATCTATACTGACCTCCTTCAGGTTGCAAATTGAATATAATATTTTTCTGCATCTAGCTCTGAAAAAATATTTGGCCTTCTAGCAGTGTGTGGGACTTGTTCTATTAGTCCATCTATACTGACCTCCATCAGGATGCAAATTAAAAATAATTTTTATCTGCATCTAGCTGTGAAAAAATATTTAGCCTTCTAGCAGTGTGTGGGACTTGTTCTATTAGTCCATCTATACTGACCTCCATCAGGTTGCAAATTAAAAATAATTTTTATCTGCATCTAGCTGTGAAAAAATATTTGGCCTTCTAGCAGTGTGTGGGACTTGTTCTATTAGTCCATCTATACTAACCTCCATCAGGTTGGAAATTCAAAATAATTTTTATCTGCATCTAGCTGTGAAAAAATATTTGGCCTTCTAGCAGTTTGTGGGACTTGTTCTATTAGTCCATCTCTACTGACCTCCATCAGGCTGCAAATTAAAAATTATTTTTATCTGCATCTAGCTCTGAAAAAATATTTGGCCTTCTAGCAGTGTGTGGGACTTGTTCTATTAGTCCATCTATACTGACCTCCATCAGGTTGCAAATTCAAAATAATTTTTATCTGCATCTAGCTGTGAAAAAATATTTGGCCTTCTAGCAGTGTGTGGGACTTGTTCTATTAGTCCATCTATACTGACCTCCATCAGGTTGCAAATTGAATATAATATTTTCCTGCATCTAGCTCTGAAAAAATATTTGGCCTTCTAGCAGTGTGTGGGACTTGTTCTATTAGTAAATCTATACTGACCTCCATCAGGTTGCAAATTGAATATAATATTTTTCTGCATCTAGCTCTGAAAAAATATTTGGCCTTCTATCAGTGTGTGGGGCTTCTTCTATTAGTCCATCTATACTGACTTCCATCAGGTTGCAAACTGAATATACTATTTTTCTGCATCTAGCTCTGAAAAAATATTTGGCCTTCTATCAGTGTGTGGGACTTGTTCTATTAGTCCATCTATACTGACCTCCATCAGGTTGCAAATTGAATATAATTTTTTTCTGCATCTAGCTCTGAAAAAATATTTGACCTTCTAGCAGTGTGTGGGACTTGTTCTATTAGTCCATCTATACTGACCTCCATCAGGTTGCAAATTGAATATAATTTTCTTCTGCATCTACCTCTGAAAAAATATTTGGGCTTCTAGCTGTGTGTGGGACTTGTTCTATTAGTCCATCTATACTGACCTCCTTCAGGTTGCAAATTGAATATAATATTTTTCTGCATCTAGCTCTGAAAAAATATTTGGCCTTCTAGCAGTGTGTGGGACTTGTTCTATTAGTCCATCTATACTGACCTCCATCAGGTTGCAAATTAAAAATAATTTTTATCTGCATCTAGCTGTGAAAAAATATTTAGCCTTCTAGCAGTGTGTGGGACTTGTTCTATTAGTCCATCTATACTGACCTCCATCAGGTTGCAAATTAAAAATAATTTTTATCTGCATCTAGCTGTGAAAAAATATTTGGCCTTCTAGCAGTGTGTGGGACTTGTTCTATTAGTCCATCTATACTAACCTCCATCAGGTTGGAAATTCAAAATAATTTTTATCTGCATCTAGCTGTGAAAAAATATTTGGCCTTCTAGCAGTTTGTGGGACTTGTTCTATTAGTCCATCTCTACTGACCTCCATCAGGTTGCAAATTCAAAATATCTTTTTGTCTGCATCTAGCTCTGAAAAAATATTTGGCCTTCTAGCAGTGTGTGGGACTTGTTCTATTAGTCCATCTATACTGGCCTCCATCAGTTTGCAAATTAAAAATAATTTTTATCTGCATCTAGTTGTGAAAAAATATTTGGCCTTCTAGCAGTGTGTGGGACTTGTTCTATTAGTCCATCTATACTAACCTCCATCAGGTTGGAAATTCAAAATAATTTTTATCTGCATCTAGCTGTGAAAAAATATTTGGCCTTCTAGCAGTATGTGGGAGTTGTTCCATTAGTCCATCTATACTGACCTCCATCAGGTTGCAAATTAAAAATAATTTTTATCTGCATCTAGCTGTGAAAAAATATTTGGCCTTCTAGCAGTGTGTGTGACTTGTTCTATTAGTCCATCTATACTGACCTCCATCAGGTTGCAAATTGAATATAATATTTTCCTACTTCTAGCTCTGAAAAAATATTTGGCCTTCTAGCAGTGTGTGGGACTTGTTCTATTAGTCCATCTATACTGACCTCCATCAGGTTGCAAACTGAATTTAATATTTTTCTGCATCTAGCTCTGAAAAAATATTTGGCCTTCTAGCAGTGTGTTGGGCTTGTTCTATTAGTCCATCTATACTGACCTCCATCAGGTTGCAAATTGAATATAATTTTTTTCTTCATCTAGCTCTGAAAAAATATTTGGCCTTCTAGCAGTGTGTGGGACTTGTTCTATTAGTCCATCTATACTGACCTCCATCAGGTTGCAAATTGAATATAATATTTTCCTGCTTCTAGCTCTGAAAAAATATTTGGCCTTCTAGCAGTGTGTGGGACTTGTTCTATTAGTCCATCTATACTGACCTCCATCAGGTTGCAAATTGAATTTAATATTTTTCTGCATCTAGCTCTGAAAAAATATTTGGCCTTCTAGCAGTGTGTGGGACTTGTCCTATTAGTCCATCTATACTGACCTCCATCAGGTTGCAAATTACAAATAATTTTTATCTGCATCTAGCTGTGAAAAAATATTTGGCCTTCCAGCAGTGTGTGGGACTTATTCAATTAGTCCATCTATACTGACCTCCATCATGTTGCAAATTGAATTTAATATTTTTCTGCATCTAGCTCTGAAAAAATATTTGGCCTTCTAGCAGTGTGTGGGGCTTGTTCTATTAGTCCATCTATACTGACCTCTATCAGGTTGCAAATTCAAAATAATTTTTATCTGCATCTAGCTGTGAAAAAATATTTGGCCTTCTAGCAGTATGTGGGAGTTGTTCTATTAGTCCATCTATACTGACCTCCATCAGGTTGCAAATTAAAAATTATTTTTATCTGCATCTAGCTCTGAAAAAATATTTGTCCTTCTAGCAGTGTGTGGGACTTGTTCTATTAGTCCATCTATACTGACCTCCATCAGTTTGCAAATTAAAAATAATTTTTATCTGCATCTAGCTGTGAAAAAATATTTGGCCTTCTAGCAGTGTGTGGGACTTGTTCTATTAGTCCATCTATACTGACTTCCATCAGGTTGCAAATTGAATTTAATATTTTTCTGCATCTAGCTCTGAAAAAATATTTGGCCTTCTAGCAGTGTGTTGGGCTTGTTCTATTAGTCCATCTATACTGACCTCCATCAGGTTGCAAATTGAATATAATTTTTTTCTGCAACTAGCTCTGAAAAAATATTTGGCCTTCTAGCAGTGTGTGGGACTTGTTCTATTAGTCCATCTATACTGACCTCCATCAGGATGCAAATTACAAATAATTTTTATCTGCATCTAGCTGTGAAAAAATATTTGGCCTTCTAGCAGTGTGTGGGACTTGTTCTATTAGTCCATCTATACTGACCTCCATCACGTTGCAAATTGAAATTAATATTTTTCTGCATCTAGCTCTGAAAAAATATTTGGCCTTCTAGCAGTGTGTGGGGCTTGTTCTATTAGTCCATCTATACTGACCTCCATCACGTTGCAAATTGAATATAATTTTTTTTTCCATCTAGCTCTGAAAAAATATTTGGGCTTCTAGCTGTGTGTGGGACTTGTTCTATTAGACCATCTATACTGACCTCCATCAGGTTGCAAATTGAATATAATATTTTTCTGCATCAAGCTATGAAAAAATATTTGGGCTTCTAGCCGTGTGTGGGACTTGTTCTATTAGTCCATCTATACTGACCTCCATCAGGTTGCAAATTGAATATACTATTTTTCTGAATCTAGGTCTGAAAAAATATTTGGCCTTCTAGCAGTGTGTGGGACTTGTTCTATTGGTCCATCTATACTAACCTCCATCAGGTTGGAAATTCAAAATAATTTTTATCTGCATCTAGCTGTGAAAAAATATTTGGCCTTCTAGCAGTGTGGGGGACTTGTTCTATTAATCCATCTCTACTGACCTCCATCAGGTTGCAAATTCAAAATAATTTTTTGTCTGCACCTAGCTCTGAAAAAATATTTGGCCTTCTAGCATTGTGTGGGACTTGTTCTATTAGTTCATCTATACAGACCTCCATCAGGTTGCAAATTGAATATAATATTTTACTGCATCTAGCTCTGAAAAAATATTTGGCCTTCTAGCAGTGTGTGGGACTTGTTCTATTAGTCCATCTATACTGACCTCCATCAGGCTGCAAATTAAAAATTATTTTTATCTGCATCTAGCTCTGAAAAAATATTTGGCCTTCTAGCAGTGTGTGGGACTTGTTCTATTAGTCCATCTATACTGACCTCCATCAGGTTGCAAATTCAAAATAATTTTTATCTGCATCTAGCTGTGAAAAAATATTTGGCCTTCTAGCAGTGTGTGGGACTTGTTCTATTAGTCCATCTATACTGACCTCCATCAGGTTGCAAATTGAATATAATATTTTCCTGCATCTAGCTCTGAAAAAATATTTGGCCTTCTAGCAGTGTGTGGGACTTGTTCTATTAGTAAATCTATACTGACCTCCATCAGGTTGCAAATTGAATATAATATTTTTCTGCATCTAGCTCTGAAAAAATATTTGGCCTTCTATCAGTGTGTGGGGCTTCTTCTATTAGTCCATCTATACTGACCTCCATCAGGTTGCAAACTGAATATACTATTTTTCTGCATCTAGCTCTGAAAAAATATTTGGCCTTCTATCAGTGTGTGGGACTTGTTCTATTAGTCCATCTATACTGACCTCCATCAGGTTGCAAATTGAATATAATTTTTTTCTGCATCTAGCTCTGAAAAAATATTTGACCTTCTAGCAGTGTGTGGGACTTGTTCTATTAGTCCATCTATACTGACCTCCATCAGGTTGCAAATTGAATATAATTTTCTTCTGCATCTACCTCTGAAAAAATATTTGGGCTTCTAGCTGTGTGTGGGACTTGTTCTATTAGTCCATCTATACTGACCTCCTTCAGGTTGCAAATTGAATATAGTATTTTTCTGCATCTAGCTCTGAAAAAATATTTGGCCTTCTAGCAGTGTGTGGGACTTGTTCTATTAGTCCATCTATACTGACCTCCATCAGGTTGCAAATTAAAAATAATTTTTATCTGCATCTAGCTGTGAAAAAATATTTAGCCTTCTAGCAGTGTGTGGGACTTGTTCTATTAGTCCATCTATACTGACCTCCATCAGGTTGCAAATTAAAAATAATTTTTATCTGCATCTAGCTGTGAAAAAATATTTGGCCTTCTAGCAGTGTGTGGGACTTGTTCTATTAGTCCATCTATACTAACCTCCATCAGGTTGGAAATTCAAAATAATTTTTATCTGCATCTAGCTGTGAAAAAATATTTGGCCTTCTAGCAGTTTGTGGGACTTGTTCTATTAGTCCATCTCTACTGACCTCCATCAGGTTGCAAATTCAAAATATTTTTTTGTCTGCATCTAGCTCTGAAAAAATATTTGGCATTCTAGCATTGTGTGGGACTTGTTCTATTAGTCCATCTATACTGACCTCCATCAGGTTGAAAATTGAATATAATATTTTTCTGCATCTAGCTCTGAAAAAATATTTGGCCTTCTAGCAGTGTGTGGGACTTGTTCTATTAGTCCATCTATACTGACCTCCATCAGGTTGCAAATTGAATATACTATTTTTCTGCATCTAGCTCTGAAAAAATATTTGGCCTTCTAGCAGTGTGTGGGACTTGTTCTATTAGTCCATCTATACTGACCTCCATCAGGTTGCAAATTGAATATAATATTTTTCTGCATCTAGCTCTGAAAAACTATATGGCCTTCTAGCAGTGTGTGGGACTTGTTCTATTAGTCCAACTCTACTGACCTCCATCAGGTTGCAAATTCAAAATATTTTTTTGTCTGCATCTAGCTCTGAAAAAATATTTGGCCTTCTAGCATTGTGTGGGACTTGTTCTATTAGTCCATCTATACTGACCTCCATCAGGTTGCAAATTGAATATAATATTTTTCTGCATCTAGCTCTGAAAAAATATTTGGCCCAATAGCAGTGTGTGGGCCTTGTTCTATTAGTCCATCTATACTGACCTCCATCAGGTTGCAAATTGAATATAATATTTTTCTGCATATAGCTCTGAAAAAATATTTGGCCTTCTAGCAGTATGTGGACTTGTTCTATTAGTCCATCTATACTGACCTCCATCAGGTTGCAAATTGAATATAATATTTTTCTGCATCAAGCTCTGAAAAAATATTTGGGCTTCTAGCAGTGTGTGGGACTTGTTCTATTAGTCCATCTATACTGACCTCCATCAGGTTGCAAATTGAATATAATTTTTTTCTGCATCTAGCTCTGAAAAAATATTTGGCCTTCTAGCAGTGTGTGGGACTTGTTCTATTAGTCCATCTATACTGACCTCCATCAGGTTGCAAATTAAAAATAATTTTTATCTGCATCTAGCTGTGAAAAAATATTTAGCCTTCTAGCAGTGTGTGGGACTTGTTCTATTAGTCCATCTATACTGACCTCCATCAGGTTGCAAATTAAAAATAATTTTTATCTGCATCTAGTTGTGAAAAAATATTTGGCCTTCTAGCAGTGTGTGGGACCTGTTCTATTAGTCCATCTATACTAACCTCCATCAGGTTGGAAATTCAAAATAATTTTTATCTGCATCTAGCTGTGAAAAAATATTTGGCCTTCTAGCAGTTTGTGAGACTTGTTCTATTAGTCCATCTCTACTGACCTCCATCAGGTTGCAAATTCAAAATATTTTTTTGTCTGCATCTAGCTCTGAAAAAATATTTGGCATTCTAGCATTGTGTGGGACTTGTTCTATTAGTCCATCTATACTGACCTCCATCAGGTTGAAAATTGAATATAATATTTTTCTGCATCTAGCTCTGAAAAAATATTTGGCCTTCTAGCAGTGTGTGGGACTTGTTCTATTAGTCCATCTATGCTGACCTCCATCAGGTTGCAAATTGAATATACTATTTTTCTGCATCTAGCTCTGAAAAAATATTTGGCCTTCTAGCAGTGTGTGGGACTTGTTCTATTAGTCCATCTATACTGACCTCCATCAGGTTGCAAATTGAATATAATATTTTTCTGCATCTAGCTCTGAAAAAATATATGGCCTTCTAGCAGTGTGTGGGACTTGTTCTATTAGTCCATCTCTACTGACCTCCATCAGGTTGCAAATTCAAAATATTTTTTTGTCTGCATCTAGCTCTGAAAAAATATTTGGCCTTCTAGCATTGTGTGGGACTTGTTCTATTAGTCCATCTATACTGACCTCCATCAGGTTGCAAATTGAATATAATATTTTTCTGCATCTAGCTCTGAAAAAATATTTGGCCTTCTAGTAGTGTGTGGGACTTGTTCTATTAGTCCATCTATACTGACCTCCATCGGGTTGCAAATTGAATATACTATTTTTCTGCATCTAGCTCTGAAAAAATATTTGGCTAAATAGCAGTGTGTGGGACTTGTTCTATTAGTCCATCTATACTGACCTCCATCAGGTTGCAAATTGAATATAATATTTTTCTGCATCTAGCTCTGAAAAAATATTTGGCCTTCTAGCATTATGTGGACTTGTTCTATTAGTCCATCTATACTGACCTCCATCAGGATGCAAATTGAATATATTTTTTTCTGCATGTAGCTCTGAAAAAATATTTGGGTTTCTAGCTGTGTGTGGGACTTGTTCTATTAGTCCATCTATACTGACCTCCATCAGGTTGCAAATTGAATATAATATTTTTCTGCATCTAGCTCTGAAAAAATATTTGGCCTTCTAGCAGTGTGTGGGACTTGTTCTATTAGTCCATCTATACTGACCTCCATCAGGTCGCAAATTAAAAAAAAAAAATTTTCTGCATCTAGCTCTGAAAAAATATTTGGCCTTCTAGCAATGTGTGGGACTTGTTCTATTAGTCCATCTATACTGACCTCCATCAGGTTGCAAATTAAAAATAATTTTTATCTGCATCTAGCTGTGAAAAAATATTTGGCCTTCTAGCAGTGTGTGGGACTTGTTCTATTAGTCCATCTATACTAACCTCCATCAGGTGGGAAATTCAAAATAATTTTTATCTGCATCTAGCTGTGAAAAAATATTTGGCCTTCTAGCAGTGTGTGGGACTTGTTCTATTAGTCCATCTCTACTGACCTCCATCAGGTTGCAAATTCAAAATATTTTTTTGTCTGCATCTAGCTCTGAAAAAATATTTGGCATTCTAGCATTGTGTGGGACTTGTTCTATTAGTCCATCTATACTGACCTCCATCAGGTTGAAAATTGAATATAATATTTTTCTGCATCTAGCTCTGAAAAAATATTTGGCCTTCTAGCAGTGTGCGGGACTTGTTCTATTAGTCCATCTATACTGACCTCCAACAGGTTGCAAATTGAATATAATATTTTTCTGCATCTAGCTCTGAAAAAATATTTGGCCTTCTAGCAGTGTGTGGTACTTGTTCTATTAGTCCATCTATAATGACCTCCATCAGGTTGCAAATTAAAAAAAAATTTTTTATCTGCATCTAGCTCTGAAAAAATATTTGGCCTTCTAGCAGTGTGTGGGACTTTTTCTATTAGTCCATCTATACTGACCTCCATCAGGTTGCAAATTAAAAATAATTTTTATCTGCATCTAGTTGTGAAAAAATATTTGGCCTTCTAGGAGTGTGTGGGACTTGTTCTATTAGTCCATCTATACAAACCTCCATCATGTTGGAAATTCAAAATAATTTTTATCTGCATCTAGCTGTGAAAAAATATTTGGCCTTCTAGCAGTATGTGGGACTTGTTCTATTAGCCAATCTCTACTGACCTCCATCAGGTTGCAAATTAAAAATTATTTTTATCTGCATCTAGCTATGAAAAAATATTTGGCCCTCTAGCAGTGTGTGGGACTTGTTCTATTAGTCCATCTATAGTTACCTCCATCAGGTTGCAAATTAAAAATAATTTTTATCTGCATCTAGCTGTGAAAAATTGTTTGGCCTTCTAGCAGTGTGTGGGACTTGTTCTATTAGTCCATCTATACTGACCTCCATCAGGTTGCAAATTTAATATAAGATTTTCCTGCATCTAGCTCTGAAAAAATATTTGGCCTTCTAGCAGTGTGTGGGACTTGTTCTATTAGTCCATCTATACTGACCTCCATCAGGTTGCAAATTGAATATAATATTTTTCTGCATCTAGCTCTGAAAAAATATTTGGCCTTCTAGCAGTGTGTGGGACTTGTTCTATTAGTCCATCTATACTGACCTCCATCAGGTTGCAAATTGAATATAATATTTTTCTGCATCTAGCTCTGAAAAAATATTTGGCCTTCTAGCATTGTGTGGGACTTGTTCTATTAGTCCATCTATACTGACCTCCATCAGGTTGCAAATTGAATATAATATTTTTCTGCATCTAGCGCTGAAAAAATATTTGGCCTTCTAGTAGTGTGTGGGACTTGTTCTATTAGTCCATCTATACTGACCTCCATCAGGTTGCAAATTGAATATAATATTTTTCTGCATCTAGCTCTGAAAAAATATTTGGCCTTCTAGCAGTGTGTGGTACTTGTTCTATTAGTCCATCTATACTGACCTCCATCAGGTTGCAAATTAAAAAAAAAAATTTTATCTGCATCTAGCTCTGAAAAAATATTTGGCCTTCTAGCAGTGTGTGGGACTTGTTCTATTAGTCCATCTATACTGAACTCCATCAGGTTGCAAATTAAAAATAATTTTTATCTGCATCTAGTTGTGAAAAAATATTTGGCCTTCTAGCAGTGTGTGGGACTTGTTCTATTAATCCATCTCTACTGACCTCCATCACGTTGCAAATTCAAAGTAATTTTTTGTCTGCACCTAGCTCTGAAAAAATATTTGGCCTTCTAGCATTGTGTGGGACTTGTTCTATTAGTTCATCTATACTGACCTCCATCAGGTTGCAAATTGAATATAATATTTTACTGCATCTAGCTCTGAAAAAATATTTGGCCTTCTAGCAGTGTGTGGGACTTGTTCTATTATTCCATCTATACTGACCTCCATCAGGCTGCAAATTAAAAATTATTTTTATCTGCATCTAGCTCTGAAAAAATATTTGGCCTTCTAGCAGTGTGTGGGACTTGTTCTATTAGTCCATCTATACTGACCTCCATCAGGTTGCAAATTCAAAATAATTTTTATCTGCATCTAGCTGTGAAAAAATATTTGGCCTTCTAGCAGTGTGTGGGACTTGTTCTATTAGTCCATCTATACTGACCTCCATCAGGTTGCAAATTGAATATAATATTTTCCTGCATCTAGCTCTGAAAAAATATTTGGCCATCTAGCAGTGTGTGGGACTTGTTCTATTAGTAAATCTATACTGACCTCCATCAGGTTGCAAATTGAATATAATATTTTTCTGCATCTAGCTCTGAAAAAATATTTGGCCTTCTAGCAGTGTGTGGGGCTTCTTCTATTAGTCCATCTATACTGACCTCCATCAGGTTGCAAACTGAATATACTATTTTTCTGCATCTAGCTCTGAAAAAATATTTGGCATTGTAGCAGTGTGTGGGACTTGTTCTATTAGTCCATCTATACTGACCTCCATCAGGTTGCAAATTGAATATAATATTTTTCTTCATCTAGCTCTGAAAAAATATTTGGCCTTCTATCAGTGTGTGGGACTTGTTCTATTAGTCCATCTATACTGACCTCCATCAGGTTGCAAATTGAATATAATAATTTTCTGCATCTAGCTCTGAAAAAATATTTGGGCTTCTAGCAGTGTGTGGGACTTGTTCTATTAGTCCATATATACTGACCTCCATCAGGTTGCAAATTGAATATAATTTTTTTCTGCATCTAGCTCTGAAAAAATATTTGACCTTCTAGCAGTGTGTGGGACTTGTTCTATTAGTCAATCTATACTGACCTCCATCAGGTTGCAAATTGAATATAATTTTCATCTGCATCTACCTCTGAAAAAATATTTGGGCTTCTAGCTGTGTGTGGGACTTGTTCTATTAGTCCATCTATACTGACCTCCTTCAGGTTGCAAATTGAATATAATATTTTTCTGCATCTAGCTCTGAAAAAATATTTGGCCTTCTAGCAGTGTGTGGTACTTGTTCTATTAGTCCATCTATACTGACCTCCATCAGGTTGCAAATTAAAAAAATTTTTTTTATCTGCATCTAGCTCTGAAAAAATATTTGGCCTTCTAGCAGTGTGTGGGACTTGTTCTATTAGTCCATCTATACTGACCTCCATCAGGTTGCAAATTAAAAATAATTTTTATCTGCATCTAGTTGTGAAAAAATATTTGGCCTTCTAGGAGTGTGTGGGACTTGTTCTATTAGTCCATCTATACTAACCTCCATCATGTTGGAAATTCAAAATAATTTTTATCTGCATCTAGCTGTGAAAAAATATTTGGCCTTCTAGCAGTATGTGGGACTTGTTCTATTAGCCAATCTCTACTGACCTCCATCAGGTTGCAAATTAAAAATTATTTTTATCTGCATCTAGCTATGAAAAAATATTTGGTCCTCTAGCAGTGTGTGGGACTTGTTCTATTAGTCCATCTATACTTACCTCCATCAGGTTGCAAATTAAAAATAATTTTTATCTGCATCTAGCTGTGAAAAAATATTTGGCCTTCTAGCAGTGTGTGGGACTTGTTCTATTAGTCCATCTATACTGACCTCCATCAGGTTGCAAATTTAATATAAGATTTTCCTGCATCTAGCTCTGAAAAAATATTTGGCCTTCTATCAGTGTGTGGGACTTGTTCTATTAGTCCATCTATACTGAACTCCATCAGGTTGCAAATTAAAAATAATTTTTATCTGCATCTAGTTGTGAAAAAATATTTGGCCTTCTAGCAGTGTGTGGGACTTGTTCTATTAGTCCATCTATACTGACCTCCATCAGGTTGCAAATTAAATATAATATTTTTCTGCATCAAGCTATGAAAAAATATTTGGGCTTCTAGCAGTGTGTGGGACTTGTTCTATTAGTCCATCTATACTGACCTCCATCAGGTTGCAAATTGAATATACTATTTTTCTGAATCTAGCTCTGAAAAAATATTTGGCCTTCTAGCAGTGTGTGGGACTTGTTCTATTGGTCCATCTATACTAACCTCCATCAGGTTGGAAATTCAAAATAATTTTTATCTGCATCTAGCTGTGAAAAAATATTTGGCCTTCTAGCAGTGTGTGGGACTTGTTCTATTAATCCATCTCTACTGACCTCCATCACGTTGCAAATTCAAAATAATTTTTTGTCTGCACCTAGCTCTGAAAAAATATTTGGCCTTCTAGCATTGTGTGGGACTTGTTCTATTAGTTCATCTATACTGACCTCCATCAGGTTGCAAATTGAATATAATATTTTACTGCATCTAGCTCTGAAAAAATATTTGGCCTTCTAGCAGTGTGTGGGACTTGTTCTATTATTCCATCTATACTGACCTCCATCAGGCTGCAAATTAAAAATTATTTTTATCTGCATCTAGCTCTGAAAAAATATTTGGCCTTCTAGCAGTGTGTGGGACTTGTTCTATTAGTCCATCTATACTGACCTCCATCATTTTGCAAATTCAAAATAATTTTTATCTGCATCTAGCTGTGAAAAAATATTTGGCCTTCTAGCAGTGTGTGGGACTTGTTCTATTAGTCCATCTATACTGACCTCCATCAGGTTGCAAATTGAATATAATATTTTCCTGCATCTAGCTCTGAAAAAATATTTGGCCTTCTAGCAGTGTGTGGGACTTGTTCTATTAGTAAATCTATACTGACCTCCATCAGGTTGCAAATTGAATATAATATTTTTCTGCATCTAGCTCTGAAAAAATATTTGGCCTTCTAGCAGTGTGTGGGGCTTCTTCTATTAGTCCATCTATACTGACCTCCATCAGGTTGCAAACTGAATATACTATTTTTCTGCATCTAGCTCTGAAAAAATATTTGGCCTTCTAGCAGTGTGTGGGACTTGTTCTATTAGTCCATCTATACTGACCTCCATCAGGTTGCAAATTGAATATAATATTTTTCTTCATCTAGCTCTGAAAAAATATTTGGCCTTCTATCAGTGTGTGGGACTTGTTCTATTAGTCCATCTATACTGACCTCCATCAGGTTGCAAATTGAATATAATATTTTTCTGCATCTAGCTCTGAAAAAATATTTGGGCTTCTAGCAGTGTGTGGGACTTGTTCTATTAGTCCATATATACTGACCTCCATCAGGTTGCAAATTGAATATAATTTTTTTCTGCATCTAGCTCTGAAAAAATATTTGACCTTCTAGCAGTGTGTGGGACTTGTTCTATTAGTCCATCTATACTGACCTCCATCAGGTTGCAAATTGAATATAATTTTCATCTGCATCTACCTCTGAAAAAATATTTGGGCTTCTAGCTGTGTGTGGGACTTGTTCTATTAGTCCATCTATACTGACCTCCTTCAGGTTGCAAATTGAATATAATATTTTTCTGCATCTAGCTCTGAAAAAATATTTGGCCTTCTAGCAGTGTGTGGTACTTGTTCTATTAGTCCATCTATACTGACCTCCATCAGGTTGCAAATTAAAAAAATTTTTTTTATCTGCATCTAGCTCTGAAAAAATATTTGGCCTTCTAGCAGTGTGTGGGACTTGTTCTATTAGTCCATCTATACTGACCTCCATCAGGTTGCAAATTAAATATAATTTTTATCTGCATCTAGTTGTGAAAAAATATTTGGCCTTCTAGGAGTGTGTGGGACTTGTTCTATTAGTCCATCTATACTAACCTCCATCATGTTGGAAATTCAAAATAATTTTTATCTGCATCTAGCTGTGAAAAAATATTTGGCCTTCTAGCAGTATGTGGGACTTGTTCTGTTAGCCAATCTCTACTGACCTCCATCAGGTTGCAAATTAAAAATTATTTTTATCTGCATCTAGCTATGAAAAAATATTTGGTCCTCTAGCAGTGTGTAGGACTTGTTCTATTAGTCCATCTATACTTACCTCCATCAGGTTGCAAATTAAAAATAATTTTTATCTGCATCTAGCTGTGAAAAAATATTTGGCCTTCTAGCAGTGTGTGGGACTTGTTCTATTAGTCCATCTATACTGACCTCCATCAGGTTGCAAATTTAATATAAGATTTTCCTGCATCTAACTCTGAAAAAATATTTGGCCTTCTAGCAGTGTGTGGGACTTGTTCTATTAGTCCATCTCTACTGACCTCCATCGGGTTGCAAATTCAAAATATTTTTTTGTCTGCATCTAGCTCTGAAAAAATATTTGGCCTTCTATCATTGTGTGGGACTTGTTCTATTAGTCCATCTATACTGACCTCCATCAGGTTGCAAATTGAATATAATATTTTTCTGCATCTAGCGCTGAAAAAATATTTGACCTTCTAGCAGTGTGTGGGACTTGTTCTATTAGTCCATCTATACTGACCTCCATCAGGTTGCAAATTGAATATAATTTTCATCTGCATCTACCTCTGAAAAAATATTTGGGCTTCTAGCTGTGTGTGGGACTTGTTCTATTAGTCCATCTATACTGACCTCCTTCAGGTTGCAAATTGAATATAATATTTTTCTGCATCTAGCTCTGAAAAAATATTTGGCCTTCTAGCAGTGTGTGGGACTTGTTCTATTATTCCATCTATACTGACCTCCATCAGGTTGCAAATTAAAAATAATTTTTATCTGCATCTAGCTGTGAAAAAATATTTTGCCTTCTAGCAGTGTGTGGGACTTGTTCTATTAGTCCATCTATACTGACCTCCATCAGGTTGCAAATTAAAAATAATTTTTATCTGCATCTAGCTGTGAAAAAATATTTGGCCTTCTAGCAGTGTGTGGGACTTGTTCTATTAGTCCATCTATACTGACCTCCATCAGGTTGCAAATTGAATATAATATTTTTCTGCATCTAGCTCTGAAAAAATATTTGGCCTTCTAGCAGTGTGTGGGACTTGTTCTATTAGTCCATCTCTACTGACCTCCATCAGGTTGCAAATTCAAAATATTTTTTTGTCTGCATCTAGCTCTGAAAAAAATATTTGGCCTTCTAGCATTGTGTGGGACTTGTTCTATTAGTCCATCTATACTGACCTCCATCAGGTTGCAAATTGAATATAATATTTTTCTGCATCTAGCTCTGAAAAAATATTTGGCCTTCTAGTAGTGTGTGGGACTTGTTCTATTAGTCCATCTATACTGACCTCCATCGGGTTGCAAATTGAATATACTATTTTTCTGCATCTAGCTCTGAAAAAATATTTGGCCTTCTAGCAGTGTGTGGGACTTGTTCTATTAGTCCATCTATACTGACCTCCATCAGGTTGCAAATTCAAAATAATTTTTATTTGCATCTAGCTGTGAAAAAATATTTGGCCTTCTAGCAGTGTGTGGGACTTGTTCTATTAGTCCATCTATACTGACCTCCATCAGCTTGCAAATTGAATATAATATTTTCCTGCATCTAGCTCTGAAAAAATATTTGGCCTTCTAGCAGTGTGTGGGACTTGTTCTATTAGTAAATCTATACTGACCTCCATCAGGTTGCAAATTGAATATAATATTTTTCTGCATCTAGCTCTGAAAAAATATTTGGCCTTCTAGCAGTGTGTGGGGCTACTTCTATTAGTCCATCTATACTGACCTCCATCAGGTTGCAAACTGAATATACTATTTTTCTGCATCTAGCTCTGAAAAAATATTTGGCCTTCTAGCAGTGTGTGTGACTTGTTCTATTAGTCCATCTATACTGACCTCCATCAGGTTGCAAATTGAATATAATATTTTTCTTCATCTAGCTCTGAAAAAATATTTGGCCTTCTATCAGTGTGTGGGACTTGTTCTATTAGTCCATCTATACTGACCTCCATCAGGTTGCAAATTGAATATAATATTTTTCTGCATCTAGCTCTGAAAAAATATTTGGGCTTCTAGCAGTGTGTGGGACTTGTTCTATTAGTCCATATATACTGACCTCCATCAGGTTGCAAATTGAATATAATTTTTTTCTGCATCTAGCTCTGAAAAAATATTTGACCTTCTAGCAGTGTGTGGGACTTGTTCTATTAGTCCATCTATACTGACCTCCATCAGGTTGCAAATTGAATATAATTTTCTTCTGCATCTACCTCTGAAAAAATATTTGGGCTTCTAGCCGTGTGTGGGACTTGTTCTATTAGTCCATCTATACTGACCTCCTTCAGGTTGCAAATTGAATATAATATGTTTCTGCATCTAGCTCTGAAAAAATATTTGGCCTTCTAGCATTGTGTGGGACTTGTTCTATTAGTCCATCTATACTGACCTCCATCAGGTTGCAAATTGAATATAATATTTTTCTGCATCTAGCTCTGAAAAAATATTTGGCCTTCTAGTAGTGTGTGGGACTTGTTCTATTAGTCCATCTATACTGACCTCCATCGGGTTGCAAATTGAATATACTATTTTTCTGCATCTAGCTCTGAAAAAATATTTGGCCCAATAGCAGTGTGTGGGACTTGTTCTATTAGTCCATCTATACTGACCTCCATCAGGTTGCAAATTGAATATAATATTTTTCTGCATCTAGCTCTGAAAAAATATTTGGCCTTCTAGCAGTATGTGGACTTGTTCTATTAGTCCATCTATACTGACCTCCATCAGGTTGCAAATTGAATATAATATTTTTCTGCATCTAGCTCTGAAAAAATATTTGGGCTTCTAGCAGTGTGTGGGACTTGTTCTATTAGTCCATCTATACTGACCTCCATCAGGTTGCAAATTGAATATAATTTTTTTCTGCATCTAGCTCTGAAAAAATATTTGACCTACTAGCAGTGTGTGGGACTTGTTCTATTATTCCATCTATACTGACCTCCATCAGGTTGCAAATTGAATATATTTTTTTCTGCATCTAGCTCTGAAAAAATATTTGGGTTTCTAGCTGTGTGTGGGACTTGTTCTATTAGTCCATCTATACTGACCTCCATCAGGTTGCAAATTGAATATAATATTTTTCTGCATCTAGCTCTGAAAAAATATTTGGCCTTCTAGCAGTGTGTGGGACTTGTTCTATTAGTCCATCTATACTGACCTCCATCAGGTTGCAAATTGAATATAATTTTTTTCTGCATCTAGCTCTGAAAAAATATTTGACCTACTAGCAGTGTGTGGGACTTGTTCTATTATTCCATCTATACTGACCTCCATCAGGTTGCAAATTGAATATATTTTTTTCTGCATCTAGCTCTGAAAAAATATTTGGGTTTCTAGCTGTGTGTGGGACTTGTTCTATTAGTCCATCTATACTGACCTCCATCAGGTTGCAAATTGAATATAATATTTTTCTGCATCTAGCTCTGAAAAAATATTTGGCCTTCTAGCAGTGTGTGGGACTTGTTCTAATAGTCCATCTATACTGACCTCCATCAGGTTGCAAATTAAAAAAAAAAATTTTTTCTGCATCTAGCTCTGAAAAAATATTTGGCCTTCTAGCAGTGTGTGGGACTTGTTCTATTAGTCCATCTATACTGACCTCCATCAGGTTGCAAATTAAAAATAATTTTTATCTGCATCTAGCTGTGAAAAAATATTTGGCCTTCTAGCAGTGTGTGGGACTTGTTCTATTAGTCCATCTATACTGACCTCCATCAGGTTGCAAATTAAAAATAATTTTTATCTGCATCTAGCTGTGAAAAAATATTTGGCCTTCTAGCAGTGTGTGGGACTTGTTCTATTAGTCCATCTATACTAACCTCCATCAGGTTGGAAATTCAAAATAATTTTTATCTGCATCTAGCTGTGAAAAAATATTTGGCCTTCTAGCAGTGTGTGGGACTTGTTCTATTAGTCCATCTCTACTGACCTCCATCAGGTTGCAAATTCAAAATATTTTTTTGTCTGCGTCTAGTTCTGAAAAAATATTTGGCATTCTAGCATTGTGTGGGACTTGTTCTATTAGTCCATCTATACTGACCTCCATCAGGTTGAAAATTGAATATAATATTTTTCTGCATCTAGCTCTGAAAAAATATTTGGCCTTCTAGCAGTGTGCGGGACTTGTTCTATTAGTCCATCTATACTGACCTCCATCAGGTTGCAAATTGAATATAATATTTTTCTGCATCTAGCTCTGAAAAAATATTTGGCCTTCTAGCAGTGTGTGGTACTTGTTCTATTAGTCCATCTATACTGACCTCCATCAGGTTGCAAATTAAAAAAAAAATTTTTATCTGCATCTAGCTCTGAAAAAATATTTGGCCTTCTAGCAGTGTGTGGGACTTGTTCTATTAGTCCATCTATACTGACCTCCATCAGCTTGCAAATTAAAAATAATTTTTATCTGCATCTAGTTGTGAAAAAATATTTGGCCTTCTAGCAGTGTGTGGGACTTGTTCTATTAGTCCATCTATACTAACCTCCATCATGTTGGAAATTCAAAATAATTTTTATCTGCATCTAGCTGTGAAAAAATATTTGGCCTTCTAGCAGTATGTGGGACTTGTTCTATTAGCCAATCTCTACTGACCTCCATCAGGTTGCAAATTAAAAATTATTTTTATCTGCATCTAGCTATGAAAAAATATTTGGCCCTCTATCAGTGTGTGGGACTTGTTCTATTAGTCCATCTATACTTACCTCCATCAGGTTGCAAATTAAAAATAATTTTTATCTGCATCTAGCTGTGAAAAAATATTTGGCCTTCTAGCAGTGTGTGGGACTTGTTCTATTAGTCCATCTATACTGACCTCCATCAGGTTGCAAATTTAATATAAGATTTTCCTGCATCTAGCTCTGAAAAAATATTTGGCCTTCTAGCAGTGTGTGGGACTTGTTCTATTAGTCCATCTATACTGACCTCCATCAGGTTGCAAATTGAATATAATATTTTTCTGCATCTAGCTCTGAAAAAATATTTGGCCTTCTAGCAGTGTGTGGGACTTGTTCTATTAGTCCATCTCTACTGACCTCCATCAGGTTGCAAATTCAAAATATTTTTTTGTCTGCATCTAGCTCTGAAAAAATATTTGGCCTTCTAGCATTGTGTGGGACTTGTTCTATTAGTCCATCTATACTGACCTCCATCAGGTTGCAAATTGAATATAATATTTTTCTGCATCTAGCTCTGAAAAAATATTTGGCCTTCTAGTAGTGAGTGGGACTTGTTCTATTAGTCCATCTATACTGACCTCCATCGGGTTGCAAATTGAATATACTATTTTTCTGCATCTAGCTCTGAAAAAATATTTGGCCCAATAGCAGTGTGTGGGACTTGTTCTATTAGTCCATCTATACTGACCTCCATCAGGTTGCAAATTGAATATAATATTTTTCTCCATCTAGCTCTGAAAAAATATTTGGCCTTCTAGCAGTATGTGGACTTGTTCTATTAGTCCATCTATACTGACCTCCATCAGGTTGCAAATTGAATATAATATTTTTCTGCATCTAGCTCTGAAAAAATATTTGGGCTTCTAGCAGTGTGTGGGACTTGTTCTATTAGTCCATCTATACTGACCTCCATCAGGTTGCAAATTGAATATAATTTTTTTCTGCATCTAGCTCTGAAAAAATATTTGACCTACTAGCAGTGTGTGGGACTTGTTCTATTATTCCATCTATACTGACCTCCATCAGGTTGCAAATTGAATATTTTTTTTTCTGCATCTAGCTCTGAAAAAATATTTGGGTTTCTAGCTGTGTGTTGGACTTGTTCTATTAGTCCATCTATACTGACCTCCATCAGGTTGCAAATTGAATATAATATTTTTCTGCTTCTAGCTCTGAAAAAATATTTGGCCTTCTAGCAGTGTGTGGGACTTGTTCTATTAGTCCATCTATACTGACCTCCATCAGGTTGCAAATTAAAAATAATTTTTATCTGCATCTAGCTGTGAAAAAATATTTGGCCTTCTAGCAGTGTGTGGGACTTGTTCTATTAGTCCATCTATACTAACCTCCATCAGGTTGGAAATTCAAAATAATTTTTATCTGCATCTAGCGGTGAAAAAATATTTGGCCTTCTAGCAGTGTGTGGGACTTGTTCTATTAGTCCATCTCTACTGACCTCCATCAGGTTGCAAATTCAAAATATTTTTTTGTCTGCATCTAGCTCTGAAAAAATATTTGGCATTCTAGCATTGTGTGGGACTTGTTCTATGAGTCCATCTATACTGACCTCCATCAGGTTGAAAATTGAATATAATATTTTTCTGCATCGAGCTCTGAAAAAATATTTGGCCTTCTAGCAGTGTGTGGTACTTGTTCTATTAGTCCATCTATACTGACCTCCATCAGGTTGCAAATTAAAAAAAATTTTTTTATCTGCATCTAGCTCTGAAAAAAATATTTGGCCTTCTAGCAGTGTGTGGGACTTGTTCTATTAGTCCATCTATACTGAACTACATCAGGTTGCAAATTAAAAATAATTTTTATCTGCATCTAGCTGTGAAAAAATATTTGGCCTTCTAGCAGTGTGTGGGACATGTTCTATTAGTCCATCTATACTGACCTCCATCAGGTTGCAAATTTAATATAATATTTTCCTGCATCTAGCTCTGAAAAAATATTTGGCCTTCTAGCAGTGTGTGGGACTTGTTCTATTAGTCCATCTATACTGACCTCCATCAGATAGCAAACTGAATTTAATATTTTTCTGCATCTAGCTCTGAAAAAATATTTGGCCTTCTAGCAGTGTGTGGGGCTAGTTCTATTAGTCCATCTATACTGACCTCCATCACGTTGCAAATTGAATATAATTTTTTTCTGCATCTAGCTCTGAAAAAATATTTGGGCGTCTAGCTGTTTGTGGGACTTGTTCTATTATTCCATCTATACTGACCTCCATCAGGTTGCTAATTGAATATACTATTTTTCTGAATCTAGCTCTGAAAAAATATTTGGCCTAGCAGTGTGTGGGACTTGTTCTATTAGTCCACCTATACTGACCTCCATCAGGTTGCAAATTGAATATAATATTTTTCTGCATCAAGCTCTGAAAAAATATTTGGGCTTCTAGCAGTGTGTGGGACTTGTTCTATTAGTCCATTTATACTGACCTCCATCAGGTTGCAAGTTCAATATAATATTTTTCTGCATCTAGCTCTGAAAAAATATTTGGCCTTCTAGCAGTGTGTGGGACTTGTTCTATTAGTCCATCTATACTGACCTCCATCAGGTTGCAAGTTCAATATAATATTTTTCTGCATCTAGCTCTGAAAAAATATTTGGCCTTCTAGCAGTGTGTGGGACTTGTTCTATTAGTCCATCAATACTGACCTCCATCACGTTGCAAATTGAATATAATTTTTTTCTGCATCTAGCTCTGAAAAAATATTTGGCCTTCTAGCAGCGTGTGGGACTTGTTCTATTAGTCCATCTCTACTGACCTCCATCAGGTTGCAAATTGAATATAATTTTTTTCTGCATCTACCTCTGAAAAAATATTTGACCTTCTAACAGTGTGTGGGACTTGTTCTTTTAGTCCATCTATACTGACCTCCATCAGGTTGCAAATTGAATATAATTTTTTTCTGCATCTAGCTCTGAAAAAATATTTGGCCTTCTAGCAGTGTGTGGGACTTGTTCTATTAGTCCATCTATACTAACCTCCATCAGGTTGGAAATTCAAAATATTTTTTATCTGCATCTAGCTGTGAAAAAATATTTGGCCTTCTAGCAGTGTGTGGGACTTGTTCTTTTAGTCCATCTCTTCTGACCTCCATCAGGTTGCAAGTTCAAAATAATTTTTTGTCTGCATCTAGCTCTGAAAAAATATTTGGCCTTCTAGCATTGTGTGGGACTTGTTCTATTAGTCCATTTATACTGACCTCCATCAGGTTTCAAATTGAATATAATATTTTACTGCATCTAGCTCTGAAAAAATATTTGGCCTTCTAGCAGTGTGTGGGACTTGTTCTATTAGTCCATCTATACTGACCTCCTTCAGGTTGCAAATTGAATATAATATCTTCCTGCATCTAGCTCTGAAAAAATATTTGGGCTTCTAGCTGTGTGTGGGACTTGTTCTATTAGTCCATCTATACTGACCTCCTTCAGGTTGCAAATTGAATATAATATTTTTCTGCATCTAGCTCTGAAAAAATATTTGGCCTTCTAGCAGTGTGTGGGACTTGTTCTATTAGTCCATCTATACTGACCTCCATCAGGTTGCAAATTGAATATAATTTTCTTCTGCATCTACCTCTGAAAAAATATTTGGGCTTCTAGCTGTGTGTGGGACTTGTTCTATTAGTCCATCTATACTGACCTCCATCAGGTTGCAAATTGAATATAATATTTTTCTGCATCTAGCTCTTAAAAAATATTTGGCCTTCAAGCAGTGTGTGGGACTTGTTCTATTAGCCCATCTATACTGACCTCCATCAGGTTGCAAAATAAAAAATTTTTTTTTATCTGCATATAGCTCTGAAAAAATATTTTGCCTTCTAGCAGTGTGTGGGACTTGTTCTATTAGTCCATCTATACTGACCTCCATCAGGTTGCAAATTAAAAATAATTTTTATCTGCATCTAGCTGTGAAAAAATATTTGGCCTTCTAGCAGTGTGTGGGACTTGTTCTATTAGTCCATCTATACTGACCTCCATCAGGTTGCAAATTAAAAATAATTTTTATCTGCATCTAGCTGTGAAAAAATATTTGGCCTTCTAGCAGTGTGTGGGACTTGTTCTATTAGTCCATCAATACTAACCTCCATGAGGTTGGAAATTCAAAATAATTTTTATCTGCATCTAGCTGTGAAAAAATATTTGGCCTTCAAGCAGTGTGTGGGACTTGTTCTATTAGTCCATCTCTACTGACCTCCATCAGGTTGCAAATTCAAAATATTTTTTTGTCTGCATCTAGCTCTGAAAAAATATTTGGCATTCTAGCATTGTGTGGGACTTGTTCTATTAGTCCATCTATACTGACCTCCATCAGGTTGAAAATTGAATATAATATTTTTCTGCATCTAGCTCTGAAAAAATATTTGGCCTTCTAGCAGTGTGTGGGACTTGTTCTATTCGTCCATCTATACTGACCTCCATCAGGTTGCAAATTGAATATACTATTTTTCTGCATCTAACTCTGAAAAAATATTTGGCCTTCTAGCAGTGTGTGGGACTTGTTCTATTAGTCCATCTTTACTGACCTCTATCAGGTTGCAAATTGAATATAATATTTTTCTGCATCTAGCTCTGAAAAAATATTTGGCCTTCTAGCAGTATGTGGACTTGTTCTATTAGTCCATCTATACTGACCTCCATCAGGTTACAAGTTGAATATAATATTTTTCTGCATCTAGCTCTGAAAAAATATTTGGGCTTCTAGCAGTGTGTGGGACTTGTTCTATTAGTCCATCTATACAGACCTCCATCAGGTTGCAAATTGAATATAATTTTTTTCTGCATCTAGCTCTGAAAAAATATTTGACCTACTAGCAGTGTGTGGGACTTGTTCTATTATTCCATCTATACTGACCTCCATCAGGTTGCAAATTTAATATATTTTTTTCTGCATCTAGCTCTGATTGGCCTTCTAGCAGCGTGTGGGACTTGTTCTATTAGTCCATCTCTACTGACCTCCATCAGGTTGCCAATTGAATATAATTTTTTTCTGCATCTACCTCTGAAAAAATATTTGGGTTTCTAGCTGTGTGTGGGACTTGTTCTATTAGTCCATCTATACTGACCTCCATCAGGTTGCAAATTGAATATAACATTTTTCTGCATCTAGCTCTGAAAAAATATTTGGCCTTCTAGCAGTGTGTGGGACTTGTTCTATTAGTCCATCTATACTGACCTCCATCAGGTTGCAAATTAAAAAAAAAATTTTTATCTGCATCTAGCTCTGAAAAAATATTTGGCCTTCTAGCAGTGTGTGGGACTTGTTCTATTAGTCCATCTATACTGACCTCCATCATGTTGCAAATTAAAAAGAATTTTTATCTGCATCTAAGTGTGAAAAAATATTTGGCCTTCTAGCAGTGTGTGGGACTTGTTCTATTAGTCCATCTATACTAACCTCCATCAGGTTGGAAATTCAAAATAATTTTTATCTGCATCTAGCTGTGAAAAAATATTTGGCCTTCTAGCAGTGTGTGGGACTTGTTCTTTTAGTCCATCTCTTCTGACCTCCATCAGGTTGCAAATTCAAAATAATTTTTTGTCTGCATCTAGCTCTGAAAATATATTTTACCTTCTAGCATTGTGTGGGACTTGTTCTATTAGTCCATCTATACTGACCTCCATCAGGTTTAAAATTGAATATAATATTTTACTGCATCTAGCTCTGAAAAAATATTTGGCCTTCTAGCAGTGTGTGGGACTTGTTCTATTAGTCCATCTATACTGACTTCCATCAGGTTGCAAATTAAAAATAATTTTTATCTGCATCTAGCTGTGAAAAAATATTTGGCCTTCTAGCAGTGTGTGGGACTTGTTCTATTAGTCCATCTATACTGACCTCCATCAGGTTGCAAATTGAATATAATATCTTCCTGCATCTAGCTCTGAAAAAATATTTGGGCTTCTAGCTGTGTGTGGGACTTGTTCTATTAGTCCATCTATACTGACCTCCTTCAGGTTGCAAATTGAATATAATATTTTTCTGCATCTAGCTCTGAAAAAATATTTGGCCTTCTAGCAGTGTGAGGGACTTGTTCTATTAGTCCATCTATACTGACCTCCATCAGGTTGCAAATTGAATATAATTTTCTTCTGCATCTACCTCTGAAAAAATATTTGGGCTTCTAGCTGTGTGTGGGACTTGTTCTATTAGTCCATCTATACTGACCTCCATCAGGTTGCAAATTGAATATAGTATTTTTCTGCATCTAGCTCTGAAAAAATATTTGGCCTTCTAGCAGTGAGTGGGACTTGTTCTATTAGTCCATCTATACTGACCTCCATCAGGTTGCAAATTGAATATAATTTTCTTCTGCATCTACCTCTGAAAAAATATTTGGGCTTCTAGCTGTGTGTGGGACTTGTTCTATTAGTCCATCTATACTGACCTCCATCAGGTTGCAAATTAAAAATAATTTTTATCTGCATCTCGCTGTGAAAAAATATTTGGCCTTCTAGCAGTGTGTGGGAATTGTTCTATTAGTCCATCTATACTGACCTCCATCAGGTTGCAAATTAAAAATAATTTTTATCTGCATCTAGCTGTGAAAAAATATTTGGCCTTCTAGCAGTGTGTGGGACTTGTTCTATTAGTCCATCTATACTAACCTCCATCAGGTTGGAAATTCAAAATAATTTTTATCTGCATCTAGCTGTGAAAAAATATTTGGCCTTCTAGCAGTGTGTGGGACTTGTTCTATTAGTCCATCTCTACTGACCTCCATCAGGTTGCAAATTCAAAATATTTTTTTGTCTGCATCTAGCTCTGAAAAAATATTTGGCATTCCAGCATTGTGTGGGACTTGTTCTATTAGTCCATCTATACTGACCTCCATCAGGTTGAAAATTGAATATAATATTTTTCTGCATCTAGCTCTGAAAAAATATTTGGCCTTCTAGCAGTGTGTGGGACTTGTTCTATTAGTCCATCTATACTGACCTCCATCAGGTTGCAAATTGAATATACTATTTTTCTGCATCGAACTCTGAAAAAATATTTGGCCTTCTAGCAGTGTGTGGGACTTGTTCTATTAGTCCATCTTTACTGACCTCCATCAGGTTGCAAATTGAATATAATAATTTTCTGCATCTAGCTCTGAAAAAATATTAGGTCTTCTAGCAGTATGTGGACTTGTTCTATTAGTCCATCTATACTGACCTCCATCAGGTTGCAAGTTGAATATAATATTTTTCTGCATCTAGCTCTGAAAAAATATTTGGCCTTCTAGCAGCGTGTGGGACTTGTTCTATTAGTCCATCTCTACTGACCTCCATCAGGTTGCCAATTGAATATAATTTTTTTCGGCATCTACCTCTGAAAAAATATTTGGGTTTCTAGCTGTGTGTGGGACTTGTTCTATTAGTCCATCTATACTGACCTCCATCAGGTTGCAAATTGAATATAACATTTTTCTGCATCTAGCTCTGAAAAAATATTTTACCTTCTAGCAGTGTGTGGGACTTGTTCTATTAGTCCATCTATACTGACCTCCATCAGGTTGCAAATTAAAAAGAATTTTTATCTGCATCTAGTTGTGAAAAAATATTTGGCCTTCAAGCAGTGTGTGTGACTTGTTCTATTAGTCCATCTATACTAACTCCATCAGGTTGGAAATTCAAAATAATTTTTATCTGCATCTAGCTGTGAAAAAATATTTTCATTCTAGCAGTGTGTGGGACTTGTTCTTTTAGTTAATCTCTTCTGACCTCCATCAGGTTTCAAATTGAATATAATATTTTACTGCATCTAGCTCTGAAAAAAAATTTGGCCTTCTAGCAGTGTGTGAGACTTGTTCTATTAGTCCATCTATACTGACCTCCATCAGGTTGCAAATTAAAAATAATTTTTATCTGCATCTAGCTGTGAAAAAATATTTGGCGTTCTAGCAGTGTGTGGGACTTGTTCTATTAGTCCATCTATACTGACTTCCATCAGGTTGCAAATTAAAAATAATTTGTATCTGCATCTAGCTGTGAAAAAATATTTGGCCTTCTAGCAGTGTGTGGGACTTGTTCTATTAGTCCATCTATACTGACCTCCATCAGGTTGCAAATTGAATATAATATCTTCCTGCATCTAGCTCTGAAAAAATATTTGGGCTTCTAGCTGTGTGTGGGACTTGTTCTATTAGTCCATCTATACTGACCTCCTTCAGGTTGCAAATTGAATATAATATTTTTCTGCATCTAGCTCTGAAAAAATATTTGGCCTTCTAGCAGTGTGTGGGACTTGTTCTATTAGTCCATCTATACTGACCTCCATCAGGTTGCAAATTGAATATAATTTTCTTCTGCATCTACCTCTGAAAAAATATTTGGGCTTCTAGCTGTGTGTGGGACTTGTTCTATTAGTCCATCTATACTGACCTCCATCAGGTTGCAAATTGAATATAATATTTTTCTGCATCTAGCTCTGAAAAAATATTTGGCCTTCTAGCAGTGTGTGGGGCTTGTTCTATTAGTCCATCTATACTGACCTCCATCACGTTGCAAATTGAATATAATTTTTTTCTGCATTTAGCTCTGAAAAAATATTTGGCCTTCTAGCAGTGTGTGGGACTTGTTCTATTAGTCCATCTATACTGACCTCCATCACGTTGCAAATTGAATATAATTTTTTTCTGCATCTTTTTTCTGCATCTAGCTCTGTAAAAATATTTGGCCTTCTAGCAGCGTGTGGGAGTTGTTCTATTAGTCCATCTCTACTGACCTCCATCAGGTTGCAAATTGAATATAATTTTTTTCTGCATCTACCTCTGAAAAAATATTTGACCTTCTAACAGTGTGTGGGACTTGGTCTTTTAGTCCATCTATACTGACCTCCATCAGGTTGCAAATTGAATATAATTTTTTTCTGCATCTACCTCTGAAAAAATATTTGGGCTTCTAGCTGTGTGTGGGAATTGTTCTATTACTCCATCTATACTGACCTCCTTCAGGTTGCAAATTGAATATACTATTTTTCTGCATCGAACTCTGAAAAAATATTTGGCCTTCTAGCAGTGTGTGGGACTTGTTCTATTAGTCCATCTTTACTGACCTCCATCAGGTTGCAAATTGAATATAATAATTTTCTGCATCTAGCTCTGAAAAAATATTTGGCCTTCTAGCAGTATGTGGACTTGTTCTATTAGTCCATCTATACTGACCTCCATCAGGTTGCAAGTTGAATATAATATTTTTCTGCATCTAGCTCTGAAAAAATATTTGGGCTTCTAGCAGTGTGTGGGACTTGTTCTATTAGTCCATCTATACTGACCTCCATCAGGTTGCAAATTGAATATAATTTTTTTCTGCATCTAGCTCTGAAAAAATATTTGACCTACTAGCAGTGTGTGGGACTTGTTCTATTATTCCATCTATACTGACCTCCATCAGGTTGCAAATTTAATATATTTTTTTCTGCATCTAGCTCTGAAAAAATATTTGGCCTTCTAGCAGCGTGTGGGACTTGTTCTATTAGTCCATCTCTACTGACCTCCATCAGGTTGCCAATTGAATATAATTTTTTTCGGCACCTACCTCTGAAAAAATATTTGGGTTTCTAGCTGTGTGTGGGACTTGTTCTATTAGTCCATCTATACTGACCTCCATCAGGTTGCAAATTGAATATAACATTTTTCTGCATCTAGCTCTGAAAAAATATTTGGCCTTCTAGCAGTGTGTGGGACTTGTTCTATTAGTCCATCTATACTGACCTCCATCAGGTTGCAAATTAAAAAGAATTTTTATCTGCATCTAGTTGTGAAAAAATATTTGGCCTTCAAGCAGTGTGTGTGACTTGTTCTATTAGTCCATCTATACTAACTCCATCAGGTTGGAAATTCAAAATAATTTTTATCTGCATCTAGCTGTGAAAAAATATTTTCCTTCTAGCAGTGTGTGGGACTTGTTCTTTTAGTCCATCTCTTCTGACCTCCATCAGGTTGCAAATTCAAAATAATTTTTTGTCTGCATCTAGCTCTGAAAAAATATTTGGCCTTCTAGCATTGTGTGGGACTTGTTCTATTAGTCCATCTATACTGACCTCCATCAGGTTTCAAATTGAATATAATATTTTACTGCATCTAGCTCTGAAAAAATATTTGGCCTTCTAGCAGTGTGTGGGACTTGTTCTATTAGTCCATCTATACTGACCTCCATCAGGTTGCAAATTAAAAATAATTTTTATCTGCATCTAGCTGTGAAAAAATATTTGGCGTTCTAGCAGTGTGTGGGACTTGTTCTATTAGTCCATCTATACTGACTTCCATCAGGTTGCAAATTAAAAATAATTTGTATCTGCATCTAGCTGTGAAAAAATATTTGGCCTTCTAGCAGTGTGTGGGACTTGTTCTATTAGTCCATCTATACTGACCTCCATCAGGTTGCAAATTGAATATAATATCTTCCTGCAGCTAGCTCTGAAAAAATATTTCTGCTTCTAGCTGTGTGTGGGACTTGTTCTATTAGTCCATCTATACTGACCTCCTTCAGGTTGCAAATTGAATATAATATTTTTCTGCATCTAGCTCTGAAAAAATATTTGGCCTTCTAGCAGTGTGTGGGACTTGTTCTATTAGTCCATCTATACTGACCTCCATCAGGTTGCAAATTGAATATAATTTTCTTCTGCATCTACCTCTGAAAAAATATTTGGGCTTCTAGCTGTGTGTGGGACTTGTTCTATTAGTCCATCTATACTGACCTCCATCAGGTTGCAAATTGAATATAATATTTTTCTGCATCTAGCTCTGAAAAAATATTTGGCCTTCTAGCAGTGTGTGGGGCTTGTTCTATTAGTCCATCTATACTGACCTCCATCACGTTGCAAATTGAATATAATTTTTTTCTGCATTTAGCTCTGAAAAAATATTTGGCCTTCTAGCAGTGTGTGGGACTTGTTCTATTAGTCCATCTATACTGACCTCCATCACGTTGCAAATTGAATATAATTTTTTTCTGCATCTTTTTTCTGCATCTAGCTCTGTAAAAATATTTGGCCTTCTAGCAGCGTGTGGGAGTTGTTCTATTAGTCCATCTCTACTGACCTCCATCTGGTTGCAAATTGAATATAATTTTTTTCTGCATCTACCTCTGAAAAAATATTTGACCTTCTAACAGTGTGTGGGACTTGGTCTTTTAGTCCATCTATACTGACCTCCATCAGGTTGCAAATTGAATATAATTTTTTTTTGCATCTAGCTCTGAAAAAATATTTGGCCTTCTAGGAGCGTGTGGGAATTGTTCTATTAGTGCATCTCTACTGACCTCCATCAGGTTGCAAATTGAATATAATTTTTTGCTGCATCTACCTCTGAAAAAATATTTGGGCTTCTAGCTGTGTGTGGGAATTGTTCTATTACTCCATCTATATTGACCTCCTTCAGGTTGCAAATTGAATATAATATTTTTCTGCATCTAGCTCTGAAAAAATATTTGGCCTTCTAGCAGTGTGTGGGACTTGTTCTATTAGTCCATCTATACTGACCTCCATCTCGTTGCAAATTAAAAAAAAAATTTTTATATGCATCTAGCTCTGAAAAAATATTTGGCCTTCTAGCAGTGTGTGGGACTTGCCCTATTAGTGCATCTCTACTGACCTCCATCAGGTTGCAAATTGAATATAATTTTTTTCTGCATCTACCTCTGAAAAAATATTTGGGCTTCTAGCTTTGTGTGGGACTTGTTCTATTAGTCCATCTATACTGACCTCCATCAGGTTGCAAATTGAATATAATATTTTTCTGCATCTAGCTCTGAAAAAATATTTGGCCTTCTAGCAGTGTGTGGGACTTGTTATATTAGCCCATCTATACTGACCTCCATCAGGTTGCAAATTAAAAAAAAAATTTTCATCTGCATCTAGCTCTGAAAAAATATTTGGCCTTCTAGCAGTGTTTGGGACTTGTTCTATTAGTCAATCTATACTGACCTCCATCAGGTTGCAAATTAAAAATAATTTTTATCTGCATCTAGCTGTGAAAAAATATTTGGCCTTCTAGCAGTGTGTGGGACTTGTTCTATTAGTCCATATATACTGACCTCCATCAGGTTGCAAATTAAAAATAATTTTTATCTGCATCTAGCTGTGAAAAAATATTTGGCCTTCTAGCAGTGTGTGGGACTTGTTCTATTAGTCCATCTACACTAACCTCCATCAGGTTGGAAATTCAAAATAATTTTTATCTGCATCTAGCTGTGAAAAAATATTTGGCCTTCTAGCAGTATGTGGGACTTGTTCTATTAGTCCATCTCTACTGACCTCCATCAGGTTGCAAATTAAAAATTATTTTTATCCGCATCTAGCTCTGAAAAAATATTTGGCCCTCTAGCAGTGTGTGGGACTTGTTCTATTAGTCCATCTATACTGACCTCCATCAGGTTGCAAATTAAAAATAATTTTTATCTGCATCTAGCTGTGAAAAAATATTTGGCCTTCTAGCAGTGTGTGGGACTTGTTCTATTAGTCCATCTATACTGACCTCCATCAGGTTGCAAACTGAATATAATATTTTCCTGCATCTAGCTCTGAAAAAATATTTGGCCTTCTAGCAGTGTGTGGGACTTGTTCTATTAGTCCATCTATACTGACCTCCATCAGGTAGCAAATTGAATTTAATATTTTTCTGCATCTAGCTCTGAAAAAATATTTGGCCTTCTAGCAGTGTGTCGGGCTTGTTCTATTAGTCCATCTATACTGACCTCCATCACGTTGCAAATTGAATATAATTTTTTTCTGCATCTAGCTCTGAAAAAATATTTGGGCGTCTAGCTGTGTGTGGGACTTGTTCTATTAGTCCATCATTACTGACCTCCATCAGGTTGCAAATTGAATATACTATTTTTCTGAATCTAGCTCTGAAAAAATATTTGGCCATCTAGCAGTGTGTGGGACTTGTTCTATTAGTTCATCTATACTGACCTCCATCAGGTTGCAAATTGAATATAATATTTTTCTGCATCTAGCTCTGAAAAAATATTTGGGCTTCTAGCAGTGTGTGGGTCTTGTTCTATTAGTCCATCTATACTGACCTCCATCAGGTTGCAAGTTCAATATAATATTTTTCTGCATCTAGCTCTGAAAAAATATTTGGCCTTCTAGCAGTGTGTGGGACTTGTTCTATTAGTCCATCTATACTGACCTCCATCAGGTTGCAAGTTCAATATAATATTTTTCTGCATCTAGCTCTGAAAAAATATTTGGCCTTCTAGCAGTGTGTGGGACTTGTTCTATTAGTCCATCTATACTGACCTCCATCACGTTGCAAATTGAATATAATTTTTCTGCATCTAGATCTGTAAAAATATTTGGCCTTCTAGCAGCGTGTGGGAGTTGTTCTATTAGTCCATCTCTACTGACCTCCATCAGGTTGCAAATTGAATATAATTTTTTTCTGCTTCTACCTCTGACAAAATATTTGACCTTCTAACAGTGTGTGGGACTTGTTCTTTTAGTCCATCTATACTGACCTCCATCAGGTTGCAAATTGAATATAATTTTTTTCTGCATCTAGCTCTGAAAAAATATTTGGCCTTCTAGGAGCGTGTGGGACTTGTTCTATTAGTGCATCTCTACTGACCTCCATCAGGTTGGAAATTGAATATAATTTTTTTCTGCATCTACCTCTGAAAAAATATTTGGGCTTCTAGCTGTGTGTGGGAATTGTTCTATTATTCCAACTATACTGACCTCCTTCAGGTTGCAAATTGAATATAATATTTTTCTGCATCTAGCTCTGAAAAAATATTTGGCCTTCTAGCAGTGTGTGGGACTTGTTCTATTAGTCCATCTATACTGACCTCCATCACGTTGCAAATTAAAAAAAAAATTTTTATATGCATCTAGCTCAGAAAAAATTTTTGGCCTTCTAGCAGTGTGTGGGACTTGCCCTATTAGTCCATGTATACTGACCTCCATCAGGTTGCAAATTAAAAATAATTTTTATCTGCATCCAGCTGTGAAAAAATATTTGGCCTTCTAGCAGTGTGTGGGACTTGTTCTATTAGTCCATCTATACTGACCTCCATCACGTTGCAAATTGAATATAATTTTTTTCTGCATCTAGCTCTGAAAAAATATTTGGGCGTCTAGCTGTGTGTGGGACTTGTTCTATTAGTCCATCATTACTGACCTCCATCAGGTTGCAAATTGAATATACTATTTTTCTGAATCTAGCTCTGAAAAAATATTTGGCCATCTAGCAGTGTGTGGGACTTGTTCTATTAGTTCATCTATACTGACCTCCATCAGGTTGCAAATTGAATATAATATTTTTCTGCATCTAGCTCTGAAAAAATATTTGGGCTTCTAGCAGTGTGTGGGACTTGTTCTATTAGTCCATCTATACTGACCTCCATCAGGTTGCAAGTTCAATATAATATTTTTCTGCATCTAGCTCTGAAAAAATATTTGGCCTTCTAGCAGTGTGTGGGACTTGTTCTATTAGTCCATCTATACTGACCTCCATCAGGTTGCAAGTTCAATATAATATTTTTCTGCATCTAGCTCTGAAAAAATATTTGGCCTTCTAGCAGTGTGTGGGACTTGTTCTATTAGTCCATCTATACTGACCTCCATCACGTTGCAAATTGAATATAATTTTTTTCTGCATCTAGATCTGTAAAAATATTTGGCCTTCTAGCAGCGTGTGGGAGTTGTTCTATTAGTCCATCTCTACTGACCTCCATCAGGTTGCAAATTGAATATAATTTTTTTCTGCTTCTACCTCTGAAAAAATATTTGACCTTCTAACAGTGTGTGGGACTTGTTCTTTTAGTCCATCTATACTGACCTCCATCAGGTTGCAAATTGAATATAATTTTTTTCTGCATCTAGCTCTGAAAAAATATTTGGCCTTCTAGGAGCGTGTGGGACTTGTTCTATTAGTGCATCTCTACTGACCTCCATCAGGTTGGAAATTGAATATAATTTTTTTCTGCATCTACCTCTGAAAAAATATTTGGGCTTCTAGCTGTGTGTGGGAATTGTTCTATTATTCCAACTATACTGACCTCCTTCAGGTTGCAAATTGAATATAATATTTTTCTGCATCTAGCTCTGAAAAAATATTTGGCCTTCTAGCAGTGTGTGGGACTTGTTCTATTAGTCCATCTATACTGACCTCCATCACGTTGCAAATTAAAAAAAAAATTTTTATATGCATCTAGCTCAGAAAAAATATTTGGCCTTCTAGCAGTGTGTGGGAATTGCCCTATTAGTCCATCTATACTGACCTCCATCAGGTTGCAAATTAAAAATAATTTTTATCTGCATCCAGCTGTGAAAAAATATTTGGCCTTCTAGCAGTGTGTGGGACTTGTTCTATTAGTCCATCTATACTTACCTCCATCAGGTTGGAAATTCAAAATAATTTTCATCTGCATCTAGCTGTGAAAAAATATTTGGCCTTCTAGCAGTGTGTGGGACTTGTTCTTTTAGTCCATCTCTTCTGTCCTCCATCAGGTTGCAAATTCAAAATAATTTTTTGTCTGCATCTAGCTCTGAAAAAATATTTGGCCTTCTAGCATTGTGTGGGACTTGTTCTTTTAGTCCATCTCTACTGACCTCCATCAGGTTGCAAATTCAAAATAATTTTTTGTCTGCATCTAGCTCTGAAAAAATATGTGGCATTCTAGCATTGTGTGGGACTTGTTCTATTAGTCCATCTATACTGACCTCCATCAGGTTGCAAATTAAAAATAATTTTTTTCTGCATCCATCTGTGAAAAAATATTTGGCCTTCTAGCACTGTGTGGGACTTGTTCTATTAGTCCATCTATACTAACCTCCATCAGGTTGGAAATTCAAAATAATTTTTATCTGCATCTAGCTGTGAAAAAATATTTGGCCTTCTAGCAGTGTGTGGGACTTGTTCTTTAAGTCCATCTCTTCTGACCTCCATCAGGTTGCAAATTCAAAATAATTTTTTGTCTGCATCTGGCTCTGAAAAAATATTTGGCCTTCTAGTATTGTGTGGGACTTGTTCTATTAGTCCATCTATACTGACCTCCGTCAGGTTTCAAATTGAATATAATATTTTACTGCATCTAGCTCTGAAAAAATATTTGGCCTTCTAGCAGTGTGTGGGACTTGTTTTATTAGTCCATCTATACTGACCTCCATCAGGTTGCAAATTGAATATAATATCTTCCTGCATCTAGCTCTGAAAAAATATTTGGCCTTCTAGCAGTGTGTGGGACTTGTTCTATTAGTCCATCTATACTGACCTCCATCAGGTTGCAAATTATAAATAATTTTTATCTGCATCTAGCTGTGAAAAAATATTTGGCCTTCTAGCAGTGTGTGGGACTTGTTCTATTAGTCCATCTATACTGACCTCCATCAGGTTGCAAATTAAAAATAATTTTTATCTGCATCTAGGTGTGAAAAAATATTTGGCCTTCTAGCAGTGTGTGGGACTTGTTCTATTAGTCCATCTATACTGACCTCCATCAGGTTGCAAATTGAATATAATATCTTCCTGCATCTAGCTCTGAAAAAATATTTGGGCTTCTAGCTGTGTGTGGGACTTGTTCTATTAGTCCATCTATACTGACCTCCTTCAGGTTGTAAATTGAATATAATATTTTTCTGCATCTAGCTCTGAAAAAATATTTGGCCTTCTAGCAGTGTGTGGGACTTGTTCTATTAGTCCATCTATACTGACCTCCATCACGTTGCAAATTAAAAAAAAATTTTATCTGCATCTAGCTGTGAAAAAATATTTGACCTTCTAGCAGTGTGTGGGACTTGTTCTATTAGTCCATCTATGCTGAACTCCATCAGGTTGCAAATTGAATATAATATCTTCCTGCATCTATCTCTTAAAAAATATTTGGCCTTCTAGCAGTGTGTGGGACTTGTTCTATTAGTCCATCTATACTGACCTCCATCAGGTTGCAAATTGAATATATTATTTTTCTGCATGTAGCTCTGAAAAAAATTTCGGCCTTCTAGCAGTGTGTGGATCTTGTTCTATTAGTCCATCTATACTGACCTCCATCACGTTGCAAATTGAATATAATTATTTTCTGCATCTAGCTCTGAAAAAATATTTGGGCTTCTAGCTGTGTGTGGGACGTGTTCTATTAGTCGATCTATACTGACCTCAATCAGGTTGCAAACTGAATATAATTTTTTTCTGCATCTAGCTCTGAAAAAATATTTGGCCTTCTAGCAGTGTGTGGGACGTGTTCTATTAGTCCATCTATACTGACCTCCATCAGGTTGCAAATTGAATATAATATTTTTCTGCATCTAGCTCTGAAAAAATATTTGGCCTTCTAGCAGTGTGTGGGACTTGTTCTATTAGTCCATCTATACTGACCTCCATCAGCTTGCAAATTGAATATACTATTTTTCTGCATCTACCTCTGAAAAAATATTTGGCCTTTTAGCAGTGTGTGGGACTTGTTCTATTAGTCGATCTATACTGACCTCCATCAGGTTGCAAATTGAATATAATATTTTTCTGCATCTAGCTCTGAAAAAATATTTGGCCTTCTAGCAGTGTGTGGGACTTGTTCTATTAGTCCATCTATACTGACCTCCATCAGATTGCAAATTGAATATAATTTTTTTCCGCATCTAGCTCTGTAAAAATATTTGGCCTTCTAGCAGTGTGTGGGACTTGTTCTATTAGTCCATCGATAATGACCTCCATCACATTGCAAATTGAATATATTATTTTTCTGCATGTAGCTCTGAAAAAAATATTTGCCCTTCTAGAAGTGTGTGTTACTTGTTCTATTAGTCCATCTATACTGACCTCCATCAGGTTGCAAATTAAAAATAATTTTTATCTGCATCTAGCTGTGAAAAAATATTTGGCCTTCTAGCAGTGTGTGGGACTTGTTCTATTAATCCATCTATACTGACCTCCATCAGGTTGCAAATTGAATATAATATTTTCCTGCATCTAGCTCTGAAAAAATATTTGGCCTTCTAGCAGTGTGTGGGACTTGTTCTATTAGTCCATCTATACTGACCTCCATCAGGTTGCAAATTGAATATAATATTTTTCTGCATGTAGCTCTGAAAAAATATTTGGCCTTCTAGCAGTGTGTGGGGCTTGTTCTATTAGTCCATCTATACTGACCTCCATCACGTTGCAAATTGAATATAATTTTTTTCTGCATCTGGCTCTGAAAAAATATTTGGGCTTCTAGCTGTGTGTGGGACTTGTTCTATTAGTCGATCTATACTGACCTCCATCAGGTTGCAAATTGAATATAATATTTTTCTGCATCTAGCTCTGAAAAAATATTTGGCCTTCTAGCAGTGTGTGGGACTTGTTCTATTAGTCCATCTATACTGACCTCCATCAGCTTGCAAATTGAATATACTATTTTTCTGCATCTAGCTCTGAAAAAATATTTGGCCTTCTAGCAGTGTGTGGGACTTGTTCTATTAGTCCATCTATACTGACCTCCATCACGTTGCAAATTGAATATAATTTTTTTCTGCATCTAGCTCTGTAAAAATATTTGGCCTTCTAGCAGCGTGTGGGAGTTGTTCTATTAGTCCATCTCTACTGACCTCCATCAGGTTGCAAATTGAATATAATTTTTTTCTGCATCTACCTCTGAAAAAATATTTGACCTTCTAACAGTGTGTGGGACTTGTTCTTTTAGTCGATCTATACTGACCTCCATCAGGTTGCAAATTGAATATCATTTTTTTCTGCATCCAGCTCTGAAAAAATATTTGGCCTTCTAGCAGCGTGTGGGACTTGTTCTATTATTGCATCTGTACTGACCTCCATCAGGTTGCAAATTGAATATAATTTTTTTCTGCATCTACCTCTGAAAAAATATTTGGGCTTCTAGCTGTGTGTGGGACTTGTTCTATTATTCCATCTATACTGACCTCCTTCAGGTTGCAAATTGAATATAATATTTTTCTGCATCTAGCTCTGAAAAAATATTTGGCCTTCTAGCAGTGTGTGGGACTTGTTCTATTAGTCCATCTATACTGGCCTCCATCACGTTGCAAATTAAAAAAAAATTTTTTATATGCATCAAGCTCTGAAAAAATATTTGGCCTTCTAGCAGTGTGTGGGACTTGTTCTATTAGTCTATCTATACTAACCTCCATCAGGTTGGAAATTCAAAATAATTTTTATCTGCATCTAGCTGTGAAAAAATATTTGGCCTTCTAGCAGTGTGTGGGACTTGCCCTATTAGTCCATCTATACTGACCTACATCAGGTTGCAAATTAAAAATAATTTTTATCTGCATCCAGCTGTGAAAAAATATTTGGCCTTCTAGCAGTGTGTGGGACTTGTTCTATTAGTCCATCTATACTAACCTCCATCAGGTTGGAAATTCAAAATAATTTTTATCTGCATCTAGCTGTGAAAAAATATTTGGCCTTCTAGCAGTGTGTGGGACTTGTTCTTTCAGTCCATCTCTTCTGACCTCCATCAGGTTGCAAATTCAAAATAATTTTTTGTCTGCATCTAGCTCTGAAAAAATATTTGGCCTTCTAGCATTGTGTGGGACTTGTTCTATTAGTCCATCTATACTGACCTCCATCAGGTTTCAAATTGAATATAATATCTTCCTGCATCTAGCTCTGAAAAAATATTTGGCCTTCTAGCAGTGTGTGGGACTTGTTCTATTAGTCCATCTATACTGACCTCCATCAGGTTGCAAATTAAAAATAATTTTTATCTGCATCTAGCTGTGAAAAAATATTTGGCCTTCTAGCAGTGTGTGGGACTTGTTCTATTAGTCCATCTATACTGACCTCCATCAGGTTGCAAATTAAAAATAATTTTTATCTGCATCTAGCTGTGAAAAAATATTTGGCCTTCTAGCAGTGTGTGGGACTTGTTATATTAGTCCATCTATACTGACCTCCATCAGGTTGCAAATTGAATATAATATCTTCCTGCATCTAGCTCTGAAAAATATTTGGGCTTCTAGCCGTGTGTGGGACTTGTTCTATTAGTCCATCTATACTGACCTCCTTCAGGTTGCAAATTGAATATAATATTTTTCTGCATCTAGCTCTGAAAAAATATTTGGCCTTCTAGCAGTGTGTGGGACTTGTTCTATTAGTCCATCTATACTGACCTCCATCACGTTGCAAATTAAAAAAAAATTTTATCTGCATCTAGCTGTGAAAAAATATTTGGCCTTCTAGCAGTGTGTGGGACTTGTTCTATTAGTCCATCTATACTGAACTCCATCAGGTTGCAAATTGAATATAATATCTTCCTGCATCTAGCTCTTAAAAAATATTTGGCCTTCTAGCAGTGTGTGGGACTTGTTCTATTAGTCCATCTATACTGACCTCCATCAGGTTGCAAATTGAATATATTATTTTTCTGCATGTAGCTCTGAAAAAATATTCGGCCTTCTAGCAGTGTGTGGGGCTTGTTCTATTAGTCCATCTATACTGACCTCCATCACGTTGCAAATTGAATATAATTATTTTCTGCATCTAGCTCTGAAAAAATATTTGGGCTACTATCTGTGTGTGGGACGTGTTCTATTAGTCCATCTATACTGACCTCCATCAGGTTGAAAATTGAATATAATATTTTTCTGCATCTAGCTCTGAAAAAATATTTGGCCATCTAGCAGTGTGTGGGACTTGTTCTATTAGTTAATCTATACTGACCTCCATCAGATTGCAAATTGAATATACTATTTTTCTGCATCTACCTCTGAAAAAATATTTGGCCTTTTAGCAGTGTGTGGGACTTGTTCTATTAGTCCATCTATACTGACCTCCATCAGGTTGCAAATTGAATATAATATTTTTCTGCATCTAGCTCTGAAAAAATATTTGGCCTTCTAGCAGTGTGTGGGACTTGTTCTATTAGTCCATCTATACTGACCTCCATCAGATTGCTAATTGAATATAATTTTTTTCTGCATCTAGCTCTGAAAAAATATTTGGCCTTCTAGCAGTGTGTGGGACTTGTTCTATTAGTCCATCTATACTGACCTCCATCATGTTGCAAATTGAATATATTATTTTACTGCATGTAGCTCTGAAAAAATATTTGGCCTTCTAACAGTGTGTGGTACTTGTTCTATTAGTCCATCTATACTGACCTCCATCAGGTTGCAAATTAAAAATAATTTTTATCTGCATCTAGCTGTGAAAAATTATTTGGCCTTCTAGCAGTGTGTGGGACTTGTTCTATTAGTCCATCTATACTGACCTCCATCAGGTTGCAAATTGAATATAATATTTTCCTGCATCTAGCTCTGAAAAAATATTTGGCCTTCTAGCAGTGTGTGGGACTTGTTCTATTAGTCCATCTATACTGACCTCCATCAGCTTGCAAATTGAATATAATATTTTTCTGCATGTAGCTCTGAAAAAATATTCGGCCTTCTAGCAGTGTGTGGGGCTTGTTCTATTAGTCCATCTATACTGACCTCCATCACGTTGCAAATTGAATATAATTTTTTTCTGCATCTGGCTCTGAAAAAATATTTGGGCTTCTAGCTGTGTGTGGGACTTGTTCTATTAGTCCATCTATACTGACCTCCATCAGGTTGCAAATTGAATATAATATTTTTCTGCATCTAGCTCTGAAAAAATATTTGGCCTTCTAGCAGTGTGTGGGACTTGTTCTATTAGTCCATCTATACTGACCTCCATCAGCTTGCAAATTGAATATACTATTTTTCTGCATCTAGCTCTGAAAAAATATTTGGCCTTCTAGCAGTGTGTGGGACTTGTTCTATTAGTCCATCTATACTGACCTCCATCAGGTTGCAAATTAAAAATAATTTGTATCTGCATCTAGCTGTGAAAAAATATTTGGCCTTCTAGCAGTGTGTGGGACTTGTTCTATTAGTCCATCTATACTGACCTCCATCAAGTTGCAAATTGAATATAATTTTTTTATGCATCTAGCTCTGAATAAATATTTCACCTTCTTTCAGTGTGTGGGACTTGTTCTATTAGTCCATCTATACTGACCTCCATCAGGTTGCAAATTAAACATACTATTTTTATGCATCTAGCTCTGAAAAAATATTTGGCCTTCTAGCAGTGTGTGGGACTTGTTCTATTAGTTCATCTATACTAACCTCCATCAGGTTGCAAATTGAATATAATATTTTTCTGCATCTAGCTCTGAAAAAATATTTCGGCTTCTAGCAGTGTGTGGGACTTGTTTTATTAGTCGATCTATACTGACCTCCATCAGGTTGCAAATTGAATATAATTTTTTTCTGCATCTAGCTCTGAAAAAATATTTGACCTACTAGCAGTGTGTGGGACTTGTTCTATTAGACCATCTATACTGACCTCCATCAGGTTGCAAATTGAATATATTTTTTTCTGCATCTAGCTCTGAAAAAATGTTTGGCCTTCTAGCAGTGTGTGGGACTTGTTCTCTTAGTCCATCTGTACTGACCTCCATCACATTGCAAATTGAAAAAAAAAATTTATCTGCATCTAGCTCTGAAAAAATATTTGGCCTTCTAGCAGTGTGTGGGACTTGTTCTATTAGTACATTTATACTGACCTCCATCAGGTTGCAAATTAAAAATAATTTGTATCTGCATCTAGCTGTGAAAAAATATTTGGCCTTCTAGCAGTGTGTGGGACTTGTTCTATTAGTCCATCTATACTAAACTCCATCAGGTTGCAAATTCAAAATAATTTTTTGTCTGCATCTAGCTCTGAAAAAATATTTGGCCTTCAAGCATTGTGTGGGACTTGTTCTATTAGTCAATCTATACTGACCTCCATCAGGTTGCAAATTGAATATAATATTTTTCTGCATCCAGCTCTGAAAAAATATTTGGGCTTCTAGCAGTGTGTGGGACTTGTTCTATTAGTCCATCTATACTGACCTCCATCAAGTTGCAAATTGAATATAAGTTTTTTCTGCATCTAGCTCTGAATAAATATTTCACCTTCTTTCAGTGTGTGGGACTTGTACTATTAGTCCATTTATACTGACCTCCATCAGGTTGCAAATTGAATATACTATTTTTCTGCATCTAGCTCTGAAAAAATATTTGGCCTTCTAGCAGTGTGTGGGACTTGTTCTATTAGTCCATCTATACTGACCTCCATCAGGTTGCAAATTGAATATAATATTTTTCTGCATCTAGCTCTGAAAAAATATTTCGGCTTCTAGCAGTGTGTGGGACTTGTTCTATTAGTCGATCTATACTGACCTCCATCAGGTTGCAAATTGAATTTAATTTTTTTCTGCATCTAGCTCTGAAAAAATATTTGACCTACTAGCAGTGTGTGGGACTTGTTCTATTAGTCCATCTATACTGACCTCCATCAGGTTGCAAATTGAATATATTTTTTTCTGCATCTAGCTCTGAAAAAATATTTGGCCTTCTAGCAGTGTGTGGGACTTGTTCTATTAGTCCATCTATACTGACCTCCATCAGGTTGCAAATTAAAAAAAAATTTTTTTCTGCATCTAGCTCTGAAAAAATATTTGGCCTTCTAGCAGTGTGTGGGACTTGTTCTATTAGTCCATCTATACTGACCTCCATCAGGTTGCATATTAAAAATAATTTTTATCTGCATCTAGTTGTGAAAAAATATTTGGCCTTCTAGCAGTGTGTGGGACTTGTTCTATTAGTCCATCTATACTAACCTCCATCAGGTTGGAAATTCAAAATAATTTTTATCTGCATCTAGCTGTGAAAAAATATTTGGCCTTCTAGCAGTACGTGGGACTTGTTCTATTAGTCCATCTCTACTAACCTCCGTCAGGTTGCAAATTAAAAATTATTTTTATCTGCATCTAGCTCTGAAAAAATATTTGTCCTTCTATCAGTGTGTGGGAATTGTTCTATTAGTCCATCTATACTGACCTCCATCAGGTTGCAAATTAAAAATAATTATTATCTGCATCTAGCTCTGAAAAAATATTTGGCCTTCTAGCAGTGTGTGGGACTTGTTCTATTAGTCCATCTATACTGACCTCCATCAGGTTGCAAATTGAATATTATATTTTCCTGCATCTAGCTCTGAAAAAATATTTGGCCTTCTAGCAGTGTGTGGGACTTGTTCTATTAATCCATCTATACTGACCTCCATCAGGTTGCAAATTGAATTTAATATTTTTCTGCATCTAGCTCTGAAAAAATATTTGGCCTTCTAGCAGTGTGTGGGGCATGTTCTATTAGTCCATCTATACTGACCTCCATCACGTTGCAAATTGAATATAATTTTTTTCTGCATCTAGTTCTGAAAAAATATTTGGGCTTCTAGCTGTGTGTGGGACTTGTTCTATTAGTCCGTCTATACTGACCTCCATCAGGTTGCAAATTGAATATAATATTTTTCTGCATCAAGCTATGAATAAATATTTGGGCTTCTAGCAGAGTGTGGGACTTGTTCTATTAGTCCATCTATACTGACCTCCATCAGGTTGCAAATTGAATAAACTATTTTTCTGAATCTAGCTCTGAAAAAATATTTGGCCTTCTAGCAGTATGTGGGACTTGTTCTATTAGTCCATCTATACTGATCTCCATCAGGTTGCAAATTGAATATAATATTTTTCTGCATCTAGCTCTGAAAAAATATTTAGGCTTCTAGCAGTGTGTGGGACTTGTTCTATTAGTCCATCTATACTGACCTCCATCAGGTTGCAAGTTCAATATAATATTTTTCTGCATCTAGCTCTAAAAAAATATTTGGCGTTCTAGCAGTGTGTGGGACTTGTTCTATCAGTCCATCTATACTGACCTCCATCAGGTTGCAAGTTCAATATAATATTTTTCTGCATCTAGCTCTGAAAAAATATTTGGCCTTCTAGCAGTGTGTGAGACTTGTTCTATTAGTCCATCTATACTGACCTCCATCACGTTGCAAATTGAATATAATTTTTTTCTGCATCTAGCTCTGAAAAAATATTTGGCCTTCTAGCAGTGTGTGGGACTTGTTCTATTAGTCCATCTCTACTGACCTCCATCAGGTTGCAAATTGAATATAATATTTTTCTGCATCTACCTCTGAAAAAATATTTGATCTTCTAGCAGTGTGTGGGACTTGTTCATTTAGTCCATCTATACTGACCTCCATCAGGTTGCAAATTGAATATAATTTTTTTCTGCATCTAGCTCTAAAAAAATATTTGGCCTTCTAGCAGCGTGTGGGACTTGTTCTATTAGTGCATCTCTACTGACCTCCATCAGCTTGCAAATTGAATATAATTTTTTTCTGCATCTACCTCTGAAAAAATATTTGGGCTTCTAGCTGTGTGTGGGACTTGTTCTTTTAGTCCATCTATACTGACCTCCTTTAGGTTGCAAATTGAATATAATATTTTTCTGCATCTAGCTCTGAAAAAATATTTGGCCTTATAGCAGTGTGTGGGACTTGTTCTATTAGTCCATCTATACTGACCTCCATCACGTTGCAAATTAAAATTTTTTTTTTTATATGCATCTAGCTCTGAAAAAACATTTGGAATTCTAGCAGTGTGTGGGACTTGTCCTATTAGTCCATCTATACTGACCTCCATCAGGTTGCAAATTAAAAATAATTTTTATCTGCATCCAGGTGTGAAAAAATATTTGGCCTTCTAGCAGTGTGTGGGACTTGTTCTATTAGTCCATCTATACTAACCTCCATCAGGTTGGAAATTCAAAATAATTTTTATCTGCATCTAGCTGTGAAAAAATATTTGGCCTTCTAGCAGTGTGTGGGACTTGTTCTATTAGTCCATCTATACTGACCTCCATCAGGTTGCAAATTGAATATATTATTTTTCGGCATCTAGCTCTGAAAAAATATTTGGCCTTCTAGCAGTGTGTGGGACTTGTTCTTTTAGTCCATCTATACTGACCTCCATCAGGTTGCAAATTGAATATAATATTTTTCTGCATCTAGCTCTGAAAAAATATTTGGCCTTCTAGCAGTGTGTGGGACTTGCTCTATTAGTCCATCTATACTGACCTCCATCACGTTGCAAATTGAATATAATTTTTTTCTGCATCAAGCTCTGAAATAATATTTGGGCTTCTAGCTTTGTGTGGGACTTGTTCTATTAGTCCATCTATACTGACCTCCATCAGGTTGCAAATTGAATATAATATTTTTCTGCAACTAGCTCTGAAAAAATATTTAGCCTTCTAGCAGTGTTCGGGACTTGTTCTACTAGTCGATCTATACTGACCTCCATCAGCTTGCAAATTGAATATACTATTTTTCTGCATCTAGCTCTGAAAAAATATTTGGCCTTCTAGCAGTGTGTGGGACTTGTTCTATTAGTCCTTCTATACTGACCTCCATCAGGTTGCAAATTGAATGTAATATATTTCTGCATCTAGCTCTGAAAAAATATTTGGCCTTCTAGCAGTGTGTGGGACTTGTTCTATTAGTCCATCTCTACTGACCTCCATCAGATTGCAAATTGAATATAATTTTTTTCAGCATCTAGCTCTGAAAAAATATTTGGGCTTCTAGCTGTGTGTGGGACTTGTTCTATTAGTCCATCTATACTGACCTCCATCAGGTTGCAAATTGAATATAATATTTTTCTGCATCTAGCTCTGAAAAAATATTTGGCCTTCTAGCAGTGTGTGGGACTTGTTCTATTAGTCCATCTGTACTGACCTCCATCATGTTGCAAATTGAAAAAAAAAAATTTATCTGCATCTACCTCTGAAAAAATATTTGACCTTCTAGCAGTGTGTGGGACTTGTTCTTTTAGTCCATCTATACTGACCTCCATCACGTTGCAAATTAAAAAAATTTTTTTTATATGCATCTAGCTCTGAAAAAACATTTGGAATTCTAGCAGTGTGTGGGACTTGTCCTATTGGTCCATCTATACTGACCTCCATCAGGTTGCAAATTGAATATAATATTTTTCTGCATGTAGCTCTGAAAAAATATTCAGCCTTCTAGCAGTGTTTGGGGCTTGTTCTATTAGTCCATCTATACTGACCTCCATCACGTTGCAAATTGAATATAATTTAATTCTGCATCTAGCTGTGAAAAAATATTTGGGCTTCTAGCTGTGTGTGGGACTTGTTCTATTAGTCCATTTATACTGACCTCCATCAGGTTGCAAATTGAATACAATATTTTTCTGCATCTAGCTCTGAAAAAATATTTGGCCTTCTAGCAGTGTGTGGGATTTGTTCTATTAGTCCATCTATACTGACCTCCATCAGCTTGCAAATTGAATATACTATTTTTCAGCATCTAGCTCTGAAAAAATATTTGGCCTTTTAGCATTGTGTGGGACTTGTTCTATTAGTCCATCTATACTGACCTCCATCTGGTTGCAAATTGAATATAATATTTCTCTGCATCTAGCTCTGAAAAAATATTTGGCCTTCTAGCAGTGTGTGGGACTTGTTTTATTAGTCCATCTATACTGACCTCCATCAGATTGCAAATTGAATATAATTTTTTTCTGCATCTAGCTCTGAAAAAATATTTGGCCTTCTAGCAGTGTGCGGGACTTGTTCTATTAGTCCATCTATACTGACCTCCATCAGGTTGCAAATTGAATATAATATTTATCTGCATCTAGCTCTGAAAAAATATTTGGCCTTCTAGCAGTGTGTGGGACTTGTTCTATTAGTCCATCTATACTGACCTCCATCAGCTTGCAAATTGAATATACTATTTTTCTGCATCTAGCTCTGAAAAAATATTTGGCCTTTTAGCAGTGTGTGGGACTTGTTCTATTAGTCCATCTATACTGACCTCCATAAGGTTGCAAATTGAATATAATATTTTTCTGCATCTAGCTCTGAAAAAATATTTGGCTTTCTAGCAGTGTGTGGGACTTGTTCTATTAGTCCATCTATACTGACCTCAATCAGATTGCAAATTGAATATAATTTTTTTCTGCATCTAGCTCTGAAAAAATATTTGGCCTTCTAGCAGTGTGTGGGACTTGTTCTATTAGTCCATCTATACTGACCTCCATCAGGTTGCAAATTAAAAATAATTTTTATCTGCATCTAGTTGTGAAAAAATATTTGGCCTTCTAGCAGTGTGTGGGACTTGTTCTATTAGTCCATCTATACTAACCTCCATCAGGTTGGAAATTCAAAATAATTTTTATCTGCATCTAGCTGTGAAGAAATATTTGGCCTTCTAGCAGTATGTGGGACTTGTTCTATTAGTCCATCTATACTGACCTCCATCACGTTGCAAATTGAATATAATTTTTTTCTGCATCTAGCTCTGAAAAAATATTTGGCCTTCTAGCAGCGTGTGGGACTTGTTCTATTAGTCCATCTCTACTGACCTCCATCAGGTTGCAAATTGAATATAATTTTTTTCTGCATCTACCTCTGAAAAAATATTTGACCTTCTAGCAGTGTGTGGGACTTGTTCTTTTAGTCCATCTATACTGACCTCCATCAGGTTGCAAATTGAATATAATTTTTTTCTGCATCTAGCTCTGAAAAAATATTTGGCCTTCTAGCAGCGTGTGGGACTTGTTCTATTAGTGCATCTCTACTGACCTCCATCAGGTTGCAAATTGAATATAATTTTTTTCTGCATCTACCTCTGAAAAAATATTTGGGCTTCTAGCTGTGTGTGGGACTTGTTCTTTTAGTCCATCTATACTGACCTCCTTCAGGTTGCAAATTGAATATAATATTTTTCTGCATCTAGCTCTGAAAAAATATTTGGCCTTATAGCAGTGTGTGGGACTTGTTTTATTAGTCCATCTATACTGACCTCTATCACATTGCAAATTAAAAAAAAATTTTTTATATGCATCTAGCTCTGAAAAAACATTTGGAATTCTAGCAGTGTGTGGGACTTGTCCTATTAGTCCATCTATACTGACCTCCATCAGGTTGCAAATTAAAAATAATTTTTATCTGCATCCAGCTGTGAAAAAATCTTTGGCCTTCTAGCAGTGTGTGGGACTTGTTCTATTAGTCCATCTATACTGACCTCCATCAGGTTGCAAATTGAATATAATATTTTTCTGCATCTAGCTCTGAAAAAATATTTGGCCTTCTAGCAGTGTGTGGGACTTGTTCTATTAGTCCATCTTTACTGACCTCCATCAGGTTGCAAATTGAATATACTATTTTTCTGCATCTAGCTCTGAAAAAATATTTGGCCTTCTAGCAGTGTGTGGGACTTGTTCTATTAGTCCATCTATACTGACCTCCATCAGCTTGCAAATTGAATATACTATTTTTCTGAATCTAGCTCTGAAAAAATATTTGGCCTTCTAGCAGGGTGTGGGACTTGTTCTATTAGTCCATCTATACTGACCTCCATCAGGTTGCAAATTGAATATAATATTTTTCTGCATCTAGCTCTGAAAAAATATTTGGCCTTCTAGCAGTGTGTGGGACTTGTTCTATTAGTCCATCTATACTGACCTCCATCAGGTTGCAAATTGAATATAATATTTTTCTGCATCTAGCTCTGAAAAAATATTTGGCCTTCTAGCAGTGTGTGGGACTTGTTCTATTAGTCCATCTCTTCTGACCTCCATCAGGTTGCAAATTGAATATAATTTTTTTCAGCATCTAGCTCTGAAAAAATATTTGGGCTTCTAGCTGTGTGTGGGACTTGTTCTATTAGTCCATCTATACTGACCTCCATCAGGTTGCAAATTGAATATAATATTTTTCTGCATCTAGCTCTGAAAAAATATTTGGCCTTCTAGCAGTGTGTGGGACTTGTTCTATAAGTCCATCTGTACTGACCTCCATCACGTTGCAAATTAAAAAAAAAATTTTTATCTGCATCTAGCTCTGAAAAAATATTTGGCCTTCTAGCAGTGTGTGGGACTTGTTCTATTAGTCCATCTATACTAACCTCCATCAGGTTGGAAATTCAAAATAATTTTTATCTGCATCTAGCTGTGAAAAAATATTTGGCCTTCTAGCATTGTGTGGGATTTGTTGTATTAGTCCATCTATACTGACCTCCATCAGGTTGCAAATTCAAAATAATTTTTTGTCTGCATCTAGCTCTGAAAAAATATTTGGCCGTCTAGCATTGTGTGGGGTTTGTTCTATTAGTCAATCTCTACTGACCTCCATCAGGTTGCAAATTGAATATAATATTTTTCTGCATCTAGCTCTGAAAAAATATTTGGGCTTCTAGCAGTGTGTGGGACTTGTTCTATTAGTCCATCTATGCTGACCTCCATCAGGTTGCAAATTGTATATAATTTTTTTCTGCATCTAGCTCTGAAAAAATATTTGACCTTCTTTCAATGTGTGGGACTTGTTCTATTAGTCCATCTATATTGACCTCCATCAGGTTGCAAATTGTATATCATTTTTTTCTGCATCTAGCTCTGAAAAAATATTTGGCCTTCTAGCAGCGTGTGGGACTTGTTCTATTAGTCTGTCTCTACTGACCTCCATCAGGTTGCAAATTGAATATAATTTTTTTCTGCATCTACCCCTGAAAAAATATTTGGGCTTCTAGCTGTGTGTGGGACTGGTTCTATTAGTCCATCTATACTGACCTCCATCAGGTTGCAAATTGAAAATAATATTTTTCTGCATCTAGCTCTGAAAAAATATTTTGGCTTCTAGCAGTGTGTGGGACTTGTTCTATTAGGCCATCTATACTGACCTCCATCACGTTGCAAATTAAAAAAAAAAATTTATCTGCATCTAGCTCTGAAAAAATATTAAGCCTTCTAGCAGTGTGTGGGACTTGTTCTATTAGTCCATCTATACTGACCTCCATCAGTTTGCAAATTAAAAATAATTTTTATCTGCATCCAGCTGTGAAAAAATATTTGGCCTTCTAGCATTGTGTGGGACTTGTTCTATTAGTCCATCTATACTAACCTCCATCAGGTTGGAAATTCAAAATAATTTTCATCTGCATCTAGCTGTGAAAAAATATATGGCCTTCTAGCAGTGTGTGGGATTTGTTTTATTAGTCCATCTATACTGACCTCCATCAGGTTGCAAATTGAATATAATATTTTTCTGCATCTGGCTCTGAAAAAATATTTGGGCTTCTAGCAGTGTGTGGGACTTGTTCTATTAGTCCATCTATACTGACCTCCATCAGGTTGCAAATTGAATATAATTTTTCTCTGCATCTAGCTCTGAAAAAATATTTGACCTTCTAGCAGTGTGTGGGACTTGTTCTATTAGTCCATCTATACTGACCTCCATCAGGTTGCAAATTGAATATAATTTTTTTCTGCATCTAGCTCTGAAAAAACATTTGGCCTTCTAGCAGCGTGTGAGACTTGTTCTATTAGTCCATCTCTACTGACCTCCTTCAGGTTGCAAATTGAATATAATATTTTTCTGCATCTAGCTCTGAAAAAATATTTGGCCTTCTTGCAGTGTGTGGGACTTGTTCTATTAGTCCATCTATAATGACCTCCATCACGTTGCAAATTAAAAATTTTTTTTTTATCTGCATCTAGCTCTGAAAAAATATTTGGCCTTCTAGCAGTGTGTGGGACTTGTTCTATTAGTCCATCTATACTGACCTCCATCAGGTTGCAAGTTAAAAATAATTTTTATCTGCATCTAGCTGTGAAAAAATATTTGGCCTTCTAGCAGTGTGTGGGACTTGTTCTATTAGTCCCTCTATACTAACCTCCATCAGGTTGGAAATTCAAAATAATTTTTATCTGCATCTAGCTGTGAAAAAATATTTGGCCTTCTAGCAGTGTGTGGGACTTGTTCTATTAGTCCATCTCTACTGACCTCCATCAGGTTGCAAATTCAAAATAAATTTTGTCTGCATCTAGCTCTGAAAAAATATTTGGCCTTCTAGCATTGTGTGGGACTTGTTCTATTAGTCCATCTATGCTGACCTCCATCAGGTTTCAAATTGAATATAATATTTTACTGCATCTATCTCTGAAAAAATATTTGGCCTTCTAGCAGTGTGTGGGACTTGTTCTATTAGTCCATCTATACTGAAATCCATCAGGTTGCAAATTAAAAATAATTTTTATCTGCATCTAGCTGTGAAAAAATATTTGGCCTTCTAGCAGTGTGTGGGACTTGTTCTATTAGTCCATCTAAACTGACCTCCATCAGGTTGCAAATTAAAAATAATTTTTATCTGCATCTAGCTGTGAAAAAATATTTGGCCTTCTAGCAGTGTGTGGGACTTGTTCTATTAGTCCATCTATACTGACCTCCATCAGGTTGCAAATTAAAAATAATTTTTATCTGCATCTAGCTGTGAAAAAATATTTGGCGTTCTAGCAGTGTGTGGGACTTGTTCTATTAGTCCATCTATACTGACCTCCATCAGGTTGCAAATTGAATATAATATTTTCCTACATCTTGCTCTGAAAAAATATTTGGCCTTCTAGCAGTGTGTGGGACTTGTTCTATTGGTCCATCTATACTGACCTCCATCAGGTTGCAAATTGAATATAATATTTTTCTGCATGTAGCTCTGAAAAAATATTTAGCCTTCTAGCAGTGTGTGGGGCTTTTTCTATTAGTCCATCTATACTGACCTCCATCACGTTGCAAATTGAATATAATATTTTTCTGCATCTAGCTCTGAAAAAATATTTGGGCTTCTAGCTGTGTGTGGGACTTGTTCTATTAGTCCATATATACTGACCTCCATCAGGTTGCAAATTGAATATAATATTTTTCTGCATCTAGCTCTGAAAAAATATTTGGGCTTCTAGCTGTGTGTGGGACTTGTTCTATTAGTCCATCTATACTGACCTCCATCAGGTTGCAAATTTAATATAATATTTTTCTGCATCTAGCTCTGAAAAAATATTTGGCCTTCTAACAGTGTGTGGGACTTGTTCTATTAGTCCATCTATACTGACCTCCATCAGATTGCAAATTGAATATAATTTTTTTCTGCATCTAGCTCTGAAAAAATATTTATCCTTCTAGCTGTGTGTGGGACTTGTTCTATTAGTCCATCTATACTGACCTCCATCACGTTGCAAATTGAATATAATTTTTCCTGCATCTAGCTCTGAAAAAATATTTGGCCTTCTAGCAGTGTGTGGGACTTGTTCTATTAGTCCATTTATACTGACCTCCATCACGTTGCAAATTGAATATAATTTTTTTCTGCATCTAGCTCTGAAAAAATATTTGGGCTTCTAGCTGTGTGTGGGACTTGTTCTATTAGTCCTTCTATACTGACCTCCATCAGGTTGCAAATTGAATATACTATTTTTCTGCATGTAGCTCTGAAAAAATATTTGGCCTTCTAGCAGTTTGTGGGACTTGTTCTATTAGTCCATCTATACTGACCTCCATCAGCTTGCAAATTGAATATGCTATTTTTCTGCATCTAGCTCTGAAAAAATATTTGGCCTTCTAGCAGTGTGTGGGACTTGTTCTATTAGTCCATCTATACTGACCTCCATCAGGTTGCAAATTGAATATAATATTTTTCTGCATCTAGCTCTGAAAAAATATTTGGCCTTCTAGCAGTGTGTGGGACTTGTTCTATTAGTCCATCTATACTGACCTCCATCAGGTTGCAAATTGAATATAATATTTTTCTGCATCTAGCTCTGAAAAAATATTTGGCCTTCTAGCAGTGTGTGGGACTTGTTCTATTAGTCCATCTCTACTGACCTCCATCAGGTTGCAAATTGAATTTAATTTTTTTCAGCATCTAGCTCTGAAAAAATATTTGGGCTTCTAGCTGTGTGTGGGACTTGTTCTATTAGTCCATCTATACTGACCTCCATCAGGTTGCAAATTGAATATAATATTTTTCTGCATCTAGCTCTGAAAAAATATTTGGCCTTCTAGCAGTGTGTGGGACTTGTTCTATTAGTCCATGTGTACTGACCTCCATCACGTTGCAAATTAAAAAAAAATTATTTATCTGCATCTAGCTCTGAAAAAATATTTGGCCTTCTAGCAGTGTGTGGGACTTGTTCTATTAGTCCATCTATACTCACCTCCATCAGGTTGCAAATTAAAAATAATTTCTATCTGCATCTAGCTGTGAAAAAATATTTGGCCTTCTAGCAGTGTGTGGGACTTGTTCTATTAGTCCATCTATACTAACCTCCATCAGGTTGGAAATTCAAAATAATTTTTATCTGCATCTAACTGTGAAAAAATATTTGGCCTTCTAGCAGAGTGTGGGATTTGTTGTATTAGTCCATCTATACTGACCTCCATCAGGTTGCAAATTCAAAATAATTTTTTGTCTGCATCTAGCTCTGAAAAAATATTTGGCCTTCTAGCATTGTGTGGGACTTGTTCTATTAGTCAATCTATACTGACCTCCATCAGGTTGCAAATTGAATATAATATTTTTGTGCATCTAGCTCTGAAAAAATATTTGGGCTTCTAGCAGTGTGTGGGACTTGTTCTATTAGTCAATCTATACTGACCTCCATCAGGTTGCAAATTGTATATAATGTTTTTTCTGCATCTAGCTCTGAAAAAATATTTGACCTTCTTTCAGTGTGTGGGACTTGTTCTATTAGTCCATCTATACTGACCTCCATCAAGTTGCAAATTGAATTTAATTTTTCCTGCATCTAGCTCTGAAAAAATATTTGGCCTTCTAGCAGTGTGTGGGACTTGTTCTATTAGTCCGTCTCTACTGACCTCCATCAGGTTGCAAATTGAATATCATTTTTTTCTGCATCTACCTCTGAAAAAATATTTGGGCTTCTAGCTGTGTGTGGGACTTGTTCTATTAGTCCATCTATACTGACTTAGATCAGGTTGCAAATTGAAAATAATATTTTTCTGCATCCAGCTCTGAAAAAATATTTTTCCTTCTAGCAGTGTGTGGGACTTGTTCTATTAGTCCATCTATACTGACTTCCATCACGTTGCAAATTAAAAAAAAAAATTTTATCTGCATCTAGCTCTGAAAAAATATTTGGCCTTCTAGCAGTGTGTGGGACGTGTTCTATTAGTCCATCTATACTAACCTCCATCAGGTTGGAAATTCAAAATAATTTTTATCTGCATCTAGCTGTGAAAAAATATTTGGCCTTCTAGCAGTGTGTGGGACTTGTTCTATTAGTCCATCTATACTAACCTCCATCAGGTTGGAAATTCAAAATAATTTTCATCTGCATCTAGGTGTGAAAAAATATTTGGCCTTCTAGCAGTGTGTGGAATTTGTTCTATTAGTCCATCTATACTGACCTCCATTAGGTTGCAAATTGAATATAATATTTTTCTGCATCTGGCTCTGAAAAAATATTTGGGCTTCTAGCAGTGTGTGGGACTTGTTCTATTAGTCCATCTATACTGACCTCCATCAGGTTGCAAATTGAATATAATTTTTTTCTGCATCTAGTTCTGAAAAAATATTTGACCTTCTAGCAGTGTGTGGGACTTGTTCTATTAGTCCATCTACACTGACCTCCATCAGGTTGCAAATTGAATATAATTTTTTTCTGCATCTAGCTCTGAAAAAATATTTGGCCTTCTAGCAGCGTGTGGGACTTGTTCTATTAGTCGATCTCTACTGACCTCCATCAGGTTGCAAATTGAATATAATTTTTTTCTGCATCTACCTCTGAAAAAATATTTGGGCTTCTAGCAGTGTGTGGGACTTGTTCTATTAGTCCATCTATACTGACCTCCTTCAGGTTACAAATTGAATATAATATTTTTCTGCATCTAGCTCTGAAAAAATATTTGGCCTTCTTGCAGTGTGTGGGACTTGTTCTATTAGTCCATCTATACTGACCTCCATCACGTTGCAAATTAAAATTTTTTTTTTATCTGCATCTAGCTCTGAAAAAATATTTGGCCTTCTAGCAGTGTGTGGGACTTGTTCTATTATTCCATCTATACTGACCTCCATCAGGTTGGAAATTCAAAATAATTTTTATCTGCATCTAGCTGTGAAAATATATTTGGCCTTCTAGCAGTGTGTGGGACTTGTTCTATTAGTCCATCTCTACTGACCTCCATCATGTTGCAAATTCAAAATAATTTTTTGTCTGCATCTAGCTCTGAAAAAATATTTGGCCTTCTAGCATTGTGTGGGACTTGTTCTATTAGTCCATCTATACTGACCTCCATCAGGTTGCAAATTGAATATAATATTTTACTGCATCTAGCTCTGAAAAAATATTTGGCCTTCTAGCAGTGTGTGGGGCTTGTTCTATTAGTCCATCTATACTGACCTCCATCACGTTGCAAATTGAATATAATTTTTTTCCGCATCTAGCTCTGAAAAAATATTTGGGCTTCTAGCTGTGTTTGGAACTTGTTCTATTAGTCCATCTATACTGACCTCCATCAGGTTGCAAATTGAATATAATATTTTTCTACATCTAGCTCTGAAAAAATATTTGGCCTTCTAGCAGTATGTGGGACTTGTTCTATTAGTCCATCTATACTGACCTCCATCAGCTTGCAAATTGAATGTACTATTTTTCTGCATCTAGCTCTGAAAAAATATTTGGCCTTCTAGCAGTGAGTGGGAATTGTTCTATTAGTCCATCTATACTGACCTCCATCAGGTTGCAAATTGAATATAATATTTTTTCTGCATCTAGCTCTGAAAAAATATTTGGCCTTCTAGCAGTGTGTGGGACTTGTTCTATTAGTCCATCTATACTGACCTCCATCACGTTGCAAATTGAATATAATTTTTTTCTGCATCTAGCTCTGAAAAAATATTTGAGCTTCTAGCGGTGTGTGGGACTTGTTCTATTAGTCCATCTATACTGACCTCCATCAGGTTGCAAATTGAATATAATAATTTTCTGCATCTAACTCTGAAAAAATATTTGGCCTTCTAGCAGTGTGTGGGACTTGTTCTATTAGTCCATCTATACTGACCTCCATCAGGTTGCAAATTGAATATATTATTTTTCTGCATCTAGCTCTGAAAAAATATTTGGCCTTCTAGCAGTGTGTGGGACTTGTTCTATTAGTCCATCTATACTGACCTCCATCAGGTTGAAAATTGAATATAATATTTTTCTGCATCTAGCTCTGAAAAAATATTTGGCCTTCTAGCAGTGAGTGGGAATTGTTCTATTAGTCCATCTATACTGACCTCCATCAGGTTGCAAATTGAATATAATATTTTTTCTGCATCTAGCTCTGAAAAAATATTTGGCCATCTAGCAGTGTGTGGGACTTGTTCTATTAGTCCATATATACTGACCTCCATCACGTTGCAAATTGAATATAATTTTTTTCTGCATCTAGCTCTGAAAAAATATTTGGGCTTATAGCGGTGTGTGGGACTTGTTCTATTAGTCCATCTATACTGACCTCCATCAGGTTGCAAATTGAATATAATAATTTTCTGCATCTAACTCTGAAAAAATATTTGGCCTTCTAGCAGTGTGTGGGACTTGTTCTATTAGTCCATCTATACTGACCTCCATCAGGTTGCAAATTGAATATATTATTTTTCTGCATCTAGCTCTGAAAAAATATTTGAACTTCTAGCAGTGTGTGGGACTTGTTCTATTAGTCCATCTATACTGACCTCCATCAGGTTGAAAATTGAATATAATATTTTTCTGCATCTAGCTCTGAAAAAATATTTGGCCTTCTAGCAGTGTGTGGGTCTTGTTCTATTAGTCCATCTATACTGACCTCAATCAGGTTGCAAATTGAATATAATTTTTTTCTGCATCTAGCTCTGAAAAAATATTTGGCCTTCTAGCAGCGTGTGGGACTTGTTCTATTAGTCCATCTATACTGACCTCCATCACGTTGCAAATTGAATATAATTTTTTTCTGCATCTAGCTCTGAAAAAATATTTGGGCTTCTAGCGGTGTGTGGGACTTGTTCTATTAGTCCATCTATACTGACCTCCATCAGGTTGCAAATTGAATATAATAATTTTCTGCATCTAACTCTGAAAAAATATTTGGCCTTCTTGCAGTGTGTGGGACTTGTTCTATTAGTCCATCTATACTGACCTCCATCAGGTTGCAAATTGAATATATTATTTTTCTGCATCTAGCTCTGAAAAAATATTTGGCCTTCTAGCAGTGTGTGGGACTTGTTCTATTAGTTCATCTATACTGACCTGAATGGTTGCAAATTAAAAATAATTTTTATCTGCATCTAGCTGTGAAAAAATATTTGGCCTTCTAGCAGTGTGTGGGACTTGTTCTATTATTCCATCTATACTGACCTCCATCAGGTTGGAAATTCAAAATAATTTTTATCTGCATCTAGCTGTGAAAATATATTTGGCCTTCTAGCAGTGTGTGGGACTTGTTCTATTAGTCCATCTCTACTGACCTCCATCATGTTGCAAATTCAAAATAATTTTTTGTCTGCATCTAGCTCTGAAAAAATATTTGGCCTTCTAGCATTGTGTGGGACTTGTTCTATTAGTCCATCTATACTGACCTCCATCAGGTTGCAAATTGAATATAATATTTTACTGCATCTAGCTCTGAAAAAATATTTGGCCTTCTAGCAGTGTGTGGGGCTTGTTCTATTAGTCCATCTATACTGACCTCCATCACGTTGCAAATTGAATATAATTTTTTTCCGCATCTAGCTCTGAAAAAATATTTGGGCTTCTAGCTGTGTTTGGAACTTGTTCTATTAGTCCATCTATACTGACCTCCATCAGGTTGCAAATTGAATATAATATTTTTCTACATCTAGCTCTGAAAAAATATTTGGCCTTCTAGCAGTATGTGGGACTTGTTCTATTAGTCCATCTATACTGACCTCCATCAGCTTGCAAATTGAATGTACTATTTTTCTGCATCTAGCTCTGAAAAAATATTTGGCCTTCTAGCAGTGAGTGGGAATTGTTCTATTAGTCCATCTATACTGACCTCCATCAGGTTGCAAATTGAATATAATATTTTTTCTGCATCTAGCTCTGAAAAAATATTTGGCCTTCTAGCAGTGTGTGGGACTTGTTCTATTAGTCCATCTATACTGACCTCCATCACGTTGCAAATTGAATATAATTTTTTTCTGCATCTAGCTCTGAAAAAATATTTGAGCTTCTAGCGGTGTGTGGGACTTGTTCTATTAGTCCATCTATACTGACCTCCATCAGGTTGCAAATTGAATATAATAATTTTCTGCATCTAACTCTGAAAAAATATTTGGCCTTCTAGCAGTGTGTGGGACTTGTTCTATTAGTCCATCTATACTGACCTCCATCAGGTTGCAAATTGAATATATTATTTTTCTGCATCTAGCTCTGAAAAAATATTTGGCCTTCTAGCAGTGTGTGGGACTTGTTCTATTAGTCCATCTATACTGACCTCCATCAGGTTGAAAATTGAATATAATATTTTTCTGCATCTAGCTCTGAAAAAATATTTGGCCTTCTAGCAGTGAGTGGGAATTGTTCTATTAGTCCATCTATACTGACCTCCATCAGGTTGCAAATTGAATATAATATTTTTTCTGCATCTAGCTCTGAAAAAATATTTGGCCATCTAGCAGTGTGTGGGACTTGTTCTATTAGTCCATATATACTGACCTCCATCACGTTGCAAATTGAATATAATTTTTTTCTGCATCTAGCTCTGAAAAAATATTTGGGCTTATAGCGGTGTGTGGGACTTGTTCTATTAGTCCATCTATACTGACCTCCATCAGGTTGCAAATTGAATATAATAATTTTCTGCATCTAACTCTGAAAAAATATTTGGCCTTCTAGCAGTGTGTGGGACTTGTTCTATTAGTCCATCTATACTGACCTCCATCAGGTTGCAAATTGAATATATTATTTTTCTGCATCTAGCTCTGAAAAAATATTTGAACTTCTAGCAGTGTGTGGGACTTGTTCTATTAGTCCATCTATACTGACCTCCATCAGGTTGAAAATTGAATATAATATTTTTCTGCATCTAGCTCTGAAAAAATATTTGGCCTTCTAGCAGTGTGTGGGTCTTGTTCTATTAGTCCATCTATACTGACCTCAATCAGGTTGCAAATTGAATATAATTTTTTTCTGCATCTAGCTCTGAAAAAATATTTGGCCTTCTAGCAGCGTGTGGGACTTGTTCTATTAGTCCATCTATACTGACCTCCATCACGTTGCAAATTGAATATAATTTTTTTCTGCATCTAGCTCTGAAAAAATATTTGGGCTTCTAGCGGTGTGTGGGACTTGTTCTATTAGTCCATCTATACTGACCTCCATCAGGTTGCAAATTGAATATAATAATTTTCTGCATCTAGCTCTGAAAAAATATTTGGCCTTCTTGCAGTGTGTGGGACTTGTTCTATTAGTCCATCTATACTGACCTCCATCAGGTTGCAAATTGAATATATTATTTTTCTGCATCTAGCTCTGAAAAAATATTTGGCCTTCTAGCAGTGTGTGGGACTTGTTCTATTAGTTCATCTATACTGACCTGAATGGTTGCAAATTAAAAATAATTTTTATCTGCATCTAGCTGTGAAAAAATATTTGGCCTTCTAGCAGTGTGTGGGACTTGTTCTATTAGTCCATCTATACTAACCTCCATCAGGTTGAAAATTCAAAATAATTTTTCTCTGCATCTAGCTTTGAAAAAATATTTGGCCTTCTAGCAGTGTGTGGGACTTGTTCTATTAGTCCATCTCTACTGACCTCCATCAGGTTGCAAATTCAAAATAATTTTTTGTCTGCATCTAGCTCTGAAAAAATATTTGGCCTTCTAGCATTGTGTGGGACTTGTTCGATTAGTCCATCTATACTGACCTCCATCAGGTTGCAAATTAAAAATTATTTTTATCTGCATCTAGCTCTGAAAAAATATTTGGCCTTCTAGCAGTGTGTGGGACTTGTTCTATTAGTCCATCTATACTGACCTCCATCAGGTTGCAAATTCAAAATAATTTTTATCTGCATCTAGCTGTGAAAAGATATTTGGCCTTCTAGCAGTGTGTGGGACTTGTTCTATTAGTCCATCTATACTGACCTCCATCAGGTTGCAAATTGAATATAATATTTTCCTGCATCTAGCTCTGAAAAAATATTTGGCCTTCTAGCAGTGTGTGGGACTTGTTCTATTAGTCCATGTATACTGACCTCCATCAGGTTGCAATTTGAATATAATTTTTTTCTGCATCTAGCTCTGAAAAAATATTTGGCCTTCTAGCAGCATGTGGAACTTGTTCTATTAGTCCATCTCTACTGACCTCCATCAGGTTGCAAATTGAATATAATTTTTTTCTGCATCTACCTCTGAAAAAATATTTGGGCTTCTAGCAGTGTGTGGGACTTGTTCTATTAGTCCATCTATACTGACCTCCTTCAGGTTGCAAATTGAATATAATATTTTTCTGCATCTAGCTCTGAAAAAATATTTGGCCTTCTTGCAGTGTGTGGGACTTGTTCTATTAGTCCATCTATACTGACCTCCATCACGTTGCAAATTAAATTTTTTTTTTTTATCTGCATCTAGCTCTGAAAAAATATTTGGCCTTCTAGCAGTGTGTGGGACTTGTTCTATTAGTCCATCTATACTGACCTCCATCAGGTTGCAAATTAAAAATAATTTTTACCTGCATCTAGCTGTGAAAAAATATTTGGCCTTCTAGCAGTGTGTGGGACTTGTTCTATTAGTCCATCTATACTAACCTCCATCAGGTTGGAAATTCAAAATAATTTTTATCTGCATCTAGCTTTGAAAAAATATTTGGCCTTCTAGCAGTGTGTGGGACTTGTTGTATTAGTCCATCTCTACTGACCTCCCTCAGGTTGCAAATTCAAAATAATTTTTTGTCTGCATCTAGCTCTGAAAAAATATTTGGCCTTCTAGCATTGTGTGGGACTTGTTCGATTAGTCCATCTATACTGACCTCCATCAGGTTGCAAATTAAAAATTATTTTTATCTGCATCTAGCTCTGAAAAAATATTTGGCCTTCTAGCAGTGTGTGGGACTTGTTCTATTAGTCCATCTATACTGACCTCCATCAGGTTGCAAATTCAAAATAATTTTAATCTGCATCTAGCTGTGAAAAAATATTTGGCCTTCTAGCAGTGTGTTGGACTTGTTCTATTAGTCCATCTATACTGACCTCCATCAGGTTGCAAATTGAATATAATATTTTCCTGCATCTAGCTCTGAAAAAATATTTGGCCTTCTTGCAGTGTGTGGGACTTGTTCTAATAGTCCATCTATACTGACCTCCATCAGGTTGCAAATTGAACAAAATATTTTTCTGCATCTAGATCTGAAAAAATATTTGGCCTTCTAGCAGTGTGTGGGACTTGTTCTATTAGTCCATCTATACTCACCTGCTTCAGGTTGCAAATTGAATATAATATTTTTCTGCATCTAGCTCTGAAAAAATATTTGGCCTTCTTGCAGTGTGTGGGACTTGTTCTATTAGTCCATCTATTCTGACCTCCATCACGTTGCAAATTAAACATTTTTTTTTTATCTGCATCTAGCTCTGAAAAAATATTTGGCCTTCTAGCAGTGTGTGGGACTTGTTCTATTAGTCCATCTATACTGACCTCCATCAGGTTGCAAATTGAATATATTATTTTTCTGCATCTAGCTCTGAAAAAATATTTGGCCTTCTAGCAGTGTGTGGGACTTGTTCTATTAGTTCATCTATACTGACCTGAATGGTTGCAAATTAAAAATAATTTTTATCTGCATCTAGCTGTGAAAAAATATTTGGCCTTCTAGCAGTGTGTGGGACTTGTTCTATTATTCCATCTATACTGACCTCCATCAGGTTGGAAATTCAAAATAATTTTTATCTGCATCTAGCTGTGAAAATATATTTGGCCTTCTAGCAGTGTGTGGGACTTGTTCTATTAGTCCATCTCTACTGACCTCCATCATGTTGCAAATTCAAAATAATTTTTTGTCTGCATCTAGCTCTGAAAAAATATTTGGCCTTCTAGCATTGTGTGGGACTTGTTCTATTAGTCCATCTATACTGACCTCCATCAGGTTGCAAATTGAATATAATATTTTACTGCATCTAGCTCTGAAAAAATATTTGGCCTTCTAGCAGTGTGTGGGGCTTGTTCTATTAGTCCATCTATACTGACCTCCATCACGTTGCAAATTGAATATAATTTTTTTCCGCATCTAGCTCTGAAAAAATATTTGGGCTTCTAGCTGTGTTTGGAACTTGTTCTATTAGTCCATCTATACTGACCTCCATCAGGTTGCAAATTGAATATAATATTTTTCTACATCTAGCTCTGAAAAAATATTTGGCCTTCTAGCAGTATGTGGGACTTGTTCTATTAGTCCATCTATACTGACCTCCATCAGCTTGCAAATTGAATGTACTATTTTTCTGCATCTAGCTCTGAAAAAATATTTGGCCTTCTAGCAGTGAGTGGGAATTGTTCTATTAGTCCATCTATACTGACCTCCATCAGGTTGCAAATTGAATATAATATTTTTTCTGCATCTAGCTCTGAAAAAATATTTGGCCTTCTAGCAGTGTGTGGGACTTGTTCTATTAGTCCATCTATACTGACCTCCATCACGTTGCAAATTGAATATAATTTTTTTCTGCATCTAGCTCTGAAAAAATATTTGAGCTTCTAGCGGTGTGTGGGACTTGTTCTATTAGTCCATCTATACTGACCTCCATCAGGTTGCAAATTGAATATAATAATTTTCTGCATCTAACTCTGAAAAAATATTTGGCCTTCTAGCAGTGTGTGGGACTTGTTCTATTAGTCCATCTATACTGACCTCCATCAGGTTGCAAATTGAATATATTATTTTTCTGCATCTAGCTCTGAAAAAATATTTGGCCTTCTAGCAGTGTGTGGGACTTGTTCTATTAGTCCATCTATACTGACCTCCATCAGGTTGAAAATTGAATATAATATTTTTCTGCATCTAGCTCTGAAAAAATATTTGGCCTTCTAGCAGTGAGTGGGAATTGTTCTATTAGTCCATCTATACTGACCTCCATCAGGTTGCAAATTGAATATAATATTTTTTCTGCATCTAGCTCTGAAAAAATATTTGGCCATCTAGCAGTGTGTGGGACTTGTTCTATTAGTCCATATATACTGACCTCCATCACGTTGCAAATTGAATATAATTTTTTTCTGCATCTAGCTCTGAAAAAATATTTGGGCTTATAGCGGTGTGTGGGACTTGTTCTATTAGTCCATCTATACTGACCTCCATCAGGTTGCAAATTGAATATAATAATTTTCTGCATCTAACTCTGAAAAAATATTTGGCCTTCTAGCAGTGTGTGGGACTTGTTCTATTAGTCCATCTATACTGACCTCCATCAGGTTGCAAATTGAATATATTATTTTTCTGCATCTAGCTCTGAAAAAATATTTGAACTTCTAGCAGTGTGTGGGACTTGTTCTATTAGTCCATCTATACTGACCTCCATCAGGTTGAAAATTGAATATAATATTTTTCTGCATCTAGCTCTGAAAAAATATTTGGCCTTCTAGCAGTGTGTGGGTCTTGTTCTATTAGTCCATCTATACTGACCTCAATCAGGTTGCAAATTGAATATAATTTTTTTCTGCATCTAGCTCTGAAAAAATATTTGGCCTTCTAGCAGCGTGTGGGACTTGTTCTATTAGTCCATCTATACTGACCTCCATCACGTTGCAAATTGAATATAATTTTTTTCTGCATCTAGCTCTGAAAAAATATTTGGGCTTCTAGCGGTGTGTGGGACTTGTTCTATTAGTCCATCTATACTGACCTCCATCAGGTTGCAAATTGAATATAATAATTTTCTGCATCTAACTCTGAAAAAATATTTGGCCTTCTTGCAGTGTGTGGGACTTGTTCTATTAGTCCATCTATACTGACCTCCATCAGGTTGCAAATTGAATATATTATTTTTCTGCATCTAGCTCTGAAAAAATATTTGGCCTTCTAGCAGTGTGTGGGACTTGTTCTATTAGTTCATCTATACTGACCTGAATGGTTGCAAATTAAAAATAATTTTTATCTGCATCTAGCTGTGAAAAAATATTTGGCCTTCTAGCAGTGTGTGGGACTTGTTCTATTAGTCCATCTATACTAACCTCCATCAGGTTGAAAATTCAAAATAATTTTTCTCTGCATCTAGCTTTGAAAAAATATTTGGCCTTCTAGCAGTGTGTGGGACTTGTTCTATTAGTCCATCTCTACTGACCTCCATCAGGTTGCAAATTCAAAATAATTTTTTGTCTGCATCTAGCTCTGAAAAAATATTTGGCCTTCTAGCATTGTGTGGGACTTGTTCGATTAGTCCATCTATACTGACCTCCATCAGGTTGCAAATTAAAAATTATTTTTATCTGCATCTAGCTCTGAAAAAATATTTGGCCTTCTAGCAGTGTGTGGGACTTGTTCTATTAGTCCATCTATACTGACCTCCATCAGGTTGCAAATTCAAAATAATTTTTATCTGCATCTAGCTGTGAAAAGATATTTGGCCTTCTAGCAGTGTGTGGGACTTGTTCTATTAGTCCATCTATACTGACCTCCATCAGGTTGCAAATTGAATATAATATTTTCCTGCATCTAGCTCTGAAAAAATATTTGGCCTTCTAGCAGTGTGTGGGACTTGTTCTATTAGTCCATGTATACTGACCTCCATCAGGTTGCAATTTGAATATAATTTTTTTCTGCATCTAGCTCTGAAAAAATATTTGGCCTTCTAGCAGCATGTGGAACTTGTTCTATTAGTCCATCTCTACTGACCTCCATCAGGTTGCAAATTGAATATAATTTTTTTCTGCATCTACCTCTGAAAAAATATTTGGGCTTCTAGCAGTGTGTGGGACTTGTTCTATTAGTCCATCTATACTGACCTCCTTCAGGTTGCAAATTGAATATAATATTTTTCTGCATCTAGCTCTGAAAAAATATTTGGCCTTCTTGCAGTGTGTGGGACTTGTTCTATTAGTCCATCTATACTGACCTCCATCACGTTGCAAATTAAATTTTTTTTTTTTATCTGCATCTAGCTCTGAAAAAATATTTGGCCTTCTAGCAGTGTGTGGGACTTGTTCTATTAGTCCATCTATACTGACCTCCATCAGGTTGCAAATTAAAAATAATTTTTACCTGCATCTAGCTGTGAAAAAATATTTGGCCTTCTAGCAGTGTGTGGGACTTGTTCTATTAGTCCATCTATACTAACCTCCATCAGGTTGGAAATTCAAAATAATTTTTATCTGCATCTAGCTTTGAAAAAATATTTGGCCTTCTAGCAGTGTGTGGGACTTGTTGTATTAGTCCATCTCTACTGACCTCCCTCAGGTTGCAAATTCAAAATAATTTTTTGTCTGCATCTAGCTCTGAAAAAATATTTGGCCTTCTAGCATTGTGTGGGACTTGTTCGATTAGTCCATCTATACTGACCTCCATCAGGTTGCAAATTAAAAATTATTTTTATCTGCATCTAGCTCTGAAAAAATATTTGGCCTTCTAGCAGTGTGTGGGACTTGTTCTATTAGTCCATCTATACTGACCTCCATCAGGTTGCAAATTCAAAATAATTTTAATCTGCATCTAGCTGTGAAAAAATATTTGGCCTTCTAGCAGTGTGTTGGACTTGTTCTATTAGTCCATCTATACTGACCTCCATCAGGTTGCAAATTGAATATAATATTTTCCTGCATCTAGCTCTGAAAAAATATTTGGCCTTCTTGCAGTGTGTGGGACTTGTTCTAATAGTCCATCTATACTGACCTCCATCAGGTTGCAAATTGAACAAAATATTTTTCTGCATCTAGATCTGAAAAAATATTTGGCCTTCTAGCAGTGTGTGGGACTTGTTCTATTAGTCCATCTATACTCACCTGCTTCAGGTTGCAAATTGAATATAATATTTTTCTGCATCTAGCTCTGAAAAAATATTTGGCCTTCTTGCAGTGTGTGGGACTTGTTCTATTAGTCCATCTATTCTGACCTCCATCACGTTGCAAATTAAACATTTTTTTTTTATCTGCATCTAGCTCTGAAAAAATATTTGGCCTTCTAGCAGTGTGTGGGACTTGTTCTATTAGTCCATCTATACTGACCTCCATCAGATTGCAAATTAAAAATAATTTTTATCTGCATCTAGCTGTGAAAAAATATTTGGCCTTCTAGCAGTGTGTGGGACTTGTTCTATTAGTCCATCTATACTAACCTCCATCAGGTTGGAAATTCAAAATAATTTTTATCTGCATCTAGCTCTGAAAAAATATTTGGCCTTCTAGCAGTGTGTGGGACTTGTTCTATTAGTCCATCTCTACTGACCTCCATCAGGTTGCAAGTTCAAAATAATTTTTTGTCTGCATCTAGCTGTGAAAAAATATTTGGCCTTCTAGCAGTGTGTGGGACTTGTTCTATTAGTCCATCTATACTGACCTAGATCAGGTTGCAAATTGAATATAATATTTTTCTGCTTCTAGCTCTGAAAAAATATTTGGCCTTCTAGCAGTGTGTGGGGCTTATTCTATTAGTCCATCTATACTGACCTCCATCACGTTGCAAATTGAATATAATTTTTTTCCGCATCTAGATCTGAAAAAATATTTTGGCTTCTAGCTGTGTGTGGGACTTGTTCTATTAGTCCATCTATACTGACCTCCATCAGGTTGCAAATTGAATATAATATTTTACTGCATCTAGCTCTGAAAAAATATTTGGCCTTCTAGCAGTGTGTGGGACTTGTTCTATTAGTCCATCTATACTGACCTCCATCAGCTTGCAAATTGAATGTACTATTTTTCTGCATCTAGCTCTGAAAAAATATTTGGCCTTCTAGCAGTGTGTGGGACTTGTTCTATTACTCCATCTATACTGACCTCCATCACGTTGCAAATTGAATATAATTTTTTTCTGCATCTAGCTCTGAAAAAATATTTGGGCTTCTAGCGGTGTGTGGACTTGTTCTATTAGTCCATCTATTCTGACCTCCATCAGGTTGCAAATTGAATATAATATTTTTCTGCATCTAACTCTGAAAAAATATTTGGCCTTCTAGCAGTGTGTGGGACTTGTTCTATTAGTCCATCTATACGGACCTCCATCAGGTTGCAAATTCAATAAATTATTTTTCTGCATCTAGTTCTGAAAAAATATTTGGCCTTCTAGCACTGTGTGGGACTTGTTCTATTAGTCCATCTATACTGACCTCCATCAGGTTGAAAATTGAATATAATATTTTTCTGCATCTAGCTCTGAAAAAATATTTGGCCTTCTAGCAGTGTGTGGGACTTGTTCTATTAGTCCATCTATACTGACCTCCATCAGCTTGCAAATTGAATCTACTATTTTTCTGCATCTAGATCTGAAAAAATATTTGGCCTTCTAGCAGTGTGTGGGACTTGTTCTATTAGTCCATCTATACTGACCTCCATCAGGTTGCAAATTGAATATAATATTTTTCTGCATCTAGCTCTGAAAAAATATTTGGCCTTCTAGCAGTGTGTGGGACTTGTTCTATTAGTCCATCTATACTGACCTCCATCAGGTTGCAAATTAAAAATTATTTTTATCTGCATCTAGCTCTGAAAAAATATTTGGCCTTCTAGCAGTGTGTGGGACTTGTTCTATTAGTCCATCGATACTGACCTCCATCAGGTTGCAAATTCAAAATAATTTTTATCTGCATCTAGCTGTGAAAAGATATTTGGCCTTCTAGCAGTGTGTGGGACTTGTTCTATTAGTCCATCTATACTGACCTCCATCAGGTTGCAAATTGAATATAATATTTTCCTGCATCTAGCTCTGAAAAAATATTTGGCCTTCTAGCAGTGTGTGGGACTTGTTCTATTAGTCCATCTATACTGACCTCCACCGATTTGCAAATTGAATATAATTTTTTTCTGCATCTAGCTCTGAAAAAATATTTGGCCTTCTAGCAGCGTGTGGGACTTGTTCTATTAGTCCATCTCTACTGACCTCCATCAGGTTGCAAATTGAATATAATTTTTTTCTGCATCTACCTCTGAAAAAATATTTGGGCTTCTAGCAGTGTGTGGGACTTGTTCTATTAGTCCCTCTATACTGACCTCCTTCAGGTTGCAAATTGAATATAATATTTTTCTGCATCTAGCTCTGAAAAAATATTTGGCCTTCTTGCAGTGTGTGGGACTTGTTCTATTAGTCCATCTATACTGACCTCCATCACGTTGCAAATTAAATTTTTTTTTTTTATCTGCATCTAGCTCTGAAAAAATATTTGGCCTTCTAGCAGTGTGTGGGACTTGTTCTATTAGTCCATCTATACTGACCTCCATCAGGTTGCAAATTAAAAATAATTTTTACCTGCATCTAGCTGTGAAAAAATATTTGGCCTTCTAGCAGTGTGTGGGATTTGTTCTATTAGTCCATCTATACTAACCTCCATCAGGTTGGAAATTCAAAATAATTTTTATCTGCATCTAGCTCTGAAAAAATATTTGGCCTTCTAGCAGTGTGTGCGACTTGTTGTATTAGTCCATCTCTACTGACCTCCATCAGGTTGCAAATTCAAAATAACTTTTTGTCTGCATCTAGCTCTGAAAAAATATTTGGCCTTCTAGCATTGTGTGGGACTTGTTCGATTAGTCCATCTATACTGACCTCCATCAGGTTGCAAATTAAAAATTATTTTTATCTGCATCTAGCTCTGAAAAAATATTTGGCCTTCTAGCAGTGTGTGGGACTTGTTCTATTAGTCCATCTATACTGACCTCCATCAGGTTGCAAATTCAAAATAATTTTAATCTGCATCTAGCTGTGAAAAAATATTTGGCCTTCTAGCAGTGTGTTGGACTTGTTCTATTAGTCCATATATACTGACCTCCATCAGGTTGCAAATTGAATATAATATTTTCCTGCATCTAGCTCTGAAAAAATATTTGGCCTTCTTGCAGTGTGTGGGACTTGTTCTATTAGTCCATCTATACTGACCTCCATCAGGTTGCAAATTGAACAAAATATTTTTCTGCATCTAGATCTGAAAAAATATTTGGCCTTCTAGCAGTGTGTGGGACTTGTTCTATTAGTCCATCTATACTCACCTGCTTCAGGTTGCAAATTGAATATAATATTTTTCTGCATCTAGCTCTGAAAAAATATTTGGCCTTCTTGCAGTGTGTGGGACTTGTTCTATTACTCCATCTATACTGACCTCCATCACGTTGCAAATTAAAAAATTTTTTTTTATCTGCATCTAGCTCTGAAAAAATATTTGGCCGTCTAGCAGTGTGTGGGACTTGTTCTATTAGTCCATCTATACTGACCTCCATCAGATTGCAAATTAAAAATAATTTTTATCTGCATCTAGCAGTGAAAAAATATTTGGCCTTCTAGCAGTGTGTGGGACTTGTTCTATTAGTCCATCTATACTAACCTCCATCAGGTTGGAAATTCAAAATAATTTTTATCTGCATCTAGCTCTGAAAAAATATTTGGCCTTCTAGCAGTGTGTGGGACTTGTTCTATTAGTCCATCTCTACTGACCTCCATCAGGTTGCAAGTTCAAAATAATTTTTTGTCTGCATCTAGCTGTGAAAAAATATTTGGCCTTCTAGCAGTGTGTGGGACTTGTTCTATTAGTCCATCTATACTGACCTAGATCAGGTTGCAAATTGAATATAATATTTTTCTGCTTCTAGCTCTGAAAAAATATTTGGCCTTCTAGCAGTGTGTGGGGCTTGTTCTATTCGTCCATCTATACTGACCTCCATCACGTTGCAAATTGAATATAATTTTTTTCCGCATCTAGATCTGAAAAAATATTTTGGCTTCTAGCTGTGTGTGGGACTTGTTCTATTAGTCCATCTATACTGACCTCCATCAGGTTGCAAATTGAATATAATATTTTTCTGCATCTAGCTCTGAAAAAATATTTGGCCTTCTAGCAGTGTGTGGGACTTGTTCTATTAGTCCATCTATACTAACCTCCATCAGGTTGGAAATTCAAAATAATTTTTATCTGCATCTAGCTCTGAAAAAATATTTGGCCTTCTAGCAGTGTGTGGGACTTGTTGTATTAGTCCATCTCTACTGACCTCCATTAGGTTGCAAATTCAAAATAATTTTTTGCCTGCATCTAGCTCTGAAAAAATATTTGGCCTTCTAGCATTGTGTGGGACTTGTTCGATTAGTCCATCTATACTGACCTCCATCAGGTTGCAAATTAAAAATTATTTTTATCTGCATCTAGCTCTGAAAAAATATTTGGCCTTCTAGCAGTGTGTGGGACTTGTTCTATTAGTCCATCTATACTGACCTCCATCAGGTTGCAAATTCAAAATAATTTTAATCTGCATCTAGCTGTGAAAAAATATTTGGCCTTCTAGCAGTGTGTTGGACTTGTTCTATTAGTCCATATATACTGACCTCCATCAGGTTGCAAATTGAATATAATATTTTCCTGCATCTAGCTCTGAAAAAATATTTGGCCTTCTTGCAGTGTGTGGGACTTGTTCTATTAGTCCATCTATACTGACCTCCATCAGGTTGCAAATTGAACAAAATATTTTTCTGCATCTAGATCTGAAAAAATATTTGGCCTTCTAGCAGTGTGTGGGACTTGTTCTATTAGTCCATCTATACTCACCTGCTTCAGGTTGCAAATTGAATATAATATTTTTCTGCATCTAGCTCTGAAAAAATATTTGGCCTTCTAGCAGTGTGTGGGACTTGTTCTATTAGTCCATCTATACTGACCTCCATCAGATTGCAAATTAAAAATAATTTTTATCTGCATCTAGCTGTGAAAAAATATTTGGCCTTCTAGCAGTGTGTGGGACTTGTTCTATTAGTCCATCTATACTAACCTCCATCAGGTTGGAAATTCAAAATAATTTTTATCTGCATCTAGCTCTGAAAAAATATTTGGCCTTCTAGCAGTGTGTGGGACTTGTTGTATTAGTCCATCTCTACTGACCTCCATCAGGTTGCAAATTGAACAAAATATTTTTCTGCATCTAGATCTGAAAAAATATTTGGCCTTCTAGCAGTGTGTGGGACTTGTTCTATTAGTCCATCTATACTCACCTGCTTCAGGTTGCAAATTGAATATAATATTTTTCTGCATCTAGCTCTGAAAAAATATTTGGCCTTCTTGCAGTGTGTGGGACTTGTTCTATTAGTCCATCTATACTGACCTCCATCACGTTGCAAATTAAACATTTTTTTTTTATCTGCATCTAGCTCTGAAAAAATATTTGGCCTTCTAGCAGTGTGTGGGACTTGTTCTATTAGTCCATCTATACTGACCTCCATCAGATTGCAAATTAAAAATAATTTTTATCTGCATCTAGCTGTGAAAAAATATTTGGCCTTCTAGCAGTGTGTGGGACTTGTTCTATTAGTCCATCTATACTAACCTCCATCAGGTTGGAAATTCAAAATAATTTTTATCTGCATCTAGCTCTGAAAAAATATTTGGCCTTCTAGCAGTGTGTGGGACTTGTTCTATTAGTCCATCTCTACTGACCTCCATCAGGTTGCAAGTTCAAAATAATTTTTTGTCTGCATCTAGCTGTGAAAAAATATTTGGCCTTCTAGCAGTGTGTGGGAATTGTTCTATTAGTCCATCTATACTGACCTAGATCAGGTTGCAAATTGAATATAATATTTTTCTGCTTCTAGCTCTGAAAAAATATTTGGCCTTCTAGCAGTGTGTGGGGCTTGTTCTATTAGTCCATCTATACTGACCTCCATCACGTTGCAAATTGAATATAATTTTTTTCCGCATCTAGATTTGAAAAAATATTTTGGCTTCTAGCTGTGTGTGGGACTTGTTCTATTAGTCCACCTATACTGACCTCCATCAGGTTGCAAATTGAATATAATATTTTACTGCATCTAGCTCTGAAAAAATATTTGGCCTTCTAGCAGTGTGTGGGACTTGTTCTATTAGTCCATCTATACTGACCTCCATCAGCTTGCAAATTGAATGTACTATTTTTCTGCATCTAGCTCTGAAAAAATATTTGGCCTTCTAGCAGTGTGTGGGACTTGTTCTATTAGTCCATCTATACTGACCTCCATCAGATTGCAAATTAAAAATAATTTTTATCTGCATCTAGCTGTGAAAAAATATTTGGCCTTCTAGCAGTGTGTGGGACTTGTTCTATTAGTCCATCTATACTAACCTCCATCAGGTTGGAAATTCAAAATAATTTTTATCTGCATCTAGCTCTGAAAAAATATTTGGCCTTCTAGCAGTGTGTGGGACTTGTTCTATTAGTCCATCTCTACTGACCTCCATCAGGTTGCAAGTTCAAAATAATTTTTTGTCTGCATCTAGCTGTGAAAAAATATTTGGCCTTCTAGCAGTGTGTGGGAATTGTTCTATTAGTCCATCTATACTGACCTAGATCAGGTTGCAAATTGAATATAATATTTTTCTGCTTCTAGCTCTGAAAAAATATTTGGCCTTCTAGCAGTGTGTGGGGCTTGTTCTATTAGTCCATCTATACTGACCTCCATCACGTTGCAAATTGAATATAATTTTTTTCCGCATCTAGATTTGAAAAAATATTTTGGCTTCTAGCTGTGTGTGGGACTTGTTCTATTAGTCCATCTATACTGACCTCCATCAGGTTGCAAATTGAATATAATATTTTACTGCATCTAGCTCTGAAAAAATATTTGGCCTTCTAGCAGTGTGTGGGACTTGTTCTATTAGTCCATCTATACTGACCTCCATCAGCTTGCAAATTGAATGTACTATTTTTCTGCATCTAGCTCTGAAAAAATATTTGGCCTTCTAGCAGTGTGTGGGACTTGTTCTATTAGTCCATCTATACTGACCTCCATCAGGTTGCAAATTGAATATAATATTTTTCTGCATCTAGCTCTGAAAAAATATTTGGCCTTCTAGCAGTGTGTGGGACTTGTTCTATTACTCCATCTATACTGACCTCCATCACGTTGCAAATTGAATATAATTTTTTTCTGCATCTAGCTCTGAAAAAATATTTGGGCTTCTAGCGGTGTGTGGACTTGTTCTATTAGTCCATCTATTCTGACCTCCATCAGGTTGCAAATTGAATATAAATATTTTTCTGCATCTAACTCTGAAAAAATATTTGGCCTTCTAGCAGTGTGTGGGACTTGTTCTATTAGTCCATCTATACGGACCTCCATCAGGTTGCAAATTCAATAAATTATTTTTCTGCATCTAGTTCTGAAAAAATATTTGGCCTTCTAGCACTGTGTGGGACTTGTTCTATTAGTCCATCTATACTGACCTCCATCAGGTTGAAAATTGAATATAATATTTTTCTGCATCTAGCTCTGAAAAAATATTTGGCCTTCTAGCAGTGTGTGGGACTTGTTCTATTAGTCCATCTATACTGACCTCCATCAGCTTGCAAATTGAATCTACTATTTTTCTGCATCTAGATCTGAAAAAATATTTGGCCTTCTAGCAGTGTGTGGGACTTGTTCTATTAGTCCATCTATACTGACCTCCATCAGGTTGCAAATTAAAAATTATTTTTATCTGCATCTAGCTCTGAAAAAATATTTGGCCTTCTAGCAGTGTGTGGGACTTGTTCTATTAGTCCATCGATACTGACCTCCATCAGGTTGCAAATTCAAAATAATTTTTATCTGCATCTAGCTGTGAAAAGATATTTGGCCTTCTAGCAGTGTGTGGGACTTGTTCTATTAGTCCATCTATACTGACCTCCATCAGGTTGCAAATTGAATATAATATTTTCCTGCATCTAGCTCTGAAAAAATATTTGGCTTTCTAGCAGTGTGTGGGACTTGTTCTATTAGTCCATCTATACTGACCTCCACCGATTTGCAAATTGAATATAATTTTTTTCTGCATCTAGCTCTGAAAAAATATTTGGCCTTCTAGCAGCGTGTGGGACTTGTTCTATTAGTCCATCTCTACTGACCTCCATCAGGTTGCAAATTGAATATAATTTTTTTCTGCATCTACCTCTGAAAAAATATTTGGGCTTCTAGCAGTGTGTGGGACTTGTTCTATTAGTCCATCTATACTGACCTCCTTCAGGTTGCAAATTGAATATAATATTTTTCTGCATCTAGCTCTGAAAAAATATTTGGCCTTCTTGCAGTGTGTGGGACTTGTTCTATTAGTCCATCTATACTGACCTCCATCACGTTGCAAATTAAATTTTTTTTTTTTATCTGCATCTAGCTCTGAAAAAATATTTGGCCTTCTAGCAGTGTGTGTGACTTGTTCTATTAGTCCATCTATACTGACCTCAATCAGGTTGCAAATTAAAAATAATTTTTACCTGCATCTAGCTGTGAAAAAATATTTGGCCTTCTAGCAGTGTGTGGGATTTGTTCTATTAGTCCATCTATACTAACCTCCATCAGGTTGGAAATTCAAAATAATTTTTATCTGCATCTAGCTCTGAAAAAATATTTGGCCTTCTAGCAGTGTGTGGGACTTGTTGTATTAGTCCATCTCTACTGACCTCCATCAGGTTGCAAATTCAAAATAACTTTTTGTCTGCATCTAGCTCTGAAAAAATATTTGGCCTTCTAGCAGTGTGTGGGACTTGTTCTATTAGTCCATCTATACTGACCTCCATCAGGTTGCAAATTAAAAATTATTTTTATCTGCATCTAGCTCTTTAAAAATATTTGGCCTTCTAGCAGTGTGTGGGACTTGTTCTATTAGTCCATCTATACTGACCTCCATCAGGTTGCAAATTCAAAATAATTTTAATCTGCATCTAGCTGTGAAAAAATATTTGGCCTTCTAGCAGTGTGTTGGACTTGTTCTATTAGTCCATATATACTGACCTCCATCAGGTTGCAAATTGAATATAATATTTTCCTGCATCTAGCTCTGAAAAAATATTTGGCCTTCTTGCAGTGTGTGGGACTTGTTCTATTAGTCCATCTATACTGACCTCCATCAGGTTGCAAATTGAACAAAATATTTTTCTGCATCTAGATCTGAAAAAATATTTGGCCTTCTAGCAGTGTGTGGGACTTGTTCTATTAGTCCATCTATACTCACCTGCTTCAGGTTGCAAATTGAATATAATATTTTTCTGCATCTAGCTCTGAAAAAATATTTGGCCTTCTTGCAGTGTGTGGGACTTGTTCTATTACTCCATCTATACTGACCTCCATCACGTTGCAAATTAAAAAATTTTTTTTTATCTGCATCTAGCTCTGAAAAAATATTTGGCCGTCTAGCAGTGTGTGGGACTTGTTCTATTAGTCCATCTATACTGACCTCCATCAGATTGCAAATTAAAAATAATTTTTATCTGCATCTAGCAGTGAAAAAATATTTGGCCTTCTAGCAGTGTGTGGGACTTGTTCTATTAGTCCATCTATACTAACCTCCATCAGGTTGGAAATTCAAAATAATTTTTATCTGCATCTAGCTCTGAAAAAATATTTGGTCTTCTAGCAGTGTGTGGGACTTCTTCTATTAGTCCATCTCTACTGACCTCCATCAGGTTGCAAGTTCAAAATAATTTTTTGTCTGCATCTAGCTGTGAAAAAATATTTGGCCTTCTAGCAGTGTGTGGGACTTGTTCTATTAGTCCATCTATACTGACCTAGATCAGGTTGCAAATTGAATATAATATTTTTCTGCTTCTAGCTCTGAAAAAATATTTGGCCTTCTAGCAGTGTGTGGGGCTTGTTCTATTAGTCCATCTATACTGACCTCCATCACGTTGCAAATTGAATATAATTTTTTTCCGCATCTAGATCTGAAAAAATATTTTGGCTTCTAGCTGTGTGTGGGACTTGTTCTATTAGTCCATCTATACTGACCTCCATCAGGTTGCAAATTGAATATAATATTTTTCTGCATCTAGCTCTGAAAAAATATTTGGCCTTCTAGCAGTGTGTGGGACTTGTTCTATTAGTCCATCTATACTAACCTCCATCAGGTTGGAAATTCAAAATAATTTTTATCTGCATCTAGCTCTGAAAAAATATTTGGCCTTCTAGCAGTGTGTGGGACTTGTTGTATTAGTCCATCTCTACTGACCTCCATTAGGTTGCAAATTCAAAATAATTTTTTGTCTGCATCTAGCTCTGAAAAAATATTTGGCCTTCTAGCATTGTGTGGGACTTGTTCGATTAGTCCATCTATACTGACCTCCATCAGGTTGCAAATTAAAAATTATTTTTATCTGCATCTAGCTCTGAAAAAATATTTGGCCTTCTAGCAGTGTGTGGGACTTGTTCTATTAGTCCATCTATACTGACCTCCATCAGGTTGCAAATTCAAAATAATTTTAATCTGCATCTAGCTGTGAAAAAATATTTGGCCTTCTAGCAGTGTGTTGGACTTGTTCTATTAGTCCATATATACTGACCTCCATCAGGTTGCAAATTGAATATAATATTTTCCTGCATCTAGCTCTGAAAAAATATTTGGCCTTCTTGCAGTGTGTGGGACTTGTTCTATTAGTCCATCTATACTGACCTCCATCAGGTTGCAAATTGAACAAAATATTTTTCTGCATCTAGATCTGAAAAAATATTTGGCCTTCTAGCAGTGTGTCTGACTTGTTCTATTAGTCCATCTATACTCACCTGCTTCAGGTTGCAAATTGAATATAATATTTTTCTGCATCTAGCTCTGAAAAAATATTTGGCCTTCTTGCAGTGTGTGGGACTTGTTCTATTACTCCATCTATACTGACCTCCATCACGTTGCAAATTAAAAAAATTTTTTTTATCTGCATCTAGCTCTGAAAAAATATTTGGCCTTCTAGCAGTGTGTGGGACTTGTTCTATTAGTCCATCTATACTGACCTCCATCAGATTGCAAATTAAAAATAATTTTTATCTGCATCTAGCTGTGAAAAAATATTTGGCCTTCTAGCAGTGTGTGGGACTTTTTCTATTAGTCCATCTATACTAACCTCCATCAGGTTGGAAATTCAAAATAATTTTTATCTGCATCTAGCTCTGAAAAAATATTTGGCCTTCTAGCAGTGTGTGGGACTTGTTGTATTAGTCCATCTCTACTGACCTCCATCAGGTTGCAAGTTCAAAATAATTTTTTGTCTGCATCTAGCTGTGAAAAAATATTTGGCCTTCTAGCAGTGTGTGGGACTTGTTCTATTAGTCCATCTATACTGACCTAGATCAGGTTGCAAATTGAATATAATATTTTTCTGCTTCTAGCTCTGAAAAAATATTTGGCCTTCTAGCAGTGTGTGGGGCTTGTTCTATTAGTCCATCTATACTGACCTCCATCACGTTGCAAATTGAATATAATTTTTTTCCGCATCTAGATCTGAAAAAATATTTTGGCTTCTAGCTGTGTGTGGGACTTGTTCTATTAGTCCATCTATACTGACCTCCATCAGGTTGCAAATTGAATATAATATTTTTCTGCATCTAGCTCTGAAAAAATATTTGGCCTTCTAGCAGTGTGTGGTACTTGTTCTATTAGTCCATCTCTACTGACCTCCATCAGGTTGCAAGTTCAAAATAATTTTTTGTCTGCATCTAGCTGTGAAAAAATATTTGGCCTTCTAGCAGTGTGTGGGACTTGTTCTATTAGTCCATCTATACTGACCTAGATCAGGTTGCAAATTGAATATAATATTTTTCTGCTTCTAGCTCTGAAAAAATATTTGGCCTTCTAGCAGTGTGTGGGGATTGTTCTATTAGTCCATCTATACTGACCTCCATCACGTTGCAAATTGAATATAATTTTTTTCCGCATCTAGATCTGAAAAAATATTTTGGCTTCTAGCTGTGTGTGGGACTTGTTCTATTAGTCCATCTATACTGACCTCCATCAGGTTGCAAATTGAATATAATATTTTTCTGCATCTAGCTCTGAAAAAATATTTGGCCTTCTAGCAGTGTGTGGGACTTGTTCTATTAGTCCATCTATACTGACCTCCATCAGCTTGCAAATTGAATGTACTATTTTTCTGCATCTAGCTCTGAAAAAATATTTGGCCTTCTAGCAGTGTGTGGGACTTGTTCTATTAGTCCATCTATACTGACCTCCATCAGGTTGCAAATTGAATATAATATTTTTTTGCATCTAGCTCTGAAAAAATATTTGGCCTTCTAGCAGTGTGTGGGACTTGTTCTATTAGTCCATCTATACTGACCTCCATCAGGTTGCAAATTGAACAAAATATTTTTCTGCATCTAGATCTGAAAAAATATTTGGCCTTCTAGCAGTGTGTGGGACTTGTTCTATTAGTCCATCTATACTCACCTGCTTCAGGTTGCAAATTGAATATAATATTTTTCTGCATCTAGCTCTGAAAAAATATTTGGCCTTCTTGCAGTGTGTGGGACTTGTTCTATTACTCCATCTATACTGACCTCCATCACGTTGCAAATTAAAAAATTTTTTTTTATCTGCATCTAGCTCTGAAAAAATATTTGGCCTTCTAGCAGTGTGTGGGACTTGTTCTATTAGTCCATCTATACTGACCTCCATCAGATTGCAAATTAAAAATAATTTTTATCTGCATCTGGCTGTGAAAAAATATTTGGCCTTCTAGCAGTGTGTGGGACTTGTTCTATTAGTCCATCTCTACTGACCTCCATCAGGTTGCAAGTTCAAAATAATTTTTTGTCTGCATCTAGCTGTGAAAAAATATTTGGCCTTCTAGCAGTGTGTGGGACTTGTTCTATTAGTCCATCTATACTGACGTAGATCAGGTTGCAAATTGAATATAATATTTTTCTGCTTCTAGCTCTGAAAAAATATTTGGCCTTCTAGCAGTGTGTGGGGCTTGTTCTATTAGTCCATCTATACTGACCTCCATCACGTTGCAAATTGAATATAATTTTTTTCCGCATCTAGATCTGAAAAAATATTTTGGCTTCTAGCTGTGTGTGGGACTTGTTCTATTAGTCCATCTATACTGACCTCCATCAGGTTGCAAATTGAATATAATATTTTTCTGCATCTAGCTCTGAAAAAATATTTGGCCTTCTAGCAGTGTGTGGGACTTGTTCTATTAGTCCATCTATACTGACCTCCATCAGCTTGCAAATTGAATGTACTATTTTTCTGCATCTAGCTCTGAAAAAATATTTGGCCTTCTAGCAGTGTGTGGGACTTGTTCTATTAGTCCATCTATACTGACCTCCATCAGGTTGCAAATTGAATATAATATTTTTCTGCATCTAGCTCTGAAAAAATATTTGGCCTTCTAGCAGTGTGTGGGACTTGTTCTATTAGTCCATCTATACTGACCTCCATCACGTTGCAAATTGAATATAATTTTTTTCTGCATCTAGCTCTGAAAAAATATTTGGGCTTCTAGCGGTGTGTGGGACTTGTTCTATTAGTCCATCTATACTGACCTCCATCAGGTTGCAAATTGAATATAATATTTTTCTGCATCTAACTCTGAAAAAATATTTGGCCTTCTAGCAGTGTGTGGGACTTGTTCTATTAGTCCATCTATACTGACCTCCATCAGGTTGCAAATTCAATAAATTATTTTTCTGCATCTAGTTCTGAAAAAATATTTGGCCTTCTAGCACTGTGTGGGACTTGTTCTATTAGTCCATCTATACTGACCTCCATCAGGTTGAAAATTGAATATAATATTTTTCTGCATCTAGCTCTGAAAAAATATTTGGCCTTCTAGCAGTGTGTGGGACTTGTTCTATTAGTCCATCTATACTGACCTCCATCAGCTTGCAAATTGAATCTACTATTTTTCTGCATCTAGCTCTGAAAAAATATTTGGCCTTCTAGCAGTGTGTGGGACTTGTTCTATTAGTCCATCTATACTGACCTCCATCAGGTTGCAAATTGAATATAATATTTTTCTGCATCTAGCTCTGAAAAAATATTTGGCCTTCTAGCAGTGTGTGGGACTTGTTCTATTAGACCATCTATACTGACCTCCATCAGGCTGCAAATTGAATATAATATTTTTCTGCATCTAGCTCTGAAAAAATATTTGGCCTTCTAGCAGTGTGTGGGACTTGCTCTATTAGTCCATCTATACTGACCTCCATCAGCTTGCAAATTGAATGTACTATTTTTCTGCATCTAGCTCTGAAAAAATATTTGGCCTTCTAGCAGTGTGTGGGACTTGTTCTATTAGTCCATCTATACTGACCTCCATCAGGTTGCAAATTGAATATAATATTTTTCTGCATCTAGCTCTGAAAACATATTTGGCCTTCTAGCAGTGTGTGGGACTTGTTCTATTAGTCCATCTATACTGACCTCCATCGGGTTGCAAATTGAATGTACTATTTTTCTGCATCTAGCATTGAAAAAATATTTGGCCTTCTAGCAGTGTGTGGGACTTGTTCTATTAGTCCATCTATACTGACCTCCATCAGGTTGCAAATTGAATATATTATTTTTCTGCATCTAGCTCTGAAAAAATATTTGGCCTTCTAGCAGTGTGTGGGACTTGTTCTATTAGTCCATCTATACTTACCTCCATCAGGTTGAAAATTGAATATAATATTTTTCTGCATCTAGCTCTGAAAAAATATTTGGCCTTCTAGCAGTGTGTGGGACTTGTTCTATTTGTCCATCTATACTGACCTCCATCAGCTTGCAAATTGAATGTACTATTTTTCTGCATCTAGCTCTGAAAAAATATTTGGCCTTCTAGCAGTGTGTGGGACTTGATCTATTAGTCCATCTATACTGACCTCCATCAGGTTGCAAATTGAATATAATATTTTTCTGCATCTAGCTCTGAAAAATATTTGGCCTTCTAGCAGTGTGTGGGACTTGTTCTATTAGTCCATCTATACTGACCTCCATCAGGTTGCAAATTGAATATAATTTTTTTCTGCATCTAGCTCTGAAAAAATATTTGGGCTTCTAGCGGTGTGTGGGACTTGTTCTATTAGTCCATCTATACTGACCTCCATCAGGTTGCAAATTGAATATAATATTTTTCTGCATCTAGCTCTGAGAAAATATTTGTCCTTCTAGCAGTGTGTGGGACTTGTTCTATTAGTCCATCTATACTGACCTCCATCAGGTTGCAAATTGAATATAATTTTTTTCTGCATCTAGCTCTGAAAAAATATTTGGGCTTCTAGCTGTGTGTGGGACTTGTTCTATTAGTCCATCTATACTGACCTCCATCAGGTTGCAAATTGAATATAATATTTTTCTGCATCTAGCTCTGAAAAAATATTTGGCCTTCTAGCTGTGTGTGGGACTTGTTCTATTAGTCCATCTATACTGACCTCCATCAGCTTGCAAATTGAATGTACTATTTTTCTGCATCTAGCATTGAAAAAATATTTGGCATTCTAGCAGTGTGTGGGACTTGTTCTATTAGTCCATCTATACTGACCTCCATCAGCTTGCAAATTGAATATAATATTTTTCTGCATCTAGCTCTGAAAAAATATTTGGCCTTCTAGCAGTGTGTGGGACTCGTTCTATTAGTCCATCTATACTGACCTCCATCACGTTGCAAATTGAATATAATTTTTTTCTGCATCTAGCTCTGAAAAAATATTTGGGCTTCTAGCTGTGTGTGGGACTTGTTCTATTAGTCCATCTATACTGACCTCCATCACGCTGCAAATTGAATATAATTTTTTTCTGCATCTAGCTCTGAAAAAATATTTGGGCTTCTAGCTGTGTGTGGGACTTGTTCTATTAGTCCATCTATACTGACCTCCATCAGGATGCAAATTGAATATAATATTTTTCTGCATCTAGCTCTGAAAAAATATTTGGCCTTCTAGCAGTGTGTGGGATTTCTTCTATTAGTCCATCTATACTGACCTCCATCAGCTTGCAAATTGAATGTACTATTTTTCTGCATATAGCTCTGAAAAAATATTTGGCCTTCTAGCAGTGTGTGGGACTTGTTCTATTAGTCCATCTATACTGACCTCCATCAGGTTGCAAATTGAATATAATATTTTTCTGCATCTAGCTCTGAAAAAATATTTGGCCTTCTAGCAGTGTGTGGGACTTGTTCTATTAGTCAATCTATACTGACCTCCATCACGTTGCAAATTGAATATAATTTTTTTCTGCATCTAGAACTGAAAAAATATTTGGGCTTTTAGCGGTGTGTTTGACTTGTTCTATTAGTCCATCTATACTGACCTCCATCAGGTTGCAAATTGAATATAATATTTTTCTGCATCTAGCTCTGAAAAAATATTTGTCCTTCTAGCAGTGTGTGGGACTTGTTCTATTAGAACATCTATACTGACCTCCATCAGGTTGCAAATTGAATATATTATTTTTCTGCATCTAGCTCTGAAAAAATAATTGGCCTTCTAGCAGTGTGTGGGACTTGTTCTATTAGTCCATCTATACTGACCTCCATCAGGTTGCAATTTGAATATAATATTTTACTGCATCTAGCTCTGAAAAAATATTTGGCCTTCTAGCAGTGTGTGGGACTTGTTCTATTAGTCCATCTATACTGACCTCCATCAGGTTGCAAATTGAAAATAATATTTTTGTGCATCTAGCTCTGAAAAAATATTTGGCCTTCTAGCAGTGTGTGGGACTTGTTCTATTAGTCCATCTATACTGACCTCCATCACATTGCAAATTGAATATAATTTTTTTCTGCATCTAGCTCTGAAAAAATATTTGGGCTTCTAGCAGTGTGTGGGACTTGTTCTATTAGTCCATCTATACTGACCTCCATCAGGTTGCAAATTGAATATAATATTTTTCTGCATCTAGCTCTGAAAAAATATTTGGGCTTCTAGCGGTGTGTGGGACTTGTTCTATTAGTCCATCTATACTGACCTCCATCAGGTTGCAAAATGAATATAATATTTTTCTGCATTTAACTCTGAAAAAATATTTGGCCTTCTAGCAGTGTGTGGGACTTGTTCTATTAGTTCATCTATACTGACCTCCATCAGGTTGCAAATTGAATATATTATTTTTCTGCATCTAGCTCTGAAAAAATATTTGGCCTTCTAGCAGTGTGTGGGACTTGTTCTATTAGTCCATCTATACTGACCTCCATCAGGTTGAAAATTGAATATAATATTTTTCTGCATCTAGCTCTGAAAAAATATTTGGCCTTCTAGCAGTGTGTGGGACTTGTTCTATTAGTTCATCTATACTGACCTCCATCAGGTTGCAAATTGAATATATTATTTTTCTGCATCTAGCTCTGAAAAAATATTTGGCCTTCTAGCAGTGTGTGGGACTTGTTCTATTAGTCCATCTATACTGACCTCCATCAGGTTGAAAATTGAATATAATATTTTTCTGCATCTAGCTCTGAAAAAATATTTGGCCTTCTAGCAGTGTGTGGGACTTGTTCTATTAGTCTATCTATACTGACCTCCATCAGCTTGCAAATTGAATGTACTATTTTTCTGCATCTAGCTCTGAAAAAATATTTGGCCTTCTAGCAGTGTGTGGGACTTGTTCTATTAGTCCATCTATACTGACCTCCATCAGGTTGCAAATTGAGAATAATATTTTTGTGCATCTAGCTCTGAAAAAATATTTGGCCTTCTAGCAGTGTGTGGGACTTGTTCTATTAGTCCATCTATACTGACCTCCATCACATTGCAAATTGAATATAATTTTTTTCTGCATCTAGCTCTGAAAAAATATTTGGGCTTCTAGCAGTGTGTGGGACTTGTTCTATTAGTCCATCTATACTGACCTCCATCAGGTTGCAAATTGAATATAATATTTTTCTGCATCTAGCTCTGAAAAAATATTTGGGCTTCTAGCGGTGTGTGGGACTTGTTCTATTAGTCCATCTATACTGACCTCCATCAGGTTGCAAAATGAATATAATATTTTTCTGCATTTAACTCTGAAAAAATATTTGGCCTTCTAGCAGTGTGTGGGACTTGTTCTATTAGTTCATCTATACTGACCTCCATCAGGTTGCAAATTGAATATATTATTTTTCTGCATCTAGCTCTGAAAAAATATTTGGCCTTCTAGCAGTGTGTGGGACTTGTTCTATTAGTCCATCTATACTGACCTCCATCAGGTTGAAAATTGAATATAATATTTTTCTGCATCTAGCTCTGAAAAAATATTTGGCCTTCTAGCAGTGTGTGGGACTTGTTCTATTAGTCCATCTATACTGACCTCCATCAGCTTGCAAATTGAATGTACTATTTTTCTGCATCTAGCTCTGAAAAAATATTTGGCCTTCTAGCAGTGTGTGGGTCTTGTTCTATTAGTCCATCTATACTGACCTCCATCAGGTTGCAAATTGAATATAATATTTTTCTGCATCTAGCTCTGAAAAAATATTTGGCCTTCTAGCAGTGTGTGGGACTTGTTCTATTAGTCCATCTATACTGACCTCCATCAGGTTGCAAATTGAATATAATTTTTTTCTGTATCTAGCTCTGAAAAAATATTTGGGCTTCTAGCGGTGTGTGAGACTTGTTCTATTAGTCCATCTATACTGACCTCCATCAGGTTGCAAATTGAATATAATATTTTTCTGCATCTAGCTCTGAGAAAATATTTGTCCTTCTAGCAGAGTGTGGGACTTGTTCTATTAGTCCATCTATACTGACCTCCATCAGGTTGCAAATTGAATATAATTTTTTTCTGCATCTAGCTCTGAAAAAATATTTGGGCTTCTAGCTGTGTGTGGGACTTGTTCTATTAGTCCATCTATACTGACCTCCATCAGGTTGCAAATTGAATATAATATTTTTCTGCATCTAGCTCTGAAAAAATATTTGGCCTTCTAGCAGTGTGTGGGACTTGTTATATTAGTCCATCTATACTGACCTCCATCAGCTTGCAAATTGAATGTACTATTTTTCTGCATCTAGCATTGAAAAAATATTTGGCATTCTAGCAGTGTGTGGGACTTGTTCTATTAGTCCATCTATACTGACCTCCATCAGCTTGCAAATTGAATATAATATTTTTCTGCATCTAGCTCTGAAAAAATATTTGGCCTTCTAGCAGTGTGTGGGACTCGTTCTATTAGTCCATCTATACTGACCTCCATCACGTTGCAAATTGAATATAATTTTTTTCTGCATCTAGCTCTGAAAAAATATTTGGGCTTCTAGCTGTGTGTGGGACTTGTTCTATTAGTCCATCTATACTGACCTCCATCACGCTGCAAATTGAATATAATTTTTTTCTGCATCTAGCTCTGAAAAAATATTTGGGCTTCTAGCGGTGTGTGGGACTTGTTCTATTAGTCCATCTATACTGACCTCCATCAGGTTGCAAAATGAATATAATATTTTTCTGCATTTAACTCTGAAAAAATATTTGGCCTTCTAGCAGTGTGTGGGACTTGTTCTATTAGTTCATCTATACTGACCTCCATCAGGTTGCAAATTGAATATATTATTTTTCTGCATCTAGCTCTGAAAAAATATTTGGCCTTCTAGCAGTGTGTGGGACTTGTTCTATTAGTCCATCTATACTGACCTCCATCAGGTTGAAAATTGAATATAATATTTTTCTGCATCTAGCTCTGAAAAAATATTTGGCCTTCTAGCAGTGTGTGGGACTTGTTCTATTAGTCCATCTATACTGACCTCCATCAGCTTGCAAATTGAATGTACTATTTTTCTGCATCTAGCTCTGAAAAAATATTTGGCCTTCTAGCAGTGTGTGGGACTTGTTCTATTAGTCCATCTATACTGACCTCCATCAGGTTGCAAATTGAATATAATATTTTTCTGCATCTAGCTCTGAAAAAATATTTGGCCTTCTAGCAGTGTGTGGGACTTGTTCTATTAGTCCATCTATACTGACCTCCATCAGGTTGCAAATTGAATATAATTTTTTTCTGCATCTAGCTCTGAAAAAATATTTGGGCTTCTAGCGGTGTGTGAGACTTGTTCTATTAGTCCATCTATACTGACCTCCATCAGGTTGCAAATTGAATATAATATTTTTCTGCATCTAGCTCTGAGAAAATATTTGTCCTTCTAGCAGAGTGTGGGACTTGTTCTATTAGTCCATCTATACTGACCTCCATCAGGTTGCAAATTGAATATAATTTTTTTCTGCATCTAGCTCTGAAAAAATATTTGGGCTTCTAGCTGTGTGTGGGACTTGTTCTATTAGTCCATCTATACTGACCTCCATCAGGTTGCAAATTGAATATAATATTTTTCTGCATCTAGCTCTGAAAAAATATTTGGCCTTCTAGCAGTGTGTGGGACTTGTTATATTAGTCCATCTATACTGACCTCCATCAGCTTGCAAATTGAATGTACTATTTTTCTGCATCTAGCATTGAAAAAATATTTGGCATTCTAGCAGTGTGTGGGACTTGTTCTATTAGTCCATCTATACTGACCTCCATCAGCTTGCAAATTGAATATAATATTTTTCTGCATCTAGCTCTGAAAAAATATTTGGCCTTCTAGCAGTGTGTGGGACTCGTTCTATTAGTCCATCTATACTGACCTCCATCACGTTGCAAATTGAATATAATTTTTTTCTGCATCTAGCTCTGAAAAAATATTTGGGCTTCTAGCTGTGTGTGGGACTTGTTCTATTAGTCCATCTATACTGACCTCCATCACGCTGCAAATTGAATATAATTTTTTTCTGCATCTAGCTCTGAAAAAATATTTGGGCTTCTAGCTGTGTGTGGGACTTGTTCTATTAGTCCATCTATACTGACCTCCATCAGGTTGCAAATTGAATATAATATTTTTCTGCATCTAGCTCTGAAAAAATATTTGGCCTTCTAGCAGTGTGTGGGACTTCTTCTATTAGTCCATCTATACTGACCTCCATCAGCTTGCAAATTGAATGTACTATTTTTCTGCATATAGCTCTGAAAAAATATTTGGCCTTCTAGCAGTGTGTGGGACTTGTTCTATTAGTCCATCTATACTGACCTCCATCAGGTTGCAAATTGAATATAATATTTTTCTGCATCTAGCTCTGAAAAAATATTTGGCCTTCTAGCAGTGCGTGGGACTTGTTCTATTAGTCCATCTATACTGACCTCCATCACGTTGCAAATTGAATATAATTTTTTTCTGCATCTAGAACTGAAAAAATATTTGGGCTTCTAGCGGTGTGTTTGACTTGTTCTATTAGTCCATCTATACTGACCTCCATCAGGTTGCAAATTGAATATAATATTTTTCTGCATCTAGCTCTGAAAAAATATTTGTCCTTCTAGCAGTGTGTGGGACTTGTTCTAATAGAACATCTATACTGACCTCCATCAGGTTGCAAATTGAATATATTATTTTTCTGCATCTAGCTCTGAAAAAATATTTGGCCTTCTAGCAGTGTGTGGGACTTGTTCTATTAGTCCATCTATACTGACCTAGATCAGGTTGCAAATTGAATATAATATTTTTCTGCTTCTAGCTCTGAAAAAATATTTGGCCTTCTAGCAGTGTGTGGGGCTTGTTCTATTAGTCCATCTAAACTGACCTCCATCACGTTGCAAATTGAATATAATTTTTTTCCGCATCTAGATCTGAAAAAATATTTTGGCTTCTAGCTGTGTGTGGGACTTGTTCTATTAGTCCATCTATACTGACCTCCATCAGGTTGCAAATTGAATATAATATTTTTCTGCATCTAGCTCTGAAAAAATATTTGGCCTTCTAGCAGTGTGTGGGACTTGTTCTATTAGTCCATCTATACTAACCTCCATCAGGTTGGAAATTCAAAATAATTTTTATCTGCATCTAGCTCTGAAAAAATATTTGGCCTTCTAGCAGTGTGTGGGACTTGTTGTATTAGTCCATCTCTACTGACCTCCATTAGGTTGCAAATTCAAAATAATTTTTTGTCTGCATCTAGCTCTGAAAAAATATTTGGCCTTCTAGCATTGTGTGGGACTTGTTCGATTAGTCCATCTATACTGACCTCCATCAGGTTGCAAATTCAAAATAATTTTAATCTGCATCTAGCTGTGAAAAAATATTTGGCCTTCTAGCAGTGTGTTGGACTTGTTCTATTAGTCCATATATACTGACCTCCATCAGGTTGCAAATTGAATATAATATTTTCCTGCATCTAGCTCTGAAAAAATATTTGGCCTTCTTGCAGTGTGTGGGACTTGTTCTATTAGTCCATCTATACTGACCTCCATCAGGTTGCAAATTGAACAAAATATTTTTCTGCATCTAGATCTGAAAAAATATTTGGCCTTCTAGCAGTGTGTGGGACTTGTTCTATTAGTCCATCTATACTCACCTGCTTCAGGTTGCAAATTGAATATAATATTTTTCTGCATCTAGCTCTGAAAAAATATTTGGCCTTCTTGCAGTGTGTGGGACTTGTTCTATTACTCCATCTATACTGACCTCCATCACGTTGCAAATTAAAAAAATTTTTTTTATCTGCATCTAGCTCTGAAAAAATATTTGGCCTTCTAGCAGTGTGTGGGACTTGTTCTATTAGTCCATCTATACTGACCTCCATCAGGTTGCAAATTGAATATAATATTTTTCTGCATCTAGCTCTGAAAAAATATTTGGCCTTCTAGCAGTGTGTGGGACTTGTTCTATTAGTCAATCTATACTGACCTCCATCACGTTGCAAATTGAATATAATTTTTTTCTGCATCTAGAACTGAAAAAATATGTGGGATTTTAGCGGTGTGTTTGACTTGTTCTATTAGTCCATCTATACTGACCTCCATCAGGTTGCAAATTGAATATAATATTTTTCTGCATCTAGCTCTGAAAAAATATTTGTCCTTCTAGCAGTGTGTGAGACTTGTTCTATTAGAACATCTATACTGACCTCCATCAGGTTGCAAATTGAATATATTATTTTTCTGCATCTAGCTCTGAAAAAATAATTGGCCTTCTAGCAGTGTGTGGGACTTGTTCTATTAGTCCATCTATACTGACCTCCATCAGGTTGCAATTTGAATATAATATTTTACTGCATCTAGCTCTGAAAAAATATTTGGCCTTCTAGCAGTGTGTGGGACTTGTTCTATTAGTCCATCTATACTGACCTCCATCAGGTTGCAAATTGAGAATAATATTTTTGTGCATCTAGCTCTGAAAAAATATTTGGCCTTCTAGCAGTGTGTGGGACTTGTTCTATTAGTCCATCTATACTGACCTCCATCACATTGCAAATTGAATATAATTTTTTTCTGCATCTAGCTCTGAAAAAATATTTGGGCTTCTAGCAGTGTGTGGGACTTGTTCTATTAGTCCATCTATACTGACCTCCATCAGGTTGCAAATTGAATATAATATTTTTCTGCATCTAGCTCTGAAAAAATATTTGGGCTTCTAGCGGTGTGTGGGACTTGTTCTATTAGTCCATCTATACTGACCTCCATCAGGTTGCAAAATGAATATAATATTTTTCTGCATTTAACTCTGAAAAAATATTTGGCCTTCTAGCAGTGTGTGGGACTTGTTCTATTAGTTCATCTATACTGACCTCCATCAGGTTGCAAATTGAATATATTATTTTTCTGCATCTAGCTCTGAAAAAATATTTGGCCTTCTAGCAGTGTGTGGGACTTGTTCTATTAGTCCATCTATACTGACCTCCATCAGGTTGAAAATTGAATATAATATTTTTCTGCATCTAGCTCTGAAAAAATATTTGGCCTTCTAGCAGTGTGTGGGACTTGTTCTATTAGTCCATCTATACTGACCTCCATCAGCTTGCAAATTGAATGTACTATTTTTCTGCATCTAGCTCTGAAAAAATATTTGGCCTTCTAGCAGTGTGTGGGACTTGTTCTATTAGTCCATCTATACTGACCTCCATCAGGTTGCAAATTGAATATAATATTTTTCTGCATCTAGCTCTGAAAAAATATTTGGCCTTCTAGCAGTGTGTGGGACTTGTTCTATTAGTCCATCTATACTGACCTCCATCAGGTTGCAAATTGAATATAATTTTTTTCTGCATCTAGCTCTGAAAAAATATTTGGGCTTCTAGCGGTGTGTGAGACTTGTTCTATTAGTCCATCTATACTGACCTCCATCAGGTTGCAAATTGAATATAATATTTTTCTGCATCTAGCTCTGAGAAAATATTTGTCCTTCTAGCAGAGTGTGGGACTTGTTCTATTAGTCCATCTATACTGACCTCCATCAGGTTGCAAATTGAATATAATTTTTTTCTGCATCTAGCTCTGAAAAAATATTTGGGCTTCTAGCTGTGTGTGGGACTTGTTCTATTAGTCCATCTATACTGACCTCCATCAGGTTGCAAATTGAATATAATATTTTTCTGCATCTAGCTCTGAAAAAATATTTGGCCTTCTAGCAGTGTGTGGGACTTGTTCTATTAGTCCATCTATACTGACCTCCATCAGCTTGCAAATTGAATGTACTATTTTTCTGCATCTAGCATTGAAAAAATATTTGGCATTCTAGCAGTGTGTGGGACTTGTTCTATTAGTCCATCTATACTGACCTCCATCAGCTTGCAAATTGAATATAATATTTTTCTGCATCTAGCTCTGAAAAAATATTTGGCCTTCTAGCAGTGTGTGGGACTCGTTCTATTAGTCCATCTATACTGACCTCCATCACGTTGCAAATTGAATATAATTTTTTTCTGCATCTAGCTCTGAAAAAATATTTGGGCTTCTAGCTGTGTGTGGGACTTGTTCTATTAGTCCATCTATACTGACCTCCATCACGCTGCAAATTGAATATAATTTTTTTCTGCATCTAGCTCTGAAAAAATATTTGGGCTTCTAGCTGTGTGTGGGACTTGTTCTATTAGTCCATCTATACTGACCTCCATCAGGTTGCAAATTGAATATAATATTTTTCTGCATCTAGCTCTGAAAAAATATTTGGCCTTCTAGCAGTGTGTGGGACTTCTTCTATTAGTCCATCTATACTGACCTCCATCAGCTTGCAAATTGAATGTACTATTTTTCTGCATATAGCTCTGAAAAAATATTTGGCCATCTAGCAGTGTGTGGGACTTGTTCTATTAGTCCATCTATACTGACCTCCATCAGGTTGCAAATTGAATATAATATTTTTCTGCATCTAGCTCTGAAAAAATATTTGGCCTTCTAGCAGTGTGTGGGACTTGTTCTATTAGTCCATCTATACTGACCTCCATCACGTTGCAAATTGAATATAATTTTTTTCTGCATCTAGAACTGAAAAAATATTTGGGCTTCTAGCGGTGTGTTTGACTTGTTCTATTAGTCCATCTATACTGACCTCCATCAGGTTGCAAATTGAATATAATATTTTTCTGCATCTAGCTCTGAAAAAATATTTGTCCTTCTAGCAGTGTGTGGGACTTGTTCTATTAGAACATCTATACTGACCTCCATCAGGTTGCAAATTGAATATATTATTTTTCTGCATCTAGCTCTGAAAAAATATTTGGCCTTCTAGCAGTGTGTGGGACTTGTTCTATTAGTCCATCTATACTGACCTAGATCAGGTTGCAAATTGAATATAATATTTTTCTGCTTCTAGCTCTGAAAAAATATTTGGCCTTCTAGCAGTGTGTGGGGCTTGTTCTATTAGTCCATCTAAACTGACCTCCATCACGTTGCAAATTGAATATAATTTTTTTCCGCATCTAGATCTGAAAAAATATTTTGGCTTCTAGCTGTGTGTGGGACTTGTTCTATTAGTCCATCTATACTGACCTCCATCAGGTTGCAAATTGAATATAATATTTTTCTGCATCTAGCTCTGAAAAAATATTTGGCCTTCTAGCAGTGTGTGGGACTTGTTCTATTAGTCCATCTATACTAACCTCCATCAGGTTGGAAATTCAAAATAATTTTTATCTGCATCTAGCTCTGAAAAAATATTTGGCCTTCTAGCAGTGTGTGGGACTTGTTGTATTAGTCCATCTCTACTGACCTCCATTAGGTTGCAAATTCAAAATAATTTTTTGTCTGCATCTAGCTCTGAAAAAATATTTGGCCTTCTAGCATTGTGTGGGACTTGTTCGATTAGTCCATCTATACTGACCTCCATCAGGTTGCAAATTAAAAATTATTTTTATCTGAATCTAGCTCTGAAAAAATATTTGGCCTTCTAGCAGTGTGTGGGACTTGTTCTATTAGTCCATCTATACTGACCTCCATCAGGTTGCAAATTCAAAATAATTTTAATCTGCATCTAGCTGTGAAAAAATATTTGGCCTTCTAGCAGTGTGTTGGACTTGTTCTATTAGTCCATATATACTGACCTCCATCAGGTTGCAAATTGAATATAATATTTTCCTGCATCTAGCTCTGAAAAAATATTTGGCCTTCTTGCAGTGTGTGGGACTTGTTCTATTAGTCCATCTATACTGACCTCCATCAGGTTGCAAATTGAACAAAATATTTTTCTGCATCTAGATCTGAAAAAATATTTGGCCTTCTAGCAGTGTGTGGGACTTGTTCTATTAGTCCATCTATACTCACCTGCTTCAGGTTGCAAATTGAATATAATATTTTTCTGCATCTAGCTCTGAAAAAATATTTGGCCTTCTTGCAGTGTGTGGGACTTGTTCTATTACTCCATCTATACTGACCTCCATCACGTTGCAAATTAAAAAATTTTTTTTTATCTGCATCTAGCTCTGAAAAAATATTTTGCCTTCTAGCAGTGTGTGGGACTTGTTCTATTAGTCCATCTATACTGACCTCCATCAGATTGCAAATTAAAAATAATTTTTATCTGCATCTAGCTGTGAAAAAATATTTGGCCTTCTAGCAGTGTGTGGGACTTGTTCTATTAGTCCATCTATACTAACCTCCATCAGGTTGGAAATTCAAAATAATTTTTATCTGCATCTAGCTCTGAAAAAATATTTGGCCTTCTAGCAGTGTGTGGGACTTGTTCTATTAGTCCATCTCTACTGACCTCCATCAGGTTGCAAGTTCAAAATAATTTTTTGTCTGCATCTAGCTGTGAAAAAATATTTGGCCTTCTAGCAGTGTGTGGGACTTGTTCTATTAGTCCATCTATACTGACCTAGATCAGGTTGCAAATTGAATATAATATTTTTCTGCTTCTAGCTCTGAAAAAATATTTGGCCTTCTAGCAGTGTGTGGGGCTTGTTCTATTAGTCCATCTATACTGACCTCCATCACGTTGCAAATTGAATATAATTTTTTTCCGCATCTAGATCTGAAAAAATATTTTGCCTTCTAGCTGTGTGTGGGACTTGTTCTATTAGTCCATCTATACTGACCTCCATCAGGTTGCAAATTGAATATAATATTTTTCTGCATCTAGCTCTGAAAAAATATTTGGCCTTCTAGCAGTGTGTGGGACTTGTTCTATTAGTCCATCTCTACTGACCTCCATCAGGTTGCAAGTTCAAAATAATTTTTTGTCTGCATCTAGCTGTGAAAAAATATTTGGCCTTCTAGCAGTGTGTGGGACTTGTTCTATTAGTCCATCTATACTGACCTAGATCAGGTTGCAAATTGAATATAATATTTTTCTGCTTCTAGCTCTGAAAAAATATTTGGCCTTCTAGCAGTGTGTGGGGATTGTTCTATTAGTCCATCTATATTGACCTCCATCACGTTCAAATTGAATATAATTTTTTTCCGCATCTAGATCTGAAAAAATATTTTGGCTTCTAGCTGTGTGTGGGACTTGTTCTATTAGTCCATCTATACTGACCTCCATCAGGTTGCAAATTGAATATAATATTTTTCTGCATCTAGCTCTGAAAAAATATTTGGCCTTCTAGCAGTGTGTGGGACTTGTTCTATTAGTCCATCTATACTGACCTCCATCAGCTTGCAAATTGAATGTACTATTTTTCTGCATCTAGCTCTGAAAAAATATTTGGCCTTCTAGCAGTGTGTGGGACTTGTTCTATTAGTCCATCTATACTGACCTCCATCAGGTTGCAAATTGAATATAATATTTTTCTGCATCTAGCTCTGAAAAAATATTTGTCCTTCTAGCAGTGTGTGGGACTTGTTCTATTAGAACATCTATACTGACCTCCATCAGGTTGCAAATTGAATATAATATTTTTCTGCATCTAGCTCTGAAAAAATATTTGGCCTTCTAGCAGTGTTTGGGACTTCTTCTATTAGTCCATCTATACTGACCTCCATCAGCTTGCAAATTGAATGTACTATTTTTCTGCATATAGCTTTGAAAAAATATTTGGCCATCTAGCAGTGTGTGGGACTTGTTCTATTAGTCCATCTATACTGACCTCCATCAGGTTGCAAATTGAATATAATATTTTTCTGCATCTAGCTCTGAAAAAATATTTGGCCTTCTAGCAGTGTGTGGGACTTGTTCTATTAGTCCATCTATACTGACCTCCATCACGTTGCAAATTGAATATAATTTTTTTCTGCATCTAGAACTGAAAAAATATTTGGGCTTCTAGCGGTGTGTTTGACTTGTTCTATTAGTCCATCTATACTGACCTCCATCAGGTTGCAAATTGAATATAATATTTTTCTGCATCTAGCTCTGAAAAAATATTTGTCCTTCTAGCAGTGTGTGGGACTTGTTCTATTAGAACATCTATACTGACCTCCATCAGGTTGCAAATTGAATATATTATTTTTCTGCATCTAGCTCTGAAAAAATATTTGGCCTTCTAGCAGTGTGTGGGACTTGTTCTATTAGTCCATCTATACTGACCTAGATCAGGTTGCAAATTGAATATAATATTTTTCTGCTTCTAGCTCTGAAAAAATATTTGGCCTTCTAGCAGTGTGTGGGGCTTGTTCTATTAGTCCATCTAAACTGACCTCCATCACGTTGCAAATTGAATATAATTTTTTTCCGCATCTAGATCTGAAAAAATATTTTGGCTTCTAGCTGTGTGTGGGACTTGTTCTATTAGTCCATCTATACTGACCTCCATCAGGTTGCAAATTGAATATAATATTTTTCTGCATCTAGCTCTGAAAAAATATTTGGCCTTCTAGCAGTGTGTGGGACTTGTTCTATTAGTCCATCTATACTAACCTCCATCAGGTTGGAAATTCAAAATAATTTTTATCTGCATCTAGCTCTGAAAAAATATTTGGCCTTCTAGCAGTGTGTGGGACTTGTTGTATTAGTCCATCTCTACTGACCTCCATTAGGTTGCAAATTCAAAATAATTTTTTGTCTGCATCTAGCTCTGAAAAAATATTTGGCCTTCTAGCATTGTGTGGGACTTGTTCGATTAGTCCATCTATACTGACCTCCATCAGGTTGCAAATTAAAAATTATTTTTATCTGAATCTAGCTCTGAAAAAATATTTGGCCTTCTAGCAGTGTGTGGGACTTGTTCTATTAGTCCATCTATACTGACCTCCATCAGGTTGCAAATTCAAAATAATTTTAATCTGCATCTAGCTGTGAAAAAATATTTGGCCTTCTAGCAGTGTGTTGGACTTGTTCTATTAGTCCATATATACTGACCTCCATCAGGTTGCAAATTGAATATAATATTTTCCTGCATCTAGCTCTGAAAAAATATTTGGCCTTCTTGCAGTGTGTGGGACTTGTTCTATTAGTCCATCTATACTGACCTCCATCAGGTTGCAAATTGAACAAAATATTTTTCTGCATCTAGATCTGAAAAAATATTTGGCCTTCTAGCAGTGTGTGGGACTTGTTCTATTAGTCCATCTATACTCACCTGCTTCAGGTTGCAAATTGAATATAATATTTTTCTGCATCTAGCTCTGAAAAAATATTTGGCCTTCTTGCAGTGTGTGGGACTTGTTCTATTACTCCATCTATACTGACCTCCATCACGTTGCAAATTAAAAAATTTTTTTTTATCTGCATCTAGCTCTGAAAAAATATTTGGCCTTCTAGCAGTGTGTGGGACTTGTTCTATTAGTCCATCTATACTGACCTCCATCAGATTGCAAATTAAAAATAATTTTTATCTGCATCTAGCTGTGAAAAAATATTTGGCCTTCTAGCAGTGTGTGGGACTTGTTCTATTAGTCCATCTATACTAACCTCCATCAGGTTGGAAATTCAAAATAATTTTTATCTGCATCTAGCTCTGAAAAAATATTTGGCCTTCTAGCAGTGTGTGGGACTTGTTCTATTAGTCCATCTCTACTGACCTCCATCAGGTTGCAAGTTCAAAATAATTTTTTGTCTGCATCTAGCTGTGAAAAAATATTTGGCCTTCTAGCAGTGTGTGGGACTTGTTCTATTAGTCCATCTATACTGACCTAGATCAGGTTGCAAATTGAATATAATATTTTTCTGCTTCTAGCTCTGAAAAAATATTTGGCCTTCTAGCAGTGTGTGGGGCTTGTTCTATTAGTCCATCTATACTGACCTCCATCACGTTGCAAATTGAATATAATTTTTTTCCGCATCTAGATCTGAAAAAATATTTTGCCTTCTAGCTGTGTGTGGGACTTGTTCTATTAGTCCATCTATACTGACCTCCATCAGGTTGCAAATTGAATATAATATTTTTCTGCATCTAGCTCTGAAAAAATATTTGGCCTTCTAGCAGTGTGTGGGACTTGTTCTATTAGTCCATCTCTACTGACCTCCATCAGGTTGCAAGTTCAAAATAATTTTTTGTCTGCATCTAGCTGTGAAAAAATATTTGGCCTTCTAGCAGTGTGTGGGACTTGTTCTATTAGTCCATCTATACTGACCTAGATCAGGTTGCAAATTGAATATAATATTTTTCTGCTTCTAGCTCTGAAAAAATATTTGGCCTTCTAGCAGTGTGTGGGGATTGTTCTATTAGTCCATCTATATTGACCTCCATCACGTTCAAATTGAATATAATTTTTTTCCGCATCTAGATCTGAAAAAATATTTTGGCTTCTAGCTGTGTGTGGGACTTGTTCTATTAGTCCATCTATACTGACCTCCATCAGGTTGCAAATTGAATATAATATTTTTCTGCATCTAGCTCTGAAAAAATATTTGGCCTTCTAGCAGTGTGTGGGACTTGTTCTATTAGTCCATCTATACTGACCTCCATCAGCTTGCAAATTGAATGTACTATTTTTCTGCATCTAGCTCTGAAAAAATATTTGGCCTTCTAGCAGTGTGTGGGACTTGTTCTATTAGTCCATCTATACTGACCTCCATCAGGTTGCAAATTGAATATAATATTTTTCTGCATCTAGCTCTGAAAAAATATTTGGCCTTCTAGCAGTGTGTGGGACTTGTTCTATTAGTCCATCTATACTGACCTCCATCAGGTTGCAAATTGAACAAAATATTTTTCTGCATCTAGATCTGAAAAAATATTTGGCCTTCTAGCAGTGTGTGGGACTTGTTCTATTAGTCCATCTATACTCACCTGCTTCAGGTTGCAAATTGAATATAATATTGTTCTGCATCTAGCTCTGAAAAAATATTTGGCCTTCTTGCAGTGTGTGGGACTTGTTCTATTACTCCATCTATACTGACCTCCATCACGTTGCAAATTAAAAAATTTTTTTTTATCTGCATCTAGCTCTTAAAAAATATTTGGCCTTCTAGCAGTGTGTGGGACTTGTTCTATTAGTCCATCTATACTGACCTCCATCAGATTGCAAATTAAAAATAATTTTTATCTGCATCTAGCTGTGAAAAATTAATTGGCCTTCTAGCAGTGTGTGGGACTTGTTCTATTAGTCCATCTATACTAACCTCCATCAGGTTGGAAATTCTAAATAATTTTTATCTGCATCTAGCTCTGAAAAAATATTTGGCCCTCTAGCAGTGTGTGGGACTTGTTCTATTAGTCCATCTCTACTGACCTCCATCAGGTTGCAAGTTCAAAATAATTTTTTGTCTGCATCTAGCTGTGAAAAAATATTTGGCCTTCTAGCAGTGTGTGGGACTTGTTCTATTAGTCCATCTATACTGACCTAGATCAGGTTGCAAATTGAATATAATATTTTTCTGCTTCTAGCTCTGAAAAAATATTTGGCCTTCTAGCAGTGTGTGGGGCTTGTTCTATTAGTCCATCTATACTGACCTCCATCACGTTGCAAATTGAATATAATTTTTTTCCGCATCTAGATCTGAAAAAATATTTTGGCTTCTAGCTGTGTGTGGGACTTGTTCTATTAGTCCATCTATACTGACCTCCATCAGGTTGCAAATTGAATATAATATTTTTCTGCATCTAGCTCTGAAAAAATATTTGGCCTTCTAGCAGTGTGTGGGACTTGTTCTATTAGTCCATCTATACTGACCTAGATCAGGTTGCAAATTGAATATAATATTTTTCTGCTTCTAGCTCTGAAAAAATATTTGGCCTTCTAGCAGTTTGTGGGGATTGTTCTATTAGTCCATCTATACTGACCTCCATCACGTTGCAAATTGAATATAATTTTTTTCCGCATCTAGATCTGAAAAAATATTTTGGCTTCTAGCTGTGTGTGGGACTTGTTCTATTAGTCCATCTATACTGACCTCCATCAGGTTGCAAATTGAATATAATATTTTTCTGCATCTAGCTCTGAAAAAATATTTGGCCTTCTAGCAGTGTGTGGGACTTGTTCTATTAGTCCATCTATACTGACCTCCATCAGCTTGCAAATTGAATGTACTATTTTTCTGCATCTAGCTCTGAAAAAATATTTGGCCTTCTAGCAGTGTGTGGGACTTGTTCTATTAGTCCATCTATACTGACCTCCATCAGGTTGCAAATTGAATATAATATTTTTCTGCATCTAGCTCTGAAAAAATATTTGGCCTTCTAGCAGTGTGTGGGACTTGTTCTATTAGTCCATCTATACTGACCTCCATCGGGTTGCAAATTGAATGTACTATTTTTCTGCATCTAGCATTGAAAAAATATTTGGCCTTCTAGCAGTGTGTGGGACTTGTTCTATTAGTCCATCTATACTGACCTCCATCAGGTTGCAAATTGAATATATTATTTTTCTGCATCTAGCTCTGAAAAAATATTTGGCCTTCTAGCAGTGTGTGGGACTTGTTCTATTAGTCCATCTATACTTACCTCCATCAGGTTGAAAATTGAATATAATATTTTTCTGCATCTAGCTCTGAAAAAATATTTGGCCTTCTAGCAGTGTGTGGGACTTGTTCTATTAGTCCATCTATACTGACCTCCATCAGCTTGCAAATTGAATGTACTATTTTTCTGCATCTAGCTCTGAAAAAATATTTGGCCTTCTAGCAGTGTGTGGGACTTGATCTATTAGTCCATCTATACTGACCTCCATCAGGTTGCAAATTGAATATAATATTTTTCTGCATCTAGCTCTGAAAAAATATTTGGCCTTCTAGCAGTGTGTGGGACTTGTTCTATTAGTCCATCTATACTGACCTCCATCAGCTTGCAAATTGAATGTACTATTTTTCTGCATCTAGCTCTGAAAAAATATTTGGCCTTCTAGCAGTGTGTGGGACTTGATCTATTAGTCCATCTATACTGACCTCCATCAGGTTGCAAATTGAATATAATATTTTTCTGCATCTAGCTCTGAAAAAATATTTGGCCTTCTAGCAGTGTGTGGGACTTGTTCTATTAGTCCATCTATACTGACCTCCATCAGGTTGCAAATTGAATATAATTTTTTTCTGCATCTAGCTCTGAAAAAATATTTGGGCTTCTAGCGGTGTGTGGGACTTGTTCTATTAGTCCATCTATACTGACCTCCATCAGGTTGCAAATTGAATATAATATTTTTCTGCATCTAGCTCTGAGAAAATATTTGTCCTTCTAGCAGTGTGTGGGACTTGTTCTATTAGTCCATCTATACTGACCTCCATCAGGTTGCAAATTGAATATAATTTTTTTCTGCATCTAGCTCTGAAAAAATATTTGGGCTTCTAGCTGTGTGTGGGACTTGTTCTATTAGTCCATCTATACTGACCTCCATCAGGTTGCAAATTGAATATAATATTTTTCTGCATCTAGCTCTTAAAAAATATTTGGCCTTCTAGCTGTGTGTGGGACTTGTTCTATTAGTCCATCTATACTGACCTCCATCAGCTTGCAAATTGAATGTACTATTTTTCTGCATCTAGCATTGAAAAAATATTTGGCATTCTAGCAGTGTGTGGGACTTGTTCTATTAGTCCATCTATACTGACCTCCATCAGCTTGCAAATTGAATATAATATTTTTCTGCATCTAGCTCTGAAAAAATATTTGGCCTTCTAGCAGTGTGTGGGACTCGTTCTATTAGTCCATCTATACTGACCTCCATCACGTTGCAAATTGAATATAATTTTTTTCTGCATCTAGCTCTGAAAAAATATTTGGGCTTCTAGCTGTGTGTGGGACTTGTTCTTCTAGTCCATCTATACTGACCTCAATCAGGTTGCAAATTGAATATAATATTTTTCTGCATCTAGCGCTGAAAAAATATTTGACCTTCTAGCAGTGTGTGGGACTTGTTCTATTAGTCCATCTATACTGACCTCCATCAGCTTGCAAATTGAATGTACTATTTTTCTGCATCTAGCTCTGAAAAAATATTTGTCCTTCTAGCAGTGTGTGGGACTTGTTCTATTAGTCCATCTATACTGACCTCCATCAGGTTGCAAATTGAATATATTATTTTCTGCATCTAGCTCTGAAAAAATAATTGGCCTTCTAGCAGTGTGTGGGACTTGTTCTATTAGTCCATCTATACTGACCTCCATCAGGTTGCAAATTGAATATAATATTTTTCTGCATCTAGCTCTGAAAAAATATTTGGCCTTCTAGCAGTGTGTTGGACTTGTTCTATTAGTCCATCTATACTGACCTCCATCAGGTTGCAAATTGAGTATAATATTTTTCTGCATCTAGCTCTGAAAAAATATTTGGCCTTCTAGCAGTGTGTGGGACTTGTTCTATTAGTCCATCTATACTGACCTCCATCACGTTGCAAATTGAATATAATTTTTTTCTGCATCTAGCTCTGAAAAAATATTTGGGCTTCTAGCTGTGTGTGGGACTTGTTCTATTAGTCCATCTATACTGACCTCTATCAGGTTGCAAATTGAATATAATATTTTTCTGCATCTAGCTCTGAAAAATTATTTGACCTTCTAGCAGTGTGTGGGACTTGTTCTATTAGCCCATCTATACTGACCTCCATTAGCTTGAAAATTGAATATACTATTTTTCTGCATCTAGCTCTGAAAAAATATTTGGCCTTCTAGCAGTGTGTGGGATTTGTTCTATTAGTCCATCTATACTGACCTCCTTCACGTTGCAAATTGAATATAATATTTTTCTGCATCTAGCTCTGAAAAAATATTTGGCCTTCCAGCAGTGTGTGGGACTTGTTCTATTAGTCCATCTATACCGACCTCCATCAGGTTGCAAATTGAATATAATTTTTTTCTGCATCTAGCTCTGAAAAAATACTTGGGCTTCTAGCAGTGTGTGGGACTTGTTCTATTAGTCCATCTATACTGGCCTCCATCAGGTTGCAAATTGAATATAATTTTTTTCTGCATCTAGCTCTGAAAAAATATTTGACCTTCTAGCAGTGTGTGGGACTTGTTCTATTAGTCAATCTATACTGACCTCCATCAGGTTGCAAATTGAATATAATTTTTTTCTGCATCTAGCTCTGAAAAAATATTTGGCCTTCTAGCAGCTTGTGGGACTTATTCTATTAGTCCATCTATACTGACCTCCATCAGGTTGCAAATTGAATATAATTTTTTTCTGCATCTAGCTCTGAAAAAATATTTGGCCTTCTAGCAGTGTGTGGTACTTGTTCTATCAGTCCATCTATACTGACCTCCATCACGTTGCAAATTCAATATAATATTTTTCTGCATCTAGCTCTGAAAAAATATTTGGGCTTCTAGCAGTATGTGGGACTTGTTCTATTAGTCCATCTATACTGACCTCCATCAGGTTGCAAATTGAATATAATTTTTTTCTGCATCTAGCTCTGAAAAAATATTTGACCTTCTAGCAGTGTGTGGGACTTGTTCTATTACACCATCTATACTGACCTCCATCAGGTTGCAAATTGAATATGATTTTTTTTTGCATCAAGCTCTGAAAAAATATTTGGCCTTCTAGCAGCGTGTGGGACTTGTTCTATTAGTCCGTCTCTACTGACCTCCATCAGGTTGCAAATTGAATATAATTTTTTTCTGTATCTACCTCTGAAAAAATATTTGGGCTTCTAGCTGTGTGTGGGACTTGTTCTATTAGTACATCTATACTGACCTCCATCAGGTTGCAAATTGAATATAATATTTTTCTGCATCTAGCTCTGAAAAAAATATTTGGCCTTCTAGCAGTGTGTGGGACTTGTTCTATTAGTTCATCTATACTGACCTCCATCACGTTGCCAATTAAAAAAAATTTTTTTATCTGCATCTAGCTCTGAAAAAAAATATGTGGCCTTCTAGCAGTGTGTGGGACTTGTTCTATTAGTCCATCTATACTGACCTCCATCACGTTGCAAATTAAAAATAATTTTTATCTGCATCTTGCTGTGAAAAAATATTTGGCCTTCTAGCAGTGTGTGGGACTTGTTCTATTAGTCCATCTACACTGACCTCCATCAGGTTGCAAATTGAATATAATATTTTCCTGCATCTAGCTCTGAAAAAATATTTGGCCTTCTAGCAGTGTGTGGGACTTGTTCTATTAGACCATCTATACTGACCTCCATCAGGTTGCAAATTGAATATAATTTTTTTTTGCATCAAGCTCTGAAAAAATTTTTGGCCGTCTAGCAGCGTGTGGAACTTGTTCTATTAGTCCGTCTCTACTGACCTCCATCAGGTTGCAAACTGAATATAATTTTTTTCTGCATCTACTTCTGAAAAAATATTTGGGCTTCTTGCTGTGTGTGGGACTTGTTCTATTAGTCCATCTATACTGACCTCCATCAGGTTGCAAATTGAATATAATATTTTTCTGCATCTAGCTCTGAAAAAAATATTTGGCCTTCTAGCAGTGTGTGGGACTTGTTCTATTAGTTCATCTATACTGACCTCCATAACGTTGCAAATTAAAAAAAAAAATTTTATCTGCATCTAGCTCTGAAAAAAAATATGTGGCCTTCTAGCAGTGTGTGGGACTTGTTCTATTAGTCCATCTATACTGACCTCCATCACATTGCAAATTAAAAATAATTTTTATCTGCATCTTGCTGTGAAAAAATATTTGGCCTTCTAGCAGTGTGTGGGACTTGTTCTATTAGTCCATCTATACTGACCTCCATCAGGTTGCAAATTGAAAATAATATTTTTCTGCATCTAGCTCTGGAAAAATATTTGGCCTTCTAGCAGTGTGTGGGACTTGTTCTATTAGTCCATCTACACTGACCTCCATCAGGTTGCAAATTGAATATAATATTTTCCTGCATCTAGCTCTGAAAAAATGTTTGGCCTTCTAGCAGTGTGTGGGACTTGTTCTATTAGTCCTTCTATACTGACCTCCATCAGGTTGCAAATTGAATATAATATTTTTCTGCATCTAGCTCTGAAAAAATATTTGGCCTTCTAGCAGTGTGTGGGACTGGTTCTATTAGTCCATCTATACTGACCTCCATCACGTTGCAAATTGAATATACTATTTTTCTGCACCTAGCTCTGAAAAAATATTTGGCCTTCTAGCAGTGTGTGGGACTTGTTCTATTAGTCCATCTATACTGACCTCCATCAGGTTGCAAATTGAATATAATTTTTTTCTGCATCTAGCTCTGAAAAAATATTTGACCTTCTAGCAGTGTGAGACTTGTTCTATTAGTCCATCTATACTGACATCCATCAGGTTGCAAACTGAATATAATTTTTTTCTGCATCTAGCTCTGAAAAAATATTTGGCCCTCTAGCAGCTTGTGGGACTTGTTCTATTAGTCCATCTATACTGACCTCCATCAGGTTGCAAATTGAATATAATTTTTTTCTGCATCTAGCTATGAATAAATATTTGGCCTTCTAGCAGTGTGTGATACTTGTTCTATCAATCCATCTATACTGACCTCCATCACGTTGCAAATTCAATATAATATTTTTCTGCATCTAGCTCTGAAAAAATATTTTGGCTTCTAGCAGTGTGTGGGACTTGTTCTATTAGACCATCTATACTGACCTACATCAGGTTGCAAATTGAATTTAAATTTTTTTTGCATCAAGCTCTGAAAAAATATTTGGCCTTCTAGCAGCGTGTGGGACTTGTTCTATTAGTCCGTCTCTACTGACCTCCATCAGGTTGCAAATTGAATATAATTTTTTTCTGCGTCTACCTCTGAAAAAATATTTGGGCTTCTAGCTGTGTGTGGGACTTGTTCTATTAGTCCATCTATACTGACCTCCATCAGGTTGCAAATTGAATATAATATTTTTCTGCATCTAGCTCTGAAAAAAATATTTGGCCTTCTAGCAGTGTGTGGGACTTGTTCTATTAGTCCATCTATACTGACCTCCATCACGTTGCAAATTAAAAAGAATTTTTATCTGCATCTTGCTGTGAAAAAATATTTGGCCTTCTAGCAGTGTGTGGGACTTGTTCTATTAGTCCATCTATACTGACCTCCATCAGGTTGCAAATTGAATATAATATTTTTCTGCATCTAGCTCTGGAAAAATATTTGGCCTTCTAGCAGTGTGTGGGACTTGTTCTATTAGTCCATCTACACTGACATCCATCAGGTTGCAAATTGAATATAATATTTCCCTGCATCTAGCTCTGAAAAAATATTTGGCCTTCTAGCAGTGTGTGGGACTTGTTCTATTAGTCCATCTATACTGACCTCCATCATATTGCAAATTGAATATAATATTTTTCTGCATCTAGCTCTGAAAAAATATTTGGCCTTCTAGCAGTGTGTGGGACTTGTTCTATTAGTCGTTCTATACTGACCTCCATCATGTTGCAAATTGAATATAATTTTTTTCTGCATCTAGCTCTGAAAAAATATTTGGGCTTCTAGCTGTGTGTGGGACTTGTTCTATTAGTCCATCTATACTGACCTCCATCAGGTTGCAAATTGAAAATACTATTTTTCTGCATCTAGCTCTGAAAAGATATTTGGCCTTCTAGCAGTGTGTGGGACTTGTTCTATTAGTCCATCTATACTGACCTCCATCAGGTTGCAAATTGAATATAATATTTTTCTGCATCTTGCTCTGAAAAAATATTTGGCCTTCTAGCAGTGTGTGGGACTTGTTCTATTAGTCCATCTATACTGACCTCCATCACGTTGCAAATTGAATATAATTTTTTTCTGCATCTAGCTCTGAAAAAATATTTGGGCTTCTAGCTGTGTGTGGGACTTGTTCTATTAGTCCATCTATACTGACCTCCATCAGGTTGCAAAGTGAATATAATATTTTTCAGCACCTAGCTCTGAAAAAATATTTGGGCTTCTAGCTGTTTGTGGGACTTGTTCTATTAGTCCATCTATACTGACCTCCATCAGGTTGCAAATTGAATATACTATTTTTCTGCATCTAGCTCTGAAAAAATATTTGGCCTTCTAGCAGTGTGTGGGACTTGTTCTATTAGTCCATCTATACTGACGTCCATCAGGTTACAAATTGAATATAATATTTTCCTGCATCTAGCTCTGAAAAAATATTTGGCCTTCTAGCAGTGTGTGGGACTTGTTCTATTAGTCCATCTATACTGACCTCCATCAGGTTGCAAATCAAAAATAATTTTTATCTGCATCTAGCTATAAAAAAATATTTGGCCATCTAGCAGTGTGTGGGACTTGTTCTATTAGTCCATCTATACTAACCTCCATCAGGTTGGAAATTCAAAATAATTTTTATCTGCATCTAGCTGTGAAAAAATATTTGGCCTTCTAGCAGTGTGTGGGACTTGTTCTATTAGTCCATCTCTACTGACCTCCATCACGTTGCAAATTGAATATAATATTCTTCTACATCTAGCTCTGAAAAAATATTTGGCCTTCTAGAAGTGTGTGGGACTTGCTCTATTAGTCCATCTATACTGACCTCCATCAGGTTGCAAATTGAATATAATATTTTTCTGCATCTAGCTCTGAAATAATATTTGGCCTTCTAGCAGTGTGTGGGACTTGTTCTATTAGTCCATCTATACTGACCTCCATCAGGTTGCAAATTGAATATACTATTTTTCTGCATCTAGCTCTGAAAAAATATTTGGCCTTCTAGCAGTATGTGGGACTTGTTCTATTAGTCCATCTATACTGACCTCCATCAGGTTGCAAATTGAATATAATATTTTTTTGCTTCTAGCTCTGAAAAAATATTTGGCCTTCTAGCAGTGTGTGGGACTTGTTCTATTAGTCCATCTATACTGACCTCCATCAGGTTGCAAATTGAAAATAATATTTTACTGCATCTAGCTCTGGAAAAATATTTGGCCTTCTAGCAGTGTTTGGGACTTGTTCTATTAGTCCATCTACACTGACCTCCATCAGGTTGCAAATTGAATATAATATTTTCCTGCATCTAGCTCTGAAAAAATATTTGGCCTTCTAGCAGTGTGTGGGACTTGTTCTATTAGACCATCTATATATACTGACCTCCATGAGGTTGCAAATTGAATATAATTTTTTTTTGCATCAAGCTCTGAAAAAATATTTGACCTTCTAGCAGCGTGTGGAACTTGTTCTATTAGTCCGTCTCTACTGACCTCCATCAGGTTGCAAACTGAATATAATTTTTTTCTGCATCTACTTCTGAAAAAATATTTGGGCTTCTAGCTGTGTGTGGGACTTGTTCTATTAGTCCATCTATACTGACCTCCATCAGGTTGCAAATTGAATATAATATTTTTCTGCATCTAGCTCTGAAAAAAATATTTGGCCTTCTAGCAGTGTGTGGGACTTGTTCTATTAGTTCATCTATACTGACCTCCATAACGTTGCAAATTAAAAAAAAATTTTTTATCTGCATCTAGCTCTGAAAAAAAATATGTGGCCTTCTAGCAGTGTGTGGGACTTGTTCTATTAGTCCATCTATACTGACCTCCATCACGTTGCAAATTAAAAATAATTTTTCTCTGCATCTTGCTGTGAAAAAATATTTGGCCTTCTAGCAGTGTGTGGGACTTGTTCTATTAGTCCATCTATACTGACCTCCATCAGGTTGCAAATTGAAAATAATATTTTTCTGCATCTAGCTCTGGAAAAATATTTGGCCTTCTAGCAGTGTGTGGGACTTTTTCTATTAGTCCATCTACACTGACCTCCATCAGGTTGCAAATTGAATATAATATTTTTCTGCATCTAGCTCTGAAAAAATATTTGGCCTTCTAGCAGTGTGTGGGACTGGTTCTATTAGTCCATCTATACTGACCTCCATCACGTTGCAAATTGAATATACTATTTTTCTGCACCTAGCTCTGAAAAAATATTTGGCCTTCTAGCAGTGTGTGGGACTTGTTCTATTAGTCCATCTATACTGACCTCCATCAGGTTGCAAATTGAATATAATTTTTTTCTGCATCTAGCTCTGAAAAAATATTTGACCTTCTAGCAGTGTGTGGGACTTGTTCTATTAGTCCATCTATACTGATATCCATCAGGTTGCAAATTGAATATAATTTTTTTCTGCATCTAGCTCTGAAAAAATATTTGGCCCTCTAGCAGCTTGTGGGACTTGTTCTATTAGTCCATCTACACTGACCTCCATCAGGTTGCAAATTGAATATAATATTTTCCTGCATCTAGCTCTGAAAAAATATTTGGCCTTCTAGCAGTGTGTGGGACTTGTTCTATTAGTCCATCTATACTGACGTCCATCAGGTTGCAAATTAAATATAATTTTTTTCTGCATCTAGCTATGAATAAATATTTGGCCTTCTAGCAGTGTGTGGTACTTGTTCTATCAGTCCATCTATACTGACCTCCATCACGTTGCAAATTCAATATAATATTTTTCTGCATCTAGCTCTGAAAAAATATTTGGGCTTCTAGCAGTGTGTGGGACTTGTTCTATTAGACCATCTATACTGACCTACATCAGGTTGCAAATTGAATTTAAATTTTTTTTGCATCAAGCTCTGAAAAAATATTTGGCCTTCTAGCAGCGTGTGGGTCTTGTTCTATTAGTCCGTCTCTACTGACCTCCATCAGGTTGCAAATTGAATATAATTTTTTTCTGCATCTACCTCTGAAAAAATATTTGGGCTTCTAGCTGTGTGTGGGACTTGTTCTATTAGTCCATCTATACTGACCTCCATCAGGTTGCAAATTGAATATAATATTTTTCTGCATCTAGCTCTGAAAAAAATATTTGTCCTTCTAGCAGTGTGTGGGACTTGTTCTATTAGTCCATCTATACTGACCTCCATCACGTTGCAAATTAAAAAAAAATTTTTTATCTGCATCTAGCTCTGAAAAAAAATATGTGGCCTTCTAGCAGTGTGTGGGACATGTTCTATTAGTCCATCTATACTGACCTCCATCACGTTGCAAATTAAAAATAATTTTTATCTGCATCTTGCTGTGAAAAAATATTTGGCCTTCTAGCAGTGTGTGGTACTTGTTCTATTAGTCCATCTATACTGACCTCCATCAGGTTGCAAATTGAATATAATATTTTTCTGCATCTAGCTCTGGAAAAATATTTGGCCTGCTAGCAGTGTGTGGGACTTGTTCTATTAGTCCATCTACACTGACATCCATCAGGTTGCAAATTGAATATAATATTTCCCTGCATCTAGCTGTGAAAAAATATTTGGCCTCCTAGCAGTGTGTGGGACTTGTTCTATTAGTCCATCTATACTGACCTCCATCATATTGCAAATTGAATATAATATTTTTCTGCATCTAGCTCTGAAAAAATATTTGGCCTTCTAGCAGTGTGTGGGACTTGTTCTATTAGTCCATCTATACTGACCTCCATTATGTTGCAAATTGAATATAATTTTTTTCTGCATCTAGCTCTGAAAAAATATTTGGGCTTCTAGCTGTGTGTGGGACTTGTTCTATTAGTCCATCTATACTGACCTCCATCAGGTTGCAAATTGAAAATACTATTTTTCTGCATCTATCTCTGAAAAGATATTTGGCCTTCTAGCAGTGTGTGGGACTTGTTCTATTAGTCCATCTATACTGACCTCCATCAGGTTGCAAATTGAATATAATATTTTTCTGCATCTTGCTCTGAAAAAATATTTGGCCTTCTAGCAGTGTGTGGGACTTGTTCTATTAGTCCATCTATACTGACCTCCATCACGTTGCAAATTGAATATAATTTTTTTCTGCATCTAGCTCTGAAAAAATATTTGGGCTTCTAGCTGTGTGTGGGACTTGTTCTATTAGTCCATCTATACTGACCTCCATCAGGTTGCAAAGTGAATATAATATTTTTCAACACCTAGCTCTGAAAAAATATTTGGGCTTCTAGCTGTGTGTGGGACTTGTTCTATTAGTCCATCTATACTGACCTCCATCATGTTGCAAATTGAATATACTATTTTTCTGCATCTAGCTCTGAAAAAATATTTGGCCTTCTAGCAGTGTGTGGGACTTGTTCTATTAGTCCATCTATACTGACCTCCATCAGGTTACAAATTGAATATAATATTTTCCTGCATCTAGCTCTGAAAAAATATTTGGCCTTCTAGCAGTGTGTGGGACTTGTTCTATTAGTCCATCTATACTGACCTCCATCAGGTTGCAAATTAAAAATAATTTTTATCTGCATCTAGCTGTAAAAAAATATTTGGCCATCTAGCAGTGTGTGGGACTTGTTCTATTAGTCCATCTCTACTGACCTCCATCACGTTGCAAATTGAATATAATATTCTTCTACATCTAGCTCTGAAAAAATATTTGGCCTTCTAGAAGTGTGTGGGACTTGCTCTATTAGTCCATCTATACTGACCTCCATCAGGTTGCAAATTGAATATAATATTTTTCTGCATCTAGCTCTGAAATAATATTTGGCCTTCTAGCAGTGTGTGGGACTTGTTCTATTAGTCCATCTATACTGACCTCCATCAGGTTGCAAATTGAATATACTATTTTTCTGCATCTAGCTCTGAAAAAATATTTGGCCTTCTAGCAGTATGTGGGACTTGTTCTATTAGTCCATCTATACTGACCTCCATCAGGTTGCAAATTGAATATAATATTTTTTTGCTTCTAGCTCTGAAAAAATATTTGGCCTTCTAGCAGTGTGTGGGACTTGTTCTATTAGTCCATCTATACTGACTAGAGATGAGCGTTGTTCTACTCGAACTGTTCGCCAATCTCAAATTCGAGCTGTTTTGGGCGGTGTTCGAGCCGTTCGGCGAACACGAACAATTTGAGAAAAATTCGGCTGTTCGAGGTTATGTTCGATAACTGTTCGTGCACCAAAATCATAACTGGATTTTTTCTCAGTAATGATGAAAATTAATGTTAATACGCAGTTTGAGTGTACAGCGGGGTGGGGGGAGGGGCAGGGGATGGATCTCTGCAGGAACAATGAAGATCTCCATTTTTTTTTCTCTTTCCCGCATTTACAGTGGGGAAGTGCAATCTGTCAGCCTATCAGCAGCGCACACACGGAGCGAAGTGCTTTTTTTCACACAAGCAAGGGCATGTGTCATTGGCAGTGTATGTCACATGTCCTTGCCCTATAAGACCAAGCCATTTTCCCCGTCGCCACCATTTTCTCACTGCTGCAGCTGCGTGTTAGACGGCACCGCTGTTGCTGTGTGCGCTATACCTTGTTAATTTCAAGCCAATTTTCGCACAAATATACAGATAGCTTGGGAGTAGGGAATAGTTGTGATTGCAGTCCTTTTAAGGACTAGGTTACAGCATTTCCTACGACTTTTATCAGGGAGGTCTGTGCTCTTAAATAGATCGGTTGTGGGAGAAAAGACTAATTGTAATTGCAGTCCTTTTCACGACTAGGTTACATGAGTTCCTATCAGTTTTTGCCAGGCAGGTCTGTGCCAGTGCTGTGCAAGATTTTTTCACAGCATTTGGCTGAATCTAGCAAAACTAATCCTTTTTGGCCTATTGCAGAGTGTGTTAGTCAGTGAAGTAGCCTATCTGTGTTGCAAGATATACCACCTGTGTATAGAATACCAATTTTTTTACTGCACCTAGTGAAGTAAAATCTTTTGGGCATAGCATCATTCTATTAGTCCATCTATACTGACCTCCATCAGGTTGCAAATTAAAACTAATTTTTATCTGCATCTACAGTACCTCTGAAAAAATATTTGGGCTTCTAGCAGTGTGTGGGACTTGTTCTATTAGTCCATCTATACTGACCTCCATCAGGTTGCAAACTGAAAATATTTTTTTCTGCATCTACCTCTGAAAAAATATTGGGCTTCTAGCTTTGTGTGGGTCTTGTTCTATTAATCCATCTATACTGACCTCCATCAGTCTGCAAACTGAATATAATTGTTTTCTGCATCTAGCTCTGAAATAATATTTGGCCTTCTAGTAGTGTGTCGGACTTTCTCTATTAGTCCATCTATACTGACCTCCATCAGGTTGCAAATTAAAACTAATTTTTATCTGCATCTACAGTACCTCTGAAAAAATATTTGGGCTTCTAGCTGTGTGTGGGACTTGTTGTATTAGTCCATCTATACTGACCTCCATCAGGTTGCAAACTGAATATATTTTTTTCTGCATCTACCTCTGAAAAAATATTTGGCCTTCTAGTAGTGTGTCGGACTTTCTCTATTAGTCCATCTATACTGACCTCCATCAGGTTGCAAATTAAAAATAATTTTTATCTGCATCTACAGTACCTCTGAAAAAATATTTGGGCTTCTAGCTGTGTGCGGGACTTGTTGTATTAGTCCATCTATACTGACCTCCATCAGGTTGCAAACTGAATATATTTTTTTCTGCATCTACCTCTGAAAAAATATTTGGCCTTCTAGTAGTGTGTCGGACTTTCTCTATTAGTCCATCTATACTGACCTCCATCAGGTTGCAAATTAAAACTAATTTTTATCTGCATCTACAGTACCTCTGAAAAAATATTTGATCTTCTAGCAGTGTGTGGGACTTGTTCTATTAGTCCATCTATACTGACCTCCATCAGGTTGCAAATTAAAACTAATTTTTATCTGCATCTACAGTACCTCTGAAAAAATATTTGGGCTTCTAGCAGTGTGTGGGACTTGTTCTATTAGTCCATCTATACTGACCTCCATCAGGTTGCAAACTGAATATATTTTTTTCTGCATCTACCTCTGAAAAAATATTGGGCTTCTAGCTGTGTGTGGGTCTTGTTCTATTAATCCATCTATACTGACCTCCATCAGGTTGCAAACTGAATATATTTTTTTCTGCATCTACCTCTGAAAAAATATTTGGCCTTCTAGTAGTGTGTCGGACTTTCTCTATTAGTCCATCTATACTGACCTCCATCAGGTTGCAAATTAAAACTAATTTTTATCTGCATCTACAGTACCTCTGAAAAAATATTTGGGCTTCTAGCAGTGTGTGGGACTTGTTCTATTAGTCCATCTATACTGACCTACATCAGGTTGCAAACTGAATATATTTTTTTCTGCATCTACCTCTGAAAAAATATTGGGCTTCTAGCTGTGTGTGGGTCTTGTTCTATTAATCCATCTATACTGACCTCCATCAGTTTGCAAACTGAATATAATTGTTTTCTGCATCTAGCTCTGAAAAAATATTTGACCTTCTAGTAGTGTGTCGGACTTTCTCTATTAGTCCATCTATACTGACCTCCATCAGGTTGCAAATTAAAACTAATTTTTATCTGCATCTACAGTACCTCTGAAAAAATATTTGGGCTTCTAGCTGTGTGTGGGACTTGTTGTATTAGTCCATCTATACTGAACTCCATCAGGTTACAAACTGAATATATTTTTTTCTGCATCTACCTCTGAAAAAATATTTGGCCTTCTAGTAGTGTGTCGGACTTTCTCTATTAGTCCATCTATACTGACCTCCATCAGGTTGCAAATTAAAAATAATTTTTATCTGCATCTACAGTACCTCTGAAAAAATATTTGGGCTTCTAGCTGTGTGCGGGACTTGTTGTATTAGTCCATCTATACTGACCTCCATCAGGTTGCAAACTGAATATATTTTTTTCTGCATCTACCTCTGAAAAAATATTTGGCCTTCTAGTAGTGTGTCGGACTTTCTCTATTAGTCCATCTATACTGACCTCCATCAGGTTGCAAATTAAAACTAATTTTTATCTGCATCTACAGTACCTCTGAAAAAATATTTGATCTTCTAGCAGTGTGTGGGACTTGTTCTATTAGTCCATCTATACTGACCTCCATCAGGTTGCAAATTAAAACTAATTTTTATCTGCATCTACAGTACCTCTGAAAAAATATTTGGGCTTCTAGCAGTGTGTGGGACTTGTTCTATTAGTCCATCTATACTGACCTCCATCAGGTTGCAAACTGAATATATTTTTTTCTGCATCTACCTCTGAAAAAATATTGGGCTTCTAGCTGTGTGTGGGTCTTGTTCTATTAATCCATCTATACTGACCTCCATCAGGTTGCAAACTGAATATATTTTTTTCTGCATCTACCTCTGAAAAAATATTTGGCCTTCTAGTAGTGTGTCGGACTTTCTCTATTAGTCCATCTATACTGACCTCCATCAGGTTGCAAATTAAAACTAATTTTTATCTGCATCTACAGTACCTCTGAAAAAATATTTGATCTTCTAGCAGTGTGTGGGACTTGTTCTATTAGTCCATCTATACTGACCTCCATCAGGTTGCAAATTAAAACTAATTTTTATCTGCATCTACAGTACCTCTGAAAAAATATTTGGGCTTCTAGCAGTGTGTGGGACTTGTTCTATTAGTCCATCTATACTGACCTCCATCAGGTTGCAAACTGAATATATTTTTTTCTGCATCTACCTCTGAAAAAATATTGGGCTTCTAGCTGTGTGTGGGTCTTGTTCTATTAATCCATCTATACTGACCTCCATCAGGTTGCAAACTGAATATATTTTTTTCTGCATCTACCTCTGAAAAAATATTTGGCCTTCTAGTAGTGTGTCGGACTTTCTCTATTAGTCCATCTATACTGACCTCCATCAGGTTGCAAATTAAAACTAATTTTTATCTGCATCTACAGTACCTCTGAAAAAATATTTGGGCTTCTAGCAGTGTGTGGGACTTGTTCTATTAGTCCATCTATACTGACCTCCATCAGGTTGCAAACTGAATATATTTTTTTCTGCATCTACCTCTGAAAAAATATTGGGCTTCTAGCTGTGTGTGGATCTTGTTCTATTAATCCATCTATACTGACCTCCATCAGGTTGCAAACTGAATATATTTTTTTCTGCATCTACCTCTGAAAAAATATTTGGCCTTCTAGTAGTGTGTCGGATTTTCTCTATTAGTCGATCTATACTGACCTCCATCAGGTTGCAAATTAAAACTAATTTTTATCTGCATCTACAGTACCTCTGAAAAAATATTTGGGCTTCTAGCAGTGTGTGGGACTTGTTCTATTAGTCCATCTATACTGACCTCCATCAGGTTGCAAACTGAATATAGTTTTTTCTGCATCTACCTCTGAAAAAATATTGGGCTTCTAGCTGTGTGTGGGTCTTGTTCTATTAATCCATCTATACTGACCTCCATCAGGTTGCAAACTGAATATAATTTTTTTCTGCATCTAGCTCTGAAAAAATATTTGGCCTTCTAGTAGTGTGTCGGACTTTCTCTATTAGTCCATCTATACTGACCTCCATCAGGTTGCAAATTAAAACTAATTTTTATCTGCATCTACAGTGCCTCTGATAAAATATTTGGGCTTCTAGCTGTGTGTGGGAGTTGTTGTATTAGTCCATCTATACTGACCTCCATCAGGTTGCAAACTGAATATATTTTTTTCTGCATCTACCTCTGAAAAAATATTTGGCCTTCTAGTAGTGTGTCGGACTTTCTTTATTAGTCCATCTATACTGACCTCCATCAGGTTGCAAATTAATACTAATTTTTATTTGCATCTACAGTACCTCTGAAAAAAATATTTGGGCTTCTAGCAGTGTGTGGGACTTGTTCTATTAGTCCATCTATGCTGACCTCCATCAGGTTGCAAACTGAATATAGTTTTTTCTGCATCTACCTCTGAAAAAATATTGGGCTTCTAGCTGTGTGTGGGTCTTGTTCTATTAATCCCTCTATACTGACCTCCATCAGGTTGCAAACTGAATATATTTTTTTCTGCATCTACCTCTGAAAAAATATTTGGCCTTCTAGTAGTGTGTCGGACTTTCTCTATTAGTCCACCTATACTGACCTCCATCAGGTTGCAAACTGAATAAAATTTTTTTCTGCATCTATCTCTGAAAAAATATTTGGCCTTCTAGTAGTGTGTCGGACTTTCTCTATTAGTCCATCTATACTGACCTCCATCAGGTTGCAAATTAAAATTAATTTTTATCTGCATCTACAGTACCTCTGAAAAAATATTTGGGCTTCTAGCAGTGTGTGGGACTTGTTCTATTAGTCCATCTATACTGACCTCCATCAGGTTGCAAACTGAATATATTTTTTTCTGCATCTACCTCTGAAAAAATATTGGGCTTCTAGCTGTGTGTGGGTCTTGTTCTATTAATCCATCTATACTGACCTCCATCAGGTTGCAAACTGAATATATTTTTTTCTGCATCTACCTCTGAAAAAATATTTGGCCTTCTAGTAGTGTGTCGGACTTTCTCTATTAGTCCATCTATACTGACCTCCATCAGGTTGCAAATTAAAACTAATTTTTATCTGCATCTACAGTACCTCTGAAAAATATTTGATCTTCTAGCAGTGTGTGGGACTTGTTCTATTAGTCCATCTATACTGACCTCCATCAGGTTGCAAATTAAAACTAATTTTTATCTGCATCTACAGTACCTCTGAAAAAATATTTGGGCTTCTAGCAGTGTGTGGGACTTGTTCTATTAGTCCATCTATACTGACCTCCATCAGGTTGCAAACTGAATATATTTTTTTCTGCATCTACCTCTGAAAAAATATTGGGCTTCTAGCTGTGTGTGGGTCTTGTTCTATTAATCCATCTATACTGACCTCCATCAGGTTGCAAACTGAATATATTTTTTTCTGCATCTACCTCTGAAAAAATATTTGGCCTTCTAGTAGTGTGTCGGACTTTCTCTATTAGTCCATCTATACTGACCTCCATCAGGTTGCAAATTAAAACTAATTTTTATCTGCATCTACAGTACCTCTGAAAAAATATTTGGGCTTCTAGCAGTGTGTGGGACTTGTTCTATTAGTCCATCTATACTGACCTCCATCAGGTTGCAAACTGAATATATTTTTTTCTGCATCTACCTCTGAAAAAATATTGGGCTTCTAGCTGTGTGTGGGTCTTGTTCTATTAATCCATCTATACTGACCTCCATCAGGTTGCAAACTGAATATATTTTTTTCTGCATCTACCTCTGAAAAAATATTTGGCCTTCTAGTAGTGTGTCGGATTTTCTCTATTAGTCCATCTATACTGACCTCTATCAGGTTGCAAATTAAAACTAATTTTTATCTGCATCTACAGTACCTCTGAAAAAATATTTGGGCTTCTAGCAGTGTGTGGGACTTGTTCTATTAGTCCATCTATACTGACCTCCATCAGGTTGCAAACTGAATATAGTTTTTTCTGCATCTACCTCTGAAAAAATATTGGGCTTCTAGCTGTGTGTGGGTCTTGTTCTATTAATCCATCTATACTGACCTCCATCAGGTTGCAAACTGAATATAATTTTTTTCTGCATCTAGCTCTGAAAAAATATTTGGCCTTCTAGTAGTGTGTCGGACTTTCTCTATTAGTCCATCTATACTGACCTCCATCAGGTTGCAAATTAAAACTAATTTTTATCTGCATCTACAGTGCCTCTGATAAAATATTTGGGCTTCTAGCTGTGTGTGGGAGTTGTTGTATTAGTCCATCTATACTGACCTCCATCAGGTTGCAAACTGAATATATTTTTTTCTGCATCTACCTCTGAAAAAATATTTGGCCTTCTAGTAGTGTGTCGGACTTTCTCTATTAGTCCATCTATACTGACCTCCATCAGGTTGCAAATTAAAAATAATTTTTATCTGCATCTACAGTACCTCTGAAAAAATATTTGGGCTTCTAGCTGTGTGCGGGACTTGTTGTATTAGTCCATCTATACTGACCTCCATCAGGTTGCAAACTGAATATATTTTTTTCTGCATCTACCTCTGAAAAAATATTTGGCCTTCTAGTAGTGTGTCGGACCTTCTCTATTAGTCCATCTATACTGACCTCCATCAGGTTGCAAATTAATACTAATTTTTATTTGCATCTACAGTACCTCTGAAAAAAATATTTGGGCTTCTAGCAGTGTGTGGGACTTGTTCTATTAGTCCATCTATGCTGACCTCCATCAGGTTGCAAACTGAATATAGTTTTTTCTGCATCTACCTCTGAAAAAATATTGGGCTTCTAGCTGTGTGTGGGTCTTGTTCTATTAATCCCTCTATACTGACCTCCATCAGGTTGCAAACTGAATATATTTTTTTCTGCATCTACCTCTGAAAAAATATTTGGCCTTCTAGTAGTGTGTCGTACTTTCTCTATTAGTCCACCTATACTGACCTCCATCAGGTTGCAAACTGAATATAATTTTTTTCTGCATCTATCTCTGAAAAAATATTTGGCCTTCTAGTAGTGTGTCGGACTTTCTCTATTAGTCCATCTATACTGACCTCCATCAGGTTGCAAATTAAAATTAATTTTTATCTGCATCTACAGTACCTCTGAAAAAATATTTGGGCTTCTAGCAGTGTGTGGGACTTGTTCTATTAGTCCATCTATACTGACCTCCATCAGGTTGAAAACTGAATATATTTTTTTCTGCATCTACCTCTGAAAAAATATTGGGCTTCTCGCTGTGTGTGGGTCTTGTTCTATTAATCCATCTATACTGACCTCCATCAGGTTGCAAACTGAATATAATTTTTTTCTGCACCTAGCTCTGAAAAAATATTTGGACTTCTAGTAGTGTGTCGGACTTTCTCTATTAGTCCATCTATACTGACCTCCATCAGGTTGCAAATTAAAACTAATTTTTATCTGCATCTACAGTACCTCTGAAAAAATATTTAGGCTTCTAGCTGTGTGTGGGACTTGTTGTATTAGTCCATCTATACTGACCTCCATCAGGTTGCAAACTGAATATATTTTTTTCTGCATCTACCTCTGAAAAAATATTTGGCCTTCTAGTAGTGTGTCCGACTTTCTCTATTAGTCCATCTATACTGACCTCCATCAGGTTGCAAATTAAAAATAATTTTTATCTGCATGTACAGTACCTTTGATAAAATATTTGGGCTTCTAGCTGTGTGCGGGACTTGTTGTATTAGTCCATCTATACTGACCTCCATCAGGTTGCAAACTGAATATATTTTTTTCTGCATCTACCTCTGAAAAAATATTTGGCCTTCTAGTAGTGTGTCGGACTTTCTCTATTAGTCCATCTATACTGACCTCCATCAGGTTGCAAATTAAAACTAATTTTTATCTGCATCTACAGTACCTCTGAAAAAATATTTGTTCTTCTAGCAGTGTGTGGGACTTATTCTATTAGTCCATCTATACTGACCTCCATCAGGTTGCAAACTGAATATAGTTTTTTCTGCATCTACCTCTGAAAAAATATTGGGCTTCTAGCTGTGTGTGGGTCTTGTTCTATTAATCCATCTATACTGACCTCCATCAGGTTGCAAACTGAATATATTTTTTTCTGCATCTACCTCTGAAAAAATATTTGGCCTTCTAGTAGTGTGTCGGACTTTCTCTATTAGTCCATCTATACTGACCTCCATCAGGTTGCAAATTCAAAATAATTTTTTTCTGCATCTAACCCAGCCAATAGTTTTGGCCTAATACCACAGTTTGGCCACTCAGCTCTGCTCGGTTACCATCCATTGTTTTTTTGTGCAAACAACTCCAGAGTTGTGAATTAGTTAACCACCAAAATGAGTGGAAAAAGGCCTGCTGCTGGTGGAAAGGGGAATAGGCGTGTTGGGAAGGGGAAAAAAGGTTGTGTCCGTGGGGTAGGTGTTAAAGCAACAGTAACATCTGCAGAAGAAAGACCATCTTCCAGCCAAACTAAAATGTCTACTTCTTTTAGCGGACAATGTGATAAGATCCCTTTCTTACGACCACGCCAATCACTACAAATTCCAGATGAGGCACAAAAACAGCAGGTGCTTCAACGGATATCAAGTGCTCCTTTAAGTGGGCTCTCCTCCACATCAACTTCAACATCACAAATACTCCAGTCCTCAAAGTTGTAACCCAAATCGCACTTGCTTCCTCACAGCTCCCAAATCTCCAGCTGCCCGTCTGAGTATGAGGTAGAACAGATGGTTGAGTCTGCAGATCTGTTTACTCATACTATAGCCTGGGAATCAGAGGTCGACTCCAGCGCTTCTGTGAATCCAGACGAGGAAATGATCTGCACTGATGCCCAGAATCTTTATGAGTCGGATCCAGGACCAGATGCAGAAGGTTCTGACCATAATGTAGACCCTCATTCCCAAACTGTAACTCCTGTTGGTGGAGACAATGAGGAAGACGATGATAAGACTCAAATACCTGATTGGAGCGACAACTTTAGTTTTTTGTCAGGGCAGGAACAGGTTGGCTCTGAGGACGACGGGTGTGATAACGCACAGGGTGATGATGATGAGGTCGGAGATCCCACTTACTGTCAACCCACAGTCAGCCAAGAGATGAGGTCAGCAGAGGAGGTGGAGGAAGATGCTAGTGACGACGAGGTCAGGTTGCGCCTTCCTGGACAGAGACGTAGTACTGGAAGCACGTCAACAACTGCATCCTCAAACACAACTCTGCCTCTCACCACAAGTCGTGGTGGCTCTTCAGGTCGCATGGGTGCTAAGCCTTGCATAGCCTGGGCATTTTTTCAGATCGATAAAGATGACCCAACTCGTGTTATCTGTAACATTTGTCAGCAAAATCTAAGTAGAGGCCAAAAAATACATAGTTTGAGTACTTCATGCATGAACCGGCACATGGACATGAAGCATAAGTTGCAGTGGGAAGCTCAGTGTGCTACAATGCGGCCTAGCCGGCCGGGCCAACCACCGTCTGCCATATCTTGTGCATCCGCGGCCTCTTCATCCTCTGTGACTGGGGGGACAGCAGTCACACCTGTTTTGGGGCCCAGACCTACCACCTCTTTACCCGCAACAGCCAGCGTGATTGGCAGGTCATCATTTTCTTTGGAGGTGGTAACACCAGCTGGTGTTGAGCGCTGTCCGACATCGATAGCACCACCTTTGGAAGAAGGCAACCTAACATGTCTGCCTGCATCTTCCTCACAGACCGGCAGTTTGCCGGGGACACCCTTATCAACCCCGTCTAAGCACAATAGCCAGCCCTCGGTCCCTCAGATGTGGACAAGTAAAAGACCATTTCCTCCTAGCCATGAGAAAGCTAAGAGGTTGAATTTCACCATCTGCAAGCTCTTGGCTACAGAAATGCTGCCTTTCCGCCTGGTGGACACAGAGGATTTTCGAGACCTTATGTCCGTCGCAGTGCCCCAGTACCAGATGCCCAGTCGGCACTACTTCTCAAAGAAAGGTGTGCCTGCGCTCCACCAGCATGTCGCACACAACATCACCGCTTCTTTGAGAAACTCTGTGTGTGACAGGGTGCATTTCACCACAGACACTTGGACGAGTAGGCATGGACAGGGGTGTTACATGTCGCTGACTGGGCACTGGGTAACTATGGTGACAGCAGGACAAGGGGCTGCTGTCCAAGTCTTGCCGTCCCCACGAGTTGTGCGTCAATCCTCTTTATGTCAAAGTTCCTCCACTGCTTCTGCCTCCTCAACCTCCTCTCGGTCTTCCACCTGCACCCAAAGCCTGTCTGGTCATGCCACAAGCTTTCTAACTGCGCAGAAGGGATCCTGCACACCTCCTTACTATGCTGGCAGTAGGGCTCAACGTCATCAGGCGGTTTTTACATTGAAATGTCTGGGAAATGTGAGTCACACAGCTGAGGAGTTGTGGTCAGCTCTGGAGAACCAATTTCATGAATGGTTGTCTCCACTGGACCTGAAACCAGGGAAGGCCGTGTGCGACAATGCTGCAAACCTGGGTGTGGCCCTTCGCCGGGGCAATGTCACACACGTGCCTTGTATGGCTCACGTGTTGAACCTGGTTGTCCAGCAATTTTTAGCCCACTATCCCAGACTAGATGGCCTTCTGCAGAGGGCACGGTCGCTGTGTGCTCACTTCCGCCGTTCGCATCCCGCAGCTCAGCGACTTACATCTCTACAGAAGTCGTTGGGCCTGCCACTTCACCGGCTAAAATGCGATGTGCCTACCCAGTGGAATTCAACTCTGCACATGTTGCAGCGACTGTGGCAGCACCGACAAGCCCTGGTGCAATACGTTCTGACGTATAGCCTGGGCCAACGAGATTCAGAGGTGGGGCAAATCACGCTGGAGGAGTGGTCTCAGATCAGGGACCTATGCACCCTTCTGCACAGATTTGAAATGGCGACGAAGATGTTTAGTGCTGACGATGCCATTATCAGCATGACTATTCCGGTGATTTACATGCTGGAGCACATGTTAAACAGAATTCGGAGTCAGGTGGTGGCACAAGAGGAGGTGGAGGAAGTAGAGGGGGAGGAGTTGTATGCGGAAGGGCTAACATCTGCAAGGTCCAGAAGGTCGGCAGCACCAAGGCGGCAGGCATGTGAGGGTGGGGGAGATGGTTTTACCAGGGCGCATGGTAGCAGCCAAACTAGTGAGGAAGGTGCAGGAGCCCAGGAAGAAGTGGAGGATGAACTGATGGAAGACTCATCAGATGAGGGAGACCTTGATCACATTTCTGTTGTGCGAGGTTGGGGGGAGAGGACAGAGGAAGGAAGCATGATTGTTACCTCGCCACCAACACAACAGGGACTTGGTGCTCCTGGATGTGCAACACACATGAGTGCCTTCTTGCTGCACTACCTGCAACATGAACCTCGAATTGTGAGAATTAGAAATAATCCTGACTACTGGGTTGCCACACTGTTAGATCCCCGGTACAAAAGTAAATTTGCAGAAATTATTCCTGCCATAGAAAGGGATGCACGCATGCAGGAGTATCAGCAGAGACTGTTGCAGAATCTTACATGTGCTTTTCCACAAAATACCAGTGGTGCACGTAGTGAATCTCACAGTTCCAACTTGCCAACCGTGGGACCGTCAAGTGTTCAGCACTCAAACCGTAACAGAACCACAGTATCTGCTGGTAACATCAATTTTGCGGAATCATTTCACCACTTTTTTAGCCCATCCTTTGCAAGGCCACAGGAGACAAGAAGTCTGACACATAGTCAACGCCTAGAGACGATGGTACAGGAGTATCTCCAAGTAAACATTGAAGCCACGACTGTGTCACTGGACCCTTGCTCTTTTTGGGCTTCCAATCTGGATAAATGGCCGGAGCTAGCCACTTACGCCTTGGAGATCTTGTCATGCCCCGCAGCCAGCGTTCTGTCTGAACGTGTGTTCAGCGCTGCTGGTGGTGTGCTGACAGATAAGCGCACGCGGCTCTCCACTGATAATGTAGACAGACTCACGTTCATAAAGATGAACAAATCATTGATCCGAAACGACTTTTCTACCCCTGTGTCATCCTGGGGAGAGTAAAAGCTTGATGATTGGTTAAAATCACCCTACCAAACGTTTTAAGCTTTCAAATTACTAATCATGTTTATCTGTATCTTGACTGGAAAATAATTTGGGCTTTGTAGCAGTGTGCAGCACTGATCCTATTAGGCCATCTATAATAAGCTCCACCAGATTTAAAATTAAAAATAATTTTTAGCTGCATCTAGCCCGGAAAATAATTTTGGGGCTCCGAGATGCGCAAGACACATAAGTGCCTTCTTGCTGCACTACCTGCAGCATGACCCTCATATTGTCAGAATTCGAAGTAATCATGACTACTGGGTTGCCACACTCTTAGATCCCCCAAACTTTTCGATCAACCTTTTCATTTTAATAAAGACCAAAAAAATGGTCATTTTTGAAATTATAAGCATTAGCAGGTTGTTAGAAACTGAAATCAAACAGTTTTCAACTCAAAACTTTATTCTAGGTGATGTTACATTTTCACATAGGACACCTTGTACGAAAGGAGCTTCTGAACTCTCTCGTCCATTGAATTTGTCAGGTTTTGGATGGTTTCTGCTTCAATTGTTTTGCATGAGGACAGAATACCCTCCCAGAGCTGTTGCTTAGATGTGAACTGCCTCCCGCCATCATAGACACTCCTTTTAATGATGCTCCAAAGGTTCTGAATGGGGTAGAGGTCAGGGGAGCATGGGGGTCACACCATAAGTTTGTCCCCTTTTATGCCCATATCAGCCAGAGATGCAGATGTTTTATGTGCAGCATGAGATGGTGCATTATCATGCAGAAAAATGATCTTGCTGTGAAATACACGGTTCTTCTTCTTGAACCATGGCAGGAAGTGCTGTTTGAGAAAATCCACATACATTATGGAGTTCATCTTTAGCGCCTTCAGGGATCCTAAAGGGGCCGACAATCTCTCTCCCCATGATTCCAGCCCAAAACATTACTCCACCTCCTCCTTGTTGGCGCTGTAGCCGTGTTTGCGTGGGGTGTCCATCAACCAGCCATCCTCCACTCCATCCATCTGGACCATCGAGGGCTGCACGGCACTCATCCGTGAACAAAACAGTTTTGAAATCAGTCTTCATGTAATGTTTGGCCCACTGGAGCCGTTTCTGCTTGTGTGAAGTGGATAGAGGAGGTCGACAGGATGGCGTATGCACAGCTGCAAACCTCTGAAGGACCCTGCATCTTGTTGTTCGGGGGACGTTGGAGGCACAAGCAGCTTCAAAAACTTGTCTGCTGCTATGACAAGGCTTTTTTGCCGCTGCTCTTTCAACCTGACGTAATTGCCTGTAGGAAAGAGTCCTCAATTTGCCCTTATCAGCACGCACACGTGTGTACTGTGAATCAGCTACATACTTCTTGATTGCCAAGACACTTCATCCTGATCATCGCACAATGTTGATTGTAGTCATGCCTTGACCTAAACACTCCACAATTTGTTGCTTCTCAGCAGCCGACACATCCTTTTTCTTTCCCATTTTGGCAGAAAATGTAGGCTGCTTAATAATGTGAGAGAGCCTTCTTAAGTAGTCTTGCCTTTCATTGGACACACCTGCCAAACTAATTAGCACAGGTGTCTGCAATTGCTTACAGTGATATAAAGAGCCCTGACACACATCACCATCAATGAGTTTAACTGACAAACAAACAAATTCTTCCCTTATCACTCCTAAACACTTTTTGCATAATAATTTGGAACGCGGTGTACATGTGCTTTTCCACAAAACACCAGCGGTTCACGTAGTGAATCTTACAGTTCTAACTTGCCAACCGTGGTCTGTATGGAATTGTTCAATAAAGTGCCCAAAATTAAGATAACATAGATGGGAGAGGTCTCTATGAATAGGAATTCCTAAGTATTTGATACCCTGTGAGGGCCAGGCAAAGGGAAAGTTGGACTGGATGGAATCCTATATGGATTTGGGGAGGGAGACATTGAGGGCCTCAGACTTCGCTGCATTGATTTTAAAATTTTACCATGTAACAAAGTGATCTATTTCAGCCATAACAGCATGGATGAATATATGTGATTGAGTGATATATACTAGGACATCATCAGCAAATAGAGAGCACTTGTACTCGGTGCCTCCCACCTCAATCCACCTAATATTGGGGTTATGGCGAATTGATGAGAGCAGGTGCTCCGTCACTAGGATGTATAAGAGAGGGGACAGAGGACATCCCTGCCTTGTCCCATTGGTGATTGTGAAAGTGATGAAAATGTTCTGACGCACCACCTGGGCCTTGGGACACCTGGAGCCGGACCCTTTTTGGTGGATGCTGGTGGTTGTAGTCTTCGTGGTGGCGACCTTGTTCCGTGGCTCAGGGCGGTCAAACCAGTGGCGGAACTATTTATGTGGTTTTGATGTTTAAATGTCCGACTACGCCACCCGTGGATTGCGGTCAGAGTGAACCGCCGCTACAGGGCAGACCGCTGAGGCTGGTGTTGTGGGTGCAGCAGAGCGTAGCATAACTCCCCACGGGAGGAGTATAGCCTCAGGGCAGTGTATGCGGAGGATGGGGGTGATGGTGCAGGGCAGCAGCAGTAACGACACGGAGTCAGTGATGCAGTCCAGGGCCTTTACTCACAGTTCTTATTATCCAGACCACGTCTGCAGGTAACGGCTGCCCACGTCGTACTGTGCTCACCAGGTGAGGGGCTCAGACAACTCCTAGATAACTTTGGAGCACTTCACAGGACCCCCTTTGTGTGTCCTTTGTCTGGCCTTTCTTACCAACACTTCTGTCCGGCTGCCTCGGGCCTCCTCTTGGTAAACTTGGCGCCAGTTTCCCTGACCCTATGTGGTGCCTTCCTAGCGGGTGTAGCGAGGGGCTGCGCCACATAAAATGTCAGAGCCTCCGGTTTCTAGCTGAGGGTCGTTTCCTGCCTCCACTAGTTCGGGGACCGGTCTCCCCCTTTGGCCTGACCCCTCCACGCAGGTGGATTCGGGCGTGCGGTGGCGACTCGCCCGTCCGCACCCCTGGGATCCCTTCATTCCTCGTTCCTGGAGCCTTCTCCGCTCCTCTTCCTTCCTTCTCCCTCTTCCAGGCCTGGGCCTCTGTTACTAGGCCCGCCTCCGGAGCAGAGCTCATGCAGAGCCCCTGCTCCCTGCCACTTCTGCTCAGACTTCTCTGCACTGAACTAAGATGGTGCCCACCTTTTATACTCCCTTCTCAATGCACCCAGGAACCCTCCCTGCTCCTGCACTACAGGGTTCCCCTTCCTCAGTGTTCCCTCCCCCCACTCCAGCCAGGGACAGGGACTGTCGTGCCCATCTCAGGGGCATATTGGTCGACCTGCCCCACGGCAATGTGGTGTAATGCATGCAGGTGTCGGGTCCTGATCCACACTCCATCCTTACCTGAGAGTGAGATATCACACCTCTGGGTGAGGTGCAATACGTCTGTAGCAACCGAGCCCTCAGGGTGCTACAGTTCCATTTATCTTCAGCCTAGGTGACGTATTGCGATACAGGGCCGTGATTTTGGCTATAAAAGGGTCCCCTAGACCCCTACCCCAAGCTTTTTAAGAGAATCATATATGGCGTGCCAGGAGACTCTATGGAATGCAACGAGAATATCTAATTACAAATTTTTAACTGCATCTAGCCCAGGAAATACTTTGTGCCTAGTAGCAGTGTCTGCTAGTCAGCGGATTATCCCGGCTGTTAAGCAAGCTACACCACCTGTAGTTTAGACACTTAATTTTTTCAAAGGAAATGCTTCGGGACCATGGGATACTCAGTGAAGAGCATCAGGAGGCACCCCAAGGCATAGGGGCTGGGACTGGCAGTAGGATGCCTTGCGGTGGACAGCCGAGCTCGATCCTTATAAAAGCTTTTTAACTGCAGCAGCTTTAGTGGACGCTACTGGAGCTGGATTTACGCGGCTGCTGGCATGAGACTTGCCCTCCAATAGATCCTTGTAAATGGATTTAAAGTGTATTCATTCAAATTAGAGAGAAAATTTAAATTAAAAAGCTTAGAGCTGCCTCCACCACAGGGGGGCTCGCTCGACCCACCAGCTGACAGGCACCAGTATTGGGAGAGGGGGGCTGGCCATCAGGGTTCACCGCGGCTCTGGCACAAACCCGGCGACACGGAGGTGGCACGGGCAGGAGCGGACTGGCCGTGTCGGCTTCTCACTTTTTGGATTTTAGAAGGGCATGACATGCCTATATCTGTGTCTCCCCCTCCTTTTACTCCTCCACCTCTTTTATTTTCGCATGACTATATGTACTTGTCACTTTTCCATGTGTTAGTTGTGTCTTCTGAGCAGTTTGTCAGCTTTTGGACACCTTTGAAGGTGTTTTCTATGTGTTTCTATGTGTTTTTGTTTGCCTGCCATTGGTTTTAACGGTGTTCGAAGGTGTTCGACGAACAGTTCGACGAACAGTTCGGCGAACACACGGGTGTTCGACGAACCGAACCGAACTCGAACACTACGGGGGTGGCTCAACACTAATAGTTACATGAAAAAAAGCTAAATTGAATGACGATCTATGCCCAGAAGTTATATTTTCTCATATTACCCATGAAAAGCATTAACTTTTTTCTTATACTAAATAAATGAAACAAGTTCTGCAATCCAATAATAATTTTTCATATCCCATTGAAGAGCATTAGACACTCCCTGAGTCGCCATATAGTGTGTCTGTATGGCGCCATATTAAAGAAGTCCGTCTTTGAGATAATCTTTGAAATATGACATCTAACGCAACATGATATAATTTTTTTCCATAATTTTTATAGACAAAATTAACTTGTTTGCCATTACATAAATTTGGATGCTTAATAAGGTATCGTATAGTCCTGCAAGTCATTTTTGTCCCTATCTTTTTTTCTGGGTGAAGTATCAAGGTTACTCACACACAGTCTTCCTTTGCTGCAGTGTAAAAGTAACCCAGCAAACTCCTTTGACATCCTCACCTAGCTACATGCTGAATATTTAGTGAGCTTAGCATTCAGTTACTGCATGTATGTCAGGAATTTGCCTCATCAGTCACCATCAATTTCTTCATCAAACTCCTAATTGTTTACCATGCATGTACATTTACTTCATGGCTCATACATGCTGTAAGAATACTGAACTTTCCACTAACAGTGCTGTTGCTGTTCACACTACAATGATGCTGCAGCAATCTTTAGTATCCAGTTTACCTGTTCTTCACAACTGCATGCAGTTAGCCATCTGGTTGCTGATTGTATATGTCTCTGCCAATGACCATCAGTCTGCTGATATCATGCAACTCTGCCTTTAACCATTTTGTTGCTGATTGTATATGTCTCTACCACTAACCATCAGTCTGCTGGTATCATACAACTCTGCCGTTAACCATTTGGTTGCTGATTGCATATGAATCTGCCATTAACCATCAGACTGCAAATATTAATTAACTCTGCCATTTACCATTTGTCTGCTGCAAGTCCTGGATTATCAATACATCTACAGTTGCTGTGTATATCCACGCTACTGACTCCGAGTCTTCTGATGTTTCCTACTTCGTTTATCTCATTGCTGTCCTGCATACCATAAAGTTCTTGTCCTTGCTGATCCAAATGTCATCCAGCAAGTTCAGCCCACTGTGCCATCTCTTTCTGTCCATATTGTGCATTGAAAATGACTTAGAGAATCCTCCTCACTTAAGTGAGCCTAATTGTCAAATAATCATTATTCCCTACAGCATAACATGGAATGAGACCACCACAGCAGAAAGTTCAAAACATGTCAAATATATGATTATTTTGGTTTCCCTCATGCACAAGTAATATGTATACAGTGCTTGACATAATTCTGACAGAGAAATTATAGTTTAGGTGCGTATGTCCTTAAAATTTAATTCGTTTAAGGATTCACATTTTTCATGAGACTATTGAACTAAAATATCACAAATATGCTGTATTGACAAGTTGCAAATTCAAATTGGGTGAGTAGCTAAGTATAAAGATCTGGGTATACATCATGAAATTGTGTAATTCCTTCTTTAAATTGATGATTTCAAGCATCTATGGGAAATGTTAGAAATTATGCAGCTGAAGATAGATAATGCATTGGAAGATATCATAGATATCAAACATCTATAGTTTTTTTTTATTTAAGTGGTGAAAAGAAAATTGGAAATTTGTATGAAATCTTTTTTCTTTCATCACCACTTCCCTGGACCCAAAACTTTTTCATTTTTAGGACTATGGGGTGTGAGGTTGCAGCTGGACAGGTTGTGGATGGGAGGGATGCGTCCCCGAGGTACCAAGCTTCGATAATGTAGGACCCGGAGAAGCAGGCTCCAGCACATATAGTGAGGAGAAGTGTTTAATAGAGATGAGCGTTGTTCTACTCGAACTGTTCGCCAATCTCAAATTCGAGCTGTTTTGGGCGGTGTTCGAGCCGTTCGGCGAACACAAACAATTTGATAAAAATTCGGCTGTTCGAGGTTATGTTCGATAACTGTTCGTGCACCAAAATCATAACTGGATTTTTTCTCAGTAATGATGAAAATTAATGTTAATACGCAGTTTGAGTGTACAGCGGGGTGAGGGGAGGGGCAGGGGATGGATCTCTGCAGGAACAATGAAGATCTCCATTTTTTTTTCTCTTTCCCCCATTTGCAGTGGGGAGGTGCAATCTGTCAGCCTATTAGCAGCGCACACACGGAGCGAAGTGCTTTTTTTCACACAAGCAAGGGCATGTGTCATTGGCAGTGTATGTCACATGTCCTTGCCCTATAAGACCAAGCCATTTTCCCCGTCGCCACCATTTTCTCACTGCTGCAGCTGCGTGTTAGACGGCACCGCTGTTGCTGTGTGCGCTATACCTTGTTAATTTCAAGCCAATTTTCGCACAAATATACAGATAGCTTGGGAGTAGGGAATAGTTGTGATTGCAATCCTTTTAAGGACTAGGTTACAGCATTTCCTACGACTTTTATCAGGGAGGTCTGTGCTCTTAAATAGATAAGTTGTGGGAGTAAAGACTAATTGTAATTGGAGTCCTTTTCAGGACTAGGTTACATCAGTTCCTATCAGTTTTTGCCAGGCAGGTCTGTGCCAGTGCTGTGCAAGTTTTTTTCACAGCATTTGGCTGAATCTAGCAAAGCTAATCCTTTTTGGCCTATTGCAGAGTGTGTTAGTCAGTGGAGTAGCCTATCTGTGCTGCAAGATATACCACCTGTGTATAGAATACCAATTTTTTTACTGCACCTAGTGAAGTAAAATCTTTTGGGCATAGCATCATTCTATTAGTCCATCTATACTGACCTCCATCAGGTTGCAAATTAAAACTAATTTTTATCTGCATCTACAGTACCTCTGAAAAAATATTTGGGCTTCTAGCTGTGTGTGGGACTTGTTGTATTAGTCCATCTATACTGACCTCCATCAGGTTGCAAACTGAATATACTTTTTTCTGCATCTACCTCTGAAAAAATATTTGGGCTTCTAGCTGTGTGTGGGTCTTGTTCTATTAATCCATCTATACTGACCTCCATCAGGTGGCAAACTGAATATAATTTTTTTCTGCATCTAGCTCTGAAAAAATATTTGGCCTTCTAGCAGTGTGTCGGACTTGTTCTATTAGTCCATCTATACTGACCTCCATCACGTTGCAAATTAAAAAAATTCTTTTTATCTGCATCTAGCTCTGAAAAAATATTTGGCCTTCTAGCATTGTGTGGGACTTGTTCTATTAGTCCATCTATACTGACCTCCATCATATTGCAAATTGAATATAATATTTTTCTGCATCTAGCTCTGAAAAAATATTTGGCCTTCTAGCAGTGTGTGGGACTTGTTCTACTAGTCCATCTATACTGACCTCCATCACGTTGCAAATTAAAAAAATTCTTTTTATCTGCATCTAGCTCTGAAAAAATATTTGGCCTTCTAGCATTGTGTGGGACTTGTTCTATTAGTCCATCTATACTGACCTCCATCATATTGCAAATTGAATATAATATTTTTCTGCATCTAGCTCTGAAAAAATATTTGGCCTTCTAGCAGTGTGTGGGACTTGTTCTATTAGTCCATCTATACTGACCTCCATCATGTTGCAAATTGAATATAATTTTTTTCTGCATCTAGCTCTGAAAAAATATTTGGGCTTCTAACTATGTGTGGGACTTGTTCTATTAGTCCATCTATACTGACCTCCTTCAGGTTGCAAAGTGAATATAATATTTTTCAGCATCTAGCTCTGAAAAAATATTTGGGCTTCTAGCTGTGTGTGGGACTTGTTCTATTAGTCCATCTATACTGACCTCCATCAGGTTGCAAATTGAATATACTATTTTTCTGCATCTAGCTCTGAAAAAATATTTGGCCTTCTAGCAGTGTGTGGGACTTGTTCTTTAAGTCCATCTATACTGACCTCCATCAGGTTACAAATTGAAAATAATATTTTCCTGCATCTAGCTTTGAAAAAATATTTGGCCTTCTAGCAGTGTGTGGGACTTGTTCTATTAGTCCATCTATACTGACCTCCATCAGGTTGCAAATTAAAAATAATTTTTATCTGCATCTAGCTGTAAAAAAATATTTGGCCTTCTAGCAGTGTGTGGGACTTGTTCTATTAGTCCATCTATACTAACCTCCATCAGATTGGAAATTCAAAATAATTTTTATCTGCATCTAGCTGTGAAAAAATATTTGGCCTTCTAGCAGTGTGTGGGACTTGTTCTATTAGTCCATCTCTACTGACCTCCATCACGTTGCAAATTGAATATAATATTTTTCTACATCTAGCTCTGAAAAAATATTTGGCCTTCTAGAAGTGTGTGGGACTTGCTCTATTAGTCCATCTATACTGACCTCCATCAGGTTGCAAATTGAATATAATATTTTTCTGCATCTAGCTCTGAAAAAATATTTGGCCTTCTAGCAGTGTGTGGGACTTGTTCTATTAGTCCATCTATACTGACCTCCATCAGGTTGCAAATTGAATATAATATTTTTTTGCTTCTAGCTCTGAAAAAATATTTGGCCTTCTAGCAGTGTGTGGGACTTGTTCTATTAGTCCATTTATACTGACCTCCATCATGTTGCAAATTGAATATAATATTTTTCTGCATCTAGCTCTGAAAAAATATTTGGCCTTCTAGCAGTGTGTGGGACTTGTTCTATTAGTCCATCTATACTGACCTCCATCACGTTGCAAATTAAAAAAATTCTTTTTATCTGCATCTAGCTCTGAAAAAATATTTGGCCTTCTAGCATTGTGTGGGACTTGTTCTATTAGTCCATCTACACTGACCTCCATCAGGTTGCAAATTGAATATAATATTTTTCTGCATCTAGCTCTGAAAAAATATTTGGGCTTCTAGCAGTGTGTGGGACTTGTTCTATTAGTCCATCTATACTGACCTCCATCAGGTTGCAAATTGAATATAATATTTTTCTGCATCTAGCTCTGAAAAAATATTTGGCCTTCTAGCAGCGTGTGGGACTTGTTCTATTAGTCCATCTCTACTGACCTCCATCAGGTTGCAAATTGAATATACTTTTTTTCTGCATCTACCTCTGAAAAAATATTTGGGCTTCTAGCTGTGTGTGGGACTTTTTCTATTATTCAATCTATACTGACCTCCATCATTTTGCAAATTGAATATAATATTTTTCTGCATCTAGCTCTGAAAAAATATTTGTCCTTCTAGCAGTGTGGGGACTTGTTCTATTAGTCAATCTATACTGACCTCCATCACATTGCAAACTAAAAAAAAAATTTTATCTTCATCTAGCTCTGAAAAAATATTTGGCCTTCTAGCAGTGTGTGGGACTTGTTCTATTAGTCCATCTAAACTGACCTCCATCAGGTTGCAAAGTAAAAATTATTTTTATCTGCATCTAGCTGTGAAAAAATTTTTGTCCTTCTAGCAGCCTGTGGGACTTGTTCTATTAGTCCATCTCTACTGACCTCCGTCAGGTTGCAAATTGAATATACTTTTTTTCTGCATCTACCTCTGAAAAAATATTTGGCCTTCTAACAGTGTGTGGGACTTTTTCTATTAGTCCATCTATACTGCCCTCCATCAGGTTGCAAATTGAATATAATATTTTACTGCATGTAGCTCTGAAAAAATATTTGGGCTTCTAGCTGTGTGTGGGACACATTCTATTAGTCCATCTATACTGACCTCCATCAGGTTGCAAATTGAATATACTATTTTTCAGCATCTAGCTCTGAAAAAATATTATGCCTTCTAGCTGTGTGTCGGACTTGTTCTATTAGTCCATCTATACTGACCTCCATCAGGTTGCAAATTGAATAAACTATTTTTCTGCGTCTAGCTCTGAAAAAATATTTGGCCTTCTAGCAGTGTGTGGTACTTGTTCTATTAGTCCATCTATACTGACCTCCATCAGGTTGCAAATTGAATATAATATTTTTCTGCATCTAGCTCTGAAAAAATATTTGGCCTTCTAGCAGTGTGTGGGACTTGTTCTATTAGTCCATCTATACAGACCTCCATCAGGTTGCAAATTGAACATACCATTTTTCTGCATCTAGCTCTGAAAAAATATTTGGCCTTCTAGCAGTGTGTGGGACAAGTTCTATTAATCCATCTATACTGACCTCCATCAAGTTGCAAATTAAAAAATTTTTTTTTATCTGCATCTAGCTCTGAAAAAATATTTGGCCTTCTAGCATTGTGTGGGACTTGTTCTATTAGTCCATCTACACTGACCTCCATCAGGTTGCAAATTGAATATAATATTTTTCTGCATCTAGCTCTGAAAAAATATTTGGGCTTCTAGCCTTGTGTGGGACTTGTTCTATTAGTCCATCTATACTGACCTCCATCAGGTTGCATATTGAATATAATATTTTTCTGCAAATAGCTCTGAAAAAATATTTGGCCTTCTAGCAGCGTGGGGGACTTGTTCTATTAGTCCATCTCTACTGACCTCCATCAGGTTGCAAATTGAATATACTTTTTTTCTGCATCTACCTCTGAAAAAATATTTAGGATTCTAGCTGTGTGTGGGACTTGTTCTATTAGTCAATCTATACTGACCTCCATCAGGTTGTAAATTGAATATTATATTTTTCTGCATCTAGCTCTGAAAAAATATTTGGCCTTCTAGCAGTGTGTGGGACTTGTTCTATTAGTCCATCTATACTGACCTCCATCACATTGCAAACTAAAAATTTTTTTTTATCTGCATCTAGCTCTGAAAAAATATTTGGCCTTCTAGCAGTGTTTGGGACTTGTTCTATTAGTCCATCTATACTGACCTCCATCAGATTGCAAATTAAAAATAATTTTTATCTGCATCTAGCTGTGAAAAACTATTTGGCCTTCTAGCAGTGTGTGGGACTTGTTCTATTAGTCCATCTATACTGACCTCCATCAGGTTGCAAATTGAATATAATATTTTTCTGCATCTAGCTCTGAAAAATTATTTGGCCTTCTAGCAGTGTGTGGGACTTGTTCTATTAGTCCATCTCTACTGACCTCCATCAGGTTGAAAATTGAATATAATTTTTTTCTGCATCTAGCTCTGAAAAAATATTTGGGCTTCTAGCTGTGTGTGGGACTCATTCTATTAGTCCATCTATACTGACCTCCATCAGGTTGCAAATTGAATATACTATTTTTCAGCATCTAGCTGTGAAAAAATATTTGACCTTCTAGCAGTGTGTGGGACTTTTTCTATTAGTCCATCTATACTGACCACCATCAGGTTTGAAATTCAAAATAATTTTTATCTGCATCTAGCTCTGAAAAAATATTTGGCCTTCTAGCACTGTGTGGGACTTGTACTATTAGTTCATCTAAACTGACCTCCATCAGGTTTCAAATTAAAAATTATTTTTATCTGCATTTATCTGTGAAAAAATATTTGGCCTTCTAGCAGTGTATGGGACTTGTTCTATTAGTCCATCTACACTGACCTCCATCAGGTTGCAAATTGAATATAATATTTTCCTGCATCTAGCTCTGAAAAAATATTTGGCCTTCTAGCAGTGTGTGGGACTTGTTCTATTAGTCCATCTATACTGACCTCCATCAGGTTGCAAATTGAATATAATATTTTTCTGCATCTAGCTCTGAAAAATTATTTGGCCTTCTAGCAGTGTGTGGGACTTGTTCTATTTGTCCATCTATACTGACCTCCATCAGGTTGAAAATTGAATATAATTTTTTTCTGCATCTAGCTCTGAAAAAATATTTGGGCTTCTAGCTGGGTGTGGGACTCATTCTATTAGTCCATCTATACTGACCTCCATCAGGTTGCAAATTGAATATATATTTTTCAGCATCTAGCTCTGAAAAAATATTTGGCCTTCTAGCAGTGTGTGGGACTTGTTCTATTAGTCCATCTATACTGACCTCCATCAGGTTGCAAATTGAATATACTATTTTTCTGCGTCTAGCTCTGAAAAAATATTTGGCTTTCTAGCAGTGTGTGCGACTTGTTCTATTAGTCCATCTACACTGACCTCCATCAGGTTGCAAATTGAATCTAATATTTTTCTGCATCTAGCTCTGAAAAAACATTTGGCCTTCTAGCAGTGTGTGGGACTTGTTCTATTAGTCCATCTATACTGACCTCCATCAGGTTGCAAATTGAATATAATATTTTTCTTCATCTAGCTCTGAAAAAATATTTGGCCTTCTAGCAGTGTGTGGGACTTGTTCTATTAGTCCATATATACTGACCTCCATCAGGTTGCAAATTGAATATACTATTTTTCTGCATCTAGCTCTGAAAAAATATTTGGCCTTCTAGCAGTGTGTGGGACTTGTTCTATAAGTCCATCTATACTGATCTCCATCACGTTGCAAATTGAATATAATTTTTTTCTGCATCTAGCTCTGAAAAAATATTTGGGCTTCTAGCTGTGTGTGGGAGGTGTTCGATAAGTCCATCTATACTGACCTCCATCAGGTTGCAAATTGAATATAATATTTTTCTGCATCTAGCTCTGAAAAAATATATGGCCTTATAGCAGTGTGTGGGACTTGTTCTAATAGTCCATCTATACTGACCTCCATCAGGTTGCAAATTGAAAATAATTTTTTTCTGCATCTAGCTCTGAAAAAATATTTGACCTTCTAGCAGTGTGTGGAACTTTTTCTATTAGTCCATCTCTACTGACCTCCATCAGGTTGCAAATTAAATAAAAATTTTTTCTGCATCTACCTCTGTAAAAATATTTGGGCTTCTAGCTTTGTGCTGGACTTGTTCTATTAGTCCACTTATACTGACCTCCATCAGGTTGCAAAATGAATATAATATTTTTCTGCATCTAGCTCTGAAAAAATATTTGGCCTTCTAGCAGTGTGTGTGACTTGTTCTATTAGTCCATCTATACTGACCTTCATCAGGTTGCAAATTAAAAAAACTTTTTTTTCTGCATCTAGCTCTGAAAAAATATTTGGCCTTCTAGCAGTGTGTGGGACTTGCTCTGTTAGTCCATCTATACTGACCTCCATCAGGTTGCAAATTAAAAATAATTTTTTGTCTGCATCTAGCTGTGAAAAAATATTTGGCCTTCTAGCAGTGTGTGGGACTTGTTCTATTAGTCCATCTATACTAACCTCCATCAGGTTGCAAATTCAAAATAATTTTTTGTCTGCATCTAGCTCTGAAAAAATATTTGGCCTTCTTGCATTGTGTGGGACTTGTTCTATTAGTCCATCTATACTGACCTCCATCAGGTTGCAAATTGAATATCATACTTTTCTGCATCTAGCTCTGAAAAATTATTTGGCCTTCTAGCATTGTGTGTTACTTGTTCTATTAGTCCATCTATACTGACCTCCATCAAGTTGCAAATTGAATATAATATTTTTCTGCATCTAGCTCTGAAAAAATATTTGGCCTTCTAGCATTGTGTGGGACTTGTTCTATTAGTCCATCTATACTGACCTCCATCAGGTTGCAAATTAAAAATAATTTTTATCTGCATCTAGCTGTGAAAAAATATTTGTCCGTATAGCAGTGTGTGGGACTTGTTCTATTAGTCCATCTATACTAACCTCCATCAGGTTGCAAACTCAAAATAATTTTTTGTCTGCATCTAGCTCTGAAAAAATATTTGGCCTTCTTGCATTGTGTGGGACTTGTTCTATTAGTCCATCTATACTGACCTCCATCAGGTTGCAAATTCAAAATAATTTTTTGTCTGCATCTAGCTCTGAAAAAATATTTGGCCTTCTAGCATTGTGTGGGACTTGTTCTATTAGTCCATCTATACTGACCTCCATCAAGTTGCAAATTGAATATAATATTTTTCTGCATCTAGCTCTGAAAAAATATTTGGCCTTCTAGCATTGTGTGGGACTTGTTCTATTAGTCCATCTATACTGACCTCCATCAGGTTGCAAATTAAAAATAATTTTTATCTGCATCTAGCTGTGAAAAAATATTTGGCCGTATAGCAGTGTGTGGGACTTGTTCTATTAGTCAATCTATACTGACCTCCATCAGGTTGCAAATTAAAAATAATTTTTATCTGCATTTAGCTGTGAAAATTTTTTTGGCCTTTTAGCAGTGTGTGGGACTTGTTCTATTAGTCCATCTATACTGACCTCCATCAGGTTGGAAATTCAATATAATTTTTATCTGCATCTAGCTGTGAAAAAATATTTGGCCTTCTATCAGTGTGCGGGATTTGTTCTATTAGTCCATCTATACTGACCTCCATCAGGTTGCAAATTCAAAATAATTTTTTGTCTGCATCTAGCTCTGAAAAAATATTTGGCCTTCTAGCATTGTGTGGGACTTGTTCTATTAGTCCATCTATACTGACCTCCATCAGGTGCAAATTGAATATAATATTTTTCTGCATCTAGCTCTGAAAAAATATTTGGCCTTCTAGCAGTGTGTGGGACTTGTTCTATTAGTCAATCTATACTGACCTCCATCAGGTTGCAAATTAAAAATAATTTTTATCTGCATTTAGCTGTGAAAAATTTTTTGGCCTTTTAGCAGTGTGTGGGACTTGTTCTATTAGTCCATCTATACTGACCTCCATCAGGTTGGAAATTCAAAATAATTTTTATCTGCATCTAGCTGTGAAAAAATATTTGGCCTTCTAGCAGTGTGTGGGATTTGTTCTGTTAGTCCATCTATACTGACCTCCATCAGGTTGCAAATTCAAAATAATTTTTTGTCTGCATCTAGCTCTGAAAAAATATTTGTCCTTCTAGCATTGTGTGGGACTTGTTCTATTAGTCCATCTATACTGACCTCCATCAGGTTGCAAATTGAATATAATATTTTTCTGCATCTAGCTCTGAAAAAATATTTGGCCTTCTAGCAGTGTGTGGAATTTGTTCTATTAGTCCATCTATACTGACCTCCATCAGGTTGCAAATTAAAAATTATTTTTATCTGCATCTAGCTGAGAAAAAATATTTGGCCTTCTAGCAGTGTGTGGGACTTGTTCTATTAGTCCATCTATACTGACCTCCATCAGGTTGTAAATTGAATATAATATTTTTCAGCATCTAGCTCTGAAAAAATATTTGGCCTTCTAGCAGTGTGTGGGACTTGTTCTATTAGTCCATCTATACTGACCTCCATCATGTTGCAAATTGAATATAATTTTTTTCTGCATCTAGCTCTGAAAAAATATTTGACCTTCTAGCAGTGTGTGGGACTTGTTCTATTAGTCCATCTATACTGACCTCCATCAGGTTGCAAACTGAATATAATATTTTTCTGCATCTAGCTCTGAAAAAATATTTGGCCTTCTAGCAGTGTGTGGGACTCATTCTATTAGTCCATCTATACTGACCTCCACCAGGTTGCAAATTAAAAATAATTTTCATCTGCATCTAGCTGTGAATAAATATTTGGCCTTCTAGCAGTGTGTGGGACTTGTTCTATTAGTCCATCTATACTGACCTCCATCAGGTTGCAAATTGAATATAATATTTTTCTCCATCTAGCTCTGAAAAAATATTTGGCCTTCTAGCAGTGTGTGGGACTTGTTCTATTAGTCCATCTATACTGACCTCCATCAGGTTGCAAATTAAAAAAAAATTTTTTATCTGCATCCAGCTCTGAAAAAATATTTGGCCTTCTAGCAGTGTGTGGGACTTGTTCTGTTAGTCCATCTATACTGACCTCCATCAGCTTTCAAATTAAAAATAATTTTTAACTGCATCTAGCTGTGAAAAAATATTTGGCCTTCTAGCAGTGTGTGGGACTTGTTCTATTAGTCCATCTATACTAACCTCCATCAGGTTGGAAATTCAAAATAATTTTTATCTGCATCTAGCTGTGAAAAAATATTTGGCCTTCTAGCAGTGTGTGGGACTTGTTCTATTAGTCCATCTATACTGACCTCCATCAGGTTGCAAATTCAAATTAATTTTTTGTCTGCATCTAGCTCTGAAAAAATATTTGGCCTTCTAGCATTGTGTGGGACTTGTTCTATTAGTCCATCTATACTGACCTCCATCAGGTTGCAAATTGAATATAATATTTTTCTGCATCTAGCTCTGAAAAAATATTTGGCCTTCTAGCAGTGTGTGGGACTCGTTCTATTAGTCCATCTATGCTGACCTCCATCAGGTTGCAAATTAAAAATAATTTTTATTTGCATCTAGCTGTGAAAAAATATTTGGCCTTCTAGCGGTGTGGGGGACTTGTTCTATTAGTCCATCTATACTGACCTCCATCAGGTTGCAAATTAAAAATAAATTTTATCTGCATCTAGCTGTGAAAAAATATTTGGCCTTTTAGCAGTATGTGGGACTTGTTCTATTAGTCCATCTATACTGACCTCCATCAGGTTGCAAATTGAATATAATATTTTTCTGCATCTAGCTCTGAAAAAATATTTGGCCTTCTAGCAGTGTGTGGGACTTGTTCTATTAGTCAATCTATACTGACCTCCATCAGGTTGCAAATTAAAAATAATTTTTATCTGTATTTAGCTGTGAAAAATTTTTTGGCCTTTTAGCAGTATGTGGGACTTGTTCTATTAGTCCATCTATACTGACCTCCATCAGGTTGGAAATTCAAAATAATTTTTATCTGCATCTAGCTGTGAAAAAATATTTGGCCTTCTAGCAGTGTGTGGGATTTGTTCTATTAGTCCACCTATACTGACCTCCATCAGGTTGCAAATTCAAAATAATTTTTTGTCTGCATCTAGCTCTGAAAAAATATTTGTCCTTCTAGCATTGTGTGGGACTTGTTCTATTAGTCCATCTATACTGACCTCCATCAGGTTGTAAATCGAATATAATATTTTTCAGCATCTAGCTCTGAAAAAATATTTGGCCTTCTAGCAGTGTGTGGGACTTGTTTTATTAGTCCATCTATACTGACCTCCATCAGGTTGAAAATTGAATATACTATTTTTCTACATCAAGCTCTGAAATAATATTTGGCCGTCTAGCAGTGTGTGGGACTTGTTCTATTAGTCCATCTATACTGACCTCCATCAGGTTGCAAATTGAATATAATTTTTTTCTGCATCTAGCTTTGAAAAAATATTTGGCCTTCTAGCAGTGTGTGGGACTTGTTCTATTAGTCCATCTATACTGACCTCCATCAGGTTGCAAATTGAATATAATATTTTTCTGCATCTAGCTCTGAAAAAATATTTGGCCTTCTAGCAGTGTGTGGGACTTGTTCTATTAGTCCATCTATACTGACCTCCATCATGTTGCAAATTGAATATAATTTTTTTCTGCATCTAGCTCTGAAAAAATATTTGACCTTCTAGCAGTGTGTGGGACTTGTTCTATTAGTCCATCTATACTGACCTCCATCAGGTTGCAAACTGAATATAATATTTTTCTGCATCTAGCTCTGAAAAAATATTTGGCCTTCTAGCAGTGTGTGGGACTCATTCTATTAGTCCATCTATACTGACCTCCATCAGGTTGCAAATTAAAAATAATTTTTATCTGCATCTAGCTGTGAAAAAATATTTGGCCTTCTAGCAGTGTGTGGGACTTGTTCTATTAGTCCATCTATACTGACTTCCATCAGGTTGCAAATTGAATATAATATTTTTCGGCATCTAGCTCTGAAAAAATATTTGGCCTTCTAGCAGTGTGTGGGACTTGTTCTGTTAGTCCATCTATACTGACCTCCATCAGCTTTCAAATTAAAAATAATTCTTATCTGCATCTAGCTGTGAAAAAATATTTGGCCTTCTAGCAGTGTGTGGGACTTGTTCTATTAGTCCATCTATACTAACCTCCATCAGGTTGGAAATTCAAAATAATTTTTATCTGCATCTAGCTCTGAAAAAATATTTGGCCTTCTAACAGTGTGTGGGACTTGTTCTATTAGTCTATCTATACTGACCTCCATCAGGTTGCAAATTGAATATAATATTTTTCTGCATCTAGCTCTGAAAAAAATATTTGGCCTTCTAGCAGTGTGTGCGACTTGTTAAATTAGTCCATCTATACTGACCTCCATCAGGTTGCAATTTAAAAATAATTTTTATCTGCATCTAGCTCTGAAAAAATATTTGGCCTTCTAGCAGTGTGTGGGACTTGTTCTATTAGTCCATCTATACTAACCTCCATCAGGTTGGAAATTCAAAATAATTTTTATCTGCATCTAGCTGTGAAAAAATATTTGGCCTTCTAGCAGTATGTGGGACTTGTTCTATTAGTCCATCTATACTGACCTCCATCAGGTTGCAAATTCAAAATAATTTTTTGTCTGCATCTAGCTCTGAAAAAATATTTGGCCTTCTAGCATTGTGTGGGACTTGTTCTATTAGTCCATCTATACTGACCTCCATCAGGTTGCAAATTGAATATAATATTTTTCTGCATCTAGCTCTGAAAAAATATTTGGCCTTCTAGCAGTGTTTGGGACTCGTTCTATTAGTCCATCTATACTGACCTCCATCAGGTTGCAAATTAATAATAATTTTTATTTGGATCTAGCTGTGAAAAAATATTTGGCCTTCTAGCAGTGTGTGGGACTTGTTCTATTAGTCCATCTATACTGACCTCCATCAGGTTGCAAATTAAAAATAATTTTTATCTGCATCTAGCTGTGAAAAAATATTTGGCCTTCTAGCAGTATGTGGGACTTGTTCTATTAGTCCATCTATACTGACCTCCATCAGGTTGCAAATTGAATATAATATTTTTCTGCATCTAGCTCTGAAAAAATATTTGGCCTTCTAGCAGTGTGTGGGACTTGTTCTATTAGTCCATCTATACTGACCTCCATCAGGTTACAAATTCAAAATAATTTTTTGTCTGCATCTAGCTCTGAAAAAATATTTGGCCTTCTAGCATTGTGTGGGACTTGTTCTATTCGTCCATCTATACTGACCTCCATCAGGTTGCAAATTGAATATAATATTTTTCTGCATCTAGCTCAGAAAAAATATTTGGCCTTCTAGCAGTGTGTGGGACTTGTTCTATTAGTCCATCTATACTGACCTCCATCAGGTTGAAAATTGAATATATTATTTTTCTACATCTAGCTCTGAAAAAATATTTGTCCGTCTAGCAGTGTGTGGGACTTGTTCTATTAGTCCATCTATACTGACCTCCATCAGGTTGCAAATTGAATATAATTTTTTTCTGCATCTAGCTTTGAAAAAATATTTGGCCTTCTAGCAGTGTGTGGGACTTGTTCTATTAGTCCATCTATACTGACCTCCATCAGGTTGCAAATTGAATATAATATTTTTCTGCATCTAGCTCTGAAAAAATATTTGGCCTTCTAGCAGTGTGTGGGACTTGTTCTATTAGTCCATCTATACTGACCTCCATCATGTTGCAAATTTAATATAATTTTTTTCTGCATCTAGCTCTGAAAAAATATTTGACCTTCTAGCAGTGTGTGGGACTTGTTCTATTAGTCCATCTATACTGACCTCCATCAGGTTGCAAACTGAATATAATATTTTTCTGCATCTAGCTCTGAAAAAATATTTGGCCTTCTAGCAGTGTGTGGGACTCATTCTATTAGTCCATCTATACTGACCTCCATCAGGTTGCAAATTAAAAATAATTTTCATCTGCATCTAGCTGTGAAAAAATATTTGGCCTTCTAGCAGTGTGTGGGACTTGTTCTATTAGTCCATCTATACTGACCTCCATCAGGTTGCAAATTGAATATAATATTTTTCTGCATCTAGCTCTGAAAAAATATTTGGCCTTCTAGCAGTGTGTGGGACTTGTTCTATTAGTCTATCTATACTGACCTCCATCAGGTTGCAAATTAAAAATAATTTTTATCTGCATCTAGCTCTGAAAAAATATTTGGCCTTCTAGCAGTGTGTGGGACTTGTTCTATTAGTCCATATATACTAACCTCCATCAGGTTGGAAATTTAAAATAATTTTTGTCTGCATCTAGCTATGAAAAAATATTTGGCCTTCTAGCAGTGTGTGGGACTTGTTCTATTAATCTATCTATACTGACCTCCATCAGGTTGCAAATTCAAAATAATTTTTTGTCTGCATCTAGCTCTGAAAAAATATTTGGCCTTCTAGCATTGTGTGGGACTTGTTCTATTAGTCCATCTATACTGACCTCCATCAGGTTGCAAATTGAATATAATATTTTTCTGCATCTAGCTCTGAAAAAATATTTGGCCTTCTAGCAGTGTGTGGGACTTGTTCTATTAGTCCATCTATACTGACCTCCATCATGTTGCAAATTGAATATAATTTTTTTCTGCATCTAGCTCTGAAAAAATATTTGACCTTCTAGCAGTGTGTGGGACTTGTTCTATTAGTCCATCTATACTGACCTCCATCAGGTTGCAAACTGAATATAATATTTTTCTGCATCTAGCTCTGAAAAATTTTTGGCCTTCTAGCAGTGTGTGGGACTCATTCTATTAGTCCATCTATACTGACCTCCATCAGGTTGCAAATTAAAAATAATTTTCATCTGCATCTAGCTGTGAAAAAATATTTGGCCTTCTAGCAGTGTGTGGGACTTGTTCTATTAGTCCATCTATACTGACCTCCATCAGGTTGCAAATTGAATATAATATTTTTCTGCATCTAGCTCTGAAAAAATATTTGGCCTTCTAGCAGTGTGTGGGACTTGTTCTATTAGTCCATCTATACTGACCTCCATCAGGTTGCAAATTAAAAAATTTTTTTTTATCTTCATCCAGCTCTGAAAAAATATTTGGCCTTCTAGCAGTGTGTGGGACTTGTTCTGTTAGTCCATCTATACTGACCTCCATCAGCTTTCAAATTAAAAATAATTTTTATCTGCATCTAGCTGTGAAAAAATATTTGGCCTTCTAGCAGTGTGTGGGACTTGTTCTATTAGTCCATCTATACTAACCTCCATCAGGTTGGAAATTCAAAATAATTTTTATCTGCGTCTACCTCTGAAAAAATATTTGGCCTTCTAACAGTGTGTGGGACTTGTTCTATTAGTTTATCTATACTGACCTCCATCAGGTTGCAAAATGAATATAATATTTTTCTGCATCTAGCTCTGAAAAAAATATTTGGCCTTCCAGCAGTGTATGCGACTTGTTAAATTAGTCCATCTATACTGACCTCCATCAGGTTGCAATTTAAAAATAATTTTTATCTGCATCTAGCTCTGAAAAAATATTTGGCCTTCTAGCAGTGTGTGGGACTTGTTCTATTAGTCCATCTATACTAACCTCCATCAGGTTGGAAATTCAAAATAATTTTTATCTGCATCTAGCTGTGAAAAAATATATGGCCTTCTAGCAGTGTGTGGGACTTGTTCTATTAGTCCATCTATACTGACGTCCATCAGGTTGCAAATTCAAAATAATTTTTTGTCTGCATCTAGCTCTGAAAAAATATTTGGCCTTCTAGCATTGTGTGGGACTTGTTCTATTAGTCCATCTATAGTGACCTCCATCAGGTTGCAAATTGAATATAATATTTTTGTGCATCTAGCTCTGAAAAAATATTTGGCCTTTTAGCAGTGTTTGGGACTCGTTCTATTAGTCCTTCTATACTGACCTCCATCAGGTTGCAAATTAAAAATAATTTTTATTTGCATCTAGCTGTGAAAAAATATTTGGCCTTCTAGCAGTGTGTGGGACTTGTTCTATTAGTCCATCTATACTGACCTCCATCAGGTTGCAAATTAAAAATAATTTTTATCTGCATCTAGCTGTGAAAAAATATTTGGCCTTCTAGCATTGTGTGGAACTTGTTCTATTAGTATATCTATACTGACCTCCATCAGGATGCAAATTGAATATAATATTTTTCTGCATCTAGCTCTGAAAAAATATTTGGCCTTCTAGCAGTGTGTGGGACTTGTTCTATTAGTCCATCTATACTTACCTCCATCAGGTTACAAATTCAAAATAATTTTTTGTCTGCATCTAGCTCTGAAAAAATATTTGGCCTTCTAGCATTGTGTGGAACTTGTTCTATTAGTATATCTATACTGACCTCCATCAGGTTGCAAATTGAATATAATATTTTTCTGCATCTAGCTCTGAAAAAATATTTGGCCTTCTAGCAGTGTGTGGGACTTGTTCTATTAGTCCATCTATACTGACCTCCATCAGGTTGCAAATTAAAAATAATTTTTATCTGCATCTAGCTCTGAAAAAATATTTGGCCTTCTAGCAGTGTGTGGGACTTGTTCTATTAATCCATCTATACTGAACTCCATCAGGTTGCAAATTGAATATAATATTTTTCTGCATCTAGCTCTGAAAAAATATTTGGCCTTTTAGCAGTGTGTGGGACTCGTTCTATTAGTCCATCTATACTGACCTCCATCAGGTTGCAAATTAAAAATTATTTTTATCTGCATCTAGCTCTGAAAAAATATTTGGCCTTCTAGCAGTGTGTGGGACTTGTTATATTAGTCCATCTATACTGACCTCCATCAGGTTGCAAATTAAAAATAATTTTTACTTGCATCTAGCTGTGAAAAAATATTTGGCCTTCTAGCAGTGTGTGGGACTTATTCTATTAGTCCATCTATACTGACCTCCATAGGGTTGCAAATTGAATATAATATTTTTCTGCATCTAGCTCTGAAAAAATAATTGGCCTTCTAGCAGTGTGTGGGACTTCTTCTATTAGTCATTCTATACTGACCTCCATCAGGTTGCAAATTGAATATAATATTTTTCTGCATCTAGCTCTGAAAAAATATTTGGCCTTCTAGCAGTGTGTGGGACTTGTTCTATTAGTCCATCTATACTGACCTCCATCAGGTTACAAATTCAAAATAATTTTTTGTCTGCATCTAGCTCTGAAAAAATATTTGGCCTTCTAGCATTGTGTGGGACTTGTTCTATTAGTCCATCTATACTGACCTCCATCAGGTTGCAAATTGAATATAATATTTTTCTGCATCTTGCTCTGAAAAAATATTTGGCCTTCTAGCAGTGTGTGGGACTTGTTCTATTAGTCCATCTATACTAAAATCCATCAGGTTGGAAATTCAAAATAATTTTTATCTGCATCTAGCTATGAAAAAATATTTGGCCTTCTAGCAGTGTGTGGGACTTGTTCTATTAGTCTATCTATACTGACCTCCATCAGGTTGCAAATTCAAAATAATTTTTTGTCTGCATCTAGCTCTGAAAAAATATTTGGCCTTCTAGCAGTGTGTGGGACTTGTTCTATTAGTCCATCTATACTGACCTCCATCAGGTTGCAAATTGAATATAATATTTTTCTGCATCTAGCTCTGAAAAAATATTTGGCCTTCTAGCAGTGTGTGGGACTTGTTCTATTAGTCCATCTATACTGACCTCCATCAGGTTGCAAATTAAAAATAATTTTTATTTGCATCTAGCTGTGAAAAAATATTTGGCCTTCTAGCAGTGTGTGGGACTTGTTATATTAGTCCATCTATACTGACCTCCATCAGGTTGCAAATTGAATATAATATTTTTCTGCATCTAGCTCTGAAAAAATATTTGGCCTTCTAGCAGTGTATGGGACTCGTTCTATTAGTCCATCTATACTGACCTCCATCAGGTTGCAAATTAAAAATGATTTTTATCTGCATCTAGCTCTGAAAAAATATTTAGCCTTCTAGCAGTGTGTGGGACTTGTTATATTAGTCCATCTATACTGAACTCCATCAGGTTGCAAATTAAAAATAATTTTTACTTGCATCTAGCTGTGAAAAAATATTTGGCCTTCTAGCAGTGTGTGGGACTTTTTCTATTAGTCCATCTATACTGACCTCCATCAGGTTGCAAATTGAATATAATATTTTTCTGCATCTAGATCTGAAAAAATATTTGGCCTTCTAGCAGTGTGTGGGACTTCTTCTATTAGTCCATCTATACTGACCTCCATCAGGTTGCAAATTGAATATAATATTTTTCTGCATCTAGCTCTGAAAAAATATTTGGCCTTCTAGCAGTGTGTGGGACTTGTTCTATTAGTCCATCTATACTGACCTCCATCAGGTTGCAAATTAAAAAAATTTTTTTTATCTGCATCTAGCTCTGAAAAAATATTTGGCCTTCTAGCAGTGTCTGGGACTTGTTCTGTTAGTCCATCTATACTGACCTCCATCAGGTTGCAAATTAAAAATAATTTTTATCTGCATCTAGCTCTGAAAAAATATTTGGCTTTCTAGCAGTGTGTGGGACTTGTTCTATTAGTCCATCTATACTTACCTCCATCAGGTTGCAAATTAAAAATAATTTTTATCTGCATCTAGCTGTGAAAACATATTTGGCCTTCTAGCAGTGTGTGGAACTTGTTCTATTAGTCCATCTATACTGACCTCCATCAGGTTGCAAATTGAATATAATATTTTCCTGCATCTAGCTCTGAAAAAATATTTGGCCTTCTAGCAGTGTGTGGGATTGTTCTATTTGTCCATCAATACTGACCTCCATCAGGTTGCAAATTGAATATAATTTTTTTTTGCATCTACCTCTGAAAAAATATTTGGGCATCTAGCTGTGTGTGGGACTTGTTCTACTAGTCCATCTATACTGACCTCCGTCAGGTTGCAAATTAAAAATAATTTTTATCTGCATCTTGCTCTGAAAAAATATTTGGCCTTCTAACAGTGTGTGGGACTTGTTCTATTAGTCCATCTATACTGACCTCCATCAGGTTGCAAATTCAAAATAATTTTTATCTGCATCTAGCTCTGAAAAAATATTTGGGCTTCTAGCAGTGTGTGGGACTCATTGTATTAGGCCATCTATACCAAGCTCCACCAGCTTTTAAATTAATAATAATTTTTAGCTGCATCTAGCCCTGAAAATAATTTTTCTTCCCAATAGTGGTAGCAATATAAATATGCAGCACGCTACTGGCTTACAAAAATATACGCTTCATAACAAAAAACACCAGCCTAATGCACTGCATTAATAAGATGGCATCATCGTCTCTCCCAGGATAGGGAGATGGCGATCCACGTGTTTGGCAAGATACATAAGACCGGACTTGTTATCCTAACGTGGTTTGTTTCTTTTACAGGTGACGCGAAGCCAACAGTGTGGGTGATAGGCCACTCGTATATATATTGGGCAGAAGAAAGGGCGAAAGTCCGCCCAGGCGGGAGGAGATTAGAGTTTCATAACACATATTTCAACTGGAGAGGTATTAGAGGCCTGTTATGGCCACAGGTACTAAAGTGCGCGAGACATCACGGCCATCGAACGGACAAGGCGAGTAATAAATATTCGGATGGCAAAATTTAGAAGAGACTGAGGCGGTGTAGTGGTACGACATTGACAACTGGAAGGAGATAAAGCAGGCCTCATACGGCCCGACGGTGTTCAATTAATGGATATTGGACTGGACATATTCCTGTCAGGACTCCAGGACGGAGTGGAACAAGCGTTAAGAGTGATGGGTGGGGGTCAGAGTCCTGCATACGAGTACGCAGGATCCTCCGTGGCCTGGAAATAGAAAGGACATGTTGGAGAATTACACTTGTTGGCCAAGTTGCCGGAGTGGAGACCCAGGGCATGCTGCAACAAGCTGAATTATTTTAGAAATAAAATGCCTTTCTAATGGAATGAGTATAAAGAGGTAATAAAACTGTGACCGATCCTCACCCATCCAGTTGTAAGAGTTACATTATTGTATTGACATGGAAAGGGGGGCGGTAGGGGGGCTGAGCGTCTCGGTTTGGTTGGGGGTCCCCACAGTCTGCCTAGGCTAGATGCATTTAAAAATTCTTATTAGATACACAGGTGGTGCAGCTTGCTTCGCAGCTGGGCTACTACGCCCAAAGTATTGCCTAGGCTAGATGCAGTTAAAAATTCTACGCTGACTAGCAGACACTGAAGATTTGGAGCAGACCTCTGAGTAAACAGCTCTTCAGACTCAACCATCTGTGTTGCCCCAAGCCATAGTGTATGTAGTTTCTTACAGTTAAAAGGGGAGGGGGGAGAAACCCAACCCACCTGGAATTGACGATGCCAACGTCACGTAAGACACAGCAAGGGGACTCCAAAAAGAGTCTCCATTTTTTCCCAAAATTGTGGCACAGACACCACTTAACCCTAGAACGCATACCTGGGGCCTCGCAGTTCCACCCTGTTAATTGTTTTCTATTTTCTGCAAGATTACTTTAGTTAGAAATTTGAAGCTCTAGGTATTCTTCATGTATATAGTTGTTTGTCATTTGAGTTTGAGTTATTCCATGTTATTTGCACACGGGCCTAAAAGGCCCCAGGTATATGAAAGTGTAGATTTTTATGGTCATGCGTTCTAAGGTTAAGTGGCATCAATTGCCCCACAGTTGCTTAAATTGGTTGGTGAGGTGATATTACCAAATCCTCAAGCTTTTAGTCTCCCAAGGATAACACAGGGGTAGAAAAGTCCTTGCGAATCCATGATTTGTTCATCTTTATGAACGAGAGTCTGTCTACATTCTCAGTGGATAGCCGCGTGCGCTTATCTGTCAGCACACCATCAGCAGCGCTGAACACACGTTCAGAGAGAACACTGGCTGCAGGGCATGACAAGATCTCCAAGGCGTGAGTGGCGAGCTCCAGCCATTTTTCCAGATTGGAATACCAAAATGAGCAAGGGTCCAGTGACACAGTCATGGCTACGATGTTCACTTGGAGACACTCCTGCACCATCCTCTCTAGGCATTGACTATGTGTCAGACTTCTTGTCTCCTGTGGCCTTGCAAAGGATGGTCTAAAAAAGTGGTGAAACGATTCCACAAAATTGCTGTTACCAGCAGATACTGTGTTACTGTTACGGTTTGAGTGATGAAAACTCGACAGTCCCACGGTTGGCAAGTTAGAACTGTGAGATTCACTTCGTGCACCAATGGTGTTTTGTGGAAAAGCACATGTAAGATTCTGCAACAGCGTCTGCAGATACTCCTGCATGCGTCAATCCCTTTTTATGGCAGGAATTATTTCGGCAAATTTACTTTTGTACCGGGGATCTAAGAGTGTGGCAACCCAGTAGTCGGGATTACTTCGAATTCTGCAATCTCAGGGTCATGTTGCAGGTAGTGCAGCAAGAAGGCACTCATGTGTCTTGCGCATCCAGGAGGACCAAGTCCTTGTGGCGTTGGTAGCGAGGTAAGAATCATGCTTTCTTCCTCTGCCCTCTCCCCCCAACCTCGCACAACAGAAATGTGATCAAGGTCTCCCTCATCTGATGAGCCTTCCATGCCCATCGCCAGTTCATTCTCCACTTCTTCCTCGGCTCCTTCTTCTTCCTCAACAGTTTGGCTGCTACCATGCGCCCTGGTTAATCCCTGGTTAATCCCTCTCCCCCACCCTCCCATGCCTGCCGCCTTGGTGCTGCCAACCGTCTGGACCTCTTGTCCCACCACCTGACTCTGAATTCTGTTTAATGTGTGCTCCAGCATGTAAATCACCGGAATAGTCATGCTGATAATTGCATCGTCGTCAGCACTAAACATCTTCGTCACCATTTCAAAACTGTGCAGAAGGGTGTGTGGCACCCCTGAGGGCTCAGTCGCCACAGAGTTACTGCATCTCACCCAGAGGTGTGGTATCTCACCCTCAGGTAAGGAAGGCGTATGGCACAGGACCCAAACACCTGCATCCAACACATACCCGCAGTGGGGGTAGGGCGAGATTGCTCCTAAGGGAGAGCACGGTCCCAGGTCCCTAGCTGGTGGGAGGGTCCTATGTAGTGGGTGCTTAGGGGAGCAGCTTAGGGGAGCACATGACAGGGAGAGTATAAATAGGAAGCCATCTTAGAAAGAGCAAGCCAGTCAGAGGAGGAAAAGTGACAGGAGCAGAGGCTCGGCATGAGCTCTGCTCCAGTGGCAGGCCTAGCCTGGGAGGCCCAGGACTGAAGGAGAGAAGAGAGGAGTGGGAGCAGGAAGGCTCCAGGAACCGAAGGGACCCTAGGGCTACGGGCCATGCAGAAGGCCACCCGTACTCCCGCTGCTACCAGGAGGTAGGGGGGTCAGGCCAGATAAGGGGAACCGGTCCCTCAACTAGAGGAGAAACAGCAAGGCTCAGCTAGAAACTGGAGGCTGCAGCATTTCATGTACTGCAGGAAAAAGTCCACACCAGTCTCACTAAGAAGGCAGCCACATAGGACCCAGGGGACGGAACACAAGTCGCCCGCCAAGGCCCGAGGATACCGGATAGAAGTGTCACTGGGTGTGAGGTGCAGGGAGAAGGCTAGAGAAAGGACACACAGAAGGGGGTCCTGCTAAGTACTCCGGAGCTATCTGGGGGTGGACTGAGCCCCTCACTGAGTACGCAGAGCACGACGGGTCAGATTGCTCTGGTACCTGTAATCTGGACTGCAACAACTGTGAGTAAAGCTCTTGGGACTGCAACACACGGACTCTGTGTTCATTACTGACTTCCTGCACTACAACCACCATCATCCACCCACACTGCCCTGAAGCTACACTCTTCCTGTGGTGAGTAATAATACCATTGCTGCAAAACCACCAGCTTCAGAGGACTGTTCCGCAGCGGCGGCCCCTTTGGCCGCACTCCACAGGTGGTGTAGTCGGACATTATAAAATCCATATATACAAATTACCGTTGGATTGACCGTCCTGGGTCACGGACCGGGTCACAGCCACAGTGACTACAACCCCCAGCGTCTACCGGCCCGGCTCAGGGTACCCCACGGCCCAGGGGGCGCATCAACTTCATAGGTCCCTGATCTGAGACCACTCCTGCAGCGTGATTTGCCCCACCTCTGGATCTCGTTGGCCCAGTCTATACGTCAGAACGTATTGCACCAGGGCTTGTCGGTGCTGCCACAGTCGCTGCAACATGTGCAGAGTTGAATTCCACCATGTCGGCACATCGCATTTCAGCCAGTGAACTGGCAGGCCCAACGACTTCTGTAGAGATGTAAGTCGTTGAGCTGCGGGATGCGAATGGCGGAAGTGAGCACACAGCGACCGTGCCCTCTGCAGAAGGCCATGTAGTCCGGGATAGTGGGCTAAAAATTTATGGACAACCAGGTTCAACACGTGAGCCATACAATGCACATGTGTGACATTGCCCCGGCTAAGGGCCGCACCCAGGTTTGCAGCATTGTCGCACACGGCCTTCCCTGGTTGCAGGTCCAGTGGAGACAACCATTCTTGAAGCTGGGTCTCCAGAGCTGACCACATGTCCTCAGCTGTGTGACTCACATTTCTCAGACATTTCAAAGTAAACACTGATGCCGTTGAGCCCTGCTGCCAGCATAGTAAGGAGGTGTGCAGGATTCCTCCTGCGCAGTTAGAAAGCAGGTGACATTACCACACAGGCTTTGGGTGCAGGTGGAGGACCGAGAGGAGGTTGAGGAGGCAGAAGCAGTGGAGGAACTTCGAGATAAAGAGGATTGACGCAAAACTCGTGGGGACGGTAAGACTTGGACAGCAGCCCCTTGTCCTGCTGTCACCATAGTTACCCAGTGCCCAGTCAGCGACATGTAACGCCCCTGTCCATGCCTACTCGTCCAAGTGTATGTGGTGAAATGCACCCTGTCACACACAGAGTTTCTCAAAGAAGCGGTGATGTTGTGTGCAACATGCTGGTGGAGCGCAGGCACACCTTTCATTGAGAAGTAGTGCCGACTGGGCATCTGGTACTGGGGCACTGCGACGGACATAAGGTCTCGAAAATCCACTGTGTCCTCCAAGCGGAAAGGCAGCATTTCTGTAGCCAACAGCTTGCAGATGGTGAAATTCAACCTCTTAGCTTTCTCATGGCTAGGAGGAAATGGTCTTTTACTTTTCAACATCTGAGGGACCGAGGGCTGGCTGTTGTGCTTTGACGGGGTTGAGTAGGGTGTCCCCGGCAAACTGCCTGTCTGTGAGGAAGATGCAGGTGGACATGTTAGGTTGCCTTGATCCAAAGGTGGTGCTCTCGATGTCAGAGAGCGCTCAACACCAGCAGGTGTTTCCACTTCCCAATGAACTGACGACCTGCCAATCACACTGGCTGTTGCAGGTAAAGAGGTGGAAGGTCTGCGTCCAAAAACATGTGTGACTGCTGTCCCCCCAGTCACAGAAGATGAAGAGGCCACGGATGCACAAGATGGGGCAGACGGTGGTTGGCCCAGCCTGCTAGGCCGCATTGTAGCACAGTGAGCTTCCCACTGCAACTTATGCTTCATATACATGCATGAAGTACTCAAACTATGGATTTTTTGGCCTCTACTTAGCTTTTGATGACAAATATTACAGATAACACGAGTTGGGTCATCCTTATCGATCTGAATAAATGCCCAGGCTATGCAAGGCTTAGAGCCCATGCGACCTGAAGAGCCACTACGACTTGTGGTCAGAGGCAGAGTTGTGGTTGAGGATGCAGTTGTTGACGTGCTTCCAGTACTCCGTCTCTGTCCAGGAAGGTGCAACCTAACCTCGTCGTCAATAGCATCTGTGACTCCCCGCTGCGCTTGGTATCACAGATCCTAGAAGAGTGTATTGATGGAATCCTCCACAAGAGGCCCCCATACACATTCACACATCTCCACCTTCCACCTCAGACTAGCAGAGGGAGCCCATTAGGGATATAAATAGGGAAGGTGGAGCTAGGCAGTTCAGTTCCTCTGAAGAGTTCCTGCAGTAGAGAAGCCTAAGAGAGGTCAGTCTGCAGTGGAGCTCAGTCTAGACTAGAGAACTCAGTTAATAGTTCAGCTGTGGAGCACGAGGATCCTGCTAGCTAGATTCAGGGAGCCCAGAGAGAGCTTAAGGTGTGCCCGCGCCATAAGATCGGTGAAGCACGGCAAGCTGCCGCTAGTGTGTATAGCCTAGTGAGGGCCCGAGTAGGCCGAAGGCGAGTGGCGAGATAGTACATAAGGGGCAGAGGAGCTTAACTAGCTCACCCCGAAGCATTTACCGGACACCGGATCCGAGCTTACTGGGATCTCTATGACCCAGTAAGTCATAACCGGAATCCCTGTAGAACTACAAGTCCCCGGATCGCTAAGGTGCTGTTACGTAACAGAGCCAGGAGACACTTAGGCCCCGCATACTGGGAGCGTGAACTCCAAGAGAAGGCCCTACCACAAGGTCAGCCAGCGCAGGACAGAGACAAAGTTAGGCCTAGCTCCAGGCAGGTCAGAAACTTACTACGCAGAGGCAAGAAACAGGAGGCCCTACACGCGCTCATTGGGGAGGATCCTGATATGCACCCTTCACCCTACAGTGCTCCGGGATGTGCCTGAATTTCCTCCAGTAAAAGGTACTGAAGTGACTACCGTGTCCGTTCCCGTTCTTGCTCTGACCCAGCTGGGTCTCGCCTGTCCTGCATTCCCCCTGCATACGCTGCCCTGAGACCTAGCTCCACCTGTGGGGAGCTATACCATCGAGCTGCATTATCACGGGCCTCAGTGGACTGCTGCAGCGCTGGTGCTTCTCACCAGATACCACAGGTGGCGTCACGAACTCTTATAAAATTAACAATTATCCACCCTTTTAAAGAGTGACCCCAGTGTACGGGCCAGGGAGCCGACCACCGCGACATCCCCAAGGCCAGGCAAAGGCCCGGGTGACCTCATCAACTGGCTGACTGTGGGTTGACAGTAAGTGGGATCTCCAACCTTGTCATCATCACCCTGTGTGTTATCACACCCGTCGTCCTCAAAGCCAACCTCTTCCTGCCCTGACCGAAAAGTCAAGTTGTCGCTCCAATCAGGTATTTGAGTCTCATCATCGTCTTCATCATTGTCTCCACCAACAGGAGTTACAGTTTGGGAACGAGGGTCTACATTTTGCTCAGAACCTTCTTCATCTGGTCCTGGATCCGACTTATAAAGATTCTTGGCATCAGTGCAGATCATTTCCTCATCTGGATTAACAGAAGCTCTGGAGCAGACCTCCGTTTCCCAGGCTATAGTATGAGTAAACAGCTCTGCAGACTCAACCATCTGTGTTACCCCATACTCAGACGGGCAGCTGGAGACTTGGGAGCTGTGAGGAAGCAAGTGCGATTGGGGTGACACCTCTGAGGACTGGAGTATTTGTGATGTTGATGTTGAGGTGGAGGAGAGCCAACTTGAAGGAGCAATTGATATCCGCTGAAGCACCTGCTGTTTTTGTGCCTCATGTGGAATTTGTAGCGATGGGCGTGTCCGTAACAAAGGGATCGTATTACATTGTCCACGAAAAGAAGTCGACATGTTAGTTTGGCTGGAAGATGGTCTTTCTTCTGCAGAAGTTACTGCCCCCCCACCGCGGGGGGGCTCGACCCACCAGAGGACAGGCACCAGTATTGGGAGAGGGGGGCTGGCCGTCAGGGTCCACCGCGGCTCTGGCACAAACCCGGCGACACGGAGGTGGCACGGGCAGGAACGGACTGGCCATGTCGGCTTCTCACTTTTTGGATTTTAGAAGGGCATGACATGCCTATATCTGTGTCTCCCCCTCCTTTTACTCCTCCACCTCTTTTCTTTTCGCATGACTATATGTACTTGTCACTTTTCCATGTGTTAGTTATGTCTTCTGAGCAGTTTGTCAGCTTTTGGACACCTTTGAAGGTGTTTTCAATGTGTTTCTTTGTGTTTTTGTTTGCCTGCCATTGGTTTTAACGGTGTTCGAAGGTGTTCGACGAACAGTTCAACGAACAGTTCGGCGAACACAAGGGTGTTCGACGAACCGAACTGAACTCGATCACTACGGGGGTGGCTCAACACTAGTCTTTCCGAGTCTGATTGTTGTTTAAAAACTGCCGATAACCCCAAAAAGGCCATTTGCACCACCTACAAGGTCAGCATCAGCAGGGGTGGCAAAACTACCAGCCTGACCACCACCAGCAAGATCAGGCACATGGCAGCAAAGCAACCTACCTTGTGGGCTGAACCCCAGGGTCCAGGAACCGTGTCTGCAGGTGGCACCACTGCTTCTTTCGCTGTTGTGCTTGCAAGCCAATCCCCTGTCCATGGTGCATGAGAAGTTGCTCTCTGCCCTGCACCTGTCATTGCATATTCTCAAGTAGCAGCATCAGGAAGGATCCAACGCAGCGTTCAATTGTCCATACCTTAGTCCTTGGAACGCCCCACAGGCCACACTACAAAATACCCACATTTCGCGACTGCTTGCTCTCGGCCGTCCCTCGGTACTCGGTCCCCAGTTGCCACTATTTATCCAGGTGTGCCGTTACACATTACACAAGCACGTGTCCCAAAACTTTAGCTGTGCCATCAACAACGTAGTTACCCGGAAAGTCCACCTAATCATGGACACGTGGACACGTGCTTGTGGGCAGGGACGGTACATCTCGCTGACCGCACACTCGGTTAATATAGTGGAAGCGTGGACCCAGTCGGACCTTGGGATGGAACACGTCCTCCCAACGTCGAGGATTGCGGCCCTGAGTCAATCAGGGTTGCCCCCACATTTTACAGCTCCTGCACCTCCTCCTCCTCTTCAGCCTCCATCTCTGAAATGACCACATCAGTGGCAATCTGGAAGCACTACAGCACTGCCTCGGTCAAGCGGCAACAGTCTGTACTGAAGCTAATTTGCTTAAGTTACAAGCTGCACAACGCTGAAGAGTTGTGGACAGCTCTGAAAGAGCAAGCAGATCTGTGGCTGACACCACTGACACTACAGCCAGGCATGGTCGTGTGTGACAATGGCTGGAACCTGGTAGCGGCTCTGAGGTGAGGCGAGTAGAGATGAGCGGTGTTCGACTAGAACTGTTCGCCAATCTCAAATTCGAGCTGTTTTGGGCGGTGTCCGAGTTGTTCGACGAACCCGAACAATTTGCAAAAAATTCGGCTGTTCGAGGTTATGTTCGATAACTGTTCGTGCACCAAAAGCGTGTCCTGCATGTCTGGTGCTATTTAGAGCACCAATCATGCAGGGATTGTCTGCCACTCACTGTAATGCCACAGCCATGGTGGTTGTGGCATTACAGTGATTGCCCAAATCGATGGGAACAGTGCCAACAGTGAAACATGAAAAGCCGGCAATTCATCAGCGGCATACACCGGTACCCGACAATTTAGAACCGAAAGAATAGAGCTTCACACATAGATTAGATAGATATAAACATGTCAGCCACATATATACGAAGTACAGTGAAAGTGCTGCTTACTGTACTTGTCATTTAGCGTAAAGGATTTATCAAAAAAAATAATAGTGTTTTCATGCACCGTCTCTTTAAAAAAGCCGGCGGGCAATTCAGCATCTGTACTCGACAATTTAGAATGGAAGGAATAGAGAATCACACATAGATTAGATAGATAGAAACATGTCAGTCACATATATATGAAGTACAGTGACAGTGTTGATTACTGTACTTGTCATTTAGTGTAAAGGATTTATCAAAAAAAATAATAGTGTTTTCATGCACCGTCTCTTTAAAAAAGCCGGCCGGCAATTCAGCATCTGTACCCAACAATTTAGAAAAGAAGGAATAGAGCTTCACACATAGATTAGATAGATAGAAACATGTCAGTCACATATATATGAAGTACAGTGATAGTGTTGCTTACTGTACTTGTCATTTAGTGTAAAGGATTTATTAAAAAAAAAAATAGTGTTTTCATGCACCGTCTCTTTAAGAAAGCTGGCCGGCAATTCAGCATCTGTACCCGACAATTTATAACAGACAGAATAGAGCTTCACACATAGATTAGATAGATAGAAACATGTCAGTCACATATATAAGAAGTACAGTGATAGTGTTGGTTACTGTACTTGTCATTTAGTATTAAAATAAAGGATTTATTATTAAAAAAATTGGCGTGGGGTTCCCCTTAATTTTAGGCTCTAGCGGAGGTTAAGCAGACAGCTGGGGCAGATGTTTGAAGCCTGGGAAGGGGGTAATACCCACGGAGCTTCCCAGGCTACTAATATCAGCCCCCAGCTGAATACATAGCCTTTACTAGCTATTAAAATGGGGGACCCCCCAAAAAAATGACGTGGGGTCCCCCCTAATGTAATAGCTAGCAAAGGCTAGGCAGACAGCTGGGGGCTGATATTAATAGCCCAGGAAGGGAGCCATGAATATTGGCCCCCTCCCAGGCTAGAAACACCAGCCGTCAGCCGCCCCAGAAATGGCGCATTCATAGGATGCGCCAATTCTGGCACTTAGCCTCGCTCTTCCACGCTGCCCTGGTGCGGTGGCAGGGGGTAATAGGGCTGGGGTTGATGTCAGCTTATAATGCCAGCTGACATCAAGCCCAGGTTAGTAATGGAGAGGCGTCTATAAGACACCCCCATTACTAACCCCATAGTCAAAGTTAAAAAAAACACAAACACCCAGAATAAAGTCCTTTAATTGAAATAAAGACACAATTCTTTATTGTTCTAAATTAAACCATACTTACCGTCACGCCCATTCCAGCTAAAGCCAACGATCTCCTGTAATAAAAATAAAATAATAAAGCAACCTCATCCTTACCTTTCCATGGTTCCCACGACAGCTTCAGCTCTGCTACATCGAGATGACAGGCTGGACCGCAGCAGAACGCTGCCATCCAGCCTGTCATCCCGCAGACACTGAGAAGAGCAGGCTTGCTTGCGCTCCACATTGTCTCTCTGTGACGGCATAAAGATGAGCCGAGGTCATGTCCAATGATCTCAGCTCACCTCATGCACGTCACTTACAGCGTGGGAGAATTCTCACGCTGAAGCGCTGAGTGCAGGAGAATTTTCCCACGCTGTCAGTGACGTGCATGAGGTGAGCCGAGTTCATTGGACATGACCTCGGCTCATCTGGATGCCGTCACAGCCAGACACTGAGGAGCGCAAGCAAGCCTGCGCTTCTCAGTGTCTGAGGGATGACAGGCTGGATGGCGGCGTTCTGCTGCGGTCCAGCCTGTCATCTCGATGTAGCAGAGCTGAAGCTGTCGTGGGAACCATGGAAAGGTAAGGATGAGGTTGGTTTATTATTTTTCTTTTATTGCAGGAGATCGTTGGCTTCAGCTGGAATGGGCGTGATGGTAAGTATAGTTTAATTTAGAACAATAAAGAATTGTGTGTTTATTTCAATTAAAGGACTTTATTCTGGGTGTTGTGTTTTTTTTAAATACTTTACTAGAAATTCATGGCGGTCATGTCTAATACTGGCGTGACCCCATGAATTTTGGGCTTGGGGCCAGCTGATAATACCAAGCTGGCCCTAACCCCTTTATTACCCAGTGAGCCACCGCACCAGGGCCCTGGATGAGTTGGGTACAGCGCCAGAAGATGGCGCTTCTATGAACGCGCCATTTTCCGGGGTGGCTGCGGACTGCAATTTGCAGCGGGGGGGGCCCAGAAAGCTTGGGCCTCCCTGCGCTGCAGATTCCAGCCCCCAGCTGCCTAGTTGTACCTGGCTGGACACAAAAATAGGGCGAAGCCCCACGTATTTTTTTTTTAATTATTTCATGAAATTCATGAAATAATTAAGAAAAAAAGGCCTTCCCTATATTGTTGTGTCCGGCCAGGTACAAATAGGCAGCTGGTGGTTGGGGGCAGCCTGTTCCTGCCTGCTGTACCTGGCTGGACACAAATATAGTGCGAAGCCCCACTTCAATTTTTTTTAATTATTTCAGGAAATTCATGAAATAATTAAAAAAAAATTGACGTGGGGCTTCGCACTATATTTGTGTCCAGTCAGGTGCAGCAGGCAGGAACGGGCTGCCCCCAACCACCAGCTGCCTATTTGTACCTGGCCGGACACAACAATATAGGGAAGGCCTTTTTTTCTTAATTATTTCATGAAATAATTTAAAGAAAATTGACGTGGGGCTTCGCCCTGTTTTTGTGTCCAGCCAGGTACAACTAGGCAGCTGGGGGCTGGAATCCGCAGCGCAGGGAAGACCAAGCTTTCTGGGCCACCCCCGCTGCAAATTGCAGTCCGCAGTCACCCCGGAAAATGGCGCGTTCATAGAAGCGCCATCTTCTGGCGCTGTACCCAACTCATCCAGGGCCCTGATGCGGTGGCTCACTGGGTAATAAAGGGGTTAGGGCCAGCTTGGCATTATCAGCTGGCCCTAAGCCCAAAATTCATGGGGTCACGCCAATATTAGACATGACCACCATGAATTTCTAGTAAAGTATTTAAAAAAAACACAACACCCAGAAAAAAGTCCTTTAATTGAAATAAACACACAATTCTTTATTGTTCTAAATTAAACCATACTTACCGTCACGCCCATTCCAGCTGAAGCCAACGATCTCCTGCAATAAAAGAAAAATAATAAAGCAACATCATCCTTACCTTTCCATGGTTCCCATGACAGCTTCAGCTCTGCTACATCGAGATGACAGGCTGGACCGCAGCAGAACGCTGCCATCCAGCCTGTCATCCCGCAGACACTGAGAAGCGCAGGCTTGCTTGCGCTCCACAGTGTCTCTCTGTGAGGGCATCCAGATGAGCCGAGTTAATGTCCAATGAACTCGGCTCACCTCATGCACGTCACTGACAGCGTGGGAAAATTCTCCTGCACTCAGCGCTTCAGCGTGGGAGAATTCTCACACTGAAGCGCTGAGTGCAGGAGAATTCTCCCACGCTGTCAGTGACGTGCAGGAGGTGAGCTGAGTTCATTGGACATGAGCTCACCTTATGCACGTCACTGACAGCGTGGGAAAATTCTCCTGCACTCAGCGCTTCAGCGTGGGAGAATTCTCACGCTGAAGCGCTGAGTGCAGGAGAATTCTCCCACGCTGTCAGTGACGTGCAGGAGGTGAGCTGAGTTCATTGGACATGAGCTCACCTTATGCACGTCACTGACAGCGTGGGAGAATTCTCCTGCACTCAGCGCTTCAGCGTGAGAATTTTCCCACGCTGTCAGTGGAGTGCATGAGGTGCGCCGAGTTCATTGGACATGAACTCGTCTCATCTTTATGCCGTCACAGAGAGACAATGTGGAGCGCAAGCATGCCTGCGCTTCTCAGTGTCTGCGGGAAGACAGGCTGGATGGCAGCGTTCTGCTGCGGTCCAGCCTGTCATCTCGATGTAGCAGAGCTGAAGCTGTCGTGGGAACCATGGAAAGGTAAGGATGATGTTGCTTTATTATTTTTCTTTTATTGCAGGAGATCGTTGGCTTCAGCTGGAATGGGCGTGATGGTAAGTATGGTTTAATTTAGAACAATAAAGGATTGTGTCTTTATTTCAATTAAAGGACTTTATTCTGGGTGTTTGTGTTTTCTTTTAACTTTGACTATGGGGTTAGTAATGGGGGTGTCTTATAGACGCCTCTCCATTACTAACCTGGGCTTGATGTCAGCTTTCATTATAAGCTGACATCAACCCCAGCCCTATTACCCCCTGCCATCGCTACAGGGCAGCGTGGAAGAGCGAGGCTAAGTGCCAGAATTGGCGCATCCTATGAATGCGCCATTTCTGGGGCGGCTGACGGCTGGTGTTTCTAGCCTGGGAGGGGGCCAATATTCATGGCTCCCTTCCTGGGCTATTAATATCAGCCCCCAGCTGTCTGCCTAGCCTTTGCTAGCTATTAAATTAGGGGGGACCCCATGTCATTTTTTTGGGGGGGTCCCCCATTTTAATAGCTAGTAAAGGCTATGTATTCAGCTGGGGGCTCATATTAGTAGCCTGGGAAGCTCCGTGGGTATTATCCCCTTCCCAGGCTTCAAACATCTGCCCCAGCTGTCTGCTTAACCTCCGCTAGAGACTAAAATTAAGGGGAACCCCACGCCAATTTTTTTTAATAATAAATCCTTTATTTTAATACTAAATGACAAGTACAGTAACCAACACTATCACTGTACTTCATATATATGTGACTGACATGTTTCTATCTATCTAATCTATGTGTGATGCTCTATTCTGTCTGTTATAAATTGTCGGGTACAGATGCTGAATTGCCGGCCGGCTTTTTTAAAGAGACGGTGCATGAAAACACTATTATTTTTTTTAATAAATCCTTTACACTAAATGACAAGTACAGTAAGCAACATTGTCACTGTACTTCATATATATGTGACTGACATGTTTCTATCTATCTAATCTATGTGTGAAGCTCTATTCTGTCTGTTATAAATTGTCGGGTACAGATGCTGAATTGCCGGCCGGCTTTTTTAAAGAGACAGTGCATGAAAACACTATTATATTTTTTAATAAATCCTTTACACTAAATGACAAGTACAGTAAGCAACACTGTCACTGTACTTCATATATATGTGACTGACAAGTTTCTATCTATCTAATCTATGTGTGAGGCTCTATTCCTTCTTGTCTAAATTGTCGGGTACCGGTGTATGCCGCTGCTGAATTTCCGGCCGGCTTTTTTAAAGAAAGCGTCTTCTGAGCAGTTTGTCAGCTTTTGGACACCTTTGAAGGTGTTTTCTATGTGTTTCTATGTGTTTTTGTTTGCCTGCCATTGGCTTTAACGGTGTTCGACGGTGTTCTAAGGTGTTCGACGAACAGTTCGACGAACAGTTCCTCGAACATCCCGGTGTTCGACGAACCGAACCGAACCCGAACACTACGGGGGTGGCTCAACACTAGAGGCGAGCTAACAGATGTACCATGCCTGGCCAATGTGCTTAACCTCGTGATTCAGCAGTTTCTCAAAACCTACCTGGATATAACGGATCTGCTTGTCAAAGTACGCCGCCTGTGTGCCCATTTTAGAAAGTCAGCTACAACTTCTGCTGCCCTTGCCGTGCTTCTACAGCATTTCCAGCTTCCAGCTCTCGACCTATCTGCAATGTCCCACGCGTTGGAACTCTACATTGCAGATGTTGGGAAGGATTTGTGAGCAGAAGAGGGCAGTTGTTGACTACCAGCATCAACAAGGCCATCGGTATTCAATTCAGACTCCACACAAAAGACCTCAGGAGTGGACATGGATGTCAGACATATGTACCATTCTGCAAAATTTTGAGGACTCCACCAAAATGTCACCATCACGATCCCGCTTCTCTGTCTTCTCAAATGCTCTCTGCTCACAATTAAAGAGGATGCATTGCAGGCGGAGCACGATGAGATGGACTGGTTGACAATGAGGAAGGTGATTAGGAAGAAGAACAGGAGCTAGTTTCCTGCGCTATAGACAGTACTTCCTGCACAACTGTCATACCGTCTGTTCAGCGTGGATGGCCTGGGGACAGGGAGGAGTAGGGGGAGGATAAGGATGAGAGCATGGTCAGTCATCCACTTGGTAAGGACACGGAAGTCTTTCCTCTTTGCAGTCTGGCACACATGGCTGAGTTTATGTTATGTTGCCTTTCCCGTGACCCTCGCGTTGTCCAAATTTTGGATGACAGTCATTACTGGTTGGTGACACTTCTAAACCCACACTACAGGGAGAACTTTCTGTCTCTTATTCCCTCGCAGGACAGGCCTAATAAAATGGGGCAGTATGAGAAGGCCCTTATTGTGAAATTATTGAAAAAATTCCCATCTGAAAACGTTGTTGGCAGAGGTTACAGTTCGTTGGACAGCCAAGAAGTACAGGCAAGAGAGACACAAATGCAATCCAAAGGAGGCAGGGAAAAACTTTCAAAGACAGGCTGACTCTTATAAAAATGAACAAGGGCTGGATTGGGCCAGACTTCTCAACAGCACCGAATGATAGCAGCATAAAATAGACCTCCCAAAAAAAACCACTGCATTTGAGTTTAACTCTATTCCCATGTACCTCTGTCTCCAAACCCAGACATGGGTATACGCTTTCTGATTTTGTCTATTTGCTCTTGTCCTTCTCATTCTCCTAATCCTCATCCTCCACATCCTCCTCCATATCACCACCATATCTATGTCTCTTGCAAGGGGCATTTTAGTTCCTCCAAATTTTTGGCAGCCGTTTCATTCACTGCATAGCAAACAGTATCGGAGATCAACTTCCTAATAATGGGAACATTGTTTTCAGGAGGCCCTCCGATCTCTACGTCTCTTGCAAGGGGCAATGGAGTACCTTCAAATTTTTGTCAGATGTTGCACTCACTGCATAGGCAAACAGTATGGGAGACCCACTTCCTAATAACGGGAATATTGTTTTCAGGAGGCCCTCCGACCTCTACGTCTCTTGCAAGGGGCATTGGAGTTTAGTGATAAGTGAATTTGTTCGAAATCCTATCTCAAATGTTAAGTTCGACACAAATGTGGCACATTCAGATTCATGATCGGAAAGGAGATCAAAATTTGTTAAATTCGGGAAAATTGGTAACGTTCGGCGAATTTACGTGGTTACTTGATTGTGGGGCAACTACTGCATTTTTTACAGTTTTGCTGCCATAGTGCTTGCCCATTATGAGCGTGGAGACGTGGCAGATGAGTGGGGGGGCTGGTGAAAGCACAGAACAGGTTAGATCAGTGGCACTATGTGTTTTTTTTCCTATAGGCAGTAACTTTAAGTCAGGAAAGCGTGGCTAGCCAATCAGAGCACAGGAAGCATCCACAGTGTCCCAGACATAAGGGCTTCTGAAATTGGCTGCTGAAAACACATGTCCTCTCCATATAAAAACCGGCCATGTTCCCTCAGCACCATTTCATGCATGTCACTTGTGTTAGGTGCTGCTCCTGCACCCAGCTCCTGTGTAATGAGAAATATTAGCTAGATCGATGGGCGCTTCTGTGCAAGTCAGATAGTGTAGATATGTCCTGTTCTGTGTACCTGTTCAATCGACCTTGCAGCCTATTTTTTTTTTGTTTTTGTGCAATTACTGAGGTTCTCATCAAAAGAGCAGGGTCTATGGCTCAGAACAGTGCTGTGCATCAGTTATACTGTGCTCCATGCAGTCCTTCAATCTATATTTGCACTTGCTAATGTGATAAAGCAAGCTAGCCCTTGTAAGCCACTTTTTGTTTTTCTGGGGTTGAAATTCAGCTTTCTGCAGAGCTTGTCAGTGCAGAGCACAAAAAACTTTTTTTTTCATTTGCTAATATGATAGTGAAAGCTGTGTTAGCCCATTTTGTCATTTTTTTGGTGGATGAACTTCAGCTTTATGCACAGTACTGTTGCTAGCCACAGTCCACTAAAGATTTTTTTGCGTCGCAGACGTGTTACACTCTGCTATAAGCCAACTAGTGCTTTTAGTGGCGGTGAAATTCAACTGTTTTCAGAGTAAAAAAATAGATTTTTCTGTTGCTAGTCATGTCACAGTCCACCAAAGATGTTTTTGTGTCGCAGACGTGCTATACTCTGCTAAAAGCCACCTAGTGCTTTTAGTGGAGGTGAAATTCAATTCAAGAATATTTTTTCTGTTACTAGTCACAGTCCACCAAAGATTTTTTGGTATCACAAACGTGACACACTTTGCTAAAAGCCACATACTATTTTAGTGGCAGTGAAATTCAGCTGTATACAGAACTTATGCAGAGTAAATAAACCTATTTTTTACTGTGACTAACGTGATACAGCAGGCTAGATCTGAGTATGAAATATCTTGAAGCATATATTCTATGTTATACAGGCCTCATCCGCACTAAAAAATACTTTCTTCCGTTACTAACGTCATACACTATGGGGCATCTCAGGGTGCCAAGGAAAGATGGTTAACTGCGATCGAGCGATCGAGGCAGGTTGGCGATACCAGAAAAACTATTAGTGAAGGTGTTAGTGAAGACGAGGAACAAATGGAAGAGGAAGAGGTGATGGACGATCAACAGTCAGAGCATGAAAAGGATAATCACCCCCTCTCTGTTCGTTTGGCGGATGGAGACAGAGGAAGCAAGCATCAGAATTACCCAGCCACCAACATAGCATGAACTTGAACCTTATGAAAGAGCCCGACATATGAGTGCAGTCTTGCTGCACTATCAGCAACATGATCCGCGTATAGTTATGATTCAAAATAGTGCTGAAGATTGGGTTGCCACTGGGTTGTTAGATCCACCTTATAAGAGTAAATTTTGCCAGATCATTCCCGCCCTGGAAAGGGACCCGCAAAAGCTGGAGCATCGAAACACACTTTTGCACAACCTTAACATAGGTTTTTCCCAAGACAGCAGTGAGGCACACAGAGATTATCGCAGCTCTACACTTCCATCCTCCGGCACGTCAATTCATCAACGCCAAAATATTAGCAGCGGCAGTAGTGTAGGTGGCAGAAGCAATTTCTATGAGTCCTTTCACACATTTTTTAGACCATCTCATGCACCTGCACAACAGAGTTCAAGTCTGACATGTGGTGAATGACTGGAGAGGATGGTGCACTCCTGATTGAGTCTCCATCTGCTGGGTTGGCTGTAGTGGAAGAGGTTTTGGTTCCTAATTCTACAATTTCTACTGTAGTGAAATGAATGTCACTTTGCTGGTGTCTGCCACTAATTTTTGGAAATGTGGAGAATCCTGATTGGGTCTCCATCTATTGGGTTTGGCTTTAGTGGAAGAGGTTTCAATCTCAATTAAACTACTTCTACCCTGGTGAAATTGATGCCACTTTGCTGGTGTCTGCCACTAAATTTTGGAAATGTGGGGAATCCTCATAGGGTTTCCATCTACTAGGTTGGATGTAGGGGAAGAGGTGACATTTCTAATTGTACAATTTCTACTGTACTGAAATTGATGCCACTTTGTTGGTGTTTGCCAGTAATTTTTGGAAATGTTGGGAATCCTGATTGGTTCTCCATCTATTGGGTTGGCTGTAGTGTAAGAGGTTTCGGTCTCTATTAAACTACTTCTATTCTAGTTAAATTGATGCCACTTTGTTGGTGTTACACCCTAATTTAGGGAAATGAGTACACACCTGGTTAGGTCTCCATCTCCTTGGTTTGTCGTGGTGGAAGACGTTTTGGTCTCCATCTATTTGTATAGTTATACTGTAATGAAATTAATTATTTGGTGCAGATATTGTTCCCCACAAAGGGGTACACAAATATGATTAACTCAAAATTGGATTTCAATAATCAACCACCAGCCGCCCCATCAGATGCATCTGCTGCTTCTTCCTCCTCTTCTGTTACCATATTGTCACGGAGGTCTCTAACGACAGAATCTATGGTTGTATACTTGCTCCAGTCAGGCTGGGTGAGAGCCCGTCAGCTGTAACAGAAGCTGACATGCCTGCTGTGTTTGTTTCACTGAGCACACCACATGTTTCTCAATCCACTGTAACATCTCCGCCTGCACCTCACTCACGGTCCAGCAGTCTGTCCGTTTCACCGTACTCTCTCAGTACTGCAGCCAGCCCTCGGTCCCGCAGTTGTGGTCACGTAAAAGATTGTTTACTCCTACACATGACAAAGCTAAGAGGGTGAACTCCACCATCTACAATCTGTAGGCCACAGAAATGGTGGTCTTAGGCCCTATTTTTTTTAAATGTGAACAGTTCTGCTTGTGTCTCCATCTGCTGGGTTGGCTGTAGTAGAAGCGGTGTCAGTCCCCATTATACTACTTAAACTCAAGTGAAATTGATGCCACTTTGCTGGTATCTGCCAATAATGTTTGGAAATGTGGAGAATCCTGATTGGGTCTCCATCTATTGAGTTTGGCTGTAGTGGAAGAGGTTTGTTTCTCCATTAAACTACTTCTACTCTGGTAAAATTCATGCCCCTTTGGTGGTGTTAGGGCCTAATTTAGGGAAATGTATACACTTCTAATTGACTCTCCTTCTACTGGGTTGGCTTTAGGGGAAGAGGTGTTGTTCCTAATTCTACATTTTCTACTGTAGTGAAATTCATGCCACTTAGGTGGGTTTAGGCCCTAATTTTTTGAAATGTGGAGAATCCTGATTGGGACTCTCCATCTGTTGGATTGGCTCTAGTGGAAGAGATGTTGGTCACCATTATACTAGTTCTACTCTAGTGAAGTAAATTTTTTGGTGCAGATATTTTTGTCACAGGGGTACACAAGATATAATCAAAATTGGTTTTCTTAGTACGGTGGTATATAAAGCAGGCTATATTTCATCTTTTAATTTTTCGGTGCTGAAATTGTTCTCCAGGGGTACACATTAGAGAGCACTAAATGTGCTCAACTTAGTGGCTCAGTGGTTTCTCAAAAAGTACCCAGATCTGCCAGAGCTGATTGTGAAAGTACAACACGTGTGTGCCCATTTCAGAAAGTCAGCTATATCTTCCATCACCCTGGCAGTGCTTCAGCAGCATATGCAGCTTCCTGCTCACTGACTGTTGTGTGATGTCACCACACGTTGGAAGTCAATGTTGGAGATGTTAGGAAGGATTTGTGAGCAGCAGAAGGCAGTTGTTGAGTACTAGCTTCAACACGCCCATCAGTATTCAGGTTAGCCTCCGCACATAAGAACTTATGAGTGGGCATGAATGTCTAACATCTGTGTCATCATCAAAAACTTTGAGGACTCCACCAAGATGGTGAGCGGTGATGACGCCATAACTAGTATCACCAACCCGCTTCTCTGTCTACTGAAATGCTTGGTGCTCACAGTTAAAGACGAGGCATTGCAGGCGAAGCAAGGAACTATGCAGCCCAGCCTCATCTCATCTCAATGCAGATTAGGTGATAATAAGGAGGAGGAGAACATGAACAGTCATCTTTTTGGGGAAGACAGGGAAGTCTTGGCTGTCATGGAAGTCTCTATACCCCTCTTTCAGTCTGTGGGAAAGCTGTATGAGTTTCGCTTAATGACCTTCAGTGGCCTAAACAGTGGCTTTGCTTATGCAAGTTATTTCTCTAAACACATTGCAGATCAGACCATTGTCCAACTCTGTAGTGATTGAATTCAAGGCGTAAAGAAAGATCTTTGTCTGTGACTAAGCACCACCGAGAAGTGAGAGCTGATGTTCGACAGGCTGCCATTGCTTATGCAACAAGCTGCATTAGAGGACTTCCTGGGAGAAATGACAGCTGGAGTAGATATGGTTTCTCTCTATGCCAGTCCTTTCACGGAGCTAAAGAATATGGCTGTGGTGAAATACAACTCTCACCGAGAAGCAGTGTCAGACTGAAGAACATTGGGCCCACCGGAGGATTTGATTGTAAGGGACCAACTTTCTCCCTCACTAAAGATCATCGTAGCAGCTGCAAGGTTTGCGCAATGAAATCTCCTGAAGGAGAAGCCAGGACCCACTGGAGGATTCTCCGGTTCTCTGGTGGATCAGTCCAACCCTGCCAAGAAGCATCCCTGGCTAAGAAATGTGTGTGGGAAGGTTCCCAGACACTCTTTGGCTGCTTTTTTGCTGTGGCCTGGCTCCAATGAGATGTACCATCCCTGGCCACATTCACTTGTCCACGTGCTTGTGGTTAGGCGGTCCTTCCCACTAAGTGCACTGGGGAGGACACAGGTAATGTTCTGAGACCTGTGCTTGTGGGAGGCAGGGATGACACCAGGAGAAATAGTGGCAGCTCTGGACCGAGTATGGACAGACGGCCACCACCGCCGTCATGAGGTTGTGAAAAGCTTCCGCCTCCTAAAAGGCAACATTTCAAGTGCAACCAGCTGTCCATAAATGTGTCAGTTTTGTATTGCTGCCTGTGGGTGGGTGGGTGGCTACATGCTTGCATTCCAAGTAATAGAAAACTAAGGGGATGGGAGGCCTCATCATCATCACAACCTGCAAGGTTTTCAATATGATCTCTACTGATGGAGAAGCCAGTGCCCACTGGAGGAGTCTCTGGTTCTCTGGTGGGCCAGTCCAACCCTGCCGAGAAGCATCCGTGGCTAAGAAAAGTGTGTGGGAAGGTTCCCGGACACTCTATGGCTGCTTTTCTACTGTGGACTGGCTCCAGCACTCCATAAGATTGCAATCTATAAGATCCCTTCATTGGCTCCCAATTGCCCAGCATATCCAGTTCAAACTACTAACACTGACGTACAAAGCCATCCCTAACCTTTCTTCTAAAATACGTCTCTGAACTAATTTCCCGAGATGTTCCCTTCCGTAATCTCCAGTCTTTCCAAGACCTGCTTCTTTCCACACTTATTTGTTCCTTACCCAATCATCTCCAATACTTCTACCAAATATTCTGGAGAAAATTGCACCTACGGCCACTTAGTGTCTTCAGCTCCTTTGTGAGAAACTTATGTTTGTCTACCAATTAAAATTCCTGAGGTACGGAAATTGTGGATGGCTTTGCTTCTGGTACTGGGTGCTAATACCAAACTGTGGCATTCCATTCACTGGATATTCCTGGCTAGTTGTAGACAAGATCATTCCCACAGAAAAGTTCCAGCAAGCTAAGGAGATGGTCGCCTCTATCATCATGAAGGTGTTTGCTCGTTGTCTAATAGTCGGGCTTTTTTACTAAAGATCCTGCTCATTTTTATAGTTTTAAGTGAGCACGCAGAGACTGTGGTTTCTGCAGCAGCGCACCCGGCCGGGATAGTGGCAGAGAAAATGCTTTAAAATTATGTTGAGGATGCAAGTCATGCAAGGCACGTGTCTGAGGTCGCCCCGACTTAGGGCTGCCACAGGGTTTGCACCGTTATAGCACACGGCCTTCCCTTGCTCCTGATTCAGTGGAGACAGCCATTGCTCAAATTCTGCCTGGAGAGCTGTCCAAAACTCTTCACCTGTATGACTGTGATTTCCAAGGCATATTAATTTTAACACTGCCTGATTGCAGTGAGACCTGGCTGCGCAGTACGGAGGTGGGGGGGATTCTCTCTGCACTGTTGAAACGTGTGTCTCAGTAAGACAGAGGCAGAGGTTGCAAGTGGAGGCCCTAGAATAGGTGGAGGATGCAGAAGCACTGGAGAAAGTGTTAGATACAGAGATTTGTCCCGCAAGCCTTGGGGATTCCAACAATTGATGTCTAGTGACACCTTGGTGTCTAGTGGTTTAGTTCTCCATCCCCTGGTGTGTAGTGGTTTAGTTCTCCAACTTTAGCTGTTTAGTAGTTTAGTTCTCCAACCCATGTTGTATATTATTTTACTTCTCCATGTTCTGGTGTGTATTTATTTCTTTCTCCAACCCATCCATGCCCACCCCCAGGTGCTAACATCTGGTGATGATGGTTTGGATTCTTCTTGGACCCTACTTCGTCCGGGCCCGGATCAACTGAAAAAAATTTTGGGCATCGCTATACATGCTTTCCCCTTCTTGAGTCTGTGAAGCTTTGGATCAGATCTCTGATGCCCCGGAATAGAATGTGTGAACAGCTCTGCAGACTCGCCCATCTGTGCTTCTCCACAGTTAGTTGGCCGGTTGAAGAGTTGTGACGTGGGTGAAAACAAGGGTAATTGGGGTGCCATCTCTGAGGACTGTACTGTGTGTGATGTTAAGGTGGAGGAAGAAGAACAGAGGCCACTTGATGCAGTGCATGTCATCTACTGGATCGCATGTTCTTCCTGCCCCTCATCTACAAGGCATACCACTGTGCGACTGCCAAAGAAAGAGAGTGGAGTCCAGTGACAGAAGTTTTCAAAATGCTGCACAATTGCTCACTGCAGCAAAACAAACCTACTTCTCATCTCTCATATCATACGTGTTTCACAACCCTAAACAGCTATTCAGTACTTTCAAGTCCCTCCCCTGTCCACCAGCTCCCCCACCCTTTCCTCTCCTCTCCTCTCATCTCAGCTGAAGACTTAGCCTCATTTTTCAAGCAGAAGATTGACAACATAGGGCAAAGCTTTTGCTTAAAGTCCCAACAGCCCTTTCTCTCTCATAACGCCTCAACTCTCCTCCTCCCAAACAAGCCACTTCCCCATCACGGAAGATTATCTTTACTCTCCAAATCACATCTCACTACATGTGAACTTGACCTAATACCATCCCACCTCATTCCAAACCGTACCACAGTCTTCATCCCAAGCCTAACCCTCCTCTTCAACCTGCCACTAACAACTAGCGTCTTCCTCTCGTGATTCAAACATACCTCGATGACACCCATCCTCCAAAACCCCTCCCTTGACTCATCCTATGTTTAGCTTTCGCCCCATCTCACTTCTACCCTAAGCCTCCAAACTACTGGATAATCACTTCTATTTTGAACTGTCTTCCCACCTCTCCTCCTGCTCCCTCTTTGACCGCTTACAATCTCGCTTCCAACCTTACCATTCCACTGAAACTGCCCAGACTAAAGTCACCAATGACCTACTAACTGCCAAATCCAATCCAGACTACTCTGTCTTCCTCCTCGTAGACCTGTCATCTGCCTTAGACACAGTAGACCATACCCTCTTACTACAGATTCTCATCTCTCAGCATCACAGACTTGGCCCTGTCTTGGATCTTTTCATACCTAACCGACAGGACATTCAGTGTCTCCCACTCACACACCACCTCCTCATCTCACCCCCAATGTGTCGGTGTCCCCTAAGGTTCAGTTGTAGGACCCAGACTCTTCTTCATCTACACCTTCGGCCTAGGACAGCTTATGGTCTCATGGCTTTCAGTATCACCTTTATGCTGATGACACACAGATCCTTCTCTCTGGACCTGATATCACCTCCTTACTAACCAGAATCCCACAATATGTGTCCTATATTTCACCTTTCTTCTCTGCTAGATATGTAAAAATTAACATGGATAAAACAGAATGCATCATCTTTTTACCATCTCATTCACCCCCCCAACTGACCTATCTATCAAAGTGAATGGCTGCCCTATCTCCCTAGTCCCGCAAGCTTGGTCTGTCCTTCAAACATCAGATCCAAGCCCTTTCCACTTGCTGCTGACTCCAAATCCAAAGTATCTCGGGAATCCGACCATTCCTCAACCATGAATGTAGAAAAACACCAGTGCACGCCATCATCATCTCCCGCCTCGACTACTACAAGCTCCTGCTCTGTGGCCTCCCTTCTACCACTCTTACACCCCTCCAATCTATCCTAAAATGTGTTGGCCAATTAATCCACCTGTCACCCTGCTATTCCCAGGCTTCTTCCCTCTGTCAATCCCTGCGCTGGCTCTCTGTTTGCCAGAGACTCCAGTCTAAAAGCCTAACTTTGGCATACCAAGCCATGGAAAACCTGTCTCCTCCAAATATGTGTGATCTAGTCTCCCTGTTCTAGTTACCTGCACGCAACTTCCAATCCTTCCAAGTTCTCCTTCTGTACTTCTCTCTTATCTCTTCTTGTCACAAATTCATAAAAGATTTGTCCAGTCCATCTCCGCTACTGTGTATTGCTGTACCCCAACACATCAGACTCTCGCCTACTGTGCAAACTTTGAAAAGAAAGCTGAAGACCCACTTCTTGTGAAAAGCGCACAATCTGCGATAAGCCTCGCTCCAGCATACTGCTGCACGACTCGCTGTACCTTGACCTACTGTATCCTCACCCATCCCTTGTAGATTATTTGTGCTCCCTGGCGGGCAGGGTCCTCTCTCCTCTTGTACCAGTCGGTGACCCCTTTTGACATGCAATACGCCACGGAAAAAATGTCGCTGTAACAGTAATAATTATAGTACTTGTACTCTGAGTCAATTGATGGCACTTTCCAGGTGTCTACCCCTAATTTGATGTGTTTTGGCAGAATTTGGTCCAGTTTTAAGGTGCAGCGTATACTTTTTTTTTGTCCCCCCATTGAATCCTATGGCGTTCGGTAACATTCGACGATCATTCGACAAATAAATCGGCGAATATCACAAATTTGGCGATCTTAATCTGAATTTAATATTGAAACATTCTCCTATCTCTATTAGAGTGCCTCCAAATTTTTGGCAGACGTTGCATTCACTGCATAGGCAAACAGTATGGATGAACCACTTCCTAATAATGGGAACATTGTTTTCAGGGGGCCCTCGGGCATCTGCGTCTCTTGCAAAGGGCATTGGAGTTCCTCCAAATTTTTGGCAGCCGTTGCATTCAATGCATAGGCAAACTGTTTGGGAGACACACTTCCTAATATGAGGAACATTGTTTTCAGGAGTCCCTCTGACCTCTACGTTTCTTGCAAGGGACAATGGAGTTTCTCCGCATTTTTGGCAGCCATTGCATTCACTCCATAGACAAATAGTAGGGGAGATCCATTCCTTTTTATTGGGAACATGTTGTACTCATTAATGTAGCCCAGCTCCATGTGTCTTTAAATTGTTAGTAGGGTTTTTCCTAAATTTGGAAGCCATTGGAGTCACTGCATACCGTATAACTGGATAGCAGACCCTCTCCTTTCTAATAAGAACATTTCGTTACTGTGGCCCAGCTCTATGTGTCTTCTAATTGTTAGTGATGTTTTTCCTAAATTTTGGCAGCCATTGGACTCAGTGCATACCGTATAACTGGATAGTAGACCCTTTCCTTTCTTATTAGTTTTTCAAAAATTTTGGCAGCCCTTGCAGTCACTGCATATACAATAACAGTATAGGAAACCCACTCTTTAATAATAGGAACAACAAAACATAACCGACTGCTGGCCCTTTAAGAATAGTAAGGCTGTAAAAATAGTGTTTGTGACTTTCACATTCCCTCCTTTATAAATGAAACAGGATGTGTCTGATGATGTTTCACACACCACAAGGCCAGATAAGGTTTTAAAATGTTAAAATGACATTTCCTGGTAAATGCATTTGTCTAGGTTGACAGCATTGCAAAAGGGCACAAACGCATCAAAAAAGCTACGTGTGAACATAGCCCAAGGTGTCGAGGAGCATTTTTGTTTTTGGTTATTTATTTTGCCTTATATACAAGTCATTATCCTGGAAAGGATGTTCCTTAACATATTTCCCAGGAAAATCTATTATGGTTTCGTTTTTGTATGTTTTATTGTGAGTGCGTAAAAGTGGCATAATACCTCTGACAACGTTGTTGACAGCAGTGACCCGAGAGTCAGAAATGCTTCCAGTTGTCTTCCCAATTCTGATCCCATGTCATTTGAGCACTGTTCCCATTGATTTGGGTAATTTTTAGGCCCTTTGCAGATCGCCGGCGGGAGCCGCCAGAAAAATGCTCGAGTTTCCCATAGACTTACATTGGGCTCATTAGTCGGACCGAGCACCCGAGCATTCCAATTTGCTTGACCCGAGCATGGAGTACCCAAGCATTTTAGTGCTTGCTCATCACTAGTCCATTATCACCCAGACCTCGTGGGACTGGGCACCACAGTCTGTTACCACTGTCATTGTGGCCACAAGGTAGTCCTTGTCGCCCCCATGGATGCAACGAACGTCCACAGTTTTGGAAGGGACCAACTGATAGGAAAGGGTAGCTCTGATTAGGGTCACCAGGGTCACCAGACACCCAGAGTCCAACAGTCTAAGCACCTTTACTCCATTAATGGACACTGCATTTGCCTGTGGCCCCTCGCTGGGTTGACAGTCCATGCTGCAGGTTGGATAAGCATAATAGGAGACCCATCTGCCTAGGCTGCAGGCCATGGGCTCAGGGGACATATGACACCGGGCGGCAACATGTCCAGGGCTGTGACACCACCAACAGACTATATTTTTAACAACAGTCCTTATGGCACCTTCAGTGGGAGTGGGAGTGGGACACCCCCCAGTGGTGGCTCTAGACCCCTTCTGTGGTGAACCTGCCCCCTTTTTGGTATCCCAGTGCAGGGAAGTGACTATATCCGGTTTCCCAAGGGATTTCTCAACCCCCTGTTACCTCTCTACCAGGTCAATGAAGTCATCTGCGTTCTGGAGATTGCCCTGGGCAACTCAAGTCTGTACCAACTTTGGAAGGGAGTGCATGAATCTATCAATCACCACCCGCTCGACCATCTGTGCCGGAGTGGAGGATTCTGGCTGCAACCTCTTCTGAATGAGATGCAGTAGGTCAAACATCTGCGAGTGAGGGGGTTTGTCGCTGGCGTATGCCCAGTGGTGGACTTGTTTGGCTCTCACCGCCATATTCTCTCCCAGGTGTGCCAAGATCTCTGTCTTTAGCTTGGCATATTCCTTGGCATCCTGCAGTGCCAAGTCACAATATGCCTTTTGGGGTTCACCCGACAAATATGGCGCCAGAACCTCTGCCCGCTGTTCTGGTGGGAGTCTCTCCCTATCAGCCACCCTCTCAAAGCCTGTCAGAAAAGCTTCTACATTATCCCCGAGTATCATCTTCTGCATGGCCCGTCTTACCGTCTTCTTGTCGTGGGAGTCATCAGTCGGCCCTGGGGGTGGGGCGGTTTCCCTGCCCTGGATGGCGTCTGCCAGAAGATGTTTCTGCTGTTGCTGCTGCTGCGAATTTTGCTGTAACTTGATCTGTTGCAGCAACAGTTTGGTCATCTCTTGGTGCTGCTGCTGCGTGCTCTGCTGGCTCTGCAAGTGCTGCTGGTCCATCTGTTGTTAGCTCTGGACCAGGTGCTTAATTATCTCCTCCATGTTGCTGGACCTCTCTGGCTGGCTGGCGGCCTTCACCCAGGACATCCACTGTTCTCTGTGGCAGGTACACGGGTTCCTGGAATCTTGCCCGAACTCTCACACCAACTGTAGTAAAGCGACTTGTTCGGCTCTCCAGAGGCAGACACAGGACATACTGTTTGGGTAAAACTTCCTGTGGGTTTATTATGCAGCATAAACTCCAGCAGCATCCCATAAAAAATAAGCAGGCCCTCTCTGGGTTAATGGGAAAACAAAAGAGAAGGTACAACAGAGTCTTTTAGCCAGCAAGGCTCGGCCAGCTCCAGGTAGCACAGCGAAGCCTTTAGCAACACCAGCCCTCCGGTGTTACTCTCTGGCTTCAACCCAACACAGCCTGGAGACTTCCTTCTCCACACATTACACATAATAAACTTCTGACTGAGTATTTAACACTGCTCAGCCACACCTTGAGGGAAGGTAGGGGAATGGCCTCCCACCCTCTTTGCCATTCCCATAAAACCACGGCCTTTAAGAGAGTTAACCCCCAGCATATAACATGCTCACAGAAATTTAGTAGGTTTCAGTTCACACAGGAGAGCAACCTGAGTGTCACAAGTGTATGCAAACTTTTGGTTTCAACTGTATTCATTTTCACCAATTTTTACCTCAAACTATTGTTACTCATATTATCAGGAAATAACAAAAGAAAGTTGTTTTTTTACCACTCCACTGTGGAAATAAAAAGCAACATTACTGGCACCTAAAGTGTTAAGAAAAAATATCATTTTTTAGACCACTTATCCAAAAATCATATGCAGATCTAATGCTGCTAAGCTTTTAGACCACTTATCCAAAAATCATATGCAGATCTAATGCCGCTAAGCAACAACTTACAAAACTGAACATGAGGTTCTTAGTTTAACATTCTGATCAGACTGTGTGGTTAACCTTTCAGTGGGTCACTAAATTTTTATAGCTTTAAAGATTCGGCACCGTGTGCCAACCACGGTCGCAACAGCAATGCCCCAGCAGGGTGGGCAACCTGGTGCCTGACAACACCCATGCTGTAAGCCTGAGTCTCTATGACTCCAGGCCACACTGCCCAAGAGGCACAAAACCACAACAACATTGGCCACCACACAGCACCAACACTAAGTGAAAGGAGCAAAAAAGTTCACCTTCCACAAGCTCTCTCACTGGGAACTGAGGGGAAAAATAGGCAGAACCCCTCCTCCCGTCTCCTGCTAATTAAAACGTATGTACCAATTGAGAGAAATGCTGGTCAAAGTAAAAAAAGAGGGGATAAGCCATATAATATGCTGATCTGAAGAAAAAAGACATGGACTGCACATCAATAAATAATATGTTGATCTAATGCCGCTAAGCGAAAATTTACAAAACTGAAAATGAAGTTCCTAGTTTACCATTCTGATCAGACTTTTGGATGTACAGTCCATGTCTTTTTCTACAGTTCTGACATTTTGCATTGCTGTCCCTTTTTTTTGTTTTACTTGGACCAGTACACCTCTCATTGTATCCAGGTGTTTTTAAATTAGCAGGAGACCGCAAGAGGGGTTCTGCCAATTTTTTGCTCTCAGTTCACAGTCTGATAGCTTGGTGAATGTGAGTTTTTTACATCTATTCACCTGGTGTTGGAGCTGTGTGGTGGCCATAACTGCTGTGGTGTTGTGCCTGTGAGGTGGAGTGGCCTAAAGTCAAGAGATCTCAGCCTTGCAGCATGGGTACTGTGAGACACCATATGACCCACCCTGCTGGTGCACTGTTCCTGTGACAGTAGTTTGCTCATGATGCCACACCTTTTAGGCTAGAGACCCACTGAGAGGTTCACCATGATATGGTAGTGGGCTTCATACAGTCTTATCAGAATGTTAAACTAAGAAACTCATGTTCAGTTCTGTAAATTTTTGCCTGGCGGCACAAGATCATTGTATGTTTTTTTGATATTCAGTCCATGTCTTTTTTCAACAGTTCTGTCAAAATTATACACCCATTGTTCTGATCTAATTTAAATCTCCAGTGAGGTTTCTGGGCGTTGGTGCAACAAGCAGGAAGGCATGTGAGAAACAACTACAGTACTTGGCACTCTCAGGTATCTTAGGAGCAGCATGATGAAAGAAGTGGAACCCAGTAGTGATTGAAGCAAGTTATAGCACAGCGTGCACAGAGATGAAAGTATTGAGTCTTAATTCAAAAATACAGGTGTGTGTCCCTTAAGTAGGATAAGGGATGATGTCACTGAGCCATTCGGGGCAACCTTCAAAACCCGATGTGGAGCACAACAGATAGCAGCGGACCGAAGTGAAGAAGCAAAGTCCAGGATATCTGGGACAGGTGTGTATCTACTTACTTCTGAGATGGCCGATGGAGAAATCATGCAGAGTGCACACGGAACAGAGTGTGACCCCAGGGGACAGACTGGACTCACGCCTCTCAGCTCTACCCTCTCAGATACTTTCCATATCAATTCCTTCCTCTTCTTTATCACCCCATTGCCCAGATTTTACTCCTCCTATATCTGTCTTTATTAATTTGCCCAAAATGGGGGGTCTCCCCCTGTGATGCACAGCATTTCCTCTCCAGTGCAATCAGAGGATAATCTACAAACTGACACTCCTCAACATGAGAGAGTCTGGGCCAACTTAAGAACTTATAACCAGGCTATAACCACTAAGGATGATTTGGAAAATTATGCCTCCAGACAGTAAAATCTCCTATAAAGCAAAAATTGCCATCAGATGTGAAGTGCAACAGTTAACAGACAGAATGAACGCTACAAATCACATACTGCCACCCTAATCCAACAACCGACTTACGAGCATATTTTGTTCTCACTCATACAAGTTGCAATTTCCAACAGATTTACTGGTTGATATTGAAAATAAGGGAAGGGGAAATAACAATCTGTGCATCAAGAGACATATTGGTAAAGACCCTCATGCCCATGACAAAATCTTTGATACATTTTGTTCATATTATGAAAAATTATATCATTTTGGTGGACAATATGCAGATCTTCCCCCACCAGATCTTACTGACCACATTGAGAAATATTTCCAAAAAACGTCATTATCATCCTTAAACCACCATGTTTCTGATGCACAGGAGGATAATATTGCAGATATTTAAATTAATACAGTCATTCAATCTACACATTTTGGAAAATGCACAGGACTTGATGGGTTCATCCTGACCTTTGATAAATATTTTAGAACACATTTGGCCCCTTTATTGGCTACAGAATTTAATTCCCTTGATGGAAAGACTTTTTTTGCTCCCCAGTGCTTGGATGTTCATATGATTGTATTTTCTAAGCCAAGCTATACACTTTTATCCTTGTTGAACATTGACATTAAGCTATTCTCAAAGGTCTTGGCCAACAAATTAGCACCTCTTTTGGCCTCCTTTGTCAACACTGATCAGTTGGTGTTTGTAGAATGGCGATAGGCGCAAGATAATATAATAAAGACAATGCTCATAATATCAAAAGCAAAAGTCAAAACCAAACCCCTTTGTCCTTTATTTGTTGAAATAGAAAAAGCTCTTGACAGGGTTCATTGGGGGGTTCATGAGAGAAGCCCTACAACAAGTAGGCATTGGTCCACATATCTTACAAATAATCTTTTTCCTATACACAAGCTTCACAGCTCGTGTTAGAATTAATGGATCACTATCCTCCCCGATCGAGTTCCAAAATGGGACAAGACAGGGGTGTCCTCTCTCGCCCCTACTATAAGTCATAATTTAGCTAATGCCATTAGAAATAACATCAACTTCCATGGTATCAATATAGGTTCTATAAACTATAAAACAGCTATGAATGCTGATGACCTCCTTTTTATATATCTCACAACCTCAAATCTCTGTACCATCCTTAATGATACTTTTGGCTATTCAAGCAATTTTAAAGTAAAGTACTTAAAACCAGAGGCTCTAAATGTTACATTACCTCACAAGGAGGTTTGTCACAAGGTAGACAATTTCCCCTTTATTTGGCATACTAATGCAATTCAATATTTGGGAGTGTTCTTTCTTTCTGAACTTACTAAACTATATACTTTTCATTACAAAAGCCTCCTTGATCAAACTCTAAAAGATCGTATGACATATTATTTTGATTATTTTATTATTATATTATTATTTATTAGGAAATTATTTTGATTCAGAAGGATGAATGCCATCAAAATTTATATACAGTACTGTATTATCTAGTTTCTTATATATTGTTTCAAACTGCCCCCATTTGTCAACCATGCAGCTATTTCCGTAAACTCCATTCTGCTATGGTTAGGCTTGTTTGGGGAAAATCAAGTCCTGGAATCAGCTTACAAACCTTAGCTCATACCAAATGCATGGGAGGAGCAGGACTTCCTTACTTTAAAGCTTTTACTCAGGCTTCTATTCTAATACGTTTTTCTAGATTGGCATTTTCATAATACGAGCAAACAATGGGTGATACTTGAACAATAAGGGACACCCATTCCTCTTGAATATTTACCCAGCTGACTTTTCTCTATTAGGGCTCCAAATCACTGTAACCAAAATGGACATCAAATTATGGCACACCTTACTGAAAGAATAAAATTATTTTCCAGGAAAGTTAGTCCTTTAACACCACTTTTTTCTAATCCTTCTTTTGACCCTGGATACATGAGGGAATCCTTCCTCGGCTGGAGAGCTAGGGAAAACACCTGTTTATATCATATAGTAAATTGCTTTAGCTTTAAGGGGATTTCTCACAAACAAAAGTTTATTTTAATCCATGGATGTGTCTGATTGTGTACGGAACATGGTCTGATCATACCACATCTCCTGGGCAAGGGAGGAAGCAAAAAAGAGTATACAGGTATTACAGCAGAGGATCTCAGAGGATTCATTTTGTGGGGTAAAATATTGCTTAAAAACAGGTAGTGAAATGTTTTATCTCACAAAATGAATCCTATGTGATTCCCATGCTGTAATGTCTGTATTGTCTTTTGCTTCCTCACCTGCCCAGGAGCTGTGGTATGTCCGTAGTCGGTCAGACACAGCCAATTATTAAAATGAACTTTTGTTTGTGGGAAAACCCCTTTAACTTCATATGATACTTTAAAATCTAATTTTACAACCAAGAAACTTTTGTGGCTTGAATATTCACATTTACATTACCTTTTTAACTCTCATTCTATTTTCCGTCCACTCTTACCTCCTTTGAAAATATATTTTTACAAGAGTCTCCACCTGGTCTTGCAATCTCATTGTTTTACAATTTCTGATGTTGATTTGCTGATGTGTTTGGGATCACTGTCCTGTTAAACAGGCGTCTTCATTACTGTAGAAAGATGGTCTCCAATTTGTTTGAAAATGGCCTTCTCATTCTTCCTAGATTTCTGCGCAGACAATTGCTTCTCTAAGATAATTACTAATGTCTTTCCTTGGCATTGTGTTAACCCATGCTATCATATTTCAGACCAAAAAACTGACAAAATCTCTGTTTTTATAGAAGTGATAACACTTTCTGATGAAAATGTTTCCAGAAGCATTTGATTAGCAGAACATGGCTTCTACTTCCCTCTTTATTCCTTAAAAAGCAGTAAGGGTGCACTTAATTCGTCAATCACTGCTTGAGAATTGTGTCCTAGGTTTTTTAGAAAATTAAACACTGGTGTAATTTGTCATGTTATTAGTCATCTGAGGCTGTATTTACATAATTTTAATTCAAAGGACTAGATTTCTTTTATTAATACAAAGAGGATGCGCTTACTTTTTCTCATGTTTGTGTGTCTGGCTCAAAGCTATAAATTAAATAAAACAGGTCTCTAAAAGTATACATTACATAACATTATACACTTATAATACATGTAAATCATTTTCTATATATTTTTCTATTTGAATTAAAACCTACACCGTTTAAAACTATAGGAAGTGCTGTAGACACATGCGAATATTTTTTAAAATAACTTTGTGTGTGATTCAGCAGAGAAATGTATTATTCGATAGGACAATGATATAAATTAATATTTAGGATATAGGATTGCTTTGCATACATCAACAAATAAGATTAATATCTTGATTGTGCCAAAAAGTGTATGAAATAAGTGTTGCTTTCAACACAGGGAGTCAGTGAGAAAATGAGCCAGATTATCAAGTAATATTGTAAGCAGTGGTGTTAGTAATTGAGGTTTTATGTGTTATTTACCAGAAAATATATTTAGAAGTGCATAGTAAATCTTAGGAAAAATGTCTAGACTAGATGTCTAGATGTATCAGAATACAATGAAGTAGACTTCTTAATTAAATATATTTGAAACACTGGTTCAGTGAATGACACTTCTAGATGAAACAGGCAGAATATACAGTACAGACAAAAAGTTTGGACACACCTCATTTAAAGATTTTTCTGTATTTTCACGACTTTGAAAATTGTTTATTCACACTGAAGGCATCAAAACTATGAATTAACACATGTGGAATTATATACTTAACAAAAAAGTGTGAAACAACTGAAAATATGTCTTATATTTTAGGTTCTTCAAAGTAGCCACCTTTTGCTTTGATGACTGCTTTGCACACTCTTGGCATTCTCTTGATGAGCTTCAAGAGTTAGTCACCGGAAATGGTTTTCACTTCACAGGTGTGCCCTGTCAGGTTTAATAAGAGGGATTTCTTGCCTTATAAATGGGGTTGGGACCATCAGTTGTGTTGTGCAGATGTCAGGTGGATACACAGCTGATAGTCCTAGTCAATTGACTGTTAAAATTTGTATTATAGCAAGAAAAAAGCAGCTAAGTAAAGAAAAATGAGTGGCCATCATTACTAAGAAATGAAGGTCAGTCAGTCCAAAAAATTGGGCAAACTTTGAAAGTGTCTGCAAGTGCAGTTTCAAAAACCATCAAGCGCAACAAAGAAACTGGCTCACATGAGGACCGCCCCAGGAAAGGAAGACCAAGAGTCACCTCTGCTTCTGAGGATAAGTTTATCCGAGTCACCAGCCTCAGAAATCGCAGGTTAACAGCAGCTCAGATTAGAGACCAGGTCAATGCCACACAGAGTTCTAGCAGCAGACACATCTCTTCAACAACTGTTAAGAGGAGACTTTGTGCAGCAGGCTTCATGGTAAAATAGCTGCTAGGAAACCACTGCAAAGGACAGGCAACAAGCAGAAGAGACTTGTTTGGGCTAAAGAACACAAGGAATGGACATTAGACCAGTGGAAATCTGTGCTTTGGTCTGATGAGTTCAAATTTGACATCTTTGGTTCCAACCTGAACCAGCATGGCTACCACACATCTTGCAGCGGCATGCTATTCCATCCAGTTTGCGTTTAGTAGGACCATCATTTATTTTTCAACAGGACAATGACCCAAAACACAGCTCCAGGCTTTGTAAGGGCTATTTGACCAAGAAGGAGCGTGTGGGGGTGCTATGCCAGATGACCTGGCGTCCACTGTCACCAGACCTGAACCCAATCGAGATGGTTTGGGGTGAGCTGGACCGCAGAGTGAAGGCAAAAGGAACAACAAGTGCTAAGCATCTCTGGGAACTCCTTCAAGATTGTTGGAAGACCATTTCCGGTGACTACCTCTTGAAGCTCATCAAGAGAATGCCAAGAGTGTGCAAAGCAGTCATCAAAGAAAAAGGTGACTACTTTGAAGAACCAAGAATATAAGACATATTTTCAGTTGTTTCACACTTTTTTGTTAAGTATATAATTCCACATGTTTTAATTCATAGTTTTGATGCCTTCAGTGTGAATGTACAATTTTCATAGTCATGAAAATACAGAAAAATCTTAAAATGAGAAAGTGTGTCCAAACTTTTGGTCTGTACTGCACATAAATAAAGTTATGGCCAAAAGTGTTGGCACCCTTGAAATTGTTCTAGAAAATGAAGTACCCTTTTTTTCGGACTATAAGACGCACTTTTTTCCTCCAAAATTTTGAAGGAAAGTAAGGGGTGCGACTTATAGTCCGATATACATAAATACTGTGGCTGGTGGGGGATGTGGGGAAAGCGACAGTGGCAGAGTAGCGGTGCACAGCAGGCAGCAGCCACCTGCTGCAGCCTACACTGTGCCCGCTGCTAAAGAAAATTAATATTCACTGCTTCCCACGTCCATGGAATATTAATTTTCCTTAATAACCGGCACACTGTGCCTGCAGCATGGCTCCGGGTATGTATGGTACCCTTAATCCCTTTACGTATGGCCCCCCTCATACCGGTATGTATGGCACCGTTCATCCCTGTATGTATGGCCCCCCTCATCCAGGTATGCTTGGCTGATCCTCGTCACGCTGCACAGAAAAAACAAACTTTCATACTCACCTCCTCTCTCCACCTGCGCTGTGTTCAGCTCTGTGCCGGAATAGTCACTGCTCCCCATGCCTGGGGAGTAGAGACCGTTCATCTCCCTAATAGCATGCAAAGCTGTAGCTGCAGCACGGCTCCTTCTGCGCTCGGCTGTCAGCGTGCCTGCTATTAAAGGCCATGAATATTCACCACTCCCATAGGTGTGGAATTAATGTGGGTGGATTATATATTTATATATATATATATACATATACTGTATATATTTGCATTTGGTAAACATGCAAATATATATATCCTTATGTATGCACATTTTGAGGCCCTTCTCTCTACACTGACGTAAATTTACATCATAGGAACCTGCTTTTTCTGATAGGAGCACACCAGAACTCGTTGCCAAGAGGGGGGGGCATTCACCGTCCCCCTCCCACAACTACAATCACTGTGATTGGCTCTTCAATTCTGAAAAGGCAATCACAGCAATTTAAATGTTTCGGTAAATGAAATTGCCCGAAGTCCAGCTGTCATTGGTGCTATAACAGCACAGATCATAAGCTGGAGCTAGGCAATGGCAGAGTCAGCAGCCTCAGTATAAATTATAGTATATTATTAGCCATGGAAGGCACCATGGATACTAGCCCCCTCCTCGGCTATTAATATCACCCCTCAGGAGTTCCAGAAATGGCGCATAAGATGCACCAAATCTGGCGCTTAGCCTCCGCTCTCCCCATTGCCCTGTAGCGGTGCCGAATGGGGTAATGGGGCTGGGGTTCACGTCAGCCTTGCATTGGTGGCTCACGTGAAGCCAAGGTTAGTAACGGAGGACGTCTATAAGACTTCTCTATTACTAACCACGTGGTAAAATGGTCGCCGCCTTTTCAATAAAAACACATCCAGAATAAAGTATTTTAAAGAAATAAAAAACATGTTATTTTAAAGCGAGTCCGCTCCCCACAGTGTACTGCCAACTGCTGGGAGGAGAGGATCTCTGCCAGGAATTAGTAGGACACCGGGAGGCGCCAGACAGGTGAGTATAAAATTCTTTTTTTTTTCATTTTTATTTTATTTATTTTTTTACACTGCGGGCACGCGGGCTGGGCAGAGCAGACTACTGCTCCTTCCAGCCATGTTGCTCTCGCTGTTATCAGCGAGTGCAGCAATCGGATGAAAGGAGTAGTAGCCTCCTCTCCCGGCCTGGGTACCCCACGCAGTGCGTTTCTGCCATTTCTGCAGGTTACCTGCAGTTTTGATGCATTTCAATTCAAGTCAATGGGCGCGAATTTGCGGCAGAAATGCCCGAACAATGGTAGTGTTGCGTTTTTTTATGCAATGCGAATCAGGAGCGGAAATTTCCACATCATGAGCACAGCACATGCGGATTTGCATTGCAATGCAAGGCAGAACAATTACAAGCATTTTTTATGCGTTTCTGCGGCGGCAAATCCGCCGCAAAAACGCATCAAGGATGCTTTGTGTGCACATAGCCTTAGCGTCAGCGTTTTACTAATTTATAGAATTAAAATTAGCTTCAGATAGTTGTGCAGTAATTTTTTTTTTTACTGATGTCCAATTAGTAATTATAGTTTCAGAATTTTAGAGGAAAATTTTTGTAGCACTTATATTACAGATTTTTTTCGACTAATACTTAAAATCATAATTAGCATCAGATAGTTGCGGGTGCTCAGTAATTTTTTTTACTGACGTTCATTTAGTAATTCTACTTTCAAAATTTTTGTGGAAAATTCTTCTGGTACTTTTTCTACTGCATAGAATTTTAGTCAGTGCAATTTAGTTGTGGTCGCTCAGTAATTATTTTTACTCTAGTCCGTTTAGCAAGTTCATTTATTTAACCAAATTTTTATATTGTTTATTTTAATTTTATCTTTTTCTTTCTAGATTTTTTTCTACTATTGTTTTATTTTTCTTTCATCTATTCTAATAAATTAAAAAATAAAAAGTTTGCACCAAACACACACTCACACCTGAATAAAATTTGGTTATTTTACACTCACACAAACACGCACATGAAAAATAAAATGTCCCTCTCATCCCAAAGACTGTATTCAGCCAAGGAGGCATACGCCTTCCTTGCCTTGCACACTGATAGTGATGGAGAGGATGTTACCTTCCTCTATTATTCCTCCTCCTCTTCTTCCACCAGTGATAACGAACCCCTAGGCAGACGCCTCATTACAGTAAATGATCAGGCGTCCACCATTAATGACTTCCTATGGACCTCACTTACCGAAAATTATGAGCCTCAGATTCCTGATTTTGTGGCCGAATCAGGAAGGCAAGTCAAAATGTGTTTCAATACTAAATTAATGTAAAGGGTGCCAAAACCAGTGACAGCAAGCTTTTGATTTTTCCATTTTTCTCTCCCATTGTTTTTTGCTTTAAATTGTTGTTTATCATTTCCTCTTTTGTATTTAACATGAGTGCTCTATACAAAAAAAACCTGTTTCACTTGATTCATTTTTTACAGAAGATATTCCACATTATGTACTTAAACTTCATGGGTGCCAATAATGATAAGCAAGACTGTACATATGCCAATCTGATGTACTGTGCACAACTCACCTACGCAAACCTGATGTACTCTACACAACTTACACATGCCATCCTGATGTACTCTGCACAACTTACACGTGCCAACCTGATGTACTCTACATAACTTAGATATGCCAACCTGTTGTACTCTACATAACTCACATATGCAAACCTCATCTGCTCTATACAACTCATATGTTAACCTTATGTATTCTACCAACTCACATATGCAAATCTCATGTGCTTTATACAACTCATATGCCAACCTGATCTATTGTACACAACTCACATTTGCCAACCTGATGTACTCTACACAACTCAAATATGCCAACCTGATGTACTCTACACAACTCACATACGCCAACCTGATATACTCTACACAGCTCAACTATGCCAACCTGATGTACTCTACACAACATTAAATATGCCACCATTATACAATTCACATACCAGGAAAATGCTAGATAAAATCCAGTATAGGGTCACTTGTTGGGGGATTCCACTGTTTTGGCACCTCATGGGCTGTGCAATTGCATCATAGCGCTCACAAACAATTCCTTTAAAGTCTGCTCTCCAAAACATCACACCTTCAATTTGGAACTTGACAATGTGTCCAAATACTAGTTTTTCTGCCACATATGTGGTATCGTTGAACTCAGGAGAAATTGCACAACAAATTTTGGGGTCTATTTTCTCCTGCTGCCGTTGTGAAAATGAAAACAAAATTGGGGCTAAAGCAACATTTTTGTGGGAAAAATATTTTTTTTTAATTTTCATTGTGTAACATTGTAAAATTCTGTGAAGCACCTGTGAGTTAAAATAGCTCACCAAATGTCTAGATAAATTCCTTGATTGGTCTAGTTTCTAAAATAGGACCACATGTGAGAGTTTCCTCTGTTTAAGCACATGAGGGGCTCTCCAAACATGACATTACACCCGCAGACCATTCCATCAAAGTCTGTGGTCCAAAACCTCACTCCTTCCTTTCAGAGCCCAGCAGTGCGTCAAAACAGTAGTTTTTCACCAAAAATGGCTTATCAGCGTACTCAGGAGAAATTTCAGAACATTTTCTCCTGTTACACTTGTGAAAATTAAAAATTTTGGGCAAAAACAGCCTTTTTTTGGAGAAATTTGATTTTCTATTTTCACTGCTCAATGTTATAAAATTCTATGAAGCACCTGGGAGTTTTTAAGATGCTCAACACATATAGATAAATTCTTTGAGGATTCTAAAACAAACGTTTTTGGGAAAAAGTAACATTTTCTTTTTTTTCCTTCCACTGCCACTGCTTTAATTCATGTGAAGCACCTAGAGGGTTAATAAACTTTTTGAATATGGTTTTGAGCACTTTGAGGGGTGCAGTTTTTAAAATGGCATCACTTTTGTTTGTTTTTGTTTTCTTTCTGTCACATAGGGCCCTCAAAGTCACTTCAAATGTGATGTGGTCCCTAAAAAATTGGTTTTGTAAATTTTGTTGAAAAAATGAGATAATGCTGATAATCTTTTAACCTTTCTAACTTCATAAAGAAAAAAAATAATAGATTTCAAAAATCTTTCTGATGGAAAACAGACATGTGTAAATGTTATTTATTAACCTCTTGGTGTTAAATAACTTTCTGTTTTAAGGGCATAAAAATTACGTTTGCAAAACTGCAAAATTTTTTAAATTTTCATTAAAATTCAAATATTTTCACAAATAAACGTAAAAAAATTTGACCTACATTAACTTAACAGAACAATGTGTCACGAAAAAACATTCGAAAAACTACTGGGATCCATTGAAGTGTTTTAGAATTATTACCGCAGAAAGTAAAACTGTTCATATTTGTAAAATTTGACCTGATCAGGATGGAGTAAAGAGGCTTGGGGTGACGGGGTTAAAATGTAAAAAAATTTTGTCCCAAGAATTATCCTCTGTGTATGTGCACCTTGTTCTGCTTTTCTAAAGGTCAGTCTGTCATCAATTGGATGAATATTACTGTTTCAAGCAATTTTATGGACTAGCCAGACAATACGCTTCTACTGTAGATGAGTTATTAGTTCATGAGCTAATAAGCTATTTAAAGATTTTTTGTTCTGAATCAGTGTGCTGGAATGAACTGTAGTTCCTGAATAACAAATCTGGTAAATGTATGCTTGCACAAGAAACTTTCTGTGAGGAGAGAATGACTTTTAGTCAGAATTAAATTTAAGCAAATTAAAGTTTTGACCTTTTGCTAGTTAGCTTTATTACAAGCTGTAAAAAACTTTTGAGTTTAATAAAATTATGTCACCTCCAATGCTAAATTGTTACTCTTTCCTATGTTGAAGATCTCAACAAAAATGATAGACTCTCAAAGCATATGCACACAAAAGTACCCAAGGATCTGTGTTATCACCAATTCTTTTTTAATCTTTTTAATAATGACCTTTTTGATGGGATTAAGAGTTAAGTATCAGTGTTTGCTAAAGACACCAAACTATGCATGATAATATAAACTGAGCTTGACAGTATTATATTACAAAATGATCTGGATAAGATGTCTGAATGGGAAACACTTGGCAGATGAGGTTTAATGTAGATAAATGTAGAGTAATGCACCTAGGTCAGAGTAATTCTATTGCTGTATATACATTAGATGGTAATATACTTGGGATTACAGAACAGGAGAAGAACAATATTTTATTATGTACAAAAAATAAGATATGTATGGTCAGTACAAAGGACTGGCATATGACTTATTTTTTCCAAAGATCTTACAAAGGACCAGGGGACACTCATTACGGGTAGAAGAAAGGCGATTCTGGCAGCTAAATATGAAAAGGTTCTTTACAGTAAGAGCAGTTGGACTGTAGCATTCCCTACCACAAGAGGTAGTAATGGCAGACACTAACGTCTTTTAAAAAAGAGCTTAACGAATGCTTTTTTTCACAACAAATTGCAATGTAGATTATAAATAATCTAGCAATAGAAAATGTATAACTGGTAGAGAAAATTTGAACTTGATGGACCTGTGTCATTTTTAGACCATATAACTATGTAACTGTCACTGCTGCTGCTGCAACTGAAAAAAAACACACAAATTCAAATTGTGCCAACTAACTCCTATTTTATATGCTGTGGTTGCACTGACTAAGCATGTCAAATCTTTGACAGATAGCTCCTCCTGTCTGCCCCTCATCACGCTGTAGCATGATCACAGGGTGATAATGGGTCACCATGGTCAGCCAGTTGCCTAACAATGGCTTTTCAGTCTGCCATATACAACAGCCTATTACAGTTAGGTCCATATATATTTGGACAGAGACAACATTTTTCTAATTTTGGTTCTAGACATTACCACAATGAATTTTAAACAAAACAATTCAGATGCAGTTGAAGTTCTGACTTTCAGCTTTCATTTGAGGGTATCCACATTAAAATTGGATGAAGGGTTTAGGAGTTTCAGCTCCATAACATGTGCCACCCTGTTTTTAAAAGGACTAAAAGTAGTTGGGCAATTGACTACAAGGCTATTTCATGGTCAGGTGTGGGCAATCCCTTCGTTATGTCATTCTCAATTAAGCGGATAAAAGGCCTGGAGTTGATTTGAGGTGTGGTGCTTGCATTTGGAAGGTTTTGCTGTGAATTAAACATGCGGTCAAAGGAGCTCTCTATGTAGGTGAAACAAGCTATCCTTAACCTGCAAAAACAGAAAAAACCCATCCGAGAAATTGCTACAATATTAGGAGTGGCAAAATCTACAGTTTGGTATATCCTGAGAAAGAAAGAAAGCACTGGTAAACTCATCAATGCAAAAAGACGAGGGCGCCCACGGAAGACAACAGTGGTGGATGATCGCAGAATAATCTCCATGGTGAAGAGAAACCCCTTCACAACATCCAACCAAGTGAACAACACTCTCCAGGAGGTTGGCGTATCAATATCCAAATCTACCATAAAGAGAATACTGCATGAAAGTAAATACAGAGGGTTCACTGCACAGTGCAAGCCACTCATAAGCATCAAGAATAAAAAGGCTAGACTGGACATTGCTAAAAAACATCTAAAAAAGCCAGCACAGTTCTGGAAGAACATTCTTTGGACAGATGAAACCAAGATCAACCTCTACCAGAATGACGGAAAGAGAAAAGTATGGCAAAGGCGTGGTACAGCTCATGATCCAAAGCATACCACATCATCTGTAAAACACGGCGGAGGCAATATGATGGCTTGAGCATGCATGGCTGCCAGTGGCACTTGGTCACTATTGTTTTTTGATGATGTGACACAAGACAGAAGCAGCCGAATGAATTCTGATGTATTCAGAGCCATACTGTGTGCTCAGATCCAGCTAAATGCAGCCAAACTGATTGGTCGTCGTTTCATACTACAGATGGACAATGACCCAAAACATAAAGCTAAAGCAACCCAGGAGTTTATTAAAGCAAAGAAGTGGAATATTTTTGAATGGTCAAGTCAGTCACCTGATCTCAACCCAATTGAGCATGCATTTCACTTGTTAAAGACTAAACTTCAGATAGAAAGGCCCACAAAATGAGCAACTGAAAACCACCGCAGTAAAGGCCTGGCAGAGCATCAAAAAGGAGGAAACACAGCGTCTGGTGATGTCCATGAGTTCAAGACTTCAGGCAGTCATTGCCAACAAAGGGTTTTCAACCAAGTACTAGAAATGAACATTTTATTTACAATTATTTAATCTGTCCAATTACTTTTGGTCCCTTTAAAAACAGGGTGGCACATGTTAAGGAGCTGAAACTTCTAAACCCTTCATCCAATTTTAATGTGGATACCCTCAAATGAAAGCTGAAAGTCTGAACTTCAACTGCATCTGAATTGTTTTGTTTAAAATTCATTGTGGTAATGTCTAGAACCAAAATTAGAAAAATGTTGTCTCTGTCCAAATATATATGGACCTAACTGTAGATCCAACTTGGAGCTGAGTGTGATAGGCTCTAAGTCAAATACTGATATATATACTAATGAACTATACAACTGAAGTTATATAGTGTATTATCAAAGGATCACATGTCCTTGTGAGACTAGTAAATAAAAGTTGGATGCAACTCAAAATAGTACTAAAATAAAGTATAAATTTTTATGATAAAGGCCTTATACACCTCTGTCAACAGAAACAAGTGAAAAAGTTTTAGTTCTCAGAATATAATTACACCAGTTGCAACCATATGGGCTTCTCCACAATACCTTGCAGCTAGAACATCATATGCTATAACACAGCCAAACAGGAGGGAGTATCGCAGCCTGTATAAATGCCTAGTCAGGGAATGCAACAGCCATCTTAGAGTGATTTTAAGATATTGATATAAGAGTTTACAGCTCAGCAATAGAAATATTAATAGAAAGTCCTAAAACATTGTACAAATACTCCCGACAGTAAAGTGTTGTACAATTGCAGCATTGAAGAAGATTAGTTTACTTGTCAGGAAAAAATGCAGGAACACCTTAGAAAGTTATTAAATCATTGATTCACATGAACCAAAGTAGTTTTATCCCTGGAAGATCTGTAATAGTTATTATAAAATTATTTTGTTTCATCCAGGTTGTGGATGCTATTGTGCCAGATTCCTTTTCTTGTCCCGATACTGTGGTGGAGACCACAAAAAACCTATAATATGACACCTAGACGATAATATATAAAATATAACATTTATTATTAATATATTAAAAACAATGAAAAATACATAAATATAACAAGGAAAGGGAAGCAACACAAACAAAGGTCGCCGGGATTTGACAGCTATAGTACATATAAAAATGTTCACTAATGAATCAAATTTAGTCACGTGCTGCAAATATAAAAAAGATCTGCACTGCAATTAATCATGTGAGGTTTACATAAGATACAAAGTGTAAGTAGATAGACTCACAGTGCAAAACAGTCAATGAAGCAGCAGAGTGTATAGTAAGACGGAGTATAGAGTAGACACAAATAGCAGAGCTGTACTGACCCGTAAGACCTGAATCCAAAGCGCGTTTCGCCTGGGATTTAACCAGGATATGGTGGTGGAGACCGGTAAGATTGAAGGAGCCTACATGCTGGATTGCCCCGTGACCCTGATATAGCCAATTTGCGAGACCATCGATCTAGGAGAACTGCCGCTGCAGATTTTAGATTTTCTTGTTTTGAAGACAGCTACTGTTACAGGATTTATCATAAAGGCTATATTTTTGCATCATGTTGAATATAATAGATTATATTACTATTGTGGATAGACTTTTTCCTATCATTTATGAAATTATTTTTTGGGGTTAGGAAATTAGAGGGGTTAAAAGTTAATCAGCAGTTTTTCATTTTTCCAACAAAACTTACAAAAACCTCTTTTTTTTAGGGACCACATTACATTTGAAGTGACTTTGAGGGGCATATGTGATAGTACACATGCAAATAGGAAACTTTAATACATCTTATTAAAGATATCTGCTTCTTTATTCTCAAGGGCTAATCCTTTATTTTCAAAATTCTCAATTCACTGCTAAAATCTGTATTCAGTGAAAACAGATTCTCTTTTTACTGAGACAGGAGATGGCAGTTATCACTGATAAGATTCTAAGCAGAATGAAGAGAGGTGAAGAGAGGAGGAGTGAGGAGTAAAAGGCAGCGCTCCTCTCTCCCCTCCATTCTTCATAGAATTTTATAAAAACTTTCATCTCTTATCTCAGTAAATTAAAAATCTCTCTTCACTGAAGACCGATTTTTCTTGGAAATTGAGAATTTTGTAAATGAATGATCTGTTCTGGATGAGAACGAAGCAGATTATTCTGATAAGATTTGTTACAAAGTTTCTTATATTCATGTGTACTATTAATTTGTTAAATAAAAATTAAAACAATAGTTACACTTTAAGAAGTGAATATTATATATCTTTACATTTGTCTTCATCATTGACATCTGGACTTGGTTGCTATTATCCTGTTAGTTATATAATTTTCATATTTAATGCTTTTCTCTTTAGCTTGTGTTTTGCTTCTTCGATTTATTATTAGGGTTGTAGGGTGGTGAGAGAGGAAAGAAGAAAGATAAAGCTGAGAGGAGAATGGCACCCAAAAAAGTCATAAATAACAGAGAAACAGATACGGGTCAAACAAAGAAAGCCTTAGGGAGTCACCACGATGAAAAAGACAAACACAATGTATCAGTAACAGTTTAAAAGATATGGGATACTACTTCACCAAAAACTGAACAGTTAATACGTTATGAAGGAACTCAGTGGGTAGAAATTAATACTTTAGATTTAGAACCCTCAAATGAAAATGGGTCTGAAAGCTTATTAGTTTAATGGGGTACATTAGAGGAATATTCACTTGCTAGGGAGACCGTTGATCATTTTTTACATGCTTTAATGGCAGACGATAGATTAGATTCTGCATTTTCTGAAATCCTCACTCAATAAGGTGGGGTGAATGCAGAAGTTTCACAAATTAGAGTTGATTTTTACAAAAATTACAGAAAGAATCGATGCAGCTAAATCTAGACAACTGATTTAGAGGACAAATTGGATTCATTATCCAATGAAATTGAAGGTCTGTTTAAACAAAATAAGGTTAAATCTGTCTAGCCTTTAAACAATATTGGATGCTGGAAATCATTGGTGAAACATAGTAAACAAGATTATTTGGAGAGGAGTGTGCTAATAAAGTCCCATTCAAATCTGGCCTAATAGACTCTATTTCAATGCCAATTTTGGTTAAGATTTTGTGCTTTATGAATACAGGTTTTATTCAGAGAGCAGCAAGAAATCGTAACTATCTTGAGTTTAATGGTTCTAAAATTGTGTTACTTCTTGATTATTTCAGTGCCACTAATAAACAGAGGCAATCATTTACATATACATATATTAAAAGGAGTTTAAAAAAGGCAGAAAATAAATTTTGCTTTATTATTCCCTGCTCGGTTATGGGAGGTATATCAAGACTCCACTCTTGTATTAAAACTTCTAATGAAGTCTCCTAATAGATTTATGCTAGGGGTGTAAAATAAAATTATTGTTTATCATAAAGGTTTCAAGAAAAAAGGAGGTAGGAGAAGAAATTAATATTTCAGACGCTTGCATCAAAGACTTTTACTTGGAACTATTGTTGATGGGAGGAAGGTTGAATTTTGTTTAGGTTGAAATGTTGGTGGCGATTGGTAGGGGGAAGAAAATGAAGGAAGGGAGTAGGAAAATATTTTTCTTCTATTTTGTTTTATTTATGCATATTTTTTTGTGGAACATCATCGGTGCAGCTAAATAGCTGAAACAATATGCTATCTTTTAGCTAGTTAAAAATGATCTTCCTTAAATAATATATATTTAGGAAACACACTCTTCTAATGAAAATGTGAATCTTTTGAAAAGATTTTGGATGTTATAGGTTTACTTTTCTAATTATTCCAGGGGTGTCTGTATTTTCGCACGTAAGAAGATATTTACATGCCGAGTTACATGCTGGGTTGTGCACGTGTCTTCTTGTGCAAAGTGGCTTCGGAGATAAGAGGCAGTTATTTCAGAGGCCATGGACTAACACCCGTCTTCTTCTCTTTTCACACAGGTACATGCTGTGCTCCTGCACATTTCTCTGCTTGCTGTATATGTCGCCATCTATTGCTCCGATTCCCTGATTCAACTTACTGGTACATGCTCTGCTCCTGCACATTCCTCTGCTTGCTGTATTTGTCGCCATATATTGCTCTGCTTCCTGGATTCAACTTACTGGTACAATTCTCCGCTTGATATTTCTGCTTTATCTGTCCCATTCCATTCAATACTTACATATGTCTGTCCTTTCTCGACTGTAGGTTTTATCTGATGTTTAGATGTGCCAAACTGCAGAGCCTACAGAGTCCTAGATCTGTCTTTGATCATCCAGCCATCTCCTGGTGAGGTGAGCAGCTGCTAATTTAGCCACAAGCAGCTCCCACAATGCCGCTCACCTGATGGTTTAGTGTGCCCTATATATTTAGAAGCTCCTTAAGGGGTGCACATGTGCTTGGTTGTGCACGTGTCTTGTGCAAAGTGGCTTCGGAGATAAGTGGCAGTTATTTCAGAGGCAGTTAGTCAGGGCAGGAGTCAGGTAACCAACACTTTGACCACTAACTCTCTTTTAACTATGTTTCTGTTAGCTCTCACTTTTTGCCCTATAGTCCTCCACTTTCTAGTAACGTCTCAAATCCCTACACCTAGTAAGGAACTGCTCATCTCTCCCGCCATCCTCCACATCCATCTCACCTCCTCCCCAGAATTATTCCTCAACATTCAATCCTGGATCTCCAAATAAAGACAGCCACCTCATGCTCTTTCCTGCTCGCACCTGCTAACACTTTCTCTGCTCCTCCTCACTGCTGGAGATATCTCTCCAAATCCTGGTCCTCCTCGCCATATCCCCACAGTTACTTCTACCTCCTATCCACGACCTTCCACAAACTATCTCAACCCTTCTAACCTCATACGCATCCAACTAATCCACACTTCCTCAGTTGCACTAACAGGAGCTCTATGGAACGCTCGCTCCGTCTTCAACAAACTTTCCTACATCCACGACCTTTTCATTACTAACAAACTTTGCTTCCTCGCCATCACCGAAACCTGGCTCACCCCCTCTGACACAGCCTCCCCAGCTGCACTTTTGTATGGCGGATTCCACCTTTCCTACACCCCCCGCCCCAACGGCAAACATAATGGAGGCGTAGGTTTTCTCCTGTCAGATACCTGCGCTTTCACCCAAATCCCATTGCCACCCTCCGTTACACTCCGCTCTTTTGAGGTGCACTGTGTGCGCATCTATTCCCCCTCTGACCTCCAACTGGCCGTCATTTACTGACCCTCAGGGCTAGCCACCATTTTCTTAGACCACTTCACCACCTGGCTGCTTCACTTCCTTTCCGCTGACATCCCCACTATCATAATGGGTGACTTCAACATCCCCATTGACACTTCCCACTCGTCTGTCTCTAAGTTCCTATCCCTCACTTCCTCCTTCGGCCTTGCTCAATGGTGTTCTGCAGCTACTCATAAAGATAGCCACACACTGGACCTTATCTTCACCCGCTTCTTTTCCGTATCTAACCTCTCTAACTCACCTCTCCCTGTCTCTGACCATAACCTCCTCACATTCTCTACCCTCTCCTCTCCAGGTGCACAATCCCCACTCCACAAACTTACATATGCTTGCAGAAACCTCAAACACTTTGACCTACACTCACTCTCTGAATACCTCCTCCCTCTTACAGACATAAATTCCTTACACAATGCAGATTTTGCTGCCGCTTTATATAACACCACAATAGCTGCAGCTCTCGACTCGATCGCCCCTCTCACACATACCGAAGCTCGCACAATCAACAGGAAACCCTGGCACACCAAACTTACTAAAGAAGTGCAACGAGTTGCAGAGCGGAGATGGAAAAGGTCTCACTCCATCGAGCACTTCATCGCATTCAAACAATCCCTCACTATTTTCGCGTCCACACTCACTGCAGCACAACAAACATACTTCTCATCTCTCATATCTTCCCTGTCCCACAACCCTAAACAGCTATTTAACACTTTCAATTGCCTCCTTCGTCCCCAGCGCCTCCCCCCTCTTCTCTCATCTCAGCCGAAGACTTTGCCTCATTCTTCAAGCAGAAGATTGACACCATCAGACAAAGCTTTTGCCTAAAGTCTGCAAAACCCCTCCTCATATCTACTCAACCTATCTCCTCCAAACCCCACTTCTCCACCATTACAGAAGGTCAAGTCTCCTCTTTACTCTCCAAATCACACCTCACCACCTGCGAACTTGACCCAATCCCATCCCACCTGATCCCTAACCTTACCACAGTCTTCATCCCAATCCTAACCCACCTCTTCAACCGGTCACTAACAACCGGTGTCTTCCCCTCGTGTTTCAAACATGCCTCAATCACAACCATCCTCAAAAAGCCCTCTCTTGACCCATCCTCTCTGACTAGCTACCACCCCATATCACTTATCCCCTATGCCTCAAAACTACTAGAACAACATGTCCACCTTGAACTGTCCTCCCACCTCTCCTCCTGCTCCCTCTTTGACCATCTACAATCTGGCTTCTGACCGCATCACTCGACTGAAACTGCCCTGACCAAAGTCACCAACGACCTACTAACCGCCAAATCCAAGCGACACTACTCCATCCTCCTCCTTCTGGACCTGTCATCTGCCTTCGACACAGTCGACCATTCCCTCTTACTACAGATTTTCTCATCTCTTGGCATCACGGACTTGGCCCTATCTGGATCTCCTCATACCTAACAGACAGGACATTCAGCGTCTCCCACTAATGCACCACCTCCTCATCTCACCCCCTATCTGTCGGTGTCCCCCAAGGTTCTGTTCTAGGACCTCTGCCATTCTTCCATCTACACCTTTGGCCTGGGACAGCTCATAGAGTCTCACGGCTTTCAGTATCACCTCTATGCTGATGACACACAGATCTACCTCTCTGGACCCGATATCTCCCCCCTACTAACCAAAATCCCACAATGTCTGTCCGCCATCTCATCCTTCTTCTCTGCCAGATTTCTAAAACTTAACATGGATAAAACAGAGTTCATCATCTTTCCACCCTCTCATTCAATTCCCCCATCTGACCTATCCATCAACATCAATGGCTGTTCACTCTCCTCATTCCCACAAGCTCGCTGCCTTGTGGAAACCCTGGACTCTGACCACTCCTTCAAACCACATATCCAAGCCCTTTCCACTTCCTGCTGACTCCAACTCAAAAATATCTCGCGGATCCGTGCATTCCTCAGCAAAGACTCTGCAAAAACACTAGTGCATGCCCTTATCATCTCCCGCCTTGACTACTGCAACTTCCTGCTCTGTGGCCTCCCTTCCAACACTCTTGCGCCCCTCAAATCTATCCTAATCTCTGCTGCTGAACTAATCCACCTGTCCCCCCGCTATTCCCCAGCCTCTCCCCTCAGTCAATCCCTTCATTGGCTCCCCATTGCCCAGAGACTCAAGTTCAAAACCCTAACCCTGGCATACAAAGCCATCCACAACCTGTCTCCTCCATACATCTGTGATCTAGTCTCCCGGTACTTACCTGCACGCAACCTCCGATCCTCACAAGATCTCCGTCTCTACTCCCCTCTTATCTCCTCTTCCCACAATTGCATACAAGATTTCTCCCGAGCATCCCCCCTACTCTGGAACTCTCTATCCCAACATATCAGACTCTCGCCTACCATGGAAGCCTTCAAAAGAATCCTGAAGACCTACCTCTTCCGACAAGCCTACAACCTGCAGTAACCACCGCCCCACCACATTACTGCATGACCTCCTCTACCCCCACCTACTTTATCCTCACCCATCCCATGTAGACTGTGAGCCCTCACAATCAGGGTCCTCTCTCCTCCTGTACCAGCCACTGACTCGTTTTGTTAAGATTATGTAAATGTTTTTGCTATGTATATCCCTATCACATGTAAAGCACCATGGAATAAATGGCGCTATAGTAAATAATAATAATAATAATATTTATTCACACATCTAACTCTGTGATAGATAATGCAGAAAGATATATTTTTGCCATGGTTCATTTGATGGGTTCGCATATGTGCTTGGAACAGTTTATTTTCTACCACCTTTTTCACTTTTTCAACAGAGGTTATTAGGGCGAACCTAAACAGCAAAGTTCGGGGTCCATACTGAAAACCTAGTGTCCGGGCACAGACCCCAAACACGGCATTCCTCAAGAAGTGATCACCCTCCTGTGTCAGTGTGAGCCAGCTGTCCTGGAGAGCAGTCATATCAGTGACTGCTGATGTGACTGCTCTACAATTTATCCAGATCATTGTGGGACAGTAAGGGTTATCTTCACGGCGGACAGGTGAGTATTATGGTGGTTTATTGTTTTTTCTCGTTTACAGGTGACAATGGCTTCATTGGATTAGGTGTTAAAATGATTATAAATTAGCTTTTTTATTTTTGTCTTTTTAGAGGGAACAATGACTTCAATGGATTAGATGGTAGGTGGTATAACTTTGTTTTTTATTTTTAAATAAATATGTAAAATGGTGTGGACATTTATTTCAAATAAAGGATTAAATTCAGGCTGTGTGTTTATTTCCAAACTTTTACAATGGGGTTAGTAACGGGAGGTGTCTTATAGATGCCTCTCCATTACTAATCCCTGGACTTCATGCCAGCTGCCAATACATGGCTGACATGAATCCCAACCTATTACCCCACTTGCCAATGCACCAGGGCAAGTGGGAAGAGCCAGGCCTAAGCACCAGATTTGGTGCATCTTATTGATGCGCCATATCTAGTGTGGCTGAGGGCTGATATTATTAGCCTCGGAGGGGCCCAATATCCATGGCCCCTTCCCTGGCTATTAATATCAGCCCACAGCTATCTGTTTAGCCTTTGCTGATTAGAATTTATAGGGGGATCCTACATCAATTATTTCTGGGGTCTCCCTGTAAACTAGCCAAAAATGCTAATCAAACAGTTGTGAGCTGTTATTAATATCCAGGGAACCACACTCCTTTCATCTAACCTTCTTTAGGTCCTTTTTAGTGAATATCTAATAATCTTTGTTCATAGGATTTTTTTATCACTGTGAGACACTCTCCCCTTTTGATTGATATGGATATGAGTTGTTGGTTTCTTACTAGGCCTTTCTGAATTAAATCTTTTATGTCAGGTAATTCTGTAGGTTCAACCCTAGAACGCATACCTGGGGCCTCGCAGGCCCGCCCTGTTAATTGTTTTCTATTTTTTGCAAGATTTCTTTAGTTAGAATTTTGAAACTCTAGGAATTCCTCAGGTATATAGTTGTTTGTCATTTTTGTTTGAGTTATTCCATATTATTTGCACACGGGCCTAAAAGGCCCCAGGTATGTGAAAAAGTAGATTTTTATGGTCATGCGTTCTAGGGTTAAATAACTTAAACAAATCTATTCAAGATTCTTTTTTTAACTTTTATGTAGGAACTACTTCTGTTAATGTTATTTTGGAAACTATCAAGGCTTTTAGAAGTGTTTTTTATTGGAGATGAGTGGATCAGGAATGATTCAAATTCACCTGTTCTTGTGAATTTCATGGAAATTTATTATTTTCAAATTAAATGTCCATTATTAAGCCCTGGGGATTCTTCAGACCCCAGAGAATACTAAAAGTAATATGTAAAAAATAAAACAATCCTTAAACTCACCTCAATGCTCACCTTTCAAGGCCCTTCTGCTCAACACTGCTACCTGTCTAGTCCTCGCAACATCTTTGGATCGCCATCGGCCTCGCTCAATCCATGCAAAAGCTAATTTAAAAAAATCAGCACTTTGGTGAATGCAGTTTTTTTGTGAAATTTGAGTGGAATTCAATTCTTGTTTTTATCCTAAGAAATCTGTTAGAACCCGCTTAATTCCAGATTGATCTTCTATTTGGAGCAGGGCTTTACTAATATATTAATGATGGTTGAAACCTTGGGTTTTCAGAGCCTTGGAAAATTTTGAGAGGGCAAATTGTGGCACTTTAAACATTCTACTCAATTGCTGATTTGTTTTAATTCTCAACATTTGACAGAATACTCTTATTGTGAAGGTTTCATTGCTTGAAGTTGGGCTTTTTAAAAAAGGATCTGGTCACAGGGCTATGAAAGCGGAAAATTACTCACTTTCTGTGCTGTCTAAAAGTTCTTGTCTAGCACAAATTCTGGAGATTGGATTTGGCTACTAGATTGACAGGTAGTTTTATTGTCAGGAACTTGTCAAGTTCACTCTTATATTCGTGTGTTTTGCTGTATTTTATTGACATGAACTTTGCTGGTTTTTAGTCATGATTAAAGTTTGAAATATGCAATTATGTTGATCTTGCACTAGAGTGTTATGAGATTTATGATCTTTTAAGAGATGCTTCTGAAAAAGTGCAGGTGCTATTTTATGTGTTTGAAAATTTGTTTCAAGCAGGACTCTCTGGAGTGAACCAAATTTATGTTGTAGTTCACTGCATTGAGGAATGAGGTTGTAGGATATTACTTGTCCAAAAGTGTTGCTGCACTGCAGGTAGGCTCTACGTATTCATTGTGGGGCAGAGGGTCACTGGCTCCATACATCATAATAGCTATCTGTATAAGCAACCAGCCTATCAGATTCTGACAGCTGACATCAGCCTGTCCATCTTGCTCCCATGAACAGCGTCCTTTTCCTCCTCCACAGCCAGGGCAGGAAGGCAGGCGGGCACACGGCAGTGACGTCATTTGCCATCCCCCTGCCCTCTCTCTGGAGAAGTGAGAGAAAACTCTTTGCAAGAGCAAGCACAGGTATGAGGATTTTTTTTAAATGTGTATGTGAAGAGCACAAACATGAGGTAGATTATTACAAGATGGGGGCCCAGGATTCACATAACTACTTTAAGATGGGGGCCAAAATTCAATATTTTTCTATGTGCAGCCCATTTATCTGGCCGAGATTGAGACCCCTGATCTAGAGGAACACAATAATTTATCCTCTAATTCAGAATGTGTAGTAAAATAGATGTAGTTTGTTGGAATAATTCTAGCTAGCTAAGGTGAGCAAGAAGAAGTTCCCTATCAAGAGCACTTTGAATATTATGAGAAAAAAAGAATATAGTTATTTTTTTATTTTAAGTGTGTTCTCTTTGGCATTGGTGGGTTTGAGAAATTTATCAGTGGAGCATGTTCTGAGCATTAGATTTTACCAACACAATTGGCGATTATTGCAATAGCTATATGTTTGTAACATAATAATTTAGCCATGAGTAAGCAAAATCAGTGTGGGAGTAAAACAATAAGTCACATTTATTTGAATTTAGATATAACCAAACCTCATGTACTGTAAATTACTCTGATGGTAAGCAGTAGAATCCATAGATAAATTGAACATAAAGGTCAAGTCCCACATAGTTATAAGTGGCCTTTTGATACCTCCCTAACATTTTTGAGTAGTAAATTTGTAAAAAAATATTTGTGTGTTGCTAGGTAAACATACATTACATATTGTAAAATTGATGGTGTTTTTATTGACATCTAAATAGCACGTATTATGTTGAGCTTATGCTTTAAGAGCAGTGAAGAAGCACGTCATAACTTTCATGTCTTCATAGATTGAGAAGAAATCTGTGAGGTGTTTTAGTTTTTCATTTATTTTCGTTCTTGTAAAGTCATGTTAATTATATTGTAGAACAATGTAGGTTGGTATTGCCCTATATAATTTATTTTACCATCAATAACCATGCCTATATCCTCTTTCACTTCAGGCAGTTTGAAATTGTGTTAAATTCAGTATATGGCAAAGTCGATGTGAGCCAGGGATTTGTCGTCTAATTAATTCCACTTTTTTAAAGCATTGTAAACCTTAAGTTGAAGATTTTGTGATGATGTTCACACCAATCTTAATGACTACTTGTTTCTCTGTCACTAATACTCCACTGGGAAGACACGTTTGTAGGGAACATAATGACAAGTCTTTGGATTAGGATTGTCGTATTCTACTGTATATCTATCATTGAATCCGCCTTTAAAATATTTAACCATACAGTTAGTTATAGTTAACCATCTAGTCAGCCTGGAAAATGTTTAACTGAAAAAAGACTCTAAAGAAGTTTGTAAGTTGTTCAGGTTTTACCAATTTTGAGCTCGACTGCATATTAAAGACAGTGCCGATTACACCCATAAGAGCGCTGTTAATATCAGAAATGTATACCATTATTTTTTTGCTTTGTATCTGGCAGATGGGCTTAAACAATTTGATGAAAAAGTATGCTAAGAAACTCTAATGTGGGATGTATAAATTATATATAGAACTACATACAGAAGTATAAGCTAAAAAGCATTAATTCAATAAAAATTGTGTATTCAATGTTTTCAAATACACAAATCGACAAAATTGTTGGCACCCTTAACTTAATATTTTGTTGGCAATTACTGGTATGCTTTCATACAAGAACTATCATGACAGGCAGGGAGGGGGGTCTTGGATATACCTCTGGATGTGATGGCAACCCATAGGCACCCTGTCAACGTGTTATGGGAAGAATGATAAGTGGTTAGAACAGGGCACATGCGGTAAATGCAGCTGACAGTAATAGTTAACAGGTTAAGCAGAAGACAGTGCTCAGCTCTACTCACAGTTGTCAGATGCAGATGATGGCTGAAAAAAGCAGCTATCATCTGCCAGGAAAGTTGCTGGCTCTGTTCCTGATCCTGAATAAAAGATATGAACTTGACATATGATGTTCGTCATATGTCTAGAAGTGTTTAACTTCTTCTACGAATGAAGAAATGTAGATTTAATGTCATAGTGGTTTATCTTCACAAAATATAGATGTATGAATAGTACTAGCCACACAGCATTGAGCTGCCATGTTTAGCTGAATTAAAGGGCAAAATTAAGTGTTCCCAATTGTCGTAGTGAAAAATTAAAATCCATACAGATGTCCCCAGAGTAGAGGAGTTATCACCCTCACATTGTACATATGGGGAAGTAAGAAAAACTATAGCAGAGGAAGAGGGAAAGATAGCTAACACGGAAGTAGTAGCCCCTGTAGTGAATAGGTAATTAAAACAGGACGATCTGCTTTGGGAAACAAAATGGAGACTTGTTTACACAGAGGCATAGGCTTCCTTTGATCAAAAGATCTCTTGCAGCTCGGCCAGTGACAGTGGTCGGATATGAATATTGGTGTTTGCATCAATCCAATATTTATGGGAGATATTTTTTCATGTCATAGCCAAGGGACAAACAGAATACATTCATTCACATCACTGTAAGGCTACTTTAACCCCTTCAACTAAATGTATCAACAAACCGATGTAGAAGAAGAAAGGTGTCTAAATGGCTGCGCTCCTCCGCATACAATGATGATCTTGTGTCCGATGGATAGATGTAAGAATTTTATTTAATAAAAGCCACATTCAAACACGTTTCACAGACGTCCTGTTTGTTTTCTCAGTGAGTAGCTGGTATACAGACTTCTCTAGTGCAGCTTAAATACAAACATGCATGAAAAAAAAACAACAACTTTATCTTATGGGATATGGGCGCCTATTGAGAATGAGTGCCTATTGGGGCATGTACTCTCGCTCTCTATATATATATATATGCTAAAGAGTAATTCAAATAAGTCCTTTTTTCAGCTAACCAGTAAATATTCATCTGTGATCCGTCATTCTATGGTTAGATCTAATAGAGTAGGGTTTCCTACTAGCATCCTCTGGTGTATAACAGCACTACATTGGGTTAGGAACCACGGGTTCTAATCCATGTGTGGTTTATACAATCTATTGGTACATTTTCCAGGGGCGACGAGCTCACATGCATGTATATATATATATATAAATATATATATATATATATATACAGTATATATATGAAAAAGTAAATTTTACCTTTGCATGTTTTTTTATGCATTTACTTTTTAATCGATTAATATATATACAGTATATGCTTCATATTTTAATATATCTGTGATTATATATGTTTTAAAGTTCACTTACCTCTATGCTAATAATATGCAACAGATTGGCCGTTGCATGGGGGAAGGGAAAGGAAAGAGAAAAAAAAAAGTTGGTTTTTTTCATGCATGTTTGTATTTAAGCTGCACTAGAGAAGTCTGTATACCAGCTACTCACTGAGGAAGCGGACAGGACGTCAGTGAAAAGCGTTTGAATGTGGCTTTTATTTAATAAAATTCTTACATCTATCCATCGGACACAAGATCATCATTGTATGCGGAAGAGTGCAGACATCTAGACACCTTTCTTCTTCTTCATCGGTTTGTTGATACATTTTGGAAACCCTGCTAGGGTTGGTGTTATCTGCAGCTCTCCACATTAGCTCTTATATGTGTTGTGCAGCATCACAACATGACAAGGTGAGCGTCCTTTTCATTATTCAACCATTGTTTCATTGGGTAACAGCACCATTTGCGCTCCTATTCTATTTTGTTTTATACTCTTCAACTTAATAACATTCTGATGGATGATGCTATATTGGCTGTGATTGATCCATATATAAACAAAAAATCGTGATAAGACACATGATGACAATATCTACCGCCTGAGACCTCCAGGGGCAAAGATATCCTGTAAATTGGGGATTTCATGAAATTCTAACAGACGTAGCACATTCCACAATCAGCGCCCACATAAGCTCATCAAGGGGAGTTATGTGGGCATTACCATGAGCTAATAAAAAGTAGCATTTGAGTTTTCTGCCATTGTTCATTCTGGAAGTCACAGTTGATTGTGAGGGTGGTAAAATTTCCCAATTGGAGTGATTCCCTCCGCTAAGCTCTGATCCATTTTATTGACATCAGGTTTAGTCGTTTTTTTCGTTATTCATTTTTTTATGTAATTGTATGTATCATATTGTTTTGTTCCCATTTTGTACCATCTTTGTATATTTTTTCAAAAAAACTGCCTACCTTTCCAGATGTAATATATAAAATGTAATTGCTATGTTCCTATTTCTCTGTACACTGCACCCTTGAAGCCATACACTATCTCTAACGTGTGTCCAATCGGCCTGTATAAACAATTGATGGTGGCAGCTACTAGTTCCTTTTGTTATTGGGAGATAGCAGTCTCGCATCGGTGTAAATATATATTCCATGCATTGGAATTGGAGGTGTATAAACCATATGCTCACTGTGAGTTCCCCAATAACTGGCCTAGTAGTGGAAGCAGCTGCAGCCTCGTCCATCACTCGTCAGCTAATTGTATAATTGTCCTGATGATTGGAGGCAATGGAGTTGCGTTCCCCTGACAAACTGGTGGCAGCAGTGAGAACTGGGTGATCTCTCTGGTGTCATCTGTGACAAAGTGGTAACAGTGGTGGGATCTGTTTGATTTCCCCTGCTGTCGTCCCTGACACCAATATTATAGATGTACATATCGGTAAGTACACTGATGAACAAAAGTGTAACAATGTTTTGAACTTTTGATTTTCAAGCTCCATATCTCCCAATCTACTACTGCTCCAAACGTGAGACTACAATAATTTTATAGATAATCATCTTGACTATCTCATACATTAATTTGACTTGCAACTATTTAGCATATGATTAGTTATGCAGATTCTTGTCATGTCACTGCATTGTTACTGTTTTGCTCCTGGTGGTGGAAAAATTTTTTTCTTCCTGTATACTACAAATTACATCCTGTTCTCACATTCCCTAACAGCTCAGTGTGTTATTAGGTTGATTCCCAAGCAAAAGATAACTGATTAGAATCTAGAAGCCACCACGAAGAAGATTTCCCTAGAAAAGAGAAACAGCATCATCCAGCTCATCGATAGCGGTCTCTCAGCCAAGAAAATTGCCAAACAGCATGATGTGAGTGCCATGACAGTTGGACGAATAAAAAACAAAGTCCGTCCATCCGTTCAGAAGTCAAGCGGTGGACGTCTAGGCAAAATATCGGAATCAACAAGTTGGCTCATCACAAAGTCTATCAGTTCTGGCATGACAAACACAACAGTGAAGGTGGCTCATATGCTTCGTAATAGTGAGATGACAGATGTCTATGCAAGCACGATTCGATGCATGTTATACACGTCTGGAATGGTGGCCTTAAAAAAAGGTGAAGAAGCCTCAACCTTAATATCATCATAAGAAGCTTCCGTTCGAGTTTTCAAAAAAATGTCAATAGACTAGGCTCTGATAGGTGCAACTGGGTCTGGAAGTAACAATGGAAAAAGGGGCTAACAGATGGAGAAATTGAAGGAACTGTCAAATTCAGTGGAGGAAGCCTGCTGAAATGTGGTTGTTTCACAGCCGAAGGCGTTGGATACTTGACCAGGATCAATAGTGGTCCCAATGCTGAGCTATATGTGAGTATCCTACAAGATGACAAACAAGTAAAGATGCACTCTGTAACTCTATAGTAAGATGTGCTAAGTATCTTTGTTTTTTCCTATTTTCTAGAGCAGTAATGCAATTTCAATTTCATATATTTCATGTTTTCATGCTATAGCATTACAAAGTGCAACTTTTTTTTATAAGTTATATATGGAGATGGCTACTCTTAGTAAGCACCTGTTCACATCTGTTCTATTTAGAAGTGACAAGAGAAAGAGAGGAAAAGCGCTCTGTGTGAAGGACCGAGTGGACCAGTTGAAATGAGGACGGCCAAAGGGCCACTCACTTACTGGAGTTGTGCACCCCTACACAACCCCGGTGACTGCCAGAAGGTAGAAGGATGGTGGCTCTCGCCACGCGATGCGGACGGGTGTGCTCACCACGTGTTGCGGACTGCTGTCTGTGACCGCTGCTTCCGGGTTCCTGGTCGCGGACCACGTGACTCGAGGCTGAGTGCGCGTCACTGCAGGTCCTTTAGAGTTAGACATGGCAGCTCCGGTGCCGCAGGTCCTCAAGTGGTTAGGTGGGGAGTTGTAGGGTTGATTGGCAAGTGGTCAGCCGCTGCTCCTGCCGCTAACCATCTAGGATGGAATAAAAATGGCAAAATATAAAGGGAACAAAAGCGGTCTATGGAGTGCTGGATTGATGACTGGAAGACAGAATTGGGCTAAAAACATTTAATAAGCCCTATCCACAACGCGTTTCGATAGCCAAACTGTCTTCATCAGGTGGTACAAAAGATATGAACACAAGAAAAACATTTATAGGCAAAGTTTCACAATGATTGGTTCACATGCTGAATAGTTAATCACGGGTTCAAAGAACCCTTCAGGTGCCAGTGTGCATGTACTTCAAATATGAGAACATGGACAACAATCACGAGTTCAGAATTAAACAACGAAATAGATAAGTCGTGGAATAAAGCAATACATATTGATAAAAAATATTGAAAAATACAATATTAGTAATAAAAACACAAAGATGAAATATTATATAATGTGACATTACAAATATGACAATAATAATAACAATGATAATGGAGAGGGGGAATAAAGGATAAAATCACCAGTGAGTCTAGGGGAAGAAAAGAGAAGGGAGTCGCTACGAACTAACCACATTTTCAAGGGCCAAATTCAAACTTTCAGGGGCTAATGTGCCAAGTTTAAAAATCCAAAAATTCACCTTATTAATTAAACTCGACAAACCATCTGGAACGGTATCTGGTACATGGTCAATAATAGTAAGCCTCATGACTCCTGGATCCTTTTGATGGACAATACTGAAGTGTTTATATACACTGTGTAATTGATAACCTATTTGAATATTATGTCTATGTTTATTAAGACGTGCATGCATGGTTTGTATCGTTCGGCCCACATACTGAAGGTCACATGTACACTCCAATAGGTAAATCACATGTGTTGATTGACAATTCACGTCATATTTAATAGAATTTTTTTTTCCTGTAGTCTGTGATGAAAATTTTTTATTCTTCCTATAGATGATGCTTGGTTTATGGGATATGCAAAGGGACTAAAAATTGCCCAAATTGATGGGAATAGTGCTCAAATGACATGGGAAAAGCATGGGGAAGACCCCTGGAAGCATTTCTGACTTCCAGGTCAATTATGTCAACAACGTTGTCAGAGGTATTATGCCACTTTTACGGACTCACAATAAAACATACAAAAACGAAACCAAAATGGATTTTCCTGGGAAATATGTTAAGGAATATCCAGGGTAATGACTTGTATATAAAGCAAAATAAATAACCAAAAACAAAAATGCTCAACTTGGGCTATGTTCACAGGTAGCGTTTATGATGCGTTTCTTCACTTTTGCATTGCTTACAACTGTGACAAATGCATTCACCAGGAAATGTCATTTTAACATTTTACAACCTTATCTGGCCATGTGGTGTATGAGATATCATCACACACATCGTGTTTCATTTATGAAGGAAGGACTCTGAAAGTCATAAAGCCTATTTTTATAGGGCCATCAGGAGGCCTTTACTATTCTTAAAGGGACAGCAGTCGGCCCTCACTATTCTTAGAGAGCCATCAGCCAGCTATGTTTTATTGTTACCATTACTAAAGGGTGGGTCTCCTATACTGTTATTGCGTATGCAGTGAGTGGTAGGGCTGCCCAAAATTTGGACGCACCCCAATACCACTTTGAAAATTTGGATGCACCCCAATACCCCTTTGAAGTGACTTCAAGGTGGGCCTCCTTAAAATACTGTTCTCATTAGTAGGAAGTGGGTCTCCCATTGTGTTTGCCTATGCAGTGAATGCAAGGATTGCCAAAAATTTGGAGGCACTCCAATGCCCCTTGGAAGAGACGTAGAGGAGGGCTTTCTGAAAAAAAATTTCCCATTATTAGAAAGTGGGTCTCCCATTGTGTTTGCCTATGCAGTGAACACAAGGACTGCCAAAAATTGTGAGGCACTCCAAAGCTCCTTGGAAGAGACGTGGAAAAGGGCCTCATAAAAAAATGTTCCTATTAGAAAGGAGCGGGTCTCCTATACTTGTAATGACCATGCACTAAGTGTATGGGCTGACAAACATTTACCCCTGGGGGGTATACATGAACATACTGTATAAAAAAAATTTTTTTTTGGGCCTTTGTCTAGAAATATCTAACAGCAGCATTGGAATGGAGCCTCTTGTGCTATATGCACTGCAGTCTGCTATATACACTGCCTGCCTGCCTATATACATTGCCTGCCTGATTTCTCTGCAGATGGATTAGTCCTCAGAAGGACTGTTTGTTGAGATGGATATGTGTAATGTACTTGTTTTCTCCCTACACTACCTAATACACAACCAAATCTCTCCCTAGCTCAGCAGCATCTTTCCCTAGCTCAGCAGCACCTCTCCCTACACTGTCTGATTGCGGAGTAGACTGATGAGCACAGCGGCGTCAGGTCTGATATAGACCTGATGACACTGTGCGGCCAGACAATCACTGTAATGCCCACAACCAACATGGCTGCGGCATTACAGTGAGTGGCAGGCAATCCCTGCATGTTGATTGGCGCTCTAAAGAGTGCCAAACATGCAGGGAGGGGACCCAAGCATCCGCCCGAGCATCTTGCAAGTTCTCGGCGAGCTCCGAGCATCTCTAGTACTGAGATGCTCCGGCGAGTACCGAATACTTGCAAGTATGCTCGCTCATCACTAGTAATGAGGAACATGTCTCAACCCTTCCATCCTGCCACTGGCACCATGTTGTGATTGCATGGTAAAGTAAAAAATATTTTAGTGGAGTTAGGTTTCACTGTACATTAAAGGAAAATGCTCATGTTATTTTAATGGTAAAATAACAATCTGCTTGTAAAAAAAAGGAAAAATCCTCTCAAATTTTAAGAACAGAGTGATTTTTAATGTTGTTTACTGGTCATTACCTAGATTACTGGCCAATAGTGCAACATGTATGATAGCATGCTAGGGTTTTGAGATATCAGGTGTAGTGTGTGTTTAGTGCTTGTCGTCACATACAGCGCTTTGCATCAATTTCAAGTACACCAGTACTAGTGAAATACATATCTATCAATATCAAAATCTCCAAATATTCACCAACAATGAGAATAATGTTCAAGAAAATAGTTGCAGTGGTAGCCATGAATTGATTAGAAACACCTTTTTACTTTATGTGCCTAACCCTTCCTAAGGGCCCAATTCTGTGCAAAGTTCTGCCATGGAAAATCACACCCATTATTTCCAGAGGTGGGTGGATTCTTTGAAATTCAAATAGATAGCTTCACAATACTTATAGGCCTCTAATTGACTGGAAAGTATTTGTATAATGCTCAGAGTTCACCTTCAAGTAAATTGATCCACTATTGATACAAACACAGCCCTACTGATGTCCAACTTACCTCAAACTATCTGGTTAGGGAAAACAGACAGTAAACAGTGGTAACTAACAGCAGTATTTGGGTGGTGGTTATGGGTATAATATAAGACTACTACAATAAGGATGTATGCACAAAAAATATAAATAATTATTTTAGAACATGCACACTTTCTAAAGTAGACAATTGGGTTTACATTTCAATATGATGCCCATTTTTATTTTGTCTTTAAAAAAATATATGGCTTGCTGAACTTACAAAGTGGAAGCAACTTTCTGTGATACACAAGCCTTGTTTTCGGGATTTTAGTTTAGTAACAAAAGTAACATGGAGAGGATATTGCCCTTTTTGTTTGCAGTATGTTAAGAATAAATAAGTCTGTTATTAAGCTACCACTACTGCAGGTTATCACAGATCCCTGTGCAGGGCCCCCACAACACTGGGGGAATTCACAACAAGGTGAAACAGAAAGAAAACTCATTTTCACAAAATATGATGAGCATGTTTAAGAAAATAGAAAAAAATAGAATAATCAAGGAAGCCATGCATTTTTTGAAAAAAAATATTGCTTTTTGTTATCGTTGATAGGAAGGGCACAATTTATACCAATCAATATCTATAAGTTACTAATCTTCACAAAAATTGAGGATGAAGTAATGTTTTCGAGGTTTTTAAGCAGTGACAAAACTTTTTTTTTTGGCAGCTCAGTAATAAACTCCCTAATATTATTACATTTTCTTGCCTACCAAAGCAACAAAACAATATAAAACAGCAGGATTTGGTCCACTACAGCTTGTGAAAAAGCAATAGGACGCAGCTTGGAGTGCCAAGAAACCAAGGGCGATAGGATAAGTTTGGAAGTTGCTATTCTTCCTCCATTACATTGTTGCATTCTTCTGATTAGTTTTTTTTCAATATGATTGAAGAAGCACTCACCATGAAATTTTGTATTCCCAAAATCTGTGTAAATGTACAGTACAGACAAAAAGTTTGGACACACCTTCTCATTTAAAGATTTTTCTGTATTTTCATGACTATGAAAATTGTACATTCACACTGAAGACATCAAAACTATGAATTAACACATGTGGAATTATATACGTAACAAAAAAGTGTGAAACAACTGAAAATATGTCTTATATTCTAGATTCTTCAAAGTAGCCACCTTTTGCTTTGATGACTGCTTTGCACACTCTTGGCATTCTCTTGATGAGCTTCAAGAGGTAGTCACCGGAAATGGTTTTCACTTCACAGGTGTGCCCTGTCAGGTATAATTAGTGGGATTTCTTGCCTTATATATGGGGTTGGGACCATCAGTTGTGTTGTGCAGAAGTCAGGTGGAAACACAGCTGAAAGTTCTACTGAATTGACTGTTAGAATTTGTATTATGGCAAGAAAAAAGCAGCTAAGCAAAGAAAAACGAGTGGCCATCATTACTTTAAGAAATGAAGTTAAGTCAGTGCGAAAAATTGGGAAAACTTTGAAAGTGTCCCCAAGTGCAGTTGCAAAAACCACAAAGACCGCCCCAGGAAAGGAAGACCAAGAGTCACCTCTGCTTCTCAGGATAAGTTTATCCGAGTCACCAGCCTCAGAAATCGCATGTTAACAGCAGCTCAGATTAGAGACCAGGTCAATGCCACACAGAGTTCTAGCATCAGACACATCTCTTCAACAACTGTTAAGAGATGCCATCCAGCATACCATCATTCATAGACACTGCAGAGTGCAGGCATGCTTGCGCTCTGCAGTGTCTCTGAAGGATGACAAGCTGGATGGCAGCGCTCAGCTGTGATCCAGCCTGTCATCTCAATGCCATCTCAGCGTGGGAGAATTCTCCTGCTCAAGCGCTGAGTGCTGAGAATTTTCCCACGCTGTCAGTGACGTGCATGAGGTGAGCCGAGTTCATTGGACATGAGCTCACCTCATGCACGTCACTGACAGCATGGGAAAATTCTCCTGCACTCACCGCATGCGCAGGAGAATTTTCCCACGCTGTCAGTGACGTGCATGAGGTGAGCTGAGTTCATTGGACATGAACTTGGCTCATCTGGATGCCATCACAGCCAGACACTGAGGAGCGCAAGCATGCCTGCACTTCTCAGTGTCTGCCACATGGCAAGCTGGATGGCAGCGTTCTGCTGTGGTCCAGCCTGTCATGTGAATGTAGCAGAGCTGAAGCTGTCGTGGGAACCATGGAAAGGTAAGGATGATGTTGCTTTATTATTTTACTTTTATTGCAGGAGATCGTTGGCTTCAGCTGGAATGGGCGTGATGGTAAGTATGGTTTAATTTAGAACAATAAAGAATTGTGTCTTTATTTCAATTAAAGGACTTTATTCTGGGTGTTTGTGTTTTTTTGTAACTTTGACTTTGGGGTTAGTAATGGGGGTGTCTTATAGACGCCTCTCCATTACTAACCTGGGCTTGATGTCAGCTGGCATTATAAGCTGACATCAACCCCAACCCTATTACCCCACTGCCACCGCTACAGGGCAGTGGGAAGAGCGAGGCTAAGTGCCAGAATTGGCGCATCTTATGGATGCGCCATTTCTGGGACGGCTGACGGCTGGTGTTTCTAGCCTGGGAGGGGGCCAATATTCATGGCACCCTTCCTGGGCTATTAATATCAGCCCCCAGCTGTCTGCCTAGCCTTTGCTATCTATTAAAATAGGGGGGACTCCACATCATTTTTTTGGGGTCCCCCATTTTAATAGCTAGTAAAGGCTAGGTATTCAGCTGAGGGCTGATATTAGTAGCCTGGGAAGCTCCGTGGGTATTACCCCCTTCCCAGGCTTCAAACATCTGCCCTAGCCGTCTGCTTAACCTCCGCTAGAGACTAAAATTACGGGGAACCCCACGCCAATTTTTTTTTTAATAAATCCTTTATTTTAACACTAAATGACAAGTACAGTAATCAACACTATCACTGTACTTCTTATAAATGTGACTGACATGTTTCTATCTATCTAATCTATGTGTGATGCTCTATTCTCTCTGTTATAAAGTGTCGGGTACCGATGCTGAATTGCCGGCCGGCTTTTTTAAAGAGATGGTGCATGAAAACAGTAATATATTTTTTAATAAATCCTTTAACACTAAATGACAAGTACAGTAACCAACACTGTCACTGTACTTCTTATATATGTGACTGACATGTTTCTATCTATCTAATCTATGTGTGATGCTCTATTCCTTCTTGTCTAAATTGTCGGGTACCGGTGTCTGCCGCTGCTGAATTGCTGGCCGGCTTTTTTAAAGAGAGTGTCTTCTGAGCAGTCTGTCAGCTTTTGGACACCTTTTAAGGTGTTTTCTATGTGTTTCTATGTGTTTTTGCTTGCCTGCCATTGGTTTTAACGGTGTTCGACGGTGTTCGTCGGTGTTCTAAGGTGTTCGACGAACAGTTCCTCGAACATCCCGGTGTTTGACGATCCAAACCGAACCCGAACACTACGGGGGTGGCTCAACACTAGTAGTGATGATGTGTAAACCTAGAATATACTAGGTTTTTAACACATGAATAAGGTATTTTGAGGTGAACTACAGTATATGTTCTATAAATAATATACATGACCATTTCAGTACACTACCAAAATGTTATAAGTACAAATACAAGTAAGTATAAAAGAAACTGGGTCCATAAGTATAATTCACTATAAAAGGGTCAAGAAGTCTAATTCCAAATAGTAGCAAAATGGTAACTACAGTACATGAAGCAAAAACAAGAATAATAAAGAATAATAATATGCTTAAGAGATAAGGATATCATACTAAAATAAATAAATAGATATGACTGTAATAAACAATACCAAGGTGGGTGATAAGAGCCAAACCATTGCAGATCACATTCTCAATCTCTTACTCTGCACTATTCAATATGAGAAAATTGGTATATTTATGCACTTGCACTTTTACTCATATTAATTTTCTTTTATCTGTTTAAAGCTATTTAATTATTATCCACATGATTTATCTTTTATTGTATTTATTTCTTTATTTCTGTATCCACATTTTTTTTATAGCGAACATCAGATTGCCATTGTTAGGATTATTACCCTATATAAGTCATCTCCCGATATCCGTTTATTGTGCTCACTAATTCCCTGCAATTTTTGTATATATACTATAATGTGAAAAATGAAACATGTATTTTTAAGCCATTTAATAAATAATTTATTTGAACTTTCTAAGTGTTGCCATAAAGCATGTTAAACGAGGCATTAGCAATCCAACTTACCGTATTTTATGGATTATAAAGGGCACCAGATTATAAGACGCACCCCAAACTTTGGGGAGGAAAATAGGAATTTTTCTTTAAATAAAATAGTGATGTGTCTTACAATCCACTTTTACAGTAGCTTTCCTGGGGGGCAGCAGAGATGGAGCGGGGTCCCAGGTGGCAGGGTGACTGCTGCAGGAAGCTGGCAGCGGAGGCAGGATAGGGGCAATGCTGCAGACCCCAGGCTGGTAGGTGGTGGGGTTCGGCAGTGCGGGAGCTCCACTGACAGCCCCCGCACCCTCCATGCTTTTTAGTGAGGTGGACTCCGGGAAAAGTGGCCACTGGTGGCGGACTTGTGCAGAATTAAGAACTTGGGAGCAGAGATCTCAATCTGACAATGCGCTGCCTCCTGTGGCCATTTTCTCAGATTCTACCACATTGAAAAGCAGGGAAAGTGCCTGGGCTCCGGGCTTTCACAAAATGTCAGTGGAGCTCCCTCAGCACCGAACACCACCTCCTACCAGCCTGGGACTCACAGAATCGCCCAACTCCTGCCTCTGGCTCCACCAGAAGCTTCCTGCAGCTGCGACCCTGGGACCCCACTCCACCGCAGCTGGCAAGCTACATTCGGATTATAAGATGCAACCCCATTTTCCCCCAAAAATTTAGGGGAATAAAGTGCATCTTATATTCCAATAAATATGGTTAGTAGGTCAAGTACTGTACGTGCTATACAAATGCATTATATTGCCATAGACTTTATATAGAGATAAATTAAAGCTTTTCCACAGTATACTGTAAGCAATTTATACAGCTTATGTTTACTGTAAAAAAAAATGGCAATATTGGACTACAAAAGGTTGTCCATCTGTGATACAAAGTATATGTCAGCTGTTCTATATGATGTAGTATAGAGAATCTGTAAACTATCCACTGTGGTGTAGTATGTAGAAAATATGTCAGCTCTCCTGTTTGGTGAAGTATATAGAAGTAGTATATATAGTGGGGGAAATAGGTATTTGATCCCTTGCTGTTTTTGTAAGTTTGTCCACTGACAAAGACATGAACAGTCTATAATTTTAAGGGTAGGTTAATTTTAAAATTGAGAGATAGAATATCAAAAAAAAGAAATCAAGAAAATCACATTGTATAAATTAGATATATTATTTTGCAGTGAGAAATAAGTATTTGATTCCTCTGGCAAACAGCAGTCAGACTTTTTTGTGGTTGATGATGAGGGTTGCGCACATGTTGGGATGAATTTTGGTCCATCCTCTTTGCAGATCATCTCTAAATCATTAAGATTTTGAGGCTGTCGCTTGACAACTCGGAGCTTCCAGTCCCTCCATAAGTTTTCTATGGGATTAAGGTCTGGAGACTGGCTAGGCCACTCCATGACATTACTGTGCTGCTTTTTGAGCCACTAATTTGTTGCCTTGGCTGTATGTTTTGGGTCATTGTCTTGCTGGAAGACCCAGCCATGACCTATCTTCAATGCTCTTACTGAGGGAAGGAGGTTGTTGCCCAAAATCTCGTGATACATGACCCCATCCATCTTCCATTCAGTACGGTGCAGTCGTCATGTCCCCTTTGCAGAAAAGCACCCCCAAAGTATAATGTTTCCCCCACCATGCTTCACAGTTGGGACGATGTTCTTAGGGTTGTACTCATCCTTCTTCCTCCAAACACAGTGGGGTGAGTTGAGTTAATGCCAAAGAGCTCAATTTTTGTCTCATCTGACCACAGCACCTTCTCACAATAAATCATCAGGGTGTTCATTGGCAAACTTCAGATGGGCCTGCACATGTGCCTTCTTGAGCAGGGGGACCTTGCAAGCGCTGCAAGGTTTTAAACCATTAAGGCGTAATATGTTACCAATGGTTTTCTTGGTGACTGTGGTCCCAGCTGTCTGGAGATCATTAACACATTCCCCCTGTGTAGTTTTATGCTGATCTCTCACCTTTCTAATGATCAAGGATACCCCATGAGGTGAGATTTTGCATGGTGCCCCAAATCAATGTCGATTGACAGTCATTTTGTATTTCTTCCATTTTCTTACTATTGCACCAACAGTTGTCTCCTTCTCACCCAGCATCTTACTTATGGTTAGCTGAATAGCCCAAATGTTAATACTATGGTGGAAGTGGGAGAAATTCCTTCCTACAAGCACCAAATCAAACCAACCAAGTTTCTTCCAATGCGGTGCGCATGCAACTCCTCCTCCGGTGGCCTGATGCGCACCCGGTCATCTGCAGGCACTTTCTGTGCCGGGCGCCCGCCCATGCATGGTGCATCTTGACGGCCTGGGTGGGTGTTCGGCACCTGGACTGGCTGCACATGCGCCGATTGTGAGCATTCGGGAGAGGGATATAAACACGCCCCCTTCCTCCAACCATGTGATCGGTCACGTGAGGCCTCACGTGACCGGAGCTGGGGGTTTAAATAAGGTCCTCTTGCTACTACTAACTACTGCCCCTTGAGAATGCAGCTGTGTAAGCCGTGAAACGTGCATCGGGGTTAACCACCGTGCCCTGTGTGCTGCCTTTTTTGCCCACGGCCCTCACTACCGGTAAGATCATCACAGTATTAACTAGCCTATTCATATGAAAATTGTATATAGACGTTTCAGATACATTTACAACGGCATTTGTTAACACTGGTGATTGTTTACATGCCCTACCTGTACTGCACTTTATAATCCTATTTTGCAGCCCATTATGACATTTTTCACTAGGGATCTGGGTTTTTTTTGGGTTGTGGACTAAATTGCTGCACGTTTGTTGCCATTAGCTGCAATTGTTTGTTGTCTATATGAAAAATATTTTTTGCATTTACAAATAAAATATGTATGCTTTAGCCATTGTAACTCCGTTGTCTCATTCTATATAATGCTTGCCAGGAGTTGGTTTGATTTGGTGCATGAGGGAAGGAATTTCTCCCACTTCCACCATAATATTAACATTTGGGCTATTCAGTTAATTGTATATGTCTCTGTGTTTCTCACAGCTTTTTACAGGCCTATAATGGACTTCAGAGCCCGGGATGGAACCTGGTTCTTGCAATTAAATGATGTATGCAATGATGGCAATGATAGCGGAGAAGTGAGGGGGTGTAACATGCATGAAAATGTAAATAGATTTAAAGACCTCATAAGAAAAAGGACACGTATTTGGTGGAATGTGGCTTTTTTCAAAAAATACATCAAGAAGGGCCTCATAACCCGAGGTCTTAGAGTACAAATTTTTCCATCATTTAATTGACGATGAATCGATTAAAACACGATGGGAGGAATGTTCAAATACGTGCTCAATTGGGTATATGACGTTATTAATAAAAATGAACCAACCTTCAGTTGAGTCAGAAATTTAACAATTGCAAATTTCCCTTAAAAATGAGAAGCCCATTGATTCCTTCAAGAAATTTAATGAGGATATCGAGTTTGAGTCTCAAAAATGTGCCAATGAGATAAAATCATTTAAATCTAAAAAATTCCAAAGGGATGTACAAGACAAGCATTTGCAGAGAGTATATAGATGGAGAAATATGGGCAGACGATCACAACCACAATATGAGGCCAATTCCCACTCTAGATCCAGATCTACTTTTGCATGATCCATTACCTTCATGAAAGATACATATGACAAACTGAAACCATCTGACAATCAAGGTTCCTCTCTGCAACTATCTAAGAGGATTCAGAAGAGACAGACGAGCAAGAACAAGGGCACTCCACAGCATCGGGTGAGTGGGTCCCAGGGGGTGCTTACAGGTTGTCAACTTGTCCTCCCTTGTTCTCACAACCGAACAACTGGAGGTCCTGAGTAAGGGCCTGACATTTTCCCCTACTAACGGATTTCATTTCTTCACAGCCCTAAAGGACCTCCAGCTGTTCGCCCGCAAGCTTATTTTGCGTAAGCTGCATTCAAAGAGAGCAGGGCCTTCCGATTCCTTGAGTGCGGCGAAGCAGGAGGCAATCTAAAATCTGGAAGATTTACTGCAAGAACAGGGACCTTCGTATTAAGGTGGGTTACCCCAATGTGCAGTGCCAAAGTTCACGCGTTTTCCCCCTTTGTCCCTATGCCCTGCAGTGGAAATCTTCACGAAACTGGTCTCTGATGACTTTAAGAAACTGTCAACTAATAGGAGATTTGATAACCTCACAGCACATCAAGACAGCAATCAGATAGCTACAGTCCTATAATGATGTGGTCATCAAGGCAGTGGACAAGGGGGGAAATGTTGTTATTTGGCCGTGTGCAAAATATGAGAAAGAAGCGCTACGTCAGTTGAAAGATGGTAGCACATATACTAGACTTCATTATAATTCCACAGCCTCCTTTTCTTCCGCACTTCGGGGAATTTTGGCCCGCGCTTGCGAGAATGGGATTATTAACAAAAAAACGGTTGAAGCACTCGCGGTACGCTTCCCGAGAACAACAACTTTTTATCTCCTTCCCAAAATCAATAAGGATGCCACCGACCCCCCTGGACATCCGATCGTGTCTGGACTGAATGGACTATGTGAACTAATTTGCAAGTTCATTGATTTTTAGTTAAAACCTATTGTTGAAACATTACCTTCATTTGTTAAAGACACAACGGACGTCCTTACGCGGGTCGACGGCGTCCTTCTAAAAGAGGGGGTCTTGCTCATCACGGCCAACGTGGAAAGCTTGTATACTTGCATTGAGCACACCATTGGCATGGAGGCAGTCTGTCTCTTCCTTGGTGGATCCGACCTGGGCGGCCCTTTTTGTGAGTTGATCCTCGAGCTGTTGCACTTTATACTCACCCACAAATATTTTTTATTTAAAGATGTGATTTATTTGCAGAAGCGGGGCACGGCCATGGGGGCGGTCTGCGCACCATCGTACACCAACCTCTACCTGGGCGCAAGGGAGAGGCAGGTATTTGGTGGCGAGGGTGCGGGGGCTGATGACCATGTGCTGTGCTGGTTCTGCTATATTGATGATGTTTTTATTTTCTTGGGCGCTGGTCAGTGCAGCAGTTCGAGTAATTCATGGTACAACTCAATTCCAATGCATGGGGCATTAGACTGACATATACCTACAACACCAAAAGAATTGATTTACTGGACGTCAGCTTGGAGGGGGAAGATGACGGTCTGGTCCAGACTGAAGTTTATAGGAAACCTACGTTGGTCAATGCCCTAATTCATGCAGGAATGGCACACCATCACACCAATATTAGGGCCATCGCGGTCAGACAGTTTTTAAGAGCGAGGCGGATATGTTCCTCCGATATGAAATTCGAGTGTCAGGCCATTGATTTAAAAAATACACTGTGTGCAGAATTATTAGGCAAATTGTATTTTAGAGGATTAATTTTATTATTGATCAACAACTATGTTCTCAATCAACCCAAAAGACTCATAAATATCCAAACTTAATATTTTTGGAAATTGGAGCGTTATTTTTTTAAGATTTGGCTATCTTAGGAGGATATCTGTTTGTGCAGGTAACTATTACTGTCCCGAATTATTAGGCAACTTAATAAAAAACAAATATAATCCCATATCACTTGTTTATTTTCACCAGGTAAACCAATATCAGTGCACAAAATTTAGAAATAAACATTTCTGACATGCAAAAACAAAAACCAAAATAATTAGTTATAAATATAGCCACCTTTCTTTATGATGACACTCAACAGCCTTCCATCCATAGATACTGTCAGTTGCTTGATCTGTTTTCGATCAACATTGCATGCAGCTGCCACCACAGCCTCCCAGACACTGTTCCGAGAGGTGTACTGTTTTCCCTCCCTGTTGATCTCACATTTTATGATGGACCACAGGTTCTCTATGGGGTTCAGATCAGTGAACAAGGGGGCCATGTCATTATTTTTTCTTCTTTTAGACCTTTACTGGCCAGCCAAGCTGTGGAGTAGTTGGATGCATGTGATGGAGCATTGTCCTGCATGAAAATCATGTTTTTCTTGAACTATACCAACTTCTTCCTGTACCACTGCTTGAAGAAGTTGTCTTCCAGAAACTGGCAGTAGGTCTGGGAGTTGAGCTTCACTCCATCCTGAACCCGAAAAGGTCCCACAAGTTCATCTTTGATTAAACCAGCCCATACCAGTACCCCACCTCCACCTTGCTGGCGTCTGAGTCAGAGTGGAGCTCTTTGCCCTTTACTGATCCAGCCTCTGGCCCATCCATCTGGCCCATCAAGAGTCACTCTCATTTCATCAGTCCATAAAACCTTTGAAAAATCAGTCTTAAGACATTTCTTGGCCCATTCTTGACGTTTTATCTTATGTTTCTTGTTCAAAGTGGTCGTTTTTCAGCCTTCCTTAACTTGGCCATGTCCCTGAGTATCGCACACCTTGTGCTTTTTGATACTCCAGTAATGTTGCAGCTCTGAAATATGGCAAAACAGGTGGCGAATGGCATCTTGGCAGCTTCACGCTTGATGTTCCTCAATTCATGTGACTCGCCCCCTGGGCCGTGGGGCACTCGGATCCGGGCAGTAGGGGATTGATGGGAGTAGTAGTGGCAACCCGGTTCCGTGGCTCAGGGTGGTCAGGCCAGTGGTAGTCCGTTATGCGCTGATGATTATGTCCGACTACGCCACCCGTGGATTTGCGGTCATTAGGAACCGCCGCTGCAAGGCAGACTGCTGGGGCTGATGATGTATGCAGCTGGGATGGTGTGACTTCCCACGGGAAGAGTGCGGCCCCAGGGCAGTGTAGTGGATGGTGGGAGTCATGGTAGTGAGAGTCCCAGTGCTGATAGTGCTGGAGGAGCAAGGAGCACACAGACAACAGGTTGCAGTCCAGGGTCTTTACTAGAACAGGTAAATTTACCCACAAACAGTCCCGGCTAGGAGGGGACCTGGATGTCTGAGAGCAATGGGGAAATTGGCCCTGGTCAGGGTGAGGGTGTAGGCCTACCGCGCTCCTTCTGGCTATCTCCTTCTTATAGGGTAACAGCCCATGTTTCTGAGCTTTCCGTGTACTCTCGCCTGTATGGCCTGCGTTGTGGGTTCCTTTCTGCTCCCGTCCTGGTACGGCTTTACTGGTCCCTTCTGTTGTGGCAGAGCCTCCAGGTTTCTTAGGCCAAGGAACATACAGTCCCCTGCGGACTGGTTATCTGCTTTGGGATGTGGAATCCTCCCAGCCTCAGACACCAAAGTCTGGTAAATTAAGTCCTTTATCTGCCAAGACAGGCTCACTTTGCCACTTGTCTCTGACTTGTGGCTCTCCTCCTGCCACACTTCCTCTTAGGTGCAATAAAACTTTCTGTCCCTGCTCTGCTCTGGGACAAGTCTCAGTACTGAGACAGGTCATCCAGTTCTCCCTAACCCTGCCCCCAGTCCCAGCTTTTATAGGGGCAGCCTGCTCCCCCTACTGGCCTGAGACAGGAGGTACTGCATGCTAATGTTCCCTTGACTAGAGAACCTCCCCCTTGCTCTCAAACACAGCTTTATTACATTTTGTGGCATCCAGGCCAGGGTGACACATTCCCCCTGGAGTAGAATTTAGTACTCCGGGACTAAACAATAAACAAAGACAATATGCATACCATAAAACATTAACAGACACACGACGCACAGATTGAGTTCTTAAGGTCACAGTGTGGCCTGTGACCGGGTGTCCATATCACCAATACAACGGGGAGCCTTAACCAGGTGGGGGTCTGTCCTACCCCAAGTCCTTCACAGTCTTAGTTCATTCCTTGGTTAGGCTCCGAACGCAGTCCATACAAGATTCTGGTTATAAAAAGTCCATAACCTTTGAGTCCTTACGGTAACTGCAAGAAACTGAAACACAGAATTACCAAACATGCATGTAACTTGGCAAACATTTCAACATTTGGCAACAGTGTTATTTACAATTTTAGTGCACCCTATATTCTCCATCGAGCGGGTATCTGTCCCTTTGTGCTCCTGGTTGACCTCCTTAACCCACTGTCTGGTGGTGGACTGACCTGGCTTTCCCCACTAGCATTAGGGGTACAGCTACCAGCTGGGTGTACAGGTAGGGCAGGCAGCTGTGTGCGGGTCCTTTGGCTTACGCAGGCATGGCAGCCTCACTGTCAGCAGAGGGTTGACTCTCCTGGGCTGCTGATACAGGCTCTTCTGCCTCTGGAACCACTTGCTCCTCTTCACCTTCCGGCTCTGGTGTTGGTTGTTGCTGTGCCGGTTGCAGGAAATGCAGGACGGGTACCACTATGGCATCATTTATTTGAGTCCAGGACTGAGGGAACTCTCTGAGAATGGTGCTGATCATTTCTTCCTTGTCCTCTGCGGGTTCAAGGTCACTCTGATCCTTTTCTGCACTACGGAGTTGCTCGGGGCACCTTTTGAGGTGGTCTCTGGAGATGGTACTAGTGGTTTCTCCTCCATCCTTGGTGATCACGCACACCTTCGGGTTGTCGTGATCAGAATGCAGTATGGTGTAGGGTTCCCTTTCCCACTGGTCGTCCAACTTTTGAAGCCTTCTCTTTCACTTCAGGACCTGCTCACCAGGTTCTAGGGGACCAGCAGGGGTGTGTTGGTTGAAGAGTCTTTCTTGCCTTTCTCTCACCTGGGCCAGGCTCTTCTAGACACTTTCCTGTACCTTCTTGTTCTGCAGTTGCCTTTCCGTATCCCAGTCCGCATCCGGGGAGGTGTCCTCAGGTGTTAAGACTCCCATCTCCAGGTCTACGGGAAGCTTACCTGGTCTGGCTCGCATCAGGTAAGCCGGGGTGCAGCTTGTAGCATTCACCGGGATATGATTGTATAAGTCTATCAGATCCGGCAGTTTTTCTGGCCACAGGCTGCGTTCCTCCAGGAGCAACGTCTTCAGGAGAACAATGACTATATTGTTCATTTTCTCACACATCCCATTGGTTTGTGGGTGGTAAGGCGTTGTCTGAATCTTCTAACAGCCATTGAGGTTGCAGAATTCTTGGAAGATTTCAGCTTCGAACGCTGGACCGTGGTCCTTCAGGACCTGTTCCGGATACCTGTGTGGATGGCAGAAGTATTGCTGGAAAGCTCTGGCCGCCGTTTGGGCTGTCAAGTGTTTCACCGGGACCACCACTAGAAAACGGGAATAGTGGTCCACGATTGTCAGGGAGTAAATGTATCCTGACCGGCTTGGAGCCAACTTGACGTGGTCTAGAGCTACTAGCTCAAGAGGCTGCGTGGTGACGATGGGCCTCAAGGGTGTCTTCTGGCTGGCACGGTCCTTCCTCCTTAGGTGACAAGGGCAACAGTCTCTGCACCACTTCTCTACAGCCCCTCTCATGCCGACCCAAAAGAACCGTCCTCTTAGCAGGAACTCCAGTTTCTTCCAACCGAAGTGCCCCGCTCTGTCATGGTAAGCCCCCAGGACCATAGCTGCATCCCGCCTTGGGACCACGACTTGCCAGGTCAGCTCGTGCGTCCGGTGGTTGACAATCCTTCTGCACAGCTTGCCTTCGTAGAGGAACAGCTTGCGCTTCTCCTTCCACAGCTGCTTGGCTTCCTCTGGAGCATCCGGATCCATGCGGGCGTCCTCCTGGGTCAGCAGATCTTTCACCAGGCAGATGGCAGGGTCACTATCTTGGGTCTCAGCCCAGCTGTGGTGAGGTAGGGGATTGATCATCACGGTTGTTAGATCCTCCTTCACGCGGTGGGAGTATTGAGTGGCTCCATACCGGTGAAACGCGGGGAGTTCTACCTCCTCCAGCTCTTCTGGGTCTTCGTCACCTTCAGGTAAGTGAGGCATCCTCGATAGGGCGTCAACATTGGTATTGGTTTTGCCTGCCCGGTACTTGATCACGAAGTCATAATTGGAGAGACGGGCCATCCACCGCTGTTCCAGGGCACCAAGTCTTGCATTGTCTAGGTGTGTTAACGGGTTGTTGTCCATGTACACCGTGAACTTTGCGGAGGCCAGGTAATGCTTGAAGCGTTCCGTCACGGCCCACACCACCGCCAAGAATTCTAGCTTGAAGGAGCTGTAATTCTCCGGGTTCCTCTCGGTGGGCCTCAGCTTCCGGCTGGCGTACGCGATCACCCTTTCTCTGCCCTGTTGGTTTTGGGACAGTACGGCTCCCAGTCCCACATTACTGGTGTCTGTGTGGAGAATAAAAGGCTGGCCATAATCAGGGTAGGCCAGGATCTCATCCCCCGTGAGGGCCATCTTCAACTGGCGGAAGGACTCCTCTTCCGGTTTATCTCACTTGAAGGGTGGCTTTTGACTTCTGGACTTAGACTGTCCAATCAGGAGGTCCTGCATAGGAGCTGCCATCTTAGTGAACCCGGGGATGAACCTTCGGTAGTAGCCTACCAACCCGAGGAACTGTCTCACCTCTTTGATGTTCGAGGGGCTTGGCCAGCTCTTGATTGCCGTGACCTTGTCAGGGTCGGGGGCCACTCCTTCCACGCTTACCACGTGCCCTAGGTACTGGACCATTGGTTTCAACAAGTGACACTTCGATGGTTTTACCTTCAGGCCTTAGCTTGCCAGGGCTTCGAACACCTCGGCCAGGTGCTTTAGGTGGTCCTCGTAGGTCTTCGAATAGACGATCACGTCGTCCAGGTAAAGGAGGACCGTCTCAAAGTTTCGGTGCCCTAGACAGCATTCCATCAGCCGCTGGAAGGTCCCTGGTGCATTGCAGAGCCCGAAGGGCATACAGTTGAACTCACTCAGTCCCATCGGGGTGGTGAAGGCGGTCTTCACCTTGTCAGCCTCTGCCACAGGAACCTGCCAGTACCCGCTAGTAAGGTCCAAAGTAGAAAAGAAGTTAGCTGATTTTAGTGCGGCTAAAGACTCTTCTATTCTAGGCAGCGGATATGCGTCTTTGTGGGTGATACGGTTGATTTGTCTAAAGTCCACGCACATTCTCATGGTGCCGTCTTTCTTTTTTACCAGAACCAAGGGGGCTGCCCAGGGGCTACAGCTATCTCTAATGACCCCAGCTTCTTTCATTTCTTTTAGCATGCCCTTTGCGTTCTGATAATGTGCAGGGGGTACAGGTCTGTGTCTCTCTTTTATTGGTGGGTGGCTCCCTGTGGGGATGTGGTGTTCTATCCCCTTAACTCTGCCGAAGTCTAGCGGGTGCTTACTAAAGACTCTCTCGTATTCCTGCACCACCCGGTAGACTCCTTGTTTTTGGTTACCACACAAAATTTTTTTACCAGGATATATTATGATTACCCAGTAAAACATGAAGTACCAAAAATAATTTAAAAATAAATATTTTATTTAGACATGTTAAAATCCAAAATAGAACCATAAAAGAGAAAGGTACCAAACATGAGGAGGCAGGAGAAACAACACTGAAATCTTTGGGAAAACTTGAGTAGTCTTATGATAATTAGATTATGCTGTGGATGAAGCACTCATCACAAATAAAAGGAATGTAGTGGTTTTATATATAGCAGCGTGGAGTGTCAGAAAGAATTAATTCATAATGCCACACATTGGATCGAATCCACAGGGCAGCAGCGCTGTAGCATACTAGTGCTCTCGTGCACATAAGTGCATAGACCAGCACTATTCATTCATAGCATGACCAGCACCTGCGGCCGAAGTGATCGAACCAGTGCATATAAATAAACAAAGATCTCCCGCTGTCACTAACACCTAACACTAAATGGGTACGTTCAATACACAGGCATATCAAAACAATAAGGTATAAGGTACTTGTTCCATACCAATGTAGATGCTCCTGCTTTCTGCCCCGACGCGCACGTTTCGCATTAGCTTCTTCGGGAGGCGTGTCACACTGAAGGGTGTGCTCGTTTTTTATATGGCAACCAGCCAATGAGGGGATAGTGGGCGGAGATAAAGTCAATGCTGCTCACAGCGTGGATCCAATGGCGCGTGCGAAGACTGAGGCGGCATCCAGGAAAAGAGTCCCGTGACCGGCGGTCACGTGCTGGATGACACTCACGCCCCCACCAACCAGTGAAAGCGAGGCGTGATCCGCATTAAAAGACCACGGTATCCAGGACTCGGGGCCGCAACAGTCCGCGCATGCGCACTCACCACAAGGAGAGCAGATCATGGATTAGAACGATGAGGACCGTGATGCATAGATGCCAACCACTGTTGGTGTATGAAATGATGAAGAATCTGGATGGAATAAATTATTTTAACCTTTTTTTGGACTATCTATTATATATTTTTTGATTGGCGTTCTGCATCGTCACCTTATAATGTTTATGTGATGTAATTATGGCACAGTCACTTTATATTGTCATTGCACCTTATTTTTAAGTGTATTAGTATACATAGGCGTATTATAATGCCAGTATTTATCTATCAGTTTGTGTTTGCACTGTCACTTTACATTATCTTTTTTGCAATCAATTTATTTCGCATTGTCACTTTATAATGTTTAGGTATTGCGAGTCACACATTGCCACTTTATAATGTTGATTCAATGTGAATATATGCACTGTCACTTTATGCTATCACAGTATTAGATTTTCAAATACATAATCATATATATGCACTTCATGACATCAACACTTATCTATACTTTTTTAGCACGTACTGTCACTTTATACCATTAATTGTGTTATTAATTTATCAGTTTGATCATTATCTGCCAATTATTTGCACATGCATCTGGGATATTAGTATTCAAGCCGCATTTGGTTTGAATTCATATAATTCTCATTTTTATTTTTATTTTTATTTTTTCATCTCATTCTTCATTTCTTTCTTTTGATATATATTTTTTTTTTTATATTTCTCTATTTTTATTTATACATCCATTCAGCCTTATGTTATCTCTCTTTCATCTACTTATTATTATTTTTCCTTTACTTGCTCTTATTTCGTTCATTCAAATCATTCCTCATCGTTCTAATCCATGATCTGCTCTCCTTGTGGTGAGTGCGCATGCGCGGACTGTTGCGGCCCCGAGTCCTGGATACCGTGGTCTTTTAATGCGGATCACGCCTCGCTTTCACTGGTTGGTGGGGGCGTGAGTGTCATCCAGCACGTGACCGCCGGTCACGGGACTCTTTTCCTGGATGCCGCCTCAGTCTTCGCACGCGCCATTGGATCCACGCTGTGAGCAGCATTGACTTTATCTCTGCCCACTATCCCCTCATTGGCTGGTTGCCATATAAAAAACGAGCACACCCTTCAGTGTGACACGCCTCCCGAAGAAGCTAATGCGAAACGTGCGCGTCGGGGCAGGAAGCAGGAGCATCTACATTGGTATGGAACAAGTACCTTATACCTTATTGTTTTGATATGCCTGTGTATTGAACGTACCCATTTAGTGTTAGGTGTTAGTGACAGCGGGAGATCTTTGTTTATTTATATGCACTGGTTCGATCACTTCGGCCGCAGGTGCTGGTCATGCTATGAATGAATAGTGCTGGTCTATGCACTTATGTGCACGAGAGCACTAGTATGCTACAGCATAAAATGATAAAATCTATTTTGGATTTTAACATGTCTAAATAAAATATTTATTTTTAAATTATTTTTGGTACTTCATGTTTTACTGGGTAATCATAATATATCCTGGTAAAAAAATTTTGTGTGGTAATAATTGATTGTTCGGAAGTACTATTAGCTTAATTTGGACACTTTTTGTGAAATTCCTTGTTTTTGGTGCAGGGGAGTGGAGTCAGCACCCACATGGAGTTTCTGGCACCAGTCCTCCTTTTGTTTCTGGGAGCCATTACCCTCTGCCCGTGGAGATGGAGGCAAGGGTTCCACGGCCCTGATAGCTTAGTGTTCGACAACAAACAGTTTGGCGAGTGTAGCGTACCTGGGTAAGTGTACTTCCCTCTCCCCAATGTTGAGGATGCGGACGGGCACCCTCCCATGACGGACATCAACCACCCCCCGGGCTGTCAAAATGGTGGGCCTGCTGTCTGAGTACACGGGTTCTACCATGGCTTGGTAGTCTCTACCTCTCAACCTGATTGCAGTCCGACACCAGATCATCATTTCACTTTTGGGAGGCATGTAAATGGGGAATGGGTCACTCAGTCTTACGCTACCGATCTCACCACCAGACAGTTCTACCTGCTGCCGTCTCATCAGGGCTTTTATCTCCTTGTTGAGGACTCTCTGTCGGCTGGAACTAGCATTCACCGCCACCTGTTGTAGAATTACAATTACCTCTGAAAGACAATTTTCAATCACGTTAGTACCCACAGTTATTTTATGGTGACTTTCACGATGGTCAATGTCCACAATAATTACTCCCTGTGCCGGCAGTTCAACTTTATCAATCTTAATGGTCATCTCCTTGAACCCCATCTGTGGCATGGGTAAGCCATTACTGGCGATGATGCTCAAGTTACTGTCTGGATACCGTGTGATATCAGCATCAGTCCAATACTGCTTAAAAAGTACATAAGGGATAGTGGTTACTTGCGACCCAGTATCCAGCAAGGCGCTCATGGGGATACCGTCCAGCACCACGGGTAAAACCGGGCGCCCCCCAATGTACTTATTATGCCAATTGTTAGGGCATGGTGATCTTATGCCTGGGGGTTGGCCCTCTGCCCCAGGTTGGACCCATTTAAATTACAGTACCTGGAAATGTGTCCGGGCTGGTTGCATCGGCGGCAAATGGGCTGTCCATCCTCTGCGTAGCGGTCTGTGGGCCTTCCTCAGAATGACGGGATCCTCCTCTGTCGACGCCACGGGACATCCTCCGGACTTGAAGCCAGCTCGATGGGTCTTGACTAGTGTTGAGCGAACATGCTCGACACTGCTCGGTACTCGCCCGAGCATCACGCTACTCGGGATGTTCGGCGAGCACCGAGCATTTCCGGGTTACTCGGGCGGGAGCTCGGGTCTCCGCCCTGCATGTTTGGCGCTCTTTACAGAGCCAATGAACATGCAGGGATTGCCAGCCAGTCACTGTAATGCTGTAGCCATGTTGGTTGTGGGCATTACAGTGTTTGGCTGGCTGCACAGCGTCACCTCGAGTATTTAAAACGGAGCGCCGCCATCTTGGACACAGTCGCTCCGGATTAGACAGTGTAGGGACAGTGCTGCTGATTTAGGGAGAGATATAAACTGCAAAATAGTTAGAGTAGGGTCTGTAAAGGCTGCCAGAACAAACAAACAGTCCTTTTCAGGACTAATATCCAACCCGGATACCAGGCAGGCAGGCTGTATAGGAGACACAGTGGTTATACCAGCAAACGCTGCATTGTAGTCCTGTGTGCTCCTGTTGCTGAACTTGCTGGACTTAGCACCAGGTTTCGGGGGCCAGGAAAAATTCTTTTTTATTCATCTAAATCCTTCTTTTTTTTTCCTCCTTCACACTGTACAAATACCCATCTTATTAACCTTTTGGTGTGTCCCCCCCCTAAAAAAAAGCGTGTCTCTGATTTTTCAGACACAAATATAACTGTTGAAAATAGTCTGGTGTAGGCTAGAGAAACAGAAGTGTTGTTTTGCACTTCCACGGTTCAAACCTCTGTATTATCCATTTTGGGCCATTTGTATCTAAAAAAAAAACAGTTTGAGTGTGTCGCTCACTGTTCAGCCACAAATATCTCTATTTAGAAAAGTGTGGTATACCCCAGTAAACAATAACTGTGGTTTTGCCATCCCACGGTAAAAAATCTCTATTATTCAGGTTTTGGTAGTTTTTTCCGTAAAGAAAAACAGTAGTGTCTCCTGACTGTTGTGACACAAAAATATATCTGTTGAAAATAGTCTTGTGTAGGCCCGACATCCCTGTGTGGTTTCGCAGTTCCACGGGTCAAATTGCTGTACTATCCAGTTTTGGGCCTTTGGTATCTAAAAAAAAAAGCAGTTTGAGTGTGTCGCTCACTGTTCAGCCGCAAATATCTCTATTTAAAAAAGTGTGGTATACCCTAGTAAACAATAACTGTGGTTTTGCCATCCCACGGTAAAAAATCTCTATTATTCAGCTTTTGGTAGTTTTTTCCGTAAGTAAAAACAGTAGTGTCTCCTGACTGTTGTGACACAAAAATATATCTGTTGAAAATAGTCTTGTGTAGGCCCGACATCCCTGTGTGGTTTCGCAGTTCCACGGGTCAAATTGCTGTACTATCCAGTTTTGGGCCTTTGGTATCTAAAAAAAAAAGCAGTTTGAGAGTGTCGCTCACTGTTCAGCCGCAAATATCTCTATTTAAAAAAGTGTGGTATACCCTAGTAAACAATAACTGTGGTTTTGCCATCCCACAGTAAAAAATCTCTATTATTCAGCTTTTGGTAGTTTTTTCCGTAAGGAAAAACAGTAGTGTCTCCTGACTGTTGTGACACAAAAATATATCTGTTGAAAATAGTCTTGTGTAGGCCCGACATCCCAGTGTGGTTTCGCAGTTCCACGGGTCGAATCGCTGTGCTATCCAGTTTTGGGCCTTTGGTATCTAAAAAAAAAGCAGTTTGAGTATGTCGCTCACTGCTCAGCCGCAAATATCTCTATTTAAAAAAGTGTGGTATACCCCAGTAAACAATAACTGTGGTTTTCCTCTTCCACGGTTCTAATCTACTCTTTATTACCCTTTTTCCATTGATAGTGCAAGTGTAAGCTATTTTACTTCATTTACAATGGGCAAGGCGCGTGGCAAGGGATGTGGAAGTGGACGTTCTGGTGATGGTTCGTGCAGAGGACGGGGCTGTGGCCAAGGTGAAAATGTGCCACAACCAACAGCCACATCTTCTCGCTCCCACTTCTTGACCGAATTACTAGGGAAGCACAGAGCAACACCAGTATTGAGAACTGATCAGTGTGAACAGGTTATTAATTGGATAGCAGACAATACTTCCAGCTACCTGGGCACCACCACCTCCGGTCTGTCTTCCACACGGTCAACTCTTAGTAGCCGTGAGTCTCGACCGCATACTCCTCCTCACCCTGATGCTCCTTCCTCCCACCATGCCGAGTGTCGTCAGACAGCAAGTGATCCCTCACTTGGACACTCTGAAGAGCTGTTCACTGGTCCATTTCCATATTTGGGCACCTCGCTTGATACGCTTGAAGTGGTGGAAGAGGAGATCCCATGTTGCGATGCCCAAATATTTGAACAGCCACGGCCACAGGAAGTCAACGTTGGCAATCTGTCACAAGAGGTGGACGATGACGAGACACAATTGCCAGGAAGTGAGGAGGAGGATCGTGGTGCGCAAGTGGAAGAGGAGGAGGTGGTGGATGATCTAGTAACTGACCCAACGTGGAAGGAGGACATGCAGAGTGAGGCCAGCAGCACACAGGGGGAGGGAGGCAGAGTACCCCATCAGGCAGGAAGAAGCAGTGTGGTGGCCGCAGACAGAAGACAGGCAACCGTTCCCCGTAACATCAACACGAGGGACATTGCCAGTACAAGCGGTAGGTCTTCCAGAGTCTGGAATTTATTTAAAGACTCTGCTGATAACCCCAAAAAGGCCATATGTTCCACCTGCCATGCCAGCATCAGCAGAGGTGACAAAACTACCAGCCTGACCACCACCAGCATGATCAGGCACATGGCAGCAAAGCACCCGACTTTGTGGGGCGAAACCCAGGGTCCACGACCAGTGTCAGCGGGTGTCACCACTGCTTCTTCCACTGTTGTGCGTGCAATAGAACCCCCTGTTGTGTGTGCAAGGCATTCCCCTGTCCATACTGCATGTAAAGATGCCCCCTCCTCTCAGTCTTCACTTGTTATGGCAGTTTCTCAAGAAACAGCATCAACGTCCACGTCCACGTCCCACCGCAGCGTTCAATTGTCCATATCCCAGACCTTTGAACGAAATCGGAAGTTCGCAGCTAACACCCCACAGGCCACAGTCCTAAATTCGCACATTTCACGACTGCTTGCATTGGAAATGCTGCCTTTTAGGATGGTGGAGACGGAATCCTTCCGCAATCTTATGGCAGTGGCCGTCCCTCGGTACTCGGTCCCCAGCCGACACTATTTTGCCCGGTGTGCCATCCCCGCACTACACAAGCACGTGTCCCAAAGCATCTGCCGTGCCCTCAACAACGCAGTTACTGGGAGAGTCCACCTGACAACGGACACGTGGACAAGTGCTTGTGGCCAGGGACGGTACATCTCTCTGACGGCACACTGGGTAAATATAGTGGAAGCCGGGACCCAGTCAGACCTTGGGACGGAACACATCCTCCCCACACCAAGGATTGCGGGCCCTATGTCAGTCAGAGTTTCCCCCACAGTGTACAGCTCCTGCGCATCCTCCTCCTCCTCCTCCTCCTCATGTTCAGCCTCCATCTCAGATATCACCACATCAGTTACAAGCTGGAAGCATTGCAGTACTGCCTCCGCCAAGTGGCAACAGACTGTGCTGAAACTCATAAGCTTAGGTGATAAACCTCACACTGCTTGTGAGTTGTGGACAGCTGTGAAAGAGCAGGCAGATCTGTGGCTGAGACCGCTGAACCTATATCCCGGCATAGTTGTGTGTGACAATGGCCGTAACCTGGTGGCGGCTCTGAGTTGAGGTGAGATCACACACGTACCATGCCTGGCTCATGTGCTTAACCTCGTGGTTCAGCGGTTTCTTAAATCATACCCCGAGTTGCCAGATCTGCTCGTGAAAGTACGCCGCCTGTCAGCTCATTTTTGCAAGTCGGCTACAGCTTCCGCCGCCCTTGCTGTGTTGCAGCAGCATTTGCAGCTTCCGGCACACCGACTGGTGTGTGATGTCCCCACACGTTGGAACTCTACCCTCCACATGTTGCAAAGGATTTGTGAGCAGAAGAGAGCAGTTGTGGAGTACCAGCTGCAACAAGGCCGTCGATATTCAGGTCAGACTCCACACATAAGACCTCAGGAGTCGACCTGGATGTCTGACATATGTACCATCCTGATAAACTTTGAGGAGGCACCAAGATGGTGAGTGGCGATGACGCCATCATTAGTGTCAGCATCCCACTTGTCTGTCTTTTGCAACGCTCTCTGCAGAGAATTAAAGAGGAGGCATTGCAGCCAGAGTATGATGAGATGGATCAAGAAGCCGTAGCAGGCGATTGCACACAGCCCAGCCTCATCTCATCCCAGCGTGCATTGGGGGACAATGAGGGAGAGGAGGAGGAGGAGGAGGAGGAGGAAGAACAGGAGCTGTTATCATGCGTTGTAGACGGTAGTACCTGTACAAGTGTCATACCGTCGGTTCAGCGTGGGTGGCCTGAGGACAGGGGGGAGGAGGAAAAGGTTGGAGGAGGAGGAGAGCATGGTCAGTCATCATCTTGGTGAGGACACGGAAATCTTGCCCGTTACCAGTCTGGCACGCATGGCTGACTTTATGTTACGCTGCCTTAACCGTGACCCTCGCGTTGTCAAAATGTTGGGTGACAGTCATTACTGGTTGGTGACACTTGTAGACCCCCGCTACAAGGAGAACTTTCACTCTCTTATTCCTGAGGTGGAGAGGTCTACAAAAATGGGGCAATACCAGAAGGCCCTTGCTGCAGAACTCTTAAAAAAATTCCCATCTGAACACGCTAGCGGCAGAGGTCAGAGTTCGTTGCCCAACAAAGGCGTACAGGCGAGCGAGATGCAACTCCAATCCAGCAGAGGCAAGGGAACACTGTCAACATTCTGGGACAGTTTTCTGACACCCGCCCAGCTTACAGGGCCTGAGGCGCGGGATACTCTCACAAGGAGTGGAAAGTTTCAAAAGATGGTGAGGGAGTACCTTGCCGATCGTACCAGCGTCCTCCGTGATTCCTCTGTGCCTTTTAATTGTTGGGTATCCAAGCTGGACACTTGGAATGAACTCTCTCTGTACGCCTTGGAGGTCCTGGCCTGCCCTGCCGCTAGCGTGATATCAGAGCGTGTTTTTAGTGCCGCTGGGGAAGTTATAACTGATAAGCGCACTCGCCTGTCAACTGACAATGCTGACAAGCTGACCCTTATCAAAATGAACAAGGGCTGGATTGGGCCAGACTTCTCATTACCACCAAATGACAGCAAAGTAACATAAAGTCAAATCCACTGTGTTATTTTGGGAGGTGTATTCACATGCACCGCTTCACACCCACACATGGGTATACGCTTCCTCGTTTCGGCTGTTTTATCTTCTTCTCCTTATCCTCTGCCTCCACCACCACTATAACACCAGGGTGCCAGCATTGCAAGTTCCTCCGTCCTTATTTTTGGCAGGTTTTGCTTGCAAGGCATAAGCAAATACTATGGGACACCCACTCCCCAATAATGGGACTTATGTTTGTAATATGCTGTACTGCATGGCTCTTGTAAGGGGCATTGCAAGTGGCTCCATCCTAATTTTTGGCAGCTTTTGCTGGGAAAGCATAAGCAAATACTATGGGACACCCACTCCCCAATAATGGGACTTATGTTTGTAATATGCTGTACTGCATGGCTCTTGTAAGGGGCATTGCAAGTTGCTCCGTCCTAATTTTTGGCAGCTTTTGCTGGGAAAGCATAAGCAAATATTATGGGACACCCACTCACCAATAATGGGACTTATGTTTGTAATATGCTGTACTGCATGGCTCTTGTAAGGGGCATTTAATGTTGCTCCGTCCTAATTTTTGGCAGCTTTTGCTGGGAAAGCATAAGCAAATACTATGGGACACCCACTCCCCAATAATGAGACTTATGTTTGTAATATGCTGTACTGCATGGCTCTTGTAAGGGGCATTGCAAGTTGCTCCGTCCTAATTTTTGGCAGCTTTTGCTGGGAAAGCATAAGCAAATACTATGGGACACCCACTCCCCAATAATGGGACTTATGTTTGTAATATGCTGTACTGCATGGCTCTTGTAAGGGGCATTGCAAGTTGCTCCGTCCTAATTTTAGGCAGCTTTTGCTGGGAAAGCATAAGCAAATACTATGGGACACCCACTCCCCAATAATGGGACTTATGTTTGTAATATGCTGTACTGCATGTGACGCGCCCCCTGGGCCATGTGTACACGTGTGTGGGATACCCGGTGCCGTGTCTCTGGGGTCTGTAGACTCCGTGGCGGTGACCTGGTCCCGTGGCTCAGGCTGGTCAAACCAGTGGCAGTCTTTCTTAGGTTTTGAGGTTAATTGTCCGACTGCGCCACCCGTGGATTGCGGTCAGGAAGTACCACCGCTGCGAGGCAGACCGCTGAGGCTGGTGTTGTGTGTGCAGCATAGAATGGGATAACTCCCCTCGGGAGGAGTATAGCCTCAGGGCAGTGAGTGTGGATGATGGGGGTGATGGTGCACGAGCGCAGCAGGAATGTCTCAGAGTCTTTGCAGTGCAGTTCAGGGTCTTTACTGATGATTATAAGGTAGACCCTCCTAGGATTACTGGCTAGCATAGGAGGCCTGGTCAGTCTGTGAGCAAGCAGGAGTTCCCCTGGCCAGGTGGAGTTGTAGGCCTCCCCATCTGTCTGCACTCTTCCTTGCTACCTTGCTGTAAGCGGGTAGAAGTAGCCCACGTCCCTGAGTGTACCGTGTAGTGCTCACCCGTATGGCTGGTGACTTGGGGCCTTCTGTTAGCCTCCGCTCCACGACGGAGGTGCTGGTCCCTTGCTTGTGACTGAGCCTCTGGGCTTCTATGGACAGAGGACCTGAAATCCCCAGTCGGCTGGTTTCTGTTGCTGGATATATAAGTCCTCACAGCTTCGGACTCCTGTGTCCGGTTCCTATTGTCTTCTGCCAGGGCGAGCTCTGCTCAGCTTCCAGCCCCTGGTCTTTAGCTCCTAGCTCCTACAGAGCTCCATGCTGTTACTTTCCCTTTGCTCTCACTCTGACTCTGACTGTTCTCTGACTCACTGAACCCCACCGCAGATCCAGTTTATAAGGGCAGAATTCTCCCCTCCCAGGATTGGGGCAGGAGGATGTTGCATGTTTAAGGGATCCTGACCAGGAAACCTCCCACTTGCTCTCCGACGTAATATCTCTATTACTGTGGTGACCAGACCCCTGGGGTGCCACACATGGCTCTTGTAAGGGGCATTGCAGTTCCTCATAATTTTTGGAAAGCCTTCCATTCACTGCTTAGGCCAACAGTGCACGGGAAACCCTGTTGCTATAAATGGAAAAAAAGGTTTAGTCAACGCCCTCTGACCTCCATGTCATTTCCAAGGGGCATTGGAGTGGCTCGAAATTTTTGGAAGGCATTGCACTCACTGTATGCCCTATAACTGTGTAGCCGAACCGCTCCTTTTGTTACAGAAACATATCCTACAAGACATATCTGGTTGACTGGCCTGATATTGATGTGAATGGTTCCTGTTCCTCCTGCTCTTTCTCCTTTGCCACTACCTCATCCATCATTTATCACCTGAAGCTTTGTTTTAATGGGAGTCATAGAACTTGGATAGTAGCAGGAAAACATCCAGCAATCCTCGGAGGAGGTAGGATATGCGCCAAAACGCTGACCACCTCAGGCCTAGCCGCTACTACATACATGCGCTTGTATTACAACAAAACAAAGCAGATGCTAACTTCTATCATCCTCATCATGCTCCTCACCTTGGCACTCTCAACTCCCCTGATGGAGAAGCCAGGGCCCACCGGAGGAGTCTGATAGTCCGGTGGGCTCGACCAATGCTACCCTAAAGCAGGCCAGGCTAAGAAAAGTGTGTGAAAGGTTACCGGGACAAATAGGGGTGGCTGGGGACCGAGTATGGACACCCGGCCACCCCCTGGGGGCTGGGGAGCAAGCGGGGACACACGGCCACCAGGCGGCTGGGGACTGAGTATGGATACCAGGCCGCTGACACAGCCATGGCGTGGTGGCCAGATTCCGCCTCCACATGCCTAAAAGGCCCAATTTAAAGTGCAAGCAAGCAGTATGGTATTGCAGCCTGGGGGTGGGTGGGTGGCAGGCTGCATACTTGCGCTTGCATTGAAAGGAATGGGAGAGGTACAATTGAACACTGCCCTGGGACAAGGACTTGAATGGAGATAGTTGCAAGTCTGCAACAACAGGTGCAAGGTGGGAGGCATCTTCGCATGTACCATGAACAGGGGTTTGGCATGCACACACTACAGCGGAATAGGCTCTCCTTCCCACTAAATGCACTGGGGAGGGCACAGGTAATGTTATGGTATACGCGCTTAATCTTATGTATAAGGCACACCAGGACAAATATGGGCAGCTGGGGACTGAGTATGGATACCTCGCTGCCGAAGCAGCCATGAGGTAGTGGCCAGCTTCGGCCTCCTCCAAACTAAAAGGCCCCATTTCAAGTGCAAGCTAGCAGTATGGAATTGCAGTCTGGGGGTGGGTGGGTGGCAGGCTGCACACTTACACTTGCATTAAAAGAAAACATAGCAGATGCTAACTTCTGTCATCATCATCATGCTCCTCACCTTGGCACTCTCAACTCCACCGATGGAGAAGTCAGGGCCCACCGGAGGAGTCTGGTTCCCTGGTGGGCTCGTCCAATGCTGCCTAAAGCAGGCCGGGCTAAGAAATGTGTGTGGGGGGATGTTCCAAGCAGAAATAGGGGCGGCTGGGGACCATTTATGGACACCCGGCTGCCCCCAGGCGGCTGGGGACTGTGTGTGGACACCCGGCCGCGGGGCGGCTGGGGACCGAGTATGGACACCCGGCCGCTGGGTGGCTGGGGACTGAGTATGGATTCCAGGCCGCCAACACAGCCATGACGTGGTGGCCGGATTCCGCCTCCACATGCCTAAAAGGCCCAATTTCAAGTTCAAGCAAGCAAGCAGTATGGTATTGCAGCCTGGGGGTGGGTGGGTGGCAGGCTGCATATTTGTGCTTGTATTGCAAGGAATGGGGGAGGTACAATTGAACAGTGCCCTGGGACTAGAACTTGCATGGGGATAGTTGCAAGTCTGCATCTTCTGATGCGGTAAGGATCACTTATGATGGGCACACTTTTAGACAGTGACCTGGGAGTCAGAGATGCTTCCAGGGGTCTTCCCCATGCTGTTCCCTTGTCTTTTCAGCACTTTATGCATGTGTCACACAGCACATGGCCAGATAAGGTTGTAAAATGTTAAAATGACATTTCACGGTGAATGCATTTGTCATAGTTGAAAGCAATACAAAAGTGCAAAAACGCATAAAAAATGCTACTTGTGAACATAGCCGAAGGTGTGGAGGAGTATTTTTGTTTTTGGTCATTTATTTTAACTTATACACAAGTCTTTACCCTGGAAAGGATGTTCCTTAACATATTTCACAGGAAAAAAGTTTCACTTTCGTTTTTGAACGTTTTATTGTGAGCCTGTAAAAGTGGCTTAATACCTCTGACCACGTTGTTGACAGCAGTGACCTGGGGGTCAGAAATGCTTCCTGGGCGATCCCCATGCTGTCCCCATGTCATTTGAGCACTGTCACTATCGTTTTGGGCACTTGTTAGGCTTTTAAAAGACTGCCAGGGGTGCCACCGCAAAAATGCTCAAGTCTCCCATAGACTAACATTGGGCTCGTTGCTCGGGTCGAGCACCCGAGTATCACGGCGAGCTCGGCCCGAGCTTCGAGCACCTGAGCATTTTAGTGCTCGCTCAACACTAGTCTTGACGGGTCCTCTTGTAACGCCTGGATGGTCCTGGTCAACGCCGCGACGCTGCTGGTCAGCTCCTGGACTTGGTGATGCAGATCTTTCGACGGGGATTGGTTCAGGGCCTGTGCATCAGCCCCCACGGAGTCCATAGAGGAGGGCGCCACCTCCTGGTGGTAGGTGAGAGCAGGGCGCCGGGGGTTTATAGCTCCACTTGCTGCGGGTTCACGGAGCACCCTTATGGCCCTGTCCTTGAATTGGGCAAAGGTCAGGTCAGGGTTCTGGAAGAACATGAGGCGCAGCTGGGTCCTGTGGGCGCTAGACAGCAGACCTTCTATAAACTGTTCTGATAGTAGCTTATCCGTATCCTGCACGCTGCCAGGGTCAGCTTGTTTGATGGCCCTCAAGGCTTCCTGCAAGTTTAGGGAATAGTCTTTGATGCTGTCCTGTGCCCGCTGCTTACATCCATAGAACCTCATTTTAATTTCAGCGGAGGTAGGTGTGTCAAAGGTACCCCGCAGCCGGGCCAGAATACCCTTTACAGTTCTTTTCTCCTCAGCGGGCCATGACTTTACCTCTCGCTGGGCTGTGCCAGTTAACTGCCGTGTCAATATGCTGACCTTCTATTCCTCTGTCAGGGGGTAAACCTGGAACAAACTGTACAGCCTTTCCTTAAAGTCAGTTAGGGCATGGGGCTCCCCTGAATACTTGGGCAGCCAGGCCGCTCCAGGGATGTAGGGCAGAGAAAAGGGCATCACCGCTGCTGCAGCTGTGTTGGTGGTAGTGGGCGCCTCTGTATCCGACATCTTCCTCCCCCCTAGTTAAGCGTGGCCTACCTTCCGACAATCCTCTTCTGTAGGTCGCGGCTCCGCTGCTGCTGCTCTGGACGAGGACCTTGCGTCGCGTCCTGGTGACGTCAGAGTCACTCTCTCTCCCTTCCAGGACCTTGCGCAGCGTCGGTGCGTGGGGCGGAGCTTCGGGTCTCGCGCGGTTTGGACGTCCACGCCCTTCTTCTTCCCGCGCGGCGTCCTGAAGATGGCGTCCGATGGCGGGAAAACGGCTGAAGATGGCGGGAACCGATGGAAGATGGCGGGAGACGGCTGGAAATGGCGGGAAACGGCTCTGGACGGCGGGAAACCTCTTTTCAGGTAAGAGCAAAGTCTTTTTCAGGCACGCAATACCCGTTTGTGGCGGGTTGGTTGCAATCCTGCCGACTATGCCAAAGCTGACTCGCCCCCTGGGCCGTGGGGCACTCGGATTCGGGCAGTAGGGGAACGATGGGAGTAGTAGTGGCAACCCGGTTCCGTTGTTCAGGGTGGTCAGGCCAGTGGTAGTCCGTTATGCGCTGATGATTATGTCCGACTACGCCACCCGTGGATTTGCGGTCATTAGGAACCGCCGCTGCAAGGCAGACCGCTGGGGCTGATGATGTATGCAGCTGGGATGGTGTGACTCCCCACGGGAAGAGTGCGGCCCCAGGGCAGTGTAGTGGATGGTGGGAGTCAAGGTAGTGAGAGTCCCAGTGCTGATAGTGCTGGAGGAGCAAGGAGCACACAGACAACAGGTTGCAGTCCAGGGTCTTTACTAGAACAGGTAAATTGACCCACAAACAGTCCCGGCTAGGAGAGGACCTGGATGTCTGAGAGCAATGGGGAAATTGGCCCTGGTCAGGGTGAGGGTGTAGGCCTACCGTGCTTTCTGCACTTTTTCTGGCTATCTCCTCCTTATAGGGTAACAGCCCACATTTCCGAGCTTTCCATGTACTCTTGCCTGTATGGCCTGCGACGTGGGTTCCTTTCTGCTCCCGGCCTGGTACGGCTTTACTGGTCCGTTCTGTTGTGGCAGAGCCTCCAGGTTTCTTAGGCCAAGGAACATACAGTCCCCTGCGGACTGGTTATCTGATGTGGGATGTGGAATCCTCCCAGCCTCAGACACCAAAGTCTGGTAAATTAAGTCCTTTATCTGCGAATTTTTTGGCCAACATGCTTCTTGCGACCCTGTTGGCTATTTGCCATGAAACGCTTAACTGTTCGATGATCTCGCTTCAAAAGTTTGGAAATTTCAAGACTGGTGCATCCCTCTGCAAGACATCTCACAATTTTGGACTTTTCTGAGACCGTCAAATCTCTCTTCTGACCCATTTTGCCAATGGAAAGGAAGTTGCCTAATAATTAAGCACACCTTATATAGGGTGTTGATGTCATTAGTCAACACCCCTCCTCATTACAGAGATGCACATCACCAGATTTACTTAATTGGTAGTTGGCTCTCAAGCCTATGCAGCTTGGAGTAGGACAACATGTATAAAAAGTATCATGTGATCAAAATACTCATTTGCCTAATAATTCGGCACACAGTGTAGATTCAAACAACGAGGATATAGCAAAAGGTGTGTCAAACGTGGCGATGATAGAGCGAGGCAAAACCCACATAACAACTTGTTATATTGTAACAAGAAAAATCTAACTGAGGAAGGGCAGGGAAAAATTAAATTTATCTCAACCTTTAATCATGAATGGGAGAACATGAGGAACATCATGAATAAATATTGGGACATTTTTACAACCAATGCCTCCCTGGGACTAGCCCTTGGGGATCACCCCCTTATGACTTTGAGGCGAGCTAGAAACCTAAAAGATATGTTGGTTTCTAGCCACTATGTCCCAGTTGACCAAACCCTTTTGGATCCCACGGACCAGTTCTGGGTTAATTTCCATGAGGCCGCTGTCTTGTCTGCCCCAATATCCTGCGCTGCAACACGTTCATGTCCTCTGATGGTACCAAACAATTTGACATCAGACATCACATCTCTTGTAGAACGAGTAATGTGATTTACTATGCTACTTGTGATTGCCCATAGGTCTACATCTGTCTTACATCACGTAAATTGAGGGTACGTGTGGTGAGCATGTGCGGGACATTGGCGTGGCCAGGACAGTGGCTGACACTACTGAACTTAAGACGATCCCTAGACATTTTAGGGTCGCTCACAACTGTAACCCCAGCTGTTTCAAGGTCCGTAAGATCGATGTGATCCATATGGGTGCACGGGGTGGCAATGTTAGAAAGGTTCTGGCTCAAGTTGAGACCAAATGGATCGTGACGCTGGGTACTTTGGCACCAGGTGGCCTTAACGAGTCCCTCTCATTTTCTCCATTCCTCTAGTGCTGACTACTGACTATTGATGCATGTTGCTCCTATTTCCCCCCCTCCTTCTGTGTGTTGGTTATTTTCTCATGTTTTACATTTTTATTAATTGTTGCTTTTCTTTAAATAATTTTCTTTAATTTAGTTTGGACTGAGAGGTTTTCCTTTTTCTGCTCGTCTCCCCTACTTTGCACTGTGGGTGCATTATGGATTGAGGCATCTATGGGCAATTCTGCCTGGACGCTTGAAGATGAACATTATTTAAATATTAAATTATGTTTCATGTATTTTGCTGAACTATTAAACTGCCATTATTCTCTCAATTAAGCTTATGCACTCACTGTGTGTTCTTTTGTTCATTTTTTTTGCTCTTTTACTCGTATCCAGTGTCATGTGTATTGTCCAGTTGTTGGCTCCTTCTATTGCAGTAATCCTTTAGCTTCTTCCGATGCGATGTGCATGCGCTGCCTCCTCTGGGGGCCAGGCACACACCCGGTCGTCTCCATGATGCCTGCGGGTGCTCGGACGCTTGGGCACTTTCTGTGCTGGGCGCCCACACATGCGCGGTGCATCTTGACGGCCTGGGTGGGTGTTCGGCGCCTGGGCTGGCTGTGCATGCGCCGATTGTGAGCATTCGGGAGAGGGATATACACACGCCCCCTTCCTCTGATCATGTTATCGGTCACGTGAGGCCTCAGGAGCGGCGCTGGGGGCTTAAATAAGGTCCTCTCGCTACTACTAACTGCTGCCCCTTGAGAAAGCGGCTGTGTATTCCACGAAACGCGCGTCGTGGTTAACAACCGTGTCCTGTGTGCTGCCTTTTTTGCCCATGGCCCTCACTACCGGAAAGATCATCACAGCGTTAACTAGCCTATTTATATGAAAATTGTATATAGACGTTTCAGAAACATTTACATTGGCATTTGTTAACACTGGTGATTGTTTACATGCCCTACCTGTGCTGCACTTTATAATCCTATTTTGCAGTCCATTATGATCTTTTTTACTAGGGATCCGTTTTTTGGGGGATGTAGACTAAATTGCTGCACATTTGTTGCCATTAGCTGCAATTGTTTGTTGTCTATATGAAAAAAATTTTTTGCATTTATAAATAAAGTATGTACGTTTTAGCCATTATAACTCTGTTGTCTCATTCTATATAAATCTTACTTATGGTTTTGTAGCCCATTCCAGCTTTGTGAAGGTCTTTGATCTTGTCCCTGACGTCCTTGGAAAGGTCTTTGGTCTTGCCCATGTTGTAGAGGTTAGAGTCTGACTGATTAATTGAGTCTGTGGACAGGAGTCTTTTATTCAGGTGACTATGTAAGACAGCTGTCTTTAATGCAAGTAACGACTTGATTAGGAGCGTCTAACTGGTCTGTAGGAGCCAGAACTCATAATGGTTTGTAGGGGATAAAATACTTATTTCTGACTGCAAAATGCAAAAAAAGTTAACTAATTTATACAATGTGATTTTCTTGATTTTATTTTGGATATTCTATCTCTCAATGTTAAAATTAACCTACCCTTAAAATTACCGACTGTTCATGTCTTTATCAGTGGGCAAACTTACAAAAACAGCAAGGGATCAAATAGTTATTTCCCCCACTGTAGAAGACCTGTCAGCTCTTCTGTTTACATTAGTTTAGTACATAAAGGATCTGTCAGCTATCCTGTGTGATGGAGTATATAGTGTCAGCTTTCTTGTCTTGTGTAATGTAGTATAGAGGATCTGTCTGCTTTCTCGTGTGGTTTAGTATAGAGGATCTGTCAGCTTTCCTGTGTTATGGAGTATATAGGGGATCTGTCAGCTCTCCTTTACTGTGTAGTATATAGAGGATCTGTCAGCATTACTGTATGGTTTAGTATAAAGTCTTTGTCAGCTCTTAGGTATGGTGTAGTATAGAGAATCGATCAGCTCTCCTTTCGTGGTGTAGCATATAGAAAATACCTCAGCACTCCTGTTTGATGTAGTATTTAGAAGACCTGTCAGTCCTTCTGTTTACTTTTATTTAGTTTAGTACATAGAGTATCTGTTAGCTATCCTTTGTGATGAAGTATATAGTGGACTGTCAGCTCTCCTGTGTAATGCAGCATAGAGGATCTGTCAGCTCTCCTGTGTTATGTATTATATACAGATCTGTCGGCTCTCCGGTGTGAAGTAGTATATAGAGGATCTGTCGGGTCTCCTGTTGTATTGCCAAGTTTTTAGCAATAAGGTTCGGATATGGCTTTAAAGATTGTAATATAATGCAATTTTATTTATAATAGTTAATTTGAAAGATAAAATACAGAATCAAAGAAATAGTATGATATTATGATATTGAGTACACTATTGTAGATTAAAGGTTAAATGCTTATAATGGTTACATACTTACTATTAGATAGAAGAAGAAAAAGATTTCCCTAGTAGCATGTACATCATCTGTCCGGAAACTTCAGCTGGAGAAGCATTCAGCAATGGGCAGAGAATGCGTACTAGGTCCTACACTGTGAAGAGCATCCTCTTCACATGTCCACAATGCTTCTGCCATATTGAATTCTTCAACAGCTTTATACATTGTAGAAAAAGGCTTACCCAACCTAATATTACGTAAGCATGAAAGTTCATAGTTTGTTGTCCAACATTCCAATCCTGTGACAGTGGCCAGCTATCACAGATAAGCAATGCTGGACAAGACCTGTTCACGGACCATTCTACTTCTGTCATAATGTTTACATATGATAAGAGTAAATCCTACACCGGGTTATAAATCAGAACAAGGTTTTCTTCCAAGACAGTATATAGTGTTAAGATGCTATGTATCAGTGAGATACATTCACAGATAAAGTATACCTTAACACAGAATATATAATCAGAATATTAATTAAAGGTTGGATACATTATAATGGATTTCAGATAGCCAGTTATATTTTTGGTACTACAATAAGCTTCTCCATCTTAAGCCATATGCCTGTAGCTTTATTTACAATATTGTGCAATCGTCTGTGTTTGGTTCTACATTGAATCTCTCATGGCGTATACAAAGGCTAATTTCCTTCAGTAATAAAGATTAAACCTCAAACTGTAAGCAAACTCAGTCTAAAGCTATGTTTTAGTATGTCTGGACTAATGACCCCTAGTCTACTGAGGTAAGATACCTACAAATGCTGACATGTCTGTTTCCTATTTTATTTCAATATGGATTTGAAATATAAAAAAGCCATTTTTCATGTTCATACTACACCTGTGTGGTGTCGTTTATACAGGATCTGTCCTGTGTAGTGTAGTATATAGAGGATCAGTCGGCTCTCCTGAGTAGTGTAGTATATAAAGGATGTCGGCTCTCCTGTGTAAATAAGTATATAGAGGATGTCGGCTCTCCTGTATAGTTTAGCATATAGAGGATCTGTCAGCTTTCTTGTGTTATGTATTATATAAAGATCTGTCAGCGCTCCTGTGTGGTATGTTATATAGAGGATCTGTTAGCTCTTCTGTGAAATACATAGAGAATCTGTCAGCTCTCCCGTGTGGTGTAGTATATAGAGGATATGCCAGCACTCCCGTGTGGTGTTGTATATAGAGGATCTGTCAGCTCTCCTGTGTGGTGTAGTATATAGAGGATCTGTCAGCTCTCCCGTGTAGTGTAGTATATAGAGGATCTGTCAGCTCTCCCGTGTGGTGTAGTATATAGAGGATCTGTCAGCTCTCCTGTGTGGTGTGGTGTAATATATAGAGGAACTGTCAGCTCTCCTACGTGGTGTAGTATATAGGGGATCTGTTAGCTCTCCTGTGTGGTGCAGTATATAGAGGATCTGTCTGATCTCCCGTGTGGTGTAGTATATAGAGGATATGTCTGCTCTTCCATGTGGTATAGTATAAAGAGGATCCGTCAGCTCTCCTGTATGGTGCACTGTATAAAGGATCTGTCAGCTCTCCTGTGTGGTGTAGTATATAGTGGATCTGTCAGCTCTCCTGTGTCATGTAGTATATAGAGGATGTGTCAGCTCTCCTGTGTGGTGTAATATATATAGGCTCTGTCAGCTCTTCTGTGTGGTGTAGTAAATAGAGGATCTGTCAGCTCTCCTGTGTGGAGTAGTATATAGAGGATCTGTAGGCTCTCCTGTGTGGTGTAGTATGTAGGGGATGTATCTCCTGTGTGGTGTAGTATATAGAGGATCTGTCAGCTTTCCTGTGTGGTGTAGTATATAGAGGATATGTCTGCTCTTCCATGTGGTGTGATATATAGAGGTTCTGTCAGCTCTTCTGTGTGGTGTAGTATATAGAGGATCTGTCAGCTCTGCTATGTGGTGTAGTATATAGAGGATCTGTCCTATGTGGTGTAGTATATAGAGGATGTGTCAGCTCTCCTGTGTGGTATAATATATAGAGGATCTGTCAGCTCTCCTGTGTGGTATAGTATATAGAGGATCTGTCAGCTCTCCTGTGTGGTGTAATATATAGAGGATCTGTCGACTCTCCTGTCTGGTGTAGTATATAGAGAATCTATCATCTCTCCTGTGTGGTGTAATATATAGAGTATCTGTCAGCTCTCCTTTGTGGTGTAGTATATAGAGAATCTGTCCGCTCTCCTGAGTGGTGTAGTATATAGAGGATGTGTCAGCTTTCCTGTGTGGTATGATATATGGAGGATCTCTCAGCTCTCCTGTGTGGTGTAATATTTGGAGGATCTGTCAGCTCTCCTGTGTGGTGTAGTATATAGAGAATCTGTCAGCTCTCCTGTGTGGTGTAATATATAGAGGATCTGTCAGCTCTCCTGTGTGCTGTAGTATATAGAGGATGTGTCAGCTCTCCTGTGTGGTGTAATATATAGAGGATCTGTCAGCTCTCCTGTGTGGTGTAGTATATAGAGGATATCTCCTGTGTGGTGTAGTATATAGAGGATGTCTCCTGTGTGGTGTAGTATATAGAGGATCTGTCAGCTCTCCTGTGTGGTGTAATATATAGAGGAGCTGTCAGCTCTCCTGTGTGGTATAGTATATAGAGGATCTGTCAGTTCTACTGTGTGGTGTAGTTTATAGAGAATCTGTCAGGTCACCTGTGTGGTATAGTATATAGAGGATCTGTCAGCTCTCCTGTGTGGTGTAGTATATAGAGAATCTGTCAGCTCTCCTGTATGGTGTAATATATAGAGGATCTGTCAGCTCTCCTGTGTGCTGTAGTATATAGAGGATGTGTCAGCTCTCCTGTGTGGTGAAATATATAGAGGATCTGTCAGCTCTCCTGTGTAGAGATGAGCGTTGTTCGACTCGAACTGTTCGCCAATCTCAAATTCGAGCTGTTTTGGGCGGTGTTCGAGCCGTTCGGCGAACACGAACGATTTGAGAAAAATTCGGCTGTTCGAGGTTATGTTCGATAACTGTTCGTGCACCAAAATCATAACTGGATTTTTTCTCAGTAATGATGAAAATTAATGTTAATACGCAGTTTGAGTGTACAGCGGGGTGGGGGGAGGGGCAGGGGATGGATCTCTGCAGGAATAATGAAGATCTCCAATTTTTTTTCTCTTTCCCGCATTTACAGTGGGGAGGTGCAATCTGTCAGCCTATCAGCAGCGCACACACGGAGCGAAGTGCTTTTTTTCACACAAGCAAGGGCATGTGTCATTGGCAGTGTATGTCACATGTCCTTGCCCTATAAGACCAAGCCATTTTCCCCGTCGCCACCATTTTCTCACTGCTGCAGCTGCATGTTAGATGGCACCGCTGTTGCTGTGTGCGCCATACCTTGTTAATTTCAATCCAATTTTCGCACAAATCTACAGATAGCTTGGGAGTAGGGAATAGTTGTGATTGCAGTCCTTTTAAGGAATAGGTTACAGCATTTCCTACGACTTTTATCAGGCAGGTCTGTGCTCTTAAATAGATAGATTGTGGGAGTAAAGACTAATTGTAATTGCAGTCCTTTTCAATACTAGGTTACATCAGTTCCTATCAGTTTTTGCCAGGCAGGTCTGTGCCAGTGCTGTGCAAGTTTTTTTCACAGCATTTGGCTGAATCTAGCAAAGCTAATCCTTTTTGGCCTATTGCAGAGTGTGTTAGTCAGTGGAGTAGCCTATCTGTGTTGCAAGATATACCACCTGTGTATAGAATACCAATTTTTTTACTGCACCTAGTGAAGTAAAATCTTTTGGGCATAGCATCATTCTATTAGTCCATCTATACTGACATCCATCAGGTTGCAAATTGAATATAATTTTTTTCTGCATCTAGCTCTGAAAAAATATTTGGGCTTCTAGCAGTGTGTGGGACTTGTTCTATTAGTCCATCTATTCTGACCTCCATCAGGTTGCAAACTGAATATATTTTTTTCTGCATCTAGCTCTAAAAAAATATTTGGCCTTCTAGCAGTGTGTGGGACTTGTTCTATTAGTCCATCTATACTGACCTCCATCACGCTGCAAATTCAAAATAATTTTTGTCTGCATCTAACTCTGAAAAAATATTTGGCCTTCTAGCAGTGTGTGGGACTTTCTCTACTAGTCCATCTATACTGACCTCCATCAGGTTGCAAATTAAAAATAATTTTTATCTGCATCTACCTCTGAAAAAATATTTGGCCTTCTAGCAGTGTGTGGGACTTGTTCTATTAGTCCATCTATACTGACCTCCATCAGGTCGCAAATTAAAAATAATTTTTATCTGCATCTAGCTCTGAAAAAATATTTGGCCTTCTAGCAGTTTGTGGGACTTTGTCTATTAGTCCATCTATACTGACCTCCATCAGGTTGCAAATTAAAAATAATTTTTTGTCTGCATCTAGCTCTGAAAAAATATTTGGCCTTCTAGCAGTGTGTGGGACTTTCTCTATTAGTCCATCTATACTGACCTCCATCAGGTTGCAAATTCAAAATATTTTTTTGTCTGCATCTACCTCTGAAAAAATATTTGGCCTTCTAGCAGTGTGTGGGACTTTCTCTATTAGTCCATCTATACTGACCTCCATCAGGTTGCAAATTAAAAATAATTTTTTGTCTGCATCTAGCTCTGAAAAAATATTTGGCCTTTCCAGCAGTGTGTGGGACTTTCTCTATTAGTCCATCTATACTGACCTCCATCAGGTTGCAAATTCAAAATAATTTTTTGTCTGCATCTAGCTCTGAAAAAATATTTGGCCTTCTAGCAGTGTGTGGGACTTTCTCTATTAGTCCATCTATACTGACCTCCATCAGGCTGCAAATTAAAAATAATTTTTATCTGCATCTACCTCTGAAAAAATATTTGGCCTTCTAGCTGTGTGTGGGACTTGTTCTATTAGTCCATCTATACTGACCTCCATCAGGTTGCAAACTGAATATATTTTTTTCTGCATCTAGCTCTGAAAAAATATTTGGCCTTCTAGCAGTGTGTGGGACTTTCTCTATTAGTCCATCTATACTGACCTCCATCAGGTTGAAAATTAAAAATAATTTTTATCTGCATCTAGCTCTGAAAAAATATTTGGCATTCTAGCAGTGTGTGGGACTTTCTCTATTAGTCCATCTATACTGACCTCCATCAGGTTGCAAATTCAAAATAATTTTTTGTCTGCATCTACCTCTGAAAAAATATTTGGCCTTCTAGCAGTGTGTGGGACTTTCTCTATTAGTCCATCTATACTGACCTCCATCAGGTTGCAAATTCAAAATAATTTTTTGTCTGCATCTAGCTCTGAAAAAATATTTGGCCTTCTAGCAGTGTGTGGGACTTTCTCTATTAGTCCATCTATACTGACCTCCATCAGGCTGCAAATTAAAAATATTTTTTATCTGCATCTACCTCTGAAAAAATATTTGGCCTTCTAGCTGTGTGTGGGACTTGTTCTATTAGTTCATCTATACTGACCTCCATCAGGTTGCAAACTGAGTATAATTTTTTCTGCATCTAGCTCTGAAAAAATATTTGGCCTTCTAGCAGTGTGTGGGACTTTCTCTATTAGTCCATCTATACTGACCTCCATCAGGTTGCAAATTAAAAATAATTTATATCTGCATCTAGCTCTGAAAAAATATTTGGCCTTCTAGCAGTGTGTGGGACTTTCTCTATTTGTCCATCTATACTGACCTCCATCTGGTTGCAAATTAAAAATAATTTTTTGTCTGCATCTAGCTCTGAAAAAATATTTGGCCTTCTAGCAGTGTGTGGGACTTTCTCTATTAGTCCATCTATACTGACCTCCATCAGGTTGCAAATTCAAAATAATTTTTGGTCTGCATCTATCTCTGAAAAAATATTTGGCCTTCTAACAGTGTGTGGGACATTCTCTATTAGTCCATCTATACTGACCTCCATCAGGTTGCAAATTAAAAATAATTTTTATCTGCATCTACCTCTGAAAAAATATTTGGCCTTCTAGCTGTGCGTGGCACTTGTTCTATTAGTCCATCTTTGCTGACCTCCATCAGGTTACAAACTGAATATAATTTTTTTCTGCATCTAGCTCTGAAAAAATATTTGGCCTTCTAGCAGTGTGTGGGACTTTCTCTATTAGTCCATCTATACTGACCTCCATCAGGTTGCAAATTAAAAATAATTTATATCTGCATCTAGCTCTGAAAAAATATTTGGCCTTCTAGCAGTGTGTGGGACTTTCTCTATTAGTCCATCTATACTGACCTCCATCAGTTTGCAAATTAAAAATAATTTTTTGTCTGCATCTAGCTCTGAAAAAATATTTGGCCTTCTAGCAGTGTGTGGGACTTTCTCTATTAGTCCATCTATACTGACCTCCATCAGGTTGCAAATTAAAAATAATTTTTATCTGCATCTACCTCTGAAAAAATATTTGGCCTTCTAGCTGTGCGTGGCACTTGTTCTATTAGTCCATCTTTGCTGACCTCCATCAGGTTACAAACTGAATATAATTTTTTTCTGCATCTAGCTCTGAAAAAATATTTGGCCTTCTAGCAGTGTGTGGGACTTTCTCTATTAGTCCATCTATACTGACCTCCATCAGGTTGCAAATTAAAAATAATTTATATCTGCATCTAGCTCTGAAAAAATATTTGGCCTTCTAGCAGTGTGTGGGACTTTCTCTATTAGTCCATCTATACTGACCTCCATCAGTTTGCAAATTAAAAATAATTTTTTGTCTGCATCTAGCTCTGAAAAAATATTTGGCCTTCTAGCAGTGTGTGGGACTTTCTCTATTAGTCCATCTATACTGACCTCCATCAGGTTGCAAATTCAAAATAATTTTTTGTCTGCATCTAGCTCTGAAAAAATATTTGGCCTTCTAGCAGTGTGTGGGACTTTCTCTATTAGTCCATCTATACTGACCTCCATCAGGCTGCAAATTAAAAATAATTTTTATCTGCATCTACCTCTGAAAAAATATTTGGCCTTCTAGCTGTGTGTGGGACTTGTTCTATTAGTCCATCTACGCTGACCTCCATCAGGTTGCAAACTGAATATAATTTTTTTCTGCATCTAGCTCTGAAAAAATATTTGGCCTTCTAGCAGTGTGTGGGACTTTCTCTATTAGTCCATCTATACTGACCTCCATCAGGTTGCAAATTAAAAATAATTTATATCTGCATCTAGCTCTGAAAAAATATTTGGCCTTCTAGCAGTGTGTGGGACTTTCTCTATTAGTCCATCTATACTGACCTCCATCAGGTTGCAAATTAAAAATAATTTTTTGTCTGCATCTAGCTCTGAAAAAATATTTGGCCTTCTAGCAGTGTGTGAGACTTTCTCTATTAGTCCATCTATACTGACCTCCATCAGGTTGCAAATTCAAAATAATTTTTTGTCTGCATCTAGCTCTGAAAAAATATTTGGCCTTCTAGCAGTGTGTGGGACTTTCTCTATTAGTCCATCTATACTGACCTCCATCAGTCTGCAAATTAAAAATAATTTTTATCTGCATCTACCTCTGAAAAAATATTTGGCCTTCTAGCTGTGTATGGGACTTGTTCTATTAGTCCATCTATACTGACCTCCATCAGGTTGCAAACTGAATATTATTTTTTTCTGCATCTAGCTCTGAAAAAATATTTGGCCTTCTAGCAGTGTGTGGGACTTTCTCTATTAGTCAATCTATACTGACCTCCATCAGGTTGCAAATTAAAAATAATTTATATCTGCATCTAGCTCTGAAAAAATATTTGGCCTTCTAGCAGTGTGTGGGACTTTCTCTATTAGTCCATCTATACTGACCTCCATCAGGTTGCAAATTAAAAATATTTTTTTGTCTGCATCTAGCTCTGAAAAAATATTTGGCCTTCTAGCAGTGTGTGGGACTTTCTCTATTAGTCCATCTATACTGACCTCCATCAGGCTGCAAATTAAAAATAATTTTTATCTGCATCTACCTCTGAAAAAATATTTGGCCTTCTAGCTGTGTGTGGGACTTGTTCTATTAGTCCATCTATACTGACCTCCATCAGGTTGCAAACTGAATATAATTTTTTCTGCATCTAGCTCTGAAAAAATATTTGGCCTTCTAGCAGTGTGTGGGACTTTCTCTATTAGTCCATCTATACTGACCTCCATCATGTTGAAAATTAAAAATAATTTTTATCTGCATCTAGCTCTGAAAAAATATTTGGCATTCTAGCAGTGTGTGGGACTTTCTCTATTAGTCCATCTATACTGACCTCCATCAGGTTGCAAATTCAAAATAATTTTTTGTCTGCATCTACCTCTGAAAAAATATTTGGCCTTCTAGCAGTGTGTGGGACTTTCTCTATTAGTCCATCTATACTGACCTCCATCAGGTTGCAAATTCAAAATAATTTTTTGTCTGCATCTACCTCTGAAAAAATATTTGGCCTTCTAGCAGTGTGTGGGACTTTCTCTATTAGTCCATCTATACTGACCTCCATCAGGCTGCAAATTAAAAATATTTTTTATCTGCATCTACCTCTGAAAAAATATTTGGCCTTCTAGCTGTGTGTGGGACTTGTTCTATTAGTCCATCTATACTGACCTCCATCATTTTGCAAACTGAGTATAATTTTTTTCTGCATCTAGCTCTGAAAAAATATTTGGCCTTCTAGCAGTGTGTGGGACTTTCTCTATTAGTCTGTCTATACTGACCTCCATCAGGTTGCAAATTAAAAATAATTTATATCTGCATCTAGCTCTGAAAAAATATTTGGCCTTCTAGCAGTGTGTGGGACTTTCTCTATTTGTCCATCTATACTGACCTCCATCAGGTTGCAAATTAAAAATAATTTTTTGTCTGCATCTAGCTCTGAAAAAATATTTGGCCTTCTAGCAGTGTGTGGGACTTTCTCTATTAGTCCATCTATACTGACCTCCATCAGGTTGCAAATTCAAAATAATTTTTGGTCTGCATCTATCTCTGAAAAAATATTTGGCCTTCTAACAGTGTGTGGGACATTCTCTATTAGTCCATCTATACTGACCTCCATCAGGTTGCAAATTCAAAATAATTTTTATCTGCATCTACCTCTGAAAAAATATTTGGCCTTCTAGCTGTGCGTGGCACTTGTTCTATTAGTCCATCTTTGCTGACCTCCATCAGGTTGCAAACTGAATATAATTTTTTTCTGCATCTAGCTCTGAAAAAATATTTGGCCTTCTAGCAGTGTGTGGGACTTTCTCTATTAGTCCATCTATACTGACCTCCATCAGGTTGCAAATTAAAAATAATTTATATCTGCATCTAGCTCTGAAAAAATATTTGGCCTTCTAGCAGTGTGTGGGACTTTCTCTATTAGTCCATCTATACTGACCTCCATCAGTTTGCAAATTAAAAATAATTTTTTGTCTGCATCTAGCTCTGAAAAAATATTTGGCCTTCTAGCAGTGTGTGGGACTTTCTCTATTAGTCCATCTATACTGACCTCCATCAGGTTGCAAATTCAAAATAATTTTTTGTCTGCATCTAGCTCTGAAAAAATATTTGGCCTTCTAGCAGTGTGTCGGACTTTCTCTATTAGTCCATCTATACTGACCTCCATCAGGCTGCAAATTAAAAATAATTTTTATCTGCATCTACCTCTGAAAAAATATTTGGCCTTCTAGCAGTGTGTGGGACTTTCTCTATTAGTCCATCTATACTGACCTCCATCAGGTTGCAAATTAAAAATAATTTTTTGTCTGCATATAGCTCTGAAAAAATATTTGGCCTTCAAGCAGTGTGTGGGACTTTCTCTATTAGTCCATCTATACTGACCTCCATCAGGTTGCAAATTCAAAATAATTTTTTGTCTGCATCTAGCTCTGAAAAAATATTTGGCCTTCTAGCAGTGTGTGGGACTTTCTCTATTAGTCCATCTATACTGACCTCCATCAGTCTGCAAATTAAAAATAATTTTTATCTGCATCTACCACTGAAAAAATATTTGGCCTTCTAGCTGTGTGTGGGACTTGTTCTATTAGTCCATCTATACTGACCTCCATCAGGTTGCAAACTGAATATTATTTTTTTCTGCATCTAGCTCTGAAAAAATATTTGGCCTTCTAGCAGTGTGTGGGACTTTCTCTATTAGTCCATCTATACTGACCTCCATCAGGTTGCAAATTAAAAATAATTTATATCTGCATCTAGCTCTGAAAAAATATTTGGCCTTCTAGCAGTGTGTGGGACTTTCTCTATTAGTCCATCTATACTGACCTCCATCAGGTTGCAAATTAAAAATAATTTTTTGTCTGCATCTAGCTCTGAAAAAATATTTGGCCTTCTAGCAGTGTGTGGGACTTTCTCTATTAGTCCATCTATACTGACCTCCATCAGGTTGCAAACTGAATATATTTTTTTCTGCATCTACCTCTGAAAAAATATTGGGCTTCTAGCTGTTTGTGGGACTTGTTCTATTAATCCATCTATACAGACCTCCATCAGGTTGCAAACTGAATATCATTTTTTTCTGCATCTACCTCTGAAAAAATATTTGGGCTTCTAGCTGTGTGTGGGACTTGTTCTATTAGTCCATCTATACTGACCTCCATCAGGTTGCAAACTGAATATAATTTTTTTCTGCATCTAGCTCTGAAAAAATATTTGGCCTTCTAGCAGTGTGTGGGACTTGTTCTATTAGTCCACCTATACTGACCTCCATCAGGTTGCAAATTCAAAATAATTTTTTGTCTGCATCTAGCTCTGAAAAAATATTTGGCCTTCTAGCAGTGTGTGGGACTTTCTCTATTAGTCCATCTATACTGACCTCCATCAGGTTGCAAACTGAATATATTTTTTTTCTGCATCTACCTCGGAAAAAATATTTGGGCTTCTAGCTGTGTGTGGGACTTGTTTTATTAGTCCATCAATACTGACCTCCATCAGGTTGCAAACTGAATATAATTTTTTTCTGCATCTACCTCTGAAAAAATATTTGGGCTTCTAGCTGTGTGTAGGACTTGTTCTATTAGTCCATCTATACTGACCTCCATCAGGTTGCAAACTGAATACAATTTTTTTCTGCATCTACCTCTGAAAAAATATTTGGGCTTCTAGCTGTGTGTGGGACTTGTTCTATTAGTCCATCTATACTGACCTCCATCAGGTTGCAAATTGAATATAATTTTTTTCTTCATCTAACCCAGCCGATAGTTTTGGCCTAATACCACAGTTTGGCCACTCAGCTCTGCTCGGTTCCCATCCATTGTTTTTTTGTGCAAACAACTCCAGAGTTGTGAATTAGTTAACCACCAAAATGAGTGGAAAAAGGCCTGCTGCTGGTGGAAAGGGGAATAGGCATGTTGGGAAGGGGAAAAAAGGTTGTGTCCATGGGGTAGGTGTTAAAGCAACAGTAACATCTGCAGAAGAAAGACCATCTTCCAGCCAAACTAAAATGTCTACTTCTTTTAGCGGACAATGTGATAAGATCCCTTTCTTACGGCCACGCCAATCGCTACAAATTCCAGATGAGGCACAAAAACAGCAGGTGCTTCAACGGATATCAAGTGCTCCTTTAAGTGGGCTCTCCTCCACATCAACTTCAACATCACAAATACTCCAGTCCTCAAAGGTGTCACCCAAATCGCACTTGCTTCCTCACAGCTCCCAAATCTCCAGCTGCCCATCTGAGTGTGAGGTAGAACAGATGGTTGAGTCTGCAGAGCTGTTTACTCATACTATAGCCTGGGAATCAGAGGTCGACTCCAGCGCTTCTGTGAATCCAGACGAGGAAATGATCTGCACTGATGCCCAGAATCTTTATGAGTCGGATCCAGGAGCAGACGCAGAAGGTTCTGACCATAATGTAGACCCTCATTCCCAAACTGTAACTCCTGTTGGTGGAGACAATGAGGAAGACGATGATGAGTCTCAAATACCTGATTGGAGCGACAACTTTAGTTTTTTGTCAGGGCAGGAACAGGTTGGCTCTGAGGACGACGGGTGTGACAACGCACAGGGTGATGATGATGAGGTTGGAGATTCCACTTACTGTCAACCCACAGTCAGCCAAGAGATGAGGTCAGCAGAGGAGGTGGAGGAAGATGCTAGTGACGACGAGGTCAGGTTGCGCCTTCCTGGACAGAGACGTAGTACTGGAAGCACGTCAACAACTGCATCCTCAAACACAACTCTGCCTCTCACCACAAGTCGTGGTGGCTCTTCAGGTCGCATGGGTTCTAAGCCTTGCATAGCCTGGGCATTTTTTCAGATCGATAAAGATGACCCAACTCGTGCTATCTGTAACATTTGTCAGCAAAAGCTAAGTAGAGGCCAAAAAATACATAGTTTGAGTACTTCATGCATGAACCGGCACATGGACATGATGCATAAGTTGCAGTGGGAAGCTCAGTGTGCTACAATGCAGCCTAGCCGGCCGGGCCAACCACCGTCTGCCATATCTTGTGCATCCGCGGCCTCTTCATCCTCTGTGACTGGGGGGACAGCAGTCACACCTGTTTTGGGGCGCAGACCTGCCACCTCTTTACCCGCAACAGCCAGCGTGATTGGCAGGTCATCATTTTCTTTGGAGGTGGTAACACCAGCTGGTGTTGAGCGCTGTCCGACATCGATAGCACCACCTTTGGATCAAGGCAACCTAACATGTCCGCCTGCATCTTCCTCACAGACCGGCAGTTTGCAGGGGACACCCTTATCAACCCCGTCTAAGCACAATAGCCAGCCCTCGGTCCCTCAGATGTGGATAAGTAAAAGACAATTTCCTCCTAGCCATGAGAAAGCTAAGAGGTTGAATTTCACCATCTGCAAGCTCTTGGCTACAGAAATGCTGCCTTTCCGCCTGGTGGACACAGAGGATTTTCGAGACCTTATGTCCGACGCAGTGCCCCAGTACCAGATGCCCAGTCGGCACTACTTCTCAAAGAAAGGTGTGCCTGCGCTCCACCAGCATGTCGCACACAACATCACCGCTTCTTTGAGAAACTCTGTGTGTGACAGGGTGCATTTCACCACAGACACTTGGACGAGTAGGCATGGACAGGGGCGTTACATGTCGCTAACTGGACACTGGGTAACTATGGTGACAGCAGGACAAGGGGCTGCTGTCCAAGTCTTGCCGTCCCCACGAGTTGTGCGTCAATCCTCTTTATGTCAAAGTTCCTCCACTGCTTCTGCCTCCTCAACCTCCTCTCGGTCTTCCACCTGCACCCAAAGCCTCTCTGGTCATGCCAAAAGCTTTCTAACTGCGCAGAAGGGATCCTGCACACCTCCTTACTATGCTGGCAGTAGGGCTCAACGTCATCAGGCGGTTTTTACTTTGAAATGTCTGGGAAATGTGAGTCACACAGCTGAGGAGTTGTGGTCAGCTCTGGATAACCAATTTCATGAATGGTTGTCTCCACTGGACCTGAAACCAGGGAAGGCCATGTGCGACAATGCTGCAAACCTGGGTGCGGCCCTTCGCCGTGGCAATGTCACACACGTGCCTTTTATGGCTCACGTGTTGAACCTGGTTGTCCAGCAATTTTTAGCCCACTATCCCAGACTAGATGGCCTTCTGCAGAGGGCACGTTCGCTGTGTGCTCACTTCCGCCGTTCGCATCCCGCAGCTCAGCGACTTACATCTCTACAGAAGTCGTTGGGACTGCCACTTCACCGGCTAAAATGCGATGTGCCTACCCGGTGGAATTCAACTATGCACATGTTGCAGCGACTGTGGCAGCACCGACAAGCCCTGGTGCAATACGTTCTGACGTATAGCCTGGGCTAACGAGATCCAGAGGTGGGGCAAATCACGCTGGAGGAGTGGTCTCAGATCAGGGACCTATGCACCCTTCTGCACAGTTTTGAAATGGTGACGAAGATGTTTAGTGCTGACGATGCCATTATCAGCATGACTATTCCGGTGATTTACATGCTGGAGCACATGTTAAACAGAACTCGGAGTCAGGTGGTGGCACAAGAGGAGGTGGAGGAAGTAGAGGAGGAGGAGGTGTATGCGGAAGGGCTAACATCTGCAAGGTCCAGACGGTCGGCAGCACCCAGGCGGCAGGCATGTGAGGGTGGGGGAGATGGTTTTACCAGGGCGCATGGTAGCAGCCAAACTAGTGAGGAAGGTGCAGGAGCCCAGGAAGAAGTGGAGGACAAACTGATGGAAGACTCATCAGATGAGGGAGACCTTGATCACATTTCTGTTGTGCGAGGTTGGGGGGTGAGGACAGAGGAAGGAAGCATGATTGTTACCTCGCCACCAACACAACAGGGACTTGGTGCTCCTGGATGCGCAACACACATGAGTGCCTTCTTGCTGCACTACCTGAAACATGACCCTCGAATTGTGAGAATTAGAAATAATCCTGACTACTGGGTTGCCACACTGTTAGATCCCCGGTACAAAAGTAAATTTGCAGAAATTATTCCTGCCATAGAAAGGGATGCACGCATGCAGGAGTATCAGCAGAGACTGTTGCAGAATCTTACATGTGCTTTTCCACAAAACACCAGTGGTGCACGTAGTGAATCTCACAGTTCCAACTTGCCAACTGTGGGACCGTCAAGTGTTCAGCACTCAAACCGTAACAGAACCACAGTATCTGCTGGTAACATCAATTTTGCGGAATCATTTCACCACTTTTTTAGCCCATCCTTTGCAAGGCCACAGGAGACAAGAAGTCTGACACATAGTCAACGCCTAGAGACGATGGTACAGGAGTATCTCCAAGTAAACATTGAAGCCATGACTGTGTCACTGGACCCTTGCTCTTTTTGGGCTTCCAATCTGGATAAATGGCCGGAGCTAGCCACTTACGCCTTGGAGATCTTGTCATGCCCCGCAGCCAGCGTTCTGTCTGAACGTGTGTTCAGCGCTGCTGGTGGTGTGCTGACAGATAAGCGCACGCGGCTCTCCACTGATAATGTAGACAGACTCACGTTCATAAAGATGAACAAATCATGGATCCGAAACGACTTTTCTACCCCTGTGTCATCCTGGGGAGAGTAAAAGCTGGATGATTGGTTAAAATCACCCTACCAACCGTTTTAAGCTTTCAAATTACTAATCATGTTTATCTCTATCTTGGCTGGAAAATAATTTGGGCTTTGTAGCAGTGTGCAGCACTGATTCTATTAGGCCATCTATAATAAGCTCCACCAGATTTAAAATTACTAATCATGTTTATCAATATCTTGACTGGAAAATAATTTGGGCTTTGTAGCAGTGTGCAGCACTGATCCTATTAGGCCATCTATACTAAGCTCCACCAGATTTAAAATTAATAATAATTTTTAGCTGCATCTGGCCCGGAAAATAATTTTGGGGCTCCGAGATGCGCAAGACACATAAGTGCCTTCTTGCTGCACTAACTGCAACATGACCCTCATATTGTCAGAATTCGAAGTAATCATGACTACTGGGTTGCCACACTCTTAGATCCCCCAAACTTTTCGATCAACCTTTTCATTTTAATAAAGACCAAAAAAATGGTAATTTTTGAAATTATAAGCATTAGCAGGTTATTAGAAACTGAAATCAAACAGTTTTCAACTCAAAACTTTATTCTAGGTGATGTTACATTTTCACATAGGACCCCTTGTTCGAAAGGAGCTTCTTAACTCTCTCTTCCATTGAATTTGTCAGGTTTTGGATAGTTTCTGCTTCAATTGTTTTGAATAAGGACAGAATACCCTCCCAGAGCTGTTGCTTAGATGTGAACTGCCTCCCGCCATCATAGACACTCCTTTTGATGATGCTCCAGAGGTTCTGAATGGGGTAGAGGTCAGGGGAGCATGGGGGTCACACCATAAGTTTGTCCCCTTTTATGCCCATATCAGCCAGAGATGCAGATGTTTTATGTGCAGCATGAGATGGTGCATTATCATGCAAAAAAAATGATCTTGCTGTGAAATACACGGTTCTTCTTCTTGAATTATGGCAGGAAGTGCTGTTTGAGAAAATCCACATACATTATGGAGTTCATCTTTAACGCCTTCAGGGATCCTAAAGGGGCCGACAATCTCTCTCCCCATGATTCCAGCCCAAAACATTACTCCACCTCCTCCTTGTTGGCGCTGTAGCCGTGTTTGCATGGGTGTCCATCAACCAGCCATCCTCCACTCCATCCATCTGGACCATCAAACGCTGCACGGCACTCATCCGTGAACAAAACAGTTTTGAAATCAGTCTTCATGTAATGTTTGGCCCACTGGAGCCGTTTCTGCTTGTGTGAAGTGGATAGAGGAGGTCAACAGGATGGCGTATGCACAGCTGCAAACCTCTGAAGGACCCTGCATCTTGTTGTTCGGGGGATGTTGGAGGCACCAGCAGCTTCAAAAACTTGTCTGCTGCTATGACAAGGCTTTTTTGCCGCTGCTCTTTTAACCTGACGTAATTGCCTGTAGGAAAGAGTCCTCAATTTGCCCTTATCAGCACGCACACGTGTGTACTGTGAATCAGCTACATACTTCTTTATTGCCAAGACACTTCATCCTGATCATCGCACAATGTTGATTGTAGTCATGCCTTGACCTAAACACTCCACAATTTGTTGCTTCTCAGCAGCCGACACATCCTTTTTCTTTCCCATTTTGGCAGAAAAGGTAGGCTGCTTAATAATGTGAGACAGCCTTCTTAAGTAGTCTTGCCTTTCATTGGACACACCTGCCAAACTAATTAGCACAGGTGTCTGCAATTGCTTACAGTGATATAAAGAGCCCTGACACACATCACCATCAATGAGTTTAACTGACAAACAAACAAATTCTTCCCTTATCACTCCTAAACACTTTTTGCATAATAATTTGGAACACAGTGTACATGTGCTTTTCCACAAAACACCAGTGGTTCACGTAGTGAATCTTACAGTTCTAACTTGCCAACCGTGGTCTGTATGGAGTTGTTCAATAAAGGGCCCAAAATTAAGATAACATAGATGGGAGAGGTCTCTATGAATAGGAATTCCTAAGTATTTGATACCCTGTGAGGGCCAGGCAAAGGGAAAGTTGGACTGGATGGAATCCTATATGGATTTGGGGAGGGAGACATCGAGGGCCTCAGACTTCGCTGCATTGATTTTAAAATTTGACCATGTAACAAAGTGATCTATTTCAGCCATAACGGCATGGATGGATATATGTGATTGAGTGATATATACTAGGACATCATCAGCAAATAGAGAGCACTTGTACTCGGTGCCTCCCACCTCAATCCACCTAATATTGGGGTTATGGCGAATTGATGAGAGCATTTGCTCCATCACTAGGATGTATAAGAGAGGGGACAGAGGACATCCCTGCCTTGTCCCATTGGTGATTGTGAAAGGTGATGAAAATGTTCTGATGCACCCCCTGGGCCTTGGGACGCCCAGAGCCGGACCCTTTTTGGTGGATGCTGGTGGTTGTAGTCTTCGTGGCGGCGACACGGTTCCGTGGCTCAGGGTGGTCAAACCAGTGGCGGAACTATTTATGGGGTTTTGATGTTTAAATGTCCGACTACGCCACCCGTGGATTGCGGTCAGAGTGAACCGCCGCTGCAGGGCAAACCGCTGAGGCTGGTGTTGTGGGTGCAGCAGAGCGTAGCATAACTCCCCACGGGAGGAGTATAGCCTCAGGGCAGTGTATGCGGAGGATGGGGGTGATGGTGCAGGGCAGCAGCCGTAACGACACGGAGTCAGTGATGCAGTCCAGGGCCTTTACTCACAGTTCTTATTATCTAGACCACGTCTGCAGGTAACGGCTGCCCACGTCGTACTGTGCTCACCAGGTGAGGGGCTCAGACAACTCCCAGATAACTTTGGAGTGCTTCACAGGACCCCCTTTGTGTGTCCTTTGTCTGGCCTTTCTTACCAACCCTTCTGTCCGGCTGCCTCGGGCCTCCTCTTGGTAAACTTGGTGCCAGTTTCCCTGACCCTATGTTGTGCCTTCCTAGCGGGTGTAGCCAGGGGCTGCACCACATAAAATGTCACAGCCTCCGGTTTCTAGCTGAGGGTCGTTTCCTGCCTCCACTAGTTTCGGGGACCGGTCTCCCCCTTTGGCCTGACCCCTCCACGCAGGTGGATTCGGGTGTGCGGTGGCGACTCGCCCGTCCGCACCCCTGGGATCCCTTCATTCCTCGTTCCTGGAGCCTTCTCCGCTCCTCTTCCTTCCTTCTCCCTCTTCCAGGCCTGGGCCTCTGTTACTAGGCCCGCCTCCGGAGCAGAGGTCATGCAGAGCCCCTGCTCCCTGCCACTTCTGCTCAGACTTCTCTGCACTGAACTAAGATGGTGCCCACCTTTTATACTCCCTTCTCAATGCACAAAAGAACTGCTTCCTCCCTGCTCCTGCACTACAGGGTTACCCTTCCTCAGTGTTCCCTCCCCCCACTCCAGCGAGGGACAGGGACTGTCGTGCCCATCTCAGAGGCATATTGGTCGCCCTGCCCCACGGCAATGTGGTGTAATGCATGCAGGTGTCGGGTCCTGATCCACACTCCATCCTTACCTGAGAGTGAGATATCACACCTCTGGGTGAGGTGCAATACCTCTGTAGCAACCGAGCCCTCAGGGTGCTACAGTTCCATTTATCTTCAGCCTAGGTGACGTATTGTGATACAGGGCCATGATTTTGGCTATAAAAGGGTCCCCTAGACCCCTACCCCAAGCTTTTTAAGAGAATCATATATGGCGTGCCAGGAGACTCTATGGAATGCTTTCTCAGCATCCAACGAGAGTATCTAATTACAAATTTTTAACTGCATCTAGCCCAGGAAATACTTTGTGCCTAGTAGCAGTGTCTGCTAGTCAGCGGATTATCCCGGCTGTTAAGCAAGCTACACCACCTGTAGTTTTGACACTTAATTTTTTCAAAGGAAATGCTTTGGGACCACGGGATACTCAGTGAAGAGCATCAGGAGGCACCCCAAGGCATAGGGGCTGGGACTGGCAGTAGGATGCCTTGCGGTGGACAGCCAAGCTCGATCCTTATAAAAGCTTTTTAACTGCAGCAGCTTTAGTGGACGCTACTGGAGCTGGAATTACGCGGCTGCTGGCATGAGACTTGCCCTCCAATAGATCCTTGTAAATGGATTTAAAGTGTATTCATTCAAATTAGAGAGACAATTTAAATTAAAAAGCTTAGAGCTGCCTCCACCACAGGGGGGCTCGCTCGACCCACCAGCGGACAGGCACCAGTATTGGGAGAGGGGGGCTGGCCGTCAGGGTTCACCGCGACTCTGGCACAAACCCGTCAACACGGAGGTGGCACGGGAAGGAGCGGACTGAACGTGTCGGCTTCTCACTTTTTGGATTTTAGAAGGGCATGACATGCCTATATCTGTGTCTCCCCCTCCTTTTACTCCTCCACCTCTTTTCTTTTCGCATGACTATATGTACTTGTCACTTTTCCATGTGTTAGTTGTGTCTTCTGAGCAGTTTGTCAGCTTTTGGACACCTTTGAAGGTGTTTTCTATGTGTTTCTATGTGTTTTTGTTTGCCTGCCATTGGTTTTAACGGTGTTCGAAGGTGTTCGACGAACAGTTCGACGAACAGTTCGGCGAACACACGGGTGTTCGACGAACCGAACCGAACTCGAACACTACGGGGGTGGCTCAACACTACTCCTGTGTGGTGTACTATATAGAGGATGTCTCCTGTGTGGTGTAGTATATAGAGGATCTGTCAGCTCTCCTGTGTGGTGTAATATATAGAGGAGCTGTCAGCTCTCCTGTGTGGTATAGTATATAGAGGATCTGTCAGTTCTCCTGTGTGGTGTAGTATATAGAGATTCTGTCAGGTCTCCTGTGTGGTATAGTATATAGAGGATCTGTCAGCACTCCTGTGTGGTGTAGTGTATAGGGGATGTGTCTCCTGTGTGGTGTAGTATATAGAGAATGTGTCAGCTCTCCTTTGTGGTATAGTATATAGAGGATCTGTCAGCTCTCCTGTGTGGTGTAATATATAGAGGATCTGTCAGCTCTCCTGTGTGGTGTAGTATATAGAGCATCTATCCGCTCTCCTGTGTGGTGTAGTAAACAGAGGATCTGTCAGCTCTCCTGTGTGGTATAGTATATAGAGGATCTGTCAGCTCTCCTATGTGGTGTAGTATATAGAGTATGTGTCAGCTCTCCTGTGTGGTATAATATATAGAGGATCTGTCAGCTCTCCTATGTGGTGTAGTATATAGAAGATGTGTCAGCTCTCCTGTGTGGTGTAATATATAGAGGATGTGTCAGCTCTCCTGTGTGGTGTAGTATATAGAGGATCTGTCAGCTAGTATATAGAGGATCTGTCAGTTCTCCTGTGTGGTGTAGTATATAGAGGGTCTGTCAGCTCTCCTGTGTGGTATAGTATATAGAGGATGTGTCAGCTCTCCTGTGTGGTGTAATATATAGAGAATCTGTCATCTCTCCTGTGTGGTGTAGTATGCAGAATATCTGTCCGCTCTCCTGTGTGGTGTAGTATATAGAGGATCTGTTAGCTCTCCTGTGTGGTATAATATATAGAGGATCTGTCAGCTATCCTGTGTGGTATAGTATATAGAGGAAGTGTCAGCTCTCCTGTGTGGTGTAGTATATAGAGGATCTGTCAGCTCTCCTGTGTGGTGTAATATATAGAGGATCTTTCGACTCTCCTGTGTGGTGTAGTAAATAGAGAATCTGTCAGCTCTCCTGTGTGGTGTAATATATAGAGTATCTGTCGACTCTCCTGTGTGGTGTAGTAAATAGAGAATCTGTCAGGTCTCCTGTGTGGTATAATATATAGAGGATCTGTCAGCTCTCCTGTGTCGTGTACTATATAGAGGATGTCTCCTGTGTGGTGTAGTATATAGAGGATCTGTCAGCTCTCCTGTGTGGTGTAATATATAGAGGATCTGTCGACTCTCCTGTGTGGTGTAGTAAATAGAGAATCTGTCAGCTCTCCTGTGTGGTGTAATATATAGAGTATCTGTCAGCTCTCCTGTATAGTATAGTATATAGGGGATCTGTCAGCTCTCCAATGTGGTGTAGTATATAGAGAATCTTTCAGCTCTCCTGTGTTGTATAGTATTGAGAATCTATCAACTCTCCAGCGTGGTCTAGTATATAGAAAATCTGTCAGCTTTCCTGCTTCATGTGGTATATATGAACTGTCAGCTCTTCTTTTTAGTGTATTATATAGAAGATCGGTCAGCTCTTCTTTTTAGTGTTGTGCATAGAGTTTCTGTAATCTGTCATCTTTCCTGTGTTGAAGTATATTGAAGACTGTCAGCTCTCCTGTTTAATGTAGTATAGAGGATCAGTCTGCTCTCTTATGTTGTTGAGTATAGATGATTCATCAGCTCTCTCGTGTGGTTTAGTGTAGATGATTAGTGATGAGCGAGCACTAAAATGCTCGGGTGCTCGAAGCTCGGGTCGAGCACATTGGAATACTCGGGTGCTCGACCCGAGCAACGAGCCTAATGTAAGTCTATGGGAAACTCGAGCATTTTTCAGGCGGTCCCCCCCAGCAGTCAGCAGAAGGTCAAAAATTGCCCAAATCGATGGGAACAGTGCTCAATTAAACGTCAGGCAGGCAGAATATATAGGCAGACAAGCAGGCAGTGTATATAGGAGGGTGCATGAAAAACATAGCAGGGCACTCAGAACCCACTAGTGCCCTCCGATTTTCATGCACCCGTCTCTTTAAAAAAGCCGGCCAGCAATTCATCAGCGGCATACACCGGTACCCCACAATTTAGAAAAGAAAGAATAAAGCATCACACATAGATTAGATAGATAGAAACATGTCAGTCACATATATAATGAGTACAGTGACAGTTTTGGTTTACTGTACTTGTTATTTAGTGTTAAAATAAAGGATTTATTAAAAAAAATATATCGTGTTTTTGTCTCTTTAAAAAATCCGGCCGGCAATTCATCAGCGGCATACATCAGTACCCGACAATTTAGAACAGAAAGAATAGAGCATCACACATAGATTAGATAGATAGAAACATGTCAGTCACATATATAATGAGTACAGTGACAGTGTTGGTTACTGTACTTGTCATTTAGTGTTAAAATAAAGGATTTATTAAAAAAAAATTGGCGTGGGGTTCCCCGTAATTTTAGTCTCTAGCGGAGGTTAAGCAGATGGCTGGGGCAGATGTTTGAAGCGTGGGAAAGGGGTAATACCCACGAAGCTTCACAAGCTACTAATATCAGCCACCAGCTGAATACCTAGCCTTTACTAGCTATTTAAATGGAGGACCCCAAAAAAAAATTATGTGGGGTCCCCCCTATTTTAAAAGCTAGCAAAGGCTAGGCAGACATCTGGGGGCTGATATTAATAGCCCAGGAAGGGTGCCATGAATATTGGCCCCCTCCCAAGCTAGAAACACCAGCCGTCAGCCGCCCCAGAAATGGCGCATCCATAGGATGCGCCAATTCTGGCACTTAGCCTCACTCTTCCCACTGTCCTGTATGACGGCATCCAGATGAGCCGAGTTCATGTCCAATGAACTCAGCTCACCTCATGCACGTCACTGACAGCGTGGGAGAATTCTCCTGCGCATGCGGTGCCGACAATGACTAGAGATGAGCGTTGTTCTACTCGAACTGTTCGCCAATCTCAAATTCGAGCTGTTTTGGGCGGTGTTCGAGCCGTTCGGCGAACACGAACAATTTGAGAAAAATTCGGCTGTTCGAGGTTATGTTCGATAACTGTTCGTGCACCAAAATCATAACTGGATTTTTTCTCAGTAATGATGAAAATTAATGTTAATACGCAGTTTGAGTGTACAGCGGGGTGGGGGGAGGGGCAGGGGATGGATCTCTGCAGGAACAATGAAGATCTCCATTTTTTTTTCTCTTTCCCGCATTTACAGTGGGGAGGTGCAATCTGTCAGCCTATCAGCAGCGCACACACTGAGCGAAGTGCTTTTTTTCACACAAGCAAGGGCATGTGTCATTGGCAGTGTATGTCACATGTCCTTGCCCTATAAGACCAAGCCATTTTCCCCGTCGCCACCATTTTCTCACTGCTGCAGCTGCGTGTTAGACGGCACCGCTGTTGCTGTGTGCGCTATACCTTGTTAATTTCAAGCCAATTTTCGCACAAATATACAGATAGCTTGGGAGTAGGGAATAGTTGTGATTGTAGTCCTTTTAAGGACTAGGTTACAGCATTTCCTACGACTTTTATCAGGGAGGTCTTTGCTCTTAAATAGATCGGTTGTGGGAGTAAAGACTAATTGTAATTGCAGTCCTTTTCAGGACTAGGTTACATGAGTTCCTATCAGTTTTTGCCAGGCAGGTCTGTGCCAGTGCTGTGCAAGTTTTTTTCACAGCATTTGGCTGAATCTAGCAAAGCTAATCCTTTTTGGCCTATAGCAGAGTGTGTTAGTCAGTGGAGTAGCCTATCTGTGTTGCAAGATATACCACCTGTGTATAGAATACCAATTTTTTTACTGCACCTAGTGAAGTAAAATCTTTTGGGCATAGCATCATTCTATTAGTCCATCTATACTGACCTCCATCAGGTTGCAAATTAAAACTAATTTTTATCTGCATCTACAGTACCTCTGAAAAAATATTTGGGCTTCTAGCAGTGTGTGGGACTTGTTCTATTAGTCCATCTATACTGACCTCCATCAGGTTGCAAACTGAATATATTTTTTTCTGCATCTACCTCTGAAAAAATATTGGGCTTCTAGCTGTGTGTGGGTCTTGTTCTATTAATCCACCTATACTGACCTCCATCAGGTTGCAAACTGAATATATTTTTTTCTGCATCTACCTCTGAAAAAATATTTGGCCTTCTAGTAGTGTGTCGGACTTTCTCTATTAGTCCATCTATACTGACCTCCATCAGGTTGCAAATTAAAACTAATTTTTATCTGCATCTACAGTACCTCTGAAAAAATATTTGGGCTTCTAGCAGTGTGTGGGACTTGTTCTATTAGTCCATCTATACTGACCTCCATCAGGTTGCAAACTGAATATATTTTTTTCTGCATCTACCTCTGAAAAAATATTGGGCTTCTAGCTGTGTGTGGGTCTTGTTCTATTAATCCATCTATACTGACCTCCATCAGGTTGCAAACTGAATATATTTTTTTCTGCATCTACCTCTGAAAAAATATTTGGCCTTCTAGTAGTGTGTCGGACTTTCTCTATTAGTCCATCTATACTGACCTCCATCAGGTTGCAAATTAAAACTAATTTTTATCTGCATCTACAGTACCTCTGAAAAAATATTTGGGCTTCTAGCAGTGTGTGGGACTTGTTCTATTAGTCCATCTATACTGACCTCCATCAGGTTGCAAACTGAATATATTTTTTTCTGCATCTACCTCTGAAAAAATATTGGGCTTCTAGCTGTGTGTGGGTCTTGTTCTATTAATCCATCTATACTGACCTCCATCAGGTTGCAAACTGAATATATTTTTTTCTGCATCTACCTCTGAAAAAATATTTGGCCTTCTAGTAGTGTGTCGGACTTTCTCTATTAGTCCATCTATACTGACCTCCATCAGGTTGCAAATTAAAACTAATTTTTATCTGCATCTACAGTACCTCTGAAAAAATATTTGGGCTTCTAGCAGTGTGTGGGACTTGTTCTATTAGACCATCTATACTGACCTCCATCAGGTTGCAAACTGAATATATTTTTTTCTGCATTTACCTCTGAAAAAATATTGGGCTTCTAGCTGTGTGTGGGTCTTGTTCTATTAATCCATCTATACTGACCTCCATCAGGTTGCAAACTGAATATATTTTTTTCTGCATCTACCTCTGAAAAAATATTTGGCCTTCTAGTAGTGTGTCGGACTTTCTCTATTAGTCCATCTATACTGACCTCCATCAGGTTGCAAATTAAAACTAATTTTTATCTGCATCTACAGTACCTCTGAAAAAATATTTGGGCTTCTAGCAGTGTGTGGGACTTGTTCTATTAGTCCATCTATACTGACCTCCATCAGGTTGCAAACTGAATATAGTTTTTTCTGCATCTACCTCTGAAAAAATATTGGGCTTCTAGCTGTGTGTGGGTCTTGTTATATTAATCCATCTATACTGACCTCCATCAGGTTGCAAACTGAATATATTTTTTTCTGCATCTACCTCTGAAAAAATATTTGGCCTTCTAGTAGTGTGTCGGACTTTCTCTATTAGTCCATCTATACTGACCTCCATCAGGTTGCAAACTGAATATAATTTTTTTCTGCATCTAGCTCTGAAAAAATATTTGGCCTTCTAGTAGTGTGTCGGACTTTCTCTATTAGTCCATCTATACTGACCTCCATCAGGTTGCAAATTAAAACTAATTTTTATCTGCATCTACAGTACCTCTGAAAAAATATTTGGGCTTCTAGCTGTGTGTGGGACTTGTTGTATTAGTCCATCTATACTGACCTCCATCAGGTTGCAAACTGAATATATTTTTTTCTGCATCTACCTCTGAAAAAATATTTGGCCTTCTAGTAGTGTGTCGGACTTTCTCTATTAGTCCATCTATACTGACCTCCATCAGGTTGCAAATTAAAAATAATTTTTATCTGCATCTACAGTATCTCTGAAAAAATATTTGGGCTTCTAGCTGTGTGCGGGACTTGTTGTATTAGTCCATCTATACTGACCTCCATCAGGTTGCAAACTGAATATATTTTTTTCTGCATCTACCTCTGAAAAAATATTTGGCCTTCTAGTAGTGTGTCGGACTTTCTCTATTAGTCCATCTATACTGACCTCCATCAGGTTGCAAATTAAAACTAATTTTTATCTGCATCTACAGTACCTCTGAAAAAATATTTGGGCTTCTAGCAGTGTGTGGGACTTGTTCTATTAGTCCATCTATACTGACCTCCATCAGGTTGCAAACTGAATATATTTTTTTCTGCATCTACCTCTGAAAAAATATTGGGCTTCTAGCTGTGTGTGGGTCTTGTTCTATTAATCCATCTATACTGACCTCCATCAGGTTGCAAACTGAATATAATTTTTTTCTAAATCTAGCTCTGAAAAAATATTTGGTCTTCTAGTAGTGTGTCGGACTTTCTCTATTAGTCCATCTATACTGACCTCCATCAGGTTGCAAATTAAAACAAATTTTTATCTGCATCTACAGTACCTCTGAAAAAATATTTGGGCTTCTAGCAGTGTGTGGGACTTGTTCTATTAGTCCATCTATACTGACCTCCATCAGGTTGCAAACTGAATATATTTTTTTCTGCATCTACCTCTGAAAAAATATTGTGCTTCTAGCTGTGTGTGGGTCTTGTTCTATTAATCCATCTATACTGACCTCCATCAGGTTGCAAACTGAATATAATTTTTTTCTAAATCTAGCTCTGAAAAAATATTTGGTCTTCTAGTAGTGTGTCGGACTTTCTCTATTAGTCCATCTATACTGACCTCCATCAGGTTGCAAATTAAAACTAATTTTTATCTGCATCTACAGTACCTCTGAAAAAATATTTGGGCTTCTAGCTGTGTGTGGGACTTGTTGTATTAGTCCATCTACACTGACCTCCATCAGTTTGCAAACTGAATATATTTTTTTCTGCATCTACCTCTGAAAAAATATTTGGCCTTCTAGTAGTGTGTCGGACTTTCTCTATTAGTCCATCTATACTGACCTCCATCAGGTTGCAAATTCAAAATAATTTTTTTCTGCATCTAACCCAGCCAATAGTTTTGGCCTAATACCACAGTTTGGCCACTCAGCTCTGCTCGGTTACCATCCATTGTTTTTTTGTGCAAACAACTCCAGAGTTGTGAATTAGTTAACCACCAAAATGAGTGGAAAAAGGCCTGCTGCTGGTGGAAAGGGGAATAGGCGTGTTGGGAAGGGGAATAAAGGTTGTGTCCGTGGGGTAGGTGTTAAAGCAACAGTAACATCTGCAGAAGAAAGACCATCTTCCAGCCAAACTAAAATGTCTACTTCATTTAGCGGACAATGTGATAAGATTCCTTTCTTACGGCCACGCCAATCGCTACAAATTCCAGATGAGGCACAAAAACAGCAGGTGCTTCAACGGATATCAAGTGCTCCTTTAAGTGGGCTCTCCTCCACATCAACTTCAACATCACAAATACTCCAGTCCTCAAAGGTGTCACCCAAATCGCACTTGCTTCCTCACAGCTCCCAAATCTCCAGCTGCCCGTCTGAGTATGAGGTAGAACAGATGGTTGAGTCTGCAGAGCTGTTTACTCATACTATAGCCTGGGAATCAGAGGTCGACTCCAGCGCTTCTGTGAATCCAGACGAGGAAATGATCTGCACTGATGCCCAGAATCTTTATGAGTCGGATCCAGGACCAGACGCAGAAGGTTCTGACCATAATGTAGACCCTCATTCCCAAACTGTAACTCCTGTTGGTGGAGACAATGAGGAAGACGATGATAAGACTCAAATACCTGATTGGAGCGACAACTTTAGTTTTTTGTCAGGGCAGGAACAGGTTGGCTCTGAGGACGACGGGTGTGATAACGCACAGGGTGATGATGATGAGGTCGGAGATCCCACTTACTGTCAACCCACAGTCAGCCAAGAGATGAGGTCAGCAGAGGAGGTGGAGGAAGATGCTAGTGACGACGAGGTCAGGTTGCACCTTCCTGGACAGAGACGTAGTACTGGAAGCACGTCAACAACTGCATCCTCAAACACAACTCTGCCTCTCACCACAAGTCGTGGTGGCTCTTCAGGTCGCATGGGTGCTAAGCCTTGCATAGCCTGGGCATTTTTTCAGATCGATAAAGATGACCCAACTCGTGTTATCTGTAACATTTGTCAGCAAAAGCTAAGTAGAGGCCAAAAAATACATAGTTTGAGTACTTCATGCATGAACCGGCACATGGACATGAAGCATAAGTTGCAGTGGGAAGCTCAGTGTGCTACAATGCGGCCTAGCCGGCCGGGCCAACCACCGTCTGCCATATCTTGTGCAACCGCGGCCTCTTCATCCTCTGTGACTGGGGGGACAGCAGTCACACCTGTTTTGGGGCGCAGACCTGCCACCTCTTTACCCGCAACAGCCAGAGTGATTGGCAGGACATCATTTTCTTTGGAGGTGGTAACACCAGCTGGTGTTGAGCGCTGTCCGACATCTATAGCACCACCTTTGGATGAAGGCAACCTAACATGTCCGCCTGCATCTTCCTCACAGACCGTCAGTTTGCCGGGGACACCCTTATCAACCCCGTCTAAGCACAATAGCCAGCCCTCGGTCCCTCAGATGTGGACAAGTAAAAGACCATTTCCTCCTAGCCATGAGAAAGCTAAGAGGTTGAATTTCACCATCTGCAAGCTCTTGGCTACAGAAATGCTGCCTTTCCGCCTGGTGGACACAGAGGATTTTCGAGACCTTATGTCCGTCGCAGTGCCCCAGTACCAGATGCCCAGTCGGCACTACTTCTCAAAGAAAGGTGTGTCTGTGCTCCACCAGCATGTCGCACACAACATCACCGCTTCTTTGAGAAACTCTGTGTGTGACAGGGTGCATTTCACCACAGACACTTGGACGAGTAGGCATGGACAGGGGTGTTACATGTCGCTGACTGGGCACTGGGTAACTATGGTGACAGCAGGACAAGGGGCTGCTGTCCAAGTCTTGCCGTCCCCACGAGTTGTGCGTCAATCCTCTTTATGTCAAAGTTCCTCCATTGCTTCTGCCTCCTCAACCTCCTCTCGGTCTTCCATCCTGCACCCAAAGCCTGTCTGGTCATGCCACAAGCTTTCTAATTGCGCAGAAGGGATCCTGCACACCTCCTTACTATGCTGGCAGTAGGGCTCAACGTCATCAGGCGGTTTTTACATTGAAATGTCTGGGAAATGTGAGTCACACAGCTGAGGAGTTGTGGTCAGCTCTGGAGAACCAATTTCATGAATGGTTGTCTCCACTGGACCTGAAACCAGGGAAGGCCGTGTGCGACAATGCTGCAAACCTGGGTGCGGCCCTTCGCCAGGGCAATGTCACACACGTGCCTTGTATGGCTCACGTGTTGAACCTGGTTGTCCAGCAATTTTTAGCCCACTATCCCAGACTAGATGGCCTTCTGCAGAGGGCACGGTCGCTGTGTGCTCACTTCCGCCGTTTGCATCCCGCAGCTCAGCGACTTACATCTCTACAGAAGACGTTGGGCCTGCCACTTCACCGGCTAAAATGTGATGTGCCTACCCGGTGGAATTCAACTCTGCACATGTTGCAGTGACTGTGGCAGCACCGACAAGCCCTGGTGCAATACGTTCTGACGTATAGCCTGGGCCAACGAGATTCAGAGGTGGGGCAAATCACGCTGGAGGAGTGGTCTCAGATCAGGGACCTATGCACCCTTCTGCACAGTTTTGAAATGGCGACGAAGATGTTTAGTGCTGACGATGCCATTATCAGCATGACTATTCCGGTGATTTACATGCTGGAGCACATGTTAAACAGAATTCGGAGTCAGGTGGTGGCACAAGAGGAGGTGGAGGAAGTAGAGGAGGAGGAGTTGTATGCGGAAGGGCTAACATCTGCAAGGTCCAGAAGGTCGGCAGCACCAAGGCGGCAGGCATGTGAGGGTGGGGGAGATGGTTTTACCAGGGCGCATGGTAGCAGCCAAACTAGTGAGGAAGGTGCAGGAGCCCAGGAAGAAGTGGAGGACGAACTGATGGAAGACTCATCAGATGAGGGAGACCTTGATCACATTTCTGTTGTGCGAGGTTGGGGGGAGAGGACAGAGGAAGGAAGCATGATTGTTACCTCGCCACCAACACAACAGGGACTTGGTGCTCCTGGATGCGCAACACACATGAGTGCCTTCTTGCTGCACTACCTGCAACATGACCCTCGAATTGTGAGAATTAGAAATAATCCTGACTACTGGGTTGCCACACTGTTAGATCCCCGGTACAAAAGTAAATTTGCAGAAATTATTCCTGCCATAGAAAGGGATGCACGCATGCAGGAGTATCAGCAGAGACTGTTGCAGAATCTTACATGTGCTTTTCCACAAAATACCAGTGGTGCACGTAGTGAATCTCACAGTTCCAACTTGCCAACCGTGGGACCGTCAAGTGTTCAGCACTCAAACCGTAACAGAACCACAGTATCTGCTGGTAACATCAATTTTGCGGAATCATTTCACCACTTTTTTAGCCCATCCTTTGCAAGGCCACAGGAGACAAGAAGTCTGACACATAGTCAACGCCTAGAGACGATGGTACAGGAGTATCTCCAAGTAAACATTGAAGCCACGACTGTGTCACTGGACCCTTGCTCTTTTTGGGCTTCCAATCTGGATAAATGGCCGGAGCTAGCCACTTATGCCTTGGAGATCTTGTCATGCCCCGCAGCCAGCGTTCTGTCTGAACGTGTGTTCAGCGCTGCTGGTGGTGTGCTGACAAATAAGCGCACGCGGCTCTCCACTGATAATGTAGACAGACTCACGTTCATAAAGATGAACAAATCATGGATCCGAAATGACTTTTCTACCCCTGTGTCACCCTGGGGAGAGTAAAAGCTTGATGATTGGTTAAAATCACCCTACCAAACGTTTTAAGCTTTCAAATTACTAATCATGTTTATCTGTATCTTGACTGGAAAATAATTTGGGCTTTGTAGCAGTGTGCAGCACTGATCCTATTAGGCCATCTATAATAAGCTCCACCAGATTTAAAATTAAAAATAATTTTTAGCTGCATCTAGCCCGGAAAATAATTTTGGGGCTCCGAGATGCGCAAGACACATAAGTGCCTTCTTGCTGCACTACCTGCAGCATGACCCTCATATTGTCAGAATTCGAAGTAATCATGACTATCGGGTTGCCACACTCTTAGATACCCCAAACTTTTCGATCAACCTTTTTATTTTAATAAAGACCAAAAAAATGGTCATTTTTGAAATTATAAGCATTAGCAGGTTGTTAGAAACTGAAATCAAACAGTTTTCAACTCAAAACTTTATTCTAGGTGATGTTACATTTTCACATAGGACCCCTTGTTCGAAAGGAGCTTCTGAACTCTCTCGTCCATTGAATTTGTCAGGTTTTGGATGGTTTCTGCTTCAATTGTTTTGCATGAGGACAGAATACCCTCCCAGAGCTGTTGCTTAGATGTGAACTGCCTCCCGCCATCATAGACACTCCTTTTAATGATGCTCCAAAGGTTCTGAATGGGGTAGAGGTCAGGGGAGCATGGGGGTCACACCATAAGTTTGTCCCCTTTTATGCCCATATCAGCCAGAGATGCAGATGTTTTATGTGCAGCATGAGATGGTGCATTATCATGCAGAAAAATGATCTTGCTGTGAAATACACGGTTCTTCTTCTTGAACCATGGCAGGAAGTGCTGTTTGAGAAAATCCACATACATTATGGAGTTCATCTTTAGCGCCTTCAGGGATCCTAAAGGGGCCGACAATCTCTCTCCCCATGATTCCAGCCCAAAACATTACTCCACCTCCTCCTTGTTGGCGCTGTAGCCGTGTTTGCGTGGGGTGTCCATCAACCAGCCATCCTCCACTCCATCCATCTGGACCATCGAGCGCTGCACGGCACTCATCCGTGAACAAAACAGTTTTGAAATCAGTCTTCATGTAATGTTTGGCCCACTGGAGCCGTTTCTGCTTGTGTGAAGTGGATAGAGGAGGTCGACAGGATGGCGTATGCACAGCTGCAAACCTCTGAAGGACCCTGCATCTTGTTGTTCGGGGGACGTTGGAGGCACAAGCAGCTTCAAAAACTTGTCTGCTGCTATGACAAGGCTTTTTTGCCGCTGCTCTTTCAACCTGACGTAATTGCCTGTAGGAAAGAGTCCTCAATTTGCCCTTATCAGCACGCACACGTGTGTACTGTGAATCAGCTACATACTTCTTGATTGCCAAGACACTTCATCCTGATCATCACACAATGTTGATTGTAGTCATGCCTTGACCTAAACACTCCACAATTTGTTGCTTCTCAGCAGCCGACACATCCTTTTTCTTTCCCATTTTGGCAGAAAATGTAGGCTGCTTAATAATGTGAGAGAGCCTTCTTAAGTAGTCTTGCCTTTCATTGGACACACCTGCCAAACTAATTAGCACAGGTGTCTGCAATTGCTTACAGTGATATAAAGAGCCCTGACACACATCACCATCAATGAGTTTAACTGACAAACAAACAAATTCTTCCCTTATCACTCCTAAACACTTTTTGCATAATAATTTGGAACGCGGTGTACATGTGCTTTTCCACAAAACACCAGCGGTTCACGTAGTGAATCTTACAGTTCTAACTTGCCAACCGTGGTCTGTATGGAATTGTTCAATAAAGGGCCCAAAATTAAGATAACATAGATGGGAGAGGTCTCTATGAATAGGAATTCCTAAGTATTTGATACCCTGTGAGGGCCAGGCAAAGGGAAAGTTGGACTGGATGGAATCCTATATGGATTTGGGGAGGGAGACATCGAGGGCCTCAGACTTCGCTGCATTGATTTTAAAATTTTACCATGTAACAAAGTGATCTATTTCAGCCATAACAGCATGGATGGATATATGTGATTGAGTGATATATACTAGGACATCATCAGCAAATAGAGAGCACTTGTACTCGGTGCCTCCCACCTCAATCCACCTAATATTGGGGTTATGGCGAATTGATGAGAGCAGGTGCTCCGTCACTAGGATGTATAAGAGAGGGGACAGAGGACATCCCTGCCTCGTCCCATTGGTGATTGTGAAAGGTGATGAAAATGTTCTGACGCACCCCCTGGGCCTTGGGACACCCGGAGCCGGACCCTTTTTGGTGGATGCTGGTGGTTGTAGTCTTCGTGGCGGCGACCCGGTTCCGTGGCTCAGGGCGGTCAAACCAGTGGCGGAACTATTTATGTGGTTTTGATGTTTAAATGTCCGACTACGCCACCCGTGGATTGCGGTCAGAGTGAACCGCCGCTACAGGGCAGACCGCTGAGGCTGGTGTTGTGGGTGCAGCAGAGCGTAGCATAACTCCCCACGGGAGGAGTATAGCCTCAGGGCAGTGTATGCGGAGGATGGGGGTGATGGTGCAGGGCAGCAGCAGTAACGACACGGAGTCAGTGATGCAGTCCAGGGCCTTTACTCACAGTTCTTATTATCCAGACCACGTCTGCAGGTAACGGCTGCCCACGTCGTACTGTGCTCACCAGGTGAGGGGCTCAGACAACTCCCAGATAACTTTGGAGCACTTCACAGGACCCCCTTTGTGTGTCCTTTGTCTGGCCTTTCTTACCAACACTTCTATCCGGCTGCCTCGGGCCTCCTCTTGGTAAACTTGGTGCCAGTTTCCCTGACCCTATGTGGTGCCTTCCTAGCGGGTGTAGCGAGGGGCTGCGCCACATAAAATGGCAGAGCCTCCGGTTTCTAGCTGAGGGTCGTTTCCTGCCTCCACTAGTTCGGGGACCGGTCTCCCCCTTTGGCCTGACCCCTCCACGCAGGTGGATTCGGGAGTGCGGTGGCGACTCGCCCGTCCGCACCCCTGGGATCCCTTCATTCCTCGTTCCTGGAGCCTTCTCCGCTCCTCTTCCTTCCTTCTCCCTCTTCCAGGCCTGGGCCTCTGTTACTAGGCCCGCCTCCGGAGCAGAGCTCATGCAGAGCCCCTGCTCCCTGCCACTTCTGCTCAGACTTCTCTGCACTGAACTAAGATGGTGCCCACCTTTTATACTCCCTTCTCAATGCACCCAGGAACTGCTTCCTCCCTGCTCCTGCACTACAGGGTTCCCCTTCCTCAGTGTTCCCTCCCCCCACTCCAGCCAGGGACAGGGACTGTCGTGCCCATCTCAGGGGCATATTGGTCGCCCTGCCCCACGGCAATGTGGTGTAATGCATGCAGGTGTCGGGTCCTGATCCACACTCCATCCTTACCTGAGAGTGAGATATCACACCTCTGGGTGAGGTGCAATATGTCTGTAGCAACCGAGCCCTCAGGGTGCTACAGTTCCATTTATCTTCAGCCTAGGTGACGTATTGCGATACAGGGCCGTGATTTTGGCTATAAAAGGGTCCCCTAGACCCCTACCCCAAGCTTTTTAAGAGAATCATATATGGCGTGCCAGGAGACTCTATGGAATGCTTTCTCAGCATCCAACGAGAGTATCTAATTACAAATTTTTAACTGCATCTAGCCCAGGAAATACTTTGTGCCTAGTAGCAGTGTCTGCTAGTCAGCGGATTATCCCGGCTGTTAAGCAAGCTACACCACCTGTAGTTTAGACACTTAATTTTTTCAAAGGAAATGCTTCGGGACCATGGGATACTCAGTGAAGAGCATCAGGAGGCACCCCAAGGCATAGGGGCTGGGACTGGCAGTAGGATGCCTTGCGGTGGACAGCCGAGCTCGATCCTTATAAAAGCTTTTTAACTGCAGCAGCTTTAGTGGACGCTACTGGAGCTGGAATTACGCGGCTGCTGGCATGAGACTTGCCCTCCAATAGATCCTTGTAAATGGATTTAAAGTGTATTCATTCAAATTAGAGAGACAATTTAAATTAAAAAGCTTAGAGCTGCCTCCACCACAGGGGGGCTCGCTCGACCCACCAGCGGACAGGCACCAGTATTGGGAGAGGGGGGCTGGCCATCAGGGTTCACCGCGGCTCTGGCACAAACCCGGCGACACGGAGGTGGCACGGGCAGGAGCGGACTGGCCGTGTCGGCTTCTCACTTTTTGGATTTTAGAAGGGCATGACATGCCTATATCTGTGTCTCCCCCTCCTTTTACTCCTCCACCTCTTTTATTTTCGCATGACTATATGTACTTGTCACTTTTCCATGTGTTAGTTGTGTCTTCTGAGCAGTTTGTCAGCTTTTGGACACCTTTGAAGGTGTTTTCTATGTGTTTCTATGTGTTTTTGTTTGCCTGCCATTGGTTTTAACGGTGTTCGAAGGTGTTCGACGAACAGTTCGACGAACAGTTCGGCGAACACACGGGTGTTCGACGAACCGAACCGAACTCGAACACTACGGGGGTGGCTCAACACTAACAATGACGTCACCACTTGAGCAGGAGAATTCTCCCACGCTGGGACGGCATTGAGATGGCAGGCTGGATGGTAACAGAATGCTGCCATCCAGCTTGTCATCCTTCTGAGACATTGACCGCGCTCTGCAGTGTCTCTGAAGGATGACAAGCTGGATGGCAGCGTTCTGTTATGATCCAGCCTGCCATCTCAATGCCATCACAGCATGGGAGAATTCTCCTTCTCAAGCGGGGACATCATTTGCCGGCACCGCATGCGCAGGAGAATTCTCCCACGCTGTGAGTGACGTGCATGAGGTGAGCTGAGTTCATTTGACATGAACTCGGCTCATCTGGATGTCGTCACAGCCAGACACTAAGGAGCTTCACTGAGGAGCTTCTCAGTGTCTGCGGCATGGCAAGTTGGATGGCAGTGTTCTGCTGCCATTCAGCCTGTCATGTCAATGTAGCAGAGCTGAAGCCGTCCTGGGAACCATGGAAAGGTAAGGATGAGGTTGGTTTATTATTTTACTTTTATTGCAGGAGATCGTTGGCTTCAGCTGGAATGGGCGATATTTAGAGTTTAATTTAGAACATTAAAGAATTGTGTCTTTATTTTGATTAAAGGACTTTTTTCTTGGTGTTTGTGTTTTTTTTTAACTTTTACTATGGGGTTAGTAATGGGGGTGTCTTATAGACGCCCCTCCATTACTAACCTGGGCTTGATGTCAGCTGGCATTATAAGCTGACATCAACCCCAGCCCTATTAACCCACTGCCACCGCTATAGGGTAGTGGGAAGAGCGAGGCTAAGTGCCAGAATTGGCGCATCCTATGGATGCGCCATTTATGGGGAGGCTGACGGCTGGTGTTTCTAGCCTGGGAGGGGGCCAATATTCATGGCACCCTTCCTGGTCTATTAATATCAACCCCCAGCTGTCTGCCTAGCCTTTGCTAGCTATTAAAATAGGGGGGACCCTACATCATTTTTTTGGGGGGTCCCCCATTTTAATAGCTAGTAAAGGCTATGTATTCAGCTGGTGGCTGATATTAGTAGCCTGGGAAGCTCCGTGGGTATTACCCCCTTCCCAGGCTTCAAACATCTGCCCCAGCCATCTGCTTAACCTCCGCTAGAGACTAAAATTACGGGGAACCCCACGCTAATTTTTTTTTTAATAAATCCTTTATTTTAACACTAAATGACAAGTACAGTAACCAACACTGTCACTGTACTTATTATATACAGTACAGACCAAAAGTTTGGACACACCTCCTCATTTAAAGATTTTCCTGAAATTTCATGACTATGAAAATTGAACATTTACACTGAAGGCATCAAAGCTATGAATTAACACATGTGGAATTATATACTTAACAAAAAAGTGTGAAACAACTGAAAATATGTCTTATATTCTAGGTTCTTCTAAGTAGCCACCTTTTGCTTTGATGACTGCTTTGCACACTCTTGGCATTCTCTTGATGAGCTTCAAGAGGTAGTCACCGGAAATGGTTTTCACTTCACCATGGCGGTGTCATTACAGTGAGTGGCAGACAATCCCTGCATGATTGGTGTTCTAAATAGTGCCAAACATGCAGGGAGGGGGCCCCAGCTCCCGCCCGAGCATCTCGAATGTCCTCGGCGAGCTCCGAGCATCTCGAGTACTGAGATGCTCGGGCGAGTACCGAGCAGTGGCGAGCATGCTCGCTCATCACTATAGATGATCTGTCAGCTATACTCTGTGATGTAGAGTAAAGAGAATATGTCATCTTCCTTGTGTAGTGTAGTACAGTATATAAAGGATCTGTCAGCAGCTATCCTGTGTGGTACAATACATAGTGGAACTCCTTTTTACGCTACAATGAGTATTTTATTTAATAAGCAATACTAAATCATCCTTATGACATTCTGTCTTCTAATCAGACCTTCATTAGATACTATGATTAATGGAGAACAATGAAAGAAAGAGAAAACAAAAAGACATGTGTCGGATGATGAACATAAAACAGCAATATATAATGTTCTTACAATTAGTAGACATAGGGAATAAAAGATATAAAAGTTTCTCTCCTGTCATCATTAACAAAATAACATTGTTCTCAAGAACAGACAAGATAACAATGTAAAAGCATAGAAATCGATGACATATGAGCCATACACCACCTACTCTCTGATGGTATTCACAGCAATTGTGCATATTACCTAAATTGTATTACAGTGTTGTGGCACTGTAATTTTGCTTAAGTGATTGATAGATTTTTATGCTTTTTCAATAGTTACCTTGTCTATTCCTGAGAACAAGCACAATTTGTTAATTCTGACAGCAGAGACTCTCCTTAATGCAATATTTTCAGAATACCTTCAGTACATAATGTATATTTATACAGTACAGACCAAAAGTTTGGACACACCTTCTCATTTAAAGATTTTTCTGTATTTTCATGACTATGAAAATTGTACATTCACACTGAAGGCATCAAAACTATGAATTAACACATGTGGAATTATATACTTGACAAAAAAGTGTGAAACAACTGAAAATATGTCTCATATTCTAGGTTCTTCAAAGTAGCCACCTTTTGCTTTGATGACTGCTTTGCACACTCTTGGCATTCTCTTGATGAGCTTCAAGAGGTAGTCACCGGAAATGGTTTTCACTTCACAGGTGTGCCCTGTCAGGTTTAATAAGTGGGATTTCTTGCCTTATAAATGGGGTTGGGACCATCAGTTGTGTCGTGCAGAAGTCTGGTGGATACACAGCTGATAGTCCTACTAAATAGACTGTTAGAATTTGTATTATGGCAAGAAAAAATGAGCTAAGTAAAGAAAAATGAGTGGCCATCATTACTTTAAGAAATGAAGGTCAGTCAGTGCGAAAAATTGGGAAAACTTTGAAAGTGTCCCCAAGTGCAGTTGCAAAAACCATCAAGCGCTACAAAGAAACTGGCTCACATGAGGACCACCACAGGAAAGGAAGACCAAGAGTCACCTCTGCTTCTGAGGATAAGTTTATCTGAGTCACCAGCCTCAGAAATCGCAGGTTAACAGCAGCTCAGATTAGAGAACAGGTCAATGCCACACAGAGTTCTAGGAGCAGACACATCTCTTCAACAACTGTTAATAGGAGACTTTGTGCAGCATGCCTTCATGGTAAAATAGCTGCTAGGAAACCACTGCTAAGGACAGGCAACAAGCAGAAGAGACTTGTTTGGGCTAAAGAACACAAGGAATAGACATTAGACTAGTGAAAATCTGTGCTTTGGTCTGATGAGTCCAAATTTGAGATCTTTGGTTCCAACCACCGTGTCTTTGAGCGACGCATAAAAGGTGAACGGATGGACTCTACATGCCTGGTTCCCACCGTGAAGCATGGAGGAAGAGGTGTGATGGTGTGCGGGTGCTTTGCTAGTGACACTGTTGGGGATTTATTCAAAATTGAAGGCATACTGAACCAGCATGGCTACCACAGCATCTTGCAGCGGCATGCTATTCCATCCGATTTGCGTTTAGTTGGACCATCATTTATTTTTCAACAGGACAATGACCCCAAACACACCTCCAGGTTGTGTAAGGGCTATTTGACCAAGAAGGAGAGTTATGGGGTGCTACGCCAGATGACCTGGCCTCCACAGTCACCAGACCTGAACCCAATCGAGATGGTTTGGGGTGAGCTGCACCGCAGAGTGAAGGCAAAAGGGCCAACAAGTGCTAAGCATCTCTGGGAACTCCTTCAAGATTGTTGGAAGACCATTTCCAGTGACTACCTCTTGAAGCTCATCAAGAGAATGCCAAGAGTGTGCAAAGCAGTCATCAAAGCAAAAGGTGGCTACTTTGAAGAACCTAGAATATAAGACATATTTTCAGTTGCTTCATACTTTTTGTTAAGTATGTAATTCAACATGTGTTAATTCATAGTTTTCATGCCTTCAATGTGAATGTACAATTTTCATAGTCATGAAAATACAGAAAAATCTATAAATGAGAAGGTGTGTCTAAACTCTTGGTCTGTACTGTATACTGCTCAAAAGGAAGCTTAGAAATTGCTGGGACAGTCTAAAGGCACCTTTGTTCCCCAATTATTTTTGATCAGCAAAGTTGAAATTCGCATTTTAAAGGGAATTATACATTTTTCTTAATAAAGTATATTGTATTTTATGAAATGCTTGCAGTACCATTTTTGTTCTATTTAATAACTTTGTGTTTTATATCATGCAACAGTATTAGCGTGTTTTACCACACAACTAGTGGTTCTGAATAATTTCTATAAAACTGCTTGGTGGGCCAGAAGAATGATACATTCTGGCCGGCAAAAGGTGCTGCATAGTGTTGAGCAAGCATGCTCGACACTGCTCGGTACTCGCCCGAGCATCTCGCTAGTCGGGATGTTCGGCGAGCACCAAGCATTTCCGGGTTACTTGGGCGGGAGATCAGGTCTCCGCCCTGCACGTTTGGCTCTCTTTACAGAGCCAATGAACATGCCGGTATTGACAGCCAGTCACTGTAATGCCGCAGCCATGTTGTTTGTGGGCATTACAGTGATTGGCTGGCCGCATAGCGTCTCCTCAAGAATTTAAAACCGGGTGCCGCCATCTTGGACACAGTTGCCTGGGGACAGACAGTGTAGGGAGAGTGCTGATGAGTTAGGGAGAGATGTATAGTGCGAAATAGTTAGTGTATGGTCTCTAAAGGCTGCCAAATCAAACAAATAGTCCTTCCCAGGACTAATATCCATCCCAGATATCAGGCAGGCAGGCAGGCAGGCTGCAGTGGATATACCAAAAAACAGTGCATTACAGTCCTGTGTGGTCCTGCTGGTCAAATTGCTAGACTTATCCCCCGGTCTCAGGGGCCAGCAAAAATCCTTTTTTTTTATCTAAATCCTGTATTTTTTTTTTCCTCAGTCAGACTGTACAAATACGCTTCTTATTAATCTTTTGGTACTCCACCCCCCCAAAAAAAAAATTGAGTGTGTCTGTGACTGTTCAGACACCAATATATCTGTTTAGAAGATTCTGGTGTAGGACACAACTATAACTGTGGTTTTGAATGAAAACACGCGAAATAGAGTACAAATGACATAAAAACATTGAAGTTTATTAGTCGATTACAAATATATAAAAGTGATAATACACAATATATAAACAAATATAGTTATGCAGACAATGGGTGAATCTTGGATCACAGGATGAAAAAAAGGGGAAATGGCCCCCCTAACATCTTCAGAGTCTCCCATTTATAAATTGCATTGGTCCAAGTAAATTCCGTACAGGGAGAAATCAGATGGGAGAGAGGAGACCAGAGGAACAAGTAGAGAAAGAAAAGACATAGAAGACAGTGGAGTCACAGAGAGCTCATAAAGTCATGATCAGGTCCTTGGTGGATGTCCTTTGTTTGCCCCTCTGTGCTCTATTTGTCTTTGTCTACCAGTCTACCCGGTGAGTGCCCTGACTCATTTTTTACTCCGACTTTGTGGTGTTGCATGTAGGTGGTACTCTATCCCTCACACTTGGTCATGACTGTATGAGCTCTCTGTGACTCCACTGTCTTCTATGTCTTTTCTTTCTCTACTTGTTCCTCTGGTCTCCTCTCTCCCATCTGATTTCTCCCTGTACGGAATTTACTTGCACCAATGCAATTTATAAATGGGAGACTCTGAAGATCCAAGATTCACCCATTATCTGCGTAACTATATTTGTTTATATATTGTGTATTATCACTTTTATATATTTGTAATCGACTAATAAACTTCAATGTTTTTATGCCATTTGTACTCTATTTCACGTGTTTTCATTCCATTCCCTGAGTAGGCAATGCTTTGCTCACGATCATGAGTGGTGAACTGGTTTGTGTCGTCACCACTGATTCATGAGTCTCTTGATATGTTGGCCCAAGTGTTTCCTGTAACTGTGGTTTTGCAGTTCCACGGTTCAAATCTCAGTATTATCCAGCTTTTGGCCTTTTTCCCGTAAAAAAAAAAAAATGTGTCTCCCTGACGGTTCAGACACAAATATATCTGTTTAAAAGATTCTTGTGTAGGCCAGATAACTAGAACTTTGGTTTTGCAGTTCCATGGTTCAAATCTCTGTAATATCCAGTGTTTGGCCATTTTTCTGTAAAAAATAGCAGTAATAGTGTCTCCCTGACTGTTCAGACACAAATATATCTGTTTAAAAGATTCTGTTTAGGCCAGATAACTAGAACTTTGGATTTGCAGTTCCACGGTTCAAATCTCTGTATTATCCAGCTTTTGGCCTTTTTTCAGTAAAAAAAAACAGTAATAGTGTCTCCCTGATGTTCAGACACAAATATATCTGTTTAAAAGATTCTGTTGTAGGCCAGATAACTAGAATGTTGGTTTTGCAGTTCCACGGTTCAAATCGCAGTATTACTCAGCTTTTGGCCTTTTTTCCGTAAGTAGAAAAAAAAAGTGTCTCCCTTACTGTTCAGACAGAAATATATCTGTTTAAAAGATTCTGTTGTAGGCCAGATAACTAGAACGTTGGTTTTGCAGTTCCACGGTTCAAATCTCAGTATTATTTAGCTTTTGGCCTTTTTTCCGTAAAAAACTCAGTAATAGTGTCTCCCTGACTATTCAGACACAAATGTACATGTTTAAAAGATTCTGTTTTAGGCCAGATAACTAGAACTTTGGTTTTGCAGTTTCACGGTTCAAATCTCTGTGTTATCCAGCTTTTGGTCTTTTTTCCGCAAAAAAAAACAGTAATACTATCTCCCTGACTGTTCAGACACAAATATATCTGTTTAAAATATTCTGGTGTATGCCAGATATCTAGAACTTTGGTTTTTCAGTTCCATGGTTCAAAACACTGAATTATCCAGCATTTGGCCTTTTTTCATAAAAAAAAGCAGTAATAGTGTCTGCCTGATTTTCAGACACAAATATATCTGTTTAAAAGATTCTGGTGTAGGCCAGATAACTAGAACGTTAGTTTTGCAGTTCCACGGTTCAAATCTCAGTATTATTTAGCTTTTGGCCTTTTTTCCGTAAAAAAAACCAGTAATAGTGTCTCCCTGACTGTTCAGACACAAATATATCTGTTTAAAATATTCTGGTGTATGCCAGATATCTAGAACTTTGGTTTTTCAGTTCCATGGTTCAAAACACTGAATTATCCAGCGTTTGGCCTTTTTTCATAAAAAAAAGCAGTAATATTGTCTGCCTGATTTTCAGACACAAATATATCTGTTTAAAAGATTCTGGTGTAGGCCAGATAACTAGAACGTTAGTTTTGCATTTTCACGGTTCAAATCTCAGTATTATTTAGCTTTTGGCCTTTTTTGCGTAAAAAAAAACAGTAATAGTGTCTCCCTGACTGTTCAGACACAAATATGTCTGTTTAAAAGATACTGGTGTAGGCCAGATAACTAGAACTTTGGTTTTCCAGTTTCACGATTCAAATCTCTGTGTTATCCAGCTTTTGTCCTTTTTTTCCGTAAAAAAAACAGTAATAGTGTCTCTCTGACTGTTCAGACAGAAATATATCTGTTTAAAAGATTCTGTTGTAGGCCAGATAACTAGAACGTTGGTTTTGCAGTTCCACGGTTCAAATCTCAGTATTATTTAGCTTTTGGCCTTTCTTCCGTAAAAAACTCAGTAATAGTGTCTCCCTGACTATTCAGACACAAATTTACATGTTTAGAAAATTCTGTTTTAGGCCAGATAACTAGAACTTTGGTTTTGCAGTTTCACGGTTCAAATCTCTGTGTTATCCAGCTTTTGGTCTTTTTTCCACAAAAAAAACAGTAATACTATCTCTCTGACTGTTCAGACACAAATATATCTGTTTAAAATATTCTGGTGTATGCCAGATATCTAGAACTTTGGTTTTTCAGTTCCATGGTTCGAAACACTGAATTATCCAGCGTTTGGCCTTTTTTCATAAAAAAAAGCAGTAATAGTGTCTGCCTGATTTTCAGACACAAATATATCTGTTTAAAAGATTCTGGTGTAAACCAGATAACTAGAACGTTAGTTTTGCAGCTCCACGGTTCAAATCTCAGTATTATTTAGCTTTTGGCCTTTTTTCCGTAAAAAAAAAACAGTAATAGTGTCTCCCTGACTGTTCAGACACAAATATGTCTGTTTAAAAGATACTGGTGCAGTCCAGATAACTAGAACTTTGGTTTTGCAGTTTCAAGATTCAAATCTCTGTGTTATCCAGCTTTTGTCCTTTTTTTCCGTAAAAAAAAACAGTAATAGTGTCTCCCTGACTGTTCTGACACAAATATATCTGTTTAAATTATTCTGGTGTAGGCCAGATATCTAGAACTTTGGTTTTGCAGTTCCATGGTTCAAAACACTGAATTATCCAGCGTTTGGCCTTTTTCCGTAAAAAAAAACAGTAAAAGTGTCTGCCTGTTGTTCAGACACAAATATATCTGTTTAAAAGATTCTGTTGTAGGCCAGATAACTAGAACTTTGGTTTTGCAGTACCATGGTTCAAATCTCAGTATTATTTAGCTTTTGGCCTTTTTTCCGTAAAAAAAAACAGTAATAGTGTCTCCCTGACTGTTCAGACACAAATATATCTGTTTAAAATATTCTGGTGTAGGACAGATAACTAGAATATTGGTTTTGCAGTTCCACGGTTCAAATCTCAGTATTATTCAGCTTTTGCCCTTTTTTCCGTAAAAAAAAAAACAGTAATAGTGTCTCCCTGACTGTTCAGACACAAATACAGGTATATGAAAAAGTTTTGGCACCCCTATTAATCTTAAGCTTATTGTTTTATAAAAAATTTGTGTTTTTGCAACAGCTATTTCAGTTTGATATATGTAATAACTGTTTGAGACAGTAATGTTTCTGCCTTGAAATGAGGTTTATTGTACTAACAGAAAATGTGCAATCTGCATTCAAACAAAAGTTGACAGGTGCATAAGTATGGGCACCTCACCAGAAAAGTGACATTAATATTTAGTAGATCCTCCTTTTGCAAAAATAACAGCCTCTAGTCGCTTCCTGTAGCTTTTAATGAGTTCCTGTATCCTGGATGAAGTTATTTTGACCATTCCTCTTTACAAAACAATTCCAGTTCAGTTAAGTTTGATGGTCGCCGAGCATGGACAGCCCTCTTCAAATGATCCCACAGATGTTCAATGATATTCAGGTCTGGGGACTGGGAAGGCCATTCCAGAACATTGTAATTAATTCTCTGCATGAATGCCTGAGTAGATTTGGAGCGGTGTTTTGGATCATTATCTTGCTGAAATATCCATCCCCTGCGTAACTTCAACTTTATCACTGATTCTTGAACATTATTGTCAAGAATCTGCTGATACTGAGTGGAATCCATGCATCCCTCAACTTTAACAAGATTCCTGGTGCCGGCATTGGCCACACAGCTCCAAGGCATGATGGAACCTCCACCAAATTTTACTGTGGGTAGCAAGTGTTTTTCTTGGAATGCTGTGTTTTTTTGACGCCATGCATAACTCCTATTTGTATGACCAAACAACTCAACATTCGTTTCATCAGTCCACATGACCTTCTTCCAAAATGAAATTGGCTTCTCCAAATGTGCTTTTGCATACAGTACAGACGAAAAGTTTGGACACACCTTCTCATTTAAAGATTTTTCTGTATTTTCATGACTATGAAAATTGTACATTCACACTGAAGGCATCAAAACTATGAATTAACACATGTGGAATTATATACTTAACAAAAAAGTGTGAAACAACTGAAAATATGTCTTATATTCTAGGTTCTTCAAAGTAGCCACCTTTTGCTTTGATGACTGCTTTGCACACTCCTGGCATTCTCTTGATGAGCTTCAAGAGGTAGTCACTGGAAATGGTCTTCCAACAATCTTGACGGAGTTCCCAGAGATGCTTAGCACTTGTTGACCCTTTTGCCTTCACTCTGCGGTCCAGCTCACCCCAAACCATCTCGATTGGGTTCAGGTCGGGTGACTGTGGAGGCCAGGTCATCTGGCGTAGCACCCCATCACTCTCCTTCTTGGTCAAATAGCCCTTACACAGTCTGGAGGTGTGTTTGGGGTCATTGTCCTGTTGAAAAATAAATGATGGTCCAACTAAACGCAAACCGGATGGAATAGCATGCCGCTGCAAGATGCTGTGGTAGCCATGCTGGTTCAGTATGCCTTCAATTATGAATAAATCCCCAACCGTGTCACCAGCAAAGCACCCCCACACCATCACACCTCCTCCTCCATGCTTCACGGTGGGAACCAGGCATGTAGAGTCCATCCGTTCACCTTTTCTGCGTCGCAGAAAGACACGGTGGTTGGAACCAAAGATCTCAAATTTGGACTCATCAGACCAAAGCACAGATTTCCACTGGTCTAATGTCCATTCCTTGTGTTCTTTAGCCCAAACAAGTCTCTTCTGCTTGTTGTCTGTCCTTAGCAGTGGTTTTCTAGCAGCTATTTTACCATGAAGGCCTGCTGCACAAAGTCTCCTCTTAACAGTTGTTGAAGAGATGTGTCTGCTGCTAGAACTCTGTGTGGCATTGACCTGGTCTCTAATCTGAGCTGCTGTTAACCTGCGATTTCTGAGGCTGGTGACTCAGATAAACTTATCCTCAGAAGCAGAGGTGACTCTTGGTTTTCCTTTCCTGGGGCGGTCCTCATGTGAGCCCGTTTCTTTGCAGCGCTTGATGGTTTTTGCAACTGTACTTGGGGACACTTTCAAAGTTTTCCCAATTTTTCGCACTGGCTGACCTTCATTTCTTAAAGTAATGATGGCCACTCGTTTTTCTTTACTTAGCTGCTTTTTTCTTGCCATAATACAAATTCTAACAGTCTATTCAGTAGGACTATCAGCTGTGTATCCACCAGGCTTCTGCACAACACAACTGATGTTCCCAACTCCATTTATAAGGCAAGAAATCCCACTTATTAAACCTGACAGGGCACACCTGTGAAGTGAAAACCATTTCCGGTGACTACCTCTTGAAGCTCATCAAGAGAATGCCAAGAGTGTGCAAAGCGGTCATCAAAGCAAAAGGTGGCTACTATGAAGAACCTAGAATATAAGACATATTTTCAGTTGTTTCACACTTTTTTATTAAGTATATAATTCCACATGTGTTAATTCATAGTTTTGATGCCTTCAGTGTGAATGTACAATTTTCATAGTCATGAAAATACAGAAAAATCTTTAAATGAGAAGGTGTGTCCAAACTTTTGGTCTATACTGTACCTCAGCCGACTCTGTTTGTGGCGTGCTTGCAGAAACGGCTTCTTTTGCATCACTCTCCCATACAGCTTCTCCATGTGCAAAGTGCGTTGTATAGTTGACCGATGCACAGTGACACCATCTGCAGCAAGTTGATGCTGCAGCTCTCTGGAGGTGGTCTGAGGATTGTCCTTGACTGATCTCACCATTCTTCTTCTCTGCCTTTCTGATGTTTTTCTTGGCCTGCCACTTCTGGCCTTAACAAGAACTGTTCCTGTGTTCTTCCATTTCCTTACTATGTTCCTCACAGTGGAAACTGACAGGTTAAATCTCTGAGACAGCTTTTTGTATCCTTCCCCTGAACAACTATGTTGAATAATCTTTGTTTTCAGATCATTTGACAGTTGTTTTGAGGAGTAAATGATGCCACTCTTCAGAGGAGATTCAAACAGGAGAACAACTTGCAAGTGGCCACTTTAAGAAGCTTTGTTCATGATTGCATACACCTGGCTCTGAAGTTCAAAGCTCAATGAGGTTACAAAACCAAAAAAAGTGCTTTAGTAAGTCAGTAAAAAGTAGGTAGGAGTATTTAAAGCAAGAAAATGATAAAGGTGCCCATACTTAAGCACCTGTCAAATTTTGTTTGAATACATAATGCACATTTTCTGTTAGTACAATAAACCTCATTTCAAGGCAGAAACATTACTGTGTCCAACAGTTATTACATACATTAAACTGAAATAGCTGTTGCAAAAACACCAATTTTTATAAAACATTAAGCTTAAGATTAATAGGGGTGCCCAAAATTTTTCATATAACTGTATATCTGTTTAAAATATTCTGATGTAGGCCAAAAAACTAGAACTTTGATTTTGCAGTTCCACCGTTCAAATGTCTGTATTATCAAGCTTTTGGCATTTTTTTCGTAAAAAAAAACAGTAATAGTGTCTCCCTGACTGTTCAGACACAAATATATCTGTTTTAAAGATTCTGATGTAGGCCAGAAAACTAGAACTTTGATTTTGCAGTTCCACAGTTCAAATCTCAGTATTATCCAGCTTTTGGTTTTTTTCCGTAAAAAAAGCAGTAATAGTGTTTCCCTGACTGTTCAGACACAAATATATCTGTTTAAAAGATTCTGTTGTAGGCCAGATAACTAGAACTTTGGTTTTGCAGTTTCACAGTTCAAATCGCAGTATTATCCAGCTTTTGGCCTTTTTTCCATAAAAAAAAACAGTAATAGTGTTTCCCTGACTGTTCAGACACAAATATATCAGTTTAACAGATTCTGTTGTAGGCCAGATAACTAGAACTTTGGTTTTGCAGTTTCACGGTTCAAATCTCAGTATTATCCAGCTTTTGGCCTTTTTTCTGTAAAAAAAAAACAGTATTAGTGTCTCCCTGACTGTTCAGACACAAATATATCTGTTTAAAAGATTCTTGTGTAGGCCAGATAACTAGAACTTTGGTTTTTCAGTTCCATGGTTCAAATCTCTGCATTATCCAGCGTTTGACCTTTTTTCTGTAAAAAAAAAAGTAGTAATAGTGTCTCCCTGACTGTTCAGACACAAATATATCTGTTTAAAAGATGCTGGTGTAGGACAGATAACTAGAAAATTATTTTTGCAGTTCCATGGTTCAAATCACAGTGTTATTCAGCTTTTGGCCTTTTTTCCGTAAAAAAAAAAAAATAGTGTCTACCTAAATGTTCAGACACAAATAAATCTGTTTAAAGTATTCTGGTGTAGGCCAGATAACTAGAACTTTGATTTTGCAGTTACACGGTTCAGATCTCTGTATTATCCAGCTTTTGGCCTTTTTTCCGTAAAAAAAACAGTAATAGTGTCTCCCTGACTGTTCAGACACAAATATATCTGTTTAAAATATACTGGTGTAGGCTTGATAGCTAGTGCTTTGGTTTTGCAGTTCCACGTTCAAATCTCTGTATTATCCAGCTTTTGGCCTATTTTCTGTAAAAAAAACAGTAATAGTGTCTCACTGTCTGTTCAGACAGAAATATATCTGTTTAGAATATTCTCTTGTAGGCCAGATAACTAGAACTTTGATTTTGCAGTTCCATGGTTCAAATCTCAGTGTCATCCAGCTATTGGCCTTTTTTCGTAAAAGAAAACAGTGACCTTGTCTCCCAGACTGTTCAGACAGAAATATATCTGTATAAAAGATTCTGGTGTAGGCCAGATAAATAGAACTTTGGTTTTGCAGTTCCACGGTTCAAATCTCTCTAATATCCGGCTTTTGGCTTTTTTTTCTGTAAAAAAAACAGTAATAGTGTGTCCCTGACTGATCAGACACAAATATATCTGTTTAAGAGATTCTGGTGTAGGCCATATAACTGGAACTTTGGTTTTGCAGTTCCACGGTTCAAATCTCAGTATTATTTAGCTTTTGGCCTTTTTTGCGTAAAAAAAAACAGTAACAGTGTCTCCCTGTCTGTTCAGACAGAAAAATATCTGTTTAAAATATTCTGGTATAGGACAGAAAACTAGAAAATTGGATTTGCAGTTCCACAGTCCAAATCTCAGTATTATTCAGCTTTTGGCCTTTTTTCCGTAAAAAAAAAATAAAAATAGTGTCTCCCTGACTGTTCAGACAGAAATATATCTGTTTAAAAGATTCTGGTGTAGGCCAGATAACTAGAACGTTGGTTTTGCAGTTCCACGGTTCAAATCTCTGCATTATCCAGCTTTATGCCTTTTTTCTGTAAAAAAAACAGTAATAGTGTTTGTTAGGCATCGGTCTGGGAATGGATTTGAAATGGGTCCAGGACCTTCTGTTGTCTCCCATTGCAGGCCAGCCAGGGCTGATACTGCTCAGCATTGTTGTCAGTCCCAACGCCTAGCTGTTCCACGAGCCCTGCAGATTGTCTCTTAGGCCTTTGTGCCCAGCAGTGATAAGCATAGGCTGCAGAGGGAGACAGGGTCCGTGGAGACTAAGTCCAGGATTCGCCGCACTGAGCATGTCCGTGACCTGGTGGATCATGATTGGTGGGTTGGCACCAACCTGACTCGGTGACCTGGCACTCCCTGATTGGTTTACGGGTAACGTCACCAATAGCGCGTCGCTGGGCAGGGCTTAGTCTTTAAAAGGCCCGCCCACAAACATGGCGGCGCGCTCAGATCATTTGAGCTAGCTGTTTGGTGTGCACGCTTACTCTGGGCTCAAAGAGCCATAGCTTTAGTTAGGCAGGACGGGCTCAAAGAGCCATAGCTTTAGCTAGGCAGGCCGGGCTCAAAGAGCCATAGCTTTAGTAGGCAGGTAGCTTTGCCTCGCTGACTGGCTCTAACCAGGGGGGTTTGCCTTACACCCCGAGCCACCTGTGAGCTAAATAGAGCTGGTTTGCTCAGTCCGGTAGCACGCCTGCTGAGTGCTCGATTACCCGCACGCTAGTGCCGTCTCCTATAGCATAGCGCCTGTACCGAAGACAGGGCTACTGCTCATAGTCCGGTCACACGTCTCCCTGCGGTTCTTGGAGATTGTGTGAACCGCTTTAGCACCAATCCCCATAGCGTAGCGCCTGTATCAAAGACAGGGCTACTGCTGTTCCCACGGACGCACGTCTCCCTGGGGTTCTTGGAGATTGTGCGTACACAAATATATCTGTTTAAAAGATTCTGGTCTAGGCCAGATAACTAGAACTTTGGTTTTTCAGTTCCACGATTCAAATCTCTGTGATATCCAGCTTTTGGCTTTTTTTCCGTAAAAAAAAACAGTAATAGTGTCTTTCTGACTGTTCAGACACAAATATATCTGTTTAAAAGATTCTGGTCTAGGCCAGATAACTAGAACTTTGGTTTTTCAGTTCCACGAATCAAATCTGTATATTATCCAGCTTTTGGCCTTTTTTTCGTAAAAAAAACAGTAATAGTGTCTCTCTGACTGTTCAGACACAAATATATCTGTTTAAAAGATTCTGGTGTAGACCAGGAAGCTAGAATTTTGATTTTGCAGTTCCACGGTTCAAATCTCTGTATTATCCAGCTTTTGACTTTTTTTTCGTAAAAAAATAACAGTAATAGTGTCTCCTGACTGTTCAGACACAAATTCATCTGTTTAAAAGATTCTGATGTAGGCCAGATAATGAGAACTTTGATTTTGCAGTTCCATGGTTCAAATCTCTGTATTATCCAGCTTTTGGCCCTTTTTCCGTAAAAAAAAGAAGTAATAGTGTCTCCCTGACTGTTCAGACAGAACTCTATCTGTTTAAAAGATTCTGTTGTAGGCCAGATAACTAGTACTTTGGTTTTGCAGTTCCACCGTTCAAATCTCAGTATTATCCAGCTTTTGACATTTTTTCAGTAAAAAAAAAACAGTAATAGTGTCTCCGTGACAGCTCAGACACAAACATATCTGTTTAAGAGATTCTGGTGAAGTACAGATAACTTTAAAATTGGTTTTGCAGTTCCAGGGTTCAAATCTCAGTATTATTCAGCTTTTGGCCTTTTTTCTGTAAAAAAAAAAATAAAATAGTGTGTACCTGACTGTTCAGACAGAAATATATCTGTTTAAAAGATTCTGGTGTAGGCCAGATAACTTGAACTTTGGTTTTGCAGTTCCACCGTTCAAATCTCTGTATTATCCAGTTTTTGGCCTTTTTCACGTAAAAAAATCAGAAATAGTGTCTCCCTGACAGTTCAGACACAAATATATCTGTTTAAGAGATTCTAATGATGTACAGATAACTTTAAAATTGGTTTTGCAGTTCCACGGTTCAAATCTCTGTATTATCCAGCTTTCGGCCTTTTTTCCGTAAAAAAACAGTAATAGTGTCTCCCTGACTGTTCAGACACAAATATTTCTGTTTAAAAGATTCTGATGAATGCCAGATAACTAGATCTTTGGTTTTGCTGTTCCACTGTTCAAATCTCTGTATTATCCAGCTTTTGGCCTTTTTTCCATAAAAAAAAAAAAAATAGTGTCTGCCTGACTGTTCAGACAGAAATATATCTGTTTAAAAGATTCTGTTGTAGGCCAGATAACTAGAAGTTTGGTTTTGCAGTTCCACGGTTCAAATCTCTGTATTATCCAGCTTTTGGCATTTTTTACGTAATAATAAACAGTAATAGTGTCTCCCTGACTGATCAGACACAAATATATCTGTTTAAGAGATTCTGATGATGTACAGATAACTTTAAAATTAGTTTTGCAGTTCCACGGTTCAAATCTCTGTATTATCCAGCTTTCGGCCTTTTTTCCATAAAAAAAACAGTAATAGTGTCTCCCTGACTGTTCAGACAGGAATATATCTTTTTAAAAGATCCTGTTGTAGGCCAGATAACTAGAACTTTGGATTGCATTTCCACAGTTAAAATCTCTTTATTATCCAGCTTTTGGCCTTTTTTCCATAAAAAAATACAGCAATAGTGTCTCCCTGACTGTTCAGACACAAATATATCTGTTTAAAAGTATCTGATGTAGGCCAGATAACTAGAACTTTGAATTTGCAGTTCCACGGTTCAAATCTCAGTATTATCCAGCTATTGGCCTTTTTTCGATAAAAGAAAACAGTTTTAGTGTCTCCCTGACTGTTCAGACACAAACATATCTGTTTAAAAGTGTCTGATGTAGGCCAGATAACTAGAACTTCGATTTTGCAGTTCTACGGTTCAAATCTCAGTATTATCCAGCTATTGACCTTTTTCCATAAAAGAAAACAGTAATAGTGTCTCCCTGACTGTTAAGACAGAAATATATCTGTTTAAAAGATTGTTATGTAGGCCAGATAGCTAGAACTTTGGTTTTGCAGTTCCATGGTTCAAATCTCAGTATTATTCAGCTTTTAGCCTTTTTTTCTCTAAAAAAAACAGTAATAGTGTCTCCCTGACTGTTGAGGCCCAAGTATATCTGTTTAAAAAATTATGATGTAGGCCAGATAACTAGAACTTTGATTTTGCAGTTCCACGGTTCAAACCTCAGTATTATCCAGCTTTTGGACTTTTTGCCGTAAAAAAAACAGTAATAGTGTCTCCCTGATGTTCAGACACAAATATATCTGTTTAAAATATTCTGGTGTAGGCCAGATAACTAGAACTTTGGTTTTGCAGTTCCACGGTTGAAATCTCAGTATTATCCAGCTTTTGCCCTTTTTTCCGTAAAAAAAACAGTAATAGTGTCTCCCTGTCTGTTCAGACACAAATATATCTGTTTAAAAGATTCTGGTCTAGGCCAGATAACTAGAACTTTGGTTTTTCAGTTCCACGATTCAAATCTCTGTGATATCCAGCTTTTGGATTTTTTTTCGTAAAAAAAAACAGTAATAGTGTCTCTCTGACTGTTCAGACACAAATATATCTGTTTAAAAGATTCTGGACTAGGCCAGATAACTAGAACTTTGGTTTTTCAGTTCCACGAATCAAATCTGTATATTATCCAGCTTTTGGCCTTTTTTTCGTAAAAAAAACAGTAATAGTGTCTCTCTGACTGTTCAGACACAAATATATCTGTTTAAAGATTCTGGTGTAGACCAGGTAGCTAGAACTTTGATTTTGCAGTTCTACGGTTCAAATCTCTGTATTATCCAGCTTTTGACTTTTTTTTCGTAAACAAAAAACAGTAATAGTGTCTCCTGACTGTTCAGACACAAATTCATCTGTTTAAAAGATTCTGATGTAGGCCAGATAACGACAACTTTGATTTTGCAGTTCCATGGTCAAAATCTCTGTATTATCCAGCTTTTGGCCTTTTTTCCGTAAAAAAAAGCAGTAATAGTGTCTCCCTGACTGTTCAGACAGAACTCTATCTGTTTAAAAGATTCTGTTGTAGGCCAGATAACTAGTACTTTGGTTTTGCAGTTCCACGGTTCAAATCTCTGTATTAACCAGCTTTTGGAATTTTTTCCGTAAAAAAAAACAGTAATAGTGTCTCCCTGACAGTTCAGACACAAATATATCTGTTTAAGAGATTCTAATGATGTACAGATAACTTTAAAATTGGTTTTGCAGTTCCACGGTTCAAATCTCTGTATTATCCAGCTTTCGGCCTTTTTTCCGTAAAAAAAACAGTAATAGTGTCTCCCTGACTGTTCAGACACAAATATTTCTGTTTAAAAGATTCTGATGAATGCCAGATAACTAGATCTTTGGTTTTGCTGTTCCACTGTTCAAATCTCTGTATTATCCAGCTTTTGGCCTTTTTTCCATAAAAAAAAAAAAAATAGTGTCTGCCTGACTGTTCAGACAGAAATATATCTGTTTAAAAGATTCTGTTGTAGGCCAGATAACTAGAAGTTTGGTTTTGCAGTTCCACGGTTCAAATCTCTGTATTATCCAGCTTTTGGCATTTTTTACGTAATAAAAAACAGTAATAGTGTCTCCCTGACTGATCTGACACAAATATATCTGTTTAAGAGATTCTGATGATGTACAGATAACTTTAAAATTAGTTTTGCAGTTCCACGGTTCAAATCCCCTGTATTATCCAGCTTCCGGCCTTTTTTCCGTAAAAAAAACAGTAATAGTGTCTCCCTGACTGTTCAGACAGGAATATATCTGTTTATAAGATCCTGTTGTAGGCCAGATAACTAGAACTTTGGTTTGCATTTCCACAGTTCAAATCTCTTTATTATCCAGCTTTTGGCCTTTTTTCCATTAAAAAAATACAGCAATAGTGTCTCCCTGACTGTTCAGACACAAATATATCTGTTTAAAAGTATCTGATGTAGGCCAGATAACTAGAACTTTGAATTTGCAGTTCCACGGTTCAAATCTCAGTATTATCCAGCTATTGGCCTTTTTTCAATAAAAGAAAACAGTTTTAGTGTCTCCCTGACTGTTCAGACACAAACATATCTGTTTAAAAGTGTCTGATGTAGGCCAGATAACTAGAACTTCGATTTTGCAGTTCTACGGTTCAAATCTCAGTATTATCCAGCTATTGACCTTTTTCCATAAAAGAAAACAGTAATAGTGTCTCCCTGACTGTTAAGACACAAATATATCTGTTTAAAAGATTGTTATGTAGGCCAGATAGCTTGAACTTTGGTTTTGCAGTTCCATTGTTCAAATCTCAGTATTATTCAGCTTTTGGGGTTTTTTTCTCTAAAAAAAACAGTAATAGTGTCTCCCTGACTGTTGAGGCCCAAGTATATCTGTTTAAAAAATTATGATGTAGGCCAGATAACTAGAACTTTGATTTTGCAGTTCCACGGTTCAAACCTCAGTATTATCCAGCTTTCGGCCTTTTTGCCGTAAAAAAAACAGTAATAGTGTCTCCCTGATGTTCAGACACAAATATACCTGTTTAAAATATTCTGGTGTAGGCCAGATAACTAGAACTTTGGTTTTGCAGTTTCACGATTCAAATCTCTGTGTTATCCGTCTTTTGGCATTTTTTCCGTAAAAAAAAACAGTAATAGTGTCTCCCTGATATTCAGATACAAATATATCTGTTTAAAATATACTGGTGTAGGCTAGATAACTAGAACTTTGGTTATGCAGTTCCACGGTTCAAATCTCAGTATTATCCACCTTTTGGCCTTTTTTCCGTAAAAAATAAAAATAAAAAAATAGTGTCTCCCTGACTGTTCAGACAGGAATATATCTGTTTAAAAGATCCTGTTGTAGGCCAGATAACTATAACTTTGGTTTTGCAGTTTCACGATTCAAATCTCTGTGATATCCAGCTTTTGGCCTTTTTTCCGTAAAAAAAACAGGAATAGTGTCTCTCTGACTGTTCAGACACATATATATCTGTATAAAAGATTCTGGTGTAGGCCAGATAACTAGAACTTTGGTTTTTCAGTTCCACGGTTAAAATCTGTGTATTATCCAGCTTTTGGCCTTTTTTCCGTAAAAAAAATAGTAATAGTGTCTCCCTGACTGTTCAGACACAAATATATCTGTTTAAAAGATTCTGGTGTAGGCCAGGTAGCTAGAACTTTGATTTTGCAGTTCCACGGTTGAAATCTCAGTATTATCCAGCTTTTGCCCTTTTTTCCGTAAAAAAAAAATAGTGTCTCCCTGACTGTTCAGACAGAAATATATCTGCTTAAATGACTCTGGTGTAGGCGAGATAACTAGAACTTTGGTTTTGCAGTTTCACGATTCAAATCTCTGTGTTATCCGGCTTTTGGCCTTTTTTCTGTAAAAAAAACAGTAATAGTGTCTCCCTGATATTCAGATACAAATATATCTGTTTAAAATATACTGGTGTAGGCTAGATAACTAGAACTTTGGTTTTGCAGTTCTACGGTTCAAATCTAAGTATTATCCAGCTTTTGGCCTTTTTTCCCTAAAAAAAACAGTAATAGTGTCTCCCTGTCTGATCAGACACAAATATATCTGCTTAAAATATTCTGGTATAGGCCAGATAACTAGAACTTTGGATTTGCAGTTCCACGGTTCAAATCTCAGTATTATCCACGTTTTGGCTTTTTTTCCGTAAAAAAAAAAATAGTGTCTCCCTGACTGTTCAGACAGGAATATATCTGTTTAAAAGATCCTGTTGTAGGCCAGATAACTAAAACTTTGGTTTGCATTTCCACGGTTCAAATCTCTTTATTATCCAGCTTTTGGCCTTTTTTTCCATAAAAAAATGCAGCAATAGTGTCTCCCTGACTGTTCAGACACAAATATATCTGTTTAAAAGTATCTGATGTAGGCCAGATAACTAGAACTTTGAATTTGCAGTTCCACGGTTCAAATCTCAGTATTATCCAGCTATTGGCCTTTTTTCAATAAAAGAAAACAGTTTTAGTGTCTCCCTGACTGTTCAGACACAAACATATCTGTTTAAAAGTGTCTGATGTAGGCCAGATAACTAGAACTTTGATTTTGCAGTTCTACGGTTCAAATCTCAGTATTATCCAGCTATTGACCTTTTTCCATAAAAGAAAACAGTAATAGTGTCTCCCTGACTGTTAAAACACAAATATATCTGTTTAAAATATTCTGGTGAAGGCCAGGTAGCTAGAACTTTGATTTTGCAGTTCCACGGTTCAAATCTCTGTATTATCCAGCTTTTGGCCTTTTTTCCATAAAAAAAAACAGTAATAGTGTCTCCCTGACTGTTCAGACACAAATATATCTGTTTAAAAGATTCTGGTGTAGGCCATGTAGCTAGAACTTTGATTTTGCAGTTCCACGGTTCAAATCTCTGTATTATCCAGCTTTTGGCCTTTTTTCCATAAAAAAAACAGTAATAGTGTCTCCCTGACTGTTCAGACAGAACTGTATCTGTTTAAAAGATTCTGTTGTAGGCCATATAACTAGTACTTAGGTTTTGCAGTTCCACGGTTCAAATCTCTGTATTATCCAACTTTTGACATTTTTTTCCGTGAAAAAAAAACAGTAATAGTGTCTACCTTACAGCTCAGACACAAATATATCTGTTTAAGACATTCTGGTGAAGTACAGATAACTTTAAAATTGGATTTGCAGTTCCAGGGTTCAAATCTCAGTATTATTCAGCTTTAGGCCTTTTTTCCGTAAAAAAAAAAAAAAAAATATTGTGTACCTGACTGTTCATACAGAAATATATCTGTTTAAAAGATTCTGGTGAAGGCCAGTTAACTAGAACTTTGGTTTTGCAGTTCCTCGGTTCAAATCTCCGTATTGTTTAGCTTTCGGCCTTTTTTCCGTAAAAAAAACAGTAATAGTGTCTCCCTGTCTGTTCAGACACAAATATATCTGTTTAAAATATTCTGGCATAGGCCAGATAGCTAGAACTTTGGTTTTGCAGTTCCACGGTTGAAATCTCAGTATTATCCAGCTTTTGGCCTTTTTTCCATAAAAAAAAACAGTAATAGTGTCTCTCTGACTGTTCAGACACAAATATATCTGTTTAAAAGATTCTGGTCTAGGCTAGATAACTAGAACTTTGGTTTTTCAGTTCCACGAGTCAAATCTGTGTATTATCCAGCTTTTGGCCTTTTTTTCGTAAAAAAAACAGTAATAGTGTCTCCCTGACTATTCAGACACAAATATATCTGTTTAAAAGATTCTGGTGTAGACCAGGTAGCTAGAACTTTGATTTTGCAGTTCCATGGTTCAAATCTCTGTATTATCCAGCTTTTGGCCTTTTTTCCGTAAAAAAAAACAGTAATAGTGTCTCCCTGACTGTTCAGACAGAACTATATCTGTTTAAAAGATTCTGTTGTAGGCCAGATAACTAGTACTTTGGTTTTGCAGTTCCACGGTTCAAATCTCTGTATTATCCAGCTTTTGGCATTTTTTCCGTAAAAAAAAAACAGTAATAGTGTCCCCCTGACAGTTCAGACACAAATATATCTGTTTAAGAGATTCTAATGATGTACAGATAACTTTAAAATTGGTTTTGCAGTTCCACGGTTCAAATCTCTGTATTATCCAGCTTTAGGCCTTTTTTCCGTAAAAAAAACAGTAATAGTGTCTCCCTGACTGTTCAGACACAAATATATCTGTTTAAGATATTCTGATGATGTACAGATAACTTTAAAATTGGTTTTGCAGTTCCACGGTTCAAATCTCTGTATTATCCAGCTTTCGGCCTTTTTTCCGTAAAAAAAGCAGTAATAGTGTCTCCCTGACTGTTCAGACAGAACTATATCTGTTTAAAAGATTCTGTTGTAGGCCAGATAACTAGTACTTTGGTTTTGCAGTTCCACGGTTCAAATCTCTGTATTATCCAGCTTTTGGCATTTTTTCCGCAAAAAAAACAGTAATAGTGTCTCCCTGACAGTTCAGACACAAATATATCTGTTTAAGAGATTCTAATGATGTACAGATAACTTTAAAATTGGTTTTGCAGTTCCACAGTTCAAATCTCTGTATTATCCAGCTTTCGGCCTTTTTTCCATAAAAAAAACAGTAATAGTGTCTCCCTGACTGTACAGACACAAATATATCTGTTTAAAAGATTCTGATGTAGGTCAGATAACTAGATCTTTGGTTTTGCAGTTACACAGTTCAAATCTCTTTATTATTCAGCTTTTGGCCTTTTTTCCGTAAAAAAGAAAAAAATAGTGTCTGCCTGACTGTTCAGACAGAAATATATCTGTTTAAAAGATTCCGTTGTAGGCCAGATAACTAGAAGTTTGGTTTTGCAGTTCCACGATTCAAATCTCTGTATTATCCAGCTTTTGGCATTTTTTACGTAATAAAATACAGTAATAGTGTCTCCCTTACTGTTCAGACACAAATATATCAGTTTAAAAGACTCTGGTGTAGGCGAGATAACTAGAACTTTGGTTTAGCAGTTCCACGGTTCAAATCTCTGTAATATCCAGCTTTTGCCCTTTTTTTCGTCAAAAAGAACAGTAATAGTGTCTCCCTGACTGTTCAGACACAAATATATTTGTTTAAAAGATTCTGATGTAGGCCAGATAACTATAACTTTGATGTTGCAGTTCCACGGTTCAAATTTCAGTATTATCCAGCTTTTGGACTTTTTTTCTGTAAAAAAAAACCAGTAATAGTGTCCCCCTGACTGTTCAGATACAAATATATCTGTTTAAAAGATTCTGTGATAGGCCAGTAAACTAGAACTTTGGTTTTGCAGTTCCTCTGTTCAAATCTCTGTATTATCTAGCTTTTTGCCTTTTTTCCGTAAAAAAAACAGTAATAGTGTCTCCCCGATGATCAAACACAAATATATCTGTTTAAAGGATTCTGGTGTAGGCCAGATAACTAGAACTTTGGTTTTGAAGTTCCACGGTTGAAATCTCTGTATTATCCAGCGTTTGGCCTTTTTTCCGTAAAAAAAAACAGTAATATTGTCTCCCTGATTGTTCAGACACAAATATATCTGTTAAAAAATTCTGATGTAGGCCCGATAACTAGAAATTTGGTTTTGAGGTTCTTCGGTTGAAATCTCAATATTATCCAGCTTTTGGCCTTTTTTCTGTAAAAAAAAAAATAGTGTCTCCCTGACTGTTCAGACAGAAATATATCTGTTTAAAAGATTCTGTTGTAGGCCAGATAACTAGAACTTTGGTTTTCTAGTTGCACAGTTCAAATCTCTGTATTATCCCGCTTTTGGCCTTCTTTCTGAAAAAAAAACAGTAATAGTGTCTCCCTGTCTGTTCAGACAGAAATAAATCTATTTAAAAGATTTTGGTGTAGGCCAGATAACTACAACTTTTGTTTTGCAGTTCCACGGTTCATATCTCTGTATTATCCAGCGTTTGGCCTTTTTTTCTTAAAAAAAAACAGTAATAGTGTCTCCCTGACTGTTCAGACACAAATATATCTGTTTAAAGGATTCTGGTGTAGGCCAGATAACTAGAACTTTGGTTTTGAAGTTCCACGGTTGAAATCTCAGTATTATCCAGCTTTTGGCCTTTTTTCCGTAAAAAAAACAGTAATAGTGTCTCCCTGACTGTTCAGACAGAAATATATCTGTTTAAAGGATTCTGGTGTAGGCCAGATAACTATTACTTTGATATTGCAGTTCCACGGTTCAAATCTCAGTATTATCCAGCTTTTGGACTTTTTTCCGTAAAAAAATCCATTGATAGTGTCTCCCTGACTGTTCAGACACAAATATATCTGTTTAAAAGATTCTGGTGTCGGTCAGATAACTAGATCTTTGGTTTTGCAGTTCCACGGTTCAAATCTCTGTATTGTCCAGCTTTTGGCCTTTTTTCCGTTAAAAAAACTCTAATAATGTCTCCCTATCTGTTCAGACAGAAATATATCTGTTTAAAAGATTCTGTTGTAGGCCAGATAACTTGAACTTTGGTTTTGCAGTTTGACGATTCAAATCTTTGTGTTATCCTGCTTTTGGCCTTTTTTCCGTAAAAAAAATATAAAATAGTGTCTGCCTGACTGTTCAGACAGAAATAGATCTGTTTATAAGATTCTTTTGTAGGCCAGATAACTAGAAGTTTGGTTTTGCAGTTCCACGGTTCAAATTTCAGTATTATCCAGCTTTTGGACTTTTTTCCGTAAAAAAAAAAAGTAATAGTGTCCCCCTGACTGTTCAGATACAAATATATCTGTTTAAAAGATTCTGTTGTAGGCCAGTTAACTAGAACTTTGGTTTTGCAGTTACACTGCTCAAATCTCTGTATTATCCAGCTTTTTGCATTTTTTCCGTAAAAAAAACAGTAATAGTGTCTCCCTGATGTTCAAACACAAATATATCTGTTTAAAGTATTCTGTTGTTGGCCAGATAACTAGAACTTTGGTTTTGAAGTTCCACGGTTGAAAATTCTCTGTATTATCCAGCTTTTGGCCTTTTTTCCGCAAAAAAAAACAGTAATAGTGTCTCTCTGACTGTTCAGACACAAATATATCTGTTTAAAAGATTATGATGTAGGCCAGATAACTATAACTTTGATTTTGCAGTTCCATGGTTCAAATTTCAGTATTATCCAGCTTTCGGACTTTTTTCCGTAAAAAAAAAGTAATAGTGTCCCCCTGACTGTTCAGATACAAATATATCTGTTTAAAAGATTCTGTTGTAGGCCAGTTAACTAGAACTTTGGTTTTGCAGTTCCACGGTTCAAATCTCTGTAATATCCAGCTTTTGGCCTTTTTTTCCGTCAAAAAAAACAGTAATAGTGTCTCCCTGACTGTTCAGACACAAATATATCTGTTTAAAAGATTATGATGTAGGCCAGATAACTAGAACATTGGTTTGGCAGTTCCATGGTTCAAATCTCTGTATTATCCAGCTTTTGGTCTTTTTTCCGTAAAATAAAAAACATTAAAAGTGTCTCCCTGACTGTTCAGACACAAATATATCTGTTTAAAAGATTATGTTGTAAGCCAGTTAACTAGAACTTTGGTTTTGCAGTTCCACGGTTTAAATCTCTGTATTATCCAGCCTTTGGCCTTTTTTTCGTAAAAAAAAAGCTGTAATAGTGTCTCCCTGATGTTCAGACACAAACATATCTGTTTAAAGGATTCTGTTGTAGGCCAGATATATAGAACTTTGGTTTTGAAGTTCCACGGTTGAAATCTCAGTATTATCAAGCTTTTGGCCTTTTTTCCGTAGAAAAAAACAGTAATAGTGTCTCCCTGATGTTCAGACACAAATATATCTGTTTAAAGGATTCTGGTGTATGCCAGATAACTAGAACTTTGGTTTTGCAGTTCCACAGTTGAAATCTCAGTATTATTCAAATTTTGGCCTTTTTACCGTAAAAAAAAATAGTGTCTACCTGACTGTTCAGACAGAAATATATCTGTTTAAAAGATTCTGATGTAGGCCAGATAACTAGTACTTGGATTTTGCAGTTCCACGGTTGAAATCTTAGTATTATCCAGCTTTTGGCATTTTTTACGTAATAAAAAACAGTAATACTGTCTCCCTGACTGTTAAGACACAAATATATCTGTTTAAAAGATTCTGGTGTAGGCGAGATAACTAGAACTTTGGTTTTGCAGTTCCATGGTTCAAATCTCTGTAATATCCAGCTTTTGGCCTTTTTTCCGTAAAAAAAAACAGTAATAGTGTCTCCCTGACTGTTCAGACACAAATATATCTGTTTAAAAGATTATGATGTAGGCCAGATAACTATAACTTTGATTTTGCAGTTCCACGGTTCAAATTTCAGTATTATCCAGCTTTTGGACTTTTTTCCGTAAAAAAAGAAAGTAATAGTGTCCCCCTTACTGTTCAGATACAAATATATCTGTTTAAAAGATTCTGTTGTAGGCCAGACAGCTAGAACTTTGGTTTTGCAGTTCCACGGTTCAAATCTCTGTATTATCCAGCTTTTGGCCTTTTTTCCGTAAGAAAGAAACAGTAATAGAGTCTTCCTGTCTGTTCAGACAGAAATATATCTGTTTAAAAGATTCTGGTGTAGGCCAGATAACTAGAACTTTGGTTTTGCAGATCCACGGTTCAAATCTCTGTATTATCCAGCTTTTGGCCTTTTTTCCATAAAAAAACAGTAATAGATGTCTCCCCTGACTGTTCAGACATAAATATATCTGTTTAAAAGATTCTGTTGTAGGTAGAGATGAGCGGTGTTCGACTAGAACTGTTCGCCAATCTCAAATTCGAGCTGTTTTGGGCGGTGTTCGAGTTGTTCAACGAACCCGAACGATTTGCAAAATATTCGGCTGTTCGAGGTTATGTTCGATAACTGTTCGTGCACCAAAAGCGTGTCCTGCATGTCTGGCGCTATTTAGAGCACCAATCATGCAGGGATTGTCTGCCACTCACTGTAATGCCACAGCCATGGTGGTTGTGGCATTACAGTGATTGCCCAAATCGATGGGAACAGTGCCAACAGTGAAACATGAAAAGCCGGCAATTCATCAGCGGCATACACCGGTACCCGACAATTTAGAACCGAAAGAATAGAGCTTCACACATAGATTAGATAGATAGAAACATGTCAGTCACACATATAAGAAGCACAGTGACAGTGTTGCTTACTGTACTTGTCATTTAGTGTAAAGGATTTATCAAAAAAAATAATAGTGTTTTCATGCACCGTCTCTTTAAAAAAGCCGGCCGGCAATTCAGCAGCGGTACCTGACAATTTATAACAGACAGAATAGAGCTTCACACATAGATTAGATAGATAGAAACATGTCAGTCACATATATATGAAGTACAGTGACAGTGTTGACTACTGTACTTGTCATTTAGAGTAAAGGATTTATTAAAAAAAATAATAGTGTTTTCATGCACCGTCTCTTTAAAAAAGCCAGCCGGCAATTCAGCATCTGTACCCAACAATTTAGAATAGAAGGAATAGAGAATCACACATAGATTAGGTAGATAGAAACATGTCAGTCACATATATATGAAGTACAGTGACAGTGTTGCTTACTGTACTTGTCATTTAGTATAAAGGATTTATTAAAAAAAATAATAGTGTTTTCATGCACTGTCTCTTTAAAAAAGTCGGCCGGCAATTCAGCATCTGTACCCGACAATTTAGAATAGAAGGAATAGAGAATCACACATAGATTAGATAGATAGAAACATGTCAGTCACATATATATGAAGTACAGTGACAGTGTTGCTTACTGTACTTGTCATTTAGTGTAAAGGATTTATTAAAAAAAAATAATAGTGTTTTCATGCACCGTCTCTTTAAAAAAGCCGGCCGGCAATTCAGCATCTGTACCCGACAATTTAGAATAGAAGGAATAGAGAATCACACATAGATCAGATAGATAGAAACATGTCAGTCACATATATATGAAGTACAGTGACAGTGTTGATTACTGTACTTGTCATTTAGTGTTAAAATAAAGGATTTATTTAAAAAAAAATTGGCGTGGGGATCCCCATAATTTTAGGCTCTAGCGGAGGTTAACCAGACGGCTGGGGCAGATGTTTGAAGCCTGGGAAGGGGGTAATACCCACGGAGGTTCCCAGGCTACTAATATCAGCCCCCAGCGGAATACCTAGCCTTTACTAGCTATTAAAATGGGGGACCCCCCAAAAAAATGACGTGGGGTCCCCCCTATTTTAATAGCTAGCAACGGCTAGGCAGACAGCTGGGGGCTGATATTAATAGCCCAGGAAGGGTTCCATGAATATTGTCCCCCTCCCAGGCTAGAAACACCAGCCGTCAGCCACCCCAGAAATGGCGCATCCTTAGGATGCGCCAATTCTGGCACTTAGCCTCGCTCTTCCCACTGCCCTGTAGCAGTGGCAGTGGGGTTATAGGGCTGGGGTTGATGTCAGCTTATAATGCCAGCTGACATCAAGCCCAGGTTAGTAATGGAGAGGCGTCTATAAGACACCCCCATTACTAACCCCATAGTCAAAGTTAAAAGAAAACACAAACACCCAGAATAAAGTCCTTTAATTGAAATAAAGACACATTCCTTTATTGTTCTAAATTAAACCATACTTACCATCACGCCCATTCCAGCTGAAGCCAACGATCTCCTGCAATAAAAGAAAAATAATAAAGCAACCTCATCCTTAGCTTTCCATGGTTCCCACGACAGCTTCAGCTCTGCTACATCGAGATAACAGGCTGGACCGCAGAAGAACGCTGCCATTCAGCCTGTCATCCCGCAGACACTGAGAAGCGTAGGCATGCTTGCGCTCTTCAGTGTCTGGCTGTGACGGCATAAAGATGAGACGAGTTCATGTCCAATGAACTCGGCGCACCTCATGCACGTCACTGACAGCGTGGGAAAATTCTCCTGCACTCAGCACTTCAGCGTGAGAATTCTCCCACGCTGTCAGTGACGTACATGAGGTCAGCTGAGTTCATTGGACATGAATGAGCTCACCTCATGCACGTCACTGACAGCGTGGGAAAATTCTCACGCTGTAGCGCTGAGTGCAGGAGAATTTTCCCACGCTGTCAGTGACGTGCATGAGGTGAGCTGAGATCATTGGACATGAATGAGCTCACCTCATGCACGTCACTGACAGCGTGGGAAAATTCTCCTGCACTCAGCGCTTCAGCGTGAGAATTTTCCCACGCTGTCAGTGACATGCATGAGGTGAGCTCATTCATGTCCAATGAACTCAGCTGACCTCATGTATGTCACTGACAGCGTGGGAGAATTTTCACGCTGAAGTGCTGAGTGCAGGAGAATTCTCCCACGCTGTCAGTGACGTGCATGAGGTGCGCCGAGTTCATTGGACATGAACTTGTCTCATCTTTATGCCGTCACAGCGAGACACTGAGGAGCGCAAGCATGCCTGCGCTTCTCAGTGTCCGCGGGATGACAGGCTGGATGGCAGCGTTCTGCTGCGGTCCAGCCTGTCATCTCGATGTAGCAGAGCTGAAGCTGTCGTGGGAACCATGGAAAGGTAAGGATGAGGTTGCTTTATTATTTTACTTTTATTGCAGAAGACATTGGCTTCAGCTGGAATGGGCGTGACGGTAAGTATGGTTTAATTTAGAACAATAAAGAATTGTGTGTTTATTTCAATTAAAGGACTTTATTCTGGGTGTTGTGTTTTTTTAAATACTTTACTAGAAATTCATGGTGGTCATGTCTAATATTGGCGTGACCCCATGAATTTCGGGCTTAGGGCCAGCTGATAATGCCAAGCTGGCCTTAACCCCTTTATTACCCAGTGAGCCACGGCACCAGGGCCCTGGATGAGTTGGGTACAGCGCCAGAAGATGGCGCTTCTATGAACGCGCCATTTTCTGGGGCGGCTGCAGACTGCAATTTGCAGCGGGTGGGGCCCAGAAAGCTTGGGCCTCCCTGCGCTGCGGATTCCAGCTCCCAGCTGCCTAGTTGTACCTGGCTGGGCACAAAAATAGGGCGAAGCCCCACGCATTTTTTTTTAAAATTATTTCATGAAATTCATGGAATAATTAAGAAAAAAAGGGCTTCCCTATATTGTTGTGTAAAACCAGGTACAAATAGGCAGCTGGTGGTTGGGGGCAGCCCGTCCCTGCCTGCTGTACCTGGCTGGACACAAATATAGTGCGAAGCCCCACGTCAATTTTTTTTTAATTATTTCATGAAATAATTTTTTTAAAAAAGGGCTTCCCTATATTGTTGTGTCTGGCCAGGTACAAATAGGCAGCTGGTGGTTGGGGGCAGCCCGTTCCTGCCTGCTGTACCTGACTGGACACAAATATAGGGCGAAGCCCCACATCAATTTTTTTTTAAATTATTTCAGGAAATTCATGAAATAATGAAAAAAAAATTGATGTGGGGCTTCGCCCTATATTTGTGTCCAGTCAGGTACAGCAGGCAGGAACGGGCTGCTTCCAACCACCAGCTGCCTATTTGTACCTAGCCGGACACAACAATATAGGGAAGCCCTTTTTTTCTTAATTATTCCATGAATTTCATGAATTAAAAAAAAAAATACGTGGAGCTTCGCCCTATTTTTGTGTCCAGCCAGGTACAACTAGGCAGCTGGGGGCTGGAATCTGCAGCGCAGGGAGGCCCAAGCTTTCTGGGCCCCACCCGCTGCAAATTGCAGTCCGCAGCCGCCCCTGAAAATGGCGCGTTCATAGAAGCGCCATCTTCTGGCGCTGTACCCAACTCATCCAGGGCCCTGGTGCGATGGCTCACTGGGTAATAAAGGGGTTAAGGCCAGCTTGGCATTATCAGCTGGCCCTAAGCCGAAATTCATGGGGTCACGCCAATATTAGACATGACCACCATGAATTTCAAGTAAAGTATTTAAAAAAAAACACAAACACCCAGAAAAAAGTCCTTTAATTGAAATAAACACACAATTCTTTATTGTTCTAAATTAAACCATACGTACCGCCACGCCCATTCCAGCTGAAGCCAATGATCTCCTGCAATAAAAGTAAAATAATAAAGCAACATCATCCTTACCTTTTCATGGCTCCCACGACAGCTTCAGCTCTGCTACATCGAGATGACAGGCTGGACCGCAGCAGAACGCTGCCATCCAGCCTGTCATCCCGCAGACACTGAGAAGCGCAGGCATGCTTGCGCTACTCAGTGTCTGGCTGTGACGGCATCCAGATGAGCCGAGGTCATGTCCAATGAACTCGGCTCACCTCATGCACGTCACTGACAGCGTGGGAAAATTCTCACGCTGAAGCGCTGAGTGCAGGAGAATTTTCCCACGCTGTCAGTGACGTACATGAGGTGAGCCGAGTTCATTGTCAGCTCATCAGGATGCCGTCACAGTCAGACACTGAGGAGCGCAAGCATGCCTGCGCTTCTCAGTGTGTGCGGCATGGCAAGCTGGATGGCAGCGTTCTGCTGCGGTCCAGCCTGTCATCTTGATGTAGCAGAGCTGAAGCTGTCCTGGGAACCATGGAAAGGTAAGGATGAGGTTGCTTTATTTTTTTTCTTTTATTGCAGGAGATCGTTGGCTTCAGCTGGAATGGGCGTGATGGTAAGTATGGTTTAATTTAGAACAATAAAGAATTGTGTCTTTATTTCAATTAAAGGACTTTATTCTGGGTGTTTGTGTTTTTTTTTTAACTTTGACTATGCGGTTAGTAATGGGGGTGTCTTATAGACGCCTCTCCATTACTAACCTGGGCTTGATGTCAGCTGGCATTATAAGCTGACATCAACCCCAACCCTATTACCCCCTGCAACCGCACCAGGGCAGCGTGGAAGAGCGAGGCTAAGTGCCAGAATTGGCGTATCCTATGGATGCGCCATTTCTGGGGCGGCTGACGGCTGGTGTTTCTAGCCTGGGAGGGGGCCAATATTCATGGCTTCCTTCCTGGGCTATTAATATCAGCCCCCAGCTGTCTGCCTAGCCTTTGCTAGCTATTAAATTAGGGGGGACCCCACGTCATTTTTTGGGGGGGGTCCCCCATTTTAATAGCTAGTAAAGGCTAGGTATTCAGCTGGGGGCTGATATTAGTAGCCTGGGAAGCTCCGTGGGTATTACCCCCTTCCCAGGCTTCAAACATCTGCCCCAGCTGTCTGCTTAACCACCGCTAGAGACTAAAATTACGGGGAACCCCACGCCAATTTTTTTTAATAATAAATCCTTTATTTTAATACTAAATGACAAGTACAGTAACCAACACTATCACTGTACTTATTATATATGTGACTGACAGGTTTCTATCTATCTAATCTATGTGTGAAGCTCTATTCTGTCTGTTATAAATTGTCGGGTACAGATGCTGAGTTGCCGGTCGGCTTTTTTAAAGAGATGGTGCATGAAAACACTATTATTTTTTTTAATAAATCCTTTGCAGTAAATGACAAGTACAGTAAGCAACACTGTCACAGTACTTCATATATATGTGACTGACATGTTTCTATCTATCTAATCTATGTGTGAAGCTCTATTCTGTCTGTTATAAATTGTCAGGTACCGCTGCTGAATTGCCGGCCGGCTTTTTTAAAGAGACGGTGCACGAAAACACTATTATATTTTTTAATAAATCCTTTACACTAAATGACAAGTACAGTAAGCAACACTGTCACTGTACTTCATATATATGTGACTGACATGTTTCTATCTATCTAATCTATGTGTGATGCTCTATTCCTTCATGTCTAAATTGTCGGGTACCGGTGTATGCCGCTGCTGAATTGCCGGCCGGCTTTTTTAAAGAGAGTGTCTTCTGAGCAGTTTGTGAGCTTTTGGACACCTTTGAAGGTGTTTTCTATGTGTTCCTATGTGTTTTTGTTTGCCTGCCATTGGTTTTAACGGTGTTCGACGGTGTTCTAAGGTGTTCGACGAACAGTTCGACGAACAGTTCCTCGAACATCCCGGTGTTCGACGAACCGAACCGAACCCGAACACTACGGGGGTGGCTCAACACTAGCTGTAGGCCAGATAACTAGAACTTTGATTTTGCAGTTCCACGGTTCATATCTCTGTATTATAAAGCTTTTGGCATTTTTTTCGTAAAAAAAACATTAATAGTGTCTCCCTGACTGTTCAGACACAAATATATATGTTTAAAAGATTCTGGTGTATGCCAGATAACTTGAACTTTGGTTTTGCATTTCCACGGTTCAAAGCTATATATTATCAAGCTTTTGGCCTTTTTTTCGTAAAAAAAAACATTAATAGTGTCCCCCTGACTGTTCAGATGCAAATATATATGTTTAAAAGATTCCGGTGTATGCCAGATAACTTGAACTTTGGTTTTGCATTTCCACGGTTCAAATCTCAGTATTATCCAGCTTTTGGCCTTTTTTCGCAAAAAAAAACAGTAATAGTGTATCCCTGACTGTTCAGACACAAATACATCTGTTCAAAAGATTCTGGTGTAGGCCAGATAACTAGAACTTTGGTTTTTTAGTTCCACGGTTCAAATCTCTGTATTATACAGCTTTTGGCCTTTTTTTCCGTAAAAAAAAACAGTAAAAGGGTCTTCCTGACTGTTCAGACAGAAAAATATCTGATTAAAAGATTCTGGTGTAGGCCACATAACTAGAACTTTGATTTTGCAGTTCCACGGTACAAATCTCTGTTTTGTCCAGAATTTTGGCCTTTTTTCCGTAAAAAAAACAGTAATAGGTGTCTCCCTTACTGTTCAGACACAAATATATCTGTTTCAAAGATTCTGGAGTAGGCCAGATAACTAGAACTTTAATTTTGCAGTTCCATGGTTCATATCTCTGTATTATCCAGCTTTTGGCCTTTTTTCTGTAAAAAAAAAACAGTAATAGTGTCTCCCTGACTGTTCAGACACAAATTTATATGTTTAAAAGATTCTGGTGCATGCCAGATACCTAGAAATTTGGTTTTGCAGTTCCACGGTTCAAATCTCTGTCTTATCCAGATTTTGGCCTTTTTTTCCTTAAAATAAACAGAAATAGTGTCTCCATGACTTTTCTGTAACAAATATATCTGTTTATGAGATTCTGGTGTAGGCCAGATAACTAGAACTTTGGTATTGCAGTTACACGGTTCTAATCTCAGTATTATCCAGCTTTTGGCCTTTTTTCGTAAAAAAAAACAGTAATAGTGTCTCACTGACTGTTCAGACACAAATATATCTGTTTCAAAGATTTTGGAGTAGGCCAGATAACTAGAACTTTGGTTTTGCAGTTCCACGGTTCATATTTCTGTATTATCCAGCTTTTGGCCTTTTTTCCGTAAAAAAAAACAGTAATAGTGTCTCCCTGACTGTTCAGACACAAATATATATGTTTAAAAGATTCTGGTGCATGCCAGATACCTAGAACTTTGGTTTTGCAGTTCCACGGTTCAAAGCTCTGTATTATCCAGCTTTTGGCCTTTTTTCTGTAAAAAATAACAGTAATAGTGTCTCCCTGACTGTTCAGACACAAATATATCTGTTAAAAAGATTCTGATGTAGGCCAGATAAGTAGAACTTTGGTTTTGCAGTTCCACCGTTCAAATCTCTGCATTTGGCCTTTTTTCCGTAAAAAATAAAAAAAAAATACTGTCTCCCTATCTGTTTAGACACAAATATATCTGTTTAAATTATTCTGGTGTAGGCCAGATAACTAGAACTTTGGTTTTGCAGTTCCACGGTTCATATCTCTGTATTATCCAGCTTTTGGCCTTTTTCTGTAAAAAATAACAGTAATAGTGTCTCCCTGACTGTTCAGACACAAATATATCTGTTTAAAAGATTTTGGAGTAGGCCAGATAACTAGAACTTTGGTTTTGCAGTTCCACGGTTCAAATTTCTTTATTATCCAGCTCTTGGCATTTTTTCCGTAAAAAAAAAACATTAAAAGTGTCTCACTGACTGTTCAGACACAAATATATCTGTTTAATAGATTCTGTTGAAGGCCAGATAACTAGAACTTTGATTTTGCAGTTCCATGGTTCATATCGCTGTATTATCCAGCTTTTGGCCTTTTTTCCATAAAAAATAACAGTAATAGTGTCTCCTTGACTGTTCAGACACAAATATATCTGTTTAAAAGATTCTGGTGTAGGCCAGATAGCTAGAACTTTGGTTTTTAGCTGCACGGTTGAAATCTCTGTATTATACAGCTTTGGCCTTTTTCCGTAAAAAAAAACAGTAATAGGTGTCTCACTGACTGTTCAGACACAAATATATCTGTTTAATAGATTCTGTTGAAGGCCAGATAACTAGAACTTTGATTTTGCAGTTCCACGGTTCATATCGCTGTATTATCCAGCTTTTGGCCTTTTTTCAATAAAAAATAACAGTAATAGTGTCTCCCTGACTGTTCAGACACAAATATATCTGTTTAAAAGATTCTGGTGTAGGCCAGATAACTAGAACTTTGATTTTGCAGTTCCACGGTTCAAATCTCTGTATTATTCAGCTTTTGGCCATTTTTCCGTAAAAAAAAATAGTAATAGGTGTCTCCCTGACTGTTCAGAAACAAATATATCTGTTTAGAAGATTCTGGAGTAGGCCAGATAACTAGAACTTTGGTTTTGCAGTTCCACGGTTCAAAGTTCTGTATTATCCAGCTTTTGGCCTTTTTTCTGTAAAAAATAACAGTAATAGTGTCTCCTGACTGTTCAGACACAAATATATCTGTTAAAAAGATTCTGATGAAGGCCAGATAACTAGAACTTTGGTTTTGCAGTTCCACGGTTCAAATCTCTGCATTTGGCCTTTTTTTCCGTAAAAAAATAAAAAAAATACTGTCTCCCTGACTGTTCAGACACAAATATATCTGTTCAAAAGATTCTGGTGTAGGCCAGATTACTAGAACTTTGGTTTTGCAGTTCCACGGTTCAAATCTCTGTATTATCCAGATTTTGGCCTTTTTTTCCGTAAAATAAACAGTAATAGTGTCTCCATGACTTTTCTGTAACAAATATATCTGTTTATGAGATTCTGGTGTAGGCCAGATAACTAGAACTTTGGTATTGCAGTTACACGCTTCTAATCTCAGTATTATCCAGCTTTTGGCCTTTTTTCGTAAAAAAAAACAGTAATAGTGTCTCACTGACTGTTCAGACACAAATATATCTGTTTAAATTATTCTGTTGTAGGCCAGATAACTAGAACTTTGGTTTTGCAGTTCCACTGTTCATATATCTGTGTTATCCAGCTTTTGGCCTTTTTTCCGTAAAAAAAAACAGTAATAGTGTCTACCTGACTGTGTAGACACAAATATATCTGTTTAAAAGATTCTGATGTAGGCCAGATAACTAGATATTTGATTTTGCAATTCCACGGTTCAAATCTTAGTAGTATCCAGCTTTTGGCCATTTTTCCGTAAAAAAAAAACAGTAATAGTGTCTCCCTGACTGTTCAGGCACAAATTTATCTGTTTAAAAGATTCTGTAGTAGGCCAGATAACTAGAACTTTGGTTTTGCAGTTCCACGGTTCAAAGCTCTGTATTATCCATCTTTTAGCCTTTTTTCTGTAAAAAATAACAGTAATAGTGTCTCCCTGACTGTTCAGACACAAATATATCTGTTTAAAAGATTCTGATGTAGGCCAGATAACTAGAACTTTGATTTTGCAGTTCCACGGTTCAAATCTTAGTATTATCCAGCTTTTGGCCTTTTTTCCATAAAAAAAACAGTAATAGTGTCTCCCTGACTGTTCAGACACAAATATATCTGTTTAAAAGATTCTGGAGTAGGCCAGATAACTAGAACTTTGGTTTTGCAGTTCCACGGTTCAGATCTCCGTGTTATCCCACTTTTGGCATTTTTTACGTAAAAGATAACAGTAATAGTGTCTCCCTGACTGTTCAGACACAAATATATCTGTTTAAATTATTGTGGTGTAGGCCAGATAACTAGAACTTTGGTTTTGCAGTTCCACGGTTGAAATCTCTGCATTTGGCCTTTTTTCCGTGAAAAAATAAAAAAAATACTGTCTCCCTGACTGTTCAGACACAAATATATCTGTTCAAAAGATTCTGGTGTCAGCCAGATATCTAGAACTTTGGTTTTGCTGTTCCACGGTTCTAATGTCAGTATTATCCAGCTTTTTGCCCTTTTTCATAAAAAAAAAACAGCAATAGTGTCTCCCTGACTGTTCAGACACAAATATATCTGTTCAAAAGATTCTGGTGTATGCCAGATAGCTAGAACTTTGGTTTTGCAGTTACATGGTTCAAATTTCTGTATTATCCAGCTTTTGTCATTTTTCCATAAAAAAAACAGTAATAGTGTCTTAATGACTGTTCAGACACAAATATATCTGTTTAAATTATTGTGGTGTAGGCCAGATAACTAGAACTTTGGTTTTGCAGTTCCACGGTTCAAATCTCTGTATTATCCAGCTTTTGGCCTTTTTTCCGTAAAAAAAAACAGTAATAGTGTCTCCATGACTTTTCAGAAACAAATATATCTGTTTAAGAGATTCTGGTGTAGGCCAGATAGCTAGAACTTTGGTTTTGCAGTTGCACGGTTCAAATTTCTGTATTATCCAGCTTTTGGCATTTTTTACGTAAAAAAAATAAAAATAAAAGTGTCTCCCTGACTTTACAGACACAAATATTTCTGTTTAAAAGATTCTGTAGTAGGCCAGATAGCTAGAACTTTGGTTTTGCAGTTGCACGCTTCAAATTTCTGTATTATCCAGCTTTTGGCATTTTTTCCATAAAAAAATAAAAATAAAAGTGTCTCCCTGACTGTTCAGACACAAATATATCTGTTTAAAAGATTCTGATGTATGCCAGATAACTAGAACTTTGTTTTTGCAGTTCCACGGTTCAAATCTCTGTATTATTCAGCTTTTGGCCTTTTTTCCGTAAAAAAAAACAGTAATAGTGTCTCCATGACTTTTCAGAAACAAATATATCTATTTAAGAGATTCTGGTGTGGGCCAGATAACTAGAGCTTTGGTATTGCTCTTCCATGGTTCTAATCTCAGTATTATCCAGCTTTTGGCATTTTTTCCATAAAAAAATAAAAATAAAAGTGTCTCCCTGAGTGTTCAGACACAAATATATCTGTTCAAAAGATTCTGGTGTAGGCCAGATAGCTAGAACTTTGGTTTTGCAGTTACACGGTTCAAATTTCTGTATTATCCAGCTTTTGGCATTTTTTTGTAAAAAAAAACAGTAATAGTGTCTCCCTGACTGCTCAGACACAAATATATCTGTTTAAAAGATTCTGATGTAGGCCAGATAAGTAGAACTTTGGTTTTGCAGTTCCACGGTTCAAATCTCTGCATTTTGCCTTTTTTCCGTAAAAAATTAAAAAAAATACTGTCTCCCTGACTGTTTAGACACAAATATAAATGTTTAAACTATTCTGGTGTAGGCCAGATAACTAGAACTTTGGTTTTGCAGTTCAACGGTTCATATCTCTGTAAAATCCAGCTTTTGGCCTTTTTTCTGTAAAAAATAACAGTAATAGTGTCTCCCTGACTGTTCAGACACAAATATATCTGTTTCAAAGATTTTGGAGTAGGCCAGATAACTAGAACTTTGGTTTTGCAGTTCCACGGTTCATATTTCTGTATTATCCAGCTTTTGGCCTTTTTTCCGTAAAAAAAAACAGTAATATTGTCTCCCTGACTGTTCAGACACAAATATATATGTTTAAAAGATTCTGGTGCATGCCAGATACCTAGAACTTTGGTTTTGCAGTTCCACGGTTCAAAGCTCTGTATTATCAGCTTTTGGCCTTTTTTCTGTAAAAAATAACAGTAATAGTGTCTCCCTGACTGTTCAGACACAAATATATCTGTTAAAAAGATTCTGATGTAGGCCAGATAAGTAGCACTTTGGTTTTGCAGTTCCATGGTTCAAATCTCTGCATTTGGCCTTTTTTCCATAAAAAAATAAAAAAAATACTGTCTCTCTGACTGTTTAGACACAAATATATCTGTTTAAATTATTCTGGTGTAGGCCAGATAACTAGAACTTTGGTTTTGCAGTTCCCCGGTTCATATCTATGTATTATCCAGCTTTTGGCCTTTTTTCTGTAAAAAATAACAGGAATAGTGTCTCCCTGACTGTTCAGACACAAATATATCTGTTTAAAAGATTCTGGAGTAGGACAGATAACTAGAACTTTGGTTTTGCAGTTCCACGGTTCAAATATCCGTATTATCCAGCTCTTGGCTTTTTTTCCGTAAAAAAAAACATTAAAAGTGTCTCACTGACTGTTCAGACACAAATATATCTGTTTAATAGATTCTTTTGAAGGCCAGATAACTAGAACTTTGATTTTGCAGTTCCACGGTTCATATCGCTGTATTATCCAGCTTTTGGCCTTTTTTCCATAAAAAATAACAGTAATAGTGTCTCCCTGACTGTTCAGACACAAATATATCTGTTTAGAAGATTCTGGTGTAGGCCAGATAGCTAGAACTTTGGTTTTTTAGCTGCACGGTTGCAATCTCTGTATTATACAGCTTTGGCCTATTTCCGTACAAAAAAAAGTAATAGGTGTCTCCCTTACTGTTCAGAAAGAAAAATATCTGTTTAAAAGATTCTGGTGTAGGCCAGATAACTAGAACTTTGATTTTGCAGTTCCACGGTTCAAATCTCTGTATTATCCAGCTTTTGGCCGTTTTTCCGTAAAAAAAAACAGTAATAGTGTCTCCCTGACTGTTCAGACACAAATATATCTGTTTAGAAGATTCTGGAGTAGGCCAGATAACTAGAACTTTGGTTTTGCAGTTCCACGGTTCAAAGTTCTGTATTATCCAGCTTTTGGCCTTTTTTCTGTAAAAAATAACAGTAATAGTGTCTCCTGACTGTTCAGACACAAATATATCTGTTAAAAAGATTCTGATGAAGGCCAGATAACTAGAACTTTGGTTTTGCAGTTCCACGGTTCAAATCTCTGCATTTGGCCTTTTTTTCCATAAAAAAATAAAAAAAATACTGTCTCCCTGACTGTTCAGGCACAAATATATCTGTTCAAAAGATTCTGGTGTAGGCCAGATTACTAGAACTTTGGTTTTGCAGTTCCACGGTTCAAATCTCTGTATTATCCAGATTTTGGCCTTTTTTTCCGTAAAATAAACAGTAATAGTGTCTCCATGACTTTTCTGTAACAAATATATCTGTTTATGAGATTCTGGTGTAGGCCAGATAACTAGAACTTTGGTATTGCAGTTACACGGTTCTAATCTCAGTATTATCCAGCTTTTGGCCTTTTTTCGTAAAAAAAAAACAGTAATAGTGTCTCACTGACTGTTCAGACACAAATATATCTGTTTAAATTATTCTGGTGTAGGTAAGATAACTAGAACTTTGGTTTTAAAGTTCCACGGTTCATATCTCTGTATTATCCAGCTTTTGGCCTTTTTTCCGCAAAAAAAAACTAATAGTGTCTCCCTGACTGTTCAGACACAAATATATCTGTTTAAAATATTCTGATGTAGGCCAGAAAACTAAATCTTTGATTTTGCAATTCCACGGTTCAAATCTTAGTATTATCCAGCTTTTGGCCATTTTTCCATAAAAAAAAACAGTAATAGTGTCTCCCTGACTGTTCAGACAACAATTTATCTGTTTAAAAGATTCTGTAGTAGGCCAGATAACTAGAACTTTGGTTTTGCAGTTCCACGGTTCAAAGCTCTGTATTATCCAGCTTTTAGCCTTTTTCCTTTAAAAAATAACAGTAATAGTGTCTCCCTGACTGTTCAGACACAAATATATCTGTTTAAAAGATTCTGATGTAGGCCAGATAACTAGAACTTTGATTTTCCAGTTCTATGGTTCAAATCTTAGTATTATCCAGCTTTTGGCCTTGTTTCATAAAAAAAAACAGTAATAGTGTCTCCCTGACTGTTCAGACACAAATATATCTGTTCAAAAGATTCTGGTGTATGCCAGATAGCTAGAACTTTGGTTTTGCAGTTACATGGTTCAAATTTCTGTATTATCCAGCTTTTGGCATTTTTTACGTAAAAAAAATAAAAGTGTCTCCCTGACTTTACAGACACAAATATTTCTGTTTAAAAGATTCTGTAGTAGGCCAGATAGCTAGAACTTTGGTTTTGCAGTTGCACGGTTCAAATTTCTGTATTATCCAGCTTTTGGCATTTTTTCCGTAAAAAAAATAAAAATAAAAGTGTCTCGCTGACTGTTCAGACACAAAAATATCTGTTTAAAAGATTCTGATGTATGCCAGATAACTAGAACTTTGGTTTTGCAGTTCCACGGTTCAAATCTCTGTACTATCCAGCTTTTGGCCTTTTTTCCGTAAAAAAAACAGCAATAGTGTCTCCTTGACTTTTCAGAAACAAATATATCTGTTTAAGAGATTCTGGTGTAGGCCAGATAACTAGAGCTTTGGTATTGCTCTTCCATGGTTCTAATCTCAGTATTATCCAGCTTTTGGCATTTTTTCATTAAAAAAAAAACAGTAATAGTGTCTCACTGACTGCTCAGACACAAATATATCTGTTTAAATTATTCTGGAGTAGGCCAGATAACTAGAACTTTGGTTTTGCAGTTCCACGGTTCATATCTCTGTATTATTCAGCTTTTGGCCTTTTTTCCATAAAAAAAATAGTAATAGTGCCTCCCTGACTGTTCAGACACAAATATATATGTTTAAAAGATTCTGGTGTGTGCCAGATAACTAGAACTTTGGTTTTGCAGTTCCACGGTTCAAAGCTCTGTATTATCCAGCTTTTGGCCTTTTTTCCGTAAAAAATAACAGTAATAGTGTTTCCCTGACTGTTTAGACACAAAATATATCTGTTTAAAAGATTGTTTTGTAGGCCAGATAACTAGAACTTTGGTTTTGCAGTTACACGGTTCAAATTTCTGTATTATCCAGCTTTTGGCATTTTTTAAGTAAAAAAAATAAAATAAAAGTGTCTCCTTGACTTTACAGACACAAATATATCTGTTTAAAAGATTCTGTAGTAGGCCAGATAACTAGAACTTTGGTTTTGCAGTTCCACGGTTCAAAGCTCTGTATTATCCAGCTTTTAGCCTTTTTCCTTTAAAAAATAACAGTAATAGTGTCTCCCTGACTGTTCAGACACAAATATATCTGTTTAAAAGATTCTGATGTAGGCCAGATAACTAGAACTTTGATTTTCCAGTTCTATGGTTCAAATCTTAGTATTATCCAGCTTTTGGCCTTTTTTCATAAAAAAAAACAGTAATAGTGTCTCCCTGACTGTTCAGACACAAATATATCTGTTCAAAAGATTCTGGTGTATGCCAGATAGCTAGAACTTTGGTTTTGCAGTTACATGGTTCAAATTTCTGTATTATCCAAACTTTTGTCATTTTTCCATAAAAAATCAGTAATAGTGTCTCAATGACTGTTCAGACACAAATATATCTGTTTAAATTATTGTGGTGTAGGCCAGATAACTAGGACTTTGGTTTTGCAGTTCCACGGTTCAAATCTCTGTATTATCCAGCTTTTGGCCTTTTTTCCGTAAAAAAAACCAGTAATAGTGTCTCCATGACTTTTCAGAAACAAATATATCTGTTTAAGAGATTCTGGTGTAGGCAAGATAACTAGAACTTTGGTATTGCTGTTCCACGGTTCTAATCTCAGTATTATCCAGCTTTTGGCCTTGTTTCATAAAAAAAAACAGTAATAGTGTCTCCCTGACTGTTCAGACACAAATATATCTGGTCAAAAGATTCTGGTGTAGGCCAGTTAGCTATAACTTTGGTTTTGCAGTTGCATGGTTCAAATTGCTGTATTATCCAGCTTTTGGCATTTTTTACGTAAAAAAAATAAAAGTGTCTCCCTGACTTTACAGACACAAATATTTCTGTTTAAAAGATTCTGTAGTAGGCCAGATAGCTAGAACTTTGGTTTTGCAGTTGCAAGGTTCAAATTTCTGTATTATCCAGCTTTTGGCATTTTTTCCGTAAAAAAAATAAAAATAAAAGTGTCTCCCTGACTGTTCAGACACAAAAATATCTGTTTAAAAGATTCTGATGTATGCCAGATAACTAGAACTTTGGTTTTGAAGTTCCACGGTTCAAATCTCTGTACTATCCAGCTTTTGGCCTTTTTTCCGTAAAAAAAACAGCAATAGTGTCTCCTTGACTTTTCAGAAACAAATATATCTGTTTAAGAGATTCTGGTGTAGGCCAGATAACTAGAGCTTTGGTATTGCTCTTCCATGGTTCTAATCTCAGTATTATCCAGCTTTTGGCATTTTTTCATTAAAAAAAAAACAGTAATAGTGTCTCACTGACTGCTCAGACACAAATATATCTGTTTAAATTATTCTGGAGTAGGCCAGATAACTAGAACTTTGGTTTTGCAGTTCCACGGTTCATATCTCTGTATTATTCAGCTTTTGGCCTTTTTTCCATAAAAAAAATAGTAATAGTGCCTCCCTGACTGTTCAGACACAAATATATATGTTTAAAAGATTCTGGTGTGTGCCAGATAACTAGAACTTTGGTTTTGCAGTTCCACGGTTCAAAGCTCTGTATTATCCAGCTTTTGGCCTTTTTTCCGTAAAAAATAACAGTAATAGTGTTTCCCTGACTGTTTAGACACAAAATATATCTGTTTAAAAGATTGATTTGTAGGCCAGATAACTAGAACTTTGGTTTTGCAGTTACACGGTTCAAATTTCTGTATTATCCAGCTTTTGGCATTTTTTAAGTAAAAAAAATAAAATAAAAGTGTCTCCCTGACTTTACAGACACAAATATATCTGTTTAAAAGATTCTGTAGTAGGCCAGATAACTAGAACTTTGGTTTTGCAGTTCCACGGTTCATATCTCTGCATTTGGTCTTTTTTCCGTAAAAAAATAAAAAAAATACTGTCTCCCTGACTGTTCAGACACAATATATCTGTTCAAAAGATTCTGGTTTAAGCCAGATATCTAGAACTTTGGTTTTGCAGTTCCATGGTTCAAGTCTCTGTATTATCCAGCTTTTGGCCTTTTTTCCGTAAAAAAAAACAGTAATAGTGTCTCAATGACTGTTCAGACATAAATATATCTGTTTAAATTATTCTGGTGTAGGCCAGATAACTGGAACTTTGGATTTGCAGTTCCACGGTTCATATCTCTGTAGTTTCCAGCTTTTGGCCTTTTTTCCGTAAAAAAAACAGTAATAGTGTCTCCCTGACTGTTTAGACACAAACATATATGTTTAAAAGATTCTGGTGTATGCCAGATAACTAGAACTTTGGTTTTGCAGTTCCACGGTTCAAAGCTCTGTATTATCCAGCTTTTGGCCTTTTTTTCCATAAAAAATAACAGTAATAGTGTCTCCCTGACTGCTCAGACACAAATATATCTGTTTAAAAAATTCTGATGTAGGCCAGATAACTAGAACTTTGATTTTGCAGTTCCACGGTTCAAATCTTAGTATTATCCAGCTTTTGGCCTTCTTTCCATAAAAAAAACAGTAATAGTGTCTCCCTGACTGTTCAGACACAAATATATCTGTTTATAAGATTCTGGAGTAGGCCAGATAACTAGAACTTTGGTTTTGCAGTTCCACGGTTCAAATTTCTGTATTATCCAGCTTTTGGCCTTTTTTTCGTGAAAAAAAAACTTTAAAAGTGTCTCCCTGACTGTTCAGACACAAATTATATCTGTTTAAAAGATTGTGTTGTAGGCCAGATAACTAGAACTTTGGTTTTGCAGTTTCACGGTTCAAATCTCCATGTTATCCCACTTTTGGCCTTTTTTCTGTAAAAAAAAACAGTAATAGTGTCTCCCTGACTGTTCAGACACAAATATATTTGTTTAAAAGATTCTGGTGTATGCCAGATAACTAGAACTTTGGTTTTGCAGTTCCACGGTTCAAAGCTCCGTATTATCCAGCTTTTGGCCTTTTTTTCCGTAAAGAATAACAGTAATAGTGTCTCCCTGACTGTTGAGACACAAATATATCTGTTTAAAAGATTCTGATGTAGGCCAGATAACTAGAACTTTGATTTTGCAGTTCCACGGTTCAAATCTTAGTATTATCCAGCTTTTGGCCTTCTTTCCGTAAAAAAAAACAGTAATAGTGTCTCCCTGACTGTTCAGACACAAATATATCTGTTTAAAAGATTCTGGAGTAGGCCAGAAAACTAGAACTTTGGTTTTGCAGTTTCACGGTTCAAATCTCCGTGTTATCCCACTTTTGGCCTTTTTCCTGTAAGAAAAAAACAGTAATAGTGTCTCCCTGACTGTTCAGACACAAATATATCTGTTTAAATTATTGTGGTATAGGCCAGATAACTAGAACTTTGGTTTTGCAGTTACACGGTTCAAATCTCTGTATTATCCAGCTTTTGGCCTTTTTTCTGTAAAAAAAAACAGTAATAGTGTCTCCCTGACTGTTCAGACACAAATATATCTGTTTAAAAGATTCTGATGTAGGCCAGATAACTAGAACTTTGGTTTTGCAGTTCCACGGTTCAAATCTCTGCATTTGGCCTTTTTTCCATAAAAAAAAAAAAAAAAAAATACTGTCTCCCTGAGTGTTCAGACACAAATATATCTGTTTAAATTATTCTGGAGTAGGCCAGATAACTAGAACTTTGGTTTTGCAGTTCCACGGTTCATATCTCTGTATTATCCAGCTTTTTGCCTTTTTTACGTAAAAAAAAACAGTAATAGTGTCTCCCTGACTGTTCAGACACAAATATATCTGTTTAAAAGATTCTGATGTAGGCCAGATAAGTAGAACTTTGGTTTTACAGTTCCTCGGTTCAAATCTCTGCATTTGGCCTTTTTTCCATAAAAAAATAAAAAAAATATTGTCTCCCTGACTGTTCAGACACAAATATATCTGTTTAAATTATTCTGGAGTAGGCCAGATAACTAGAACTTTGGTTTTGCAGTTCCACGGTTCATATCTCTGTATTATCCAGCTTTTGGCCTTTTTTACATAAAAAAATTAAAAAAATACTTTCTCCCTGACTGTTCAGACACTAATATATCTGTTCAAAAGATTCTGGTGTCAGCCAGATAACTAGAACTTTGGTTCTGCAGTTTCACGGTTCAGCCAGATATCTAGAACTTTGGTTTTCCAGTTCCACCATTCAAATCTCTGTATTATCCAGCTTTTGGCCTTTTTTCCATAAAAAAAAACAGTAATAGTGTCTCCCTGACTGTTCAGACACAAATATATATGTTGAAAAGATTCTGGTGTAGGCCAGATAGCTAGAACTTTGGTTTTGCAGTTACATGGTTCAAATTTCTGTATTATCCAGCTTTTGGCATTTTTTCCGTAAAAAAAAAAAAAATAAAAGTGTCTCCCTAACTTTACAGACACAAATATATCTGTTTAAAAGATTCTGTAGTAGGCAAGGTAACTAGAACTTTGGTTTTGCAGTTCCACGGTTCATATCTCTGCATTTGGTCTTTTTTCCGTAAAAAAATAAAAAAAATACTGTCTCCCTGACTGTTCAGACACAAATATATCTGTTCAAAAGATTCTGGTGTAGGTCAGATAACTAGAACTTTGGTTTTGCAGTTTCTCGGTTCAAATCTTTGTATTATCCAGCTTTTGGCCTTTTTTCCGTAAAAAAAAACAGTAATAGTGTCTCCATGACTTTTCAGAAACAAATATATCTGTTTAAGAGATTCTGGTGTAGGCCAGATAACTAGAACTTTGGTATTGCAGTTCCACAGTTCTAATCTCAGTATTATCCAGCTTTTGGCCTTTTTTCATAAAAAAAACAGTAATAGTGTCTCCCTGACTGTTCAGACACAAATATATCTGTTTAAAAGATTCTGGAGTAGGCCAGATAACTAGAACTTTGGTTTTGCAGTTCCTCGGTTCAAACCTCTGTATTATACAGCTTTTGGCCTTTTTTCCGTAAAAAAAAAAACAGTAATAGTGTCTTCCTGACTGTTCAGACAGAAAAATATCTGTTTAAAAGATTCTGGTGTAGGCTCGACAACTAGAACTTTTATTTTGCAGTTCCACGGTTCAAATCTCTGTATTATCCAGCTTTTGTCCTTTTTTCCATAAAAAAAAACAGTAATAGGTGTCTCCCTGACTGTACAGACACAAATATATCTGTTTAAAAGATTCTGTAGTAGGCCAGATAACTAGAACTTTGGTTTTGCAGTTACACAGTTCATATGTCTGTATTATCCAGCTTTCGGCCTTTTTTCCGTAAAAAAAAACAGTAATAGTGTCTCCCTGACTGTTCAGACACAAATATATCTGTTTCAATTATTCTGGTGTAGTCCAGATAACTTGAACTTTGGTTTTGCAGTTCCACGGTTCATATCTCTGTATTATCCAGCTTTTGGCCTTTTTTCCGTAAAAAAAAACAGTAATAGTGTCTCCCTGACTGTTCAGATACAAATATATCTGTTTAAAAGATTCTGGAGTAGGCCAGATAACTAGAACTTTGGTTTTGCAGTTCCACGGTTCATATCTCTGTATTATCCAGCTTTTTGCCTTTTTTCCGTAAAAAAAAACAGTAATAGTGTCTCCCTGACTGTTCAGACACAAATATATCTGTTTAAAAGATTCTGATGTAGGCCAGATAAGTAGAACTTTGGTTTTACAGTTCCTTGGTTCAAATCTCTGCATTTGGCCTTTTTTCCATAAAAAAATAAAAAAAATATTGTCTCCCTGACTGTTCAGACACAAATATATCTGTTTAAATTATTCTGGAGTAGGCCAGATAACTAGAACTTTGGTTTTGCAGTTCCACGGTTCATATCTCTGTATTATCCAGCTTTTGGCCTTTTTTACATAAAAAAATTAAAAAAATACTTTCTCCCTGACTGTTCAGACACTAATATATCTGTTCAAAAGATTCTGGTGTCAGCCAGATAACTAGAACTTTGGTTCTGCAGTTTCACGGTTCAGCCAGATATCTAGAACTTTGGTTTTCCAGTTCCACCATTCAAATCTCTGTATTATCCAGCTTTTGGCCTTTTTTCCATAAAAAAAAACAGTAATAGTGTCTCCCTGACTGTTCAGACACAAATATATATGTTGAAAAGATTCTGGTGTAGGCCAGATAGCTAGAACTTTGGTTTTGCAGTTACATGGTTCAAATTTCTGTATTATCCAGCTTTTGGCATTTTTTCCGTAAAAAAAAAAAAAATAAAAGTGTCTCCCTAACTTTACAGACACAAATATATCTGTTTAAAAGATTCTGTAGTAGGCAAGGTAACTAGAACTTTCGTTTTGCAGTTCCACGGTTCATATCTCTGCATTTGGTCTTTTTTCCGTAAAAAAATAAAAAAAATACTGTCTCCCTGACTGTTCAGACACAAATATATCTGTTCAAAAGATTCTGGTGTAGGTCAGATAACTAGAACTTTGGTTTTGCAGTTTCTCGGTTCAAATCTTTGTATTATCCAGCTTTTGGCCTTTTTTCCGTAAAAAAAAACAGTAATAGTGTCTCCATGACTTTTCAGAAACAAATATATCTGTTTAAGAGATTCTGGTGTAGGCCAGATAACTAGAACTTTGGTATTGCAGTTCCACAGTTCTAATCTCAGTATTATCCAGCTTTTGGCCTTTTTTCATAAAAAAAACAGTAATAGTGTCTCCCTGACTGTTCAGACACAAATATATCTGTTTAAAAGATTCTGGAGTAGGCCAGATAACTAGAACTTTGGTTTTGCAGTTCCTCGGTTCAAACCTCTGTATTATACAGCTTTTGGCCTTTTTTCCGTAAAAAAAAAAAACAGTAATAGTGTCTTCCTGACTGTTCAGACAGAAAAATATCTGTTTAAAAGATTCTGGTGTAGGCTCGACAACTAGAACTTTTATTTTGCAGTTCCACGGTTCAAATCTCTGTATTATCCAGCTTTTGTCCTTTTTTCCATAAAAAAAAACAGTAATAGGTGTCTCCCTGACTGTACAGACACAAATATATCTGTTTAAAAGATTCTGTAGTAGGCCAGATAACTAGAACTTTGGTTTTGCAGTTACACGGTTCATATGTCTGTATTATCCAGCTTTCGGCCTTTTTTCCGTAAAAAAGAACAGTAATAGTGTCTCCCTGACTGTTCAGACACAAATATATCTGTTTCAATTATTCTGGTGTAGTCCAGATAACTTGAACTTTGGTTTTGCAGTTCCACGGTTCAAATCTCTGCATTTGGCCTTTTTTCCATAAAAAAAAAAAAAAATACTGTCTCCCTGAGTGTTCAGACACAAATATATCTGTTTAAATTATTCTGGAGTAGGCCAGATAACTAGAACTTTGGTTTTGCAGTTCCACGGTTCATATCTCTGTATTATCCAGCTTTTGGCCTTTTTTACGTAAAAAAAAACAGTAATAGTGTCTCCCTGACTGTTCAGACACACATATATCTGTTTAAAAGATTCTGATGTAGGCCAGATAAGTAGAACTTTGGTTTTACAGTTCCTCGGTTCAAATCTCTGCATTTGGCCTTTTTTCCATAAAAAAATAAAAAAAATATTGTCTCCCTGACTGTTCAGACACAAATATATCTGTTTAAATTTTTCTGGAGTAGGCCAGATAACTAGAACTTTGGTTTTGCAGTTCCACGGTTCATATCTCTGTATTATCCAGCTTTTGGCCTTTTTTACATAAAAAAATTAAAAAAATACTTTCTCCCTGACTGTTCAGACACTAATATATCTGTTCAAAAGATTCTGGTGTCAGCCAGATAACTATAACTTTGGTTCTGCAGTTTCACGGTTCAGCCAGATATCTAGAACTTTGGTTTTCCAGTTCCACCGTTCAAATCTCTGTATTATCCAGCTTTTGGCCTTTTTTCCATAAAAAAAAACAGTAATAGTGTCTCCCTGACTGTTCAGACACAAATATATATGTTGAAAAGATTCTGGTGTAGGCCAGATAGCTAGAACTTTGGTTTTGCAGTTACATGGTTCAAATTTCTGTATTATCCAGCTTTTGGCATTTTTTCCATAAAAAAAAAAAAAATAAAAGTGTCTCCCTAACTTTACAGACACAAATATATCTGTTTAAAAGATTCTGTAGTAGGCAAGGTAACTAGAACTTTGGTTTTGCAGTTCCACGGTTCATATCTCTGCATTTTTCCATAAAAAAATAAAAAAAATACTGTCTCCCTGACTGTTCAGACACAAATATATCAGTTTAAAAGATTCTGATGTAGGGCAGATAACTAGAACTATGGTTTTGCATTTCCACGGTTCAAATCTCTGCATTTGGCCATTTTTCTGTAAAAAAAAAAAAAAATACTGTCTCCCTGACTGTTCAGACACAAATATATCTGTTCAAAAGATTCTAGTGTAGGCCAGATAACTAGAAGTTTGGTTTTGCAGTTCCACGGTTCAAATCTCTGTATTATCCAGCTTTTGGCATTTTTTCCGTAAAAAAAAGCAGTAATAGTGTCTCCATGACTTTTCATAAAAAAATATATCTGTTTAAGAGATTCTGGTGTAGGCCAGATAACTAGAACTTTGGTACTGCAGTTCCACGGTTAAAATCTCTGCATTATCAAGCTTTTGGCCTTTTTTCGTAAAAAAAAACAGTAGTAGTGTCTCCCTGACTGTTCAGACACAAATATATCTGTTCAAAAGATTCTGGTGTAGGCCAGATAACTAGAACTTTGGTTTTTCAGTTCCACGGTTCAAATCTCTGTATTATCCAGCTTTTCACCTTTTTTCCGTAAAAAAATAGTGTCTCCCTGACTGTTCAGACAGAAATATATCTGTTTAAAAGATTCTGTTGTAGGCCAGAAAACTAGAACTTTGGTTTCGCAGTTCCTCGGTTCAAATCTCTGTATTATCCAGCTTTTTGCATTTTTTCAGTAAAAAAAAATAGTAATAGTGTCTCCCTGACTGTTCAGACACAAATATATCTGTTTAAAAGTATCTGATGTATGCCAGATAACTAGAACTTTGATTTTGCAGTTCCACGGTTCAAATCTCTGTATTATCCAGCTTTTGGCATTTTTTCCATAAAAGAAAACAGTAGTATTGTATCCCTGACTGTTCAGATACAAATATATCTGTTTAAAAGATTCTGGTGTAGGCCAGATAGCTAGAACTTTGGTTTTGCAGTTCCACGGTTCAAATCTCTGTATTATACAGCTTTTGGCATTTTTTCCGTAAAAAAAAAAAACAGTAATAGTGTCTCCCTGACTGTTCAGACACAAATTTATCTGTTTAAAAGATTCTGGAGTAGGCCAGATAACTAGAACTTTGGTTTTGCAGTTCCATGGTTCAAATTTCTGTATTATCCAGCTTTTGGCCTTTTTTCCGTAAAAAAAAAACATTAAAAGTGTCTCCCTGACTGTTCAGACACAAATATATCGGTTTAAATTATTCTGGTGTAGGCCAGATAACTAGAACTTTGGTTTTGCAGTTTCACGGTTCATATCTCTGTATTATCCAGCTTTTGGCCTTTTTTCCGTAAAAAAAAACTGTAATATTGTCTCCCTGACTGTTCAGACACAAATAGATATGTTTAAAAGATTCTGGTGTATGCCAGATAACTAGAACTTTGGTTTTGCAGTTCCAGGGTTCAAAGCTCTGTATTATCCAGCTTTTGGCCTTTTTTTCTGTAAAAAATAACAGTAATAGTGTGTCCCTGACTGTCCAGACACAAATATATCTGTTTAAGTTATTCTGGTGTAGGCCAGATAACTAGAACTTTTGTTTTGCAGTTCCACGGTTCAAATCTCTGCATTTGGCCTTTTTTCCGTAAAAAAAAAATAAAATACTGTCTCCCTGACTGTTCAGACACAAATATATCTGTTCAAAAGATTCTGGTGTAGGCCAGATAGCTAGAACTTTGGTTTTGCAGTTGCACGGTAGAAATCTCTGTGTTATCCCACTTTTGGCCTTTTTTGCGTAAAAAAAAACAGTAATAGTGTCTCCCAGACTGTTCAGACACAAATATATCTGTTTCAATTATTCTGGTGTAGTCCAGATAACTAGAACTTTGGTTTTGCAGTTCCACGGTTCATATTTCGGTATTATCCAGCTTTTGGCCTTTTTTCCGTAAAATAAAACAGTAATAGTGTCTCCCTGACTGTTCAGACACAAATATATCTGTTCAAAAGATTCTGGTGTAGGCCAGATAACTAGAACTTTGGTTTTGCAGTTTCACGGTTCAAATCTTTGTATTATCCAGCTTTTGGCCTTTTTTCCGTAAAAAAAAACAGTAATAGTGTCTCCATGACTTTTCAGAAACAAATATATCTGTTTAAGAGATTCTGGTGTAGGCCAGATAACTAGAACTTTGGTATTGCAGTTCCACAGTTCTAATCTCAGTATTATCCAGCTTTTGGCCTTTTTTCATAAAAAAAACAGTAATAGTGTCTCCCTGACTGTTCAGACACAAATATATCTGTTTAAAAGATTCTGGAGTAGGCCAGATGACTAGAACTTTGGTTTTGCAGTTCCTCGGTTCAAATTTCTGTATTTTCCAGCTTTTGGCCTTTTTTCCGTAAAAAAAAACATTAAAAGTGTCTCCCTGACTCTTCAGACACAAATATATCTGTTTAAAAGATTGTGTTGTAGGCCAGATAACTAGAACTTTGGTTTTGCAGTTTCTCGGTTCAAATCTCTGTGTTATCCCACTTTTGGCTTTTATTCCGTAAAAAAAAACAGTAATAGTGTCTCACTGACTGTTCAGACACAAATATATTGGTTTAAATTATTCTGGTGTAGGCCAGATAACTAGAACTTTGGTTTTGCAGTTCCACGGTTCATATCTCTGTATTATCCAGCTTTTGGCCTTTTTTCAATATAAAAAAACAGTAATAGTGTCTCCCTGACTGTTCAGACACAAATATATATGTTTAAAAGATTCTGGTGTATGCCAGATAACTAGAACTTTGGTTTTGCAGTTCCAGGGTTCATAGCTCTGTACTGTCCAGCTGTTGGCCTTTTTCCGTAAAAAATATCAGTAATAGTGTCTCCCTGACTGTACAGACACAAATATATCTGTTTAAGTTATTCTGGTGTAGGCCAGATAACTAGAACTTTGGTTTTGCAGTTCCATGGTTCAAATCTCTTCATTTGACCTTTTTTCCGTAAAAAAATAAAAAAAATACTGTCTCCCTGACTGTTCACACACAAATATATCTGTTCAAAAGATTCTGGTGTAGGCCAGATAGCTAGAACTTTGGTTTTGCAGTTCCATGGTACAAATCTCTGTGTTATCCCACTTTTGGCCTTTTTTCCGTAAAAAAAAACAGTAATAGTGTCTCCCTGACTGTTCAGACACAAATATATCGGTTTCAGTTGTTCTGGTGTAGTCCAGATAACTTGTACTTTGGTTTTGCAGTTCCACGGTTCATATCTCTGTATTATCCAGCTTTTGACCTTTTTTCCGTAAAAAAAACAGTAATAGTGTCTCCCTGACTGTCCAGACACAAATATATCTGTTTAAGTTATTCTGGTGTAGGCCTGATAAATAGAACTTTGGTTTTGCAGTTCCATGGTTCAAATCTCTGCATTTGACCTTTTTTCCGTAAAAACATAAAAAAAATACTGTCTCCCTGACTGTTCACACACAAATATATCTGTTCAAAAGATTCTGGTGTAGGCCAGATAGCTAGAACTTTGGTTTTGCAGTTCCACAGTACAAATCTCTGTGTTATCCCACTTTTGGCCTTTTTTCCATAAAAAAAAACAGTAATAGTGTCTCCCTGACTGTTCAGACACAAATATATCTGTTTAAAAGATTCTGATGTATGCCAGATAACTAGAACTTTGATTTTGCAGTTCCACGGTTCAAATCTTAGTATTATCCAGCTTTTGGCCTTCTTTCCGTAAAAAAAAACAGTAATAGTGTCTCCCTGACTGTTCAGACACAAATATATCTGTTTAAAAGATTCTGGAGTAGGCCAGAAAACTAGAACTTTGGTTTTGCAGTTTCACAGTTCAAATCTCCGTGTTATCCCACTTTTGGCCTTTTTCCTGTAAAAAAAAAACAGTATAGTGTCTCCATGACTTTTCAGAAACAAATATATCTGTTTAAGAGATTCTGGTGTAGGCCAGATAACTAGAACTTTGGTATTGCTGTTCTACGGTTCTAATCTCAGTATTATCCAGCTTTTTGCCTTTTTTCATAAAAAAAAACAGTAATAGTGTCTCCCTGACTGTTCAGACACAAATATATCTGTTCAAAAGATTCTGGTGTAGTGCAGATAGCTAGAACTTTGGTTTTGCAGTTGCACGGTTCAAATTTCTGTATTATCCAGCTTTTGGCATTTTTTCCGTAAAAAAAAAATAAATAAAAGTGTCTCCCTGACTTTACAGACACAAATATTTCTGTTTAAAAGATTCTGTAGTAGGCCAGATAACTAGAACTTTGGTTTTGCAGTTCCACGGTTCATATCTCTGTATTATCCAGCTTTTGGCCTTTTTTCTGTAAAAAAAAACAGTAATAGTGTCTCCCTGACTGTTCAGACACAAATATATCTGTTTAAAAGATTCTGATGTAGGCCAGATAACTAGAACTTTGGTTTTGCAGTTCCACGGTTCAAATCTCTGCATTTGGCCTTTTTTCCATAAAAAAAAAAAAAAAAATACTGTCTCCCTGAGTGTTCAGACACAAATATATCTGTTTAAATTATTCTGGAGTAGGCCAGATAACTAGAACTTTGGTTTTGCGGTTCCACGGTTCATATCTCTGTATTATCCAGCTTTTTGCCTTTTTTACATAAAAAAAAACAGTAATAGTGTCTCCCTGACTGTTCAGACACAAATATATCTGTTTAAAAGATTCTGATGTAGGCCAGATAAGTAGAACTTTGGTTTTACAGTTCCTCGGTTCAAATCTCTGCATTTGGCCTTTTTTCCATAAAAAAATAAAAAAAATATTGTCTCCCTGACTGTTCAGACACAAATATATCTGTTTAAATTATTCTGGAGTAGGCCAGATAACTAGAACTTTGGTTTTGCAGTTCCACGGTTCATATCTCTGTATTATCCAGCTTTTGGCCTTTTTTACATAAAAAAATTAAAAAAATACTTTCTCCCTGACTGTTCAGACACTAATATATCTGTTCAAAAGATTCTGGTGTCAGCCAGATAACTAGAACTTTGGTTCTGCAGTTTCACGGTTCAGCCAGATATCTAGAACTTTGGTTTTCCAGTTCCACCGTTCAAATCTCTGTATTATCCAGCTTTTGGCCTTTTTTCCACAAAAAAAAACAGTAATAGTGTCTCCCTGACTGTTCAGACACAAATATATATGTTGAAAAGATTCTGGTGTAGGCCAGATAGCTAGAACTTTGGTTTTGCAGTTACATGGTTCAAATTTCTGTATTATCCAGCTTTTGGCATTTTTTCCGTAAAAAAAAAATAAATAAAAGTGTCTCCCTAACTTTACAGACACAAATATATCTGTTTAAAAGATTCTGTAGTAGGCAAGGTAACTAGAACTTTGGTTTTGCAGTTCCACGGTTCATATCTCTGCATTTGGTCTTTTTTCCGTAAAAAAATAAAAAAAATACTGTCTCCCTGACTGTTCAGACACAAATATATCTGTTCAAAAGATTCTGGTGTAGGTCAGATAACTAGAACTTTGGTTTTGCAGTTTCTCGGTTCAAATCTTTGTATTATCCAGCTTTTGGCCTTTTTTCCGTAAAAAAAAACAGTAATAGTGTCTCCATGACTTTTCAGAAACAAATATATCTGTTTAAGAGATTCTGGTGTAGGCCAGATAACTAGAACTTTGGTATTGCAGTTCCACAGTTCTAATCTCAGTATTATCCAGCTTTTGGCCTTTTTTCATAAAAAAACAGTAATAGTGTCTCCCTGACTGTTCAGACACAAATATATCTGTTTAAAAGATTCTGGAGTAGGCCAGATAACTAGAACTTTGGTTTTGCAGTTCCTCGGTTCAAACCTCTGTATTATACAGCTTTTGGCCTTTTTTCCGTAAAAAAAAAAACAGTAATAGTGTCTTCCTGACTGTTCAGACAGAAAAATATCTGTTTAAAAGATTCTGGTGTAGGCTAGACAATTAGGACTTTTATTTTGCAGTTCCACGGTCAAAATCTCTGTATTATCCAGCTTTTGTCCTTTTTTCCATAAAAAAAAACAGTAATAGGTGTCTCCCTGACTGTACAGACACAAATATATCTGTTTAAAAGATTCTGTAGTAGGCCAGATAACTAGAACTTTGGTTTTGCAGTTACACGGTTCATATGTCTGTATTATCCAGCTTTCGGCCTTTTTTCCGTAAAAAAAAACAGTAATAGTGTCTCCCTGACTGTTCAGACACAAATATATCTGTTTCAATTATTCTGGTGTAGTCCAGATAACTTGAACTTTGGTTTTGCAGTTCCACGGTTCATATCTCTGTATTATCCAGCTTTTGGCCTTTTTTCCGTAAAAAAAAACAGTAATAGTGTGTCCCTGACTGTTCAGATACAAATATATATGTTTAAAAGATTCTGGAGTAGGTCAGATAACTAGAACTTTGGTTTTGCAGTTACACGGTTCAAATTTCTATATTATCCAGCTTTTGGCATTTTTTCCGTTAAAAAAAAACAGTAATAGTGTCTCCCTGACTGTTCAGACACAAATATATCTGTTTAAAAGATTCTGGAGTAGGCCAGATAACTAGAACTTTGGTTTTGCAGTTCCATGGTTACAATTTCTGTATTATCCAGCTTTTGGCCTTTTTTCCGTGAAAAGAAACAGTAATAGTGTCTCACTGACTGTTCAGACACAAATATATCGGTTTATATTATTCTGGTGTAGGCCAGATAACTAGAACTTTGGTTTTGCTGTTCCACGGTTCATATCTCTGTATTATCCAGCTTTTGGCCTTTTTTCCGTAAAAAAAAAACAGTAATATTGTCTCCCTGACTGTTCAGACACAAATAGATATGTTTAAAGATTCTGGTGTATGCCAGATAACTAGAACTTTAGTTTTGCAGTGATAGGGTTCAAAGCTCTGTATTATCCAGCTTTTGGCCTTTTTTCTGTAAAAAATAACAGTAATAGTGTCTCCCTGACGGTCCAGACACAAATATATCTGTTTAAGTTATTCTGGTGTAGGCCAGATAACTACAACTTTGGTTTGGCAGTTCCACGGTTCAAATCTCTGCATTTGGCCTTTTTTCCGTGAAAAAAAAAAAAATACTGTCTCCCTGACTGTTCAGACACAAATATATCTGTTCAAAAGATTCTAGTGTAGGCCAGAAAGCTAGAACTTTAGTTTTGCAGTTGCACGGTACAAATCTCTGTGTTATCCCACTTTTGGCCTTTTTTCCATAAAAAAAAACAGTAATAGTGTCTCCCTGACTGTTCAGACACAAATATATCTGTTTCAATTATTCTGGCGTAGTCCAGATAACTAGAAGTTTGGTTTTGCAGTTCCACGGTTCATATCTCTGTATTATCCAGCTTTTGGGCTTTTTTCCGTAAAAAAAACCAGTAATAGTGTCTCCCTGACTGTTCAGACACAAATATATCTGTTTAAAAGATTCTGGTGTAGGCCAGATAGCTAGAACTTTGGTTTTGCAGTTCCACTGTTAAAATCTCTGTATTATACAGCTTTTGGCCTTTTTTCCGTAAAAAAAAAAAACAGTAATAGTGTCTTCCTGACTGTTCAGACAGAAAAATATCTGTTTAAAAGATTCTGGTGTAGGCTAGACAACTAGAACTTTTATTTTGCAGTTCCACGGTTCAAATCTCTGTATTATCCAGCTTTTGTCCTTTTTTCCATAAAAAAAAACAGTAATAGGTGTCTCCCTGACTGTACAGACACAAATATATCTGTTTAAAAGATTCTGTAGTAGGCCAGATAACTAGAACTTTGGTTTTGCAGTTACACGGTTTATATGTCTGTATTATCCAGCTTTCGGCCTTTTTTCCGTAAAAAAAAACAGTAATAGGTGTCTCCCTGACTGTACAGACACAAATATATCTGTTTAAAAGATTCTGATGTAGGCCAGATAACTAGAACTTTGGTTTTGCAGTTCCACGGTTCAAATATCTGCATTTGGCCTTTTTTCTGTAAAAAAAAAAAAAAAAATACTGTCTCCCTGACTGTTCAGACACAAATATATCTGTTTAAAAGATTCTGGAGTAGGCCAGATAACTAGAACTTTGGTTTTGCAGTTCCATGGTTCAAATTTCTGTATTATCCAGCTTTTGGCCTTTTTTCCGTAAAAAAAAACATAAAAAGTGTCTCCCTGACTGTTCAGACACAAATATATCTGTTTAAAAGATTGTGTTGTAGGCCAGATAACTAGAACTTTGGTTTTGCAGTTTCTTGGTTCAAATCTCTGTGTTATCCCACTTTTGGTCTTTATTCCGTAAAAAAAACAGTAATAGTGTCTCACTGACTGTTCAGACACAAATATATCGGTTTAAATTATTCTGGTGTAGGCCAGATAACTAGAACTTTGGTTTTGCAGTTCCACGGTTCATATCTCTGTATTATCCAGCTTTTGGCCTTTTTTCCGTAAAAAAAAACAGTAATATTGTCTCCCTGACTGTTCAGACACAAATAGATATGTTTAAAAGATTCTGGTGTATGCCAGATAACTAGAACTTTGGTTTTGCAGTTCCAGGGTTCAAAGCTCTGTACTATCCAGCTTTTGGCCTTTTTTCTGTAAAAAATAACAGTAATAGTGTCTCCCTGACTGTCCAGACACAAATATATCTGTTTAAGTAATTCTGTTGTAGGCCAGATAACTAGAACATTGGTTTTGCAGTTCCACGGTTCAAATCTCTGTATTATCCAGCTTTTGTCATTTTTTCCGTAAAAAAAAACTGTAATAGGTGTCTCCCTGACTGTTCAGACACAAATATATCTGTTTAAAAGATTCTGATGTAGGGCAGATAACTAGAACTTTGGTTTTGCAGTTCCATGGTTCAAATTTCTGTATTATCCAGCTTTTGGCCTTTTTTCCGTAAAAAAAAACTGTAATATTGTCTCCCTGACTGTTCAGACACAAATAGATATGTTTAAAAGATTCTGGTGTATGCCAGATAACTAGAACTTTGGTTTTGCAGTTCCAGGGTTCAAAGCTCTGTATTATCCAGCTTTTGGCCTTTTTTCTGTAAAAAATAACAGTAATAGTGTGTCCCTGACTGTCCAGACACAAATATATCTGTTTAAGTTATTCTGGTGTAGGCCAGATAACTAGAACTTTTGTTTTACAGTTCCACGGTTCAAATCTCTGCATTTGGCCTTTTTTCCGTAAAAAAAAAATAAAATACTGTCTCCCTGACTGTTCAGACACAAATATATCTGTTCAAAAGATTCTGGTGTAGGCCAGATAGCTAGAACTTTGGTTTTGCAGTTGCACAGTAGAAATCTCTGGGTTATCCCACTTTTGGCCTTTTTTGCGTAAAAAAAAACAGTAATAGTGTCTCCCAGACTGTTCAGACACAAATATATCTGTTTCAATTATTCTGGTGTAGTCCAGATAACTAGAACTTTGGTTTTGCAGTTCCACGGTTCATATTTCGGTATTATCCAGCTTTTGGCCTTTTTTCCGTAAAAGAAAACAGTAATAGTGTCTCCATGACTGTTCAGACACAAATATATCTGTTTTAAAGATTCTGGTGTAGGCCAGATAGCTAGAACTTTGGTTTTGCAGTTCTACGGTTGAAATCTCTGTATTATACAGCTTTTGGCCTTTTTTCCGTATAAAAAAACAGTAATAGTGTCTCCCTGACTGTTCAGACACAAATATATATGTTTAAAAGATTCTGGTGTATGCCAGATAACTAGAACTTTGGTTTTGCAGTTCCAGGGTTCAAAGCTCTGTATTGTCCAGCTTTTGGCCTTTTTTCCATAAAAAATAACAGTAATAGTGTCTCCCTGACTGTCCAGACACAAATATATCTGTTTAAGTTATTCTGGTGTAGGCCTGATAAATAGAACTTTACTTTTGCAGTTCCATGGTTCAAATCTCTGCATTTGACCTTTTTTCCGTAAAAACATAAAAAAAATACTGTCTCCCTGACTGTTCACACACAAATATATCTGTTCAAAAGATTCTGGTGTAGGCCAGATAGCTAGAACTTTGGTTTTGCAGTTCCACAGTACAAATCTCTGTGTTATCCCACTTTTGGTCTTTTTTCCATAAAAAAAACAGTAATAGTGTCTCCCTGACTGTTCAGACACAAATATATCTGTTTAAAAGATTCTGATGTAGGCCAGATAACTAGAACTTTGATTTTGCAGTTCCACGGTTCAAATCTTAGTATTATCCAGCTTTTGGCCTTCTTTCCGTAAAAAAAAACAGTAATAGTGTCTCCCTGACTGTTCAGACACAAATATATCTGTTTAAAAGATTCTGGAGTAGGCCAGAAAACTAGAACTTTGGTTTTGCAGTTTCACGGTTCAAATCTCCGTGTTATCCCACTTTTGGCCTTTTGCCTGTAAAAAAAAAACAGTAATAGTGTCTCCCTGACTGTTCAGAAACAAATATATCTGTTTAAGAGATTCTGGTGTAGGCCAGATAACTAGAACTTTGGTATTGCTGTTCTACGGTTCTAATCTGAGTATTATCCAGCTTTTTGCCTTTTTTCATAAAAAAAAACAGTAATAGTGTCTCCCTGACTGTTCAGACACAAATATATCTGTTTAAAAGATTCTGATGTAGGCCAGATAACTAGAACTTTGGTTTTGCAGTTCCACGGTTCAAATCTCTGCATTTGGCCTTTTTTCCATAAAAAAAAAAAAAAAATACTGTCTCCCTGAGTGTTCAGACACAAATATATCTGTTTAAATTATTCTGGAGTAGGCCAGATAACTAGAACTTTGGTTTTGCAGTTCCACGGTTCATATCTCTGTATTATCCAGCTTTTGGCCTTTTTTACGTAAAAAAAAACAGTAATAGTGTCTCCCTGACTGTTCAGACACAAATATATCTGTTTAAAAGATTCTGATGTAGGCCAGATAAGTAGAACTTTGGTTTTGCAGTTCCACACTTCAAATCTCTGTATTATCCAGCTTTTCACCTTTTTTCCGTAAAAGAATAGTGTCTCCCTGACTGTTCAGACAGAAATATATCTGTTTAAAAGATTCTGTTGTAGGCCAGAAAACTAGAACTTTGGTTTCGCAGTTCCTCGGTTCAAATCTCTGTATTATCCAGCTTTTGGCATTTTTTCAGTAAAAAAAAATAGTAATAGTGTCTCCCTGACTGTTCAGACACAAATATATCTGTTTAAAAGTATCTGATGTATGCCAGATCACTAGAACTTTGATTTTGCAGTTCCACGGTTCAAATCTCTGTATTATCCAGCTTTTGGCATTTTTTCCGTAAAAAAAAAACAGTAATAGTGTCTCCCTGACTGTTCAGACACAAATTTATCTGTTTAAAAGATTCTGGAGTAGGCCAGATAACTAGAACTTTGGTTTTGCAGTTCCATGGTTCAAATTTCTGTATTATCCAGCTTTTGGCCTTTTTTCCGTAAAAAAAAAACATTAAAAGTGTCTCCCTGACTGTTCAGACACAAATATATCGGTTTAAATTATTCTGGTGTAGGCCAGATAACTAGAACTTTGGTTTTGCAGTTCCACGGTTCATATTTCGGTATTATCCAGCTTTTGGCCTTTTTTCCGTAAAAGAAAACAGTAATAGTGTCTCCCTGACTGCTCAGACACAAATATATCTGTTTTAAAGATTCTGGTGTAGGCCAGATAGCTAGAACTTTGGTTTTGCAGTTCTACGGTTGAAATCTCTGTATTATACAGCTTTTGGCCTTTTTTCCGTATAAAAAAACAGTAATAGTGTCTCCCTGACTGTTCAGACACAAATATATATGTTTAAAAGATTCTGGTGTATGCCAGATAACTAGAACTTTGGTTTTGCAGTTCCAGGGTTCAAAGCTCTGTATTGTCCAGCTTTTGGCCTTTTTTCCATAAAAAATAACAGTAATAGTGTCTCCCTGACTGTCCAGACACAAATATATCTGTTTAAGTTATTCTGGTGTAGGCCTGATAAATAGAACTTTGCTTTTGCAGTTCCATGGTTCAAATCTCTGCATTTGACCTTTTTTCCGTAAAAACATAAAAAAAATACTGTCTCCCTGACTGTTCACACACAAATATATCTGTTCAAAAGATTCTGGTGTAGGCCTGATAGCTACAACTTTGGTTTTTGCAGTTCCACAGTACAAATCTCTGTGTTATCCCACTTTTGGCCTTTTTTCCATAAAAAAAAACAGTAATAGTGTCTCCCTGACTGTTCAGACACAAATATAACTGTTTAAAAGATTCTGATGTAGGCCAGATAACTAGAACTTTGATTTTGCAGTTCCACGGTTCAAATCTTAGTATTATCCAGCTTTTGGCCTTCTTTCCATAAAAAAAACAGTAATAGTGTCTCCCTGACTGTTCAGACACAAATATATCTGTTTAAAAGATTCTGGAGTAGGCCAGAAAACTAGAACTTTGGTTTTGCAGTTTCACGGTTCAAATCTCCGTGTTATCTCACTTTTGGCCTTTAGCCTGTAAAAAAAAACAGTAATAGTGTCTCCCTGACTGTTCAGACACAAATATATCTGTTTAAATTATTGTGGTATAGGCCAGATAACTAGAACTTTGGTTTTGCAGTTACACGGTTCAAATCTCTGTATTATCCAGCTTTTGGCCTTTTTTCCGTAAAAAAAAACAGTATAGTGTCTCCATGACTTTTCAGAAACAAATATATCTGTTTAAGAGATTCTGGTGTAGGCCAGATAACTAGAACTTTGGTATTGCTGTTCTACGGTTCTAATCTCAGTATTATCCAGCTTTTTGCCTTTTTTCATAAAAAAAAACAGTAATAGTGTCTCCCTGACTGTTCAGACACAAATATATCTGTTCAATAGATTCTGGTGTAGTCCAGATAGCTAGAACTTTGGTTTTGCAGTTGCACGGTTCAAATTTCTGTATTATCCAGCTTTTGGCATTTTTTCCGTAAAAAAAAAATAAATAAAAGTGTCTCCCTGACTTTACAGACACAAATATTTCTGTTTAAAAGATTCTCTAGTAGGAAAGATAACTAGAACTTTGGTTTTGCAGTTCCACGGTTCATATCTCTGTATTATCCAGCTTTTGGCCTTTTTTCTGTAAAAAAAAAACAGTAATAGTGTCTCCCTGACTGTTCAGACACAAATATATCTGTTTAAAAGATTCTGATGTAGGCCAGATAACTAGAACTTTGGTTTTGCAGTTCCACGGTTCAAATCTCTGCATTTGGCCTTTTTTCCATAAAAAAAAAAAAAAAATACTGTCTCCCTGAGTGTTCAGACACAAATATATCTGTTTAAATTATTCTGGAGTAGGCCAGATAACTAGAACTTTGGTTTTGCAGTTCCACGGTTCATATCTCTGTATTATCCAGCTTTTGGCCTTTTTTACGTAAAAAAAAACAGTAATAGTGTCTCCCTGACTGTTCAGACACAAATATATCTGTTTAAAAGATTCTGATGTAGGCCAGATAAGTAGAACTTTGGTTTTACAGTTCCTCGGTTCAAATCTCTGCATTTGGCCTTTTTTCCATAAAAAAATAAAAAAAATATTGTCTCCCTGACTGTTCAGACACAAATATATCTGTTTAAATTATTCTGGAGTAGGCCAGATAACTAGAACTTTGGTTTTGCAGTTCCACGGTTCATATCTCTGTATTATCCAGCTTTTGGCCTTTTTTACATAAAAAAATTAAAAAAATACTTTCTCCCTGACTGTTCAGACACTAATATATCTGTTCAAAAGATTCTGGTGTCAGCCAGATAACTATAACTTTGGTTCTGCAGTTTCACGGTTCAGCCAGATATCTAGAACTTTGGTTTTCCAGTTCCACCGTTCAAATCTCTGTATTATCCAGCTTTTGGCCTTTTTTCCATAAAAAAAAACAGTAATAGTGTCTCCCTGACTGTTCAGACACAAATATATATGTTGAAAAGATTCTGGTGTAGGCCAGATAGCTAGAACTTTGGTTTTGCAGTTACATGGTTCAAATTTCTGTATTATCCAGCTTTTGGCATTTTTTCCGTAAAAAAAAAAAAAATAAAAGTGTCTCCCTAACTTTACAGACACAAATATATCTGTTTAAAAGATTCTGTAGTAGGCAAGGTAACTAGAACTTTGGTTTTGCAGTTCCACGGTTCATATCTCTGCATTTTTCCATAAAAAAATAAAAAAAATACTGTCTCCCTGACTGTTCAGACACAAATATATCTGTTCAAAAGATTCTGGTGTAGGTCAGATAACTAGAACTTTGGTTTTGCAGTTTCTCGGTTCAAATCTTTGTATTATCCAGCTTTTGGCCTTTTTTCCGTAAAAAAAAACAGTAATAGTGTCTCCATGACTTTTCAGAAACAAATATATCTGTTTAAGAGATTCTGGTGTAGGCCAGATAACTAGAACTTTGGTATTGCAGTTCCACAGTTCTAATCTCAGTATTATCCAGCTTTTGGCCTTTTTTCATAAAAAAAACAGTAATAGTGTCTCCCTGACTGTTCAGACACAAATATATCTGTTTAAAAGATTCTGGAGTAGGCCAGATAACTAGAACTTTGGTTTTGCAGTTCCTCGGTTCAAACCTCTGTATTATACAGCTTTTGGCCTTTTTTCCGTAAAAAAAAAAACAGTAATAGTGTCTTCCTGACTGTTCAGACAGAAAAATATCTGTTTAAAAGATTCTGGTGTAGGCTAGACAACTAGAACTTTTATTTTGCAGTTCCACGGTTCAAATCTCTGTATTATCCAGCTTTTGTCCTTTTTTCCATAAAAAAAAACAGTAATAGGTGTCTCCCTGACTGTACAGACACAAATATATCTGTTTAAAAGATTCTGTAGTAGGCCAGATAACTAGAACTTTGGTTTTGCAGTTACACGGTTCATATGTCTGTATTATCCAGCTTTCGGCCTTTTTTCCATAAAAAAAAACAGTAATAGTGTCTCCCTGACTGTTCAGACGCAAATATATCTGTTTCAATTATTCTGGTGTAGTCCAGAAAACTTGAACTTTGGTTTTGCAGTTCCACGGTTCATATCTCTGTATTATCCAGCTTTTGGCCTTTTTTCCGTAAAAAAAAACAGTAATAGTGTCTCCCTGACTGTTCAGATACAAATATATATGTTTAAAAGATTCTGGAGTAGGCCAGATAACTAGAACTTTGGTTTTGCAGTTACACGGTTCAAATTTCTATATTATCCAGCTTTTGGCATTTTTTCCGTTAAAAAAAAACAGTAATAGTGTCTCCCTGACTGTTCAGACACAAATATATCTGTTTAAATTATTCTGGAGTAGGCCAGATAACTAGAACTTTGGTTTTGCAGTTCCACGGTTCATATCTCTGTATTATCCAGCTTTTGGCCTTTTTTACATAAAAAAATTAAAAAAATACTTTCTCCCTGACTGTTCAGACACTAATATATCTGTTCAAAAGATTCTGGTGTCAGCCAGATAACTATAACGTTGGTTCTGCAGTTTCACGGTTCAGCCAGATATCTAGAACTTTGGTTTTCCAGTTCCACCGTTCAAATCTCTGTATTATCCAGCTTTTGGCCTTTTTTCCATAAAAAAAAACAGTAATAGTGTCTCCCTGACTGTTCAGACACAAATATATATGTTGAAAAGATTCTGGTGTAGGCCAGATAGCTAGAACTTTGGTTTTGCAGTTACATGGTTCAAATTTCTGTATTATCCAGCTTTTGGCATTTTTTCCGTAAAAAAAAAAAAAATAAAAGTGTCTCCCTAACTTTACAGACACAAATATATCTGTTTAAAAGATTCTGTAGTAGGCAAGGTAACTAGAACTTTGGTTTTGCAGTTCCACGGTTCATATCTCTGCATTTTTCCATAAAAAAATAAAAAAAATACTGTCTCCCTGACTGTTCAGACACAAATATATCTGTTCAAAAGATTCTGGTGTAGGTCAGGTAACTAGAACTTTGGTTTTGCAGTTTCTCGGTTCAAATCTTTGTATTATCCAGCTTTTGGCCTTTTTTCCGTAAAAAAAAACAGTAATAGTGTCTCCATGACTTTTCAGAAACAAATATATCTGTTTAAGAGATTCTGGTGTAGGCCAGATAACTAGAACTTTGGTATTGCAGTTCCACAGTTCTAATCTCAGTATTATCCAGCTTTTGGCCTTTTTTCATAAAAAAAACAGTAATAGTGTCTCCCTGACTGTTCAGACACAAATATATCTGTTTAAAAGATTCTGGAGTAGGCCAGATAACTAGAACTTTGGTTCTGCAGTTCCTCGGTTCAAACCTCTGTATTATACAGCTTTTGGCCTTTTTTCCGTAAAAAAAAAAACAGTAATAGTGTCTTCCTGACTGTTCAGACAGAAAAATATCTGTTTAAAAGATTCTGGTGTAGGCTAGACAACTAGAACTTTTATTTTGCAGCTCCACGGTTCAAATCTCTGTATTATCCAGCTTTTGTCCTTTTTTCCATAAAAAAAAACAGTAATAGGTGTCTCCCTGACTGTACAGACACAAATATATCTGTTTAAAAGATTCTGTAGTAGGCCAGATAACTAGAACTTTGGTTTTGCAGTTACACGGTTCATATGTCTGTATTATCCAGCTTTCGGCCTTTTTTCCATAAAAAAAAACAGTAATAGTGTCTCCCTGACTGTTCAGACGCAAATATATCTGTTTCAATTATTCTGGTGTAGTCCAGATAACTTGAACTTTGGTTTTGCAGTTCCACGGTTCATATCTCTGTATTATCCAGCTTTTGGCCTTTTTTCCGTAAAAAAAAACAGTAATAGTGTCTCCCTGACTGTTCAGATACAAATATATATGTTTAAAAGATTCTGGAGTAGGCCAGATAACTAGAACTTTGGTTTTGCAGTTCCACGGTTCATATCTCTGTATTATCCAGCTTTTGGCCTTTTTTCCGTAAAAAAAAACAGTAATATTGTCTCCCTGACTGTTCAGACACAAATAGATATGTTTAAAGATTCTGGTGTATGCCAGATAACTAGAACTTTAGTTTTGCAGTGATAGGGTTCAAAGCTCTGTATTATCCAGCTTTTGGCCTTTTTTCTGTAAAAAATAACAGTAATAGTGTCTCCCTGACTGTACAGACACAAATATATCTGTTTAAAAGATTCTGTAGTAGGCCAGATAACTAGAACTTTGGTTTTGCAGTTACACGGTTCATATGTCTGTATTATCCAGCTTTCGGCCTTTTTTCCGTAAAAAAAAACAGTAATAGTGTCTCCCTGACTGTTCAGACACAAATATATCTGTTTAAAAGATTCTGATTTAGGCCAGATAACTAGAACTTTGGTTTTGCAGTTCCACGGTTCAAATCTCTGCATTTGGCCTTTTTTCTGTAAAAAAAAAAAAAAAAATACTGTCTCCCTGACTGTTCAGACACAAATATATATGTTTAAAAGATTCTGGAGTAGGCCAGATAACTAGAACTTTGGTTTTGCAGTTCCATGGTTCAAATTTCTGTATTATTCAGCTTTTGGCCTTTTTTCCGTAAAAAAAAACATTAAAAGTGTCTCCCTGACTGTTCAGACACAAATATATCTGTTTAAAAGATTGTGTTGTAGGCCAGATAACTAGAACTTTGGTTTTGCAGTTTCTTGGTTCAAATCTCTGTGTTATCCCACTTTAGGTCTTTATTCCGTAAAAAAAACAGTAATAGTGTCTCACTGACTGTTCAGACACAAATATATCGGTTTAAATTATTCTGGTGTAGGCCAGATAACTAGAACTTTGGTTTTGCAGTTCCACGGTTCATATCTCTGTATTATCCAGCTTTTGGCCTTTTTTCCGTAAAAAAAAACAGTAATATTGTCTCCCTGACTGTTCAGACACAAATAGATATGTTTAAAAGATTCTGGTGTATGCCAGATAACTAGAACTTTGGTTTTGCAGTTCCAGGGTTCAAAGCTCTGTATTATCCAGCTTTTGGCCTTTTTTCTGTAAAAAATAACAGTAATAGTGTCTCCCTGACTGTCCAGACACAAATATATCTGTTTAAGTTATTCTGGTGTAGGCCAGATAACTAGAACATTGGTTTTGCAGTTCCACGGTTCAAATCTCTGTATTATCCAGCTTTTGTCATTTTTTCCGTAAAAAAAAACTGTAATAGGTGTCTCCCTGACTGTTCAGACACAAATATATCTGTTTAAAAGATTCTGATGTAGGGCAGATAACTAGAACTTTGGTTTTGCATTTCCACGGTTCAAATCTCCGCATTTGGCCATTTTTCTGTAAAAAAAAAAAAAAATACTGTCTCCCTGACTGTTCAGACACAAATATATCTGTTCAAAAGATTCTAGTGTAGGCCAGATAACTAGAACTTTGGTTTTGCAGTTCCACGGTTCAAATCTCTGTATTATCCAGCTTTTGGCCTTTTTTCCGTAAAAAAAAGCAGTAATAGTGTCTCCATGACTTTTCATAAAAAAATATATCTGTTTAAGAGATTCTGGTGTAGGCCAGATAACTAGAACTTTGGTACTGCAGTTCTACGGTTAAAATCTCTGCATTATCAAGCTTTTGGCCTTTTTTCGTAAAAAAAAACAGTAGTAGTGTCTCCCTGACTGTTCAGACACAAATATATCTGTTCAAAAGATTCTGGTGTAGGCCAGATAACTAGAACTTTGGTTTTGCAGTTCCACGGTTCAAATCTCTGTATTATCCAGCTTTTCACCTTTTTTCCGTAAAAAAATAGTGTCTCCCTGACTGTTCAGACAGAAATATATCTGTTTAAAAGTATCTGATATATGCCAGATAACTAGAACTTTGATTTTGCAGTTCCACGGTTCAAATCTCTGTATTATCCAGCTTTTGGCATTTTTTCCATAAAAGAAAACAGTAGTATTGTATCCCTGACTGTTCAGATACAAATATATCTGTTTAAAAGATTCTGGTGTAGGCCAGATAGCTAGAACTTTGGTTTTGCAGTTCCACGGTTCAAATCTCTGTCTTATACAGCTTTTGGCATTTTTTCCGTAAAAAAAAAAACAGTAATAGTGTCTCCCTGACTGTTCAGACACAAATTTATCTGTTTAAAAGATTCTGGAGTAGGCCAGATAACTAGAACTTTGGTTTTGCAGTTCCATGGTTCAAATTTCTGTATTATCCAGCTTTTGGCCTTTTTTCCGTAAAAAAAAAACATTAAAAGTGTCTCCCTGACTGTTCAGACACAAATAGATATGTTTAAAAGATTCTGGTGTATGCCAGATAACTAGAACTTTGGTTTTGCAGTTTCTCGGTTCAAATCTCTGTGTTATCCCACTTTTGGCCTTTATTCCGTAAAAAAAAACAGTAATAGTGTCTCACTGACTGTTCAGACACAAATAAATCGGTTTAAATTATTCTGGTGTAGGCCAGATAACTAGAACTTTGGTTTTGCAGTTCCACGGTTCATATCTCTGTATTTTCCAGCTTTTGGCCTTTTTTCCGTAAAAAAAAACAGTAATATTGTCTCCCTGACTGTTCAGACACAAATAGATATGTTTAAAAGATTCTGGTGTATGCCAGATAACTAGAGCTTTTGTTTTGCAGTTCCACACTTCAAAGCTCTGTATTTTCCAGGTTTTGGCCTTTTTTTCTGTAAAAAATAACAATAATAATGTCTCCCTGACTGTTCAGACACAAATATTTCTGTTTAAAAAATTATGATGTAGGCTAGATAACTAGAACTTTGATTTTGCAGTTCCACGGTTCAAATCTCAGTACTATCCATCTTTTGGCCTTTTTTTCCATAAAAAAACAGTAATAGTGTCTCCCTGACTGTTCAGACACAAATATATCTGTTTAAAAGTATCTGATGTATGCCAGATAACTAGAACTTTGACTTTGCAGTTCCACGGTTCAAATCTCTGTATTATCCAGCTTTTGTCCTTTTTTCCGTAAAAAAAAACTGTAATAGGTGTCTCAATGACTGTTCAGACACAAATATATCTGTTTAAAAGATTCTGATGTAGGCCAGATAACTAGAACTTTGGTTTTGCAGTTCCACGGTTCAAATCTCTGCATTTGGCCATTTTTCTGTAAAAAAAAAAAAATACTGTCTCCCTGACTGTTCAGACACAAATATATCTGTTCAAAAGATTCTAGTGTTGGCCAGATAACTAGAACTTTGGTTTTGCAGTTCCACGGTTCAAATCTCTGTATTATCCAGCTTTTGGCCTTTTTTCCGTAAAAAAAAAGCAGTAATAGTGTCTCCATGACTTTTCATAAACAAATATATCTGTTTAAGAGATTCTGGTGTAGGCCAGATGACTAGAACTTTGGTATTGCAGTTCCACGGTTCAAATCTCTGCATTATCCAGCTTTTGGCCTTTTTTCGTAAAAAAAAACAGTAGTGTCTCCCTGACTGTTCAGACACAAATATATCTGTTCAAAAGATTCTGGTGTAGGCCAGATAACTAGAACTTTGGTTTTGCAGTTCCACGGTTCAAATCTCTGTATTATCCAGCTTTTCACCTTTTTTCCGTAAAAAAATAGTGTCTCCCTGACTGTTCAGACAGAAATATATCTGTTTAAAAGATTCTGTTGTAGGCCAGAAAACTAGAAGTTTGGTTTCGCAGTTCCTCGGTTCAAATCTCTGTATTATCCAGCTTTTTGCATTTCTTCCGTAAAAAAAAATAGTAATAGTGTCTCCCGGACTGTTCAGACACAAATATATCTGTTTAAAAGTATCTGATGTAGGCCAGATAACTAGAACTTTGATTTTGCAGTTCCACGGTTCAAATCTCTGTATTATCCAGCTATTGGCATTTTTCCCATAAAAGAAAACAGTAATAGTGTATCCCTGACTGTTCAGACACAAATATATCTGTTTAAAAGATTCTGGTGTAGGCCAGATAGCTAGAACTTTGGTTTTGCAGTTCCACGGTTCAAATCTCTGTATTATACAGCTTTTGGCATTTTTTCCGTAAAAAAAAAAAACAGTAATAGTGTCTCCCTGACTGTTCAGACACAAATATATCTGTTTAAAAGATTCTGGAGTAGGCCAGATAACTAGAACTTTGGTTTTGCAGTTCCATGGTTCAAATTTCTGTATTATCAAGCTTTTGGCCTTTTTTCCGTAAAAAAAAAACATTAAAAGTGTCTCCCTGACTGTTCAGACACAAATATATCTGTTTAAAAGTTTGTGTTGTAGGCCAGATAACTAGAACTTTGGTTTTGCAGTTTCTCGGTTCAAATCTCTGTGTTATCCCACTTTTGGCCTTTATTCCGTAAAGAAAAACAGTAATAGTGTCTCACTGACTGTTCAGACACAAATATATCGGTTTAAATTATTCTGGTGTAGGCCAGATAACTAGAACTTTGGTTTTGCAGTTCCACGGTTCATATCTCTGTATTATCCAGCTTTTGGCCTTTTTTCCGTAAAAAAAACAGTAATATTGTCTCCCTGACTGTTCAGACACAAATAGATATGTTTAAAAGATTCTGGTGTATGCCAGATAACAAGAGCTTTGGTTTTGCAGTTCCACACTTCAAAGCTCTGTATTATCCAGCTTTTGGTCTTTTTTCCATAAAAAATAACAGTAATAGTGTCTCCCTGACTGTCCAGACACAAATATATCTGTTTAAATTATTCTGGTGTAGGCCAGATAACTAGAACTTTGGTTTTGCAGTTCCACGCTTCAAATCTCTGCATTTGGCCTTTTTTCTGTGAAAAAAAAAAAAATACTGTCTCCCTGACTGTTCAGACACAAATATATCTGTTCAAAAGATTCTGGTGTAGGCCAGATAGCTAGAACTTTGGTTTTGCAGTTGCACGGTACAAATCTCTGTGTTATCCCACCTTTGGCCTTTTTTCCGTAAAAAAAAACAGTAATAGTGTCTCCCTGACTGTTCAGACACAAATATATCTGTTTCAATTATTCTATTGTAGTCCAGATAACTAGAACTTTGGTTTTGCAGTTCCACGGTTCAAATCTCTGTATTATCCAGCTTTTCACCTTTTTTCCGTAAAAAAATAGTGTCTCCCTGACTGTTCAGACATAAATATATCTGTTTAAATTATTCTGGTGTAGGCCAGATAACTAGAACTTTGGTTTTGCAGTTCCACGGTTCATATCTCTGTATTTTTCAGCTTTTGGCCTTTTTTCCGTAAAAAAAAACAGTAATAGTGTCTCCCTGACTGTTCAGTCACAAATATATATGTTTAAAAGATTCTGGTGTATGCCAGATAACTAGAGCTTTGGTTTTGCAGTTCCACACTTCAAAGCTCTGTATTATCCAGGTTTTGGCCTTTTTTTCTGTAAAAAATAACAATAATAGTGTCTCCCTGACTGTTCAGACACAAATATTTCTGTTTAAAAAATTATGATGTAGGCTAGATAACTAGAACTTTGATTTTGCAGTTCCACGGTTCAAATCTCAGTATTATCCATCTTTTGGCCTTTTTTTCCATAAAAAAAACAGTAATAGTGTCTCCCTGACTGTTCAGACACAAATATATCTGTTTAAAGGATTCTGGAGTAGGCCAGATAACTAGAACTTTGGTTTTGCAGTTCCACGGTTCAAATCTCTGCATTTGGCCTTTTTTCCGTAAAAAAATAAAAAAAATACTGTCTCCCTGACTGTTCAGACACAAATATATCTGTTTAGACGATTCTGTTGTAGGCCAGATAGCTAGAACTTTGGTTTTGCAGTTCCACGGTTCAAAGCTCTGTATTATCCAGCTTTTGGTCTTTTTTCCGTATTAAAAAACAGTAATAGTGTCTTCCTGAATGTTCAGACACAAAAATATCTGTTTAAAAGATTCTGGTGCATGCCAGGTAACTAGAACTTTGGTTTTGCAGTTCCACGGTTGAAAGCTCTGTATTATCCAGCTCTTGGCCTTTTTTCCTTAAAAAATAACAGTAATAGTGTCTCCCTGACTGTTCAGACACAAATATATCTGTTTCAATTATTCTGGTGTAGTCCAGATAACTAGAACTTTGGTTTTGCAGTTCCACGGTTCATATCTCTGTATTATCCAGCTTTTGGCCTTTTTTCCGTAAAAGAAAACAGTAATAGTGTCTCCCTGACTGTTCAGACACAAATATATCTGTTTTAAAGATTCTGGTGTAGGCCAGATAGCTAGAACTTTGGTTTTGCAGTTCCACGGTTCAAATCTCTGTATTATACAGCTTTTGGCCTTTTTTACGTAAAAAAAAACAGTAATAGTGTCTTCCTGACTGTTCAGACAGAAAAATATCTGTTTAAAAGAACTTTGGTTTTGCAGTTCCACGGTTCAAATCTCTGCATTTGGCCATTTTTCTGTAAAAAAAAAAAAATACTGTCTCCCTGACTGTTCAGACACAAATATATCTGTTCAAAAGATTCTAGTGTTGGCCAGATAACTAGAACTTTGGTTTTGCAGTTCCACGGTTCAAATCTCTGTATTATCCAGCTTTTGGCCTTTTTTCCGTAAAAAAAAAAAGCAGTAATAGTGTCTCCATGACTTTTCATAAACAAATATATCTGTTTAAGAGATTCTGGTGTAGGCCAGATGACTAGAACTTTGGTATTGCAGTTCCACGGTTCAAATCTCTGCATTATCCAGCTTTTGGCCCTTTTTCGTAAAAAAAAACAGTAGTAGTGTCTCCCTGACTGTTCAGACACAAATATATCTGTTCAAAAGATTCTGGTGTAGGCCAGATAACTAGAACTTTGGTTTTGCAGTTCCACGGTTCAAATCTCTGGATTATCCAGCTTTTCACCTTTTTTCCGTAAAAAAATAGTGTCTCCCTGACTGTTCAGACAGAAATATATCTATTTAAAAGATTCTGTTGTAGGCCAGAAAACTAGAAGTTTGGTTTCGCAGTTCCTCGGTTCAAATCTCTGTATTATCCAGCTTTTTGCATTTTTTCCGTAAAAAAAAATAGTAATAGTGTCTCCCTGACTGTTCAGACACAAATATATCTGTTTAAAAGTATCTGATGTAGGCCAGATAACTAGAACTTTGATTTTGCAGTTCCACGGTTCAAATCTCTGTATTATCCAGCTATTGGCATTTTTCCCATAAAAGAAAACAGTAATAGTGCATCCCTGACTGTTCAGACACAAATATATCTGTTTAAAAGATTCTGGTGTAGGCCAGATAGCTAGAACTTTGGTTTTGCAGTTCCACGGTTCAAATCTCTGTATTATACAGCTTTTGGCATTTTTTCCGTAAAAAAAAAAACAGTAATAGTGTCTCCCTGACTGTTCAGACACAAATATATCTGTTTAAAAGATTCTGGAGTAGGCCAGATAACTAGAACTTTGGTTTTGCAGTTCCATGGTTCAAATTTCTGTATTATCCAGCTTTTGCCTTTTTTCCGTAAAAAAAAAACATTAAAAGTGTCTCCCTGACTGTTCAGACACAAATATATCTGTTTAAAAGTTTGTGTTGTAGGCCAGATAACTAGAACTTTGGTTTTGCAGTTTCTCGGTTCAAATCTCTGTGTTATCCCACTTTTGGCCTTTATTCCGTAAAAAAAAACAGTAATAGTGTCTCACTGACTGTTCAGACACAAATATATCGGTTTAAATTATTCTGGTGTAGGCCAGATAACTAGAACTTTGGTTTTGCAGTTCCACGGTTCATATCTCTGTATTATCCAGCTTTTGGCCTTTTTTCCGTAAAAAAAAACAGTAATATTGTCTCCCTGACTGTTCAGACACAAATAGATATGATTAAAAGATTCTGGTGTATGCCAGATAACTAGAACTTTGGTTTTGCAGTTCCAGGGTTCAAAGCTCTGTATTATCCAGCTTTTGGTCTTTTTTTCTGTAAAAAATAACAGTAATAGTGTCTCCCTGACTGTCCAGACACAAATATATCTGTTTAAGTTATTCTGGTGTAGGCCAGATAACTAGAACTTTGGTTTTGCAGTTCCACGCTTCAAATCTCTGTGTTATCCCACTTTTGGCCTTTTTTCCGTAAAAAAAACAGTAATAGTGTCTCCCTGACTGTTCAGACACAAATATATCTGTTTCAATTATTCTATTGTAGTCCAGATAACTAGAACTTTGGTTTTGCAGTTCCACGGTTCAAATCTCTGTATTATCCAGCTTTTCACCTTTTTTCCGTAAAAAAATAGTGTCTCCCTGACTGTTCAGACAGAAATATTTCTGTTTAAAAAATTATGATGTAGGCTAGATAACTAGAACTTTGATTTTGCAGTTCCATGGTTCAAATCTCAGTATTATCCATCTTTTGGCTTTTTTTTCCATAAAAAAAACAGTAATAGTGTCTCCCTGACTGTTCCGACACAAATATATCTGTTTAAAGGATTCTGGAGTAGGCCAGATAACTACAACTTTGGTTTTGCAATTCCACGGTTCAAATCTCTGCATTTGGCCTTTTTTCCGCAAAAAAATAAAAAAAATACTGTCTCCCTGACTGTTCAGACACAAATATATCTGTTTAGACGATTCTGTTGTAGGCCAGATAGCTAGAACTTTGGTTTTGCAGTTCCACGGTTCAAAGCTCTGTATTATCCAGCTTTTGGTCTTTTTTCCGTATTAAAAAACAGTAATAGTGTGTTCCTGAATGTTCAGACACAAAAATATCTGTTTAAAAGATTCTGGTGCATGCCAGATAACTAGATCTTTGGTTTTGCAGTTCCACGGTTGAAAGCTCTGTATTATCCAGCTCTTGGCCTTTTTTCCTTAAAAAATAACAGTAATAGTGTCTCCCTGACTGTTCAGACACAAATATATCTGTTTAAATTATTCTGGTGTAGGCCAGATAACTAGAACTTTGGTTTTGCAGTTCCACGGTTCATATCTCTGTATTTTTCAGCTTTTGGCCTTTTTTCCGTAAAAAAAAACAGTAATAGTGTCTCCCTGACTGTTCAGTCACAAATATATATGTTTAAAAGATTCTGGTGTATGCCAGATAACTAGAGCTTTGGTTTTGCAGTTCCACACTTCAAAGCTCTGTATTATCCAGGTTTTGGCCTTTTTTTCTGTAAAAAATAACAATAATAGTGTCTCCCTGACTGTTCAGACACAAATATTTATGTTTAAAAAATTATGATGTAGGCTAGATAACTAGAACTATGATTTTGCAGTTCCACGGTTCAAATCTCAGTATTATCCATCTTTTGGCCTTTTTTTCCATAAAAAAAACAGTAATAGTGTCTCCCTGACTGTTCAGACACAAATATATCTGTTTAAAGGATTCTGGAGTAGGCCAGATATCTAGAACTTTGGTTTTGCAGTTCCACGGTTCAAATCTCTGCATTTGGCCTTTTTTCCCTAAAAAAATAAAAAAAATACTGTCTCCCTGACTGTTCAGACACAAATATATCTGTTTAGACGATTCTGTTGTAGGCCAGATAACTAGAACTTTGGTTTTGCAGTTCCACGGTTCAAAGCTCTGTATTATCCAGCTTTTGGTCTTTTTTCCGTATTAAAAAACAGTAATAGTGTATTCCTGAATGTTCAGACACAAAAATATCTGTTTAAAAGATTCTGGTGTATGCCAGATAACTAGAACTTTGGTTTTGCAGTTCCACGGTTGAAAGCTCTGTATTATCCAGCTCTTGGCCTTTTTTCCTTAAAAAATAACAGTAATAGTGTCTCCCTGACTGTTCAGACACAAATATATCTGTTTAAATTATTCTGGAGTAGGCCAGATAACTAGAACTTTGGTTTTGCAGTTCCACGGTTCATATCTCTGTAATTTTCAGCTTTTGGCCTTTTTTCCGTAAAAAAAAACAGTAATAGTGTCTCCCTGACTGTTCAGTCACAAATATATATGTTTAAAAGATTCTGGTGTATGCCAGATAACTAGAGCTTTGGTTTTGCAGTTCCACACTTCAAAGCTCTGTATTATCCAGGTTTTGGCCTTTTTTTCTGTAAAAAATAACAATAATAGTGTCTCCCTGACTGTTCAGACACAAATATTTCTGTTTAAAAAATTATGATGTAGGCTAGATAACTAGAACTTTGATTTTGCAGTTCCACGGTTCAAATCTCAGTATTATCCATCTTTTGGCCTTTTTTTCCATAAAAAAAAGAGTAATAGTGTCTCCCTGACTGTTCCGACACAAATATATCTGTTTAAAGGATTCTGGAGTAGGCCAGATAACTAGAACTTTGGTTTTGCAGTTCCACGGTTCAAATCTCTGCATTTGGCCTTTTTTCCCTAAAAAAATAAAAAAATACTGTCTCCCTGACTGTTCAGACACAAATATATCTGTTTAGACGATTCTGTTGTAGGTTAGATAACTAGAACTTTGATTTTGCAGTTCCACGGTTCAAATCTCAGTATTATCCATCTTTTGGCCTTTTTTTCCATAAAAAAAACAGTAATAGTGTCTCCCTGACTGTTCCGACACAAATATATCTGTTTAAAGGATTCTGGAGTAGGCCAGATAACTAGAACTTTGGTTTTGCAGTTCCACGGTTCAAATCTCTGCATTTGGCCTTTTTTCCGTAAAAAAATAAAAAAAATACTGTCTCCCTGACTGTTCAGACACAAATATATCTGTTTAGACGATTCTGTTGTAGGCCAGATAGCTAGAACTTTGGTTTTGCAGTTCCACGGTTCAAAGCTCTGTATTATCCAGCTTTTGGTCTTTTTTCCGTATTAAAAAACAGTAATAGTGTCTTCCTGAATGTTCAGACACAAAAATATCTGTTTAAAAGATTCTGGTGCATGCCAGATAACTAGAACTTTGGTTTTGCAGTTCCACGGTTGAAAGCTCTGTATTATCCAGCTCTTGGCCTTTTTTCCTTAAAAAATAACAGTAATAGTGTCTCCCTGACTGTTCAGACACAAATATATCTGTTTAAATTATTCTGGTGTAGGCCAGATAACTAGAACTTTGGTTTTGCAGTTCCACGGTTCATTTCTCTGTATTTTTCAGCTTTTGGCCTTTTTTCCATAAAAAAAACAGTAATAGTGTCTCCCTGACTGTTCAGTCACAAATATATATGTTTAAAAGATTCTGGTGTATGCCAGATAACTAGAGCTTTGGTTTTGCAGTTCCACACTTCAAAGCTCTGTATTATCCAGGTTTTGGCCTTTTTTTCTGTAAAAAATAACAATAATAGTGTCTCCCTGACTGTTCAGACACAAATATTTCTGTTTAAAAAATTATGATGTAGGCTAGATAACTAGAACTATGATTTTGCAGTTCCAAGGTTCAAATCTCAGTATTATCCATCTTTTGGCCTTTTTTTCCATAAAAAAACAGTAATAGTGTCTCCCTGACTGTTCAGACACAAATATATCTGTTTAAAGGATTCTGGAGTAGGCCAGATAACTAGAACTTTGGTTTTGCAGTTCCACGGTTCAAATCTCTGCATTTGGCCTTTTTTCCCTAAAAAAATAAAAAAAATACTGTCTCCCTGACTGTTCAGACACAAATATATCTGTTTAGACGATTCTGTTGTAGACCAGATAACTAGAACTTTGGTTTTGCAGTTCCACGGTTCAAAGCTCTGTATTATCCAGCTTTTGGTCTTTTTTCCGTATTAATAAACAGTAATAGTGTCTTCCTGAATGTTCAGACACAAAAATATCTGTTTAAAAGATTCTGGTGTATGCCAGATAACTAGAACTTTGGTTTTGCAGTTCCACGGTTGAAAGATCTATATTATCCAGCTCTTGGCCTTTTTTCCTTAAAAAATAACAGTAATAGTGTCTCTCTGACTGTTCAGACACAAATATATCTGTTTAAATTATTCTGGAGTAGGCCAGATAACTAGAACTTTGGTTTTGCAGTTCCACAGTTCATATCTCTGTATTTTTCAGCTTTTGGCCTTTTTTCCATAAAAAAAAACAGTAATAGTGTCTCCCTGACTGTTCAGTCACAAATATATATGTTTAAAAGATTCTGGTGTATGCCAGATAACTAGAGCTTTGGTTTTGCAGTTCCACACTTCAAAGCTCTGTATTATCCAGGTTTTGGCCTTTTTTTCTGTAAAAAATAACAATAATAGTGTCTCCCTGACTGTTCAGACACAAATATTTCTGTTTAAAAAATTATGATGTAGGCTAGATAACTAGAACTTTGATTTTGCAGTTCCACGGTTCGAATCTCAGTATTATCCATCTTTTGGCCTTTTTTTCCATAAAAAAAACAGTAATAGTGTCTCCCTGACTGTTCAGACACAAATATATCTGTTTAAAGGATTCTGGAGTAGGCCAGATAACTAGAACTTTGGTTTTGCAGTTTCACGGTTCAAATCTCTGCATTTGGCCTTTTTTCCGTAAAAAAATAAAAAAAATACTGTCTCCCTGACTGTTCAGACACAAATATATCTGTTTAGACGATTCTGTTGTAGGCCAGATAGCTAGAACTTTGGTTTTGCAGTTCCACGGTTGAAAGCTCTGTATTATCCAGCTCTTGGCCTTTTTTCCTTAAAAAATAACAGTAATAGTGTCTCCCTGACTGTTCAGACACAAATATATCTGTTTAAATTATTCTGGTGTAGGCCAGATAACTAGAACTTTGGTTTTGCAGTTCCACGGTTCATTTCTCTGTATTTTTCAGCTTTTGGCCTTTTTTCCATAAAAAAAAACAGTAATAGTGTCTCCCTGACTGTTCAGTCACAAATATATATGTTTAAAAGATTCTGGTGTATGCCAGATAACTAGAGCTTTGGTTTTGCAGTTCCACACTTCAAAGCTCTGTATTATCCAGGTTTTGGCCTTTTTTTCTGTAAAAAATAACAATAATAGTGTCTCCCTGACTGTTCAGACACAAATATTTCTGTTTAAAAAATTATGATGTAGGCTAGATAACTAGAACTATGATTTTGCAGTTCCAAGGTTCAAATCTCAGTATTATCCATCTTTTGGCCTTTTTTTCCATAAAAAAACAGTAATAGTGTCTCCCTGACTGTTCAGACACAAATATATCTGTTTAAAGGATTCTGGAGTAGGCCAGATAACTAGAACTTTGGTTTTGCAGTTCCACGGTTCAAATCTCTGCATTTGGCCTTTTTTCCCTAAAAAAATAAAAAAAATACTATCTCCCTGACTGTTCAGACACAAATATATCTGTTTAGACGATTCTGTTGTAGGCCAGATAACTAGAACTTTGGTTTTGCAGTTCCACGGTTCAAAGCTCTGTATTATCCAGCTTTTGGTCTTTTTTCCGTATTAATAAACAGTAATAGTGTCTTCCTGAATGTTCAGACACAAAAATATCTGTTTAAAAGATTCTGGTGTATGCCAGATAACTAGAACTTTGGTTTTGCAGTTCCACGGTTGAAAGATCTATATTATCCAGCTCTTGGCCTTTTTTCCTTAAAAAATAACAGTAATAGTGTCTCTCTGACTGTTCAGACACAAATATATCTGTTTAAATTATTCTGGAGTAGGCCAGATAACTAGAACTTTGGTTTTGCAGTTCCACAGTTCATATCTCTGTATTTTTCAGCTTTTGGCCTTTTTTCCATAAAAAAAAACAGTAATAGTGTCTCCCTGACTGTTCAGTCACAAATATATATGTTTAAAAGATTCTGGTGTATGCCAGATAACTAGAGCTTTGGTTTTGCAGTTCCACACTTCAAAGCTCTGTATTATCCAGGTCTTGGCCTTTTTTTCTGTAAAAAATAACAATAATAGTGTCTCCCTGACTGTTCAGACACAAATATTTCTGTTTAAAAAATTATGATGTAGGCTAGATAACTAGAACTTTGATTTTGCAGTTCCACGGTTCGAATCTCAGTATTATCCATCTTTTGGCCTTTTTTTCCATAAAAAAAACAGTAATAGTGTCTCCCTGACTGTTCAGACACAAATATATCTGTTTAAAGGATTCTGGAGTAGGCCAGGTAACTAGAACTTTGGTTTTGCAGTTTCACGGTTCAAATCTCTGCATTTGGCCTTTTTCCGTAAAAAAATAAAATAAATACTGTCTCCCTGACTGTTCAGACACAAATATATCTGTTTAGATGATTCAGTTGTAGGCCAGATAACTAGAACTTTGGTTTTGCAGTTCCACGGGTCAAAGCTCTGTATTATCCAGCTTTTGGTCTTTTTTCCGTATTAAAAAACAGTAATAGTGTCTTCCTGAATGTTCAGACACAAAAATATCTGTTTAAAAGATTCTGGTGTATGCCAGATAACTAGAACTTTGGTTTTGCAGTTCCACGGTTGAAAGCTCTGTATTTTCCAGCTCTTGGCCTTTTTTCCTTAAAAAATAACAGTAATAGTGTCTCCCTGACTGTTCAGACACAAATATATCTGATTAAAAGATTCTGATGTAGGCTAGATAACTAGAACTTTGATTTTGCAGTTCCACGGTTCTAATCTCAGTATCATCCAGCTTTTATCCTTTTTTTCCGTAAAAAAAAACAGTAATACTGTCTCACTGACTGTTCAGACTCAAATATATCTGTTTAAATTCTTCTGGTGTAGGCCAGATATCTTGAACTTTGGTTTTGCAGTTCCATGGTTCAAATCTCTGTATTATCCAGCTTTTGGCCTTTTTTCCGTTAAAAAAAAACAGTAATAGTGTCTCCCTGACTGTTCAGACACAAATATATCTGTTTAAAAGATTCTAATGTAGGCCATATAACTAGAACTTTGGTTTCGCAGTTCCACGGTTCAAATCTCTGTATTATCCATATTTTCGCCTTTTTTTCCGTATAAAAAAAAAAATGTGTCTGCCTGACTGTTCAGACAGAAATATATCTGTTTAAATTATTCTGGAGTAGGCCAGATAACTAGAACTTTGGTTTTGCAGTACCACGGTTCAAATCTCTGCATTTGGCCTTTTTTCCGTAAAAAAATAAAAAAAATACTGTCTCCCTGACTGTTCAGACACAAATATATCTGTTCAAAAGATTCTGGTGTAGGCCAGATAACTAGAACTTTGGTTTTGCAGTTCCACAGTTCAAATCTCTGTATTATCCAGCTTTTTGTCTTTTTTGCGTAAAAAAAAATAGTGTCTCCCTGACTGTTCAGACAGAAATATATCTGTTTAAAAGATTCTGTTGTAGACCAGGTAACTAGAACTTTGGTTTTGCAGTTCATCGGTTCAAATCTCTGCATTATCCAGCTTTTGGCCTTTTTTTCCTGTAAAAAATAACAGTAATAGTGTCTCCCTGACTGTTCAGACACAAATGTATCTGATTAAAAGATTCTGATGAAGGCTAGATAACTAGAACTTTGATTTTGCAGTTCCACGGTTCTAATCTCAGTATCATTCAGCGTTTGGCCTTTTTTCCGTAAATAAAAACAGAAATAGTGTCTCACTGACTGTTCAGACGCAAATATATCTGTTTGAATTATTCTGGTGTAGGCCAGATACTTAGAACTTTGGTTTTGCAGTTCCACGGTTCAAATCTTAGTATTATCCAGCTTTTGCCCTTTTTTCCATAAAAAAAAAATAGTGTCTCCCTGACTGTTTAGACAGAAATATATCTGTTTAAAAGTTTCTGTTGTAGGCGAGATAACTAGATCTTTGGTTTTGCAGTTTCACGATTCAAATCTCTGTGTTATGCAGATTTTGACCTTTTTTCTGTAAAAAAAAAAAAAGTAATAGTGTCTCCCTGACTGTTTAGACACAAATAAATCTGTTTAAAATATACTGGTGTAGGCCAGATAGCTAGAACTTTGGTTTTGCAGTTCCACGGTTCAAATCTCTGTATTATACAGCTTTTGGCATTTTTTCCGTAAAAAAAAAAAACAGTAATAGTGTCTCCCTGACTGTTCAGACACAAATATATCTGTTTAAAAGATTCTGGAGTAGGCCAGATAACTAGAACTTTGGTTTTGCAGTTCCATGGTTCAAATCTCTGTATTATCAAGCTTTTGGCCTTTTTTCCGTTAAAAAAAACATTAAAAGTGTCTCCCTGACTGTTCAGACACAAATATATCTGTTTAAAAGATTGTGTTGTAGGCCAGATAACTAGAACTTTGGTTTTGCAGTTTCTCGGTTCAAATCTCTGTGTTATCCCACTTTTGGCCTTTATTCCGTAAAAAAAAAACAGTAATAGTGTCTCACTGACTGTTCAGACACAAACATATCGGTTTAAATTATTCTGGTGTAGGCCAGATAACTAGAACTTTGGTTTTGCAGTTCCATGGTTCATATCTCTGTATTATCCAGCTTTTGGCCTTTTTTCCGTAAAAAAAAACTGTAATATTGACTCCCTGACTGTTCAGACACAAATAGATATGTTTAAAAGATTCTGGTGTATGCCAGATAACTAGAACTTTGGTTTTGCAGTTCCAGGGTTCAAAGCTCTGTATTATCCAGCTTTTGGTCTTTTTTCTGTAAAAAATAACAGTAATAGTGTCTCCCTGACTGTCCAGACACAAATATATCTGTTTAAGTTATTCTGGTGTAGGCCAGATAACTAGAACTTTGGATTTGCAGTTCTACGGTTCAAATCTCTGCATTTGGCCTTTCTTCCGTGAAAAAAGCAAAAAATACTGTCTCCCTGACTGTTCAGACACAAATATATCTGCTCAAAAGATTCTGGTGTAGGCCAGATAGCTAGAACTTTGGTTTTGCAGTTGCACGGTACAAATCTCTGTGTTATCCCACTTTTCTCCTTTTTTCCGTAAAAAAAAAAAAATAATAGTGTCTCCCTGACTGTTCAGACACAAATATATCTGTTTCAATTATTCTGGTGTAGTCCAGATAACTAGAACTTTGGTTTTGAAGTTCCACGGTTCATATCTCTGTATTATCCAGCTTTTGGCCTTTTTTCTGTAAAAAATAACAGTAATAGTGTCTCCCTGACTGTCCAGACACAAATATATCTGTTTAAGTTATTCTGGTGTAGGCCAGATAACTAGAAATTTGGTTTTGCAGTTCCACGGTTCAAATCTCTGCATTTGGCCTTTTTTCCGTAAAAAAAAAATAAAATACTGTCTCCCTGACTGTTCAGACACAAATATATCTGTTCAAAAGATTCTGATGTAGGCCAGATAACTAGAACTTTGGTTTTGCAGTTCAACGGTTCAAATCTCTGCATTTGGCCATTTTTCTGTAAAAAAAAAAAAAAATACTGTCTCCCTGACTGTTCAGACACAAATATATCTGTTCAAAAGATTCTATTGTAGGCCAGATAACTAGAACTTTGGTTTTGCAATTCCATGGTTCAAATCTCTGTATTATACAGCTTTTGGCCTTTTTTCCGTAAAAAAAAAAACATTAGTAGTGTCTTCCTGACTGTTCAGACAGAAAAATATCTGTTTAAAAGATTCTGGTGTAGGCTAGACAACTAGAACTTTGATTTTGCAGTTCCACGGTTCAAATCTCTGTATTATCCAGCTTTTGTCCTTTTTTCCATAAAAAAAACAGTAATAGGTGTCTCCCTGACTTTTCAGACAAAAATATATCTGTTTAAAAGATTCTGTAGTAGGCCAGACAACTAGAACTTTGATTTTGCAGTTCCACGGTTCAAATCTCTGTACTATCCAGCTTTTGTCCTTTTTTCCATAAAAAAAAACAGCAATAGGTGTCTCCCTGACTGTTCAGACACAAATATATCTGTTTAAAAGATTCTGATGTAGGCCAGATAACTAGAACTTTGGTTTTGCAGTTCCATGGTTCAAATCTCTGCATTTGGACTTTTTTCTGTAAAAAAAAAATAAAATACTGTCTCCCTGACTGTTCAGACACAAATATATCTGTTCAAAAGATTCTGGTGTAGGCCAGATAGCAAGAACTTTGATTTTGCAGTTCCACGGTTCAAATCTCTGTATTATCCAGCTTTTGTCCTTTTTTCCGTAAAAAAAAACTGTAATAGGTGTCTCCCTGACTGTTCAGACACAAATATATCTGTTTAAAAGATTCTGATGTAGGCCAGATAACTAGAACTTTGGTTTTGCAGTTCAGCGGTTCAAATCTCTGCATTTGGCCATTTTTCTGTGAAAAAAAAAAAAATACTGTCTCCCTGACTGTTCAGACACAAATATATCTGTTCAAAAGATTCTAGTGTAGGCCAGATAACTAGAACTTTGGTTTTGCAGTTCCACGGTTCAAATCTCTGTATTATCCAGCTTTTGGCCTTTTTTCCGTAAAAAAAAAGCAGTAATAGTGTCTCCGTGACTTTTCATAAACAAACATATCTGTTTAAGAGATTCTGGTGTAGGCCAGATAACTACAACTTTGGTTTTGTAGTTCCACGGTTCAAATCTCTGTATTATCCAGCTTTTCACCTATTTTCCGTAAAAAAATAGTGTCTCCCTAACTGTTCAGACACAAATATATCTGTTTAAAAGATTCTGTTGTAGGCCAGAATACTAGAACTTTGGTTTCGCAGTTCCTCGGTTCAATTCTCTGTATTATCCAACTTTTGGCATTTTTTCCGTAAAAAAAAACAGTAATAGTGTCTCCCTGACTGTTCAGACACAAATATATCTGTTTAAAAGTATCTGACGTTGGCCAGATAACTAGAACTTTGATTTTGCAGTTCCACGGTTCAAATCTCTGTGTTATCCAGCTATTGGCGTTTTTTCCATAAAAGAAAACAGTAATAGTGTGTCCCTGACTGTTCAGACACAAATATATCTGTTTAAAAGATTCTGGTGTAGGCCAGATAGCTACAACTTTGGTTTTGCAGTTCCACGGTTCAAATCTCTGTATTATACAGCTTTTGGCCTTTTTTACGTAAAAAAAAAACAGTAATAGTGTCTTCCTGACTGTTCAGACAGAAAAATATCTGTTTAAAAGATTCTGGTGTAGGCCAGACAACTAGAACTTTGATTTTGCAGTTCCACGGTTCAAATCTCTGCATTTGGCCTTTTTTCCGTAAAAAAAAAACAGTAATAATGTCTTCCTGACTGTTCAGACAGAAAAATATCTGTTTAAAAGATTCTGGTGTAGGCCAGACAACTAGAACTTTGATTTTGCAGTTCCACAGTTCCAATCTCAGCATCATCCAGCTTTTGGCCTTTTTTCCTTAAAAAAAAGAGTAATAGTGTCTCCCTGACTGCTCAGACACAAATATATCTGTTTAAGAGATTCTGGTGTAGGCCAGATAACTGGAACTTTGGTTTTGCAGGTTCACGGTTCAAATCTCAGTATTATCCAGCTTTTCGCCTTTTTTCCGTAAAAAAAAACAGTAATAGTGTCTCCCTGACTGTTCAGACACAAATATATCTATTTAAAATTTTCTGTTGTAGTCCAGATAACTAGCACTTTGGTTTTGCAGTTCTACGGTTCAAATCTCTGTATTATCCAGCTTTTGCCCTTTTTTCCGTAAAAAAAAACAGTCATAGTGTCTCTCTTACTGTTCAGACACAAATATATCTGTTTAAAAGATTCTGGTGTAGGCTAGACAACTAGAACTTGGATTTTGCAGTTTCATGGTTGAAATCTCAGTATTATCCAGCTTTTGGCCTTTTTTCCATAAAAAAAATAGTGTCTCCCTGACTGTTCAGACAGAAATATATCTGTTTAGACGATTCTGTTGTAGGCCAGATAACTAGAACTTTGGTTTTGCAGTTCCACGCTTCAAAGCTCTGTATTATCCAGCTTTTGGCCTTTTTTTCCATAAAAATAACAGTAATAGTATCTCCCTGACTGTTCAGACACAAATATTTCTGTTTAAAAAATTATGATGTAGGCTAGATAACTAGAACTTTGATTTTGCAGTTCCACGGTTCAAATCTCAGTATTATCCAGCTTTTGGCCTTTTTTTCCATAAAAAAAACAGTAATAGTGTCTCCCTGACTGTTCAGACACAAATATATCTGTTTAAAGGATTCTGGAGTAGGCCAGATAACTAGAACTTTGGTTTTGCAGTTCCACGGTTCAAATCTCTGCATTTGGCCTTTTTTCCGTAAAAAAATAAAAAAAAATACTGTCTCCCTGACTGTTCAGACACAAATATATCTGTTTAGACGATTCTGTTGTAGGCCAGATAACTAGAACTTTGGTTTTGCAGTTCCACGGTTCAAAGCTCTGTATTATCCAGCTTTTGGTCTTTTTTCAGTATTAAAAAACAGTAATAGTGTGCTCCTGAATGTTCAGACACAAAAATATCTGTTTAAAAGATTCTAATGTAGGCCATATAACTAGAACTTTGGTTTCGCAGTTCCACGGTTTAAATCTCTGTATTATCCAGATTTTCGCCTTTTTTTCCGTATAAAAAAAAAAAATGTGTCTGTCTGACTGTTCAGGCAGAAATATATCTGTTTAGAAGATTCTGTTGTAGGCCAGATAACTAGAACTTTGGTTTTGCAGTTCCACGGTTCAAAGCTCTGTATTATCCAGCTTTTGGTCTTTTTTTCGTATAAAAAAACAGTAATAGTGTCTTCCTGACTGTTCAGACAGAAAAATATCTGTTTAAAAGATTCTGGTGTATGCCAGATAACTAGAACTTTGGTTTTGCAGTTCCACGGTTCAAAGCTCTGTATTATCCAGCTTTTGGCCTTTTTTCCATAAAAAATAACAGTAATAGTGTCTCCCTGACTGTTCAGACACAAATATATCTGATTAAAAGATTCTGATGAAGGCTAGATAACTAGAACTTTGATTTTGCAGTTCCACGGTTCTAATCTCAGTATCATTCAGCTTTTGGCCTATTTTCCGTAAAAAAAAACAGAAATAGTGTCTCACTGACTGTTCAGACACAAATATATCTGTTTAAATTATTCTGGTGTAGGCCAGATATCTAGAACTTTGGTTTTGCAGTTGCATGGTTCATATCTCTGTATTTTTCAGCTTTTGGCCTTTTTTCCGTAAAAAAAAACAGTAATAGTGTCTCCCTGACTGTTCAGTCACAAATATATCTGTTTAAATTATTCTGGTGTAGGCCAGATATCTAGAACTTTGGTTTTGCAGTTCCACGCTACAAAGCTCTGTATTATCCAGGTTTTGGCCTTTTTTCTGTAAAAAATAACAGTAATAGTGTCTCCCTGACTGTTCAGACACAAATATTTCTGTTTAAAAGATTCTGATGTAGGCTAGATAACTAGAACTTTGATTTTGCAGTTCCACGGTTCAAATCTCAGTATTATCCAGCTTTTGGCCTTTTTTTCCATAAAAAAAACAGTAATAGTGTCTCCCTGACTGTTCAGACACAAATATATCTGTTTAAAAGATTCTGGAGTAGGCCAGATAACTAGAACTTTGGTTTTCCAGTTCCACAGTTCAAATCTCTGCATTTGGCCTTTTTTCCGTAAAAAAAAAAAAAAAAATACTGTCTCACTGACTGTTCAGACACAAATATATCTGTTCAAATGATTCTGGTGTAGGCCAGATAACTAGAACTTTGGTTTTGCACTTGCACAGTTCAAATCTCTGTATTATCCAGCTTTTTGACTTTTTTGCGTAAAAAAAAATAGTGTCTCCCTGACTGTTCAGACAGAAATATATCTGTTTAAAAGATTCTGTTGTAGACCAGGTAACTAGAACTTTGATTTTGCAGTTTCACGGTTTAAATCTCTGTATTATCCAGATATTGGCTTTTTTTCCATAAAAGAAAACCGTAATAGCCTCTCCGTTACTGTTCAGACACAAATATATCTGTTTAAGAGATTCTGGTGTAGGCCAGATAACTACAACTTTGGTTTTGCGGTTCCACGGTTCAAATCTCAGTATTATCCAGCTTTTGGCCTTTTTTCCGTAACAAACAAACAGTTTTAGGTGACTCGCTGACTGTTCAGACACAAATATATCTGTTTAAAGATTCTGATGTAGGCCAGATAACTAAAACTTTGATTTTGCAGTTCCACGGTTCAAATCTCAGTATTATCCAGCTTTTGGCCTTTTTTCCGTAAAAAAAACAGTAATAGCGTCTCCCTGACTGTTCAGACACAAATATATCTGTTTAAGAGATTCTGGTGTAGGCCAGATAACTACAACTTTGGTTTTGCGGTTCCACGGTTCAAATCTCTGTATTATCCAGCTTTTGGCCTTTTTTTCATAAAAAAAAACAGTAATAGTGTCTCCCTGACAGATCAGACACAAATATATCTGTTAAAAAGATACTGATGTAGGCCAGATAACTAGATCTTTGGTTTTGCAGTTCCACGGTTAAAATCTCTGTATTATCCAGCTTTTCGACTTTTTTCCATAAAAAAAAATAGTGTCTGCCTGACTGTTCAGACAGAAATATATCTGTTTAGAAGATTCTGTTGTAGGCCAGATAACTAGAACTTAGATTTTGCCGTTCCACGGTTCAAATCTCTGTATTATCCAGCTTTTGGCCTTTTGGCCTTAAAAAAATAAATAGTGTCTCCCTGACTGTTCAGACAGAAATATATCTGTTTAAAAGATTGTGTTGTAGGCCAGATAACTAAAACTTTGGTTTTGCAGTTTCTCGATTCAAATCTCTATGTTATCCCACTTTTGGCTTTTATTCCATAAAAAAAAAAGTAATAGTGTCTCACTGACTGTTCAGACACAAATATATCTGTTTAAATTATTCTTGTGTAGGCCAGATAACTAGAACTTTGGTTTTGCAGTTCCACGGTTCAAATCTCAGTATTATCCAGCTTTTGGCCTTTTTTCCGTAAAAAAAACAGTAATAGCGTCTCCCTGACTGTTCAGACACAAATATATCTGTTTAAGAGATTCTGGTGTAGTCCAGATAACTACAACTTTGGTTTTGCGGTTCCACGGTTCAAATCTCTGTATTATCCAGCTTTTGGCCTTTTTTTCATAAAAAAAAACAGTAATAGTGTCTCCATGACTGTTCAGACACAAATATATATGTTTAAAAGATTCTGGTGTATGCCAGATAACTAGAGCTTTGGTTTTGCAGTTCCACGGTTCAAAGCTCTGTATTATCCAGGTTTTGGCAATTTTTCCATAAAAAATAACAGTAATAGTGTCTCCTTGACTGTTCAGACAAAAATATATCTGTTTAAAAGATTCTGATGTAGGCCAGATGACTAGAACTTTGATTTTGCAGTTCCACGGTTCAAATCTCAGCATTATCCAGCTTTTGGCCTTTTTTCCGTAAAAAATAACAGTAATAGTGTCTCCCTGACTGTTCAGACACAAATATATCTGATTAAAAGATTCTGATGAAGTCTAGATAACTAGAACTTTGATTTTGCAGTTCCACGGTTCTAATCTCAGTATCATTCAGCTTTTGGCCTTTTTTCCGTAAAGAAAAACAGAAATAGTGTCTCACTGACTGTTCAGACACAAATATATCTGTTTAAATTATTCTGGTGTAGGCCAGATAACTAGAACTTTGGTTTTGCAGTTCCATGGTTCATATCTCTGTATTTTTCAGCTTTTGGCCTTTTTTCCGTAAAAAAAAACAGTAATAGTGTCTCCCTGACTGTTCAGTCACAAATATATATGTTTAAAAGATTCTGATGTATGCCAGATAACTAGAGCTTTGGTTTTGCAGTTCCAATCTTCAAAGCTCTGTATTATCTAGGTTTTGGCCTTTTTTCTGTAAAAAATAACAGTAATAGTGTCTCCCTGACTGTTCAGACACAAATATTTCTGTTTAAAAGATTCTGATGTAGGCTAGATAACTAGAACTTTGATTTTGCAGTTCCACGGTTCAAATCTCAGTATTATCCAGCTTTTTGCCTTTTTTTCCTTAAAAAAAACAGTAATAGTGTCTCCCTGACTGATCAGACACAAATATATCTGTTTAAAAGATTCTGGAGTAGGCCAGATAACTAGAACTTTGGTTTTGCAGTTCCACAGTTCAAATCTCAGCATTTGGCCTTTTTTCCGTAAAAAAATTAAAAAAATACTGTCTCCCTGACTGTTCAGACACAAATATATCTGTTCAAAAGATTCTGGTGTAGGCCAGGTAACTAGAAATTTGGTTTTGCACTTCCACAGTTCAAATCTCTGTATTATCCAGCTTTTTGCCTTTTTTGCGTAAAAAAAATAGTGTCTCCCTGACTGTTCAGACAGAAATATATCTGTTTAAAAGATTCTGTTGTAGACCATGTAACTAGAACTTTGGTTTTGCAGTTCATCGGTTCAAATCTCTGTATAATCCAGCTTTTGGTATTTTTCTCTAAAAAAAACAGTAATAATGTCTCCCTGATGGTTCAGACACAAATATATCTGTTTAAAAGTATCTGATGTAGGCCAGATAACTAGAACTTTGATTTTGCAGTACCACGGTTTAAATCTCTGTATTATCCAGATATTGGCATTTTTTCCGTAAAAAAAAACAGTAATAGTGTCTCCCTGACTGTTCAGACACAAATATATCTGTTAAAAAGATGCTGATGTAGGCCAGATAACTAGATCTTTGGTTTTGCAGTTCCACGGTTCAAATCTCAGTATTATCCAGCTTTTGGCCTTTTTTTCCATAAAAAAAACAGTAATAGTGTCTCCCTGACTGTTCAGACACAAATATATCTGTTTAAAAGATTCTGGAGTAGGCCAGATAACTAGAACTTTGGTTTTCCAGTTCCACAGTTCAAATCTCTGCATTTGGCCTTTTTTCCGTAAAAAAAAAAAAAAAAATACTGTCTCACTGACTGTTCAGACACAAATATATCTGTTCAAATGATTCTGGTGTAGGCCAGATAACTAGAACTTTGGTTTTGCACTTGCACAGTTCAAATCTCTGTATTATCCAGCTTTTTGACTTTTTTGCGTAAAAAAAAATAGTGTCTCCCTGACTGTTCAGACAGAAATATATCTGTTTAAAAGATTCTGTTGTAGACCAGGTAACTAGAACTTTGATTTTGCAGTTTCACGGTTTAAATCTCTGTATTATCCAGATATTGGCTTTTTTTCCATAAAAGAAAACCGTAATAGCCTCTCCGTTACTGTTCAGACACAAATATATCTGTTTAAGAGATTCTGGTGTAGGCCAGATAACTACAACTTTGGTTTTGCGGTTCCACGGTTCAAATCTCAGTATTATCCAGCTTTTGGCCTTTTTTCCGTAACAAACAAACAGTTTTAGGTGACTCGCTGACTGTTCAGACACAAATATATCTGTTTAAAGATTCTGATGTAGGCCAGATAACTAAAACTTTGATTTTGCAGTTCCACGGTTCAAATCTCAGTATTATCCAGCTTTTGGCCTTTTTTCCGTAAAAAAAACAGTAATAGCGTCTCCCTGACTGTTCAGACACAAATATATCTGTTTAAGAGATTCTGGTGTAGGCCAGATAACTACAACTTTGGTTTTGCGGTTCCACGGTTCAAATCTCTGTATTATCCAGCTTTTGGCCTTTTTTTCATAAAAAAAAACAGTAATAGTGTCTCCCTGACAGATCAGACACAAATATATCTGTTAAAAAGATACTGATGTAGGCCAGATAACTAGATCTTTGGTTTTGCAGTTCCACGGTTAAAATCTCTGTATTATCCAGCTTTTCGACTTTTTTCCATAAAAAAAAATAGTGTCTGCCTGACTGTTCAGACAGAAATATATCTGTTTAGAAGATTCTGTTGTAGGCCAGATAACTAGAACTTAGATTTTGCCGTTCCACGGTTCAAATCTCTGTATTATCCAGCTTTTGGCCTTTTGGCCTTAAAAAAATAAATAGTGTCTCCCTGACTGTTCAGACAGAAATATATCTGTTTAAAAGATTGTGTTGTAGGCCAGATAACTAAAACTTTGGTTTTGCAGTTTCTCGATTCAAATCTCTATGTTATCCCACTTTTGGCTTTTATTCCATAAAAAAAAAAGTAATAGTGTCTCACTGACTGTTCAGACACAAATATATCTGTTTAAATTATTCTTGTGTAGGCCAGATAACTAGAACTTTGGTTTTGCAGTTCCACGGTTCAAATCTCAGTATTATCCAGCTTTTGGCCTTTTTTCCGTAAAAAAAACAGTAATAGCGTCTCCCTGACTGTTCAGACACAAATATATCTGTTTAAGAGATTCTGGTGTAGTCCAGATAACTACAACTTTGGTTTTGCGGTTCCACGGTTCAAATCTCTGTATTATCCAGCTTTTGGCCTTTTTTTCATAAAAAAAAACAGTAATAGTGTCTCCATGACTGTTCAGACACAAATATATATGTTTAAAAGATTCTGGTGTATGCCAGATAACTAGAGCTTTGGTTTTGCAGTTCCACGGTTCAAAGCTCTGTATTATCCAGGTTTTGGCAATTTTTCCATAAAAAATAACAGTAATAGTGTCTCCTTGACTGTTCAGACAAAAATATATCTGTTTAAAAGATTCTGATGTAGGCCAGATGACTAGAACTTTGATTTTGCAGTTCCACGGTTCAAATCTCAGCATTATCCAGCTTTTGGCCTTTTTTCCGTAAAAAATAACAGTAATAGTGTCTCCCTGACTGTTCAGACACAAATATATCTGATTAAAAGATTCTGATGAAGTCTAGATAACTAGAACTTTGATTTTGCAGTTCCACGGTTCTAATCTCAGTATCATTCAGCTTTTGGCCTTTTTTCCGTAAAGAAAAACAGAAATAGTGTCTCACTGACTGTTCAGACACAAATATATCTGTTTAAATTATTCTGGTGTAGGCCAGATAACTAGAACTTTGGTTTTGCAGTTCCATGGTTCATATCTCTGTATTTTTCAGCTTTTGGCCTTTTTTCCGTAAAAAAAAACAGTAATAGTGTCTCCCTGACTGTTCAGTCACAAATATATATGTTTAAAAGATTCTGATGTATGCCAGATAACTAGAGCTTTGGTTTTGCAGTTCCAATCTTCAAAGCTCTGTATTATCTAGGTTTTGGCCTTTTTTCTGTAAAAAATAACAGTAATAGTGTCTCCCTGACTGTTCAGACACAAATATTTCTGTTTAAAAGATTCTGATGTAGGCTAGATAACTAGAACTTTGATTTTGCAGTTCCACGGTTCAAATCTCAGTATTATCCAGCTTTTTGCCTTTTTTTCCTTAAAAAAAACAGTAATAGTGTCTCCCTGACTGATCAGACACAAATATATCTGTTTAAAAGATTCTGGAGTAGGCCAGATAACTAGAACTTTGGTTTTGCAGTTCCACAGTTCAAATCTCAGCATTTGGCCTTTTTTCCGTAAAAAAATTAAAAAAATACTGTCTCCCTGACTGTTCAGACACAAATATATCTGTTCAAAAGATTCTGGTGTAGGCCAGGTAACTAGAAATTTGGTTTTGCACTTCCACAGTTCAAATCTCTGTATTATCCAGCTTTTTGCCTTTTTTGCGTAAAAAAAATAGTGTCTCCCTGACTGTTCAGACAGAAATATATCTGTTTAAAAGATTCTGTTGTAGACCATGTAACTAGAACTTTGGTTTTGCAGTTCATCGGTTCAAATCTCTGTATAATCCAGCTTTTGGTATTTTTCTCTAAAAAAAACAGTAATAATGTCTCCCTGATGGTTCAGACACAAATATATCTGTTTAAAAGTATCTGATGTAGGCCAGATAACTAGAACTTTGATTTTGCAGTACCACGGTTTAAATCTCTGTATTATCCAGATATTGGCATTTTTTCCGTAAAAAAAAACAGTAATAGTGTCTCCCTGACTGTTCAGACACAAATATATCTGTTAAAAAGATGCTGATGTAGGCCAGATAACTAGATCTTTGGTTTTGCAGTTCCACGGTTCAAATCTCTGTATTATCCAGCTTTTCGCCTTTTTTCCGTAAAAAAAAATAGTGTCTGCCTGACTGTTCAGACAGAAATATATCTGTTTAGAAGATTCTGTTGTAGGCCGGATAACTAGAACTTAGATTTTGCCGTTCCACGGTTCAAATCTCTGTATTTTCCAGCTTTTGGCCTTTTTTCCTTAAAAAAAAAAGTGTCTCCCTGACTGTTCAGACAGAAATATATCTGTTTAAAAGATTGTGTTGTAGGCCAGATAACTAGATCTTTGGTTTTGCAGTTTCACAATTCAAATCTCTGTGTTATGCAGATTTTGACCTTTTTTCTGTAAAAAAAAACAGTAATAGTGTCTCCCTGACTGTTTAGACACAAATATATATGTTTAAAATATACTGGTGTAGGCCAGATAACTAGATCTTGGGTTTTGCAGTTCCACGGTTGAAATCTCTGTATTATCCAGCTTTTGGCCTTTTTTCCATAAAAAAAGAAAATAGTGTCTCCCTGACTGTTCAGACAGAAATATATCTCTTTAAAAGATTGTGTTGTAGGTCAGATAACTAAAACTTTGGTTTTGCAGTTTCTCGGTTCAAATCTCTGTGTTATCCCACTTTTGGCCTTTATTCCATAAAAAAAAAAAGTAATAGTGTCTCACTGACTGTTCAGACACAAATATATCTGTTTAAATTATTCTGGTGTAGGCCAGATAACTAGAACTTTGGTTTTGCAGTTCCACGGTTAAAATCTCTGTATTATCCAGCTTTTGGCCTTTTTTCCATAAAAAAAAACAGTAAGAGTGTCTCCATGACTGTTTAGACACAAATACATATGTTTAAAAGATTCTGGTGTATGCCAGATAACTAGAGCTTTGGTTTTGCAGTTACACGGTTCAAAGCTCTGTATTATCCAGGTTTTGGCAATTTTTCCGTAAAAAATAACAGTAATAGTGTCTCCCTGACTGTTCAGACAAAAATATATCTGTTTAAAAGATTCTGATGTAGGCCAGATGACTAGAACTTTGATTTTGCAGTTCCACGGTTCAAATCTCAGCATTATCCGGCTTTTGGTATTTTTTTCGTATAAAAAAACAGTAATAGTGTCTTCCTGACTGTTCAGACAGAAAAATATCTGTTTAAAAGATTCTGGTGTATGCCAGATAGCTAGAACTTTGGTTTTGCAGTTCCACGGTTCAAAGCTCTGTATTATCCAGCTTTTGGCCTTTTTTCCGTAAAAAATAACAGTAATAGTGTCTCCCTGACTGTTCAGACACAAATATATCTGATTAAAAGATTCTGATGAAGTCTAGATAACTAGAACTTTGATTTTGCAGTTCCACGGTTCTAATCTCAGTATCATTCAGCTTTTGGCCTTTTTTCCGTAAAGAAAAACAGAAATAGTGTCTCACTGACTGTTCAGACACAAATATATCTGTTTAAATTATTCTGGTGTAGGCCAGATAACTAGAACTTTGGTTTTGCAGTTCCATGGTTCATATCTCTGTATTTTTCAGCTTTTGGCCTTTTTTCCGTAAAAAAAACAGTAATAGTGTCTCCCTGACTGTTCAGTCACAAATATATATGTTTAAAAGATTCTGATGTATGCCAGATAACTAGAGCTTTGGTTTTGCAGTTCCAAGCTTCAAAGCTCTGTATTATCTAGGTTTTGGCCTTTTTTCTGTAAAAAATAACAGTAATAGTGTCTCCCTGACTTTTCAGACACAAATATTTCTGTTTAAAAGATTCTGATGTAGGCTAGATAACTAGAACTTTGATTTTGCAGTTCCACGGTTCAAATCTCAGTATTATCCAGCTTTTTGCCTTTTTTTCCATAAAAAAAACAGTAATAGTGTCTCCCTGACTGTTCAGACACAAATATATCTGTTTAAAAGATTCTGGAGTAGGCCAGATAACTAGAACTTTGGTTTTGCAGTTCCACAGTTCAAATCTCAGCATTTGGCCTTTTTTCCGTAAAAAAATAAAAAAAATACTGTCTCCCTGACTGTTCAGACACAAATATATCTGTTCAAAAGATTCTGGTGTAGGCCAGGTAACTAGAAATTTGGTTTTGCACTTCCACAGTTCAAATCTCTGTATTATCCAGCTTTTTGCCTTTTTTGCGTAAAAAAAATAGTGTCTCCCTGACTGTTCAGACAGAAATATATCTGTTTAAAAGATTCTGTTGTAGACCATGTAACTAGAACTTTGGTTTTGCAGTTCATCGGTTCAAATCTCTGTATAATCCAGCTTTTGGTATTTTTCTCTAAAAAAAACAGTAATAGTGTCTCCCTGATGGTTCAGACACAAATATATCTGTTTAAAAGTATCTGATGTAGGCCAGATAACTAGAACTTTGATTTTGCAGTACCACGGTTTAAATCTCTGTATTATCCAGATATTGGCATTTTTTCCGTAAAAAGAACAGTAATAGTGTCTCCCTGACTGTTCAGACACAAATATATCTGTTAAAAAGATGCTGATGTAGGCCAGATAACTAGATCTTTGGTTTTGCAGTTCCACGGTTCAAATCTCTGTATTATCCAGCTTTTCGCCTTTTTTCCGTAAAAAAAAATAGTGTCTGCCTGACTGTTCAGACAGAAATATATCTGTTTAGAAGATTCTGTTGTAGGCCAGATAACTAGAACTTAGATTTTGCCGTTCCACGGTTCAAATCTCTGTATTATCCAGCTTTTGGCCTTTTTTCCTTAAAAAAAAAAGTGTCTCCCTGACTGTTCAGACAGAAATATATCTGTTTAAAAGATTGTGTTGTAGGCCAGATAACTAGATCTTTGGTTTTGCGGTTTCACAATTTAAATCTCTGTGTTATGCAGATTTTGACCTTTTTTCTGTAAAAAAAAAAACAGTAATAGTGTCTCCCTGACTGTTTAGACACAAATAAATATGTTTAAAATATACTGGTGTAGGCCAGATAACTAGATCTTGGGTTTTGCAGTTCCACGGTTGAAATCTCTGTATTATCCAGCTTTTGGCCTTTTTTCCATAAAAAAAGAAAATAGTGTCTCCCTGACTGTTCAGACAGAAAAATATCTCTTTAAAAGATTGTGTTGTAGGTCAGATAGCTAAAACTTTGGTTTTGCAGTTTCTCGGTTCAAATCTCTGGGTTATCCCACTTTTGGCCTTTATTCCATAAAAAAAAAAAGTAATAGTGTCTCACTGACTGTTCAGACACAAATATATCTGTTTAAATTATTCTGGTGTAGGCCAGATAACTAGAACTTTGGTTTTGCAGTTCCACGGTTAAAATCTCTGTATTATCCAGCTTTTGGCCTTTTTTCCATAAAAAAAACAGTAAGAGTGTCTCCATGACTGTTTAGACACAAATACATATGTTTAAAAGATTCTGGTGTATGCCAGATAACTAGAGCTTTGGTTTTGCAGTTACACGGTTCAAAGCTCTGTATTATCCAGGTTTTGGCAATTTTTCCGTAAAAAATAACAGTAATAGTGTCTCCCTGACTGTTTAGACACAAATATATATGTTTAAAATATACTGGTGTAGGCCAGATAACTAGAACTTTGATTTTGCAGTTCCACGGTTCAAATCTCAGTATTATCCAGCTTTTGTCCTTTTTTTCCGTAAAAAAAACAGTAATCGTGTCTCCCTGACTGTTAAGACACAAATATATCTGTTTAAAAGATTCTGTTGTAGGCCAGTTTACTAGAACTCTGGTTTTGCAGATTCACGGTTCAAATCTCTGTGTTATCCCACTTTTGGCCTTTTTTCCGTAAAAAGAAACAGTAATAGTGTCTCCCTGACTGTTCAGACACAAATATATCTGTTTAAATTATTCTGGTGTAGGCCAGATAGCTAGAACTTTGGTTTTGCAGTTCCACGGTTCAAATCTCTGCATTTGGCCTTTTTTCCGTAAAAAAATAAAAAAAATACTGTCTCCCTGCAGTTCCAAGGTTCAAATCTCTGTATTATCCAGCTTTTGGCCTTTTTTCCGTAAAAAAACCCAGTAATAGTGTCTCCATGACTTTTCAGAAACAAATATATCTGTTTAAGAGATTCTGGTGTAGGCCAGATAACTAGAATTTTGGTATTGCAGTTCCACGGTTCTAATCTCAGTTTTATCCAGCTTTTGGCCTTTTTTCGTTAAAAAAAAACAGTAATAGTGTCTCCCTGACTGTTCAGACACAAATATATCTGTTCAAAAGATTCTGGTGTAGGCCAGATAACTAGAACTTTGGTTTTGCAGTTCCACGGTTCAAATCTCTGTATTATCCAGCTTTTGGCCTATTTTCCGTAAAAAAAAAAACAGTAATAGTGTCTTCCTGACTGTTCAGACAGAAAAATATCTGTTTAAAAGATTCTGGTGTAGGCCAGATAACTAGAACTTTGATTTTGCAGTTCCACGGTTCAAATCTCAGCATTATCCAGCTTTTGGCCTTTTTTCCTTAAAAAAAACAGTAATATTGTCTCCCTGACTGTTCAGACACAAATATATCTGTTGAAAAGATTCTGGTGTAGGCCAGATACCAAGAACTTTGGTTTTGCAGTTCCACGGTTCAAATCTCTGTATTATCCAGATTTTCGCTTGTTTTCCGTGAAAAAAAAAAAAAAAGGACTCTGCCTGACTGTTCAGACAGAAATATGTCTGTTTGAAGATTCTGTTGTAGGCCAGATAACTAGAACTTTGGTTTTGCAGTTCTACGGTTCAAATCTCTGTATTATCCAGCTTTTGACCGTTTTTACTTTAAAAAAAATAAATAAAAAATTGTGTCTCCCTGACTGTTCAGACAGAAATATATCTGTTTAAAAGATTCTGTTGTAGGCGAGATAACTAGATCTTTGGTTTTGCAGTTTTACAATTCAAATCTCTGTGTTATGCATCTTTTGGCCTTTTTTTCTGTAAAAAAAAACAGTAATAGTGTCTCCCTGACTGTTTAGACACAAATATATAGGTTTAAAATATACTGTTGTAGGCCAGATAACTAGAACTTTGGTTTTGCAGCTTCACTGTTCAAATCTCTGTGTTATCTAGCTTTTGGACTTTTTTCCGTAAAAAAATACAGTAACAGTGTCTCTCTGACTGTTCAGACACAAATATATCTGTTTAAAATATTCTGTTGTAGAACAGATAACTAGAACTTTGGTTTTGCAGTTCCACGGTTCAAACCTCTGTATTATCCAGCATTTGGCCTTTTTTCCGTGAAAAAAAAACAGTAATAGTGTCTCCCTGACTGTTCAGACACAAATATATCTGTTAAAGAGATTCTGGTGGAGGCCAGATAACTAGAATTTTGGTTTTGCAGTTCCACGGTTCAAATCTCTGTATTATCCAGCTTTTGGCATTTTTTCCGTAAAAAAAAACAGTAATAGTGTCTCCCTGACTGTTCAGACACAAATATATCTGTTCAAAAGATTCTGGTGTAGGCCAGATAACTAGAACTTTGGTTTTGCAGTTCCACGGTTCAAATCTCTGTATTATCCAGCTTTTGGCCTATTTTCCGTAAAAAAAAAAACAGTAATAGTGTCTTCCTGACTGTTCAGACAGAAAAATATCTGTTTAAAAGATTCTGGTGTAGGCCAGATAACTAGAACTTTGATTTTGCAGTTCCACGGTTCAAATCTCAGCATTATCCAGCTTTTGGCCTTTTTTCCTTAAAAAAAACAGTAATATTGTCTCCCTGACTGTTCAGACACAAATATATCTGTTGAAAAGATTCTGGTGTAGGCCAGATACCAAGAACTTTGGTTTTGCAGTTCCACGGTTCAAATCTCTGTATTATCCAGATTTTCGCTTGTTTTCCGTGAAAAAAAAAAAAAAGGACTCTACCTGACTGTTCAGACAGAAATATGTCTGTTTGAAGATTCTGTTGTAGGCCAGATAACTAGAACTTTGGTTTTGCAGTTCTACGGTTCAAATCTCTGTATTATCCAGCTTTTGACCGTTTTTACTTTAAAAAAAATAAATAAAAAATTGTGTCTCCCTGACTGTTCAGACAGAAATATATCTGTTTAAAAGATTCTGTTGTAGGCGAGATAACTAGATCTTTGGTTTTGCAGTTTTACAATTCAAATCTCTGTGTTATGCATCTTTTGGCCTTTTTTTCTGTAAAAAAAAACAGTAATAGTGTCTCCCTGACTGTTTAGACACAAATATATAGGTTTAAAATATTCTGTTGTAGACCAGATAACTAGAACTTTGGTTTTGCAGTTCCACGGTTCAAACCTCTGTATTATCCAGCATTTGGCCTTTTTTCCGTGAAAAAAAAACAGTAATAGTGTCTCCCTGACTGTTCAGACACAAATATATCTGTTAAAGAGATTCTGGTGGAGGCCAGATAACTAGAATTTTGGTTTTGCAGTTCCACGGTTCAAATCTCTGTATTATCCAGCTTTTGGCATTTTTTCCGTAAAAAAAAAACAGTAATAGTGTCTCCCTGACTGTTCAGATGCAAATGTATCTGTTTAAAAGTGTCTGGTTTTGGCCAAATTAATAGAACTGTGGTTTTTCTCTTCCACGGTTCTAATCTCCTTTTCATTACCCTTTTTCCATTGATAGTGCGAATGTAAGCTATTTTACTTAGTTACCTGGGCACCACCACCTCCGGTGTGTCTTCAACACTGTCAAGTTTTAGTAGCCGTGAGTCTCGACCACATACTCCTCCTCACCCTGATGCTCCTTCCTCCCACCATGCCGCGTGTCGTCAGACAGTAACTGATCCCATACTTGGACACTCTGAGCTGTTCACTGGTCCATTTCCATATTTGGGCCCCTCGCCTGCTCCGCTTGAAGTGGTGGAAGAGGAGATCCCATGTAGCGATGCCCAAATATTTGAACAGCCACGGCCAGAGGAAGTTGACACTGGCAATTTGTCACAAAAGGTGGACGATGACGAGACACAATTGCCACGAAGGCAGGAGGAGGACCGTGGTTCGGAAGTGGAAGAGGAGGAGGTGGTGGATGATCAAGTAACTGACCAAACGTGGCAAGAGGACAGGAGCAGAGCAAGGCCAGCAGCACACAGAGGGAGGGAGGCATAGTACCCCAACAGGCAGGAAGAAGCAGTGTGGTGGCTGCACACAGAAGGCGGACAACAGTTCCCCGAAACACCAACACGAGGGACGTTGCCAGTACAACCGGTAGGTCTTCCAGAGTCTGGAATTTTTTTAAAGACTCTGCTGATAACCCCAAAAAGGCCATTTGTACCACCTGCCATGCCAGCATCAGCAGGAGTGACAAAACTACCATCCTGACCACCACCAGCATGATCAGGCACATGTCAGCAAAGCACCCGACTATGTGGGGCGAACTCCAGGGCCCACGACCAGTGTCAGCGGGTGTCACCACAGCTTCTTCCGCTGTTGTGCGTGAAAGAGAACCCCCTGTTGTGCTTGCAGGGCAATCCCCTGTCCATACTGCATGCAGAGATGCCCCCTCCTCTCAGTCTTCACTTGTTATGGCAGTTTCTCAAGAAACAGCATCAACATCCACGTCCCACCGCAGCGTTCAATTGTCCATATCACAGACCTTCGAACGAAATCGCAAATTCGCAACCAATGCCCCACAGGCCACAGTCCTAAATTCGCACATTTCACGACAGCTTGTGTTGGAAATGCTGCCTTTTAGGCTGGTGGAGACGGAATCCTTCTGCAATCTTATGGCCGTGGCGGTCCCTCGGTACTCGGTCCCCAGCCGACACTATTTTGCCCGGTGTGCCATACCCGCATTACACAAGCATGTCTCCCAAAACATCTGCCGTGCCCTCAACAATGCAGTTACTGGGAGAGTCCATCTGACAACGGACACGTGGACAAGTGCTTGTGGCCAGGGACGGTACATCTCCCTGACGGCACACTGGGTAAACATAGTGGAAGCCGGGACCCAGTTGGACCTTGGGATGGAACACATCCTCCGCACACCGAGGATTGCGGGCCCGTTGTCAGTCAGAGTTGCCCCCACAGTGTACAGCTCCTGCGCTTCATCCTCCTCCTCATGTTCAGCCTCCATCTCAGATATCACCACATCAGTTACAAGCTGGAAGCACTGCAGTACTGTCTCCGCCAAGCGGCAACAGGCTGTGCTGAAACTCATAAGCTTAGGTGATAAACCTCACACTGCTTGTGAGTTGTGGACAGCTGTGAAAGAGCAGGCAGATCTGTGGCTGAGACCGCTGTACCTACATCCAGGCAAGGTCGTGTGTGACAATGGCAGTAGAGATGAGCGTTGTTCTACTCGAACTGGTCGCCAATCTCAAATTCGAGCTGTTTTGGGCGGTGTTCGAGCCGTTCGGCGAACACGAATGATTTGAGAAAAATTCGGCTGTTCGAGGTTATGTTCGATAACTGTTCGTGCACCAAAATCATAACTGGACTTTTTCTCAGTAATGATGAAAATTAATGTTAATACGCAGTTTGAGTGTACAGCGGGGTGGGGGGAGGGTCAGGGGATGGATCTCTGCAGGAATAATGAAGATCTCCATTTTTTTTTCTCTTTCCCGCATTTGCAGTGGGGAGGTGCAATCTGTCAGCCTATCAGCAGCGCACACACGGAGCGAACTGCTGTTTTTCACACAAGCAAGGGCATGTGTCATTGGCAGTGTATGTCACATGTCCTTGCCCTATAAGACCAAGCCATTTTCCCCGTCGCCACCATTTTCTCACTGCTGCAGCTGCGTGTTAGACGGCACCGCTGTTGCTGTGTGCGCTATACCTTGTTCATTTTAAGCCAATTTTCGCACAAATCTACAGATAGCTTGGGAGTAGGGAATAGTTGTGATTGCAGTCCTTTTAAGGACTAGGTTACAGCATTTCCCACGACTTTTATCAGGCAGGTCTGTGCTCTTAAATAGATAGATTGTGGGAGTAAAGACTAATTGTAATTGCAGTCCTTTTCAGGACTAGGTTACATCAGTTCCTATCAGTTTTTGCCAGGCAGGTCTGTGCCAGTGCTGTGCAAGTTTTTTTCACAGCATTTGGCTGAATCTAGCAAAGCTAATCCTTTTTGGCCTATTGCAGAGTGTGTTAGTCAGTGGAGTAGCCTATCTGTGTTGCAAGATATACCACCTGTGTATAGAATACCAATTTTTTTACTGCACCTAGTGAAGTAAAATCGTTTGGGCATAGCATCATTCTATTAGTCCATCTATACTGACCTCCATCAGGTTGCAAATTGAATATAATTTTTTTCTGCATCTAGCTCTGAAAAAATATTTGGGCTTCTAGCAGTGTGTGGGACTTGTTCTATTAGTCCATCTATACTGACCTCCATCAGGTTGCAAACTGAATATAATTTTTTTCTGCAGCTAGCTCTGAAAAAATATTTGGCCTTCTAGCAGTGTGTGGGAATTTCTCTATTAGTCCATCTATACTGACCTCCATCAGGTTGCAAATTAAAAATAATTTTTATCTGTATCTAGATCTGAAAAAAATATTTGGACTTCTAGCAGTGTGTGGGACTTTCTCTATTAGTCCATCTATACTGACCTCCATCAGGTTGCAAATTAAAAATAATTTTTATCTGCATCCACCTCTGAAAAAATATTTGGGCTTCTAGCTGTGTGTGGGACTTGTTCTATTAGTCCATCTATACTGACCTCCATCAGGTTGCAAACTGAATATAATTTTTTTCTGCATCTAGCTCTGAAAAAATATTTGGCCTTCTAGCAGTGTGTGGGACTTTCTCTATTAGTCCATCTATACTGACATCCATCAGGTTGCAAACTGAATATATTTTTTTTATGCATCTACCTCTGAAAAAATATTGGGCTTCTAGCTGTGTGTGGGACTTGTTCTATTAATCCATCTATACAGACCTCCATCAGGTTGCAAACTGAATATATTTTTTTTCTGCATCTACCTCTGAAAAAATATTGGGCTTCTAGCTGTGTGTGGGACTTGTTCTATTAATCCATCTATACAGACCTCCATCAGGTTGCAAACTGAATATAATTTTTTTCTGCATCTAGCTCTGAAAAAATAGTTGGCCTTCTAGCAGTGTTTGTGACTTTCTCTATTAGTCCATCTATACTGACCTCCATCAGGTTACAAATTAAAAATAATTTTTATCTGCATCTAGCTCTGAAAAAATATTTGGCCTTCTAGCAGTGTGTGGGACTTTCTCTATTAGTCCATCTATACTGACCTCCATCAGGTTACAAATTAAAAATAATTTTTATCTGCATCTACCTCTGAAAAAATATTTGGGCTTCTAGCTGTGTGTGGGACTTGTTCTATTAGTCCATCTATACTGACCTCCATTAGGTTGCAAATTGAATATAATTTTTTTCTGCATCTAACCCAGCCAATAGTTTTGGCCTAATACCACAGTTTGGCCACTCAGCTCTGCTCGGTTACCATCCATTGTTTTTTTGTGCAAACAACTCCAGAGTTGTGAATTAGTTAACCACCAAAATGAGTGGAAAAAGGCCTGCTGCTGGTGGAAAGATTAATAGGCGTGTTGGGAAGGAGAAAAAAGGTTGTGTCCGTGGGATAGGTGTTAAAGCAACAGTAACATCTGCAGAAGAAAGACCATCTTCCAGCCAAACTAAAATGTCTACTTCTATTAGCGGACAATGTGATAAGATCCCTTTCTTACGGTGATGCCGATCGCTACAAATTCCAGATGAGGCACAAAAACAGCAGGTGCTTCAACGGATATCAAGTGCTCCTTTAAGTGGGCTCTCCTCCACATCAACTTCAACATCACAAATACTCCAGTCCTCAAAGGTGTCACCCCAATCGCACTTGCTTCCTCACAGCTCCCAAATCTCCAGCTGCCCGTCTGAGTATGAGGTAGAACAGATGGTTGAGTCTGCAGAGCTGTTTACTCATACTATAGCCTGGGAATCAGAGGTCGACTCCAGCGCTTCTGTGAATCCAGACGAGGAAATGATCTGCACTGATGCCCAGAATCTTTATGAGTCGGATCCAGGACCAGACGCAGAAGGTTCTGACCATAATGTAGACCCTCATTCCCAAACTGTAACTCCTGTTGGTGGAGACAATGAGGAAGACGATGATGAGACTCAAATACCTGATTGGAGCGACAACTTTAGTTTTTTGTCAGGGCAGGAACAGGTTGGCTCTGAGGACGACGGGTGTGATAATGCACAGGGTGATGATGATGAGGTTGGAGATCCCACATACTGTCAACCCACAGTCAGCCAAGAGATGAGGTCAGCAGAGGAGGTGGAGGAAGATGCTAGTGACGACGAGGTCAGGTTGCGCCTTCCTGGACAGAGACGTAGTACTGGAAGCACGTCAACAACTGCATCCTCAAACACAAATCTGCCTCTCACCACAAGTCGTGGTGGCTCTTCAGGTCGCATGGGTGCTAAGCCTTGCATAGCCTGGGCATTTTTTCAGATCGATAAAGATGACCCAACTCGTGTTATCTGTAACATTTGTCAGCAAAAGCTAAGTAGAGGCCAAAAAATACATAGTTTGAGTACTTCATGCATGAACCGGCACATGGACATGAAGCATAAGTTGCAGTGGGATGCTCAGTGTGCTACAATGCGGCCTAGCCGGTCGGGCCAACCACCGTCTGCCATAGCTTGTGCATCCGCGGCCTCTTCATCCTCTGTGAAAGGGGGGACAGCAGTCACACCTGTTTTGGGGCGCAGACCTGCCACCTCTTTACCCGCAACAGCCAGCGTGATTGGCAGGTCATCATTTTCTTTGGAGGTGGTAACACCAGCTGGGGTTGAGCGCTGTCCGACATTGATAGCACCACCTTTGGATCAAGGCAACCTAACATGTCCGCCTGCATCTTCCTCACAGACCGGCAGTTTGCCGGGGACACCCTTATCAACCCCGTCTAAGCACAATAGCCAGCCCTCGGTCCCTTAGATGTGGACAAGTAAAAGACCATTTCCTCCTAGCCATGAGAAAGCTAAGAGGTTGAATTTCACCATCTGCAAGCTCTTGGCTACAGAAATGCTGCCTTTCCGCATGGTGGACACAGAGGATTTTCGAGACCTTATGTCCGTCGCAGTGCCCCAGTACCAGATGCCCAGTCGGCACTACTTCTCAAAGAAAGGTGTGCCTGCGCTCCACCAGCATGTCGCACACAACATCACCGCTTCTTTGAGAAACTCTGTGTGTGACAGGGTGCATTTCACCACAGACACTTGGACGAGTAGGCATGGACAGGGGCGTTACATGTCGCTGACTGGGCACTGGGTAACTATGGTGACAGCAGGACAAGGGGCTGCTGTCCAAGTCTTGCCGTCCCCACGAGTTGTGCGTCAATCCTCTTTAAGTCAAAGTTCCTCCACTGCTTCTGCCTCCTCAACCTCCTCTCTGTCTTCCACCTGCACCCAAAGCCTGTCTGGTCATGCCACAAGCTTTCTAACTGCGCAGAAGGGATCCTGCACACCTCCTTACTATGCTGGCAGTAGGGCTCAACGTCATCAGGCGGTTTTTACTTTGAAATGTCTGGGAAATGTGAGTCACACAGCTGAGGAGTTGTGGTCAGCTCTGGAGAACCAATTTCATGAATGGTTGTCTCCACTGGACCTGAAACCAGGGAAGGCCGTATGCGACAATGCTGCAAAACCTGGGTGCGGCCCTTCGCCGGGGCAATGTCACACACGTGCCTTGTATGGCTCACGTGTTGAACCTGGTTGTCCAGCAATTTTTAGCCCACTATCCCAGACTAGATGGCCTTCTGCTAAGGGCACGGTCGCTGTGTGCTCACTTCCGCCGTTCGCATCCTGCAGCTCAGCGACTTACATCTCTACAGAATTCGTTGGGCCTGCCACTTCACCGGCTAAAATGCGATGTGCCTACCCGGTGGAATTCAACTCTGCACATGTTGCAGCGACTGTGGCAGCACCGACAAGCCCTGGTGCAATACGTTCTGACGTATAGCCTGGGCCAACGAGATCCAGAGGTGGGGCAAATCATGCTGGAGGAGTGGTCTCAGATCAGGGACCTATGCACCCTTCTGCGCAGTTTTGAAATGGCGACGAAGATGTTTAGTGCTGACGATGCCATTATCAGCATGACTATTCCGGTGATTTACATGCTGGAGCACATGTTAAACAGAATTCGGAGTCAGGTGGTGGCACAAGAGGAGGTGGAGGAAGTAGAGGAGGAGGAGTTGTATGCGGAAGGGCTAACATCTGCAAGGTCCAGACGGTCGGCAGCACCAAGGCGGCAGGCATGTGAGGGTGGGGGAGATGGTTTTACCAGGGCGCATGGTAGCAGCCAAACAAGTGAGGAAGGTGCAGGAGCCCAGGAAGAAGTGGAGGACGAACTGATGGAAGACTCATCAGATGAGGGAGACCTTGATCACATTTCTGTTGTGCGAGGTTGGGGGGAGAGGACAGAGGAAGGAAGCATGATTGTTACCTTGCCACCAACACAACAGGGACTTGGTGCTCCTGGATGCGCAACACACATGAGTGCCTTCTTGCTGCACTACCTGCAACATGACCCTCGAATTGTGAGAATTAGAAATAATCCTGACTACTGGGTTGCCACACTGTTAGATCCCCGGTACAAAAGTAAATTTGCAGAAATTATTCCTGCCATAGAAAGGGATGCACGCATGCAGGAGTATCAGCAGAGACTGTTGCAGAATCTTACATGTGCTTTTCCACAAAACACCAGTGGTGCACGTAGTGAATCTCACAGTTCCAACTTGCCAACCGTGGGACCGTCAAGTGTTCAGCACTCAAACCGTAACAGAACCACAGTATCTGCTGGTAACATCAATTTTGCGGAATCATTTCACCACTTTTTTAGCCCATCCTTTGCAAGGCCACAGGAGACAAGAAGTCTGACACATAGTCAACGCCTAGAGACGATGGTACAGGAGTATCTCCAAGTAAACATTGAAGCCATGACTGTGTCACTGGACCCTTGCTCTTTTTGGGCTTCCAATCTGGATAAATGGCCGGAGCTAGCCACTTACGCCTTGGAGATCTTGTCATGCCCCGCAGCCAGCGTTCTGTCTGAACATGTGTTCAGCGCTGCTGGTGGTGTGCTGACAGATAAGCGCACGCGGCTCTCCACTGATAATGTAGACAGACTCACGTTCATAAAGATGAACAAATCATGGATCCGAAACGACTTTTCTACCCCTGTGTCATCCTGGGGAGAGTAAAAGCTTGATGATTGGTTAAAATCACCCTACCAAGCTTTCAAATTACTAATCATGTTTATCTGTAACTTGGCTGGAAAATAATTTGGGCTTTGTAGCAGTGTGCAGCACTGATTCTATTAGGCCATCTATAATAAGCTCCACCAGATTTAAAATTACTAATCATGTTTATCTGTATCTTGGCTGGAAAATAATTTGGGCTTTGTGGCAGTGTGCAGCACTGATCCTATTAGGCCATCTATACTAAGCTCCACCAGATTTAAAATTAATAATAATTTTTAGCTGCATCTAGCCCGGAAAATAATTTTGGGGCTCCGAGATGCGCAAGACACATAAGTGCCTTCTTGCTGCACTACCTGCAACATGACCCTCACATTGTCAGAATTCTAAGTAATCATGACTACTGGGTTGCCAAACTCTTAGATCCCCCAAACTTTTCGATCAACCTTTTCATTTTAATAAAGACCAAAAAAATGGTCATTTTTGAAATTATAAGCATTAGCAGGTTATTAGAAACTGAAATCAAACAGTTTTCAACTCAAAACTTTATTCTAGGTGATGTTACATTTTCACATAGGACCCCTTGTTCGAAAGGAGCTTCTGAACTCTCTCGTCCATTGAATTTGTCAGGTTTTGGATGGTTTCTGCTTCAATTGTTTTGCATGAGGACAGAATACCCTCCCAGAGGTGTTGCTTAGATGTGAACTGCCTCCCGCCATCATAGACACTCCTTTTGATGATGCTCCAGAGGTTCTGAATGGGGTAGAGGTCAGGGGAGCATGGGGGTCACACCATAAGTTTGTCCCCTTTTATGCCCATATCAGCCAGAGATGCAGATGTTTTATGTGCAGCATGAGATGGTGCATTATCATGCAAAAAAATGATCTTGCTGTGAAATACACGGTTCTTCTTCTTGAACCATGGCAGGAAGTGCTGTTTGAGAAAATCCACATACATTATGGAGTTTATCTTTAGCGCCTTCAGGGATCCTAAAGGGGCCGACAATCTCTCTCCCCATGATTCCAGCCCAAAACATTACTCCACCTCCTCCTTGTTGGCGCTGTAGCCGTGTTTGCGTGGGGTGTCCATCAACCAGCCATCCTCCACTCCATCCATCTGGACCATCGAGCGCTGCACGGCACTCATCCGTGAACAAAACAGTTTTGAAATCAGTCTTCATGTAATGTTTAGCCCACTGGAGCCGTTTCTGCTTGTGTGAAGTGGATAGAGGAGGTCGACAGGATGGCGTATGCACAGCTGCAAACCTCTGAAGGACCCTGCATCTTGTTGTTCGGGGGACGTTGGAGGCACCAGCAGCTTCAAAAACTTGTCTGCTGCTATGACAAGGCTTTTTTGCCACTGCTCTTTTAACCTGACGTAATTGCCTGTAGGAAAGTGTCCTCAATTTGCCCTTATCAGCACGCACACGTGTGTACTGTGAATCAGCTACATACTTCTTGATTGCCAAGACACTTCATCCTGATCATCGCACAATGTTGATTGTAGTCATGCCTTGACCTAAACACTCCACAATTTGTTGCTTCTCAGCAGCCGACACATGCTTTTTCTTTCCCATTTTGGCAGAAAATGTAGGCTGCTTAATAATGTGAGACAGCCTTCTTAAGTAGTCTTGCCTTTCATTGGACACACCTGGCAAACTAATTAGCACAGGTGTCTGCAATTGCTTACAGTGATATAAAGAGCCCTGACACACATCACCATCAATGAGTTTAACTGACAAACAAACAAATTCTTCCCTTATCACTCCTAAACACTTTTTGCATAATAATTTGGAACACAGTGTACATGTGCTTTTCCACAAAACACCAATGGTTCACGTAGTGAATCTTACAGTTCTAACTTGCCAACCATGGTCTGTATGGAGTTGTTCAATAAAGGGCCCAAAATTAAGATAACATAGATGGGAGAGGTCTCTATGAATAGGAATTCCTAAGTATTTGATACCCTGTGAGGGCCAGGCAAAGGGAAAGTTGGACTGGATGTAATCCTATATGGATTTTGGGAGGGAGACATCGAGGGCCTCAGACTTCGCTGCATTGATTTTAAAATTTGACCATGTAACAAAGTGATCTATTTCAGCCATAACAGCATGGATGGATATATGTGATTGAGTGATATATACTAGGACATCATCAGCAAATAGAGAGCACTTGTACTCGGTGCCTCCCACCTCAATCCACCTAATATTGGGGTTATGGCGAATTGATGAGAGCAGGTGCTCCGTCACTAGGATGTATAAGAGAGTGGACAGAGGACATCCCTGCCTTGTCCCATTGGTGATTGTGAAAGGTGATGAAAATGTTCTGATGCACCCCCTGGGCCTTGGGACACCCGGAGCCGGACCCTTTTTGGTGGATGCTGGTGGTTGTAGTTTTCGTGGCGGCGACCCGGTTCCGTGGCTCAGGGTGGTCAAACCAGTGGCGGAACTATTTATGTGGTTTTGATGTTTAAATGTCTGACTATGCCACCCGTGGATTGCGGTCAGAGTGAACCGCCGCTGCAGGGCAGACCGCTGAGGCTGGTGTTGTGGGTGCAGCAGAGCGTAGCATAACTCCACGGGAGGAGTATAGCCTCAGGGCAGTGTATGCGGAGGATGGGGGTGATGGTGCAGGGCAGCAGCAGTAACGACATGGAGTCAGTGATGCAGTCCAGGGCCTTTACTCACAGTTCTTATTATCCAGACCACGTCTGCAGGTAACGGCTGCCCACGTCGTACTGTGCTCACCAGGTGAGGGGCTCAGACAACTCCCCGATAACTTTGGAGCGCTTCACAGGACCCCCTTTGTGTGTCCTTTGTCTGGCCTTTCTTACCAACCCTTCTGTCCGGCTGCCTCGGGCCTCCTCTTGGTAAACTTGGCGCCAGTTTCCCTGACCCTATGTGGTGCCTTCCTAGCGGGTTTAGCGAGGGGCTGCGCCACATAAAATGTCAGAGCCTCCGGTTTCTAGCTGAGGGTCGTTTCCTGCCTCCACTAGTTTCGGGGACCGGTCTCCCCCTTTGGCCTGACCCCTCCACGCAGGTGGATTCGGGCGTGCGGAGGCGACTCGCCCGTCCGCACCCCTGGGATCCCTTCATTCCTCGTTCCTGGAGCCTTCTCCGCTCCTCTTCCTTCCTTCTCCCTCTTCCAGGCCTGGGCCTCTGTTACTAGGCCCGCCTCCGGAGCAGAGCTCATGCAGAGACCCTGCTCCCTGCCACTTCTGCTCAGACTTCTCTGCACTGAACTAAGATGGTGCCCACCTTTTATACTCCCTTCTCAATGCACCCAGGAACTGCTTCCTCCCTGCTCCTGCACTACAGGGTTCCCCTTCCTCAGTGTTCCCTCCCCCCACTCCAGCTAGGGACAGGGACTGTCGTGCCCATCTCAGAGGCATATTGGTCGCCCTGCCCCACGGCAATGTGGTGTAATGCATGCAGGTGTCGGGTCCTGATCCACACTCCATCCTTACCTGAGAGTGAGATATCACACCTCTGGGTGAGGTGCAATACCTCTGAGGGTGCTACAGTTCCATTTATCTTCAGCCTAGGTGACGTATTGTGATACAGGGCCGTGATTTTGGCTATAAAAGGGTCCCCTAGACCCCTACCCCAAGCTTTTTAAGAGAATCATATATGGCGTGCCAGGAGACTCTATGGAATGCTTTCTCAGCATCCAACGAGAGTATCTAATTACAAATTTTTAACTGCATCTAGCCCAGGAAATACTTTGTGCCTAGTAGCAGTGTCTGCTAGTCAGCGGATTATCCCGGCTGTTAAGCAAGCTACACCACCTGTAGTTTGGACATTTAATTTTTTCAAAGGAAATGCTTCGGGACCATGGGATACTCAGTGAAGATTAGTGTTGAGCCACCCCCGTAGTGTTCGAGTTCGGTTCGGTTCGTCGAACACCCGTGTGTTCGCCGAACTGTTCGTCGAACTGTTCGTCGAACACCTTCGAACACCGTTAAAACCAATGGCAGGCAAACAAAAACACATAAACACATAGAAAACACCTTCAAAGGTGTCCAAAAGCTGACAAACTGCTCAGAAGACATAACTAACACATGGAAAAGTGACAAGTACATATAGTCATGCGAAAATAAAAGAGGTGGAGGAGTAAAAGGAGGGGGAGACACAGATATAGGCATGTCATGCCCTTCTAAAATCCAAAAAGTGAGAAGCCGACACGGCCAGTCCGTTCCTGCCCGTGCCACCTCCGTGTCGCCGGGTTTGTGCCAGAGCAGCGGTGGACCCTGACGGCCAGGCCCCCTCTCCTAATACTGGTGCCTGTCCGCTGGTGGGTCGAGCCCCCCGCGGTGGGGGGGGAGTAACATCTGCAGAAGAAAGACCATCTTCCAGCAAAACTAACATGTCGACTTCTTTTCATGGACAATGTGATACGATCCCTTTGTTACGGTCACGCCCATCGCTACAAATTCCAGATGAGGCACAAAAACAGCAGGTGCTTCAGCGGATATCAAGTGCTCCTTCAAGTGGGCTCTCCTCCACCTCAACTTCAACATCACAAATACTCCAGTCCTCAGAGGTGTCACCGAAATCGCACTTGCTTCCTCACAGCTCCCAAGTCTCCAGCTGCCCGTCTGAGTATGGGGTAACACAGATGGTTGAGTCTGCACAGCTGTTTACTCATACTATAGCCTGGGAAACGGAGGTCTGCTCCAGAGCTTCTGTTAATCCAGACGAGGAAATGATCTGCACTGATGCCCAGAATCTTTATAAGTCGGATCCAGGACCAGATGAAGAAGGTTCTGAGCATAATGTAGACCCTCGTTCCCAAACTGTAACTCCTGTTGGTGGAGACAATGATGAAGACGATGATGAGACTCAAATACCTGATTGGAGCGACAACTTGACTTTTCGGTCAGGGCAGGAAGAGGTTGGCTTTGAGGACGACGGGTGTGATAACACACAGGGTGATGATGACAAGGTTGGAGATCCCACTTACTGTCAACCCACAGTCAGCCAGTCGATGAGGTCACCCGGGCCTTTGCCTGGCCTTTGGGATGTCGCGGTGGTCGGCTCCCTGGCCCGTACCCTGGGGTCACTCTTTAAAAGGGTGGATAATTGTTAATTTTATAAGAGTTTGTGACACCACCTGTGGTATCTGGTGAGAAGAACCAGCACTGCAGCAGTCCACTGAGGCCCGTGATAAGGCAGCTCGATGGTATAGCTCCCCACAGGTGGAGCTAGGTCTCAGGGCAGCGTATGCAGGGGGAATGCAGGACAGGCGAGACCCAGCTGGGTCAGAGCAAGAACGGAAACGGACACGGTAGTCACTTCAGTACCTTTTACTGGAGGAAATTCAGGCACATCCTGGAGCACTGTAGGGTGAAGGGTGCATATCAGGATCCTCCCCAATGATCGGGTGTAGGGCCTCCTGTTTCTTGCCTCTGCGCAGTAAGTTTCTGACCTGCCTGGAGCTAGGCCTAACTTTGTCTCTGTCTTGCGCTGGCTGACCTTGTGGTAGGGCCTTCTCTTGAAGTTCACGCTCCCAGTATGCGGGGCCTAAGCGTCTCCTGGCTCTCTTGCGTATCAGCACCTTAGCGATCCTGGGACTTGTAGATCTCCAGGGATTCCGGTTATGCCTTACTGGGTCATAGAGATCCGGGTAAGCTCGGATCCGATGTCCGGTAAATGCTTCGGGGTGAGCTGGTTAAGCTCCTCTGCCCCTTATGTACTAACTCGCCACTCGCCTTCGGCCTACTCGGGCCCTCAATAGGCTATACACACTAACGGCAGCTTGCCGCGCTTCACCGATCTTATGACGCCGGCACACCTTAAGCTCTATCTGGGCTCCCTGAATCTAGCTAGCAGGAGCCTCGTGCTCCACTGCTGAACTATTAACTGAGTTCTTTAGACTAGACTGAGCTCCACTGCAGACTGACCTCTCTTAGGCTTCTCTACTGCAGGAACTCTTCAGAGGAACTGAACTGCCTAGCTCCACCTTCCCTATTTATATCCCTAACGGGCTCCCTCTGCTGGTCTGAGGTGGAAGGTGGAGATGTGTGAATGTTTATGGGGGCCTCTTGTGGAGAATTCCATCAATACACTCTTCTAGGATCTGTGATACCAAGCGCAGCGGGGCGTCACAGATGCTATTGACGACGAGGTTAGGTTGCGCCTTCCTGGACAGAGACGGAGTACTGGAAGCACGTCAACAACTGCATCCTCAACCACAACTCCGCCTCTGACCACAAGTCGTAGTGGCTCTTCAGGTCACATGGGCTCTAAGCCTTGCATAGCCTGGGCATTTATTCAGATCGATAAGGATGACCCAACTCGTGTTATCTGTAATATTTGTCTCCAAAAACTAAGTAGAGGCCAAAAAATCCATAGTTTGAGTACTTCATGCATGTACCGTCACATGGATATGAAGCATAAGTTGCAGTGGGAAGCTCACTGTGCTACAATGCGGCCTAGTAGGCTGGGCCAACCACCGTCTGCCCCATCTTGTGCATCCGCGGCCTCTTCATCCTCTGTGACTGGGGGGACAGCAGTCACACATGTTTTTGGACGCAGACCTGCCACCTCTTTACCTGCAACAGCCAGTGTGATTGGCAGGTCGTCAGTTCATTGGGAAGTGGAAACACCTGCTGGTGTTGAGAGTTCTCTGACATCGAGAGCACCACCTTTGGATCAAGGCAACCTAACATGTCCGCCTGCATCTTCCTCACAGACCGGCAGTTTGCCAGGGACACCCTACTCAACCCCGTCAAAGCACAACAGCCAGCCCTCGGTCCCTCAGATGTGGACAAGTAAAAGACCATTTCCTCCTAGCCATGAGAAAGCTAAGAGGTTGAATTTCACCATCTGCAAGCTGTTGGCTACAGAAATGCTGCCTTTCCGCCTGGAGGACACAGTGGATTTTTGAGACCTTATGTCCGTCGCAGTGCCCCAGTACCAGATGCCCAGTCTGCACTACTTCTCAAAGAAAGGTGTGCCTGCGCTCCACCAGCATGTCGCACACAACATCATCGCTTCTTTGAGAAACTCTGTGTGTGACAGGGTGCATTTCACCACAGACACTTGGACGAGTAGGCATGGACAGGGGCGTTACATGTCGCTGACAGGGCACTGGGTAACTATGGTGACAGCAGGACAAGGGGCTGCTGTCCAAGTCTTGCCATCCCCACGAGTTGTACGTCAATACTCTTTATCTAGAAGTTCCTCCACTGCTTCTGCCTCCTCAACCTCCTCTCGATCCTCCACCTGCACCCAAAGCCTGTCTGGTAATGCCACCTGCTTTCTAACTGCGCACCTCCTTACTATGCTGGCAGCAGGGCTCAACGGCATCAGTGTTTACTTTGAAATGTCTGGGAAATGTGAGTCACACAGCTGAGGACTTGTGGTCAGCTCTGGAGACCCAGTTTCATGAATGGTTGTCTCCACTGGATCTGCAACCAGGGAAAGTCGTGTGCAACAATGCTGCAAACCTGGGTGCGGCCCTTCATCGGGGCAATGTTACACACGTGCCTTGTATGGCTCACGTGTTGAACCTGGTTGTCCATAAATTTGTAGCCCACTATCCCGGACTAGATGGCCTTCTGCAGAGGGCACGGTCGCTGTGTGCTCACTTCCGCCGTTCGCATCCCGCAGCTCAACGACTTACATCTCTACAGAAGTCGTTGGGCCTGCCAGTTCACCGGCTGAAATGCGATGTGCCGACACGGTGGAATTCAACTCTGCACATGTTGCAGCGACTGTGGCAGCACCGACAAGCCCTGGTGCAATAGTTTCTGACGTATAGCCTGGGCCAACGAGATCCAGAGGTGGGGCAAATCACACAGCAGGAGTGGTCTCAGATCAGGGACCTATGAAGTTGATGCGCCCCCTGGGCCGTGGGGTACCCGGTGCCGGGCCGGTAGATGCTGGGGGTTGTAGTCACTGTCGCGGCGACCCGGTCCGTGACCCAGGGCGGTCAATCCAACGGTAATTTGTATATATGGATTTTATAATGTCCGACTACGCCACCTGTGGAGTGCGGCCAAAGGGTCCGCCGCTGCGGAACAGTCCTCTGAAGCTGGTGGTTTTGCTGCAATGGTATTATTACTCACCACAGGAAGAGTGTAGCTTCAGGGCAGTGTGGGTGGATGATGGTGGTTGTAGTGCAGGGAGTCAGTAATGAACACAGAGTCCGTGTGATGCAGTCCCAAGATCTTTACTCACAGTTGTTGCAGTCCAGATTACAAGTACCAGAGCTATCTCACCCGTCGTGCTGTGCGTACTCAGTGAGGGGCTCAGTCCACCCCCAGATAGCTCTGGAGTACTTAGCAGGACCGCCTTCTGTGTGTCCTTTCTCTGGCCTTCTCCCTACACCTCACACCCAGTGACACTTCTATCCGGTATCCTCGGGCCTTGGCGGGCGACTTGTGTTCCGTCCCCTGGGTCCTATGTGGCTACCTTCTTAGTGAGACTGGTGTGGACTTTTGCCTGCAGTACATGAAATGCTGCAGCCTCCGGTTTCTAGTTGAGCCTTGCTGTTTCTCCTCTAGTTGAGGGACCGGTTCCCCTTATCTGGCCTGACCCCTCTACCTCCTGGTAGCAGCGGGAGTACAGGTGGCCTTCTGCACGGCCCGTAGCCCTAGGGTCCCTTCGGTTCCTGGAGCCTTCCTGCTCCCACTCCTCTCTTCTCTCCTTCAGTCCTGGGCCTCCCAGGCTAGGCCCGCCTCCGGAGCAGAGCTCATGCCGAGCCTCTGCTCCTGTCACTTTTCCTCCTCTGACTGGCTTGCTCTTTCTAAGATGGCTTCCTATTTATACTCTCCCTGTCATGTGCTCCCCTAAGCTGCTCCCCTAAGCACCCACTACATAGGATCCTCCCACCAGCTAGGGACCTGGGACTGTGCTCTCCCTTAGGAGCAATCTCGCCCTAACCCCACTGCGGGTATGTGTTGGATGCAGGTGTTAGGGTCCCGAGCCATACGCCTTCCTTACCTGAGGGGGAGATACCACACCTATGGGTGAGATGCAGTAACTCTGTGGTGACTGCACCCTCAGGGGCGCCACACACCTTTCTGCACAGTTTTGAAATGGTGACGAAGATGTTTAGTGCTGACGACGATGCCATTATCAGCAAAACTATTCCGGTGATTTACATGCTGGAGCACACATTAAACAGAATTCAGAGTCAGGTGGTCGGACAAGAGGAGGTGGAGGAAGTAGAGGAGGAGTCGTATGCGGAAGGGATAACATCTCCAAGGTCCAGACGGTTGGCAGCACCAAGGAGGCAGGCATGGGAGTGTGGGGGAGAGGGATTAAACAGGGCGCATGGTAGCAGCCAAATTGTTGAGGAAGGTGCAGGAGCCGAGGAAGAAGTGGAGCATGAACTGGCGATGGGCATGGAAGACTCATCAGATGAGGGAGACCTTGATCACATTTCTGTTGTGCGAGGTTGGGGGGAGAGGGCAGAGGAAAGAAGCATGATTCTTACCTCGCTACCAACACAACAAGGACTTGGTCCTCCTGGATGCGCAAGACACATGAGTGCCTTCTTGCTGCACTACCTGCAACATGACCCTCAGATTGCAGAATTCGAAGTAATCTCGACTACTGGGTTGCCACACTCTTAGATCCCCGGTACAAAAGTAAATTTGCCGAAATTATTCCTGCCATAAAAAGGGATTGACGCATGCAGGAGTATCTGCAGACGCTGTTGCAGAATCTTACATGTGCTTTTCCACAAAACACCAGTGGTGCACGAAGTGAATCTCACAGTTCTAACTTGACAACCGTGGGACTGTCGAGTCTTCATCGCTCAAACCGTAACAGTAACACGGTATCTGCTGGTAACAGCAATTTTGTGAAATCGTTTCACCACTTTTTTAGACCATCCTTTGCAAGGCCACAGGAGACAAGAAGTCTGACACATAGTCAATGCCTAGAGAGGATGGTGCGGGAGTATCTCCAAGTGAACATCGAAGCCATGACTGTGTCACTGGACCCTTGCTCATTTTGGTATTCCAATCTGGAAAAATGGCCGGAGCTCGCCACTCACGCCTTGGAGATCTTGTCATGCCCTGCAGCCAGTGTTCTCTCTGAACGTGTGTTCAGCGCTGCTGATGGTGTGCTGACAGATAAGCGCACGCGGCTGTCCACTGAGAATGTAGACAGACTCACGTTCATAAAGATGAACAAATCATGGATTAGCAAGGACTTTTCTAATCCTGTGTTATCCTTGGGAGGCTAAAAGCTTGAGGATTTGGTAATATCACCTCACCAACCGTTTTAAGCATCTGTGGGGCAATTGATGCCACTTAACCCTAGAACGTATGACCATAAAAATCTACACTTTCATATACCTGGGGCCTTTTGGGCCCGTGTGCAAATAACATTGAATAACTCAAACTCAAATGACAAACAACTATATACATGAAGAATACCTAGAGTTTCAAAATTCTAACTAAAGTAATCTTGCAGAAAATAGAAAACAATTAACAGGGCGGGACTGCGAGGCTCCAGGTATGCGTTCTAGGGTTAAGTGGTGTCTGTGCCACAATTTTGGGAAAAAATGGAAACTCTTTTTGGAGTCCCCTTGCTGTGTCTTACGTGACGTTGGCATCGTCAATTCCAGGTGGGTTGGGTCGCTCCCCCCCCCCTTTTAACTGTAAGAAACTACATACACTATGGCTTGGGGTAACACAGATGATTGAGTCTGAAGAGCTGTTTACTCAGAGGTCTGCTCCAAATCTTCAGTGTCTGCTAGTCAGCGTAGAATTTTTAACTGCATCTAGCCTAGGCAATACTTTGGGCGTAGTAGCCCAGCTGCGAAGCAAGCTGCACCGCCTGTGTATCTAATAAGAATTTTTAAATGCATCTAGCCTAGGCAGACTGTGGGGACCCCCAACCAAACCCAGACGGTCAGCCCCCCTACCGCCCCCCTTTCCTTGACAATACAATAATGTAACTCTTACAACTGGATGGGTGAGGATCGGTCACAGCTTTATTAACTCTTTATACTCATTCCATTAGAAAGACATTTTATTTCTAAAATAATTCAGCTTGTTGCAGCATGCCCTGGGTCTCCACTCTGGCAACTTGGCCAACAAGTGTAACTCTCCAACATGTCCTTTCTATTTCCAGGCCACGGAGGATCCTGCGTACTCGTATGCAGGACTCTGACCCCCACCCATCACTCTTAATGCTTGTTCCACTCCGTCCTGGAGTCCTGACAGGAATATGTCCAGTCCAAAATCCATTAAGTGAACACCGTCGGGCCGTATGAGGCCTGCTTTATCTCCTTCCAGTTGTCGGTGTCGTACCACTACACCGCCTCTGTCTCTTCTAAATTTTGCCATCCGAATATTTATTACCCGCCTTGTCCGTTCGATGGCCGTGATGTCTCGCGCACCTTGCCATACCGCTATCGGCACAATCTCTGACCATACTATAGCTAGTTTTGTGAAAAATTCTCTGAAGCGCTCAGTGTCTAGTTTCATTATTGCCATTAGTTATGCGCTCTTGTGATGACCTAGGTTGTTTCCCCCGGTCTGTATAACTAAGATGACCAGACATCTTGCCTCTCTCCCTACCTTGATTACCTCCATTAGTACCTGTGGCCATAGCAGGCCTCTAATACCTCTCCAGTTGAAATATGTGTTATGAAACTCTAATTTCCTCCCACCTGGGCGGACTTTCGCCCTTTAATCTGCCCAATATATACGAGTGGCCTATCACCCACAGTGTTGGCTTAGCGTCACCTGTAAAAGAAACAAACCACGTTAGGATAACAAGTCCGGTCTTATGTATCTTGCCAAACACGTTGATCACCATCTCTCTATCCTCTGAACTTCCGTTTCTGACAGCCCTGCTCTTGCTGCTTCTGTGGCCGCGCCTATGCGGAATGAGTGTGTACCGTAATCTTTGGGGTGGTTCCCTGCCGATGTTATGCATTTATTAAATATAGCTTGGAACTGGTATCTTGATAATGGCGTCCCATCAATGTGTGATAGGAACAAATTACTTTGTGATCTGATGGTTAGATATGGTTTTACTATTGTTACCCGACTCAGTGTACCGTTTGTGGGTTGTAGAAGTACCCAAGTGCCCCTGCCCGCTGGAACCATTTTCGATTTGTGTATGCGTAGACGAATTGCATTATTGCCTATGACTACGTCCTGGTGTAATAAGCCTCCACTGGTGCTAATTTTCGATTGAGGGACTAATTCGCTTATGCATAGCGCCCCGAAGAAGGCGATCACAAACGCAGTAGACAGTAGTGTTGCTTCAAATTGTGAGTGTCATGTTAATGGTGTTAGGGATATGATGTGAGAAATCAGTTTTAGTGGCACGGGACGGGACGTCTACACTCCTGACTTGGCTGACCCCTTTTCCACCCTTTTATGGATTGTCTGATGATGAATCTTTGTCACATCTCCCCAATTCAGTAGTTGGAAGTGAAATGCTACTCCGGTCAGACACCGCTGCGTTGACGCCCCTGATATGCCCCTCATCATTAGCTGGTGGAGAAATTCTATGGTGACTTGTGATCTGGCTTGTTCACATTGGTCAACCCGTCTGCCTGCTACTAGTCGTGTCCACTCTTCCCATGCCTTACCGTATGCTTGCCACGTCGCCGGGCAACTGACGCTCTGATTAATGGCATCAACTATTCGCCACTAGATCCCATAGGGAAGGTGGGCAACTGTTGTCCCGATGGGTGGGCATTGTGGAAGAGCTCTGTGAAAATCTGCCAATTGAATAGTTATAAAGCGTTAGCAGCAGCTTTAGACCCCTCAGCATAGTGGCTAGCGCGGACCCATACATTGTGTTTTAGGCACAGGAATGCTAGCCTGGGTAGTAGGCCTAGCACTGGGAGAGACGATGATGCCATCTTATTAATGCAGTGTGCTAAGCTGGTGTTTTTTGTTATGAAGCGTATATTTTTGTAAGCCAGGAGCGCGCCCCATATTTCTATTGCTACCACTATTGGGAAGAAAAATTATTTTCAGGGCTAGATGCAGCGAAAAATTATTATTAATTGAAAAGATGGTGGAGCTTGGTATAGATGGCCTAATACAATGAGACCCACACACTGCTAGAAGGCCAAATATTTTTTCAGAGTTAGATGCAGAAAAAAATTATATTCAGTTTGCAACCTGATGGAGGTCAGTATAGATGGACTAATAGAACAAGTCCCACACACTGCTAGAAGGCCAAATATTTTTTCAGAGGTAGATGCAGACAAAAAATTATTTTGAATTTGCAACCTGATGGAGGTCAGTATAGATGACTAATAGAACAAGTCCCACACACTGCTAGAAGGCCAAATATTTTTTTAGAGCTAGATGCAGAAAAAAATATATTCAGTTTGCAACCTGATGGAGGTCTGTATAGATGGATTAATAGAACAAGTCCCACACACAGCTAGAAGCCCAATATTTTTTCAGAGGTAGATGCAGAAAAAAATATATTCAGTTTGCAACCTGATGGAGGTCTGTATAGATGGATTAATAGAACAAGTCCCACACACAGCTAGAAGCCCAATATTTTTTCAGAGGTAGATGCAGAAAAAAATATATTCAGTTTGCAACCTGATGGAGGTCTGTATAGATGGATTAATAGAACAAGTCCCACACACAGCTAGAAGCCCAATATTTTTTCAGAGGTAGATGCAGAAAAAAATATATTCAGTTTGCAACCTGATGGAGGTCTGTATAGATGGATTAATAGAACAAGTCCCACACACAGCTAGAAGCCCAATATTTTTTCAGAGCTAGATGCAGAAAAAAATTATATTCAATTTGCAACCTGATGGAGGTCAGTATAGATGGACTAATAGAATGATGCTATGCCCAAAGATTTTACTTCACTAGGTGCAGTAAAAAAATTGGTATTCTATACACAGGTGGTATATCTTGCAACACAGATAGGCTACTCCACTGACTAACACACTCTGCAATAGGCCAAAAAGGATTAGCTTTGCTAGATTCAGCCAAATGCTGTGAAAAAAACTTGCACAGCACTGGCACAGACCTGCCTGGCAAAAACTGATAGGAACTGATGTAACCTAGTCCTGAAAACGACTCCAATTACAATTAGTCTTTACTCCCACAATCTATCTATTTAAGAGCACAGACCTGCCTGATAAAAGTCGTAGGAAATGCTGTAACCTAGTCCTTAAAAGGACTGCAATCACAACTATTCCCTACTCCCAAGCTATCTGTAGATTTGTGCGAAAATTGGCTTGAAATGAACAAGGTATAGCGCACACAGCAACAGCGGTGCCGTCTAACACGCAGCTGCAGCAGTGAGAAAATGGTGGCGACGGGGAAAATGGCTTGGTCTTATAGGGCAAGGACATGTGACATACACTGCCAATGACACATGCCCTTGCTTGTGTGAAAAAAAGCACTTCGCTCCGTGTGTGCGCTGCTGATAGGCTGACAGATTGCACCTCCCCACTGCAAATGCGGGAAAGAGAAAAAAAAATGGAGATCTTCATTGTTCCTGCAGAGATCCATCCCCTGCCCCTCCCCCCACCCCGCTGTGCACTCAAACTGCGTATTAACGTTAATTTTCATCATTACTGAGAAAAAATCCAGTTATGATTTTGGTGCACGAATAGTTATCGAACATAACCTCGAACAGCCGAATTTTTCTCAAATTGTTCGTGTTCGCCGAACGGCTCGAACACCGCCCGAAACAGCTCGAATTTGAGATTGGCGAACAGTTCGAGTAGAACAACGCTCATCTCTAGTGAAGAGCATCAGGAGGCACCCCAAGGCATAGGGGCTGGGACTGGCAGTAGGATGCCTTGCGGTGGACAGCCAAGCTCGATCCTTATAAAAGCTTTTTAACTGCAGCAGCTTTAGTGGACGCTACTGGAGCTGGAATTACGCGGCTGCTGGCATGAGACTTGCCCTCCAATAGATCCTTGTAAATGGATTTAAAGTGTATTCTTTCAAATTAGAGAGACAATTTAAATTAAAAAGCTTAGAGCTGCCTCCACCACAGGGGGGCTCGCTCGACCCACCAGCGGACAGGCGCCAGTATTGGGAGAGGGGGGCTGGCCATCAGGGTTCACCGCGGCTCTGGCACAAACCCGGTGACACGGAGGTGGCACGGGCAGGAGCGGACTGAACGTGTCGGCTTCTCACTTTTTGGATTTTAGAAGGGCATGACATGCCTATATTTGTGTCTCCCCCTCCTTTTACTCCTCCACCTCTTTTCTTTTCGCATGACTATATGTACTTGTCACTTTTCCATGTGTTAGTTGTGTCTTCTGAGCAGTTTGTCAGCTTTTGGACACCTTTGAAGGTGTTTTCTATGTGTTTCTATGTGTTTTTGTTTGCCTGCCATTGGTTTTAACGGTGTTCGAAGGTGTTCGACGAACAGTTCGACGAACAGTTCGGCGAACACACGGGTGTTCGACGAACCGAACCGAACTCGAACACTACGGGGGTGGCTCAACACTAAATGGCAGTAACCTGGTGGCGGCTCTGAGGCGAGGCAAGATCACAGACGTACCATGCCTGGCTCATGTGCTTAACCTCGTGGTTCAGTGGTTTCTTAAATTGTACCCTGAGTTGCCAGATCTGCTCGTCAAAGTACGCCGCCTGTCAGCTCATTTTCGGAAGTTGGCTACAGCTTTTGCCGCCCTTGCTGTGTTGCAGCAGCGTATGCAGTTCCCGGCACACCGACTGGTGTGTGATGTCCCCACACGTTGTAACTCTACCCTCCACATGTTGCAAAGGATTTGTGAGCAGAAGAGAGCAGTTGTGGAGTACCAGCTGCAACAAGGCCGTCAATATTCAGGTCTGATTCCACACATAAGACCTCAGGAGTGGACCTGGATGTCTGACATATGTACCATCCTGACAAACTTTGAGGAGTCCACCAAGATGGTGAGTGGCTATGACGCCATCATTAGCGTCAGCATCCCACTTGTCTGTCTTTTGCAATGCTCTCTGCAGAGGATTAAAGAGGAGGCATTGCAGCCAGAGTATGATGAGAAAGATCAAGAAGCCAAAACAGGCGATTACACACAGCCCAGCCTTATCTCATCCCAACTTACATTGTGGGACAATGAGGGAGACGAGGAGGAGGAGGAAGAACAGGAACTGGTATCATGCGCTGTAGACGGTAGTACCTGTACAACTGTCATACCGTCGGTTCAGCGTGGGTGGCATGAGGACAGGGGGGAGGAGGAGGAGGAGAGCCTGGTCAGTCGTCATCCTGGTGAGGACACGGAAATCTTGCCCGTTACCAGTCTGGCAAGCATGGCTGACTTTATGTTACACTGCCTTAACCGTGACCCTAATAAACCATAAAAATCACTGCATGCGTAGAGAGGTATGGTATGCTTTAGGTGAAACTTTATTTAAAGGTTGATGCTTGAGGCGACTAGTGGACGTTTCGGCCAACACTGTGGCCTTGATCACAATGTTGCTGTAAGAAAATATGTACAAAAATATACAATAAGTACAACAAATAGAAAACAACATATATACATATGTACAAAACAATGAACGAAAGCATGTCCGTGTTATAATGCTGTTCACAGGGTACAGACAAAGTTCAACCATAATAAATCACTTGTGGTGGAAAAAAATGGTATATCAACATAAATGCTGCATTTTGAGAGCAGGTCATAATAACCACATGACAATGATCAGGGTCAAGAGTAAGAATTTTTTTGGAAGAAAAAGTGCGACTTACCAAGTGGATAGACGCATCCGGGAAAAAAGGGAGAAGAATTACCAGTCAAGAAGAAGTGAGGGGCAATTAGCAGATAAGGAAACCTATAAAATATGAATGGGTTATCATTGACATGTTGATGGTGGATGGCAAAACAAGGTGGGGGGAGCTTACCAATCTGGTAGGAGGTGTCTGGGCATAGACACGGATGGAGTATGCCCGTCAGTTAGAAAAGTGCTGGGTTCAGGGTGTCCTGGAGACATGGACCACGTCTGCTGGGTAATTATAAGTGGCGGACAGAAAAATATGGTCTGGTGCCGTGCTGCAGTTGGCTCGGTCCTGTGTGCCACGTGTATGGGATATATTTTGCGAGATAGTGTTGGAGGCGATAATGGCCAGCTAGAAGGTATAAGGAGGTAAAGGTTATAAAAAGTAGTGTCAACAGGATTAATAAATAAGTCAACATTACCCCCATAGATTAAGGTCTCGGCAGGTGCGGTGCTCCAGAGAAGCCTGTACAGGGATCCGTGTGGTTTTAAACATGATCCATTAAATGTTCTGAACCCTATAAGGGAAGGGGGTCAACAAAAAGTAATGAGTGGCAGGGAACAAGGTACTGGTCTGTGTCAAGGGCTACTCACTGTCATTGGTGGTTCCAGTGGAGGATGCTGTAGGCAAGCCTGTCAGGGCACAAGTGTGTGCAGGCAGTGAGTCTGCCCTGCTATATAGCGTGCTGGCCGGTCATGTGACTAATGCTGACATCACAGGAAGTAAAAGGTGCTATGGGAAACACAGTGCCATGTTAGCACTGTGTTTAGCAGTCATTATGGGAACCAGGGGTGGGGGCTGGCAGCCAAGTAAGGAGACTGAGTGTATGGTAAACATGGCAGCAAGGGGCGGGACTGGTGTAACTCTGTAAGTCGAAATCATGATGCTGGAGTGTCACTGCCTTTGTAGTACCCTGGGTTGTAGGTAAAACAAAAAGAGGGAGGAAGAAACGTGAGACCTAGGTATAAAGGATCATAGGTGATAACATCTGTTAGATAGAGTAGCACAACATTGCTATTGCTGATCACCCACATCTGATAAATAGCATAGGTCGGTGGATAAAACGCTTTAAGAATACAAAGGGAACCATAAAGTGTGAAATAGTAATAGGTGGACGCCGCTAATCAGAAGAACTGAACATAGGTGGTAACATCTGTTAGATCATGGGAAACTGCCTAGTTGAATACCCAAAACTGGTATAAGGCATAAGTAGGTGAATAAAACCTTGTGAATAATAGTATACAATAGTCATTGGTACAAAATAGTTAATCAGAAGAACTGAAAACTGTTTGACACACAATTGGTCACCCACGTCTGGTCGATAGCAAGGAGATCAAACTAGACAGTGCATATTGCTCATCAGATGAACTGAACATTGAAAAACTGAACATTGAAAAACTCAAGACAGAAAAGCGCAACCATAATGTAGACGAAGTAGGAGTCCTAACTTTAAGGGAAGAGAAGTCAAACGTCGTTATTATAGTGGTCTTACCGTGTATGGAGGAGGTGGAGCCATGGAACGAGAAGCTTTAGGATTGGGTCTAGGCATGAAATTTTTAGGAATATCAAATCAGATTTAGGTGTGCCATTCGATATCACGGTTAAGGCCCCGGGGGTTTAGAGTGTCAAGGTTGTAGATCCAGTATGTTTCTCTCTGTTTCAGTAGTTGTATATGGTTTCCCCCTCTCCGGGGTCTGGTAACTTTATCTATAACTTGGAACCTAAGTTGGGATACATTGTGTTTTGCCTCCTTGAAGTGGGCTGGTAGGGGAAGCCATGTTTTGCCACACGTGATTGTGGATTTGTGGCTTGAGATACGGTCTCTAATGGCTTGGGTGGTTTCGTCTATGTACAGCAATCCACAGGGGCACTTGATGACATAAATCACGAAATTAGATTCGCATGTATAGAATTCTTTGATGGGAAAAGATTTGCCTGTACGTGGGTGTAGGACTTCATTGCCTTTAATGACATTGGAGCAACTAATGCAACTGAGACAGGGAAAAGTGCCTGTTCTTTTTTGGCCGGTAAGGGTCCGTGGATGTGTTGGTTTGGATGTACCTATGTCAGCCCTGACCACTTTTTCTTTGATATTGGGCGGTCGTCTAGTGCACATGATAGGTGGGTTTTTGAAGATTTCTAATTTGGGATATGCCTTAGCAAGGAGGGGCCAATGCTTCCTAATTGAATGGTAAATTTTGGGCATAGTGGGGTGGTGGTCATGGACGAATGGGAGTCTGGTTGGTTTAAGTGCAGTGGTTGTAGTCTGGGTAGCTTCTGAGGTTGCTTTCTTAAATTCAAAGCTAGGAACAACCCGTCCGAACTCCTAGACTCAGAACTTGTCGGACATCTCACAGAGTCTGGAGTCTCTCGTGGTAGGATCGGATACGATTCTTGTGACTCTTTTGAACTGTGATCTGGGAAGGCTTTTGCGTATAGAGCTGGGATGGCAGCTGTCAAATAGGAGAAGGTTGTTACGGTCAGTGAGTTTTCTATATAGATCTGTCAGGAGCTGTCCTTCGTTTTTTTGATGACCCTTGTGTCCAGGAAAGTGACCTCACTGATGTGGTGGGTGTTAGTGAAATTAAGTTAGGGTCTAACTGCGTTGATGCTGTTTGAGAATGCAAGTAAGCTGTCCAAGTCCCCATTCCAGATGCAGAAAATATCGTCTATGCAACGATAACATGCAAGTGCATGGATGCGGAAAAGTGGGTGGGAGTATACGTGTTCTCTCTCAAATAGGGGCATGTATAGATTTGCATACGCCGGAGCAACGTTCGAACCCATTGCGGTCCCACACGTCTGCACAAAGAATTCATCCTCAAAAATAAAGAAATTTTCACGTAGGACAAGATTGAGAAGGTCAAGGCAAAGTTCCTTAGTTCTATTGTCCACATTAGCCTCATCGAGGGTATGTGTCACTGCTTCTATACCTTTTTCATGGGATATGGATGTGTATAGGCTACATACGTCAAATGTGCAGAGAAGACTGTCTATGGGAATGGAGCCTATCTCAGTTAGTTTTTTCAGGAAATCACCTGTATCTAAAATGAAAAATTTTGTTTGGTGGGTGTAGGGGGTTAGTAGTTTCTCCAAAAAGATGGATAGAGGGTTAAGTATAGAACCTGTGGAAGCCACTATCGGACGTCCGGGTGGGTTATGTAGGTCTTTATCGATTTTAGGGAGGGTGTATAGGACTGGGGTCACTGGATAATGGTTAGTGAGGAAAATCCTAGCTTTATTGTCAATAGTCTGCAAGTTTGTATGTTTGGAGAGTACAGTGTCAATTTTTCGCCGTATCGTGGCCATGGGGTCTATTTGAATTTTTTTGTAAGTAGTAATGTCTGCAAGTTGTCTCCTGATTTCTATGACATATTGGGTTTTGTTCATGACCACGATAGCGCCACCCTTGTCCGCTGGTTTTATGATAATGTTTTTATTATTTTTGATAGACTCCAGGGCTTGTTTCTCAGAAGTTGATAGGTTGTTGCGAATGGGGAAGAGACCAAGACGCTGGTCATGTATAGTGCTTTTAACATCCCGGTCTAGTAGTTCAATAAATGTCTTTATGGCATGGTTAGTTTTGGGTGGCATAAAGTTGCTGGTGTTCCTAAGGCCCAAAGAATCTAAAGTGATCATGTGAGTCTTGTCATTGATGGGTATTGTGTCTAAGTTACGGCTGAGAGGTTGAATTGTGTTTTCAAAGTGAGCTTTGAGTCTGATGTTGCAGTGGAGATCCCTCTCAAGTTGGAATGAATCCCATCGGGGGGTCGGGGAAAATGATCGACCTTTGTTAAGTACATTTAATTCGAGGAGGGACAGTGAGTAGTCTGAAATGTTTACTATCAGGTTTGGACTCCTACCTGTGACCGTAGAACCATCTGTCGATCTCCGTCTCTTGTTCCTCGATCTCCTGGTGGGCGTGTGCCTAGATCTAAAATAGCCGCTCGTGGATTGGTTATGCCACCAGTCTCGCTCCCGGAGCCTGGTGAGGAACCTCCGGCAGAGGAACCCCCGGATGCTGTCTGTTCTCCCCGGGGGCGGCTGGATCTTGGTCGTTGTCGTTTGGGGTTTGGGTCGTCCCATTGGTAGACTCTTTTAGTGAGGTAGTCCTCTATGTCTTGCTGAAATTTATTTATTTTCCTTTCCTCGAGTGTCTTTTTGTGAGTAGACAAAGCTGAGTCAACCTTCGTTTTCAGGGTGTTGAATTCCGTGGAGCTGAGGGTAGAGGTTAATTGTCTTTCAAAGGTAATTATTTTCTCCTCTGTTACTTTGATGGCCTCTTGCAGAAATGCGATGGTTAATAAGATGATATCAAGTGAGCATTTATTCAGAATTTTCTGAAATGTAGTGCAGCAGTGTACGTTATCAGAGAACAGTGTTGGTCTGAGGTTACAGCGCAATCCTCAGGGTATCTTGCTCTGTCTATAGTACTCGCCCAAGGTAGCACAGTGTAAATCATAAGAGATCAATCTCTTTTTCTCTTTCTCCCAGTCCTCGGTCTTGATATCCCTGCTAGGAAGGTGTAAAAAGTCTGTGGCGGATTTTAAGCGAGATATGATGGAAGAACTTGTAGCGTCGTCGTACATAAAGGTTTCTGAGGACATGGGTCCGGTTGGTGCTAAAAGCCAAGAAAAATAGTCCAGTGGAAACGATAAAGGCTAGCACTCAACAAAGTGGAAAGGCACGGTGCTAGTGAAGAGAGACAGTTGTTCCTTCAGTAATAAACCATAAAAATCACTGCACACGTAGAGAGGTATGGTATGCTTTATGTGAAACTTTATTTAAAGGGTGATGCTTGAGGCGACTAGTGGACATTTCAGCCAACACTGTGGCCTTGATCACAATGTCGCTGTAAGAAAATATGTACAAAAATATACAATAAGTACAACAAATAGAAAACAACATATATACATATGTACAAAACAATGAACGAAAGCATGTCCGTGTTATAATGCTGTTCACAGGGTACAGACAAAGTTCAACCATAATAAATCGCTTGTGGTGGAAAAAAATGGTATATCAACATAAATGCTGCATTTTGAGAGCAGGTCACAATAACCACATGACAATGATCAGGGTCAAGAGAGAGAATTTTTTTGGAAGAAAAAGTGCGACTTACCAAGTGGATAGACGCATCCGGGAAAAAAGGGAGAAGAATTACCAGTCAAGGAGAAGTGAGGGGCAATTCGTAGATAAGGAAACCTATAAAATATGGATGGGTTATCATTGACATGTTGATGGTCGATGGCAAAACAAGGGGGGGGGGGAGCTTACCAATCCGGTAGCTTTTGCTTGGAAGGCATAGGCAAAGACTATAGGAGACCCACTCCCCAATAATGGGAATAATGTTTTTAATATGCTGTACTGCATGGCTCATGTTTGCCAGCATTGCAAGTTCCTCCATCCTAATTTTTGGCAGTTTTTGCTTGGAAGGCATAGGCAAAGACTACGGGAGACCCACTCCTCAATAATGGGAATAATGTTTTAATATGCTGTACTGCATGGCTCTTGTAAGGGGCATTAAAATCATCTTATTAAGCTGCTGTGACCTCCATGTCTCTTCCAAGTGGCATTGATATTGTCTTTTTATTCCTCTGCGACCTCCACCACTCTTCCAAGGGGCATTAAAATCATCTTGTTAAGCTACTGTGACCTCCACGTCTCTTCCAAGGGGCATTAAAACCGTCTTGTTAAGCTACTGTGACCTCCACATCTCTTCCAAGGGGCATTAAAACCGTCATGTTAAACCACACTGAACTCCACGTCTCTTTCAAGGGGCATTAAAACCATTTTGTTAAGCTAATGTGACCTCCACGTCTCTTCCAAGGGGCATTAAAACCGTCTTGTTAAACCACTCTGATCTCCACGTCTCTTCCAAGGGGCATTAAAACTGTCTTGTTAAACCACTCTGAACTCCATGTCTCTTCCAAGGGGCATTAAAACCGTCTTGTTAAGCAACTGTGACCTCCACGTCTCTTCCAAGGGGAATTAAAACCGTCTTGTAAAACCACTCTGAACTCCACAGTTCTTCCAAGGGGCATTGAAATGTTGTTTTAAATTAACTCTAACCTCCAAGACTCTTCCAAAGGGCAATGCATTTCCTCCTAATTTTAGTCAGCTTTTGCTTTTCAATGCATAGGCGAACACTATGGGCGACCCACTCCCCAATAATGGGTAGAAGGTTTTTAGTGCGCTGTAATCCACATCTGTTTCAAGGGGCATTGCAGTTCCTCATAGTTTTTGGAAAGCCTTCCATTCACTGCTTAGGCCAACAGTTTACAGGAGACCCAGTTGCTATAAATGGAAAAAACAGTTTAGTTAAGGCCCTCTGACCTCCATGTCACTTCCAAGGGGCATTGGAGTGCCTCAAAATTTTTGGTAGGCATTGCACTCCCTGTATGCCCTATAACTGTGTAGCCGAACTGCTCCTTTTGGTACAGAAACATATCCTACAAGACATGTGTGGTTGACTGGCCTGATATTGATGTGAATGGTCCCTGTTCCTCCTGCTCTTTCTCCTTTGCCACCACCTCATCCATCATTCATCATCTGAATCTTTGTTTTAACAGGAGTCATAGAACTGGGATAGTAGCAGGAAAACATCCAGCAATCCTCGGAGGAGGTAGGATATGCGCCAAAACGCTGACCACCTCAGACCTAGCCGCTACTACATACATTCGCTTGCATTCCAAGAAACAGAAAGCTAAGGAGATGGATGATCATGATCATGAATAATTTACTCGTTGTGTAGGAGGCCGACCACTGCTGCTGTCTACCTTCTGAACTTTGTGTTGAAGCCTGATTGACCCAGGACCCGCAATCCTCTATGTGTGGAGGACGTGTTGCATCCCAGTGTCCAACTGTATCCCGGCTTCCACAATATTAACCCCGTGTGAAGGCGTCAGTCAGATGGACCATCCCTGGCCAGATTCACTTGTCCACATGTTTGTGGTTAGGCTGTCCTTCAAATAGGGGCGGCTGGGGACCGTTTATGGACACCCGGCCGCCCCATGACGGCTGGGGACCAAGCGTGGACACCCGGCCGCCGGGCGGCTGGGGACTGAGTATGGATACCAGGCCGCCAACACAGCCAGGACGTGGTGGCCAGATTATGCCTCCACATGCCTAAAAGGCACAATTTCAAGTGCAAGCAAGCAGTAAGGTATTGCAGCCTGTGGGTGGGCGGGTGGCAGGCTGCATACTTTTGCTTGCATTGCAAGGAATGGGGGAGGTACAATGGAACACTGCCCTGGAACAAGGACTTGCATGGGGATAGTTGCAAGTCTGCATCTTCTGATGCGGCAAGGATCACTTCTAATGGGCACACTTTTAGGCAGTGACCTGGGTGTCAGAGATACTTCCAGGGGTCTTCCCCATGCTGTTTCCATGTCTTTTCAGCACTGTATGCATGTGTCACACAGCACATGGCCAGATAAGATTGTAAAATGTTAAAATAACATTTCCCGGTGAATGCATTTGTCATGGTTGAAAGCAATACAAAAGTGCAAAAACACATAAAAAATGCTACTTGTGAACATAGCCCAAGGTGTGGAGGAGTATGTTTGTTTTTGGTTATTTATTTTCCCTTATACACAAGTCTTTACCCTGGAAAGGAAGTTCCTTAACATATTTCAAAGGAAAGCACTTTCAGTTTCGTTTTTGAATGTTTTCTTGTGCGCCCGTAAAAGTGGCTTAATACCTCTGACCACGTTGTGATAGCAGTGACCTGGGGGTCAGAAATGCTTCCTGGAGTGATCCCCATGCTGTCCCCATGTCATTTGAACACTGTCACTATCGTTCTGGGCACTTTTTAGGCTTTCTACAGACTGCCGGGGGTGCCGCAGCAAAAATGCTCGGGTCTCCCATAGACTAAAATTGGGCTCGTTGCTCGGGTCGAGCACCCAATTATCACGGTGAGCTCGGCCCGAGCTTCGAGCACCCGAGCATTTAAGTGCTCGCTCAACACTAGTGCTGCTGTCTGACACTATTTTTTTTTCTATGTTACCTCTGTGATCATCATCCCTCTAATGCAGGGGTCCAAAACTCGGCAGGATAAATGGTTCCCAGAAACAAAAAAATGTAAGTAAAAGGGCAGCAATTCTTCTGGGATGAAATGTTATTTTCAGTTATACCTTTTTTTTCTATACACCCCTTTGATCCTTTTTTTTCCCATTTTTACTGTCAGTATATTAAAATAGCTACATTTGAATTTTTTTATGGTGTTCATCATATGAGATGTAGTACAGCTTTAAAGCTTGGGTCGTTGAAGACATGGCGATACTAAACATGTATGTCTTTTATTTAATTTTTATTTTACATAGTCATTACAGGGAATTTTATGTGTTATTTGCCTGATCCCTAATTTACTGCAGGATATTAGATATATCAGTTTTAAACTGATATTTATTCTTTTAGACTCTGCTTATTGCAGGGCTTTACAGGCCACTTTAGCTAACCTGCCTGAAAGATATTACCGTACTTGTTCTTGGGTTGACATGGTGACTATCGGCACCACTTATTCGTGGGGTGTCACTGAGGTATAGAGGCAGCCTTCTCGCTCAAATAGTGATCTATGTACAGCTGTTACTAATGATAGTGCTATCCAAGAGGTTAAACGGCCATGATTGGTGCGAATACCAATCATGGCCATTGCAACGGGTGTCAGCTATGATATACAGCTGACACTCACTCAGCTTATAAGCCAGTGCCAACATCATGCCATGATGCACGGCAATTTATGGTAATTCACCTGTCTCTGTGAGATACATGCATGGCGGATGTGTGGAAGAGATTAAAAAAATCCTCCTCTCCACAATCACCTACCACCAGTGATACAGCAGAATGGAAAAAATGCGCCTCTGCTTCAACACACTGTGATCCAACTTGATGTCATTAAGGGGTGCTCCTCTTTTGCTATGCTCTCTTGTGTCTGGAGAATGTCTTTGGAGTTCTGATACCCTGCATGGCCGCAGATGGCAGCCTTAGTTTGCCCTTGAACCACATGTTTGAGACCCCTACTCCATTGTAACATTAATGTAAATTATCCTTCTGCAATGATGTAGTGTGAATATAATAATGGATACTTTGAGTCCATACTGAAATATGCAGAATGCATTCAAACCAGCATTGGTCTGGTTATATATTCACATATACAGTGGGAATAGAAAGTATTCAGACCCCTTTAAATTTTTCACTCTTTGCTTAATTGCAGATATTTGGTAAATTCTAAAAGTTCATTCTTTTCTCATTAAAGTACACTCTGCACCCCATATTGACTAAAACAAAACACAAATGTAGAAATTTTTGCAAATTTATTTAAAAGAAAAACTGAAATATTACATGGTCATAAGAATTCAGACCCTTTGCTCAGTATTGAGTAGAAGCACCCTTTTGAGCTAGTATAGCCTTGAGTCTTCTTGGGAATGATGCAACAAGTTTGTCACACTTGGATTTGGGGATCCTCTGCCATTCTTCCTTGCAGATCCTCTCCAGTTCCGTCAGGATGGATGGTGAACGTTGGTGGACAGCCATTTTCAGATCTCTCCAGAGATGCTCAATTGGGTTTAGATCAGGGCTCTGGCTGGTCTAGTCAATAATGGTCACAGATTTGTTCTGAAGCCACTCCTTTCTTATTTTAGCTGTGTGCTTAGAGTCATTGTCTTGTTGGAAGTGAACCTTCAGCCAAGTCTGAGGTCCAGAGCACTCTGGAAGAGGTTTTCATCCAGGATATCTTTATACTTGGCCGCATTCATGTTTCCTTAATTGCAACCAGTTGTCCTGCCCCTGCAACTGAAAAATAACCCACATAGCATGATGCTGCCACCACCATGTTTCACTGTTGGGACTGTATTGGGCAGGCGATGAGCAGTGCCTGGTTTTCTCAACACATACCACTTAGAATTATCACCAAAAAGTTCTATCTTCATCTCATCAGACCAGAGAATCTTATTTCTCATAGTCTGGGAGTCCTTCATGAGTTTTTGAGCAAATTCTATGTGGGCTTTCATATGTCTTGCACTGAGGAGAGGCTTCTGTTGGGCCACTCTGCCATAAAGGCCCGACTGGTGGAGGGCTGCAGTGATAGTTGACTTTGTGGAACTTTCTCTCATCTCCCTACTGCATCTCTGGAACTCAGCCACAGTGATCTTGGGGTTCTTCTTTACCTCTCTCACCAAGTTAGCTCAGTTTGGCTGGATGGCTAAGTCTAGGAAGACTTCTGGTGGTCCCAAACTTCTTCCATTTAAGGATTATGGAGGCCACTGTGCTCTTAGGAACCTTGAGTAATGCAGAAATTCTTTTGTAACTTTCGCAAGATCTGTGCCTTGCCACAATTCTGTCTTTGAGCACCTTGGGCAGTTCCTTTGAGCTCATGATTCTCATTTGGTCTGACATGCACTGTGAGCTGTGAGGTCTTATATAGTCAGTTGTGTGGCATTCCAAATCAAGTCCTATCATTTTAATTAAACACAGCTGGACTCCAATGAAGGAGTTGAACCATCTCAAGGAGGATCACAAGGAAATGGACAGCATGTGACTTAAATATGAGTGTCTTAGCAAAGAGTATAAATACTTATAACCATGTGATATTTCAGTTTTTCTTTTTTAATAAATTTGCAAAAATGTCTACATTTCTGTTTTTTTTTCAGTCAAGATTGGGTGCAGAGTGTACTTTAATGAGAAAAAAAATTAACTTTTTAGAATTTACCAAATGGCTGCAATGAAACAAAGAGTGAAAAATTTAAAGGGGTCTGAATACTTTCCGTCCCCACTGTAGATAAGGCTCATTCTGTTAAAGCCTTACCTGATGTTTAGACACAGACAATGTTCATAGTAACAAAATCTTGAGAACTGTTTACTCACATTGTCTGAAAATTCACCTATCAAATAGTGCTATGTTTTTTGTCTGCAGTTTACTTATGTGATTCCTGAGAGATTTTGAATTGTGTGGGTTTATTGACCGCATTGTCTGAGAGCCTGTATACAGGTGCATCTCACTAAATTAGAATATCATCAAAAAGTTAATTTATTTAAGTTATTCAATACAAAGAGTGAAACTCATATATTATATAGAGTCATTACAAACAGAGTGATCAATAGCAAGTGTTTATTTCTCTTAATGTTGATGATTATGGCTTACAGCCAATGAAAACACAAAAGTCATTATCTAAGTTAATTCAAATAATTAACAAAAAACACCTGCAAAGGCTTCCTAAGTGCTTAAAAAGGTCCCTTTGTCTGTTTCAGTAGACTCGGCAATCATGGGGAAGACTGCTGACATGACAGATGTCCAGAAGGCAGTCATTGACACACTCCACAATGTCCCAGATTTCCAATTTTCATTTGGAAATCAAGGTCCCAGAGCCTGGAGAAAGAGTGGAGAGAAACACAATCCAAGCTGCTTGATGTCTAGTGTGAAGTTTCCTTAATCAGTGATGGTTTGGGGAGCCATGTCATCTGCTGGTGTAGGTCCACTGTGTTTTATGAAGACCAAAGTCAGCACAGTCATCTACCAGCAAATTTTAGAGCACTTCATGCTTCCCTTTGCCAACAAGCTTTTTGGAGATTAAAACTTCATTCTCCATCAGGACTTGGCACCTGTCCACACTGCCAAAATTACCAATACCTTGATTAAAAACAACAGTATAACTGTGCTTGATTGGCCAGCAAACTCGGTTGACCTTAACCCCATAGAGAATCTATGGGCTATTGTCAAGAGGAAGATAAGAGACACCAGACCCAACAATGCAGACGAGCTGAAGGCTGCTATCAAATCAACCTGGGCTTCCATAACATCTCAGCAGTGCCACAGGCTGATCGCCTCCATGCCACACAGCATTGATGCAGTAATTGATGCAAAAGGATCCCCGACCAAGTATTGAGTGCATTTTCTAAACATACATTTCAGTAGGCCAACATTTCGGATTTTAAAAACATTTTCCAAGCTGTTGTTATAAAGTATTCTAATTTACTGATATGACTTTTGTGTTTTCATTGGCTGTAAGCCATAATCATCAACATTAACAGAAATAAACACTTGAAATAGATCACTCTGTTTGCAATGACTCTATATACTGTAATAAATGAGTTTAAATTTTTGTATTGAAGAACTGAAATAAATGAACTTTTTGATGATATTCTAATTTAGTGAGATGCACTTGTATATGATTCATCTTTTTTTGCTGAAGGCTGGCCACTGGAGCTTAAAGGAACTAGAGGAAGTAGACTTACTAGTGTAAATTCACAATATATAAGGCCAGAGAAATATTACTAAGTCAGAAGCCATAGATGTACCTGCACTGATGTGTAGTGTTGTACTACCTGCATAAGTGGGACGCCCATGCAGTGTTGTGATATTTCCAGGGGTTCTCTGTTTTCGTGATTGCTTCTCTGATATTCCAGATGGATGATGTTAAAAAGCTCCTTGGTCATGGCGTGAGTATATGTACTTAACCTTTGTATGTTAACATATACAAAAGTGTACGCAATATCATAATATCATACTATTCCTTTAATTGTGTATTTTATCTTTTAAATCAACTATTAAAACTAAAATTGCATTATATCGCAAGTGGTTGCCTTGTTTAAAGAAATATCTGAACCTTAGTGTTAAAAGCGTGGCTAAACAAATGTCCACAATGTAAATTTTGTACTGAGACCTGACTGTGTGCAATAATCTGTATGCAATATTGTTTTAAAATCTTTATTATCACAGAGAAAGGGACTTTTCACCTGAATTCATAGCTTGATATGGATATTATATAATAGCATGTAAAAATTTGGGCACCCCTGGTCAAAATTACTGTTATTGTGAACAGTTAAGCAAGTTGAAGATGAAATGATCTCTAGAAAGCCTAAAGTTAAAGATGACACATTTCCTTTGCATTTTAGGCAAAAAATATATACACTATATACATTTTCATCTTTCACATTTTAAAAACTGCAAAAAGAAAAATGGGTTGATGCAAAAGTTTGGGCATCCTGCATGGTTAGTACCTAGCAGCACCCCCTTTTGAAAGTATCACAGCTTGGAAACACTTTTTGTAGCAAGACCAGAATCTTTCAATTCTTGTTTGAGGGATTTTCATCCATTCTTCCTTGGAAAATTATTTTAGTTCTGTGAGATTCCAGGGTTGTCTTGCATGCACTGCTATTTTGAGGTCTAGCCACAGTTTTTCAATGATGTTCAGATCACGGGACTGTGGGGGTCATTGTAAAACCTTCAGCTTGCACCTTTTGAGGTGGTGTATTGTGGATTTTGAGGTGTGTTTAGTATCATTATCCATTTGTACAAGCCAATCTCTTTTCAACTTCAGCCTTTTAACAGATGGTGTTATGTTTGCATCAAAAATTTGTTAAAATTTCATTGAGTCCATTCTTCCCTCTACCCGTGAAATGTTCTTCATGTAATTAGCTGCAACACAACCCCAAAGCATGGGTTATCCACCCCCTTGCTTAATGGTTGACAAGATGTTCTTTTCCTGAAATTCTTTGCCTTTTCTTCTCTATATATAACTTTGTGGCAAAGAGTTCTATTTTAACCTCATTGGTCTACAGGACTTGTTTCCAAAATGCATCAGACTTGTTTAGATGTTCTTTTGCATTCTTCTGATGCTGAATTTTATGGTGAGGATGCAGGAAAGGATTTCTTCTGATGACTCTGCCATGAAGGCCATATTTTTGCAGGTGTCTCTGAACAGTAGAACAATGTACAATGACTCCAGAATATGCTAAATCTTTCTGGAGGTCAGAAAGCGGGGGCTCTGATTAGCCTCTCTAGATATCCAACAAGCAGCTCTCACTGAAATTTTGCCTGGTTTTCCAGACCTTATCTTGACCTCCACTGTTCCTGTTAATGGCAATTTCTTAATTACATTTTGAACTAAGGAAAGGGTAAGTTGAAAACACTTTGCTATCATCTTAAAGCCTTCTACTGCTTTATGGGCCTCCACCATTTTCATTTTCATAGTGCTAGGCAGCTGCTTAGAATAACCCATGTGGGCTATTTTTTGTCACAAGGTTAGAGGAGGCAGGGTTTTTTTAAATCATCACCTGGCCTTTCTTAAGGATACTAGTAAAAAAGTCATAACCATAACAGGCTAATTAAGGTCTGAAACCTTGGTCAAAGTTATCCGAGCACACAAATCTCCAAGGGTGCCCAAACTTTTGCATCGGACCATTTTCCTCTTTGTAATTTTTAAAATATAAAAGATTAAAATATATATATTTTTAGCCTAAAATACAAAGAAATGGTGTCATCTTTATCTTTAGGTCTTTTCGAGATCATTTCATCTTCATCTTGCTTAACTGTTCCCAGTAACAATAATTTTGACCAGGGGTACCCAAACTTTTACACGCCACTGTATATAATGCAGTATATGTCTCTTTAAGGTGGGTCCCTATGGTGGACGGATGCTTCTCAATCCATCCTGATGAACACTGATGGACGATACCTCTCAAGCGTACGCACCCAAACAAGCACAATGGGGATCTAGCCTTAGTTCGGGCTGCTGCCGGAGTAGTTTCAGCTGATCATGAGAGTGTAAGACCCCCACCAATCTTAAGTTGACATGAGTCATCAATTGTTAAGTCCTAGACAACCCTTTTAACAATTTATGTGGCACAAGTTTCTGGAAGCACAAGCCGGGCACTATCTATTTACCATTAAAATGGCATATTTGGAATTTTCACTCTGCAACATCCATTGCAGGCTAAGTTCTGGAAAATGCCAGTAGGGTCAAAATAGTCACTACACTCCTAGATGATTTTCCTTTGTGTAATTTGCAAAATTGGTCATTTTGGGGGATTATTGCTGTTTTGGAAACTTAGGGGCTCTGCTAATGGTTCCCACGCACAACTCCAGCAAAGCCAAATGGCGTTCTCTTTCTTTTGAAGTGTATAACTACATATAATGTATTCCTGCATTTGGAAGAATGTGCTTTATAAATATTTGGGTTCATATCCTCCTATGTGAGGAAAATAAAAAAAATGCAACTAAAACAACTTTCTGTGTAAAAGACATAATTATTAATGTTCACGTCGAAATGGTAAAAAATTCTGTAAAGCGCTTGTGGGTTCATTATGCTCACCACACCCCTAGATGAATTCCATGAGGGATGTAGTTGCCAAAATGGGGACATTTTTGGGGGTTACTGCTCTTATGGCAGTACAAGAGCTCTACAAATATAGCATGGTGCCTGCAATCCATATGAGCAAAATCTGCTTCCCAAAATGGCACTCCTTTTTTTTTGGAGCTTTACTCTGTTCCAGAACAGTAGTTTTCCCCAACATATAAGGTATTGGTGTACTCAGGAGAAATAGCACAACAAACTGGGTGGTCCATTTTATCTTGTCATCCTTGTGAAAATTAAAAATTTAGGGCTAAAGTAGCATTTTTGTGGGAAAAATGTATTTTTTCATTTTCACAGCTTAAGGTTATAAGTTCTGTGAAGCATCTGTGAGTTCAAGGTGCTCACAGCACATCTAAATAAATTCCTTGTGGGGTGCAGTTTCCAAAATGGGGTCACTTGTGGGAGATTTCCCCTGTTTAGGCCCATCAAGGGCTCTGCAAACGTGACATGGCGTCTGCTATCTTTTCCAGCCAATTTTGCGCTCTAAAAGTCAAATGGTGCTCCTTCCCTTCCAAGTCCTACTTTGACCCAAAGAGTAGTTTTTCCACCAAATATAGGCTATGCTATATTTTAAGGTTACTTTTTTACTTTTACTCTTGAGAAAATGAAAATTAGGGGCTAAAGCAGCATTTTTGTAGATAAAAATAAAATTATAATTTATTCCTTCCATATTGCTTTAATTCCTGGGAAGCACCTAAAGTGATAGTGACTTTCTTGAATGTGGTTTTGAGCACTTTTAGAGGTGAAGTTTTTAAAAAGGTGTCACTTTTAGGTATTTTCTATAGAAACAAAGAGTACAGGAGGCACACCTCAGGTTAGAGGTATACATGAGGAGTGCTACAAGTAGCCTGTGAAATACAGGTAGTAGAAAGGGAGAAAAATCCACAGGCACAGAAAACCAAGCACACCCAAGATAATGAGAATAAACACTGATCAAAAAAATAAAGGGAACACTTAACAGAAAATAACTCCAAGTAAATCAAACTTCTGTGAAATCAAACTGTCCACTTAGGAAGCAACACTGATTGACAATCAATTTCACATGATGTTATGCAAATGGAATGGACAATATATGGAAATTATTGGCAATTATCAAGACACCCTTTATAAAGGAGTGGTTCTACAGGTGGGGACCACAGACCACATCTCAGTACCAATGCTTTCTGGCTGATGTTTTGGTCACTTTTGAATGTTGGTTGTGCTTTCACACTCGTAGTAGCATGAGATGGACTCTACAACTCACTCAAGTTGCTCAGGTAGTGCAGTTCATCCAGGATGGCACATCAATACGAGCTGTGGCAAGAAGGTTTGCTGTGTCTGTCAGCGTAGTGTCCAGAGGCTGGAGGTGCTAGTACACAGGCCAGTACACCAGGAGATGTGGAGGGGGCCGTAGATGGGCAACAACCCTGCATCAGGACCGCTACCTCCGCCTTTGTGGAAGGAGGAACAGGATGAGCACTGCCAGAGCCCTGCAAAATGACCTCCAGCAGGCCACAAATGTGCATGTGTCTGCACAAATGGTTAGAAACCAACTCCATAAGGGTGGTTTGAGGTCCCGACGTCCACAGATGGGGGTTGTGCTCACAGCCCAACAGCGTGCTGGATGCTTGGCATTTGCCGCAGAACACCAGGATTGGCAAAGTCACCACTGGTGCCCTGTTCTCTTCACAGATGAAAGAACGATCACACTGAGCACATGTGACAGACATGACGGAATCTGGAGACGCCATGGAGGGCAATCTGCTGCTTGCAACATCATTCAGCAGGAGCGGTTTTGCAGTGGGTCAGTAATGGTGTGGGGTGGCATTTCTTTGGAGGGAAGCACAGCACTTCATGTGCTCGCCAGATGTAGCCTGACTGCCATTAAGTACCGAGATGAGATCCTCAGACCCCTTGTGAGATCATATGCTGGTGCTGTTGGACCTGGGTTTCTCCTAATGCAGGACAATGCCAGACCTCATATGGCTGGAGTGTGCTAGCAGTTCCTGCAAGATGAAGACATTGAAACTATGGACTGGCCCGCCCGTTCCCCAGACCTGAATCCGATTGAGCACAACTGGGACATCTGTGTAGAATTATATACTTAGCAAAAAAGTGTGAAACAACTGAAAATATGTCTTATATTCTAGGTTCTGCAAAGTAGCCACCTTTTGCTTTGATGACTGCTTTGCCCACTCTTGGCATTCTCTTGATGATCTTCAAGAGGTAGTCACCGGAAATGGTCTTCCAACAATCTTGAAGGAGTTTCCAGAGATGCTTAGCACTTGTTGGCCCTTTTGCCTTCCCTCTGCAGTCCATCCTATGGATGCACCATTTCTGGGGCGGCTGATGGCTGGTATTTCTAGCCTGGGAGGGGGCCAATATTCATGGCACCCTTCCTGGGCTATTAATATCAGCCCCCAGCTGTCTGCCTAGCCTTTGCTAGCTATTAAAATAGGGGGGACCCCACATCATTTTTTTGGGGGTCCCCCATTTTAATAGCTAGTAAAGGCTAGGTATTCAGCTGGGGGCTGATATTAGTAGCCTGGGAAGCGCCGTGGGTATTACCCCCTTCCCAGGCTTTAAACATCTGCCCCAGCCATCTGTTTAACCTCCGTTAGAGACTAAAATTACAGGGAACCCCACGCCAATTTTTTTTTTACTAAATCCTTTATTTTAACACTAAATGAGAAGTACAGTAATCAACACTGTCACTGTACTTCTTATATATGTGGCTGATATGTTTCTATGTATCTAATCTATGTGTGATGCTCTATTCTTTCTGTTATAAATTGTCGGGTACCGATGCTGAATTGCCGGCCGGCTTTTTTAAAGAGATGGTGCATGAAAACACTATTATTTTTTTTAATAAATCCTTTAACACTAAATGACAAGAACAGTAAGCAACACTGTCACTGTACTTCTTATATATGTGACTGACATGTTTCTATATATCTAATCTATGTGTGATGCTCTATTCTTTCTCTTATAAATTGTCGGGTACCGATGCTGAATAGTGTTGAGCCACCCCCGTAGTGTTCGAGTTTGGTTCGGTTCGTCGAACACCCGTGTGTTCGCCGAACTGTTCGTCGAACACCTTCGAACACCGTTAAAACCAATGGCAGGCAAACAAAAACACATAGAAACACATAGAAAACACCTTCAAAGGTGTCCAAAAGCTGACAAACTGCTCAGAAGACACAACTAACAAGTGGAAAAGTGACAAGTACATATAGTCATGCGAAAAGAAAAGAGGTGGAGGAGTAAAAGGAGGGGGAGACACAGATATAGGCATGTCATGCCCTTCTAAAATCCAAAAAGTGAGAAGCCGACACGGCCAGTCCGCTCCTGCCCGTGCCACCTCCGTGTCGCCGGGTTTGTGCCACAGCCGCGGTGAACCCTGACGGCCAGCCCCCCTCTCCCAATACTGGTGCCTGTCCGCTGGTGGGTCGAGCGAGCCCCCCTGTGGTGGAGGCAGCTCTAAGCTTTTTAATTTAAATTGTCTCTCTAATTTGAATGAATACACTTTAAATCCATTTGCAAGGATCTATTGGAGGGCAAGTCTCATGCCAGCAGCCGCGTAATTCCAGCTCCAGTAGCGTCCTCTAAAGCTGCTGCAGTTAAAAAGCTTTTATAAGGATTGAGCTCGGCTGTCCACCGCAAGGCATCCTACTGCCAGTCCCAGCCCCTATGCCTTGGGGTGCCTCCTGATGCTCTTCACTGAGTATCCCGTGGTCCCGAAGCATTTCCTTTGAAAAAATTAAGTGTCCAAACTACAGGTGGTGTAGCTTGCTTAACTGTCGGGATAATCCGCTGACTAGCAGACACTGCTACTAGGCACAAAGTATTTCCTGGGCTAGATGCAGTTAAAAATTTGTAATTTGATACTCTCGTTGGATGCTGAGAAAGCATTTCATAAAGTCTCCTGGCACGCCATATATGATTCTCTTAAAAAGCTTGGGGTAGGGGTCTAGTGGACCCTTTTATAGCCAAAATCACGGCCCTGTACCGCAATACGTCACCTAGGCTGAAGATAAATGGAACTGTAGCACCCTGAGGGCTCGGTTGCTACAGAGGTATTGCACCTCACCCAGAGGTGTGATATCGCATTCTCAGGTAAGGATGGAGTGTGGATCAGGACCCGACACCTGCATGCATTACACCACATTGCCATGGGGCAGGGCGACCAATATGCCCCTGAGATGGGCACGACAGTCCCTGTCCCTGGCTGGAGTGGGGGGAGGGAACACTGAGGAAGGGGAACCCTGTAGTGCAGGAGCAGGGAGGAAGCAGTTCGTGGGTGCATTGAGAAGGGAGTATAAAAGGTGGGCACCATCTTAGTTCAGTGCAGAGAAGTCTGAGCAGAAGTGACAGGGAGCAGGGGCTCTGCATGAGCTCTGCTCCGGAGGCGGGCCTAGTAACAGAGGCCCAGGCCTGGAAGAGGGAGAAGGAAGGAAGAGGAGCGGAGAAAGCTCCAGGAATGAGGAACGAAGGGATCCCAGGGGTGCGGACGGGCGAGTCGCCACCGCACGCCCGAATCCACCTGCGTGGAGGGGTCAGGCCAAAAGGGGAGACCGGTCCCCGAAACTAGTGGAGGCAGGAAACGACCCTCAACTAGAAACCGGAGGCTGTGACATTTTATGTGGTTCAGCCCCTCGCTACACCCGCTAGGAAGGCACCACATAGGGTCAGGGAAACTGCGCCAAGTTTACCAAGAGGAGGCCCGAGGCAGCCGGACAGAAGGGTTGGTAAGAAAGGCCAGACAAAGGACACACAAAGGGGGTCCTGTGAAGCGCTCCAAAGTTATCTGGGAGTTGTCTGAGCCCCTCACCTGGTGAGCACAGTACGACGTGGGCAGCCGTTACCTGCAGACGTGGTCTGGATAATAAGAACTGTGAGTAAAGGCCCTGGACTGCATCACTGACTCCGTGTCGTTACTGCTGCTGCCCTGCACCATCACCCCCATCCTCCGCATACACTGCCCTGAGGCTATACGCTCTGCTGCTCCCACAAAACCAGCCTCACCGGTCTGCCCTGCAGCGGCGGTTCACTCTGACCGCAATCCACGGGTGGCGTAGTCAGACATTTAAACATCAAAACCACATAAATAGTTCCGCCACTGGTTTGACCGCCCTGAGCCACGGAACCGGGTCGCCGCCACGGAGACTACAACCACCAGCATCCACCAAAAAGGGTCCGGCTCCAGGTGTCCCAAGGCCCAGGGGGTGCATCAGAACATTTTCATCACCTTTCACAATCACCAATGGGACAAGGCAGGGATGTCCTCTGTCCCCTCTCTTATACATCCTAGTGACGGAGCACCTGCTCTCATCAATTCACCATAACCCCAATATTAGGTGAATTGAGGTGGGAGGCACCGAGTACAAGTGCTCTCTATTTGCTGATGATGTCCTAGTATATATCACTCAATCACATATATCCATCCATGCTGTTATGGCTGAAATAGATCACTTTGTTACATGGTCAAATTTTAAAATCAATGCAGCGAATTCTGAGGCCCTCGATGTCTCCCTCCCCAAATCCATACAAGATTCCATCCAGTCCAACTTTCCCTTTGCCTCGCCCTCACAGGGTATCAAATACTTAGGAATTCCTATTCATAGAGACCTCTCCAAACTATGTTATCTTAATTTTGGGCCCCTTATTGAACAACTCCATACAGACCACGGTTTGCAAGTTAGAACTGTAAGATTCACTACGTGAACCACTGGTGATTTGTGGAAAAGCACATGTACACTGTGTTCCAAATTCTTATGCAAAAAGTGTTTAGGAGTGATAAGGGAAGAATTTGTTTGTTTGTCAGTTAAACTCATTGATGGTGATGTGTGTCAGGGCTCTTTATATCACTGTAAGCAATTGCAGACACCTGTGCTTATTAGTTTGGCAGGTGTGTCCAATGAAAGGCAAGACTACTTAAGAAGGCTGTCCCACATTATTAAGCAGCCTACATTTTCTGCCAAAATGGGAAAGAAAAAGGATGTGTCGGCTGCTGAGAAGCAACAAATTGTGGAGTGTTTAGGTCAAGGCATGACTACAATCAACATTGTGCGATGATCAGGAAGAAGTGTCTTGGCAATCAAGAAGTATGTAGCTGATTCACAGTACACACGTGTGCGTGCTGATAAGGGCAAATTGAGGACTCTTTCCTACAGGCAATTACGTCAGATTAAAAGAGCAGCGGCAAAAAAGCCTTGTCATAGCAGCAGACAAGTTTTTGAAGCTGCTGGTGCCTCCAACGTCCCCCGAACAACAAGATGCAGGGTCCTTCAGAGGTTTGCAGCTGTGCATACACCATCCTGTCGACCTCCTCTATCCACTTCACACAAGCAGAAACGGCTCCAGTGGGCCAAACATTACATGAAGACTGATTTCAAAACTGTTTTGTTCACGGATGAGTGCCGTGCAACGCTCGATGGTCCAGATGGATGGAGTGGAGGATGGCTGGTTGATGGACACCCCACGCAAACACGGCTACAGCGCCAAAAAGGAGGAGGTGGAGTAATGTTTTGGGCTGGAATCATGGGGAGAGAGATTGTTGGCCCCTTTAGGATCCCTGAAGGGGTAAAGATGAACTCCATAATGTATGTGGAGTTTCTCAAACAGCACTTCCTGCCATGGTTCAAGAAGAAGAACCGTGTATTCCACAGCAAGATCATTTTTATGCATGATAATGCACCATCTCATGCTGCACATAAAACATCTGCATCTCTGGCTGATATGGGCATAAAAGGGGACAAACTTATGGTGTGACCCCCATGCTTCCCTGACCTCTAACCCATTCAGAACCTCTGGAGCATCATCAAACGGAGTGTCTATGATGGCGGGAGGCAGTTCACATCTAAGCAACAGCTCTGGGAGGGTATTCTGTCCTCATGCAAAACAATTGAAGCAGAAACCATTCCAAAACCTGACAAATTCAATGGACGAGAGTGTTCAGAAGCTCCTTTCGAACAAGGGGTCCTATGTGAAAATGTAACATCACCTAGAATAAAGTTTTGAGTTGAAAACTGTTTGATTTCAGTTTCTAATAACCTGCTAATGCTTATAATTTCAAAAATGACCATTTTTTTGGTCTTTATTAAAATGAAAAGGTTGATCGAAAAGTTTGGGGGATCTAAGAGTGTGGCAACCCAGTAGTCAGGATTACTTCGAATTCTGACAATATGAGGGTCATTTTGCAGGTAGTGCAGCAAGAAGGCACTTATGTGTCTTGCGCATCTCGGAGCCCCAAAATTATTTTCCGGGCTAGATGGAGCTAAAAATTATTATTAATTTTAAATCTGGTGGAGCTTAGTATAGATGGCCTAATAGAATCAGTGCTGCACACTGCTACAAAGCCCAAATTATTTTCCAGCCAAGGTACAGATAAACATGATTAGTAATTTTAAATCTGGTGGAGCTTAGTATAGATGGCCTAATAGAATCAGTGCTGCACACTGCTACAAAGCCCAAATTATTTTCCAGCCAAGATACAGATAAACATGATTAGTAATTTGAAACCTTAAAACGGTTGGTGAGGTGATTTTAACCAATCATTAAGCTTTTACTCTCCCCAGGATGACACAGGGGTAGAAAAGTCATTTTGGATCCATGATTCGTTCATCTTTATGAACGTTAGTCTGTCTACATTATCAGTGGAGAGCCGGTGCGCTTATCTGTCACCACACCACCAGCAGCACTGAACACACGTTCAGACAGAACGCTGGCTGCGGGGCATGACAAGATCTCCAAGGCGTAAGTGGCTAGCTCCGGCCATTTATCCAGATTGGAAGCCCAAAAAGAGCAAGGGTCCAGTGACAGTCATGGCTTCAATGTTTACTTGGAGATACTCCTGTACCATCGTCTCTAGGCGTTGACAATGTGTCAGACTTCTTGTCTCCTGTGGCCTTGCAAAGGATGGGCAAAAAAAGTGGTGAAATGATTCCGCAAAATTGATGTTACCAGCAGATAATGTGGTTCTGTTACGGTTTGAGTGCTGAACACTCGACGGTCCCACGGTTGGCAAGTTGGAACTGTGAGATTCACTACGTGCACCACTGGTGTTTTGTGGAAAAGCACATGTAAGATTCTGCAACAGTCTCTGCTGATACTCCTGCATGCGTGCATCCCTTTCTATGGCAGGAATAATTTCTGCAAATTTACTTTTGTACCGGGGATCTAACAGTGTGGCAACCCAGTAGTCGGCATTATTTCTAATTCTCACAATTCGAGGGTCATGTTGCAGGTAGTGCAGCAAGAAGGCACTCATGTGTGTTGCGCATCCAGGAGCACCAAGTCCCTGTTGTGTTGATGGCGAGGAAACAATCATGCTTCCTTCCTCTGTCCTCTCCCCCCAACCTCGCACAACAGAAATGTGATCAAGGTCTCCCTCATCTGATGAGTCTTCCATCAGTTCGTCCTCCACTTCTTCCTGGGCTCCTGCACCTTCCTCACTAGTTTGGCTGCTACGATGCGCCCTGGTAAAACCATCTCCGCCACCCTCACATGCCTGCCGCCTTGGTGCTGCCGACCGTCTGGACCTTGCAGATGTTAGCCCTTCCGCATACAACTCCTCCTCCTCTACTTCCTCCACCTCCTCTTGTGCCACCACCTGGCTCCAAAGTCTGTTTAACATGTGCTCCAGCATGTAAATCACCGGAATAGTCATGCTGATAATGGCATCATCAGCACTAAACATCTTTGTCGCCATTTCAAAACTGTGTAGAAGGGTGCATAGGTCCCTGATCTGAGACCACTCCTCCAGCGTGATTTGCCCAACCTCTGGATCTCGTTGGCCCAGGCTATATGTCAGAACGTATTGCACCAGGGCTTGTCAGTGCTGCCACAGTCGCTGCAACATGTGCAGAGTTGAATTCCACCGGGTAATCACATCGCATTTTAGCCGGTGAAGTGGCAGGCCCAACGACTTCTGTAGAGATGTAAGTCGCTGAGCTGCGGGATGCGAACGGCGGAAGTGAGCACACAGCGACCGTGCCCTCTGCAGAAGGCCATCTAGTCCGGGATAGTGGGCTAAAAATTGCTGGACAACCAGGTTCAACATGTGAGCTATACAAGGCACGTGTGTGACATTGCCCCGGCGAAGGGCCGCACCCAGGTTTGCAGCATTGTCGCACACGGCCTTCCCTGGTTTCAGGTCCAGTGGAGACAACCATTCATGAAATAGGTTCTCCAGAGCTGACCACAACTCCTCAGCTGTGTGACTCACATTTCCCAGACATTTCAAAGTAAAAACCGCCTGATGACGTTGAGCCCTACTGCCAGCATAGTAAGGAGGTGTGCAGGATCCCTTCTGCACAGTTAGAAAGCTTGTGGCATGACCAGACAGGCTTTGGGTGCAGGTGGAGGACTGAGAGGAGGTTGAGGAGGCAGAAGCAGTGGAGGAACTTTGAGATAAAGAGGATTGACGCACAACTCGTGGGGACGGCAAGACTTGGACAGCAGCCCCTTGTCCAGCTGTCACCATAGTTACCCAGTGCCCAGTCAGCGACATGTAACGCCCCTGTCCATGCCTACTCATCCAAGTGTCTGTGGTGAAATGCACCCTGTCACACACAGAGTTTCTCAAAGAAGCGGTGATTTTGTGTGCGACATGCTGGTGGAGCGCAGGCACACCTTTCTTTGGGAAGTACTGCTGACTGGACATCTGGTACTGGGGCACTGCGACGGACATAAGGTCTCGAAAATCCTCTGTGTCCACCAGGCGGAAAGGCAGCATTTCTGTAGCCAAGAGCTTGCAGATGGTGAAATTCAACCTCTTAGCTTTCTCATGGCTAGGAGGAAATGGTCTTTTACTTGTCCACATCTGAGGGACCGAGGGCTGGCTATTGTGCTTAGACGGGGTTGATAAGGGTGTCCCCGGCAAACTGCTGGTCTGTGAGGAATATTAGAAGAAGGATTAGAACCGAATATAAGGTTGCCATATACATATATTGTGAAGATAACAAGTATCTCCATATTACAACCAATTCAGAAGACTATATATCTAGGGCCATTCGTATAAGCAACATATATCCCGAAGTGCCGAAGCAAGAAAAAAATACGAATATACGGCCAAAAAATTATAAAGAAAATAATAGAAAAAGTATCTTTATTGAGAAATATATATGTAAATAATCATAACATCATATAAGGCTATGGTGGCACAGCATATGTCAGAAGCCATTACACATAGACAAATAAAACATACTTAAAAACAACCACCAGGTGTCACCACAGAGTACAGATATCACATGCCTCACATATCATTTTAAACTATAAACATATCACTTAGGGTAATCATATCTGTAGATAAATAAATGGCTACCACTAGTACACCCGCATAGAGACATAAGCCTTCATAATGCATATCGATTATAGAAAGTACCAGAAGAAAGAAATATCACATCAGAGATATGATTCACCTTGTAATGGGATCGAGACTGCACGCTGTGTGGCTCCCCGACGCGCGTTTCAGCGTTCCCGCCCTTGACAAAGGCAACTCAACCATCTGTTCTACCTCATACTCAGACAGGCAGCTGGAGATTTGGGAGCTGTGAGGAAGCAAGTGCGATTGGGGTGACACCTTTGAGGACTGGAGTATTTGTGATGTTGAAGTTGATGTGGAGGAGAGCCCACTTAAAGGAACACTTGATATCCGTTGAAGTACCTGCTGTTTTTGTGCCTCATCTGGAATTTGTAGTGATTGGCGTGGCCGTAAGAAAGGGATCATATCACATTGTCCGCTAAAAGAAGTAGACATTTTAGTTTGGCTGAAAGATGGTCTTTCTTCTGCAGATGTTACTGTTGCTTTAACACCTACCCCACGGACACAACCTTTTTTCCCCTTCCCAACACGCCTATTCCCCTTTCCACCAGCAGCAGGCCTTTTTCCACTCATTTTGGTGGTTAACTAACTCACAACTCTGGAGTTGTTTGCACGAAAAAACAATGGATGGGAACCAAGCAGAGCTGAGTGGCCAAACTGTGGTATTAGGCCAAAACTATTGGCTGGGTTAGATGCAGAAAAAAATTATATTCAATTTGCAACCTGATGGAGGTCAGTATAGATGGACTAATAGAACAAGTCCCACACACAGCTAGAAGCCCAAATAATTTTTCAGAGGTAGATGCAGAAAAAAAATATATTCAGTTTGCAACCTGATGGAGGTCAGGATAGATGGACTAATAGAACAAGTCCCACACACTGCTAGAAGGCCAAATATTTTTTCAGAGCTAGATGCAGAAAAAAATTATATTCAGTTTGCAACCTGATGGAGGTCAGTATAGATGGACTAATAGAACAAGTCCCACACACAGCTAGAAGCCCAAAAATTTTTTCAGAGGTAGATGCAGAAAAAAATTATATTCAGTTTGCAACCTGATGGAGGTCAGTATAGATGGACTAATAGAACAAGTCCCACACACAGCTAGAAGCCCAAATATTATTTCAGAGGTAGATGCAGAAAAAAAATATATTCAGTTTGCAACCTGATGGAGGTCAGTATAGATGGACTAATAGAGAAAGTCCCACACACTGCTAGAAGGCCAAATATTTTTTCAGAGCTAGATGCAGATAAAAATTATTTTTAATTTGCTACCTGATGGAGGTCAGTATAGATGGACTAATAGAGAAAGTCCCACACACTGCTAGAAGGCCAAATATTTTTTCAGAGCTAGATGCAGAAAAAAATTATATTCAGTTTGCAACCTGATGGAGGTCAGTATAGATGGACTAATAGAACAAGTCCCACACACAGCTAGAAGCCCAAATATTTTTTCAGAGGTAGATGCAGATAAAAATTATATTCAGTTTGCAACCTGATGGAGGTCATTATAGATGGGCTAATAGAACAAGTCCCACACACAGCTAGAAGCCCAAATATTTTTTCAGAGGTAGATGCAGAAAAAAAATATATTCAGTTTGCAACCTGATGGAGGTCAGTATAGATGGACTAATAGAATGATGCTATGCCCAAAAGATTTTACTTCACTAGGTGCAGTAAAAAAATTGGTATTCTATACACAGGTGGTATATCTTGCAACACAGATAGGCTACTCCACTGACTAACACACTCTGCAATAGGCCAAAAAGGATTAGCTTTGCTAGATTCAGCCAAATGCTGTGAAAAAAACTTGCACAGCACTGGCACAGACCTGCCTGGCAAAAACTGATAGGAACTGATGTAACCTAGTCCTGAAAAGGACTGCAATTACAATTAGTCTTTACTCCCAACCTATCTATTTAAGAGCACAGACCTGCCTGATAAAATCGTAGGAAATGCTGTAACCTAGTCCTTAAAAGAACTGCAATCACAACTCTTTCCTACTCCCAAGTTATCTGTAGATTTGTGCGAAAATTGGCTTGAAATTAACACGGTATAGCGCACACAGCAACAGCGGTGCCGTCTAACACGCAGCTGCAGCAGTGAGAAAATGGTGGCGACGGGGAAAATGGCTTGGTCTTATAGGGCAAGGACATGTGACATACACTGCCAATGACACATGCCCTTGCTTGTGTGAAAAAAAGCAGTTCGCTCCGTGTGTGCGCTGCTGATAGGCTGACAGATTGCACCTCCCCACTGTAAATGCCGGAAAGAGAAAAAAAAATGGAGATCTTCATTATTCCTGCAGAGATCCATCCCCTGCCCATCCCCCCGCCCCGCTGTACACTCAAACTGCGTATTAACATTAATTTTCATCATTACTGAGAAAAAATCCAGTTATGATTTTGGTGCACGAACAGTTATCGAACATAACCTCGAACAGCCGAATTTTTCTCAAATCGTTCGTGTTCGCCGAACGGCTCGAACACCGCCCAAAACAGCTCGAATTTGAGATTGGCGAACAGTTCGAGTCGAACAACGCTCATCTCTAATGCTGAATTGCCGGACGGCTTTTTTAAAGAGACTGTGCATGAAAACACTATTATTTTTTTTAATAAATCCTTTAACACTAAATGACCAGTACAGTAAGCAACACTGTCACTGTACCTCTTTTATATGTGACTGACATGTTTCTATCTATCTAATCTATGTGTGATGCTTTATTCATTCTGTTCTAAATTATCGGGTACCGGTGTATGCCGCTGCTGAATTGCCGGCTTTTCATGTAATACATTCTACATTATTCTTAGTTGTTTTCCTTCATGTAGAATTAACCTACAAGGAAAGAAAGGGTTTATTTTCATTCCGATATTTGTGTCCCATTGACTTGCATTGGTTTCAAGTATCAGAAGCGGCGATATCCGATATTTTTTTGGTATCGGTCCGATCCAATCCGATCCGATATTTCCCGATATTGGAAGGTATCGCTCAACACTAATGATAACCAAAAAACTTTTTCTCCTCTCATGGTTATTAGTTGGGTGAAGCCATTTATTGTCAAACTACTGTGTGTTCTCTTTTTAAATCTTAATTACAATCAAAAACATCCAAATGAACCTGATCAAAAGTTCACATACCTTGGTATTTTGGCCTGATAACATGTACAGAATTTGACACAAATGGGTTTGAATGGCTACTAAAGGTAACATCCTCACCTGTGACCTGTTTGCTTGTAATCAGTGTGTGTGCATAAAAGCTGAGTAAGGTTCTGGCATCCAGACAGACTCTTGCATATTTCATCAAGCCACTGACGTTTCTGGATTGTGAGTCATGGGTAAAGCCAAAGCATTGTCAACGGATCTACGAGAAAAGGTAGTTGAACAGTATAACACAGGAAAGGGATACAAAAAAATATCCAAGGAATTGATAATGCCAGTTAGCAGCGCTCAAACAGTGATTAACAAATGGAAAATCAGGGGCTCTGTAAAAATCAAACCATGGTCAGGGATACCAACAAAAGTTTCGGCCTCAACTGCCAGGAAAATTGTTCGGCATGCAAAGAAAAACCCACAAATAACATCAGCTGAAATTCAGGACTCTCTGAAAACTAGCGGTGTGGCTGTTTCAAGATGCACAATAAGGAGGCATTTGAAGAAAAATGGGCTGCAAGGTCGAGTTGCCAGAAGAAAGCCATTACTGCCAAATGCCACAAAGTATCTCACCTACAATATGCCAAACAGCACAGAGACAAGCCTCAAAACTTTTGGAACAAGGTAATTTGGAGTGATGAGACCAAAATTGAACTTTTTGGCCACAACCATAAACGTTACATTTGGAGAGAGGTCAACAAGGCTTATGATGAAAGGAACACCATTCCTACAGTAAAGCATGGAGGTGAATCGCTGATGTTTTGGGGATGTGTGAGCTACAATGGCACAGGAAACTTGGTCAAAGTTGAAGGAAAGATAAATTTAGCACGTTATCAGCAAATACTCGAGGCAAATTCGCACTCATGAGCCCGGAAGCTGCGCATGGGACGAACTTGGACATTCCAACATGACAACAATCCAAAACACAAGTCCAAGTTGACCTGTCATTGGCTACAGCAGAACAAAGTGAAGGTTCTGGAGTGGCCATCTCAGTCTCCTGACCTCAATATCATTGAGCCACTCTGTGGAGATGTCAAGTTCTCAGTTCATGCTAGACAGTCCAAGAATTCACAGGAATTGGAGGCTTTTTGCCAAGAGGAACGGGCAGCTTTACCATCTGAGAAAAGAACCTCATCCACAACTACCAGAAAAGACTTCAAGCTGTCATTGATATTAGAGGGGGCAATATGCGGTATTAAGAACTGGGGTATGTGAACTTTTGATCAGGGTCATATGGATGTTTTTAGTTGTCATTAATATTTAAAAAGAGAAAACAGTAGTTTGACAATAAGTGGCTTCACCCAACCAATAACCATTAGTGGAGAAAAAGTTTTTTGTTATTCATATTCTCTGAAAAAAGGCCAAGAAAGGAAAAATTCTGCAGGCCGCTAATAGTAAGTGGCGGGTCATGCGCCTATTCTCCAAAAAGGAATCTGTGTGTGCAAGAAACGTAATTTCCACCCAAATGGTGAGTATGCTCCACCACTAAAAGGTCGCGGGACCTGGCTGACATCACTTCCGGCTAAGTGCTGCATGCTTTCCACCGTCGGGTAGCGGTGGAACGCAGTGAACATCACTTCCGACTGGAAGTGACGCTAAAGAACAATGTGCACAGCGATTGGTGCACACCACGTGGAAATGGTAAATGCGTTTCAATATCGTGGAACGCAAGCTCCCCTGTAAATAGTAACCCCAAAAAGGTAAGTATAGAGGCACGCGGCGCATATAATACAGAGAAATGCATGAAGAAGGAACAAAAAAGTTCCCAGCAAGTTAAATATATATTGAATTAACCCCCGGTAGATAACGGGGAAGCTGCACAGTCCAAACTCAAGATGATGTGATTGTGAGCCCAAATATACTGGATATACCAAAACCACCATTCCATGATTCGAAACCAAATCAAAAGACAAATAACACAATCAAAATTCCAACCGAGACCCAAATGGTCCCTCCACTGCCAAATTTAGTATCACAAAATTCATGCATGACACAGAAATACAGAGACACAGAGAGAGAAATCCAGCTAAGCCCACCAATCAAGGGTAAGGAGATGAAACCACAAACTTCCAAAAGATGCCCAAAAGGGCAAAATTGGACCCTAGAAAAAAACATATCAAAAATTCAGTCCATATAGAAAGCCACTACAGCAACACCAAAGCAGCATTTTCAGTTTGTTCCACTTCATTTTATTATTTTATTATTTTACTTTTTTAGAAACCCTTTGAAGGAGAGGTCCTCGTTAATACCTTTGGGTGCCACGGAATCCACGGTGTAGATCCACCTTGATTCCAACTTTTAAGAGCTGACTAGAATGATCCAAGCAACGGGGTATGTAAACTTTTGAGCACAACTGTAGGGCTGATCAATTAAATATTTTTTAGTTGGCTTTCCTCCTGACCCGCACATATAAGGACAAATCACCACACTTATGGATTACCCATGACGAAACTGCCAGTGGGCGGCGGCATGGGTAGGGTGACTGCAGCAGGTAATTTATGCTGACTCTTTGACCATACATATGGACTTTATTGTGTCAATTTCTACCTCATGTATGCACTAATTTTTGACCTATAATTGTTTTTCTCTATCTGTACACTTTTCTACTAGTGTAAACTCTATGGTTTATTTCACTTATACCTGCTTATTCATGTTTGAGGCTACTTCAACCTTGCATAGGATCATGTGTTTTAAATGTTTTTAGTATATTTATGTGTGGGTGTATTGTCCTTCTGATTTTTGTATAATAAACTTTACAATATATTCTCATCTTGGGTGTGCTCGGTTTTGGGTGTTTTCTGTCACATACAGTGGGGAAAATTAAATAAAAAAGTATTTATCCAGCTCGTCCGAAAAATCTTCTGCGCCACCGATACTGCAAGGATGTGAAGCTTGAGCTGGCAACAAAGCAAGATATGGTTTCAAGGAGTGTATCTAGCAACAACTCCGGAGTGAATTTGAATTAATTAAAAATAACCTTTTAGTTGAAAAAATAATTTAAAAAAATTTATGATAGTTAAAAAAAATTTCATTTCATCACGGCATGCACAAACTTACATGTTTCAAACAGAATGTTCTTAATCATAGTGAAGCATAGTACCCTCATTCACTGGGGTGTTTTATATAGTGATTATGACATCAGTGGACAACTGCTTATTAGCATAAAAAACTGTTATTTTTTAAAATGACTAGTTAGATAATATTTCCAAATGGTAAATAAATATATATATTAAATCTGCTCTAATCTGGTATTCTTATGTTTAATTTTAAGATCCATGATGCTTCCTTAATCCTTGTGTTTTAGAATGCGTGATTTATCACCTCCCCTTTTGGGTGAGGGGACTTTTTCGATAGCACAAATTCTAAAGGTGCTTAAATTACCTTTGTGATAATTAGAGAAATATTTTGAAGCACCTGAGAGCCTGCGTGTGGTTTTATTCTATGAATCATACGCATGTTCTGAGATGCATTTTCATAGCTTTCTGGTGGTGCACCCAATGTATTTTATCTTGCATTTCTCACAAGTTATGACATAAACCACATGTGTGCTACTGCAGTTTATAAAAACATTTATATTATACTCATTGCCATCTGCCATAGCATTACATTTTTTAGTATTATACATATATGGGCATAGTCCACATACTCTTTGTCCACATTTATATGATCCTCTAGTGGACAACCGGCGCTATCACTGGCTTCTTACAGGCATCACGTGACCTCAGGCTGCAGCCAGCTCTGACATCCGCTGACATCACGACAAGTGCTGGCAGCAGCCGGGGGTCTCTGTCTTCTGCATTCCACAGTGGATGCCAGGCTGTGGGCGGGGTTACGCCCACGCGTCACACCCGGCATGCACCGCGCACTCTGCCTCTCCCCATTCATTGGGTAAGCGTGCAGTGGATGCTGGGTGCGATGCGGGGGGTAACTCCGCCCACAACCCTGCAGCCACCACGGGGACCCCAGCTCTGAGTCACGCCTCACTTGTCGTGACGTCAGTGTGGGGTCACGTTATGCCTGTGAGCGGCCAAGGATAGTGCCGCACACAGGCAGTATCTACATCGTAAGCTAATTACAATAATCCTTAGAGGCCCTGGGGGGGATACATTGGGTGGGTTATATAAAGTACTGGACAACTTCTTTAATTACCAGGTAATAATTGCCACTATAACTAGTGGAAAAGAACACTGGCTGATCCTTATATTGATATGCAGTAATATCACAAATTTTGGTTTGTGATAAATATTCCAATCTGCTTTTGGAATTTGTATTTTTTTGGGCACAAATTAAAACATGGTCAGAATATCGACACTTCTGAAAATACGAGTCAAGGACAGAGCATTCTGAAGCATATTTGCTTTCAAGAGTATAACATTGTTTAGCTCTTATATATTCATCAACAGGTAAATTGTGCAAAACATGTCTGGGATGAAAGCTAGTGGCAGATAACAGAGTTTCCCGGAGTGGGTTTTCTGAATTATTCACATTTCAAATTATTTTCCACATAATAACATGTCTAAAAAGGAGATTTTAACCCAATCATAATTATGTGTATATCTGATGTTATCATTGTTGTCATTAATGTAAGCAATAAATTAAGGTATGGACGCTTCTCCAACACACTAGATGATGAGGACATCATCAATAAAATGTCCATACTAGTGATGAGTGAATATGTTCGAAATGCGATCTCCAAACTTAAGTTCAACACAAATGTGGCACATTCGGATTCGTGATCGGAAAGGCTAGCAAAATTTGTAAATTCGGGAAAATCGGTAAAGTTCAGCTAATTTCCGTGGTTACGTGATTGCGGGGCAACTACAGCGTTTTTTACAGTTTTGCTAGCATAGTGCTTGTGTATGATGAGCAGGGAGACGTGGCAGATAAGTGGGGGGCTGGTGATATCTCTTAACAGGTCAGATCAGCGGCGCGCTTTTTTTTTTTTTCTGTAGGCGGTAACTTTAAGTCAGGAAAGCGTGGCTAGCCAATCAGAGTGCAGAAGCATCCACAGTGTACCAGACACAAGGGTTTCTGCAATTTACTGCTGAAATCACATGTCCTCTACATATAAAAACCGGCCATGTTCCCTCAGCGCCATTGTATTCATATCACTGCTGGACACACATGTTGCTCCTGCACCCAGCTCCTGTGTAATGAGATAGATGGGCGCTTCTGTGGAAGTCAGATAGTGTAGATAAGTCCTGTGCTGTGTACCTGTTCAATCGATCTTGCAGCCCTTTTTTTGTTTTTGGGAAATAACTGAGATTCTGACAGAAAAAGCAGGGCCTATTGCATAGAACAGTATTGTGCTCCAGTTGTACTGTCTGTGCTCCATGCAGACCTTCAATCTATTTTTTGCACTTGCTAGAGTGATAAAGCAAGCAAGCCCTTGAAGGGTTGATATTCAGCTTCTGCAGAGCTTGTCGGTTCAATGCTTCAGAGTGCAGAGCGCAAAAACTTTTTTTTTTCATTTGCTAATGTGATAGTGCAAACTATGATAGCCCAGTTTGTCATTTTTTTTGTGGGTGAACTTCAACAGTATGCACAGTAAAACAAATATATTTTTTCTGTTGGCAGGCAGAGAACTCAAAAGATTTTTTGTGTCGCAAATGTGATACACTCTGCTAAAAGCCACCTACTATCTTAGTGGCAGTGAACCTCATCTCTTTTCAGAGTAAAAAAAATGATTTTTCTGTTGCTAGCCACAGTCCACCAAAGATTTTTTTGTGTCACAGATGTGTTACACTCTGCTATAAGCCACCTTGTGCTTTTAGTGGCGGTAAAATTCAGCTGTTTTAAGAGTAAAAAAATAGATTTTTTTCTGTTGCTAGCCACAGTCCACCAAAGATTTTTTGTGTGGCAGACATCATACACTTTGCTATACAACAGCTACTACGTTAGTGGTGGTGAACTTCAGCTGTTTTCAGAGTAAAAAAATAATTTTTTTCTGTTGCTAGCCACAGTCCACCAAAGATTTTTTTGTGTGGCAAACGATATACAGTCTGCTAAAATAGATTTTTTTCTGTTGCCAGATAGAGTCCAAAAAATATTTTTTTCTCTGGCAAACGTGTTACTCTCTTCTATAAGCCACCTAGTGGTGGTGAAATTCAGCTGTATTCAGAGCTTGTGCAGAGTCAAAAAATCTATTTTTTGCTGTTGCTAATGTTATACAGCAGGCTAGATCTGAGTTTGAAATAGTTTGGAGAATATACTGTTTAATGTTATACAGGCATCATCCACAGTAAAAAAATACTATGTTCAATTCCTAACGTTATACAGCAGGAACATCTTAGTTTGAAATAGTTTGGAGAATATCTCCTATGTTATACAGGCGTCATCCACAGTAAAAAAAAATACTTTGCTCGGTTACTAACACTACACAGAAGGAACATCTCAGTTTGAATAAGTTTGGAGAAAATCTCCTATGTTATATAGACGTCATCCACAGTAAAAAAAAAAAATACTTTGTTCGGTTAGTAACGTTTAGTGTTGAGCCACCCCCGTAGTGTTCGAGTTCGGTTCGGTTCGTCGAACACCCTTGTGTTCGCCGAACTGTTCGTCGAACACCTTCGAACACCGTTAAAACCAATGGCAGGCAAACAAAAACACATAGAAACACATAGAAAACACCTTCAAAGGTGTCCAACAGCTGACAAACTGCTCAGAAGACATAACTAACACATGGAAAAGTGACAAGTACATATAGTCATGCGAAAAGAAAAGAGGTGGAGGAGTAAAAGGAGGGGGAGACACAGATATAGGCATGTCATGCCCTTCTAAAATCCAAAAAGTGAGAAGCCGACACGGCCAGTCCATTCCTGCCCGTGCCACCTCCGTTTGTGCCAGAGCCGCGGTGAACCCTGATGGCCAGCCCCCCTCTCCCAATACTGGTGCCTGTCCGCTGGTGGGTCGAGCGAGCCCCCCTGTGGTGGAGGCAGCTCTAAGCTTTTTAATTTAAATTGTCTCTCTAATTTGAATGAATACACTTTAAATCCTTTTACAACGATCTATTGAAGGGCAAGTCTCATGCCAGCAGCCGCGTAATTCCAGCTCCAGTAGCGTCCACTAAAGCTGCTGCAGTTAAAAAGCTTTTATAAGGATCGAGCTCGGCTGTCCACCGCAAGGCGTCCTACCGCCAGTCCCAGCCCCTATGCCTTGGGGTGCCTCCTGATGCTCTTCACTGAGTATCCCGTGGTCCCGAAGCATTTCCTTTGAAAAAATTAAGTGTCCAAACTACAGGTGGTGTAGCTTGCTTAACAACCGGGATAATCCGCAGACTAGCAGACACTGCTACTAGGCAAAAAGTATTTCCTGGGCTAGATGCAGTTAAAAATTTGTAATTAGATACTCTCGTTGGATGCTGAGAAAGCATTCCATAGAGTCTCCTGGCACGCCATATATTATTCTCTTAAAAAGCTTGGGGTAGGGATCTAGGGGACCCTTTTATAGCCAAAATCACGACCCAATATCGCAATGCGTCACCTAGGCTGAAGATAAACGGAACTGTAGCACACCGAGGGCTCGGATGCTGCAGAGGTATTGCACCTCACCCAGAGGTGTGATATCTCACTCTCAGGTAAGGATGGAGTGTGGTACAGGACCCCGACACCTGCATGCATTACACCACATTGCCGTGGGGCAGGGCGACCAATATGCCCCTGAGATGGGCATGACAGTCCCTGTCCCTGGCTGGAGTGGGGGGGAGGGAACACTGAGGAAGGGGAACCCTGTAGTGCAGGAGCAGGGAGGAAGCAGTTCCTGGGTGCATTGAGAAGGGAGTATAAAAGGTGGGCAGCATCTTAGTTCAGTGCAGAGAAGTCTGAGCAGAAGTCACAGGGAGCAGGGGCTCTGCATGAGCTCTGCTCCAGAGGCGGGCCTAGTAACAGAGGCCCAGGCCTGGAAGAGGGAGAAGGACGGTAGAGGAGCGGAGAAGGCTCCAGGAAAGAGGAACGAAGGGATCCCAGGGGAGTGAACGGGCGAGTCGCCACCGCATGCCTGAAACCACCTGCGTGGAGGGGTCAGGCCAAAGGGGGAGACGGGTCCCCGAAACTAGTGGAGGCGGGAAACGACCCTCAGCTAGAAACTGGAGGCTGTGACATTTTATGTGGCGCAGCCCCTCGCTACACCTGCTAGGAGGGCACCACCTAGGGTCAGGTAAACTGGCGCCAAGTTTACCAAGAGGAGGCCCGAGGCAGCCGGACAGAAGGGTTGGTAAGAAAGCCCAGACAAAGGACACACAAAGGGGGTCCTGTGAAGCGCTCCAAAGTTATCTGGGAGTTGTCTGAGCCCCTCACCTGGTGAGCACAGTACGACGTGGGCAGCCGTTACCTGCAGACGTGGTCTGGATAATAAGAACTGTGAGTAAAGGCCCTGGACTGCATCACTGACTCCGTGTCGTTACTGCTGCTGCCCTGCACCATCACCCCCATCCTCCGCATACACTGCCCTGAGGCTATACTCCTCCCCTGGAGAGTTATGCTACGCTCTGCTGCACCCACAACACCAGCCTCAGTGGTCTGCCCTGCAGCGGCGGTTCACTCTGACCGCAATCCACGGGTGGCGTAGTCGGACATTTAAACATCAAAACCACATAAATAGTTGCGCCACTGGTTTGACTGCCCTGAGCCACGGAACCGGGTCGCCGCCACGGAGACTACAACCACCAGCATCCACCAAAAAGGGTCCGGCTCCAGATGTCCCAAGGCCCAGGGGGCGCATCAGAACATTTTCATCACCTTTCATAATCACCAATGGTACAAGTCAGGGATGTCCTCTGTCCCCTCTCTTATACATCCTAGTGACGGAGCACCTGCTCTCATCAATTCGCCATAACCCAAATATTAGGTGGATTGAGGTGGGAGGCACCGAGTACAAGTGTTCTGCATTTGCTGATGATGTCAATCACATATATCCATCAGCAGGCTGTTATGGCTGAAATAGATCACTTTGTTACATGTTCAAATTTTAAAATCAATACAGCAAAGTCTGAGGCCCTCGATGTCTCCCTCCCCAAATCCATACAGGATTCCATCCAGTCCAACTTTCCCTTTGCCTGGCCTTCACAGGGTATCAAATTCTTAGGAATTCCTATTCATAGAGACCTCTCCCGTCTATGTTATCTTAATTTTGACCACGGTTGGCAAGTTAGAACTGTAAGATTCACTACCTGAACCACTGGTGTTTTGTGGAAAAGCACATGTACACTGTGTTCCAAATTATTATGCTAACAGTGTTTAGGAGTGATAAGGGAAGAATTTGTTTGTTTGTCAGTTAAACTCATTGATGGTGATGTGTGTCAGGGCTCTTTATATCACTGTAAGCAATTGCAGACACCTGTGCTAATTAGTTTGGCAGGTGTGTCCAATGAAAGGCAAGACTACTTAAGAAGGCTGTCCCACATTATTAAGCAGCCTACATTTTCTGCCAAAATGGGAAAGAAAAAGGATGTGTCAGCTGCTGAGAAGCAACAAATTGTGGAGTGTTTAGGTCAAGGCATGACTACAATCAACATTGTGCGATGATCAGGATGAAGTGTCTTGGCAATCAAGAAGTATGTAGCAGATTCACAGTACACACGTGTGCGTGCTGATAAGGGCAAATTGAGGACTCTTTCCTACAGGCAATTACGTCAGGTTAAAAGAGCAACGGCAAAAAAGCCTTGTCATAGCAGCAGACAAGTTTTTGAAGCTGCTGGTGCCTCCAACGTCCTCCGAACAACAAGATGCAGGGTCCTTCAGAGGTTTGCAGCTGTGCGTACGCCATCCTGTCGACCTCCTCTATCCACTGCACTCAAGCAGAAACGCCTCCAGTGGGCCAAACATTACATGAAGACTGATTTCAAAACTGTTTTGTTCACGGATGAGTGCCGTGCAACGCTCGATGGTCCAGATGGATGGAGTGGAGGATGGCTGGTTGATGGACACCCCACGCAAACACGGCTACAGCGCCAACAAGGAGGAGGTGGAGTAATGTTTTGGGCTGGAATCATGGGGAGAGAGATTTTCAGCCCCTTTAGGATCCCTGAAGGGGTAAAGATGAACTCCATAATGTATGCGGAGTTTCTCAAACAGCACTTCCTGCCATGGTTCAAGAAGAAGAACCGTGTATTCCACAGCAAGATCATTTTCATGCATGATAATGCACCGTCTCATGCTGCACATAACACATCTGCATCTCTGGCTGATATGGGCATAAAAGGGGACAAACTTATGCTGTGACCCACATGCTCCCCTGACCTCTACTCCATTCAGAACCTCTGGAGCATCATCAAAAGGAGTGTCTATGATGGCGGGAGGCTGTTCACATCTAAGCCACAGCTCTGGGAGGGTATTCTGTCCTCATGCAAAACAATTGAAGCAGAAACCATCCAAAACCTGACAAATTCAATGGACGAGAGAGTTCAGAAGCTCCTTTCGAACAAGGGGTCCTATGTGCAAATGTAACATCACCTAGAATAAAGTTTTGATTTGAAAACTGTTTGATTTCAGTTTCTAATAACCTGCTAATGCTTATAATTTCAAAAATGACCATTTTTTTGGTCTTTATTAAAATGAAAAGGTTGATCGAAGAGGGTGGGGGATCTAAGAGTGTGGCAACCCAGTAGTCAGGATTACTTCGAATTCTGACAATCTGAGGGTCATGTTGCAGGTAGTGCAGCAAGAAGGCACTTATGTGTCATGCGCATCTCGGAGCCCCAAAATAATTTTCCGGGCTAGATGCAGCTAAAAATTATTATTGATTTTAAATCTGGTGGAGCTTAGTATAGATGGCCTAATAGGATCAGTGCTGCACACTGCTACAAAGCCCAAATTATTTTCCAGTCAAGATACAGATAAACATGATTAGTAATTTTAAATCTGGTGGAGCTTATTATAGATGGCCTAATAGAATCAGTGCTGCACACTGCTACAAAGCCCAAATTATTTTCCAGCCAAGATAGAGATAAACATGATAAGTAATTTGAAAGCTTAAAACGGTTGGTAGGGTGATTTTAACCAATCATCAAGCTTTTACTCTCCCCAGGATGACACAGGGGCAGAAAAGTCGTTTCGGATCCATGATTTGTTCATCTTTATGAACGTGAGTCTGTCTACATTATCAGTGGAGAGCCGCGTGAGCTTATCTGTCAGCACACCACCAGCAGCGCTGAACACACGTTCAGACAGAACGCTGGCTGCGGGGCATGACAAGATCTCCAAGGCGTAAGTGGCTAGCTCCGGCCATTTATCCAGATTGGAAGCCCAAAAAGAGCAAGGGTCCAGTGACACAGTCATGGCTTCAATGTTTACTTGGAGATACTCCTGTACCATCGTCTCTAGGCGTTGACTATGTGTCAGACTTCTTGTCTCCTGTGGCCTTGCAAAGGATGGGCTAAAGAAGTGGTGAAATGATTCCGCAAAATTGATGTTACCAGCAGATACTGTGGTTCTGTTACGGTTTGAGTACTGAACACTTGACGGTCCCACGGTTGGCAAGTTGGAACTGTGAGATTCACTACGTGCACCACTGGTATTTTGTGGAAAAGCACATGTAAGATTCTGCAACAGTCTCTGGTGATACTCCTGCATGCGTGCATCCCTTTCTATGGCAGGAATAATTTCTGCAAATTTACTTTTGTACCGGGGATCTAACAGTGTGGCAACCCAGTAGTCAGGATTATTTCTAATTCTCACAATTCGAGGGTCATGTTGCAGGTAGTGCAGCAAGAAGGCACTCATGTGTGTTGCGCATCCAGGAGCACCAAGTCCCTGTTGTGTTGGTGGCGAGGTAACAATCATGCTTCCTTCCTCTGTCCTCTCCCCCCAACCTTGCACAACAGAAATGTGATCAAGGTCTCCCTCATCTGATGAGTCTTCCATCAGTTCGTCCTCCACTTCTTCCTGGGCTCCTGCACCTTCCTCACTAGTTTGGCTGCTACCATGCGCCCTGGTAAAACCATCTCCCCCACCCTCACATGCCTGCCGCCTTGGTGCTGCCGACCGTCTGGACCTTGCAGATGTTAGCCCTTCCGCATACAACTCCTCCTCCTCTACTTCCTCCACCTCCTCTTGTGCCACCACCTGACTCCGAATTCTGTTTAACATGTGCTCCAGCATGTAAATCACCGGAATAGTCATACTGATAATGGCATTGTCAGCACTAAACATCTTCGTCGCCATTTCAAAACTGTGCAGAAGGGTGCATAGGTCCCTGATCTGAGACCACTCCTCCAGCGTGATTTGCCCCACCTCTGGATCTTGTTGGCCCAGGCTATACGTCAGAACGTATTGCACCAGGGCTTGTCGGTGCTGCCACAGTCGCTGCAACATGTGCAGAGTTGAATTCCACCGGGTAGGCACATCGCATTTTAGCCGGTGAAGTGGCAGGCCCAACGACTTCTGTAGAGATGTAAGTCGCTGAGCTGGGGGATGCGAACGGCGGAAGTGAGCACACAGCGACCGTGCCCTCTGCAGAAGGCCATCTAGTCTGGGATAGTGGGCTAAAAATTGCTGGACAACCAGGTTCAACACGTGAGCCATACAAGGCACGTGTGTGACATTGCCCCGGCGAAGGGCCGCACCCAGGTTTGCAGCATTGTCGCACACGGCCTTCCCTGGTTTCAGGTCCAGTGGAGACAACCATTCATGAAATTGGTTCTCCAGAGCTGACCACAACTCCTCAGCTGTGTGACTCACATTTCCCAGACATTTCAATGTAAAAACCGCCTGATGACGTTGAGCCCTACTGCCAGCATAGTAAGGAGGTGTTCAGGATCCCTTCTGCGCAGTTAGAAAGCTTGTGGCATGACCAGACAGGCTTTGGGTGCAGGTGGAAGACCGAGAGGAGGTTGAGGAGGCAGAAGCAGCGGATAAACTTTGACATAAAGAGGATTGAAGCACAACTCGTGGGGACGGCAAGACTTGGACAGCAGCCCCTTGTCCTGCTGTCACCATAGTTACCCAGTGCCCAGTCAGCGACATGTAACGCCCCTGTCCATGCCTACTCGTCCAAGTGTCTGTGGTGAAATGCAAGCTGTCACACACAGAGTTTCTCAAAGAAGCGGTGATGTTGTGTGCGACATGCTGGTGGAGCGCAGGCACACCTTTCTTTGAGAAGTAGTGCCGACTGGGCATCTGGTACTGGGGCACTGCGACGGACATAAGGTCTCGAAAATCCTCTGTGTCCACCAGGCGGAAAGGCAGCATTTCTGTAGCCAAGAGCTTGCAGATGGTGAAATTCAACCTCTTAGCTTTCTCATGGCTAGGAGGAAATGGTCTTTTACTTGTCCACATCTGAGGGACCGAGGGCTGACTATTGTGCTTAGACGGGGTTGATAAGGGTGTCCCTGGCAAACTGCCGGTCTGTGAGGAAGATGCAGGCGGACATGTTAGGTTGCCTTGATCCAAAGGTGGTGCTATCGTTGTCGGACAGCGCTCAACACCAGCTGGTGTTACCACCTCCAAAGAAAATGATGACCTGCCAATCACGCTGGCTGTTGCGGTTAAAGAGGTGGCAGGTCTGCGCCCCAAAACAGGTGTGACTGCTGTCCCCCCAGTCACAGAGGATGAAGAGGCCACAAATGCACAAGATATGGCAGACGGTGGTTGGTCCGGCAGGCTAGGCCGCATTGTAGCACACTGAGCTTCCCACTGCAACTTATGCTTCATGTCCATGTGCCGGTTCATGCATGAAGTACTCAAACTATGTATTCTTTGGCCTCTACTTAGCTTTTGTTGACCAATGTTACAGATAACACGAGTTGGGTCATCTTTATCGATCTGAAAAAATGCCCAGGCTATGCAAGGCTTAGCACCCATGCGACCAGAAGAGCCACCACGACTTGTGGTCAGAGGCAGAGTTGTGTTTGAGGATGCAGTTGTTGACGTACTTCCAGTACTACGTCTCTGTCCAGGAAGGTGCAACCTGACCTCGTCGTCACTAGCATCCTCCTCCCCCTCCTCTGCTGACCTCATCTCTTGGCTGACTGTAGGTTGACAGTAAGTGGGATCTCCAACCTCATCATCATCACCCTGTGTGTTATCACACCCGTCGTCCTCAGAGCCAACCTGTTCCTGCCCTGACAAAAAACTAAAGTTGTCGCTCCAATCAGGTATTTGAGTCTCATCATCGTCTTCCTCATTGTCTCCACCAACAGGAGTTACAGTTTGGGAATGAGGGTATACATTATGGTCAGAACCTTCTGCGTCTGGTCCTGGATCCGACTCATAAAGATTCTGGGCATCAGAGCAGATCATTTCCTCGTCTGGATTCAAAGAAGCGCTCGAGCCGACCTCTGATTCCCAGGCTATAGTATGAGTAAACAGCTCTGCAGACTCAACCATCTGTTCTACCTCATACTCAGATGGGCAGCTGGAGATTTGGGAGCTGTGAGGAAGCAAGTGCGATTGGGGTGACACCTCTGAGGACTGGAGTATTTGTGATGTTGAAGTTGATGTGGAGGAGAGCCTACTTAAAGGAGCACTTGATATCCATTGAAGCTCCTGCTGTTTTTGTGCCTCATCTGGAATTTGTAGTGATTGGCGTGGCCGTAAGAAAGGGATCATATCACATTGTCCGCTAAAAGAAGTAGACATTTTAGTTTTGCTGGAAGATGGTCTTTCTTCTGCAGATGTTACTGTTGCTTTAACACCTACTCAAAGGACACAACCTTTTTTCCCCTTCCCAACACGCCTATTCCCCTTTCCACCAGCAGCAGGTCTATTTCCACTCATTTTGGTGGTTAACTAATTCACAACTCTGGAGTTGTTTGCACAAAAAAACAATGGATGGGAACCGAGCAGAGCTGAGTGGCCAAACTTTGGTATTAGGCCAAAACTATTGTCTGGGTTAGATGCAGAAAAAAAATGATATTCAGTTTGCAACCTGATGGAGGTCAGTATAGATGGACTAATAGAACAAGTCCCACACACAGCTAGAAGCCCAAATATCTTTTCAGAGGTAGATACAGAAAAAAATTATATTCAGTTTGCAACCTGATGGAGGTCAGTATAGATGGACTAATAGAACAAGTCCCACACACTGCTAGAAGCCCAAATATTTTTTCAGAGGTAGATGCAGAAAAAAATTATATTCAGTTTGCAACCTGATGGAGGTCAGTATATATGGACTAATAGAACAAGTCCCACACACTGCTAGAAGCCCAAATATTTTTTCAGAGCTAGATGCAGAAAAAAATTATATTCAATTTGCAACCTGATGGAGGTCAGTATAGATGGACTAATAGAACAAGTCCCACACACTACTAGAAGCCCAAATATTTTTTCAGAGCTAGATGCAGAAAAAAATTATATTCAATTTGCATCGTGAAGGAGGTCAGTATAGATGGACTAATAGAACCAGTCCCACACACTGATAGAAGGCCAAATATTTTTTTCAGAGCTAGGTGCAGAAAAAAATTATATTCAATTTGCAACCTGATGGAGGTCAGTATAGATGGACTAATAGAACAAGTCCCACACACTGCTAGAAGGCCAAACATTTTTTCAGAGATAGATGCAGATAAAAATTATTTTGAATTTGCAACCTGATAGAGGTCAGTATAGATGGACTAATAGAACAAGTCCCACACACTGCTAGAAGCCCAAATATTTTTTCAGAGGTAGATGCAGAAAACAATTATATTCAGTTTGCAACCTGATGGAGGTCAGTATAGATGGACTAATAGAACAAGTCCCACACACAGCTAGAAGCCCAAATATTTTTTCAGAGGTAGATGCAGAAAACAATTATATTCAGTTTGCAACCTGATGGAGGTCAGTATAGATGGACTAATAGAACAAGTCCCACACACAGCTAGAAGCCCAAATATTTTTTCAGAGCTAGATGCAGAAAAAAATTATATTCAATTTGCAACGTGATGGAGGTCAGTATAGATGGACTAATAGAACCAGTGACACACACTGCTAGAAGGCCAAATATTTTTTCAGAGCTAGATGCAGAAAAAAATTATATCCAGTTTGCAACCTGATGGAGGTCAGTATAGATGGACTAATAGAACAAGTCGCACACACTGCTAGAAGCCCAAATATTTTTTCAGAGCTAGATGCAGAAAATATTATATTCAATTTGCAACGTGATGGAGGTCAGTATAGATGGACTAATAGAACAAGTCCCACACACAGCTAGAAGCCCAAATATCTTTTCAGAGGTAGATACAGAAAAAAATTATATTCAGTTTGCAACCTGATGGAGGTCAGTATAGATGGACTAATAGAACAAGTCCCACACACTGCTAGAAGCTCAAATATTTTTTCAGAGGTAGATGCAGAAAAAAATTATATTCAGTTTGCAACCTGATGGAGGTCAGTATAGATGGACTAATAGAACAAGTCCCAGACACTGCTAGAAGCCCAAATATTTTTTCAGAGCTAGATGCAGAAAAAATTTTTATTCAATTTGCAACCTGATGGAGGTCAGTATAGATGGACTAATAGAACAAGTCCCACACACTGCTAGAAGCCCAAATATTTTTTCAGAGCTAGATGCAGAAAAAAATTATATTCAATTTGCAACGTGATGGAGGTCAGTATAGATGGACTAATAGAACCAGTCCCACACACTTCTAGAAGGCCAAATATTTTTTTCAGAACTAGATGCAGAAAAAAATTATATTCAATTTGCAACCTGATGGAGGTCAGTATAGATGGACTAATAGAACAAGTCCCACACACTGCTAGAAGGCCAAACATTTTTTCAGAGCTAGATGCAGATAAAAATTATTTTGAATTTGCAACCTGATAGAGGTAAGTATAGATGGACTAATAGAACAAGTCCCACACACTGCTAGAAGGCCAAATATTTTTTCAGAGCTAGATGCAGAAAAAAACTATATTCAATTTGCAACGTGATGGAGGTCAGTATGGATGGACTAATAGAACAATTCCCACACACAGCTAGAAGCCCAAATATTTTTTCAGAGGTAGATGCAGAAAACAATTATATTCAGTTTGCAACCTGATGGAGGTCAGTATAGATGGACTAATAGAACAAGTCCCACACACAGCTAGAAGGCCAAATATTTTTTCAGAGCTAGATGCAGAAAAAAATTATATTCAATTTGCAACCTCATGGAGGTCCATATAGATGGACTAATAGAATGATGCTATGCCCAAAATGTTTTACTTCACTAGGTGCAGTAAAAAAATTGGTATTCTATACACAGGTGGTGTAGCTTGCAACACAGATAGGCTACTCCACTGACTAACACACTCTGCAATAGGCCAAAAAGGATTAGCTTTGCTAGATTTAGCCAAATGCTGTGAAAAAAACTTGCACAGCACTGGCACAGACCTGCCTGGCAAAAACTGATAGGAACTGATGTAACTTAGTCCTGAAAAGGACTGCAATTACAATTAGTCTTTACTCCCACAACCTATCAATTTAAGAGCACAGACCTGCCTGATAAAACTCGTAGGAAATGCTGTAACCTAGTCCTTAAAAGGACTGCAATCACAACTATTCCCTACTCCCAAGCTATCTGTAGATTTGTGCGAAAATTGGCTTGAAATGAACAAGGTATAGCGCACACAGCAACAGCGGTGCCGTCTAAAACGCAGCTGCAGCAGTGAGAAAATGGTGGCGACGGGGAAAATGGCTGGGTCTTATAGGGCAAGGACATGTGACATACACTGCCAATGACACATGCCCTTGCTTGTGTGAAAAAAAGCACTTCGCTCCGTGTGTGCGCTGCTGATAGGCTGACAGATTGCACCTCCCCACTGTAAATGCGGGAAAGAGAAAAAAAAAATGGAGATCTTCATTATTCCTGCAGAGATCCATCCCCTGCCCCTCCCCCCACCCCGCTGTACACTCAAACTGCGTATTAATATTAATTTTCATCATTACTGAGAAATAATCCAGTTATGATTTTGGTGCACGAACAGTTATCGAACATAACCTCGAACAGCCGAATTTTTTTCAAATCGTTCGTGTTCGCCGAACGGCTCGAACACCGCCCAAAACAGCTCGAATTTGAGATTGGCGAACAGTTCGAGTCGAACAACGCTGATCTCTAGTAGCGTTATACAGCAAAACACTGAAAAGTGTGTGCAGAGCTGTTGCAGAGGAAAAAAATCTAATTTTGTTTTGCAAATAGCGTGCTCCTGCTACAGTATCTGAGCAACATGAGTGGGAAAAAGAGAGGTCGTGGTGGAAGGGGGAATAGACTTGGTGTTCAAGGTATACGTGGGATAGGTGGTAATCTTAGTAAAAGCACTGGTGAACCAACACCGTCATGTCCTATCCAAAGACAACTGACAACTTCTGTTACTGGACGGGCTACTCCACTCCCATTCTTTGGCAGCTGCACAGCCATATGCCTTGTTGATAAGGGCCAAAAAGAGCAGGTGCTCCAGTGGATGGCAAGCGCTGCTTCAAGTGGCCTCTCCTCTTATTCCTCCATCTCAACATCACACACAGTACAGTCCACAGGGGTGGCACCCCAATTACCCTTGCTTCTCCCCGTGTCACAATTGTCCAAGTGCCCAACTGACTGTAGCGAACCACAGATGGGCGAGTCTGTAGAACTGTTCACCTATTCTATACCATGGGCATTAGAAGTGTACTCCAAACATTCACAGAGTCAAGAAGAGGAGGAAAGCATTTGCACCAATGCACAAAATTCTTTTATGTTGGATTCCGGGCAAGACAGAGTAGGATTCGAGCAGGGTCCTGACCCCATCACCAGATGTTAACCACTGGGGAGTGAGGTTTTCCTGATGAGATTCAGATACCTGAGGCTCATGCGGACTGTACTGTGCAGTCAGGGCAACAAGAGGATAAGGGTCACTCTAACGGCGAGGAATGGGATAACATATTGGATGATAATGAGGTTGAAGATCCTACTTGGTGTGAACCCAGAGTCACGCAGCTGAGTAGCTCATCTGAGGAGGTGGAGGAGAAAGACTTTCCACCTTATGGCACAGACACAAAGTAATGCAAGCACGAGGAGCACTGCATCCTTAGCCACAACTGTGGCTGTGATCAGCAGCGGTCGCGCGTCTGCAGCTCGCAGACGTGGCAAGGGTTGCCTAGCCTGGGCCTTTTTTGAGATCGCAAAGGATGAGCTAACTCATGTTATCTGCACACTTTGCAAGAAAAAAACTCAGTAGAGGGAAAAAGTGCAATAATTTGACTTCTACATGCATGAACCATCACATGCACACATAACATGCATTACACTGGGAATCTCACTGCGCTAAAATGCAGAGAAGCAGACCTTAACAATCATCAGCTGCACCATCAACCGCATCTGCTGCTTCTTCCTCCTCCTCCGTTACCATTCCAAGTATTGGCATTCAGGTCACCCACCGAAAAACTTCTGATTCTCTAGCCGCTCCAGTCAAGCTGAGTGAGAGCCCGTCAGCTGTAATGTAAGTGGACATGTCTGCTGTGTTTGTTTCACCGAGCAAACCACACGTTTCTCAATCCATCATAACATCTGCACCTGCACCTCACTCACAGCCCAGCAGTTTCTCTGTTTTACCGTACTCCACCCTCTCTCAGCACAGCAGCCAGTCCTCGGTCCCGCAGTTGTGGTCACGTAAAAGATTGTTTCATCCTTCACATAGCAAAGCTAAGAGGTTGATCTCCACCATCTCAAATCTGTTGGCCACGAAAATGCTGCCTTTCCGCCTGGTAGATACAGACAGTTTCCGAAAGCTGATGGCCATCGCAATCCCCCAGTACCAGTTGCCCAGTCCCCATTACTTCTCTAAGAAAGCTGTGCCTGCGCTACACCAGCATGTCACAGACAACATCAGCTGTTCCTTGACAAAATCTATATTTGCCAGGGAGCATTTCATCACAGACACCTGGACGAGTAAGCATGACCAAGGGCTTTGCATCTCTTTGACTGGGCACAGGGTGACTCTGATGGATGTGGGGAAGGCGGGGAAAGGGCTGCTCCACAAATCTTGGAATCCCCAATGCATGTAGAACAAACCACTGTATTTCACACTTCCTCTACTGCTTCTGTATCCTCCACCTCCTCTAGGACCTCCACCTGAACAATCAACCTCTGCCTTAATGAGACACGCGTTCCAACAGTGCAGAACGAATCCACATCACCTCTGTACTGCGCAGCCAGGGCTCACCGAGATCAGGCTGTCTTCAAATTAATATGGCTTGGAGATCACAGTCATACAGCTGAAGAGTTATCGACAGCTCTACAGGCTCAGTTTCAGCAATTGCTGTCTCCGCTGAACCTGAAACCAGGGAAGGCTGTGTGCAATAATGGTGTGAACCAGTTGGCGGCCCTACGCCGAGGTAAACTCACACACGTGCCTTGCATGGCTCACGTGCTCAACCTGGTGGTACAGCGATTTCTCCGCCACTATCCCGCCCTGGATGAGCTGCTTCACAAAGTACGGAAGCTGTGTGCTCACTTCCGCCATTCGCATCCCTCATGTCATCGACTTGCATCAATACAGAGGTCTTTGTCCATGCCAGTTAACAGGTTGATCGCGATGTGCCGACGCAGTGGAATTCCACTCTATACATTTTGCAGCAACTGTGGCAGCATCAATGAGCCCTGACACAGTATGTCATGTCGTATAGCCTAAGCCAACGCATTACGTTTACGGAGTGGGACCAGATTAAGGACCTCCACAACCTCCTGCACAGTTTTTAAATGGCTACTAAACTAGTTAGCACTGACAATGCCGTCATCAGCATCACTATTCGGATAATCTACATGCTGGAGAAGACTTTGAATAGCGTGCAGCAGGAGGTTGTTGTCCCAGAAGAAGGAGAATGTGCAAAGGATAAGAATGTCCCAAAGTTCCAGACTGTCGTCACACAGGTGGATGCCAAGTGACGCTGGCTTCCTGCGATTGAGGGGGTTTGATGATACCAGACATACTGTTAGTGAAGGTGTAAGAGCCAAGGAACAAATGGAGGAGGAAGAGGTGATGGGCAAAAGTCAGAAGATGAAGAGGATAATATCCCCTCTCTGTTGAACGTGGTTGGCAGGAGGGCACGGAGGAAACATGCATCAGTGTTAAGCAGCCAACAATAGAGTCTGGATTTGGAACACCTGGAGGAGCCCGACATATTAGTGCCTTCTTGCTGCATTTTCTGCAACATGATCCCCGTATGGTTAGGATTCGAAATAATGCTGACTACTGGGTTGCCAACTCTTTTAGACTCATGTTATAAGAGTAAATTTTGCCAGATGATTCCAGCCCTGGAAAGGGACACGCTAATTTTGGAGTATCGAAACAAGCTTTAAAGCAACCTTAATAGAGCTTTTCCCAAAGATAGGAGCAAGGCACACAGTGTGCATCGCAGCTGTAGTCTTTCAACCTCCGGCACGTCAGTTCATCAATGCCAAAATATTAGCTGCAGCAGCAGCAGAGTAAGTGGCAGAAGCAATTTCTGTGAGTCCTTTCACACATTTTTTAGACCAGCTCGTGCACCAGCACAACAGAGTACGAGTCTGACACGTGGAGAACGACTGGAGAGGATGGTGGAGGACTATCTAGAGCTCAATACGAATACAATCAGTGAGGATTTTGACCCTTTTACATTTTGGTCTTCAAAAATGGATGAATGACCTGAGCTCGCCTGTCACACCTTGGAGGTTTTATCATGCTCGGCAGCCAGTGTTCTCTCAGAACGTGTGTTCAGCGCTGCTGGTGAAGTCCTGACGGAAAGGTGCACCCGGCTGTCCCATGAAAGTGTTGACCGCTTAACTTTCATCAAGATGAACAAGTCATGGATCTCAAAGGACTTTTGCACCCCAATTGCACACTGTTCAGAGAAGGCGATGTTGTAGTTTTTAGTGTGCTGCATTGATCTTGCAGAATTGCAGTCTGTGATATGGTTTGTGTGCCTGCTCTTGCTGCGGCTGCAGGTTTTAGGCTCTAATTTTTGGAAATGTGGAGAATACAGATTTGGTCTCTCAATCCCTTGGGTTGGCTGTAGTGGAAGAGGTGTCTGTCCCAATTGTACTACTTATACTCTAGTGAAATTGATGCCACTTTGGTGGTTTTAGGCCCAAATGTTTTCAAATGGGAACAGTCCTGATTGGGTCTCCATCTATTGGGTTGGCTGTAGGGGAAGAGGTGTCATTGCTAATTGTACAATTTCTAATGTACAGAAATTGATGCCACTTTGTTGGTGTCTGCCAGTAATATTTGGAAATGTGGGGAATCCTGATTGGGTCTCCATCTATTGGGTTGGCTGTAGTGGAAGAAGGGTCAGTCCCCATTATACTTCTTAAACTCTAGTGAAATTGATGCCACTTTGGTGGTATTAGGCCCTAATTTAGGGAAATGTGAACACTCCTGATTGGGTCTCCATGTGTTGGGTTGGCTGCAATGGAAGAGGTTTTGGTCTCCTTTACAATAGTTATACTCTAGTGAAAATAATTTTTTGTTACAGGTTTTGTTCTCCACACTGGGTACACAGACCTGATAAACTCAACATTGGCATATAAAGCAGACTGCATCTCAGCTTAAAATTGTTTGGGTCAGATATTCTTCTCCACACAGGGGGAAAAAAAAGGTTGGGTCCGAGCAGCTTCCCGACCCTCAACTGTACTGTGCTGTCAGGGTAAGAATAAGGGGAGGGCTACTCTTAGGGCGAAGAATGGGATATCACATTGGATGATGCTGAGGTTGCACATCCAACTTGGTGTGAACCCAGAGGCACGCAGCTGAGTAGCTCATCTGAAGAGGTGGAGGAAGAAGACAAGGATGTTACCTTCTGCCCTACGGCACAGACCCAGAGTGATGCAAGCACGAGGAGCACTCCATCCTAAGCCACAACCGTGGCAGTGACCAGCAGCGGTCACTGGTCTGCAGCTCGCAGGGGTGGCAAGGGTTGCCTAGCCTGTCCTTTATTAACCATCTGCTGGGTTGGCTGTAGTGGAAGAGATGTATGTCCCCATTATAATACTTACCCTCAATTTAAATTAATTGTTTGGTGCAGATATTGTTCTCACAGGAGAACACATGATAAAATAGAAATTGGTTTACTTTCCACCATGGTATATAAAGCAGTCTACATCTCCGCTTAAAATTGTTTGGGGCAGATATTCTTCTCCACACAGGGGTACACAGACCTGATAAACTCAACATGAGTATATAAATCAGGCTACATCTCAGCTTAAAATTGTTTGGGGCAGATATTCTTTTCCATACAGGGGTATACAGACCTGACAAAGTTAAAATGGGAATAAAGAGCAGGCTACATCTCAGCTTAGAATTGTTTAGGGCACATATTCTTCTCCACACAGGGGGGAAAAAAGGTTGGGTCCGAGCAGCTTCCTGACCCTCGACTGTACTGTGCTGTCACGGCAAGAAGAGGAAGAGGGTGACACTGAGGTTGAGAAATGAGATAACACATTAGATGATTATGAGGTTGCACATCCAACTTGGTGTGAACCCAAAGGCACGCAGCTGAGCATCTGAAGACGTGGAGGTTAGGTTGCATCTTATGGCGCAGACACGGAGTTATGCAAGTACGAGGAGAACTGCATGCTTAGCCACAACCATGGCAGTGACCAGCAGCAGTCGCTGGTCTGCAGCTCGCAGGAGCGGCAAGGGTTGCCTAGCCTGGGCCTTTTTTGAGACCACAAAGGATGAGCCAGCTCATGTTATCTGAAAACTTTGCGATAAAAAACTCAGTAGAGAGAAAATGTGCAATTATTTGACTACTACTTGCATGAACCTTCACATGCGCAATCAACATGTGTTACTCTGGCAATCTCACTGCGATAAAATGTGGACCAGCGGACCTCAACAACCATCAGCTGCCCCATCAACCGCATCCGCTGCTTCTTCCTCCTCCTCTGTTACCATGCCAAGTATTGGCATGCAGGTCTCCCACTGCAGAACCTCTGCTTCTCTACCTGCTCCAGTCAGGCTAAGTAATAGCCCGTCAGCTGTAACAGAAGCGGACATGCCTGCTGTGTTTGTTTCACCGAGCACACCACACATTTCTCAATCCACTGTAACATCTGCACCTGCACCTCATTCACAGTCCAGCAGTTGGTCCGTTTCACCATACTTCGCTCTCTCTCAGCACCGCAGCCAGCCCTCGGTCCCGCATTTGTGGTCACGTAAAAGATTGTTTCCTCCCATACATGACAAAGCTAAAAGGTGGAAATCCACCTTCTCCAATTTGTTGACCATGGAAATGGTAGTGTCAGGCCCTAATTTTTTAAACTGTGAACACTCCTGTATGGCTGCTTTTTTACTGAGGAGGTAACCAGAGAACGTGAAGGAAATGCCCGCAAACATAGGGAGAACATACAAACTACTTGCAGATGTTGACTTCTATCATCATAAAGTAGTTAGCTCATTGTCTACCTTGTGAACATTGTGTTGAAGCCTGCAAGGTGTCACGGGTTTACCATGACAGAGAGGAGCCAGAAGACCGCAGTGTCTGATTCCTCCCACTCCTGCAGTCATTAAGAAGAAGTCTTTCGCCTTCATATTAATAGGTGCATGGGGTTAATCTACTCAGTTGTGAGCTCCTGGAAGCTGAACGTGATTTAGGCTCTCGACAGATTTGGCCCGAGCATCTCCCATACTGTGATAACGCTGTACCCCAACACATCAGACTGACCATGGAAACCTTTAAAACAAAGCTGAAGACTCACTTCTTGTGACAAGCATACAATCTGCGGTAAGCCTCGCTCCAGCATACCACTGCATGGCTAGATCTACCCTGACCTACTGTATCCTCACCTATCCCTTGTAGATTGTTTGTGCGCCCTTGGGGGCAGGGTCCTCTCTCCTCTTGTACCAGTCGGTGAATCACAGACGGTGACCCCTGTTGACATGTAAAGCGCCACGGAATAAATGTCTCTGTAATAATAATTATAGTACTTGTACTCTGGGTCAATTGATGGCACTTTCCTGGTGTGTACCATTAATTTGTTTTGGAAGCTTTTGGGCCTGTTTGAATGTGTTTTATATGCATTATTTTTTTGCCACCCATTGAATCCTATGGCGTTTGGTAACGACGAATTAATCGGCGAATATTGCAAATTTGGTGATCTTAATCTGAATCGAATATTGAAGCATTCGCTCATCTCTAGTTATTGTCTGTTTTAGTACACCGATGAAGGTCAGCAGTGACCAAAACATCTGGTTTTTGTACTTCACTTTTCCTATTAAAAATTAAGAAAATATTTCTTGAGTCATATGAGTGTCAAGTTTTTTATATCTAAATTTCTGCACAGACACTATAGAACCTTCAATAAATTGATTTCATATTTTAGTAGTCTATTGGCTTGGAGGAAGCTTCTGTTGTGACTAGAATAAAGATGGGAGGAAGGGGGTTATTTATGTCTAGTAAAGGGTTTAAAGTGCCCTTTCAATGTTATCTCCCCACCATATTGAGCATGGAGAAAATCATCTGCATGCTGGGTGGTACAGTTACCAAAATAAGTGTCATGCACAGGTCAAATTAATTAGAATATATCTTGTGAATCACAGTTCAAAAAATTAAGGCCTGACACCTGGATTTCAGTGGTTAACAGATTGGAGATGGTGGAGTTCAACCTCTTAGCTTTGTCATTATGTAGGAGGAAACAATCTTTTACGTAACCACAACAACTACAAGACTGAGGGCTGGCTGCTTTGCTGACAGAGGGCGGACTACGGTGAACCAGACGGTTATAAAATGTTTCGCGCCCAGCAGTTCGCCCCAAGCAATTTGCCCCCAGCAGTTCGCCCGCATCTGTTCGCCCCCAGGTACATTTTGCCCCTATCATTTCGCCCCCAAGAAGATTCGCCCCCGCACGTTTCGCCCCCGGCCGTTTCGAACTGGGGGCGATATGTGCGGGGGTGAGATGTGCGGGGGGCAAACATCCTGGGGGCCAAATGCTGGGGACGAAATGTGCGGGGGCGAAATGTACCCGGGGACGAATTGCTTGGGGCGAAACATCCAATTCCCGAACCAGACTAACTGCTGGACCATGAGTGAGATCAGGCAGAGATGTTACAATGGATTGATAAAGTTGTGGTGTGCTCTTTTTCTGAGATCGGTCAAAATAGCAGGCATTTCTGCTTCCATTACAGCTGACGGGCTCTCACTTAATCTGACTGGAGCGGATAAAGAACCGGAGGTTGTGTGGTGGGAGACCTGCGTGACAATACTTGGCAGAGGAGGAGGAATAAGCAGCAGATGCGGTTGATGGGGCGGCTCATGGTTGTTGAGGTCCGCATTTTATCATAGTGAGATTCCCAGAGTAACACATGTTGATTGCGCATGTGAAGGTTCATGCATGTAGTAGTCAAATTATTGCACTTTTTCCCTCTACTGAGCTTTTTCTCTCAAAGTTTGCAGAAAACGTGAGTTGGCTAATCCTTTGTGTCTAAAAAAAGGCACAGGCTAGGCAACCCTTGTTGTCCCTGTGAGCTGCCATCCTGCGACTGCTGCTGGCCACAGCCACAGTTGTGGTTAACGATGCAGTGCTCATCATATTTGCATCACTCGTGTCTGCACGGTAGGATGCAAAGTAACTTCCTCATCTTCCTCCTCCTCCACCTCCTCATATGAGCTACTCAGCTGCATGCCTCTGGGTTCAAACCAAGTGGGATCTACAACCTCATCATCATCCAATGTGTTATCCAATTCCGCGCCCTGAGAGTTACCCTCCTCCTCTTCTTGCCCTGACAGCACAGTTGAGGGTCAGGAAGTTGCTCGGTCCCAAGCTTTTTTTTTTTCCCTGTATGGAGAACAATATCTACCTTAAATAATTTTAAGCTGAGATGTAGTCTGCTTTATATACTAATTTTGAGTTTATGAGGTCTGTGTACCCTTGTGTGGAGAACAATATCTCCCCAAAGAATTTTAAGCTAAGATGTAGTCTGCTTTATACACCAATTTTGATTTTATCAGGTATGTGTACTCCTGTATGGAGAAAAATATCTGCCCTGCCCTGCCCCAAAGAATTTTAAGCTGAGATGTAGTGTACATTAAATACCAATTTTGAGTTTATCAGGTCTTTGTACCCCTGTGTGGAGAACAATATCTACCCCCAAAGAATTTCAAGTTGAGATGTAGCCTGCCTTATATACCACGGTAGAAAGAAAACCAATTTCTATTTTATCATGTGTTCTCCTGTGAGAACAATATCTGCACCAAACAATTAATTTAAATTGAATATAAGTATAATGGGGACCAACACCTCTTCCACTACAGCCAACCCAGCAGATGGAAATACAATCAGGAGTGTTCACATTTAAAAAAATTGGGGCCTAACGCCATCATTTCTGTGGCCAACAGATTGGAGATAGTGGAGTTCAACCTCTTAGCTTTGTCATGTGTAGGAGGAAACAATCTTTTACGTGACCACAACTACAGGAATGAGTGCTGGCTGCTGTGCTGAGAGAGGGCGGAGTATGGTGAACAGGACAAACTGCTGGACCGTTTGAGATGCAGGCGGAGATGTTACGATGGATTGATAAAGTTATGGTGTGCTCGTTTTCTGAGATCGGTCAGCAGGCATGTCCACTTACATTACAGCTGACGGGCTCTCACTAAGCCTGACTGGAGCGTGTAAGAAAACTGAGGTTCTGTGGTGGGAGACCTGCATGACAACATATGCCACTCTAACAGAGGATGAGGAAGGAAGAAGCAGCAGATGCGGTTGATGGGGCGGCTGATGTTTGTTGAGGTCCGCATTTTATCGCAGTGAGATTGCCAGAGTAACGCATGTTAATTGTGCATGTGAAGGTTCGTGCATGTGAAGGTTCATGCATGTAGTAGTCAAATTATTGCATTTTTTCCCTCTACTGAGTTTTTTTATCACAAAGTTTGCAGATAACGTGAGTGGTCTCATCCCTTGCGGTCTCAAAAAAGGTCCAGGCTAAGCAACCCTTGCCGTCTCTGTGATTTGCAGACCCGCAACCGCTGCTGGTCACAGCCACAGTTGTGGCTTGGGATGCAGTGCTCATCACTCAATATGTAACCCCCTCATCTTCCTCCACCTCCTCACATGAGCTACTCAGCTGCATACCTCTGGGTTCACACCAAGTGCGATCTACAACCTCATCATTATCCAATGTGTTATCCCATTCCTCGCCCTGACAGTCACCCGCCTTCTATTCTTTCCCTGACAGCACAGTAAGGTCCACGTAGCCCTCAGGTATCTGAGTGTCTTCAGGATCACCTTCTCCCACCCAGGGGTTAATGTTTGGGAATGATGGTCAGGAAGCTGTTTGCACCCAACTTTTTTTTTCCCTGTATGGAGAACAGTATTTACCCCAAAGAAGTTTAAGTTTCAGATGTAGTTTGCTTTCTATACTAATTTTGAGTTCATCATGTCTGTGTACCCCTGTGTGTTGAACAATATCTGCACCAAAGAATTAAAAGATGAAATGTAACTTGTTTTATTTTCCACTGTAGAAAGAAAACAAATTTCTATTTTACCATGTGTACCCTGTGAGAACAATATCTACACCAAGGACTTAATTTTAATAGAGCATAACTATTATAATGTTGACCAACACCTATTCCACTACAGCCAGCCCAGTAGATATAGACTAAATAAGGAGAGTTCACATTTCACTAAATTAGGGCCTAACACCATCAAAGTGGCATCACTTTCACCAAAGTAGAAGTAATTTAATGGAGACAAAAACCTCTCCCACTACAGCCAACTCTGCATATGAAGAGACCCAATCAGGATTCTCCACATTTCCAACAATTAGTGGCAGACACCAGCTAATTGGCATCAATTTCACTACAGTAGAAATTGTAGAATTAGGAACGACACCTCTTCCAACACAGCCAACCTAGGAGATGGACACCTAACCAGAAGTGTTCACTAGTGATGAGCGAGTGTATTCGTTGCTTCGCTATTCGCACGGATAGTACGGTATTTGGGTTACTCGTTATTCTGCGAGTATTAGTGAACTCGTCTCGCTATATTCAGATGTCCCGCCCTGCAGTTTTGGCGCCTTCTTTGCAGCCACTAAAAATGCTGGGCTTCTTAACCAATCACAGTAATGCCGAAGACATCTTGGTTGTGGCATTACTGTGATTGGCTGGCTGCCCAGCGTCATAGGGTCTATTTAAGCCCTGCTGCCGCCATTTTGTGCATATTGCATCTGGAGCCTGCATTGTAATAGCCTAGGGAGAGATCGCTGAGCTGCTAGGGAGAGTGTTTAGGCCTCTTGATAAAACAAAAGCCCTTTTAAGGGCTACCTGCAGTGTATACTAGTTCTGTGTTTAAAAGAGCAGCTCACTAGCTCCATAATACCACAAAATATAGCTCTTTTCAGAGCTAGACACACACAAAAAAGTCAGAGTACAGGGAGAGAGAGATTGTGTATTAGGTAGGGAGTGTATTAGGTAGTGTTCTTCCAGTGTCCATCTTAAAACAGCTCTTCAAAGAAAAAACCTGGGAGTCTGAACTGAAACGTAAATTGATGTGCATGCAAAATGTAAATGCATGTTCACATAAGGCCACTAGACAGAGAAAAACCAAAAACAAGCAAAATACACAAATAACTGGAAGTAAATGGATAAATCGCACATTGCAAAAATAATGACAAATAATAAAGGGTATTTAGTTAACATAATTTTGATCAAAATAATGTAAAAGCCTTCCCACCACATCACGGTAACCCTTATGGGACAGTCCTAACTCTAATATTAAAACCTTACCATTTGTCAGTGACATACATATGGATAAGGGCAGAGAGACTGAACCCGTAGTAGAAGCATAGACCTGAAAGGCAGAATGAACCTTTCAGCTCATCAAAGGGCGGCCACACCCTTAAATGCACTAAAGCACACTAAACTGCAAAGAAAAAACCTGGGAGTCTGAACTGAAACATAAATTGATGTGCATGCAAAATGTAAATGCATGTTCAAATAAGGCCACTAGACAGAGAAAAAACAAAAACAAGAAAAATACCAAAATAACTGGAAGTAAATGGATAAATCGCACAGTGCAAAAATAATGATAAACAATAAAGGGGATTTAGTTAACATAATTTTGATCAAAATAATGTAAAACCAATCCCACCACGTCACGGTAACCCTTATGGGACAGTCCTAACTCTAATATTAAAACCTTACCATTTGTCAAGTGACATACATATGAATAAGGGCAGAGAGACTGAACCCGTAGCAGAAGCATAGACCTGAAAGGCAGAATGAACCTTTCAGCTCAGACAAAGGGCAGCTACACCTCTTGACAGAGGCAAAGCAATAGTTTTCAAGCTCACACAGAAGTAGCATTTTGTGCTGACTTTTTTTTTTTTTAGCAACCGTCTATTTTCCCTGTTGTGTTAGGGGTCAGAGCCTGGATTCTCCAGTCCACATTAGTCCACTTAAAAGGCCATACGCAAAGCAGTAGTACAAACATTTCCTACTGCCTGCTACAAAGCACGCACCAGGCCATTTTAACCACTATTTTGGGGTGTCAGCCTGGCTTCTGTCCATGTTAGTCCACTTAAAAAATCATTGAGTGTCCTGCACAAAGTAGTAGTCCAAACATTTCCTACTGCCTGCTACAAAGCACGCACCAGCCCATTTTAACCACTATTTTAAGGTATCAGCCTGCCTTCTGTCCATATTAGTTCACTTAAACAATCATTGAGTGCCCTGCACAAAGCAGTAGTCCAAACCTTTCCTACAGCCTGCTACAAAGCACACACCAGCCAATTTTAACCACTATTTTGGGGTGTCAGCCTGCCTTCTGTCCATATTAGTCCACTTAAAAAATCATTGAGTGCCCTGCACAAAGCAGTAGTCCAAATATTTCCTACTACCTGCTGCAAAGCACGCACCAGCCCATTTTAACCACTATTTTATGGTGTCAACTTGCCTTCTGTCCTTATTAGTCAACTTAAAAAATCATTGATTGCCATGCACAAAGCAGTAGTCCAAACTTTTCCTACTGCCTGCTACAAAGCACGCACCAGCCCATTTTAACCACTATTTTGGGGTGTCAGTCTGTCTTCTGTTCATATTAGTCCACTTGAAAAATAAGTGAGTGCCCTGCACAAAGCAGTAGTACAGACATTTCCTAGCGCCTGCTACAAAGCACACACCAGGCTATTTTAACCACTATTTTAAGGTGTCAGCCTGCCGTCGGTCCATATTAGTCCACTTAAAAAATCATTGAGTGCTCTGCACAAAGCAGTAGTCCAAACATTTCCTACTGCCTGCTACAAAGCACGCACCAGCCCATTTTAACCACTATTTTGGAGTGTCAGCCTGCCTTCTCTCCATCTTAGTCCACTTAAAAAATCATTGAGTGCCCCGCACAAAGCAGTAGTGCAAACAATTCCTACTGCCTGCTATAAAGCACTCACCAGGCTATTTAAATCATTATTTGGGGGTTTCAGCCTGCCTTCTGTCCATATTAGTCCACTTAAAAAAGCGTTTTGTGCCCTGCACAAAGCAGTAGTCCAAACATTTCCTACTGCCTGCTACAAAGCACGCACCAGCCCATTTTAACCACTATTTTGGGGTGTCAGTCTGTCTTCTGTTCATATTAGTCCACTTGAAAAATCAGGGAGTGCCCTGCACAAAGCAGTAGTACAGACATTTCCTAGCGCCTGCTACAAAGCACACACAAGGCCAGTTTAACCACTATTTTGGGGTGTCAGCCTGCCTTCTGTCCATATTAGTCCACTTAAAGAATCATTGAGTGCCCTGCACAAAGCAGTGGTACAAATATTTCCTACTGCCTGCTACAAAGCATGCACCAGCTCATTTTAATCACTATTTTGGGGTGTCAGCCTGCTTTCTGTCCATATTAGTCCACTTTTAAAATTATTGAGTGCCATGCACAGAGCAGTGGTCCAAACATTTCCTACTGCCTGCAACAAAGCGCACCAGCCCATTTCAACCACTATTTTGGGGTTTCAGCCTGCCTTCTGTCCATATTAGTCCACTTGAAAAATCATTGAGTGCCCTGCACAAAGCAGTAGTCCAAACGTTTCCTGCTGCCTGCTACAAAGCACACACCAGCCCATTTTAACCACTATTTTGGGGTGTCAGTCTAGTCCACTTGAAAAATCATTGAGTGCTCTGCACAAAACAGTAGTACAAATATTTCCCACTGCCTGCTGCAAAGCACGCACCAGCCCATTTTAACCACTATTTTGGGGTGTCAGTCTGCCTTCTGTCCACATGAGTCTACTTAAAAAATCATTGAGTGCCCTGCACAAAGCAGTAGTCCAAACATTTCCTACTGCTTGCTACAAAGCACGCACCAGGCCATTTTAACCACTGTTTAGGGGTGTCAGCCTTCCTTCTGTCCATATTAGTCCACTTAAAAAAATCATTGAGTGCTCTGCATAAAGCAGTAGTGCAAACATTTCCTACTGACTGCTGCAAAGCACGCACAACCCCATTTTAACCAATATTTTAAGGTGTAAGCCTGCCTTCTGTCCATATTAGTCCACTTAAAAAATCATTGAGTGCCCTGCACAAAGCAGTAGTCCAAACATTTCCTACTGCCTGCTACAAAGCATGCACTAGCCCATTTTAAACACTATTTTGGCTGTGAGAACTAGCTTGGCTTGTGCTATCAACATCTGAAAATCTGTAAACAAAACCCAAAATGCCAAAAAAATCTGTTGTTAAGGAACGTGGACATGAAAGTGGTGTCAGTCTGTGTCCGGTCAAAAAAAACTTGTTGCATCCACTATGTTCCTTGGAAAATTGCCCGGTCGGGAACATAAACATGTGCAGAAGCCAGAAGAGCGAGAGCAGATTCTGTCTTTGATAGCAGACAAGGCCTCTATGCATTTGTCAAGCAGCAATAAATCTTCCACGACCACACAGTCTACTGTGGCCCATCCAATCCTGAAGCTTGTACTCCTTCATCCCGCCATTATCAGTCACAAGAGACATATGACCCCAAGCTTGGCCACTCTGAGGATCTGTTTGGTGCGTATCCTTTGGTTGGCTCTGGCCTATCACCGTGCAGCAGTGAAGAGGGACAAGAGGAGGTGGCGTGCGTTGATGCTCAAGTATTTGAGGACCTACGGCTAGAAGAAAGTCACTTGGCGGAACATCATTTACTGTCTCCAGAGGTGGAGGCTGATGATGATGAGACACAGTTGCCATCAGGAGGATGAGATGGAAGACTAGGTGGTCGATGATGAGTCCACTGATCTGACCTGGAACGTTGGCATGCATAGCTATGATAGCAACACGGAGGACGATGGATATGTAGCACCAACACAAGTACCAAGAGGTTGTGGTTTGACTAGAGTGAGAACTGGGTCAACTGTTCTCAAGAGCACCCCCTCTGTGTGCCAAGTCAGGGCAAGGGGGCATTCAGCTGCTGTGTGGAATTGTTTTTCTTAAAGTCCTTCAGAGAAAAAACATTCTAGTCTGTAGCATCTGCCATACCAAGTTGAGCAGAGGCCAGGGCAAAGGCAACCTAAGCACCATCAGTATGCAAAACTACATGGCAGTCAAGCACCCCAGTAGGTGGGCGGAACACCAGGGTACCAAATCTGAGTCTGCGGGTCAAACCAATGCCATGTTGCCTGGGCTATGTCATTCAGAATCTGCTGCTCAGGAAACAGGCACTCATACCTTCTGCCCACAAGCCGCGGTTGCTCACACACAACAAACAATAACCACATCCACTTCCTTGTTCCAGCAAACCATCCAATTGTCCGTGCCTGAGAGCTTGGAAAGAAAGCGTAATTACCCAGCAACAAACCCACAGGCACAAATACTAAACTCGCAGATTGCCAAATTACTAGCTGTGGAGATGTTGCCGTTTAGGCTTGAGGAAATACAGTCTTTCTGTGATCTCTTGGCTGTGGCTGCCCCATGATACAGTGTTCCAAGCCGCCACTATTTTGCCCGGTGTGCCGTCCCTGCGTTACACAAGCACATGTTAAACAATCTGAACCGTGCTCTCACCAACGCTGTAACCGGGAAGGTCCACCTAACAACAGACACCTGGACAAGTTGTTGTGGACAGGGATGATATATTTATGTCACGGCACACTGGGTGAACCTGGTGGAGGGTGGGACAAAGGCGCAAACAGGAACATCACACATCCTACCCACGCCAAGAATAGCCGGCCCAACTTCTGTCAGGTTTCTGCCTCTTCATTTTACAGTTCCTCTTTCCCCTCCTCCTGCTTCTCATTCTCTGCTGAATTACCCCCCTATCACTGCCAAGCTGGTACCTGTGCAGCAGCGCATCGGCAAAGCGGCAACACGCTCTGCTGAAGCTGATCTGTCTAGGTCAGAAAGCACACACTACAGCAGAGCTGTGGCAATCTTTAAAACAAAAGACCAATCAGTGGCTCTCCCAGCTGCACCTCCAACCCGGTCTGGTCATCTGCGATAATGGGCGTAACCTGGTGGTGGCTTTAAAGGTTGGCAAGCTGGCTCACATGCTGAACCTAGTTGTTCAGAAATTTCTGAAAACTTACCGTGACTTGCCGTACCTACTTGAAAGGTGCGCCATATTAGCGCCCATTTCCGCCATTCCTCTACCACTTTTTCTGTTCTTACAGCATAGCAAAAGCGCTTGAAGTGAGTCACCGACTGATTTGCGACCTGTTGGATTAGTGAACAGCAAAGGGCAGTAGCTGAATACCAGCTTCAGCATGCCCGTCATACTGAGAGTCAGCCACCACACATAGCAACTGTCGAGTGGGTGTGGATCACTGACATTTGTGAGGTTCTTGAAAACTTTGAGTACTGCACCAACCTCATGAGCGGTGATCAGGCTATTATCAGTGTAACCATCTGCTGCTGTGTCTCTTGAAGCAATCACTGCATAATCTTAAAGAGGAAGCTTTCAGTGCCCAGCATGTTGGTATGGAGCCAGATTTCCCAATGGGTGTTGCTACCCAGCCAATATTCTGAGGCAACAATGGGTGAAGAGGGGGGTGATAAGGAGGATGAGGAGGGAGAGGACTTGTTTTTCTGTGCTACTGAGGAAACTCCTGATGCTACAGAGGGGACACCCAACCCAAGCTTCATGTCTGTCCAGGCTGGTTCGGCTGGAGAGAAGGACAAGGAGGTGGAGGAGGAGGCGAGTCAGTGTGAGGAGAGGATGGGTACTTTTTCTACTTTTGGGGACACAGAACATTTGTCTTTTTTGCAGCTTGGCCCACATGGCACAGTTAATGTTTAGGTGTCTGTGGCAAGACAATCGCATGATACACATTTTATCCAACAACCTATACTGGTTGGCCACCTTTCTCAATCCACGGTACAAGGAGAAATTTCCTTGTCTGCTTTTGGAGTCAACAAAGAGTTTTACAATTGCATTGTTCAAAAAGGCCACTGTAGATCAGTTGCTGAAAACATCACCCTCAGACAATGCTAGTGGCAGAGGTACCGGCTGTTTTCAACACCAAGGGATAATGGGGAGAGACACGAACACCAGCTCCAAAAGAGGTGGGGGGGGATGTGCACGAATTGGGCAATTTTCAATAAACTAGCACAACAGCAAGGATTATCTGTGCCTGTAACAATGCCAAGGAGGGATAATTTGCAGAAAATGGTCAAGGGGTACTTAAGTGATCATACGTGCGTCATTTCTGACGCTTCAGTTCCCTTTAATTATTGGGTGTCAAAGCTGAACACTTGGCCCGACCTCTTTTTATATGCTTTGGAGGTGTTGGCCTGACCAGCTGCTAGTGTGGTGTCTGAGCGTGTTTTCAGTTCTGTTGGGTCAGTCATCACTAATAGGCGCACACGCCTCTCCACGGAAAATACAGATAGACTTACTCTGATTAAATTCAACAAGGACTGGATTTCTCCACAGTTTGTAATCCCTTCAGATGACAGCAAGCCAACCTAAATTCACCAAAAATGCAGATTCATGCTACTGCTGTTAACGTCACCCCCTTCCCATAAAAACCGGTTTCCTTCCATTGTCAACCATGACTCAGCCCATAGGACTAATTTTTAGAAGCCCTATGCACATTGTGCAGTGGACAAACTAGGACAGTATTCCTATTCCAGCCTAACTACTATTTATGATTGGAGGCCCTTGGGATGGTGGCTACCTACATCAACCATAACTCAGCCCATAGGGCTCATTTTTACAAACCCTATGTACAATGTGCAGTGGACAAACCAGGACAGTATTCCTACTCCAGCCTAACTACTATTTGTGATTGGAGGCCCTTGGGATGGTGGCTACCTACGTCAACAATGACTCAGCCCATAGGGCTAATTTTTACAAACCCTATGCATATTGTGCAGTGGACAAACTTGGACAGTATTCCTACTCCAGCCTAACTACTATTTGCGATTGGAGGCCCTTGGGATGGTGGCTACCTACGTCAACCATGACTCAGCCCATAGGGCTCATTTTTTCAAACCCTATGCACATTGTGCAGTGGACAAACTTGTGTAGTGGACATATTTGGACAGTATTCCTACTCCAGCCTAACTCCTATTTGTGATTGGAGGCCCTTGGGATGGTGGCTACCTACGTCAACCATGACTCAGCCCATAGGGCTCATTTTTACAAACCCTATGCACATTGTGCAGTGGACAAATCTGGAATGTACAGTGGTCCTACCAAACTAATATTTGTCATTGGAGGCCCTTGTCACAGGTTGTGACTGAGATAGGGGATACTTATTCAATAGAAATGTACTGTCAGTCACCCTATTTGGCAAAAAACATGCCTGGCTTGTGCCACTTTGTGACTGAGATAGGGGATACATATTCAATAGAAATTTACACTGACTGTTGATGACCGGCTGATGACCCTCTGAAAAGTTGAATTGAGGGACACAACTACTACAATACTCCATCGTAGATAATGTTTGACAAGGGTTGCCCTTGTCATGGAATCTCCCTGCACCTATGACAAAGCCCCCACGAGAAATTTTTTGGGAATACGATGCATATTCTGCACTGGACCAAGTAGTACAGTATCAAGAATCTTCTCTTCTTATATAATCTGGGGAATCTCTGAGCCATTTGGAGAAGCTTCTCCAACCTGTCCTGGAGGGGGCACAATATATCCTTTGTCCTTTGACTTGCACAAGTGATATAGTTGAGCTTATTATCCGGTTGACTAGTGCAGCTTTATTTTTCTGGTTCACAGAGTTCAGCCATACCTGAGGATCGCAGGCTGCACTCACTCACTGCTACCTTCTAGTTCTCCCGGTTTCTTGGCCTTTTTCTCTATGGTCTCTGCCCTTAAATGAGTTAAATAATAGAGTGAGGGCCCTACAATATGAATAAGTGAGGGCACTCTCAAATGTATTGTACACAAGAAGGACATCCAAAATCTCTAGAGAAGAGCACTTCAAAATGTGTGTTACAGGGCCACACAAGGGCTCTCACAAAACTCAGCTTTCCTGCCTACTGCAGGGCCTCTGAACATTTTAATTTAGGGCCACAGTATCACATGGTGGTGGAGGAGGAAGAGGAGGGTCAAGCCCAACGCTACAAAGGGCACATTGTAAACTGCTATTGAATATGTATTCCTGTTAGAACTCTCCTGTTAGGTTTTTTCTATCTTGCTGGTCACATGACCTTTTTTGCCTATTTAATCCTGCTCCGCCCTCCTGGCCTTGCTGGACTTCATTGTAATTTCTACTCTTAAGTTAGCCTGGTGCTTAGTTACCTTTCTCAGTCAGTTTAGCTAGGTCTTCGGACCTTTATGTTCTATGTTGTGTGTTTGTCTTTTACTGCTACAATTTCTGCTAGGAGGTGTCCAACTTTATCCCAGTCCCTAGTTCTTGTAGGGATCCCTCCCTTGCATCTCTAGGTCTTCGTACAGACTAGCCGAGGACTTTAGCGGGTCTGATCGCAGGATCAGGTTCCCCGTTACATCGTAGGGATCTAGCTTAGTTCTATTGTAGGGACAGATCTCCTTTCTTTCCTTAGTGCTTGTAGCAGATCACAACAGTTCCACTATCTGAGTGTCAATGATGGTGGGACCGCACAAAATGTGTAAGTAACAGCTGTCCATCCAAAATGCATGTTAAAGAGCCACCTGAGGCCTCTCAGGTCAAACATCAACATACCTACTAGTACGTTCTAGCTGTGCTTGTAAAGTGCTGGGGAATAGCGAACTAAAAATGATATATGACAGAGGGACCTACAAAATGTATAAGTCAGGGCCATCCCAATTGTAAAATACGAAAAAAGCCACAACAGTATGTGTGAACAAAGGCTAAAAGGGATATTTTTTGGGTTTCTCTGTTTATTTAGTCTTATATACAAGTGATTGTGCAGGAAAAACTGTTTCTTAACCTTTTTGTCCTGTTAAATGCAATTTAGGTTAGGCTTGGTAGAAGTGATGAGCGAGCACTAAAATGCTCGGGTACTCGTTGCTTGGGTCGAGCAAATTGGAATACTCGGGTGCTCGATCCGAGCAATGAGCCCAATGTAAGTCAATGGGAAACACGAGCATTTTTCAGGCTTCTCCCCCCTGTGGTCTGCAGAGGGCCTAAAAATTGCCCAAATCGAAGGGAACAGTGCTCAAATGACATGGGAACAGCATGGGGAAGACCCCTGGAAGCATTTCTGACTCCCAGGTCACTGCCGTCAAGAATGTTGTCAGAGTATTACGCCACTTTTACGGACTCACAATAAAACATACAAAAACAAAACCAAAACGGATTTTCCTGGGAAATATATTAAGGAACATCCTTTCCAGGGTAATGACTTGTATATAAGGCAAAATAAATAACCAAAACCAAAAATACTCCTCCACACCTTGGGCTATGTTCACACGTAGCATTTCTGATGTTTTTTTGCACTTTTGCATTGCTTTCAACTAAGACAAATGCATTCACTGGGAAATGTCATTTTAATATTTTACAACCTTATCTGGCCATGTGGTGTGTGACACATCATCAGACACATGCATACTTTGCTGAAAAGACATTGGAACAACATGGGGAAGACCTCTGGATGCATTTCTAACTCCCAGGTCATTGCCTAAAAGCGTGCCCATCATAAGTGATCTTTGGCACATGCGAAGATGACTCCCGCCATGCACCTGTCTTTGCAGACTTGCAACAATCACCATCCTCGTCCTTGTCGCAGTGCAGCGTTCAGTTTTCCCTACCCCATTCCTTGGAATGCAAGCGCAAGTAAGCAGCCAGCCACCCACCCACCCACAGGCTGCCATACTATACTGCCAAATTTTTGACAGCTGCATGCACTTGAAATGTGGCCTTTTAGGCTCGTGGAGGCGGAAGCTTTTCATAACCTCATGCCGGCGGCGGCCGGGTGTCCATACTTGGTCCCCATCCGCCAGTATTTCTCCCTGTATCGTCTCCACCTTCCACAATCACGGGTCCCACAACATTACCCGTGCCCTCCCCAGTGCCCTTACTGGGAAGGACCGCCTAACCACAAACACGTGGACGGAGCCAGTCCACAGCTTTTTTTGCTGACAGTTGTACTTAGATCAGTGAAAGGATTGGCATAGAGGGAAACCGTATCTACCGTTGGTGTGATTTCTCCCAGAAAGTCCTCTAATGCAGCTTGTTGCAGAAGCAATGGCAGCCCATCCAACATCAACTCGCACTTGTCGGTGGTGCTTTGACACACAAACATCTTTCTTTGCGCATTTAATTTCTGGAATACAGAGTTGGACAATGGCCTAATCTGCAATGTGGTTTAAGAAATAACATGCATAAGCATGTCTGATCCAAATTATAAAAGCAGCCATAGAGTGTCCAGGAACCTTCCCCCACATTTTTCTTAGCCAGGGCTGCTTCTCGGCAGGGTTGGATTGGCCCACCAGAGAACCGGAGACTCCTCCGGTGGGCCCTGGCTTCTCCTTCAAGAGAGTTCATAGTGCCGAGGTGAGGCCATGATGATGATAGAGGCCACCATCTGCTTAGTTTTCTGTTACTTGGAATGCATGCGCAAGTATGCAGCCAGCCACCCACCCACCCTCCCACAGGCCGCAACACTAAACTGACAGGTTTCTGGGCAGCTGCTTGCACTTGAAATATGGCCTTTTAGGCTCATGGAGGCGGAAGCTTTTCACAACCTCATGCCAGTGGAGGCCGGGTGTTCATACTCGGTCCCCAGCCGTCACTGTTTCGCCCGGTGCATTTAGCTCGGTGAAAGGACTGGCATAGAGAGAAACCGTATCTACTCTGAGTGTCATTTCTCCGTCACCAGGTTCCGCCTATTGTCACACACGACCATGCCTGGCTGTCTGCTCAGCGGTGAAAGCCACAGATCAGGCTGCTGTGTTACAGCTTTCAACAACTCTGCAGTGCTGGGCGGTTTGTCAATTAAGCATTAAGCATGTTATCTTCAGCACAGCCTGTTGCCGCTTGGCCAAGGCAGTGCTGCAGTGCTGTCAGCTTGTGACTGATGTAGTCATTTCGGAGATGGAGGAGGAGGTGCAGGAGCTGAACAATGTGATTACATTGAAGTTAAATTGGAGACACTGTTTATATACTAAAGAAAGATCCTATTGTTTTGTTTTTTTTACGTTATTTTTTAAAACAAATGCTTTCACCGGGAAATGTCATTACAACCTTATCTGGCAATGTGGTGTGTGACACATCATCAGACACATCCTGTTTTATATCTGATGGAGGGACTATGAGAGTCATAAAGCCTGTTTTTATAGGGCCATCAGACGGCCGTTACTATTTTTAAAAGGCCAGCAGCCGGCCCTCGCTAAAGTTAGAGAGCCATCAGCCAGCTATGCTTTGTTGTTCCCATTACTAAAAAGTGGGTCTCTTATACTGTTATTGCGCATCCAGTGACTTCAATGGCTGCCAAAAATTTGGACGTAACCCAATACCCCTTTGAAGAGACATAGAGGAGAGTCTCAGTAAAAAAAATGTTCCCATTATAAAGGAGCAGGTCTCCTATAGAAGTAATGCCCATGCTGTGACTGCAAGGGCTGCCAAAATTTGGGAAAAACCCCACTAAGAATTTTAAAGACACATAGAGCAGGGCCACAGTAACGACAAATTCCCATAAGAAAGGAGAGAGTCTGCTATACAGTTATAGGGCATGAAGTGAGTCCAAAGGCTGAACAATTTTAGGAAAAAATCCCCTAAGAATTTAAAGACACATAGAGCAGGGCCACGGTAATTACAAATTCCGATTAGAATGGAGAGCGTCTGCTATTCAGTTATAGGGTATGCAGTGAGTCCAAAGGCTGCCCAATTTTAGGAAAAATCCCACTAAGAATTTAAAGACACACAGAGCAGGGCAACAGTAACAAGTACGGCATTTTCCCATTAGAAAGGAGAGGGTCTTCTATACAGTTATAGGGTATGCAGTGATTCCAATGGCTGACTAATTTTAGGAAAAGCCCCACTAAGAATTTAAAGACACATAGAGCAGGGCCACAGTAGCAAGTACGACATGTTCCTATTAGAAAAGAGAGGGTCTGCTATACAATTATAGGGTATGCAGTGAGTCCAACGGCTGACCAATTTTAGGAAAAATCCCACTATGAATTTAAAGACACATAGAGCAGGGCCACAGTAATGACAAATTCCCATTAGAAAGGAGAGAGTCTGCTATACAGTTATAGGGTATGCAGTGAGTCCAACAGATGACTAATTTTAGGAAAAGCCCCACTAAGAATTTAAAGACACATAGAGCAGGGCCACAGTAACAGTACGACATGTTCCCATTAGAAAAGAGAGGGTCTGCTATACAATTATAGGGTATGCAGAGAGTCCAACGGCTGACAAATTTTAGGAAAAACCCCACTAAGAATTTAAAGACACATAGAGCAGGGCCACAGTAATGATAAATTCCCATTAGAAAGGAGAGAGTCTGCTATACAGTTATAGGGTATGCAGTGAGTCCAACGGCTGACCAATTTTAGGAAAAACCCTGCTAAGAATTTAAAGACACATAGACAAGGCCACAGTAACGACAAATTCCCATTAGAAAGGAGAGAGTCTCCCATAGTGTTGGCCTATGCAGTGAATGCAAGGGCTGCCAAAAATTTTGAGGCACTTCAATGCCCCTTGGAAGAGACGTGGAGGAGGGCATCATAAAAAAATGTTCCCATTAGAAAGGAGCGGGCCTCCTATACTTGTAATGCCCATGCACTAAGTGTATGGGCTGACAAATATTTACCCCTGGGGGTATACATGAACATACCGTATAACATTTTTTTTTTACGGGCATCATAAACACCCTTTAAAAAAATTATGTGGGTGTTGCATCATGGACCACGGTCACCCTGGTGACATTGTGATGGAGGATGATTATGAGGAGAAGGAGGAGGACAAGAGCAAACATCCAAAATCAGGAAGCGTATACCCATGTGTGGGTGTGAAGAGGGGCATGGTAATACACCTCCCAAAAAAAGACACTGGATTTGAGTTTATGTTACGCTGCTATCATTCGGTGGTGTTGAAAAGACTGGCCCAATCCAGCCCTTGTTGATTTTTATAAGAGTCAGCCTGTCAGCATTTTCAGTTAACAGGCGGATGCGCTTATCAGCTATAATTCCACCAGCAGCACTAAAAACCCGCTCTAATAAAACGCTGGCGGCAGGGCAGGCCAGGACCTCCAAGACATAGAGAGCCAGTTCATTCCACATATCCAGCTTGGATACCCAATAATTATAAGGTGCAGAGGAATCACGGAGGACGTTGGTACGGTCGACAAGGTACTCCCTCAGCATCTTCCAAAACTTTGCACTCCTTGTGAGACTACCCCGTGCCTCAGGGCCTGTGCGATGGGAGGGTCTGAGAAAACTCTCCCAGTACTTTGACAGCGTTCCCCTGCCTCTGCTGGATTGGAGTTGTGTCTCTCTCGCCTGTACTCCTTGGTTGTCCAACGAAGTGTGCCCTCTGCCGCCAGCGTTTTCAGATGGGAATTTTTTTAATAGTTCGGCAACAAGGGTCTTCTGGTACAGCGCCATTTTTGTAGACCTGTCTGCCTCAGGAATAAGAGATATAAAGTTCTCCTTGTAGCGTGGGTCTAGAAGTGTCACCAACCAGTAATGACTGGCACCCAAAATTTTGAGAACGCGAGGGGCATGGGAAAGGCAGAGTAACATAAACTCAGCCATGCGTGCCAGACTCCTAACAGGCAAGACTTCCGTGTCCTCACCAAGAGGATGACTGACCATGATCTCCTCCACCTCTCTGTCCTCTGGCCATCCACTCTGAACAGACGGTATGACAGCTGTGCAGGTAGTGCATGAAACTAGCTCCTGGCCTTCCTCCTCCTCTTCCTTATTGTCACTCAATCCACGTTGGGATGAGATGAGGCTTCGCTCTGTGTAATCACCCTGTATGGTTCTTTGCTCCATCTCATCGTGCTCCGCCTGCAATGCCTCCTCTGTGATTGTGAGCAGAGAGTGTGTCAGAAGACAGAGAAGCGGGATGGTGATGCTAATTATGGCGTCATCGCCACTCACCATCTTGGTGGAGTCCTAAAAGTTTTGGAGGATGGTACATATCTGACATCCATGTCCACTCCTGAGGTCTTATGTGTGGAGTCTGAACTGAATACCGACGGCCTTGTTGATGCTGGTACTCAACAACTGCCCTCTTCTGTTCACAAATCCTTCCCAACATCTGCAGCGTAGATTTCCAATGCATGGGGACATCACACACCAGTCTGTGAGCCGGAAGCTGCAAATGCTGCTGAAACACGGCAAGGGCGGCGGAAGCTGTAGCTGACTTTCTAAAATGGGCACATAGGCGGCGTACTTTAACAAGCAGATCCGGCAGCTCCTGATAGGATTTGAGAAACCGCTGAACCATGAGGTTAAGCTCATGGGCCAGGCATGGTACGTGTGTTAGCTCTCCTCGCCTCAGAGCCACCACCAGGCTCCGGCCATTGTCACACTCGACCATGCCTGGCTGTAGGTTCAGCGATGTGAGCCACAGATCCCGCTGCTCTTTCAGAGCTGTCTACAACTCTTCAGCATTGTGCGGTTTGTCACCTAACCATATTAGCTTCAGTACAGCCTGTTGCCACTTGGCCGAGGCAGTGCTGCAGTGCTTCCAGCTTGTGACTGATGTGGTCATTTCGGAGATGGAGGCTGAAGAGGAGGAGAAGGCAGAGGAGGATGAGGTGCAGGAGCTGTAGACCGTGGGGGCAACCCTGATTGACCTAGGGCCCGCAATCCTTGTTCCGTCACAAGGTCTGACAGGGTCACGGCTTCCACTATGTTAACCCAGTGTGCCGTCAACGAGATGTACCATCCCTGCCAACAAGCACTTGTCCATGTGTCCATGGTTAGGTGGACTTTCCTGGTAACTTCGTTGTTGAGGGCACGGCTAATGTTTTGGGACACGCGCTTGTGTAATGCAGGGACGGCACACCGGGAGAAATAGTGGCGGCTGGGGACTGAGTACCGAGGGACGGCCGCCGCCATCAGAGTGCGGAATGCTTTAGTCTCCACGAGCCTAAAAGGCAACATTTCGAGCGCAAGCAACTGATGCTGCTACTTGAGAGTGCGCAATGACAGGTGCAGGGCAGGAGGCATCTTCGCATGCACCATGGACAGGGGATTGGCTTGCATTCACAACAGCGGAAGAAGCAGTGGTGCCTCCTGCAGACACTGTTCCTGGACCCTGGGGTTTGGCCCACAAAGTCGGGTGCTTTGCTGCCATGTGCCTGATCATGCTGGTGGTGGTCAGGTTGGTCGTTTTTCCACCCCTGCTGATGATGGCCTGGCAGGTGGTGCAAATTGCCTTTTTGGGGTTATTGGTAGAGTCTTTAAAAAACAATAAGACTCGGGAAGACCTAACAGTTGTACTGGCAACTTCCTTTGTGTTGGTGTTACGGGGAACGGTTGCCTGCCTTCTGTCTGCAGCCACCACACTGCTTCTTCCTGCCTGTTGGGGTGCTCTGCCTCCCTCCCCCTGTGTGCTGCTGTCCTCGCTCTGTATGTCCTACTGCCAGTTTGGGTCAGTTACTATATCATCCACCACCTCGTCTTCCACTTCCGCCTGGTCCTCCTCCTGACTTTCTGGCAATTGTGTCTCATCATCGTCCACCTCTTGTGACACTTTCCCACCATCGCCTTCATGTTACAGTGACTCAAATATTTGGGCAACGCTTCAAGTGAACCGGGCGAGAGGCCAGAATCTATAAATGGAAAAGTGAACAGCTCTTCAGTGTCCAAGTGTGGGATCAGTTGCCTCAGGGCATTCAGCATGATGGGAGGAAGGAGGATAAGGGTGAGGAATATGCGGTCCAGACTCACGGCTTCTGAGACTTGACCGTGTAGAAGACAGGGTGGTGGTTGTGGTGGTGGCTAAGTGACTGGAAGCATTATCCGCTATCCAACCAACAACCTTTTGACACTGCTCTGGGTTCAATAGTGGTGTGCTGCGGTCCCCTAGAAATTGGGACAGGAAGGTCAGGCGAGAAGATGTGGGTGTTTGTTGTGGCACAATTTGAGCTTGCCCACAACCTTGTCTTCATCCTCTGCATGCACCATTACAAACACATCCAGTTCCCCGTCCCTTGCCACGTACCTTGCCCATTTTTAATGGAGGACAGCATCTTTTACGCTCACTACAAATGACTGAGTTTGGAGCAAACTTTATGTGATCCATGTGATGGAGAAAACAGAGTTTTAAATACCTGGCCTGTAGGTAGCTAGTTTGAACAGCAAACTGGTGTGAATTGCTTCACTGACACACTAAAGGAAATTTTTAATGGAGGCCAGAAATGGCAGTATTTTCTGGCAACGTATATGTGATCTGTGTGACGGAGAAAACAGAGTTTTAAATACCTGGCCTGTAGGTAAGTAGTTTGAACAGCAAACTGCTGTGATTTGCTTCACTGACACACTAAAATAAATTTTTAATGGAGGCCAGAAATGGCAGTATTTTCTGACAACGTATATGTGATCTGTTTGAAGGAGAAAACACAGTTTTAAATAGCTGGATTTCTAGCACTGTAATATGGAAAGGACCTGGCTGTATTCTGCAGTGTCAACAAGCAAATGGCGCAGAAAAACAGTGTTCTCTGGATTGCTTTTTAAGCAAATAATGAGGATTAAGATTAGTGTTGAGCGAGCACTAAAATACTCGGGTGCTCGAAGCTCGGGCTGAGCTCGCCGTGATACTCGAGTGCTCGACCCAAGCAACAAGCCCGATGTTAGTCTATGGGAGACCCGAGCATTTTTGCGGCGGCACCCCCGGCAGTCTTTTAAAAGCCTAACAAGTGCCCAAAACGATAGTGACAGTGCTCAAATAACATGGGAACAGCATGGGGATTGCCCCAGGAAGCATTTCTGACCCCCAGGTCACTGCTGTCAACAAAGTGGTCAGAGGTATTAAGCCACTTGTAAGGGCTCACAATAAAACGTTTAAAAACGAAACTGAAACCGTTTTCCTGTGAAATATGTTAAGGAAGTTCCTTTCCAGGGTAAAGACTTGTGTATAAGGTAAAATAAATAACCCCCCCAAAAAATTCTCCTCCACACCTTGGGCTATGTTCACAAGTAGCATTTTTTATGCGATTTTGCACTTTTGTATTGCTTTCAACCGTGACAAATGCATTCACCGGGAAATGTCATTTTAACATTTTACAACCTTATCTGGCCATGTGCTGTGTGACACATGCATACAGTGCAGAAAAGACATGGGAACAGCATGGGGAAGACCCCTGGAAGTATCTCTGACACCCAGGTCACGGCCTAAAAGTGTGCCCATCAGAAGTCATCCTTGCCGCATCAGAAGATGCAGACTTGCAACTGTCCCAGTGCAAGTTCTTGTCCCAGGGCAGTGTTCAATTGTACCTCCCCCATTCCTTGCAATGCAAGCACAAATATGCAGCCAACCACCCACCCACGCATCCGCAGGCTGCAATAGTATACTGCTAGCTTGCACTTGAAATGGGGCCTTTTAGTTTGGAGGAGGCCGAAGCTGGCCACTACCTCATGGCTGCTTCGGCAGCGAGGTATCCATACTCAGTCCCCAGCCGCACCTATTTGTCCCAGTGTGCCTTATACCTAAGATTAAGCGCGCTTACCAAAACATTACCTGTGCCCTCCCCAGTGCATTTAGGGGGAAGGACAGCCTATTCCGCTGTAGTGTGTGCATGCCAAACCCCTGTTCATGGTACATGCGAAGATGCCTCCCACCCTGCACCTGTCGTTGCAGACTTGTAACTATCCGCGTTCAAGTTCTTGTCCCAGGGCAGTGTTCAATTGTACCTCTCCCATTCCTTACAATGCAAGCGCAAGTATGCAGCCTGCCACCCACCCACCCCCAGGCTGCAATACCATACTGCTTGCTTGCACTTGAAAATGGGCCTTTTAGGCATGTGGAGGCGGAATCTGGCCCCCACGTCATGGCTGCGTTGGTGGCCTGGTATCCATACTCAGTCCCCAGCCGCCCCGCGGCTGGGTGTCCACACACAGTCCTCAGCCGCCTGGGGGCAGCTGGGTGTCCATAAACGGTCCCCAGCCGCCCCTATTTCTCCTGTCAACTTCCCCCCACAGACTTTTCTTAGCCCGGCCTGCTTTAGGGCAGCATTGAGCGAGCCTCCTGAAGGTTACAACGTACATCAGTCCAAACTCTCTCCAAATCACCGGAAAAATTCTCCTCCTCCGGCACAGCCGACACCAATTTGGAGAACGAACCAAACGACGGATGTCTCCCAGTATAACAAAAAAAGCGGAGAACACCCAGCAGAAGAGGATGTATGGTTGTTAAGAGCAAATTCAGCAAGTGGCAGAAACTCAGACCACCCCTCCTGATTGTCTGCCACAAAACAACGCAAAAACTGCTCAACATCCTGGTTCTTTCTTTCTGTCTGTCCATTAGACTCAGGATGATACCCAGATGAAAATGACAAATGGACTCCCAACCTGTCTCAAAAAGCACGCCAAAAACGAGCCTCAAACTGAGGTCCCCTATCAGAAACAATGTGGGTGGGAACGCCATGGAGTCTGACAATTTCCTTGACAAAAGCCTTAGTGAGTGTCTTAGCGCAGGGTAGTTTAATGAACGGAACCAAGTGACACATCTTGCTAAAAAGGTCCACGACCACCCAGATGACAGTGAAACCCTCGGACACAGGAAGGTCAGTTATAAAATCCATTGCAAGATGCGTACAAGGTGCATTAGGAACCTTCAGAGGGCAAAGCAACCCCGCAGCAGGAGCATGAGAAGCCTTTGATCTAGCACACACAGTACATTGACGCACCCATTTAATGATTTCCTTCTGCCACCCAGGCCACCAAAAACTGCGATTTACCAGTCTCTTAGTCTCAGAAATTCCTGGATGACCTGCCAACCGAGACTCATGATACTCCACAAACAACTCTCTCCTAAAGGTTCTAGGTACAAACAACCTCCCATGGGGAGTGTTAGATGGGGCATCCTCCTGGGCTTTCAGAATCTCATCTTCCAAAACGGAGTCCAATGCTGCTATCACAACTCCTTCCTGTAAAATGCTCTCCTCCTCCTCGGTACCAACCATGGGAGAAAAGCTGCGAGATAAAGCATCAGCTTTAACATTCTTAGTACCCGGGATGTAAGTAACAAAAAAATTAAACCGCGAAAAAAACAGTGCCCACCTAGCCTGATGGGCATTCAAGCGCTTGGCAGCATCTAGATAGATCAGATTCTTATGATCAGTGAAAACCTGAATGGGAAATTTAGCACCTTCCAAGAAATGACGCCAATGTTCAAATGCGAGTTTGATAGCCAGCAATTCCCGATTACTAAGATCGTAATTAAGTTCGGTTTCAGAAATTTTTTTCGAAAAAAAAAGCACAGGGATGAACCCCATCCTTGTTCTCCTGAGACAAAACCGCACCGACCCCCACCGAAGAAGCATCAACCTCGACCAAAAAGGGCTTGGTCTCATCAGGCTGCATAAGGATAGGGGCAGAACTGAACCTCTCCTCGAGATACACAAAAGCTTCAATAGCCTCAGTAGTCCACTGGACCGTATTCGCTCCTTTCCTGGTGAGATCGGTCAGCGGCTTAACAATTATCGAAAAATTCTTAATAAATTTTCTGTAATAATTGGCAAAACCCAAAAATCTCTGTATCGATTTTAAACCAATAGGCCTAGGCCATTCTTGCACAGCCTGAACCTTCACCGGGTCCATCTCAAAGCCCTCGCTGGACATAATGTAGCCCAAAAAACTAATTCTCTGCACAGCGAACTCGCATTTCTCCAGCTTAGCAAAAAGTGAATTGTCACTTAATAACTGCAATACCTCACGTACGCTCTGCCAATGAGACTCCAGATCTGGCGAATAAATCAAAATGTCATCCAAATACACCACCACATTCTTACCAATCTAAGGTCTCAGGATGTCATTAATAAGGTTCTGAAAAAATGCTGGTGCATTGGTAAAACCAAAAGGCATAGCCAGATTCTCAAAATGACCCACCGGGGTGTTAAAAGCAGTCTTCCATTCATCACCCTGCTTCATTCGCAACAAATTGTATGCCCCCCGGAGAACCACTTGGCCCCCACTAACTGGTTAAACAAGTCAGGAATTAACGGCAGTGGGTAGGAATTGCGTACGGTAATTTTATTAATTTCGCGATAGTCCAGGCATGGACGTAAACCGCCGTCCTTTTTTTTTACAAAAAAATATCCAACAGCCACAGGTGACTTAGAAGGTCTAATGTGACCAGCAGCCAAGCTCGTTTGTATGTATTCCTCCAAGGCCTTTCTTTCAGGGATAGTAAGATTAAATAAGCGACTCTTGGGAAGAGTAGCTCCAGGAACAAACTCAATGGTGCAATCATAGTCCCTATGAGGAGGTAGAATTTGCGACTCCTCCTCTGAAAAAACCTTCCAAAAATCCTGAATAGGTACAGGTAATTCGCCTCTTTCCACAGCAGCAATGCGACCGTTACAACATTTATCATAACACTTAGGACTCAAAGATTTAATCTCATTAGTAGACCAGTAAATGATTGTGCAGGCAAACCTAAAACTACTGGAGAAGGTAAATTATTTAATACCACTAAATCCAAATTCTCTTGGTGAATACCATTAATAGTGAGGGGAAATTCAGCAACCTTGTGAGTAATACATTTCAAAGGAGTGTTATCAACAGCAACCACAGAAATAAGAGATGACAAAGGTTTGGGTTCCAATTTAAGTTTTTCCAAAAATCCCTTATCAATCACATTCAGTGTAGAACCACAATCCACAAATACCTGAAATTCAATCAACTCCTCCTGCAATGATGTACTCCCTGAAAGAAATACTCCCTTAGAGTTTAAACAAGCAATACGGGCGTAACTGACCTTTTTTTTTCTTTGTTAAACAGAAGCCCACAGTTCTTATCAAAATGGTCAGATTTACCACAATAAAAACACAATCCCTTAGAAAACCTGCGGTCTTTTTCCTGAGAGCGGAGTGACATCGCCCCAATCTCCATCGGTTCTCCGTCGTCCGGGCAGACCCTCTGATGACTAGGAGCTGCCATAGCAGGAGTTTTCTCCTCATTAACCCTGGCACGCAGTCTCCTGTCCAACCGTATAGCTAATTGCATGGCTTCTTGCAAGGTTCCAGGTACTGGGAAAGCAATCAGCAGATCCTTAACCCTTTCACTTAAACCAGCAAGAAAGAAACATTTTAATGCCGAATCATTCCATCTCACTTCAGAATACCACCTTCTGAAGTGTGTACAATAATTTTCAACATCACCTGACCCCTGCTTTAAACGTCTCAGTTGTGTCTCAGCAGAAGAGACTCCATCAGGATCGTCATACAACAACCCCATAGCAGAAAAAAAATCTTCCACTGATCTAAAACACGGATCATTAGGTTGGAGAGAAAAGGCCCATCCCTGTGGTTCCTTGCGCAAAAGTGACATGATAAACCCAATGCGCTGTGATTCATTCCCAGAGGACCTGGGTCTCAAACGAAAATATAATAAACAAGCATTTTTAAAGGAAAAAAAATCTTGTTGTTTACCATAAAAAAAATCAGGCAGTCCTACCTTCGGTTCAACAAAATGCGCTCCAGGACAGCTACTCACGTGTTGCTGGAGGTCGGCCACCTCAAGAGACAATCCCTGCAGGCGTTGAGCCAATTCCTGAACAGACTCCATGCTGATCTCCGGATCTCTTTCCTTAGGATTTATTTTTTTTTATTTATTTTTTTGGGGGCTGGACTTACTGTTATGATCTGCTACAAGAACTAAGGAAAGATAGGAAAACTGTCCCTACAATAGGACTAAGCTGATTCCCTATGATGCAGCGGGCAACCTGTTCCTTGTGAACAGACCCGCCTTAGTCCTCAGCTAGCCTGAACACAGACCTATAGATATATGGGAGGGGTCCCTAAAAGAACCAAGGACAGGGACAAAATTGGACACCTCCTAGCAGAAGTTGTAGCGGAGCAAAAAGACAAACAGACAAAAATACTAAGAGGTCCAAGGACCAAGCAAACTATAGAGATAGGTGCAAAGCACCTGGCTAGATTAAGGGTCAAAGTAACACTGAAGTCCAGCAATGCCAGAAGGGCGGAGCTGGAATAAATATGCAGCAGGTCACGTGACCACAAAATAGAAAAAAACTAACAGGAGGGTTCTAACAAATTTTGGGCATAGTAGCAGTGTGTGGTACTCATTGTATTAGGCCATCTATACCAAGCTCCACCAGCTTTGAAATTAATAATAATTTTTAGCTGCATCTAGCCTGGAAAGTAATTTTTCTTCCCAATACTGGTAGCAATAGAAATATGGGGCGTGTTCCTGGCTAACAAAAATATACACTTCATAACAAAAAACACCAGCTTAGCGCACTGCATTAATAAGATGGCATCATCGTCTCTCCCAGTGCTAGGCCTACTACGCCGGCTAGCATTCCTGTGCCTAAAACACAATGTATGAGTCACCGCTAGCCACGATGCTGAGGGGTCTAAAGCTGCTGCTAACCCTTTATCACAATTCAATTGGCAGATTTTCACTGAGCTCCTACCCAACGCCCACCCATCGGGCAACAGTTGCCCACCCTCCCCATGGGATCTAGTGGCGAATAGTTGATGCCATGAATCAGAGCGTCAGTTGCCCCGTCAACGTGTCAAGCATACGGTAAGGCATGGGAAGAGTGGACACGACTAGTAGCAGGCAGATGGGTTGACGAATGTGAACAAGCCAGATTACAAGTCACCATAGAATTTCTCCACCAGCTAATGATGAGGGGCATATCAGGGGCGTCAGCGCAGCGGTGTCTGACCGGAGTAGCACTTCACTTCCAACTACTGAATTGGGGAGATGTGACAGAGATTCATCATCAGACAATCCATAAAAGGGTGGAAAAGGGGTCAGCCAAGTCAGGAGTGTAGACGTCCCATCTCGTGTCACTAAAACTGATTTCTCACATCATATCCCTAACACCATTAACATGATACTCACAATTCAATGCAAAACTACTGTCTACTGTATTTGCGATCGCCTTCTTCGGGGCGCTATGCATAAGCAAATTAGTCCCTCAATCCAAAATTAACACCAGTGGAGGCTTATTACAACAGGGCGCAATCATAACCAATAATGCAAAACGTCTACGCATACGGCAATCGAAAACGGTTCCAGCGGGCAGGGGCACTTGGGTACTTCTACAACACACAAACGGTACACTGAGTGGGGTAACAATAGTAAAAACATATATAACCATCAGATTACAAAGTAATTTCTTCCTATCACACATTGATGGAACGCCATTAACAAGATACCAGTTCCAAGCTATATTTAATAAATGCATAACATCGGCAGGGAACCACCCCAAAGATTATTTGACACACTCATTCCGCATAGGCGAGGCCACGGAAGCAGAAAGAGCAGGACTGTCAGAAACGGAAGTTCAGGGCATAGGGGGATGGCAATCCACGTGTTTGGCGAGATACATAAGACCGGACTTGTTATCCTAACGTGGTTTGTTTCTTTTACAGGTGACACTAAGCCAACAGTGTGGGTGATAGGCCACTCGTATATATATTGGGCAGAAAAAAGGGCGAAAGTCCGCCCAGGCGGGAGGAAATTAGAGTTTCATAACACATATTTTAACTGGAGAGGTATTAGAGGCCTGCTATGGCCACAGGTACTAATGGAGGTAATCAAGGTAGGGAGAGAGGCAAGAGGTCCGGTCATCTTAGTTATACAGGCCTTGGGAAACGACCTAGGTCATCACAAGAGCGCATAACTAATGGCAATAATGAAACTAGACACTGAGAGCTTCAGAGAATATTTCACAAAACTAACTATAGTATGGTCAGAGATTGTGCCGATAGCGGTATGGCAAGGTGCGCGAGACATCACGGCCATCGAACGGACAAGGCGGGTAATAAATATTCGGATGGCAAAATTTAGAAGTGACAGAGGCGGTGTAGTGATACAGCACCGACAACTGGAAGGAGATAATGCAGGCCTCATACTGCCCGACGGTGTTCAATTAATGGATATTGGACTGAACATATTCCTGTCAGGACTCCAGGACGAAGTGGAACAAGCGTTAAGAGTGATGGATGGGGGTCAGAGTCCTGCATACGAGTACGCAGGATCCTCCGTGGCCTGGAAATAGAAAGGACATGTTGGAGAGTTACACTTGTTGGCCAACTTGCCGGTGGGTGTGGAGACCCAGGGCATGCTGCAACAAGCTGAATTATTTTAGAAATAAAATGCCTTTCTAATGGAATGAGTATAAAGAGTTAATAAAGCTGTGAACGATCCTCACCCATCCAGTTGTAAGAGTAACATTATTGTATTGTCAAGGAAAGGGGGGGAGTAAGGGGGCTGAGCGTCTGGGTTTTGTTGGGGGTCCCCACAGTCTGCCTAGGCTAGATGCATTTAAAAATTCTTATTAGATACACATGCGGTGCAGCTTGTTTCGCAGCTGGGCTACTACGCCCAAAGTATTGCCTAGGCTAGATGCAGTTAAAAATTCTACGCTGACTAGCAGACACTGAAACTTTGGAGCAGACCTCTGAGTAAACAGCTCTTCAGACTCAACCATCTGTGTTACCCCAAGCCATAGTGTATGTAGTTTCTTACAGTTAAAATGGGGGGGGGGCGACCCAACCCACCTGGAATTGACGATGCCAACGTCAAGTAAAACACAGCAAGGGGACTCCAAAAAGAGTCTCCATTTTTTCCAAAAATTGTGGCATAGACACCACTTAAGTGGCATCAATTGCCCCAGAGTTGCTTAAAACGGTTAGTGAGGTGATTTTACCAAATCCTCAAGCTTTTAGTCTCCCCAGGATGACACGGGTAGAAAAGTCATTGAGGATCCATGATTTGTTCATCTTTATGAACGTGAGTCTGTCTACATTCTCAGTGGACAGCCGCGTGCTCTTATCTGTCAGCACACCACCAGCAGCGCTGAACACACGTTCAGAGAGAATGCTGGCTGCAGGCATGACAAGATCTCCAAGGCGTGAGTGGCGAGCTCCAGCCATTTTTTCAGATTGGAAGCCCAAAATGAGCAAGGGTCCAGTGACACAGTAATAGCTTCGATGTTCACTTGGAGATACTCCTGTACCATCCTCTCTAGGCGTTGACTATGTGTCTGACTTCTTGTCTCCTGTGGCCTTGCAAAGGCTGGTCTAAAAAAGTGGTGAAACGATTCCACAAAATTGCTGTTACCAGCAGATACTGTGTTACTGTTACAGTTTGAGTGATGAAGACTCGACAGTCCCACGGTTTGCAAGTTAGAACTGTGAGATTCACTACGTGCACCACTGGTGTTTTGTGGAAAAGCACATATAAGCATCTGCAACAGCCCCTCCTGATACTCCTGCATGCGTGAATCCCTTTCTATGGCAGGAATTATTTCGGCAAATTTACTTTTGTACCGGGGATCTAAGAGTGTGGCAACCCAGTAGTCGGGATTACTTCTAATTCTGACAATACGAGGGTCATGTTGCAGGTAGTGCAGCAAGAAGGCACTCATGTGTCTTGCGCATCCAGGAAGACCAAGTCCTTGTTGTGTTGGTAGCGAGGTAAGAATCATGCTTCCTTCCTCTGCCCTCTCCCCCCAAACTTGCACAACAGAAATGTGATCAAGATCTCCCTCATCTGATGAGTCTTACATGCCCATCGCCAGTTCGTCCTCCACTTCTTCCTCGGCTCCTGCACCTTCCTCAACAGTTTGGCTGCTAGAATGCGCCCTGGTTAATCCCTCTCCTCCACCCTCCCATGCCTGCCGTCTTGGTGCTGCCGACCGTCTGGACCTTGGAGATGTTATCCCTTCCGCATACGACTCCTCCTCTACTTCTTCCACCTCCTCTTGTCCCACCACCTGACTCTGAATTCTGTTTAACGTGTGCTCCAGCATGTAAATCACCAGAATAGTCATGCTGATAATGGCATCGTCGTCAGCACTAAACATCTTCGTCGCCATTTCAAAACTGTGCAGAAGGGTGTGTGGCGCCCCTGAGGGTTCAGTCGCCACAGAGGTACTGCATCTCACCCAAAGGTGTGGTATCTCACCCTCAGGTAAGGAAGGAGTATTGCTCGGGACCCTAACACCTGCATCCAACACATACCCGCAGTGGGGGTAGGGCGAGATTGCTCCTAAGGGAGAGCACAGTCCCAGGTCCCTAGCTGGTGGGAGGGTCCTATGTAGTGGGTGTGGGTGGAGAAAGCAGCTTAGGTGAGCACATGACAGGGAGAGTATAAATAGGAAGCCATCTAAGAATGAGCAAGCCAGTCAGAGGAGAAGTGACAGGAGCAGAGGCTCTGCATGAGCTCTGCTACGGAGGCGGGCCTAGTCTGGGAGGCCCAGGACTGAAGGAGAGAAGAGAGGAGTGGGAGCAGGAAGGCTCCAGGAACCGAAGGGACCCTAGGGCTACGGGCCGTGCAGAAGGCCACCTGTACTCCCGCTGCTACCAGGAGGTAGAGGGGTCAGGCCAGATAAGGGGAACCGGTCCCTCAACTAGCGGAGAAACAGCAAGGCTCAACTAGAAACCGAAGGCTTCAGAATTTCATGTACTGCAGGCCAAAGTCCACACCAGTCTCACTAAGAAGGTAGCCACATAGGACCCAGGGGACGGAACACACGTCGCCCGCCAAGGCCCGAGGATACCGGATAGAAGTGTCACTGGGTGTGAGGTGCAGGGAGAAAGCAAGAGAAAGGACACACAGAAGGGGGTCCTGCTAAGTACTCCGAAGCTATCTGGGCATGGACTGAGCCCCTCACTGAGTACGCACAGCACGACGGGGGAGATTTCTCTGGTACCTGTAATCTGGACTGCAACAACTGTGAGATAAAGATATTGGGACTGCATCACATGGACTCTGTGTTCATTACTGACTCCCTGCACTACAACCACCATCATCCACCCACACTGCCCTGAAGCTACACTCTTCATGTGGGGAGTAATAATACCATTGCTGCAAAACCACCAGCTTCAGAGGACTGTTACGCAGCGGTGGCCCCTTTGGCCGCACTAAACAGGTGGCGTAGTCGGACATTATAAAACCCATATATACAAATTACCCTTGGATTGACCGCCCTGGGTCACGGACCGGGTCGCCGCCACAGTGACTACAACCCCCAGCGACTACCGGCCCGGCTCCGGGTACCCCACGGCCCAGGGGGTGCATCAACTTCATAGGTCCCTGATCTGAGACCACTCCTGCAGCGTGATTTACTCCACCTCTGGATCTTGTTGGCCCAGGCTATACGTCAGAACGTATTGCACCAGGACTTGTCGGTGCAGCCACAGTCGCTGCAACATGTGCAGAGTTGAATTCCACCGTGTCGGCACATCGCATTTCAGCCGGTGAACTGGCAGGCCCAACGACTTCTGTAGAGATGTAAGTCGTTGAGCTGCGGGATGCGAACGGTGGAAGTGAGCACACAGCGACCGTGCCCTCTGCAGAGGGCCATCTAGTCCGGGATAGTGGGCTAAAAATTGCTGGACAACCAGGTTCAACACGTGAGCCATAAAAGGCACGTGTGTGACATTGCCCCGGCGAAGGGCCGCACCCAGGTTTGCAGCATTGTCGCACACGGCCTTCACTGGTTGCAGGTCCAGTGGAGACAACCATTCATGAAACTGGGTATCCAGAGCTGACCACAACTTCTCAGCTGTGTGACTCACATTTCCCAGACATTTCAAAGTAAACACCGCCTGATGCCATTGAGCCCTGCTGCTAGCATAGTAAGGAGGTGTGCAGGATTCCTTCTGCGCAGTTAGAAAGCGGGTGGCATTACCAGACAGGCTTTGAGTGCAGGTGGAGGACCGACAGGAGGTTGAGGAGGCAGAAGTAGAGGGGGAACTTCTAGATAAAGAGGATTGACGTACAACTCGTGGGGACGGCAAGACTTGGACAGCAGCCCCTTGTCCTGCTGTCACCATAGTTACCCAGTACCCAGTCAGCGACATTTAACATTTTGTCCATGCCTACTCGCCCAAGTGTCTGTGGTGAAATGCACCCTGTCACACACAGAGTTTCTCAAAGTAGCGGTGATGTTGTGTGCGACATGCTGGTGGAGCGTAGGCACACCTTTCTTTGAGAAGCAGTGCCAACTGGGCATCTGGTACAGGGGCACTGCGATGGACATAAGGTCTCGAAAATCCTCTGTGTCCACCAGGCGGAAAGGCAGCATTTCTGTAGCCAAGAGCTTGCAGATGATGAAATTCAACCTCTTAGCTTTGTCATGGCTAGGAGGAAATGGTCTTTTACTTGTCCACATCTGAGGGACCGAGGGCTGGCTGTTGTGCTTAGACGGGGTTGAGTAGGGTGTCCCCGGCAAACTTGCCAGTCTGTGAGGAAGATGCATGTGGAAAAGTTAGGTTGCCTTGATCCAAAGGTGGTGCTCTCGATGTCGGAGAGCGCTCAACACCAGCTGGTGTTTCCACTTCCAAATGAAATGATGACCTGCCAATCACACTGGCTGTTGCGGGTAAAGAGGTGGCAGGTCTGCGTCAAAAAACATGTGTGACTGCTTTTTCCCCAGTCACAGAGGATGATGAGGCCGCGGATGCACAAGATGGGGCAGACGGTGGTTGGCCTGGCCCGCTAGGCCGCATTGTAGCACAGTGAGTTCCCACTGCAACTTATGCTTCATATCCATGTGACGGTTCATGCATGAAATACTCAAACTATGGATTTTTTGGCCTCTACTTAGCTTTTGATGACAAATATTACAGATAACACGAGTTGGGTCATCCTTATCGATCTGAAAAAATGCCCAGGCTATGCAAGACTTAGAGCCCATGCGACCGGAAGAGCCACTATGACTTATGGTCAGAGGCAGAGTTGTGGTTGTGGATGCAGTTGTTGACGTGCTTCCAGTACTCCGTCTCTGTCCAGGAAGGCGCAACCTAACCTCGTCGTCAATAGTATCTGTGACGCCCAGCTGCGCTTGGTATCACAGATCCTAGAAGAGTGCATTGATGGAATCCTCCAAAAGAGGCCCCCATAAACATTCACACATCTCCACCTTCCACCTCAGACCAGCAGAGGGAGCAAGTTAGGGATATAAATAGGGAAGGTGGAGCTAGGCAGTTCAGTTCTTCTGAAGAGTTCCTCCAGTAGAGAAGCCTAAGAGAGGTCAGTCTGCAGTGGAGCTCAGTCTAGTCTAGAGAACTCAGTTAATAGTTCAGCAGTGAAGCACGAGGCTCCTGTTAGCTAGATTCAGGGAGCCCAGTTAGAGCTTAAGGTGTGCCGGCGCCATAAGATCGGTGAAGTGTGGAAAGCTGCCGTTAGTGTGTATAGAATAGTGAGGGCCCGAGTAGGCCGAAGGCGAGTGGAGAGTTAGTACATAGGGGGCAGAGGAGCTTAACCAGCTCACCCCGAAGCATTTACCGGACACCGGATCCGAGCTTACCGGGATCTCTATGACCCAGTAAGGCATAACCGGAATCCCTGGAGAACTACAAGTCCCAGGATCGCTAAGGTGCTGATACGTAACAGAGCCAGGAGACGCTTAGGCCCCGCATACTGGGAGCGTGAACTCCAAGACAAGGCCCTACCACAAGGTCAGCCAGCGCAGTACAGAGACAAAGTTAGGCCTAGCTCCAGGCAGGTCAGAAACTTACTACGCAGAGGCAAGAAACAAGAGGCCCTACACCCACTCATTGGGGAGGATCCTGATATGCACCCTTCACCCTACAGTGCTACGGGATGTGCCTGAATTTCCACCAGTAAAAGGTACTGAAGAGACTACCGTGTCCGTTCCCGTTCTTGCTCTGACCCAGCTGGGTCTCGCCTGTCCTGCATTCCCCCTGCATACACTTTTCTGAGGCCTAGCTCCACCTGTGGGAAGCTGCCTTATCACCGGCCTCAGTGGACTGCTGCAGCGCTGGTGCTTCTCACCAGATACCACAGGTGGCGTCATGAACTCTTCTAAAATTAACAATTATATACCCTTTTAAAGAGTGACCCCAGAGTACGGGCCCGGGAGCCGACCTCCGCGACATCCCAAAGGACAGACAAAGGCCCGGGTACCGAGTCATCCCCATCCCCTGGGCTAATCACATCCTCCTCCACCTCCTCTGTTGACCTCATCGACTGGCTGACTGTGGGTTGACAGTAAGTGGGATCTCCAACCTCGTCATCATCACCCAGTGTGTTCTCAGACCCGTCGTCCTCAGAGCCAACCTCTTCCTGCCCTGACCGAAAAGTCAGGTTGTCGCTCCAATCAGGTATTTGAGTCTCATCATCATCTTCATCATTGTCTCCACCAACACGCGTTACAGTTTGTGAACGAGGGTCTACATTATGCTCAGAACCTTCTTCATCAGGTCCTGGATCCGACACATAAAGATTCTGGGCATCAGTGCAGATCATTTCCTTGTCTGGATTAACAGAAGCTCTGGAGCAGACCTCCGTTTCCCAGGCTATAGTATGAGTAAACAGCTGTGCAGACTCAACCATCTGTGTTACCCCATACTCAGACAAGCAGCAGGAGACTTGGGAGATGTGAGGAAGCAAGTGCGATTGGGGTGACACCTCTGAGGACTGGAGTATTTGTGATGTTGAAGTTGAGGTGGAGGAGAGCCCACTTGAAGGAGCACTTGATATCTATTGAAGCACCTGCTGTTTTTGTGCCTCATCTGGAATTTGTAGCGATGGGCGTGTCCGTAAGAAAGGGATTGTATCACATTGTCCATGAAAAGAAGTAGACATCTTAGTTTGGATGGAAGATGGTCTTTCTTCTGCAGATGTTACTCCCCCCCACCACGGGGGGGCTCGACCCACCAGCGGACAGACACCAGTATTGGGAGAGGGGGGCTTGCCGTCAGGGTCCACCGCGGCTCTAGCACAAACCCGGCGACACAGAGGTCGCACGGGCAGGAACGGACTGGCCGTGTTGGCTTCGCACTCCAGCGTAGTCCCTCTGCCCGCTCGCGCCCGTAACCTCAAAGGGATGTGCAAGCAGCTTTTCTTCCCAGGGCTGTTCCCCACCCAGCAGGATCGTGGGGGAGCACAGGTCGGCCTTCCACTGTACTCCCTTACCTCCCTCGCCCTCTTTCCTTCTTCCGTTCTCCATCTAACCCCTCGGCTCTGTGGTGTCCGCTCTCTCCTTCTCACAGGTGGACTACCGCGTGTATTCACACTGTGGCAAATCTTTTGGACTCAGGCATAAGAAGTTGTTGAGGTAATGGATAATATGTGCCCCCTTAGAAACGTACATTACAACCCATTCGAGGAAGCAACTAAACGCCTCAAATAGTGAGCAGGATCTGGAGCACCCCATGGACAAACAGCGATCTATATAGTATGCTCCTTCCCAGAAGCAGCCCAATAGGTGGACACTATTAGGAGGCACAGATAGTAAGTAACCGGAACGCCGCATCAATGTCTGTTTTGGCCATTAGGGTGACCCTTCCCAACTTCTTGATCCGCCTGATTGCCTTGTCAAAGGATTTACAGTATATTCTACTGTACTTGGTTCCGCGTCGATGTTGTCGTTTATGGACCTGCCCCTTGGATAAGACAAATGGTGGATTAGTCCGAATGCATTGGGTTCCGTTTTTGGCACAACTCACAACGGGGATACCACTACGTCTTGTAAGGAAAGTGTTCTGAATGGAACCGCCATTCTACCTAAAGATATTTCTTTTTTTAATTTTCTTGTCACGATGTCTGGGTGTTGGTAGGCTGATTTTAGATTTTTACTCCAGCCTTTCTTGACTTTAGAAGGGCATGACATGCCTATATCTGTGTCTCCCCCTCCTTTTACTCCTCCACCCCTTTTCTTTTCGCATGACTATATGTACTTGTCACTTTTCCATGTGTTAGTTGTGTCTTCTGAGCAGTTTGTCAGCTTTTGGACACGTTTGAAATGTTTTCTATGTGTTTTCTATGTGTTTTTGTTTGCCTGCCATTGGTTTTAACGGTGTTCGACGAACAGTTCGACGAACAGTTCGGCGAACTGACGGTTGTTCGACGAACCGAACCGAACTCGAACACTACGGGGGTGGCTCAACACTAGTCGCAGTAGCTTAACAAGACGGTTCTAATGGCCCTTGGAAAAGTGGTGGAGATCACAGTAGCTTAACAAGACAGTTTGAATGCCCCTTGGAAGAGACGTGGAGGTCCCAATAGCTTAACAAGACGGTTTTAATGCCCCTTACAAGAGCCATGCAGTACAGCATATTACATACATTATTCCGATTATTGGGGAGTTGGTCTCCCATAGTCTTTGCTTATGCCTTCCAAGCAAAAGCTGCGAAAAATTAGGACGGAGAAACTTGCAATGCCCCTTACAAGAGCCATGCAGTACAGCATATTACAAACATTATTCCCATTATTGGGGAGTGGGTCTCCCATAGTCTTTGCTTATGCCTTCCAAGCAAAAGCTGCCAAAAATTAGGAGGAAATGCGATGCCCGTTTGAAGAGTCGTGGAGGTTAGAGTTAATTAAAAACAACATTTCAATGCCCCTTGGAAGAGCTGTGGAGTACAGAGTGGTTTAACAAGACGGTTTTAATGCCCCTCGGAAAAGTGGTGGAGGTTGCAGTAGCTTAACAGGACACTTTTAATGCCCCTCAGGAGAGACGTGAAGGTCCCAGTTGCTTAACAAGATGGTTTTAATGCCCCTTGGAAAAGTGGTGGTGGTCACAGTAGCTTAACAAGACGGTTTTAATGCCCCTCGGAAGAGACGTGGAGGTCCCAGTAGCTTAGCAAGACAGTTTTAATGCCCCTTGGAAAAGTGGTGGAGGTTGCAGTAGCTTAACAAGACAGTTTGAATGCCCCTTGGAAGAGATTTGGAGGTCCCAATAGCTTAACAAGACGGTTTTAATGCCCCTCGGAAAAGTGGTGGAGGTCGCAGTAGCTTAAGAAGACGCTTTTAATGCCCCTCAGAAGAGACGTGAAGGTCCCAGTAGCTTAACAATATGGTTTTAATGCCCCTTGGAATAGTGGTGGAGGTCATAGTAGCTTAACAAGACGGTTTGAATGACCCTTGGAAAAGTGGTGGAGGTCACAGTAGCTAACAAAATGGTTTGAATGCCCCTTGGAATAAACGTGGAGGTCCCAGTAGCTTGCCAAGACGGTTTTAATGCCCCTCGGAAAAGTGGTGGAGGTCGCAGTAGCTTAACAAGACAGTTTTAATGCCCCTTACAAGAGCCATGCAGTACAGCATATTACAAACATTATTCCCATTATTGGGGAGTGGATCTCCCATAGTCTTTGCTTACACCTTCCAAGTAAAAGCTGCGAAAAATTAGGACGGAGGAACTTGCAATGCCCCTTACAAGAGTCATGCAGTACAGCATATTACAAACATTATTCCCATTATTGGGGAATGGGTCTCCCATAGTCTTTGCTTATGCTTTTCAAGCAAAAGCTGCCAATAATTAGGATGGAGGAACTTGCAATGCCCCTTACAAGAGCCATGCAGTACAGCATATTACAAACATTATTCCCATTCTTGGGGAGTGGGTATCCCATAGTCTCTGCTTATGCCTTCCAAGCAAAAGCTGCCAAAAATTAGGAGGAACTTGCAATGCCCCTTACAATAGCCATGCAGTACAGCATATTACAAACATTATTCCCATTATTGGGGAGTGGGTCTCCCATAGTCTTTGCTTATGCCTTCCAAGCAAAAGCTGCCAAAAATTAGGAGGAAATGCAATGCCGGTTTGAAGAGTCTTGGAGGTTAGAGTTAATTAAAAACAATATTTCAATGCCCCTTGGAAGAGCTGTGGAGTACAGAGTGGTTTAACAAGACGGTTTTAATGCCCCTCGGAAAAATGGTGGAGGTCGCAGTAGCTTAACAAGACACTTTTAATGGCCATCAGAAGAAAGGTGAAGGTCCCAGTAGCTTAACAAGACGGTTTTAATTCCCCTTGGAAAAGTGGTGGAGGTCACAGTAGCTTAACAAGACGGTTTGAATGCCCCTTGGAAGAGACGTGGAGGTCCCAGTAGCTTAACAAGACGGTTTTAATGGCCCTTAGAAAAGTGGTGGAGGTCACAATAGCTTAAAATGACGGTTTGAATGCCCCTTGGAAGAGATGTGGAGGTCCCAATAGGTTAACAAGACAGTTTTAAATCCCCTCGGAAAAGTGGTGGAGGTCGCAGTAACTTAACAAGACGCTTTTAATGCCCCTCAGAAGAGACATGGAGGTCACAGTAGCTTAACAAGATGGTTTTATTGCCCCATGGAAAAGTGCTGGAGGTCACAGTAGCTTAACAAAACTGTTTGAATGTCCCTCGAAAGAGATGTGGAGGTCCCAGTAGCTTAACAAGACGGTTTTAATGCCCCTCGGAAAGTGGTGCAGGTCCCAGTAGCTTAACAAGACGGTTTTAATGCCCTTCGGGAGAGACGTGAGGGTCACAGTAGCTTAACAAAACGGTTTTAATGCCCCTTGGAAAAGTGGTGGAGGTAGCAGTAGCTTAACAAGATGGTTTGAATGCCCCTTGGAAAAGACATGGAGGTCGCAGTAGCTTAACAAGACGGTTTTAATGCCCAATGGAAAAGTGGTGGAGGTCAGAGTAGCTTATCAAGATGGTTTGAATGCCCCTTGGAAGAGACGTGGAGGTCCCAGTAGCTTAACAAGACGGTTTTAATGCCCCTCGGAAAAGTGGTGGAGGTCGCAGCAGCTTTACAAGACGCTTTTAATGCCCCTCAGAAGAGACGTGGAGGTTCCAGTAGCTTAACAAGACGGTTTTAATGCCCCTTGGAAAAGTGGTGAGGGTCACAGTATCTTAACAAAACGGTTTTAATGCCCCTTGGAAAAGTGATGGAGGTCGCAGTAGCTTAACAAGACTATTTGAATGCCCCTTTGAAGAGACGTGGAGGTCGCAGTAGCTTAACAAGATGCTTTTAATGCCCCACAGAAGAGACATGAAGGTCCCAGTAGCTTAACAAGATGGTTTTAATGCCCCTTGGAAAAGTGGTGGAGGTCGCAGTAGCTTAACAAGACGGTTTGAATGCCCCTTGGAAGAAACATGGAGGTCCCAGTAGCTTAACAAGACGGTTTTAATGCCCCTCGAAAGAGATGTGGAGGTGACAGTAACTTAATAAGACGGTTTTAATGCCCCTCGGAAAAGTAGTGGAGATCGCAGTAGAATAACAAGACGCTTTTAATGCCCCTCAGAAATGACGTGGAGTTCCCAGTAGCTTAACAAAACGGTTTTAATGCCCCTTGGAAAAGTGGTGGAGGTAGCAGTAGATTAATAAGACGGTTTGAATGCCCCTTGGAAAAGACGTGGAGATCGCAGTAGCTTAACAAGACGGTTTTAATGCCCCTTGGAGAAGTGGTTGAGGACACAGTAGCTTAACAAGACGGTTTGAATGACCCTTGGAAGAGACGTGGAGGTCCCAGTAGCTTAACAAGACGGTTTAATGCTCCTCGGAAAAGTGGTGGAGGTCGCAGTAGCTTAACAAGACGCTTTTAATGCCCCTCAGAAGAGATGTGGAGGTCCCAGTAGCTTAACAAGATGATTTTAATGCCCCTTGGAAAAGTGGTGGAGGTCACAGAACCTTAACAAGACGCTCTTAATGACCCTCAGTAGAGACGTGGAGGTCCCAGTAGCTTAACAAGACGGTTTTAATGCCAATTGGAACAGTGGTGGAGGTCACAGTACCTTAACAAGACGGTTTTAATGCCCCTTGGAAAAGTGGTGGAGGTAGCAGTAGATTAATAAGACGGTTTGAATGCCCCTTGGAAAAGACGTGGAGATCGCAGTAGCTTAACAAGACGGTTTAATGCCCCTCGGAAAAGTGGTGGAGGTCGCAGTAGCTTAACAAGACGCTATTAATGCCAATCAGAAGAGACGTGGAGGTCCCAGTAGCTTAAAAAGATGGTTTTAATGCCCCTTGGAAAAGTGGTGGAGGTCACAGAAGTTTAACAAGACGCTCTTAATGCCCCTCAGAAGAGATGTGGAGGTCCCAGTAGCTTAACAAGACGGTTTTAATGCCACTTGGAACAGTGGTGGAGGTCACAGTAGCTTAACAAGACGGTTTTAATGCCCCTTGGAAAAGTGGTGGAGGTCACAATAGCTTAGCAAAACGGTTTGAATGCCCCTTGGAAGAGATGTGGAGGTCCCAGTAGTATAAAAAGACGATTTTAATGCCCCTCAGAAAAGTGGTGGAGGTCGCAGTAGCTTAACAAGACGGTTTTAATGCCCCTCAGAGGAGACGTGGAGGTCCAAGTAGCTTAAAGATACGGTTTTAATGCCCCTTGTAAGAGACGTGGAGGTCCCAGTAGCTTAACAAGATGGTTTTAATGCCCCTCAGAAAAGTGGTATAGGTCACAGTAGCTTATCAAGACGCTTTTAATGCCCCTCAGAAGAGACGTGGAGGTCCCAGTAGCTTAATAAGACGGATTTAATTCCCCTTGGAAAAGTGGTGGAGGTCACAGTTGCTAAAAAAGACGGTTTTAATGCCCCTTGGAAAAGTGGTGGAGGTCGCAGCAGCTTAACAAGATGGTTTGAAGGCCCCTTTGAAGAGACGTGGAGGTCGCAGTAGCTTAACAAGACGCTTTTATTTCCCCTCAGAAGAGACGTGAAGGTCCCAGTAGCTTAACAAGTCAGTTTTAATGCCCCTTGGAAAAGTGGTGGAGTTCGCAGTAGCTTAACAAGACGGTTTGAATGCCCCTTGGAAGAGACGTGGAGGTCCCAGTACCTTAACAAGACTGTTTTAATGCACCTCGAAAGAGACGTGGAGGTCACAGTAGCTTAATAAGACGGTTTTAATGCACCTCGGAAAAGAGGTGGAGATCACAGTAGCTTAACAAGACGCTTTTAAGTCCCCTCAGAAGAAACGTGGAGGTCCCAGTAGCTTAACAAGACTGTTTTAATGCCCCTTGGAAAAGTGGTGGATGTCGCAGTAGCATAACAAGACAGTTTTAAAGCCCCTTCGAAGAGACGTGGAGGTCCCAGTAGCTGATCAAGATGGTTTTAATGCCCCTCGGAAATGTGGTGGAGATCGCAGTAGCTTAAAAAGATGCTTTAAGTGCCCCTCATTAGAGACGTTGAGGTCCCAGTAGCTTAACAAGATGCTTTTAATGCCCCTTGGAAATGTGGTGGAGGTCACAGTAGCTTATCAAGACGCTTTTAATGCCCCTCGGAAAAGTGGTGGAGGTCACAGAAGCTTAACAAGACGCTCTTAATGCTCCTCAGAAGAGACGTGGAGGTCCCAGTAGCTTAACAAGACGGTTTTAATGACACTTGGAACAGTGGTGGAGGTCACAGTAGCTTAACAAGACGGTTTTAAATTCCCCTTGGAAAAGTGATAGAGGTCACAATAGCTTAGCAAAACCGTTTGAATGCCCCTTGGAAGAGATGTGGAGGTCCCAGTAGTATAAAAAGACGATTTTAATGCCCCTCAGAAAAGTGGTGGAGGTCGCAGTAGCTTAACAAGATGGTTTAAATGCCCTTTGGAAATGACGTGGAGGTCCCAGTAGCTTAACAAGACGATTTTAATGCCCCTTGGAAAAATGGTGGAGGTAGCAGTAGCTTAACAAGACGGTTTGAATGCCCCTTGGAAAAGACGTGGAGGTCGCAGTAGTTTAACAAGACGGTTTTAATTCCCCATGGAAAAGTGGTGGAGGTCACAGTCGCTTATCAAGACGGTTTGAATGCCCCTTGGAAGAGACGTGGAGGTCCCAGTAGCTTAACAAGACGGTTTTAATGCCCCTCGGAAAAGTGGTGGAGGTCGCAGCAGCTTAACAAGACACTTTTAATGCCCCTCAGAAGAGACGTGGAGGTCCCAGTAGCTTAACAAGACGGTTTTAATGCCCCTTGGAAAAGTGGTGGTGGTCACAGTAGCTTAACAAGACGGTTTTAATGCCCCTTGGAAAAGTGGTGGAGGTCGCAGTAGCTTAACAAGACAGTTTGAATGCCCCTCGAAAGACATGTGGCGGTCACAGTAACTTAATAAGACGGTTTTAATGTCCTTCGGAAAAGTGGTGGAGATCGCAGTAGAATAACAAGACGCTTTTAATGCCACTCAGAAATGACGTGGAGGTCCCAATAGCTTAACAAGACAGTTTTAATGCCCCTTGGAAAAATGGTGGAGGTAGCAGTAGCTTAACAAGACGGTTTGAATGCCCTTTGGAAAAGACGTGGAGATCGCAGTAGCTTAAAAAGACGGTTTTAATGCCCCATGGAAAAGTGGTGGAGGTCACAGTAGCTTATCAAGACGGTTTGAATGCCCCTTGGAAGAGACGTGGAGGTCCCAGTAGCTTAACAAGACGGTTTTAATGCCCCTCGGAAAAGTGGTGGAGGTCGCAGCAGCTTAACAAGACACTTTTAATGCCCTTCAGAAGAGACGTGGAGGTCCCAGTAGCTTAACAAGACGGTTTTAATGCCCCTTGGAAAAGTGGTGGTGGTCACAGTAGCTTAACAAGACGGTTTTAATGCCCCTTGGAAAAGTGGTGGAGGTCGCAGTAGCTTAACAAGACGATTTGAATGCCCCTTTGAAGAGACGTGGAGGTCGCAGTAGCTTAACAAGATGCTTTTAATGCCCCACAGAAGAGACATGAAGGTCCCAGTAGCTTAACAAGACATTTTTAATGCCCTTTGGAAAAGTGGTGGAGGTCGCAGTAGCTTAACAAGACGGTTTGAATGCCCCTTGGAAGAAACATGGAGGTCCCAGGAGCTTAACAAGATGGTTTTAATGCCCCTCAAAAGAAATGTGGCAGTCACAGTAACTTAATAAGCCGGTTTTAATGCCCCTCGGAAAAGTGTTGGAGATCGCAGTAGAATAAGAAGACGCTTTTAATGCCCCTCAGAAATGACGTGGAGGTCCCAGTAGCTTAACAAGACAGTTTTAATGCCCCTTGGAAAAGTGGTGGAGGTAGCAGTAGATTAATAAGACGGTTTGAATGCCCCTTAGAAAAGACGTGGAGATCGCAGTAGCTTAACAAGACGGTTTTAATGCCCCTTGGAAAAGTGGTGGAGGACACAGTAGCTTAACAAGACGGTATGAATGACCCTTGGAAGAGACGTTTATTTCCCAATAGCTTAACAAGACGGTTTAATGCCCCTCGGAAAAGTGGTGGAGGTGGCAGTAGCTTAACAAGACGCTTTTAATGCCAATCAGAAGAGACGTGGAGGTCCCAGTAGCTTAACAAGATGGTTTTAATGCACCTTGGAAAAGTGGTGGAGGTCGCAGTAGCTTAACAAGATGGTTTAAATGCCCTTTGGAAATGACGTGGAGGTCCCAGTAGCTTAACAAGACGGTTTTAATGCCCCTTGGAAAAATGGTGGAGGTAGCAGTAGCTTAACAAGACGGTTTGAATGCCCCTTGGAAAAGACGTGGAGGTCGCAGTAGTTTAACAATACGGTTTTAATGCCCCATGGAAAAGTGGTGGAGGTCACAGTCGCTTATCAAGACGGTTTGAATGCCCCTTGGAAGAGACGTGGAGGTCCCAGTAGCTTAACAAGACGGTTTTAATGCCCCTCGGAAAAGTGGTGGAGGTCGCAGCAGCTTAACAAGACACTTTTAATGCACCTCAGAAGAGACGTGGAGGTCCCAGTAGCTTAACAAGACGGTTTTAATGCCCCTTGGAAAAGTGGTGGTGGTCACAGTAGCTTAACAAGACGGTTTTAATGCCCCTTGGAAAAGTGGTGGAGGTCGCAGTAGCTTAACAAGACAGTTTGAATGCCCCTCGAAAGACATGTGGCGGTCACAGTAACTTAATAAGACGGTTTTAATGCCCTTCGGAAAAGTGGTGGAGATCGCAGTAGAATAACAAGACGCTTTTAATGCCCCTCAGAAATGACGTGGAGGTCCCAGTAGCTTAACAAGACAGTTTTAATGCCCCTTGGAAAAGTGGTGGAGGTAGCAGTAGATTAATAAGACGGTTTGAATGCCCCTTGGAAAACACGTGGAGATCGCAGTAGCTTAACAAGACGGTTTTAATGCCCCTTGGAAAAGTGGTGGAGGACACAGTAGCTTAACAAGACGGTATGAATGACCCTTGGAAGAGACGTTCAGGTCCCAATAGCTTAACAAGACGGTTTAATGCCCCTCGGAAAAGCGGTGGAGGTCGCAGTAGCTTAACAAGATGCTTTTAATGCCAATCAGAAGAGACGTGGAGGTCCCAGTAGCTTAACAAGATGGTTTTAATCCCCTTGGAAAAGTGGTGGAGGTCACAGAAGCTTAACAGGACGCTCTTAATGCCCCTCGGAAGAGACGTGGAGGTCACAATAGCTTAGCAAAACGGTTTGAATGCCCCTTGGAAGAGATGTGGAGGTCCCAGTAGTATAAAAAGACGATTACAATGCCCCTCAGAAAAGTGGTGGAGGTCGCAGTAGCTTAACAAGATGGTTTTAATGCCCCTCAGAGGAGACGTGGAGGTCCCAGTAGCTTAAAGATCCGGTTTTAATGCCCCTTGTAAGAGACGTGGAGGTCCCAGTAGCTTAACAAGATGGTTTTAATGCCCCTCGGAAAAGTGGTATAGGTCGCAGTAGCTTATCAAGACGCTTTTAATGCCCCTCAGAAGAGACGTGGAGGTCCCAGTAGCTTAATAAGATGGATTTAATTCCCCTTGGAAAAGTGGTGGAGGTCACAGTTGCTTAAAAAGACGGTTTTAATGCCCCTTGGAAAAGTGGTGGAGGTCGCAGTAGCTTAACAAGATGCTTTTTTTGCACCTCAGAAGAGACGTGAAGGTCCCAGTAGCTTAACAAGACGGTTTTAATGACACTTGGAACAGTGGTGGAGGTCACAGTAGCTTAACAAGACGGTTTTAATGCCCCTTGGAAAAGTGATGGAGGTCACAATAGCTTAGCAAAACCGTTTGAATGCCCCTTGGAAGAGATGTGGAGGTCCCTCAGAAAAGTGGTGGAGGTCGCAGTATCTTAACAAGACGGTTTTAATGCCCTTCGGAAATGACGTGGAGGTCCCAGTAGCTTAACAAGACGGTTTTAATGCCCCTTCGAAAAATGGTGGAGGTAGCAGTAGCTTAACAAGACGGTTTGAATGCCGTTTGGAAAAGATGTGGAGGTCGCAGTAGCTTAAAAAGACGGTTTTAATGCCCCATGGAAAAGTGGTGGAGGTCACAGTAGCTTATCAAGACGGTTTGAATGCCCCTTGGAAGAGACGTGGAGGTCCCAGTAGCTTAACAAGACGGTTTTAATGCCCCTCGGAAAAGTGGTGGAGGTCGCAGCAGCTTAACAAGACACTTTTAATGCCCTTCAGAAGAGACGTGGAGGTCCCAGTAGCTTAACAAGACGGTTTTAATGCCCCTTGGAAAAGTGGTGGTGGTCACAGTAGCTTAACAAGACGGTTTTAATGCCCCTTGGAAAAGTGGTGGAGGTCGCAGTAGCTTAACAAGACGATTTGAATGCCCCTTTGAAGAGACGTGGAGGTCGCAGTAGCTTAACAAGATGCTTTTAATGCCCCACAGAAGAGACATGAAGGTCCCAGTAGCTTAACAAGACATTTTTAATGCCCCTTGGAAAAGTGGTGGAGGTCGCAGTAGCTTAACAAGACGGTTTGAATGCCCCTTGGAAGAAACATGGAGGTCCCAGGAGCTTAACAAGATGGTTTTAATGCCCCTCGAAAGAAATGTGGCAGTCACAGTAACTTAATAAGCCGGTTTTAATGACCCTCGGAAAAGTGTTGGAGATCGCAGTAGAATAAGAAGATGCTTTTAATGCCCCTCAGAAATTACGTGGAGGTCCCAGTAGCTTAACAAGACAGTTTTAATGCCCCTTGGAAAAGTGGTGGAGTTAGCAGTAGATTAATAAGACGGTTTGAATGCCCCTTAGAAAAGACGTGGAGATCGCAGTAGCTTAACAAGACGGTTTTAATGCCCCTTGGAAAAGTGGTGGAGGACACAGTAGCTTAACAAGACGGTATGAATGACCCTTGGAAGAGACGTTTATTTCCCAATAGCTTAACAAGACGGTTTAATGCCCCTCGTAAAAGTGGTGGAGGTGGCAGTAGCTTAACAAGACGCTTTTAATGCCAATCAGAAGAGACGTGGAGGTCCCAGTAGCTTAACAAGATGGTTTTAATGCACCTTGGAAAAGTGGTGGAGGTCGCAGAAGCTTAACAAGACGCTCTTAATGCCCCTCAGAAGAGACGTGGAGGTCACAGTAGCTTAACAAGACGGTTTTAATGCCCCTTGGAAAAGTGGTGGAGGTCACAGTAGTATAAAAAGACGATTTTAATGCCCGTCAGAAAAGTGGTGGAGGTCGCAGTAGCTTAACAAGACGGTTTTAATGCCCCTCAGAGGAGACGTGGAGGTCCCAGTAGCTTAAAGATCTGGTTTTAATGCCCCTTGTAAGAGACGTGGAGGTCCCAGTAGCTTAACAAGATGGTTTTAATGCCCCTCGGAAAAGTGTTATAGGTCGCAGTAGCTTATCAAGACGCTTTTAATGCCCCTCAGAAGAGACGTGGAGGTCCCAGTAGCTTAATAAGATGGATTTAATTCCCCTTGGAAAAGTGGTGGATGTCACAGTTGCTTAAAAAGACCATTTTAATGCCCCTTGGAAAAGTGGTGGAGGTCGCATTAGCTTAACAAGATGGTTTGAATGCCCCTTTGAAGAGAAGTGGAGGTCACAGTAGCTTAACAAGATGCTTTTATTGCGCCTCAGAAGAGACGTGAAGGTCCCAGTAGCTTAACAAGTCGGTTTTAATGCCCCTTGGAAAAGTGGTGGAGTTCGCAGTAGCATAACAAGACGGTTTGAATGCCCCTTGGAAGAGACGTGGAGGTCCCAGTAGCTTAACAAGACTGTTTTAATGCACCTCGAAAGAGACGTGGAGGTCACAGTAACTTAATAAGACAGTTTTAATGCACCTCGGAACAGTGGTGGAGATCACAGTAGCTTAACAAGACGCTTTTAAGTCCCCTCAGAAGAAACGTGGAGGTCCCAGTAGCTTAACAAGACTGTTTTAATGCCCCTTGGAAAAGTGGTGGATGTCACAGTAGCTTAACAAGACAGTTTTAAACCCCTTGGAAGAGACATGGAGGTCCCAGTAGCTGATCAAGATGGTTTTAATGCCCCTCGGAAATGTGGTGGAGATCGCAGTAGCTTAACAAGATGCTTTTAGTGCCCCTCATTAGAGACGTGGAGGTCCCAGTAGCTTAACAAGATGCTTTTAATGCCCCTTGGAAAAGTGGTGGAGGTCACAGTAGTTTATCAAGACGCTTTTAATGCCCCTCGGAAAAGTGGTGGAGGTCACAGAAGCTTAACAAGACGCTCTTAATGCCCCTCAGAAGAGACATGGAGGTCCCAGTAGCTTAACAAGACGGTTTTAATGCCACTTGGATCAGTGGTGGAGGTCACAGTAGCTTAACAAGACGGTTTTAATGCCCCTTGGAAAAGTGGTGGAGGTCACAATAGCTTAGCAAAACGGTTTGAATGCCCCTTGGAAGAGATGTGGAGGTCCCAGTAGTATAAAAAGACGTTTTAATGCCCCTCAGAAAAGTGGTGGAGGTGGCAGTAGCTTAAAAAGACGGTTTTAAAGCCCTTCAGAGGAGACGTGGAGGTCCCAGTAGCTTAACAAGATGGTTTTAATGACCCTTGTAGGAGACGTGGAGGTCCTAGTAGCTTAACAAGATGGTTTTAATGCCCCTCGGAAAAGTGGTATAGGTCGCAGTAGCTTATCAAGACGCTTTTAATGCCCCTCAGAAGAGACGTGAAGGTCCCAGTAGCTTAACAAGTCGGTTTTAATGCCCCTTGGAAAAGTGGTGGAGTTCGCAGTAGCTTAACAAGACGGTTTGAATGCCCCTTGGAAGAGACGTGGAGGTCCCAGTAGCTTAACAAGACTGTTTTAATGCACCTCGAAAGAGACGTGGAGGTCACAGTAGCTTAATAAGACGGTTTTAATGCACCTCGGAAAAGTGGTGGAGGTCCCAGTAGCTTAACAAGACTGTTTTAACGCCCCTTGGAAAAGTGGTGGATGTCGCAGTAGCTTAACAAGACAGTTTTAAAGCCCCTTGGAAGAGACGTGGAGGTCCCAGTAGCTGATCAAGATGTTTTTCATGCCCCTCGGAAATGTGGTGGAGATCGCAGTAGCTTAACAAGATGCTTTTAGTGCCCCTCATTAGAGACGTGGAGGTCCCAGTAGCTTAACAAGATGCTTTTTATGCCCCTTGGACAAGTGGTGGAGGTCACAGTAGCTTATCAAGACGCTTTTAATGCCCCTCAGAAAAGTGGTGGAGGTCACAGAAGCTTAACAAGACGCTCTTAATGCTCCTCAGAAGAAACGTGGAGGTCCCAGTAGCTTAACAAGATGGTTTTAATGCCACTTGGAACAGTGGTGGAGGTCACAGTAGCTTAACAAGACGGTTTTAATGCCCCTTGGAAAAGGGGTGTAGGTCACAATAGCTTAGCAAAATGGTTTGAATGCCCCTTGGAAGAGATGTGGAGGTCCCAGTAGTATACAAAGACGGTTTTAATGCCCCTTGGAAAAGTGGTGGAGGTCGCAGTAGCTTAACAAGATGGTTTGAATGACCCTTTGAAGAGACGTTCAGGTCACAGTAGCTTAACAAGACGCTTTTATTGCCCCTCAGAAGACACGTGAAGGTCCCAGTAGCTTAACAAGTCGGTTTTAATGCCCCTTGGAAAAGTGGTGGAGTTCGCAGTAGCTTAACAAGACGGTTTGAATGCCCCTTGGAAGAGACGTGGAGGTCCCAGTAGCTTAACAAGACTGTTTTAATGCACCTCGAAAGAAACGTGGAGGTCACAATAGCTTAATAAGACGGTTTTAGTGCACCTCGGAAAAGTGGTGGAGATCACAGTAGCTTAACAAGACGCTTTTAAGTCCCCTCAGAAGAGACGTGGAGGTCCCAGAAGCTTAACATGACGGTTTTAATGCCCCTTGGAAAAGTGGTGGAGGTCGCAGTAGCTTAACAAGACAGTTTTAATGCCCCTTGGAAGAGACGTGGAGGTCCCAGTAGCTGATCAAGACAGTTTTAATGCCCCTCGGAAATGTGGTGGAGATCGCAGTAGCTTAACAAGATGCTTTTATTGCCCATCATTAGAGATGTGGAGGTCCCAGCAGATTAACAAGATGCTTTTAATGCCCCTTGGAAAAGTGGTGGAGGTCACAGTAGCTTATCATGACGCTTTTAATGCCCCTCGGAAAAGTGGTGGATGTCTCAGTAGCAAAATAAGACGCTTTTAATGCCCTTCAGAAGGGAAGTGGAGGTCCCAGTAGCTTAACAAGACGGTTTTAATGCCCCTTGGGAAAGTGGTGGAGGTCACAGTAGCTTAGCAAGACGGTTTTAATGCCCCTTGGAAAAGGGGTGGAGGTCGCAGTAGCTTAACAAGAAGGTTTGAATGCCCCTTGGAATAGACGTGGAGTTCGCAGTAGCTTAACAAGTCGGTTTGAATTCCCCTTGGAAAAGTGGTGGAGGTCACAGTAGCTTAAAAGACTGTTTGAATGCCCTTTGGAAGAGACGTGGAGGACCCAGTGGCTTAACAAGACGGTTTTAATGCCCCTCGGAAAAGTGGTGGAGGTCGCAGTAGCTTAACAAGACTCTTTTAATGCCCCTCAGAAGTGACGTGGAGGTCCCTGTAGCTTATCAAGACGGTTTAAATGCCCCTTGGAAAAGTGGTGGAGGTCACAGTAGCTTAACAAGACGGTTTTAATGCCCCTTGGAAAACTAGTGGAGGTCGCAGTAGCTTAACAAAACGGTTTGAATGCCCCTTGGAAGAGGCGTGGAGGTCGCAGTAGCTTAACAAGACGCTTTTAATGCCCCTCAGAAGAGACGTGGAGGTCCCAATAGCTTAACAAGACGGTTTTAATGCCCCTTGCAAAAGTGGTGGAGGTCACAGTAGCTTAATAAGACGGTTTTAATGCCCCTCGAAAGAGACGTGAAGGTCATAGTAGCTTAACAAGACGGTTTTAATGCCCCTCTGAAAAGTGGTGGAGGTCGCAGTAGCTTAACAAGACGCTTTTAATGCCCCTCAGAAGAGACGTGGAGGTCCCAGTAGCTTAACAAGACGGTTTTAATGCCCCCTGGAAAAGTGGTGGAGGTCACAGTAGCTTAACAAAACGGTTTTAATGCCCCTCGGAATAGACGTTAAGGTCCCAGTAGCTTAACAAGACGGTGTTAATGTCCCTTGGAAAAGTGGTGGAGGTCACAGTAGCTTAACAAGACGGTTTTAATGCCCCTTGGAAAAGTGGTGGAGGTCGCAGTAGCTTAACAAGACGGTTTGACTGCCCCTTGGAAGAGACTTGGAGGTCGCAGTAGCTTAACAAGACGCTTTTAATGCCCCTCAGAAGACACGTGGAGGCCCGAGTAGCTTAACAAGATCGTTTTAATGCCTCTTGGAAAAGTGGTGGAGGTCACAGTAGCTTAACAGGATGGTTTTAATGCCCCTTACAAGAGCCATACAGTACAGCATCTTAAAAATATTATTCCCATTATTGGGAGTGGGTCTCCCACAGGCTTTGCTTATGCCTTCCAAGCAAATGCTGACAAAAATAAGGACGGAGGAACTTTCAATAATGGCAACACGGACCACGGTCACCCTGGTGGTATAGTGGTGGTGGAGGCTGAGGATAAAGAGAAGAACATAAAACAGCTGAAATGAGGAAGCATATACCCATGTGTTGGTGTGAAGGGGTGCATGTGAATACACCTCCCAAAATAACACAGTGGATTTGACTTTATGTTACTCTGCTGTCATTTGGTGGTGATGAGAAGTCTGGCCCAATCCAGCCCTTGTTCATTTTGATAAGGGTCAGCTTGTCAGCATTGTCAGTTGACAGGCGAGTGCGCTTATCAGTTATAATTCCCCCAGCGGCACTAAAAATACGCTCCGATAACACGCTAGCGGCAGGGCAGGCCAGGACCTCCAAGGCGTTCAGAGCGAGTTCATTCCAAGTGTCCAGCTTGAATACCCAATAATTAAAAGGCACAGAGGAATCACGGAGGATGCTGGTACGGTCGGCAAGGTACTCCCTCACCATCTTTTGAAACTTTCCACTCCTTGTGAGAGTACTCCTTGTGAGAGTACCCCGCGCCTCAGGGTCTGTCCGAAGGGAGGGTCTGAGAAAACTGTCCCAGAATTTAGACAGTGTTCCCCTGCCTCTGCTGGATTGGAGTTTCATCTCTCTCGCATGTATGCCTTGGTTGGGCAAAGAATTGTGACCTCTGCCGCTAGCGTGTTCAGATGGGATTTTTTTTTAACAGTTCTGCAGCAAGGGCCTTCTAGTACTGCCCCATTTTTGCAGACCTCTCCACCTCAGGAATAAGAGAGTGAAAGTTCTCCTTGTAGAGGGGGTCTAAAAGTGTCACCAACCAGTAATGACTGTAACCCAACATTTTGACAACGCGAGGGTCACAGTTAAGGCAGCGTAACAAAGTCAGCCATGCGTGCCAGACTGGAAACTGGCAAGACTTCCTTGTCCTCACCAGGATGATGACTGACCAGGCTCTCCTCCTCCTCCTCCGCCCTGTCCTCAGGCCATCCACGCTGAACAGACGGTATGACAGTGGTATAGGTACTACCATCTACAGCTCATGATACAAGCTCCTGCTCTTCCTCCTCCTTCTCCTCCTCCTCCTCCTCTCCCTCATTGTCCCCAATGCACGTTGGGATGAGATGAGGCTGGGCTATGTTTAATCGACCGCTACGGCTTCTTGATCCATCTCATCATATTCTGGCTGCAATGCCTCCTCTTTAATTCTCTGCAGAGATCGTTGCAAAAGACAGACAAGTAGAATGCTGAAGCTAATGATGACGTCATTGCTACTCAACATCTTTGTGGACTCCTCAAAGTTTGTCAAGATGGTACATACAGTACAGACCAAAAGTTTGAACACACCTTCTCATTTAAAGATTTTTCTGTATTTTCATGACTATGAAAATTGTACATTCACACTGAAGGCATCAAAACTATGAATTAACACATGTGGAATTATATACTTAACAAAAAAGTGTGAAACACCTGAAAATATGTCTTATATTCTCGGTTCTTCAAAGTAGCCACCTTTTGCTTTGATGACTGCTTTGCACACTCTTGGCATTCTCTTGATGAACTTCAAGTGGTAGTCACCGGAAATGGTCTTCCAACAATCTTGAAGGAGTTCCCAGAGATGCTTGGCACTTGTTGGCCCTTTTTCCTTCACTCTGCGGTCCAGCTCAGCCAAAACCATGTCGATTGGGTTCAGGTCTGGTGACTGTGGAGGCCAGGTCATCTGGCGTAGCACCCCATCACTCTCCTTCTTGGTCAAATAGCGTTTACACAGCCTGGAGCTGTGTTTGGGGTCATTGTCCTGTTGAAAAATAAATGATGGTCCAACTAAACGCAAACCGGATGGAATAGCATGCCGCTGCAAGATGCTGTGGTAGCCATTCTGGTTCAGTATGCCTTCAATTTTGAATAAATCCCCAACAGTGTCACCAGCAAAGCACCCCCACACCATCACACCTCCTCCTCCATGCTTCACAGTGGGAACCAGGCATGTAGAGTCCATCCGTTCACCTTTTCTGCGTCGCACAAAGACACGGTGGTTGGAACCAAAGATCTCAAATTTGGACTCATCAGACCAAAGCACAGATTTCCACTGGTCTAATGTCCATTCCTTGTGTTCTTTATCCCAAACACGTCTCTTCTGCTTGTTGCCTGTCCTTAGCAGTGGTTTCCTAGCAGCTATTTTACCATGAAGGCCTGCGGCACAAAGTCTCCTCTTAACAGTTGTTGAAGAGATGTGTCTGCTGCTAGAACTCTGTGTGGCATTGACCTGGTCTCTAATCTGAGCAGCTGTTAACCTGCGATTTCTGAGGCTGGTGACTCGGATAAACTTATCCTCAGAAGCAGAGGTGAGTCTTGGTCTTCCTTTCCTGGGGTGGTCCTCATGTGAGCCAGTTTCTTTGTAGCACTTGATGGTTTTTGCAACTGCACTTGGGGACACTTTCAAAGTTTTCCCAATTTTTCGCACTGACTGACCTTCATTTCTTAAAGTAATGATGGCCACTCGTTTTTCTTTATTTAGCTGCTTTTTTCTTGCCATAATACAAATTCTAACAGTCTATTCAGTAGGACTATCAGCTGTGTATTCACCAGACTTCTGCACAACACAACTGATGGTCCCAACCCCATTTATAAGGCAAGAAATCCCACTTATTAAACCTGACAGGGCACACCTGTGAAGTGAAAACCATTTCCGGTGACTACCACTTGAAGCTCATCAAGAGAATGCCAAGAGTGTGTAAAACAGTCATCAAAGCAAAAGGTGGCTACTTTGAAGAACCTAGAATATAAGACATATTTTCAGTTGTTTCACGCTTTTTTGTTAAGTATATAATTCCACATGTGTTAATTCATAGTTTTGATGCCTTCAGTGTGAATGTACAATTTTCATAGTCATGAAAATACAGAAAAATGTTTAAATGAAAAGGTGTGTCCAAACTTTTGGTCTGTACTGTATGTCAGACATCCAGGTCCACTCCTGAGGTCTTATGTGTGAAGTCTGACCTGAATATCGACGGCCTTGTTGCAGCTGGTACTCCACAACTGCTCTCTTCTGCTCACAAATCCTTTGCAACATGTGGAGGGTAGAGTTCCAACTTGTGGGGACATCACACACCAGTCGGTGTGCCGGAAGCTGCAAACGCTGCTGCAACACAGCAAGGGCGGCGGAAGCTGTAGCCGACTTGCGAAAATGAGCTGACAGGCGGCGTACTTTGACGAGCAGATCTGGCAACTCGGGGTACGATTTAAGAAACCGCTGAACCACGAGGTTAAGCACATGAGCCAGGCATGGTACGTGTGTGATCTCGGCTCGCCTCAGAGCCGCCACCAGGTTACGGCCATTGTCACACACGACCATGCCTGGATGTAGGTTCAGTGGTGTCAGCCACAAATCTGCCTGCTCTTTCACAGCTGTCTACAACTCACAAGCAGTGTGAGTTTTCTCACCTAAGCTTATGAGTTTCAGCACAGCCTCTTGCCGCTTGGCGGATGCAGTACTGCAGTGCTTCCAGCTTGTAACTGATGTTTTGTTATCTGAGATGGAGGCTGAACATGAGGAGGAGGAGGAGGATGATGCGCAGGAGCTGTACACTGTGGGGGCAACTCTGACTGACATAGGGCCCGCAATCCTCGGTGTGGGGAGGATGTGTTCCGTCCCAAGGTCCGACTGGGTCCCGGCTTCCACTATGTTTACTGAGTGTGCCGTCAGGGAGATGTACCGTCCCTTGCCACAAGCACTTGTCCACGTGTCCGTTGTCATGTGGACTCTCCTAGTAACTGCGTTGTTGAGGGCACGGCAGATGTTTTAGGACACGTTCTTGAGTAGTGCGGGGATGGCACACCGGGCAAAATAGTGTCGGCTGGGGAACTAGTACCGAGGGACGGCCACCGCAATAAGGTTGCGGAAGGATTCCGTCTCCACCAGCCTAAAAGGCAGCATTTCCAACGCAAGCAGTCGTGAAATGTGCGAATTTAGGACTGTGGCCTGTGGGGCGTTAGCTGCGAATTTCCGCTTTCATTCAAATGTCTGGGATATGGACAATTGAATGCTGCGGTGGGACGTGGACGTTGATGCTGTTTCTTGAGAAACTGCCATAACAAGTGAAGACTGAGAGGAGGGGGCATCTTTGCATGCAGTATGGACAGGGGATTGCCTTGCACACACAACAGGGGGTTCTATTGCACGCACAACAGCGGAAGAAGCAGTGGTGACACCCGCTGACGCTGGTCGTGGACCCTGGGGTTTGCCCCACAAAGTCGGGTGCTTTGCTCCATGAGCCTGATCATGCTGGTGGTGGTCAGGCTGGTAGTTTTGTCACCCTTACTGATGCTGGCATGGCAGGTGGTACAAATGGCCTTTTTGCGGTTATCAGCAGAGTCTTTAAAAAATTCCAGACTCTGGAAGACCTACCGGTTGTACTGGCAACGTCCCTCGTGTAGGTGTTACGGGGAACTGTTGCCCGCCTTCTGTGTGCGGCCACCACACTGCTTCTTCCTGCCTGTTGGGGTACTCTGCCTCCCTTACCCTGTGTGCTGCTGGCCTCACTCTGCATGTCCTCCTGCCACGTTGGGTCAGTTAGTAGATCATCCACCACCTCCCCCTCTTCCACTTGCGCACCACGATCCTCCTCCTCACTTCCTGGCAATTGTGTCTCGTCATCGTCCACATCTTGTGACAAATTGCCAGCGTCAACTTCCTGTGGCCGTGGCTGTTCAAATATTTGGGCATCGCTACATGGGATCTCCTATCCCACCACTTCAAGTGGAGCAGGCGAGGGGTACAAATCTGAAGAGCTGTTCACTGGTCCATTTCCAGAGTGTCCAAGTGTGGGATCAGTTGCTGTCTGACGACACTTGGCATGGTGGGAGGAAGTAGCATCAGGGTGAGGAGAAGTATGCGGTTGAGACTCACGGCTGCTAAGAGTTGACCGTGCGGAAGACAGACCGGAGGTGGTGGTGCCCAGGTAACTGGAAGTATTATCTGCTATCCAATTAGTAACCTGTTCACACTGATCAGTTCGCAATACTGTTGTTGTTCTGTGATTCCCTAGTAATTCGGTCAAGAAGCGGGAGTGAGAAGATGTGGCTGTTGGTTGTGGCACATTTTTACCTTGGCCACGGCCCCGTCCTCTGCACGCACCATCATCAGAACGTCCAGTCCCACGTCCCATGCAATGCTCCTTGCCCATTGTAAAGGAAGTAAAATAGCTTACACTCGCACTATTAATGGAAAAAGGGTAATGAAAAGTAGATTAGAACCGTGGAAGAGGAAAACCACAGTTCTATTTCTCTGGCCTACACCCGACTCTTTTAAACAATCTGAACAAGCAGGGAGAAACTATTACTGTTTTTCTTTACGGCAAAAAATGTAAAAAGCAGGATAATACAGAGATTTGACCGGTGGAACGGCAAAACCAAAGTTCTATTTCTCGGACCTACACTAGACTATTTTCAACAGATATATTTGTGTCTGAACAATCTGGAGACACTATTACTGTTTTTCTTTATGGCAAAAAATGGCAAAAGCAGTATAATACAAAGATTTCACCCGTGGAACTGAAAAACCACACTTCTGTTTCTCTGGCCTACACTGGACTATTTTCAACAGATATATTTGTGTCTGAAAAATCAGGGAGACACTATCAGTTTTTTTTTTACGGCAAAAAATGCCAAAAGCAGGATAATAGTGATTTTTTTACTGTGGAACAGCAAAACCACAGTTATAATTTACTGCTGTAAACCAGACTTTATTAAATATATACTGTATATTTGCGGCTGAACAGTGAGCGACACACTCAAACTGTTTTTTTTTAGATACAAATGGCCCAAAAGTGGATTATACAGAGGTTTGAACAGTGGAACTGCAAAACCACACTTCTGTTTCTCTGGCCTACACCAGACTATTTTCAACAGATATAGTTGTGTCTGAAAAATCAGGGAGACACTATTAGTTTTTTTTTTACGCCAAAAAATGCCAAAAGCAGGATAATTAAGATTTTTTACCGTGGAACAGCAAAACCACAGTTATAATTTACTGGTGTATACCAGACTTCTTTAAATATATATATTTGCGGCTGAACAGTGAGCGACACACTCAAACTGTTTTTTATTAGATACAAATGGCCCAAAAATGGATAGTGCAGAGGTTTGAACCATGGAACTGCAAAACCACACTTCTGTTTCTCTGGCCTACACCAGACTATTTTCAACAGATATGTTTGTGTCTGAAAAATCAGAGACACACTTCTTTTTATTTTTTTGGGGGGATGACACCAAAAGGTTAATAAGATGGGTATTTGTACAGTGTGAAGGAGGATTTAGATGAAAAAAAAAGGATTTTTCCTGGCTCCTGAGTCCTGGAGCTAAGTCCAGCAATTTCAGCAACAGGAGCACACAGGACTGTAATGCAGCGTTTGCTGGTATAACCACTGCGTCTCCTATACAGCCTGCCTGCCTGCCTGATATCTGGGATGGATATTAGTCCTGAGAAGGACTGTTTGTTTGATCTGGCAGCCTTTACAGACCCTACACTAACTATTTCGCAGTATATATCTCTCCCTAAATTAGCAGCGCTGTCCCTACACTGTCTGATCCCAGCCGTCTGTGTCCAAGATGGCGGCGCCTGATTTTAAATACTCGAGGTGACGCTGTATGGCCAGCCAATCACTGTAATGCCCACAACCAACATGGCTGTGGCATGACAGTGACTGGCTGGCAATCCCTGCATGTTCATTGGGTCTGTAAAGAGCACCAAACATGCAGAGCGGAGACCCGAGCTCCCACCCAAGTAACCCGGAAATGCTCGGTGCTCGCCGAACTCCCTGAGTAGCGTGTTGCTCGGGCGAGTACAGAGCAGTGTCGAGCATGTTCGCTCAACACTAATTAAGATCCAAAGAAAAGTATTCCTGGCCCCTGAGACCTGGGCCTTTGTATAGAAATATCTAACAGCAGCAGAAGGCAGAATTGGAATGGAGCCTCTTGTGCTATATGCACTGCAGTCTGCTATATACCCTGCCTGCCTATATACACTGCCTGCCTGATATCTCTGCAGATGGATTAGTTAGTCCTCAAAAGGACTGTTTGTTAAGATGGATATGTGTAATGTAGGGTTTTTCTCCCTACATTACCTAATAAACAAGCAAATCTCTCCCTGACGCAGCAGCACCTCTCCCTACACTGTCTAATTCTGGAGTGACAGTGATGAACATGGCGATGCCAGGTCTGATATAGACCTGATGACGCTGTGCGGCCAGCCAATCACTGTAATGCAACAACCAACATGGCTACGACATTACAGTGAGTGGCAGGCAATCCCTGCATGTTGATTAGTGCTCTAAAGAGTGACAAACATGCAGGATTGGGACCCGAGCTCCCGCCGAGCAACCCTGGAAATACTCGGCAAGCGCAGAGCATCTCGAGTAGTGAGATGCTCGGGCAAGCACCGAGCAGTAGCGAGCATTCTCGCTCATCACTATTTGGTAGTTGTTCTTGTGTGTCTGTAAAAGTGGCGTGTGTGAAAAACTTATTCACAGAAACCATATGTGAGTCAGAAATGCACGTACATTCTCCAGGTTCTTTCCATTCTGTTTCATCACTTTCACATCCATTTCAGTCTTTTCCTCAGATCCCCAGACCCTTTTGTAGGGTCCAGTAGAAAATTACTCGCAATTCCCATTGACTTTCATTGTACTCACTATTCGGAACGAATAAGCGTTTATTACAAAGTACTCGTTACGAGTATAGCGATTACGAATATTACAGTACTCGTTCATCACGATTTATCTGCTATCCAACCAACAACCTTTTATCACTGCTCTGGCTTCAATAGTGGTGTTCCGCGGCCCCCTAGAAATTGGGACAGGAAGGTAGGTCGACATGACGTGGGTGTATGTTGTGCTCCCTCAGCAGTCACAGTTTCATCTTGCCCATGGCCTCTGCATCACCCTCACCATATCATGCACTTTCCCGTCCTTTGCCACATACCTTGCCCATTTTAAATGGAGTTTAATATTTGTCACGTTGCCAAAAATGTTTGTATTATTACTGCAGTGATATAGGATCACGTCTGATGAGATGACCACAGTTTTAGGCAGTGACCTGGGAGTCAGAGATGCTTTCAGGGGTCTTCTCCATGCTGTTTCCATGTCTCTTCAGCACTGTATGAATGTGTCTGATCATGTCTCACACACCACATGGCCAGATAAGATAGTAAAATTAAAATTGTAAATTTTAATAGTAAATGATAAAATGACATTTCCCAGTCAATGCATTTTTCACCATTGAAAGCAATGCAAAAGTTAAAAAACGCATAATAAACGCTACATGTAAACATAGACCAAGGTGTAGAAGAGCATTTTTGTTTTTGGATATTTATTTTACCTTATATACAAGTCATTACCTGGAAAGGATATTCATTAACATTTTTCCCAAGAAAATCCATTTTGGTTTCGTTTTTGTATGTTTTATTGTGAGTCCGTAAAAGTGGCGCAATACTCTGACAGCATTGTTGACAGCAGTGACCAGGGAGTCAGAGTTGCTTCCAGGCATCTTCCCCATGCTGTTCCCATGTCATTTGAGCACTGTTCTCATTGATTTGGGCAATTTTTAGGCCCTCTGCAGACAACCGGGGGGGGGGGGACAGCAGGAAAAATGCTCATGTTTAGCATCGAGTACCCGAGCATTAAAGTGCTCGCTCATCACTAGCTAATAATAGAAGAAATTTTTTTTTTCTTACTGTGGATGAGGTCTGTAAGAAATAGAATATATGCTCCAAACAAGTTGAAATTTTAAATCTGGCCTACTGTATCACGTAAGGAAAAGAAGAAATTATTTTTTTTACTTTGGATGAGGAATGAATGAAATTGAATATATGATCCAAACAAGTTCAAACTAAGATCTGGCCTGCTTTATCACGTTAGTAATGGAAGAATTTTTTTTTTTACAATATATGAGGCTTGTATAACATAGAACATATGCTCCAAACAAGTTCAAACTGAAATCTGGCCTATTGTATCATGTTAGAAACAGAAGAAATTTTATATTTTTTTTACTGTGGATGAGGCTTGTGTGAAATAGAATATATGTTCCAAACAAGTTCAAACTGAGATCTGGCCTACTTTATCACGTTAGTAACAGAAGAAATTATTTTTTACTGTGTAGGAGGCCTGTATAACAGAAAATATATGCTCCAAGAAATTTTAAACTGTGATCTAACTTGCTTTATCATGTTAGTAACAGAAGAATTTTTTTTTTTTTACTGTGGATGAGGCCTGTATGAAATAGAATATATGCTCCAAACAAGTTCAAACTGAAATGTGGCCTACTGTATCACGTTAGAAACTGAAGAAAATATTATTTTTACTGTGGATGATGCCTGTAGGAAATAGAATATATGCTCCAAAGAAGCTCAAACTGAGATTTGGCCTACTTTATCATGTTAATAACAGAAAAAATCTTTTTTACTGTCTATGAGGCCTGTATAACATAGAATATATGCTTCAAGAAATTTCAAACTGAGATCTGGCCAAATTTATCATGTTAGTAAAAGAAGAAATTATTTTTTTTTTACTGTGGATGAGGCCTCTATGAAATAGAATATATGCTCGAAACAAGTTCTAAATGAAATCTGGCCTACTTTATGACGTTAGTAGCAGAAGGAATTATTTTTTACTGTAACTGAGGCCTGTATGCAATAGAATCTATGCCCCAAACAAGTTCAAACTGAGATCTGGCCTACTTCATCATGTTAGTAACAGAATAAATTATTTTTTACTGTGGATGAGGTCTTTATGAAATAGAATATATGCTCCAAACAAGTTCAAACTGAAATCCGGCCTACTGTATCACGTTAGAAACTGAAGAAATGTTTTTTTAACTTTGGATGAGGTATGTATGAAATTGAATATATGCTCCAAACAAGTTCAAATTGAGATCTAGCCTATTTTATCATGTTAGTAACAGAAGAAATTATTTTTTTTTTACTGTGCATGAGGCCTGTATAACTTAGACTTACGATAGACTTACATTGGACTCGTTACGAGTAGTGTTGAGCCACCCCCAAAGTGTTCGAGTTCGGTTCGGTTCATCGAACTGTTCGTCAAACACCTTCGAACACCGTTAAAACCAATGGCAGGCAAACAAAAACACATAGAAACACATAGAAGACACCTTCAAAGGTGTCCAAAAGCTGACAAACTGCTCAGAAGACATAACTAACACATGGAAAAGAGACAAGTACATATAGTCATGCGAAAAGAAAAGAGGTGGAGGAGTAAAAGGAGGGGGAGACACAGATATAGGCATGTCATGCCCTTCTAAAATCCAAAAAGTGAGAAGCCGACACGGCCAGTCCGTTCCTGCCCGTGCCACCTCCGTGTCGCCGGGTTTGTGCCAGAGCCGCTGTGGACCCTGACGGCCAGCCCCCCTCTCCAAATACTGGTGCCTGTCCGCTGGTGGGTCGAGCGAGCCCCCCTGTGATGGAGGCAGCTCTAAGCTTTTTAATTTAAATTGTCTCTCTAATTTAAATGAATACACTTTAAATCCTTTTACAAGGATCTATTGGAGGGCAACTCTCATGCCAGCAGCCACGTAATTCCAGCTCCAGTAGCGTGCACTAAAGCTGCTGCAGTTAAAAAGCTTTTATAAGGATCGAGCTCGGCTGTCCACCGCAAGGCATCCTACCGCCAGTCCCAGCCCCTATGCCTTGGGGTGCCTCCTGATGCTCTTCACTGAGTATCCCGTGGTCCCGAAGCATTTCCTTTGAAAAAATTAAGTGTCCAAACTACAGGTGGTGTAGCTTGCTTAACAGCCGGGATAATCCGCTGACTAGCAGACACTGCTACTAGGCACAAAGTATTTCCTGGGCTAGATGCAGTTAAAAATTTGTAATTAGATACTCTCGTTGGATGCTGAGAACGCATTCCATAGAGTCTCCTGGCACGTCATATATTATTCACTTAAAGAGCTTGGGGTAGGGGTCTAGGGGACCCTTTTATAGCCAAAATCATGGCCCTATATTGCAATACGTCACCTAGGCTGAAGATAAATGGAACTGTAGCACCCTGAGGGCTCGGTTGCTACAGAGGTAATGCATCTCACCCAGAGGTGTGATATCTCACTCTCAGGTAAGGATGGAGTGTGGATCAGGACCCGACACCTGCATGCATTACACCACACTGCCGTGGGGCAGGGCGACCAATATGCCCCTGAGATGGGCACGACAGTCCCTGTCCCTGGCTGGAGTGGGGGGAGGGAACACTGAGGAAGGGGAACCCTGTAGTGCAGGAGCAGGGAGGAAGCAGTTCCTGGGTGCATTGAGAAGGGAGTATAAAAGGTGGTCAACATCTTAGTTCAGTGCAGAGAAGTCTGAGCAGAAGTGACAGGGAGCAGGGGCTCAGCATGAGCTCTGCTCCGGTGGCAGGCCTAGTAACAGAGGCCCAGGCCTGGAAGAGGGAGAAGGAAGGAAGAGGAGCGGAGAAGGCTCCAGGAACGAGGAACAAAGGGATCCCAGGGGTGCGGACGGGCGAGTCGCCACCGCACACTCGAATCCACCTGCGTGGAGGGGTCAGACCAAAGGGGGAGACCGGTCCCCGAAACTAGAGGAGGCGGGAAACGACACTCAGCTAGAAACCGGAGGCTGTGACATTTTATGTGGCGCAGCCCCTCGCTACACCCGCTAGGAAGGCACCACATAGGGTCAGGGAAACTGGCGCCAAGTTTACCAAGAGGAGGCCCGAGGCAGCCGGACTGAAGGGTTGGTAAGAAAGGCCAGACAAAGGACACACAAAGGGGGTCCTGTGAAGCGCTCCAAAGTTATCTGGGAGTTGTCTGAGCCCCTCACCTGGTGAGCACAGTACGACGTGGGCAGCCGTTACCTGCAGAAGTGGTCTGGATAATAAGAACTGTGAGTAAAGGCCCTGGACTGCATCACTGACTCCGTGTCGTTACTGCTGCTGCCCTGCACCATCAACCCCATCCTACGCATACACTGCTCTGAGGCTATACTCATGCCGTGGGGAGTTATGCTATGCTCTGCTGCACCCACAACACCAGCCTCAGCGGTCTGCCCTGCAGCGGCGGTTCACTCTGACCGCAATCCACGGGTGGCGTAGTCGGACATTTAATCATCAAAACCACATAAATAGTTCCGCCACTGGTTTGACCGCCCTGAGCCACGGAACCAGGTCGCCGCCACGGGGACTACAACCACCAGCATCCACCAAAAAGAGTCCGGCTCTGGGTGTCCCAAGGCACAGGGGGCGCGTCAGAACATTTTCATCACCTTTCATAATCACCAATGGGACAAGGCAGGGATGTCCTCTGTCCCCTCTCTTATACATCCTAGTGACGGAGCACCTGCTCTCATCAATTCGCCATAACCCCAATATTAGGTGGATTGAGGTGGGAGGCACCGAGTACAAGTGCTCTCTATTTGCTGATGATGTCCTAGTATATATCACTCAATCACATATATCCATCCCTGCTGTTATGGCTGAAATAGATCACTTTGTTACATGGTAAAATTTTAAAATCAATGCAGCGAAGTCTGAGGCCCTCGATGTCTCCCTCCCAAAATCCATACAGGATTCCATCCAGTCCAACTTTCCCTTTGCCTGGCCCTCACAGGGTATCAAATACTTTGGAATTCCTATTCATAGAGACCTCTCCCGTCTATGTTATCTTAATTTTGGGCCCTTTATTGAACAACTCCATACAGACCACGGTTGGCAAGTTAGAGCTGTAAGATTCACTATGTGAACCACTGGTGTTTTGTGGAAAAGCACATGTACACTGTGTTCCAAATTATTATGCAAAAAGTGTTTAGGAGTGATAAGGGAAGAATTTGTTTGTTTGTCAGTTAAACTCAATGATGGTGATGTGTGTCAGGGATATTTATATCACTGTAAACAATTGCAGACACCTGTGCTAATTAGTTTGGCAGGTGTGTCCAATGAAAGGCAAGACTACTTAAGAAGGCTGTCCCACATTATTAAGCAGCCTACATTTTCTGCCAAAATGGGAAAGAAAAAGAATGTGTCGGCTGCTGAGAAGCAACAAATTGTGGAGTGTTTAGTTCAAGGCATGACTACAATCAACATTGTGCGATGATCAGGATGAATTGTCTTGGCAATTAAGAAGTATGTAGCTGATTCACAGTACACACGTGTGCGTGCTGATATGGGCAAATTGAGGACTCTTTCCTACAGGCAATTGCGTCAGGTTAAAAGAGCAGCGGCAAAAAAGCCTTGTCATAGCAGCAGACAAGTTTTTGAAGCTGCTGGTGCCTCCAACATCCCCCGAACAACATGATGCAGGGTCCTTCAGAGGTTTTCAGCTGAGCGTACGTCATCCTGTCGTCCTCCTCTATCCACTTCACACAAGCAGAAACGGCTACAGTGGGCCAAACATTACATGAAGATTGATTTCAAAACTGTTTTGTTCACGGATGAGTGCCGTGCAACGCTCAATGGTCCAGATGGATGGAGTGGAGGATGGCTGGTTGATGAACACCCCATGCAAACACGGCTACAGCGCCAACAAGGAGGAGGTGGAGTAATGTTTGGGGCTGGAATCATGGGGAGAGAGATTGTCGGCCCCTTTAGGATCCCTGAAGGGGTAAAGATTAACTCCATAATGTATGTGGAGTTTCTCAAACAGCACTTCCTGCCATGGTTCAAGAAGAAGCAAGATCATTTTTATGCATGATAATGCACTGTCTCATGCTGCACATAACACATCTGCATCTCTGGCTGATATGGGCATAAAAGGGGACAAACTTATGGTGTGACCCCCATGCTCCCCTGATCTCTACCCCATTCAGAACCTCTGGAGTATCATCAAAAGGAGTGTCTATGTTCACATCTAAGCAACAGCTCTGGGAGGGTATCCTGTCCTCATGTAAAACAATTGAAGCAGAAACAATCCAAAACCTGACAAATTCAATGGACGAGAGAGTTCAGAAGCTCCTTTCGAACAAGGGGTCCTATGTGCAAATGTAACATCACCTAGAATAAAGTTTTGAGTTGAAAACTGTTTGATTTCAGTTTCTAATAACCTGCTATTGCTTATAATTTCAAAAATGACCATTTTTTTGTTCTTTATTAAAATGAAAAGGTTGATCGAAGAGTGTGGGGGATCTAAGAGTGTGGCAACCCAGTAGTCAGGATTACTTCAAATTCTGACAATCTGAGGGTCATGTTGCAGGTAGTGCAGCAAGAAGGCACTTATGTGTCATGCGCATCTCGGAGCCCCAAAATTATTTTCCGGGCTAGATGCAGCTAATAATTAATATTAATTTTAAATCTGGTGGATCTTAGTATAGATGGCCTAATAGAATCAGTACTGCACACTGCTTCAAAGCCCAAATTATTTTCCAGCCAAGATACAGATAAACATGATTAGTAATTTTAAATCTGGTGGAGCTTAGTATAGATGGCCTAATAGAATCAGTACTGCACACTGCTACAAAGCGCAAATGATTTTCCAGCCAAGATACAGATAAACATGATTAGTAATTTTAAATCTGGTGGAGCTTAGTATAGATGGCCTATTAGAATCAGTGCTGCACACTGCTACAAAGCCCAAATTATTTTACAGCCAAGATACAGATAAACCTGATTAGTAATTTGAAATCTTAAAACGGTTGGTGAGGTGATTTTAACCAACCATCAAGCTTTTACTCTCCCCAGGATGACACAGGGGTAGAAAAGTCATTTTGGATCCATGATTTGTCCATCTTTATGAACGTGAGTCTGTCTACATTATCAGTGGAGAGCCGCGTGCGCTTATCTGTCAGCACACCACCAGCTGCGCTGAACACACGTTCAGACAGAACGTTGGCTGCGGGGCATGACAAGATCTCCAAGGCGTAAGTGGCTAGCTCCGGCCATTTATCCAGATTGGAAGCCCAAAAAGAGCAAGGGTCCAGTGACACAGTCATGGCTTCAATGTTTACTTGGAGATACTCCTGTACCATCGTCTCTAGGCGTTGACTATGTGTCAGACTTCTTCTCTCCTGTGGCCTTGCAAAGGATGGGCTAAAAAAGTGGTGAATTGATTCCGCAAAATTGATGTTACTAGCAGATACTGTGTTTCTGTTACGGTTTGAGTGCGGAACACTCGACGGTCCCACGGTTGGCAAGTTGGAACTGTGAGATTCACTACGTGCACCACTTGTGTTTTGTGGAAAAGCACATGTAAGATTCTGCAACAGTCTCTGCTGATACTCCTGCATGCGTGCATCCATTTCTATCGCAGGAATAATTTCTGCAAATTTACTTTTTACCGGGGATCTAACAGTGTGGCAACCCAGTAGTCAGGATTATTTCTAATTCTCACAATTCGAGGGTAATGTTGCAGGTAGTGGAGCAAGAAGGCACTCATGTGTCTTGCACATCCAGGAGCACCAAGTCCCTGATGTGTTGGCGGCGAGGTAACAATCATGCTTCCTTCCTCTGTCCTCTCCCCCCAACCTAGCACAACAGAAATGTGATCAAGGTCTCCCTCATCTGATGAGTCTTCCATCAGTTCGTCCTCCACTTCTTCCTGGGCTCCTGCACCTTCCTCACTAGTTTGGCTGCTACCATGCGCCCTGGTAAAACCATCTCTCCCACCCTCACATGCCTGCCGCCTTGGTGCTGCCGACCATCTGGACCTTGCAGATGATAGCCCTTCCGCATACAACTCCTCCTCCTCTACTTCCTCCACCTCCTCTTGTGCCACCACCTGACTCCGAATTCTGTTTAACATGTGCTCGAGCATGTAAATCACCGGAATAGTCATGCTGATAATGGCATCGTCAGCACTAAACATCTTCGTCGCCATTTCAAAACTGTGGAGAAGGGTGCATAGGTCCCTGATCTGAGACCACTCCTACAGCGTGATTTGCCCCACCTCTGGATCTCGTTGGCCCAGGCTATACGTCAGAAAGTATTGCACCAGGGCTTGTCGGTGCTGCCACAGTCGCTGCAACATGTGCAGAGTTGAATTCCACCGGGTAGGCACATCGCATTTTAGCCGGTGAAGTGGCAGGCCCAACGACTTCTCTAGAGATATAAGTCGCTGAGCTGCGGGATGCGAACGGCGGAAGTGAGCACACAGCGACCGTGCCCTCTGCAGAAGGCCATCTAGTCCGGGATAGTGGGCTAAAAATTGCTGGACAACCAGGTTCAACATGTGAGCCATACAAGGCACGTGTGTGACAGTGCCCCGGCGAAGTGCCGCACCCAGGTTTGCAGCATTGTCGCACACGGCCTTCCCTGGTTTCAGGTCCATTGGAGACAACCATTCATGAAATTGGTTCTCCAGAGCTGACCACAACTCCTCAGCTGTGTGACTCACATTTCCCAGACATTTCAAAGTAAAAACTGCCTGATGACGTTGAGCCCTACTGCCAGCATAGTAAGGAGGTATGCAGGATCCCTTCTGCGCAGTTATAAAGCTTGTGGCATGACCAGACAGGCTTTGGGTGCAGGTGGAGGACCGAGAGGAGGTTGAGGAGGCAGAAGCAATGGAGGAACTTTGAGATAAAGAGGATTGACGCACAACTTGTGGGGACGACAAGACTTGGACAGCAGCCCCTTGTCCTGCTGTCACCATAGTTACCCAGTGCCCAGTCAGCGACATGTAACGCCCCTGTCCATGCCTACTCGTCCAAGTGTCTGTGGTGAAATGCACCCTGTAACACACAGAGTTTCTCAAAGAAGCGGTGATGTTGTGTGCGACATGCTGGTGGAGCGCAGGCACACCTTTCTTTGAGAAGTAGTGCCGACTGGGCATCTGGTACTGGGGCACTGCGACGGACATAAGGTCTCGAAAATCCTCTGTGTCCACCAGGCGAAAAGGCAGCATTTCTGTAGCCAAGAGCTTGCAGATGGTGAAATTCAACCTCTTAGCTTTCTCATGGCTAGGAGGAAATGGTCTTTTACTTGTCCACATCTGAGTGACCGAGGGCTGGCTATTGTGCTTAGACGGGGTTGATAAGGGTGTCCCCGGCAAACTGCTTGTCTGTGAGGAATATTAGAAGAAGGATTAGAACCGAATATAAGGTTGCCATATACATATATTGTGAAGATAACAAGTATCTCCATATTACAACCAATTCAGAAGACTATATATCTAGGGCCATTCGTATAAGCAACATATATCCCGAAGTGCCGAAGCAAGAAAAAAATACGAATATACGGCCAAAAAATTATAAAGAAAATAATAGAAAAAGTATCTTTATTGAGAAATATATATGTAAATAATCATAACATCATATAAGGCTATGGTGGCACAGCATATGTCAGAAGCCATTACACATAGACTAATAAAACATACTTAAAAACAACCACCAGGTGTCACCACAGAGTACAGATATCGCATGCCTCACATATCATTTTAAACTATAAACATATCACTTAGGGTAATCATATCTGTAGATAAATAAATGGCTACCACTAGTACACCCGCATAGAGACATAAGCCTTCAAAATGCATATCGATTATAGAAAGTACCAGAAGAAAGAAATGTCACATCAGAGATATGATTCACCTTGTAATAGGATCGAGACTGCACGCTGTGTGGATCCCCGACGCGCGTTTCGGTGCTCCCGCTCTTGACCTGCCAATCACGCTGGCTGTTGCGGGTAAAGAGGTGGCAGGTCTGCGTCCCAAATCAGGTGTGACTGCTTTCCCCCTAGTCACAGAGGATGAAGAGGCCGCGGATGCACAAGATATGGCAGACGGTGGTTGGCCCGGCCGGCTAGGCCGCATTGTAGCACACTGAGCTTCCCACTGCAACTTATGCTTCATGTCCATGTGCCTGTTCATGCATGAAGTACTCAAAGTATGTATTTTTTTGCCTCTACTTAGCTTTTGCTGACAAATGTTACAGATAACACGAGTTGGGTCATCTTTATCGATCTGAAAGAATGCCCAGGCTATGCAAGGCTTAGCACCCATGCGACCAGAAGAGCCACCACGACTTGTGGTGAGAGGCAGAGTTGTGTTTGAGGATGCAGTTGTTGACGTGCTTCCAGTACTACGTCTCTGTCCAGGAAGGCGCAACCTGACCTCGTCGTCACTAGCATTCTCCTCCACCTCCTCTGCTGACCTCATCTCTTGGCTGACTGTGGGTTGACAGTAAGTGGGATCTCCAACCTCATCATCACCCTGATTGTTATCACACCCGTCGTCCTCAGAGCCAACCTGTTCCTGCCCTGACAAAAAACTAAAGTTGTCGCTCCAATCAGGTATTTGAGTCTCATCATCGTCTTCCTCATTGTTTCCACCAACAGGAGTTACAGTTTGGAATGAGGGTCTACATTATGGTCAGAACCTTCTGCGTCTGGTCCTGGATCCGACTCATAAAGATTCTGGACATCAGTGCAGATCATTTCCTCGTCTGGATTCACAGAAGAACTGGAGCCGACCTCTGATTCCCAGGCTATAGTATGAGTAAACAGCTCTGCAGACTCAACCATCTGTTCTACCTCATACTCAGACGGGCAGTTGGAGATTTGGGAGCTGTGAGGAAGCAAGTGTGATTGGGGTGACACCTTTGAGGACTGGAGTATTTGTGATGTTGAAGTTGATGTGGAGGAGAGCCCACTTAAAGGAGCACTTGATATCCGTTGAAACACCTGCTGTTTTTGTGCCTCATCTGGAATTTGTAGCGATTGTCGTGGCCGTAGAAAGGGATCTTATCACATTGTCCGCTAAAAGAAGTAGACATTTTAGTTTGGCTGGAAGATGGTCTTTCTTCTGCAGATGTTACTGTTGCTTTAACACCTACCCCATGGACACAACCTTTTTTCCCCTTCCCAACACGCCTATTCCCCTTTCCACCAGCAGCAGGCCTTTTTCCACTCATTTTGGTGGTTAACTAATTCACAACTCTGGAGTTGTTTGCACAAAAAAACAATGGATGGTAACCGAGCAGAGCTGAGTGGCCAAACTGTGGTATTAGGCCAAAACTATTGGCTGGGTTAGATGCAGAAAAAAATTATATTCCATTTGCAACCTGATGGAGGTCAGTATAGATGGAATAAAAGACCAAGTCCCACACACTGCTAGAAGCCCAAATATTTTTTCAGAGCTAGATGCAGAAAAAAATTATATTCAATTTGCAACCTGATGGAGGTTAGTATAGATGGACTAATAGACCAAGTCCCACACACTGCTAGACGCCCAAATATTTTTTCAGAGCTGGATGCAGAAAAAAATTATATTCAATTTGCAACCTGATGGAGGTCAGTATAGATGGACTAATAGATCAAGTCCCACACACTGCTAGAAGCCCAAATATTTTTTCAGAGCTAGATGCAGAAAAAAATTATATTCAATTTGCAACCTGATGGAGGTCAGTATAGATGGACTAATAGACCTAATCCCACACACTGCTAGAAGCCCAAATATTTTTTCAGAGCTAGATGCAGAAAAAAATTATATTCAATTTGCAACCTGATGGAGGTCAGTATAGATGGATTAATAGACCAAGTCTCACACACTGCTAGAAGCCCAAATATTTTTTCAGAGCTAGATGTAGAAATAAATGATATTCAATTTGCAACCTGATTGAGGTCAGTATAGATGGACTAACAGAACAAGTCCCACACACTGCTGGAAGGCCAAATATTTTTTCAGAGCTAGATGCAGAAAAAAATTATTTTTAATTTGCAACCTGATGGAGGTCAGTATAGATGGACTAATAGACAAAGTCCCACACACTGCTAGAAGCCCAAATATTTTTTCAGAGCTAGATGCAGAAAAAAATTATATTCAATTTGCAACCAGATGGAGGTCAGTATAGATGGGCTAATAGAACAAGTCCCACACACTGCTAGAAGCCCAAATATTTTTTCAGAGCTAGATGCAGAAAAAAATTATTTTAAATTAGCAACGTGATGGAGGTCAGTATAGATGGACTAATAGACAAAGTCCCACACACTGCTAGAAGCCCAAATATTTTTTCAGAGCAAGATGCAGAAAAAAATTATTTTTAATTTGCAACCTGATGGAGGTCAGTATAGATGGACTAATAGACCAAGTCCCACACACTGCTAGATGGCCAAATATTTTTTCAGAGCTAGATGCAGAAAAAAATTATATTCAATTTGCAACCAGATGGAGGTCAGTATAGATGGACTAATAGAACAAGTCCCACACACTGCTAGAAGCACAAATATTTTTTCAGAGCTAGATGCAGAAAAAAAATATTTTTAATTAGCAACCTGATGGAGGTCAGTATAGATGGACTAATAGACCAAGTCCCACAAACTGCTAGAAGCCCAAATATTTTTTCAGAGCTAGATGCAGAAAAAAATTAGATTCAATTTGCAACCAGATGGAGGTCAGTAAAGATGGACTAATAGACCAAGTCGGCAAACACTGCTAGAAGCTCAAATATTTTTTCAGAGCTAGATGCAGAAAAAAATTATATTCAATTTGCAACCTGATGGAGGTCAGTATAGATGGACTAAAAGAACAAGTCCCACACACTGCTAGAAGCCCAAATATTTTTTCAGAGCTAGATGCAGAAAAAATTTTTTTTTAATTTGCAACCTGATGGAGGTCAGTATAGATAGACTAATAAACCAAGTCCCACACACTGCTAGAAGCCCAAATATTTTTCAGAGCTAGATGCAGAAAAGAATTATATTCAATTTGCAACCAGATGGAGGTCAGCATAGATGGACTAATAGAACAAGTCCCACACACTGCTAGAAGCCCAAATATTTTTTCAGAGCTAGATGCAGAAAAAAATTATATTCAATTTGCAACCTGATGGACGTCAGTATAGATGGACTAATAGAATTATGCTATGCCCAAAAGGTTTTACTTCACTAGGTGCAGTAAAAAAATTGGTATTCTATACACAGGTGGTGTAGCTTGCAACACAGATAGGCTACTCCACTGACTAACACACTCTGCAATAGGCCAAAAAGGATTAGCTTTGCTAGATTTAGCCAAATGCTGTGAAAAAAACTTGCACAGCACTGGCACAAACCTGCCTGGCAAAAACTGATAGGAACTGATGTAACTTAGTCCTGAAAAGGACTGCAATTACAATTAGTCTTTACTCCCAACCTATCTATTTAAGAGCACAGACCTGCCTGATAAAAGTCGTAGGAAATGCTGTAACCTAGTCTTTAAAAGGACTGCAATAACAACTATTCCCTACTCCCAAACTATCTGAAGATTTGTTCGAAAATTGGCTTGAAATTAACAAGGTAAAGCGCACACAGCAACAGCGGTGCCGTCTAACACGCAGCTGCAGCAGTGAGAAAATGGTGGCGACGGGGAAAATGGCTGGGTCTTATAGGGCAAGGACATGTGGCATACACTGCCAATGACACATGCCCTTGCTTGTGTGAAAAAAAGCACTTCGCTCCGTGTGTGCGCTGCTGATAGGCTGATAGATTGCACCTCCCCACTGTAAATGCGGGAAAGAGAAAAAAAAATGGAGATCTTCATTATTCCTGCAGAGATCCTTCCCCTGCCCCTCCCCCCGCCCCACTGTGCACTCAAACTGCGTATTAACATTAATTTTCATCATTACTGAGAAAAAATCCAGTTATGATTTTGGTGCACGAACAGTTATCGAACATAACCTCGAACAGCCGAATTTTTTTCAAATCGTTCGTGTTCGCCAAACGGCTCGAACACCGCCCAAAACAGCTCGAATTTGAGGTTGGCGAACAGTTCGAGTCGAACAACGCTCATCTCTAGATACGAGGACCGAGCACTCTAGGCATTCCAGTTTGCTCGACCCAAGCAAAGAGTACCTGAGCATTTTAGTGCTCGCTCATCACTAACTAATAACAGAAGAAATATTTTTTTTACTGTGGATGAGGCCTGTATTAAATAGAATACATGCTCCAAACAAGTTCAAACTGAAATCTGGCCTACTGTATCACGTTAGAAACAGAAAAATTATCTTTTTTACTTTGGATGAGGCATGTATGAAATTGAATATATGCTCCAAACAAGTTCAAAATGAGCTCTGGCCTAATTTATCACGTTAGTAACGGAAGAAATTATTTTTTTTACTGTGTATTAGGCCTTTATAACATAGAATATATGCTCCAAGAAATTTCAAATGGAAATCTGGCTTGCTTTATCATGTTCATAACAGAAGAAATTATTCTTTTACTGTGGATGAGGCATGTGTTAAATAGAATATAAGTTCCAAACAAGTTCAAACTGAAATTTGGCCTACTTTATCATGTTATTAAGATAAGAAATTATTCTTTTACTGTGGATGAGGCCTGTATGAAATGGAATATATGCTCCAAACAAGTTCAAACTAAGATCTGGCCAGCTTTATCACGTTAGTAATGGAAGAAATTTTTTTTTGACAGTATATGAGGCTTGTATAACATAGAACATATGCTCCAAACAAGTTCAAACTGAAATATGGCCTATTGTATCATGTTAGAAACAGAAGAAATTTTATATTTTTTTTACTGTGGATGAGGCTTGTGTGAAATAGAATATATGTTCCAAACAAGTTCAAACTGAGATCTGGCCTACTTTATCACGTTAGTAACAGAAGAAATTATTTTTTACTGTGTAGGAGGCCTGTATAACAGAAAATATATGCTCCAAGAAATTTTAAACTGTGATCTAACTTGCTTTATCATGTTAGTAACAGAAGAATTTTTTTTTTTTTTGCTGTGGATGAGGCCTTTATGAAATAGAATATACGCTCCAAACAAGTTCAAACTGAAATGTGGCCTACTTTATCATGTTAGAAAGTGAAGAAAATATTATTTTTACTGTGGATGATGCCTGTAGGAAAAAGAATATATGCTCCAAAGAAGATCAAACTGAGATTTGGCCTACTTTATCATGTTAATAACAGAAGAAATCTTTTTTACTGTGTATGAGGCCTGTATAACATAGAATATATGCTTCAAGAAATTTCAAACTGAGATCTGGCCAAATTTATCATGTTAGTAAAAGAAGAAATTATTATTTTTTTACTGTGGATGAGGCCTCTATGAAATAGAATATATGCTCGAAACAAGTTCAACATGAAATCTGGCCTACTTTATGACGTTAGTAACCGAAGGAATTATTTTTACTGTAACTGAGGCCTGTATGCAATAGAATATATGCGCCAAACAAGTTCAAACTGAGATCTGGCCAACTTTATCATGTTAGTAACAGAATAAATTATTTTTTTACTGTGGATGAGGTCTTTATGAAATAGAATATATGCTCCAAACAAGTTCAAACTGAAATCAGGCCTACTGTATCACGTTAGAAACTGAAGAAATGTTTTTTCTAACTTTGGATGAGGTATGTATGAAATTGAATATATGCTCCAAACAAGTTAAAATTGAGATCTAGCCTATTTTATCATGTTAGTAACAGAAGAAATTATTTTTTTTTACTGTGCATGAGGCCTGTATAACTTAGACTTACCCTAGACTTACATTGGACTCGTTACTCAGACCGAGCACTCTAGGCAATCCAGTTTGCTCGACCCAAGCAACGAGTACCCGAGCATTTTAGTGCTCGCTCATCACTAACTAATAACAGAAGAAATATTTTTTTTACTGTGGATGAGGCCTGTATTAAATAGAATATATGCTCCAAACAAGTTCAAACTGAAATCTGGCCTACTGTATCACGTTAGAAACAGAAAAATTATCTTTTTTACTTTGGATGAGGCATGTATGAAATTGAATATATGCTCCAAAAAAGTTCAAAATGAGATCTGGCCTAATTTATCACGTTAGTAACGGAAGAAATTATTTTTTTTACTGTGTATGAGGCCTTAATAACATAGAATATATGCTCCAAGAAATTTCAAATGGAAATCTGGCTTCCTTTATCATGTTCATAGCAGAAGAAATTATTCTTTTACTGTGGATGAGGCATGTGTTAAATAGAATATAAGTTCCAAACAAGTTCAAACTGAAATTTGGCCTACTTTATCATGTTAGTAACAGAAGAAGTTTTTCTTTTACTGTGGATGAGGCCTGTATGAAATTGAATATATGCTCCAAACAAGTTCAAACTGAGATCTGGCCTACTATATCATGTTAGTAACAGAAGAAATTATCATTTTTTACTGTATATGAGGCTTGTAAAACCTAGCCTTATCATAGACTTACATTTTGGTCGTTACTCTGACTAAGCACTCGAGGCCTTCCAATTTGCTCAACCTAAGCAACGAGTACCCGAGCATTTTAGTGCTCGCGCATCACTAACTAATAACAGAAGAAATTTTTTTTTCTTACTGTGGATGAGGCCTGTATTAAATAGAATATATGCTCCAAACAAGTTCAAACTGAAATCTGGCCTACTTTATCACGTTAGTAACAGATGAAATAATTTTTTACTGTGTAGGAGGCCAGTATTACAGAAAATATATGCTCCAAGAAATTTTAAACTGTGATCTAACTTGCTATATCATGTTAGTAACAGAAGAATTTATTTTGTTTTACTGTGGATAAGGCCTGTATGAAATAAAATATATGCTCCAAACAAGTTGAAATTTTATATCTGGCCTACTGTATCAAGCTAGAAACAGAATTTTTTTTTTTTACTCTGGATGAGGCCTGTATGAAATAGAATATATGTTGCAAACAAGTTCAAACTGAAATTTGGCCTATTTTACCATGTAAGTAACAGAAGGAATTATTATTTTACTGTGGATGAGGCCTGTATGAAATTGAATATATGCAACAAACAAGTTAAAACTGAGATCTGGCCTATTGTATCACGTTAGAAACAGAAGATTTTTTTTTTAATGTGGATGAGGCTTGTGTGAAATAGAATATATGTTCCAAACAAGTTCAAACTGAGATCTGGCCTACTTTATCACGTTAGTAACAGAAGAAATTATTTTTTACTGTGTAGGAGGCCTGTATAACAGAAAATTTATGTTCCAAGAAATTTTAAACTGTGATCTAACTTGCTTTATCATGTTAGTAACAGAAGAATTTATTTTTTTTGCTGTGGATGAGGCCTGTATGAAATTAAATATATGCTCCAAACAAGTTCAAACTGAAATCTGGCCTACTGTATCACGTTAGAAATTGAAGAAAATATTTATTTTACTGTGGATGACGCCTGTAGGAAATAGAATATATGCTCCAAAGAGGCTCAAACTGAGATTTGGCCTACTTTATCATGTTAGTAACAGAACAAATCTTTTTTACTGTGTATTAGACCTGTATAACATAGAATATATGCTTCAAGACTTTTCAAACTGCCATCTGTCATCATTTATCGCGTTAGTAACAGAAAAAAATATTTTTTTTTGATGTGGATGAGACCTCTATGAAATAGAATAAATGCTCCAAACAAGTTCAAACAGAGATCTGGCCTACTTTATCAATGTTAGTAATAGAATTTTTTTTTTTTTTACTGTGTAAGAGTCTTGCATGACGCAGAATATATACTCTAACAAATTTCAAACTGAGATCTTGCCTACTTTATCATGTTAGTAACAGAATAAATTTTTTTTTTACTGTGGATGAGGTCTTTATGAAATAGAATATATGCTCCAAACAAGTTCAAACTGAGATCAGGCCAACTGTATCACGTTAGAAACTGAAGAAATGTTTTTTTTAACTTTGGATGAGGTATGTATGAAATTGAATATATGCTCCAAACAAGTTCAAACTGAGATCTAACCTACTTTATCATGTTAGTAACAGAAGAAATTATAATTTTTTTTTTACTGTGCATGAGGCTTGTATAACTGAGACTTACCATAGACTTACTTTGGACTCGTTACGTCGACCGAGCACTCGAGGCATTCCAGTTTGCTCGTCCCAAGCAACGAGTACCCGAGCATTTTTGTGCTCGCTCATCACTAACTAATATAACCTGTATTAAATAGAATATATGCTCCAAACAAGTTCAAACTGAGATCTGGCCTAATTAATCATGTCAGTAACAGAATGAATTATTTTTTTACTTTGGATGAGGCCTTTATGAAAGTGAATATATGCTCCAAGAAAATTTGAATTGTGATATATCTTGCTTTATCATGTTAGTAGCAGAAGAATTTTTTTTTTTTTACTGTGAGGCCTGTATGAAATAAAATATATGCCCCAAACAAGTTCAAACTGAGATCTGGCCTAATTTATCATATCAGTAACAGAATAAATTATTTTTTTACTGTGGATGAGGCCTTTATGAAAGTAAATATATGCTCCAAACAAGTTCAAACTGAGATCTGGTATATTGTATCACGTTAAAAAAAGGAGATTTGTTTTTACTGAGGATGAGGCCAGTATGAAATTGAATATATGCTCCAAACAAGTTGAAACTGAAATCTGGCCTATTGTATCACATTAAAAAAGGGAGTGTTTTTTTTCTTTCTTTTTTTAACTGTGGATGAGGCCTGTATGAAATTGAGTATATGCTCTAAACAAGTTCAAACTGAGATCTGTAGTAATTTATCCTGTTAGTAAAAGAAGAAATTTTTTTTTACTGTGGATGAGGCCTCTATGAAATAGAATATATGCTCCAAACAAGTTCAAAATGAAATCTGGCCTACTTTATGACGTTAGTAACAGAAGGAATTATTTTTTACTGTAACTGAGGCCTGTATGTAATAGAATCTATGCCCCAAACAAGTTCAAACTGAGATCTGGCCTACTTTATCAGGTTAGTAACAGAATAAATTATTTTTTTTACTGTGGATGAGGTCTTCATGAAATAGAATATATGCTCCAAACAAGTTCAAACTGAAATCAGGCCTACTGTATCACGTTAGAAACAGAAGAAATTTTTTTTTTAACTTTGGATGAGGTATGTATGAAATTGAATATATGCTCCAAACAAGTTCAAACTGAGATCTAACCTACTTTATCATGTTAGTAACAGAAGAAATTATAATTTTTTTTTTACTGTGCATGAGGCTTGTATAACTGAGACTTACCATAGACTTACTTTGGACTCGTTACGTCGACCGAGCACTCGAGGCATTCCAGTTTGCTCGTCCCAAGCAACGAGTACCCGAGCATTTTTGTGCTCGCTCATCACTAACTAATAACTAGTGTTGAGCCACCCCCGTAGTGTTCGAGTTCGGTTCGGTTCGTCGAACACCCGTATGTACGCCGAACTGTTCGTCGAACACCTTCGAACACCTTTAAAACCAATGGCAGGCAAACAAAAACACATAGAAACACATAGAAAACACTTCAAAGGTGTCCATAAGATGACAAACTGCTCAGAAGACACAACTAACACATGGAAAAGTGACAAGTACATATAGTCATGCGAAAAGAAAAGAGGCGGAGGAGTAAAAGGAGGGGGAGACACAGATATAGGCATGTCATGCCCTTCTAAAGCCAAAAAAGTGCGAAGCCGACACGGCCAGTCCGTTCCTTCCCGTGCAGCCTCCGTGTCGCCGGGTTTGTTCCAGAGCTGTGGTGGACCCTGACGGCCAGCCCCACTCTCCCAATACTGGTGCCTGTCCGCTGGTTGGTCAAGCGAGCCCCCTGCGGTGGAGGCAGGTCTAATCTTTTTAATTTAAATTGTCTCTCTAATTTGAATGAGTACACTTTAAATCCTTTTACAACGATCTATTGGAGGGCAAGTTTCATGCCAGCAGCCACGGTAATTCCAGCTCCAGTAGCGTCCACTAAAGCTGCTGCAGTTAAAAAGCTTTTATAAGGATCGAGCTTGGCGGTCCACCGCAAGGCGTCCTACCGCCAGTCCCAGCCCCTGTGCCTTGAGGTGCCTCCCCGATGCTCTTCACTGAGTGTCCCTGGGGCCCAAACCATTTCCTTTGAAAAAATTAAGTGTCCAAACTACTGGTGGTGTAGCTTGCTTAACAGCTGGGTTAATCCGCTGACTAGCAGACACTGCTACTAGGCCCAAAGTATTGCTTGGGCTAGATGCAATTAAAAATTTGTAATTAGATACTCTCGGATGCTGAGAAAGCATTCCATAGAGTCTCCTGGCACGCCATATATTATTCTCTTAAAAAGCTTGGGGCAGGGGACCCTTTTATAGTCAAAATCATGGCCCTGTATCACAATCCGTCAGCTAGGCTGAAGATAAATGGAACATTATCATCACCAATGGGACAAGGCAGGGATGTCCTCTGTACCCTCTCTTATACATCCTAGTGACGGAGCACCTGCTCTCATCAATTCACGATAACCCCAATATTAGGGGAATTGAGGTGGGAGGCACCGAGTACAAGTGCTCTGCATTTGCTGCTGATGTCCTAGTATATATCACTCAACCACGTGTATCCATCACTGCTGTTATGGCTGAAATAAATCACTTTGGTACATGGTCAAATTTTAAAATCAATGCAGCGAAGTCTGAGGCCCTCCCCAAATCCATACAGGATTCCATCCAATCCAACTTTCCCTTTGCCTGGCACTCACAGGGTATCAAATACTTAGGAATTCATATTCATAGAGACCTCTCCCGTCTATTTTATCTTAATTTTGGGCCCTTTATTGAACAACTCCATTGAGATCTTACTTCTTGGCCGGTGAAGGATTTTTCCTGGTTCGGCAGAATAAATATACTAAAAATGAACGTCCTACCTAAACTCTTATACCTCTTCCAAACCATTCCCGTGGAAATTCCCTCAAATTTTTGGAAAAGACTACATAGTAGCTTTTGCAGATTTATCTGGGCAAGTGGGCGTCAATGCATTCGGGGGGGAAGTTCTGATCAGACACAAACAAAAGGGGGGCCTTAGCCTTCCGGATTGTAGAAGCTATTACATGGCAGCAGTACACGCTAGAATCCTGGACTTCTTCCATCATTCGGAGGGGAAATTGTGGGTCAAAATAGCTCAATCCATTTGTCCTAAATAGAGATGAGCGGTGTTCGACTAGAACTGTTCGCCAATCTCAAATTCGAGCTGTTTTGGGCGGTGTTCGAGTTGTTCGACGAACCCGAACGATTTGCAAAAAATTCGGCTGTTCGAGGTTATGTTCGATAACTGTTCGTGCACCAAAAGCGTGTCCTGCATGTCTGGCGCTATTTAGAGCACCAATCATGCAGGGATTGTCTGCCACTCACTGTAATGCCACAGCCATGGTGGTTGTGGCATTACAGTGATTGCCCAAATCGATGGGAACAGTGCTCACAGTGAAACACGAAAAGCCGGCAATTCAGCAGCGGCATACACCTGTACCCGACAATTTAGAACCGAAAGAATAGAGCTTCTCACATAGATTAGATAGATATAAACATGTCAGCCACATATAAACGAAGTACAGTGAAAGTGCTGCTTACTGTACTTGTCATTTAGCGTAAAGGATTTATCAAAAAAAATAATAGTGTTTTCATGCACCGTCTCTTTAAAAAAGCCGGCCGGCAATTCAGCAGCGGTATCCGACAATTCAGAATAGAAAGAATAGAGAATCACACATAGATTAGATAGATAGAAACATGTCAGTCACATATATATGAAGTACAGTGACAGTGTTGCTTACTGTACTTGTCATTTAGCGTAAAGGATTTATCAAAAAAAATAATAGTGTTTTCATGCACCGTCTCTTTAAAAAAGCCGGCCGGCAATTCAGCAGCGGTATCCGACAATTCAGAATAGAAAGAATAGAGAATCACACATAGATTAGATAGATAGAAACATGTCAGTCACATATATATGAAGTACAGTGATAGTGTTGGTTACTGTACTTGTCATTTAGTATTAAAATAAAGGATTTATTATTAAAAAAATTGGCGTGGGGTTCCCCTTAATTTTAGGCTCTAGCGGAGGTTAAGCAGACGGCTGTGGCAGATGTTTGAAGCCTGGGAAGGGGGTAATACCCACGGAGCTTCCCAGGCTACTAATATCAGCCCCCAGCTGAATACATAGCCTTTACTAGCTATTAAAATGGGGGACCCCCCCAAAAAAATGACGTGTGGTCCCCCCTAATTTAATAGCTAGCAAAGGCTAGGCAGACAGCTGGGGGCTGATATTAATAGCCCAGGAAGGGAGCCATGAATATTGGCCCCCTCCCAGGCTAGAAACACCAGCCGTCGCCCTATTTTTGTGTCCAGCCAGGTACAACTAGGCAGCTGGGGGCTGGAATCTGCAGCGCAGGGAGGCCCAAGCTTTCTGGGCCCCCCCCCGCTACAAATTGCAGTCCGCAGCCACCCCGGAAAATGGCGCGTTCATAGAAGCGCCATCTTCTGGCGCTGTACCCAACTCATCCAGGGCCCTGGTGCGGTGGCTCACTGGGTAATAAAGGGGTTAGGGCCAGCTTGGTATTATCAGCTGGCCCCAAGCCCAAAATTCATGGGGTCACGCCAGTATTAGACATGACCGCCATGAATTTCTAGTAAAGTATTTAAAAAAAACACAACACCCAGAAAAAAGTCCTTTAATTGAAATAAACACACAATTCTTTATTGTTCTAAATTAAACCATACTTACCATCACACCCATTCCAGCTGAAGCCAACGATCTCCTGCAATAAAAGAAAAATAATAAACCAACCTCATCCTTACCTTTCCATGGTTCCCACGACAGCTTCAGCTCTGCTACATCGAGATGACTGGCTGGACCGCAGCAGAACGCTGCCATCCAGTCTGTCATCCCGCAGACACTGAGAAGCGCAGGCATGCTTGCGCTCCTCACTGTCTCGCTGTGACGGCATCCAGATGAGCCGAGGTCATGTCCAATGAACTCGGCTCACCTCATGCACGTCACTGACAGCGTGGGAAAATTCTCACGCTGAAGTGCTGAGTGCAGGAGAATTCTCCCACGCTGTCAGTGATGTGCATGAGGTGAGCTCATGTCCAATGAACTCAGCTCACCTCCTGCATGTCACTGACAGCGTGGGAAAATTCTCCTGCAATCAGCGCTTCAGCGTGAGAATTTTCCCACGCTGTCAGTGACGTGCATGAGGTGAGCCGAGTTCATTGGACATGAACTCGGCTCATCTGGATGTCGTCACAGAGAGATGCTGAGCAGCGCAAGCAAGCCTGCGCTTCTCAGTGTCTGCGGGATGACAGGCTGGATGGCAGCGTTCTGCTGCGGTCCAGCCTGTCATCTCGATGTAGCAGAGCTGAAGCTGTCGTGGGAACCATGGAAAGGTAAGGATGAGGTTGCTTTATTATTTTTCTTTTATTGCAGGAGATCGTTGGCTTCAGCTGGAATGGGCGTCATGGTAAGTATGGTTTAATTTAGAACAATAAAGGATTGTGTCTTTATTTCAATTAAAGGACTTTATTCTGGGTGTTTGTGTTTTTTTTAACTTTGACTATGGGGTTAGTAATGGGGGTGTCTTATAGACGCCTCTCCATTACTAACCTGGGCTTGATGTCAGCTGGCATTATAAGCTGACATCAACCCCAACCCTATTACCCCCTGCCACCGCACCAGGGCAGCGTGGAAGAGCGAGGCTAAGAGCCAGAATTGGCGCATCCTATGAATGCGCCATTTCTGGGGCGGCTGACGGCTGGTGTTTCTAGCCTGGGAGGGGGCCAATATTCATGGCTCCCTTCCTGGGCTATTAATATCAGCCCCCAGCTGTCTGCCTAGCCTTTGCTAGCTATTAAATTAGGGGGGAGCCCATGTCATTTTTTTGGGGGGGTCCCCCATTTTAATAGCTAGTAAAGGCTATGTATTCAGCTGGGGGCTGATATTAGTAGCCTGGGAAGCTCCGTGGGTATTACCCCCTTCCCAGGCTTCAAACATCTGCCCCAGCCGTCTGCTTAACCTCCGCTAGAGCCTAAAATTAAGGGGAACCCCACGCCAATTTTTTTAATAATAAATCCTTTATTTTAATACTAAATGACAAGTACAGTAACCAACACTATCACTGTACTTCATATATATGTGACTGACATGTTTCTATCTATCTAATCTATGTGTGAAGCTCTATCTTTCTGTTCTAAATTGTCGGGTACCGCTGCTGAATTGCCGGCCGGCTTTTTTAAAGAGACAGTGCATGAAAACACTATTATTTTTTTAAATAAATCCTTTACACTAAATGACAAGTACAGTAAGCAACACTATCACTGTACTTATTATATATGTGACTGACATGTTTCTATCTATCTAATCTATGTGTGAAGCTCTATTCTTTCTGTTCTAAATTGTCGGGTACAGATGCTGAATTGCCGGCCGGCTTTTTTAAAGAGACGGTGCATGAAAACACTAATATTTTTTTTAATAAATCCTTTACACTAAATGACAAGTGCAGTAACCAACACTGTCACTGTGCTTCTTATATGTGTGACTGACATGTTTCTATCTATCTAATCTATGTGTGATGCTCTATTCCTTCTTGTCTAAATTGTCGGGTACCGGTGTATGCCGCTGCTGAATTTGCCGGCCGGCTTTTTTAAAGAGAGTGTCTTCTGAGCAGTTTGTCAGCTTTTGGACACCTTTGCAGGTGTTTTCTATGTGTTTCTATGTGTTTTTGTTTGCCTGCCATTGGTTTTAACGGTGTTCGACGGTGTTCTAAGGTGTTCGACGAACAGTTCGACAAACAGTTCCTCGAACATCCCGGTGTTCGACGAACCGAACCGAACCCGAACACTACGGGGGTGGCTTAACACTAGTCCTAAAGCTCTTACCACTCTCCCATGGTGCACCCATTTAATTGTCCCCTCTCTTGGCCTCATGTCATATAGTACTTATGCCACTGCTTTGGCTTTGAGATCCCCAAAAAAAAGCTTATCCTCAATCAACCCCCAGGGCCACTTGCTCCCGATTTCAGATAATCCAGATTTCCCACCAGGACTATCTGCAAATAGATTTCTTGGTTCAAATAAATCCCATCCGATATTATTTTCTCACGTCATCTCCAATACTTTGCTGCTCCCCCTCAATGACTTCTTACAGGGAAGAGCCACTTCCCCGAAGGCTAATTTTGAATATAGCCAGTTACAACACTTCTATTCAACTGTGAAGAAGCGCACACATCTTCATAGAGATCTCACAAACTTTGAAAAATTGAGCCTATCATTATCACCCCCTACACACTCCATCTCCCTACTGTATAATCTCCTCATTGCCCAGGTAACTGACAATAGGCCAGGATTCTGCGGTGCATGGGAAAGGGAACTGGGGAAGTACTTCTCTGACTCAAAATGGGATAAATATTTCTTCCTAGCACATAAAACCTCAATAGGGTCCAAAGCTCAGGAAACCTCCTTCAAAATTATCTCTAGATGGTACCGGGTACCAGCAGTCCTTCATAGATGGTATCCAGTGGTCTCAGATAGATGTTGGAGATGTGGGGAGGGGAAAGGGACAATGTCACACATATGGTGGGCATGCCCTATAATAAATGCATTTTGGGCAAAGGTGGTTCCCATGATTGAGAAAATAACTGGTTTGACTATCCCTAATACACCAGAAACCCTCCTTTTATCAATGTTACCAATAAATAAACGTAGTTATAAAAGGTTATCAATAGGCTACCTAATACAGGTGGCTAAGAATATCATTCCATGACACTGGAAAAGCAGAGACCCACCCACTGTGGAGGAATGGTTTGCGGAGATCTACCTCTTTAATAGGATGGAGCATCTGATTGCCATCTCACCATCTGATGTTGATAGATATTGTGTGATTTGGAGGGATTGGATTGATTTGCAAAACTCTGACGCCTACCATCTAGCCCCCAAATAAAGTTATCCGTGATGTCGGCACAACAATGATCATAATCGCACTCTATTGATTGGTGGTCTGACGTGGTCCGCTCCCTCTCTCTCTATCTTTCATATGGAAAAATACATGCTTGATCTGGATATTGATGGAAAACCCTCCCTGTACCCCCCAATGTTCTGTCGTTATGCATAGATTTATAGTTATACTACCCCTTTTACTATGTATATTGTATTTTCTTGTACTTTTTCAGCACAAAAATAAAAAAAAAACTTGAATTTGAAAAAAAAATTGTAATTAGATCTACAGGCGGTGGCTATTCCGCTGACTAGCAGACACTGAAGCTTTGGAGCAGACCTCTGATTCCCAGGCTATAGTATGAGAAAACAGCTCTTCAGACTCAACCATCTGTGTTAGACCAAGCCATAGTGTATGTAGTTTCTTACGGTTAAAAGGGGGGGGGACCTGACCCACCTGGAATTAACGATGGCAACGTCATGTAAAACACAGCAAGGGGACTCCAAAAAGAGTCTCCATTTTTTCCCAAAATTGTGGCACAGACACCACTTAAGTAGCATCAATTTTCCCAGAGTTGCTGAAAATGGTTGGTGAGGTGATTTTCCAAAATCCTCAAGCTTTTAGTCTCCCCAGAATGACACAGGTGGGGCAGATCGTGGTTGTCCCGGCCCGCTAGGCCGCATTGTAGCACAGTGAGCATCGCACTTCAACTTATGCTTCATATCCGTGTGACGGTTCATGCATGAAGTACTCAAACTATGGATTTTTTGGCCTCTACTTAGCTTTTGGCGACAAATGTTACAGATAACACGAGTTGGGTCATCCTTATCAATCTGAAAAAATGCACAGGCTATGCAAGGTTTAGAGCCTATGCGACTCTGCTACTAGCAATACTATCAAATGATTGGCTGGGTTAAATGCAGAACGTCTGGGTTTGGTTGGGGGTCCCCACAGTCTGCCTAGGCTAGATGCAGTTAAAAATTATTATTAGATACACAGGCGGTGCAGCTTGCTTCGCAGCTGGGCTAATACGCCCAAATTATTGGTAGACTCTATACTAAATAAGGAAGGATTCACTGACTGTGGTGTCCCCTCCTTGGGCCATGGCGATTGGTGGAGATTTGGTGGATGATTATAGGAGAAAGCTCCTTAATAGAGAAAGTTGATGGATTTATACTTTAAATACACGTGTACCAGCGGGTTTAAACATCAGACATGATTTGATGTATCATTATGAGTGATCATTTATAGATTGTTATAATATATATGTTCCTTTTTTCTTCTTTTTTTTTTCTTTTGGATTACTTACATTTATAAGCATTGTTTCTATGTTATACGATTTTAACATGGCATGTGTGTTTAAATTTCTGATTAACTCAGCCTTGAACAGGTGCATAGCAGGACATGACATATAAATACCACTTCCTTGCTGTTTTTTTGCTATGCAATGATTAAGAACCTTTAGTTCGAAACGCGTTTGCTGTTCTTCTCCAAAGTGGACTTTTAAAATATTTTTTGTATGACCCAATAAAAAGTGGATTTTAGAAGATTTGTTCAGCTGGATCTTCCTGGTTCCTCATGTTCGTCTGGTAGCACTCCTGGCTCCGTGCGGTTGATTTTCTAGGTGGGTGAGCTGATTTTTTCCTTTCTTTTTCTGCCATGTGGCGATTGGTCATCCACTTTCGCAGCCCCTTACTCAGCGAATTCAAAAACATCTCCCGTCGGTTTGGAGTCCCATTATGCCCAACCAAAAACATAGGCCCCACAACTAAAAAAAATCGTTCTTAGGTATCGAAATCGACACCACAGCATGGTTGTTCCGCCTCCCATGGGAAAAAATACCAAAACATTACACCTGATCTAGGTTTTTTGCGCAGTATGGAAAGTAACACTACAGCAGATGCAAGTATTACTAGGTCTCCTCGTGTTTGCGAGCCGGGTGATGCCAGTCGGAAGCTATTTTTCTCTTCATTTATTGCCCGCAACAAAAGGGGCATCTAAACCGAGTCATACAATCAGAATCAGCAGGCAGCTACGGGTGGACTTCGAGGTGTGGAAAACCTTCTTATAATCATTCAACGGTCACACGTTATTTATGTCAGCAGAACAGTCCAACATTCAACTAAGATTATTCACTGGGGCGGCAGAATCAGGTGGATATGCAGCGATACTAAATAACCAATGGTGCACAAGCTTATGGCCTCCGTATTGGGCAGGACAAGTGCTGACAAAAAAACAGACAGTCCTGGAACTGTTTCCAATAGTGGTAGCAATAGAAATATGGGGCGTGCGACTGGCTAACAAAAATATACTCTTCATAACAAAAAACACCAGCCTAGTGCACTTCATTAATAATATGGCATCATCGTCTCTCCCAGTGCTAGGCCTACTACGCCGGCTAGCATTCCTGTGCCTAAAACACAATGTATGGGTCCGCGCTAGCCACGATGCTGAGGGGTCTAACGCTGCTGCTAACGCTTTATCACAATTCAATTGGCAGATTTTCACAGAGCTCCTCCCCAATGCCCACCCATCAGGCAACAGTTGCCCAGCCTCCCTATGGGATCTAGTGGAGAATAGTTGATGCCATTAATCAGAGCGTCAGTTGCCCCGTCGATGTGGCAAGCATACGGTAAGGCATGGGAAGAGTGGACACGACTAGTAGCAGGCAGACGGGTTGACCAATGTGAACAAGCCAGATTACAAGTCACCATAGAATTTCTCCACCAGCTAATGATGAGGGGCATATCAGGGGCGTCAGCGCAGCGGTGGCTGACCGGAGTAGCATTTCACTTCCAACTACTGAATTGGGGACATGTGACAAAGAGATTCATCATCAGACAATCCATAAAGGTTGGAAAAGGGGTCAGCCAAGTCAGGAGTGTAGACGTCCCGTCCCGTGTCACTAAAACTGATTTCTCACATCATATCCCTAACACCATTAACATGATACTCACAATTCAAAGCAACACTACTGTCTACTGTATTTGCGATCGCCTTCTTCGGGGCGCTATGCATAAGCAAGTTAGTCCCTCAATCCAAAATTAACACCAGTGGAGGCTTATTACACCAGGACGTAGTCATAGCCAATAAAGCAATACGTCTACGCATACGCAAAACGAAAACGGTTCCAGCGGGCAGGGGCACTTGGGTACTTCTACAACCCACAAATGGTATGCTGAGTCGGGTAACAATAGTAAAAACATATATAACCATCAGATCACAAAGTAATTTCTTCGTATCACGCATTGATGGAACGCCATTATCAAGATACCAGTTCCAAGCTATATTTAATAAACGCATAACATCGGCAGGGAACCACCCCAAAGATTATGGGACACAGTCATTCCGCATAGGCGCGGCCACGGAAGCAGCAAGAGCAGGACTGTCAGAAACGGAAGTTCAGAGGATAGGGAGATGGCGATCCACGTGTTTGGCGAGATACATAAGACCGGACTTGTTATCCTAACGTGGTTTGTTTCTTTTACAGGTGACGCTAAGCCAACAGTGTGGGTGATAGGCCACTCGTATATATATTGGGCAGAAAAAAGGGCGAAAGTCCGCCCAGGCGGGAGGAAATTAGAGTTTCATAACACATATTTCAACTGGAGAGGTATTAGAGACCTGCAATGGCCACAGGTACTGATGGAGGTAATGAAGATAGGGAGAGAGGCAAGAGGTCCAGTCATCTTAGTTATACAGGCCGGGGGAAACGACCTAGGTTATCACAAGAGCGCATACCTAATGGCATTAATGAAACTAGACACTGAGCGCTTGTAACGGGTCTGGGAGGCGGAACCTCTGAGCAACTATACAAGGGGGCGGTCCTTGTAAGGAAGCGGGTGGCTCCCAGGGAAGACGGGCAGGTAGTCACGGCAAGTGACAGGGACAGTCACTGGGTAGAAGGGCAGGTAGTCACGGCAAGTGACAGGGACAGTCTCTGGGTAGAAGGGCAGGTAGTCGCGGCAAGTGACAGGGACAGTCTCTGAGTAGAAGGACGGGTACTCACGGCAAGTGACAGGGACAGTCTCTGGGTAGAAGGACAGCAGGCAGGTGGCTGGTGAGTGCTCCCAGGTGAGCGGACGAGAGTCTTTGGACAGGCAGGTGGTCACGGCAAGTGACGGCAGAGCCTCCAGGTAGGCTAACAGGCAGGTAGCAGGTGAGCGCTCCCAGGTGAGCGGGCAAGAGTCTCTGGACGGGCAGGTGGTCACAGCAAGTGATAGCAGAGCCTCCAGGTAGGCTAGCAGACAGGTAGTAGGTGAGCGCTCCCAGGTGAGCAGGCAAGAGTCTCTGGACAGGCAGGTGGTCACGGCAAGTGACGGCGGAGCCTCCAGGTAGGCTAGCAGGCAGGTAGCAGATGAGCGCTCCCAGGTGAGCGGGCAGGCTGGTCCATAGACAGACTGACAGGTGTCGGAAGGCAGACCGTCGGACCGCAGGCTTGCAAGCAGGTAAACGGATATCAGGCAGGTACCAAGCAGGAATCTGGCAGGTGACTGGCAGGTAACAGGCAGGAATCTGGCAGGTGACTGGCAGGTAACAAGCAGAAATCTGGCAGGTGACTGGCAGGTAACAGGCAGGAATCTGACAGGTGACTGGCAGGTAACTGGTAACGGGACCTGAGCGCTGAAGCAGAGTGAAGGCTTTGCAACAACATTGCTCAGGCACCTCCATTTTGGAGGAGGTGCCTATATATGGGAGGTCCTCCGGCAATTGGCCGGGGACTCCTTAGGACGGCGCGCGCGGTCCCTTTAAGAGAGGGGGAGCGCGCGCGCGCCCTAAGCACACTGCCGGGGAAGGAGCACGTGCGGGAAGCAGCGGGGAGAGAAGTGCTGGAGGACGCCGCGCCAGGAGCGGGGAGGTGAGAGGGACAGCGTCTCTCCCTAGTACGGGGCAGAGACGCCGATGCTACAGCGCTTCAGAGAATTTTTCACAAAAATAGTCAGAGATTGTGCCGAGCGCGGTATGGCAAGGTGCCCGAGAGATCACGGACATCGAATGGACAAGGCGGCTAATAAATGTTTGGATGCCAAAATTTATAAGAGACAGAGGCGGACAACTGGAAGGAGATAAAGCAGGCCTCATATGGCCCGACTGTGTTCACTTAATGGATATTGGACTGGACATATTCCTGTCAGGACTCCAGGACGGAGTGGAACAAGTGTTAAGAGTGATGGATGGGGGTCAGAGTCCTGCATACGAGTACGCAGGATCCTCCGTGGCCTGGAAATAGAAAGGACATGTTGGAGAGTTACACTTGATGGCCAACTTGCCATTGTGGAGACTGGAGACACAGGGCATGCTGCAACAAGCTGAATTATTTTAGAAATAAAATGCCTTTCTAATGTAATGAGTAAAAACAGTTAATAAAGCTGTGACCGATCATCACCCATCCAGTTGTAAGAGTTACATGATTGTATTGTCAATGAAAGGGGGGTGGTAGGGGGCTGAGCGTCTGGGTTTGGTTGGGGGTCACCACAGTCTGCCTAGGCTAGATGCAGTTAAAAATCATTATTAGATACACAGGCGGTGCAGCTTGCTTCGCAGCTGGGTTACTCCGCTGACTAGCAGACACTGAAGCTTTGGAGCAGACCTCTGAGTAAACAGCTCTTCAGACTCAACCATCTGTGTTACCCCAAGCCATAGTGTATATAGTTTCTTACGGTTAAAAGGGGGGGTAAAGACCCAACCCACCTGTAATTGACGATGCCAACATAACGTAAAACACAGCAAGGGGACTCCAAAAACAGTCTCCATTTTTTCAAAAAATTTTGAGCACACACACCACTTAAGTGGCATCAATTGCCCCAGAGTTGCATAAAACGGTTGGTGAGGTGATTTTAACAAATCCTCAAGCTTGTACTCTCCCCAGGATGACACAAGGGTAGAAAAGTATTTGCGGATCCATGATTTGTTCATCTTTATGAATGTTAGTCTGTCTACATTGTCAGTGGACAGCCGCGTGCACACCACCACGTTCAGAGAGAACAAAAATTATTATTAATTTGAAAGCTGGTAGAGCTTAGCATAGATGGCCGAATAGAATGAGTACCACACACTGCTACTATGCCCAAAATTATTTTCCAAACAAGATGCAGCTAAAAATTTTTAGTAATTTGAAAGCTGGTGGAGCTTAGTATAGATGGCCTAAAATAATGAGTACCATACACTGCTACAGGCCCAAAGTTATTTTCCAGGCTAGATGCAGCTAAAAATTATTATTAATTTCAAAGCTGGTGGAGCTTGGTATAGATGGCCTAATACAATGAGTACCACACACTACTACTATGCCCAAAATTATTTTCCGGGCTAGATGCAGCCAAAAATTATTATTAATTTCAAAGCTGGTGGAGCTTGGTATAGATGGACTAATACAATGAGTACCACACACTACTACTATGCCCAAAGGTTTTACTTGGCTAGGTGCAGTAAAAAATTTGTATTACATACACAGGTGGTGTAGCTTGCAACACAGATACGCTACTCCACTGACTAACACACACTGCAAGAGGCCCAAAAGGATTTCCTTAGCTAGATTTAGCCAAATGCTGTGAAAAACACTTGCACAGCACTAAAACAGACCTGCCTGGCAAAAAGTGATAGGAACTGATGTAACCTAGCCCTCAAAAGGGCTGGAATTACAACTAGTCACTACTCCCAACCTATCTGTCTATTTAAGAGCACAGACCTGCCTGCTAAAAGTGCTAGGAACTGCTGAAACCTAGCCCTCAAAAGGGCTGCAATTACAAACTAGTCCCTACTCCCTAATCCTTTCCGTCTATTTAAGAGAAAATTTGCTTGCAATTCAGTTACACAATATAGCGCTAACAGCAGCAGCAGTGCCGTCTAACACTCAGCTGCAGCAGTGAGAAAATGGTGGCGACGGGGAAAATGGCTGGGTCTTATAGGGAAAGGACATGTGACATACACAGCCAATGACACATGCCCTTGCTTGTGTGAAAAAAAGCACTTCGCTCCGTGTGTGCACTGCTGATAGGCTGACAGGCTGCACCTCCCCACTGTAAATGCGGGAAAGTGAAAAAAAAAATGGAGATCTTCATTATTTCTGCAGAGATCCATCCCATGCCCCTCACCCCACCACGCTGTACACTCAAACTGGGTATTAACATTGATTATCAGCATTACTGTGAAAAAATACAGTTACGATTTTGGTGCATGAACAGTTATCGAACATAACCTCGAACAGCCGGATTTTTTTCAAATCGTTCGGGTTCGTCGAACGGCTCGAACACCGCGCAAAACAGCTCGAATTTGAAATTGGCGAACAGTTCGATTCGAACACCGCTCACCTCTACTAATAACAGAAGAAATATTTTTTTTACTGTGGATGAATCATGTATTAAATAGAATATATGCTCCAAACAAGTTCAAACTGAAATCTGGCCTACTGTATCACGTTAGAAACAGAAAAATTATCCTTTTTACTTTGGATGAGGCATGTATGAAATTGAATATATGCTCCAAATAAGTTCAAAATGAGATCTGGCCTAATTTATCATGTTAGTAACAGAAGAATTTTTTTTTTACTGTGTATGGGGCCTACATAACCTAGAATGTATGCTCCAAGAAATTTCAAACTGAGATCTAGCCTGCTTTATCACGTTAGTAACAGAAGAAACTATTTTTTTACTGTGGATGAGGCCTGTATGAATTAGAATATATGCTCCAAACAAGTTCAAACTGAGATTTGCCCTACTTTATCACGTTAGTAACGGAAGAAATAATTTTTTTCACTGTGTATGAGGCCTTTATAACATAGAATATATGCTCCAAGAAATTTCAAATGGAGATCTGGCCTGCTTTATCATGTTCGTAACAGAAGAAATTATTTTTTTTAACTCTATATGAGGCTTGTATAACCTAATCTTACCATAGACTTACATTGTGCTCGTTACTCGGACCGAGCACTCGAGGACTTCCAATTTTCTCAACCTAAGCAACGAGGACCCGAGCATTTTAGTGCTCGCTCATCACTAACTAATAACAGAAGAAATATTTTTTTTTACTGTGGATGAGGCCTGTATTAAATAGAATATGTGCTCCAAACAAGTTCAAACTTAAATCTGGCCTACTGCATCATGTTAGAAACAGAAGAAATTATTTTTTTTACTTTGGATGAGGCATGTATGAAATTGAATATATTCTCCAAACAAGTTCAAACTGAGATCTGGCCTAATTTATTATGTTAGTATTAGAAGATTTTTTTTTTACTGTGTATGAGGCCTGCATAACCTAGAGTATATGCTCCAAGAGATTTCAAACTGAGATCTGGCTTATTTTATAACATTCATAACTAGAGATGAGCGTTGTTCTACTCGAACTGTTCGCCAATCTCAAATTCAAGCTGTTTTGGGCGGTGTTCGAGCCGTTCGGCGAACACGAACAATTTGAGAAAAATTCGGCTGTTCGAGGTTATGTTCGATAACTGTTCGTGCACCAAAATCATAACTGGATTTTTTCTCAGTAATGATGAAAATTAATGTTAATACGCAGTTTGAGTGTACAGCGGGGTGGGGGGAGGGGCAGGGGATGGATCTCTGCAGGAACAATGAAGATCTCCATTTTTTTTTCTCTTTCCCGCATTTGCAGTGGGGAGGTGCAATCTGTCAGCCTATCAGCAGCGCACACACGGAGCGAAGTGCTTTTTTTCACACAAGCAAGGGCATGTGTCATTGGCAGTGTATGTCACATGTCCTTGCCCTATAAGACCAAGCCATTTTCCCTGTCGCCACCATTTTCTCACTGCTGCAGCTGCGTGATAGACGGCACCGCTGTTGCTGTGTGCGCTATACCTTGTTAATTTCAAGCCAATTTTCGCACAAATATACAGATAGCTTGGGAGTAGGGAATAGTTGTGATTGCAGTCCTTTTAAGGACTAGGTTACAGCATTTCCTACGACTTTTATCAGGCAGGTCTGTGCTCTTAAATAGATAGATTGTGGGAGTAAAGACTAATTGTTATTGGAGTCCTTTTCAGGACTAGGTTACATCAGTTCCTATCAGTTTTTGCCAGGCAGGTCTGTGCCAGTGCTGTGCAAGTTTTTTTCACAGCATTTGGCTGAATCTAGCAAAGCTAATCCTTTTTGGCCTATTGCAGAGTGTGTTAGTCAGTGGAGTAGCCTATCTGTGTTGCAAGATATACCACCTGTGTATAGAATACCAATTTTTTTACTGCACCTAGTGAAGTAAAATCTTTTGGGCATAGCATCATTCTATTAGTCCATCTATACTGACCTCCATCAGGTTGCAAACTGAATATAATTTTTTTCTGCATCTAGCTCTGAAAAAATATTTGGCCTTCTAGCAGTGTGTCGGACTTTCTCTATTAGTCCATCTATACTGACCTCCATCAGGTTGCAAATTAAAAATAATTTTTATCTGCATCTACAGTACCTCTGAAAAAATATTTGGGCTTCTAGCTGTGTGTGGGACTTGTTGTATTAGTCCATCTATACTGACCTCCATCAGGTTGCAAACTGAATATATTTTTTTCTGCATCTACCTCTGAAAAAATATTGGGCTTCTAGCTGTGTGTGGGACTTGTTGTATTAGTCCATCCTTACTGACCTCCATCAGGTTGCAAACTGAATATATTTTTTTCTGCATCTACCTCTGAAAAAATATTTGGGCTTCTAGCTGTGTGTGGGACTTGTTGTATTAGTCCATCTATACTGACCTCCATCAGGTTGCAAACTGAATATATTTTTTTCTGCATCTAACTCTGAAAAAATATTGGGCTTCTAGCTGTGTGTGGGACTTGTTGTATTAGTCTATCTATACTGACCTCCATCAGGTTGCAAACTGAATATATTTTTTTCTGCATCTACCTCTGAAAAAATATTGGGCTTCTAGCTGTGTGTGGGACTTGTTGTATTAGTCCATCTATACTGACCTCCATCAGGTTGCAAACTGAATATATTTTTTTCTGCATCTACCTCTGAAAAAATATTGGGCTTCTAGCTGTGTGTGGGTCTTGTTCTATTAATCCATCTATACAAACCTCCATCAGGTTTCAAACTGAATATAATTTTTTTCTGCATCTAGCTCTGAAAAAATATTTGGCCTTCTAGCAGTGTGTGGGACTTTCTCTGTTAGTCCATCTATACTGACCTCCATCAGGTTGCAAACTGAATATAATTTTTTTCTGCATCTAGCTCTGAAAAAATATTTGGCCTTCTAGCAGTGTGTCGGACTTTCTCTATTAGTCCATCTATACTGACCTCCATCAGGTTGCAAATTAAAAATAATTTTTATCTGCATCTACAGTACCTCTGAAAAAATATTTGGGCTTCTAGCTGTGTGTGGGACTTGTTGTATTAGTCCATCTATACTGACCTCCATCAGGTTGCAAACTGAATATATTTTTTTCTGCATCTACCTCTGAAAAAATATTGGGCTTCTAGCTGTGTGTGGGACTTGTTGTATTAGTCCATCTATACTGACCTCCATCAGGTTGCAAACTGAATATATTTTTTTCTGCATCTACCTCTGAAAAAATATTGGGCTTCTAGCTGTGTGTGGGTCTTGTTCTATTAATCCATCTATACAGACCTCCATCAGGTTGCAAACTGAATATAATTTTTTTCTGCATCTAGCTCTGAAAAAATATTTGGCCTTCTAGCAGTGTGTGGGACGGGTTCTATTAGTCCACCTATACTGACCTCCATCAGGTTGCAAATTCAAAATAATTTTTTTTATGCATCTAGCTCTGAAAAAATATTTTGCCTTCTAGCAGTGTGTGGGACTTTCTCTGTTAGTCCATCTATACAGACCTCCATCAGGTTGCAAACTGAATATAATTTTTTTCTGCATCTAGCTCTGAAAAAATATTTGGCCTTCTAGCAGTGTGTCGGACTTTCTCTATTAGTCCATCTATACTGACCTCCATCAGGTTGCAAATTAAAAATAATTTTTATCTGCATCTACAGTACCTCTGAAAAAATATTTGGGCTTCTAGCTGTGTGTGGGACTTGTTGTATTAGTCCATCTATACTGACCTCCATCAGGTTGCAAACTGAATATTTTTTCTGCATCTACCTCTGAAAAAATATTGGGCTTCTAGCTGTGTGTGGGACTTGTTGTATTAGTCCATCTATACTGACCTCCATCAGGTTGCAAACTGAATATATTTTTTTCTGCATCTACCTCTGAAAAAATATTGGGCTTCTAGCTGTGTGTGGGACTTGATGTATTAGTCCATCTATACTGACCTCCATCAGGTTGCAATCTGAATATATTTTTTTCTGCATCTACCTCTGAAAAAATATTGGGCTTCTAGCTGTGTGTGGGTCTTGTTCTATTAATCCATCTATACAGACCTCCATCAGGTTGCAAACTGAATATAATTTTTTTCTGCATCTAGCTCTGAAAAAATATTTGGCCTTCTAGCAGTGTGTGGGACTTTCTCTGTTAGTCCATCTATACTGACCTCCATCAGGTTGCAAACTGAATATAATTTTTTTTTGCATCTAGCTCTGAAAAAATATTTGGCCTTCTAGCAGTGTGTCGGACTTTCTCTATTAGTCCATCTATACTGACCTCCATCAGGTCGCAAATTAAAAATAATTTTTATCTGCATCTACAGTACCTCTGAAATAATATTTGGGCTTCTAGCTGTGTGTGGGACTTGTTGTATTAGTCCATCTATACTGACCTCCATCAGGTTGCAAACTGAATATATTTTTTTCTGCATCTACCTCTGAAAAAATATTGGGCTTCTAGCTGTGTGTGGGACTTGTTGTATTATTCCATCTATACTGACCTCCATCAGGTTGCAAATTGAATATAATTTTTTTCTGCATCTAACCCAGCCAATAGTTTTGGCCTAATACCACAGTTTGGCCACTCAGCTCTGCTCGGTTACCATCCATTGTTTTTTTGTGCAAACAACTCCAGAGTTGTGAATTAGTTAACCACCAAAATGAGTGGAAAAAGGCCTGCTGCTGGTGGAAAGGGGAATAGGCATGTTGGGAAGGGGAAAAAAGGTTGTGTCCGTGGGGTAGGTGCAGAGGAAAGACCATCTTCCAGCCAAACTAAAATGTCTACTTCTTTTAGCGGACAATGTGATAAGATCCCTTTCTTACGGCCACGCCAATCGCTACAAATTCCAGATGAGGCACAAAAACAGCAGGTGCTTCAACGGATATCAAGTGCTCCTTTAAGTGGGCTCTCCTCCACATCAACTTCAACATCACAAATACTCCAGTCCTCAAAGGTGTCACAAAAATCGCACTTGCTTCCTCACAGCTCCCAAATCTCCAGCTGCCCGTCTGAGTATGAGGTAGAACAGATGGTTGAGTCTGCAGAGCTGTTTACTCATACTATAGCCTGGGAATCAGAGGTCGACTCCAGCGCTTCTGTGAATCCAGACGAGGAAATGATCTGCACTGATGCCCAGAATCTTTATGAGTTGGATCCAGGACCAGACGCCGAAGGTTCTGACCATAATGTAGACCCTCATTCCCAAACTGTAACTCCTGTTGGTGGAGACAATGAGGAAGATGATGATAAGACTCAAATACCTGATTGGAGCGACAACTTTAGTTTTTTGTCAGGGCAGGAACAGGTTGGCTCTGAGGACGACGGGTGTGATAACGCACAGGGTGATGATGATGAGGTTGGAGATCCCACTTACTGTCAACCCACAGTCAGCCAAGAGATGAGGTCAGCAGAGGAGGTGGAGGAAGATGCGCCTTCCTGGACAGAGACATAGTACTGGAAGCACGTCAACAACTGCATCCTCAAACACAACTCTGCCTCTCACCACAAGTCGTGGTGGCTCTTCAGGTCGCATGGGTGCTAAGCGTTGCATAGCCTGGGCATTTTTTCAGATCGATAAAGATGACCCAACTCGTGTTATCTGTAACATTTGTCAGCAAAAGCTAAGTAGAGGCCAAAAAATACATAGTTTGAGTACTTCATGCATGAACCGGCACATGGACATGAAGCATAAGTTGCAGTGGGAAGCTCAGTGTGCTACAATGCGGCCTAGCTGGCCGGGCCAACCACCGTCTGCCATATCTTGTGCATCCGCGGCCTCTTCATCCTCTGTGACTGGGGGGACAGCGGTCACACCTGTTTTGGGGCGCAGACCTGCCACCTCTTTACCCGCAACAGCCAGCATGATTGGCAGGTCATCATTTTCTTTGGAGGTGGGAACACCAGCTGGTGTTGAGCGCTGTCCGACATCGATAGCACCACCTTTGGATCAAGGCAACCTAACATGTCCGCCTGCATCTTCCTCACAGACCGGCAGTTTGCCGGGGACACCCTTATCAACCCCGTCTAAGCACAATAGCCAGCCCTCGGTCCCTCAGATGTGGACAAGTAAAAGACCATTTCATCCTAGCCATGAGAAAGCTAAGAGGTTGAATTTCACCATCTGCAAGCTCTTGGCTACAGAAATGCTGCCTTTCCGCCTGGTGGACACAGAGGATTTTCGAGACCTTATGTCCGTCGCAGTGCCCCAGTACCAGATGCCCAGTCGGCACAACTTCTCAAAGAAAGGTGTGCCTGCGCTCCACCAGCATGTCGCACACAACATCACCGCTTCTTTGAGAAACTCTGTGTGTGACAGGGTGCATTTCACCACAGACACTTGGACGAGTAGGCATGGACAGGGGCGTTACATGTCGCTGACTGGGCACTGGGTAACTATGGTGACAGCAGGACAAGGGGCTGCTGTCCAAGTCTTGCCGTCCCCACGAGTTGTGCGTCAATCCTCTTTATGTCAAAGTTCCTCCACTGCTTCTGCCTCCTCAACCTCCTCTCGGTCTTCCACCTGCACCCAAAGCCTGTCTGGTCATGCCACAAGCTTTCTAACTGCGCAGAAGGGATCCTGCACACCTCCTTCCTATGCTGACAGTAGGGCTCAACGTCATCAGGCGGTTTTTACATTGAAATGTCTGGGAAATGTGAGTCACACAGCTGAGGAGTTGTGGTCAGCTCTGGAGAACCAATTTCATGAATGGTTGTCTCCACTGGACCTGAAACCAGGGAAGGCCGTGTGCGACAATGCTGCAAACCTGGGTGCGGCCCTTCGCCGGGGCAATGTCACACACGTGCCTTGTATGGCTCACGTGTTGAACCTGCTTGTCCAGCAATTTTTAGCCCACTATCCCAGACTAGATGGCCTTCTGCAGAGGGCACGGTCGCTGTGTGCTCACTTCCGCCGTTCGTATCCCCCAGCTCAGCGACTTACATCTCTACAGAAGTCGTTGGGCCTGCCACTTCACCGGCTAAAATGCGATCAGCCTACCCGGTGGAATTCAACTCTGCACATGTTGCAGCGACTGTGGCAGCACCGACAAGCCCTGGTGCAATACATTCTGATGTATAGCCTGGGCCAACGAGATTCAGAGGTGGGGCAAATCACGCTGGAGGAGTGGTCTCAGATCAGGGACCTATGCACCCTTCTGCACAGTTTTGAAATGGCGACGAAGATGTTTAGTGCTGACGATGCCATTATCAGCATGACTATTCCAGTGATTTACATGCTGGAGCACATGTTAAACAGAATTCGGAGTCAGGTGGTGGCACAAGAGGAGGTGGAGGAAGTAGAGGAGGAGGAGTTGTATGCGGAAGGGCTAACATCTGCAAGGTCCAGACGGTCGGCAGCACCAAGGCGGCAGGCATGTGAGGGTGGGGGAGATGGTTTTTCCAGGGCGCATGGTAGCAGCCAAACTAGTGAGGAAGGTGCAGGAGCCCAGGAAGAAGTGGATGACGAACTGATGGAAGACTCATCAGATGAGGGAGACCTTGATCACATTTCTGTTGTGCGAGGTTGGGGGGAGAGGACAGAGGAAGGAAGCATGATTGTTACCTCGCCACCAACACAACAGGGACTTGGTGCTCCTGGATGCGCAACACACATGAGTTCCTTCTTGCTGCACTACCTGCAACATGACCCTCGAATTGTGAGAATTAGAAATAATCCTGACTACTGGGTTGCCACACTGTTAGATCCCCGGTACAAAAGTAAATTTGCAGAAATTATTCCTGCCATAGAAAGGGATGCACGCATGCAGGAGTATCAGCAGAGACTGTTGCAGAATCTTACATGTGCTTTTCCACAAAATACCAGTGGTGCACGTAGTGAATCTCACAGTTCCAACTTGCCAACCGTGGGACCGTCAAGTGTTCAGCACTCAAACCGTAACAGAACCACAGTATCTGCTGGTAACATCAATTTTGCGGAATCATTTCACCACTTTTTTAGCCCATCCTTTGCAAGGCCACAGGAGACAAGAAGTCTGACACATAGTCAACGCCTAGAGACGTTGGTACAGGAGTATCTCCAAGTAAACATTGAAGCCACGACTGTGTCACTGGACCCTTGCTCTTTTTGGGCTTCCAATCTGGATAAATGGCCGGAGCTAGCCACTTACGCCTTGGAGATCTTGTCATGCCCCGCAGCCAGCGTTCTGTCTGAACGTGTGTTCAGCGCTGCTGGTGGTGTGCTGACAGATAAGCGCACGCGGCTCTCCACTGATAATGTAGACAGACTCACGTTCATAAAGATGAACAAATCATGGATCCGAAACGACTTTTCTACCCCTGTGTCATCCTGGGGAGAGTAAAAGCTTGATGATTGGTTAAAATCACCCTACCAACCGTTTTAAGCTTTCAAATTACTAATCATGTTTATCTGTATCTTGACTGGAAAATAATTTGGGCTTTGTAGCAATGTGCAGCACTGATCCTATTAGGCCATCTATACTAAAGCTTCACCAGATTTAAAATTAAAAATAAATTTTAGCTGCATCTAGCCCGGAAAATAATTTTGGGGCTCCGAGATGCGCAAGACACATAAGTGCCTTCTTGCTGCACTACCTGCAGCATGACCCTCATATTGTCAGAATTCGAAGTAATCATGACTACTGGGTTGCCACACTCTTAGATCCCCCAAACTTTTCGATCAACCTTTTCATTTTAATAAAGACCAAAAAAATGGTCATTTTTGAAATTATAAGCATTAGCAGGTTGTTAGAACCTGAAATCAAACAGTTTTCAACTCAAAACTTTATTCTAGGTGATGTTACATTTTCACATAGGACCCCTTGTTCGAAAGGAGCTTCTGAACTCTCTCGTCCATTGAATTTGTCAGGTTTTGGATGGTTTCTGCTTCAATTGTTTTGCATGAGGACAGAATACCCTCCCAGAGCTGTTGCTTAGATGTGAACTGCCTCCCGCCATCATAGACACTCCTTTTAATGATGCTCCAAAGGTTCTGAATGGGGTAGAGGTCAGGGGAGCATGGGGGTCACACCATAAGTTTGTCCCCTTTTATGCCCATATCAGCCAGAGATGCAGATGTTTTATGTGCAGCATGAGATGGTGCATTATCATGCAGAAAAATGATCTTGCTGTGAAATACACGGTTCTTCTTCTTGAACCATGGCAGGAAGTGCTGTTTGAGAAAATCCACATACATTATGGAGTTCATCTTTAGCGCCTTCAGGGATCCTAAAGGGGCCGACAATCTCTCTCCCCATGATTCCAGCCCAAAACATTACTCCACCTCCTCCTTGTTGGCGCTGTAGCCGTGTTTGCGTGGGGTGTCCATCAACCAGCCATCCTCCACTCCATCCATCTGGACCATCGAGCGCTGCACGGCACTCATCCGTGAACAAAACTGTTTTGAAATCAGTCTTCATGTAATGTTTGGCCCACTAGAGCCGTTTCTGCTTGTGTGAAGTGGATAGAGGAGGTCGACAGGATGGCGTATGCACAGCTGCAAACCTCTGAAGGACCCTGCATCTTGTTGTTTGGGGGACGTTGGAGGCACAAGCAGCTTCAAAAACTTGTCTGCTGCTATGACAAGGCTTTTTTGCCGCTGCTCTTTCAACCTGACGTAATTGCCTGTAGGAAAGAGTCCTCAATTTGCCCTTATCAGCACGCACACGTGTGTACTGTGAATCAGCTACATACTTCTTGATTGCCAAGACACTTCATCCTGATCATCGCACAATGTTGATTGTAGTCATGCCTTGACCTAAACACTCCACAATTTGCTGCTTCTCAGCAGCCGACACATCCTTTTTCTTTCCCATTTTGGCAGAAAATGTAGGCTGCTTAATAATGTGAGAGAGCCTTCTTAAGTAGTCTTGCCTTTCATTGGACACACCTGCCAAACTAATTAGCACAGGTGTCTGCAATTGCTTACAGTGATATAAAGAGCCCTGACACACATCACCATCAATGAGTTTAACTGACAAACAAACAAATTCTTCCCTTATCACTCCTAAACACTTTTTGCATAATAATTTGGAACGCAGTGTACATGTGCTTTTCCACAAAACACCAGCGGTTCACGTAGTGAATCTTACAGTTCTAACTTGCCAACCGTGGTCTGTATGGAGTTGTTCAATAAAGGGCCCAAAATTAAGATAACATAGATGGGAGAGGTCTCTATGAATAGGAATTCCTAAGTATTTGATACCCTGTGAGGGCCAGGCAAAGGGAAAGTTGGACTGGATGGAATCCTATATGGATTTGGGGAGGGAGACATCGAGGGCCTCAGACTTCGCTGCATTGATTTTAAAATTTGACCATGTAACAAAGTGATCTATTTCAGCCATAACAGCATGGATGGATATATGTGATTGAGTGATATATACTAGGACATCATCAGCAAATAGAGAGCACTTGTACACGGTGCCTCCCACCTCAATCCACCTAATATTGGGGTTATGGCGAATTGATGAGAGCAGGTGCTCCGTCACTAGGATGTATAAGAGAGGGGACAGAGGACATCCCTGCCTTGTCCCATTGGTGATTGTGAAAGGTGATGAAAATGTTCTGACGCACCCCCTGGGCCTTGAGACACCGGAGCCGGACCCTTTTTGGTGGATGCTGGTGGTTGTAGTCTTCGTGGCGGCGACCCGGTTCCGTGGCTCAGGGCGGTCAAACCAGTGGCGGAACTATTTATGTGGTTTTGATGTTTAAATGTACGACTACGCCACCCGTGGATTGCGGTCAGAGTGAACCACCGCTACAGGGCAGACCGCTGAGGCTGGTGTTGTGGGTGCAGCAGAGCGTAGCATAACTCCACACGGGAGGAGTATAGCCTCAGGGCAGTGTATGCGGAGGATGGGGGTGATGGTGCAGGGCAGCAGCAGTAACGACACGGAGTCAGTGATGCAGTTCAGGGCCTTTACTCACAGTTCTTATTATCCAGACCACGTCTGCAGGTAACGGCTGCCCACGTCGTAATGTGCTCACCAGGTGAGGGGCTCAGACAACTCCCAGATAACTTTGGAGCACTTCACAGGACCCCCTTTGTGTGTCCTTTGTCTGGCCTTTCTTACCAACACTTCTGTCCGGCTGCCTCGGGCCTCCTCTTGGTAAACTTGGCGCCAGTTTCCCTGACCCTATGTGGTGCCTTCCTAGCGGGTGTAGCGAGGGGCTGCGCCACATAAAATGTCAGAGCCTCCGGTTTCTAGCTGAGGGTCGTTTCCTGCCTCCACTAGTTCGGGGACCGGTCTCCCCCTTTGGCCTGACCCCTCCACGCAGGTGGATTCGGGCGTGCGGTGGCGACTCGCCCGTCCGCACCCCTGGGATCCCTTCATTCCTCATTCCTGGAGCCTTCTCCGCTCCTCTTCCTTCCTTCTCCCTCTTCCAGGCCTGGGCCTCTGTTACTAGGCCCGCCTCTGGAGCAGAGCTCATGCAGAGCCCCTGCTCCCTGCCACTTCTACTCAGACTTCTCTGCACTGAACTAAGATGGTGCCCACCTTTTATACTCCCTTCTCAATGCACCCAGGAACTGCTTCCTCCCTGCTCCTGCACTACAGGGTTCCCCTTCCTCAGTGTTCCCTCCCCCCACTCCAGCCAGGGACAGGGACTGTCGTGCCCATCTCAGGGGCATATTGGTCGCCCTGCCCCACGGCAATGTGGTGTAATGCATGCAGGTGTCGGGTCCTGATCCACACTCCATCCTTACCTGAGAGTGAGATATCACACCTCTGGGTGAGGTGCAATACGTCTGTAGCAACCGAGCCCTCAGGGTGCTACAGTTCCATTTATCTTCAGCCTAGGTGACGTATTGTGATACAGGGCCGTGATTTTGGCTATAAAATGGTCCCCTAGACCCCTACCCCAAGCTTTTTAAGAGAATTATATATGGCGTGCCAGGAGACTTTATGGAATGCTTTCTCAGCATCCAACGAGAGTATCTAATTTCAAATTTTTAACTGCATCTAGCCCAGGAAATACTTTGTGCCTAGTAGCAGTGTCTGCTAGTCAGCGGATTATCCCGGCTGTTAAGCAAGCTACACCACCTGTAGTTTAGACACTTAATTTTTTCAAAGGAAATGCTTCGGGACCATGGGATACTTAGTGAAGAGCATCAGGAGGCACCCCAAGGCATAGGGGCTGGGACTGGCAGTAGGATGCCTTGCGGTGGACAGCCGAGCTCGATCCTTATAAAATCTTTTTAACTGCAGCAGCTTTAGTGGACGCTACTGGAGCTGGAATTACGCGGTTGTTGGCATAAGACTTGCCCTCCAATAGATCCTTGTAAATGGATTTAAAGTGTATTCATTCAAATTAGAGAGACAATTTAAATTAAAAAGCTTAGAGCTGCCTCCACCACAGGGGGGCTCGCTCGACCCACCAGCGGACAGGCACCAGTATTGGGAGAGGGGGGCTGGCCATCAGGGTTCACCGCGGCTCTGGCACAAACCCGGCGACACGGAGGTGGCACGGGCAGAAGCGGACTGGCCGTGTCGGCTTCTAACTTTTTGGATTTTAGAAGGGCATGACATGCCTATATCTGTGTCTCCCCCTCCTTTTACTCCTCCACCTCTTTTATTTTCGCATGACTATATGTACTTGTCACTTTTCCATGTGTTAGTTATGTCTTCTGAGCAGTTTGTCAGCTTTTGGACACCTTTGAAGGTGTTTTCTATGTGTTTCTATGTGTTTTTGTTTGCCTGCCATTGGTTTTAACGGTGTTCGAAGGTGTTCGACGAACAGTTCGACGAACAGTTCGGCGAACACACGGGTGTTCGACGAACCGAACCGAACTCGAACACTACGGGGGTGGCTCAACACTATTCATAACAGAAGAACTAATTTTTTTACTGATGAGGCATACAGTATATGACATAGAATATAAGTTCCATACAAATTCAAACTGAAATTTGGCTTACTTTATCATGTTAGTAACAGAAGAAATTATTCTTTTACTGTGGATGAAGCCTGTATGAAATAGAATATATACAAGTTCAAAATGAAATCTGGCCTATTGTATCATGTTAGAAACAGGAGAAATGTATTTATTTTTTTTTACTGGGGATGGGGCCTGTATGAAATTTTATATATGCTCCAAACAAGTTCAAACTGAGATCTGGCCTTCTGTATCATGTTAGAAACAGAAGATTTTTTTTTTTTACTGTGGATGAGGCTTGTGTGAAATAGACTATATGCTCCAATCAAGTTCAAACTGAAATTTGGCCTACTTTATCATGTTAGTAAAATAAGAAATTATTTTTTTTACTGTGTATGAGGCCTCTATGAAATGAAATATATGCTCCAAACAAGTTCAAACTGAGGTCTGGCCTACTTTATCACGTTAGTAACAGAAGAATTTTTTTTCTGAGTATGGAATAGAATATATGCTGAAAACAAGTTCAATATGAGATATGACCTACTTTATCAAGTTAGTAAGAAAATAAATTAATTTTTTTTACTGTGGATGAGTCCTGCATTAAATATGCTCCAAACAAGTTCACACTGAAATCTGGCTACTGTATCACGTTAGAAACCGGATAAATTACTTTTTTTTACTGGGTATGAGGCTTGTATAACATAGAATATATGCTATAAGAAATTTCAAACTGAGATCTGTTTTACTTTATCACGTTAGTAACAGAAGAAATATGTGTTTTTACTGTGGATGAGGCCTGTATGAAATAGAATATATGCTACAAATAAGTTCAATCTGAAATATGGCTCACTTAATCACATTAGTAACAGAAGAAATTATTTTTACTGTGTATGAGGCCTTTATAACATAGAATATATTCTTCAAGAAATTTCAAACAGACATTTCCCCTGCTGTTTCACGTGTGTCACAGAAAAAAATTGATTTTTTTTACTCTGCGTAAGCTCTGCATACAGCTGAATTTCAACGCCACAAAATGACAAACTGAGATATCGTGTGTTGTATTACGTTTGTAACAGGCTAAACTAGATTTTTAAAGGTGTACTCATACAATGAGTACAATAGAAGCAGTGCACAACAGAATTCTATGAAATATGCTCTGCTTTCTTTGTCTGGACCTCACTAATTGCCAAAGAAAAAGAAAATCTGCTGGAAGGTCAATTTCACAGCCACACAGGACACTAGCTATCTAAACTATCTGACTTAGAAGTAACTGCCTAGCAAACCAGGATCTAGGAGCAGACAAGGAGCATCCTCTCTGATCTTTTCTAATCACAAAATGGTGCTAAAACAAGATGTCTTCTGTTTATATAGTGAGGGATATGTGATTTAAGCAGCCAATGGCACAAGCCCTTGAGTCTGGACATTGTGGATGGTTCCTCTGCCCTGATTGCCTAGCCGCAATTTGCACACAAAGTTAGGAAAAAAAATAAGATTAGAAGCACACCGCTCCTTTGACCTCTCCCCAGCCCCTCCCCTCATCTAACACGTGTCCCCCCGCTCATCATACAGCGCCACTATCCTAGCCAAAGTGATAAAAATACTGTAGTGGAAACGCAAGAATTTCCTGCACTTTTACAGAATTTTCCGATTTTAAGTAAAAATGCTCGTGTGTCCAATCACTAATCTGAATGTGCAATGTTCGTGCCAAATTTGAAATTAGCGATCGTTTTTCGAACATGTTCGCTCATCTCTATTTATAATTCTTAGATATTTAAATTCTTGTACTAATTGAATCCGAGTTTGAATCAAAGACATTGATTCAGGAAAAAGATCAAGTGGCATAATAACAGAAGTATACCAGTTGTTTAGCAATCCAGATCATCTACTGAATTCTGTAATTATATTCAGCATGGGGTTAATGAAAAAAGTCACTTCCCCCATAAATAATAGCACTTTATCTTTATATAGAGAGATGTACTCCTCCAAATCTCCACATCTAAATCTCAAGAGATATGCAAAAGATCTCAGTAGACAGGTGAAAAGTCTACCACTGGCGGAGGGGAGGGGAGACTGGGTAAATCAATGCCCTTTTGGCCTCACTGATGCCAATATACCTGATTATTGGCCATTGACCCCATTCAAGAAAAGGTGACCACATGATAAAAAATATGGACCAAATCTTATCTTTTGCAGTACCTTCCAAATGAAATTCCTCTTGGTTCTGTCAAAAGCTTTAGCAGTGTGTACGAATAATTTTACTCTCGTACAAGTCTCTGAGGAGCGCAATTAAAGGTTTAAAAACAGTCAGTGTAGATTAATAGTTGTGGATTTGTTGTGTATGAAGCATGACTGATTCAGGACCTCCATTATAACCTTCAGCAGTCAGATAGCTAACAGCTTTCTTGGAAGCCAGAAAAAAAAGGTATTTATGAATCTGACAGGTTTTAACATCTCTATTGCTCAAAAACTGCCATGCTCAAATAGCCTCTTGCAACACCTTCAGCCAGCTGGGTGTACAATCTCTATATGTTACTTGCAGAAATTATCAGGTGCCTTTTGATTTGAAATAGATAACAATGCTATCTCCAGCTCTTCCAAACATATTTGTTTTTCCAAAATTGTCACCAACTCCTTTGACAGTCTTGGAATTTCAATCGTAGCTTTATTATTCCTCATTTCCCTCTTCTGGATTGAGGACCTCGATGTGTGTAAATTGGCAAAGAAGCGCTTGAGTACATTTCTGCTAATAATAATACACTCTCCAGTGCCTAAATAAGTCTTGTGATCAGATAATCATCCTTTCAGTACTATCCCTTTCCTCAAAAAGTTTATTTTAATAATGAACCTCTTATTTTTTGTCTTGTTTGACATAACTTTTGAACTTTTTCTAAAATATATATTGCCCTTTCTGAAGGGTAATACATGAAGTTCTTTGGTGAAATCCCTAACTCTTACACTTAACAATGTCCCTAATTAGAACCCCCTGACATATGCTTTCACTGAGTCCCATACACAGGCCGCTAAAGCAGAAGTGAACCCTCCACCATTTGTAACCAAATGGGATTGAGATGCCACAGTGCTCTAAGACACTATCAAACTCACCCATCTTCAATTCAACTGTTACAGAGGAATGGCCCAATACAGATCTCATTAAGTAATCCAGTGTTGTCACTTACCAATTGTGAGATCTATCCGAGACAGAGTCTGATTTGAAACTTGCAATAATACTGTTTTAGAGTTGGGTTTGTGGCCTGCCATATATATCTATCTCTGAAAGAACCAAAGTCAAGGGAGGTAGAGTCGTTAACCATAGAATCGTGCCTGTAGGGGACTTGTTACAATAAGGGTATTAAACACCCATAGGCCATGGGGTAGTAAAGACAACAGACAGCACCTTTTTCTATATTTAACCAGAGTTAAGATGAGGGATGTACAATACTACCAATACTAAGGTACCCTGTATATGGACAAATAAGGTACTCATATTCTATAGAACACTTAATACTTTTAAAGAGGACATGTCACTTGTCATAAAAATTTATTTTTTTTACCTTGTGTAAATGACGGCTGTTGACCCACACAGGGGAATACTGGAACAGACAGGTTAGGCTGCCACACAGACTGGTGAGTATAGGCAGGCACGACTGGTATGCAGGCAGGCGGGTATGCAGGCAGGGGGGTACAGGCAAGCACGGCTTGAGTGCAGACAGGGAGGCACTAGCAGGTAGGAACACAGGCGGCATAGGACCCAGTACACACTGGGACTCAGGAACAGAACCACAGATGTGGCGGACAAACACAGCAGAGTGAGGCCGCCCAGAGAGGTGAGCGAGAGCAGGGCAAGACGAGACCGCCTAGAGCGGTGAGCGAGAGTAGAGCAGGACGAGGCCGCCTGGAGCGGTGAGCAAGAGTAGAGCAGGACGAGGCCGCCTGGAGCGGTGAGCAAGAGTTGAGCAGGACAAGGCCGCCTGGAGCGGTGAGCAAGAGTAGAGCAGGACAAGGCCACCTGGAGTGGTGAGCAAGAGTAGAGCAGGACAAGGCCGCCAGGAGCGATGAGCAAAGGGTCAGAGCTGAGCGAGACTGCCGGAGCAGTGAGCAAGGAGTCAGAGCAGAGCGAGACTGCCGGGGCAGTGAGCAAAGGAGTCAGAGAAGAGCGAGACTGCCGGAGCAGTGAGCAAAGGGTCAGAGCGGAGCGAGACTGCCAGAGCAGTGAGCAAAGGGTCAGAGCGGAGCGAGACTGTCAGAGCAGTGAGCAAAGGGTCAGAGCGGAGCAAGACTGCCGGAGCAGTGAGCAAAGGGTCAGAGCGGAGCAAGACTGCCAGAGCAGTGAGCAAAGGGTCAGAGCAGGCCAGAACCGCCGGAGCGGTGAGCAAAGGCAGAGCAGGCTAGAACCGCCGCAGCGGTGAGCAAGACAGAGCAGGCTAGAACCACCGGAGCGGTGAGCAAGGCAGAGCAGGCTAGAAACGCCGGAGCGGTGAGCAAGGCAGAGCAGGCTAGAACCACCGGAGCGGTGAGCAAGGCAGAGCAGGCTAGAACCGCCGGAGCGGTGAGCAAGGCAGAGCAGGCTAGAACCGCCAGAGTGGTGAGCAAGGCAGAGCAGGCTAGAACCGCCGGAGCGGTGAGCAAGACAGAGCAGGTTAGAACCACCGGAGCGGTGAGCAAGGCAGAGCAGGCTAGAAACGCCGGAGCGGTGAGCAAGGCAGAGCAGGCTAGAACCACCGGAGCGGTGAGCAAGGCAGAGCAGGCTAGAACCGCCGGAGCGGTGAGCAAGGCAGAGCAGGCTAGAACCGCCGGAGCGGTGAGCAAGGCAGAGCAGGCTAGAACCGCCGGAGCGGTGAGCAAGGCAGAGCAGGCTAGAACCGCCGGAGCGGTGAGCAAGGCAGAGCAGGCTAGAACCGCCGGAGCGGTGAGCAAGGCAGAGCAGGCTAGAACCGCCGGAGCGGTGAGCAAGGCAGAGCAGGCTAGAACCGCCGGAGCGGTGAGCAAGGCAGAGCAGGCTAGAACCGCCGGAGCGGTGAGCAAGGCAGAGCAGGCTAGAACCGCCGGAGCGGTGAGCAAGGCTGAGCAGGCTAGAACCGCCGGAGCGGTGAGCAAGGCAGAGCAGGCTAGAACCGCCGGAGCGGTGAGCAAGGCAGAGCAGGGAGGACAGGGCTCTGTACACACGGTACAGGCAGGAAGGGAAAGGCAGAACCAGATACCCACAGGGTACTTGCAGTGAAGTAGCGAGTGGACCACAAACTCACAAACGGAAATACAGTGACAACGAGCAGGAGTTAGGTATGAGTTCAGACTCTGCAGAAAAAGGAAAGGTACGGACATAGAGAAACACAGGAAACAGGTTAGAAGAGTATACAGACAAGAACAGACACAGTAGCAAGATACAGGAGCGGGTCTAGGTATGCAGCCCCTAGAAGGCAGAAGGAACAGGCTAGGAGCGTGTTCTGACAGGACAGACAAGATACAGGAGCGGGTCTAGGTATGCGGCCCCTAGAAGGCGGAACGAACAGGCTAGGAGCGTGTTCAGACAGGCCTGGAAATACAGCCTCCAGGAAAGGCAGGCAAGCAAACACAAAAAGGGACCTGGCATATTCAGAGTGAAAGAGCATACTGAATGAAACACAATGCTCAGGCAGGGATTCATTGGAGCAGCTGGGTTAAATACCAGGTGACAGACAGCAATAGGCTGAGGACGCACAAGGGGTGTGCCCGCAGCAGGTACAAGAAACAGGAAGTGATCGGGCGCCGCCCTTAAGCAGCAGAAACAGAGGCAAGCAGACAGCATGGAGGGAAGCCAGGCTAGCAGACTGGACTGGAGATCAAGTGCGCGCTCCTGCACAGTGGGGGATGAACCACTATGCAAGGACGCCGCCAGGTATGTTACACACAGCTCATGTGCAGAGTGGGATTTTTCCCCCAAATTGATGAGTTTCAGGACAGCCTGCTTTCTTTTCCCCCTGACTGTGCTAAAATTGATCATGCAGGTGCTACGCTGACCGGATGAGGAGGCGGTTGAGAAAGCGGAGTAGGATGAGGCAACATGGACAGAGAAACGTCTAGCAAACCACGGTTGTAGTAGGACATGTGCCAGATCGACTTCCACCTCAAGCCCAGCCACCATTACATTTACCCAGCGGGCAGATAGGGAGATATAACATCCCGGCCAGTGATTATGTGGACCTTGCCACTGATGCAGTTTCGCAGTGTACACCTGATTTTGTCCACAACTTTGTTCATGCAGGGTAGGGATAGCTTGCCTGGAAAATAAGTGGCTACTGGGCACTACATACATTTTTAAAACTGTCTGTCTCCACCAGTCAGAATGGCAGCATTTCAAAGGCCAGGAATTTTGAAATGATGTCATTCAGGACCTGGGCTCTTGGGTGGGCCCTTTCTCTCCAGTGTTTGGGGGATGGACAGCTCAATGATTCCATGGGACGGTATGAAGATGCTCGGTGACACTTCTGCTGGTGGTGGTGCTGTCACATTCTCTCTTTGCGGTGAACCAGGTGGCCCTGTTGATTGGGAGTGGGGGGTGCCGAGACAGCAGCAGAAGAGGGAGCAGGAGGAGCCTCAGAGCCTTTCCTAGTTTTCAGGTGTGTACTTCACTGCAGCTTGTGCTTTAAATTCAAATGCCTCTTCAAGCAGGCGGTGCTCGGTACATGCTAAAATGGCACAGCGTGCAAAGCACCCATCTCTTGTCGTCAGCACATTGCCTGAAGAAATACCACCTTTTATTCTGGTTTTGGTGTGTTCAGTTCGTTGGTACCTTTAGCAGTAGCAGCCAAAGTACTGGCTAGTGGCCGGCAGCTGTGCTTTTGCACCCTGGTCCCTCTTTTGCTGTGCAGCTGGGGCAGCTTGCCACCTCCTCTTCCACCGAACTGCGCATGTCACACGGATGGCCTTCACTCTATGTTGGGTCTAGGACCTCATCATCCCCAACACAATCTTCCACTCACTCCTCACACCTGCCCTCCTTGCCGGTCTAAACACTGCAGAAAGACGCAGCAGTTGGTACCTGTGATTCATCATCATCATCATCATCAGAGATGAGCTGTGGTGGTCCGCTGACTATGTGCACTAGCTCTTTCATGTCCTCATAGTTACATAGGTTGAATTAAGACTTAGGTCCATCAAGTTCAACATTCCTCCACCAATTGTACATTTTGTCAGTAATTTTACTATAACCCACAATGTTATGTGTATTTAGGAAATCATCCATATCCTTTTTAAAAGCTGTTATTGTGTCTGCCATTACTTCCTCTTGTGGTAGGGCAATCCACAGTCTGACTGCTCTAAATGTAAAGAACCCTTCATCCTTAAACTGAACAAGAGGTTGGGCATCAATGCACTCAATCCCTTCCACTTGTGGGGCATGACAAGGTTGATGGCCCACGGAACCACAGCCAGTAGAGTCATCAAAAAGCAGAACTGCTGCATGACTTGGAGCTCAGACTGCTTGCCTGATTTGCAAGTGGGTGGGGTGGAAGAAAGATGCCTATGGTCCACAGGTAAAAACTCTGTGCTTTCAACAGTGGATCGGGTGGAAGGCAATGTAAAGGAACTGGGGGCACTTTCAGCCATCCAATCTAAAACCGCCTTAACAGGTTTTGGCCTCACCATTCAACTAGTGGTATTCGGGCCTGCGAAATTACGTATCATGTCCAGTCGCATGCGTGTACCAGAGGAAGGTGTTTCATATGGGCGTGTAGCAGGCACAGAACTACCACGTCCTCTCCCTGAAACAGCTACACCACCACCAGCAGCTACCCATCCATATCCCCAATTTGATGCTCTCCTCACTTTTTTTGAACATCAAAAAGAGCACAGTGGAGAAGAGTAAGTGCCCAACAGATTATTACACTCTTAAGGTACTCTGCCACAAGGCTGTTGGGGCCTAGTTTTATTGGTTAGCATTCAGCAAAATGTTATACTTTGGGGCAGTGCAGATCTGCGATTTATTTTTCATGTCGATTAGCCATGAAAAAAATTGCAGCATGCTGCGAATGCATCCAATAATCGGACCATGCACTCCCATACAAGTCTATGGGTGCATGTAAACCATTGGACTGCACTCAGATGTCATCCAAGTGCAGTCCAATTTCCGCAAACAGAGACAATGGAGAAGATGGAGAAATTAATTTCTGTCTTCTCCACACCTGTGCTCTGATTCTCTCATGCGAGAGAATCGGATCACACTAAGGCCTCTTTCACACGTTCAGTATTTGGTCAGTATTTCACATCAGTATTTGTAAGCCAAAACCAGGAGTGGGTACAAAAATGCAGAAGTTGTGCACGTGTTTCTATTATACTTTATCTCTAATTGTTTCACTCTTGATTTTGGCTTACAATTACTGATCTAAAATACTGATTGAATACTGAACATGTGAATGTGGCTTAAGATGATAGATAGATACTAGGCTCAAACTCTGATAGAGTTTGAGCCTAGTGTCATTAGCATAATTGGTGCTATTCGCTCGAATGAGAGAATCTATGGCCATGTGAGAAAGCCCTAAATTTAAGGGTCTCCAAAGCTTTACGGAGACTAGACATACTTAGATGCTGCTAGTGCAGAAGAAAACACTGAGCTTCCCTTTCTACCAGGTCCCCCTCAACAGCAAAAAAACAAAAATGCTGCAACTATGCTTACCACCCCACCCCTGCAAAAAAAAAAGTAAGGATTTGGCACCACCAAAACCCCATGATATTTTCCCCTCTGTAGAGTTTTCACTGTGATATGGGGTAAATGCTTATTCCATATAATTTGTCTTTAAATCTCTTTTGTTAAAACACAGGAGTGGGATTCACTCAGGGCCGATATCAACACTAAGCACTAGAGGTTATATGAGGGAGGAGGCCGTGTGCATGTTACATGAGGACATAGTAGGATAGTCTCTGCATCTGATACTGGGGTTCATGGGGTTGCAAGCTGTGTTGTGTTTGATAGAGAGGTACATGGGGGAGTAGACTGAGTGTATGATAGAGGTGGATGTGGTACATGCGGGTTGCAGGCTGTCTGCATTCGATAGATGGAAAAATGGGGGAGCAGGCAGTGTGTGTGTGTGTGTTTGTGTGTATAGTGGAGAAGTACATGCGGGTTGCAGGCAGTCTGTATGCAATAGATGGAAACATGGGGGAGCAGGAAGTGTGTGTGTGTGTGTGTGTGTGTGTGTGTGTGTGTGTGTATGTGTATACTTGAGAAGCACATGCGGGTTGCAGGCTGTGTGTATGCAATAGATGGAAACATGGGGGAGCAGGAAGTGTGTATGTGTATGTGTATACTTGAGAAGCACATGCGGGTTGCAGGCTGTCTGTATGCAATAGATGGAAACATGGGGGACCAGGCAGTGTGTGTGTGTAAAGTGGAGAAGTACATGCGGGTTGAAGGCTGTCTGTATGCAATAGATGGAAACATGAGGGAGCAGGCAGTGTGTGTGTGTGTGTGTGTGTGTGTGTGTATTGTAGAGAGGTACATGCGGGTTGCAGGCTGTCTGTATGCAATAGATGGAAACATGGGGGACCAGGCAGTGTGTGTGTGTAAAGTCGAGAAGTACATGCGGGTTGCAGGCTGTCTGTATGCAATAGATAGAAACATGAGGGCGCAGGCAGTGTGTGTGTGTGTGTGTGTGTGTGTGTGTGTGTGTGTGTGTGTGTGTGTGTGTGTATTGTGGAGAGGTACATGCAGGTTGCAGGCTGTCTGTATGCAATAGATGGAAACATGGGGGAGCAGGCAGTGTGTGTGTGTGTGGGTGTGTAGTGGAGAAGTACATGCGGGTTGCAGGCTGTCTGTATGCAATAGATGGAAACATGGGGGACCAGGCAGTGTGTGTGTGTGTGTGTGTGTGTATGTGTATACTTGAGAAGCACATGTGGGTTGCAGGCTGTCTGTATGCAATAGATGGAAACATGGGGGACCAGGCAGTGTGTGTGTGTAAAGTCGAGAAGTACATGCGGGTTGCAGGCTGGCTGTATGCAATAGATGGAAACATGAGGGAGCAGGCAGTGTGTGTGTGTGTGTGTGTGTGTATAGTGGAGAAGTACATGCGGATTGCAGGCTGTCTGTATGCAATAGATAGAAACATGAGGGCGCACGCAGTGTGTGTGTGTGTGTGTGTGTATTGTTGAGAGGTACATGCGGGTTGCAGGCTGTCTGTATGCAATAGATAGAAACATGGGGGAGCAGGCACTGTGTGTGTGTGTAGTGGAGAAGTACATGCGGGTTGCAGGCTGTCTGTATGCAATAGATGGAAACATGGGGGACCAGGCAGTGTGTGTGTGTAAAGTCGAGAAGTACATGCGGGTTGCAGGCTGTCTGTATGCAATAGATAGAAACATGAGGGCACAGGCAGTGTGTGTGTGTGTGTGTGTGTGTGTGTGTGTGTGTGTATTGTGGAGAGGTACATGCGGGTTGCAGGCTGTCTGTATGCAATAGATGGAAACATGGGGGAGCAGGCAGTGTGTGTGTGTGTGTGTGTATGTGTATACTTGAGAAGCACATGCGGGTTGCAGGCTGTCTGTATGCAATAGATGGAAACATGGGGGACCAGGCAGTGTGTGTGTGTAAAGTCGAGAAGTACATGCGGGTTGCAGGCTGTCTGTATGCAATAGATAGAAACATGAGGGCGCAGGCAGTGTGTGTGTGTGTGTGTGTGTGTGTGTGTGTATTGTGGAGAGGTACATGCAGGTTGCAGGCTGTCTGTATGCAATAGATGGAAACATGGGGGAGCAGGCAGTGTGTGTGTGTGTGGGTGTGTAGTGGAGAAGTACATGCGGGTTGCAGGCTGTCTGCATGCGATAGATGGAAAAATGGGGGAGCAGGCAGTGTGTGTGTGTGTGTGTGTATGTGTATACTTGAGAAGCACATGCGGGTTGCAGGCTGTCTGTATGCAATAGATGGAAAAATGGGGGACCAGGCAGTGTGTGTGTGTAAAGTCGAGAAGTACATGCGGGTTGCAGGCTGTCTGTATGCAATAGATAGAAACATGAGGGCGCAGGCAGTGTGTGTGTGTGTGTGTGTGTGTGTGTGTGTGTGTGTGTGTGTGTGTGTGTGTATTGTGGAGAGGTACATGCAGGTTGCAGGCTGTCTGTATGCAATAGATGGAAACATGGGGGAGCAGGCAGTGTGTGTGTGTGTGTGGGTGTGTAGTGGAGAAGTACATGCGGGTTGCAGGCTGTCTGCATGCGATAGATGGAAAAATGGGGGAGCAGGCAGTGTGTGTGTGTGTGTGTGTGTGTGTGTGTGTGTGTGTGTGTGTGTGTATTGTGGAGAGGTACATGCGGGTTGCAGGCTGTCTGTATGCAATAGATGGAAACATGGGGGAGCAGGCAGTGTGTGTGTGTGTGTGTGTGTGTATGTGTATACTTGAGAAGCACATGCGGGTTGCAGGCTGTCTGTATGCAATAGATGGAAACATGGGGGACCAGGCAGTGTGTGTGTGTAAAGTGGAGAAGTACATGCGGGTTGAAGGCTGTCTGTATGCAATAGATGGAAACATGAGGGAGCAGGCAGTGTGTGTGTGTGTGTGTGTGTGTATTGTAGAGAGGTACATGCGGGTTGCAGGCTGTCTGTATGCAATAGATGGAAACATGGGGGAGCAGGCAGTATGTGTGTGTGTGTGTGTAGTGGAGAAGTACATGCGGGTTGCAGGCTGTCTGTATGCAATAGATGGAAACATGGGGGAGCAGGCAGTGTATGTGTGTGTGTGTGTATGTGTATACTTGAGAAGCACATGCGGGTTGCAGGCTGTCTGTATGCAATAGATGGAAACATGGGGGACCAGGCAGTGTGTGTGTGTAAAGTCGAGAAGTACATGCGGGTTGCAGGCTGTCTGTATGCAATAGATAGAAACATGAGGGCGCAGGCAGTGTGTGTGTGTGTGTGCGTGTGTGTGTGTGTATTGTGGAGAGGTACATGCAGGTTGCAGGCTGTCTGTATGCAATAGATGGAAACATGGGGGAGCAGGCATTGTGTGTGTGTGTGGGTGTGTAGTGGAGAAGTACATGCGGGTTGCAGGCTGTCTGTATGCAATATATGGAAACATGGGGGAGCAGGCAGTGTGTGTGTGTGTGTGTGTATGTGTATACTTGAGAAGCACATGTGGGTTGCAGGCTGTCTGTATGCAATAGATGGAAACATGGGGGACCAGGCAGTGTGTGTGTGTAAAGTCGAGAAGTACATGCGGGTTGCAGGCTGTCTGTATGCAATAGATGGAAACATGAGGGAGCAGGCAGTGTGTGTGTGTATAGTGGAGAAGTACATGCGGATTGCAGGCTGTCTGTATGCAATAGATAGACACATGAGGGCGCACGCAGTGTGTGTGTGTGTATTGTGGAGAGGTACATGCGGGTTGCAGGCTGTCTGTATGCAATAGATAGTAACATGGGGGAGCAGGCAGTGTGTGTGTGTAACGTCGAGAAGTACATGCGGGTTGCAGGCTGTCTGTATGCAATAGATAGAAACATGAGGGCACAGGCAGTGTGTGTGTGTGTGTGTGTGTGTGTGTGTGTGTGTGTGTGTGTGTGTGTGTGTATTGTGGAGAGGTACATGCGGGTTGCAGGCTGTCTGTATGCAATAGATGGAAACATGGGGGAGCAGGCAGTGTGTGTGTGTGTGTATGTGTATACTTGAGAAGCACATGCGGGTTGCAGGCTGTCTGTATGCAATAGATGGAAACATGGGGGACCAGGCAGTGTGTGTGTGTAAAGTCGAGAAGTACATGCGGGTTGCAGGCTGTCTGTATGCAATAGATAGAAACATGAGGGCTCAGGCAGTGTGTGTGTGTGTGTGTGTGTTTGTGTGTGTGTATTGTGGAGAGGTACATGCAGGTTGCAGGCTGTCTGTATGCAATAGATGGAAACATGGGGGAGCAGGTAGTGTGTGTGTGTGTGGGTGTGTAGTGGAGAAGTACATGCGGGTTGCAGGCTGTCTGCATGCGATAGATGGAAACATGAGGGCTCAGGCAGTGTGTGTGTGTGTGTGTTTGTGTGTGTGTATTGTGGAGAGGTACATGCGGGTTGCACGCTGTCTGTATGTAATAGATGGAAACATGGGGGAGCAGGCAGTGTGTGTGTGTGTGTGTGTGTATGTGTATACTTGAGAAGCACATGCGGGTTGCAGGCTGTCTGTATGCAATAGATGGAAACATGGGGGACCAGGCAGTGTGTGTGTGTAAAGTCGAGAAGTACATGCGGGTTGCAGGCTGTCTGTATGCAATAGATAGAAACATGAGGGCGCAGGCAGTGTGTGTGTGTGTGTCTGTGTATTGTGGAGAGGTACATGCGGGTTGCAGGCTGTCTGTATGCAATAGATGGAAACATGGGGGAGCAGGCAGTGTGTGTGTGTGTGGGTGTGTAGTGGAGAAGTACATGCGGGTTGCAGGCTGTCTGTATGCAATAGATGGAAACATGGGGGAGCAGGCAGTGTGTGTGTGTGTATGTGTATACTTGAGAAGCACATGCGGGTTGCAGGCTGTCTGTATGCAATAGATGGAAACATGGGGGACCAGGCAGTGTGTGTGTGTAAAGTCGAGAAGTACATGCGGGTTGCAGGCTGTCTGTATGCAATAGATGGAAACATGAGGGAGCAGGCAGTGTGTGTGTGTGTGTGTGTGTGTGTATAGTGGAGAAGTACATGCGGGTTGCAGGCTGTCTGTATGCAATAGATAGAAACATGAGGGTGCACGCTGTATGTGTGTGTGTGTGTGTGTGTGTGTATTGTGGAGAGGTACATGCGGGTTGCAGGCTGTCTGTATGCAATAGATGGAAACATGGGGGAACAGGCAGTGTGTGTGTGTGTAGTGGAGAAGTACATGCGGGTTGCAGGCTGTCTGTTTGCAATAGATGGAAACATGGGGGGAGCAGGCAGTGTGTGTGTGCATAGTGGAGAAGTACATGCGGGTTGCAGGCTGTCTGCATGCGATAGATGGAAACATGGGGGAGCAGGCAGTGTGTGTGCGTGTGTGTGTGTGCATAGTGGAGAAGTACATGCGGGTTGCAGGCTGTCTGTATGCAATAGATGGAAACATGGGGGACCAGGCAGTGTGTGTATAGTGGAGAAATACATGCGGGTTGCAGGCTGTCTGTATGCAATAGATGGAAACATGGGGGAGCAGGCAGTGTGTGTATAGTGGAGAAGTACATGCGGGTTGCAGGCTGTCTGTATGCAATAGATGGAAACATGGGGGAGCAGGCAGTGTGTGTGTCTGTGTGTATAGTGGAGAAGTACATTCGGGTTGCAGGCTGTCTGTATGCAATATATGGAAACATGGGGGAGCAGGCAGTGTGTGTGTGTGTGTGTGTGTGTGTTGTGGAGAGGTACATGCGGGTTGCAGGCTGTCTGTATGCAATAGATGGAAACATGGGGGAGCAGGCAGTGTGTGTGTGTGTGTGTGTGTGTAGTGAAGTACATGCGGGTTGCAGGCTGCCTGTATGCAATAGATGGAAACATTGGGGAGCAGGCAGTGTGTGTGTGCATAGTGGAGAAGTACATGCGGGTTGCAGGCTGTCTGCATGCGATAGATGGAAACATGGGGGAGCAGGCAGTGTGTGTGTGTGTATAGTGGAGAAGTACATGCGGGTTGCAGGCTGTCTGTATGCAATAGATGGAAACATGAGGGAGCAGGCAGTGTGTGTGTGTGTGTGTGTGTGTATAGTGGAGAAGTACATGCGGGTTGCAGGCTGTCTGTATGCAATAGATGGAAACATGAGGGCGCAGGCAGTGTGTGTGTGTGTATTGTGGAGAGGTACATGTGGATTGCAGGCTGTCTGTATGCAATAGATGGAAACATGGGGGAGCAGGCAGTGTGTGTGTGTGTATAGTGGAGAAGTACATGCGGGTTGCAGGCTGTCTGCATGTAATAGATGGAAACATGGGGGAGCAGGCAGTGTGTGTGCGTGTGTATAGTGGAGAAGTACATGCGGGTTGCAGGCTGTCTGTATGCAATAGATGGAAACATGGGGGACCAGGCAGTGTGTGTATAGTGGAGAAGTACATGCGGGTTGCAGGCTGTCTGCATGTAATAGATGGAAACATGGGGGAGCAGGCAGTGTGTGTGCGTGTGTATAGTGGAGAAGTACATGCGGGTTGCAGGCTGTCTGTATGCAATAGATGGAAACATGGGGGACCAGGCAGTGTGTGTATATAGTGTAGAAGTACATGCGGGTTGCAGGCTGTCGGTATGCAATAGATGGAAACATGGGGGAGCAGGCAGTGTGTGTGTGTGTGTGTGTGCATAGTGGTGAAGTACATGCGGGTTTCAGGCTGTCTGTATGCAATAGATGGAAACATGGGGGAGCAGGCAGTGTGTGGGTGTGTGTATAGTGGAGAAGTACATGTGGGTTGCAGGCTGTCTGCATGCGATAGATGGAAACAAGGGGGAGCAGGCAGTGTGTGTGTGTGTGTATAGTGGAGAAGTACATGCAGTTTACAGACTGTCTGCATGCGATAGATAGAAACATAGGGGAGCAGGCAGTGTGTGTGTGTGTGTATAGTGGATAAGTACATGCGGGTTGCAGGCTTTCTGTATTCAATAAATGGAAACATGGGGGAGCAGGCAGTGTGTGTGTGTGTATAGTGGAGAAGTATATGCGGGTTGCAGGCTGTCTGCATGTGATAGATGGAAACATGGGGGGAGAAGGCAGAGTGTGTGTGTGTGTATACTTGAGAAGTACATGCGGGTTGCAGGCTGTCTGTATGCAATAGATGGAAACATGGGGGACCAGGCAGTGTGTGTGTATAGTGGAGAAGTACATGCGGGTTGCAGGCTGTCCTTATGCAATAGATGGAAACATGGGGGAGCAGGCAGTGTGTGTGTGTGAGTATAGTGGAGAAGTACATGCGGGTTTCAGGCTGTCTGTATGCAATAGATGGAAACATGGGGGATCAGGCAGTGTGTGTGTGTGTGTGTGTATTGTGGAGAGGTACATGCGGGTTGCAGGCTGTCTGCATGTGATAGATGGAAACATGGGGGAGCAGGCAGTGTGTGTGTGTGTGTGTGTGTGTGTGTGTGTATAGTGGAGAAGTACTTGCGGGTTGCAGGCTGTCTGTATGCAATAGATGGAAACATGGGGGACCAGGCAGTGTGTGTATAGTGGAGAAGTACATGCGGGTTGCAGGCTGTCTGCATGCGATAGATGAAAACATGGGGGAGCAGGCAGTGTGTGGGTTTGATAGAGATCATAGTAACAAATTGCCCAAAGGGTAAATAGACCCAACTTAAGGGATGTGATTAAAACTTGACTTTTATTGTAATTAATATGGTCTAACAAATAAAGATTAAAATAACTCTGGTATATTGCTGTGTATCATTTCTTTGCTCCTCTATCAAATATCACTCTATAAAGTTAATATATCCCCTACCTAGATTAAAGGCTGCAGTCCACTAGCTAGGCTAGCTTTTCTAAGGACAATTATAGATGTCAGTTGCAAGACCACTAGAGCTGAGTAAGATTCACTCTGAGCTGCCCCCAACATGTTTTGCCATGACTGGCTTCATCAGGGGACTAAGGCTAGACTGAAACGAAAAACAGAGTGCAAGGTCTTTTAAGGCTTCTGTTGTGACATAATCAAATTACATCACCCGGTCACATGGTGATCACAGGCCAATCGCCAAACCAGGATTGTGATGATGTCACAGTCACATGCTAAGGTCCTGTAAAACAACACTTGTATCATGACTGTGAAGGTCTTATTAAAAAGGTCCTATTGCATATATCATTGGACTCTAATCCATTTGCTCATATTGTTACGCTGCATATCAAGGGATCTTAATAAACTTTCATCTAACCACCAATAGCATTTAAAATAAACTCATAAATAGAGATGAGTGTTGTTCGACTAAAACTGTTCGCCAATCTCAAATTCGAGCTGTTTTGGGCGGTGTTCGAGCCGTTCGGCGACCACGAACGATTTGAAAAAAATTCGGCTGTTCGAGGTTATGTTCGATAACTGTTCATGCACCAAAATCATAACTGGATTTTTTCTCAGTAATGATGAAAATTAATGTTTATACGCAGTTTGAGTGTACAGCGGGGTGGGGGGAGGGGCAGGGGATGGATCTCTGCAGGAATAATGAACATCTCCATTTTTTTTTCTCTTTCCCACATTTACAGTGGGGAGGTGCAATCTGTCAGCCTATCAGCAGCACACACACGGAGCGAAGTGCTTTTTTTCACACAAGCAAGGGCATGTGTCATTGGCAGTGTATGTCACATGTCCTTGCCCTATAAGACTCAGCCATTTTCCCCGTCGCCACCATTTTCTCACTGCTGCAGCTGCGTGTTAGACGGCACCACTGTTGCTGTGTGCACTATACCTTGTTAATTTCAAGCCAATTTTCGCACAAATCTACAGATAGCTTGGGAGTAGGGAAGAGTTGTGATTGCAGTCCTTTTAAGGACTAGGTTACAGCATTTCCTATGACTTTTATCAGGCAGGTCTGTGCTCTTAAATAGATAGGTTGTGGGGTTAAAGACTAATTGTAATTGCAGTCCTTTTCAGGACTAAGTTACATCAGTTCCTATCCGTTTTTGACAGGCAGGTCTGTGCCAGTGCTGTGCAAGTATTTTTCACAGCATTTGGCTGAATCTAGCAAAGCTAATCCTTTTTGGCCTATTGCAGAGTGTGTTAGTCAGTGGAGTAGCCTATCTGTGTTGCAAGCTACACCACCTGTGTATAGAATACCAAATTTTCTACTGCATCTAGTGAAGTAAAATGTTTTCGGCATAGCATCATTCTATTAGACCATCTATACTGACCTCCATAAGGTTGCAAATTGAATATAATTTTTTTCTGCATCTAGCTCTGAAAAAATATTTGGCCTTCTAGCAGTGTGTGGGACTTGTTCTATTAGTCCATTTATACTGACCTCCATCAGGTTGCAAACTGAATATAATGTTTTTCTGCTTCTATCTCTGAAAAAATATTTGGGCTTCTAGCTGTTTGTGGGACTTGTTCTATTAGTCCATCTATACTGACCTCCATCAGGTTGCAAACTGAAGATAATTTTTTTCTGCATCTACCTCTGAAAAAATATTTGGGCTTCTAGCTGTGTGTGGGACTTGTTCTATTAGTCCATCTATACTGACCTCCATCAGGGTGCAAATTGAATATAATATTTTTCTGCATCTAGCTCTGAAAAAATATTTGGCCTTCTAGCAGTGTGTGGGACTTGTTCTATTAGTCCATCTATACTGACCTCTATCAGGTTGCAAATTAAAAATAATTTTTTGTCTGCATCTAGCTCTGAAAAAATATTTGGCCTTCTAGCAGTGTGTGGGACATGTTCTATTAGTCCATCTATACTGACCTCAATCAGGTTACAAATTAAAAATAATTTTTATCTGCATCTAGCTCTGAAAAAATATTTGGCCTTCTAGCAGTGTGTGGGACTTTTTCTATTAGTCCATTTATACTGACCTACATCAGGTTGCAAACTGAATATAATATTTTTCTGCATCTACCTCTGAAAAAATATTTGGGCTTCTAGCTGTGTGTGGGACTTGGTCGATTAGTCCATCTATACTGACCTCCATCAGGTTGCAAATTGAATATAATATTTTTCTGCATCTAGCTCTGAAAAAATATTTGGCCTTCTAGCAGTGTGTGGGACTTGTTCTATTAGTCCATCTATACTGACCTCCATCAGGTTGCAAATTCAAAATAATTTTTTGTCTGCATCTAGCTCTGAAAAATATTTGGCCTTCTAGCAGTGTGTGGGACTTGTTCTATTAGTCCATCTATACTGACCTCCATCAGGTTGCAAATTAAAAATAATTTTTATCTGCATCTAGCTCTGAAAAAATATTTGGCCTTCTAGCAGTGTGTGGGACATGTTCTATTAGTCCATCTATACTGACCTCCATCAGGTTGCAAATTAAAAATAATTTTTATCTGCATCTAGCTCTGAAAAAATATTTTTCCTTCTAGCAGTGTGTGGGACTTTTTCTATTAGTCCATTTATACTGACCTACATCAGGTTGCAAACTGAATATAATATTTTTCTGCATCTACCTCTGAAAAAATATTTGGGCTTCTAGCTGTGTGTGGGACTTGTTCTATTAGTCCATCTATACTGACCTCCATCAGGTTGCAAATTGAATATAATATTTTTCTGCATCTAGCTCTGAAAAAATATTTGGCCTTCTAGCAGTGTGTAGGACTTGTTCTATTAGTCCATCTATACTGACCTCGATCAGGTTGCAAATTCAAAATAATTTTTTGTCTGCATCTAGCTCTGAAAAAATATTTGGCCTTCTAGCAGTGTGTGGGATTTGTTCTATTAGTCCATCTATACTGACCTCCATCAGGTTGCAAATTAAAAATAATTTTTAACTGCATCTAGCTCTGAAAAAATATTTGGCCTTCTAGCAGTGTGTGGGACTTGTTCTATTAGTCCATCTATACTGACCTCCATCAGGTTGCAAATTAAAAATAATTTTTATCTGCATCTAGCTCTGAAAAAATATTTGGCCTTCTAGCGGTGTGTGGGACTTGTTCTATTAGTCTATTTATACAGACCTCCATCAGGTTGCAAACTGAATATAATTTTTTTCTGCATCTACCTCTGAAAAAAATATTTGGCCTTCTAGCTGTGTGTGGGACTTGTTCTATTAGTCCATCCATACTGACCTCCATCAGGTTGCAAACTGAATATAATTTTTTGTCTGCATCTACCTCTGAAAATATATTTGGGCTTCTAGCTGTGTGTGGGACTTGTTCTATTAGTCCATCTATACTGACCTCCTTCAGGTTGCAAATTGAATATAATATTTTTCTGCATCTAGCTCTGAAAAAATATTTGGCCTTCTAGCAGTGTGTGGGACTTGTTCTATTAGTCCATATATACTAACCTCCACCAGGTTGCAAATTCAAAATAATTTTTATCTGCATCTAGCTCTGAAAAAATATTTGGCCTTCTAGCTGTGTGTGGGACTTGTTCTATTAGTCCATCTATACTGACCTCCATCAGGTTGCAAACTGAATATAATTTTTTTCTGCATCTACCTCTGAAAAAATATTTGGGCTTCTAGCTGTGTGTGGGACTCATTGTATTAGGCCATCTATACCAAGCTCCACCAGCTTTTAAATTAATAATAATTTTTAGCTGCATCTAGCCCTGAAAATAATTTTTCTTCCCAATAGTGGTAGCAATAGAAATATGGGGCGCGCTTCTGGTTAACAAAAATATACGCTTCATAACAAAAAACACCAGCCTAGCGCACTGCATTAATAAGATGGCATCATCGTCTCTCCCAGTGCTAGGCCTACTACCCAGGCTAGCATTCCTGTGCCTAAAACACAATGTATGGGTCCGCGCTAGCCACTATGCTGAGGGGTCTAAAGCTGCTGCAAAAAGCTTTATAACAATTCAATTGGCAGATTTTCACAGAGCTCTTCCACATCGCCCACCCATCAGGCAACTGTTGCCCACCTTCCCTTAGGGATATAGTGGCGAATAGTTGATGCCATTAATCAGAGCGTCTGTTGCCCCGTCGACGTGGCAAGCATACGGTAAGGCATGGAAAGAGTGGACACGACTAGTAGCAGGCAGACGGGTTGACCAATGTGAACAAGCCAGATCACAAGTCACCATAGAATTTCTCCACCAGCTAATGATGAGGGGCATATCAGGGGCGTCAGCGCAGCGGTGTCTGACCGGAGTAGCATTTCACTTCCAACTACTGAATTAGGGAGATGTGACAAAGATTCATCATCAGACAATCCATAAAAGGGTGGAAAAGGTGTCAGCCAAGTCAGGAGTGTAGACGTCCCGTCCCGTGTCACTAAAACTGATTTCTCACATCATATCCCTAACACCATTAACATGACACTCACAATTTGAAGCAACACTACTGTGTACTGCATTTGTGATCGCCTTCTTAGGGGCGCTATGCATAAGCGAATTAGTCCGTCAATCCAAAATTAACACCAGTGGAGGCTTATTACACCAGGACGTAGTCATAGCCAATAATGCAACACGTCTACGCATACACAAATCGAAAACGGTTCCAGCGGGCAGGGGCACTTGGGTACTTCTACAACCCACAAACGGTACACTGAGTCGGGTAACGATAGTAAAAACATATCTAACCATCAGATCACAAAGTAATTTCTTCCTATCACACATTGATGGGACACCATTATCAAGATACCAGTTCCAAGCTATATTTAATAAATGCATAACATCGGCAGGGAACCACCCCAAAGATTACAGGACACACTCATTCCGCATAGGCGCGGCCACAGAAGCAGCAAGAGCAGGACTGTCAGAAACGGAAGTTCAGAGGGTAGGGAGATGGCGATCCATGTGTTTTGCAAGATACATAAGACCGGACTTGTTATCCTAACGTGGTTTGTTTCTTTAAACAGGTGGCGCTAAGCCAACAGTGTGGGTGATAGGCCACTCGTATATATATTGGGCAGAAAAAAGGGCGAAAGTCCGCCCAGGCGAGAGGAAATTAGAGTTTCATAACACATATTTCAACTGGAGAGGTATTAGAGGCCTGCTATGGCCACAGGTACTAATGGAGGTAATCAAGGTAGGGAGAGAGGCAAGAGGTCCGGTCATCTTAGTTTTACAGGCCGGGGGAAACAACCTAGGTCATCACAAGAGCGCATAACTAATGGCAATAATGAAACTAGACACTGAGCGCTTCAGAGAATTTTTCACAAAACTAGCTATAGTATGGTCAGAGATTGTGCCGATAGCGGTTATGGCAAGGTGCGCGAGACATCACGGCCATCGAACGGACAAGGCGGGTAATAAATATTCGGATGGCAAAATTTAGAAGAGACAGAGGCGGTCTAGTGGTACGACACCGTCAACTAGAAGGAGATAAAGCAGGCCTCATACGGCCCGACGGTGTTCACTTAATGGATATTGGACTGGACATATTCCTGTCAGGACTTCAGGACGGAGTGGAACAAGCATTAAGAGTGATGGGTGGGGGTCAGAGTCCTGCATACGAGTGCGCAGGATCCTCCGTGGCCTGGAAATAGAAAGGACATGTTGGAGAGTTACACTTGTTAGCCAAGTTGCCGGAGTGGAGACCCAGGGCATGCTGCAACAAGCTGAATTATTTTAGAAATAAAATGCCTTTCTAATGGAATGAGTATAAAGAGTTAATAAAGCTGTGACCGATCCTCACCCATCCAGTTGTAAGAGTTACATTATTGTATTGTCAAGGAAAGGGGGGCGGTAGGGGGGCTGAGCGTCTGGGTTTGGTTGGGGGTCCCCACAGTCTGCCTAAGCTAGATGCATTTAAAAATTCTTATTAGATACACAGGCGGTGCAGCTTGCTTCGCAGCTGGGCTACTACGCCCAAAATATTGCCTAGGCTAGATGCAGTTAAAAATTCTACGCTGACTAGCAGACACTGAAGATTTGGAGCAGACCTCTGAGTAAACAGGTCTTCAGACTCAACCATCTGTGTTACCCCAAGCCATAGTGTATGTAGTTTCTTACAGTTAAAATGGGGGGGGAGCGACCCAACCCACCAGGAATTGATGATGCCAACGTCACGTACGACACAGCAAGGGGACTCCAAAAAGAGTCTCCATTTTTTCCCAAAATTGTGGCACAGACACCACTTAAACGTAGAACACATACCTGGGGCCTCGCAGTCCCGCCCTGTTAATTGTTTTCTATTTTCTGCAAGATTACTTTAGTTAGAATTTTGAAACTCTAGGTATTCTTCATGTATATAGTTGTTTGTCATTTGAGTTTGAGTTATTCCATGTTATTTGCACACGGGCCTAAAAGGTCCCAGGTATATGAAAGTGTAGATTTTTATGGTCATGCATTCAGGGTTAAGTGGCATCAATTGCCCCACAGTTGCTTAAAACGGTTGGTGAGGTGATATTACCAAATCCTCAAGCTTTCAGTCTCCCAAGGATAACACAGGGTTAGAAAAGTCCTTGCAAATCCATGATTTGTTCATCTTTATGAACGTGAGTCTGTCTACATTCTCAGTGGACAGCCGCGTGCGCTTATCTGTCAGCACACCATCAGCAGCGCTGAACACACGTTCAGAGAGAACACTGGCTGCAGGGCATGACAAGATCTCCAAGGCGTGAGTGGTGAGCTCCGGCCATTTTTCCAGATTGGAATACCAAAATGAGCAAGGGTCCAGTGACACAGTCATGGCTTCGATGTTCACTTGGAGATACTCCTGCACCATCCTCTCTAGGCATTGACTATGTGTCAGACTTCTTGTCTCCTGTGGCCTTACAAAGGATGGTCTAAAAAAGTGGTGAAACGATTCCACAAAATTGCTGTTACCAGCAGATACTGTGTTACTGTTACGGTTTGAGTGATAAAGACTCGACAGTCCCACGGTTGGCAAGTTAGAACTGTGAGATTCACTTCGTGCACCACTGGTGTTTTGTGGAAAAGCACATGTAAGATTCTGCAACAGCGTCTGCAGATACTCCTGCATGCGTCAATCCCTTTTTATGGCAGGAATTATTTCGGCAAATTTACTTTTGTACCGGGGATCTAAGATTGTGGCAACCCAGTAGTCGGTATTACTTCGAATTCTGCAATCTGAGGGTCATGTTGCAGGTAGTGCAGCAAGAAGGCACTCATGTGTCTTGCGCATCCAGAAGGACCAAGTCCTTGTTGTGTTGGTAGCCAGGTAAGAATCATGCTTCCTTCCTCTGACCTCTCCCCCCAACCTCACACAACAGAAATGTGATCAAGGTCTCCCTCATCTGATGAGTCTTCCATGCCCATCGGCAGTTCATGCTCCACTTCTTCCTCGGCTCCGGCACCTTCATCAACAGTTTGGCTGCTACCATGCGCCCTGGTTAATCCCTCTCCCCACCCTCCCATGCCTGTCGCCTTGGTGCTGCCAACCGTCTGGACCTTGGAGATGTTATCCCTTCCGGATACGACTCCTCCTCTACTTCCTACACCTCCTGTTGTCCCACCACCTGACTCTTACATGCTGGAGCACACATTAAACAGAATTCAATCACCGGAATAGTCATGCTGATAATGGCATCGTCGTCAGCACTAAACATCTTCGTCGCCTTTTCAAAACTGTGCAGAAGGGTGTGTGGCGCCCCTGAGCATTCAGTCGCCACAGAGTTACTGCATCTCACCCAGAGGTGTGGTATCTCACCCTCAGGTAAGGAAGGCGTATGGCTCGGGACAATAACACCTGCATCCAACACATACCCGCAGTGGGGGTAGGGCGAGATTGCTCCTAAGGGAGAGCACAGTCCCAGGTCCCTAGCTGGTGGGAGGGTCCTATGTAGTGGGTGCTTAGGGGAGCAGCTTAGGGGAGCACATGACAGGGAGAGTATAAATAGGAAGCCATCTCCGGAGGCGGGCCTAGCCTGGGAGGCCCAGGACTGAAGGAGAGAAGAGAGGAGTGGGAGCAGGAAGGCTCCAGGAACCGAAGGGACCCTAGGGCTACGGGCCGTGCAGAAGGCCACCTGTACTCCCTCTGCTACCAAGAGGTAGAGGGGTCAGGCCAGATAAGGGGAGCCGGTCCCTCAACTAGAGGAGAAACAGCAAGGCTCAACTAGAAACCGGAGGCTGCAGCATTTCATGTACTGCAGGCAAAAGTCCACACCAGTCTCACTAAGAAGGTAGCCACATAGGACCCAGGGGACGGAACACAAGTCGCCCGCCAAGGCCCGAGGATACCGGATAGAAGTGTCACTGGGTGTGAGGTGCAGGGAGAAGGCCAGAGAAAGGACACACAAAAGGGGGCCCTGCTAATTACTCCGGAGCTATCTGGGGGTGGACTGAGCCCCTCACTGAGTACGCACAGCACGACGGGGGAGATTTCTCTGGTACCTGTAATCTGGACTGCAACAACTGTGAGTAAAGATCTTGGGACTGCATCACATGGACTCTGTGTTCACTACTGACTCCCTACACTACAACCACCATCATCCACCCACACTGCCCTGAAGATACACTCTTCCAGTGGTGAGTAATAATACCTTTGCTGCAAAACCACCAGCTTCAGAGGACTGTTCCGCAGCGGCGGCCCCTTTGGCCGCACTCCACAGGTGGCGTAGTCGGACATTATAAAATCCATATATACAAATTACCGTTGGATTGACTGCCCTGGGTCACGGACAGGGTCACCGCCACAGTGACTACAACCCCCAGCGTCTACCGGCCCGGCTCCGGGTTCCCCACGGCCCAGGGGGCGCGTCAACTTCATAGGTCCCTGATCTGAGACCACTCCTGCTGCGTGATTTGCCCCACCTCTGAATCTCGTTGGCCCAGGCTATAAGTCAGAACGTATTGCACCAGGGCTTGTCGGTGCAGCCACAGTCGCTGCAACATGTGCAGAGTTGAATTCCACCGTGTCGGCACATCGCATTTCAGCCGGTGAACTGGCAGGCCCAACGACTTCTGTAGAGATGTAAGTCATTGAGCTGCGGGATGCGAACGGCAGAAGTGAGCACACAGCGACCGTGCCCTCTGCAGAAGGCCATCTAGTCCAGGATAGTGGGCTAAAAATTTATGGACAACCAGGTTCAACACGTGAGCCATACAAGGCACGTGTGTGACATTGCCCTGGCGAAGGTCCGCACCCAGGTTTGCAGCATTGTCGCACACGACCTTCCCTGGTTGCTGGTCCAGTGGAGACAACCATTCATGAAACTGGGTCTCCAGAGCTGACCACAACTCCTCAGCTGTGTGACTCACATTTCCCAGACATTTCAAAGTAAACACTGATGCCGTTGAGCCCTGCTGCCAGCATAGTAAGGAGGTGTGCAGGATTCCTTCTGCGCAGTTAGAAAGCAGGTGGCATTACCAGACAGGCTTTGGGTGCCGGTGGAGGACCGAGAGGAGGTTGAGGAGGCAGAAGCAGTGGAGGTACTTCGAGATAAAGAGGATTGACGCAAAACTCGTGGGGACGGTAAGACTTGGACAGCAGCCCCTTGTCCTGCTGTCACCATAGTTACCCAGTGCCCAGTCAGCGACATGTAACGCCCCTGTCCATGCCTACTCGTTCAAGTGTCTGTGGTGAAATGCACCCTGTCACACACAGAGTTTCTCAAAGAAGCGGTGATGTTGTGTGCGACATGCTGGTGGAGAGCAGGCACACCTTTCTTTGAGAAGTAGTGCCGACTGGGCATTTGGTACTGTGGCACTGCGATGGACATAAGGTCTCAAAAATCCACTGTGTCCTCCAGGCGGAAAGGCAGCATTTCTGTAGCCAACAGCTTGCAGATGGTGAAATTCAACCTCTTAGCTTTCTCATGGCTAGGAGGAAATGGTCTTTTACTTGTCCTCATCTGAGGGACCGAGGGCTGGCTGTTGTGCTTAGACGGGGTTGAGAAGGGTGTCACCGGCAAACTGCCGGTCTGTGAGGAAGATGCAGGCGGACATGTTAGGTTGCCTTTATCCAAAGGTGGTGCTCTCGATGTCAGAGAGCGCTCAACACCAGCAGGTGTTTCCTCTTCCCAATGAACTGACGACCTGCCAATCACACTGGCTGTTGCAGGTAAAGAGGTGGCAGGTCTGCGTCCAAAAACATGTGTGACTACTGTCCCCCCAGTCACAGAGGATGAAGAGGCCGCGGATGCACAAGATGGGGCAGACGGTGGTTGGCCCAGCCTGCTAGGCCGCATTGTAGCACAGTGAGCTTCCCACTGCAACTTATGCTTCATATCCATGTGACGGTACATGCATGAAGTACTCAAACTATGGATTTTTTGGCCTCTACTTAGCTTTTGGTGACAAATATTACAGATAACACGAGTTGGGTCATCCTTATCGATCTGAATAAATGCCCAGGCTATGCAAGGCTTAGAGCCCATGTGACCTGAAGAGCCACTACGACTTGTGGTCAAAGTCAGAGTTGTGGTTGAGGATGCAGTTGTTGACGTGCTTCCAGTACTCCGTCTCTGTCCAGGAAGGCGCAACCTAACCTCGTCGTCAATAGCATCTGTGACGCCCCGCTGCACTTGGTATCACAGATCCTAGAAGAGTGTATTGATGGAATCCTCCACAAGAGGCCCCCATAAACATTCACACATCTACACCTTCCACCTCAGACCAGCAGAGGGAGCCCGTTAGGGATATAAATAGGGAAAGTGGAGCTAGGCAGTTCAGTTCCTCTGAAGAGTTCCTGCAGTAGAGAAGCCTAAGAGAGGTCAGTCTGCAGTGGTGCTCAGTCTAGTCTAGAGAACTCAGTTAATAGTTCAGCAGTGGAGCACGAGGCTCCTGCTAGCTAGATTCAGGGAGCCCAGATAGAGCTTAAGGTGTGCCGGCGCCATAAGATCGGTGAATCGCGGCAAGCTGCCATTAGTGTGTATAGCCTAGTGAGGGCCCGAGTAGGCCGAAGGCGAGTGGCGAGTTAGTACATAAGGGGCAGAGGAACTTAACCAGCTCACCCCGAAGTATTTACCGGACACCGGATCCGAGCTTACCGGGATCTCTATGACCCAGCAAGGCATAACCGGAATCCCTGGAGAACTACAAGTCCTAGGATCGCTAAGGTGCTGATACGTAACAGAGCCAGGAGATGCTTAGGCCCCGCATACAGGGAGCGTGAACTCCAAGAGAAGGCCCTACCACAACGTCAGACAGCGCAGGACAGAGACAAAGTTAGGCCTAGCTCCAGGCAGGTCAGAAACTTACTACGCAGAGGCAAGAAACAGGAGGCCCTACACCCGCTCATTGGGGAGGATCCTGATATGCACCCTTCACCCTACAGTGCTCCGGGATGTACCTGAATTTCCTCCAGTAAAATGTACTGAAGTGACTACCGTGTCCGTTCCCGTTCTTGCTCTGACCCAGCTGGGTCTCGCCTGTCCTGCATTCCCCCTGCATACGCTGCCCTGAGACCTAGCTCCACCTGTGGGTAGCTATACCATCAAGCTGCCTTATCACGGGCCTCAGTGGACTGCTGCAGCGCTGGTGCTTCTCACCAGATACCACAGGTGGCGTCACGAACTCTTATAAAATTAACAATTATCCACCCTTTTAAAGAGTGACCCCAGGGTACGGGCCAGGGAGCCGACCACCGCGACATCCCCAAGGCTAGGCAAAGGCCCGGGTGACCTCATCGACTGGCTGACTGTGGGTTGACAGTAAGTGGGATCTCCAACCTTGTCATCATCACCCTGTGTGTTATCACACCCGTCGTCCTCAAAGCCAACCTCTTCCTGCCCTGACCGAAAAGTCAAGTTGTCACTCAAATCAGGTATTTGAGTCTCATCATCGTCTTCATCATTGTCTCCACCAACAGGAGTTATAGTTTGGAAACGAGGGTCTACATTATGCTCAGAACCTTCTTCATCTGGTCCTGGATCCGACTTATAAAGATTCTGGGCATCAGTGCAGATCATTTCCTCATCTGGATTAACTGAAGCTCTGGAGCAGACCTCCGTTTCCCAGGCTATAGTATGAGTAAACAGCTCTGCAGACTCAACCATCTGTGTTACCCCATACTCAGACGGGCAGCTGGAGACTTGGGAGCTGTGAGGAAGCAAGTGCGATTGGGGTGACACCTCTGAGGACTGGAGTATTTGTGATGTTGAAATTGATGTGGAGGAGAGCCCACTTGAAGGAGCACTTGATATCCGCTGAAGCACCTGCTGTTTTTGTGCCTCATCTGGAATTTGTAGCGATGGGCGTGTCCGTAACAAAGGGATCGTATCACATTGTCCACGAAAAGAAGTCGACATGTTATTTTGGCTGGAAGATGGTCTTTCTTCTGCAGATGTTACTCCCCCCCCACCGCGGGGGGGCTCGACCCACCAGCGGACAGGCACCAGTATTGGGAGAGGGGGGCTGGCCGTCAGGGTCCACCGCGGCTCTGGCACAAACCCGGCGACACGGAGGTGGCACGGGCAGGAACGGACTGGCCCTGTCGGCTTCTCACTTTTTGGATTTTAGAAGGGCATGACATGCCTATATCTGTGTCTCCCCCTCCTTTTACTCCTCCACCTCTTTTCTTTTCGCATGACTATATGTACTTGTCACTTTTCCATGTGATAGTTTTGTCTTCTGAGCAGTTTGTCAGCTTTTGGACACCTTTGAAGGTGTTTTCTATGTGTTTCTATGTGTTTTTGTTTGCCTGCCATTGGTTTTAACGGTGTTCGACGAACCGAACCGAACTCGAACACTACGGGGGTGGCTCAACACTACTCATAAATCAACCATAGTCCGAACAGATCTGCTCTTTCCTAAATTAGTAGCTATGGAATAATAATTCAAAAATGCAATATGTCAGTATATTAATTTATTATTATTATTTTATTATTATTATTATTATTTTAGGTAAGTATGTTCAAGAAATATAAATTAATCTCCATTTATTTTTATTTGAGAGAAATGACATCAACTGTCAGTATAGTTGTCATTAAGGATTTTCTTAATACACCTCCCATGCATGTAGGTATTCTAGCTATTGAACCTGTTCTACGCCCGGGTGGCGAGCATTTTTGTTGGTACATTTCAAGCGCCATTTTTTTTAAGACACTGTGTCTGCAAATTCGGTACTACAACATCAACATAACAGTACGCACACTGTGTCCATAGGTGTAATGAAGATGAGTGGTGCATGCACACTGCTATGTTGATGTTGTAATACATTACTTAAATAAAATGACACCAAGTCAGCGCATGTGCATACCACGCTATCTGGCACCATTTTATTGAAGACACTGTATTTGCGAATTTGCAGACACAGTGTCTTAAAAAAATGGCGTCAGATAGCAGACAGAGCATGCGCTGACTACAACGCCATTTTATTGAAGTATTGTGCTACAAAATTAAAGGGATCCTGTCATCAGAAAAAACGCTATTAACCTGCATATATGTGGTTAATCTGCAGGTTAATAGCGTTATTATGCTGCCCAGTGTCGGCACACAGTCAAATGCAGTGGGCAGAAAATGAACTTTATTCTCCCCACCAGCATTCGGTTTCAGTCAGGGCTGAGGATGCTGTTACAGCGGCCGCTCTGTATTCTCAGATCAATGACTGAACCGGTGCCGGGCCAGACCCCATGATTGAAACCGAATGCCCCCTCATCCTGGTATATGCGCCCCCATCCTGGTGTATGCATCCTCATCCTTTTCCCTATCCTTGTATATGCTCCCCAATCCTGGTTCCCCATCTTGGTATATGCTCCCCCATTTCCCGAAAATCTAAACAGGGACGTAGACCACCATCTTTTTTCTTCACAAAGAAGAACCCAGCCACCACGGGCGAAGATGAGGGTCTGATATGTCCCTTCTCCAGACTCTCCGCAATGAAATCCTTCATGACTTGTCTCTCAGGTCCAGAAAGATTATACAGTCTGGACTTTGGTAGTTTAGCTTCGGGAGTCAGGTTAATAAGATAGTCATATTCACGATGAAGAGATAAATCCTGACACCCTCTCTCAGAAAAAACATCCACAAAACCAGACAAAAATGCAGGTAAGGTTTCTGTAGAGACCGTAGAAAGGGAAATATTTAAACAGTTCTCATGGTAGTAATCTCCCCACTCAATGATCTCCCTGGATTGCCAATCCACCAACGCATTATGTCCATTCACCAACCAGGGCAGACCCAAAACAACTGAGGTGGGAAGACCATCCAGGACACCATGTACAATCTGAGTCAGAGATTTCTGTGCAAGTGGCGCCGAGTCGATGCAAAGATGGGAATGGGCTTGCCTAAAGTACAGCAATCAAGACCTTCTCACAAACTCAGAGTCAACCACGCTGACTCCAGCTCCACTGTCAACAAAACAGAAATTTTCTGTTTTGCTCTCTAGCACCACCTCTGCTGTCAGGACAAACCGGGAACTGCAGGTTAACAAAAAATGCACTTCTTGCTTATCCAACTCCAGACTAAAAAGGGTTAATCCAGTCTCCTCTTGCTTAGGAATTGCGGATCTCCGGGAAATGAACAATGCAGGGGCATCCCCTAATTTAATGGGTTCTTTCACCTCCTCCTGTACTGGTTCACCGCCAGACCGCCTCCTCCGGCAAAGGAGTATTACCCCAAAAAGAAGGCTCCAGAGAAGGTGGTCTCACCCACCTATCCCGAAGGCGTCTGTCAATACGTATAGCCAATAACATGGCAACCTCCATGGACTCTGGGGTTTCATACACTGCCAAAGCATCTTTCACCTTTTCAGTAAGGCAGTGACAAAATTGTCTTCTACGATCTGGGTCATTCCATTTTGCATCAGTTGCCCATTTGTAGAATTCGGAGCCGTATATCTCCAAAGACTGATTTCCCTGATGAAGGCGACACAACCTGGACCAAGGAGATTCAGTCAGGGTGATCATAAATGAGGGTTAGAGCTCCGAAAAACCCTTCCACAGACTAGAGACAAAGCGTACCCTGCGGCAAAGAGAAAGCCCAGGATTGAAGATCTCCTTGCAGCAGTGAGATCACAATTCCCACTCATTGCTCCTCATCTCCATAGGAGTAAGATCGAAGTTTAAAATACAGTTTGCAAGCTTTCTTGACCACAAAAAGCTTGTCTCTACCTCCTGAAAACCTGACAGGAGGGCAACCTTGGGTTCAAGCTGGATTGGCCTACCTGCAGAGACCCCAACATTAGGGACCTGCAGCCGCTGTTGCAGCTGCTGAACCTCATAGTGGAGGTCAGTCACCTCCAGAGACAGCCTGTGCAGCTGCTCTGACAGCTCAGCAATGGGATCCATGAACCAAGAAAAAAAAACTCACCAGAAAAAAAACATACACACAAAAAAACACGTGTCAGTTGTTTTTTTTTTCCTATATATGCACGGCAGGTGATAATATCATGCACACTGTGGGAAAGACTAAGTGCAACACGAAGTGATGAGGGGAGGGTGGCCTAAATGCTAGGGAATGAGGGAGTGGAGATGCCTTGGCAGATCTATTATCACCCTATCTGTCCTACCGTTCTTATATAGGTCCCACATGTATCGCCAAACAGGAAACCAAATCCATGTATATATCTAGAGCTAGGCCCGAGATAGGGAAGGGCAGTGAGCACTGGTCAGTCCCCACTATAAACTAAAGACAACAAGGGAAACAAACAAAGGGGGAAAACTTAGCTTGAGCATATACCAGAGAGAAAACATCAAATATCCTCCAAAGGCACCAGAGAGGAAGCTAGCCGACTGCTATTGCTCTGATCCTTCACAAGGGAAAAGGAGAATGTCACTGGCGACTCCCTGAAGCAGACTGAGGGTTTATAAATGCCCAGACCAGGGTGTGTCAATCAGAGCAGGATGCCATTGGGTTCAGAAGTAAGAAGGATTAAGAAGGCGTCTGCAATGTCAAACGCAGTGACCTTCTGCAGCCAGATTCAGAGCAACTGTCTGTTACATCTTTTACACCCGTGACACACAATAGTGTATTTCTCTTTGCTTAACAAATCTATACACCTGGCTAAGATAAAATAAGAAGCTGTTTCGTCAAAATCCTATCCTACATGCGCACAGTAAACACCCACCTGGACATGCTGACTACTCTGGCCATACCAGCATCTACCCAAGTAGCAACAATTTTGGAAATGCCTCAACAGTCTGCTAGTGTTTTACCCGGCTTCGGATCCCAACTGTCTGCTCCCCCACACTATGTTGAAGGTTCATAAATCAGTACATGCTACACTTCGAGCCATTGGCCAATCAGTTTGTTTCAGATCGAGCCAAAGTGGCCCTCATTATGTCCCATCTCACTGACCAAGCTCTGGCATTGCTCAATACCCTATGGGAGAGAGGGGACCCTATAGTGTCGAACCTCCAGGTCTTACTAGAAGCTTCCGGAAGGCTTTCGATGAACCTGGCCATGCTTCCTCAGCAGCATCTTCTCTCATCCAATTGCACCAGGGAAACCTCACAGTGGGCCAGTAAACTGTACGCTTCCATACCTTTTCGTCTGAACTCGCCAGCCATAATGAGGCTCTGGTGGCAACCTTCTGGGAGAGTCTTTCTGAGTGAATCAAAGATGAGCTGGCCAGTCATGAAATACCCACTCACTGAATGATCTGCTGTCTCTGGCAACATGGACAGACATCAGGTTTCAGGAGTCTTCCGGGAAAGGGTGAACTGCAAGAGAAGACCTATGCGCCTGGCACCTACCTTCCAAAGAGTGGTCATACAGAAAGCCTCAGCTCTGGCACCCTCTCCAGAGTCCATGCTGGTAGGCCAGATGAAGCTGTCCAAGCACCGTCTGGAGTCCCGTCGGACCAAGGGAAGCCGCTTCTATTGTGGCAGTCCTGAGCATGCAATCCACTCCTGTCCTGAGAGACCGGGAATGCCACAGCCTAGGGCCTGTTGGAGAGGTCACACTGGGCGAGAATCATTCCGCTCCATCGCTGACACTGTTGATGTCCTTATCCTGCAGCAGCACCCATTTTGTCGAGTCTGGACTCCAGCACCGCAGTAATATCATCCAACAGGCCATTGTGGAGTTGTATCAGATCCTGATTCAATGTCTTCCAGATCTGTTGGCAGTTTCTTCAGTGGATGGTAAGCCTCTTTCCGAGACCATGCTATTTATTACTGAACCGAAGGAACTTTGAATAGAAATGTTACATTCAGAGAAGATTTCTCTCTATATGCTGTCAGATCTGTCTCACGATCTGCTGCTATGTCTGCCTTGGCTGTGAGAACATGAACCAGTCCTGGATTGCAAGTCCGGAGAAGTACTCCGTTGAGGACAACTATGCCTTGAGAGATGTCTAGTTCCCATTCGCCCTGCTAGACTCCCGGTTTCTCCAGCTAATTTTCCTGGCTAGCCTGCGGCAAATTTGGACGTACGCTGATGTCTGTGATAAAAATGAGACTGAGATCTTACCACCACACAGGCCAAATGACGGTCTGATTGACCTTCTGCCAGTCGAATCCCCTCACGAGGCCGAATCTATCCCCTGTCGCAGGCTGAGACCTGTGCCATGTCCGAGTATATTAAAGAGAATCTTGCCAGGGGATTTATGCAAAAGTCGTCCTTCCCAGCAGGAAGATGGTGCTCTGCGACTCTGCATCGATTATAGAGGTCTCAACTAGAGATGAGCGGTGTTCGACTAGAACTGTTCGCCAATCTCAAATTCGAGCTGTTTTGGGCGGTGTTCGAGTTGTTCGATGAACCCGAACGATTTGCAAAAAATTCGGCTGTTCGAGGTTATGTTCGTGCACCAAAAGCGTGTCCTGCATGTCTGGCGCTATTTAGAGCACCAATCATGCAGGGATTGTCTGCCACTCACTGTAATGCCACAGCCATGGTGGTTGTGGCATTACAGTGATTGCCCAAATCGATGGGAACAGTGCCAACAGTGAAACATGAAAAGCCGGCAATTCAGCAGCGGCATACACCTGTACCCGACAATTTAGAACCGAAAGAATAGAGCTTCACACATAGATTAGATAGATATAAACATGTCAGCCACATATATACGAAGTACAGTGAAAGTGCTGCTTACTGTACTTGTCATTTAGCGTAAAGGATTTATCAAAAAAAATAATAGTGTTTTCATGCACCGTCTCTTTAAAAAAGCCGGCCGGCAATTCAGCAGCGGTACCCGACAATTTATAACAGAAAGAATAGAGCTTCACACATAGATTAGATAGATAGAAACATGTCAGCCACATATATACGAAGTACAGTGACAGTGTTGCTTACTGTACTTGTCATTTAGTATTAAAATAAAGGATTTATTATTAAAAAAATTGGCGTGGGGTTCCCCTTAATTTTAGGCTCTAGCGGAGGTTAAGCAGACGGCTGGGGCAGATGTTTGAAGCCTGGGAAGGGGGTAATACCCACGGAGCTTCCCAGGCTACTAATATCAGCCCCCAGCTGAATACATAGCCTTTACTAGCTATTAAAATGGGGGACCCCCCCAAAAAAATGACGTGGGGTCCCCCCTAATTTAATAGCTAGCAAAGGCTAGGCAGACAGCTGGGGGCTGATATTAATAGCCCAGGAAGGGAGCCATGAATATTGGCCCCCTCCCAGGCTAGAAACACCAGCCGTCAGCCGCCCCAGAAATGGCGCATTCATAGGATGCGCCAATTCTGGCACTTAGCCTCGCTCTTCCACGCTGCCCTGGTGCGGTGGCAGGGGGTAATAGGGTTGGGGTTGATGTCAGCTTATAATGCCAGCTGACATCAAGCCCAGCTTAGTAATGGAGAGGCGTCTATAAGACACCCCCATTACTAACCCCATAGTCAAAGTTAAAAAAAACACAAACACCCAGAATAAAGTCCTTTAATTGAAATAAAGACACAATCCTTTATTGTTCTAAATTAAACCATACTTACCGTCACGCCCATTCCAGCTGAAGCCAACGATCTCCTGCAATAAAAGAAAAATAATAAAGCAACCTCATCCTTACCTTTCCATGGTTCCCACGACAGCTTCAGCTCTGCTACATCGAGATGACAGGCTGGACTGCAGCAGAACGCTGCCATCCAGCCTCTCATCCCGCAGACATTGAGAAGCGCAGGCTTGCTTGCGCTGCTCAGCGTCTCTCTGTGACGACATCCAGATGAGCCGAGTTCATGTCCAATGAACTCGGCTCACCTCATGCACGTCACTGACAGCGTGAGAAAATTCTCACGCTGAAGCGGTGAGTGCAGGAGAATTCTCCCACGCTGTCAGTGACGTGCATAAGGTGAGCTCATGTCCAATGAACTCAGCTCACCTCCTGCACGTCACTGACAGCGTGGGAGAATTCTCCTGCACTCAGCGCTTCAGCGTGAGAATTCTCCCACGCTGAAGCGCTGAGTGCAGGAGAATTTTCCCACGCTGTCAGTGACGTGCATAAGGTGAGCTCATGTCCAATGAACTCAGCTCACCTCCTGCACGTCACTGACAGCGTGGGAGAATTCTCCTGCACTCAGCGCTTCAGTGTGAGAATTCTCCCACGCTGAAGCGCTGAGTGCAGGAGAATTTTCCCACGCTGTCAGTGACGTGCATGAGGTGAGCCGAGTTCATTGGACATTAACTCGGCTCATCTGGATGCCCTCACAGAGAGACACTGTGGAGCGCAAGCAAGCCTGCGCTTCTCAGTGTCTGCGGGATGACAGGCTGGATGGCAGCGTTCTGCTGCGGTCCAGCCTGTCATCTCGATGTAGCAGAGCTGAAGCTGTCATGGGAACCATGGAAAGGTAAGGATGATGTTGCTTTATTATTTTTCTTTTATTTCAGGAGATCGTTGGCTTCAGCTGGAATGGGCGTGATGGTAAGTATGGTTTAATTTAGAACAATAAAGAATTGTGTGTTTATTTCAATTAAAGGACTTTTTTATGGGTGTTGTGTTTTTTTTAAATACTTTACTAGAAATTCATGGTGGTCATGTCTAATATTGGCGTGACCCCATGAATTTCGGGCTTAGGGCCAGCTGATAATGCCAAGCTGGCCCTAACCCCTTTATTACCCAGTGAGCCACCACATCAGGGCCCTGGATGAGTTGGGTACAGCGCCAGAAGATGGCGCTTCTATGAACGCGCCATTTTCCGGGGTGGCTGCGGACTGCAATTTGCAGCGGGGGTGGCCCAGAAAGCTTGGGCCTCCCTGCGCTGCGGATTCCAGCCCCCAGCTGCCTAGTTGTACCTGGCTGGACACAAAAACAGGGCGAAGCCCCACGTCAATTTTCTTTAAATTATTTCATGAAATAATTAAGAAAAGAAGGGCTTCCCTATATTGTTGTGTCCGGCCAGGTACAAATAGGCAGCTGGTGGTTGGGGGCAGCCCGTTCCTGCCTGCTGTACCTGGCTGGACACAAATATAGTGCGAAGCCCCACGTCAATTTTTTTTTAAATTATTTCATGAATTTCCTGAAATAATTTAAAAAAATTGAAGTGGGGCTTCGCACTATATTTGTGTCCAGCCAGGTACAGCAGGCAGGAACGGGCTGCCCCCATCCACCAGCTGCCTATTTGTACCTGGCCGGACACAACAATATAGGGAAGCCCTTTTTTTCTTAATTATTTCATGAATTTCATGAAATAATTAAAAAAAATTGAAGTGGGGCTTCGCACTATATTTGTGTCCAGCCAGGTACAGCAGGCAGGAACGGGCTGCCCCCAACCACCAGCTGCCTATTTGTACCTGGCCGGACACAACAATATAGGGAAGGCCTTTTTTTCTTAATTATTTCATGAATTTCATGAAATAATTAAAAAAAAAGTACGTGGGGCTTCGCCCTATTTTTGTGTCCAGCCAGGTACAACTAGGCAGCTGGGGGCTGGAATCTGCAGCGCAGGGAGGCCCAAGCTTTCTGGGCCACCCCCGCTGCAAATTGCAGTCTGCAGCCACCCCGGAAAATGGCGCGTTCATAGAAGCGCCATCTTCTGGCGCTGTACCCAACTCATCCAGGGCCCTGGTGCGGTGGCTCACTGGGTAATAAAGGGGTTAGGGCCAGCTTGGTATTATCAGCTGGCCCCAAGCCCAAAATTCATGGGGTCACGCCAGTATTAGACATGACCGCCATGAATTTCTAGTAAAGTATTTAAAAAAAACACAACACCCAGAATAAAGTCCTTTAATTGAAATAAAGACACAATTCTTTATTGTTCTAAATTAAACCATACTTACCATCACACCCATTCCAGCTGAAGCCAACGATCTCCTGCAATAAAAGAAAAATAATAAACCAACCTCATCCTTACCTTTCCATGGTTCCCACGACAGCTTCAGCTCTGCTACATCGAGATGACTGGCTGGACCGCAGCAGAACGCTGCCATCCAGTCTGTCATCCCGCAGACACTGAGAAGCGCAGGCATGCTTGTGCTCCTCACTGTCTCGCTGTGACGGCATCCAGATGAGCCGAGGTCATGTCCAATGAACTCGGCTCACCTCATGCACGTCACTGACAGCGTGGGAAAATTCTCACGCTGAAGTGCTGAGTGCAGGAGAATTCTCCCACGCTGTCAGTGATGTGCATGAGGTGAGCTCATGTCCAATGAACTCAGCTCACCTCCTGCACCTCACTGACAGCGTGGGAAAATTCTCCTGCAATCAGCGCTTCAGCGTGAGAATTTTCCCACGCTGTCAGTGACGTGCATGAGGTGAGCCGAGTTCATTGGACATGAACTCGGCTCATCTGGATGTCGTCACAGAGAGACGCTGAGCAGCGCAAGCAAGCCTGCGCTTCTCAGTGTCTGCGGGATGACAGGCTGGATGGCAGCGTTCTGCTGCGGTCCAGCCTGTCATCTCGATGTAGCAGAGCTGAAGCTGTCGTGGGAACCATGGAAAGGTAAGGATGAGGTTGCTTTATTATTTTTCTTTTATTGCAGGAGATCGTTGGCTTCAGATGGAATGGGCGTGATGGTAAGTATGGTTTAATTTAGAACAATAAAGGATTGTGTCTTTATTTCAATTAAAGGACTTTATTCTGGGTGTTTGTGTTTTTTTTAACTTTGACTATGGGGTTAGTAATGGGGGTGTCTTACAGACGCCTCTCCATTACTAACCTGGGCTTGATGTCAGCTGGCATTATAAGCTGACATCAACCCCAACCCTATTACCCCCTGCCACCGCACCAGGGCAGCGTGGAAGAGCGAGGCTAAGTGCCAGAATTGGCGCATCCTATGAATGCGCCATTTCTGGGGCGGCTGACGGCTGGTGTTTCTAGCCTGGGAGGGGGCCAATATTCATGGCTCCCTTCCTGGGCTATTAATATCAGCCCCCAGCTGTCTGCCTAGCCTTTGCTAGCTATTAAATTAGGGGGGACCCCACGTCATTTTTTTGGGGAGGTCCCCCATTTTAATAGCTAGTAAAGGCTATGTATTCAGCTGGGGGCTGATATTAGTAGCCTGGGAAGCTCCGTGGGTATTACCCCCTTCCCAGGCTTCAAACATCTGCCCCAGCCGTCTGCTTAACCTCCGCTAGAGCCTAAAATTAAGGGGAACCCTACGCCAATTTTTTTAATAATAAATCCTTTATTTTAATACTAAATGACAAGTACAGTAACCAACACTATCACTGTACTTCATATATATGTGACTGACATGTTTCTATCTATCTAATCTATGTGTGATGCTCTATCTTTCTGTTCTAAATTGTCGGGTACCGCTGCTGAATTGCCGGCCGGCTTTTTTAAAGAGACAGTGCATGAAAACACTATTATTTTTTTAAATAAATCCTTTACACTAAATGACAAGTACAGTAAGCAACACTATCACTGTACTTATTATATATGTGACTGACATGTTTCTATCTATCTAATCTATGTGTGAAGCTCTATTCTTTCTGTTCTAAATTGTCGGGTACAGATGCTGAATTGCCGTCCGGCTTTTTTAAAGAGACAGTGCATGAAAACACTATTATTTTTTTAAATAAATCCTTTACACTAAATGACAAGTGCAGTAACCAACACTGTCACTGTGCTTCTTATATGTGTGACTGACATGTTTCTATCTATCTAATCTACGTGTGATGCTCTATTCCTTCTTGTCTAAATTGTCGGGTACCGGTGTATGCCGCTGCTGAATTTGCCGGCCGGCTTTTTTAAAGAGAGTGTCTTCTGAGCAGTTTGTCAGCTTTTGGACACCTTTGCAGGTGTTTTCTATGTGTTTCTATGTGTTTTTGTTTGCCTGCCATTGGTTTTAACGGTGTTCGACGGTGTTCTAAGGTGTTCGACGAACAGTTCGACGAACAGTTCCTCGAACATCCCGGTGTTCGACGAACCGAACCGAACCCGAACACTACGGGGGTGGCTCAACAAAAGTCTCAACCTAATCACGATCCACTGCTTATCATTTCCAAACTATTTGATCATCTTAAAGGTTCCAGCGTCTTCAGCAAACTCAACCTGCGTGGGGCATATAACTTGAGGGAGACAAATGGAAGACGACCTTTAACACCTATGACGACCATTACGAGTGTTGTGTTATGCCCTTCGGACTATGTAATGCCCCACCAGTCTTCCAAGAACTGGTAAATGACATCTTCCGGGACCTCCTCTACACATGTGTGGTAATTTACCTGGATGACATCTTCGTATTTTCTCCTGATCTGCCTGCACACAGGAGGGACATTTGCCAGGTTCTACAGAGGTTAAGGAAGAACTGTCTGTACCCCAAATATGAGAAGTGCATCTTCGAGAAGACCTCTCTTTTGTTTCTTGGGTATACCATCACTGAGATCGGTCTGAAAATGAATCCATACGTACACGGCGTAGTGGGGTTCGGAAGGAGCGCCTTTGTCGCTCTGACCTCCATTCACATGGAGCCGTGCGATCAGCCAGAGGGATGGCAGCAGGGGTTCCCTTAATATTGCACAGCTCACCTCGAATATCCCAGATCTCTTGATGTATCTCCCGCACCCAGTTGGGCTCATTGCGAGTTAATTCAAGAGTGGCCACTTCATGGCTCCAGACTGTGGCTGTAAGAACAGGGATCTCTCTCTCCAAGACTTTAGCTTCAGCTCTGACCTCAAGGAATGCCAGATCAGGGCTCAAGCGCAGTCGCTCCTTTAAGATCTGTTTCAGGGAGGGATCCCTCAGGCCAGCAATTAATTGGTCATGCAGCACTTCATCTAGTGGTCCTAGTTCCCAGCTCCCGTCTCGAGTCTTCTTGACGATAGGGGCCGTCACTTCCTGCATTGCATTAACATACTGAGTTGTGGTCTCATTTTCCCCTTGGACCTGCTGAAACAACCACAGGCGAAGGAATCATAAGTCAGTGGTATCACTGTGCATGTCCTCCAAGATTTTTATCACTTTATCCTCGGTGTCATGGTCCCTAGGTGGATGGTACATCACTGTCTGCCGGGTCTCCCCATCAAGTATTAGGAGGGCCAGCTCAGCCTGGGCAGAAGAGTCAGGGGATACATGGGCAGCACACTTCTTAGCCTCTCTACCCAGTCCCAAAGTGACACGCTGCTCCCCGTGAACTTGGGAAGATTGCTGAGCATAGCCCCCAAGGGTATATTTCCCTTGCTGAGCTCGGTCATGGACTGGTTAGCATCTCTGTGTCTGAATGTTGCATCCTGCTGAATACGCCAAATGTAACACAGGTGCCGGAATGCAATACACAGAGATCACGAGGCGGGAACAGTCAAGGGTTGATATAACCACTTTATATATATTATAATTATTTTAAAGTGCTTAGCAACATTGGAAATCAACAGTAACTTGAAATAACAAAAATGAATCTTTCAGCAACTAACAGTAAAGTTATTTTCTGTAAAGCAGTGTACCCAGTCATGGGAGTCACCATATACATTCTCTGTCTCTCTATATGGCCCTAGCTGGGGTGACCAGTTATTCCTGCTAGGCCGCAAGTCTCTTTCGAATATAGTCAATCAAGTCCCGTTGAGCCTCCAATGCACCAACCGGCCCCCTCCCAACCTGAAGTCCTAATCCCAACTGTCCCAGGTACCGTAGGAGAAAGTTGGAAGTGATGGCCCTGTTCACTCACGCTGTTCCTCTGCTACTGCAGGCACACCTCTCCTGTCACAGTCTTCTTTCAGCTCTTCTCAGTTTGACCGTCGACAGTAGCCTCTTAGGCTTGTGGCAGATGGGTCCAGACCTAGGCTCTTGACAAAAGATGTCAGGTTCCGGAATATCAATTAATTTGGAGCACGAGTCCTGTACCTGATCAGCATATGCAGAACTCGGGGCACTTGTGTGAGTGGTCTGGACCTTGTCAGTCAGTGTCCGGCACTTAGGTGATGCGGGCCTCCTTCTGAGGCCAGTCATGCTTGGTTTTGCGGCACCTCTAGAGCACATCTGTTCTGCTCTCCTGCTTGGTGCCAAATCTGCCTGCGGTTTGACACACATGGCTTTTATATAAAGGAAATCCTTCCTGTGGGTCACCTGATCAGGTCCGGCATCTGAATTTACCCCCCCCTTCAAATCTTCTAGCACAACTTGGTTCCACTTGATTTAACGTGGTAGGCGGATGACAGTCTTTCCTCACTAATGGCACATCCTGATGTTTTGCTGCCTTTTACTACATGTGTGTGATTGATAGGGACATGGGAATACATGCTGTGTGTGTGATAGAGGGGTACATAGGGGTGCAGGTTATGTATGTGATAGAGCAGTACTTGGGGTTTAAACCTATATTTGCATAATAGAGAGGTACTTAGGATGCAGGCTGTGTGTTACAGAGGGGTAATTGGGAGAGAAGGCAATCGATGAGGGTGACAGAGTGGTACATGATGCAGGCTCTGTGTGTGTGATAGATGAGTATATGGGGGTGCAGAATGTTTTTTTATTAAGGGGTCATGGAGGTGCAGGATCTGTCTATGATAGAGGGGGACATGATTGTTCAGGCTCTTTGTATTTGATAGATGGGTATTTGGGGTATAAAATTTGTGTGTGATAAAGGGGGTCATGGAGATACAGACTGTGTGTGATAAAGGGGTTCATGGCAGTGTTGACTGTGTGTATTATAGAAGGGTACCTGGGGGTTCAGGCAGTGTCGTACCATCTATAGTAGCAGCCCACACAGCTGCTATGGGGCCCTTGAGACAGGAGGGCCTGATGTGAAACAACATCGGACACCTCTATCCCCATCACAATTTCAACAGTACAATACTGTTGAAAACAACCAGGCTCATTCCCAGAGGATTCGGTGGCCCAAAGTCGGCAGGACCCACCTCTTCACCTCTGGCTGCACTGTGTTCGGTGCACAGACGAGACGATGCCAGTGTCCTCTTTGGAAGTGCAGGATAGCAGGCTCCGCCCACCTGCTCCCACCTCCAGCTGAGCAGAGCGGCTGATCACAACATGGCCCTTGCTCTCTCTGCCTCCCCTGCTCTGTCTGTAATGTACAGCTCTGCTCTCCCCCTCCTGCCGTCAGCCTTCAATTAGCAAGAAAGCTCTGCAGTCGGGCCCTGGGAGATGGGAGGCTACACCAGAGACATCTGCAGAGAGGGTAAGTCCGTGTGTGTGTATGCATATATGTATGGGCATTTCTGTATGCATATGTATGTGTGTGTATATATATATATATATATATATATATATATATATATATATATATATTATAATATAATTTGTGTGCATATATGCAGTGGTGTACCTTCAATGATGGTAGGCCACTCAGTGCGAGCAATGATGATGGAGGAGGGAGAGTCAGCAGACGTTTCCACCCCATCATTCTTCCTCGATGCATGATGTCATTACAGGGCGCCCGCTGCTCTGAGATGTCCAGCGCTTTTCACCGCACGCTGAGGAAGCTGGAGCATCAGGTGGAACCAGGAGAGGTGAGTAATGTATTTATTTTTTTAAATCATTGACTGGTGGCCATAATACAGTATGAGGGGTGCATTATACTGTGTGGAGCACCATGGGGGAGCATTATACTGCATGGAGGACCATGGGGGTGCATTATACTGTATGGAGGACCATGAGGGTGCATTATACTGTGTGGTGGACCATGGGGGTGCATTATATTGCATAGAGGACCATGGGGAGTGCATTATATTCTATGGAGGACCATGGGGAGTGCATTAAACTGTATGGAGGATTATGGGAGTGCATTATATTGTATGGAGGACCATGGGGGAGAGCATTCTATTATTTGTAGCATTATGGGGGGCCATTATACTATATGGAAAGCCATGTGCGTCCATTATAATATGTAGGGGTTCATTATACTGTTGTCATCATAATTTATGGGGCAATGAAAGATGAATCTAGGACTTCAACAGGAGGAAAATTACTATGTAAAGGCTGAAAAGTTGTGAGATATGCTCTTCTGTGACCACGACAATTATTTAATTTTTTTGGGCGGGTTGGGGGCTCAAATAGAGTTTCTGCTATGGGGCCCCATGATTTCTATGTACGCCCCTGGGTGCAGGTTGTGCTTGTGTGATACAGGTTTACATAAGGATTCAGGTTATGTGTGTATGGTAGAGGAGTACATGGAAGTAACGTGTGTGTGTAATTGAGAGCTGCAAAGGAGTCTCTATAGTAAAGCTGATATAAGGGACTTCTAAAGTAGACTTTGGGGTTGTAGTGTACAGTGTATAATGTAAGGAACTAGAATGGGAGGCAGTTTACAGAAGGAGGGAAAGTGTGAGGATATAGTATGGAAGAAGCAGTATATAGAGTGAGGGACAATGTGAGAGCACAGCAGGGAGGTGGGAAGGTGTAAAGAAGAAGCTCAGTATGGAGATGGGGCAGCGTGCTGGGGCACTTAAGCTGGAGACAGCATAAAGTGGGGACACTGTGAAGGCTATTGTTCATAAAACAGGCACAGTTTGTAGAGGGGACAACAAATAGGCCATATGTAATAAGGTGGTACAGTTGATGGTTAAAGATGGACAGTATAGTGGCCATATGTCATGGCAGAGGAATGGTATCGGGGTTATAGTATATAAAGAGTGCACAGCATAGAGCTTAAATAGAGTAAAGCATGGGCAGATATTTTTTTATTCTGATGGCATTATTAAGACACTCTTCTATTTACTGGCACGTGTTGGGATGTGCTGCTTCTCCACTGGAGAAGAGGAAAGTATACAGAAACAAACAGATGTGAAAAGTCACCCTAGCATCTGGATAAAATGAAAAAGAAAAGTACGAGAACAATTCCAATCAGTGAAGATTTCATGTACATTGGACCTGAATCTAAGGATGCATTTACACTGGCTAATTGTGGCCTATAAACGACTAGTAATATGTTATCAAATATATGTTTAATAGCCTGTTTAGACAGACTGACCCCACTTTCATATGCTGAGAACAATCCTTGCTAGCATTGTTCTAAGCACATAAAATTGCATTGTTCTCAGCCGCATGTTTACAGAGGATGCGCTGTTGAATAGAATAATGATAAATGCACATTAAAAAGAACCTAAACGTTAGGGAAATTCTTTTATAGGTTTTAAGTCCTTTAATTCTGAGCAGATTGATTGGGATCCGGATTCTGAGACGTCTTAACAGTGCGCAGCTCAGTAGACAGGAATGCACACATACATACACACAGCACAGTGCAGAGAGTCATATGCTCCTGTCTCCTAAACTGCACACTTCTAAGACCTCTTTTGAGCAATCAGTAGTGGTCTCAGGGCTCAGGGACCATTGATCTACTCAGAATTGCATAGCCTAAACATAGGAGATGCAGTCAAAATCTGACATGCCAGATCCTTATTGTCCTCAAGAATCATTTGTCAGGGGCCCCCATACACATTGGAGTAAGTTCCCATGATGAGCATTTGGTGCATATTTTCCACTGTCTATTTTTGTGTGCAAAACATTCAGGATATGACAAAATGTATGGGATTTTTATCTTCAACATGTCAATTTCTCTTGAGGTAAATATTTAATATTTTATTTGCAAATTTTCCCAGCTAATTTGAATGGAATAAGGAAAATCCACAGTTAAATAAATGAATATGCATAATGAATGTGTTTCTGAAGTATGTAAGCATGTAAAAAAAAAAACATGTTAAAAATGCAATGTAAAAACACAGGTAACCTAACTTAGTAGGTACAGAAATGCTACAGAAAATCTGCGGCATCAAAAATGCACCAAATACTCATAGTAGGAACTTACCTTGGGCTCCATTCACACATTCATATGACACTTTCCAAGTGTTGTTCAATTATTTCTCGGACAGCAATCAGACCCTTAAAGTAGAATAGATGTATTCATACATCTGTTAAATCACAGATTTGTATGTGAGATTTGTGTGACTCAGAGCATGTCCTATTCTGTTCCTATCTGCATAAACATATGCAAATAAGTTTATTATTGAGTTAAAAACAAGCACACCTCTTCAGTGGAAAAGAAAACAGAAGCAACAAGGATGCAACTAAGATGACATCTGAGAGAAAAATTGGTTTGTCTCTTTCGGATTTTAACAAGCTTCACAGCAGCTTTCCTGGTCTCCTAGACCCTGAAGGAGCATTGGTGCCAAGTTGTTTTTCTCACTCACCACTCCATGCCACTATTTTCTACTTCTTCTCAGCTTCATCAGCCATTTTCAAAAGAAACCTTGATGGCAGCATAGGAAGATCATCACAGGTGTGGGTTTAAAGACTTTTATGTGTGCCCATTCTAATAGATAACAATCTGGCGTTAAGAAAGCTCATTCACTTGGCATCCACTCACGTGCCTGTCCAGGCTATGAGCCCTATACCAGATAAATTACCTGACAATCCAATAAGACTCAACACAATTCTACACTTCCTACTCAAGGCAACGATTCCACCCTAACTCTGCACCTACGCTATCTCATTTGCATTTTCAGCTTTGCCCATACATTTTCAATAGGAATGAGATAAGGGCCTTGTGATGGCCACTCCAAAACATTGACTTTGTTATCCTTAAGCCACTTTGTTACCATTTTGGCAGTATGCATCGGGTCATTGTCCATTTGGAACACCAATATCCGTCCAAGCTTTAACTTCCTGGCTGATGTCTTGAGATGTTGCTTCAGTATTGCCACATAATCTTCTTTTCTTATGATGCCATCTATTTTGTGAAGCGCAGCAAAACAATCTCACAACATGATGCTGACACCCCCATGTTGGGATGGTGTTCTTAGGCTTCCAAGCTTCTCCCTTTTTTCTCCAAATGTATCGATGGTCATTATGCCCAAAAAGTTCAATTTTAGTTTCATCAGACCACAGGACATGTCTCCAAAAATTAAGGTCTTTTTTCCTGTGTGCATTTGCAAACATTAATCTGGCTTTTTTATGTTTCTTTTGGAGTAATGGTTCTTCCTGGCAGAGTTTGCTTTCCATGTTGATACAGTACTCGTTTCACTGTGGATATTGACCGAATCTTACCAGCTTCCACCATCATCTTCACAAGGTCTTTTGCTTTTATCCTTAGGTTGATATGCACATGTCGGACCAAAGCATGTTCACCTCTGGTACACAGAACCCGTCTTCTTCCTGAGCAGTATGATGGCTGGACATTCCCATCTTGCTTGTACTTGCGTATAATTGTTTGTATAAATGAACGATGCACCTTGAAATTGTACCCAAGGATGAGCCAGATTTGTGCCAGTCCACAATTCTCTTCCTGATATCTTGGCTTATTTTTTTAGACTTTCCCATGATACTACACAAAGAAGTAGTGTGATTCAAGTGTGCATTAAAATACATCCACAGGTGTGTCACTAATTAACTGAGATGTTGCAAAAAAACCTATCACAAGCTTCAAAACACATGAAATCATCATATGGGCAGTCCAGAATTGTTTAAAGGCATAGTAATCTTAGTGTATGTAAACTTTTGACTTTGCAGTAAGTAATAAAAATGCCTTAAAACATTCTCTCTCTCTCATTATTCTGGCATTTAGCAAATATTAAAATTATGATAATCCTAATTGACCTAAAACAGGAATGATTTACTCTGATTTCATGTCAGATAGTGAGAAAAACATGCATATGTGTCTTTTTATATAGTATATGTAAACTTCTGGTTTCAGCTGTAGCTTCTAATTAGTGATGAGCGAGCGTGCTCGCAACTGCTCGGTACTCGCCTGAGCATCTCACTTTTCTAGATGCTGGGCACTCGGCGAGTACTTCCGGGATGTTCGGGTGGGAACTTGAATCCCCGTCCCGCATGTTTGGCACTCTTTAGACAGTGAATATATAAGCGGGGATTGCCTGCCACTCACTGTAATGCTGTAGCCATGTTGGTTGTGGCATTACAGTGATTGGCTGGCCGCATAGCGTCATCGTGTCTATATGAGACCTGGTGACCTTATGCTCCTCTCAGTCTACCGGGAAACAGGCAGAGTAGAGAGAAGTGCTGCTGAGTGAGGGAGAGAATCGTCAGTTTATTAGTTAGTATAGGTATTCCACAGCAAGATATATATCCATCTGAACTAACAGTCCTTCTAAGTACTAATCCAGCTGCATGCATTACTGGTGATAGCAGGAGTTAGGCAGGCAGAATCTGTGGACACTGTATACAGCAGAATAAGGTCTGTCTGCTGCTGTTACAGATACCCATAGCCCTAAATATCAGGGCTAATTTTTTTTTTTTGCTCTTAATCCTGATTATTTTCTTAAAAAGCAATACACCATTTTCCTGCTCCATTTGCTTGTTAGCAGAATACAGCCAGATTTTTCTGATTTTATTAGCATTGTGTATTGTGGAAGCAGAGAAACTATTCCATCATCCGATGTGATCCCATATTACTGCCGTAATAATCGTGACATTTTTTGCAGCATGCCAAATATTACATTCCAGTTAAAGTCTGCCAGTTTTGTGTTGTTCAATCTATTCACTGTTGGTCGCTGACCAATACCATATCTCTTATGCCACTGCCTAAAACCGTGGTCCTCAGATGTGATCCCATATTACTGCCATAATGATCTTGACATTTTTTGGAGCGTCCCAAATATTACACTACAGTTAAAGTCTTCCAGTTGTGTGTTGATCAACCTATTCATACTTAGTCGCTGACCAATACCATGTCTCTAACGCCATTGCTTAAAACAGTGGTCATTAGACGGGATCAGATATTACTGCGGTAATTATCCAGAATTTTTGGGGGAGCATGTTAGATATTACATTCTATTTAAAGTTTGCCAGTTGTGTGTTGTTCAAACCTATTTACAGTTGGTGGCTGACTAATATTATACTAATAGGCCACTGCCTAAAACCGTGGTCATCAAACGGGATCAGATATTACTGTGCTAATAATCCAGAATTTTTTAGGACTTCCAGTTGTGTGTTGTTCAACCAATTCATACTTAGTCGCTGACCAATACCATGTCTCTAACGCCATTGGTTAAAACAGTGGTCATTAGACGGGATCAGATATTACTGCGGTAATTATCCAGAATTTTTTGGGGAGCATGTTAGATATTAAACTCCATTTAAAGTCTGCCAGTTGTGTGTTGTTCAAACCTATTTACAGTTGGTCACTGAACAATAGTGTATCTGTGAACAAAGTTGTCACAGTATTACGCCACTTTTATGGACTGAGAATAAAACATACAAAACAAAGCTAAAATGGATTTTCCTGGAAGAAATGTTAAGAAACATTTTTTGTAGGGTCATGACTTGTATATAAGGCCAAGTAAATAACAAAAAAAAAAAGTTATCGGCTGTGGAGGAAATTTATGCGACCAGAATGAACACCCATCTATAGCTGGTGATGATACCACCTAGCAGCATCTGTCTCTATTGTAAATGCATCTAACAGCGGTATCGATAGGGAATAGAATAGATTTGTATTTTTTTCTGCACCACCAGAAGCACACAGTATAACGCAATAATACCTTGCTGCATCGGTGTAATACGCTATCCATACTGCGATAGCTCACTCATAAACAAATTTCAGATAAGACAGGTATTGTTCTAGAATATAGAATCTATTTGAATTGTCCTTCCCATTATTAAGGAGTGGGTTTCCTATACTGATATTGCATATGCAGCAATTTCAAGGGCTGCCAAAATTAGGATGCACTCCAATACACATTTGAAGAGACGTAAAAAAAAACCCTTTAAATACACAGCAGTATCTTTAGTTTAAAAAACAGACTCCCCAATGCAACCTTAATGTAATCACATTCTACCGCTCCTGCACCTCCTCCTCCTTTTCGGCCTCCATCTCCGAAATGGCAACATCAGTCGCAAGCTGGAAGTACTGCAGCACTGCCTCTGCCAAGCTGAAACAGGCTGTGCTGAAGATAACATGCTTAATGCTTAAGTGACCAACCACACACCACTGCAGAGTTGTTGAAAGCTGTAACAGAGCAGGCAGATCTGTGACTCTCACCACTGAACATACAGCCAGGCATGGTCGTGTGTGACAATGGCCGGAACCTGGTGGTGGAGAAATGACAGCCGGAGTAGATACGGTTTCCCTCTATGCCAGTCCTTTCACCAATCTAAAGAATATGGCTGTGGTGAAATACAACTCTCACCAAGAAGCAGTCCTGGCTAATAAAAGTCTGTGTGAAGGTTCCCGGACACTCTATGGCTGCTTTTTTTTACTGTGGACTGGCTCCAGCAATCAATAAGTCTTAAGATCTGCAATCTGGCACTTTGGCAAAGCCTAATTCTGTTCTCCCTCTGATATCTAACAAACAGGTCATGTTGGAGAAACTTGCACTTACTGACACTCAGTGTCTTCAGCTCCTTTGTGAGAAAATAATGTTTGGGCAGCCAGTTTACTAAATAAAAACACTTGTTCACGTGTCTGTGGATAGGTGGTCCTTCCCAGTAACTGCGTTTTGAGGTTACGGGTAATGTTCTGGGACCCGTGCTTGAATAAGATGGGGACGGCACACCAGGAGAAATAATGGTGGTTGGGGACCGAGTACCGAGGGACTGCCACTGCCATGAGGTTGTGGAAAGCTTCCACCTGCACAAGCCTAAAAGGCAAAAGTTCTAGTGTAAACAGTTGAGAAATGTGGCAGTTTTGTATTGTGGATTGCAAGTGGCTGCGTATTTGCGCTTGTGTTCCAAGGACTGGGGTATGGACCATTGAATGCTGAGGGAAAACCCGGGTAGGGACCACTGTCGACAGGGACAACTGTCAACTTCAAGTAAAAAAAATCTCCCAAATTCACACATTCCTCAAACAAGAATCTGAAAAACAATTGTGCATGCCCTCATCATCTCCTGCCTCGACTACTGCAACTGCAAACTCCTGCTCTGTGGCCTCCCTTCTCGCAACCCTCCAATCTATCCTAAACTCTACTGCCCGACTAATGCACATGTCCCACCGCTATTCCCCGGCCTCTCCTCTCTGTCAATCCCTTCACTGGCTCCATGTTGCCGAGAGACTCCAGTTTGGCATGCAAAGCCATTCACAACCTATCTCCTCCATACATCTGTGACCTAGTCTCCTGGTACTTACTTGCACGCAGCCTCCAATCCTCACAAGATCTCTTTCTCTAATCCCCTCTTATCTCCTCCTCCCACAATCGCATACAAGATTGTATCCCATGCATCCCCCCTACTCTGGAACTCTCTACCCCAACATATCAAGCTCTCACCTACCGTGGAAACCTTCAAAGGGAATCTGAAGACCTAGCACTTCTGAAAAGCCTACAACCTGCAGTAACCACCGCTCCACCATACCGATGCATGACCAGCTCTACCCTCACCTACTGTATCCTCCCCTATCCCTTGTAGACTGTGAGGCAGAGTCCTCTCTCCTCCTGTATCAGTCGCCGTCACGTTTTTGTTCAAGTTTATTGTAATTTTTTTTTCTATATATACCTCTTTTTCACATGTAAGGAACTATAATAATAAATAATAATAATAATGGGATCCAGACTCATGGCTACTGAGACTGAACAGTGTTGATGACAGGTTGGTGGTGGTGGCAAAGTGACTGGAAGCATTATTTATTTATTTTCTATCCAACCAACAACCTTTTCACACTGGTCCAGCTTCTAGAGTGGTATTCTGCGGCCTCCTAAAAAATGGGACAGGAAGCTACGTCGACATGATATGGGTGCTTGTTGTGCTTTCTAAGCAGGCACAGTTTCATCTTGCCCACGGCCTCAGGCTCTGCGTGCACCATCACATCACCATTACGTTCACTTTCCCCTCCCTTGCCACGTGCCTTGCTCATTTTAAATGGAGTTTAATATTTGTCACGTTACCAAAAATGTCTATATTAATACCACAGTAATATAGGATCACGTCTAATGACCACAGTTTTAGCCAGTGACCTAGAATGCAGAGATGCTTCCAGGGGTCTTCCCCATGCTATTCCCATGTCATTTCAGCACTGTATGGATGTGTCTGATCATGTCTCACACCACATGACCAGATAAGGTAGTAAAATGTTAAAATTACATTTACCGGTGAGTGTATTTTTTACTGAGGAAAGCAATGCAAAAGTGCAAAAACACATCAAAAACGCTAAGTTGGCCAAGGTGTGGAGGTGCATTTTTGTGTTTGGTTATTTATTTTGCCTTACCCTGTCATTACCCTGGAAAGAATGTCCCTTAACACTTTTTTCAAAGAAAATCCATTTTGGCTTCATTTTTGTATGTTTTATTGTTAGTCCGTAAAAGTGGCATAATACTCCAACAACATTGTTCACTCACAGCAGTGATCTCCAGGAAGTCAGAGGTGCTTCCAGGGGTGTTCCCCATGCTGTTTCCATATCATTTTAGCACTGTTCCCATCGATTTGGCCAATTTTTAGGCCCCCTCCAGACCTAAGGGGGGTGGATGGGGCCACTGGAAAAATGCTCGAGTTTCCCATAGACTTACATTGGGCTCGTTTACTTGAGTTGAGCACCCGAGCATTACGATTTGCTCAACCCAAGCAACAAGCACCCGAGCATTTTAGTGCTCACTCATCACTACTTCTAATAGTTCTTCTCTACATTATCTCTACTTTTTCAATTTTATCTGAGCTACTAGGTGGAACCTAGCTGCTATAATTTTTCCTCTACATAGTACACAAAACCATGAGGAATTTCTATTCCCCTGTCACAATGTAATGCATGTTTAGAAGCAGCAACAGGATTGATGAAATTAAAGAGCATTTCTTAGTAGTGTACCTGTTAATCCAGCACTCAGTTGTGATAAAACGCTTACTAGGAAGCTACATTACCATCTATTTGTGTCTTTCTCCTTCTGGGTACTTCCAACTCAACACTTTATAGACTTTAATAGACATCTTTAACCTGATCACTCAGTGAGCTGGAAGCAAGTCATGTCTTGCACAAGATAATTTTAGCTGTATTTCTGCATAAATGTTCCCCCGTCAGGAGGTCGGGAAATAAGTAGAATTGGCTCATAAGTGGAAAAAAATCATAAATCCCTTATAAAATATATTAAAAAGTTTCTTATATCTGCTTATGCTATTAATTTATGCTACGCTTGTTGAAAGTATAATGATCATTTATCTGAATTTCTTGCACACCTGATAAGTCTTGGTATCTCCTGCGTATTTTATATACTGAGGTCACAATATGTCCTATGGTTTTAAATCAGCAGCCTCAATGTCTCCTAATTCGTGTAAACAGCAGTCTCTATATATCATATGTGATGCATGCAGCAGTCTCAGTGTTTCCTGTGTATTGTATACAGCAGTGTCAATATCTCCTATGTGATATCTGCAGCAGGCTTAGTGCCTCCTATTTGATCTATACACATCAGTCTTATGTATTTTATATGATTGATGTATATAAAGCAAGCTCAATGTCTCCTATGTGATACATGCAGAAGGCTCAGTGTTTCCCATGTAATATATACAGAAGTCTCAATACCTCCTATGTGTTGTTTACAGCAGTCACAGTGTCTTCTATGTGATGTATATACAGCAGTCTCAGAGTCTCCTATGTGATGTATGTTCAGCAGTTTCATGTCAACTACGTTATGTTCAGTGGCTTGAAAAAATATTTGCCCCTTGGCTTTTAACCTATTTTTGTTACATTATAACCTGTGTTTAAATATTTTTTTAATCTGATTTGTGTGTGATGCATCAGCACTAAATAGTCTAAGTTGGTGAAGTGAAGTGAGAAAAATATAGGCATAAATTAAATTTATGGGATAGATCAAATAACTAAAAATTGGCATGTGCTTATGTTTTCACCCCTTTTGCAATGAAGCCCATATATATTTTTGTGCAAACAATTACCTTCATAAGTCACATGCTTAGTGAAAGGAAGCCCACCTGTGTGCAATCTATGTGTCACATAGTCTGTTAGAAATACACATATTTTCTGAAAAACCACAGAGGCTGCAACATATTAAGCAAGAGGAACCACTCACCATACAACACCATGAAGACCAAGGAGATCTCCTAACAATTCAGGGGCAAAGTTGTTGAGAAGTACAAGTCAGGGTTGGGTTATAAAAAACAATTCAGGGCCAAAGTTGTTGAGAAGTACAAGTCAGGGTTGGGTTATAAAAAATATCAATCTCTGATGATCGTCCAAAGCACAATCAAATCCATGATCATCAAGTGGAAAGAAACTAGTACCACAACAAATCTGCCAAGAGAGGGAGATATGGGGAAGATATATATGAGGATGGGGCACATTAAATATAAAATATTAAAAATTATGGCAATCCTAATTGAACTAAAACAGGAAAGGTTTATTCTAATTCCATGTCAGATATTGAGAAAAACATGCATGTGTGTCTTTTTATATAGTGTATGTAAACTTCTGGTTTCAACTGTATATACCTGGATGGGGCACATTATACCAGGATGGGGGGCATATAGATAAGAATAGGGCAAGGGCACATATATACCTGGATTGGGCACATATATACCAGGTTGGCGGACATATATACAAGGATGGTGTACATTATACCATGATGGGGCTCATTATAGCAGAATAGGGCACATACAGGTGCTTCTCACTAAATTAGAATATCATCAAAAAGTTTATTTATTTCAGTTCTTCAATACAAAGAATGAAACTCATATATTAAATAGAGTCATTACAAGGAGAGTGATCTATTTCAAGTGTTTATTTCTGTTAATGGTGATGATTATGGCTTACAGCTAGTGTTGAGCGAGCACTAAAATGCTCGGGTGCTCGAAGCTCGGGCCGAGCTCACTGTGATACTCGGGTGCTCGACCCGAGCAACGAGCCCAATGTTAGTCTATGGGAGACCCGAACATTTTTGCGGCGGCTCCCCCGGCAGTCTGTAGAAAGCCTAAAAAGTGCCCAAAACGATAGTGACAGTGCTCAAATGACATGGGGACAGCATGGGAATCGCCCCTGGAAGCATTTCTGACCCCCAGGTCACTGCTGTCAACAACGTGGTAAGAGGTATTAAGCCACTTTTACAGGCTCACAATAAAACGTTCAAAAACGAAAGTGAAAGTGCTTTCCTGTGAAATATGTTAACCCCTTAACGACCATGGGTCTTTCTGTTTTTGTGTTTTTCTTTTTTGCTCCCCTTCTTCCCAGAGCCAGAACTTTTTTAATTTTCGTTCAATATGGCCATGTGAGGGCTTATTTTTTGCTGGACGAGTTGTATTTTAAACACCATCACTGGTTTTACCATATCGTGTGCTGGAAAATGGGAAAAAAATTCCAAGTGCAGTGAAACTGCAAAAAAAATGCAATTCCACAGTTGTTTTTTGGGTCCTTTTTTTACCACGTTCACAGATTGCTAAAACTGACTTTCCATCATTATTTTCCAGGTCGTTACGAGTTCATAGACACCAAACATGTATAGGTTCTTTTTTATTTAAGTGGTGAAAAAAAAATCCAAAGCTTGCTAAAAAAACAAAAAAAAATGACGCCATTTTCCGAGACCCTTAGCTTCTCCATTTTTCGGGATCTGGGGCCAGGTGAGGGCTTATTTTTTGCGTGCCGGGCTGACGTTTTTATTGATATCATTTTGGGGTAGATCCCATGTTTTGATCGCCCGTTATTGCATTTTATTGCAAAGTTGTAGCGACCAAAAAAACTTAATTCTGGCGTTTAAAATTTTTTTCTCGTTACGCCGTTTACTGATTGTATTAATTCTTCTTTTATATTGATAGATCGGGCTATTCTGAACGCGGCGATACCAAATATGTGTATGTGGTTTTTTTTTATATATATATATATTTTATTTTGAATGGGGCGAAAGGGGGGTGACTTAAACTTTTATATATTTTTTATTTTTTTTATTTTTTTAAAAACTTTTTTTTTACACTTTCTGCTTGCTTCTATAGTCTTCCGAGGAGACTAGAAGCAGCAGTTGTCTGATTGCTTCTACTGCATACAAGCGATGAGCAGATCGCTTGTATGCAGGAGAAATGCTCACTTGCTATGAGCGCTGACCACTAGGTGGAGCTCATAGCAATTGAGACATGACAACCTCAGGCGTCTGCTGCAGACCCTGAGTTGTCATGCCCACCGATTGGTGACCCGCGATCACGTGACGGGGACACTGATGGGCGGGGCTTAGGACTCCCGGAAGCGCGAGTTAAATGCCACTGTCAGAGATTTAACATGTTAACAGCCGCGGGTCGATTGCGATTCCAATAATCAGCTGGCATGTGCTCGCTTCAGTGCAGGCTCACCGCCGGAGCCCCCGCTGAACTGGCCTTCCCGACCTGGTGCGTACTATTACTGACCAGGTCGGAAACGGGTTAAGGAACATCCTTTCCAGGGTAAAGACTTGTGTATAAGGTAAAATAAATAACCAAAAACAAAAATACTCCTCCACACCTTGGGCTATGTTCACAAGTAGCATTTTTATGCGTTTTTGCACGTTTGTATTGCTTTCAACCGTGACAAATGCATTCACCGGGAAATGTAATTTTAACATTTTACAACCTTACCTGGCCATGTGCTGTGTGACACATGCATACAGTGCTAAAAAGACATGGGAACAGCATGGGAAAGACCCCTGGAAGCATCTCTGACACCCAGATCACTGCCTAAAAGTGTGCCCATCAGAAGTGATCCTTGCCGCATCAGAAGATGCAGACTTGCAACTATCCCCGTGCAAGTCCTTGTCCCAGGGCAGTGTTCAATTGTACCTCCCCCATAACTTGCAATACAAGCGCAAGTATGCAGCCTGCCACCCACCCACCCCCAGGCTGCAATACCATACTGCTAGCTTGCTTGCACTTGAAATTGGGCCTTTTAGGCATGTTGAGGACGAATCTGGCCACCATGTCATTGCTGCGTCGGTAGCCTGGTATTCATACTCAGTCCCCAGCCGCCCGGCAGCCGGGTGTCCACGCTTGGTCCCCAGCCGCCAGGGGGCGGCCGGGTGTCCATACTCAGTCCCCAGCCGCCCCGTGGCCGGGTGCCCACACACAGTCCCCAGCCACGTGGGGGTGGCCGGGTGTCCATAAACGGTCCCCAGCCACCCCTATTTGTCCCGGTGCGCCTTATACACAAGCGCGCATACAAAAACATTACCTGTGCCCTCCCCAGTGCATTTAGTGGGAAGGACAGCCTAACCACAAACAAGTGGACAAGTGAATGTGGCCAGGAATGGTCCATCTCACTGACGCCTTCACACTGGGTTAATATTGTGGAAGCCGGGACACAGTTGGACACTGGGATGCAACACGTCCTCCAGACATAGAGGATTGTGGGTCCTGGGTCAATCAGGCTTCAACACAAAGTTCAGAAGGTAGACAGCAGCAGTGGTCGGCCTCCTACACAACGAGTAAATTATTCATGATCATGAGGCCATCCACCTCCTTAGCTTTCTGTTCCTTGGAATGCAAGCGCATGTATGTAGTAGCAGCTAGGCCTGAGGTGGTCAGCATTTTGGCGCATATTCTACCTCCTTCGAGGATTGCTGGATGTTTTCCTGCTGCTATCGGAGTGCTATGACTCCCGTTAAAACAAAGCTTCAGGTGATGAATGATGGATAAGGTGGTGGCAAAGGAGAAAGAGCAGGAGGAATAGGGACCATTCACATCAATATCAGGCCAGCCAACCACACATGTCTTGTAGGATATGTTTCTGTACCAAAAGGAGCGGTTCAGCTACACAGTTATAAGGCATACAGTGAATGCAATGCCTACCACAAATTTTGAGGCACTCCAATGCCCCTTGGAAGTGACATGGAGGTCAGAGGGCCTTAACTAAACCGTTTTTTCCATTTATAGCAACTGGGTCTCCTGTACACTGTTGGCCTAAGCAGGAAATGGAAGGCTTTCCAAAAATTATTAGGCACTGCAATGCCCCTTGAAACAGACGTGGATTACAGCGTATTAAAAACCTTCTACCCATTATTGGGGAGTGGGTCTCCCTTAGTGTTCGCCTATGCATTGAAAAGCAAAATCTGACAAAAATTAGGAGGAAATGCAATGCCCGTTGCAAGAGTCGTGGAGGTTAGAGGTGATTAAAAACAACATGTCAATGCCCCTTGGAAGAGCTGTGGAGTTCAGAGTGGTTTAACAAGACGGTTTTAATGCCCCTTAGAAGAGACGTGGAGTTCAGAGTGGTTTAACAAGACAGTTTTAATGCCCCTTGGAAGAGATGTGGAGGTCACAGTAGCTTAACAAGATGGTTTTAATGCCCCTTGGAAGAGACGTGGAGTTCAGAGTGGTTTAACAAGACAGTTTTAATGCCCCTTGGAAGAGTGGTGGAGGTTACAGTGGAATAAAAAGACAATATCAATGCCCCGTGGAAGAGACGTGGAGATCACAGTAGCTTAACAAGACTGTTTTAATGCCCCTTGGAAGAGTGGTGGAGGTCGCAGTGGAATAAAAAGACAATATCAATGCCCCTTGGAAGAGTGGTGGAGTTTACAGTGGAATAAAAAGACAATATCAACGCCCTGTGGAAGAGACGTAGAGGTCACAGTAGCTTAACAAGACGCTTTTAATGCCCCTTGGAAGAGATGTGGAGGTCACAGTAGCTTAACAAGACGATTTTAATGCCCCTTACAAGAGCCATGCAGTACAGCATATTAAAAACATTATTCTCACTATTGGGGAGTGGGTCTCCCATAGTCTTTGCCTATGCCTTCCAAGCAAAAGCTGCCAAAAATTAGGAAGGGGGAACTTGCAATGTCCCTTACAAGAGCCATGCAGTACAGCATATTAAAAACATTATTCCCATTATTGGGGAGTGGGTCTCCCATAATCTTTGCCTATGCCTTCCAAGCAAAAGCTGCCAAAAATTAGGACAGAGGAACTTGCGATGCTGGCAACATGGACCACGGTCACCCTGGTGGTATAGTGGTCGTGGAGGCTGAGGATAAGGAGAAAAGCAAAAAACAGCCGAAATGAGGAAGCGTATTCCCATGTGTGGGTGTGAAGCGATGCATGGGAATACACCTCCCGAAATAACACAGTGGATTTGACTTTATGTTACTCTGCTGTCATTTGGTGGTGATGAGAAGTCTGGCCCAATCCAGCCCTTGTTCATTTTGATAAGGGTCAGCTTGTCAGCATTATCAGTTGACAGGCGAGTGCGCTTATCAGTTATAATTCCCCCAGCGGCACTAAAAACACGCTCCGATAACACGCTAGCGGCAGGGCAGGCCAGGACCTCCAAGGCATACAGAGTGAGTTCATTCCAAGTGTCCAGCTTGGATACCCAATAATTAAAAGGCACAGAGGAATCACGGAGGACGCTGGTACTCCCTCGCCATCTTTTGAAACTTTCCACTCCTTGTGAGAGTACCCTGCGCCTCAGGGCCTGTAAGCTGGGCAGGTCTCAGAAAACTGTCCTAGAACATTGACAGTGTTCCCCTGCCTCTGCTGGATTGGAGTTGCGTCTCTCTTGCCTGTATGCCTTAGTTGGGCAGCGAACTGTGACCTCTCCCGCTACCGTGTTCAGATGGGAATTTTTTTAATAGTTCTGCAGCAAGGGCCTTCTGGTACTGCCCCATTTTTGTAGACCTCTCCAACTCAGGAATAAGAGAGTGAAAGTTCTCCTTGTAGAGGAGGTCTAAAAGTGTCATCAACCAGTAATGACTGTCACCCAACATTTTGACAATGTGAGGGTCACGGTTAAGGCAGCGTAACATAAAGTCAGCCATGGGTGCCAGACTGGTAACTGGCAAGACTTCCGTGTCCTCACCAAGATTACGACTGATAGTGTTGAGCGATCACTAAATGCTCGGGTGCTCGAAGCTCGGGCCGAGCTTACCGTGATACTCGGGTGCTCGACCCGAGCAACGAGCCCAATGTTAGTCTATGAGAGACCCGAGCATTTTTGCGGCAGCACCCCCGGCAGTCTGTAGAAAGCCTTAAAAGTACCCAAAACGATAGTGACAGTGCTCAAAAGACATGGGGGCAGCATGGGGATCGCCCCTGGAAGCATTTCTGACCCCCAGGTCACTGCTGTCAACAACGTGGTAAGAGGTATTAAGCCACTTTTGCGGGCTCACAATAAAACGTTCAAAAACGAAACTGAAACGGTTTTCCTGTGAAATATGTTAAGGAATTTCCTTTCCAGGGTAAAAACTTGTGTATAAGGTAAAATAAATAACCAAAAACAAAAATACTCCTCCACACCTTGGGCTATGTTCACAAGTAGCATTTTTCATGCGTTTTTGCACTTTTGTATTGCTTTCAACCGTGACAAATGCATTCACCGGGAAATGTCATTTTAACATTTTACAACCTTATCTGGCCATGTGCTGTGTGAGACATGCATTCAGTGCTGAAAAGACAAGGGATCAGCAAGGGGAAGACCCCTGGAAGCATCTCTGACCCCCAGGTCACTGTCTAAAAGTGTGCCCATCAGAAGTGATCCTTGCCGCATCAGAAGATGCAGACTTGCAACTATCCCCGTGCAAGTCCTTGTCCCAGGGCAGTGTTCAATTGTACCTCCCCCATTCCTTGCAATGCAAGTGAAAATATGCAGCCAACCACCCACCCACCCACAGGCTGCAATACCATACTGCTAGCTTTCACTTGAAATGGGGCCTTTTAGTTTGGAGGAGGCCGAAGCTGGCCACTACCTCATGGCCGCTTCGGCAGCGAGGTATCCATACTCTGTCCCCAGCCACCTGGCGGCCGGGTGTCCACGCTCGGTCCCCAGCCGCCCTGATTTCTCCTGTCACCTTCCCCCACACTTTTCTTAGCCTGGCCTGCTTTAGGGCAGCATTGCACGAGCCCACCAGAGAACCAGACTCCTGCGGTGGGCCCTGGCTTCTCCATTAGGGGAGTTGAGAGTGCCTAGGTGAGGAGCATGATGATGATGATAGAAGTTAGCATCTGCTTTGTTTTCTTGGAATGCAAGCGCATGTATGTAGTAGCGGCTAGGAATGAGGTGGTCCGCGTTTTGGCGCATATCCTACCTCCTCTGAGGATTACTGGATGTTTTCCTGCTACTATCCCAGTTCTATGACTCCCATTAAAACAAAGCTTCAAGTGATAAATGAAGGATGAGGTGGTGGCAAAGGAGAAAGAGCAGGAGGAACAAGGGCCATTCACATCAATATCAGGCCAGTCAACCAGATATGTCTTGTAGGATATGTTTCTGTAACAAAAGGAGCGGTTCGGCTACACAGTTATAGGGCATACAGTGAGTGCAATGCCTACCAAAAATTTCTAGCCACTCCAATGCCCCTTGGAAATGACATGGAGGTCAGAGGGCGTTAACTAAACCTTTTTTTCGATTTATAGCAACTGGGCTTCCCGTGCACTGTTGGCCTAAGCAGTGAATGGAAGGCTTTCCAAAAATTATGAGGAACTGCAATGCCCCTTACAAGAGCCATGTGTGGCACCCCAGGGGTCTGGTCTCCACAGTAATAGAGATATTACGTCGGAGAGCAAGTGGGAGGTTTCCTGGTCAGGATCCCTTAAACATGCAACATCCTCCTGCCCCAGTCCTGGGAGGGGAGAATTCTGCCCTTATAAACTGGATCTGGGGCGGGGTTGAGTGAGTCAGAGAACAATCAGAGTCAGAGTGAGAGCAAGGGAAAGTAACAGAAAGGAGCTCTGTAGGAGCTAGGAGCTAAAGACCAGGGGCTGGAAGCTGAGCAGAGCTCGCCCTGGCAGAAGACAATAGGAACCAGACACAGGAGTCCGAAGCTGTGAGGACTTATATATCCAGCAGCAGAAACCAGCCGGCAGGGGATTTCAGGTCCTCTGGCCATAGAAGCCCATAGGCTCAGTCACAAGCAAGCGACCAGCACCGCCGTCGTGGAGCGGAGGCTAACAGAAGGCCCCAAGTCACCAGCCATACGGGTGAGCACTACACGGTACACTCAGGGACGTGGGCTACTTCTACCCGCTTACAGCAAGGTAGCCAGGAAGAGTACAGACAGATGGGGAGGCCTACAACTCCTCCTGGCCAGGGGAACTCCTGCTTGCTCACAGACTGACCTGGCCTCTTATGTAGTGTTGAGCCACCCCCCTAGTGTTCGGGTTCGGTTCGGTTCGTCGAACACCGGGATGTTCGAGGAACTGTTCGTCGAACTGTTCGTCGAACACCTTAGAACACCGTCGAACACCGTTAAAACCCATGGCAGGCAAACAAAAACACATAGAAACACATAGAAAACACCTTCAAAGGTGTCCAAAAGCTGACAAACTGCTCAGAAGACGCTTTCTTTAAAAAAGCCGGCCGGCAATTCAGCAGCGGCATACACCGGTACCCGACAATTTAGACAAGAAGGAATAGAGCCTCACACATAGATTAGATAGATAGAAACATGTCAGTCACATATATATGAAGTACAGTGACAATGTTGCTTACTGTACTTGTCATTTAGTGTAAAGGATTTATTAAAAAAAATAATAGTGTTTTCATGCACTGTCTCTTTAAGAAAGCCGGCCGGCAATTCAGCATCTGTACCCAACAATTTATAACAGACAGAATAGAGCTTCACACATAGATTAGATAGATAGAAACATGTCAGTCACATATATATGAAGTACAGTGACAGTGTTGGTTACTGTACTTGTCATTTAGTATTAAAATAAAGGATTTATTATTAAAAAAAATTGGCGTGGGGCTCCCCTTAATTTTAGTCTCTAGCGGAGGTTAAGCAGACAGCTGGGGCAGATGTTTGAAGCCTGGGAAGGGGGTAATACCCACGGAGCTTCCCAGGCTACTAATATGAGCCCCCAGCTGAATACATAGCCTTTACTAGCTATTAAAATGGGGGACCCCCTCAAAAGAATGACGTGGGGTCCCCCTTAATTTAATAGCTAGCAAAGGCTAGGCAGACAGCTGGGGGCTGATATTAATAGCCCAGGAAGGGAGCCATGAATATTGGCCCCCTCCCAGGCTAGAAACACCAGCCGTCAGCCGCCCCAGAAATGGCGCATTCATAGGATGCGCCAATTCTGGCACTTAGCCTCGCTCTTCCACGCTGCCCTGTAGCGGTGGCAGGGGGTAATAGGGTTGGGGTTGATGTCAGCTTATAATGCCAGCTGACATCAAGCCCAGGTTAGTAATGGAGAGGCGTCTATAAGACACCCCCATTACTAACCCCATAGTCAAAGTTAAAAGAAAACACAAACACCCAGAATAAAGTCCTTTAATTGAAATAAAGACACAATCCTTTATTGTTCTAAATTAAACCATACTTACCATCACGCCCATTCCAGCTGAAGCCAACGATCTCCTGCAATAAAAGAAAAATAATAAAGCAACATCATCCTTACCTTTCCATGGTTCCCACGACAGCTTCAGCTCTGCTACATCGAGATGACAGGCTGGACCGCAGCAGAACGCTGCCATCCAGCCTGTCATCCCGCAGACACTGAGAAGCGCAGGCATGCTTGCGCTCTGCAGTGTCTGGCTGTGACGGCATAAAGATGAGACGAGTTCATGTCCAATGAACTCGGCGCACCTCATGCACGTCACTGACAGCGTGGGAAAATTCTCACGCTGAAGCGCTGAGTGCAGGAGAATTCTCCCACGCTGTCAGTGACGTGCATAAGGTAAGCTCATGTCCAATGAACTCAGCTCACCTCCTGCACGTCACTGGCAGCGTGGGAGAATTCTCCTGCACTCAGCGCTTCAGCGTGAGAATTCTCCCACGCTGAAGCGCTGAGTGCAGGAGAATTTTCCCACGCTGTCAGTGACATGCATAAGGTGAGCTCATGTCCAATGAACTCAGCTCACCTCCTGCACGTCACTGACAGCGTGGGAGAATTCTCCTGCACTCAGCGCTTCAGTGTGAGAATTCTCCCATGCTGAAGCGCTTGAGTGCAGGAGAATTTTCCCACGCTGTCAGTGAGGTGCATGAGGTGAGCCGAGTTCATTGGACATTAACTCGGCTCATCTGGATGCCCTCACAGAGAGACACTGTGGAGCGCAAGCAAGCCTGCGCTTCTCAGTGTCTGCGGGATGACAGGCTGGATGGCAGCGTTCTGCTGCGGTCCAGCCTGTCATCTCGATGTAGCAGAGCTGAAGCTGTCATGGGAACCATGGATAGGTAAGGATGATGTTGCTTTATTATTTTTCTTTTATTTCAGGAGATCGTTGGCTTCAGCTGGAATGGGCGTGACGGTAAGTGTGGTTTAATTTAGAACAATAAAGAATTGTGTGTTTATTTCAATTAAAGGACTTTTTTCTGGGTGTTGTGTTTTTTTTAAATACATTACTAGAAATTCATGGTGGTCATGTCTAATATTGGCGTGACCCCATGAATTTTGGGCTTAGGGCCAGCTGATAATGCCAAGCTGGCCCAACCCCTTTATTACCCAGTGAGCCACAGCATCAGGGCCCTGGATGAGTTGGGTACAGCGCCAGAAGATGGCGCTTCTATGAACGCGCCATTTTCCGGGGTGGCTGCGGACTGCAATTTGCAGCGGGGGTGGCCCAGAAAGCTTGGGCCTCCCTGCGCTGCGGATTCCAGCCCCCAGCTGCCTAGTTGTACCTGGCTGGACACAAAAACAGGGCGAAGCCCCACGTCAATTTTCTTTAAATTATTTCATGAAATAATTAAGAAAAAAAGGGCTTCCCTATATTGTTGTGTCCGGCCAGGTACAAATAGGCAGCTGGTGGTTGGGGGCAGCCCGTTCCTGCCTGCTGCACCTGACTGGACACAAATATAGTGCGAAGCCCCACGTCAATTTTTTTTTAATTATTTCATGAATTTCATGAAATAATTAAAAAAAATTGAAGTGAGGCTTCGCACTATATTTGTGTCCAGCCAGGTACAGCAGGCAGGAACAGGCTGCCCCCAACCACCAGCTGACTATTTGTACCTGGCCGGACACAACAATATAGGGAAGGCCTTTTTTTCTTAATTATTTCATGAATTTCATGAAATAATTAAAAAAAAAATACGTGGGGCTTCGCCCTATTTTTGTGTCCAGCCAGGTACAACTAGGCAGCTGGGGGCTGGAATCTGCAGCGCAGGGAGGCCCAAGCTTTCTGGGCCCCCCCCCGCTGCAAATTGCAGTCCGCAGCCACCCCGGAAAATGGCGCGTTCATAGAAGCGCCATCTTCTGGCGCTGTACCCAACTCATCCAGGGCCCTGGTGCGGTGGCTCACTGGGTAATAAAGGGGTTAGGGCCAGCTTGGTATTATCAGCTGGCCCCAAGCCCAAAATTCATGGGGTCACGCCAGTATTAGACATGACCGCCATGAATTTCTAGTAAAGTATTTAAAAAAAACACAACACCCAGAATAAAGTCCTTTAATTGAAATAAACACACAATTCTTTATTGTTCTAAATTAAACTATACTTACCATGACGCCCATTCCAGCTGAAGCCAACGATCTCCTGCAATAAAAGAAAAATAATAAACCAACCTCATCCTTACCTTTCCATGGTTCCCACGACAGCTTCAGCTCTGCTACATCGAGATGACAGGCTGGACCGCAGCAGAACGCTGCCATCCAGCCTGTCATCCCGCGGACACTGAGAAGCGCAGGCATGCTTGCGCTCCTCAGTGTCTCGCTGTGACGGCATTCAGATGAGCCGAGGTCATGTCCAATGAACTCGGCTCACCTCATGCACGTCACTGACAGCGTGGGAAAATTCTCACGCTGAAGTGCTGAGTGCAGGAGAATTCTCCCACGCTGTCAGTGACGTGCATGAGGTGAGCTCATGTCCAATAAACTCAGCTCACCTCATGCACCTCACTGACAGCGTGGGAAAAATCTCCTGCACTCAGCGCTTCAGCGTGAGAATTCTCCCACGCTGTAAGTGACGTGCATGAGGTGAGCCGAGTTCATTGGACATGACCTCGGCTCATCTTTATGCCGTCACAGAGAGACAATGTGGAGCGCAAGCAAGCCTGCTCTTCTCAGTGTCTGCGGGATGACAGGCTGGATGGCGGCGTTCTGCTGCGGTCCAGCCTGTCATCTCGATGTAGCAGAGCTGAAGCTGTCGTGGGAACCATGGAAAGGTAAGGATGAGGTTGCTTTATTATTTTATTTTTATTACAGGAGATCGTTGGCTTCAGCTGGAATGGGCGTGATGGTAAGTATGGTTTAATTTAGAACAATAAAGAATTGTGTCTTTATTTCAATTAAAGGACTTTATTCTGGGTGTTGTGTTTTCTTTTAACTTTCACTATGGGGTTAGTAATGGGGGTGTCTTATAGACGCCTCTCCATTACTAACCTGGGCTTGATGTCAGCTGGCATTATAAGCTGACATCAACCCCAGCCCTATTACCCCCTGCCACCGCACCAGGGCAGCGTGGAAGAGCGAGGCTAAGTGCCAGAATTGGCGCATCCTATGAATGCGCCATTTCTGGGGCGGCTGACGGCTGGTGTTTCTAGCCTGGGAGGGGGCCAATATTCATGGCTTCCTTCCTGGGCTATTAATATCAGCCCCCATCTGTCTGCCTAGCCTTTGCTAGTTATTAAATTAGGGGGGACCCCACGCCATTTTTTTGGGGGGGTCCCCCATTTTAATAGCTAGTAAAGGCTAGGTATTCAGCTGGGGGCTGATATTAGTAGCCTGGGAAGCTCCGTCGGTATTACCCCCTTCCCAGGCTTCAAACATCTGCCCCAGCTGTCTGCTTAGCCTCCGCTAGAGCCGAAAATTAAGGGGAACCCCACGCCAATTTTTTTAATAATAAATCCTTTATTTTAATACTAAATGACAAGTACAGTAACCAACACTATCACTGTACTTCATATATATGTGACTGACATGTTTCTATCTATCTAATCTATGTGTGAAGCTCTATTCTGTCTGTTATAAATTGTCGGGTACAGATGCTGAATTGCCTGCCGGCTTTCTTAAAGAGACGGTGCATGAAAACACTATTATTTTTTTTAATAAATCCTTTACACTAAATGACAAGTACAGTAAGCAACACTGTCACTGTACTTCATATATATGTGACTGACATTTTTCTATCTATCTAATCTATGTGTGATTCTCTATTCCTTCTATTCTAAATTGTCGGGTACCGCTGCTGAATAGTGTTGAGCCACCCCCGTAGTGTTCGAGTTCGGTTCGGTTCGTCGAACACCCGTGTGTTCGCCGAACTGTTCGTCGAACTGTTCGTCGAACACCTTCGAACACCGTTAAAACCAATGGCAGGCAAACAAAAACACATAGAAACACATAGAAAACACCTTCAAAGGTGTCCAAAAGCTGACAAACTGCTCAGAAGACACAACTAACACATGGAAAAGTGACAAGTACATATAGTCATGCGAAAAGAAAAGAGGTGGAGGAGTAAAAGGAGGGGGAGACACAGATATAGGCATGTCATGCCCTTCTAAAATCCAAAAAGTGAGAAGCCGAGACGGCCAGTCCGCTCCTGCCCGTGCCACCTCCATGTCGCCGGGTTTGTGCCAGAGCCGCGGTGAACCCTGACGGCCAGCCCCCCTCTCCCAATACTGGTGCCTGTCCGCTGGTGGGTCGAGAGAGCCCCCCTGTGGTGGAGGCAGCTCTAAGCTTTTTAATTTAAATTGTCCCTCTAATTTGAATGAATACACTTTAAATCCATTTACAAGGATCTATTGGAGGGCAAGTCTCATGCCAGCAGCCGCGTAATTCCAGCTCCAGTAGCGTCCACTAAAGCTGCTGCAGTTAAAAAGCTTTTATAAGGATCGAGCTCGGCTGTCCACCGCAAGGCATCCTAGTGCCAGTCCCAGCCCCTATGCCTTGGGGTGCCTCCTGATGCTCTTCACTAAGTATCCCGTGGTCCCGAAGCATTTCCTTTGAAAAAATTAAGTGTCCAAACTACAGGTGGTGTAGCTTGCTTAACAGCAGGGATAATCCGCTGACTAGCAGACACTGCTACTAGGCACAAAGTATTTCCTGGGCTAGATGCAGTTAAAAATTTGTAAGTAGATACTCTCGTTGGATGCTGAGAAAGCATTCCATAGAGTCTCCTGGCACGCCATATATGATTCTCTTAAAAAGCTTGGGGTAGGGGTCTAGGGGACCCTTTTATAGCCAAAATCATGGCCCTGTATCACAATACGTCACCTAGGCTGAAGATAAATGGAACTGTAGCACCGAGGGCTCGGTTGCTACAGACGTATTGCACCTCACCCAGAGGTGTGATATCTCACTCTCAGATAAGGATGGAGTGTGGATCAGGACCCGACACCTGCATGCATTACACCACATTGCCGTGGGGCAGGGCGACCAATATGCCCCTGAGATGGGCACGACAGTCCCTGTCCCTGGCTGGAGTGGGGGGAGGGAACACTGAGGAAGGGGAACCCTGCAGTGCAGGAGCAGGGAGGAAGCAGTTCCTGGGTGCATTGAGAAGGGAGTATAAAAGGTGGGCACCATCTTAGTTCAGTGCAGAGAAGTCTGAGCAGAAGTGGCAGGGAGCAGGGGCTCTGCATGAGCTCTGCTCCGGAGGCGGGCCTAGTAACAGAGGCCCAGGCCTGCAAGAGGGAGAAGGAAGGAAGAGGAGCTGAGAAGGCTCCAGGAACGAGGAATGAAGGGATCCCAGGGGTGCGGACGGGCGAGTCGCCACCGCACGCCCGAATCCACCTGCGTGGAGGGGTCAGGCCAAAGGGGGAGACCGGTCCCCGAACTAGTGGAGGCAGGAAACGACCCTCAGCTAGAAACCGGAGGCTCTGACATTTTATGTGGCGCAGCCCCTTGCTCCACCCGCTAGGAAGGCACCACATAGGGTCAGGGAAACTGGCACCAAGTTTACCAAGAGGAGGCCCGAGGCAGCCGGACAGAAGTGTTGGTAAGAAAGGTCAGACAAAGGACACACAAAGGGGGTCCTGTGAAGCGCTCCAAAGTTATCTGGGAGTTGTCTGAGCCCCTCACCTGGTGAGCACAGTACGACGTGGGCAGCCGTTACCTGCAGACGTGGTCTGGATAATAAGAACTGTGAGTAAAGGCCCTGAACTGCATCACTGACTCCGTGTCGTTACTGCTGCTGCCCTGCACCATCACCCCCATCCTCCGCATACACTGCCCTGAGGCTATACTCCTCCCGTGGGGAGTTATGCTACGCTCTGCTGCACCCACAACACCAGCCTTAGCGGTCTGCCCTGTAGCGGCGGTTCACTCTGACCGCAATCCACGGGTGGCGTAGTCGGACATTTAAACATCAAAACCACATAAATAGTTCCGCCACTGGTTTGACCGCCCTGAGCCACGGAACCGGATCGCCGCCACGAAGACTACAACCACCAGCATCCACCAAAAAGGGTCCGGCTCCGGGTGTCCCAAGGCCCAGGGGGTGCGTCAGAACATTTTCATCACCTTTCACAATCACCAATGGGACAAGGCAGGGATGTCCTCTGTCCCCTCTCTTATACATCCTAGTGACGGAGCACCTGCTCTCATCAATTCGCCATAACCCCAATATTAGGTGGATTGAGGTGGGAGGCACCGAGTACAAGTGCTCTCTATTTGCTGATGATGTCCTAGTATATATCACTCAATCACATATATCCATCCCTGCTGTTATGGCTGAAATAGATCACTTTGTTACATGGTAAAATTTTAAAATCAATGCAGCGAAGTCTGAGGCCCTCGATGTCTCCCTCCCTAAATTCATATAGGATTCCATCCAGTCCAACTTTCCCTTTGCCTGGCCCTCACAGGGTATCAAATACTTAGGAATTCCTATTCATAGAAACCTCTCCCATCTATGTTATCTTAATTTTGGGCCCTTTATTGAACAATTCCATACAGACCACGGTTGGCAAGTTAGAACTGTAAGATTCACTACGTGAACCACTGGTGTTTTGTGGAAAAGCACATGTACACCGCGTTCCAAATTATTATGCAAAAAGTGTTTAGGAGTGATAAGGGAAGAATTTGTTTGTTTGTCAGTTAAACTCATTGATGGTGATGTGTGTCAGGGCTCTTTATATCACTGTAAGCAATTGCAGACACCTGTGCTAATTAGTTTGGCAGGTGTGTCCAATGAAAGGCAAGACTACTTAAGAAGGCTCTCTCACATTATTAAGCAGCCTACATTTTCTGCCAAAATGGGAAAGAAAAAGGATGTGTCGGCTGCTGAGAAGCAACAAATTGTGGAGTGTTTAGGTCAAGGCATGACTACAATCAACATTGTGCGATGATCAGGATGAAGTGTCTTGGCAATCAAGAAGTATGTAGCTGATTCACAGTACACACGTGTGCGTGCTGATAAGGGCAAATTGAGGACTCTTTCCTACAGGCAATTACGTCAGGTTGAAAGAGCAGCGGCAAAAAAGCCTTGTCATAGCAGCAGACAAGTTTTTGAAGCTGCTTGTGCCTCCAACGTCCCCCGAACAACAAGATGCAGGGTCCTTCAGAGGTTTGCAGCTGTGCATACGCCATCCTGTCGACCTCCTCTATCCACTTCACACAAGCAGAAACGGCTCCAGTGGGCCAAACATTACATGAAGACTGATTTCAAAACTGTTTTGTTCACGGATGAGTGCCGTGCAGCGCTCGATGGTCCAGATGAATGGAGTGGAGGATGGCTGGTTGATGGACACCCCACGCAAACACGGCTACAGCACCAACAAGGAGGAGGTGGAGTAATGTTTTGGGCTGGAATCATGGGGAGAGAGATTGTCGGCCCCTTTAGGATCCGTGAAGGCGCTAAAGATGAACTCCATAATGTATGTGGATTTTCTCAAACAGCACTTCCTGCCATGGTTCAAGAAGAAGAACCGTGTATTTCACAGCAAGATCATTTTTCTGCATGATAATGCACCATCTCATGCTGCACATAAAACATCTGCATCTCTGGCTGATATGGGCATAAAAGGGGACAAACTTATGGTGTGACCCCCATGCTCCCCTGACCTCTACCCCATTCAGAACATTTGGAGCATCATTAAAAGGAGTGTCTATGATGGCGGGAGGCAGTTCACATCTAAGCAACAGCTCTGGGAGGGTATTCTGTCCTCATGCAAAACAATTGAAGCAGAAACCATCCAAAACCTGACAAATTCAATGGACGAGAGAGTTCAGAAGCTCCTTTCGAACAAGGGGTCCTATGTGAAAATGTAACATCACCTAGAATAAAGTTTTGAGTTGAAAACTGTTTGATTTCAGTTTCTAACAACCTGCTAATGCTTATAATTTCAAAAATGACCATTTTTTTGGTCTTTATTAAAATGAAAAGGTTGATCGAAAAGTTTGGGGGATCTAAGAGTGTGGCAACCCAGTAGTCATGATTACTTCGAATTCTGACAATATGAGGGTCATGCTGCAGGTAGTGCAGCAAGAAGGCACTTATGTGTCTTGCGCATCTCGGAGCCCCAAAATTGTTTTCCGGGCTAGATGCAGCTAAAAATTATTTTTAATTTTAAATCTGGTGAAGCTTATTATAGATGGCCTAATAGGATCAGTGCTGCACACTGCTACAAAGCCCAAATTATTTTCCAGTCAAGATACAGATAAACATGATTAGTAATTTGAAAGCTTAAAACGGTTGGTAGGGTGATTTTAACCAATCATCAAGCTTTTACTCTCCCCAGGATGACACAGGGGTAGAAAAGTCGTTTCGGATCCATGATTTGTTCATCTTTATGAACGTGAGTCTGTCTACATTATCAGTGGAGAGCCGCGTGCGCTTATCTGTCAGCACACCACCAGCAGCGCTGAACACACGTTCAGACAGAACGCTGGCTGCGGTGCATGACAAGATCTCCAAGGAGTAAGTGGCTAGCTCCGGCCATTTATCCAGATTGAAAGCCCAAAAAGAGCAAGGGTCCAGTGACACAGTCGTGGCTTCAATGTTTACTTGGAGATACTCCTGTACCATCGTCTCTAGGCGTTGACTATGTGTCAGACTTCTTGTCTCCTGTGGCCTTGCAAAGGATGGGCTAAAAAAGTGGTGAAATGATTCCGCAAAATTGATGTTACCAGCAGATACTGTGGTTCTGTTACGGTTTGAGTGCTGAACACTTGACGGTCCCACGGTTGGCAAGTTGGAACTGTGAGATTCACTACGTGCACCACTGGTATTTTGTGGAAAAGCACATGAAAGATTCTGCAACAGTCTCTGCTGATACTCCTGCATGCGTGCATCCCTTTCTATGGCAGGAATAATTTCTGCAAATTTACTTTTGTACCGGGGATCTAACAGTGTGGCAACCCAGTAGTCAGGATTATTTCTAATTCTCACAATTCGAGGGTCATGTTGCAGGTAGTGCAGCAAGAAGGCACTCATGTGTGTTGCGCATCCAGGAGCACCAAGTCCCTGTTGTGTTGGTGGCGAGGTAACAATCATGCTTCCTTCCTCTGTCCTCTCCCCCCAACCTCGCACAACAGAAATGTGATCAAGGTCTCCCTCATCTGATGAGTCTTCCATCAGTTCGTCCTCCACTTCTTCCTGGGCTCCTGCACCTTCCTCACTAGTTTGGCTGCTACCATGCGCCCTGGTAAAACCATCTCCCCCACCCACACATGCCTGCCGCCTTGGTGCTGCCGACCGTCTGGACCTTGCAGATGTTAGCCCTTCCGCATACAACTCCTCCTCCTCTACTTCCTCCACCTCCTCTTGTGCCACCACCTGACTCCGAATTCTGTTTAACATGTGCTCCAGCATGTAAATCACCGGAATAGTCATGCTGATAATGGCATCGTCAGCACTAAACATCTTCGTCGCCATTTCAAAACTGTGCAGAAGGGTGCATAGGTCCCTGATCTGAGACCACTCCTCCAGCGTGATTTGCCCCACCTCTGAATCTCGTTGGCCCAGGCTATACGTCAGAATGTATTGCACCAGGGCTTGTCGGTGCTGCCACAGTCACTGCAACATGTGCAGAGTTGAATTCCACCGGGTAGGCACATCGCATTTTAGCCGGTGAAGTGGCAGGCCCAACGACTTCTGTAGAGATGTAAGTCGCTGAGCTGCGGGATGCGAACGGCGGAAGTGAGCACACAGCGACCGTGCCCTCTGCAGAAGGCCATCTAGTCTGGGATAGTGGGCTAAAAATTGCTGGACAACCAGGTTCAACACGTGAGCCATACAAGGCACGTGTGTGACATTGCCCCGGCGAAGGGCCGCACCCAGGTTTGCAGCATTGTCGCACACGGCCTTCCCTGGTTTCAGGTCCAGTGGAGACAACCATTCATGAAATTGGTTCTCCAGAGCTGACCACAACTCCTCAGCTGTGTGACTCACATTTCCCAGACATTTCAATGTAAAAACCGCCTGATGACGTTGAGCCCTACTGCCAGCATAGTAAGGAGGTGTGCAGGATCCCTTCTGCGCAGTTAGAAAGCTTGTGGCATGACCAGACAGGCTTTGGGTGCAGGTGGAAGACCGAGAGGAGGTTGAGGAGGCAGAAGCATTGGAGGAAAAATGACATAAAGAGGATTGACGCACAACTCGTGGGGACGGCAAGACTTGGACAGCAGCCCCTTGTCCTGCTGTCACCATAGTTACCCAGTGCCCAGTCAGCGACATGTAACGCCCCTGTCCATGCCTACTCGTCCAAGTGTCTGTGGTGAAATGCACCCTGTCACACACAGAGTTTCTCAAAGAAGCGGTGATGTTGTGTGCGACATGCTGGTGGAGCGCAGGCACACCTTTCTTTGAGAAGTAGTGCCGACTGGGCATCTGGTACTGGGGCACTGCGACGGACATAAGGTCTCGAAAATCCTCTGTGTCCACCAGGCGGAAAGGCAGCATTTCTGTAGCCAAGAGCTTGCAGATGGTGAAATTCAACCTCTTAGCTTTCTCATGGCTAGGAGGAAATGGTCTTTTACTTGTCCACATCTGAGGGACCGAGGGCTGGCTATTGTGCTTAGACGGGGTTGATAAGGGTGTCCCCGGCAAACTGCCGGTCTGTGAGGAAGATGCAGGCGGACATGTTAGGTTGCCTTGATCCAAAGGTGGTGCTATCGATGTCGGACAGCGCTCAAGACCAGCTGGTGTTACCACCTCCAAAGAAAATGATGACCTGCCAATCACGCTGGCTGTTGCGGGTAAAGAGGTGGCAGGTCTGCGCCCCAAAACAGGTGTGACTGCTGTCCCCCCAGTCACAGAGGATGAAGAGGCCGCGGATGCACAAGATATGGCAGACGGTGGTTGGCCCGGCCGGCTAGACCGCATTGTAGCACACTGAGCTTCCCACTGCAACTTATGCTTCATGTCCATGTGCCGGTTCATGCATGAAGTACTCAAACTATGTATTTTTTGGCCTCTACTTAGCTTTTGCTGACAAATGTTACAGATAACACGAGTTGGGTCATCTTTATCGATCTGAAAAAATGCCCAGGCTATGCAAGGCTTAGCACCCATGCGACCTGAAGAGCCACCACGACTTGTGGTGAGAGGCAGAGTTGTGTTTGAGGATGCAGTTGTTGACGTGTTTCCAGTACTACGTCTCTGTCCAGGAAGGCGCAACCTGACCTCGTCGTCACTAGCATCTTCCTCCACCTCCTCTGCTGACCTCATCTCTTGGCTGACTGTGGGTTGACAGTAAGTGGGATCTCCGACCTCATCATCATCACCCTGTGCGTTATCACACCCGTCGTCCTCAGAGCCAACCTGTTCCTGCCCTGACAAAAAACTAAAGTTGTTGCTCCAATCAGGTATTTGAGTCTTATCATCGTCTTCCTCATTGTCTCCACCAACAGGAGTTACAGTTTGGGAATGAGGGTCTACATTATGGTCAGAACCTTCTGCGTCTGGTCCTGGATCCGACTCATAAAGATTCTGGGCATCAGTGCAGATCATTTCCTCGTCTGGATTCACAGAAGCGCTGGAGTCGACCTCTGATTCCCAGGCTATAGTATGAGTAAACAGCTCTGCAGACTCAACCATCTGTTCTACCTCATACTCAGACGGGCAGCTGGAGATTTGGGAGCTGTGAGGAAGCAAGTGCGATTTGGGTGACACCTTTGAGGACTGGAGTATTTGTGATGTTGAAGTTGATGTGGAGGAGAGCCCACTTAAAGGAGCACTTGATATCCGTTGAAGCACCTGCTGTTTTTGTGCCTCATCTGGAATTTGTAGCGATTGGCGTGGCCGTAAGAAAGGGATCTTATCACATTGTCCGCTAAAAGAAGTAGACATTTTAGTTTGGCTGGAAGATGGTCTTTCTTCTGCACCTACCCCACGGACACAACCTTTTTTCCCCTTCCCAACACGCCTATTCCCCTTTCCACCAGCAGCAGGCCTTTTTCCACTCATTTTGGTGGTTAACTAATTCACAACTCTGGAGTTGTTTGCACAAAAAAACAATGGATGGTAACCGAGCAGAGCTGAGTGGCCAAACTGTGGTATTAGGCCAAAACTATTGGCTGGGTTAGATGCAGAAAAAAATTATTTTTAATTTGCAACCTGATGGAGGTCAGTATAGATGGACTAATAGACCAAGTCCCACACACCGCTAGAAGCCCAAATATTTTTTCAGAGCTAGATGCAGAAAATTTTTTTATTCAATTTGCAACCTGATGGAGGTCAGTATAGATGGACTAATAGACCAAGTCCCACACACTGCTAGAAGCCCAAATATTTTTTCAGAGCTAGATGCAGAAAAAAATTATTTTTAATTTGCAACCTGATGGAGGTCAGTATAGATGGACTAATAGACCAAGTCCCACACACCGCTAGAAGCCCAAATATTTTTTCAGAGCTAGATGCAGAAAAAAATTATATTCAATTTGCAACCTGCTGGAGGTCAGTATAGAAGGACTAATAGAACAAGTCCCACACACTGCTAGAAGCCCAAATATTTTTTCAGAGCTAAATGAAGAAAAAAATTATTTTTAATTTGCAACCTGATGGAGGTCAGTATAGATAGACTAATAGACCAAGTCCCACACACTGCTAGAAGCCCAAATATTTTTTCAGAGCTAGATGCAGAAAAAAATTATTTTTAATTTGCAACCTGATGGAGGTCAGTATATATGGACTAATAGACCAAGTCCCACACACTGCTAGAAGCCCAAATATTTTTTCAGAGCTAGATGCAGAAAAAAATTATTTTTAATTTGCAACCTGATGGAGGTCAGTATAGATGGACTAATAGACCAAGTCCCACACACCGCTAGAAGCCCAAATATTTTTTCAGAGCTAGATGCAGAAAAAAATTATATTCAATTTGCAACCTGCTGGACGTCAGTATAGAAGGACTAATAGAACAAGTCCCACACACTGCTAGAAGCCCAAATATTTTTTCAGAGCTAAATGAAGAAAAAAATTATTTTTAATTTGCAACCTGATGGAGGTCAGTATAGATGGACTAATAGACCAAGTCCCACACACTGCTAGAAGCCCAAATATTTTTTCAGAGCTAGATGCAGAAAAAAATTATTTTTAATTTGCAACCTGATGGAGGTCAGTATAGATGGACTAATAGACCAAGTCCCACACACCGCTAGAAGCCCAAATATTTTTTCAGAGCTAGATGCAGAAAATTTTTTTATTCAATTTGCAACCTGATGGAGGTCAGTATAGATGGACTAATAGACCAAGTCCCACACACTGCTAGAAGCCCAAATATTTTTTCAGAGCTAGATGCAGAAAAAAAATATTTTTAATTTGCAACCTGATGGAGGTCAGTATAGATGGACTAATAGACCAAGTCCCACACACTGCTAGAAGCCCAAATATTTTTTCAGAGCTAGATGCAGAAAAAAATTATTTTTAATTTGCAACCTGATGGAGGTCAGTATAGATGGACTAATAGAACAAGTCCCACACGCTGCTAGAAGCCCAAATATTTTTTCAGAGATAAATGAAGAAAAAAATTATTTTTAATTTGCAACCTGATGGAGGTCAGTATAGATGGACTAATAGACCAAGTCCCACACACTGCTAGAAGCCCAAATATTTTTTCAGAGCTAGATGCAGAAAAAAATTATTTTTAATTTGCAACCTGATGGAGGTCAGTATAGATGGACTAATAGACCAAGTCCCACACACCGCTAGAAGCCCAAATATTTTTTCAGAGCTAGATGCAGAAAAAAATTATATTCAATTTGCAACCTGCTGGAGGTCAGTATAGAAGGACTAATAGAACAAGTCCCACACACTGCTAGAAGCCCAAATATTTTTTCAGAGCTAAATGAAGAAAAAAATTATTTTTAATTTGCAACCTGATGGAGGTCAGTATAGATGGACTAATAGACCAAGTCCCACACACTGCTAGAAGCCCAAATATTTTTTCAGAGCTAGATGCAGAAAAAAATTATATTCAGTTTGCAACCTGATGGAGGTCAGTATAGATGGACTAATAGAATGATGCTATGCCCAAAAGATTTTACTTCACTAGGTGCAGTAAAAAAATTGGTATTCTATACACAGGTGGTATATCTTGCAACACAGATAGGCTACTCCACTGACTAACACACTCTGCAATAGGCCAAAAAGGATTAGCTTTGCTAGATTCAGCCAAATGCTGTGAAAAAAACTTGCACAGCACTGGCACAGACCTGCCTGGCAAAAACTGATAGGAACTGATGTAACCTAGTCCTGAAAAGGACTCCAATTACAATTAGTCTTTACTCCCACAATCTATCTATTTAAGAGCACAGACCTGCCTGATAAAAGTCGTAGGAAATGCTGTAACCTAGTCCTTAAAAGGACTGCAATCACAACTATTCCCTACTCCCAAGCTATCTGTATATTTGTGCGAAAATTGGCTTGAAATTAACAAGGTATAGCGCACACAGCAACAGCGGTGCCGTCTAACACGCAGCTGCAGCAGTGAGAAAATGGTGGCGACGGGGAAAATGGCTTGGTCTTATAGGGCAAGGACATGTGACATACACTGCCAATCACACATGCCCTTGCTTGTGTGAAAAAAGCACTTCGCTCCGTGTGTGCGCTGCTGATAGGCTGACAGATTGCACCTCCCCACTGCAAATGCGGGAAAGAGAAAAAAAAATGGAGATCTTCATTGTTCCTGCAGAGATCCATCCCCTGCGCCTCCCCCCGCCCCGCTGTACACTCAAACTGCGTATTAACATTAATTTTCATCATTACTGAGAAAAAATCCAGTTATGATTTTGGTGCACGAACAGTTATCGAACATAACCTCGAACAGCCGAATTTTTCTCAAATTGTTCGTGTTCGCCGACCGGCTCGAACACCGCCCAAAACAGCTCGAATTTGAGATTGGCGAACAGTTCGAGTAGAACAACGCTCATCTCCACTGCTGAATTGCCGGCCGGCTTTTTTAAAGAGACGGTGCATGAAAACACTATTATTTTTTTTGATAAATCCTTTACGCTAAATGACAAGTACAGTAAGCAATACTGTCACTGTACTTCGTATATATGTGGCTGACATGTTAATATCTATCTAATCTATGTGTGAAGCTCTATTCTTTCGGTTCTAATTTGTCGGGTACCGGTGTATGCCGCTGCTGAATTGCCGGCTTTTCATGTTTCACTGTTGGCACTGTTCCCATCGATTTGGGCAATCACTGTAATGCCACAACCACCATGGCTGTGGCATTACAGTGAGTGGCAGACAATCCCTGCATGATTGGTGCTCTAAATAGCACCAGACATGCAGGACACGCTTTTGGTGCACGAACAGTTATCGAACATAACCTCGAACAGCCGAATTTTTTGCAATTCGTTCGGGTTCGTCGAACAACTCGAACACCGCCCAAAACAGCTCGAATTTGAGATTGGCGAACAGTTCTAGTCGAACACCGCTCATCTCTACTCTTATGCTAGCCAGCACTCCCGGGAGGGTCTACCTTATAATCATCAGTAAAGACCCTGAACTGCACTGCAAAGACTCTGAGTCATTCCTGCTGCGCTCGTGCACCATCACCTCCATCATCCACACTCACTGCCCTGAGGCTATACTCCTCCCGAGGGGAGTTATCCCATTCTATGCTGCGCACACAACACCAGCCTCAGCGGTCTGCCTCGCAGCAGTGGTACTCCCTAACCACAATCCACGGGTGGCGCAGTCGGACAATTAACCTCAAAACCTAAGAAAGACTGCCACTGGTTTGACCAGCCTGAGCCATGGGACCGGGAAACCGCCACAGAGACTACAGACCCCAGAGACCCGGCACCGGGTATCCCACACACGTGTACACATGGCCCAGGGGGCGCGTCACATGCAGTACAGCATATTACAAACATAAGTCCCATTATTGGGGAGTGGGTCTCCCATAGTATTTGCTTATGCCATGCAAGCAAAAGCTGCCCAAAATTAGGACGGAGCAACTTGCAATGCCCCTTACAAGAGCCATGCAGTGCAGCATATTACAAACATAAGTCCCATTATAGGGGAGTGGGTCTCCCATAGTATTTGCTTATGCTTTCCCAGCAAAAGCTGCCAAAAATTAAGATGGAGCAACTTGCAATGCCCCTTACAAGAGCCATGCAGTACAGCATATTACAAACATAAGTCCCATTATTGGGGAGTAGGTGTCCCATGGTATTTGCTTATGCTTTCCCAGCAAAAGCTGCCAAAAATTAGGATGGAGGAACTTGCAATGCTGGCACCCTGGTGGTATAGTGGTGGTGGAGGCTGAGGATAAGGAGAAAAAGATTAAACAGCCGAAACGAGGAAGCGTATACCCATGTGTGGGTGTGAAGCGGTGCATGTGAATACACCTCCCGAAATAACACAGTGGATTTGACTTTATGTTACTCTGCTGTCATTTGGTGGTGATGAGAAGTCTGGCCCAATCCAGCCCTTGTTCATGTTGATAAGGGTCAGCTTGTCAGCATTGTCAGTTGACAGGCTAGTGCGCTTATCAGTTATAATTCCCCCAGCGGCACTAAAAACACGCTCCGATAACACGCTAGCAGCACGGCAGGCCAGGACCTCCAAGGCGTACAGAGCGAGTTCATTCCAAGTGTCCAGCTTGGATACCCAATAATTAAAAGGCACAGAGGAATCGCGGAGGACGCTGGTACGATCGGCAAGGTACTCCCTCACCATCTTTTGAAACTTTCCACTCCTTGTGTGAGTACCCCGCGCCTCAGGGCCTGTAAGCTGGGCGGGTGTCAGAAAACTGTCCCAGAACATTGACAGTGTTCCCCTGCCTCTGCTGGATTGGAGTTGCATCTCTCTCGCCTGTACGAATTGTGACCTCTGCCGCTAGCTTGTTCAGATGGGAATTTTTTTAAGAGTTCTGCAGCACTGGCCTTCTGGTATTGCCCCATTTTTGTAGACCTTTCCACCTCAGGAATAAGAGAGTGAAAGTTGTCCTTGTAGCCGGGGTCTACAAGTGTCACCAACCAGTAATGACTGTCACCCAATATTTTGACAACGCGAGGGTCACGGTTAAGGCAGCGTAACATAAAGTCAGCCATGCGTGCCAGACTGGTAATGGGCAAGATTTCCGTGTCCTCACCAAGATGACGACTGACCATGCTCTCCTCCTCCTCCTCCTCCTCCTCTTCCTCCTCCCCCTGTCCTCAGGCCACCCACGCTGAACCGTCGGTATGACACTTGTACAGGTACTACCGTCTACAACGCATGATAGCAGCTCCTGTTCTTCCTCCTCCTCCTCTCCCTCATTGTCCCCCAATGCACGTTGGGATGAGATGAGGCTGGGCTGTGTGTAATCGCCTGCTACTTTTTCTTGATCCATCTCATCATACTCTGGCTGCAATGCCTCCTCTTTAATTCTCTGCAGAGAGCATTGCAAAAGACAGACATGTGGGATGCTGACACTAATGATGGCGTCATCGCCACTCACCATCTTGGTGGCCTCCTCAAAGTTTGTCAGGATGGTTCATATGTCAGACATCCAGGTCCACTCCTGAGGTCTTATGTGTGGAGTCTGACCTGAATATCGACGGCCCTGTTGCAGCTGGTACTCCACAACTGCTCTCTTCTGCTCACAAATCCTTTGCAACATGTGGAGGGTAGAGTTCCAACGTGTGGGGACATCACACTCCAGTCGGTGTACCGGAAGCTGCAAACGCTGCTGCAACACAGCAAGGGCGGCGGAAGCTGTAGCCGACTAGCGAAAATGAGCTGACAGGCGGCGTACTTTCACGAGCAGATCTGGCAACTCGGGGTACGATTTAAGAAACCGCTGAACCACGAGGTTAAGCACATGAGCCAGGCATGGTACGTGTGTGATCTCACCTCGCCTCAGAGCCGCCACCAGGTTACTGCCATTGTCATACACGACCATGCCGGGATGTAGGTTCAGCGGTCTCAGCCACAGATCTGCCTGCTCTTTCACAGCTGTCCACAACTCACAAGCAGTGTGAGGTTTATCACCTAAGCTTATGAGTTTCAGCACAGCCTGTTGCCGCTTGGCGGAGGCAGTACTGCAATGCTTCCAGCTTGTAACTGATGTGGTGATATCTGAGATGGAGGCTGAACATGAGGAGGAGGAGGAGGAGGATGGGCAGGAGCTGTACACTGTGGGGGCAACTCTGACTGACATAGGGCCTGCAATCCTCGGTGTGGGGTGGATGTGTTCCGTCCCAAGGTCCAACTGGGTCCCGGCTTCCACCATGTTTACCCAGTGTGCCGTCAGAGAGATGTACCGTCCCTGGCCACAAGCACTTGTCCACGTGTCCGTTGTCAGGTGGACTCTCCCAGTAACTGCGTTGTTGAGGGCACGGCAGATGCTTTGGGACACGTGCTTGTGTAGTGCGGGGATGGCACACCGGGTAAAATAGTAACGGCTGGGGACCGAGTACCGAGGGATGGCCACCGCCATAAGATTGCGGAAGGATTCCGTCTCCACCAGCCTAAAAGGCAGCATTTCCAATTCAAGCAGTCGTGAAATGTGCGATTTTAGGACTGTGGCCTGTGGGGCGTTAGCTGCATATTTCCGCTTTCGTTCAAAGGTCTGGGATATGGACAATAGAACGCTGCGGTGGGACGTGGACGTGGACGTTGATGCTGTTTCTTGAGAAACTGCCATAACAAGTGAAGACTGAGATGAGGGGGCATCTTTACATGCAGTATGGACAGGGGATTGCCTTGCATACACAACAGGGGGTTCTATTGCACGCACAACAGTGAAAGAAGCAGTGGTGACACCCGCTGACGCTGGTCGTGGACCTTGGGCTTCGCTCCACAAAGTCGGGTGCTTTGCTGCCATGTGCCTGATCATGCTGGTGGTGGTCAGGCTGGTAGTTTTGTCACCCCTGCTGATGCTGGCATGGCAGGTGGAACATATGGCCTTATTGGGGTTATCAGCAGAGTCTTTGAAAAAATTCCAGACTCTGGAAGACCTACCGCTTGTACTGGCAACGTCCCTCATGTTGGTGTTACGGGGAACGGTTGCCTGCCTTCTGTCTGTGGCCACCACACTGCTTCTTCCTGCCTGTTGTGGTACTCTGCCTCCCTCTCCCTGTGTGCTGCTGGCCTCACTCTGCATGTCCTCCTTCCACGTTCGGTCAGTTACTAGATCATCCACCACCTCCTCCTCTTCCACTTGCGCACCACGATCCTCCTCCTCACTTCCTGGCAATTGTGTCTCGTCATCGTCCACCTCTTGTGACAGATTGCCAACATCGACTTCCTGTGGCCATGGCTGTTCAAATATTTGGGCATCGCAACATGGGATCTCCTCTTCCACCACTTCAAGCGTATCAGACGAGGGGCCCAAATATGGAAATGGACCAGTGAACAGCTCTTCAGAGTGTCCAAGTGTGGGATCACTTGCTGTCTGATGACACTCGGCATGGTGGGAGGAAGGAGCATCAGGGTGAGGAGGAGTATGCGGTCGAGACTCACGGCTACTAAGAGTTGACCGTGTGGAAGACAGACCGGAGGTGGTGGTGCCCAGGTAACTGGAAGTATTGTCTGATATCCAATTAATAACCTGTTCACACTGATCAGTTCTCAATACTGGTGTTGTTCTGTGCTTCCCTAGTAATTCGGTAAAGAAGTGGGAGCGAGAAGATGTGGCTGTTGGTTGTGGCACATTTTCGCCTTGGCCACGGCCCCGTCCTCTGCACGAACCATCACCAGAACGTCCACTTCCACGTCCCTTGCCACGCGCCTTGCCCATTGTAAGTGAAGTAAAATAGCTTACACTTGCACTATCAATGGAAAAAGGGTAATAAAGAGTAGATTAGAACCGTGGAAGAGGAAAACCACAGTTATTGTTTACTGGGGTATACCACATTTTTTTAAATAGAGATATTTGCGGCTGAACAGTGAACTACACACTCAAACTGCTTTTTTTTTAGATACCAAAGGCCCAAAACTGGATAGTACAGCGATTTGACCCGTGGAACTGCGAAACCACACAGGGATGTCGAGTCTACACAAGACTATTTTCAACAGATATATTTTTGTGTCACAACAGTCAGGAGACACTACTGTTTTTCTTTACGAAAAAACTACCAAAAGCTGAATAATAGAGATTTTTTACCGTGGGATGGCAAAACCACAGTTATTGTTTACTGGAGTATACCACACTTTTTTAAATAGAGATATTTGCGGCTGAACAGCGAGCGACACACTCAAACTGCTTTTTTTTTAGATACCAAAGGCCCAAAACTGGATAGTACAGCGATTTGACCCGTGGAACTGCGAAACCACACTGGGATGTCGGGCCTACACAAGACTATTTTCAACAGATACATTTTTGTGTCACAACAGTCAGGAGACACTACTGTTTTTCTTTACGTAAAAAACTACCAAAAGCTGAATAATAGAGATTTTTTACCGTGGGATGGCAAAACCACAGTTATTGTTTACTGGGGTATACCACACTTTTTTAAATAGAGATATTTGCGGCTGAACAGTGAGCGACACACTCAAACTGTTTTTTTTTTTAGATACAAATGGCACAAAATGGATAATACACAGGTTTGAACTGTGGAAGTGCAAAACAACACTTCTGTTTCTCTAGCCTACACCAGACTATTTTCAACAGTTATATTTGTGTCTGAAAAATCAGAGACACGTTTTTTTTTTTGGGGGGGGGAGGGGGGACACACCAAAAGGTTAATAAGACGGGTATTTGTACAGTGTGAAGGAGGAAAAAAAAAGGAGGATTTAGATGGAAAAAAAAGGATTTTTCCTGGCCCCCGACACCTGGTGCTAAGTCCAGCAATTTGAGCAACAGGAGCACACAGGACTGTAATGCAGCGTTTGCTGGTATAACCACTGTGTCTCCTATACAGCCTGCCTGCCTGGTATCTGGGATGGATATTAGTACTGAAAAGGACTGTTTGTTTGTTCTGGCAGCCTTTACAGACCCTACACTAACTATTTCGCAGTTTATATCTCTCCCTAAATCAGCAGCGCTGTCCCTACACTGTCTAATCCGGAGCGACTGTGTCCAAGATGGCGGCGCCCGGTTTTAAATACTCGAGGTGACGCTGTGCGGCCAGCCAATCACTGTAATGCCCACAACCAACATGGCTGCAGCATTACAGTGACTGGCTGGCAATCCCTGCATGTTCATTGGCTCTGTAAAGAGTGCCAAACATGCAGGGCGGAGACCCGAGCTCCCGCCCGAGTAACCCGGAAATGCTCGGTGCTCGCCGAACATCTTGGACACGATGACCCCGGAGGTCCCCTCCAACTCCAACATTCTATAATTCTAATTCTATGCTCGGGCGAGTACCGAGCAGTGTCGAGCATGTTCGCTCAACACTACTTACAGCCAATGAAAACACAAAAGTCATTATCTCAGTAAATTAGAATACTTTATAACAACAGCTTGAAAAATGTTTTTAAAATCCGAAATGTTGGCCTAGTGAAATTTACATTCAGTAAATGCACTCAATGCTTGGTCAGGGCCCCTTTTGCATCAATTACTGCATCAGTGCGGTGTGGCATGGAGGCAATCAGCCTGTGGCACTGCTAAGTTGTTATGGAAGTCCAAGTTGCTTTGATAGCAGTCTTCAGCTCGTCTGCATTGTTGGGTCTGGTGTCTATCATCTTCCTCTTGACAATACCCCATAGATTCTGTATGGGGTTAAGGTCAGGCGAGTTTACTGGCCAATCAGGCACAATGATACTGTTGTTTTTAAACCAGGTATTGGTACTTTCTGGCAGTGTGGAAAGGTGCCAAGTCCTGCTGGAGAATGAAATTTCCATCTTCGAAACGCTTGTCGGCAGAGGGAAGCATGAAGTGCTCTAAAATTTCCTGGTAGATGGCTGCGCTGACTTTGGTCTTGATAAAACACAGTGGACCTACACCAGCAGATGACATGACTCCCCCAACTATCAATGATTTTGGAAACTTCACACTAGACCTCAAGCAGCTTGGATTGTGTTCCTCTCCACTCTTCCTCCAGACTCTGGGACCTTGATTTCCAAATGAAATTCAAAATTTACTTTCATCTGAAAACAACACCTTGGACCACTGAGCAACAGTCCAGGTCTTTTTCTCCTTGGCCCAGGTAAGACGCATCTGGCGTTGTCTATTGGTCATGAGTGGCTTGACACAAGGAATGCGACACTTGTAGTCCATGTCCTGGATACGTCTGTGTGTGGTGTCTCTTGAAGAAATTACTCCAGCTGCAATCCACTCCTTGTGAATCTCCCCCAAATTTTTGAATGGCCTTTTTTTTAACTATCCTTTCAAGGCTGCAGTTTTCCTTCCATTCAACTTTCCATTAATTTGCTTGTATACAGCACTCTGTGAACAGCCAGCTTCGTTAGCAATGACCTTTTGTTGCTTACCCTCCTTGTTGAGTGCATCAATGACTGCCTTCTGGACATCTGTCAAGTCCGCAGTCTTCCCCATGATTGTGGAGCCTACTGAAACAGACTAAGGGACCTTCTTAAACGCATTGGAAGCTTTTTCAGGTGTTTTTTGTTAATTATTCTAATTTACTGAGATAATGACTTTTGTGTTTTCATTGGCTGTAAAAAACATTAACAGAAATAAACACTTGAAGTAGATCACTCTGTTTGTATTGAGTCTATATAATATATGAGTTTCAGTTTTTGTTTTGAAGAACTGAAATAAATTAACTTTTTGATGATATTCTAATTTAGTGAGAAGCACTTGTATATGCCTCAATGGGGCATGTTATGATAAAGCATTTAATCTTAATTATCCAGACATTTATTTTCAGTAGGTCAGGAGACATTGTCATATTGTCTGAATGTTGACACTTGAGTTGATGTTTGTTGTAAAATATTGTCTGTTATCTCTGGAGGACAGGGATGCATTGTCATCGAACAATGATGTTTGCTAATATACTGATTACATAATGTATCAGGCCAGCTAGTTAAACAGGGGATGACAAACTATAGGTAGATTGATTAAATACTCAAACAATGAGAGTTAAACTCATCCCACCTGCCCCCTGACCTGTGCATGATGACATGAACCACAGATGTGGATATAAAAAGGATCCCTATCTTTCTGAGAGAAAGACTCTTCAGAACAGCAGCTAGGACACATGGCTCCATCAAGAGGGACACAGATTTGACTCAACATGATGTCAGCTTAGGGGACCACGGCAACAGCTTGAAGAACACAGATTTGCTCCATTGACCATCACTGACCATACGGAGACATTTGGGGAAGCCAGGATTGTACCACTCTGGTCACCTGGTCACATGGATATATTTGGGGTAGCCAGGTTGGGACCCTCCGGTCACCTGGCACCCATGGAAAAACTCGGAGAAGCCAGGTTGGGACCATTCGGTCACCTGGCCATGTGCCTTAATCGATTGTCAGCTTCCTAAGCTTGTCATTACCTCCTCTTTGTGGGTGCCTGGCAAAAGCGGGTTGCCACTGGTGGGGGTAGTTGGCCCTGGAAGCTCCGGAGTCACAGCTGCTCTAATCCTGGAGAGTCAGCGGAAGTGTGAGACTTTGTAATTTTGCATCTTGTGTATTTGCTGGGACTGTTCTATATGTTATTGTCTGTTTGGTGGTTCAATAAATTATTGCCACACTGTTTTACCCACAGCCTATGTTGGCTGAGTAGTATAACCAACAGGAGACCCCAATGTCTTCACATGGCACTTTATACAAGGATAGGGCCCATTATAGCAGGATCGGGCACATTTATAACTGGATGGGGCACATATATGCCAGGATGAGTGACGTGTATATGAGATGGGGGACATGTATACCAGCATGGGGGACATGTATAACAGGATAGGGGACATGTTTACCAGGATTGGGAACATATATACCTGGATAAGGTACATTATACCACAGTGAGGGACACTACATCAGGATGGGGGACATTATACCTGGAAGTTAACCAGGATGGGGGACATTATACCAAGCAGGAGGCCAGGTTGGGAGACATTATCCCTGGAAGTGGCCCAGTATGGGGACATTATTACTGGAAGGGGCATCCTTTATTATATATCATCCTCTCTAGCTATGTATGGAGTGGTCCCTTATTATGTAGCGTCTTCTGTAATGTACAGTGCTGTCCCATTATTACATAGTAATGCCTTGTTATATATAGCAACATCCCCTACATAGCGAATTCTCATTATTTTTGTTATTCAAATCGCCCTCTCTTTATTACATAGAGTTCTCTCTTGTTAGATATAAAATAAAATGACTGCTGGTAGAACAGCATCTGACCAGAAGGTCAGTCCATCAGACTCCTCCATCAGAAAAGAAGCTTTACCATACTCCATCAGCAGTTATTTTAGTTTATATCTAACAAGAGAGGACACTATGTAATAAAGAACAGGGTGCTACAAATAACAAAAATAATGAGAATCTGATATGTAAGAAATGGTGCTGGACATAACAAGAGAGGGCAATGTGTAAAAGGGACAGCAATATACATAATGAGAGGAGACTATGTAACATATATATATATATATATATATATATATATATATATACAGTGCATTGTGAAAGTATTCAGTCATCAAAGCAAAAGGTGGCTACTTTGAAGAACCAAGAATATAAGACATATTTTCAGTTGTTTCACACATTTTTGTTAAGTATATAATTCCACATGTGTTAATTCATAGTTTTGATGCCTTCAGTGTGAATGTACAATTTTCAAAGTCATGAAAATACAGAAAAATCTTTAAATGAGAAGGTGTGTCCAAACTTTTGGTCTGTACTGTATACAGTTAGGTCCATATATATTTGGACAGAGACAACATTTTTCTAATTTTGGTTCTAGATATTACCACAATGAATTTTAAACAAAACAATTCAGATGCAGTTGAAGTTCAGACTTTCAGCTTTCATTTGAGGGTATCCACATTAAAATTGGATGAAGGGTTTAGGTTTCAGCTCCTTAACATGTGCCACCCTGTTTTTAAAGGGACCAAAAGTAATTGGACAGATTAAGTAATTGTAAATAAAATGTTCATTTCTAGTACTTGGTTGAAAACCCTTTGTTGGCAATGACTGCCTGAAGTGTTGAACTCATGGACATCACCAGATGCTGTGTTTCCTCCTTTTTGATGCTCTGCCAGGCCTTCACTGCGGTGGTTTTCAGTTGCTGTTTGTTTGTGGGCCTTTCTGTCTGAAGTTTAGTCTTTAACAAGTGAAATGCATGCTCAATTGGGTTGAGATCAGGTGACTGACTTGGCCATTCAAGAATATTCCACTTCTTTGCTTTAATAAACTCCTGGGTTGCTTTGGCTTTATGTTTTGGGTCATTGTCCATCTGTAAAATGAAACGATGACAAATCAGTTTGGCTGCATTTGGCTGGATCGGAGCACACAGTATGGCTCTGAATACATCAGAATTCATTCGGCTGCTTCTGTCCTGTGTCACATCATCAATAAACACTAGTGACCCAGTGCCACTGGCAGCCATGCATGCCCAAGCCATCACACTGCCTCCGCCGTGTTTTACAGATGATGTGGTATGCTTTGGATCATGAGCTGTAGCACACCTTCGCCATACTTTTCTCTTTCCATCATTCAGGTAGAGGTTGATCTTGGTTTCATCTGTCCAAAGAATGTTCTTCCAGAACTGTGCTGGCTTTTTTAGATGTTTTTTAGCAAAGTCCAGTCTTGCCATTTTATTCTTGATGCTTATGAGTGGCTTGCACCATGCAGTGAACTATCTGTATTTACTTTCATGCAGTCTTCTCTTTATGGTAGATTTGGATATTGATACGCCTACCTCCTGGAGAGTGTTGTTCACTTAGTTGGCTGTTGTGAAGGGGTTTCTCTTCACCATGGAGATGATTCTGTGATCATCCACCACTGTTGTCTTCTGTGTGCGCTCAGGTCTTTTTGCATTGATGAGTTCACCAGTGCTTTCTTTCTTTCTCAGGCTGTACCAAACTGTAGATTTTGCCACTCCTTGTAGCGTCGGCGTCCCTGCCTCCTGCTAGGCTGGGACGCTGTTCCCCTCACCTCTCCGCTCCGTGCCCGGCGTCTTCCTCCCGCTCTGCTGGCAGCGCGCGCTGCTTCCCAGCCACTGTGCTTAGGGTGCGCGCGCGCGTGCTCCCCCTCTCTTAAAGGGGCCGCGCGCGCCGTCCTAAGGAGTCCCCGGCCAATGGCCGGTGGACCTCACCATATATAAGGCACCTCCTCCAAAATGGAGGTGCCCGAGCAATGTTGTTGCATAGCCTATCACTCTGCTTCAGCCCTCAGATCCCGTTACCAGATACCTGCCAGTTACCTGCCAGATTCCTGCTTGATACCTGCCTGATACTTGTCTATCTACTTGCATTCCTGTGGTCCGACAGTCTGCCTACCAGCCCTGCCAGTCTGTCTATGGATCTGATTGTCCGCTCACTTGGGAGCGCTCATCTGCTACCTGCCTGCTAGCCTACCTGGAGGCTCTGCCGTCACGTGCTGTGACCACCTGCCTGTCCAGAGACTCTTACCCGCTCACCTGGGAGCATCCGCCTGCTACCTGCCTGCTAGCCTACCTGGAGGCTCTGCCGTCACGTGCTGTGACCACCTGCCTGTCCAGAGACTCTTACCCGCTCACCTGGGAGCGTCCGCCTGCTACCTGCCTGCTAGCCTACCTGGAGGCTCTGCCGTCACGTGCTGTGACCACCTGCCTGTCCAGAGACTCTTACCCGCTCACCTGGGAGCATCCGTCTGCTACCTGCCTGCTAGCCTACCTGGAGGCTCTGCCGTCACGTGCTGTGACCACCTGCCTGTCCAGAGACTCTTACCCGCTCACCTGGGAGCGTCCGCCTGCTACCTGCCTGCTAGCCTACCTGGAGTCTCTGCCGTCATGTGCTGTGATCACCTGCCTGTCCAGAGAATCTTACCTGCTCACCTGGGAGCGTCCGCCTGCTACCTGCCTGCTAGCCTACCTGGAGGCTCTGCCGTCACGTGCTGTGACCACCTGCCTGTCCAGAGACTCTTACCCGCTCACCTGGGAGCATCCGCCTGCTACCTGCCTGCTAGCCTACCTGGAGGCTCTGCCGTCACTTGCTGTGGCCACCTGCCTGTCCAGAGACTCTTGCCCGCTCACCTGGGAGCGCCCACCTGCTACCCGCCTGCTAGCCTATCTGGAGGCTTAGCCGTCACTTGCCGTGACCACCCGCCTGTCAAGAGACTGTCCCCGTCACTTGCCGTGACCTCCTGCCCTTCTACCCAGAGACTGTCCCCGTCACTTGCCGTGACCTCCTGCCCTTCTACCCAGAGACTGTCCCCGTCACTTGCCGTGACTACCTGCCCGCCTACCCTGGGAGCCACCCGCTTCCTTACAAGGACTGCCCCTTTGTATCGTTGCTCAGAGGTTCCACCTCCCAGACCCGTTACAGTTTGCTCGGGCCATGGAACCCGGTGGCACCCAAGCTCCCTCGCTCTCGGACTTGTGTCATGAACTTTCCCGTCAGAGGTCCCAACAGGAGTCCATCCTGAGTCCTCTGCGTAGTGTTAACTCCCGCCTGGACACATTGTCTACCTCTTCGGGAGCTGCCTCCACACGCACACTTACTACCCCGGCACCGCCGCAGCCCATCAGCACCATGGCATCTCTTCCCGGTCCCCGCCTCTCCGCTCCTCCTCGTTTTGGCGGACATCCCAGCCAGGCACGGGGCTTCATTAACCAGTGCACTCTGCACTTCGAACTGTTGGCACACCAGTTTTCCACCAACCGAGCCAAAGTAGCCTTCATCATGTCCCACCTCACGGGAGAGGCACTGGCTGGGCTAAATCCTCTATGGGAGAGAGGAGACCCCCTGGTGTCCAACCTGCCAGCCTTTCTCACGGCTTTCCGGAAAGTCTTCAACGAACCAGGACGGAAGACCTCATCCGCAACATCTCTGCTACGCCTCCGTCAAGGAAATCTCACCGTGGGCCAATATGCCATATGGTTCCGTACCCTTGCTTCGGAGCTGGCCTGGGATAACGACGCCCTGGTGTCTGTCTTTTGGGAGGGTCTGTCCGGCCGTATTAAATATGAACTCGCTGGTCGGGACATTCCTACCACTCTCGACGACTTAATAACTCTTGCCACCCGGATAGACATCCGGTTCCAGGAGCGCGCCAAAGAGGTCACCCGTGAGAGGAGGTTTCCACGTCTAGCCCCTACCTTCCAGAAGCCCGTCACTTCTCTCGTTACTCCCCAGGCGCACTCACCCGAGCCTATGCAGGTCGACCAGACCAAGATGGTCAAGACCCGTCAAGAGTTACGCCGAGCCTAGTGGAGCTGCTTCTACTGTGGCAGTAAGGAGCACCGGATCCGTTCCTGCCCGGAGAGGTCGGGAAACGCCCGTGTCTATGATCGCTCAGAGAGGTCATCCTAGAAAAGAGTAAACCCTCTCCATCTCTGTTGCTGTCGGTCTCTATCATCTGCGGGGAGAACTGTTATTTTGAACTAGCCCAACTTGACTCTGGAGCTGCCGGAAATCTCATTTCTCAGTCCCAGGTAGAGAAATACCGCTTTCCCACCAAACCTCTAGCTGTACCCTTATCTGTCGCTGCCGTAGATGGGGGCCTCTTACCACATCCCATCCAACTCATCACCGAATCCATAACCCTGCAGTTGGGAATGCTGCACTCAGAGAGCATCTTCTTTCATGTTCTGCCTGGACTCTCTCACGCCCTCTTGCTAGGCCTACCTTGGCTTCAGAAACATGCACCCGTGCTTGACTGGCAGACCGGAGAAGTCCTTCGCTGGGGACAGGACTGCCATAAGACTTGTTTAGTTCCCGTTCATCCTGTCCGTCCTTCTCCTACCCCAGCCAATCTACCTGGTCTTCCGGTTCCCTATTGGTCTTATGCGGACGTCTTTAATAAAAAGGAGGCAGAGACATTACCCCCTCATAGACCATACGACTGCCCAATCGACCTGATGCCCGGCGCTACTCCTCCCCGTGGGCGTATTTACCCTTTGTCCGCTGCTGAGACCCGGTCCATGTCTGAATATATTGAGGAGAATCTGGCCCGGGGATTTATCCGGAAATCGACCTCCCCGGCGGGAGCAGGCTTCTTCTTCGTCAAAAAGAAGGACGGCTCACTCCGTCCCTGTATAGACTATAGAGGCCTTAACCAGATCACAGTGAAGAATAAATACCCCCTTCCGCTCATTCCGGAATTATTTGACAGTCTGAGGGGTCTAGAATCTTCACCAAGCTGGACCTCCGTGGGGCGTATAACCTGGTCCCTATCCGTCAGGGGGATGAATGGAAGACGACATTCAACACCCGGGACGGCCACTATGAATACCTGGTAATGCCCTTCGGTCTCTGTAATGCTCCCGCCGTCTTTCAAGAGTTGGTCAATGACATCTTCTGGGACCTTCTCTACTCCTGCGTAGTGGTGTACCTGGACGACATCTTGGTCTTCTCCCCGGATCTTCTCACTCACCGGAGGGATGTTCGTCAGGTCCTGCTCAGGCTCAGGCAGAACCACCTCTACGCTAAATATGAGAAGTGCCTCTTTGAGCAGACCTCGCTTCCATTCTTGGGCTACATAATCTCTCAGACCGGCCAACGAATGGATCCTGAGAAGCTGTCTGCCATCCAGAAGTGGCCCCGACCAGAGGGGTTGAAGGCTATTCAGCGGTTCCTGGGCTTCGCCAACTACTACCGCCTCTTCATACCGCACTTCTCTTCCCGGACTGCCCCAATCTCTGCGCTCACCCATAAGGGCACTAATCCCAGAGAATGGCCGCCCGAAGCAGAGGAAGCCTTTCTTTCCTTAAAACAGGCTTTCACTTCCGCCCCGGTGCTGCATCATCCGGACGGCAACAAACAATTCTTCCTGGAGGTGGACGCCTCCTCCTCTGGAGCCGGAGCGGTACTTACCCAAAAGTCGTCTTCCGGAAGAATGGTAACTTGCGGCTTCTTCTCCAAACTCTTCTCCCCTCCTGAGCTCAATTATTCTATAGGAGACCGAGAATTATTGGCCATTAAGCTGGCACTGGAGGAATGGCGTTACCTGCTCGAGGGGGCTCTTCACCCAGTAATTATTTACACGGACCACAAGATCTTGGCTTACCTCCAGAGCGCCCAGAGACTTAACCCGCGCCAAGCCCGGGGGTCCTTGTTTTTTGCCCGCTTTGATTTCGTTCTTCATTTTCGCCCGGCAGACTAATACATCAAAGCTGACGCCTTTTCCCGATCCTTCCTGGCATCTGATCTAGGGGAGGAGCCTAAGCACATCATTGATCCCGCTAGAGTAATGCAGGTGGCCCCCGTGAATCTAAATCGTCTCCCTCCCGGTAAGACGTTCGTAACAGTACCTGATTGGAAGAAGATCCTACACTGGGGTCACTCGTCTAAGCTAGCTGGCCACGCCGGTCAGAAAAAGACCCTCCAGCTTATTACCCGGCATTACTGGTGGCCTACCCTGCACAAGGACGTAATAGACTTTGTTTCAGCCTGTGTGTCCTGCGCCCGCAACAAGGTTCCGAGACATCTGCCAGCCGGTCGCCTCCTTCCTCTTCCAGTACCTGCTGCCCCATGGCAGCATATAGCTATGGACTTTATAACGTATCTCCCTGTCTCTGCCAGTTGTACGGTCATTTGGGTGGTCGCTGACCGCTTTTCCAAGATGGCTCACTTCATTCCCCTGCCGGGCCTCCCGTCTGCACCCGAGCTGGCTAAAGACTTTATCTGCCACATCTTCCGTTTCCATGGCCTGCCCCTCCACATCATGTCGGATCGTGGGGTTCAGTTCACCTCACGCTTCTGGAGAGCCACATGTAAGCTGCTGGACGTCACCTTGGACTTCTCCTCCGCTTACCACCCACAGTCCAATGGTCAAGTGGAGCGGATCAATCAGATTCTGACCAGTTACCTCTGGCACTTCGTTAATGCCCACCATTCGGACTGGGTGGATCTCCTACCATGGGCCGGGTTCTCTTACAATCATCACGAGAGCGAATCTTCCTCCAAATCCCCGTTTTTTGTAGTCTTCGGTCAGCATCCTCGGATCCCATTTCCCGTCTCAACCTCAGTGGACAATCCGGCTGCGGAATCTCCCGTTAGCAAATTCTCCTCCATTTGGGAGAGTACCCGATCCGCACTCCTTCAGTCGTCCGAGCGGATGAAAAGACACGCTGACAAAAAACGCCTGGATCCTCCACAATTCTGTCCAGGAGATAAAGTCTGGCTCTCGTCCAAGTATGTCCGGCTCAAGATTCCTTCCTACAAGTTAGGGCCTCGGTTCATCGGCCCACTGGAAGTTATCAAACAAATCAACCCAGTGGCCTATAAATTGAAACTCCCGGCCAACTTGCGGATCCCTAACTCCTTCCATGTATCTCTACTCAAAACCAGTGGTACTTAGCTCTTTTGCCAAGTCTACAGGTATGCCTCCTGCTCCGGTTTCCGCTGAAAACGAGTTTGAGGTAGAGAACATTCTGGCCACCAAAAGGGTAAGAGGAAAGACCTTTTTTCTAGTGGATTGGAAGGGGTTTGGTCCTGAGGAGAGAACGTGGGAGCCCCGGGAGAACATCCATGCCCCTCTCATCCTTGATAAATTTCTGTCTGGCCTAAAAAAGGGGGGGCCTAAAGGGGGGGTACTGTAGCGTCGGCGTCCCTGCCTCCTGCTAGGCAGGGACGCTGTTCCCTTCACCTCTCCACTCCGTGCCCGGCGTCTTCCTCCCGCTCTGCTGGCAGCGCGCGCTGCTTCCCGGCCATTGTGCTTAGGGCGCGCGCGCTCCCCCTCTCTTAAAGGGGCCGCGCGCGCCGTCCTAAGGAGTCCCCGGCCAATGGCCGGAGGACCTCACTATATATAAGGCACCTCCTCCAAAATGGAGGTGCCCGAGCAATGTTGTTGCATAGCCTATCACTCTGCTTCAGCCCTCAGGTCCCGTTACCAGATACCTGCCAGTTACCTGCCAGATTCCTGCTTGATACCTGCCTGATACTTGTCTATCTACTTGCATTCCTGTGGTCCGACAGTCTGCCTACCAGCCCTGCCAGTCTGTCTATGGATCTGATTGCCCGCTCACCTGGGAGTGCTCATCTGCTACCTGCCTGCTAGCCTACCTGGAGGCTCTGCCGTCACGTGCTGTGACCACCTGCCTGTTCAGAGACTCTTACCTGCCTGTTAGCCTATCTGGAGGCTTAGCCGTCACTTGCCGTGACCACCCGCCTGTCAAGAGACTGTCCCCATCACTTGCCGTGACCTCCTGCCCTTCTACCCAGAGACTGTCCCCATTACTTGCCGTGACCTCCTGCCCTTCTACCAAGAGACTGTCCCCGTCACTTGCCGTGACTACCTGCCCGCCTACCCTGGGTGCCACCCGCTTCCTTACAAGGACTGCCCCTTTGTATCGTTGCTCAGAGGTTCCACCTCTCTGACCCGTTACACTCCTAATATTGTAGCAATTTCTCGGATGGGTTTTTTCTGTTTTTGCAGCATAAGGATGACTTGTTTCACCTGCATGGAGAGCTCCTTTGACCGCATGTTTACTTCACAGCAAAACCTTCCAAATGCAAGCACCACACCTCAAATCAACTCCAGGCCTTTTATCTGCTTAATTGAGAATGACATAACGAAGGGATTGCCCACACCTGTCCATGAAATAGCCTTGGAGTCAATTGTCCAATTACTTTTGGTCCCTTTAAAAACAGGGTGGCGCATGTTAAGGAGCTGAAACTCCTAAACCCTTCATCTAATTTTAATGTGGATACCCTTAAATGAAAGCTGAAAGTCTGAACTTCAACTGCATCTCAATTGTTTTGTTTAAAATTCATTGTGGTAATGTCTTGAACCAAAATTCGAAAAATGTTGTCTCTGTCCAAATATACATGGACCTAACTGTATATATATATATATATATATATACTGTATATATATATATATATATATATATATAGTGACAAAGTCACTGGCAGAGTGCTGGAGGGGAGATATGTTTCACTGAGGCTTTTAGCTTTAGTAATGTGAAAGTCTTCTCCTGCATAGTAGGTGCAGAGAGGATTAAAAAGCCATATTTAGAAGGGCATGTTTTACTGGTGAATGGCCATAGTGCGGGCAGGAGGCCATTCACCATGTCGCCACCCCAGGGTGTGGTCTGGGCTTTAAATAGCCAGCCTTGTGACTCAGGTGTGGGTCAGTATCTGGACAGGCTTGCTCCAGAGTGGAGCTTGCATGTGTTGAGCTGAACAATGTGTGTTTAACCCTGAGTGACCGGACTACGGCCGATCTACGGACTGTGCTGCATTTTTTTATTTTGTTTTGCCATTATGCCGAATCTGCTGTGTTTATTTTGCGAACTCTAGGTTGGTTTATGACATTTTAATAAACCAACCTGAAACTTAAAGAGACCGTGTACCGTGTCTTCCTCCGTGTACAGCTGAGCAAGCCACTTTCCCACAATATATATATATGTATATATATATATATATATACAGCATATATATATATATATATATATATATATATAGTGGGAAAGTGGCTATAAATATATATATATACACGCATGTATATATAGGTATAGCTTGGTTGCCCCAACACATTTTTTGCACAGGGCCCCCAAGCTGTCAGTGTATGCCCCTGCAGCAGTCTCATGTGTCCTATATGATTGATTTATATGCAGCAGGCTCAGTGTCTCCTATGTGATGTACATACAGCAGTCTCATGTCTCCTGTCATGACACAGAAATCTTAGTGTATCCTATATGATGTATACAGCAGAGTCTCAGTGTATCCTATGTGATGGACACTGTGTGCACAATTATTTGGCAACTTCTATTTTTGATGACTAATTATACCATTGATCAACTATAGTGCTATTGGTCAAACTAAATAGTAAATAAACCTGAATATTTGAGAAAGAAAAAGTGAGGTTTTGTCTTTGTTAGAATATTTATGTGTGCATAATTATTGGCCAACTATTGGTGTACAGAATTATTATGTGACTTAATGAAAACTTAAATTTTCCCATCTCATTTGTTTATTGTCATCTGCATTTTGAGTCCATCTTCAACCTAACATGGTCCAACTAGCACTTCTTTAATAATACCAGCAGATAGCAGTACCCCACCTCCACCTTATTGGCGTCTTAGTGAAGTGGAGGTCTGTGCCGCTACAGATCCAGGCACTGTTTTATACATCTGCTCAGTCAAAAGTCAGAGTCATTTGCATTTCATCAGTTTATAAAACTTTTGAAAAAATTTGTCTTCACATATTAAAAAATATCTTGACATTTCAACTTATGTGTCTTGTTAAGTGGTGATTGGGTTTCAGCCTTCTTTACACTGGCCAAATCTTTGAGCACTGAACACCTTGTACTTATGTTCTTTTCTGGAGTATGACAGCACTGAAGGATAATGAGTTCTTGGTCTCTTCATGTTTGATTCCTCTCAATCTTTGGCAGTTTATGTGCGTTTTTTTTGGCAAAACGTTTTTGCGACCCTATTGACTATTCGCAACAAAACTTTTGATAGTTCTGTGATCACTCCGCGATATCATAGCAATTTCAAGAGTGCTGTATCCGTATGTAAGATCTTTAACAGGTTTTGCCTTTTCTGAGTCATCCATATTTGACAATGCTATTAACCTGCAGATTTATGGTTAATCTGAAGCATAATTGCCAGAGGTTAATACCCAGTCACGATTCTGAAAGGGCAGCACCCAGGAAAAAAATAACTTTATTTCTCCCTGGAGCTGCTGACTTTCTGTCATGCAGGCGTGCAACTGTGACTTCAGTCATAATATATATTGTGAGCAGCAGCTACAGTATATGCACACCCTCATAATTTGACTAACAGCTGACTCTACTTCAGACTAATTTTATCCTATGACAGAGCCATATTTACCATTAGGCACTGGAGGGTAGGTGCCTAGGGCGACACATTGAAAGGGGCAATGCCACCAAGTGGTGAATTTTTGTTTTTTAAACTCCTCTCTGTCTCCCTCCAGACTTGTAAGTAGTTATGGTGTTTTTCTGGTGGGGGTGGATTTGTGTGTTTATGTGTGCTTTCTTGATTAGTTGAGGTCAGACAGAATGCGCTGCATAGTGAGGCAGTGATAAAAAGAAAGCTGAGCGCTGAAAGATTACATGTACACAGTGCATAAGGAAGACTAAAGGCAGCACTGAGGAGGAGGAAGCTCTGAGCCTGCAGTTATCCCCTGATGTTCCATGAGATCATCCTGCATCAGTACAGTTTAAGTACAGCCTTTATGCACTAACAATGCTTGCTGTGCTCCTGTTGTGTGAAGGAGAGGGCAGCAGGCTCAGAACTCGCAACATCATTCCTCATGGGAGGCAGAGGGGAATGTTTCACACAAGGGCTGGAGCTCTGATGTAGATGTATTGCTTCTTTCCTCATGTTCATGATATTATTCCCCCTCCTTGTGTTCTTCAGACAGGACAGGGATCTGGTTTCTAAAATTCTGACATGGTGTAATCCCTGACCTATGTCTGGACCTGATTGAGGGGGAGGGAGGAGGAGTTAATGGATGTTCAGGTCTGTGACACTACCTTGGAGAAAACTTGCCACTCAGCTAGGCTAGTATTTGCGACTAGGCATCAGAGTTCCGGTATCTAGGGCGCCGGGTTGCAGAAGGTCAAAATAAGAAAAAAATTATATATAAATATATATCTATATTTTAAAATCCCTCTTTAGACTCTCTAAGGGAGGAGCTCTGTATGGAGAAAACATGGGGAGAGCTCTGTATGGAGAATATATGGAGGAGCTCTGTATGGAGAACATGGGGGGAGCTCAGTATGGAGAACATGGAGAGAGCTCTGTATGGAGAACATGGGGGAGCTCTGTATGGAGAACATGGGGGGAGCTCTGTATGGAGAATATATGGGGGATCTTTGTATGGAGAACATGAGGGTCAGCTCTGTATAGAGAACACATGGGAAATACTCTGTATGGAGAACATATGGGAGGGAGCTCTATATGGAGAACATATGAGGGGAAGTTCTGTATGGAGAACATATGGGGGAGATCTGTATGGAGACCAAATGGGGGAACTCTGTATGGAGAACATATGGGGTAGCTTTGTATGGAGGACATGGGGGAGCTCTGTATGGAGAATTGAGAGGACTGTGTGGTGTATTTTGTTTGTGGGGGTGCTGTAACTGTCACAAGGGCAGACAGTGTGGTGTGGAATTTTTTATAGGAGAGAATAGTGTGGAGACTGTGTAACATAAGTGAGACAGTGTTGAGTAATTTTTTGTGCAGGGAGCACAGTGTGGGGTAATTATTATATTTTTAGGGGCACAGCATAGGGGGCATATAGGGGCACAGCATAGAGCATATATTGGGGCACAGGATAGGGTGTATATAGGGGCACAGCATAGGACTTATTTAGGGCACAGCGTGGGTGGCTATTTTTATCCAGGAACATTATAATGACACTGTTATTTTTAAGGTCACCGTGTCGGAATGTGCTGCAGAAGACCAGAGAAGATAGAAGCCTGCAGAGACAAGCTGTGGATGGGAAAATCATCATGGAGTAAGGTACTTAGATCTAAGGTGCATATATATTGGTCAGTTGCAGCCTTTGAAAAACCGCTGAGCTGCTATATGAAGTCGATCGACAGTCACTTAATAGCCTTTTTAGACAGGATGTGGGCTCACTTTCATGTGCACAGAACGATCATTAACATAATTGTCCTGTGCACATAATAAAGCATTGTTCTACACAGGATAATGTGTTGCTCAGAACGATGATATATATAAGGAGACTTTCTCCCCCAAAATTCCAATTATTCTCTATACACATTCATATAGGGGACATAGTCAGGCATATACAGTTTTAACTTAACTTAATTTTTATATGCAAATGAGGGTGCTCTGGGCACCATTGGCATGGCCTATGCCTTGGTGCTCTGTTACACCCTCTTATTTGCATATTAAAGCCATTCCATTGTTATAATTGACAGAGGTCTTTGGTGAGAGTAAGTGCTGTCTAAAATAAATTTGCATTTCTTTGCCTGTGCCCTGTCACTACAGGAGCACGGTACTGCTCCAAGTGTCAGTGTGAACTGGCACACAGTGTGACTGCAGGAGTGTTCTGATGTGTGGTTGCTGTCTCCTTTAGGCTGCGGACTCCATGAGGAGGAAGTTCGTTGAGGTGAGCAGACAGCACATCACAATGCCTTGTCTTCCTCTTCACTGAAGTTGCTCACTCACTACTTCCAGATGCAAAGAGTGGCAGTCGCAGACAGACAAGATCCAGGCATCACAACGCGCCCACAGCCACATTATGTGCACACCCACACTGACACTTGGAATGTGCTGCTGTGCTCTTCCAGTGTCAGTGTGCAACCGCAGACAGGTGAACTGATGTTGAACTGTGCTCGCTCTTACCAATGGATAACTATCAAGACAAGGGACTGACTTTAAAGGGAACCGGTCACCAGGTTTTCCTTATATAAAGTACGTCCAGCACCTATAAGCCCTTTGTTACAGCATTCTGGTATGCTGTCTGTATGTCCACAATCCCCTATGCAAGGCATAAAATTAGCTTTTATTATACCCACAGACAGCACGGTCCAGTCTGATGGGTGTCTCTGGTTTTGATCCGGCATCTCCTCTCTCCTTACAATTGTTGTCCTCCTTTCCTGCTTCATGTGGATGAAGTGTCCTACATCATCCACAAGGTGTCCCCTATTGCATTCCTGTGCAGGCGCACTTTTCTCTGCCATGCCGAGGGCAGAGCAAAGTTCGGTAGTGCGCATGCGCCAGCTTTACCTACGTGTCATCAATGCTCTTTTGCCTTTCTTGGCTTAAGCACACTATAGTACTTTCCTCTGCTCTCGGCAGGGCAGAAAAAAGTGTGCCTGTGCAGGAGTGCGATCAGGGGAGATCGTGATGTTGACATTGGGCGCATCATCCACTTGAAGCAGGGAAGGAGGACGATGACTGTAAGAAGAGAGGAGACACCGGATCAAGACCAGAGATGCCCATCGGACCAGACCACGCCATCTGTGGTTATAATAAAAGTTGTTTTTTGTTGTGCATTGCATAGGGGATTGGGGACATACAGACAGCATACCAGAATTCTATAACAGAGGGTTTATAGGTGCTGGCCTTACTTTATATGGGGAAAACTGAGTGACAGGTTCCCTTCCATTTTCAGATGCTGGATCATAAAGGTGTGATGCGCCCCCTGGTGCCGTAAGGTACTCGGTAGCTGGGCCAGTCAGTGTTGAGGATGTCATGGTGGCAGTGACCCAGTCCGTGGCCCCGGGCAGTAAAATAATTAAAGGAAAAGTAAAAGGGGAATAAAGTTTTTAGAGATAATGTTCGTGATGCCGCCTGTGGTATGCGGCTGTATGGGGCCACCGCTGCAGTGCAGATCCACTGGAGCTGATGGTGACGCAGCAGAGTTGGTTCAGCTCTCCACAGGCAGAGCTAAGTTCCAGGGCAGGATATAGAGATTTATGATGTAGATGTTGTTGGTGCGGTGTAGTGCAGGGCTGGTGATGGCGCAGCAATTATTCAAGGACACAGTGGGGCGCAGTCTTCAGGTTTTAATCACAGTGGTTCAAGACTCCAGGTGACAGTTACCGGTGTGTAACCACCTACATCGTCCTGTGTCCTCCGGGGTAGGGATCCAGCAATCTCTCCGGTATCTCAGGAGCACTTAAACGGGACCCCGTTCTATGTATCTTTCCTGGTCGTCTCACTGCGCTGGCTCTCACCCTCTTGCCCTGTGCATCACAATCAGTGTCCCAAGCCAGTGGCCTCGGGCCTTGTCGGGCGACGTGCAGTCCCTTGGACCCTATGTGGCCACCTTTTCAGCAATGTAATTGTGGCTGTTGGCTGCAACACCTTGAAAATGCGGCAGCTTCCGGTTGGCTAGCTGAGCCTGGTTGTTTTCCACTAATCTGGGGCCGTTCCCTTTCTGGGGTCTGATCCCTCCACGTCAGTGTGAATTTGGGTGCACGGGTGGCTTCCTGCACTCACTGTGCCCCTGGGAACCCTTCTGTCTTTGGAGACTTTCTCTCTGCTCCTGTTTTCTCTCACTCTCCTCCTGGGTCTCTCTTTCTAGGCCCGACTCCTCTCTCTCCACTAAAATTATGCTCTAAGCACTGGAGCCAGAAGCATGGACCCCTCTGCACTGCTCTCCTGAGCTGGACTGGACCCATCTAGATGTTTCTATCTCTCTTTTACACCCTTTCTGTCTGTGCTCCACTGACATACTTCCTCCACTCACACCCACTACATGGTTCCCCCTCTCTTGGTTCCCCCCTTTCCTGCCAGGGACAGGGCTCAGCAGTGGATAAGTGCATCTTGCCCCTCCTTCTAATCTGGAGTGGTGTAGTGTTGGATGTGGATGTGTGGGTCCTGGGTAGTACTCCGTCCTTACCTGAGAGTGGGTTACCACACCTCTGGGTGAGATGCAGTACCTCTGTGGCAACTGGACGCGCAGGGGCACCACATTCCTCCCCCATTAAACACAGCACATCCCCGGGCTGGAACAGAGTAAAACACAGGTGTTTTTAGACATACAAAATTTTTAGATGCATCACATAAAAGAACAATCGCAACTTTTTCTTCCCTTTATGGGAGGCACTTTTTCTTAAACGTTTCAGGTTACTATATAAAACTTCTCTAAATAACATTTTTCTTCACACATATAAAACATTTTTCAGCAGGCGACAGTGAGATCCATAACCAGGTGTCCATCTCACTGAGGAAGGTGCAAAGTGGGGGGGACCCGTCCACAACAAACCCCCAAAGTAGGCCCTGGGCATGGCTGCAGGGCATAACTGATCCAATTGTTGGACCACGTCTTCGGCCATGTCAAACGGGTTTTTGTTCAGTGGTCTTGATAAAACCAACAAGAAGCACCTTAAGAAGTGCTAACTTTTTACAATTTAAGTTTTCAGGTTAATCACTGTCCTTAACCACAATGTGTTTTTTACTTAACCGGTAACTATAAAAACTGGTTTTTTTTTGTTTTTTTTTAAACACATTTTCTTTTTTCACACAATACTGACACTAATACCCATCCAGGTAACTACAGTCATGGCCAAAAGTTTTGACAATGACACCAAAATTATATTTTCACATGATCTGCTGGCCTCTGGTTTTTATTAGTGTTTGTCTGATGTTTATATCACATACAGAAATATAATTGCAATCATATTATGAGTACCAATAGGTTATATTGACAGTTAGAATGAGTTAATGCAGCAAGTCAATATTTGCAGTGTTGCCCCTTCTTCTTCAAGACCTCTGTAATTCTCCCTGGCATGCTCTCAATCAACTTTTGGACCAAATCCTGACTGATAGCAGTCCATTCTTGCATAATCAATGCTTGCATTTTGCCAGAATTTGTTGGTTTTTGCTTGTCCTCCCGTCTCTTGATGATTGACCACAAGTTCTCAATGGGATTAAGATCTGGGGAGTTTCCAGGCCATGGACCCCAAATCTCTATGTTTTGTTCCATGAGCCATTTAGTTATCACCTTTGCTTTATGGCAAGGTGCTCCATCAAGCTGGAAAAGGCATTGTTGGGCGCCAAACTGCTCTTGGACGGTTGGGAGAAGTTGCTCTTGGAGGACATTCTGGTACCATTCTTTATTCATGGCTGTGTTTTTAGGCAAGACTGTGAGTGAGCCGATTCCCTTGGCTGAGAAGCAACCCCACACATGAATGGTTTCAGGATGCTTTACAGTTGGCATGAGACAAGACTGGTGGTAGCGCTCACCTCTTCTTCTCCGAATAAGCTGTTTTCCAGATGTCCCAAACAATCGAAAAGGGGATTCATCGGAGAAAATGACTTTGCCCCAGTCCTCAGCAGTCCACTCCCTGTACCTTTTGCAGAATATCAGTCGGTCCCTGATGTTTTTTCTGGAGAGAAGTGGCTTCTTTGCTGCCCTCCTTGAAACCAGCCCTTGCTCAAAGAGTCTCCGCCTCACAGTGCGTGCAGAAGCACTCACACCAGCCTGCTGCCATTCCTGAGCAAGCTCGGCACTGCTGGTAGTCCGATCCCGCAGCTGAAACAGTTTTAAGATACGGTCCTGGCGCTTGCTGGTCTTTCTTGGGCGCCCTGGAGCCTTTTTGACAACAATGGAAGCTCTCTCCTTGAAGTTCTTGATGATGCGATAGATTGTTGATTGAGGTGCAATCTTTGTAGCTGCGATACTCTTCCCTGTTAGGCCATTTTTGTGCAGTGCAATGATGGCTGCACGTGTTTCTTTAGAGATAACCATGGTTAACTGAAGAGAAACAATGATACCAAGAACCAGCCTCCTTTTAAAGTGTCCAGTGATGTCATTCTTACTTAATCATGACTGATTGATCGCCAGCCCTGTCCTCATCAACACCCACACCTGTGTTAATGGATCAATCACTAAAACGATGTTAGCTGCTCCTTTTAAGGCAGGACTGCAATGATGTTGAAATGTGTTTTGGGGGTTAAAGTTCATTTTCTGGGCAAATATTGACTTTGCAAGTACAGTAATTGCTGTTAAGCTGATCACTCTTTGACATTCAGGAGTATATGCAAATTGCCATTACAAAAAATGAAGCAGTAAACTTTGAAAAAATTACTATTTGTCTCATTCTCAATACTTTTGGCCATGACTGTATATACACATTTTTTTTTTCTGATAGTTACTTAGTTCAGTTCACTGGTGGTGCTCCCTCTGGGGAAACATTTGTGCACCACTGGATGGCCCAGCCGGGTCATCAGCCTCCGATGGCAGGGGTGCGTTCTCCTCCACTTCCACCCTCCTGACATTTAAGGTGTACCACCCCCATTCTCCATGGTGACAGGTGTAGGTGACTCTGTCTCCGGGGTACTTAACTGCAGACGGAGCAGAAGCAGCTTGTGGGTGGCCAGGGTCAGCGACACCAGAAGTCATGGGCATGTCCTCCGCGCTCGCTTTCTGCACATCAAACGCGTACCACCCCCTCTCTCCATAGTATTGTGGTAACCAGGCCGATCATGGGTTGCATGGCATAGACAGTGGCATTATGGGGGCTGTGGTAGCACCCACTGTTGGAGCTTCTCCTAAGGTGGGCATCTTTCTTCCCCCCTAGTTCACCCTTTCCGGGGTAGGACTCACTGCTCCGGATGCTTATGTCGTTGCTCCTTGCACAGCAGGTCACCGAGACTGCTCTGCTGGTCACTGTACAGCTGCACTCTTGCTGCACAGCTTCTCACACTTGTGTTGTATTCACAGAGCTGCAGCAGCTGGGATCGTCGGATGAGTGGATTGATTACACAGCACAGGGCTGCAGCAGATGGATTGATGGGATCACACAGCACAGGGCTGCAGGAGATTAATAGATGGGATCACACAGCACAGGGCTGCAGCAGATGGATGGATGGGATTACACAGCACAGGGCTGCAGCAGATGGATAGATGGTATCACACAGCATAGGGCTGCAGCAGATGGATAGATGGGATCACACAGCACAGGGCTGCAGAAGATGGATAGATGGGATCACACAGCCCTCTGCAAGTGGGAGGCGACAATCACCCCCCTCAGTCTGATTCAAAGGGAAGGCTGGCAAATTGCAGCCTGAGTGACAGACAACTCTGGCACAGTCTATGCAAGTGGGAGGGGCCTATATTGGCACTGTTTCTGAGGCTCCGCCCACGATGGGACACCCCACATATCATTTACTTCGTATGTGCTACAGTAATGGCTGCGGTTTATACAGTTATCCACAGTCTTTGTGGCGCACAGAACCCGTTGCAACGGGTCTGTTCATCCTGTTCGTGATGCCAAGTTGACGCACCCCCTGGGGCCGTGGGGTACTTGGTAGCCAGGCCAGTCGGTGCTGGGGATGTCACAGTGGCAGTGACCCGGTCCGTGACCCCGGGCGGTCAAATAATTAAAGGAAAAGTAAAAGGGGAATAATGTTTTTAGAGATAATGTTCGTGATGCCACCTGTGGTATGCGGCTATATGGTCCTGCCGCTGTGGTGCAGATCCACTGGAGTTGATGGTGACACAGCAGAGTTGGTTCAGCTCTCCAAAGGCAGAGCTAAGCTCCAGGGCAGGATATAGAGATTTTATGAGGTAGATGTTGTTGGTGCAGTGTAGTGCAGGGCTGGTGATGGTGCAGCAATTATTCAAAGACACAGTGAGATGCAGTCTTCAGGTTTTACTCACAGTCGTCTCATTGTGCTGGCTCTCACCCTCCTGCCCTGCGCCTCACAATCAGTGTCCCAAGCCAGTGACCTTGTGCCTTGTCGGGCGACGTGCAGTCCCCTGGACCCTATGTTGCCACCTTTTCAGAAATGTAATTGTGGATGTTGGCTGCAACATCTTGAAAATGAAGCAGCCTCCGGTTGGCTAGCTGAGCCTGGTTGTTTTCCACTAGTCTGGGGCCGGTCCCCTTCTGTGGTCTGATCGCTCCACGTCAGTGTGAAATTCGGTGCACGGGTGGCTTCCTGCACTCACCGTGCCCCTGGGATCCTTTCTGTCTCTGGAGCCTTTCTCTCTGCTCCCGTCTTCTCTCACTCTCCTCCTGGGCCTCTTTTTCTAGGCCCGACTCCTCTCTCTCCACTAAACTCCTGCTCCAAGTACTGGAGCCAGAAGCATGGACCCCTCTGCACTGCTCTCCTGAGCAGGACTGGACCCTTCTAGATGTTTCTATCTCTCTTTTACATCCTTTCTGTCTGTGCTCCACTGAGCTACTTCCTCCACCCACACCCACTACATGGTTCCCCCTCTCTTGGTTCTCCCCCTTCCAGCCAGGGACAGGGCTCAGCAGTGGATAAGTGCATCTTGCCACTCCTTCTAGTCTGGAGTGGTGTAGTGTTGGATGTGGGTGTGTGGGTCCCGGGTAGTACTCCGTCCTTACCTGAGAGTGGGGTACCACACCTCTGGGTGAGATGCAGTACATCTGTGGCAACTTGACCCACAGGAGCACCAAGGATTAGGCCATGCCAAGGGTGCACAGAGGTGTCTTCATGTGCATATTAAATAAATGTCACTTATTCAACAAATATTACGCAAAACTGTATAAAGTGGGTATGGAAAGTGTTCAGACCCCTTTAAATTTTTCACTCTTTGTTTCATTGCAGCCATTTGGTAAATTCAAAAAAGTTCATTTTTTTATTCTTTAATGTACACTCTGCACCCCATCTTGACTGAAAAAAACAGAAATGTAGAAATTTTTGCAAATTTATTAAAAAAGAAAAACTGAAATGTCACATAGTCATAAGTCTTCCGACCCTTTGCTCAGTATTGAGTATAAGCAACCTTTTGATCTAGCACAGCCATGAGTCTTCTTAGGAAAGATGCCACAAGTTTTTCACACCTGAATTTGGGGATCCTCTGCCATTCTTCCTTGCATATCCTCTCCAGTTCCGTCAGGTTGGATGGTGAACGTTGGTGGACAGCCATTTTCAGGTCTCTGCAGAGATGCTCAATTGGATTTAGGTCAGGGCTCTGGCTGTGCCAATCAAGAATGGTCACAGAGTTATTCTGAAGCCACTCCCTTGTTATTTTAGCTGTGTGCTTAGGGTCATTGTCTTGTTGGAAGGTGAACCTTCAGCCAAGTCTGAGGTCCAGAGCACTCTGGAAGAGGTTATCATCTAGGATATCTCTGTACTTGGCTGCATTCATGTTTCCTTCAATTGCAACCAGTCATCCTGTCCCTACAGCTGAAAAACACCCCCATAGCATGATGCTACCACCACCATGTTTCACTGTTGGGATTGTATTGGGCAGGTGATGAGCAGTACCTGGTTTTCTCCACACATACCACTTAGAATTATCACCAAAAAGTTCTATCTTCATCTCATCAGATCAGAGAATCTTATTTCTCATTGTCTGGGAGTCCTTCATGTGTTTTTGAGCAAACTCTATGCTGGCTTTCATATGTCTTGCACTGAGGAGAGGCTTCTGTTGGGCCACTCTGCCATAAAGGCCCGACTGGTGAAGGGCTGCAGTGATAGTTGACTTTGTAGAACTTTCTCCCATCTTCCTACTGCATCTCTGAAGCTCAGCCACAGTGATCTTGGGGTTCTTCTTAACCTCTCTCACCAAGGCTCTTCTCCCACGATTGCTAAGTTTGGCTGGATGGCCAGGTCTAGGAAGACTTCTGGTGGTCCCAAGCTTCTTCCATTTAAGGATTGGAGGCCACTGTGCTCTTAGGAACATTGAGTACTTCAGAAATTCTTTTGTAACCTTGGCCTGATATGTGCCTTGCCACAATTCTGACTCTGAGCTCCTTGGGCAGTTTCTTTGAGCTCATGATTCTCATTTGGTCTGACATGCACTGTGAGCTGTGAGGTCTTAAATAGACATGTGTGTGCCTTTCCAAATCAAGTTCTATCAATTTAATTAAACACAGCTGGACTCCAATGAAGGAGTAGAACCATCTCAAGGAGGATCACAAGGAAATGGACAGCATGTGACTTAAATATGAGTGTCTGAGCAAAGGGTCTCAATACTTATTGTTACGGATCCGGGTGGTGGAAACTCTGTGCTGCGGTGCAAGGAGGGACCAGAGGGGCGTAACTAGGTGTAACATACCTGGCGGCGTCCTTGCATAGTGGTCCATCTCCCACTGTGCAGGAGCGCGCACTTGATCTCCTGTCCAGAATGTCTCTCTGGCTTCCCTCCATGCTGTCTGTTTGTGTCTGTCTCTGCTGCTTAAGGGCGGCGCCCGATCACTTCCTGTCTTTTGTACCTGCTGTGGGTCACACCCCTTGTGCGTCCTCAGCCTATTGCTGTCTGTCACTTGGTATATAGCTCAGCAGCTCCCTTCTATCCCTGCCTGAGCATAAGTGTTTCTTTCAGTGTGTGCTTGCACTCTGAAGGTGCCAGGTCCGTTCCTGTTTCCCTGTCCGCCTTTCCTGGAGGCTGTATTTCCAGGCCTGTCTGAACTGTGTCCTGTATGTCTCCTGCTTTACGGTATTAGTTCCCGTGTCTGAACTAAGTCCTGTATTTCTCCTGCCTTGCGGTGTCAGCTCCCGTGTCTGAACTGTGTCCTATATGTCTCCTGCTTTTCGGTATTAGTTCCCGTGTCTGAACTAAGTCCTGTATTTCTCCTGCCTTGCGGTGTCAGCTCCCGTGTCTGAACTGTGTCCTGTATGTCTCCTGCTTTGCGGTATTAGTTCCCGTGTCAGAACTGAGTCCTTTCTGTGTATCTTGTCTGTCCTGTCTGAACACGCTCCTAGCCTGTTCCTCCCGCCTTCTAGGGGCCGATTACCTAGACCCGCTCCTGTATCTTGTCTGTCCTGTCTGAACACGCTCCTTGCCTGTTCGTTCCGCCTCTCTGGGGGCAGTATTCCCAGACCCGCTCCTGTATTCCGCTGCAGTGTCGGTCTCCTCTGTACACTCAGTTCCAGTCTGAACTCTCTCCTATCCTTTACCTGTTTTTCCTCTATGTCCGTTCCCTTCCTTTTTCTGCAGAGTCTGAACTCGTACCTAACTCCTGCCTGTTGTCTCTGTACTCCCGTTTGTGAGTTTGTGGTCCACTCGCTACTTCACTGCAAGTACCCTGTGGGTGTCTGGCTCTGTCTTTCCCTTCCTGTCTGTTCCGTGTGAACAGAGTCCTGTCCTGCCCTGCTTCTGCCCGCTGCTCCTGCAGTCCTGTCCTGCCCTGCTTCTGCCCGCTGCTCCGGCAGTCCTGTCCTGCCCTGCCTGTACCCTATCCTGCCTGTATTGTTCCTGAGTCCCAGTGTGTACTGGGCCCTATCCTGCCTGTATTGTTCCTGAGTCCCGGTGTGTACTGGGTTCTATCCCGCCTGTGTTCCTACCTGCTAGTGCCTCCCCGTCTGCACTCTAGCTGTGCTTGCCTTTACCCCCCTGCCTGCATACCCGCCTGCCTGCATTCCAGTCGTGCCTGCCTATACCCTCCAGTCTGTGTGCCAGCCTACCAGCCTGTTCCTGTATTCCCCTGTGTGGGTCAACAGCCGTGTCCGGGGTCTGTCCTGGAGTAGCACCTGGTCCCTCTGCTCGGTTCCTCCTTGGTGCACTGGCGTCGTATGCCGTCGTGCGACCCTGGTCGGATCGGGTGAATACTTAGTCACGCCCCTCCAGGCATACACTCTCCGGCACGGTCCAGTGGAATCACTACCAATCACACGCACACGCCGCTTAGCCCGGGCGTGTGCATAACAGCATGCTCAGGCCATGGTTCCCGTTGAGCCCCACGGCCTTCACTCTTTGAGAAGTTTTTTCCAGCGAATATATGCATTAAAATAAATAAATAAATTTTTTTTCCCTTAGCTGAGTTCCAGGCGAATTACGCACCGTCCAGATGGATCTATCAGCTCTCGTTCCTGCGGATCCGCCACGTTACTATGGGGATCCAAGACAGTGTCGTGCATTTGTGGAGCAATGCATGCTACACTTTAAGGCCTACCCTCTTTATTTTCCTTCCGATTGGGCTAAAGTGGCCTTTATGATGTCTTACCTGGCGGGGGATGCCTTGGAATGGATCAACCCCCTATATGAGACACAGGATCCGATCCTCCGGGACCTAATGGCCTTCCTGGTGGCCTTTCTAATGGTCTTCGATGATCCTAACCCGGAGGCTCCTGCTGAAGCTTCACTTCCCAATATCCCGGAGCAGCCCCAATGGGTAATGTGTGTGGGTAGCGTAATAGTTCTCCAGCCCAATGAGACTACTGCCCGCCCAGAATCCTCACAGGGTGACTACGCTTTCCGGAATACTTCTCCCAACCTCAAGAGGCAGTCCAGACGTGCTAGACTTAGAGGCAAGCAGTCACGCCTGGGTCTGTCCTCCCTGAGACCTCCTGAACCCTTCGGGGTGCTACCTGGTAACGAAAGGACAGAGACTCTCCTATACTCTGTACCTGATACCTCGCTCGCTTCGTCCAGTGAGTCCAACCTAGTGTACTCCGAAGCAGAGGTTACTCCCGAGTCTCTACACCCCTCCGACCAGGCGGAGGACCTCCAGTTGTGTTCAGAACCCTTCGGGGTGCCACCTGGTGGTGAATGGACAGAGACTTTCCTATACTCGGTACCCGATACCTCGCCTGCTTCCTCCAGTGAGTCCGACCTAGTGTTCTCCGAAGCAGAAGTTACTCCCGAGTCTCTACACCCCTCCGACCAGGCGGAGGACCTCCAGTTGTGTTTAGAACCCTTCGGGGTGCCACCTGGTGGTGAATGGACAGAGACTTTCCTATTTCCTGTACCTGATACCTCGCCTGCTTCCTCCAGTGAGTCCGACCTAGTGTTCTCCGAAGCAGAAGTTACTCCCGAGTCTCTACACCCCTCCGACCAGGCGGAGGACCTCCAGTTGTGTTTAGAACCCTTCGGGGTGCCACCTGGTGGTGAATGGACAGAGACTTTCCTATTTCCTGTACCTGATACCTCGCCGGCTTCCTCCAGTGAGTCCGACCTAGTGTACTCTGAAGCAGATGTTTTCTCTGAGCCTCTGTACTCTTCTGACCCGGCGGAGGACCTCCAGTTGTTTCCTGAATCCTCCGGGATACCACCAGATAACAAAGAGACAGTGACTTTTCCTCATTATGTACCTGATAACCCGTCTATTTTTTCCTGTGAGCTTGACAAGATGTACCTCGAAGCAGAGATTACCCTCAAGTCTCTGTCCCCCTCCAACCCAGTGAACGACTGGTCCTCGAATTCCCTGCGGAAGATTCTGGCAGGCCTGAAGAAGAGGGGGCGTAAGGGGGGAGGTACTGTAACATACCTGGCGGCGTCCTTGCATAGTGGTCCATCTCCCACTGTGCAGGAGCGCGCACTTGATCTCCTGTCCAGAATGTCTCTCTGGCTTCCCTCCATGCTGTCTGTTTGTGTCTGTCTCTGCTGCTTAAGGGCGGCGCCCGATCACTTCCTGTCTTTTGTACCTGCTGTGGGTCACACCCCTTGTGCGTCCTCAGCCTATTGCTGTCTGTCACTTGGTATATAGCTCAGCAGCTCCCTTCTATCCCTGCCTGAGCATAAGTGTTTCTTTCAGTGTGTGCTTGCACTCTGAAGGTGCCAGGTCCGTTCCTGTTTCCCTGTCCGCCTTTCCTGGAGGCTGTATTTCCAGGCCTGTCTGAACTGTGTCCTGTATGTCTCCTGCTTTACGGTATTAGTTCCCGTGTCTGAACTAAGTCCTGTATTTCTCCTGCCTTGCGGTGTCAGCTCCCGTGTCTGAACTGTGTCCTGTATGTCTCCTGCTTTTCGGTATTAGTTCCCGTGTCTGAACTAAGTCCTGTATTTCTCCTGCCTTGCGGTGTCAGCTCCCGTGTCTGAACTGTGTCCTGTATGTCTCCTGCTTTGCGGTATTAGTTCCCGTGTCAGAACTGAGTCCTTTCTGTGTATCTTGTCTGTCCTGTCTGAACACGCTCCTAGCCTGTTCCTCCCGCCTTCTAGGGGCCGATTACCTAGACCCGCTCCTGTATCTTGTCTGTCCTGTCTGAACACGCTCCTTGCCTGTTCGTTCCGCCTCTCTGGGGGCAGTATTCCCAGACCCGCTCCTGTATTCCGCTGCAGTGTCGGTCTCCTCTGTACACTCAGTTCCAGTCTGAACTCTCTCCTATCCTTTACCTGTTTTTCCTCTATGTCCGTTCCCTTCCTTTTTCTGCAGAGTCTGAACTCGTACCTAACTCCTGCCTGTTGTCTCTGTACTCCCGTTTGTGAGTTTGTGGTCCACTCGCTACTTCACTGCAAGTACCCTGTGGGTGTCTGGCTCTGTCTTTCCCTTCCTGTCTGTTCCGTGTGAACAGAGTCCTGTCCTGCCCTGCTTCTGCCCGCTGCTCCTGCAGTCCTGTCCTGCCCTGCTTCTGCCCGCTGCTCCGGCAGTCCTGTCCTGCCCTGCCTGTACCCTATCCTGCCTGTATTGTTCCTGAGTCCCAGTGTGTACTGGGCCCTATCCTGCCTGTATTGTTCCTGAGTCCCGGTGTGTACTGGGTTCTATCCCGCCTGTGTTCCTACCTGCTAGTGCCTCCCCGTCTGCACTCTAGCTGTGCTTGCCTTTACCCCCCTGCCTGCATACCCGCCTGCCTGCATTCCAGTCGTGCCTGCCTATACCCTCCAGTCTGTGTGCCAGCCTACCAGCCTGTTCCTGTATTCCCCTGTGTGGGTCAACAGCCGTGTCCGGGGTCTGTCCTGGAGTAGCACCTGGTCCCTCTGCTCGGTTCCTCCTTGGTGCACTGGCGTCGTATGCCGTCGTGCGACCCTGGTCGGATCGGGTGAATACTTAGTCACGCCCCTCCAGGCATACACTCTCCGGCACGGTCCAGTGGAATCACTACCAATCACACGCACACGCCGCTTAGCCCGGGCGTGTGCATAACAGCATGCTCAGGCCATGGTTCCCGTTGAGCCCCACGGCCTTCACTCTTTGAGAAGTTTTTTCCAGCGAATATATGCATTAAAATAAATAAATAAATTTTTTTTCCCTTAGCTGAGTTCCAGGCGAATTACGCACCGTCCAGATGGATCTATCAGCTCTCGTTCCTGCGGATCCGCCACGTTACTATGGGGATCCAAGACAGTGTCGTGCATTTGTGGAGCAATGCATGCTACACTTTAAGGCCTACCCTCTTTATTTTCCTTCCGATTGGGCTAAAGTGGCCTTTATGATGTCTTACCTGGCGGGGGATGCCTTGGAATGGATCAACCCCCTATATGAGACACAGGATCCGATCCTCCGGGACCTAATGGCCTTCCTGGTGGCCTTTCTAATGGTCTTCGATGATCCTAACCCGGAGGCTCCTGCTGAAGCTTCACTTCCCAATATCCCGGAGCAGCCCCAATGGGTAATGTGTGTGGGTAGCGTAATAGTTCTCCAGCCCAATGAGACTACTGCCCGCCCAGAATCCTCACAGGGTGACTACGCTTTCCGGAATACTTCTCCCAACCTCAAGAGGCAGTCCAGACGTGCTAGACTTAGAGGCAAGCAGTCACGCCTGGGTCTGTCCTCCCTGAGACCTCCTGAACCCTTCGGGGTGCTACCTGGTAACGAAAGGACAGAGACTCTCCTATACTCTGTACCTGATACCTCGCTCGCTTCGTCCAGTGAGTCCAACCTAGTGTACTCCGAAGCAGAGGTTACTCCCGAGTCTCTACACCCCTCCGACCAGGCGGAGGACCTCCAGTTGTGTTCAGAACCCTTCGGGGTGCCACCTGGTGGTGAATGGACAGAGACTTTCCTATACTCGGTACCCGATACCTCGCCTGCTTCCTCCAGTGAGTCCGACCTAGTGTTCTCCGAAGCAGAAGTTACTCCCGAGTCTCTACACCCCTCCGACCAGGCGGAGGACCTCCAGTTGTGTTTAGAACCCTTCGGGGTGCCACCTGGTGGTGAATGGACAGAGACTTTCCTATTTCCTGTACCTGATACCTCGCCTGCTTCCTCCAGTGAGTCCGACCTAGTGTTCTCCGAAGCAGAAGTTACTCCCGAGTCTCTACACCCCTCCGACCAGGCGGAGGACCTCCAGTTGTGTTTAGAACCCTTCGGGGTGCCACCTGGTGGTGAATGGACAGAGACTTTCCTATTTCCTGTACCTGATACCTCGCCGGCTTCCTCCAGTGAGTCCGACCTAGTGTACTCTGAAGCAGATGTTTTCTCTGAGCCTCTGTACTCTTCTGACCCGGCGGAGGACCTCCAGTTGTTTCCTGAATCCTCCGGGATACCACCAGATAACAAAGAGACAGTGACTTTTCCTCATTATGTACCTGATAACCCGTCTATTTTTTCCTGTGAGCTTGACAAGATGTACCTCGAAGCAGAGATTACCCTCAAGTCTCTGTCCCCCTCCAACCCAGTGAACGACTGGTCCTCGAATTCCCTGCGGAAGATTCTGGCAGGCCTGAAGAAGAGGGGGCGTAAGGGGGGAGGTACTGTAACATACCTGGCGGCGTCCTTGCATAGTGGTCCATCTCCCACTGTGCAGGAGCGCGCACTTGATCTCCTGTCCAGAATGTCTCTCTGGCTTCCCTCCATGCTGTCTGTTTGTGTCTGTCTCTGCTGCTTAAGGGCGGCGCCCGATCACTTCCTGTCTTTTGTACCTGCTGTGGGTCACACCCCTTGTGCGTCCTCAGCCTATTGCTGTCTGTCACTTGGTATATAGCTCAGCAGCTCCCTTCTATCCCTGCCTGAGCATAAGTGTTTCTTTCAGTGTGTGCTTGCACTCTGAAGGTGCCAGGTCCGTTCCTGTTTCCCTGTCCGCCTTTCCTGGAGGCTGTATTTCCAGGCCTGTCTGAACTGTGTCCTGTATGTCTCCTGCTTTACGGTATTAGTTCCCGTGTCTGAACTAAGTCCTGTATTTCTCCTGCCTTGCGGTGTCAGCTCCCGTGTCTGAACTGTGTCCTGTATGTCTCCTGCTTTTCGGTATTAGTTCCCGTGTCTGAACTAAGTCCTGTATTTCTCCTGCCTTGCGGTGTCAGCTCCCGTGTCTGAACTGTGTCCTGTATGTCTCCTGCTTTGCGGTATTAGTTCCCGTGTCAGAACTGAGTCCTTTCTGTGTATCTTGTCTGTCCTGTCTGAACACGCTCCTAGCCTGTTCCTCCCGCCTTCTAGGGGCCGATTACCTAGACCCGCTCCTGTATCTTGTCTGTCCTGTCTGAACACGCTCCTTGCCTGTTCGTTCCGCCTCTCTGGGGGCAGTATTCCCAGACCCGCTCCTGTATTCCGCTGCAGTGTCGGTCTCCTCTGTACACTCAGTTCCAGTCTGAACTCTCTCCTATCCTTTACCTGTTTTTCCTCTATGTCCGTTCCCTTCCTTTTTCTGCAGAGTCTGAACTCGTACCTAACTCCTGCCTGTTGTCTCTGTACTCCCGTTTGTGAGTTTGTGGTCCACTCGCTACTTCACTGCAAGTACCCTGTGGGTGTCTGGCTCTGTCTTTCCCTTCCTGTCTGTTCCGTGTGAACAGAGTCCTGTCCTGCCCTGCTTCTGCCCGCTGCTCCTGCAGTCCTGTCCTGCCCTGCTTCTGCCCGCTGCTCCGGCAGTCCTGTCCTGCCCTGCCTGTACCCTATCCTGCCTGTATTGTTCCTGAGTCCCAGTGTGTACTGGGCCCTATCCTGCCTGTATTGTTCCTGAGTCCCGGTGTGTACTGGGTTCTATCCCGCCTGTGTTCCTACCTGCTAGTGCCTCCCCGTCTGCACTCTAGCTGTGCTTGCCTTTACCCCCCTGCCTGCATACCCGCCTGCCTGCATTCCAGTCGTGCCTGCCTATACCCTCCAGTCTGTGTGCCAGCCTACCAGCCTGTTCCTGTATTCCCCTGTGTGGGTCAACAGCCGTGTCCGGGGTCTGTCCTGGAGTAGCACCTGGTCCCTCTGCTCGGTTCCTCCTTGGTGCACTGGCGTCGTATGCCGTCGTGCGACCCTGGTCGGATCGGGTGAATACTTAGTCACGCCCCTCCAGGCATACACTCTCCGGCACGGTCCAGTGGAATCACTACCAATCACACGCACACGCCGCTTAGCCCGGGCGTGTGCATAACACTAGGTATCAACTCGGACTGACCAAGGTCGCACTGTGTCTCAATCGACTCCATGAACCAGGGAAGGACCGAGCAGAGGAACCAGGTGCTACTCTGGGCCAGTCCTTGTATGAGAGCTGATGACTCCCAGGGGTCAGAAGGCAGGGACTGACCGGTACAGCAGATGAGCACGGCAGGCAGGCTGACGGGTGATCCGGGTAGACGGACTGGCAGACACCATGGGTAACTGGCAGGAGCCTCCGGGTAGGCTGGCTGGTAGGCACGGCAGGTAACGGGTACATTCTCCAGGTAGGCAGGCAAGCCTGGCCCATAGACAGACTGGCGGGTTTGGACCGTAGGCAGACCGTCAGGCTGGAGAGTGTACTTGGCTGGCAGAGACAGGTAGTCAGGCTGGCAGACTGGACTGGTAGTCATGCTGGCGAACTGGACTGGTAGTCTGGCTGGCAGACTGGACTGGTAGTCAGGCTGGCGGACTGGACTGGTAGTCAGACTAGCAGCAGGACCTGAGGGCTGAAGCAGAGTTTAGAATACAGAGCTACAACTTTGCACGGACACCTCCATTTTGGAGGAGGTGTCTTTTATATGAGAAGTCCTTCGGCCATTGGCCGGGGACTCCTTAGGACGGCGCTCGCGGCCCCTTTAAGAGGGAGGGAGTGCGAGCGCGCCCTAAGCACAGTGCCCTGGAAACTGCGCGCACCGGCAGCAGCAGCAGCAGGAGAGCCGGAAGGCGCCGGGCCAGGAGCACGGCGGTAAGGGGGACGGCGTCTCTGCCTGTCAGGGGGCAGAGACGCCGATGCTACACTTATGACCATGTGATATTTCAGTTTTTCTTTTTTAATAAATTTGAAAAAATTTCTACATTTCTGTTTTTTTTCAGTCAAGATGGGGTGCAGAGTGTACATTAATGAGAAAGAAAATGAACTTTTTAGAATTTACCAAATGGCTGCAATGAAACAAAGAGTGAAAAATTTAAAGGGGTCTGAATACTTTCCGTACACACTGTATTCCTGGTATTATTTTAGTAGGGGCTATGTCCCCTATGTAAATCTTTATGCAGTTTAATTGTCATTTTGACAGACTCCCTTTCCGTAAGCTTAAAATTACTTTTACCCTATGAATGAGCGTTTTGCTCATGTACCGAGTGTTTGACAGCCAGTTTAGATAGATTGATAATCAGTTTCAGTGTTAAAGGGGTTGTCTGGTCTAAAACTACAAATCTGCAGTCACTCTATGTGTCATTCTATGTGACTGCAGACTTGTAAATCCTCACATCATGCACTGCTTGCTATGAGGATTCTCCGGTGTCAGCGTTGGGAACGGCAATCACGTAACAGCAACTATGTGATTGCATACTTCCAGCCGCAATCCGACTATGCAAGTAAATTGAACGACGCCGTGTCCATCTAGTTGGATTGTAGCTGGGAGTATGCATATCACATACTTGTAGTCACATGACCACCGTTACTGGCTCTGACGCTGCAAAATCCTCACAGCAAGCAGTGTGTCCACTGGGAGGATTCACAACTCTGCAGTTACATTGTGACTGCAGATTTGTAGTTTTAGACCAGACAACCCCTTTAAAACTCATTAAAGGGGTTGTTTCAAGATGGAAGGTTATTCCCTAACCACACGTGGACCCCAAGAATTTCTGAAAACTGAAGCAGCGGTCGATCATCCGCACAATCACTCCATTCATTCTTAATAGGAGTGCTGGAGAATACTGAGCGCAGCTCTCTTGTTTAATAAAGCTCCTGCATAGGACCAAGCAGTACTGTGATTCCTGTATGGACTGCAGTCTGATGATGGCTGGTAACAACAACTCCCAGCATCTCCTTACCATTATTAAGGGCATACTGAGGGTTGTCGGTTAATGCGATACAATTGTATTTGGGCCTGACCTGACACTACAATTGATTGCTGTGCTAAACTTGACAATGTATTCATGTACTGATGTAGGTTCTCGTGATGTATTACTGTATTGACGGTGCTTCTGATGATGTATCGCTTCACTGACGGTGGTTTTGGTGATGTTTTACTGTACTTAAGGTGGTTTTGTTGATGTTTTACTGTACTGATGGTGGTTCAGGCATTGTATTAATGTACTGACGGTGGTTATTTAGGTGTTGTAATCTTTAATTTATGAGACTTGATACTAAAACATTAAAAAGACAAAATGCTGGACTAAAAATACAACTGTCTGAATGTCTGTCATTTGAAGAAGAAATTGACTGAAGCCCCCATACACTATAGACAGCTGTCCGGTTATACGGCTGGCAGCTATCTCGCCTGTCTCTCACATGTACAGGATTGCTCACTCTGCAGAGCGTTTCTGTGTCTATGAGAGCCGTTGTTAGACATCTCTGGCGGCAGATTATCACTTAAAGAACAAAAGGTTCTACAGTCCGAAATCAGACATGCTCACTGTCGGGGCCCACCGCCCACTCACTGTCGGGGCCCTGGCCGCTTCCTCAGCACCTGTTCAGTGATGCAGGCGCTGATTGATTGCCGGCACTCTCCCAGACATGGCCGCGCGCTGTGCGGCTGTGTCTGCTAGTAATGACACGGCAGGGTCAACGGCACTGCACCTTTAATTGTGCTTGTGTGTCACCCCTGCCGCGTCATTACAGCGCGCGGCCATGTCGGGGGGAGTGCTGGCAATCAAACACCATCGGATGTCCTGCACAGATGGGGGGGAGCGGCCCGGACCCGACCGCAAGTGGGCCCCTCTGATGGTCCAGGGCCATGATGTCTGTGACACACCGGGGGCCCTGCACTGCCCCATACCTGAGGAGCTGCTGGACAGGACACTGGACCGGGGACAGGTGAGTGAGGCTTCCCCAATCCCCATATTAAAAATATTTGTAATGGGTCTGTGTGAGTGCATGTATGTGAATGTCAGTGTGCATGACTGTGTATATATATTTGTCTGTTTTATATATGTTTTTAAGAATTTGTGTAAAAATGTGTGTATGTCTGTATGTGTACATATCTGTGTACCATGTGTGCGTGCGTGTGTCTGCGTACCGTGTGTGCGTGCATATGTCTGCGTACCGTGTGCGTGTGCATGTCTGCGTACCGTGTGTGCGTGCGCATGTCTGCGTACCGTGTGTGCGTGCATGTGTCTGCGTACTGTGTGTGTGCGCATGTCTGCATATGTGAAGGATGAGGTGGCAGGCTGGGCCCTGTGCACTATATATAGATTTCTCCGCCGTATCTGTGCATCATGAATCGTGTATGTGTTAAAAGGGCCCACTGAGACTCTTTCGCCCGGGGCCCAGAAAAACCTGGAGCCAACCCTGCATATTGGACTATCAGCGGAACCTTTTGATATCAGCGGGTTTGGCCAAATTTAGTTTAATGTGTATGGGAGTCTTAACTACTATCTGAAGGGTATGGCCACTGTCAGGGAATATGCACACGCCTTCTTTTAGACTACTGCGAATCTGTGGAGGTTTTCAGATGGAAGATGCTTTAGGACACATAATTGTCAGTTTGTCCCGAAGTAACCCATCAAACTCTCCCTTTCTTGTTTTGTGAAAACAGTTTTCAGGAAGTTACTCTATTATTTGAGAAATCTTTAAGAAGCTCTTAAAGTAGCCTTAGGCTACAAGTCTGTAGTCACTGTATGTGACTGCAGACTTGAGAATCCTCACATTGCATGCAGTGCGGATTCTCCAGTGCCGCCGCTGGGAGCGGCTAGCGTGTTATAGCATGTATCTGATTAGCATACATGCAATCACATGATGACTAGTTGGGTGTGTCCTCACTCAATGCAAGTGTCTTGAGCGAGGCCATAAATAGTCTAGACAGAATGTGGCCAGAAGTATGCAAATCACATAATTTTGATCACATAACTGCCCGTTCCTGGCACCAGCACCAGACAATCCTCAAAGTGCAATGCACGCAATGTGAGGATTCACAAGACTGCAGTCACATAGAGTGACTGACGACTTGTAGCCTAAGGCCAGACAAACACTTTAAATTATTAGCTAATAGATCCCTCTTCTTTGTTTTCACAAGTCCATTCAGAACCTTTTTAAAGGTGTTGAACCAAGTTTAGAAGTTATCATATATCTAAGAATACGAGATCACCTTCCGATCTCGGGAGTTATGACTTTTGGGACCCACCACTGATTCCAACAACCAGAGCTCTGAAGAGTCCCTTGTGAATGGATCGGTGGTCGATCATGAGCACCTCCACTCCACTTCATCCTTAATGGGAGTTCAGTTATTCCTAGTGGTTCCGTAAAGAATAAATGGAATGAAAGTGTGTATGATTGACCACTGTCCCATGTATACAAGACTCTTAAAAATCTCAAATCTCAGCATTAGTAGAGTTTCAGGTTCCAGAAAATCTCAAAATTATAGATAGAGGATAAGCTAATTTTTCTTATTTTATTATTTACATACTGATGGCTTGTTTTTTTCTAATAATGAATAGCTTTTTTGTAGTATACAGTCTATATTTTTTATTTATTAGCTTTTAAAATCAGCTGTAATTACTTTTAAGAAGTGATACAACATTTTTTTACTCTTTACTATGAGGTAAAAATAACATATAGGATTAGCAGGTCAAAATTATTTTTTATGAGATCAAATATGCTTTTTATGTTCAAGTACTTTGGCACAACTAAAATTTGTTTTATGGAGATTATTTTCTGTTTTTTTATATTTGTCAACATAGCCATATACAGGCTTGTATTGTTTTTTTTTCACTCCTTTTGGTATCTGTTGAATTGTGTGTTATTCTGTCATGTCTTTATTGTCTGTACAGTCCCCTATAAAATGTAAAGTGCTGTGGAATAAGTTAGCGCTATAGAAATAAAATGATTATTATTATAAAATTATTTTTTGCTGGATTTTCAAATGATAAAGGCAAGCATGGGACCACAATGGTAACAAACTGATGCCCTCTAATCATGTTGCAAGCTGCAGATGGTCTAATAGATGAAGACTCTATGTGGCAAACACCACAGATGCTGTGGTTGGTATTGGCCTTCAGCATATTCTCAAATTTCACTAGTTGTGGCAGGAGTACAGTTGTGTTCCTGCCATGAATTTATGGATATATCATGCAGAATAGACAAGATAATTACGACAGCATATCCATAATCAAACAATATATAGAGCTCACCTGTGCTGAATATATGTCATTTTTCTTTAAGGGGTTACATTTAACAATTTGGAAGCAAATGTACATGCATGATGGCAAGGACTGATGGTAGAAGGAATTGTGACCATTACTGCCAAGGGGTCTCGCTTCCCCTCAGTCTGCCTCTGATTCAGCTACAGAATAACATTAAATCTGGATTCCTGTTCTTTCTACATATTTGATGATTTGAATGCTTCTCTGCTGTTTCACGTTCCTAATTTATCTAGTCAAATCTCAGCTGTCATACGTGTCCTTTAGAAAACGTCCGACAACTATTTTGTTCTTCGCATAGACAGAACAAAATGCAAGTCATCCAGCTAAACTTGTTACATTAGGAAATGGTAGTGATATATTGAATAACGTAACCGAAACATCATACGTGCCATGTTGTGCAATCACTTCACACAGAAATGTAAAATATCATCTAAATACAATACTAAGGATCAAAATAGAAAAAAAAAATAATGTATTGATTCACTGAAAGAGCAGGGCATGTTTAGAGTCATACAGGGCATGCACAAAAAAATCTAATATTTGTAAGTAAGATTATGTGTTTTACATTTACAGTATTTTTGTAGATTTTTATACCATTGCATTATGTATTTGTTTCTCTCCCTGGTATCATTTTCCCATATTTTGCTGTTATTTGTGTCCTTGCTTTGCTTATCAGTTACCGCTCGCTTTCATTTCCTCTTGTCCCTTTTTATCTCCCTTAGATGGATATTGTCTATGTACATTTTAAGTGAAGATGGAAAAAAAAAAGCAAAAACCAGCAGTATCCAGCGCAGCGTAAGGTTAACAACTTAGAGGAATACAGTGAAGCTGATCTAGTAATTCATTAGGCATAGTCTACAGTATATGCATACAGATATGTGTGCACATGTACCTACACATACATAGGGTGTCATTACATTAGCACATGTATGTAGGCATGGTGTGCACATTGTAAATATGGCTGTGTCTGCAACATGACACTTAATTAGCTGTGCCATTATGTTAGCACATCTTGTATGGTAATAATGGCTTTAATTGGAAACCGATTTACAAGGTAAGACAGTTGCTGCAGGCAGTCCATCAATTCAGGGTCGCAGGGTAAAAAAGGACATTTGTTAGCCCCAATCTTGCTTGCAATACATGGGACTGTGGGAAACTGATGAATGATCCAGCAGCTGGAGGTTTAGCAGTCCGTGATGAACAGGGAGAAGATAGGAAGAAGATCTTAGCATCTTGTCACACATGTGCCTCCTCCTCAGCAGCTCCTCAGCTGCCTGGAAAGCTTCCCCCCTCTCCAGCCCACTCACAATTCTCAGTGAGCACCGCTGTCATTCCTCATGCCCAGGACCTGGAAGGTGCTGCCATCCTCCTGAAATGCTGGACAGCGACACAGCTCGGCATCTCCTATGGCTGCTCATCCCTAGGAGCCTGGATCACTGGAGGTGGCTGGAGTGAGAAGAGCTGTGCAATCTCAAGCCCTGCAAGGCAAGAGGTAGATGGTTTTAGGAGGAGAAGAAGAAGAAGAAGCATAAAAGGGAATAAAAGCAAAGCAGAAGAAAGACTGCTAAGAAAGCAGAAGGGAGGAGGAGAAGAAGGAGGCAGGGCAGTGCTCAGACCCAATGAGAGCAGCCCCGGCGAGCTGCAGCAGCTCAGCAGACAGGCTCAGGCTTCTGGAGTTACACAGTGCTGGAGTCGCTTTCCTCTCTGAGGACATGAGGGCAGCTTTAAGAAACTCCCTATTTTCTTCCTCCAAATAATAAGTTCGTTGACAGCAGTTAGGGCAAGTCATCCAAGGTAAGACGGCATAACCCCACTTCTTCATTTAGGGCAGGATCCATGACTGCAGCACTGGCTTCATGTGCTCCTCTTCTGGAATGAATTGCATTGCTCTGTAGAATCATCTCAAGTATGTAGTGATGGTTGTCTTATGTCACGGTGTGGATTTCTGGGTTTTCTGTGATGTCTTGTATTAGAGCAGAAACACAGAAAGTATACAGTATGTCATGCTGATCAGAGACTGAACTGCCAGACTTGCTTCATTAGCAATTCCAGCCAGCTAAAGCAGAAGGTTCAGCAACTAATGCAATGCAAGAAGCCTTCCTCAGCTTCAGCTTGTCCTCCAGCTGGCTGCTCTCAGAAAGGTGCAGTTATTTTCTACTACATAGAACTAGGGAAAAGGATTTCTTCTTTTTTTTCTATTGCTAATATGGAATAAACTGCTGTCAGATGATATCTATACAATGGATAAACTTCACCAACAGTGCATTGCCTTGTCAGGACTTGATATAGATGTGTTGGCTGGGGAAGCATCAAAGACTATTCTGTTTGTTCATGCATTGAATCGTTTGTAGGAACTCTCAGACATAGATGTGCTGTGTATATAGAGGGAAGCATATGGTCCGCCTAGCAATGCTTCTGGTTCAGGATGCAAGTCTGTGCTATCAGGAGACTGTATTGATTCCTCAAGCTGAATGCATAGCATACACTATTGCTATATAATGTATATATATATATATATATATATATATATGTATATATATATATATATATATATATATATATATATATATATATATATATATACATACACATGTAGATAGATAAGATAGATAGATTGGCCATATGGCCATATATATAGTGTCTAATGTATATGTGGCAAGTGTCTGCTCTGCATTCAGCATGAGCAATTTAAGTATTCTGTATATACGTATATAATATATATGATACTTTGGTATTTATCAACATGAATAATAATTTTGAATACTTAAGAACAAAAAAAAATTATATTTCAACCATATTGTTTATATTAAGAAACTTAAGATCCACACGTCAATACTATAAAAGCATCAAAGGAATTGGGAATGGGGGTGGGCTGCCAGGTATGTTTATTACTACATCAAACAGAACAGTACAGTGTCACACCAAACTATAACCTGCTACCGCTCATTAAATATTTTATAAAGTCGATACAGATGCACACAGAAAACATATATCAGGATGATGTTCTCACATTTGGAAGCTGTTGACCTATCGAATGTTATTGTCATACAGTTTCTATGCAGAAAAACAGCTTACCTACAGGGAAAAAATGGCACATGACAATCGCAAGCTGATCCCCAATATCAGCATACTGTGTGAACCTGTAACATGACCATTAATAGATGGGCTGGCAGACACAAATACACACTGGGGATTGAATAGCGAGAGATCCATATGTTTCTGCGTAGTAGTAAATAAATCAACACTTGGTTTTACCTTAGCTGGAGCTTTTCAGCTCTACTAATTTTCCTCTTTTATTCTATATAGAAAAAAAAAATTGAAACGAAGCAACAAAATCAAACCCTTTAATCATACAAATGGATTGAAATGATTGTACTCTTTCTGTGAAGGTCATTATTAATATTATATACAGTATGTATCTAGGAGCGATCCTGTGGATGAGTGTGTGCATTTTTAAACTGACTTTACCCTGTTTCTTTTTAAAGATCTTTTACTATTGTGGGTGCTAACGACAACCCATAACATCTGGGATATGATTATCCCATAACCTTCCACATAGGTTTTACATGTCAATTTCTAACAACAGGAGGTAACTATTGTATTTTTCTTCCCAAGTAATGATGGTAATTACTGTACACTGTACTTTCCTCCAAATGTAAGAACAAATCAAGTATGAGTCGTTAGACCAGTAGCATTAAATCATATGGCTCTAAGGCCCAATTGAGTGTAAATAATGCATAAGGAGGCTTTCCACATGCATACATACAACTTTCCACATGCATACAACTTTCCACATACATACATACAACTTTCTATTAGCACCAGCTTGTTTGAGAGGTAGGTACTTGTAGACCCACCAGCCAATGTAACTCTTAGCTTACACCTCCTAATGGAGTCTTCTATAGCTTGACCTTTGGATAGCAGGTTAGTGCTTGGATTTATTTTCATGAAAAGGGAAAAGTGAAAACTGGTTAGTTTCTCCTGCACTTTGCTGGTCCTGAAGCGTATAATTACCATAAGACATTCAGGGAACACTATGGTATATATAAGGGATGGATATACTGTACCATTGGTGCAACCTGTGTTACCGCACATAGGTCCATGAGGCAAAAGAGCCCACTTCCAGCTCCAAAAATGCCAAAAATTTAGGATTATAATGTGTATTGTGCATTATGTGCATTATGATGAGCTTTCATACTGCAAAGGGCCCATATATTGTTCTACAATTGGGGCCATCGTCCGTCTGTGTCCGCTCCAATATGTACATAGATATATATATGGCATACTGTACAAGAATTACCTTCATTCACTTTGGTTCCTGCCCAATATAGGGCTTGCATTAATAATATGCCTAATGGGAACCTGTCACCAGCTTTTGAGTATCTACACAAATGTCACCAGCTTTATCCAGTCCTTTCCTGCCATCCACATGCACTGGAGCCGGAATGATGTCTTCCTGCACATGTGTATTGATGTCCTATGTTCTGCCCTCAGTAGGGCAGAGCAAAGTGCGCCTGTGCGGGCTTGTGATGCTACATTGTCCTATGTGGATGATGCAGGAGACGTCATCCATATATATAATTCAGAGCCGAAGGACAGCGATTAGGAGTAGAGAAAAGGCACAGACTCCGCACCGATGACGTCCATTGGACTGGATCATTCTAATTTACATACAGCATGGGAGAAATTCAAATGGTATTTTTTGTAGATATACATAGGGAGTCAGTAGATAATCATATTTTTGGACTGCAGTAAAGAAGTAGATGATGTGGTGGCATTTATTTAGATAGTCAAAACTGATAGCAGGTTCCCTTTAATGCAGGACCTAAGTGGTTGGTGTAAGTAGAATCTCATTATCAGGTATATCTTTGGCCGTGCACCTACCACAACACAGTGTATCAGTGTATCAGTTTTCTTGTGATATACAGGTGTAGCAACTGTTAATAGGATCATCAGTGCAGGGGCGGACATATCATTAGTGCAACCTGTGTGGCGGCAAAGGAGCCCGAGAGGTAAAGGGGCCCATTTCCACCTCAAATGCATGTGGAAATGTACATTATGATGAGTTATTGAACTGCATAGGGCCCATATATTATTCTTGCACAGGGGCCCTCTTCTTTCTTGTCTACCAGTGAGTCGGTGCACTACATTAATATAATAAAGTGCCCATCTAATCTATGCTATTTGTGTAGGTGAGTGTTCTCATTCTTTACTAATGAACGACACACTACATTATCGTCATAGCTTGCCACAGCCGTTATGTTTATGACTGCTATATCTGTAAAGTAATAACAATGTGCCTTATTTATCTCCTAATGCAGCTGTCAAGATGCTAAAAATAATGGATTTATAGGATGTGAAGGAATCATGTTCGTCAAATGTTAGATACTTAGGATCTATCCATTCAGGAATACCACCTGCATAATGGGAGGACTATGTTCTTGAAGTCAGAGAGCAGAACAAATTTCTGGACCATTCACTTAAATTTGGCTAAGCTACAATACCTGAAACAGTCTATTAACAAGATTGGCACTGTTTCGGAAAAAAATACATTCATACAACCTCTTTAAATTATAGAACAATTTAAACCAGATACTGATAGATATTTTTTTTAATCTATTATTAATTTCTTATTTTACATTTTGTATCATATTTTCTGCACAAATAGGACTGGCCATGTTGCCTGAGCTGCTGTAATCAATATTCAGATTTGCTTTATGGCAGCCAAACGGATCCTAGGGAACAATAGACTGTGTATCAGTATTCCCCAACATTTCTTACCTTGAGAACCACATTTAATTCTGAAAGAGGGTCGCAAGCCACAACCAGAGAACCCCCTCTTCCCATAATAGTGACGTCCAGAGCCCCCATTATCGGTATAATGACAGCCAAAGCTTCCCGCAGAAATCAGACCAGGGCAGAATACTTACATCCATGGATTCCTACCTTATCCTCATTCAATATTCTTACATCAAGCACTTCCGCCACGCTAACGCATCCAGCTTTAAGCACCCCCTCTGTCTGGCAGTATCATCCTATGTCCAGTTCAGTGCTTACTGTATTTTGTGGACTATAATATTCCCTGGACCATAAGGCACACCCCAAATTTTGGAGAGGAAAGTAAGAAACATTTTTTTTAAATAAAATGGTGGTGCTTCTTAAATTCCGATTTTACGGTAGCTTACCGAAGGCAGCACATACGCATATTGAGATCTCGGGAGATGAGATCTCGGAAGACAAGATGTCAGCTCCTGAGATCTCAATCTGCACATGCACCCCTTCTGGTGGCCATTTTCCTGAAGCCCAGCTCAGGGAAATCAATGGGAAGAAGACTCTGCCGACCGCCAATATTTTATGAAAACCCAGGGTCTGCAGCCTTGCACCGCCTGGACACCCCTTCCTCACAGCACGGGACCTGCAGCATTGCCCCACTCCTGCCATCACCGGCCTTCTGCAGCAGTGACCCTGCCACCTGTAACCCCGCTCCACTGCAGCCACCCTTCCCCAGGTAAGTTACATTCAGATTATAAGACACACCCACATTTTCCTCCCAAATTTGAGGGAGAAAAGGTGCGTCTTATAATCCAAAAAATACGGTAATTTATCTCTCCAACATCAAGTCCAGTATATGCACATCCAGATCTGCTCTTCTGTATGAGGCTACTCATAAAAGTCACCATCTGAAGACCTGCCCTTCCTAGCTGTTTGCTAGACTTGGTGGTAAAGCATCAAGCTGGCAGACAGCCACGAGCCACACATCATGGTCCCGCGAGTCACATGTGGCTCCTGAGCTACAGGTTGGGGATCCCTGCTGTAGATGTTCATTAACTATTAGAGAGTTTTCTAGGCATGCGTGGTTGTGCAAAAAGAGGGAAGTTAGCATCACTCTTGCAAATGGTCGATTTTGTGTTATCTATATATAGATTTTCCTCTTCTTTGAGAATGAGATGACTTCTAAAATGTAATTTCTGCATACCAGGAAGTGTCAGTCTATTATTAAGCTGCTGATTTTTTATTTTTTTATTGTTTTTAATATAGAGAGTAATATGATTTTTTCTTAAAAATAAAATTTTCAACATAAAAATGACATTTTTCTGAAGATACATTCCCTTTAAGACAAAAAGGCTCCCAATTACCTTCCAGATAGTACCACTTCAGACATTTTCAATTCAACATTTTGATGGTATCCGAATCAAGAGTTTATTCATTCTAGGATGCTATATTATTCAAAAAAATTGATAGGTATTTGGAAGAAAAGAATTAAAATGAGATGTGAATGAATTGGTAATGTTTATGGATTCTTTCCATTTCACTGTGTAAGCTGCAGTGAAAAACATGAAGTTTGAAGTTTGCATTAACAAGGTAAAATTGGATAAAAAATTGTAGAATAGTTTTATTACTGAAAAAATAAATATTTCACTATTTTTCTCATATTTAGCGACATTTGAAAATGCCATATGCATTAGATGTACAAAATACAAAAATATATATATTTTTTATTCTTTTACCAGCTGACGGTGTTCATAGGTCTTGTAAATCCAATGCACTACAATTTAATATATATGCATGATTTTTTTCATAGTTCAAGGTAGCACCTACTGTATCTGTGTCTGATATGGATTGATTGCTAGTGGGAACAAGCCTTTATTCAGTAAGTGGGAATTGAATTGGAAATGAAAAAATACATTTGATAACGCCACAACTCAGAAGAGACATACGTTTAAATGTGGTTTTTGGCTTCTGAGAGTTAATACATGTCAAAAAAGATTGTTCATAAATTCTAATATTAAACTTTGAAAAACTATCTGTTCTTTCATTTCATATATATATATGTATATATATATATATATATATATATATATACACTGCTCAAAAAAATAAAGGGAACACTCAAATAACACATCCTAGATCAGAATGAATTAAATATTCTCATTGAATAATTTGTTCTGTACAAAGTTGAATGTGCTGACAACAAAGTTACACACAAATCATCAATGGAAATCAAATTTATTAACCAATGGAGGCCTGGATTTGGAGTCACCCCCCAAAAAAAAGTGGAAAAACACACTACAGGCTGATCCAACTTTGATGTAATGTCCTTTAAACAAGTTAAAATGAGGCTCAGTATTGTGTGTGGCCTCCACGTGCCTGTATGACCTCCCTACAATGCCTGGGCATGCTCCTGATGAGGCGGCGGATGGTCTCCTGTGGGATATCCTCTCAGACCTGGACTAAAGCATCCGCCAACTCCTGGACAGTCTGTGGTGCAAAGTGACATTGGTGGATGAAGCGAGACATGATGTCCCAGATGTGCTCAATCGGATTCAGGTCTGGGGAACGGGCGGGCCAGTCCATAGCTTCAATGCCTTCATCTTGCAGGAACTGCTGACAAGCTCCAGCCACATGAGGTCTGGCATTGTCCTGCATTTGGAGGAACCCAGGGCCAACAGCACCAGAAAATTGTCTCATAAGTGGTCTGAGGATCTCATCTCGGTACCTAATGGCAGTCAGGCTACCTCTGGCGAGCACATGGAGGGCTGTGTGGCCCTCCAAAGAAAGGTTCCTGCAAGATGAAGGCCTTGAAGCTATGGACTGGCCCCTCCCGTTCCCCAGACCGGAATCCGATTGAGCACATCTGGGACATCATATCTCGCTTCATCCACCAATGTCACTTTACACCACAGACTGTCCAGGAGTTGACGGATGGTTTAGTCAAGTTCTGGTAGGAGATCCCGCAGAAGACCATCCGCAACCTCATCAGGAGCATGCCCAGGCATTGTAGGGAGGTCATACAGGTACGTGGAGGCCACACACAATACTGACCCTCATTTTGACTTGTTTTAAGGACATTACATCAAAATTCGATCAGCCTGTAGTGTGTTTTTCCACTTTAATTTTGGGGGTGACTCCAAATCCAGGCCTCCATTGGTTAATAAATTTGATTTCTATTGATGATTTTTGTGTGATTTTGGATTTTGTTGTCAGCACATTCAACTTTGTACAGAAAAAGTATTCAATGAGAATATTTCAATCATTCAGATCTAGGATGTGTTATTTGAGTGTTCCCTTTATTTTTTTGAGCATTGTATATATATATATATATATATATATATATATATATATATATATATGAAAGTATATTAGATTTTGATGTCCATCATAACCTTTGTTCTTCGTGCACCATATCCTGAAATGTGAAAATGTGCAGTTGCTCAAGTTGAGCAGTAGTGATATGTTTTTGTAATATGTGCCTACATGTGGCGATCAAGTGCTTTAGATGTCATCCGTTGTCAGTCAACCATCTTGATAGCATGAAGCAATATTGTATTGAATTTGCTTCATAAGAATTGAAGTCCTTAACCACATTCAGGATGTGGCCTGACACATCTGGGCAACTCTTGTATGTAAAAATAAGGGATGTTTAATCTTTACATGTTCATTTATTATACATTTCCAATTATCAAAATTATGAAAATATATAGATTAAAAAGGCAGTTACTGGGTAAAATATGTTTCTTAATGGCTTGTGTCAAACGTCTAGTATTGAAAAAGTTAGAATATTGTAGCCTGTGGTTATTCTGCTTCTTCTGGTAGGGACTGATTTACAATTATCTAGCCAACAAAATTGTGGAAGCCTCTTTTTAACCATGCTAAAGGGAATCTGTCACCAGGTTTTTCCCATATAAAGTATGGACAGAGCCTGCTCACCCTCATACAAAGCATTCTGTCTATATGTCCCCAATGTACTCTCTATAAAACAAAAAATTGCTTTTATTATACTCACCTACAGGATGATCAAGTCCGATGGCCATCACTGTTCTTGATCTGGCACCTCTTCTCTTCTTGCATTGTGTGGATGACACGTTCTACGTCATCCACACAGTGTCTTCGGTATCGCGCACCTGCGCAGGCACACTTCTGTGCCAACAGTGGTTGTGGCATGTAAGGAGATGGATAGAGGTAGGTAGCTCCTTCTGTCAGCCCATCAGTAATCTAAAAATTAAAAGATAAGTGCTGAGGTTACACCATGGGAGCAGAAGGCCAATCACGGACTCCCAGGCTTGCTATGGATTAAAATCTAAAAAAATGAAAACCTAGAAACATGGCTTAATAGATTGTCTATCAGTGTAACACTTTGCTACCACAATCATAATCACATCTCTGTAAATAGATTATGTAAAAAATGACGCAAAAATGCATAAAGGGTCTCTTAAGGTGGCAATAGAATTTTTTTTTTCAATAAAACATGTTTTTATACTGAAAAAAGTTCTGAAATGTAATACTTGCATAAATTTGGTATCACCATAATTATAATCATCCAATGTTAACATTATTTACATGCTATGCTAATGCAAACAGAGTGGTAGAATTTTTCTACAAAAATGAAGCTAAAATTAATTGTTCAACAAATTATATTTTCCCCAAAATGGCATCAATAAGCTTACAATTTATTCTAAGAAAAATAATCCTTTGTACATTTTTGTTAACATGAAAATTGACAAAAAGAACTTATAGCTCTTGAAAAGAATGGAAAAGATAAAGAGAATTACTGGGTTCAAAATGGGCTAGGGCTTGTAAGGATTATCCCAATTGGCAGTTGTAGCTCACATGCAGTTATTCTGCCCGCTAGGTCCCTTTTACCATATGCTTTATCTGTGGATAGTTAGATGATCTTGATCGAAAATTCAGACCAGAATAAAAGGGATCAATCTATGATGTCTTAATGACCTTTTAAGTGCATGTGGTTAGGGCATATCAACTCCATTAAATTGGTAGCAGCATGGTTCCTCAATAGTAATAAAATGCAAGAAATGAGGAATACAGTGGTTCAGAGTCCGCGCTTCTCAAGGTTCAAAGGTACAATCACACACAAAGCTGAAGCATGAATGGGGTTTATTGTGTCAACATTTTTCTAGGTTTTCAAACCTCTTCATCAGGACCAAACCAAAATGATAACAATGTGGTTTTATCCTGATGAAGAGATTTGAAAACCTTGAAACACGTTCACACAATAAACTACATTCATGCTTCAGCTTTGTGTGTGATTGTACCTTTGAACCTTGGGCAGCGCGGACTCTGAACCACTGTATTCCTCATTTATTGCATCGTATCTCATTCTTGGTCCTGCAGCAGCCTTTTCATACTGCTATAGTAGTTGTGATTGTCACAACCCTATCGGTTGAGCTTACCTATAATATTCTATACCGCTTGGTTATCAGCTAAGACCCTATTTGCATTTTGTTGTCTCTCCAGTTTTACTATTCAAGAGTAATAAAGTGACTTTGGTTGAAAATAAAATTTCAAAATATGTTTACAGTATATAGCATATGTATATATATATATATATATAGTTGTAATCACAAGGACATTTCAGTAAATGGAAACAAAGAAGAATAATGTAAGAATTTAAAATGTTAGAAATACTGAAAAAGATTACATTACATTTTGATATTACAGTAATTATATCATAAAAAGGTTTATGTGGAAACTACTGCTAAAATTCTATGCACCAATGAATGAAAACCTAAATGCAAAGAGCATGGTGTTTGTAGTCAATTGAAGATGAGTAGAGGTCTAGTTTAGCCATAGAAATAAGGTTTTATTTGTAGTGTAACATGGTTCCCACCTCTTATGTATTACACTGTTGTCTACCTATTTGGCAAGTGGACTTATTCTTAAACCCAGGGACCTGGCTGTCATTGCGAACACTTTACCTCTATGATATACAGTACAGACCAAAAGTTTGGACACACCTTCTTATTTAAAGATTTTTCTGTATTTTCATGACTATGGAAATTGTACATTCACACTGAAGGCATCAAAACTGTGAATTAATACATTTTGAATTATATACTTAACAAAAAAGTGTAAAACAACTGAAAATATGTCTTATATTCTAGGTTCTTAAAAGTAGCCACCTTTTGCTTTGATGAATGCTTTGCACACTCTTGGCATTCTCTTGATGAGCTTCAAGAGGTAGTCACTGGAAATGGTCTTCCAACAATCTTGAAGGAGTTCCCAGAGATGCTTAGCACTTGTTGGCCCTTTTGCCTTCACTCTGCAGTCCAGCTTACCAAAAACCATCTCGATTGGGTTCAGGTCTGGTGACTGTGGAGGCCAGGTCATTTGGCGTAGCACCCCATCACTCTCCTTCTTGGTCAAATAGCCCTTACACAGCCTGGAGGTGTGTTTGGGGTCATTGTCATGTTGAAAATTAAATGATGGTCCAACTAAACGCAAACTGGATGGAATATCATGCCACTGCAAGATGCTGTGGTAATCATGCTGGATCAGTATGCCTTCAATTTTGAATAAATCCCCAACAGTGTCACCAGCAAAGCACCCCCACACCATCACACCTCCTCCTTCGTGCTTCACGGTGGGAACCAGGCATGTAGAGTCCATCCGTTCACCTTTTCTGCGTTGCACAAAGACACAGTGGTTGAAACCAAAGATCTCAAATTTGGACTCATCAGACCAAAGCACAGATTTCCACTGGTCTAATATCCATTCCTTGTGTTCTTTAGCCCAAACAAGTCTCTTCTGCTTGTTGCCTGTCCTTAGCTGTGGTTTCCTAGCAGCTATTTTACTATGAAGGCCTGCTGCACAAAGTCTCCTCTTAACAGTTGTTGAAGAGATGAGTCTGCTGCTAGAACTCTGTGTGGCATTGACCTGGTCTCTAATCTGAGCTGCTGTTAACCTGTGATTTCTGAGGCTGGTGACTCGGATAAACTTATCCTCAGAAGCAGAGGTGACTCTTGGTCTTTCCTTCCTGGGGAGGTCCTCATGTGAGCCAGTTTCTTTGTAGCGCTTGATGGTTTTTGCAACTGCACTTGGGGACACTTTCAAAGTTTTCCCAATTTTTCGAACTGACTGACCTTCATTTCTTAAATTAATGATGGCCACTCCTTTTTCTTTACTTAGCTGCTTTTTTCCTGCCATAATACACATTCTAACTGTCTATTCAGTAGGACTATCAGCTGTGCATCCACCAGACTTCTGCACCACACAACTGATGGTCCAACCCCATTTATAAGGCAATAAATCCCACTTATTAAACCTGACAGGGCACACCTGTGAAGTGAAAACAATTTCCGGTGACTACCTCTTGAAGCTCATCAAGAGAATGCCAAGAGTGTGCAAAGCAGCCATCAAAGCAAAAGGTGGCTAATTTGAAGAACCTAAAATATAAGACATATTTTCAGTTGTTTCACACTTTTTTGTTAAGTATATAATTCCGCATGTTTTAATTCATAGTTTTGATGCCTTCAGTGTGAATGTACAATTTTCATAGTCATGAAAATACAGAAAAATCTTTAAATGAGAAGGTGTGTCCAAACTTTTGGTCTGTACTGTATATATTCATTTTTCCTTATGATATCCTTGTAAACATGCATACCAAGGTTCAGCCAAGCATGCATTTCAAGGAGGACAAGGAGAAAAAAGAGGCAAAGCCATTACAAGACAGTTCTTGAAATCTAACATTCTTGATCATTTTTTTCCTCCAAAATCAGCCATCAGGGGAAATCATCTGCTTTGGCCTACTTTGATCTAATTGTATGGCCCGCTTAACAGAAGCATCTGTCAACTGTACTGACGGAATATCCAGAAAAATGTCAGCTTCTTGTTGACTATTGTATTTCACAAATTTCCAGTTTTAAGTGGGAATGATAAAATAAGCTCCATAAGGATGTATTATATCACCATTCTACTTTAGATGGGATGCCTCTCTATTGGGAATAAAGGATATACATCTAAGCACTTGAATGAATGGTAGATTATCAGACAGTTAATAATAATAATTCTTTGCTGCGGAACAATGGAGCAAAAAAAAAAAAAAAAAACTGACTGGAAAATAATTTGCTTCTAGTTAACTAGAAAGCCTGATATATCTGTTAAAAAATAAGCTTAACCAAATATTTCACAAGACCTTTCTATTAACAGTAAGATATGTGAAGAGCCATCTGATAAATGTACTCTACAGATATCACATGGGATGTAGAGATGATGTACTGGTTGATCAGATCAATAATGTGCATTAAAATAATATTACCGCAGGGATCAGCTGTTCTTTATCTGTTACATGCCTGACTTTGAGTTTAACCCACTAAATTTACAGGGGGTCTTTAATATGATATAAAAAAAAGTATCATCCATAACAATAACACATATGTTTGGTTACTGAAACATAGCTGTCTTTAGTCTGGAATAAATGTTACTGTTGTTATCACAGACGGTATACAATAAACGTGATGTTGAGCATTTATATGTATGCTTTCACATGATATATTTTTCTGAAATTTTCTCTTTATATTCTTTAGGCTGAGATTACACACAATGGCCCTCTTACACAATGATTTCTCATAAACAGTATAATATAATCCAGGCATCTGCAGATGATCCAAATTTCTTACAGTGGGGCACAATATGTGATAGATTTGACACATTTTGATAGAAGTTAGATACTTTGGATCCAATTTATCAAACTGCTACATTTTTGCACAACGCGAGACTGCGCAAATATATTGCGATTTTTGGCGTCATCACGCAATTTTTACCCAGTTTCATCAAAGTGGTTGGAGCTTGGATGGGGGCAGTATGGGGCATGGTGACCCCTACTCATCAAATTCATGATGAGCAATGGCATACCTAACGCTACAAATCTTAATCCATTTCCTGAGAGAAGTAAGACATGTGGCGAGGCATACACAGAGACGAATAGCACTTCGCTCCTTGCCTTACTGAGAGGTGTGCTCCTTTTAATTATTCAGGTACCTCACACTCCACCCCAACCCCTCATCAAGACTAGCATGAAAAACTTTAGTCTTTATAAATTGAGGCCAAAATCTTACTTAAAAATGTTGTGCATAGCATATAGGATCATTATTTTTTATGGAAAAAAATTTACACATGAAATTTGGAAGAAAGTACAGCATAAAATGGGTGCCTTTGTAAACATGAGCCAATGGCCAATGTTTTAAAAAATGCTTTTTATTTACTATACTGGTTGAACCAGCATTTTTGTATTAGATTTGTTAGAACTTTGGAGAAAAATCATTTTAGATAAATTTTTCACTGAAATTCTCCAGTAAAAAAACAGTTATTTGTGCCACACTACATTTTTCAAAAGTGCCTAGAATATAGGTTGTAGTTTTGTCAAGTCACAAACTGAGCCAGTGTTATTACTGACAATCCCCATTTTTTAGATGCAAACTACAAGCCTAAAACATGTTACCAAAGACACTAAAATAAATCACCAGCATGTACCTCTTCCTGGAGTTTGAAAAGAGCCACTAAATTGATAAGAGACTTGGAAGAATTATTTAGTCTTAAAAAGAGACATCTAAGGGGGGACATGATTAACTTTAAAGTACAAAAATCTGATCAAAGGGGTTTCATGTCAAACTCCCTCAAAAGACAAGTGGGCACTCCCTCTGGCTGGAGAAAAAAGGTTCAATATTGGAAATGAACCTTCTTTACAATGAGAACTATTAATCTGTGGAACAGCCTTAGGAGCTTGTCACTTACAGTTCATGTTGTGGAATTCCGGGCACCAGACCCCTGCTCTTGGGGCAACTCTCTACCATATTGCCAGATGTTCCAAGTAAATATATCTAAGGCATTATGTGTCTTCCTCAATTAGCTTACAGTGGCATGTAAAAGTTTGGGCAAAATTACTGTTATTGTTAACAGTTAAGCAAGATGAAGATGAAATGATCTGTAAAAGGGTTAAAGTTAATGATGACACATTTCCTTTGTATTTTAGGCAAAAAAATATATATTGGAATTTTTTACATTTTAAAAATTACAAAAATGAAAATGGGTAGATGCAAAAGTTTGGTCACCCTGCATGGTTGGTACCTGGTAGCACCCCCTTTTGAAAGTATCACAGCTTGGAAATGCTTTTTGTGGCCATTTTCATCCAGTCTTCCTTGGAAAATTCTTCCAGTTCTGTGAAATTCCTGGGTCGTCTTGTATGTACTGCTATTTTGAGGTCTAGCCACTGATTTTTAAGGATTGAAAATTGAATTCAGCCACAATTTGTTTAACTCTAAGCTGTCTGTTAGATGATTTTTGACATCCAGCATTGAATGATTTAGTCAACAACTTGTTGTTTATATGCGCTCAAGATTTGCAGTTTCTAAAATATTGCCCCTAGTTAGACTAGCACTGATCATTATCATGCGCTCATTCGAATTACAGATTATAAGGTTCTACAGCACTCCTGGATTGTGTAGGGATCCATTTTGTTCACTATTATACAATTATACTCTGGTCACTTAATTGTTCTATTTTATTGTGATCAATTGAAAATTTTCTCACTTAATTTTATGATGCACGCAAGGGTTTTAAGTGTAATTTGCATATAGGTAAGGACCAAATGAAAAAGGTCAGTTTAATATATTTTATATTAATTTTATTAATATTAAGTGTTCATGGTAAACACCAAGGCCAAAGAAGTATTGTTACTTCAGCCTTATAGGGGTTGTCTTATCTTGTTAAATAGATAATATTGCAATTGTAAATGATTAAAAATACGCTCATTTCTCAGTAAAGGTTTTTAATTTGTGTACATTTCTTTTACTAGATTACCGGACACCTTTGCAGTTTAGTAGTAGTGGCTGAACATGCACAGTGCTTACAAGTTCATTACAGTAGAATTTGTAAGCACTACATGGAAGATGACATGAATACATTGTTGACTCCTGATTCAGCCAGCTCCTAGAATACTACAGGGGTAAAACTGAGAGAGTATGTCAACACCACTGGTCCAGTCAATCTGCAGAAGAGCACAACCACCTGGCTTCCTGCTCACGATGTGCTCCTGTAGGTAAATTATGCAAAAACCTTTTTAAGTCTTTAAGAATATTCAAATTAAAATCATCATTTGAATGTTATTCTAACAATAGTCAAACATTTGCCAACTCTACAGAACATGATGTACTTCTAGTCACACAGACATTCTCATTCATGCAGTCTCTCAAGCCCCGTGATTTTGCACTTGACAATAAACTTCAGGAAATGCAATAAATCAGAAATGTGTGATAATCCTATAAAGAATCAAATACAGTAAAATACAAAATCAATAAAGTACACGTTGAATTCTCATATACTTTAGATTCATGATGAAATGTATAAATCAAGTAATAAGAAAAAAATGAAATGTCACAAATGCTCTAATTACACTGTTCTACATATTTTCAAAAGTTGTCAGGTTCTATTATGAAATGAGCCATTTCTTAATGATTTTGACCTCCTGAATTGAAATCTGACAATGAAAATTATTATATGGCTTTTGTTTCTATGATATCAAAGAGTTTTCCATTTTCTGCTGCATATAATTAATGCATAAAAGTTTCAGTACTTTGAAACATTATTATGTTTGCAAATATAAAGATGCAGAATATTTTGTAATGCCAATTTTCGGATATCTATTTAGAGGAAACTTAACAACAATTCAAATTACTAAAACATGTCTAAACACTATTGTGAATTATAAACAGTTACAGATATTACGCTACAAAATTTGGTCCTCATTCAGTGACAACTCGTTTTTGCTTGTCTCTTGTACTCCTGCATCGGATTATCTCTTACAATTGTCCAACAGTAATCTGGAAGCATTGATGAATTCCATTTTCCTTGATATCTTTTCTCCATAACCGCTATATCTTGTTGAAATCTCTCACGGTACTAGTCGTTCACTGCTCCACAGTTTGGTGCAAAAAAGTCTAGTTGCAAATGTAAGAAATTAATCTTTAAAGACATGTTATAGCAAAGATCCTTGTATGTTTTGAGGAGATTTTCCACCAACTCTTCATAGTTATCTGCTGTTGAGTTTCACAAACAAATTAGTTGCTACTAGTGCAAATGCTACCCATGCAGCCTTTTTCTGAAGATGTTTATGATTCTAAGATCCAATAAAGACTCCTTCTTTTATCTTTGCTTCACTCAACCTTGGAACTTTATCAGTGAGATACCAGAATGCTTTTGCATTGTTATCCATTGCCTTTACAAAGTTCTTCATTAGGCCCAACTTGATATGCAATGGTGGTAACAAAATCTTATGTGTGTCAACAAGTGCAGGACATTTGTACTCCCTGGCTGAAGTGAATGTTGGAGAGGCCAGTCTCTTTTATTGTACTGATATTCTCTTGCATGACTATCCCACTCACACAGAAAGCAGCAGTACTTTGTGTATCCACCATGGAGACCAAGTAACAGGACAATCACCATTAAGTCACAACATAGGGGCAACAAATGTTGGTCATAGTTCAGGCACCTCAACAGCTGTTTCGTGTTGTCATAGGTTTCTTACATGTGGACTGCTTAACCAACTGGAATTGAATGTAGCACATTCCCATTATGTAGCAAGATGGCTTTTAGACTTGTTGTGGACGAATCGATGGAGAGCCTCCTTTCTTCTGGATTATGACTTATCTTCAGATTTTCCATTAAACTATTGATGTTGCTGCATGCCACAAAATCGCCCTCCATGAAGAATTATTGGACAGGATCTTTGCCACGGTTGTGGAGTAAAGTAATTCGAACATTGCCCGCTAGGAGATTCCACTGCTGTAGTCAGGAACCTAAGAGCTCAGCCTACTCTTGGGCAGATCAAAATCTCTAACAAGATTGTTCAGTTCACTTTGTTCAGTTCACTGGTTCAGTTGAGGATGCTGACAGAATGTGTGGGTCATGAGAGGAAGATGCTTCATGACACCAAGTGCCCTCTTCTCCCTAACTTGACTTGACTGAAAATATTTCTGGAGCTTTTGGAACCGGCAGTTCTGTATGTGGTACTGGGCATATTGCAGATGGAATGTTTGGATATTGTAAAGTCCACTTCTTCTTCCTTGAAACTCCTTTCCTAATGGGGGCACCATGCTGGAATAACAATTGGTAGTGTGATTGGTTGATTCTTTTCAGATCATTGGGACGTCAAAAAGCATAGATTGCCTCTTCCCTTGCAATCACTGGGTAAGATGTGATGCACATCAATTGCAACATATGTGTGGATTCTTGTTAATGCAAGAATGAGGCATATCTGAAGAAACATATAGAAACATGTCAATATGCTAAGAAACTAAGGTAAGAAATCCTAAAAGTGTATACCTTACACAGAGAGCATTTATAAAAGTAGGTGATGCAACTGTAATTAGGAATACATCATCGAAGCCGAGTAAGCGGTTTTTTGATTGGTCACCCTAAGATGATAGAATACTGAAGGTTCAATAAAATAAATAGATGATGTAATAGACTAGCTACTAACAATGCAATAATGATGATGATGAAGTAATAAAGACACAATTTTTTCTATATGCCTGCATGAATCGTGTCATAGGTAACTGCAACCTCCTCTGGTTGCCAATCAGCAAATTTAAGCATCATATTAGTTTTCAGCACCACAAAATTAGTTTAGTTCAACTGTTTTCTTCTCTGAATCAATTTGGCTGTAGAACAGTGTTTTCAATGCTCTTACAATTTTGCCAGAACTCTTAATGACCTCTTGCTCATGGCCATATTAGTGCTGTATACAATATTAAATCCATACAAAATCAGAGAGAAAAAATATACTATACTTCACGGGATGCCATGTTATTTTAATATAAAATACTTCTACTACAGGAGAATAAAGAATATAAATCTGGGCTTTAACATACTATAGATATGGGCAGAGCAATTTCTAGGAGAGACCTTAAAAGACATATTGATATTTCTGCTAGAACAGGTGAATAAATCAAAATGACTTCTTTCAATTTACTTTTCGATTCCAGACTTGTCAGGCTTTTCCAAAATTTCTGACCCATCGCAGTGTCTCGAAGGATTAAATTTAATAATAAATTGAGAGAACTACATCCTATTGTGCAAATCAATTTTTCCTTTTATTGTTGGACTTAGCTTTTCTGAACAGCACATTTGGGAACAAAATATAATTTCAGTTACATATAATTAGAATCTGCAACCTGTGTAGTGTGATCTGCTCTTCTACTGAAAATTGGTCTTTTGAATTAAAAAGTTAAAACATATATGCAGATTTTGAAAACTTCAGGTTCATTTGCATGTGATGAGAAAATAATGACATTGTGAAACTAACTTCTTATTCTATTATAACTTCACTTTATGCCAACAGTTTAAACAGTAGTAAAAAAAATGAGCTGCAATTCTTTGCAAATTATGACAACGAATTGTAATACAACAAATTATATGCTATACTTTAACACATACACGTGCACCATCGTTTAAAGTTCTAGACATTAAAAATGTATACATTTAATGTAAAATTTGATTTCTTACATAAAAAAAGAAAAATATTGCATTGGTTATACATGAAAAAGATATGAATGTTAATTTGCATAGTTAATATAATTAATTTTAAGCTCACTAAAAAGTAAAAAAAAAAAAACATGCACACAATCACATGTAATAGTGGTGTTTAGTGGCTGAAAATAGTGCCGAAATGCTGCTGTCATCATTTTCAAATTGATTGTTAGTGTATGCAGGTTAGCAGCAATTTTACCATGAAAATCGTGCAGCTATTATCAATCACAATCAAGAACAAAGACGAATACATTTTCAAACTATACATAGTGCACTCTGTTTATTATACCTTACATCCTTTTTAAAGGATTTTAAGTCCAGAAATAGTTTTACATCAGAAAAATACTTGTGAGTAAAGTCCAAAAGGGTCATCTCTCTGGTTTCTATGTCATCTAATATTTTAATAGCCATCATACATTTCTAATTTCAAATATGTAACAAAACCATACATTTATTGACAAAGCTTTCTATTTTGAATAATCTCTGTACACCTTTTCTTTAGAGTATAAAGGCCTCTTCTGCTTTATAAAAATCATTTTATATTTTTCAGCGATACACTATCTGGAAATATGGTAGTTATGTTTTCTAAACGCTCTTCAAGGTCTTTAAAGAACATCTGTTATTAAAATGGTGCTATGCATAATTAATAATAATAATATGATGAAATAATGGTACCCTTTCCAATCTAATATTTTGCTAGCAACCATATACAATTTTGGATATTGACATGTGGTTTTAAGACATGTTACACCTTTTGTGACATCTCAAAAATTCTCCAATTATAAATGTACCTTTACTATTAAGGCTAATAACTTCATGCGTGCATAGGTTTCTTTGACTTTTGATTATTTTGGTTATTCTGCAAGCCTTGCAATAAACACAAGTTCTGAACCCTGTTGATTTATTTTAAGATTTCTTATAAATATTTTTTTTTCATTTTGCACTGTGGAGTCTACTGTATTGGCTGTTATAAGGTAATATTTAGCTGATTACCTTGACCTGATAAAGAGAACTACTTATGAGCAAGTTAATTTGTCTAAAGTGAGTCATACCCTCTCTCTATATTTATGGTGTCAGCAAAACGCTATATATATTTATATATATGTACTAGCTATTAAACCCGTTCTACGCCCAGGTGGCAAGCATTTTTATTGGTATATGGTCTCACATCCTGATATTTGTGCTGCTCCCATCCTGGTATTTGTGCTCCCCAATCCTGTTCTCCATCCTGTTATGCACTGCCCCCATCCTATCTTGGTATGCATGGCGCCCCTCATCCCTATCCTGGTATGCATGGCACCCCTCACCTCCAATTCTGGCATGCATGGCATTCCTCATCCTGCTATGCGTGGCTCCCTTATACCCAATCTTGGTATGCATGGGCCCTTCACCCCCATCCTGGTATGCATGGCACTCCTTATCCCTATCCTGGTATGAATGGTACCCCATCCCTCATCACTTTCCTGCTATGCATGGCACCCCTCATCCCGAACATTGGTATGCATGGCCCCCCTCATCCTCCATCCTGGTATGCATGGTACTCCTCATCCCCAATCCTGGTATGCATGGCACCCCTCATCCCCAATCCTGGTATTTATGGCACCCCTCATCCCAATCCTGGTATGCATGGCACCCCATCTCTCATCCTGGTATGCATGGCCCCCTCATCCCAAATTTGGTATACATGGCACCCCTCATCCCAATCCTGGTATGTATGGTACTCAATCCCTCATCCTGGTATGCATGGCACCCCATCTCTCATCCTGGTATGCATGGCCCCCTCATCCTAAATTTGATGTACATGGCACCCATCAACCCAATCCTGGTATGCATGGCACCCCATCTCTCTTCCTGGTATGCATTTTACCTCACATTTCTATTCTGGTATGTATGGTACCCCTCATCTTGGTATACATGGCACCCCTAATCCCAATTCTGGTATGTATGGCCTCCTCATCCCTCAATCTTGGTATGCATGGCACCCCATCCCTCATTTTGGTATGCATGGTACCCCGCATTCCTATCCTGGTATGCATGGTACCCCTCATCCTGGTATGCATGGCACCCCATCCCTCATCCTAGTATGCATGGTACCCCACATCCCTATTCTGGTATGTATGGTACCCTTCATCCTGGTATACATGGCACCCCTCATCCCAATTTTGGCATTTATGGTACCCCTCATCCCCCAATCCTGGTATGTATGGCCTCCTCATCCCCCAATCCTGGTATGCATGGCTCCCTCATCCCCAATCCTGGTATGCATGGCACCCCATCCCTTATCCTGGTATGTATGGTACCCCGCATTCCTATACTGGTATGGATGGTACCCCTCATCCCTATTCTGGTATGCATGGTACCCCTCATCCTGTTATGCATGGCATCCCATCCCTCATCCTGGTACGCATGGTACCCCTCAACCCAATTCTGGAATCCATGGCATCCCTCACCCCCCAATCCAGGTATGCATGGTCCCATCTCCCCCCAATCCTGGTATGCATGGTAACCCCTCATCACTTTCCTGGTATGTATGGTACCCCCTCACACCCCAATCCTAGTATGAATGGCACGCCTCACCCCCCAATCCTGGTATGCATGGTCCCCTCACCCCCAATCCTGGTATGCATGGTCCCCTCACCCCCCAATCCTGGTTTGCATGGTACCCCCTAATCCCTATCGTGGTATGTATGGCACCCTTCATCCTCCCAATCCTGGTATGTATGGCACCTCTCACCCCCCAATCCTGGAATGCATGGCACCTCTCACCCTCCAATCCTGGTATGCATGGCACCCCTCACACCCCAATTCTGGTATGCATGGTCCCCTCACCCCCAATCCTGGTATGCATGGTCCCCTCACCCCCCAATCCTGGTATGCATGGTACCCCCTCATCACTATCGTGCTACGTATGGCACACTTCACCCTCCCAATCCTGGTATGTATGGCACACCTCACCCCCCAATCCTGGTATGCATGGTCCCCTCACCCCCCAATCCTGGTATGTATGGCACCCCTCACCCCCAATCCTAGTAGGCATGGTCCTCTCAACCCCAATCCTGGTATGTATGGCACCCCTCATCCCTATCACACTGCACACATATAAAAAAATAAACACTTATATTCACTTTAATTCCCTGTGCTCCAGCAATGCGTCCCATTCTGCCGGAGGCCGGGGAAGGAGTGCGGCACCATAGTACGCACATGCCCATACCGTGCTGTCCTGCGCCATTTTGCTGAAGACACACTGCTATGCGCATGCGCCGATTCCGATACCTCACTCCTGCCCCGGTCTCCAGCGAGAAGAGAGGCGCCGTGGCAACGCTCCTCCCGTACAGATAAATATGCAAGTATGGCACCGGAGATCACGGTATACGTTCAGTGACTACGCAAACCGCGATCTCCGGCACTGTACACACTCTTCTTACCTTTAACAGCTACATGAGTTCTTCTGTCTGGAACCAGACTGCGCATAAAGGCTTCAGACAGAGGTACGCATCTCCGGTTATATTATAGATATTTGTCTATATAGATATATATATTTTGAGGGACTATAGACCCAATAATTATGAGGAATGCTTGTGCTACTCATTATATGTCTGTTTTTGTCTCGTTTTTGCAGTACCCCATAGCACAGACTTTATCTAGTAGTATATATTATTTTATGTCAACTGTTTACAGGTGTCTATGTTTTCTGGAGCAGCGGATGTGGCTATTTAAGTGTATTTTACTTATAACATTATATTTTACTTTATTGGACATAAATAGTTGTAAACTTAATAGACCATCCAATTAAGGTTTACTTTAGCACAATATTCAACCACTAAACATAATAGTAATCTGCCCTCAATCCAAGGTATGGAAATTTGATTTAAAAAATTGCTACTTTGCCCAAATTGCACCTCTGCCTCTGTTGTACATTGTGAAATCATAATGTCTAAAATACAGAATTTTTTATGACATTACTCTGGATGGTGTTTTTTTTGCTTTAATGTTTATGAAAGTAAATTGCTGTTAAGTAAATATAAAATTTTAAATGTGTTACTATTTAATTAAAACAATAAAAGTATATTAATCATGTAAAATGTATTTTCTGCAGCAGTTTTGATTCATTTTAGTGGTACACAGATTGTAATTGAATCAAGGGCTACTTCATAACTGACCAATATGAGTTAATTACTATCACTTTGCCCCCACATGATCAAAGTGTTTACTTCAGAAGTGTGGTCTAAAACATTAAAAAAGTCACAAAATGTTGCACAATGTGAAGTTTTCATGTCAGTTTTGGCCAGCTGTTCCCAAATGGATGTAGTTGGGTTGAGACAGAGTGTGGCATCACCTGCTTGCCTAATTCATGACATGCTGTAGAGTATATTATACCACAAATCTTACTCAAGTCACTGACTGGAGTAAGCTTTGTGGTGAGGCGCATGGAGGTGTACACTACTTTCAGAATAAGCCAAGTTGATTAAAAGGCTTGCATCTCTTAACAAATCAGATTCTTCTGACTCCAGCACACCCCCTTATCAAAACTGGTATGGTATGGTTCAGCAGTTATTTGGCTCTTGTTTTTGCCTGTGGGGTCAATCTATCTTAGCTCACAGAGCGCAGTGAGAGTGACGTTCGACTGCTGGGTATACCATGGCTCTCCACGTATAGCCATCATTGCCAAATAAAAGATAGGACAGAAAAACAAGAGAAGGGTGGGGATGCAACTGCTAAACGTACAGTAATGTCCCAGATAAGAAATATTAAAACACTGAGTCTGATTTCTTAAAACTCTGCACAGAATTCCCTCAAGAACCGTGCAAATTTTCAGTGACAGGAACGATTGCTCAATCCAACCACTGCTGTTCTGTAATATCCCACCGCTTGCCACCAATTTGTTGGGTATTCCACAGTGACGACACCGGGGAGATCATGCAATATCTCACAGTTGCTGTAACTCTGTCAAGATTTCCTCAGGGATATGCGAGCACATGGTCCTGACTACTCGCTTTGTAGATATCGGCAAACGACCAGTGAGCATATGGCGTCACACCTCCGGATTCCAACGCATGGAATATATGTATACGCCCCGTACGGTCACTGTCAGTTTCACGATAGCCAAATTATTATTATTCTCTGCCACCACCATCCAAATTTGAAATATAATACAGGTCTGGGCAGATGCCTGCGTTCTGGTAGCGTATATGGCTTCGGGAGAAGGAATGATTACAGGACAAAAGAAACAGAACTAATAAATTTTATATTTAATCCAAAAGGGAGGCAGTATTAAGAAAAATATACAAAATTATATAAAAGGGGACAATACAATACATAGGCATTAAAGAAGAAACTTACTCTATACATTTCGCAGGGATGAATCCTCATAGGTGGAGTCAGCTCTTTTATGCCAATGAGGGAACCTACCCACACGTCCCTTGTGCTGGCATCATGTGGGCTGGGCCGCACCCTTCATGTTTTTATAAAAAATGCTAATTTTTGTGATAATTCATCCCTGGTTGCTTGCAGAAGCTTGCAAGTGAAGCCATATTTTCCGTTATGAATTTACCTTCATTTAGAGACCACACATGGCGTAGTTGTGATCTGCTATTTTGTCACTTTGGCGCCACAGCTCCCCGGAGGAGCTTACGGCTACGAAAAAATAAGCATCATGTTCCTTGGCTGACCCTGCCGCTAAAAGTGCGGTTCCCATTATTATCAGAATTATGGAACTCCAGTTATTCCATATTTTGTATTGACTCCGGTCGGACTGGGGCTTCGGCTAAAACTCCCTTTGACGTCCCGGGAATCAAGTTTCAACAGTTATGTGTAAATTGATCTCAAGCCTGAGTCTAATCATCCCCTGCTTCTGCAAGGGAGAAAGACCCTCGCATTTTAATTAGGTTGTAGCTTTACAAGTCACTTCTGCTATAGGTGATAATTTGCAGAGAGACAGATGCTGGACTGTGAGCTCTCCTCTTGTGACAGATGGTGGATAAGGGAGGGATGAAGAGGGGCTTGGGAGAAATGGTTAATATTTTCTTAATAACTCCCTGACAAAGTTTTAATAACAAGACTACATAGGGCTAATTCTAAGTAAAAACAAAAAAAATTTTTATGGCAGAATTAATGTTTTGACCGGAATTTCGGCACATTTTACATTGTTTTTTTTAGATGCATTTCTAAGAGTTGTGCAACATTTGTAAAGCATTTTGAACCAAAAACGGTATTTTTATTTTGAGATTATCAAAGGAGGTAGACCTCTGTCATTTTCATATTTAAAGCAGTATTTATGGCATGCACCTTTTCTTAAATTTTGCACAATGTTGAAAAATCACTCTAGTAGAGGGATTGCATAGAAAGTCTCCACATTATAAACTCTATCTACAGTCTTTAAAAATATGATATTATCTTTTACAACATCATAATTTTCCTCAGGACTATTTAATACTGTTTTCTGCAAATAATTACTTTTAGTCTACATATACCTTTGAACCTTGGCATCAGTCTGAGTTTTAAACATTAGAACTGCTTTTTCTACAGGCTGTAATTACCTCTGTAATCCAACTGATAAGGCAATTGAGACTTTAAATTAATATTGTAAGATCTTTTTTTCTCAAGCACTAAAGTTTTCAAATCAACCAAGATAGCACAAAGATGTTTGCATTTATTAAAGGAGCTTTCTAAATGGAAGTCATATGACTTTTTGGAGTTGTCTAAACAATTATAAATGCATTGTATTCTATTATTATTCTTGAACTGAACAATTTATTAACACTTGGTGACAAAATTTAAAGTAGGCAGATTTACTCAAACTCAGGCTAGAAATTTAATTGGCATCAAATTAAATTGATTACAAAAAAGTATAATACACAAATGGACCAAGCAGGGTTTAAAAAACAATAAAATATCATGGTCACGTTGCCCTTAATCTGCCAATGCAACCACAGCTCCCTGTTAGTCCTTCACTGACATTATGACATCAAAGTGTGCATCAAGGATTTACTGTCTCTTGAGATGCCAGCAAAGAGTGAAGAGAGACAGACCAGCAGCAGCAGTAGGTACCTTAGGAAGCCAGTGGAAAACAGGTGGGTGCTGTGGAAAAAGGGGCTGAGAGGCTAGAAAAGTATGATATTTTGTTTTCTGCTACTTCTCATTCAATATGAATCCAGCAAAATGTCGCCGGCCACCATGTTGCTGGACTTACGTTAATAAAATGGGAAAAAATGAAATTTTAGGAAATTCAAAACTACCTTGATTTGTTTAAAATTGATTTGTTCATCCACAATATGTATTTAGAGTAGAGGTGATCAAATCTGTAGAAATTCAAATTCACCAAGTTTTACTAATTTTTCCCCAAAAATTTGAATTACAGCAAATCAATTAAACACACATTGCATTACTGCAATGCCTCCAGTTGCCTTGAAAACACTCCAAGGCCTACTAATAGTGTCCACCCCCTTCAAAGTAAACACAGCCTTTTGTAATACATCCAGTTTAATAACTGTGCAGACAGACTTTTCATTTTAAATTAAAAACAATGGTCTATGAATAGTGTTGAGCATTCCGATACTGAAATATCGGGTATCGACCGATATTCGCGGTATCGGAGTTCCGATACTGAGTTCCGATACTTGTAGAATATCGGATACCGGAATCGGAAGTTCCCATAATGCCTGCTCTCTGCAGTGTCTCTGAAGGATGACAAGCTGGATGGCAGCGCTCATCTGCGATCCAGCTTGTCATCAGAATGCCATCCCAGTATGAGAGAATTCTCCTGATTGTTTAAAAGCGGCGGGCGGTAAAATGCCGCCGGCTTTTAAACAATCACACAGCCCCATACTGCTTCCCCGCAGCCTCCCATCCCTATCCTCCACTCCCCCCGCCACCTCCCATCCCGATCCTAAGTTAGGACCGGGTGGGGAGCGCAGCACCAAGGAGTGGGGAGCGAAGGACGCAGGCGGGGAAGCCGGCAGTGAAAAGACTTCACCGCCGGCTTTCCCGTTCTGTGCTGTGCTCCCCGCTCCCTGATGTATGTGGTATGATGTTTGATTGGTATGTGCGCAGTGTCTGCCAGTGTCTGCGGGTGTCTGCGGGTGTTTGCGGGTGTCTGCCGGTGTCTGCCAGTGTCTGCGCGATGTCTGCTGGTGTCTGTGTGCAGGCACACATAGGCCGATGTGACACTACTACTCCCATCGGCCTATGTCTGTCCCCCATCCACTCGTGCCAGCAGGATCAGCTCGATGGGAGAAGTAGTTCCCATCAGCCTGATCCTACTATTTAAATTGCCCTACTGTGTCCTTTAAACTGCCCCATATGTTATTTTGGCCCCCATAGGTTTATATTTTTGCCCCTATACATGTTTTATTTTTTTAGGCCTCCATATTTTTTTTTTTTATTTTTGGTCCCCAATAAATTTTAAATACATTTCATTGGTGGCCAGTGGTTACTTAAAATAAATAAATTTATACATCACCTGTCCCCGCCGATCGCCACCTAAAATAAAAAAATACACCTATACTCACCTAGACACCTAATTCCCTGAAGCCATTGATCTCCTGTAATAAAATATAAAATAATAAACCACAATTTTATCCTTACCCCTCCGTAGTAGTCCAAATCGAGTGTCCCACGATGATCTCCAGTTTAGAGCAGCCACATAAAATGTGACCGCTCTAAATCGCTGCCGTCGCTACAATGACGGGGCCGTAAAGCAGCCCCCCGTCATTGCATAAGGAGAATTTTCCCACGCTGTCAGTGACGTGCATGAGGTGAGCTGAGTTCATTGGACATGACCTCGGCTCATCTTTATGCCGTCACAGCCAGACACTGAGGAGCGAAAGCATGCCTACGCTTCTCAGTGTCTGCGGCATGGCAAGCTGGATGGCAGCTTTCGGCAGCCTGTCATGTGAATGTAGCAGAGCTGGAGCCGTCGTGGGAACCATAGAAAGGTAAGGATGAGGTTGCTTTATTATATTACTTTTATTACAGAAGACATTGGCTTCAGCTGTAATGGGCTTGATGGTAAGTATGGTTTAATTTAGAACAATAAAGAATTGTGTGTTTATTTCAATTAATGGACTTTTTTCTGGGTCGTTTTTTCTTAACTTTGACTATGGGGTTAGTCATGGGGGTGTCTTATAGATGCCTTTCCATTACTAACCTGGGCTTGATGTCAGCTGGCATTATAAGCTGACATCAACCCCAGCCCTATTACCCCACTGCCACCGCTACAGAGCAGTGGGAAGAGCGAGGCTAAGTGCCAGAATTGGCGCATCCTATGGATGCACCATTTCTGAGGTGGCTGACGGCTGGTGTTTCTAGCCAGGAAGGGGGCCAATATTAATGGCACCCTTGCTGGGCTCTTAATATCAGCCCCCAGCTGTCTGCCTAGCCTTTGCTAGCTATTAAAATAGGGGGGACCCAACGTCATTTTTTTGGGGGTCCCCCATTTTAATAGCTAGTAAAGGCTAGGTATTCAGTAGGGGGCTGATATTAGTAGCCTGGGAAGCTCCGTGGGTATTACCCCCTTCCCAGGCTTCAAACATCTGCCCCAGCCGTCTGCTTAACTTCCGCTAGAGACTAAAATTACGGGGAACCACACGCCAATTTTTTTTTTAATAAATCCTTTATTTTAACACTAAATGACAAGTACAGTAATCAACACTATCACTGTACTTCTTATATATGCGACTGACATGTTTCTATGTATCTAATCTATGTGTGATGCTCTATTCTTTCTATTCTAAATTGTCGGGTACCGATGCTGAATTGCCCGCCGACTTTTTTAAAGAGACGGTGCATGAAAACACTATTTTTTATTTAAATAAATCCTTTAACACTAAATGACAAGTACAGTAATCAGCACTATCAATGTACTTATTATATATGTGACTGACATGTTTCTATCTAATCTATGTGTGATGCTCTATTCTTTCTGTTCTAAATTGTCGGGTACCGGTGTATGCCGCTGCTGAATTGCCAGCTTTTCATGTAATACATTTTACATTATTATTAATTGTTTTCCTTCATGTAGAATTAACCTACAAGGAAAGAAAGGGTTTATTTTCATTCCGATATTTGTGTCCCATTGACTTGCATTGGTTTCCGGTATCGGAATCTGTGATATCCGATATTTTTTGGGTATCGGTCCGATCCAATCCGATCCGATATTTCTCGATATCGGAAGGTATTGCTCAACACTATTTATGAATGATCCTTCTTAGTTATTTGTGATCAGGCAGATTGTTCTGTGCATCACACTGTCTGAAACTGACAGTTTTTCTGCCAGAAGTAACATCATCCCATTATGCACTAAAGTATCTCTTTATGCCCAAAACTAAATTAATAAATGCAGTTAAAATATAATATAAATAATTATTATCTGTGACAGATGCATAGAATCCTGCATATAAATAATCTCCTATGCCTCCCTGTTCATAGATGTGAGATGGGTCGTTCCTAGATCTGTTAGAACGTAGAGATGATTCTCTGAGTGAAGATTAGCTGAGTGGGGAATAATCTGTCAAAACTTGTTCCGTGGTGCTTTCTGTGTCTCTAGTGCTCCGGCCAGCTGCACTAATGTGAGGTACTCCAAAAAAGACAGCCATTTTCAGCAAAAGTGACATCACTTGCTACGGGTCTCCCTGAGAGAAAAAAACAGCAGTCTATTATTCTACACATTTCAGAGGTAGTGTCCTCCTTCCTCAGGGATTCTGGTCAGCCAGCTTTCTATAGTCTTTCATAGGTGAGTGTAAAATGTCCTATGGTTACTTCTAATCAGGACACCTGATTGTTCAAGCTATGCTCAAACGTCAACAGCTCTATCTCACTATTCACTCCAATAGGTCTGAGAGTGTTTAATTGAAAGTCCACCTGCTATGTAGTCTTTAATGGGGAACAATCCCTCTGTTGTGTGTACACTAAGTGTTCATTTATATTCTCTAACATTACGAAACATCTTACATAACCTGCCAAAGCAAAGGAATAATCTATTTCATTTAATGTACATGTCATAAATTGTATGTGAGAAGACCAAAAGAGGCACTATACACCAGGATGAAAGAGCATGCCTATAATATTAAAACACAATTTACTGGACATCCACTATCTATTCACTATAAACAGGCACACAAAGTTTAAATGGGAGCTCTATCTGGGGAATGGAGATCATTAGGAAACATTGGAGAAAAAGGAATTTCACACATGTAATGTCAAGAGCAGAAAGCAGGTGGCTTTTTCACTTAAACACTCTCAGACCTGTTGCTCTAAATAGTGAGATAGAGCTGTTTGCGTTTGAGGATAATTAAACAATCATGTGTCCTGATTACGGGAATCCATGGGACATTTTACACTCACCTATAAAAGAGTATGGACCACTGGCTGATTAGAATCCCTGAGGAAGGAGGGCCCTACCTCCAAAAGGCGTAGAATAACGGACTTCTGTTTTTTATCTCAATGGTAGACCCGTAGCAAGTGACGTCTTTTTTGCTGAAAGTGGCAGACTTTTTGGAGTGACTCAATCAGTGCAGCCAGCCGGAGCACTAGGGATACAGAAAGCCCCACGGATCAAGGTCTAACAGGTTATTCCCCATTCAGCTAATCATCACTCAGTGAAACATCTCTACGTTCTAACAGATCTAGGAATGACCCATCTCACATCTATGCACAGGTAGGCATGGCAGATTTTTAACCATGCAGGATCATATGCATTTAAAATAGAGGATAATTATTTATATTATTTTTTAACTACATTTATTAATTTAGTTTTGGGCATAAAGAGATTCTTTAGCGCATTTAACTTTCATTTGAAATTTGTATAGTATTTTATGCACAAAGGCAGCAAGTGCAACGTTTTATGCAGCTTAGTATTCTCTGTTTGGGAAAAAGTTAGCGCTATTACAACTTTTGAATCATCGCACTATGACAGTTGTAAATGATGTGTCATATAATCAGGCTCGGACTGGCCTGCCGGGGAATCGAAGAATCCCCCGGTGGGCCTCGCTGCAGGGCTAGCACTGACAAGAGAAGTGCATATCACAGCTATGCACTGCTCAGCTACTCTGCATCCATAGCTACACACTCCCTCATTCCCCTGCTGTGCTTGCACTAGGTGTCAGAGTCAAACAGACATCTGTACAAGAGAAGTATCACTGACAGAAGTATCACCTCTCCAGCACAGGTGTCAGCCTAACTCCAACACCTAGTGCCAGCACAGCAGGAGAAGGAGGGAGTGTGTGGCTATGGACACGGATTAGCTGAGCAGTGACACCTCTCTTGCCGAGGTGTCATATGACCAGTGTCAAGCGCCCCTCCCTCACCCAGCCCAATAAGATCCTATGCAATGGGGCTGGAGGCAGGTCATCACAGCAGTCTGCCCCCTCAGTACTCTTTGGCACCTTAGAGAAGGAGCTCAGTAAGGCTGTGCTGTGATTGGTGCTGAGTCATTACCCAGAGTGTGGCAGCTGCCGGATATCCTCCATGTTCTGTCCATCTTCTGTCTGCTGCTAATGTTATTAAGAAGACTCTTGTGTGCTCCAAAGACTGTGAGTGGAAGCAGTTTACATTATTAACCCCTTTCTGGTCTGGGGCGTATTAGTATGCCCCAGGCCATTACCCCCGCTTCAGTGAGGGCTCTGGCGGTGAGCCCACACTGAACCGGGAACATGTCAGCTGATTATTACAGCTGACATGTGCCTGCAACAGCCGCGGTTGGAATCACGATCCACCCGTGGCTGTTAACATGTTAAATGCCACTGTTAATCTCAGACAGCGGCATTTAACATCCCCACGCTGGAAGCGTGTCACTTACCCCCCCATCAGTGACCCCGTCACTTGATCGTGGTTCACCGATGGGTGGGCATGACAACCCTGGGTCTGCAGCAGACCCCAGTGGTTGTCATGTAAAAATCGCTAAGAGCGCCACCTAGTGGTCGGCGCTCATAGCACAGGAGCATTTATGCTACATAGAGGTGATCTGCTCATCACCTCTATGATGCAGAGGCAATCAGATAGTTGCTGCTTCTAGTCTCCTATGGAGACTATAGAAGCATGTAAAAAGTAAAAAAAAATGTATTTAAAAATATTAATAATAAGTTTAAATCACTCCCCTTTTGCCCCATTCAAAATAAAATAATAAAAAATATACCCCACATACACATATTTGGTACTGCCGCGTTCAGAATCACCCAATCTATCAATTTGAAAAAGAATTAATCCGATCGGTAAACGGCGTAACGAGAAAAAAATTCCAAACCCCAGAATTACGTTTTTTTGGTCGCTGCAACATTGCAATAAAATGCAATAACGGGCAATCAAAACATCATATCTACCCCAAAATGGTATCAATAAAAATGTCATCCCAGCTCGCAAAAAATAAGCCCTCACCTGGCCCCAGATCCAGAAAATTGGAGACGCTACGGGTCTCGGAAAATGACACCATTTTTTTTTTTAAGCAAACTTTGTATTTTTTTTTTCACCTCTTGAATAAAAAAGAACCTATACATGTTTGGTATCTACGAACTCGTAATGACCTGGAGAATAATAATGGCAGGTCAGTTTTAGCATCCAGTGAACGTTGAAAGAAAAAAAAATTAAAAACAACTGTGGAATTGAATTTTTTTTTGCAATTTCACCACACTTGGAATTTTTTAATTAATTAATGGCGTTTAAAAGTACATCTCACCCCGCAAAAAATAAGCCCAGACATGGCCATATTGCCCAAAAAATAAAAACGCTATGGCTCTGGGAGCAAGGGGTGCAAAAAACAAAAATGCAAAAGCGGAAAATCCCTAGGTCGTGAAAGGGTTAAATGTTATGTTATATGCAATTTATATGTGGAATAGAATAGTGGATCTATAGCTATCAATTTTGGTGAATATTTGTCTATATATTGTATGCTATATGTGGGGGAGGGGGACTTGTCTATTTACTGTATGCTATATGTGGGGGAGGGGACTTGTCTATATACTGTATGCTATATGTGGGGGAGGGGGGCTTGTTTATATTATTTATATACTATATGGGGGTAGAGAGACTTGTATATATAATATATGCTATATGTGGGTGAGGCTTACTTAGCTATGTATGCTACATGTGGGGGAGGGGACTTGTCTACTGTATATACTGTATGCTATGTGCGAGGGATGGGACTTGGCTATATGTGGGGGAAGGAACTTGACTATATGTGAGAAGAAGGCTGCGTCCGAAACGTGCGTAGGGGTGGACCCCCCTCCCCCTCTGGTATGTTATGACTATGACTATATTTCACTAAGTCATCACCTTCTGAACTTTCTGCCATGCGGTCTACTTTTTAGCATTTAGACACATCTCCATATCTGCCTAGTTTACTATTACAATAACCCTGACACCTTGCTCTCTCAATACTGGCTAGGAGTTTAGTGTCCTAAAGAATCTATATCCTTACCTGCTGGCTTATATTTTGTTCCTACTGCTGTGAGGGTTCTCGGTGGGGTCCCTATCGTCTATTGTACACATGGCACTCTGTGCCTATAAGCTCCATGTATTTTAATGTACTATTTCTAATAAACATTTTGTATTTTTTCATTATGTCGTATGTTCTTTTCCTCTTTTCTTTATATGTGATCTATGTGGGGGAGGGGACATGGCTATATATGCTATATATGGGGGAAGTGGACTTGGCTATATATGCTATATGTGGGGAGGGGGATTTGTCTATTCACTGTTTGCTATGTATGGGGGAGGGAAACTTGGCAATATGCTGTATGTGAGGGAGGGTGACCTGGATATATATATACTATGTGTGGAGGAAGGGGAATTGTCTCTCTTTTCTATATGTGGGGGAGAGAGACCTGGCTATATATGCTATACGTGGAGGAGAGGAACAGCTTGAAAAATGTTTTTAAAATCCGAAGTGTTGGCCTACTGAAATGTATGTTCAGTAAATGCACTCAATAATTGGTCGGGTCTCCTTTTGCTCCAATTACTGCATCCATATGGCGTGGCATGGAGGCCATCAGCCTGTGGCACTGCTGAGGTGCTATGGAAGCCCAGGTTGCATTGATAGCAGCCTTCAGCGTGTCTGCATTGTTGGGTCTGGTGTCTCATCTTCTTCTTGACAATACCCCATCGATTTTCTGTGGGGTTAAGGTCAGGCGAGTTTGCTGGCCAATCAAGCACAGTGATACTGTTGTTTTTAAACCAGGTATTGGTAATTTTGGCAGTGTGGACAGGTGCCAAGTTCTGCTGGAGAACGAAATTTCCATCTCCAAAAAGCTTGTCGGCAGAGGGAAGCATGAAGTGCTCTAAAATTTCCTGGTAGATGGCTGTGCTGACTTTGGTCTTGATAAAACACAGTGGACCTACACCAGCTGATGACATGGCTCCCCAAACTATCACTGATTGTGGAAACTTCACACTAGACCTCAAGCAGCTTGGATTGTGTGCCTCTCCACTCTTCCTCCAGACTCTGGGACCTTGATTTCCAAATGAAAATTCTAACTTTGGGACTGCATACTGCAGTGCTATTATGGTGCAGTAATGGTTTAGTTACAGGACCATTGCCTGCACTTTCGCTTGCTGGGAGCTGTTGTCCCTCACCGCATACTGCAGTGCTATTATGATGCAGTGAAGGTTTAGATACACGACCTCTGCCTGTGCGTTCACTTGCTGGTGCTTTGCCCTCAGATGCCACAATCAGTCTTGGCTGTGGCACTTTGATATAATAAAGATACAATACGAATCCATGTGAATCAAAAATGGTTATGGATTCACTATATTTTTCCCATCCTCCCGTTCCTCCATAAAAATAATGTAACCAGAGTAAATATTTTCATTACATGCACTACAAAAGTAGTTTTAATATACCATGACATCAAGGTGATGGTGCGGATACTGCCATTATGTTCACAGCATCACCGGCAGGAGGAGAATGGTGGTGATAAACAGCTGCATTTCTGCAGCTGCCAAGATCAGAGGAAATTCTGATCCAGCAGACCCTCACGTCACTATACAGGTAGCATGAGACCAAATAAAAGCTCTGATCTGTCACTTGAAAAAGCATTTTCAACATTATTTACTCCAGAAAAGTGGTGAAAATACAACAGAAATGTCAGCGAGTACCTGACTGTAGGACATTTCTTGTGGAGGCGCATGCAAGCTGAAATATGTGCCAAATTCATTAGGAGGCAAACACTGTTTTACACACTGTATTGTGTCTCACATACATGTGCATGAGGCCAGAGTATGAACCGGCAATATGTCTACGTAGAGTAGCAGTATGGTAACTTCCCCCTGTGGGCCCTAGGCACTCCAGTCTGACCCTGCATATAATCCATAACATCCTCCACCTTGTACTCACTTGCCAGAGGTAATGGAGTCCAATTGTGCCCTTGACTTGGTAGTACTACCAGCAGATGACTGGTACCAGTGATTCTGGTGGTACATCTGCTTCTAATGACTACTCCTACATTCTAATCTGTGATAAGTCTTTTTACACTACCCCATTCATTGCCATTGACACTTTTTCTTTTACTATGCTTTTAATAAGGTAAAATAATTAACATTTTAGAATCTTTTCAGCCCCAATAATTCAATCCTTTACCAAGAGAACATAACATGAAATACAAGGAAAGTACAGTCAGTATACATAAAAACAGCAAAATCAGGTGGCAGGTCACAGTGTATGTTTGTGTGTATGGTTATCAAATTGAAAAAGTAAAACAGATGTGTGAAAACAGACATGAGCAGCTAGATGTCTATGTTTAAAAAAATATATTTTTTGTACAAAATCTTAACCCTATCCAAAAAAGACAAACTAAAAATGTTAGATATGTACCCAACAAAAATCCAGTTCCAACAATAGGGCACTGTATTGAGATGGCGTTTACAGATGTAAAATTTTATACGTAAAATAAGTGTGGAAAAAAAACATGTTTGTGACAAATTTAGTGAGGTAGTCAGTTCGGTCAAGGGGTTCTGTCAGTGGAAAGCTAGCAGTTCTTACAATGACTTCTATGGACAGGCTTTGTGCTAGTCTTTTAACTCCTGTACAGGTATCTGGACTTACACATGGGCTCCTGGCTTGGGTCCACAGAGTAGCTGACTGATAGAGCAAGCAGGCAGAGGATAGTCAGAAGGTTAGGTCAATGCCAGGAGACCAGTGACAGGAGCATAATTGATGGGCACAAGAACATTCTAAACATGATGCAAGGTTGAAAAAATGAAATAGGTTGAAAATGAACTGAATAAAAGGAGTGAATTAGAAAAAGTATAAACTATAACTGGCAACTCCCAGTCTTATGCTGGGAGTTTAAGTATGGTGTGTTACTGTCCCACTGGAAAAAGCAGGGAGCTATCCTGCTGGACAGCACCCACACCCATATTGCCACTACGGGTCCCAGTCACACCAGTATCTCTGGCTAAACAAGGCCTTTACTGCCCAGAGTTTCTGGGTACAATGTCTCCTCCATTAACAGTGCTGCCCACAGAATGAATGCAATAGCCTGGTGACAGAAGCTGATATCGTAGAGTAGGTTCAGGTGGAGATGTGACAAGTTGTAGATAAATATCAGAGTTTGGGGGGAATATTCCTTTGAAAAAAATTCTGGAACATTTATTGCACTGGAATACTGCTGCTTTCTAGAGCATTAAGAATGAAGAAAATGTGCAAGTGTAATTCAAATGTGGCAAGACTTATGCTTGCTACACTATATTACTGAACAATCACAGTGGCACTTCTGATGGCATTTCTCCTGTCTCTCTCACACCCTAGCAATTAAATATCTGTATTATTCACAATCTATTACACTCATCTTCAATCCTTTTTTTGGATTTTTGAGCTCTGACATCCTCTCATTATCATATATTACCATAAAATGGCTGCTGCATTGACTGCCTCAGCTTTTATACAAGCTATTATAATCCCTCCTGATAGGCTTCCCTAATAACAGGTGGGTGATACCTGCAATTCATTGTTGCGAAGTCCACGTGGTTGCATCTGTAGTTATGTGAGCCAAAGTGTCTCATGCATTCTTCTTCAATGTGTAAATTTATGTTGAACATTTTTTTGATGATTTGAGCAAATCAGGTTTTTCAAATTTGCCAGACTTTCATAAACTTCTTCACTAATTCATTTCACATGGATTTGATTTGTCACCTCTAAATAAATATGCTATAAATAGAGCATATTTAATTTTTTAGCCAAATCCATTAACTTTTTTTAGTATGCCAAGGCAGTGTCTCCAGCTGATGGAATTATGCTACTGATATTATTTTTACTAAGCAATTTTGGCATTTGTAATATGTATATTGAGAGTTTAACCATAATATCTAATGTTGAAAAATAAAAGCTGTTGCACAAAATACTGATTATTTTCATTTATAATATGTTAATTCTCTGTGTTGAAATCAGTGTTGGATTAAAATATAGACAGAAAATCAGCTATTTAAAGGGGTTATCCAGGTTTGGCATGAAAGTCTGTAGTTACTGTACGTGATTGCAGACTTGTGAATTTTAACATCTCCCGTTCTTGCATAGAACATGTTGTCAGAATTCTCTGGTGCCAGGGGCTAGAATGGGTGGTCATGTGTTCTATTACTGTACAACATATATTGCAAAGTATAATGCAATGCATTACAGATGAATGCCAGTGGACTTTACCGTTTTTGATATTTTTCATGTAAGTGGGAATGTGCATCTCAGGTGTTTGGGATATTAGGTTAAGAGAGTGCTAGTGAAGGCCTGACACCCAAGGCTTATTAGTTGAATTGTAATATATTTTTACATTTTATAACAGAATGTTTTGATTTCCTCAAGTACAAATCACATAGTTGGTTATTCTACAATACTTTGGTATTATTTCTGTACTAAATTGTGTTATTTTGTTAAACATTTGTGCTCAACATTGGTGCTCTAATGGCTGGAAACTATAAATGCAGCTTTGAACTTTGATACAGATCGTAAACCAGGCCTAGCACAAGATTAATCTGTGCAGATTTATTTTATGTACATCTACAGTTGAAACCAGAAGTTTACATACAGTATATAAAAAGACACATATGCATGTTTTTCTTAATATCTGACATGAAATCAGAATAAACCTTTCCCGTTTTAGGTCAATTGGGATTACAATAATTTTTAATGTTTGCTAAATGCCAGAATAGTGAGAAAGAGAGAGAATGTTTTAAGGCATTTTTATTACAGCAAAGTCAAAAGTTTACATACACTAAAATTACTATGCCTTTAAACAATTCTGGACTGCCTATATGATGAAGTCATGTGTTTGGAAGCTTCTGTTAGATTTTTTGGCAATACCGGAGTTAATTAGAGACACACCTGTGGATGTATTTTAATGCACACCTGAAACACACTGCTTCTTTGTGTAGCATCATGGTAAAGTCTAAAGAAATCAGCTGAGATATCAGGAAAAGAATTGTGGATTTGCTCATCCTTAGGTACAATTTCAAGATACCTGAATATGCCTCGTTCATTTGTAAAAACAATTATATGCAAGTACAAGCAAAATGGGAATTTCCAGCCATCATATTGCTCTGGAAGGAGACGGGTTCTGTGTCTCAGAGATGAACGTGCTTTGGTCCGACATGTACATATCAACCCAAGGACAAAAGCAAAAGACCTTATGAAGATGATGGCGAAAACTGGTAAGATTGTGTCAAAATCTATAGTGAAACGAGTACTGTATCAACATGGGCTGAAGGGCCACTCTGCCAGGAAGAAGCCATTACTCCAAAAGAAACATAACAAAGCCAGATTAATGTTTTCAAATGCACACAAGAGCAAAGACCTTTATTTTTGGAGAGATGTCCTGTGGTCTGATTAAACTAAAATTGAACTTTTTGGGCATAATTATCATCGTTACATCGGGAGGAAAGAGGAAGATGCTTGGAAGTCTAAGAACACCATTCCAATTGTGAAACACGGGGGTGACAGCATCATGTTGTGGGGTTTTTTTGCTGCAGGAGGGACTGGTTCACTTCACCAAATAGATGGCATCATGAGAAAAGAAGATTATGTGGCATACTGAAGCACTATCTCAAGACATCAGCCAGGAAGTTAAAGCTTGGATGGAAATGGGTCTTCCAAATGGACAATGACCCGAAGCATGCTGCCAAAATGGTAACAAAGTGGCTTAAGGATAGCAAAGTCAATGTTTTGGAGGGACCATTACAAAGCCCTGATCTCAATCCTATTGAAAATTTATGAGCAAAGCAGAAAGGGCAGGAGCGAGCAAGGCGACCTACAAAGATGTATCAGTTACACCAGTTTTGTTAGGAGGAATGGGCCCAAATTCCGACCAACTATTGTGAGAAGCTTGTCGAAGGATATCCCAAACATTTGACCCAAGTCATTCAGTTTAAGGGCAATGCTACCAAAAGCTAATGAAATGTATGTAAACTTTTGACTTTGCAGTAAGTAATAAAAATGCCTTAAAACATTCTCTCTCTCTCATAATTATGGCATTTGGCAAATATTAAAAACTATGGAAATCCTAATTGACCTAAAACGGGAAAAGTTTATTCTGATATCATGTGAGATATTGAGAAAAACATGCATATGTGTCTTTTTATATAGTGTATGTAAACTTCTGGTTTCAACTGTATTTGAAAGCTTTGAAATTGTGTAAAATGGTGAATGTACACTTTGAAAAGCAATAGCTATGGTCCAATGTCAATGAAGTCAAGGGGAACATACAAATTAGCCTTTCAATGACAATTGATTTTGACGGGACCAACTAGCCATCTATTAAAATGTATATTAGATGTTTGATCAAGGTTATTTTACAGATGTGAGGAAGAAAATAACCATTCATGTTAAATTCCAACATGCTTGGTATTTTTTCTCTTATGAGCATAAACCAATATTAGAGGTGTTTGGTCATTTGTGAGGCCAATACCCATTTTGCATACACGAAATAAGGCCATACCACTGAGAATAATTTGTATAGCATGATGGAGTGCCAGGTTAAACTGAAAGCACATTTAAAGTACCATTAGATTTAGTGGGAACATTGTGCTAATCTAAAGAATGACAGTGGAAAAAATGCACAACTTACTACTCTGTAATTTTTGGCCAGCTTCATTAATTTTTTTTATAAATTTGGCAGAACTTAGAAATAAAGAGGCATGAGTGAGTACAGCTGATAAAATTCATCCTAATTTACACATCACAGTGGCATAAATTATGAGAGAAATGTACTCCAATTCCTGACTGCAGAACATTTATTACACTGGCGGAGGGCAGCTGAAAGATGTGTCAAGTTCTTAAGGAGAAGCACTCCTCTTAATGAATTTGGCGCATCTAAATCCAGTGGGCCCATCATCAAAACTGGCATATAAAATGCCAGTCACCAACCTTGGTGAAACCACTTTGCTGCGAATGCAGGTTTAACCCATGCCATTACTGAACTGTACTTTTAAGAGGCTCAGGGACTGAAATGTATTATCAAGAACTCTAAATATTAGTTTAGTTATGCTGCTGTTACCGGTTTATGGTTACTTTTCATTATATTTTAAACATTTGTAATTTTTGTTCTGTTATATGGTGTTATGACAAGGTACTGATTTAAAGCTTGGTTTTAATTTGGAATGGTCAAACCATCCAATATCATATAGTGTCAAACATAACTAAGAAGAGCATGCTTGATTTGACATCGATTATATTTAGATTTACAGAATCCTGTGTCAAGAGATTCATTACAGTTAAAAGAAATAAGAAACTAAAAACAAGAAAAAGGCAGAAATAGTTAAACCAAGAAAATAGACTTCAACATGGACTGGCAAATTCTAAAAGTACATTCTTATTATGGGTGATCATTACAGGTGAGCGCATCTTTGGAAATTCGAACTTGCTACCTTTTTCAAATTTGACCTAAATATTTGACTTGCAGCAAATAAATTTACGCAAATCTCATACTTCAGTACTGAAAAATTGCTGAGAAAAATACAGTGGCTTGCGAAAGTATTCACCCCCTTGCCATTTTTTGCTTTTTGCTACCTCACAACCTGGAATTTCACAGTTTTTTTGAGGATCTACATCAGTTTATGTAAACAAAATACCTACAACTGTGAACATTTGGTTTTCTTTTATTGTGAAGAAAACAACAAATATGACAAAGTAACTAAAAACTTTGGTGCACATAACTATTCACCCCCTTAAAGTCAGCACTTTGTAGAGCCTCCTTTTGCGGCAATTACAGCTGCAAGATTCTTTGGATAGGTCTCCATGAGCTTTCCACATCTTGCCACTGGGATTTTTGCCCATTCCTCAAGGCAAAACTGATCCAGCTCCCTCAAGTTAGGTGGTTTCCTATGGTGAACATCAATCTTCAAGTCTGACTGCAGATTCCCAATTGGATTAAGATCTAGGCTTTGACTAGGCCACTCCAAAACATTTATAAGTTTCCCCTTAAACCTCTCGAGTGTTGCCTTAGCAGTATGTTTTGGGTAATTGTCTTGTTGGAAGGTGAACCTTCGTCCCAGTCTGAAATCACTGATAGACTGAAACAGGTTTTGCTCAAGAATATCCCTATGTCGCACCATCCATCTTACCCTTGACTAAGACCATTTTCCTTGTTCCTACTGCCGAAACACATCCCCACAGCATGATGCTGCCACCGCCATATTTAAGTGTGGGGATGATATTCTTGGAGTGAGGAGCTGTGTTGGTTTAGCGCCAGACATAGAGTTTACCTTGAAGGCCAAAAAGTTAAGTTTGGTCTCATCTGATCACAGCACCTTCCACCATATATATGGAGAGTCTCCCACATGTCTTTTGACAAACTCAAAATGAGCCTTACAATTTTGTGTGCAAGAAAAGGCTTTTTTCTTCCCTCTCTTCTTTAAAGATCACCTCTATGGAGTGTATGGCTTATTGTGGTAATATGGACAGATACTCCAGTCTCTGCTCGGGAAATCTGTAGCTCCTTCAGGGTTACATTTGGTGTCTCTGCTGCCTCTCTGATTAATGCCTTCCTTGCCTGGGCTGAGAGATTTGGAAGGTGGCCCTCTCTAGGTAGGTTTGTTGTGGTACCTGTTTCTTTCCACTTTATGATAATGGATTTGATGGTGCTTCCAAGGCATCATCAGAGATTGGGATTTTTTAATAACCCAACCCTGACTTATACATCTCAGCAACTTTGTTCCTGATTTGTATGGAGATTTCCTTAATCTTCAGGTGTTATTTAGTTAGTGGCCAAAAAAGAAAGGGAAAAATCAGCTCACCCACCTAGAAGATCAACAGCACGGAGCCAGGAGTGCTACCAGACGAACAATGAGGAACCAGGAAGATCCAGCTGAACAAATCTTCTAAAATCCATATTTTATTCGGTCATGCAAAAAATATTAAAAGTCCAACTTGGAGAGGAACATCAAACGCGTTTCGAACTATAAGTTCTTAATCATTGCATAGCAAAAAAACAGCAAGGAAGTGGTATTTATATGTCATGTCTTGCTATGCACCTGTTCAGAGCTAGGTTAATCAAAAATTTAAACACACATACCATATTAAAACCGTATAGCATAGAAACAATGCATATAAATGTGAATAATCCAAGAGAAAAAAAAAAAAGGAACATAAACATAATAATCTATAAATAATCACTCATAATGATACATCAAATCATGTCTGATATTTAAACCTGCTGGTACACATGTATTTAAAGTATAAATCCACCAACTTTCTCTATTAAGGAGTTTTCTCCTATGATCACCCCCTCTATGAGGTTTCAACACTTTTTCTATGCCCGTTACTATAAATGTTGAAGTATCTCCATTATGGCATAACGAAAAATGTCTTGATGCTGCAGAACACCTGATACTTAATTTATTATGTGCATCTGATAAATGCCGTCTGATGCGTTTTTTCAAGGGAGTACACGTACATCCCACGTATTGGAGACAGCACGCACTGCATGAAATAATATATATGACATAAGTAGTGTTACAATTAATAAAAAATGTTATGTTATATTTTATATTGGTAGAAAAAGATGTAAAAGTCACTGCATTTTTATCATGGCTGCAGCAAGTGCAAATGGAGTGACCACATTTATAAAAACCAGTTGGTGTAGCCAGGTACTAGAATTAGAAGGATCTTGTTTGAGAAAAAGACTAGGGGATAAAAGATCACCCAAAGTGGGTGCCTTATGAGCTGTGAACCTAACTGGTGTTAGTAGTACTTCTCTCAATTTGGGATCTGTAGAAAGCATAGGAAGATATTTGTTAATAATATTTTTGATCATAGAAAATTGGGGGCTATACTGAGAGACAAAGGTGACCTGGTTGGATCCATTCACACCATCTGAAGGGTGATTACTGAATTTAGGTCCAATCATATCACTCCTGTTTTAGGAGCTAACTATGTTGTATGCTCTTTTTAAAGTCCATTTGGGGTAATGTCTGGCTGATAGTCTATCTAGAACTTTTTTTGCTTCAACCTCATATTGTCGTGGGTTACTAGTATTCCTTTTTGTTCGTATTAACTCTCCTACTGGTATATTAATTATAGTCTTTTTATTATGACAAGAGGAAGCCAATACGGTAGAATTTCTTGATAAAATTTTTCTATAGCGTGTGACAGTAACGGTGTGATCAGTCAGAGTCAAAGTAATATCTAAAAAATCAACCGAATTGGATTGTATATTATGGGTGAATTTAAGATTCATAGAATTATCCGAAATGAATTTGAAAAATTCATTCGCCTCTGACCTTGTCCCATCCCATATCAGGAGCAGGTCATCTATATAGCGACCATACCACCTGATATGGGAGGAGAAAGGACCAGAGTCAGAGAAAATGTACTGTTTTTCCCAAAAGGCCATAAAAATATTGGCTATAGAGGGAGAGAAACCCGCCCCCTTTGAAGCTCCGCATGTCTGTAGAAAAAATTGTTTATTAAAGGAAAAATAGTTGTGGCTGAGTAAATATTCAACTGAAAGCACCAAAAACCGTTGTAAATCTTCAATATAAGTGCTATAAGTATGGAGATGGTATGATAATATGGAGATCATTAATGTGTGTTGTATACACGGATAAAGACCTACGACATCACATGAAAGCCAAAGGGATGAATTCCCCCATTCAGTATTATCAAGAGATGCTATAAGATTTTTAGTATCATTAATGTAACCAGGTAATTGTTTGACTAAAGGTTTTAGGAATATATCGACCCACATATTGAGTTTTTCATTTAAACTACCAATACCTGCCACTATTGGGCGAAAAATGCCTTTATGTATTTTATGAAGGGAATGATATATGGAGTAATAGGACATTTAACTAAAAGATCCTCTGCTAGTTTATCATTGATGACTCCCAATTGTATACCATAGGCTAATAAATTTTCTAATTCTTTTTTAAACTTAAATGTAGTGTCATTTGGTAGTGCTTCATAGGTATTGCTGTCCTGTAACATATCTAGATTCATTTTCTCATGTAGGCCTTCATCTAGGAGTACCACTGCTCCTCCTTTATCTGCTGGTCTCACTATAAGATCGTTATTATTTTTAATATCCATGATAGCATCTCTTTCCAGTTTAGTCAAATTGGAAGCCAGTCTCCCTTCATGTTTTAGAGATTGTTTTTGAGAATGCAAGTCCCTTTCCACAGCTTCCTGAAAGTCATCTAGAACAGCCGGTCTTGATTGAAGTGGATAGTAGTAAGGATTCTTGATGGTATATTTATGATTCAAATTAGTGCAGTCCAGTATATTCTCTGACTGTAATAATTGTAGATCAAAAAGGGATTTTTGTTCTTCATAAGTCCCTATTTTCGGTATTTCTGAAGTCTCCGAATTAAATTGTCCCTGGTTTGATCTATACTCATTAAATCAGTTGGTTCTGCAAAAAAATGACAACGTAAAGTCAGTGCTCTTGCAAATTTACTAACATCCATCATGGTTTTGTATATGTCAAATTCATTAGAAGGGGAAAAAGACAGTCCCTTAGACAAAACAGAAATTTGGGATTCAGACAATATATAACTTGATAAGTTGATTAGCGGGCATTGTATTTCTTCTTGTATCTCAGCGGGTACGATATTTGTTCTTTTGTGTTTTCTGCCCCCTCGTTTCCTCCTCTTCCGTTTTTTGACGTTATAGTAGTATTGGGCGTGTTCACACCCATGGAACTTTTATTGTATGCAGTATTGCGTCTTGTTGCACTAAAAAAATCAGTTGAGGAGTCTGAAAGGTCATCTGAGGTGGTGGCTTCTGAATTATCCCAGGATGAATCTGATTCCAAAAAACTGACTTTTTTGCCAAAATGCCTGTAGGTGCTTTTTTTGTTATTATTTGGCGTGCCTCCCTGTCTAAGTATGGGTCTTTGGAAAGAATGTCTCGTTTTTCGTTTCCACAAGTAAACTTCTTTATTAGTATAGTCCTGTATGTCTCTATCAAACTTGTTCTTTTTCATTGCAACATTATCATTTTCCAAACGAATAATTCTTTGTTTCATAGAGGCATTCCAATCATCGTATGTTTTATCCATTGGAAGTGTATTAATGAGTGATTTAATTTTTAAAATTTCCAGTTTAGTAGATGATAACTGTTGTTCCTCAAAGGTTATTAGTAACTTCATCAATTGAAAAGAACAATTGTCCAAAATATCAAACCACTTCGTACTAAACTCATCATAAAATGCATGTGTAGCAAGTTTTCTAATGCGCAATCCCCGTGGTATCATATTTTTTTCCACGTAGGATTGCAGAGTAGTACTATCCCACCATAGTTTTGTCTCTTTAATGAAGAGATTCTCTAATGCTTTCAGGTGTGGGTGTAACTCTTGTCCTGTTTCTGCAGGTTGGGATGAGTTCAGACTGAATATAGATGCCGCTTTACTTCGTCTTCTTGTGTGGTCTTCATCATATGGAAAATCTGGCTTGCAATATGCTCCATTTTCCACTTCCAAGGAGAGTGACATTTTAAGACCCAAAAGAATTGTTTGTGGTAAAGTTTCCAGTAATAGTAAAAGATAATGGAAAAAAATATATATATAACCACAGAAAAAATGAATGATGATATTCAATAATGGATATATATCCTATAGTGGAGAGCACGATAGCACATGGCATACGGCAGAAAAAGAAAGGGAAAAATCAGCTCACCCACCTAGAAGATCAACAGCACGGAGCCAGGAGTGCTACCAGACGAACAATGAGGAACCAGGAAGATCCAGCTGAACAAATCTTCTAAAATCCATATTTTATTGGGTCATGCAAAAAATATTAAAAGTCCACCTTGGAGAGGAACAGCAAACGCGTTTCGAACTATAAGTTCTTAATCATTGCATAGCAAAAAAACAGCAAGGAAGTGGTATTTATATGTCATGTCCTGCTATGCACCTGTTCAGAGCTAGGTTAATCAAAAATTTAAACACACATACCATATTAAAACTGTATAGCATAGAAACAATGCATATAAATGTGAATAATCCAAGAGAAAAAAAAAAAAAAAGGAACATAAACATAATAATCTATAAATAATCATTTTGGTGCTTTCAGTTGAATATTTACTCAGCCACAACTATTTTTCTTTTAATAAACAATTTTTTCTACAGACATGCGGAGCTTCAATGGGGGCGGGTTTCTCTCCCTCTATAGCCAATATTTTTATGGCCTTTTGGGAAAAACAGTACACTTTCTCTGACTCTGGTCCTTTCTCCTCCCATATCAGGTGGTATGGTCGCTATATAGATGAACTGCTCCTGATATGGGATGGGACAAGGTCAGAGGAGAATGAATTTTTCAAATTCATTTCGGATAATTCTATGAATCTTAAATTCACCCATAATATACAATCCAATTCGATTGATTTTTTAGATATTACTTTGACTCTGACTGATCACACCGTTACTGTCACACCCTATAGAAAAAGTTTATCAAGAAATTCTACCTTATTGGCTTCCTCTTGTCATAATAAAAAGACTATAATTAATATACCAGTAGGAGAGTTAATACGAACAAAAAGGAATACTAGTAACCCATGACAATATGAGGTTGAAGCAAAAAAGTTCTAGATAGACTATCAGCCAGACATTACCCCAAATGGACTTTAAAAAGAGCATACAACATAGTTAGCTCCAAAAACAGGAGTGATATGATTGGACCTAAATTAAGTAATCACCCTTCAGATGGTGTGAATGGATCCAACCAGGTCACCTTTGTCTCTCAGTATAGCCCCCAATTTTCTATGATCAAAAAAATTATTAACAAATATCTTCCTATGCTTTCTACAGATCCCAAATTGAGAGAAGTACTACTAACACCAGTTAGGTTCACAGCTCATAAGGCACCCACTTTGGGTGATCTTTTATCCCCTAGTCTTTTTCTCAAACAAGATCCTTCTAATTCTAGTACCTGGCTACACCAACTGGTTTTTATAAATGTGGTCACTCCATTTGCACTTGCTGCAGCCATGTTAAAAATGCAGCGACTTTTACATCTTTTTCTATCAATATAAAATATAACATAACATTTTTTATTAATTGTAACACTACTTATGTCATATATGTTATTTCATGCAGTGCTTGCTGTCTCCAATACGTGGGATGTACGTGTACTCCCTTGAAAAAACGCATCAGACGGCATTTATCAGATGTACATAATAAATTAAGTATCAGGTGTTCTGCAGCATCAAGACATTTTTCGTTATGCCATAATGGAGATACTTCAACATTTATAGTAACGGGCATAGAAAAAGTGTTGAAACCTCATAGAGGGGGTGATCATAGGAGAAAACTCCTTAATAGAGAAAGTTGGTGGATTTATACTTTAAATACACGTGTACCAGCAGGTTTAAATATCAGACATGATTTGATGTATCATTATGAGTGATTATTTATAGATTGTTAGGTTTATGTTCCTTTTTTTTTTTCTCTTGGATTATTCACATTTATATGCATTGTTTCTATGCTATACGGTTTTAATATGGTATGTGTGTTTAAATTTTTGATTAACCTAGCTCTGAACAGGTGCATAGCAGGACATGACATATAAATACCAATTCCTTGCTGTTTTTTTGCTATGCAATAATTAAGAACTTATAGTTCGAAACGCGTTTGCTGTTCCTCTCCAAGGTGGACTTTTAATATTTTTTGCATGACCCAATAAAATATGGATTTTAGAAGATTTGTTCAGCTGGATCGTCCTGGTTCCTCATTATTTAGCTAGTGGTGCCTCATGCTTAATGGTGTTGCAGCCTCTGTGGCCTTTCGGAAACAGTGTGTATATATGGACAGATCATGTGACACTTAGATTGCACACAGGTGGACTTCCTTAAACTAAGTATGTGACTTATGAAGGTTATTTCTTGTACCAGAAATTTTTAGGGGCTGCTTCGCTAAAGAGGTGAATATGTATGCACATGCCAATTTTTTTTATTTGATCCAATACATTTAATGTATACCTATATTTTTTTCACTTCACCAACTTAGACAATTTAGTGCTGATTGGTGATGCTCGAGTGCTTGATGCTCGGGTCGACCACATTGGAATACTCGGGTGCTCGACCCAAGAAACGAGCCCAATGTAAGTCTATGGGAAACTCGAGCATTTTTCAGGCTGCTCCCCCCGGCGGTCTGCAGAGGGCCTAAAAATTGCCCTAATCGATGGGAACAGTGCTCAAATGACATGGGGACAGCATGGGGAAGACCCCTGGAAGCATTTCTGACTCCCTGGTCACTTCTGTCAACAATGTTGTCAGAGGTATTACGCTACTTTTACGGACTCACAATAAAACATACTAAAATGAAACCAAAATGGATTTTCCTGGGAAATATGTTGAGGGACATCCTTTCCAGGCTAATGACTTGTATATAAAGCAAAATAAATAACCAAAAACAAAAATGCTTCTCCACACCTTGGGCTATGTTCACACGTAGCGTTTTTGATGCGTTTTTTCACTTTTATATTTCTTTCAACCGTGATAAATGCTTTCACCAGGAAATGTCATTTTAACATTTTACAACCATATCTGGCCATGTGGTGTGTGAGATATCGTCAGACACATCGTGATTCATTTATGAAGGAGAGACTCTGAGAGTTGCAAAGCCTATTTTTATAGGGCCATCAGGCTGCCTTTACTATTCTTAAAGGGCCAGCAGTCGGCCCTCACTATTCTTAGAGAGCCATCAGCCGGTTATGTTTTATTGTTCCCATTACTAAAGAGTGGGTCTCCTATACTGTTATTGCGTATGCAGTGAGTGCCAGGGCTGCCCAAAATTTGGACGTACCCCAATACCACTTTGAAAATTTGAATCTACCCCAAAAGCCCTTTGAAGAGACTTAGAGGATGGTCTCCTGAAAACAATATTCCCATTATTAGGAAGTAGGACTCCCATTGTGTTTGCCTATGCAGTGAATTCAATTGTTGCCAAAAATTTGGAGGAACTCCAATGCCCCTTGGAAGAGACGTGGAGGTCAGAGGGCCTCCTGAAAACAATGTTCCCATTATTAGGAAGTGGGTCTCCCATTGTGTTTGCCTATGCAGTGAATGCAAGGGTTGCCAAAAATTTGGAGGCACTCCAATGCCCCTTGGAAGAGACGTACGTAGAGGGCCTCATAAAAAAATATTCTCATTATTAGGAAGTGGGTCTCCCATAGTGTTTGCCTATGCAGTGAATGCAAGGGCTGCCAAAAATTGGGAGGCACTCCAATGCCCCTTGGAAGAGACGTGGAGGTCAGAGGGCCTCCTGAAAACAATGATCCCATTATTAGGAAGTGGGTCTCCCATTGTGTTTGCCTATGCAGTGAATGCAAGGGTTGCCAAAAATTTGGAGGCACTCCAATGCCCCTTGGAAGAGACGTAGATGGCCTCATAAAAAATATTCCCATTATTAGGAAGTGGGTCTCCCATAGTGTTTGCCTATGCAGTGAATGCAAGAGCTGCCAAAAATTGGGAGGCACTCCAATGCCCCTTGGAAGAGACGTGGAGGAGGGCCTCATAAAAAAAGTTCCCATTAGAAAGGAGCGGGCCTCCTATACTTGTAATTCCCATGCACTAAGCATTTTCCCCTGGGGGTATACATGAACATACTGTATAAAAAAATTTATTTTACGGGCAACATAAACACCCTTTAAAAAAATTATGTGGGTGTTGCATCACGGACCACGGTCACCCTAGTGATATGGTGGTGGAGGATGAGGAGAAGGAGGAGAACAAGAGCAAATAGCCAAAATCAGGACGCGTATACCCATGTCTGGGTGTGAAAAGGTGCATAGGAATACACCTCCCAAGAAAAGACACTGAATTTGAGTTTATGTTATGCTGCTATCATTCGGTGGTGTTGAGAAGTCTGGCCCAATCCAGCCCTTGTTCATTTTTATAAGAGTCAGCCTGTCACCATTTTCAGTTGACAGGTGGATGCGCTTATCAGTTATAATTCCACCAGCGGCACTAAAAACCCGCTCTGATAAATCGCTGGCGGCAGGGCAGTCCAGGACCTCCAAGGCATAGAGAGCCAGTTCATTCCACGTATCCAGCTTGTATACCCAATAATTATAAGGCACAGAGGAATCACGGAGGACGTTGGTACGGTCGGCAAGGTACTCCCTCAGCATCTTCCCAAACTTTGCACTCCTTTTGAGAGTACCCCAATCCCCGTTGGGATGAGATGAGGCTTGGCTGTGTGTAATCACCCAGTATGGTTCCTTGCTCCATCTCATCATGCTCCGCCTGCAATGCATCCTCTTTGATTGTGAGCAGAGAGCGTTTCAGAAGACAGAGAAGCGGGATGGTGATACTAATTATGGCGTCATTGCCGCTCACCATCTTGGTGGAGTCCTCAAAGTTTTGGAGCATGGTACATATGTCTGACATCCGTGTGCACTCCTGAGGTCTTATGTGTGGAGTCTGAACTGAATACCGACGGCCTTGTTGATGCTGGTACTCAACAACTGCTCTCTTTTGCTCACAAATCCTTCCCAACATCTGCAGTGTAGAGTTCCAACGCGTGGGGACATCACACACCCGTCTGTGAGCCGGAAACTGCAAATGCTGCTGAAACACGGCAAGGGCGGCGGAAGCTGTAGGTGACTTTCAAAAATGGGCACACAGGCGGCATACTTTAACAAGAATATCCGGCAGCTCCGGGTAGGATTTGAGAAACCGCTGAACCACGAGGTTAAGCACATGGGCCAGGCATGATACGTGTGTGAGCTCGCCTCGCCTCAGAGCCGCCCCCAGGTTCCAGCCATTGTCACACAAGACCATGCCTGGCTGTAGGTTCAGCGGTGTGAGCCACAGATCTGCCTGCTCTTTCAGAGCTGTCCACAACTCTTCAGCATTGTGTGGTTTGTCACCTAAGCATATTAGCTTCAGCACAGCTTGTTGCCCCTTGGCCGAGGCAGTGCTGCAGTGCTTCCAGGTTGTGACTGATGTGGTCAGTTCGGAGATGGAGGATGGAGAGGAGGAGTCTGAGGAGGATGAGGTGCAGGAGCTATAGACCGTGGGGGCAACCCTGATTGACTTGGGCGTCGGGAGGACATGTTTCATGCCAAGGTCCGACTGGGTCCCGGCTTCCACTATGTTAACCCAGTGTGCCGTCAGCGAGATGTACCATCTCTGCCCACAAGCACTTGTCCACGTGTCCATGGTTAGGTGGACATTCCTGGTAACTGCATTGTTGAGGGCACGGCTAATGTTTTGGGACACGTTCTTGTGTAATGCGGGGATGGCACACCTGGAGATATAGTGGCGGCTGGGGACCGAGTATCGAGGGATGGCCGCCGCCATCAGGTTGTGAAATGCTTCCATCTCCACAAGCCTAAAAGGCAACATTTCGAGCGCAAGCAGACGTGAAATGTGAGAATTTAGTAGTGTGGCCTGTGAGTCGTTGGCTGCATATTTTCACTTGCGATCCAATGACTGGGGTATGAACAACTGAACGCTGCGCTGGGACAAGGATGTGTATGTGCTTTCTGATGCTGCTCCTTGAGAGTCTGCAATGAAAGGTGCAGGGCAGGAAGCATCTTTTCATGCACCATGGACAGGGGATTGGCTTGCATGCACAACAGTGGAACAAGCAATGGTGCCACCTGCAGACACTGTTCCTGGACCCTGAGGTTCGGCCTACAAAGTCGGGTGCTTTGCTGCTTTGTGTCTGATCATGCTGGTGGTTGTCAGGCTGGTCATTTTTCCACCCCTGCTGACGCTGGCCTGGCAGGTGGTGCAAATGGCCTTGTTGGGGTTATTGGCAGAGTCTTTTGAAAAACAATAAGACTCGGGAAGATCTAACAGTCATACTGGCAACTTCCTTTGGGTTGGTGTTAGGGGGAACAGGTGCTTGCCTTCTGTCTGCGGCCACCACGCTGGTTCTTCCTGCCTGTTGTGGTGCTCTGCCTCCCTCCCCCTGTGTGCTGCTGTCCTCGCTCTGCATGTCCTCCTGCCAGGTTGGGTCAGTTAATATATCATCCACCACCTCATCTTCCACTTCCGCACCCTGGTCCTCCTCCTGACTTTCTGGCAAGTCTGTGTCTCATCATCGTCCACCTATTGTGACACTTTCCCACCATTGCCTTCGTGTGACCTTGGCTGCTCAAATATTTGGGCATCACTACATGCAATCTCCTCTTGCCCCGCTTCAAGTGGACCGGGCGAGAGGCCCAAATATATAAATGGAAAAGTAAACAGCTCTTCAGAGTGTCCAAGTGTGGGATCAGTTGTCTCCGGGCACTCGGCATGGTGGGAGGAAGGAGGATCAGGGTGAGGAATATGTGGTCCTGACTCACGTCTACTGAGATTTGACCATGTGGAAGACAGGGTGGTGGTGGTGGCTAAGTGACTGGAAGCATTATCCGCTATCCAACCAACAACCTTTTGAAACTGCTCTGGGTTCAATAGTGGTGTGCTGCGGTTCCCTAGGAATTGGGACATGAAGGTCAGACAAGAAGATGTGGGTGTTTGTTGTGGCATAATTTCAGCTTACCCACGGCCTTGTCCTCGGCCTCTGCATGCACTATCACCATCACGTCCAGTTCCCCATCCCTTGCCACATGCCTTGCCCATTTTAAATGGAGGACAGTATCTTCCACGCTCACTACAAATGACTGAGTTTGGAGCGAACTTATATATGATCCGTGTGACGGAGAAAACAGAGTTTTAAATACCTGGCCTGTAGGTAGCTAATTTGAACAGCAAACTGGTGTGAATTGCTTCACTGACACACTGAAGCAAATTTTTAATGGAGGCCAGAAATAGCAGTATTTTCTGACAACGTATATGTGATCCATGTGACGAAGAAAACAGAGTTTTAAATACCTAGCCTGTAGGTAAGTAGTTTGAACAGCAAACCGATGTCAAAAACTTTGCTGACACAGTGAAAAAAATTGGAATGGAGGCCAAAAATTACAGTATTCTCTGAAAACGTATATGTGATCCGTGTGACGGAGAAAACAGAGTTTTAAATAGCTTGATTTCTAGTGCTGTAATCTGGAAAGGACCTGGCTGTATTCTGCAGTGGCAGCAAGCAAATCGCGCAGAAAAACGATGTTCTCTGGATTTCTTTTTAAGCAAATAATGAGGATTAAGATCCAAAAAAAAGTATTCCTGGCCCCTGAGACCTGGGCCTTTGTATAGAAATATCTAACAACAGCAGAAGGCAGAACTGGAATGGAGCCTCTTGTGCTATATGCACTTCAGTCTGCTATATTCACTGCCTGCCTATACACCCTGCCTGACTGATATCTCTGAAGATGGATTAGTCCCCAGAAGGACTGTTTGTTGAGATGGATACAGTGGTGGCCAAATCATTTTCAGGAAGAAACTATTATCAGACAGAATTGCAGGGGTGCCAATACTTTTGGCCACCACTGTATATATATATATATCTATATATATATATATGTATATACAGTACAGACCAAAAGTTTGGACACACCTTCTCATTTAGATATTTTTCTGTATTTTCATGACTATGAAAATTGTACATTCACACTGAAGGAATCAAAACTATGATTTAACACATGTGGAATTATATACTTAACAAAAAAGTGTGAAACAACTGAAAATATGTCTTATATTCTAGGTTCTTCAAAGTAGCCACCTTTTGCTTTGATGACTTCTTTGCACACTCTTGGCATTCTCTTGATGAGCTTCAAGAGGTAGTCACCAGAAATGGTTCCCTGAGTTCCCAGAGATGCTTAGCACTTGTTGGCCCTTTTGCCTTCACTCTGTGGTCCAGCTCACCCCAAACCATCTCGATTGGGTTCAGGTCTGGTGACTGTGGAGGCCAGGTCATCTGGCGTAGCACCCCATCACTCTCCCTCTTGGTCAAATAGCCCTTACACAGCCTGGAGGTGTGTTTGGGGTCATTGTCCTGTTGAAAAATAAATGATTGTCCAACTAAACGCAAACCGGATGGAATAGCATGCCACTGCAAGATGCTGTGGTAGCCATGCTGGTTCAGTATGCGTTCAATTTTGAATAAATCCCCAACAGTGTCACCAGCAAAGCACCCCCACACCATCACACCTCCTCCTCCATGCTTTACGGTGGGAACCAGGAATGTAGAGTCCATCCGTTCACCTTTTCTGCGTCGCACAAAGACACGGTGGTTGGAACCAAAGATCTCAAATTTGGACTCATCAGACCAAAGCACAGATTTCCACTGGTCTAATGTCCATTCCTTGTGTTCTTTAGCTCAAACAAGTCTCTTCTACTTTTTGCCTGTCCTTAGCAGTGGTTTACTAGCAGATATTTTACCATGAAGGCCTGCTGCACATAGTCTTCTCTTAACAGTTGTTGAAGAGATGTGTCTGCTGCTAGAACTCTGTGTGGCATTGACCTGGTCTCTAATCTGAGCTGCTGTTAACCTGTGATTTCTGAAGCTGGTGACTCGGATAAACTTATCCTCAGAAGCAGAGGTGACTCTTGGTCTTCCTTTTCTGGGGCGGTCCTCATGTGAGTCAGTTTCTTTGTAGCGCTTGATGGTTTTTGCAACTGCACTTGGGGACACTTTCAAAGTTTTCCCAATTTTTCAGACTAACTGACCTTCATTTCTTAAAGTAATGATGGCCACTCGTTTTTCTTTACTTATCTGCCTTTTTCTTGCCATAATACAAATTCTAACAGTCTATTCAGTAGGACTATCAGCTGTGTATCCACCAGACTTCTGCACAACACAACTGATGGTCCCAACCCCATTTATAAGGCAAGAAATCCCACTTATTAAGCCTGACAGGGCACACCTATAAAGTGAAAACCTTTTCCAGTGACTACCTCTTGAAGCTCATCAAGAGAATGCCAAGAGTGTGCAAAGTAGTCATCAAAGCAAAATGTGGCTACTTTGCAGAACCTAGAATATAAGACATATTTTCAATTGTTTCACACTTTTTTGGTAAGTATATAATTCCACATGTGTTAATTCATAGTTTTGATGCCTTCAGTGTGAATGTACAGTTTTCAAAGTCTTGAAAATACAGAAAAATATTTAAATGAGAAGGTGTGTCCAAACTTTTGGTCTGTACTGTATATGTATATTCATATGTAATTAGAGCATAGCGTAGCAAAGGTATATATGTATGTATATACAGTTAAGTCCATATATATTTGGACAGAGACAACTCCAGGCCTTTTATCTGCTTAATTGAGAATGACATAACGAAGGGATTGCCCACACCTGTCCATGAAAAAGCCTTGGAGTCAATTGTCCAATTACTTTTGGTCCCTTTAAAAACAGGGTGGCACATGTTAAGGAGCTGAAACTCCTAAACCCTTCATCCAATTTTAATGTGGATACCCTCAAATGAAAGCTGAAAGTCTGAACTTCAACTACATATGAATTGTTTTGTTTAAAATTCTTTGTTGTAATGTCTAGAACCAAAATTAGAAAATGTTGTCTGTGTCCAAATATATATGGACCTAACTGTACATACAGTATACTGTATATACATTCATCAATTGAGAGAACAGGTTTGGGGAATACATTGCTTCTCACATCAAGAAATGTCTAGACCTTTTTGTGGATCATATTCCATCTATTATCCTATGTCTTTCGGTTGACCTTCCCCTACCTCTATGTAGCATAGATAAATATAATGATATACAATGGCAGACAAAAATAGCAAAGGTATACTGGCATTTAAAAGGTACAGACTATTAGGCTCAGGGTGCAATTAAATAAATATATATTTTCAAAATACAAATGTATAAAGATAATATCTCTGAGCACTTAATTGTACAATAAACCCGAAAAGTGTATAGTAATGCATATGACCTAGGGCAGAAGTAAATGTAATCAGAAATTAAGCAAATATAGTTGTATAGCTGTCATACAAAGCTAATACCTTGATACATGATGATCCAGTGGAAAAAACACAATGGGAGAAGCAGAGGGGGTTGCACAAGCATTTCATGCTTGCATAAGAGCTTACACTCTACAAGAAAAAGGGAGAGAGAGTGGACCCCGCTGATTATAAGAATTTACATTCTACATGAGAGAGAGAGAGAGAACCCCTCTGACCATAAGTGCTTATACTCTACAAAAGGGAGCATGCTAATTGAGCTTAGACTCTACAGGAGAGATAATGAGATAATCTTGCGGACCATTGGAGTTTACACTCTAGGAGAGAAAAAGAGCATGTCGCTGACCATTGAAGCTTATACTCTACAGGAGATAGAGACTTACCCAGTGATTCTGGAAAAGGAAGATGATTCTTCTTTACAAACTGTGCTCCGATGAGAGACACTGATCTTTAAAAGCCCTGGTACTGACTACCACTGTGAAAGGTATAATAATTCGTAAGTTGGTGTACCTGCCGGGCATTATGTGGAAGTCCACGTGAACAACACAAAATGACATTACCCACTCTCTGATGCTTGAATTGTGTTGGAAATGGAGCCAGGAATTTTTTGGGGGAGAACTGTGAATTGAATCTCAAAATGATTGAATTTGCGTTGAACTGTGCATTTCAGGACATTTGACTTGATCCTCTGCAGAGCAATCCACTAATCTCTAGTAAACATAATTAGAAAACATTATGGCCTTATTCATCAAGGTTGATACACTCCTCTTGATGAATTTTCTGCATGATTCAGCTGGCATGAGCCAGCAAAAGAAATATACTGCATGTCAGGAAAAGGAATATGATGTGCCCCCTGAGGCCTTGGGGTACTCGGAAGCCGGGCCAGTCGGTTCTGTTGTGGTAGTCATGGTGGCATGACCCGGTCTGCGGCCCAGGGTGGTCAATAAATATAGAAAAGAGGGGAATAAAATTTTGGGGATTCAGTTTCATGACGCCACCCATGGTACGCGGCTATAAGTGGCCGCCGCTGTTTTTCAGATCCACTGGGGCCCTTGGTGACGCAGCAGAGATAGTTCAGCTCTCCATGGAGTCTTCAAGTTTTTACTCACAGTTTTTATGGTGCTCCAGGTTACATCTGCTAGCCATGTTATAACAGCCCACCGAGTCCTGTGTCCTCCCGTGAAGTGATCCAGCCAACTCTCAGATAACTTGGGTACACTTGATCGGGACTCCCTTCTTGTGTACCTTCCTGGGTCATCTCTCTGTGCTGGCTCTCATGCCCTGCACCTCACACACAGTATCCCGAGCCAGTGGCCCAGGGCCTTGTCGGGCGACGTCCTCTCTGTCACCTTGGTCCTATATGGCCACCTTTTCAGCGAATGTGTGTGGTTTTGGCTACGTCACTTAGAGACACCGCAACCTCCAGTTTGCTAGCTGAGTCCTGCAGTCCTCCACTAGTCTGGGGCCGGTCCCCTACTACAACCTGATCCCTTCACGGTCAACGTGAACTCGGGCGCACGGGTGGACTCCGCACTTTCCGTGCCCCTAAGATCCTTTCTCTGTCTCTAGAGCCCTTCTCTCTGACTCCCTCGCTCCTCTCGTTCTTTCTCTTACTGGGCCACTCTGACTGGACTCCACTCCTCAATGGTCCTCTCTCACTGCGCTCTTGCTCCTATGACCCTTTCTCTCTTCACTCCCTGTGACAGACTCCTGTCACCAACTGCTCTGACTGACTAACTGAACTTTCTAGATCTTTCTACCTTTCCTTTTATACTACCTGTCATGTGACCCACGTCACCAACTGTCACTCTATGTGGTGTCCTCTACCTTTAGTCCTTCCTTCAGTGCTCCCCTAAACTACTTCCTCCACCCACCTCCTCTACCTTGTTTCCCCCCTCCAGACAGGGACAGGGACTGTGCTCTCCCTCAGGAGCAATCTCGCCCTTCCCTACTGGAGTGGTGTAGTGTTGGATGTGAGTGTGTGGGTCCCGGGTAGTGCTCCCTCCTTACCCAAGAGAGGGGTACCACAACTCTGGATGAGATGCAGTACCTCTGTGGTGACTGGACCCGCAGGGGCCCACAAATACATTTTACTTTTTCAAATTGTTAGTGTACCTTGAGCAAAAAAATCGAGTGGAATTTACTATCCGTCAAAATGCAAATTTTTTAGAATTCACTTCCATTGCTTAGAGCCATAATATGCCATCAAACGGTTAAATTAAGAAAAAAAGAAGTTATACTCTCCTCACTGCTCACCTCTTTAGGCCCTCCACTACTCACCACTGCAACCTGTGGTTGTCGCATCTTCTGATACCCCACAATTTGCATTAAAATCTTCAGTCCTCTTGTACTGCGCCAGACTTCTGTGTCTTGGCACCCAGGAGGAATGTGCGCAGGCACGCGGAAGGTTAAATGGCATTATGATGTCATGACGTGTGCCATTGATTTCCCAGGCACTTGCACAGGACCTTTCTGAGTGCCACGACACTTCAATGAAGCTAATTTAAAATATATAGCTAAGCCATTACTTTAAGTTACTGCACTAAAATGTATTAAGACAGCTTCTCTTTATAAAAGTTACAATAGTTTACCACTTATTGATAAGTGGTGTACAGTGGCCGAAAAAAATCCACTTTAGAAAATATTTATACTTAAAACAAGGAAATACAGTTTAAAAAAATTGGGATTAGGAAAAAATGAAAAACTTGGTAGACTATTTAGTCTGCAACAATATAATGAAAAGTACTTAAAGCTTTATTTTTGAAAGATAGGAGGGCGCCATTCTTGCTTTAGATAAAATGAACAAAAATGCAATGGACCTGAAAGAATGTATAATTGTCAAGATGCTGTTAGTGAAAAATAGAATTGACAAAAAAAAGAAGATTTTCACTTGAACAACACATCTGACATTTGGAGGAAAGTTCTAAAGACTGATAATACTATCTAGGTACACCATTAAAGCAAAAAAGAAGACTATCTGAATCATGTCTATAACAACATCCATCAAGAATGGTGAAGGACAATTGCAATCTTTAAGATAGACAACAGAATTTCTTTTGCGTTAAAGCATAAATGCTAATATGTGCAAACAAATATGAAAACTTTGTGAAATATCTGCAGAATAATGTCTGACTGTGAATAATAAATCTCTCAATAGCAAGATTATAACTAGAGATGAGCGTTGTTCTACTCGAACTGTTCGCCAATCTCAAATTCGAGCTGTTTTGGGCGGTGTTCGAGCCGTTCGGCGAACACGAACGATTTGAGAAAAATTCGGCTGTTCGAGGTTATGTTCGATAACTGTTCGTGCACCAAAATCATAACTGGATTTTTTCTCAGTAATGATGAAAATTAATGTTAATCCGCAGTTTGAGTGTACAGCGGGGCGGGGGGAGGGGCAGGGGATGGATCTCTGCAGGAACAATGAAGATCTCCATTTTTTTTTCTCTTTCCCGCATTTACAGTGAGGAGGTGCAATCTGTCAGCCTATCAGCAGTGCACACATGCAGCGAAGTGCTTTGTTTCACACAAGCAAGGGCATGTGTCATTGGCAGTGTATGTCACATGTAATTGCCCTATAAGACCAAGCCATTTTCCCCGTCGCCACCATTTTCTCACTGCTGCAGCTGCGTGTTAGACGGCACCGCTGTTGCTGTGTGCGCTATACCTTGTTAATTTCAAGCCAATTTTCGCACAAATATACAGATAGCTTGGGAGTAGGGAATAGTTGTGATTGCAGTCCTTTTAAGGACTAGGTTACAGCATTTCCTACGACTTTTATCAGGCAGGTCTGTGCTCTTAAATAGATAGATTGTGGGAGTAAAGACTAATTGTAATTGGAGTCCTTTTCAGGACTAGGTTACATCAGTTCCTATCAGTTTTTGCCAGGCAGGTCTGTGCCAGTGCTGTGCAAGTTTTTTTCACAGCATTTGGCTGAATCTAGCAAAGCTAATCCTTTTTGGCCTATTGCAGAGTGTGTTAGTCAGTGGAGTAGCCTATCTGTGTTGCAAGATATACCACCTGTGTATAGAATACCAATTTTTTTACTGCACCTAGTGAAGTAAAATCTTATGGGCATAGCATCATTCTATTAGTCCATCTATACTGACCTCCATCAGGTTGCAAACTGAATATAATTTTTTTCTGCATCTAGCTCTGAAAAAATATTTGGGCTTCTAGCAGTGTGTGGGACTTGGTCTATTAGTCCATCTATACTGACCTCCATCAGGTTGCAAATTAAAAATAATTTTTTTCTTCATTTAGCTCTGAAAAAATATTTGGGCTTCTAGCAGTGTGTGGGACTTGTTCTATTAGTCCTTCTATACTGACCTCCAGCAGGTTGCAAATTGAATATAATTTTTTTCTGCATCTAGCTCTGAAAAAATATTTGGGCTTCTAGCGGTGTGTGGGACTTGGTCTATTAGTCCATCTATACTGACCTCCATCAGGTTGCAAATTAAAAATAATTTTTTTCTGCATCTAGCTCTGAAAAAATATTTGGGCTTCTAGCAGTGTGTGGGACTTGGTCTATTAGTCCATCTATACTGACCTCCATCAGGTTGCAAATTAAAAATAATTTTTTTCTTCATTTATCTCTGAAAAAATATTTGGGCTTCTAGCAGCGTGTGGGACTTGTTCTATTAGTCCATCTATACTGACCTCCATCAGGTTGCAAATTAAAAATAATTTTTTTCTGCATCTAGCTCTGAAAAAATATTTGGGCTTCTAGCAGTGTGTGGGACTTGGTCTATTAGTCCATCTATACTGACCTCCATCAGGTTGCAAATTAAAAATAATTTTTTTCTGCATCTAGCTCTGAAAAAATATTTGGGCTTCTAGCAGTGTGTGGGACTTGGTCTATTAGTCCATCTATACTGACCTCCATCAGGTTGCAAATTGAATAAAAAAAATTTCTGCATCTAGCTCTGAAAAAATATTTGGGCTTCTAGCGGTGTGTGGGACTTGGTCTATTAGTCCATCTATACTGACCTCCATCAGGTTGCAAATTAAAAATAATGTTTTTCTGCATCTAGCTCTGAAAAAATATTTGGGCTTCTAGCAGTGTGTGGGACTTGGTCTATTAGTCCATCTATACTGACCTCCATCAGGTTGCAAATTAAAAATAATTTTTTTCTTCATTTAGCTCTGAAAAAATATTTGGGCTTCTAGCAGTGTGTGGGACTTGTTCTATTAGTCCTTCTATACTGACGTCCAGCAGGTTGCAAATTGAATATAATTTTTTTCTGCATCTAGCTCTGAAAAAATATTTGGGCTTCTAGCGGTGTGTGGGACTTGGTCTATTAGTCCATCTATACTGATCTCCATCAGGTTGCAAATTAAAAATAATTTTTTTCTGCATCTAGCTCTGAAAAAATATTTGGGCTTCTAGCAGTGTGTGAGACTTGGTCTATTAGTCCATCTATACTGACCTCCATCAGGTTGCAAATTAAAAATAATTTTTCTCTGCATCTAGCTCTGAAAAAATATTTGGGCTTCTAGCAGTGTGTGGGACTTGGTCTATTAGTCCATCTATACTGACCTCCATCAGGTTGCAAATTGAATAAAAAAATTTTCTGCATCTAGCTCTGAAAAAATATTTGGGCTTCTAGCGGTGTGTGGGACTTGGTCTATTAGTCCATCTATACTGACCTCCATCAGGTTGCAAATTAAAAATAATTTTTTTCTGCATCTAACCCAGCCAATAGTTTTGGCCTAATACCACAGTTTGGCCACTCAGCTCTGCTCGGTTACCATCCATTGTTTTTTTGTGCAAACAACTCCAGAGTTGTGAATTAGTTAACCACCAAAATGAGTGGAAAAAGGCCTGCTGCTGGTGGAAAGGGGAATAGGCGTGTTGGGAAGGGGAAAAAAGGTTGTGTCCGTGGGGTAGGTGCAGAAGAAAGACCATCTTCCAGCCAAACTAAAATGTCTACTTCTTTTTGCGGACAATGTGATAAGATCCCTTTCTTACGGCCACGCCAATCGCTACAAATTCCAGATGAGGCACAAAAACAGCAGGTGCTTCAACGGATATCAAGTGCTCCTTTAAGTGGGCTCTCCTCCACATCAACTTCAACATCACAAATACTCCAGTCCTCAAAGGTGTCACCCCAATCGCACTTGCTTCCTCACAGCTCCCAAATCTCCAGCTGCCCGTCTGAGTATGAGGTAGAACAGATGGTTGAGTCTGCAGAGCTGTTTACTCATACTATAGCCTGGGAATCAGAGGTCGACTCCAGCGCTTCTGTGAATCCAGACGAGGAAATGATCTGCACTGATGCCCAGAATCTTTATGAGTCGGATCCAGGACCAGACGCAGAAGGTTCTGACCATAATGTAGACCCTCATTCCCAAACTGTAACTCCTGTTGGTGGAGACAATGAGGAAGACGATGATAAGACTCAAATACCTGATTGGAGCGACAACTTTAGTTTTTTGTCAGGGCAGGAACAGGTTGGCTCTGAGGACGACGGGTGTGATAACGCACAGGGTGATGATGATGAGGTCGGAGATCCCACTTACTGTCAACCCACAGTCAGCCAAGAGATGAGGTCAGCAGAGGAGGTGGAGGAAGATGCTAGTGACGACGAGGTCAGGTTGCGCCTTCCTGGACAGAGACGTAGTACTGGAAGCACGTCAACAACTGCATCCTCAAACACAACTCTGCCTCTCACCACAAGTCGTGGTGGCTCTTCAGGTCGCATGGGTGCTAAGCCTTGCATAGCCTGGGCATTTTTTCAGTTCGATAAAGATGACCCAACTCGTGTTATCTGTAACATTTGTCAGCAAAAGCTAAGTAGAGGCCAAAAAATACATAGTTTGAGTACTTCATGCATGAACCGGCACATGGACATGAAGCATAAGTTGCAGTGGGAAGCTCAGTGTGCTACAATGCGGTCTAGCCGGCCGGGCCAACCACCGTCTGCCATATCTTGTGCATCCGCGGCCTCTTCATCCTCTGTGACTGGGGGGACAGCAGTCACACCTGTTTTGGGGCGCAGACCTGCCACCTCTTTACCCGCAACAGCCAGCGTGATTGGCAGGTCATCATTTTCTTTGGAGGTGGTAACACCAGCTGGTCTTGAGCGCTGTCCGACATCGATAGCACCACCTTTGGATCAAGGCAACCTAACATGTCCGCCTGCATCTTCCTCACAGACTGGCAGTTTGCCGGGGACACCCTTATCAACCCCGTCTAAGCACAATAGCCAGCCCTCGGTCCCTCAGATGTGGACAAGTAAAAGACCATTTCCTCCTAGCCATGAGAAAGCTAAGAGGTTGAATTTCACCATCTGCAAGCTCTTGGCTACAGAAATGCTGCCTTTCCGCCTGGTGGACACAGAGGATTTTCGAGACCTTATGTCCGTCGCAGTGCCCCAGTACCAGATGCCCAGTCGGCACTACTTCTCAAAGAAAGGTGTGCCTGCGCTCCACCAGCATGTCGCACACAACATCACCGCTTCTTTGAGAAACTCTGTGTGTGACAGGGTGCATTTCACCACAGATACTTGGACGTGTAGGCATGGACAGGGGCGTTACATGTCGCTGACTGGGCACTGGGTAACTATGGTGACAGCAGGACAAGGGGCTGCTGTCCAAGTCTTGCCGTCCCCACGAGTTGTGCGTCAATCCTCTTTATGTCATTTTTCCTCCACTGCTTCTGCCTCCTCAACCTCCTCTCGGTCTTCCACCTGCACCCAAAGCCTGTCTGGTCATGCCACAAGCTTTCTAACTGCGCAGAAGGGATCCTGCACACCTCCTTACTATGCTGGCAGTAGGGCTCAACGTCATCAGGCGGTTTTTACATTGAAATGTCTGGGAAATGTGAGTCACACAGCTGAGGAGTTGTGGTCAGCTCTGGAGAACCAATTTCATGAATGGTTGTCTCCACTGGACCTGAAACCAGGGAAGGCCGTGTGCGACAATGCTGCAAACCTGGGTGCGGCCCTTCGCCGGGGCAATGTCACACACGTGCCTTGTATGGCTCACGTGTTGAACCTGGTTGTCCAGCAATTTTTAGCCCACTATCCCAGACTAGATGGCCTTCTGCAGAGGGCACGGTCGCTGTGTGCTCACTTCCGCCGTTCGCATCCCGCAGCTCAGCGACTTACATCTCTACAGAAGTCGTTGGGCCTGCCACTTCACCGGCTAAAATGCGATGTGCCTACCCGGTGGAATTCAACTCTGCACATGTTGCAGCGACTGTGGCAGCACCGACAAGCCCTGGTGCAATACGTTCTGACGTATAGCCTGGGCCAACAAGATTCAGAGGTGGGGCAAATCACGCTGGAGGAGTGGTCTCAGATCAGGGACCTATGCACCCTTCTGCACAGTTTTGAAATGGCTACGAAGATGTTTAGTGCTGACGATGCCATTATCAGCATGACTATTCCGGTGATTTACATGCTGGAGCACATGTTAAACAGAATTCGGAGTCAGGTGGTGGCACAAGAGGAGGTGGAGGAAGTAGAGGAGGAGGAGTTGTATGCGGAAGGGCTAACATCTGCAAGGTCCAGACGGTCGGCAGCACCAAGGCGGCAGGCATGTGAGGGTGGGGGAGATGATTTTACCAGGGCGCATGGTAGCAGCCAAACTAGTGAGGAAGGTGCAGGAGCCCAGGAAGAAGTGGAGGACGAACTGATGGAAGACTCATCAGATGAGGGAGACCTTGATCACATTTCTGTTGTGCGAGGTTGGGGGGAGAGGACAGAGGAAGGAAGCATGATTGCTACCTCGCCACCAACACAACAGGGACTTGGTGCTCCTGGATGCGCAACACACATGAGTGCCTTCTTGCTGCACTACCTGCAACATGACCCTCGAATTGTGAGAATTAGAAATAATCCTGACTACTGGGTTGCCACACTGTTAGATCCCCGGTACAAAAGTAAATTTGCAGAAATTATTCCTGCCATAGAAAGGGATGCACGCATGCAGGAGTATCAGCAGAGACTGTTGCAGAATCTTACATGTGCTTTTCCACAAAATACCAGTGGTGCACGTAGTGAATCTCACAGTTCCAACTTGCCAACCGTGGGACCGTCAAGTGTTCAGCACTCAAACCGTAACAGAACCACAGTATCTGCTGGTAACATCAATTTTGCGGAATCATTTCACCACTTTTTTAGCCCATCCTTTGCAAGGCCACAGGAGACAAGAAGTCTGACACATAGTCAACGCCTAGAGACGATGGTACAGGAGTATCTCCAAGTAAACATTGAAGCCACAACTGTGTCACTGGACCCTTGCTCTTTTTGGGCTTCCAATCTGGATAAATGGCCGGAGCTAGCCACTTACGCCTTGGAGATCTTGTCATGCCCCGCAGCCAGCGTTCTGTCTGAACGTGTGTTCAGCGCTGCTGGTGGTGTGCTGACAGATAAGCGCACGCGGCTCTCCACTGATAATGTAGACAGACTCACGTTCATAAAGATGAACAAATCATGGATCCGAAACGACTTTTCTACCCCTGTGTCATCCTGGGGAGAGTAAAAGCTTGATGATTGGTTAAAATCACCCTACCAACCGTTTTAAGCTTTCAAATTACTAATCATGTTTATCTGTATCTTGACTGGAAAATAATTTGGGCTTTGTAGCAGTGTGCAGCACTGATCCTATTAGGCCATCTATAATAAGCTTCACCAGATTTAAAATTAAAAATAATTTTTAGCTGCATCTAGCCCGGAAAATAATTTTGGGGCTCCGAGATGCGCAAGCCACATAAGTGCCTTCTTGCTGCACTACCTGCAGCATGACCCTCATATTGTCAGAATTCGAAGTAATCATGACTACTGGGTTGCCACACTCTTAGATCCCCCAAACTTTTCGATCAACCTTTTCATTTTAATAAAGACCAAAAAAATGGTCATTTTTGAAATTATAAGCATTAGCAGGTTGTTAGAAACTGAAATCAAACAGTTTTCAACTCAAAACTTTATTCTAGGTGATGTTACATTTTCACATAGGACCCCTTGTTCGAAAGGAGCTTCTGAACTCTCTCGTCCATTGAATTTGTCAGGTTTTGGATGGTTTCTGCTTCAATTGTTTTGCATGAGGACAGAATACCCTCCCAGAGCTGTTGCTTAGATGTGAACTGCCTCCCGCCATCATAGACACTCCTTTTAATGATGCTCCAAAGGTTCTGAATGGGGTAGAGGTCAGGGGAGCATGGGGGTCACACCATAAGTTTGTCCCCTTTTATGCCCATATCAGCCAGAGATGCAGATGTTTTATGTGCAGCATGAGATGGTGCATTATCATGCAGAAAAATGATCTTGCTGTGAAATACACGGTTCTTCTTCTTGAACCATGGCAGGAAGTGCTGTTTGAGAAAATCCACATACATTATGGAGTTCATCTTTAGCGCCTTCAGGGATCCTAAAGGGGCCGACAATCTCTCTCCCCATGATTCCAGCCCAAAACATTACTCCACCTCCTCCTTGTTGGCGCTGTAGCCGTGTTTGCGTGGGGTGTCCATCAACCAGCCATCCTCCACTCCATTCATCTGGACCATCGAGCGCTGCACGGCACTCATCCGTGAACAAAACAGTTTTGAAATCAGTCTTCATGTAATGTTTGGCCCACTGGAGCCGATTCTGCTTGTGTGAAGTGGATAGAGGAGGTCGACAGGATGGCATATGCACAGCTGCAAACCTCTGAAGGACCCTGCATCTTGTTGTTCGGGGGACGTTGGAGGCACAAGCAGCTTCAAAAACTTGTCTGCTGCTATGACAAGGCTTTTTTGCCGCTGCTGTTTCAACCTGACGTAATTGCCTGTAGGAAAGAGTCCTCAATTTGCCCTTATCAGCACGCACACGTGTGTACTGTGAATCAGCTACATACTTCTTGATTGCCAAGACACTTCATCCTGATCATCGCACAATGTTGATTGTAGTCATGCCTTGACCTAAACACTCCACAATTTGTTGCTTCTCAGCAGCCGACACATCCTTTTTCTTTCCCATTTTGGCAGAAAATGTAGGCTGCTTAATAATGTGAGAGAGCCTTCTTAAGTAGTCTTGCCTTTCATTGGACACACCTGCCAAACTAATTAGCACAGGTGTCTGCAATTGCTTACAGTGATATAAAGAGCCCTGACACACATCACCATCAATGAGTTTAACTGCCAAACAAACAAATTCTTCCCTTATCACTCCTAAACACTTTTTGCATAATAATTTGGAACGCGGTGTACATGTGCTTTTCCACAAAACACCAGTGGTTCACGTAGTGAATCTTACAGTTCTAACTTGCCAACCGTGGTCTGAATGGAATTGTTCAATAAAGGGCCCAAAATTAAGATAACATAGATGGGAGAGGTCTCTATGAATAGGAATTCCTAAGTATTTGATACCCTGTGAGGGCCAGGCAAAGGGAAAGTTGGACTGGATGGAATCCTATATGGATTTAGGGAGGGAGACATCGAGGGCCTCAGACTTCGCTGCATTGATTTTAAAATTTTACCATGTAACAAAGTGATCTATTTCAGCCATAACAGCAGGGATGGATATATGTGATTGAGTGATATATACTAGGACATCATCAGCAAATAGAGAGCACTTGTACTCGGTGCCTCCCACCTCAATCCACCTAATATTGGGGTTATGGCGAATTGATGAGAGCAGGTGCTCCGTCACTAGGATGTATAAGAGAGGGGACAGAGGACATCCCTGCCTTGTCCCATTGGTGATTGTGAAAGGTGATGAAAATGTTCTGACGCACCCCCTGGGCCTTGGGACACCCGGAGCCGGACCCTTTTTGGTGGATGCTGGTGGTTGTAGTCTTCGTGGCGGCGATCCGGTTCCGTGGCTCAGGGCGGTCAAACCAGTGGCGGAACTATTTATGTGGTTTTGATGTTTAAATGTCCGACTACGCCACCCATGGATTGCGGTCAGAGTGAACCGCCGCTACAGGGCAGACCGCTAAGGCTGGTGTTGTGGGTGCAGCAGAGCGTAGCATAACTCCCCACGGGAGGAGTATAGCCTCAGGGCAGTGTATGCGGAGGATGGGGGTGATGGTGCAGGGCAGCAGCAGTAACGACACGGAGTCAGTGATGCAGTTCAGGGCCTTTACTCACAGTTCTTATTATCCAGACCACGTCTGCAGGAAACGGCTGCCCACGTCGTACTGTGCTCACCAGGTGAGGGGCTCAGACAACTCCCAGATAACTTTGGAGCGCTTCACAGGACCCCCTTTGTGTGTCCTTTGTCTGGCCTTTCCTACCAACACTTCTGTCCGGCTGCCTCGGGCCTCCTCTTGGTAAACTTGGCGCCAGTTTCCCTGACACAATGTGGTGCCTTCCTAGCGGGTGGAGCAAGGGGCTGCGCCACATAAAATGTCAGAGCCTCCGGTTTCTAGATGAGGGTCGTTTCCTGCCTCCACTAGTTCGGGGACCGGTCTCCCCCTTTGGCCTGACCCCTCCACGCTGGTGGATTCGGGCGTGCGGTGGCGACTCGCCCGTCCGCACCCCTGGGATCCCTTCATTCCTCGTTCCTGGAGCCTTCTCCGCTCCTCTTCCTTCCTTCTCCCTCTTGCAGGCCTGGGCCTCTGTTACTAGGCCCGCCTCCGGAGCAGAGCTCATGCAGAGCCCCTGCTCCCTGCCACTTCTGCTCAGACTTCTCTGCACTGAACTAAGATGGTGCCCACCTTTTATACTCCCTTCTCAATGCACCCAGGAACTGCTTCCTCCCTGCTCCTACACTGCAGGGTTCCCCTTCCTCAGTGTTCCCTCCCCCCACTCCAGCCAGGGACAGGGACTGTCGTGCCCATCTCAGGGGCATATTGGTCGCCCTGCCCCACGGCAATGTGGTGTAATGCATGCAGGTGTCGGGTCCTGATCCACACTCCATCCTTATCTGAGAGTGAGATATCACACCTCTGGGTGAGGTGCAATACGTCTGTAGCAACCGAGCCCTCGGTGCTACAGTTCCATTTATCTTCAGCCTAGGTGACGTATTGTGATACAGGGCCGTGATTTTGGCTATAAAAGGGTCCCCTAGACCCCTACCCCAAGCTTTTTAAGAGAATCATATATGGCGTGCCAGGAGACTCTATGGAATGCTTTCTCAGCATCCAACGAGAGTATCTACTTACAAATTTTTAACTGCATCTAGCCCAGGAAATACTTTGTGCCTAGTAGCAGTGTCTGCTAGTCAGCGGATTATCCCGGTTGTTAAGCAAGCTACACCACCTGTAGTTTGGACACTTAATTTTTTCAAAGGAAATGCTTCGGGACCACGGGATACTTAGTGAAGAGCATCAGGAGGCACCCCAAGGCATAGGGGCTGGGACTGGCACTAGGATGCCTTGCGGTGGACAGCCGAGCTCGATCCTTATAAAAGCTTTTTAACTGCAGCAGCTTTAGTGGACGCTACTGGAGCTGGAATTACGCGGCTGCTGGCATGAGACTTGCCCTCCAATAGATCCTTGTAAATGGATTTAAAGTGTATTCATTCAAATTAGAGGGACAATTTAAATAAAAAAGCTTAGAGCTGCCTCCACCACAGGGGGGCTCTCTCGACCCACCAGCGGACAGGCACCAGTATTGGGAGAGGGGGGCTGGCCGTCAGGGTTCACCGCGGCTCTGGCACAAACCCGGCGACACGGAGGTGGCACGGGCAGGAGCGGACTGGCCGTCTCGGCTTCTCACTTTTTGGATTTTAGAAGGGCATGACATGCCTATATCTGTGTCTCCCCCTCCTTTTACTCCTCCACCTCTTTTCTTTTCGCATGACTATATGTACTTGTCACTTTTCCATGTGTTAGTTGTGTCTTCTGAGCAGTTTGTCAGCTTTTGGACACCTTTGAAGGTGTTTTCTATGTGTTTCTATGTGTTTTTGTTTGCCTGCCATTGGTTTTAACGGTGTTCGAAGGTGTTCGACGAACAGTTCGACGAACAGTTCGGCGAACACACGGGTGTTCGACGAACCGAACCGAACTCGAACACTACGTGGGTGGCTCAACACTAATTATAACCTCAAAAACACAGTTGTTAAGATGAGATTTTAATTCTCATACAGACTGCCGGTGTTCTCAAGAAAACAAAATGTCCACTCCAAAACATCCAAATCTCATAAAAGTAGTTTAGATGATTTATTTATTATGCTTGCTTAACTTATAAACTCATTGCAGGTAATGTATTTGGTGGGATTTGAAGCCAAGTTCTAAATGATACAAAGCAACTGTACTAATCACAGAGCCAGCTTCTTGCTAATACTTTGAAGTTGCTTAGGCTGTGACAGTTATAAAGATCGCTAAACATTGGAGCGCTGCTTATAAAATCATGAGCATTTTCAAGATATTTCTTTAAAAGAAAAACTTTAAAATGTAGAAAAAACTGCAATAGCACATAAAATAGTTGTTTTTATGGCTGGTGTATAATTGCTTGTTAAATATGGTTGTTTATTTAGTTTCAATGTGATAGTAAAGAATAATGTAGCTTTTTCACCATTAAATTGTATGGAAAAACAATAAGTATATGATAAACGTTATAACACTAGCATAAGGCAAGACTTTATAGCCACCATTTTAGAGTTACCAAAGAAAAAAAGTATGTGCACACTATTGAGATCACCTCAAAAAATGACAAATGCTGTTGTCCTGGTTAATGTCCCTCTCAAATATGGTGGAGTTTTATGGCATGAATTAATATATATATCTGCCTTGTCTATGACCTATTTGCACCTACACTGGATGGGATTATATGCCTCTGCTAGACTTTGACTCATATTAGTGTTCAGGATATCTAATTGTCACATCTATGTTCTACGGGTACGTTCCTTTACTATATTATTTGAGATATTTACATGGACTGTTTGATCTATTGCTTGCACTAAGCACTTTGTATGTTAAATTATGACTGTTTACTACTAATCATGTATTATATCTAAATTCAGTGATCAGCTAACTATATTGTTAAAATCTTGATACAGGTATATTTCCATATATCATATTGGATTATTTTTTCCATGTATTGCACTGAGCACTTTATATATTGAATTAACATCATATCATCTACATGGTTCATTGTGAGTCATATCTTTAATTATTCCATTGGTGCACTTTATTATCTTACTTATCGTGTGTTGTTTTGGACCCATAACCACAGGCTATGGTCGCTGGGCCTTAACATAGACCTAGTGTGTTCTATTCTATGACTTTTTGTGCTTGTTAATGTTTTTAATTTTGTAGTGGTTTGATGTTTTGTTATGTGACCAATAAAAATTTGTCATTTTTTGAGGTGATCTCAATAGTGTGCATATACTTTTTTTTTCTTTGGTAGCTTACTTATTTTGATATGCACCTGTGGATCCCTCCTTATCATTAGGTGGTGCCCTCCTTTGTTCAGTTTAAACCATTTTAGGGTTAGTCATATATATATATATCTAAGTCATCACAGCTAACAGAAATTCAAAATGGATGCCTTACCTAGATTACGGACTATCAATAAACAGTAAATAGTTCAGTGATTGATTTGGTCTCACAACAATCCTTCAACAAGAGAGCAATCCATTTAAGAGTCTAAAAGTATTCCATGATAGATAGGGACCAGATCTAATAAATAGATGAAATCACCTGTCCCTGATACGGTTATTGCATGTATACGAAACACGTTGGAAGCATAGTAGAGATACTCTAGAGCAACAGTTGATGAGGGACAGATGGGTTGTGCCATTTGAAGGGTGGGACCATTTGGAATGAACTATTAAAAGCGGGCCCATTGTGGGTTTTTTTCTAAATGTTGTTTGTGGGGCTCCTTGGATCCCTCTTGTAGGATTTTGGGACCAAAATGTTTAGTTACTGTCAGCATGGATGTAATCACGGCACTATTTACTCTATTGTTTGTTGATAGTCCGTAAACTGAATAAGTCACCTGAATTAGTGTTGGACTTGATGACTTTAGAGAAATGTTTTATACTAAGACACTGATGTAAAGGTATTCCAAACATCATTCTATATTGAACCCATCAGCCATGCTTGATTTTTCTCAGGACTTTAGTGACATATCTTATTGATATAACAGGACTAGAAAAAATAAAGTGTGCATGACAAACGAAAACACACTAACAATAACAAATATATAGTGTTTCTTACATCATTATTTTAATGAGATAAATACAATCATTAAATTTGAAAAAGAACAATTTAAAAGCACTCCAAAAATCCCATAGAAAAGGAAACATAGACTTTGTGGTAGAGGTTATAATAAACCTACCACACCACAATCACTTCAAGCAAATAACTCAGATATACATATATATTCAAAGCATTTTTTAGTACGGAGTGTGATAAATATGCAAGATTTTATTGTTTCCAATTATATTATCTCATTAACATGAAGATGTAAGAGAATATGTGTACAGATTTTTTTCTTGTGCTTTCTTTTGTCATACACACTGCATTTTTGTGTTACTGTTTTTGTTTTTTGGTACTTTAGGGTATGCCCCCCCCCATTACCTAATTTATGTTTTTTTTAGCCTTTTTTCTTTGTCCTTTGATCCTACTTGTTATAAATGAGAAAATATTTTTGCTTTTTTTTTTACATGATGCAGGAAAAGAGTCACAATCTGTGAAGAATAAACGTTTGCATAATACATTCTATTGCGTCACAAACAATACATTCAAACAAGTAGAGCTATAAAAGTATTAGATTGAAAAAAAGCTATTTTTGTTCTCTTTAATAAAAATCATAATTTTTATTTCATTGTTCAAGATTGTATTTTTAGGTTAAACTTCTCCTTCCTTTCCCTTTCTCGTATTGATTAAAAGGTTTATCTATACCCAAGGTAGCATCTTTAACTGAAACTAGTTATTTACCTGGAAAAATGTTCAGGCTGAAATCCCTAAAGAGCTTTTTTGTCTGAAGACAGGGCTTTGAGAAATGTCTTTTCAAAGCAAATTAAAGGGCAACCTCTAAGATGAACTTTACTTGCTTCTATACTTTTCCCACTTAATGGAAAAATAACAAAGTTTTTTTCCCTTCATTTTTCAGGAAAAATGATTGAAAGGAAAGTAGTTAGTTTAGTGAATCAGTTCCTAAAAGTTTTTCTTGCCAAAAAATTAATTTAGCATTATTGTTGTCATGATTAAAATCATTATTAATAAAACTAACATGAAAATATTGCACTACTTAATATCACTATTGTTTAGCATGGTTTTCCTGCATAGCCAGACTCAAACAATGTAGCTATATTCATACAGACAATCTCTTCTCAACAAGCAGTAATTAAAACGACATTGTTCTGTAAAAATATTCTATAATTGCAATCTGCTTATATTTCTATCAATTACACTTAGCTTAAATCTATAACTGGCAGGTTATAGTCTAGACTGCGTATAGATAAAATAGCTGCATATAATCGCCACTTAAGAAAGAATTATTATAAACCATACTGGTATCTACTTTAACAAGAATTTAATTTTCAAAAGGCACAAGTAGTTTATTCTACAGGATTACCATTTATCAACTCCTAATCAAAGTGTGTATGTTCATACTAAAGCAAATGTACTATAAAGGAGGTGCCTGTCATGTTCTGGGGCATAGACAGAGGACTTGTTAGGTGTCGGTCTGTTGCTGGATTCGAAATGGGTCCAGAACCTTCTGCGGTCTCCCATTTTGGTCCAGCTGGGGCTGAGGCTGCTCAGCATCATCGTCAGCCCCAACGTCTAGCTGGTCCACAAAATGTGCAGATTGTCTCCTGGGTATTTGTGCCTAGCAATGTTAAGCATAGGCTGCTGAGGGAGACAGGGCTTTTGGAGTCTAAGTCCAGGATTCGCCGCACTGAGCAAGCCCGTGACCTGGCGGATCGTGATTGGTGGTTTGGCACCCACCTGACCCGGTGACCTGGCACCGCCTGATTGGTCCACGGGTAGTGTCACCAATGGCGCGTCGGTGGGCAGGGCTTAGTCTTTAAAAGGCCCGCCCACAAACATGGCGGCGCGCTCTGATCATTGAGCAGTGATACTGGTGTGTGGACGACTCTGTTCCACGTGTAGTTTCCGCTGGGCAGGTTAGCTCCATAGAGGCAGGTTAACTCCATAGAGGCAGGTAGCTTCGTCTAGCAGTCTGGCTCAGCCAAAGGGGTCGCCTAACACCGCGAGCAGCCTGCAGACGTCCTGTTCACGGCTTTCGCCTGTAAGACACATGGAGTAATACCCTGCAGTCCGGTAGCACACTGGCTGGAGGCATGTGTACCCATTGGCGTAGTCACACACGCATCCTAGCGCCGCCAGTGTAGTCCCTGTGTAGTTAACAGGGCTACAGATAGTTTCCCGGTCGCACATCTCCCGTGCTGTTAACGGAGATAGAGCGAACCGCTATACCCGTTCCTGTGTGCAGTAACACGGAAGGGTTTATCATTTAAGTTGGTTGCTTTCCGTTTCAGCTGGAAAGTGTTCGGCAGCAGTCCTCCAGGCTGCATCGCAGACCCCGGGGTCGGTTGCATTCCATTATGATAAAGTTGTCTGAAACCGCCCTTCTAACAGGTCTCTGGTTCAAACTTCACATTTCAGTATTCTCCAATAATAATATGAAATAAAATATAGTTTGATATTGCTTTATTGGTTTTGCATTGTTAGTAGATAAAAAAAAAATAGTACAATTTACAGGAAGCTCAAACAATAAATATTTGACCTTACTTTACTTGGATGTTGGTTTGGTAGGATGTAACAAGTCAGAAATTAGAGGCTATCTAGAAAAATCTCCATATTTCCCAACTAATAACCAGACCACACCAAAGATTTTAACTCCGAATCATCAAGACCGACGATTTACTCGCTTGCCTTGATGAGGGAATGTGGTGAATTGAGAAGCTCCTGATTCATGAAGAGGTGCCCGCACCTCTGTGCGCTACACCAAAAATCTTGCAATAGTCCCTGGACAAAATTTGGCAACCTTATCTAAGTAATTTGCACCAAATTTCTTTGAGGAATCAGGGTCTTTATCTTGTACTATTTCCATTCACTGTAATGTGATTTACTCGTACTATGAAGGACTGCTATAATTACCTGTAATTAAGTAACTTGAAATGTCACAAAATTACAAAACCTTCTCTAGTACATGACTTAAAGGGAATCTGTCAGCCAGCAGGTTTTTTCACTGTAATCTGGCAGCAACATGGTGTAGGGATACAGACCCTGATTCCAGTAATATATCACATAATTTTCTGAGTGCAACAGTTATGATAGAATCACAGTTTTTTCAGCTACAGATGTAGCAGAGGTCAGAATGTTGAACCCTGTGTAACCCCACCCAAGCTACTGATTAGCAGCTTTCTATGTACAATGTATGTTGACATAAAGCTGCTAATCAGGGGTGTGGTTGGACTAGGAGGTACATGGCAGCTTGTCCTGTAATTATATTTCGCAGATAAAACACTGATTTTATTAAAACAGGAAATCACAGCTTAGTAAGTGGCGCGTTGCTGAAATCATGCTCTTAGCCCCTACATCATGGTGCTCTCAGATAACATAACAAAAACCTGCCAACAGATTGTCTTTAAGTATTAATTAAAAAATAAGTAAATAAATGAACGTTGGGCTTCTACTTCATTGCTACTAAGTATCATGATGTCTTTTGTAGTAAAGCTATACCCATGTGAGAGCTGATTTATGTAATGACCGCCACTTCAAATTTATGCTTTGCAAAATATGATTGAGCGAGACAAAATTTGCATTGGGGTGTTCAACTGCCACAGGGTCTGTATGGCTATCATGCTATTATGATACATTTCTGATTGTTTTGCTATCATCACACTTGACCATCTTGTGATCAGGGATGATTTTGTATACTAAACAAAAAAAAACAATATTGACAATAAATTTACATACAAATTGATCATCTTTGTTTTTAAATGTTAAAATAACATAACAAAAAATTGGAAGAACTGCACTAAGGTATCCGCCAAAGGGTTGCAAGGGGTAAACATTAAAAATACAGAAGATTATTACATTATGTACATGAACAATTACTATTTTAGGAGAGTATGAGAACTGGTGGGTAAAGTTTACAATTTATATATGTAAAATGACAAATATTGTTCAAAGGTGACAATGATTAAAATATGTTCTCTTTGTAGTTACAAATGTCTCAAATATGTTGCTTCAATTGTCACTGTATAATCCTTCAAAGACTTTGCTTCCTTATGAAATAGGAAAATATCCAATATAAACATGTATCTATAATAATCTTGTTTAGCTGATATAAGACATTTTCTATGAATAAAATGATGATTAATAAATCTTAAAAAAAAGATAGTTATTCACCACCCTCTGTATTTTCCGTTGCCGAGATGATGATCTCAGTCTATAGAACAATCATTTCTATCTTGTTCTTTCTTTAATTTCCACATAGAGCTGAGGTTTAACAACTTGGCCTCAGAGGTGCAAATAACTGTAAAAAATACAGTGTTACTGCCCAGGACATCTTAGAAATGTTGTTATTGAACAAACTCCCAAGGGTTCTGTGAGCTTGGGCTTTTAACATTAATTCTGTCTGATCAGCTACAGTTTATACTTTTTCATTTATGGCTGGTACATAACTCTCCACTACTTGGAAGTACAAGCAATTTTCAAAGACAAATTATTTAATAGTATGTTTTATAGTGAAGATACATCTGTCAAACTTGTAAAGCACATTTAATCTGTTACGGGTCCGAGCGGTGGAACCTCTGTGCTGAGGTGCAAGGAGGGACCCAGAGGGGCGTGACTAAGTATTCACCCGAACCGACCCTGGTCGTACGGCAGCTAACGACACCGTGACCAGGGAGGATCCGGGCAGAGGGACCAGGTGCTACTCTGGGGACGACCTTGTAAGAGAGCAGGTGGCTCCCACGGGTCAGATGGCTGGGACGGACCGGTATGGTGGATGGACACGGCAAGCAAGTGGAAGTCTCTAGTAGCTGACAGGTGGTCACAGTTCGAGAAAGCAGGGCGAGTAGCAGTCTTTAGGTTTAGCAGGAAGGTTTACCAGCAAGTGACTGCAGGGTCTCCAGGCAGGCTGGCAGAAAACAGGCAGGTGCTCCCAGGTGAGCGGGCAGACAGACGAGGAGGGTAACTGACAGGAAACTGGTGGGCGCTCCCAGGTGAGCAGGCTGACGGACACAGCAGGTAACAGGCAGGTAACTGGTGGACGCTCCCAGGTGAGCAGGCAGACAGACGAGACAGGTAACAGGCAGGTAACTGGTGGACGCTCCCAGGTGAGCGGTCTGACAGACGAGGCAGGTAACAGGCAGGTAACTGGTGGACGCTCCCAGGTGAGCGGTCTGACAGATGGGGCAGGCGGATGCTCCCAGGTGAGCGGGCAGATAGCCAAGGGAGGTAACAGGCAGGTAACAGGTGAGCGCTCCAGGTGAGCAGGCTGGCAGGCTCCGCAGGTAATGGACAGATAACAGGCTGGCAGGCTGGACGAGAAGTCAGGCTAGCAGCGGAACCTGAGGGCTGAAGCACAGGTGAGACACAGTGCAAACAACTTTGCTCGGGCACCTCCATTTTGGAGAAGGTGCCTTAAATATGGGAAGTCCTCCGGCAATTGGCTGCGGACTCCTTAGGACGATGCGCATGGCCCCTTTAAGAGAGGGGGAGCGCGCGCGCGCACGCCTTAAGCACAGTGCCCGGGAAGGAGCGCGCGCCGGCAGCAGCGAGGGAAGAAGCGCTGGAGGACGCCGCGCGCAGAACAGGAAGGTGAGAGGGACGGCGTCTCTGCCTAGCTGGAGGCAGAGACGCCGATGCTACATAAACATGTACATATATTATTGTAATATTTTTTTCTATTTGAATTTAATTTTATGTTTAACTATTACAATATTTATAGGTGTGTAATAGAGATGAACAAAATTATTAGCAGCCAATCAAATGTATGTAAAAATGGCACAGTGGCATAGTGTTTAGCACTGTAGCCTTGCACAACTAGGGTCTTGGGTTCAAATCCCACCAAGGATATCTGCAAGGAGAATGTATGTTCTCCCCGTGTTTAAGTAGTTTTTTTCTGGGTATTATAGTTTCCTTCCACACTCCAAAGACATACTGATAGGGAATCTAGATTGTGAGCCCCAATAGAGACAGCGCTGATAATGTCTGTAAAGTGCTGTGAAAATAATGGTGCTATATAAGTGAGTAAAGTAAATACATTTGCAGATCTATGCAAATTCAAACAATGTTCAATTTGAATGAAATGGCAAAAAAATGATAGCTTCCATAATACACATTCCAGAAGATTACATTAGCCCCTTCTTCCTCATAATGTCTTGCAGCTATCACGATATATGGTATAGCACAATCAATCAGAAGGTGCTATTATAGCCTGTATAAAAGCCAAGGTAAGGGATGCAGCAGCCATTTTAGGGTTATTTAGAATAATGAGTGGGTGTCTGAGCTCACACTTCAGAAATAGAGGAAAAGAAAGCCATAAAACAATGGACACATACTCCAGACAGTAATGTGCTGTATAACTACAGCATTAAGGAAGATGAGTGTAGTCAACAAATTATACAGAGATACAATTGATAGGGGAAAATGAAAAAATGCTAGCAGCATTGCTAGACTCTGTGATTAATTAGTGATATGGTGTAGTTGGCATTTAGCCTGGTGCATCTGAAATACTATTACACATTTTTTCTTCATTCTTTATGCACTAAAAAGCATCTGCAAGGAAGCACAATATTTTTCACTGAAAAAATATGACAAGTGAATCAGTCACGGACAGTATGCTTGCTTGTCACAAATAACTCTACTGAGTTTTTGCATTTCTTGCCAATCCTTTTTGTGGAAAAGGCTTTTTTTCTAAATGTAATAGAATATTCTCAAAAATCCAGATATTTAACTGCAGTGATCTACCTATGTATATGTATTATTTAAAAAATATTTTCCAAACCTGAACAATCCACACCAATGCAGCACAACAGGTGTTGGCTTTTTGGATGTTCATCTACTAATTTTTTTTATTACATAGTTTTTTGGAAAGAAGTTGAGTTTTGTTAAGTAGAAATCTAAAGTAGACATTTAATTGTTCATGTCTGTTTTTGCGCATAATTCTTACTAACCCAATTTCACAACTAGTGATGAGCGCAAGTGCTCATTACTTGAGTTTGCCAAGGTTGCTCGGGTATGCACTGAGTATCCTAGGTACTTGAGTGACATGTTCGAGTCTCCACGGCCGCATGTTTCAGGGCTGTTAGAAAGCCTCAAAACATGCAGGAATTGCCTGACAAAAATGAGCAATCCCCACATGTTTTGTGGCTGTCTAACAACATCAAAACATGCGGCCACAGGGCTCAAATATGTCATTGGAGCACCTGTGATACTCAGGGCATACTGGAGCACCCACGGCAAACTCGAGTGACGAGCACTTGCGCTCATCATTATTCACAACCATACACACCACACCTATATTATGCTCTGCTTATATATGTTACTTTCTGTACATGCAGCTAACTAACTAGGGTTTTTTGTGATGACATTATTGGCAATGGTTGAATAATTGGAGTTAAAAAGATTGTCAAAAGTTGTATAGTTAAAAAAAAAAGTGGCAATGACTATGGACAGGATAGTGTAAAAGAAAACAATACAATGACAAAGCTAAGACTGTGGGATCTACCAGTAGCAGAAGCACCACCTCTACCACTGGCACCATGACCAGTAGTAATAACAATTACAGGTAACAATGGACATCATTTGCTTTTGGTAAGTTTACTAGTGGAGAAGAAGTGTAGGGTGTTATTGAATATGGCTTTATTACTTTGCCTTTAACAGTGACACTGTCAGATGGAGTCAGTGTTCTGCACAGAACAGTCTGCCTGATTAAAATTGACTGAAATTAATACATTTTGGACTGTTTTTTACCTAAAAAAAGCATGAACAGTCCGTTAGTGCACTGTATTATTGAAAGGGGTATTGGATAATACCAGTACACCATCCATTTATAAGAAGATAAATATCAGTGACTCTCTTCTTAAATATAAACATTTATTTACTATGAATAGTATGTTACGTGGGTTCTCAAGGACTGGAGTTTCATTGGATTTGTCTGCTACGGTATTATCATATTCATTACCGTTAAATAGTCATATGTGTATATACAGTACTGTAATTGCCCTCCTATTGCCTAAATTCTGTTTGATTGGGATGTGTAACTCTAATATAGAATTAGGGACTTTTCATTCCCAAATAATTTGCAGATTAATTACATCAAACTTTCATGACTCTCATTTAGTGTAGTTTACTTATTTAAATGAATATTATCATTGACATAGGTTATATTTACTGTAAAGCTAAAACATTGAGAACTATCACATCATCTGTATAATCATATTTTTGCTAAGCTAGATAGCCTGAGGATTTAAAAATCAACCTGAGTGTTTATTAAGTAATCTTTATTACAAATTCATGCAATAATCATGTGAGTGCTAATGAAAAATCAGCCGTTCTTTGGATCTGCATCATAGTAGTTTGAAACCAAGTTATGTGAAGCCAATATTGAAGTATCCTGGGAAACAGTCTAGATACACAATTAAAATGTACTAGTTTATGTTTTCTTTATTTTACATTTGTTACAAAAACACCATAATAACAATTGTTAAAATGTTATCTTTCAAGCTTGTTCAAAGCCTTTATATTCATCTTCATCTCTGCTTGTTTCTTACATTTTTCTAAATGTTGTGTTGATGTATATTTGCAATCATTCGCAGGCAGAAAATGCTAAAAAAAAAATCTGTGGTTCTCTTGTGGGCACAATGTCCTTAGTGGATCATTTGTTCTGATGTTTTTGATCTTGTATAGCTTTAATTACTTCTTTAATATCTGCTTGTTAGATGAAGATAAAAGGGTGAGAAGATTAAGAAAATATATTGATCATTTCTTGTAAATTTATAATATACCAAAATTTATAAGAAGTAGCCCAACAGAATCCTGTGATAGCCTTCAGCTACCAATAGTATGAAAGAAGTCTTTCTTCGACATTTGCGTTTTTATAATGAGTTGCTATGTAAGAATAAACTTTATTCCCATTTCAGTTTTAATATAAGAAATTCCTGTCTTTTTTTCAGCCATCTGCGCTATTTTTTTTTAGAAATGCGTCAGGTTCTATAGTTTCTTGAATTCATAGAATTTTTTTTTTTTACCAAAGTAGGTCCCACATTCAGGTTAAAACTGTCGAATTCATCAATGCACCTTTTGTCCTCAGTACCAGCTGTCTTAATTATGTTGTCGTGCTGAGTGCAGTCCTGTCACATCATGTTTCTTGTTTCTGGATTTCTGCAGTCAAGCCTTTTATATTCTATACTAGTATTTGTGTATTGTTACAAATGAATTGCTGCCTTCAGTTCTGGTTTGGTCAACACTCGTGCATTCAAAAAACAAGACTTTTTGATTTAAATCCAATCAAGGATACCTTATTTTTTTGTCTATTTTTCTTTCTCTGTGGTGAACTTGTGATCATTGAGCCATATGTATGATGTAATTTTCTTTTCCTGCCAGTGGTTTAGTGCCAAAACATTTTGCCTTTCTTTTTAGGGATGTACCAATAAACACTATGTAATGATATTCCAGGTTCTTCCAATACAACGGGACTGTGCTACTCATGCTCTTTTTTAATTTTATTGGATTTAACTGCATCCTCTTCAAACGTTTTGGTTATGGGGGAAGAGCTGAAGCTAATTTAATCCATATTATTTATTCTGACTGCTGGTTTCAGAGTCGGGAGGGAATTTTTCCTCAAGTGAAGATTGGCTAAATCATTTGGGGTTTTTGCCCTCCTCTGGATCAACTTTAGCAATTACAGAACTAACAGGTCGAACTTGATGGACGCAAGTCTTTATTCGGCTTTACTAACTATGTATATGTAACTATGTATATCCCAAATCATTAAAAGAGACTTTTGCCTATTAGTCTCATGTAGATGAACATATTACTTCTTTTCTATGTTACTTTTAGTGTCCATTTATGTATTAATCTTTTTATGGTTATACAGTTCCAAATACCTTCAAAACATGTAGATATACAACCCCAATTAAAAAAGTTGGGGTGATGTGTAAAATGTAAACACAACAAGAATGCAACACATATCATATAGGTGAAAGTTTTCTTTATTTAATTTGAAAAAGTTAACTCATTTAGAAATTGATGTCGTCAACAAATCTCAAAAAGTTGGAACAGGTCTATGTCTACCTTTGTGCAGTATCACCTCTTCTTTTTTACAACTGCATGTAAAAATCTGGGAAGAGAGGAGACTAATTTCTGGAGTTTTGTAGAGGAATGTTGTCCCATTCTTGTCTGATGTATGAGTCTAGTTGCTCAACAGTCCTGGATCTTCTTTGCCACATTTTTTAATTCATAATGGTCCAATTTTTTTTCTACATTTTGCATTTTTCAAGTTTATTGTGTTTTATAACTTCTCTACATTTTACTAAACACAAGAGAATTAATTATGGTCACAGTTATCTATCTAAATGCCAACTAATTTGTGCATTTTTCTCTGCCTGTTTAGGTTCAACAGTTATGAAATAAAACTTTAATTAAAGTGAACCTATCAGAAACTTTAAGTTCCCAAAACTTTTTATATGCCTGTGTGGCCCTTCAAAAGGTAGGCCAGTTGATCCCTTTATGACAGTAACCATTAGCAACTCCAAAGAATTAACTTAGCAAAAAAAAAAAAAAAGGAGTTTTTGCTGCTAAAAATATTCAAATGTTATTATACAAATCATATATAAAGGCTACAGTGCCAAAAACATATAAGAAAAGAAAACCAGATGATAGGCAACAGTACAATCATGTTGTAATATAAGCACAATAAGTGTCAAAACAACAGAATTTCAGGATAAATACATCATTCATAGCATGAATAGTATATGCAACTATCGTAGAATTAATAACATATGGACCCAACTAATTTATTTACAACAAGAATATTTTTTAATAATAATAAGGTTCATCTTTCAAAGTATAAAAAAACATGTTCCCCAACATGTGTTTTTACTTGTTCTTACATGCTTCCTCAAGTTGTGCAATGAACAACTCCCCCTACAGTCACTTAGTAATCCAGTCATGTAACTGGAAAAATGTTCAGTGTAATCTGTTTATAGTGGTACTTGTGCATCCAGCTGCACACGCCACTGACCGGCTACCAGCCATCATGATGACCGTGGTCGTCCGGGTGTCTGGAAAAGGGACTTGTCACGCAAAAATTCTGGGTAGGCACCATAGTGATGTTGGGAGCTGGGCCGAGATAGAGGAAGACAGAGTGCACATACACAACACAGATTAGATGTGACCAGTCAAAAAATTGACAGGGAAAGGTCCGCCCATCTCAGCAAAGCACCATGCATAGAAAAAACTACATATTATAAAAACCTACATAGTATAAAGTGCAATAGTGTGAGAAAAATTGCAGAATGTAATAGGTAAAATAAAGTGCATAGCTGTAATTACAGTATACAGATATTTTTCACTGATATAAACATGTGTACATAAACAATCATAAATATAAAGTACATAGTGGTAATGTTAGGGGGACGGTTGCAAACACTTTATTAAATAGGAACGCAACTGACCCCGGGGTCCGCGATGCAGCCTGGTGGACTGCTGCCGAACTCCTCCCGGGTGAGAAGGGAAGACAACCAACTAAAGATAACCCCTCCGTGTTAACTTCACACCGGAAAGGGTATAGAGGTATGCTCTATCTCCGTTGACTGCATGGAGGGAGAGCGACCGGCGACGCACCTAACAAAAATCTTAGCCCTTCGTGTTAAAGCACACGGAAGGGTAAGATGGTTCGCACAATCTCCAAGAACCGCAGGGAGACGTGCGACCATGGGAACAGCAGTAGCCCTGTCTTTGATACAGGCGCTACGCTATGGTGATTGGCGCTAAAGCGGTTCACACTATTCTCCAAGAACCGCAGGGAGACGTGTGACCGGACTAGGAGCAGTAGCCCTGTCTGCAATACAGGCGCTACGCTAAGGAGAAGACGCTAGTGTGCGGGAGTGATTTCCGCCAGGTACTCATGCACTCAGCCGGCATGCCACCGGACTGAGCCGACCCGCTCTATATGGCTCTTAGAGGAGCTCAGGAGAGATGCGTGCACAACCAAACAGCTAGCTCAAATGATCTGAGCGTGCCACCATGTTTGTGGGCGGACCTTTTAAAAACTAAGCCCTGCCCCACTGTCGCACCATTGGTGACGTCGCCTGTGACCAATCAGGCGGTGCCAAGTCACCGGGTCAGCTGTTTCCTGAACCACCAATCACGATGCGCCATGTCACGGGCATGCTCAGTGCGATGCATTTTAGACTTAGGCTGCGGTGGCCTAGTCTCTCTCCGCAACCTGTGCTTCATGTTGCTAGGTACAAATCCACAAGATACCACTTGTACCTCTCGTGCATTGGCTAGGCGTTGGGACCGACGGCGGTGCTTAGCAGCATCAGCCCTGGCTGAACCAGAATGGGAGACCACAGAATCCACTTGATGATTCAGAACCCATTTCTGATCCAGAAAGCGCCCGGCGCCTAACATTATGTAACGGGTCTGGGAGGCGGAACCTCTGGGCTACAATACAAGGGAGCGGTCCTTGTAAGGGAGCGGGTGGCGACCAGGCAGGTAGTCACAGGAGGTGACCAGGACAGTCTCTGGGTGTACGGGCAGGAGGACACGGCAAGTGATCAGGGCAGTCTCTGGATAAAGGGGTAGGTACGACCTGTGATGGCTGAACCTCCAGGTAGGCTAGCAAGGCAGATGAAGAATGTGTGCTCCCAGGTGAGCAAGCGAGAGTCTCTGGAATAGCTGGTGGTCACAGCACGTGACGGCGGAGCCTCCGGGCAGGCAAGCAGGCAGGTAGCGGAGAAGCGCTCCCAGGTGAGCGGGCAAGAGTCTGGAGTAGCTGGTGGTCACAGCACGTGACAGCGGAGCCTCCGGGCAGGCAAGCAGGCAGGTAACGGAGAAGCGCTCCCAGGTGAGCGGGCAAGCTGGTCCATAGACAGACTGACCGGAGTTGTAAGGCAGACCGTCGGACCTCAGGCAAGCAGACAGGTAGCAAGTAATCAGGCAGGAATCTGACAGGTAACTGGCAGGTAACTGGCAACGGGACCTGAGGGCTGAAGCACAGGTGAGACACAGGTGCAAACAACATTGCTCGGGCACCTCCATTTTGGAGGAGGTGCCTTATATATGATGAAGTCCTCCGGCCATTGGCCGGGGACTCCTTAGGACGGCGCGCGCGGCCCCTTTAAGAGGGAGGGAGAGCGCGCGCCCTAAGCACAGGGGCCGGGAAGGAGCGCGCGCTGAGAGCAGAGCGGGAGGAGGACGCCGGGAAGGAGCGCGCGCTGACAGCAGAGCGGGAGAGGGACGCCGGGCACGGGCAGAGCGGTGAGGGGAGCAGCGTCCCTGCCTAGCAGAGGGCAGGGACGCCGGCACTACAGTACCCCCCCCTTTAGGCCCCCCCTTTTTTAGGCCAGACAGAAATTTAGCTAGGATGAGAGGGGCATGGATGTTCTCCCGGGGCTCCCACGTTCTCTCCTCAGGACCAAACCCCTTCCAATCTACCAGAAAAAAGGTCTTTCCTCTTCCCCTTTTGGTGGCAAGAATGTTCTCTACCTCAAACTCGTCCTCAGCAGAAACCGGAGCAGGAGGCGTACCTGTAGACTTGGAAAAAGAGTTAAGTACCACAGGTTTGAGGAGAGATACATGGAAGGAGTTAGGGATCCGTAAGTTGGCCGGGAGTTTCAATTTATAGGCCACCGGGTTGATCTGACTGGTGACCTCCAGAGGTCCGATGAACCGAGGCCCTAACTTGTAAGAGGGTATCTTGAGTCGAACATATTTAGATGAGAGCCAGACCTTATCTCCTGGATGAAATTGAGGAGGATCCAGGTGTTTTTTGTCAGCGTGTCTTTTCATCCGCTCGGACGACTGAAGGAGTGCGGATCGGGTACTCTCCCAAATGGAGGAAAATTTGCTAACGAGAGATTCCGCAGCCGGGTTGTCCACCGAGGTGGAGACAGGAAAAGGAATCCGAGGATGCTGACCAAAGACTACAAAAAACGGGGATTTGGAGGAGGATTCGCTCTCGTGATTATTGTAAGAGAACTCGGCCCATGGTAGGAGATCCACCCAGTCAGAATGGTGGGCATTAACGAAGTGCCGGAGGTAACTGGTCAGGTTCTGATTGATCCGCTCCACTTGACCATTGGACTGTGGGTGGTAAGCGGAAGAGAAGTCCAGGGTGACGTCTAGTAGTTTACAAGTGGCTCTCCAGAAGCGTGAGGTGAACTGTACCCCACGATCCGACACGATGTGGAGGGGCAGGCCATGAAGATGGAAGATGTGACGAATAAAGTCTCTAGCTAGCTCGGGTGCAGACGGGAGGCCTGGCAGGGGAACGAAATGAGCCATCTTGGAGAAGCGGTCAGCGACCACCCAAATGACCGTACAACCGGCAGAGAGTGGGAGGTCAGTTATGAAGTCCATTGCAATATGCTGCCAGGGGGCAGCAGGTACTGGGAGCGGAAGGAGGCGACCGGCTGGCAGATGTCTCGGAACCTTGTTGCGGGCGCAGGACACACAGGCAGAAACAAAGTCTATTACATCCTTGTGCAGGGTAGGCCACCAGTAGTGCCGGGAAATAAGCTGGAGGGTCTTCTTCTGACCAGCGTGGCCAGCCAGTTTAGACGAGTGACCCCAGTGAAGGATCTTCTCCCGATCAGGTACTGATACGAACGTCTTTCCGGGAGGGAGACGATTTAGACTCACGGGAGCCACCTGCATTACTCTGGCGGGATCGATGATGTGTTTCGGATCTTCCTCGAGATCAGATACCAGAAAGGATCGAGACAAGGCGTCCGCCTTGACGTTTTTGTCAGCCGGGCGAAAATGAAGGACAAAATCAAAACGAGCAAAAAACAAGGACCACCGGGCTTGGCGCGGGTTAAGTCTCTGGGCATGCTGGAGGTAAGCCAAGTTCTTGTGGTCAGTGTAAATTATTACCGGGTGAAGAGCCCCCTCAAGCAGGTAACGCCACTCCTCCAATGCCAGTTTGATGGCCAATAACTCTCGATCTCCTATGGAATAATTGCGCTCTGAGGAGGAGAAGAGTTTAGAGAAGAAGCCGCAAGTTACCATCCTCCCGGAAGAAGATTTTTGAGTAAGTACCGCTCCAGCTCCAGAGGAGGAGGCGTCCACTTCCAGGAAGAACTGCTTGTTGCCGTCCGGGCGATGCAGCACCGGGGCGGAAGAGAAGGCCTGTTTTAAGGAAAGAAAGGCTTCTTCTGCTTCGGGCGGCCACTCTTTGGGATTAGTACCCTTACGGGTGAGCGCGGAAATTGGGGCAGTTCGGGAAGAGAAGTGTGGTATGAAGAGGCGGTAGTAGTTGGCGAAGCCCAGGAACCGCTGAATGGCCTTCAACCCCTCCGGTCGGGGCCATTTCTCGATGGCAGACAGTTTCTCTGGATCCATTCGTAGGCCGGTCTGAGAAATAATGTAGCCCAAAAACGGAAGCGAGGTCTGCTCAAAGAGGCACTTCTCGTATTTAGCGAAGAGGTGATTCTGCCTGAGCCTGAGCAGGACCTGACGAACGTCCCTCCGGTGAGTCTGGAGATCCGGAGAGAAGACCAAGATGTCGTCCAGGTACACCACTACGCAGGAGTAGAGAAGGTCCCGGAAGATGTCATTGACCAACTCTTGAAAGACGGCAGGAGCATTACAGAGACCAAAGGGCATTACCAGGTATTCATAGTGGCCGTCCCGGGTGTTGAATGCCGTCTTCCATTCATCCCCTTGACGGATACGAACCAGGTTGTACGCCCCACGGAGGTCTAGTTTGGTGAAGATTCTAGCCCCCCTCAGACGATCAAATAATTCTGGAATGAGCGGAAGGGGGTACTTATTCTTCACCGTGATCTGGTTTAGGCCTCTATAGTCTATACAGGGACGGAGAGAGCCGTCCTTCTTTTTGACGAAAAAGAAGCCTGCTCCCGCCGGGGAGCTACATTTCCGGATGAATCCCCTGGCCAGATTCTCCTCAATATATTCGGACATCGACCGGGTCTCAGCAGCGGATAAAGGATAAATACGCCCACGGGGAGGAGTAGTACCGGGTAACAGGTCGATGGGACAGTCGTATGGTCTATGAGGGGGTAATGTCTGTGCCTCCTTTTTATTAAAGACATCATCATAAAACCAATAAGGAATTGGAAGTCCAGGTAGATTAGCTGGGGTAGGAGAGGGACGGACGGGATGGACGGGAACCAGGCAGGTCTTATGACAGTCTTGTCCCCAGCGAAGGACTTCTCCGGTTTGCCAGTCAAGCACGGGTGCATGTTTCTGGAGCCAAGGCAGACCTAGCAAGAGGGCGTGAGAGAGTCCAGGCAGAACATGAAAGGAGATACTTTCAGAATGCAGCATTCCCACCTGCAGAGTAATGGATTCGGTGATGAGTTGGATGGGGCGTGGTAAGAGCCCCCCATCCACGGCAGCCACAGACAAGGGTACAGCCAGAGGTTTGGTGGGGATGCGATATTTCTCTACCAGGGACTGTGAAATAAGATTCCCGGCTGCTCCAGAGTCCAGTTGGGCTAGTTCGAAATAACGGTTCTCCCCGTAGATGATTGAAACTGACAACAGCAGGGATGGAGAGGATTTATTCTTGTCTAGGTGGACCTCTCTGAGCGAACCTAGACACAGGCGTTTCCCGACCTCTCCGGGCAGGCACGGATCCGGTGCTCCTTACTGCCACAGTAGAAGCAGGTCCCCTCGGCACGGCGTAAGTCCTGACGGGTCTTGACCATCTTGGTCTGGTCGACCTGCATAGGCTCAGGAGGGTGTACCTGGTTAGAGACAGAAGGAGTGACGGGTTTCTGAAAAGTAGGAGCTAGACGTGGTAACCTCCACTCACGGGTGACCTCTCTGGCACGCTCCTGGAACCGTAGGTCAATCCGGGTGGCAAGAGTTATTAAGTCATCGAGAGTGGTAGGAATGTCCCGACCGGCAAGTTCATCTTTAATACGGCCGGACAGACCCTCCCAGAAGACGGAAACCAGAGCGTCGTTATCCCAGGCCAGCTCCGAGGCAAGGGTACGGAACCGTATGGCATATTGGCCCACGGTGAGACTCTCCTGACGGAGGCGTAGCAACGATGATGCAGATGAGGTCTTCCGTCCGGGTTCGTCGAAGACTTTCCGGAAAGCCGTGAGAAAAGCAGGCAAGTTGGACACCAGGGGGTCTCCTCTCTCCCATAGAGGATTTAGCCAGGCCAGGGCCTCCCCGGTGAGATGGGACATGATGAAGGCAATTTTGGCCCGGTCGGAGTTAAACTGGTGGGACAAAAGTTCAAAGTGCAGGGTGCACTGATTTAAGAAGCCCCGAGCCTGGACGGAGTCGCCTCCGAAGCGAGGAGGTGCAGAAAGCCGGGGTCTGGGGTAGGATACCATGGTATTAGTGGGCAGCGGAGCTGCCGGATTGCAAGATATGGCACTGGCGGAGGTTGTTGGTGGATCAGACAGAGTGTTCAGGCGAGTATTGACATTCCGCAGGTGACCCAGGATGGACTCCTGTTGGGACCTCTGACGGGACAGTTCAAGACAGAGGTCCGAGAGCGAGGGAGCTTGGGTGCCACCGGGTTCCATGGCCCGAGCAAACTGTAACGGGTCTGGGAGGCGGAACCTCTGGGCTACAATACAAGGGGGCGGTCCTTGTAAGGGAGCGGGTGGCGACCAGGCAGGTAGTCACAGGAGGTGACCAGGACAGTCTCTGGGTGTACGGGCAGGAGGACACGGCAAGTGATCAGGGCAGTCTCTGGATAAAGGGGTAGGTACGACCTGTGATGGCTGAACCTCCAGGTAGGCTAGCAAGGCAGATGAAGAATGTGTGCTCCCAGGTGAGCAAGCGAGAGTCTCTGGAATAGCAGGTGGTCACAGCACGTGACGGCGGAGCCTCCAGGTAGGCAAGCAGGCAGGTAACGGAGAAGCGCTCCCAGGTGAGCGGGCAAGAGTCTCAGGAATAGCTGGTGGTCACAGCACGTGACAGCGGAGCCTCCGGGCAGGCAAGCAGGCAGGTAACGGAGAAGCGCTCCCAGGTGAGCGGGCAAGAGTCTCAGGAATAGCTGGTGGTCACAGCACGTGACAGCGGAGCCTCCGGGCAGGCAAGCAGGCAGGTAGCGGAGAAGCGCTCCCAGGTGAGCGGGCAAGAGTCTGGAGTAGCTGGTGGTCACAGCACGTGACAGCGGAGCCTCCGGGCAGGCAAGCAGGCAGGTAGCGGAGAAGCGCTCCCAGGTGAGCGGGCAAGAGTGTGGAGTAGCTGGTGGTCACAGCACGTGACAGCGGAGCCTCCGGGCTGGCAAGCAGGCAGGTAACGGAGAAGCGCTCCCAGGTGAGCGGGCAAGCTGGTCCATAGACAGACTGACCGGAGTTGTAAGGCAGACCATCGGACCTCAGGCAAGCAGACAGGTAGCAAGTAATCAGGCAGGAATCTGACAGGTAACTGGCAGGTAACTGGCAACGGGACCTGAGGGCTGAAGCACAGGTGAGACACAGGTGCAAACAACATTGCTCGGGCACCTCCACTTTGGAGGAGGTGCCTTATATATGATGAAGTCCTCCGGCCATTGGCCGGGGACTCCTTAGGACGGCGCGCGCGGCCCCTTTAAGAGGAGGGGAGCGCGCGCGCGCCCTAAGCACAGGGGCCGGGAAGGAGCGCGCACTGAGAGCAGAGCGGGAGGAGGACGCCGGGAAGGAGCGCGCGCTGACAGCAGAGCGGGAGAGGGACGCCGGGCACGGGGCAGAGCGGTGAGGGGAGCAGCGTCCCTGCCTAGCAGAGGGCAGGGACGCCGGCACTACACATTATCTCCCCTTCTAACCTCCCCCCCTACTTGACGCTCATATTCCTCAATGAGCAGGGGGGCCTGAATGTGGTCCACTGGCTCCCAGGAACGATCCTCAGATCCATGACCCCTCCAGTGTACGAGGTAAAATTTTTTCCCCCGAACTATCTTAGACCCCACAATCGCCTGTACCTCAAAATCATCACCCCTGGTGTCTGGAGCAGATTGGGGATCCGAAAATTTGGTCAGACGAACCGGCTTGAGAAGCGACACATGAAAGGTGTCGTGAATCCTCATGTGTCGAGGTAATTGTTACCGGTACACTACGGGGTTTATTTTGGCCAGGATTCTGAACGGACCAATAAAATGGGGAGCAAACTTAGCGGATTCCCCGCATACTCTAATGTTGCGAGCCGCGAGCCACACTCCGGGGAGAATAAGGGGGCTGGACAATGATGAGCGTCTGCCGACTCTCTCATCCGATTCTTCAAAGCCAAAATAGCCTCCTGGGTATGATCCCAAACCTCCCGCACCTCCTGAGCCCAATCTCTGACCCCAGGTTCCACAGAGGAAACCGGCATAGGAACCGGGACTCGCGGATGTTGGCCATTATTTAGGAGAAATGGAGTCTGACCCGTGGAATCCGCCATTGCGTTGTTTAAGGCAAACTCTGCCCAGGGAAGCAATATCGACCAGTCATTCTGGTTGGCTGAAACGAAATGGCGCAAGTATGTCACCAGCGTCTGGTTAGTGCGTTCCACCAGACCATTGGTCTCTGGGTGATAAGCAGTGGAAAGATTTAGCTCAATTTCGAGCTAATTACACAATTCTCTCCAAAACCGGGAGGAAAACTGTGGTCCGCGATCACAGACAATCCTATCAGGCATCCCGTGGAGACAGAAAACGTGACGAATGAACAATGATGCCAGAACCAGGGAGGAAGGAACCCTAGGCAGAGGGACCAGGTGAACCATCTTAGAGAAATGGTCAGACACCACCCATATAGTCATGTTTCCCCGGGACTTAGGCAACTCCACAATAAAATCCATCCAAACCAGCTCCCAAGGTCTATCCGCCACAGGTAATGGATGAAGAAGACCAGCTGGCTTCTGACGGGATGGTTTATTTCTCGCACAGGAGACACATGCTTGGACATACTCCTTAACGTCCTGGGATAACCGAGGCCACCAATATGAGCGTTGGAGAAGCTCTGTGGTACGCTTGACCCCAAAATGACCTCCGATCTTAGAGGCATGTGCCCAGGACAGTACCTTGTTCTGTAAATTTGGTGGAACAAACGTTCTCCCATGAGGAACCTGGTTCAGGGACACTGGAGCCAGCGTCCACATACACTCTGGCGGAACAATGAGCCTTGGCTCGTCCTCATCCTCAGCCATATCCATGGACCGGGACAAAGCTTCCGCCCGAGGGTTCTTCTCTCCCTTTAAGAAATGAATGGAGAAATTGAACCGAGAAAAGAAAAGAGACCACCTGGCCTGCCTCGGGTTAAGACGCTGTGCCGTCTGTAGGTATAACAGATTTTTGTGACCGGAATATACCACGAACGGATGCTTAGCTCCCTCCAAGAGGTACCTCCATTCAGAAAAAGCCATTTTAATGGCCAGCAATTCTTTGTCACGAATAGTACAATTCCTCTCTGCTGGAGAGAAGGTCTTGGAGAAGAAAAAACAGGGTCTTGTCTGACCCTGTTCATTCTTTTGGGAGAGAACCGATCCTGCTCCGACAGAAGAGGCATCAACCTCCAGGAAGAATGGCTTGTCCACATCCGGGCGATGGAGAATGGGAGCTCTAGCAAAGTAGGATTTAATCACGCGGAACGCCTCGGATGTCTCCTGAGACCAGTCCTTGGGATTGGCACCCTTTTGGGTTAAAGCGGCTAAGGGAGCCACCAGGGTGGAAAAATGTGGTATGAACTGCCAGTAGTAGTTAATAAAGCCCATGAAGCGTTGTACCACTTTAAGAGAATGGGGCTCCAGCCAGTTCTGTACCGCCACCAACTTTTGTGGATCCATAGCCAATCCCTTAATGGAAATGATGTAGCCCAGGAACGGTAACGACTCTCGTTCAAATTGACACTTCTCCAGCTTACAGTACAAGGAATTTGCTCGCAAACGCTCGAAAACCCTGCGAACATCCTCTCGGTGTGTGGAGAGGTCCGGGGAAAAAATAAGAATATCATCAAGATAGACTATCATGGAAGATAGCAGCAAATCCCGAAAGATATCGTTGACAAAACTTGAAAAACCGCGGGGGCATTGCATAATCCGAAAGGCATGACGAGATACTCGTAATGGCCATCACGAGTGTTAAAGGCTGTTTTCCACTCGTCGCCCTCACGGATTCGCACTAGATTATATGCCCCTCGCAGGTCCAGTTTAGTGAAAATATGAGCCCCTCGCAACCTGTCAAACAGCTCAGAAATAAGGGGCAGAGGATATTTATTCTTGATGGTGATGGCATTTAATCCTCTGTAATCAATGCAGGGACGTAAATCACCCCCTTTTTTCTGAACGAAGAAAAACCCCGCTCCCGCAGGAGAGACCGATTTTCTGATAAACCCCCGAGCCAGATTCTCTTTGATATAATCAGACATGGCCTGGGTCTTGGGTACAGACAGAGGGTAGACCCTACCACGAGGAGGCTCAGTACCGGGGACCAGGTCAATAGGGCAGTCATACGGTCGGTGGGGAGGTAAAGTCTCAGCAGCCTTTTTAGAAAAGACATCCGCAAAGCTCCGGTATTGCACAGGCAGAGCAGACAAGTCGGAAGGAGGCTCAGAGATGGCTCCTCGGGCAGCTGTAACCATACACTGGGGCACACAGTCTTTACCTCAGGATAAAATTCTCCCTGTACACCAGTCAATGTGTGGAGAGTGATGGCATAGCCAAGGAAGGCCCAATAACACCTCATCTAATCCCCCGGGGATAATAAGGAAGGAGATAACCTCCCGGTGACCCTGAGGAAACTACATGGTGAGAGGAACAGACTGGTGGGTAATTTGTGTATCCAGCAGGGACCCATTGACCGCCCTGATGTTCATTGGCCTAGGCAGTGATTCCATAGGAGTGGCATGTCTCTGGGCAAATGCTGCAGACAAAAAGTTGCCATCAGCTCCAGAATCCACCCACGCCTTGGCTGTGACCACGGTTGTTCCCGAAGGACAACGTCACCTCATAAAGTAATTTGGAGGACCAGACCCCTGAATCTAACACACCCCCTCCAACGGCAGTTAGACACTCTCGTTTCCCGACTGCTTGGAGACCTTATTAACGGGGTACTCCAGGGGATGTGTGAGTCCGGAACGAGGGGACTTAGACTTAGTCCGGGATATGTCCATAGCCTCAGGCTCCAGATTGGAAACTGCGGGTTTGGAAATAGGCCTAGAGAAAGCGGGTGCTAACCGAAACCGAGGTCTGGAAACTCCAGCTCTAACTTGCATTCTGCATGACGCAGATCAATTCGGTTAGCAAGTGTAATTAACTCTTCCAGAGAGGTTGGGATCTCTCTGGTAGCTAGAGCATCTTTAATGTGCTCAGACAGCCCCCTCCAAAACACCGGGATCAGAGACCGCTCCGGCCAATCCAGTTCAGCCGCGAAGGTTCTGAACTGAATGGCATAGTGGCTGGCGGTGACCGAACCCTGGGTCAACGCAAGCAGCTTAAGAGCCGTATCATGCGTGACCTGAGGCCCCAGAAAGACGCTTTTTAAGGTCCTAAGAAAAAGACCTGCATTAGCCACAACCGGGTCATTCCACTCCCAAAGTGGAGTAGCCCATTCCAGAGCCCTGTGGAAGAGCAACGAGATAACATAACCGACTTTGGCCCTCTCGGAAGGAAATCGTGCCTCCATCATCTCCTAGTGAATAGAGCATAAATTTATAAAACTCCTGCAAAATTTACTGTCCCCAGAAAATTTCTCCAGAAGAGCAAAGCGGGGTAATGGGGCACTTGCAGCAGTGGCAGCCGAGTTTATCATGTTGGCTGCTAAAGAAGCCGCCTGGGTAGCTACTGCAGTGGTATCAGCAACCGGGACCGTTTATTCCAGAGACCTGAGTCTGGTCTCCAGTTGCTGTATATAACGCTGCAGCTGCTGGTTGTCGGCCATGTTCGGCAAGACCTTGGCGCGCTCAGATACTGTTAGGGGGACGGTTGCAAACACTTCATTAAATAGGAACGCAACCGACCCCGGGGTCCGCGATGCAGCCTGGTGGACTGCTGCCGAACTCCTCCCGGGTGAGAAGGGAAGACAACCAACTAAAGATAACCCCTCCGTGTTAACTTCACACTGGACAGGGTATAGCGGTACGCTCTATCTCCGTTGATTGCACGGAGGGAGAGCGACCGGCGACGCACCTAACAAAAATCTTTGCCCTTCGTGTTAAAGCACACGGAAGGGTAAGACGGTTCGCAAAATCTCCAAGAACCGCAGGGAGACGTGCGACCATGGGAACAGCAGTAGCCCTGTCTTTGATACAGGCGCTACGCTATGGGGATTAGCGCTAAAGCGGTTCACACTATTCTCCAAGAACCGCAGGGAGACGTGTGACCGGACTAGGAGCAGTAGCCCTGTATGCTATTCAGGCGCTACGCTAAGGAGAAGACGCTAGTGTGCGGAAGTGATTTCCACCAGGTACTCGTGCACTCAGCCGGCCTGCCACCGGACTGAGCCGACCCGCTCTACATGGCTCTTAGAGGAGCTCAGGAGAGATGCGTGCACAACCAAACAGCTAGCTCAAATGATCTGAGCGTGCCACCATGTTTGTGGGCGGACCTTTTAAAAACTAAGCCCTGCCCCACTGTCGCACCATTGGTGACGTCGCCTGTGACCAATCAGGCGGTGCCAGGTCACCGGGTCAGCTGGTTCCTGAACCACCAATCACGATGCGCCATGTCACGGGCATGCTCAGTGCGATGCATTTTAGACTTAGGCTGTGGTGGCCTAGTGTCTCTCCACAACCTGTGCTTCATGTTGCTAGGCACAAATACACAAGATACCTCTTGTACCTCTCGTGCATTGGCTAGGCGTTGGGACTGACGGCGATGCTGAGCAGCATCAGCCCTAGTTGAACCAGAATGGGAGACCACAGAATCCACTGATGATTCAGAACCCATTTCTGATCCAGAAAGCGCCTGGCACCTAACAGGTAATCATGCAATACTATATGAGATGATAAATATGTGTATCTGGCAAAATGTACTCTTGTACCATGCCATGGATCTAACAGAGTGGCAACCCAGTAGTCAGCACTATTTTGAATCCTAACAATACGGGGATCATGTTGCAGCAAGAAGGCACTCATGTATCGAGCTTTTCCATGAGGTCGAAGCCCATGGTGTGTTGGTGGCAGGATAACACTGAAGCTTGCTTCCTCCGTCCGCTCCTGCCACCCATGAATAAGAGAGAGGGGATCATTATCCTCTTCATCTCCTGACTGTTACACACCCATCACCTCTTCCTCCTTGTCCTCTTCCCTTATTTACTCTGCTCCTGCACCTTCACAAACAGTTTGTCTGGTACCACGAGCTCCTCTTAATTGCTGAAATCCACCCTAACTTGGCACCCGCCTGTGCAACGACAGTCTGGAACTTGGAGATATTGTTATCCCTTCCGCATCCTCCTCTTAGTAGCCATTTCGAAGTAGTGAAGAAAGGTGCAGAGGTTCTTAATCTGTGCCCACTCTGCAAACGTGATTTGCACCACGTCTGTACTGTGCTGGCCCAGGCTATGCAAAATGAGATACTGAATTAAGCTTGTCGCTGCTGCCACACTCACTACAACATGTGCAAAGTGGAATTCCACCATATCGGCACATCACATATCAACCAGTTAAGCGGTATGGCCAAAGACTTCTGTATCAATTCAAGTCGATGACCTGCGGGGTGCGAATCGTGGAAGTGAGCACACAGTGACCGTTCTTTCTCCAGTAGCACATTCAGGCCAGGATAGTGGCAGAGAAATTGCTGTACCACCAGGTTCAGGACATGAGCCATGCAAGGCACATGTATGAACTTTCCCTGCCGTAGGGTTGCCACCATGTTTGCACCATTATCACACACGGCTTTTCCTGGCTCCAGGTTCAGTGGAGACAGCCATTGCTCAAACTCGGCCTGGATAGCTCTCCACAACTCTTGAGCAACATGACAGTGATCTTCAAGGCATGTTAATTTTAACATTGGCTGATTGTGGTGAGCCCTAGATGAGCAGTACAGACGTGTGGGGCTTCTCGCTGCACTGTTGGAAAGCGTGTCTCATTAAGGTACAGATTGGGGCCGCAGGTGGAAGCCCTAGATACGGGGGAGAAGGCAGAAGCAGTGGATAAAGTGTTAAGTACAGAGGTTTGTCCCACAAGCCTTGAGGATTCCAAGGCTTGTGTAGCAGACCCTTCCCCACCTTCCCCACAGAAACTAGGGTCACCTAGTGCCCAATCAGCGAGATGTAACGCCCCTGGCCTTGCTTGCTCGTCCTGGTGTCTGTGGTGAAATGCCCTCTGGCAGACAAAGATTTTTTAAAGGAACGGGTGATGTTGTCTGTGACATGCAAATGTAGCTCAGGCACAGCTTTCTTAGAGAAGTAATGGCAATTAGGCAACTGGTACTGGGGCACTGCAGCGGCCATCAGCTTTTGGAAACCATCTGTATTCACCAGGCGGAAAGGCAGCATATCCGTGGTCAACAGATTGAAGATGGTGGAGTTAAAGCTCTTATCTTTGGCATGTGTAGAACGAAACAATCTTTTATGTTACCAGAACTGTGGGACCAAGGGATGGCTGGTATGATGAGAGAGGGTGGAGTAGGGTGAACATTGCAAATTGCTGGACTGTGAGTGAGGTGAAGGCAGAGATGTTACAGTGGATTGAGAAAGATGTGGTGTGCCTGGGAAAACAAAAACAGCAGGCATGCCCACTTCCATAAAAGCTGATGGGCTCTCACTCATTCAGACTGGAGCAGGTAAACAAGTGGAAGTTCAGCGGCTGGACCCGTGTGAGAACATTTGGCACAGTGACGGAGGAGGAATAATCAGCAGATGTGGTTGCTGGGGCAGCCAGTGGTTGGTGAGACCCACTAGCTCGCATCTTGTTGCAGTGAAATTCCCAGACTAACGCATGTTGATCACACATGTGCCAGATCATGCATGTAGTAGTCAAATATTTCAATTTTTGCTTCTATTGAGTCTTTTTTTGCAAAATTCTCAGATAACATGAGTAAAGATGAGCGTTGTTCGACTCGAACTGTTCGCCAATCTCAAATTCGAGCTGTTTTGGGCGGTGTTCGAGCCGTTCGGCGAACACGAACGATTTGAAAAAAATTCGGCTGTTAGAAGTTATGTTCGATAACTGTTCGTGCACCAAAATCATAACTGGATTTTTTCTCAGTAATGATGAAAATTAATGTTAATATGCAGTTTGAGTGTACAGCGGGGCGGGGGGAGGGGCAGGGGAAAGGATCTCTGCAGGAATAATGAAGATCTCCATTTTTTTTCTCTTTCCCGCATTTACAGTGGGGAGGTGCAATCTGTCAGCCTATCAGCAGTGCACACACGGAGCAAAGTGCTTTTTTTCACACAAGCAAGGGCATGTGTCAATGGCAGTGTATGTCACATGTTCTTGCCCTATAAGACCCAGCCATTTTCCCCGTCGCCACCATTTTCTCACTGCTGCAGCTGTGTGTTAGACGGCACCGCTCTTGCTGTGTGAGCTATACCTTGTTAATTTCAAGCCAATTTTCGCACAAATCTACAGATAGCTTAGGAGTAGGGAATAGTTGTGATTGTAGTCCTTTTAAGGACTAGGTTACAGCATTTCCTACGTCTTTTATCAGGCAGGTCTGTGCTCTTAAATAGATAGGTTGTGGGAGTAAAGACTAATTGTAATTTCAGTCCTTTTCAGGACTAAGTTACATCAGTTCCTATCAGTTTTTGCCAGGCAGGTCTGTGCCAGTGCTGTGCAAGTTTTATTCACAGCATTTGGCTAAATCTAGCAAAGATAATCCTTTTTGGCCTATTGCAGAGTGTGTTAGTCAGTGGAGTAGCCTATCTGTGTTGCAAGCTACACCACCTGTGTATAGAATACCAATTTTTTTACTGCACCTAGTGAAGTAAAACCTTTCGGGCATAGCATCATTGTATTAGTCCATCTATACTGACCTCCATCAGGTTGCAAATTGAATATAATATTTTTCTGCATCTAGCTCTGAAAAAATATTTGGCCTTCTAGCAGTGTGTGGGACTTGTTCTATTAGTCCATCTCTACTGACCTCCATCAGGTTGCAAACTGAATATAATTTTTTTCTGCATCTACATCTGAAAAAATATTTGGGCTTCTAGCAGTGTGTGGCACTTGTTCTATTAGTCCATCTATACTGACCTCCTTCAGGTTGCAAATTGAATATAATTTTTTTCTGCATCTAGCTCTGAAAAAATATTTGGCCTTCTAGCAGTGTGTGGGACTTGTTCTATTAGTCCATCTATACTGACCTCCATCTGGTTGCAAACTGAATATAATTTTTTTCTGCATCTAGCTCTGAAAAAATATTTGGGCTTCTAGCTGTGTGTGGGACTTGTTCTATTAGTCCATCTATACTGACCTCCATCAGGTTGCAAACTGAATATAATTTTTTTCTGCATCTACCTCTGAAAAAATATTTGGGCTTCTAGCTGTGTGTGGGACTTGTTCTATTAGTCCATCTATACTGACCTCCATCTGGTTGCAAACTGAATATAATTTTTTTCTGCATCTACCTCTGAAAAAATATTTGGGCTTCTAGCTGTGTGTGGGACTTGTTCTATTAGTCCATCTATACTAACCTCCATCAGGTTGCAAATTGAATATAATATTTTACTGCATCTAGCTCTGAAAAAATATTTGGCCTTCTAGCAGTGTGTGGGACTTGTTCTATTAGTCCATCTATACTGACCTCTATCAGGTTGCAAACTGAATATAATTTTTTTCTGCATCTACCTCTGAAAAAATATTTGGGCTTCTAGCTGTGTGTGGGACTTGTTCTATTAGTCCATCTATACTGACCTCCATCAGGTTGCAAACTGAATATAATTTTTTTTCTGCATCTACCTCTGAAAAAATATTTGGGCTTCTAGCTGTGTGTGGGACTTGTTCTATTAGTCCATCTCTACTGACCTCCATCAGGTTGCAAACTGAATATAATTTTCTATGCATCTACCTCTGAAAAAATATTTGGGCTTCTAGCAGTGTGTGGGACTTGTTCTATTAGTCCATCTATACTGACCTCCATCAGGTTGCAAATTGAATGTAATTTTTTTCTGCATCTACCTCTGAAAAAATATTTGGGCTTCTAGCAGTGTGTGGGACTTGTTCTATTAGTCCATCTATACTGACCTCCATCAGGTTGCAAACTGAATATAATTTTTTTCTGCATCTACCTCTGAAAAAATATTTGGACTTCTAGCAGTGTGTGGGACTTGTTCTATTAGTCCATCTCTACTGACCTCCATCAGGTTGCAAACTGAATATAATTTTTTTCTGCATCTACCGCTGAAAAAATATTTGGGCTTCTAGCAGTGTATGGCACTTGTTCTATTAGTCCATCTATACTGACCTCCTTCAGGTTGCAAATTGAATATAATTTTTTTCTGCATCTAGCTCTGAAAAAATATTTGGCCTTCTAGCAGTGTGTGGGACTTGTTTTATTAGTCCATCTATACTGACCTCCATCTGGTTGCAAACTGAATATAATTTTTTTCTGCATCTAGCTCTGAAAAAATATTTGGGCTTCTAGCTGTGTGTGGGACTTGTTCTATTAGTCCATCTATACTGACCTCCATCAGGTTGCAAACTGAATATAATTTTTTTCTGCATCTACCTCTGAAAAAATATTTGGGCTTCTAGCTGTGTGTGGGACTTGTTCTATTAGTCCATCTATACTGACCTCCATCTGGTTGCAAACTGAATATAATTTTTTTCTGCATCTACCTCTGAAAAAATATTTGGGCTTCTAGCTGTGTGTGGGACTTGTTCTATTAGTCCATCTATACTAACCTCCATCAGGTTGCAAATTGAATATAATATTTTACTGCATCTAGCTCTGAAAAAATATTTGGCCTTCTAGCAGTGTGTGGGACTTGTTCTATTAGTCCATCTATACTGACCTCTATCAGGTTGCAAACTGAATATAATTTTTTTCTGCATCTACCTCTGAAAAAATATTTGGGCTTCTAGCTGTGTGTGGGACTTGTTCTATTAGTCCATCTATACTGACCTCCATCAGGTTGCAAACTGAATATAATTTTTTTTCTGCATCTACCTCTGAAAAAATATTTGGGCTTCTAGCTGTGTGTGGGACTTGTTCTATTAGTCCATCTCTACTGACCTCCATCAGGTTGCAAACTGAATATAATTTTCTATGCATCTACCTCTGAAAAAATATTTGGGCTTCTAGCAGTGTGTGGGACTTGTTCTATTAGTCCATCTATACTGACCTCCATCAGGTTGCAAATTGAATGTAATTTTTTTCTGCATCTACCTCTGAAAAAATATTTGGGCTTCTAGCAGTGTGTGGGACTTGTTCTATTAGTCCATCTATACTGACCTCCATCAGGTTGCAAACTGAATATAATTTTTTTCTGCATCTACCTCTGAAAAAATATTTGGCCTTCTAGCTGTGTGTGGAACTTGTTCCATTAGTCCATCTATACTGACCTCCATCAGGTTGAAAACTCAATATAATTTTTTTCTGTATCTAAAACAGAGAATAGTTTTGGCCTAATACCACACTTTGGCCACTCAGCTCTGCTCGGTTCCCATCCATTGTTTTTTTGTGCAAACAACTCCAGAGTTGTGAATTAGTTAACCACCAAAATGAGTGGAAAAAGGCCTGCTGCTGGTGGAAAGGGGAATAGGCATGTTGGGAAGGGGAGAAAAGGTTGTGTCCGTGGAGTAGGTGGTAAAGCAACAGTAACATCTGCAGAAGAAAGACCATCTTCCAGCAAAACTAAAATGTCTACTTCTTTTAGCGTGGAAAACAAAAACAGTAGGAGCGCCAATGGTGAAGAGCCTGAGGTTTGGGGGGGTGGAAATGAAGGGGGAGATTTTGTGACCACTCACCTGGTCCTGTTGTGCAAAGGAGCCCTGCACAACAAGGCAAAACGCTTCCAGGTGGGAGTCTGTAAGATGATCACAACTTAGCAGGAACTGTTGTAGGTCTAGTTGTTCTAGCGCTTCACTAACACCGCAGAATTCCTTCTTTCTTGATTACTTCTTTTAGCGGACAATGTGATAAGATCCCTTTCTTACGGCCACGCCAATCGCTACAAATTCCAGATGAGGCACAAAAACAGCAGGTGCTTCAATGGATATCAAGTGCTTATTTAAGTGGGCTCTCCTCCACATCAACTTCAACATTACAAATACTCCAGTCCTCAGAAGTGTCACCCCAATCGCACTTGCTTCCTCACAGCTCTCAAATCTTCAGCTGCCCATCTGAGTATGAGGTAGAACAGATGGTTGAGTCAGCAGAGCTGTTTACTCATACTATAGCCTGGGAATCAGAGGTCGGCTCCAGCGCTTCTGTGAATCCAGACAAGGAAATGATCTGCACTGATGCCCAGAATCTTTATGAGTCGGATCCAGGACCAGACGCAGAAGGTTCTGACCATAATGTAGACCCTCATTCCCAAACTGTAACTCCTGTTGGTGGAGACAATGAGGAAGACGATGATGAGACTCAATTACCTGATTGGAGCGACAACTTTAGTTTTTTGTCAGGGCATTAACAGGTTGGCTCTGAGGACGACGGGTGTGATAACGCACAGGGTGATGATGATGAGGTTGGAGATCCCACTTATTGTCAACCCACAGTCAGCCAAGAGGTGAGGTCAGCAGAGGAGGTGGAGGAGGATGCTAGTGATGATGAGGTCAGGTTGCGCCTTCCTGGACAGAGACGTATTACTGGAAGCACGTCAAAAACTGCATCCTCAAACACAACTCTGCCTCTGACCACAAGTCGTGGTGGCTCTTCAGGTCGCATGGGTGCTAAGCCTTGCATAGCCTGGGTATTTTTTCAGATCGATAAAGATCACCCAACTCTGTGTTTTCTGTAACATTTGTCAACAAAAGCTAAGTAGAGGCCCAAAAATACATAGTTTGAGTACTTCATGCTTGAACCGGCACAAGGACATGAAGCATAAGTTGCAGTGGGAAGCTCACTGTGCTACAATGCGGACTAGCCAGCCGGGCCAGCCACCGTCTGCCCCATCTTGTGCATCTGCGGCCTCTTCATCCTTTGTGACTGGGGGGACAGCAATCACACCTGTTTTGGGACGCAGACCTGCCACCTCTTTACCCGCAACAGCCAGCGTGATTGGCAGGTCATCATTTTCTTTGGAGGTGGTAACACCAGCTGGTGTTGAGCGCTGTCCGACATCGATAGCACCACCTTTGGATCAAGGCAACCTAACATGTCCGCCTGCATCTTCCTCACAGACCGGCAGTTTGCCGGGGACACCCTTATCAACCCCGTCTAAGCACAACAGCCAGCCCTCAGTCCCTCAGATGTGGACAAGTAAAAGACCATTTCCTCCTAGCCATGAGAAAGCTAAGAGGTTGAATTTCACCATCTGCAAGCTCTTGGCTACAGAAATGCTGCCTTTCTGCCTGGTGGACACAGAGGATTTTCGAGACCTTATGTCCGTCGCAGTGCCCCAGTACCAGATGCCCAGTCGGCACTACTTCTCAAAGAAAGGTTTGCCTGCGCTCCACCAGCATGTCGCACACAACATCACCGCTTCTTTGAGAAACTCTGTGTGTGACAGGGTGCATTTCACCACAGACACTTGGACGAGTAGGCATGGACAGGGGCGTTACATGTCGCTGACTGGGCACTGGGTAAGTATGGTGACAGCAGGACAAGGGGCTGCTGTCCAAGTCTTGCCGTCCCCGCGAGTTGTGCGTCAATCCTCTTTATGTCAAAGTTCCTCCACTGCTTCTGCCTCCTCAACCTCCTCTCGGTCCTCCACCTGCTCCCAAAGCCTGTCTGGTCATGCCACAAGCTTTCTAACTGCGCAGAAGGGATCCTGCACACCTCCTTACTATGCTGGCAGTAGGGCTCAATGTCATCAGGCGGTTTTTACTTTGAAATGTCTGGGAAATGTGAGTGACACAGCTGAGGAGTTGTGGTCAGCTCTGGAGAACCAATTTCATGAATGATTGTCTCCACTGGACCTGAAACCAGGGAAGGCCGTGTGCGACAATGCTGCAAACCTGGGTGCGGCCCTTCGCCGGGGCAATGTCACACACGTGCCTTGTATGGCTCACGTGTTGAATCAGGTTGTCCAGCAATTTTTAGCCCACTATCCCAGACTAGATGGCCTTCTGCAGAGCGCACGGTCGCTGTGTGCTCATTCCGCCATTCGCATCCCGCAGCTCAGCGACTTACATCTCTACATAAGTCGTTGGGCCTGCCACTTCACCGGCTAAAATGCGATGTGCCTACCCGGTGGAATTCAACCCTGCACATCTTGCAGCGACTGTGGCAGCACCGACAAGCCCTGGTGCAATATATTCTGACGTATAGCCTGGGCCAACGGGATCCAGAGGTGGGGCAAATCACGCTGGAGGAGTGTTCTCAGATCAGGGACCAATGCACCCTTCTGCACAGTTTTGAAATGGCGACGAAGATGTTTAGTGCTGACGATGCCATTATCAGCATGACTTTTCCGGTAATTTACATGCTAGAGCACATGTTAAACAGAATTCGGAGTCAGGTGGTGGCACAAGAGGAGGTGGAGGAGGTAGAGGAGGAGGAGATGTATGCGGAAGGGCTAACATCTTGAAGGTCCAGAAAGTCGGCAGCACCAAGGCGGCAGGCATGTGAGGGTGGGGGAGATGGTTTTACCAGGGCGCATGGTAGCAGCCACACTAGTGAGGAAGGTGCAGGAGTCCAGGAAGAAGTGGAGGACGAACTGGTGGAAGACTCATCAGATGAGGGAGACCTTGATCACATTTCTGTTGTGCGAGGTTGGGGGGAGAGGACAGAGGAAGGAAGCATGATTGTTTCCTCGCCACCAACACAATAGGGACTTCGTGCTCCTGGATGCGCAAGACACATGAGTGCCTCCTTTGCTGCACTACCTGCAACATGACCCTCGAATTGGGAGAATTAGAAATAATCCTGACTACTGGGTTGCCACACTGTTAGATCCCCGGGACAAAAGTAAATTTGCAGAAATAATTCCTGCCATAGAAAGGGATGCACCCATGCAGGAGTATCAGCAGAGACTGTTGCAGAATCTTACATGTGCTTTTCCACAAAACACCAGTGGTGCACGTTGTGAATCTCACAGTTCCAACTTGCCAACCGTGGGACCGTCGAGTGTTCAGCACTCAAACCTTAACAGAAACACAGTATCTGCTGGTAACATCAATTTTGCGGAATCATTTCACCACTTTTTTAGCTCATCCTCTGCAAGGCCACAGGAGACAAGAAGTCTGACACATAGTCAACGCCTAGAGACGATGGTACAGGAGTATCTCCAAGTAAACATTGAAGCCATGACTGTGTCACTGGACCCTTGCTCTTTTTGGGCTTCCAATCTGGATAAATGGCCGGAGCTCACCACTTACGCCTTGGAGATCTTGTCATGCCCCGCAGCCAGCGTTCTGTCTGAACGTGTGTTCAGCGCTGCTGGTGGTGTGCTGACAGATAAGCGCACGCGGCTCTCCACTGATAATGTAGACAGACTCACGTTCATAAAGATGAACAAATTATGGATCCGAAATGACTTTTCTACCCCTGTGTCATCCTGGGGAGAGTAAAAGTTTGATGATTGGTTAAAATCACCTCACCAACCATTTTAAGCTTTCAAATTACTAATCATGTTTATCTGTATCTTGGCTGGAAAATTATTTGGGCTTTGTAGCAGTGTGCAGTAATGATTCTATTAGGCCATCTATACTAAGCTCCACCAGATTTAAAATTACTAATCATGTTTATCTGTATCTTGGCTGGAAAATTATTTGGGCTTTGTAGCAGTGTGCAGTAATGATTCTATTAGGCCATCTATACTAAGCTCCACCAGATTTAAAATTACTAATCATGTTTATCTGTATCTTGGCTGGAAAATAATTTTGGGGCTCCGAGATGCGCAAGACACATAAGTGCCTTCTTGCTGCACTACCTGCAACATGACCCTCAGATTGTCAGAATTCGAAGTAATCCTGACTACTGGGTTGCCACACCCTTAGATCCCCCACACTCTTCGATCAACCTTTTCATTTTAATAAGGACCAAAAAAATGGTCATTTTTGATATTATAAGCATTAGCAGGTTATTAGAAACTGAAATCAAACAGTTTTCAACTCAAAACTTTATTCTAGGTGATGTTACATTTGCACATAGGACCCCTTGTTCGAAAGGAGCTTCTGAACTCTCTCATCCATTGAATTTGTCAGGTTTTGGATGGTTTCTGCTTCAATTGTTTTGCATGAGGACAGAATACCCTCCCAGAGCTGTTGCTTAGATGTGAACTGCCTCCCGCCATCATAGACACTCCTTTTGATGATGCTCCAGAGGTTCTGAATGGGGTAGAGGTCAGGGGAGCATGGGGGTCACACCATAAGTTTGTCCCCTTTTATGCCCATATCAGCCAGAGATGCAGATGTGTTATGTGCAGCATGAGACGGTGCATTATCATGCATGAAAACGATCTTGCTGTGGAATACACGGTTCTTCTTCTTAAACCATGGCAGGAAGTGCTGCTTGAGAAACTCCACATACATTATGGAGATCATCTTTACCCCTTCAGGGATCCTAAAGGGGCTGACAATTTCTCTCCCCATGATTCCAGCCCAAAACATTACTCCACCTCCTCTTTGTTGGCGCTGTAGCCGTGTTTGCGTGGGGTGTCCATCAGCCAGTCATCCTCCACTCCATCCATCTGGACCATCGAGCGTTGCACGGTACTCATCCGTGAACAAAACAGTTTTGAAATCAGTCTTCATGCAATGTTTGGCCCACTGGAGCCGTTTCTGCTTGTGTGCAGTGGATAGAGGAGGTCGACAGGATGGCGTACGCACAGCTGCAAACCTCTGAAGGACCCTGCATCTTGTTGTTCGGGGGATGTTGGAGGCACCAGCAGCTTCAAAAACTTGTCTGCTGCTATGACAAGGCTTTTTTGCCGCTGCTCTTTTAACCTGATGTAATTGCCTGTAGGAAAGAGTCCTCAATTTGCCCTTATAAGCACGCACACGTGTGTACTGTGAATCAGCTACATACTTCTTGATTGCCAAGACACTTCATCCTGATCATCGCACAATGTTGATTGTAGTCATGCCTTGACCTAAACACTCCACAATTTGTTGCTTCTCAGCAGCCGACACATCCTTTTTCTTTCCCATTTTGGCAGAAAATGTAGGCTGCTTAATAATGTGGGACAGCCTTCTTAAGTAGTCTTGCCGTTCATTGGACACACCTTCCAAACTAATTAGCACAGGTGTCTGCAATTGCTTACAGTGATATAAAGAGCCCTGACACACATCACCATCAATGAGTTTAACTGACAAACAAACAAATTCTTCCCTTATCACTCCTAAACACTTTTTGCATAATAATTTGGAACACAGTGTACATGTGCTTTTCCACAAAACACCAGTGGTTCATGTAGTGAATCTTACAGTTCTAACTTGCCAACCGTGGTCTGTATGGAGTTGTTCAATAAAGGGCCCAAAATTAAGATAATATAGACAGGAGAGGTCTCTATGAATAGGAATTCCTAAGAATTTGATACCCTGTGATGGCCAGGCAAAGGGAAAGTTGGACTGGATGGAATCCTGTATGGATTTGGGGAGGGAGACATCGAGGGCCTCAGACTTCGCTGTATTGATTTTAAAATTTGACCATGTAACAAAGTGATCTATTTCAGCCATAACAGCCTGCTGATGGATATATGTGATTGACATCATCAGCAAATGCAGAGCACTTGTACTTTGTGCCTCCCACCTCAATCCACCTAATATTGGGGTTATGGTGAATTGATGAGAGCAGGTGCTCCATCACTAGAATGTATAAGAGAGGGGACAGAGGACATCCCTGCCTTGTCCCATTGGTGATTATGAAAGGTGATGAAAATGTTCGGACTCGCCCCCTGGGTCTTGGGACACCCGGAGCCGGACCCTTTTTGGTGGATGCTGGTGGTTGTAGTCTCCGTGGCGACGACCCGGTTCCGTGGCTCAGGGCGGTCAAAGCAGTGGCGGAACTATTTATGTGGTTTTGATGTTTAAATGTCCGACTACGCCACCCGTGGAATGCTTTCAGAGTGAACCGCCGCTGCAGGGCAGACCGCTGAGGCTGGTGTTGTGGGTGCAGCAGAGCGTAGCATAACTCCCCACGGGAGGAGTTTAGCCTCAGGGCAGTGTATGCGAAGGATGGGGGTGATGGTGCAGGGCAGCAGCAGTAACAACACAGAGTCAGTGATGCAGTCCAGGGCCTTTACTCACAGTTCTTATTATCCAGACCACTTCTGCAGGTAACGGCTGCCCAAGTCATACTGTGTTCACCAGGTGAAGGGCTCAGACATCTCCCAGATAACTTTGGAGCGCTTCACAGGGCCCCTTTGTGTGTCCTTTGTCTGGCCTTTCTTACCAACCCTTCTGTCCGGCTGCCTCGGGCCTCCCCTTGGTAAGCTTGGCGCCAGTTTCCATGACCCTATGTGCTGCCCTCCTAGCGGGTGTAGCGAGGGGCTGCGCCACATATAATGTCACAGCCTTTGGTTTCTAGCTGAGGGTCATTTCCCGCCTCCACTAGTTTCGGGGACCGGTCTCCCCCTTTGGCCTGACCCCTCCACGCTGGTGGATTCGGGCATGCGGTGGCGACTCGCCCGTCCACACCCCTGGGATCCCTTCGTTCCTCGTTCCTGGAGCCTTCTCTGCTCCTCTTCCTTCCTTCTCCCTCTTCCAGGCCTGGGCCTCTGTTACTAGGCCTGCCTCTGGAGCAGAGCTCATGCAGAGCCCCTGCTCCCTGTCACTTCTGGTCAGACTTCTCTGCACTGAACTAAGATGGTGCCCACCTTTTTTACTCCCTTCTCAATGCACCCAGGAACTGCTTCCTCCCTGCTCCTGCACTACAGGGTTCCCCTTCCTCAGTGTTCCCTCCCCCCACTCCAGCCAGGGACAGGGACTGTCGTGCCCATCTCAGGGGCATATTGGTCGCCCTGCCCCACGGCAATGTGGTGTAATGCATGCAGGTGTCGGGGTCCTGATCCACACTCCATCCTTACCTGAGAGTGAGATATCACACCTCTGGGTGAGGTGCAATACCTCTGCAGCAACCGAGCCCTCGGGGTGCTACAGTTCCATTTATCTTCAGCCTAGGTGAAGCATTGCGATACAGGGCCCTGATTTTGGCTATAAAAGGGTCCCCTAGACCCCTACCCCAAGCTTTTTAAGAGAATAATATATGGCGTGCCAGGAGACTCTATGGAATGCTTTCTCAGCATCCAACGAGAGTATCTAATTACAAATTTTTAACTGCATCTAGCCCAGGAAATATTTTGTGCCTAGTAGCAGTGTCTGCTAGTCAGCGGATTATCCCGGCTGTTAAGCAAGCTACACCACCTGTAGTTTGGACACTTAATTTTTTCAAAGGAAATGCTTCGGGACCATGGGATACTCAGTGAAGAGCATCAGGAGGCACCCCAAGGCATAGGGGCTGGGACTGGCGGTAGGACGCCTTGCGGTGGACAGCCGAGCTCGATCCTTATAAAAGCTTTTTAACTGCAGCTGCTTTAGTGGACGCTACTTGAGCTGGAATTACGCGGCTGCTGGCATGAGTCTTGCCCTCCAATAGATCCTTGTGAAAGGATTTAAAGTGTATTCATTCAAATTAGAGAGACAATTTAAATTAAAAAGCTTAGAGCTTCCTCCACCACAGGGGGGCTCGCTCAACCCACCAGCGCACAGGCACCAGTATTGGGAGAGGGGGGCTGGCCGTCAGGGTCCACCGCGGCTCAGGCACAAACGGAGGTGGCGCGTGCAGGAACGGACTGGCCGTGTCGGCTTCTCACTTTTTGGATTTTAGAAGGGCATGACATGCCTATATCTGTGTCTCCCCCTCCTTTTACTCCTCCACCTCTTTTCTTTTCGCATGACTATATGTACTTGTCACTTTTCCATGTGTTAGTTATGTCTTCTGAGCAGTTTGTCAGCTTTTGGACACCTTTGAAGGTGTTTTCTATGTGTTTCTATGTGTTTTTGTTTGCCTGCCATTGGTTTTAACGGTGTTCGAAGGTGTTCGACGAACAGTTCGGCGAACACACGGGTGTTCGACGAACCGAACCGAACTCGAACACTACGGGGGTGGCTCAACACTAAACATGAGTTGGGTCATCCTTTGCGGTCTCAAAAAAGACCCAGGCTAGGCAACCCTTGCCACCCCTTCAAACTGCAGACATGTGATCGCTGCTGGCCACAGCCAGCCACAGTTGTGGCTGAGGATGCAGTGCTCGTCATGGTTGCATAACTCCGTGTCTGTGCGTTAGGCCGCAACGTAACCTCCTCATCTCCCTCCTCCACCTACTCTGCGGAGCTACTCAGAAGTGTGCCTCTTGGTCCCTTCAGTTATTTGGGTGGTTGGATAGTTGAGGCATGGGGGGAAGCAAGGTAATTTGGGTGCCACCTCTGTGAACTGTACTGTGTGTAATGTTGTGGTGGCGGAAGAGGAGGTGAGGCCACTTGATGCAGTGTGTGTCATCCACTGCAGCACATGCTCTTTCAGGCCCTCACTTACAAGGTGTACCGCTGTGCACCTGCCAAAGACAGGAAGTGGAGTAGCCCGTCCAGTAACAGAAGTTGTCAGTTGTCTTTAGATAGGATGTGGCGGGTTTTGTTCAGTAGAGCTTTCACTAACATTACCACCTACCACACATACACCTTGAACACCAAGCCTATTCCCCTTTCTACCATGACCTCGCTTTTTTTCACTCATGTTGGATATACCCTTCCCCTCTTTTAACCAACTGTTTCATAACTCTAGGCCCAGACCTGTCTGTCAACTGTCACTAAATTACCAATCAGTATTTATTTGCTCAGACAGTTTGACTGGAGCATGCTGTTAGCAATAAAAATTAGATTTTTAATGTGAACTCCTTGATGAAGTAGAATCTCAGCACAAAACGATTACAAGCTCAGATGTGGCCTTGTTTATGTAGCACGATTTTACCTTAAAAAAAAATAGATTTTCTAATGTGGAGCCCTGGATAGAGCAGAATCTCAGTGCAAAATAATAACAAGCTCAGATGTGGCCTTGTTTATGCAGCTTGGTAGCACCAGGAAAAAAAAAGATTTTCTAATGTGGAGCCCTGTATGAAGCAGAATCTCAGCACAAAACAATTACAAGCTCAGATGTGGCCTGGATTCTGTAGCATGGTAGTACCAGAAAACATTTAGATTTTTAATGTGAACTCCTCGATAGAGCAGAAGATCAGCACAAAACAATTACAAGCTCAGATGTGTCCTGGATTCTGTAGCACAGTAGTACCAGAACAAAAATTGATTTACTAATGTGGAGCCCTGGATAGAGCAGAATCTCAGCGCAAAACAATTACAGTCTCAGATGTGGCCTTATTTATGTAGGACGGCAGTACCAGAAAAAAATGTGAGGTGTACTCCTGCATGGAGCACAATATCAGTACAACAGAGTTCTATGATGAAATGTGGCCTGAGGTCTCTATCTGGACCACACTATTGGCAAAAACGATTGATCTGCTGGAAGGTTGATTTCACAGCCACACAGGATCCTATCTATCTAAACTATCTGACTTACAAGCAACTATCTCACTATCCAATAGCAGCAGCAGGAGCTGTCTCTCTGAGCTGTTAGACTGACAAAATGGCGCCAAAACGACATGTCTGCTCTTTATATGGAGAGGGACATGTGGTTTCGGCAGCCAGTGACACAAGCACTTGTGTCTGGACGTTGTGGATGGTTCCTGCACTCTGATTAGCTGCCGGAATCTCCACACATTTAAGAAAAAATAAACAAAAAAAATTAGGAATAACAGTCTGCCACTCCTCTGACCTCTCCCCCCTCCCCTCATCAAATACATCAGCCCGCTCATCATACAGCATTAGTATCTGAGCCAAGGTCCTAAAAAATACACTAATGGAAACACAATTATTTACTACACTTTGGCCGAATTTTGCCGATTTTGAGTAAAAACACTTAGTTGTGCAATCACGAATTCAAATGTGCAATGTTCATGCCAATTTTGAAATTGGCGAACTTTTTCAGAACATTTTCGTTCATCTCTACTCCTTACTACTGTTAAGGACATACTGGAAATTCTAGGTTGATGCAATTTAATTGTATAAGGGGCTGACTTGACAATTTAATTGATCGGTGATTCTGGTGCTGTATCAAGTACTTATGGTGCTTCTGGTGCTATATTCATGTATTGATGATGGATCTAGTGATGTATTTCTGTCTTTTTGTGGTTCTGGTGATGTATTTCTATTCGGTTGCTGGTTCTGATGATATATTCCTGCAGTGTTAGTGGTTTTGGTTATGTATTCTTGTGTTGGTTCTGATCCTGTACGCAGGCAACAATACATAACTTGTCAAATAACATGATACATGGCTGTGTTAATAAAGTATTGTGCTGTCTGACAAGTTAAGGATTACTACATTTGTATTTATGTTAGAAGCATTAATTATAAAATTAAGCACTGTAGCCAATCCTAACAGTATGAAGAAATCTAGATGTGCGGAACAGAGTGCACAGTAGGGTGATAACCTAGGTAGGGAGAGTGGGTAAGTGCTTGGTTAATGATCACCTGGTGCAGTTGTGACAGGCACAACTCTTATGTAGGCATGAAAAAAACAGCTTCTGCTGCCTCGTGTCTGATAGATAAATTCTCCAGGAAATATTGGATCCATTTGGAAGAAGAATGTTAGGTGGGCTGCACTGCTGGAGTAAATTGATTCTTCAACAATAATGATTGATAAAGAAAGGTTATTTTATTCACAACTCATTTCAATGACATACCAGCGTCTTTATTAAGTAAAAAAATAAAATCATGGTGATAGGTTGAAATAACATCTCCACTATCACAACTGCCAATTGAGCATTAAAGCTGATTGTGTAGGGTCTTTTTTGGCCCATCTAGAGCCCTGTTTAATACGTCTGCGGCTGTAGCCCCTAGATCTTAGATCTGTAGCATGAAAGTCAAATTTGGGACCAGATGAGAAAATCCATTTAATCCTTAGGAAGTACCCAACTGGGACATCTTTAATAGTGGAATAACTGTAAGAATACTTAAAATTAACCAAAGTTGCTTTTTTGTGAACATCAGTTAGCAGATAGTGACATTCATCCATCTCTATGACAAAATCCAAAAATTAAACTTTTTTCTTGACATAGTTGAATGCCAACCTGATTTTCAATTGATCTCAGTTGACTCAGGAACTGCTTCAATTGGACTTCTATCCCATGCCAGATTATTAATAGATCTTTGATGTGCCATAGCCAGCTCCACAACAGGTCTGTGATGTGCGTGCCTCCATCACCAAAACATTGATGCGAATGTAGCTTTATCTTATGCATGTCTGAACTGTTTCTATTGTTATCTGAGAAGAGACTTTGTATGCAAAATCTAAAGACTATATTTTTTTCACATGTTTTTTCTTAAAAAAGTATAACATTTTTATTAAAAAAGTATACAAAATGGTAGAAAATATATCATGTTGAATATCATGTTGGATATATTAACTTGTTTAGGTAAAATAAAATTAAGTGGAATGCAAATATACTTTATAGATTTTAAATTATATTATATAGGAATATCAATCTAATTGTATTTGCAGTTTTTAATTATTATCATGCATTGCATCTAATGTTCCAATAAAATCTGTAAATTAATAATAAATTAAGTTACTGATTAGAATTAGTACTATTATTATATTGCAGCAACACGCCTTTGAAAAGATGAGCAGATCTGATAAAATTTGAATTAGCAAAATCTCACAAATTATCCCAGGAAATTCGATTTGCAGCAAAGATATTCTCTGCGATTTGAATGTTCCCTATTATTCTATGAGATCTCTTGAGAGCACAGACCAGACCTAGGCAAAATGTGGCCCACAGGCTATATCCGACTCTCTGGCTGTTACAGTGCAGCTCTCTGATCAAATAGCCTAAAGGCTAAAAACACTGGTCCACATGCTGTCCTCCCCACTCCGCATCCCGATTTCACCAGTATATCTGCATCCTCAGGATGTAAAGAGCGGTGAATATTATGGTGAATGATGGAGCCGCTGGCTCCTTCTTCCACCATTCAGCATGACATCATTGAATTGCGTCTGCTGTGCGGAGCATCAGTGCACACAGCAAAAACCTAAGCAGACCACCAGAGGATTGGAAGCATGGTGAGTATGTGTTTTTTCTTTTTAATGTGTGAGATCTGTCTGTATGTAAGGGGCATATGTAAAGCTTCATCCTCATACTGCATATACAGTAAGAGGGCTATGTGGGGGCTCATATTGTATATAAGAGGGCAATGTGGATGCTAATACTGTATATAGGGAGGCTATGTGGCAGCTCATGCTGTCTATAAGGAGGCTAAGTGAGGGCATATTTTGTTACTGTATAATGGGTGCTGTGTGGGGGCTCATACTGTATATTGGTTAGGCTATGTGTGGGCTCATACTGTATATAGGGAAGCTGTGGGTGGACTCATACTGTTTATAGGGGGAATCAGAACACTTAATTCTGCTCAATATTAAGCGATAAAATTTATATTAATTAAAATATTATAATTAATATATTAATTTGAATATTCAGCAGAAATAATTTCAGCATATTGGTTTTGCCCTCCATAATAGTCATGGTCTCGAATGTGGCCTCTCAGGAAAATGAATTACCCAGTCCTGTCCCAGATCATAATAAATGAATGATGAGAGAAAAAAAACTTCTTAACTTGCTGCTCACTTACTTCTCTGGCTGCCTCTGCTGCTTCCTGTCCAGTTTTCTACATTTCCAACTCGCCACACTTCTTGCTCAATGTTCAATCCAGGCTGCGACTTGCAACCGCAAGGAAGACACAGGTCCTGTATGGAGCCGGAAGTCACTGCCAAGGATAAAGGCATGCACAGGGTCCTCCAGAGCTTGCTTTCAGCAAGAAGTCACGAAAATTTTGTCCCAGGTTGAACAATGGGTCGGAGATGCTAAGCAACAAATGTGTGGAGAACTGGAAAGTAAGCAGGGAGTTGTGCTCCTGGATTGTAGAGGTGAGTAATTAGGTGACATTTTTTTTTCATCTTATTAACCTTTTGCTGGGGCTCTACTGTTCAGTAAGATGGTGGCAGCAGCCAACCATCATTTTGCTGTATCTGTGAGGAGCAAATTACAAAAAAATCCTTATTCTTCATAATACAGATTTTGTAAAATTTTAATAGAATTGAATAAAATTCAATATCACTCAATTAATTTCACCTATCTCAAGTGCTATGTTATGATATACATACTGAAATTACTTACCTGGTACACTCTGAGATGGGAAGTAATGTTAAATACTGATGGGTAATCATTCACTGGACAAAGGTGATCTAGCACAACTATCCCTACAATGTACACTTCATTTGAAATAGAATTGATTCAAATCTAGAATTAATTTTATTCTCATTATTTTTTTAGATAAAAGGGTCTACGTATAATTTAAATATGTGCCCTCAAGTCAATTTATAGCCTGCATTATTTAATTTCTTCCTTCCATGTTATATCTACATGTGTTTAAATTTTTTTGGGCTCATCTACTTCTAATGCACATGAAAGGACTAAACATTTATGTAGCAGAAAAAAAACCCCTGACAAATAAAATGTTGGCCTCCCTACAACCAAACTGCACACATCATTAGTGTTTTTGTCAGCATGTAATATCTAGGGAACTGTTTCACCATTAGAGCATCATTCAGTGTTACTGTATGTGGTGAGACTCAACACGCAGTATCTATTAACTGAAAGCTGTAGCTTGGATCAAATATGTGACAGCATTCTCACACAAGCCGCCACTTGCAATAAAGAAAATTATATAAAGGTTATATCATATTTTAACCTCTTAATACTGATGCCAATTTTTATCTTTCTGATCAGGCCGAATTCTTCAAATCAGACGTGTCATTATATGTGGTAATAGCTCTAAAATGTTCTATACATCACCGTGATTCTGAAACTGTTTTTTCATGGTAGTCGTAAATTTAGGTCAATATGACTTGTGTTTGTTTATGAAAATATCTAAAATGTGATTAAAATTTTTAAAAAATCATATTATATTGTTTGAATTTTTAAAACAGATAGTCATATCACACAAAATAGGTAATAAATATCATATACCGTAGCTCTACTTTACATTAGTATTATTTTTTTAAAAAAAAATTTCTGCTAGGATGTTAAAAAGGTTAAAGATTGAACAGAGCAATTTTTTATTTTTTTCAAGGAGATTTACAAGACCTATATTTTTAGGAACTACATCACATTTGAAGTGACTTTAAGGAGTCTATATATCATAAAACCTGCAAACAAGCCCCAATTTTAAAATCTATGCCACTTGTATTCACAGCCACATTTTGTTAACCCTTTAGGTGCTTCACAGACATTAATGAAGTCTGGAAGAAAGAAAGGAAAATACATGTTTTTACTAAAAGGGTAAAAGTGGACAATGGACGATACAATTTGTTGTACAATTTCTCTTAAGTACAGCAATACACAATATGTGGTCAGAAACAACAATTTAGGCACACATTAGGGCTTGGAAGAGAAGGAACGCTATTTCATATTTGGATCATAAATTTGGCTAGAATACATTACGGACTCATGTTACATTTACAAACCCTCCAAGGTGCCAAAATAGCAGAAACCCCCACAAATTATGCCATTTGGAAACTAAACACCTCAATGAATTAATGCACAGGTGTGATAAATGTGATAACCTCATTGAACCTACATGTGCTTTACAAAATTTTATAATCTAGGTTTGTGAAATTTAAATATTGATGGTTTTTTTTCACAAAAAAATTGTTTTAGTCCCAAATTTCTCATTTTCATAACTATATCAAAAGAAATTGTACAATAGCTTGTAGGGTTCATTTTCACTTTAGTACTCTGACACTGCATATGTGTTAGTTAAGTTTTATTGTGACAATTGGCATGGCTCGGAAGGTAAGGAGCACCATTTGAGTATTTAAAGCTCAAGTTTTGCTGGAACAAATTATTGACACCCTGTTGCATTTATAAAGCTCTTGAGGTGCCAAAACAGCAGAAATCTCCCACTAGTGACCCCCCTTTTGAAACTGCACCCCTTAAGAATTTATCTAGGGTGTAATGAATAATTCAATCCAACGGGGGATTTGCAGGAATTTCGAACATTGGATAGTTAAAATTAAAAATTATGTTTTTTCCACAAAAATAATAATTCAGCCCAAAATTTCTAATTTTACAAGGGGAGCAGGAAAAAGTGGACCGTGCTATTTGTTGTGCTGAGTACACTGATAGCTAATTTGTGGTCAGAATCTACTGTTTGGGCTAGAAAGGGAAGGAGCACTATTTGTTTTTAGAGTGTGAATTCAGCTGGAATAGATTGCAGACACTATGTCGCTTTTGGAGAGCCAGTAAAGTGCCAAAAAGGCAGAAGCCTTCCATTTTGAAAACTGTACCCCTTCACGAATTCATCTAGTGGTATGATGAGCATCTTGTATTCACTTGAGCATCACAGAAGTACATAATATTGGACTGAGATAATGAAATATACATTAAAATGTTGCTTTAGCCTCAAATGTTCCATTTTATCAATGGTAAAAGAAGAAACTAGACCACATAGTTTATTGCACTATATTTTATGAGTATGCTGATACTTTATATTTGGTCAGAACAGAAGGGCTCTGAAGGGAATCATTTGATTTTTGGAGCGCAATTTTTGCTCAAATAGATTGTGGACACCAAGTCATATTAGAAGAGTTCTAACAATGCCAAAACATCTTATACTCCCCACGTTACCCCATTTTGGAAACATCACCCCTTGAGGAGTTCATCTAGGGGTGTAACGACCATTTTAAATGCATATGTTATTTATAGAATTGTATACCATTGGGCAATTAGAAATCACCATTTCATTTTTTTTACACTAAGATATTGTTTAGACCCAAGCTTTTAATATACAAAAGGGCTGATAGGAAAAAATGGACAGCATAACTTGTTACACAATTTCTCCTGAATACAGTACTCTATACAGTAAGTGATCAAAAATTATTTTCAGTCTCAGTGCGAAGCTCAGAATAGCAGGGGCACAATATTGGAGTGAAAATTTTGCTGGGTGCCTTGTCACATTTGCAGAGGACCTGAAATGCCAGAACAGCACAACCCTCACATAAATGACCTCATTTTCCAAACTATACCCCTCATGAATTCATCTAGGTTGGCAGTAAACATATTGAGATCTCAGGTATTTTGCAAAATGTTATACTGTTGAGAATTGAAGAAAAGTTAACTACATTTTTAGGTCTAAAATGTTAATTTTACACCATATTTTTGATAACGGGTTAATAGGTAAAATTAGCTCAATATATTAAGCTACACATTTACTCCTGGTTATGGCCACACAATTAGTGGCTTTATAGTACTCTTTTTGCCTTATTGCAAAGCTCGAGAAGGAAAAAGCACTATTTGACTTGTGGAGTACAGAATAGTTTACATACTCCATTTCCAGAGCCACTAACTGCCAGAATAGCAGAAATACCCTAACATAACCCTGCTGCATGTCAGATCCCCTCAATTTGATTGTGCAAGATTTTATTTTAAATATACCTGCTCATACAAGTTTGCGTTCATTAACAAAATATTGTGTTGGCACTTTAATTGTTCTTATGTGGCAAAAAATGGCTGTCAATATTGCAATGACAGAGTTGAATAAATAATTCACTGGATGCTTTGTGAAATTTCAATGTGATGTAATTCGCCACATATGTTGCAGCTTCTGTACAAACAACATCAGGCGGTGAGGTGAGAAATAATATTACGCATCAGAGAAATTGAGGCTTCTTTTACTTTGAATTATACTATTAGTAGGTGATGAGGGCTTTATGTTGCTTACTGAGTCCTATGAAGGAGGGTACAAAACTTGTTAAAAGGGATAACTGTGTCATTAGCAGATATTGATGCAAGAAACCATAGAAGATGAGCTACTTACAAAATTGTGATACTGCCCTTATTCTTCTTTTGTCTTCCCATTGCTTTTTCATGGAGCATACTATATGGGTCCACTCATGTGCTTTTTCATTCTCTTATAAAGGGGCTTTACACCTGAATACTCTGGGCTTTCTTTGGGCTGTAGTGGTCAAGATAATTCAATATTCCAAGGATGTAAATCCTGTGCTGCCCCCCAAAAATGTGTTAATTATGTCCTATTAATTTAGCCATTGCTTCTATGATTAATGTTAGCATCATTTGCTATTTGGGTTAATATGAGATTGTTTTCCACATTAAATCGGTTTGAATTCTCCTTGGTTGGTGTCATCATAATCATCTACTGCTTGTTGTTCTTACAGTATCCTTCCTCCTTTATTCAAACAAAAATTACCATATTTTTCAGACTATAAGACACACCTTGCCATAAGACACACCCCAGGTTTAGAGAGCAGTTTTCCTAATCATTAAAACTTCCTTGATGGTGTACAGTGGAGGGTTCATTATCACTAATTTGAATGTACTAGGTTAGAATTGGGAGGTAATATACAGTTATATGAAAAAGTTTGGGCACCCCTATTAATCTTAAGCTTATTGTTTTATAAAAATTGGTGTTTTTGCAACAGCTATTTCAGTTTGATATATGTAATAACTGTTGGAAACAGTAATGTTTCTGCCTTGAAATGAGGTTTATTGTACTAACAGAAAATGTGCAATCTGCATTCAAACCAAATTTGACAGGTGCATAATTATGGGCACCTCACCAGAAAAGTGACATTAATATTTAGTAGATCCTCCTTTTGCAAAAATAACTGCCTCTAGTCGCTTCCTGTAGCTTTTAATGAGTTCCTGGATCCTGGATGAAGGTATTTTTGACCATTCTGCTTTACAAAACAATTCCAGTTCAGTTAAGTTTGATGGTCGCTGAGCATGGACAGCCCTCTTCAAATGATCCCACAGATGTTCAATGATATTCATGTCTGGGGACTGGGATGGCCATTCCAGAACATTGTAATTGTTCCTCTGCATGAATGCCTGAGTATATTTGGAGCGGTGTTTTGGATCATTGTCTTGCTGAAAGATCCATCCCCTGCGTAACTTCAACTTTATCACTGATTCTTGAACATTATTGTCAAGAATCTGCTGATACTGAGTGGAATCCATGCATCCCTCAACTTTAACAAGATTCCTGGTGCCGGCATTGGCCACACAGCCCCAAAGCATGATGGAACCTCCACCAAATTTTACTCTGGGTAGCAAGTGTTTTTCTTGGAATGCTGTGTTTTTTTACCGCCATGCATAACGCCTTTTTGTATGACCAAACAACTCAATCTTGGTTTCATCAGTCCACAGGACCTTCTTCCAAAAGGAAATTGGCTTCTCCAAATGTGCTTTTGCATACCTCAGCCGACTCTGTTTGTGGCGTGCTTGCAGAAACGGCTTCTTTCGCATCACTCTCCCAAACAGCTTCTCCTTGTGCAAAGTGCGTTGTATAGTTGACCGATGCACAGTGACACCATCTGCAGCAAGTTGATGCTGCAGCTCTCTGGAGGTGGTCTGAGGATTGTCCTTGACTGATCTCACCATTCTTCTTCTCTGCCTTTCTGATGTTTTTCTTGGCCTGCCACTTCTGGCCTTAACAAGAACTGACCCTGTGTTCTTCCATTTCCTTACTATGTTCCTCACAGTGGAAACTGACAGGTTAAATCTCTGAGACAGTTTTTTGTATCCTTCCCCTGAACAACTATGTTGAATAATCTTTGTTTTCAGATCATTTGACAGTTCTTTTGAGGAGCCCATGATGCCACTCTTCAGAGGAGATTCAAACAGGAGAACAACTTGCAAGTGGCCACTTTAAGTAGCTATTCTCATGATTGCATACACCTGGCTATGAAGTTCAAAGCTCAATGAGGTTACAAAATTAAAAAAAGTGCTTTAGTAAGTCAGTAAAAAGTAGGTAGGAGTATTTAAAACAAGAAAATGATAAGGGTGCCCATACTTATGCACCTGTCAAATTTTGTTTGAATGCAGATTGCACATTTTCTGTTAGTACAATAAACCTCATTTCAAGGCAGAAACATTACTGTGTCCAACAGTTATTACATATATCAAACTGAAATAGCTGTTGCAAAAACACCAATTTTTATAAAACATTAAGCTTAAGATTAATAGGGGTGCCCAAACTTTTTCATATAACTGTATCTATTATTACTGTGTCTCCACAGTGTGGTTATACACACACAGCTCTGCTACATGTACATATACATGCACACACAGCCCTGGTACATATGCACATATTTGAAACTGTAGGGAGGCAGACTCTTCAGCAGCTGCTAGAATACACAGGCAATGTTTCTGGTTCAACAAGGTGAGGTTTATTGTCTCCATAAACTTTCACAGGACTTCACACAATAAAACAGCCTTATTCAGCAAAAAAGTAAATAAAAAGAAAACAGTCCATACACTGGTGGTCAATGCCCAGAAATGTGGGCTCACCCATATAAATTCAAAGATCAGCTCTTTCAGACAGTGGCCGAGTCTGTCCAACACTTGAAGATTCTCTTCCCACACACAGACAGCTCTGAAACAGCCCAGCTGCCTTAAATAGTAGCTGTAAAGTAGAGACTGGAGCTATGGGGGGTGAGTATTCCCACCCAAACTCTTCTGGTCACTCCTAAAATGTGTACCGAAAATCCAGTCCCATTAAAAACTTCTCAGCAATTTATTGTTCCTGGGTCCTTTCTTCTCCAGGACTTACATCACTGAGGTTAGCCACCTCGAAGACACATACCACTTGTCCAGGACTTTAGCAGCTGCTTTACTACAACACACACAGCTCTGCTACATATGCACATACAGACACATATTATTAACATAGTCTCAGAAATGATGTTTCATTCACATAAGTGAACAACACTAAGAAGACAATCTAATGTAGAGAAAGGAAAGAAGTAATAGGTACACTCTTTATTGAGCATCAGCTGGAATAACACAAAATGTCTGGACAAAAAAGGTAAAAATCATTTCAAAGCAAAATTATTTGTCTTCCTTGTCTCAAATAATTGGAACATTTCAGCATCTTTTGCATTTTTTGTGAAATCAATTCCCAGGTATGAGCACAAAAGGCAGAATTTTTTTCAAACCAAATTTCTTTGTCTTCTGTCATTTGCATTTTTGGTACAACTTAACGACCTTCTCATTTTTCCTGAAATTAATTTTTGAAGGCAGTATCTTGGTGAATTTACCTTCTAGGACCCAGGATTGAGTCACTATTGGATCTTGGCACAAGAGGCAATCACCTTTTTCAAACAAAATATAGCCATGATATAAATATTTGCTATCATCCATTTCCACAAATTGCAAACATTTTTTAAAATAAGGATTTGAGGAACAAATACTCTAATGACTTCCCCCTATAGGTGCCTGTGCAGGATGGGGCATCTGCACAGGGCAGGGCACACAAGGAAAAATAGATTTTACTTGGCAAAGAAAAATTCTTGGTATTCTGTTAATACAATTTTCTCTACAAAATTCTCAAATGTTTTTTTTTTTTCAAGAATGATTTTGTGAGGTGGGGTGCAGTTTCCCGGTAGAATCCTACACAGTAATGGGCTCCTGCCCCATGACTGGGAACATAAAAAACTCTGGTACGGTTTATTGCTTATTCACTTTGCATTCACCATGAAACAAGTATAAGACAATCTTGGAGACAATTGAATCCTGCTCAATTCTGTTGGATACATCTTCAAGTTATGTCAGTGTTAAACAATAATGCTGAAAATACATCAGTACTTGAAGGATTTTCAGGTTTAACGGAATTTAATTTACATTAGTAATGGCTAATTCTTCTGGTAATGGAGTATCTATTTCTGGTTATTCAGCTACAACATTCAGGATATTTTAGTCATTCGCATGGACTTAAAGGAAATGAATAATGATGTGCCTGATTATGAAAGACTTAAAATATATTCACACTGAGTATTTCATCAGGAGTTGTGTATCAGAAACTCTCCATCTTTGCATCCAAAACTCATGTTTTTTTAAACCCTCGTAGATTTTTTTGAAAGTTTCTGCTCTAAAAACTCCTAAGAAAAACTTAGTGTTAGCATACACTGAGAGAGCTGGTTTTTGAACATTTTTTTTAGTTTTAAAAGCATGAAGAATCTGTCGGTGTTGTGTATTGTTAAATGGGCTATTGGTTACCACCAGTTGCCAACTGTTTACCCATTGCCAGATATATTAACCCCTTTACCCCCGAGGGTGGTTTGCACGTTAATGAACAGGCCAATTTTTACAATTCTGACCACTGTCACTTTATGAGGTAATTACTCTGGAACGCTTCAACGGATCCCCCTGATTCTGAGACTGTTTCTTCGTGACATATTGTACTTCATGATTGTGGTAAAATTTCTTCGATATCTCTTGCGTTTATTTGTGAAAAAAACAGAAATTTGGTGAAAATTTTGAAAATTTTGCAATTTTCAAAATTTGAATTTTTATGCCCTTAAATCAGAGAGATATGTCACACAAAAGAGTTAATAAATAACATTTTCCACATGTCTACTTTACATCAGCACAATTTTGGAACCAACATTTTTTTTTGTTAGGGAGCTATAAGGGTTTAAAGTTGACCAGCGATTTCTCATTTTTCCAACAAAATTTACAAAACCATTTTTTTAGGGACCACATCACATTTGAAGTCACTTTGAGAGGTCTTTATGACAGAAAATACCCAAAAATGACACCATTCTAAAAACTGCACCCCTCAAGGTGCTCAAAACTACAATCAATAACTTTTTTAACCCTTCAGGTGCTTCACAGGAATTTTTGGAATGTGGAAGAAAAAAATGAACATTTAACTTTTTTCACAAAAATGTTATTTTAGACCCAATTTTTTTTATTTTCGCAGGGGTAACAGGAAAAAATGGACCCCAAAATTTGTTGTGCAATTTCCCCTGGGCACGCAGATACCCCATATGTGGGGAAAAAACACTGGGCGCACGGCAGGGCTCGGAAGGGAAGGAGCGCCATTTGACTTTTTGATTGTAAAATTTGCTTGAATAATTAGCGGACGCCATGTTGCGTTTGGAGAGCCCCTGATGTGCCTAAACAGTGGAAACCCCCCAAAAGTGACCCAATTTTGGAAACTAGACCTCCCAAGGCACCTATCTAGATGCATAGTGAGAATTTGGAACCCCTAGGTGCTTCACAAATTGATTCGTAAAAATGAAAAAGTATTTTTTTTCCCACTTTTTCATTTTTACAAATAAATTTGTGAAGCATCTGAGGGTTCCAAGTGCTCACTATGCACCTAGATTGGTGCCTTGGGGGGTCTAGTTTCCAAAATGGGGTCACTTGTGGGGGAGCTCCACTGTTTAGGCACATCAGGGGCTCTCCAAACGCGACATGGTGTCCGCTAACAAATTGAATGGAAAATTGGCTCAAATTGTTAGCGGACACCATGTTGCGTTTGGAGAGCCCCTGATGTCCCTAAACAGTGGAAACCCCACACAACTGACCTCATTTTGGAAACTAGACCCCCCAAGGCACCTATATAGATGCATAGTGAGAACTTGGATCTCCCAGGTGCTACACAAATTGATTCGTAAAAATGAAAAAGTGGAAAAAAAACACTTTCATTTTTACGAATCAATTTGTGAAGCCCTTGGGGGTTCCAAGTGCTCACTATGCATCTAGATAGGTGCCTTGGGTGGTCTAGTTTCCAAAATGGGGTCACTTGTGGGGGAGCTCCAATGTTTAGGCACACAGGGGCTCTCCAAACGCAGCATGGTGTCCGCTAACAATTTGAGCCGATTTTCCATTCAATTTGTTAGCGGACACCATGTCGCATTTGGAGAGCCCCTGATGTGCCTAAACAGTGGAGCTCCCCCACAAGTGACCCCATTTTGGAAACTATACCCCTCAAGGATTTTATTAAGGGGTATAGTGAACATTTTGAACCCAGAGGTACGACACAGAATTTGATAACATTAGATCATCATATTGAATAAGTTGTCATTAGTCTTGAGCGCAGGTGCTCGATACTTGAGTTTGCATCGGGTACTCAGGTTTGCACCATGTATAACGGGTGCTCAAGTGAAATGCTCGAGTCCCCGCCCGCATGTTTCACGGTTATTAGACACCCCCAAAAAAACATGCGGGGATCGCTCATGCATGGCAGGCAATCCCCGTGAGTTTTTTTTGGCTGCGAAGAATATGGGGCGGAGACTCGAGCACCCGCGATACTCAGTGCATACCCGAGCACCCGATGCAAACTCAAGTAGCGAGCACTTGCGCTCAACACTAGTCGCCATATCGTCATCTTTTTTTCTTTTTTTTTTTCTTTTGAAAAAAAAAAAAAAACCCAACCCTAACATTAGCACAACTCCAACCCCAGCCCTAGTGTTTATTTTTTACGCCGTTCCTCGTGCGGTATAAGTGATGAGATTACTTTATTCTTCGGGTCGGTGCGATTACAGCGATACCAGAATCATATCGGGTTTTTAGGATTGACAGCTGTCACACATTAAAAGACACATATTTTGTAAAGTCTAGTTTTTGCATCGCCATATTTTGGCCGACAAAGTCATGTGATGGCTTGTTTTTTGCGGGATGAGTTGACGTTTTTATTGGTGCCATTTTCAGGCACGTGACATTTTTTGATCACTTTCTATTCCTATTTTTGGGAAGCAGAATAAACAAAAACCAACAATTCAGGAATTGTGTTTTTTTACATTTTTTTATTCTGCTTCGGGTGTGGTAAAATTGATAAGGCAGCTTTATTCTTCGGGTCAGTACGTTTACAGCGGTACCACATTTATATTGTTTTTTATGTTTTGGCGCTTTTACACAATAAAAGCAATTTTATAGAAAAAATTATTCTTTTGCATTGCTTTATTCTGAGAGCTGTAACTTTTTGATTTTTCGGATGATGGAGCTGTATGGTGGCTTGTTTTTTGCGGGACAAGATGTCGCTTTCAGCGGTACCATTTTTATTTATATTCGTCTTTTTGATCGCGTGTTATTCCATTTTTTGTTTGGCAGTATGATGATAAATCATTGTTTTTTGCTTTTATTATTATTTTTTTTTACCGTATTCACTGAAGGGGTTAACTAGTGGAACAGTTTTATAGGCCAGGTCGTTACGGACACGGCGATACCAAATATGTGTACTTTTATTGTTTTTTTGTTTTTTTTCATAATAACATTTATTGATGGGTACATTATATTTTTATTTTTTGTGGATTATTATTTTTTTTTTTATATATTTTTACAATTTTTTTTAATTTTTTTTTCACTTTTTGTGAGTTTTTTTACTTTTTTGCTTTGTCCCACTATGGGACTTTCACTTTTTTTATTCTGATCGCCTGCACAGCATAGGAATGGAGCACCATCCCTGTGCCATGCAGGCAAGTCAGCGCTGGACAGGGAGAAGATAGTTTGGAGATGCACTGCGCATGTCCAAACAATCTTCCTGCTGTCTGGTGACCCGGATGTTGTCATGACGACATCGGGTCGTCATGGCAACACCCGGGAAGCCGCGGCACACAGCTCTGGAGGCCGGAAGAGGAGGTGAGTATCTGTGATCACCTCCCCTTGCCTCCGCAATGCTGCGATCGACTTCGATCACAGCATTGCGGGGGTTAATGTGCTGGGAGCGGTGAGGGACCACTCCCTGCACATAGTACCGGTTGTCAGCTGTGACAATCAGCTGACACCCGGCGGCGATCGCGCCCGAACAGCTTGTGTGCGGGCGCAATCGCGATGACGTACTAATACGGGTCAGGCTCTTAAAGCCCAGGGCACTGACGTGTATTAGTACGTCATGGGCTTTAAAGGGGTTAAGGTCTCTTGGAAATTTCTAAGGCTGTGCTTGCATTGATAAGGCTGTGTTTGCTGGATATGGTACTAAGAGACCATAGGTTATTATACTGTACATGATTTTTTTCTGGGCTATTATGGGCTTTGCAGTATTGATAATGTAGCTGAATCTATTCCTTGTGAACCTATTTTTTTGGAAAAATTTCTTGAACCTGGTGAATTTGAATTTTGAAAGATTCAATCATCTCTAATGGCTGAGCATTAAAATGTTTAAGGGGTGTTTCATCATCAACTACAAAAAAGTCTGACTGCTGTGCTTGCCAACAAGGGTTTTAACTAGTGTTGAGCCACCCCCGTAGTGTTCGGGTTCGGTTCGTCGAACACCGGGATGTTCGAGGAACTGTTCGTTGAACTGTTCGTCGAACACCTTAGAACACCGTCGAACACCGTTAAAACCAATGGCAGGCAAACAAAAACACATAGAAACACATAGAAAACACCTTCAAAGGTGTCCAAAAGCTGACAAACTGCTCAGAAGAAGCTTTCTTTAAAAAAGCCAGCCGGCAATTCAGCAGCGGCATACACCGGTACCCGACAATTTAGACAAGAAGGAATACAGCCTCACACATAGATTAGAAAGATAGAAACATGTCAGTCACATATATATGAAGTACAGTGACAGTGTTGCTTACTGTACTTGTCATTTAGTGTAAAGTATTTATTAAAAAAAATAATAGTGTTTTCATGCACCGTCTCTTTAAAAAAGCCGGCCGGCAATTCAGCATCTGTACCCGACAATTTATAACAGACAGAATAGAGCATCACACATAGATTAGATAGATAGAAACATGTCAGTCACATATATATGAAGTACAGTGATAGTGTTGGTTACTGTACTTGTCATTTAGTATTAAAATAAAGGATTTATTATTAAAAAAAATTGGCGTGGGGTTCCCCTTAATTTTAGTCTCTAGCGGAGGTTAAGCAGACAGCTGGGGCAGATGTTTGAAGCCTGGGAAGGGGGTAATACCCACGGAGCTTCCCAGGCTACTAATATGAGCCCCCAGCTGAATACATAGCCTTTACTAGCTATTAAAATGGGGGACCCCCCCAAAAAAATGACGTGGGGTCCCCCCTAATTTAATAGCTAGCAAAGGCTAGGCAGACAGCTGGGGGCTGATATTAATAGCCCAGGAAGGGTGCCATGAATATTGGCCCCCTCCCAGGCTAGAAACACCAGCCGTCAGCCGCCCCAGAAATGGCGCATTCATAGGATGCGCCAATTCTGGCACATAGCCTCGCTCTTCCACGCTGCCTTGGTGCGGTGGCAGGGGGTAATAGGGCTGGGGTTGATGTCAGCTTATAATGCCAGCTGACATCAAGCCCAGGTTAGTAATGGAGAGGCGTCTATAAGACACCCCCATTACTAACCCCATAGTCAAAGTTAAAAAAAAACACAAACACCCAGAATAAAGTCCTTTAATTGAAATAAAGACACAATCCTTTATTGTTCTAAATTAAACCATACTTACCATCACGCCCATTCCAGCTGAAGCCAACGATCTCCTGCAATAAAAGAAAAATAATAAAGCAACATCATCCTTACCTTTCCATGGTTCCCACGACAGCTTCAGCTCTGCTACATCGAGATGACAGGCTGGACCACAGCAGAACGCCGCCATCCAGCCTGTCATCCCGCAGACACTGAGAAGCGCAGGCTTGCTTGCGCTCTGCAGTGTCTGGCTGTGACGGCATAAAGATGAGACGAGTTCATGTCCAATGAACTCGGCTCACCTCATGCACGTCACTGACAGCGTGGGAAAATTCTCATGCTGAAGCGCTGAGTGCAGGAGAATTCTCCCACGCTGTCAGTGACGTGCATAAGGTGAGCTCATGTCCAATGAGCTCAGCTCACCTCCTGCACGTCACTGACAGCGTGGGAGAATTCTCCTGCACTCAGCGCTTCAGCGTGAGAATTCTCCCACGCTGAAGCGCTAAGTGCAGGAGAATTTTCCCACGCTGTCAGTGACGTGTATAAGGTGAGCTCATGTCCAATGAACTCAGCTCACCTCCTGCACGTCACTGACAGCGTGGGAGAATTCTCCTGCACTCAGCGCTTCAGTGTGAGAATTCTCCCACGCTGAAGCGCTGAGTGCAGGAGAATTTTCCCACGCTGTCAGTGACGTGCATGAGGTGAGCCGAGTTCATTGGACATTAACTCGGCTCATCTGGATGCCCTCACAGAGAGACACTGTGGAGCGCAAGCATGCCTGCGCTTCTCAGTGTCTGCGGGATGACAGGCTGGATGGCAGCGTTCTGCTGCGGTCCAGCCTGTCATCTCGATGTAGCAGAGCTGAAGCTGTCATGGGAACCATGGAAAGGTAAGGATGATGTTGCTTTATTATTTTTCTTTTATTTCAGGAGATCGTTGGCTTCAGCTGGAATGGGTGTGATGGTAAGTATGGTTTAATTTAGAACAATAAAGAATTGTGTGTTTATTTCAATTAAAGGACTTTTTTCTGGGTGTTGTGTTTTTTAAAAAAATACTTTACTAGAAATTCATGGTGGTCATGTCTAATATTGGCGTGACCCCATGAATTTTGGGCTTAGGGCCAGCTGATAATGCCAAGCTGGCCCTAACCCCTTTATTACCCAGTGAGCCACCGCATCAGGGCCCTGGATGAGTTGGGTACAGCGCCAGAAGATGGCGCTTCTATGAACGCGCCATTTTCCGGGGTGGCTGCGGACTGCAATTTGCAGCGGGGGTGGCCCAGAAAGCTTGGGCCTCCCTGCGCTGCGGATTCCAGCCCCCAGCTGCATAGTTGTACCTGGCTGGACACAAAAACAGGGCGAAGCCCCACGTCAATTTTCTTTAAATTATTTCATGAAATAATTAAAAAAAAAAGGGCTTCCCTATATTGTTGTGTCCGGCCAGGTACAAATAGGCAGCTGGTGGTTGGGGGCAGCCCGTTCCTGCCTGCTGCACCTGACTGGACACAAATATAGTGCGAAGCCCCACGTCAATTTTTTTTTAATTATTTCATGAATTTCATGAAATAATTAAAAAAAATTGAAGTGGGGCTTCGCACTATATTTGTGTCCAGCCAGGTACAGCAGGAAGGAACGGGCTGCCCCCAACCACCAGCTGACTATTTGTACCTGGCCGGACACAACAATATAGGGAAGGCCTTTTTTTCTTAATTATTTCATGAATTTCATGAAATAATTAAAAAAAAAATACGTGGGGCTTCGCCCTATTTTTGTGTCCAGCCAGGTACAACTAGGCAGCTGGGGGCTGGAATCTGCAGCGCAGGGAGGCCCAAGCTTTCTGGCCCCCCCCCCGCTGCAAATTGCAGTCCGCAGCCACCCCTGAAAATGGCGCGTTCATAGAAGCGCCATCTTCTGGCGCTGTACCCAACTCATCCAGAGCCCTGGTGCGGTGGCTCACTGGGTAATAAAGGGGTTAGGGCCAGCTTGGTATTATCAGCTGGCCCTAAGCCCAAAATTCATGGGGTCACGCCAGTATTAGACATGACCGCCATGAATTTCTAGTAAAGTATTTAAAAAAAACACAACACCCAGAATAAAGTCCTTTAATTGAAATAAACACACAATTCTTTATTGTTCTAAATTAAACTATACTTACCATCACGCCCATTCCAGCTGAAGCCAACGATCTCCTGCAATAAAAGAAAAATAATAAACCAACCTCATCCTTACCTTTCCATGGTTCCCACGACAGCTTCAGCTCTGCTACATCGAAATGACAGGCTGGACCGCAGCAGAACGCTGCCATCCAGCCTGTCATGCCGCAGACACTGAGAAGAGCAGGCATGCTTGCGCTCCTCAGTGTCTCGCTGTGACGGCATCCAGATGAGCCGAGTTCATGTCCAATGAACTCAGCTCACCTCATGCACGTCACTGACAGCGTGGGAAAATTCTCACGCTGAAGTGCTGAGTGCAGGAGAATTCTCCCACGCTGTCAGTGACGTGCATGAGGTGAGCTCATGTCCAATGAACTCAGCTCACCTCATGCACCTCACTGACAGCGTGGGAAAATTCTCCTGCACTCAGCGCTTCAGCGTGAGAATTCTCCCACGCTGTAAGTGACGTGCATGAGGTGAGCCGAGTTCATTGGACATGACCTCGGCTCATCTTTATGCCGTCACAGAGAGACAATGTGGAGCGCAAGCTAGCCTGCTCTTCTCAGTGTCTGCGGGATGACAGGCTGGATGGCGGCGTTCTGCTGCGGTCCAGCCTGTCATCTCGATGTAGCAGAGCTGAAGCTGTCGTGGGAACCATGGAAAGGTAAGGATGAGGTTGCTTTATTATTTTATTTTTATTACAGGAGATCGTTGGCTTCAGCTGGAATGGGCGTGATGGTAAGTATGGTTTAATTTAGAACAATAAAGAATTGTGTCTTTATTTCAATTAAAGGACTTTATTCTGGGTGTTTGTGTTTTTTTTAACTTTGACTATGGGGTTAGTAATGGGGGTGTCTTATAGACGCCTCTCCATTACTAACCTGGGCTTGATGTCAGCTGGCATTATAAGCTGACATCAACCCCAGCCCTATTACCCCCTGCCACCGCACCAGGGCAGCGTGGAAGAGCGAGGCTAAGTGCCAGAATTGGCGCATCCTATGAATGCGCCATTTCTGGGGCGGCTGACGGCTGGTGTTTCTAGCCTGGGAGGGGGCCAATATTCATGCCTCCCTTCCTGGGCTATTAATATCAGCCCCCAGCTGTCTGCCTAGCCTTTGCTAGCTATTAAATTAGGGGGGACCCCACGTCATTTTTTTGGGGGGGTCCCCCATTTTAATAGCTAGTAAAGGCTATGTATTCAGCTGGGGGCTGATATTAGTAGCCTGGGAAGCTCCGTGGGTATTACCCCCTTCCCAGGCTTCAAACATCTGCCCCAGCTGTCTGCTTAACCTCCGCTAGAGCCTAAAATTAAGGGGAACCCCACGCCAATTTTTTTAATAATAAATCCTTTATTTTAATACTAAATGACAAGTACAGTAACCAACACTATCACTGTACTTCATATATATGTGACTGACATGTTTCTATCTATCTAATCTATGTGTGAAGCTCTATTCTGTCTGTTATAAATTGTCGGGTACAGATGTTGAATTGCCGGCCGGCTTTCTTAAAGAGACGGTGCATGAAAACACTATTATTTTTTTTAATAAATCCTTTACACTAAATGACAAGTACAGTAAGCAACACTGTCACTGTACTTCATATATATGTGACTGACATGTTTCTATCTATCTAATCTATGTGTGATTCTCTATTCCTTCTATTCTAAATTGTCGGGTACCGCTGCTGAATTGCCGGCCGGCTTTTTTAAAGAGACGGTGCATGAAAACACTATTATTTTTTTTGATAAATCCTTTACGCTAAATGACAAGTACAGTAAGCAGCACTTTCACTGTACTTCGTATATATGTGGCTGACATGTTTATATCTATCTAATCTATGTGTGAAGCTCTATTCTTTCGGTTCTAAATTGTCGGGTACCGGTGTATGCCGCTGCTGAATTGCCGGCTTTTCATGTTTCACTGTTGGCACTGTTCCCATCGATTTGGGCAATCACTGTAATGCCACAACCACCATGGCTGTGGCATTACAGTGAGTGGCAGACAATCCCTGCATGATTGGTGCTCTAAATAGCGCCAGACATGCAGGACAAGCTTTTGGTGCACGAACAGTTATCGAACATAACCTCGAACAGCCGAATTTTTTGCAAATCGTTCGGGTTCGTCGAACAACTCGAACACCGCCCAAAACAGCTCGAATTTGAGATTGGCGAACAGTTCTAGTCGAACACCGCTCATCTCTAGTTTTGACACCAAGTATTGTGTTGTTTGCAAGAGGGATCAAATACTTATTTCTCACTGCAAAATGCAAAAAAAGTATCTAATTTATACAATGTGAATTTCTTGATTTTTTTGGATATTCTATCTCTCAATGTTAAAATTAACCTACTCTTAAAGTTATAGACTGTTCATGTCTTTGTAAGTGGGCAAACTTACAAAAACAGCAAGGGATCAAATACATATTTCTCCCACTGTATATATTAATATATATTGTGCAAAAGATTTAGGCAGGTGTGGGGAAATGCTGTAAGAAAAAACCTGTTAATAGGTAATTTTCATCAATTAACAAAATGCAAGGTGAATGAATAAATGAGAAATCTACATTAAATCAATATTTGGTGTGACCGCCCTTTTCCTTACAAATAGTGAGGCAGAGTAAAGATTTCTTGCAAGTTTTGGGGTACTTTTCATCAACAGAAGTTGGGAATTTGCTCAAAATTTATGATGTCCTGACTGCTGCGAAATACAATCAGGTGCATATCCTTCCATCGTGCAATTCTAACATGAGGCATCTTCTACAACAAGACAACAACCCTAAGCATATTGTTAAAGTCATAAAGAACTATAATAATAATAATAATTGTTTTATTTATATAGCGCCAACATATTCTGCAGCACTTTACAATTCAGACAATTTACAAACATTATCGGCGCTGTCCCTGTTGGGGCTCACAATCTACATTCCCTATCAGTATGTCTTTGGTGTGTGGGAGGAAATCGGAGAACCTGGGCAAAACCCATGCAAACATGGGGAGAACATGCAAAGTCCTTGCAGATGTTGTCCTTAGTGTGATATGAACCCATGACCCCAGCGCTGCAAGCCGGCTGCATTGCTAACCACTGAGCCACAGTACTGCCCCATCTATCCTAAGTGTAAAGAAGAACAAGTATTCCAAATAATGTTGTATGGTCCCAGAGAGCCCTGATGTCAACATTAAGACTGACAAAGACGAGGGGGCACACTATGCGTCTGGATGAAAGGAGGTTCCTGCACCAGCATAGAAGGGGATTCTTTACGGTCAGAGCCGTGAGACTCTGGAACTCTCTGGGAGAGGAAGTGGTGATGTCCAACTCACTTAAAGAGTTCAAGAGAGGCCTGGACGCCTTTCTTGAGAACAATAAAATTACATCTTATGCCTAGTTAATTAATCCAGGGATTTAATCTGACTGCCAGATTGGTGTCGGGAAGTGAATTTTTCCTCAATGATGTAAATTGGCCTATACCGCATGTTTTTTTGTTGCCTTCCCCTGGATCAATGCTGCGGAATAGCTGCAGTGCACAAGAAATAGGCTGAACTGGATGGACGTTTGTCTTTTTCCGGCCTTATAAACTGTAGCGCCGGCGTCCCTGCCCTCTGCTAGGCAGGGACGCTGTTCCCCTCACCTCTCTGCTCCGTGCCCGGCGTCCTCCTCCCGCTCTGCTGGCAGCGCGCGCTCCTTCCCGGCCACTGTGCTTAGGGCGCGCGCGCTCTCCCTCCCTCTTAAAGGGGCCGCGCGCGCCGTCCTAAGGAGTCCCCGGCCAATGGCCGGAGGACTTCACCATATATAAGGCACCTCCTCCAAAATGGAGGTGCCCGAGCAATGTTGTTGCACTGTTCACTACTCTGCTTCAGCCCTCAGGTCCCGTTGCCAGTTACCTGCCAGATACCTGCCAGATTCCTGCCAGCTTGCTGTCTTATTCCTGCCTGATATTCTGCTACCTGCCTGCTAGCCTGAGGTCCGGCGGTCTGCCTTACTACTCCTGTCAGTCTGTCTAAGGACCAGCTTGCCCGCTCAACTGGGAGCGCACATCAATTACCTGCCTGCTTGCCTGAGGTCCGACGGTCTGCCTTCCAACTCTTGTCAGTCTGTCTATGGACCAGCTTGCCCGCTCACCTGGGAGCGCACATCTGCTACCTGCCTGCTAGGATACCTGGAGGCTCTGCCGTCACGTGCTGTGACCACCTGCCTGTCCAGTGACTCCTGCCCGCTCACCTGGGAGCGCTCATCTGCTGCCTGTCTGCTAGCCTACCTGGAGGCTCTGCCGTCACGTGCTGTGACCACCCGCCTGTCCAGAGACTTCTGCCCGCTCACCTGGGAGCGCTCATCTGCCGCCTGTCTGTTGGTCTTCCTGGAGGCTCCGCCGTCACATGCTGTGACCACCCGTTTATCCAGAGACTCTCGCCTGCTCACCTGGGAGCTCACGTTTACCATCAGCCGCCACAGGTCGTACCAACCCTTTACCCAGAGACTGCCCCGGTCACTTGCCGTGACCATCTGCCCGTTCACCCAGAGACTGCCCCGGTCACTTGCCGTGACCATCTGCCCGTTCACCCAGAGACTGCCCTGGTCACTTGCCGTGACCATCTGCCCGTTCATCCAGAGACTGCCCCGGTCACTTGCCGTGACCTCCTGCCCGTTCTTCTAGAGACTGTCCCGGTCACCTGCTGTGACTGCCTGCCTGGTCGCCACCCGCTCCCTTACAAGGACCTCCCCCTTGTATAGTAGCTCAGAGGTTCCGCCTCCCAGACCCGTTACAGTTTGTTCGGGCCATGGAACCCGGTGGCACCCAAGCTCCCTCGGTCTCGGACCTGTGTCATGAACTGTCCCGTCAGAGGTCCCAACATGAGTCCATCCTGGGTCACCTGCGGAATGTCAATTCTCGCCTGGACACTCTGACTGCTCCGCCAGCAACCTCCGCCAGTGCCATGACTCGCAATCCGGCAGCTCCGCTGTCCACTAATACCATGGTATCCTACCCCGGACCCCGGCTTTCTGCACCTCCTCGCTTCGGAGGCGACTCCGCCCAGGCTCGGGGCTTCATAAATCAGTGCACCCTGCACTTTGAACTCCTGTCCCACCAGTTTAACTCCGACCGGGCCAAAATTGCCTTCATCATGTCCCATCTCACCGGGGAGGCCCTGGCCTGGCTAAATCCTCTATGGGAGAGAGGAGACCCCCTGGTGTCCAACTTGCCTGCCTTTCTCATGGCTTTCCGGAAAGTCTTCGACGAACCCGGACGGAAGACCTCATCCGCATCATCACTGCTACGCCTCCCTCAGGGAAGTCTCACCGTGGGCCAATATGCCATATGGTTCCGTACCCTTGCCTCGGAGCTGGCCTGGGATAATGCCGCTCTGGTATCCGTCTTCTGGGAGGGTCTGTCCGGCCGTATTAAAGATGAACTTGCCGGTCGGGACATTCCTACCACTCTCGATGACCTAATAACTCTTGCCACCCGGATTGACCTACGGTTCCAGGAGCGTGCCAAAGAGGTCACCCGTGAGAGGAGGTTTCCACGTCTAGCTCCTACTTTTCAGAAATCCGTCTCTCCCCAGGTACACTCTCCTGAGCCTATGCAGGTCGACCAGACCAAGATGGTCAAAACCCGTCAGGACTTACGCCGTGCCGAGGGGAGCTGCTTCTACTGTGGCAGTAAGGAGCACTGGATCCGTGCCTGCCCGGAGAGGTCGGGAAACGCCTGTGTCTAGGTTCGCTCAGAGAGGTCGACCTAGACATGAATAAATCCTCTCCATCTCTGCTGCTGTCAGTCTCAATCGTCTGCGGGGAGAACCGTTATTTCGAACTAGCCCAACTCGACTCTGGAGCAGCCGGGAATCTTATTTCACAGTCCCTGGTAGAGAAATACCGCATCCCCACAAAACCTCTGGCTGTACCCTTGTCTGTTGCTGCCGTGGATGGGGGTCTCTTACCACGCCCCATCCAACTCATCACCGAATCCATTACTCTGCAGGTGGGAATGCTGCATTCTGAGAGTATCTCCTTTCATGTTCTGCCTGGACTCTCTCACGCCCTCTTGCTAGGTCTACCTTGGCTCCAGAGACAGGCACCCGTGCTTGACTGGCAGACCGGAGAAGTCCTTCGCTGGGGACAGGACTGCCATAAGACCTGTCTGGTTCCCGTCCATCCCATTCGTCCTTCTCCTACCCCAGCTAATCTACCTGGACTTCCGATTCCTTATTGGTCTTATGCTGATGTCTTTAATAAAAAGGAGGCAGAGACACTACCCCCTCATAGACCATACGACTGCCCTATCGACCTGTTATCTGGTACTACTCCTCCCCGTGGGCGTATTTATCCATTATCCGCTGCTGAGACCCGGTCGATGTCCGAATATATTGAGGAGAATCTGGCCAGGGGATTCATCCGGAAATCTACCTCCCCGGCGGGAGCAGGCTTCCTTTTCGTCAAAAAGAAGGACGGCTCTCTCCGTCCCTGTATAGACTATAGAGGCCTTAACCAGATCACGGTGAAGAATAAGTACCCCCTTCCGCTCATTCCGGAGTTATTTGATCGTCTGAGGGGGGCTAGAATCTTCACCAAACTGGACCTCCGTGGGGCGTACAACCTGGTTCGTATCCGTCAGGGGGATGAATGGAAGACGGCATTCAACACCCGGGACGGCCACTATGAATATCTGGTAATGCCCTTTGGTCTCTGTAACGCTCCTGCCGTCTTTCAAGAGTTGGTCAATGACATCTTCCGGGACCTTCTCTACTCCTGCGTAGTGGTGTACCTGGACGACATCTTGGTCTTCTCTCCGGATCTCCAGACTCACCGGAGGAACGTTCGTCAGGTCCTGCTCAGGCTCAGGCAGAATCACCTCTTCGCTAAATACGAGAAGTGCCTCTTTGAGCAGACCTCGCTTCCGTTTTTGGGCTACATTATTTCTCAGACCGGCCTACGAATGGATCCAGAGAAACTGTCTGCCATCGAGAAATGGCCTCGACCGGAGGGGTTGAAGGCCATTCAGCGGTTCCTGGGCTTCGCCAACTACTACCGCCTCTTCATACCGCACTTCTCTTCCCGGACTGCCCCAATTTCCGCGCTCACCCGTAAGGGTACTAATCCCAAAGAGTGGCCGCCCGAAGCAGAGGAGGCCTTTCTTTCCTTAAAACAGGCCTTCTCTTCCGCCCCGGTGCTGCATCACCCGGGCGGCAACAAGCAGTTCTTCCTGGAAGTTGACGCCTCCTCCTCTGGAGCCGAAGCGGTACTTACTCAAAAATCATCTTCCGGGAGGATGGTAACTTGCGGCTTCTTCTCTAAACTCTTCTCCTCCTCAGAGCGCAATTATTCCATAGGAGACCGAGAGTTATTGGCCATCAAACTGGCATTGGAGGAGTGGCGTTACCTGCTCGAGGGGGCTCTTCACCCGGTAATAATTTACACTGACCACAAGAACTTGGCTTACCTCCAGCATGCCCAGAGACTTAACCCGCGCCAAGCCCGGTGGTCCTTGTTTTTTGCTCGCTTTGATTTTGTTCTTCATTTTCGCCCGGCTGACAAAAACGTCAAGGCGGACGCCTTGTCTCGATCCTTTCTGGTGTCTGATCTCGAGGAAGATCCGAAACACATCATCGATCCCGCCAGAGTAATGCAGGTGGCTCCCGTGAGTCTAAATCGTCTCCCTCCCGGAAAAACGTTCGTATCAGTACCTGATCGGGAGAAGATCCTTCACTGGGTCACTCGTCTAAACTGGCTGGCCACGCCGGTCAGAAAAAGACCCTCCAGCTTATTACCCGGCACTACTGGTGGCCTACCCTGCACAAGGACGTAATAGACTTTGTTTCTGCCTGTGTGTCCTGCGCCCGCAACAAGGTTCCGAGACATCTGCCAGCCGGTCGCCTCCTTCCGCTTTCTGTACCTGCTGCCCCCTGGCAGCATATAGCAATGGACTTTATAACTGACCTCCCAGTCTCTGCCGGTTGTACGGTCATTTGGGTGGTTGCTGACCGCTTCTCCAAGATGGCTCATTTCGTTCCCCTGCCAGGCCTCCCGTCTGCACCCGAGCTAGCTAAAGACTTTATTCGTCACATCTTTTGTCTTCATGGCCTGCCCCTCCACATCGTGTCGGATCGTGGGGTACAGTTCACCTCACGCTTCTGGAGAGCCACTTGTAAACTGCTAGACGTCACCCTGGACTTCTCTTCCGCTTACCATCCACAGTCCAATGGTCAAGTGGAGAGGATCAATCAGAACCTGACCAGTTACCTCCGGCACTTCGTTAATGCCCATCATTCAGACTGGGTGGATCTCCTACCATGGGCCGAGTTCTCTTATAACAATCACGAGAGCGAATCCTCCTCCAAATCCCCGTTTTTTGTAGTCTTCGGTCAGCATCCTCGGATTCCTTTTCCTGTCTCCACCTCTGTGGACAACCCGGCTGCGGAATCTCTCGTTAGCAAATTTTCCTCCATTTGGGAGAGTACCCGATCCGCACTCCTTCAGTCGTCCGAACGGATGAAAAGACACGCTGACAAAAAACGCCTGGATCCTCCACAATTTCGTCCTGGAGATAAAGTCTGGCTCTCATCTAAATATGTCCGACTCAAGATACCTTCTTACAAGTTAGGGCCTCGGTTCATTGGTCCTCTGGAGGTCATCAGTCAGATCAACCCGGTGGCCTATAAATTGAAACTCCCGGCCAACTTACGGATCCCTAACTCCTTCCATGTATCTCTCCTCAAACCTGTGGTACTTAACTCTTTTTCCAAGTCTACAGGTACGCCTCCTGCTCCGGTTTCTGCTGAGGACGAGTTTGAGGTAGAGAACATTCTTGCCACCAAAAGGGTAAGAGGAAAGACCTTTTTTCTAGTAGATTGGAAGGGGTTTGGTCCTGAGGAGAGAACGTGGGAGCCCCGGGAGAACATCCATGCCCCGCTCATCCTTGCTAAATTTCTGTCTGGCCTAAAAAAGGGGGGCCTAAACGGGGGGGTACTGTAGCGCCGGCGTCCCTGCCCTCTGCTAGGCAGGGACGCTGTTCCCCTCACCTCTCTGCTCCGTGCCCGGCGTCCTCCTCCCGCTCTGCTGGCAGCGCGTGCTCCTTCCCGGCCACTGTGCTTAGGGCGCGCGCGCGCGCTCTCCCTCCCTCTTAAAGGGGCCGCACGCGCCGTCCTAAGGAGTCCCCGGCCAATGGCCGGAGGACTTCACCATATATAAGGCACCTCCTCCAAAATGGAGGTGCCCGAGCAATGTTGTTGCACTGTTCACTACTCTGCTTCAGCCCTCAGGTCCCGTTGCCAGTTACCTGCCAGATACCTGCCAGATTCCTGCCAGCTTGCTGTCTTATTCCTGCCTGATATTCTGCTACCTGCCTGCTAGCCTGAGGTCCGACGGTCTGCCTTACTACTCCTGTCAGTCTGTCTAAGGACCAGCTTGCCCGCTCACCTTGGAGCGCACATCAACTACCTGCCTGCTTGCCTGAGGTCCGACGGTCTGCCTTCCAACTCTTGTCAGTCTGTCTATGGACCAGCTTGCCCGCTCACCTGGGAGCGCACATCTGCTACCTGCCTGCTAGCCTACCTGGAGGCTCTGCCGTCACGTGCTGTGACCACCTGCCTGTCCAGTGACTCCTGCCCGCTCACCTGGGAGCGCTCATCTGCTGCCTGTCTGCTAGCCTACCTGGAGGCTCTGCCGTCACGTGCTGTGACCACCCGCCTGTCCAGAGACTTCTGCCCGCTCACCTGGGAGCGCTCATCTGCCGCCTGTCTGTTGGTCTTCCTGGAGGCTCCGCCGTCACATGCTGTGACCACCCGTTTATCCAGAGACTCTCGCCTGCTCACCTGGGAGCTCACGTCTACCATCAGCCGCCACAGGTCATACCAACCCTTTACCCAGAGACTGCCCCGGTCACTTGCCGTGACCATCTGCCCGTTCACCCAGAGACTGCCCCGGTCACTTGCCGTGACCATCTGCCCGTTCACCCAGAGACTGCCCCGGTCACTTGCCGTGACCATCTGCCCGTTCATCCAGAGACTGCCCCGGTCACTTGCCTTGACCTCCTGCCCGGTCTTCTAGAGACTGTCCCGGTCACCTGCTGTGACTGCCTGCCTGGTCGCCACCCGCTCCCTTACAAGGACCGCCCCCTTGTATAGTAGCTCAGAGGTTCCGCCTCCCAGACCCGTTACATAAACTATGTAACTATGTAACTGTCTGGGATCATATGAAGAGACAGAAGTATTTTCGCAATCCGATTATCCACAGAAGTTCTATGGTTCTCTAAGATACAAAGATGTTTACAATAGTAAACATGCTAAATGGCACATTTAGGTGGGCTGTGCTGTGGGAGTGAACAGCCTTGAGATTCCAAATCGTATTTTATTAATACCAGCGCATTTTGGCGCCAGACCGGCACCTTTCTCTCGCCTTTTGGTTTTTATACCTTGGGAAAGCCACCTGTACTGCACAGAAATGTGTTGGTATTAATAAAAGCTGATTTGGAATCCCAAGGCTCTCAATTCCCACAGCGCAGGCTGCCTAAACATACCAGTTTACTATTTTTGCCATTATACATCTGGAAGAACCCTTTCTCCAGCCACAGGGCTGCTGCATCTTTCCTTGCTTTTCACTTTGCATTTTGTTAATTGATAAAAATAAATGATTACCACTTACATTTTTGTTAAAGCATTCTTGCTAAGCAGCTGCCTGAAACTTTTGCATAGTATTATATATATCCCCTAGATAGTCACAGAAAGCCGGAATTTAACTTTCTAATCACTTCTTCCTAAGCTTTGAAATGAAAAAAAGAAGTAAGTACTTGATAATGCAAATTTAGTTTCAATCTTTTTTATACATGTTTGGTTTTTATCTATCTATCTATTTTCCTTTAACTTTCTACTGTCCTGTTGTAAAATGCCAAAAAATGAGCTTGATAAAAATAGAATATTTTAAGCAGAAGAGTCTTGATCATTTAGAAAAAAGAAATCTGTCTCTATGTTTTTGAACCATCAAAGACTTTCTAGCTTGTCTAAGTGTGACATGACAGAACAGTTATTTTTATATGTATAAAATTAACTATGTTCTTAAAATATTAAAAATAATAATAATTAAAAAATATTTTACTGTGTTAATCAAATTTAAGAATAATAAAAAATGAGAGAAATGTAAGGCATATTCTTACAGTATAAACTAAGGCTGAGCAAATCTGCAAACATTCAAATTCGCAGATTCTCTCAAATTCATCCCAGAAATTTAATGTGCCTCAAAATATAAAAAAAATTTAGATTTGAGAGTCCTTAGTGGTTGATACCTTTTAATGGCTAACTGAAAAGATGGTAACAAGTTGCAAGCGAGACTACTCAGGTCTCTTCATCAGGCTGGTATAACGCAAAATCTGCAGAGTCACATATTTATACACAATAAGACACAGAAATAATGCAATAGATGAGACAGATGACGAAAAGCAGAGCTATTACTATGGGAGAGATAAACAGTTCTGGCTATAAATATTATAGCAGTTAATAGATAAGGAGTGTGAAAGTTTTATTGTCCTGTGACTTGGTTCAGAGTTGGGATAACCCCACAGGTGTGATGAGCACTTCCCTTAGTTGATGTAAAATTACATAAATCTTTATCTTGTCTGTGGTCATTATAAACGGACAGGTTTTACCTTTTTTCTGGTTGCAAAGAAAGGTACCTGTAGCTGGTGGAGGTGACAAGGAGCTTCTGACAATGATGCTTGCCTCAAATTTTACAAAGCAAATTGATTTGTGCCTTATTATGCTTCAGCGTAGGGCAAAAACACTCACCTGTCAATCACCTTTCCACTTGGTACTCATTGTTCCAGTCTGGTGTTTAGTCACAGTATATGTGTTCTTCACAGGTAATGTCTAGTTTTTGCCACATCCAGCATTGACTAGGCCTCACATTGTCATGACATGACAAGATGGTGAATATCTCATTTCATCTGAAGCCTGATCACTGGAGCTGCAACATTACTACATCTCAAGGCTTAGTGAGGTGCCAAAGACTGGACTGAACCTTTGTAGAAGATAGAAGACCTTCTATGATCGAAGACAGGACTAGAGCTGTCGAAGTGGGCCATGAGCTGCATGGAGAAGGCAAGGACCAGTGAGAGGCTAATATAATTATTCTAACCCCTTCCCTATCCTTTTTGAAATTTGTGCAAATTGTCTTTTTTTTTAATATGAGGCAAATTGGATTCGCCTGAAACTGATTTTTTCATCTCTAGTGTAAATCAATCATTTAACTTAGGAAAATGTGTCACTAGTAATGTTATATTATGTCACTATTAATATTATATTGTTGAATGTACAGAACTCTTAGTGAAAATAAATCACAAAGGAAGTCAGTGTAGACGGGTACATATTACCCTAATGATTCCTAATTAACAAAACAAAAGTTGTAGCATGAAAATTTCTACAATTTTGTTACTTGAAGTCAATATATCAGTTTGTGTATGCTAATCAATCTAAAAGAAGCAAAGGGGCTATCCCTTCAGTTAAGGCACATGTTTTTAATGATTTTGTAGATTTAAGTTTATTGGCTTCAATTCTTAGCTGTTAAAATGCCATAGATATACAAATACAGAAGCCCACAAGTATCAGAAGTGCATTTTTAGTCAATATTTACATTAAAGTTAGGTTCATTTATTAATAATTTCAAAAGAACATATTGGCTAATAAATTGGACTCTAGCTAAAATGAACGACGTAGTTGATGAGTCAGTGTGAAGATGCATGTGATTTTTTTTCTCTTACATGTTGTTGCTCAAATGTTAATGAACTCTAGCACAAAAATGGTTAATGTCACACAGAATATAATTTTTTTTTGTAAAATAGGCCAATAAAGAACACAGATACATTATTAAATAAGGAACAGAGATAAATATTAAAGTCTCAGTTTCCCTACTCAGGAGTAATAGACCGTTTTCCTTTTTTGTTATTTTGTATATACAAAAAAATATAATTAGCTTTTTGCAACACTTGAAAGCATGAGGCCCCATTCAGTAGTTGATTTTTTCTTGTACTCGTACTATTTTTTTTTTACAGATATGACACAATTGTATAATGGTTTTGGGCATATTTCCGTGTTAGATTTTTTTTCTTACACAGAAAGTGTGCATAAAAAAGTTGAAAAGTCTATCTTTGATCCAATTTGCAGATCAAATTTATCCAATCAAGTGAATGAGATAGACAAAAAATGGATAGCACTCTAGTGGCATTCTAGGTTCATCCAAGGTGCATCCTGCTGCTCCCACTTTTATGCTTGTTTTATGGAAGCAGCGTTGGAAATATCCATCAGGTTTTTTTACTACTGTATGAGAAAAGCTGTCAGTTAAGAAGAAAAAGTGAATGTAGCCTAACTTAATGGGAATTTGTCGCCAGTTTTTTCCACCTAATTTTAGTGCAGGATAATGTGGGGACAAAGACCCTGATTAAAGTGATGTGTCAGTTATTGGTCTGCTTTCTGCAGTTTCAATAAAATAACTCTTTTATAAGCAATAGATTATCATTGGAGGTCGAGTAAAGCCTGTTGGCTTGTAGTGCTCCATATTCATGAGCTCTGTGTATCTCAGTGCTCCCACAACTGATTGGCAGCTTTCTGCCTAGTGGTGTGGCCCAGGTTATATGGAACTCAGCATTTGGATATCAGGTAGATCTTCAGTAGATATAACAATGATTTTATAAAAACAAAAAAAACAGCAACACTCAGCCCAGTAAGTGATACATTGCATACCCGTGTCCATGTTAAAGAAATCTCAGCATGCACTGGTCTCTTCAATATTTCTTTTGAGAGCCACCTATTCAAATTTTCTGAACACAAAAATATGGCATCCCATATGGATCATTCATATTGCAACCGATTTTTACAGATGTTTTGCAATAGAGATGAGCGTTGTTCTACTCGAACTGTTCGCCAATCTCAAATTCGAGCTGTTTTGGGCGGTGTTCGAGCCGTTCGGCGAACACGAACAATTTGAGAAAAATTCGGCTGTTCGAGGTTATGTTCGATAACTGTTCGTGCACCAAAATCATAACTGGATTTTTTCTCAGTAATGATGAAAATTAATGTTAATACGCAGTTTGAGTGTACAGCGGGGTGGGGGGAGGGGCAGGGGATGGATCTCTGCAGGAACACTGAAGATCTCCATTTTTTTTTCTCTTTCCCGCATTTACAGTGGGGAGGTGCAATCTGTCAGCCTATCAGCAGCGCACACACGGAGCGAAGTGCTTTTTTTCACACAAGCAAGGGCATGTGTCATTGGCAGTGTATGTCACATGTCCTTGCCCTATAAGACCAAGTCATTTTCCCCGTCGCCACCATTTTCTCACTGCTGCAGCTGCGTGTTAGACGGCACCGCTGTTGCTGTGTGCGCTATACCTTGTTAATTTCAAGCCAATTGTCGCACAAATCTACAGATAGCTTGGGAGTAGGGAATAGTTGTGATTGCAGTCCTTTTAAGGACTAGGTTACAGCATTTCCTACGACTTTTATCAGGCAGGTCTGTGCTCTTTAATAGATAGATTGTGGGAGTAAAGACTAATTGTAATTGGAGTCCTTTTCAGGACTAGGTTACATCAGTTCCTATCAGTTTTTGCCAGGCAGGTCTGTGAAAGTGCTGTGCAAGTTTTTTTCACAGCATTTGGCTGAATCTAGCAAAGCTAATCCTTTTTGGCCTATTGCAGAGTGTGTTAGTCAGTGGAGTAGCCTATCTGTGTTGCAAGATATACCACCTGTGTATAGAATACCAATTTTTTTACTGCACCTAGTGAAGTAAAATCTTTTGGGCATAGCATCATTCTATTAGTCCATCTATACTGACCTCCATCAGGTTGCAAACTGAATATATTTTTTTCTGCATCTACCTCTGAAAAAACATTGGGCTTCTAGCTGTGTGTGGGACTTGTTCTATTAATCCATCTATACAGAACTCCATCAGGTTGCAAACTGAATATATTTTTTTCTGCATCTACCTCTGAAAAAATATTGGGCTTCTAGCTATGTGTGGGACTTGTTCTATTAATCCATCTATACAGACCTCCATCAGGTTGCAAACTGAATATATTTTTTTCTGCATCTACCTCTGAAAAAATATTTGGCCTTCTAGCAGTGTGTGGGACTTTCTCTATTAGTCCATCTATACTGACCTCCATCAGGTTGCAAATTAAAAATAATTTTTATCTGCATCTAGCTCTGAAAAAATATTTGGCCTTCTAGCAGTGTGTGGGACTTTCTCTATTAGTCCATCTATACTGACCTCCATCAGGTTGCAAATTGAATATAATTTTTTTCTGCATCTAACCCAGCCAATAGTTTTGGCCTAATACCACAGTTTGGCCACTCAGCTCTGCTCGGTTCCCATCCATTGTTTTTTTGTGCAAACAACTCCAGAGTTGTTAATTAGTTAACCACCAAAATGAGTGGAAAAAGGCCTGCTGCTGGTGGAAAGGGGAATAGGCGTGTTGGGAAGGGGAAAAAAGGTTGTGTCCGTGGGGTAGGTGTTAAAGCAACAGTAACATCTGCAGAAGAAAGACCATCTTCCAGCCAAACTAAAATGTCTACTTCTTTTAGCGGACAATGTGATAAGATCCCTTTCTTACGGCCACGCCAATCGCTACAAATTCCAGATGAGGCACAAAAACAGCAGGTGCTTCAACGGATATCAAGTGCTCCTTTAAGTGGGCTCTCCTCCACATCAACTTCAACATCACAAATACTCCAGTCCTCTAAGGTGTCACCCCAATCGCACTTGCTTCCTCACACCTCCCAAATCTCCAGCTGCCCGTCTGAGTATGAGGTAGAACAGATGGTTGAGTCTGCAGAGCTGTTTACTCATACTATAGCCTGGGAATCAGAGGTCGACTCCAGCGCTTCTGTGAATCCAGACGAGGAAATGATCTGCACTGATGCCCAGAATCTTTATGAGTCGGATCCAGGACCAGACGCCGAAGGTTCTGACCATAATGTAGACCCTCATTCCCAAACTGTAACTCCTGTTGGTGGAGACAATGAGGAAGACGATGATAAGACTCAAATACCTGATTGGAGCGACAACTTTAGTTTTTTGTCAAGGCAGGAACAGGTTGGCTCTGAGGACGACGGGTGTGATAACGCACAGGGTGATGATGATGAGGTTGGAGATCCCACTTACTGTCAACCCACAGTCAGCCAAGAGATGAGGTCAGCAGAGGAGGTGGAGGAAGATGCTAGTGACGACGAGGTCAGGTTGCGCCTTCCTGGACAGAGACGTAGTACTGGAAGCACGTCAACAACTGCATCCTCAAACACAACTCTGCCTCTCTCCACAAGTCGAGGTGGCTCTTCAGGTCGCATGGGTGCTAAGCCTTGCATAGCCTGTGCATTTTTTCAGATCGATAAAGATGACCCAACTCGTGTTATCTGTAACATTTGTCAGCAAAAGCTAAGTAGAGGCCAAAACATACATAGTTTGAGTACTTCATGCATGAACCGGCACATGGACATGAAGCATAAGTTGCAGTGGGAAGCTCAGTTTGCTTCAATGCGGCCTAGCCGGCCGGGCCAACCACCGTCTGCCATATCTTGTGCATCCGCGGCCTCTTCATCCTCTGTGACTGGGGGGACAGCAGTCACACCTGTTTTGGGGCGCAGACCTGCCACCTCTTTACCCGCAACAGCCAGCGTGATTGGCAGGTCATCATTTTCTTTGGAGGTGGTAACACCAGCTGGTGTTGAGCGCTGTCCGACATCGATAGCACCACCTTTGGATCAAGGCAACCTAACATGTCCGCCTGCATCTTCCTCACAGACCGGCAGTTTGCCGTGGACACCCTTATCAACCCCGTCTAAGCACAATAGCCAGCCCTCGGTCCCTCAGATGTGGACAAGTAAAAGACCATTTCCTCCTAGCCATGAGAAAGCTAAGAGGTTGAATTTCACCATCTGCAAGTTCTTGGCTACAGAAATGCTGCCTTTCCGCCTGGTGGACACAGAGGATTTTCGAGACCTTATGTCCGTCGCAGTGCCCCAGTACCAGATGCCCAGTCGGCACTACTTCTCAAAGAAAGGTGTGCCTGTGCTCCACCAGCATGTCGCACACAACATCACCGCTTCTTTTAGAAACTCTGTGTGTGACAGGGTGCATTTCACCACAGACACTTGGACGAGTAGGCATGGACAGGGGCGTTACATGTCGCTGACTGGGCACTGGGTAACTATGGTGACAGCAGGACAAGGGGCTGCTGTCCAAGTCTTGCCTTCCCCACGAGTTGTGCGTCAATCCTCTTTATGTCAAAGTTCCTCCACTGCTTCTGCCTCCTCAACCTCCTCTCGGTCTTCCACCTGCACCCAAAGCCTGTCTGGTCATGCCACAAGCTTTCTAACTGCGCAGAAGGGATCCTGCACACCTCCTTACTATGCTGGCAGTAGGGCTCAACGTCATCAGACGGTTTTTACATTGAAATGTCTGGGAAATGTGAGTCACACAGCTGAGGAGTTGTGGTCAGCTCTGGAGAACCAATTTCATGAATGGTTGTCTCCACTGGACCTGAAACCAGGGAAGGCCGTGTGCGACAATGCTGCAAACCTGGGTGCGGCCCTTCGCCGGGGCAATGTCACACATGTGCCTTGTATGGCTGACGTGTTGAACCTGGTTGTCCAGCAATTTTTAGCCCACTGTCCCAGACTAGATGGCCTTCTGCAGAGGGCACGGTCGCTGTGTGCTCACTTTCGCAGTTCGCATCCCGCAGCTCAGCGACTTACATCTCTACAGAAGTCGTTGGGCCTGCCACTTCACCGGCTAAAATGCGATGTGCCTACCCGGTGGAATTCAACTCTGCACATGTTGCAGCGACTGTGGCAGCACCGACAAGCCCTGGTGCAATACGTTCTGACGTATAGCCTGGGCCAACTAGATCCAGAGGTGGGGCAAATCACGCTGGAGGAGTGGTCTCAGATCAGGGACCTATGCACCCTTCTGCACAGTTTTGAAATGGCGACGAAGATGTTTAGTGCTGACGATGCCATAATCAGCATGACTATTCCGGTGATTTACATGCTGGAGCACATGTTAAACAGAATTCGGAGTCAGGTGGTGGCACAAGTGGAGGTGGAGCAAGTAGAGGAGGAGGAGTTGTATGCGGAAGGGCTAACATCTGCAAGGTCCAGACGGTCGGCAGCACCAAGGCGGCAGGCATGTGAGGGTGGGGGAGATGGTTTTACCAGGGCGCATGGTAGCAGCCAAACTAGTGAGGAAGGTGCAGGAGCCCAGGAAGAAGTGGAGGACGAACTGATGGAAGACTCATCAGATGAGGGAGACCTTGATCACATTTCTGTTGTGCGAGCTTGGGGGGAGAGGACAGAGGAAGGAAGCATGATTGTTACCTCGCCACCAACACAACAGGGACTTGGTGCTCCTGGATGCGCAACACACATGAGTGCCTTCTTGCTGCACTACCTGCAACATGACCCTCGAATTGTGAGAATTAGAAATAATCCTGACTACTGGGTTGCCACACTGTTAGATCCCCGGTACAAAAGTAAATTTGCAGAAATTATTCCTGCCATAGAAAGGGATGCACGCATGCAGGAGTATCAGCAGAGACTGTTGCAGAATCTTACATGTGCTTTTCCACAAAATACCAGTGGTGCACGTAGTGAATCTCACAGTTCCAACTTGCCAACCGTGGGACCGTCAAGTGTTCAGCACTCAAACCGTAACAGAACCACAGTATCTGCTGGTAACATCAATTTTGCGGAATCATTTCACCACTTTTTTAGCCCATCCTTTGCAAGGCCACAGGAGACAAGAAGTCTGACACATAGTCAACGCCTAGAGACGATGGTACAGGAGTATCTCCAAGTAAACATTGAAGCCACGACTGTGTCACTGGACCCTTGATCTTTTTGGGCTTCCAATCTGGATAAATGGCCGGAGCTAGCCACTTACGCTTTGGAGATCTTGTCATGCCCCGCAGCCAGCGTTCTGTCTGAACGTGTGTTCAGCGCTGCTGGTGGTGTGCTGACAGATAAGCGCACGCGGCTCTCCACTGATAATGTAGACAGACTCACGTTCATAAAGATGAACAAATCATGGATCCGAAACGACTTTTCTACCCCTGTGTCATCCTGGGGAGAGTAAAAGCTTGATGATTGGTTAAAATCACCCTACCAACCGTTTTAAGCTTTCAAATTACTAATCATGTTTATCTGTATCTTGGCTGGAAAATAATTTGGGCTTTGTAGTAGTGTGCAGCACTGATTCTATTAGGCCATCTATAATAAGCTCCACCAGATTTAAAATTACTAATCATGTTTATCTGTATCTTGACTGGAAAATAATTTGGGCTTTGTAGCAGTGTGCAGCACTGATCCTATTAGGCCATCTATACTAAAGCTTCACCAGATTTAAAATTAATAATAATTTTTTGCTGCATCTAGCCCGGAAAATAATTTTGGGGCTCCGAGATGCGCAAGACACATAAGTGCCTTCTTGCTGCACTACCTGCAGCATGACCCTCATATTGTCAGAATTCGAAGTAATCATGACTACTGGGTTGCCACACTCTTAGATCCCCCAAACTTTTCGATCAACCTTTTCATTTTAATAAAGACCAAAAAAATGGTCATTTTTGAAATTATAAGCATTAGCAGGTTGTTAGAAACTGAAATCAAACAGTTTTCAACTCAAAACTTTATTCTAGGTGATGTTACATTTTCACATAGGACCCCTTGTTCGAAAGGAGCTTCTGAACTCTCTCGTCCATTGAATTTGTCAGGTTTTGGATGGTTTCTGCTTCAATTGTTTTGCATGAGGACAGAATACCCTCCCAGAGCTGTTGCTTAGATGTGAACTGCCTCCCGCCTTCATAGACACTCCTTTTAATGATGCTCCAAAGGTTCTGAATGGGGTAGAGGTCAGGGGAGCATGGGGGTCACACCATAACTTTGTCCCCTTTTATGCCCATATCAGCCAGAGATGCAGATGTTTTATGTGCAGCATGAGATGGTGCATTATCATGCAGAAAAATGATCTTGCTGTGAAATACACGGTTCTTCTTCTTGAACCATGGCAGGAAGTGCTGCTTGAGAAAATCCATATACATTATGGAGTTCATCTTTAGCGCCTTCAGGGATCCTAAAGGGGCCGACAATCTCTCTCCCCATGGTTCCAGCCCAAAACATTACTCCACCTCCTCCTTGTTGGCGCTGTAGCCGTGTTTGCGTGGGGTGTCCATCAACCAGCCATCCTCCACTCCATCCATCTGGACCATCGAGCGCTGCACGGCACTCATCCGTGAACAAAACAGTTTTGAAATCAGTCTTCATGTAATGTTTGGCCCACTGGAGCCGTTTCTGCTTGTGTGAAGTGGATAGAGGAGGTCGACAGGATGGCGTATGCACAGCTGCAAACCTCTGAAGGACCCTGCATCTTGTTGTTCGGGGGACGTTGGAGGCACAAGCAGCTTCAAAAACTTGTCTGCTGCTATGACAAGGCTTTTTTGCCGCTGCTCTTTCAACCTGACGTAATTGCCTGTAGGAAAGAGTCCTCAATTTGCCCTTATCAGCACGCACACGTGTGTACTTTGAATCAGCTACATACTTCTTGATTGCCAAGACACTTCATCCTGATCATCGCACAATGTTGATTGTAGTCATGCCTTGACCTAAACACTCCACAATTTGTTGCTTCTCAGCAGCCGACACATCCTTTTTCTTTCCCATTTTGGCAGAAAATGTAGGCTGCTTAATAATGTGAGACAGCCTTCTTAAGTAGTCTTGCCTTTCATTGGACACACCTGCCAAACTAATTAGCACAGGTGTCTGCAATTGCTTACAGTGATATAAAGAGCCCTGACACACATCACCATCAATGAGTTTAACTGACAAACAAACAAATTCTTCCCTTATCACTCCTAAACACTTTTTGCATAATAATTTGGAACACAGTGTACATGTGCTTTTCCACAAAACACCAGTGGTTCACGTAGTGAATCTTACAGTTCTAACTTGCCAACCGTGGTCTGTATGGAGTTGTTCAATAAAGGGCCCAAAATTAAGATAACATAGATGGGAGAGGTCTCTATGAATAGGAATTCCTAAGTATTTGATACCCTGTGAGGGCCAGGCAAAGGGAAAGTTGGACTGGATGGAATACTATATGGATTTGGGGAGGGAGACATCGAGGGCCTCAGACTTCACTGCATTGATTTTAAAATTTGATCATGTAACAAAGTGATCTATTTCAGCCATAACAGCATGGATGGATATATGTGATTGAGTGATATATACTAGGACATCATCAGCAAATAGAGAGCACTTGTACTCGGTGCCTCCCACCTCAATCCACCTAATATTGGGGTTATGGCGAATTGATGAGAGCAGGTGCTCCATCACTAGGATGTATAAGAGAGGGGACAGAGAACATCCCTGCCTTGTCCCATTGGTGATTGTGAAAGGTGATGAAAATGTTCTGACGCGCCCCCTGGGCCTTGGGACACACGGAGCCGGACACTATTTGGTGGATGCTGGTGGTTGTAGTCTCCGTGGCGGCAACCCGGTTCCGTGGCTCAGAGCGGTCAAACCAGTGGCGGAACTATTTATGTGGTTTTGATGTTTAAATGTCTGACTACGCCACCCGTGGATTGCTGTCAGAGTGAACCGCCGCTCCAGGGCAGACCGCTGAGGCTGGTGTTGTGGGTGCAGCAGAGCGTAGCATAACTCCCCACGGGAGGAGTATAGCCTCAGGGCAGTGTATGCGGCGGATGGGGGTGATGGTGCAGGGCAGCAGCAGTAATGACACGGAGTCAGTGATGCAGTCCAGGGCCTTTACTCACAGTTCTTATTATCCAGACCACGTCTGCAGGTAACGGCTGCCCACGTCGTACTGTGCTCACCAGGTGAGGGGCTCAGACAACTCCCAGATAACTTTGGAGTGCTTCACAGGACCCCCTATGTGTGTCCTTTGTCTGGCCTTTCTTACCAACCCTTCTGTCCGGCTGCCTCGGGCCTCCTCTTGGTAAACTTGGCTCCAGTTTCCCTGACCCTATGTGGTGCCTTCCTAGCGGGTGTAGCGAGGGGCTGCGCCACATAAAATGTCACAGCCTCCTGTTTCTAGCTGAGGGTCATTTCCTGCCTCCACTAGTTTCGGGGACCGGTCTCCCCCTTTGGCCTGACCCTTCCACGCAGGTGGATTCGGGCGTGCGGTGACGACTCGCCCGTCCGCACCCCTGAGATCCCTTCGTTCCTCGTTCCTGGAGCCTTCTCCGCTCCTCTTCCTTCCTTCTCCCTCTTCCAGGCCTGGGCCTCTGGTACTAGGCCCGCCTCCGGAGCAGAGCTCATGCAGAGCCCCTGCTCCCTGCCACTTCTGCTCAGACTTCTCTGCACTGAACTAAGATGGTGCCCACCTTTTATACTCCCTTCTCAATGCACCCAGGAACTGCTTCCTCCCTGCTCCTGCACTACAGGGTTCCCCTTCCTCAGTGTTCCCTCTCCCCACTCCAGCCAGGGACAGGGACTGTCGTGCCCATCTCAGGGGCATATTGGTCGCCCTGCCCCACGGCAATGTGGTGTAATGCATGCAGGTGTCGGGTCCTGATCCACACTACATCCTTACCTGAGAGTGAGATATCACACCTCTGGGTGAGGTGCAATACCTCTGTAGCAACCGAGCCCTCAGGGTGCTACAGTTCCATTTATCTTCAGCCTAGGTGACGTATTGCGATACAGGGCCGTGATTTTGGCTATAAAAGGGTCCCCTAGACCCCTACCCCAAGCTTTTTAAGAGAATCATATATGGCGTGCCAGGAGACTCTATGGAATGCTTTCTCAGCATCCAACGAGAGTATCTAATTACAAATTTTTAACTGCATCTAGCCCAGGAAATACTTTGTGCCTAGTAGCAGGGTCTGCTAGTCAGCGGATTATCCCGGCTGTTAAGCAAGCTACACCACCTGTAGTTTGGACACTTCATTTTTTCAAAGGAAATGCTTCGGGACCACGGGATACTCAGTGAAGAGCATCAGGAGGTACCCCAAGGCATAGGGGCTCGGACTGGCAGTAGGATGCCTTGCGGTGGACAGCCGAGCTCGATCCTTATAAAAGCTTTTAACTGCAGCAGCTTTAGTGGACGCTACTGGAGCTGGAATTACGCGGCTGCTGGCATGAGACTTGCCCTCCAATAGATCCTTGTAAATGGATTTAAAGTGCATTTATTCAAATTAGAGAGACAATTTAAATTAAAAAGCTTAGAGCTGCCTCCACCACAGGGGGGCTCGCTCGACCCACCAGCGGACAGGCACCAGTATTGGGAGAGGGGGGCTGGCCGTCAGGGTTCACCGCGGCTCTGGCACAAACCCGGCGACACGGAGGTGGCACCGGCAGGAGCGGACTGAACGTGTCGGCTTCTCACTTTTTGGATTTTAGAAGGGCATGACATGCCTATATCTGTGTCTCCCCCTCCTTTTACTCCTCCACCTCTTTTCTTTTCGCATGACTATATGTACTTGTCACTTTTCCATGTGTTAGTTGTGTCTTCTGAGCAGTTTGTCAGCTTTTGGACACCTTTGAAGGTGTTTTCTATGTGTTTCTATGTGTTTTTGTTTGCCTGCCATTGGTTTTAATGGTGTTCGAAGGTGTTCGACGAACAGTTCGACGAACAGTTCGGCGAACACACGGGTGTTCGACGAACCGAACCGAACTCGAACACTACGGGGGTGGCTCAACACTACTTTGCAATTCTAAACATATTAAACTGCGTTTGGATTTGCAATTTTTTTTTTATGTTGATTAAAATGCCTTATGCCATATACAGTTGGAATATAGAGGACAAGACGAATGAAAATCGTCTGTTTTTTCAGCATGAACATAGCATGATTTTCATACGCTTACCTGAACCCAGCCTTTGTGCATGTATGCGTAACGTCTTTTAGAAGCCTGCATATCCACATCATTTTTGGTATAAGAAGACACTTCGTGAAAACGCCAGCAATACTTTTCCTGAACCGGCTTCTCTGATTTTTTTCATGTCATTTTTCATGCTGGATTTTAATGTTTTTGATTTAATAGAAATGAGAGAGGCCACTTCCAAGCAAAAATTTTTTTAACTTATTTTAGGCTTTTGAAGCTCAAAGCTGTTAAAAGAAGATACAAAATATGGCACGTATGCACAGTAGGTCATCTTGACATTGCTGTGCATATGTTCATTCTTCTTGATGTTTTTTTTCTTTTTCATGCAGGATCCTGGCAAAATCTACGTGAAAAAGTCATCATGCGCACATACAGTACAGACCAAAAGTTTGGACCCATCTTCTTATTTAAAGATTTTTCTGTATTTTCTTAACTATAAAAATGGTACATTCACACTGAAGGCATCAAAACTATGAATTAACACATATGGAATTATATACTTAACAAAAAAGTGTGAAACAACTGAAAATATGTCTTATATTCTAGATTCTTCAAAGTAGCCACCTATTGCTTTGATGACTGGCTTGCACACTCTTGGCATTCTCTTGATGAGCTTCAAGAGGTAGGCACCGGAAATGGTCTTCCAACAATCTTGAAGGAGTTCCCAGAGATGCTTAGCACTTGTTGGCCCTTTTGCCTTCACTCTGCGGTCCAGCTCACCCCAAACCATCTTGATTGGGTTCAGGTCTGGTGACTGTGGAAGCCAGGACATCTGGCGTAGCACCCCATCACTCTCCTTCTTGGTCAAATAGACTTTATACAGCCTGGAGGTGTGTTTGGGGTCATTGTCCTGTTGAAAAATAAACGATAGTCCCACTAAACGCAAACCGGATGGAATAGCATGCCGCTGCAATATGCTGTGGTAGCCATGCTGGTTCAGTATGCCTTCAATTTTGAATAAATCCCCAACAGTGTCACCAGAAAAGCACCCCCACACCATCACACCTCCTCCTCTCTGCTTCACGGTGGGAACCAGGCATGTAGAGTCCATTAGTTCACCTTTTCTGCGTCGCTTAAAGACACGGTGGTTGGAACCAAAGATCACAAATTTGGACTCATCAGACCAAAGCACAGATTTCCACTGGTCTAATGTCCATTCATTGTGTTCTTTAGCCCAAAAAAGTCTCTTCTGCTTGTTGCCTGTCCTTAGCTGTGGTTTACTAGCAGCTATTTTACCATGAAGGCCTGCTGCACAAAGTCTCCTCTTAACAGTTGTTGAAGAGATGTGTCTTCTGCTAGAACTCTGTGTGGCATTGACCTGGTCTCTAATCTGAACTGCTGTTGACCTGCGATTTCTGAGGCTGGTGACTTGGATAAACTTATCCTCAGAAGCTGAGGTGACTCTTGGTCTTCCTTTCCTGGGGTGGTCCTCATGTGAGCCAGTTCCTTTGTAGCGCCTGATGGTTTTTGCAACTGCACTTGGGGACACTTTCAAAGTTTTCCCAATTTTTCGGACTGACTGACCTTCATTTCTTAAAGTAATGATGGCCACTCGTTTTTCTTTACTTAGCTGCTTTTTTCTTGCCGTAATACAAATTCTAACAGTCTATTCAGTAGGACTATCAGCTGTGTATCCACCATGCCTTCAGTGTGAATGTACAATTTTCATAGTCATGAAAATACAGAAAAATCTTTAAGTGAGAAGGTGCGTCCAAACTTTTGGTCTGTACTGTACCTCAGCTGAAATTGTGGTCTGCAGCATCTGACCTAAATTTTGTAGCTCAGTTCACTCGAGCAGTAGATTCTCTGTGTCCTGGTTTGATGTAAAAATTGTGTTTTTCCCCTTTGGGCCACATTCAGACATCTGTTATTCACATCTGTATGCTGTCCATTTTATAAATAGACTGCACACGGACACATGACGTTTCACTGATACATGCACGTACATTTTGAAAAGAAAAGGTGTGTTCAATGGATATGATTCAGAGCATGTCCTATTCTCATCCGTTGTGCAGATCAGGCATAGTCATTAAAGTCTATGGTGATTCATTAAACAAAAATGATAAACTGAAGGCGTACTTTTTACTTTAGTGTTCCATCTGTCTTTTATGTTTTTAACTGATACATTTTTAAGAGTCAATAGATAAAATGGATTATAAAATGGAGGTATAACGGATGACACAAGATAGACAAAGGTTTATTTTACACAGATATAAGAGTAGAAATGGATGTATGCATGTAGCTGTACTTGCTAGGCCTCTTTAACACATCAATGTTTCTCTTATGCATTCTATCCTTGTTTTTTTTTAGGATAAAGGATGTACACATTATAGTCGATATGTCCTATTTTGTTGCAAAAGAAATGGACACATGATTTTGATTCGATTTGCTAATCTAAATAACCCATTCAAATCAATGGCTTTGTGAAAGAAATAACAGCAATGTGTCACCCAAGTGTTAACAATTTTCAAAATTTATTGTATAGGAGAAGCTTAAAAATTTTATTTTTGCATAGCAGAAAAACGGATTCCACAGTGATAGTGAAACAGACACACAGACCAAAAACCGGATGAAAGAAATGAATGAAAATGAATCTATTTTTCCGACTTGGGTTGACTTTAGACTTTAATACCAAACTCCACCTTTATTTTCTAACCATTATTCTGTCTTACAAATCTATGCTACATTTCTGGATTCCTATTAACTTTTACTATTGGGGACTATTTATTGAAGTGAAAACTGGATATTCACCTAGAGAAATACATTTATTTATGTGGTGTTTAGCATCTTGGCATTATGGAAAGTTTTGTCCTTTATGCCAGTTCATTTTTATTTCATTTTTCTACTGTTGAGCTTCAGGAGCTATAGTTTTTTTTTTCTTTGGCGACACAGTAATTTGGGGGGGCTTGTTTTTTTCAGAATTAGTTGTATTTCTCACTTGCATCAAATTGTAATTCATAACACTTATTAACAAACATTTATTAACTCTTTATTGAAAGAAATATAAGCAAGGCAGCAATTGAAAGTTTTTTTGCATTTTTAATTTCACTTTCTTCACCATACTGCATAATTATAGTATTAATTTCATTTTGTTGGTGAGTAGTCATATGGTGATAGCAATTTTTTATAGTTTTATTTATTGTATATTACTTTTGTACAATTAATACACTTTTTGAGGAAAAAAATAGTTTTATAGTCCCTATATTTTGAGAGCTATAAGTTTCAAAATTTTCTGACATCAGAACTGTATGAAGGCTTATTTTTTTTGCAAAATTAGCTGTAGTTGTCATTGGTGTCATTTTGTTGTACATGTGAATTTTCATCACTTTTTAACTATTTCAATGACAAAATATAAAAAAACAGCATTTCTATTTTTTTTTAATTACAGTTCAGTCTAATTTAAATATTATTTCTAGTCTGTAGTTGAATATGATCATAATAATGCCAAATATATATAGGTTTTTCTCATGTTTTACTATTTTTGCATGAAAAGAACTTTAAAAAAAAACTTTTTTTGGTCACCTTATTCTGTCAACCATAACACATTTATTTTTCTACAGATGGAGCTGTTTCATGGCTAGTTTTTTATGGCATAAGCTGTAGTTTTACTGATAACACTTTCCAGCACATAGTACTTTTTGATCATTGTTTTTTTTTATTTATTTTTGGAATAGGCATGAACAAAAACATTACATCTGAAATTGTCTTTAAACTTCATGTTATACAGAGTTAACCATGCAGTATAATTGATGTGCTAATATTATTCTATGGGTCACACAATCTATAACTCTTCTTATGTGTTACTACTTTTTCACAAGAAAAAGCACTTTTTTTGTGTCGTCATACTGTAAGAGATCTATCTTTTTCAATTTTCTATTTATAAAATTGTATTTAAACTTGGTTCTTGCATGGCGAGCTGTAGTTTTATTGGTACCAAGTTAGAATACATATAACTTGGTACCATATGACTTGGTACTTTTTATTTTATTTTTTTTTGAGGCAAGAAAATGGCAATTATGGCATAGCTTTTCCTTTTATGATTTTAACTGCTTGTGTTATAAAGAGTATGCTCAGCATTGCTCACCTTTGCCTGTTTTAATAATGCTTCTCCAGTAATACTCCCAGTCTTTCCAGATAAGCTGCAAGAGTGATGTCATGACCACAATGCATGTGACTGTGGGCTCAGCAACTTGTGCTATCTACACCAGCAGAGCTGTTGAGCCTAGTGATTGGTTACAATGATCTCGCTTGCTGTGGTAGTGATATTGATGCGGACTACAAACATTGGCAAAGATACATGCTTGGTACAGGGGAAAGTGAGTAATACTGAGTTTATTTTTTTAACAAGTGCAAACCAGTAGTCATTAAATAATTCTGACTAGAAAATAGGGTAAAGATACAATAATTTATTGGCGAATGGACCCCTGTCTAAAATACCATCCTGACAAAGTCTTTCTTCTAGCTTTTTAGCATAGATGACCTGTTAATAGTTGTCTTTAGAAAGTCATGGAGTGAAGTGTAACTTATGCACTAACCCCTTAAGGACAGGAGCATTTTCCCTTTTTGCGTTTTCGTTTTTTGCTCCGCTTGTTCCCAGAGCCATAGCGTTTTTATTTTTTGGTCAATATGGCAATGTAGGGCTTCTTTTTTGCGGAGCGAGTTGTACTTTTCAACGCCATTACTAGTTTTACTATATCGTGTATGGGAAAACGGAAAAAAAATTCCAAGTGCCGTGAAATTGCAAAAAAAGTGCAATACCACAGATGTTTTTTTTTTTTTTTTACCACATTCACTGAATGCTAAAACTGACCTACCATTATTATTCTCCAGGTCATTACGAGTTCGTAGACACCAAACATGTAAAGGTTCTTTCTTATTTAAGTGGTGAAAAAAAATTGCAAAATTTGGTAAAAATTTTTTTTTAAAAAAAATGGTGCCATTTTTCGAGACCCGCAGCGTCTCCAATTTTTGGGATCTGGGGCCAGATGAGGGCTTATTTTTTGCGCACCAAGCTGAAGTTTTCATTTATGCTATTTTGGGGTAGATGCGATGTTGTGGTCGCCCGTTATTGCATTTTATTTCAATCTTGCAGCGACCAAAAAACGTAATTCTGGCGTTTAGAATTTTTTTCTCGTTACGCCGTTTACCGATCGGATAATTCTTTTTTTATATTCATAGATCGGGCGATTCTCAACGCGGCGATACCAAATATGTGTATGTGAATTTTTTTTATTATAATTTTATTTTGTATGTGGCGAAAGGGGGGTGATTTAAACTTTTATATTTTTTTATTTTTTTTTTATATTTTTAAAACATTTTTTATTCACTTTTTGCTTGCTTCTATAGTCTCCATAGGAGACTAGAAGCATCACTCATTTGATCGGCTCTGCTGTATACAGGGGACGAGCAGATCCCCTGCATGCAGCAGAAATGGTCCTGTGCTATGAGCGCCAACCACTAGGTGGCGATCATAGCAACCAGCTCATGACAACCACTGGTGTCTGCTGCAGAACCAGGGTTGTCATGACCACCCATTGGCGACCCGAGATCATGTGACGGGGTCGCCGATAGGCGGGGTAAGTAACGCGCTTCCCGGAAACGCGAGTTAAATGCCGCTGTCGGAGATTGACAGCGGCATTTGACATGTTAACAGCCACGGGTGGATCGCGATTCCACCCGTGGCTGTTGTGGGCACATGTCAGATGTAAGAATCAGCTGACATGTGCTCGGTTAAGTGCAGGCTCAGCGCCGGAGCCCTCACTCAACCGGGGGTGATGGCCCTATGTCGTAAAGGGGTTAAAGGTTGAACTGCAAGAATTTAAAGCTAATGTAAAAGAACACATAAAAATGTTCTTTATTTATCTCATTATTTACTTTACAACTATATATGTACAGCATATAAATATGCCTATCTACTGTTAAATAAATACATCAATCAACAAATATCAGGGACACACAAAACTGACTAACAATGTTGACCTATTTCAGTTAACAAGTTATTTTTATGATGTCATATTTGTCTATTTTACAATGAGATTTGCAGTTCATCTTTTCACTTGGTAAAGAGAACACCTAATGGTCTCCATATAAATGTAAAATAGAAGTGCTACTTGTTTGTCTTATGCATGTTCAGGACTTCATTACAGGATGAATTACATAACAGTATTTCTCAAACAACTATATTTGCTTAACTTGAACTTTATGCTATCAGTTTATGTATATATATATATATATATATAAATATATATATATACTAGATGGTGGCCCGATTTTAACGCATCGGGTATTCTAGAATATGTATGTAGTTTATTCTGTCATCCTCACGGGCGTATTTTCGCTTACGACCCATTGGAAGACAGGAAGCGTATATCGTGATAGCGTACCGTAAAGAAGTATCTGTTTAGCGCGCTGTGACTGACAGAACGTGTTCAGTAAACATAAGTGAACTATGTGGTACTGTGACTGACAGAACTTGCTCAGTAAACGTGACTGAACTACATCACACTGTGACTGACAGAACTTGTTCAGTAAACGTGAGTGAACTACGTCACACTGTGAGTGGGGGTTAAATTCCGCGCCAATATCTTTGATTAGTCGTGGCCAGCCGGGTGCGACCAATCAGCGAAGCGGGGTTTAAAGGGGTTGTCCACTACTTTAAATTAACCCCCAAATGTATCCCCACAGGGCACCTAATGAATTTCATAAATACTTCATGTTGCCAATACTGCCTGTGCGTGGCGCTATCGCTGACCGCGCACAGGCAGCATGTGACCCCCGGCCACTTATGTCATGACTATTTGCGGCCAGGGGTCTGCTGCTCCGAGTTCCACGGTGAGTGACAGGTTGTGGGTGGGGCTATCCCCCATCGCGTCACACCCGGCATCCACCACGCGCCCATTCATTAAGAGAGCACGCGGTGGATGCCGGGTGTGACGCAACCCATCACTCACCGTGGAACGCGGAATGAGGTATTTACAAAATTCATTAGGGGCCCTGGGGGAATACATTGGGGGTTAATTTAAAGTAGCGGCGCCAATTGGTTGTGGCCGGCTGGGCGCGACCAATCAGCGAAGTGTGGTTCAAATCCCGCGCCAATTTGCGGCCAGACTGCGCCTGTCGCTGATTGGTCACGAGCGGCTGACGCGACCAATCAACGTCGCGAGATTTCCGTTACAGACAAACAGACAGAATTAGACGATTAGATATATAGATATATATATATGTATATATATATATATATATATATATATATATGCACACATAGTGACAGTAAAAATGTGGACACCCCAGTTAATGCAATGGTTTAAATCACTCTTATTTTAATATTTACATTGTAGTTTCATAGATTCAGACTGAAGGCTGCAAGACCATAATGGAACACATATAGAAGCAAGAGTAAACACGTGTGAACAAAACCTTACGTTCCTCAAAATACTTCCCTTTAAGTTTGATGACAGCTTCACACCCCCTTATTGTTCTCTCAGATAGCTTTATAAGATAGTCACCTCGAATGTATTTCAATGAAAAGGTATATAACATGTCGAAGTATCATTTGTGAAATCAACGGCCATTAATTTTTTTCTGACCATCAAGTATGTTTTGCAAATACAGTGTTTTGTACACATCTTTATACTGTGTTTATCCCAATTTCACAACTATTCTAAGCCAGAATGTTGCAAAAAAACACTCAACCAAGTAAAGAGAAACAACATGAATCTGGAAAATTGCTGGAAACTGAAAGTAACTTCAAGTGCAGTCATGAAAAAGTATGACCAAGCACTGCCTCAGCTGCAGAGGATAGCTTACCAGCCTCATAAAACACAAATTGAAAGCACCTGAGATAATAGTCCTCATAAATGATGCACAGACATCAAGTAGCAGACACATCTCAATATCAAATTCCTGCGAAAAGCAAGCCTTTATGGTCGACTCCACCACTAAGGACCACAAAAAAAAAAAACTAGTTAAGGGCAAGCAACACATGTAATGAACATTGGATTAGTGGAAATCTGTGCTGTGAGATGCAGAAAACAGCAAAAATGTGAGCAGATGGTTTGTGTGGGGGTCCTTTACTGGTGACATTGGTGATGATTTATTCCAAATTAAATTATTGCTCTCAGTGGGAAAAACAAGATAATCTTGTAGCTATAATACCTTTTAATGGCTAACAAAAATAAAATAAATGATGTTATAAGGCTGAGTTCACACGATGCGTTTTTCATGCGTTTCCGCAGCGTTTTTGCAGTTGCGTAAACGCCGCGGAAATGCATTAAAAACGCATGGTAGAAGGGCAGCAATGTTCCCCAATTGAAATCCGCATGTGCTGTGCCCATGATGCGGATTTTTCCACAGCGTAAACGCTGCAGTCAAAAATCCGCAGCATGTCGTTTAATTTTGCGGAAACGCTGCTCTTTTGCCGCCATTGACTTGCATTAGACCGCATGGAATCTGCATCACTGTATATGTTGATGCACTTTTCATGCGGTCTAATGTGCGGATGGTACCCGGGTGTGGATGAGAGGACTCTCATCCAGACCCAGGTACCATTAAAAAAAAAAAGAATAAAATAAAAAATATATATATTCTCACCTTCTGACGGCCCACGCAGCGCTCCTGCTTGGTTCCCGGCACTTCGGGGTTGAATGAAGAAGGACCTTCGCTGACGTCAGAGTCATGTGACGGGTCACGTGACGCTGACGTCGGAAGGTCCTAAAGTCTTCACTGCCGGCAGCCGGGACCGAGCGAAGCAGCACACCGGGGGCCATCAGAGGGTAAAGCATATATTTATTTTTTATTTTTTGACATTCACACACTATATAAATCCATGCCGGTTGCATGGATTTATATAGTGTAAAGTTGACAAGCACTTTCCAAGTGATGCTAAAATCGCTTGGGAAGCGCTTGTCAACCCGCATGCGGAAATGAAAGTGAAGAACGCTTCATTTCTGGATGTCCCTGGCAGGAAACCGCATGTACAATCCGCATGCGTTTTTTCCTGCCAGAGAGATGCAGAAACGCTCAGGAAAAAATCCTGAGCATTTCTGCATCGTGTGCACATACCCTAAGGCAAGCTTTCAGGACAACTTAGGTTTCTTCCTTAGGCATGGTACCCTCAGTTGTAGATTTTCATAGTATAGTCTCCTCCTAATTCTTCTGATATTTTTGGGGACTTATTTTGTTCGGTATATTCTCCCAGTATTTTATAGATTTATGTAAATGTTGCTGAGCAAACTTTAAACGCACTTGAACATGCTTTTTTGTTCAGCAATGGAGTCTTGCATTTTGAGCATGCATACAGTCCATGGAGGTTGAGTGGATTACTTTTAATTTTCGTTGAAATAATTGTATCTGCTGATTCCAGGTCTTTCTATAGCTTTCCACAGGTGTTCCTTGGCTCTTGGACAACTCTTCTAATAATTGTTTTCACTCCTCTGTCTGAAATCTTGTGGGGAGAACCTGGTCATTGCTGGTTTATGGTGAAATGATGTTATTCACTTAAAAATTGTTCTGTAGCGAATGGAATCAGTATGTATTCCTACAATAAGGTTGCAAAGGTCTTGAGACAGCTCACTGATTTTATCTATCATGAGATGTTTCTTGTGTGGCACCTTGGTAAAGAGACACCTTTTTCTAGGCCATCAGTTGAACCAGCTGATATTATTTTTCACTAAGTGGCAGGATTGCTTTTTAATTTGTTATATATTTCAGCTGGTGTCATGATTTTCCATGGCTTTTAGCACCTCTCTTTCTTCATGTGTTCAATACTTTTTCCCTGTGTCATTTCTCATTATTACATATAACTTAATTTATGGACATCTATGGCTTGATTTCTTTGCCTGTGTGGATTGTATGGGTTATTACCAACATCTAGTGAGAAATCGCTTAGGCACAATGAGATTAAATGCAGTGACAGAGACACCAAAGTTCATTAATAATACATCTTCTCCAGTTTTTTTCTATTGATGTATAACTAGATATAAGCTTCCATGACACCTTCTGCTTCTAGACAGTTTTTTCGCAACTAAAGTGCAAACACTGTACACCATTCTAGAACCCAGTAATGAATCAACCCACCACCTAAGCTGAATGATAGCTGCAGAGAAAACCAGCCCAGGAAGGTAAGAACAAGCTCGGTACCCAAACCTTTCATTCTATAAAAATCCAGGCCCAAAAATAGTAGTTACCAAAACCCTTTGCAAAATATACTTTGGAGAAAATCTTGACATATAACATTCTATGACTATTTGTCCTGTACTAACACACATAAATGCATATACATATAGTCATGTCTCTTAAGCAACTCAAAGCTATACAGTCTCTTTACAGTTTGTTTACTCCATGTTTTCTGGCAGGGTGGACTCTCCTTCTTGAGTGACAGTTCTGGTGAATAGAGGTGAAGCATTAGCAGAACTATAATGCTCAGCAAAAGTTCTGCTGTAACACATTCAGCTGTCAGTAGTTTGTTCTGAGTTTACACTGCTATCACTTTAATTTTATATACAGAAAACTGGAAATTTGAACAAGCATACTTCTCTGGACAGCAAGAGTTATGATTGGGAGTCCGTCTTTGAAAGCTGCAAGCTTGTGATTTTGCAAGATTTAAAATAACAGCTCTTCAGAAGCTGAGAGGAAAGGGGCGTGCTATGAGCAGTTTGCTGCTGTATAAAAATCTATGGGCTGGATAGAAGTGGCTGGTATATTTAGGGTTAACTTCACTTCTGGAATGTAACGAGGCCAGGGTTTGGGCAGGCACTAGTGGCTGAACTTCAGGGAAACAAGCTGAACACAGTGAAAGATAAAAACTATCATTGCTGGATAATAAAAACAGATATAAAAAGCAAGTCAGTAGCAAACTTGCTTATTTTCATGCTGGCTAATTAAAGGAATTTAATAAATTGAGAATACCTCTTTAACATTTCTGTACATGTTTTGGTCTATCAAACAGTCATCCTGCATTTTTTGTGGCTATTGTAAATTTACAATTTATTTAGCATCATCTCCTATGTTTCTTTGCTGAAGTAGTAACACATTCTGCCTAGATCTTTGGGCTTGTTCAGGCAAGCATATTATATGCACATGTGCTGTCCATGTTAACCCCTTTACCCCCAAAGGTGGTTTGCACATTAATGACCAGGCCAATTTTTACAATTTTGACCTCTATCACTTTATGAGGTAATAACTCTGGAACATTTCAACGGATCCCACTGATTCTGAGAATGTTTTTTTCATGACATATTGTACTTCATGATGGTGATAAAATTTCTTTGATATGATTTGCGTTACTTTGTTAAAAAATCAGAAATTTGGTGAAAATTTAGAAAATTTAGCAATTTTCAAATTTTGAATTTTCATATCCTTAAATCAGAGAGATATGTCACACAAAATAGTTAATAAATAGCATTTCCCACATGTCTACTTTACATCAGCTCAATTTGGGAGCCAAATTTTTTTTTTGTTAGGAAGTTATAAGGGTTAAAATTTGACCAGCGATTTCTCATTTTTCCAACAAAATTTACAAAACCATTTTTTTAGGGACCACATCAAATTTGAAGAGACTTTGAGGGGCCTTTATAACAGAAAATACCCAAAAGTGACACCATTCTAAAAACTGCACCTTTCAAAGTGCTCAATATTATATTCAAGAAGTTTATTAACCCTTCAGGTGCTTCACAGGAATTTTTGGAATGTGGAAGAAAACAATGAACATTTAACTTTTTTCCACAAAAATGTTACCTTAGACCTAATTTTTTTTTATTTTTGCAACAGGAAAAAAAATGACCAAAAAATGTGTTGTGAAATTTCTCCTGAGCACGCCGATACCCAATAGGTGGGGGAAAACCACTGTTTGGGCACACAGCAGGGCTCGGAAGCAATGGAGAGCCATTTGACATTTTGAATGTAAAATTTGCTTGAATAATTTGCGGACGCCATATCACGTTTGGAGAGCCCCTGATGTGCCTAAACAGTGGAAACCCCCCACAAGTGACACCATTTTGGAAACTAGACCCCTCAGGGAACTTATCTATATGTGTGGTGAACACCGTGAACCCACAGATGCTTCACAGAAGTTTATAACATTGAGCCATAAAAATAAAGTTTTAACATTTTTCCCACTAAAATGTTTTTCAGTCCCCAATTTTGCATTTTCGTAAGTGTAACAGGAGAAATTGCACCATACTATTTGTTGTGCAATTTATCATGAGTAAACTGATACCCCATATGTGGGGGAAAGCCACTGTTGGGAGCATGGCAGGGTTCGGAAGGGAAGGATCGCCATTTAATTTTTTGAATGTAAAATTTGATTAAATAATTAGCGGTTGCCATGTCGTGTTTGGGGAGCCCCTGATGTGTCTAAACAGTGGAAACCCCCCACAAGTGACAACATTTTGGAAACTAGACGCCTCAAAGAACTTATTTAGATTTGTGGTGAGCACTCTGAACCCCCAGGTACTTCAAAGAAGTTTATAATGTAGAGCTGTGAAAATAAAAAAAATCTAACTTTTTCCACAAAAATGATCTTTTAGCCCCAAATTTTTAATTTTCACAAGGATAAGAGGAGAAAATGGATCCCGAAAACTGTTGTGCAAATTCTCTTGAGTATGTCGATACCACATATGTGGGGAAAAAAAACTCTGGGCGCATGGCAAGGTTCAGAAGGGAAGGAACACTGTGTGACTTTTTAATTGCAAAATTGGCTGGAATGGAGAGTGGATGCCATGTCGTGTTTGAAGAGCCCCTGATGCACCTAAACAGTGGAGACCCCCCCCAAGTGACCCCATTTTGGAAACTAGACCCCTCAAGGATTTTATCAAGGGGTATAGTGAACATTTTGAACCCACAGGTACGATACAGAATTTGATAGCATTAGGTCATCATATTGAATAAGTTGTCATTAGTCTTGAGTGCAAGTGCTTGCTACTTGGGTATGAATCTGATACTCAGGTATGCACCATGTATCGCTGGTGCTCGAGTGACATGCACGAGTACCTGCCCCGCATGTTTTATGGTTGTTAGACACCCAAAAAAAAAACATGTTTTCTTTGGCTGTATAACAACCACAAAACATTTGGAGTGGAGACTTGAGCATATCACTCGAGCACCCGTGATACTCTGTGCATACCCGAGCACCAGATGCAAACTCAAGTAGCGAGGACTTATGCTCAACACTAGTCACCATATCATCATTTTTTGGCCGATGGAGCTGTATGGCAGCTTGTTTTTTATGGGACAGTTTTGTTTTTTTTACCGTGTTCACTAAAGGGGTTAACTAGTGGGACAGTTTTATAGGTAAAGTCATTTCGGACACGGCGATACCAAATATGTGTACTTTTATAATTTTTATTTTTTCATAATAATATTTATTTATGGGTATAGTATATTTTTATTATTTTTGGATCATTTTTTAAAATATTTTTACAATTTTTTTCACTTTTTCTTCACTTTCTGATATTTTTACACTTTTTCCCACTATGGGCTTATCCCTGTGCTATGCAGGCAGTCAGACCTACAGACCCAAGTTAGATAGATCGTGCACTGCGCATGATCTATCTAACTTCCTGATTCCTGGTGACCCGAATGTTGTCATGACAACATCGGGTCACCATGGCAGCGATCGGGACTGATAGTGCGGGGTCTCCGATGCAAGGTAAGAGGGGCTGTTTTTGCTCTCCTTTCTCTCGGAATGCTGCAATCGACTTTGATCGCAGAATTTTGAAGGGTTAATGTGCCGGGAGCGGTGCGGGACCACTCCTGGCACATAGTACCGGGTGTCAGCTGTCTTAATCAGCTGACACCTGGCAGCGATCATGCCCCTACAGCCTGTGTGTGGGCCCGATGGCCGGTCAGGAATAGTACATCCCTGGTCAATAAGGCCCAGGGCACAGGGACTTACTATTACTGACCTCGTCAGAAAGGGGTTGAAGTCAGATAGCACATGGACTGCACACTGACCAATGTTATTCAATAGGGTATTTCAGATAATCTTCTCATGGATCTTTATCTGTGTGTATAAAAATTTTAGCATACACTGGTCTTTTCAAGCAGAGGTACAGTACAGACCAAAAGTTTGGACACACCTTCTCATTTAAAGATTTTTCTGTATTTTCATGACTATAAAAATTGTACATTCACACTGAAGGCATCAAAACTATGAATTAACACATGTGGAATTACATAGTTAGCAAAAAAGGGTGAAACAACTGAAAATATGTCTTATATTCTAGGTTCTTCAAAGTAGCCACCTTTTGCTTTGATGACTGCTTTGCACTCTCTTGGCATTCCCGGTGCTTCTGCAGGTCCAAGATCCCACTATAGGACTTTCATTTTTTTCAGGCTGATCACTTGCATAGCATAGGGATGCAGCAGCATCCCTGTGCTATGCAGGCTGTCAGCCCTGCAGGCACAAGTTAGATTGTGCACTGCACATTATCGTTCTAACTTCCTGATTCCTGGTGACCCGGATGTCGACATGACAGCAATAGGTCACCATGGCAACGATCGGGGTCTCTGATGCAAGGTAAGATGGGCTGTTTTTGCTCTCCTTGCTCCCGGAATGCTGCAATCGATTTCGATTGCAGAATTTCGGGGGTTAACGTGCCGGGAGTGGTGCGGGACCGCTCCTGGCACATAGTACCGAGTGTTAGCTGTCTTAATCAGCTGACACCCGGCGGTGATCATGTCCGCACAGCATGTGTGTGGGCCCGATCGCCGGTCAGTAATAGTACTTCCTTGGTCAAAAAGGCCCAGGGCACATGGACTTACCATTACTGACCTCATCAGAAAGGGGTTAAAGTCAGATAGCACATGGACTGCACACTGACCAATGTTATTAAATAAGGTGGTTAAGATAATTTTCCCATGGATCTTTATCTGTGTATAAAAATCTCAGGATACACTGGTCTTTTCTGTTTCTTTTTAGACTCACCTATTCAACTCTATGGTGCATTTAAATAACAAAACCCATACTGGTTATTGTATCTGTGTATTACATTGTAATTGTCAGCATAGGAAAAAGTATCATCACTTTCAGAACTCCTGGCTCTTCATTATGCTAAAGGTAATTTTTAATCATATTGACTGTGATTTTGGATTTATTTTCATGCTGCAGAATAAATTTGGAGCCTGTCAGACTCCTCCCTAATAGTGTTGCATGATGGACAAATATCGGCATGTATTTTTCAACCTTGAGGTCACCAAGATATAGGTAACATTAAGGACCATAAACTCAGTGGTCAACCAAAAAAACTTAGTACCAGACATCATGATAAGTACCTTTTGAAATCAAAAGTTGTGCAGCAGAACTCAGAACTGCAGCTCAGGACTGACAGCAGCTAATGGGACACAGCTACATCCATCTACTGCTTTTAGAAGTTGATCCATAAGTTGTTTTTCTGGAAGCTTTGTGATCAAAGAAACATGGAAACAAAGTCATGTTACTCAATCATGCACAAAAACATAAAAAAAAAAATAGCAACTTGGGTGCAAAAAAAGGCAGCCTTTTCTCTAGGTGGATTCAAAGTGAAAATTATTTGGCTGTAACAGAAGGCAGTTTGTTTGCCAAAGGGCTGGTGAGCAGGACTCTAATTAATGTGCGCAGGTAACAGTGCAACAGTAAGGCATGGTGGAGATTCTTTTCAAGTTTGGGGCTGCATTTCAGATGGAGTAAGGGATGTGGTTTGAATTATTGCTTTAACATTATTCTGCAGCAGGACAAAAATCTTAAACATATAGCCAATATGATTATAAACTATTTTCTGTGTAAAGATGAATAAGGAGTCCTAGAAGAGATCATATGGCCACCAGATAGCACTGATTTCAACATCATTGGGTCTATCTGGGATTAAATAGAGACAAAATGATTTGTGCAAGTCTACATCAACAGAAGATCTGTAGTTAGTTCTCCAAGATATTTGAAACAATCTTCCTGCCTGGTTTCTTCAGTAACTGTTTACAAGTGTACCTAGAAAAATGGATGCTTTGATGCTATTTTGAAGGCAAAGGTAACATAATATATTGATTTTATTATGATTTATCTTTTTTTCATTCACTTTGCCTTTTACTAATTGCTAAAAAATAAGCTATTAATATTTATACTTTTGAAAACATTAAAACGAAGCTCTCAAAGTGATCACAAGTAATGATTATTGCTGATTTTAGACACTTGTAATGTTTTCATTGCTAGAGATTAGAGGATATATCTAAACAAACTTAATTTTTTGTAATTCCTTTAGTGCAACTCAGCAAAAGGGCTACCAGCTGAAGCCAAAGTCGTGCTCAACCGTGAATAAGTCATATTAAATTCACAGAAAATAACTTCTTTGCAAATTAAATTTCTTGATAAAATCTTCATGAAAAGATACATTTGATTTCTTTTTCTGCTCCACTCATCCCTACCAGCTAACATTTTGGTGAACTGGGCAGACATTTGTGGCTGAGCAATTGGTAAAAAAAAGAAAAAACCTTTGTACTCACCTCACCGCTCACCTCTCCAGCTGCTCACTGTCTGGTCCCCAAGGCCTCTTCTTTCAGCTGTCGCACATCAAATCTGCTTGTTTTTTCATTGTAGATCATGACTTCCGGCTGAGAACAGGGTTCACAGCGCATCGTAAAATCACAGCGTCATGATGTCACAGTGTGCTCCCTGACCTTCATTGAGCGCCATGGCCTTATGGTGACCCTCAAGGCCTGGTTGTGGCAGGAAGTCCACCTATAGTGAAAGACTGGCAGATGATAAGGAGAACAACTGGAGAGGTGAGAGGTGAACTATTTGTTGTTTTGGGGTTTTGTTGCATTCTATTGAAACCCCAAAGCATAATAATGCACATTCAATTTGTGGCAAAAGCATACATCTCTCTAGTCTATGCTGTCTCCTAGGCTTCCCTCTCTAGCACTGACACAATATATTCTTCAGTTCTGAAGATAGAACCCTAGGAGACTGTTGATGTGCTTCCTGTAAAGGCTGAAATCTCCAATTAAAATTATTTAGTAAAATGATTATAGTCGTTTTTTGCAAAACTGGATGTATACTTTAACAAGATGTAGAAAAGTATTTTATTTTTCATTGGATAAATAGATAATCTCAAAATATCAGCACAACAGGTCTTCGAAAACATACTTTTGTTAAAAAATACCTTAATGGACCATGCTCCAAGTATTTATCTACTGATAAGATATATTAAGTAATATGGTTAGAAGTAAAATGTCAGCAATATTTGATAAATATTTCCTGATTGATATGTATATTTTTGACAAGGTCAAAATTTAGGTCTTTTTGATACATAACAAAATCTATTTTTATTGAAAGTTTTGCCAAACAGATTCCATTTCCCATACAATTGGGCCCTGAAACAGTGTTTAATAGCCATAAAATGACCATGTCCTTACATTGAACACTACAAACCTCTACTGAAAGTTTCATTACTATTATAAAAAAGGTACATTAAAAATCTTAATTATCCTCATATCCAATGTCAACTTTAGAATTTTACAGCATTTATCAGTGTATATTTTACCATTATGAAATGGACTGATTTGAAAAGGGAAAATATACTTTTTAATTGTATAAACATCATTACAATTTTTAACCAGCAAATAATTATTTAAATAATTATTTTCTCATGGATAATTTACATCTATGTTTCAAGGATTAAGAAACCCGTCCTTTTTTTTCTTTTGCTACATGATAATCTATTATGAACCATAATGAATTCAGGGACTGTAATAGACTGATATGAAATGTATAATATTTTTATTCATTTTAATGTATTGTAATTAAAGATGAGCAAAACTACCTAATTTTAATTTAGCAATTTGCTCAAATTTAGTCAAGAAATGTAATTCACATTGAAATTGTTTTATGCACATTGAATATTCCTTATAATAACCGGCCAAGAGTCCCTCTGTTTGAAGCCTCTATAGACTGCGCATGCGCAAAAGCAGTCTTGCTCCAGACAGAAGAACGCATGGAGCCGTTACAGGTAAGAGGAGTGTATGGCGCCGGAGATCCCCGGCGCCATACTTACATACTTACCTGACTGGGAGGAGCGTTGCCGCGGCGCGCCCTTCTGGCCGGAGACCGGGGTGGAGTGAAGGCGTCGGAATCAGCGCATGGGCATAACGCTATTGGGCGCCATTTTACTGAAGACACATTTGCAGTGTGTCTTCAGCAAAATGGTGCTGGACAGTGCGGTCCACCGGTGCCACACTCCTCCCCTAGCCTCCGGCTGAACAGGATACAGCAGCACTGGAACACAGGGAAGAAAGCTGAGTATAAGTGTTTATTTTTTTTGTATGTGTGAAGAGGAGTACCATGCATATCAGGATTAGGGGGTGAGGGGGCCACACATACCAGGATTGGGGGATGAGGGGTACCATGTATACCAGGATTGGGGTGTGAGGGGGCCACACATACCAGGATTGGGGGATGAGGGGTACCACACATACCTGGATTGAGGGATGAGGGGGCCACACATTCCAGGATTGGGGGAATGAGGGGATCATGCATACCAGGACTGGAGGATGAGGGGTACCATACATACCAGGATTGGGGGATGAGGAGTACCATGCATACCAGGATTGGGGGATGAGGGGTACCATGCATACCAGGATTGGGGGATGAGGGGTACCATGCATCCCCCAGATGAGGAGTGCCATGCATACCAGGATAGGGGATAGGGGGGTGCCATGCATACCAGGATTGGGGAAGAGGGGTGCCATACATACCATGATTGGGGGAAGAGGGATGCCATGCATACCAGGATTAAGGGGTGAGTTGTACCATGCATACCAGGATTGAGGGGTGAGGGGTACCATGCATACCAGGATTGGGGGATGAGGGATACCATGCATACCAGGATTGGGTGATGAGGGGTACCATGCATACCAGGATAGGGATCTGGGGGGGCTATGCATACCAGGATTCGGATGGGGGGCCATGCATACCAGGATAGGGATGAGGGGTGCCATGCAAACCAGGATTGGGGATGAAGGCTGCCATGCATACCAGGATTGGGGGGTGAGAGGTGCCATAAATACCAGTATTGGGGGGTGAGGGGTTCCATGCATACCAGGATAGGGATGAGGGGTGCCATGCATACCAGGATTGGAGATGAGGGGTGCCATGCATACCAGGATTGTGGGTGCGGGGTGCCATGCATACAGGATTAGTGGTGAGAGGTGCTAAGCATACCAGGATTGGGGGTGAGGGGTGCCATGCGTACCAGGATTGGGGGGTGAGGGGTGCCATGTGTACCAGGATTGAGGGTGAGGGGTGCCATACGTACCAGGATTGAGGGTGAGGGGTGCCATGCGTACCAGGATTGGGCATGAAGGGTGCCATGCATACCAGGATAGGGATGAGGTGTGCCATGCATACCAGGATAGGGATGAGGGGTGCCATGCATACCAGGATTAGTGGTGAGAGGTGCCATGCATACCAGGATTGAGGGGTGAGGGGTACCATGCATACCAGGATTGGGGGATGAGGGATACCATGCATACCAGGATTGGGGGATGAGGGGTACCATGCATACCAGGATAGGGATCTGGGGGGGCTATGCATACCAGGATTCGGATGGGGGGCCATGCATACCAGGATAGGGATGAGGGGTGCCATGCAAACCAGGATTGGGGATGAAGGCTGCCATGCATACCAGGATTGGGGGGTGAGAGGTGCCATAAATACCAGTATTGGGGGGTGAGGGGTTCCATGCATACCAGGATAGGGATGAGGGGTGCCATGCATACCAGGATTGGAGATGAGGGGTGCCATGCATACCAGGATTGTGGGTGCGGGGTGCCATGCATACAGGATTAGTGGTGAGAGGTGCTAAGCATACCAGGATTGGGGGTGAGGGGTGCCATGCGTACCAGGATTGGGGGGTGAGGGGTGCCATGTGTACCAGGATTGAGGGTGAGGAGTGCCATACGTACCAGGATTGAGGGTGAGGGGTGCCATGCGTACCAGGATTGGGCATGAAGGGTGCCATGCATACCAGGATAGGGATGAGGTGTGCCATGCATACCAGGATATGGATGAGGGGTGCCATGCATACCAGGATTAGTGGTGAGAGGTGCCATGCATACCAGGATTGGGGGTGACGGGTGCCATGCATACCAGGATTGAGGGTGAGGGGTGCCTTGCGTACCAGAATTGGGCGTGAGGGGTGCCATGCATACCAGGATAGGGATGAGGTGTGCCATGAATACCAGTTAATGGATGAGGACAGCACATAACAGGATGGGGGAACAGGATTGAGGAGCACAAATTCCAGGATGGGGGCAGCACATACCAGCATGGGAGACCATATACCATTAAAAATGGTTGCCACCCCGGTGTAGAACGGGCTCAATAGCTAGTTCCTTATAATGCTCTTGGGTCTTTCTAGACTCCAGAGTATGCTAAATGAAGGTTGAAAAAAAATATTGATGATAATACCTCACTGTTCACCTGTCCTGCTGCTGTAAGTCTCTGGTCCCCAATGAAGCTCCATCAGGCTTTTGCTTTCCTTCGGCACCATGAATGTCGTCTTCAACTTTATTCTATGCTAAGTAGGCCTCTGACATCATACTGTGGGTCACCCATGGTAATTCATCTCAAATGAATTTACCAATCTTTGTGCTCCTGCTAATTGCCTATAGAATAAAAATTGTGAATTAGAAACAATGCATGGCTTTTAAGCCTCTGTTTGACGGTGTCAAATAGAAGAAAAATCCTAGTTCAAAGCATTGCCATTTCAAATTTAAATTTGTTTTCATCATGTTTCTGATTTTTTTTACATCAAGAATAGTGTGTAGCTGTTTATTATTTTTCTTACTTGCACTGTACTATTCATTTTCACTGGCAGACCATGCCTTCTTCCATTCAGCTAACTGTAGACAGATTGATTGAGTACTGCTAGAAAGAAGACTGCATGCATTGGGTATTTTTATCTTTCAATAATTTCTTTCCTGTGCTAAGCCTATAGTAGTAATTTTTCAACATTCATTTATAGATAGTTACAACACTCAATTATAAACAACAGCCAAAAAGCAGCATTGCTTGAAATCATTTATCAATGATTGACCAAAACATACAATGATTCATAAAGTGTCACACCAATTTTTAAAATAGTTGCTATAACATATAATATAATCAAATTACAGAAAATGTAGCTTTTTTATAGCATATCCTGACATCCAGGCTATTGCAATCCAATTTATACTGTAAATATTGCATAACAATTACTGTAACATATTAGCGCCATAAAAAGAATAAAGTAAAAATGGAAGTTCTCCCAATGCCACAGAACTAAGATAATCCTTAAAGATGTATGTGTCAGCAGTGATAAAAAGTAAAAAGAGTAATAGTACTATACAGTATATATATATATATATATATATATATATATATATATATATATATATATATATATATATATATCATGTATAAATATATATATATTTAGGTGGTAAAAGTATTTGTAAAATACAATCATATCAAAGCAATAGCACCATTCCTAAATATAGTAGAGTCCCCTGTCTCCTATATTGTCTACATAGGCATATGTATTTGTATGCATGCTAATGAATCTCACTAAATGAACTGTGAAGCAATAGCGTGATCATTTACCAGTTCTAATCATTTCTACAGCTATCAAGCCAGTTCATTTGCTCCCTCTGTTCGACAGGGCTATTGCTACCTCAGATGAAACATTGATTGCATATGTATCCTAAGAAATCTTAAGAATTGGTCACTAATTTTTTTTTTTATCTCTGTCATATTGATATAATACAAGAAATATTTATAAATCATGTGCATTATCCCAGAATATCTCTGAATATAAGGCATAAAATTGTGGTGCTGAAGCCAAGTCAACTCTCGCATTATGGTATTTATATATTATTTACTTCACTGTTGCAGCTTAGGTTCTTTACTGAGTCTCCTCATTCTTTTTTGTTCTTCTTTTGTTTGCAGAGATAATGTATTAATGTATTATTGATATGAATTCAGACTCTACAGCATGTTTGATAAAATACATGCTTTCCGTGAAATAATTGGTGCATATATAGTCACAGAGAAAAATGAAAAAGATGTATATAAAGCCAATTCAGGATTAAAAGGTACCAGATTTTTCTGAAAACAAAATTTTTCAAATAGCTACTGTTAGTCTTGAGATTCCAGTTCCTATGAATTAAGATGGGTAATGGTAATAGACTTCAAAAATTATGGTGCTATAGGGACCTAGTGAAAATTCACCACAGGTACAAAAAATGTAACTTCACAAAAAATTGTACGGAGGGTAATTAGTGAAAATTTGATGCATGGAACACAATGAATTTTATTTTCCAAAAATGTTTGCATTTTGTGCCCAGGCCAGAACTGGCATGGAAGATTTTTTGCAATAAATAATGGCAGCTATAATCTAAAGAGGCTGAACTCATACAATTCTTTCATAAAAGGCAGTACAATATAGGTGGTTTGGCATTGATGTGTGATTTCAGTTTTCACACAGACGACTTAATGTAAGTTTCTTGGCACACACACACACACTTTCTGGACTGGTTACCAGAAATACAATTACAAGAAGAAGGAAAATTGACTGAGCTTTGCTTATTTTGGTAGTCAGTTTGTTTTCCCTATGTGAGAAGTTGATGTAGTTTCATGTGCTAAAGGAGAGTCATTGGCCCTAGTTGATGTGTTGCAGAATGTATATGTCTAATTTTACAACAGTAGAGCCTCCAGCAATATGGAACATAAAACCCACTCCCAAGATGCTTACTTATATGAATTGCAACCACCATGACCACCAACAAGGCTACTGACTCTTCTGAGCACTTCTAAATGACTTAGACCAACATCTGTTGTGATATCACCTGCTCTTAAACTAACTGCAGAAGAAACAGATCTTCATTCATAAGATCAAATAGCAGGTCATTGGCTCTGCTCTTTAATCCCAATGCTACCCTTCTTCCCCTCTGATGGCATCACCTCCTTAGCAGCCCAGTATTGTCCCCAGTCATCAGCCGCATTATCCATAACTTAGCTAATAGTTGTCTTAGTAAGGGAAATGAGTTTGTGGCTTGTCCTGAACAAGGAGTGTGCAACTTTAAAATGCGTTGAAAAATAAACCGCGTTTAATTTTACCCGGGTCTCTGACTCCATCCACAATCATCTATGTCTAGGCAGTGTAGGATATAACCCAATTTTTCCTAATATTATTACAATCTTGAATTCTTGTGGATATGGAGCAGCCTGTTTTCAAGTGCGTTATGTGAATGTGATCAAATAACCGCACCAGGTGTGCAAATCTCGTGTTCATATGATATCTTTTTACTTAGATTAGACCCTATTGCACTATTGTGTTTCCTGCCCATCTCCAATGGCAGGATATTGGCTCTGCTTTTTAATCCTGACACTAGCCCTCTTCCCCATTGAGGGCATCACCTCGTTAGCACCCCAGTCTTGTTCTCAGTCATCAGCAGCCTTATACATGTCTCCCCTAACATTTTTCTTAGTAAGAGAAATGAGTTAAGCTTATTCCCCCTTACCTGATTCACAACTCAACATTTGGCCTGTCTCAGAGAGTAATTACCACTGCCACTGTCTCTACCATTATCACTTCCAGATCCAGCAACACATCTATGCATGTGATTTACTTCCACAATGTCCATCCCAAAGTTCACTGTCCATAAAATCCAATATGTCAACATAAAGAAGTTGTTCACTAACTGACAGCATCCCAGGTGCTGAACCCAGAGTGCTGTCAGTCATCCCAGGTAATAAACCCAGGGTGCTGTTGGTTAGGGAACTAAGGGGCTGAATAGATTGGTGTGTCATTGATGAAATTCAAAGTTTTTTATGTAAAACATTAGAACTATTGGCAGCAAAGGAGGTTGACTGTACAGCGTACTGACTCAAGCTGACGGTGTCGCTATCAGCAGTAACATCATCCTGATTTGACTGCTGACATGAGTGATGTTCTATATATTCCATTATGGCCTCCACTTCCTCTTCATTAATACACTTGTAGGGGCAGATGAGTGTAATTGTGAATCAAATTTTGTAAACTACTGTCAGGATAGATGTTTCCAGCAGTGCCAGTGGTGCTGTTGCTGCTAGGTGAGACATTTTTTGCCATGATATTCATTTTTTTCTTTTGAAACCACCATGTCCATTCACTTTGACACTTTTATGTATACCATCCATATTGCAAATGTTAAAGAATAATGTTTACGTTGTTTACAAAAACATTTTGCTACACTTAGCCAATAATGGAAAAATATGGATTTAACTAGTAATGCTATAAAGGGTACATGAGGAGACCAAAAAGTCTAATGCAACAAAACCCTGCAGAAAGTATATTGTTATTTTTACGTCTCTAATTTGATAACTTAGTAGCAATTTGCAAAATGTTTGATAAGCAGATTAATTCTCCATGTATTGCCAAAAAATGTTTATGTAACAACAAATGCCAAGACATCAAAATGCAGAAACAGCTCAAAGTACAGTTGTATTGTATACTGTTGCCAAATTGGAATGCTAAATCATGTATGCAAAAAATAAAATGTTTGTATAAAATTTTAAAATTATAATTTTTATTAAAACTTTTTAAACCTACCACAAAAAAATGTAAACATGAATGCTCTGTGGGTTGGTAAGTACGTGCAGGGAAAAGAAGTTGTGGCCACAGCTAGCAGTATTTATGTGTGTTTGGTTGTTAAATTGGACTAGTTAAAAAGTTATTGAAGCTTTTTTTTGTATATTTTTATAGATATTTTGTTGAAATTCTTCACCCTTTAAACAAAAATGTTAAAACACTAAAAAACTACATTGCTGGGTAGATACCCTCATGAATAGAAAGATAAAGCAAAAGCCAGCAGTATTGTTATGTTGTGTACAGTTGTTAAATTTGACTATTAAGACAGGTATTCAAAAATTTAAATATGCCAATATTTTTAAAGATTCAGGGAAAAAAATTCACCCAATAGGATTTTATCAAAAAGGATGGGACAAAAAATCTAGGTAGGCTAATGTTACAGAGGCCAACACCTGCAACATTTCACTGTAATTGGGTAGTGCATATGGGTGTAATTTTGGATTATTACAACAAGAAAATGAGCAAAAAACTTTATAAAACTTTATTTTTTGACAACGTGCACACTTTGTGAAACAGACAGTTGTCTTTACATTTCTAGAATCTGGAGATCTTTCGTTTGTAGTGTTGAGCATTCCGATACTGAAATATCGGGTATCGGCCGATATTCGCGGTATCGGAATTCCTATACTTAATTCCGATACTTTTACTATATCGAATACCGGAATCGGAAGTTCCCATAATGCCTGCGCTCTGCAGTGTCTCTGAAGGATGACAAGCTGGATGGCAGCGCTCAGCTGCGATCCAGCCTGTCATCAGAATGCCATCCCAGCGTGAGAGAATTCTCCTGATAGTTTAAAAGCCGGCGGGCGGTAAAAAGCCGCCGGCTTTTAAACAATCACACAGCCCCATACTGCTTCCCCGCAGCCTCCCACCCCGATCCTCCGCTCCCCTCGCCACCTCCCATCCTGATCGTAAGTTAGGACCGGGCAGGGAGCACAGCACCAAGGAGTGGGGAGCGAAGGACCCGGGCGGGGAAGCCGGCAGTGAAAAGACTTCACTGCCGGCTTTCCCGTTCTGTGCTGCGCTTTCCCGCCGGTTATTTCAAATGAACAGCTGAGGTATCAGGTGATGCCGATCAGCTGTTCATTTGAAGTCGCCGCGGTGCCCTCAGTGGGTTCATGTGAGCTCATGCTTGACTGCATTGCATGAACTCATATGAACTTTCCCACGCTGCACAGGTCAGCCTCACCTCCCAGACCATCAGACCTGTCATGATTGGTGTGTGCGCGGTGTCTGTGCGATGTGTGCAAGTGTGTTCGGGTGTGCGCGGTGTCTGTGCGGGTGTACGCGGTGTCTGTGTGGGTGTGCGGGTGTGTGTGCGTGCAAGCAGACATAGGCCGATGTGACACTACTACTCCCATTGGCCTATGTCTGTCCCCCGTCCACTCGTGCCAGCAGGATCAGCTCGATGGGAGCAGTAGTTCACATCAGCCTGATCCTGCTATTTAAATTGCCCTACTGTGTCCCCAATAAATTTTAAATACACTTCATTGGTGGCCAGTGGTTACCTAAAATAAATTAGTTTATACATTACCTGTCCCCGCCGATCGCCACCTGAAATAAAGTAAAAAATAAAAAACTACAACTATACTCACCGAGACACCTAATTCCCCGAAGCCATCGATCTCCTGTAATAAAATATAAAATAATAAGCCACAACCTTATCCTTACCCCTTCGTAGTAGTCCACGAGTGTCCCACGAAGATCTCCAGTTTAGAGCAGCCACATAGAATGTGACCGCTCTGAACCGCTGCCACCGCTAGAATGACGGGGCCGTAAAGCAGCCCCGTCATTGCATAAGCGGGTTCGCCGGAGTTCAGGCAGGTTAGCTCCTGCGCCGGTTAGCTCCTTTACGGCCCTGCTGTACCGTGAGAAATTCCCACGGTACAGCAGTGCCGTAAAGGAGGTCTCCGGAGCTGCGCTGCCTGAATGCACTCTGGTGACCTCAGTCAGTGGCTCCCGCTGCCGGGAGCGGACGTGTTCCCGGCAGCGTGAGCTTACAGCAGCCGTGCACAGCTGTCACCATCTCCAGATGAGACAGCTGTGCATGGGAGATCAGTGCAGGAACGTGGACAGGTAACTATTTTTTTTTAGTAAACTAAGAATTAAATAAAATGGTGTGTTTTATTTCAAATAAATTATTTTTTTCTGGGTATTTGTGTTTTCTTTTTAACACTTTGTAGGTTAGTAATGGGGGTGTCTTATAGACGCCCAGCATTACTAAAATGGGCTTCATGGCAGGGGGCGCTGACATGAACCCCACCACTATTACCCCCTGCCACCACACCAGGGCAGCGTGGAAGAGCGAGGCTAAGCGCCAGAATTATCGCATCCTATGGATGCGCCATTTCTGGGGCGGCTGATGGCTGGTGTTTGTAGCTTGGGAGGGGGCCAATATTCATGGCACCCTTCCTGGGCTATTAATATCAGCCCCCAGCTGTCTGCCTAGCCTTTGCTAGCTACTAAAATAGGGGGGACCCCACATCATTTCTTTGGTGGGGTCCCCCATTTTAATAGCTGGTAAAGGCTAGGTGTTCAGCTTGGGGCTGATATTAGTAGCCTGGGAAGCTCCGTGGGTATTACCCCCTTCCCAGGCTTCAAACATCTGCCCCAGCCATCTGCTTAACCTCCGCTACAGACTAAAATTATGGGGGATCCCACGGCAATTTTATTTTTAATAAATCCTTTATTTTAACACTAAATGACACTTGAGTTAATAAAGATGCACTCCCTAAATTATTATTTATTTTTTAATTAATTTTTCCCAAAAATTTTGACGTAGGCTTTGCCATATTTTTGTATGCCAGCCAGGTACAGCATCCAGGAATGGACTGCCCCCAACTCCCAGCTGCCTAATTGTACCTGGCCGGACACAACAATATAGGGAAGCCCTTTTTTATTATTATTTCATGAATTTCATGAAATAAGTAAAAAAAAATAAATACGTGGGGCTTCGCCCTATTTTTGAGTCCAGCCAGGTACAACTAAGCAGCTAGGGGCTGGAATCTGCAGCGCAGGGTGGCCAAAGCTTTGTGGGCCCCCCCTGCTGCGAACTGCAGTTTGTAGCCACCCCAGAAAATGGCGCGTTCATAGAAGCGCCATCTTCTGGCGCTGTATCCATCTCATCCAGGGCCCTGGTGCGGTGGCTCACTGGGTAATAAAGGGGTTAGGGCCAGCTTTGTATTATCCGCTGGCCCTAAGCCCGAAATTCATGGGGTCACGCCAATATTAGACATGACCACCATGAATTTCTAGTAAAGTATTTAAAAAAAACACAACACACATAATAAAGTCCTTTAATTGAAATAAACACACAATTCTTTATTGTTCTAAATTAAACCATACTTACCGTCACGCCCATTCCAGCTGAAGCCAACGATCACATGCAATAAAAGAAAAATAATAAAGCAACATCATCCTTACCTTTCCATGGTTCCCAGGACAGCTTCAGCTCTGCTACATCGAGATGACAGGCTGGACCACAGCAGAACGCTGCCATCCAGCCTGTCATCCCGCGGACACTGAGAAGCGCAGGCATGCTTGCGCTCCTCAGTGTCAGGCTGTGACGGCATCCAGATGAGCCGAGTCTCTCACGCTCACCGCATGCGCAGGAGAATTCTCCCACGCTGTCAGTGACGTGCATGAGGTGAGCAGAGTTCATTGTCGGCTCATCTTTATGCCGTCACAGCCAGACACTGAGAAGTGCAAGCATGCCTGCGCTTCTCAGTGTCCGCGGGATGACAGGCTGGATGGCAGCGTTCTGCTGCGGTCCAGCCTGTCATCTCGATGTAGCAGAGCTGAAGCTGTCCTGGGAACCATGGGAAGGTAAGGATGATGTTGCTTTATTATTTTTCTTTTATTGCAGGAGATCGTTGGCTTCAGCTGGAATGGGCGTGAGGGTAAGTATGGTTTAATTTAGAACAATAACGAATTGTGTGTTTATTTCAATTAAATGACTTTATTCTGGGTGTTTTGTGTTTTTTTTTAAACTTTAACTATGGGGTTAGTAATGGGGGGTGTCTTATAGACGCCTCTCCATTACTAACCTGGGCTTGATGTCAGCTGGCAATATAAGCTGACATCAACCCCAGCCCTATTACCCCACTGCCACCGCTACAGGGCAGTGGGAAGAGCGAGGCTAAGTGCCAGAATTGGTGCATCCGATGGATGCGCCATTTCTGGGGCGGCTGACGGCTGGTGTTTCTTGCCTTGTAGGGGGCCAATATTCATGGCACCCTTCCTGGGCTATTAATATCAGCCCCCAGCTGTCTGCCTAGCCTTTGCTAGCTATTAAAATAGGGGGGACCCCATGTCATTTTTTGGGGGGGTCCTCCATTTTAATTGCTAGGAAAGGCTAGGTATTCAGCTGGGGGCTGATATTAGTAGCCTGGGGAGCTCCGTGGGTATTACCCCCTTCCCAGACTTCAAACATCTGCCCCAGCCGTCTGCTTAACCTCCGCTAGAGCCTAAAATTATGGGGGAACCCTACGCCAATTTTTTTTAAAATAAATCCTTTATTTTAACACTAAATGACAAGTACAGTAATCAACACTGTCACTGTACTTCATATATAAGTGACTGACATGTTTCTATCTATCTAATCTATGTGTGATTCTCTATTCTTTCCATTCTAAATTGTCGGGTACAGATGTTGAATTGCCGGCCGGTTTTTTTAAAGAGACGGTGCATAAAAACACTGTTATTTTTTTTAATAAATCCTTTACACTAAATGACAAGTACAGAAAGCAACACTGTCACTGTACTTATTATATATGTGACTGACATGTTTCTATCTCTCTAATCTTTGTGTGATTCTCTATTCTTTCTATTCTAAATTGTCGGGTACAGATGCTGAATTGCCGGCTGGCTTTTTTAAAGAGAAGGTGCATGAAAACACTGTTATTTTTTTTAATAAATCCTTTACACTAAATGACAAGTACAGTAACCAACGCTGTCACTGTACTTCATGTATATGTGACTGACATGTTTCTATCTATCTAATCTATGTGTGAAGCTCTATTCTTTCTGTTCTAAATTGTCGGGTACCGGTGTATGCCGCTGCTGAATTGCCGGCTTTTCATGTTTCACTGTGAGCACTGTTCCCATCGATTTGGGCAACCACCTCCCCCAATACATTCTACATTATTGTTAGTTGTTTTCCTTCATGTAGAATTAACCTACAAGGAAAGAAAGGGTTTATTTTCATTCCGATATTTGTGTCCCATTGACTTTCATTGGTTTCCGGTATCGGAATCGGTGATATCCGATACTTTTTGGGTATCGGCCCTATCCAATCCGATCCGATATTTCCTGATATCGGAAAGTATCGCTCAACACTATTCGTTTGTCTTTCAAAAAATAAAATTAAAGAAAGCATTAAATAAATGCAAAATAATATAGCTTACATTTTGCCCATTGTACATTTCACAAATAAGGTAGCATACTTTCCCTGACATACAAGCCTTGGTTTCTATTTTTTTCTTAAGTAGCAAATTTAGGACAGAGGGGTATTTATCTGAACTCCTTTTTTGCAGTTCAAATTTAAATTCTCAAGGATTTTCTAATTTCAGTAAATTTGAAGTCAATTTGCTCATCTCTAGTGATTTATAAATTATGGGTTTTGTGGTATACCGTATTTTTCGGACTATAAGATGCAACGGACCGTAAGACGTACCTAGGATTTAGAGGAGAAAAATAATTAAAAAAAAATTTAAGCAAAAAATGTGTTCATGATGCAATTTTAAGGGGGAGGGGGTCTTCTGCTGACACTGGTATAGGGGTTATGTCCCCCAATTCTGACAATATCACCCATCCTGGTATATATGCCCCCTTCCTTTTATACGTGGTCCCCATCCCCATCCTGGTATGCATGGCACCCCTCATCCTTATCCTGGTATGCATGGCACCCCTCATCCTCATCCTGGTATGCATGGCACAGCAATCCCCATCCTGGTATGCATGGCACCCCTTATCCCTATCCTGATATGCATGACACCCCTCATCCCTGTCCTGGTATGCATGGTACCCCTCATCCCTGTCCTGGTATGCATGGCACCCCTAATCCCTATCCTGGTATGCATGGCATAACAATCCCCATCCTGGTATGCATGGCACAGCAATCCCCATCCTGGTATGCATGGCACCCCTCATCCCAGTCTTGGTATGCATGGCACCCTTCATCCCTGTCCTGGTATGCATGGCACCCCTAATCACCATCCTGGTATGCATGGCACCCCTAATCCCTATCCTGGTATGCATGGCACCCTTAATCCCTATCCTGATAAGCATGGAACCCCTAATCCCTATCCTGGTATGCATGGCACCCCTCATCCTTATCCTGGTATGTATGGCCCCTCATCCTAATCCTGGTATGTATGGCCCCCTCATCTTTATCCTGTTATGTATGCCCCCCTCAGCGTTATCCTGGTATGTATGGCCCCCTCATCTTTATCTTGTTATGTATGGCCCCCTCATCCTTACCCTGGTACATATGGCCCCTCATCCTTATCCTAGTATGCATGGTCCCCCTAATCCCCATCATGCTGCACATAAAAAAAAATAAACACTCCTACTCACCTTTCTTCTCTCCTCCAGCGCTGCTTCCAGTCTGCCCGCATTGCACAGCTCACAAGTAGAGATCAGCTGCCGGAAGTCACTGCTCCCCATGGCGGGACTGTGTGCACGGGGAGCGGTGACTTCATGCTCCTTCACAGCCGGCACGCAGCGTAGCCGCGCTGCGGCTCCTGCTGCTTCCGGGCTATTGCGTGTGCCCGCTTATTAAAGGGCATGAATATTCATGCCCTTTAACAGCGGGCACAGGAGATTCTGGCAGCAGCAGGAGCCGCGCTGCAGCTACACTGTGTGCTGCTATTAAGGAGCATGAATATTCAGTGCTCCCCATGCCCATGGGCGTGGGGAGCAGTGAATATTCATTTTCTTTAGCAGCGGGGACAGTGTAGGCTGCAGCGGGCGGCTGCTGCCTCCTGTGCCCCGCTCCTCCACCGCTACCGCTCCCCCCACACCCCACATATATATACACCCCCAACATTCGGACTATAAGACGCACCCCCCATTTTCCTCCAAAATTTTGGAGGAAAAAAGTGCGTGTTATAGTCCGAAAAATAGAGTATGTTTGAGCTCTAAGGTTAACGGCAAGCATTGTGTATGTTTTTATGCAACATATTGTTATTTTAGATTTTTTAATGTATTTCAGAAGCTGAAATTTTACTTTATGTATTAAAGAAGCTGAAATCTGTATGAAAGGCTGCAACACAACTATCATGCTGTGAATTTGAAAATATTTTTCACAAGCTGTGGATGATGTCTTGTAAAGCTACTCTAAGCCTGAACTCATGCGTTTAAAGATAATGAATACACATAAAGAATAATTAACACACAAAATACTTTTCAGTATATCATCATTTATATAACAATCTTTCTATGTAAACAATAAAAACTGCCCTAAAATCCATGTGGCAGATTCTTCATAATATAGTTCAAGTCACCATGATTATACCTGATGTTCTAATGCAAATCATTATTCTATTTAGTTACTGCAAATCCCTGGGGAAATTAGTATGCATGTTTAGAATTCCTGATGTGCAAAAAAGCTATCTATATTTGTAATCCAAATCATGCCTTTAAGCTCTTTTTACAATCTATTAACAAGTATTTCAGTTTATTAACACTTCTTTATTTAGGTGAGGTATATAATAATGGCAGCTATTTTAATATTGTGATTTTGTTATACTTAATATTAAAACAGTATTTTATATTGTAAGTTTTTCCAGTCAAGAATTTTACACCTAGTACTGTGCATGTCTTCAGTTCATGTATATAATACTTTTAAAAGGGTATGCCACTCGCATATTGCTTCAATTTTCTTTTGTCTTAGATCCGCATTTTCATGGATTCCAGCACTTTTTTGGATAAAATTCTTCTTTATTGAAATGTGTCGAATACATCCAAATATGAAAACGAGCAAAGACTACAGTAGCATGGTACAGTGGTAAAAATCTACCCACGCATTTTGAACAAACTTGTATTTAACCATGATATGTCATTGTGCTACGCAATTTAAAACAAAGAGATGTGTCGGTCAGTTTACGCCACTCTACCATGCAACTGTAGACTGTTTTTGTATTTGGATGTATTTTACACTTCTTTACTGAAAAATTTTAGCCCAAAATGTGCTGGATTGATTCACTATGTAGATCTAAGGTGTGTGTTACCTGCTGGTTGACAGGCTGTTTGCACTTTGTTTGTTCGGAGTGCACATTAGTCATAAAGCTTTGAGATACATCTTTTTATTTTGACTACCTATATGATTCTCTGTGATCATTGTGGTAATGTCCACTTGATTACTAGAGGGAATAAAGCTGTAAGGTGCAGTAGAATTTTCACATAATAAGGAATATGTCGTCAGAAAAATTATCTGATGACTTTCTGCCACTGACTCTGTCTCATCAACAGCACTGCAGCCAATCATAAAGATTAGCAGTTCATGCCATCTACAAGGCAGAACTTCTGAGCTCACTAATTGGCTGCAGCACTAACAATGTGATGTAACTGCAGCAAACAAACTACAGAGACAGTCGCAGCAGTAGAGAGCTTGTGCTGGACCTTGAGTGTCTAAGGATAGCCCACAACCTTTGAAATAAATAATAATAATTTATATTTCTATAGGGCCAACATATTCCGCAGCACTTTACATTACAGAGGGACTTGTGCAGACAATAAAGACATTACAGAAAAACACCTAACACAAGAGATACCAAAAGGAGTGAGAGCCCTGCTCACAAGCTTCCAATCTATGAGAAATAAAGTTTTCTGAAAGATAACAACCCTTTATAAACAATATTTATTAATTACAAAAAAATGTATTTTATTGCTTATAAAAAATATATAGTCAGTCTATTTAAAAACTTAGCAGCGTCTCTTAAAAAAAGTGATTCTGATTAAAATTCCAATATAATACTATAAGAAGCATCAAAATGAAAAAAAAATGCAGTTTGAAAGTGTTGCTTTGCAGCAGGGTGTTTCATCTGAAGAAAAATCACAATATTCTTTATATTTGACATTATTGTTGAAAGTTCCAGGGAGCACAAAGCTATATACCAAGTAATATACAGCCATGTATATGTACAGGAAAAGGCTCATCAGACCAGTTCATTAAGAGGAAATGGCATAACAAATATTATAATTTCATGAGCATCAATTTTCAAGACCAAGCAGAAGCAGCTGCAGTAACCATTGAATTGATTGATAGAAGAAAATAAATTATAAATGTTGCATACACTAATTGAGGAACTTGAGCCAACTGCTGGATGTCTGAATTTTTCATTAGAAACTATTAAAACAGTTATTTTTTATGTTCAAGGAACAGGGAACTGTTGTACATAACAAAATAGTTTAGATGGAAAAAAAAATATTGTCTTAATAAAGTTAAAATATTTAAAAAGACCCATTAAGTTACAAATAAATATCTTTGCATGAAATGAATTTCAACATGAAAAAGAACCTTTGTTTGCTGCGTAGCACTTCATTTATTATGAATTTATATATTCATATATATAAATATATTTATATACAGCATATACATATACATATATACAGAGACAGAGGGAAAGATATTTATCTATAGGTACAGTAGAGAGATATCTCTCCCTCTATATATATATATATATATATATATATATATATATACAGTAGATGGACTTTTATATATATATACAGTATATATATATATATATATATATATATATATATAAATGTACATAGATAGATATATAGATAGATCAATATAGAAATATATGTACTGCATATACAGTACAGACCAAAAGTCTGGACACACCTTCTCATTTAAAGATTTTTCTGCATTTTCATGACTATGAAAATTGTACATTCACACTGGAGGCATCAAAACTATGAATTAACACATGTGGAATTATATACGTAACAAAAAAGTGTGAAACAACTGAAAATATGTCTTATATTCTAGGTTCTTCAAAGTAGCCACATTTTGCTTTGATGACTGCTTTGCACACTCTTGGCATTCTCTTGATGAACCTTCAAGAGGTAGTCACCGGAAATGGTTTTCACTTCACAGGTGTGCCCTGTCAGGTTTAATAAGTGGGATTTCTTGCCTTATAAATGGGGTTGGGACCAGCAGTTGTGTTGTGCAGAAGTCTGGTGGATACACAGCTGATAGTCCTACTGAATAGACTGTTAGAATTTGTATTATGGCAAGAAAAAAGCAGCTAAGTAAAGAAAAACGAGTGGCCATTATTACTTTAAGAAACGAAGGTCAGTCAGTGCGAAAAATTGGGAAAACTTTGAAAGTGTCCCCAAGTGCAGTTGCAAAAACCATCAAGCGCTACAAAGAAACTGGCTCACATGAGGACCGCACCAGGAAAGGATGACCAAGAGTCACCTCTGCTTCTGAGGATAAGTTTATCCGAGTCACCAGCCTCAGAAATCGCAGGTTAACAGCAGCTCAGATTAGAGACCAGGTCAATGCCACACAGAGTTGTAGCAGCAGACACATCTCTTCAACAACTGTTAAGAAGAGACTTTGTGCAGCAGGCCTTCATGGTAAGGAAACCACTGCTAAGGACATGCAACAAGCAGAAGAGACTTGTTTGGGATAAAGAACACAAGGAATGGACAGACCAGTGGAAATCTGTGCTTTGGTCTGATGAGTCCAAATTTGAGATCTTTGGTTCCAACCACCGTGTCTTTGTGTGACTCAGAAAAGGTGAACGGATGGACTCTTCATGCCTGTTTCCCACCGTGAAGCATGGAGGAGGACGTGTGATGGTGTGGGAGTGCTTTGCTGGTGACACTGTTGGGGATTTCTTCAAAATTGAAGGCATACTGAACCAGCACGGCTACCACAGCATCTTGCAGCGGCATGCTATTCCATCCGGTTTGCGTTTAGTTGGAACATCAATTACTTTTCAACACGACAATGACCCCAAACACACCTCCAGGCTGTGTAAGGGCTATTTGACCAAGAAGGAGAGAAATGGGGTGCTACGCCAGACGACCTGGCCTCCACAGTCACCAGACCTGAACCCAATTGAGATGGTTTGGGGTGAGCTGGACCGCAGAGTGAAGGCAAAAGGGCCAACAAGTGCTAAGCATCTCTGGGAACTCCTTCAAGATTGTTGGAAGACCATTTCCGGTGACTACCTCTTGAAGCTCATCAAGAGAATGCCAAGAGTGTGCAAAGCAGTCATGAAAGCAAAAGGTGGCTACTTTGAAGAACCTAGAATATAAGACATATTTTCAGTTGTTTCACACTTTTTTGTTAAGTATAGAATTCCACATGTGTTAATTCATAGTTTTGATGCCTTCAGTGTGAATGTACAATTTTCATAGTCATGAAAATGCAGAAAAATCTTTAAATGAGAAGGTGTGTCCAAACTTTTGGTCTGTACTGTATATTTATTAGAGATGAGTGGATTGGTCTGCTGAAGATCAACTTCCAATTGAATTTCCTAACATTGTGCCATCATATATAATGCTGAAGACGGCAGTAGCCAAAGTGTGGACTAGTGATTTCAGGCACTCTTGCGTTTGATAGTGTCTTGCAGATATGATAACACTTGGTCTAGTGCAGCCAATCAGGGGTACTATCTCTGACACTATAAAAGATGAAGGCCAGCCAAGCAGTACCATTTTAGGATTTTACAACTTTCAGACAATAAGGGCAGTCTAAGCCCATCTTATTTCATGATGGATGTATACATCATGGAGCATGTCAGGGTCTTTTCAGCCAGGGACTTTTCAGAGCTTACTCCACAGAAGCCAGGTGGTGCTGGCTGTCTTATATAGCTGTATTCTGCCTCTATCAGCGCACAATCAATCACTGACAGCAGCATTTAATGTATTGATTCAGCATGTAAGTTAGTTGAACACCCATCACACCCTGTCCGCCTCTGCACGTTCTTATCACCGGGCTCTGATGGCTGTACATCAGAAGCATCATTTATACAACATACAGTACTGAATATTACAAGCCATCAGATGATTGCAGGTCTAAGCTCCTTAACAAGACTACCAAGTATAGTTAAAAGTAGAAAGAAAGTTTTTAAAACTCTAAAAAAATGTGTAAAAATTTGAATCACTCCTTTTCCTCAGTTAACAATAAATGCAAAAACACAAAACATACTTTTGGGATCACTTTGTGCAGAAGACTCTGATCTATGAAAATATAAAATGAATTAAGCCAATCGGTTAACACTATAAAGAGGAAAAAAATCATCAGAGTTGTGGTTATTTTTAGTAACTAAAATAGCATAAAAAATGCAATTAAAATACAGACTGTACTCCAAAATCATATTAATGTAGACACCATCTCGGTCAACCCAAGACACAAGCCCTAATACAGCTCCATCAACGGTAATATAAAAAAGTTACAGATATAGGAAAATGTCAAAAAAAAACTTTTATTTTTCAAAATTCAAAATCTTTTTAAGCCAATAAATTGTGAAAATAAACTATACAAGTTTGGTATGTCTGTATTGTACTGACCTAGAGAGTCATCTTCCCAGGTCATTTTTTTTATCATTTCATTGCCCTTTGAAATTTGAGACATTTTTCCTTTCTATATATGACAAAATGAATGGTGTCATTCAAATCTAAAATCTCTCCTGCAAAAAACTAGCCCTCATATTGTGATGTAATTACAAAAATTCCAAAAAAAGTTATGGCTATTTCAAAAAAGGGAAAGAAAAAATGAAAATAGGCTGTGTCAATGAGGGTATAATCCCCATATGTCCTTAATTTGCTACAAAAAAATCCTGAAACCAAGGCTTCTGTGTCACAGAAGGTGGACTTCCTGGTTTAGGAGACAAATAAACCATATTTTTTTATTTAAAAGACAAAATAAAAATCTTCTTATTCCAGAAATGTAAAGACAATTTTCTACCTCACACAGTGTTCATGTTTTTAAAAAAATAAAAACAGTATTTTTCGTATTATAAAACACAGCGGACCATGAGATGCACCCCAAATTTTGGGGTGGAAAATAAGAAAAAAAATGTTTTTTATAAGATAGGGGTTCATTTTATAGTCTGAAAAGGTATGGTATTTTACCTGGGGGGCATGGAGTGGGGGTCACAGGAGGAAGGGTCCTTCAGGAAGCTGCTTCCTCAGCAGCGAGGAGTTGCGGTGGTGGTGGAGCAGGATCACAGGGCCCTCCATTCCCCACTCCAGCGGCTGGGGCCCAGTGTCTGGCTTGGGCCTAGTGTCTGGCTGGGGCCCAGTGTCTAGCTCTGAGTGGCATGGTAGAGCGGTGTGGCAGAGCTTGAGCTCCCAGTCTATGGATGCGCCTGCTCGGGTGGTCACTTTCCTGTAGATTACAACTTCAGGAAGATGGCCGCAGCCACTGGAAAGCCACGCACGCCACTCTGACTCACCACCGACAGACAGACATCGGCCGCCCAGCATCTCACATCTTCTACTGCTGCTGCCGTGTTCCTGAAGGAGGGAGGGGATGGAGGGCCCTGCTATCCCACTCCACCACCACCGCAACTATCCGATAAGCTCTACATTCCGACCATAAGATGCCCCCCATTTTCCTCCCAAATTTGGGGGAAAAAAGTGCGTCTTATGGTCCGAAAAATACGGTACTTCTTTTTGCACATTTTGTTCTTGTAATAGTCCAATATTAAACTGGTGCACACCAACAGAAAACCTACATTGATTACCACGAGTTATAATCCATTTTACCATATCCATAAAGGTTTAGGTCACTTAAATCTTAATAAGGCTATGCTTTCATTACAAAGCTCAAAATGGGTTCAATTTGCTTCTGGGAGACCCTAGAGTTTTAGAAACATTTTTTCCAGGCAATTAGAGGTTTTTCAGTAGTGAAATTCACTGCAAATGTTTGTGTCTCTAATTACATTTTTGGGGAAAATTCAGAAGAGGTTGCAAATTTGAAATTAATTTCCCCTCCTTTCTAAAGGCAAAATATTCTTGTGTAATTATTGTGCACAATGTATCATAATTTCTGTGTTTTTGTATGTCCAACCACTTCTTGACATTAAATTCAGGTTCTTAATGGGATTTAGATTTCATCAGTTTCCTGGCCATGGACCCAAAATTTTAATGTTTTGTTCAACAAGCCTTTAAGTTATCACCTTTGCCTTGTAACATGGTGATCCATTATCCTGGAAAAACATACATCATCATCACACTGTTACTGAATTGTTGGGAGAAGTTCCTCTTCAAGGATGTTTAGAATTGATTCTTTATTCATGGCAGTGTTCCTTGTCAAAACTTCAAATAAACACAATCCCCTGGATAAAAGGCAACCCCATACATGAGTGGTATCAAGTTGCTTTACTGTTGACATGACACAGGACTCATGGTATTGATCACCTTTTCTTCTCCAGGACAGAAGAAAACTGCCATGTGAAACAATACTTTGAGGATGTGAGCTGCACTTGCTGGGATATTTCCAATGGGACCCGAAAGACATGATGCCAGATTAATTTAAAGGGAGTTTCGAGTTGAACTTCATCAGAAAAACTACAATAATAGTACAAAATAAGACAAAAAACATTAAATAGATCCAAATGTTCAAAAAGGGCTCCAATTTGTGATGAAACAGAACTGCCCTTATGTAGTACATATGACTGCAGACTTGCTTTTGTGTTAATAAAGTTATAAAAAAGTGGTGAATCCCGCTCTCAGGCTTAGAGAGAGTTCATGTTGGCTTAGAGATAGTTCATGTTTGGTTCCCCCCTTTTTTCTCATGTAGTCCATTCATTCATTTAATTCTTCTTTCAAACGCATCTTTTACATTTAAAATTAATAAAATAAAGTAAATCAATTATTGCTATTAAATTTTACAAACATACATTTTTCATTGTAAATTATTTATTGGTATTTATTTCTACAGACACACATTTTTATTTGCCATTCTTAGCCATTCTAAGTACAAATTTAAAGAATTTATATATATTTTATATATTCCATAGACATCTAAAATTTCCTTCACAATATTTATAATTTCACAGATTTCACAATCATATTAAATAGTTTTACATACACATTTTTAACCACATTTTTATAACTTTATTAACAAAATAACAAGCCTTCAATCACATGTACGACATAAGGATGGTTCTGTTTCACCTGAAATTGGTGCCCTTCTTCAAAATTTGGAACCATTTAAGCCTTCTTTGTTTTATTTTGTACTGATATTGTGGTTCTACTAATGAAGAAGTTAGGCTAACTTTGAAATGCGTTGAGAATAAACCACTTTTAAATTAATCTGGTGTTAAGGGGACGGTTGCAAACAACTTTATTAAATAATGGAAAGCAACCGAACCCGGGGTCCGTGATGCAGCCTGGTGGACTGCGGCCGAACACCTTCAGGGTGAGAAGGTAAAACAACCAACTTAAATAACAATCCCCTCCGTGTTACCGCACACCAGAACGGGAATAGGGATTCGCACTATCTCTGTTAACTGCATGAGAGATGTGCGATAAATAATGTATCTGTAGTCCTGTTGCAGCACAGGGACTACACAGTTGGCGCTAGGATGCGTGTGTGACTCACGCCGGACAATACGTGCTCCCAGCCGGCATGCTACCGGACTGAGAAGTATATCTCCACGTGGCTTACAGGTGGTACCGGGAATAGGGTGTCTGCAGACTGCTTGGGGTGTAAGGCGACCCCTTTGTCGGAGCAGACTGTCAGATGAAGCTACCTGCCTATTTCATCTAAGCCTGCCTATTTCCACTAAACCTGCCTGCCAGAAACTAAAACACACGTGGAGCCCAAGAGACCAAGCGTCCACACTACACCATCACAGCTCAATGATCAGAGCCCGCCGCCATGTTTGTGGGTGGGCTTTTTAAAGATTAAGCCCTGCCTACCGTCGCACAATTGGTGGCGTCACCCACGACCAATCAGGCGGTGCAAGGTCACCGGATCAGCTGACTCCCAAACCACCAATCACGGTCCGCCATGTCACGGGCATGCTCAGTACAGAGAATCCTGGACTTAGGCTTTAGCAGCCCTGTCTCCTTCCGCAACCTATCCTTCATGTTGCTAGGAACAAAGACCTGAGAGACAACCTGTACATCTCGTGGACCAGCTAGGCGTTGGGACTGACGATGATGCTGAGCAGCATCAGCCCCAGCTGGATTGGAATGGGAGACCACAGAATCCACAGATGGTTCTGGACCCATTTTAAATCCAGCAAACGCCTAACATTTGGCATCACTTTTTTTGGATCCCATTTGAAATATCACAGCAAATGCAGATCATAAGTATTGTGCAGATGCAGTAACATCTGCTTGTTTCTGTTCCTGTGCAAACTCTTTTTTTTATACTTTGTAAAGACTTTACATGCTAATGGGTGGAGATGTGGCTCCTGAGACTGCCACAAATCACTCAAAAAGTGTCTAAAAGTATGTAGCTTGGGAGTCAGGAGTGCACAGCTCCTACCTGAATGCAAACACAGATTGGAGTGTGAAGAATACCATAGAAAGTAGAATTGAGCGGATCTTCAGATATTCAAATTTAGCAAATCACATGGATTTTACAGGGAAATTCAATTTTCAGTAAAGTTATTTGATGCAAATTGAATGTTCCTTATTTTGCTCTGGGGTCTTTTTAGTCTCCAGAGCATAATATACAGTGGGGAAAATAAGTATTTGATACATTGCTGATTTTGCAAGTTTCCCCACCTACAAAGAGCGGAGAGATCTGTAATTTTTATCGTAGGTACACTTCATCTGTGAGAGACAGAATCTTAAAAAAAATCCAGAAAATCACATTGCATGATTATTGCATAATTTGCATTTTATTGCATGAAGTAAGTATTTGATACTATAGAAAAACAAAACTTTATATTTGGTACAGAAACCTTTGTTTGCAGTTGCAAAACTCAGACGTTTCTTGTAGTTCTTTACTAAGTTTTCACACACTGCAGCAGAGATTTTGGCCCACTCCTCCATACAGATAGTCTCCAGATATTTCAGTCTTTGGGGCTGTTGCTGAGCAACATTGAGTTTCAACTCTCTCCAAAAATTTTCTTTTGGGTTCAGATCTGGTGATTGGCTAGGCCACTCCAGGACCTTAAAATGCTACTTACGGAGCCACGTCTTAGTGGCCCTGGCGGTGTGTTTCAGGTCATTGTCATGCTGGAAGACCCAGCCACGACACTTGTTGCCTTCTCACCAAGCTGCTTACCTATTGTCCTGTTGCCGATTCCAGCCTTTTGCAGGTCTACAATTTTGTTCCTCATGTAATTAGACAGCTCTTTGGTCTTTGCCATGGTGGAGAGTTTGGAGAGTGATTGAGTGTGTGGACAGGTGTCTTTATACAAGTAACAAGTTCAAACAGGTGCAATTAATACAGGTAATGAGTGCAGAGTAGAAGGGCTTCTTAAATAAAAACTAACAGGTCTGTGAGAGACCGAATTCTTGCTGGTTGGTAGGTGATCAAATACATATTTCATGTAAAACAATGTAATTATTTAAAAATTATGCAATTTGATTTTCTGGTTTTTATTTTAAAATTTTATCTGTCACAGTTGAAGTGTACCTATGATAAAAATTGCAGCCCTCTCCATTTTTTGTAGTAGAGAAAACTTGCAAAATTGGCAGTGTATCAAATACGTATTTTCCACACTGTATGTAGAATGTAAAAAAAAACAAAACAATAATCATCTCACCAATCCAGCTTTCCCCACAGCCCATATTTGGTGCTTCTTCTTTTCAAATCTACTGAAACAACTTTGCTCTTCTCTATTAGAAAGCTTATTTATTTATAATATGTTTCTCATGTATATAGAGTCATTAATTCCACAGCACTTTGCAGACATCATCATCATTGTCTCCTTTGGTGCTCACATTCTAAATTCCCTATCAGCTTGTCTATAAAGTGTTTATGGAAATCAAAGTAGCTACAGGAAACCTACACAATTACATACACACTCCTTGCAGATGTTGTCATTGGTGGACATGCAGTCCTGTCTCACGATCTTCACATTTTTCAGCTGTATTTAGAGCAATTGGAGCATTCAGGATTGGAATTACAACAAATTGGAGGCATGAACATTGTCTACAAAATGTAAAAGACAATTAATAGTTTAATTACTTTTTAAGATTAATTTACAGTGCTTTCTACAGCTCATCACTTTGACTTATTCTCCTGCATCAACCCATCTCAGGCCTACATTAAAGATTCTTCTTTGTACTCCTCTTGTTTGCTGCTCACACACTGATTTCCAAAGTTTATTGTTTTTAGCAAATACTTTACAACTTGCTCCCAAAAACCTACTTCTTCAGAAAATGTAAAACAAATAAAATTGCTGCTGCTACATTACAATATGAGCAGCATTTAAGATCACCAACATCTTCTTTCCATGTTTGATTGTGTGCCCTTTCTCACCTTTTTACCAGTTTGCTTTCAAGCTTTGATATGTATCTATGTTATGTATTATTTTATACAGTAATTTGAATGTTTTGTGCTTAAATCCTGTTTTTACCTCTTGCAAATGTGCAGAACTATGGGAATAAACATAAAAACAATAAAAATTATAGTAACATGTCAACAAATTATCCTTATAAATGCAAAAAATGTGTCTGTGTCCCGCTTTGGGTTGAATGAATGCTAAAATATTACACTTTTGGCATTCACCAGGCTGGTATATATGGATGCATATTACCTTTTGTTTTGTTGTATGCTCTTCCCAGCTGTTCTTTCTTATACGGTTTGGAATGAAAAAATTGTTTGTTTATAACAATACACTGTAGATTGTTTTCTTTAACTTCCCTCATTCTTTATATACTGTACTTCTTAATTTCATCTAATAGAGTCCACGATATTTCCATAATTAAAGGAGTTTCGACCTGCACTTCTCTAAATTCTCTGGTTTTCAGAGAAGCTGGTTGAGACTAATCTGCACTTGATTCTAGGTATGCTAATCTCATGCATAAAGACAAGTTACTGCTTGTCAAATAAAGTGACTACAGACTTTTAATTTCAGCCCAGAAAACCCACATAATAGCAAATTTTCCATACAATGCTTGGACTTTCTTTTTTCTTTCCAGTCACATATCTCATCGAGCATCCGTAAAGTTAGATTATGAAGTTATAATGCTCATAAACCTTCAAAAAAACAGATTAGCTAAAATTGACTGAATTAAATCCCTTTCATTGGTAAAGGATTTGGAAATCCGCAACAGAAAATCAGATCTCTGGTTCTCATAAAGATTTGATAGAGTTGTTCAGTTGTTTACGTGTGTAAAATAAATATCACTTACATTGATAAACCATAACAATAAAACCACTGAAAGGTAAAGTGAATAACATTATTTATTTCACTGCAGTAATAGCTGTGAAAGGGTGCTGTATATTATGCAGCAAGTAAACAGCCATTTCTTGAAGTTGATACTAAGAGTAGAAACAGTGGGCAAGTGTAAGGATCCAAGCTACTCCGACAAGGGCTGAAATGTGACAATTGATTAATAACATCTCAGAAACAATGGATCTTTAATGATCCTGTATGCAGTGGCTAGCACCTTATAAGAGTAGTCCAATTAAGGATAACTCATGACTAGTGTTGAGCGAGTATGTTCTGCTCCGAGTATGCTCGGGCCGAGCTCTGAGTATTTACAGCTGCTCCGTGAAATTTTTGAATCGCTCCGTGTGCATGATTTGCAACTGTTTGACAGCTTTATTACATGTGAGGAATGTCTATTTCTTACACATTCCTCACATATATTAAAACTGTCAAACACTTGCAAATCATGCACACGGGAGCGATTCAAACATATCACCGAGCAGCTGTAAATACTCGGAGCTCGACCCGAGCATATTCGCTGAAAGGGTTAACAGAACATACTCGCTCAACACTACTCATGACCTGACAACAGAGTCATGGGCTTAGCAATGCATGAGTAATTCAAAGAGGCCCCACTTGGCAACATAAATTACTTAAGAGCAGCTTCTAATGTTTTTGTGTAAGATAACAAAGGACTCTTTCAGATGTCATGTACATGTCCTACTAATATGGTTCAGAACTATTTAGGTCACCCTGCACTGCACTGCAATTTATACTTTTATGAAAAACCTATTAAAAACTACTTGACTAAAAAAAGTAAGTGCTTCTTAATAAAAAATAACTAAACAAGGGGGCATAATCTGAAATTAATTGCAAGCATAGGCGGCAAACACAGAAAGGAGTAAAACATTAAAATATTAGCAGGTGCTTTGAATAAACTTCAAAGAAATTAAGATAATACTTTGTTTGCGAAACACGTTGAATACATCTCAACTATCTGAATATAGAAAAATGTAAATGTTGATAACCAACTGATTATTTAACAATACCCTGCAATATCAGACATTTTAGGCTACTAAAATTGTAATGTGGGTCGTGCAGCAAGACATCAACCCACAGCACACAAGTTGCAAAGTGTAAAGCAATTTTCAGGCTATGTGCCCACGATGAAGAAATGAAGCAGACATTTACTGAGCATTTCTGCATCTCCTTGGCAGAAAAAAACACATTCATATTTTACATGCATTTTTTCTGCCAGGGAGAAGTGTTTTTCAAGTGTTTTTGCATGCATTTCTGCCTGCATTTTTTTCATGCGCTTTTCCAAGCGATTTTGAGCATCACTTGGAAAATTGATGGACAAGTTGGTCAACTGGCATGGATTTATATTGACCAACTTATACGGCTTTAAATGCAGCATAAATAGTAAATAAAAAGAATTGAAACATAAAAAATAAAAAAATACATTATACTTACCTCTTCGGCGGCCCCCGGTCTCCTTCTCCGGTGGCATGCTCTGTCCTCAGCATCCCGTGGTGTTCAGAAAGGACCTGCGCTGACGTCATTTAGTCAGCTGACAGGTCACATGACTAAATGATGTCACTGCAGGTGTTAAGGGGACAGTTGCAAACAATTTTATTAAATTATGGAAAGCAACTGAACCCGGGGTCCGCGATGCAGCCTGGAGGTCTGCGGCCGAACACATTCCGGGTAAGAAGGTAAAACAACCAAATGAAATAACAATCCCCTCCATGTTACTGCACACCGGAACGGGAATAGGGATTCACACTATCTCCGTTAACTGCACGAGAGATGTGCGATAAATAATGTATCTGTAGCCCTGTTTACAGCACACGGACAACACAGGAGGCGATAGGATGCGTGTGTGATACACACGGGCGTATACGTGCTCCCAGCTGGCGTGCTACCGGACTGAGGAGTATCACTCCACGTGGCTTACAGGCGGTGCTGGGAATACGGCGTCTGCAGACTGCTCGGGGTGTATGGCGACCCCTTTGTCGGAGCCAGACTGTCAGACGAAGCTACCTGCCTCCCTCCATCTAAGGCTGCCTATCCCCTGCTAAACCTGCCTGACAGAAGATAAAGCACACGTGGAGCCCAAACGACCCAGCGTCCACACAACAACACCATCACAGCTCAATGATCAGGGTGCGCTGCCATGTTTGTGGGTGGGCTATTTAAAGATTAAGCCCTGCCCACCATCGCACTATTGGTGACATCACCTGCGACCAATCAGTCGGTGACATGTCATCGGATCAGCAGACTCCCAAACCACCAATCATGGTCCACCATGTCACGGGCATGCTCAGTGCAGTGAATCCTGGACTTAGTCTGTAGCAGCCGTGTTTCCCTCCGCACCCTATGCTCCATGTTGCTAGGAACAAAGACCCAAGAGACATTTTGTACATCTCGTGCACCAGCTAGGCATTGGGACTGACAATGATGCTGAGCAGCATCAGCCCCAGCTCAACTGGAATGGGAGACCACAGAATCCACTCATGGTTCTGAGCCCATTTCAAATCCAGCAAACGCTCAATGCCTAACAGCAGGTCCTTTCAGAACACCGTGTGGATGGCAATGAGGAAGCCACCGGAGAGGTAAGTATACTTTTTTTTTTGTAGTTTTTACGTTTTATTCTTTTTTTACTAATGGTACTCGGGTCGGATGAGAGGCTCCTCTTCTCCGGACCCGTGTACCATACGCGGATGCATGCGGATATTATAAGATTTAATGCAAGTCAATGGTGGCTATTTTGCCTCGATTACGCACAAGAAATGGTTGTGCTGCGGATTTTTCCGCAATGATAATGCGCAGCGGAAATGTCTGCAGCATGTGCACAGCACATGCGGATCATCATTGGGAAACATGGCAGACAACTTAACATGCATTTTTAATGTGCTTTCGCTGCGGAAATGGCACCACGGAAACCCTTTAAATCCGCATTGTGGGCACAAAGCCTCAAAATGAATAAGTAATGGCTTCTCAACTAGCAGTGAAAAAAAATATCTTTATCTTTGCTATTCAATTTTCTTTGCTATTCTCGATATGTGTAAGCAATGCCAAAAGCTTTTTATCAAGCCTTCCAAAAGTTATCTCTTTTTTTTAAGGGAGTAGATACAAACTAGCTGTTTTAAAAGTGAATAAGTAATGGCTTAATGCCAACAATCCTCTTAAAAAATTAGCTTTATTTTGTGAGATGTTTATTGTTTACTCAAGAGTACATTTCAAATCAGCAATACAGTCTATAGCTAAAAATTTCATTATGCAACCAGATGCAATATGCAACCAGGAGATGTTTAACTAGCATGGCTGTGTAATAGCAGTGGCAGAAGAATTAGTAGATGCTCAGCTGAGCAAGGGCCTTAGACACTGGTAGCAGCAGAAGAGTGTAAAAGACAAACAATGAACAATTAGACATGCAGATGGAACTGCCTATAGGCATCAGCCATAAGTGAATGAAAATTGGAACCATTGCTTTCCTCATTCATTTTGATAATTGTCAGGTTTTCCATGCTTGTGACAGATAACCTGGTCTGCTTGCGGCAGATAAACTGACAAAGCCAGCAGCCACGCTACCCTCTCTGACATTGCACTGTAGACTGGACAGTACGCTAATCACAAACTGGGACAGATATTGCCACTAATCCAATATGGTGAACCAACAGTTCATGGTATTGGGGATCAGGGTATCTGCCTAAGGAAAAACACAGTCTAGGTATGACTGAACTTGGACGTTCAGGTGGTGCATCTATGTTTGCTATTGTCCATCAGTTTGTCACAATGGCATACAAAATATCTGGTCCATCACTTCAAAAGCAACTCATACACTGTAAGGTTCTTTTCTTCTAGGCTTTCAAGCTGTAAAACCATTTGGCAGCAATTTACCTTGCATCAGCAAAATGAGGGAGGTTGGGGTGTGCAATGCTGTAGACTGTGACTGTTGGGGATGGGCTCATGTCTTTTGAGTAGGTGAAGACAGATAACGGCTGCCTGTTGGTGGAAACAGTCATAGGGACCAGTCGCGGAGGCTTCACCACTTTTTCCACTTGCTTTGTTGCAAAACTGGCACTACAAACATTCATCCAGAGGGCCATGAATTTCATGTTATGTGCCTGCACAGAGGTGATATTCCAGGTATCTAAGTTGCATTGCACTTTGGAGTTTAAAGACAGGTCAAGACAGGTCTATGTTTGCCTGTACGTGAGTGCAGAGAGAAGGAACCCTTTTCTGAGAAAAATAATGCTGGCTGGGTATCTTCTAGTAAGGATGAGGGCACGCTACCACTTATTGAAAGATTACTAAATTTACAAGGTGGCACAGCAGCGACTGCACCACTAGCAACTTGACCAGCTGAGAATTTAGATGGCAAGCCAGTGGATAACTGTGAGCGTATGATTGTTTCCTCAATACTCAATCAGTGGTGGATATTTGCAGATGTGATGGAGAATGAGAAGGAGGAGGATGTGACGCGCCCCTGGGCCTATTTGGTGTAGCGTTGCGCACGCGGGGACTACCCGGAGCCGGGCCTGTTGGGGGTAGTAGTCTCGTGGCGGTGACCCGGTCCGTGCCCAGGGAGTCATACTGTGTGGCTGAGTATTAGCAGTAGATGTTGGACGATTACGCCACCCGTTGAATGCAGCTATGGAGCTGCCGCTGCAGGGCAGACCGCTGAGGCCGGTGGAAGGATTGTGCAGCGTGGATGGTATAACCCCCAACGGGAGGGGTATGGCCTCAGGGCAGCCGACGTGGATGATGGGGGTAGCAGGAACCACTCAGAGACGATGCGGTGTAGTTCAGGGTCTTTACTGGTGACAAAGATAGACCCTCCCGGAGTACTGGCTAGCGATTGGGGCCTGGTCAGTCCTTGAGCAGATGGGATCTCCCCTGGCCAGGCGGAGTTGTAGGCCTCCCCAACTAATTGTACTCTTCTGTCTACCTTGCTAGAGGCGGGTAAAAGTAGCCCACGTCCCCGAGTGTACCGTGTGGTGCTCACCCGTATGGCCGGTGACTCGGGGCCTTCTAGTGGCTTCCGTTCCACGACGGTGGTGCTGGTCCCACGCGTGTGACCGTGCCTTCAGGTTTCTTGGCCAGAGGACCTGAAATCCCCTGCCGGTCGGTTTCTGCTGCTGGGTAAGGATTAGTCCCCACAGCCTCGGACTCCGGGTCCGGTGGTAACTCTTCAATCAGGGCGAGCTCTTCAGCTGCCAGCCCCTGATTCCTTGTAGCACTGCTCCCACTGAGCTCCTGATCTTTCTTTCCTATAGCTGCTCCTCTTCTTAACTAACTAACCCTGCCTCAGCCCCAGTATTATATAGGGGAAGTTCTTCCCCTCCCAGGACTGGGCAGGAGGTGTGGCATGCACAGGATTCCTGACCAAGAGACCTCCCACCTGCTCTCAGACATAATATTGCTATTACTGTGGAAACCAGACCCCTGGGGTGCCACAGATGGGTACTCCGAGTATAAAAAGCAGTAGTGGTTGATGACAGATGGTGATGATGGCCCCAACCAGGTACTAAATGAGAATGTGGCCTTGCTTATAAAAAGACAAACATGAAGGAGAATGAGGACAACTTTAGACTTGCTCTCATTGCTGGCCAACTTGTTTTTGCCAAATAAGCAGGTGCTGTTGCTTCATGTTCTGATGGACAGCCATAGTTCCAAATCTGTGTGAGTAAATACACCCACAGCTTGCCAAGATTTGCCTGGCTCCAAAATGCAATATATATCACACACACAAGATACCCATGCGTACATATCATCAATACTGCTAAAAAAACATTTCAGACACTACATCATCCTGCAGTGACTGAAACAAGCAATATTATATGTATTCCATTACGTCTTACTGTTCATCCCCACTGATTGCTTTGCTAGAAGCAAAGTCTATCGATTGTGAGCTGCTTTTCATAACACTACTGTTGTGCTGGTTGTTGCCTGAAATTCCAGTGATGATATTGCTAGCAGCTATTTTTTCCATGGTATGAAGGCTTTTTGTCTCACAGTGCCATGCCCATTGAAACTGCCATAAGTATAATGTTTAAGTCTTTTACCAAAATGTGTTTCTAGCCATGTAATCAACCATAAATGCAAGGCAAGGCTCACTTGTTGCCAAAATTGCTACTGCAATATTAGCCTGCCCACCCATGACATAGGTGCACTGTACATATGTCTCCAATTTGAAAAGTTAAACAGGTGTGCCACAACGGACCTGCACTGTTAAATGTTTGTTTGGTTAAAACAAATTAATTACTCCTGCCCAAAATAAAAGACATAGCAAAAACAGATACCAGGAAGCAGGAATACAGCCTGAAAATCCAGCATCAGTCCACAGTATAGTTGTGGAGTGTAAGTTGCCTAAGTGAAATAGTCAAACAGGTATGCAAAAGTATATTGTATGTACCACTGTGACGAATGTTAAACTAAGAACCTCATGTTCAGTTTGTCAATTTTTGCCGAGAGGCGTTAGATCAAAGTATCAAACTACTATTCCACTTGAGCAAAAAACACAATCAGAATGCTGTATTGTTTGTTAGGTACCCATGAGTAAGTAAGTAATTAGGTGTAACAGCCACCTTTATTGTTGTGCTGCATATGGTTGTTCATTCGAATATTAAACCAGTTGTAAAATTTTAACCATTTTTTTTACTGTTATTTATGATTATTATTATTTTCCCCTTGAACAAAAATGCAATGAAACCCAAAATGCTAGTTTGCAAAGAGGTACACATAAGGTTGAAACCTGGAAATGAAATATGGAAACAGCATACAAAATGGTTATTGCATCCCAAAAATAAGGACCTACAACAGGCCTCTGTTTTTGATGGCATGTATGGATGCAAAATTAAACTACTACAACAGTGAAGTGTGAAAAACAAGAAAGTTTTTAACAACACATACAATTTGTGAAGTAGACAAAAGATTTAACATTTCTGGATTTTGGAGATATATGTGATTTGTGTTTAAAAAAAATAAAATATATATATATACTGCATATATATATATATATATATAAATATATATATATATATAAATTTATATATATATATATATATATATATATATACACTATATCTTGATATATACCCCAAACATGGACTTCTAAATGGAATTCCATGTTACTGTTCAGGTTTGGCACCTGAATAAAGCTTGTTGAAAGGCAGCAGAGCAGCCAATCAACAAGCATTCGGCCTGGAGCACTTACAGTGGTTGACGCACCACGTGAGTATCCTGGGTTAAAGTGGCTGTGACTGACGGTTAAGTCAGTAAGGCTACTGCCGGTCAGAACCGCTGTTTCCCACGATGTAACACAGTGGCTCTGACCTGCAGTAACCTTACTAAAGTAACCGCTGGTCACATTGCTGTGGGTTCCCACGCTGTCACATAGAGGACAGCGTGGGAACTAGCAGCCTTGACCGGCGATGACATAAGTAAGGTTACCGTCAGTCAAAGTCGCTGTTTCCCATGCTGTCACACAGCAGCTCTGACTGGTGGTAACTTACTGACTTCACCGCCGGTCACAGACACTGCTGGGGATCATGGACTGCTGTTAGATTTGGCAGTGTCTGCTACAGTTAGTGCCTAAGAAGCTCTGTTAACTGAAAGGGGCTCCATATGCTGGATTTTGGAGGGGGGTCATCATGGGACATCGATGTGGACTCCAGTGGATCCCTTTGACTATGGTGGACTGGAGTGGGAGTTTTATCTTTAATAGATTGGTGGAAGAGGATAATTGTCGGGCGTGTTTTTAACAAATAAAATAATTTTTTGTGTGTTCATTTCTTTTTACTACCATATTAGAAATTAGGGTGTCTGACTGACACTTCTCCATTACAAACTCCTGGGTTTGCACGTCAGGGCAATCGGGATGAGCCAATGCTAAGCGCTAGAACTGGTGCATCAAACAGGACGTTCCACTTCTGCAGGCTGATATTTGTAGGTTGAGGATAACCATGGGCATTCCCAGCCTATTATAAAAAGTCTGCAGCTTTCTGCTTTCCTTTAGCTGGTTATTAAAAATAGGGGGGACCCCTATATTTCTAAAGGTGCTATTGACATGAAATTCTCACCAGCTTTTGGTCACAACTAGTGATGAGCGAGCACTAAAATGCTCAGGTACTCGTTGCTAGGGTCTAGCAAATTGGAATGCTTGAGTGCTTGGTCCAAGTAACGAGCCCAATGTATGTCTATGGGAAACTCAAGCATTTTTCCGGCAGCCCCCACGGCGGTCTGCAGAGGGCCTAAAATGACCCAAATCAGTGGGAGCAGTGCTCAAATTACATGGGAACAGCATGGGGAAGACCCCTGGAAGCATCTCTGACTCCAAGGTTACTGCTGTCAACAATGTTGTTAGAGGTATTTCGCCATTTTTACGGACTCACAATAAAACATACAAAAACAAAAACAAAATGGATTTTCCTGGGAAAAATGTTAAGGAAGATCCTATCCAGGGTAATGACTTGTATATAAGGCAAAATAAATAGCCAAAAACAAAAATGCTCCTTCACATCTTGGGATATGTTCACATGTAGCGTTTTTGATGCGTTTTTTGCACTTTTGCATTGCTTTCAACGGTGAAAAATACATTCACCGGTAAATGTCATTTTAACATTTTACTACCTTATCTTGCCATGTGGTGTGTGAGACATGATCAGACACATCCTGTTTCATTTATGAAGGAGAGTCTCTGAAAGTCACAAAGACTATTTTTATAGAGCCATCAGGCGGCGATTACTATGCTTAAAGGGCCAGCAGTCGGCTATGCTTTGTTGTTCCCATTATTAAAGAGTGTGTCTCCTATACTGTTATTGCATATGCAGAGACTGCAAGGGCTGCCCAAAATTTGGACACATCCCAATACCCCTTTGAAGAAACATAGAGGAGGGCCTTAGTAAAAAAATATTCCCAGTATGCAGTGAGTCCAACAGCTGCCAAAATTTAGGAAAAACCCCATTGCCAATTTAAAGACACACAGAGCTGGGTCTCAGTAACGACATGTTCCCATCAGAAGTAGCGGATCTGCTATCCAGTTATAGGGTATACAGTGAGTCCAACAGCTGCCAAAAATTAGTAAAAACCACAATATCAATTTAAAGACATGTTCCCATTAGAAAGGAGTGAGTCTCCCATACTGTTCTTTCATATGCAGTGACTGCAATGGCTGCCAAATATTTGGAAGAATTCCACTGCCCCTTGCAAGAGACGTAGAGGTTAGAGGGCCTCCTGAAAACAATGTTCCCATTTTTAGGAAGTGGGTCTCCCATACTTTTTGCCTATGCAGTGAATGCAAAGGCTGCCAAAAATTTGGAGGAACTCCACTGTCCCTTGCAAGAGACGTATATACGGTGATATGGTAGATATAGTGGTGATATGGTGGTGGAGGATGAAGATGAGGAGAATGAGGAGGACAAGAGCAAATATACAAAATCAGGAAGCGTATACCCATGTCTGGATGTGAAGGCAGAGGTGCATGGTAATAGAGTTACTCCTCCCAAAAAAAGACACCGTATTTGAGGTTATGTTACGCTACTATCATTCGGTGGTGTTGAGAAGTCTTGCCAAATCCAGCCCTTGTTCATTTTTATAAGAGTCAGCCTGTCAGCATTTTCAGTTGACGGGCGAATGCGCCTATCAGTTATAATTCCACCAGCGGCACTAAAAACCCACTATGACAAAAAGCTAGCGGCAGGGCAGTTCAGGACCTCCAGTTCATGCCACATGTCCAGCTTGGATACTCAATAATTATAAAGCACAGAGGAATCATGGAGGACATTGGTACAGTAAGCAAGGTACTCCCTCAGCATCTTCCGAAACTTTTCCCTCCTTGTGAGAGTACCCCGCGCCTCAGGGCCTGTGCGATGGGAGGGTCTGAGAAAACTCTCCCAGAACTTTGACAGTGTTCCCCTGCCTCTGCTCTATTGGATTTGTGTCACTCTCACCTGTACTCCTTGGTTGTCCAAAAAACTGTGACCTCTGCCGTCAGCATTTTCAGAAGGGAATTTTTTTAATAATTCCGTAACAAGGACATTCTGGTACTGCCCCATTATATTAGGCCTGTCCGGTGATGGAATAAGAAACAGAAAGTTCTACTTGTAGCGTGGGTCTAGAAGTGTTACCAACCAGTAATGACTGTCACGCAAAATTTGGACAGAGCAAGGGTCATGGGAAAGGCAGCGTAACATGAACTCAGCCATGCGTGCCAGACTGCTATCAGGCAAGACTTCCGTGTCCTCACCAAGAGGATGACTGACCATGCTCTCCTCCTCATCCTCCTCCTCTTTCCTGTCCTCAGGCCATCCACGCTGAACAGGCGGTATGACAGCTGTGCAGGTAGTACCGTCTATAGCACAGGAAACTAGCTACTGTTCTTCCTTCTCTTCCTCATTGTCACCCAATCCACATTGGGATGAGATGAGGCTGGACTGTGTGAAATCACCCTGTATAGTTCCTTGCTCCATCTCATTGTGCTCCGTCTGCAATGCATTCTCTTTAATTGTGAGCAGAGAGTGTTTCAATAGACAGAGAAGTGGGATAGTGACGCTAATTATGGTGTCATCGTCGCTCACCATCTTGGTGGAGTCCTCAAACTTTTGGAGGATGGTACAGATGTCTAACATCCATGTCCACTCCTGAGGTCTTATGTGTGGAGTCTGACCTGAATACCGACGGCCTTGTTGATGCTGGTAGTCAACAACTGCCCTCTTCTGCTCACAAATCCTTCCCAACATCTGCAATGTAGAGTTTCAGTGCGTGGGGACATCACATGCCAGTCTGTGAGCTGGAAGCTGCAAACGCTGCTGAAGCACAGCAAGGGCGGCGGAAGCTGTAGCTGACTTTCTAAAAAGGGCACACACGCAGTATACTTTGACAGCAGATCTGGGTAGGTTTTGAGAAACCTCTGAACCATGAGGTTAAGCACATGGGCCAGGCATGGTACATGTGTGAGCTCACCTTGCCTCAGAGCCACCACTAGGTTCCAGCCATTGTCACACATGACCATACCTAGCTGTCGGGTCAGCGGTGTCAGCCACAGATCTGCCTGCTCTTTCAGAGCTGTCCAGAACTCTTCAGCATTGTGCAGTTTGTCACCTAAGCATATTAGCTTCAGCACAGCCTGTTGCCGCTTGGCTGAGGCAGTGCTGCAGTACTTCCAGCTTCTGACTGATGTGGTCATTTTGGAGACGGAGGCTGAAGAGGAGGAGTAGCTGGTGCAGGAGCTGTAGACTGTGGGGGCAACCCTGATTGACCCAGGGCCCACAATCCTCAGCATCGGGAGGACGTGTACCGTCTCAAGGTCTGACTGGGTCACGGCTTCCACTATATTATCCCAGTGTGCCGTCAGCGAGATGTAGCGTCCCTGCCCATAAGCTCTTGTCCATGTTTCCATGGTTAGGTGGACTTTCCCAGTAATTGCGTTGTTGAGGGCATGGCTAATGTTGGACACGTGCTCATGTAATCCTGGGATGGCACACCGGGAGGAATAGTGATGACAGAGGACCGAAAGCCGAGGGATGGCCACCGCCATCAGGTTGCGGAAACTTCCGCCTCCATGAGCCTAAAAGGCAACATTTTGAACGCAAGCATTGGTGAATTGTGTGAATTTAGTAGTGTGGTGTGTGGGGCATTGACTGCGTATTTGCCCTTGCGTTCCAAGGACTGGGGTAGGGACAAGTGAATGCTGCACTGGGACAAGGACGTGGACGTGCTTGCTGATGGTGCTAGTTGAGAGTGTTCAATGACAGGATAAGGGCAGGAGGCATCTTGGCATGCGCCATGGACAGGGGTTTGGCATGCATGAACAACAGCGGAACAAGCAGTGGAGTCACCCGCAGACACTGTTGCTGGACCTTGGGGTTCAGCCCACTTTGTCGGGTGCTTTGCTGCCATATGCCTGATCATGCTGGTTGTGGTCAGGCTGCTAGTTTTGCTACCCCTGTTGATGCTGGCCAGGCAGGTGGTGCAAATGGCCTTTTTAAGATTTTCTGCAGAGTCTTTAAAAAACAACCAGACTTGGGAAGACCTTAAAGTTGTACTGGCAACTTCTGTCATGCTGGCATCATGGGAAATGCGTTTCCACCTTGGTCTGTGGCTACCAGACTGCTTGTTCCTGCCTGTTGTGGTGCTACGCCTCCCTCCCCCTGTGTGCTGCTGTCCTCGCTCTTCATGTCCCTCTGCCAGGTTGGGTCAGTTATTATATCATCCACCACCTCGTCTTCCACTTCTGCACCCTGGTCCTCCTCCTGACTTTCTAGCAATTGTGTCTCATCAGCATCATCATCATCCACCTCTTGCGATAATAATTGCACTTTCCCACCATTGCCTTTGTGTGAATGTGGCTGCTCAAATGTTTGGGCATCGCTACACGTCTTCTCCTCTTGACTCCCTTGAAGCTTGCCCGGCGAGAGGCCCAAATCTACAAATAGAAAAGGGAATAGCTCTTCTGTGTGTCCAAGTGTGGGATCAGTTGTCTCCATGCACTTGACATGGTCGGAGGAAGGAGGATGAGGGTGAGGAATGTGTGGTCCAGACTCACGGCTACTAAGACTTGACTGTGTGGAAGACAGGGTGATGATGGTGTTGTCAAAGTGACTGGAAGCATTATCTGCTATCCAACCAACAACCTTTGGACACTGCTCTGTGTTCAATAGTGGTGTTGTGTGGTCCCCTAGTAATTGGGACAGGAAGGTCGAGCGACAAGATGTGGGTGTTTGTTGTGGCACAATTTCAGCTTGCCCATGACAATGGCCTCAGCCTCTGCATGCACCACCACCATCAAGTCCCCTTCCCCCTCCCCTGCCACGCACCTTGTTCATTTTAAATGGAGGAGAATATCTTCCACAATCACTAGAAATGGCAGATTTCGGAATCAGTTATATGTGATACATCTGACAGAGAATCACGGTTTTAAATAGCAGGCCTGTAGTTTACTAATACTATCCTTCACAGAAACCTAGTGTGAATAGTTTGACAGACACACTGCAATGGAATGAAAATGGAATCCAGAAATGGCTGATTTTGAAATGCAGTTATGGGTGATATGTCTGACAGAGAACCACGGTTTTAAATATCAGGCCTGTAGTTTACTAATACTATTCTTCACAGAGACCTTGTGTGAATAGCTTCACCGACACACTGCAACAAAATGCAAATGGAGTCCAATATTTTCCAATGTTCAGTTCAAATTTCTGGATTTTTATTAATGTAATATGGAAAAGATCTGGCTGTATTCTGCAGTGCTAACAAGCAAATGGAGCAGAAAAATTGTGTACTCTGGATTGATTTTTAAGCAAATAATCAGGATTAAGATAAAAAAAAAATTATCCCTGGCCCCTGATATCTGGGGCTATGTCTACAAAATTTTGTCACAGCAGGATCAGTCAGAAGTTGAACGTGCAATGGACCCTCTTGTGCTGTATCATGCACTGCAGTCTGTCACATACCCTGCCTACGTGCCTAACTCCTGCTATCACCTTCACCACTTAAAATATGCAGCTGGATTAGCCCTCAGAAGGACTGCTAGTTCAGATGGATATATATTTATATGTTGTGGAATACCTATACTAACTATAAACAAGCAAATCTCTCCCTGACTCAGCAGCTGCTGTCCCTACTCTGCTAGTTTCCGGGGTAGACTGTGACGAGCATAGTGGCGCCAGGTCTTATATAGACCTGATGACGCTGTGCGGCCAGCCAATCACGGTAATGAACACAATCAACATGGCTATGGCATTACAGTGAGTGGGAAGCAATCCCTGCATGTTCATTGGCTCTTTAAAGAGCGCCAGACATGCAAGGCAGGGACCCAAGCTCCCGCCGAGCAACCTGGAAATACTTGTCGAGCGCCGAGCTTGTCTAGCACAGTGATGCTCGAGCGAGTACCGAGTAGTGGCGAGCAGGTTAGTTCATCACTAGTAACAACCCATCCAATCCACACAGGCAAAGAAATCAAACCATAGATTCCATATGGTTTGATTTCTTTGATTTCCACATATAAGTTATGTGTAATAATGAGAAATGATACAGGAAAAATGTATTGAACACGCTTACTGAAAATGAATTGCAAACTGTTCGCATTTGTGAGGATCTGCGAATTTCAGAAAATTTGAATTAAAGTAGATGCTCCATGGATGGATTGATCATTTCTATTTGTAATAGAAGTAAACATAAAATGTTTTCTCATCTAATGATATTAGACCCTTTCAGATATCTTCCATACATGTATTGTGCAAGTCGGAAGCGGGTATGTGAAGTGGACACATGGGGTGAGCCCTCCCCATATCCAGCAGATCATGGCTCTGTGATACAGCCAGGACCTGCTTCTAAGGATCGTGGATGGAGCAGAGCTCCGCCCATGATATTTAACCTGTTAAATGCTGCTGCCAAACTCTGACATCGGCATTTAACATACACACATCTGCACGTCATCACACGGCGTAACCCCCCCCCCGGGGGTGCCACTCATACATACTGGACTAGTGTGCAGGTACTTAATTTCATAGTTCTCTATTTTGAGTCAGCATTTGTATAATCTATGATTATTATATGAATATATATGGGGCACATGAGTGGTCATTTACATGAAGTACATGATCTTCCTCCTCCATAATATCTATATATATGATTTGGCCACTCATGTGATGCCCCATCTTAGACCGTTTATTGGTTTACGTCAATTAATTTTTTTACCTTGAATATGCTGATTATCAGTCTTATATGTACCTGCCTCTCCTATTTACTAGCATGATTTGGAGTCTAGTACACATTTTATTGTAATGATACTGTATACAACTTTGTTTGGTCACTACAGTGTGGCTTTCCTTGTGCATGTAGTGCCACTTCAACCATAATACTAATAAAAGTTTTTTACTTGAATTTTTCTATTGATTGGACCTATCATTCGGTGGTTCTCTTTTCTCAAAAATCGGCATAGAAAGCGATCAAAAAATGTCACGTGCCCGAAAATAGTACCAATAAAAACATTAACTTGTCCTGCAAAAAACAAGCCATAACATGACTGTCGGCCGAAATATGGAAAAATTATAGCTCTCGAAATTTGGCGATGCAAAAACTAGTCTTTGCAAAAAAAGTTTTTTTTAGTGTGCAGTGAATCATAAAAACCCGATATGAATCTGGTATCACTGTAATAGCACCAACCCAAAGAATAAAGTCATCTAATCACTTATACAGCATGAGGAACGGCGTAAAATATAAACTCTAGGGTTAGGGTTGTGCTAGGGTTAGGGCTAGGGCTAGGGTAGTGCTAGGGCTAGGGTTGTGCTAGGATTAGGGTTGTGCTAGGATTAGGGTTTTGCTTGGGTTAGGCTTAGAGTTGTGCTAGGGTTAGGGCTGTGCTAGGGTTAGGGTTGTGCTAGGGTTAGGGTTGTGCTAGGGCTAGGGTTGCGCTAGGGTTAGGGTTGTGGTAGGGTTAGGGTTGTGCTAGGGTTAGGGTTGTGCTAGGTTTAGAGTTAGGTTTGTTTTAGGGTTAGGGTTGTGCAAGGGTTAGGGTTGTGTTAGGGTTGTGTTAGGGTTAGGGTTGTGCTGTGGTTAAGGTTGTGCTATGGTTAGGTTTTGCTAGGGTTAGGGTTGTGGTAGTGTTGGAGTTAGGGTGTGTTGGGGTTGGTATTTTTTCAAAAGTAAAGAAAAAAAAATGATGACGATTTGGTGACTAGTGTTGAGCGCAAGTGCTCGCTACTTGAGTTTCCATCGCATGCTCGAGTATCTGCCCATATGTTTCGAGTCTGTTATACAGACAAAAAAACCTAGCGGGGATTGCCTGCCATGCTCGAGCGATCCCCGCATGTCTAATTTTGGGTGTCTAATAACCGTGAAACATGCGGTGCGGGAACTCGAGAACCTGCCATACATGGTGCATTCCCGAGTACCCGATGCAAACTCAAGTAGCGAGCATTTGCGCTCAAGACTAATGACAACTTATTCAATATGATGACCTAATGTTATCCAATTCTGTGTCATACCTCTGTTTTCAAAATGTTCACTATACCCCTTGATAAAATCCTGGAGGGGTGTAGTTTCCAAAATGGGGTCACTTGTGGGGGGTTTCCACTGTTTAGGCGCATCAGGGGCTCTCCAAATGCGACATGGCGTCCCGTCTCAATTCCAGCCAATTTGGCCTTCAAAAAGTCACACAGTGCTACTTCCCTTCTGAACCATGCCGAGTGCCCAAACAGTGCATTTTTCTCACATATGGAATATCAGCATACTCAGTAGAAATTGCACAAAAGTTTTTGAGGTCCATTTTCTCCTGTTACCCTAGTGAAAATAAAAAAATTTGGGCTAAAAATCATTTTTGTGGAAAAAGTTTGATTTCTTTATTTTCACATCTCTACATTATAAACTTCTATAAAGCACCTGGGGATTCAGGGTGCTCACCACACATCTAGAGAAGTTCCTTGATGGGTCTAGGTGTCACTTGTGGGGGGTTTCCACTGTGTAGGCACATCAGGGGCTCCCCAAATGCAACATGGTGTCCACTAATTATTCAAGAAAATTTTACATTCAAAAACTCAAATGTGGGAGAAAACAGTAATTTTCTCCCACATATTGGGTATCAGCTTACTCAGGAGAAATTGCACAACAAATTGCATGGTGCAATTTCTCCTGTTACTATTATGAAAATGCAAAATTGGAGGCTGAAAAACACTTTTGAGGGAAAAATGTGAAAATTTTATTTTTACGGCTTAATGTTATAAACTTCTGTGAAGCACCTGGGGGTGCAAGGTGCTCACCTCACCACTAGATAAGTTCGGTGAGGGGCCTAGTTTCCAAAATGGTGTCACTTATGGGGGGTTTCCATTGTTTAGGCACATCAGGGGCTCCCCAAACCGCTAATTATTCAGGCAAATTTTACAAACAGTCAAATGGCGCTCCTTCCCTTCCGAACCCTATCATGTGCACAAACAGTGGTTCTCCCCCATATATGGGGTATTGGCATGCTCAGGAAAAATTGCACAACATATTTTGCAGACCATTTTTTCATCTTACCCTTGCGAAAATAAAAAAAATTCACTCTAAAGTAACATTTTTGTGAAAAAAGTTAAATGTTCATTTTTTTCTTCCACATTCCAAAAATTCCTGTGAAGCACCTGAAGGGTTAATAAACTACTTGAATGTGGTTTTGAGTACCTTGAGGGATGCAGTTTTTAGAATAATATCACTTTTGGGTATTTTCTGTCATAAAGGCCCCTCAAAGTCACTTCAAATGTGATGTGGTCCTTAAAAAAATGGTTTTGTAAATTTTGTTGGAAAAATGAGAAATCGCTGGTCAACTTTTAACCCTTATAACTTCCTAACAAAAAAAGTTGGTTCCAAAATTGTGCTGATGTGAAGTAGACATGTGGGAAATGTTATTTATTAACTATTTTGTGTGAAAAATCTCTCTGGTTTAAGGGCATGAAAATTCAAAGTTTGAAAATTGCAAAATTTTCAACATTTTCACCAAATTTCTGATATTTTCGCAAATAAATGAAAGTCATAACAAATAAATTTTACCACTATCATGAAGTAAAATATCTCATGAAAAAAACAATGTCAGAATCACTGGGATCCGTTGAAGCATTCCAGAGTTATTACCTCATAAACTGACAGTGGTCAGAATTGTAATATTTGGCATGGTCATTAACGTGCAATCCACTTTCGGGGTAAAGGGGTTAAAGGAGACTATGATTTTTACTATATGCAGGGATACCGTGACGTCACTGTATATAGCACAAGTGATCAGATAATTGCTGCTTCAACTCCTTTAAGGGGACTATTAACAACAGTGATCAGAAGATAAAAAAGTTTTGAAAAAAATATATAAAAGTTTAAATTATTCCACTTGTGCCTCATTAAAAAAATAAAATAAATACACATATGTGGTATTGTCACATTCAGAAAAGTCCAATTTATTATAATATAAAAATAATTAACCTGATCGGTGAACAGTGTAAAGGTAAAATATCAAGAACGCCAAAATTGTTTTTTTGTTCACAGCAATTGCACATAAAATGCTGTTACAAGCAATCAAAGCATCATATCCATCTCAAAATGATGTCAATAAAAATGTTTTCTTGTCCCGCAAAAAATAAGCCATCACAAAGCTCCATAGACAGAAAAATAAAAACGTTATGGGCTTCGGAAAATGGCGACACAAGCTAAAAATTTCTTTTACAAACTTCTGATTTTTTTCACTACTAAAATAATTCAAAACTGGATATATTTGGTATCAATGCAATCAAACTGATGAGCACAATTATATTGCAAGGACATTTTTACCACAAAACGTACATTGCGAAAACAATTGCCAAAATTCAATGTCGGAATTGTGTTTTTTTCACAATTTCTCCCCACTTAGGAATTTTTTTGACTTTGCAGTACACTATGAGGCAAAATGAATTGTGTCATTCCAAAGTACAACTCGTTTCGCAAAAAAAACCTTAATGCGTCAATTTGAGCAGAAAATTAAAAGAGTTATGGCTCTGGAAAAAGGGGAGAAAAAACAAAAATGTAAAAGCAGAAATTGATCCCATTGTGAAGGGGTCAAGCTGTTTCTCTGTCCCAAAGGAAAATGTTAAATAAAATATGTTCAAATAGCAAGTAATGCAAATGTTGAAATAGTATATTTTCCATAATACAACCTTTTTTTATTTATTTTATTCTTACTTTAACAACTTATTTTGTCTACTAGGCTCTAAAAATTCTCTTTGATAAATACCACAAAGAATTCCAGCAGCGAGTGTCCTGCTGGGTAAAGTGTTGTCACAGACACTGGAGTTCTCTCAGGTGCTTCTTCAGATACTTATCTTTATTTTAAGAAAGTAAAATACACAAAAGTTCATGTGGATACATTTTGTGTAAATATATGTATAGGCGGTACTAAGTTTATAGTAAGCTTTTATTACTATGTGTAGCACAAATAACCTTCACAATATCTTCGTCCTTTGAAAATAAGTACTTGATCTATTTTAGTGCATAAATGCAACAGTCATGTGTTTTAATATGTTAGTATATATCAAGTAAAAATTATGCATAAGCTTTCATTGCATTTTACATTATTTATTGATGAAAATATTAATTGATTGATTTATCATATATTACTGAATGTCATTCTTTCTTAGACATTTGGGCAAAATTCCTGTATATTATAGTATGTGATGAAGTATCCTGCATTTTTCTTTAATCTCATGGACTATGTCTTGAATTTGGGAGAAAATTTCTCTTCATTTTTGTTATAAAATCAAAGCTAAATGGAGGTATACTATCGACCTTTAGTGGACTATTGATCAATTGGTCATAATATAGCTATGTACATGAATGCTTACAGTGGGGAAAAAAAAGTATTTAGTCAGCCACCAATTGTGCAAGTTCTCCCCAAAGATGAGAGAGGCTTGTAATTGACATCAAAGGTAGACCTCAACTATGAGATACAAAATGAGAAAACAAATCCTGAAAATCACATTGTCTGATTTGGAAAGAAATTTTTTTCAAATTTTGGTGGAAAATAAGTATTTGGTCAAATACAAAAGTTCATCTCAATACTTTGTTATATATCCTTTGTTGGCAGACGTCAAACAGACGTTTGACAGAGGTCAAACGTTTTCTGTAAATCTTCACAAGGTTGGCACACACTGTTGCTGGTATGTTGGCCCATTCCTCCATGCAGATCTCCTCTAGAGCAGTGATGTTTTGGGGCTGTCGCTGGGCAACTCGGACTTTCAACTCCCTCCAAAGGTTTTCTATAGGGTTTAGATCTGGAGACTGGCAAGGCAACTCCAGGACCTTGAAATGCTTCTTACAAAGCCCCTCCTTCGCTGCCCTTTCAGTGTGCTTGGGATCATTGTCATGCTGAAAGACCCAGTCACTTTACATCTTCAATTCCCTTGATGATGGAAGGAGGTTTGCACTCAAAATCTCATGATACATGGCCCCATTCATTCTTTCATGTACACGAATCAGTTGTCCTGGTCCCTTGGCAGAGCAACAGCCCCAAAGCATGATTTTGCTACCCCCATGCTTTACAGAAGGTATGGTGTTCTTTGGATGCAACTCATCATTCTTTCTCCTCCAATCACGCCAAGTTGTGTTTCTACCAAACAGTTCTACTTTCGTTTCATCTGACCATATGACATCTTCCAATACTCTTTTGGATCATCCAAATGCTCTCTAGTAAGCTCCAGATGGGCCCGGGCATGTAATGGCTTAAGCAGGGGGACACGTCTGGCACTGCAGGATCTGAGTCCCTGACGGCATAGTGTGTCACTGATGGTAGCCTGTGTAACGTTGGTTCCAGCTCTCTGCAGGTTATTCACTAGGTCCCCCCATGTGATTCTGGGATTTTTGCTCACCGTTCTTGAGATCATTTTGACCCCATGGGGTGAGATCTTGTGTGGAGCCCCAGATCGAGGGAGATTATCAGTGGTCTTGTATGTCTTCCATTTTCTAATTATTGCTCCCACAGTAGATTTCTTCATACCAAGCTGCTTGCCTATTGCAGATTCAGTCTTCCTAGCCTGGTGCAGGGCTACAATTTTGTTTCTGGTGTCCTTCGACAGCTCTTTGGTCTTCACCATATTGGAGTTTGGAGTGTGACTGTTTGAGGTTGCGGACAGGTGTCTTTTATACTGATAACAAGTTCAAGCAGGTGCCTGTACTACAGGTAATGAGTGGAGGACAGAGGAGCCTCTTAGCCTTTTAAAGAAGAAGTTACAGATCTGTGAGAGCCAGAAATCTTGCTTGTTTGTAATTGACCAAATACTTATTTTCCACCAAAATTTGAAAAAAAATTCTTTTCAAATCAGACAATGTGATTTTCAGGATTTGTTTTCTCATTTTGTATCTCATAGTTGAGGTTTACCTATGATGTCAGTTACAGGCCTCTTTCATCTTTTGTGGGAGGACTTGCACAATTGGTGGCTGACTAAATACATTTTTTCCCCACTGTATGAGAAGAAGCAATATACTTGCAATGAGTTTGTATATAATATATGCCAAAAGGAGGGTGTGGTCTTTTTCACTCAAGAAGATAGACTTGCTGTGAAAAAGCTTTGTCACCAAGACACCCAAATAGCTGCAATCTTGTACCCATCTGTGACACCCTATGTACCTAACTTGTAGATCTAGAGTCCTGAAAGCCACAACTACTGAAACAAGTAGTGTGAGAATCTTAGCATTAATTTCACTCTGAACAAACCATGGCGTTCCTGCCATCATAAGTGTGTGACTTGTCTGGCCTGAGGGATGGAAGGAAGATTGCACATTGATGTATGGACATCTCCTATTAAACATCAGGACTTGAAGTCCACAGTGAAACCGTGGAAGGCAGAAGCTAAAGTCAGCTGCTTGGTTTGTGAATCCAATTGTCAAATTCACCATATCAATACTTCACAGACATTGTAGATCTTGTATGTTCTAGCCTTAGAACCCTCACTCTATCTCTTGCTGGAGGCATAGCAGGACATGCATTAATCTACTAAAACCTGACAATTTTACCACTGTCTCGCCGTAAGTTTTTAAAAAGATTGAAACCAGCTCACCTATTGCGGCACTTGGCATCATGACCTACAAAGCAATGCATTTCAAATGCTCTCAGCCATCCTTTTACAAAGCTATACAGTGGGTATGGAAAGTATTCAGACCCCTTTAAATTTTTCACTCTTTCTTTCATTGCAGCCATTTGGTAAATTCTAAAAAGTTCTTTTTTTTCTCATTTAATACAATTTGAAAGTACAGATTTTCTAAAGTTCAGAAGTATTCCTCTAAAGGAACTTCCGCATGAATGAATTTCAAGTTTTATCCTTTACTTTCTTTTGATTGTATTACAATAACCTTTTAGCGCAAAGTCACATATAGGTGCATCTCACTAAATTAGAATATCATCAAAAAGTTAACTTATTTCAGGTCTTAAATATAAAAAGTGAAACTCATATATTATATTATATTGGCTGTAAGCCATAATCATCAACATTAACAGAAATAAACACTTGAAATAGATCACTCTGTTTGTAATGACTCTATTTAATATATGAGTTTCACTTTTTGTATTGAAGAACTGAAATAAATAAACTTTTTGTTGATATTCTAATTTAGTGAGATGCAACTGTACATGTACATGAGCACCGTGGTGACCATTAATGATGAGCGAGCTCTAAAATGCTCGGGTTCTCATTGCTCGGCTCTAGCAAATTGGAATGCTCGAGTGCTCGGTCCGAGTAACAAGCCCAATGTAAGTCTATGGGAAACTCAAGCATTTTTCCGGTGGCTCCCTCTGCGGTTTGCAGAGGGCCTAAAAATTGCCTAAATCGACGGGAACAGTGCTCAAATGACATGGGAACAGCATGCGGAAGACCCCTGGAAGAATTTCTGACTCCCAGGTGACTGCTGTCAACAACATTGTCAAAGGTATTACGCCACTTTTACTGACTCACAATAAAACATGCAAAAACAAAACCAAAATGAATTTTCCTGGGAAATATGTTAAAGAACATCCTTTCCAGGATAATGACTTGTATATAAGGTAAAATAAATAACCAAAAACAAAATTGCTCCTCCACACCTTGGGCTATGTTCACAAGTAGCGTTTTTGATGCGCTTTTGCACTTTAGCATTGCTTTCAACCAAGACAAATGCATTCACTGGGAAATGTAATTTTAACATTTTACAACCTTATCTGGCCATGTGGTGTGTGACACATCATCAGACACATGCATAGAGTGCTGAATAGTCATGGGAACAGCATGGAAAAGACCCCTGGAAGCATGTCTGACTCCCAGGTCATTGCCTAAAAGTGTGACCATCACAAGTGATCCTTGGCACATGCGAAGATGCCTCCCGCCATGCACCTGTCATTGCAGACTTGCAACAATTACCATCCACGTCCTTGTCCCACAGCAGCATTCAGTTGTCCCTTCCCCATTCGTTGCAATGCAAGCGCAAGTATGCAGCCAGCCACCCACCCTCCCACAGGCTGCAATACTATACTGCCAAATTTTTGATAGCTGCTTGCACTTGAAATGTGGCCTTCTAGGCTCGTGGAGGCGGAAGCTGTCCACAACCTCATGGCGATGGTGGGCGACCGGGTGTCCATACTCGGTCCCCAGCCGCCACTATTTCTACCACTGTCATTTCCACCTTCCACAAGCACGGGTAGCACAATATTACCTGTGCCCTCCCTAGTTCACTTACTGGGAAGGATCGCCTAACCACAAACACCTGGTCAAGTGAATGTTACCAGGGATGGTACGGAGCCAGTCCAAAGCTTTTTTTCTGACAGTTGTATCTTAGTACAGCCATATTATTTAGCTTGGTAAAAGGACTTGGGAAACCGTATCTACTCCAGCTATCATTTCTCCCAGGAAGTCTTCTAAAGGTGCTTGCAACCTCATGGCGGCGGTGGCCGAGTGTCCATACTCGGTCCCCAGCTGCCACTGTTTCTCCCGGTGTTGTCTCCGCCTTCCACAAGCACGGGTCCCACAACATTACCTGTGCCCTCCCCAGTGCACTTACTGGGAAGGACCGCCTACCCACAAACACGTGGACAAGTGAATGTGGCCAGGGACGGTACAGAGCCAGTTCACAGCTTGTCGGTGAGTTGTATTTCACCACAGCCATATTTTTAAGCTTGGTGAAAGGTCTGACTTTTGGGAAACCATATCTACTCCGGCCGTCATTTCTCATCACCAGGTTCCGCCCATTGTCACACACGACCATGCCTGGCTGTAGGTCCAGCAGTATCAACCACAGATATGCCTGCTCTTTCAGAGCTGTCCACAACTCTTCAGCGTTGTGTGGTTTGTCACCTAAGCATATTAGCTTCAGAACAGCCAGTTGCCGCTTGGCCAAGGCAGTGCTGCAGTGCTTCCAGCTTTCGAATGATGTGGTCATTTCGGAGATGAATGCTGAAGAGGAGGAGGAGGTGCAGGAGCTGTAGAATATGGGGGCAACCCTGATTGACCCAGGGCCCGCAATCCTTGGCGTCGGGAGGACGTGTTCCGTCCCAAGGTCCAACTGGGTCCCGGCTTCCACTATGTTAACCCAGTGTGCCTTCAGTGAGATGTACCGTCCCTGCCCACAAGTACTTGTCCACGTGTCCATGGTTAGGTGGACCTTCCCAGTAACAGCGTTGTTGAGGGCACAGCTGTTATGATCTGCAACATAAACTAAGGAAAGATAAGGAAAAGCTGTCCCTACAGTAAGACTAAGCTGAATCCCTACGATGTAGTGGGCTGCCTGTTCCTAGTGAACAGACGCGCCTTAGTCCTCGGCTAGTCTGAACGAAGACCTATAGAATTAAGGGAGGGGTCCCTAAAAGAACTAAGGACTGGTACCAAAAATGGGACACCTCCTAAACAGAGAAGTTGATGCAGAACACAAAAAGACAAACTGACAAAAATGTACTAGAGGTCCCAGAGGACCAAGCGAACTTGACAGAGAAAGGCACAGAAGCACCAGGCTAGAGAAACTGTCAAACACTGAAGTCCAGCACAGCCATAGGGGTGGAGCTGGTATATAAAGGCAGATGGTCACGTGACTGCAAAACACAAGATGGAAAAAACAAACAGGAAGGTTTTAACAGTACCCCCTCTTTTATGAGGATCCTCCAGATCCTCCAGGCCCCGGTCTATCCGGAAACCTCTTGTGGAAAGCTTTAACAAGCCTAAGAGCAGAGACATCATCCGTCCTTACCCAGGAGTTGTCTTCGGGACCGAAACCATTCCAGGAGACAAGATGCTATAATCTCCCTCTATGCCATCTAGAATTCAAGATACGAGAAATTTCATATTCGCCGTCTTCCACCACAGGAGGAATTGTGACAGTGGCGTCCCTATCAGATACATCAGCCTTTTTCAACAAGGAAACATGAAACACAGGATTAATCTTCCAGGAAGTAGGGACATCCAACCTAACAGCAGACGAGTTAACAACATGAAGCACTTTAAATGGACCCACAAACTTAGGACCCAGTTTTTTAGAGGTAATCCTCAACCGCAGGTTCTTCGAGGACAACCAAACCATGTCACTCACAGTAAACAAAACCTCCTTACATTTCCTGTCAAAATACTTCTTGGACTTCTTGTTAGCCTCTTGAAAGTTGCTACGTATATTAGTCCAAACTCTCTCCAAATCACCGGAAAAATTCTCCTCCTCCGGCACCGCCGACCCCAATTTGGAGAACGAACCAAAAGACGGATGTCTCCCATTACAGCAAAAAAATGGAGAACACCCAGCAGAGGAGGATGTATGATTGTTAAGAGCAAATTCTGCGAGAGGCAGAAACTCAGCCCACACCTCTTGATTGTCCGCCACAAAACAATGCAAAAACTGTTCAACATCCTGGTTCTTTCTTTCAGTCTGTCCATTAGACTCAGGATGATAACCAGATGAAAATGACAAATGGACTCAAAACCTGTCACAAAAAGCACGCCAAAAGCTAGCCCCAAACTGAGGTCCTCTATCAGAAACAATATCCATGGAAGCACCATGGAGCTTGACATTCTCCTTAACAAATGCCTTAGCGAGTGTCTTGGCGCAGGGCAACTTAATGAATGGAACCAAATGACACATCTTACTAAAATGGTCCACGACCACCCAGATGACAGTAAAACCCTCGGACACAGGAAGATCAGTAATAAAATCCATTGTGAGATGTGTCCAAGGCGCACTAGGAACCTCCATAGGGCAAAGCAACCCCGCAGCAGGAGTATGTGAAGCCTTTGACCTAGCACACACAGTACATTGACTCACCCACTTGATGACTTCCTTCTGCCATCCAAGCCACCAAAAACTGCGGCTGATAGGATTCTTAGTCTCTGAAATTCCTGGATGACCTGCCAACCGAGACTCATGACACTCCACAAGCAAATCTCTCCTAAAGGTTCTAGGCACAAACAACCTCCCATGGGGAGTGTTAGATGAAGATTCATCTTGAGCTTTCAGAATCCCATTCTCCAAAACGGAATCCAATGCCGCCACCACAACTCCTTTCTTTAAAATGCTCTCCTTCTCCTCGGCACCGACCGTAGGAGAGCAGCTGCGAGATAAAGCATCAGCTTTAACATTCTTAGTACCAGGGATATAGGTAACAGAAAAATGAAACCGAGAAAAAAAATTGCCCGCCTAGCTTAACGGGCATTCAAGCGCTTGTCAGCATCCAGATAGATCAAATTCTTATGATCTGTGAAACCTGAATAGGAAATCTAGTGCCTTCCAAAAAATGATGCCAGTGTTCAAACGCAAGTTTAATAGCCAGCAACTCCCAATTTCCAACATCATAATTCAGTTCGGTTTCCGAAATTTTTTTTCGAAAAGAAGGCACAAGGATGAACTCCACCCTTGTTCTCCTGAGACAAAACTGCTCTGACCCCCACCGATGAAGCATCGATCTCGACCAAAAAAGGCTTGGTCTCATCAGGCTGCATAAGGATAGAGGCAGAACTTAACCTCTCCTTGAGATACTCAAACGCTTCAATGGCCTCAGTAGTCCACTGGGTCGTATTCACACCTTTCCTGGTGAGATCGGTTAGAAGTTTAACAATTACAGAAAAATTCTTAATGAATTTCCTGTAATAATTGACAAAACCCAAAAATCTCTGTATAGATTTCAAACCAATAGGCCTAGGCCATTCCAGCACAGCCTGAACCTTCACAGGGTCCATCTCAAAGCCCTCGCTGGAGACAATATAGCCCAAAAAACTAGTTTTCTGCACAGCGAACTCACGTTTCTCATGCTTAGCAAAGAGTGAATTATCATTCAATAACTGCAAAACTTCACGTACACTCTGCCAATTGGATTCTATATCTGGTGAGTTAATCAAAATGTCATCCAAATACAAAACCACATTCTTACCAATCAAAGGTCTCAGGATGTCATTAATAAGGTTCTGAAGAAATGCAGGTGCATTGGTAAGACCAAAAGGCATCACCAGATTCTCAAAATGACCTACCGGAGTGTTAAAAGCAGTTTTCCATTCATCACCCTCCTTCACTCGTAACAAATTGTATGCCCCCCGGAGATCAATTTTGGAGAACCACTTGGCCCCCACTAACTGGTTAAACAAGTCAGGAATTAACGACAATGGGTAGGAATTGCGTACAGTAATCTTATTAATTTCACGAAAATCCAGACATGGACGTAAACCGCCGTCCTTTTATTTAACAAAGAAAAATCCAACTGCCACAGGCGACTTAAAAGGTCTAATGTGACCAGCAGCCAGGCTAGTCTGTATGTACTCCTCCAAGGCCTTTCTTTCAGGGATAGTCAGATTAAACAAGCGACTCTTGGGAAGAGTAGCTCCCGGAACAAACTCAATGGCGCAATCATAATCCATATGAGGAGGTAAAACTTGCGACTCTTGAATAGGTACAGGTAATTCCCCTTTTTCCACAGCCGCAATGTGACCATTATAACATTTATCATAGCACTTCGGACTCCAAGACTTAATCACTTTTGTAGACCAGTCCAATAAAGGATTGTGCAGTTTTAACCAAGGCAATGCTAGAACAACTGGAGAGGGTAAATTATCTAAAACAGCGAAGTCCAAAATTTCTTGGTGAACTCCATTGATAGTGAGGGGAAATTCAGCAGTCTTGTGAGTAATACATTTCAAAGGAGTGTTATCAATTGCAATCACAGAAATAGGTGATGACAGAGGTTTGGATTTCAATTTAAGATTTTCCAAAAACCCTTTATCAATCACATTAAGTGTTGAACCACAATCCACAAATACCTGAAATTCAATCAAATCTCCCTGCAAAGCAGTACTCCCAGAAAGAAATACTCCCGCAGAGCGTAAACAAGCTATATGGGCGTAACTGAAATTTTTTTTTTCTTTACTTAAACGACGCTCACAATTCTTAATCAAATTGTCAGCTTTACCGCAATAAAGACACAATCCCTCGGTAAACCTCCGGTCTCTTTCCTGAGTGGAGTGACATCGCCCCAACCTCCATCGGTTCTCCGCCGTCAGAGCAGATTTTCTGGGGACTAGGAACTGACATTACAGGAGTCTTTACCTCATTAAGCCTGGACCTCAGTCTCCTGTCTACATGAACTGCTAACTGCATGGCATCCTGCAGAGTCTCAGGTGCAGGGAATGCAAGTAGCAAATCCTTAACCCTTTCACTCAGACCAGCAAGAAATAAACATCTCAGTGCCGGATCATTCCTTTTTACTTTTGAAGCCCATCTCCTGAAGTGTGTGCAATAATTTTCAACATCATCTGACCCCTGATTCAAACGCTTCAGTTCTGCTTCAGCAGATGAGATTCAATCAGGATCGTCATATAATAGCCCCATAGCAGAAAAAAATTATTCAACAGACTTTAAACATGGATCATTAGGTAGGAGAGAAAAGGCCCAACCCTGTGGTTCATTGCGCAAAAGTGACATAATAAAACCAATGCGCTGTGATTCATTCCCAGAGGACCTTGTTCTCAAACAAAAATATAACAAACAAGCATTTTTAAAGGAAAAAAAATCTTGCTATTTACCAGAAAAAACATCAGGCAGTCCTACCTTGGGTTCGACAAAATGCTCTCCAGAACAGCTACTCACGTGTTGCTGAAGCTCGGCCACCTCCAGAGACAATTCCTGCAGGCGTTGAGCCAAATCCTGGATGGAAACCATACTGATTCCCGAATTTCCTTCCTTTTAGTTTTTTGGGCTGGACTTACTATTATGATCTGCAACATGTACTAAGGAAAGATAAGGGAAAGCTGTCCCTAGAGTAAGACTAAGCTGAATCCCTACGATGTAGCGGGCTGCCTGTTCCTAGTGAACAGACCCGCTTTAGTCCTCGGCTAGTCTGAACGAAGACCTATAGAATTAAGGGAGGGGTCCCTAAAAAAACTAAGGACTGGAACAAAAAATGGGACACCTCCTAAACAGAGAAGTTGTTGCAGAACACAAAAAGACCAACTGACAAAAATGTACTAGAGGTCCCAGAGGACCAAGCGAACTTGACAGAGAAAGGCATAGAAGCACCAGGCTAGAGAAACAGTCAAACACTGAAGTCCAGCACAGCCATAGGGGCGGAGCTGGTATATAAAGGCAGATGGTCACGTGACCGCAAAACACAAGATGGAAAAAACAAACAGGAGGGTTCTAACAACAGCTAATGTTATGGGACACGTGCTTGTGTAATGCAGGGACGGCAAACCGGGAGAAATAGTGGCGGCTGGGTACCGAGTAGCGAGGGACAGCCGCCATCATCAGGTTGCGGAAAGCTTCCATCTCCACGAGCCTAAAAGGTAGAATTTGGAGCACAAACATTTGTGAAATGTGTGAATTTAGTAGTGTGGCCTGTGGGGCGTTAGCTGCGTATTTGTGCTTGCGTTCCATGGACTGGGGTATGGACAACTGAACGCTGCTCTGGGACAAGGACGTGGACATGCTTGCTGATGGTGCTAGGTGAGAGTGTTCAACGACAGGATCAGGGCGCGATGCATCTTGGCATGCGCCATGGACAGGGGTTTGGCATGTACGCACAACAGCGGAACAAGCAGTAGTGTCACCCGTAGACACTGTTGCTGGACCCTGGGGTTCGGCCCACTTAGTCGGGTGCTTTGCTGCCATGTGCCTGATCATACTGGTGTTGGTCAGGATGCTAGCTTTGCTACCCCTTCTGATGCTGGCCTGGCATTTTGTGCAAATGGCCTTTTTGGGGTTATCGGCAGAGTCTTTATAAAACAACAAGACTCGGGAAGACCTAATGGTTGTACTGGCAACTTCCATCGTGTTGATGTTACAGGGAACGGTTGCCCGCCTTCTGTCTGTGGCCACCATACTGCTTGTTTTTGCCTGCTGTGGTGCTATGCCTCCCTCCCCCTATGTGCTTCTGTCCTTGCTCTGCATATCACCTTGAAAGGTTGGGTCAGTGATTTCATCGTCCACCACTTCATCTTCCACTTCCACACCCTGGTCCTCCTCCTGACTTTCTGGCAAGACTTTTGTGTCTCATCATCATCCACCTCTTGTGACAGTTTCCCACCGTCACCTTCGTGGGACCGTGCCTGCTTTTTGGGAATTGCTGCATGCGATCTACTCTTGCACCTCAAGTGGACCGGGCGAGAGGCGCGAATCTATACATGGAAAAGTGAACAGCTCTATGGAGTGTCCAAGTGTGGGATCAGTTGTCTCCGGGCATTCGGTATGATGGGAGGAAGGAGGATCAGGATGATGAATATGCAGTCCAGACTCATGGCAACCTAGACTTAACTGTGTGGAAGACAGGGTGGTGGTGGCTAAGTGACTGAAAGCATTATGTGCTATCCAACCAACAACCTTTTCACACTGCTCTGTGTTCAATAGTGGTGTTCTGCGGTCCCCTATTAATTGCGACAGGAAGGTCGAGCGAGAAGATGTGAGTGTTTGTTGTGGCACAATTTCAGCTTGCCCATAGCCTTGTCCTCTTCATGCACCTTCGTCACCATCACGTCCACTTCCCCGTCCCTTGCCACGCGCCTTGCCCATTTTAATGGGGGACAATATTTTCCCCTTTCACTGCAAATGGCTGGATTTGAACTGCAGTGATATGTGATATGTGTGACGGAAAACCACAGCTTTAAAAAGCCGGCCTGTAGGTTACTATTTTTCACAGCGACCTGGTGTCAATAAATTCACTGACACTCTGCAACAAAATTTAAATGGAAGCCAGAAATGGCTGAATTTGGAGCGCACTTGTATGTGATACGTGTGAAGGAAAACGACAGTTTTAAATAGCTGACCTGTAAGTTCCTATTTTCCACAGTGATCGGGTGTCAATAACTTCACTGTCACACTGCAACAAAATTTAAATGGAGGCCAAAATTTTCCACGTTGGCTAGAAATTTCTGGATTTTTATATCTGTAATATGGAAAGAATCTGGCTTTATTCTGCTGCGGCAACAAGCAAATGGAGCAGAAAAACGGTGGTGTTCTCTGAATTGCTTTTTAACCAAATAATCAGGATTAAGATAAAAAAAATCCCTGGCCCCTGATACCGGGGGCTATTTGTAGAAATATCTGTAACAGCCACAGCAGACAGAACTGGAATGGAGCCTCTTGTGCTGTATTATATACTGCAGTCTGCCACAAACACTGCCTGCCTGCCTAGCTTTGATATACAGTACAGACCAAAAGTTTGGACACACTGAAGGCATCAAAACTATGAATTAACACATGTGGAATTATATACTTAACAAAAAAGTGTAAAACAACTGAAAATATGTCTTATATTCTAGGTTCTTCAAAGTAGCCACCTTTTGCTTTGATGACTGCTTTGCACACTCTTGGCATTCTCTTGATGAGCTTCAAGAGGTAGTCACCGGAAATGGTTTTAACTTCACATTGTACCCTGTCAGGCTTAGTAAGTAGGATTTATTACCTTATAAATGGGGTTGTGACCATCAGTTGTGTTGTGTAGGAGTCTGGTGGATACACAGCTGATAGTCCTACTGAATAGACTGTTAAAATTTGTATTATGGCAAGAAAAAAGCAGCTAAGTAAAGAAAAATGAGTGGCCATCATTACTTTAAGAAATGAAGGTCAGTCAGTGCGAAAAATTGGGAAAACTTTGAAATTGTCCCCAAGTGCAGTTGCAAAAACATTCATCGCTACAAAGAAACTGGCTCACATGAGGACCGCCCCAGGAAAGGAAGACCAAGAGTCACCTCTGGTTCTGAGGATAAGTTTATGCGAGTCACCAGCCTCAGAAATCACAGGTTAACAGCAGCTCATATTAGAGACCAGGTCAATGCCACACAGAGTTGTAGCAGCAGACACATCTCTACAACAACTGTTAAGAAGAGACTTTGTGCAGCAGGCCTTCATGGTAAAATAGCTGCTAGGAAACCACTGCTAAGGACAGGCAACAAGCAGAAGAGACTTGTTTGGGCTAAAGAACACAAGGAATGGACATTAGACCAGTAGAAATCAGCGCTATGGTCTGATGAGTCCAAATTTGAGATCTTTGGTTCAAACCACTGTGTCTTTGTGTGATGCAGAAAAGGTGAACAGATGGACTCTACATGCCTGGTTCCCACCGTGAAGCATGGAGGAGGAGGTGTGATGGTGTGGGGGTGCTTTTCTGGTGACACTGTTGAGGATTTATTCAAAATTGAAGGCATACTGAACCAGCATGGCTACCACAGCATCTTGCAGCGGCATGCTATTCCATCTGGTTTGCGTTTAGTTGGACCATCATTTATTTTTCAACAGGACAATGACCCCAAACACACCTCCAGGCTGTGAAAGGGCTATTTGACCAAGAAGGAGTGTGATGGGGTGCTACGCCAGATGACCTGGCCTCCACAGTCTCCAGACCTGAACCCAATCGAGATGGTTTGGGGTGAGCTGGACGGCAGAGTGAAGGCAAAAGGGCCAACAAGTGCTAAGCATCTCTGGGAACTCCTTCAAGATTGTTGGAAGACCATTTCCGGTGACTACCTCTTGAAGCTCATCCAGAAAATGCCAAGAGTGTGCAAAGCAGTCATCAAAGCAAAAGGTGGCTACTTTGAAGAACCTAGAATATAAGACATATTTTCAGTTGTTTCACACTTTTTTGTTAAGTGTATAATTCCACATGTGTTAATTCAGAGTTTTGATGCCTTCAGTGTGAATGTACAATTTTCAAAGTCATGAAAATACAGAAAAATCTTTATATGAGAAGGTGTGTCCAAACTTTTGGTCTGTACTGTATATACATATATATGTTGTGGAATATCTAGACAGGATATCTAGATCAGGACGTTCAATGGACCCGCTTGCTATATGCACTGCAGTCTGCCACATACACCTCCTGCCTGCCTAATTGCGGCTATCAGCACTGATTATATGCTGATTAGTCCTCAGAAGGACTGTTAGTTCAGTTGGATATATACATATATGTTGTGAAATACCTATACTAACTATAAAGATGAAAATCTCTCCCTGACGCAGCAGCACCTTTCCCTACTCTGCCTGGTTCCAGGGTAGACTGTGACAATCATGGCGGCACACGGTATTATATACCCCTGCTGATGCTGTGCGGCCAGCCAATCACAGTAATGCCACAACCAACATGGCTCCGGCATTACTGTGTGTGGCAGGCAATCCCTGCATGCTCATTAGCTCTCTAAAGAGCGCCAAACATGCGGGGAGGAGACCAGAGCTCCCACCCGAGCAACCATGAAATACTTATAGAGCGCCGAGCATCTCGAGCAGTGAAAAGCTCGGACAAGTACCGAGCAGTGGCGAACCCGTTCGCTCATCACTAGTGACCATGTGTGGAGGAATCTCATTATTATTATTTATTTGTATAGCACCATTGATTCCATGGTGCTGTACATGAGAAGGGGTTACATGCCAAATACAGATATCACTTACAGTAAATAAACTAACAATGAAAGACTGGTACAGTGGGAAGAGGACTCTGCCCTTGAGGGCTTACATTCTAAGCGCCATTTTACATTCTACACATTCTCATGACTTAAGCTCATTCAACACACGGTAAATACTTGCTATATTATATAGCACACATCTGTGTCTAACAGCAGCTGAGCTCTGCTGTTTTCCATCTAAATCCACTGTCAATCTCTGACAATGGTATTTAACTGATTTTGGGGAATCAATGGGTTACCACAGCATCCAGGGGGCTGCGGAAGCCCCCCCCCCCATCATATTATTTTGGTATCACTATGAAATTCAGCCACAGGCTGAGCTTCATAGGAGACTGGAATTTTCACTATACTGCAATACTTTTGGGAGCCTAGGTTCTTATTTCCAATTTTATTCTATTTAATGAATACTTTCGGATTGAATTCACATAAAGCTTATCTGCAATATGTAAACTGATTGTGAAACCTATCTTGCACAATTAGCTTATATATATTTTTTAAATTGCACTACATTTATTGAAGTCATTTCATTGGTATAAAGAAAATGAAACAAATCTGATAATGATGGATTTTGTCAAAAATGAAATATAATGTAAAATGAAATGATGAAATGTAAATGAAGGTAGATTTCATGAATATGATTTGAAAGGATTGACTTAATTGAAAAGTCACTTTTTTACTCTTAAATATTAAATTGCTCTGTGCATACAATAGTAATTAAGAACTATTTCAGATTTTATATATCTGTATTTTTTCAAATGCCATGACACTTAGTTCAGAAATGGTTCATTTAAAATGCTAATAATGTAACCAATGACCAGTCTTTCCGAATTAAGTTAGTTTCTATTTTTTTAATCAATAATTGTCACATTTCATTTTATTTTCTAAGCACAGCTTTGGTGTCTCATAATGAAAAGTAATCCATTGCTTATGCTGCCTTCATTTGCAGATATCCTTTGTCTTTATTAAATATTAGAAATATACAATAAATAATAACAACAGCAATAATAATAATAGTAATTATTATTATTGTTATTATTATTATTCTTGTTTTTATATAAAAATATAGAATAAAGAAAGTCATAGAAACATGTTTATTATGGGATATATGATGGTAGTGCTCAAGGAATGATTCAGCCAAGAACATGTATTTTTCTTTAAAAGACAAGGTCATAATATACATCTGGATTATTTTAGAGTTTGTTTCTGCCATAGAAAATGTTTCATGTATTTATTTTTTTTTAGAAAATAGTTACAAATCGAATAACACTCCTTGTGCTTTCAGAAAAAGATGTTAAAAGGTGTTGAGATGAGCTGTCATCCAATAAGTTTAAGGTTGAAAGAAAAAATCCGTTCATTAAGTTTTAAATAAATTAGTTCACATTAATACCTTATAATACTGCAAAAAAGCACCAAAAAATAGAGTAGCTATATGTTGAAACCAGTTTATCCCAAAAATTGTGGTATAAAAGGGTCCATAGTAGCCCTATTTCCTTTATAAGGGAAATGGTACCATTATGTTAAACCCATTAACTGGCAAATACCAACAAAACATTTTTTTCTTTGTTCACTATTTATAGGGGTATTTTTCTCTTCTCTTTGTGACTTCAGCCCAATAACATATTATTCATTCAATGATATGTCACTGTGGCAGTCAATAAAATCAGTGGAGTGGTTCTATTAACATATTCATGCTAACCAGAAAATTGACTCACAGCCAAAACAAGCCATGTGACTGTGTCACGCAAGGTGAGGGGAAGAACAAGTGAACAATAATGGGAAGAGGGGGACAGGAGTCCAACAACTAGGAAAGGGGAAGTGGAGACCCTTAGGCTGATCTAATATTACCCTGAATACCATATTGTCCCGAAATAAGTTCCGTACTTATCACTGAGCAAGAAACCTAGTCCCTTAATGTCCCTAGAGCTAGGCCCTAGGTAGGGAGGGGATGGGGTGAACACTAGTCAGGCCCCAATGTAGCTAAAGACAAGATAAGCTAACAAAGGGGATACACTTAGCTTGAGTAGACACCAGAGAGATAAAGCCAACTTTCCTAGAAGGGAAGTCCAAGAAGAAAATAACCGACTACTAGTACTCCAGCCATGGAGAGAGGAACATAGACCTATCACCGATGACTATCTGGAGACACTGAGAGTTTTTAACTACCAAGAAAGGGTGTGTCAATTAGCAGCAGGAGGTGGAGGTCACTGCTGGGTCCTAAAGGGAGCAGGATATCACTACACTACAGAGATGAGAGGATCAAGAAGGCATCTGCAATGCCAAGCGAAGTGAACTTCTACAGCCGGAGCCAGAACCACTGTCACGCTTGATACACCAGTGACAGACTGCCACAGAATTTCTGTGTTTTAGTATCTACAGTATGTAGCCTTAGCAGTCTGAGTATAATTGGGAAAAATAATTTATTTGATACTGAGAATAAAAAGGAAAGAGAAAGTTAGCTGGCCAAACACGGTATTGACCGAGGATAAGCACGGGCGCAGCTGCTCTAATTTATATCACCTATTGTGGCACGTGATGTGACAGGACGTATATATACCACCAGTTCCTTCCAAGAACGTATATATACCTCCGTCCAGCCACCCTCAAACCACAATATCACATAAATACTGGTATACTGCCACCACCGATCGCTTAACAGGTGGATCGGGTACCCGTTAGGTAACGTGAATAAGCGGGTGAGGAACATGTTTGCTCGACATAGGACAAGAAGAACGAAGCTGGTAAATAATAATAATTTACTCCCAAAAGTGGGCAGTGTTTACAAAAGATAAACAAGATATTATAAAAGAGACAATTTACATATATGCATAAAACAGTTATTAAAATAATGGTCTCAGATTCTGGGGGGGGGACCGCTCCCCGGAAATTAGGTGTGATTCCTCCACGCAGCAAGGAGTGCATGCGTCTGACGTTCCTGGGTAAGAATGAAGTAAAATGTCCGTTCTGGTTTTAGTAAGAGGCCAAAACACTAGGAGACACCCATGTTGTTTACCTCACACGGGGGCTCAGTTTTGTGAACCCACCCAGCTTCACAAGACATAAAAATCCTTCAGATTTCATATCTTGGTATGGGGGGTCCCACATCCAAGATGGAGACATCATGTTTGTCGTCACCAATATTCATGAAGATGGATATCAAATATGATATCTCTATGACGCTCAGAATCTCAGAACCCATTTCCCGGGTTTCCGGTGGTTTCTCAGTTATGCAAAATATACTATTATAAGTGGGAAAAGGTGAGCATTCCAAAAATGTGGTCCCTATGTTTCTGACAGTCATGTGCATTATTAAACTCGACATTAAAAGTTTGTATAGTTAAACAATAGGATTGGAGGGAAATTCCAGTTTATACCAGAATGCTTGCTCTTAGCTGAGGTTTTATGGCGGTTATAAAAATTCCTAGTTTGGGGGGAGAAAGAGTGAGTTCTATGTCGGTCTCTTCCAAATGAGCAGGGGGTGGAGATTTAAGACATCTCTCATTTTTTAAACTAGGACAAAAATACATTTTGCCTGACAAGCAAGCTCTAAACATTTCATAAGTATAATAGAGCAATATTATGGCATAAATAAGCCCTATTTGTTTTTTTGACAGAATTCTTGATTTGCAAAAAATCCTGCACACAATATATCCAACAATAATCCAATGTGCATTCATTTAAAAGTTGAGTAAACTACTACAGTTTACGGCATTAAGGTTGCATATATATGCATTGCATTAAAAGTACATCTATGGATAAAAGCCATTAAAGCAATTATATTAGGGATTTGTTTATGAGTTTCTAATTAATATAATGTAAATATTAGAATAACTCACTTTATTCATGGAAGTATTTAGTAATGACCCTGCAGGGATTCATATTTCCTAATGCACTGCAAACTCTGCTGACATTTACATCAGCCTGTATTTTGTCATTTAATTGCTCATAGTGCTTTTCATAATGGCTACAATCACATCCTGTTATAAGTGTCAGGAATACATAGAGCACATTAATGGAGAAATGTACATTTCCAGTAATAAATTAATATTAGGAAATCCGCGAACATAATCAGTGCTACATATATTTGTTGAGCTTCAGTGGAACCACCTGTAGAACAAATGAGAGTCCTGAGATTCCTTCAGTGTCAGATACAAACACAAAAGTCTCAGGTGCTGCAACACTGGGAAAATATTTAAGTAATTTTTCTAAAATGAATCTTTAATCTCACTAGGGGAAATATAGTGTGAAGTTTTTCTTTACTTTAATATGCCGCAATCCTCTTTATGTCCATGATCCAATCTGCATATATCTATGTCAGTATTTTCTGTCCACCATCCAGTAGTGTAATTTGATGAAAAGAAGCAGAACACAAAGAAGAGGATATGAATATTAGTAAAAATAAAGTATTATTTATTTATGAAGGTTCAAATAAAATGTGATCTTCACATAATCAGCATGCCACATATTTTCAAAAGTCTGACCAAGGGTTTAATTTAGTATAAGCTTTCTCCAATTGAACTTGATAGAAAGGAGGATGTCAGGCTATGGAAAGAGTGTAAAATGTACAATGCTGTTTACTGATCAATCAATCAATCAATCAATCATTAACAGGACACTTAATGCATCATGACATGATGATGCAGGAAACATTATCAATGGTTTTCATTGTGCTATATTCAAGGTAAAGTTTGCTGCATTATGTAATATATTGCACACAAAATAACAATAATGCTTAGTGGCTGATGTAGAGTAGGTATTGTGACTATGAAGCACAAGCTATCTAAATGAGTAACACCTAAAGAGAGAAAAATTTCACACAATCATCCTCTCCTTACCCAAGAATAAAGAGTGATGAAAAAGATATCCAGCTCCAGGATCCGAGGAAACAGAAAAATGTTTAAATAGCAACTTTATTAAATATATTTCAAAAAATTACTCCATCCAAAAATGAAGGAATGAATAAATAAAACTGAGGTAAAGGTGCAATTAAATAGCTGTTACTAGGACATTTTCAGTAACTCTCTTCGATCGCTCAGAAGCGATCTTTTTCAAAGCTGCATCAGCATCAGCAGCTTTGAAAAAGATAGCCTCTGAGCGATCGAAACACGTTGCTGAAAATGTCCTAGTAACAGCTACTCAGTTGCACCTTTATCTCAGTTGTACTTATTCATTCCTTCATTTTTGTTGTTTTTTTTTAAATGGGAGGTTACAATACACACGATGAGATTAAAAACATGCAAATACCTTCATTTTTGGATTGAGACATTTTTATGAATTTTTTCTAACAAATTTGCTATTTTAAAATCTTCCTGTTTCATTGGATCCTGTATGTTAGGCGTCGGACTGTTGCTGGATTTGAAATGAGTCCAGAACCTTATGTGGTCTCCCATTCCAGTCCAGCCAGGGCTGATGCTGCTCAGCATCATCATAGGCCCCAACTTCTTGCTGGTCCACGAGATGTACAGATTGTCTCTCAGGTATTTGTGCCTAGCAATGTTAAGCATAGGTTTCGGAGGGTGACAGGGCTGTTGGAGCCTAAGTCCAGGATTCTCAGTACTGAGCATGGCCGTGACCTGGCGGACCGTGATTGGTGGTTTGGCAACCACCTGACCCGGTGACCTAGCACTGCCTGATTGGTCCACGGGTGGCGTCACCAATGGTGCGACGGTGGGCACGGCTTAATCTTTAAAAGGCCCGCCCACAAACATGGCGGCGCGCTCTGATCATTGAGCAGTGATCTGTGGACGACTGTGTTCCATGCAGTTTCCATAGGCAGGTGTAGTGGAAATAGGCAGGCTAGTGTAAATAGGCAGGTAGCTTCGTCTAGCAGTCTGGCTCTGCCAATGGGGTCGCCTAACACCCCGAGCAGCCTGCAGACATCCTATGCATGGTTATCGCCTGTCAGCCGCGTGGAGTAGTACCCTTCTGTCCGGTAGCATGCCGGCTGGAGGCACGTGTTACCGTCGGCGTAGTCACACATGCATCCTAGCGCCGCCAGTGTAGTCCCTGTGCTGTAACAGGACTACAGATAGTTTTTTACCGCATATCTCTCGTGCTGCTAACGGAGATAGTGCGCATTCCTCTACCCGTTCCAGTGTGCTGTAACACGGAGGGGTTTATCATTTAAGTTGGTTGCTTTCCTTTTCACCCGGAAAGTGTTTGTCAGCAGTCCACCGGGCTGCATCGTGGACCCCGGGGTCGGTTGCGTTCCATTATAATAAAGTTGTCTGCAACCGCCCTCCTAACAGTATCAGAACGCCAGGGTCTTGCCGAACATGGCTGACAACCAGCAACTGCAGCGCTATATCCAGCAGCTTGAGACCAACCTTAGGACTCTGGAACAAGCTGACCCGGTAGCTCATATCACTGTAGTAGCTACTCAGGCGGCTTCTCAAGCAGCCAATCCGGTCAATTCGGCTGCGGAGAATGCTGCGACAGCTACAACTGCCTCATTACCCCGTTTTGCTCTCCCGGGAAAATTTTCTGGAGACAGTAAATCCTGCAGGGGTTTTATTCATTTATGCTCCATTCAGTTGGAGATGATGGAGGCACGGTTCCCCTCCGAAAGAGGCAAAGTGGGTTATGTCATCTCATTACTCTCCCACAGGGCTCTGGAGTGGGCTACTCCTCTATGGGAGCGGAATGATCCGGTTGTAGCAAATGCGGGTCTTTTCCTTAAGCCCCTAAAAAGTATATTCCTAGGTCCTCAGGTCATGCATTATATGGCTCTTAAGCTTCTTGCATTAATCCAGGGTTTGGCCACCGCCAACCACTATGCCATCAAGTTTAGAACCCTAGCGGCTGAACTTGATTGGTCTGAGCGGTCGCTTATCCCGGTGTTCTGGAAGGGTCTGGCTGGGCATATTAAAAATGCTTTATCTACCAGAGAGATTCCAACCTCCCTGGAGGAGTTAATCTCTCTTGCTAACCGAAAAGATTTGCGTCATGCAGAACACAAATTAGAGTTTGAGGTTCCCAGACCCCAGTGTCGGTTGGCACAGCTCTTCTCTAGACCCGTTTCCAAAACCGCGACTCCCGAACCGGAGCCTGAGGCTATGGATATATCCCGGACTGAGTCTAGTCCCTCTCATTCCTGACCTGCACATCTCTTGGAGTACCCCGTAAATAAGGGTTCCAAGCAGTCGGGAGAATGAGTGTCTAACCACCGTTAGAGGAGGTGTGCTATATTCTGGGACTTCTTCCTCCAAATTATTATATAAGGTGACATTGTCCTTTTGTACATCTGCAGTTACTGCCAAGGCGTGGGTTGACTCTGGTGCTGATGGCAATTTTTTGTCATCTACGTTTGCTCAGAGGCACGCCATCCCTATAGAGTTACTGCCAAGACCAATGAACATTTGAGTAGTCAATGGTTCACTCCTGGACACGCAAATCACCCACCAATCGATTCCCTTCACCATATCATTTCCTCAGGGCCACTGGGAGGTCATCTCCTTTCTTATTATTCCCGGTGGATTAGACGAGGTGTTATTGGGTCTCCCCTGGCTTCATTGTCATACTCCACACATTGACTGGAATACGGGCAGAATTTCTTCCTGGAGTGAGAATTGTGTGTCTCAGTGTATGATCACAGTCACCTGTAGGGTAGTTTCTGACCCTTCTACCCTTGTGGCTTCCGGTACAGATTCTATGTCTGTCCCCAGGACCTGGGTCTTGTCATACTATGTCAAAAAGAACTCTCAGGTAGAGAGGGTGGCTGCAGTGTCCTCTAACCAGGTTCCGTCGGGGAGGACGTTTGTTTCCCCTAATCTACAAAATGTGGTGCTCTCCTGGGCTCATGTCCCTAAGATCGGAGCTCATCTGGGGGTCAAACATACCACTAAATCCCTTCAACGGTCCTATTGGTGGCCCCGGTGGCGCCAGGACGTCAAGGAATTTGTTCTCGCGTGTCCCTTCTGTGCGAGAGATAAATCATTCCGTCAAAGTCCGGCTGGTCTTCTCCATCCATCACCCGTGACGGACTCCACAGAGAGAGAGTCGGTTGACACTTCTCGTCGTTCTGCCCCCGTATTCTATCTGGGCGGCAGAGTGTGGCTCTTGGCTCGCAATGCTAGATTATGCGGGAGATCTGCTAAGCTTGCTCCTCGCTTTATTGGTCCATTCAAAATTTTGGCCCAGGTAAACTCTGTAATGTACCCGTTACAGTTGCCACGACACCTGAGGAGTCATGACACTTTCCATGTATCGCTCCTAAGAGGCATTCACCTGCCAAAACTCACTGAACCCCCACCTGCTACAGACTCCAGGTGTGCTAATCTTGAGCTGCAGGCTATTAAGGGGTCTAAGATGGTTCGTGGAAAAAAAGAGTACCCTGTACACTGGAGGGGTCATAGATCTGAGGATCTTCTCTGTGAATCGGTTGACCACATTCATGCTCCTCTGCTCGTTGTGGAAAATGAGCATCAAGTAGAGGGGGTGTTAGAAGTGGGGATAATGTTAGGCGTCGGGCTGTTGCTTGATTCGAAATGGGGCCAGAACCTTCTGTTGTTTCCCATTCTGGTCCAGCTAGGGCTGATGCTGCTCAGCGTCATCGTTGGCCCCAACGTCTAGCTGGTCCACGAGATGTACAGATTGTCTCTCGCGTATTTGTGCCTAGCAACGATAAGCATAGGTTGTGGAGGGAGACAGGGCTGTTGGAGCCTAAGTCCAGGATTCTCGTTACTGAGCATGCCCGTGACCTGGCGGACCGTGATTGGTGGTTTGGCAACCACCTGACCCGGTGACCTGGCACCGCCTGATTGGTCCACGGGTGGCGTCACCAATGGTGCGACGGTGGGCAGGGCTTAATCTTTAAAAGGCCTACCCACAAACATGGCGGCGCGCTCTGATCATTGAGCAGTGATGCTGATGTGTGGACGACTGTGTTCCACGTAGTTTCCATAGGCAGGTGTAGTGGAAATAGGCAGGTAGCTTCGTTTAGCAGCCTGGCTCTGCCAAAGGGGTCGCCTAACACCCCGAGCTGCCTGCAGACATCCTATCCATGGTTATCGCTTGTCAGCCACGTGGAGTAGTACCCTTCAGTCCGGTAGCACGCCGGCTGGAGGCATGTGTAACTGTCGGCGTAGTCACACACGCATCCTAGCTTCGCCAGTGTAGTCCCGGTGCTGTAACAGGACTACAGATAGTTTTTTACCGCATATCTCTCGTGCTGTTAACGGAGATAGTGCGCATTCCTATTCCTGTTCCAGTGTGCTGTAACATGGAGGGGTTTATCATTTAAGTTGGTTGCTTTCCTTTTCACCCGGAAAGTGTTCGGCAGCAGTCCACCAGGCTGCATCGCGGACCCCGGGGGTGGTTGCGTTCCATTATAATAAAGTTGTCTGCAACTGCCCTCCTAACACTGGAGCTGGATACCCTGTTGGTTTCTTCAGTATTGTTGGCGTGTGGTCAGGACGAATTTCCATTCTCCATTTTTCGGATTGCTCAGGCAAGCTGGCTGAAACTTTTTATATACTGTACTAGTGACTTATTTAAGATTTTCACTCTTGCACTCTTAGGAAATAGAAACTTTAAATAGTTATTATCATATAAACTAATTTAGCATAAAAATGCACTGCAAGCAAGTATAAATATATTTCTGCTAAATTTTATCAGAAAAAAACATGCTTCTTTCTCCCCTTATGAGTCATTCCCTCCACCTCTTACACTCATAAATCATTTTGAAAAACAATTAAAATATCTATTGCTGTTGACAAGGATTGGCAGCTCATTGGTGTAACAGATGACAGCTGCCAATTAGCCTCTTTCTGATGTGGTATGTAGTAGTAAGCACCACATTGGAACCCCCAGTTCAGCACGGGCTCCGGTACAGAGCCCGCACTGAACCGGGACCATGTCAGCTGATTTATACAGCTGACGTATACAGCTGACGTGCCCGCAACAGCAGCGGGTGGAATCATGATCCACCCGTGGCTGTTAACTAGTTAAATGCCGCTGTCAGTCTCTAACAGCGGCATTTAACAGCGCCATGACAGAAGCGCATCACTAACTACACTCATCGGTGACTCGGGTGACCAAGGTGCGTCTATTTTATTAAATGGCATATTCCGCTCAATGGATTAGGCACATCTAACTCCAGCAGCCTGATCATTAAGACTAGTAAACAGAATGCAATATGAATCGGGCCCTTAGTCTAAATGCAATAATTCAGAAACAACTGAAAATTGGAAGCAGAGCCTTCACAGAAGAAAACTTATGAAAACTGCAGAATACTATGTAATTAAATGGGTAGAAATGCTGTCATTCTTTTGGCATTATTTAATAAAAGTACACTTTAAATAAGACATGCTATTAATTTTGTGGTTACCTAGATGATAATGATTAGTGTTGAGCCACCCCCGTAGTGTTCGAGTTCGGTTCGGTTCGTCGAACACCCGTATGTTCGCCGAACTGTTTGTCGAACTGTTCATCGAATACCTTCGAACACAGTTAAAACCAATGGCAGGCAAACAAAAACACATAGAAACACATAGAAAACACATAGAAAACACTTCAAAGGTGTCCAAAAGCTGACAAACTGCTCAGAAGACACAACTAACACATGGAAAAGTGACAAGTACATATAGTCATGCGTAAAGAAAAGAGGTGGAGGAGTAAAAGGAGGGGGAGACACAGATATAGGCATGTCATGCCCTTCTAAAACCAAAAAAGTGCGAAGCCGACACGAACAGTCCGTTCCTGCCCGTGCGACCTCCGTGTCGCCGGGTTTGTGCCAGAGCTGCGGTGGACCCTGACGGCCAGCCCCCCTCTCTCAATACTGGTGCCTGTCCGCTGGTGGGTCGAGCCCCCCCGTGGTGGGGGGGAGTAACATCTCCAGAAGAAAGACCATCTTCCAGCCAAACTAAGATGTCTACTTCTTTTCGTGGACAATGTGATACGATCCCTTTCTAACGGACACGCCCATCGCTACAAATTCCAGATGAGGCAGGAAAACAGCAGGTGCTTCAACGTATATCAAGTGCTCCTTCAAGTGGGCTCTCCTCCGCCTCAACTTCAACATCACAAATACTCCAGTCCTCAGAGGTGTCACCCCAATCGCACTTGCTTCCTCACAGCTCCCAAGTCTCCAGCTGCCCGTCTGAGTATGGGGTAACACAGATGGTTGAGTCTGCAGAGCTGTTTACTCATACTATAGCCTGGGAAACGGAGGTCTGCTCCAGAGCTTCTGTTAATCCAGACAAGTAAATGATCTGCACTGATGCCCAGAATCTTTATGAGTCGGATCCAGGACCAGATGAAGAAGGTTCTGAGCATAATGTAGACCCTCGTTCCCAAACTGTATCTCCTGTTGGTGGAGACAATGATGAAGATGATGATGAGACTCAAATACCTGATTGGAGCGACAACTTGACTTTTCAGTCAGGGCAGGAAGAGGTTGGCTCTGAGGACGACGGGTGTGAGAACACACGGGGTGATGATGACGAGGTTGGAGATCCCACTTACTGTCAACCCACAGTCAGCCAGTCGATGAGGTCAGCAGAGGAGGTGGAGGAGGATGTGACTTGCCCAGGGGATGGGGATGACTCAGTACCCGGGCCTTTGCCTGGCCTTTGGGATGTCGCGGTGGTCAGCTCCCGGGCCCGTACCCTGGGGTCAGTCTTTAAAAGGGTGGATAATTGTTAATTTTATAAGAGTTCGTGACGCCACCTGTGGTATCTGGTGAGAAGCACCAGCGCTGCAGTAGTCCACTGAAGCCGGTGTTAAGGCAGCTCAATGGTATAGCTCCCCACAGGTGGAGCTAGGCCTCAGAAAAGCGTATGCAGGGTGAATGCAGGACAGGCGAGACCCAGCTGGATTAGAGCAAGAACGGGAATGGACACCGTAGTCACTTCAGTACCTTTTACTGGTGGAAATTCAGGCACATCCCGGAGCACTGTAAGGTGAAGGGTGCATATCAGGATCCTCCCCAATGAGCGGGTGTAGGGCCTTCTGTTTCTTGCCTCTGCGTAGTAAATTTCTGACCTGCCTGGAGCTAGGCCTAACTTTGTCTCTGTCCTGCGCTGGCTGACCTTGTGGTAGGGCCTTGTCTTGGAGTTCATGCTCCCAATATGCGGGGCCTAAGCGTCTCCTGGCTCTGTTACGTATCAGCACCTTAGCGATCCTGGGACTTGTAGTTCTCCAGGGATTCCGGTTATGCCTTACTGGGTCATAGAGATCGCGGTAAGCTCGGATCCGGTGTCCGGTAAATGTTTCGGGGTGAGCTGGTTAAGCTCCTCTGCCCCTTATGCACTAACTCTCCACTAGACTTCGGCCTACTTGGGCCCTCACTACGCTATATACACTAACTCCAACTTGCCGCGCTTCACCGATCTTATGGCGACGGCACACCTTAAGCTCTAACTGGGCTCCCTGAATCTAGCTAACAGGAGCCTCGTGCTCCACTGCTGAACTATTAACTGAGTTCTCTAGACTAGACTGAGCTCCACTGCAGACTGACCTCTCTTAGGCTTCTCTACTGCAGGAACTCTTCAGAGGAACTGAACTGCCTAGCTCCACCTTCCCTATTTATATCCCTAACGGGCTCCCTCTGCTGGTCTGAGGTGAAAGGTGGAGATGTGTGAATGTTTATGGGGGCCTCTTGTGGAGGACTCCATCAATGCACTCTTCTAGGATCTGTGATACCAAGAGCAGCTGGGCGTCACAGATGCTATTGATGATGAGGTCAGGTTGCGCCTTCCTGGACAGAGACGGAGTACTGGAAGCACGTCAACAACTGCATCCTCAACCACAACTCTGCCTCTGACCACAAGTCGTAGTGGCTCTTCAGGTCGCCTGGTCTCTAAGCCTTGCATAGCCTGGGTATTTTTTCAGATCGATAAGGATGACCCAACTCGTGTTATCTGTAATATTTGTCACCAAAAGCTAAGTAGAGGCCAAAAAATCCATAGTTTGAGTACTTCATGCATGAACCGTCACATGGATATGAAGCATAAGTTAGAGTGGGAAGATCACTGTGCTACAATGCGGCCTAGCGGGCCGTGCCAACCACCGTCTGCCCCATCTTATGCATCCACGGCCTCTTCATCCTCTGTGACTGGGGGGACAGCAGTCACACATGTTTTTGGACGCAGACCTGCCACCTCTTTACCCGCAACAGCCAGTGTGATTGGCAGGTCATCATTTCATTTGGAAGTGGAAACACCAGCTGGTGTTGAGCGCTCTCCGACATCGAGAGCACCACCTTTGGATCAAGGCAGCCTAACTTTTCCGCCTGAATCTTCCTCACAGACCGGCAAGTTTGCCGGGGACACCCTACTCAACCCCGTCTAAGCACAGCAGCCAGCCCTCGGTCCCTCAGATGTGGACAAGTAAAAGACCATTTCATCCTAACCATGAGAAAGCTAAGAGGTTGAATTTCACCATCTGCAAGCTGTTGGCTACTGAAATGCTGCCTTTCTGCCTGGTGGACACAGAGGATTTTCGAGACCTTATGTCCGTCGCAGTGCCCCAGTACCAGATGCCCAGTCGGCACTACTTCTCAAAGAAAGGTGTGCCTGCGCTCCACCAGCATGTCGCACACAACATCACCGCTTCTTTGAGAAACTCTGTGTGTGACAGGGTGCATTTCACCACAGACACTTGGGCGAGTAGGCATGGACAGGGGCGTTAAAGGTCGCTGACTGGGCACTGGGTAACTATGGTGACAGCAGGACAAGGGGCTGCTATCCAAGTCTTGCCGTCCCCACGAGTTGTACGTCAATCCTCTTTATCTAGAAGTTCCTCCACTGCTTCTGCCTCCTCAACCTCCTCTCGGTCCTCCACCTGCACCCAAAGCCTGTCTGGTAATGCCACTCGCTTTCTAACTGTGCAGAAGGAATCCTGCACACCTCCTTACTATGCTGGCAGCAGGGCTCAACGGCATCAGGCGGTGTTTACTTTGAAATGTCAGGGAAATGTGAGTCACACAGCTGAGAAGTTGTGGTCAGCTCTGGAGACCCAGTTTCATGAATGGTTGTCTCCACTGGACCTGCAACCAGGGAAGGCCAAGTGCGACAATGCTTCCAACCTGGGTGCGGGCATTTGCCGGGGCAATGTCACACACGTGCCTTGTATGGCTCACGTGTTGAACCTGGTTGTCCAGCAATTTTTAGCCCACTATCCCGGACTAGATGGCCTTCTTCAGAGGGAACGGTCACTCTGTGCTCACTTATGCCATTCGCATCCTGCAGGTCAACGATTTACATATCTACAGAAGTCGTTGGGCCTGCCAGTTCACTGGCTGAAATGCGATGTGCCGACACGGTGGAATTCAACTCTGCACATGTTGCAGCGACTGTGGCAGCACCGACAAGCCCTAGTGCAATACATTCTGACGTATAGCCTGTGCCAACGAGATCTAGAGGTGGGGCAAATCACGCTGCAGGAGTGGTCTCACATCAGGGACCTATGAAGTTGATGCGCCCCCAGGGCCGTGGGGTACCCGGGGCCAGGCTGGTAGACCCTGGGGGTTGTAGTCACTGTGGCCGCGACCCGGTCCGTGACCCAGGTCGGTCAATCCAAGGGTAATTTGTATATATGGGTTTTATAATGTCCGACTACGCCACCTCTGGAGTGTGGCCAAAGGGGCCGCCGCTGCGGAACAGTCCTCTGAAGCTGGTGGTTTTGCAGCAATGGTATTATTACTCAACACAGGAAGAGTGTAGCTTCAGGGCATTGTGGGTGGATGATGGTGGTTTTAGTGCAGGGAGTCAGTAATGAACACAGAGTCCATGTGATACAGTCCCAAGATCTTTGTTCTCAGTTGTTGCAGTCCAGATTACAACAGGTACCAGAGCAATCTCCCCCGTCGTGCTGTGCGTAATCAGTGAGTGGCTCAGTCCACCCCCAGATAGCTCTGGAGTACTTAGCAGGACCCCCTTCTGTGTGTCCTTTCTCTGGCCTTCTCCCTACACCTCACACCCAGTGACACTTCTATCCGGTATCCTCTGGCCTTGGCAGGCGACTTGTGTTCCGTCCCCTGGGTCCTATGTGGCTACCTTCTTAGTGAGACTGGTGTGGACTTTGGGCTGCAGTACATGAAATGCTGCAGCCTCCGGTTTATAGTTGAGCCTTGCTGTTTCTCTGCTAGTTGAAGGACCGGATCCCCTTATCTGGCCTGACCCCTCTACCTCCTGGTAGCAGCGGGCGTACGGGTGGTCTTCTGCACGGCCCGTACCCCTAGGGTCCCTTCGGTTCCTCGAGCCTTCCTGCTCCCACTCCTCTCTTCTCTCCTTCAGTCCTGGGCCTCCCAGGCTAGGCCCGCCTCCGGAGCAGAGCTCATGCAGAGTCTCTGCTCCTGTCACTTCTCCTCCTCTGACTGACTTGCTCTTTCTAAGATGGCTTCCTATTTATACTCTCCCTGTCATGTACTCCCCTAAGCTGCTTTCTCCACCCACACCCACTCCATAGGACCCTCCCACCAGCTAGGGACCTTGGACTGTGCTCTCCCTTAGGATCAATCTCGCCCTACCCCCACTGCTGGTATGTGTTGGATGCAGGTGTTAGGGTACCGAGCCATACTCCTTCCTTACCTGAGGGTGAGATACCACACCTCTGGGTGAGATGCAGTACCTCTAAGGCGACTGAGCCCTCAGGGGCGCCACACACCCTTCTGCACAGTTTTGAAATGGCGATGAAGATGTTTAGTGCTGACGACAATGCCATTATCAGCATGACTATTCTTGTGATTTACATGCTGGAGCACACGTTAAACAGAATTCAGAGTCAGGTGGTGGGACAAGAGGAGGTGGAGGAAGTAGAGGAGGAGTCGTATGCGGAAGGGATAACATCTCCAAGGTCCAGACGGACGGCAGCACCAAGGCGGCAGGCCTTGGGGGAGAGGGATTAACCAGGGCGCATGGTAGCAGCCAAACTGTTGAGGAAGGTGCAGGTACCGAGGAAGAAGTGGAGGACGAACTGGCGATGGGCATGTAAGACTCATCAGATGAGGGAGACCTTGATCACATTTCTGTTGTGCGAGGTTGGGGGGTGAGGGCAGAGGAAGAAAGCATGATTCTTACCTTGCTACCAACACAACAAGGACTTGGTCCTCCTGGATGCGCAAGACACATGAGTGCCTTCTTGCTGCACTACCTGCAACATGACCCTCGGATTGTCAGAATTCGAAGTAATCCCGACTACTGAGCTGCCACACTCTTAGATCCCCAGTACAAAAGTAAATTTGTCAAAATAATTCCTGCCATAGAAAGGGATTCACGCATGCAGGAGTATCAGCAGAGGCTGTTGCAGAATCTTACATGTGCTTTTCCACAAAACACCAGTGGTGCACGTAGTGAATCTCACAGTTCTAATTGCAAACCATGGGACTGTCGAGTCTTCATCACTCAAACCGTAACAGTAACACAGTATCTGCTGGTAACAGCAATTTTGTGGAATCGTTTCACCACTTTTTTAGACCATCCTTTGTAAGGCCACAGGAGACAAGAAGTCTGACACATAGTCAATGCCTAGAGAGGATGGTGCAGGAGTATCTCCAAGTGAACATCGAAGCTATGACTGTGTCACTGGACCCTTGCTCATTTTGCACTTCCAATCTGGAAAAATGGCTGGAGCTCGCCATTCACGCCTTGGAGATCTTGTTATGTTGTAACATACCTGGCGGCGTCTTTGCATAGTGGTCCATCTCCCACTGTGCAAGAGCACGCACTTGATCTCCAATCCAGAATGTCTCTCTGGCTTCCCTCCATGCTGTCTGTTTGCTTCTCTTTCTACTGCTTAAGGGTGGCGCCCGATCACTTCCTGGTTCTTGTACCTGCTGCGGGCACACCCCTTGTGCGTCCTCAGCCTATTGATGTCTGTCACCTGGTATTTAACCCAGCTGCTCCAATGAATCCCCGCCTGAGCATTGTGTTTCATTCAGTGTGCTCTTTCACTCTGAATGTGCCAGATCCCTTTCTGTGTTTGCTTGCTTGCCTTTCTTGTAGGCTGTATTTCCATTCATGTCTGAACACGCTCCTTGCCTGTTCGTTCCGCCTTCTTGGGGCCGCATACCTAAACCCGCTCCAGTATCTTGTCTGTCCTGTCTGAACACGCTCCTAGCCTGTTCCTCCCGCCTTCTAGGGGAAGCATATCTAGACCCGCTCCTGAATATTGCTACTGTGTCTGTTCTTGTCTGTATACTCTTCTAGCCTGTTTTCTGTGTTTCTCTAAGTCCGTACCTTTCCTTTTTCTGCAGAGTCTGAACTCGTACCTAACTCCTGCTCGTTGTCACTGTACTCCCGTTTGTGAGTTTGTGGTCCACTCGCTACTTCACAGCAAGTACCCTGTGGGTATCTGGTTCTGCCTTTCCCTTCCTGTCTGTTCCGTATGAACAGAGCCCCGTCCCCCCTACTCTGCCTTGCTCACCGCTTCGGCGGTTCTAGCCTGCTCTGCCTTTGCTCACCGCTCCGGCGGTTCTAGCCTGCTCTGCCTTTGCTCAACGCTCCGGTGGTTCTAGCCTGCTCTGCCTTTGCTCACCGCTCCGGAGGTTCTAGCCTGCTCTGCCTTTGCTCACTGCTCCGGCGGTTCTAGCCTGCTCTGCCTTTGCTCACTGCTCCGGCGGTTCTAGCCTGCTCTGCCTTTGCTCACCACTCCGGCGGTTCTAGCCTGCTCTGCCTTTGCTCACCACTCCGGCGGTTCTAGCCTGCTCTGCCTTTGCTCACCGCTCCGGCGGTTCTAGCCTGCTCTGCCTTTGCTCACCGCTCCGGCGGTTCTAGCCTGCTCTGCCTTTGCTCACCGCTCCGACGGTTCAAGCCTGCTCTGCCTTTGCTCACCGCTCCGGCGGTTCTAGCCTGCTCTGCCTTTGCTCACCGCTCCGGCGGTTCTAGCCTGCTCTGCCTTTGCTCACTGCTCCGGCAGTCTCGCTCCGCTCTGACTCCTTTGCTCTCTGCTCCGGCAGTCTCACTCCACTCTGACTCCTTTGCTCACTGCTCTGGCAATCTCTCTCTGCTCTGACTCCTTTGCTCTCTGCTCTGGCAGTCTCGCTCTGCTCTGACTCCTTTGCTCACTGCTCCGGCAGTCTCGCTCTGCTCTGACTCCTTTGCTCACTGCCCCGGCAGTCTCGCTCTGCACTGACTCCTTGCTCACTGCTCCGGCAGTCTCGCTCAGCTCTGACCCTTTGCTCACCACTCCAGGCGGACTTGTCCTGCTCTACTCTTGCTCACCGCTCCAGGCGGCCTTGTCCTGCTCTACTCTTGCTCACCGCTCCAGGCGGCCTCGTCCTGCTCTACTCTCACTCACCGCTCTAGGCGGTCTCGTCTTGCCCTGCTCTTGCTCACCTCTCTGGGCGGCCTCACTCTGCTGTGTTTGTCCGCCACATCTGTGGTTCTGTTCCTGAGTCCCAGTGTGTACTGGGTCCTATCCCGCCTGTGTTCCTACCTGCTAGTGCCTCCCTGTCTGCACTCTAGCCGTGCTTGCCTGTACCCCCCTGCCTGCATACCCGCCTGACTGCATACCAGTCGTGCCTGCCTATACCCACCAGTCTGTGTGCCAGCCTAACCAGTCTGTTCCTGTATTCCACTGTGTGGGTCAACAGCCGTGTCCGGGGTCTGTCCTGGAGTAGCACCTGGTCCCTCTGCTCGGTTCCTCCTTGGTGCACTGGCGTCGTATGCCGTCGTGCGACCCTGGTCGGATCGGGTGAATACCTAGTTACGCCCCTCCAGGCATTCACTCTCCGGCACGGTCCAGTGGAATCACACGCACACGCCGCTCAGCCCGGGCGTGTGCATTACACATGTCCTGCAGCCAGCGTTCTTTCTGAACATGTGTTCAGCGCTGCTGGTGGTGTGCTGACAAATAAGCGCACGCAGCTGTCCACTGAGAATGTAGACTGACTCCCGTTCATAAAGATGAACAAATCATGGATCCGCAAGGACTTTTCTACTCCTGTGTCATCCTGGGGAGACTAAAAGCTTGAGGATTTGGTACAATCACCTCACCAACCGTTTTAAGCAACTCTGGGGCTATTGATGCCACTTAAGTGGTGTCTGTGCCACAATTTTTGGAAAAAATGGAGACTCTTTTTAGAGTCTCCTTGCTGTGTTTTACGCGACGTTAACATCGTCAATTCCAGGTGGGTTGGGTCACTCCCTCCCCCTTTTAACTGTAAGAAACTACATACACTATGGCTTGGGGTAACACAGATGGTTGAGTCTGAAGAGCTGTTTACTCAGAGGTCTGCTCCAAAGCTTCAGTGTCTGCTAGTCAGCATAGAATTTTTAACTGCATCTAGCCTACGCAATACTTTGGGTGTAGCAGCCCAGCTGCGAAGCAAGCTGCACCGCCTGTGTATCTAATAAGAATTTTTAAATGAATCTAGCCTAGACAGACTGTGGGGACCCCCAACCAAACCCAGACGCTCAGCCCCCCTACCGCCCCCCTTTCCTTGACAATACAATAATTTAACTCTTACAACTGGATGGGTGAGGATCGGTCACAGCTTTATTAACTCTTTATACTCATTCCATTAGAAAGGCATTTTGTTTCTAAAATAATTCAGCTTGTTGCAGCATGCCCTGGGTCTCCACACCGGCAAGTTGGCCAACAAGTGTAACTCTCCAACATATCCTTTCTATTTCCAGGCCACGGAGGATCCTGCATTCTCATTTGCAGGAATCTGACCCCCATCCATCACTCTTAACGCTTGTTCCACTCCGTCCTGGAGTCCTGACAGGAATATGTCCAGTCCAATATCCATTAAGTGAACACCATACGGCCGTATGAGGCCTGCTTTATCTCCTTCCAGTTGTCGGTGTTGTATCACTACACTGCCTCTGTCTCTTCTAAATTTTGCCATCCGAATATTTATTACCCGCCTTGTCCTTTCGATTGCCGTGATGTCTCGCGCACCTTTCCATACCGCTATCGGCACAATCTCTGACCATACTATAGTTAGTTTTGTGAAAAATTCTCTGAAGCACTCAGTGTCTAGTTTCATTACTGCCATTAGTTATGCGCTCTTGAGATGACCTAGGTCCTTTCCCCGGGCCTGTATAACTAAGATGACCTGACCTCTTGCCTCTCTCCCTACCTTGATTACCTCCTTTAGTACCTGTGGCCATAGCAGGCGTCTAAGATCTCTCCAGTTGAAATATGTGTTATGAAACTATAATTTCCTTCTGCCTGGGTGGACTTTTGCCCTTTTTTCCGCCCAATATATATACGAGTGGCCTATCACCCACACTTTTGGCTTAGCGTTACCTGTAAAAGAAATAAACCACGTTAGGATAACAAGTCCGGTCTTATGTATCTCGCCAAACACGTGGATCGCCATCTTCCTATCCTCTGAACTTCCGTTTCTGACAGTCCTGCTCTTGCTGCTTCCGTGGCCGCGCCTGTGCAGAATGAGTGTGTCCCGTAATCTTTGGGGTGGTTCCCTGCCGATGTTATGCATTTATTAAATATAGCTTGGACCTGGTATCTTGATAATGGCGTTCCATCAATGTGTGATAGGAAGAAATTACTTTGTGATCTAATGGTTATATATGTTCCTACTATTGTTACCCGACTCAGTGTACCGTTTGTGGGTTGTAGAAGTACCCAAGTGCCCCTGCCCGCTGGAACCGTTTTCGATTGGCATATGCGTAGAAGTATTGCATTATTGGCTATGACTACATCCTGGTGTAATAAGTATTGTTGAGCCACCCCCGTAGTGTTCGAGTTCGGTTCGGTTCATCGAACACCCGTGTGTTCGCCGAACTGTTCGTCGAACTGTTCGTCGAACACCTTCGAACACCGTTAAAACCAATGGCAGGCAAACAAAAACACATAGAAACACAGAGAAAACACCTTCAAAGGTGTCCAAAAGCTGACAAACTGCTCAGAAGACACAACTAACACATGGAAAAGTGACAAGTACATATAGTCATGCGAAAAGAAAAGAGGTGGAGGAGTAAAAGGAGGGGGAGACACAGATATAGGCATGTCATGCCCTTCTAAAATCCAAAAAGTGAGAAGCCGACACGTTCAGTCCGCTCCTGCCCGTGCCACCTCCGCGTCGCCGGGTTTGTGCCAGAGCCGCGGTGAACCCTGACGGCCAGCCCCCCTCTCCCAATACTGGTGCCTGTCCGCTGGTGGGTCGAGCGAGCCCCCCTGTGGTGGAGGCAGCTCTAAGCTTTTTAATTTAAATTGTCTCTCTAATTTGAATGAATACACTTTAAATCCATTTACAAGGATCTATTGGAGGGCAAGTCTCATGCCAGCAGCCGCGTAATTCCAGCTCCAGTAGCGTCCACTAAAGCTGCTGCAGTTAAAAAGCTTTTATAAGGATCGAGCTCGGCTGTCCACCGCAAGGCATCCTACTGCCAGTCCCAGCCCATATGCCTTGGGGTGCCTCCTGATGCTCTTCACTGAGTATCCCGTGGTCCCGAAGCATTTCCTTTGAAAAAATGAAGTGTCCAAACTACAGGTGGTGTAGCTTGCTTAACAGCCGGGATAATCCGCTGACTAGCAGACACTGCTACTAGGCACAAAGTATTTCCTGGGCTAGATGCAGTTAAAAATTTGTAATTAGATACTCTCGTTGGATGCTGAGAAAGCATTCCATAGAGTCTCCTGGCACGCCATATATGATTCTCTTAAAAAGCTTGGGGTAGGGGTCTAGGGGACCCTTTTATAGCCAAAATCACGGCCCTGTATCGCAATACGTCACCTAGGCTGAAGATAAATGGAACTGTAGCACCCTGAGGGCTCGGTTGCTACAGAGGTATTGCACCTCACCCAGAGGTGTGATATCTCACTCTCAGGTAAGGATGTAGTGTGGATCAGGACCCGACACCTGCATGCATTACACCACATTGCCGTGGGGCAGGGTGACCAATATGCCCCTGAGATGGGCACGACAGTCCCTGTCCCTGGCTGGAGTGGGGGGAGGGAACACTGAGGAAGGGGAACCCTGTAGTGCAGGAGCAGGGAGGAAGCAGTTCCTGGGTGCATTGAGAAGGGAGTATAAAATGTGGGCACCATCTTAGTTCAGTGCAGAGAAGTCTGAGCAGAAGTGGCAGGGAGCAGGGGCTCTGCATGAGCTCTGCTCCGGAGGCGGGCCTAGTAACAGAGGTCCAGGCCTGGAAGAGGGAGAAGGAAGGAAGAGGAGCGGAGAAGGCTCCAGGAACGAGGAACGAAGGGATCCCAGGGGTGCAGATGGGCGAGTCGCCACCGCACGCCCGAATCCACTTGCGTGGAGGGGTCAGGCCAAAGGGGGAGACCTGTCCCCGAAACTAGTGGAGGCAGGAAATGACCCTCAGCTAGAAACAGGAGGCTGTGACATTTTATGTGGCGCAGCCCCTCGCTACACCCGCTAGGAAGGCACCACATAGGGTCAGGGAAACTGGCGCCAAGTTTACCAAGAGGAGGCCCGAGGAAGCCGGACAGAAGGGTTGGTAAGAAAGGCCAGACAAAGGACACACAAAGGGGGTCCTGTGAAGCACTCCAAAGTTATCTGGGAGTTGTCTGAGCCCCTCACCTGGTGAGCACAGTACGACGTGGGCAGCCGTTACCTGCAGACGTGGTCTGGATAATAAGAACTGTGAGTAAAGGCCCTGGACTGCATCACTGACTCCGTGTCGTTACTGCTGCTGCCCTGCACCATCACCCCCATCCTCCGCATACACTGCCCTGAGGCTATACTCCTCCCATGGGGAGTTATGCTACGCTCTGCTGCACCCACAACACCAGCCTCAGCGGTCTGCCCTGGAGCGGCGGTTCACTCTGACCGCAATCCACGGGTGGCGTAGTCGGACATTTAAACATCAAAACCACATAAATAGTTCCGCCACTGGTTTGACCGCCCTGAGCCACGGAACCGGGTCGCCGCCACGGAGACTACAACCACCAGCATCCACCAAAAAGGGTCCGGCTCCGGGTGTCCCAAGGCCCAGGGGGCGCATCAGAACATTTTCATCACCTTTCACAATCACCAATGGGACAAGGCAGGGATGTTCTCTGTCCCCTCTCTTATACATCTTAGTGACGGAGCACCTGCTCTCATCAATTCGCCATAACCCCAATATTAGGTGGATTGAGGTGGGAGGCACCGAGTACAAGTGCACTCTATTTGCTGATGATGTCCTAGTATATATCACTCAATCACATATATCCATCCATGCTGTTATGGCTGAAATAGATCACTTTGTTACATGGTCAAATTTTAAAATCAATGCAGCGAAGTCTGAGGCCCTCGATGTCTCCCTCCCCAAATCCATATAGGATTCCATCCAGTCCAACTTTCCCTTTGCCTGGCCCTCACAGGGTATCAAATACTTAGGAATTCCTATTCATAGAGACCTCTCCCATCTATGTTATCTTAATTTTGGGCCCTTTATTGAACAACTCCATACAGACCACGGTTGGCACGTTAGAACTGTAAGATTCACTACGTGAACCACTGGTGTTTTGTGGAAAAGCACATGTACACTGTGTTCCAAATTATTATGCAAAAAGTGTTTAGGAGTGATAAGGGAAGACTTTGTTTGTTTGTCAGTTAAACTCATTGATGGTGATGTGTGTCAGGGCTCTTTATATCACTGTAAGCAATTGCAGACACCTGTGCTAATTAGTTTGGCAGGTGTGTCCAATGAAAGGCAAGACTACTTAAGAAGGCTGTCTCACATTATTAAGCAGCCTACATTTTCTGCCAAAATGGGAAAGAAAAAGGATGTGTCGGCTGCTGAGAAGCAACAAATTGTGGAGTGTTTAGGTCAAGGCATGACTACAATCAACATTGTGCGATGATCAGGATGAAGTGTCTTGGCAATCAAGAAGTATGTAGCTGATTCACAGTACACACGTGTGCGTGCTGATAAGGGCAAATTGAGGACTCTTTCCTACAGGCAATTACGTCAGGTTGAAAGAGCAGCGGCAAAAAAGCCTTGTCATAGCAGCAGACAAGTTTTTGAAGCTGCTGGTGCCTCCAACGTCCCCCGAACAACAAGATGCAGGGTCCTTCAGAGGTTTGCAGCTGTGCATACGCCATCCTGTCGACCTCCTCTATCCACTTCACACAAGCAGAAACAGCTCCAGTGGGCCAAACATTACATGAAGACTGATTTCAAAACTGTTTTGTTCACGGATGAGTGCCGTGCAGCGCTCGATGGTCCAGATGGATGGAGTGGAGGATGGCTGGTTGATGGACACCCCACGCAAACACGGCTACAGCGCCAACAAGGAGGAGGTGGAGTAATGTTTTGGGCTGGAATCATGGGGAGAGAGATTGTCGGCCCCTTTAGGATCCCTGAAGGCGCTAAAGATGAACTCCATAATCTATGTGGATTTTCTCAAACAGCACTTCCTGCCATGGTTCAAGAAGAAGAACCGTGTATTTCACAGCAAGATCATTTTTTTGCATGATAATGCACCATCTCATGCTGCACATAAAACATCTGCATCTCTGGCTGATATGGGCATAAAAGGGGACAAACTTATGGTGTGACCCACATGCTCCCCTGACCTCTACCCCATTCAGAACCTTTGGAGCATCATTAAAAGGAGTGTCTATGATGGCGGGAGGCAGTTCACATCTAAGCAACAGCTCTGGGAGGGTATTCTGTCCTCATGCAAAACAATTGAAGCAGAAACCATCCAAAACCTGACAAATTCAATGGACGAGAGAGTTCAGAAGCTCCTTTCGAACAAGGGGTCCTATGTGAAAATGTAACATCACCTAGAATAAAGTTTTGAGTTGAAAACTGTTTGATTTCAGTTTCTAACAACCTGCTAATGCTTATAATTTCAAAAATGACCATTTTTTTGGTCTTTATTAAAATGAAAAGGTTGATCGAAAAGTTTGGGGGATCTAAGAGTGTGGCAACCCAGTAGTCATGATTACTTCGAATTCTGACAATATGAGGGTCATGCTGCAGGTAGTGCAGCAAGAAGGCACTTATGTGTCTTGCGCATCTCGGAGCCCCAAAATTATTTTCCGGAATAGATGCAGCTAAAAATTATTATTAATTTTAAATCTGGTGAAGCTTTAGTATAGATGGCCTAATAGGATCAGTGCTGCACACTGCTACAAAGCCCAAATTATTTTCCAGTCAAGATACAGATAAACATGATTAGTAATTTTAAATCTGGTGGAGCTTATTATAGATGGCCTAATAGAATCAGTGCTGCACACTGCTACAAAGCCCAAAATATTTTCCAGCCAAGATACAGATAAACATGATTAGTAATTTGAAAGCTTAAAACGGTTGGTAGGGTGATTTTAACCAATCATCAAGCTTTTACTCTCCCCAGGATGACACAGGGGTAGAAAAGTCGTTTCGGATCCATGATTTGTTCATCTTTATGAATGTGAGTCTGTCTACATTATCAGTGGAGAGCCGCGTGCGCTTATCTGTCAGCACACCACCAGCAGCGCTGAACACACGTTCAGACAGAACGCTGGGTGCGGGGCATGACAAGATCTCCAAGGCGTAAGTGGCTAGCTCCGGCCATTTATCCAGATTGGAAGCCCAAAAAGAGCAAGGGTCCAGCGACACAGTCATGGCTTCAATGTTTACTTGGAGATACTCCTGTACCATCGTCTCTAAGCGTTGACTATGTGTCAGACTTCTTGTCTCCTGTGGCCTTGCAAAGGATGGGCTAAAAAAGTGGTGAAATGATTCCGCAAAATTGATGTTACCAGCAGATACTGTGGTTCTGTTACGGTTTGAGTGCTGAACACTTGACGGTCCCACGGTTGGCAAGTTGGAACTGTGAGATTCACTACGTGCACCACTGGTATTTTGTGGAAAAGCACATGTAAGATTCTGCAACAGTCTCTGCTGATACTCCTGCATGCGTGCATCCCTTTCTATGGCAGGAATAATTTCTGCAAATTTACTTTTGTACCGGGGATCTAACAGTGTGGCAACCCAGTAGTCAGGATTATTTCTAATTCTCACAATTCGAGGGTCATGTTGCAGGTAGTGCAGCAAGAAGGCACTCATGTGTGTTGCGCATCCAGGAGCACCAAGTCCCTGTTGTGTTGGTGGCGAGGTAACAATCATGCTTCCTTCCTCTGTCCTCTCCCCCCAACCTCGCACAACAGAAATGTGATCAAGGTCTCCCTCATCTGATGAGTCTTCCATCAGTTCGTCCTCCACTTCTTCCTGGGCTCCTGCACCTTCCTCACTAGTTTGGCTGCTACCATGCGCCCTGGTAAAACCATCTCCCCCACCCTCACATGCCTGCCGCCTTGGTGCTGCCGACCTTCTGGACCTTGCAGATGTTAGCCCTTCCGCATACAACTCCTCCTCCTCTACTTCCTCCACCTCCTCTTGTGCCACCACCTGACTCCGAATTCTGTTTAACATGTGCTCCAGCATGTAAATCACCGGAATAGTCATGCTGATAATGGCATCGTCAGCACTAAACATCTTCGTCGCCATTTCAAAACTGTGCAGAAGGGTGCATAGGTCCCTGATCTGAGACCACTCCTCCAGCGTGATTTGCCCCACCTCTGGATCTCGGTGGCCCAGGCTATACATCAGAACGTATTGCACCAGGGCTTGTCGGTGCTGCCACAGTCGCTGCAACATGTGCAGAGTTGAATTCCACCGGGTAGGCACATCGCATTTTAGCCGGTGAAGTGGCAGGCCCAACGACTTCTGTAGAGATGTAAGTCGCTGAGCTGTGGGATGCGAACAGCGGAAGTGAGCACACAGCGACCGTGCCCTCTGCAGAAGGCCATCTAGTCTGGGATAGTGGGCTAAAAATTGCTGGACAACCAGGTTCAAAACGTGAGCCATACAAGGCACGTGTGTGACATTGCCCCGGCGAAGGGCCGCACCCAGGTTTGCAGCATTGTCGCACACGGCCTTCCCTGGTTTCAGGTCCAGTGGAGACAACCATTCATGAAATTGGTTCTCCAGAGCTGACCACAACTCCTCAGCTGTGTGACTCACATTTCCCAGACATTTCAATGTAAAAACCGCCTGATGACGTTGAGCCCTACTGCCAGCATAGTAAGGAGGTGTGCAGGATCCCTTCTGCGCAGTTACAAAGCTTGTGGCATGACCAGACAGGCTTTGGGTGCAGGTGGAAGACCGAGAGGAGGTTGAGGAGGCAGAAGCAGTGGAGGAACTTTGACATAAAGAGGATTGAAGCACAACTCGTGGGGATGGCAAGACTTGGACAGCAGCCCCTTGTCCTGCTGTCACCATAGTTACCCAGTGCCCAGTCAGCGACATGTAACGCCCCTGTCCATGCCTACTCGTCCAAGTGTCTGTGGTGAAATGCACCCTGTCACACACAGAGTTTCTCAAAGAAGCGGTGATGTTGTGTGCGACATGCTGGTGGAGCGCAGGCACACCTTTCTTTGAGAAGTAGTGCCGACTGGGCATCTGTTACTTGGGCACTGCGACGGACATAAGGTCTCGAAAATCCTCTGTGTCCACCAGGCGGAAAGGCAGCATTTCTGTAGCCAAGAGCTTGCAGATGGTGAAATTCAACCTCTTAGCTTTCTCATGGCTAGGAGGAAATGGTCTTTTACTTGTCCACATCTGAGGGACCGAGGGCTGGCTATTGTGCTTAGACGGGGTTGATAAGGGTGTCCCCGGCAAACTGCCGGTCTGTGAGGGAGATGCAGGCGGACATGTTAGGTTGCCTTGATTCAAAGGTGGTGCTATCGATGTCGGACAGCGCTCAACACCAGCTGGTGTTACCACCTCCAAAGAAAATGATGACCTGCCAATCACGCTGGCTGTTGCGGGTAAAGAGGTGGCAGGTCTGCGCCCCAAAACAGGTGTGACTGCTGTCCCCCCAGTCACAGAGGATGAAGAGGCCGCGGATGCACAAGATATGGCAGACGGTGGTTGGCCCGGCCGGCTAGGCCGCATTGTAGCACACTGAGCTTCCCACTGCAACTTATGCTTCATGTCCATGTGCCGGTTCTTGCATGAAGTACTCAAACTATGTATGTTTTGGCCTCTACTTAGCTTTTGCTGACAAATGTTACAGATAACACGAGTTGGGTCATCTTTATCGATCTGAAAAAATGCCCAGGCTATGCAAGGCTTAGCACCCATGCGACCTGAAGAGCCAACTCGACTTGTGGTGAGAGGCAGAGTTGTGTTTGAGGATGCAGTTGTTGACGTGCTTCCAGTACTACGTCTCTGTCCAGGAAGGCGCAACCTGACCTCGTCGTCACTAGCATCTTCCTCCACCTCCTCTGCTGACCTCATCTCTTGGCTGACTGTGGGTTGACAGTAAGTGGGATCTCCAACCTCATCATCATCACCCTGTGCGTTATCACACCCGTCGTCCTCAGAGCCAACCTGTTCCTGCCCTGACAAAAAACTAAAGTTGTCGCTCCAATCAGGTATTTGAGTCTTATCATCGTCTTCCTCATTGTCTCCACCAACAGGAGTTACAGTTTGGGAATGAGGGTCTACATTATGGTCAGAACCTTCTGCGTCTGGTCCTGGATCCGACTCATAAAGATTCTGGGCATCAGTGCAGATCATTTCCTCGTCTGGATTCACAGAAGCGCTGGAGTCGACCTCTGATTCCCAGGCTATAGTATGAGTAAACAGCTCTGCAGACACAACCATCTGTTCTACCTCATACTCAGACGGGCAGCTGGAGATTTGGGAGCTGTGAGGAAGCAAGTGCGATTGGGGTGACACCTTTGAGGACTGGAGTATTTGTGATGTTGAAGTTGATGTGGAGGAGAACCCACTTAAAGGAGCACTTGATATCCGTTGAAGCACCTGCTGTTTTTGTGCCTCATCTGGAATTTGTAGCGATTGGCGTGGCCGTAAGAAAGGGATCTTATCACATTGTCCGCTAAAAGAAGTAGACATTTTAGTTTGGCTTTAAGATGGTCTTTCTTCTGCAGATGTTACTGTTGCTTTAACACCTACCCCACGGACACAACCTTTTTTCCCCTTCCCAACACGCCTATTCCCCTTTCCACCAGCAGCAGGCCTTTTTCCACTCATTTTGGTGGTTAACTAATTCACAACTCTGGAGTTGTTTGCACAAAAAAACAATGGATGGGAACCGAGCAGAGCTGAGTGGCCAAACTGTGGTATTAGGCCAAAACTATTGGCTGGGTTAGATGCAGAAAAAAATTATATTCAATTTGCAACCTGATGGAGGTCAGTATAGATGGACTAATAGAGAAAGTCCCACACACTGCTAGAAGGCCAAATATTTTTTCAGAGCTAGATGCAGATAAAAATTATTTTTAAATTGCAACCTGATGGAGGTCAGTATAGATGGACTAATAGAGAAAGTCCCACACACTGCTAAAAGGCCAAATATTTTTTCAGAGCTAGATGCAGATAAAAATTATATTCAATTTGCAACCTGATGGAGGTCAGTATAGATGGACTAATAGAACAAGTCCCACACACAGCTAGAAGCCCAAATATTTTTTCAGAGGTACTGTAGATGCAGATAAAAATTATTTTTAATTTGCAACCTGATGGAGGTCAGTATAGATGGACTAATAGAGAAAGTCCCAGACACTGCTAGAAGGCCAAATATTTTTTCAGAGCTAGATGCAGAAAAAAATTATATTCAGTTTGCAACCTGATGGAGGTCAGTATAGATGGACTAATAGAGAAAGTCCCACACACTGCTAGAAGACCAAATATTTTTTCAGAGCTAGATGCAGATAAAAATTATTTTTAATTTGCAACCTGATGGAGGTCAGTATAGATGGACTAATAGAGAAAGTCCCACACACTGCTAGAAGGCCAAATATTTTTTCAGAGCTAGATGCAGATAAAAATTATTTTTAATTTGCAACCTGATGGAGGTCAGTATAGATGGACTAATAGAGAAAGTCCCACACACTGCTAGAAGGCCAAATATTTTTTCAGAGCTAGATGCAGATAAAAATTATATTCAATTTGCAATCGGATGGAGGTCAGTATAGATGGACTAATAGAACAAGTCCCACACACAGCTAGAAGCCCAAATATTTTTTCAGAGGTACTGTAGATGCAGATAAAAATTATTTTTAATTTGCAACCTGATGGAGGTCAGTATAGATGGACTAATAGAGAAAGTCCCACACACTGCTAGAAGGCCAAATATTTTTTCAGAGCTAGATGCAGAAAAAAATTATATTCAGTTTGCAACCTGATGGAGGTCAGTATAGATGGACTAATAGAGAAAGTCCCACACACTGCTAGAAGGCCACATATTTTTTCAGAGGTAGATGCAGAAAAAAATATATTCAGTTTGCAACCTGATGGAGGTCTGTATAGATGGATTAATAGAACAAGTCCCACACACAGCTAGAAGCCCAATATTTTTTCAGAGGTAGATGCAGAAAAAAATATATTCAGTTTGCAACCTGATGGAGGTCTGTATAGATGGACTAATACAACAAGTCCCACACACAGCTAGAAGCCCAATATTTTTTCAGAGGTAGATGCAGAAAAAAATATATTCAGTTTGCAACCTGATGGAGGTCTGTATAGATGGATTAATAGAACAAGTCCCACACACAGCTAAAAGCCCAATATTTTTTCAGAGGTAGATGAAGAAAAAAATATATTCAGTTTGCAACCTGATGGAGGTCTGTATAGATGGATTAATAGAACAAGTCCCACACACAGCTAGAAGCCCAATATTTTTTCAGAGGTAGATGCAGAAAAAAATATATTCACTTTGCAACCTGATGGAGGTCAGTATAGATGGACTAATACAACAAGTCCCACACACAGATAGAAGCCCAATATTTTTTCAGAGGTAGATGCAGAAAAAAATGTATTCAGTTTGCAACCTGATTGAGGTCTGTATAGATGAATTAATAGAACAAGTCCCACACACAGCTAGAAGCCCAATATTTTTTCAGAGGTAGATGCAGAAAAAAATATATTCAGTTTTCAACCTGATGGAGGTCAGTATAGATGTACTAATACAACAAGTCCCACACACAGCTAGAAGCCCAATATTTTTTCAGAGGTAGATGCAGAAAAAAATATATTCAGTTTGCAACCTGATGGAGGTCTGTATAGATGGACTAATACAACAAGTCCCACACACAGCTAGAAGCCCAATATTTTTTCAGAGGTAGATGCAGAAAAAAATATATTCAGTTTGCAACCTGATGGAGGTCTGTATAGATGGATTAATAGAACAAGTCCCACACACAGCTAGAAGCCCAATATTTTTTCAGAGGTAGATGCAGAAAAAAATATATTCAGTTTGCAACCTGATGGAGGTCTGTATAGATGGATTAATAGAACAAGTCCCACACACAGCTAGAAGCCCAATATTTTTTCAGAGGTAGATGCAGAAAAAAATATATTCAGTTTGCAACCTGATGGAGGTCAGTATAGATGGACTAATACAACAAGTCCCACACACAGCTAGAAGCCCAATATTTTTTCAGAGGTAGATGCAGAAAAAAATATATTCAGTTTGCAACCTGATGGAGTTCTCTATAGATGGATTAATAGAACAAGTCCCACGCACAGCTAGAAGCCCAATATTTTTTCAGAGGTAGATGCAGAAAAAAATATATTCACTTTGCAACCTGATGGAGGTCAGTATAGATGGACTAATACAGCAAGTCCCACACACAGATAGAAGCCCAATATTTTTTCAGAGGTAGATGCAGAAAAAAATATATTCAGTTTGCAACCTGATGGAGGTCTGTATAGATGGACTAATACAACAAGTCCCACACACAGCTAGAAGCCCAATATTTTTTCAGAGCTAGATGCAGAAAAAAATTATATTCAATTTGCAACCTGATGGAGGTCAGTATAGATGGACTAATAGAATGATGCTATGCCCAAAAGATTTTACTTCACTAGGTGCAGTAAAAAAATTGGTATTCTATACACAGGGTGGTATATTTTGCAACACAGAGAGGCTACTCCACTGACTAACACACTCTGCAATAGGCCAAAAAGGATTAGCTTTGCTAGATTCAGCCAAATGCTGTGAAAAAAACTTGCACAGCACTGGCACAGACCTGCCTGGCAAAAACTGATAGGAACTGATGTAACCTAGTCCTGAAAAGGACTCCAATTACAATTAGTCTTTACTCCCACAATCTATCTATTTAAGAGCACAGACCTGCCTGATAAAAGTCGTAGGAAATGCTGTAACCTAGTCCTTAAAAGGACTGCAATCACAACTATTTCCTACTCCCAAGCTATCTGTAGATTTGTGCGAAAATTGGCTTGAAATTAACAAGGTATAGCGCACACAGCAACAGCGGTGCCGTCTAACACGCAGCTGCAGCAGTGAGAAAATGGTGGCGACGGGGAAAATGGCTTGGTCTTATAGGGCAAGGACATGTGACATACACTGCCAATGACACATGCCCTTGCTTGTGTGAAAAAAAGCACTTCGCTCCGTGTGTGCGCTGCTGATACGCTAACAGATTGCACCTCCCCACTGTAAATGCGGGAAAGAGAAAAAAAAAATAGAGATCTTCATTGTTCCTGCAGAGATCCATCCCCTGCCCCTCCCCCCACCCCGCTGTACACTCAAACTGCGTATTAACATTAATTTTCATCATTACTGAGAAAAAATCCAGTTATGATTTTGGTGCACGAACAGTTATCGAACATAACCTCGAACAGCCGAATTTTTCTCAAATTGTTCGTGTTCGCCGAACGGCTCGAACACCGCCCAAAACAGCTCGAATTTGAGATTGGCGAACAGTTCGAGTAGAACAACGCTCATCTCTAGTAATAAGCCTCCACTGGTGGTAATTTTGGATTGAGGGACTAATTCGCTTATGCATAGCGCCCAGAAGAAGGCGATCGCAAATGCAGTACAGAGTAGTATTGCTTCAAATTGTGAGTGTCATGTTAATGGTGTTAGGGATATGATGTGAGAAATCAGTTTTAGTGACACCGGACGGGACGTCTACACTCCTGACTTGGTTGACCCCTTTTCCACCCTTTTATGGATTGTCTGATGATGAATCTCTTTGTCACATCTCCCCAATTCAGTAGTTGGAAGGTAAATGCTACTTCGGTCAGACACGGCTGCGCTGACGCCCCTGATATGCCCCTCATTATTAGCTGGTGGAGAAATTCTATGGTGACTTGTAATCTGGCTTGTTCACATTGGTCAACCCGTCTGCCTGCTACTAGTCGTGTCCACTCTTCCCATGCCTTGCCATATGCTTGCCACGTCGACGGGGCAACAGACGCTCTGATTAATGGCATCAACTATTCGCCACTAGATCCCATAGGGAGGGTGGGCAACTGTTGCCCGATGGGTGGGCGTTGGGGTGGAGCTCTGTGAAAATCTGCCAATTGAATTGTGATAAAGCGTTAGCAGCAGCTTTAGACTCCTCAGCATCATGGCTAGCGCGGACCCATGCATTGTGTTTCAGGCACAGGAATGCTAGCCGGCGTAGCCGGGAGAGACGATGATGCCATCTTATTAATGCAGTGCGCTAGGCTGGTGTTTTTTGTTATGAAGCGTATATTTTTGTTAGCCAGGAGCGCGCCCCATATTTATATTGCTACCACTATTGGGAAGAAAAAATTTTTTCCGGGCTAGATGCAGCAAAAAATTATTAGTAATTTGAAAGCTGGTGGAGCTTAGTATAGATGACCTAATAGAATGAGTACCACACACTGTTAATATGCCCAAAATTAGTTTACAGGCAAGATGCAGCTAAAAATTATTATTAGTTTGCAACCTGGTGGAGGTTAGTATAGATGGACTAATAGAACAAGTTCCACACACTGCAACAAGCCGAAGCCCAAATATTTTTTCAGAGCTAGATGCAGATAAAAATTATTTTGAATTTGCAACCTGGTGGAGGTTAGTATAGATGGACTAATAGAACAAGTCCCACACACTGCTACAAGCCGAAGCCCAAATATTTTTTCAGAGTTAGATGCAGATAAAAATTATTTTGAATTTGCAACCTGGTGGAGGTTAGTATAGATGGACTAATAGAACAAGTCCCACACACTGCTACAAGCCGAAGCCAAAATATTTTTTCAGAGCTAGATGCAAATAAAAATTATTTTGAATTTGCAACCTGGTGGAGGTTAGCATGGATGGACAAATAGAACAAGTCCCACACACTGCTACAAGTCGAAGCCAATATGTTTTTTCAGAGCTACATACAGATAAAAATTATTTTGAATTTTCAACCTGGTGGAGGTTAGTATAGATGGACTAATAGAACAAGTCCCACACACTGCTACAAGCCGAAGCCAAAATATTTTTTCAGAGCTAGATGCAGATAAAAATTATTTTGAATTTCCAACCTGGTGGAGGTTAGTATAGATGGATTAATAGAATGATGCTATGCCCAAAAGGTTTTACTTCACTAGGTGCAGTAAAAAAAAATTGTATTCTATACACAGGTGGTGTAGCTTGCAACACAGATAAGCTACTTCACTGACTAACACACACTGCAAGAGGCCAAAAAGAATTTGCTTTGCTAGACTTAGCCAAATACTGTGAAAAAAACTTGCACAGCACTGGCACAGAACTGCCTGGCAAAAAGTGATAGGAACTGATGTAACCTAGCCCTCAAAAGGACTGCAATTACAATTAGTCTTTACTCCCAAGCTATCTATTTAAGAGCGCAGACCTGCCTGATAAAAGTGATACGAACTGATGTAACCTAGCCCTTAAAAGGACTGCAATAACAACTATTCCCTACTCCCAAGCTATCTGTAGATTTGTGCGAAAATTGGTTTGAAATTAACACTGAAAGTATAGCGCACACAGCAACAGCGGTGCCGTCTAACACGCAGCTGTAGCAGTGAGAAAATGGTGGCGACGGGGAAAATGGCTGGGTCTTATAGGGCAAGGCCATGTGACATACACTGCCAATGGCACATGCCCTTGCTTGTGTGAAAAAAAGCACTTCGCTCGTGTGTGCGCTGCTGATAGGCTGACAGACTGCACCTCCCCACTGTTAAAGCGGGAAAGAGAAAAAAAAATGGAGATTTTCATTATTTATGCAGAGATCCATCCCCTGCCCCTCTGTACACTCAAACTGCGTATTAACATTAATTTTCAGCATTACTGAGAAAATATCCAGTTTTGATTTTGGTGCACGAACAGTTATCGAACATAACCTCGAACAGCCGAATTTCTTTCAAATTGTTCATGTTCGCCGAATGGCTCGAACACCTCCCAAAACAGCTCGATTTTGAGATTGGCGAACAGTTCGAGTCGAACACCGCTCATCTCTAATAATGATTAAATAGTTCATCCCCTCTCACTTAGAAGCAGGTAAATCTTCTCTGGAATTTACACTCCGTAGCTTTAGTAGACACATGCTGAAGTATTTTTTTTTCTATTTTCAAGACTTTACTGAAGCATGACCTCTACTCATATTTGTTGCCAAAAAATAATTATTATAATAGGCAAAAGCAAGACTGCGTTGTAATTCATCTTTACACTATGATTTTATGGATATATTATGTTAAGTTTACTGCATGAACAGTAAATATTATATTTCTTAAAGTATTACTGGAGTGAAAAGAATTAATGGAGTCAACTAAAGACACATTGAATTGGAAAATAAAGCTAGATAGTACCAAGAAGTAAGATTTTGTGTTTATTATTATCACTTTCATTTCATAATGCGAACTTGACAAATACTACCTTTCAAAAGTTTGGGGTCACGCAGACAATTTTGTGTTTTCCATGAAAACTCATACTTTTATTTATCAAATGAGTTGCAAAATGTATAGAAAATATAGTCCAGACATTGACAAGGTTAGAAATAATGATTTTTATTTGAAAGAATCATTCTCTCCTTCAAACTTTGCTTTTGTCAAAGAATGCTCCCTTTGCAGCAATTACAGCTTTGCAGACCTTTGGCATTGTAGCTGTTAATTTACTGATGTAATCTTGAGAAATTTTACCCCATGCTTCCTGAACACCCCCCCCCCACAAGTTGGATTGGCATTTACCACATTAATAATGTATTAAGTGTATTTCAGATTCATTTAATGTTAGCTTCATTGAAAAAAAATGTGCTTTTCTTTTAAAAATAATGACATTTCTAAATGACCCCAAACTTTTGAACGGTAGTGTTTTTGATTTGCCTAATTATTCATCATTACTTAAATGTAGTTAAAAAAATATGTTTTTTTCAGCTATATCGATGAAGTATAATTAAAAAAATCAATTTGTTTCATAGCAAGAGTACCAAGAAATTTGTAATAATATTCTGTAAATACATTAACATAAAGCTTGAAAATATGTAATATATTTTATAATCTAAGCCCTAATTCGCTGAACATGATACTCAGTTCTTTGGAACCCGTGAAAAATTAATGGGAAATAAATAACATTTTGTGATCACAGTAGGTGCAGAAAATATCTCCTTAGTAATGAAAATTGTATCTAAAGGTTAGCAAGATGACTTGTACATGAATTCAGCTAAATGTCAAATGCAAACAGAATTCAAAAACTACGCCATAAACATTATTAGGCTTTTAGTTATTTTGTGGTCAAGTTGAAAAAAGTTAAATTTCTAATACTTTGTATTATCATTTCTAAAGTGAGAGAAAATGGAAGCTTTAAGGACCTTACAAGCTGTGTATGGTCCCCAGTGATCTACTCTTGTTTCTATACTTAGCTGAATATGAACAGAGAAAATATAAGTAACACAGGAAGATAAATTAATCGTTTGGTTTCCTTATGGTTTAAGTAGCTAGCTGCAAAAATAATAATTTACATTCTTAGATGGCACTGGAAAATAAAATATGCTGATGCTGTTAAAATATCCTTGAATATCAAATTGTGCACATGCATAAAAAATATAATAAAAGCATTGTATTTTATCCACAGGATGCATACCACTTTCCATTTTGCACCTGCACTCTGCTACTGTATTTTATCCAGAGTGCGTAGCACTTTCCATTTTGCACCTGCACTCTGCTATATGCACAAGAACTGTACTAAAGTCCAAATGGGGTATATATTGCAATTATACAGTAGATCCAAATATTCCATTTCTCCCTCCATTTGCTATAATGCTTCAAAATCTTTATTAATTTAAATAAACTTCGCTTATAAATGTTTCTCTTGTGTTCATATCCTTGTACCACCTGATGAAGATAGTTTGGCTATCGAAATTTAATTTTACATAACTTTGAGGTCAAAATCATTCTTAACTTTTATAACTAATATCAACAAGACTCAAATTATGCTCCAACGATATTTACATTAGAAATTTATAAATTTAGTAATAAAATAGGGAAACCTAATACCTATTAAGCATGATTTGTGGCTGTTAGCAGGAAGTCTATCAGCACAAGATGACTATGAATACCACGCACAGGCACATGGTGCACTCTTGACATGGCCAAACACCTTAGCACATTTTTTTGCCTTCTTTTTTCCCATAATTTTTTGATTCTCCCCTCTTCCAAATATTCCATGATTGAATACCCTGGTATTATAAATGCAAGAGAAGATTAAAGATAGATTGAAACAAGCAGGTGTAAAGGTGCATTGAAGCTGAGGCCATGCTGAGGTATGTTGACAGACTCCTTTTAAAATTGCCTTCTAAAAAAATGATTCATTCACATGGTTAAATGAACAGCCCTGGCAATAGATGTGTTTTTTGTGATAAAAATAGCATTTGATTCCATAAGAAGAAAGCTTTTTTAAAAAATAATGGTTTGGAAAAATGTTTCCTTCATTTCAACTGTTAGTTTTGGATCTTTTTCTTAATGTTTATGTTAATAACACAGTTCAGTTTTGTTCCACGGTTGCAACTTTATTTGTAAAAACTAAAGTGATAAAAAATATAAAGACATTGTTTTGTGTCAGAAAGTTTAGAAAGTAAAATTTTCCAGTTGAGTTGCCTAGTATTTTCTAACATTTTAGTGAGTCAGAATATTATTCTGAAATAAACATCTGTCAGTAAAATTCAGTTTTTTTTTATGTCTGAACATTATTCCCTATAAAATCATGAAATAGATGTATTTCGTAGTTTGTGACAGAGGTTTTCCTTTAGTAATTTGCGCAGAAGCTCTCCTGTATTTGATATCAACAAATTTGTGACAATTCCACCATTGTCTAGCCTCTTATAATACAGGAATTAGCAGATGATAGCCTAGTTATGGGACATTACACATTGGTGAACTACTCAAAACCTGAAACCTGATTGGTTAACTCTCTTTCTGCAACAGGAGCTTTTAGACTTATTCAGACAGAAGCCAAAAATTTAGATGAATACCAAATATCATGTAATATAAAACAGGCAAAAGCTATATGTCAGCTTTGACCAGCATTGAAGACATTGTCCATACATTTAATACTAAGGAACTGTCCTTGGGATAGGTCATTCACATCAGACTGATAAGTGTAAGTCTGACATCCGACATCCCTATTGATCAGCTGATAGTTGCTATTTAAGAGCCTAAGAGCTGATCTGCAGTTTTTGGAAGGGGCTGCGGGTCATTAAATAGTGCTGTGCTATTCAGTGTCAGAATTATAAATACTACAAGAAGCTGATCATGGAGGTTTGGGATGTTGGACCCCCACTGATCTGATATCAGTGAGGGTCTTATAGGTTATTACTACTAAACCACTGGACATTCTCCCAAACTGAGATTCCATCTTGTAAAGAAAAAATATGATAATTATTAATTTACAGTATTTTAGGGGTCATGAAAACCTTATAAATGTGTAATAGGTTTTGCATGAAGATATATGAAGCTTATCTGACCCTTCACCCTATCAGGTGTTTAATATACATGGACAATCCCAACTAGAAGCATTCCCTACTTCGAGCAGTACATGAATCTTGTGTGGCAGAAAACAAAGTCCATAAGGCGCTTAACTAGAGAGCTGAGCAGCCTTGTGTGATGCCGTATAGGCTCTGTGTACATGACTCATGTGCCATACGCAAGAGTTCTTGGGATGAGTTTACTAATATGCATTCATAACTAGCAAATTATTGCTTTAAAAAAGGTCAAAAGAGTCTTAAAGGTTTGCCTGTTGTATGACGATTACTTGAAAGAAATCACAAACTTTAAGATAGTATAGTTTTGTTGCTATTGTTGTTGTTGATGACATTATCTCCCATGAGCGCTATATGGAAAAAGATCATCATGTTTATTATGTGCTGTGTAATGTAACTATTATAAATATAATAATAGCCTAATTTCTAAATAAGGAAAATATGAAGTAGTGGTGTTCTGAAAGAGATTTCTTTCTCAATTAGGCAAATATTCTGCTTCCTCCAGCTCTACATCCTACAAACATCTTTTCAATTTTCCACTCCATTACTAAAAGGACAGATTATATAAATCTGTAGTAATATTCTTATGTTTTTGCAAGGTGCATTTATTGGTAGAATTTGCGAATGAGTATCATTAAACAAAAACTGTTATGCTGTTTAGTACCATTTTTTTATCAAATCTTTATATATACTGTTTAGTTTTATTAACTTATTTTCTGCCATGTAATTTTATTTGGTTAACAGTTGAGCAGGTTTTCTGTTTTTTCTTGATCATTGGTTAAAAATTATTTTCTTGACATTTAAAAGTGTTAATAACTTTCTTAAATGATCACTATAGTGTGGGTTGGTTTTAGCAATAAGTGAAACTTTACCATAGCAATAAAAATATACTACTGAAAAAAATTAAAAATATAAAAAAAATAGAATGAAATGAGATGAAATGTATCACGAGATTTTGGCCAACAACTTCCTTCCCTTAGTAAGAGCATTGAAGATGGGTCGTGGCTGGATCTTGTAGCATGACAATGACCCGAAACACACAGCCAGGGCAACTAAGAACTGGCTCCATAAGATTGTTGAAATCTGTGTTTTAACCCCTACCTCATACTGTTCTCAGATTACAGATTAGCAAATATTTGTTGACAGATTCCCTTTAAGGAAGAAAATCTTTGAATGTGTTGAAAGAATGTCCACTACTACTTCCATTATCTTTCATTGTAAAATGGACATTTATTTTAATAGGATGAAAGAAAGTGTCAGACTATGTATCCTATTTTTTGATAATATTAAATGTCAAGATTGACAACCCATCACATGCCCTGAAAATATTCCCCAAGTCTCAAGTACTTTTGGCTCGTAGCATTAAGGGCTCTAAAATGCTTTCCCTTTAACAAGAAGCCCACTAAAAACCTGTGATATTGAACCACATCTCAAGATCATCGTAGAAGAGTTGTGAAAGCCTTAATGGAAAGAACCAAAAGAACTTTACCTTCAGAGACTACATTTGAAGTACTTTTGGCCCAGAATCAAACTTGATTTTCTTATTAATGCTGCTGTTAAACAGTAAAATATAAAAGGTATACTTAAACATCATTAAAACTCTCCTATTTTCTTAAGGTTTGGATAGAAATGAGTTTTAACTTGCATGCTTAATAATTTAAAATAGTTGATTTTTTTAACTTGATACTATTTAGTATGTTTTTTTTCTTATCAATTTATTCACAAAATAAAATTGGCAAAACATGTTAGCAGTAGCTGATTTCTCTCCTACAAGCACTCTCCATCACCTTTCCAGCCTGCTTGCCGCTACCACTCTTTAATTGCATGGAAATTATTATTAGGATTAGTGTTGCTGAATGTGTACAAGCTTTGTGGGGTTTCTAAAGGGCACCTGTTGGCTGAAGCTTTGTGGACTGTTATTTCTTAATGAGAGGTCCATGTGTAGGACTCTTGTGACTCTGGGATGGAGATTTGTTTAGTTAAACTGTCTTTTATTCATCTCTGTGAATAGATGTATGGATGATTACATTTTTTATCTCTGTCTTCAATCTGTATAAGTATGAACAATCCTTATGCTACTACTTTGCATAAGATTACCTTTTGAAAATTCTGGAAAAATTTACCCTGCTCAAATTTGGCAAAGGCTGAGCTTTTGATTCTGTCCATGATTGCCTGTTAAGTGAAATGGATAAGGAAAAACTTTTTTATAAAAAATACTGTTAAGGTAATAAGTGGTTTGTAGTGGTAAAGATCTAGCTTCACATTGCACCATATATTACATGGAACAGTAAGCAAATAAATTACATTTCTAAGGGTGCAAGAAAGTAGATGACAACTGTGCTTAATAGAAAGAGGGGTAGGATGCCAGTTATCCATCAGAGTTTGATGACTGCGTATGTCCTTTGTATTGAAAGAAATGGTGGGGATAGAAAAGGATCACTTGGGTTTAAGAACTGTTAACTGCAGCAATCTGCAAATCTGCAAATCAAAAACAAACATTCCTTTTGGGAGACCCCTCTTAGAAGAAAACTAAAACATATTTTTGTTGTGACCCAAGAGATATCAGTATTTCCTTCTTAGAGAGTCTCAAAATTATTAATTTAACATAGAGGTTATTATACACCAGTAAAAGTTTTAAAGATAGGGTGCAGGAAGATTGACAAATGTTTAAGGAGAGATAAAAAAAATCTAATTTGGATCTTTGCAAAATTGAGGCTACATTGGGTTGAGGTTGTTGAGATTTTTTAAAAATTTATATATTAGCTTACAGAGACATCCAATTTTCATTTTTTTTTGTTCATATGTCAACTAGAATGCAGACTAAGAAAATCCCTAAAGTGTAATTAGGCAAAAGCTTAAATGTTGCCAGAAAGAACATTCTAATATTTATTTAACTTTTATTGTCATTTGTAATTAAGTAAATAAACATTTAATCAGTAATGTATGCACACAAACACACACACACACACACATACAGTTGTGCTCAAAAGTTTACATACCCCTGCAGAATTTTTCCTTTCTTGGCTTTGTTTCAGAGGATATGAATGATAACAAAAAAACTTTTTCTCCACTCATGGTTATTGGCTGAGTGATGTCATTTACTATCAAACTACTTTGTTTTCTCTTTTTATTTGTGGATGAGGTTCTTTAATTTCTCATATGGTAAAGCTGCCCATTCTTCTTGGCAAAAAGCCTCCAGTTCCTGTAAACTCCTGGACTGTCTAGCATTAACTACGTGCTTGAGATCTCCCCAGAGTGGCTCAATGATATTGAGGTCAGGAGACTGAGATGGCCACTCCAGAACCTTCACTTTGTTCTGCTGTAGCCAATGACTGGTCAAGTTGGCCTTGTGTTTTGGATCATTGTCATGTTTCAATATCCCAGTAGGTCCAATGCGTGGCTTCTGGGCTCATGAGTGCAAATTTGCCTCCAGTATTTGCTGATAACATGCTGCATTCATCTTTCTTTCAACTTTTACCAAGTTTCCTGTGCCTTTTAAGCTCACACATCCCCAAAACATCAGCAATCCACCTCCGTCCTTTACTGTAGGAATGGTGTTCCTTTCATCATAGGCCTCGTTGACCTCTCTCTAAATTTAACTTTTATGGTTGTGGCCAAAAAGTTGAATTTTGGTCTCATCACTCCAAATTACCTTGTTCCAGAAGTTTTGAGGCTTGTCTCTGTGCTGTTTGGCATATTGTAGGCAAGATACTTTGTGGCATTTGCATAGTAATGGCTTTCTTCTGGCGACTCAACCATGCAGCCTATTTTTCTTCAAGTGCCTCCTTATTGTGCATCTTTAAACAGCCACACTGCTAGTTTTCTGAGAGTCCTGAATTTCAGCTGATGTTATTTGTGGGTTTTTCTTTGCACCCCGAACAATTTTCCTGGCTGTTGTGGCCGAAATCTTTGTTGGCCTACTTGACCGTGGTTTGTTTTTTACAGAGCCCCTGATTTTCCGTTTGTTAATCACTGTTTGAATGCTGCTAACTGGCACTATCAATTCCTTGGATATTTTTTTGTATCCCTTTCCTGTGTTATACAGTTCAACTACCTTTTCCAGTAGATCTGTTGACAATTCTTTTGCTTTCCCCATGACTCACAATCCAGAAACATTAGTGGCTGGATGAGGGATGCAAGAGTCTGTCTGGATCCCAGAAGCTCACTCAGCTTTTATGCACACACACTAATTACAAGCAAACAGGTCACAGGTGAGGATGTTACCTGTAGTAGCCATTCAAACCCATTTGTGTCAAATTCCGTTCATGTTATCAAACCAAAATCACCAGGGTATGTGAACTTTTGATCAGGGTCATTTGGATGTTTTTGATTGTCATTAAGATTTAAAAAGAGAAAACACAGAAGTTTGACAATAAATGGCTTGACCCAACCAATAACCATGAGTGGAGAAAAAGTTTTTTGTTATCATTCATATTCTCTGAAACAAGGCTAAGAAAGGAAAAATTCTGCCGGGGTATGTAAAATTTTGAGCACAACTATATATATCTATTTATATATTTAGGTATATATTGTTACGAGTCCGGGTGGTGGAACCTCTGTGCTACGGTGCAAGGAGGGACCAGAGGGGCGTAACTAGGTATCAACTTGGACCGACGAAGGTCGTACGGCGGCTCAATTGACTCTGTGACCTGGGAAGGACCGAGCAGAGGGACCAGGTGCTACTCTGGGGACCGACCTTGTATGAGAGCAGGTGACTCCCACGGGTCAGAAGGCAGGGACTGACCAGTACAGCAGATGAGCACGGCAGGCAGGCTGACGGGTGATCCAGGCAGACAGACAGGCAGGCACGGCAGGTAACAGGCAGGAGCCTCCAGGTAGGCTGGCTGGTAGTCACGGCAGGTAACAAGCAGGAGCCTCCAGGTAGGCTGGCTAGTAGGCACGGCAGGTAACAGGCAGGTGCTTCCAGGTAGGCAGGGGGGTTGGGCCCATAGACAGACTGGTGGACAGGACCATAGGCAAACTGTCGGCCTGGAGAGTAGACAGGCAGACAGGACTGGTAGTCAGGCTGGCAGGCAGGACTGGTAGTCAGGCTGTCAGGCAGGCAGGACTTGTAGTCAGGCTTAGCAGCGGGACCTGATGGCTGAAGCAGAGTTTAACACACAAAGCTACAACCTTACACGGGCACCTCCATATTGGAGGAGGTGCCTTTTATAGGGGAAGTCCTCCGGCCATTGGCCGGGGACTTTGTAGGATGGCGCGCGTGGCCCCTTTAAGAGGGAGGGAGCGCGCGCGCGCCCTAAGCAAAGGCCGGGGAAGCTGCGTGCACTAGCAGCAGCTGCAGGGAGGCCAGAAGACGCTGGAGCAGGACCGCGGCGGTAAGGAGGACGGCGTCTCTGCCGGGCAGGAGGCAGAGACGCAGATGCTACATATATAGCTATAATATTACTGGGGATGCGTCGCTCTGTCTGAAGCCTCGATAGACTTCGCAAGCGCGACGTGCCTGCATAGTCTGGACCCCACAGAGGCACTCATCCCCATCCTAAACGAGGATGTGGATTGTGGTGCCGGAGATCGCGGTATGCGTAAGCACTGAATGCATACCGCGATCTCCGGCACCATAACAACTTAATTATCCGGGAGGCCAGTTGCTGCGGCGTTTCTTTGGGCAGAAGGCTGGGATCCACCGTCGGTACCGGCGCATGCGCATAGCACGCTTCTGGCACCGTTTTATTTATGACATATTTCAAGTGTGTCTTCAACAAAATGGCGCCGGAAAGCACGGACTGCGCAGGTGCTGATCCGGCGTCACAGTTCTCCCCCGCCCTCTCATGACATCACTTATAATTTAAATATGTTATGTACACCTGGCGCCGGAAAGCTCGGTCTGCGCAGGCGCTGATCCGGCGTCACAGTTCTCCCCCGCCCTCCCCCACCCTCTCCTGACATCACTAATAATTTAAATTTGTAACGTACCACCACATTTCGCCGCCATTTTAAAGACAGAAGATTTCTGCGTCACACGGTGCCTCCAGTCTCTATCTTAAAAAAAAACATTTTGTACAATTTATAGATATACAGTATATATTACACATATATCTATATATATCTAAAGAAGATACTATATACAAATATGCATATATATATCTACTATATAGAATAGTCATCAGAGTACTCCAACACAGTCAGCAGAGCAATCCCACACAAAATACGTCAGCGGAGCAATCCTGCACAAAATACGTCAGTGGAGCAATCCCGCACAAAAAAAAGTCAGCAGAACAATCCCGCACAAAAAACGTCAGCGGAGCAATCCCGCACAGAAAACGTCAGCGGAGCAATCCCGCACAAAAAACATCAGCGGAGCAATCCCGCACAAAATACGTCAGCAGAACAATCCCGCACAAAATATGTCAGCGGAGCAATCCTGCATAAAATACGTCAGCGGAGCAATCCCGCACAAAATATGTCAGCGGAGCAATCCCGCACAAAATATGTCAGCGGAGCAATCCCGCGCAAATTATGTCAGCGGAGCAATCCCGCACAAAATACGTCACCGGAGCAGTCCTGCCACTTTATACTGAATCTATAATATAACCGGGGATACGTGTCTCTGTCTGAAGCCTTTATAGACTGCGCATGCGCGACGCTCAGTCTGGCTCAAGACAGAAGCACGCATTCAGGCGTTACAGGTAAGAGGAGTGTATGACGCCGGAGATCGCAGTATGTGTTGACGCTGAACGCATACCCCGATCTCCGGTGCATACTTAGATACTTACCTGACCGGGAGGAGCGTTGCCGCGATGCCTCTCTTTGCCGGAGACCGGGACAGGAGCGAGGCGTTGGATCGGCGCATGTGCATAGCGCTATCCGGCGCCATTTTACTGAATACACATTTGCAGTGTGTCTTCAGCAAAATAGCGCCGAACAGCGCGGTGCTCCAGTGCCGCACTCATCCCCTTGTCTCTGGCAGAGCAGGACACAGCAGAGGTTATTTTTTTGCATGTGTGTACAGAGTGAAAGGGATGAGGGGTGCCACACATAGCAGGATTGGGGGATGGGGGGACCATGCATACCAGGATTGGGGGGTGAGGGGACCATGCATACCAGGATTGGGGGGTGAGGAGACCATGCATACCAGGATTGGGGGTGAGGGGACCATGCATACCAGGATTGGGGGGGTGAGGGGACCATGCATACCAGGATTGGGGGGTGAGGGGTGCCATGCATACCAGAATAGGGATGTGTGGTACCATACATACCAGGATAGGAATGCGGGGCACCATACATACCAGGATAAGGATGAGGGGTGCCATGCATACCGGGATTGGAGATGAGGGATGCCATGCATACCAGGTTTGGAGGTGGGGGGTGCCATACATACTGGGATTAGGGTGAGGGGTGCCATGCATACCGGGATTGGGGGTGAGAGGGGTGCCATGCATACCGGGATTGGAGGTGATGGGTGCCATGCATACCGGGATTGGGGATGAGGGGTGCCATGTATAATGGGATTGGGGGTGAGTGGTGCCATGCATACCGGGATAGGGGTGAGGGGGGCCATCCATACCAGGATAGGGATGAGGAGTACCACGCATACCAGGATTGGGGATGACGGGTGCCATGCATACCAGGATTGGGGATGAGGGGTGCCACGCATACCAGGATTTGGGATGTGGGGTGCCACGCATACCAGGATTGGGGGTGAGGGATGCCATGCATACCAGGATTGGGGGTGAGGGGTGCCATGCATACCAGTATAGGATGGTGGGGACAGGAGGGGGGCAGAGCAAATACCAGGATTGGGGCAGCACATACCAGCATGGGAGACCATTTACCAATAAAAATGTTCGCCAACCGAGCGTAGAACGGGTTCAGTAGCTAGTATATATATATATATATATGAGTGTGTGTGTGTAAATAAATGTATGCGTTTCTTACATGATAACAAAAAACAAAAATACATAACTGCGTAAAAATTTTAGATGCTCCCTGCATCCACCCAGGTTGGCCACACCCTCAGCAGCTCTTTGTTTCAGTAAATTCTCATGAGAATTTCCACCCCTATGATATTATGGCAGGCATAAAGAAATTATTTACTTCTTTACTCTAACATGTGTATATACATATGTACAGTATGTGTATTATATATGTACATATATATATATATGTATATACTCTGTGTATATATATATATATATATATATATATATATACAGTACAGTATACATATATTAACTTACAAATTAATTTACCTACAAGCATTTTAATAAAAAAAACAACTAAGTGTTATAGTGCTTTATGACAGTCAATAATTAATTAGAAACCCTGCACGTGAAGCTTCAATATCTTACTGAGTGAAAAATTGTAAACATGTTTAATAATATTTAATGGAGTAAGAGATGAAAAACAACAATAATTTTACATATTGGTATATTCTCTCAGTGTGCACCAAGATTAATTTATGTCACACAGTCAGATGTGTTTGTTTGATTTATTCTCTAATTTGCACTTCATTTATTAACTTTTCAACAGGAGTCAAAAAAACTGCATAAACAACAGGACCAACCAAAAGAAAAGCAGCGTGCAACTGAGCAGTAAATGCAATTGCAACAATACTCTAATAAACATGCAAAATCAACAAAATAGAGTTAGAATATTTTAAAAAATAAAGTATGATACATTTTAAATAAAAAATATTCTTAGTTTTGTTGTTGATCGTTCTCATAGGAAGTTATTCCATGCCCTTGAGCATCCGTTTTATGAACAAGTGACAATAATTGAACTACATATGCTAGAGGCAGAATTACATCTTTCTCCCTTGAAGCCATGCTTCTTTTAATACATGTCAGTATCCTGCTAACAGTATATGCAAATGATAGACATTACATGCTGGTATTTGTGTTCTGATCTACCAGTATATATAAATTCTTCTCATGTAATAAAGTAATATTAGGGCTCGTGCACATGACCATTTAAATCGGATGAGCTCTATCCGTGGTTTAGACAGATAGCACTCGTATCCATCTTATTCTATGGGGCTGTGCATATGTTAGGTTTTTCCCTGGGTCCGAGCGCTCTGATGATAACATTTTTTTGACATGTCCGATTTTGATGAGAATGTCGGATCAAAATCGGCACTGTGAGTCTATGGGTCCATGGAAAACATCGAACCAAACTTGGATGACATCTGAGTCATGTTCAATTTTAGGGGACTAATTGAATGGAGAAAGCAGAGACACTTTTTTCTTTCTCTCGACCTCCGTGAAAAACTAATCTCACTCCGATCAAACTCTGGTCAGGATCTCTTTAGCATATTTGGACCATTTTTCTCAAAAGGAGAGAAAATGATCACGTCACCCTAGCCTTACTAAGTGTCAGTAACTTAGTGTTGCTTAACTAATGACACATGGTGCACACAAATTATTAGTACCAAGTTATATGTTTTAATTTATTTATATTTATTCTAATTTTCCAAGTGTAAGCTCAATAAGTGAGAATTAAGCTGTAGTTTTATAACATCTGTTATAAACTGTTTTACACTGAATAAATTGGTGTCTCCTTATGTAGAAACAGTGTTAAATATTAATCTTATAACATTGTTGCATTTGTTTCAAAATTTGTCTGGTTCTGCTATGAAATGAGTGATTTCTTAAAGATTCTAACCACTTGAATTCAAATCTGACAATGAAACTTTTAGTTGGCTCTTGTTTCTATGATATCAAAGAGTTTTCCTTTTACTATTACATATAATTAATGCATAAGAGTTTCAGTACTTTGAAACATTATTATTTTTGCAAATATAAAGATGCAGAATATTTTGTTATGCCAGTTTTCTGATATTTATTTAGAGGAAATTTAGCAACAGTTCAAATAGCTAAAACATTTTGAACACTAAAAATTACAGAAATTGCACTACAAAATTTGGTCCTCATTCTGGCCTCAACTCTTTTTTGCTTGTCTTTTGTACTCCTGCATCAGATCATCTATTACAATTGTCCAACATGAATCTGCAAGCATTGATGGATTCTATTTTCTCCATAGCCACAATATCTCTCATCGCTCACGGCTCCTCAGTTTGGTGGAAAGAAGTCTAGATGTGATTGTAAGAGATGAATCATTAAGGACATATTACAGCCAAGATCCTTATATGTTTTGAGATTTCCCACCAACTCTTCATAGTTATCTGTTTTTGAGTTTTCCAAAAACTTAAGTACCACTAATGCGAATGCTAACCATTCAGTCTTTTATTGCCCTGCAACATACAAAGAAACTCCTCATCTTAAAGAAGCTTATGAATCTGAAGTCCAATAAAGAATGCTTCCTGTATCTTTTCTTCACTCAACCATGGAGATGTATCAATGAGAAACTTAAATGCTTTTGCATTTTTATCCATTGCCTTTAAAAAGTTCTTTATTAGGCCCTACTTGATATGCAGTGGTGGTAACAAAATCTTATGTGAGTCAACAAGTGCTTGATGCAGGAGATTTTAACTCAATGGCTAAAGTGAATGATGGATAGACCAGTCTCCTTTATTGTACTGATATACTCTGACATGACTATCCCACTGACATGACTATCCCACTGACACAGAAAGCAGCAGTACTTTGTGTATCCACCATGGTGACCCAGTAAGAGGGTAACCACCTGAAAGTCAATATAGAAGGGTCACAAATGTTTGTCATAGTTAAGGCACCTCAACAGCTGTTTCATGTTGTTATATGTTTCTTTCATGTGGACTGCATAACCAACTGGAATTGAACATAGCGCATTCCATTATGCAGCACGATGGGTTTTAGGCTTGTTTTGAACTTATCTATGAAGAGCTTTCATTCCTCTAGATTATGACATATCTTCAGAGCTTCAATTAAACAGTGGATATAGTTGCATGCCACAAAAGCTAAGCCTTACTCTTGGGCAGATCCAAATTTGTAACAAGATCCTTGTGTTATAAGGTGTGGTTCAGTTGAGGTTTCTGACAGAAAGTTTGGGTCATGAGAGGAAGATGCCTCATGACAACAAGCTCCATCTTCTTCCTCATTTGACTCGACTGAAAATGTTTTTGGCGCATTTGGAACTGGCAGTTCTTCTGTATGTGGTACTGGGTATATTGTAGATGGAATTTTTGAATAGTGTAAGGTCCACTTCTTTTTAAAAATTATTTCCTAATGGATGGCACTATGCAGAAATAGCTATTGGTAGTGTGATCGGTTGGCTCTCTCCAGATCAGAGACTGGAAAAGACATAGATTTCCTCTTCCCATGCAACCACTGGTTAAGATGTAATGCACATCTATTGCAGCATACGTGTGTAGCTCAAATCTTGTCCTGATCTTCAGTTCTACAGCCAAAATAAAGGTTGTAGGCTTTATAAGGAAAGCCAAGTTTTGTCTTTGTAATGCAGAAAATGACTTCACATACTGTATGTATCAAAAATATCTGCTTTGCTAATGGAAGAACAAGGCATATCTAAAAATACATATAGAAACATGTCAATAACCTAAGAAACTAAGCTAAGAAATCCTAAAACTGTATACCTTACACAGAGAACATTTATAAAAGTAGGTGATGCAACTGTAATTAGCATTATGTCATCGGAGCTGATTTGGCATTTCTTGATTGGTCACCTTAAGATGATAGAGTACTGAAGGCTCAATAGACTAAATAGATGATGAAAGGTATAATTATTTACAACCTCCTCTGGACCTTGAGAATTAGAACTAATCAGCAAATTTAAGCATCATATTCGTTTTTAGCACTACAATATTAGTTGAGTTAAGCTGTTTTCATCTCTTAACCAATTTGGATGTAGATCAGCGTACTCTGTATCATGGATACATGATTAGTTAAGAAAATGTCTCAGAATTCAAACTTGCAAACATAATTTGTGCTTTAAAGTTTTACTCCTTTAGGCACTTTCACATGTCCTTATATTACCTGTACTGTAAAAAACAGTACCTGTGCTATAAGCGTCCTTGTGTCCATATGTCACATCCATCTGGCATCCATGTGCCATTCTTGTGCAGCATCATTGTGACACATACCGGCATCTGGGAAAAAGCGGTACAGTTAGCGCTGTTCCCAAACGCCGGTGCTGAATCAAACTTGTATCATTGTTGCCTGGTCTCCCTGCGATCAGCGCGACCAGGTGATGCTGATAAGACTTGTAGTCAGCATCCGCTGTCTGTATCGCGCATTTTAAATAAATACATAAAAAAATGTCATGGGTTCCCCCTTTATTTTCTTAACTAGCTTAGGAAAAGCCGAGAGCTGGGGGCTAGTGTTAATATTCTGGAAAGGGGTAAATAGCCATAAAGGTTCCCAGCCTATTAATCACAGCTTTTTGCTTAGCCTTTTCTACTTAGTAAAAAGGTGGGACCTAAAAAAAGTTATCTCTGGCCCCCCTTTATTATACTAACCAGCAAAGTCTAAACAAACACCTGTGGGCTGGTATTAAAAGGCCATAGATATTGCTCCCTATCAGAATAAGACCATCAGCCCTCAGTCACCCCAAAAATGATGTATCCATTAGATGCACCAATTCTGATGCTTAGCCTCGGCTCTTCCCACTTGCCCTGGTGAGGTGGCAAGTTTGTTAATAGTTTTGGGGTTTTATGTCCGCTGACATCAAGCCCAGGGGTTAGAAAGGGAGAGGCACATCTAACTGGTGGGCCATTTCTAGGGTGGCTGAGGGTTGATGTTCATAGTCTGGGAATGGGCCAATATCCATGGCCCCCTCTCAGCCATAGCTGTCTGTTTAGCCTTTGTGGACTACAAAAATTAAGGGGGACCCCACACCATTTTTTTTTATTTATTTATTTATTTAATACGAGTGATACACAAACAGCTGGTGCTGGCTACAAGTCTCATCAGCATCACCTGGTCACAAGTGATAGGGAGACCAGGTGACAATGATGAGACTTGTATTTAGTGCTATTCCCAGGAGACGTGTGCTAACTACAAGTGTCATCAGCGTAGCCTGGTCTCGCTGATTGCGGGGAGACCAGGCGACATTGATGAGAGTTAGGCCTTGGCCCAACTATCAGTATTTGGTCAGTATTCGGTTAGTATTTTTTCCCAGGTGTGGGAGCTAAAACCTGGAGTGGTTGATGAATGCAGATTTGGTGCACTTGTTTCTATTATACCTTTTCTCTGGTTGTTCCTCACCTGGTTTTGGCTCCCACTCTTGAGAAAAAACATTGACCGAATACTGACCAAATACGGATAGTGGGGCCGTGGCCTTTGATTCAGCACCCAGTTCCTGGGAAGAGTGCTAACTATACTGCTTTTTCCAGACGCCGGTACATGTAACAGTGATGACACATGGATGTATTGCGGACCGTGCTGCCGGGCCAAAAACGGACATATCAACATGCTTTGTACACGGACACAAGGTCCATGGAAACACACTGACAGGTGCGCAGACCCATAGATTTGAATGGGCCTATGTTTGTAAGTGTCTCCAATATGAGTGAAAATTGTCACTACACATACTGGAGACACTGATGTGTGAAGGAGGCCTTACCACAACTCTCTAGACTCTAATCTTTTTTGTATTCATGCAAAATCAGATTTAACAACATTACACATGTAAACACATACGCACTGATAATAATCATCAAAGTAATGGGATTTTCTTTCTTAATATAATGATTAGAGTTGAGCAAATTTGTTTGGCATTTCAAATTCGGGTTTGTGTTCAGCGTTCCTGAAAATCGGCTCCGCCCATGAATATCCCTGATTTGCCACGCTGTCATGCAGATAACATCTGAAAATCAGATTTTGAAAAAGTTAGCACTTATCTTTGCAGATTACCCTTTCTTCTTGTCTTATACAGAACATGCTGCCACAGTGCCCTTAAAAATAACAGTGTAATTATAATGCCCCCTGAATACAAATATCCAATAGCTACAATGCACTATGGGGAATCCTGTGCAATGGCACCTAATATCATGTGAGCCTTTAGTGGCTGATAAAATCGTCTACAATGTGTAAAATGGTGTAGTGCATTTTTTGGTGACTAATGTAAATTGAAACGTAGATAATTTGTATTCACCGGGACCTTTGAATTTTATAACATGCAACACAAATTTAATTGCCAATGAATCTTTTGTAATTTCTATAAAAAATATTGACCTGCATCACAAGATTTAACAAGCACATTTTCTTTAACACATATACCTTCTTATCTTGCACCATCCAGCAATTAAGGAGAAAGTGAAAATTACCATTGTTTCAACCTTTGATTTGATCTAGTATAGATTAAATCATATGTCAGAAAGTAAGGTTGAATCAATTTTGGGAAAAAAAAGGAAAGAAGAAATATTAAAATGGCTAGTAATTAAGAAACCAAATTGCAACGTATCTAGATTTAACAATTTTTTTCTTTGAAAAAATGGTAGCAAAGTTAGTATCAGCTTTTATTTTGACCGTATGTATCACACATAAATGATTTCATGCTTGTGATTTTGATTAAAGGGGTTGTTCATTTATAATAGATGGGCAAATACACTATATTTTATATTCACTATATTATATAGCAATGATGTGCTAGGTAAAGCACAAGTATCATATTTCACCCTCATTGCGCATTTTGGACTGAATCTCTGCATACATAGCGTTATGATAGTGACACGGCTATAATAGCAGCATTTCTATCTTTCCTTTACCTCACAGTTATCTGAAGATATATATCCTACAAAGAAAAGGGGCAGCACACTGGTTGAAAATTAAAACATGCTTTTATTAAAAACTTATGTAAATCTTAATTCATCATTAGAGAAAGTTCAAATACCTTGGAAATATTCACTCATAAATTGACTCATAAATATATTGTTGGTACATATATATTTGTTTTTCTGTGAATTACTTTACAGTTGTCTAAAGATATTAAAGTCAACATGATGAATACGATTTCTACATGATGAATACAGCTCTGGCAAAAATTAAGAGACCACTGCAAAATTTTCAGTTTCTCTGATTTTTCTCAATAGCTAGGTATACTAGCTATTGAACCCGTTCTCCCCCCGGGTGGTGAGCATTTTTATTGGTATATGGTCTCCCATGTTGGTATGTGCTGCCCCCCTCTTGGTATTTGTGCTTCCCCCACCATCCTATCCCGGTATGCGTGGCACCCCTCATCCCCAATCCCGGTATGCATGGCATCCCTCATCCCCAATCCTGGTATGCGTGGCACCCCTCATTCCCAATCCCGGTATGTGTGGCACCCCTCATCCCTTTTCTGTATGCGTGGCACCCCTCATCCCCAATCCCGGTATGCGTGGCACCCCTCATCCCCAATCCCGGTATGCGTGGCTCCCCTCATCCCCAATACTGGTATGCGTGGCACCCCTCATCCCCAATCCCGGTATGCGTGGCACCACTCATCCCCAATACTGGTATGCGTGGCACCCCTCATCCCCAATCCCGGTATGCGTGGCACACCTCATCCCCAATCCCGGTATGCGTGTCACCCCTCATCCCCAATCCCGGTATGCGTGGCACCCCTCATCCCCAATCCCGGTATACGTGGCACCCCTCATCCCCAATCCCGGTATGCGTGGCACCCCTCATCCCTATTCTGTTATGCGTGGCACCTTTCATCTCCAATCCTGGTATGCGTGGCACCCCTCATCCCCAATCCTGGTATGCGTGGCACCCCTCAACCCCAATCCCGGTATGCGTGGCACCCCTCATCCCTATTATGGTATGCGTGGCACCCCTCATCCCTATTCTGGTATGCGTGGTACCCCTCATCCCTATTCTGGTAAGCGTGGCACCTTTCATCCCCAATCCTGGTATGCGTGGCACCCCTCATCCCCAATGCCATTACGTGTGGCACCCCTCATACCCAATCCTGGTATACGTGTCACCCCTCATCCCCAATCCTGATATGCGTGTCACCCCTCATCCCCAATCCTGGTATGCATGGCACCCCTCATCCCCAATCCTGGTATGTGTGGCACCCCTCATTCCTATTTTGGTATGCGTGGCATCCCTCATCCCAATTCTGCTATGCGTGGCACCCCTCATCCCCAATCCCGGTATGCGTGGCTCCCCTCATCCCCAATCCCATTATGCGTGGCACCCCACATCCCCAATCCCGGTATGTGTGGCACCCCTCATCCCCAATCCCGGTATGCATGTCACCCCTCATCCCCAATCCCGGTATGTGTGTCACCCCTCATCCCTATTTTGGTAAGCGTGGCAACCCTGATCCCCAATCCTGGTTTGCATGGCACCCCTCATCCCCAATTCTGGCATGCGTGGCCCCCCTCATCCCCAATCCTGGTAAGCGTGGCACCCCTATTCCCCAATCCTGGTATGCGTGGCACCCCTCATCCCTATTCTGATATGCATCGCACCCCTCATCCCAATCCTGGTTTGCATGGCCCCCCTCATCCCCAATCCTGGTAAGCATGGCACCCCTCATCCCCAATCCCGGTATGCATGGCACCCCTCATCCCTATTCTGGTATGCATGGCTCCCCTAATCCCGGTTTGCGTGGCACCCCTCACCCCCCCACTATACACACATCCCCCAAAAAATAAACATTTATGCTCACTTTCTTCTCTGTACTCAAGCGCTGCAGCGTCCTGTTCTGCCGGAGGCCGGGGGAGGAGTGCGGCGACAGAGCACTGCGCTGTCCGGTGCCAGAGCACTGCGCTGTCTGGCGCCATTTTGCTGAAGACACACTGTAAATGTGTCTTCAGTAAAATGGCGCCAGATAGCGCTTTGCGGATGCGCCTATCCGACGTCTCACTCCGCCCCCGGTCTCCGCTGAAGAGAGGTGCCGCGGCAACGCTCTTCCCGGTCAGGTAAGTATGTAAGTATGGCGCCAGAGATCGCAGTGTGCATTCAGTGCCTACCCATACCGCGATCTCCGACACCATACACCTCCTCTTACCTGTAACGGTTGGATGCGGTCTTCTGTCTGGAGCCAGACTGCGCATCACGCATGCGCAGTCTATAGAGGCTTCGGACAGAAACCCGCATCCCCGGTTATATTATAGATTTTTGAGTAAAATGTACATTGTTGTTTTAGTCTATAAACTACTGACAACATGTCTCCGAAATTCAAAGCTAAAAATTTTGTATTTATTTGCAGCAAATAATAAAGCGTCAAAATAATAAAAAAGAAACAGTGCTTTCTGACCTCAAATTACTCATGTTTTAACTCAGGAACAGTTCAGAAAACAATATTTGGTGGACTAACCATGATTTTTAATCACAGCTTTCATACATCTTGGCATGCTTTCCACCAGTCTTTCCATGCTTTACAATAGAAAACTGTTCAGTTGTGTCTTAATTTTTGCCAGAGCTGTATATGTAAATATAAAAAACATTCTATGGATAAGGAAAACAACACAACTAAAAATAATTATTGTTGTTACTATTATCATGTACTGTAACATATTGCACCTTACAAGTTATACATTTAAATAGAACCTGTAAGCACGACATATAAAGACATGGCTGTAATGGAGCTGTAATGCATATTAAATTGATACCTTTGGATAAGAAATCCTTTTTGCTGTTCTTCTTTAATCACTAGGGATGAGAGGACCTGTGGAAAGTCGGGATCTGGTATCCCATCGAACTTTACTCCAAATTTCGGTTCGGGTTCCAGAATTGTACCTAAACTACAACCAGAACCCGAAACTCATTGAAATCGATGGGGAACCAAACTTTGGAGCTGGAAAATCTCTCTTTCTCCTCCCCGGACACCTGAACTGTGAAACGGACTTCAAGGAAAAGTCTGTGTTCACAGTTCAGCACCGAGCACAAGGTGTCCAGCACAAATCCCAAACTTCACAGTTCAGGTTCGCTCATCTCTATTAATCACCATTTAAAGTTTTCTGCTAATTATATTTCTGTGCAGAGGGGCTGGACAGTACCATTGGTCTTCTCATACCTGTCTGTGATTTTCCAGCCTCTTTGGCTGCTTCCGGTCTTTGAATGACCTGCCTTCAATGTTTGATATCTCAGCAATGACCTGTCTTTTAACCGCTTCCAGACCGCCCACTGTACATAAACGTCGGTGCTGCCTGGGCTCTGTGCAGCACCGACGTTTATGAATGGTTGGTGGTCCCGCAGCCGTCAGGACCCCCAGGGTCCAGCAAACGCTGCGGCTGCGGTGCAGAACGACAGCTCTGACAGGGGACATCATCGGGACCTGATTGGATCAGGTCCCAATGATGTTAACCATTTGTTATCTTCTATATTCCGCGATCTATAGTAATCACAGCATTTAGAAGATACTGAGAGGAGAGGGGGTCATCCACTTACCTCTCTGACGACCCCCTGATGTCTTACAGGACCTGCCGTTGTCATGGCAGCCGGAGGTCACATGACCGCCTCCGGATCTGCCATATATGGTGTCCTGCTAGGCTCAGCCTGCAACTGAAGTCTAGCAGGAGACAGACAGTGTGAAACTGGCAGCAGAGCTCTCATGCAATGCAATACATGTATATTGCATTGCATGAGAACAATGATTAGAAAAATTAAAATTAATGTCCCATACAGAACTAAGTAAAAATGTAAAAAAGTCTAAAAAATGTTTTCAAACTGTTAAAAAAAATCACAAAATAAATAAAAATAAATAAATAAAATATTAAACCAATAAATCCGTATATATATGCAAAAACAAAAAAAGTACACATATTTGGTATCGCCGCATCTGAAACAACCCGATCTATAACACTGTCACACTAATTAACTCCTTCTGTGCACACCGTAATAAAAATAATTAAAAAACGGAGCAAAAAACTATGGTTTTTCATCATAGCGCCAAACAAAAAGTGGAAAAAACTGCGATCAAAAAGTCAAATGGAAATAAAAATGGTACCGTTGAAAACGTCATCTGGTTCCGCAAAAAATTGCTGCCATACAGCTCCATTAACCGAAAAATAAAAAAGATATAGCTCTCAGAATAAAGCGATGCAAAATAAATATTTTTTCTATAAAATTGTTTTATTGTGTAAAAGCGTCAAAACTTAAAAAAAAATACAGTAAGTGTAGTATCGCTGTAAACGTACTGACCCGAAGAATAATGCTGCCTTTTCTCTTTTACCACACGCACAACGGCATAAAAAAAAACGCAAGAAACAATTCCTGAATTGTTGGTTTTTGTTAATTTTACCACCCAAAAAACAGAATAGAAAGCGATCAAAAAATGTCACGTACCCAAAAATGGTACCAATAAAATGTCAACTCGTTCCGCAAAAAAACAAGCCATCAGATGACTCTGTTGGCCGAAATGTGGAAAAATTATAGCTCTCAAAATATGGTGATGCAAAAACTAGATTTTGCAAAAAAAAAGCGTCTTTTAGTGTGTGACAGCTGTCAGTCATAATCACCCGATATAAATCTGGTATCTCTGTAATCGCACCGACCTGAAGAATAAAGTAATCTCCTCACTTATACCACACGAGGAACGGCGTAAAGAATAAATAAAACCAATTCTTCACCTGCTACTGATTTGTTTATTATGTCTCCCAAAGATCGCAGTAAGGCTCTGCTCATATTTATCCTGCACTCTGCGCTGAGAACTTACACCAGAGTTTCCGTGTAAATCTCTGAAATACGTAATTCAGACGGATTCCATGACGGAAGATTCCTTGTAATGAGGCAGATATAGGCCACTGTGGATGTTGTCTAGAATGTGATCCCACGGTGTCAGTTTTTTTAGGCGTGCATAAAAGTGCGGTTGGCCACAGTTTTGTGCACTTCTGAAAAAAAGGACACCGCTAAACAGAGGCCAGATGGAGTCCAGAGTAACTCTGCTGCCTCATTACAGTGAATAGATCCTGCAGCGGTTTAATATGAATTACATCACTTGGGAATTTAGATGGAAGCCCCAATGTAAGTGCTCAGCCTAGAGCGCCGGATAAATGTTACGTAAAATGTTCCCAATAAAAGCTTCTACTCAGTCCTCAAAAAAAGCTAGTCCCCACTCAGGTCCGTCATCTGTTAAAAATATAAGGGACTTCCAAGTTACTGGTAGCAGAAAGGCTCTGGAAAAGCGAAATGGCCCTTGCCCCCCAAAATAAATTCAGAAAATTTTGTGTTCACAAATCCAAATGCCTATTCTACAATAATTTGTTCTCCAATTGTCAAATAGCGCTCTGTCCCTCCCAGATCTTGCCGTATGGCTAAGCGGTACGATACAGCCGCATATGTGGTATTGCCACTTTTAGAAGAAATTGTGTGACACATTTCGGCACCATTTTTACCCATTGCCCTGTGTGAAAATGTGAAATCTGAGGGTAAAACATTTTTTTGTGGTAAAAATATAATTATGTTTTCTTCACTGCCCAATGGTATAAATTTAAAAATTAAAAAATACTCACTACTTCCCTAGATGAATTCCTTGAGAGGTGTAGTTTACAAAATGGGGTCACTTGTGGGGGTTTCTGCTGTCTCGGCATGTCAGCGACTCTTCAAATGTGACATGGTGTCTGCAACCTATCCCAGCCAACATAGCGCTCCTTTCTCTTCCAAACCCTGCCGTACACCAAAGCAGTGTTTTCCCCCACATATGGGGTATCGCCGTACTCAGGAGAAATTGCACAAAAAATTTAATGGTGCAGTTTCTCCTGTTATCCTTATGATTTTGCAAAATTAGGGGATGAAAAACATTTTTTGTGTGAAAAATGTGAAAATTTTATTTTTATGGCTCAATATTATAAACTTCTGTGAAGCACCTGGAGGTGCAAGGTGGTCACCACACATCTAGATAAGTTCCCTAAGGGTTCTAGTTTCCAAAGTGGTTTCACTTGTGGGGGGTTTCCACTGTTTAGGCACATTAGGGGCTCCCCAAATGCGACATGGCGTCCGCTAATTATTCAAACAAATTTTACATTCAAAAAGTCAAATGGCGCTTCTTCCCTTCCGAACCTTGCAGTGTACCCAAATAGTGGTTTTCTTCCACATATGGGGTATCAGCAAACTCAGGAGAAATTGCGCTACAAATTTCATGGTGCAATTTCTCCTGTTACCCTTATGATAATGCAAAATTGGGGGTGAAAAAAATTTTTTGTAGGAAAAATGTGAAAATTTTATTTTTATGGCTCAATATTATAAACTTCTGTGAAGCACCTGGGGGTGCAAGGTGCTCACCACACATCTAGATAAGTTCCCTAAGGGGTCTAGTTTCCAAAATGGTGTCACTTGTGGGGGTTTTTCACTGTTTAGGCACATCAGGGGATCCCCAAATGCAACATGGCATCCGCTAATTATTCAAGCAAATTTTACGTTCAAAAAGTCAAATGGCCCTAGTTCCCTACAAACCCTGCCGTGCGCCCAAACAGTTGTTTTCCTCCACATATGGGGTATCAGCATGTTCAGGAGAAATTGCTCATCAAATTTCATGGTGCAATTTATCCTATTACCCTTATGATAAAGCAAAATTAAGGGATGAAAAACGTTTTTGTGGGAAAAATGTGAAAATTTTATTTTTACAGCTCAATATTATAAACTTCTGTGAAGCACCTTGGGGTTCAATGTGCTCACCACATATCTTGATAAGTTCCCTAAGGGGTCTAGTTTCCAAAATGGTGTCACTTGTGGGGGTTTCTACTGTTTAAGCACATCAGGAGCTCTCCAAACGCAACATGGCGTCCGCTAATTATTCAATCAAATTTTACATTCAAAAAGTCTAATGGCGCTCCTTCCCTTCCGAACCCTGCTGTGCGCTCAAACAATGGTTTTCCCTCACATATAGGGTATCAGCGCGCTCAAGAGAAATTGCACTACAAATTTTGTAGTCCATTTTTTCCTGTTACCCTTTTGAAAATAAAAAAATTGGGTCTAAAGTAACATTTTTGTGAAAAAAAGTTAAATGTTCATTGTTTTCTTCCACATTCCAAAAATTCCCGTGAAACACCTGAGGGGTTAATAAACTTCTTGAATGTGGTTTTGAGCACCTTGAAGGGTGTAGTTTTTAGAATGGTGTCACTTTTGGGTATTTTCTGTCATAAAGGCCCCTCAAAGTCACTTCAAATAAGATGTGGTCCCTAAAAAAATGTTTTTGTAAATTTTGTTGGAAAAATGAGAAATCGCTGGTCAACTTTTAACCCTTATAGCTTCCTAACTAAAAAAAAAAATTTTGTTCCAAAATTGTGCTGATGTAAAGTAGACATGTGGGAAATTTTATTTATTAACTATTTTGTGTGACGTATCTCTCTGATTTAAGGGCATGAAAATTTAAAATTTGAAAATTGCTAAATTTTCAAAATTTTCACCAAATTTCCGATATTTTTTACAAATTAACACAAGTGATATAGAAGAAATTTTACACTATCATGAAGTACAATATGTCATGAAAAAACAATCTCAGAATCAGGGGAATTCATTGAAGCGTTCCAGAGTAATTACTTCATAAAATGACAGTGGTCAGAACTGAAAAAATTGGCCTGGTCACGAAGGCAAAAACAGGCTCTTGCGCGAAGTGGTTAAAGAACAGAGGCAGGAAGAGAGGCAGAGGAATCACAGACAGGGAAAAGATGACTCAGTACACAGTCCGGCCCCTGTGCACTGAAAGCTAATTATCAGAAAACTTCAAATAGTGATTAAAGAACAAAAAAGCAGATTTATTCAACAAAGGAAGCAATCTAATCTGTATCACAGCACGATTACAGCCATGTATTTACTTTACATTACAAAATCATGCTGACAAGTTCTCTTTAAGTATTACATTTATGTGACACTCATCAGAAAAATAAATATTTTAGAAACAAATAGAGAAAAATCATATTTATTTTACCTTAGTGTTAAAGTTTTGCTCTTTTGGTGTAAAAGTGATGATTTTGTAATTATGTATTAAATCCTTAATCCACTTAACAAAAACACATTTATTATCTAAATAATATTTTGAAGTATGCTATTGTATATGTTAAAGGCGTAATTAAAACATTCACTTAGTGCACAATAGCGTGCTCTCCATGATGGTAGTTGGAAAGACATGAGAGCAGGTGGAATGACAAGATGTTTCTATGGTGTTAATGCAGGCAAAACTCTGAGGTGAAGTATTTGAGGGGGAATTGATGTTGAATATAAACCCTCTCACAGCCATATTGAACTTAGCTGTAATCTATTCCAAATCAAATCATCACCTAAGGATAATCAACTATCAAATATAAAGGGATGTTCAGGATAGTCAAGCTAACTCAGTGTCTTGGTATACAGTACAGACCAAAAGTTTGGACACACCTTCTCATTTAAAGATTTTTCTGTATTTTCATGACTATGAAAATTGTACATTCACACTGATGGCATTAAAACTATGAATTAACACATGTGGAATTATATACTTAACAAAAAAGTGCGAAACAACTGAAAATATGTCTTATATTCTAGGTTCTTCAAAGTAGCCACCTTTTGCTTTGATGACTGCTTTGCACACTCTTGGCATTCTCTTGATGAGCTTCAATAGGTAGTAACCGGAAATGGTCTTCCAACAATCTTGAAGGAGTTCCCAGAGATGATTAGCACTTGTTGGCCCTTTTGCCTTCACTCTGCGGTCCAGCTCACCCCAAACCATCTCGATTGGGTTCAGGTCTGGTGACTGTGGAGGCCAGGTCATCTGGCATAGCACCCCATCACTCTCCTTCTTGGTCAAATAGCCCTTACACAGCCTGGAGGTGTGATTGGGGTCATTGTCCTGTTGAAAAATAAATGATGGTGCAACTAAACGCAAACCAGATGGAATAGCATGCCGCTGCAAGATGCTGTGGTAGCCATGCTGGTTCAGTATGCCTTCAATTTTGAATAAATCCCCAACAGTGTCACCAGCAAAGCACCCCCAAACCATCACACCTCCTCCTCCATGCTTCACGGTGGGAACCAGGCATGTAGAGTCCATCCGTTCACCTTTTCTGCATCGCAAAAAGACACAGTGGTTGGAACCAAACATCTCAAATTTGGACTCATCAGACCAAAGCACAGGTTTACACTGGTCTAATGTCCATTCCTTGTGTTCTTTAGCCCAAACAAGTCTCTTCTGCTTGTTGACCTGGTCTCTAATCTGAGCTGCTGTTAACCTGCGATTTCTGAGGCTGGTGACTCGGATAAACTTATCCTCAGAAGCAGAGGTGACTCTTGGTCCTCCTTTCCTGGGGCGGTCCTCATGTGAGCCAGTTTCTTTGTAGCGCTTGATGGTTTTTGCAGCTGCATTTTGGGACACTTTCAAAGTTTGCCCAATTTTTCGGACTGACTGACCTTCATTTCTTAAAGTAATGATGGCCACTCATTTTTCTTTATTTAGCTGCTTTTTTCTTGCCATAATACAAATTCTAACAGTCTATTCAGTAGGACTATCAGCTGGGTATCCACCTGACTTCTGCACAACACAACTGATGGTCCCAACCCCATTTATAAGGCAAGAAATCCCACTTATTAAACCTGACAGGGCACACCTGTGAAGTGAAAACCATTTCCAGTGACTACCTCTTGAAGCTCATCAAGAGAATGCCAAGAGTGTGCAAAGCAGTCATCAAAGCAAAAGGTAGCTACTTTGAAGAACCTAGAATATAAGACATATTTTCAGTTGTTTCACAATTTTTGTTAAGTATATAATTCCACATGTGTTAATTCATAGTTTTGATGCCTTCAGTATGAATGTACAATTTTCAAAGTCATGAAAATACAGAAAAATCTTTAAATGAGGTGTGTCCAAACTTTTGGTCTGTACTGTATATGAAACTGAAAATGTAAGCATTTTGTGGTTCAGGTAATGCACCTTCAAAAGGGGCATTTTCATGTAATTGTATTCTTCATAGTGGACAGCTTATTGCCTAGGAGATTGACCATCAGAGCCTGGCCATGTATATGGAGTAGCTAAATTACTGGTTGAAAAGTTAGCTAGTAAGATACCAGCCACTGTTCTCCAGTCCCTTTACAGCAGTTAGCCACTTGTCTATTTCTGCCTCATCAGATACAACCCCTGGCAAAAATGATGGAATCACCGGGCTCGGAGGATGTTCATTCAGTTGTTTAATGTTGTTGAAAAAAAGCAGATCACAGACATTGCACAAAACTAAATTCATTTCAAATGGCAACTTTAGGGCTTTAAGAAACACTAAAAGAAATCAAGATAAAAAATGTGGTACTCAGTAAGGGTAATTTTTTTCAGACCAAGCAGAGGGAAGAAATTATGGAATCACTCAATTCTGATGAAAAATTATGGAATCATGAAAAACAAACACACAAAAGAACACTCCAATTCATGACTAGCATTTTGTTGTACCACCTCTGGCTTTAATAACAACTTGCAGTCTCTGAGGCATGGACTTAATGAGTGACAAACAGTACTCTTCATCAATCTGGCTCCAACTTTCTCTTATTGCTGTTGCCAGATCAGCTTTGCAGATTGGAGCCTTGTCATGGATCATTTTCTTCAACTTCCACCAAGATTTTCAATTGGATTGAGATCCGGACTATTTGCAGGCCATAACATTGACCTTATGTGTCTACTTTCGAGGAATGTTTTCACAGTTTTTGCTCTACGGCAGGATGCATTATCATCTTGAAAAATTATGTCATCAACCCCAAACATCCTTTCTATTGATGGGATAAGAAAACTGTCCAAAATATCAATGTAAACTTGGGCATTTATTGAAGATGTAATGACAGCCATCTCCCCAGTGCCTTTACCTGACATGCAGCCCCATATCATCTATGACTGTGGACATTTGCATGTTCTCTTCATGCAGTCATCTTTATAAATCTCATTTTAATATCACCAAACAAAAGTTCCAGCATCATCACCTTGCCCAATGCAGATTTGCGATTCATAACTAAATATGACTTTCATCCCGTCATCCACAGTCCACGATTTATTTTCCTTAGCCCATTGTAACCTTGTTTTTTTCTGTTTTGGTGTTAATGATGGCTTATGTTTAGCTTTTCTGTATGTAAATCCCATTTCCTTTAGGCTGTTTCTTACAGTTCGGTCAAAGACATTGACTCCAGTTTCCTCTCATTCGTTCCTCATTTGTTTTGTTGTGCATTCCTGTTTTGGAGACATATTGCTTAAAGTTTCCGGTCTTGACGCTTTGATGTCTTCCTTGATCTACCAGTATGTTTACTTTAACAACCATCCCATGTTGTTTGTATTTGGTCCAGGTTTTAGAAACAGCTGACTGTGAACAACCAAAATCTTTTGCAACATTGTGTGATGATTTACCTTCTACTTAGTGCAACAGCTCTCCAAGGTGTGATCACTCCTTTTTAGATGCAGACTAAAGAGCAGATCTAATTTGATGTAGTCCCTTTAAAAACAGGGTGGCACATGTTAAGGAGCTGAAACTCCTAAACCCTTTATCCAATTTTAATGTGGATACCCTCAAATGAAAGCTGAAAGTCCGAACTTCAACTTCATCTGAATTGTTTTGTTTAACATTTATTTTGATAATGTCTAGAACCAAAATTAGAAAAATGTTGTCTCTGTCCAAATATATATGGAAATAACTGTATATATATATATATATATATATATATATTTACACACACGTATTTCCCCTTCATAGAAGCAATTGACCAATAACATTTTATTTCTCTAAAAAATATTGTGCTGTCTTGCTTTAGCTTTTTAGTGAATTAATAATAAAAATAATGGTTTATTTGTAATTCAAATGCAGCTGTGTAGATGCTGTCTTCACCATATCTGGTTCTGCTGCTTGCTACTCCCTTATCTCTTCTATTAAATGAATCTCTTTATTTTTCCCAGACTACTACTCTCAATTTGTTCACTACTGCAGTTTGTCAACATATTATTATTAGAGATGAGCGTTGTTCTACTCGAACTGTTCGCCAATCTCAAATTCGAGCTGTTTTGGGCGGTGTTCGAGCCGTTCGGCGAACACGAACAATTTGAGAAAAATTCGGCTGTTCGAGGTTATGTTCGATTACTGTTCGTGCACCAAAATCATAACTGGATTTTTTCTCAGTAATGATGAAAATTAATGTTAATACGCAGTTTGAGTGTACAGCGGGGTGGGGGGAGGGGCAGGGGATGGATCTCTGCAGGAACAATGAAGATCTCCATTTTTTTTTCTCTTTCCCGCATTTGCAGTGGGGAGGTGCAATCTGTCAGCCTATCAGCAGCGCACACACGGAGCGAAGTGCTTTTTTTCACACAAGCAAGGGCATGTGTCATTGGCAGTGTATGTCACATGTCCTTGCCCTATAAGACCAAGCCATTTTCCCCGTCGCCACCATTTTCTCACTGCTGCAGCTGCGTGTTAGACGGCACCGCTGTTGCTGTGTGCGCTATACCTTGTTAATTTCAAGCCAATTTTCGCACAAATATACAGATAGCTTGGGAGTAGGGAATAGTTGTGATTGCAGTCCTTTTAAGGACAAGGTTACAGCATTTCCTACGACTTTTATCAGGGAGGTCTGTGCTCTTAAATAGATAGGTTGTGGGAGTAAAGACTAATTGTAATTGGAGTCCTTTTCAGGACTAGGTTACATGAGTTCCTATCAGTTTTTGCCAGGCAGGTCTGTGCCAGTGCTGTGCAAGTTTTTTTCACAGCATTTGGCTGAATCTAGCAAAGCTAATCCTTTTTGGCCTATTGCAGAGTGTGTTAGTCAGTGGAGTAGCCTATCTGTGTTGCAAGATATAACACCTGTGTATAGAATACCAATTTTTTTACTACACCTAGTGAAGTAAAATCTTTTGGGCATAGCATCATTCTATTAGTCCATCTATACTGACCTCCATCAGGTTGCAAACTGAATATAATTTTTTTCTGCATCTAGCTCTGAAAAAATATTTGGGCTTCTAGCAGTGTGTCGGACTTGGTCTATTAGTCCATCTATACTGACCTCCATCAGGTTGCAAATTAAAAATAATTTTTTTCTTCATTTAGCTCTGAAAAAATATTTGGGCTTCTAGCAGTGTGTGGGACTTGTTCTATTAGTCCTTATATACTGACCTCCAACAGGTTGCAAATTGAATATAATTTTTTTCTGCATCTAGCTCTGAAAAAATAGTTGGGCTTCTAGCGGTGTGTGGGACTTGGTCTATTAGTCCATCTATACTGACCTCCATCAGGTTGCAAATTAAAAATAATTTTTTTCTGCATCTAGCTCTGAAAAAATATTTGGGCTTCTAGCAGTGTGTGGGACTTGGTCTATTAGTCCATCTATACTGACCTCCATCAGGTTGCAAATTAAAAATAATTTTTTTCTGCATCTAGCTCAGAAAAAATATTTGGGCTTCTAGCAGTGTGTGGGACTTGGTCTATTAGTCCATCTATACTGACCTCCATCAGGTTGTAAATTAAAAATAATTTTTTTCTGCATCTAGCTCTGAAAAAATATTTGGGCTTCTAGCAGTGTGTGGGACTTGGTCTATTAGTCCATCTATACTGACCTCCTTCAGGTTGCAAATTAAAAATAATTTTTTTCTTAATTTAGCTCTGAAAAAATATTTGGGCTTCTAGCAGTGTGTGGGACTTGTTCTATTAGTCCTTCTATACTGACCTCCAGCAGGTTGCAAATTGAATATAATTTTTTTCTGCATCTAGCTCTGAAAAAATAGTTGGGCTTCTAGCGGTGTGTGGGACTTGGTCTATTAGTCCATCTATACTGACCTCCATCAGGTTGCAAATTAAAAATAATTTTTTTCTGCATCTAGCTCTGAAAAAATATTTGGGCTTCTAGCAATGTGTGGGACTTGGTCTATTAGTCCATCTATACTGACCTCCATCAGGTTGCAAATTAAAAATAATTTTTTTCTGCATCTAGCTCTGAAAAAATATTTGGGCTTCTAGCAGTGTGTGGAACTTGGTCTATTAGTCCATCTATACTGACCTCCATCAGGTTGCAAATTAAAAATAATTTTTTTCTGCATCTAGCTCTGAAAAAATATTTGGGCTTCTAGCGGTGTGTGGGACTTGGTCTATTAGTCCATCTATACTGACCTCCATCAGGTTGCAAATTAAAAATAATTTTTATCTGCATCTACAGTACCTCTGAAAAAATATTTGGGCTTCTAGCAGTGTGTGGGACTATTTGTATTAGTCCATCTATACTGACCTCCATCAGGTTGCAAATTCAAAATAATTTTTTTCTGCATCTAACCCAGCCAATAGTTTTGGCCTAATACCACAGTTTGGCCACTCAGCTCTGCTCGGTTACCATCCATTGTTTTTTTGTGCAAACAACTCCAGAGTTGTGAATTAGTTAACCACCAAAATGAGTGGAAAAAGGCCTGCTGCTGGTGGAAAGGGGAATAGGCATGTTGGGAAGGGGAAAAAAGGTTGTGTCCGTGGGGTAGGTGTTAAAGCAACAGTAACATCTGCAGAAGAAAGACCATCTTCCAGCCAAACTAAAATGTCTACTTCTTTTAGCGGACAATGTGATAAGATCCCTTTCTTACGGCCACGCCAATCGCTACAAATTCCAGATGAGGCACAAAAACAGCAGGTGCTTCAACGGATATCAAGTGCTCCTTTAAGTGGGCTCTCCTCCACATCAACTTCAACATCACAAATACTCCAGTCCACAAAGGTGTCACCCAAATCGCACTTGCTTCCTCACAGCTCCCAAATCTCCAGCTGCCCGTCTGAGTATGAGGTAGAACAGATGGTTGAGTCTGCAGAGCTGTTTACTCATACTATAGCCTGGGAATCAGAGGTCGACTCCAGCGCTTCTGTGAATCCAGACGAGGAAATGATCTGCACTGATGCCCAGAATCTTTATGAGTCGGATCCAGGACCAGACGCAGAAGGTTCTGACCATAATGTAGACCCTCATTCCCAAACTGTAACTCCTGTTGGTGGAGACAATGAGGAAGACGATGATAAGACTCAAATACCTGATTGGAGCGACAACTTTAGTTTTTTGTCAGGGCAGGAACAGGTTGGCTCTGAGGACGACGGGTGTGATAACGCACAGGGTGATGATGATGAGGTCGGAGATCCCACTTACTGTCAACCCACAGTCAGCCAAGAGATGAGGTCAGCAGAGGAGGTGGAGGAAGATGCTAGTGACGACGAGGTCAGGTTGCGCCTTCCTGGACAGAGACGTAGTACTGGAAGCACGTCAACAACTGCATCCTCAAACACAACTCTGCCTCTCACCACAAGTCATGGTGGCTCTTCAGGTCGCATGGGTGCTAAGCCTTGCATAGCCTGGGCATTTTTTCAGATCGATAAAGATGACCCAACTCGTGTTATCTGTAACATTTGTCAGCAAAAGCTAAGTAGAGGCCAAAAAATACATAGTTTGAGTACTTCATGCATGAACCGGCACATGGACATGAAGCATAAGTTGCAGTGGGAAGCTCAGTGTGCTACAATGCGGCATAGCCGGCCGGGCCAATCACCGTCTGCCATATCTTGTGCATCCGCGGCCTCTTCATCCTCTGTGACTGGGGGGACAGCAGTCACACCTGTTTTGGGGCGCAGACCTGCCACCTCTTTACCCGCAACAGCCAGCATGATTGGCAGGTCATCATTTTCTTTGGAGGTGGTAACACCAGCTGGTGTTGAGCACTGTCCGACATCGATAGCACCACCTTTGGATCAAGGCAACCTAACATGTCCACCTGCATCTTCCTCACAGACCGGCAGTTTGCCGGGGACACCCTTATCAACCCCGTCTAAGCACAATAGCCAGCCCTCGGTCCCTCAGATGTGGACAAGTAAAAGACCATTTCCTCCTAGCCATGAGAAAGCTAAGAGGTTGAATTTCACCATCTGCAAGCTCTTGGCTACAGAAATGCTGCCTTTCCGCCTGGTGGACACAGAGGATTTTCGAGACCTTATGTCCGTCGCAGTGCCCCAGTACCAGATGCCCAGTCGGCACTACTTCTCAAAGAAAGGTGTGCCTGCGCTCCACCAGCATGTCGCACACAACATCACCGCTTCTTTGAGAAACTCTGTGTGTGACAGGGTGCATTTCACCACAGACACTTGGACGAGTAGGCATGGACAGGGGCGTTACATGTCGCTGACTGGGCACTGGGTAACTATGGTGACAGCAGGACAAGGGGCTGCTGTCCAAGTCTTGCCGTCCCCACGAGTTGTGCGTCAATCCTCTTTATGTCAAAGTTCCTCCACTGCTTCTGCCTCCTCAACCTCCTCTCGGTCTTCCACCTGCACCCAAAGCCTGTCTGGTCATGCCACAAGCTTTCTAACTGCGCAGAAGGGATCCTGCACACCTCCTTACTATGCTGGCAGTAGGGCTCAACGTCATCAGGCGGTTTTTACATTGAAATGTCTGGGAAATGTGAGTCACACAGCTGAGGAGTTGTGGTCAGCTCTGGAGAACCAATTTCATGAATGGTTGTCTCCACTGGACCTGAAACCAGGGAAGGCCGTGTGCGACAATGCTGCAAACCTGGGTGCGGCCCTTCGCCGGGGCAATGTCACACACGTGCCTTGTATGGCTCATGTGTTGAACCTGGTTGTCCAGCAATTTTTAGCCCACTATCCCAGACTAGATGGCCTTCTGCAGAGGGCACGGTCGCTGTGTGCTCACTTCCGCCGTTCGCATCCCGCAGCTCAGCGACTTACATCTCTACAGAAGTCGTTGGGCCTGCCACTTCACCGGCTAAAATGCGATGTGCCTACCCGGTGGAATTCAACTCTGCACATGTTGCAGCGACTGTGGCAGCACCGACAAGCCCTGGTGCAATACGTTCTGACATATAGCCTGGGCCAACGAGATTCAGAGGTGGGGCAAATCACGCTGGAGGAGTGGTCTCAGATCAGGGACCTATGCACCCTTCTGCACAGTTTTGAAATGGCGACGAAGATGTTTAGTGCTGACGATGCCATTATCAGCATGACTATTCCGGTGATTTACATGCTGGAGCACATGTTAAACAGAATTCGGAGTCAGGTGGTGGCACAAGAGGAGGTGGAGGAAGTAGAGGAGGAGGAGTTGTATGCGGAAGGGCTAACATCTGCAAGGTCCAGACGGTCGGCAGCACCAAGGCGGCAGGCATGTGAGGGTGGGGGAGATGGTTTTACCAGGGCGCATGGTAGCAGCCAAACTAGTGAGGAAGGTGCAGGAGCCCAGGAAGAAGTGGAGGACGAACTGATGGAAGACTCATCAGATGAGGGAGACCTTGATCACATTTCTGTTGTGCGAGGTTGGGGGGAGAGGACAGAGGAAGGAAGCATGATTGTTACCTCGCCACCAACACAACAGGGACTTGGTGCTCCTGGATGCGCAACACACATGAGTGCCTTCTTGCTGCACTACCTGCAACATGACCCTCGAATTGTGAGAATTAGAAATAATCCTGACTACTGGGTTGCCACACTGTTAGATCCCCGGTACAAAAGTAAATTTGCAGAAATTATTCCTGCCATAGAAAGGGATGCACGCATGCAGGAGTATCAGCAGAGACTGTTGCAGAATCTTACATGTGCTTTTCCACAAAATACCAGTGGTGCACGTAGTGAATCTCACAGTTCCAACTTGCCAACCGTGGGACCGTCAAGTGTTCAGCACTCAAACCGTAACAGAACCACAGTATCTGCTGGTAACATCAATTTTGCGGAATCATTTCACCACTTTTTTAGCCCATCCTTTGCAAGGCCACAGGAGACAAGAAGTCTGACACATAGTCAACGCCTAGAGACGATGGTACAGGAGTATCTCCAAGTAAACATTGAAGCCACGACTGTGTCACTGGACCCTTGCTCTTTTTGGGCTTCCAATCTAGATAAATGGCCGGAGCTAGCCACTTACGCCTTGGAGATCTTGTCATGCCCCGCAGCCAGCGTTCTGTCTGAACGTGTGTTCAGCGCTGCTGGTGGTATGCTGACAGATAAGCGCACGCGGCTCTCCACTGATAATGTAGACAGACTCACGTTCATAAAGATGAACAAATCATGGATCCGAAACGACTTTTCTACCCCTGTGTCATCCTGGGGAGAGTAAAAGCTTGATGATTGGTTAAAATCACCCTACCAACCGTTTTAAGCTTTCAAATTACTAATCATGTTTATCTGTATCTTGACTGGAAAATAATTTGGGCTTTGTAGCAGTGTGCAGCACTGATCCTATTAGGCCATCTATACTAAAGCTTCACCAGATTTAAAATTAAAAATAATTTTTAGCTGCATCTAGCCCGGAAAATAATTTTGGGGCTCCGAGATGCGCAAGGCACATAAGTGCCTTCTTGCTGCACTATCTGCAGCATGACCCTCATATTGTCAGAATTCGAAGTAATCATGACTACTGGGTTGCCACACTCTTAGATCCCCCAAACTTTTCGATCAACCTTTTCATTTTAATAAAGACCAAAAAAATGGTCATTTTTGAAATTATAAGCATTAGCAGGTTGTTAGAAACTGAAATCAAACAGTTTTCAACTCAAAACTTTATTCTAGGTGATGTTACATTTTCACAAAGGACCCCTTGTTCGAAAGGAGCTTCTGAACTCTCTCGTCCATTGAATTTGTCAGGTTTTGGATGGTTTCTGCTTCAATTGTTTTGCATGAGGACAGAATACCCTCCCAGAGCTGTTGCTTAGATGTGAACTGCCTCCCGCCATCATAGACACTCCTTTTAATGATGCTCCAAAGGTTCTGAATGGGGTAGAGGTCAGGGGAGCATGGGGGTCACACCATAAGTTTGTCCCCTTTTATGCCCATATCAGCCAGAGATGCAGATGTTTTATGTGCAGCATGAGATGGTGCATTATCATGCAGAAAAATGATCTTGCTGTGAAATACACGGTTCTTCTTCTTGAACCATGGCAGGAAGTGCTGTTTGAGAAAATCCACATACATTATGGAGTTCATCTTTAGCGCCTTCAGGGATCCTAAAGGGGCCGACAATCTCTCTCCCCATGATTCCAGCCCAAAACATTACTCCACCTCCTCCTTGTTGGCGCTGTAGCCGTGTTTGCGTGGGGTGTCCATCAACCAGCCATCCTCCACTCCATCCATCTGGACCATCGAGCGCTGCACGGCACTCATCCGTGAACAAAACAGTTTTGAAATCAGTCTTCATGTAATGTTTGGCCCACTGGAGCCGTTTCTGCTTGTGTGAAGTGGATAGAGGAGGTCGACAGGATGGCGCATGCACAGCTGCAAACCTCTGAAGGACCCTGCATCTTGTTGTTCGGGGGACGTTGGAGGCACAAGCAGCTTCAAAAACTTGTCTGCTGCTATGACAAGGCTTTTTTGCCGCTGCTCTTTCAACCTGACGTAATTGCCTGTAGGAAAGAGTCCTCAATTTGCCCTTATCAGCACGCACACGTGTGTACTGTGAATCAGCTACATACTTCTTGATTGCCAAGACACTTCATCCTGATCATCGCACAATGTTGATTGTAGTCATGCCTTGACCTAAACACTCCACAATTTGTTGCTTCTCAGCAGCCGACACATCCTTTTTCTTTCCCATTTTGGCAGAAAATGTAGGCTGCTTAATAATGTGAGAGAGCCTTCTTAAGTAGTCTTGCCTTTCATTGGACACACCTGCCAAACTAATTAGCACAGGTGTCTGCAATTGCTTACAGTGATATAAAGAGCCCTGACACACATCACCATCAATGAGTTTAACTGACAAACAAACAAATTCTTCCCTTATCACTCCTAAACACTTTTTGTATAATAATTTGGAACGCAGTGTACATGTGCTTTTCCACAAAACACCAGTGGTTCACGTAGTGAATCTTACAGTTCTAACTTGCCAACCGTGGTCTGTATGGAGTTGTTCAATAAAGGGCCCAAAATTAAGATAACATAGATGGGAGAGGTCTCTATGAATAGGAATTCCTAAGTATTTGATACCCTGTGAGGGCCAGGCAAAGGGAAAGTTGGACTGGATGGAATCCTATATGGATTTGGGGAGGGAGACATCGAGGGAATCAGACTTCGCTGCATTGATTTTAAAATTTTACCATGTAACAAAGTGATCTATTTCAGCCATAACAGCATGGATGGATATATGTGATTGAGTGATATATACTAGGACATCATCAGCAAATAGAGAGCACTTGTACTCGGTGCCTCCCACCTCAATCCACCTAATATTGGGGTTATGGCGAATTGATGAGAGCAGGTGCTCCATCACTAGGATGTATAAGAGAGGGGACAGAGGACATCACTGCCTTGTCCCATTGGTGATTGTGAAAGGTGATGAAAATGTTCTGACGCACCCCCTGGGCCTTGGGACACCTGGAGCCGGACCCTTTTTGGTGGATGCTGGTGGTTGTAGTCTTCGTGGCGGCGACCCAGTTCCGTGGCTCAGGGCGGTCAAACCAGTGGCGGAACTATTTATGTGGTTTTCATGTTTAAATGTCCGACTACGCCACCCATGGATTGCGGTCAGAGTGAACCGCCGCTACAGGGCAGACCACTGAGGCTGGTGTTGTGGGTGCAGCAGAGCGTAGCATAACTCCCCACGGGAGGAGTATAGCCTCAGGGCAGTGTATGCGGAGGATGGGGGTGATGGTGCAGGGCAGCAGCAGTAACGACACGGAGTCAGTGATGCAGTTCAGGGCCTTTACTCACAGTTCTTATTATCCAGACCACGTCTGCAGGTAACGGCTGCCCACGTCGTACTGTGCTCACCAGGTGAGGGGCTCAGACAACTCCCAGATAACTTTGGAGCACTTCACAGGACCCCCTTTGTGTGTCCTTTGTCTGGCCTTTCTTACCAACACTTCTGTCCGGCTGCTTCGAGCCTCCTCTTGGTAAACTTGGCGCCAGTTTCCCTGACCCTATGTGGTGCCTTCCTAGCGGGTGTAGCGAGGGGCTGCGCCACATAAAATGTCAGAGCCTCCGGTTTCTAGCTGAGGGTCGTTTCCTGCCTCCACTAGTTCGGGGACCGGTCTCCCCCTTTGGCCTGACCCCTCCACGCAGGTGGATTCGGGCGTGCGGTGGCGACTCGCCCGTCCGCACCCCTGGGATCCCTTCATTCCTCGTTCCTGGAGCCTTCTCCGCTCCTCTTCCTTCCTTCTCCCTCTTCCAGGCCTGGGCCTCTGTTACTAGGCCCGCCTCCGGAGCAGAGCTCATGCAGAGCCCCTGCTCCCTGCCACTTCTGCTCAGACTTCTCTGCACTGAACTAAGATGATGACCACCTTTTATACTCCCTTCTCAATGCACCCAGGAACTGCTTCCTCCCTGCTTCTGCACTACAGGGTTCCCCTTCCTCAGTGTTCCCTCCCCCCACTCCAGCCAGGGACAGGGACTGTCGTGCCCATCTCAGGGGCATATTGGTCGCCCTGCCCCACGGCAATGTGGTGTAATGCATGCAGGTGTCGGGTCCTGATCCACACTCCATCCTTACCTGAGAGTGAGATATCACACCTCTGGGTGAGGTGCAATACGTCTGTAGCAACCGAGCCCTCAGGGTGCTACAGTTCCATTTATCTTCAGCCTAGGTGACGTATTGCGATACAGGGCCGTGATTTTGGCTATAAAAGGGTCCCCTAGACCCCTACCCCAAGCTTTTTAAGAGAATCATATATGGCGTGCCAGGAGACTCTATGGAATGCTTTCTCAGCATCCAACGAGAGTATCTACTTACAAATTTTTAACTGCATCTAGCCCAGGAAATACTTTGTGCCTAGTAGCAGTGTCTGCTAGTGAGCGGATTATCCCGGCTGTTAAGCAAGCTGCACCACCTGTAGTTTAGACACTTAATTTTTTCAAAGGAAATGCTTCGGGACCATGGGATACTTAGTGAAGAGCATCAGGAGGCACCCCAAGGCATAGGGGCTGGGACTGGCAGTAGGATGCCTTGCGGTGGACAGCCGAGCTCGATCCTTATAAAAGCTTTTTAACTGCAGCAGCTTTAGTGGACGCTACTGGAGCTGGAATTACCGCGGCTGCTGGCATGAGACTTGCCCTCCAATAGATCCTTGTAAATGGATTTAAAGTGTATTCATTCAAATTAGAGAGACAATTTAAATTAAAAAGCTTAGAGCTGCCTCCACCACAGGGGGGCTCGCTCGACCCACCAGCGGACAGGCACCAGTATTGGGAGAGGGGGGCTGGCCGTCAGGGTTCACCGCGGCTCTGGCACAAACCCGGCGACACGGAGGTGGCACGGGCAGGAGCGGACTGGCCGTGTCGGCTTCTCACTTTTTGGATTTTAGAAGGGCATGACATGCCTATATCTGTGTCTCCCCCTCCTTTTACTCCTCCACCTCTTTTATTTTCGCATGACTATATGTACTTGTCACTTTTCCATGTGTTAGTTATGTCTTCTGAGCAGTTTGTCAGCTTTTGGACACCTTTGAAGGTGTTTTCTATGTGTTTCTATGTGTTTTTGTTTGCCTGCCATTGGTTTTAACGGTGTTCGAAGGTGTTCGACGAACAGTTCGACGAACAGTTCGGCGAACACACGGGTGTTCGACGAACCGAACCGAACTCGAACACTACGGGGGTGGCTCAACACTAATTATTATATGGCATATTTGTCCAAGGTTTTAGGAATTACTCTTTCTGTATATATTTTTGAGCTGTGAGCTCTGACAAACTATCACTATCCTAAAAACAGCCTAAAATATCTGCTGCATTTACTCCTTAGGCTTTTATACATGATACAATAGTCCTTCCTGATTGGCTGCACTATACCATGCAGTGTGATTGATTGCAATACACTATGGGGTAGTTCTCATGGTCATACCAGATGTCATAGTAGCAGAAAAACATGGTGGCAATCAGTTCTGATGAAGATCTGAAAAAGATCGAAATGTTATACTATATGGATTGCCAATAAATCAATTTCACTTTTAATTAAACCTGAGTGGCAAGTACCTTATTCACTCACCAGCAGTGTTTTATTTTTCTTTTCAATATAATAGATATCATGCCAACCTTTTGTGATTAGCCGAATTACTCCAGTGTTTGCTGCAACCAGAAGTTAATTGTAACAATGTAAGTCTTTAACCCCTTAAGGACCCTGGGATTTTGGATTTTCTGTTATTACATTTTCGTTTTTTGCTCCCCTTGTTCCCAGAGCCATAGCATTTTTATTTTTTGGTCAATATGGCCGTGTGAGGGCTTATTTTTTGCGGGACGAGTAGTACTTTTGAACGACAAGACTGGTTTTACCATATTGTGTACGGAAAAACAGGAAAAAAATTCCAGGTGAGGTGAAATTGCAAAAAAAGTGCAATGCGACAGATGTTTTTCTTTTATTTTTTTTACCTCGTTCACTGAATGCTAAAACTCATCTGCTATTCTTATTCTCCAGGTCATTATGAGTTCATAGATACCAAACATGTATAGGTTCTTTTTTATTTAAGTGGTGAAAAAAAAAAAAGACGCCATTTTCCAAGACCCGTAGCGTCTCCATTTCTCGGGATCTTGGTCTGGGTGAGGGCTTATTTATTGTGCGCTGAGCTGAAGTTTTTATTGATTTAATTTTGGGGTAGATCCGATGTTTTGATCACCCGTTAATGCATTTTATTGCAAAGTTGCGGCGACCAAAAAACGTAATTCTGGGGTTTAGAATTTTTTTCTCGTTACACCGTTTACCGATCGGATTAATTATTTTTTTATATCGATAGATCGGGCGATTCTGAATGCGGCGATACCAAATATGTGTATATGTTTTTTTTATTATTTTATTTTGAATGGGGCGAAAGGGGGGGTGATTTTTAACTTTTATATTTTTTTAACGTTTTTAATATTTTTAAAAACATTTTTTTTACACTTTTTGCTTGCTTCTATAGTCTCCATAGGAGACTAGAATCAGCAACTGTCCGATCGCCTCTGCTACATAGAGGTGATGAGCCGATCACCTCTATGTAGCAGAAATGCTCCTGTGCTATGAGCGCCGACCACTAGGTGGCGCTCATAGCGATCAATATATGACAACCACTGGGGTCGGCTGCAGAACCAGGGTTGTCATGCCCACCTATAAGTGACCCGCGATCATGTGACGGGGTCACCGCTGGGCGGGCTAAGTGACGTGCTTCCTGCGCGGCGCTGTTAAATGCTGCTGTCAGAGATTGACAGCGGCATTTAACATGTTAACAGCCACGGGTGGATCGCGATTCCACCCGTGGCTGTGGCGAGCAAATGTCAGCTGTATAAATCAGCTGACATGTGCCTGGTTCAGTGTGGGCTCAGCGCCAGAGCCCGAGCTGAACAGGGGATGACAGCCTAGTGAGTACTACAGGGTGGGCCATTTATATGGATACACCTAAATTAAATGGGAATGGTTGGTGATATCAACTTCCTGATTATGGCACATTAATATATGGGAGGGGGAAAACGTTCCAGTTGGGTGGTGACCATGGTGGCCATTTTGAAGTCAGACATTTTGGATCCAACTTTATTTTTTTCAATGGTAAGAGGGTCATGTAACACATCAAACCTATTGAGAATTTCATAAGAAAAACAATGGTGTGCTTGGTTTTAACATAACTTTATTCTTTCATGAGTTCTTTACAAGTTTATTACCCCTTATAAAATGTGTTCATAGTGCTGCCCATTGTGTTGGATTGTCAATGCAACCCTCTTCTCCCACTCTTGACACACTGATAGCAACACTTGTACAAAACTCATTAAAGAATAAAGTTACGTTAAAACCAAGCACATCATTGTTTTTCTTATGAAATTCTCAATAATTTGATATGTCACATGAGTCTCTACCCATTGAAAAAAATAAAGTTGGATCCAAAATGGCCAAGTTCAAAATGGCCACCATGGTCACCACCCATCTGGAAAAGTTTTCCCCCTCCCATATACTAATGTGCCACAAACAGGAAGTTGATATCGCCAACCATTCACATTTAATTTAGGTGTATCCATATAAATGGCCCACCCTGTAGTACGCCCCAGGTTGTAAAGGGGTTAAGACTTAAAATGAGTCTCTCATAGACTTACATTAATAAAAAAGTAATGGTGGTCATTGATTTCTGGCCAGTCAGAGCTGTGTTCACACAGTGGCTGAGAGGCGGCACTGGAAACAGTAGAAGACAGTGACCTGTAAGTCTTCTACTACACACACGAGGCAAACATTTCTAATACTAAATGGGTAATACAATAAATAAAAATACACCGGAGTTGTACTTTAAATCTTTTGAACGTTTTGATAAACAACATTTGCTATATTGTACTATCCATTAATACTCACTTATAAATATAAAACTTTTATATTATACATTATTTTACATTGTGTTTTTAATGAATATACACTATTTTTATCTTTTCTGTTTCCTAGACCACATCTCAGTAACTGTCCTTTAGAACAACACTGTAAACTTTTTTATAAATTGACAAGAAGGAAGATGAGTTTCAAAGAATGACATATAGGCTGTCTTATATTACAGGGTATGGAGATATCCACAATAATGTAGCACAGAATTTAATATTCCTATAGGAGTACATTAATCATTTGTTCTGAATATTATATTTGAAGTTTTCTTAAAAAAATTTTGAGAAATAAAATACTGCAGCATACATGAAAAACAAGAACAGACTTTTTATATTATTTTCTATGTAAAATCTAGAAATATTTTGAAATATCTCTGTAATGATCTTAATTATGGAAAATTGAAAGATACTTTCCGCTAGTTGAAACATAAAAGAATAGGGAATCATATATTCTATAAATATGGAGTTACATATTTCATGTGTTATAGCATGTATTTTTTAAAGAAAAAAAACACCAAAATTGAGCTTGGTTTAAGTTGGTATACATGCATGTTGGTATGAATGCATGTTCACACTGGCCATAATTCAGACAAAACCTACAATAAACAAAATGAGCATAAACCCTACTGTAATTAAATAAGTAAAAATCAAAAATGCATTTACAGTATATACCATAGGGTTCTTAGTAACAATGTTTTTTTTTAATCAAAAATAGCATAAATGGCATGGTGACCCTATTCGGGTGGTCAAATAGGGTCACCGTGCTGTGGTGAGATGGCTTTTATGCTATTTTTGATCCAAAACAGTGTTACTATGCAATTTAGTATATGCTATTTAAATGCACTTTTACTTTTTCCTTATTTAATTACAGCAGGGTTTATGTTTATTTTGTTTCTTGCAGGTTTTGCATGTGTTTAAGTAATATATATTACTTTCTTAATAAATACTGCTACAGTCATAATTTTGAATTCCTGTTCATGCAATGAAATGTAGGTTATATGTCTTCATGATATTTATCATTAATTTAACTTACCATCATCTTTAAAAATACTATAAACCTCAATAAAAATGGTTGTTTAATTCAGAATTACCAGTATACAGTACATTGCTATGATCAATTCAACAGTTTTCATAGATTTATCATTGACTAGCTTGTTTTAAATTTGTTAAAACTGTGAGTTCTCTCCTTTTTTAACAGTCAGGAATTAGCAAGTTTTCAAGCAATAACACAAGAACATTTTTAATTACTACTACTGCTTCTACTACTACTACTACTACTACTAATAATAATAATAATATTAATGATAATAATAAAATACAGCAAATGTTTAGTGAAATACATTAATTAAAATGTGTGCAAATACAGGGTCATATATTATCTTTAAATGATATGGTGTCTTCTTTGATTAAATTAATTAAATCTTCTTTCTTTAGTTTTTTCTATAACCATTAGTTACTAATATAGTGAGACAGTTATACAACCGTTCTAATGATGTTTTTTTTCTTTTCTATTCTCCATTAGATTTAAGATGATCCTCTTTCGTACAAGATCTTAAGGAATTCCACAGAGACAGTACTCGGATCTTTTTTCAGGATGTAAATACAATACTTTTATCAACTAAAAATCTATAAAAACAATGGATGCTCAGAGAAGACCATGTTGGACTGTTTTACCAGATACAGCATAGCTTTAAACCAAGCATATCCAAGATATTTGGATTAAACATTTACAACTCAGCTAAAAAGGGAAAACTTTCTACCATGAGATTTACAAGCACATCTGGTATCTGTCCAGTTTTAGTATGTCTTTGTTTTGTACAGAGATGTTATGGAGCAACCCATCACAGCTCTATAAAAGTGACCAGAAATCAAACCAAACACATAGAAGGAGAAACAGAAGTTCACCACCGGCCAAAGCGTGGATGGGTATGGAATCAGTTCTTTGTTTTAGAAGAACATATGGGACCAGAGCCTCAGTACGTGGGCAAGGTAAAACTATTTTAAAATAAATTTTGCATTTATTATTATTACTTTTATTATGTATTTGTTTTATTTTATCTAATATCACTTGTTGGGATGATGTAAATGAGAAAAAAAAATATCCTAAAAAGTAGTCTTTCAGAATTCATTACAAAGCAGGACAGAATTGTTTATTATAGTTTATATTTTTTTCCAAAGTGATAATATACTTTGGTGATTTTATGTTATTTGTAAAACTAGTAAATTATTACTTGATTTTAAATATTATATCAACATCAATTGGATGTTGTTATAAAAAGTTGACAATCTTTCCCATTATGCTCAATGTACACTTTGTCTATGAGTTGAAGTTTGTGATCAAAGACCGAATTACAGTGATTTCTTCGATATTGATAAAGACATTGATAAGACCTCTGAAATGCATCTATTAATTCCCTAGCAATTGGCAACACAGGCACTTTTACTAACCTCTATTTGTATTACTGCATCAAATAGTTTGCAGCTTGTGGACTAAACTTGCAAGATTTCAATAAAAAATATACATAAGGAATATTTCTATTGTCAACTATTTAATATATATGTATTTGTCGATATTGGGTGCCTACTTTAATATATATTAACCATAATATGGTCTTATGAGCTTAAAAGTCCAATCAAAATAAGGGACTTTTTTATGAGAAAAAAAGAGATTATAATTGTATGAAATTAGGATAGTTGTGATAATTATGGTACTACATTTTTTGGAAGGCTGATATCATCTAAAATTGTGTATGTATTTATCTTTGGTGTCAAAAAATGTAAAAAAAACTAATTTGGAATGCTTCTAAAGGGAATATATTTCTACAATAGTATAAAAAATTACTGTCTTGTTGGAACAACTTCTTGGTGGCCACTTTTTTCTGAGGCACTGCTTTTAAGCGTTTAGAAGCTACTTGATACCACAGTCAATAATGATCTGTAATAAGCATCGATTGTTAGCATCTGAAATTCAAATCTCAGAAATATTTGTTTTGAATTATTTTTAAATAGTTTGTCATAAAAAATACATATTTATTGCCACCCCAATCGCTGTAGTGGTAGCTTAGTGCATTATCAGCTACCCATTTAGCTTGTATGCAATTAGTATTGCTACCATGGCATTACTGAAAAAAGTAATTAGGGATTGCTATATCTGCTTTATGCTATTGATTTAGATTGAAAAACATTTTCCTTTGCTATAAAAATGTATTCTTTCTGTCTTATCTAAAAAATATAATGTACAAATATACATCATTAGTGGTATTAAACTAAGTTAATAATCACTCATAACTGAGAATATTAAGATAGTATACCCTTTTGCAATAATTTTTGTAGATACATTTTTTTTATTACAAATGTACTACAGTATAGTTTTTTTCCCTTTAAAACCATAACTATAAATATGCATATTTAAAATTGTGTTAACATTCACCATTTTATTTTTGAGTTTTCAATTTATAGAGCCCTCTTCTTTGTTTCTATTTTTCCTTGTGTTCTATTGATTTAAGTATTTTTTTTCCATTTTATTTCTAATAGTGAAGTTTCTTCCTATGTTTGATTTCTTTAATAATATTTTGCAACAGAAGAGAAAGCAGTACAAATCCATGCAAAATATACTCCCTTAGAAAATATATTTTTGTTTGTTGTATCACTCTCTGAATTTACATTTTGTATTTACATGAGGCTTAATCCTTAATACCTTACATTTGAATCCTTGATTCTTAACTTATGAATCCTTGATTCTTAACATATTGCTTTCAACAACGATGTGGGAAATCATTTTTGCAGTGAATAGTTTAACTGTGATTATATCCACTATATACATTTAGTGCAATTAGTTGAAAACTAGCTATATTTGAACATAAATGAAATCTACCCTACACATTTAACAACACAAGTGAACAGCAAACTATATGAAAACTGGTTTACTTATGCAGTAAATTGTTCTAGGAGAGAATGTTTCTGATATGAGGCATTTAATGGAGCATGCTACCATTTTTAGAATGAAGTTACCAAAGAATAGTTTTATGCCTCTATATGAAAACAGAAGCATACAGAAATACATTGTGGCTGCATAGACTGCCATGACTGCTCCCTACAAATAGAAGGTTATAGAATGTGAAATGTTTTAATTCAATTTAAAAAGAGTTCCCTTTTTTCAGGGAAGGCATCACAAACTAAATATAGTGTATGGGGAGCCCAAATAGACAAACGTCTTTTGTAGCATTAAAAATACGATAAAAAATGCTGCCATTACCTGAAAAGGGTTTAGCGTAAAAATCTTACTGCATTCTCCTGAGTTTAAAAGATATTGTGTGCACATACCCTTTAGGTTAGAGAAAGTGTTGATGAACAACTCTCTTCATTACAGTAATAGCAAAAATAGTAATTCTTTTTCAGAATTTCTTAAAGCCAAAGGTTTATACTTGAACTGTTTAAATAATATAGGTTGCAAAGTTTCTTAAAATTAAATGGTGAAAGGTGATAGATCCTTTCTGTATGTCTGTGGAAGTTAAATGTTAAAAGCTAAAGAACATAGCTTTAAATTTCCATGCTTATAAGATTATTTTTCTATTCTGCAGCACTCCATCCGTCTTGAAGATATGTCCATCACTTGTCAAAGTTCTGTATTTAAGTCTTTTTTCTCCTAATCTGTACTTGGGTTTATGGAATCCATCTATACAACATATTGCCCTGAAATATTCCTTATTTAAAAAGAATTTCACAGACCTGTGAAATTACAGAATTCTGTTTTGATTACAGTGGAACATGGCAAGACATAACATTCTAAGCCATTAGGTACACTTTAAAAATAATATGTTAATCTTCATCCTATGTACCTATAAACTTATTTTCTCTCCAGTTCCAGTCAGCTTTATCATCCCCTCTCTCCCTCCCCTCTTTTATTCATTCTCTTACCCCCTTATAATCTCATCCTTACCTCCTTTTATGTGATGGTCAAATTATTTACCAATATATAAGACCTGAATACTATACATCATTTTTTTCTTCTCCATCTGTTTGGATGAATGTTAACTTTTGATTTCTGAAAAGCATTAAAACATTTACTGAGAAAAAAAAAACAGAATTTAAGTAAAATTAAATCTATATGTGTATATATTTGAATGTAGATAAGCACATACAGTACAGACCAAACGTTTGGACACACCTTCTCATTTAAAGATTTTTCTGTATTTTCATGACTATGAAAATTGTACATTCACACTGAAGGCATCAAAACTATGAATTAAAACATGTGGAATTATATACTTAAAAAAAAATTGTGAAACAACTGAAAATATGTCTTATATTCTAGTTTCTTCAAAGTAGCCACCTTTTGCTTTGATGACTGCTTTGCACACTCTTGGCATTCTCTTGATGTGCTTCAAGAGGTAGTCACCGTAAATGGTTTTCACTTCACAGGTGTGCCCTGTCACGTTTAATAAGTGGGATTTCTTGCCTTATAAATGGGGTTGGGACCATCAGATGTGTTGTGCAGAAGTCTGGTGGATACACAGCTGATAGTCCTACTGAATAGACTGTTAGAATTTGTATTATGGCAAGAAAAAAGCAGCTAAGAAAAGAAAAACGAGTGGCCATCATTACTTTAAGAAATGAAGGTCAGTCAGTCTGAAAAATTGGGCAATCTTTGAAAGTGTCCCCGAGTGCAGTTGCAAAAACCATCAAGCGCTACAAAGAAACTGGCTCACATGAGGACAGCCCCAGGAAAGGAAGACCAAGAGTCATCTCTGCTTCTGAGGATAAGTTTATTCGAGTCACCAGCTTCAGAAATCGCAGGTTAACAGCAGCTCAGATTAGAGACCAGGTCAATGCCACACAGAGATCTAGCAGCAGACACATCTCTTCAACAACTGTTAAGAGGAGACTTTGTGCAGCAGGCCTTCATGGTAAAATAGCTGCTAGGAAACCACTGCTAAGGACAGGCATCAAGCAGAAGAGACTTGTTTGGGCTAAAGAACATAAGGAATGGACATTAGACCAGTGGAAATCTTTGCTTTGGTCTGATGAGTCCAAATTTGAGATCTTTGGTTCCAACCACCGTGTCTTTGTGCAACGCAGAAAAGGTGAACGGATGGGCTCTACATGCCTGGTTCCCACCGTGAAGCATAGAGGAGGAGGGGTGATGGTGTGGGGGTGCTTTGCTGGTGACACTGTTGGGGATTTATTCAAAATTGAAGGCATATTGAACCAGCATGCGTACCACAGCATCTTGCAGGCTGTGTAAGGGCTATTTGACCAAGGAGAAGAGTGATGGGGTGCTATGCCAGATGACCTGGCCTCCACAGTCACCAGACCTAAACCCAATCGAGATGGTTTGGGGTGAGCTGGACCGCAGAGTGAAGGCAAAAGGGCCAACAAGTGCTAAGCATCTCTGGGAACTCCTTCAAGATTGTCGGAAGACCATTTCCGGTGACTACCTCTTGAAGCTCATCAAGAGAATGCCAAGAGTGTGCAAAGCAGTCATCAAAGCAAAAGGTGGCTACTTTGAAGAACCTAGAAAATGCATATTTTCAGTTGTTTCACACTTTTTTGTTAAGTATATAATTCCACATGTGTTAATTCATAGCTTTGATGCCTTCAGTGTGAATGTACAATTTTCATAGTCATGAAAATACAGAAAAAAATTTAAATGAGAAGGTGTGTCCAAACTTTTGGTCTGTACTGTATATTTACTTATGTAACAATATGTATGAGAGGTTGTTTATAGTAAAGTCTGCTTTATAAAACCTTCTGGCCATTTAAATAAAAATGAAGTGTTTCCTTTGCTGACAGAACATGACTCTATACACTGAGACTCAATATGCAATAAGTTCTGACAATGTAATCTACCCTATTGAAAAGATTTCCATTTACCCACTCCTATTGGTCAGTTTTATTCAAAATTTCATTGAGGAGAAAAAATTCTCCCATGTAATTACTTTCTGTAAAATATTAACTAAGGCAGACTTGTTAGGAGAGCTAGTATATGCTCATTACCGTAAAACAGTATTTATTTTTTCTGCACTCTGAAATCTATGAGATACAAGTAAAAAATGGGCCAAATTTTTAGATTCCATGAAAGTTCTATAATTTAGAATTTTCATGGAATCTAAAAATTCCAGTGAATTGTGAAAGTATTTGGCCCCCTTGAACTTTTCTACCTTTTGCCACATTTCTGGCTTCAAACATAAAGATATCAAATTCTAATTTTTTGGGAAGAATCAACAACAAGTGGGACAAAATCGTGAAGTGGAACGAAATTTATTGGATATTTTAAACTTTTTTAACAAATTTAAAACTGAAAAGTGGGGCACGCAATATTATTCGGCCCCTTTACTTTCAGTGCAGCAAACTCACTCCAGAAGTTCAGTGAGGATCTTTGAATGATCCAATGTTGTTCTAAATGACTGGTAATGATAAATAGAATCCTCCTGTGTGTAATCAAGTCTCCGTATAAATGCACCTGCTCTGTAATAGTCTCAGGGTTCTGTTTCAAGTGCAGAGAGCATCATGAAGACCAAGGAACACACCAGGCAGGTCCAAGATACTGTTGTGATGAAGTTTAAAGCCGGGTTTGGATACAAAAAGATTTCCCAAGTTTTAAACATCTCAAGGAGCACTGTGCAAGAGATCATATTGAAATGGAAGGAGTATCAGACCACTGCAAATCTACCAAGACCCGGCCGTCCCTCTAAACTTTCATCTCAAACAAGGAGAAGACTGATCAGAGATGTAGCGAAAAGGCCCATGATCACTCTGGATGAACTGCAGATATCTACAGCTGAGGTGGGAGAGTTTGTCCATAGGACAACAATCAGTCATACACTGCACAAATCTGGCCTTTATGGAAGAGTGGCAAGAAAAAAGCCATATCTCAAAGATATCCAAAAAAACCTTGTTTGAAGTTTGCCACAAGCCACCTGGGAGACACACCAAACATGTGGAATAAGGTGCTCTGGTCAGATGAAACCAAAATCAAACTTTTTGGCTACAATTTAAAACTATATGTTTGGCGTTAAATCAACACAACTCATCACCCTCAAAACACCATTCCCAGTGTCAAACATGGTGGTGGCAGCATCATGGTTTGGGCCTGCTTTTTTTCACCAGGGATAGGGAAGATGGTTAAAATTGATGGGACGATGGACGGAGCCAAATACAGGACCATTCTGGAAGAAAACCTGTTGGAGTCTGCAAAAGACCTGAGACTGGGACGGAGATTTATCTTCCAACAAGACAATGATCCCAAACATAGAGCAAAATGTACAATGGAATGGTTCAAAAATAAACGTATCCAGGTGTTAGAATGGCCAAGTCAAAGTCCAGACCTGAATCCAATCGAGAATCTGTGGAATGAGCTGAAAACTGCTGTTCACACACGCCCTCCATCCAACCTCTATGAGCTCGATCTGTTTTGCAAGGAAGAATGGGCAAGAATTTTAGCCTCTCGATGTGCAAAACTGATAGAGACATAGAGACTTGCGGCTGTAATCGCAGCAAAAGGTGGCTCTACAAAGTATTAACTCAAGGGGGCCGAATAATATTGCCTGCCCCACTTTTCAGTTTTTAATTTGTTAAAAAATTTTATAATATCCAATAAATTTCATTCACCTCACGATTGTGTCCCACTTGTTGATTCTTCCCCCAAAAATTAGAATTTTATATCTTTATGTTTGAAGCCATAAATGTGGCAAAAGGTAGAAAAGTTCAAGGGGGCCAAATATTTTCACGATGCACTGTATATATATATATATATATATATATATATATATATATATATATATTATAAAATTTTAATGGAATCTAAAATATATGATATATTATTTATATAATTTGCAAGATTGTGAAAATAGAATAATTTAATTTTGCTCAAGGCAAATTGCTATTTATTCAGTCATGCACTTTATCTCATGGTATGGTCTTGTATATTGGGCTTCAAAGGTCACCATGCCAGTCTGCTGAGGGTTAGGAAAATATGTACCTACTGACCTACACTCAATGCCATTTACAAAATTCTTAACCCCCTCCCAAATATTGATGTGTGGCTCAATCATTGTTTTACTGTTGGAAATTAACTTTGGTATTGAATGTATTTTACAATGTACATTGTAAGTAACTTCCAGCATTATACTCATTGATATGCTCTGAATTTTCCAGAACTTTGTCAGTTATGTTTGCTATTCACTGAGTATATCAAAATTTAGATTTTTTTTAAGTGTAATAACCAGGAAAAAAGACTTGGTGAAAGTTTGTACATTGTCCATGGGATTGTAAAATCTGTAAGAGACCTTTAGTTCAAAAAAGTTTTCTTGGACAGACTTGACACTAGTCACTCAATCTGGCGGATCCCAGTGGAACTTCTGCTTTTGCCCTTTACCCCTGGAAAGTAATCTGGAGTTTCAATGGGAAAGCACCCTGGGTTGCTTCCAAAAAGTGGGTGTTGGTCAAAGTTGAGAGCCTGAGGGAAGAGTCAAACATAGCCAGATCAGCATGAGAAGTAGCAAAACTGACCAAAGTCAGTAGAACAAAGGCCAGATGCTAGATGTGTGGTATCCCACTAAGTGGCAGTTGGTGGTCAGACATTTTGAAAGAGGAAGCCATTTTGTAGGTGAAGGAGTTACCTACCTTCTCCCTGACTGCTGTGCTTAAATAGGGGACAGACACAATAAGGGGAGCTAATAGTCTTCATATTAGGAAGACTACAATTGCACCTCTAGAAGGAAGAATTACCTCAGGGCAGAAACAGAGCACAGTGCTGAGGAAGAAATATTCAGATTTGATGAAACCAGAGGATACCAAGATCTGCCCGTCTGCAGGTACACAGCAGTCTTCAATCGTGAGTGTAATCCTGTACCTCAGTTCCTTACCATTTGTGAATAAGAATTTGACCCATTATCTTTGGTAAAGAGACTTCTGTTTAAGTTCTTAAAGCTTCTTTATGACTGGGGCTTGGGTGCACAGGCTACTACCACCATCAGCACCCTCTACCTGGAGGCATTTACTGGAAAAACATTATATTGTGAAGTTTCATGTGGGTGTGTAATTTGAGAAGAGAGGACTCTTCTCCTGACAGAAAACTGGCCACAGCGAGATACATTGTCTGCTGCCAGGAGTACAACACCCTGCCATATACCACATGAGATTACCACAGAGGGACAGAAAATAAACAAGGTGAATCAGGCTGGAGTCAAAGTCAGGAAGGATCTCAGATCAGACAAGGTCAGAATAACATCTGGCAAGTATCAGTAAACCAGACAAGAAAAACACCTGTGCTCCCTGGCACAATATCTGGCAAAAACCATCAGAATGTTAGGAGCTTAAGTAGAGTGTGGTATTGCCCCACTGACCTCAGTAGGGAAAGCTTACACCTGCTGGGAATATGGACAACACAAACACCCATTAGTATAGTTGTGCAGAACCAAAGGTCTAAGCCAAATCAATCCCTGATTATACTGCATTTGTGGGCTGAAGCAAATATAGATGAAGTTGATCCAGGTAGAGATGTGACAGTGATACATACACAGATTTACAGTTGGAAACAGCTTTCTTTTAACCTTCGTCCGGCTGAGTAGGTACAATTGTAACTATTCCGTTTTAAAATTGCAAAAACTTTTTTATGAAAAGCCGTAGAGGGCTGAAATTTCGTGACATCTCTGCAGTTTTGGTCCAGAATATATTGGCTAAATTTAAATAAAATATCTCCACCCCCTTCCGAGATAAGGGGTCAAGATATTTTTGCATCCATAACAAGCTGTATAGGTACAAATGTACCCTCATATATTTTGAATGAAGATAATGCAAGGAAAAAAGAATAATATTTTTTTTAATGATAATGCTATTTTATTATTATAAACAAGTAAAAAACTGTTCATTTACATTATAAAAGAAAATGTAAGAAACTTTTTTTATTGATTTTCTTCGCAAGTAATGCAAGTTGTCTTTGCTACCAAGTGTTCATCGCAAATGGGTTTCACACAAACCACACAAGACTTTCTAGTCTTACGTTGTTTTCGCCTCAGGTCTCGGCAGACATAGCAACTACGAACAACAGGGGAGGGTCCACGACTACCATGAGGTATTTGAGGGTCAGCTGCTGCTTACGATGCTACCAGAATGCATCGTCCAAGCACCATTTCTACTGCACCTCGAAGAAAATGGTTTCTCATTATCATTCGGTTTGTACTACGATCTTCAATTGCAGGCATACACAGCTGATTTGCGAGATCTTTCAGGAACTTTCTTCGTTGATCCTTTGTCCTGAAGCTTGGATTGTGTTCTCTGTAGATGATGTAGGATGCTAACCCAGTGACGTCAATCATATTGTAGAAAAATGCCAGAGGCCAACGTAATGTTCGTCGTTTCACAGTGTACTCTCCCAACATTTTATCCATAACATCAACTCCGCCTTTTGTTTTGTTGCAGTATTTTATTATCTCTGGCTTGGCTGCTAGTGTCTCTTCAACTTCTCCCGTCATGTGCATAGATGATAGAAGCACGACTGATTTGTTCTTCTTTGGTACATATGAACAGACTGTTGCATCATGATTGTAGGCAAAATATGTCGAGTTTACAGGCCTTTCTTTGGCAGGCTGCATGTTGCTAGGTAGGAACCTTTTGTTTTTTCTCACTGTACCAACTAGTGTCATGTTCCAGGAGTTCAATACCTTTGCTAGTTCCATGGTTGTAAAGAAGTTATCGGTGGTGACATTTCTTCCAAAGCCTTTATACGAGCTCCCTAGATCCAATACTGTTCGTTCACCAATGTTTACTTGTCGAGGACCATCAGTTGGTTTCCCAGTGTAGAGCTGACCTTGTAATGGGTAGGCGTTTGACGAGTCACAAGCCCAGAAAATCTTTATGCCATATTTAGCTGGTTTTGAAGGTATATACTGGGTAAATTTAGTATGGCCTCTAAATGGAAATAATTGCTCGTCGACGGTGATACAATTATATGGCTTGTAGGCTCTCTCCAGATTTCTTTTCAGCATTGTCCAGATGTCCCGTATTGGTGCAGCTTTATCTGTTTGCACACGTTCTGCACGTGTATTTTCGTTGTCAAATCTGATAAATCTGAGTATCATCTTGAAGCGGTCACGAGACATGGCGGCACGTATAAGAGGCAGAGCAGCAACATTCCACATTTCCTCCCGATTCTCTTTGTTGTCTCTGTGCACACCAGCAGCAATCAGTATGCCCAAAAATGCTTGGAGTTCAGTTTCATTAAATTGCTTGAATGTTTTTTGTGGTGGCCGTTCAGAAGAATCAGGAAAACATTGTACCAGGTCGTTGTTGTAAGCATCACAAACTCTCTTGGCCTTTTGATTTGTTTCTCTTAATATGATGTCACACATCTCATGAGTCATGATTGACTTGAACAGCTCTTTTGCTGTATACAGGTTGCTGATTGCTGCAGGGCCACCTCTTTGTCGTAGGACATTACGAGATTTTGTTTGTGCATTTGGCAGTGAATCACTACACCATTGAGTTTTATCCTTAGCAGTCCAAATGTTGCCTGCACTTTGAGTCACAGACTCATCCTCAGCACTTTCGTCTGAGTCGTATTCTTTTTCCTGCTCTATGACCATTTCTTGTTCAATGTCTGAATCTTCTTCAGTAACATCCACTTGTGGTACATAGTTTTCATCATCAGATGCAACATATGGTTCTTCCTCATGCTCAGAATCAGAATCTTCTAGCATTCGCATTATTTCGTCAGACGTAAATCTGTAAATATGAAAAAATGAAAAATAAATAATTTTCCGAAATACTACACAATACTACATTATTGGCTTTTCACAAAATGATACTTACCTGCAAACACGTTTTCTTGGATTATGGTGGAAACTAAACCCAGCATCAGTATCACTCATGATGACTTGGTAGATGAATTTTGGCTTCGTAATTTAGTCCAGTAACACGTGGCAAGTAGTATGAAACTCGATTCTAAAGTGCAGATAAAAAAGTAAATTATTTCTAGTGATAATTATTTATAAATGTCATTTATATATTATGTAAACGGTATACGGTTTCAGAATTTTCATTCCATCTTCGACTGTTTTTTCGACCAATAGGAAAATTGTAACAGAGCCACCATCTTTATTTTGTGCTGAATATAAGTAAAACATCGTAAAACAATATGTAGATACTAATTATTATCCATTTTTCGTATAAAAATCATACCTATAGTGATAAGTTTCATACAAAATATATGTAAGCCAAGTCCAGGCTCAAAGACAATTTCTGACTGTTCTGTCCCCACATAAAGCGAATGAAGGTATAACTGGCTGTTAGATGCTGTGAGACTTTCTTACCTTTGTATCCAAGAAATTGAAGACTTCACAAGCCTAGAAATGTGTGTGCTCACAGCAATGAGATGAACAGCACAATGGCTACTGAGAGGAGGGAGGCAGGAAGAGAAGTAGAAGCCACTCCCAGTTTGAATCAACTTACTTGACAGCAACATAAGTGAGCAGTAACAACACTGGCCAATAGATATCAGCGTAATATTTGTAGCTGAATGAACTTTAGTTTCTGAAACCAAGTAAAGGAGAAAGTCTTCCCACAGTGGAGGTATATATGAAGGTACAATTGTACCTCTGCAGCCGGTTAAAGTTGTAAAATTATGCAGCCTGACGAAGGTTAATGTGTATGTGGGAGCTATGCTCAGTGCATATTAATGGTTGCAGTGGATCATCAAAACTGTTTTGTTTATGCATTCTGTCCAGCAGTATTACTGTGTGCACAATTGAGAACAATATGCATGATTGCTTTCAATGAATTACATTTAAAATAGAAATGAAATCTTTTAAACCCTGTAATAAGTTCTATGTTAGGTCTGCATGTAAGGAACGAGCTCGAGGCCATACCAGCAAGTGCCTGTAAGAACAGTGACTGGAGAGAGCAAAAATCGTTACTGTTTGAACATTTAAATGCAGCTGTAAATTACTAGCATTAATATTTAAATGGGTGAGCTGCTTGTGTACACATGCATCGACCCATAAACCCTCCCTGCCATATGGCATGTCAAAGGATTATCATGGCAGCTGTAGCCAACTGAAGAACTTTGTAACAGCCATCTTGGTTCTCCTATAAAACCCAGTCTGTGACTTGACTTCATAGGAGACCATCACTTTTTCCATATACAGCAATATCTAGTATTCTAGTATCTAAGATAAGCTATCAGACAATTGCAGGTTTATATCCCTTGAGAAGATTAAAACATCAATAAAAACTATTTAAAATATATCAAAATAAATTCAAATCAACTACCATTTGCAATAAATTACAAACAAAATGTATGTGCCTAAAAATATTTTCAGTTCAATCATCATCTCGTTATGCAAAATAAGAAATCCCCACACAGCTCTATTGCAGTAAAAATAAAATAAATTAGGTTCTCTAAGAAAGGCAACACTAACCAAAATTTTGGCGATTCTCAGTAAAAAAATTCACATCTTGACGCTTACTTGCACTGCTGGAAACTGTCTTCCTATGCTCTGACAATTTTTTCAGCTTTTCTGTCATAATTATTCATTGCTAGGATTTCTGGCTCTGAGTAGTCCTCAAGTCACTATGTCATTGCTTCTTGATGCGTATCGCCCAGCTTCAACAGCCATCGGGCAATGCAGGGCATGATGACTAAAGCATACTTGATTTTTTAAGTCTGATGTAAAGTGAAGATAAGGAAAGAGCCACTGAGGGTGGGTGGGAGACCAGCTGTGCTGAGAAAAAGACAGGGGGCTGTGATGATAGGACACTTAAGCAGGGAGGCTTTTTTTTTTTGTTTATTATGCTCTGTAAAAAAAAAAAAGGCCAGAACACTTTTAATATTAAATTGATATGCAGGTGCATAAATACATTGTGGCCAATAAACAAACATATATACATACATAAAGCGTCAGCACAATGCGATTTGTGAATACATAAATTACACTATTGCCATATGCGTAGAAAACGTGAGGTAATTCATAACTTTTTTTATCAAAAAGCATAAAAAGTCAACTGAGGATGCTAAGGTGTTCTTAATTTGTATGGTGCTTAACTCTAGTGACTTCTCCATGTGCCCCTCCAAGACTTAAATAATAATGAACATATAGAAACCAGGCTGAGCTTTTTGGGAAAGATAGAGAGGCCCATATTCTCCAACAAAAACAGTTTACAAAACAAAATAATAAAGGGCTGACACCTTTATGTGCATTACATACCCTATAACAGAATAAGTTGGCATCAAATAATTTCAGTGTGAATCGAATTTCCTATCTAAATCCGAGCAAACTGCCACATTTTTTGTTTTCTTCATAGGATTCACTCATCCAAACCCATTACCGTAAAGGAATATAATTTTTCTTTGGCTCGAATAATTCAAGAATAGGCTCTGGGAATAGAGGAGTAAACATCTAGTTTAGGGATTCTCATACAGACTCTAACACAGGTAACCACTATTTTCAAACTAGTACCATTTAATTTTTCCCTCATTGTGTCCTTGTGTAAAGTATTCCGAGTACAGCAAATGACAAAAAAAAATCTTCAAAAAGCCTGAGGAAACCAGTTTCATTTTCCATTTTTTTATTTTGAAGGTAGTGGGCGATATTGTTGAAGCAATAGAACAAAACAATATAAAATGCCTTTCTGTTCAACTGTTAAAATGCCCTATAACCCTCTCCACCTAACAGTTATTTATTATTTAGGTTACCTTTTCTTCCCATGACATTTTATATCACATTGTAATCTACCCTTATTCCTTTCTGCTCTATTCAATAGCAGTAGTCAGTATTGCCTGACCCGTTGTATAGAAAGGTTGCACATGTGCTATTGAGATTTTCCTTTAAAGTGGGTCTTAGAATTTTTATCGGTATTGTTTACTGTTGTTGTATATGTCCAACTTTAAGATGGAATTTCTGAGTCTTTCGGTAGGAGAAATTGCAATTTATAGTAAATGATAGAATCTAAAGTATAAGAAGATATGTATCAGCAACTGAGTATGACTAATTAATTTAATAAGAGGCTGTGCTTGACTTTAAATAAGATTAATAAACACATTCTGCAGGCCAATTGAAGTAGCAAAATAAAAGGAAAATAGTTCTACCTGCAGACAATTAGGTATAATGTGCACATTGAAGCATAATTTATATTGAATGTTAAATATAGTTACTATATAACTTTGAATAAAAAAACTAATAAATATTTTTAATATAACCCATTATTTTTGCTATATTTATCCACCACTCAACATGTGGTGTAAGTGTATGGCATGTATTGAAAGGAAATGTATGGAGTAGACTCAGGAGCCATTATATACACCTGCCTGCACCTGCTGTAATCAGCGATAACTCTGATCTTGAAGAATTAACATCTTTCACTGTGGTCAATACAAAATTTAGTAGATCAGACAACATTCAAACTCACTTTTTTTGCACTGCTTATCAAGGGAAATTCATTTTTCAGAGAATCTATTATTTGCAAATTTATTGTCCCTATTTATGCTGTGCGGTCTCACTAAAATACCAGTCATAACCCCTTAGAGGTTAAACAGATGGTAAGGGGTCCATCATCCCATTTGAAACAATTACAGTGTGCTGATTGGTTGCCATATCACCTGAGGGCCAATGAAAAACTTTCGGTTTGCATATTAGTGCTCTTATTAAAGAAGCACTTCCAGTAACTTTCTATTCATTAAATGTGTGTATATGTGTATGATGTGTAGTGTGAGTATATTACTCACCTACCGCCGCTCTCTCCAGTGTTCAGCACCATTTTTCTCTGCTTCTCAGTGATGTCAGTGCAATTGCAACTAGCTGGCTCACTCTATACTCTATGCGTGAGCCGGAAGTCTCTTTTACAATGAAAACCTATGGCAGCCTCATTTTGACACTCCGTAGGCTTACATTTGGAAAAACCACTTCCGGGTCTGCAAAGCAGTGAGGCAGAGAAGAACAGTGCTGGACAGCGGAGAGAGCAGCAGGAGGAGAGTATATTAACACTATCACACTACATTACATGCACATATACTGATCTAATGAATAAAAAACCTAGTCGGAGTGATTCTTTAAAGTCTGCCACATGCAGGGCTTAGTAAAAAAATTGCTGTCAGGACAGTCCTTTGTAATACTGAAGTATTTCAGTGTATTATACCAGGAAATTAACAATATCATATCTAATGAAACAGTGTAAAACATGTTCAAAAACATGACCAATAAAAACTATCATCAATATGAAAATGACAAAAGTTTAAACCCCTCATGACCTTTGACTTACCTATACGCCATGGTCAGATAGGGGGTTTCATCTGAATCATGTCCTTCAGAGATTTCGATGGAAACCCGAATACAAAGGTTCAGCATAGAACACAGGATAAATGTGATCCAAAATGTTATGTAATATGTTCCCAATAAAAGCTTCAACTAAATACACAAAAAAAACAAAGTCCCCACTCAGGTCCGTCATTGGTAAATGGAAATATAGGGGGCTTCCATGTTACTGGTAGCACAAAGACTCTGTAAATGCACTATGATTCCTCACCCCAAAAGAATCCTATTGAATTTAGCATCTACATGTTTGGCATTTCTGTAGCGATGAGAGCCCACTTAATTTAGAGGTGCATGTCTCCAGAAGCACAAGCTCGGCATAATGTACTGGGCACTACAAAGTACTGGGCACTACAACGTACTGGGCACTGCAATGTACAGGCACTACAATGGCAGATTTCCAATTTTCACTTAGCAACATTTATTGCTGCTTAACCTATAAAGATGAACACTAAAATGTGAACAATAGACCTCTATTGCTGCTTGTTGGGAAAACACCCATGAAGTCAAAATCATCACTACACCTGTAGATAAATTCCCAGAGAACTTCCATAATTGGGTCACATGAGGGTGGATTCTGCTCTTCTGGCACTTATGGGATCTGTACCAGGAGTCTGCAAACTATTCTTGGAAAAACTGTGCTTCAAGAGATTACTAGCATTCCGACCCTTCTGAGTCTTGCCATGTGGCTAAGCAGTACTGTTCAGCAACAAAGGGGTTATTTCCACATTCAGCAGAAATTGTGTGACAAATTTTGGTGGCATTTTTATCCATTTCCCGATTTTTAAAAGTAAAACCTGTGGCTAAAGCAAAATTTGTATAGTAAAAATGTAAATAAAATAAGACTGGCACTCACTTGTAAGGTTGCAGAATTTTTATTATTTATTCCATGCTCTTCAAAAGACAAACCTGTGACACATGGCTTGAACATAAGCCTTTTTCAAACAGAGTCTAAACCAATATGCCAATTTAAATATATTTTAAATATAATTTATCCTAGCATGAAGTAACCTCCTTGTTCATTAACACATTCAGGTGATTTATCCCAATCCTCGCAGTGTTCAGACAAAGCATCAAGGCTCTCACCATATTAACTCTATCTATGCCAGATGAATTCTTATTCATAGAGAACAATTCACATTGCATATAATCTAAGAGATACCACAAACTGAATCAAATAATTTAGGCAGTTCAAACACTGGGGAATAATCATATGGTAATCTAATATAATCCTACAATTCACATGGTGTAAAGATGCAAGGTATTTTCAACAGAAATATATATATATATTTTTTTTATTTCTATTTCATAATACTCAACCTTTCATCCAATAACCTCAATTATTAATCCTCAAAAATAATATTATAATCCCAAAGGGGATATACAAAAAAAAATTCCCTATAAAAAGCCTGTGACATCATATTCTTGATTTAATTGTAATGACTGCAATCTATATATCCAAAACGCCTCATGTTTTTTTAATAATTGTATATGATTTCCTTCTCTCCTTGGTAGATGTACTTGTTCCAATATTTGAAACTGTAACCATGAAACATTATATTTACATTGTTCAAAATGAAATGGTATTGGTACCAAAATCTTCTGTCGAATAGTGTATTTAAGGTTTGATTGCCTTTCGTTTATTTTTAAAGTTGTTTCTCCCACATAAATTAGATCTAAAGGACACTTCAGAATATAAACTATAAAATTATTATCACAATTAAAATAAACATTAATTGAATAGGATTTTCCTGTACGAGGATGATGAAAATACCTTCCAGTGATAACATTAGAACAATGCACACAATTCAGACAAGCAAATGTTTCCATTTTAGGTGTGAATGCAAATTTCTCAGTTGATTTTTCTCACTACCCAGGTCACCCCTAACTATTTTATCTCTAATATTATATGTCTTATGATAGCATATTAAAGGAGGTAAATTAAACTCTTTAATATTTAGATATGACTGTCTTAAGACATTTCAGTGTTTTTTTAATTTTTTGAATGGGAGAAGACCATGGATGATATTTAATAGAAAAAAAACTATTCTCATTTATTTTGTTTTACATAGTGTTGAGCAAGCATGCTCGTTTGACCCTTTAAACGAGCATGTTCGGGTGCTCGCCGAGTATTTACGGCATGCTCGGCATCTAGGTTTGATCCGCCATGGCTGCATGTGTCGCGGCTGTTAGCTGCGACACATGCAGGGATTGCCTAACGAACAAGCAATCCCTGCATGTGTCATAGCTGTCTAATAGCTGCGACATATGCAGCCACGGTGGATCAAACCTAGATGCCGAGTATGCCGCAAATACTCGGCGAGCACCCAAATGTGCACGTTTAAAGGGTTAAATGAGTACGCTTGCTCAACACTAGTTTTACATCCTGAATAGCAGGTTTAACCCTTTCTTGTTGTAATAAGTTGTCCTGGTAACCCCGACATTTAAATTTAAGTGTCATCTCATCCAATCTCCTTTCTAAAGTCACGAGTTCCCTAACAAATCTACGTACTCTCTGAAATGGAGAGTGTGACAAAATTTTTTTTTAAATGTGAGGGATGATTTCTTGTATTATAAAAGATTATTTCTGTTAGGCGTCGGGCGTTTGCTGGATCTGAAATGGGTTCAGAATCATCAGTGGATTCTGTGGTCTCCCATTCCGGTCCAGATGCTGCTCAGCATCGCAGTCGGTCCCAACGCCTAGCTGGTGCACGAGATGTACAAGTTGTCTCTCGGGTCTTTGTTCCTAGCAACGTGAAGCATAGGTTGTGGAGGGAAACAGGGCTACTACAGGCTAAGTCCAGGATGCACTGCACTGAGCATGCCCGTGACATGGCGGACCGTGATTGGTGGTTTGGGAGTCAGCTGATCCGGTGACCTGGCACCTCCTGATTGGCCCCGGGTGACGTCACCAATAATGCGACTGTGGGCAGGGCTTAATTTTTAAATTGCCCACCCACAAACATGGCAGCGCGCTCTGATCATTGAGCTGAGGTTGTGTAACTGTGTGGACGCTTGTTCGTTTGGGCTCCACGTGCTCTCTTGCTGTTATAGCTTTGGACAAGCAGGTTTAGCGGGGGTAAGCAGCTGGAGGGAGGTAGGTAGCTTAGTCTGACAGTCTGGCTCCGACAAGGGGGTCGCTATACACCCCTAGCAGACTGCGGACTCCCTATTCCTGGCACTGCCTGCTAACCACGTGGAGAGATACTCCGCTGTCCGGTAGCACGCCGGCTGGGAGCATGTATACGCCGGCGTGAATCACACACACGTCCTAGCGCCTACTGCGTAGCCTCTGTGCAGTTAACAGGGCTACGGCTACATTATCTGTCGCACATTTCTCGTGGTGTTAACGGAGATAGTGTGAATCCCTATTCCCGTCCCGGTGTGCAGTAACACGGGAGGGATTGATATATTAGTTGGTTGTTTTTCCTTCTACCCGGAAGGTGTTCAGCCGCAGTCTTCCAGACTGCATCGCGGACCCCGGGTTCGGTTGCTTTCCATTAAAAGTAAAGTTGTTTGCAACCGTCCCCATAACAATTTCTATCAGTGGGTTTTTTAAAAAGGTTCGTTGTTAAAGTAACATAGGAATTTTTTATTACAACAGTATCATGAAAATGTATTTTATCCCTATGACAATTAGCTGTAAACTTCAGCTCTATTCATAATGAATTGCTATACTGCAAAAACATCTCAAGTGACCCAATGTCACCCCTCCATACACAAAAAACATCATGCATAAATCTACACCAAAAAATGCAATGATCTTTAAATAAAGTGTTGGCATATATAAATTCTTTTTCAAACCATGCCATATATGCATTTGCAAACGGAGGCACGACATTCAATCTCAAATTGGTACTGCACCACTGTTTGAAATAATTATCCTGAAACACAAAATAATTTTCCTTCAAAACCATGCCCAAAAATATTTTTGCTATTCAGTATAATTACTCTAGTCAAAAAGTAATTTAATTGCTCTTAACCCTATAGGATGTTCTTTTGATGTTTATAAAATACATAAGTCCAGTTTTACAAGTAGTGTATCAGAATCAATGACAATGGTTTTAATTTCTCTCAAAAAGTGTGAAGTGTCAAGTAAATATGATGGTGCTAATATTGTTCGGAGAGTAAAAATATTCTCCAAGTACATAGAAGTAGCTAACAAAATTGAATTAGTGGACTCCACTATGGGTCTAACTGGAGGATTTTGCAGTGACTTATGCACTTCTGGTAATATATATAAAAACAGGTGTAATCAGGTCTCTATTAATAAGGTAAGTATTTGTCTTATATAAATAATTTTCATTTCAGTATAGTTATGAACTATTGTAACCAATTTATTAGTAATATTAAATTGTCGGTCAGTTTTAATTTCTCTTTTCTGTTTTAGATAACTGTGCATTTATTTCATGCACATAATCCCCTTAATCCATTATTACTAGGAATCTGCCTTTATAAGCAGGTTTTACTACTATTAAATTATCAGTTACTATAGATTTCAAAGCCAATCTTTCAGTTTTACTCAAATTATTTTTTTATGAAAATTGTCATTTTTAATCTTTTGTAAGTAAATTTCAACATTTGTTTCCACCAAATTTACATATGTTTCAGTGGGCTGATGTGTTTTAGGAGGTTTAAAATTGCTCTTAGTTCTTAAACCAACATCATAGAATTTCAACATAGTATTAGTATCATCAACAGTCTGAGGTTTATCAGAACTCTCAAAATATGCAAGTGTTAAACTCCAAAAAAAAAAATTTAAATCTATTTCAAGTCCAAAAAATCAAAACCAGTGGTCGGGCAAAATGATAAACCTTTAGAAAGTACCTTTATCTGGACAGGAGTAAGTAATTTAGAAGATAAATTCAGTACTACCGATTCTCCTGTGTCTGGGACCATGTACGCACTGGAGCTGCGGTTTCTACGATGATGGTGACCCGCCTTTTTTATTTCTTCTTTTCCTCCCTAAAAAAAATTTTTTGGAATAAACAGTGGAAACACTCCCTGATCCTGACGATTGTGATCCGGTACGTTGAAATCCATGGTATATGGAGGGTGTAGCAGTACTGGTAGGACCTTGCATCTATATACACTGCTCAAAAAAATAAAGGGAACACTCAAATAACACATCCTAGATCTGAATGAATGAAATATTCTCATTGAATACTTTGTTCTGTTCAAAGTTGAATGTTCTGACAACAAAATCATGCAAAAATCATCAATGGAAATCAAATTTATTAACCAATGGAGGCCTGGATTTGCAGTCACCCCCAAAATTAAAGTGGAAAAACACACTACAGGCTGATCCAACTTTGATGTAATGTCCTTAAAACAAGTCAAAATGAGGCTCAGTATTATGTGTGGCCACCACGTGCCAATATGACCTCCCTACAACACCTGGGCATGCTCCTGATGAGGTTGCGGATGGTTTACTGTGAGATCTCCTCCCAGGCCTGAACTAAAGCATCCACCAACTCCTAGACAGTCTGTGGTGCAAAGTGACATTGGAGGATGGAGCGAGACATGATGTCCCAGATGTGCTCAATCGAATTCAGGTCTGGGGAATGGGCGGGCCAGTCCATATCTTCAATGCCTTCTTCTTGCAGGAACTGCTGACACATTCCAGCCACATGAGGTCTGGCTTTGTCCTGCATTAGGAGGAACCCAGGGCCAACCGTACCAGCATATGGTCTCACAAGGGTTCTGAGGATCTCATCTTGGTACCTATTGGCAGTCAGGCTACCTCTGGCAAGCACATGGAGGGCTGTGCGACCGTCCAAAGAAATGCCACCTACACCATTACTGACCCACTGCCAAACCGGTCATGCTGAAAGATGTTGCAGGCAGCAGATCGCTCTCCACGGCTTCTCCAAACTCTGTCACGTCTGTCACATGTGCTCAGTGGGTACCTGCTTTCATCTGTGAAGAGCACAGGGCGTCAGTGGTGACTTTGCCAATCCTGGTGTTCTGTGGGAAATGCCAAGCATCCTGCAAGGTGTTGGGCTGTGAGCACAACCCCCATCTGTGGACGTCAGGCCCTCATGCCACCCTCATGGAATCGGTTTCTAATCATTTGTGAAAATACATGCACATTTGTGGCCTGCTGGAGGTCATTTTGCAGGGCTCTGGCAGTGCTCCTCCTGCTCCTCCTTGCACAAAGGTGGAGGTAGCGGTCTTGCTGCTAGGTTTTTGCCCTCCTACGGCCCCCTCCACGTCTCCTGGTGTACTTGCCTATCTACTGGTAGCACCTCCAGCCTCTGGACACTGCGCTGACAGACACAGCAAACCTTCTTGTCACAGCTCGCATTGATGTGCCATCCTTGATGAGCTGCACTACCTGAGCAACTTCTGTGGGTTGTAGAGTCCGTCTCATGCTACCACAAGTGTGAAAGCACAACCAACATTCAAAAGTGACCAAAACATCAGCCAGAAAGCATTGGTATTTAGATGTGGTCTGTGGTCCCCACCTGCAGAACCACTCCTTTATTGAGTGTGTCTTGATAATTGCCAATAATTTCCATCTATTGTCTATTCCATTTGCACAACAGCATGTGAAATTGATTGTCAATCAGTGTTGCTTCCTAAGTGGACAGTTTGATTTCACAGAAGTTTGATTCACTTGGAGTTATATTCTGTTGTTTAAGCGTTCCCTTTATTTTTTTGAGCAGTGTATTTTTTTATTTAAATAGTCCTCAGCGACTCAAATACATTTCTGATGGTTTTTCTGTACAATTTCTTTTTCAAGTTGTTTTTCAATTTTTTCAACTTTAGTTTTTAAAATATTAAGTTCTTTTGGTTTCAATTTATTTTCAAAAAATGTGATGTTTTCCTTTGAGTCAGTGATAGCCTCTTGGAGATGTTGTATGGTTAAAATCGTATACAATTATTAAAAAAAGTGAGGTTTTCTGCTTATTTAGATTGCAGTCATTACAACTGCTGGGATTAAATCAAGAATATGATGTCACAAGCCTTTTATAGGGATTTCTCTTCCTTGCATAACCCCTTTGAGATGATAATATTTTTTTTGAGGACATAACAATTGAGGTTATTGCATGGAAGTTTGAAGATTGTGAAATACAAATAAAAAAAAAAAATATTTCTGTTCAAAATACCTTCCATCTTTATACCATTTGAGACAAGTGGATTCTGGAGGCGCTCCCGTGGAAGAAAGAGTAACCAAAAAATTGTTGAATCTTCCAAATGTGCTGCAATCACATGGAGGATATTCCACAAGGGATTAATATTTGTGGGTTTATTAAAAAAATCATAAAACCGTGAATACACATAAGGGACATGTATGTACAAAAAGGGAAGGGAGAAGGGAGTTTTTAAAAAGACATCCTTGTGTGATCAATTTTAAAGACTCCCTTCTCCCTTCCCTTTTTTGTACATCCATGTCCCTTATGTGTATTCACGGTTTTATGATTTTTTAATAAACCCACAAATATTAATCCCTTGTGGAATATCCTCCATGTGATTGCACCACATTTGGAAGATTCAAAATTGTTTTGGTTGCTCTTTCTTCCACGGGAGCCCCTCCATAATCCATTTGTCTCAATTTGTTCTCATGGTGGCTGTCTGTCGGGCAGGACAAATATACCACCACCATCTATGGAAGAGCTGCAAACCGTGGTCGGAGAACCCTAATAATGGACAAATTCCTCAAATAGAGTTGTGCCTATCAGCACAACTTGCTCAGGTGAGCATAAAAGATTTTATATTCTTTTAAAATTTTTAGTCTCTACTTACTACGCTCAGGTATCATTCTCTTTCCCTTTTTCTTCCACATCTTTGTACCCAGGAACAATCTTTATACCATGTGAATTGTTGGATTATATTAAATAACTCTATCGTTATTCCCCATTGTTTGTACTGCCTAAATTATTTGATTCAGTTCATGGAGAGTTGTAACTTATATTTGTAAAGTAAAAATAAATATATGATATAAATGTAATGAAATAAAATAAAAATAAAAAGTATACATTGATTTTTATATAGAATATAAGATACAATCACCTCCCAGTACTGTATCACAATTGTGCAATATAAATGTGTATGTGAATGTTTAATGTGCGTCTTGCATATATCCTTTTGTTTTCTATAAGTTTGTATCGCTTAAATTGTAAGCAATGTGAATTTATCCATATGAATGAAAATTTATCTGGCATGGTTATAGCTAATATAATAATAATTTGTTGAATGTTGTTTGATGTTGAAGCAACATTTTTGCAGGTAAAAATGTATTTTTTCATTTTTATTGCTCAACGTTATACAGTTTTGTGAAGAACTTGTGGGTACAAAGTGCTTAATCCACCTCTAAATAATTTCCTTGAGGGACATAGTTTCTAAAATGTTTAGGCACACCAGGGGCACTACAAATGTGACATGTCATCCGCTATCTATTCCAGTAAATTTTGCACTCCAAAAGTCAAATCGACTTCTTTCCCTTCTCAGCCCTGTTGTGCGCCCAAACAGCAGTTTTACACTACATATGGGTTATCGGTGTACTCAGAAGAAATTGCACAACAAATTGTATGGTCAATTTTCTCCTGTTTCCCTTATGAAAATTAAAAATTTGGGGCAAAAACAACATTTTTTTGGAAAAATTTATTTTTTCATTTTCTTTGCTCAACGTTATAAAATTCTGTGAAGCATCTGTGGGTTCAATGTGCTCAACACATCTCTAAATAAATTGCTTGAAGGGTGTAGCTTCCAAAATATGCGGAGTTTCCACTGTTTAGGCACATCAGGGGCTCTTCAAACCCGACATGGCATCCATTATCTATTCCAGTCAATTTTGCACTCCAAAAGTCAAGTAGTGCTCCTTCCCTTTCTAGCCCTGCCATGTGCCCACACAGTAGTTTTCCACCACAAATGGGGTATTGGTTTGCTCAGGAGAAATTGCACAACAAATTGTATGGTCCATTTTCTGCTGTTAACCTTGTAAAATGTAAAACTTAGGGGCCAAAACAACATGTTTGTGGTAAAAATGTATTTTTTCTGTCATGGCTCAAAATGGGGATTCGATCTGGTGACCTCTTTCTTCATGGTTGGTTCTTCTGTATATTGATCTATTGCTCTTTTCGTTTCTTTTCCAAATGCTGATTGTTCCTTTTGTCTTTATTCTCTCTTGTTGATTTGCTCCTCTTCATGTGTTTTCCATTTTCCCTGTCATGTTTTGGGTGTGGCATTATATATTATCCCTGCAGTTAACTTACTTGCTTGCTTTACTTCAATGTGTATTTGTGCTAAGGAGTTCCAGACCTTTAGCAAAGGGATTTTCCCTGCTAGACTTTCATTGGCTTATATTCTTGCTCTGTTTGTCTACCTTCCCAGCACCCTTTCCTTTTACCACTGTTAGGTTTCTGGGAGGATCTTCCAGTTTAATTTATTTTTGGTTCTACTTACTATTCCCTCTCTCCCTTTTCTAAACATGTTTTAAGCATCTCACCATGGTTCTTCTTGTCCTCCTGCACATCTTCCTCTCCACTAATTGGCAGTGTGTTGCGACCTCCCCTCTGGTTCTTGAGGAGGCACAAAAAATATCTTGATGGCCTTCTACAGAGTCAGATTGGAGCGAGGTTGAGTTTTTGGTTGTGCGGCTAGGGATTGAATAGTCTGTACAGGGGCCAGTTGGGTGTAAGTGTGCCTTCTCTCTGTAGTAAGTTTACCTTACTCCCTTTACCTGAGTGTGAGTGTGGTATATGACAACCATTTTCATTGTCATGGCTCAACGTTATAAGATTCTGTGAAGCACCCGTTGTTTCAAGATGTTCACCACAACTCTAAGTAAATTCCTTGAGGGGTGCAGTTTCCCAAATAAGGGAAATTATGAGGGGTTTCCACTGTTTTAGCACATTAGGGGCTTCACAAACACAACGTGGTGTCATGTATCGAGCTCAGCCAATTTTACATTCCAAAAGTCAAATGGTGCTCCTTCTCTTCTGAGCCCTGCCATGTGACCAAACAGTAATTTTCCACCACATATGAGGTATCGGCATCATTAGGAGAAATTGCACAACAAATTGTAAGGTCAATTTTTTTCTGTTACCCTTGTGAAAATTCAAAATTTGGGACCATAACATTTTTGGGGAAAAATGTGATTTTTTTATTTTCACTGTTCAACATTATGAAATTCTGTGAAGCACATGTGTGTTCAAGATGCTCACCACACCTCTACATAAGCTCCTTGAGGGGTGTAGTTTCCAAAATGGTGTCACTTGTGGGGGTCTCTATTGCTTAGGCACATCAGAGGCTTTGCAAACATGACATGGCGTCCGCTATCTATTCTAGCAAATTTTGCATTCCAAAAGCCAAATTGTGCTCCTTCCCTTCCGAGTCCTGCTGTGTACCCAAACAGTTTTTTTCCACCACATATGGGGTATCGACGTATTAAGGAGAAATTCCACAACAAATTGTATTGTGCATTTTCTCCCGTTACCCTTGTGAAAATGCAAAATTTGGGGCTAATGCAACATCTTTGTGTGCAAAAGTAAATGTTTACCTTTTTCCTTCCATATTGTTTTTATTCCTGTGAAGATTCTGAAGGGTAATAAAATTCTTCAATGTGGCTTTGAGCACTTTGAGGGGTAGTTATTAAAATTTTTTACATTTTGGGTATTTTCTGTCATATAGGACCATCCAAAGTCACTTCATATGTGATGTGGTGCCTACCAAAAGGGTTAAATCACTATCTTTTCCCTTTAACCCCTTAGTGACCACCAATATGACGTAAACTGACTTGAGATATAAGTTCACACTTAAATAACCAAATTATTTTTGTTATTTTTGTTATCCACCTCAAAATTATTTCAGTTTGTTTCTCAATGGATTTGTATAGATTGTGGATGACATTAATGGTGAAAAAAGTTCTGAAAATATTTTTCTTGATTTGATTTTTTTTATAAAAATCTGGCATTTTAATAAGGGTATTCAGATTTGTTATGCCCACTGTGCATTATTTTATTATTGCCGGAAATGCAGTTTAAACAAAGAGAAAAAAATTATTGTGTTTTCTCATGGATTTTTAATACAAAACTACATACAGAAAAGTAGATGAAAAAAAAATTGTGACTCTTTTAAAAGTAAAATGAAAATAATAAAAACAAAGAAATTAAGCTGGCTGTAGTAGGTAGAGAGTTAACAGAATTGCTAAATACATTTTTGAAGTTTATGTGTATATTTTGTGAAAAATATAATGAAAAGGAGCTATTTAAGATAAATACATTAGAAGTTATTCTTTTCAGACCTTCAGGAGTAATATTTTGTTAGTCATTATTCCTCATGCTTGAATAAGGCCTGTTTTTTAGCTCCTATTCAGATGGATAATACAATTTTAAAAAGCATAAGTGAGATAAACTTCTTCATATAATTGCTAAACTTTTGATTTCCTGAACTCTGGTCTCTCACTCTTGTACAATTTTAAGTTTAGACAGTTTGTAAATGTAAAAAAAGATAGAAAAATCTAACTTTCTAAGTTTCATGTGCCAACACTACAAAAAAACTGCTTACTTTAACATCATGTTAACCCAATATTACTCTACTGTATAATCTCATGAAATCTGTACTCCATGGTGTCAAGTAGACATGAGCAAATAAATTCAAGTGAAATGGTATTCTATCCAAATTCTACAACAAACTTCACTTTGTAAAAATGTATATTTTTTTGCAATTAACTTCCGTACACCGATGGCCGCCATTTTTCTGAACTGTAAAAAGCCATCCGGTCCCTCTGCTCCTCACTGCAATGCGTCCAGTCTACGTTGTATCTTCAGATCAGTGTCAGCTGCAGAAATATCCCCGGGCTTCAGTAGCTAGGCCAAGGCTCCCCAGTTTGATAGACCCAGGAGGTTTCACATGCGCCCGAAAAGGTCACAGCTCATGCAGAGACATATGATGTCACCACTAAGCACCGCAACCATTGTGGTCACATGCACAGAACCCTCTTGAGTCTAGAAAATCTAGAAACTTTGGCCTAGTGATGAAGTCATTGAAATTTTACCCCTGCTGATGTTAACTCAAAAGGACAGGATAAGTGGCTGTGAGAAGCAGAGGAGCCAGAGGCATGAGTGGTGATGTGAGTATTGGAATTTTTTATATTTTTAACATATTACATTTACTATGCTCTGAAAGCTAGAAAGACCTCACAGCATAAAAAGGGATATTACATTTGCAGAGAATATCTTCTCCACAAATCATATTTCCCTATAAAAACTGCGCGAACAGGCAAAATTAAATTTTGCCTGATTCACTCATCTCTAGTGTCAAGGCATCTTTATATTCAATATAAATACATGTTTGGCAAAGCCTGAGTCTGAACCTAGTTTCTGATGAACTGTAGAGAGCCTTCAAAGGATTTTCACAGATTTTTTTCTGCATTTATTAGCTGACTGTCACGCAAGGTGTGGGAAAGACTAAGTGCAACACAAAGGGAAGAGGGAAAGGGAGCCCAGACTCTAGGGAAAGGGGGGAGTGGAGACCTCCTAGGCTGATCTAGTGTCACCCTGTCTCCACTAACGTCCCTATATTGGTTCTTCACCAATTGCTGCACGCGTACCTTGCCCTGTCTTTCCCTGGAGTTAGGCTCAGGCTACGGAAGGGAGGGGATGAGCACTAGTCGATCCCCACTGAACACTAAAGACAGCAAAGGGGGACAAACAAGGGAAAATCGCTTAGCTTTAGTCGACTCCAGACAAATGCGCACACGTCCTCTAGCACCAGAGAGGAAGAAGTACTGCTCTTGCTCAAGCCTTCACAAGGGGTAATGAATATCGCCGGCACCTCCCTCAGGCACACAGCATTTTATATTTATATACCCAGGCCAGGGTGTTAATTATCCAGAGGAAGGTAGCCATTGGGTCCTAGAGATACAGCTTCTAAGAAGTTGTCTGTAATGTCAAATGAAGAGATCTCCTGCAACCAACTGCTGGGTGACTGTCTGTCACTTCTGACACACACGTGAAACTGACCTATTGAATTGATTATGTGTACTTAGCCAAAGTGAACCTTATCCTGGATGCAACAAAATGTTGTTTATCACATGAATTTGTTTTGAGGTAAAAGACATTTGTACTTATAAATAAACTTAACAGTTGTGAAGCTGTGTCTGATTAAGTGAACAGCATACAGCATGTATGTAAAGCGCTGCGGAATATGTTAGCGCTATATAAAAATAAAGATGATTTATTATTATTATATACCTTAGAGATGTCCACAAGCTGCAGGGTACAATAAATACAGCAGAGCAACCATGATACATTACTTCTATCTGTACAGCATTAAGTTGTATTGTAAACCTTTGAACGAGCTAATTCCATTCATCAGGAAGAGTTTTCATTTCCCTTGAATGTGTTGATTTATACAGTTATATGTGGTCTGACAGTGACATATGTGGTCGGACAGTGATCACTTCAGACAGCAAAATTGATGACATTAGGGGAAAAATAGTGTTGAAAAGTAGTAAGGAGTTTAGTTAAAGATATGAAAAATTAAACAACCAAAGCAAAAAAGTGCTGGAGAATAGAAAAGCTTGTGGAAAATAAAATACTACTACAACTACAACAACCTATATAAATAATAATCCACTAGCCTTTAAAATTAGAAGTTTTAATGGCCTAAAGTTTCTTACAATGGCATCTTATCGGAGCTCAAATCCACAGTTGACAACTCTGGCTTGACCAAGCCATGCCAATAAAGGGGTACACAACTAAGAGCAAGAAATGCACGATGCTATCATAGCTGTAAAAAATACATGGACTGCACATCCAAAATGAATGCTTTTACCTACTGCTGCTAATCAAAAATGTACAAAATTGAGCATGTTGTTCATTGCTTAATATTTTGATCAGGCTGTATAAAGTCCACTGCCATGTCACGATGACCTATGTCACACCATATTCCAACCACTATCAGTGCGCTCATGCACCAGCAGGGTGAGTGACCTGGCGCCCCACAGAACTCATACTGCAAGACTGAGTCCCCAAGACTCCTGGCCACAGCCTCTAACAAGCACAGAAGCACAGCAACAATAACTGTCACACACCACCAAGATCAAGTGAAAGGTGATAAAAAACTCACCTTCCACATGTTCTCAGAATGTGAGCTGAATAAAAAACAGGCAGAATCCCTTTTGCAGTCTTTCACTCCATATTCATCTTTTTAGCAGAAGCATGAAGGTTTTAATGCAATATTGACTTATACTTGAAACTTTTCATAATTCTTTTATTGACTAAAGCCCCAGTTCTAGCTGCCGACAAGTGGCTCCAAAGCATAAAACTACCTCCAAAATGCTTCGCTGTGGGTTGGTTATCTTTTAGAATTATGGTCAAAAAGTTCAACCGCTGTCTCTTTAGTAGTGTTGAGCCACCCCCGTAGTGTTCGAGTTCGGTTCGGTTCGTCGAACACCCGTGTGTTCGCCGAACTGTTCGTCGAACTGTTCGTCGAACACCTTCGAACACCGTTAAAACCAATGGCAGGCAAACAAAAACACATAGAAACACATAGAAAACACCTTCAAAGGTGTCCAAAAGCTGACAAACTGCTCAGAAGACACAACTAACACATGGAAAAGTGACAAGTACATATAGTCATGCGAAAATAAAAGAGGTGGAGGAGTAAAAGGAGGGGGAGACACAGATATAGGCATGTCATGCCCTTCTAAAATCCAAAAAGTGAGAAGCCGACACGGCCAGTCCGCTCCTGCCCGTGCCACCTCCGTGTCGCCGGGTTTGTGCCAGAGCCGCGGTGAACCCTGACGGCCAGCCCCCCTCTCCCAATACTGGTGCCTGTCCGCTGGTGGGTCGAGCGAGCCCCCCTGTGGTGGAGGCAGCTCTAAGCTTTTTAATTTAAATTGTCTCTCTAATTTGAATGAATACACTTTAAATCCATTTACAAGGATCTATTGGAGGGCAAGTCTCATGCCAGCAGCCGCGGTAATTCCAGCTCCAGTAGCGTCCACTAAAGCTGCTGCAGTTAAAAAGCTTTTATAAGGATCGAGCTCGGTTGTCCACCGCAAGGCATCCTACTGCCAGTCCCAGCCCCTATGCCTTGGGGTGCCTCCTGATGCTCTTCACTAAGTATCCCATGGTCCCGAAGCATTTCTTTTGAAAAAATTAAGTGTCTAAACTACAGGTGGTGTAGCTTGCTTAACAGCCGGGATTATCCGCTGACTAGCAGACACTGCTACTAGGCACAAAGTATTTCCTGGGCTAGATGCAGTTAAAAATTTGTAATTAGATACTCTCGTTGGATGCTGAGAAAGCATTCCATAGAGTCTCCTGGCACGCCATATATGATTCTCTTAAAAAGCTTGGGGTAGGGGTCTAGGGGACCCTTTTATAGCCAAAATCACGGCCCTGTATCGCAATACGTCACCTAGGCTGAAGATAAATGGAACTGTAGCACCCTGAGGGCTCGGTTGCTACAGACGTATTGCACCTCACCCAGAGGTGTGATATCTCACTCTCAGGTAAGGATGGAGTGTGGATCAGGACCCGACACCTGCATGCATTACACCACATTGCCGTGGGGCAGGGCGACCAATATGCCCCTGAGATGGGCACGACAGTCCCTGTCCCTGGCTGGAGTGGGGGGAGGGAACACTGAGGAAGGGGAACCCTGTAGTGCAGGAGCAGGGAGGAAGCAGTTCCTGGGTGCATTGAGAAGGGAGTATAAAAGGTGGGCACCATCTTAGTTCAGTGCAGAGAAGTCTGAGCAGAAGTGGCAGGGAGCAGGGGCTCTGCATGAGCTCTGCTCCGGAGGCGGGCCTAGTAACAGAGGCCCAGGCCTGGAAGAGGGAGAAGTAAGGAAGAGGAGCGGAGAAGGCTCCAGGAACGAGGAATGAAGGGATCCCAGGGGTGCGGACGGGCGAGTCGCCACCGCACGCCCGAATCCACCTGCGTGGAGGGGTCAGGCCAAAGGGGGAGACCGGTCCCCGAACTAGTGGAGGCAGGAAACGACCCTGAACTAGAAACCGGAGGCTCTGACATTTTATGTGGCGCAGCCCCTCGCTACACCCGCTAGGAAGGCACCACATAGGGTCAGGGAAACTGGCGCCAAGTTTACCAAGAGGAGGCCCGAGGCAGCCGGACAGAAGTGTTGGTAAGAAAGGCCAGACAAAGGACACACAAAGGGGGTCCTGTGAAGTGCTCCAAAGTTATCTGGGAGTTGTCTGAGCCCCTCACCTGGTGAGCACAGTACGACGTGGGCAGCCGTTACCTGCAGACGTGGTCTGGATAATAAGAACTGTGAGTAAAGGCCCTGGACTGCATCACTGACTCCGTGTCATTACTGCTGCTGCCCTGCACCATCACCCCCATCCTCCGCATACACTGCCCTGAGGCTATACTCCTCCCGTGGGGAGTTATGCTACGCTCTGCTGCACCCACAACACCAGCCTCAGCGGTCTGCCCTGTAGCGGCGGTTCACTCTGACCGCAATCCATGGGTGGCGTATTCGGACATTTAAACATCAAAACCACATAAATAGTTCCGCCACTGGTTTGACCGCCCTGAGCCACGGAACCAGGTCGCCGCCACGAAGACTACAACCACCAGCATCCACCAAAAAGGGTCCGTCTCCGGGTGTCCCAAGGCCCAGGGGGTGCGTCAGAACATTTTCATCACCTTTCACAATCACCAATGGGACAAGGCAGGGATGTCCTCTGTCCCCTCTCTTATACATCCTAGTGACGGAGCACCTGCTCTCATCAATTCGCCATAACCCCAATATTAGGTGGATTGAGGTGGGAGGCACCGAGTACAAGTGCTCTCTATTTGCTGATGATGTCCTAGTATATATCACTCAATCACATATATCCATCCATGCTGTTATGGCTGAAATAGATCACTTTGTTACATGGTAAAATTTTAAAATCAATGCAGCGAAGTCTGAGGCCCTCGATGTCTCCCTCCCCAAATCCATATAGGATTCCATCCAGTCCAACTTTCCCTTTGCCTGGCCCTCACAGGGTATCAAATACTTAGGAATTCCTATTCATAGAGACCTCTCCCATCTATGTTATCTTAATTTTGGGCCCTTTATTGAACAATTCCATACAGACCACGGTTGGCAAGTTAGAACTGTAAGATTCACTACGTGAACCGCTGGTGTTTTGTGGAAAAGCACATGTACACCGCGTTCCAAATTATTATGCAAAAAGTGTTTAGGAGTGATAAGGGAAGAATTTGTTTGTTTGTCAGTTAAACTCATTGATGGTGATGTGTGTCAGGGCTCTTTATATCACTGTAAGCAATTGCAGACACCTGTGCTAATTAGTTTGGCAGGTGTGTCCAATGAAAGGCAAGACTACTTAAGAAGGCTCTCTCACATTATTAAGCAGCCTACATTTTCTGCCAAAATGGGAAAGAAAAAGGATGTGTCGGCTGCTGAGAAGCAACAAATTGTGGAGTGTTTAGGTCAAGGCATGACTACAATCAACATTGTGCGATGATCAGGATGAAGTGTCTTGGCAATCAAGAAGTATGTAGCTGATTCACAGTACACACGTGTGCGTGCTGATAAGGGCAAATTGAGGACTCTTTCCTACAGGCAATTACGTCAGGTTGAAAGAGCAGCGGCAAAAAAGCCTTGTCATAGCAGCAGACAAGTTTTTGAAGCTGCTTGTGCCTCCAACGTCCCCCGAACAACAAGATGCAGGGTCCTTCAGAGGTTTGCAGCTGTGCATACGCCATCCTGTCGACCTCCTCTATCCACTTCACACAAGCAGAAACGGCTCCAGTGGGCCAAACATTACATGAAGACTGATTTCAAAACTGTTTTGTTCACGGATGAGTGCCGTGCAGCGCTCGATGGTCCAGATGGATGGAGTGGAGGATGGCTGGTTGATGGACACCCCACGCAAACACGGCTACAGCGCCAACAAGGAGGAGGTGGAGTAATGTTTTGGGCTGGAATCATGGGGAGAGAGATTGTCGGCCCCTTTAGGATCCCTGAAGGCGCTAAAGATGAACTCCATAATGTATGTGGATTTTCTCAAACAGCACTTCCTGCCATGGTTCAAGAAGAAGAACCGTGTATTTCACAGCAAGATCATTTTTCTGCATGATAATGCACCATCTCATGCTGCACATAAAACATCTGCATCTCTGGCTGATATGGGCATAAAAGGGGACAAACTTATGGTGTGACTCCCATGCTCCCCTGACCTCTACCCCATTCAGAACCTTTGGAGCATCATTAAAAGGAGTGTCTATGATGGCGGGAGGCAGTTCACATCTAAGCAACAGCTCTGGGAGGGTATTCTGTCCTCATGCAAAACAATTGAAGCAGAAACCATCCAAAACCTGACAAATTCAATGGACGAGAGAGTTCAGAAGCTCCTTTCGAACAAGGGGTCCTATGTGAAAATGTAACATCACCTGGAATAAAGTTTTGAGTTGAAAACTGTTTGATTTCAGTTTCTAACAACCTGCTAATGCTTATAATTTCAAAAATGACCATTTTTTTGGTCTTTATTAAAATGAAAAGGTTGATCGAAAAGTTTGGGGGATCTAAGAGTGTGGCAACCCAGTAGTCATGATTACTTCGAATTCTGACAATATGAGGGTCATGCTGCAGGTAGTGCAGCAAGAAGGCACTTATGTGTCTTGCGCATCTCGGAGCCCCAAAATTATTTTCCGGGCTAGATGCAGCTAAAAATTATTTTTAATTTTAAATCTGGTGGAGCTTATTATAGATGGCCTAATAGGATCAGTGCTGCACACTGCTACAAAGCCCAAATTATTTTCCAGTCAAGATACAGATAAACATGATTAGTAATTTGAAAGCTTAAAACGTTTGGTAGGGTCATTTTAACCAATCATCAAGCTTTTACTCTCCCCAGGATGACACAGGGGTAGAAAAGTCGTTTCGGATCCATGATTTGTTCATCTTTATGAACGTGAGTCTGTCTACATTATCAGTGGAGAGCCGCGTGCGCTTATCTGTCAGCACACCACCAGCAGCGCTGAACACACGTTCAGACAGAACGCTGGCTGCGGGGCATGACAAGATCTCCAAGGCGTAAGTGGCTAGCTCCGGCCATTTATCCAGATTGGAAGCCCAAAAAGAGCAAGGGTCCAGTGACACAGTCGTGGCTTCAATGTTTACTTGGAGATACTCCTGTACCATCGTCTCTAGGCGTTGACTATGTGTCAGACTTCTTGTCTCCTGTGGCCTTGCAAAGGATGGGCTAAAAAAGTGGTGAAATGATTCCGCAAAATTGATGTTACCAGCAGATACTGTGGTTCTGTTACGGTTTGAGTGCTGAACACTTGACGGTCCCATGGTTGGCAAGTTGGAACTGTGAGATTCACTACGTGCACCACTGGTATTTTGTGGAAAAGCACATGTAAGATTCTGCAATAGTCTCTGCTGATACTCCTGCATGCGTGCATCCCTTTCTATGGCAGGAATAATTTCTGCAAATTTACTTTTGTACCGGGGATCTAACAGTGTGGCAACCCAGTAGTCAGGATTATTTCTAATTCTCACAATTCGAGGGTCATGTTGCAGGTAGTGCAGCAAGAAGGCACTCATGTGTGTTGCGCATCCAGGAGCACCAAGTCCCTGTTGTGTTGGTGGCGAGGTAACAATCATGCTTCCTTCCTCTGTCCTCTCCCCCCAACCTCGCACAACAGAAATGTGATCAAGGTCTCCCTCATCTGATGAGTCTTCCATCAGTTCATCCTCCACTTCTTCCTGGGCTCCTGCACCTTCCTCACTAGTTTGGCTGCTACCATGCGCCCTGGTAAAACCATCTCCCCCACCCTCACATGCCTGCCGCCTTGGTGCTGCCGACCTCCTGGACCTTGCAGATGTTAGCCCTTCCGCATACAACTCCTCCTCCTCTACTTCCTCCACCTCCTCTTGTGCCACCACCTGACTCCGAATTCTGTTTAACATGTGCTCCAGCATGTAAATCACCGGAATAGTCATGCTGATAATGGCATCGTCAGCACTAAACATCTTCGTCGCCATTTCAAAACTGTGCAGAAGGGTGCATAGGTCCCTGATCTGAGACCACTCCTCCAGCGTGATTTGTCCCACCTCTGAATCTCGTTGGCCCAGGCTATACGTCAGAACGTATTGCACCAGGGCTTGTCGGTGCTGCCACAGTCGCTGCAACATGTGCAGAGTTGAATTCCACCAGGTAGGCACATCGCATTTTAGCCGGTGAAGTGGCAGGCCCAACGACTTCTGTAGAGATGTAAGTCGCTGAGCTGCGGGATGCGAACGGCGAAAGTGAGCACACAGCGACCGTGCCCTCTGCAGAAGGCCATCTAGTCTGGGATAGTGGGCTAAAAATTGCTGGACAACCAGGTTCAACACGTGAGCCATGCAAGGCACGTGTGTGACATTGCCCCGGCGAAGGGCCGCACCCAGATTTGCAGCATTGTCGCACACGGCCTTCCCTGGTTTCAGGTCCAGTGGAGACAACCATTCATGAAATTGGTTCTCCAGAGCTGACCACAACTCCTCAGCTGTGTGACTCACATTTCCCAGACATTTCAATGTAAAAACCGCCTGATGACGTTGAGCCCTACTGCCAGCATAGTAAGGAGGTGTGCAGGATCCCTTCTACGCAGTTAGAAAGCTTGTGGCATGACCAGACAGGCTTTGGGTGCAGGTGGAAGACCGAGAGGAGGTTGAGGAGGCAGAAGCAGTGGAGGAACTTTGACATAAAGAGGATTGACGCACAACTCGTGGGGACGGCAAGACTTGGACAGCAGCCCCTTGTCCTGCTGTCACCATAGTTACCCAGTGCCCAGTCAGCGACATGTAACGCCCCTGTCCATGCCTACTCGTCCAAGTGTCTGTGGTGAAATGCACCCTGTCACACACAGAGTTTCTCAAAGAAGCGGTGATGTTGTGTGCGACATGCTGGTGGAGCGCAGGCACACCTTTCTTTGAGAAGTAGTGCCGACTGGGCATCTGGTACTGGGGCACTGCGACGGACATAAGGTCTCGAAAATCCTCTGTGTCCACCAGGCGGAAAGGCAGCATTTCTGTAGCCAAGAGCTTGCAGATGGTGAAATTCAACCTCTTAGCTTTCTCATGGCTAGGAGGAAATGGTCTTTTACTTGTCCACATCTGAGGGACCGAGGGCTGGCTATTGTGCTTAGACGGGGTTGATAAGGGTGTCCCCGGCAAACTGCCGGTCTGTGAGGAAGATGCAGGCAGACATGTTAGGTTGCCTTCATCCAAAGGTGGTGCTATCGATGGCGGACAGCGCTCAACACCAGCTGGTGTTACCACCTCCAAAGAAAATGATGACCTGCCAATCACGCTGGCTGTTGCGGGTAAAGAGGTGGCAGGTCTGCGCCCCAAAACAGGTGTGACTGCTGTCCCTCCAGTCACAGAGGATGAAGAGGCCGCGGATGCACAAGATATGGCAGACGGTGGTTGGCCCGGCCGGCTAGGCCGCATTGTAGCACCCTGAGCTTCCCACTGCAACTTATGCTTCATGTCCATGTGCCGGTTCATGCATGAAGTACTCAAACTATGTATTTTTTGGCCTCTACTTAGCTTTTGCTGACAAATGTTACAGATAACACGAGTTGGGTCATCTTTATCGATCTGAAAAAATGCCCAGGCTATGCAAGGCTTAGCACCCATGCGACCTGAAAAGCCACCACGACTTGTGGTGAGAGGCAGAGTTGTGTTTGAGGATGCAGTTGTTGACGTGCTTCCAGTACTACGTCTCTGTCCAGGAAGGCGCAACCTGACCTTGTCGTCACTAGCATCTTCCTCCACCTCCTCTGCTGACCTCATCTCTTGGCTGACTGTGGGTTGACAGTAAGTGGGATCTCCGACCTCATCATCATCACCCTGTGCGTTATCACACCCGTCGTCCTCAGAGCCAACCTGTTCCTGCCCTGACAAAAAACTAAAGTTGTCGCTCCAATCAGGTATTTGAGTCTTATCATCGTCTTCCTCATTGTCTCCACCAACAGGAGTTACAGTTTGGGAATGAGGGTCTACATTATGGTCAGAACCTTCTGCGTCTGGTCCTGGATCCGACTCATAAAGATTCTGGGCATCAGTGCAGATCATTTCCTCGTCTGGATTCACAGAAGCACTGGAGTCGACCTCTGATTCCCAGGCTATAGTATGAGTAAACAGCTCTCCAGACTCAACCATCTGTTCTACCTCATACTCAGATGGACAGCTGGAGATTTGGGAGCTGTGAGGAAGCAAATGCGATTTGGGTGACACCTTTGAGGACTGGAGTATTTGTGATGTTGAAGTTGATGTGGAGGAGAGCCCACTTAAAGGAGCACTTGATATCCATTGAAGCACCTGCTGTTTTTGTGCCTCATCTGGAATTTGTAGCGATTGGCGTGGCCGTAAGAAAGGGATCTTATCACATTGTCCTCTAAAAGAAGTAGACATTTTAGTTTGGCTGGAAGATGGTCTTTCTTCTGCAGATGTTACTGTTGCTTTAACACCTACCCCACGGACACAACCTTTTTTCCCCTTCCCAACACACCTATTCCCCTTTCCACCAGCAGCAGGCCTTTTTCCACTCATTTTGGTGGTTAACTAATTCACAACTCTGGAGTTGTTTGCACAAAAAAACAATGGATGGTAACCGAGCAGAGCTGAGTGGCCAAACTGTGGTTTTAGGCCAAAATTATTGGCTGGGTTAGATGCAGAAAAAAATTATTTTGAATTTGCAACCTGATGGAGGTCAGTATAGATGGACTAATAGAGAAAGTCCGACACACTACTAGAAGGCCAAATATTTTTTCAGAGGTAGATGCAGAACAAAATATATTCAGTTTGCAACCTGATGGAGGTCAGTATGGATGGACTAATATAACAAGTCCCGCACACAGCTAGAAGCCCAAATATTTTTTCAGAGGTACTGTAGATGCAGATAAAAATTATTTTTAATTTGCAACCTGATGGAGGTCAGTATATATGGACTAATAGAGAAAGTCCGACACACTACTAGAAGGCCAAATATTTTTTCAGAGGTAGATGCAGAAAAAAATATATTCAGTTTGCAACCTGATGGAGGTCAGTATAGATGGACTAATACAACAAGTCCCACACACAGCTAGAAGCCCAAATATTTTTTCAGAGGTACTGTAGATGCAGATAAAAATTAGTTTTAATTTGCAACCTGATGGAGGTCAGTATAGATGGACTAATAGATAAAGTCCGACACACTACTAGAAGGCCAAATATTTTTTCAGAGCTAGATGCAGAAAAAAATTATATCCAGTTTGCAACCTGTTGGAGGTCAGTATAGATGGATTAATAGAACAAGACCCACACACAGCTAGAAGCCCAATATTTTTTCAGAGGTAGATGCAGAAAAAAATATATTCAGTTTGCAACCTGATGGAGGTCAGTATAGATGGACTAATAGAACAAGTCCCACACACTGCTAGAAGCCCAAATATTTTTTCAGAGGTACTGTAGATGCAGATAAAAATTATTTTTAATTTGCAACCTGATGGAGGTCAGTATAGATGGACTAATAGAGAAAGTCCGACACACTACTAGAAGGCCAAATATTTTTTCAGAGCTAGATGCAGAAAAAAATTATATTCAGTTTGCAACCTGATGGAGGTCAGTATAGATGGACTAATAGAGAAAGTCCGACACACTACTAGAAGGCCAAATATTTTTTCAGAGCTAGATGCAGAAAAAAATTATATTCAGTTTGCAACCTGATGGAGGTCAGTACAGATGGACTAATAGAGAAAGTCCGACACACTACTAGAAGGCCAAATATTTTTTCAGAGGTAGATGCAGAAAAAAATATATTCAGTTTGCAACCTGATGGAGGTCAGTATAGATGGATTAATAGTACAAGACCCACACACAGCTAGAAGCCCAATATTTTTTCAGAGGTAGATGCAGAAAAAACTATATTCAGTTTGCAACCTGATGGAGGTCAGTATAGATGGACTAATAGAACAAGTCCCACACACTGCTAGAAGCCCAAATATTTTTTCAGAGGTACTGTAGATGCAGATAAAAATTAGTTTTAATTTGCAACCTGATGGAGGTCAGTATAGATGGACTAATAGAGAAAGTCCGACACACTACTAGAAGGCCAAATATTTTTTCAGAGGTAGATGCAGAAAAAAATATATTCAGTTTGCAACCTGATGGAGGTCAGTATAGATGGATTAATAGAACAAGACCCACACACAGCTAGAAGCCCAATATTTTTTCAGAGGTAGATGCAGAAAAAAATATATTCAGTTTGCAACCTGATGGAGGTCAGTATAGATGGACTAATAGAACAAGTCCCACACACTGCTAGAAGCCCAAATATTTTTTCAGAGGTACTGTAGATGCAGATAAAAATTAGTTTTAATTTGCAACCTGATGGAGGTCAGTATAGATGGACTAATAGAGAAAGCCCGACACACTACTAGAAGGCCAAATATTTTTTCAGAGGTAGATGCAGAAAAAAATATATTCAGTTTGCAACCTGATGGAGGTCAGTATAGATGGATTAATAGAACAAGACCCACACACAGCTAGAAGCCCAATATTTTTTCAGAGGTAGATGCAGAAAAAAATATATTCAGTTTGCAACCTGATGGAGGTCAGTATAGATGGACTAATAGAACAAGTCCCACACACTGCTAGAAGCCCAAATATTTTTTCAGAGGTACTGTAGATGCAGATAAAAATTAGTTTTAATTTGCAACCTGATGGAGGTCAGTATAGATGGACTAATAGAGAAAGTCCGACACACTACTAGAAGGCCAAATATTTTTTCAGAGGTAGATGCAGAAAAAAATATATTCAGTTTGCAACCTGATGGAGGTCAGTATAGATGGATTAATAGAACAAGACCCACACACAGCTAGAAGCCCAATATTTTTTCAGAGGTAGATGCAGAAAAAAATATATTCAGTTTGCAACCTGATGGAGGTCAGTATAGATGGACTAATAGAACAAGTCCCACACACTGCTAGAAGCCCAAATATTTTTTCAGAGGTACTGTAGATGCAGATAAAAATTAGTTTTAATTTGCAACCTGATGGAGGTCAGTATAGATGGACTAATAGAGAAAGTCCGACACACTACTAGAAGGCCAAATATTTTTTCAGAGGTAGATGCAGAAAAAAATATATTCAGTTTGCAACCTGATGGAGGTCAGTATAGATGGATTAATAGAACAAGACCCACACACAGCTAGAAGCCCAATATTTTTTCAGAGGTAGATGCAGAAAAAAATATATTCAGTTTGCAACCTGATGGAGGTCAGTATAGATGGACTAATAGAACAAGTCCCACACACTGCTAGAAGCCCAAATATTTTTTCAGAGGTACTGTAGATGCAGATAAAAATTAGTTTTAATTTGCAACCTGATGGAGGTCAGTATAGATGGACTAATAGAATGATGCTATGCCCAAAAGATTTTACTTCACTAGGTGCAGTAAAAAAATTGGTATTCTATACACAGGTGGTATATCTTGCAACACAGATAGGCTACTCCACTGACTAACACACTCTGCAATAGGCCAAAAAGGATTAGCTTTGCTAGATTCAGCCAAATGCTGTGAAAAAAACTTGCACAGCACTGGCACATACCTGCCTGGCAAAAACTGATAGGAACTCATGTAACCTAGTCCTGAAAAGGACTGCAATTACAATTAGTCTTTACTCCCACAACCGATCTATTTAAGAGCACAGACCTCCCTGATAAAAGTCGTAGGAAATGCTGTAACCTAGTCCTTAAAAGGACTGCAATCACAACTATTCCCTACTCCCAAGCTATCTGTATATTTGTGCGAAAATTGGCTTGAAATTAACAAGGTATAGCGCACACAGCAACAGCGGTGCCGTCTAACACGCAGCTGCAGCAGTGAGAAAATGGTGGCGACGGGGAAAATGGCTTGGTCTTATAGGGCAAGGACATGTGACATACACTGCCAATGACACATGCCCTTGCTTGTGTGAAAAAAAGCACTTCGCTCCGTGTGTGCGCTGCTGATAGGCTGACAGATTGCACCTCCCCACTGTAAATGCGGGAAAGAGAAAAAAAAATGGAGATCTTCATTGTTCCTGCAGAGATCCATCCCCTGCCCCTCCCCCCACCCCGCTGTACACTCAAACTGCGTATTAACATTAATTTTCATCATTACTGAGAAAAAATCCAGTTATGATTTTGGTGCACGAACAGTTATCGAACATAACCTCGAACAGCCGAATTTTTCTCAAATTGTTCGTGTTCGCCGAACGGCTCGAACACCGCCCAAAACAGCTCGAATTTGAGATTGGCGAACAGTTCGAGTAGAACAACGCTCATCTCTACTCTTTAGACAATAACATGTTTAATCCTGGTGTGGGATCCACATTTTTAACAACAGGTTCCCTATTTATGTCAAGATACCATACCCATTTTAAAGCATCACCCATTTTTAAACCATGCCCATTTTCACACACTTTACTAAACCACAAAATACAAGTAATAGGAGCTAAAAGTAAAAGCACTTTCCCCTTTTTATCCTGCATGTACCTTCATGTACAGTCTCATTTCCTCCTGTCCAGTGCACGTTGTTCCAGTCACTGTCAGTCACTCCTTACTATGGTGAAAGGTATTAAAGGATTTTCTACAACTTTTTCAAATTAGTACTAAAGGAATCTACTAGTGATGAGAGAGCACTAAAATGCTCAAGTGCTTGTTACCCAAGTTGAGCAAATCGCAATACTTGGGTGCTCAACCCGAGTAACGAGTATAATGGAAGTCAAAGGGAAACTTGAGCAATTTTCCGACACTCCCTACCCCCCAGAGTTCTGGAGGGGTCTAAAAATTTCTCAAATCAATGGAAACGGCGCTGAAATGGCATGGGAACTGCATGGAGAAAACCCAAGGAACCATCTCTGAATCCCAGGTCACTGCTGGGAACAATGTTGTCAGACTATTAAGCCACTTTTACGGACTGACCATAAGACATGCAAAACCAAAGATAAAATGGATTTTACTGGAAAGAATGTTAAGAAATATCTTTCAAGGATAATGAATTGTATATAAGGCAAAATAAATAAGAGAAAAGAAATGTTCCTTCACACCTTGGGCTATGTTCACACATAGTGTTTTTGCTGCGTATTTGCACGTTCACAATGCTTTCAATGGTGAAAAAACATTCCCCAGTAAATGTAATTTTGACATTTTAATACCTTATCTGATTATGTGGTGTATGAGACATGATCAGACACATCCTGTTTCATTTATGAAGGATGGACTCTGAACGTCATAAAGCCTATTTTATCAGGGTCATCAGGCAGACCTCATTAGAAGGCCAGGAACTGGCCCTGACTCAACAGTTTTAAAGGGCCAGCAGCCTGCCCTCACTAAGCATTTTTGGAGGGCCAGCAGCCAACTATGCTTTGCATAGCCATATATTGCTACTGCAATATAATTTATCCATCTGAAATGGTCAAATTTTCTTTTTTATATTAATAGTATTACTACTGTAAAGTTTGAAAATTGGAGTGCCAGCAGGTAGCCCTAACAATTTATAGTGTGCCATCAAGCAGCCCCTACTATTTTTAGATGGCCAGCAGGCATCTTGTGGACAGTTGAGACCAAGATAGAGCTTTTTGTTAAAGCACATCATTCAACTATTTATTGTAAAAAGAATGAGGCCTACAAATAAAAGAACACAGTACTTACAGTCAAATATGGTGGAGGTTCAAAGATATTTAAGGGTTGTTTTTCTGCCTCTTGCACATGGTGCCATGACTGAGCACAAGGCATCATGAAATGTGAAGATTCCCAAAGGATTTTTGGTCTCAATATTGTGCCCAGTGTCAGAAAGCTAGGTTTGCATCCTAGGTCATGAGTCTTCCAGCAGGACAATGACCACAAACATACTTCAAGAAACACCCAGAAATGGATGGAAAGAAAGCACTGGAGAGTTCTGAAGTGGTAATTCCAGCTCCAATAGTGTAAAATCTCCCACCATTACACAGATGCTACAGAGAAACTGCAAATAGACACATTAAATCATTTAATTTTGCCTGCTTTGATGAATTTCTGAGTACAGATCACCGTAAAAATCACAAATCTGTCAATGAGAGGAAGGGTCTGAGAAAGATTTCCAAGACCTTTCATAGGGTTCCACTGCCTCTGCTGCATCTTATGTGTGTCTCCCTCGTGTATACTCTTTGGTTGTCCAAGGAACTGTGACCTCTGCCACCAGCATTGTCAGATTTGAATTTTTTTAATAAATCTTCAACTAGGGCCTTCTGATACTGCAACATTTTAGTAGACCTCTCCACCATGGGAAGGAGAGATGGAAAGTTCTCCTTGTAGCATGGGTCAAGAAGAGTGACCAACCAGTAATTGGTGTTGGCCAAAAAAATGCATACAGCGCGAGGGTCATGGAAAAGGCAACAGAACATAAACTCAGCCATGTGTGCTAGACTGCCAACAGCCAAGACTCCTATGTCCCCACTAAGAGGATGACTGTCGATCTCCTCCTTCTCATCCTCTTCCTCATCCTCCCTCTCCTCCTAGTCTTCAGGCCATCCATGCCGAACAGACGGGATGAAGGTGGTGTGGGTAGTACAGTCTATAGTGCAGGCAACCAGCTCCTGTTCCTCTTCCTCCTCCTCTTCTTCCTCATTATCACCCAATCCGAGTTGAGAAGATGAGATTAGGCAGGGCTGTGTAGCATCAACCTATATGTTTTCTTGCTCCATTTCAACTTGCTTCGCCTGAAAAACCTCCTCTTTAATTGTGAGCAGCGAGCATTTCAATAGACAGAGAAGTGAGATGGTTATGCTGATTATGGCATCATCACCGCTCACCATCTTGGTCGAGTCCTCAAAGTTTTGGAGAACAGCACAGATGTCAGATATCCATGCCCACTCATCAGCTCTTATGTGTGGAAGCTGATCAGAATACTAACGGGCATGTTAGAGCTGGTATTCAATTACTGCCCTCTGCTACTCACAAAGACTTGCCAACATATGTAACGTTGAGCTCCAGCGAGTGGTGACATCGCACACCAGTACAAGAGCTGAAAGTTGCAAATGCAGCTGCAGCACTGTCAGGATGGCAGAAGCTGTAATTGACATGCAGAAATGGGTACACACATGGCGTACTTTCACAAGTAGCTCAGGCAGATCTCGTTAGGTTTTGAGAAACCGCTAAACCACTTAATTGAGCACATGAGCCAGGCATATTATGTGTGTGAGGTTAACAAGCTTCTGAGCCACCATCAGGTTATGGCCATAGTCTGGCTGTAGGTTCAGGGTCAAGAGCCACAGATCAGTCTGGTCTGTTAAACCTTTCAACAATTCTGCAACGGTGAGCCACCTAAGCAGATTAGCTTCAGCCAAGCCTGTTGCCGCTTGGCCAAGGCAGTGCTGGAGTGCTTCCAGCTTGCGACTGTTGTTGTTTCAGAGATGGTGGCTGAGGAGGAGGAGGAAGTACAGGAACTGCTGTAGAAGGTGGGGGCAATCCTTATTGAACCAGGTCCCACAATCATCGGTGTCAGTTCCAGGGTTCAACTGGGTCCCGGCTTCCACAATGTTCACCTAGGGTACTGTCAGGGAAGTGTAGCGTCCCTGGCCACAAGCACTTGTCCACGGGTCTATGGTTAAGTGGACCTTCCCAATAACTGTGTTGGTTAGGGCATGGCTGATGTTATGGGACACGTGCTTGTTTAATGCAGGGACAGTACACCGGGAGAAATAGTGGTGGCTGGGGACTGAGTACCAAGGGACGGCCTCCGCCATGAGGTTACTAAAAGCTTCAGTCTCTACAAGCTTAAACGGCAATATTTCCAATGCAAAGAGTCTGGAAATGTGGCTGTTTAGTATTGTGGCCGGTAGGTGGCTGCGTACAAACGCTTGTGTTCCATGGACTGTGGTAGGGATAGCTGAAGGCTGCTCTGGGATAAGGACATGGACATGGTTACTGAAGGTGGTTGCAAGTGTGCAAAGTCAGGTGCAGGGATGGAGGCATCTTTGCCTGCGTCATGGACAGGGATTGGCATGCACGTAGAATAGGGGAAGAGGCAGTAGTGTAATCAGTAGACACTGTTTCTGGACCCTGGCATTTGGCCCAACTAGTCGGGTGCTTTGCTGTCATATGCCTGAGCATGCCGGTGGTGGTGAGACTGGTGGTTGTGCTGCCCCTGCTGATGCTGGCATGGCAAATTTTGCAAATGGTCTTTTTGGGTTAACTCGACAGTCTTTGAAAAAAAGCTAGACTCGGGAAGACCTAACCCTTGGACCGGCAACTTCCTTTTGTTGATGTTCTGGGGAACAGTTGCCCACCTTATGTCTCTGGCCATCCCACTGCCTCTTCCTGCCTGTTGTAGTGCTACAGATCCCACTCCCTCTGCGCCGCTGTCCTCGCTCTGCATGTCAACTTCCTAGGTTGGGTCAGTGACTTCATCGTCCACCACCACATATTCCACTTCCGTACCCTGGTCCTCCTCTTGACTTGCTGGCAATGGTGTCTCGTCATCATTCACCTCTTGTGACAGTAATTGCACTTACCCACCTTTCGCCTTCTTTTGACCGTGGCTGCTCAAATATTTGAGCATCGCTACATGCTATCTCCTCGTGTCCTGCTTGAAGCGGGCAGTGCGAGAGGTCAGAATTAGTGATGAGCAAGCACTAAAATGCTCGGGTGCTCGAAGCTTGGGTCGAACACATTGGAATACTCAGGTTCTCGTCCCAAGCAATGAGCCCAATGTAAATCTATGGGAAACTTGAGCATTTTTCTGGCGGTCCCCCCCAGCGGTTTGCAGAAGGTCAAAAATAGCCCAAATCGATGGGAACAGTGCTCAATTAAACGTCAGGCAGGCAGAATATATAGGCAGACAGGAAGGCAGGGTATATAGGAGGATGCATGAAAAACATAGCAGGGCACTTGGAACACACTAGTGCCCTCCGATTTTCAAGCACCCTACTCTTTAAAAAAGCCGGCCGGCAATTCATCAGCAGCATACACCAGTACCCGACAATTTAGAACAGAAAGAATAGAGCATCACACATAGATTAGATAGATAGAAACATGTCAGTCACATATATAAAAAGTATAGTGACAGTGTTGGTTACTGTACTTGTCATTTAGTGTAAAAGGATTTATTAAAAAAAATTAATAGTGTTTTCATGCACCCGTCTCTTTAAAAAAGCTGGCCGGCAATTCAGCATCGGTACCCGACAATTTAGAACAGAAAGAATAGACCATCACACATAGATTAGATAGATAGAAATATGTCAGTCACATATATAAAAAGTATAGTGACAGTGTTGGTTACTGTACTTGTCATTTAGTGTAAAAGGATTTATTAAAAAAAATTAATAGTGTTTTCATGCACCCGTCTCTTTAAAAAAGCTGGCCGGCAATTCAGCATCGGTACCCGACAATTTAGAACAGAAAGAATAGACCATCACACATAGATTAGATAGATAGAAATATGTCAGTCACATATATAATAAGTACAGTGATAGTGTTGATTACTGTACTTGTCATTTAGCATTAAAAATAAAGGATTTATTTAAAAAAAAATGTGCGTGGGGTTCCCCGTAATTTTAGTCTCTAGCGGAGTTTAAGCAGATGGCTGGGGAAGATGTTTGAAGCCTGGGAAGGGGGTAATACCCACAGAGCTTCCCAGACTACTAATATAAGCCCCCAGCTGAATACCTAGCCTTTACTAGCTATTAAAATGGGGGACCCCAAAAAAAATGACGTGGCGTCCCCCGTATTTTAATAGCTAGCAAAGGCTAGGCAGACAGCTGGGGGCTGATATTAATAGCCCAGGAAGGGTGCCATGAATATTGGCCCCCTCCCAGGCTAGAAACCCCAGCCGTCAGCTGGCCCAGAAATGGCGCATCCATACGATGCGCCAATTCTGCCTGCGCTCTGCAGTTGCCCTGAAGGATGACAAGCTGGATGGTAGCGCTCTGCTGCGATCCAGAATTTCAGAGACACTGCAGGTAGCGCTTCAGAGACACTGCACAGCCCAAGCATGCCTGCGCTCTGCAGTGTCTATGAAGGATGACAAGCTGGATGGCATTGAGATGACAGGCTGGATTGCAAGCTAGATGGTAGCGCTCTGCTGCAATCCAGCACTTCAGAGACACTGCAGGTAGCGTTTCAGAGACACTGCAGAGCGCAAGCATGCTTGCACTCTGCAGTGTCTCTGAAGGATGACAAGCTGGAAGGCAGCGGTCAGCTGCGATCCAGCCTGTCATCTCAATGCCATCCCAGCGTGGGAGAATTCTCCTGCTCAAGCGCTGAGCATAGGAGAATTCTCCCACGCTGTCAGTGACGTGCATGAGGTGAGCTGAGTTCATTGGACATGAACTCAGCTCATCTGCATGCCGTCACAGCAAGACACTGAGGAGCGCAACATGCCTGTGCTTCTCCGGGTCTGTGGCATGGCAAGCTGGATGGCAGCTTTCAGCTGCCATCCAGCCTGTCATGTCAATGTAGCAGAGCTGAAGCCGTCCTGGGAACCATGGAAAGGTAAGGATGTGGTTGCTTTATTATTTTACTTTTATTGCAGAAGACATTGGCTTTAGCTGGAATGGGTGTGACGGTAAGTATGGTTTAATTTAGAGCATTACAGGAATGTGTGTTTATTTCAATTAAAGGACTTTATTCTGGGTGTTGTGTTTTTTTTAAATACTTTACTAGAAATTCATGGCGGTCATGTCTAATATTGGCGTGACCCCATGAATTTCAGGCTTAGGGCCAGCTGATAATACCAAGCTGGCCCTAACCCCTTTATTACCCAGTGAGCCCCCGCACCAGGGCCCTGGATGAGTTGGGTACAGCGCCAGAAGATGGCGCTTCTATGAATGCGCCATCTTCTGGGGTGGCTGCGGACTGCAATTTGCAGCGGGGGGGGGGCAGAAAGCTTGGGCCTGGGCCTGGCTGGACACAAAAATAGGGCGAAGCCCCACGTCAATTTTTTTAAAAATATTTCATGAAATTCATGAAATAATTAAAAAAGGGCTTCCCTGTATTTTTGTTTCCAGCCAGGTACAACTAGGCATCTGGGGGTTGGGGGCAGCCCATTTCTGCCTGCTGTACCTGGCTGGATACAAAAATATGGTGAAGGCACGTCAAATTTTTGGTGAAAAATTCATTAAAAATGTAAAAAAAAAACACACATTTAGGGATTGCTTCTTTATTAACCTCTCCACTTGAGGGGCTAATAAAGATGCAATCCCTAAATTATTATTTTTTATTTTTATTTTTTAATTAATTTTTCCCCAAAATTTTGACGTCGGCTTCGCCATATTTTTGTATGCCAGCCAGGTACAGCATCCATGAACGTGCTGTCCCCAACCACAAGCTGCCTATTTGTACCTGGCCGAACACAACAATATAGGGAAGCCCTTTATTATTTCATGAATTTCATGAAATAATTTAAAAAAAAATACGTGGGGCTTCACCTAATTTTTGTGTCCAGCCAGGTACAACTAGGCAGCTGGGGGCTGGAATCCACAGCGCATTGAGGCCCAAGCTTTCTAGGCTCCCCCACTGCACATTGCAGTCCGCAGAGACCCCAGAAAATGGCGCGTTCATAGAAGCGCCATCTTCTGGCGCTGTACCCAACTCATCCAGGGCCCTGGTGCGGTGGCTCACTGGGTAATAAAGGGGTTAGGGCCTGCTTGGCATTATCAGCTGGCCCTAAGCCCGAAATTCATGGGGTCACGCCAATATTAGACATGACCGCAATGAATTTCTAGTAAAGTATTTAAAAAAAACACAACACCCAAAATAAAGTCCTTTAATTGAAATAAACACACAATTCTTTATTGTTCTAAATTAAACCATACGTACCATCACGCCCATTCCAGCTGAAGCCAGCGATCTACTGCAATAAAAGAAAAATGATAAACCCACCTCATCCTTAACATACCATGGTTCCCAGGACAGCTTCTGCTCTGCTACATTGACACGACAGGCTGGATCGCAGCAGAAAGCTGCCATCCAGCTTGCCATGCCGCAGACACTGTGAAGTGCAGTCATGCTTGTGCTACTCAGTGTCTCGCTGTGACGGCATCCAGATGAGCCGAGTTCATGTCCAATGAACTTAGCTCACCTCATGCACATCACTGACAGCGTGGGAGAATTCTCCTGCGCTCAGCACTTGAGCAGGAGAATTCTCCCACGCTGGGATGGCATTGAGATGACAGACTGGATCGCAGCTGAGCTCTGCCATCCAGCATGTCATCCTTCAGAGACACTGCAGAGCGCAAGCATGCCTGATGTTCAATGAACTCAGCTCACCTCCTGCACGTCACTGACAGCGTGGGAGAATTCTCCTGCGCTCACCGCATGCACAGGAGAATTCTCTCACGCTCACCGCATGCGCAGGAGAATTCTCCCACGCTGTCAGTGACGTGCATGAGGTGAGCTGAGTTCATTGGACATGAACTCGGCTCATCTGGATGCCGTCACAGCGAGACACTGAGGAGCGCAAGCATGCCTGCGCTTCTCAGTGTCTGCGGCATGGCAAGCTGTATAGCAGCGTTCTGCTGCGCTCCAGCCTGTCATGTGAATGTAGCAGAGTTGAAGCCGTCCTGGGAACCATGGAAAGGTAAGGATGAGGTTGGTTTATTATTTTACTTTTATTGCAGGAGATCGTTGGCTTATCTGGAATTGGTGATATGGTAAGTAGAGTTTAATTTAGAACATTAAAGAATTGTGTGTTTATTTCAATTAAAGGACTTTATTCTGGGTGTTTGTGTTTTTTTTAACTTTGACTATGGGGTTAGTAATGGGGGTGTCTTATAGACGCCTCTCCATTACTAACCTGGGCTTGATGTCAGCTGGCATTATAAGCTGACAACAACCCCAGCCCTATTACCCCACTGCCACCGCTACAGGGCAGTGGGAAGAGCGTGGCTAAGTGCCAGAATTGGCGCATCCTATAGATGCGCCATTTCTGGGGCAGCTGACGGCTGGTGTTTCTAGCCTGGGAGGGGGCCAATATTCATGGCACCCTTCCTGGGCTATTAATATCAGCCCCCAGTTGTCTGCCTAGCCTTTGCTAGCTATTAAAATAGGGGGGACCCCTCGTCATTTTTTGGGGGTGTCTCCCATTTTAATAGCTAGTAAAGGCTAGGTATTCAGCTGATATTAGTAGCCTGGGAAGCTCCGTGGGTATTACCCCCTTCCCAGGCTTCAAACATCTGCCCCAGCCGTCTGTTTAACCTCCGCTAGAGACTAAAATTCTGGGGAACCCCACGCCAATTTTTATTTTTTTTTCAAATCCTTTATTTTTAACACTAAATGAAAAGTACAATAATCAACACTATCACTGTACTTATTATATACTGTATGTGACTGACTTGTTTCTATCTATCTAATCTATGTGTGATGTTCTATTCTCTCTGTTCTAAATTGTCGGGTACCGATGCAGAATTGCCGGCCAGCTTTTTTAAAGAGACGGGTGCATGAAAACACTATTATTTTTTTTAATAAATCCTTTTACACTAAATGACAAGTACAGTAACCAACACTGTCACTGTACTTCTTATGTATGTGACTGACATGTTTCTATCTATCTAATCTATGTGTGATGCTCTATTCTTTCTGTTCTAAATTGTTGGGTGTATGCCGCCGATGAATTGCCGGCTTTTCATGTTTCACTGTGAGCACTGTTCCCATCGATTTGTCCGGTGTATGCCGCCGATGAATTGCCTTCTTTTCATGTTTCACTGTGAGCACTGTTCCCATCAATTTAGGCAATCACTGTAATGCCACAACCACCATGGCTGTGGCATTACAGTGAGTGGCAGACAATCCCTCCATGATTGGTGCTCTAAATAGCGCCAGACATGCAGGAAGGGGACCCGAGCTCCCGCCCGAGCATCTCGAAAGTACTCGGCGAGCTCAGAGCATCTCGAGTACTGAGATGCTCGGGCGAGTACTGAGCAGTGGCGAGCATGCTCGCTCATCACTAGTCAGAATCTTTAAATGGAAATGTGAAAAGCTCTTCGGAGTGTCCAAGTGTGTGATCACTTGTCTCCCAGCTTTCGGCATGGTGGGAAGAATGAGGATCAGGGTGAGGATTGTGTGGTCCAGAATCACATCTACTGAAACTTGACTGTGGAAGGCAGGGGGGTGCTGACAAACTGACAGGAATCATTATCTGCTATCCAACCAACAGCCTTTTCACACTGCTCTGGATTCAATAGTGGTGTTCCGCGGCCCCCTAGAAATTGAGACTGGAAGATAGTTCGACATGATGTGGGTGTTTGTTGTGCTCCCTCAGCAGGCACAGTTTCATCTTGCCCAAGGCCTCGGCCTCTGTGTGCACCATCAGCATCATGTCCAATTCCCCGTTCCTTACCCCCCGTCTTGCCCATTTAAAATTACTTATGATATTTCTCTGCTTCAAACAATTTTCAGGATTATTATCACAGTAAACTTGCCCATCTCAGATGGACTTTTTACACTGCAGCAGCAATATAGCAATACTTTTGGTTCCTGGCCAAGTCTGAATGTATGTTTTCAACGCACAACTGGGGCAGTTTTAATGGTGTATAATATTTCACTTCTTCAAACAAATTGCAGGATTATTATGGCAGTAAAATTTGCCCACCTCAGATGGACTTGTTAAACTGCAGTAGCAATATAGCGATGCTATTGGTTACTGGCCAAATCTGCATGTATGTTTTCAATGCACAACTGGTGCAGTTTAAATGGCATATAATATTTTGAGGCTGAAAAAACTTTGCCGTATTTGTATTGCAACAAATTTAACACACCCCAGATGGACTTTTCCACTTCTTGCACTATATAGCAATGCTATTCCAATCAACCAAGTCTGTCTGTATGCTTTTAATGCACAACTTGAGCAATATATATGGTGTATAATATCGCTTTTCACAACAATTTGCAGGATTACGAGCAAAAAGAATATTACTAGGCCTGAGAAGGGCTATTGACATAAGTTTCAGCAGCAGAAAGGACATGCAATGAACCCTACGTTGTTCTACATTATGCTTCTGATTCAATCTCTCCCAAATTACTGCTGACAACAGTATTAATATTGATTAGAATTAGCCCTAAGGACTGTTTTTGTAGTTGAAGGAAATATAAATGTGGTCGAATCCCTGCTAAAATTCCCTCTCTTGTTCAGCAGCATCTCTCCCTACTCTGCCTGTTTCCAGGGTAGACTGTGACGAGCTTTGGGTCCCGGGTCTTAGATAGACACGATGATGCTATGCGACCAGGCAATCACAGTAATGCCACTACCAACATGGCTAAGGCATTACAGTGACTGGAAGGAAATCCCTGCATGTTTATTGGCTTTCTAAAAAGCGTCAAACATGCAGATCAGCCAGTTTAACAAAAAAAGCAACATAATGTAGAGTAACCGGACCTTATTTTTGCTCCCCCCAGGGAAAACAATATCCTCAACAGTAAAATATATTACATCAGTAATAATGTACACTAATTTGCCCCTACAGTAAGTATGTCCCCCACTTGCCACCAAAAAGCAATATTCTATGTTGCTCACTCTCGTCCACTTACTGTAATTATGTCACCCATCCTGGCCCTTTCCTGTAGTTATGTCTCCTAACCTGGGCCTCTTCCTGTTATAATGTTCCTCATGCTGGGCGCTTTCCTTTAATTATGTCCCCCATCCTGGACCCCTTCTTGTAATAATGTCCCCCATTTTGGACCCCATATAATGTCCCATCCTGGGACTCATATAATGTCCCATCCAGGGCCCAAAATAATGTCCCAAACTGGGCCCTATAAAATGTTCCATCCTGGGCTTCATATGTCTCCCATTGATTCTGTAATTAATTAAAATAAAAAAAGATTCTTCTTACCTGCCCATGGTCCAGCAGCATTTTCTTCCTGCTTAATTTGTGGTGCAGATGTGCAGGTGCATGGCTTTGATGTCATACCCCGGCGACATGTGCATCGATATTATCTGCTGGGCCGCCGATTATTTTAACTATTACGGTACAGGAAGGGCTTCCTGCACCATAATTTTTCAACTGAATGTGCTTCTGATGACTCACATTCACTTGAAACTGGCGGGACAGCTCCTGGAACCCAAGGGCAAAATACCTGAAACAAAAACCTGAAGAGATGAACTGCATATAAGTTGGTGTGCATCCAGCGTGTAGGCACATGTTCACACTGGCCACTAAACAGACAAATCCCAAAATAAAAACAAAATAAACAAATACCCTGCAGTAAATAAATGAAGAACAGTACTGCATGAAAATAAAATAGGGTGCATAGTTAACATAATTTTGATCAAAAAAACATAAAAGCCATCCCACCACATCAAGGTGACCCTATTCGAGATCATACTAACCTCTAGTATTAAAACCTGTTTAGTGGTCAGTGTGAACATGCGTCTACAAGCTGCATGCACACCAACTTACATTTCAGCTCATCTCTTTAGATGATTCAGTTTTTTGCACTCTGTGCAAATAAGGATGTAACCTCCTTTATCTTTGAGCTGGACATTACATTCATGTAGTTTCTCATTGCTGGGTGTCCACTAGCTGGGTCTCAGTCCTTCTCAACTTTTATTCACATTTTACATCACTTGATAAATAGTAAGGTTTTCCTACTAGAAGTTAGAACTGTCCTAAATAGGGTGGTGGTGGGATGGCTTTTACATTTTTTTTTAACAAAATTATGTTAACTAAGTACCCTATATTATTTTATAATAATAATAATAATAAAATGTATTTTGTGTATTTGAAAAACAAAGCAAATTTAGCTTTTTTAAATAGGGATTTAAAATGTATGTTGTTGAAATATTACAAGGTTACAGCTTGTTTCATTTTTCCGTGTTAAAGAAATTAAAAACAATTTTTTATTCAGCTTCAAATTTTTAAACTTTTATAAAAAGGCACTCCTATAAACATTTCCACATAATCCTGTTCACAATGACATCTTACAGTTCTGTGTTTTATATATTGTGCTTTCAGAAATGACATTTTGTCTTTAAATGTGCTGAGGAGTGATTCACATAATGCAATTCACATATCAAAGAAAGAATATAATTATTTCCTACTGAATTGTATATTCTATTCTAACTTTGGTTTCTATGGTTTCTTAATTTTAAATTGAGGTGTAGGTAATGTACTAAATGATTGCAGAAGATAATATGCTCTAAAATTAAAAAAAAATGTTTAAATTTTACATTCTTTTGTATTTTTTAAATTTGGAATAAAGAATGAAATTGGATAATATTTTCTTATTTTAAAAGAGAACCTATTTATATTTTGTAATTTTTGCAACCTTCTACATCCATTAAAAACAATCTTTGAAAAGATTCACAAAAGGGGCTACAATGGTTCTAAGTGAGGTGCAGATGGAAGGATACTTTTGAAAATTGTTCATATGATTTAGAATCCTTTCTGTAACTACATCAAACTCTGATAAAGAAACCAAACTTTACTTCTTTACAAATTATTTAGGAGAAAATTTTTACATTTTGCATAGACATACAGTAAATGAGTAGTTAGATCCAGACACCATGTAGTGGCTGATTAGGCCAACTGTTGAGAAGTTTGGGGTAATTCATAGACAGACTTATTTTTTTAGTTGTTCACATCAGGTTTTATAGGGTAATTGAAACTTGACTCTAAACATTTCTCTGTTATTTGGATTGTCACATATCATGTAAGCTTTCAGTATTGTAGGTTTTCAAATGTAGGTGTTATCTGTCTGAAAAACTAGATTTCCATAAATGACGTGTCATTTTTATTCAAAAGTTGGCATCATAAAATTTTAGTTGAGGCTTTACTCTAATACTTGTTCTTGTTGATTATCAGATCACTTAAACCCTTTAACCCCGAAGGCTGTTTGTGTGGCGCCCCTGAGGCTTCGACCGCCACAGGAATGCTGCACTTCTTTAATGGAGTGTGGTGTTCCTCCTCTGAGGTAAGCCTGGTGTGATGGTATTTACCTAGCCTCTTGCATCCAACACCACATTCCACCAGAGGGAGCTAGTATGCACTAGGTGCTGCTCCCCTGGTTACAGGGAGACTGGGGAACACAAAGTGGTAGGAACCAGTTAGTGGGTGTGGGTGGAGGAACAGTTAGTTAGTGACACTTCTAATTTCATATTTAATAGAATGACATCTTTGATCTTGGTTCTTTGGCGGTTCTTGGGCTGTCAAGCGGTCTAAACTACTGTGTGTAAAGTGACTTCCCTCCGGGAGCGCAGATCCTGTGTGGGCCTGCATCGGCATGGGACACAGCCCTCGTACCCCGATCTATGGGACGAGAGGGAGGTTGCAGACAAGGAATGTCTCAACCCGGCCAAGGACCAGGATCAAGAAGGCCCGGGAGCTTTAGAGTGTGGCTCTCTAGCAAATGGGTCCCGGGGAGGATGCAGACGGAGCGGAGTACGCCACCTGTCCTCGCCTACCTGATCTATTCAGAGGGATTCCGGCTGCAAGAGGGGTACCGGCCCCCGACACCCGACCTCATACTGTATGTCCAGGACAGGAAAGCCCGGTTAGGCTCTGAGGATCCCGCCGGGCTTGGGATGGAGAGGAATTGCCACCCGAGCCATACACCTGAGAGGAGCTCAGAGGGAGACCCGGCCTATCTACACACGCACAGACGGGAAAGGGTAAAGTCTTTAGTGCAGGAACATTCTGGTGTAGGGACGCTACCAAACACTGGACTTCTTCGGAAGTAGTCGAACCCCCGTCCCTGGTGGCTGCAGGACTCCGCGAGGAGCAGGGAGAAGCCTTGCGCTGCTTATGAGAACTGTGAGTAAAGCCTTGGAAATTCATCCCTATGGCCTCCGGACTGTTCATTACGCGCCATAACATGCGACGCTGTGCCCGCACTCCCCACGCTACTACTACTACCCCCTTCATCCTGCCTTGCCTGCCCTGAGGCCGCGCTCCACCTGTGGGGAGCAGCGAGAACTTTAGCCGCCATGACATCGGGCCTCAGCGGACTGTAGCGGCGCTGGTGGCGCATCACCAGACACCACAGGTGGCGTAGTCGACAATTACCACTCAACCCGGAAAGCCCTAACATCATTTTCAATGTGACGGCCCTGGGCACGGAACGGGTCCAGGCCACGACTGCATCCCCGTTCTCAACATCTGACCCGCCTCTGAGTACCCCATCTTCCCAGGGCAGGGCTTGCGAGCGTCACATCACTGGCGCAATCGGCAGGATATCGTGCCCGCAGCAATGGAGAAAAGTGCCCATTGCTATCGGGTACTGTGTGCCTTACACCTTGGACTGTTGTTTTACACTTAAAATGGTGCCCGCCCAACAAGAACAGGCGCCATAATGCTGTGAAAAGACTGTCTTTGTACTCCTCCCATCGTGGGCTGGGCTCCCGCTTGGCGCCAAAAATGTGGACTGCCCCTTGGATCAGAGACTGTCCGCGGGTTAATGCCCGTCAAACAGGATGGGCTGAATGAAGGCGGGCCTGTCAGCATGCCGCCCAGGAACCGCCTCAAAAGAGGAGGAAGAAAAAGGAAAGCAACAAGGTGCGGCCATGTCAGTCAGAGCTTTGCAGTCAACGGAGGCAGTCATGGATGCCTCTGGGGAGCGAGACCACGTGACCACTGAACCCGGTCCAGGCCCTTCACCCAGCAGAGAGCGAAGTGGCGGCGTATTAACACCGGGAGATATAGAGTTTCTCCACTCGGAAGCTCCGGGACTTGCAAGGAGGCAGAAGGAGGCTCAGGAGGTGCTGCAGCGGATTCGAGACCGCCGTCGAGGAGAGGATGTTCCAGGACCAGTCGGCCCGGAGGTCGAAGTCGAGAGTGACCTAGCGGCAGGTGAGAGTGCAACCCCTGCCCCGGCTGCGGAACCATCAGAGACGATCCTTGACCTCATGACGGAGTACATAGTCCCCTACGCGGTCACCTCGGAGCAAGCACTCGCTCCTGAGCTGCTACCGGCAGCTATTGATGGGGACTTATGCTGTCACGAGAGCTTGGTAACGGAGGTGCCTGGAGCTGCGGAGGAGGCTACCGGCTCCAACCCGAACTGGTCCGCATCTTCCGAAGACTTGCAGCAACCCGTCCTCGCCCCGCTACCTGCACCAGCGGTGACCTGGCCCGAGGCCATGGAGTGGGCCTGGGAAAAACAGGGGGGCGACCTAATGGGCTTCCCGCGGGAGACCAGATCTGAAGCGCGCAGGAGGAGCCAATGGTGCAGCGACCAGATATTCCAACTGGCATGGGAGCAACGTCGGCGGGAGCAACGCTGCGAGCGCCTCGAGGTGAGGACCAAGGCTACAAAGACTCGGGCGCGACTGGAGGAGGCCACCCGTCCTAGTCCCCGGTATGAAGGCCAGGTTGTGCGTTTTCACCATGAGGTGGGGTGGGGGTTTATCCGGTGTCCCATGTTCCAGGACGATGTGTTCGTCAGCCGGCGGGACGTTGAGCAGCGCCTTAAAAAGGGACACCTCGGCCGGAACCTCTTCCCGGGCGATACTGTGACTTTCACTCGCCACCAGGGGGAGCGTGGGTCGTACGCCCTGGACGTTCACAAAGTGTCTGGGAGTGACGCCACCATGCCCTCAGCCTCAGGTGACCGGCTAGCTTCTGTCGGGAGGAATGAGCCCTTCCCTCCACGTGAGCCCCAAGTCTAAAGCAGCCCCCCGGCTTCTGTTGCTGTCATTTTATGTTTGTAAATTTGCTGCTATTTTCTGTGTTCCTTCATTTATAGAGACTTTGGTCCCTGCGGACTATGGCAGGCGGCGGACTGCATTGTAAATAGTTATGCATCTATTTAGGTGCTCAGTATTGGTTTTATACAAAGCCGTGCCTACTTTCTACCTCAGACCTCAGAAGCGAAACCTGTCTGGAGTGGCTTGTGAGGGGGTCCAGCTCTGGATCTTCATGCCCTGCAGCCACCCCAGGGCCCACGTAGAGGGTTTAGGGCAGGTCCCTCTTGCTACTGAACTGACCATCGTCACTTTTAAGCAGTCCACTGTCTTGATCAAAAAGTTACTTGTCTTAATTTATAATTTTACACTTTTATATCTCTGTGTTTTTATAATTTTATACTTTTGCACTTTTGTATTCTCATAACTGTTATGCAACGTTACAAGAAATGTGCCTCCCATAAAGGGATGATAGTTTTACTTGTTATATAAAAAGAAATTTTCCTGGGTGCTATTCCTTTGCAGCCCGCGGATGTGCTGTGTTTTACCAGGGGGGAATGTGGTGCCCCTGAGGGTTCGACCGCCACAGGAATGCTGCACTTCTTTAATGGAGTGTGGTGTTCCTCCTCTGAGGTAAGCCTGGTGTGATGGTAGTTGCCTAGCCTCTTGCATCCAACACCACATTCCACCAGAGGGAGCTAGTATGCACTAGGTGCTGCTCCCCTGGTTACAGGGAGACTGGGGAGCACAAAGTGGTAGGAACCAGTTAGTGGGTGTGGGAGGAGGAACAGTTAGTTAGTGACACTTCTAATTTCATATTTAATAGAATGACATCTTTGATCTTGGTTCTTTGGCGGTTCTTGGGCTGTCAAGTGGTCTAAACTACTGTGTGTAATGTGACTTCCCTCCGAGAGCACAGATCCTGTGTGGGCCTGCACCGGCATGGGACACAGCCCTCGTACCCCGATCTATGGGATGAGAGGGAGGTTGCAGACAAGGAATGTCTCAACACGGGAAAGGACCAGGATCAAGAAGGCCCGGGAGCTTTAGAGTGTGGCTCTCTAGCAAATGGGTCCCGGGGAGGATGCAGACGGAGCGGAGTACGCCACCTGTCCTCGCCTACCTGATCTATTCAGAGGGATTCCGGCTGCAAGAGGGGTACTGGCCCCCAACACCCGACCTTGTACTCTATGTCCAGGATGGGAAAGCCCGGTTAGGCCCTGAGGATCCCGCCGAGCTTGGGATGGAGAGGAATTGCCACCCAATCCATACACCTGAGAGGAACTCAGAGGGAGACCCGGCCTAACTACACACGCACAGACGGGAAAGGGTAAAGTCTTTAGTGCAGGAACATTCTGGTGTAGGGACGCTACCAAACACTGGACTTCTTCGGAGGTAGTCGAACCCCCGTCCCTGGTGGCCGCAGGATTCCACGAGGAGCAGGGAGAAGCCTTGCACTGCTTATGAGAACTGTGAGTAAAGCCTTGGAAATTCATCCCTATAGCCTCCGGACTGTTCATTACGTGCCATACCATGCGACGTGGTGCCCGCACTCCCCGCGCTACTACTACTACCCTCTTCATCCTGCCTTGCCTGCCCTGAGGCCGTGCTCCGCCTGTGGGGAGCAGCGAGAACTTTAGCCGCCATGACATCGGGCCTCAGCGGACTGTAGCGGCGCTGGTGGTGCATCACCAGACACCACAGGTGGCGGAGTCGACAATTACCACTCAACCCGGAAAGCCCTAACATCATTTTCAATGTGACGGCCCTGGGCACGGAACGGGTCCAGGCCACGACTGCATCCCCGTTCTCAACATCTGACCTGGCTCCGAGTACCCCATCTTCCCAGGGCAAGCTTGCGAGTGTCACATTTGCACATTAAAGGGATCTGAAAGGCTTCAACAGATCCCACTGATTCTGAGATTGTTTTTTGTGACATATTATACTTCATGATAGTGGTAAAATTTATTTGATATAAACTTTAAATTTCCATGCCCTTAAATCAGAGATATATGTCACAGAAAATAGTTAATAGATAACATTTCCCACATATCTACTTTACAAAAGCACAATTTTGGAACCAAATTTTTTTTTTGTTAGGAAGTTATAAGGGTTAAAAATTGACCAGCAAAATGTTGAAAACCATTTTTTTAGGGACCACATCACATTTGAAGTGACTTTGAGAGGAATTACTGACAGAAAATACCCAAAAGTGACACCATTCTAAAAATAACACCCCTCAAGGTGCTTAAAACCACATTCAAAAGTTTATTAACCTTTCAGGTGTTTCACAGGAATTTTTGGAATGTGGAAGAAAACAAAGAACATTTAACTTTTCTCACAAAAATGTTAAGTTAGACCCAATTTTTTTTTATTTTTGTAAGGGTAACAGGAGAAATTGCACCAAGCAATTTGTTGTGCAATTTCTCCTGAGTAAGCCGATACCTCATATGTTGGGGAAAACCACTGTTTGGGTTCACGGCAGAGCTCGGAAGGGAAGGAGCGCCATTTGACTTTTTGAATGTAAAATTTGCTTAACTAATTAGCGGACACCATGTTGCATTTGGTCTAGCCCCTGATGTGCCTAAACAGTGGAAACCCCCCACAAGTGACACCATTTTGGAAACCAGATCCCTCAGGGAACTTATCTAGTGAGGACCTTGAGTCCACAGCTACTTCATAGAAGTTTAAAACATTGAGTCGTAAAAATACAATTTTCACACAAAAATGTTTTTCAGCTCCAAATTTTGAATTTTAATAAGCATAGTAGGAGAAATTGCACCAAACTATATTTTGTGCAATTTCTCCTGAGTAAGCCGATACCTCATATGTGGGGGAAAACCACAGCAGGGCTCGGAAGGGAAGGAGCGCCATTTGACTTTTGAATGTAAAATTTGCTTGAATAATTAGCGGATGCCATGTTGCATTTGGAGAGCCCCTGATGAGCCTAAACAGTGAAAACCCCACACATGGGACACCATTTTGGAAACTAGACCCCTCAGGGAACTTATATAGATGTGTGGTGAGAACCTTTAACCCCCAAGTGATTCACAGAGGTTTATAACGTGGAGTCGTGAAAATAAAATAATCCCATTTGTCCCTCAAAAATGTCTTCTAGCCCCACATGTTTTTTTCAAAGGGATAACAGGAGAAAATGGACCACAAAATTTGTTCTGCAATTTCTCCTGAGCACGCAGATGCCCCATATGTGGGGGAAAACTATTGTTTGGGCCAACTGCAGGTCTCAGAAAGGAAGGAGTGACATTTTGGAATGCAGACTTGATGGAATGGTCTGCGGGTGTCATATCGCATTCAGAGAGCCCCTGATGTGCCTAAACAGTGGAAACACATAGTAACATAGTAACATAGTTTGTAAAGCCGAATAAAGACTTGCGTCCATCAAGTTCGACCTGTTAGTTCTGTAATTGCTAAAGTTGATTCAGAGGAGGGCAAAAACCCCAAATGATTTAGCCAATCTTCACCTGAGGAAAAATTCCCTCCCGACTCTGAAACCAGCAGTCAGTATAAATCCCTGTATCAACCTACTATTTTATTTTATTTTTAAGTATACGCTGAAATCTGCCTGGTATCTAGAAATGCATCCAGTCCCTGCTTGAATTGGTGTAGTGAATCCGACATTACCGTCTCCTCACTCAGTGAATTCCATATTCTCACTGCTTTTACCGTAAAGAACCCCTTCCTATGCTGGTGCTGAAACCTTTTCTCTTCCAGTCTTAGTGAATGCCCTCTTGTTACCGTAATATCCCTCCTTTTGAACAAATCCCGGGCAAGATCTCTATACTGTCCCCTAACATATTTGTACACATTTATTATGTCCCCCCTCAATCTTCTCTTTTCCCGGCTGAATAGTCCTAGTTTTGCCAACCTCTCTTGGTATTGCAGTCCCTCCATTCCCTTTATTAATTTTGTTGCCCTCCTTTGTACCTTTTCAAGGTCATTTATATCCTTTCTATATATTGGGGCCCATAACTGAGCACAGTATTCCAAGTGTGGTCTGACCAGTGCGTTGTACAGTGGAAGAACAATGTTCTCATCATTTGCAGCTATACCTCTTCTGATACATCCCATTACCCTGTTTGCCCTTACAGCAGCGGCCTGACTTTGGGCACTCCAATTTAGTTTGCTATCAATCAAGATGCCCAAGTCCTTCTCCATCTCTGAATTCCCCAATGATTTCCCATTCAGTGAGTACTGGTGACTTCCATTTTTCCTTCCCATATGTATGACCTTACATTTCTCCTCGTTAAACCTCATTTGCCATTTAATGCTCCACCTACCCAGCTTATCCAAATCCCTCTGTAGGTCTGCACTGTCCTCTTTTGTATTAATTGTTTTACATAACTTTGTGTCATCTGCAAATATTGATATTTTACTATTTATCCCGTTGACTATGGCGTTAATAAAGATATTAAATAACATTGGGCCTAGTACAGACCCCTGTGGTACCCCACTAGTGACGCTTACCCAAACTGAGTATATTCCATTTATAACCACCCTCTGCCTTCTATCCTTTAGCCAGTTAGCTACCCACTTGCAGACATTTTCCCCCAGCCCCATCATTCTCATTTTGTATACCAACCTATTATGTGGCACGCTATTGAACGCTTTTGAGAAGTCGAGATACACGACATCCACTGGTTCCCCCCAATCTACTCGAGAGCTAACCTCCTCGTAGAAGTCAATCAGGTTTGTTTGGCAGGAGCGATTCCTCATGAATCCATGTTGGTTCGGGATTAAAAGATTATTAGCATCAAGATGCTCCGTAATTGCCTCTTTAATGAAGCTTTCAAAAATTTTGCCCACCACGGACGTCAGACTCACCGGCCGATAGTTTTCGGCGTCACTTTTCGCTCCCTTTTTGAATATTGGCACTACATTCGCCTGTCGCCAATCAAGTGGTACAGACCCAGTCTCAACAGAGTCCTTAAATATAAGATATAACGGTCTGTCTATCACATTACTTAGTTCCCTTAGTACCCGTGGGTGTATGCCATCAGGTCCTGGTGATTTGTTTATTTTAATGTTACTGAGGCGTTTCTGTACCCCAGCTTGGGTTAGATTTGTCATTCTTAGTGGAGGATTAAGCTCGTCACTTCTCATTTCTCCAGTTAGTTCTATTTCCTTTGTGAAAGTTGTCGAAAAAAAATTATTTAATAGATTAGCTTTATCCTCATCTTTCTCTATGATTTTGCCTTCCTCACTTTTTATCGGTCCAATATTATCCGATTTAATCCTTTTACTATTTATATACGTAAAGAACAGTTTGGGATTTGATCTACTTTCCCTAGCAATACGTTTCTCTGTTTCCTCCTTCGCTATTTTTATTTGTTTTTAAAAGGTTGTCGTCTTTTCCTTGTAACACATTAGTGCCTCCTTACTGTTTTCCTGTTTTAATCTCTTGAATGCCTCTTTTTTGCTATTTAACGCCCCTTTTACGTTCTTGTTCAACCATATTGGTTTCCTCTTATCTCTGGCCCTTTTATTCCCTTACGGTATATACCTCTCGCACTGAGTATTCAGAATTCTTTTGAAGGTTTCCCATTTACTATTCGTATTCCTTTGATTAAGAACTTTGTCCCAGTCAATAAGTTGAAGGTTTTCTATCAGCTGATCAAACTTCGCCCTCCTAAAGTTTAATGTTTTTGTTGTTCCCTTATTGATAACCCTACTGAAGGGCATTTTGAAGTCGATAATATTATGATCGCTATTACCTAGGTGCCCCCCTATCTGTACCTCAGTTATTCTATCAGGCCTATTAGTCAATATTAAGTCCAACACGGCCTTCCCTCTCGTTGGTTCCTGCACTAGTTGGGAGAGATAATTATCCTTAATATTTGTCAAGAACCTTTTTCCTTTCTGAGATCTACAGGTTTCTGTTTCCCAGTCAATATCCGGGTAGTTGAAATCCCCCATTACAATCACTTCATTATGTTTTGCTACTTTGTCTATTTGTCCTAATAGCAGATTCTCATTCTCCTCTGTTATATTTGGTGACTTATAGCAGACCCCCAGTAATATTTTATTATTATTTTTTGCCCCCTCTATCTCTACCCACATGGACTCGACCCCCTCTTCTCCCTCTCCTATATCTTCCCTTAGTCTGGGTTTTAGACATGACTTTACATATAAGCAGACTCCTCCGCCTTTCCCCTGTTTACGGTCCCTTCTAAATAAACTATAATCTAATAAATTTACCGCCCAGTCGTAGCTATCGTCTAGCCAAGTCTCTGTTATACCTACGATGTCATACCTCTCCTCTGATATAAGCGCCCGCAGCTCATCCGCCTTATTGGTCAGGCTTCTTGCATTGGTCAGCATGCAAGATAAAACTTTGGGGTTATTTAGCATCCTATTCTTCTCTAACGATCTAACTGTACTATCCCCACCCCCCTCTCCACCCTCATTATATTCACTTCTCCCCTTCCCCCTAACTTCCCGTTGGCACTCCTGGGTGGCTCGTGGGATTGGTAGTATTTCTGAGAAAACTACCTTGGAGGTCCTTGCCCTAAGCTTCGTACCTAGGTCCCTGAAATCATTTTTAAGGACCCTCCATCTACCACTCACTTTGTCATTGGTGCCGATGTGGACCATGACCGCTGGGTCTTCGCCAGCCCCACCCAGTAACCTGTCAACCCGATCCGCGATGTGCCGGATGCGGGCGCCAGGGAGGCAGCACACCATTCGGCGATCCCGGTCTTTGTGACAGATTGCCCCGTCTGTCCCCTTAATAATAGAGTCACCCACTACCAGGACCTGTCTTGCCTGCCCTACACTTCACCGCTCCCCCTCATTACTGGAGCATACACTCCCCCGGCGGTCAGAGGATCTGTCGTGCTCCAATAATGCCGGTTCTGAACCAGCCTTCCTATACTTCTTCCCTCTTTCCCTCCTAACTGTTATCCAGCTCCCTGCCTGTTCAGCCTGCACTTCCCCTCTATGCAACACCCCCAGTGTTGACCCATTGAGTGTCTGCTCGGTGAGCAGCAAACTCCATTCCATGTTGTCGATGCTCCTCTGTATCGCTATCTGAGCACTTAGATCCAGAATTTGGGCTTCCAAGTGCACGATATGCTCACATCTCTCGCAGCAGTATGGATCCTCGAGCGGTTGCTCACGGAATGCATACATTGCGCAAGATGTACACTGCACGGCTCCGGCCAACATGGACGTCATTCTAAATATGGGGATACAGTCAGTATATATATACAAGTACAAAACACAATTATTTATATATAGGTGTATGGACGGGGATCAATTAGGGATGTGCAAGTGTATAAATTAGATATCGGCGGGGGATCAGTTAAGTATGGACGGGGGATTAATTAAGTATCAAGTATGGACGGGGGAATCAGCTAAGTAGGTCAGGTGGATTAATTAAGTATGGACGGTGTGTCAATTAACTATGGACTGGGGATCAATAAATATGGACTGGGGAAATAATTAATTGTGGACTGGGGAATCAATCAATTAATTATGGACAGGGGGTTAATTAAATATGGATGGGGATAAAGCAAATAAATAGGGACTGGGGATCAGTAAAAGTGGACAGGGGGAATATATTAAATATGGACAAGGGGGATCAATTGATTATGGGCTGGGGGGGATCGATCAGTTAAATGTGGTCGGGGGGATCTATTTAATATGGACGGGGGTGGTTGGGGGATCAATTAAATGAGGATGGGGGGGTCAATTTAAATGTGGTCAGGGGGATCAGTTAAATATGGACGGGGGTGATCAGGGGATCAATTTAAATATGGACGGGGGGTGATCAATTAAATATGGACTGGGGGATCACTAAAGATGGCCGGGGGAGTTGTATTAAATATGGATAGGGGGGAGATCGATCAAGTATGGACAGGGGATTAATTTAAATAAGGCCGGGGGGGGAGCACTTAAATATAATACAATTACAATACCAATACAAATACAATACAGTACAGTACAGTACACACTCGGGTTCAGTTCTGCCCCTCACTCACCTCCTCTAGGGACGCTGCACGCTGCACGCTATCACAGCACGCTCGCCCCTCCGGTCGCCTCTTACCGGTCCTCCTGGTCACCACCACCTGGCGCCCTCCGCTGGCCGGCGCTGCACGCTATCACAGCGTTCTCTTGCGCTTGTCCCTCCGGTCGCCTCCTACCGGTCCACCCGGTCCACTCGATCACCTCCGCCTGGCTCCCTCGCCGGAGGGCCGTGAGCCGAGTCGGACCTCGCCGCCCACCGCACGCCGCTCACCACAGCCACACCACAGCCCACGTGCTCACACCCCGCGCGCGTTTTCACTTCCGGTCACGTGCTCTCTCTGTAGCTGGGAAGGGGTCAGATGAAAAAGTCCTGGAGATGTTTTTCCCTCCTACCCAGCTCCTACAGCAGCACAAACTCCCAGCACCAACAGGCTCCTCCTCTTCCTCTTCCTGTCTCGAGCTCAATGCACCATTTTGGCAATTAGATTCCTCAAGGAATTTATTTTGATGTGTGGTGAGTACCTTGAACCCACAGGTGCTTCACAGAATTTTACAACGTGGATCTGTAAAAATTAAAAATACGAGGGTCAGTCAATAAGTAATGCCTCCTATTTTTTTCTCCTTTTAATTGGCAAGAAATTCAAATGCAATTACATAAGTTGAAAACCACAACATTAACGATTAATTTGTCACTTTTCAATATAATCTCCATCCATTTCCACAGTCTTGGTCCACCGTTTAATAAGGGCATGTATTCCAACATGGTAAAAAGCATTCTTGGGACCCACCGTGCACAAACTTTTCTGTATCCCAGTTGTCCAATAATTTTCACCACACTGCCTTTTCTGAGGCAGATAATGCCACACAATTCATCTGCAGTCACCCGGCGGTCACCACGAATTATGTCATCGACTCGCTGAATGTTGCTTGGAGTCACTGCGGTTACTGGCCTGCCACTCCGCATTTTGTCAGCCAACGGTGATGGCCCTTCAGCTGTGTTACAGTGAAGAACCCATCGTCTAACAGTGCTGACATCCACTGTTGCATCACCGTACAGATTTTTCAGTCTCTCATGAATTCGAATGGGCGTTTCACCTTCTGCATGCAAGAATTCAATCACAGAACGTTGTCTAATACGAACATCGATGTCAGCCATTGTGCAAACGGATACAGTCCTGTCACCTGTTGATGCAGGAAGTTGCAATTGCTGTGGATTGGAGAAGAAGGTTTGAGGAATTGTGCCAAATTCGAATATTTAACATAACTACCTTATTTAAGGAGAAAAAAAATAGGAGGCATTACTTATTGACTGACCCTCGTATATAGCTTTCCCACAAAATTGTTTTAGCCACCAATATTTTTATTTTCACAAGGATAGCAGGAAAAAATGGACCCCAAAATTTGTTGTTCAATTTCTCTTGAGTGTGGTCGAAAACTACTTTTGAGGCACAGTGCAAACCTCAAAAGGCAAGAAGCGCCATTTTGGAGTTCATATTTTGCTGGGCTGGTTTGACGGAGCCATGTCAAATTGGTCGAGCCCCTGAGGAGCCAAAGCAGCAGAACCTCCCATAAGAGACCCCATTTTACAAATTACACCTCTTAATGAATTTATCTAGGAGTGCAGAGAGTATGTTGACACCACATGTGTCTCACAGAATTTTACACTATTGGGCGGTGAAGAAAGAATAATTAAATTTTTACCACCAATGTATTGTTTTAGCCCCAAATGTTACATTTTCACACAGGGAAATTGGTAAAAATGGCACCAAAATTGGGCACAATTTTTTTGCTAAATGTAGAAATACCCCATATGTGATTGTACAGTACTGCTTAGCCATACAACAAGACTCGGGAGGGACGGAACGCTATTTGTCTCCTGAAGAGCAGATTTTCCTAGAATAGTATGCAGATTCCATATACAGAGACCCTAAGTGCTAGAAGAGTATATCTCCCTTGAAGTGATCCCATTTTGGAAACTATACCCCTTTGGGAATTTATCTACAGATGTTGTGAGGATTTTAACTACACGGGTGTTTTCCAGAAACAAGCAACAGTGGATGGTGCTGAGTGAAAACTGTAAACTGCCGTTGTACTGACCAGTATGTTATGCATAACTATTCCAAACTATTTTGGACCCGTTGAAGCGTTTGTAAGAAGCGAAATGGACATCGTCCTCCCATCTTCCTGCATGTCTCCCATGCACCTCAGATAGACTGCTGCACCTGATTGTCCAGAATACTATGAAATAAAGGACTTTTTTCGCCAAAGGACTTGGAGAGTGCTGCAATTCAGTTTTCTACTTGTTGCATAGATGCCATACTTTAGCCTTTGCACCACCATTATTGTCCGTCATCACTGCTGGTGTTCATCAATATAAATATCACACAGAGGTGGCTGAAGATTTTTTCCATTCTCCAGTTGGACTAAACTGCAGTTAGCATCCTCATGTTTGGCATTTCTGTAGCGATGAGAGCCCGTTTCCCTGCATGTCTCCCCTGCCTCTCAGATAGACCGCTTCACCTGATTGTCCAGAATACTATGAAATAAATAACTTTTTAGCCAAAGGACTTGGTGAGTACTGCTGTTCATTTTTCTACTTGTTGCATAACTGCAGTTTAGGCTCACTGTGGGGCTCAAATGGGAGGTGGGCATTTGTATTTGGGAGCACAGAATTTGCGGAATTTCTTTTGGGGGGCAAGGGCCATTTTGCTTTTCTAGAGCCTTTGTACTACTAGTAACGTGGAAGCCCCATATATTTACTTTAACAGATGACGGACCTGAGTGGGGACTTGCTTTTTTTGTGGATTGACTCGAAGCTTTTATTGTGATCCAAATTTTATGTAAAATGTTCCTATTTATCTTGTGCTCTATGCTGAGCACTGATATTGGGGTTTCTATTTAAATCTCTGAGCAACGTAATTCAGACGAAACCCCCGAGGGATCCATTCACTATAATGAGGTGGCACATTTACTCTGGACTCCATCTAGCCTCTGTTTAGTGGTGCCCTTTTATTCAGAGGTTCACAAAACTATGGCCAATGGCACTTTTATGCATGCCTAATAAAAAGTTGAACACCATGGGATCACAGGCCAGATGGCATCGACAGTGCCTCCATCTGCCTCATTACAGGGAATCTTCCGCCGGGGGTTACATCTGAATCATGTATTTCAGAGATTTACATGGAAACCTCTGTGTAAGAGCTCAGCATAGAGCACAGGATAATTGTGAGCCAAGCCATACTGTAATCTTTGGGACGCAGAATGAGCAAATCAGCAGCAGGTGAATAATTGGTTTTATTTCTTTTTTACACAGTTCCTCGTTCAGTATAAGTGATTAGACAACTTTATTCTTCTTGTCAGTGCAATTACAGCGATACCAGATTTATATCAGGTTTTTATGATTGGCAGCTGTCACACTAAAAGATGCTTTTTTTTTGCAAAAACTAGTTTTTGCATCGCCATATTTTGAGAGCTATAATTTTTCCATATTTCGGCCGACAGATTTATGTAAGGGCTTGATTTTTGCAGGCCAAGTTGATGTTTTTATTGGTACCATTGTCGAGCATGTGACATTTTTTGATCACTTTCTATTGTGATTTTTGGGAGGCTGAATAAACAAAAAATAACATTTCAGAAATTGTGTTTTTTCTTTTTTTTAATGCCGTTCCGAGTGTGGTAAAATTGATAAGGAAGCTTTATTCTTCATGTCAGTATGTTTACAGCGATACTGCATTATTTTTTTTTTATGTTTTGGCGCTTTTACACAATAAAAACTATTTTATAGAAAAAATATTTTTTTTTGTGTTGCTTTTTTCCGAGATATATAACTTTTTTATTTTTCAGCTGATTGAGCTGTATTGCAGCTTGGTTTTTGTAGGACAAGATTAAGTTTTCAGCAGTACCATTTTTTTTAACATTTGTCATTTTTATTGCATGTTATTCCACTTTTTGTTTGGTAGTATGATGATAAAGCATTGTTTTTTGATTTGTTTTTATTTATTTTTTTACCATGTTAACTAAACAGGTTAACTAGTGGGACAATTTTATAGGTCAGGTCGTTCCAGATGCAGAGATATCAAATATTTGTACTTTTATTGTTTATTTTTTTCATAATAATATTTATTTATGAGTATAATATATATATATATACATATATATATATATACACATATATATATATATATATATATATATATATATATATATATATATATACATATGTATATATGTATATATACAGCTCTGGCAAAAATTAAGAGACCACTGAACAGTTTTCTATTGGAAAGCATGGAAAGACTGGTAGAAAGCATGCCAAGATGCTGGAAAGCTGTGATTAAAAATCATGGTTAGTCCACCAAATATTGATTTCTGAACTCTTCCTGAGTTAAAACATGAGTAATTTGAGGTCTGAAAGCACTGTTTCATTTTTATTATTTTGACGCTTTATCATTTGCTGCAAATGAATACAACATTTTTATCTTTGAATTTCGGAGACATGTTGTCACTAGTTTCCCACCCAGCTCTTTCAGCTGCTCATAAAACCCCGACCCATAATCCGGGGCCATTAAACACCTCTCAGCACTATGTGTGCTGGAGCCTGCTTCTCCGGGTCCTACATCGCCGAGTCTTGGCTCCTCGGGGACACATATCTCTCATCCACGACCTGTCCAACTGCCACATTACAATACCTAAAAGGTTAAATATCTTAGCAGAAAAATTGTTAATGGTTTATTTCATTTAATAATATTCATAAGTTATCTTGTATTTAACTATATTATTATTTATATCCTTATTTGAATAATATCTGTAGATGTTTTAAAAGATGAGAGCATTATCTAAATAGAATGACAATATGTCATTTCCTGTGAGTGCCATTTCAGGAAGCTACATGTTGTAGTATATAAAGCGGTTATTTGACTATCCTGATGAAAGGGAAACCCGAAATGCGTAGATTTGGCTCTAAGTGACTTTTTATTTCATTGTAAAGGTCTTTTTATCTAATAAACTCTCCTAGTTCCTTGCAGGATTGGTAATCAGCTCTGCACATAGCTTGGCTTTTACTGCATCGCCCATTATGCATGGAGGAGGAGAGGCTGTCCTAAATAAAAAAGGGGATCGGAACCTCTTTCCTCTATGAAGAAAGTGGTGCTTTAACTCCGTACTTCTCAGTTTGGATCTATCGTGCCTTCCGGTTGGCCCTTTTTGTTTTTTTAGCTGTCTCAGAACAGGGCTCCTCACTAGTATGTCCAGACCTGGTAGCAGCAGGATGATTGAGCTTTGACAAGATTGTCCACATTCACAATATCCATCTAGTATGTTTCTTTTGCTTTTCTTTCCCTCCTCTTTCCTCAGAAGTGCTGTTTTCAGCCTTTTTTCTTGTTTTTTTAGATTGCAATTACAGTGATACCAGATTTATATCTTTTTTTTTATATTTTGAAACTCTGCACAGTAAAAACAGTATTTTTTTTACTAAAAATAGTTTTTCCAAAGCTATATTTTGATAGCTATAACTTGTTTCTTGTTTTTTTTTTTTGCAGGATGAGATAATGTTTTGAATGATACAATTTTTTTTATATATATGACTTTATAATGACTTTTATTTCTATATTTTTTTTACGTTAGTACAATGAAATAGGTACATTTATGGCATGTTTATTTTATTTTTTTACATTATTTATTGTACAGGTTAAACAACGAGATAGTTTTACAGCTTTTGTCATTTTAGAAATGGCAAAACCAGTCTGTGCTTACTTGCTTACTATGTTTTCTTTACATAAAAATTGAATTTCCATTGTTTGATTCATACTTTATTTTGTTATTCTTTTCAATAGAGATGATTGAATCGATTCAATGCAAATCAAATTATAGTATAATTTATTTTAATTTGCATGAAATTGAATAGTATGTGATTCATAAAAATTGTAAAAAAATGTCTGTCCCATCTTTAGGCTTTGCTAAAGATTGCAGCAGTCACAGAGGGCTGACATAACCTCAGGTGCGAATGCATGGGCTTCACATAATGCTTTACAGCTATCACCTGGTATACCGGAATCAATCAGAAGACTCAGAGGCTTTATAAAAGCCTAGGCAGAGAATGCATTAGCCATTTCAGGGTGATTTTATGCTAGTGACATCACTGCTGATAGCTTTGCAATAGAGATAGGAAGAGATAGCCTAAAACAGGAGTGCACAACATTTTTTAGTCCAAGGATCACATATTCAATCAATCCGAAGGGCTGCAAAAAAATTGAAAGATGTATTTAGACGAATACATCAGCAGAACCAAGTTTTGAGTATTTGAGAAGAATTTGGAGAGTTTCTGCTCCAAAAAATGAATGAGAACACACCAAAACTTACACTGAGTTTTTGGAGAACAAACTCAACCAAATGCTCCCCATAATCTCATAACTAAGTTTTGAGGATTTTTCAGTTTTAACATGAAGCATGTTAAGGAATGCTACATGATCAGAATTACTCTTAGTGCATGAAAGCAGCACCAGAACCATTGTCAATACAGGAATACATCACCAAACTTAGTACAGTGATCAATTGCAGTTTCAGGTCAGCTCCATATATACTTGCATCATGAATGTCCTTAACAATGGTAAGGCGATACTGGGCATTGTGGTTACCTGCCATCATCAGACTGTGGATAATACATGAACCACAGCACTAATGAGATGCAGGAAAGTAATACAAATAAACATTTACATCCAGGTACCTTATAGGTGACATCTTTTCTGATCATTCCCATTCCTTTTTGTCTCCATGTAGTAGAGATGCCATGATTATATTTCATGCCCAGTGCTCTTCTCTGCAGACTTCCCTCTTTCCCGTCTCCAGCATCATTATGCTTCCCCATAAATATAAATATCTCTCATGTTGCGTCCCTGAACAAATAATTGCTCCTCAGTTTGCTTCCTGCACAAAATATCCTCCCCACACTGCCTGTCTCCATACTGCCCCCCACACTGAACCTCTCCATAATATTCCCCCATGCTGCCCTTCTCTGTAATATCCTCCCACAAAGCTCCTCTCCATAATATTCCCCCACACTGGTCCTCTCCATCACATTCCCCCCCACACCACTCCTCTATATCATATCCCCCCCAGCATCTCTCCTCTCTGTCATATTCCCCACACACACAACTCCTCTCTGTCTTATTGCTCCCCACACTGCTCCTTTCTAACATATTTACCCACACACCACTCCTCTTCATCATCATATTCCCCTCCTTACAGCTCCTCTTGGTCATTTTCCTCCCCCCACACCACTCTTCTCCGTAATATTCCTCTACCACAACGCTCCTTTCCATAATATTCCCCCACATACCCTACCCTTCTGCATACTGTGCCTCTTCTCCGATTTTCTCCCCTATTGCCCCATAATGTGGCCTCGCAGTAACAGCAACCCGCATCCTTCCTCCTATTATATAATATTTAATTCTTGGCTCCTCCAGGAATTCTTACTTTTTCTGGTGCATCCTTGCCTCCTCTATGCTGTTGGCCGTGGCGTCAGTAGCACTGTGATGAAGTCACAGACCTCATCATGCTGCTGTATGTCCGGGCAGAGACTGATGAGCGCTTCTCCGCTCTGCCCCTGTTCCGAAGTGCTTAACTGTATTTATGTCTGAAAGATGCGAATACAGCTGAACACAGGAAGATGAGAACCGGAGTCTCAAGGGCCACATTCGGCCTTTGAGCCATATGTTGTGCAGGCCAACCTAAAACATTGAACAAATACTTCAGACAGTAATGTGCTGTACAACTGCAGCACTGAAAAATGATGAGAGTAGTAGTAGTCAAGGAATAATAAGATTCAATTGTTAAGAACAGAGATATAAGGGAGGCGACAACAGCAGAGTCAGATTTGATTGATTAGTGATATGGTAAAGCTGTTATCTTTTCTGCAGCATTTAAGTTACAATTACACATTTTTTCTTTATTTATAAAACACTCAAAAAAAGAAGCAAGACAGCATAATATTTTTTACAGAGAAAAAAAATCAGAATTCAGTATGAGACGTAGTGCTTGTTGGTTACTAGCAACTGTAGTGAGTTTTTGCATTTCTTGTACAATCATTTTAAAAAAGGGGTGAAAGGGGGGAATAATTGGTTAAAAATACAAAAAGAAAAATTTAAATTCATACATTTATCTGTCTATCTCAGAAAATGTATGTGTCAACAACATTTTCTTTGCATGTCTGTATTATTAGTCAAATTGTACATTCACACACACTACACCAATACTGTACTGTGTTGCAGGTGCTGGATTTTTAGTCCTGTACCTACCTAACATTTCTTATTTTGTCATTTTTGTGAAGAAGATTGAATATTGTTGAAGAAATACACAAAAAATGTAGACATTTAATTGAGTATGTCTGTTTTTTACACACCTGTTTTACTAGACCAATTTTACAACTATACACATGACACTTATTCTAAGGCCTGCTGCCACAGTATGTACTGTGTCTACCTAGTATTTCTTGTTACAACCTTTTTTGGAAAAAGTTGAACAATTTTCAATGGCACAGGATGGGTGAGAATGTAGGCGCCACTAACAGCAGCAAAAGAACCACCACTGGCACCAGCCATCAGGAGATTAATACTATAAAATGCAGGCCTCTGCTGTCCAGAACCCCATAGAGTTTTTCAGCCATATCCTCCTTCTTCTCATCCCGCTTTCTAAAACATATTGATCATTAGATCATCCAACTACCACTGGAGCTGCTGCAACCCCCTGACCTACATTAACTTTCCCCATTACCATTTAGATTGTAAATCCACAAGGGCTGGGTCCTCTCCACCTTGCAGTCTGGAGTTGTTAGTTTGTTCATTGTAATTTATATATAAATTTTGTATATAAACCCTTTTCACATGTACAGCACCATGGAAAAATTGTGTTTTAAAATAAAAAAAATGAATAAATAAATAAATAATATAAAAGTCAGTTTGAGTCAGTGTGGTCTGAATGATTATGAGGGATAATTTTTGAACCATTTTTTTTAAACATGAAACATTTGTTAGTGCATTGTTTTAATAATTGGGCTATTGGTTACCAACAGGTTACTATTCATTTCTATGGTGAGGTCACTTTAGCATTACTAAGGCTGTGTTAGCATTAAGCAAATGAAAAAGGATTGCATAATGTCCTATAAAATTTCAGTGTGTTATACACATCGTTTCAGGGCAATTGGACTACCAACATTTCGGGAAAAAAATTTTGAGCCGCAAATTATTATTATTTATTTTATTTTTTTTAATCCTGGTAAACTAAAATTTCAATATATTTTATTATCTACATTTTTTTTTACATTTTTACTGTATCTTTAATTTTGTGCTGTATTTTTTTTAGTTTCTTACTTAGTTCCACAAAAGTACTTTAACTTTCACTGGTCTGATCCCTAGTCTAATATTTTATTGGTCCTAAACTGCCTCTGCATCTGGCAAATGGGAGGCTATTGTTTGATCTTCAGTTTTCATGACAACTATCAGCACCCCACATTGCTAGCAATGGACACTGCAGATTATGTCAGTTCTACATCTGATCCAGCTCCATCACTGTATCATACAAGAACATGTACTGCGCTTGTCATGACCTCCATACCTGATGCGTGCATGACAGATGCCAGGAAGCGGTTAAATTAAAGTAAAATGTTCTTCATATCTTCATCATTTTTTTGGGAGAGTAGAATATCTGGAGACAGCCAAAAGATATTTACATGAATGAATTATATTATATTAACCCTTTAAATGAAACTTATTTCTGAGCAAGTTTGAACTACTAAAATATTTAAGCAGTAAACATTTAGGCATGATAACTCTTTAGGTGAATTACTTGTTGTCAGAAATTAGATAAGTTATTAAAGGGGTTAAATGCGACTTTTGTTTTTTTACCCTATGGGGCTAAGAACTTATGAGCAGGTAAATGCTAACTAACTGTCAGTTCGGCCTATGACAATCTCTTCTAGTCCATGGACCACTCGTGCCAGCGATTCTCATCAGCCTCTGATGCTATGTTGACTGAGCAGTTCCTTCTCTTTCACTCTTCTCTATCGATAGCGCACCACTGCTGATGCCATGCTGATTGAGATCCTGCTCCCTGCTGCCTAACTGCGGAGAGCTGGTTGTCAATCAGCTTAATGTTAGCAGTGATGCCTCATTGAATTAGCAGAGTGTAAGAGAAAGAGCTGCTCTGTTGACATGAGGTAAAAGTAAGCAGCAGAATCACTGCCTGAGACGGGAAAGACAGATACAGGGCAGGACATGTAGGTAGTTAGCAACTACTTGCCGGTAAGTGTGAGCTCCATAGGCGAAACAAAACAAACAAAAAAGTCCCAGATATTCTCTTTAAGTATCAATGAAAACAATGGGCAAGACTCGAAACTCTTAATTTGCAAATCTTTGTTTTATAAATTATTAGGCAAAACCTCTTTTATCATTCGAATGCTGTTCATACAATTTCTATCTTTTTAAAATTGTTACCAAAATAATTTCTACTTTCTGCGCTTATTATATTCTCTCCATCTACTGTAGCAATTATGATGCTTTCTTTTTAGTTCCAAAGTTCCAAACCATAAGAAAAGCTACTCATGTCGGGCTGCCTGAATCCATCATTCAGTGAAGCTCAGGAGCTCAATGCATTTATTCATACTTTTAACTCAATAGTAAAGAGAAAAAAATAATAAAAAAAACAAAAGAAATAGCATAAAGTTGCTTCCAGAAGTTATACAAAAAAGTAATATTTTTACTCTGGGGCAGAGTTAGGCAAAGTAAGGGATTTTGGAACTGTATATCAGAAAATAGAACTTCAACTCCAACCATCACAATTTTTCAGGACAGAAAAATGCTTAATCTTAATGAGTGTTAAATATGGACTTTCACCTTAAATAAGTTATAATCAAGAAGATTTCAATTAGGATTGTACCAAACACCAATAATATGCAAAATACTGATGGCTACATTCTGAATAACTAATGATCCTATTCCAGAAACAATGAGTATATACAAATCAGTGGCATTTCATTATTAGACACTTAATTAACAATCTAAGTTTTAAACCATCAATGCACATCCTATTTACACATTTCCTATTTGAGCAAAAATTACCTAACGACTTCTGCCTATACTTAAATATATCCTTTTATTATGGACATCTAAAATTATATATGTTTATCTCTGTTTTTTAGTGAGATCTCACATTGCTTGAAGCAGGCTGAAGCTGTCGGTCAGGCTAAGTGTTGTTTTACCACCCAAAAAGACCACCTCCACAGTCTATCTGGTAACAATATTTCAGAAAGATCTTGCACTCAATGGCCACGCTTCAGGCCCACTTTGCACTCAGTTACACTGACAGTATGACAGGCTTCCCATCCCTGATCATGAGTCTTAAAGGCCAACAATATGACATATTTTTCTGTGTCTGCTCCATAAGCAACTAGGCTACTGTACATCCAAAAGCATACAGGACAACCAGTAACCTTACTAAAGGTATATTGCTACAAAAATTTAAATGGGTTGTTAAGTCTTCAGAAGTGACTTGCGTGAGGATGAGCACATCTAGTTCAAATATGCCTGGAAGTATGCAAATTGCATACTTGAGGTCACATAACCCCCCACTGTCCAGCGATAACACAGAATCCAAACAGCATACAGTGCTTATGCTGTAAAGATTTAGAGGTTTGCAGTCACTTTTAGTGGCTACAAGCTTTTATCAGAAGATTGGACAACCCATTTTATAGTGTAGTCTACTGTAACTCACCCACAAAGCTTGTTCTCACCCACAAAGCTCTCCACATTGTGACACCATCTACATATGCTCCCTTATTTCTGTTCATCTACCTACCCATTCTCTACGCTCCTCAAGCGACTTTCGGCAAACATCCACACTAATCCTTACCTCCCACTCCTGGTTACAAGATTTCTCCCGAATTGTACCTATTCTTTGGAATGCTCTACCCCAAGAAATTAGGATGAACTACAACTTACACAGTTTTAGGCGCTCCCTAAAAACACATCTATTTGGAGCTGCCTATCATGTTCCCTAATCAATGTCCCTTTATATATAGCCCATTCACTACTTCTCTGAACATATATCTCCATCAAAATCCACCGCACCCAAAAGCACTATAAGTATTGGCTGGTGACAAGCTTATGCAGCCTTCATCTATATCCCCCATTCCCTCAAGATGGCTGGACCATCATTGTAAATAAGCCCCTGTACTTTGTGTCACCCCCACCTTATTTTAGATTGTAAGCTCTTACGAGCAGGCTCGTCATTATTTTTGCTTTAATTATTGTATTATCTTTAACTGCTACTTAAGACTGTTGTATATGAACCTCTGAATTGGAAAGCGCTTCGGAATATGTTGGCGCTATATAAATAAAGATTATTATTATTATTTAGTTGGTATACATTGTCATGGCAAATGGGCACACATAAATTGGCTAACTTGTGGGGTAAGTGCCCCAATTCTACAGGTGTAGGCTATAAAGCAGTAATGCAACTCAAATTTCATATATGCAATTTTCACATACACCTTAGCATGCTCAGCAAGCTGATACATTTGTTTGTGGGTGTGTGTCATTGTTTAAAGGATGCTACCTCTGGTCCACCTTGACTTAAGACTGAGAGAATCTTCTTCACCAGGTAGTGAACCCATAACAATGCACAATGTTGTACACTCCCTGACAGAAGTTATGTCGCTTATCCATGTTATGTAAATAAAAGCTTATAACCTGACGTTAAATTCATCCATTGGTTTTATAAATTACTCTTTTGAAAGCTGAAACCCTCCCAAATTTGGTTTCGGTTAAGAAAATAAATTGGCATCAATGCTGAAATATTGATCATTTAATGAACACAGAATGGTGAGATTTTGGCAAGACAAAAGTTTTGTCACCCACAGAAAGTAATGGGATATTCAAACAAATAATTATCTTAAAGTACAAATATATGTTGCATAACATTGGTGAATGAAGTTGTGGTGCTATTAGAGTCATATTTAATATTTTGTGTGACTTCCATGAGCTTGAAGGACTGCATCCATGCGGTTCAACAATGATTCATACATTTATTAATGAAGTCATCAGGAATAGCAAAGAATGCAGTCTTACATGCCTTCCAGAGTTCATCTAGATTCTTTGGTTTTCTCTTCCAAGCTTCCTCTTTCATCCTACCCCAAACATGCTCATTGATGTTCATGTCTGGTGACTGGGCTGGCCAGTCATTGAGCTCCTTGATCTTTTTTTGCCTGGAGGAACCTTGTTGTAGAGAAGGATGTATGAGATGGAGCACCATCCTGCTGCAGAATTTGACCCCATTTATGATTTTAATGTAAGAGGCAGCTAATACTTCTTGATATTTTTGGCTATTGATATTGCCTTCCACCTTGAAAATGTTTCACACACCCCCATACTGAGTGTAACCCCAGACCTTGATCTTTCCACCACCAAATCTAACTGTTTTCTGGGTGTATTTTGGATCCATACGGGAATCCAGAAGGTCTGCAGTATTTGCGGCGGCTGTAATGTAATTCTACTGAAGATTCATCAGAGAAATCCACCTTCTGCCACTTTTCCGGCATCCATCTGTTTAGCAGGCTGTGGGACTTTGCAAATGCCACACAGTTTTTTATTTGCCTTTTGTTTAGCGCTGGCTTCTGGGCACTGATTCGACCATGGAGGTCATTTCGAGACAGAATCCTACAAATTGTTCTAGTTGACACTGGGACTTGATGTGACCAGGCCTGTTGGAGCTCTGCTGCAGTAGAAGAGGGGCTTGCTTTGGATTTTCTAACCAACAAACGTTCCACCTGAGCAGTTGTCTTGCGGGGTCTGCCGGACTTGGGCTTGTCAAACACATCTCCAGTCTCTTCAAATCTTTTTTTAATTCTTTGTACTTGATGCTAAGACACATTAAAGGTGCCAGCCACCTCTGCAGTGGATCTGGTCTTCAGCGTCTTGATAATCAAGGCTTTGGTCGCAGGGTGGATTTTTGGCATGTTGTCAGAGCTCAAGTTGCAGGTCAAGTGAAGGTCTGGGGTGCTGGGTTTCTTTTTATATGCACCCACTAATTAACTGATCATTTACTGAACACTGATGAGGATGTAAACTAGGATTTGGTGCATTATATGACTAGGCGACAAAACTTTTGTCTTGCCAAAACCTGACCATTCTGTGTTCATTAAATGATCAATATTTCAGTATTGATGCCAATTTATTTTCTTAACCTAAACCAAATCTGGGAGGGTTTAAGCTTTCAAAAGAGTAATTTATAAAACCAATGGATGAATTTAAGGTCAGGTTATAAGCTTTTATTTACATAACATGGATAAGCGACATAACTTCTATCAGGAAGTGTATATACATATTCATCAAAATTTAAACTGCAATACCAAGAAAAGTAAATCATGGAATTATAGAATTCACATGATGAATAGATATGTTAATGGTATGCAAACAATGAAAACATTTTCAGAACATCTTGATTTATTTAGTATGGAGTATGAGCACCTCACGTATAATTACACTGCTGACATGCCTTGACATGCAATCAATGAGGTTATTATTGGCTGTCTAAGGAATGTTCTCCCATGGTGAATGCACTTATACATGCAAATCATCAAGATCCACCTTTGGCTTCTCCTTTTTCATGTGCTTGATAGTAGACAAATCCATAGTCACCATAGGCCATGAAAGCTCAAATGGACTAGACTATCAGCCCAGAGTAGAACGAGCAACATGTAGTTTGGTGTTGTGTTAAAAATGGCACTTGGGATACTTTAGAGTAAAGATTTTACCACCAAATCAATGTAACACCAAACTGGTAGTGTACCTGGAATGAAGACTAGAGTGGTCCAACGACCATACATTATGCCACCCCACACTATAACCCCGAGAATGGAACCAATATATTGTTTCCTCGTGAAGACCCCTGTATGGCATTGGCCACATAGTCTCCAAATTTAGACCAGTAGCTGGAATAGAGCATTGGAGGCTGGAATGGAGGTCTGTCTTCTTTAGATGTAAATTCTGTTTTTGAATTAGATGTATTGATAGCTGGAAATTGGATTTGAGATCAAGTTGCCTTCAAAAGGAAATGTCACAGCGGTCCTAATTCTGTGATTATGGTGTGGCAGAATGTACAGTAGTTGGTGCCCACTAGTTTTCATTCCATGTACACTAACAGTTCAACATTATATTGATTTGATCATGGAAACAGTAATATGGCTATTTTTCCAAAGTGTCCCAGGAGCCATTTTTCAACACAACAATGTCAGCCCGCATAGTGCTTGTGCTACCAGTAAAGGGCAAACAAAAGGTTTCCAAAAATTAAAAAACTAATACTCCACTCTCTGCTCACCTCCCTGCCATCTTTGCTACATATACTCCCCTGTACGGACCGCACAGCCTCTTCTTATCATCACCCTAGGCCTCTCCTTGCTAAGCCGGGACTTCCGCAATGGCAAGACTTGCGCCTTGACATCATTACATTCACTCTAGGCTGAAGTCATCCAGGAAGACTCACTCTAGCATGAGCATGCTCAGTGGTGATAATGAGGTAAAAGCTATACTATATATGCTGTATATACTGTATTACACTATATATATATGTAGCATCGGCGTTCCTGCCTCCTGCTAGGCAGGGACGCTGTTCCCCTCACCTCTCTGCTCCGAGCCCGGCGGCTTCCTCCCGCTCTGCTGGCAGCGCGCGCTCCTTCCCGGCCACTGTGCTTAGGGCGCGCGCGCGCTCCCTCCCTCTTAAAGGGGCCGCGCGCGCCGTCCTAAGGAGTCCCCGGCCAATGGCCGGAGGACTTCACCATATATAAGGCACCTCCTCCAAAATGGAGGTGCCCGAGCAATGTTGTTGCACTGTTCACTACTCTGCTTCAGCCCTCAGGTCCCGTTGCCAGTTACCTGCCAGATACCTGCCAGATTCCTGCCAGCTTGCTGTCTTATTCCTGCCTGATATTCAACTACCTGCCTGCTTGCCTGAGGTCCGACGGTCTGCCTTCCAACTCTTGTCAGTCTGTCTATGGACCAGCTTGCCCGCTCACCAGGGAGCGCACATCTGCTACCTGCCTGCTAGCCTACCTGGAGGCTCTGCCGTCATGTGCTGTGACCACCTGCCTGTCCAGTGACTCCTGCCCGCTCACCTGGGAGCGCTCATCTGCTGCCTGTCTGCTAGCCTACCTGGAGGCTCTGCCGTCACGTGCTGTGACCACCCGCCTGTCCAGAGACTTCTGCCCGCTCACCTGGGAGCGCTCATCTGCCGCCTGTCTGTTGGTCTTCCTGGAGGCTCCGCCGTCACATGCTGTGACCACCCGTTTATCCAGAGACTCTCGCCTGCTCACCTGGGAGCTCACGTCTACCATCAGCCGCCACAGGTCGTACCAACCCTTTACCCAGAGACTGCCCCGGTCACTTGCCGTGACCATCTGCCCGTTCATCCAGAGACTGCCCCAGTCACTTGCCGTGACCTCCTGCCCGTTCTTCTAGAGACTGTCCCGGTCACCTGCTGTGACTGCCTGCCTGGTCGCCACCCGCTCCCTTACAAGGACCGCCCCCTTGTATAGTAGCTCAGAGGTTCCGCCTCCCAGACCCGTTACAATATATATATATATATATACAGTACAGATCAAAAGTTTGGACACATCTTCTCATTTAAAGATTTTTCTGTATTTTCATGACTATGAAAATTGTACATTCACACTGAAGGCATCAAAACTATGAATTAACACATGTAGAATTATATACTTAACAAAAAAGTGTGAAACAACTGAAAATATGTTTTATATTCTAGGTTCTTCAAAGTAGCCACCTTTTGCTTTGATGACTGCTTTGCACACTCTTGGCATTCTCTTGATGAGCTTCAAGAGGTAGTCACCGGAAATGGTCTTCAACAATCTTGAAGGAGTTCCCAGAGATGTTTAGCACTTGTTGGCCCTTTTGCCTTCACTCTGCGGTCCAGCTCACCCCAAACCATCTCGATTGGGTTCAGGTCTGGTGACTGTGGAGGCCAGGTCATCTGGCATAGCACCCCATCACTCTCCTTCTTGGTCAAATAGCCCTTACACAGCCTGGAGGTGTGTTTGGGGTCATTGTCCTGTTGAAAAATAAATGATGGTCCAACTAAACGCAAACCGGATGGAATAGCATGCCGCTGCAAGATGCTGTGGTAGCCATGCTGGTTCAGTATGCCTTCAATTTTGAATAAATCCCCAACAGTGTCACCAACAAAACACCCCCACACCATCACACCTCCTCCTCCATGCTTCACGGTGGGAACCAGGCATGTAGAATCCATCCGTTCACCTTTTCTGCGTCGCACAAAGACACGGTGGTTGGAACCAAAGATCTCAAATTTGGACTCATCAGACCAAAGCACAGATTTCCACTGGTCTAATGTCCATTCCTTGTGTTCTTTAGCCCAAACAAGTCTCTTCTGCTTGTTGCCTGTCCTTAGCAGTGGTTTCCTAGCAGCTATTTTACCATGAAGGCCTGCTGCACAAAGTCTCCTCTTAACAGTTGTTGTAGAGATGTGTCTGCTGCTAGAACTCTGTGTGGCATTGACCTGGTCTCTAATCTGAACTGCTGTTAACCTGCGATGTCTGATGCTCGTGACTCGGATAAACTTATCCTCAGAAGCAGAGGTGACTCTTGGTCTTCCTTTCCTGGGGCGGTCCTCATGTGAGCCAGTTTCTTTGTAGTGCTTGATGGTTTTTGCAACTGCACTTGGGGACACTTTCAAAGTTTGCCCAATTTTTCGGACTGACTGACCTTCATTTCTTAAAGTAATGATGGCCACTCGTTTTTCTTTACTTAGCTGATTTTTTCTTGCCATAATACAAATTCTAACAGTCTATTCAGTAGGACTATCAGCTGTGTATCCACCAGACTTCTGCACAACACAACTGATGGTCCCAACCCCATTTATAAGGTAAGATATCCCACTTATTAAACCTGACAGGGCACACCTGTGAAGTGAAAACCATTTCCAGTGACTACCTCTTGAAACTCATCAAAAGAATGCCAAGAGTGCGCAAAGCAGTCATCAAAGCAAAAGGTGGCTACTTTGAAGAACCTAGAATATAAGACATATTTTCAGTTGTTTCACACTTTTTTGTTAAGTATATAATTCCACATGTGTTAATTCATAGTTTTGATGCCTTCAGTGTGAATGTACCATTTTCATAGTCATGAAAATACAGAAAAATCTTTAAATGAGAAGGTGTGTTCAAACTTTTGGTCTGTACTGTATATATATATATATATATATATATATATACTATATGTACACATACTACATATATATGTGTATATATATATATATATATATATATACATATATATATATATATATATATACATATATTTATATATATACACACTGTACTAAAAAATATATATATATATATATATATATATATATATATATATATATGTACTGTCTATTGAACCCGTTCTTTCCCGGGTGGCAAGCATTTTATTAGTACATTTTTAATTTTATTAAAGTATTAGCTGAATACAAAATTTTTTTATTGTGCTAAAACTTCTCTGTCAAGCCATAAAATGGCAACGTCAGCCCGTGTGCATATCGCTTTATCCGGCGTCATTTTTTTTAAGACACTGTGTCTTCGGATTCACATATACAGTGTGCCGGAGTAAAATGGTGCCGGAGTCAATGCGTGCTTATCCCGCGATATCCCGCGATGTGGAACACAGTCTGTCTGCGAATTCGCATACACAGTATCTTCAATAAAATGGCAAAGTAATGCAGTATGCACATGCGCTGACTCTGGGCCGCCCATCCCAGCTTCAGTCAGTACCTTTGGCAGTATGTTTAAGGTCTTTGCTCTGCTAGAAGGTGAACCTATGCTGGAGTCTCAAGTCTTTTGCAGCCTCTTAACAGGTTTTCCTCGAGGATTGCCCTGTATTTATCTCTATCCATCGTCCCATCAACTCTGATGAGCTTCCCTGTCCCTACTAAAGTAAAGCATCCCCACAGCATGATGGTGCCACCACCATTATGCTTGACGGTGGGGAACATATTTTTAAGGTTATGTGCAGTGTTAGATTTCCATCACACCTAGCATTTTGTATTTAGCCCAAAAAGTTCTAATTTGGTCTCATCTAAACAGAGCACTTTCATCCATATGCTAACTGTGTCCCCTACATGGCTTTTTGCAAACTGCAAATAGGAATTCTTATGGTTTGAGTTAAAAAATTATTTTCTTCTTGCCAGTCTTCCATAAAGGCCAGATTTGTGGAGTAAACAACTAATAGATGCCTGTGAACAGATTCTCCTACCTGAGCTGTGGATCTTTGCAGCTCTCTTTTATAACCTAACCCTGCCTTACTTTTCTTCACAATTTTATCACTGACCAGTCTGGTGTTTTTCTTGGTTTTCATGATGCTGTTTGATCCCTAATGTTCTCAAGCAAACCTAAATTATACACAGGTGAACTTAATTTACTAATTTTATGACTTTTGGAGGCAATTCATTACTCAGCATTTTGGTATCAGACTACAGGGGTTGAATACAATTGCAAGTCACAATTTTCAATAAAAAAACATATATCATTTTCTTTACACTTCAGAAATACTTGCTACTTTGTGTTGGTATATCACAAGAAAACACAATAAAATATATTTACGTTTGTGAGTTTAACTTGGCAAAAATGTAGAAAGGTTCACGGGGCATGAATGCTTTTTCAAGGCACTGTATACTTTGCAGCATTAATTACACACCTGTCTGCATAGTACTGTACACTTTCTACTTTGTGAAAGTAATTGTTATTATTTTTTAAAAGTTCTTCTTTGGGAATTGTATTATCAGTGCAATTACTGGTAGATGTTTCATTTACCTTTGACAGAAACTGTGTTTTCAGTTTGAATGTATAGGTTCAATTAAAGAAATTACAGTTGATATTTTCAGGGGTAATAATTCATAGAAACTGCAGGCGGTTCATTAAGTTGATCTCTGTATTTATTAAGCGTAATACGCTTTTGATGCAATTTCATGAAAACATTCACAATGCTAGAATAAATTAAACTGTTTATGTTTCTTTTATTTATTCTATTGAAAATATCCAATGCGTAACTCTACTGAAAATTTAATATTACTGAATCACACAATATTTGTATCTGTGCCACAGCTCAATCTGAAAAATAAATCAACAGGAGACAATAGAAGAGATATTTGACTTTCTCTGTTTCACATGTTTTGGATTCTAGGTTGAACTTGATGGATCTGTCTTTTATAAACATTATTAACTCAAAAGCTATGAAACTTAATAGGTTATTCCTCAAAAAAAATAATGATCTTCTATTAGCAGGATCAAGTATAACTTGCTGATCACTGAGGGCTCAACCATTGGAACCCTCAATGACCAAAGAATGGGGCTGCAAAACTCTGAGGATGAGATTCTGTAGCCCCATTTAGAATGGAGCAGAAGTGTGCATGCTCATTGTCTGCTCCATTCATTGTCTATGGGACAGCTGGAGAAAGCAAACTGCTGTATGGATGATAATTTAAAGACCAAACTATCCTAGCAAAAACACAGTACCAGATAAATACCTGTATCTATGTAAAAATCAAGGGTATGTATACATTACTTACATGTGTTCTGAGCATTTCCAGTTTTAGAAGTCACACCCACATTAATCAAACATCTATGTAAAAGTTGTGTAAAACTATTATAAAATTGCCTGCTATAATAAAATATTAACATTTGTTGGACCCCTCAATGTTATCATAGTAGGTACAATAACACTGTCTATACTCTCTTCTGACTTGTAAACATTGGGCTGAAAATCAGCTTCCTCCTCAATATTGGACAGCACACAGTTCAACACAACTTTACTTCTTTCAAATCATTGGTTGTCACTTGATCTATTATTCATCTGCAAAAGAACGCTAAATAAAGATGCTAATCACATATCAGTAAGGCTCTGGTGATATCAAATTTAGACATGATCTTTGTTTTCCAATGGTTACAGCACAACATTTGACTAGGCAGTTGCATGAATGATAAAAGCCCTATTATGATTCAGAACTTGTTGCATCCTAAACAATGCAGGTGGACAATACATAGCCAATGCCCCCCTTGCAGTCTCCCAGACTCACCATTCTCTGCAGCTCTCTTAGTCTTTGAATCACCCCACTTGGATCTATTTCTCTCTTTGTATCTCTCACATCATTTCCACATGGTTAGTGTGAGAATCTCCATTCCTCCGTGAGCTTTAGTCACTACTTAGCTTTGCTCTAAAAGTCACCAATGTGCTTTGTCGTTGCTCACTCTCACAGCAGGTCTCACTTTCTTTCATGTGCCTACTGTGTACACACTTACCTGAAAGTTGCATAGATTCACATAAACCCCACCTAGAGAAACTGCAATGAAAAGGTTCTAACATCACAATGGCTCCTTTAGGAGGACATTCAGGAAAACTGTTTCTGCTATCAACTAGCATATAACTGCTGATATTGCTTGAGAGAACAGTTTTTCAGCTCTTATTAAAGTAAACCTGTCAGCAGGATTGTGCTCAGTAAACCACATACACTGTCAGGTGGGCACTATTACACTGATTAAAATGATACCTATGTTGATGAAATTGGTCCTGTGGTTCTTGTGTAATCTTTATTTTTGGCTTTGAGATAATGATATACCCGCGCTGTGGGGCGGGCCTGTGGGGAGGGGCTTTATCTTGTGCTTTGCTTATCTATTCACTTTTTGCGTTTGGACAGCACACTGATCCTTCAGTGACCTGCCTCCTATTTTAAATGCTGCATATGTAATTGTGTGAGTCAAATTCAGAAATTTACATGCAAAAAATTGGCGCTGCCACCTCGCGCTTGTGCAGTAGCATCTCTCATTTACCTATAGATGCTACTGTGCAAGCACGGCCGGCAGCGCCATATTGCTGCAGCCAAATTTTTTTTCCTCCAGCAAAATGGCGCCGCTGGTGGTGTTAGCGCAGTAGCATCTATTGACAAGCGATTGATGCTACTGCGCATGCACAGGCGCCATTTTTCTGGATCAATATAGGATCTTATGATCAGTGGGGTTCTCTCTATGTATATATTGATATGTAGGCTGTAAGCTCTTATGATCAACAGTGTCCTTTCCCCCTACACTTCTGTATTGTGTATGTTCTTATGGTCAGTAGAGTCCTTTCTCTCTCCTATAGCGTGTAAGCTCTTCTCATCACTGGGGCTCTCTCGATCCTCTCCCCCTTGTCTATTTTCTGAACAATTACATTTTTTTCACAGATTCCTGTTAATTTATTTGCCATAAATTGAATATTTGAGGAAAATTTGGCAATGCTAGTGAATTTGAATTTCAAAATATCGGCTCATCTCAAATTAAACTTTAGCCTGGGACTTCACATTGTCTTTGGCTGTGACAGTTTTTTTGCAGCCAAAGATAATTGTATGCCACTGCTACATTTCAGTGTATACTTGCATGTAATTGATTGGCGGTCATTTAATGATCACAGTCAGCTAATCCAAATGAAGCATAAGAATGAAAATGAAAAGTCGACATATGACACATGCTTGTTCTGTAGAGCTAAAGGGTAGCTATTTACAGTAATTTCCTATTGTAAGCCGTAGCTGCCCAAGTGTTACACTATCTCTAGGACCTGTATTGGGGATTAAAGTATACATAGTCTATATTAGTACGTAGTCTGTATTAGTTGCATAGCAGACTCACTTCTCCTCAAGAATACATATGGACCCAAATTGGCAAATGTAAAATTAATAAAACAAAAAAAACTTTGTATTGTAGCACTGATTACTGCACATAACAATGCATTTAACTTTTATTCATTGGGCATCCATAACAATAAATCAGATGATGAAAGAAACATTGATTTTCACCTATAAAGGAGTGGTATTGTTTAAAGACCAAGTAATCAGTTCCTGCAAATTAATTTGTTGTAAGCAGGAAAAATTGGCAAGCATTAGAGCAGCGTTGATGGGAGCTAAATTGTTATGGCTTATCAACTAAGTCAGGGCATCTCTAAAATAGCAGAACATTTGCATTTTTTCCTGATGGCAGTGGTTAGCACCTACTAAAAGTGGTCCAAAAAGGACAACTGGTGAACCAATAACAGGCTCAGGGGCACTCAAGGCTTTTCAATGTGTGTAGAAAGCCCAAACTGGGCTTTTTTGTTCTATGCAACAGAAAAGTTTATTTTGCACACATTGATGAAAAAGTTAAAGCTGGCAATGATAGCAAGGTGTCAGGCACACTGTTCATTACAGCTTACTACATATATGGTGCTCAGCTGCAGGCCGGTCATCATATAAGCATCATGTAAATAGCCTCTTCAGAGAAAAAGAGGACTTGAACTCTATAGCGCCACCTATTGGAAGCAGCAATCTTACAAGTCACAATCAACCCTTTAACAAGTCGTGTAATATGACTTAGGATAAAAGCCTAATACATATAAGTATCAACACTGGGAAATATAGACAAGGAAAAAGGAGACCCGGGCTGATGAATCATGGTTTTCTTTGCATGCGTATTACTTACCTTCCGGGAAGTGCCCCATGGGAAGAGATTGAGCAAATAAACGTTGGCAGTGTTATGTTCCAAGCAATATTGTTTAGGAAGCTTTGGGTCTTGTATTCCATGCAAAGGATATATTAGGTTTGTCCTTTATTACCTTTATAGTAAACTAGTAATTTTGAGTGGCTCAAAAAGTCTTTGTGTACCTCTGCTGTAACACAATTTTTTAAGCCAGTCATGCTTAAAATATATTGAGCCAAAAGGAAAGGATTGAAAAATATATCTGCATGTTTAGTACCTCCCTAAACAAAACTTGTTTACAAATGCTTTATAAAACTTGACAAAGCGTTCAAAGTGTTGACATAGACTTTACATTTTCAATATATAAATTAGGTGAAGATTCTGTGCGATGTACTGGAAAACATTATTCTGATCCACAGATCCCTCACTTGGCAATTTACGAAACTTAAAGCAAAGCTACTTTCTTGATGCTAATTACCAGACACCCTCAGAAGTCTTGTGTAGACCATACAACAAGGTATCACAGCGGTTTTAGTAGCACATAGTCTATCTTGACTGTGTCAGTTTGTTGGCTGACTGATAAGCCAAATATATTGATTATGAAATGAAAATCTTAAGGGGCAATTCATCAAAGCTTTGAAAAGTCACACATTTTTTATGAAAATTGAAGCTGTGCAAAAACTTGTCATCTTTTTACATTTTCACGCCAGTCTGAAGCAGTTGTACCAAAATGAGTTGAGCTGGGGAGTGGCTATGTGCACCTGAAAAATTCTGCAAAAGTGGAGACACTTTTTACATCAGAAATGCTACTCCATTTTAAGACAGGAATAAGATTTCCAGTGATGTGCAATAAAGGTACACTCCAATGATAAGATGGACCAAATTAATTTAGTGGTGTTCGCCACTGAATGAATTTGATGTATCGTATTATAGCAAGCACTTCATTATGACTATTGTTGAACGAATTTGTTTGACATTTCAAACTCGGGTTCGTGTTCGGGGTTCTGGCTTGGTCGCGCCAAAAAATCGGCTCCGCCCATGAACATCCCTGATTTGCCACGCTGTCACGCAGATGTGATGCAGATGCCAAACAAATTCGCTGAACATTAATTATGACTCGCATATGAAACATCAATCTTAATGAATTGGCCTCCTAGTTTTTATTTTCTTTCTACTTCTATTTTGTTTCTGATTTTATATCAGAACCAATTTTACAAATTCAAAGATTTTATAACAAAAACAAATAATTTATCTGTAACAATAATAATAAAAAGAAAAAATAATGATTCCTGTATAAGAGTTTAAGGTTTCAGTTTCAACAAAGGTTTATAATGGGAACATTGCAATCAATATTATATATCTGAAGCCAATTCTTGCAGCAGCTCAAAAGGTCATCTTCTATTGCATTATTATACTTATCTGAAATTAAAACAACATAAAGTCTTTCAAATGAAATAAAATCGAACTTGACAATTACAAGATATTTTATGTTTAAAGTTTTACTGAAAACAAAAGTATACTGTAATATTTTGTCTTCATATGCTGTGACCTTTTTTTAATGTGGTAGTCTTTGGGAAAAAAATGTTGCTGCATGAACATTTAAACAGTGTTCTCTTACCATAATTAAAAAAATAGTCTGGCGCTAGTATCTTGTTAGTAGTGTTGAGCCACCCCCGTAGTGTTCGAGTTCGGTTCGGTTCGTCGAACACCCGTGTGTTCGCCGAACTGTTCGTAGAACTGTTCGTCGAACACCTTCGAACACCGTTAAAACCAATGGCAGGCAAACAAAAACACATAGAAACACATAGAAAACACCTTCAAAGGTGTCCAAAAGCTGACAAACTGCTCAGAAGACATAACTAACACATGGAAAAGTGACAAGTACATATAGTCATGCGAAAAGAAAAGAGGTGGAGGAGAAAAAGGAGGGGGAGACACAGATATAGGCATGTCATGCCCTTCTAAAATCCAAAAAGTGAGAAGCCAACACGGCCAGTCCGCTCCTGCCCGTGCCACCTCCGTGTCGCCGGGTTTGTGCCAGAGCCGCGGTGAACCCTGACGGCCAGCCCCCCTCTCCCAATACTGGTGCCTGTCCGCTGGTGGGTCGAGCGAGCCCCCCTGTGGTAGAGGCAGCTCTAAGCTTTTTAATTTAAATTGTCTCTCTAATTTGAATAAATACACTTTAAATCCATTTACAAGGATATATTGGAGGGCAAGTCTCATGCCAGCAGCCGCGTAATTCCAGCTCCAGTAGCGTCCACTAAAGCTGCTGCAGTTAAAAAGCTTTTATAAGGATCGACCTTGGCTGTCCACCGCAAGGCATCCTAGTGCAAGTCCCAGCCCCTATGCCTTGGGGTGCCTCCTGATGCTCTTCACTGAGTATCCCGTGGTCCCAAAGCATTTCCTTTGAAAAAATTAAGTGTCCAAACTACAGGTGGTGTAGCTTGCTTAACAGCCGGGATAATCCACTGACTAGCAGACACTGCTACCAGGCACAAAGTATTTCCTGGGCTAGATGCAGTTAAAAATTTGTAATTAGATACTCTCGTTGGATGCTCAGAAAGCATTCCATAGAGTCTCCTGGCACGCCATATATGATTCTCTTAAAAAGTTTGGGGTAGGAGTCTAGGGGACCCTTTTATAGCCAAAATCATGGCCCTGTATCGCAATACGTCACCTAGGCTGAAGATAAATGGAACTGTAGCACCCTTAGGGCTTGGTTGCTACAGAGGTATTGCACCTCACCCAGAGGTGTGATATCTCACTCTCAGGTAAGGATGGAGTGTGGATCAGGACCTGACACCTGCACGCATTACACCACATTGCCATGGGGCAGGGCGACCAATATGCCCCTGAGATGGACACGACAGTCCCTGTCCCTGGCTGGAGTGGGGGGAGGGAACACTGAGGAAGGGGAACCCTGTAGTGCAGGAGCAGGGAGGAAGCAGTTCCTGGGTGCATTGAGAAGGGAGTATAAAAGGTGGGCACAATCTTAGTTCAGTGCAGAGAAGTCTGAGCAGAAGTGACAGGGAGCAGGGGCTCTGCATGAGCTCTGCTCCGGAGGCAGGCCTAGTAACAGAGGCCCAGGCCTGGAAGAGGGAGAAGGAAGGAAGAGGAGCGGAGAAGGCTCCAGGAATGAGGAATGAAGGGATCCCAGGGGTACGGACGGGCGAGTCGCCACCGCACGCCCGAATCCACCTGCGTGGAGGGGTCAGGCCAAAGGGGGAGACCGGTCCCCGAAACTAGTGGAGGCGGGAAACGACCCTCAGCTAGAAACCGGAGGCTGTGACATTTTATGTGGCACAGCCCCTCGCTACACCCGCTAGGAAGGCACCACATAGGGTCAGGGAAACTGGCGCCAAGTTTACCAAGAGGAGGCCTGAGGCAGCCGGACAGAAGGGTTGGTAAGAAAGGCCAGACAAAGGACACACAAGGGGGGTCCTGTGAAGCGCTCCAAAGTTATCTGGGAGTTGTCTGAGTCCCTCACCTGGTGAGCACAGTACGACGTGGGCAGCCGTTACCTGCAGACGTGGTCTGGATAATAAGAACTGTGAGTAAAGGCCCTGGACTGCATCACTGACTCCGTGTCGTTACTGCTTTTGCCCTGCACCATCACCCCCATCCTCCGCATACACTGCCCTGAGGCTATACTCCTCCCGTGGGGAGTTATGCTACGCTCTGCTGCACCCACAACACCAGCCTCAGCGGTCTGCCCTGCAGCGGCGGTTCACTCTGACCGCAATCCACGGGTGGCGTAGTCGGACATTTAAACATCAAAACCACATAAATAGTTCCGCCACTGGTTTGACCGCCCTGAGCCACGGAACCAGATCGCCGCCACGGAGACTGCAACCACCAGCATCCACCAAAAAGGGTCCTGCTCCGGGTGACCCAAGGCCCAGTGGGCGCGTCAGAACATTTTCATCACCTTTCATAATCACCAATAGGACAAGGCAAGGATTTCCTCTGTCCCCTCTCTTATACATCCTAGTGATGGAGCACCTGCTCTCATCAATTTGCCATAACCCCAATATTAGGTGGATTGAGGTGGGAGGCACCGAGTACAAGTGCTCTCTATTTGCTGATGATGTCCTAGTATATATCACTCAATCACATATATCCATCCCTGCTGTTATGGCTGAAATAGATCACTTTGTTACATGGTCAAATTTTAAAATCAATGCAGCGAAGTCTGAGGCCCTCGATGTCTCCCTCCCCAAATCCATACAGGATTCCATCCAGTCCAACTTTCCCTTTGCCTGGCCCTCACAGGGTATCAAATACTTAGGAATTCCTATTCATAGAGAAGTCTCCCATCTATGTTATCTTTTGGGCCTTTATTTAACAACTCCATACAGACCACGGTTGGCAAGTTAGAACTGTAAGATTCACTACGTGAACCACTGGTGTTTTGTGGAAAAGCACATGTGCACTGTGTTCCAAAATATTATGCAAAAAGTGTTTGGGAGTGATAAGGGAAGAATTTGTTTGTTTGTCAGTTAAACTCATTGATGGTGATGTGTGTCAGGGCTCTTTATATCACTGTAAGCAATTGCAGACACCTGTGCTAATTAGTTTGGCAGGTGTGTCCAATGAAAGGCAAGACTACTTAAGAAGGCTGTCCCACATTATTAAGCAGCCTACATTTTCTGCCAAAATGGGAAAGAAAAAGGATGTGTCGGCTGCTGAGAAGCAACAAATTGTGGAGTGTTTAGGTCAAGGCATGACTACAATCAACATTGTGCGATGATCAGGATGAAGTGTCTTGGCAATCAAGAAGTATGTAGCTGATTCACAGTACACACGTGTGCGTGCTGGTAAGGGCAAATTGAGGACTCTTTCCTACAGGCAATTACGTCAGGTTAAAAGAGCAGCGGCAAAAAAGCCTTGTCATAGCAGCAGACAAGTTTTTGATGCAGGGTCCTTCAGAGGTTTGCAGCTGTGCATATGCCATCCTGTACATCTCCTCTATCCACTTCACACAAGCAGAAACGGCTCCAGGGGCCAAACATTACATGAAGACTGATTTCAAAACTGTTTTGTTCACGGATGAGTGCCGTGCAACGCTCGATGGTCCAGGTGGATGGATGGCTGGTTGATGGACACCCCACGCAAACACGGCTACAGCGCCAATAAGGAGGAGGTGGAGTAATGTTTTGCGCTGGAATCATGGTGAGAGAGATTGTCGGCCCCTTTAGGATCCCTGAAGGGGTAAAGATGAACTCCATAATGTATGTGAAGTTTCTCAAACAGCACTTCCTGCCATGGTTCAAGAAGAAGAACCGTGTATTCCACAGCAAGATCATTTTTATGCATGATAATGCACCGTCTCATGCTGCACATAACACATCTGCATCTCTGGCTGATATGGGCATAAAAGGGCATAAAAGGGGACAAACTTATGGTGTGACCCCCATGCTCCCCTGACCTCTACCCCATTCAGAACCTCTGGAGCATCATCAAAAGGAGTGTCTATGATGGCGGGAGGCAGTTCACATCTAAGCAACAGCTCTGGGAGGGTATTCTGTCCTCATGCAAAACAATTGAAGCAGAAACCATCCAAAACCTGACAAATTCAATGGACGAGAGAGTTCAGAAGCTCCTATTGAATAAGGGGTCCTATGTGCAAATGTAACATCACCTAGAATAAAGTTTTGAGTTGAAAACTGTTTGATTTCAGTTTCTAATAACCTGCTAATGCTTATAATTTCAAAAATGACCATTTTTTTGGTCTTTATTAAAATGAAAAGGTTGATCGAAGAGTGTGGGGGATCTAAGAGTGTGGCAACCCAGTAGTCAGGATTACTTCGAATTCTGACAATCTGAGGGTCATGTTGCAGGTAGTGCAGCAAGAAGGCACATATGTGTCTTGCGCATCTCGGAGCCCCAAAATTATTTTCCGGGCTAGATGCAGCTAAAAATTATTATTAATTTTAAATCTGGTGGAGCTTAGTATAGATGGCCTAATAGAACCAGTACTGCACACTGCTACATAGCCCAAATTATTTTCCAGCCAAGATACAGATAAACATGATTAGTAATTTAAAATCTGGTGGAGCTTAGTATAGATGGCCTAATAGAATCAGTACTGCACACTGCTACAAAGCCCAAATAATTTTCCAGCCAAGATACAGATAAACATGATTAGTAATTTGAAAGCTTAAAATGGTTGGTGATGTGATTTTAACCAATCATCAAGCTTTTACTCTCGCCAGGATGACACAGGGGTAGAAAAGTCGTTTCGGATCCATGATTTGTTCATCTTTATAAACGTGAGTCTGTCTACATTATCAGTGGAGAGCTGCATGCGCTTATCTGTTAGCACACCATCAACAGCGCTGAACACACGTTCAGACAGAACGCTGGCTGCGGGGCATGACAAGATCTCCAAGGCGTAAGTGGCTAGCTCTGGCCATTTATCCAGATTGGAAGCCCAAAAAGAGCAAGGGTCCAGTGACACAGTCATGGCTTCAATGTTTACTTGGAGATACTCCTGTACCATCGTCTCTAGGCGTTGACTATGTGTCAGACTTCATGTCTCCTGTGGCCTTTCAAAGGATGGGCTAAAAAAGTGGTGAAATGATTCCGCAAAATTGATGTTACCAGCAGATACTGTGTTTCTGTTACGGTTTGAGTGCTGAACACTCGACGGTCCCACGGTTGGCAAGTTGGAACTGTGAGATTCAGTACGTGCACCACTGGTGTTTTGTGGAAAAGCACATGTAAGATTCTGCAACAGTCTCTGCTGATACTACTGCATGCGTGCATCCCTTTCTATGGCAGGAATAATTTCTGCAAATTTACTTTTGTACCGGGGATCTAATAGTGTGGCAACCCAGTAGTCAGGATTATTTCTAATTCTCACAATTCGAGGGTCATGTTGCAGGTAGTGCAGCAAGAAGGCACTCATGTGTGTTGCGCATCCAGGAGCACAAAGTCCCTGTTGTGTTGGTGGCGAGGTAACAATCATGCTTCCTTCCTCTGTCCTCTCCCCCCAACCTCGCACAACAGAAATGTGATCAAGGTCTCCCTCATCTGATGAGTCTTCCATCAGTTCGTGCTCTACTTCTTCCTGGGCTCCTGCACCTTCCTCACTAGTTTGGCTGCTACCATGCGCCCTGGTAAAACCATCTCCCCCACCCTCACATGCCTGCCGCCTTGGTGCTGCCGACCGTCTGGACCTTGCAGATGTTAGCCCTTCCGCATACAACTCCTCCTCCTCTACTTCCTCCACCTCCTCTTGTGCCACCACCTGACTCCGAATTCTGTTTAACATGTGCTCCAGCATGTAAATCACCGGAATAGTCATGCTGATAATGGCATAGTCAGCACTAAACATCTTCGTCACCATTTCAAAACTGTGCAGAAGGGTGCATAGGTCCCTGATCTGAGACCACTCCTCCAGCGTGATTTGCCCCATCTCTGGATCTCGTTGGCCCAGGCTATACGTCAGAACATATTGCACCAGGGCTTGTTGGTGCTGCCACAGTTGCTGCTACATGTGCAGAGTTGAATTCCACCGGGGAGGCACATCGCATTTTAGCCGGTGAAGTGGCAGGCCCAACGACTTCTGTAGAGATGTAAGTCGCTGAGCTGCAGGATGCGAACGGCGGAAGTGAGCACACAGCGACCGTGCCCTCTGCAGAAGGCCATCTAGTCCGGGATAGTGGGCTAAAAATTGCTGGACAACCAGGTTCAACACGTGAGCCATACAAGGCACGTGTGTGACATTGCCCCGGTGAAGGGCCGCACCCAGGTTTGCTGCATTGTCGCACACGGCCTTCCCTGGTTTCAGGTCCAGTGGAGACAACCATTCATGAAATTGGTTCTCCAGAGCTGACCACAACTCCTCAGCTGTGTGACTCACATTTCCCAGACATTTCAAAGTAAAAACCGCCTGATGACGTTGAGCCCTACTGCCAGCATAGTAAGGAGGTGTGCAGGATCCCTTCTGTGCAGTTAGAAAGCTTGTGGCATGACCTGACAGGCTTTGGGTGCAGGTGAGGACCGAGAGGAGGTTGAGGAGGCAGAAGCAGTGGAGGAATTTTGAGATAAAGAGGATTCACGCACAACTCGTGGGGACGGCAAGACTTGGACAGCAGCCCCTTGTCCTGCTGTCACCATAGTTACCCAGTGCCCAGTCAGCGACATGTAACGCCCCTGTCCATGCCTACTCGTCCAAGTGTCTGTGGTGAAATGCACCCTGTCACACTCAGAGTTCCTCAAAGAAGCGGTGATGTTGTGTGCGACTTGCTGGTGGAGCACAGGCAGACCTTTCTTTGAGAAGTAGTGCCGACTGGGCATCTGGTACTGGGGCACTGCGACGGACATAAGGTCTCGAAAATCCTCTGTGTCCACCAGGCGGAAAGGCAGCATTTCTGTAGCCAAGAGCTTTCAGATGGTGAAATTCAACCTCTTAGCTTTCTCATGGCTAGGAGGAAATGGTCTTTTACTTGTCCACATCTGAGGGACCGAGGGCTGGCTATTGTGCTTAGACGGGGTTGATAAGGGTGTCCCCAACAAACTGCTGGTCTGTGAGGAAGATGCAGGCGGACATGTTTGGTTGCCTTGATCCAAAGGTGGTGCTATTTATGTCAGACAGCGCTCAACACCAGCTGATGTTACCACCTCCAAAGGAAATGATGACCTGCCAATCATGCTGGCTGTTGCGGGTAAAGAGGTGGCAGGTCTGCGCCCCAAAACAGGTGTGACTGATGTCCCCCCAGTCACAGAGGATGAAGAGGCCGCGGATGCACAAGATATGGCAGACGGTGGTTGGCCCGGCCGGCTAGGCCGCATTGTAGCACAGTGAGCTTCCCACTGCAACTTATGCTTCATGTCCATGTGCCGGTTCATGCATGAAGTACTCAAACTATGTATTTTTTGGCCTCTACTTAGCTTTTGCTGACAAATGTTACAGATAATACGAGTTGGGTCATCGTTATCGATCTGAAAAAATGCCCAGGCTATGCAATGCTTAGCACCCATGCGACCTGAAGAGCCACCACGACTTGTGGTGAGAGGCAGAGTTGTGTTTGAGGATGCAGTTGTTGACGTGCTTCCAGTACTACGTCTCTGTCCAGGAAGGCGCAACCTGACCTCGTCATCACTAGCATTCTCCTCCACCTCCTCTGCTGACCTCATCTCTTGGCTGACTGTGGGTTGACAGTAAGTGGGATCTCCAACCTCATCATCATCACCCTGTGCGTTATCACACCCGTCGTCCTCAGAGCCAACCTGTTCCTGCCCTGACAAAAAACTAAAGTTGTCGCTCCAATCAGGTATTTGAGTCTCATCATCGTCTTCCTCATTGTCTCCACCAACAGGAGTTACAGTTTGGGAATGAGGGTCTACATTATGGCCAGAACCTTCAGCGTCTGGTCCTGGATCCGACACATAAAGATTCTGGGCATCAGTGCAGATCATTTCCTCGTCTGGATTCACAGAAGCGCTGGAGCCGACCTCTGATTCCCCGGCTATAGTATGAGTAAACAGCTCTGCAGACTCAACCATCTGTTCTACCTCATACTCAGACGGGCAGCTGGAGATTTGGGAGCTGTGAGGAAGCAAGTGCGATTGGGGTGACACCTTTGAGGACTGGAGTATTTGTGATGTTGAAGTTGATGTGGAGGAGAGCCCACTTAAAGGAACACTTGATATCCGTTGAAGCACCTGCTGCTTTTGTGCCTCATCTGGAATTTGTAGCGATTGGCGTGGCCGTAAGAAAGGGATCTTATCATATTGTCCGCTAAAAGAAGTAGACATTTTAGTTTGCCTGGAAGATGGTCTTTCTTCTGCAGATGATACTGTTGCTTTAACACCTACCCCACGGACACAACCTTTTTTCCCCTTCCCAATACGCCTATTCCCCTTTCCACCAGCAGCAGGCCTTTTTCCCCTCATTTTGGTGGTTAACTAATTCACAACTCAGGAGTTGTTTGCACAAAAAATCAATGGATGGGAACCGAGCAGAGCTGAGTGGCCAAACTGTGGTATTAGGCCAAAACTATTGGCTTGGTTAGATGTAGAAAAAAATTATATTCAATTTGCAACCAGATGGAGGTCAGTATAGATGGACTAATAGAACAAGTCCCACACACAGCTAGAAGCCCAAATATTTTTTCGGAGGTAGATGCAGAAAAAAATAATATTCAGTTTGCAACCTGATGGAGGTCAGTATAGATGGACTAATAGAACAAGTCCCACACACTGCTAGAAGGCCAAATATATTTTCAGAGCTAGATGCAGAAAAATATTATATTCAATTTGCAACCTGATGGAGGTCAGTATAGATGGACTAATAGACCAAGTCCCACACACTGCTAGAAGCCCAAATATTTTTTCAGAGCTAGATGCAGAAAAAAATTATATTCAATTTGCAACCTGATGGAGGTCATTATAGATGGACTAATAGAACAAGTCCCACACACAACTAGAAGCCCAAATATTTTTTCAGAGGTAGATGCAGAAAAAAATTATATTCAGTTTGCAACCTGATGGAGGTCAGTATAGATGGACTAATAGAACAAGTCCCACACACTGCTAGAAGGCCAAATATTTTTTCAGAGCTAGATGCAGGCAAAAAATTATTTTGAATTTGCAACCTGATGGAGGTTAGTATAGATGGACTAGTAGAACAAGTCCGACACTGCTAGAAGGACAAATATTTTTTCAGAGCTAGATGCAGAAAAAAATTATATTCAGTTTGCAACCTGATGGAGGTCAGTATAGATGGACTAATAGAACAAGTCCCACACACTGCTAGAAGGCCAAATATTTTATCAGAGCTAGATGCAGATAAAAATTATTTTTAATTTGCAACCTGATGGAGGTCAGTATAGATGGACTAATAAAACAAGTCCCACACACTGCTAGAAGCGCAAATATTTTTTCAGAGGTAGATGCAGAAAAAAATTATATTCAATTTGCAACCTGATGGAGGTCAGTATAGATGGACTAGTAGAACAAGTCCCACACACTGCTAGAAGGACAAATATTTTTTCAGAGCTAGATGCATATAAAAATTATTTTTAATTTGCAACCTGATGGAGGTCAGTATAGATGGACTAGTAGAACAAGTCCCACACACTGCTAGAAGGACAAATATTTTTTCAGAGCTAGATGCAGAAAAAAATTATATTCAATTTTCAACCTGATGGAGGTCAGTATACATGGACTAATAGAACAAGTCCCACACACTGCTAGAAGGCCAAATATTTTTTCAGAGCTAGATGCAGACAAAAAAATATTTTTAATTTGCAACCTGATGGAGATCAGTATAGATGGACTAATAGAACAAGTCCCACACACTGCTAGAAGGCCAAATATTTTTTCAGAGCTAGTTGCAGATAAAAATTATTTTTAATTTGCAACCTGATGGAGGTCTGTATAGATGGACTAATAGAACAAGTCCCACACACTGCTAGAAGCCCAAATATTTTTTCAGAGCTAAATGCAGACAAAAAATTATTTTGAATTTGCAACCTGATGGAGGTCAGTATAGATGGACTAGTAGAACAAGTCCCACACACTGCTAGAAGGACAAATATTTTTTCAGAGCTAGATGCAGAAAAAAATTATATTCAATTTGCAACCTTATGGAGGTCAGTATAAATGGACTAATAGAATGATTCTATGCCCAAAAGGTTTTACTTCACTAGGTGCAGTAAAAAAATTGGTGTTCTATACACAGGTGGTGTATGTTGCAACACAGATAGGCTACTCCACTGACTAACACAGTCTGCAATAGGCCTAAAAGGATTAGCTTTGCTAGATTCAGCCAAATGCTGTGAAAAAAACTTGCACAGCACTGGCACAGACCTGCCTGGCAAAAACTGATAGGAACTGATGTAACTTAGTCCTGAAAAGGACTGCAATTACAATTAGTCTTTACTCCCACAACCTATCTATTTAAGAGCACAGACCAGCCTTATAAAAGTCGTAGGAAATGCTGTAACATAGTCCTTAAAAGGACTGCAATCACAACTATTCCCTACTCCCAAGCTATCTGTAGATTTGTGCGAAAATTGGCTTGAAATTAACAAGGTATAGCGCACACAGCAACAGCGGTGCCGTCTAACACGCAGCTGCAGCAGTGAGAAAATGGTGGCGACGGGGAAAACGGCTGATTCTTATAGGGCAAGGACATGTGACATACACTGCCAATGACACATGCCCTTGCTTGTGTGAAATAAAGCACTTCGCTCCGTGTGTGCGCTGCTGATAGGCTGACAGATTGCACCTCCCCACTGTAAATGCGGGAAAGAGAAAAAAAAATGGAGATCTTCATTATTCCTGCAGAGATCCATCCCCTGCCCCTCCCCCCGCCCCGCTGTACACTCAAACTGCGTATTAACATTAATTTTCATCATTACTGAGAAAAAATCCAGTTATGATTTTGGTGCACGAACAGTTATCGAACATAACCTCGAGCAGCCGAATTTTTCTCAAATCATTCGTGTTCGCCGAACGGCTCGAATACCGCCCAAAACAGCTCGAATTTGAGATTGGCGAACAGTTCGAGTCGAACAACGCTCATCTCTACTTGTTAGTGACAACAGATATTTTTTGTGTCAGGTGCCATTTTAAAAGTGGAAATAAATATGTGATATTTCAGGTGGCAATTTGGCAATAGCACCTGCTCAAGATCTGTTGCAGCTGTTGCATAGCTCTAAACATTTACACATTTATAACCCATTAAAATCATTGACAGGTGAAGTACCATTACCAACCATTGAATAGCTCATTACAATGGGGTAGTAAATAAAAGGCAGCAAGGGCATAGTCTTTTAAGTTGGTGCTTTGAAAGTACAATCCACAATTTATTAATATTAAACATATTGTACAGAAATATTTACCTATACTATTGGAGGATGATATTCTTGCTTCTATCTTGCAATCTAGTTGTGGAGAAGTCACATGAAATGTACCATCACTAGGCAATATCCTCTCACCGAGTTTTTTCAGTTCTCATTCTTCCAATCAAACATGGCTACGTTTTAACGTTTTTTTTTCCGTCGCAGGGCTCAACAATGCAAAACATGCAATCATGCACTTCAATGGGCCATTTTTTCTAACCATGACAATACCCAAAATTATAATGTTAATCAGTTCATTAATTGTTGTAGTGAAAATGTAATTTATGCCATTAAAGGCACTATATGTAATAAATTATATATTGGCTGTACTTCTCGCAAGCTGAAGGTTCGTATCACTGAGCATTTGAATGACATTTCCAATATCAGCAGTGAGGGTCATCAAGTCTAATCCACGGCTAAAAACTTAATCTTTACACATCAAAGACAAACCTTATCTTTACAAACTTTCGGTCTTGAAAGGGTCAATAGACCGACTCCCAGCAGAGACATGAGGAGACACATACTGACCAGAGAGGCTTTCAGGATATTTAATCTTGATACTCGCTTTCCTCAATGTCTGAACTTGTGTAGTGAAATTGAGTATCATTTATAATGCTGTGTTTTATTTCTTATTGATTTATAAGAGTATGTATATGTTTGATTTTTCATTTTATATGTTTATGTATGCATAATTATTCATTAAATTATTTTGTCTGTTTTTTTATTTTATTTCTATTTGTTCTTTTAAATCACGTGTTTCAATTTTAATTTGCTCACGTGGGTATTTAGCTTCGATCGCTATTCATTAGTATAGCTTTGACAAAGAATGTTGGAGTACGTATGAAACGCGTCGTTTTTCCTCACATTTGCCTTGGATGTAATTTATAATATTTATATGGAATAAAGAAAATATTTTTTACGAGGAGCTGGAATACATCTTCTCATGTTTTTCCTGTTTATTACACGAAAGGTCAGATCGTGTCTTTCCATACACACTGGACTATATTTATTGGTGAGCTGGCATACCCCCTTTTTTCCGTTTGGCTTTGAATGTGTCAGAACTGAGCAAGCAATGTAGTCTCAGTGCCTTTGGCAAGAGTCAAACTGTTGTAGATACACAATTAGGTTAGGTCAAGTCTAAGAGTCTTTCTGTTATGTAATAGTTAGTACCTATCAAAAATTTTCCAAGAAAAGACAACTGGTGAACCAGTGACAGACTTATGGGTGAAAAAGTTTCATTAAGGTTTATAAGGAGGCAGGACCATAACCTGCATTACCAGCAGTATAAATCAAGTACACCCATTCCTGGTAATGGTTTTAAATGGAAGTGGCCTTTTACAGCAGGATATTGCATATTACACTGAAAAAAAGTGTTCAAGAAAATTTTAAGGAGCAGGACAAAAAATTTAAAGGGGTTGTTCACTACCTAGACAAGTCCTCATTGCATGATAAAAAAAATATATAAATAAAAATATATATTCTCTTCCTGCACTGGTTATGACAGCACTGCGTCTCCTGGGGCTCATATGATATTTTTAAGCTACTTAGACTCTCTTGTAACAGGGGTAGTGCCTCATGATTGGAGGATAGCCAATGTGATACCGATATTTAAGAAAGGTAAGATGGTGGATCCAGGTAGCTACCGTCAGGTAAGTCTGACTTCAGTAGTGTGCAAAGTTTTTGAGGGCATCATAAGAGATTACCTGCAGAGTTATATCACAGAGAATAATATAATAAATGATAATCAGCACGGATTCATGAAAAATAGGTCGTGTCTAACCAACATGCTGGGTTTCTATGAGGAGGTAAGTGCAAAGCTGGATGTTGGTAATGCGGCTGATGTGATTTATCTGGACTTTGCAAAGGCATTTGATACTGTACCACATAGCAGCCTTATACAGAAGCTACAGAAGCAAAGACTTGGGGGAACTATATGTAGATGGGTAAGAAATTGGCTAAATGATAGGAAACAAAGAGTCATCATAAATGGTGCGTTCTCTAAATGGGATATAGTCAGCAGTGGGGTGCCGCAGGGATCTGTGCTAGGACCGATTATTTTTAACCTCTTTATTAATGACCTTGGGGATGGGATTGAGAGTAAAGTGTCAGTTTTTTCTGGCATCACCAAACTATGTAGGATATTAAAATCAGATCTTGACATTACAATATTGCAGAATGACCTGGATAAGATGACTGAATGGGCAAACACTTGGCAGATGAGGTTTAATGTAAATAAATATAGAGTAATTTACCTAGGACAGAGTAATCCTATTGTTGCATATACATTAAATGGGAGTATACTTGGGACTACAGAACAGGAGAAGGACTTGGGTATTCTGGTTACAAGTAAGCTGAACAGCAGTACTCAATGTCAAGCAGCAGCCGCAAAAGCAAACAAGATTTTAGGATGTATAAAAAGAGAAAAAAATTCCCGCGATCCCAATGTACAGTTACCCCTTTATAAATCACTGGTGAGGCCACATCTAGAATATGGGATCCAGTTTTGGGCTCCACATTTTGAAATGGATATTCAAAGGCGGGCAACTAGATTATTACAAGGGATGGAAGGCCTCTCATATGAGAGGTTGGAAAAGTTGAGCTTGTTTAGCTTAGAAAAATGACACTTCAGAGGGGATCTCATTTACATGTATAAATATATGTGAGGTCAGTACAAAGGAATAGCACATGACTTATTCCTTCCTCCTTCCAAAGACCATATTAAGGACCAGGGGGCACTTATTATGGGTGGAAGAAAGGCGATTCCGGCACCTAAACAGGAAAGGGATCTTTACAGTAAGAGCAGTTGGACTGTGGAATTCCCTACCACAAGAGTTAGTGATGGCCGACACTATAACAGCTTTCAAAAAAGGGCTGGATGATTTCCTTGATACACATAACATTGTGGGCTACAGTTAAATTAGACAAAATGTTACAACTATAGAAGTACATTTAGTACGGTAATAGTAATTACATAACTAGTATTATGATTAGGTTTAATCCAGGGTTCTAGGACTGATCGCCATTTCTCGGGGTCAAGAAGAAATTTTTCCCCATGATGCAAATTAGCTGAATGTGTCCTGGGGTTTTTGCCTTCTTCTGGATCTACCGATTTAGGAATAGGGATTTTAGTAATATCATTATTAGTATCATAAGAGTAATACAAAATCTAAAACAAATTAAAAAAAATATAAACTGGTTCATTTGTAATTGTAATAGTGCAGTAACAATAAAAATGGTAATAGTCCCAGTAAGTTAGTAAATTAGTGTATTGTTAGTGTAGGGAGTACAATTGGGGGAGAAAGGTTGAACTTGATGGACCTAGGCTTTTATTCAACCTACGTTACTATGTTACTATGTTACTATGAGCTCTGCTGCCAATCAGCGGCCAGTATTGCGCGGCTGCGCTTTTCCTTATCTAAGATAAATGTGGGATAAATGGAAAAAGCGAGAGTGTAGCAACTCAATAGACGCTGATTGACTGCAAGGCTCAAATGACATAACAATGTCACCCAAGCATTGACTCAGTGACGATAACTTTGGAATGGTTCCTGAATCTGATCAAGCAATTATGGGATGTACAATTGTTTTGATGGACACACAGTAAAAGGCAAGTATTTTCTTATGTTGTGCTTGATAAACTGGTATATACTGGTACCGGTGCACTTCTGTTGCTCATTCTCTATAGTTCCAGTTTAGCTTTGTTTTCATTAGAAATATAAACTTGACCAAAGCATACCACAGCTGTACTGTATTATATTTTGAAATTGGACTTGCAGCCTTTTTGAAGCATTTAAAGCTTTCTTTAGTAATTATTAGTGAATCTGCTGAGTTCTTAATTTATAAGACCCCTGTGCATAGTAAAAGTAGGGTGTAAAAAAATGAAAAAAATAACACTCACCTCTCCACTCATATGTCCCTCATCAGCCAAATCCCACTGTCCATTCCTTTGCTCTGTCCAGCCTCTTCTTTCCTCTGGCATAAAATGTCCTCTTTAGGCGTGTTCACTTTGCCCTGTTTTTTTCATTTATTGAATTGGCCTCTCATATTACAGCACACATGAGTATCAAGTCAGGATATTGGGCCATGCATGTTTGAACGTCGCTACATGCTCTATGACATCAGAAGCCTTCTAGGCACCAGAAGTCCCAGTGCAGAGTAAAGATGACCGAAGAGGTGATCTCATGCTGGAGGAAAAATGCAAATGAGTATTCATTTTTTCTTTCAATCGCTTTCCTGGCCATCAAAAATTCATCCAATTGACCACTATTTTGCTGAATTCGCACAAGGTGAACAGCACAAAAATCAGATTTAGGAACATTTTTTCCCAAATTCAAAGCTAATTCAATTAGCCTCAAACACCTTTGCTCATCTCTAGCCTTATTCCTTTGGAGTCACTTGTAGTGTTGAGCCACCCCCGTAGTGTTCGGGTTCGGTTCGGTTCGTCGAACACCGGGATGTTCGAGGAACTGTTCGTCGAACTGTTCGTCGAACACCTTAGAACACCGTCGAACACCGTTAAAACCAATGGCAGGCAAACAAAAACACATAAAAACACATAGAAAACACCTTCAAAGGTGTCCAAAAGCTGACAAACTGCTCAGAAGACGCTTTCTTCAAAAAAGCCGGCCGGCAATTCAGCAGCGGCATACACCGGTACCCGACAATTTAGACAAGAAGGAATAGAGCCTCACACATAGATTAGATAGATAGAAACATGTCAGTCACATATATATGAAGTACAGTGACAGTGTTGCTTACTGTACTTGTCATTTAGTGTAAAGGATTTATTAAAAAATATAATAGTGTTTTCATGCACTGTCTCTTTAAAAAAGCCGGCCGGCAATTCAGCATCTGTACCCGACAATTTATAACAGAAAGAATAGAGCTTCACACATAGATTAGATATATAGAAACATGTCAGTCACATATATATGAAGTACAGTGACAATGTTGCTTACAGTACTTGTCATTTAGTGTAAAGGATTTATTAAAAAAAATAATAGTGTTTTCATGCACCGTCTCTTTAAGAAAGCCGGCCGGCAATTCAGCATCTGTACCCGACAATTTATAACAGACAGAATAGAGCTTCACACATAGATTAGATAGATAGAAACATGTCAGTCACATATATATGAAGTACAGTGATAGTGTTGGTTACTGTACTTGTCATTTAGTATTAAAATAAAGGATTTATTATTAAAAAAGATTGGCGTGGGGTTCCCCTTAATTTTAGTCTCTAGCGGAGGTTAAGCAGACAGCTGGGGCAGATGTTTGAAGCCTGGGAAGGGGGTAATACCCACGGAGCTTCCCAGGCTACTAATATGAGCCCCCAGCTGAATACATAGCCTTTACTAGCTATTAAAATGGGGGACCCCCTCAAAAAAATGACGTGGGGTCCCCCCTTATTTAATAGCTAGCAAAGGCTAGGCAGACAGCTGGGGGCTGATATTAATAGCCCAGGAAGGGAGCCATGAATATTGGCCCCCTCCCAGGCTAGAAACACCAGCCGTCAGCCGCCCCAGAAATGGCGCATTCATAGGATGCGCCAATTCTGGCACTTAGCCTCGCTCTTCCACGCTGCCCTGTAGCGGTGGCAGGGGGTAATAGGGCTGGGGTTGATGTCAGATTATAATGCCAGCTGACATCAAGCCCAGGTTAGTAATGGAGAGGCGTCTATAAGACACCCCCATTACTAACCCCATAGTCAAAGTTAAAAGAAAACACAAACACCCAGAATAAAGTCCTTTAATTGAAATAAAGACACAATCCTTTATTGTTCTAAATTAAACCATACTTACCATCACGCCCATTCCAGCTGAAGCCAACGATCTCCTGCAATAAAAGAAAAATAATAAAGCAACATCATCCTTACCTTTCCATGGTTCCCACGACAGCTTCAGCTCTGCTACATCGAGATGACAGGCTGGACCGCAGCAGAACGCTGCCATCCAGCCTGTCATCCCGCAGACACTGAGAAGCGCAGGCATGCTTGCGCTCTGCAGTGTCTGGCTGTGACGGCATAAAGATGAGACGAGTTCATGTCCAATGAACTCGGCGCACCTCATGCACGTCACTGACAGCGTGGGAAAATTCTCACGCTGAAGCGCTGAGTGCAGGAGAATTCTCCCATGCTGTCAGTGACGTGCATAAGGTGAGCTCATGTCCAATGAACTCAGCTCACCTCCTGCACGTCACTGACAGCGTGGGAGAATTCTCCTGCACTCAGCGCTTCAGCGTGAGAATTCTCCCACGCTGAAGCGCTGAGTGCAGGAGAATTTTCCCACGCTGTCAGTGACGTGCATAAGGTGAGCTCATGTCCAATGAACTCAGCTCACCTCCTGCATGTCACTGACAGCGTGGGAGAATTCTCCTGCACTCAGCGCTTCAGTGTGAGAATTCTCCCACGCTGAAGCGCTGAGTGCAGGAGAATTTTCCCACGCTGTCAGTGACGTGCATGAGGTGAGCCGAGTTCATTGGACATTAACTCGGCTCATCTAGATGCCCTCACAGAGAGACACTGTGGAGCGCAAGCAAGCCTGCGCTTCTCAGTGTCTGCGGGATGACAGGCTGGATGGCAGCGTTCTGCTGCGGTCCAGCCTGTCATCTCGATGTAGCAGAGCTGAAGCTGTCATGGGAACCATGGAAAGGTAAGGATGATGTTGCTTTATTATTTTTCTTTTATTTCAGGAGATCGTTGGCTTCAGCTGAAATGGGCGTGACGGTAAGTATGGTTTAATTTAGAACAATAAAGAATTGTGTGTTTATTTCAATTAAAGGACTTTTTTCTGGGTGTTGTGTTTTTTTTAAATACTTTACTAGAAATTCATGGTGGTCATGTCTAATATTGGCGTGACCCCATGAATTTTGGGCTTAGGGCCAGCTGATAATGCCAAGCTGGCCCTAACCCCTTTATTACCCAGTGAGCCACCGCATCAGTGCCCTGGATGAGTTGGGTACAGCGCCAGAAGATGGCGCTTCCATGAACGCGCCATTTTCCGGGGTGGCTGCGGACTGCAATTTGCAGCGGGGGTGGCCCAGAAAGCTTGGGCCTCCCTGTGCTGCGGATTCCAGCCCCCAGCTGCATAGTTGTACCTGGCTGGACACAAAAACAGGGCGAAGCCCCACGTCAATTTTCTTTAAATTATTTCATGAAATAATTAAGAAAAAAAGGGCTTCCCTAAATTGTTGTGTCCGGCCAGGTACAAATAGGCAGCTGGTGGTTGGGGGCAGCCAGTTCCTGCCTGCTGCACCTGACTGGACACAAATATAGTGCGAAGCCCCACGTCAATTTTTTTTTAATTATTTCATGAATTTCCTGAAATAATTAAAAAAAATTGAAGTGGGGCTTCGCACTATATTTGTGTCCAGCCAGGTACAGCAGGCAGGAACGGGCTGCCCCCAACCACCAGCTGACTATTTGTACCTGGCCGGACACAACAATATAGGGAAGGCCTTTTTTTCTTAATTATTTCATGAATTTCATGAAATAATTAAAAAAAAAATACGTGGGGCTTCGCCCTATTTTTGTGTCCAGCCAGGTACAACTAGGCAGCTGGGGGCTGGAATCTGCAGCGCAGGGAGGCCCAAGCTTTCTGGGCCCCCCCCGCTGCAAATTGCAGTCCGCAGCCACCCCGGAAAATGGCGCGTTCATAGAAGAGCCATCTTCTGGCGCTGTACCCAACTCATCCAGGGCCCTGGTGCGGTGGCTCACTGGGTAATAAAGGGGTTAGAGCCAGCTTGGTATTATCAGCTGGCCCCAAGCCCAAAATTCATGGGGTCACGCCAGTATAAGACATGACCGCCATGAATTTCTAGTAAAGTATTTAAAAAAAACGCAACACCCAGAATAAAGTCCTTTAATTGAAATAAACACACAATTCTTTATTGTTCTAAATTAAACTATACTTACCATCACGCCCATTCCAGCTGAAGCCAACGATCTCCTGCAATAAAAGTAAAATAATAAACCAACCTCATCCTTACCTTTCCATGGTTCCCACGACAGCTTCAGCTCTGCTACATCGAGATGACAGGCTGGACCGCAGCAGAACGCTGCCATCCAGCCTGTCATGCCGCAGACACTGAGAAGAGCAGACATGCTTGCGCTCCTCAGTGTCTCGCTGTGACGGCATCCAGATGAGCCGAGGTCATGTCCAATGAACTCGGCTCACCTCATGCACGTCACTGACAGCGTGGGAAAATTCTCACGCTGAAGTGCTGAGTGCAGGAGAATTCTCCCACGCTGTCAGTGACGTGCATGAGGTGAGCTCATGTCCAATGAACTCAGCTCACCTCATGCACCTCACTGACAGCGTGGGAAAATTCTCCTGCACTCAGCGCTTCAGCGTGAGAATTCTCCCACGCTGTAAGTGACGTGCATGAGGTGAGCCAAGTTCATTGGACATGACCTCGGCTCATCTTTATGCCGTCACAGTGAGACAATGTGGAGCGCAAGCAAGCCTGCTCTTCTCAGTGTCTGCGGGATGACAGGCTGGATGGCGGCGTTCTGCTGCGGTCCAGCCTGTCATCTCGATGTAGCAGAGCTGAAGCTGTCGTGGGAACCATGGAAAGGTAAGGATGAGGTTGCTTTATTATTTTATTTTTATCACAGGAGATCGTTGGCTTCAGCTGGAATGGGCGTGACGGTAAGTATGGTTTAATTTAGAACCATAAAGAATTGTGTCTTCATTTCAATTAAAGGACTTTATTCTGGGTGTTTGTGTTTTTTTTAACTTTGACTATGGGGTTAGTAATGGGGGTGTCTTATAGACGCCTCTCCATTGCTAACCTGGGCTTGATGTCCGCTGGCATTATAAGCTGACATCAACCCCAGCCCTATTACCCCCTGCCACCGCACCAGGGCAGCGTGGAAGAGCGAGGCTAAGTGCCAGAATTGGCGCATCCTATGAATGCGCCATTTCTGGGGCGGCTGACGGCTGGTGTTTCTAGCCTGGGAGGGGGCCAATATTCATGGCTCCCTTCCTGGGCTATTACTATCAGCCCCCAGCTGTTAAATTAGGGGGGACCCCATGTCATTTTTTTGGGGGGGTCCCCCATTTTAATAGCTAGTAAAGGCTATGTATTCAGCTGGGGGCTGATATTAGTAGCCTGGGAAGCTCCGTGGGTATTACCCCCTTCACAGGCTTCAAACATCTGCCCCAGCTGTCTGCTTAACCTCCGCTAGAGCCTAAAATTAAGGGGAACCCCACGCCAATTTTTTTAATAATAAATCCTTTATTTTAATACTAAATGACAAGTACAGTAACCAACACTATCACTGTACTTCATATATATGTGACTGACATGTTTCTATCTATCTAATCTATGTGTGAAGCTCTATTCTGTCTGTTATAAATTGTCGGGTACAGATGCTGAATTGCCGGCCGGCTTTCTTAAAGAGACGGTGCATGAAAACACTATTATTTTTTTTAATAAATCCTTTACACTAAATGACAAGTACAGTAAGCAACACTGTCACTGTACTTCATATATATGTGACTGACATGTTTCTATCTATCTAATCTATGTGTGATTCTCTATTCCTTCTATTCTAAATTGTTGGGTACAGATGCTGAATTGCCGGCCGGCTTTTTTAAAGAGACGGTGCATGAAAACACTATTATTTTTTTTGATAAATCCTTTACACTAAATGACAAGTACATTAATCAACACTGTCACTGTACTTCATATATATGTGACTGACATGTTTCTATCTATCTAATCTATGTGTGATTCTCTATTCCTTCTATTCTACATTGTCGGGTACCGCTGCTGAATTGCCGGCCGGCTTTTTTAATGAGACGGTGCATGAAAACACTATTATTTTTTTTGATAAATCATTTACGCTAATTGACAAGTACAGTAAGCAGCACTTTCACTGTACTTCGTATATATGTGGCTGACATGTTTATATCTATCTAATCTATGTGTGAAGCTCTATTCTTTCGGTTCTAAATTGTCGGGTACCGGTGTATGCTGCTGAATTGCCGGCTTTTCGTGTTTCACTGTGCGCACTGTTCCCATCAATTTGGGCAATCACTGTAATGCCACAACCACCATGGCTGTGGCATTACAGTGAGTGGCAGACAATCCCTGCATGATTGGTGCTCTAAATAGCACCAGACATGCAGGACACGCTTTTGGTGCACGAACAGTTATCGAACATAACCTCGAACAGCCGAATTTTTTGCAAATCGTTCGGGTTCGTCGAACAACTCGAACACCGCCCAAAACAGCTCGAATTTGAGATTGGCGAACAGTTCTAGTCGAACACCGCTCATCTCTAGTCACTTGAATATAGCTTGTCATACAGACCACTATTAAATGACAACTGCTTTATATAAAATGACATGATTTTTTGAAGGCATAAATAAAAACTTAGTGAACTGTTATTTATTTGACATTATCTGAAGAAAAACTGTTTCTAGCCTACCGCTCAAATTATAAAAGTTCTGCTATGTGGATTGCTATCATAATTAAAGAATAAAAAAATTCATATAGAGTAAGTAATGACCCCTTGATAAAGTTTTCTACTGAAACGCGTGTCAGGGTAACGTGTACAGCGGTGCCTAGCTGCCAGTGGCTATCCAGGTAATGATTGTATTAATATATTTCATTAATGTTTGGTGCATGTTTTGAATATCAGTATATCCAATAGGATACTTGTTATTACTGATCCTAGATGGCATGATTCTACATATGAGAGCTAATGATATCATGAGAGTACTATGTCTATGCACTATGCGATATGATTATGGATATTAATTCTCTCTGAGTCTCTCTTAGTCATAAATGAATTGTCTATACACCACTGAATAGGCCAGCTACTTGTTGCCGCTGTGTCACATGTTTTATATTTGTATTTTTATAGTTGTATTATTGTCCTCAGCATCATGTTCCTTCATTGTGGACTGCTTGTGTATATATATGAAATCTACATTGATGTGTCAAATAAATAAAAAATATTTTTTTATAATTTCTAAATGGACTCTAGTGGCCGTCACTTTTTTCTGCAATGCAGAGACTCCCCAGTGAGAGTAAGTAATAAGCAGACAAGCTTAATTTACATTACTTCAATTCCGTCCTGCTGACAAGTATTTATCTGTGCAGGTCTTTTAAAGATCTGGGAAACATGAGGATTATCATTGGTAATGTATTATGTGAAAGATAACCACAAGTGATCATTCTATTCTCACAGAGTTATAGACTAGATACCTTTTAATAATCCTTTAAATTATTTCTCATCTTAACCCTTTTGTGACCACATAACATAAATTTATGTCTTTGCTACACAGTCATCATCTGCCTGCCACAGCATCAGCTGGAGCTTGATCTGTTCGCAGCTGTTGAACCATTTAAGTGCCGCTGTTAATCAATGACAGGGGCATTTAAATAACATTATTGCAAGTTCGTGTGCACACCAGCTCACATTGCAACCCCGCTATGTTCATTAACACAGGAAACTAATAGATTATCAAGGCAGCAGGGAGAACTCAGAAGGCCCCGTAATTGTCATCTTTATCTTTATCCAAGTCATATGTAAAAGAAAATGTTAAAAATTAAAACCCCAAACTGTCCCGCAAAAAAACAAGCCCTAATATGGCTCATTCAGCAAAAAAATAAAAAAGTTACAGCTGTCAGAATATAGTGATACAAAAACAAATTAAATTTTGTATAATATTGTTTTAATCTGTAAACGTAGCAAACCATAAAAAAATATATAAATCTGGAATTGCTGTAATCATACTGACCGGAAGAACAAATCAGTCACTTTCACTTTTACCGCATAATGAAGAGTGTGCAATAAAAAAATATGTAAAAGCAATAACTGAATTGCTGTTTTTTTTCATTCTGTGTCTGAAAAATCTGAATAAATAAACGATCAAAAAAATGATGTGCTCCAATATGGTATCAAAACAATCTCCAACTTGTCGTGCAAAAAATAAGTCCTCATACAGCTCTGTTCATCAAAAAATAAAAAAAGTTAAAAGCTCCCTGAATATGACGTCAAATTTTTTTTTCTTAGAAAAGCATTTTTACTGTGTGATAGTAGCAAACATGAAAATCCCGATATAAATCTGGTATCACTGTAATCGTACCGATGCGAAGAATAAAGCCATCTTACCACTTCTACCACATGGTGAACTGCGCAAAAATAAAGATAAGAACTATTCTTGTACTGCTGTCTATTAGTTCATTCTGCCTCCACAAAATTGGGAATAAGGCTTGGGTCACATTTATTCTGCACTTTCTGATCAACGCTTACATTGGGTTTTCTGTGTAGATTCCAAAAACCGGAATTCAGACAAAACCCCCGACAGTACCACTCACTTATGAGGCAGATGGAGTAACTTTTGACTCCATCTGTTCTGTGTTCCAGTGGTGTCACATTATTTTTGGTGACTTTTTAGCATACAAGTGTCAACAACCACAGTTCTGTGCACGCCTAAAAAGATGGATGCCACAGAAACAGACACCAAACAGAGTCAAAAGTGTCTCCATCTGCCTCATTAGAGTGAGTGGTTCCATTGTGGGTTTCATATGAATCGCATTTTTGTGAGATTTACATGGAAACTACAACATAAGGGCTCAGTGTAGAACATAAGAAGGTGATCTCATCCTCATTCTGGAGGCGTTAAAAAAATGTCATGTATCCAAAAATGTTACCAATGAAAACCCTAGCTTTTCCTTCACAAAATCAGCCCCAATCAGGTCCATCTTCTGTCATTGGAAATATAGGGTGTACCGGTAGAGCAAAGAAAAAGCGATATGGATCCCACCCCTCAAATAATATCCAGTGAAATCAGTGCTCATAAATCCAAATACCCCCCTTCTTATGAGCCCCACTGTGTATAAACCTCAGTAAGTTGCCACCTGTTTGGCATTATTGTAGTGGGAGAGCCCAATGAATAATTTACAGCATGTGTGTCTACAGAAGCACAATCTGGGCAAAATATATGGTGGCAATACACTGTATGGGGCACAATGTATGGACATTAAACTGGCATATTTGCAATTCACCGGAATAAAGCCTGGAGTAGATGTTACAAAATAGTAACTGCAGCTGTAGATGAATTCATTGATAGGTGCAACTTCTACAATAGGGTCACTTTTGGAGTTTGTTCTGCTTTTCTAGTACCCGATGGGCTCCGCAAATGTCGCCCGCAAACTAGTCTAGCTAAATCTGTAGTCCAAAAGCCAAATAACGTCCCTGATTTTCAGCCCTGAAGTTTGGCCAAACAATAGTTTCCGACGACATATGGGGCATCAGCACATTAGGGAGAAATTGCACCATAAATTGTGAACTCCAGTTATACGTCTTGTCTATTGTGTAATTGATAAATTTGCAGAAAATAAAAAAATTACATTTTTACCATTAAAATGTTATATTTCCATGTCCCAATGTTAAAAAATTCTGTGAGGCACCTTCAAAATACTCACTTCACCTCTAAATGAAATCCTTAAACATTGAGGTTTCTGCTGATCTGGTACCTAAAGGGCTCAGCTATTAGAGCCCACAATCTATTCAAATGGAATCTGTGTTCTAGAAGCCATGTAGCACGCCTTCCCATCCAATCCCTGCCGTGTGCTCAAAGAGTAGTATACAACTACATTTGAGGTACTGTCGCATTCGCTAAAAATTACTTTAATTATGGGGACCATTTTCTACTATTGCCCCTTGTGTAAATTACAAATTTGGTGCTAAAGCAGTTTTTTAGCGGAAAAAAAATATTTTTTTTGTTTTCACATCTGAATGTTATAAATTTTTGTGAATTAACTGTAGGTTAAAAATTCTCAGTACACCTCTAGATAAATTCCTTGAGAGGTCGAGTTTTGAAAATGTGGTCAATTTGGGGGGTTTCTGCTGTTTTGGAATTGCAGAAATCTCAGAATCACTGGGATACATTGAAACATACCAGAGTTATTACGACATGAAGAGTCACTGGTCAGATATAAAATTTTGGCCTGGTCAGTACGGTCAAAATTGGCTCAGTCATAAAGAGGTTAAACAAACTTTAATGCATTAAACCAGATATGTATCATTTAGACATGCAGTTAAAAGTCTTGCAGGCATAAGTGTCATCCACTGCTCAAAAAAATAAAGGGAACACTCAAATAACACATCCTAGATCAGAATGAATGAAATATTTTCATTGAATACTTTGTTCTATACAAAGTTGAATGTGCTGACAACAAAATCACACAAAAATCATCAATGGAAATCAAATCTATTAACCAATGAAGGCCTGAATTTGGAGTTACCCCCAAAATTAAAGTGGAAAACACGCTACAGGCTGATCCAACTTTGATGTAATGACCTTAAAACAAGTCAAAATGAGGCTCAGTATTGTGTGTGGCTTCCACATGCCTGTATGACCTCCCTGCAATGCAAGGACATCCTCCTGATGCGGTTGCAGATGGTCTCCTGTGGGATCTCCTCCCAGACCTGGACAAAAGCATCCGCCAACTCCTGGACAGTCTGTGGTGCAGCGTGACGTTGTTGGATGGAGCGAAACATGATATCCCAGATGTGCTCAATTGGATTCAGGCCTGGGGAATGGACGGGCCAGTCCATAGCCTCAATGCCTTCATCTTGCAGGAACTGCTGACAAACTCCAGCCACATGAGGTCTGGCATTGTCCTGCATTAGGAGGAACCCATGGCCAATCGCACCAGCATATGGTCTCACAAGGGGTCTGAGGATCTCATCTCTGTACCTAATGTCAGTCAGGCTACCTCTGGCTAGCACATGGAGGGCTGTATGGCACTCCAAAGAAATGTCACCCCACACCATTACTCACCCACTGCCAAACCGGTCATGCTGAAGGATGTTGCAGGCAGCAGATCACTCGCCACGGTGTCTCCAGACTCTGTCATGTCTGTCACATGTGCTTAGTGTGAACCTGCTTTCATCTGCGAAGAGCACAGAGCGCCAGTGGCGACTTTGCCAATCCTGGTATTCTGTGGCAAATGCCAAGCGTCCTGCACGGTGTTGGGCTGTGAGCACAACCCCCATCTGTGGACGTCGGGCCCTCATACCACCCTCAAGGAGTCAGTTTTTAATCATTTGTACAGACACATGCACATTTGTGGCCTGCTGGAGGTCATTTTGCAGGGCTCTGGCAGTGCTCCTCCTTTTCCTCCTTGCACAAAGGCGGAAGTAGCGGTCCTGCTGCTGGGTTGTTGCCCTCCTACAGCCCCCTCCACGTCTCCTGGTATGCTGGTCTGTCTCCTGGTAGCGCCTCCAGCCGCTGGACACTACGTTGACAGACACAGCGAACCTTCTTGCCACAGCTCTCATTGATGTGCCATCCTGTATGAGCTGCACTACCTGAGCAACTTCTGTGAGTTGTAGAGTCCGTCTCATGCTACCACAAGTGTGAAAGCAGAACCAACATTCAAAAGTGACCAAACATCAGCCAGAAAGCATTGGTACTGAGATGTGGTCTGTGGTCCCACCTGTAGAACCACTCCTTTATTGAGAGTGTCTTGATAATTGCCAATAATTTCCATCTATTGTCTATTCCATTTGCACAACAGCATGTGAAATCGATTGTCAATCATTGTTGCTTCCTAAGTGGACAGCTTGATTTCACAGAAGTTTGATTTACTTGGAGTTATATTCTGTTGTTTAAGTGTTCCCTTTATTTTTTTGAGCAGTGTATTATACTGTATATAACCACTTTTCATTGCTTAAACATTTTTGAACTTGTACATTGTTTTATATTATCATACATCCCTGTTTTGGTTTTCTGCATCTGACAAAATTTGTCAACATAATTATACTTTGTTTACATTTTTTAATTTAAATGTTTTCCTATTTTGGAAAAATGCATGCAATATATATTTAATAAATGATTTACTTCTTTACATTTCTGATGTTTGGATTATTCAAGATAATAAGAAAGCAAGAGAATACTTTGAATATTTCTTAGAATATACATGAAAGTGTCTAAATTATGAGGTTGCACAAAGGTTAAAGATAAAGAAGAAAACTTGTAAAATATGAGTCATGGGATTAGTAATTAATCTCTCTACAGATAGAAATGTGTATTACATGAGGAATGGTAAGAGAAAGTTAAAGTGAGCTCTGGAGCAGTAAATATGAGACATATTAACAATGGGAAGAGAAAAGATGATCTCTAGGGAAAGAAATGTATAATATATCAGCAAAGGAGATCATGACATAGTATACAGTAAGATGGTAAAATAAAGGACAATGAAACATAAATTAAAACAACCACCCAATATTCCAGTAAACATGTACTCTTAACATTTTTTTTAAATAAAATATTTAATATTTATAAAATACATATAAGATAATATCAAGATCAGGAGTAATCCTCTCATAGATTTCATCTTTTGGAGATGTCCCAAAGATATCTCATATTAGTGGCTCATGTTACTCTATCATATAATTTTTTTAAATATACCTAAGTCCTGTTAGTTTATCTTTATTAAACCTAAGATAAAAATGTATTAGATTGAAAGAGAATCTGTCATCAGGATTTTATACCCATATCTAAGGGCATCTAGTTAAAAGTTTTTTAATACTGAGTAAATATATACATTTCTTGTAAAAATTGGTTTTGTTGTTTTAGAGAAATCAATATTTGAAATGATATGATAATGAGTTGCAGTGGAGTTGGCGGGCACTGATCTTACAGCTCTCCTGCCTCTTTCCCTATTCCCTGCCCACTGTTCTGTTTGCCTCTGGTGTCTGAATGATAGGTCACTGACACATGAGTGAGCTGTCAGTCAGAGACAGGAGGCAGGCAGTGGGCAGGGCATAGGGGGAGTGCCGGAGAGCTGAAAGAGCAGTGCCCGCCAACTCCACTGCAACTCTTTAGCGTATCATTTCAACTATGGATTTCTCTAAAACTGCCAAACTGATTTCCACAAGAAAGGTTTATTAAGCATTAAAGCACATTTTCATACTGTACATGTCATTAGTTTTAGGTATAAAATCCTGATGACTGGTTCCCTTTAACTGTTTTTCCTCTTTTGCAGCTGTAGTTTGTCTCATTACTATACAGTTCTTCCGTCTAGCACTCATTTATGGTAAAATTGTTATTGTATTTATTCTCACTTGGCAAGCTATTGAGGCAAACAGTGCATTGAGATAAAGACTCTGTCAGTGTCACATTTTTGTACATTAATACACTAGAGGATTGAGTGAGATACCCTCAGGAGTTTTCTTAAGATTTTATAAATGCCTCTTGAGAAAATCTTAGCATGCAATTTTGAATGCTAACTTTACTTACAAAGTCTTCATAATACGACATATCTGCAATCATTAACATAGGAAATGAGTTATGTCTTCACTTAATGTAAAACAGTTGCATCCATTTGTGATTTTCCACACTAGGCATTTTTATTAAACAATTAAACAATTATGTGTATAGAAATCTAATCACATATTTGTTAATATCAAGTTTATATGATTTTTTGTAAATACCATAAATATGTCTTATTTACAGGATCAATTGAAATACAATGGTTAAAGGGGCTTCATGACTTGGGGCTCAAGTCTGCAGTCTCACTCTGTGACTGTAAACTTGTGAATACTCATAGCATGCACAGTGCACGCTGTCAAAATTCTCTGGTATCAGTGCAGAGAGCGGGCGGTCATGTGACTGTAAGTATACGATATTCATAATTCCGGCCACATTCTGATTATACGTGTCAAGGGAATTGAGGCTGCGTACGTTTATTCAGCTGCATGTATGCAAATCGTATACTTGTCGACATGCACCTGCCCGCTCTCGGCACTGGCACCGGAAAATCCTGACAGCATGCTCACTGCTCACTGTGTAGATTTAGAAGTCTACAGTCTCATACAGTTACTGTAGAATTGAACCCCGAGCCTAGACAACCCATTTAAGTAGTAATCAATAATAGAAATCTTTTGAAATGCAAAATGCAAAGTCTGTGAGGGGCATAATGAAGAGCTATGACTTGAAACTTCACCAACAACAATTCCAATTTTAGGTTTTGCTAAAGACATTTCTTTTTTCTATATTCAGCACTGGCTGTTGAATTTAACATCATATTAATTCTACGTCTGTCATTCCTTTTAGCATTAAAACATATTTTACATGTTCCAGGGAACACAGTAAGTAGAATTTAACATCTAGGACACCTGTGGCCACATGTTTTGGTTTTTCAGGACACATCTTGCAACATGATTTATCAGCATCACTCAAATGTCAGGCTATATAGGTATCACAGTGGGAAAGGAAGCATGGCTGACCTTGACCTATTTTACATAGTTGACCACTTCTTTGAATGTCTAGTGTATGCAGTAGTGCTATATTTGTTTTTAAGCATCCTGTGCAAGAAAAATGTATCGTTTGCCAGAGACTTTTATGCAATAGTAGCAGCTTGTAGGGTATCTCAGTTGCTAGAGCAATGATAGAAAGATGACCACCAGTTTTGCAGTTTTGTTACCTTTAGACAATAAGTTTTGTTCTTGAAACAACCCTTTTGAATGTTTTACTCATTTATATTTTCTCTTATTTACAGAAATTCAATATACTGTGCATTGAGGTGCAAAGAATGTTTGCTCAAAACTCATAACACTTGCAGTTTTCTGAAAAATAAATGGATTAAAATTTTTTGGAATTCCCATAGAGTATATTTTAGGGATAGATAAATATTTTACTGTTGAAATAACTCTTTTAAAAAGGTGTTACTGTTTTTCCTTTATTGAATTACTATGGTTTAAAAGGATTATAATTGTCCTAATAAAATAAGTTGCACGGTTTAGTGAAGTTGTTGCAAACTTATGTATTCAACTGGTCTCGTATCTGATAGAGAAATAGCTTTAGCTATTACATTTTTTTTCAGTTCATCTCTGATCAATGAGTGGAATAGGCTGCCATGAGAGGTAGTGATTTCTCCTTCAATGGAAGTCTTCAAACAGAGGCTGGACAGACATCTGTCTGAGATGGTTTAGTGAATCCTGCATTGAGCAGGGGGCTGGATACGATGACCCGGAGGTCCCGTCCTACTATAACATTCTATGATTCTTTCAAGGCCTAATGGTGACTTGGTTTTAATTAGTATAAATATGTTACTCATTCATGAAACTAAGCTAATGAGACAAGAATGATATTATTAACATAAACAAGGATGTCTTTGCTGTGAGACTAGTCTAGCAGATGCTGTCATGCTGCTCGCAAAAGAAAATTTGAGTGTTAGGGTATTACTGAATAATCATATTGAATGGGGGTCTATGCAATCCTAGGCTATTCACTGAGAACACCATCAAATTCAAAAACATCACTGAAAAAAAGTCATACATACTAATACAAAATTAAAAATTAAAATACCAATTCAATATGCATAAAGATCACAATGATATGTAATGGAAGTAACACTGGTCTGGTGCAAAATACTGATGTACATTCACTCTCACATATATCAACCTTAAGCTGGGTGCATGCTTAATGGTTTAAAAGACAAGAGTGACAAATATCAGTTAGCTAAGACCTAGAGTTAAAGGGAATCTGTCACCAGAAAAAGGCTATTAACCTGCAGATATGGGGTTAATCTGCCAGGTAATAGCATTACTAACCTTCCCCGCGCCTGCATGTAGCCAAACGCTGTGGGGAAAAAATTAACTTTATTCCCCCAGCAGCCTTAGGGTTTCAGTCATAGGGGCAGTGCTGGTGTGGGTTCAGTCATCGCTCTGGGAATACAGTGTAATGCAGGTGTCAGAAATGCAACGTGCAGAGACACAAAGTGAGGACAGTCAGACATGTGTAAAAACAATTTATATATATATATATATATATATATATATATATATAACCAGATTTTAAACAAGGGGTTAGTAACAAGAATGAACAGGTAATTTACAATAACAATGAACAATCTCACAAAATAATATGATGCGCCCTGGCATGGAAGTCACCACAGCAGTTCTTTAACTCTGTGAATGGCCCTAGCGGGGGTCACCGGTTATTCCCGCTAGGCCACAAATCTTTTTCTAACAAAGTCAATTAAATCTAGTTTGGCTCTTTCCACTTCGCCTGTCCACCTCCCAACCTGACATCCTAAACCCCACTGCCCCCGGTACTGTGGATGATCCCAGCTCTCCTCAGCAGCCACGGTACTCAGGGTACCTCTGCGATAAATCCAGCATTTGTTCACCGGCATCCGCCTGTGCTGCCTCGTAGGTCTCTGCCTCCCTCCTGTCAGGCTGGTTTCCTCAGCGCATCCCACACGCGTCTCCTTCTCTCTGCAGCTCTGGGCCGAAATCACCTCAGGTCTGGCGCGCTCGACCGTTATATTTAAAAACTCCTCACTGGACGTCACCTGACCGGGTCTCACATTCAAATCTGTTCCCCTTTCAACAGTCCTAAGGCATCTTGGTTCCATTTGATTGTGGTTAACCAGCATATGACAATAAGGCTTTTGACTTCTATTACATTCCTCCCTCCTTTTTGCTTGCCAGTCCTCGGGCCAGTGGATTCTTTGCGAGATTGATGCCTCCTTCGAGGCAGTGAAAGTTCAGACAAGAGTTGAACACTCTCTGTTTTCTGTTGAATCTGAGACCAGATAAACTCCTCTTGAGCATACCAGTTAGGAGGGATTTCAGCATTAGCCCGTTCAGTTCTGTGGGGTTCCTCCCGCGAAGGTGATTGCGGGGTATCTGATAAATCAACCAGTGGAAATTGTAAATCTCCTCCTGATCCATTTTGTACCTTACTCTGGACTGAAGGGCTCAATTGTATTGCAGCCCATCCTTCTTCGTCTTCCAGAGTCACTATGTGTGGCACTTTAGTTAATTTTTCCGCAGGCTCAACTCTGTTACAGTCCTCTGCTTCGGATGAACAGGGCTGTAGCATATTACGGTGAAACAGCCTAGATGTCGTGGCATCACTCCCTTCAGGCCTAACCTCATAGACTGAATTCTTTGGGTGGATCTGCTTCACCTCTCGATATGGTACCGCCTCCCAATGATGGTCTAGATTACTCCCAACCGGTTTAGCCCTCACTAACACATGATCTCCTGGTCGGAGGGAGCCCACAAAAATCGAGGGCTGCCATGTATGCTGTACTTCCTGAAGCTTCTGTGCAACCAGCTTTCTCACTGTATGAAGCCGCCATCTGTGTTCTCGAATCCAAATACTCGAAATCTTGTACGGACTGGGATCTTCGGAGTCTAGCTCTAGTTCAGTAATCTCTCATCCGTTTCTTCCAAACAACAGCATATAAGGTGTGTAGCCAGTAGTCACATAAAGGCGATTATTATACACCCACACCAACTCAGATATGAACTCGGGCCATTTCATTTTCTTGTCCTCTTCCAATGTCTGTAACATGTGCAACAAGGTTCAGTTGAAGCGCTCATATGCCCCATTTCCTTGGGGGTGATAGGGCTTTGTTCGAGATTTGTCGATCCCATAGATATGGTATAACTCATCCATGACTCGCCCATGGAAGCAGGACCCTTGGTCAGAATGTATCCACTTCAGGCACCCATAAATCTGAATGGAATCTTGACAAATAGCCTTGGCTGTGGTTTCTGCTGTCTGATCACGGGTAGGTGTCACCACTGCAAACTTGGTGAAGTGATCAGTCATTACCAAGCAGTGTCTGTAGCCTTTGTATGAAGTTCCAATCATCAGATAATTGATCATCAGAAGCTCTAATGGTGCAGAAGTTCGGATGGCCTGAATGGGAGCTCTTTGTTCTGGAGGCTTACTCAACTCACATAGGCGACACTTTCGGCAAAATTCTTCTATTTCTTGCCGCAGTTGGGGCCAATACACCAGTCATTGTAACCACCAAAAGGTCTTCTCCACTCTGAAGTGGGCACCCCTTCCATGAGCCTCCTGGTCTAACTGTGCTACTAATTCTCCTGGGACTAATACCTGCCAGCTCACGTAAAACTCTCGAGGTAGCTGTACTTTCCGGCATAGCAAGCCATCCTTCAGGAAGAGCCTTTCCCACTGGTCTAAGATTTGTAAGAAAGTTGGGAGTGAAGCAGCTATGACCTCCTGGTCGGGTCTCTGACCTAGAGCAACCCATTCCCTAAGCTTTGTCAACTCTGGGTTGGCTGTTGCAACTGTATCCACTCGTCTCTTGAGCGGCCCAGGATTTGAGTGGGTATTGCCTTTTCTTTGGACTCCTGAGCATCGACTACAGCTACAGCGAATTGACAAAAATCCGGAATCTCGTCACCTTCCAGTTCTTCATCTATATCCCTCTTCGGCCCCATCTGAGTAACCCGGGACAGGGCTTCTGCATGAGTGTTCAGGGCCTTGGACCAATAAGCGATTTTGTACTGTTATTTGGACATCCTTGCGACCCACCATTGCTCCAATGCGCCCAGCTTTGCGTTCTCCAAATGAGCCAAAGGGTTATTGTCCATCCACACTTGTACTTCTGAACCTGACAATTACTCTGTAAACTTCTCTGTCATGGCCCACACCAGTGATGTGTTTATATTGGGTGAAGTGATGACATGCCTACACATTACTTACTTATCCAAAAATTTACTGCACCAGTAATTTCTGTACAAATGGAACATAACTGCTGAAGCAAGTTTTAAGACATTACAGAAGTCAACATTCCCATATTACATCAAAAGCATAAAAAATAATGTGTTGCTATGTAATATGTATTTGCTATATCACTTCTTACTTACTTGATATACAAGTGACTTATATGTGGTGTACCACATACCCTTTTCACATGTCCAGCCCCAGGGAATCAATGGTGTTCTAAACATAAATAATAATAATAATAATAATAATAACAACACATAATATATATATATTTTTATTCAGTGTTGCATAAAGTTTATTGGTGTAGTGCAAGCAAAGAAAAGCAAAAACAAGCAAATACAGCTTATTTTTCTGTACTGTGACGAATCTACAGCTTATTTATGAGATTACAAACAGCATTTGTGCCACACTGATGTAAAGTCACATTTGTATTTACCAATAGAGTCATGAATACTTCTAATATTTTATGTATTATGGAGATTTCTCTTACTTTTTAAATAATCTGTAATGAAAAAAATATCTAGTTTCATACTGGGAGTGTTATAAGTTTTTTAATTGGTCATAGCTAGAATAGTTAATTATACATTTTCCTAAATAAAAGATAAAGGTATAAATACATTAATTGCAGGAATAAGCTGCACAACACACAATGTTAATGAACCAGAGAAACCCGAGCTTTTGTTAGAAATGAAAAACACAGAACTCTAGATTAAATTTCAGTCATGTAGATTTTAATTACTCAGAAATTTATTTCAGTAATGGACCAACTGTCATAATGATGATAGGAAACAGGTATATTCAGTTTTCAAAATAAAAGCCTAGAAAAATATATATTTCAGTAAAGCATATATTAATTATAAACCCCATAGAAATCACATGGTTTATCTTTTGTCTAAAAAAAATATATTTTTGTACTAGATAACTGGTAAGAAACATTTCTTCAAAAAATCTGTAAATAGACTATATTTTTGTACTAAGGTTAATTGAAGCAATGACTGGCTTGGGAATAAAATACATTTGTAACTTCATTATATCCAAAATTAGTATCTCTTTAACCATTATGGCTTAGACAGCTGTGTAGGCATTGGCAAACTAGAAGGGGATGTGTTTATAGACAGGATTGTAGGGGGATCCTGATGGACCACTGGGAGCAGTGACTATTCCGGCACAGAGTGGGACAAATCGCTGGAGGAAAGAGGAGGTGAGTATGAATGTTTATTTTTTTTCTGTGCAGCGTGACGGGGATCAGGGGGTGCCAAGCATTCCTGGATGAGGGGGGCCATACATACAGGGATGAAGGGTGCCATACATACTTGGATGAGGGATGAAGGGGGCCATACATACAGGGATGAAGGGTGCCATACATACCAGGAGCAGCACTGTGGGCACAGTGTGCTGGTTATTAAGGAAAATTAATAATCACTGCTCCCCACGCTCATGGGCATTGGGGCAGTGAATATTCATTTTCTTTAGTGTAGGCTGCAGAAGGCGGCTGCTGCCTAATGTGCACCACTACTCTGCCACTGTCGCTTCCCCCACATCTGCCACCACCCACAGCCACAGTATATATGTACAGTTATATGAAAAAGTTTGGGCACCCCTATTAATCTTAAGCTTAATGTTTTATAAAAATTGGTGTTTTTGCAACAGCTATTTCAGTTTGATATATGTAATAACTGTTGGACACAGTAATGTTTCTGCCTTGAAATGAGGTTTATTGTACTAACAGAAAATGTGCAATCTGCATTCAAACAAAATTTGACAGGTGTATAAGTATGGGCACCTCACCAGAAAAGTGACATTAATATTTAGTAGATCCTCCTTTTCCAAAAATAACAGCCTCTAGTCGCTTCCTGTAGCTTTTAATGATTTCCTGGATCCTGGATGAAGGTATTTTTGACCATTCCTCTTTACAAAACAATTCCAGTTCAGTTAAGTTTGATGGTGGCCGAGCATGGACAGCCCTCTTCAAATGATCCCACAGATGTTCAATGATATTCAGGTCTGTGGACTGGGATGGCCATTCCAGAACATTGTAATTGTTCCTCTGCATGAATGCCTGAGTAGATTTGGAGCGGTGTTTTGGATCATTGTCTTGCTGAAAGATCCATCCCCTGCGTAACTTCAACTTTATCACTTATTCTTGAACATTATTGTCAAGAATCTGCTAATACTGAGTGGAATCCATGCGTCCCTCAACTTCAACAAGATTCCCGGTGCCGGCATTGGCCACACAGCCCCAAAGCATGATGGAACCTCCACCAAATTTTACTGTGGGTAGCAAGTGTTTTTCTTGGAATGCTGTGTTTTTTTGCCGCCATGCATAACGCCTTTTTGTATGACCAAACAACTCAATTTTGGTTTCATCAGTCCACAGGACCTTCTTCCAAAAAGAAATTGGCTTCTCCAAATGTGCTTGTGCATACCTCAGCCGACTCTGTTTGTGGCGTGCTTGCAGAAACGGCTTCTTTCACATCACTCTCCCATACAGCTTCTCCTTGTGCAAAGTGCGTTGTATAGTTGACCGATGCACAGTGACACCATCTGCAGCAAGTTGATGCTGCAGCTCTCTGGAGGTGGTCTGAGGATTGTCCTTGACTGATCTCACCATTCTTCTTCTCTGCCTTTCTGATGTTTTACTTGGCCTGCCACATCTGGTCTTAGCAAGAACTTTCCCTGCGTTCTTCCATTTCCTTACTATGTTCCTCACAGTGGAAACTGACAGGTTAAATCTCTGAGACAGCTTTTTGTATCCTTCCCCTGAACAACTATGTTGAATAATCTTTGTTTTCAGATCATTTGACAGTTGTTTTGAGGAGCCCATGATGCCACTCTTCAGAGGAGATTCAAACAGGAGAACAACTTGCAAGTGGCCACTCTAAGTAGCTTTTCTCATGATTGCATACACCTGGCTATGAAGTTCAAAGCTCAGTGAGGTTACAAAACCAAAAGAAGTGCTTTAGTAAGTCAGTAAAAAGTAGGTAATTTTATTTAAAACAAGAAAATGATAAGGGTGCCCATACTTATGCACCTGTCAAATTTTGTTTGAATGCAGATTGCACATTTTCTGTTAGTACAATAAACCTCATTTCAAGGCAGAAACATTACTGTGTCCAACAGTTATTACATACATCAAACTGAAATAGTTGTTGCAAAAACACCAATTTTAAGAAAACATTAAGCTTAAGATTAATAGGGGTGCCCAAACTTTTTCATATAACTGTATATCGGACTATAAGATGTACCCCCCATTTTCCTCCAAAATTTTGGAGGAAAAAGTGATTCTTACAGTCCGAAAAATACTGTATGTTAAAAAGTAACAAAAGTCAAAATGTGTAAACATTATTCACAGTACACTGCCTATATTGCTATCTAATAAATATTGGTTTAAATGATATTTGTAAACCAGAAGTATGCAAATTTGGACTCTCTAAGTCTCTTCAGGCCCAAAAGCATAACAAGGAACAATTGATTCCCATTCAATAACTTCCATGCAAATCAAATTTCCCTGCAAATTGGAATGAACTGCTGAATTCAAATGTTGAAAATTTGCTCATTTCTAAGGCTAAATTCACACAAGCATATAAAAAATTGTTGAATTTTCCTGCAGAAAAAAAAGAATGATTTTTCACCTGTATTATCATCTGTAAGCCATTCATATGGTATCTGTTTTTATACATCAGCAGTTATTAAAATTTACATGAACAATAGTTTGCTATGTTAAAGAATTGTATCTGTAAAAATTAGATGCTACACATGATTTGTATGGGATCTAGTTTTTTTTATACACCCATTGATTGAATAGGCGAACGTCATCCCAAATAAGGAATAGAAAAGCGAATTCTGCAATTTTTTTATGAGGACATTGTTTGAAAAAATAATCTGAAGAGTCTTATTGAATAACATTGGTCAGAGTGGTTTTCATATTTCCCATGGACAGCACTCATATTGAAAATACTGTCCTGTGACTATAGCCTAATGTAAACTGCATGAAAATGCAGACTATCAAATAGCAAATGGAACAATAAAACACAACATTACATAATCATTCCTGACCATGTAGATAACGAGAGAATGCGACCAAACACTACATATTATTGTGATCAGTATCTCTCAGTAAAGCATAAAATATTTTATTTAGGCAGAGAGTATATATTAAACAGTATACATATTTATTTATATTTAATATTCTGACCTTTATGGTAAATAGGCAAGATACTGTGGAAAATAAATGCACAGTCTGGGAGTTTTGCACTTTTTTATTTTATCTTGGGCACCTTAACATTTGGACAACGTCTTAAAGTGTGATCTGACTGGTATGCTATTTCTAGTCCAACCTTTCTTTGCAGTAATTTTACAACAATTTTAAATATTCTAAAGTACCAGGAAAACTATATGAGCTCCAAGAACCTGCAAATCAGTGCAGATGGGAAGGACCCTTGCCAACAGTATTAATTGAATTTTGCTTTTGGCTGTTCATTTATTTAGTTCTTTTATTTAGCACACACACATAAAATAGAAATTTGTGTAATACATTAAGAACACTATTTTGATTCTAGACACATATGTCAGTATATTACTGTTGAGGTTTATCCTTTTTAATTTTCAACCCACCATTTTTTTAGAAAATGAATTAAAAATGTCTTCATAAGGATTTCATATGATAACGATCATTAACCATATAAATGCAACTGAATACTATTAAAGTGTTGCAAACTATTAAATGTCTACACAGCAATAGTAAATCATTGCTCATTTATGAATACAAGTTTAACCTCTTCACTGCAAGGCCTGCTTTCACCTTCCCGACAAGGCCAATTTTTTAATTCTGATCAGATACTTTTATGAGGCAATAACTCTGGAACACTTCAACATTAGTGATGAGCGAGCAAGCTCGCTACTGCTCGGTTCCTCCCCGAGCATCTCACTGCTCGAGATGCTCGGCGCTCGCCGAGTATTTCCGGGTTGCTCAGGCGACAACTTGGGTCCCCTCCCTGCATGTTTGGCGCTCTTTAGAGAGCCAATGAACATGCAGGGATTGCCTGCCATGCAATGTAATGCTGTAGCCATGTTGGTTGTGGGCATTACAGTGATTGGCTGGCTGCACAGCATCATTAGGTCTATATCAGACCTGGCGCCGCCATGCTCGTCACAGTCACTCCAGATCAGACAGTGTAGGGAGAGCTGCTGCTGTTTCAGGGAGAGATTTGATCGTGTATTAGTTAGTGTAGGGAGAAAAAACGTACATTACACATATCCATCTTAACAAACAGTCCTTCTGAGGACTAATCCATCTGCAGAGATATCAGGCAGGCAGGGTGTATAGGCAGGCAGGCGGTGTACATAGCAGACTGCAGTGCATATAGCACAAGACGCTCCATTCCAATTCTGCCTTCTGCTGCTGTTAGATATTTCTATACAAAGGCCCAGGTCTCAGGGGCCAGGAATACTTTTCTTTGGATCTTAATCCTCGTTGTTAGCTTAAAAAGCAATCCAGAGAACAGCATATTTTCTGTGCCATTTGCTTGTTGGCACTGCAGAATACAGCCAGGTCCTTTCCATATTAGAGCGCTAGAAATCCAGCTATTCAAAACCGTGTTTTCTCCGTCAAACAGATCACATATACGTTGTCAGAAAATATTGCCATTTCTGGCCTCCATTAAAAATTTCCTTTAGTGTGTCAATGAAGCTATTCACCGCAGTTTGCTGTTCAAACTACTTACCTACAGGCCAGGTATTTAAAACTGTGTTTTCTCCGTCAAACAGATCACATATACGTTGTCAGAAAATACTGCCATTTCTGGCCCCCATTAAAAATTTCCTTTAGTGTGTCATTGAAGCAATTCACCGCAGTTTGCTGTTCAAACTACTTACCTACAGGCCATGTATTTAACACTCTGTTTTCTCTATCACACGGATCACATATAAGTTTGCTGCAAACTCAGTAATTTGTATTGAGCGTGGAAGATACTGTCCTCCATTTAAAATGGGCAAGGCACGTGGCAAGGGACGGGGAACTGGACGTGATGGTAATGGTGCATGCAGAGGCCGAGGACAAGGCCGTGGGCAAGTCGAAATTGTGCCACAACAAACACCCATATCTTCTCGCCTGACCTTCCTGTCCCAATTTCTAGGGAACCACAGCACACCACTATTGAACCCAAAGCCGTGTCAAAAGGTTGTTGGTTGGATAACGGATAATGCTTCCAGTCACTTAGCCACCACCACCACCCTGTCTTCCACACGGTCAAGTCTCAGTAGCCATGAGTCTGGACCGCATATTCCTCATCCTGATCCTCCTTCCTCCCACCATGCCCAGTACCCAGAGACAACTGATTCCATACTTGGACACTCTCAAGAGCTGTTCACATTTCCATTTATAGATTCGGGCCTCTCGCCCGGTCCACTGGAAGTGGGGCAAGAGGAGATCGCATGTAGCGATGCCCAAATATTTGAGTAGCCATGGTCACACGAAGGCGACGGTGGGACAGTGTCACAAAAGGTGGACAATGATGAGACACAATTGCCAGAAAGTCAGGAGGAGGACCAGGGTGCGGAAGTGGAAGAAAAGGTGGTGGATGAAATAGCAACTGACCCAACTTGGCAGGAGGACATGCAGGGCGAGGACAGCAGCACACAGGGGAGGGAGGCAGAGCACCCCAACAGGCAGGAAGAAGCAGTGTGGTGGCCGCAGACAGAAGGCAGGCAACCATTCTCCGTAACACCAACACGTAGAAAGTTGCCAGTACAACTGTAAGGTATTCCCGAGTCTGGTTATTTTTTAAAGACTCTGCCGATAACCCCAAAAAGGCCATTTGCACCACCTGCCAGGCCAGCATCAGCAGGGGTGGCAAAATGACCAGCCTGACCACCACCAGAATGATCAGGCACATGGCAGCAAAGCACCCGTGGGGTAATCTCACAATGAGTGCAAAGTTTGGGAAGATGCTGAGGGAGTACCTTGCCGAACGTACCAACATCCTCCGTGATTCTTCTGTGCCTTATAATTATTGGGTATCCAAGCTGGATACGTGGAATGGACTGGCTCTCTATGCCTTGGAGATCCTGGCCTGCCCTGCCGCCAGCATTTTATCAGAGCGGGTTTTTAGTGCCGCTGGTGGAATTATAACTGATAAGCGCATCCACCTGTCAACTGAAAATGCAGACAGGCTGACTCTTATACAAATGAACAATGGATTGGGCCAGACTTCTCAACATCACCATGATAGCAGTGTAACATAAACTCCAATCCCGTGTCTTTTCTTGGGAGGTGTATTCCCATGCACCTTTTCACACCCACACATGGGTATACGCTTCCTGATTTTGTCTATTTGCTCTTGTCCTCCTCCTTCTCCTCATCCTCCACCACCATATCACCAGGGTGACCGTGGTCCGTGATTCAACATCCACATAATTTTTTTAACAGGTGTTTATGATGCACGTGAAAATTTTTTTTTATACAGTATGTTCATATATACCCTCCAGGGGTAAATGTTTGTCAGCCCATACACTTAGTGCATGGGCATTACAAGTGTAGGAGGCCCGCTCCTTTCTAATGGGAACATTTTTTTATGAGGCCCTCCTCCACGACTCTTCTAAGGGGCATTGAAGTGCCTCCAAATTTTTGGCAGCCCTTGCATTCACTGCATAGGCCAACACTATGGGAGACTCTCTCCTTTCTAATGGGAATTTGTCATTACTGTGGCCCTGCTTTGTGTCTTTAAATTCTTAGTGGGGTTTTTCCTAAAATTGTTCAGCTGTTGGACTCACTGCATACCCTATAACTGTATAGCAGACCCTCTCCTTTCTAATGGGAACATGTCATACCTTGTTACTGTGGCCCTACTCTATGTGTCTTTAAATTCTTAGTGGTGTTTTTCCCAAATTTTGGCAGCCCTTGCAGTCAAAGCATGGGCATTACCACTATAGGAGACCCGCTCCTTTATAATCGGAACATTTTTTTTACTGAGACACTCATCTATGTCTCTTCAAAGGGGTATTGGGTTGCGTCCAAATTTTTGGCAGCCCTTGCAGTCACTGGATACGCAATAACAGTATAGGAGACCCACTTGTTAATAATGGGAACAACAAAGCATAGCCAGCTGATGGCTCTCTAACAATAGCTACGGCCGACTGCTGGCCTTTTAAAAATAGTAAGGGCTGTCTGATGTCCCTGTAAAAATAGGCTTTATGACTTTCAGAGTCCCTCCATCATAAATAAAAAAGGATGTGTTTGATGATGTGTGTTACGCACACGCCCGGACTGACTGGCGTGAGCGTGGTTAGTAGAGATGAGCGGTGTTCGACTAGAACTGTTCGCCAATCTCAAATTCGAGCTGTTTTGGGCGGTGTTCGAGTTGTTCGACGAACCCGAACGATTTGCAAAAAATTCGGCTGTTCGAGGTTATGTTCGATAACTGTTCGTGCACCAAAAGCGTGTCCTGCATGTCTGGCGCTATTTAGAGCACCAATCATGCAGGGATTGTCTGCCACTCACTGTAATGCCACAGCCATGGTGGTTGTGGCATTACAGTGATTGCCCAAATCGATGGGAACAGTGCCAACAGTGAAACATGAAAAGCCGGCAATTCAGCAGCGGCATACACCTGTACCCGACAATTTAGAACTGAAAAAATAGAGCTTCACACATAGATTAGATAGATATAAACATGTCAGCCACATATATACGAAGTACAGTGAAAGTGCTGCTTACTGTACTTGTCATTTAGCGTACAGGATTTATCAAAAAAAATAATAGTGTTTTCATGCACCGTCTCTTTAAAAAAGCCGGCCGGCAATTCAGCAGCGGTACCCGACAATTTATAACAGACAGAATAGAGCTTCACACATAGATTAGATAGATAGAAACATGTCAGCCACATATATACGAAGTACAGTGACAGTGTTGCTTACTGTACTTGTCATTTAGCGTAAAGGATTTATCAAAAAAAATAATAGTGTTTTCATGCACCGTCTCTTTAAAAAAGCCGGCCGGCAATTCAGCAGCAGTACCTGACAATTTATAACAGACAGAATAGAGCTTCACACATAGATTAGATAGATAGAAACATGTCAGTCACATATATATGAAGTACAGTGATAGTGTTGGTTACTGTACTTGTCATTTAGTATTAAAATAAAGGATTTATTATTAAAAAAATTGGCGTGGGGTTCCCCTTAATTTTAGGCTGTAGCGGAGGTTAAGCAGACGGCTGGGGCAGATGTTTGAAGCCTGGGAAGGGGGTAATACCCACGGAGCTTCCCAGGCTACTAATATCAGCCCCCAGCTGAATACATAGCCTTTACTAGCTATTAAAATGGGGGACCCCCCAAAAAAAATGACGTGGGGTCCCCCCTAATTTAATAGCTAGCAAAGGCTAGGCAGACAGCTGGGGGCTGATATTAATAGCCCAGGAAGTGAGCCATGAATATTGGCCCCCTCCCAGGCTAGAATCACCAGCCGTCAGCCGCCCCAGAAATGGCACATTCATAGGATGCGCCAATTCTGGCACTTAGCCTCGCTCGTCCACGCTGCCCTGGTGCGGTGGCAGGGGGTAATAGGGTTGGGGTTGATGTCAGCTTATAATGCCAGCTGACATCAAGCCCAGGTTAGTAATGGAGAGGCGTCTATAAGACACCCCCATTACTAACCCCATAGTCAAAGCTAAAAAAAACACAAACACCCAGAATAAAGTCCTTTAATTGAAATAAAGACACAATCCTTTATTGTTCTAAATTAAACCATACTTACCGTCACGCCCATTCCAGCTGAAGCCAACGATCTCCTGCAATAAAAGAAAAATAATAAAGCAACCTCATCCTTACCTTTCCATGGTTCCCACGACAGCTTCAGCTCTGCTACATCGAGATGACAGGCTGGACCGCAGCAGAACGCTGCCATCCAGCCTGTCATCCCGCAGACACTGAGAAGCGCAGGCTTGCTTGCGCTGCTCAGCGTCTCTCTGTGACGACATCCAGATGAGCCGAGTTCATGTCCAATGAACTCGGCTCACCTCATGCACGTCACTGACAGCGTGGGAAAATTCTCACGCTGAAGAGGTGAGTGCAGGAGAATTCTCCCACACTGTCAGTGACGTGCATAAGGTGAGCTCATGTCCAATGAACTCAGATCACCTCCTGCACGTCACTGACAGCGTGGGAGAATTCTCCTGCACTCAGTGCTTCAGCGTGAGAATTCTCCCACGCTGAAGCGCTGAGTGCAGGAGAATTTTCCCACGCTGTCAGTGACGTGCATAAGGTGAGCTCATGTCCAATGAACTCAGCTCACCTCCTGCACGTCACTGACAGCGTGGGAGAATTCTCCTGCACTCAGCGCTTCAGTGTGAGAATTCTCCCACGCTGAAGCGCTGAGTGCAGGAGAATTTTCCCACGCTGTCAGTGACGTGCATGAGGTGAGCCGAGTTCATTGGACATTAACTCGGCTCATCTGGATGCCCTCACAGAGAGACACTGTGGAGCGCAAGCAAGCCTGCGCTTCTCAGTGTCTGCGGGATGACAGGCTGGATGGCAGCGTTCTGCTGCGGTCCAGCCTGTCATCTCGATGTAGCAGAGCTGAAGCTGTCATGGGAACCATGGAAAGGTAAGGATGATGTTGCTTTATTATTTTTCTTTTATTTCAGGAGATCGTTGGCTTCAGCTGGAATGGGCGTGATTGTAAGTATGGTTTAATTTAGAACAATAAAGGATTGTGTGTTTATTTCAATTAAAGGACTTTTTTCTGGGTGTTGTGTTTTTTTTAAATACTTTACTAGAAATTCATGGTGGTCATGTCTAATATTGGCGTGACCCCATGAATTTCGGGCTTAGGGCCAGCTGATAATGCCAAGCTGGCCCTAACCCCTTTATTACCCAGTGAGCCACCGCATCAGGGCCCTGGATGAGTTGGGTACAGCGCCAGAAGATGGCGCTTCTATGAACGCGCCATTTTCCGGGGTGGCTGCGGACTGCAATTTGCAGCGGGGGTGGCCCAGAAAGCTTGGGCCTCCCTGCGCTGCGGATTCCAGCCCCCAGCTGCCTAGTTGTACCTGGCTGGACACAAAAACAGGGCGAAGCCCCACGTCTATTTTCTTTAAATTATTTCATGAAATAATTAAGAAAAAAAGGGCTTCCCTATATTGTTGTGTCCGGCCAGGTGCAAATAGGCAGCTGGTGGTTGGGGGCAGCCCGTTCCTGCCTGCTGTACCTGGCTGGACACAAATATAGTGCGAAGCCCCACATCAATTTTTTTTAAATTATTTCATGAATTTCCTGAAATAATTTAAAAAAATTGAAGTGGGGCTTCGCACTATATTTGTGTCCAGCCAGGTACAGCAGGCAGGAACGGGCTGCCCCCAACCACCAGCTGCCTATTTGTACCTGGCCGGACACAACAATATAGGGAAGGCCTTTTTTTCTTAATTATTTCATGAATTTCATGAAATAATTAAAAAAAAAGTACGTGGGGCTTCGCCCTATTTTTGTGTCCAGCAAGGTACAACTAGGCAGCTGGGGGCTGGAATCTGCAGCGCAGGGAGGCCCAAGCTTTCTGGGCCACCCCCCGCTACAAATTGCAGTCCGCAGCCACCCCGGAAAATGGCGCGTTCATAGAAGCGCCATCTTCTGGCGCTGTACCCAACTCATCCAGGGCCCTGGTGCGGTGGCTCACTGGGTAATAAAGGGGTTAGGGCCAGCTTGGTATTATCAGCTGGCCCCAAGCCCAAAATTCATGGGGTCACGCCAGTATTAGACATGACCGCCATGAATTTCTAGTAAAGTATTTAAAAAAAACACAACACCCAGAATAAAGTCCTTTAATTGAAATAAAGACACAATTCTTTATTGTTCTAAATTAAACCATACTTACCATCACACCCATTCCAGCTGAAGCCAACGATCTCCTGCAATAAAAGAAAAATAATAAACCAACCTCATCCTTACCTTTCCATGGTTCCCACGACAGCTTCAGCTCTGCTACATCGAGATGACTGGCTGGACCACAGCAGAACGCTGCCATCCAGTCTGTCATCCCGCAGACACTGAGAAGCGCAGGCATGCTTGCGCTCCTCACTGTCTCGCTGTGACGGCATCCAGATGAGCCGAGGTCATGTCCAATGAACTCGGCTCACCTCATGCACGTCACTGACAGCGTGGGAAAATTCTCACGCTGAAGTGCTGAGTGCAGGAGAATTCTCTCACGCTGTCAGTGATGTGCATGAGTTGAGCTCATGTCCAATGAACTCAGCTCACCTCCTGCACGTCACTGACAGCGTGGGAAAATTCTCCTGCAATCAGCGCTTCAGCGTGAGAATTTTCCCACGCTGTCAGTGACGTGCATGAGGTGAGCCGAGTTCATTGGGCATGAACTCGGCTCATCTGGATGTCGTCACAGAGAGACGCTGAGCAGCGCAAGCAAGCCTGCGCTTCTCAGTGTCTGCGGGATGACAGGCTGGATGGCAGCGTTCTGCTGCGGTCCAGCCTGTCATCTCGATGTAGCAGAGCTGAAGCTGTCGTGGGAACCATGGAAAGGTAAGGATGAGGTTGCTTTATTATTTTTCTTTTATTGCAGGAGATCGTTGGCTTCAGCTGGAATGGGCGTGATGGTAAATATGGTTTAATTTAGAACAATAAAGGATTGTGTCTTTATTTCAATTAAAGGACTTTATTCTGGGTGTTTGTGTTTTTTTTAACTTTGACTATGGGGTTAGTAATGGGGGTGTCTTATAGACGCCTCTCCATTACTAACCTGGGCTTGATGTCAGCTGGCATTATAAGCTGACATCAACCCCAACCCTATTACCCCTTGCCACCGCACCAGGGCAGCATGGAAGAGCGAGGCTAAGTGCCAGAATTGGCGCATCCTATGAATGCGCCATTTCTGGGGCGGCTGACGGCTGGTGTTTCTAGCCTGGGAGGGGGCCAATATTCATGGCTCCCTTCCTGGGCTATTAATATCAGCCCCCAGCTGTCTGCCTAGCCTTTGCTAGCTATTAAATTAGGGGGGACCCCACGTCATTTTTTTTGGGGGGTCCCCCATTTTAATAGCTAGTAAAGGCTATGTATTCAGCTGGGGGCTGATATTAGTAGCCTGGGAAGCTCCGTGGGTATTACCCCCTTCCCAGGCTTCAAACATCTGCCCCAGCCGTCTGCTTAACCTCCGCTAGAGCCTAAAATTAGGGGGAACCCCACGCCAATTTTTTTAATAATAAATCCTTTATTTTAATACTAAATGACAAGTACAGTAACCAACACTATCACTGTACTTCATATATATGTGACTGACATGTTTCTATCTATCTAATCTATGTGTGATGCTCTATCTTTCTGTTCTAAATTGTCGGGTACCGCTGCTGAATTGCCGGCCGGCTTTTTTAAAGAGACAGTGCATGAAAACACTATTATTTTTTTAAATAAATCCTTTACACTAAATGACAAGTACAGTAAGCAACACTATCACTGTACTTATTATATATGTGACTGACATGTTTCTATCTATCTAATATATGTGTGAAGCTCTATTCTTTCTGTTCTAAATTGTCGGGTACAGATGCTGAATTGCCGGCCGGCTTTTTTAAAGAGACGGTGCATGAAAACACTAATATTTTTTTTAATAAATCTTTTACACTAAATGACAAGTGCAGTAACCAACACTGTCACTGTGCTTCTTATATGTGTGACTGACATGTTTCTATCTATCTAATCTATGTGTGATGCTCTATTCCTTCTTGTCTAAATTGTCGGGTACCGGTGTATGCCGCTGCTGAATTTGCCGGCCGGCTTTTTTAAAGAGAGTGTCTTCTGAGCAGTTTGTCAGCTTTTGGACACCTTTGCAGGTGTTTTCTCTGTGTTTCTATGTGTTTTTGTTTGCCTGCCATTGGTTTTAACGGTGTTCGACGGTGTTCTAAGGTGTTCGACGAACAGTTCGACGAACAGTTCCTCGAACATCCCGGTGTTCGACGAACCGAACCCGAACACTACGGGGGTGGCTCAACACTAGTGGTTAGTGATCCCACTGGACCATGAACCGAGGAGTGCTTGGAGGGGCGTGACTAAGTATCAATTCGGTCCGACCAAGGTCACACGGCTGCTCAGTCGACTCTGTGAACCAGGGAGGAACCGAGCAGAGGGACCAGGTGCTACTCTAGGTCAGACCACGGTCACAGCTGTTGACCCACACCGAGGAATGTAGGAACAGGCAAGTTAGGCTGGCATACAGACAGATGGGTACTGGCAGGCACGGCAGGTATGCAGATAGGTGGGTATTGGCTGACATGGCTGGTATGCAGACAGGTGGGTACTGGCAGGCACGGCTGGTATGCAGACAGGTGGGTACTGGCAGGTAGGAATGCAGGCAGGATAGAGACCAGTACAGACTGGGATACAGGAACAGAGCCGCAGGTGCGGTAGACAAGCAGAGCAGTGCAAAACCCGCTGGTGTGGTAGACAAGCAGAGCAGAGCAAAACCTGCAGGTGCGGTAGACAAGCAGAGCAAAGCAAGACCTGCAGGTGCGGTAGACAAGCAGAGCAGAGCAAAACCCGCAGGTGCGGTAAAGAAGCAAAGAAGAGCAAAACCCGCAGGTGCGGTAGACAAGCAAAGCAGAGCAAAAACCGCAGGTGCGGTAGACAAGCAGAGCAGAGCAAAACCCGCAGGTGTGGTAGACAAGCAAAGCAGAGCAAAACCCGCAGGTGCGGTAGACAAGCAGAGCAAAGCAAAACCCGCAGGTGCGTTAGTCGAGCAGGGCAAAACCCATAGGTGTGGTAGACAAGCAGAGCAAGACCTGCAGGTGCGGGAGACAAGCAGAGCAGAGCAAAACCCGCAGGTGCGGTAAACAAGCAAAGAAGAGCAAAACCCGCAGGTGCGGTAGACAAGCAAAGCAGAGCAAAACCCGCAGGTGCGGTAGACAAGCAGAGCAGAGCAAAACCCGCAGGTGTGGTAGATAAGCAGAGCAGAGCAAAACCCGCAGGTGCAGTAGACAAGCAGAGCAGAACAAAACCCGCAGGTGTGGTAGACAAGCAGAGCAGAGCAAAACCCACAGGTGCGGTAGACAAGCAGAGCAGAGAAAGACCTGCAGGTGTGGTAGACAAGCAAAGCAGAGCAAGACCCGCAGGTGCAGTATACAAGCAGAGCAAAACCAGCAGGTGCGGTAGACAAGCAAAGCAGAGCAAAACCCGCAGGTGCGGTAGACAAGCAGAGCAGAGCAAAACCCGCAGGTGCGGTAAACAAGCAGAGCAGAGCAAAACCCGCAGATGGAGTAGACAAGCAGAGCAGAGCAAAACCTGCAGATGCGGTAGACAAGCAGAGCAGAGCAAAACCCGCAGGTGCGGTAAACAAGTAAAGCAGAGCAAAACCCGCAGGTGGGTAGACAAGCAGAGCAGAGCAAAACCCGCAGATGTGGTAGACAAGCAGAGCAGAGCAAAACCCGCATGTGCGGTAAACAAGCAGAGCAGAGCAAAACCCGCCGGTGCGGTAGACAAGAAGAGCAGAGCAAAACCAGCAGATGCGGTAGACAAGCAGAGCAGAGTAAAACTCGCAGGTGGGGTAGACATGAAGAGCAGAGCAAAACCCGCAGGTGCGGTAAACAAGCAAAGCAGAGCAAAACCCGCAGGTGCCGTAGACAAGCAGAGCAGAGCAAAACCCGCAGATGCGGTAGACAAGCAGAGCAGAGCAAAACCCGCAGGTGCGGTAAACAAGCAGAACAGAGCAAAACCCGCAGGTGCATAATCAAGCAGAGCAGAGCAAATACACAAAAGGTACTTACAATGAAGTAGCGAGTAGACACAAAATTCACAAACAGAAGTACAGAGACAACGAGTTGAAGTTAGGTGCAGGTTCAGACACTGCAGGAAAAGGGAAGATACGGACATAGAGACAAACAAGTAAAGGGCTAGGACACTGTTCAGACAGGAGCTGAACCAGGAACAAGATACAGGAACGAGCCTGGGAACTCAGCCCCCAGGGTGGCGGAAACAGACTAGAAGTCACAGATACAGGTAACGGGCCTGGGTATACAGCCCCCAGGGTGGCGGAATAGACTAGAAGTCACAGATACAGGTAACAGGCCTGGGTATACAGCCCCCAGGATGGCAGAAACAGACAAGATGCAGGAAAGGATCTGGCAACTCAGTTGCACAGAACACACTGAACAAAAGTGTTTCTCAGGCACCTCCTACTAGGTGGAGGGGGTTTAAGTATCCAGTGACTCACAGCAATAGGTTGGGGACGCATTAGGACTGTGCACACAGTAACTATAAGAAACAGGCAGTAACCGCGCCGCCGCCCTAAGCAATAAGACAAGAGACATGCACACAGCAGGTACTGGAGCAAAGTGTGCAGCCTGGACTGATAGGTAAGATGGCGGTCTTGCATGGTGGGAGTTGGTAAGCCATGCCAGCACGCCACCAGGGATGTTACAATGTGTCACACACCACATTGCCAGATAAGGTTGTAAAATGTTAAAATGACATTTCCCGGTGAATGCATTTGTCTTAAAAATTAAAGTAAAAAAAACAAAACAATAGGATCTTTCTTTTGTATAAAAAACAGCATCACCAATTTAACCTCAATGTAATCACATTGTTCAGCTCATACACCTCCTCCTCCATCTCCGAAATGATCACATCAGTCACAAGCTGACAGCACAGCAGCACTGCCTTGGCCAAGTGGCAACAGGCTGTGCTGAAGATAACATGCTTAATGCTTAATTGACAAACCACCCAGCTCTGCAGAGTTGTTGAAATCTGTAACACAGCAGCCTTATCTGTGGCTCTCACCGCTGAACGTACAGCCAGGCATGGTCGTGTATGACAATGGGCAGAACCTGGTGATGGAGAAATGACAGCCGGGGTAGATATGGTTTCATTCTATGCCAGTCCTTTCAGCGAGCTAAAGAATATGGCTGTGGTGAAATACAATTCCCACTGAGAAGCTGTTTAAGATTGAAAAACATTGTGCCCACCAGAGGATTTGATTCTGAGGGCTAACCTTTCTCACCCACTCAAGAGCCCCATAGCAGCTGCAAATTTAGCGCTATCATGAACTCTCCTGAGGTAGAAGCCAAGGAACACCAGAGGATTCTCTGGTGGGACCGTCCAACCCTGCTGAGAAGCAGTCCTCACTAAGAAAAGTGTGTGGAAAGGTTCTTGGACACTCTATGGCTGCTTTTTTACTGAAGAGGAAACACACGCAAACACGAGGAGAACATACAAAGTCCTTGAAGATATTGTCCTTGCTGGGATTTGAACCCAGGATCCCAGCGCTGCACGGCTTCAGTGCTAACCACTGATCCAATGTGCTGCCGTTCACCCTCTAATATCTAACAGGCTGGAGAAACTTGCACCTACTGCCATTCTATCTTCTGCTCCTTTGTGAGAAAACGTATTTGGGCAGCCACTCAGTCTACCAAATAAAATTCCTGAGAAGGAAGTTGGGGATGGATTCGCTACTGGTACTGGTGGCAGTGCTAATGCCATGGCGTCGTACCATAGTTTGCTGGAAATATTCCAGGCTGGTAGGAGGCTAGAAAATTCCCACAGAGAAGTACCAGCAGTAATGTTCATGCCACATTTCAAGTGCAAGCAGCTTAAGAGGACTTCCTGGGAGAAATGACACGCAGGGTAGATGCGGTTTCCCTCTATGCCAGTCCTTTCACCGAGCTAAATACAACTCTCAGCCAAAAAAGTTGTGGACTGGCTCCGTACCATCCCTGGCCACATTCACCTGTCCACATGTTTGTGGTTAGGCAGTCCTTCCCAGTAAGTGCACTGGAGAGGGCACGGGTAATGTTGTGGGACCCGTGCTTGTGGAAGACGGAGGCGATACCGGGAAATATATTGGCGGCTGGGGACCGAGTATGGACACCCGGCCGCCGCCAGCATGAGGTTGTGAAAATCTTCCGCCTCCACGAGCTTAAAAGGCCATATTTCAAATGCAAGAGCTGCCCAGAAATCAGGCAGTTTAGTGTTGCGGCCTGTGGGTGGGTGGGTGGCTGGCTGCATACTTGCACTTGCATTCCAAGTAACAGAAAACTAAGTAGATGGTGGCCTCTATAATCATCATGGCCTCACCTCGGCACTATGAACTCTCCTGAAGGAGAAGCCAGGGCCCGCCAGAGGAGTTTCCGGTTCTCTGGTGAGCCCGTCCATCCCTGCCGAAAAGCAGCCCTGGCTACGAAAAGTGTGGGGGAAGGTTCCCGGACACACTATGGCTGCTTTTTTAATGTGGATCGGCTATGCTTATGCATGTTATTTCTCAAAACGCATTACAGATCAAGCCATTGTCCAACTCTGTATTCAAGAAATTAAATGCGCAAAGAAAGATGTGTGTGTGTGTCAAAGCACCAAAAACAAGTGCGAGTTGATGTTGGATTGGCTGCCATTGCTTCTGCAAAAAGCTCAATTACAGGACTTCCTGGGAGAAATGACACGCAGGGTACATACGGTTTCCCTCTATGCCAGTCCTTTCACCGAGCTAAATACAACTCTTAGCAAAAATGTTGTGGAATGGCTCTGTACTGTACCTGGCCATATTCACCTGTCCACGTGTTTGTGGTTAGGCGGTCCTTCCCAGTAAGTGCACTGGAGAGGGCACGGGTAATGCTGTGGGACCCATGCTTGTAGAAGGCAGAGGTGATACCGGGAAATATAGTGGCAGCTGGGGATGAGTATGGACACCCGGCCGCCGCCGGCATGAGGTTGTGAAAAGCTTCCGCCTCCTCGAGCTTAAAAGGCCATATTTCAAGTGCAAAGAGCTGCCCAGAAATCTGGCAGTTTAGTGTTGCGGCCTGTGAGTGAGTGGGTGGCTGGCTGCATACTTGTGCTTGCATTCCAGTTAACAGAAAACTAAGCAGATTGTGGCCTCTATCATTATCATGGCCTCACCTCAGCACTATAAACTATCCTGAAGGAGAAGCCAGGGCCCGCCGGAGGAGTCTCCGGTTCACTGGTGAGCCCGTCCAACCCTGCCGAAAAGCAGCCCTGGCAAAGAAAAGTGTGGGGGAAGGTTCCCGGACACTCTATGGCTGCTTTTTTAATGTGGATCGGTTATGCTTATGCATGTTATTTCTCAAACCTGGCCACATTCACCTGTCCACGTGTTTGTGGTTAGGCAGTCCTTCCCAGTAAGTGCACTGAGGTGGACATGGGTAATGTTGTGGGACCCGTGCTTTTGGAAGGCGGAGGCAATACAGGGAAATATAGTGGCGGCTGGGGACCGAGTATGGGCACTCGGCCGCCGCCGGCATGAGGTTGTGAAAAGCATCCGCCTCCACGAGCCTAAAAAGTCACATTTCAAGTGCAAGCAGCTGTCAAAAATTTGGCAGTGTAGTATTGCAGCCTGTTTTGCCTGCATACTTGCGCTTGCATTCCAAGGAATGAGGTAGGGACAACTGAACGCTGCTGTGGGACAAGGACGTGGACGGTGATTGTTGCAAGTCTGCAATGACAGGTGAATGGCGGGAGGCATCTTCGCATGCGCCAAGGATCACTTATGATGGGCACACTTTTAGGTAGTGACCTGGAAGTCAGAGATGCTTCCAGAGGTCTTCCCCATGCTGTTGCTATGTCTTTTCAGCACTGTATGCATGTGTCTGATGATGTATCACACACCACATGGCCAGATAAGGTTGTAAAATGTTAAAATGACATTTCCTGGTGAATGCATTTGTCTTGGTTGAAAGCAATTCAAAAGTGCAAAAACGCATCAAAAACGCTACGTGTGAACATAGCCCAAGTTGTGGAGGAGTATTTTTGTTTTTTGTTATTTATTTTGCTTTATATACAAGTCATTACCCTGGAAAGGATGTTCCTTAACATATTTCCCAGGAAAATCTATTTTGGTTTTGTTTTTGTATGTTTTATTGTGAGTCAAAAAGTGGTGTAATACTCTGACCACGTTGCTGACAGCAGTGATCTGGGAGTCAGAGATGCTTCCAGGTGTGTTCCCCATGCTGTTCCCATTTGAACACTGTCCATTTGAGCACTGTTCCCATCGATTTGGGCAATTTTTAGGCCCTCTGCAGACCGCCGGGGGGGAGCCGCCTGAAAAATGGTCGAGTTTCTCATAGACTTACATTGGGCTCGTTGCTCGGGTCGAGCACCCGAGTATTCCAATTTGCTCGACCCGAGCAACGAGTACCCGAGCATTTTAGCGCTCGCTCATCACTATTTAACATATCTCACTGATTCCGAATTTTTCTTTGTGACATGCTGTACTTCATGTTAGTGGTAAATTTTGGTCAATATGATTTGCGTTTATGAACATATTGAAAATTTGACAAAAAATGTGAAAATTTTGCAATTTTCAAACTTTTAATTTATATGCCCCTAAACCAAATACCATATTTTTCGGACCATAAGACACAATTTTTTTCCCCAAAATTTGGGAGAAAAATGGGGGATGCGTCCTATGGTCCAAACGTTACTTTACTGGTGGTGGTGGAGCAGAGATCGCAGGGTCCTCCGGCAGCAGCAGAGGTGAGATGCGGCTGGAGCCAGAGCCTGTACCTGTGCTGGTGTTGTGTGCTGAAGCAGAGGAGCCGGGGCCTGTGCTGGGCTGTGAGTGACATCCGGCGGTGAGGCAGAGGAGCCGGGGCCTTTGCCGGGCTGTGAGAGGTGTCTGGCGGTGCGGCAGAGCAGCGTGTGCAGCTTCCAGTGGCCGTGACCATCTTCCCGAGGCCATAATCCATGGAAAAATGGGCGCTGGAGCCCGTGCATGCGCCGACCCGGAGCTCTGGCCGCCATTTTCCTGTAGATCACAGCCTCAGGAAGATGGCCGCAGCCACCGGAAGCCGCACACGCTGCTCTGCCACACCATCGGATACCGCTCACAGCCCGGCAGAGGCCCCTGCTCCTCTGCCTCACCGCTGGATGCCACTCACAGGTCCAGGCCCCAGGCAAGTCCACAGGCCCCAGGCCCATCCACAGGCCCCAGGCAAGTCCACAGGCCCCAGGCAAGTCTGCAGGCCCCAGGCCTCAGGCAAGTCCACAGGCCCCAGGCCCATCCACAGGCCCCAGGCCAGTCCACAGGCCCCAGGCAAGTCTAGGGGCCCCAGGCAAGTGCCCAGGCCCCAGACAAGTCCACAGGCCCCAGGCAAGTCCACAGGCCCCAGGCCCCAGGCCAGTGCCCAGGCCCCAGGCTAGTCCACAGGCCCCAGCCGGTCCACAGGCCCCAACCAGACACCGGCATCTCAACTCTTCTGCTGCCGCCGGGTTCCTGTGGCAGGGAATGGAGGGACCTGCAATCCTGCTCCATTATCACCGCAACTCACAGCTGCTGGAGCATTGGCTTCATGTATCCAGGGTCCGCAGCATTCCTCCACTTCCGCCAGGCCGGTTTCCTGAAGGACCCTACCTCCTGCTCCACCACCCCCCAGGTAAGAAACCTAGTCAGACTATAAGACGGACCCCATCTTAAAAAAAATATTTTTTTTCCTATTTTCCTCCCCAAAATTTGGGGTACGTCTTATAGTCCGGTGCGTCTTATAGTCGGAAAAATACGGTAGTTATACCACATAAAATAGTTAATAAATAACATTCATCACATGTCTAATTTACATCAGCATCGTTTATGAAACATAATTTTTTTTGTTAGGAAGTTAAAAGGGTTAAAAGTTCATCAGCAATTTCTAATTTTCCAACAAAATTTACAAATCAATTTTTTAATGACCACATCAAATTTGAAGTGACTTTGAGGGGCATATGTGACAGAAAATACCAAAGGTCATTCCTGTGAAGAACCCGGGGTCTTCCGTGGGCGTAACGCTACTTAGACAACATAGGGTGAGGTTAAAATAGTGTGGCAATACCTTATTGAACCACAAAGTGGACAATAAACATATAGAACAGTCCCAGAAAATACACAAGATGGTACAACATTACACAGTCTCACCCTTCATTCTCCGCCCACCTGGGATAGAACAGCTGCGACTTTGGAGACTTCCAGGGCCAACTACCTCAACCAGTGGCCCTCCCCTTCTGGCGGCCCCCGCCAGAAATGAGGTAGCAGCAAGCTTAGGAAGATAGCAGTCCATCGAGGTACAAGGTCAGGAGACCCGAGGGTCTCAACCTGGCCTCTCTGAGAGTTTCCATAGGGCCAGTTGACCAGTGGGTCCATCCTGGTGGCTCCAAACCACATGTCCATGGAGTCAGGTGACTTCTTCGTTCCAACCTGGTCTCCTCAAAATGTATCCATGTCTCTCTGATGGTCAATGGAGCAGATCCGTATCTTTCCAGTCAGGGCCATACCCTTAAGCTAGAATCATGTAGAATACAAATCTGTGTCTCTTTGTTAATGCCATGCAATCCATCTAGTTTCCTGAAGGATGTCTCTCATTTTCCTTGTAAAGTCTTTCTGATTCTCTTTGATTCTGTCTCTAGTCTCTTTGCTACAGAAGCACATGTCCTTTTTAAGAACACATCCACAGTTCAAGGGTCATTAGTCAGAGGTAAAGGTGCAGGGCTCAGCTATCATTGTTTGAGCTAATATATTTACATAGTTGGTATCACAGGGGCTTTTGTAAACAAACTTTCAGCTGACTTAGTACAATTTGTCATTAGGATAGTAAACATGATTGTTTCCAAAGGAATAGAATTCAGCATTCAGGGTTATACAAATAATATGACCTTTTTGTTCAGCAAGAGAAACACAAATACATTAATAAGTCAACACAACACAAGAGTGTATTTCTCTTGAATTAACAAATCTAATCGTCTGGCTAATTAAGATTATAGGCTGTATCGTCAAAATACAATTTTAAAACCTGCACTCCTCAAAGTTCTGAAAAACACATTGAAGAACTTTATTAAACACTTAAGTGCTTCACATGAATTAAAGCAATGTGGAAGGAAAAAAATGAATTTTGCCACAAAAATATTGCTTTAGCCCAAATTTTCATTTTTAAAAGGGTAATAGGAAAAAATAGACCATAAAATTTGTTGTACTGTTTTTCCTGTGTACATCAATGCCCCATTGATGGTGGAAAATGACTAATTGTGTGAACAGCAGGACTCGTAAGGGAGGGAGCATCATTTGACTTTTGGAGAGAAAAATTAGATGGAATAAATAGCGAATGCAGAGTCCATGATGTGCCTAAACAGTGAAACTCCGCCACAAATAACCCATTTTAGAAACGACACCCCTCAACTAACTTATCTAGATGTGTGGTGAGCACTATGCACCTACTGGTGCTCCACAGTAATTTTTAACGTTGAGCCGTGAAAATGAAAAGATCCATTTTACCCGCAAAAATGTGGCTTTAGCCCCAAATCTTTCCTTTTCACAAAGGTAACAGGGAAAACTGTTGCTGTGCTATTTCTGATGAGTATGCTAATATTAAACATGTGGTGGAAAACTACTGTTTGGGCACACAACAGGGCTCGGAATAGAAGAAGTAACAATTGAACTCTGGAGCACCCCTACAATTGACCCCATTTTGGAAATTATACCTCTTGAGACATTCATCCAGCGGTGTAGTGAGCATTTTTAAGTCAGGTGATTCACAGAGTTGTATAACATTTGGCTTAGTCTATGGAAAATTACCATTTTCTTTTACTAAAATGTTGCTTTGGCCCAGAGTTTTCACTTTTCAAAACAGATAATAGGAGAAAATGAATTGTATAATTTGTTATGCATCTTCTCCTACGTATGTCTATATCCCATATGTGGGATATGACTTTTAGGAAAAGTGCAAAGATAAGTTTAGCAGGAGCATCATATTGGAGTTAAGATTTTGCTGAAATGGTTTGAAGGTGTTATGTCACATTGGCAGAGCCTCCGAGATGACATAACAGCTAAGCCCCTCTGTAAGTGATCCCATTTTACAAACTACACTCCCAAATTAATTCATGTAGAAGTGCAGTGAGCATGTTAACAACACATGTTGTCCTTTTCAGCGATGTACAAAACTGTGGCCGACAGCAGCAGCGAATCCTAGGCCAGAGAGAGTCCATATTATCTCCATTTGCCTCATTATAGGGAATCTTCCATTGAGGGTTCCATCTGAATCATGTATTTCAAAGATTTACACTGAAACCCCGGTATAAGCGGTCAACGTTGAACTCAGGATAAATGTAAGCCAAGCCTTACTGCGATCTTTGGTAGGCAGAATGCACAAATCATCAGCAGATCAAGAATTTGTTCTATTTATTTTTTATGCCTTTCCTTGTGCAGTATAAGTGATTTGATGACTTTGTTCATTTGGTTGGGTGCCATCACAGCGATAGAATATTTATATAAATTTTTTATGTTTGGTTACTATCACACACTTTTTGGAAAAAAAGGTTTTCCATACCCATATTTTGAGATGTAAAATTTTTCTATATTTTTTTCCGACTTTCATGTGAGGGCCTGTTTTTTGTGGGACGAGTTGAATTTTTAGCCAAGCTCCCGGCTGTGATAGTGCGGGCTTAGCTCCTGTGCCCCACACGAGTGACATGACTTTTCCAATCGTCATGGTCGAGAACAACTTCCCAACTATGACATATAGGAATGTCAAATGTTGTGAAGTGGTTGAAAGAAAAAGGAATATTTACACTTTAAAAAAACAAAACCTTAACTCTTTGAATGAACATTTAACCCCTTTACGATCTTGGATGTATAGGTACATTCAAGGTCATCTCCCTGCATTTGATGCGGGCTCCTGCACATGATACCTGATCTGAACAGCTGTCATGTGTCTCTAACAGTCGCAGGTGATCCGTGATCCACTCACAGCTGTTAACATGTTAAATGCTGCTTTCAATCTCTGACAGTGGCATTTAATTCGCGTGAGCCAGAAGCACGTTATAAGACACGCCCAGCGGCACCCCTGTAAAATGATTGCGGTGCACCGATGGGTTGTCATTACTAGAAATGAGTGACCCTTTGAAGGTTAGATTTCTTCCAGTTCGGTGAACTTCCCAATGTTCATAATGATCTCAATTCATTGAACAGTTTGTCGAACATATCTGAATCCCATTGGATTCAATGGGAGGCAAAACCAAACACATACCCAACACCTTTAAAGGGGCCCAAAAGCTGCTAAGCTGCTCAAATTGGAGGCAGACACCATGAAAAGTGGCATAAATTGACCCACAATACACATTTTATAGTGGCACAGCAGAAGTCAGCCATGGACCATGCATGAGGTATGAGGGTCGGGGCCAGCTTTTATAGCTTTGAATTTAACTTCAAATTAAGATGAGGTGGGTGAGAGATTGGTGTAGGCATGCTGAGCTGAGAGCCCTGATACCACATGCAACAGCTCAAGCTGCTTTTCTGCTCAGCCACACTCAGGTGGCACAAACATCAGTTTCATAGAGTACTATTGGTACAAAAATTTAAGGATAATAACACAAGTAGTTGACTGAAAGTAAGTGGAGGCCTGCCGGTCTGGGAACCATACTGCTACAGGCAACACACATGAAGGAGACCCATTCAGGAGTCTCCACATTTCCAAAAATTAGGGGCAGACACCACCAAAGTGGCATCAATTTCACCATAGTAAAACTAGTATAATGTTGCACTGACACCCCTTCCACTACAGCCATCCCAGCAGATGGAGACCCAATCAGGAGTCTCCACATTTCCAAAAATTAGGGCCACACACCACCAAAGTGGCATCAATTTCACTAGAGTACAAATAGTATAATGAAGACCGGCACCTCTTCCACTAAAGCCAACCCAGCAGATGGATACCCAATCAGGAGTCTCCACATTTCCAAAAATTAGGGGCAGACAACACAAAAGTGGCATCAATTTCACTAGAGTAGAAATTGTATAATGAGGACAGACACACCTTCCAATACAGCCTACTCAGCAGATGGAGACCCAATCAGGAGTCTCCACATTTCCAAAAATTAGGGGCAGACACCACCAAAATGGCATCAATTTCAGCAGAGTAGAATTAGTATAATGGGGCATTGACACTCCTTCCACTACAGCCAACCTAGCAGATGGAGACCCAATCAGGAGTTTCCACATTTCCAAAAATTATTGTTGACATCAGCAGCAGCAACAGCAGGCACAGAAGCCACTGCGAAGATATCACAGACGGCAATTTACGTGAGATCAATGCAGCACACAAAAAACTACACCATTGCCTAGTCTGCACAGTCTGCAATTGGGATGCAGAAGTCCTTGGAGATCCATGACTTTTTCATCTTTATGAAAATTAGGCGGTCTACACTTTCAGGGGACAGCCAGATGTGCTTATCCATCAGGACACCACCAGCAGCGCTGAAGACACGTTCTGAGAGAATGCTTGCTGCCGAGTATGATAAAACTTCCAAGGCATGACAATCAAGCTCAGGCCACTCTTCCATTTTTGAAGACCAAAATGTAAAAGGGTCCAAACCTTCCCTGATGGTATTTATATTGAGCTCTAGATACTCCTGCACTATCCTCTCCTTTTGTTCACTGCGCGTCAGACTTGTACTCTGCTATACTGGTGCACGATCTGGTCTAAAAAATGTGTGAAAGGACTCACAGAAATTGCTTCTGCCACTTACACTGCTGATGCTTCTGATGTTTTAGTATTGACGAATTTACATTCCTGGGGTTGCAAGTCTAGAGCTGAGATGCATACTTTGTGCCTCACTGGTGTTCTAGGGAAAACCTCTCTTAAGGTTGTCTAAAATCATGCTTCAATACTCCAGCATGCATGGGTCCCTTTCTAGGGTGGCCAGCATCTGGCAAAATTTACTCTTGTAACGTTAATGTAACAGAATGGCAACCCAGTAGTCAGCACGATTTTGAATCGTAACTATACGGACATCATGTTGCAGATAGTGCATCAAAAAGACACTCATGTATCAGGCTCTTCCATGAGATCCAAGCCCGTGGGGTGTTGGTGGCTGGGTAACACTGATGCTTGTTTCCTCCGTCCCCTCCTGCCAACCAAGGACAACAGAGAAGGGATCATTATCCTATTCATCTCATGACTGTTGCTCGCCCATCACCTCTTCCTCCTCGTCCTCCACCATTTGTTCCTCGGCTCCTGCACCTTCACTACCAGTTTGTCTGGTAACACCAGCCCCCCTTGATCGCTGTAATGCACCCTGCTTTGGCACCAGTCTGTGTGATGACAGTGTGGAACTTAGAGACATTGTTATCCCTTCAGCATCCTCCTCTGCTTCCTCCTCTTCCTCTGGGACCACACCTCCTTCTGCAGACTATTCAAAGTTTGACCAGCATGTAGATGACCAGAATAGTGATGCTAATGATAGCATTGTCAGTGATAATCATCTTAGTAGCCATTTCAATACTGTGTAGAAGGGTGCAGAGGTCCTTAATCTGTGCCCACTCCGCAAACATGATTTGCACCATGTCCATACTGCATTGGCCCAGGCTATACGACATGAGATACTGTGTCAGGGCTCGTCATTGCTGCCACAGTCACTGCAACATGTACAGAATAGAATTACACTATGTCGTCATAATGCATATCATCTGGTAAGAACAAAGACCTCTGTATCAATGCAAGTCAATGACCTGTGGGGTACGAATTGTGGAAGTGAGCACAGAGTGACCGTGCCTTCTGCAGCAGCACATCCAGGCTGGGATAGTGGCTGAGAAATTGCTGTGCCACCAGGTTGAGGATGTGAGCAAAGGCACGTGTGTGAAGTTGCCCCAGCGTATAGCCGCCACCAGGTTCTCCCTGTTATCGCACATGGCCTTCCCTGGCTCCAGGTTCAGTGGAAACAGACATTGCTAAAACTCAGCCTGGATAGCTGTCCACAACTCTTGACCTGTGTGACTGCGGTCTTCAAGACATATTAATTTTAAGACTGCCTTATTGCACTGAGCCCTGGATGCGCAGTACGGAGGTGGTGTGGATTCGCTATGCAATGTTGGAACGCGTGTCTCATTAAGGCAGAGGTTGAGGGTGCAGGTGGAGGCTATAGAGGAAGTGGAGGAAGCAGAAGCAGTGGAGTAAGTGTTAGATACAGAGGTTTGTCCAACAAGCCTTGGTGATTCCAAGATTTGTGGAGCAGCCCCTTCCCCACCTGCCCCCACATCCAACAGAGTCACCCAGTGCCCAGTCAGCGAGATGTAATGCCCCTGTTCATGCTTTCTTGTCCAGATGGCTTTTGTGAAATGCACCCTGGCAGACATAGAATTAGTCAAGGAACGGGTGATGTTGTCTGCAACATGCTGGCGTCGCACAGGCACAGCTTTCTTAGAGAAGTAATGGCGACTGGCAACGTGTACTGGGGACTGCGACGGCCATCATCTTTTGGAAACTGTCTGTATTCACCAGGTGGAAAGGCAGCATTTTCGTGGCAAACAGATTGGAGATGGTGGAGTTCAAGCTCTTAGCTTTGGCATGTGTAGGATGAAACAATCTTTAATGTGACCACAACTGCTGGACAGAGGGCTAGCTACTGTGCTGAGAGAGGATTGGGTAGGGTGAACACGACAAATTGCTGGACTGTGAGTAAGGTGCAGGCAGAGATGTTACAGTGGATTGAGAAAGATGTGGTGTGCTCGGTGAAGAAAAAACAGCAGGCATGTCCACTTGCATTACAGCTGACAGGCTCTCACTCAGCCTGACTGGAGCGGGTAAACAAGTGGAGGTTCTACTGCTGGAGACCTGTGTGACAACACTTGGCGCAGTGATAGAGGAGTAAGAAGCAGCAGATACGGTTGATGGGCTGGCCGATGGTTGGTGAGGCCCGCTGGTCAGCATTTTATCGCAGTGAGCTTGCAAGACTAATGCATGTTGATCAAGCATGTGACAGTTCATGCATGTAGTAGTCAAATTATTGCAATTTTTTCCTCTACTGAGTCGCTTTTTGCAAAGTTGGCAGATAACATGAGTTGGCTCATCCTTTGCGGTCTAAAAAAAGGCCCAGGCTAGGTAATCCTTGCCGCCCCTGCGAGCTGCAGACCTGTGACCGCTGCTAACCACAGCCACAGTTGTGGCTGAGTATGCAGTGCTCGACTTGGTTGCATCTCTCTGTGTCTGTGCGGTAGGCCGCAAGGTCGTCCTCCTCCACCTCCTCAGATGAGCTACTCAGCTGCATATATCTGGGTTCACACAAAGTGAGATATACAACCTCATCATCATCCTCTCTGTTCTCCCATTCCTCACCCTGAAAGTCCCCCTTCTCCTCTTCTTGTCCTGACAGCACAGTACAGTCCGCATGCGCATCAGGACCACCTCCACCCCCGGGGGTTAATGTCTGGTGACGAGGGTCAGAATTCTGCTAGGACCCTACTTTGTCCTGCCCCAGATCCAACATAAAAAAATTTTGAGCGTCGGTGCAGATGCTTTCCTCCTCTTGAGTCTGTGAATCTTTGGAGCAGACCTCTGATGTCCATGGAATAAAATGTGTGAACAGCTCTGCATAGTCGCCCAACTGTTTGTTCCCTACAGTCAGTTTGGTGGTTGGAGAGCTGTGACACGGGGGGATGATGTTTTTTCAGTAAAGCTTTCACTAACATTACCACCTACCCCATGTACACCTTGAACAGCAAGCCTTTTCCCTTTTCCACCATGACCTCGCTTTTTCCCATGCATGCTGGATGTATCCTTCCCCTTTTTAAACCAGTTGTTTAGCAAACCCATGCCCAGACCTGTGAGGCACCTGTCAGTAAATTACCAATCAGTATTTATTTGCTCAGATAGTGTTGCTGGAGCACACTATTAGCAACCAAAATTTAGATTTTAAACTGTGGAGCCATGGATACTGCAGAATCTCAGTGCAAAAGAATTAGAATCTGAGATGTGGCCTGCTTTATGTAGCACAGTAGGAACAGAAAAATTATGTATTTCAAAGGTGTACACCTGCATGGAGCACAATATCAGCACAACAGAGATCTATGCTGAAATATGGCCTGCTTTCTCTGTCCGGATCACACTAATAGCAAAAATGATTGATCAGCTGGAAGGTCGATTTCACAGCCACACAGGATCCTGTCTATCTAAACTATCTGACTTAGAAGCAACCGCCTAGCTAAATATCTCAATCTATTAGTATCCAGGAGCAGCAACAATAGCAGCCTATTTGCGCTGTTACACTGACAAAATGGCGCTAAAACAACATGTACGCTCTTTATATGGAGAGGGACATGTGACTTCAGCAGCCAATGACACAAGCCCTTGTGTCTGGACGTTGTGGATGGTTCCTGCGCCCTGATTGGCTTGCCAGAATCTTCACACATTAAGTTAAGAAAAAAAAAATTAACATTAACAGCTTACTGCTACTCTGACCTCTCCCCACCACTTCCCCTCATTAAACACGTCCCCCCCGCTCATCATATAGCACCACTATCCTAGCCAAAGTCATAAAAAATACAATAGTGGAAACACATTAACTTATCGCACTTTTGCCGAATTGGGCCGATTTTCAGTAAAAATCAGTAAAAACGCTCGGGTGTCCGATCACGAATCCGAATGTGCAATGTTTGTGCAGAATTTGAAAAAAAAACCGATCATTTTCCAAACATGTTCGCTCATCTCTAGTCATGACAGCCCTGGGTTTGCAGAAGACTCCCAGTGCCTGTCATTATAAATCTCCTATGAATGCTGGCCCAAGGCTGTCATTCATATGAGATCATGATTAATGCTACACATAGCAGGGCTGGAGCCCTGGTATATCTGGCACAGATAATCAGATAATAGCAGGCAAGTCTCCTAAGGAGGCTATTGAACCAGGTAAAAAGTAAAATCACCCCCCTTTTGCCACATTCAAAATAAAACAATAAAAAATGCACATATTTGCTATTGAAAAATATTAGTTAAAAATTCATTTGATAATCACAAAATTCAAAGATTCAAAAGGAAAAGGATGAGTCAAGAGAAAATGGGCACACATGGACCAGGATAATTCCCAATGTTAGATTCTCATTCCTATGGGTTAGTATTTCATAGAAGGGAAATTAAATATAATAATAATGGTAAAACCTTCCATACCACCAAATGACATGCATAAGATGTAACTATACAGATAGAGTTATAAGTCAGCCACAGCTTCAATAAGAGCCTTAATATTAAATATCACAGTGTAGCTCTCAGAATAAGCCTATATAGAGAAAAAGGTAAGCTGATGCTTTCCCAAATGGGAGCACCAGGTTAAACCATCCGACTTACCCATTAGGGATATCACTAGGTCCGGTCTCGCACCACAAATAACGCCCCGACGCGCGTTTCGCACACCCAGTGCTTTCTTACTGTGGTGCGAGACTGGACCTAGTGATATCCCTAATGGGTAAGTCGGATGGTTTAACCTGGTGCTCCCATTTGGGAAAGCATCAGCTTACCTTTTTCTCTATATAGGCTTATTCTGAGAGCTATACTGTGATATTTAATATTAAGGCTCTTATTGAAGCTGTGGCTGACTTATAACTCTATCTGTATAGTTACATCTTATGCATGTCATTGGGTGGTACGGAAGGTTTTACCATTATTATTATATTTAATTTACCTTCTATGAAATACTAACCCATTGGAATGAGAATCTTACATTGGGAATCATCCTGGTCCATGTGTGCCCATTTTCTCTTGACTCATCCTTTTCCTCTTGAATCTTTGAATTTTGTGATTAAAGAATGAATTTTTAACTAATATTTGTCAATAAAGAATGTTATTATAAATATTTGCATGTGGTATATGGATTAATTCCAAGTTTAGGTTGCATGATTGGGATCCACTGCATAGTTTTGTCCATATTTATTAAATGGGGAGAAATGTTTAGTTTTCTCTAGCCAATATGTATTGTATATGCCTTTGGAATAGTGTTTTGTACATATTTGCTATTGTTGCATTTATAAATGTCCAATCTATCAAAATATAATGTAAATTAATCAATCAATAAACGTCGTAACGAGATAAAAGATCAAAACACCGCCACAACATTGCAATTAAATGCAATAACAGGCGTTAAAACATTTTATCTCCCCAAAATGGTATTAATAAAAATGTCAGCTCAGTGTGCAAAGCATATGCCCTCACCCAGCCTCAGATAACTAAAAGTGGATATGCTACGGGTCTCAGAAAATGGCAACATAAGCAAGTTTTTTATTTCTCATAAACCTTGGACTCAGCAGGTCAGAATAATTGGGAAAGGGAAAAATAGTTTTAAAAAATTTTAAGCCAAAATTCTTTAACTTCCTTAGATTACATTTTCTGTCAAAAAAATATATATTTTTTCCTAAAATATTAAGAAATTTTGGGGTTGGGGAAATTGGTTTGTTATCAGGAAATATGAGTTGTTCCCCAATAGGTGAAGCTTTTCAGTCAATTTAACATTTGAGCCAATTAAACTTGAACTCAATGTTTTATACATATTTTCCAGGCATCAACTTTTTATTTACACATTTCATGCAAATATATTTTAGGGGGAAATTTGATGAAGTTAGTGAATTCTAATTCAAAAGCTTGGGTCACTCATTCATTTTACTCGCTTCTATAGCAACATTACTTCAGCAGCACTTTACAGACATCATTATCACTGTCCCCTCTGGGGCTCACAATCAAAATACCCTATCAGTATGTCTTTGATGTGTGGAAGGAAACTAAATTACCTGGAGAAAACTCATGCAAACATACAAACTTCTTGCAGATATTCTCCTTGATTAGATTTTATACAGGACCCCAGCACTGCAAAGCTACACTCCTAATCCCACTGAGCCATCATGCTTCCCATTTCTACTGTTTACAAAAAAAAATATACACACAAGCAGAATAAATTATTAATAAATATTACTTGTATAAGGATTATACCACAATTTATCATTTTACCACAATTTATCATTTTATATGTGCTATGCAATATTAAAATTAGCAAGTATACTGACATCTATATTTGCAATCAAGTCTGCATATGTGATTCAAGTTTTATAATGCAGAAAAAGGTGCAATTTTTTCTAAAGACATCAAGTTGGAAATCACTCCTTTTTATAGAAGGGTTACACAAGTTTGGTTTCCAACGAAAATAAAATAATATCCAAAGATATAATACTTTTGCGGCCTCTTTTTTCACATTCTGTAGAGTTTCATCTTAAAATAACTGGGTTAAGTGAATTTTAATGCTCAGTCAAACAGATGTCTACCCTTAATCAGTGAAGTACATATAATAAATAAAAAGCCATCTCTGTGGAATAAAATCCATAAATTAAATTCTGTAAAGTTCAATATTATTCATTTTCTATTTTAGATATACTGTATTCAGGAAGCATTCTGACATGTTAACTTGCATTATAAAATAAGTTAAGACTTTTAAGGCACAAAAATTTATCATACATAACAAAGGATTAAAAAATCAATTTTGCCTTCAGCTACAAACTTTTCACCTATATTGGGAGAATATATTGTACTTATATTGTTCAAAGATAAAATATTAAAGTATTGCAAATACAAACAATATTGTATATATTTTAATAATATTTCAACCTTATAATGTAAAGTTGACAATTATAATAACATTTTAATTCCCGAAATCCATTTAAACAGCAATTTGGATTGGCAATATTTCTTTTATTAACTTTTTTTCTTTTTTTAACTAGTTCTTAATTTTTTTTAAATAGTTCTTAATTTATTCTATGCAATTTACCCTTATAAGGTCGTAAAAAAGATATTTGATGGGCATTTGAACTTATTAATACATTACTTTATTGCCGAGTTCCCCATTTAGGAGTTCATCGCTCCTCAGCCTGCTTGTCTCCTGGTTTCCAGGTGTCATTGACTTCTGAAAATCGCTCCTGTGCCACTGTTCAGAACTGAGCACTCTCCCATCCTGCTATTAAACTCAGCTTTGCATCTGTAGCATCGAACATGCGCAGGAGACTAAAGCTGGTCAAATCCAGCAATTTTGCCAGCTTTAAAGTGATATTTGCCAGCTCTAGAGATTAGATTTTGCAAGCAGCGCATGCTCTTTGCCTAAGTAACTGGCTACTGTGAGACTACAAGGTGGCTGTAAATTAAGAAAACAAGCTGTAAACTATAGAATTAAAAATTCCCATGATATTGAGAACAGAAATTGGTTTAATTAAGAGGTACATTGCAAAGTTGCTTGTTTTTCTAGGGGAAAATATATGTATGTGTGTTAAGAATTGGCTCAGTGATAGGAAACAAAGGGTGGTTATTATTGGAAAACACTCAGACTGGGTCTCAGTTAACAGTGGGGTACCACAGGGGTCAGTATTGGGCCCCCTTCTTTTTAACATATTTATTAATGACCTTGTAGGGGACATGCAGAGTAATAGTTCAATATTTGCAGATGACACTAAACTCTGCAGGGTAATCAATACAGAGGAGGACAATTTTATATTACAGGAGGATCTATGTAAACTAGAAGCTTGGGCTGATAAATGGCAAATGAGCTTTAATGGGGATAAATGTAAGGTAATGCACTTGGGCAGAGGAAATAAAATGTATAATTATATGCTTAATTGTAAAACACTGGGCAAAACTGTAACTGAAAAAGACCTGGGTGTATTGGTGGACGACAAGCTAACGTTTAGTGGCCAGTGTCAGGCAGCTGCTGCAAAGGCAAATAAAATAATGGGATGCATTAAAAGAGGCATAGATGCTCATGAGGAGAACATAGTTTTACCTCTGGATCAACATGTTAGGCTATGGGTTGAACTAGATGGACTTAGTCTTCCTTCAACCTTAAAAACGATGTTACTATGTTACGTTGGACTTTTAGCAATTTCAGAACTTGACCCATCCCCTTTAGATCCCCACAGGTTTAAAATGAACCTATTACATTGTGGGTCAAGTGTGTTGCTTGGATCTAAATAGATAAGGGGCACGAGTCTCAAAACATATGGTGAAAATAGCATATCTTATCAATGCATTGTCTCTGGATATTACTTTATTATGGAAGTCAGCACTTTGGGATCTGAAACCTGTAGCTACTATATAGATATGTTAGCCCTGGCTACCTAAAACTGTGAGTCCAAGAACAACGTCTATAAACCAAAACAGATTTGTCAGAGGGTCTCCATATCTGGTACCCTCTATCCTATAGAGTAAAGAAGTGTTTGTCTATGACATCGCCCGCAAATAACACCTTATCAATTGGGGTTAAATTCTTCCTAAATGAGCAATTTCTGTTTTTTCGTTTTCAATTTTTCTTTCCCTTCTACAATGATTTCATTTTTCCATCAAAAAAATATTGGGGCTTGTTTTTTGTAGAGAGTTTCAGTTTTGAATAATGTCCTTCATTTTATCTTTCAATGTACCAAAACACAGAAAAATAATCAAAGTGCAGCGAACTTGCAAAAAAAGCAATTCCCCATCTGTTTTTGGGTTTTGTTTTTACAGTACACATTGTTTAATAAACATGAAATTCAAGAGCAGAATAAAGGTAGCAGTCACCAAAAAGTCCAAAGATATCCTTTATTATTACCAACAGTGCATGCTGGCTGGCGGCATAGGACGGAGACCCCGAAGGGTGTGCGGGGGAGTGAGAGTGAGGACGACGGCCGTTTCACTGCCTTCCGGCGCTTCAGCGGGTCCCAGGTGTAGTGAACACCTGATTACTGCCTTTTTAACAGCCAGCATGTTACAAACGCAAATACAAACAAGTGCATTGAAATTAGTGTGTTAAAAACAAAACCATGCTTTCTGTAATTTAGCAACAATATTATTTGATGAAGGAAATACATAGAAGGCACAATGAGTAGCATATACCTAGAACATTATAAAAACAGAAAGATCTATTTTTTCATTAAGACCCAATGGTCCCTGGGCTTCAGAATTAAGAATCCATCTAGCCTCCTGCTGTAACAATAATCTGTTACGATCGCCACCTTCTAAAGGATTTTTTACTTGTTCCAGCCCTGTAAACCGTTATACATTAGGGTCTGCATTATGACAGTCAACTATATGTTGTATTAATTTTGAGGAACCTTTTCTTGTTGTAATTGAGTTATAGTGTTCTCTAAATCGCACAAAAAGAGGTCTAATAGTTTTGCCGATATAAAAAAATTTACATGGACAACTTATTAAATACACTACATAGATGGATCTGCAAGAGATAAAATCTTTCACAATATGAGTGACAGCGTCTATTCTCAGTATTTTTTCAAAATTGTGAAAATTGCAAAAAGAACAATGCCCGCATTTGAAATTCCCCTTCGGGATTCATTTTTCTAGCCAAGTTTCTCCACTCTCAAAAAATCTGTTGTGGATAATTATGTCGCCCAAATTTCTGCTGCGACGATATGAAATGAGTGGCTTTTTTGGAGCTCTTTTTGCTAGATCTTTATCATTTTCCAATAAGTGCCAGTTGTTCCTAATGGCTTTATTTATTATATTGGAGATTTGATTCAATTTAAAATTAAAAATAAACCTTTCTTCTTTTTTATCATCTGATTTATTTTTTGTCAATAATTCTGCCTGTGTTTTTTATAAGCCCTTGTACAAGCTGATGTAATTAATTGAGTGGGATACCCACGAGCTGATAAGCTATCTGACAAATCTTGAGTTTGCTCTTTTAGTTTCATGTCAGAATTATTAATCTTTCTGAGTCTCAAATATTGACTGAATGGTACACCACGCTTTATATGAGCGGGATGATAGCTCGTGTGGTGCAATAACATGCTCGTTGCCGTTTTTTTACGGAACGACTCTGTAATTATGTTGTTATTCTGAATAGAAACCAGTACATCCGTACATTCCTTCATCAAATAACATTGTTGCTAAATTACAGAAAGCATGGTTTTGTTTTTAACACACTAATTTCAATGCACTTGTTTGTATTTGCATTTGTAATATGCTGGCTGTTAAAAAGGCAGTAATCAGGTGCTCACTACACCTGGGACCTGCTGAAGCGCCAGAAGGCAGTGAAACGGCCATCGTCCTCACTCTCACTCCCCCGCACACCATTCGGGGTCTCCGTCTTATGCCGCCAGCCAGCATGCACTGTTGGTAATAATAAAGGATATCTTCGGACTTATTGGTGAGTGCTACCTTTATTCTGCTCTTGAATTTCATGATTGTTTACTTGGTTATGCACCACAATTTATCCGGGAGCTATCCATATTGAAGGTGAATTAAATTACACAGAGCAGAGGTGGTGCCGCAATTCTTCTCTTCGTTTTTGAATTGTTTAATAAAGAATAACATAACTCTTCAAGTTACTCTGATTATAGCTATAACTTACTTTTTTTTTTATTGTGAACAAAATTGGGAAATTAGTAAAAAATAATTTTGCTTGTGTTGTCAATTTCCAAGACCTGTGACTTTTTGACTTTTTCGTTAATAGAGCGGTGTGAGAATTAGTTTTTTGGGGGATAAGCTGCCGTTTTTAATATAATTTTGGGATAGATACAACATTTTGATTACTTCTTTTTGCATTTTATCGCGGAGTTGCTGAGACCAAAAAACACAATTCTAACATTTTGATTTTTTTTTCTAATTACGACATTTACTAATTTTGGTTAGTTAATTTTATGTTTTGAGAGGTCAAACAGACACAGCAATGCCACGCGTATTTATTTATATAATTTTATTACTTTAGTTTTAATGGGGGAGAATTGAGGTTACAATCAATCCTTACAAGATTCAGTTTGAGTTAAATTTCCAGAAATCTGCGAATTCACACAAATTCGAACATTTGAGATTTGATTTGTGTTTTTTATAATCTTATTTGATAGTCACCTTAGGGGACTTGAACCTGCAATTGACAAATTACTTGTACTATGCCCTGCAGTTCCACTGTATTGCCATATACTGTAAAGTGAAAATCACTGTCTCCTATAAATACTAGCCACAGGCTAGTTTTCATAGTAGCATTGTCATGACCGGCACATGGTTTTTTAGCAGATCTGCTGTCAAAGGTCATTTCTTTTTTTTGTTTAGAAGTATTCTCATCATGATTTATACTCTATGTACTTTTTGTATTATGGTAATGATTCACATTTGATGATATCTTGTACATCAAATCCTGCATGTGAAACAAAATTAGCATTCAAGTTAATATTCTCTTAATTACAGGAATTGTTTCAAAATATACAGTATATTATATTTTAAAACTCTATGGCTAATAAATTTGTATGTTGTAAACTTTTTCAGTAGAAGTTACAATGTACAATTTCATTTTTTATAGAGACACAATTACACAGTTGACAGCCTGCCCTTTTATTTATATGCTGTTTGGGAACCTCTGTCACAAAAAGATAAATGTATAAACAAGTATTGGAAGTAATATACTCTAAGCAGAATTTATTTTGAAAGGGCACATCTCAAAAGTAAAGAACGCTGTATTTACTTAACAATGTGTAGTAAATGAAATATGATACAGTATCTATACAAAATAGAAAAAAATCAAAGAGTACTTAAGTAATCTGATATGCGGATAAGAGGCAGGACTTAATACCTTATATTTGAATACTCTTGATAATCAGCTTAGACCCCATAATAATGCTCTTGGCCTATTTGCCATGTGAGTTCATTGTAGTTTGTTACCATTGCAGAACTTCTGTATTCATTTTCATCTTTATATTGTATCACATGTAGGGCTCAGGCTGCACCTTACTGTCTATGTAAGGGTGGATTCACACCTGATATTTTTTTGCAGAAATTTTTGTGACTAATAATTGATTTCATTTATTTTCAAGGGGTTGTTTGGAGGCAACTACATACTTTTCTATCATATTTGGTGAGTTTTTGCCTTTGTGTATTTTTGCTTCATAAAAATAAAAACATCTTACAGTTGCAGGAAAGTGGATGGGATTTATAGAAATCTTTTGCCCACCTTGCATATTTTTTTACACTATGTAAACTTACCCATGGTGCATTTTTGACATATGCAATATGTTAATTTTTCTTGATGGTATACTGAGTTTCATGTGCAGTTTTTCCTCATAGAATTGTATTAGCTGCAGAAAATCCGTGAAAAAATGCATGTGTGTTTTTAATGTGTTTCTGCACTAAAAGCACACATAGCCCACAAATGATGTGATTATTAATACAGTTTTGTTAAAGCCAAATTCCAAAAAGTATCAAAAACAATATAGCTTCATTTAAAACATGATACACCTAAAAGAAACAAATGTTACAGCATCAAAAGCACAATAAAATGCATGTAGTGTAAAAATACAATAAACACAAAGCAAGTAATCTAATTTAGCTAATAGGTGTAAAATGCTGCAGAAAATCAGCAACATTAAAAACTTGTTAAATACTCAATGTGTGTAACTTAGCCCAAAGGAATGTGATGGTCCCATAAATTACCCTAAAAGGGTAATAAAAATTGACCTATTCATGTATTTACATGCTTTAAATGCTCTGCTTAGTTTTTGAAGCTAGCGGGTAGATAAGTGGAATTGGAGGAATAAATTTTGTTGGCTATTAATGTGGGAGCACAGCAGTGAAATAGAGTCCCCTCCTTTGGGCAATATATACAGTTTTTATGTTCTCCCCATGTGCATGTTATCAGGCCAAAATCTCCAGGGTATGTGAACTTTGATCAGGGTCATTTGGTTGTTTTTAGTTGTCATTAAGATTTAAAAAGAGAAAACATAGTAGTTTGACAATGAATGCCTTCACCCAACCAATAACCATGAGTGGAAAAAAAGTTTTTTGTTATCATTCATATTCTCTGAAACAACGCCAAGAAAGGAAAAATTCTGCCGGGGTATGTAAACTTTTGAGCACAGCTGTATATATATCCTCTGCAATATTGTGGATGCTATCGTATTGTTGAAGCTCAGAATAACATTTCTGTCTTCTTCCCAGTTTTGCTCTCACTTGACCACATCTTTTGCTTTTCCCAGATGACCCAGCTATCTTACTGCAACTCCAAACTGATGCATTATCTGTATACAGGATTAACATGCCATCCACTCACTGAATGAACGTGGCAACAGCTCCTTCATCTGTGCTGTTACTGTACTTCATCTTGACTGGTTTAGGGGGCCTTTCTTGAGATTTTTGCTAAAACAATGCACAATTTCATGGAATAGGAGGGCAATTATCTGAGTATACTATCTCCACTGTAAAAGTTAAAGAAAAAAAGTACTTCCAGTTTTCTGTAACCATAAAGAAAAATTTGCCTACATACTACAACTAACAAATATGAAAAATATAAATTAATATAATGGCATACTGTATATGCAAAGAGACAAACAGGTTGAAAATAAACACAATTTCCATGCTGAAGCAAGACCTATACACAGAGATAGAAAAAGAGATATATACCATATTTTTCAGACTATAAGACTCACTTTTTTCCTCCAAAATTTTGGAGGAAAGAGGGGGGTGCGTCTTATAGTCCAATATACATAAATACTGATGCTGTGGGTGGTGGGGGATGTGTGGGAAGTGGCAGCGTCAGAGTAGCAGGGCACAGGAGGCAGCAGCCGCTTGCTGCAGCCTACACTGCCCGCTACTAAAGAAAATGAATATTCACTGATCCCCATGCCTGCAGCGCGGCTCCTGGTATGTATGGCACCCTTCATCCCTGTATGTATGGCCCCCTCATCCCTCATCCCGGTATATATGGCCCCCCTCATCCCTCTTCCTGGTATGTATGGTACCCTTCACCCCTGTATGTATGGCCCCCCTCATTCTGGTATGCTTGGCACCCCTTGATCCCCATCGCGCTGCACAAAAAAATAAACAATTATACTCACCTCCTCTCTCCTCCAGCGCTGTGTCCCGCTCTGTGCCGAAATGGTCACAGCTCCCCACTCCCCCATGTGAGTGGTGAATGTTCTTGGACTTTAATAGAGGTCACGCTGACCGCTGAATGCAGTAGGAGCCGCGCTGTGAGTACAGTGTGCGCGCTATTGGGGAGAATGAATGGTCACTGCTCCCCAAGCACACAGTCCCGGCGTGGGGAGCAGTGACAATTCTGGCACAGTATCTCGCTGTGTGAGGGCGCATGGCAGTTAGAGTGAGATCCCTGTCGGCAACAGAGCTGGACACAGCGCTGGAGGAGAGAGAAGGTTAGTATGATTGTTTATTTTTTTTTCTGTGTAGCTTGACGGGGATCAGGGGGTGCCAAGCATGCCAGGATTAGGGGGGCCATACATACATGGATGAAGGGTGCCATACATACCAGGAAGAGGGATGAGGGGGGCGATTCATACAAGGATAAGGGGGGCCATGCATACAAGGATGAGGGGGCCAGGCATACAAGAATGAGGGGGGCCAGGCATACAAGAATGAGGGGGGCCATGCATACAAGTATGAGGGGGGCCATGCATACAAGGATGAGGGGGGAGATACATACAGGGATGAGGCATGAGGGTGGCCATACATACAGGGAGGAGGCATGAGGGGGGCCATACATACAGGGATGAAGGGGGCCATACATACAGGGATGAAGGGGCCATACACACAGGAATGAGGTGGCCATATATACAGGGATAATGGGGGCCATACATGTAGGGATGAGGGGGCCATACATACCAGGATGAGGGGGGCCATACATACAGGGATGAAGGGGCCATACATACAAGGATGAGGGGGCTAGACTTACAGGGATGAAGCATGAGGGGGGTCATACATACCAGGATGAAGGGGGCCAGACATACTGGGATGAAGGGGGCTATACATACTGGGATGAAGGGGGCCATACATCCCAGGATGAAGAGGGCCATATATACCAGGAAGAAGGATGAAGGGGGCCATACATACCAGGAAGAGGGATGAAAGGGGCCATACATACCAGGAAGAAGGATGAAGGGGACCATACATACCAGGAAGGGTGGGAGGGGGCCATACATACCACGATTAAGGGTGCCATACATACCAGGAAGAGGGATGAGGGGTGCCATGCATATGGGGATGAGGGCCACGTATAACAGGAAGGAGGGGGCCATATATACAAGGAAGGGGGATATTGACAGAATTGTGGGACATTACCCCTATAACAGTGTCAGCAGCAGACCCCCTCCCCCTTAACAGGGCATCATGACCACATTTTTTGATTACATTTTATTTTCTATTTCCCTCCTCTAAAACCTAGGTTAAGTCTTATGGTCCGATGCATCTTATAGTCCGAAAAATACGGTATGTAAGAAAAGTGGTAAATATAGCACAGAATAATAAACGTATGACTAAAAAACAAGCAATATTTGTGACCTCCTGTTGGTGTAACACCTGACTGCTACTCGCTTTTCAGCACAATTCTTTGTCATGCAATTTGAGCCAAAACATGCATTGTTGCTGTATGACCATTTTGAGTTTGTTACTATTTGATATATCTATTATGGCCAAGTAACTTCTAGACTAATATTTAATTTGACCTTTTGTATTCTTACGGTTTCAATAACCTGCTTATGGTTGCGTTGTAGCATTTTATTCTCTACTTTTGTTTGGTGTGGCACACCTTCTGCTATGCAATCCCCATGTATTTAATTAGTTTGTCTATTCGCATATATGTCATTATATAAAGGAATTGACATTTTTCAGATTATTGTCTGTATAATATTATTGATATAATATGTATATTTGTAGTAGGTATTCACGGCTGCAGTATTCTATTTCTTTCGGGGCAATTACCTAATTTGCAGAAACACCTCGTATGTACTCTATTCCTTTTGGTATTACTTTGTGTTACGGGTCCTGGTGGTGGAACCTCTGTGCCGAGGAGCAAGGAGGGACCCAGAGGGGCGTGACTAAGTATCCACCCGAACCGACCCTGGTCGTACGGGAGCTAACGACACCGTGACCAGGGAGGATCCGGGCTGAGGGACCAGGTGCTACTCTGGGGACGACATTGTAAGAGAGCAGGTGGCTCCCACGAGTCAGATGGCAGGGACTGACCGGTATGGCGGATGGACACGGCAAGCAGGCAGAAGTCTCTGGTAGCTAACAGGTGGTCACAGTTCGAGAAAGCCGGGCAAGTAGCAGTCTTTAGGTTTACCAGGAAGGTGGTCACAGCAAGTGACGGCAGGGTCTCCAGGCAGGCTGGCAGGAAACAGGCGGGTGCTCCCAGGTGAGCGGGCAGACAGACAAGGCAGGTAACTGGCAGGTAACTGGCGGGCGCTCCCAGGTGAGCGGGCTGACGGACACAGCAGGTAACAGGCGGGTGCTCCCAGGTGAGCGGTCTGACGGACACAGCAGATAACAGGCGGGTGCTCCCTGGTGAGCGGTCTGACGGACACAGCAGATAACAGGCGGGTGCTCCCAGGTGAGCGGACTGACAGCCAAAGCAGGTAACAGGCAGGTATCAGGTGAGCACTCCAGGTGAGCAAGCTGGCAGGCTCAGCAGGTAACGGGCAGATAACAGGCTGACAGGCAGGACGAGGAGTCAGGCTAGCAGCCGCAGCTGAGGGCTGAAGCAAAGATCAGACACAGTGCAAACAACTTTTCTCGGGCACCTCCATTTTGGAGGTTGTGCCTTATAAATGGGAGGTCCGCCGGCAATTGGCCGGGGACTCCTCAGGATGTCGCGCGCGGTCCGTTTAAGAAAGGGGGAGCGCGCGCGCGCCCTAAGCACACTGCCGGGGAACGAGCGCACGCAGGCAGCAGCGGGGAGAGAAGCGCTGGAGGACGCCGCGCCAGAAGCGGGGAGGTGAGAGGGACGAAGTCTCTGCCTAGCAAGGGGCAGAGACGCCGATGCTACAGTACCCCCCTTTTAGGCCCCCTCTTTTTTTTGGCCAGAAAGAAATTTTTCAAGGAGAAGCGGGGCGTTGATGTTCTCCCTGGGTTCCCAAGTTCTCTCCTCAGGACCAAACCCCTTCCAATCTACCAGAAAAAAGGTCTTTCCTCTTACCCTCTTGGTGGCCAGAATACTCTCTACCTCAAAGACGTCTTCAGCGGAAACCGGAGCAGGGGGAGCACCTGGATTGTTGGAAAAAGAGTTAAAGACAAGGGGTTTGAGGAGAGATACGTGGAAGGAGTTGGGAATCCGAAGGGCGGCCGGGAGTTCTAATTTGTTGGCCACTGGATTAATTTGCTTGAGGATTTTGAAAGGGCCAATGAAGCGAGGACCTAACTTGTAGGAGGGTATCTTGAGCCGCACATGTTTGGAGGAGAGCCAAACCTTGTCTCCCGGACGGAATAGAGGCGGATCGAGATGTCTCTTATCAGCAAATCTCTTCATCCACTCGGAGGACTGAAGAAGTGCGGACCTAGTACTCTCCCAAATGGTAGAAAACTCGCAGACAAGAGACTCCGCGGCAGGATTGTCCATAGAAGCGGAGATGGGAAACGGAATCCGAGGGTGTTGGCCATAGACAATAAAGAATGGGGACTTGGAAGAGGATTCGCTCTCATGGTTGTTATAAGAGAATTCCGCCCAAGGAAGGAGGTCCACCCAATCAGAATGGTGGGCATTAACAAAGTGCCGGAGGTAGCTGGTAAGGATCTGATTGATCCGCTCCACTTGACCATTGGACTGAGGGTGGTAAGCGGAGGAGAAGTCCAGGGTGACGTCCAGCAGTTTACATGTGGCTCTCCAGAAGCGTGAGGTGAACTGAACCCCTCGATCCGACACGATGTGGAGGGGTAGACCATGGAGACGGAAGATATGGCGGATAAAGTCCTTAGCCAGCTCAGGTGCAGACGGGAGACCAGGCAGGGGAATGAAGTGAGCCATTTTAGAAAAGCGGTCCGCGACCACCCAAATGACAGTACACCCGGCAGAAACAGGGAGATGGGTAATGAAGTCCGTAGCGATGTGTTGCCATGGGGCAACAGATATGGGAAGCGTCAGGAGATGACCGGCTGGTAAGTGTCTGGGAACTTTAATGTGGCCACAAGATGAACAGGCAGAGACGAAGTCTACCACATCCTTATGCAGGGTAGACCACCAATAATGCCGGGAAATGAGCAGAAAAGTCTTCTTTTGGCCGGCATGGCCAGCTAGCTTAGAAAAATGACCCCAGCGAAGAACCTTCTCACGGTTAGGAACCGCCACGAACGTCTTGCCGGGTGGAAGACGAGTCAAATCCAAGGTGGCCACATTCATCACCTTGGAAGGGTTGATAATGTGCATAGGCTCCTCCTCTTGGTCGGAGGACAGGAAGGATCGAGACAAGGCATCAGCTTTGACATTCTTGTCCGCCGGGTGGAAATGAAGGATGAAATCGAAGCGGGCAAAAAACAAACACCACCAGGCCTGACGTGGATTAAGTCTCTGGGCATTATGGAGATATGCCAGATTTTTGTGATCCGTGTTGATGATCACCGGGTATAGAGCCCCTTCAAGCAGATAGCGCCACTCCTCAGCGCCAATTTGACGGCCAGCAGTTCTCGGTCTCCTATGGAATAATTGCGTTCAGAGGAGAAGATTTTGGAGAAAAAGCCGCAGGTTACCATTCTCCCGAATGAAGACTTTTGGGTGAGCACCGCTCCGGCTCCAGAGGAGGAAGCATCAACCTCCAGGTAGAACTGTTTGTTGCAGTCCGGACGGTGCAGCACAGGGGCAGAGGAGAAGGCTTGCTTCAGGGAAAGAAAGGCCTCCTCAGCTTCGGGTGGCCATACCTTTGGATTTGCTCCCGTATGGGTGAGCGCAGATATGGGAGCAGTCCGAGATGAGAAGTGTGGAATGAAGAGACGATAGCAATTAGCGAAGCCCAGGAATCGCTGTATCGCCTTCAACCCCTCTGGACGGGGCCACTTTAGGACAGCAGAGAGCTTCTCGGGATCCATTCGCAAGCCTGTCTGGGAGGTAACATAGCCCAGGAATGGAAGAGAGGTCTGCTCAAATAGGCACTTCACGTATTTGGCATAGAGGTGGTTCTGCCTGAGCCTAAGCAGGACCTGACGAACATCCCTCCGGTGTGTGGGAAGATCCGGAGAGAAGACCAAGATGTCATCCAGGTATACCACCACACAGGAGTAAAGAAGGTCACGGAAGATGTCGTTGACCAGTTCTTGGAAGACGGCGGGAGCATTGCAGAGGCCGAAGGGCATCACACGGTACTCATAGTGTCCGTCCCGGGTATTAAATGCCGTTTTCCACTTGTCTCCTTGACGGATACGGACCAGATTATACGCTCCACGTAGATCCAGCTTGGAGAAGATCCTGGCGCCTTTAAGGCGATCAAATAACTCGGAGATGAGCGGAAGGGGGTATTTATTTTTAACCGTGATCTGATTGAGTCCTCTATAGTCAGTACAGGGGCGTAGCGAGCCATCCTTTTTTTTTGACAAAGAAGAATCTGGCTCCAGCCGGGGAAGTAGACTTCCGGATGAATCCCCTAGCCAGATTCTCCTCTATGTACTCGGACATGGCCCGGGTTTCAGCCGCAGACAACGGATAAATACTCCCACGGGGGGGAGTGACGCCAGGTACCAGGTCTATCGGGCAATCATATGGCCTATGAGGTGGCAATGTCTCTGCTTCCTTTTTACCGAAGACGTCAGCATAGGGCCAGTATGGAGCCTGAAGACCGGGTAAATTAGCTGGGGTAGGTGGTGGATGAACCGGACGAACCAGAACCAGGCAGGTCTTATGGCAGGCCGGCCCCCACCGGAGTACTTCACCGGAAAGCCAGTTCAACACAGGTTCATGTATCTGGAGCCAAGGTAGGCCTAGCAATAGGGAGTGGGAGAGTCCGGGTAGCACATGGAAGGAGATTACCTCAGAGTGCAGCATTCCCACCTGCAGGGTTATGGATTCCATGACGAGCAGGATGGTCACCGGAAGGAGTCTTCCATCCACTGAGGCGACTGACAATGGTTCAGCCAGAGACTTGGTGGGAATACGGTATTTCTCAACCAGAGACTGGGAGATGAGGTTTCCAGCGGATCCAGAATCCAGGTGGGCGAGTTCAAAGTGACAGTTCTCTCCCCAGGAGATAGAGACAGACAAAGTCAGGGTTGGAGAGGACATCCTTTTGTCTAGGGCGACCTCTCCGAGCGGTCCTAGACACTGTAGTTTCCCGGCCTCTCCAGACAGGAACGGAACAGGTGCTCCTTACTGCCACAATAGAAACAGCTCCCCTCGGCTCGGCGTGACTCATGGCGAGATTTGACCATCTTGGTCTGGTCGATCTGCATGGGCTCGGGTGAGTGCACCCGGGGAATGACAGAAGAGGAGACAGGTCTCTGGAAAGTAGGAGCAAGGCGGGGAAACTTTCTCTCACGGGTGGTCTCTTTGGTGCGCTCTTGAAACCCGATGTCAATCTGGGTAGCCAGCGACACCAGGTCATCCAGGGTGGTAGGAATGTCCCGACCGGCGAGCTCATTTTTAATCCGACCGGAAAGACCCTCCCAGAAGACAGACACCAGGGCCTCGTTATCCCAGGCAAGCTCAGAAGCAAGGGTGCGGAACTGTATGGCATATTGGCCCACGGTGAGACTCCCTTGGCGGAGACGTAGCAGAGAGGAGGCAGATAAGGTCTTACGTCCCGGTTCATCGAAGACTCTCCGGAAAGCAGTGAGGAAAGACGACAGGTCGGACATCAGGGGGTCCCCTCTCTCCCACAAGGGGTTAAGCCATGCCAGTGCCTCCCCAGTGAGATGGGACATGATGAATGCCACTTTGGCCCGGTCGGAGATAAACTGATGAGCCAAGAGTTCAAAGTGCAGGGTGCACTGGTTTATGAAGCCCCGAGCTTGAGCGGGGTTGCCTCCGAAACTAGGAGGTGCAGAAAGCCGGGGTCCGGGGCAGGATGCCATGGTATTGGTGGGCAGTGGCGCTGCCGGGGTACGAGTTGTGCAACTAGCGGTGGTTGCTGGTGGAGCAGTCAGTGTGTTCAGGCGGGAGTTGACATTCCGCATGTGGTTCAGGATGGACTCCTGCTGGGATCTCTGACTGGAGACTTCATGGTATAGGTCAGAGAGCGAGGGTGCTTGGGTGCCACCGGGTTCCATGGCCCGAGCAAACTGTTACGGGTCCGGGTGGTGGAACCTCTGTGCCGAGGAGCAAGGAGGGACCCAGAGGGGCGTGACTAAGTATCTACCCGAACTGACCTTGGTCGTACGGCAGCTAACGACACCGTGACCAGGGAGGATCCGGGCTGAGGGACCAGGTGCTACTCTGGGGACGACCTTGTAAGAGAGCAGGTGGCTCCCACGAGTCAGATGGCTGGGACTGACTGGTATGGCGGATGGACACGGCAAGCAGGCGGAAGTCTCTGGTAGCTGACAGGTGGTCACAGTTCGAGAAAGCCGGGCAAGTAGCAGTCTTTAGGTTTACCAGGAAGGTGGTCACAGCAAGTGACGGCAGGGTCTCCAGGCAGGCTGGCAGGAAACAGGCGGGTGCTCCCAGGTGAGCGGGCAGACAGACGAGGCAGGTAACTGGCAGGTAACTGGTGGGTGCTCCCAGGTGAGCGGTCTGACGGACACAGCAGATAACAGGCGGGTGCTCCCAGGTGAGCGGTCTGACGGACACAGCAGATAACAGGTGGGTTCTCCCAGGTGAGCGGACTGACAGCCAAGGCAGGTAACAGGCAGGTAACAGATGAGCGATCCAGGTGAGCAGGCTGGCAGGCTCGGCAGGTAACGGGCAGATAACAGGCTGACAGGCAGGACGAGGAGTCAGGCTAGCAGCGGGACCTGAGGGCTGAAGCAAAGATCAGACACAGTGCAAACAACTTTGCTTGGGCACCTCCATTTTGGAGGAGGTGCCTTATATATGGGATGTCCTCCGGCAATTGGCCGGGGACTCCTTAGGACGGCACGCGCGGTCCCTTTAAGAAAGAGGGAGCGTGCGCGCCCTAAGCACACTGCCGGGGAAGGAGCGCACGCCGGCAGCAGCGGGGAGAGAAGCGCTGGAGGACGCCGCGCCAGGAGCGGGGAGGTGAGAGGGACAGAGACGCCGATGCTACACTTTGGAATAGTTACAAAGTGCAATTTGAGACAAAAGAAAAAAAAACTAAATCGCTTCAACTGTTCTCCATCACTGACCAACAATGTCTCGATCGCTGGGAATACATATTAAAATTATTCCATGATGAATGTTTCACTTAAAGGATTACACAATGAAAACATGAATCTCTTCACAGATAAAATACTAATTATATTTAGTCATTTTTATAGTCTCTTTCTCTAACCATGTTCACTTCATCAGTGAAGCATTATCATACAAGAATTAATTATAGTTTATGCTGATTTATGGAGTTAGTATTACAAGAATGCTCTTAAAAGCAACAAAGTCATTGATTGTGTTGTTAAACTAATATTAGATTTGTATTTTTATTCTATTTATTTATTAATCAATCAATCAGAATGTATTAAATACACCAAATAAAAAATATTTTTTATGGTGTGAAAAGAGTTTGTCTTGATTAAATAAAGAATAGCAAGCAGTCATAGTCATTCTTACGGTTTAGTGTAATGTTGTTAGTGAAGTTACTCACTAATCCTTCTCCCAGTACTATTCTCCTGTTAGAGCCTGTTCAAAAGCAGAAGCAGTGAATGCAGCAGCCATTTTAGGGTGAATGTGAGTAGTGAGAGGATGGTTCTGCTCATAGTTCAGCCACAGAGAAAATAAGGAAGGAGAGAAAGCCATAATACTGTAAGGCTATGCTCACACATTGTGTCCCACTATGTATTTTTTTTTGTACAAATTGGGACAAAAATTCATTTTGCTGACTTAATTTATTTTTGAATATTTTGGAAACCTTAGGGCCCTACTTTGATTGTGGAAAAAAAGCAATATGACTGCAACTTGTGAATGTAACCTTAAGGTAAGTAAGCAGTACTCGGTGATTAGGTTGATGTACGAGATGTTCAGCATCTGAAACAAAGGATACTGGAAGCCTGAGCTAGCATTTCTTCTGCGGTGTTGCTATCAGTTAGTCAAGAGTGGGAGAAGAGGGTTGCATTGACAATCCAACACAATGGGCAGCACTTTGAACACATTTGATAAGTGGTCATAAACTTGTAAAAAACTCATGAAAGAATAAAGTTACGTTAAAACCAAGCGCACACCATTGTTTTTCTTATGAAATTCTCAATATGTTTGATGTGTCACATGACCCTCTTCCCATTGAAAAAAATAAAGTTGGATCCAAAATGGCCAACTTCAAAATGGCCACCATGGTCACTACCCATCTGGAAAAGTTTCCCCCCTCTCATATACAGATGTGCCACAAACAGGAAGTTGATATCACCCACCATTCCCATTTAATTTAGGGAACTTATGGCATGGCTTATAAGTTCTAGTTTACAAAACGTGGCTGCCACAAGGATGTGAAAGTGTGTGACTATAGATGCTGTCTTTCCAACCACTTTTAATGCTAAACATTACATCCTGAGTACACCATAAAATACTTATGCTTATTATTATGACCTAGTTTAGATATTGTCAAGTCGCTCAGATCTTAGCACTTGTTTATGCTTCCAACATATAAAGAACTGAATTTTCACTTTTTTTCTGATATATCCCACTTTTGACAGACACAGCTGTCATAAAATAATTGTTATTGATGCAACTTGTCATTTGGTTTAATCTTATGTTGAAACAGTATATATCAGACATGTCAATAATTAGCTGAACATATCCTAAATTAATTATATTTTTGCATACAGGTTGCCGGTATACATTAGGATATTGTTTCCTTAACCTGTGTTGTAAAGTCAGTGCAATTTATTACAACTATATGCAAAAATACTTAGATGTACTGTACTGTCTATTTTATTGTTGCATACCAGGACATGACCACTATCCACATTACATTATGCATAATATTTTGTTTGTTATTGAAAAATGAGAGGTGAAATTATACATTCTATATTAGTTGACCTTAACACAAGGTTTGGTTCACATCATGATTTGCCTTATGTCAGAGATATACATGTGCACTTGTCAGGATTACTGTTGTCCTTCTACAGGTTGACCACTAGTGCAGTTATTGTTCACCTTGATATTATGCTGCAATTTCACCTCTTACCACAGGAGGCTGCTATTGTTTCCAGCAATTGCCCTTTACTAAGATGGCAGATTCTGAACCTGTGGAATACATCTTGTTTCCTGTTTGGGACTACTTAAAGCCACATGGATCTCTCACTCATTGCATAAGTATTGTGTCTAGCTATTTAGTCAAATTCAGTCTCCAGCTCTTTGTTCTGTGAACTATCTTATCCAGAGTGTTCCCACTTCTAAGACTTTTCATGCATTTTCAAATAAAAAAATTGACTGAAAATTTCTCTCTGTCTTTTGTGATCAGGGAGACCGTTCTGTCACTCCCTGTAAGTTCAATAGAACGATTGAAATTTCTTTTGCTTGGGCTTACTAACAATTTTGCTCACCCAAACTTGGTTAAACATGAAATGTTTAAACCATGTATGTAGGGTTCTTGACCAGATGAAGATCATTCAATGTTGTGTCACTGACACTGTGTGTTCTGTCTATTTGTATATTAATTTATGTGCCTAAAATGGCATCTAGGCCACAGAAAACAGAGTCAGGGTTCGATTCCTGAATTGATCCCCCTTTCCAACCAAATGAGTTAGTGATGAAACATAACAGTACCACAGCCTTTCCTCGACAGGGGCCTAATCCTGTTCAGAGTTCAACGAGGGGGAACATCACACCAGTCAAAACACTAAAAATCCTAATTTTTACAAAAAACGAGAATTTGATCAAAAAAAATTGCAGTTATGAAAGGCAAAGAATTTTTGATCAAAAAAACGTTCACTTTTTTCCCAGTTTTGTGCATAATTAAGAATAATAATATTTGGACCTAAAGGTGGTGATATGGTCTAAGTTCACACAAAACAAAGGACAATAATTTACCAATCTTTCAACACCCTCTAAATAAAACTTTACTTTTTCAAATATTATTAAAAAGCTCAGCTATGTATTCTCTAAAATTAAAATAGATCCCTACTGTCTGCCAATGATATTTAGAGTGAATTCTTATTATTTATGTCACTTAAATTGGCATTTAGTATACTATGTGTATATATAGTTCTCTCAAAAAATTATGTAACTTAGTAGCATTTAATGCTATACACCACGTGACTTGCAATGTTACTTAGCTGTCTGAGAGACCTATAGTATAATAGGTGGCAGATTAGGTGACCAAAATAATAAGAATTCACTTTAATTGCACTGCACTAAAAAAAAAAAATTCTATCTGCTACTGGGCAAAAACTATGTTTTCTGCACTAAATTGAGGGTTCATATTCCAAATCCAAAGTTAGAATTGTTGAAATACATCAGGAAAGTTTGTTATGCATTAGTTTGCCCAAATTAATTAAGCACTTGGAAAGCATTGAATAATTTTGTACAGAGCTAGTTTTACTCCAATAATTACTAGATCTACATCAAGGTTTTCATAGTACACAGTATATGAAAATGTAATCGAATATCAAAATTTCAAAAAATCTCATATTCCAGATGAAAAGTCTTACTTGAGCAAGGCCCAGTACTGTTAAAAGGGCTTCAGGCATCTGCTTTTGTGCTTGTGAGTGGTCATATGTGCCCGTTGCAAAAAAAAGTTTTAGTCTTCCATCATGTTGGGATTTCAGCGGTCTTGATATCTATTCTTCATAGTAGAAATATCTTTATTGATTCTCTCTCCATGTTCATTACTAACGTGTCCCAAATAGGGTGGAAGAAAGTCTAAATGGGAATGTAATAAATGCATTTTCAATGACATTCGGCAGTCAAGTTGTTCATATGGTTTAATTATTTTGTCTACTAGTTCAGAATCATTTTCAGCTTGTCTGTTCCCAAGAAAGTTCTGCACTACCGGCACAAATTCATCCCAAGCTGCAAGCTCCAGAGGGTTGACTTTGTTCTGAATGTGTCATCTTGCATTAGTTTGTTGATTTGGGGGTCAATTAAAATTTCAGTGTTTATTTTAGTCTCAGTTTTCAGTGTGCTAAACTTCTCCTTCAAATACTGGAAGCCATTTCCATCACGATCAATTGTAACTAAATATTTTTTATTAAACTAAGTTTAATGTGAAGTGGTGGAAGATAAACTAGAAGTGGATCGACCAGTGATTTGTCTTGTACATTGCACTGACCAACTGTCTGCTCAACTCTGGGAGGTCACTGTCTTATTTTATAATGATTACTGTCATTACGACTGTTCCATAGGCACAAGAAACACATATGCTTCGTGTTCCCTAATTGCAGGCCGAGCAGCAGTGCTACCACTTTCAGGTCAGCACAAATTTTCCATCTATGTTCTGAGTATTTGACCATTTTCAAAATTAACTTCTTAAAAGCATGAGTCTCTTTCATTCCAATCACATGTGCAAATGGTACAGATTGTTTTTTGTTACGATTGTGCAATGAGACAGCTTTCAAACTCATTTTGCTGGAGTCTATGAATAGCCTCCATTCCACTAAAATGATGGTAAAGAAAATTGCAATCATGGAAGACCATTCATTTTTGTCATAGCTTCTTCGTTTTCAAAACAATATTCCTTTTTTGTCTCCCTAAAAAGGGCATAATTTTGGTTGGCTTGATAAAATGCTTTTATAATTATCTAATCATTTTGTGATGATCACCATTCAGAGAAAAAAATGCAAGGCAAAGAAATATGGAAATATATTTATAACTTTAATCTTAGAAAATGTAAAAATTATATAAAATGAGGCAATGTAGGTGAGGTTAACAGTTAGAACACCTGAATAAAATGTAAAAATATCCTATGCAGACACAGTATGCATTATAGCATCTGCAAAATTATTATCAGTAACCAATATGAACATAAAACTCTAAGTGGCTTAAGGTAGCAATTAATGATATATTATGTAAACCCATTAAGCATAAAAATGAGACGTAAGACGGAGTAAATCCCCAAACCTAATATGTCTCTCATATGCTTCTATATACAGACGAGAAACAAAATAGTTTAGGTCGCTGCACTTCTCGCTTCTATATAGGAACTTATATAAGAGACATATTCGGTTTGGGGAATTATTGCCTGTCTTACTTTTCATTTTGATGCCTAATGGTTTTACATCATACATCAGTTATTGCTGCGTTAAGCCACTTGGTGTTATATGTACATATTAGTTATTGATAATAGTTTTGCAGGTTATATAATGCACACTGTGACTATTTTTTTTTTCTATTTTTTTCAGGTGTTCCTACTGTTAGCCTCACTTATATTGCCTAATTTTATGTAAATTTTTTTTTTTTTTTTTGGGCTTGGAATTTTTTCTCTGATTGGCGTTGTGAAGATCTGAGGTTCTGGGTTATAAACAATCACCTATGCAGGTTAACGATGCAACAATATTTTATTCCTCACATCCATGGTAATACAGCAATTCCAGGACAATGGCCAGAATACAGTTGTCTCAGTCCTCAAGTTACCAACCTGGGATCAGTAATTCCACTGATTTTGTATCAAGCCATATTCACTGTCTCCCATCTTTTGGTTGGTCCACATATTTCGTATCTCCAGCCAAATAGTCTGTAGCCACGGTCCACGTTCCACCGACAGATAAAATGATGGAAGCACAGGTATCAAGTAGCAACAGTCCTTTAAGAAAGTTTTAATCCAAACGACATATCCACAACTGTAGCACGTTTATCCAGCTTAGTCGGTAACTGATCTCCAACACTCCATAAGCCATCCATCAATCGGCTCCACGTTCACAGCCATAGATCCCATCCCTTTGTGGTCCTTCCACCAACTGTACACTAAAATATGTGGCTTCTTTTCTCCCTCACTGGGATCAGCCCTTTGAATGGGCAGAAGTGATCTCATCTCCACCCCCAAAGCTAAGCTAAATGTGCATTAGTGGAGGTATTTTTCTTTAATCCATCACCTGGGTCTGAATATAAGACTCCCTGTGGTGACGGCTCCATCAGATCTTCTTTTAACACTCACACAATGGGCCTAGATGCTTTTTAAACAATCGTTAGAGGCTCCTGAGATACTAATGAGATTAAACTTTACAAGTAAAATTTGTGTACATAAACTGATGAGCAAGCAGAATATTAATAAAATCCAGCAAGCAAATCTCTAATAAAACACAATAATAATATGAATGGCACCGATGCTCCGTGCTGGAAAAGTCTCATAGTCTTTAGTAAGTGTGCAACTCCTCACAGGTGTTATTTATATTTTTGCTTCATGGCCTTCCTACATGAAATGTGGTTTCAGGTGTATCATTTTGTGATTAGCAAACCATTTGTGTGCACCCCAAAACATATATTTTTCACTCATATAACTTCTTCATGTTTAAAGCGGTATACCTGGTTTGTATCCCTAATTAAAGGGATAATTATTGGTTGCTTTGTGAAAAAGCTGTTGCATCTTCTTTTAGCAAAGAGTAAAGCTCTTGATACTCATCAAATAAAAATATTTTTGCACTCAACTGTGTGAAAATGCCACTGCTTCATCGGCGTATAAAAACAGTAAGACTTGCAGCTGACCCCAGAAAGGGATAATTATACAATATAAACAGCCTACAAAGTCTGAAACTGCTGTTATAGTTAATTAGACTGCTGGTTACAGCCGCTTACTATCTGTTTTCCACTTGTCAGGTAGGATGAAGTCACTTGGACATTAAAAAATCTGTGTTTGCATTACTGAAATCAAAATAGGTTCAATAGCCTCAAAGGGGAATTGCGACACATATTTTCCAGGCAAATATGTGTCGTAATTCCCCTTTGAGTCTATTGAACCTATTTTGTAATGATTACTGTCATCACAACTATTCCATAGGCACAAGAACATATGCTTCGTGTTCCCTAAAAATTTGAGGCTTTTTAGTTATGTGATTTGTGGTGAACTTATTCAACATACATTTTTTGGGGTCAATTCAGCAAAGCCTGCAAAATCCAATTTCTCATCTCTACTCATTTAGGTATAGTATTAATTTTTTCAGAGTTTATTCAGATATCAAGGACATTTATATTATTTATACATAATACAGTACAATATTGATACAATATGCAATTTAAGAGTTTATATGAGCACAATATATAATTTTGGCTCTAAACTAAAGTATTTTTATAGTCCTTCTATTTTCTAATACTCAAGAAGTGAATTTCTTTTCTGTAAACCTACTTACTTAGCAAAATAATTTATTGTTCATGGGCATGTAGAGATTCCGTCTGTCATTCGAAATAATGAAATAACGCAAAATCCTTTGCTTGAATAAAGTGCGAAATTAAAACACTGTCTTAAAAATCTGTTAACTAAAGTACTACAAATATCCATCAGATTTAGATAAATGCTTCAAAAATTGGCATCCCCCCAACACCCTCAATCTAAAATATAATATTAATAGCATTTTGTGGAGAGAAGGGACAATTTCCTTTCTATATAACTGTTTCATACTCCTGTATCTGAATGCAGAGCAATAAGAAAAATTGTTAAAAAGTTTGCATTGTGGGAGGAGGCGCTACCATAATCAAGAGTGGTACAGATGTGTTCATCATTATGTCTATACACTGCTAAAAATTGTTATGCAATTTGTTTTTATGCCAATTCAATATAATCTTGTGCCTCTAATAAAAAAAAGAAGTGAGCCTATACATAGTTGATGACCATATGGATAGCAACCATCAAAGTCATTTGTCATAGTCATCCATTAAAACATGTTAACTTTATAGTTCAATAACTTTTTTAAGTGTTAAATCAGTGAAAATAAACAGTTTACTTCAGCCCAAGTGAGAATTTTCTCTATCTCCAAAAACTATCATGAAAATAGCTTTCTCACATACTTTTTTTTTTAAACCAAATAAATCCTAAAATATAGGACATGTCAAGAAAATAAAGAATAAAAGGTTGGAGGGTGGAAAGGAGAGGAGGGATAGAAAAGGAGGAAGATCCAAACAAAACAAAACAACAACTTGAGTTTAATAGGGGAATCTAGAATCTACTCAGGGTATTTCTTTTATGTAGCCAAATTACAAAACCTAGAGGTGACATTCATTGAAATCAGGAAGTAAAGTCTGCATTATTGTTTCCTGCCTCTCACCTCTTCATTGCATATTAGAACATTTAGGGCCTACACCCATATGAATCAATGTAAATAAAATTTAGACACAATTTCCATGTCCACTAAACATACACCTCAGGATATGTTAAGTTGAAAAGATACACATTTCCTCAAAAGATCACATAGTATAAAAGACTTGAAAGTTATTTCTTGAGTAAAGTTTTTGACAGTTATAATTATTAAGAGGCCAAGGTTAATTTTATCATGGAATCAAATGTTTTTTGACTGATTTTGTGGCATCAGGATTTATTATCCCATGACTAAGTTAGCTAGAATTGGTCATGGGCAGGGGCTGATGTATTATTGGTGTAACCTGTGCAGCTGCACAGGGGCCTAAGAGGTAAGGGGCCAACTTCCACCATCAAGTCATAAAGAAGCTTACATCACAGACTCAAAAAGGGGCCCATATATTGTTTTTACACAGGGACCATTCTTTGTCTGTGACCGCCACTGGTAATGCACATTTATTTTCGCTTATTTAAAGGGAAGCTATCAACAGAAAATTACCTATTGTTTAAATTTACATTTTTGTGTTTCATCTATTTATTAAAAATTATTTGTAATTTTTTTTAATATCATGATCTTTGTAAAAAAAAATATATATATAAAACCTTGCAATTTTCACACTGGCTACTGAAGCTTTTTTAGACTTAATCCCTATCTTTTCATGAAGAATTTTACAGTTTTCTTATCAGTACAGGTAGGATCACAGTGACAGCTAACAACTCTTTATACAGCTGATAACAAAAGATCCACCATTCATAATAGCTGCTTTCACACCTGACCATGCTAAATATTGTGGTTATATACATGTGTTATTTCCTGAAAGAAAAGGAAGTATGAGTCTAAAAAAGCCCCAATGTCCAGTGTGATAATTCCAGGATTTTTTTTATTTTAATACATATTGTGCTATGTAAAAAGAAATATTGCTAGAAATGAAAAAAAAAATTGATTGAACAAAAAAACTTGATTTCATCAATATCAATTTCCAATGATAGCTTCCCTTTAATGAAACAATTAAGTCTGGGAAATGATGAACTTAATGTTTTCTTCAACCATAGCAGGGGGAGATTATAAGGAGAGCAAAAAGGACATCTGTCAGGTACCTTCAAAACCTAGAGACCTCCAACCAACCTGTCTTCGGTGCTTCTGAAACAGGATACAAAAGTGTGAAACAGAGAAGTATTTCTAATATTGCAAATCTTTTCAAATTTGGAAAAAGAGGTAATTTCTCTTTGTTCAGGAGTCTGATGTCTCATATGCATACATGACTAACCAAAAAGGGATATACTGTATATATTGTGCATGTTTGCCACATGGAAAAAAAATGATAGGCAACATTCTATCCCCCAAGAGTAGACCTAACCGCACTCAAACTGAAAGGGGCAATGTGACCCTGCTTGCTTCCATACGTGATGAGCAGGGCTGGTGTGGTCACATCTACAAAAATCTGCTGGATGGCATGAAAATCAGCAAGTAATGTGCAGTTGTCCTATTTTAGTGAAAAGGACAGGTATGCACTTGCTCAACTACTTCTGGATCGACTGCACGTATTGCCACTTTTCTGCGAGGGTTGGGTAATGGGACATTGGTCCTCTGAAATTGTCTTTAATGGGTTAACTAATAGGAAGCATTCCTGAGACTTAGTGCATCTTTAAAACTTTCAACAATTGGGTAAATGTGGATAAAAACAGCAGTTCAAGATTTTATCTTTTTTCTTTGGTTTAAGCTAGGGTTTTATGTATTGTTTTAGCTTTAAAATGATACTTTCTGTTATCATAAATACAACAAATAAATGTACAAACACAAATATGTTCTTTATTTGACAGTCTTTGCTATTATATTTTAGGCTAAAAAAAGATAATTTTTTGACTCTTTATGAAACTTACATGCAGCAAAAATATTTGCAATATGATAAGAAAGATAGAGAGATGGCTAATGTATTTAACAGTAAATAACAATATTAATATTCAGTGTCTGATAAAAAACAATAACAATAATAGTAGCTTCAAGGGATACTAAAATAGTAATTTTCTTTCTCAAGAATAGAAGGATCATCAATCAGCAAGAACAACTATCCGTGTGACATCTGACTAATAGTTTCATTAATGTACATGATTACCTTTGTTTTATTATGGGAATTGCTCTACTTTGGGATTTCTATGTGCACCTGAACAAAGTTTCAGTTAATTGCACTGGTGAATCCCATCACAGCCAACAATCCTAATGATGTATAATTTTTCATGTGTTGAATATGCTACATTAAATAATATGACAACCCTTTACATATAATGTAAGAAATCTTAAGAATGTTAAAAGGCAAATTACAAGTTTTATTCATTTTTTTCAGAGATCACTAAATAATACGATAATAATTTAAAGTACAGGTAATCAAATTGTTAATTATTACTTACACTATTAAGTATTATTACTTATATATTTAATATAATTATACATTTCCAAAAATACATAGTATATGATACATGTGTTGCATTAAATACATAAATATATATTCATTTATTTTAACGTTCATATTTGAAAAATCTATGAATTTAAGACCTTGAAGGTATAAAATTGACAAGCATTTGCTAGCTGAATAAAGATTCAGAAAAGAAGAATTCATAGTCGCAAAAAAATGTCTTATCAATAGTTGAGTGTATTATGCTCCCAGGCAGCTTCAGGTAAAGGCAATGAAGAATACTACAACATTCCTTTACAAGTAAATATACTCCAGCACCCAAAATCTAAGTACACCAGTTACATTTACTTTAATACAAATTACAGGAACTGTAAAAAATTACTAAAGTTTTTATTTTTATTTTAGAAAAAAAAGTGGAGTTTATTCTCAAATTAAAGTACTACTCCATTGCTTTTTTTTTATAACATCGCTGGAGTGGTGCTGCTAATGTAAGTTCCCTAACCATAGTATTATACTTTCCAGCCGCCATCTTCAGCATTTCCTGGCACCAGTCCGATTCTACGTCACCATTTCGTGACTGCAAATTCTGACTGACTGTAAGTCAGAGGTAGTGGTCGCAACTCTCAATGTACAGTACAGACCAAAAGTTTGGACACACCTTCTCATTTAAAGATTTTTCTGTATTTTCTTGAATATGAAAATTGTACATTCACACTGAAGGCATCAAAACTATGAATTAACACATGTGGAATTATATACGTAACAAAAAAGTATGAAACAACTGAAAATATGTCTTACATTCTAGGTTCTTCAAAGTAGCCACCTTTTGCTTTGATGACTTCTTTGCACACTCTTGGCATTCTCTTGATGAGCTTCAAGAGGTAGTCACCGGAAATGGTCTTCCAACAATCTTGAAGGAGTTCCCAGAGATGCTTAGCACTTGTTGGCCCTTTTACCTTCACTCTGCGGTCCAGCTCACCCCAAATGATCTCGATTGGGTTCAGGTCTGGTGACTGTGGAGGCCAGGTCATCTGGCGTAGTACCCCATCACTCTTCTTATTGGTCAAATAGCCCTTATACAGCCTGGAGGTGTGTTTGGGGTCATTGTCCTGTTGAAAAATAAATGATGGTCCAACTAAACGCAAACCGGATGGAATAGCATGCTGCTGCCAGATGCTGTGGTAGCCATGCTGGTTCAGTATGCCATCAATTTTGAATAAATCCCCAACAGTGTCACCAGCAAAGCACCCCCACACCATCACACCTCCTCCTCCAAGCTTCACGGTGGGAACCAGGCATGTAGAGTCCATCCGTTCACCTTTTCCGCATCACACAAAGACACGGTGGTTTCAACCAAAGATCTCAAATTTGGACTCATCAGACCAAAGCTCAGATTTCCACAGGTCTAATGTCCATTCCTTGTGTTCTTTAGCCCAAACAAGTCTCTTCTGCTTGTTGCCTGTCCTTAGCAGTGGTTTCCTAGCAGCTATTTTACCATGAAGGCCTGCTGCACAAAGTCTCCTCCTAACAGTTGTTGAAGAGATGTGTCTGCTGCTAGAACTCTTTGTGGCATCGGCCTGGTCTCTAATCTGAGCTGCTGATAACCTGCGATTTCTGAGGCTGGTGACTCGGATAAACTTATCCTCAGAAGCAGAGGTGACACTTGGTCTTCCTTTCCTGGGGCGGTCCTCATGTGAGCCAGTTTCTTTGTAGAGCTTGATGGTTTTTGCAACTGCACGTGGGGACACTTTCAAAGTTTTCCCAATTTTTCGAACTGACTGACCTTCATTTCTTAAATTAATATTGCCCACTCGTTTTTCTTTACTTAGCTGCTTTTTTCTTGTCATAATACAAATTCTAACAGTCTATTCAGTAGGACTATCAGCTGTGTATCCACCAGACTTCTGCACAGCACAACTGATGGTCCCAACCCCATTTATAAGGCAAGAAATCCCACTTATTAGGCCTGACAGGGCACACCTGTGAAGTGAAATCCATTTACAGTGACTACCTCTTGAAGCTCATCAAGAGAATGCCAAGAGTGTGCAAAGCAGTCATCAAAGCAAAAGGTGGCTACTTTGAAGAACCTAGAATATAAGACATATTTTCAGTTGTTTCACACTTTTTTGTTAAGTATATAATTCACATGTGTTAATTCATAGTTTTGATGCCTTCAGTGTGAATGCACAATTTTCATTGTCATGAAAATACAGAAAAATCTTTAAATGAGAAGGTGTGTCCAAACTTCTGGTCTGTACTGTAAGTCTATGAGAGCACTATGATGAAGTACTGTAATAGTTTTCATTTTCTTCACTCCTTCATGTAATTAAATAATAATGGTAATAGTGAAAAGATACAATAAGGTTGAAAAAAGACGCAATCAATTTTATTACAGTGCTGAATCCAAATATGACAGTCTAAATCTTTAGATAAACATCCCATTAACACAAATATCACTTAGCTTTCAATATCATGTATTCTAAATAAAGGAATTCAATCCCTTCTTGAATTCTTTCAATGAATGAACATCAGAAAGTTCAGTTGATTTATTGCTTTTAGAAGTAAAGAATTTGTGGTAAAGGTGGGTGGTGGAAGATGTCAGCATCACATAAATCACTATTATTATTATAGAATATAAGTTATATCAGTAAAAAGTTTCTCAGGCAAATGATTACTAGAGACACAGATATATATCTACCATAACTATTTTTTATTTTTTGTTATGTTAGGCAGATATGATTCATTTTCAGTGGACGATTTTAAGTTTTATCTACCCCATGAAAATATTTTCTGGATAAAAAATTAAAATATATTGGGTGAACAATTATTAGACAAGTGAGTCTCTTGAGCAGACCATCAGTTTTATGCCGATTTTCCAACTCCAAGCTGTATAAACTTGAATGGAAATATATCAGGTCATGTGTATTTGTGTTATGAGGGAAGGTGTGGTCTAAGGATACCAACACCCTTTATGGAGGTGTCCAAAATCACTGGCAGCTTATTTTCCTCAGAATAAATGGGTTAAAAAAGAGATTTAACTGATAACAAAAAGGGAAAAGCTGTTAGAAGTCTTACAGAGGGATGCAGTACTCTTCAAAATGCTAAGTAATTGGGGCGTGATCACAGAACCATCAAAAGTTTTGCTGAAAATAGTCAACAATGTCGCAAAAATGTGTTGAGAAAAAAATGCTAATAACTACTAAAGATTTGAGAGGAATCAAACATGAAGTCACATGGAACCTATTATCTTCCAGTGCTGTTTTATTCCAGAACTGCAATCTCTCTGAAGTGCCCAGAAGTACAAGGTGTTCAGTGCTCAGAAACATGACCAAGGTAAATGAGGCTGAAATTCGAACACCACTGAACAAGACACATAAGGTGAAACATCAAGAACGAACCAAGAAATATGTGAAGACAGATTTCTCAAAGGTTTTAAGGACTGATGAGGTCAGAGTGACTCTTAGTAGACCAGATGGATAGGCCTGTGGCTAGATCAGTAATGGACACAGACCACCACTTTGACTCAGTCACCCGCAAGGTAGAAGAGGTGTACTGCTGTGAGCTGATAATATTAAAGTTGAGCCAATTAGACCTTTTTGTGAAGAAAATGTACTCAAAAGATGGACTCAAAATGAACTCCAAAACCTACTGCCAGTTTTTAGCAGACACTTTCTGTTTTCAAGCAGTGGTACCAGAAAAAGTGTTAATCTGTTAAGAAAATCATGATTGTTATGAAGGTCAATTCTACATCGCATGCATTAAAGGGAAGTGCACTGCTTAGCTAGCCAATAAAAGTCTTGAAGATGAAAGAATTATGACATGGGCATCTTCCTAACCTGAATAAAACCCTTTTGAGATCATGTGGGCCCTACTTAAATGGGAAATTTATAGTGAAGGAAAACAGTACACCTCTCTGTACAGTGTCTGGGAGGCTATGGTTGGTGCTGTCCAAAAAGTGGATCGTCAACTGATGAAGAAACTGACAGACTCCATGGATGGAAGGCTAATGACTTTTATTGAAAAGAAGGGTGGCTATATTGGTCACTGATATCTATTTTTTTAAATATCAGAAACAACATTTTATTGAAAAAAATAATTACTTGACTTTCTCACCTCTCAATATTATACAATTCTGTGAAACTTCTTTAGTGTCAACATTCTCATTACACCTCCAAATAATTTCTTTGAAAGGTGTAATTTGTAAAATGGGTCACTTACATGGGGATTCTGTTTTTCTGGCACCTTAGTGGCTCGGCAAATGTGACTTGACACTCATACACCATTCCAGCAAAAACTGTACTACAAAATGGTGATGCTTATCTTCTAAGCTGTGCAGTTTGCCTGTTGAAAAACAAACAAGAAGAAATAGTACCATTGTCATCAGTGTTTTGAATCAGTGTGTCATCAGTGTTTATCACGAAAGGATAAATAAAAGCATTTCAAAGCTTCTTTTTTTATTTGCAATGCTAAATACGGGCATTACACGGATGGCACATGGATGCCATCCATGTCCTGTATGTGTTTTTCATGGACCCAGAGACTTGTATTAGCACTTTTCATCCATGATACCGGAGAAAAATGAACATATATCCATCAGTTTTGAGCAGACACACAGTCCGTGAAAAAACAGAGATATGTGAATAGTACCATAGATTATATTGGGTATGGGTTATATGCATAAAAAGAAAGGATAGAACACATATGTACAACACGGACATCTGAATAAGGACTTTCACAGCAAAACTTTTTTGACAACTTGCTTGTGTAAAGCAATTTAAATGTTATCAACAAACTAGTTATTGCAAATAAATAAAAAATAGATGAGGTGCTATATAGTTTTATAATTTCATCTATATAATGAATGATATGCATTATTTATAAAAATAGAAAGCATATACAGTAAATCCCTATATATTCTCATAGTATCTGAATTTTCTACCCAATATGTTCCCTGAGTCTTTCTCTAAGGCTATGTTCACTCTTTCAGCATTTGGTCAGTATTTTATATTAGTATTTGTAAGCCAAAACCAGGAGTGGGTGATAAATGCAGAAGTGGTGACGAGTTTCTATTGTACTGTTCCTCTGATTGTTAAAATCCAGATTTTTGCTTAGAATTTCTGATGTAAAATGCTGACCAAATACTGAACATGTGAATGTGGCCTTAGTTTATAGCCAGCAATATTTATCTTTACAGTTCATGCAAAAGTATTTTAAATCTGGAACCTTTCTTCAAAACCTTCTTATGTGTGCCTATTATTGAAAATAACTACAAACTGCAGGGAGTCTCTGGCTTCAAAAGGAACTTGAATGGTTAGCTTTTCCTATCTTAATTAGCTTTCTCACTTCTTAGCTACACCTAATTATTCCTCTTTCCATATGACCAAAGTATCAGCTCTTTGTCCCTGATGTTCTGTGTGAGGGGGGTTGGTAAATGCACCCTCCCTGGAGAGTTCTTATGGATTTTAATTTTCCACTATGACAGTACTCATATTAGATACTAGTAGAAAGCTGTCCTATGTTGGTGACTGTAAAAGAAAATGTATCCACTTAAGGGCAGAGTTCTTGTCTCAATACAATGACTGCAATCCATATGCAAAAATAACCATGCTCACGAAAATGACTCAGTGGAACTTGAACAGCACTTCAAAGTAGGTGGGGATTTCAGTAGGAACGGCCTGTCACAGGTTGATGAGGCAAGAGCAGCTGAGCTGAATGCGCAGATTAGTGCACATCACTACCATCACACTGATAGGTGCAGGGCACCTCTTCACTCCACATCCCATTGTCACCACCAATATTACTCTGTATATTCCTGTACAGTGCTGTGATGTGGGTGTTGACTGTGAATGCAGCAAGAACAGGTGGTGCTGCATTTTTCTCCTTCTACCCCCACCCCTCTGTGCTGTTCTGGTGAGTGCAGGCCACAGTGTCCTGTACAGTATAATCAATGAGGTATCTACTGTACTGCCCCACATAAATAAATACATTGGCTTGTCATGCATGCACTATTTAGAAAATGCTAAAGCAGTATGAATATATAAATGTATATACAAATATGTATACATATTCTGCATATATATAATGCTGTCATATCTTGTACATATCGTGGACACCACAAATATTCGTGCTGTGAAATATGCACAAACAATCACAAAGCATATCTTTTTTGTGGTCTTTTATACCATCTTCTTATTAAATTTTTATAGTCTTTCTTTTTTTTTTCCGTTTTCAAACATGTTGGTCTGGGGCTAAGTTTATTCTTATAAACGTTGATGAGTTTCTTAATGAACTTGACACATTAAGTGCAAATTCTTATTTGTGCATATTTGTACAGAAAAACCTATCTTACTGACTTGTTAGAAGTCAACATCTGTGCAGTACAACTAAAGCCGAACTAGTAATTAGAATAAATGGGATACACTATTCTTGAGGCTTTCAATTCCTGTAGGCCACATTAAGGGCTCGTACACAAGGCTGAGCGTAGAACAGAAAGCCTAAATATCTCCTGTGCATTGCAATAAGGCTCCAGCATACTCTGCACAGTCGTATAAAGCATGTTATGAAATTAGACCCCTTACTCCCCAGTCAGAGACCTCAATCAGGTTTCATGCTTTACAACCCCGAATCACATGTGTGCAAATTAAGATTCTGGTTTGGCTTTTATCTTAAGTCATGTGACAAGGCTCCTTAAAGAATTGATTGCTAATTCCAATAGGTGGCACTAGAATTCAAGTCCTTGTCCTCTCTGAAGAGACAATTTGCATACATTAGTGCTATACTTCTTTTTTCTGTTCACACATATATTATCTACGTTATCAATCTCAGTCTAGAGTTTGCTGTATCCACTTTATTTAACTACTTAATATGTGCAAATAATTTCTAATTGTGATATTACATTTAGAGACCAGCTCATCTAGTCAGTATCATATTTTATTTTAATAAAAGTTGATGCCCAGTTTGTATATTATAGAGATTCAGGGACTCTTTATCTGTCTTGTATACACTGATTTGTATTGTATTAAAGATACTGATCCAGGGCTGATTCTATCTTCTATGGTGCTTTAGGCAAACATTTAAATGGAGCCACTCCTGCACTGACCCCCAGCACAAAAAAAAATCATTATCAAAAATTCTAAACCAAAGTACAATTTAAAAATGTCTTTCTCTAAAGTGACTTAAACACCCCTATATGCCGTCTTGTCATGATTCATGCATCACTCTCATTTATTATCACAATAACCATGTAACCATTGTTTGATAATCCTCTGCCTGAACCCAATTCCTGGTTTATCATTATTGCAATCATCCAACATATGCCTTTACCACCTTGTCCCCATCTGTATTATCATGGTGACCATGATTTCTAGTAACCAGCCATCATATGTCATTCACCTTACAGATACATAACGCCCTTTTATTATGACATTAACCATGATCTTGACAGTATTCATTAATCATTTTATATTCTCCCTGTTAATTTAATAATGATGAACTTATTTATACTTATCACATACCATTGTAGAGAATAATCACTTTGTTGATAATAGTTGCCAACAATGAACATAAACTAGCCTAAAAGATAGCTGTGATCGCATCCAGTGTTTAATGTTTCATGGATACTTGCATTTATCGTATGGGAACTTATGTAAATTCTGCTGTGATGCTACAGTGTAAAATGCTATTGTAAGGATAGATATGGTACATAAAACTTAACCTTTAATTAAGCACAATCGAAAAAACCTCCTGGCTATAAAATGACAAACATATTAACATATAAAAAGAGATCAATAGTTTTGGTAAAGATTGGTAAAGGTGACCCATTGTATAGTGATTATAATATTTTATGCAAATGCCAAAATGAAACACAACTAGTCAAGCAAAAATAGAGAAACTTGTAACAATGTCACCCAGAGTTCCAGGTGGTGTCCTCTAGTGATCCTCCATATTAATGATCCTCCATATTGTGGGGGGGGCACACACTATTACAGCCGCACATTCTGTATCAGCCGACCACAAATGATCCCAATAGATCCCAGTGTGTTTCTTGATGCAGAGTCATCAGGTGCATTTTGTTGGTGGCATAGAGAGACAGCCTAGATGTCTGGGTAAACACACTACCGCATCCACAACCAAGGACTGCTACCTATCTTGTTGGTGCCCGCTCCCCAAAATGTGGTAGTGAAATGAACATCACTTTCGTGTGCCTCGGCATATCTGGTGCGTTGCACAGTGGAACACATAAGTCTGGAGTCCTTGAGACGCACGTGTCACTTACTGTGAATGAGGGCAGGAAAGGGGGCAGATATATAGTGTTCCATGTCCCTGAATATCAGAGACATGGAGCATGCCAATAATCAGAGAGAGCTGGCATGTCTAATGGACAATGTCTAATGGACTATGGCCACCCCCTCCCTAAGGCATTTAGGCAGGAATTCCTCCCCTTATCAAAATCCAGCATCAATTGTTCTCATATAGGTCAGTAGTCAGGTAAGGAGAGGTGAAGATGCATGGCCAAAATGGCATTCACTAAAGAAGGGTGTTTAGGCTGAAGAAAACTGAAAACAGTACAAATTGGAGGGAACAAATGATGTACAAGATCACAAATTAACACAAAAATGTTATTATGAGGGAAAGATTTAAAATGTTGGCATATTCAGAAATAGGTTGTGACAAAGGGAGAATGAGGACTCACCTGGAGGGGGGAAGTTGCAGATAGGATAATGGGAGAACCTCAGCAAAGGCAGGGAGACCGGGTGTTTTAAAAATTACTCTGAGACATAGTAATGATGCTGCTTCCATGCATAGTGAAAGCTGCAGCGAGATTCTGTACTGTGCCAGCGGATACTGTCCGCGTGGTATCTTTCTGGGGGTAGCTCAATCTTCTTGCTGCAAGAGGATAGTGTCACTCTCACAGACCATAGAGACACTACTGCTTGAAGACTGGCTAGTATCTGGAGACATTGTGCTGCCCCCTGTGAGCTACCGCAGACTATCACCTGAAATTTACTTTAGTTAATATATCGCTGTTGTAGAGTGAAAGGTAGGATACATTTTTTTAAAATAGGATAAATTAGAATTATGTCAGCTGGAGAAAGCAGTAATAATACTATGCGAAAATGGTGTTTTACATATATCCACTATCCAACCTTTGGATAGTTTTTTCACCAGTCTCTACAGACATGAGGCGAGTATGGGAGGTCAGTTTTTGTCTGTGCCCTTTTCCTGGCAATGGATTAAACATATAAGAACTTTTTAGTCAGTTATTGTAATGGCAGAATGAGATCACATTTATGACTGAGCTGTACTTTGGTAGCAATCGGGAATCACTGTAGCTTTCTGATTGAGCGCTCATGTATTCAGTCACCACTTCAGACAAGACAGGAGTGTGGTATTTGTGTCTCATATGATCAAAATATTAATGCAGATAAATTTGAGCAAAGTCAAGTTGCACCTATGTCATTGCACCCTGCCACATATTCACAGAACATCAAGGTTTGCATTGATATTCTTGGATATTTCTTATGAATGTATAGTAAGAGAATGATCATAATGTTTTGTGAAGCTGAATAATGCCGCACAGCTACAATCATGTGTTACAAGGATACTCAACATGAGTTTGAATTAGATAATATTTCATTTTTGCTAAAGTATTGCACAATTGTTATTCGCTGGGATATATTTTCAGAATACCTTATTTATGAAAGGGGAAGATAAACACCTAGACACCAGCTCATAAGACAACCTTGACAAACAGCTTTTGAATTATTCAGATAGACTTTTGTGCATATTGAGAAAGCCTCTCGCTGAGTGAAGAATTCTGCACGAGTTCAAAATATTCCAGCTTGGTCTACAAGGATATCGGAGAAGCAGCCTGCTCCTAATGCATGTACTTAATGCATGTAAACTTGACCTATGCTGATCTGAAAACAAATCAGCATTGCTTACTAGAGAATAAAACAGGATGATAAAATATGCATGAAGCTGCTTACAGTTAGTACTGAATTATAAAAAAAGAAGTCAGTTAGCAATGCAGCTATAATTTTCATTGGATAATTATTCATAGCGATGTTGTATTCCTCTATTGAATGTCTACCGAAATTATGGATACAAAGAAGATATAAAATTCACTTAATGACTTTGTCTGTCTGTAGGGATATATATATTTTTTTTAGAAAATACTATTTGTCGGTTTTGAATTCATAAAACAGCTGGGTTCTTGCAATGTATTCATATAATCTGTCCTTTTTTACATTAACTCCTCGATACAATAGGGTGTATATATGTAAAACAGAGCTCGCCCCTGCATTTTTACATTTATATAAGGTTTCTGTACCTGTCAGCATTGAACATGTTCACGCAGGACCGTGACTACAAATTCAGGACTGAGTAATTGTCTTTCTTCTGGTCTAGGAGCAAAGACTGTAAAATCACTAATATCTGCAGTTTTCCGGGTAAAGTGTAAGAAGGGTAAAATTTATTAACCAGGATTTTCTAGCAGCGATACTGAGTCTTAAAAAACGACCAATTTTTCATCTACAGATCACATAGCATATTTTGTGTTCCTTAATGGGGTAGTACAGAAATTAAAAATTATACACTAGATGCTGTTATGTACATAATATGGAAAGCTGGACTTGAACCACTGTGATACGCACTGATTGCTGAGATTGGAAAATGGGGAAACTTCATCTACCTTCCATTAGCATGGCTCCTCTTTGGATTCCTATGGGAGCAGTGATTAAACATGTATGCTGACATACCAGATATTAACTTGTATGCAAAATAACTACCATGCTGTAACAGAAACCTAAACCATAAGGTATAAAATTCAAAATATTAGAACAAATGTGATAATGGAAAAAAGTCAGAGAATACATACATTTTTTATTTAACTGCTTTTGGTATTCTTACAACCATAACATAATTTAAAGTAAAGGACAACAACATTTGAGTGATCCTTTAATTTTAACTACAGAGGATTAAAAACTTGATTAAAATAGGAAAAATGCTTCATCTAGTCTTCCCTTGTCCAGTCCTTTTAGGCTCTGCTCACATCTGTATTATTAGCTTTGCTGAAAGCCTCTGTCACAGATTTTCTCATTTTTACTACAAGAAGCCACTTGTCATGCTAAGCAATTTTTTTCTGGTACAAAGAATGATACTATGACAATATCCTAATGGGCCCCATTTTTGTCAACATGTTCAATCAGGCATCATTTGTGTCTGCCATGTGATGATCTATTCTCAGCATGAACTCTTAACAGAAGTGTGAACCCAGGTCAAGACTATTGTTTGTGCAATTAACACCATAGCATTTGAGATAGGGAAAAGAGCTTCTGTGAAGAGGCCAAATTTCTGGCACAATTGTTAGATTTTGGTAGAGTTACTTGTAAGATGACCTGGTGGTCTAATTTACAATATATACTACTATATATACAGTATATATTAGGAATTCACACTCTATGGTAAGCAGTAGAGTTTATATAGCCACCAGATTATTGAACTCCATAAACTTGCACAGTTCTTTTAATGAAAACTGACTTTTCCCAGCACACATGTAATAGCAAAAATCAGAGTTAGTTTGCAATGAAGGCAAAGCAATAATGAGTAGTGTTGAGCATTCCGATACTGAAATATCGGGTATCGACCGATATTCGCTGTATCGGAGTTCCGATACAGAGTTCCGATACTTTTACAATATCGAACACCGGAATCGGAAGTTCACATAATGCCTGCACTCTGTAGTGTCTCAGAAGGATGACAAGCTGGATGGCAGCGCTCAGCTGCGATCCAGCCTGTCATCAGAATGCCTTCCCAGCGTGGGAGAATTCTCCTGCTCAAGCGCTGACATTACATTATCTCCCTTACATTACAATTAAATGGAATAGCAGGAATTAATATTTTTTTAAGACGTTAATGCCACAGCTATGGTGGTTGTGGCATTATAGTGGTTTCCAAAATCGATGGGAACAGTGTTCACAGTGAAACATGAAAAGCCAGCAATTCAGCAGCGGCATATACCGGTACCCGACAATTTAGAACAGAAAGAATAGAGCTTCACACATAGATTAGATAGATAGAAACATGTCAGTCACATATATAAGAAGGATGCGCCAATTCTGGTACTTAGCCTCGCTCTTCCCAATGCCCTGTAGCGGTGGCAGTGGGGTAATAGGGCTGGGGTTGATGTCAGCTTATAATGCCTGCTGACATCAAGCCCAGGTTAGTAATGGAGAGGCATCTATAAGACACCCCCATTACTAACCCCATAGTCAAAGTTAAAAAAAAACACAAACACCCAGAATAAAGTCCTTTAATTGAAATAAACACACAATTCTTTATTGTTCTAAATTAAACCATACTTACCGTCACGCCCATTCCAGCTGAAGCCAACGATCTCCTGCAATAAAAGTAAAATAATAAAGCAACATCATCCTTACCTTTCCATGGTTTCCAGGACGGCTTCAGCTCTGCTGCATTCACATGACAGGCTGGACTGCAGCAGAAAGCTGCCATCCAGCCTGTCATGCTGCAGGCAGACACTGAAAAGCGCAGGCATGCTTGCGCTCCTCAGTGTCAGGCTGTGACGGCATTAAGATGAGCCGACAATGAACTCAGCTCACCTCATGCACGTCACTGACAGTGTGGGAGAATTCTCCTGTGCATGAAGTGAGCATGAGAGACTCGGCTCATCTGGATGCCGTCACAGCCTGACACTGAGGAGCGCAAGCATGCCTGCGCTTCTCAGTGTCTGCCTGCGGCATGACAGGCTAGATGGCAGCTTTCTGCTGCGATCCAGCCTGTCATCTCGATGTAGCAGAGCTGGAGCTGTCCTGGGAACCATCGAAAGGTAAGGTTGATGTTGGCTTATCATTTTTCTTTTATTGCAGGAGATCATTGGCTTCAGCTGGAATGGGCGTGATGGTTGGTATGGTTTAATTTAGAACAATAAAGAATTGTGTGTTTATTTCAATTAAAGGACTTTATTCTGGGTGTTGTGTTTTTTTTAAATACTTTACTAGAAATTCATGGCGGTCATGTCTAATATTGGCGTGACCCCATGAATTTCGGGCTTAGGGCCAGCTGATAATACCAAGCTGGCCCTAACCCCTTTATTACCCAGTGAGCCACCGCACCAGGGCCCTGGATGAGTTGGGTACAGCACCAGAAGATGGCGCTTCTATGAACGCGCCATTTTCCGGGGTGTCTTCGGACTGCAAATTGCAGCGGGGGGGGGGCCCAGAAAGCTAGGGCCTCCCTGCGCTGCAGATTCCAGCCCCCAGCTGCCTAGTTGTACCTGGCTGGACACAAAAATAGGGCGAAGCCCCACGTATTTTTTTTTTTTATTATTTCATGAAATTCATGAAATAATTAAGAAAAAAAGGGCTTCCCTATATTGTTTTGTCCAACCAGGTACAAATAGGCCACTGGTGGTTGGGGGCAGCCCATTCCTGCCTGCTGTACCTGGCTGGACACAAATATAGTGCGAAGCCCCACGTTAATTTTTTTTAAATTATTTCAGGAAATTCATGAAATAATTAAAAAAAAATTGACGTGGGGCTTCGCACTATATTTGTTCACAATGCCGCTATCAATCTCTGACAGCGGAATTCAACAGCGCCGCGCTGGAAGCGTCCATCGGTGACCCCGTCACAAGATCGCGAGTCACTGATGGGTGGGCATGGCAACCCGGGTTCTGCAGCAGACCCCAGTGGTTGTCATGTAAAGAGTGCTATGAGATATGTAGCAGAGGCGATCAGACAGTTGCTGCTTCTAGTCTCCTATGGAGACTATAGAAGCAAGCAAAAAGTGTAAAAAAACGTTTTTAAAAATATAAAAAAAGTATAGAAGTTTAAATCACCCCCTTTTTGCCCCATTCAAAATAAAATAAAAAATAAACCCCACATACACATATTTGGCATCACCGCGTTCAGAGTCGCCTGATCTATCAATATAAAAAAAGAATTAATCAGTTCAGTAAACGGCGTAACGAGAAAAAAATTCCACACTCCAGAATTAAGTTTTTTTGGTCGTCGCAACATTGCAATAAAATGCAATAACGGGCGATCAAAACATCGTATCTACCCTAAAGTGGGAAAGTAAGATCCTGATGCAATTAAAACCACCTGCGGCATGGAGGTGGAGTGCTCAGTCAAAGCTTAAATCTAGTAACAAAGAAAATGACGGCACTTCCGCTATAAGAAATAGGTGTGAACAGTAGAGATGAGCGTTGTTCTACTCGAACTGTTCGCCAATCTCAAATTCGAGCTGTTTTGGGCGGTGTTCGAGCCGTTCGGCGAACACGAACAATTTGAGAAAAATTCGGCTGTTCGAGGTTATGTTCGATAACTGTTCGTGCACCAAAATCATAACTGGATTTTTTCTCAGTAATGATGAAAATTAATGTTAATACGCAGTTTGAGTGTACAGCGGGGTGGGGGGAGGGGCAGGGGATAGATCTCTGCAGGAACAATGAAGATCTCCATTTTTTTTTCTCTTTCCCGCATTTACAGTGGGGAGGTGCAATCTGTCAGCCTATCAGCAGCGCACACATGGAGCGAAGTGCTTTTTTTCACACAAGCAAGGGCATGTGTCATTGGCAGTGTATGTCACATGTCCTTGCCCTATAAGACCAAGCCATTTTCCCCGTCGCCACCATTTTCTCACTGCTGCAGCTGCGTGTTAGACGGCACCGCTGTTGCTGTGTGCGCTATACCTTGTTAATTTCAAGCCAATTTTCGCACAAATATACAGATAGCTTGGGAGTAGGGAATAGTTGTGACTGCAGTCCTTTTAAGGACTAGGTTACAGCATTTCCTACGACTTTTATCAGGCAGGTCTGTGCTCTTAAATAGATAGGTTGTGGGAGTAAAGACTAATTGTAATTGGAGTCCTTTTCAGGACTAGGTTACATCAGTTCCTATCAGTTTTTGCCAGGCAGGTCTGTGCCAGTGCTGTGCAAGTTTTTTTCACAGCATTTGGCTGAATCTAGCAAAGCTAATCCTTTTTGGCCTATTGCAGAGTGTGTTAGTCAGTGGAGTAGCCTATCTGTGTTGCAAGATATACCACCTGTGTATAGAATACCAATTTTTTTACTGCACCTAGTGAAGTAAAATCTTTTGGGCATAGCATCATTCTATTAGTCCATCTATACTGACCTCCATCAGGTTGCAAACTGAATCTAATTTTTTTCTGCATCTAGCTCTGAAAAAATATTTGGCCTTCTAGCAGTGTGTGGGACTTGTTCTATTAGTCCACCTATATTGACCTCCATCAGGTTGCAAACTGAATATATTTTTTTCTGCATCTACCTCTGAAAAAATATTGGGCTTCTAGCTGTGTGTGGGACTTGTTGTATTAGTCCATCTATACTGACCTCCATCAGGTTGCAAACTGAATATATTTTTTTCTGCATCTACCTCTGAAAAAATATTGGGCTTCTAGCTGTGTGTGGGTCTTGTTCTATTAATCCATCTATACAGACCTCCATCAGGTTTCAAACTGAATATAATTTTTTTCTGCATCTAGCTCTGAAAAAATATTTGGCCTTCTAGTAGTGTGTGGGACTTTCTCTGTTAGTCCATCTATACTGACCTCCATCAGGTTGCAAACTGAATATATTTTTTTCTGCATCTACCTCTGAAAAAATATTGGGCTTCTAGCTGTGTGTGGGTCTTGTTCTATTAATCTATCTATACTGACCTCCATCAGGTTGCAAACTGAATATAATTTTTTTCTGCATCTAGCTCTGAAAAAATATTTGGCCTTCTAGTAGTGTGTCGGACTTTCTCTATTAGTCCATCTATACTGACCTCCATCAGGTTGCAAATTAAAAATAATTTTTATCTGCATCTACAGTACCTCTGAAAAAATATTTGGGCTTCTAGCTGTGTGTGGGACTTGTTGTATTAGTCCATCTATACTGACCTCCATCAGGTTGCAAACTGAATATATTTTTTTCTGCATCTACCTCTGAAAAAATATTGGGCTTCTAGCTGTGTGTGGGACTTGTTGTATTAGTCCATCTATACTGACCTCCATCAGGTTGCAAACTGAATATATTTTTTTCTGCATCTACCTCTGAAAAAATATTGGGCTTCTAGCTGTGTGTGGGTCTTGTTCTATTAATCCATCTATACAGACCTCCATCAGGTTGCAAACTGAATATAATTTTTTTCTGCATCTAGCTCTGAAAAAATATTTGGCCTTCTAGCAGTGTGTGGGACTTGTTCTATTAGTCCACCAATACTGACCTCCATCAGGTTGCAAATTCAAAATAATTTTTTGTATGCATCTAGCTCTGAAAAAATATTTGGCCTTCTAGCAGTGTGTGGGACTTTCTCTGTTAGTCCATTTATACTGACCTCCATCAGGTTGCAAACTGAATCTAATTTTTTTCTGCATCTAGCTCTGAAAAAATATTTGGCCTTCTAGCAGTGTGTCGGACTTTCTCTATTAGTCCATCTATACTGACCTCCATCAGGTTGCAAATTAAAAATAATTTTTATCTGCATCTACAGTACCTCTGAAAAAATATTTGGGCTTCTAGCTGTGTGTGGGACTTGTTGTATTAGTCCATCTATACTGACCTCCATCAGGTTGCAAACTGAATATATTTTTTTCTTCATCTACCTCTGAAAAAATATTGGGCTTCTAGCTGTGTGTGGGTCTTGTTCTATTAATCCATCTATACAGACCTCCATCAGGTTGCAAACTGAATATAATTTTTTTCTGCATCTACCTCTGAAAAAATATTGGGCTTCTAGCTGTGTGTGGGACTTGTTGTATTAGTCCATCTATACTGACCTCCATCAGGTTGCAAACTGAATATATTTTTTTCTGCATCTACCTCTGAAAAAATATTGGGCTTCTAGCTGTGTGTGGGACTTGTTCTATTAATCCATCTATACAGACCTCCATCAGGTTGCAAACTGAATATATTTTTTTCTGCATCTACCTCTGAAAAAATATTGGGCTTCTAGCTGTGTGTGGGACTTGTTGTATTAGTCCATCTATACTGACCTCCATCAGGTTGCAAACTGAATATATTTTTTTCTGCATCTACCTCTGAAAAAATATTGGGCTTCTAGCTGTGTGTGGGACTTGTTGTATTAGTCCATCTATACTGACCTCCATCAGGTTGCAAATTGAATATAATTTTTTTCTGCATCTAACCCAGCCAATAGTTTTGGCCTAATACCACAGTTTGGCCACTCAGCTCTGCTCGGTTACCATCCATTGTTTTTTTGTGCAAACAACTCCAGAGTTGTGAATTAGTTAACCACCAAAATGAGTGGAAAAAGGCCTGCTGCTGGTGGAAAGGGGAATAGGCGTGTTGGGAAGTGGAAAAAAGGTTGTGTCCGTGGGGTAGGTGTTAAAGCAACAGTAAAATCTGCAGAAGAAAGACCATCTTCCAGCCACACTAAAATGTCTACTTCTTTTAGCGGACAATGTGATAAGATCCCTTTCTTACGGCCACGCCAATCGCTACAAATTCCAGATGAGGCACAAAAACAGCAGGTGCTTCAACGGATATCAAGTGCTCCTTTAAGTGGGCTCTCCTCCACATCAACTTCAACATCACAAATACTCCAGTCCTCAAAGGTGTCACCCAAATCGCACTTGCTTCCTCACAGCTCCCAAATCTCCAGCTGCCCATCTGAGTATGAGGTAGAACAGATGGTTGAGTCTGCAGAGCTGTTTACTCATACTATAGCCTAGGAATCAGAGGTCGACTCCAGCGCTTCTGTGAATCCAGACGAGGAAATGATCTGCACTGATGCCCAGAATCTTTATGAGTCGGATCCAGGACCAGACGCAGAAGGTTCTGACCATAATGTACACCCTCATTCCCAAACTGTAACTCCTGTTGGTGGAGACAATGAGGAATACGATGATAAGACTCAAATACCTGATTGGAGCGACAACTTTAGTTTTTTGTCAGGGCAGGAACAGGTTGGCTCTGAGGACGACGGGTGTGATAACACACAGGGTGATGATGATGAGGTTGGAGATCCCACTTACTGTCAACCCACAGTCAGCCAAGAGATGAGGTCAGCAGAGGAGGTGGAGGAAGATGCTAGTGACGACAAGGTCAGGTTGCGCCTTCCTGGACAGAGACGTAGTACTGGAAGCACGTCAACAACTGCATCCTCAAACACAACTCTGCCTCTCACCACAAGTCGTGGTGGCTCTTCAGGTCGCATGGGTGCTAAGCCTTGCATAGCCTGGGCATTTTTTCAGATCGATAAAGATGACCCAACTCATGTTATCTGTAACATTTGTCAGCAAAAGCTAAGTAGAGGCCAAAAAATACATAGTTTGAGTACTTCATGCATGAACCGGCACATGGACATGAAGCATAAGTTGCAGTGGGAAGCTCAGTGTGCTACAATGCGGCCTAGCCGGCCGGGCCAACCACCGTCTGCCATATCTTGTGCATCCACGGCCTCTTCATCCTCTGTGACTGGGGGGACAGCAGTCACACCTGTTTTGGGGCGCAGACCTGCCACCTCTTTACCCGCAACAGCCAGCGTGATTGGCAGGTCATCATTTTCTTTGGAGGTGGTAACACCAGCTGGTGTTGAGCGCTGTCCGACATCGATAGCACCACCTTTGGATCAAGGCAACCTAACATGTCCGCCTGCATCTTCCTCACAGACTGGCAATTTGCCGGGGACACCCTTATCAACCCCGTCTAAGCACAATAGCCAGCCCTCGGTCCCTCAGATGTGGACAAGTAAAAGACCATTTCCTCCTAGCCATGAGAAAGCTAAGAGGTTGAATTTCACCATCTGCAAGCTCTTGGCTACAGAAATGCTGCCTTTCCGCCTGGTGAACACAGAGGATTTTCGAGACCTTATGTCCGTCGCAGTGCCCCAGTACCAGATGCCCAGTCGGCACTACTTCTCAAAGAAAGGTGTGCCTGCGCTCCACCAGCATGTCGCACACAACATCACCGCTTCTTTGAGAAATTCTGTGTGTGACAGGGTGCATTTCACCACAGACACTTGGACGAGTAGGCATGGACAGGGGCGTTACATGTCGCTGACTGGGCACTGGGTAACTATGGTGACAGCAGGACAAGGGGCTGCTGTCCAAGTCTTGCCGTCCCCACGAGTTGTGCGTCAATCCTCTTTATGTCAAAGTTCCTCCACTGCTTCTGCCTCCTCAACCTCCTCTCGGTCTTCCACCTGCACCCAAAGCCTGTCTGGTCATGCCACAAGCTTTCTAACTGCACAGAAGGGATCCTGCACACCTCCTTACTATGCTGGCAGTAGGGCTCAATGTCATCAGGCGGTTTTTACTTTGAAATGTCTGGGAAATGAGAGTCACACAGCTGAGGAGTTGTGGTCAGCTCTGGAGAACCAATTTCATGAATGGCTGTCTCCACTGGACCTGAAACCAGGGAAGGCCGTGTGCGACAATGCTGCAAACCTGGGTGCGGCCCTTCGCCGGGGCAATGTCACACACGTGCCTTGTATGGCTCACGTGTTGAACCTGGTTGTCCAGCAATTTTTAGCCCACTATCCCAGACTAGATGGCCTTCTGCAGAGGGCACGGTCGCTGTGTGCTCACTTCCGCCATTCGCATCCCGCAGCTCAGCGACATACATCTCTACAGAAGTCGTTGGGCCTGCCACTTCACCGGCTAAAATGCGATGTGCCCACCCGGTGGAATTCAACTCTGCACATGTTGCAGCGACTGTGGCAGCACCGACAAGCCCTGGTGCAATACATTCTGACGTATAGCCTATATTAAAAACCTTACTGTATATCAAAGTTGAAGCAATGCATATAAAAGGGTAGACAAATAGGACCGGGTCCCAACTCCAGACCACCCAGGCCCGTGGTAAGCTACATATATACCAGTCAGCTCAACAAAGGGGATGCCACACCCCTAAATTGCACAGAATGCAAACAAGACAAAAAACCAGGCAATGTGAACTGAGGTCTAAGATGGTAGACATGCAAGAAATAGGAGCATGTTCACACTAGCAAAAAAGAAACAAAACCTACAAAAGACAAAAGACAAAAATATATCTCATACCCTACCATCATTATATATAAATGTAAAGCAAAGTTGCATAATAAATATAGGGTACTTAGTGATGTGCCTACCTGGTGGAATTCAACTCTGCACATTTTGCAGCGACTGTGGCAGCACCGACAAGCCCTGGTGAAATATGTTGTGATGTATAGCCTGGGCCAAAGAGATCCAGAGGTGGGGCAAATCACACTGGAGGAGTGGTCTCAGATCAGGGACCTATGCACCCTTCTGCACAGTTTTGAAATGGCGACGAAGATGTTTAGTGCTGATGATGCCATTATCAGCATGACTATTCCGCTGATTTACATGCTGGAGCACATGTTAAACAGAATTCGGAGTCAGGTGGTGGCACAAGAGGAGGTGGAGGAAGTAGAGGAGGAGGAGTTGTATGCGGAAGGGCTAACATCTGCAAGGTCCAGACGGTCGGCAGCACCAAGGCGGCAGGCATGTGAGGGTGGGGGAGATGGTTTTACCAGGGCGCATGGTAGCAGCCAAACTAGTGAGGAAGGTGCAGGAGCCCAGGAAGAAGTGGAGGACGAACTGATGGAAGACTCATCAGATGAGGGAGACCTTGATCACATTTCTGTTGTGCGAGGTTGGGGGGAGAGGACAGAGGAAGGAAGCATGATTGTTACCTCGCCACCAACACAACAGGGACTTGGTGCTCCTGGATGCGCAACACACATGAGTGCCTTCTTGCTGCACTACCTGCAACATGACCCTCGAATTGTGAGAATTAGAAATAATCCTGACTACTGGGTTGCCACACTGTTAGATCCCCGGTACAAAAGTAAATTTGCCAAAATTATTCCTGCCATAGAAAGGGATGCACGCATGCAGGAGTATCAGCAGAGACTGTTGCAGAATCTTACATGTGCTTTTCCACAAAACACCAGTGGTGCACGTAGTGAATCTCACAGTTCCAACTTGCCAACCGTGGGACCGTCAAGTGTTCAGCACTCAAACCGTAACAGAACCACAGTATCTGCTGGTAACATCAATTTTGCGGAATCATCTCACCACTTTTTTAGCCCATCCTTTGCAAGGCCACAGGAGACAAGAAGTCTGACACATAGTCAACGCCTAGAGACGATGGTACAGGAGTATCTCCAAGTAAACATTGAAGCCACGACTGTGTCACTGGACCCTTGCTCTTTTTGGGCTTCCAATCTGGATAAATGGCCGGAGCTAGCCACTTACGCCTTGGAGATCTTGTCATGCCCCGCAGCCAGCGTTCTGTCTGAACGTGTGTTCAGCGCTGCTGGTGGTGTGCTGACAGATAAGCGCACGCGGCTCTCCACTGATAATGTAGACAGACTCACGTTCATAAAGATGAACAAATCATGGATCCGAAACGACTTTTCTACCCCTGTGTCATCCTGGGGAGAGTAAAAGCTTGATGATTGGTTAAAATCACCCTACCAACCGTTTTAAGCTTTCAAATTACTAATCATGTTTATCTGTATCTTGACTGGAAAATAATTTGGGCTTTGTAGCAGTGTGCAGCACTGATCCTATTAGGCCATCTATAATAAGCTCCACCAGATTTAAAATTAAAAATAATTTTTAGCTGCATCTAGCCCGAAAAATAATTTTGGGGCTCCGAGATGCGCAAGACACATAAGTGCCTTCTTGCTGCACTACCTGCAGCATGACCCTCATATTGTCAGAATTCGAAGTAATCATGACTACTGGGTTGCCACACTCTTAGATCCCCCAAACTTTTCGATCAACCTTTTCATTTTAATAAAGACCAAAAAAATGGTCATTTTTGAAATTATAAGCATTAGCAGGTTGTTAGAAACTGAAATCAAACAGTTTTCAACTCAAAACTTTATTCTAGGTGATGTTACATTTTCACATAGGACCCCTTGTTCGAAAGGAGCTTCTGAACTCTCTCGTCCATTGAATTTGTCAGGTTTTGGATGGTTTCTGCTTCAATTGTTTTGCATGAGGACAGAATACCCTCCCAGAGCTGTTGCTTAGATGTGAACAGCCTCCCGCCATCATAGACACTCCTTTTAATGATGCTCCAAAGGTTCTGAATGGGGTAGAGGTCAGGGGAGCATGGGGGTCACACCATAAGTTTGTCCCCTTTTATGCCCATATCAGCCAGAGATGCAGATGTTTTATGTGCAGCATGAGATGGTGCATTATCATGCAGAAAAATGATCTTGCTGTGAAATACACGGTTCTTCTTCTTGAACCATGGCAGGAGGTGCTGTTTGAGAAAATCCACATACATTATGGAGTTCATCTTTAGCACCTTCAGGGATCCTAAAGGGGCCGACAATCTCTCTCCCCATGATTCCAGCCCAAAACATTACTCCACCTCCTCCTTGTTGGCGCTGTAGCCGTGTTTGCGTGGGGTGTCCATCAACCAGCCATCCTCCACTCCATCCATCTGGACCATCGAGCGCTGCACGGCACTCATCCGTGAACAAAACAGTTTTGAAATCAGTCTTCATGTAATGTTTGGCCCACTGGAGCCGTTTCTGCTTGTGTGAAGTGGATAGAGGAGGTCGACAGGATGGCATATGCACAGCTGCAAACCTCTGAAGGACCCTGCATCTTGTTGTTCGGGGGACGTTGGAGGCACAAGCAGCTTCAAAAACTTGTCTGCTGCTATGACAAGGCTTTTTTGCCGCTGCTCTTTCAACCTGACGTAATTGCCTGTAGGAAAGAGTCCTCAATTTGCCCTTATCAGCACGCACACGTGTGTACTGTGAATCAGCTACATACTTCTTGATTGCCAAGACACTTCATCCTGATCATCGCACAATGTTGATTGTAGTCATGCCTTGACCTAAACACTCCACAATTTGTTGCTTCTCAGCAGCCGACACATCCTTTTTCTTTCCCATTTTGGCAGAAAATGTAGGCTGCTTAATAATGTGAGAGAGCCTTCTTAAGTAGTCTTGCCTTTCATTGGACACACCTGCCAAACTAATTAGCACAGGTGTCTGCAATTGCTTACAGTGATATAAAGAGCCCTGACACACATCACCATCAATGAGTTTAACTGACAAACAAACAAATTCTTCCCTTATCACTCCTAAACACTTTTTGCATAATAATTTGGAACGCAGTGTACATGTGCTTTTCCACAAAACACCAGCGGTTCACGTAGTGAATCTTACAGTTCTAACTTGCCAACCGTGGTCTGTATGGAATTGTTCAATAAAGGGCCCAAAATTAAGATAACATAGATGGGAGAGGTCTCTATGAATAGGAATTCCTAAGTATTTGATACCCTGTGAGGGCCAGGCAAAGGGAAAGTTGGACTGGATGGAATCCTATATGGATTTGGGGAGGGAGACATCGAGGGCCTCAGACTTCGCTGCATTGATTTTAAAATTTTACCATGTAACAAAGTGATCTATTTCAGCCATAACAGCAGGGATGGATATATGTGATTCAGTGATATATACTAGGACATCATCAGCAAATAGAGAGCACTTGTACTCGGTGCCTCCCACCTCAATCCACCTAATATTGGGGTTATGGCGAATTGATGAGAGCAGGTGCTCCGTCACTAGGATGTATAAGAGAGGGGACAGAGGACATCCCTGCCTTGTCCCATTGGTGATTGTGAAAGGTGATGAAAATGTTCTGACGCACCCCCTGGGCCTTGGGACACCCGGAGCCGGACCCTTTTTGGTGGATGCTGGTGGTTGTAGTCTTCGTGGCGGCGACCCGGTTCCGTGGCTCAGGGCGGTCAAACCAGTGGCGGAACTATTTATGTGGTTTTGATGTTTAAATGTCCGACTACGCCACCCGTGGATTGCGGTCAGAGTGAACCGCCGCTACAGGGCAGACCGCTGAGGCTGGTGTTGTGGGTGCATCAGAGCGTAGCATAACTCCCCACGGGAGGAGTATAGCCTCAGGGCAGTGTATGCGGAGGATGGGGGTGATGGTGCAGGGCAGCAGCAGTAACGACACGGAGTCAGTGATGCAGTCCAGGGCCTTTACTCACAGTTCTTATTATCCAGACCACGTCTGCAGGTAACGGCTGCCCACGTCGTACTGTGCTCACCAGGTGAGGGGCTCAGACAACTCCCAGATAACTTTGGAGCACTTCACAGGACCCCCTTTGTGTGTCCTTTGTCTGGCCTTTCTTACCAACACTTCTGTCCGGCTGCCTCGGGTCTCCTCTTGGTAAACTTGGCGCCAGATTCCCTGACCCTATGTGGTGCCTTCCTAGCGGGTGTAGCGAGGGGCTGCGCCACATAAAATGTCAGAGCCTCCGGTTTCTAGCTGAGGGTCGTTTCTTGCCTCCACTAGTTCGGGGACCGGTCTCCCCCTTTGGCCTGACCCCTCCACGCAGGTGGATTCGGGCGTGCGGTGGCGACTCGCCCGTCCGCACCCCTGGGATCCCTTCATTCCTCGTTCCTGGAGCCTTCTCCGCTCCTCTTCCTTCCTTCTCCCTCTTCCAGGCCTGGGCCTCTGTTACTAGGCCCGCCTCCGGAGCAGAGCTCATGCAGGGCCCCTGCTCCCTGCCACTTCTGCTCAGACTTCTCTGCACTGAACTAAGATGGTGCCCACCTTTTATACTCCCTTCTCAATGCACCCAGGAACTGCTTCCTCCCTGCTCCTGCACTACAGGGTTCCCCTTCCTCAGTGTTCCCTCCCCCCACTCCAGCCAGGGACAGGGACTGTCGTGCCCATCTCAGGGGCATATTGGTCGCCCTGCCCCACGGCAATGTGGTGTAATGCATGCAGGTGTCGGGTCCTGATCCACACTCCATCCTTACCTGAGAGTGAGATATCACACATCTGGGTGAGGTGCAATACGTCTGTAGCAACCGAGACCTCAGGGTGCTACAGTTCCATTTATCTTCAGCCTAGGTGACGTATTGCGATACAGGGCCGTGATTTTGGCTATAAAAGGGTCCCCTAGACCCCTACCCCAAGCTTTTTAAGAGAATCATATATGGCGTGCCAGGAGACTCTGTGGAATGCTTTCTCAGCATCCAACGAGAGTATCTAATTACAAATTTTTAACTGCATCTAGCCCAGGAAATACTTTGTGCCTAGTAGCAGTGTCTGCTAGTCAGCGGATTATCCCGGCTGTTAAGCAAGCTACACCACCTGTAGTTTAGACACTTAATTTTTTCAAAGGAAATGCTTCGGGACCATGGGATACTTAGTGAAGAGCATCAGGAGGCACCCCAAGGCATAGGGGCTGGGACTGGCAGTAGGATGCCTTGCGGTGGACAGCCGAGCTCGATCCTTATAAAAGCTTTTTAACTGCAGCAGCTTTAGTGGACGCTACTGGAGCTGGAATTACCGCGGCTGCTGGCATGAGACTTGCCCTCCAATAGATCCTTGTAAATGGATTTAAAGTGTATTCATTCAAATTAGAGAGACAATTTAAATTAAAAAGCTTAGAGCTGCCTCCACCACAGGGGGGCTCGCTCGACCCACCAGCGGACAGGCACCAGTATTGGGAGAGGGGGGCTGGCCGTCAGGGTTCACCACGGCTCTGGCACAAACCCGGCGACACGGAGGTGGCACGGGCAGGAGCGGACTGGCCGTGTCGGCTTCTCACTTTTTGGATTTTAGAAGGGCATGACATGCCTATATCTGTGTCTCCCCCTCCTTTTACTCCTCCACCTCTTTTATTTTCGCATGACTATATGTACTTGTCACTTTTCCATGTGTTAGTTATGTCTTCTGAGCAGTTTGTAAGCTTTTGGACACCTTTGAAGGTGTTTTCTATGTGTTTCTATGTGTTTTTGTTTGCCTGCCATTGGTTTTAACGGTGTTCGAAGGTGTTCGACGAACAGTTCGACGAACAGTTCGGCGAACACACGGGTGTTCGACGAACCGAACCGAACTCGAACACTACGGGGGTGGCTCAACACTAGTGAACAGTTGCTTACTAAGAGGAGCTACCTCCATATACAATGAAAAAACAAAGTAGCACTCTGTAATGCTGAGTATGTGAATATGAAGTATGAAATATGAATAGCATTACTGCTGTAAAAAATGGAAATAAATGAAAAATATTTGAAAAATTTTAGCGCATGTAAATATGAAGTATGAAATATGAATAGCATTACTGCTGTAGAATATAGAAATAAATGAGAAATCTTAGCGCATAAATTGGCCAATTCAAGTGTACCTGACAGTCGCGATAAGGCGTTTCTCAATATCAGGACCTACCAATGTGAAAACCTCTCTAACGGACATCCGTCTGCTTATGTGTGGGAAAGTAAGCTCCTCTTAGTAAGCACCTGTTCACACCTATTTCTTATAGTGGAAGTGCCGTCATTTTCTTTGTTACTAGATTTAGGCTTTGACTGAGCACTCCACCCCCTTGCTGCAGGTGGTTTTAATTGCATCAGGATCTTACTTTCCCACACATAAGCAGACGGATGTCCCTTAGAGAGGTATTCACATTGGTAGGTCCTGACAACGAGAAACTCCTTATCGCGGCTGTCAGGTACACATGAATTGGCCAATTTATGCGCTAAGATTTCTAATTTACTTCTATATTCTACAGCAGTAATGCTATTCATATTTCTTGCTTCATATTTACCTGCGCTAAAATTTTTCAAATATTTTTCATTTATTTCTATTTTCTACAGCAGTAATGCTATTCATATTTCATACTTCATATTCACATATTCAGCGTTACCGAGTGCTACTTTGTTTTTTCATTAAAAGTACAACCAGTCCCGCAAAAAATAAGCCCTCACATGGCCATATTGCCCAAAAAGTATAAACGCTATGGCTCTAAGAACAAGGGCAGCAAAAAACGAAAATGCAAAAACGGAAAATCCCAAGGTTGTAAAGGGGTTAAATTGCATGCTAATGAGTTACAAATGCAGTGGACTGGGCACTGCGCTTACTGCTCTGATTCCTCATTCCTACCTCCCTACTTTCTGGCTGACAGAGGGATGCAGGAAGCATACAAGCATACAATTTAAACTCTAAATTCTCTAAAACAGTGAAGCAAATTTATACAGGAAAGTTTATGACTTTATTAGCATTAACTCAACATGGGATATAAAATCCTGATGACTGGTTCTTTTTAAGCTTTTAATTGTTTTTTTTCAAGTGTTGGTGGTTGAACTGGAGAAGGGTCTTGGAACTAGACTAAAGTAGTGTCCTCTTCATGATGCAATTAAGAACAAGCAAGATCTTGCTTAAAAAAGTGTTAATATTAAAGACCTTTTCACCTCCTTTGAGCAACAATAGCAACAACAACTGGGTATATTGATGCTAAAGCACTTTTAAGTTTTGGTGGGAGTACTGGATTATATTGTTTCTGCCTTTCTAGAGTACTAGGGGGCAATTCACAATGCAAGGCATTGATGAAAATGTGTTTCGAGCCTAAATTATTTGTCTCCTAAAAGATCTAATAGACATATTAAAGGGTTATTAACAAAATAGAGCAAATATACCTTATCTGTGGGGATAAGATGGTGATCTCTGAGAGTCTGACTGCTGGGAGCCACAGCAATCCCAATATCTGAGTTTTATAATTCCAAGAATAGGGCTATGCAGCTCTCCTGAACTAAAGCCGTCGTCTCACATAGCGAGATCGCTGGCGAGATCGCTGCTGTGTCACGCTTTTGGTGACGCAACAGGACCTCACCAGCGAAGTCGCTATGTATGACACTTTGCAGCGATCAGGCCCCTGCTGTGAGGTTGCTGATCGCTGCAAAGTGTACTGGACCATTTTTTGGTCGTTGCCCTCCCGCTGGTCAGCACACATCGCTGTGTGTGACCAGCGGGAGCAGCGATCAGGCTGGTAACCATGATAAACATCGGGTTACTAAGGGCACACGCGCACCTAGTAACCCGCTGTTTATCATGGTTACGAGCCTGCTAAAGTGAGCGGTAACCTCCCGCTCACTGTAGCAGAGTGGTAACCATGATAAACAACGGGTTACTAGGGGCGTGTGTGCCCCTAGTAACCCGATGTTTATCATGGTTACCAGCCTGCTCCTGCTTCAGCAGGCTGGTAACCGGAGCAGGACATCGTGGAAAGATTCTTTCCACGATGTCGCTGCTCCCCTGATCGTTGGTGAGCCTGCCTGTTTGACAGCTCACTAGGGACCACATAGCGACGCAGCAACGATCCCTGACAGGTCGTATCGTTGTCGGGATCGTTGCAGCGTCGCTAAGTGTGACGGGGCCTTTAGCAAAGGTGACCTTGGGTGGTCTGCACTCTCTTTGTTTTCTATGGGACTGCTGATGTCCAGTGATCAGCAAGTTATCCACTATACAAAGGATGGAGAATAACTTGTTTTTTCTTTGGGAATAACCCTATAAGATCGCTTTTAATTTTTTTTTATGAAATATATACACTGCTCAAAAAAATAAAGGGAACACTTAAACAACAGAATATAACTCCAAGTAAATCAAACTTCTGTGAAATCAAACTGTCCACTTAGGAAGCAACACTGATTGACAATCAATTTCACATACTGTTGTGCAAATGGAATAGACAATAGATGAAAATTATTGGCAATTATCAAGACACACTCAATAAAGGAGTGGTTCTGCAGGTTGGGACCACAGACCACATCTCAGTACCAATGCTTTCTGGCTGATGTTTTAGTCACTTTTTAATGTTGGTTGCGTTTTCACATTCATGGTAGCATGAGATGGACTCTACAACCCACAGAAGTTGCTCAGGTAGTGCAGCTCAGCCAGGATGGCACATCAATGCGAGCTGTGGCAAGAAGGTTTGCTTTGTCTGTCAACGTAGTGTCCAGAGGCTGGAGGCGCTACCAGGAGACAGGCCAGTACACCAGGAGATGTGGAGGGGCCATAGTAGGGCAACAACCCAGCAGCAGGACCGCTAAATCCACCTTTGTGCAAGGAGGAATAGCAGGAGCACTGCCTGAGCCCTGCAAAATGACCTCCAGCAAGCCACAAATGTGCATGTGTCTGCACAAACGGTTAGAAACCGACTCCATGAGGGTGGTATGAGGGCCCGACATCCACAGATGGGGGTTGTGCTCACAGCCCAACACTGTGCAGGACGCTTTGCATTTGCCACAGAACACCAGGATTGGCAAAGTCGCCACTGGCTCCCTATGCTTTTCACAGATGAAAGCAGGTTCACACTGAGCCCACGTGACAGAGTCTGGAGACGCCATGGAGAGTGATCTGCTGCCTGCAACATCCTTCAGCATGACCGTTTTGGCAGTGGGTCAGTAAAGGTGTGGGGTGGCATTTCTATGAAAGGTTGCACAGCCCTTCATGTGCTCGCCAGAGGTAGCCTGACTGCCATTAGGTACTGAGATAAGATCCTCAGACCCCTTGTGAGACCATATGCTGGTGCGGTTGGCCCTGGGTTCCTCCTATTGCAGGACAATGCCAGACCTCATGTGGATGGAGTGTGTCAGCAGTTCCTGCAAGATGAAGGCATTGAAGCTATGGACTTGCCCGCCCGTTCCCCAGACCTGAATCCAATTGAGCACATCTGGGACATCATGTCTCACTCCATCCACCAATGTCACGTTGCACCACAGACTGTCCAGAAGTTGGCGGATGCTTTAGTCCAAGTCTGGGACGAGATCCCACAGGAGACCATCCACAACCTCATCAGAAGCATGCCCAGGCATTGTAGAGAGGTCATACAGGCACGTGGAGGCCACACACAATACTGAGCATCATATTGACTTGTTTTAAGGACATTACATCAAAGTTGGTTCAGCCTGTAGTATGTTTTTCCTCTTTAATTTTGCTGGTGCCTCCAAATTCAGGCCTCCATTGGTTAATAAATTTGATTTCCATTAATGATTTTTGTGTGATTTTGTTGTCAGCACATTCAACTTTGTACAGAACAAAGTATTCAATGAGAATATTTAATTCATTCAGATCTAGGATGTGTTGAGTGTTCTCTTTATTATTTTGAGCAGTGTATATGTATGTGTTGTTAAGACACACTACATTCACATTGTTAAATCTTTGTATCTGTTTCTCTTACAGTTGCACTCAAATTCGGACAAAGGTGATGGTTCTGTGAAATATATATTAACTGGGGAAGGAGCTGGGACAATATTTGTCATCGATGACACAACAGGGGACATTCATGCAACAAAAAGTCTAGACCGTGAACAGAAGTCACATTATGTTCTACATGCACAAGCTATCGACAGAAGAACCAACAAGCCTCTTGAACCAGAATCTGAATTTATTATTAAAGTTCAAGATATTAATGACAATGCCCCTGAATTTCCTGATGGACCCTATGTTGTCACAGTTCCGGAAATGTCTGACATTGGTAAGAAACATATTATTTAATTGTATAAATAGTCTACAGTCAACCAAATGTATTTGTACAGTATGATTGTTAATTAAACATGACATTTTTGGTCAGTTTGGAGCTGCCATACATTTTATTTGATAGTTTGAAATGTATACCCATATTATAATATGTGCCCCACTTCACCGTACATACATAATATTAACTATGTAAGCTGAATATGTTGATGTTATAGAATAAATTAATGTCAAAAGAATTGGATGAAAAAATTTCAATTTGTACAATTATTAGGATCTCACTTAAACCAATATACAAGTATAAGTGTACTTAGTGCATATTACTGTACATTGTTGTCAGACTTTGATCCAGTTATCAATCTGATGTGTATTACCAGAATTTTCCCTGAAATCATAAAATGTAACATGCAAAAGATAATTTAATTTGTTGTAGTGCATTTCTACACAAAATAGCCTACTGTCGGAAATTCCTTCCATTAATAATTTTAGTGGGTGAATCCAATGCAATATTAATAGAGATACACACATTGAACAACTTTTGACTATTTTCCAGAATATTTCCCACACAGTATAGCAATGGGTTTGGCTTTTAATGCAGATCTATTAGTATAATGTATCCTTTTCACTTGAACAGTTCTTGTTTTCTCATAATAAATACTCAGATCAACCATAACATTGAAATCAAACCTAAAATTAAGAATCTTCCTCTTGTGTGGGTGATAAAGCAGCTACTTTAGATGCTGTAAGTTGTGGTTTTCAAGGATTGATTGCTTACTCTATAGATTCTTGATCATATTGGGATGTGTACAATATGGATGCCAAGTCAACGCTCTAATTTCCTTGAGCTGAATTCTTGTGTAAGTTTTATCCGGCCATGAAAGAGTCACCAGCGATTCTTTCTTCATCCACGTTTAGTAGCTACTAATAGAGATGAGCAAATTGATTTCATGTGAATCAAATGTGTGCTATTTTTTTTTGAATACCCGAAAAACTGAAAATGTGAACAATTTGTGATTTAATTTGCCTAAAATTGTTATTAACCAGAGAAAGATCAGTCTCTAGTGCAACTGGGTGGGTTTCCCTGCAAGGCCTTGAAGCTACTATATCATGTGGTATAGAACAGCAAATCATAGCCTGTATAAAGCAGAAGTAGGAAATACAGCAGCCATTTTGTGGTGAATCTGGATAGTCAGATGACATAGAATATAAAAATATGAAGACAAAACCATAAAACAGTGAAGAAACCATACAGATAGTGTGTGACAGCACAGCAGTGAAGAAAGGTTTACATCCATTTACTCATAGCCATATACAGTATGTTTTGGTCACTTTGATGTTACTAAGGCTGCTATGAGGATAGATTACTTGAAAGGTGTTGGATAAAGTCTTAGGAAACCTTAGAGTGTTATAAACATCTATTCACGATATTTGGAGTAATTGCAATCTAATGTAAATTGATTAAAAACAAATAAAATTTTAGAGAAAACTTCTGTGAAACTTAAAAATCTGAGTTCCAAAATACCCCAGCTTTTATCAGGTAACATTGTAACAAGTTAGTCAATGTTATACAGATCAGCTGTCAGTGGATGTACTGCAATGACCGATGCAATTACTGATCAGTCTATGTATATGTAGTTATTTCAAGATTTCTCTGGTTACTTGGTATCAAGGAGAAAAATCCCTTTCAAAATGTTTCCCAGTATAAAACACAGCTCCATGTTTTAATAACACATGCACTCGAACAGAATAATAGTCAAATTATTATTTCAGGTTTGTATTTCATCCTCTTTATATTCTAGATAGATTATGTTCATTCTATGCCATTTGTTCTCAAAATTGTAGAACGCAGTATTTGAAATGCATAGTACGCTGCCATTACCAGTGATGAGAGCTAAAGCCATGCCAGACAGTATAAATTTAGCACTTTGATGAATAAAATTTGCATATTTATTTGACAGTAGAAATAATATAAAATAGACTTGATATTTCTTTATGTTCTGCTGGTGGTAGAATTAAACCATCAAAAATGTATACAAGGAAAATTCCAACCCTTTTATTATGCTACACGGGAGAGTCGGTATAATTAGTTGTGAGCTGCTTCAATTTAATCCTACTTTATAGAGATGTGTTACAGTATGAGAAACAACAACAGAGAAAACTATGTATAAGACCTCAAACACAATTATGTTCAAACATAATCAATCTATCCTGTTAGTTCCTATGGATAGATTGCAATAAATTTGTACAAGCAAAAAAGCATTTTTATGTTCAACTCTTTTTCTAGGAACTATGTACTTGCACCCCCTTTCTCCAATATGCACCCCAGTACTGTACCCTATACAAGAATCTTTCTGCCTTATATTTATGTTACTCCACTTTACATCTATAGTTACTATAACTGTCATAAATCTAAACCGATCTGTAGAGTATTTAGGGAACACTAATCACAGATATGTACAGTACTGGCACTTGTTGTGTATTAGAAGATAAAGTGAGGTTTTCAGATGCGAATGATAGCAGTGGAATTAAAATGGAAAGAATGATAGAATACATCTCAATGTATTGTATGTTTATGAAAAATCGCTCATTATTGAAATGCATCTTCCAATATTTATCTAAACTGTCAGCATTTTATAATGAGTTTTCAATAAATTGATCGCTTAAAATGTATTGTCAGCAAAGCTACAATGTGGCTTGACAAAGAGTAAAGAAATCTAATGTGTGTGTATATATATATATATATATATATATATATATATACAGTACAGACCAAAAGTTTGGACACACCTTCTCATTTAAAGATTTTTCTGTACTTTCATGACTATGAAAATTGTACATTCACACTGAAGGCATCAAAACTATGAATTAACACATGTGGAATTATATACTTAACAAAAAAGTGTGAAACAACTGAAAATATGTCTTCTATTCTAGGTTCTTTAAAGTAGCCACCTTTTGCTTTGATGACTGCTTTGCACACTCTTAGCATTCTCTTGAGTAAGGATTTTTGCTTACTCACATTCATTTTTTGTCAAACTGCGCTGTTTTATTTCTTTGTGTCAGCAGTGGGTTCCTCCTGGGTCTCCTGCCATAGCGTTTCATTTCATTCAAATTCAAATTTCGATGGGTACTTCGCGCTGACAATGATGCACCCTGAATCTTCAGCTTGAATTTCTTTGGAACTTGATTGAGGCTTCCGGACTATTTGTCATCATTTCACCATCATCAATCTTTGCAATCTTAGCTACAGTGCCATGTGTTGTAAACTTCTTAATTATGTTGCACACCGTGGACAAAGGAACATCAAGATCTCTGAAGATGAACTTGTAACCTTCAGATTGTTTACATATTTTAATAGCTTTAGTTCTCAAGTCCTCAGACTGTTCTCTTCTACCCTTTCTATTCTCCATGCTTAGTATGGCAAACACAGACACACAATGCAAAGATTGAGTCAATGTCTTCCCTTTTTATCTGGTTTCAGGTGCTAGATTCCATAATTGCAATAATTTTCTGGGAGAAATATTTTATTTTCTGGAACAATTTCAACGGTACCAAAACTTTTGTCCATGACTGAATATATGCATATATATTCATATATGATTTATTGGAGAAATCAAAAGGATGCACAAGACATTTAAAGTGTGCATAATTATTCTTGAAGAGTCCTATACTCAGCAAGCCATTTCCCATTTTGCAAGATTATTTCAAGGGCTGTGAAGGTTTTATAATAAAACCACCTCACCTATCCTTTGGTGGCAGCTCTGTCTATATTGACCATGCCTCATGCGGTCAAATGAGTGCCTTATTTCATGTCACACCTCACGTGACCATGTGTGGCCTAATACAGGTGAGCAGCAGATCTAGGACAGGTGAGTATAATTTTTGTTCTTTTTTTAACCTCTTCCCGGATCTTTGTTTTAAAATCTGAAGAGACCACAGTGCATAAAAAAGTCTATTCTGGGAGATTCATTTAGGACAGACCGAATCGGACTTGCAAGGCCTAATTGAATTTAATCTGCCTGAAATTAATTTTGGGATATTCTCTCAACTCTACTTAATATAATTTATGCCATAGACAAAAGCTTCCAAGCTTGGGCATGGGCATGTTCAGGAGGCTCCACATTGCTCAGATAGAAGATGGTTGATGCTGCTTTTAAAATTCAATGACGATGGGAGGTAGGAGGAAAAGGGAGAAGCTAGATAAAGACAGAAATTCTGCTACAAGTAGAGAAAAACCATCTCACCCAGGCTCTAGGCGTAGAAGCACGGAATCCAAGGGACCACTTATTAGAAGAACAAAATAGAAAAATCCAGCTTCATAAAAATTCAAATTTTTTTCAAAAAGTAATTCCATGATAAAACATCAATCCATGTTATAATATAAACAGCAACACGTTTCGAACTCACACACTACGTTCTTAGTCAGAGCTACATATAAAATGACTGTGAATCATTTATATAGCCCAGCACCAATGAAAATAAAATAGACTGTCACATCACCAACAATACAATAAACAACACAAAAGAGTGATTAAAATGAAACAAAAACATCCTAAATGTTTACAAGAAAATACACAACAGCAAAAACCACATGAATAGAATCATGTTAATAATGAAGCATCGATTCGTTGTGTATGTTCAGTCCATTTGTATGGCATGTGTCCAAATTGTAGATCCAAAATCCCTCATGATACAGCAGGCGCTTCCTTGTGTCTCCGTCCTTAGGATTTGCAATCACCTTTTCTATGCCAAACACTTGCAAAGAAGATGTATCCCAACCATGCTGCTGAATGAAATGCTTGGATGAGTGGGAATTCATATGAATAGTGTCAAAGATGCCAGAGATCAGAGTTCAGAGGTGCATTTTTTAATTTTCGTATTGAGCAGCCTACATAATAATAATAATCTTTTTATTTATATAGCACCAACATATTCCGCAGCGCTTTACAATTCAGACAATTTTACATTGGGGCTCACAATCTACATTCCCTATCAGTAGGTCTTTGGAGTGTGGGAGGAAACTGGAGAACCTGGAGGAAACCCATGCAAACACGTGGAGAACAAACAAACTACTTGCAGATACTGTCCTTGGTGGGATTTGAACTTAGGACCCCAGGGCTGCAAGGCTGCAGTGCTAACCACTGCACCACCATGCTGCCTTACATACATTTTATTATACAAAGTGAATCTAATAATGTAAACTACGTGATCACTGTTACAATTAAAGTAATGTCCAATACTAAATTGTTGTAACCCATTTGCATTAGAAAAATTCTTAGTTATATGTGCATAGCGACATAAACCACATAGATTAAAGCCACATCTGTAAAATCCCTTACAGTTAAGCCAAGTATGGCATCGTTCAATAGGGTTAAGGGAGGCAGGCAATAGAATATTATCCAGAGTTCTGCATTTTTTGCTATCATTGAGCAACCTGAGCTGAGAATTTTGGAGAGAATGCTTTCCTCTTGCAGTAAAGGTAAATATTTCAACACAATATTTTTTATTTCATAAAACTGAGGACTAAATTGAAGAGAAAGGACTGGCTTATTATTTACGTAATTAACCAATGTATATGTGGATTTACAGTGCATTGTGAAAATATTTGGCCCCCTTGAACTTCTCTACCTTTTGCCACATTTCTGGCTTCAAAAATAAAGATATAAAATTCTAATTTTTTTGGGAAGAATCAACAAGTAGGACACAATCGTGAAGTGGAACAAAATTTATTGGATATTTTAAACTTTTTAACAAATTAAAAACTGTAAAGGAGGGCATGCAATATTATTCGGCCCCCTTGAGTTAATACTTTGTAGCACCACCTTTTCTGCGATTACACCTGCAAGTCACTTGGGGTATGTCTCTATCAGTTTTGCACATCGAGAGGCAGAAATTCTTGCCCATTCTTCCTTGCAAAACAGCTCGAGCTCAGAGAGGTTGGATGGAGGGCGTTTGTGAACAGCAGTTTTCAGCTCTTTCCACAGATTCTCGATTGGATTCAGGTCTGGACTTTGACTTGGCCATTCTAACACCTGGATACGTTTATTTTTGAACCATTCCATTGGAGATTTTGCTTTTTGTTTGGGACCATTGTCTTGTTGGAAGATAAATCTCCGTCTCAGTCCCAGGTCTTTTGCAGACTCCAACAGGTTTTCTTCCAGAATGGTCCTGTATTTGGCTCCGTCCATCTTCCCATCAATTTTAACCATCTTCCCTGTCCCTGCTGAAGAAAAGCAGGCCCGAACCATGATGCTGCCACTACCATGTTTGACAGTGGGGATGGTGTTTTGAGGGTGATGAGCTGTGTTGCTCATTGACTTGCATGGCCGAGTGTGATCCGAATATTGAATCAATGGATCAAACTCAGGCATGTTATGATTTTTTCCCCTGAACGGCTCTGACTGAGGAAAAATTCGGACATGTTCATAGTCTCATACAATAACATTGGCTTGGGTGCGATCCAATGTTTTGTTTGATTCCACTCGGACTGAAAAAACGGTCACGTGCACGAGGCCTTACAGTTCTTCATAGAAATTTTCGAGGACCAACTAAAATCTCCTATCTTTGTAATGGGAAATTCTGTCTTCACTGATGACACATTTTACCCATAATTTGAGACTTTTGAGACTGAATTCATGAGTTCAGAAAGAGAAATTTTCGAATAAGATATATGACAAAATCTCTGGTTTTCAGGTGTACTATTGATTTATTGAAACAAAAAACAAAATAACGGGCACTCTTTAGAAGAAGGGCTTAAAGGAACTTTGGAAAAGCAAAACGTTAATTTTGAATGAAGATTATTTAGAAAGTTGATAAACTTTAGATTCCAGAAGCGAATAAATTGTAAAAACAATTCTGTGAAAAGGTGTTCATAACCTCTAAAGACATGTATGCATTGAAATAAAGAACACAATTGAATTCTTTGCAATAACATAAATGGAATTCTGAACTTGTAGCCCTCTGAAATATTCCCTTACATCACCTCAAGTGAATAAACGGCAAATGACAAAGAGAAACAATTGCAAGTCATACGATGTAAATAGACATAAATTGTGATGTGCAATTTGCTACAAGTCACAATGTAGACTCAGCTTTGAACTGTACATAATATGCAATTCTCACACTCTGTATAATGAAACTATTCTACACTGAACTGCCTTAAAAGTGAACGTAAATGTCTAGTGCCATTGCTTTATTCTACTGACAGATGCTGGGTGGTTCAAGCTTGCTTCCTTCTCAAGAACTACTGGACCAATTAAATGTTGGAGCTGACCAACCAACCAAAAGAGAAAGTTTGACGTACTGATTTATTTTCCGACCACAGTCCCTAAAGCGTTTTATTAATTTAATACCAGGTGCCAGGATCCAGTCAATTAGTAGTAGTAGATGTGAACTACATATCCAGCATCAATGTAAAGCTTACAGATAATACTATATCAATCCTAAACAACAATTGATACCACCATGGCTTTTACCCAGGAGTTCCATAATAAGACACAGTTAATCTTGACAGACCTTCGGTTTGCAATCCCTTCTCTATAGGAAACATGGACTTTTTTTATACCATTTTTGCTGGTTGCTTAGTAACCAGTCCTGGTAATCTACTTCACAGGATTAGTTCCAGTACCTGAATAATTGTTTTCTTTTGCTGACAGCTGCTGGAGCCAGCACTGACTGCAGCATTTGTAGTGGAACTAGAATAATCAACTATGCTACATACCAGCTCCATTAAGTGAGAGTCCTGGGAATAAATCTTATTGGAAATGTACCTGGTTGTTTAGGCAGGAATATATACTTGTTTATTAAGGATCAGAAATTACACAACACTTTTGTGAATAATCTTGCACACCCCACTGAACACAACAAAATATAGTGGTTTTTGAAACAAATAACTTATACTTCTGGGATTACATTTTTCAACTAAAAAAAATCGACAGTTTTCTTTATAGCACCAACCAAAAATTGCTCCAATTTTAATTAATTATTGCAATCAAACCCTATCTGGAGCATCTTATATTTAATATTGCAATTTACAATTATTTAGTAGAATTTTCTGAATTATCAATGTTTTCCCACCAGAACCCTATATAGATCTATATACTAAGAGGTCGATCCAGTGTCACTTAAATCTGCATCTGAAGGTGAGCAGCACCCATTATGATGTCCTATAATGTTGAGCCACCCCCGTAGTGTTCGAGTTCGGTTCGTCGAACACCCGTATGTTCGCCGAACTGTTCGTCGAACACCTTCGAACACCGTTAAAACCAATGGCAGGCAAACAAAAACACATAGAAACACATAGAAAACACCTTCAAAGGTGTCCAAAACCTGACAAGCTGCTTCGAAGACACAACTAACACATGGAAAAGTGACAAGTACATACAGTCATGCGAAAAGAAAAGAGGTGGAGGAGTAAAAGGAGGGGGAGACACAGATAAAGGCATGTCATGCCCTTCTAAAACCAAAAACGTGCGAAGCCGACACGGCCAGTCCGTTCCTGCCCGTGTGACCTCCGTGTCGCCGGCTTTGTGCCAGAGCCGCGGTGGACCCTGACGGCCAGCCCCCCTCTCCCAATACTGGTGCATGTCCGCTGGTGGGTCGAGCGAGCCCCCCTGCGGTGGATGCAGGTCTAATCTTTTTAATTTAAATTGTCTCTCTAATTTGAATGAATACACTCTAAATCCTTTTACAAGGATCTAATGGAGGGCAAGTCTCATGCCAGCAGCCACGTAATTCCAGCTCCAGTACCATCCACTAAAGCTGCTGCAGTTAAAAAGCTTTTATAAGGATCGAGCTCGGCGGTCGACCGCAAGGGGTCCTAACGCCAGTCCCAGCCCCTATGCCTTGGGGTGCCTCCCCGATGCTCTTCACTGAGTGTCCCGGGGATCCGAAGCATTTCCTTTGAAAAAATTAAGTGTCCAAACTACAGGTGGTGTGGCTTGCTTAACAGCTGGGATAATCCGCTTACTAGCAGACACTGCTACTAGGCACAAAGTATTTCCTGGGCTAGATGCAGTTAAAAATTTGTAATTAGATACTCTCGTTGGATGCTGAGAAAGCATTCCATAGAGTCTCCTGGCACGCCATATATTATTCTCTTAAAAAGCTTGGGGTAGGGGTCTAGGGGACCCTTTAATAGGCAAAATCACGGCCCTGTATCGCAATACGTCACCTAGGCTGAAGATAAATGGAACATTTTCATCACCTTTCATAATCACCAATGGGACAAGGCAGGGATGTCCTCTGTCCCCTCTCTTATACATCCTAGTGATGGAGCACCTGCTCTCATCAATTCGCCATAACCCCAATATTAGGTGGATTGAGGTGGGAGGCACCGAGTACAAGTGCTCTGCATTTGCTGATGATGTCCTAGAATATGTCACTCAATCTGATATATCCATCCCTGCTGTTATGGCTGAAATAGATCACTTTGTTACATGGTCAAATTTTAAAATCAATGTAGCGAGCGAAGTCTGAGGCCCTTGATGTCTCCCTCCCCAAATCCATACAGGATTCCATCCAGTCCAACTTTCCCTTTGCCTTGCCCTCACAGGGTATCAAATACTTAGGAATTCGTATTCATAGAGACCTCTCCCGTCTATGTTATCTTAATTTTGGGCCCTTTATTGAACAACTCCATACACACCACGGTTGGCAAGTTAGAACTGTAAGATTCACTACGTGAACCACTGGTGTTTTGTGGAAAAGCACATGTACACTGTGTTCCAAATTATTATGCAAAAAGTGTTTAGGAGTGATAAGGTAAGAATTTTATTGTTTGTCAGTTAAACTCATTGATGGTGATGTGTGTCAGGGCTCTTTATATCACTGTAAGCAATTGCATACACCTGTGCTAATTAGTTTGGCATGTGTTTCCAATGAAAGGCAAGACTACTTAAGAAGGCTGTCCCACATTATTAAGCAGCCTACATTTTCTGCCAAAATGGGAAAGAAAAAGGATGTGTTGGCTGCTGAGAAGCAACAAATTGTGGAGTGTTTAGGTCAAGGCATGACTACAATCAACATTGCCAAGACACTTCATCCTGATCATCGCACAATCAAGAAGTATGTAGCTGATTCACATTATACACGTGTGCGTGCTGATAAGGGAAAATTGAGGACTCTTTCCTACAACAATTACGTCAGGTTAAAAGAGCAGTGGCAAAAAAGCCTTGTCATAGCAGCAGACAAGTTTTAGAAGCAGCTGGTGCCTCCAATGTCCCCCGAACAACAAGATGCAGAGTCCTTCAGAGGTTTGCAGCTGTGCGTTAGCCATCCTGCCTACCTCCTCTATCCACTGCACACAAGCAGAAACGGCTCCAGTGGGCCAAACAATACATGAAGACTGACTTCAAAACTGTTTTGTTCACCGATGAGTGCCATGCAACGCTCGATGGTCCAGATGGATGGAGTGGAGGATGGCTTGTTGATGGACACCCCACGCAAACACGGCTACAGCGCCAACAAGGAGGAGGTGGAGTAATGTTTTGGGCTGGAATCATGGGGAGAGAGATTGTCGGCCCCTTTAGGATCCCTGAAGGGGTAAAGATGAACTCCATAATGTATGTGGAGTTTCTCAAACAGCACTTCCAGCCATGGTTCAAGAAGAAGAACCGTGTATTCTGCATCAAGATCATTTTCATGCATGATAGTGCACCGTCTCATGCTGCACATAACACATCTGCATCTCTGGCTGATATGGGCATAAAAGGGGACAAACTTATGGTGTGAGCCCCATGCTCCCCTGACCTCAACCCCATTCAGAACCTCTGGAGCATCATCAAAAGGAGTGTCTATGATGGCGGGAGGCAGTTCACATCTAAGCAACTGCTCTGGGAGGGTATTCTGTCCTCATGCAAAACAATTGAAGCAGAAACCATCCAAAACCTGACAAATTCAAGGGACGAGACAGTTCAGAAGCTCCTTTCGGACAAGGGGTCCTATGTGCAAATGTAACATCACCTAGAATAAAGTTTTGAGTTGAAAACTGTTTGATTTCAGTTTCTAATAACCTGCTAATGCTTATAATTTCAAAAATTGCCATTTTTTTGTTTTTTATTAAAATGAAAAGGTTGATCGAAGAGTGTGGGGGATCTAAGAAGGTGGCAACCCAGTAGAAAGGATTATTCCGAATTCTGACAATCTGAGGGTCATGTTGCAGGTAGTGCAGCAAGAAGGCACTCATGTGTCTTGCACATCTAGGAGCCCCAAAATTATTTTCCGGTCTAGATGCAGCTAAAAATTATTATTAATTTGAAAGCTGGTGGAGCTTAGTATAGATGGCCTAATAGAATCAGTACTGCAAACTGCTACAAGGCCAAAATTATTTTACAGGCAAGATACAGATTAACATGTTTAGTAATTTGAAAGCTTAAAACAGTTGGTGAGGTGATTTTAACAAATCATCAAGCTTTTACTCTCCCCAGGATAACACAGGGGTAGAAAAGTTGTTTCTAATCCATGATTTGTTCATCTTTATGAATGTGAGTCTGTCTACATTATCAGTGGAGAGCCACGTGCGCTTATCTGTCAGCACACCACCAGCAGCGCTGAATACACGTTCAGACAGAACGCTGGCTGCGGGGCATAAGATCTCCAAGGCGTAAGTGGCGAGCTCCGGCCATTTATCCAGATTGGAAGCCCAAAAAGAGCAAGGGTCCAATGACACAGTCATGGCTTCAATGTTTACTTGGAGATACTCCTGTAACATCGTCTCTAGGCATTGACTATGTGTCAGACTTCTTGTCTCCTGTGGCCTTGCAAAGGATGGGCTAAAAAGTGGTGAAATGATTCTGCAAAATTGATGTTACCAGCAGATACTGTGTTTCTGTTACGTTTTGAGAGCTGAACGCTCGACAGTCCCACGGTTGGTAAGTTGGAACTGTGAGATTCATTACGTGCACCACTAGTTTTTTGGGGAAAAGCACATGTAAGATTCTGCAACAGTCTCCGCTGATACTCCTGCATGCGTGCATCTCTTTCTATGGCAGGAATAATTTCAGAAAATTTACTTTTATACCGGGGATCTAACAGTGTGGCAACCCAGTAGTCAGGATTATTTCTAATTCTCACAATTCGAGGGTCATGTTGCAGGTAGTGAAGCAAGAAGGCACTCATGTGTCTTGCGCATCCCGGAGCACCAAGTCCATGTTGTGTTGGTGGTGATGTAACAATCATGCTTCCTTCCTCTGCCCTCTCCCCCCAACCTCGCACAACAGAAATGTGATCAAGGTCTCCCTCATCTGATGAGTCTTCCATCAGTTCGTCCTCCACTTCTTCCTGGGCTCATGCATCTTCCTCACTAGTTTGGCTGCTACCATGCACCCTGGTAAAACCATCTCCCCCACCCTCACATGCCTGCCGCCTTGGTGCTGCCGACCGTCTGGACCTTGCAGATGTTAGCCCTTCCGCATACAACTCCTCCTCCTCTACTTCCTCCACCTCCTCTTGTGCCACTACCTGACTCCGAATTCTGTTTAACATGTGCTCCAGCATGTAAATCACCGAAATAGTCAGGCTGATAATGGCATCGTCAGCACTAAACATCTTCGTCGCCATTTCAAAACTGTGCAGAAGGGTGCATAGGTCCCTGATCTGAGACCACTCCTCCAGCGTGATTTGCCCCACCTCTGGATCTCTTTGGCCCAGGCTATACATCACAACATATTTCACCAGGGCTTGTCGGTGCTGCCACAGTCGCTGCAAAATGTGCAGAGTTGAATTCCACCAGGTAGGCACATCACTAAGTACCCTATATTTATTATGCAACTTTGCTTTACATTTATATATAATGATGGTAGGGTATGAGATATATTTTTGTCTTTTGTCTTTTGTAGGTTTTGTTTCTTTTTTGCTAGTGTGAACATGCTCCTATTTCTTGCATGTCTACCATCTTAGACCTCAGTTCACATTGCCTGGTTTTTTGTCTTGTTTGCATTCTGTGCAATTTAGGGGTGTGGCATCCCCTTTGTTGAGCTGACTGGTATATATGTAGCTTACCACGGGCCTGGGTGGTCTGGAGTTGGGACCCGGTCCTATTTGTCTACCCTTTTATATGCATTGCTTCAACTTTGATATACAGTAAGGTTTTTAATATAGGCAGTATAGGTACCGTCCCAATTTAGGGTCACCTTGCCGCTGGTGGGACGGCTTGTATACTTTTTTTGATCAAAAATAGTTCACTAAGTACCCTATATTTATTATGCAACTTTGCTTTACATTTATATATAATGATGGTAGGGTATGAGATATATTTTTGTCTTTTGTCTTTTGTAGGTTTTGTTTCTTTTTTGCTAGTGTGAACATGCTCCTATTTCTTGCATGTCTACCATCTTAGACCTCAGTTCACATTGCCTGTTTTTTTGTCTTGTTTGCATTCTGTGCAATTTAGGGGTGTGGCATCCCCTTTGTTGAGCTGACTGGTATATATGTAGCTTACCACGGGCCTGGGTGGTCTGGAGTTGGGACCCGGTCCTATTTGTCTACCCTTTTATATGCATTGCTTCAACTTTGATATACAGTAAGGTTTTTAATATAGGCAGTATAGGTACCGTCCCAATTTAGGGTCACCTTGCCGCTGGTGGGACGGCTTGTATACTTTTTTTGATCAAAAATAGTTCACTAAGTACCCTATATTTATTATGCAACTTTGCTTTACATTTATATATAATGATGGTAGGGTATGAGATATATTTTTGTCTTTTGTCTTTTGTAGGTTTTGTTTCTTTTTTGCTAGTGTGAACATGCTCCTATTTCTTGCATGTCTACCATCTTAGACCTCAGTTCACATTGCCTGGTTTTTTAGCTGGTAAAGTGGCAGGCCCAACAACTTCTGTAGAGATGTAAGTCGCTGAGCTGCGGGATGCGAACGGCGGAAGTGAGCACACAGCAACCATACCCTCTGCAGAAGGCCATCTAGTCCGGGATAGTGGGCTAAAAATTGCTGGACAATCAGGTTCAACACGTGAGCCATACAAGGCATGTGTGTGACATTGCCCCGGCGAAGGGCCGCACCCAGGTTTGCAGCATTGTCGCACACGGCCTTCCCTGGTTTCAGGTCCAGTGGAGGTAACCATTCATGAAACTGGTTCTCCAGAGCTGACCACAACTCCTCAGCTGTGTGACTAACATTTCCCAGACATTTCAAAGTAAAAACCGCCTGATGACATTGAGCCCTGCTGCCAGCATAGTAAGGAGGTGTGCAGGATCCCTTCTGCGCAGTTAGAAAGCTTGTGGCATGACCAGACAGGCTTTGGGTGCAGGTGGAGGACCGAGAGGAGGTTGAGGAGGCAGAAGCAGTGGAGGAACTTCGAGATAAAGAGGATTGACGCACAACTCGTGGGGACGGTAAGACTTGGACAGCAGCCCCTTGTCCTGCTGTCACCATAGTTACCCAGTGCTCAGTCAGCGACATGTAACGCCCCTGTCCATGCCTACTCGTCCAAGTGTCTGTGGTGAAATGCACCCTGTCACACACAGAGTTTCTCAAAGAAGCGGTGATGTTGTATGCGACATGCTGGTGGAGCGCAGTCACACCTTTCTTTGAGAAGTAGTGCCGACTGGGCATCTGGTACTGGGGCACTGCGACGGACATAAAGTCTCGAAAATCCTCTGTGTCCACCAGGTGGAAAGGAAGCATTTCTGTAGCCAAAAGCTTGCAGATGGTGAAATTCAACCTCTTAGCTTTCTCATGGCTAGTAGGAAATGGTCTTTTACTTGTCCACATCTGAGGGACCGAGGGCTGGCTGTTGTGCTTAGATGGGTTTGAGAAGGGTGTCCCTGGCAAACTGCCGGTCTGTGAGGAATATGCAGGCAGATATGTTAGGTTGCCTTGATCCAAAGGTGGTGCTATCGATGTCGGACAGCGCTGAACACCAGCTGGTGTTTCCACCTCCAAAGAAAATGATGACCTGCCAATAACGCTGGCTATTGCGGGTAAAGAGGTGGCAGGTCTGCGTCCCAAAACAGGTGTGACTGCTGTCCCCCCAGTCAAAGAGGATGAAGAGGCCACGGATGCACAAGATGTGGCAGACGGTGGTTGGCCCGGCCGGCTAGGCCGCATTGTAGCACAGTGAGCTTCCCACCGCAACTTATGCTTCATATCCATGTGCTGGTTCATGCATGAAGTACTCAAACTATGCATTTTTTGGCCTCTACTTAGCTTTTGCTGACAAATGTTAAAGATAACACGAGTTGGGTCATCTTTATCGATCTGAAAAAATGCCCAGGCTATGCAAGGCTTAGCACCCATGCGACCTGAAGAGCCACCACGACTTGTGGTCAGAGGCAGAGTTGTGTTTGAGGATGCAGTTGTTGACGTGCTTCCAGTACTATGTCTCTGTCGAGGAAGGCGCAACCTGACCTCGTCGTCACTAGCATCCTCCTCCACCTCCTCTGGTGACCTCATCTCTTGGCTTACTGTGGGTTGACAGTAAGTGGGATCTCCAACCTCGTCATCATCACCCTGTGTGTTATCACACCCGTCATCCTCAGAGCCAGCCTCTTCCTGCCCTGACAAAAAACTAAAGTTGTCGCTCCAATCAGGTATTTGAGTCTCATCATCATCTTCCTCATTGTCTCCACCAACAGGAGTTACAGTTTGGGAACGAGGGTCTACATTATGGTCAGAACTTTCTGCGTCTGGTCCTGGATCCGACTAATAAAGATTCTGGGTATCAGTGCAGATCATTTCCTCATCTGGATTCACAGAAGCTCTGGAGCCGACCTCTGATTCCCAGGTTATAGTATGAGTAAACAGCTCTGCAGACTCAACCATCTGTTCTACCCCATACTCAGATGGGCAGCTGGAGACTTGGGAGCTGTGAGGAAGCAAGTGCGATTTGGGTGACACCTCTAAGGACTGGAGTATTTGTGATGTTGAAGTTGAGGTGGAGGAGAGCCCACTTAAAGGAGCACTTGATATCCGTTGAAGCATCTGCTGTTTTTGTGCCTCATCTGGAATTTGTAGCGACTGGCGTGGCCGTAAGAAAGGGATCTTATCACATTGTCCGCAAAAAGAAGTAGACATCTTAGTTTGGCTGGAAGATGGTCTTTCTTCTGCAGGTGTTACTGTTGCTTTAACACCTACCCCACGGACACAACCTTTTTTTCCCTTCCCAACATGCCTATTCCCCATTCCACCAGCAGCAGGCCTTTTTCCACTCATTTTGGTGATTAACTAATTGACAACTCTGGAGTTGATTGCACAAAAAACAATGGATGGGAACCGAGCAGAGCTGAGTGGCCAAACTGTGGTATTAGCCAAAAAGTATTGGCTGGGTTAGATGCAGATAAAAATTATATTGAATTTGCATCCTGGTGGAGGTTAGTATAGAAGGACTAATAGAACAAATCCCCACACTGCTATAAGCCAAAATATTTTTTCAGAGCTAGATGCAGAAAAAAATTATTTTGAATTTGCAACTTGCTGGAGGTTAGTATAGATGGACTAATAGAACAAGTCCCACACACTGCTCAAGCCGAAATATTTTTTCAGAGCTAGATGCAGAAATAAATTATTTTCAATTTGCAACCTGCTGGAGGTTAGTATAGAAGGACTAATAGAACAAATCCCACACACTGCTATAAGCCGAAATATTTTTTCAGAGCTAGATGCAGAAAAAAATTATATTGAATTTGCAATCTGATGGAGGTTAGTATAGATGGACTAATAGAAAAAGTCCCACACACTGCTACAAGCCGAAATATTTTTTCAGAGCTAGATGCAGAAAAAAATTATATTGAATTTGCAACCTGATGGAGGTTAGTATAGATGGACTAATAGAACAAGTCCTACACACTGCTACAAGCCGAAATATTTTTTCAGAGCTAGATGCTGATAAAAATTATTTTGAATTTGCAACCTGCTGGAGGTTAGCATAGATGGACTAATAGAACAAGTCCCACTCACTGCTGCAAGCCAAAATATTTTTCAGAGCTAGATGCAGAAAAAAATTATTTTGAATTTGCAACTTGCTGGAGGTTAGTATAGATGGACTAATAGAACAAGTCCCACACACTGCTACAAGCCGAAATATTTTTTCAGAGCTAGATGCAGAAAAAAATTATATTGAATTTGCAACCTGATGGAGGTTAGTATAGATGGACTAATAGAACAAGTCCCACACACTGCTACAAGCCAAAATATTTTTTCAGAGCTAGATGCAGGTAAAAATTATTTTGAATTTGCAACCTGCTGGAGGTTAGTATAGATGGAATAATAGAACAAGTCCCACACACTGCTACAAGCCAAAATATTTTTTCAGAGCTAGATGCAGAAAAAAATTATATTGAATTTGCAACTTGATGGAGGTTAGTATAGATGGACTAATAGAACAAGTCCCACACACTGCTACAAGCTGAAATATTTTTTCAGAGCTAGATGCAGAAAAAAATCATATTGAATTTGCAGCCTGATGGAGGTTAGTATAGATGGACTAATAGAACAAGTCCCACACACTGCTACAAGCCGATATATTTTTTCAGAGGTAGATGCAGATAAAAATTATTTTGAATTTGCAACCTGCTGGAGGTTAGTATAGATGGACTAATATAACAAGTCCCACACACTGCTACAAGCAGAAATATTTTTTCAGAGTTAGATGCAGAAAAAAAATATTTTGAATTTGCAACCCGATGGAGGTTAGTATAGATGGACTAATAGAACAAGTCCCACACACTGCTGAAAGCCGAAGCCCAAATATTTTTTCAGAGCTATATGAAGATAAAAATTATTTTGAATTTGCAACCTGGTGGATGTTAGTATAAATGGACTAATAGAATGATGCTATGCCCAAAAGGTTTTACTTCACTAGGTGCAGTAAAAAAATTTGTATTCTATACACAGGTGGTGTAGCTTGCAACACAGATAGGCTTCTCCACTGACTAACACACACTGCAAGAGGAGAAAAAGGATTTGCTTTTGCTAGCCAAATGCTGTGAAAAAAACTTGCACAGCACTGGCACAGACCTGCCTGGCAAAAAGTGATAGGAACTGATGTAACCTAGCCCTGAAAAGGACTGCAATTACAATTAGTCTTTACTCCACCAAACCTATCTATTTAAGAGCACAGACCTGCCTGATAAAAGTCGTAGGAAATGATTTTACCTTGTCCTTAAAAGGACTGCAATCACAATTATTCCCTACTCCCAAGCTATCTGTAGATTTGTGCAAAAATTGTCTTGAAATTAACAAAGTATAGTGCACACAGCAACATTGGTGCCGTCTAACATGCAGCTGCAGCAGTGAGAAAATGGTGGCGATGGGGAAAATGGCTGGGTCTTATAGGGCAAGGACATGTGACATACATTGCCAATGACACATGCCCTTGCTTGTGTGAAAAAAAGCAGTTCGCTCCGTGTGTGCGCTGCTGATATGCTGACAGATTGCACCTCCCGACTGTAAATGCGGGAAAGAGAAAAAAAAATGGAGATCTTAATTATTTCTGCAGAGATACATCCCCTGCCCCTCCCCCCGCCTTGCTGTACACTCAAACTGCGTATTAACATTAATTTTCAGCATTACTGAGAAAAAATCCAGTTATGATTTTGGTGCACGAACAGTTATCGAACATAACCTCGAACAGCCAAATTTTTTTCAAATCGTTCGGGTTCGCCGAACGGCTCGAACACCGCCCAAAACAGCTCGAATTTGAGATTGGCGAACAGTTCGAGTCGAACACCGCTCATCTCTAATGTCTCTAATGTCCTACAGGTGCCTGTCATGCACAATATCTGCTGCCAACAGTCATGGCCAAAATTGTTGGCACACTTGAAATTGTTCGAGAAAATTAAGAATTTCTCCCAGAAAATTATTGCAATTACACGTGTTTTGTTATACACATATTTATTTCCCTTGTGTGAATTGGAACAACACTAAATACATAGAAAAAGGTCAAATTGGATATAATTTCACACAAAGCCCCAAAGATGGGCTGGACAAAATTGTTGACACATTTCCAAAATTGTGCGCAAACAACTTTGTTTCAAGAATGTGATGCTCGTTCAAACTCACCTGTGGCAAGTAACATCACTCTCTGTTTATTTTTTTATTTATATACTGGAATCTGGCAGTGCTGCTAGCTGACAAAACCAAATGTACTTGAGTATATGCTGAAATAAATATCATCAATTGATGAATCCAGTTAAGAATAAATGCATCACAAGATGGTTTTGATATGGAGTAGATGCTAAATCAGACATCTTAGGAAAAAATACAGTAGCAGCATGCTCAGAGCTAGACTGATATACTATTATTAACAACCCACGGATGAATGGTTGGACATTACAATTTTTGTCCATCCAGGAGATTTTAAACACTAACCTCCCTGAATCAACTACCAGTTTAAACAACATTTATTGCTAAAATACTAGCGGTATAGTGAAAAATGAAATTATTGGGTGTCAGAATGTTTTGTTGGATAATGTATAAAATTGTCTGTTGAAAGAAAGCCCACATACATACATTACTTCAGTGGTTATATGTAGTAATCACTTGCTCTCCAATTTATAAACATTTCTGAAAACCCTTGAAAAACTAAAACAGTTTTGTATGATTAATTAATTAGCATACTATACAAACTGTGATCTATAATCTCCCAACTTCCACTCTCGACTGTGAAAGCCAAATAACATGTTGACGATGTCACAGTGGACCTCCTGTGACATTTAATATTGGACCTCCTTTGGCATAGATTCTACTTGATGTTGCAATTGTTCTGCAAGAGTTTTGACCCATGTGGACTTGAATAAAGCACTACATGAGCATTTTTTTTCAGTACTGGAGTGGCGCATTAAATGTAAGTCCCCCGCCCCTGGTCAAATACTCACCCTTCAGCGTTTTCACCGTTTTTCAGCACCGCTGCAGTCCCGCAATGCAATTTTGTTAGAGCAGCTTCTAACTGGCCGGAAGTCAGAAGCTCCACTCACAAGCTCTCAATGCAAGTCTATGAGAGACAGAACGAGACTCTCATAGCTTGTATTGAAAAGTGACCTTTGTGCAGCTCCATGAAACATTGGAGCTGTTAGCAGGTCATTTTTTGCCGGAGACCGACTGGAGCGACGCTGGAAAACAATGAAGGAGGCAGGTGAGTATATGGCCAGGGGCATGGGAATTACATTTAAACCATTACTCCAGTGGTGCAATAAAAAATAACGCTGGAGTGGTGCTTTAACTCTAAATAGCTCATGCTACCTTGTCTCAGAGATTCTCTATATGATAAAGATCTGGGTATGGTATGTGAAGCTTAGTGAAGCGGTGAAAAACTTGCTGCCAGGTCCTGCAACTAATCCATATCTATGAAACTGTGACATGGTGAATTGTCCTGATCATCGTTCCCTGCTGTCATAGGATAAACAGCTGCCATTTAGGGACAAACTTGATTGAACACAATGTTTACTGTACATAAATATTAGAGGACCCAGGTTACTCCAAGAAAACTATTCCCACACCATTACTCCACCTCTACCTAGTTGAACTGCTAAAATCCCATAGGAATGGTTTATCATTTGATGTGGATTTTTCCAAAATCCAACCCTCTGCATCAGAATGGTGAAACAGATATCTGGCTTCTTTAGACAAAGCAATGTTTTTTGACTCAGTGATTCAATGTTTGTACTTCTCTTTGAACCATAGTCTTACCTTTCTTTTTCCATGGAACAGTATTGGTACTCAAATTGGTCATCTATTTTTATGAGGAATGATGAGTTGTACATTTGAACACAGTTGGAGCACCAGCATTGTATTTGGATACAACTTCCTTGACTGTGCTTGGCATTCTGCTCTGACATATGTTGTCGAGAAGTTAATAAAACAATATCACCCTTCACTGGATTTTTTCACCTTGGTCTCACCATTCTTGGTATACTCTCAACACAATTAGCTGAGGAAATCCCGCAAGGTAGGCAGTGTTGCTGATTTCCACTTTCAGCAGAATCTTTCAGAAATCAGATATTGTGAGAGAATGAACTGTTTTTCTTGGGATATACAAAGCCCATTAGCATCATCATCAGAACATGGATACAGGAGAGACACACAAACAAACCTGGAATGCTATACGATACAGTTGAGTGAAACTGCACACTTTTATAAACTCTAAAATTTCATACAGTGCTATCTTCTCTCCATCCTCTCTAACAGCAATTGTTGCTATTACTCCAATAAGAAAATGGCAGAACTGGACTCAGCACCAAACACCATGTCTAGTCTAGCACCAAACACCAGGTCTAGTTTTAGTCACTCATACAGCTTGATTTTCCCATTTTAAAACTGATCTATAAAAAGCTTGTTCTCTTATGTTGGAGTCACAAGTCTATTTCCAAACTGGGAAGCTTCAATCTTGAAAAGACAAGTGACTTTAGCAAATTGGCTAATACATTATTTCCAGTAAGTGGTTAAATTAAGAACATGCAAAGACAAATTTATAAATTCAATTTGTAGGAACTTGAGAATCCTGCCCTAGCAACAAATTCCTTTGGAATGAACCGGTACATTGATTGCAAGCAAGACCTTAACCAGAATCGCTCCCCAGGTTTTTGCTATGCCATCTGAAAGCAGCATAGTATATCAGCAGAGGCCCTGATTCCAGTCATGTGTCATTTATTGGACTGCTTGTTGTCATTTTTATAAAATCACTGTTTTCTCTACTATAGACCTAGCAGTTGTCTGAATGCTGAGCTGGGTATAACCCGCCCACACTAATGATTGGCAGATAACTGCCAATCAGTTGTTGGGGTGGGGTTATAGAGGGCTCATGAACATTTTTTCTACCTGCTAGTCCTCTAGTGATAATCTCCTGCTAATAAAACAGTGATTCTAACAAAACTACAGCAAGCAGCCCAGTGACTGATACGTCACTTGAATCAAGGTCACTTTCTCTACATTATGCTACTCTCAGATTAGGTGGACAAAACCTGGTGACAGATTCTATTTAACACTTAACATATCCAAACAGTAGCATGGGTCTAAATGTACACCAAGATAATGTGCATGGATATGTAGTTTTAATTCCAGAGAAAATGTGAATAGAAGAGGTTTACTTTTGTTATACTGAATGTTATTTTATATTCATGCCTTTTATGTTTGGTGTATGTAATATTATTAGGGTTTAAAGAAATCTTATTAGAAACCATTCAATATTGACAGTCATTTTATTGTGAAGCTCAAGAGAATGTCCAAGGTAAAACTGCATAAAAAAGCCAAAACACGAAAACTAAATTGCATAAGACATTTGTCACTTGTTTCTGATGTCTTTCATAGGGTCTACTTGGAGATGTCTATTTGCTGCTGGTTTTCTTTGCTGCCTTGTCAATTTCACTGAGTGTTGTATGAGAGGCTTTTGTTTTGAGCATGTTCTGCAGTTTCTGATGAGATATAGGTGAAGGAGCATCTGAGAACAGCTTCACGAGAGCTGTATGCTGCCAGGGTTCAGCACACACAATGAAGTAGAAAAAATAGAATGTGTGAAGAATAATGGCATGAATAGTTGAATATGAATAAAGATTGTTGAATAAAGGTTGTACATGTTATGTTTCTTTGAGTTTTTGTCTTACAGATTCTAGTGCAAATGAACTATTTTTTTTCCTATAATCTTAACTCAGAAACTTATTTTTTATTACTAAATTTGATATTACTTTAAAGGGGTTCTAGAGTTAAACATTGATGAAATTTCCATGGGATTAAACATCAATGTTCTATGGTAGTGATCTGACCTTTAAATGTCCTGGCGTTCATCTTTAACAGAGGTCAGCCATATACAGTCCCCTTCAGATAAATTAGATCAGTCTGAGAACTTTCTGAAAGGATGAGCCCATGTGCATGTGTAATGACTGAGATGAGCTACTATAAGCACCATTGCCCTATTACTGTGCTGATGGGACGCCAACAATCAAACTATAATGTCTTATCCTAAAACTAGGCCATCAATGTCTAACCCCAAGGAAAACTCTTTACCTCCAGCTCATTGCTAATAGGACATTGGGAACTTCATGCTTCTTAAAGAATAAATGAATTAAAATGATCGGATGCTAAAACATATCACTGCATATTTCAATTTTAAATCAATTAGTTGAATTCTCTATTTTTCATAATTGGGTAGCATTACAGACATAGAAGCCAGTGGAAGGGATGTTACATAATAGTTTAGTGCTCCATGGTGCATTACAACAAACTTAACTCATGTTAAGATGATACACTTCTGTCTACAAATCTTGCTATGCTTTTAGTAACAACTTCTTACTGGAGTGGGATTGTGCCTTTTGGTGCATTATTTTTAAAAAGTCATAAATTATGCTACAACTGCCACAGCCTATTTTGAAATGCTCGAAATAAAATTGTAGTCAAAATGCACTAAAATGGTGCATGGCTTCTATGCATGTATCTAAAAGTAAAAATTACCCAAATGTGTTAATAACTGGTGCAAAACAAATGACAAATTCCACTCACAGATCCTGTTTATGCAAGGGCACCACTACTTGAGATATGCTAAACACCTAGCTAGAGACTAATAGCATTAGGGACACATGTAAGGTAGTGTTAAAAGTATTACCCAATTATTTATGAGTTATAGCTTGGAATTTATATTAAGAAGTACATCCCACCTATGATATCTCTCATATTTACATATTTTACATACTGTATATTACATATATTTTTTTAGCATGCAGTATTGACTAAAATGAATTGATATACCAAATGTTAAATTTCACTTAGAGTTACCATCCTTTTAATCTTTCTTTACTAAATCAATAATACAGTCTCAATAAGATAATTTGTAATATCAGCGAAATCTGTTTCTTTTTCTTAAAATAAATAAATCTATCGCTCTAGGATGGGTAGAATGATGCCAGGGAAAAAAAGTGTGGTGAAGAAAAAGGAGGGAGTGGATGTGTTTGAAATTAATGCACCAACATATGATGAAGATACTGTATCTATAGTGGATCCAATAATATTTTAACTACACAAATAGGAGAGTGTGGGCGCTGACAGGCAGGGAATATACCAAGGAATAAATACCTACAGTAGATAATAGCATAAAAATGACAATAAAAATACAGATTAAAATTTCAATGGTAAAAATCAATCGGTCCTTATAGTTATAAAAATAGTCCATAGTCAATCAAAACTGATGTTTAGTTGGCAAATGAAATAGAATATCCTGGGAAATCCGGTGGTTCTTAGTGAAATAGGTAGCACTCTGAATTCAAAGATCAAGTCATTCAAATTATGCAAGATAATGTTGCAGAGAGTGTATGGTAAGCAGGAAATCCTGCTGGTATTGCGCAATGAATGGAAATGATGCTTACTTGGATTTAGTGGTGCACCGGTAGGTGGGTAGATGCAGACGCTGCTTTGAGGCTTACCTCCTTTTTCCTGTTCCATGCCGGCTTCCTAATGGCGCTGGTGCAAATCGATGCTGGCCGTGGGGAGGTGTAGGTATGCGCGCTGGCAGGGAGACATCCACGTGCTTGTTTGGTGAATGCTTGCGTCACGGAAGGAGGAAATCAGCTTAGCAGTGCCAGGGGCGCTCCAGCCGGTAGTGTCGCTGGTTACTAATCTTGGCTACATGATGCGTGCTGGAAAGGGGAACTGTGAATTCCCCGAAATGCGTAGGTCTGCCTTTTGGCCTCTTGGACTTGCCATACATGTGACGTCACCAGCTCTCTGCTAGATTGGATAGGTTATGGGGAGGGAGGAGCTCTGCCTCTAGAATGTCCTTCCTCTTCCCCCATCCCCTCTACAAATAATATTATCTGTAGTAACCGCTATCTTTGATATCAGTAATGTACTAATCTGTATTTGCTGAGTACAGATTTTGCCTGTAAATTAAAAATTTTGAAAATGAAAGATCAGTACCAGTAAAGAAAAAAAGCAGATATCTCTGATAAGATATCTGACCAAGTTGCTTATTTTTATGTGTATTATTGATTTATGAAATAAAAATTAAAATGATTGTTACTCTTTAAATAAAAGGTACATTTCATGTCATTACCACAATACTCTTTCCATATTCCACCTTTTTCCCCCTGATATCTGGGTTATCAAAGGTACTGTATATTTAGTTGTATTTGGCTATATTTGGCTTAGGGACATTCCACAATATTAAATACAATGTATTTCTTGCAATGCTTGTAAATATTGCCATGAATTTTAAACTTTTTAAACTTTTTTCAAAATGTTTTTCACAAACATTTTGTGGAAACTTTTTTTGTTACATTTTGGATATGTTTTTCTTGTATTTTTCAAGTCCCATGAACTAGAATATTTAAGAAAATGCAAAAAAAAATGTTATAATTAGAGCATGTTCCATTTTGAAAAAAAATTAAAACACCTCACTTTGCAAAGGTTTATATTACAATATATCCTTTTAAGCAATATCTGGTCGCAGCATTTTGAGCCCCATAAAAGCAACATTGATTTAAAAAAAATGCTGTCTGTGAAATGAGCCTACTAAGGCCTTCTCCAGAAAAGCATATTACAGGGGCATTTATGCTCCTGTGTTTTTGATGCAAGTGTCTACATTACTGCCTTGTGAGTCCATAATGCGCCAATAAAATACTATTTGTGCATCTAAAAACCACTTATCTGAAAAAAGGCTGATAACCATTTTAACGCTGTAGTATTTTAGTGCTCTTTTCATCAATTTTTATAAGCCCATACCTGAAAGGGAACCACCACAGAGAAAATGGAAAATGGGTCTAATGCATGAAAGTTGTAAACATTTTCCTATTAGAGCTTTACTCTGTATTAGCTCCAATACTAGTTTTTAACTACAAATACTGATACAGAATAGTGACCAAAATACTGTCATGTATTACGTAAAAACAGAACAAATATGAATAAAAAATACCATTGCCTGAGTGAGTTCATATCTGCCGTATGTTACAGTTTCCATTAGAAGTAGAGATGTTCGACTAGAACTGTTCGCCAATCTCAAATTGGAGCTGTTTTAGGCAGTGTTCGAGCCGTTCGACGAAAGCGAACGATTTGCAAAAAATTCGGCTGTTCGAGGTTATGTTCGATAACTGTTCGTGCACCAAAAGCGTGTCCTGCATGCCTGGCGCTATTTAGAGCACCAATCATGCAGGGATTGTCTGCCACTCACTGTAATGCCACAGCCATGGCATGCATGGCTGCGCTCTGCAGTGTCTATGAAGGATGGCATGCTGGATGGCAGCGCTCAGCTGCGATCCAGCCTGTCATCTCAATGCCATACCAGCGTGGGAGAATTCTCCTGCTGAAGCGCTGAGCGCAGGAAAATTCTCCCACGCTGTCAGTGATGTGAATGAGATGAGCTGAGTTCATTGGACATGAACTCGGCTCATCTGGATGCCATCACAGCCAGACACTGCAGAGCGCAAGCATGCCTGCGCTTCTCAGTAACTGCAGCATGGCATGCTGGATGGCAGCTTTCGGCTGTGATTCAGCCTGTCATGTCAATGTAGCAGAGCTGGAGCCGTCCTGGGAACCACGGAAAGGTAAGGATGAGGTTGCTTTATTATTTTACTTTTATTGCAGAAGGCATTGGCTTCAGCTGGAACGGGCATGATGGTAAGTATTGTTTAATTTAGAACATTAAAAAATTGTGTGTCTATTACAATTAAAGGACTTTTTTCTGGGTGTTATTTTTTTTAAATACTTTACTAGAAATTCATGGCGGTCATGTCTAATATTGGTGTGACCCCATGAATTTCGGGTTTAGGGCCAGCTGATAATGCCAAGCTGGCCCTAACCCCTTTATTACCCAGTGAGCCACCGCACCAGGGCCCTGGATGAGTTGGGTACAGTGCCAGAAGATGGCACTTCTATGAACGCTCCATTTTCTGGGGTGGCTGCGGACTGCAATTTGCAGCGGGGGGGCCCCAGAAAGCTTGGGCCTCCCTGCGCTGCGGATTCCAGCCCCCAGCTGCCTAGTTGTACCTGGCTGGACACAAAATTAGGGCTTCCCTATATTGTTGTGTCCGGCCAGGTACAAATAGGCAGCTGGTGGTTGGGGGCAGCCCGTTCCTGCCTGCTGTACATGGCTGGACACAAAAATAGGCGAAGCCCACATATTTTTTTTTTAAATTATTTCATGAAATTCATGAAATAATTAAAAAAAAAGGGCTTCCCTATATTGTTGTGTCTGGCCAGGTACAAATAGGCAGCTGGTGGTTGGGGGCAGCCCGTTCCTGCCTGCTGTACCTGGCTGGACTCAAAAATAGGGAGAAGCCCCACGTATTTTCTTTTTAATTATTTCATGAAATTCATGAAATAATATTAAAAAAAAGGGTTACCTATATTGTTGTGTCCGGCCAGGTAAAAATAGGCATCTGGTGGTTGGGGGCAGCCCGTTCCTGGATGCTGTACCTGGCTGGCATACAAAAATATGGCGAAGCCCACGTCAAAATTTTTGGGAAAAATTAATTAATTTTTTATTGAATTTTTCACCAAAAATTTGACGTGGCCTTCGCCATATTTTTGTGTCCAGCCAGGTACAGAAGGCAGGAACGTGCTGCCCCCAACCCCCAGATGCCAATTTGTACCTGGCTGGAAACAAAAATACAGGGTAGCCCTTTTTTTAGTTATTTCATGAATTTCATGAAATAACAAAAATAAAATTGCCGTGGGGCTTCGCCCTATTTTTGTGTCCAGACAGGTACAGCAGGCAGGAACGGGCTGCCCCCAACCACCAGCTGCCTATTTGTACCTGGCCGGACACAACAATATAGGGAAGCCCTTTTTTTAAAAATTATATCATGAATTTCATGAAATAATTAAAAAAAAAATACGTGTTGCTTCGCCCTATTTTTGTGTCCAGCCAGGTACTTCTAGGCAGCTGGGGGCTAGAATGCGCAGCGCAGGGAGGCCCGAGCTTTCTGAGCCCCCCCCCGCTGAAAATTGCAGTCCGCAGCCACCCCAGAAAATGGCGTGTTCATAGAAGCGTCATCTTCTGGCGCTGTACCCAACTCATCCAGGGCCCTGGTGCGGTGGCTCCCTGGGTAATAAAGGGGTTAGGGCCAGCTTGGCATTATCAGCTGGCTCTAAACCCGAAATTCATGGGTTCATGCCAATATTAGACATGACCACCATGAATTTCTAGTAAAGTATTTAAAAAAACACAACACCCAGAATAAAGTCCTTTAATTGAAATAAACGCACAATTTTTTAATGTTCTAAATTAAACCATACTTACCATTAGTGTTGAGCCACCCCCGTAGTGTTCGAGTTCGGTTCGGTTCGTCGAACACCCGTGTGTTCGCCGAACTGTTCGTTGAACTGTTAGTCGAACACCTTCGAACACCGTTAAAACCAATGGCAGGCAAACAAAAACACATAGAATCACATAGAAAACACCTTCAAAAGGTGTCCAAAAGCTGACAAACTGCTCAGAAGACACAACTAACACATGGAAAAGTGACAAGTACATATAATCATGCAAAAAGAAAAGAGGTGGAGTAGTAAAAGGAGGGGGGGACACAGATATAGGCATGTCATGCCCTTCTAAAATCCAAAAAGTAAGAAGCCGACACGTTCAGTCTGCTCCTGCCCGTGCCAGCTCCGTGTCGCCGGGTTTGTGCCAGAGCCGCGGTGAACCCTGACGGCCAGCCCCCCTCTCCCAATACTGGTGCCTGTCCGCTGGTGGGTCGAGCGAGCCCCCCTGTGGTGGAGGCAGCTCTAAGCTTTTTAATTTAAGTTGTCTCTCTAATTTGAATGAATACACTTTAAATCCATTTACAAGGAGGGCAAGTCTCATGCCAGCAGCCGCGTAATTCCAGCTCCAGTAGCGTCCACTAAAGCTGCTGCAGTTAAAAAGCTTTTATAAGGATCGAACTCAGCTGTCCACCGCAAGGCATCCTACTGCCAGTCCCAGCCCCTATGCCTTGGGGTGCCTCCTGATGCTCTTCACTGAGTATCCCGTGGTCCCGAAGCATTTCCTTTGAAAAAATTAAGTGTCCAAACTACAGGTGGTGTAGCTTGCTTAACAGCCGGGATAATCCGCTGACTAGCAGACACTGCTACTAGGCACAAAGTATTTCCTGGGCTAGATGCAGTTAAAAATTTGTAATTAGATACTCTCGTTGGATGCTGAGAAAGCATTCCATAGAGTCTCCTGGCACGCCATATATGATTCTCTTAAAAAGCTTGGGGTAGGGGTCTAGGGGACCCTTTTATAGCCAAAATCACGGCCCTGTATCACAATACGTCACCTGGGCTGAAGATAAATGGAACTGTAGCACCCTGAGGGCTCGGTTGCTACAGAGGTATTGCACCTCACCCAGAGGTGTGATATCTCACTCTCAGGTAAGGATGGAGTGTGGATCAGGACCCCGACACCTGCATGCATTACACCACATTGTCGTGGGGCAGGGCGACCAATATGCCCCTGAGATGGGCACGACAGTCACTGACCCTGGCTGGAGTGGGGGGAGGGAACACTGAGGAAGGGGAACCCTGTAGTGCAGGAGCAGGGAGGAAGCAGTTCCTGGGTGCATTGATAAGGGAGTATAAAAGGTGGGCACCATATTAGTTCAGTGCAGAGAAGTCTGAGCAGAAGTGACAGGGAGCAGGGGCGCTGCATGAGCTCTGCTCCGGAGGCGGGCCTAGTAACACAGGCCCAGGCCTGGAAGAGGGGGAAGGAAGGAAGGGAGAAGGAAGGAAGAGGAATGGAGAAGGCTCCAGGAACGAGGAACGAAGGGATCCCAGGGTTGCGGACGGGCGAGTCGCCACCGCACGCCCGAATCCACCTGCGTAGAGGGGTCAGGCCAAAGGGGGAGGCCGGTCCCTGAAACTCGTGGAGGCGGGAAACGACCCTCAGCTAGAAACCGGAGGCTGTGACATTTTATGTGGCGCAGCCCCTCGCTACACCCGCTAGGAAGGCACCACATAGGGTCAGGGAAACTGGTGCCAAGTTTACCAAGAGGAGGCCCGAGGCAGCCGGACAGAAGCGTTGGTAAGAAAGGCCAGACAAAGGACACACAAAGGGGGTCCTGTGAAGTGCTCCAATGTTATCTGGGAGTTGTCTGAGCCCCTCACCTGGTGAGCACAGTACGACGTGGGCAGCCGTTACCTGCAGACGTGGTCTGGATAATAAGAACTGTGAGTAAAGGCCCTGGACTGCATCACTGACTCCGTGTCATTACTGCTGCTGCCCTGCACCATCACCCCCATCCTCCGCATACACTGCCCTGAGGCTATACTCCTCCCGTGGGGAGTTATGCTACGCTCTGCTGCACCCACAACACCAGCCTCAGCGGTCTGCCCTGCAGCGGCGGTTCACTCTGACCGCAATCCACGGGTGGCGTAGTCGGACATTTAAACATCAAAACCACATAAATAGTTCCGCCACTGGTTTGACCACCCTGAGCCACGGAACCGGGTCGCCGCCACGAAGTCTACAACCACCAGCATCCACCAAAAAGGGTCCGGCTCCGGGTGTCCCAAGGCCCAGGGTGCGCGTCAGAACATTTTCATCACCTTTCACAATCACCAATGGGACAAGGCAGGGATGTCCTCTGTCCCCTCTCTTATACATCCTAGTGACGGAGCACCTGCTCTCATCAATTCGCCATAACCCCAATATTAGGTGGATTGAGGTGGGAGGCACAGAGTACAAGTGCTCTCTATTTGCTGATGATGTCCTAGTATATCTCACTCAATCACATATATCCATCCATGCTGTTATGGCTGAAATAGATCACTTTGTTACATGGTCAAATTTTAAAATCAATGCAGCGAAGTCTGAGGCCCTCGATGTCTCCCTCCCCAAATCCATATAGGATTCCATCCAGTCCAACTTTCCCTTTGCCTGGCCCTCACAGGGTATCAAATAATTAGGAATTCCTATTCATAGAGACCTCTCCCATCTATGTTATCTTAATTTTGGGCCCTTTATTGAACAACTCCATACAGACCACGGTTGGCAAGTTAGAACTGTAAGATTCAATACGTGAACCACTGGTGTTTTGTGGAAAAGCACATGTACACTGTGTTCCAAATTATTATGCAAAAAGTGTTTAGGAGTGATAAGGGAAGAATTTGTTTGTTTGTCAGTTAAACTCATTGATGGTGATGTGTGTCAGGGCTCTTTATATCACTGTAAGCAATTGCAGACACCTGTGCTAATTAGTTTGGCAGGTGTGTCCAATGAAAGGCAAGACTACTTAAGAAGGCTGTCTCACATTATTAAGCAGCCTACATTTTCTGCCAAAATGGGAAAGAAAAAGGATGTGTCGGCTGCTGAGAAGCAACAAATTGTGGAGTGTTTAGGTCAAGGCATGACTACAATCAACATTGTGCGATGATCAGGATGAAGTGTCTTGGCAATCAAGAAGTATGTAGCTGATTCACAGTACACACGTGTGCGTGCTGATAAGGGCAAATTGAGGACTCTTTCCTACAGGTAATTATGTCAGGTTAAAAGAGCAGCGGCAAAAAAGCCTTGTCATAGCAGCAGACAAGTTTTTGAAGCTGCTGGTGCCTCCAACGTCCCCCGAACAACAAGATGCAGGGTCCTTCAAAGGTTTACAGCTGTGCTTACGCCATCCTGTCGACCTCCTCTATCCACTTCACACAAGCAGAAACGGCTCCAGTGGGCCAAACATTACATGAAGACTGATTTCAAAACTGTTTTGTTCACGGATGAGTGCCGTGCAGCGCTCGATGGTCCAGATGGATGGAGTGGAGGATGGCTGGTTGATGGACACCCCACGCAAACACGGCTACAGCGCCAACAAGGAGGAGGTGGAGTAATGTTTTGGGCTGGAATCATGGGGAGAGAGATTGTCGGCCCCTTTAGGATCCCTGAAGGCGCTAAAGATGAACTCCATAATGTATGTGGATTTTCTCAAACAGCACTTCCTGCCATGGTTCAAGAAGAAGAACCGTGTATTTCACAGCAAGATCATTTTTTTGCATGATAATGCACCATCTCATGCTGCACATAAAACATCTGCATCTCTGGCTGATATGGGCATAAAAGGGGACAAATTTATGGTGTGACCCCCATGCTCCCCTGACCTCTACCCCATTCAGAACCTTTGGAGCATCATCAAAAGGAGTGTCTATGATGGCGGGAGGCAGTTCACATCTAAGCAACAGCTCTGGGAGGGTATTCTGTCCTCATGCAAAACAATTGAAGCAGAAACCATCCAAAACCTGACAAATTCAATGGACGAGAGAGTTCAGAAGCTCCTTTCGAACAAGGGGTCCTATGTGAAAATGTAACATCACCTAGAATAAAGTTTTTAGTTGAAAACTGTTTGATTTCAGTTTCTAATAACCTGCTAATGCTTATAATTTCAAAAATGACCATTTTTTTGGTCTTTATTAAAATGAAAATGTTGATCGAAAAGTTTGGGGGATCTAAGAGTGTGGCAACCCAGTAGTCATGATTACTTTGAATTCTGACAATATGAGGGTCATGTTGCAGGTAGTGCAGCAAGAAGGCACTTATGTGTCTTGCGCATCTCGGAGCCCCAAAATTATTTTCCGGGCTAGATGCAGCTAAAAATTATTATTAATTTTAAATCTGGTGGAGCTTAGTATAGATGGCCTAATAGGATCAGTGCTGCACACTGCTACAAAGCCCAAATTATTTTCCAGTCAAGATACAGATAAACATGATTAGTAATTTTAAATCTGGTGGAGCTTATTATAGATGGCCTAATAGAATCAGTGCTGCACACTGCTACAAAGCCCAAATTATTTTCCAGCCAAGATACAGATAAACATGATTAGTAATTTGAAAGCTTAAAACGGTTGGTAGAGTGATTTTAACCAATCATCAAGCTTTTACTCTCCCCAGGATGACACAGGGGTAGAAAAGTTGTTTTGGATTCATGATTTGTTCATCTTTATGAACGTGAGTCTGTCTACATTATCAGTGGAGAGCCGCATGCGCTTATCTGTTAGCACACAGCAGCGCTGAACACACGTTCAGACAGAACGCTGGCTGCGGGGCATGACAAGATCTCCAAGGCGTAAGTGGCTAGCTCCGGCCATTTATCCAGATTGGAAACCCAAAAAGAGCAAGGGTCCAGTGACACAGTCATGGCTTCAATGTTTACTTGGAGATACTCCTGTACCATCGTCTCTAGGCGTTGACTATGTGTCAGAGTTCTTGTCTCCTGTGGCCTTGCAAAGGATGGGCTAAAAAAGTGGTGAAATGATTCCGCAAAATTGATGTTACCAGCAGATACTGTGGTTCTGTTACGGTTTGAGTGCTGAACACTTGACGGTCCCACGGTTGGCAAGTTGGAACTGTGAGATTCACTACGTGCACCACTGGTGTTTTGTGGAAAAGCACATGTAAGATTCTGCAAACAGTCTCTGCTGATACTCCTGCATGCGTGCATCCCTTTCTATGGCAGGAATAATTTCTGCAAATTTACTTTTGTACCGGGGATCTAACAGTGTGGCAACCCAGTAGTCAGGATTATTTCTAATTCTCACAATTCGAGGGTCATGTTGCAGGTAGTGCAGCAAGAAGGCACTCATGTGTGTTGCGCATCCAGGAGCACCAAGTCCCTGTTGTGTTGGTGGCGAGGTAACAATCATGCTTGCTTCCTCTGTCCTCTCCCCCCAAGCTCGCACAACAGAAATGTGATCAAGGTCTCCCTCATCTGATGAGTCTTCCATCAGTTCGTCCTCCACTTCTTCCTGGGCTCTTGCACCTTCCTCACTAGTTTGGCTGCTACCATGCGCCCTGGTAAAACCATCTCCCCCACCCTCACATGCCTGCCGCCTTGGTGCTGCCGACCGTCTGGACCTTGCAGATGTTAGCCCTTCCGCATACAACTCCTCCTCCTCTACTTCCTCCAACTCCTCTTGTGCCACCACCTGACTCCGAATTCTGTTTAACATGTGCTCCAGCATGTAAATCACCGGAATAGTCATGCTGATATTGGCATCATCAGCACTAAACATCTTCGTCGCCATTTCAAAACTGTGCAGAAGGGTGCATAGGTCCCTGATCTGAGACCACTCCTCCAGCGTGATTTGCCCCACCTCTGGATCTCGTTGGCCCAGGCTATACGTCAGAACGTATTGCACCAGGGCTTGTCGGTGCTGCCACAGTCGCTGCAACATGTGCAGAGTTGAATTCCACCGGGTAGTCACATCGCATTTTAGCCGGTGAAGTGGCAGGCCCAGCGACTTCTGTAGAGATGTAAGTTGCTGAGCTGTGGGATGCGAACGCCGGAAGTGAGCACACAGCGACCGTGCCCTCTGCAGAAGGCCATCTAGTCTGGGATAGTGGGCTAAAAATTGCTGGACAACCAGGTTCAACACGTGAGCCATACAAGGCACGTGTGTGACATTGCCCCGGCGAAGGGCCGCACCCAGGTTTGCAGCATTGTCGCACACGGCCTTCCCTGGTTTCAGGTCCAGTGGAGACAACCATTCATGAAATTGGTTCTCCAGAGCTGACCACAACTCCTCAGCTGTGTGACTCACATTTCCCAGACATTTCAAAGTAAAAACCGCCTGATGACGTTGAGCCCTACTGCCAGCATAGTAAGGAGGTGTGCAGGATCCCTTCTGCGCAGTAAGAAAGCTTGTGGCATGACCAGACAGGCTTTGGGTGCAGGTGGAAGACCGAGAGGAGGTTGAGGAGGCAGAAGCAGTGGAGGAACTTTGACATAAAGAGGATTGATGCACAACTCGTGGGGACGGCAAGACTTGGACAGCAGCCCCTTGTCCTGCTGTCACCATAGTTACCCAGTGCCCAGTCAGCGACATGTAACGCCCCTGTCCATGCCTACTCGTCCAAGTGTCTGTGGTGAAATGCACCCTGTCACACACAGAGTTTCTCAAAGAAGCGGTGATGTTGTGTGCGACATGCTGGTGGAGCGCAGGCACACCTTTCTTTGAAAAGTAGTGCCGACTGGGCATCTGGTACTGGGGCACTGCGACGGACATAAGGTCTCGAAAATCCTCTGTGTCCACCAGGCGGAAAGGCAGCATTTCTGTAGCCAAGAGCTTGCAGATGGTGAAATTCAAACTCTTAGCTTTCTCATGGCTAGGAGGAAATGGTCTTTTACTTGTCCACATCTGAGGGACCGAGGGCTGGCTATTGTGCTTAGACGGGGTTGATAAGGGTGTCCCCGGCAAACTGCCGGTCTGTGAGGAAGATGCAGGCGGACATGTTAGGTTGCCTTGATCCAAAGGTGGTGCTATCGATGTCGGACAGCGCTCAACACCAGCTGGTGTTACCACCTCCAAAGAAAATGATGACCTGCCAATCACGCTGGCTGTTGCAGGTAAAGAGGTGGCAGGTCTGCGCCCCAAAACAGGTGTGACTGCTGTCCCCCCAGTCACAGAGGATGAAGAGGCCGCGGATGCACAAGATATGGCAGACGGTGGTTGGCCCGGCCGGCTAGGCCGCATTGTAGCACACTGAGCTTCCCACTGCAACTTATGCTTCATGTCCATGTGACGGTTCATGCATGAAGTACTCAAACTATGTATTTTTTGGCCTCTACTTAGCTTTTGCTGACAAATGTTACAGATAACACGAGTTGGGTCATCTTTATCGATCTGAAAAACTGCCCAGGCTATGCAAGGCTTAGCACCCATGCGACCTGAAGAACCACCACGACTTGTGGTGAGAGGCAGAGTTGTGTTTGAGGATGCAGTTGTTGACGTGCTTCCAGTACTATGTCTCTGTCCAGGAAGGAGCAACCTGACCTCGTCGTCACTAGCATCTTCCTCCACCTCCTCTGCTGACCTCATCTCTTGGCTGACTGTGGGTTAACAGTAAGTGGGATCTCCAACCTCATCATCATCACCCTGTGCGTTATCACACCCGTCGTCCTCAGAGCCAACCTGTTCCTGCCCTGACAAAAAACTAAAGTTGTCGCTCCAATCAGGTATTTGAGTCTCATCATCGTCTTCCTCATTGTCTCCACCAACAGGAGTTACAGTTTGGGAATGAGGGTCTACATTATGGTCAGAACCTTCTGCGTCTGGTCCTGGATCCGACTCATAAAGATTCTGGGCATCAGTGCAGATCATTTCCTCATCTGGTTTCACAGAAGCGCTGGAGTCGACCTCTGATTCCCAGGCTATAGTATGAGTAAACAGCTCTGCAGACTCAACCATCTGTTCTACCTCATACTCAGACGGGCAGCTGGAGATTTGGGAGCTGTGAGGAAGCAAGTGCGATTGGGGTGACACCTTTGAGGACTGGAGTATTTGTGATGTTGAAGTTGATGTGGAGGAGAGCCCACTTAAAGGAGCACTTGATATCCGTTGAAGCACCTGCTGTTTTTGTGCCTCATCTGGAATTTGTAGCGATTGGTGTGGCCGTAAGAAAGGGATCTTATCACATTGTCCGCTAAAAGAAGTAGACATTTTAGTTTGGCTGGAAGATGGTCTTTCTTCTGCAGATGTTACTCTTGCTTTAACACCTACACCACGGACACAACCTTTTTTCCCCTTCCCAACACGCCTATTCCCCTTTCCACCAGCAGCAGGCCTTTTTCCACTCATTTTGGTGGTTAACTAATTCACAACTCTGGAGTTGTTTGCACAAAAAAACAATGGATGGGAACCGAGCAGAGCTGAGTGGCCAAACTGTGGTATTAGGCCAAAACTATTGGCTGGGTTAGATGCAGAAAAAAATTATATTCAATTTGCAACCTGATGGAGGTCAGTATAGATGGACTAATAGAACAAGTCCCACACACAGCTAGAAGCCCAAATATTTTTCAGAGGTAGATGCAGAAAAAAATTGTAGTCAGTTTGCAACCTGATGGAGGTCAGTATAGATGGACTAATAGAACAAGTCCTACACACAGCTAGAAGCCCAAATATTTTTTCAGAGGTAGATGCAGAAAAAAAATATATTCAGTTTGCAACCTGATGGAGGTCAGTATAGATGGACTAATAGAGAAAGTCCCACACACTGCTAGAAGGCCAAATATTTTTTCAGAGCTAGATGCAGATATAAATTATTTTTAATTTGCAACCTGATGGAGGTCAGTATAGATGGATTAATAGAACAAGTCCCACACACAGCTAGAAGCCCAAATATTTTTTCAGAGGTAGATGCAGAAAAAAATTATATTCAGTTTGCAATCTGATGGAGGTCTGTATAGATGGATTAATAGAACAAGTCCCACACACAGCTAGAAGCCCAATATTTTTTCAGAGGTAGATGCAGAAAAAAATATATTCAATTTGCAACCTGATGGAGGTCAGTATAGATGGACTAATAGAGAAAGTCCCACACACTGCTAGAAGGCCAAATATTTTTTCAGAGATAGATGCAGGCAAAAAATTATTTTTAATTTGCAACCTGATGGAGGTCAGTATAAATGGACTAATAGAGAAAGTCCCACACACTGCTAGAAGGCCAAATATTTTTTCAGAGCTAGATGCAGATATAAATTATTTTTAATTTGCAACCTGATGGAGGTCAGTATAGATGAACTAATAGAGAAAGTCCCACACACTGCTAGAAGGCCAAATATTTTTTCTAAGTTAGATGCAGAAAAAAATTATATTCAATCTGCAACCTGATGGAGGTCAGTATAGATGGACTAATAGAACAAGTCCCACACACAGCTAGAAGCCCAAATATTTTTTCAGTGGTAGATGCAGAAAAAAATTATATTCAGTTTGCAACCTGATGGAGGTCTGTATAGATGGATTAATAGAACAAGTCCCACACACAGCTAGAAGCCCAATATTTTTTCAGAGGTAGATGCAGAAAAAAATATATTCAGTTTGCAACCTGATGGAGGTCAGTATAGATGGACTAATAGAGAAAGTCCCACACACTGCTAGAAGGCCAAATATTTTTTCAGAGCTAGATGCAGATATTAATTATTTTTAATTTGCAACCTGATGGAGGTCAGTATAGATGGACTAATAGAGAAAGTCCCACACACTGCTAGAAGGCCAAATATTTTTTCAGAGCTAGATGCAGACAAAAAATTATTTTTAATTTGCAACCTGATGGAGGTCAGTATAGATGGACTAATAGAGAAAGTCCCACACACTGCTAGAAGGCCAAATATTTTTTCAGAGCTAGATGCAGATATAAATTATTTTTAATTTGCAACCTGATGGAGGTCAGTATAGATGGACTAATAGAGAAAGTCCCACACACTGCTAGAAGGCCAAATATTTTTTCAGAGCTAGATGCAGAAAAAAATTATATTCAGTTTGCAACCTGATGGAGGTCAGTATAGATGGACTAATAGAACAAGTCCCACACACAGCTAGAAGGCCAAATATTTTTTCAGAGGTAGATGCAGATAAAAATTATTTTTAATTTGCAGCCTGATGGAGGTCAGTACAGATGGACTAATAGAGAAAGTCCCACACACTGCTAGAAGGCCAAATATTTTTTCAGAGCTAGATGCAGACAAAAAATTATTTTGAATTTGCAACCTGATGGAGGTCAGTATAGATGGACTAATAGAGAAAGTCCCACACACTGCTAGAAGGCCAAATATTTTTTCAGAGCTAGATGCAGACAAAAAATTATTTTTAATTTGCAACCTAATGGAGGTCAGTATAGATGGACTAATAGAGAAAGTCCCACACACTGCTAGAAGGCCAAATATTTTTTCAGAGCTAGATGCAGAAAAAAATTATATTCAATTTTCAACCTGATTGGGGTCAGTATAGATGGACTAATATAATGATGCTATGCCCAAAAGATTTTACTTCACTAGGTGCAGTAAAAAAATTGGTATTCTATACACAGGTGGTATATCTTGCAACACAGATAGGCTACTCCACTGACTAACACACTCTGCAATAGGCCAAAAAGGATTAGCTTTGCTAGATTCAGTAAAAATCCGGTGAAAAAAACTTGCACAGCACTGGCACAGACCTGCCTGTCAAAAACTGATAGGAACTGATGTAACCTAGTCCTGAAAAGGACTGCAATTACAATTAGTCTTTACTCCCACAATCTATCTATTTAAGAGCACAGACCTGCCTGATAAAAGTCGTAGGAAATTCTGTAACCTAGTCCTTAAAAGGACTGCAGTCACAACTATTCCCTACTCCCAAGCTATCTGTAGATTTGTGCGAAAATTGGCTTGAAATTAACAAGGTATAGCGCACACAGCAACAGCGGTGCCGTCTAACACGCAGCTGCAGCAGTGAGAAAATGGTGGCGACGGGGAAAATGGCTTGGTCTTATAGGGCAAGGACATGTGACATACACTGCCAATGACACATGCCCTTGCTTGTGTGAAAAAAAGCACTTCGCTCCGTGTGTGCGCTGCTGATAGGCTGACAGATTGCACCTCCCCACTGTAAATGCGGGAGAGAGAAAAAAAAATGGAGATCTTCATTATTCCTGCAGAGATCCATCCCCTGCCCCTCCCCCCACCCCGCTGTACACTCAAACTGCGTATTAACATTAATTTTCATTACTTTTTTTTAATTTTCATTACTGAGAAAAAATCCAGTTATGATTTTGGTGCACGAACAGTTATCGAACATAATCTCGAACAGCCGAATTTTTCTCAAATCGTTCGTGTTCGCCGAACGGCTCAAACACCGCCCAAAACATCTCGAATTTGAGATTGGCGAACAGTTCGAGTCGAACAACGCTCATCTCTACTTACCATCACGCCCATTCCAGCTGAAGCCAATGTCTTCTGCAATAAAAGTAAAATAATAAGCCAACATCGTCCTTACCTTTCCATGGTTCCCAGGACGGCTCCAGCTCTGCTACATTCCCATGACAGGCTGGATCGCAGCCGTAAGCTGCCATCCAGCTTGCCATGCCGCAGACACTGAGAATCGCAGGCATGCTTGCGCTCTGCAGTGTTTGGCTGTAACGGCATCCAGATGAGCCGAGGTCATGTCCAATGAACTCAGCTCACCTCATGCACGTCACTGACAGCGTGGGAAACTTCTCCTGTGTTCCGAGCTTCTGCAGGAGAATTCTCCCACGTTGGGATGGCATTGAGATGACAGGCTGGATCGCAGATGAGCGCTGCCATCCAGCATTCCATCCTTCATAGACACAGCAGAGCACAGGCATGCTTGCGCTCTGCAGTGTCTCTGAAGGATGACAAGCTGGATGGCAGCATTCAGCAGCGATCCAACCTGTCATCTCAATGCCATCCCAACGTGGGAGAATTCTCCTGCTCAAGCGCTGAGCGCGGGAGAATTCTCCCATGCTGTCAGTGACATGCATGAGGTGAGCTGAGTTCATTGGACATGAACTCGGCTCATCTGGATGCCGTCACAGAGAGACACTGCAGATTGCAAGCATGCCTGCGCTTCTCAGTGTCTGCGGCATGTCAAGCTGGATGGCAGCTTTCGGCTGCGATCCAGCCTGTCATGTGAATGTAGCAGAGCTGGAGCCATCCTGGGAACCATGGAAAGGTAAGGATGATGTTGTTTTATTATTTTACTTTTATTGCAGAAGACATTGGCTTCAGCTGGAATGGGCGTGATGGTATGTATGGTTTAATTTAGAACAATAAAGAATTGTGTGTTTATTTCAATTAAAGGACTTTATTCTGGGTATTTGTGCTTTTTTTAACTTTGACTATGGGGTTAGTAATGGGGGTGTCTTATAGACGCCTCTCCATTACTAACCTGGGCTTGATGTCAGCTGGCATTATAAGCTGACATCAACCCCAGCCCTATTACCCCACTGCCCCCGCTACAGGGCAGTGGGAAGAGCAAGGCTAAGTGTCAGAATTGGCGCATCCTATGGATGCGCCATTTCTGGGGCGGCTGACGGCTGGTGTTTCTAGCCTGGGGGGGGTCAATATTCATGGCACCCCCACTATTCATATCAGCCCCCAGCTGTCTGCCTCGCCTTTGCTAGCTATTAAAATAGGGGAAACCACATAATTTTTTTTGGGGTCCCCCATTTTAATAGCTAGTAAAGGCTAGGTATTCAGCTGGGTGCTGATATTAGTAGCCTGGGAAGTTCCGAGGGTATTACCCCCTTCCCAGGCTTCAAACAACTGCCCCAGTCGTCTGCTTAACCTCCGCTAGAGACTAAAATTACGGGGAACCCCACGTCAATTTTTTTAATTAATAAATCCTTTATTTTAACACTAAATGACAAGTACAGTAATCAACACTATCACTGTACTTCTTATATATGTGACTGACATGTTTCTATGTATCTAATCTATGTGCGATGCTCTATTCTTTCTATTCTAAATTGTCGGGTACAGATGCTGAATTGCCGGCCGGCTTTTTTAAAGAGACGGTGCTTGAAAACACTATTATTTTTTTAAATAAATCCTTTAACACTAAATGACAAGTACAGTAAGCAACACTGTCACTGTACTTCTTATATATGTGACTGACATATTTCTATCTATCTAATCTATGTGTGATGCTTATTTTTTCTGTTCTAAATTGTCGGGTACCGGTGTATTCCGCTGCTGAATTGACGGCCGGCTTTTTTAAAGAGAGTGTCTTCTGAGCAGTTTGTAAGCTTTTGGACACCTTTGAATGTATTTTCTATGTGTTTTCTATGTGTTTCTATGTGTTTTTTTTGCCTGCCATTGGTTTTAACGGTGTTCGATGGTGTTCTAAGGTGTTCGACGAACAGTTCCACGAACATTCTGGTGTTCGACGAACCGAACAGAACCCGAACACTGCGGGGGTGGCTCAACACTAATTAGAAGACATCAAAAGAGGTGGAAAAAATTTTGTCTATTAAAATCATGAAAACCATGATGAAAACCATGATGGAAACCGGATAGATCACATAGCATTCAGCGTAGTCTGTAAAGTGCTGTTGATGTCTTACAGATCTGGCCCTAACTTCATATTCATTATTCTTCTCCTGTGATGAAGCAGAACATCAGAATTGACTAAAACAGATGTGTAGATAGGCTTATTGATCTGTAATACTGGCTCAATACTGAGGGCAGATGAATAACAATGTTATCAATAATAAATCTGTATTTTGGCTCCGTATTACGGACTTTTATTGATATTCTCATATGGAGCATTCTTGTGGGTGTGTGGTTGTAAAAGTATCAGATTTTCAAATGTTTTGAATTTTTTTGTATATTTACTAGTGATGAGCGAGCACTAAAATGCTTGGGTACTTGTTGCTCGGGTCGAGCAAATTGGAATACTCGGGTACTTGACCCGAGCAACGAGCCTAATGTAAGTCTATGGGAAACTCGAGCATTTTTCAGGCGGCTCTCCCCGGCGGTCTGCAGAGGGCCTAAAAATTGCCCAAATCGATGGGAACAGTTCTCAAGTGACATGGGAACAGCATGGGGAAGACCCCTGGAAGCATCTCTGACTCCCAGATCACTGCTGTCAGCAACATGGTCAGAGTATTACACCACTTTTACGGACTCACAATAAAACATACAAAAACAAACCCAAAATGGATTTTCCTGGGAAATATGTTAAGTAACATCTTTTCCAGTGTAATGACTTGTATATAAGGCAAAATAAATAACCAAAAACAAAAATACTCCTCCACAACTTGGGCTATGTTCACACGTAGCGTTTTTGATGCGTTTTTGCACTTTTGAATTGCTTTCAATCAAGACAAATGCATTCACCAGGAAATGTCATTTTAACATTTTACAACCTAACCTGTGGTGTGTGACACATCATCAGACACATGCATACAATGCTGAAAAGACATGGGAACAGCATGGGAAAGACCTCTGGAAGCATCTCTGACTCCCAGGTCACTGCCTAAAAGTGTGCCCATCATAAGTGATCCTTGGCGCATGCGAAGATGCCTCTTGCCATGCACCTGTCATTGCAGACATGCAACAATCACCGTCCATGTCCTTGTCCCACAGCATCGTTCAGTTGTCCCTACCTCATTCCTTGGAATGCAAGCGCAAGTATGCAGGCAGCCACCCACCCACAGGCTGCAATACTATAATGCCAAATTTTTGACAGCTGCTTGCACTTGAAATATGGCCTTTTAATCTCGTGGAGGTGGAAGTTTTCACAATCTCATGACGGTGGCGGCCAAATGTCCATACTCGGTCCCCAGCCACCACTATATTTCCCGGTATCGCCTCCGCCTTCCACAAGCACGGGTCCCACAATATTACCCATGCCCTCCCCAGTGCACTTACTGGGAAGGACCACCTAACCATAAACACGTGGACAGGTGAATGTGGCCAGGGAAGGTATGGAGCCAGTCCACTACTTTTTTTGCTAAGAGTTGTATTTAGCTCGGTGAAAGGACTGGCATTGAGGGAAACTGTATGTACCCTGCGTGTCATTTCTCCCAGGAAGTCCTGTAATTGAGCTTGTTGCAGAAGCAATGGCAGCCCATCCAACATCAACTCGCACTTGTCGGTAGTGCTTTGACACACACAAGCATCTTTCTTTGCGCATTTAATTTCTTGAATCCAGAGTTGGACAATGGCCTGATTTGTAATGCGTTTTGAGAAATAATATGCATAAGCATGGCCGATCCACATTAAAAAAGCAGCCATAGAGTGTCCGGGAACCTTCCCCCACACTTTTCTTAGCCAGGGCTGCTTTCCAGCAGGGTTGGATGGGCTCACCAGAGAACCGGAGACTCCTCCGGCGGGCCCTGGCTTCTCCTTCAGGAGAGTTCATAGTGCCGAGGTGAGGCCATGATGATGATAGAGGCCACCATCTGCTTAGTTTTCTGTTACTTTGAATGCAAGTGCAAGTATGCAGGCAGCCACCCACGCACCCACAGGCAGCAACACTAAACTGCCAGATTTCTGGGCAGCTCTTTGCACTTGAAATATGGCCTTTTAAGCTTGTGGAGGTAGAAACTTTTCACAACCTCATGCCGGCTGCGGCCGGGTGTCCATGCTTGGTCCCCAACTGCCACTATATTTCCTGGCATCGCCTACGCCTTCCACAAGCACGGGTCCCACAACATTACCAGTGACCTCCCCAGTGCACTTACTGGGAAGGACCGCCTAACCACAAACACGTGGACAGGTGAATGTGGCCAGGGACGGTACAGAGCCAGTCCACAACTTTTTTTGCTAAGAGTTGTATTTAGCTCAGTGAAAGGACTGGCATAGAGGGAAACCGTATGTACCCTGCGTGTCATTTCCCACAGAAAGTCCTCTAAAGCTGCTTGCACTTGAAATGTGGCCTGATCATTACTGCTGGTACTTTTCTGTGGGAATTTGCTTGCCTCCTACCAGCCTGGAATATTTCCAGCAAACTATGGTATGATGCCATGGTATTAGCACTGCCCCCAGTACCAGTAGCGAAGCCATCCCCAATTTCCTTCTCAGGAATTTTAATTGGTAGACTGAGTGGCTGCCAAAATACATTTTCTCACAAAGGAGCTGAAGATAGAGTGGCAGTAGGTGCAAGTTTCTCCAGCCTGTTAGATATTAGAGGGCGAATGGCAGCACATTGGATCAGTGGTAAGCACTGAAGCCTTACAGCGCTGGGATTCTGGGTGCAAATCCCAGCAAGGACAACATCTGCAAGGACTTTGTATGTTCTCCCTGTGTTTGTGCGTGTTTCCTCCTTAGTAAAAAAGCAGCCATAGAGTGTCAGGGAACCTTTCCACACAATTTTCTTAGCCAGGACTGCTTCTCAGCAGGGTTAGACGGTCCCACCAGAGAATCCTCTGGTGTGCCTTGGCTTCTACCTCAGGAGAGTTCATGATAGCGCTAATTTTGCAGCTGCTATGGTGCTCTTGAGCGGGTGAGAAAGGTTAGCCCTCAGAATCAAATCCTCTGGTGGGCACAATGTTTTTCAATCTGATACAGCTTCTCAGTGGGAATTGTATTTCACCACAGCCATAATCTTTAGCTTGGTGAAAGGGCTGGCATAGAGGGAAACCGTATCTACCCCGGCTGTCATTTCTCCATCACCAGGTTCCGCCCATTGTCACACACGACCATGCCTGGCTGTATGTTCAGCGGTGAGAGCCACAGATCCAGGCTGCTGTGTTACAGCTTTCAACAACTCTGCAGCGCTGGGCGGTTTGTCAATTAAGCATTAAGCATGTTGTTAGGCCGGTATGCAGGAGAAGGGCTTTCTCGCGGCGTCTGGCCAGGCCCTTTCCTGCTGGTCAGTAATTGTCAGCATTTAGGTTCCATTCTAGGGATTCTAAGTGTGGTTTCTGCGTTTCTGCTCATATGCCGCTAAGCCAAGCCCCTTGCGGTCATGTGCCGCTAAGCCACACCCCTTGCGGTCACGAGCCGATAAGCCACGCCCTTGCAGCCATGTGCAGCTAATCCACACCCCCTAGCGGTCATGTGCTGCTAAGCCACGCCCCCTGCTGTCTGGTACAGCGTGTTTGCTTGTCCTGGGGGGCTGGGGCTGTCTCTAGTGTATTTAAGGGCTCCATGGGCTCCGCCCCGGTGCCTAGTCTATCTCTTTCTAACCTGGGGTGAGATCTCTGGCAGTAAATGCAGTGTGTGAGAGTCTTTGTCAAGGATTCCTGCTGAAAGCTCCCTAGTCATCCTAGCCATCAATTAGGGCTAGGGGAATGCTGTGAGCAGCATGCTCTACCATGTCGGTTCACCAGTTGGTGTCCACGCCACGGAGGTGTCCTTGCTACCGAGCCATTATTCCAGGGTCCGCCATTGTATGAGTTGTCACACTGCCGCTTTTACACCCATATGTTGGGTGCTGCAGAGATTCTCCTCCTCTTTAGGATCTTAGATTCCATGCCTTTCCTGGCCTGCAGCTATCTGCAGCTCTATACGCCGCCATCTAGTGCTCAGGCGTTTCATGCTGCCAAATCCTTCCTGCTCTGCACAGCGGTGTCTTGCAGTGCAGAAGTTTAATAGTTTTGTTTCTGGAGTGTTGTTAACTCCCAACATTGTACCTTGTTTAGTTACTACTAGTGTGTTCACTTAACACACTAGTTCATTTCTTTCTCTGTGCTTAGCTGAACATTCCTCTGGGAATCAGCTGCTGCAGCTCCTCTGCAGTCAGGTGGACTCCGACGTGTCCTTTAAGTTTTATTTTATTTTATTAAAGGACACACCAGCATAACACATGTTATCTTCAGCACAGCCTGTTGCCGCTTGGCCAAGGCAGTGCTGCAGTGCTGTCAGCTTGTGGCTGATGTGATTGTTTTGGAGATGGAGGAGGAGGTGCATGAGCTGAACAATGTGTTTAAATTAGTGACGCTGTTTTTTAAACTAAGCAAAGATCCTATTGTTTTGTTTTTTTTACGTTATTTTTTAAGACAAATGCATTCACCGGGAAATGTCAATTTAACATTTTACAACCTTGCTCCATCTCATCGTGCTCTGCCTGCAAAGCATCCTCTTTGATTGTGAGCAGAGAGCGTTTCAGAAGACAGAGAAGCGGGATGATGATGCTTATTATGGCGTCATCGCAACTTACCATCTTGGTGGAGTCCTCAAAATTTTGGAGGATGGTACATATGTCTGACAACTATGTCCACTCCTGAGGTCTTATGTGTGGAGTCTGAACTGAATACCGACTGCGTTGTTGATGTTGGTACTCAACAACTGCCCTCTTCTGCTCACAAATCCATCCCAACATCTGCAGTGTAGAGTTCCAATGCATGGGGACAACACACACCAGTCTGTGAGCCGGAAGCTGCAAACGCTGCTGAAACACTGCAAGGGCGGCGGAAGCTGTAGCTGACTTTCTAAAATGGGCACATAGGCGGCGTACTTTAACAAGCAGATATGGCAGCTCCGGGTAGGATTTTAGAAACCTCTGAACCACGAGGTTAAGCACATGGGCCAGGCATGGTACGTGTGTGAGCTCGTCTCGCCTCAGAGCCGCCACTAGGTTACAGCCATTGTCACACACGACCATGCCTGGCTGTAGGTTCAGTGGTGTGAGCCACAGATCTGCCTGCTCTTTCAGAGCTGTCCACAACTCTTCAGCATTCTGCATTTTTTCAGCTAAGCATGTTAGCTTCAGCACAGCCTGTTGCCGCTTGGCCGAGGCAGTGCAGCAGTGCTTCCAGCTTGTGACTGATGTGGTCATTTCGGAGATGGAGGCTGAAGACGTGGAGGAGGCTGAGGAGGATGAGGTGCAGGAGCTGTAGACCATGGAGGCAACCCTGATTGACCTAGGGCCAGCAATCCTTGGCGTCAGGAGGACGTGTTCCGTCCCAAGGTCTGACTGAGTCCTGGCTTCCACTATGTTAACCCAGTGTTCCATCAGCGAGATGTACCGTCCCTGCCCAAAAGCACTTGTCCACGTGTCCATGGTTAGGTGGACTTTACCGGTAACTGCCTTGTTGAGAGCACGGATAATATTTTGGGACACGTGCTTGTGTAATGCGGGGATGGCACACCGGGAGAAATAGTGGCGGCTGGGGACCAAGTACCAAGGGATGGCTGGCGCCATCAGGTTGCGGAATGCTTCCATCTCCACGAGCCTAAAAGGCAACATTTCGAGCACAAGCAGTAGAGAAATGTGAGAATTTAGTAGTGTGGCCTCTGGGGCATTGGCTGCATATTTGCGCTTGCATTCCAAGGACTGGGGTATGGACAACTGAATGCTGTGCTGGGACAAAGACATGGACGTGCTTCCTGATGCTGCTACTTGAGAGTGTGCAACGACAGGTGCAGGGCAGGAGGCGTCTTTGCATGCACCATGGACAGGGGATTGACTTGCATGCAGAACAGCTGAAGAAGCAATGGTGCCACCCGCAGACACTATATCCGGACACTGGGGTTCAGCCCACAAAGTCAGGTGCTTTGCTGCCATGTGCCTGATCATGCTAGTGGTGGTCAGGCTGGTTGTTTTGCCACCCCTGCTGATGCTGGCCTGGCAGGTGGTGCAAATGGCCTTTTTGGGGTTATCGGCAGAGTCTTTAAAAAACAACCAGACTTGGGAAGACCTAACAGTTGTACTGGCAACTTCCTTCATGTTGGTGTTACGGGGAAAGGTTGCCTGCCTTCTGTCTGCGGCCACCACACTGCTTCTTCCTGCCTATTGGTGTGCTCTGCCTCCCTCCCCCTGTGCGCTGTTGTCCTCGCTCTGCATGTCCTCCTGCCAGGTTCTCTCAGTTACTATATCATTCCACTTCCGCACGCTGGTCCTACTCCTGACTTTCGGGCAATTGTGTCTCATCATCGTCCACCTCTTGTGACATTTTCCCACCGTCGCCTTTGTGTGACCGTGGCTGCTCAAATATTTGGGCATCGCTACACGCGATCTCCTCTTGCCCTGCTTCAAGTGGACCGGGTGAGAGGCCCGAATCTATGAATGGAAAAGTGAACAGCTCTTCAGAGTGTCCAAGTGTGGGATCAGTTGTCTCTGGGTACTCGGCATGGTGGGAGGAAGGAGGATCAGGGTGAGGAATAGGAGGTCCAGACTCACGGCTACTGAGACTTGACCATGTGGAAGACAGGGTGGTGGTGGTGGTTGCTAAGTGACTGGAAGCATTATCCGCTATCCAACCAACAACCTTTTGACACTGCTATGGGATCAATAGTGGTGTGCTCCGGTCCCCTAGAAATTGGGACAGGAAGGTAAGGCGAGAAGATGTGGGTGTTTGTTGTGGCACAATTTCAGCTAGCCCACGGCCTTGTCCTCGGCCTCTGCATGCACCATTACCTTGCCCATTTTAAATAGAGGACAGTATCTTCCACGCACACTACAAATGACTGAGTTTGGTGAGAACTTATATGTGATCCATGTGATAGAGAAAACACAGTTTTAAAAACCTGGCCTGTAGGTAAGTAGTTTGAACAGCAAACTGTGGTGAATTGCTTCAATGACACCCTAAAGGAAATTTTTAATGGAGGCCAGAAATGGCAGTATTTTCTGACAACGTATATGTGATCCATGTGACGGAAAAAACAGAGTTTTAAATACCTGGCCTGTAGGTAACTAGTTTGAACAACAAACTGGTGTGAATTGCTTCAATGACACACTAAAGGAAATTTTTAATGGAAGCCAGAAAAGGCAGTATTTTCTGACAACGTATATGTGATCCATGTGACGAAGAAAACACAGTTTTAAATACCTGGGCTGTAGGTAAGTAGTTTGAACAGCAAACTGCGGTGAATGGCTTCAATGACACACTAAAGGAAATTTTTAATTGAGGCCAGAAATGGCAGTATTTTCTGACAATGTATATGTGATCCGTTTTACGGAGAAAGCATCGCTTTAAATACCTGGCCTGTAGGTAACTAGTTTGAACAGCAAACTGGTGTGAATTGCTTCAATGACACACTAAAGGAAATTTTTAATGGAAGCCAGAAATGGCAGTATTTTCTGACAACATATATGTGATCCTTTTGACGGAGAAAACACAATTTTAATTACCTGGCCTGTAGGTAACTAGTTTGAACAGCAAACTGGTGTGAATTGCTTCAATGACACACTAAAGGAAATTTTTAATGGAAGCCAGAAATGGCAGTATTTTCTGACAACATATATGTGATCCTTTTGACGGTGAAAACACAATTTTAATTACCTGGCCTGTAGGTAACTAGTTTGAACAGCAAACTGCGGTGAATTGCTTCAATTACACACTAAAGGAAATTTTTAATGGAGGCCAGAAATGGCAGTATTTTCTGACAACGTATATGTGATCCATTTGATGGAGAAAACACAGTTTTAAATAGCTGGATTTCTAGCGCTCTAATATGGAAAGTGCCTGGCTGTATTCTGCAGTGCCAACAAGCAAATATCACAGAAAAAAATGGTGTTCTCTGGATTGCTTTTTAAGCAAATAATGAGGATTAAGATCCAAAGAAAAGTATTCCTGGCCCCTGAGACCTGGGCCTTTGTATAGAAATATCTAACAGCAGCAGAAGGTAGAATTGGAATGGAGCCTCTTGTGCTATATGCACTGCAGTCTGCTATATACACTGCCTGCCTATACACCCTGCCTGCCTGATATCTCTGCAGATAGATTTGTCCTCAGAAGTACTCTTTGTTAAGATGGATATGTGTAATGTACGGTTTTTCTCCCTACACTACCTAATACACGAGCAAATCTGTCCCTGACACAGCAGCACCTCTTCCAAAACAAGCAAATGACACAGAAAAATGGTGTTCTCTGGATTGCTTTTTAAGCAAATAATGAGGATTAAGATCCAAAGAAAAGTATTCAAGCCCCAGAGACTTGGGCCTTTATATAGAAATATCTAACAGCAGCAGAAGGCGGAATTGGAATGGAGCCTCTTGTGCCATATGCACTGCAGTCTGCTATATACACCGCCTGCCTATACACCCTACCTGCCTGATATCTCTGCAGATGGATTAGTCCTCAGAAGGACTGTTTGTTAAGATGGATATGTGTAATGTATGGTTTTTCTCCCTACACTACCTAATACACGATCAAATCTCTCCCTGACACAGCAGCAGCTCTCCCTACACTGTCTGATCTGGAGTGCCTATGACGAGCATGGCGGTGCCAGGTCTGATATAAACCTGATGACGCTGTGCCGCCAGCCAATCACTGTAATGCCCACAACCAACATGGCTACGGCATTACAGTGCATGGCAGGCAATCCCTGCATGTTCATTGGCCCTCTCAAAAGAGCGCCAAACATGCAGGGAGGGGACCCAAGTTTCCGCCCGAGCAACCCGGAAAAACTCGGAGAGCACCGAGCATCTCGAGCAGTGAGATGCTCGGGCGAGCACTGAGCAGTAGCGAGCATGCTCGCTCATCACGAATATTTACTAGTTAAGGGGCGAGCACTAAAATGCTCTGGTGCTCGATGCTCGGGTCGAGCAAATTGGAATACTCGGGTGCTCGACCCAAGCAACGAGACCAATGTGAGTCTATTGGAAACTCGAGCATTTTTCAGGCGGCTCCCCCTGGCGGTCTGCAGAAGGTCTAACAATTGCCCAAATCAATGGGAACAGTGCTCAAATGACATGGGAATAGCATGGGGAAGACCCCTGGAAGCATTTCTGACTCCCAGGTCACTGCTGTCAACAACATTGTCAGAGGTATTACGCCACTTTTACGGACTCACAATGAAACATACAAAAACTAATCCATAATGCATTTTCCTGGGAAATATGTTAAGGAACATCCTTTCCTGGGTAATGACTTGTATATAAGGCAAAATAAATAACCAAAACAAAAAATACTCCTCCACACCTTGGGCTATGTTCACACGTGGCGTTTTTGATGCGTTTTTGCACTTTTGCATTGCTTTCAACCAAGTGCATTCACTGGGAAATGTCATTTTAACATTTTACCACGTTATCTGGCCATGTGGTGTGTGGCACATCATCACACAGATGCATACAGTGCTGAACAGCATGGCGAAGACCTCTGGAAGCATCTGTGACTCCCAGGTCACTGCCTAAAAGTGTGCACATCATAAGTGGTCTTTGGCGCATGCGAAGATGCCTCCCGCCATGCACCTGTCATTGCAGACTTGCAACAGTCACCGTCCACGTCCTTGTCCCAGTGCAGCGTTCAGTTGTCCCTACCCCATTCCTTGGAATGCAAGCGCAAATATGCAGGCAGCCAGCCACCCACCCACAGGCTGCAATACTATACTGCCAAATTTTTGACAGCTGCTTGCAATTGAAATGTGGCCATTTAGGTTCATGGAGGCAGAAGCCGTCCACAATCTTATGGCGGCAGGGACCAAGTATCCATACTTGGTCCCCAGCCGCCACTATTTGTCCCGATGTCGTCTCCGCCTTCCACAAGCATGGGTCCTACAACATTACCTGTGCCCTCCCCAGTGAACTTGCTGGGAAGGACCGCCTACCCACAAACACGTGGTCAAGTGAATGTGGCCAGGAATGGTATAGAGCCAGTCCACAGCTTTTTTTGCTGAGAGTTGTTTTTCACCACAGCCATATTCTTTAGCTCGGTGAAAGGACTTGGGAAACCATATCTACTCCATCTGTCATTTCTCCCAGGAAGTAATCTAAAGCTGCTTTCACTTGAAATGTGGCCTTTTAGGCTCGTGGAGGCAGTAGCTTTTCACAACCTCATGGTGGGGCCGGGTGTCCATATTCGGTCCCCAGGCGCCATTTTTTATCCCGTTATCGTTTCCGCCATCCACAAGCACGGGTCCCACAACATTACCCATGCCCTCCCCAGTGCACTTACTGGGAAGGACCGCCTAACCACAAACACGTGGACAGGTGAAAGTGGCCAGGGACAGTACAGAGACAGTCCACAACTTTTTTTTGCTAAGAGTTGTATTTAGCTCGGTGAAAGGACTGGCATAGAGGGAAACCGTATCTACTCCGGATGTCATTTCTCCATCACCCGGTTCCGCCCATTGTAACACACGACCATGCCTGACTGTATGTTCAGAGGTGAGAGCCACAGATCAGGCTGCTGTGTTACAGCTTTCAACAACTCTGCACCACTGGGCGGTTTGTCACCTAAGCATTAAGCATGTTATCTTCAGCACAGTCTGTTGCCGATTGGCCAAGGCAGTGCTGCAGTGCTTTCAGCTTGTGACTGATGTGGTCATTTCGGAGATGGAGGAGGAGGTGCAGGAGATGAACAATGTGATTACATTGAGGTTACATTGGTGAATCTCTTTTTTATGCTAAAGAAAGATCCTACTGTTTTGGTTTTTTTTACGTTATTTTTTAAGACAAATGCATTCACTGGGAAATGTCATGTTCTCATTTTACAACCTTATCTGACCATGTGGTGTGTGACACATCATCAGACACATCCTGTTTCATTTATGATGGAGGGACTCTGAAAGTCACAAAGCCTATTTTTAGAGGGCCATCAGGCGGCCCTTACTATTCTTAAAAGGCCAGCAGTTGGCCATCGCTATTGTTAGAGAGCCATCAGCTGGATATGCTTTGTTGTTCCCATTATTAACCCCTTTACCCCCGAGGGTGGTGTGCACGTTAATGACCGGGCAAATTTTTACAATTCTGACCATTGTCACTTTATGAGGTAATTACTCTGGAATGCTTAAACGGATCCCCCTGATTCTGAGACTGTTTTTTCGTGACATATTGTACTTCATGACTGTGGTAAAATTTCTTCGATTTCACTTGCCTTTATTTGTGAAAAAAATAGAAATTTGGCAAAAATTGTGAAAATTTAGCAATTTTCAAAATTTGAATTTTTATGCCCTTAAATCAGAGAGATATGTCACACAAAATAGTTAATAAATAACATTTCCCACATGTCTGCTTTATATCAGCACAATTTTGGAAGCAAAATTTTTTTTTATTAGGGAGCTATAAGGGTTAAAATATGACCAGCGATTTCTCATTTTTCCAACAAAATTTACAAAACCATTTTTTTAGGGACCACATCGCATTTGAAGGGGTCTTTATGACAGAAAATACCCCAAAGTGACACTATTCTAAAAACTGCACCCCCTCAAGGTGCTCAAAACCACATTCAAGAACTTAATTAACCCTTCAGGTGCTTCACAGGAATTTTTGGAATGTGGAAGAAAAAAATTACCATTTAACTTTTTTCACAAAAATGTTACTTTAGACCCAATTTTTTTTATTTTCGCAGGGGTAACAGGAAAAAATGGACCCCAAAACTTGTTGTGCGATTTCCCATGAGCACACAGATACCCCATAAGTGGGGAAAAAACACTGTTTGGGTGCACGGCCGAGCTCGGAAGAGAAGGAGCGCCATTTGACTTTTTGAATGTAAAATTTGCTTTAATAATCAGCGGGCGCTATGTTGCATTTGGAGAGCCCCTAATGTGCCTAAACAGTGGAAACCACCCACAAGTGACACCATTTTGGAAACTAGACCCCTCAGGGAACTTATCTAGATGTGTGGTGAGCACCTTGAACCCCCAGATGCTTCACAGAAGTTTAGAACATTGAGCAGTAAAAATAAAATTTTTGCATTTTGCAACAAAAATGTTTTTCAGCCTCCAATTTTGCATTTTCATGAGGGTAACAGGAGAAATTGCACCATGCAGTTTGTTGTGCAATTCCTTCTGAGCACGCCGATACCCCATATGTGGGGGAAAACCACTGTTTGGGTGCACGGCAGAGCTTGGAAGGGAAGGAGAGCCATTTGTCTTTTAAATGTAAAATTTGTTTGAATAATCAGGGGACGCCATGTTGCATTTGGAGAGCCCCTGATATGCCTAAGCAATGGAAACCCTCCACAAGTGATACCATTTTGGAAACTAGACCCCTCAGGGAACTTATATAATTGTGTGGTGAGCACCTTAAACCCCCAGGTGCTTCACAGAAGTTTAGAATATTGAGCCGTAAAAATCTAAATTTCACTTTTTTCCCCAAAAATGTTTTTCATCCCCCAATTTTGCATTTTCATAAGGGTAACAGGAGAAATTACACCATGCAGTTTGTTGTGCAATTTCTCCTGAATAAGAAGATACACCATATGTGGGGTAAAACTACTGTTTGGGCACATGGCAAGGTTCGGAAGGGAAGGAGCGCCATTGGACTTTTTGATTGTAAAATTTGCTTGAATAATTAGCGGACCTCATGTTGCGTTTGGAGAGCCCCTGATGTGCCTAAACAGTAGAAACCACCCACAAGTGGCACCATTTTGGAAACTAGACCCCTCAGGGAACTTATCTAGATGTGTGGTGAGCACCTTGAACCCCATGGTGCTTCACAGAAGTTTAGAACATTGAGCCGTAAAAATAAAATTTTCAAATTTTTGGAACAAAAATGTTTTTCAGCCTCCAATTTTGCACTTTCATGAGGGTAACAGGAGAAATTGCACCATGCAGTTTGTTGTGAAATTTCTCCTGAGTAAGCAGATACCCCACATGTGGGGGAAAACCACTGTTTGGGAGCACAGCAGGGTTTGGAAGGGAAAGAGCGCCATTTGACTTTTTGAATGTAAAAATTTACTTGAATACTTAGCAGATGTGCCCCTGATGTGCCTAAACAGTGGAAACCCCCCACAAGTGACAGCATTTTGGAAACTAGACCCCTCAGTGAACTTATCTAGATGTGTGGAGAGCATCCTGAACCCCCAAGAGCTTTGCAGAAGTTTATAACATGGAGCTGTGAAAATAAAAAAATCAAACTTTTTCCTCAAAAATAATGTTTTAGCCCCAATTTTTTTATTTTCTCAAGAGCAAGAGGAGAAAATGGAAGCCAAAAACTGTTGTGCAATTTCTCCTGAGTACGCCAATACCCCATATGTGGGGAAAATACAGTGTTTGGGCACACAGCAGAGTTCAGAAGGGAAGGAGCATTGTGTGACTTTTTGAACTCAAAATTGGCTGGAATTGAGAGCGGACGCCATGTCGCGTTTGGAGACCCCCTGATGTGCCTAAATAGTGGAAACCCCCCACAAGTGACCCCATTTTGGAAACTACACCCCTCAAGGATTTTATCAAGGTGTATAGTGAACATTTTGAATCCAGAGGTATGACACAGAATTTGATAACATTAGGTCATCATATTGAATAAGTTGTCATTCGTCTTGAGCGCAAGTGCTCACTACTTCAGTTTGCATCAGGTACTCGGGTATGCACCAAGTATCGCGGGTGCTCGAGTAACATGCTCGAGTCCCCATCCGCATGTTTCATGGTTATTAGACACCCAAAAAAAACATGGGGGTTCGCTCGTGCATGGCAGGCAATCCCCGCAAGGTTTTTTTGGCCACGAAGCATATTGGGCAGAGACTCGAGCATGTCACTTGAGCACCCGCAATACTCAGTGCATACCCGAGCACCCAATGCAAACTCAAGTAGCGAGCACTTGCGCTCAACACTAGTCGCCATATCGTCATCTTTTTTTTTTTTACTTTTGAAAAAAATCCCAACCCTAACCCTAGCCCAACCCTAACCCTAACACAACCCTAACCCTAGCAAAACCCTAACCCTAGAGTTTATTTTTTACGCCGTTCCTCGTGCGGTATAAGTGATTAGACGACTTTATTCTTCAGGTCGGTGCTATTACAACGATACCAGAATCATATCGGGTTTTTATGATTGACAGCTGTCACACACTAAAAGACGCATTTTTTTGCATCACCATATTTTGAGAGCTATAATTTTTCCATATTTTGGCCGACAGAGTCATATGAAGGCTTGTTTTTTGCGGGATGACTTGACGTTTTTATTGGTGCCATTTTTAGGCACTTGACATTTTTTGATCGCTTTCTATTCCGATTTTTGGGAGGCAGAATAAACAAAAAACAGCAATTCCAGAATTTTTTTTAGGTTTTTTTTTTATGCTGTTCCACATGTGGTAAAATTGTTAAGGCAGCGTTATTCTTCGGGTCAGAACGTTTACAGCAGTACCACATTTATATTGTTTTTCCTATGTTTTGGCGCTTTTACACAATAAAAGCTATTTTATAGAAAAAAATATTTTTGGGAGGCAGAATAAACAAAAAACAGCAATTCCAGAATTTTTTTTAGTTTTTTTTTTATGCTGTTCCACATGTGGTAAAATTGTTAAGGCAGCGTTATTCTTCGGGTCAGAACGTTTACAGCAGTACTACATTTATATTGTTTTTCCTATGTTTTGGCGCTTTTACACAATAAAAGCTATTTTATAGAAAAAAATATTTTTTTGCATCGCTTTATTCTGAGAGCTGTAACTTTTTTATTTTTAGGCTAATGGAGCTGTATGGCGGCTTGTTTTTTGCGGGATAAGATATCGTTTTCAGTGGTACCATTTTTATTTATATTCGTCTATTTGATCGCGTGTTCTTTCATTTTTTATTTGGCGGTATGATGATAAAGCATTGCTTTTTTGCTTTGTTTTTTATTTTTTATTTTTTACCATGTTCACTAAAGGGGTTAACTAGAGGGACAGTTTTATAGGTAAGGTCGTTCCAGACGGGGCGATACCAAATATGTGTATTTTTATTTTTTTTTTGTTTTCTTTCATAATAATATTTATTGATGGGTACATTATATTTTTATTTTTGGTAATTTTTTTTTTTTTTTTTTTTTTATATTTTTACAATTTTTTTTTTTTTCCATTTTTTAACACTTTTTGGACTTTTATTTTGTGTCCCACTCTGGGACTTTCACTTTTTTTTTTCTGATCGCCTGTATAGCACAGGAATGCAGCACCATTTCTGTGCTATACAGGCTGTCAGAGCTGCACAGTGAGAAGATCGTTTGGTCATGCACTGCGCATGAACAAACAATCTTCCTGCTGTCTGGTGACCCGGATGTTGTCATGACGACACCAAGTCGTCATGGCAACAGCCGGGAAGCCGCGGCAGACAGCGCTGGAGGCCAGAAGAGGAGGTGAGTATCCCGATCACCTCCCCTTGCCACCGCAATACTGCGATCGACTTTGATCGCAGCATTGAGGGGGTTAATGTGCAGGGAGAGGTGCGGGACCACTCCCTGCACATAGTACCGGGTGTCAGCTGTGACAATCAGCTGACACCCGGCAGCGATCGCCCCGCACCGCTTGTGTGCGGGTGCGATCGCCATATGACCTAATAGTACGTCATTGGTCCAATCAGCCCAGGTCACCAAGACGTACTATTAGGTCATACGTCAGAAAGGGGTTAACAGTGGGTCTCCTATACTGTTATTCTGTTATTGCGTATGCAGTGACTGCAAGGGCTGCCAAAAATTTGGACGCAACCCAATACCCCTTTGAAGAGACATAGAGGAGGGTCTCAGTAAAAAAAAAATTCCCATTATAAAGGAGCAGGTCTCCTATAGTGGTAATGCCCATGTTGTAACTGCAAGGGCTGCCAAAATTTGGGAAAAACCCCCTAAGAATTTAGAGACACATAGAGCAGTGCCACAGTAACGAGTACAACATGATCCCATTAGAAAGGATAGGGTCTGCTATACAGTTATACGGTATTCAGTGAGTCCAACGGCTGAACAAATTCAGGAAAAAACACACTAAGAATTTAAAGACACATAGAGCAGGGCCTCAGTAACCACAAATTCCCATTAGAAAGGAGAGGGTCTCTCATAGTGTTGGCTAATGCAGTGAATGCAAGGGCTGCCAAAAATTAGGAGGCACTCCAATGCCCCTTGAAAGAGACATAGAGGGCCTCTTGAAAATGTTTTCCCATAGTTAGGAAGTGGGTCTCCCAGAGTGTTGGCCTATGCTGTGAATGCAAGGGCTGCCAAAAATTGGGAGGCACTCCAATTCCACTTTGAAGAGACTTAGGGGGCCTCATAAAATATTCCCATTAAAAAGGAGCGGGTCTCCTATACTTGTAATGCCCATGCACTAAGTGTATGGCTTGACAAACATTTACCTCTGGGGGTATACATGAACATACTGTATAAAAAATTTTTTTTACAGGCATCATAAACACTTGTGTTGAGCGAGCACTAAAATGCTCGGGTGCTCGAAGCTCGGGCCGAGCTCACCGTGATAGTCTAAGGGAGACCCGAGCATTTTTGCGACGGCACCCCCGGCAGTCTGTAGAAAGCCTAAAAAGTGCCCAAAACGATAGTGACAGTGCCCAAAAGACAAGGGGGCAGCATGGGGATCGCCCCTGGAAGCATTTCTGACCCCCAGGTCACTGCTGTCAACAACGTGGTCAGAGGTATTAAGCCACTTTTACGGGCTCACATTAAAACGTTCAAAAACGAAACTGAAAAGGTTTTCCTGTGAAATATGTTAAGGAATTTCATTTCCATGGTAAAGACTTGTGTATAAGGTAAAATAAATAACCAAAAACAAAAATACTCCTCCACACCTTGGGCTATGTTCACAAGTAGCATTTTTCATGCGTTTTTGCACTTTTGTATTGCTTTCCACCGTGACAAATGCATTCACCGTGAAATGTCATTTTAACATTTTACAACCTTATCTGGCCATGTGCTGTGTGACACATGCATACAGTGCTGAAAAGACATGGGACCAGCATGGGGAAGAACCCTGGAAGCATATCTGACTCCCAGGTCACTGCTTAAAAGTGTGCCCATCAGAAGTGATCCTTGCCGCATCAGAAGATGCAGACTTGCAACAATCCCTGTGCAAATCCTTGTCCCAGGGCAGTGTTCAATTGTACCTCCCCCATTCCTTGTATTGCAAGCGCAAATATGCAGCCAACCACCCACCCACCCGCAGGCTGCAATACCATACTGCTAGCTTTCGCTTGAAATGGGGCCTTTTAGTTTGGAGGAGGCCGAAGCTGGCCACTACCTCATGGCTGCTTCAGCAGCAAGGTATCCATAGTCAGTCCCCAGCCGCCCGGCGGCCGGGTGTCCACGCTTGGTCCCCAGCCGCCAGGGGGCTGCCGGGTGTCCATACTTGGTCCCCAGCCGCCCCGCGGCCAGGTGTCCACACACTGTCCCCAGCCGCCTGGGAGTGGCTGGGAGTCCATAAACGGTCCCCAGCCACCCCTATTTCTCCTGTCACCTTCCCCCGCACTTTTCTTAGCCTAGCCTGCTTTAGGGCAGCATTGGGCGAGCCCACCAGAGAACCAGACTCCTCCGGTGGACCCTGGCTTCTCCATCAGGGGAGTTGAGAGTGCCAAGGTGAGGAGCATGATGATGAGGATAGAAGTTAGCATCTGCTTTGTTTTCTTTTAATGCAAGCGTAAGTGTGCAGCCTGCCACCCACCCACCCCCAGGCTGCAATGCCATACTGCTAGCTTGCACTTGAAATGGGGCCTTTTAGTTTTGAGGAGGCCGAAGCTGGCCTGGAACTGCAATGCCCCTTGAAACAGACTTGGATTACAGCGTACTATAAACCTTCTACCCATTATTGGAGAGTGGGTCTCCCTTAGTGTTAGCCTATGCATTGAAAAGCAAAAGCTGACTAAAATTAGGAGGAAATGCAATGCCCGGTGGAAGAGTCGTGGAGGTCGCAGTAGCTTAACAAGATGGTTTTAATGCCCCTGGGAAAAGTGGTGGAGGTCACAGTAGCTTAACAAGACGGTTTGAATGCCCTTGGAAAAGTGGTGGAGGTCACAGTAGCTTAACAAGACAGTTTGAATGCCCCTTGGAAAAGTGGTGGAGGTCGCAGTAGCTTAAGAAGATGGTTTTAATGCCCCTTACAAGACCCATACAGTACAGCATCTTAAAAACATTATTCCCATTATTGGGGAGTGGGTCTCCCATAGTCTTTGCTTATGCCTTCCAAGCAAAAGCTGCCAAACATTAGGAAGTAGAAACTTGCAATGCCCCTTACAAGAGCCATTCAGTACAGCATATTACAAACTTTATTCCCATTATTGGGGAGTGGGTCTCCCATAATCTTTGCTTATGCCTTCCAAGCAAAAGCTGCCAAAAATTAGGACGGAGGAACTTGCAATGCCCCTTACAAGGGCCATACAGTACAGCATATTACAAACATTATTCCCATTATTGGGGAGTGGGTCTCCCATAGTCTTTGCTTATGCCTTCCAAGCAAAAGCTGCCAAAAATTAGGACGAAGGAACTTGCAATGCCCCTTACAAGGGCCATACAGTACAGCATATTACAAACATTATTCCCATTATTGGGGAGTGGGTCTCCCATAGTCTTTGCTTATGCCTTCCAAGCAAAATCTGCCAAAAATTAGGACGAAGGAACTTGCAATGCCCCTTACAAGAGCCATGCAGTACAGCAAATTACAAACATTATTCCCATTATTGGGGAGTGAGTCTCCCATAGTCTTTGCTTATGCCTTCCAAGCAAAAGCTTCCAAAAATTAGGAGGAAATGCAATGCCCGTTCGAAGAATCATGGAGGTTAGAGTTAATTAAAAACAATGCCTCTTGGAAGAGCAGTGGAGTTCAGAGTGGTTTAACAAGACGCTTTTAATGCCCCTCGAAAGAGACGTGGAGGTCCCAGTAGCTTAACAAGACAGTTTTAATGCCCCTCGGAAGAGACGTGGACGTCAGAGTAGCTTAACAAGACGGTTTTAATGCCCCTCGGAAGAGACGTGGAGGTCACAGATGTTTAACAAGACGGTTTTAATGCCCCTTGGAAGAGACGTCGAGGTCCCAGTAGCTTAACAAGACGGTTTAAATGCCCCTCAGAAGAGACGTGGAGGTCGCAGTAGCTTATCAAGACGGTTTTATTGCCCCTTGAAAAAGTGGTGGAGGTTATAGTAGCTTAACAAGACGGTTTTAATGCCCCTTGGAAAAGTGGTGGAGGTCGCAGTAGCTTAACAAGACGGTTTAAATGCCCCTTGGAAGAGACGTGGAGGTCCCAGTAGCTTAACAAGATGCTTTTAATGCCCCTCGGAAGAGACGTGGAGGTCCCAGTAGCTTAACAAGACGGTTTTAATGCCCCTTACAAGAGCCATACAGTACATCATCTTAAAAATATTATTCCCATTATTGACGAGTGGGTCTCCCACAGTCTTTGCTTATGCCTTCCAAGCAAAAGCTGACAAAAATAAGGACTGAGGAACTTTCAATAATGGCAACACGGACCACGGTCACCCTGGTGGTATAGTGGTGGTGGAGGTGAGGATAGGGAGAAGAACATAAAACAGCCGAAATGAGGAAGCGTATACCCATGTGAGGGTGTGAAGCAGTGCATGTGAATACATCTTCCAAAATAACACAGTGGATTTGACTTTATGTTACTCTGCTGTCATTTGGTGGTGATGAGAAGTCTGGCCCAATCCAGCCCTTGTTCATTTTGATAAGGGTCAGCTTGTCAGCATTGTCAGTTGACAGGCGAGTGCGCTTATCAGGTATAATTCCCCCAGCGGCACTAAAAACACGCTCCGATAACACGCTAGAGGCAGGGCAGGCCAGGACCTCCAAGGCGTACATAGCGAGTTCATTCCAAGAGTCCAGCTTGGATACCCAATAATTAAAAGGCACAGAGGAATCACGGAGGACGCTGGTACGGTCGGCAAGGTACTCCCTCATCATCTTTTGAAACTTTCCACTCCTTGTGACAGTACCCCGCGCCTCAGGGTCTGTCCAAAGGGAGGGTCTGAGAAAACTGTCCCAGAATGTTGACAGTGTTCCCCTGCCTCTGCTGGATTGTAGTTGCGTCTCTCTCGCATGTACGCCTTGGTTGGGCAACAACGAACTGTGACCTCTGCCGCTAGCGTGTTCAGATGGGAATTTTTTTAACCGTTCTGCAGCAAGGGCCTTCTGGTACTGCCCCATTTTTGTAGACCTCTCCACCTCAGGAATAAGAGAGTGAAAGTTCTCCTTGTAGAGGGGGTCTAAAAGTGTCAGCAACCATTAATGACTGTCACCCAACATTTTGACAACGTGAGGGTCACGGTTAAGGCAGCGTAACATAAAGTCTGCCATGCGTGCCAGATTGGTAATGGGCAAGACTTCCGTGTCCTCACCAAGACGATGACTGACCATGCTCTCCTCCACCTCCTCCTCCTCCTCCCCCCTGTCCTCAGGGCACCAACGCTGAACCGACGGTATGACAGTTGTACAGGTACTAACGTCTACAGCGCATGATACAAGCTCCTGTTCTTCCTCCTGTCCCTCATTGTCCCCCAATGCACGTTGGGATGAGATGAGGCTGGGCTGTGTGTAATCGACCGCTATGGCTTCTTGATCCATCTCATCATACTCTGGCTGCAATGCCTCCTCTTTAATTCTCTGTAGAGAGCGTTGCAAAAGACAGACAAGTGGAATGCTGATGCTAATGATGGCGTCATCGCCACTCACCATCTTGGTGGACTCCACAAAGTTTGTCAAGATGGTACATATGTCAGACATCCAGGTCCACTCCTGAGGTCTTATGTGTGGAGTCTGACCTGAATATCGATGGCCTTGTTGCAGCTGGTACTCCACAACTGCTCTCTTCTGCTCACAAATCCTTTGCAACATGTGGAGGGTAGAGTTCCAACGTGTGGGGACATCACACACCAGTCGGTGTGACGGAAGCTGCAAACGCTGCTGCAGCACAGCAAGGGCGGCGGAAGCTGTAGCCGACTTGTAAAAATGAGCTGACAGGCGGCGTACTTTGACAAGCAGGTCTGGCAACTCGGGGTACGATTTAAGAAACTGCTGAACCACGAGGTTAAGCACATGAGCCAGGCATGGTACGTGTGTGATCTCACCTCGCCTCAGAGCCGCCACCAGGTTACGGCCATTGTCACACACGACCATGCCTGGATGTAGGTTCAGCGGTCTCAGCCACAGATCTGCCTGCTCTTTCACAGCTGTCCACAACTCACAAGCAGTGTGAGGTTTCTCACCTAAGCTTATGAGTTTCAGCACAGCCTGTTGCCGCTTGGCGGAGGCAGTACTGCAGTGCTTCCAGCTTGTAACTGATGTGGTGATATCTGAGATGAGGCTGAACACGAGGAGGAGGTGGAGGAGGAGGAGGATGCGCAGGAGCTGTACACTGTGCGGGCAACTCTGACTGACATAGGGCCCGCAATCCTCGGTGTGGGTAGGATGTGTTCCGTCCCAAGGTCCGACTGGGTCCCGGATTCCACTATGTTTACCCAGTGTGCCGTCAGGGAGATGTACCGTCCCTGGCCACAAGCACTTGTCCACCTTTCAATTGTGAGGTGGACTCTCCCAGTAACTGCATTGTTGAGGGCACGGCAGATGTTTTGGGACACGTGCTTGTGTAGTGCGGGGATGGCACACCGGGCAAAATAGTGTCGGCTGGGGACCAAATACCGAGGGACGGCCACCGCCATAAGGTTGCGGAAGGATTCCGTCTCCACCAGCCCAACAGACAGCATTTCCAACGTAAGCAGTCGTGAAATGTGCGAATTTAGTACTGTGGCCTGTGGGGCGTTCGCTGCAAATTTCCGCTTTCATTCAAAGGTCTGGGATATGGACAATTGAACGCTGCGGTGGGATGTGGACGTGGACGTTGATGCTGTTTCTTGAGAAACTGAAATAACAAGTGAAGACTGAGAGGAGGGGGCATCTTTGCATGCAGTATGGACAGGGAATTGATTGCCTTGAACACACAACAGGGGGTTCTATTGCACGCACAACAGCGGAAGAAGTAGTGGTGACACCCGTTGACACTGGTCGTGGACCATTGGGTTCACCCCACAAAGTCTGGTGCTTTGCTGCCATGTGCCTGATCATGCTGGTTGTGGTCAGGCTGGTAGTTTTGTCACCCCTGCCGATGCTGGCATGGCAGGTGGTACAAATGGCCTTTTTGGGGTTATCAGCAGAGTCTTTAAAAAAATTCCAGACTCTGGAAGACCTACAGGTTGTACTTGCAACGTCCCTCGTGTTGGTGTTATGGGGAACTGTTGCCTGCCTTCTGTGTGTGGCCACCACACTGCTTCTTCCTGCCTGTTGGTGTACTCTGCCTCCCTCACCCTGTGTGCTGCTGGCCTCACTCTGCATGTCCTCCTGCCACCTTGGGTCAGTTACTAGATCATCCACCTCCTCCTCCTCTTCCACTTGCGCACCACGATCCTCCTCCTCACTTCCTGGCAATTGTGTCTCGTCATCGTCCACCTCTTGTGACAAATTGCCAGCGTTGACTTCCTGTGGCCGTGGCTGTTCAAATATTTGGACATCGCTACATGGGAACCCCTCTTCCACCACTTCAAGCGGAGTAGGCGAGGGGCACAAATCTGGAAATGGACCAGTGAACAGCTCTTCAGAGTGTCCAAGTGTGGGATCAGTTGCTGTCTGACGTCACTCGGCATGGTGGGAGGAATGCGGTCGAGACTCACGGCTACTAAGATTTGACCGTGTGGAAGACAGACCGGAGGTGGTGGTGCCCAGGTAACTGGAAGTATTATCTGCAATCCAATTAATAACCTGTTCACACTGATCAGTTCACAATACTAGTATTGTTCTGTGCTTCCCTAGTAATTTGGTCAAGAAGTGGGAGCGAGGAGATGTGGGTGTTGGTTGTGGCACATTTTCACCTTGGCTACGGCCCCATCCTCTGCACGCACCATCACCAGAACGTCCACTTCCACGTCCCTTGCCACCGCCTTGCCCATTGTAAAGGAAGTAAAATAGCTTACACTCGCACTATCAATGGAAAAAGGGAAATAAAAAGTAGATTAGAACCGTGGAAGAGGAAAACCACAGTTCTATTTCTCTGGCCTACACCCAACTCTTTTAAACAATCTGAACAATCAGGGAGAAACTATTACTGTTTTTCTTTACGGAAAAAATACCAAAAGCTGAATAATAGAGATTTTTTACCATGGAATGGCAAAACCACAGTTATTGTTTACTGGGGTATACCAGACAATTTTAAATAGATATATTGGCGGCTGAACAGTGAGCGACACACTCAAATTGTTTTTTTTTAAGGTAAAAAAGGCCGAAAAGTGGATAATACAGAGGTTTGAACCGTGGAACTGCAAAACCACACTTCTATTTCTCTGGCCTACACCAGACTATTTTCAACAAATATACTGTATTTGTGTCTGAACAATCAGGGAGACACTATTAATTTTTTTTTTTTACGGCAAACATTGCCAAAAGCTGGATAATAGAGATTTTTTACCGTGGAGCGGCAAAACCACAGTTATAATTTACTTGTGTATACCAGACTCTTTTAAACAGATATATTTATGTCTGAACAATCAGGAGACACTATTACTGTTTTTCTTTACGGCAAAAATGCCAAAAGCAGGATAATACAGAGATTTTACCCGTGCAACTGCAAAACCACAGTTCTATTTCTCGGGCCTACACCAGACTATTTTCAACAAATATATTTTTGTCTGAACAATCAGGGAGACACTATTACTGTTTTTTTTACGACAAAAAATGCCAAAAGCAGGATAATAGAGATTTTTTACAGTGGAACGGCAAAACCACAGTTATAATTTACTGGTGTATACCAGACTATTTTAAATAGATATATTTGCTGCTGAACAGTGAGCGACACACTCAAACTGTTTTTTTTTTAGGTAAAAATGGCCCAAAAGTGGATAATACAGAGGTTTGAACCGTGGAACTGCAAAACCACACTTCTATTTCTCTGGCCTACACCAGACTCTTTGAAAAAAATATATTTGTGTCTGAACTGTCACAGACACACTTTCTTTTTGGGGGGGGGGGACACCTAAAGGTTAAAAAGAATGGTATTTGTGCAGTGTGATGGAGGGAAAAAAAAAAGAGGATTTAGATGAAAAAAAAAGGATTTTTCCTGGCCCCCGAGACCTGGAGCTAAGTCCAGCAATTTCAGCAACAGGAGCACACAGGACTGTAATGCAGCGTTTGCTGGTATAACCTCTGCGTCTCCTATACAGCCTGCCTGATATCTGGGATGGATATTAGTCCTGAGAAGGACTGTTTGTTTGATCTGGCAGCCTTTACAGACCCTACACTAACTATTTCGCAGTATATATCTCTCCATAAATCAGCAGCGCTGTCCCTACACTGTCTGATCCCAGCCGTATGTGTCCAAGATGACGGCGCCCGGTTTCAAATACTCGACGCTGTGCGGCTAGCCAATCAATGTAATGCCCACAACCAACATGGCTGTGGCATTACAGTGACTGGCTGGCAATCCCTGCATGTTCATTGGCTCTGTAAAAAGCGCCAAACATGCAGGGCAGAGACCCGAGCTCCCGCTCGAGTAACCCGGAGATGCTCGGTGCTCGCCGAACATCCCGAGTAGCGTGATGCTCGGGCGAGTACCGAGCAGTGTCGAGCATGTTCGCTCAACACTAATAAACACCCTTTACAAAAATTATGTGGGTGTTGCATCACGGACCACGGTCACCCTATTGATATGATGGTAGAGGATGAGGATGAAGAGAAGGAGGAGGACAAGAGCAAATAGCCAAAATCAGGAAGCGTATACCCATGTGTGGGTGTGGAAAAGTGCATGGGAATACACCTCCCAAAAAAACACTGGATTTGAGTTTATGTTACGCTGCTCTCATTCAGTGGTGTTGAAAGGTCCAATCCAGAACTTGCTCATTTTTATAAGACTCAGCCTGTCAGCATTTTCAGTTGACAGGTGGATGCGCTTATCAGTTATAATTCCACCAGCGGCACTAAAAACCCGCTCTGATAAAATGCTGGCGGCAGGGCAAGCCAGGACCTCCAAGGCTTAGAGGGCCAGTTCATTCTACGTATCCAGCTTGGACGCTCAATAATTTTAAGGCACAGAGGAATCACGGAGGACATTGGTACCGTCGGCAAGGTACTCCCTCATTATTTTCCCAAACTTTTCACTCCTTGTGAGAGTACCCTGCACCTCAGGGCCTGTGCGATGGGAGGGGCTGAGAAAATTCTCCCAGACCTTTGACAGTGTTCCCCTGCCTCTGCTGGATTGGAGTTGTTTCTCTCTCACCTTTACTCCTTGGTTGTCCAACGAACTGTGACCTCTCCCGCGAGCATTTTCAGATGGAAATTTTTTTAATAATTCCGCAACAAGTGCCTTCTGGTACTGCCCCATTTTTGTAGACCTGTCCACCTCAGGAATAAAGTTCTCCTTGTAGCGTGGGTCTAGAAGTGTCACCAATCAGTAATGACTTTCACTCAAAATTTGGAGAACTCGAGGGTCATGGGAAAGGCAGCGTAGCATAAACTCAGCCATTCGTGCCAGACTGTGGGGGCAACCCTGATTGACCTAGGGCCTGCGATCCTTGGCGTCGCGAGGACGTGTTCCGTCTCAAGGCCTGACTGGGTCCAGGCTTCCACCATGCTAACCTAGTGTGCTGTCTGCGAAATGTACCGTGCCTGCCCACAAGCATTTGTCCAAGTGTCCGTGGTTAGGTGGAATTTCCTAGTAACTGCGTTGTTGAGGGCACTGCTAATGTTTTGGGACATGTGTTTGTGTAATGCGGGGATGGCACACCGGGAGAAATAGTGGCGGTTGGGGACCGAGTACCGAGGAACGGCCACCGCTATCAGGTTGCGGAATGCTTATGTCTCCACGAGCCTAAAAGAGGACATTTCTAGCGCAAGCAGATGCAAAATGTGTGAATTTAGTATTGTGGCCTGTGGGGTGTTGGCTGCATATTTCTGCTTGCATTCCAAGGACTGGGGTATGGACAATTTAATGCTGCACAGGGACAAGGATGTGGACTTGCTTCCTGATGCTGCTACTTGAGAGTATGCAAGGACAGGTGCAGGGCAGGAGGCATCTTCGCATGCACCATGGACAGGGGATTGGGTTGCATGCACAACAGTGGAAGAAGCAGTGGTACCACCCGCAGACACTGTTGCTGGATCCTGGGGTTCGGCCCACAAAGTCGGGTGCTTTGCTGCCATGTGCCTGATCATGCTGGTGGTGGTCAGGCTGGTCATTTTGCCACCCCTGCTGATGCTGGCCTGGCAGGTGGTGCAAATTGCCTTTTTGGGATTAGTGGCAGAGTCTTTAAAAAACAACCAGACTCGGGAAGACCTAACAGTTGTACTGGCAACTTCCTTTGTGTTCGTGTTACGGGGAACGATTGCCTGCCTTCTTTCTGTGGCCATCACACTGCTTCTTCCTGCCTGTTGGGGTGCTCTGCCTCCCTCTGTGTGCTGCTCCCCTCACTCTGCATGTCCTCCTGCCAGGTTCTGTCAGTTACTATATCATCCACCACCTCGTCTTCCACTTCAGCACTCTGGTCCTCCTCCTGACTTGCTGTGCTGGCAATTGTGTCTCATCATCATCCACCTCTTGTGACACTTTCCCACATTCGCCTTCATGTGACCGTGGCTGCTCAAATATTTGGGCATCGCTACACATCTTCTTGCCCCGCTTCAAGTGGACCGGGCGAGAGGCACGAATCTATAAATGGAAAAGTGAACAGCTCTTCGGAGTGTCCAAGTGTGGGATCAGTTGTCTCTCAGCACTCGGCATGGTGGGAGGAAGGAGGTTCATGGAGAGGAATATGCTGTCCAGACTCACAGCTACTGTGACTTGACCTGTGTGGAAGACAAGGTAGTGGTGGTGGTGACTAAGTGACTGGAAGCATTATCTGCTCTCCAACCAATAACCTTTTCACACTGCTTTGCGTTGAATAGTGGTGTTCTGCGGTCCCCATTAATTGGGACAGGAAGGTCGAGCGAGAAGATGTGGGTGTTTGTTGTGGCACAATTTCAGCTTGCCCATGGCCTCGACCTCTGCATGCACAATCACCATAACGTTCTGTTCCCTGTCCCTTGCCACGTGCCTTGCCCATTGTAAATTGAGGACAATATCTTCCACGCTCATTACAAATGACTGAATTTGGAGCAAACTTAAATGTGATACGTGTGACGGACAAACTACAGTTTTAAATACATGGCATGTAGGTAACTATTTTGAACAGCAAACTGGTGTCAATTGCTTCACTGACATACTGAAAATTTTTTTTAATGGAGGCCAGAAATGGCAGTGTTTTCTGAAAACTTATATGTGATCCGTGTGACGGAGAAAACACAGTTTTAAATACCTGGCCTGTAGGTAACTATTTTGAGCAACAAACTGGTGTCAATTGCTTCATTGACACACTGAAACCAATTTTTAATGGAGGACAGAAAGGGCAGTATTTCTGACCTCCATTAAAAATTGCAGGGAGGAGACCCGAGCTCCAGCCGAGCAACCCCGGAAATACTCAGCGAGCGCCGAGCATCTCGAGCAGTGAGATGCTCGGGCGAGCACCGAGCAATAGCGAGCATGCTCGCTCAACACTAATATTTACATATCCTAAAGAACATGAAGTGTTAATGAATCAAGCTGCTCTGGAAATTCAAGCCATAATTAGAAAATATACTACTAAGACGCAGTAAAATCATCAGCAGCTAACCTTATCTGATTCCAACATAACTGACTATATTATCAGATAGTAGAAGTAGAAATAATGATAATAATACTTTGCAGGATTAGGTTTAATACTTTTGTAAGGTTATTTTCTGTATAAAATAGGAATGAAATAATTACAGGGTACAATACTATGATATGAAAGGGAACTCAGTGTTACAGAATGAGAAATGAATACCAAGTGAATAGTAAAATAGTGCATCATTTAAAATATATATATCTCTTAGAAATCTCATACAATTGTTTTTAAATACTTCTAAAATAAAAGACAACTTTTAAGATTTTTTCAATAGTGTTTTTTTTTCATTTTGTTTACTGTTGTTTTTTGGGGGTATTTGTCTGTCATTTTCTCTATAAATAAAAACTTTTTATAAAGGTTATAATTAGCTTCATACTTTACCTGTTGATGTATATATTCTTTTTGGTGTTTAGATTTTTGGTTTGAGGACTCATTTAAACGTCAGTTTTTCACATGCAAGTGCTTTCTGATTCTTTCACTGATAGCCCTCATAATTATGATAGTCTACTTGGCTAATCTTGTCAAATTTTTTCCTCAGACAGAGTGGTCCATGCAAAATCTCAGAGACATGTACGTTATTGATCTAAGTGTCGGATCAAAATCCTCAATGCAAGTCTATGGGTCAGTGAAAAAATCGGACAGCACTCAGATGCCATCCTTCTCCTACCCATCATTGACAGGACAAGATGGAGAAACTTTTTCTTTTCTCATCAGTGAAAAAAAACTGATGAAACTCGGACCAAACGCTGATGAAAATCTGATGACACTTGTTTTTCTTGTACAAGAAAAGAATTGATGGCTGAATGAGCCCTTTGTGTGCATTCTGATCAATAATGTTTGTATTTTTTTCCAGGTTATTTTTTAGGAATAAGTAAAAGCTTTTGACAAAGTCCAATTAATAGCTTACCATAATTGTCAGTCCCCTGGATATTTAACCATACTGATTGCACATTTTCACAGTTCTCCCCAATGTTGTCAGTGGGCATAGGTCTTAAGTTGGATTTCACAAAAGTACATATCCCTATTACTTTTTCATTGTTTCTGTCCTTTCTGAATGTGGTGTGAACCTCACCATTTGTTGACTGATCATTTGGTCTCACCCAGCAAGGTTTCTGTAAAGCCCAACACATGATAATATGTGAAACATTACAATCTCCAATTCATATATTTTGCTTGCAAGACTTCTTGCATTTTCCAGAAGGTATTTGATACTATTAGAACATATATTCATTTTATTCACCTCCCTATTTTCTTTGCTAGTATCAGCTCCCTCTAACTCTTCACAACCCTTACTATCTCACACTCTCTATTGGCTCAATCTACTCAATTTTTTGTACAACCACATTCCCTCCCTGCAGACCCCACTTTATTTATCAAAAATTTTTATAGAAACAAATATAAATGACACCAGAACAGGTGACAACAGCCATCAGGATACTTTTACATTGCATTCAGATAAAGGAAAGTCACAGCCACTGTTATTTCAAATAAATTACATGCAGTTATTTTATCCCCAACACCCTTATCTCCCCTCAAAATACCCTCCCTTTTTGGAGTGCAGAATAACAATAATACCAGGCAAAATTTAATAGAGTGATAAAGTATAATATATTAAGGGAAAACGTAGCTGAAGAGAAAACAAAGGTCTATCAAAGAACTAATAAATTGAAAATATATCTCTTTCTAGTGCCTCAGACACTACAGTTAAGCATCTGACCCAGACACCCCACTGTTTCCCAAATTTAGCATTTGCACCCCTCTTAGTATATATTTCTTTCCATAAGAATCATAGTATTCAGGCATCGAACTACTTCATCGAGGAAGAGATGTTTGCCAGCCCATGTTTAACAATAGATTTTCTGGTTTGATATAGTATTTTGGCTATAGCTAAATGCACTGGAGATGATCCATCAATATCCACAAACATAACCTAGGACACAAGACTTAGAATTTAGTGAAACTTGGATGTGATAGATGTAACGGGTCTGGGAGGCGGAACCTCTGAGCTACTATACAAGGGGGCGGTCCTTGTAAGGGAGCGGGTGGCGACCAGGCAGGCAGTCACAGCAGGTGACCGGGACAGTCTCTGGAAGAACGGGCAGGAAATCACGGCAAGTGACTGGGGCAGTCTCTGGGTGAACGGGCAGATGGTCACAGCAAGTGACCGGGACAGTCTCTGGAAGAACGGGCTGGAGATCACGGCAAGTGACTGGGGCAGTCTCTGGGTGAACGGGCAGATGGTCACGGCAAGTGACCGGGGCAGTCTCTGGGTAAAGGGTTGGTACGACCTGTGGCGGCTGATGGTAGACTTGAGCTCCCAGGTGAGCAGGCGAGAGTCTCTGGATAAATGGGTGGTCACAGCATGTGACGGCGGAGCCTCCAGGAAGACCAACAGACAGGCGGCAGATGAGCGCTCCCAGGTGAGCGGGCGAGAGTCTCTGGATAAGCGGGTGGTCACAGCACGTGACGGCAAAGCCTCCAGGTAGGCTAGCGGACAGGCAGCAGATGAGCGCTCCCAGGTGAGTGGACAGGAGTCACTGGACAGGCAGGTGGTCACAGCACGTGACGGCGGAGCCTCCAGGTAGGCTAGCAGACAGGTAGCAGATGTGCGCTCCCAGGTGAGCGGGCAAGCTGGTCCATAGACAGACTGACAGGAGTTGGAAGGCAGACCGTCAGACCTCAGGCAAGCAGGCAGGTAGCTGAAGTGCGCTCGCAGGTGAGCGGGCAAGCTGGTCCTTAGACATACTGACAGGAGTTGTAAGGCAGACCGTCGGACCTCAGGCTAGCAGGCAGGTAGCGGAATATCAGGCAGGAACAAGACAGCAAGCTGGCAGGAAACTGGCAGGTATCTGGCAGGTATCTGGCAACGGGACCTGAGGGCTGAAGCAGAGTAGTGAACAGTGCAACAACATTGCTCGGGCACCTCCATTTTGGAGGAGGTGCCTTTTATATGGGAGGTCCTCCGGCAATTGGCCGGGGACACCTTAGGACGGCACGCGCGGTCCCTTTAAGAGGGAGGGAGAGCGCGCGCGCGCGCCCTAAGCACAGTGGCCGGGAAGGAGCGCGCGCTGCCAGCAGAGCGGGAGGAGGACGCCGGGCACGGAGCAGAGAGGTGAGGGGAACAGCGTCCCTGCCTAGCAGAGGGCAGGGATGCCGGCGCTACAGTACCCCCCCCTTTAGGCCCCCCCTTTTTTAGGCCAGACAGAAATTTAGCTAGGATAAGAGGGGCATGGATGTTCTCCCGGGGCTCCCACGTTCTCTCCTCAGGACCAAACCCCCTCCAATCTACTAGAAAAAATGTCTTTCCTCTTACCCTTTTGGTGGCAAGAATGTTCTCTACCTCAAACTCATCCTCAGCAGAAACCGGAGCAGGAGGCGTACCTGTAGACTTGGAAAAAGAGTTAAGTACCACAGGTTTGAGGAGAGATACATGGAAGAAGTTAGGGATCCGTAAGTTGGCCGGGAGTTTTAATTTATAGGCCACCGGGTTGATCTGACTGATGACCTCCAGAAGACCGATGAACCGAGGCCCTATCTTGTAAGAAGGTATCTTGAGTCGGACATATTTAGATGAGAGCCAGACTTTATCTCCAGGACAAAATTGTGGAGGATCCAGGCGTTTTTTGTCAGCGTGTCTTTTCATCCGTTCGGACGACTGAAGGAGTGCGGATCGGGTACTCTCCCAAATGGAGGAAAATTTGCTAACGAGAGATTCCGCAGCCGGGTTGTCCACAGAGGTGGAGACAGGAAAAGGAATCCGAGGATGCTGACCGAAGACTACAAAAAATGGGGATTTGGAGGAGGATTCGCTCTCGTGATTGTTATAGGAGAACTCGGCCCAAGGTAGGAGATCCACCCAGTCAGATTGATGGGCATTAACGAAGTGCCGGAGGTAACTGGTCAGGTTCTGATTGATCCGCTCCACTTGACCATTGGACTGTGGGTGGTAAGCGGAAGAGAAGTCCAGGGTGACGTCTAGCAGTTTACAAGTGGCTCTCCAGAAACGTGAGGTGAACTGTACCCCACGATCCGACACGATGTGGAGGGGCAGGCCATGAAGACGGAAGATGTGGCGGATAAAGTCTTTAGCCAGCTCGGGTGCAGACGGGAGGCCAGGCAGGGGAATAAAGTGAGCCATCTTGGAAAAGCGGTCAGCGACCACCCAAATGACAGTACAACCGGCAGAGACGGGGAGATCAGTTGTGATGTCCATAGCAATATGCTGCCAGGGGGCAGCAGGCACAGGAAGCGGAAGAAGGCGACCGGCTGGCAGGTGTCTGGGGACTTTGTTGCGGGCGCAGGACACACAGGCAGAAACAAAGTCCATTACGTCCTTGTGCAGGGTAGGCCACCAGTAGTGCCGGGCAATAAGCTGGAGGGTCTTTTTCTGACCGGCGTGGCCAGCTAGTTTAGACGAGTGACCCCAGTGTAGGATCTTCTCCCGATCAGGTACTGATACGAACGTCTTACCGGGAGGGAGACGATTTAGACTCACGGGAGCCACCTGCATTACTCTGGCGGGATCGATGATATGTTTAGGTTCTTCCTCGAGATCGGACACCAGAAAGGATCGGGACAAGGCATCTGCTTTGACGTTTTTGTCAGCTGGGCGAAAATGAAGAACAAAATCAAAGCGAGCAAAAAACAAGGACCACCGGGCTTGGCGCGGGTTAAGTTTCTGGGCATGCTGGAGGTAAGCCAAGTTCTTGTGGTCAGTGTAAATTATTACCGGGTGAAGAGCCCCCTCGAGTAGGTAACGCCACTCCTCCAATGCCAGTTTGATGGCCAATAACTCTCGGTCTCCTATGGAATAGTTGCGCTCAGAAGAGGAGAAGAGTTTGGAGAAGAAGCCACAAGTTACCATTCTCCCGGAAGATGATTTTTGAGTAAGTACCGCTCCGGCTCCAGAGGAGGAGGCGTCAACTTCCAGGAAGAACTGCTTGTTGCCGTCCGGGCGATGCAGCACCGGGGCGGAAGAGAAGGCCTGTTTTAGGGAAAGAAAGGCCTCCTCTGCTTCGAGCGGCCACTCTTTGGGATTAGTACCCTTACGGGTGAGCGCGGAAATTGGGGCAGTCCGGGAAGAGAAGTGTGGTATGAAGAGGCGGTAGTAGTTGGCGAAGCCCAGGAATCGCTGAATGGCCTTCAACCCCTCCGGTCGAGGCCATTTCTCGATGGCAGACAGTTTCTCTGGATCCATTCGTAGGCCGGTCTGAGAAATAATGTAGCCCAAAAACGGAAGCGAGGTCTGCTCAAAGAGGCACTTCTCGTATTTAGCGAAGAGGTGATTCTGCCTGAGCCTGAGCAGGACCTGACGAACGTCCCTCCGGTGAGTCTGGAGATCCGGAGAGAAGACCAAGATGTCGTCCAGGTACACCACTACGCAGGAGTAGAGAAGGTCCCGGAAGATGTCATTGACCAACTCTTGAAAGACGGCAGGAGCGTTACAGAGACCAAAGGGCATTACCAGATATTCATAGTGGCCGTCCCGGGTGTTGAAAGCCGTCTTCCATTCATCCCCCTGACGGATACGAACCAGGTTGTACGCCCCACGGAGGTCCAGTTTGGTGAAGATTCTAGCCCCCCTCAGGCGATCAAATAACTCCGGAATGAGCGGAAGGGGGTACTTATTCTTCACCGTGATCTGGTTAAGGCCTCTATAGTCTATACAGGGACGGAGAGAGCCGTCCTTCTTTTTGACGAAAAAGAAGCCTGCTCCCGCCGGGGAGGTAGATTTCCGGATGAATCCCCTGGCCAGATTCTCCTCAATATATTCGGACATCGACCGGGTCTCAGCAGCGGATAAAGGATAAATACGCCCACGGGGAGGAGTAGTACCAGGTAACAGGTCGATAGGGCAGTCGTATGGTCTATGAGGAGGTAGTGTCTCTGCTTCCTTTTTATTAAAGACATCAGCATAAGACCAATAAGGAATCGGAAGTCCAGGTAGATTAGCTGGGGTAGGAGAAGGACGGACGGGATGGACGGGAACCAGACAGGTCTTATGGCAGTCCTGTCCCCAGCGAAGGACTTCTCCGGTCTGCCAGTCAAGCACGGGTGCATGTCTCTGGAGCCAAGGTAGGCCTAGCAAGAGGGCGTGAGAGAGTCCAGGCAGAACATGAAAGGAGATGCTCTCAGAATGCAGCATTCCCACTTGCAGAGTTACGGATTCGGTGATGAGTTGGATGGGACGTGGTAAGAGGCCCCCATCCACAGCAGCGACAGATATTGGTACAGCCAGAGGTTTGGTGGGAATGCGGTATTTTTCTACCAGGGACTGTGAGATAAGATTCCCGGCCGCTCCAGAGTCAAGTTGGGCTAGTTCGAAATAACGATTCTCCCCGCAGATAATTGAGACTGACAGTAGCAGAGATGGAGAGGATTTATTCTTGTCTAGGTTGACCTCTCTGAGCGAACCTAGACACAGGCGTTTCCTGACCTCTCCGGGCAGGTACGGATCCAGTGCTCCTTACTGCCACAGTAGAAGCAGCTCCCTTCGGCACGGCGTAAGTCCTGACGGGTTTTGACCATCTTGGTCTGGTCAACCTGCATAGGCTCAGGAGAGTGTACCTGGGGAGAGACGGATGGAGTGACGGGTTTCTGAAAAGTAGGAGCTAGACATGGAAACCTCCTCTCACGGGTGACCTCTTTGGCACGCTCCTGGAACCGTAGGTCAATCCGGGTGGCAAGAGTTATTAGGTCATCGAGAGTGGTAGGAATGTCCCGACCGGCAAGTTCATCTTTAATACGGCCGGACAGACTCTCCCAGAAGACGGATACCAGAGCGTCGTTATCCCAGGCCAGCTCCGAGGCAAGGGTACGGAACCGTATGGCATATTAGCCCACGGTGAGACTTCCCTGACGGAGGCGTAGCAGAGATGATGCGGATGAGGTCTTCCGTCCGGGTTCGTCGAAGACTTTCCAGAAAGCCGTGAGAAAGGCAGGCAAGTCGGACACCAGGGGCTCTCCTCTCTCCCATAGAGGATTTAGCCAGGCCAGGGCCTCCCTGGTGAGATGGGACATGATGAATGCAATTTTGGCCCGGTCGGAGTTAAACTGGTGGGACAATAGTTCAAAGTGTAGGGTGCACTGATTTATGAAGCCGCGAGCCTGGGCGGAGTCGCCTCCGAAGCGAGGAGGTGCAGAAAGCCGGGGTCCGGGGTAGGATACTATGGTATTAGTGGGCAGCGGGGCTGCCGGATTGCGAGACATGGCACTGGCGGAGGTTGCTGGTGGAGCAGTCAGAGTGTCCAGGCGAGTATTGACATTCCGCAGGTGACCCAGGATGGACTCCTGTTGGGACCTTTGACGGGACAGTTCATGACACAGGTCCGAGAGCGAGGGAGCTTGGGTGCCACCGGGTTCCATGGCCCGAGCAAACTGTAACGGGTCTGGGAGGCGGAACCTCTGAGCTACTATACAAGGGGGCGGTCCTTGTAAGGGAGTGGGTGGCGACCAGGCAGGCAGTCACAGCAGGTGACCGGGACAGTCTCTGGAAGAACGGGCAAGAAATCACGGCAAATGACTGGGGCAGTCTCTGGGTGAACGGGCAGATGGTCACGGCAAGTGACCGGGACAGTCTCTGGAAGAACGGGCAGGAGATCACGGCAAGTGACTGGGGCAGTCTCTGGGTGAACGGGCAGATGGTCACGGCAAGTGACCGGGGCAGTCTCTGGGTAAAGGGTTGGTACGACCTGTGGCGGCTGATGGTAGACTTGAGCTCCCAGGTGAGCAGGCGAGAGTCTCTGGATAAACGGGTGGTCACAGCGTGTGACGGCGGAGCCTCCAGGAAGACCAACAGACAGGCAGCAGATGAGCCTCCCAGGTGAGCGGGCGAGAGTCTCTGGATAAGCGGGTGGTCACAGCACGTGACGGCAGAGCCTCCAGGTAGGCTAGCGGACAGGCAGCAGATGAGCGCTCCCAGGTGAGCGGACAGGAGTCACTGGACAGGCAGGTGGTCACAGCACGTGACGGCGGAGCCTCCAGGTAGGCTAGCAGACAGGTAGCAGATGTGCGCTCCCAGGTGAGCGGGCAAGCTGGTCCATAGACAGACTGACAGGAGTTTAAAGGCAGACCGTCGGACCTCAGGCAAGCAGGCAGGTAGCTGAAGTGCGCTCCCAGGTGAGCGGGCAAGCTGGTCCTTAGACAGACTGACAGGAGTTGTAAGGCAGACCGTCGGACCTCAGGCTAGCAGGCAGGTAGCGGAATATCAGGCAGGAACAAGACAGCAAGCTGGCAGGAAACTGGCAGGTATCTGGCAGGTATCTGGCAACGGGACCTGAGGGCTGAAGCAGAGTAGTGAACAGTGTAACAACATTGCTCGGGCACCTCCATTTTGGAGGAGGTGCCTTTTATATGGGAGGTCCTCCGGCAATTGGCCGGGGACACCTTAGGACGGCGCGCGCGGCCCCTTTAAGAGGGAGGGAGAGCGCGCGCGCGCGCCCTAAGCACAGTGGCCGGGAAGGAGCGCGCGCTGCCAGCAGAGCGGGAGGAGGACGCCGGGCACGGAGCAGAGAGGTGAGGGGAACAGCGTCCCTGCCTAGCAGAGGGCAGGGACGCCGGCGCTACAATAGACCTCATTAATCAGTTTGCCAACACTGTCCCACAGCCCTGCTTAGTGAGAACATGACCAAAGCATATGAACCGAATCAGCACCGTCCTCCCTTAAGCATGTACAGCAGTCTTCGGTTCTGAGGCCAATCCCATATTGTGCTTTTGGAGTTCTATAGACCCTATGTTTTTTAATACAGGTGAAGTATGAATTAACTTTGTGAGGCCAACCAATCAGTAAGATTGTGAGGTCACTAGGGATAGTATAAATTATGACGTGTATTATTCAGTCTGTTTGAGCCTGATGAAGGGGCTGGACCAGCTCCGCAACATGTAGCTTAATAAATTTTAATATTTTTTATCATTATTTTCTAGTCCTCGTATCCATGGCAGCACTTTTGAAAGTCCAATTTTTGTTTATTTTTTTCCCCGACTGTGTAAGAAACAGTTGAGATTTTCTATGGACTATGTTTAGTGACACCTTTCCTGGCGACTCCAAATGTCCTCAGACACTTCCAGAGAAATATAACCCACATCCCTCCCCCATCTAGATTTAACCAAAGCCATGGGGTCGCCTAAAGTATTTATTAAGATATAGCAAAGGGGTTAAAAATAAAATAATTTTATTAGAATGCTCTAAAATTGATAGAAAAACACCCAAAGTGAAATGTACTAATAGACAATAACAAGTATAAAAACACACTGATATGTGTATTGTATAGAAGAGTATTTTGCACACTTGACTGGTACACAAGACTCAAACGGATGGTTATTGCTCCATACAGGTTAATGTTTCCCCTGTAATCAGTGTAGCAGGGGCAGCTAAACAATAGTGGTATAACCAAAATCACCCTTCCAATCACCCTCCACCACAGAGAGGGGTACTTAAAGAAGAGGGGAGAGACAAAAGTAATGAATGCATCTAGAATTATTTCACACTCATAGTTTGTCATGGGTCATACCAGATAGAAACATTCTTTTGCCCAGGTAGCCTACTCGTCAGAAATCACAACAAGCAGTTGATAAGTCATGTGAACTGATAAAGACACCTTATATATATGCAGCATTAAGAACATTTTAGAAAAATGCAGAATCTGGAGTATTTTAGGAGTCTGGGTATTGACATTTCCCTCTGCATCCATCAGTTGATACAGTATTTAAAGTTCATATATAAAGGCATTTTCTCTCTACGTCTGTGCTAATTTTGCTAACAATTGGCTATTAGTCTCCTTCTCCTCAGAGAATTGTTGTTTTAAGAACATACGCTTATCAGCTTGCTGCAATTGAAATGATCATAGTTGCTTTTGGGCCACCTTCCAATTCATTACATTTTTAGGAATATTATTTTGAGTAAACAATGTTTCTGTCACCAGTACCCTGTTCTAGAAATCCATGTTTTTTTGTGAGTTATCATTTACTATTTTAACTTGAATAATTAACTCCCATCAAGAAGGCCTTCTTGGCATCCCAGATTACATTAATTGGAGCCGAACCCAAGTTAGTAGTAAAGAATTCCAATTGCTTCCCCTTAATATTGTTGCAATTACTAATTTTGAACAAGAATGGGTTAAGTTTCATCTCTAGTGAATATCTAGCCCTTAGCGGGTCCACTTGCATCTTGAACAAAAGAAGAGAATGACCGGTAGAGATGTGAGGGAGCATTCAATTTTAATAAGTAAAAGGACCATAAGAGGATTGCATACAGGTGCTTCTCAAAAAATAAGAATATCATCTAAAAGTTAATTTATTTCAGTTCTTCAATTCAAAAAGTGAAACTCATATATTATATAGAGTCATTACAGACAGAGTGATCTATTTCAAGTGTTTATTTCTGTTAGGGTATGTGCACACGATGCAGAAATGAAGCAGAAAATTTCTGCATCATTTCTGCATCTCCCTGGCAGAAAAAACGCATGCAGATTGTGCATGCGTTTTTCCTGCAGAATACATGCGGATCCACATGCAGATTCACATGCGTTTCCGCATGCAGATTGACAAGCGCTTTCCAGGCGATTTTAGCATCACCTGGAAAGTGCTTGATAACTAGGTCACACTATATAAATCCATGCAAACAGCATGGATTTATATAGTGTGACCCGAGAGAGTGTATATACTTACCTTCTGATGGCCCGCGCTGTCCTGCTCAATCTGTTCTCCCTCGCCGGCAACTTTGAATTGAAAGACCTGCCGACGTCAGCGTCACGTGACCCGTCACATGACTATGACGTCACCGCAGGTCCTACAACTCACTGCAAGTGCCGGGAACCAAGAAGGAGCGCTGCGCGGGCCGACAGAAGGTAAGAATACATTTATTTTTTATTTTATTCTTCTTTTTACAGCTTTTTTAATGGTACCTGGGTGTGGATGAGACTCTCCTCTCCTCCACACCCGGGTACCATCCGCACATTAGAACGCACCAATTACGCAAGTACAAATGCTGTCTTGCGGAATTGGCGCGTTCTAATGCAAGTCAATGGCGGCGAAATCGCCGCGTTTCCGCAAAATTAATTGACATGCTGCGGATTTTTGACCGCAGCGTTAACGCTGCGGAAAAATCCGCATCATGGGCACAGCACATGCGGATTTCCATTGGGGAACATTGCTGCCCTTCTACCATGCGTTTTTCATGCGTTTCCGCGGCGTTTACGCAACTGCAAAAACGCCGCGGAAACGCATGAAATACGCATCGTGTGAACACAGCCTTAATGTTGTTGATTATGACTTATAGCCAATGAAAACACAAAAGTCATAATCTTAGTCAATTAGAATACTTTATAACAACAGCTTGAAAAATGTTTTTAAAATCCGAAATGTTGGCCTACTGAAATGTATGAAAATGTTCAGTAAATGCACTCAATTTTTGTTCAGGGCTCCTTTTGCATCTATTACTGCATCAATGCGGTGTGGTATGGAGGTGATCAGCCTTTGGCACTGCTGAGGTGTTATGGAAGCCCAGGTTGCTTTGATAGCAGCCTTCAGCTCGTCTGCATTGTTGGGTCTGGTGTCTCTCACCTTCCTCTTGACAATACCCCATAGATTCTCTAATTTTCTTACTTTAAAGCTCTTCCATCCATCTAACCTTTCTTTCACTCGAGCACTATTGCACCCTCCTTATTTAGGTGCAGCTTGATGTAAATAAACAAAATGTTGTCGCAATATTTTCATGTTCAACAGCTGGTTCAATGTATGAATACATGTTACAGGATACACATCTGGTAGCATTGTCCATGAAGCACATACTTAGCTGGGGATAAACTATGCTTACTATATTAAACAACAATGCAAAATCAGAAAGAAAAACACAGACAATTAGTTTTCTATGTGTTTATGCTGAAATATGGTATTGTGTTAAACTATGTACTTAGCTTCCTCTTCACACTTAAAGGGGCTCTCCGGTCAAACTGTATGTGCCTGCAGAGTTGTAAACCCTCACACAGTGTGCTCTGAACTCTGTGAAGATTCTTGCTGTCAGCACAAGGAATGGTGGTCATGTGACTGCACGTATGTGATATGCATACTCCTGGAAGAACCCTACAAGACTGCTTTCAACTTTGCATAATATACTTGCATTGAGCAACAACAGTCTAGTCAGGTTCTGGCTCGGAGGATTCTTATTGCATATTTGCTGTCACGTGCCCAACATTCCTGTCGCTGACACCCGAGAAGCCTCTCAGTGCGCAGTGCATGCTGTGTGAGGATTTACAAGTCTGCAGTTACATACGGGCAACCCCTATAACCCTGCATCAGGCATAATATGCCTGACAGTCACAGCTCACACGTTATTGTCCCTCCCCCTCTCCAAGGTGGCAGAGGATCCCTCTCCTCTCAGTACCTTCCTATCTTTAGGTGCTGCTTGAAACAGAGAGCAGGCATGACCTCCGTGACCTTTCAGGTTAATTGTGCCTTAAGGTTCCCACTTTTGAAGGTTTGTACTTTCTGGGTTTTTTTCATCAAAATTGTTTATTTAGTTCTTTTTATGAATGAATAATGCAAAGTTGGTGGATATTTCATAGAAATAAGTAAGGTTTTCTTAGAAAAAAGAGGGCCTGAACACATAATAATAATCTATGATATATGATAATATAATCTGCAAACCTTGTTTTTCTCTCTGCCAATGTGTTTCTTCTGCTGAGCTCTTTGGTCTTGCCCATGTTGTAGAGGTTAGAGTCTGACTGATTAATTGAGTCTGTGGACAGGAGTCTTTTATACAGGTGACTATGTAAGACAGCTGTCTTTAATGCAGGTAACGAGTTGATTAGGAGAATCTAACTGGTCTGTAGGAGCCAGAACTCATAGTGGTTTGTAGGGGATCAAATACTTATTTCTCACTGCAAAATGCAAATAAATTTTTCTTATTTATACAATGTGATTTTCTTGATTTTTTGGGGGATATTCTATCTCTCAATGTTAAAATTAACCTACCCTTAAAATTATAGACTGTTCATGTCTTTGTCAGTGGACAAATTTATAAAAGCAGCAAGGGATCAAATATTTATTTCCTTCACTGTATGTGCAAGGGCCTTAGTAAATATGGACTATAACGTTTCACAAAAAAATCTATATAAGCTTGTTTTAGAAGAATGTCAAACACTGGTATATACAGTGTGGAAAATAAGTATTTAAAACACTGCAGATTTTGCAAGTTTTCCCACCAACAAAGAAAGTAGAGGTCTGTAATTTTTATCATAGGTACACTTCAACTGTGAGAGACAGAATCTAAAAATAAAAAATGGAAAATCATATTGTATGAATTTTAAATACCTAAATTGCATTTTATTGCATGAAATAAGTATTTGATCACCTACCAACCAGCAAGAATTCATGCTCTCACAGACTTGTTAGTTTTTCTTTAAGAAGCCTTCCTACTCTGCACTTATTACCTGTATTAATTGTGACTGTTAGAACTTGTTATCTGTATAAAAGGCACTTGTCCACACACTCAATTAATCACACTCCAACTTCTCCACCATGGCCAAGACTAAAGAGCTGTCTAAGGACACCAGGGACAAAATTTTAGATCTGCACAAGGCTAGGATGGGCTACAGGACAATAGAAAAGCAGCTTGGTGCTTGGTAAAAATTATTAGAAAATGGAAGAAACACAAGATGACTGTAAATGTTCCTCAGTCTGGGGCTCCATGCAAGATCTCGTCTCGTGGGGTAAGGATGATTCTGAGAAAGGTCAGGAATCAACCCAGAACTACATGGGAGAACCTAATCAATGACCTGAAGAGAGCTGGGACCACAGTCTCAAACATTACTGTTAGTAACACACCACGCTGTCATGGATTCAAATCCTGCAGGATATGCAAGGTCCCCCTGCCCACCCCAGCACATGTCCAGGCCCATTTGAAGTTCGCCAATGACCATCTGGATGATCCAGAGAAGGCATGGTAGAAGGTCATGTGGTAAGAAGAAACCAAAATAGAACTTTTTGGTAACACCTCCACTTGCCAAGTTTGGAGGAAGAAAAAGGAGGAGTACGAACACAAGTGCATCGTCCCAACTGTGAAGCATGGTGGGAGAAACATCATACTTTGGGGGTGCTTTTCTTCAAAGGTTACAGGAAGACTGCACCATATTGAAGGGAGAATGGAGTCATATATCTCTAGATTTTGCCCAACAACCTCCTTACCTCAGTAAGAGCATTAAAGATGGGTAATGTCTGGGTCTTCCAGCATGACATTGACCTGAAACACACAGCCAGGGCAACTAAGGAGTGGCTCCGTAAGAAGCATCTCAAGATCTAGGAGTGGCCTAGCCAGTCTCCCGACTTGAATCCAATAGAAAATCTTTGGAGGGAGCTGAAATTCAATGTTGCCCATTGACAGGCCTAAAACCTGAAAGATCTGGAGAAGATCTGTATGGAGGAGTGGGCCAAAATTCCTGTTGCAGTGTGTGCAAACTTGGTCAAGAACTACAGGAAATGTTGGACCTCTGTAATTGCAAACAATGGTTTCCGTACCAAATATTAAGTTCTGTTTTTCTATTGTATCAAATATTTACTTCATGCAATTAACTGCAAATTAATTATGTAAAAATCATACAATGGGATTTTTTAATTTTTTTATTTTTAGATTTTTTCTTTCACAGTTGAAGTGTACCTACCATAAAATGACAGACCTCTCCATTGTTTGGAGGTGGGAAATCTTGCAAAATTGCAGGTGAATCAAATACTTATTTTCCCCACTGTATCTGGTTTCTTCCAATCTATGTAATGCCACAGAATCTATGAGGCAGCCTAAAATATATGCAGATTACCAAATATTTTAGTTTTATTTCTTGTTTTACTGCACAATTGAGATATTCCAAACCCTTAAGAATTTTAAATTTTTGACTCTGCACTAATAACAGTTTTATGAATTTCTTTTCAATTATATTGAATATTCAAGATATCTCATCATTGCTTCAGACTGCTGAAAACTATTTCTCCTCTGAGTATATGGCTCTTTGATACATCTTAAGATACTTCCATCCATAAATGCTACAAGTTTGCATTCATGTCATTGCCGAGTCTATGATCTGTAAATAGAGAACACATTTTGTACAATTTAATTGAAGCGACAATTTTAGGTTTTCCTGACTTTCTTTCCAAATCATACCAATTTAAAAACAGGTTTTGAATCTTTAAAAATTAAAAAGAATTGTAGCTGAATATGTCAAGATGTATTCTAATTTTATCTCTCATATTTAATTCATACTGATGTTTAATTGCAGTTCTACTTTTCATGGTTGGGATTTATTTTAGTGGTTGAAAAAAATCCTAAATATAAGAGTTCTGAATATATTTTAAAGTGCATCAGATAAGACATGAAAGAATTTGCTAAATAAATACACAAAAATTAGTAAAATGAATATACAATTATGGTAAGTCAGTTACTAAAGTTTGAGATAGATGCTGGGAAAGGAAGTTCTTTCTGCGCTCTCTGGAGTCACGACAAACCATTATTAAGGATAAAAATGTAGGTTTATTGTCTACGCGTTTCAGAGACAATAAACGCATAGACAATAAACCTACATTTTTATCCATACTAATGATTTGTCGTGACTCCAGAGAGCACAGAAACAACTTCCTTTTCCAGCATCTATCTCTGTTATATCCATAGGAAGCTGCAGAATTTGGAGTCCAGGCTTTATAGGTGTTGTGTCCCACACAACCCTACTAGATGAGCAGTTTTTAATACTTTTATGTAACATTTATTAATTGGATAAGACCCTATTGCACTCTTGCATTTTTCCATAGTTACTAAAGTTTGTCTCTCATCATTGGATCACATTTTTAAAGATAATTTGGATTTCCACAGTGGCAATAGGATTAATATTTGTTCAAGTCATATTAGCTTAAAACAGAAAACAAATAGATGAATTTAATATTTTAACTTTTAGTAGATGAGCTACAAAATAAGTGATCAGTTTAGATTTGATGTATCCTCTAGGACTGAGTTCATATATAAGATATAAACATTGCACCAGGCTCAGTTTTTTTAGCATAATGCAACTAAATGGAGCAGAACTAATATCAAAACAAATGCTAAAATTAATCTTTTTCCTTCAGGCTTCTTAACGATTAAATACCATGTGCTGCTCAGTTGTCAGAAACCCACATTACATGCACTGTTTTTGAATATGACACTGGACTGGCTCTGGCACATGTATGGTGTAAAAACGAATATGTCGGACAGGTGGGAACAATCCGATTGCAAATATTGGTATCAGTTCCTAAATCAGTTTTCTTCCAGTGTTTTTGTTAAATACCAGATGAGAACTACAATGTTGCGCTGGCCATATGTGAACCCAGTCTTAGGCTTCCTTGTGTCTGCCAGCAAAGTGAATGGGAAATTCACTTTGCCGTTCAGACATTGTGTGATTTTACGCAGCGCGAAAGCGCAGCTGCGTAAAGAATTGACATGTCAATTCTTTATGCAGCTGCGTCCTGTGCTTTCTCCTATTGTGGCCATTATAAGCGATGTAATTACGCGGCAGTGTTCACACACTGCGTAATTCCAGCACATTTTTATGGAGGCGCAGGAGAAACTATGGATACTCACCTATCCGATGGATGGGAGAGGCGTCCGCTCCGGTCCCGCAGCTTCCAGCATCTGCTGGAGTACCGTTCAGCTGACTGTAGCTTACCGGCTTCCGGTCAGCTGATTTACAAGCCGGTCAGCTGACAGTCAGCTGATCGCTTCACGGCAGATGCTGGAAGCCGCGGGACCGGACCGGACGCCTCTCCCATCCATCGGATAGGTGAGTATCCATAGTATTTTTCTTTTAAAGCAGTGTATGTACTGCAGCCAGAAGCTGTCTGTATATACACTGCTAGGGGGACACTCACACACACGACACATAGACAAAGACAGTACACACAGGACACACAGACACATACATTACATTACATTACATACATACCCATACAGACACATACATTACATTACATACAGGTGTCCATGCTCCTCACACTTCATTTCTCCTGCACCTCCGTAAAAAAACGCAGGAAAATACGCAATGTGTGAACGCAGCTTTATTGTAATAATGTTGAATTTAATTTTCTTGCTTGTTGACTTTCTTATTGGGATAAACTGAAGTTACGCCACCAATTACTCTAAATTCATTAATTAACTCCTTCAGCCCCAAGCCTGTTTTCACCTTCCTGATCAGGACAAATGTTACAATTCTGACCAGTGTTATTGATGTGGTAATAACTCTGGCATGCTTCAGCGTATCCCATTCTGATAATGTTTTATCATGAAATGTTGTACTTCATGTTAGTGGTAAATTTTTGTTGACATGATTTGCATTTACCTATGAAAATATTAAAAATTTGACAAAAAATGTGAAAATCCCGCAATTTTCAATTTTTATGCCCATAAATCAAATAGTTTTACCTCACAAAATACATAATAAATAACATGTACCACTTCTACTTTACATCAGCATTATTTTATAAACATATTTAACCCATTTACATCCAAAGGTGGTTTGTACATTAATGACCAGGCCAATTTTTACAATTCTGACCAGTGTCAATTCATGAGGTAATAACTCTTGAACGCTTCAACTGATCCCATTGATTCTCAGACTGTTTTTTATTGACATATAGAAGTTTATGATAGTGGTATAATTTATTTAATATGACTTGCGTTTATTTGTGAGAAAAACTGAAATTTGGCAAAAATGTAGAAAATTTCACAATTTTCAAAATTTGAATTTTCATGCCCTTAAATCAGAGAGATATGTCACACAAAATAGTTAATGAATAACATTTCCCACTAGTCTACTTTACATCAGCACAATTTTGTAACCCAATTTTTTTTACGTTTGAAAGTTATAAGGGTTAAAAGTTGACCAGCGATTTCTCATTTTTTCAACAAAATTTACAAAACCATTTCTTTTAGGGACCACATCGCATTTGAGGTTACTTTGAGGGGCCTTTATGACAGAAAATACCCAAAGTGACACCATTCTAAAAACTGCACCCATTTTTTTTTAATTTTTTCAAGAATAACATGAAACAACTGACCCCAAAATTTGTTGTGCAATTTTTCCTGAGCAAGCCGATATCTCATAGGTGGGGGAAAGCCACTGTTTGGGTGCACGGTAGGGTTTGGAAGGGAAGGAGTGTCATTTGACTTTTTGAATGTAAAATTTGCTTGAATAATTAGTGGACGCCATGTCGCGTTTGGGGAGCCCCTGATATGCCTAAATAGAGGAAACCCCCAACAAGTGACATTATTTTGGAAACTAAACCCCTCGGGGAACTTATTTAGATGTGTGGTGAGCACATTGAACCCCCAGGCGCTTCACAGAAGTGTATAACATTGAACCATAAAAATACAATTTTCAGATTTTTCCCACAAAATTTTTTTTCAGCCCCCAATTTTGCATTCTCATAAGGGTAACAGGAGAAATTGCCCCATACCATTTGTTGTGCATATTTGTCCAGAGTAATCTAATAACCCATATGTGGAGAAAAAGCACTGTTTGGGTGCACGGCAAGGCTTGGAAGGGTATTTGACTTTTTGAATGTAAAATTTGCTTGAATAATTGTGGACTCCATTTCGCGTTTGCGGAGCCCCTGATGTTTCTAAACAGAGGAAATCCCCCACAAGTGATACCATTTTGAAAACTAGACCCCTCAGGGAACTTATCTAACCCATACCATTTGTTGTGAAATTTCTCCTGAGTAAGCCGATACCCCATATGTGGGGAAAAAACACTTTGGGCAGACGGCAGAGCTGGGAAGGGAAGGAGCGCCATTTGACTTTTTGAATGTAAAATTTGCTTGAATAATTAGTGGATGCTATGTCGCATTTGGGGAGCTCCTGATGTTTCTAAACAGAAGAAATCCCCCACAAGTGATGCCATTTTGAAAACTAGACCCCTCTGGGAACATATCTAGATGTGTGATGAGCACTTTGAACCCCCAGGTGCTTCACAGAAGTTTATAACATTGAGCTGTAAATATCAAATTTTCACATTTCTTCCACAAAAATGTATTTCAGCCCCCAATTTAGCACTTTCATAAGGATAACAGGAGAAATTTCCCCATACCATTTGTTGTGCAATTTCTCCTGGGTAAGCTGATACCCCATATGTTGGTGAAAAACCACTGTTTGGGCGCACGGCAGGGTTCACAAGGGAAGGAGCACTGAGTGACTTTTTGAATGCAAAATTGGCTGGAATCGAGAGCGGATGACATGTCACGTTTTTCCCTGATGTGCCAAAACAGTGGAAATCCCCCACAAGTGACCCCATTTTGGAAACTACACCCCTCAAGCATTTTATCAAGGGGTATAGTGAACATTTTTAACCCAGAGGTATGACACAAAATTTTATAACATTGGGTCATCATATTGTATATATTGTCATTAGTCTTGAGCGCAAGTGCTCATTATTTGAGTTTACATCGGGAACTCAGGTATGCACCAAGTATTGCGGGTGCTCGAGTGACACACTAGAGTCCCTGTCCTGCATGTTTCATGGTTGTTAGATACTCAAAACAAACATATGGGGATTGCTCGTGTATTAAAGGCAATCCCCCTATGTTTTTTATGGCTGTATAACATCCGTGAAACATACGGGGTGGGGACTCGAGCAGGCACCCGCGATACTCAGTGCATACCTGTGAATCCAATGCAAACTCAAGTAATGAGCACTTGTGCTCAACACTAGTCACCATATTGTCATATATTTTCTTTACTCTTGAAAAAAATCACAATTCTAATTCTAACTGTAATCCTAACTCCAACACAACCCTAACCCCAATACAACCCTAACTCCAATCCTAACCCTAATCATAACCCTAAACCAACCCTAACCCTAACACAACCCTAACACTAACACAACCCTAATCCAACCCTAATCCAACCCTAACCCTAACACAACCCTAACCCTATCTAGAGGGATCCATTCACTATAGTGAGGCAGAAGAGTTACTCTGGACTCCGTCTGGTCTCTGTTTAGCGGTGTCCTTTTTTTCAGAGGTTCACAAAACTGTGGCCGACGGCACTTTTATGCACACCTAATAAGAAGACGGACATAGTGAGATCACAGGCCAGACGGCGTCCATGGTGCCTCCATCTGCCTCATTATAGGGAATCTTCCACCAAGGGTTCTGTCAGAACCATGTATTTTAGAGATTTACACGTAAACCCCGGTATAAGTGCTCTGCACAGAGCACAGAATAGACGCGAGCCGAAAAATTCCTACAAAAATGTTTCTTTAGTCTCAAATTTTTCATTTCTACAGAGGTAATAGGATAAAATGAGCCATACAATTTGTTAAGCAATTTCTTCTTAGTACATCGATACCCCTTATGTGGTCAAAAACCACTGTTTGGGCACCTGGCAGGGTTTGGAAGAAAAAGCGCATCATTTGACTTTTGGAGCGCAAAATTTGCTGGAATCAATAGCAGATGCTATGTCGCGTTTGCAGAGCCCAAAATGTACCCAATAAGTAGAGACTCCCTGACAAGTGACCCCATTGTGGAAAATAACTTATTTAGAGATGTGATGACCACCTTGATCCCACAGGTACTACACGAAATTTTAAAACATTGAGCTGTGAAAATGAAAAGAAACATTTTATCCTCAAAAATGTTGATTTACCTCAAATTTTTCATTTTCACAAAGGTAACAGGAGAAAATGGACAATATAATTTGTTTTGAAATTTCTCCTGAGTACATCGATATAGAATTACGAAATAGATTACGGATGCTGCACAAATACCCCTGACATGCTAAAACAGCAGAACTCCCACAAGTGATGCCACTTTGGAAACTACACCTCTCGAGGAATTCATCTAGGGGTGTAGTGAGCATTTTTAACCCTCAGTTGATTCACAGAATTGCATAACATTGGGTTGAGTCAATAGCAAACATTGTTTTCCACTAAAAGTTGCTTTGGCCTTAAGCTTTCAATTTTCAGAAGTGATAATAGGAGAAAATGTGAAGTATAATTTGTTGTGCAATTTCCTTAGTATGCCTATACCCAATATGTATTCAAATAGTACTTTAGAGGCACAGAGCAAAGCTCAGAAGGGAAGAAGTGCCATATTGAAGTTCACGTTTTGCTGCAATGGCTTGAGGGTGCTATGTCACATTGGCAGAGCCCCTGGGATGCCAGAACAGTGGAAAACCACATAAGTGACAACATTTTACATACTACACATTTCAATATATTCATATAAAGCTGTGTGCCCACGATGTGTTTTTTAAGCATTCCGCAGCGGCAAAAATGCTGCAGAAACGCTTAAGAAATGCATGTTAGAAGGCCTGCCATGTCCCCCAATGATAATCCGCATGTGCTGTGCACATGCTGCGGAAATTTCCGCTGCGGATTATCATTGCAGAAAAAAACGCAGCACTACCAATTATTTTGCGGAAGTGCTGCGTTTTCGCCGCCATTAACTTGCATTAGAACGCGCCAATTCCACAAGACTGCATCTGTACTTGCGTAATTGGCGCGTTCTAATGTGCAATGGTACCCGGGTGTAGAAGAGAGGAGAGTCTCATCCACACACATGTACCATTAAAAAAGCTGTAAAAAAAGATTAAAATAAAAAATAAATGTATACTTTCCTTCTGGCGGCCCACGCTGCGCTCCTCCTTGCTTCCCGGCACTTTGCGGTGAAATGTAGGACCTGCGCTGATGTCAGAGTCATGTGACGGGTCACGCGACGCTGACATTGGCAGGTCCTTCAGTGTACCGCTGCCGTCAGCCAGGACTGAGCGAAGCAAGACAGAACGGGCCATGGGAGGGTAAGTATATATCTATTTTTTTATTTTTTGACATTCTCTCGGGTCACACTATATAAATCCATGCTGTTTGCCCGGATTTATATAGTGTGACCAAGTTGTCAAGCACTTTCCAAGTGATTTTAAAATCGCTTGGAAAGAGCTTGTCAACCCGCATGCGGAAATGCAAGTGAAGAACGCTTCACTTCCGCATGTCCCTGACAGGAAAATGCATGTACAATCCGCATGCGTTTTTTTCTGCAAGGGAGATGCAGAAATGCTCAGGAAAAAATCCTGAGCATTTCTGCATTGTGGGCACATAGCCTAAGGGTGCAGTAATCTTATTGACACCACAGGTGTGTCACAGAATTGTATACCATTTGGCAGTGAAGAAAAAATAATTAAAATTTTACCAATAACAGTATCGGTCGTGTGGCTGCACAGTACTTCTTAGCCATATGGCTAGACTCGGGAGTGAAGGAATGTTATTTGACTCTTGGAGGACAAATTATCATAGATTAGTTTGCGGACTCAATATACAAAGCCTCTAAGTGCCAAAATAGAAAAAAATCCTCCTCAAGTGACCCCATTCCACTCTGGGAATTTATATACAGTTGTTGTGACACTTTTGACTCCACTGGTGTTTTCCAGAAACAAGCAGCAGTTGATGTTGATGAGTCAAAATTGCAAATTTGCCATTGCAGTGCTTATACATTGTATTGCCCAGTACAATGTAGTGCCCAGTACGTTGTAGTGGCCAGTACATTATGCCCAGCTCGTGCTTCATGTACAAAGTAAATTAAGTCTCTACAGATGGTAAATATGTGGACACTAAATGTGGTTTAGGCACACTGGAGCTCAGAAGGGAGGGGGACATTTGGATTTTGCTGGATTTCTTTTGGGGGGTGAGGAGCCATAGCATTTTTCCAGAGCCTTTGTGCTAAGAATAATTTGGAAGCCCCTTATATTTCCATTGACAGATGACAGACTTGAGTCGGAATTTGCTTTTTTTGTGGATAGATTTGAAGCTTTTACTGGTAACATTTTACATAACATTTTTGGATCACATTTATCCTGCGCTCTATGCTGAGCACTTACATCGGGTTTCCATCTCAATTTCTGAATGACGTGATTCAGACGAAACCCCCAATGTGTCCATTCACTATAATGAGGCAGCAGCGTTACTCTGGCCTCTGTTCAGTGGTGTCTTTCTTTTCAGAGGTACACAAAACTGTATTTTTTTGCCTAGTTTTTTATTTAGTTATTTTTTATTATATTCACTGATGGGGTTGACTAGTAGGACAATTTTATGGGACGGATCATTTTGAATGTGACAGTACCAAATATGTGTACTTTTTTTGTTTATTTTGGTTTTTGCATAAATATACATATTTATTTGTTTAATATTTCTTCATTTATTTGTTTATTTTTTTTTACTTTTTTGTCACTTTTTTACTTAGTCCCTCTACGGGTCTTTAACTTTTATTTTCTGCACCAGCACTGCAATGAATTATACCTGTCAGTGCTTCACTGACAGATCACCTTTTAGACCATGCTGCCGGCACGATTGCCATGCATTTTTTCCAATGCATCGCATAGGAAAAGCGCAGACAAAAATGCACAAAGAATGGACATGCTGCTTCTTTTAACTTACATGAAATTCTGTAAGGAAAAATCCTGATCATGTGCACAGATATTGCAACTTTTCATAGAAAATGCTGGGATAAGGTTTGCAATGCGTTTTTGGGGCCAATTCCTCACTTATTTGCCGCTTCAAAAACGCATAAAAAACGCACCGTGTGCACATAGCCTAAATCTATGGGATCCTTTTTCTAGCTTTCCTAGACTTACATTGAGGAATGACCTCCAACTGTTCCTCTTAACCCTGGTAGGAGTGGGTTTCAAACCAACAAATCTGTACAGACTGGAGCCATAATCAGTCATTTTATATGAGGTAGAACCCTCTTTTCAGAGAACTAACTCATAATGACGGTGTCGCTGTTAGAGATAACATCATACTATTATGATTGAGATGAGTGATGTGCCTTATATTCAAAAATACCTCCCTCTTCTTCTCCACTAATCCATTTGTGAGAGCCAAAAGTCTGCATTAAATAGTACTACTGCATGGACATCTGGTGCCAGTGGTAGTGGTGGTGATACTTCTGCTGCTGCTAGTAGCTTCCACATTAATAGCTATGGGTATTTTTTTTTACACCTCCTCGTCCATTGCTATTCCCACTTTTTTACCATACATTTTGTAGAACATTATAATTAACTTTTGACATTATTTTTGACCCAAATTATCGAACTCTTGCCAAAAAGAATGTAATAAGAAAAGCTAGGTAGGTATGTACATGTACAATAAAATGTGTCAGCAGACCACGGTATAGATGTGGCATGTATGGTTGTCATATTGGACTAGTAAAGTAGGTGTACAAAAACAGACATGCAAAGTTCAATGTCAATGTTATTTGTTTTCCTTTCCATTTAAAAAAAATCCCCTCCCTTCTCATAAATAACTAATTAAGAAATGTTTGGTAGGTACATGAGCAAAAAGCCAGCACCTGTAAGAGGGCTCTTTATGGGTATGGCATGAATGCATGAAAAATGTAATTTGTGAAACGTGCAGTACAAGATTAAAATAATGTTTTGCGATACTCACACTTTGTGAGGTAGACAGTCACAATTAAAATAATGGATTTTGAGGAATTTTCTTTTGTATGTATAAAGAACGATTATTCTCCCTTCCCCCCAAAAAATAAGTATTGCACAAGAAATGTAAAAGAAATGTGGCAAGTTTCATGTGACAAGTAAGAAAGCACTTTTTTTAAGTTAAAAACTATTGTCCTGTGTTGTTTCTGCCTTTTAGTGCATTATGAATGAAGAAAAAAATATAGAATTGAGATTCAATGCCGCAGGACGGATACCAGCAACACTATATCACCTATGATTCACATTGAGTCTGGCATGCGTCTGGCATGCTGCAGACAACTCCCCTATCTCTCTCCCCCTTTCAATTGATCTCTATATTATTCCCATACTTCTATTCTTATCTTCTTCACTGACGCAGTTGTTTAACATATGACTGCCTGGAATATTTGCCCAAGTTTTAGGAATTCACCTTCTTGTTTCTATTGCTGAGCTTTTAGCTCTGTCACACTCTCTGCATCCTAAATCATTTGCAAATGGTTGCTGCATTCTCTGCTTAGGTTTTTTACAGGCTATAGTAATCCCTCCTAATTGTCTATGCTACGGCAAGTTATGTGATAACTGCAAGACATTGTGGGCAAGCTCGATTGGTTGCACCTGAGGTCCTGTCAGCCTTCTGTGACTGACGCAATCTTCTGTACTGTGTAAAATGGTGGCCTGCATTTTTATGATGATTTGTTGGATTTGAATTGCAATTTGTATGAATTTCCCAGGACCTGCGATAAAAATTGATTCAAATGCAATATTCATCAAATCCATTCAATTATTTATACTATCTACTTCTTATCTGTTTACCAACTCATATTCATTCATCTACTTTATCTATCTATTTTTCTACCTATCTATCTATCATCTATCTATCTATCTATCCATCTATCTATCTATCCATCTATCTATGTAATATGTGTGAAACAGCACAGTGGCTCAGTGGTTAGCACTGCAGCTTTGCAGCGCTGGGGTCCCTGGTTCATATCCCTCAAAGGACAACATCTGCAAGGATTTTGTATATTCTCCCCGTGTTTGTGTGGGTTTCCTTCTGGTTCTCCGGTTTCCTCCCACATTCTACAGACATACTGATAGGGAATCTAGATTGTGAGCCCCAATGGGGACAGTGACAATAATGTCTGTAAAGCGCTGTGGAATATGATAATATCTATCTAACAAATGGTTAATGTTGGGATTTACCATGCCAACGACATGCAGAATTCATGTAGGTTGAGATCTTATTCAAACCTTACGGGATTGTAAAGGGAGTAAGAATTTCTATGCAAAATTCCTATTTTTTTTAGACAAGATATAAAGAAATAATACCCTCATGGTCCCGGTGGTCCCAATTTATTGTTTTAGCAATGATGTAACTGTCACAGAAACATGTAACCACTGCAGCAAATCATTTGTATGTTGTCTGCAGCAGTCATACTTCCCAGTGACAGAGTTGACAATACTGCAGCAGTAAGTAGAGACCAGTGGAGGAATGATTAGCATTGGATTAAGAACGGTCGGGCAATGGTGAGATTAGTATTATTATTTTTTTCAAACTAGTGTGAGCATTTTAAACAAAACGCTTCTTTCCCACACAACCCTGTTAAAGCATATAATTATCTTAAAAGGGAGTCCTCGTCCATGTAGTGGATGATTTGAATCTGTCCTCTTAACGAATTTGGCCCTTTTTGTAAGAACTGTGTGCCACAGCAAGAAATTAACTCTAATGAACGAATTGCGTACATCTCTGTCATAATTTACACCACAATTTTGGCGTAAATTACAGTTTAACTTGTCGGCTGCTAATGGGCACACAGGATCCCTGCTAAGTTCCATCCATGCTCAAAAGGTTGCTGGAGCTGGCCATGACAGGCGTAAAAATGGCAAAACTTGAAAAATATTTGCACAACTACTAGTTGTGAAAATATTTTGTGAAATTTTAAACATTTTTACACCAGATTTCTAATGAAAATTGTTTAATGATTCAAATTGATATATGAGGGTTTAACAGTGAATACACTTTTACAGCATATTAGTCACTTGTTACATTTACCACACTTTTTTTTACTTTTGTTTGCTTTACTGTTTTTATTGTTTACATTAAAAGTCTGAAGAGTGAAGCCCCCGTCTCACATAGCGAGATCGCTAGCGAGGTCGCTGCTGTGTTACGGTTTTGGTGACGCAACAGCGACCTCACCAGCGATGTCGCTATGTATGACACTTTGCAACGATCCTGGATGATATTTTGGTCGTTGCTGTCCCGCTGGTCAGCACACATCGCTGTGTGTGACCAGCGGGTGCAGCGATCAGGCTAGAAACTATGGTAAACATCGGGTTACTAGGGGCACACGCGCACCTAGAAACCCGTTGTTTATCATGGTTATGAGCCTGCTAAAGTGAGTGGTAACCTCCCGCTCACTGTAGCAGAGTGGTAACCATGATAAACAACGGGTTACTAGGAGCACGTGTGCCCCTAGCAACCCGATGTTTACCATAGTTACCAGCCTGCTCCTGCTTCAGCAGGCTCGTAACCAGGAGCAGGACATCGTGGAAAGATTCTTTCCACGATGTCGCTGCTCCCCTGATTGTTGGTGAGACTGCCTGTTTGACAGCTCACCAGCGACCACATAGCGACGCGGCAACGATCCTGGACAGGTCGTATCGTTGTCGGGATCGTTGCAGCGTCGCTAAGTGTGACGGGGCCTTGACTCATTCGTTTGGATAAAGCAACAAGTTTAACATTCAGATAAAAGATTGCCATTGACTTTAAATAAATTGTGGCAATTCAAATTACAATACTAGTTCAAGTTTGTTTTTAAACTATTTATATACACATCTTTTTTTTCCATGCAGGTACCTCTGTTATTCAGGTGACAGCTACAGATGGTGATGACCCTACATATGGAAATAGCGCCAGAGTTGTTTACAGCATTCTTCAAGGACAACCATATTTTTCAGTCGATCCCAAAACAGGTAGGCATGTAAAGTGTCTACATGTTTATCTTGTTGTCTATGCAGTCATTAAAATATTGAATTTTTCTCTATTTAACATGTTCTACATGTCAAAATATGGTTAACCTTTAACCCTTTCGCGCCAGAGCATGTTTTCGCCTTTGTGACCAGGCCAATTTTTTAAATTCTGACCACTGTCAATTTATGAGGTAATAGCTCTTCAACGCTTCAACGGATCCTACTGATTCTGAGACTGTTTTTTTGTGACATACTGTACATCATGATAGTGGTAAAATTTCTTCGATATGACTTGCATTTATTTGTGAAAAAAACAGAAATTTGGTGAAAATGTTAAAAATTTCGCAATTTTCAAACTTTGAATTTTCATGCCCTTAAATCAGAGAGATATGTCACACAAAATAGTTAATAAATAACATTTCCCACATGTCTACTTTACATGAGCACAATTTTGGAACCAATTTTTTTTGTTAGGAAGTTAGAAGGGTTAAAAGTTGACCAGCGAATTCTCATTATTCCAACAAAATTTACAAAACCATTTTTTAGGGACTGCATCATATTTGAAGTGACTTTGAGGGGCCTTTATGACAGAAAATACCCAAAAGTGACACCATTCTAAAAACTTCACCCCTCAAGGTGATCAAAACCACATTCAAGAAGTTTATTAACCCTTTAGGTGCTTCACGGGAATTTTTGCAATGTGGAAGAGAACAATTTTCACAAGGGTAACAGGAAAAAATGGACTACACAATTTGTATTGCAATTTCTCCTGAGCACGCTGATACCCCATATATGAGGGAAAACCACTGTTTGGGTGCACGGCACGGTTCGGCAGGGAAGGAGCGCCATTTGACTTTTTGAATGTCAAATTTGTTTGAATAATAAGTGGACGCCATGTCACATTTGGGGAGCCCCTGATTTGCCTTATGTGCACAAACAGTGGAAACCCCCCACAAGTGACTCCATTTTGGAATCTAGACCCCTTAGGGAACTTATCTAGATGTGTGGTGGCCACCTTAAACCCCCAGATGCTTCACAGAAGTTTATAATATTGAGCCGTGAAAATACAATTTTCACATTTTTCCCACAAAAATGTTTTCATCCCCTAATTTTGCATTTTCATAAGGGTAACAAGAGAAATTGCATGATGAAATTTGTTGTGCAATTTCTCCTTAGTACGCTGATACCCCATATGTGGGGGAAAACCACAGTTTTGGCGCACTGCAGCGTTCGGAAGGGAAGGAGAGCCGTTTGACTTTTTGAATCTAAAATTAGTTTGAATAATTAGCGGACGCCAAGTCGCATTTGGGAGCCCCTGATGTGCCTAAACAGTGGAAACCCCCACAAGTGACACCATTTTGGAAACTAGATCCCTTAGGGAACTTATCTAGATTTGTGGCGAGCATCTTGAACCTACAGGTGCTTTACAGAAGTTTATAATATTGAGCCGTAAAAAAAAAATGTTCACATTTTTCCCACAAAAATGTTTTTCATCCTTTAATTGTGCATTATCATAAGGGTAAAAGGAGAAATTGTACGATGAAATTTGTTGTGCAATTTCTCCTTAGTACGCCGATATCCCATATGTGGTGGAAAACTACTACTTTGGCACACGGCAGGGCTTGGAAGGGAAAGGAGCGCTATATTGGCTGGGATAGGTTGCAGACACCATGTCACATTTGAAGAGTCACTGACATGCAGAAACAGCTGAAACCCCCACAAGTGATGCCATTTTGTAAACTACACCTCTCAAGGAATGCGTCTAGGGAAGTAGTGAGTATTTTTTAATTTTTAACCAGAGAAAAACTTTTTAGCCTCAGATTTTACATTTTCACACAGGGCAATGGGTAAAAATGGTGCCAAAATGTGTCAGACAATTCCTTCTAAACGTGACAATACCCCATATGTGTCTGTACAGTACCACTTAGCCATACGGCGAGACCGGGGAGGGACAGAGCACTATTTGACTCTTAGAGAAGAAAATTATTGTAGAATAGTTTGCGGACTCCATATACACAGCCCCTAAGTGCTAAAAGATCAGAATCCCCCCTCAAGTGACCCCATTTTGGAAATTATACCCCTGTGGGAATTTACCTACAGGTGTAGTGACAATTTTGACTCCATGGGTCTTTTCCAGAAACAAGCAGCAGTGGATGTTGCTGAGTGAAAATTTCAAACTGCCGTTGAAGTGACCAGTATGCTGTAGTGACAAGTACGTTGTGCCCAGCTCATGCTTCTGGAGACATGCACCTGTAAATTAGGCAAGCTCTCATCGCTACAGGAATGCCAAACATGTGGACACTAAATGTAGTTTAGGCAAATTGTGGGGCTCAGAAGTGAGGGAGGCATTTGGATTTAAGAGCACAACATTTTCTGAATTTCTTTTGGAGGGAAAGGACCATTTTGCTTTTCCAGAGCCTTTGTGCTACCAGTAACTTGGATGTCCCTTATAATTTTAACAGATGACGGACCTGAATGGGGACTTGATTTTTGTGAGGACTGAGTTGAAGCTTTTATTGGGAACATTTTACATAATGTATATCTGGCGCTCTAGGCTGAACACATACATCAGGGTTTCCATCTAAATCTCCAAGTGATGTAATTCAGATGAAACCCCCGCAGGATCCATTCACTATAATGAGGCAGCAGAGTTACTCTGGACTCCGTCTGGCCTCTGTTTAGCGGTGTCCTTTTTTTCAGACGTGCACAAAACTCTGGCCAACCACACTTTTATGCATGCCTAAAGAAACTGACACCGCGGGATCACAGGCCAGACGGCATTCACAGTGCCTCCATCTGCCTCATTACAGGAAATCTTCCACCGGGGGTTCTGTCTGAACCATGTATTTCAGAGATTTACACAGAAACCCCAGTGTAAGCGCTCAGCATAGAGTGCAGGATAAATGTGAGCCGCGCCTTACTGTGATCTTTGGGAGACATAATAAACAAATCAGCAGCAGGTGAAGAATTGGTTTTATTAATTTTTTTCGCCTTTCCTGGTGCGGTATAAGTGATTAGATTACTTTATTCTTTGGGTCGGTGCGATTACAGCTATACCAGATTCATATCGGGCTTTTATGATTGACAGCTGTCACACACTAAAAGACGCTGTTTTTGCAAAATCTAGTTTCTGCACCGCCATATTTTGAGAGCTATAATTTTTCCATATTTCGGCCGACAGAGTCATGTAAGGGCTTATTTTTTGCGAGACGAGTTGATGCTTTTATTGGTACCATTTTTGGTTATGTGCAATTTTTTGATCGCTTTATATTCCGTTTTTTGGGAGGTAAAATGAACAAAAACCAGCAATTCAGGATTGGTTTTTTGAGTTTTTTTTTATGCCATTCTGCGTGTGATAAAACTGATAAGGCAGCTTTACTTTTCTGGTAAGTACGTTTGCAGCGATACTACACTTATATCTTTTTTTATGTTTTGGCCCATTTACACAATAAAACTATTTTATAGTAAAAAAATTTTTTTTGCATCGCTTTATTCTGAGACCTATAACTTTTTTATTTTTTGGCTGATGGAGCTGTATGGTGGACAAGAACAAGCAGGACAACATGACGTTTTCAGCGGTATCATTTTTATTTCCATTTGACTTTTTGATCACATTTTATTCCACTTTTTGTTTGGCGATATGATGAAAAATCATCGTTTTTTGCTCCGTTTTTTAATTATTTTTTTTACGATGTGCACAGAAGGGGTTAATTAGTGTGATAGTTTATAGATTGGGTTGTTCCGGACACGGTGATACCAAATATGTGTACTTTTTTTGTTTTTGCATAAATATATGGATTTATTGGTTTAACACTGTATATATATATATTTTATTTTGTGATTTTTTTAACAGTTTGAAAACATTTTTAGATTTTCTTTTTACATTTTTACTTAGTTCCTGTATGGGACTTCAATTTTAATTTTTCCGATCACTGGTCTCATGCAATGCAATAGACATGTATTGCATTGCATGAGAACTGACAGTTTTACACTGTCATTATCTCCTGCTAGGCTCAGCTGCTGGCTGAGCCTAGCAGGACACTGTGTATGGCAGAATCGGAGGTGGTCATGTCACCTCCGGCTGCCATGACAACGCCAGGTCCTATCAGCTATCACGGGGGCCATCAGAAAGGTGAGTGGACGACCCCTTCTCCTCTCAGTATCTCCTAAATGCCGCGATCACTATGGATTGCTGCATGTAGGAAATAGCAAAGGGTTAAAATCTTTGGGACCTGATCCAATAAGGTCCCGATGATGTCCCCTGTCAGAGCTACTGCTCTGCACCGCACCGGTAGCACTTGCAGGACCCTGGGGATCCTGAGCGCTGCGGGACCACCGTCCGTTTATAAACGCCGGCGCTGCACAGAGCCCAGGCAGCGGCCACGTTTATATACAGTGGGTGGTCGGGAAGCGGTTAAATCCTGTCCCTATAAAGCTATTTTTAATTTATTTTATTGGTCATTATAATTATTGTCATGCGTACATATATAAATATATATATATATATATATATATATATACATATATACAAAAATACTGTGTGTGTATGCATATACAGTGGTGGCCAAAAGTATTGGCACCCCTGCAATTCTGTCAGATAATACTCAGTTTCTTCCTGAAAATGATTGCAATCACAAATTCTTTAGTATTATTATCTTCATTTAATTTGTCTTCAATGAAAAAACACAAAAAGAATTGACCTAAAGCCAAATGGGATACAATTCCAAACCAAACCTAAAAAAGGGGGTGGACAAAAGTATTGGCACTGTTTGAAAAATCATGTGATGCTTCTCTAATTCGTGTAATTAACAGCACCTGTAACTTACCTGTGGCACCTAACAGGTGTTGGCAATAACTAAATCACACTTGCAGCCAGTTAACATGGATTAAAGTTGAGTCAACCTCTGTCCTGTGTCCTTGTGTGTACCACATTGAGCATGGAGCAAAGAAAGAAGACCAAAGAACTGTCTGAGGACTTGAGAAACCAAATTGTGAGGCAGCATGAGCAATCTCAAGGCTACAAGTCCATCTCCAAAGACCTGAATGTTCCTGTGTCTTCCGTGTGCAGTGTCATCAAGAAGTTTAAATCCCATGGCACTGTGGCTAACCTCCCTAGATGTGGACGGAAAAGAAAAATTGACGAGAGATTTCAACGCAAGATTGTGCGGATAGTGGATAAAGAACCTCGACTAACATCCAAACAAGTTCAAGCTGCCCTGCAGTCCGAGTGTACAACAGTGTCAACCCATACTATCCGTCAGCGTCTTAATGAAAAGGGACTGTATGGTAGGATACCCAGGAAGACCCCACTTCTTACCCCGAGACATAAAAAAGCCAGGCTGGAGTTTGCCAAAACTTACCTGAGAAAGCATAAAACGTTTTGGAAGAATGTTCTCTGGTCAGATGAGACAAAAATAGAGCTTTTTGGGAAAAAGCATCAACATAGAGTGTACAGGAAAAAAAAAGAGGCAGTCAAAGAAAAGAACACGGTCCCTACAGTCAAACATGGCGGAGGTTCCCTGATGTTTTGGGGTTGCTTTGCTGCCTCTGGCGCTGGACTGCTTGACCGTGTGCATGGCATTATGAAGTCTGAAGACTACCAACAAATTTTGCAGCATAAAGTGGGGCCCAGTGTGAGAAAGCTGGGTCTCCCTCAGAGGTCATGTGTCTTCCAGCAGGACAATGACCCAAAACACACTTCCAAAAGCACTATAAAATCGATTGAGAGAAAGCACTGGAGACTTCTAAGGTGGCCAGCAATGAGTCCAGACCTGAATCTCATAGAACACCAGTGGAGAGATCTCAAAATGGCAGTTTGGAGAAGGCACCCTTCAAATATCAGGGACCTGGAGCAGTTTGCCAAAGAAGAATGGTCTACAATTCCAGCAGAGCATTGTAAGAAACTCATTGATGGTTACCGGAAGTGGTTGTTCGCACTTATTTTGGCTAAAGGTTGTGCAACTAAGTATTAGGCTGAGGGTGCCAATACTTTTGTCTTGCCCATTTTTGGAGTTTTGTGTGAAATGATCAATGATTTGATTTTTGTTTCATTCTCTCTTGTGTTTTTTCCTTGCAAGCAAATTAAATGAAGATAATAATACCAAAGAATTTGTGACTGAAATAATTTTCAGGAAGAAACTGAGTATTATCTGACAGAATTGCTGGGGTGCCAATACTTTTGGCGACCACTGTATATATACATAGATATATAGAGAGATATATGTATATATCTATATATACAGTATATATATAATATTTTAACTCACTCTTTTTACTAAAACTATGTAATAAAAATACTTGATTAAGCTTGTGCCACTAAACATTTTAAAGTTGCACTGACTAGATTAGATTTGTATATTCTTCAAAGTTCTATTATTGTCTATCTTCATTCAGATCCTTCTGGGTTTTTTATGGCTCTTCACAATTTTAAGTGATTACTGTCTGTTTACCAGCTTTTCTACCAAATTCTTCCACAGCAATGGCAGAAAACAAACAATCACTAGCTTAAACCTTTGTTGGCCAATAAACCAGTCAATATTTTTCATCCAATGTCTAAAACAGAGATATTCATTATAAAGCAAGAGTAGAAAAACTCTTATATACCACATTTGTCATTATTTGTAACTCTTACAACTAAATTGCAGGTAAAGTCTGCATTAACCCCTTCCTGTAATAGTCAGTTTTGGTCTTCTAACAGAGCTCCATTTTTCAAATCAGATTGGTGTGGATTTATGTATGAATAACTTTAAAGTTCCTATACTTAGTCGAGATTGATTTTTCAAAAACGTTGTACTTTATATTAGCGGTAAATTGGGTAGCTATGATTTGTTTATTTTATTTATGAAAAAAATGAAAAAAAAATAGCAATTTTTAAATTTTTATACTATTAAACAGTCATACTACACAAACTAGTTAAATAAATAACATTTACCACATATCTGCTTTATGTCGGTATTATTTTTTACGTTTTGCATCAATTTTCTCCTTTTTAAAGTGAATACAAGAGGCAAATATAGAAAAAAAATTAAAAGTGACTCCATTTCAATGGCAATCATGAAGTCTTTATAGAAATCAACACAAATTGGAAAATGTTGATTTAGTCCCAATTTTTTTTATTTTCACAAGGTAATAAACCATTAAAGGTAACCCTGTTTTGGAAACTACATCCCTTTAGATATTCACCTAGCGCTTACCTTATTAAACAGTTGCGCCCCACAGGTGTTTCATAGAGTTTTATAACTTTATAGCTTTAAAGAACTTTTTATAACATTGGACAAAGAAAAAAAAAATTCTATAAAAATAATTTTGTTTTGTTTATTTGTTTTACTATTTTTACATAACTTAATAATAGAGAATATACTCCCACCATCTGAAATGCAATTTTTCTCAAAAACAGCAATATACAGTTTTGCTTGAATGTTTTTTGCCATTTTCAGAGCCCCTGTGGTACCAGCACAATGGAAAGAAGTGACCCCATTTTGCAAATTATCACACACCCCCATCTAAAGGTCATCTAGGGATGTAGTGAGAATTCTTCCCTCACTGGCGTGGATAAAGAGAGAAATCACCCCTAGTGCAGATCAATGGGGTGATGCATATATAGGTGAATGCAGTAAGTCATCTGGAATTGTTGTGGAAGAGCTCAGAAGGGAAGAAGTATTGTTTGGTTTACGGAGCACTGATTTTGCTGGAATATTATAGTTAGCCTCATCATGTAAGTTTTCAGAGCCCATAAGAGGCTAGAAAACCAAAAAAAATACTAAAAATTGATCCTATTTTGGGAATTGCACATATCAGGGAATTCATCTAGGAGTGCAATGAACATTTTGACCCAACAAGTTTTCCACAGAATTTTATAAAATTCGTCCATGAAAATGGAAAATTAATTTTTTTTGCAATGAAATGTTAATTAGACTAGAATCTTTAATTAATGGGAAAATAAAAAGCTTACCAAAGTTGGTTAAGTAATTTCCCTAGAGTATGTTAACGAGGTTTTCCACTACTAATTTCACTCCCTTTCATATGCCCTAACTCTTTATAACAATCAGTTTTCTAATATACTTCTCTAACCTGCCTTGCTCATGTAAGCACACTCTGTGTGGGTAATATAGTCTTTTGTTGTGATTCTGGCTCTGCTACATCCGATCTGGAATCAGACAAACTGAGCAGCAAGCATCATTGATGAGGCAAGGCTACCTTTCAGCGACTGGCAGCAGTCTGAGGATGCATGCTCAGATCATACTTCACTCTCCTCTGCCTGGATCCTGCCAGGGCTTTGGAGTGCCATCAGTTCAGCTGACAAGTGCTGTGATGTGCTGCTTGTTATTAGAAAGCATATCACAGAGCTTGTCAGCTGAAGGGATGGCACTTCAAAGCATCAGCAAAGTCAGTCTGCACCACGCATGTCCAAGCTCAGATTAAACTTCACTCTTCTCCCTGCTTGGATACTGCTGAAGCTTTGCAGTGCAGTTCCTTCAGCTGACAAGCCCTGTGATATGCTTTTTAATAACAAACAGCACATTAAAGCACTTGTCAGGTAAGGGCACGGCACTCCAAAGCATCAGCTAGATTCAGGCAGAGGAGGAGAGTGAAGCCTTATCCGAGCATGCATGCTCAGACTACTGTCACTCACGGACAGGTAGTCCCACCCCATCAATGATGTGCGCTGTTCAGTTTGGCCGATTCCGCTTTATAGATGGGAAGTAGTAGAGCCAGAATCACAACAGATTACTACATCACACACACAGAGATGAGCTTGCAGGAGTAGGACAGGTCATAGAAGTATATTTGAAAATTAATTGTTAGAAAGAGTTAGGACACAAGAAAGGGGGTGAAATTAGTAGTGGAAAACCTCTTTAATATCCCATATGTGATCATTGGTCAAACAGTGTGACTCAAAAGTGAAGGAGCATCATTTGGATTTTGGAGCATAGAATTTACTGAAATAGTTTTTGGGGCCCTTCATATTTATGAAGTTCAATTTATCAGTATAGTGAAAACTCCTCTGGAATAAACCCAATTTGACAAATTACACCCTTATGGATTTCATATTGAGGTGCATTAAGCATTTAAATGCAACATGTGTTTTTCAGAAAATAAAGTGCAATAAATGTTGCAGAATTTAAGTTGCTTTTTTACACCAATTAGTAATGCTTGCAACTGATATATCGTGTCCTGCATATACCACCATAATAACATATTGTCATAATAATTCTACATGCTTTCCTGGTTAAATCTGTCTATCATGAAGGGACCCATAGACCAAATTAAAGAACACCTCTAATTGGTGAACAAATAATTTGGTTACTAATATGAGATCATGTTTAAGATTTGAATGCTATTGATTCAGATTTCCTGACTCCAATGACAGGAATGTGTATAGGAATATTCTGACTAAGAGCAGAAGGGTAATACTCTGATCTCTGTAGATCTATATGAACTAATGTGACTGGCAAGAATTATGTATCAAATAAATTCAGTTTACAGGAAAATTAACATAGTTGTGCTATATAAGGATTTGGGAGTACATACCTTCATACATCTCTGCTTAGAAATATTGCAGTGCATATTATGAGGATAAATAACTTGAAATAAGATGTAAAACCCTTACTTATCACCACTCAAATAGTCATACCTATCCCTTAACATCCACAAAATGTCCTGAAATACGAAATATAGAACAGGGTTTGCTTAAACCTTGCAAACCTTGCTACTTTTACTTTATTATTCAGAAACTGGGGCAAGTGTGATAGTTTAGTCTGCATTGCATTCTTCTCATTGGACATCTGGTACCATCTAATTTTTTTTTTCAAAATCTGCTGAAAATCTTTTTATGCTACAGGGTAAAATCAGTGGCCTAAACTGTAGAGGCACATTAAGGACCCATACACTTCTACTGGGCACTGAATTACTCAGAAGTTGCATATGGTAAGGCCTGGACTGGACATATGTCAATTCTGGCATTTGCCAGGTGAGCTGATCCTTGCTGTGGTCCACTCATGCTGGTGACTGTCCCTTGATGTTATGAATGGTGAGCATGGACTAGAGGAGCTGAGGGGTAGCAGAAAGTGAAGTCTGAGATTATTCTCTGTTCGGTGGTAACAGCTGCATCAGAACTTCCCACCAGAAGAAAAGTGAGCAGGCAGTAAGGAAGATGGGCTAACTGAACTAAAACTCCCCTTGTCTTATTTGTGTCAGTGATGGTGAGTGAGCTCAAATAGACAGAAAAAATACTCAAATCTGATCACTGCCCAGCATGTCTCACAGTGGAGGGGGATGGGATTCAGGATTGCAGCATTGTCTGAGAATCAAAAACAGTGTTCAGGAAAATATATGGAGCTCTGTGAGCAGTATTTTGCAGTCCATATTTATGTTGACAGTACTTTTATTCAGACCTCTGAAAAAGAAGTGGAAATTGGGAATGCATATAAAGCTACTGTATGTGAGCAGAGCTGTTGCAGTAATGTGTGTGTATTATGTAAAGAGCATAAAATACATGTATTATTCTAACTACCTATTGTGCATAGGAAGAAGTGTGAGTGCATGCAATGTATGCATAGCAGAGCTGTGTATAATATGCAAACAGTGGAACTATGTATAGGCTTAGCTATCCCTATAAACAATTGCTCTGTTTGCATGTTATATACAGCTTTGCTATGAACACAATACATGCACTCACATTTCTGCTTCCTATATACAGCAGGTAATTAGAAATATATATGTACATACACTATATGCTGCTTGCACACACTCATACTCAAACAGCTTTGCTCTACTGACATTACTTTATATGCATTCCCATTTTCTTCCTATTTTGCTAATAGAGGTTTTAATGAAAGTAATGTTAGTAGAGCTCTGCTTGCAATATTGCTTTTGGATCATTCATTGGGTAAATATATTCTTAAAATATTGTCCAGGCTAAAATTAAAATTCTACACACTACCAAATCAATGTACACAATGACACTATTCTTTTTGTGGGTAGGCAGTCATGTGACTGAATGTATGTTATTTGCATACTTGTGTCGACTAGACTTTTTTGTCTTCTATCAAATCACATACATGCAGTCACATGACCGCCCACCCACAAAGGGAAAATATAATAATCATGTTTGTGTAGCGCCGGCGTCCCTGCCCTCTGCTAGGCAGGGACGCTGTTCCCCTCACCTCCCTGCTCCGTGCCCGGCGTCCTCCTCCCGCTCTGCTGGCAGCGCGCGCTCCTTCTCGTCCACTGTGCTTAGGGCGCGCGCGCGCGCTCTCCCTCCCTCTTAAAGGGGCCGCGCGCGCCGTCCTAAGGAGTCCCCGGCCAATGGCCGGAGGACTTCACCATATATAAGGCACCTCCTCCAAAATGGAGGTGCCCGAGCAATGTTGTTGCACTGTTTACTACTCTGCTTCAGCCCTCAGGTCCCGTTGCCAGTTACCTGCCAGTTACCTGCCAGTTACCTGCCAGATTCCTGCCTGATTATCCGCTACCTGCCTGCTAGTCTGAGGTCCGACGGTCTGCCTTACTACTCCTGTCAGTCTGTCTAAGGACCAGTCTGCCCGCTCACCTGGGAGCGCACATCAGCCACCTGCCTGCTTGCCCGAGGTCCGACGGTCTGCCTTCCAACTCCTGTCAGTCTGTCTATGGATCAGCTTGCCCGCTCACCTGGGAGCACACACCTGCTACCTGCCTGCTAGTCTACCTGGAGGCTCCGCCGTCACGTGCTGTGACCACCTGCCTGTCCAGTGACTCCTGCTCGCTCACCTGGGAGCGCTCATCTGCTGCCTGTCTGCTAGCCTACCTGGAGGCTCTGCCGTCACGTGCTGTGACCACCCGCCTGTCCAGAGACTTCTGCCCGCTCACCTGGGAGCGCTCATCTGCCGCCTGTCTGTTGGTCTTCCTGGAGGCTCCGCCGTCACGTGCTGTGACCACCCGTTCATCCAGAGACTCTCGCCTGCTCACCTGGGAGCTCACGTCTATCATCAGCCGCCACAGGTCGTACCAACCCTTTACCTAGAGACTGCCCCGGTCACTTGCCGTGACCATCTGCCCGTTCATCCAGAGACTGCCCCGGTCACTTGCCGTGACCATCTGCCTGTTCATTCAGAGACTGCCCCGGTCACTTGCCGTGACCATCAGCCCGTTCATCCAGAGACTGCCCTGGTCACTTGCCGTGACCTCCAGCCCGTTCACTCAGAGACTGTCCCGGTCACCTGCTGTGACCTCCTGCCTGTCTTCCCTGGTCGCCACCCGCTCCCTTACAAGGACTGCCCCCTTGTATAGTAGCTCTGAGGTTCCGCCTCCCAGACCCGTTACAGTTTGCTCGGGCCATGGAACCCGGTTGCACCCAAGCTCCCTCGCTCTCGGATCTGTGTCATGAACTGTCCCGTCAAAGGTCCCAACAGGAGTCCATCCTGGGTCACCTGCGGAATGTCAATACTCGCCTGGACACTCTGACTGCTCCACCAGCAACCTCCGCCAGTGCCATGTCTCGCAATCCGGCAGCTCCGCTGCCCACTAATACCATAGTATCCTACCCCGGACCCCGGCTTTCTGCACCTCCTCGCTTCGGAGGCGACTCCGCCCAGGCTCGGGGCTTCATAAATCAGTGCACCCTGAACTTTGAACTATTGTCCCACCAGTTTAACTCCGACCGGGCCAAAATTGCATTCATCATGTCCCATCTCACCGGGGAGGCCCTGGCCTGGCTAAATCCTCTATGGGAGAGAGGAGACCCCCTGGTGTCCAACTTGACTGCTTTTCTCACGGCTTTCCAGAAAGTCTTCGACGAACCCGGACGGAAGACCTCATCCGCATCATCACTGCTACGCCTCCGTCAGGGAAGTCTCACCGTGGGCCAATATGCCATACGGTTCTGTACCCTTGCCTCGGAGCTGGCCTGGGATAACGACGCTCTGGTATCCGTCTTCTGGGAGGGTCTGTCCGGCCGTATTAAAGATGAACTTGCCGGTCGGGACAGTCCTACCACTCTCGATGACCTAATATCTCTTGCCACCCGGATTGACCTACGGTTCCAGGAGCGTGCCAAAGAGGTCACCCGTGAGAGGAGGTTACCATGTCTAGCTCCTACTTTTCAGAAACCCGTCACTCCCTCCGTCTCTACCCAGGTACACTCTCCTGAGTCTATGCAGGTCGACCAGACCAAGATGGTCAAAACTCGTCAGGACTTACGCCGTGCCGAGGGGAGCTGCTTCTACTGTGGCAGTAAGGAGCACCGGATCCGTGCCTGCCCGGAGAGGTCGGGAAACGCCTGTGTCTAGGTTCGCTCAGAGAGGTCAACCTAGACAAGAATAAATCCTCTCCATCTCTGCTGCTGTCAGTCTCAATCGTCTGCGGGGAGAACCGTTATTTCGAACTAGCCCAACTTGACTCTGGAGCAGCCGGGAATCTTATTTCACAGTCCCTGGTAGAGAAATACCGCATCCCCACCAAACCTCTGGCTGTACCCTTGTCTGTTGCTGCCGTGGATGGGGGCCTCTTACCACGCCCCATCCAACTCATCACCGAATCCATTACTCTGCAGGTGGGAATGCTGCATTCTGAGAGTATCTCCTTTCATGTTCTGCCTGGACTCTCTCACGCCCTCTTGCTAGGCCTACCTTGGCTCCAGAGACATGCACCCGTGCTTGACTGGCAGACCGGAGAAGTCCTTCGCTGGGGACAGGACTGCCATAAGACCTGTCTGGTTCCCGTCCATCCCGTCCGTCCTTCTCCTACCCCAGCTAATCTACCTGGACTTCCGATTCCTTATTGGTCTTATGCTGATGTCTTTAACAAAAAGGAAGCAGAGACACTACCTCCTCATAGACCATACGACTGCCCTATCGACCTGTTACCTGGTACTACTCCTCCTCGTGGGTGTATTTATCCTTTATCCGCTGCTGAGACCCGGTCGATGTCCGAATATATTGAGGAGAATCTGGCCAGGGGATTCATCCGGAAATCTACCTCCCCGGCGGGAGCAGGCTTCTTTTTCGTCAAAAAGAAGGACGGCTCTCTCCGTCCCTGTATAGACTATAGAGGCCTTAACCAGATCACGGTGAAGAATAAGTACCCCCTTCCGCTCATTCCGGAGTTATTTGATCGTCTGAGGGGGGCTAGAATCTTCACCAAACTGGACCTCCGTGGGGCGTACAACCTGGTTCGTATCCGTCAGGGGGATGAATGGAAGACGGCATTCAACACCCGGGACGGCCACTATGAATATCTGGTAATGCCCTTTGGTCTCTGTAACGCTCCTGCCGTCTTTCAAGAGTTGGTCAATGACATCTTCCGGGACCTTCTCTACTCCTGCGTAGTGGTGTACCTGGACGACATCTTGGTCTTCTCTCCGGATCTCCAGACTCACCGGAGGGACGTTCGTCAGGTCCTGCTCAGGCTCAGGCAGAATCACCTCTTCGCTAAATACGAGAAGTGCCTCTTTGAGCAGACCTCGCTTCCGTTTTTGGGCTACATTATTTCTCAGACCGGCCTACGAATGGATCCAGAGAAACTGTCTGCCATCGAGAAATGGCCTCGACCGGAGGGGTTGAAGGCCATTCAGCGATTCCTGGGCTTCGCCAACTACTACCGCCTCTTCATACCACACTTCTCTTCCCGGACTGCCCCAATTTCCGCGCTCACCCGTAAGGGTACTAATCCCAAAGAGTGGCCGCCCGAAGCAGAGGAGGCCTTTCTTTCCCTAAAACAGGCCTTCTCTTCCGCCCCGGTGCTGCATCGCCCAGACGGCAACAAGCAGTTCTTCCTGGAAGTTGACGCCTCCTCCTCTGGAGCCGGAGCGGTACTTACTCAAAAATCATCTTCCGGGAGAATGGTAACTTAAGATAAGATAAGATAAGATAAGATATACTTTATTTATCCCGGAGGAAATTGCGGTATCACAGCAGCAGAACACAGATCTCGAACATGACACATATGATAACAAAACATTTGGAATGCTTTAGACATTGCTTTTCAGACATTTGTTAAACACCCCCATAGCTGTTGGAACAAACGATCTCCTGTATTTTTCCTTTTTACACCTTAGTTGTATTAGGCGATTGCTGAATGTGCTCTTCTGTTTCGCAAACAGTTCATAAAGCGGGTGTGTGTTGTTGCCCATTATAGCTCTGCACTTCTTCTTAATCCTATCCTCTACCAACTTGTAGCTTCTTCTCCAAACTCTTCTCCTCTTCTGAGCGCAACTATTCCATAGGAGACCGAGAGTTATTGGCCATCAAACTGGCATTGGAGGAGTGGCGTTACCTACTCGAGGGGGCTCTTCACCCGGTAATAATTTACACTGACCACAAGAACTTGGCTTACCTCCAGCATGCCCAGAGACTTAACCCGCGCCAAGCCCGGTGCTCGCTTTGATTTTGTTCTTCATTTTCGCCCGGCTGACAAAAACGGCAAAGCAGATGCCTTGTCCCGATCCTTTCTGGTGTCCGATCTCGAGGAAGAACCTAAACATATCATCGATCCCGCCAGAGTAATGCAGGTGGCTCCCGTGAGCCTAAATCGTCTCCCTCCCGGTAAGACGTTCGTATCAGTACCTGATCGGGAGAAGATCCTACACTGGGGTCACTCGTCTAAACTAGCTGGCCACGCCGGTCAGAAAAAGACCCTCCAGCTTATTGCCCGGCACTACTGGTGGCCTACCCTGCGCAAGCACGTAATACACTTTGTTTCTGCCTGTGTGTCCTGCGCCCGCAACAAAGTCCCGAGACACCTGCCAGCCGGACGCCTTCTTCCGCTTCCTGTGCCTGCTGCCCCCTGGCAGCATATTGCTATGGACTTCATAACTGATCTCCCCGTCTCTGCCGGTTGTACGGTCATTTGGGTGGTCGCTGACCGCTTTTCCATGATGGCTCACTTTATTCCCCTGCCTGGCCTTCCGTCTGCACCCGACTTGGCTAAAGACTTTATCCGCCACATCTTCCGTCTTCATGGCCTGCCCCTCCACATCGTGTCGGATCGTGGGGTACAGTTCACCTCACGTTTCTGGAGAGCCACTTGTAAACTGCTAGACGTCACCCTGGACTTCTCTTCAGCTTACCACCCACAGTCCAATGGTCAAGTGGAGCGGATCAATCAGAACCTGACCAGTTACCTCCGGCACTTCGTTAATGCCCATCATTCTGACTGGGTGGATCTCCTACCATGGGCCGAGTTCTCCTATAACAATCACGAGAGCGAATCCTCCTCCAAATCCCCGTTTTTTGTAGTCTTCGGTCAGCATCCTCGGATTCCTTTTCCTGTCTCCACCTCTGTGGACAACCCGGCTGCGGAATCTCTCGTTAGCAAATTTTCCTCCATTTGGGAGAGTACCCGATCCACACTCCTCCAGTCGTCCGAACGGATGAAAAGACACGCTGACAAAAAAACGCCTGGATCCTCCACAATTTCGTCCTGGAGATAAAGTCTGGCTCTCGTCTAAATATGTCCGACTCAAGATACCTTCTTACAAGTTAGGGCCTCGGTTCATCGGTCCTCTGGAGGTCATCAGTCAGATCAACCCGGTGGCCTATAAATTAAAACTCCCGGCCAACTTACGGATCCCTAACTCCTTCCATGTATCTCTCCTCAAACCTGTGGTACTTAACTCTTTTTCCAAGTCTACAGGTACGCCTCCTGCTCCGGTTTCTTCTGAGGACGAGTTTGAGGTAGAGAACATTCTTGCCACCAAAAGGGTAAGAGGAAAGACCTTTTTTCTAGTAGATTGGAGGGGGTTTGGTCCTGAGGAGAGAAAGTGGGAGCCCCGGGAGAACATCCATGCCCCTCTTATCCTAGCTAAATTTCTGTCTGGCCTAAAAAAGGGGGGGCCTAAAGGGGGGGGTACTGTAGCGCCGGCGTCCCTGCCCTCTGCTAGGCAGGGACGCTGTTCCCCTCACCTCCCTGCTCCGTGCCCGGCGTCCTCCTCCCGCTCTGCTGGCAGCGCGCGCTCCTTCTCGTCCACTGTGCTTAGGGCGCGCGCTCTCCCTCCCTCTTAAAGGGGCCGCGCGCGCCGTCCTAAGGAGTCCCCGGCCAATGGCCGGAGGACTTCACCATATATAAGGCACCTCCTCCAAAATGGAGGTGCCCGAGCAATGTTGTTGCACTGTTTACTACTCTGCTTCAGCCCTCAGGTCCCGTTGCCAGTTACCTGCCAGTTACCTGCCAGTTACCTGCCAGATTCCTGCCTGATTATCCGCTACCTGCCTGCTAGTCTGAGGTCCGACGGTCTGCCTTACTACTCCTGTCAGTCTGTCTAAGGACCAGTCTGCCCGCTCACCTGGGAGCGCACATCAGCCACCTGCCTGCTTGCCCGAGGTCCGACGGTCTGCCTTCCAACTCCTGTCAGTCTGTCTATGGATCAGCTTGCCTGCTCACCTGGGAGCACACACCTGCTACCTGCCTGCTAGTCTACCTGGAGGCTCCGCCGTCACGTGCTGTGACCACCTGCCTGTCCAGTGACTCCTGCTCGCTCACCTGGGAGCGCTCATCTGCTGCCTGTCTGCTAGCCTACCTGGAGGCTCTGCCGTCACGTGCTGTGACCACCCGCCTGTCCAGAGACTTCTGCCCGCTCACCTGGGAGCGCTCATCTGCCGCCTGTCTGTTGGTCTTCCTGGAGGCTCCGCCGTCACGTGCTGTGACCACCCGTTCATCCAGAGACTCTCGCCTGCTCACCTGGGAGCTCACGTCTATCATCAGCCGCCACAGGTCGTACCAACCCTTTACCTAGAGACTGCCCCGGTCACTTGCCGTGACCATCTGCCCGTTCATCCAGAGACTGCCCCGGTCACTTGCCGTGACCATCTGCCCGTTCATTCAGAGACTGCCCCGGTCACTTGCCGTGACCATCAGCCCGTTCATCCAGAGACTGCCCCGGTCACTTGCCGTGACCTCCAGCCCGTTCACTCAAAGACTGTCCCGGTCACCTGCTGTGACCTCCTGCCCGTCTTCCCTGGTCGCCACCCGCTCCCTTACAAGGACTGCCCCCTTGTATAGTAGCTCTGAGGTTCCGCCTCCCAGACCCGTTACAGTTTGTAGCACACACTTTCACGATTTGGTGTCTGAAGTCACCTAAAGTGCCAGCCAACTATTTATTTCAGCCCAGACAACCCTATTAATATAATCAGCCACTACTCACAAGATGAGAAATGGTGACAAAGTCAAATTCAGGCTCTATCACTGAGCTGGATAAAAAATGCCGCAGTGTGGTGCACTATTTTGTCCTTTAAAATGCCAGGCATCATAATGTTTACCCAGTGATCCCCATTATAGTCAATGAAGTACAACGGTGCCACTACTGTCTGTCTTTTAATTAAAAGCAGCAGTGTGAAAAAGAGGCTTATTAAATGATGTGTAAAACCACACCACTCCCCCCGTCTTTTAGATAACGCATAATCTTGACAGCCATTTTTGATTGGAAAAGATCTTAAAGTAAACAGCAGGCAGGCGCGTGGGAGGGGGTATTTGGGGCTGCAGATGGAGAGGTCCTTGACTTGGATTTGGCAACAGTTTAGTGTCTTACTTTGCAGTTAACCCTTTGGAACAAAAAACATTAAAGTAATAAACAACTTCCAATCTGCTATGTACTAGTCCAACAGCAGTCAATTACTGGCTGTTCATACACAATGACCACACTTGTATGTGCACAGAACTATCGTTAATAAAATAATTTGGTGTGTGTTGAATGTCTGATTACAGAGGACAATGTGCTAGGCCAAGAATGTTGATTTTTAATGCCTTCATGACATCTGCCATATATTTATGTCATATGTTGTGTCCCTAACTTTAATGCGGGCTATCACGCTAAGTCCGCATCTTTCCTGGCAGATGATGGGTGATTCAATCAGCAATCATATGACTCTAATAGCCTGATATTAACCTGTTAAATGCCGTTGTCTATCTCCGATAGCTGCATTTAACATGTGCCGGCATCAGCATGCTCATGACATGATTGCGGGGTGCTGATGGATTTACATACTGCAGAAGGTCTGCTGAAGACCCCCATGCTTGTCAGGAGGATTCTCCTGTGAAAGGTGAAAGTCTGCAATTTGTATAATTGTGGGCATGTGCCAACTAGTGTCTCAGGCACTTCTCTCAAAATAAAATTGAGAGGTCAATTGGCCCAAATTATTTCATTTATGGCTGTCTACTCATTGTTACGTTGAGTTTCAAGGTGGTTTAAAGCTGTCCCTGATTTTAATTTTAAACTGCTTCTGTTCTGTAGCCTCATTTACAACATGCATTACTGTAACCTCCATTATCCCATTCCCTGGCACATTGTGAAAGCCTACCAAAAAGATTTCTCCTCCATTCTTTCAATTCTCCATTGGTTACAATTTTAAATAATCCAGACATTCTTCCTGGTTGGAAGGTAGGGGAGTTCCTGTGGTGGATAAGGAAGGGCCTTTTACGTATTGCAGATTTTGTCGACTGATTAGGTACTCTTTTCTAGAAATTCTATGTTTAAACATATCCGTCATTGTTTTTGCGCTCAATCAAACAAAAGTATTTAGGTTTCAAAACAAAATCCATTTGTGAACAAATGTCTTAGTTACTCTAGTCCAGACCTAAATCTCATTGATAATTTGTGGCAAGACTTGAAAATTGCTGTTCACAGACACTCTCCATCCAATCTCATTGAGTTAGAGCTAGTTTGCAAAGAAGAATGGGCAAAAATGTCAGCCTCTAGATGTGCTAAGCTTCTAGATGCATAGCCAATTGACTTTCAGCAGTAATTGCAGTGAAAGGTGGTCCTAAAAAGTTTGAATTCAAGGGGGCTGAAGACAATTATAAGTCACAATTATCAGATTTATATTTGTTAAATGTTTAGAAAACCATGTATCATTTCTTTTAGACATCACTATACTTCCAAGTAGTGTTGAGAAAATTTGTTCGGCATTTCAAATTCGTGTTCGTGTTCGGGGTTCCGGCTTGTTCGCACTAAAAAATCGGCTCCGCCCACGAACATCTCTGATTTGCTATGCTGATGACATCGGCGTGACACCGTGGCAAATCAGAGATGTTCGTGGGCAGAGACAATTTTTTGGCGCGAAAAACCTGGAACCCCGAACCCGGAGCACGAATTTGAAATGCCGAACAAATTCGCTCAACACTACTTCCAAGTAAAATACCTTTAAGTTTGTGAGTGTACAGTGAAAAAAATGTGGAAAACTTCAGAGTGTATGAATACTTTTTCAATGCACTGTATGTATGTGTGTATACATACATACACTGACATATATGTATATATACATATACATATATATAAAAACCTATAGAGAAAAGAAGTGAACGCCCATAAAATATTTAAACTTTTATTAATTTCTAAAAGAGACAAGAGACAAATATATTAAAAAGAGAATAAATGCAGAGTTACTATGTCATTCAGGGAATAGTACAGATCTTAAAGGATGTAATATCCATAATGTGTAATATAAATGGTGTAATATTTATGGTGTAATATAAATCAAAAATTGAGCACAGTGAAAGGTCAGGTAAAACAAAGAATACTGTGTATAAGTAGAAACTTCATTTTGGAATGCAAATATGCAGTACAATCAAAAGAGCTAGTGGTCATGACTCAATAGTGCAGTGCAATAAAAAGATGGCTGGTCGCTCCTCTGAACATTAAAAAGACCTAGTGGCCATAAATAGAAAATGCAGTGCAATCACAAAATGGCTTGTTGTTCCTATGTACAATCAAAAAACCTAGTGGCCATACATAGTAAATGAGGTAAGCGCAAGCCATATAAATGTCATATTATGCACATAAAAAGAAAACAAAATAGTAGGCACTTGAAAGATAAAAAAAAATAAATGAGAGAGACGTGAATGACAATAGTGTGAAACCACAAAGCGTGTTTCACGTTTAGCTTCCTCCTGGGAGAAGGAGAGGTTTCCTAACAATTTGATGAATTGTTTCACAAACCCTGTACATGAAGAGATTGATTTTGATATATTTATATTAATGAGATTATAATTATGTGATGATGTAACACTGCTGTGAATACTTCCTGTTTGCTCTTACTGCTTGAAAAAGTTTATGTATAACTGAAACATTGCCATGCCATGTAGGTTAATAAAAAGTCCACTTTTTTCTACTCACAACATTTAGAGTGCTGCCTGCTTTTTACCTTTGGCTATTTTGCATCTGGAAAATTGTTCAGGAGGCCTTTCACCCACCCTAGTGCACATTCATATATATATATACAGTATGTGATTTGCATACTTGCGTCGACTAGACTTTTTTGTCTTCTATCAAATCACATACATGCAGTCACATGACCGCCCACCCACAAAGGGAAAATATAATAATCATGTTTGTAGCACACACTTTCACAATTATTTATATATATTTATATGATCAGCATAGATGAGTACGGTACATTCAATATCAGTCAATATCTCACTGAAGACATGAATAATTTCCAAAATTGTGACAAGACTGAGTTTCATAGAACAGTTTTTAACTCATAAAATGAAAGTAAGATTAGTAATATAACTTTATTTACTAAAAGAATCAGTGTGAAACGCACGTCGAGGTGGAAGGATGCTGTGCCGTTCTACCTAGCAGCCTTTGTTCATCTTGCCACCAGGTAATACCCTACGGCTTTGTCACTTTTTCAGCTGCTAACTTCAGTGAGATTCTACCTCTAGGCTAGGCTATGCTTGATTGGCATAGCCTAGCCTATGAGGTATCCTGATGCCACATTATAGGGATAACTCTGTGGTAGTTTTCATAAGGTCATACCTGTTTTCATATATACTTGCCACTTCACTGCCCCAGTTATATAGGCATCTTTTCTGCAATTTAATCCTATGTTTACTAGTATTTATTATTCAATAAAAAAATATATTTTTTATATCTTTGTTGTTCTTGATATTTTTTTCCTGGGAATTATAATTTTTCAAGATGGGTGTAATTATCGTATTTATATTTATTACGCAGATACCCTGAGCCCCGATCCCATGGATTTCTGGGTCAATAAATTGGACCATCAGAATAGCATTCTGCTATAGGAATACTGTCATGACTAGAGATGAGCGTTGTTCTACTCGAACTGTTCGCCAATCTCAAATTCGAGCTGTTTTGGGCGGTGTTCGAGCCGTTCGGCGAACACGAACAATTTGAGAAAAATTCGGCTGTTCGAGGTTATGTTCGATAACTGTTCGTGCACCAAAATCATAACTGGATTTTTTCTCAGTAATCATGAAAATTAATGTTAATACGCAGTTTGAGTGTACAGCGGGGTGGGGGGAGGGGCAGGGGATGGAACTCTGCAGGAACAATGAAGATCTCCATTTTTTTTTCTCTTTCCCGCATTTACAGTGGGGAGGTGCAATCTGTCAGCCTATCAGCAGCGCACACACGGAGCGAAGTGCTTTTTTTCACACAAGCAAGGGCATGTGTCATTGGCAGTGTATGTGACATGTCCTTGCCCTATAAGACCAAGCCATTTTCCCCGTTGCCACCATTTTCTCACTGCTGCAGCTGCGTGTTAGACGGCACCGCTGTTGCTGTGTGCGCTATACCTTGTTAATTTCAAGCCAATTTTCGCACAAATCTACAGATAGCTTGGGAGTAGGGAATAGTTGTGATTGCAGTCCTTTTAAGGACTAGGTTACAGCATTTCCTACGACTTTTATCAGGCAGGTCTGTGCTCTTAAATAGATAGATTGTGGGAGTAAAGACTAATTGTAATTGGAGTCCTTTTCAGGACTAGGTTACATCAGTTCCTATCAGTTTTTGCCAGGCAGGTCTGTGCCAGTGCTGTGCAAGTTTTTTTCACAGCATTTGGCTGAATCTAGCAAAGCTAATCCTTTTTGGCCTATTGCAGAGTGTGTTAGTCAGTGGAGTAGCGTATCTGTGTTGCAAGATATACCACCTGTGTATAGAATACCAATTTTTTTACTGCACCTAGTGAAGTAAAATCTTTTGGGCATAGCATCATTCTATTAGTCCATCTATACTGACCTCCATCAGGTTGCAAATTGAATATAATTTTTTTCTGCATCTAGCTCTGAAAAAATATTGGGCTTCTAGGTGTGTGTGGGACTTGTTGTATTAGTCCATCTATACTGACCTCCATCAGGTTGCAAACTGAATATATTTTTTTCTGCATCTACCTCTGAAAAAATATTGGGCTTCTAGCTGTGTGTGGGACTTGTTCTATTAATCCATCTATACAGACCTCCATCAGGTTGCAAACTGAATATATTTTTTTCTGCATCTACCTCTGAAAAAATATTGGGCTTCTAGCTGTGTGTGGGACTTGTTCTATTAGTCCATCTATACTGACCTCCATCAGGTTGCAAACTGAATATATTTTTTTCTGCATCTACCTCTGAAAAAATATTGGGCTTCTAGCTGTGTGTGGGACTTGTTCTATTAATCCATCTATACAGACCTCCATCAGGTTGCAAACTGAATATATTTTTTTCTGCATCTACCTCTGAAAAAATATGTGGCCTTCTAGCAGTGTGTGGGACTTGTTCTATTACTCCATCTATACTGACATCCATCAGGTTGCAAACTGAATATATTTTTTTCTGCATCTACCTCTGAAAAAATATTGGGCTTCTAGCTGTGTGTGGGACTTGTTGTATTAGTCCATCTATACTGACCTCCATCAGGTTGCAAATTAAAAATAATTTTTATCTGCATCTACAGTACCTCTGAAAAAATATTTGGGCTTCTAGCTGTGTGTGGGAATTGTTCTTTTAGTCCATCTATACTGACCTCCATCAGGTTGCAAATTGAATATAATTTTTATCTGCATCTAGCTCTGAAAAAATATTTGGCCTTCTAGCAGTGTGTGGGACTTTCTCTATTAGTCCATCTATACTGACCTCCATCAGGTTGCAAATTAAAAATAATTTTTATCTGCATCTAGCTCTGAAAAAATATTTGGCCTTCTAGCAGTGTGTGGGACTTTCTCTATTAGTCCATATATACTGACCTCCATCAGGTTGCAAATTAAAAATAATTTTTGTCTGCATCTACCTCTGAAAAAATATTTGGGCTTCTAGCTGTGTGTGGGACTTGTTCTATTAATCCATCTATACAGACCTCCATCAGGTTGCAAACTGAATATAATTTTTTTCTGCATCTAGCTCTGAAAAAATATTTGGCCTTCTAGCAGTGTGTGGGACTTTCTCTATTAGTCCATCTATACTGACCTCCATCAGGTTGCAAATTAAAAATAATTTTTGTCTGCATCTACCTCTGAAAAAATATTTGGGCTTCTAGCTGTGTGTGGGACTTGTTCTATTAATCCATCTATACAGACCTCCATCAGGTTGCAAACTGAATATAATTTTTTTCTGCATCTAGCTCTGAAAAAATATTTGGCCTTCTAGCAGTGTGTGGGACTTGTTCTATTAGTCCACCTATACTGACCTCCATCAGGTTGCAAATTCAAAATAATTTTTTGTCTGCATCTAGCTCTGAAAAAATATTTGGCCTTCTAGCAGTGTGTGGGACTTTCTCTATTAGTCCATCTATACTGACCTCCATCAGGTTGCAAACTGAATATATTTTTTTTCTGCATCTACCTCTGAAAAAATATTGGGCTTGTAGCTGTGTGTGGGACTTGTTCTATTAATCCATCTATACAGACCTCCATCAGGTTGCAAAGTGAATAAAAAATTTTTCTGCATCTACCTCTGAAAAAATATTTGGGCTTCTAGCTGTGTGTGGGACTTGTTCTATTAGTCCATCTATACTGACCTCCATCAGGTTGCAAATTGAATATAATTTTTTTCTGCATCTAACCCAACCAATAGTTTTGGCCTAATACCACAGTTTGGCCACTCAGCTCTGCTCGGTTCCCATCCATTGTTTTTTTGTGCAAGCAACTCCAGAGTTGTGAATTAATTAACCACCAAAATGAGTGGAAAAAGGCCTGCTGCTGGTGGAAAGGGGAATAGACGTGTTGGGAAGGGGAAAAAAGGTTGTGCCCGTGGGGTAGGTGTTAAAGCAACAGTAACATCTGCAGAAGAAAGACCATCTTCCAGCCAAACTAAAATGTCTACTTCTTTTAGCGGACAATGTGATAAGATCCCTTTCTTACGGCCACGCCAATCGCTACAAATTCCAGATGAGGCACAAAAACAGCAGGTGCTTCAACGGATATCAAGTGCTCCTTTAAGTGGGCTCTCCTCCACATCAACTTCAACATCACAAATACTCCAGTCCTCAAAGGTGTCACCCCAATCGCACTTGCTTCCTCACAGCTCCCAAATCTCCAGCTGCCCGTCTGAGTATGAGGTAGAACAGATGGTTGAGTCTGCAGAGCTGTTTACTCATACTATAGCCTGGGAATCAGAGGTCGACTCCAGCGCTTCTGTGAATCCAGACGAGGAAATGATCTGCACTGATGCCCAGAATCTTTATGAGTCGGATCCAGGACCAGACGCAGAAGGTTCTGACCATAACGTAGACCCTCATTTCCAAACTGTAACTCCTGTTGGTGGAGACAATGAGGAAGACGATGATAAGGCTCAAATACCTGATTGGAGCGACAACTTTAGTTTTTTGTCAGGGCAGGAACAGGTTGGCTCTGTGGACGACGGGTGTGATAACGCACAGGGTGATGATGATGAGGTTGGAGATCCCACTTACTGTCAACCCACAGTCATCCAAGAGATGAGGTCAGCAGAGGAGGTGGAGGAAAATGCTAGTGACGACGAGGTCAGGTTGCGCCTTCCTGGACAGAGACGTAGTACTGGAAGCACGTCAACAACTGCATACTCAAACACAACTCTGCCTCTCACCACAAGTCGTGGTGGCTCTTCAGGTCGCATGGGTGCTAAGCCTTGCATAGCCTGGGCATTTTTTCAGATCGATAAAGATGACCCAACTCGTGTTATCTGTAACATTTGTCAGCAAAAGCTAAGTAGAGGCCAAAAAATACATAGTTTGAGTACTTCATGCATGAACCGGCACATGGACATGAAGCATAAGTTGCAGTGGAAAGCTCAGTGTGCTACAATGCAGCCTAGCCGGCCGGGCCAACCACCGTCTGCCATATCTTGTGCATCCGCGGCCTCTTCATCCTCTGTGACTGGGGGGACAGCAGTCACACCTGTTTTGGGGCGCAGACCTGCCACCTCTTTACCCGCAACAGCCAGCGTGATTGACAGGTCATCATTTTTTTTGGAGGTGTTAACACCGGCTGGTGTTGAGCGTTGTCCGACATCGATAGCACCACCTTTGGATCAAGGCAACCTAACATGTCCGCCTGCATCTTCCTCACAGACCGGCAGTTTGCCGGGGACACCCTTATCAACCCCGTCTAAGCACAATAGCCAGCCCTCGGTCCCTCAGATGTGGACAAGTAAAAGACCATTTCCTCTTAGCCATGAGAAAGCTAAGAGGTTGAATTTCACCATCTGCAAGCTCTTGGCTACAGAAATGCTGCCTTTCCGCCTGGTGGACACAGAGGATTTTCGAGACCTTATGTCTGTCGCAGTGCCCCAGTACCAGATGCCCAGTCGGCACTACTTCTCAAAGAAAGGTGTGCCTGCGCTCCACCAGCATGTCGCACACAACATCACCGCTTCTTTGAGAAACTCTGTGTGTGACAGGGTGCATTTCACCACAGACAATTGGACGAGTAGACATGGACAGGGGCGTTACATGTCGCTGACTGGGCACTTAGTAACTATGGTGACAGCAGGACAAGGGGCTGCTGTCCAAGTCTTGCCGTCCCCACGAGTTGTGCGTCAATCCTCTTTATGTCAAAGTTCCTCCACTGCTTCTGCCTCCTCAACCTCCTCTCGGTCTTCCACCTGCACCCAAAGCCTGTCTGGTCATGCCACAAGCTTTCTAACTGCGCAGAAGGGATCCTGCACACCTCCTTACTATACTGGCAGTAGGGCTCAACGTCATCACGCAGTTTTTACATTGAAATGTCTGGGAAATGTGAGTCACACAGCTGAGGAGTTGTGGTCAGCTCTGGAGAACCAATTTCATGAATGGCTGTCTCCACTGGACCTGAAACCAGGTAAGGCCGTGTGCGACAATGCTGCAAACCTGGGTGCGGCCCTTCGCCGGGGCAATGTCACACACGTGCCTTGTATGGCTCACGTGTTGAACCTGGTTGTCCAGCAATTTTTAGCCCACTATCCCAGACTAGATGGCCTTCTGCAGAGGGCATGGTCGCTGTGTGCTCACTTCCGCTGTTCGCATCCCGCAGCTCAGCGACTTACATCTCTACAGAAGTCGTTGGGCCTGCCACTTCACCGGCTAAAATGCGATGTGCCTACCCGGTGGAATTCAACTCTGCACATGTTGCAGCGACTGTGGCAGCACCGACAAGCCCTGGTGCAATACGTTCTGACGTATAGCCTGGGCCAACGAGATCCAGAGGTGGGGCAAATCACGCTGGAGGAGTGGTCTCAGATCAGGGACCTATGCACCCTTCTGCACAGTTTTGAAATGGCGACGAAGATGTTTAGTGCTGACGATGCCATTATCAGCATGACTATTCTGGTGATTTACATGCTGGAGCACATGTTAAACAGAATTCGGAGTCAGGTGGTGGCACAAGAGGAGGTGGAGGAAGTAGAGGAGGAGGAGTTGTATGCGGAAGGGCTAACATCTGCAAGGTCCAGACGGTCGGCAGCACCAAGGCGGCAGGCATGTGAGGGTGGGGGAGATGGTTTTACCAGGGCACATGGTAGCAGCCAAACTAGTGAGGAAGGTGCAGGAGCCCAGGAAGAAGTGGAGGACGAACTGATGGAAGACTCATCAGATGAGGGAGACCTTGATCACATTTCTGTTGTGCGAGGTTGGGGGGAGAGGACAGAGGAAGGAAGCATGATTGTTACCTCGCCACCAACACAACAGGGACTTGGTGCTCCTGGATGCGCAACACACATGAGTGCCTTCTTGCTGCACTACCTGCAACATGACCCTCGAATTGTGAGAATCAGAAATAATCCTGACTACTGGGTTGCCACACTGTTAGATCCCCGGTACAAAAGTAAATTTGCCGAAATTATTCCTGCCATAGAAAGGGATGCACGCATGCAGGAGTATCAGCAGGGACTGTTGCAGAATCTTACATGTGCTTTTCCACAAAATACCAGTGGTGGACGTAGTGAATCTCACAGTTCCAACTTGCCAACCGTGGGACCGTCAAGTGCTCAGCACTCAAACCGTAACAGAACCACAGTATCTGCTGGTAACATCAATTTTGCAGAATCATTTCACCACTTTTTTAGCCCATCCTTTGCAAGGCCACAGGAGACAAGAAGTCTGACACATAGTCAACGCCTAGAGACGATGGTACAGGAGTATCTCCAAGTAAACATTGAAGCCATGACTGTGTCACTGGACCCTTGATCTTTTTGGGCTTCCAATCTGGATAAATGGCCGGAGCTAGCCACTTACGCCTTGGAGATCTTGTCATGCCCCGCAGCCAGCGTTCTGTCTGAACGTGTGTTCAGCGCTGCTGGTGGTGTGCTGACAGATAAGCGCACGCGGCTCTCCACTGATAATGTAGACAGACTCACGTTCATAAAGATGAACAAATCAAGGATCCGAAATGACTTTTCTACCCCTGTGTCATCCTGGGGAGAGTAAAAGCTTGATGATTGGTTAAAATCACCCTACCAACCGTTTTAAGCTTTCAAATTACTAATCATGTTTATCTGTATCTTGGCTGGAAAATGATTTGGACTTTGTAGCAGTGTGCAGCACTGATTCTATTAGGCCATCTATAATAAGCTCCACCAGATTTAAAATTACTAATCATGTTTATCTGTATCTTGACTGGAAAATAATTTGGGCTTTGTAGCAGTGTGCAGCACTGATCCTTTTAGGCCATCTATACTAAAGCTTCACCAGATTTAAAATTAATAATAATTTTTAGCTGCATCTAGCCTGGAAAATAATTTTGGGGCTCCGAGATGCGCAAGACACATAAGTGACTTCTTGCTGCACTACCTGCAGCATGACCCTCATATTGTCAGAATTCAAAGTAATCATGACTACTGGGTTGCCACACTCTTAGATCCCCCAAACTTTTCGATCAACCTTTTCATTTTAATAAAGACCAAAAAAATGGTCATTTTTGAAATCATAAGCATTAGAAGGTTGTTAGAAACTGAAATCAAACAGTTTTCAACTCAAAACTTTATTCTAGGTGATGTTACATTTTCACATAGGACCCCTTGTTCGAAAGGAGCTTCTGAACTCTCTCGTCCATTGAATTTGTCAGGTTTTGGATGGTTTCATTTGTTTTGCATGAGGACAGAATACCCTCCCAGACCTGTTGCTTAGATGTGAACTGCCTCCCGCCATCATAGACACTCCTTTTAATGATGCTCCAAAGGTTCTGAATGGGGTAGAGGTCAGGGGAGCATGGGGGTCACACCATAAGTTTGTCCCCTTTTATGCCCATATCAGCCAGAGATGCAGATGTTTTATGTGCAGCATGAGATGGTGCATTATCATGCAAAAAAATGATCTTGCTGTGAAATACACGGTTCTTCTTCTTGAACCATGGCAGGAAGTGCTGTTTGAGAAAATCCACATACATTATGGAGTTTATCTTTAGCGCCTTCAGGGATCCTAAAGGGGCCGACAATCTCTCTCCCCATGATTCCAGCCCAAAACATTACTCCACCTCCTCCTTGTTGGCGCTGTAGACGTGTTTGCGTGGGGTGTCCATCAACCAGCCATCCTCCACTCCATCCATCTGGACCATCGAGCGCTGCACGGCACTCATCCGTGAACAAAACAGTTTTGAAATCAGTCTTCATGTAATGTTTGGCCCACTGGAGCCGTTTCTGCTTGTGTGAAGTGGATAGAGGAGGTCGACAGGATGGCGTATGCACAGCTGCAAACCTCTGAAGGACCCTGCATCTTGTTGTTCGGGGGTCGTTGGAGGCACCAGCAGCTTCAAAAACTTGTCTGCTGCTATGACAAGGCTTTTTTGCCGCTGCTCTTTCAACCTGACGTAATTGCCTGTAGGAAAGAGTCCTCAATTTGCCCTTATCAGCACGCACACGTGTGTACTGTGAATCAGCTACATACTTCTTGATTGCCAAGACACTTCATCCTGATCATCGCACAATGTTGATTGTAGTCATGCCTTGACCTAAACACTCCACAATTTGTTGCTTCTCAGCAGCCGACACATCCTTTTTCTTTCCCATTTTGGCAGAAAATGTAGGCTGCTTAATAATGTGAGACAGCCTTCTTAAGTAGTCTTGCCTTTCATTGGACACACCTGCCAAACTAATTAGCACAGGTGTCTGCAATTGCTTACAGTGATATAAAGAGCCCTGACACACATCACCATCAATGAGTTTAACTGACAAACAAACAAATTCTTCCCTTATCACTCCTAAACACTTTTTGCATAATAATTTGGAACACAGTGTACATGTGCTTTTCCACAAAACACCAGTGGTTCACGTAGTGAATCTTACAGTTCTAACTTGCCAACCGTGGTCTGTATGGAGTTGTTCAATAAAGGGCCCAAAATTAAGATAACATAGATGGGAGAGGTCTCTATGAATAGGAATTCCTAAGTATTTGATACCCTGTGAGGGCCAGGCAAAGGGAAAGTTGGACTGGATGGAATACTATATGGATTTGGGGAGGGAGACATCGAGGGCCTCAGACTTCGCTGCATTGATTTTAAAATTTGACCATGTAACAAAGTGATCTATTTCAGCCATATCAGCATGGATGGATATATGTGATTGAGTGATATATACTAGGACATCATCAGCAAATAGAGAGCACTTGTACTCGGTGCCTCCCACCTCAATCCACCTAATATTGGGGTTATGGCGAATTGATGAGAGCAGGTGCTCCGTCACTAGGATGTATAAGAGAGGGGACAGAGAACATCCCTGCCTTGTCCCATTGGTGATTGTGAAAGGTGATGAAAATGTTCTGACGCGCCCCCTGGGCCTTGGGACACCCGGAGCCGGACCCTTTTTGGTGGATGCTGGTGGTTGTAGTCTCCGTGGCGGCGACCCGGTTCCGTGGCTCAGGGCGGTCAAACCAGTGGCGGAACTATTTATGTGGTTTTGATGTTTAAATGTCCGACTACGCCACCCGTGGATTGCGGTCAGAGTGAACCGCCGCTCCAGGGCAGACCGCTGAGGCTGGTGTTGTGGGTGCAGCAGAGCGTAGCATAACTCCCCACGGGAGGAGTATAGCCTCAGGGCTGTGTATGCGGAGGATGGGGGTGATGGTGCAGGGCAGCAGCAGTAACGACACGGAGTCAGTGATGCAGTCCAGGGCCTTTGCTCACAGTTCTTATTATCCAGACCACGTCTGCAGGTAACGGCTGCCCACGTCGTACTGTGCTCACCAGGTGAGGGGCTCAGACAACTCCCAGATAACTTTGGAGCACTTCACAGGACCCCCTTTGTGTGTCCTTTGTCTGGCCTTTCTTACCAACCCTTCTGTCCGGCTGCCTCGGGCCTCCTCTTGGCAAACTTGGCGCCAGTTTCCCTGACCCTATGTGGTGCCTTCCTAGCGGGTGTAGCGAGGGGCTGTGCCACATAAAATGTCACAGCCTCCTGTTTCTAGCTGAGGGTCGTTTCCTGCCTCCACTAGTTTCGGGGACCGGTCTCCCCCTTTGGCCTGACCCCTCCACGCAGGTGGATTCGGGCGTGCGGTGGCGACTCGCCCGTCCGCACCCCTGGGATCCCTTCATTCCTCGTTCCTCGAGCCTTCTCCGCCCCTCTTCCTTCCTTCTCCCTCTTCCAGGCCTGGGCCTCTGTTACTAGGCCCGCCTCCGGAGCAGAGCTCATGCAGAGCCCCTGCTCCCTGCCACTTCTGCTCAGACTTCTCTGCACTGAACTAAGATGGTGCCCACCTTTTATACTCCCTTCTCAATTCACCCAGGAACTGCTTCCTCCCTGCTCCTGCACTACAGGGTTCCCCTTCCTCAGTGTTCCCTCCCCCCACTCCAGCCAGGGACAGGGACTGTCGTGCCCATCTAAGGGGCATATTGGTCGCCCTGCCCCACGGCAATGTGGTGTAATGCATGCAGGTGTTGGGTCCTGATCCACACTACATCCTTACCTGAGAGTGAGATATCACACCTCTGGGTGAGGTGCAATACCTCTGTAGCAACCGAGCCCTCAGGGTGCTACAGTTCCATTTATCTTCAGCCTAGGTGACGTATTGCGATACAGGGCCGTGATTTTGGCTATAAAAGGGTCCCCTAGACCCCTACCCCAAGCTTTTTAAGAGAATCATATATGGCGTGCCAGGAGACTCTATGGAATGCTTTCTCAGCATCCAACGAGAGTATCTAATTACAAATTTTTAACTGCATCTAGCCCAGGAAATACTTTGTGCCTAGTAGCAGTGTCTGCTAGTCAGCGGATTATCCCGGCTGTTAAGCAAGCTACACCACCTGTAGTTTGGACACTTAATTTTTTCAAAGGAAATGCTTCGGGACCACGGGATACTCAGTGAAGAGCATCAGTAGGCACCCCAAGGCATAGGGGCTGGGACTGGCAGTAGGATGCCTTGCGGTGGACAGCCGAGCTCGATCGTTATAAAAGCTTTTTAACTGCAGCAGCTTTAGTGGACGCTACTGGAGCTGGAATTACGCGGCTGCTGGCATGAGACTTGCCCTCCAATAGATCCTTGTAAATGGATTTAAAGTGTATTCATTCAAATTAGAGAGACAATTTAAATTAAAAAGCTTAGAGCTGCCTCCACCACAGGGGGGCTCGCTCGACCCACCAGCGGACAGGCACCAGTATTGGGAGAGGGGGGCTGGCCATCAGGGTTCACCGCGGCTCTGGCACAAACCCGGCGACGCGGAGGTGGCACGGGCAGGAGCGGACTGAACGTGTCGGCTTCTCACTTTTTGGATTTTAGAAGGGCATGACATGCCTATATCTGTGTCTCCCCCTCCTTTTACTCCTCCACCTCTTTTCTTTTCGCATGACTATATGTACTTGTCACTTTTCCATGTGTTAGTTGTGTCTTCTGAGCAGTTTGTCAGCTTTTGGACACCTTTGAAGGTGTTTTCTATGTGTTTCTATGTGTTTTTGTTTGCCTGCCATTGGTTTTAACGGTGTTCGAAGGTGTTCGACGAACAGTTCGGCGAACACACGGGTGTTCGACGAACCGAACCGAACTCGAACACTACGGGGGTGGCTCAACACTAGTCATGACCATCCTCCAGTGTCATGTTAAAGAGGGTATTCAGTGCAGCCGGAGTATTTGTCACACAAAAACGATCCAGGTTATCTGCCACAAGTGTGGAAAACTATATATTTGTCAAAATTAATTAGGCACGGATCAGTGCAGGGTTTCATGCATTAACGGCTAATGTGAATGATTAAATTGACTACACCATCTGTCTGCATGCCTGTCTGTTGATTGTCATCCACAATGTTCTGCCGCCACCAGTGCCCATGGACCACACTCTTAGCTAAGCATCGTTTTGCCTGCCCCATTTTAGCTCTCCACTATGCTGCTCTTGCAGCAGTCACTGCACAGCAAAGCCAGTCACACACATCCTGCTTTCCCACTTTGTTTCATAGTGCTTGAATGTACTTCTGCTTCCAGGGGAGCTGTCGTTGCCAACCCAAAACTGCCAAGTATCTCCTTACCTTCCCCATCTTAATTCTCTACTATGCTGCTTTCGCTGCAGTCACTGCACAGTCATGACTGTCAACCTCCTCCAGGCTTCTCACTGTGTTTCATAGAGCTTGATTGTACTGCTTATGCTGAAAATGACTGTACTGCTGATGCTGGGAAATTTACTCCCATGTTTTTGTACCCTCAAGAAACAACCTTTTTGAAAAGGCTTCATGACAACAAGTCAGAACTTCTTCACGTTTGAAACAGTGCCACTGTAAGGGGATAATTTTTGGATGGTTTCATAAAAAGCCTTTCTAATTGCGTTTTGTGATTAGCAAACCTGTTGTGGAGCACAATAATGGATACTTTTTTTTTGCTACTTGTTGAAAGTCCATTATTTGTTCACATTCAAAACAGTAAAGCACACCTGTTTTGTCTCCCTATTAAAGTGATAATTTTTGATGGCTTATAAAATATCTTTCATTTATTCATTTAGTGAAGTGAAAAGCTTTTCATACTCCTGAAACAGGGATAATTTTGCACCCTACATGTGAAAATGCCAGGGCTTCTTCAATGTTCACCACCTGTCTATAAACAACAGCATTGCCCCTCCTCTCCCACCGAAAAGGGGTATTTTTAAGATCATTTATACAATTTAAGAATCCAAAAAGGTCTGTTTTTAAATACACTGTTGGTTACCTCTGGCTGCAATCCATTTTCCCCAAGCCAGATAGATAGAAGTCATTTAGACATTTATAAGACTGTGTTTGAACTACAGAGCTCAAAACATGCTCACTTGAACCCAATGGTTACCAACAGTGTTTTGCACATATTTTCCAGGCAATTAAAGCTTTTTAATATACAATTCACACAAATTAATTTCCCACAAGTTGACTTTTTCAAGGAAATTCTGTGAAATTGGAAAATTTGAATTTCAAATGATCCGCTCATCTCTATTCTTCACCTCTCCAGTGCTGATGAATAGACAAGCTATCATGATAGATATTTTGTATTTGAGAAACTTGTAAAGCTGTGAGTTAGCATTAGTCTTTCAAAATTAAATCTTGAATATGGGGTAGACGGTCACATTAACTGGAGAAATCTTAAAAATATGTGATATTAACAGAATATCTTTGTATCTGGCTGCCCTATAAAACTCTTTTCTATTTCTTTTCTATTTTTAATGTAAAAAATTGCATGTACACTTTTTTGGTAGGATACTTTCTCAGAATTATCACATTCTCTTGATTTGCTATTGAAAATTGTATAATCTGATATATTCATAACAATTGTCGAAATCATATGTTGAAAACAACCAGCACTAAAGATTCTCTAATATTTTACTCTCTTAATTCTTTCTTATCAGATCTCATTAACTTATTCTTTTGTTATTTATGCAGAGATATTTATCAACTTTTCCTGAAACCTAGTTAACTTGCAAATCTCTGTAACTTTGCAATTGCTTAGCATAAAACCAAGAAATGAGATGTCACACTCATAGATCTGCCATACAATGTTTCTTTCATTTCTATCAATATTGATTTAGACATAAATTAAGACATTACTTTTCTGCTCTAATTAACTCCTTTAAAATATTTAAGATTTCAGGGATTCTTCCACTTCTAGGATATTTTTTTCAGATGGTTATAAATTAAATTATGATTCAGTTTTTCCCATGATAGGGATAGAACATTTTATCACTGCTGCATTATTTTCCTCCAAATATTTCTTGACATTCCTTGCATGGCGTACTATCCATCTCATTGACAGCCTTTGCCATTTTACTGTTTTGTAAATCTGTTTCAGCCCTGAACAAAATGTCAGCTTATCATATGACTGACTACTGGCAGAGACAAATGTATATTTTATAGCCAGAAATCTAAGAAATCTACTCAGTATACTGTGAGTAGTGTGCATTATTACGACAAAAACATTTCTTACTTCTTGCATCAGCAGTACGTTATAAACTTTCATATTCTGTGTACTAGATGCTTGTATTGTTTTCTCTATTACAGATCTTAGCTTTATAAGAACCAAATGTTGAACACTGCTGTATAATGTAAATCTGAATTTATAAAATATAAAATGTATGCTAAAAATATATCATAAAATTGGTTCATGCAGCCTAATACAATTTCAGATTTAAATATTGTAAATTATATTTGCATAATATCATATCTATGTTTAAAATATCAATATAATATTAATTGATATCACACTTTTACATAATACAATCAAATTCCCCCAAAATTATATAGAGTAAATGTCTTAATCCCTTCACGACATATGTCATACAGTTACGTCATATGTTGTGTCCCTTTGAAGCGGGCTCGGCATGTGAGCCAGCATCTTTCCCAGCAGAAGATGTTAAAGGTGCTTGCTTTTGGGGCGTGAACCTAGCTAGCATCACATTTCGTAAAATGCCATGGCTTCTACCATTTGCAGATCCTGCGCTCAACCACTGCCGCAAATAAGAATAATTTTAGGACAACTTTTGCAATTTAAGTACCATAGTTAAAAAGGCTGCCAGAGTAGTGTGTTGCTAGAAAATGGATGGTAACTGGTATGAGCTAACAGTATATTTCTTAGCCAGAAAGATTGAGATCACTTGAACATTATTAAGATTGAGTTTTCATTAAACAACTGAGGTTTATAGTGTGAACCTATTTTCCAGACAATTAGAACTTTTGCAGTATTGAGATTTGTGGAAAATGTATTCATCGCAAATCATTTTTTTGGAAAAAATTTTGGGAAGCTGAAAATTGAATTTCAAAAGATCTGCACATTTTTAGCATTGACGATTATGCTTTGCATTATATACTTGAATCAATGCTTGACATGTAAGTCTTTTTGACTATCTTAATTTGATCACACACTATAGCACATTTTCAATAATGATTATTTATACAATTCATTGATATCTCTCTAATAAGTGTTGTTTTTTTGTATCATCTGTAATTGATTTTAAACTTTTATATTATTTTTTCAATAATATTTCATACAATTTTCTATTTAGTAGCATATTAGTGAACTGATTAGTATTGTGAACTGATGATTAATGGACTTGACTATGATGTAAATCAAGGGGCAATAGAAAATGTCTGCGCTCCAGTATTAGTCTTTAGATTTTTTTAATATCACTGTGAGCAATTAAAGGTTGAAGAATATTATGATCTGTGCATCCACTATGGGAACTAGCAAATTAATTTGTAGGGTTTGGGGAAAAAACAATGGTATTATAAATTAGTCTAGTGTTAGTTCCAAAAGCTATAACATTTTAATTTTCCAATAGACAGTTGTATCATGGGTCTATTTTCTTTTAAATACTAGTTTTACATTTTAAAAGCTCTATTTTGTAGTATTGATAACACTTTTATAAATTGTGTTTGGATGAAGAAAGGAAAAAAGAGCAATCTCAATATTGTTTTTCGGCTTAATTTTTACAGTTTATTGTGCCGTAAAACTAAATGATAATTTTGTAAGTATGATTGTTGCAACACCAAACTAATGTAGTTTATTTATAGATGCATTCCTATCATTCTTTTTATTGCCTAAACCTCTGTAGGTGTAAATGTAGTGCAGTGTAAGTGCAGTAATATTCTTAACAATCTACCATGGTGCTCAGTGACACTCTGGTCCTCTTCAGGCTTACTTGCCAATTATTCCAACTTGAAGGATCACACTGGAGTTTATATGTGAGATGTAAGTCGCTTTTATGATGTAAGCCTGGGGAGATTTGTTCTGACACTCCATAATCTTACATTGCAAAAGCGATGTTTGGCTCACATACAGTCTAGTTTGATCTGGTGAGTCAGAATAGCTGTCACATGCCCAGAAGAAGACCTGAGTGGCACGGTAAACCTAGGAAAATGGTGATTGGTGAGTATATTACCAAACTTACACTACACTACATGTATGTTCAAACAGGTTTAGGCAATAAAATGTTTGGTTAGAGTACTTATTTAAGAGTTACAACTTTTATACAACAATGCCTTATTTTCTTCTTTTTGTAAATTCTTTATTTTAGAACGTTGTGGCAGGTAACAAACATGCGCACAGATGAAATACAACCAATGTATACATATGGGCATAACAACTGAGAGAAAACAAATTCATTTTATATTAGCTAAACAACGATAGTGAAGAACTAGAAGAGGTAGGAAGGGAAAGGGAATAAACAATGCCTTATTTTCATTAAAAAAAACTCATGTTTTATTTAGTTATTAGTCTGAGCCATATCTTTTATTTTTCTGAGAGCAACATGCCTTTTTTTTTTTTTGCACAATGTTGCATAAGTGACATGATGATTTTATTCTATAGGTCAGTGCAGGGCTACAATATATATATACTAGCTATTGAGCCCGTTCTATGCCCGGGTGGCAAGCATTTTTATTGGTATATGCTCTCCGATGCTGGTATGTGCTGCCCCCATCCTGGTATTTGTGCTGCCCCCCTCTTGTCCCCACCATCCTATCCTGGTATGCATGGCACCCCTCATCCCCATCCTGGTATGCATGGAACCACTCATACATATCCTGGTATGCATGGCAACCCTCACCCGCAATCCTGGTATGCATGGCACCCCTCATACCCAATCCTGGTATTCATGGCTCCCTCATCCCAAATCCTGGTATGCATGGCACCCCTCACCCACATCCTGGAATGCATGGGCCCCTCATCCCCAATCCTGGTATGCATTGCACCCCTCATCCCCAATCCTTGTATGCAAGGCACCCCTGATTCCCAATCCTTGTATGCATGGCTCCCTCACCCCCCATCCAGGTATGCATGGCACTCCTCATCTATATCCTGGAATGCATGGGCCCTTCATCCCCAATCCTGGTATACATGATACTCCTCATCCCTATCCTGGTATGCATGGTACCCCTCATCCCTATCCTGGTATGTATGGTACCCCTCATCCCTATTCCAGTATGTATGGTACCCCTCATCCTGGAATGCATGGCACTCAATCACTCATCCTGGTATGCATGGTACCCCGCATTCCTATCCTGGTAAGTATGGTACCCCTCATCCCTATTTTGGCACGCATGGCACCTCTCACCCCCCAATCCTGGTATGCATGGTCCCCTCATCCGCCATTAATGGTATGTGTGGTACCCCTCATCCCCCAATCCTGGTATGCATGATCCCCTCACCCCACAATCCTGGTATGCATGGTCCCCTCACCCGCCAATCCTGGTATGCATGGACCGCTCACCCCACAGTCCTGGTGTGTGTGGCCCCCTCAACCCCCAATCCTGGTATGCATTGTCCCCTATTGCAAATGTGTCTTCAGTAAAATGGCGCAGGATAGCGCTATGCGCATGCGCCGATCTGATGCCTCACTCCTGCCCCGGTCTCTGGCAAAGAGAGAGGAGCTGTGGCAATGCTAAACGTTTTTCTGTCTGGAGCCAGACTGCGTATAGCGCATGCGCAGTCTATAAAGGCTTCAGACAGAGGGACACTTAGCTGATTTTATTATAGATATATATATATATATATATATATATATATATATATACAGTACAGATAAAAATTTTAGACACACCTTCTCATTTAAGGATTTTTCTGTATTTTCATGACTTTGAAAATTGTACATTCACACTGAAGGCATCAAAACTATGAAATAACACATGTGGAATTATATACCTAACAAAAACGTGTGAAACAACTGAAAATATGTCTTATATTCTAGGTTCTTCAAAATAGCCACCATTTGCTTTGAAGACTGTTTTGCACACTCTTGGCATTCTCTTGATGAGCTTCAAGTGATAGTCACCGGAAATGGTTTTCACTTCACAGGTTTGCCCTGTCAGGTTTAATAAGTGGGATTTCTTGCCTTATGAATAGGGTTGGGACCATCAGTTGTGTTGTGCAGAAGTCTGGTGGATACACAGCTGATAGTCCTACTGCATAGACTGTTAGAATTTGTATTATGGCAAGAAAAAAGCAGCTAAGTAAAGAAAAATGAGTGGCCATCATTACTTTAAGAAATGAAGGTCAGTCAGTCTGAAAAATTTGGAAAACTTTGAAAGTGTCTCCAAGTGCAGTTGAAAAACCATCAAGCGCTAAAAAGAAACTGGCTCACATGAGGTCCGCCCCAGGAAAGGAAGACCAAGAGTCACCTCTGCTTCTGAGGATAAGTTTATCCGAGTCACCAGCTTCATAAATCGCAGGTTAACAGCAGCTCAGATAAGAGACCAGGTCAATGCCACACAGAGTTCTAGCAGAAGACACATCTCTTCAACAAATGTTAAGAGGAGACTTTGTGCAGCAGGCCTTCATGGTAAAATAGCTGCTAGGAAACCACTGCTAAGAACAGACAACAAGCAGAAGATACTTGTTTGGGCTAAAGAGCACAAGGAATGGACATTAGACCAGTGGAATTCTGTGCTTTGGTCTGATGAGTCCAAATTTGAGATCTTTGGTTCCAACCACCGTGTCTTTGTGCGACGCAGAAAAGGTGAATGGATGGACTCTACATGCCTTGTTCCCAACAAGAAATCATGGAGGAGGAGGTGTGATGGTGTGGGGGTGCTTTGCTGGTGACACTGTTGGGGATTTATTCAAAATAGAAAGCATACTGAACCAGCATGGCTACCACAGCATCTTGCAGCGGCATGCTATTCCATCCGGTTTGCGCTTAGTTGGACCATCATTTATTTTTCAACAGGACAATGACCCCAAACACACCTCCATGCTATGTAAGGGTTATTTGACCAAGAGGGAGAATGATGGGGTGCTACGCCAGATGACCTGGCCTCCACAGTCACCAGACCTGAACCCAATTGAGATGGTTTGGGGTGAGCTGGACCTCAGAGTGTAGGCAAATGGGCCAACAAGTGCTAAGCATCTCTGGGAACTCCTTCAAGATTGTTGGAAGACCATTTCCGGTGACTACCTCTTGAAGCTCATCAAGAGAATGCCAAGAGTGTGCAAAGCAATCATCAAAGCAAAAGGTTTGATGCCTTCAGTGTGAATGTACAATTTTCATAGTCATGAAAATACGGAAAAATCTTTTAATGAGAGGGTGTGTCCAAACTTTTGGTCTGTACTGTATGTTTTCTTCATGTTTTACTACTTTGACACAATAAGGGTATGTGCACACGATGCTGAAATGCTCAGGATTTTTTCCTGAGCATTTCTGCATCTCCCTGGCAGGAAAAAACTCATGCGGATTGTACATGCGGTTTCCTGCCAGGGACATGCAGAAATGAAGCGGTCTTCACTTTCATTTCCGCATGCGGGTTGACAAGCGCTTTACAAGTGATTTTAGCATCACTTGGAAAGTGCTTGTCAACTTCACACTATATAAATCCATGCAAACAGCATGGATTTATATAGTATGTTAATGTCAAAAAATAAATATATACTTTACCCTCTGATGGCCCCCGGTGTCCTGCTTCGCTCGGTCACGGCTACCGGCAGTGAAAACTGAAGGACCTGTCACATGACTCTGACGTCAGCGAAGGTCCTTCTTCATTCCACCGCGAAGTGCCGGGAACCAAGCAGGAGCGCTGAGCGGGCCGTCAGAAGGTGAGTATATATATATTTTTTATTTTATTCTTTTTTTTTTAATGGTACCTGGGTCTGGATGAGAGTCCTCTCATCCACACCCGGGTACCATCCGCACATTAGACCGCATGGAATGTGCATCAACATATACAGTGATTCGGATTCCATGTGGTCTAATGCAAGTCAATGGCGCCAAAAAAGCAGCGCTTCCGCAAAATTAATTGACATGCTGCGGATTTTTGAGCGCAGCGTTTACGCTGCGGAAAAATCCGCATCATGGGCACAGCACATGCGGATTTCAATTGGGGAACATTGCTGCCCTTCTACCATGCGTTTTTCATGCGTTTCCGCGGCGTTTACGCAATTGCAAAAACGCCGCGGAAACGCATTAAAAACGCATCGTGTGAACTCAGCCTAAGACACTTAATTATACCATTTTACTTTTGTACAAGTAATTTTTGCTTATTGTACTTTTTGTGTGGCAGTATAATGAAAATCAACATTTTTGTGTTGACTAGTTTGTTTTTCAATATTTTTTAAAAGGCATTTTTGTAAAAAGGTTGTGAAACTTAAAACAAAGTAGGGCATTTTGCAGATTATAATATGCACTGCAAATTTTGGGGAGGAAAATAGGTAAAAAAATCATTTTAATAAAATGATGGTGCATACTATTTTACGGTAGATTACCGGGGGAAAGGCAGCTGCGGTGGAGCGGGGTCCCTGAAGGCTAGGTCACTGCTGCAGGAAGCTGGTGGCAGCAGCGGCGGAGGCAGATGTGGGGCAATGCTGTGAATCCCTGGCTGTTCAGGGTGCGGGGATTCTGCCGACATTTTGTAAAAGCTTGGAGCCCCTGCATTTTCCATGGGTTTAAATGTGGTGTACTACGGGAAAATGGCCACCAGAGGTGGCGCATGCGCAGATTGAGAGCTCGGCAAAATTAAACTACTTTCGGATTATAAGATTCAGCCCCTTTTCTCCCCAAATTTTGCAGAAAAAGGTGCATTTTATAATCCAAAACATAAGGTATATTAAATTGGTTTTGCTGTTAACAAGCCAACAAAATTATCACGTTTGTTTCACTGCACAATGAATACTATAAATGTTAAACCTAAAAAAAAACAATATTTTAGTTGCTATTTCTTTTTCCATTCCTCATTCAAAAACAATTTGAAAAAGTTTGATACTGGTAAAATCTTAGAGTTCTGACCATTTTGGATGTGACAGTACCAATTGGGTGTGTATTTTTTTGTTTATTTTTGTTTCTACCTTCAAGTTATATTTTTTTGCTAAACAGTTTTCTTTTATTTCGTGCTTTTTTTTACATTTTTATGAATCCATGGAATTTTTTATTGTCTTGTTACTTAGTCCCAATACAAAAATTAAATATTCAATAGGCTAATCTCTATGTAATACACTGCAATGCTTCTGTTTTACAGAAAATATGGCCGGGAAAACATGTTGGTATAAGTGCAATGTGTAGATACACGTTTACATTGGGTTAATTTAACCGTCAGAATCTAGGATAAAAGCAAAATCAGCATATGCCCTATAGTAAGTTAATAAATAAATAGTAATCCTACATGGAAATAACAAAGGGTACTTAGTTAACACTATTTTTATCAAAGAAGCATAAACGTAATCCCAGTTAACACTATTTTGGTCCAAAAAGCATAAAAACCATCCCACAGCTACAAGGTGAACCCAATCAGGATGGTCTTATCTCTAGTATTAAATCAGTCTATGTGCACACAGGCCTCAAAATAGATGAGGGAAGAGCATTACCCAGGCTTCACTATTTAAACACCTGCCCATGGAAAGCTATATAAAGATCATATGCACAGCATATAATGGCAGGCAAAAAGGATGGGTCATATTTTATTCTAATTTTCAGTTTTTTTGCTTTCTTAACAGACAGAGGTGCATCATTCTCTATCTCTATTTAGAACACACGAACATTTGGCCATAGTTAGCATGCATATTTATGGGAGGTAAGGAGGTTAAAAGTTATTAAAGTTTTTTAGTCAAAATAAATCCTGGTAATCAGCTGCCATTACTGGTGGAAAATAGTGAGGTGTATAAACAGTCATCCAAAGCATGGGTTTTACTTTGTTATTATAAAGAGATTCCACTCTTTCTAGACATTGACCCAAAATGCGAATTCGGCAATGGGTTTCCTAATGAGGAAAATGTTTAACTCTTGCCCATTTTATTACAATGCATACTTAAAAGGTAAATATTTGCCATACATGAGTTAACATAAAGCTATACATTTATAGAAAATGTAGACTTTTACACGGATAGTATAGAGTGCCTAAACTATTTGGTGCTGTCCCAGGGATTACAGTAGTTGCTAACAGTGGCTGTAACAAGCTCACAGAAGTACAGGAGGTGTTGAGACAAAATGAATATGTTTTTATGCTCTAAATTTTAGGCAGAAGCTGCTTAAAACTAGGGCTTCATCTTAAGTAGGTCACTAAACTAAAAGTTCAGTAAGTAACAGTTTCATTAATCATTGCTGGCTATATAGTGAAGTGCTTTTCACAGAACTAGCACAACTTGCTTATAGTTTATGCAATTTATGTTGCAGAAAATACTGACTATAGCATTAATTTAATTCTCTCTGCTCTTATTTCATCATATAAACAGAAAGGAGAACTTGCCTAAACAAATTGAAATTAAACACTGGAAATTAAATGTTCCCAGTCAAAGTCTACAGTATCTTAATTCTGAAACATAACAATAAATTCAAAAAAATGATTTCTTCAGAGTAGTTCATTTCTCAAAGTTGAGAAAAGGCATCCTTTTCTATTAGGCTGATAATTTACTAATTATTTTAAACATCTTGGAACATATCACTTATTTCTCAATATTTCAGTGAAATTGAAGTCTTGGAAAATGGTGATAAAGAAGGTTGTAATGTTCTTATATCAAAAGCCTCACTGTTAATAAATCTGGCACATCTGTAAGGTTGTCTATGTGATAGTGTCAGACCTTTACTCCATTACATTCCTGTATTAGCCTGCGCCACTACTGCTAAACTTGATCTAGTATTCAGAAAATTTCAACAGTTGTCCTAAAAATTACACAAATTACAAAATGTTTGTGTAACTAAGTATTGTGGAAATATTTGTGACTTTTGCAACAAATTGTTTCTGACAAAGGTTAATTGGTTACTTCCCCTGTAAATGTGTAATTGATTGCAAGTAGATTGCATATAAAAAGGACATATTTTCCGTTTTGTATGTTTCAGTAAACATATATTTTACCAGTAAACTGATAATCTTAAAATGTGTTTTATTTTAAGTATGTGGTGTGATATACAGTACAGACCAAAAGTTTGGACACACGTTCTCATTTTAAGATTTTTCTGTATTTTCATGACTATGAAAATTGTACATTCGCACTGAAGGCATCAAAACTATGAATTCACTCATGTGGAATTATATACTTAACAAAAAAGTGTGAAACAACTGAAAATATGTCTTATATTCTAGGTTCTTCAAAGTAGCCACCTTTTGCTTTGATGGCTGCTTTGCACACTCTTGGCATTCTCTTGATGAGCTTCAAGAGGTAGTCACCAGAAATGGTCTTCCAACAATCTTGAAGGAGTTCCCAGAGATGCTCAGCACTTGTTGTCCCTTTTGCTTTCACTCTGGGGTTCAGCTCACCCCAAACCATCTCGATTGGGTTCAGGTCAGGTGACTATCGAGGCCAGGTCATCTGGCGTAGCACCCCATCACTCTCCTACTTGGTCAAATAGCCCTAACACAGCCTGGAGGTGTGTTTGGGGTCATTGTCCTGTTGAAAAATAAATGATGGTCCAACTAAATGCAAACCGGATGGAATAGCATGCCGATGCAAGATTCTGTGGTAGCCATGCTGGATCAGTATGCCTTCAATTTTAAATAAATCCCCAACATTGTCACCAGCAAAGCACCCCCACACCATCACACCTCCTACTCCATGCTTCACGGTGGGAACCAGGCATGTAGAGTCCATCCGTTCACCTTTTCTGCGTCGCACAAAGACACGGTGGTTGGAACCAAAGATCTCAAATTTGGACTCATCAGACCAAACCACAGATTTCCACTGATCTAATGTCCATTCCTTGTGTTCTTTATCACAAACTTGTCTCTTCTGCTTGCTGCCTGTCCTTAGCAGTGGTTTCCTAGCAGCTATTTTACCAAGAAGGCCTGCTGCACAAAGTCTCCTCTTAACAGTTGTTGAAGAGATGTGTCTGCTGCTAGAACTCTGTGTGGCATTGACCTGGTCTCTAATCTGAGCTGCTGTTAACCTGCGATTTCTGAGGCTGGTGACTCGGATAAACTTATCCTCAGATGCAGAGGTGACTCTTGGTCTGTCTTTCCTGGGGTGGTCCTCATGTGAGCCAGTTTATTTGTAGCGCTTGATGGTTTTTGCAACTGCACTTGGGGACACTTTCAAAGTTTTCCCAATTATTCCCACTGACTGACCTTCATTTCTTAAAGTAATGATGGCCACTCATTTTTCTTTACTTAGCTGCTTTTTTCTTGCCATAATACAAATTCTAATAGTCTTCTCAGTAGGACTATCAGCTGTGCATCCACCAGACTTCTGCACAACACAACTGATGGTCCCAACACCATTTATAAGGCAAGAAATCCCACTTATTAAACCTGACAGGGCACACCTGTTAAGTGAAAACCATTTCCGGTGACTACCTCTTGAAGCTCATCAAGAGAATGCCAAGAGTGTGCAAAGCAGTCATCAAAGCAAAAGGTGGCTACTTTGAAGAACCTTGAATATAAGACATATTTTCAGTTGTTTCACAATTTTTTGCTAAGTATATAATTCCACATGTGTTAATTCATAGTTTTGATGCCTTCAGTGTGAATGTAAAATTTTCATAGTCATGAAAATACAGAAAAATCTTTAAATGAAAAGGTGTGTCCAAACTTTTGGTCGGTACAGTATGTCTTATATTCTAGGTTCTTCAAAGTAGCCACCTTTTGCTGCGAGTAGCCTGAATAAAACTTAAATTTGCAATGATGGTCTACACAGTCTCCAGACTGTTCTCTCATTGAGTGCATCTAAGACATCATTGGTTGGTAACTACAAAGGGAGCTGCCAGCAATGGATATTGATGATTTATGCGGCAAGTACATTCCTAATGGCAACACAATCCTCAGACAACCATTAATAACTGAAAGTTAAATATATATTAGGTTTTATTGTGCTCTGATAAGTTTATTCTTACATTTCCTGATTTAATACACATTTATTTATCTATGTTGTGAAAATCATGTGCACGGTATTATTTTATGCTTTGTTTCAATAATGAATTCCTGACAACACTGAGAATCATTACATTAGATTTTAGAAAATGAAATCCCACCGGGTGCTGATGAACATCATACAGATATGACAGACAGAGTTGGAAAATTTGTTGTAGAAGGCAATTTTGAAAAAAAAATCTTTACAATTTTGTAGTTTTTTCACAAGTCAAATAAATTTGTAATCTAAATAGAAAGAGATAACATATGTCATACATTTTAATATGAATTCTTTAATAATGTTATATCTAAAAGCAAAGAAATACATGAAATGTTAATAGAACATGTTAGCAAAATATACAGGGATTAAATTTACTGTTTGTAAGAGGTATACTTTGATTTTTTTCTACCTAAGCTACCAATCTTTCTACTCTACAGTTAACTCTTTTATGTTTGGCACATGTCGGTGTAGGAGTAAGGAACAGGCTCAAGAGTTGAGTTCGCACCATACTCGGCAGATGCTGGCTGTGTCACACAGCCAGTATCTACCTCTAACAACAGTAATTGAAGCTCAGTCCCGATCATTACTGTTAACCTCTTAAATTTCACTGACAATCTCTAACAGCAATATTTTAGGCACTCTGCATGTTCCCACCATGATGGCAGGTGCCATGGAAGAAGGGATTCCACTGAAGATCACAATACCTATCATGTTGGTACTAATGTCAAACCTAGCCATAAGCTGGGTTTCATTTGAGACACTGATTTTCTCTATATACTGCAATAGTATTGCATAAAAAAGAAATAAAAATTAGAATCACCCCAATGTTCCCGATGAAATATAAAGATATTTAAAAATAATAATAAAAATAATAATAAAAAATGTTATTGCTACATCCACTAAGTCTAAACTATTAAAATATAAAATTGTTTAACCTGTACAGTAAACATCATAAAGCAAAAAATGAAAATAAAATAACAGATTTGCTGTTTTTTTATTACTGAACTTCTGCAAAAAATATGCAACAAAAAGTCATATTTACTCTGAAATTAATTATCCAATATCTGAATGTTTTGCGTTTTTTTCCTATATGTTATATATATTGGATACACTGATCCTCACTAACTTTTAGTATTTGTACAGAAGTAATAAAGCTTTAATGTAATTTAATTCTTTAGCGCTTTAATGTCCTTTAACTCTTCCTACTGCAGCATTTGTGACCAAGCCTCATTTTTCAAATCTAATGTGTCAGTTTATGTGGTAATAACTTTGGAATGTTTAAAAATATCCTTGATGAATCTGAGACAGTAAGTTGATGCATTGCACTTTATATATTTAGTGGTGAATATAGTTCAGTATGTTTTGCATTTATTTATAAAAATATCTGAAATTCGAAGAAAATTTGGAAAATATTATCAATTTTCCCTCTTTTCATTTGTATGCCTTTAACACAGAAAGACACACTACACAAAATAGTTAGTAAATATCAAGTACCGTTACATTGACAGCTTTTTCAGCGGTCCTTTTTTTAGAATGTTAGAAGACTTGAAGGTGATCTGTCACCAGGTTTTTCTCCCCCATTTGATGATTCTGGCTAAGTTTCATTTACTTGGCTGCTTGCTGCAGTTTTGAGAAAATAACTGTTTTATCTGATGCAGTTCTTCCAGTTCTCTGAATGCTAAGGCATAAGTGAATGAAAGTTGACACTGATCCATGTCTAATTTGTTTTGATAAATGAAAGATGTTTCACGCTTACGGAGGACAACGTGGTTTGCTTGGATGTGACAAGGAAAGAGGCTGCACAGAATCCCTTCTCTGACTGTTGGACATAACAGTACACCCATAGCAAACTTCACCAGATCTTGCTATTGGTCAAATCTGCAAAACCGAACACCCGTGGTATTACGGCTCAGGAAGAGAAAGAACATAGTGCACGTATGACTGATCATGACTGTTCAAGCAATGCAACTACAGTGGGGGAAATAAGTATTTGATACACTGCTTATTTTGCAAGTTTTCCCACCTGGAGAGAATGGAGAGGTGTGTAATTTTTTTCATAGTTACATTTCAACTGTGAGAGACAGAATCTAAAAAGAAAAAACAGAAAATCATATTGTATGATTTTTAAATTATTTAATTGCATTTTATTGCATGAAATAACTATCTCATCACCTACCAACCAGCAAAATTTCTGGTTCTCACAGACCTTTTCGTTTTTACTTAAGAAGCCCTCCTACTCTCCACTCACTACCTGTATTAATTGCACCTGTCTGTACTCATTACTTGTTTAAAAGACACCTGTCCACATACCCAATCAATCACACTCCAACCACTCCACCATGGCCAAGATCAAAGAGCTGTCTAAAGACACAAGGGACAAAATTATAGACCTGCACAAGGCTGGTATGGAGTTCAGGACAATAGGCAAGTAGCTTGTTAAGAAGGCAACGACTGTTGGCACAATTATTTGAAAATGGAAGAAACACAAGATGACTGTCAATTTTCCTCAGTTTGGGGCTCCATGCAAGATCTCGGCTCGTGGGGTAAGTAAGTGTGAAAGGTCAGGAATCCACCCAGATCTACACAGGAGGACCTGTTCAATGACCTAAAAAGAGTTGGGACCACAGTCTCAAACTTTAGAAACATGCTTCGCCATCATGGATTAAAATCCTGCAGGGCAATCCACGTCCCCCTGCTCAAGCCAGCACATGTCCATGCCAGTTTGAAGTTCACCAATGACCATCTGGATGATCCAGAGGAGGCATGGGAAATGGTCATGTGGTCAGATGAGACCAAATAAAACTTTTTGGTATCAACTCCACTCGTCGTGTTTGGAGGAAGAATAGGATGCGTACAACCTCAAGAACACCGTCCCAACCGTGAAGCATGGTGGGGGAAATATTTTACTTTGGTGTTGATTTTCTGAAAAAGCGACAGGACGACTGAACCTTAATGAAGAAAGGATGGATGGGGTGATGTATCGTGAGGTTTTGGCCAATAACGCCCTCCCTCAGTAACAACATTGAAGATGGATCATGACTGGGTCTTCCAGCATGACAATAACCCAAAACACACATCCAGCGCAACAAAGGAGAGGCTCTGTAAGAAGCATTTCAAGGTCCCGGAGTGGCATAGCCAGTTTTCAGACCTGAACACAATAGAAAATCTTTGGAGGTAGCTGAAACTCAATGTTGCCCAGCCACAGCACCAAAATCTAAAAGATCTGGACAAGATCTGTATCAAGCAGAGGGCCAAAATCTCTGCTGCATTGTGTGCAAACTCGATCAACAACTACAGGAAATGTCTAACCTCTGTAATTGCAAACAAAGGTTTCTGTACCAAATATTAAGTTGTTTTTCTTTTGTATCAAACACGTATTTCATGCAATAAAATGCAAATTAATTATGTAAAAATAATACAATGTGATTTTCAGATTTTTTAAAGATTCTGTCTCTCACAGTTGAAGTTTACCTCCGATAAAAATTAAAGACCTTTCCATTCTTTGTAGGTGGGAAACTTGCAAAATCAACAGTGTATCAAATACTTATTTTCCCCACTAGTTGCTCTAATGTCTTCCATATGCTGCACTTATATATATATCATATATTATATATATATATATATATATATATATAATATATATATCATATATGTTTCCTGACGTGTATCAGGTTGGCACAGCAGCAAACAAAACATCTGGTCCATGAAGTCATGCATACTATAATCGCTTCCTCGGCTCTTTGTTGTAGCTGCAGTTTTGGCACAGGCGGTGGAGTGTTGACTGTGCAGTGGGCGGAAATGGGTCTATTGGTTAGATATGCAGTTTGAATGCATCCACTCAAGTCATCCCACAAGCATTCTAGCATACCGCTTGCATTGTTCATCAGGACGACCAAAGGCCCCAATGGTTTACTTTCATTAGCCTAGTGTGGCGGGTGGTTGTCATGGCCAGCGTCATTGTCATATTCACTCAGCTTTGTGTTAACTCAATGTCCCTCTCCATATGCACCTGCTACTGCTCCTCTTCCTCTGCCACATCCTGCTTTATGTCACATGGGCATTGAGTATCAGTGCAGGTGCCCAATCCTGCACAGTATTCTAGTGAGAAGCTTCTACCAATTCCAAAAAAACATTAATAATTTTGACAAAAATTTAGATTTTTGTTCATGAAAATGTTATAAATGGAATTCCAAGATATTTTATTTGTTTAGCTGCATCAGTTTTGCATTTTGTGGCCTAATCTATGCAGGTGCCAAATCTTGCTCAGAGAACTATATGGGAACGTCACCTCAGATGCAGGCATAAAAAAATGTATTTCACTAAAAATGATATAAAAGAAAGACGTACTAAACATTTGATGTATGGAACATAATACATTTTTACATGCTTCAATTTGCCCCCAAAATCTAATATAGACAATTTTATTAATAATAATTGCAGTTGGATATCTTCCAATGGGGCTCAGGACATGCAAATCAGTACAACCCAGCCAATTTGTTGTCATTTGTGATTTATTTGTACATATGAGAGTTCAGTTTCCACACCATAGGAAGACTGAATAAATGTTTCTTGGGCACACAAAAGGCTAAAAGATGTCTTACTGGAGGGAGAGAAGAGTATGGAAATCAGTAGATGAGAATGATGTAATAGATATACTGTAATACTGCACCACAAACACCAAGGAAAATAATGACACCTGCAACCTGCTAGCTGATTATTCATTGTAGGTAAGGAATCATATAAATGGCTTGAACAGAATGCCAGCAGCACAGGCAACTAAAAGTAATCAAACAAAACTGTGTGGCAATAGTCTTAAAATAAAAATATTTATGTGTATAGCTGTAGATTGTGCTGTAAGACCATCTGCAGATAGCAGTAACAATATAGCACAGAACATTATGTTGTAACACTGGCTAGAATCACCAACGGTCTAATAGAGTATATCTCCATGATGAAGATGAGATAGCAATGTTTTGGTAAACTGCAGACTAAATAAGGAATTGAAAATAAAAATTGTGTATAATATAATATTTAAAAGCCTGCAACATTAACAAGCAGTGAAAAATTAACCTCTACTAAATAGAAATGTATATGGAAATACCTCTTGGTAGACTCCAAATAAACAGTGAGGAAGTAGGTGTCCCTTAAAATCCATGGGATATATTGCCTGAAGGTTAAGAAGTCTGCACAGAAGAATACACTCGGGAGCCCCAGACGGTGGCATCCCTGGTATGCATGCAGTCAGGATGGTCTGGCGTGTGACATCACACTCTGCAGGTATGAAAGCCTGATGGGTTTCAAATCCCTATACATTTTAAAAACTGATGTTTTCTTCATTAGGGGAAGATTCAGGAACACCATCCTAGAATACTATATGTACATTTCTGAACTGATTGGGCCAAGCATCTTCAAAATTGTGCCATGATATAAGATTTAACCTGTTAAAACATACCCCATTGTTTAACAACAATTAAAAACATTCTATCACAATATATACCTGTGCAGTTGGGGAAATAAGTATTTGATCCCTTGCTGTTTTTGTAAGTTTGCCCACTGATTAAGACATGAACAGTCTATTATTTTAAGGGTAGGTTAATTAATGTTGAGAGATAGAATATCCAAAAAAAAATCAAGAAAATCACATTGTATAAATTAGATAAATTTATTTGCATTTTGCAGTGAGAAATAAGTATTTGATCCCCTGCAAATCATTATGAGTTCTGGCTCATACAGACCAGTTAGACACTCCTAATCAACTCTTACCTGCATTAAAGATAGCTGTCTTACATAGTCACCTGTATAAAAGACTCCTGTCCACATAGTCAATTACTCAGACTGTAACTTCTATAACATGGGCAAGACCAAAGAGCTTTTTAAGGATGTCAGGGACAAGATCATAGACCTGCTCAAATGCTGGAATGAGCTACTAAACCATAAGTAAGATGCTGGGTGAGAAGGAGACAACTGTTGGTGCAACAGTAAGAAAATGGAAGAAAAACAAAATGACTGTCAATCGACATCGATCTGGGGAACCATGGAAAATCTCACCTCATGGGGTATCCTTGATCATGAGGAAGGTGAGAGATCAGCCAAAAACTACACGGGGGGAACTTGTTAATGATCTCCAGACAGCTGGGACCACAGTCACCAAAAAAAACATTTGTAACACATTACGCCTTAAAGGTTTAAAATCCTGCTGTTATGGGGATGGTTGCAAACTACTTTATTAATAATGGAAAGCAACCGAACCCGGGGTACGCGATGCAGCCTAGAAGACTGTGGCCGAACACCTTCCGGGTAAGAATGTAAAGCAACCAGCTAATATATAAATCTCTCCAGTGTTACTTCACACCGGGATGGGAAAAGGGATTCGCACTATCTCCGTTAACTGCACGAGAGATGTGTGACAAATAACGTAGCCGTAGCCCTGTTAACTGCACAGAGGCTACGCAGCAGGTGCTAGGAAGTGTGTGTGACTCATGGCGGCGTATACGTGCTCCCAGCCGGTGTGCGTCAGTACTGCGGAGTAACTCTCCACGTGACTAACAGTCAGTGCCAGGAATACGGAGTCCGCAGTCTGCTCGGGGTGTATAGTGTCCCCCTTGTCGGAGCCAGACTGTGAAATGGAACTTCCTGCCTCCCTCCAGCTAAGACTGCCTATCCACAGCTAAACCTGCCTGTCTGAAGCTAGAGCAGCAAGAGAGCATGTGGAGCCCAAACAGACAAGTGTCCACACATGAACACAACCTTAGCTCAATGGTCAGAGCATGCCGTCATGCTTGTGGGCGGGCTATTTAAAGACTAAGCCCTGCCCATAATCGCATTATTGGTCTCACTACTGATGTCACCCGCGACCAATCAGGCGGTGCCAGGTCACCAGATCAGCTGACACCAAACCACCAATCACGGTCTGCCATGTCACGGGCATGCTCAGTGCAGTGCACCCTGGACTTAGGCTGTAGCAGCCCTCTTCCTTCCCGCAGCTGATGCTTAATGCTACTAGGAACAAAGACCCAAGCCTGTACATCTTGTGCACTAGTTAGGCGTTGTGACCTATGGCGATGCTGAGCAGTGTTTGCCCTAGCTGGACCAGAATGTGAGACCACAGAATCCACTGATGATTGTGTCCCAATTTCAGATCCAGAACACGCCTGATGCCTAACACCTGCAGTGCCCGCAAGGTCCTGATGCTCAGGAAGGCACATGTACAAGCCCGTCTGAAGTTTGCCAGTGAACATCGGGATGATTCTGTGAGTTATTGGGAGAAGGTGCAGTGGTCAAATGAGACAAAAATTGCGCTCTTTGGCATTAACTCAACTCGACGTGTTTGGAGGAAGAAGGATGCATACAACCCTAAGAACATTGTCCCAACCGTGAAGCATGGTGGGGGAAACATTAAACTTTGAGGGTGCTTTTCTGCAAAGGGGACATGACGACTGCACCTTACTGAAGGGAAGATGGATGGGGTCATGTATCGCGAGATTTTGGCCAACAGCCTACTTCCCTCAGTAAGAGCATTGAAGATGGGTCATGGCTGGGTCTTGCAGCAAGACAATTACCCAAAACATACAGCCAAGGTAACAAAGGAGTGGCTAAAAAAGAAGCACAGTAAGGTCATGGAGTGGCCTAGCCAGTCTCCAGACCTTAATCCCATAGAAAACTCATGGAAGGAGTGGAAGCTCCGAGTTGCCAAGAGGCAGTCTCCAAATCTTAATGATTTGGAGATGATCTGCAAAGAGGAGTGGACCAAAATTCCTCCTGACTAGTGATGAGTGAGTACTAAAATGCTCGGGTGCTCGAAGCTCGGGTCGAGCACATTGGAATACTCGGGTGCTCGACCCGAGCAAAGAGCCCAATGTAAGTCTACGGGAAACTCAAGCATTTTTCTGGCAGTCCCCCCGGTGGTCTGCAGAAGGTCAAAAATTGCCCAAATCAACGGGAACGAGCGCCAGACATGCAGGATGGGGGCCCTGAGCTCCCGCCCGAGCATTTCGCAAGCACTCAGTGAGCTCCGAGCATCTTGAGCACTGAGATGCTCAGGCGAGTACTGAGCAGTGGCGCACATGCTCGCTCATCACTACTCCTGACATGTGGACAAACCTCATCATCAACTATAAAAAATATCTGACTGCTGTGCTTGCCAACAAGGGTTTTGTCACCAAGTATTAAGTGTTGTTTGCCAGAGGGATTAAATACTTGCTACTCACTGCAAAATGCAAAAAAAAAAATTATCTAATTTATACAATGTGATTTTCTTGATTTTTTGGTTGGATATTCTATCTTTCAATGTTAAAATTAACCTACCCTTAAAATTATAGACTCTTCATGTCTTTGTCAGTGGGCAAACTTAAAAAAACAGCAAGGGATCAAATTCTTATTTCCCCCACTGTATATAGTCATGTTCAAAAGTGTTGACACCTTTGAAAGGGTTCCAGAATATGAAATATTTCTCCCAGAAAATTATTGCAGTTACATATGTTTTGTTATACAATTGTTTATTTCCCTTGTGTGTATTGGAACAACACAAAAAAACCAAAAAAATTGCAAATTGAACATAATTTCAGACAAATCCCCTAAACAAAGGCTGGACAAAATTGTTAGCACCTTTCAAAAATTTATGTGTAAACAATAGTGTTGAGCGAGCACTAAAATGCTCGAGTGCTCGAAGCTCGGGCCGAGCTCACCGTGATACTCAGGTGCTCGACCCGAGCAACGAGCACAATGTTAGTCTATGGGAGACCCGAGCATTTTTGCGGCGGCACCCCCGGCAGTCTGTAGAAAGCCTAAAATGTGCCCAAAACGATAGTGACAGTGCTCAAATGACATGGGAACAGCATGGGGATCACCCCAGGAAGCATTTCTGACCCCCCGGTCACTGCTGTCAACAACATGGTCAGAGGTATTAAGCCACTTTTACGGCCTCACAATAAAGCTGAAACTGTTTTCCTGCAAAACCACAGTTCTAGTTATCTGGCTGAAGCCAGACTCTTTTTAACAGATCTATTTGTGTCTGAACACTCAGAAACACACTCAATTTTTTTTTTTGGGGGGGGGGGAAATACTGAAAGGTTAATAAGACCTGTATTTATACAGTCTGAATGAGGAAAAAAAAAAAGAGGATTTAGATGAAAAAAAAAGTTATTTTCCTGGCCCCTGGGACCTGGGGCTAAGTCTAGCAATTTGAGCAGCAGCAGTACACAGGACTGTAATGCAGTGTTTGTTGGTATAACCACTGCGTCTCTTATACAGCCTGCCTGCCTGATATCTGGGATGGATATTAGTCCTCAGAAGGACTGTTTGTTTTATTTTGCAGGCTTTAGAGACCCTACACTACCTATTTCGCAGTATAAATCTCTCCCTAGCTAGCAGCACTCTCCCTACACTGTCTGATCTGGAGCGACTGTGTCCAAGATGGCGGCGCCCGGTTTTAAATACTCGAGGTGACACTGTCCTGCCAGCCAATCACTGTAATGCCACAACCAACATGGCTGCGGCATTACAGTGATTGGCTATCAATCCCTGCATGTTCATTGGCTCTGTAAAGAGCGCCAAACATGCAGGGCGGAGACCCAAGCTCCCGCACGAGTAACCCAAAAATGCTCAGTGCTCGCCGAACATCCCGAGTAGTGAGATGCTCGGGAGAGTAGCGAGCAGTGTCGAGCATGCTCGCTCAACACTAGTAAGCAACTTTGTTTCAAGCATGTGTACAGTGTCCTTTTTAACGCCTTAACGACTGCCGATACACCTTTCAACGGCGGCAATTAAGGGTACTTATTCCTCAGCGCCGCTTTTTAAAGGCACTGAAGAATAATAGTGTAGTGCCCCCCAGTGTCAGAAAATCTCTGGGGTCTCAGCTACCTAGGGTAGCTGAGACCCTGGAGAACATGATCAGGGCCAGTTTTTATGGTCCCTTGTCATGTGATTGCCATTATTCACCGAATAACGGCGATCACATAAGGAAAAGAAAAGTCTGATTTAAAATGCATTTCTCTCTCCTTTAATATGATCTAACATATCAGAGGAGAGAGAAATGGGGTCCCTGAGCCCCCAACTGTCCTTAGGTACCGGATCCGTGATCCCTCGGCCACCCTCCTTTTTCTGCAGAAAGAAAATGGCGGGCCAATACGCAGTGCGCCCACCAAAATCTGCCTCCCTTCACGTGGCAACCACTGGGATTTTTCTTATTGATTGATGACTTTTGATTACTGTGATAGATCCTATCACAGTAATCAAAGGCCCCCAAGGTTTTCAAATATGGCAGCACTTGGGCTGTGCATCTCTCTTCTCTCCTTGTAGTTGTTCGAGGAGAGAAGAGAGATACACTATGTCTGAGTGCGGCCCTGTCAGTGAAAAAAAAGGAAAAAAAAATCAAATTTCTACCTCCGTCTCTGTACCCCTAAACCTCATTGATTACTCCCTTCCCTATGTGTCATCCCCCTTGACTGATTACACTTTTAATTTTTTATAATTTTTATTTTTTCCATTCTTTACAATTAGGGTTAGGATTACTAGGGTTAGGGGTTACTAGGGTTAGGGTTAGGCTTATTAGGGCTAGGCTTATTAGGGTTATGCTTAGGCTTGTTAGGGTTAGGCTTACACTTTTTTCAAAAGTAAAAAAAATATATAAATACTAGTTTTAAATTAGGTTTAGGTATAATAGTGTTAGGTTTAGTTCTAACAGTGTTAGATTAGGTTTAGGACTAGTTGTGTTAGATTAGGTTTAGGTTTTTTGTTAGGCCGGCATATAAAATAAAGAAATGGCCCGCAGAACATTCAGCATGGAGCCGGCGTACACCTTGCTTTGCTCCGGCAGTGAAACAAAATCTGCCTCTGAAACAGAGCAGTTTTCAGACAGTGAAGACTCCTCTTCCTCTATGGGATCCCACAGCCCAAAGGTAGCAGAGTCGATCACCACTGCTGAAGCTTCAGTGGCAGGACCAAGTACTGCAGTTCCTCCATCACCTTGGTATCAGGACAATTAATTTTCTCCTCAAATTCCCCCTTTTTTAGCAGCCCCTGGAATAAAATTAGATGTCACCAATTTTATCCCCTTTGAATTTTTCCAAATTTTCGTTACCCCTGAAGTCCACAATTGATTGCCCACCAAACCAATGTATATGCCCGACAGTATATTTTCCAAAAGCCCAAATCCATTCTTTCCCATTCCTGGCTCCCCACAAATGTCCTTGAAATAAAAAAAATGAAACCTAAAAATTCAAAAAATAAAAAAAAACACACTTCGCTCCTACTGGGCAACAAAATCTGTCCACAGTACTCCTGTATTTTCAGCTGTCATGTCCTGAGCCCTTTATGAAGCCCTACTGAGAATTCTTCACTTTAGTGATAATTCCCAAGGTCCCCAAGAACTGACCCCCAACTATGATTGGCTGAACAAATTGAGACCCCTAATTTCCCTCCTACAACATTCATTTCTAAATTCATATACCCCAGAGCAACTGGCAGTCGACGAGTCCTTGATGAATTACAAGAGCCGTCTGTCCTTCCACCAATTTATCCCCTCCAAGTGTACAAAATACGGCCTCAAGCCCTTCAAAATGTGTGAAAGCACATGAGGGTACACATTCACTTTTCTAATATATGAAGGTAGGAACTGCCAAATTAGACCCCAAACTGTCCCCAGACAATTGGCATCTCAGGAAAAATTGTCTGGGAGCTAATGACGCCCTTTCTCCATCAAGGGTACCACGTGTACATCAACAGCTATTACATGAGTATCCCCAAATCCAATTCCTCCACGCTGCAAATACAGGGGCCTGTGGGACAGTCAGGAAAACCAAGTGTGGTTTCTGCCACAGTTGGTGTCCAGATGTTTGGAGAAGGGGGTGTCATTCTCATGTGCAAGCCACCAACTTCTTGCAGTGAAGTGGAATGACAGGAAGGACGTCTACATGCTAACCACGCTGCATGCGGATACCACTGTGACGATCAGAGACAGGGGCATCATCAGGGACAAAAATAAACCAATCTTCATCACAGATTACAATAAATTCATGGGTGGTGTTGACTAGTGATGGGAGAACCCGTGACTGTTCGGGAGGGAGCAGTAGTCTCCCATCCGCTGACGCCTGTGCTCTGCTAAAAGTAAAAAAAAAATTAAAATTATAAAAAATATTCAAATAAAAATAAAACACATTATTCTCACCTACACTTTGTCCCCGATGTTCTCCGCCCCTGCAAAAAATAAAAAATCACCATATAATTACCTTACAGCTAATCCCCAAAGCCCATGATCAACTGTAATAAAGGTAAAATAATAAAGCAACCTCATCCTCACCTGTCCGGGGGGCTGGGGGCTGATATTAGTAGCTTGGAAAGCTCCATGGGTATTACTCCCTTCCCAGGCTAAAAACATCTGCCCCAACTGTCCGCTTTCCCTCTGCTGGTTAATAAAATACAGGGGACTCCACTGCATTTTTTTCTTGAAATTTACTCATTTATTAATAAATTACATGAATAGTAAGGTACACACACAAAGCACGGATTATATATATCACATATTTAGATCTATCTGTATTTCTATTATCTATTATCTATTTATCTAGCTATCCATACATCTATCTATCGATCTATTATCTATTTATTTATCTATATATATAAATATATATATATATATATCCATATATCTATTATCTATCTATCCATATATCTATTTATCTATCTATCCATATATCTATTATCTATCAATAAATCTATCCATATATCTGTTATCTATCTATCCATATATTTATTAATCTATTTATCTATATATCCATATATCTTTTATCTAGCTATATATCTATCAATAAATCTATCCATATATCTATTATCTATCTACAGTATCTATTTAGCTATCCACATATCTATATATCTATTTATCTATTATCTATTTATCTATCTATTTTCTATCGATATATCTATCTATCCATATACAGTGGGGGAAAAAAGTATTTAGTCAGCCACCAATTGGGCAAGTTCTCCCACTTAAAAAGATGAGAGAGGCCTGTAATTGACATCATAGGTAGACCTCAACTATGAGAGACAAAATAAGAAAACAAATCCTGAAAATCACATTGTCTGATTTGGAAAGAAATTTTTCTAAAATGTTGGTGGAAAATAAGTATTTGGTCAATTACAAACAAGCAAGGTTTCTGTCTCTCACAGATCTGTAACTTCTTCTTTAAGAGGCTCCTGTGTCCTCCACTCATACCTGTAATACTGGCACCAGTTATCAGTATAAAAGACACCTGTCCGCAACCTCAAACAGTCACACTCCAAATTCCACTATGGTGAAGACCAAAGAGCTGTCGAAGGACACCAGAAACAAAATTGTAGCCCTGCAGCAGGCTGGGAAGACTGAATCTGCAATAGGCAAGCAGCTTGATGTGAAGAAATCAACCGTGGGAGCAATAATTAGAAAATGGAAAACAAGAAGACATACAAGACTACTGATAATCTCCCTTGATCTGGGGCTCCACACAAGATCTCACCCCATGGGGTCAAAATGATCTCAAGAATGGTGAGCAAAAATCCCTGAACCACACTGGGGGACCTAGTGAATGACCTGCAGAGAGCTGGGACCAATGTTACACAGCCTACCATCAGTAACACACTATGCTGCCAGGGACTCAGATCCACACGTGTCCCCCTGCTTAAGACATTACATGTCCAGGCCCGTCTGAAGTTTGCTAGAGAGCATTTGACTGATCCAGAAGAGTATTGGGAAATGTCATATGATCAGATGAAACCAAAGTAGAACTGTTTGGTTGAAACACATCTCGCCGTTGTAGGAGAAAGAATGCTGAGTTGCATCCAAAGAACACCATACCTACTGTGAAGCATGGGGGTGGCAACATCATGCTTTGGTGCTGTTTCTCTGCCAAGGGACCAGGACGACTGATCCGTGTACATGAAAGAATGAATGGGGCCATGTATCATGAGATTTTGAGCGCAAACCTCCTTCCATCCATGGGCACTGAAGATGAAACATGGCTGGGTCATTCAGCATGACATTGATCCAAAGCACACCACCAGGGCATTTGTAAGCAGCATTTCAAGGTCCTGGAGTGGCCTAGCCAGTCTCCAGATCTAAACCCTATAGAAAAACTTTGGAGGGAGTTGAAAGTCCCTGTTGCCCAGCGACAGCCCCAAAAGATCACTGCTCTAGAGGAGATCTGCATGGAGGAATGAGCCAACATACCAGCAACAGTGTGTGCCAACCTTGTGAAGACTTACTGAAAACATTTGACCTCTGTCACTCTGTCATTGCCAACAAAGTATAAATAACAAAGTATTGATATGAACTTTTGTAATTGACCAAATAATACTTATACTTATCTTCCACCAAAATTTGAAAAGAAATTCTTTCCAAATCAGACAATGTGATTTTTATGATTTGTTTTCTCATTTTGTCTCTCATAGTTGAGGTCTACCTATGATGTCAATTACAGGCCTCTCTCATCTTTTTAAGTGGGAGAACTTGCACAATTGATGGCTGAATAAATACTTTTTTTCCCCACTGTATCTATTATCTATCTATCTATCTATCTATCTATCTATCTATCTATCTATCTATCTATTTATCCATAAATCTTTCCATATATATATATTATCTATCAATATATCTATCTATTTCTATATATCTATCCATACAGTACAGACCAAAAGTTTGGACACACCTTCTCATTTAAAGATTTTTCTGTATTCTAATGACTATGAAAATTGTACATTCACACTGAAGGCATCAAAACTATGAATTAACACATGTGGAATTATACACTTAACAAAAAAGTGTGAAACAACTGAAAATATGTCTTATATTCTAGGTTCTTCAAAGTAGCCACCTTTTGCTTTGATGACTGCTTTGCACACTCTTGGCATTGTCTTGATGAGCTACAAGAGGTAGTCACCGGAAATGGTTTTCACTTCACAGGTATGCCCTGTCAGGTTTAATAAGTGGGATTTCTTGCCTTATAAATGGGGTTGAGACCATCAGTTGTGTTGTGCAGAAGTCAGGTGGATACACAGCTGATAGTCTTACTGAATAGACTGTTAGAATTTGTATTATGGCAAGAAAAAAGCAGCTAAGTAAAGAAAAACGAGAGGCCATCATTGCTTTAAGAAATTAAGGTCAGTCAGTCCGAAAAATTGGGCAAACTTGATGTGAAGAATGTGTCCCCAAGTGCAGTTGCAAAAACCATCAAGCGCTACAAAGAAACTGGCTCACATGAGGATCGCCCCAGGAAAGGAAGACCAAGAGTCACCTCTGCTTCTGAGGATAAGTTTATCCGAATCACCAGCCTCAGAAATCGCAGGTTAACAGCAGCTCAGATTAGAGACCAGGTCAATGCCACACAGAGTTCTAGCAGCAGACACAACTCTACAACAACTGTTAAGAGGAGACTTTGTGCAGCAGGCCATCATGGTAAAATAGCTGTTAGGAAACCACTGCTAAGGACCGACAACAAGCAGAAGAGACTTGTTTGGGCTAAAGAGCACAAGGAATGGACATTAGACCAGTGGAAATCTGTGCTTTGGTCTGATGAGTCCAAATTTGAGATCTTTGGTTCCAACCACCGTGTCTTTGTGTGATGCAGAAAAGGTGAACGGATGGACTCTACATGCCTGGTTCCCACCGTGAAGCATGAAGGAGGAGGTGTGATGGTGTGGGGGTGCTTTGCTGGTGACACTGCTGGGGATTTATTCAAAATTGATGGCATACTGTACCAGCATGGCTACCACAGCATCTTGCAGCGTCATGCTATTCCATTCGGTTTGCGTTTAGTTGGGCCATCATTTATTTTTCAACAGAACAATAACCCCAAGCACACCTCCAGGCTGCGTAAGGGCTATTTGTCCAAGATGGAGAATGATGGGGTGCTACGCCAGATGACCTGGCCTCCACAGTCACCAGACCTGAACCCAATAGAGATGGTTTGGGGTTAGCTGGACAACAGAGTGAAGGCAAAAGGGCCAACAAATGCTAAGCATCTCTGGGAAATCCTTCAAGATTGTTGGAAGACCATTTCCGTTGATTACCTCTTGAAGCTCATCAAGAGAATGCCAAGAGTGTGCAAAGCAGTCATCAAAGCAAAAGGTGGCTACTTTGAAGAACCTAGAATATAAGACATATTTTCAATTGTTTCACACTTTTTTGCTAAGTATATAATTCCACATGTGTTAATTCATAGCCTTGATGCCTTCAGTGTGAATGTACAATTTTCAAAGTCATGAAAATACAGAAAAATCTTTAAATGAGAAGGTGTGTGCAAACTTTTGGCCTGTACTGTATATACAGTTAGATATAAATATGTGATATATATAATCCGTGCTTTGCATATGTACCTTACTGTTCATGTAATTTATTAATAAATAAGTAAATTTCTGGGTAAAAAATGACGTGGAGTCCCCCGTAATTTTATTAACTAGCAGAGGGAAAGCTGACAGTTGATGCTGATGTTTTTAGCCTGGGAAGGGGGTAATGCCCATGGAGCTTCGCAGGCTACTAATATCAGCCCCTAGCTGTATGCTTAGCCTTTATGGTTATTAAAATGGGGGACCCCCAAAAAAATGACGTGGGGTCCCACTATTTTAAAAGCTAGCAAATGCTTTGCAGACAGCTGGGGACTGATATTAGTAGCCTAGGAAGGGTCCATGAATATTGTCCCCCTCCAAGGCTAGAAACAGGAGCCCTCAGCCACCCCGGAAATGGCACATAGGAAACAGAGGCTCTGATCGGCCCTGTAGCAGTTGGGGGTTGATGTCAGCTTGATGTCAGCTTATAACGTCTACGTTAATGTTCTAAATTAAACCATACTTACCGTCACGCCCATTGCAGCAGAAGCGAATGTCACTTGTAATAAAGGTAAAATAGTAAAGCAACCTCATCCTCACCTGTCCGATGGAGTCCAAATATCGAGGGTCCCACGATGATCCCATGAACAGAACGGCCACATTGGTAATGTGACCACTCTGTTCATTTGCCGGCAATACACTGACGTTCAGTGTATTGCCGGCAAATGAGGTCAGCGCATGCACGGTGATTATTTTCCCACGCTTGCGCTGACGTCAATTAGTTGAACTGACCTTTATTACAGGGGATCATGGGCTTCGGGGATTAGCTGTAAGAAGGGTATATGGTGTTTTTTTATTTTTTTATATTTTGCAGGGGCGGAGAACATCGGGGACAAGGTGTAGGTGAGTATAATGTGTTTTATTTTTATTTTAATATTTTTTAATTAATTTTCAGCAGCACATAGACACCGGCAGACGGGAGACTACTGCTCCTATCCAGCAGTGTCTCCGCTCGCTGTTTACTATGGCAGTAGGCACCTGCGTAGTACCATCAGCTACCGCCTATGACCCGCGTTAAGCTTTTTAGCTTAGCTCAGCTTGATGCCACAATGCCCTTACCATGGTAATGCTATTACTGCCGATCAGAGCCTGTGTTTACTGCACGGTCACGCAAATGACAGCGCGGGAAACACCCGAACACGAACCCGAACATCAACACGGACTTCCTGAGGAAGTCCATGTTCAGGGTCCGTGCCCAAACAGTAGGTGTTCGGTATGGACCCCGAACTTTAGTGTTCGGGTTTGCCCATCACTAATATTATCCTTTGAAACCAAAACTATCTGTGACACAGATGCCTTACCATTAAGTTATAGGTTCATTATTTATTTGAATAGATATTTAGCTAGTAATATATAATAAACCATAAGTTAGGTATCAGAGTCAGATCTCAAAGTCAGATGTCAGAGTCAGATATCAGTCAGATGTTAGTCGGATGTCAGAGTAAGATATCAAAGTCAGATGTTAAAGTCAGATATCAGATTCAGATGTCAAAGTCACATATCATAGGCAGAATTTAAAGTCAGATCTCAAAGTCAGATGTCAGAGTCAGATATCAGTCAGATATTAGTCGGATGTCAGAGTAAGATATTAAAGTCAGATGTTAATGTCAGATATCAGATTCAGATGTCAAAGTCACATATCAAAGGCAGAATTTAAAGTCAGATATCAAAGTCAGAAGTCAAAGTCAGATATCAAAGTCAGATAACATTCAGATGTCAAAATCAGATATTAAAGACAAACGTCAAAGTCAATTCAAAGACAGGGTATTTAGCATCAAACTGACAATATTCTGATGTTTGATTTTAATATCTGATTATGTCCTAAAATGGACACTGTACATGTGATGCTCATTCAGACTCACATGTGGCAAGTAGCAGGTGTGGAAAATTTGAAAATCACACCTGAAATCTAATAAATTGACTCAATCTTTGCATTGTGTGTCTGTGGGTGCCACACTAATCATGAAGAACAGAAAAAGGAGAATAGAACTGTCTAAGGACTTGACAACCAAAATTTTTGAAAAATATCAACATTCTCAAGATTACAAGTCTATCTCCCGAGACCTTGATGTTCTTTTGTCCATTGTGCGCACCCAGAAATGGATGGAAACAAAGCTCTGGAGAGTTCTGAATTGGACAGCAATGAGTCTGGATCTAAATCCCATTGAACACCTGTGGAAAGATCTTAAAATTGCTGTTAGGATGAGGCACCCTTCAAATATGAGAGACCAGGAGCAGTTTGCAAGAAAGATTGGTCCAGAATTCCGGTCGAGAGGTGTAAAAAGCTAGCTGACGGTTATAGGAAGGGAATGATCGCAGTTATTTATTGCAAAGGGTGTACAACCAAATATTAAGTTGAGGGTGGCAACAATTTTATCCAGCCCATTTTTGTGGCTTCATATGAAATTATGTCAAATCTGCCTTTTTTCTCTGTTTTTTTGTGTTGTTTCAATACATACAAAGGAGATAAACATGGGGTATAGCAATAAATGTTCAACTGCAATACTTTTCTGGAAGAAATACTTCATTTTCTGGAACAGTTTCAAAGGTGCCAATACTTTCAACAGTATATATATGTATATATATATATATATATATATATATATATATATATACATATATACAGTACAGATAAAAAGTTTGGACACACCTTCTCATTTACAGATTTTTCTGTATTTTCATGACTTTGATAATTGTACATTCACACTGAAGGCAAAACTACGAATTAACACATGTGGAATTATATACTTAACAAAAAAGTGTGAAACAACTGAAAATATGTCTTATATTCTAGGTTCTTCAAAGTAGCCAACATTTGCTTTGATGACTGCTTTGCACATTCTTGGCATTCTCTTGATGAGCTTCAAGAGGTAGTCACCGGAAATGGTTTTCACTTCACAGGTGTGCCCTGTCAGGTTTAATAAGTGGGATTTCTTGGCTTATCAATGGGGTTGGGACCATCAGTTGTGTTGTGCAGAAGTCAGGTGGATACACAGCTGATAGTCCTACTGAATAGACTGTTAGAATTTGTATTATGGCAAGAAAAAAGCAGCTAAGTAAAGAAAAACGAGTGGCCATCATTACTTTAAGAAATGAAGGTCAGTCAGTCCGAAAAATTGGGCAAACTTTGAATGTGTCCCCAAGTGCAGTTGCAAAAACCATCATGCGCTTCAAAGAAACTGGCTCACATGAAGACCGCCCCAGGAAAGGAAGACCAAGAGTAACCTTTGCTTCTGAGGATAAGTTTATCCGAGTCACCAGCCTCAGAAATCGCAGGTTAACAGCAGCTCAGATTAGAAACCAGGTCAGTGCCACACAGAGTTCTAGCAGCAGACACATCTCTTCAACAACTGTTAAGAGGAGACTTTGTGCAGCAGGCCTTCACGGTAAAATAGCTGCTAGGAAACCACTGCTAAGGACAGGCAACAAGCAGAAGAGACTTGTTTGGGCTAAAGAACACAAGGAATGGACACTAGAGCAGTGGAAATCTGTGCTTTGGTCTGATGAGCCCAAATTTGAGATCTTTGGTTCCAACCACCGTGTCTTTGTGCGATGCAGAAAAGGTGAACGGATGGACTCTACATGCCTGGTTCCCACCGTGAAGCATGGAGGAGGAGGTGTGATGGTGTGGGGGGCTTTGCTGGTGACACTGTTGGGGATTTATTCAAAATTGAAGGCATACTGAACCAGCATGGCTACCACAGCATCTTGCAGCGGCACGCTATTCCAACCGGTTTGCGTTTAGTTGGACCATCATTTATTTTTCAACAGGACAATGATCCCAAATACACCTCCAGGGCTATTTGACCAAGAAGGAGAGTGATGGGGTGCTACACCAGATGACCTGGCCTCCACAGTCACCAGACCAAAACCCAATCGAGTTGGTTTGGTGTGAGCTGGACCGCAGAGTGAAGGCAAAAGGGCCAACAAGTGCAAAGCATCTCTGGGAACTCCTTCAAGATTGTTGGAAGACCATTTCCGGTGACTACCTCTTGAAGCTCATCAAGAGAATGCCAAGAGTATGCAAAGTAGTCAACAAAGCAAAAGGTAGCTACTTTGAAGAACCTAGAATATAAGACATATTTTCAGTTGTTTCACACTTTTTTGTTAAGTATATAATTCCACATGTGTTAATTCATGGTTTTGATGCCTTCAGTGTGAATGTACAATTTTCAAAGTCATGAAAATACAGAAAAATCTTTAAATGAGAAGGTGTGTCCAAACTTTTGGTCTGTACTGTATATAAAAACAGTATATATATAAATACTGCTCAAAAAAATAAAAGGAGCACTCAAATAACACATCCTAGATCAGAATGAATGAAATATTCTCATTAAATACTTTGTTATGTACAAAGTTGAATGTGATGACAACAAAATCACTCAAAAATCATGAATGGAAATCAAATTTATTAACCAATGGAGGCCTGGATTTGGAGTCACCCCCAAAATTAAAGTGGAAAAACACACTACAGGCTGATCCAACTTTCATGTAATGTCCTTAAAACAAGTAAAAATGAGGCTCAGTATTGTGTGTTTCCTCCATATGCCTGTATGACCTCCCTACAATGCCTGGGCATGCTCCTGGTGATGTTGCGGATGGTCTCCTGTGGGATCTCCTCTCAGACCTCTCCTGTGTCAGTGCATACCACTTAGCTGCCATGAGAGAGGTCACAGGAGTTGATCAGCTGATAAGCCCCAGTGATCTCACCTACTGCACCACCCCTGCATGAGAATTTTCTCACGCCAGTTACCAGAACAGGTTGTTAACCCCTTCACATCGCAGCCTTTCTCCATTTTTGTGCCTTTTTTCCCAGAGCCATAACTTTTATATTTTTCCATAAATTTGGCCATGTATTGACTTGTTTTTTGCGGGACGAATTGTACTTTTGAACAACACCATTTGTTTTATGATATCATGTACTGGAAAATGAGAAAAAAATTCCAAGTGTGGGGAAATTGCAAAAAAGTGCAATTCCACAGTTTTTTTTTTTTGTTTTTATCATGTTCGCTAAATGCTAAAACTGACCTGCCATTATGATTTTCCAGCTCATTACAAGTTCGTAGATACCAAACATGTATAGGTTCTTTTTTATTTAAGTGGTGAAATTAAATCCAAAGTTTGTTAAAAAAAAAAAAAAAGTCACCATTTTCCGAGACTCGTAGAGTCTCTATTTTTCAGGATCTGGGGCTGGGTGAGGGCTTATTTTTTGCGACCCGAGCTGAAATTTTTATTGATACAATTTTGGGGCTGATATGATGCTTTTGTAGCCCGTTATTGCATGTTATTGCAATGTTGTAGCGACCAAAAAACAGTAATTCTGGCATTTTGATGTTTTTTTCTTGTTATGTCGTTTATCGATCAGATTAATTCTTTTTTTATATTGATAAATTTGGCGATTCTGAACGTGACGATACCAAATATGTGTATATTTAATTTTTTTACTGTTTTTTTTTTGAATGGGGCAAATGAGGGGTGATTTGAACTAGTTATATTTTTTTAATTTTTTTAATATTTATAAAAACATTTTTTTTTACTTTTCACATGCTTCAATAGTCTCCATGGAAGACTAGAAGCTGTGATCATCAGATTGCCTGTGCTACATACAACAGGGCTGATCAGATCAGCTGACATGTGCCGGGAAAGAAACTTGCTCAGCGCCGGAGCCGACATCAAACATAAACAGTGCATGTCGTGAAGCATGCCTGCGCTTCTCAGTGTCTGAGGCAAGGCAAGCTGGATGGCAGCTTTCGGCTGCGATCCAGCCTGTCATGTGAATGTAGCAGAGTGAGAGCCGTCGTGGGAACCATGGAAAGGTAAAGATGATGTTGGTTTATATTTTACTTTTATTGCAGAAGACATTGGCTTCAGCTGGATGGTAAGTATGGTTTAATTTAGAACAATAAAGAATTGTGTGTTTATTTCCATTAATGGACTTTCTTCTGGGTGTTTGTGTTTTTTTTTTAACTTTGACTATGGGGTTAGTAATGGGGGTGTCTTATAGACACCTCTCCATTACTAACCTGGGCTTGATGTCAGCTGGCATTATAAGCTGACATCAACCGCAGCCCTATTACCCCACTGCCACCACTATAGGGCAGTGAGAAGAGCGAGGCTAAGTGCCAGAATTGGCGCATCCTATGGATGCACCATTTCTGGGGCGGCTGACGGATGGTGTTTCAGGCCTGGGAGGGGGCCAATATTCATGGCACCCTTCCTGTGCTATTAATATCAGCCCCCAGCTGTCTGGCTAGCCTTTGCTAGCTATTAAAATAGGGGGGACCCCACATCATTTTTTTGGGGTCCCCCATTTTAATAGCTAGTAAAGGCTAGGTATTCAGCTGGGGGCTGATATTAGTAGCCTGGGAAGCTCCGTGGGTATTACGACCTTCCCAGGCTTCAAACATCTGCCCCAGCCGTCTGCTTAACCTCCGCTAGAGACTAAAATTATGGGGAACCCCACGCCAATTTTTTTTTTAATAAATCCTTTATTTTAACACTGAATGACAAGTACAGTAATCAACACTATCACTGTACTTCTTATATATGTGACTGACATGTTTCTATGTATCTAATCTATGTGTGATGCTCTATACTTTCTGTTTTAAATTGTCAGGTACCGAAGTTGAATTGCCGGCCGGCTTTTTTAAAGAGACGGTGCATGAAAACACTATTATTTTTTTTAATAAATCCTTTAACACTATATGACAAGTACAGTAACCAACACTATCATTGTACTTATTATATATGTGACTGACATGTTTCTATCTATCTAATCTAAGTGTCATGCTCTATTCTTTCTATTCTAAATTGTCGGGTACCGAATCTGAATGGCCGGCCGGCTTTTTTAAAGAGACGGTGCATGAAAACACTATTATTTTTTTTAATAAATCCTTTAACAATAAATGACAATTCCATAAGCTGAGCGCTGCCATCCAGCTTGTCATCCTTCAGAGACACTGCAGAGTGTAGGCATTATTGGAACTTCCGATTCCGGTATTCGATATTCTAAAAGTATCGTAACTCAGTATCGGAACTCCGATACCTCGAATATCGGTCGATACCCGATATTTCAGAATCTGAATGCTCAACACTATTGACTACAAATAACACCCTTTTTTGCTTTTGTCTCACACAGCCAGTGAGGTGGTGGAGACAGAACAGTAGAGCTAACAGCACTGTGAGAGGAGAACTAAAACTTCAGATATATTTATGAGGCAAAGTTCTAATGTACTGCCCTTACATGTTCACTGGTTTCCTATTAGATGTAAGCTAAAGTTTTAATTTAAATCAGGCACAGTTCTGCTGCAGAGCTGACAGCATGATGAGAGGACTACTTTAGCTGAAGATGTGTTTGTAATGAGACAAAGATCCATTCGGTTGAGAATGATTAGAACTTTCAGTCATTACATGTCTCCCACTGTTAACGCCCTCTTTCATTTAAAATAAACTTTGGAGACAAATTCTTGGGGAGACTTTAAAGGGGTATTCCCATCTCCAAGATCCTATCCCAATATGTAGTAGGTGTGATAATAATAATATTAGCAAATATCTCCAATTAGAAATGTAGTATATTTTTTCTGATTCGCTATGTCTTTTTCCTCATGTGCAGTCATCGCAGGACCTTAGGCATCCATGGTTACGTTCACTGATAAAGTCACAGTTAGCTAGTTGCTAGTGGTCGTAATCATGGATACCTAAGGTCCTGTGATGCCTGCACATGAGTAAAGAGAGAGCGAATCAAAAACACTATACGACATTTCTAATTGAAGGTATTTGCTAATATTATTATTACACCTACTACATATTGGGATAGGATCTTGGAGATGGTAACACCCCTTTAACCACTCTTATAAATATTAATAAAAATGTTTATTTCTCTGAAATGAGACATTGAATTGCAGATGTCAAGAGAATATTTTATTCAACTTTCTCTGACCTGCATATCTATATAGATAGTTTAAGAGGGTTAATTCTACCGACATATTTTCTTTAAGCCAAATCATCCTACTATTGATATTTCATCACCCTCTCCTAATTCAGTTTCACTTTTACACCTACAATTTATCTCTTAGCAAGAAAAAAGAATCATGTTGAAATTTAATATGTTTGGTACTAGAATTAGAATTTGCATGTTCACACAGTTTTCCATGGGAAATTTGATTTGCGGAGAAGTTATTCTTCTCTAATTTAATGTCCCTTATTATGCTCGGATTCTCTCCAGAGCATAATACAAGTAATGCATAAAAATTTAAAAAATTATTATACTCACCCATCGCTCACCTCTCTGGCCCCTCCACTACTCAAACCCATTTGTCTGGTCAGATCAACCATTGTTCATTTTGGATTCATGGTCCTCTCGCACAGAGCTATACTTCCGGGTATCATGGTTTCCAGGAGGCTCCTGCACAGTGCAAAAGGACCTAAGACTCTATCAAGAGTGATAGGAGATCAAAGGACTGGAGGGGTGTCTGTGAGTAGAGCAGGGGACGAAAAGGTGACAGATGAGGTAACTGTAAGGATTTTTGTTATTATTTTAGTCTTTTGATGGCTCTGTATGGTTAAGAAAATTGTCAGTTAGCCAAATCTTGTCAATGAGAACAAATCAAAGGTTTTCCGTCATCACATATTTGCTCATTTATTTTAAATCAGTTTGGTAGACTAGAAGTTTTGTAAAAAAAAATAGAGGCTATCTGGCATTTTATATAATATATATACAGTACAGACCAAAAGTTTGGACACACCTTCTCATTTAAAGATTTTTCTGTATTTTCATGACTATGAAAATTGTACATTCACACTGAAGGCATCAAAACTATGAATTAACACAAGTGGAATTATATACTTAACAAAAAAGTGTGAAACAGCTGAAAATATGTCTCATATTCTAGGTTTTTCAAAGTAGCCATCTTTTGCTTTGATGACTGCTTTGCACACTCTTGTCATTCTCTCTCAGATCCAGCATCAGGCGTTTACTGGATCTGAAATGGGTTCAGAATCATCAGTGGATTCTGTGGTCTCACATTTCGGTCCAGCCTGGGCAGGTGCTGCTCAGCATTGCCGTCGGTCCCAACGCCTAGTTGGTGCACAAGATGTACAAGTTGTCTCTTGGGTCTTTGTTCATAGCAAAGTGAAGCATAGGTTGTGGAGGGAAACAGGGCTACTACAGCCTAAGTCCAGGATGCACTGCACTGAGCATGCCCGTGACATGGCGGATCGTGATTGGTGGTTTGGGAGTCAGCTGATCCGGTGACCTGGCTCCGCCTGATTGGCCGCGGGTGACGTCACCAATAATGCGACGGTGGACAGGGCTTAATCTTTAAATAGCCCGCCCACAAACATGGCTGCGCGCTCTGATCATTGAGCTGAGGTTGTGTAACTGTTTGGACGCTTGTTCGTTTGGGCTCCATGTGCTCTCTGGCTGTTTTAGCTTTGGACAGCCAGGTTTAGCGGGGGTAGGCAGCTGGAGGGAGGCAGGTAGCTTAGTCTGACAGTCTTGTTCCGACAAGGGGGTCGCTATACACCCCGAGCAGACTGCGGACTCCCTATTCCTGGCACTGCCTGCTAACCACGTGGAGGGATACTCCACTGTCCGGTAGCACGCCGGCTGGGAGCATGTATACACCGGCGTGAATCACACACTCGTCCTAGCGCCTACTGCGTAGCCTCTGTGCAGTTAACAGGGCTACGGCTACATTATCTGTCGCACATCTCTCGTGCTGTTAACGGAGATAGTGCGAATCCCTATTCCTGTCCCGGTGTGCAGTAACACGGGAGGGATTGATATATTAGTTGGTTGTTTTTCTTTCTACTCGGAAGGTGTTCGGCTGCAGTCTCCCAGGCTGCATCACGGACCCTGGGTTCGGTTGCTTTCCATTATTAATAAAGTTGTTTGCAACCGTCCCCTTAACACATATATATATACAGTGGGTACAGAAAGTATTCAGACCACTTAAAATTTTCCACTTTGTTTCATTGCAGCTATTTGGTAAAAAATAATTCTCGTTAAAGTACACTCTGCACTCCATCTTGACTGAAAAAAAACAAAAATGTAGAATTTTTTGCCAATTTATTAAAAAAGAAAAACTGAAATATCACATGGTCATAAGTCACATGCTGTCCATTTCCTTGTGATCCTCCTTGAGATGGTTCTACTCCTTCATTGGAATCCAGCTGTGTTTAAGTAAACTGATAGGACTTGATATGAAAAGGCACACACCTGTCTATATAAGACCTCACAGCTCACAGTGCATATCAGACCAAAGGAGAATCATGAGATCAAAGGAACTGCCCAAGGAGCTCAGAGACAGAATTGTGGCAAAGAACAGATCTGGCCAATGTTACAAAAGAATTTCTGCATTACCCAAAGTTCCTAAGAGAACAGTGGCCTCCATAATCCTTTAATCGAAGAAGTTTGGGACTACCAGAGGTCTTCCTAAAAAATCAAGGGAACACTCAAATAACACATCCGAGATCTGAATGAATGAAATATTCTCATTGAATACTTTGTTCTGTACAAAGTTGAATGTGCTGACAACAAAATCACACAAAAATCATCAATTGAAATCAAATTTATTAACCAATGGAGGCTTGGATTTGGAGTCACCCCCAAAATTAAAGTGGAAAAACATACTACAGGCTGATCCAACATTGATGTAATGTCCTTAAAACAAATCAAAATGAGGCTCAGTATTGTGTGCCTGTATGACCTCCCTATAATGCCCGGGCATGCTTCTGATGAGGTTGCGAATGGTCTCCTGTGGGATCTCCTCCCAGACCTGGACTAAAGCATCTGTTAACTCCTGGACAGTCTGTGGTGCAATGTGACCTTGGTAGATGGAGTGAGACATGATGTCCCAGATGTGCTCAATCGGATTCAGGTCTGGGGAACGGGCGGGCCAGTTCATAACTTCAATGCCTTCATCTTGCATTAACTGCTGTCACACTTGAGCCACATGAGGTCTGGATTTGTCCTCCATTAGGAAGAACCCAGGGCCAACCGCACTGGCATATGGTCTCACAAGGGGTCTGAGGATCTCACCTTGGTACGTAATGGCAGTCAGGCTACCTCTGATGACCTCATGGAGGGCTGTGTGGCGCTCCAAAGAAATGCCACCCCACACCATTACTGACCCACTGCCAAACCGGTCATGCTGAAGGATGTTGCAGGCAGCAGATCGCTCTCCATGGCATCTCCAGACACTGTCACGTCTGTCACATGTGCTCAGTGTGAACCTGCTTTCATCTGTGAAGAACACAGGGTGCCAGTGGCAACTTTGCCAATCCTGGTGTTCTGTGGCAAATGCCAAGCATCCTGAATGGTGTTGGGCTGTGAGCACAACTCCCATCTGTGGACGTCGGGCCCTCATACCACCCTCATGGAGTCAGTTTCTAACCGTTTGTGCAGACACATGCACATTCGTGGCCTGCTGGAGGTCATTTTGCAGGGTTCTGGCAGTTCTCCTCCTTTTCCTCCTTGCACAAAGGTGGAGGTAGCGATCCTGCTGCTGGGTTGTTGCTCTCCTACGGCCCCCTCCATGTCTCCTGGTGTACTGGTCTGTCTCCTGGTAGCGCCACCAGCCTCTGGACACTACACTGACAGACACAGCAAGCCTTCTTGCCACAGCTTGCAATGATGTGCTATCCTGGATGAGCTGCCTGAGCAATTTCTGCGGGTTGTAGAGTCAGTCTCATGCTACCACGAGTGTGAAAGCACAACCAACATTCAAAAGTGACCAAAACATCAGCCAGAAAGCATTGGTACTGAGATGTGGTCTGTGGTCCCCACCTGCAGAACCACTCCTTTATTGAGGGCGTCTTGATAATTGCCAATAATTTTCATCTATTGTCTATTCCATTTGCACAACAGCATGAGAAATTGATTGTCAATCAATGTTGCTTCCTAAGTGGACAGTTTTATTTCACAGAAGTTCGATCCACTTGGAGTTATGTTCTGTTGCTTAAGTGTTCCCTTTATTTTTTTGAGCAGTGTATATATATATATATATATATATATATATATATATATTAATGAAAAACTTATTAACTTATATGGTTTAACTGTTTAAAGAAATGTGTCCAAGCGTAGATTTGCCAAGCTGGATACGATGCACAGAGAGTATTTTTCACCTTATGAAATATAGACAAAAGAGACAGCACTCTGCTTTTCTGTGTTTGTGTATTTGTTTGTGTGGGTCTGTATGTGTGTGTTTGCTAGTTCAAAGAAATTCAGTAAAACTTTTGATGTACAATAATTTAAGCTTTTTCAATATTTTCTCTATACTGCCAAACTGGCAAATGAAAAAAGGGACACAGAAAGCCTAATTTTTTATATTATAAGCGGCTTACTTTATTTTATTACATTTTTACCAACTCTTACAATTTCAAAGCCTTTATTTTCATTTGCATGTTTGTATATAGGAAGCATAAAACTTCAAAGGGTTTTAGATAAATATAAATGCAATTATTAACAGGTATTTACTTACATCAATGTGAAATGAAAATAAAATCTATTTTTTGTATTTTTTTTAAGAATGCAATATTAAAAATATAGCTTAGATTAAAAGCAGTATCTTAAATAAATTCTAAATGCAAGATTATTAAATAAATAGTTAGAAAAAAGTATAGATTGAGGGTTCTGCATATTGTTATTAACCAATAGCTAGAAATAGTGGATTATGAAAGGTTATATAATGCAACATGTCACAGTAAGACAGTATTTACAATAAAATTAGTTAGTGGCGACATATACCGTATTTTTAAGATTATGAGACTCACTTTTGTCCTCCAAATTTTTGGAGTAAAGTGGGGGGTGCGTCTTATAGTCCACATGTCTGGTACATAGTCCGGCTGTGGACGGTGAGGGGAGGAGCGGAAGCGGCAGTAGAGCGGGTCACAGGAGGCAGGAGCCATCTGCTGCTGTTAACACTGTGCCCGCTGTTAAAGAAAACAAATATTCATTGCTCTTCATGTCCATGGGAGTGGAGAGCAATGAATATTCATTCTCTTTACTAGCGGGCACAGTGTTAGTCACAGTCGCTGGCTCCTGCAGCTGCTTGAAGATCACGTGTGACAGCTATTAAAGAGAATGAATATCCACTGCTCTCCACTCCCATGGTTGTGGAGACCAGTGAATATTAATTTTCTTTAATAGTTGGCACACCTGATTGCCCAGCTTCTGCTGGAAGCCGGCGGCTGTGGCTAACAGTGTGCCGGCTATTAAAGAGAGTGAATATTCACAGCTTCCCACTCCCATGGGCGTGGGGAGCAGTGAATATTCCAGCAGCTGATCTCAGCATGTGGAAGTGCATGGCAGTGAAATCATGCGCTGCTTATGACGCGCCCCCTGGGACATATTCCTTTTTGAGGGGAATACCCGGCACCGGATCAGATGGGGGTTTGTAGTCTCCGAGCGGCTGTGACCCGGCCCCGTGCCCAGGGCGTCAAGCTCAGTGTGATGTGGCAGTTCTACAGATGTTACTAAAGTTCTTTTGTGTCGACTACGCCACCCGTTGTGATGCGGTCACTGTGGCCGCCGCTGCAGCAGGGTCCGCTGAGGCTGATAGTGGGTGCGCAGCTTGGTGGGATAACCCCCAACGGGAGGGGTATAGCCTCAGAGGGGACAGGCGCAGAGGATGGGGGTTGTGGTGGTGCGGTGCAGCCGGCAATGAAGACAGAGTCGGGTATTGCAGTTAAGGGTGTTTACTTACTGCAGATGTTGTACTGGTCACTCCAGCTGCTAGTGACCACCCGAGACGTGCTGCGTCCACCAGGTCCTGGATCCAGCCAACCCCCAAACAAGTCCGGAGCGTGGCCCTGAGCTCTCCCTCTGTCCTTTCTTCAGCCGTCCCCACCAGTGATTCACCTAGGTCCAGCTCCCTCGGGCCTTCTGTTGGGACACCCTTGGCCCTGGGTTCCCTGACCCTTCATGTGGTGTGCCTTCGGGGTGAATGTGGTGGGTGACCGTGACAGACACTGCCCACGGTCTCCGGTCTCTGGCTGGGGATTGTTTTTACCCCCACCAGCTTGGGTTCCGGTACCCTGATGCTGACTCCTCACCCGGTGCTCTGATTTGGGTTCTTGGGTCCCTTCTCTTCTGTGCTCTGGGTCTTTCTCTTTTCTCCTCTCTCACTCTGGGTCTTGATCTTTCTTCTCTCCTCTGCTCCTGACTCTCTGCGTCTGACTTGTTCTCTGCATCTGACCCTGATTCTAGTTGGTGCCCACCTTATATACACCCTCTATGTGTGAGCTCAGGTGACCAGCACCCAATGAGCTCCTAACTTTACCCAGGCTGCTCCCCCTATCTGCCCCTACACTACATGGGATGTACCACCCCCCTCCCACTCCAGCCAGGAACAGGCTCGGTTGTACCTGCACATTTCTAAGTGGGAGTACCGTCGGCCTGCTCCTCTGAAATGGGATGTATGTAGTGCATGCAGTCTATCTGAGCTCAGTTCCACACTCCATCCTTACCCGGGAGTGGAATATCACACCTCTGGGTTGAGGTGCAATACCCCTGTAGCAGCCGAATCCTCAGGGTGCTACATCCCCCCTGGTAAATCACAGCACGTCCTCGGGCTGTAAAGACATAAATAACACCAAAACATACAAAATTTTTCATATAAACATATAAAACATATAAAACATTATATATATAAAACTTTTTTATATAAACATTCTCGTAGACTTCTCTTGTCTCTGGTTCCTCCTCCGGACACTGTGCAACGTGTGTCCGGGAAAAGTACGACAGTCTCTTAGAAAAACTGGTTTTCCTATAAAACCGGTAGGGGGTGCTTTAGGACGCGCAACTATATACAGGGAAAGTTGGCCGCTCTCAGTCCTCGGCCAGGTAGAGGGAAGGGAATGGCTGCTCACAGTCCTCAGCCTGTAGGATGAAGGGGTTAACGGGTAACAGTTCACTGGTCCCAACGGGGACTATTTTAGCAGCAACAGTTTCAGTTTCTTTATACCCCCTTTGGGTAACTTATTTACAGCACCTGCTCTGCCGCACTCAACGGCGTCTTCCTCCTGCTCTTTGAACTTCAGACCCGTCCGGGTCCTCTTGCTCCTCCTCCTCGCACCGCAACTCCTCCTCCGTCAGGCGGTGTACGTGGAGGGCGTAAGGTCCTTTGGCACACTTGTGCCGGGTAAAGGTGACCTCATCTCCGATGTAGAGGTCACGACCTCTGTGCCCCTCCGGCAGATGGGACTCCACGTCTCTGCGCGTGACAAAGACGTCGCCATGGGTGTTGTTGTCTCGAATGAATCCCCACCCGTGCTGCTGGTTGAACTTTATTACAGTCCCGGTGGTACGGGGACTGTGCGCTGCACGGGGGTCCCTCCTGGTCCGGCTCTTTTGCTCGGCGCTCCTTATTTGAGCCTGTTGTTCCCGGACCCGCCTCTCTCTCCGCTCCCTCGCGAACTCCTCGAGCTGCTGTCGGCAACACTCGGCGCGCTCTGCTGCAGCTGCCCTCGTTTCCTGAGTGAACCCCATTAGATCTTCTCCGGTGGGGTCCCACTCAAACTGCGCTTCCGCTAGCGGGGGCGAGATCCGTGCCACGGGCTTCGGAGCCGGAATCAGGGGTTCATCCAGGGGTCTTAGTCTCTGCTGCCGTTCCAGCTCATGGTATCCTTCGGGCCAGATGAAGGGCCGCCCGTCCGGCCATGTGAGCTGGCTGAACAAGTCCTTCCCCAGGTGTGGCACCCTTGGTTTTACGGGCGCGGGCGCGGTGGTGGTGGCGCCCGGGTTGCCCAGGCCTTGCGGCCAGGCCTGGGGCACCTGGAAGGTGAAGGGCACCGTTAATACGGCGGCGCCCTGGGCTACCTGGCCTTGCGGCCAGGCCGGAGGCTCCGCGGAGGTAGGGGGCGCTGTTGGTGATGCGGCGCCCGGGGGTACTAGGCCTTGCGACCAGGCTGGTGGTATTTCCTGCTTTGTCACGCTCCGGGTCGAGGCGCGTGACGTCACAGGGGTCGCTGCGGCGGCTTCCGGTCGGGGCCTAGTCCATTGCGGTGACGTGGCGGCTACGGGCACAGCAGGGGGACTTTCGGGCTCTGCGACGGGGAGCTGGGGCAGGTGAGCGGTGTCACGGCTTGGGGTATAGGCGTCCCCTTTACCTGCCTCCATGCGTTCGGCTCCCTCCTCGGCGCCGTCTCCGGCCTTGGGTCCTCCCGCGCCATCCTCAGAGGCGGTCTGCTTCCTCTTCCAGGGTAGCGTGCTCCGCTGACTGGTCTCTGCGTGCTGAGCCATCTCCCGGCTCCACTCCGCCAGTATCTCCCGCTGTACCCGGGCCATCCTCCGTGCGAGGCCCTCCAGGGCAGTTTGTGCACACTCCCGGTCTCGGAGGAGCTGTGCAAGGATCTCCGCTAGACCTAGCGGGGTTGTGGACTCTAGCAGGCTCCTGACCATCGGGTCGGTGCTGCTCTGCTCTGCTTCCGGCAGGCTCCTGGCCAGCGGGCCGGTGCTGCTCTGCCCTCCTTCCTCGGTCTCTAGCAGACTCCTGGCCAGCGGGCCGGTGCTGTTCTGCTTTCTCTCCATCTCCGGGTGAGCTTTTCTGCTGCTCCTCTCCAGGCTTCCTGCCTCCGGGTGCGCTCGCTCCAGACTGCTCCAAGCGACACCCATCTTTTCTCTTCTCTTTCGTCTCCTCCCACTTAGAGGGCGGTCCCGGGGCAACTCGGTGACTGTCAGCTCCAGGGGTAGTTCTTTCACGCTGACAGACACCTCCAGCATCACAGTCTCTGTTGGTGGGGGCGGTTTCCACTTTTGGCGCCATCTTCTGTCCCGGCCCACGATGGGAGGTGGCCTCTTGCCCTCCTTTGGCACGCCCATAATGGCGTCCGCTGCTCTTCCAAGGCGGGAAATCTGCGGTTTTGGCGGGAAGCGTCGCCCAGTGGCGGGAAACTCTGCAGATGGCGGGAACAAGCTGGAAATGGCGGACAATCGGCGGGAAATGACTGGTGATGGAGTCCGATGGCGTGGACCCTCCGGAACCGGCGGGAGACTTCTTTCTGAGGTAAACTTGCACTTTTCTTCAGGCACGCAGTACCCGGGTGTTGCGGGCACGTAATCCTGCCGACTACGCCAAAGTTGACGCGCCCCCTGGGACATATTCCTTTTTGAGGGGAATACCCGGCACCGGATCAGATGGGGGTTTGTAGTCTCCGAGCGGCTGTGACCCGGCCCCGTGCCCAGGGCGTCAAGCTCAGTGTGATGTGGCAGTTCTACAGATGTTACTAAAGTTCTTTTGTGTCGACTACGCCACCCGTTGTGATGCGGTCACTGTGGCCGCCGCTGCAGCAGGGTCCGCTGAGGCTGATAGTGGGTGCGCAGCTTGGTGGGATAACCCCCAACGGGAGGGGTATAGCCTCAGAGGGGACAGGCGCAGAGGATGGGGGTTGTGGTGGTGCGGTGCAGCCGGCAATGAAGACAGAGTCGGGTATTGCAGATAAGGGTGTTTACTTACTGCAGATGTTGTACTGGTCACTCCAGCTGCTAGTGACCACCCGAGCCGTGCTGCGTCCACCAGGTCCTGGATCCAGCCAACCCCCAAACAAGTCCGGAGCGTGGCCCTGAGCTCTCCCTCTGTCCTTTCTTCAGCCGTCCCCACCAGTGATTCACCTAGGTCCAGCTCCCTCGGGCCTTCTGTTGGGACACCCTTGGCCCTGGGTTCCCTGACCCTTCATGTGGTGTGCCTTCGGGGTGAATGTGGTGGGTGACCGTGACAGACACTGCCCACGGTCTCCGGTCTCTGGCTGGGGATTGTTTTTACCCCCACCAGCTTGGGTTCCGGTACCCTGATGCTGACTCCTCACCCGGTGCTCTGATTTGGGTTCTTGGGTCCCTTCTCTTCTGTGCTCTGGGTCTTTCTCTTTTCTCCTCTCTCACTCTGGGTCTTGATCTTTCTTCTCTCCTCTGCTCCTGACTCTCTGCGTCTGACTTGTTCTCTGCATCTGACCCTGATTCTAGTTGGTGCCCACCTTATATACACCCTCTATGTGTGAGCTCAGGTGACCAGCACCCAATGAGCTCCTAACTTTACCCAGGCTGCTCCCCCTATCTGCCCCTACACTACATGGGATGTACCACCCCCCCTCCCACTCCAGCCAGGAACAGGCTCGGTTGTACCTGCACATTTCTAAGTGGGAGTACCGTCGGCCTGCTCCTCTGAAATGGGATGTATGTAGTGCATGCAGTCTATCTGAGCTCAGTTCCACACTCCATCCTTACCCGGGAGTGGAATATCACACCTCTGGGTTGAGGTGCAATACCCCTGTAGCAGCCGAATCCTCAGGGTGCTACACTTATATGCTGAGATCAGCTGCTGGCAGCAGAACAGGATGCAACGTTGAAGCAGAGGGAAGAAAGGTGAGTAGAATTGTTTAATTTTTTTATGTGTGCAGTTTGATGATGGCCATGCATACCAGGATGGGGATGAGGGGGCCATGCATACCGGGATAGGGATGTGATGGAGGCCATGTATTCCAGGATGTGGTTGGGGGGGTGCCATGTATACCTGGATGGGGATTTGGGGGGCATGCATACCAGGATGCAGATGGGATGGAGGCCATTTATACCAGGATGGAGATGGGGGTGCCATTTATATCAGGATGGGGATGGGATGGAGGCCATGTATACCAGGATGGTGATGAGAGGGCCATGCATACCAGGATGCGGATGGGATGGAGTTCATTTATATCAGGATGGGGATGGGAGGTGCCATGTATACCAGGATGGGGATGAGGGTGCCAGGCATACCGGGATGGGGATGGGGGCCATTTATACCAGGATGGGGATCGGGCCATGTGTACCAGGAAATGGGGCCATGTATACCTGGTTGGGGTACCATGTATGCCAGGATGGGGAGCCATGTATACCTGGATTGGGGGCCATGTATACCTGGATTGGGGGCCATGTATACCTGGATTGGGGCCATATATACATGGATTGTTGGCCATATATACTTGGATTGGGGGCCATATATACATGTATGGGGACACATATATATATAAACCAGATTGGGGGATAATAGTACAGAATTGGGGGGCATTACCCCTCCAACAGTGTCTGCAGCAGACCCCCTTCATAAAAATGCATCATGCCTCAATTTTTGCTTACATTTTTTTTTCTGTTTTCCTCCTCTAAATCTTAGGTGCGTCTTATAGTCCAAAAAATACGATACATAAAATTAAAAAGATAGTCCAGGATAGTCATTGAAGGTTTCTATAATGGTAGCTTCATACAAAGGTGCAAAAATAGTTCATTCAGAAAAGTGGGACAATTATTTTTCTTGCTTGTCACCCTTGTGCAGTCCTTAGGGTATGTGCACACGATCAGTGTTCACTGCGGATTGGACGCAGCGTGCAATCCGCAGCGGCCAGATGTTACAGCATAGTGGGTGGGATTTATACAAATCCCATGTCCACTATGCGTCTGCGGCACACCCGTGGAAACTGACATGCGACGTGTCTTTCCAGACCGCAGCATGTCAATTACTCCGGCGGGTCCACATGCGGGCTTTCCCCATATGGGGAAAGTCTGCAAGTGAGAAAAAAAAAAAAGAGGCCGGCCCTCTTTTGCATAAAGAGCAGAAGCCAGAGGCGGCTCCTCCGCAGCCTCGTGGCCACAGCCGGCTCCGGATAGTCTGCACATATCCTTATGCAGTCCATATGCAACCTATTTTTTTTACAGCAGCTATTAATCATTTACATGACCATCTATAGTTTCCTATGTTACAGAATTGCAATATATCTGTAAAAATCAGATGCTATAATGTGGCTCTGCATAGCATCTGATTTTTTTCATGCACCCATAGACTTAAATGGGTGAGTCTCATCTGTATTAGAGCCAAAACTAGTACATGCCATGATTTTCTTCACACGCGCGACATGAGGTATACAGTTCAATTACTTATAAATCACTATAACATTGTTAAGTGTATTGTGCTGTCAATGATTCTAACTAAAAATATTCTTCAGTTGGTATTTGTAAGCAAGGGTTTTTAAAGAAACATGGTGCAAATAAATATAGTTCTTGAAGCGGGTTGCATTTGACATTAATGTTGGTTATAAAATTACATAAGATACAAGCTACAGTACGTTTTTTAAGGAAACATTAAGCAAATTAATTAGACAATAGCATGGTGTTAATAAGAGAACATGCTATAGAAAAAAAAACATACGTAGTATAATTTGAAAGAATTAAAATCATTCCAGGTTGAGATAATTAAGTTGCTGCAAGAATAGACATTTAGATGTTAAAACAATTAGCAGCAGAAAAAAGCAAGATAAAAGCATAACATCAGGTTTCAAAATGAAAAAGCATAAAATTAAAGGATTGCTAAATTACTTTTGACATCTAATAGTCCCATTTTTGATAGAAACTCTAGGCATATGCAATCAACAACAAAAAACGAGAGAAAAAGATGCTCATACGGTGACTATGTCTGGAGAGAATTGACAAAATACTGGTCAAAAAATGTTTATCTTAAATATTTTGCCTTGGGCACAATTCCAGTGAAGGCATAATAGGAAAACAAGGAGACTGCTGCTAGTGTCCTATAACCCAATTGGGAGTGTCAAACCTCAAAGGGATATGAATGGAACTTCTGTATAGCAGAGGACAGGTTCTTCAGTTCAGTTGACCAGATGGTGATGTGAAGGATGAATAAAAATTCTTTACAGGGATATCATCAGCTACAGGTACAATGCATTTTGTGACTCTTGGGCCTTTTTTCAGGTAACAAAATATCGGTTACTTGAGAAAGAGACCCAAGAGCCTTAAAATGTGTTGTTTATACCAGTACCTCTTTATATCCCAGAAAATAACTTTTATTCATCTTGCACATCACCATCTGGTCAACTGCTCTGAATAACCTGTCCCCTGCTATACAGAAGCTCCATTTGCAGAACCGAGATCTCAATCTGCGCATGCGTCGCCTCCGACGGCCATTTTCCCAAAGTCTACTGCAGTGAAAAGGATGGGAAGTTTGGGGACTCCTGATATTTTCTGAAAGACCGGAGACCACCACAGTCTCGCACAACCGAACAGCCCCTCCTTCCAGCCTGTGGCCCGCAGCATTGCTCCACTCCTGCCGCCACTGCCAGCATCCAGCAGCAGCAACCTGCCTACTGGGACACCGCTCCATTGCTGCCAATCACACCCCCCCCGATAAGCTTCCATAAGAGTGGGGTATAAGACGCACCGCCATTTTATAAAAAAAAAATCTTATTTTCCTCCCTAAAATTTGGGGTGCATCTTATTGTCCACAAAATGCGGTGTATATATATATATATATATATATATATATATATATATATATATATGCAGGGTCGGACTGGGGTGCCTAGGGCCCACCAGGGGAACTGACTCTAGGGGCCCACACTACAGCCCACCAGCTGTGAAGCACTGAGCGGCAGGACTTTGTTCGAACAGTCATTCCGTACTGCCAGAGTCCCTTTAATGGTAACTTGTCACCTTGAAAAACGTTATTTATCTGCAGATATAGGGGTAATCTGCAGGTAAATAGGGTTTAAAGCCTGGTTAGACGGCTTAATGGAAAAGCGTAGGCTACACGGAGAAAATTACGTTTTATTCTCCCTGCCGACACTCGCTTCCTGTTATTGGGTCGGTGCAAGGAGGGAGACATTACAGTCAACGCGAACTACAAAGTGAGGGTGCTGCAATAACGTCCGGCACCTGGATTGTGACACTTCCATGGAGCCCAACTTCACGCTGAGCTTCATTGAACGACTAACATGGCAGCAGCACCTGGCAACTAGTGCTGAGCGAGCGTGGTCGGATAAGTTGTGATCCCAGCATGCTCAGGTGTTATCCAGGTATCTTGTAGTGCTCTGCTAATATGCTCGAGTCCCCAGGGTAGCATGTTTTGCGGCAGTAGGCAGACGCAACACATTTAGGAATTGCCTGTTTGTTAGGTAATCACTGCATGTGTTGCTTCTGTCTACCGCCGCAAAACATGTTACCGCAGGGACTTGAGCATATTAGCAGAGCACTACAAGATACCTGGATAACACCCGAGCCTGCTGGGATAACACCTTATCCGACCACGCTCACTCAGCACTACTGGCAACCCACCAGCAACCTGCAACTGCGTCACAGGGGGCTGAAGGGAGCAGGTGACTGCATGCACCGGCCATTGTGCTATCTAAATGCCGCTGTCAGTGATTGACAAGGGCACTTAAATACTCAAAACAGCAGCAATCAAGGCGAGCTCTGATCACTGCTGTTACAGGCAGACGCCGGCTATCTAACACAGCCGACATCTGCCTGGTATGGAGCAGGCTCAGCTCCTGAAACAGCTCCATACAAGTACAACCCTATGGTTATGATAAGGTTAGCAAATTTCACTTGTCTATTCCTAAATGTGGAAAGACAAATGGAATTTCCTAACACATGTGAGCAAGTCCTAATAGATTTAGTAAAGGTGCGCCAAGCATATGAATGTTATTACACACCACAATGGACTCTTACATACACGCATCTTACAAAAATACATATTATTCCAGATACGTAGACACATACAAACACGCAGACACGCACAAACACATCAGTACATGAATACATCATCTGAACCACCATCATTTGTAATGTCAGGTCAGCCCCATATATCTTTGTATCGCATAAACCTATTACTCCCAGTATGTAATTAACAATAGAGATACTGGGAGTTGTTATCAGTCATCATCAGACTGCGGACCATACAGGAACCACAGTACTGATGAGACGCAGGCAGGATCACAAATGAACATTTACATCCAGGTATCTTACCCGAGACGTCTTCTCTGATTAGAGTCGTTCTCTCTCTTTTCGTCTCCCTCTTGTCCAGTCTCCATGATGACTTTTCTCATCCACAGCTCGTCTCTGCAGATTTCCATCTTCTCCGGTCTTCTGCAGCACATCCCGACACGATGCCCTTAAAGATAGCAGTGTCATTATAATGCTCCCGAATAAAAATATCTACACTGAGCCCCTGAATAAACCTAACTCTTACAATGCTCCCTGCACAAAACATGACATACACTCTACCCCTCTTATGGTACCTGCTCTCCACGCTGTCCACTCCTTACCATACTGGGCCCCCTCTTCACATTGTCCTCTCACACTGTGTCCCCCCTATAGTGCCCAGTCTCTATAACGTGCCCCTTCATCACACTCCCCCTCCTCAGCATACTGTTCCCTCCTTGCTGTGCCCTCACACTGTTCCCCCCATACTGCCGCATCTCCATACCTTCTCCCACACTACCTAGTCTCTGTGCTGTGTCACCTCACACTTTTCTCCCTCCATACTGTCTCCTCACACTATTTCCCCACTCTCCATACTGTTTCCTCATACATCCCCCTTCCCCATTCTGTTTCTGCACTCATTCCTACCCCTCCTCTAGTTCACCATACTGTTTCTTCACACATCTCCCCATTCTGTCTCCTAAAATTTCTCTCCCATCTCTCTCCAAATATAATAAATCTTTGGAAGAGCACACAGACATGCAGAAGCACGCTTACACACACGAAAACAAGCGCACACGGACACATACTAAGGGCTCTTTCACACGTCAGTACATGTGGTGACCGTTTCCACACGTACCAGAGACACTGACACACGTAGACCCATTCAAATGAATGCGTATGTGCACATGTCAGTGTGTTTCCACTTTCCACAGATCATGTGGTGTCCTTGGGCAAAACACGCTGACATGTCTGTTTTTTACCTGCTGTCCAGACCGCGAAATGTCCCGCACACTGATGACAGTTAGCACGCGGTGCTTGGGAAGAGCGCTGAGAACTGCCCTCATCATAGATCCATGAAGGTGCTGCAATCAGCACCAGCAGGGTCAATGATGAGAGTAATAGTCTATACCCGCTGTGTCCAACTGTAAAAAGAATAAAATAAAAAAATCCTTATACTAACCTCTACTAAGTGTCACCCGCTGTAATATGTGCAAGCTCTCACGCCGAGGAGAATGTCTCCTGCAGCGAGTGGGCTCCGGAGCTGCGCTCAACAAGCGGTGCCCTGTGATTCAATAAGCGCAGCTCTGGAGCAAGCTCGCTGCAGGAGTCATTCTCCTCGGCGTGAGCGCTCGCACGGATTACAGCAGGTGACACTTCGGAGAGGTGAGTATAAGGATTTTTTTATTTTATTATTATTTTTACAGTTGGACACGGACACGGTGGGAGTAGACTACTACTCTCATCATTGACCCCGCTGCTGCTGATCACAGCGCCTGCAGGGATCTATGATGAGGGCAGCGCTCAGCACCCGGCTCTTGGGAACAGCGCTAACTGTATACTGATTCCCAAGCGCCAGTATGAGTCACTTGGATGACACACAGGTGGACACGGATATTTCCAGTCCCGTAAATATCAGGACATGTGAAAGAGCCCTAATATACACACGCAGATACACATACTCACAGAAATGGGGACACGTACACACACAGGCAAGCACACACAGAAATGCACAGACACACTCAGACAATCACACACACAAAAATGCAGACACGCAGGGAAGCACACACATATGTGAAGACACCTAAACAGACAGGCATATAGACACACACACGCATACACACAGGCATATACACACACACAGGCATATACACACACACACTGTACACACACACAAACACTGTACACACACAGGCATACACACACACACTGTACACACACACACTGTACACACACAGGCATATATACACACACACAGGCATATACACACTGTACGCACACAGGCATATACACACACTGTACACACAGGCATATACACACACTGTACACACACAGGAATATACACACACTGTACACACACACAGTCATATACACACACTGTACACACACACAGGCATATACACACACTGTACACACAGGCATATACACACACACTGTACACACAGGCATATACACACACTGTACACACAGGCATATACACACACGCATATACACACACTGTACACACAGGCATATACACACACTGTACACACAGGCATATACACACACTGTACACACAAGCATACACACATTGTACACACAGGCATATACACACACTGTACACACAGGCATATACACACACGCATATACACACACTGTACACACAGGAATATACACACACTGTACACACAGGCATATACACACACTGTACACACAGGCATATACACACACAGTACACACAGGCATATACACACAGGCATATACACACACTGTACATGCACAGGCATATACACACACTGTACACGCACAGGCATATACTGTACACAGGCATATACACACACTGTACACACAGGAATATACACACACTGTACACACAGGAATATACACACACTGTACACACACAGGAATATACACACACTGTACACACAGGCATATACACACTGTACACACAGGCATATACACACACTGTACACAAAGGAATATACACACACACAGGAATATACACACACTGTACACACAGGCATATACACACTGTACACACAGGCATATACACACACTGTACACACAGGAATATACACACACTGTACACACACACAGGCATATACACACACTGTACACAGGCATATACACACACTGTACACACAGGCATATACACACACTGTACACACAGGCATATGCACACAGGCATATACACACACTGTACACGCACAGGCATATACACACACTGTACACGCACAGGCATATACACACACTGTACACACAGGCATATACACACACTGTACACACACAGGCATATACACACTGTACACACAGGCATAAACACACACTGTACACACAGGCATATACACACACTGTACACACAGGAATATACACACAGGCATATACACACACTGTACACACACACAGGCATATACACACACTGTACACACACACATGCAGGCAGCATATACATAAAAATCCATACAAACACACAAATATTACAGTACCTTGGCTTGTCTCCAGCCCATACAGTGTACAGACACGCTCCTAATGTGGGAGACTGCAGTGCAGGGCGCGCTGTGACGTCACTTTTAGCAGACGTGCGGCCCTGTCTGCTGAGTGTGACGCTGCAGTGCAGCCCCTGCACTCCTGCTCCCAGGCCCCTCCCACTACTGTCCTGGGCATTGCGTCGGTGAAAGAGCGTGCGCGCGCCCTTAAAGGGCCCACGACCACTTTTTTTTTTAAATTCTCCTGTTCTCTCTGCAAGGGGACCAGGGCCCACCGGGAAATTTCCCGGCGCCCCGCCAGGCCAGACCGAGCCTGTATATATGCAAGGAAAGGTAGAGGCAGCACTCCAGAAAATCCAATATATTGTGCTTAAGTTATATTTTCTGTATGTATGTATATATATTTTTTTCACTACATATATATATATATATATATATATATATATATATATATATAAAACGAAAAAAAATAAAGGTGCAGCACCAGCAATATTTAAATATATGTACAGTATATATACAGTATATATACTGTATATATATATATATATATATATATATATATATATGCAGAAAATATAACTTAATTAATATATTATATATTATAATGTATTACCAAAGTAATATATTATAATAAGTAATAATAGGCTATTTATTATTATATTATAATATAATGTATTATAATATATTATGTATAATCATATATGTTAATATATTTTCTATAATCTTTTCTTATTATAATATACTACTTAAGTAATATATTGTAATAGGTATTAATAGGTAATATATTATTACATTATAATATAATACATTATAATATATTATATAACATCTTATCTGCTACTTGAATTATTACAAATGCTAGTTTGGAGATATATGAATACAAGTCTTGCATCTGACTTTGGAGTGAAAATTCTCTGGTTATGTTATGGTTAAAAATAAAAAGCCTTTAACAAGTGCATAATAGATGTTCTATTTTTGCATACCATAGAATGCTGAGCTCAGTATGTTACTAAACGTCAGTGTCCAGGGATGGGATGTCAATGGTTCCTACTCTAATTATGGTGAGAGTTATCCACTGGGATCAATGTTTAATGCCTAATTTGTTTGTAAATGATATTAAGGTTGAAAGTTGCCATTAACTCATTTGTTTACCATGCAATTAAAGCAACATTAACAAAATCATAATGCATTTATTCTATATTTCAATTCATAGTAATTGAAGCAAAGAAGTTTAAAACAAGTGGATATAAAATGGTTACATTTTATTTTAGCATGCAGGCATTTATATTAATTCTTTAAATTATACCTGTGAATCTGAATGTGATGGTGTGTATGAGTAATTCAACCCTTAAGTAATGAAGAAATGAATACAAAGGGGGATACATTAAAAAAAAGGGGATATGAAGTCTCAGTTTGAATACAGTCTATCCAAATGACTTGATGTGTAGAAGGAAGGAAAGGGAAACTAAATAGTTCAATAATCTTTATTATAAAGAAATGTCAAGTATTCTAGCAGTGTTTACACCAGACCAAAAATGTTAGTAGGAAAGGTTACTTGCATTATATGAACACCAGACCTGCAGTATATAATGGTTATTTTTGCAATACAAAAGAATACAATTTATTGATCCTCATGTCAGTGCCAGGACAAAACGTAGGAGAAATAATGGCTAGGTGGTTAGCGTACTGAGTGCAATTTATGGAGTAAAAACTAGAAACTACTTTTAAATTTATTTTATTCACAAAGTTTTACTTTTTTTTTCAAAAAGAGAAACAACAGCCTTACAGTATTGATACTTTTTATTGAGAGGTGGGAGTAAAATAAATCATATGCATATATAAGAGATGAGCAAATCAATGTAATGGAAACAGAATTCATGGCAAATATTTATGAACTTGCTTAATTCTCCAAATTTGAACAATTTGCAATTTACTTCTCATGAATCATTAAAGATGCCTGCCACCAGTTTACATAATGTGGAAAATTGAAAAAGTCAAAGAAAGTTAACATAACCTCAAGCGCAGTTGGTTTGGTTTTCTCATAATTCCATGGAGCTAATATGTCACATGTTACAGTACAAACTATCAGGATGGACTATCGCAGTGTAAAAGAGCAGGAAGGGCTTCGATGAAGAAGCTTTATCAAGTCACTCCCTCTAGCAGGCCCCAGGGGAACCATGGCCTTCACACTTTGATCCTTTTTCAAGGATCTGGACTTGAGGGATTCTTAGTTTACGTCCACAGAGTAACTGCTGGTGGAACAGGCTGGCAGAGGATGGTCAGAATGGCAGTTGGGTTGGTCAAAAATACCAGATTAGTACCAAAAGGTAAAGATCAGGAGGCAAATTGTAAGGGAGAAGGTATTCTAAACACAAGCTATGTTCAGTATGTTCAGTGGACAGTCTAATTTAGAACAGTACACATGTATAAAATCAGACCATGTATCAAATAAAATAACTGGCAATTGGAACAAGAGCTGCTAGGGGTTTACAGTGCTGGTCACCATTATTGGCACCCTTCATTTTTTTCAAAGACTGTCCAATATCTTCAGAAATAAATGGAAATGTACCAAAGTTATAGCCTCAGGATTTTTTAATTAATAGTCCAAAGTAATACAACAATAAAACATTGCTTTTCAACTTCCATGTTGCAATTTCAAAGAAGAAACAGAATAAACCTCATGTGCAGCAATAAAGGCACCACTAATTATTACTTGGTTGCACACCTTTTGGCATTGATGACAGCCTCCAAATGTTTCTTGTAGCCATCTATAAGCTTCTTGCACTTCTCAGCTGGAATTTTCTTCCACTCTTCATTTGCAGTGTGTTCAAGCTTTTGAATATTTTCAGGTTTCTTTTTTCCCAATGGCTGATTTCAGCTCACCTCAAAGATTTTCAATGGAATTGAGGTCAGGACTCATTCTTGGCCATTTTAAAACAATCCATTTTTTTTCTTTTTCAACCATTCCTGTGTACTTTTGGATGTGTGCTTTGGGCCATTGTCTTGCTGGAGGACCCATGATCTTTGACTCAAACCAAATTTTCTTACACTGGGTAGGACATTTTGCTCTAAAATCTCTTGATAATTCTCTGATTTCATGATTCCTGTGGTACATTCAAGGTCTCCAGTACCATACACAGCAAAGCAACCCCACAACATTATGGATCCTCTGCCATTATTAACTGTTGGTAAGGTGTTCTTTTCTTTATAAGCTATACTGTATCATCTGTAAACAAACTGTTGCTTTGCAGTGCCAAAAAACTCTATGTTTGTTTCTTCTCGCCACAGAATATTTTCCCAGAAGGATTGCAGTTTGTCTAGATACTCTTTGGCAAAGATCAGTCGTTCCTTTTTATGTCTTTTCTTCAGCAATGGTTTCTTCCTTTGCCTTTGCCAATAAAGCTCTGTTTGGTTTAGTGTGTAGCATATGGTACTTGTTGAAACCATGACCCCAGACTGTTCCAGGTTGGCCTTCAGACCTTTGGATATTTGGCATAGTGTTTTTTTCCACCATTGACACCAACCTTTGAAGACATATCCTGTCAATTTTCCTCTATTCCCCTCTTCCAGGGAGATTGTTGATGGTTCCATGCTTGGAAAACTTCTTAATTACATTGCACACTGTTGCAACTTGGATACCAAGGTCTTTGGAGATGGCCTTATACATTTTGAAAGTGTTGTGTTTGCTAATAATAGAAGTTCTGATGTCCTCAGATAGCTTCTTTGTCTTCATCATTGTGACAAAGGAACAGATCATACCATGTATGTTTTTAAAACACTGAAGTTATCATTCATTGGTAATTAATGCTACATTGGCACCAGCAATTAATCACAAGAGAATCTCTTTTGTGATTTACCACAGGCAAGTCATAATATGTTTCCATACTAAATTAAAATAAAGGGTGCCAGCACCAGTGTCACAGCAAGCTTTAGGTTTTTCTATTTATCCCTCCCATTGTTTTTAGTTTTAAATTATTGTTTACATTTGCTCTTTAGTGTTTAACAGGAGTGCTCTATCCAAAAAAGATATTCCACATTAAGTACTTAACCTTCATGGGTGCCAATAAGGATGAGCAGGACTGTAAATAGTGTGTAGTTCTGACCAACCCTCACAGCAGAGAATTAATTAATGACACATGATTGTTCAGGAATTAACCCATTATCTCCCTGCCTGGAAAGCACCATCAGAATACTAAACAGAACTGCTCCAGTGTAGTCTTGCATCATCAGAAAAAAAAGGTGCAGCAACATCTAGCATCTGATGTAGAAATAGAAAGATTGAGTTCCAATATGAATGCTACACACAGACTGTATAAAAGCAGAGGCAGAGATTGCAGCAGAAATTTTGTGGTGAATCTGAAAAAAATAAGAAGTAGAGATGAGTGGAGTAGATGGGGCAAATTTTGAATTCATCAATGAGTGCAAATTTCCCCTGGAAATTTAATTTTCTGAGAAGTTATGCTTCATGAATTTAATGCAACTTTTATGCCATGAAATCTTATCAGACTCCAGTGCATGTGAAAAGTAATATGCAAACAATAAAAAAAAAATCTGTGTACTCACCTCATCAATCACCTCTCTGGCCCTTCCCCTCTTCACTTTCAACTGTCCAGTCCTCATTGCATCCTCCTATCACTGCTGCAAGCACTTAATCCCTTGGTGCCATGACATTGCGCTCACATGCTCAGAACCATCCTGGGATTTATCAGAGCTGGAAATCTCAGCTCAAAGTTTGAGGCCTAGGGATTTCAGCACAAGTAGTGGAGATCAGAAGAAAGTGAGGTGAGGACCAGATTGGTGATGGTGAGGAGCAGAGGGAAAGGAGAATTAAGTGGTAAGTTGTGTATAAGGTCTTTTATTTTTTTTTCCTTTTTGATGGGCCTTTACAGGTCAGAAAAATGGTGTTGCGCAGCCACCATTTTGCTGAATCCACGTGAAAGAAAATTTTGGTACACGTGCATTTTGGCAAATCAGTTTGTATTAGATCAGGCAGACAGTGTGCACTACATCTGTGTGACTGGTGCCCAATACAAACCTTATTTGTGTGTATGAATGAATAATGCTAGCAAACAGGCCCTCCATTAATGTGTAGGCTTGTGTGTGGTTATTTCATCAGTATTTTGCACATAGGCTGCCTCCACCTTTTACATGGATGCCTGATGCATCCTGTAGAGCATTAGTTTCCTGACATGATTTGATAAATATACAGTGGGGAAAATAAGTATTTGAAAGACTACTGGTTGAGCAAGTTTTCCCACCGACAAAGAATGGAGAGGTCTGTAATTTTTATTGTGAGTACACTTCAACTGTGAGAGACAGAATCTAAAAAAAATCTGAAAATCACATTGTGTTTTTTCTACATAATTAATTTGCACTTTATTGCATGAAATAAGTATTTAATACAATTGAATAACAGAACTTAACATTTGGAACAGAAACCTTTGTTTGCAATTACAGACATTAGACATTTACTGTAGTTTTAGACCAAGTTTGCAAGCACTGCAGCAGGGATTTTGGCCTTCTCCTCCATACAGATCTTCTCCAGATCTTTCAGGTTTCGGGGCTGTTGCTGGGCAACATTGAGTTTCAGCTCCCTCCAAAGATTTTCTATTGGATTCAGGTCTGGAGAATGGCTAGGCCACTCCAGGACCAAGAAATTCTTCTTATGGAGCCACTCCTTAGTTGCACTGACTGTGTGTTTCGGGTTGTTGTCATGCTGGAAGACCCAGCCATGACCCATCTTCAATGCTCTTACTGAGGGAAGGAGGTTGTTGGCCAAAATCTTGTGCTACATGACCCCACCCATCCTCCCTTCAATACGGTGCAGTCGTCCTGTCCCATTTACAGAAAACTACCCCCGAAGTATGATGCTTTCCCCATCATGCTTCATGGTTGGGATGGTGTTCTTGGGGTTGTACTCATCATTCTTCTACCTCCAAACACAGTGAGTGGAATTGATAGCAAAAAGTTCTATTTTGGTCTCATCTAACCACTTGTCAGGGGGACCTTGTGTGCCCTGCAGAATTTTAATCCATGACAGCGTAGTCTGTTACTAATGGTAATATTTGAGACTGTGGTCCCATCTCTCTTCAGGTCATTGACCAGGTCCTCCTGTTTAGTTCTGGGCTAATTCCTGATTTTTCTCAGAATCATCCTTACCCCATGAGGCAAGATCTTACATGCAGCCCCAGACCGAGGAAGATTGACAGTCATCTTGTGTTTTTTCCATTTTCAAATAATTTCGCTAACATTTGTTTCCTTCTCAACAAGCTGCTTGCCTATTGTCCAGTAGCCCATCCCAGCTTTGTGCAGATCTACAATTTTGTTTCTGGTGTCCTTAGACAGCTCTTTGGTCTTGGCCATGGTGGAGAGGTTGAAGTATGATTGATTGAGTGTGTGGACAGGTGTCTTTTATACAGGTAACAAGTTCAAACCAGTGCAATTAAAACAGATAATTAGTGCAGAGAGGAGAGAAAAATGAACAGGTCCGTGAAAGCCAGAATTCTTGCTGGTTGTAGGTGATCAAACACTTATTTCATGCAATAAAATGCAATTTAATTATCTAAAAATCATACAATATAATTTTCTGGTTTGTCATTTTTAGATTCTATCTCTCAAAGTTGAAGTGCACCTATAATAAAAATGACAGTCCTCTCCATTCTTTGTAGATGGGAAAACTTGTATAAAATACCTATTTTCCCCATTGTAGCTGCCGTTTTTCTGCTTTTTTCTTAATTTTTTGTCATTTTATATGTTTTCATAGATAGTGAAAGTTGTATAAAAGTGAAGAAAATTAGTTTATAGTCTGTGAAGAAAATAGAATAATAAACTGATTAAATTGAGGAAAAGCTGACAGAAGATATGATAGCAGACAGTGAATGATCACTGTGATTATAATGTTGCTGCTGCATTTCCATTACACTTGTTTTCATTCATTTTTCATGCAGAAGCATGCACAAATATTGTTGAAAAAAAAATCCAGTTCTGTGCCTGCCTCACAAAGAGTGCGAGTCACTAACTACTGATTTTATGCAAACAGGACTGTTGCATACATTGCCTCCTGCCACTGCTATTTCATGGTTGTGCCATGTATGAGGCATTACTTGTTCAGTCTTTTCCAACAAGAAGGAAATTCTATTAAAAAAAATTCAAAAGAAAGGTAAAAACATACAGACATTTAAATGTGTGACTGTCTATCTCACAAAGAGTGCATGTCACAAACTACAGTTTTTTTCGTACATTCCTTTTAAAGAAGCACTTCCATCAAAATTGTTATCCTCTTAACATATTGCAATCATCAAATTACAGTGCCTACAAGTAGTATTCAACCCCCTGCAGATTTAGCTGGTTTGATAAGATGCAAATAAGTTAGAGCCTTCAAACTGCAAACGAGAGTAGGTTTTATGAACAGAAGCATAAATCTTACAAACCAAAAAGTTATGTTGCTCAGTTGAATTTTATTAAATTTTAAACATAAAAGTGTGGGTCAATTATTATTCAACCCCTATGTTTAATATTTTGTGGAATAACCCTTGTTTGCAATTACAGCTAATAATCGTCTTTTATAAGACCTGATCAGGCCGGCACAGGTCTGTGGAGTTATCTTGGCCCACTCCTCCATGTAGATCTTCTCCAAGTTATCTAGGTTCTTTGGGTGTCTCATGTGGACTTTATTCTTGAGCTCCTTCCACAAGTTTTCAATTGGGTTAAGGTCAGGAGACTGACTAGGCCACTCCAACACCTTGACTTTTTCCCTCTTGAACCAGGCCTTGGTTTTCTAGGCTGTGTGCTTTGGGTCGTTGTCTTGTTGGAAGATGAAATTACGACCTATCTTAAGATCCTTGATGGAGGAGCGGAGGTTCTTGGCCAAAATCTCCCGGTAGGCCGTGCTATCCATCTTCCCATGGATGCGGACCAGATGGCCAGGCCCCTTGGCTGAGAAACAGCCCCACAGCATGATGCTGCCACCACCATGCTTGACTGTATGGATGGTATTCTTGGGGTCGTATGCATTGCCATCCAGTCTCCAAACGTCACGTGTGTGGTTGGCACCAAAGATCTCGATCTTGGTCTCATCAGACCATAGAACCTTGAACCAGTCTGTCTCAGAGTCCTCCAAGTGATCATGAGCAAACTGTAGATGAGCCTTGACATGACGATTTGAAAGTAAAGGTACCTTACGGGCTCGTCTGGAACGGAGACCATTGCGGTGGAGTACGGTACTTATGGTATTGACTGAAACCAATGTCCCCACTGCCATGAGATCTTCCCGGAGCTCCTTCCCTGTTGTCCTTGGGTTAGCCTTGACTCTTCGGACAAGCCTGGCCTCGGCACGGGAGGACACTTTCAAAGGCTGTCCAGGCCGTGGAAGGCTAACAGTAGTTCCATAAGCCTTCCACTTACGGATGATGCTCCCAACAGTGGAGACAGGTAGGCCCAACTCCTTGGAAAGGGTTTTGTACCCCTTGCCAGCCTTGTGACCCTCCACGATCTTGTCTCTGATGGCCTTGGAATGCTCCTTTGTCTTTCCCATGTTGACCATGTCTGAGTGCTGTTCACAAGTTTGGGGAGGGTCTTAAATAGTCAGAAAAGGCTGGCAAAAGAGATCTTTAATCCACACATGTGAAGCTCATTATTCTTGATGCCTGAACTACTTCTTAATACTTTAGGGGGACCAAACAGAATTCTTGTGGTTTGAGGGGTTGAATAATAAATGACACTCTGAATTAACTTTTAACGTTTTAAAAAAAAACAAAAAAAAAAAACAAAATTTGCTGCAGTGCATTTCCCACTTCCAGGCTGATCTACAGTACAAATGTCACAATGCCAAGTTAATTCCGCATGTGTCAACCAGCTAAATCTGCAGGGGGTTGAATACTACTTGTAGGCACTGTATATAACACTGTGTGTTTAAAATTGCTTATATTGTCTTTCTACCCAGTTAATTCCTGTTTTCCACTATGTCTATGACATCACGCGATTAAAAACTGACTAGCTGAATCCTTAGACTGTAAGCCCATAAGGGCAGGGTCCTCTTCCCTTTGTACCAGTCTATCATTGTTAGTCCATTTATTGTAAGTATTACTGTATCTGTATTTTGTATGAAACCCTTTTCTAATTTACAGAACCATGTAATCAATAGTGCTATATAACTAAATAATAATAATCCTTCAATGAACTGGGTAGAAACAGGAGGTAAATTTTCACTGCTAAAGTTATGAGTCACTGCAAACAGCTATTACAGGGTGAAGAGAACAGCAGCTGGGTCAGGAGTTGAAGAGGAGAATAAGTTAGGCTATGTGCCCACGATGCAGAAATGCTGCATATTTTTTCCGCTTCTCCCTGGCAGGAAAAATGCATGCGGTTTTTACATGCGGTTTTCCCGCCAGGTAGAAGCGTTTGTCAAGCGTTTTTGCATGCATTTCTGCATGCGGGTTATCAAGCGCTTTTCCAAGCGATTTTAGCATGACTTGGAAAAGTGCTTGACAACTTGGTCACACTATATAAATCCATGCAACCGGCATGGATTTATAGTAGTGTGACCAAGTTAGTTAAAAAAAAAAGAATAAGAATAGTAAAAAATAAAGATTATACTCACCTTCCGATGTCCTCCCGGTGTTTTCTCCACTGCGTCCGGTGTCTTGGGCGGCTCGCAGTGGTGTGAAGGACCTGCGGTAACGTCATTGAGTCATGTGACAGGTCACATGACTCAATGACGTCATGGCAGGTACTTCACAACACCGCGACCCATACAGCAGACCAGACAGAGGAGAGAAAACACCTGGAGGACATGGGAAAGTAAGTATAATCTTTATAATCTTTAAGTGTCTCCTCTTCTCCAGACCTGGGTACCATCTGCACATTGAACCGTGTGATATCCTCATGTGCAGATGCAGTGATGCGGATGTCACGCGGTCCAGTGCAAGTCAATGGCAGCGATTACGCTGCATATCCGCAAAATTAATGGACATGCTGCATATTTTTCCGCAATGATAATCCACAGCAGAAATTTCCACAGCATGTGCACAGGACATGCGGATTATCATTGGGGACCATGGGGCACGTATTACGAAGCACTTTTTAAGCGTTTTCGCAGAGGAAATTCTGTGGCAAAAACGCATGAAAAATGCATAGTGGGCACGCAGCATTATACAGTGACAAGATAATTTCTTTTTCTACCTAGAGCAAAGATAATAATTAACTGGGTAGAAGGGCAAAATGAGCAATAGTATGTACACAGTGGTTTATAATATGATGATTGCAAAATATTAAAAGGTTAAAACTTTAAAGGAAGGGCTTTTTTAAAAGTCAAATTTTACATATGTACCCACCACAACAATACAGTGCCTTGGTGCCACTATTGTTTTCTAGGCTCACCAGGTGAGGTGGATACTCTAAGCCTTGCATCTGGTAAGGGAAACGGACTCCGGGTGTTGATGCAGTGGGCAGGAAGGCATTTGGACAGCGTGACTTTGCACACTCAGGAATCTCAGGAGCAGCAAGCTGGATGAAATGAATCCTAGAAGGGAAGGAACAAGTTAAAGAACAGTATGCACAGAAGGTGGAGCACGCCAAACACAGAGGAACTTAAATCCCAAGACATAGATGTGTGTCTTCATGGACCTTAAATAGGTCTAGGGAGATGATGTCATTGATCTATGCAGGGCAGCTTTCAAAATCCCATGTGGAGCACAACACAGGGCAGCAGACCTAGGGGAAGGAAGCGGAGCACCGGGTTACCTAGGACAGGTGTGTAACTTTGTTTATTGGACATGTACCCATTTGTGTTTTTGTTTAATCATATTTAGGAAGAGGAAGTGGGGTTGAAAATTGTCACACAAGGCGTGGGAAAGACTAAGTGCAACACAAGGGGAAGAGGGGAAGGGAGCCCAGATTCTAGGGAAAGGAGGGAGTGGAGACCTCCTAGGCTGATTTGATATCACTCTGTCTCCCCTTCTGTCCCCATATTGGTTTTTCACTAATCACCACACAGGAACCTATCCCTGTATTTACCTAGCGCTTGGCCCTGGATAAGGAAGCACTAGTGAGCACTAGTCAATCCCCACAAACAATTAAAGGCAACAAGGTAGACAGACACGGGGAAAAGATAACTTAGCTTGAGCCGATTTCAGAGAGATAACACACACGTCCTCTTAGCACCAGAACTCTCTCCATTGGATTAACAGCATATCTGAAAATGAATGGTCTAAGAATGTTTTACTGTTGGCATAACCAGGACTTGGAGTAGAGCTCACCTTTCTTTGGGCAATTATTCTTCCAAATGTCTCAAAAATACCTGAAGTGGTCATCCTCAGAGAAAAAAAACTTTATTCCAGTCTTCTGTAGTCCAAGTCCAATCCCTGTACTTTCTGTACATCTGTCCATGATGTTTTTCTTGAAAAGGAGTGGCTTATTTGCTGTCTTTCTTGATACCAGGTCAGTCTCCAAAAGAAGTCTTCTTTACAGCAATTGAACCTCTCCACTCACTTTGAAGTCCTTGATGATGTTGTACATGGTTCCTTTAGGGGTTATCTTATCTTCCAGAGCATACTTTAACCCCTTGCCGACTTGGTATGGAATAGTATGCACCACATCGGCACGCCCTGTTCAGCGCGGGCTCCGGCGGTGAGCACACACTGAACCGGGCACATGTCAGCTGATTCTTACAGCTGACATGTACCCGCAACAGGGGCGGTGAAATAGTGATACACCCGCGGCTGTTAACTAGTTAAATGCCGCTGTCAATCTCTGACAGTGTCATTTAACATTGCCACATCGGAAGTGCGGCATTAGCCCCACCCATCGGTGACCTCGTCATGTGATCGTGGGTCATCGATGGGTGGGCATGACAACCCAGGGTCTGCAGTAGACCCCTGTGGTTGTCATGTAAAGATTGCTATGAGCACCACCTATTGGTTGGTGCTCATAGCACATGAGCATTTCTACTACATAGAGGCGATCTGCTCATCGCCTCCATGTAGCAGAGGCAATCAGACTGCTGCTGCTTTTAGTCTCCTATGGAGACTATTGAAGCAAGCAAAAAGTGTAAAAAAAATGTTTTTAAAAATATTAAAAAATTAAAAAAATATAAAAGTTTTAATCATCACCCTTTTGCCCCATTCAAAATAAAGTAATAAAGAATAAACCCCACATACACATATTTGGTATCGCCGCGTTCATAATTGCCTGATCTATCAATATAAAAAAAGAATTAACCCAAATGGTAAACGGCTTAACGAGGAAAAAATCCAAATGTCAAAATTAATAACGGACGATCAAAACATCGGATCTACCCCAAAATGGTATTAATAAAAATGTCAGCCTGACACGCAAAAAATAAGCCCTCATACGGCCCCCAGATCCCAAAAAATGGAGACACTTTTTTTAAATTTTTTTTAGCAAACTTTGGAATTTTTAAATAAAAAAAAACGATACATTTTTGGTGTCTACGAACTCATAATGACCTGGAGAATAATAACGGCAGGTCAGTTTTAGCATTCAGTGAACGTGGTAAAACAAAAAAAAAAACAACCGTGGAATTGAATTTTTTTTGCAATTTCACAGCACTTGGAATTTTTTTCCCATTTTCCAGTGCACAATATGGTAAAACCAGTGATGGCATTTAAAAGTACAACTCATCCCCCAAAAAGGAATCCCTCACATGGCCATATTGAACAAAAAATAAAAAAGTTCTGGCTCTGGAAAGAAGGGGAGCAAAAAACAAAAACGCAAAAATGGAAAATGCTCCAGTCATGAAGGGGTTAAAAGATGTGGGGTATTTCACGCGTGAAATATATAATGACTGACAGTAAGCTCTCCTGATCTACAGGCCTCACACTGAAAAAGCTTCCTTTCATTTAAAATAAGCTCTGGAAGTAGATTCATAGAGAGATCTGTGTCCGGCCCTTATATCTTAATAGCTCATTTACATGGAAAACATGGATTTCTCTGAAGTAAGACATTGAGTCACACACATCAAGGTATCATTTTATTCAAGTTTCTATTATCTGCTTTTCTTTATAGACTGGTTACTAGGCTTGATCCTACTACCAGATGCACTTTAACTTTCAACAAATACCATTGCAGTTTTTTGCAATTTATCTGACAAATCTTCATAACATACATCCACAGTTAATGTAAATTGCCACTGTGTCAGTCTTAAAAATTTTAGCCATGTCTAATAAAAACATTGCATGTCACAATAAAAATATGGGAGCTGTAACTCCTTCTCTTCTGGACATTAATACTGCTAAACTCATTTCAAATTGTATACCTTTGCCTTTGTCAAGCAGATTATGGAATATATAGTAGTACATCACTCATCTCTGTCAAAGCAAGATGATTTTACAGCCGACAGTGACATTATCAATTTATGTCAATTTCTATACATTCCTCCATTTTCACCACCATAACTGTTCATTTTCATTTAAAAAAGTGGAAAGACAAGTACAAAAGATCAGTTGCACTTCCTAAAATTGAACAATATAAATCCTTATTAAATAGTAAACACGCAGATCAAAATAATAACTGTTAAAATACATGCATTGTGTCAGAACATGTTTCCTCTGCCTAAAATATACAACCCATGAAAACCAAAAGAGCCAAGAAAATATAATAGACATCTGAAATATCTTCATTATATATGTATTATTATATATACAACCCCTGGCAAAAATTATGGAATCACGGGGCTCGGAGGATGTTCATTCAGTTGTTTAATGTTGTTGAAAAAAAGCAGATCACAGACATGGCACAAAACTAAAGTAATTTCTAATGACAACTTTGGGGCTTTAAGAAACACTAAAAGAAATCAAGATTAAAAATGTGGTACTCAGTAAGGGTAATTTTTTTCAGACCGAACAGAGGGAAAAAAATATGGAATCACTCAATTCTGAGGAAAAAATTGTGGAATCACCCTGTAAATTTTCATTTCCAAAACTAACACCTGCATCAAATTAGACCTGCTCATTAGTCTGCATCTAAAAAGGAGTGATCACACCTTGGAGAGCTGTTGCACCAAATGGACTGACATGAATCATGGCTCCAACATGAGAGATGTCAAATAAAACAAAGGAGAGAATTATCAAACTCTTTAAAGAAGGTAAATCATCACGCAATGTTGCAAAAGATGTTGGTTGTTCACAGTCAGCTGTGTCTAAAATCTGGACCAAATACAAACAACATGGGAAGGTTGTTAAAAGCGAACATACTGGTAGACCAAGGAAGACATCAAAGCATCAAGACCGGAAACTTAAAGCAATATGTCCCCAAAACAGGAAATGCACAACAAAACAAATGCGGAACAAATGGGAGGAAATTGGAATCAATGTCTGTGACCAAACTGTAAGAAACAGCCTAAAGGAAATGGGATTTACATACAGAAAAGCTAAACATAAGCCATAATTAACACCTACACAGAAAAAAACAAGGTTACAATGGGCTAAGGAAAAGCAATCGTGAACTGTGGATAACTGGATGAAAGTCATATTCAGTGATGAATCACGAATCTGCATTGGGAAAGGTGATGATGCTGGAACTTTTGTTTGGTGCTGTTCCAATGAGATTTATAAAGATGACTGCATGAAGAGAACATGCAAATTTCCACAGTCATTGATCATATGGGGCTGCATGTCAGGTAAAGGCACTGGGGAGATGGCTGTCATTACATCTTCAATAAATACCCAAGTTTACATTGATATTTTGGACTGTTTTCTTATCCCATCAATTGAAAGGATGTTTGGAGATGATGTCATCATTTTTCAAGATGATAATGCATCCTGCCATAGAGCAAAAACAGTGAAAACATTCCTTGAAAGAAGACACCTAAGGTCAATGTCATGGCCTGCAAATAGTCCGGATCTCAATCCAATTGAAAATCTGTGGTGGAAGTTGAAGAAAATGGTCCATGACAAGGCTCCAACCTGCAAAGCTGATCTGGCAACAGCAATCAGAGAAAGTTGGAGCCAGATTGATGAAGAGTACTGTTTGTCACTCATTAAGTCCATGCCTCAGAGACTGCAAGCTGTTATTAAAGCCAGAGGTGGTGCAACAAAATATTAGTAATGTATTGGAGTGTTCTTTTGTGTGTTTGTTTTTCATGATTCCATAATTTTTTCCTCAGAATTGAGTGATTCCATAATTTTTTCCCTCTTCTTGATCTGAAAAAAATTACCCTTACTGAGTACCATATTTTTAATCTTGATTTCTTTTAGTGTTTCTTAAAGCCCTAAAGTTGCCATTTGAAATGACTTTAGTTTTGTGCCATGTCTGTGATTTGCTTTTTTTCAACAACATTAAACAACTGAATGAACATTCTCCAAGCCCAGTGATTCCAAAATTTTTTACCAGGGGTTGAACCTACTGTATGCATTGCTATTCATTATTGAATACTATTTTTCATCACTTTAGGGGTTGTCTTAATTTATACCTGTTTCAGATATTTATTATATTTATATTGCTCATTTGGTTATCATGGCTGTCAAATGGGTTGTATCAAAGTCGCTGCCTGTTTTTGGCCTTTTTTATTTGCATTGTCTAGGATTTTCAGTTTGCTAGATAACAAAAAATGTATATTGTTAAAATTATCAGGTACATTAATTTGTTGGTATCACTATCTGCCATGATGGTAGTGGAAATGGCAGTGGCACCTTAGGTAGTAGTGACAGAGTTAGCAAATCTAGCTGAGAAAATCGGCAGAGGAAAAGGTGGAGCTCATGACATTTCTCACACTTAGAAAACTGTAAGCTGAATTGGAAATGGTGATGATGATAATAATGTGGTGGAAAAGAATTGGAAACCAAATAAGGATGATGTGGAGGGGATGTAATAATATACATATTCAGCACCATGGAAAAGTTTTAGGCAGTTGTGTAAAAAAATGGTGCACTATAAAAGTGAAAAGTGAATGAACAAAAGAGAAATCTAAGTTAACTCAATATTTGATGTGACAATCCTTTGCTTTTAAAACAGCGTTGAAGCTTTTTTTTTAGGTACACTTGCACAAAGTCAGGTAATTTGTAGGATTATAGCCAGGCATATGAGTAAGTAGATATACCAAACAGTTGATAATGAGCATCATTTTTATATGTGGGTTGAAAAACAATTATTGACTAAAACAGAAAGAGATGTGAAGTGGAATTAAAACAGTTATGAATAGCCAGTCTCTGCTACAAATGTAATTTTTAAAATGTTTATTCGTTATTGGAATGTGTCCTTCTGAGCCTGAGCGCATCTATTCCCTCATCATCTTCGGATCTATACTATGCTGCTGCTGCTGGCTATGCAAGTGTTGGCCATACACTGCCAAAAATTTGCTTTCATGACCCATTATATTTCAGCCACCTCAGTCACACTTCTCATGCCTACCTACTGTATTTTATAGCTGTGCTTTACTGTACTACTACTCCCAGGACCGAAAGAACTGGTCTTAAACTGCCAGACATCTTCTTGAATGCACTTTGATATTGTATACTGTCCAACTGTGGCCACTGCCACTTCCATTGACACTGCTGTTAGACATCCACCCGTCTCCTGTGCTTGTCCACTGTATTGTATAGCTGTAATATATTGCTACTGGGAAACATTCTCTTGAGACTACGCAAAAATGAAATTGCTTCCAAAATAGGGATATATTTTTCATGGCTTGTTGACAAGTCATTGAATCTTCCCTTTGAAAACAGCTAACCTATTTTTGTTCCCTAAATAAAGTGATACATTATGGATGGCTTAATAAAAAGTTATTGTAATTGTTTATTCATTTTGCGAATAGAAAACTTGTTGTGCATCCTTAAAAAAGTTAAATGTTTCACATATAGTTGAGAATCTGTTGTTTTCTCTCCCTAAATAAAGGCATAATTTATGCAAAGCTTAAGAATACTTTTTTTTCTTACTTTTACAAATAGCAAACCTCTAGCGCATTCCAAAATAGGTATAATTTTTATATGACTTGTTAAGAACCAGCCATAGCTTCTCACCATAGCTTGATAAATAACAGTATTTGAATTATGTGATTATTTCAATTGACTTTGTTTTGTTTTGTTTTACAAAGAAGGTGGCTTTACTTTTATAATGATTGAGCAATGTTACCCCTTAAAGTGGTTCTCAAGGACATTTAATAGTCATTGAATCAAACATACACAATCCTAGTAGTAATGTACATTTTTTGTTTTCATACTGTATATCCTACACTTATTACTTAACTGCTCCATATTGTATGTGCTTTGCATTCAGCCAATAAAGTAATAACCACTTTCTCTTCTGCTTCCCTCAGTATTATTACTTGAATATGCAAACCACATTGTAACATCTGTGCTGATTCCTGTACCTTCTGCCACTGCTTCGGCTGCTCTTTGCTAATTCCTGTACCTTTTGTCGCTGCTTCGGCCGCTATGTAATGCTGCGGCTTTGTCATAGGTGACGCATGACTGTTTAATTCTTGGGACTTTTGGTGCCACTAGTAAATAACCCCCTCTGTCTCTGATGGTTGGATGCAGCCTTGAGTATGAAAAGGAAAAAATAATTGATTCCAGGATAGTAAGATTCTTGTTCTAAATGGTTCATTGGAAAGGCTATGGATGAGAGGAAATGTTGTGGGTGTCAGCTAATAACATCAATGCTGACAATCTTGTGACATCAATATTTCCCTGTTAAGCTTTGTCTTATCTGCCTGGAGGCCCCTCATAAGGGTGGGGGTACTGTAACATCTGTGCCAGTTCCTGTACCCTTTGTTTCTTCTTTGGCTGCTAGGTAACGCTGTGCCTTTGTTGCGGTGATGCGTGAATTGGTCAGTCCTGTTTAATTCCTAGGACTTTTGGTGTTGTTTCATCAGGGATCTATGTGGTTAATTGTTTGGTTTTGATTACTCCTTTCTGAGACCCTTGGGTTGGGCTGCCTGCTATTTAAACCCCTGGGTATTTAAACCCCTGACTTCTACTGTCAGTCAATGAGTTCTGCTTAACTAGCTTACAGCTCTAACCTTTGCTTTTATTTTGTCTTCTTGATTTCTCCCATTTTCTGAACTCGGCTTCAGTTTTGACCATCTGTTTGTTTTCCAATTTTGTACCTGACGTGACATTTTAGCACTGACTCTGCGTGGTGACCCTTCTTGCCTTTGGTTTGCTCCTCTGGATGGGATCCATTTTGTGGAAGCAAGCCAGTGGACTCCATTGTAAGATCAGATTCCTGTAGAGTAGTTGAAGGGTGAAGATTAGGGTTCCTCTGAAATCTGCCAGACGGAATTGCTTATTCCAAGTGTGTCTGAGGTAGCCTTTTTGAACATTTGGCACACAAATGGAGTGGTCACATGACATGCATGGGGAGTCTGGCAACAAAGTGTATGTTGCCCACTGTTCTAATTCTACATTAGAGTCAGTGATAAATTCTATAAATAACTCTTTCTATTTTGGATATGCTAGCCATTGAATTTCATAAATTCTTTATTTGTTTAATATCTATTATTCTCTTTTTTAAGGTGAAAATAAGAGTTCCAAAAAATTTAATTTATGGTGGTGTGCTGCAGAACCATAGTATATAACTTTTGCATAATGTTTACAATTGTTGTTAAAATTACATACTGTTTGATCAATAAAGCAAAACTCTGAGGATAACATGCAATATCAAAACCACAAACTTTTTTGTCTGACGTCTGTTGCTGTTACCATATCTATGTGGCAAGCTCAGTTCTCTCTCTCTTGCTCTCTCTTCTCTCTGTAATGTTACAAATGTTGCAAAGTAAGAATGCTTTCAAAAATAGAATTGATAATAATTTTATTTATATCTGTTAACAAAATGCAAACTGGAGAAAAAAAACAAAAGAAATAAGTATTTCAAATCAATATTTGGTATGACCTCTCTTTGCCTTCATAACAGCAATGAAGCCTCAATTATTCTAGGTACATTTGCACACAGTTTTTCAAGAAACCTGGCAAATGTTCTAAACATCTGGGAGAAACATAACCACTGATCTTCTAAGGATGTAGGCTTACATAAATACTTCCGTTTCTTCTTATTATCTCAGATAGACTCGGTGAGGTTGGAATCAGGGCTCTGTAGGGTCATACCATCATTTTCAGGACTTCTTGTTCTTCTTCACATTGAAGAAAGTTTATAACAGCATTAGCTGCATGTTTGGGGGATGTTGTATAATAAATTAGGTGCCAATAAAACACCTTCCTGATAGCATTGCATGATGGATAAATATCTGCCTGAATTTCTTAATATTGAGCAAACTAAAAAAAGGGAAAAGTTGAGAACTGTATATGCCTTTGTCGGACAAAGAAATTTAGTGTTGCACTTAAAATACACATCATGCTTACTCTCATTCAAAATCAGATGTCCAGCAGTGCCATCAACTCAAAACTAGCAGCAACATGTGGAACCAATCTACATTCATTTACTGTTGAGAGACCTTTGTTTAAAAGTGCTCTTCATGGAAAAATGACAGCCAAAAGGCCATACATGTAAGCAAAAGAAAGAAACTCATTTATGCACGAAAACATAGGAGTAGAGTGGGGAACAGGGAAATGGCAGCAGCTGTTCTGAACTAATAATAATTTAAAATACTTGTGTCATGGAAAAAAGTAAAATGCTTTCAGAGATGAGAGAAGAGCTTACACTCTTCTCTATGTAGCTGACCCCCTCCTTTGTAATTTGGTAACCCATAGATACTCCAATGGCTGAACATATGAGAGGGCTTCAGGAATGTGGATTAGATTTACGATCGAGATAAGAGGTTTAGAAACTTAAAGATTTGGGATTCTCTTTGTCTGCTCAACATAAAAATAAGAAGGGAGATTTGCATGAAATACGTCGATCCAATAGAATGGAAAATCATATTTTCGGAAAAGTGATGAAGTGGCAAATGCAATACACAATTTCAAGTTGCTGCACAATGACCAGAATTATGTCAGTTTAAAAAGGAGCTGACACACGAGTCTACATCTGGTGTTTTTGGTCTCTATGTAAAGATAAAATCATGATACAAAAGATGATGTCAATATCGAGTTCATGCGACATTCCGAAGCAAAGATATAGTCAATTTAGGGAATATCCTAATTTTCTGAAACTGAAAAGTCCAACCCTGCAGGAGTAAGGATGGGAAAGGGTGTGGGTGTAACTTAGGAGCTAATAAAAGGCAAATCTCTACTTTTAGGCATGTCAGTACTTGGAGGCACATTTCATTGTAGGTTCGGTCCTTTTTTCTGGAGAAGCCTCCCTCCATATGCCTGAAGCGGCAACCAAAGAGCCCAAATCTCAACATCATTTAGTCTGTCTGAGATAACATGATGAGAGACAAGGATTTGCATAAAAATACATCCACAAAATATTTATGGTTAGTTCTCTAAATTGTTTGAAACAAATTTGTTGCTGAGTTACAGTAAAAACTTCTCTCTCTCTTCTGTAGTGTAGTAAGCTCTAATGGTCAACAGGGTCCTCTCTCTCTCTCACATGTAGATTGTAAGCTCTTATGGGTAGCTAGGACCTCTCTCTGAATGTCTCGCCTATAGAGTGTAAGCTCTTATGACCAACAAGGTCTTTTTTCCTGTCTGTAAACTGTAAGCTGTTGTGGTCAGTTGGGTCATCTCTTTCCTTTAAAGTGTAAACTTTGTTTGCTCAACATGTTACTTTCTCTCTTCCCCCACTTGTATTTTCTGAGCAATTCAAATCGTTCAGATCCTAAGACTTGCATGAATTTATTATGGGAACATTCAGCAAAGTCAGCGAATCTGAATTTCAAAAGAATCTCTAGTGGTGACACCAAATATTCGACCATTGGTTTAATTTAGGTTTATCTATTGATTATTTACCATGCATTTTGTTAATTGATAAAAATAAACTATTAACACTTCTGGCTAAGATTTGCCAGCTACCCTTTGGTTCTATACATATAAAATATCCATAAAACAGCATTTTCTTAATAAAAAGTATATACGGTATTTAAAAATGTGGTCAGCGTAAAAAATACCCCTGTAAGAAAAGACGCTCATCTGAATATACTCCAACTGGGTTTTGCTTTCTAGCTATTACCCAAATCAAGTGGTCAACAAGCCATATGTATAATAATTGAAATACAACGTGAAAGCAGGTTTGCATTTTTTTTTTGACACCTGTCTACATGATAAATAAAGCACACATTTGCAAATAGATCTCGACATTTACCAGTGACAGCTGTATAACTGATTAAGTGGATTGTACTGTAAAGTAAAACAAGCACAGGCATAATTTTTGCCTACTGTTAAACCAAAGTAAAACATTGTCAAGAATTACCAGGAGAGGCAAAACTATGCTACAGAGTATTTGTAAAATACTGTGCATCTGTGCTTTAGTTCACGTTCAAGCCTGCACATTTTATAGCAAATTAAAACTGTATGTCATGGTGGTATACTTAGCTTGTATACGTAGATTCATTGTAACTTGGGGATTCTAAGAAGACTGCTTATAATAAATGAGCTCCCTTGCTATCATATCTGTAAAAAATCCTTAATGTAGCACAATTTGAGCATTAATTACATACACCTTGTAAGAAGACAGAAAAGTTGATTCCCTCATCTATTGTCAAATATGTGATACTCAGTTATCTCCTACAATTGTATGATAAGAGGAGTTTCTGTACCTTTCACTATATCCCTGCTCTGTAAGGCTATGTGCCCACGATGCAGAAATGCTCCAGATTTTTTCCTGAGCGTTTCTGCATCTCCCCTGGCAGAAAAAACACATGCAGATTGTACATGCACTTTTCCTGCCAGGGACATGCAGATGTGAAGCGTTCTTCACATGCATTTCCGCATGCGGGTTGACAAGCGCTTTCCAAGCGATTTTAGCATCACTTGGAAAGTGCTTGACAACTTGGTCACACTATGTAAATCCATGCAACCGGCATAGATTTATCTAGTGTGACCAAAAGAATAGTAAATAATAAATATATACTTACCTTCTGATGGCCCCCGGTGTCCTTGTCTTGGCTTGCCGGCAGCTCACGGTAGAATAAAGGACCTGTGGACGTCAGCGGTCGCGTGACCCGTCACATGACTAAATGACGTCACCGCAGGTCCTTTTAGTCTACCGGGAGCGGCCGGCAAGCCGAGACAAGGACATTGGGGGCCATCAGAAGGTAAGTATAATATTTATTTTTTAGTTTATCCATTTTTTTACAGTTACTATGGTACCTGGGTCCAGAGGAGAGTCTCCTCTTCTCCAAACCCGGGTACCATCCGCACATTGAACCGCATGGTATCCGCATCTGCAGATGCAGTGATGCGGATGTCATGTGGTCCAATGCAAGTCAATGGCGGCGAAAATGCCGCGATTTCACAAAATAATTTCTAGTGCTGCGGATTTTTCCGCAATGATAATCCGCAGCGGAATTTTCCGCATCATGTGGTGATCTCTACAGAGCAGGAAGTGTCAGTCTATTATGAGGGCTCAGTGATCTATGTGAAAACTGTATTTCAGATTATTTTTAATGAACTGTAGCTTAGAACGTAAATAAAAAACAATAACTGAGTAAACACATAAGAAAAAAATGATGATCGATCTGCAGAGGATAGAACTTAGTCGAATTTTTGAAAATTCATGATTTCAAACAAATTCAAACATTTTGAGATTCGATTTATGGTTCCTCAAAAAAAACTTGACTGGCACCATATACCACACAACTGAAACATCAGAGAGCAGGCTAACATCATCTTGTGTTGCCATTCGGGACTCCCCATAATGCCCTGCAGCTATGGCATCTATGAATTATCATATATTGTGCTGTGGTGGTCAGTACCTGGGTCATCACAGCTCAGTGGCTCCCATTGGAGCACAGTTTATTCTGCAGATTCATTTTCTATTTCCAGAGTCACTGTTTCATATAGAGTGTAAGCTCTTATGGTCAACAAGGTCCTCTCTAACTCCTGTAGAGCTGAAGCTCTTATAGTCAATGGCTTTTCTTAATCCTGTATGGTTTAAGCTCTTATGGTCAGTGGGGTGCCTTCTTATAGTAAGTGGGGAGTGTATTATGAGGTTCTGCAGCAGCTAAAGTTTGTATTATGATGTTTTGCAGCAGCTGATTTGTATTATTAGGTTCTACAAAGATACAGAGTCATATATCTCCAAACATTAATAAAAATACTATTTTTATTAGTACAAATATAAAAACACAATCTCCAATATGGAGTGAATAAGTAATAAGTAATTGAAACAAAAAACATAATGTAATGAAATGTGGTATCAAATACACAGTGAAGATCCCAATGAAAAGGGAGGAAGGACAACAAGACACTAGTATATGGGCAAGAAATTTATACCAAATGATTGTCTACAGGCAAATAGTATAATAAAAATTCATGGAAATATGAATAGTAAAAAGGTATACAGTACATATATGAATGAATCACGAGTACCCAATCATTTATTTATTACTTATTCACTGCCTACTGGAGATTTTGTTTTTATATTTGTACTAATAAACATAAATATTTTTATTAATGTTTGGAGACCTGTGACACCGTATCTTTGAAGGAAATATGCATTATTTATAGATCTTTCTGTATTTATTTGTTTGATGATTTTTAGGATGATCTTTTTAATGGTATTATTAAGTACTGCAGCAGCTGAGGAGTGTATTATGATGTTCTGCTGCAGCTGATTGGTATCAGTTGAGATATGTAATATGAGGTACTACAGCAACTGGGGCTTGTGTTATGATGATCTGCAGCAGCTGAAGTGTGTATTATGAGGTTCTGCAGCAGCTAAGGTGCGGTATGAGGTTCTGCAGCAACTGAGGTTGTTTATTTTGACGTTCTACAGCAGTGGAGGTGTGTATTATGAGGTTCTGCTGCGGAAACGATTTGTATTAGGATGTTGTGCAGCAGCTTAGGTATGTATTAAGATACTCTGTATTAGCTGAAGTGTGTTACTAGTTTCTGCAGAATATTAGATGTGTATTGTGAGTTATTTATGAGTTCAGGTGTTTGTTGCAATGTTCTGCAGCAGCTGAAATGTGTAATATGAGGTTCTATCAAAGCTCAGTTGTGTATTATGAGGTTCTGTAGCAGTTTAGGTGTGTATTATGAGGTTCTGCAGCCTCCTGCAAACACATGTGTCCTGGGGAAACTTAGTAAAAAGCAATGAGGCTGGGCCAAAAATGGGCAATTTTGCACATTGCACCATTTCACCTAAGGCAAGTCCTGTGTGTGAGAGGTAATGATATAGTCCGGATCTCCTGGTCTAAGCTCCTGCATGATTAGAAAGTGCAGGGAGATAAGAGATGACCCACACCTTTCATATACATCCCAGCTTCTGCTGCATAACTTTATAATATACACCTCAGCTGTTGCAAAACCTCATTATAGACCTAAACTGCTTCAGAACCTCATAATACATACCTTAGCTGCTGCAGGACCTCATAATACACACCTCAATATAATACAAATTCTAATACTCACTTCACCGCTCATCTCTCATGCCACTCTGCTCCTCATCATTACTGATAAGGCATGAGAGAGACCTGCACATGTCATGTGAGGTCATGGAGCAGGTCATAATGTTGGGGCCTCTCTTCCCTTTTGGACCTCATCAGAGCAAGAGGTCCCAGCCTCGTTTGAGAGGCATGATAAAAAGTTGTGGCAAGGGCCTGATGGGTGACAGTGAGAAATTGTGGGGTTGGAGACTTTGGATGGCTTTTACAGATCAGAAAAATGATGGTCAATGGCCACCATTTTGCTGAATCTGCTTAGAATTGAATTACAAAACATCCACATTTTATTGAATGCAGATTTTTATAAAATTCAATTTCATTTTAATATATTTACTGTTTTCTACTACTTAGCATTCTTATTTTGTTATATTTCAAGTGGTTAAATTTTGTTGAAAAAAATAGAATAACTAGTTAAAAAATATACACATTTAGCTGTGCATGCTTGTTTTTGCATACCTGTTTTACTAGTTCAACACATGCCACACCTATTCGACGGCCTGCTGCAGTGTTAGTAGTTACATGTACTTCATGTACATTTAACTACTTACATAGTATTTCTTATTAATTCCTTTTTGGCAAAGGTTGAATATTTGACATTGAAGTTTGTCAATAGTTAATTTCGTCTTGTACACAAGTGACCATTTTTTTCTCCAGTAAGTGTAATAGTGGAGATGAGGTAGAGAACAATATAGAATATATGGCCAATAACTCGACTCAGTAATAGCAGAATTATGCTACCGCTAACTGCGTGATCAGTTTGAGTCTGACAGATCATAAATGACAGAGGGAAGAATATTTGAATATTTTTTTTTTATTTAAAAAAACATGGAAAGCTTGCTAGTGCACAGTGTTAATAAATAGGCTATTTTTTACTACAGGGTTACCATCTGTTTCTATGGTGAATTTACTTTGACAGTATTAAGGCTTTGCTTTAAAGAGATTGAAAGGAATTGGATACAGTTCTAGGAGACTCTGGAATGTTATAAACAGAGCAATTGGAAAACTTGCAACTAACATCATGTTTATTCAGCATGAATCAATTTTATTTTAAAAATTTGCCAAAACTAGAAAATTCAAATTTCAAAAGATTTGTTCATCTCTAGTATCTTCTGTACAGCCAGTGTGTGTAACTGATGTGCAAAGCAAAAATAATAACCCATATAATCAGGTAATGAATATAAAATGAAAATACACAATTATTAAAGTACCATACTTCAGTAGGGAATTTTATTCCGAACTGTGTTCTTTTCCCTGTTTTATGTCACTTCAGTTCAAACATGTTTATATATTAGACATTTCCTGCTTAGATGGCATTAACAGAAATCATAGCATATGTTTTTAGACCTGGCTTTAAAGTAATATCTTTGTACTAGTTTCTTGTGATGTTTTCACTATAAATTTAACATAGTAAAAAAGAACTGGTAAAGAATAACTGTCTGACAAGTTGAGATGATTACCTAAAAGAAATTACCTAGAGATTACATAGAAGAAAAAATAACTTATTCTCTTCTTTTATCAAATATAATTTTAGAAAATAATATATATGGTCTTGATAAATTACTTTATATTGTAGAAACTAAAAATAAATGCTACAATTATTACAAAAGTTTGCAGCAGAATGACCGCCCAACCATAACCAATTGCAGAATAGTGTATATATAAATACATTGCTCCACTGCTCAAAAAAATAAAGGGAACACTCAAATAACACATCCTAGATCTGAATGAATGAAATATTCTCATTGAATACATTGTTCTGTACAAAGCTGAATGTGCTGACAACAAAATCACACAAAAATCAGCAATGGAAATCAAATTTATTAACCAATGGAGGCTTGGATTTGGAGTCACCCCCAAAATTAAAGTGGAAAAACACACTACAGGCTGATCCAACGTTGATGTAATGTCCTTAAAACAAGCAAAAATGAGGCTCAGTATTGTGTGTGGCCTCCACGTGCCTGTATGACCTCCCTACAACTTGTGGGCATGCTACTGATGAGGTTGTGGATGGTCTCCTGTGGGATCTCCTCCCAGACCTGGACTAAAGCATCCGCCAACTCCTGGACAGTCTGTGGTGCAACGTGACGTTGGTGGATGGAGTGGGACATGATGTCCAAGAAGTGCTCAATCGGATTCAGGTCTGGGGAACGGGCGGGCCAGTCCATAGCTTCAATGCCTTCATCTGGCAGGAACAGCTGACACACTCCAGCCACATGAGGTCAGGCTTTGTCCTACATTAGGAGGAACCCAGGGCCAACCGCACCAGCATATGGTCTCACAAGGGGTCTGAAGATCTCATCTCGGTACAGAAGGCACTCAGGCTACCTCTGGCGAGCACATGGAGGACTGTGCGGCCATCCAAAGAAATGCCACCCCACACCATTACTGACCTACTGCCAAAATGGTCATGCTGAAGGATGTTGCAGGCAGCAGATCGCTCTCCACTGCATCTCCAGACTCTGTCACGTCTGTCACATGAGCTCAGTGTGAACCTGCTTTCATCTGTGAAGAGCACAGGGCGCCATTGGCGACTTTGTCAATCCTGGTGTTCTGTGGCAAAAGCCAAGCGTCCTGCACTGGGTTGGGCTGTGAGCACAACCCCCATCTGTGGACGTTGGGCCCTCATACCACCCTCATGTAGTCAGTTTCTTACCGTTTGTGCAGACACATGCACATTTGTGGCCTGCTGGAGGTCATTTTGCAGGGCTCTGGAAGTGCTCCTCCTGTTCCTCCTTGAACAAAGGTGGAGGTAGCGGTCCTGCTGCTGGATTGTTGCCCTCCTACGGTCCCCTCCATGTCTCCTGGTGTACTGGTCTGTCTCCTGATAGCGCCTCCAGCCTGTGGACACTACACTTACAGATACAGCAAACCTTCTTGCCACAGCTCGCATTGATGTGCTATCCTGGATGAGCTGCACTACCTGAGCTACTTCTGTGGGTTGTAGAGTCAGTCTCATACTGCCACGAGTGTGAATGCACAACCAACATTAAAAAGTGACCAAAACATCAGCCAGAAAGCATTGGTACTGAGATGTGGTCTGTGGTCCCACCTGCAGAACTACTCCTTTATTGAGTGTGTCTTTATAATTGGCAATAATTTCCATCTATTGTCTATTCCATTTGCACAACAGCATGTGAAATTGATTGTCAGTCAGTGTTGCTTCCTAAGTGGACAGTTTGATTGAACAGAAGTTTGATTTAGTTGGAGTTATATTCTGTTGTTTAAGTGTTCCCTTTATTTTTTTGAGCAGTGTATATACATATATGTATATATATATTTGGTTTTTATTAAGTTGCCTAATAATTCTGCACAGTAATAGGTACCTGCACAAACAGATATCCTCCTAAGATAGCCAAATCTAAAAAAAACCCACTCCAACTTCCAAAAATATTACGCTTGGATATTTATGTGTCTTTTGGGTTGATTGAGAACATAGTTGTTGATCAATAATAAAAATAATCCTCTAATATACAACTTGCCTAATCATTCTGCACACAGTGTATATATATATATACAGTACTTTGAAAATGTATTCATACCCTCTCAACCTTTCCCTTTCCACATTTCTACATGTTATACCCACAAACTTAACTGGTTTTCTAACTATTTAAAAAATGTGAATCTAAAAATTGTGATGTGCATTTGTATTTAGCCCCATGTAGTCTGATTCCCCTTTACCCCTAAGCAAATTCCTGTGTGCCCAATTGCCTCCAGAAGTCACATAATTAGGAAATTGAGTCCATCTCCATGTAATTCATTTTCAGAATAACTACAACTGTTCTGTGCAGGTTTGTTTGAGAACAATTGGGGCTTAAGCTGCATCATAAAAGCCAATGAACACACCAGTCAGGTCAAGGATAAAGTTGTGAGGAAGAGTAAAGTAACGTTAGGTTATAAAAATATAGTCCAAGCTCTGAAAATCTCAAGAAGCACTGTTCAATCCATTATCTAAAAAATGGAAAGAGTATGGCACAACTAGAAACCTAGAAAGACTTGGCTGACCACCTAAGCTGACATCCAAAGTAAGGAAAGCACTAATTAGAGAAGCAGCCAAGAGGCCCATGGTCACAGAAGAATTGCCAAGATCCACAGCTAAGGTGGGAGAATCTTTCCACAGGACAACTGTTAGTTGTACAGTGGGTATGGAAAGTATTCAGACGCCTTTACATTTTTCACTCTTTGTTTCATTGCAGACATTTGGTAAATTTAAAAAAGTTTATTTTTTTTCTCAATAAAGTACACTCTGCACCCCATCTTGACTGAAAAAAACAGAAATGTAGAAATTTTTGCAAATTTATTAAACAAGAAAAACTAAAATATCACATGGTCATAAGTATTCAGACAATTTGCTCAGTGTTGAGTAGAAGCACCCTTTTGAGTGAGTACAGCCATAAGTCTTCTTGGGAATGATGCAACAAGTTTTTCACACCAGGATTTGGTGATCCTCTGGCATTCTTCCTTGCAGATCCTCTCCAGTTCCATCAGGTTGGATGGTGAAGGTTGGTGGATTGCCATTTTCAGGTCTCTCCAGAAATGCTCAATTAGGTTTAGGTCAGGGCTCTGGATGGGCCAGTCAAGAATGGTCACAAAGTTGTTCTGAAGCCTTTCATTTGTTATTTTAGCTGTGTGCTTAGGGTCATTGTCTTGTTGGAAGGTGAACCTTCGGCCAAGTCTGAGTTCCAGAGCACTCTGGAAAAAGTTTTCATCCAGGATATCTCTGTACTTGGCCACATTCATGTTTCCTTCAATTGCAACCTGTTGTCCTATCCCTGCAGCTTAAAAACAACCCATAGCATGATACTGCCACCACCTTGTTTCACTGTTGGGATTCTATTGGGTAGGTGATAAGCAGTGCCTGGTTTTCTCCACACATATCGCTTAGAATTATCGCCAAAAAGTTCTATCTTCATCTCATCAGACCAGAGAATGTTATTTCTCATAGTCTGGGAGTCCTTCATGTGTTTTTGAGCAAATTCTATGCAGGCTTTGATTCTATGCGGGCTTTTCACTGAGGAGAGGCTTCCGTCAGGCCTCTCTGCAACAATGGCCCAACTGGTGGAGGGCTGCAGTGATAGTTGACTTTGTGGAACTTTCTTCCATTTCCCTACTACATCTCTGGAGCTCAGTCACAGTGATCTTGGGTTTCTTCTTTACCTCTCTCACCAAGGCTCTTCTCCCATGATTGCTCAGTTTGGCTGGACAGCCAGGTATAGGAAGACTTCTGGTGGTCCCAAACTTCTTCCATTTAAGGATTATGGAGGTCACTGTGCTTTTAGGAACCTTGATTAATGCAGAAATTCATTTGTAACCTTGGCCAGATCTGTGCCTTGCCACAATTCTGTCTCTGAGCTCCTTGGGCAGTTCCTTTTGAGCTCATGATTCTCATTTGGTCTGACATGTACTGTGAGCTGTGAGGTCCTATATAGACAGGTGTGTGACTTTCCAAATCAAGTCCTATCAGTTTAATTAAACACAGCTGGACTCCAATGAAGGAGTAAAACCATCTCAAGGAGGATCACAAGGAAATGGACAGCATGTGACTTAAATATGAGTGTCTGAGCAAAGGGTCTGAATACTTATGACCATGTGATATTTCAGTCTTTCTTTTTTAATAAATTTGCAAAAATTTCTACATTTCTGTTTTTTTTTTTAGTCCAGATGGGGTGCAGAGTGTACTTTAGTGAGAAAAAAAATTAACTTTTTTTAATTTACCAAATGGCTGCAATGAAACAAAGAGTGAAACATTTAAAGGGTTCTGAATACTTTCTGTACCCACTGTATACTCCACTAATATGCCGTTTATGGAAGAGTGGTAAGAAGAAAGCCATTTTTGAAAGCAAACCATAAGAAGTCTAGTTTGCACTTTGCAAAAAGCAACGTAGATTACACAGCTAGCATGTAGAAGAATGTTCTCCAGTCATAGGGGACCAAAGAAGAACTGTGGAAATGCTTGAAATTGCTGTTCACAGATGTTAGGGAACAGCCAAAGAATCACACTGTTATCTCACCACTGCCACTAATATGTCAGGGAACAGCCGGGAGATGCCGCAGATATCTCCCTGCCATTACCAGATGATTATGAACCAACACTCTGCCTCCAATCGTCAAGACAATTATGCAATTGGCACACTATTGATGGATGAGGCCGCTGTTGCTTTAACTACAAGGCCATATATTAGGGTGCTCACAGTGAATGTATAGTATATACATATCCGATTCCAACACATGAAATATATATTTATATATATATATATATATATACAGTAGAGAATGATAGATAGATAGATAGATAGATAGATAGATAGATAGATAGATAGATAGATAGACAGACAGACTTTGGTACAGTCACCGCCAATCTTCCCAATAACACTCGAAAAACTGGCTGTCACCACCAAATTGTTTATATGGGCAGACTGGACGCTTGTTATAGGTAGTGTATGGCTTCAGTGGTGCGGTTTATAGAGCAAGAGACACAAAGCTATTAAATTTTATCTATTTAATCAGAAAGAAGACAGTGTTTATAAAAATATATAAAATATGTTACAAAATGGGAACAAAACAATACAGTATATACAATCACATAAAATGAAAAGGATAAACAAAAGAAATGTACTAAACCTGCGTCACAGAAATTACTCAGATCTTAGCAGAGGGAAGCACTCCTTAGATGAACGGACAGAACCACAGCGCACTATGTCTTCCCAGGACTGACAACTGCCAAATACCTATTCTCTGATTTTATTAGATCAAAATACACCAACACACTTCCCCTTGGTGAGTTCTTATAGAGGGCTGGTCATAGAATGTGGCTAGGTCATTAAAAAATTATGAGATCCCCAACTTTCACTTTCAGGATATCTTTGCCCTTGAAAGTCCTAAGTGGGAGATATCATTACTATCATGATTTTATTTTTCTATAGTTAGGAAACATTGCATAAATATTGTCATCCATCTGCCTAATATAAATTTGGAGGGGCTAGGCCGGCTGATGTGAATGAATGCGTTCACTTCGTCACAACGCCAAAAATATGTCTCCCATAATTACCGGATCTATTCAAACCCCAATACTGGATACTGGCTCCAGAATGTCTGAGATAATTCTTTTGAACAGAGGAAGCCCCTGCCTCTGAAGGTCTGCTTCTCCGCCTCTGAATATATGAATCCTAGACTTGGTGTCTTGCTCTCAGTAGATAGCCTGTTGTAATTACCTTTCCATGGCAAGAGGTCATAGTTCAATTGGGATTGCAGTGCGAGCTTGTGTTCACTTCCCCAGTTATAATCAAGCCAGTCTGCAATATGAGTCCGCTCTCAAGAGATGTCTTTTATGGATTTCACAATTACATCTACAAGAATGGGCAAAACTTTCAGCCTCTAGATGTGCAAAGCTGGCAGACACATACCCCAAAAGACTTGCAGCAGTAATTGCTGCAAAAGGTGATCTTACAAGTTATTGACTCAAAGGGGCTGAATGCAAATGTGCATCGCAATTTTCAGATTTATATATTTTTTTAAATATTTAGAAAATCATGTTACATTTACTTTACACGTAACAAATAATTGCTTCCTTGTGTTGTAATAACATGAAAAAAATGGAAAAAATATATACTATATATATATATATATATATATATATATATATGTATATATATATTTTTTTTAATTTATTTATTTATTTTTTCTTCTTGACAATGTAATGAAAAAATGTGGCCCCTGATAGTGTATCTACCCTTACACTGTTCTTTGCAACATATAAGCAATTGCCACTCAATACATGGAAAATGTACTTTAAATGATTCTATGTTTAATAGAGAAACATGATCTTTGTTTAATAGAGAAACATGAACATGCATAAATCAATTTGTTGCACCTGACTTACAAGAAAAAGACCAGAATATTTTAAAATATGACATTACTACATTGCTCTAGAAGCATTGCTGTGCATTTTTTTAATCTTGCTTTTAACCTGAAATGAAGGAAAAATAGAAAAACAATCAAATTAGAACGTAAAATTAATGAATACATATGACATGTACAGTTTGCTTTCTTCAAAACAGCGCCAAAATTAAATAATACTTTTTCTCCTATGTCTTTACATTTTTAAAATATTAATTTAACTGTTTATCATTTAACATTTGTGATAAAGCTGCAACACTTAAATAAACTTCCAAAATAAATTGAATTAAACGTTATGATTTTTTTAAATTGGGTTCTCTTGTTGAGGCCAAAGCCATCATGATTTTTATTGTACCATAATTATGCAGTTAACAAATAAAATGTGTTTTACTGCTGTAAAAGAAAAGCAAAAAAAGCCCTAATAGGCATATCAGAATGTTTGCGACTGCACCATGGCTGTGGCATGTAATATAAACCTTATGAAGGGCACCTTTATCAGGATAAAATGAGTGCCTTCAAGTTTTACAATGGTAGAAAATAATCTATTGAAATACATAGTAACAATGCATATTGTAATAAAACTTGCAGGCACACTTCAACAAAAAAATCAGCATACTTGTTATATTAACACACATATTATTAAATAAGGTAAATAGAATTAAAAAAATCAATAGTGTTAACATTTTTCATTGTTTATAAAACACTTCATTCCAAGTTCTATGACTTTTTTTCTGATGCTGTTGTTTGAGTTGATATTTTTGTTGAATTTTGGTGGTGTACATTTTGGTTGTATAATTATTGGAGGTAAAAATGTAGTGTTCAAATCATAATTTTTGAGAGAAAAAAGTATTTTGCCTTTTATTTCTATTTTTTTATGCAATATTTCTCTGAACACATTAAATTATGTTACATTTAACTATTTGTTGTGACTAGAGATGAGCAAATTGATTCTAAGCAAATTAAATTAGGTTCAAAACACATATAAAAATAGGATTTGCTGCAGTCCAATTTTTTATGATTGAATTCATTTTAGTTCTGGGAAGTCTTTTCTAGTCCACCAAACCGCTAACTCCCTCTACTGTTCCATCTTCTCAGTGCTCTTCGAGTGGTAGCATCTTTGGTATTGCTGTGTTTTGATTAAAAGACTATATCTGAGCTACAGAACAGGAGAAAGTCATGGATATTCTGGTTACAAGTAAGCTGAGCAGCAGTACTCAATGTCAAGCAGCAGCCGCAAAAGCAAACAAGATTTTACAATGTATAAAAAGAGAAATAAAATCCCGCTATCCCAACGTATTGCTGCCCCTTTATAAATCACTGATGAGGCCACATCTGGAATACGGAATCCAGTTTTGGGCTCCACATATTAAAAAGAATATTCAGAAGTTAGTGTAAGTTCAAAGGCGGGCAACTAGATTATTACAAGGGATGGAAGGCCTCTAATATGATGAGAGGCTGGGAAAGTTGAGCTTGTTTAGCTTAGAAAAATGATGCCTCAGAGGGGATCTCATTTACATGTATAAATATATGTGTGGTCAGTACAAAGGACTGGCTCATGACTTATTCCATCCAAAGACCATACTAAGGACTAGGGGGCACTCATTATGGGTGGAAATAAGGCGATCCCGACACCTAAACAGGAAAGAGTTCTTTACAGTCAGAGCAGATGGACTGTGGAATGCCCTACCACAAGACATAGTAATAGCAGACACTATAACAGCTTTTAACAAAGGGCTGGATGATTTCCTCGATACACATAACATTGTGGAATATAGTTAAATTAGTGACAAAATGTAATTGGTGGAAAAAGATTGAACTTGATGGACCTAGGTCTTTTTTCAACCTATGTAACTATATTACACTGGGTCATGATTGGTATAACAAATGTAATGAGTGATCTAAACGTGCTTCTCACCGCTCTGATATTATAGTTTTGATCATCCCCTGTCTGGATTCTCCGCTTTTATGACATGCTCTCATCTATGGCTGCTAGTATCCGCATGTCTGCATCCTCTGGTCTCTAGTCCCCTTGTGTGCTTCTCTCCACTGTTTCTACAGCACACTTTCTTGCGTTTATCATTTTCCTTTGTAGATGTCTGTAAATACATTTAAACTTGACATAATTTCTCAAAAGCTCATAGGCTTTCTATATAATTGTGCGATCCTATTATATGTCTTATCATTTCTGCAAAAAAAAAAAGGCTGAGTTAGGATTTAGGGCTAGTGCTTTCTTTTCCTTTGCAGAATAAATTTGCTGTGTGAAGACAAACATGTTTGCTGTTTGTCACATACAGCAAATATTGGATTAACATAACACCTTTGAAGAGCATGAAAACACATTTCCTGTGACTTATAGCTTTAAATAAATGGTTTGCATTTGATGATTTGAGAAAACCTGTCTGCGTAGGCTGCAGATAATCGAATGAAAGGACGAAGGCCAGTTGTAATAATGCTGCCAAACATGAGCTTCAAGTGTGCATGTACAAAAGGCAACAGTGCAGAATATATAAACAAGCAGATTTGTATTATCTATCAATTCATTATCATACAAATGTCATTTTTTTCTGTAAAGTAGCATAGAACAAACATAAACAAAACAGTGGTCATATGAGTCTAAATAATGGTTAATTGTAGCTCATTAATGGCATTTAATTGCTTCTTTTTACATGTAAAAAATCTTTTCACCATAATTGCCTATATATTAAATTAATACAGATTAAGAGACTTAAATTTTATCTATTTTTCTACAAAATCATCACTTGCTAGTAAAAGTATTGCTACAATATCTTTTTATGCTACAACATTGACGACACTTACTTGCCTGGAGCTAGCAACATCTGACGAGAAAGCTTTGGCAAGGCAGTGCTGTCAATATTCAGTGAGTGAGAGGCTAGAGGAGCGTGCAAAAGCAGGAAATTGAACTGTGTGCTAAGCATATTTAACTAAACTTCAGTTTTCTACAGAACAAAGGCAGTTACGAGTACACTAGGAGTCGGATTTTTATAGGTACTATACCCCCCACAAGGTTATTTATTTAGTTTTTGCTGTCAGTTTTGGCTGACAGACTCCCTAAAATCAGTGGAGAAAGAACAAGAAAAAGTAGTTAGCAACAAGGAAAGGAAATGACACAGGAACACAGATTGTGTAGCCGCTTCTTGCATTCTAGCAAGACAAGAAATTTAACTCAATCCTGTGATGGATTCACAGCTGCAATGCTCAACTCTTCTCTATGATACCCTCAAGACATTTTGTCTGTGTGGTATAAGGGAATAGCCACATTTTTCTACCTACTTACTTGCCTACTATTAAATACCAAAGACATAGTAAGTAAAAAAAGTGGGTGGTTTCCCGTATGCCATGCACCGAGAACCAACCAAGCACATGCTGCATAGGACAATGAAAAGGAGGAGTACACAGCAGCAAATTGTTTTGAAAAATATTCAATTGATTTATTATATATAATAGACAAATTCTGGAACAGACAAAGAGGTGATGCAGAATGTAATAATGCACCAAGGTAGGGTAAATGAATTGCAAACTGAGAACATGCCAGAAGTCCAACGGGTAGATACACGAAGATGAAATTGTAGGATGCCCTGTGGCCAAAAGTGTATGTGTACAATAATCATAAATATCAAAAGAATATACAGTACAGACAAAAAGTTTGGACACACCTTCTCATTTAAAGATTTTTCTGTATTTTCATCACTATGAAAATTGTACATTCACACTGAAGTTATCAGAAGTATGAATTAACACATGTGGAATTAAATACTTAACAAAAAAAGTGTGAAACAACTGAAAATATGTCTTATATTCTAGACTCTTCAAAGTAGCTACCTTTTGCTTTGATGACTGCTTTGCACACTCTTGGCATTCTCTTGATGAGCTTCAAGAGGTAGTCACCGGAAATAAATTTCACTTCACAGGTGAGCCCTGTCAGGTTTAATAAGTGGGATTTCTTGCCTTATAAATGGGGTAGGGACCATCAGTTGTGTTGTGCAGAAATCTGGTGGATACACAGCTGATAGTCCTATTGAATAGACTGTTAGAATTTGTATTATGGCAAGAAAAAAGCAGCAAAGTAATGAAAAACAAGTGGCCATCATTACTTTAAGAAATGAAGGTCAGTCAGTCCAAAAAATAAGGAAAACTTTGAAAGTGTCCCCAAGTGCAGTTGCAAAAACCATCAAGCGCTACAAAGAAACTGGCTCACATGAGAACTGCCCCAGGAAAGGAAGATCAAGAGTCACCTCTACTTCTGAGGATAAGTTTATCCGAGTCACCAGCCTCAGAAATTGCAGGTTAACAGCAGCTCAGATTAGAGACCAGGTCAATCCCACACAGAGTTCTAGCAGCAGACATATCTCTTCATCAACTGTTAAGAGGAGACTTTGTGCAGCAGGCCTTCATGGTAAAATAGCTGCTAGGAAACCACTGCTAAGGACAGGCAACATGCAGAATAGACTTGTTTGGCTAAAGAACACAAGGAATGGACATTAGACAAGTGGAAATCTGTGCTTTGGTCTGATGAGCCCAAATTTGAGATCTTTGGTTCCAACCACCGTGTCTTTGTGCGACGCAGAAAAGGTGAACGGATGGACTCTACTTGCCTGGTTCCCACCGTGAAGCATGGAGGAGGAGGGGTGATGGTGTGGGGGTGATTTGCTGGTGACACTGTTGGGAATTTATTCAAAATTGAAGGCATACTGAACAAGCATGGGTACCACAGCATCTTGCAGCGGCATGCTATTCCATCCGGTTTGTGTTTAGTTGGACCATCATTTATTTTTCAACAGGACAATGACCCCAAACACACCTCCAGGCTGTGTAAGGGCTATTTGACCAAGAAGGAGAGGGATGGGGTGTTACGCCAGTTGACCTGGCCTCTACAGTCACCAGACCTGAACCCAATCGAGATGGTTTGGGGTGAGCTGGACCGCAGAGTGAAGGCAAAAGGGCCAACAAGTGCTAAGCATCTCTGGGAACTCCTTCAAGATTGTTGGAAGACCATTTCCGGTGACTACCTCTTGAAGCTCATCAAGAATGCCAAGAGTGTGCAATGCAGTCATCAAAGCAAAAGTTGGCTACTTTGAAGAACCTAGAAAATAAGACATATTTTCAGTTGTTTCACACTGTTTTGTTAAGTATATAATTCCACATGTGTTAATTCATAGTTTTTATGCCTTCAGTGTGAATATACATTTTTCGTAGTCATGAAAATACAGAAAAATCTTTAAATGAGAAGGTGTGTCCAAACTTTTGGTCTGTACTGTACATAAATAACACAGTCACATATGAACCCAGAGACTAGGGGCATGCACCCAGAATGCTTACAAAATCAAAAGCTCATCCATTTGCAGAGAGTCTTTGCTGTCAATATTGTTATAGGGGTGAGTCTAAGAAGTCACCAAAGGTATAAGTAACAGCGTCAGCACATGAATCCTAAATTGCATGTAGGTCCATGTATTAATATATTGATTATACCATGAGGGGACTGAAACCTACCTAATGTGCAGAGCAAGAGTCAAGGGGGAGAGGTGGAGGATGGAGCCCGACGTTCTTTTCGCGGCATTGCCGGCCTCTTTCTCAAGGGCAGAGAGAGTGCTGAGGAAAGGCCCCTACTGCCATATATATGTCCATATCATAAAGGACCCTGGTCACGTGATTGGCGTGACACGTGCCCATAAGTAGCCAGCTAACCCGGGAGCGCGTCATCCGACTCACATGATGCGGAAGGTAGGTGATATCAAAGTGGCGCTTGCGTACAACATGGAAAACGCACCGCTGATACAATCCAGCCGTCAAGCAACCAGTTCTGATGCGCAAGGACACAGTCTCCACGCACGCGCAAAGCAGCATGTAGATAGCTGGACACACGCGCGGCACGGACCCCCCTTTGCGCGCAAGCGCACCTCGTCACAGAGCCATGGTAAGTGAATATATATAAACCAAGGACAGACCAAGGGAAACGGGATGAAATAGATATCACGTGAGTAGTATATTAAATCAAAGGGACGTAATTATTAGAGATGAGCGTTGTTCTACTCGAACTGTTCGCCAATCTCAAATTCGAGCTGTTTTGGGCGGTGTTCGAGCCGTTCGGCGAACACGAACAATTTGAGAAAAATTCGGCTGTTCGAGGTTATGTTCGATAACTGTTCGTGCACCAAAATCATAACTGGATTTTTTCTCAGTAATGATGAAAATTAATGTTAATACGCAGTTTGAGTGTACAGCGGGGTGGGGGGAGGGGCAGGGGATGGATCTCTGCAGGAGCAATGAAGATCTCCATTTTTTTTTCTCTTTCCTGCATTTGCAGTGGGGAGGTGCAATCTGTCAGCCTATCAGCAGCGCACACACGGAGCGAAGTGCTTTTTTTCACACAAGCAAGGGCATGTGTCATTGGCAGTGTATGTCACATGTCCTTGCCCTATAAGACCAAGCCATTTTCCCCGTCGCCACCATTTTCTCACTGCTGCAGCTGCGTGTTAGACGGCACCGCTGTTGCTGTGTGCGCTATACCTTGTTAATTTCAAGCCAATTTTCGCACAAATATACAGATAGCTTGGGATTAGGGAATAGTTGTGATTGCAGTCCTTTTAAGGACTAGGTTACAGCATTTCCTACGACTTTTATCAGGGAGGTCTGTGCTCTTAAATAGATAGGTTGTGGGAGTAAAGACTAATTGTAATTGGAGTCCTTTTCAGGACTAGGTTACATCAGTTCCTATCAGTTTTTGCCAGGCAGGTCTGTGCCAGTGCTGTGCAAGTTTTTTTCACAGCATTTGGCTGAATCTAGCAAAGCTAATCCTTTTTGGCCTATTGCAGAGTGTGTTAGTCAGTGGAGTAGCCTATCTGTGTTGCAAGATATACCACCTGTGTATAGAATACCAATTTTTTTACTGCACCTAGTGAAGTAAAATCTTTTGGGCATAGCATCATTCTATTAGTCCATCTATACTGACCTCCATCAGGTTGCAAATTAAAACTAATTTTTATCTGCATCTACAATACCTCTGAAAAAATATTTGGGCTTCTACCTGTGTGTGGGACTTGTTGTATTAGTCCATCTATACTGACCTCCATCAGGTTGCAAACTGAATATATTTTTTTCATGCATCTACCTCTGAAAAAATATTGGGCTTCTAGCTGTGTGTGGGTCTTGTTCTATTAATCCATCTATACTGACCTCCATCAGGTTGCAAACTGAATATAATTTTTTTCTGCATCTAGCTCTGAAAAAATATTTGGCCTTCTAGTAGTGTGTCGGACTTTCTCTATTAGTCCATCTATACTGACCTCCATCAGGTTGCAAACTGAATATATTTTTTTCTGCATCTACCTCTGAAAAAATATTTGGCCTTCTAGTAGTGTGTCGGACTTTCTCTATTAGTCCATCTATACTGACCTCCATCAGGTTGCAAATTAAAACTAATTTTTATCTGCATCTACAGTACCTCTGAAAAAATATTTGGGCTTCTAGCTGTGTGTGGGACTTGTTGTATTAGTCCATCTATACTGACCTCCATCAGGTTGCAAACTGAATATATTTTTTTCTGCATCTACCTCTGAAAAAATATTGGGCTTCTAGCTGTGTGTGGGTCTTGTTCTATTAATCCATCTATACTGACCTCCATCAGGTTGCAAACTGAATATAATTTTTTTCTGCATCTAGCTCTGAAACAATATTTGGCCTTCTAGTAGTGTGTCGGACTTTCTCTATTAGTCCATCTATACTGACCTCCATCAGGTTGCAAATTAAAACTAATTTTTATCTGCATCTACAGTACCTCTGAAAAAATATTTGGGCTTCTAGCTGTGTGTGGGACTTGTTGTATTAGTCCATCTATACTGACCTCCATCAGGTTGCAAACTGAATATATTTTTTTCTGCATCTACCTCTGAAAAAATATTGGGCTTCTAGCTTTGTGTGGGACTTGTTGTATTAGTCCATCTATACTGACCTCCATCAGGTTGCAAACTGAATATATTTTTTTCTGCATCTACCTCTGAAAAAATATTGGGCTTCTAGCTGTGTGTGGGTCTTGTTCTATTAATCCATCTATACTGACCTCCATCAGGTTGCAAATTAAAACTAATTTTTATCTGCATCTACAGTACCTCTGAAAAAATATTTGGGCTTCTAGCTGTGTGTGGGACTTGTTGTATTAGTCCATCTATACTGACCTCCATCAGGTTGCAAACTGAATATATTTTTTTCCTGCATCTACCTCTGAAAAAATATTGGGCTTCTAGCTGTGTGTGGGTCTTGTTCTATTAATCCATCTATACTGACCTCCATCAGGTTGCAAATTCAAAATAATTTTTTTCTGCATCTAACCCAGCCAATAGTTTTGGCCTAATACCGCAGTTTGGCCACTCAGCTCTGCTCGGTTACCATCCATTGTTTTTTTGTGCAAACAACTCCAGAGTTGTGAATTAGTTAACCATCAAAATGAGTGGAAAAAGGCCTGCTGCTGGTGGAAAGGGGAATAGGCGTGTTGGGAAGGGGAAAAAAGGTTGTGTCCGTGGGGTAGGTGTTAAAGCAACAGTAACATCTGCAGAAGAAAGACCATCTTCCAGCCAAACTAAAATGTCTACTTCTTTTAGCGGACAATGTGATAAGATCCCTTTCTTACGGCCACGCCAATCGCTACAAATTCCAGATGAGGCACAAAAACAGCAGGTGCTTCAACGGATATCAAGTGCTCCTTTAAGTGGGCTCTCCTCCACATCAACTTCAACATCACAAATACTCCAGTCCTCAAAGGTGTCACCCAAATCGCACTTGCTTCCTCACAGCTCCCAAATCTCCAGCTGCCCGTCTGATTATGAGGTAGAACAGATGGTTGAGTCTGCAGAGCTGTTTACTCATACTATAGCCTGGGAATCAGAGGTCGACTCCAGCGCTTCTGTGAATCCAGACGAGGAAATGATCTGCACTGATGCCCAGAATCTTTATGAGTCGGATCCAGGACCAGACGCAGAAGGTTCTGACCATAATGTAGACCCTCATTCCCAAACTGTAACTCCTGTTGGTGGAGACAATGAGGAAGACGATGATAAGACTCAAATACCTGATTGGAGCGACAACTTTAGTTTTTTGTCAGGGCAGGAACAGGTTGGCTCTGAGGACGACGGGTGTGATAACGCACAGGGTGATGATGATGAGGTCGGAGATCCCACTTACTGTCAACCCACAGTCAGCCAAGAGATGAGGTCAGCAGAGGAGGTGGAGGAAGATGCTAGTGACGACGAGGTCAGGTTGCGCCTTCCTGGACAGAGACGTAGTACTGGAAGCACGTCAACAACTGCATCCTCAAACACAACTCTGCCTCTCACCACAAGTCGTGGTGGCTCTTCAGGTCACATGGGTGCTAAGCCTTGCATAGCCTGGGCATTTTTTCAGATCGATAAAGATGACCCAACTCGTGTTATCTGTAACATTTGTCAGCAAAAGCTAAGTAGAGGCCAAAAAATACATAGTTTGAGTACTTCATGCATGAACCGGCACATGGACAAGAAGTATAAGTTGCAGTGGGAAGCTCAGTGTGCTACAATGCGGCCTAGCCGGCCGGGCCAAACACCGTCTGCCATATCTTGTGCATCCGCGGCCTCTTCATCCTCTGTGACTGGGGGGACAGCAGTCACACCTGTTTTGGGGCGCAGACCTGCCACCTCTTTACCCGCAACAGCCAGCGTGATTGGCAGGTCATCATTTTCTTTGGAGGTGGTAACACCAGCTGGTGTTGAGCGCTGTCCGACATCGATAGCACCACCTTTGGATCAAGGCAACCTAACATGTCCGCCTGCATCTTCCTCACAGACCGGCAGTTTGCCGGGGACACCCTTATCAACCCCGTCTAAGCACAATAGCCAGCCCTCGGTCCCTCAGATGTGGACAAGTAAAAGACCATTTCCTCCTAGCCATGAGAAAGCTAAGAGGTTGAATTTCACCATCTGCAAGCTCTTGGCTACAGAAATGCTGCCTTTCCGCCTGGTGGACACAGAGGATTTTCGAGACCTTATGTCCGTCGCAGTGCCCCAGTACCAGATGCCCAGTCGGCACTACTTCTCAAAGAAAGGTGTGCCTGCGCTCCACCAGCATGTCGCACATAACATCACCGCTTCTTTGAGAAACTCTGTGTGTGACAGGGTGCATTTCACCACAGACACTTGGACGAGTAGGCATGGACAGGGGCGTTACATGTCGCTGACTGGGCACTGGGTAACTATGGTGACAGCAGGACAAGGGGCTGCTGTCCAAGTCTTGCCGTCCCCACGAGTTGTGCGTCAATCCTCTTTATGTCAAAGTTCCTCCACTGCTTCTGCCTCCTCAACCTCCTCTCGGTCTTCCACCTGCACCCAAAGCCTGTCTGGTCATGCCACAAGCTTTCTAACTGTGCAGAAGGGATCCTGCACACCTCCTTACTATGCTGGCAGTAGGGCTCAACGTCATCAGGCGGTTTTTACATTGAAATGTCTGGGAAATGTGAGTCACACAGCTGAGGAGTTGTGGTCAGCTCTGGAGAACCAATTTCATGAATGGTTGTCTCCACTGGACCTGAAACCAGGGAAGGCCGTGTGCGACAATGCTGCAAACCTGGGTGCGGCCCTTCGCCGGGGCAATGTCACACACGTGCCTTGAATGGCTCATGTGTTGAACCTGGTTGTCCAGCAATTTTGAGCTCACTATCCCAGACTAGATGGCCTTCTGCAGAGGGCACGGTCGCTGTGTGCTCACTTCCGCCGTTCGCATCCCGCAGCTCAGCGACTTACATCTCTACAGAAGTCGTTGGGCCTGCCACTTCACCGGCTAAAATGCGTTGTGCCTACCCGGTGGAATTCAACTCTGCACAAGTTGCAGCAACTGTGGCAGCACCGACAAGCCCTGGTGCAATACGTTCTGACGTATAGCCTGGGCCAACGAGATTCAGAGGTGGGGCAAATCACGCTGGAGGAGTGGTCTCAGATCAGGGACCTATGCACCCTTCTGCACAGTTTTGAAATGGCGACGAAGATGTTTAGTGCTGACGATGCCATTATCAGCATGACTATTCCGGTGATTTACATGCTGGAGCACATGTTAAACAGAATTCGGAGTCAGGTGGTGGCACAAGAGGAGTTGGAGGAAGTAGAGGAGGAGGAGTTGTATGCGGAAGGGCTAACATCTGCAAGGTCCAGACGGTCGGCAGCACCAAGGCGGCAGGCATGTGAGGGTGGGGGAGATGGTTTTACCAGGGTGCATGGTAGCAGCCAAACTAGTGAGGAAGGTGCAGGAGCCCAGGAAGAAGTGGAGGACGAACTGATGGAAGACTCATCACATGAGGGAGACCTTGATCACATTTCTGTTGTGCGAGGTTGGGGGGAGAGGACAGAGGAAGGAAGCATGATTGTTACCTCGCCACCAACACAACAGGGACTTGGTGCTCCTGGATGCGCAACACACATGAGTGCCTTCTTGCTGCACTACCTGCAACATGACCCTCGAATTGTGAGAATTAGAAATAATCCTGACTACTGGGTTGCCACACTGTTAGATCCCCGGTACAAAAGTAAATTTGCAGAAATTATTCCTGCCATAGAAAGGGATGCACGCATGCAGGAGTATCAGCAGACACTGTTGCAGAATCTTACATGTGCTTTTCCACAAAATACCAGTGGTGCACGTAGTGAATCTCACAGTTCCAACCTGCCAACCGTGGGACCGTCAAGTGTTCAGCACTCAAACCGTAACAGAACCACAGTATCTGCTGGTAACATCAATTTTGCGGAATCATTTCACCACTTTTTTAGCCCATCCTTTGCAAGGCCACAGGAGACAAGAAGTCTGACACATAGTCAACGCCTAGAGACGATGGTACAGGAGTATCTCCAAGTAAACATTGAAGCCACGACTGTGTCACTGGACCCTTGCTCTTTTTGGGCTTCCAATCTGGATAAATGGCCGGAGCTAGCCACTTACGCCTTGGAGATCTTGTCATGCCCCGCAGCCAGCGTTCTGTCTGAACGTGTGTTCAGCGCTGCTGGTGGTGTGCTGACAGATAAGCGCACGCGGCTCTCCACTGATAATGTAGACAGACTCACGTTCATAAAGATGAACAAATCATGGATCCGAAATGACTTTTCTACCCCTGTGTCATCCTGGGGAGAGTAAAAGCTTGATGATTGGTTAAAATCACCCTACCAACCGTTTTAAGCTTTCAAATTACTAATCATGTTTATCTGTATCTTGACTGGAAAATAATTTGGGCTTTGTAGCAGTGTGCAGCACTGATCCTATTAGGCCATCTATACTAAAGCTTCACCAGATTTAAAATTAAAAATAATTTTTAGCTGAATCTAGCCCGGAAAATAATTTTGGGGCTCCGAGATGCGCAAGGCACATAAGTGCCTTCTTGCTGCACTACCTGCAGCATGACCCTCATATTGTCAGAATTCGAAGTAATCATGACTACTGGGTTGCCACACTCTTAGATCCCCCAAACTTTTCGATCAACCTTTTCATTTTAATAAAGACCAAAAAAATGGTCATTTTTGAAATTATAAGCATTAGCAGGTTGTTAGAAACTGAAATCAAACAGTTTTCAACTCAAAACTTTATTCTAGGTGATGTTACATTTTCACATAGGACCCCTTGTTCGAAAGGAGCTTCTGAACTCTCTCGTCCATTGAATTTGTCAGGTTTTGGATGGTTTCTGCTTCAATTGTTTTGCATGAGGACAGAATACCCTCCCAGAGCTGTTGCTTAGATGTGAACTGCCTCCCGCCATCATAGACACTCCTTTTAATGATGCTCCAAAGGTTCTGAATGGGGTAGAGGTCAGGGGAGCATGGGGGTCACACCATAAGTTTGTCCCCTTTTATGCCCATATCAGCCAGAGATGCAGATGTTTTATGTGCAGCATGAGATGGTGCATTATCATGCAGAAAAATGATCTTGCTGTGAAATACACGGTTCTTCTTCTTGAACCATGGCAGGAAGTGCTGTTTGAGAAAATCCACATACATTATGGAGTTCATCTTTAGCGCCTTCAGGGATCCTAAAGGGGCCGACAATCTCTCTCCCCATGATTCCAGCCCAAAACATTACTCCACCTCCTCCTTGTTGGCGCTGTAGCCGTGTTTGCGTGGGGTGTCCATCAACCAGCCATCCTCCACTCCATCCATCTGGACCATCGAGCGCTGCACGGCACTCATCCGTGAACAAAACAGTTTTGAAATCAGTCTTCATGTAATGTTTGGCCCACTGGAGCCGTTTCTGCTTGTGTGAAGTGGATAGAGGAGGTCGACAGGATGGCGCATGCACAGCTGCAAACCTCTGAAGGACCCTGCATCTTGTTGTTCGGGGGACGTTGGAGGCACAAGCAGCTTCAAAAACTTGTCTGCTGCTATGACAAGGCTTTTTTGCCGCTGCTCTTTCAACCTGACGTAATTGCCTGTAGGAAAGAGTCCTCAATTTGCCCTTATCAGCACGCACACGTGTGTACTGTGAATCAGCTACATACTTCTTGATTGCCAAGACACTTCATCCTGATCATCGCACAATGTTGATTGTAGTCATGCCTTGACCTAAACACTCCACAATTTGTTGCTTCTCAGCAGCCGACACATCCTTTTTCTTTCCCATTTTGGCAGAAAATGTAGGCTGCTTAATAATGTGAGAGAGCCTTCTTAAGTAGTCTTGCCTTTCATTGGACACACCTGCCAAACTAATTAGCACAGGTGTCTGCAATTGCTTACAGTGATATAAAGAGCCCTGACACACATCACCATCAATGAGTTTAACTGACAAACAAACAAATTCTTCCCTTATCACTCCTAAACACTTTTTGCATAATAATTTGGAACGCAGTGTACATGTGCTTTTCCACAAAACACCAGTGGTTCACGTAGTGAATCTTACAGTTCTAACTTGCCAACCGTGGTCTGTATGGAGTTGTTCAATAAAGGGCCCAAAATTAAGATAACATAGATGGGAGAGGTCTCTATGAATAGGAATTCCTAAGTATTTGATACCCTGTGAGGGCCAGGCAAAGGGAAAGTTGGACTGGATGGAATCCTATATGGATTTGGGGAGGGAGACATCGAGGGCCTCAGACTTCGCTGCATTGATTTTAAAATTTTACCATGTAACAAAGTGATCTATTTCAGCCATAACAGCATGGATGGATATATGTGATTGAGTGATATATACTAGGACATCATCAGCAAATAGAGAGCACTTGTACTCGGTGCCTCCCACCTCAATCCACCTAATATTGGGGTTATGGCGAATTGATGAGAGCAGGTTCTCCGTCACTAGGATGTATAAGAGAGGGGACAGAGGACATCACTGCCTTGTCCCATTGGTGATTGTGAAAGGTGATGAAAATGTTCTGACGCACCCCCTGGGCCTTGGGACACCCGGAGCCGGATCCTTTTTGGTGGATGCTGGTGGTTGTAGTCTTCGTGGCGGCGACCCGGTTCCGTGGCTCAGGGCGGTCAAACCAGTGGCGGAACTATTTATGTGGTTTTGATGTTTAAATGTCCGACTACGCCACCCGTGGATTGCGGTCAGAGTGAACCGCCGCTACAGGGCAGACCGCTGAGGCTGGTGTTGTGGGTGCAGCAGAGCGTAGCATAACTCCCCACGGGAGGAGTATAGCCTCAGGACAGTGTATGCGGAGGATGGGGGTGATGGTGCAGGGCAGCAGCAGTAACGACACGGAGTCAGTGATGCAGTTCAGGGCCTTTACTCACAGTTCTTATTATCCAGACCACGTCTGCAGGTAACGGCTGCCCACGTCGTACTGTACTTACCAGGTGAGGGGCTCAGACAACTCCCAGATAACTTTGGAGCACTTCACAGGACCCCCTTTGTGTGTCCTTTGTCTGGCCTTTCTTACCAACACTTCTGTCCGGCTGCCTTGGGCCTCCTCTTGGTAAACTTGGCGCCAGTTTCCCTGACCCTATGTGGTGCCTTCCTAGCGGGTGTAGCGAGGGGCTGCGCCACATAAAATGTCAGAGCCTCCGGTTTCTAGCTGAGGGTCGTTTCCTGCCTCCACTAGTTCGGGGACCGGTCTCCCCCTTTGGCCTGACCCCTCCACGCAGGTGGATTCGGGCGTGCAGTGGCGACTCGCCCGTCCGCACCCCTGGGATCCCTTCATTCCTCGTTCCTGGAGCCTTCTCCGCTCCTCTTCCTTCCTTCTCCCTCTTCCAGGCCTGGGCCTCTGTTACTAGGCCCGCCTCCGGAGCAGAGCTCATGCAGAGCCCCTGCTCCCTGCCACTTCTGCTCAGACTTCTCTGCACTGAACTAAGATGGTGCCCACCTTTTATACTCCCTTCTCAATGCACCCAGGAACTGCTTCCTCCCTGCTCCTGCACTACAGGGTTCCCCTTCCTCAGTGTTCCCTCCCCCCACTCCAGCCAGGGACAGGGACTGTCGTGCCCATCTCAGGGGCATATTGGTCGCCCTGCCCCACGGCAATGTGGTGTAATGCATGCAGGTGTCGGGTCCTGATCCACACTCCATCCTTACCTGAGAGTGAGATATCACACCTCTGGGTGAGGTGCAATACGTCTGTAGCAACCGAGCCCTCAGGGTGCTACAGTTCCATTTATCTTCAGCCTAGGTGACGTATTGCGATACAGGGCCGTGATTTTGGCTATAAAAGGGTCCCCTAGACCCCTAACCCAAGCTTTTTAAGAGAATCATATATGGCGTGCCAGGAGACTCTATGGAATGCTTTCTCAGCATCCAACGAGAGTATCTAATTACAAATTTTTAACTGCATCTAGCCCAGGAAATACTTTGTGCCTAGTAGCAGTGTCTGCTAGTCAGCAGATTATCCCGGCTGTTAAGCAAGCTGCACCACCTGTAGTTTAGACACTTAATTTTTTCAAAGGAAATGCTTCGGGACCATGGGATACTTAGTGAAGAGCATCAGGAGGCACCCCAAGGCATAGGGGCTGGGACTGGCAGTAGGATGCCTTGCGGTGGACAGCCGAGCTCGATCCTTATAAAAGCTTTTTAACTGCAGCAGCTTTAGTGGACGCTACTGGAGCTGGAATTACCGCGGCTGCTGGCATGAGACTTGCCCTCCAATAGATCCTTGTAAATGGATTTAAAGTGTATTCATTCAAATTAGAGAGACAATTTAAATTAAAAAGCTTAGAGCTGCCTCCACCACAGGGGGGCTCGCTCGACCCACCAGCGGACAGGCACCAGTATTGGGAGAGGGGGGCTGGCCGTCAGGGTTCACCGCGGCTCTGGCACAAACCCGGCGACACGGAGGTGGCACGGGCAGGAGCGGACTGGCCGTGTCGGCTTCTCACTTTTTGGATTTTAGAAGGGCATGACATGCCTATATCTGTGTCTCCCCCTCCTTTTACTCCTCCACCTCTTTTATTTTCGCATGACTATATGTACTTGTCACTTTTCCATGTGTTAGTTATGTCTTCTGAGCAGTTTGTCAGCTTTTGGACACCTTTGAATGTGTTTTCTATGTGTTTCTATGTGTTTTTGTTTGCCTGCCATTGGTTTTAACGGTGTTCGAAGGTGTTCGACGAACAGTTCAACGAACAGTTCGGCGAACACACGGGTGTTCGACGAACCGAACCGAACTCGAACACTACGGGGGTGGCTCAACACTAGTAATTATTGAAGTATGAGTATGTAATATAAGAACATAAGGCAAGCTTCATGAATATCTGAAAGCTGAATGTCCCACGATATCCCCTGGTCCCATGCTGTAGTGGAGGTTCCCCCTGGTTCCAGAAAGTTCAGGTAATGCACAATGGCGCAGAGCAAAAAATGTCCATCAGCACTGAAATGACGGGGGTAAAAAGAAATGAGAAACAAACACACCCCCATAAAACACTACCCCCTAAAAGAATTTGCCACGACCACATTCGTCAAACTTCCAAAGAAAAAGAAGTAGAGGATTGAGACCATACAGGGTAAACTGCAATACTTTACAAAAAAGGGGAGAAGCTGAGAAACTCATTAAGACTCTTTGGCGCTACTGTATTGAGTTGCATGATCCACTGTGCTTCCTTCTGGGAAAGCACTTTTCTGACATTGCCACCCCGAATCCCTAAATGTATTGCATCGATACCTCGTATCATAAGGGAAAGGGGGTCGCAATTGTGCTTAGCTCTGAAGTGACGTGGAATTGTCTTAAGCTAGGATGGATCTTCTACTGTCCTGGCTGCCCCAATGTCCCTCACGTGTTCCCGAATGTGCACCCTCAGTTCCCTCAATGTCAAACCGACGTATATCAATGGGCAGTCGTACGTGGCTTAGTACACAACGTTAGAAGTGCTGCACGATATATGATGTCTAATATCATAGATTATTGTACCATTTGCAGAACTAAACGTGGTGCAATGAAGGACATTGGGGCAAGCCAGGCAATGCCCACACTTAAAACTACCAAGAGTAGGGCCCCTAAAGCTAAATAGGGTAGGTATCACTGGGGCGTAATGGCTATCAACCAGGATGTCACCGAGATTGCGACATCTCCTCAGTGTCATAGATGGAGAAACCCGAGGCCGTCCCTCAGGGAGGGCTCCGTCATCAGAATGTCCCAGTGTTTATTTAAAATTTGTCTCATGTTGAACCTGATTTTGTCCTTACCCTCTCTTGTTGATTTAGCAGGGTGGAGTAGGGTGATACAGGGTTTTTTTTCTTGCCCTCTCGTATCCCCGTATGATGCATCACAGACTATAACCACCTTGTGTAAATCTTTGTTTTAAGTCACATGCCTGGCGTTTGAAGCTGTGCTCCAAAGAGCTTATCTGCCTCATCCTTAGGAATTGGCCAACCGGGACGACCCTGATAGTGGTTGGACTGTGGGCAGACCCAGCGTGAATCAATTGTTGACAGAAGTGGGCTTCCTGTAGACATCAGTTTGAATACCCGAACCGGCATCAACGCTAAGGGAGATGTCCAGGAAGACCAATCTTTTAGTATCAAAAACATAGATCAATTTGATGTTATGTTGAATCACGCCGAGTGTGTCCATGAGCTCCCCGAGCGGATGGGCCGAGCCTCGCCACAAAAACAAAATATATTTAATGTGCATTGAGGTGAAGGGTACATTGCTGGAAAAGGAAAAAAAAGAAAAAAAAACTCTTTAAATCTCTTAGTTTGCGAGTGTGAACGAGCTGCGTGTGTCCGGAGCGTAAGTGCGAATGAAAGTAAGTGTGTGACTTGTTTTTCAGTGAAGAGGTATTTGGGAATCCTGCAGAAAATACCTGTGTGAATTGCGGTGAGTGCTGCATTGTGACCTGCTGAGTGCTTTTCTACCTGTTTAGATTTATTGGGCTTTTTAAAACCTATTTTCTCACTACAGTTTTAGTTTCTTAGTTTACTACCTGTGTATTTAAGGGTTAACTACATTGCACTAAAATCCTGAGGTGTAGATTTACTCACAAGGGGTTAATTAAGGGGAAGGGGTCATAATTAAGGGTTTATAAGGGGCAGCTGGTTGGACATCAAGTCCTTTGGAAGTGCATTGAGGTGAAGGGTACATTGCTGGAAAAGGAAAAAAAAAAAAAAAACTCTTTAAATCTCTTTGTTTGCGAGTGTGAACGAGCTGCGTGTGTCCGGAGCGTAAGTGCGAACGAAAGTAAGTGTGTGACTTGTTTTTCAGTGACTTTGGATTCAGGGAGTTTGGAAGGGAGGACTTAGGACTGAATTGCTGACTGTATTTCATCTTTCTTTACTTTACTTTTACTTAATTAATCCACCTGACCTACTTATCTGATTCCCCCGTCCATACTTGATACTTAATTGATCCCCCGTCCATACTTTACTGATCCCCCCCAATATCTAATTGATACACTTGCACATCCCTAATTGATCCCCGTCCATACACCTTTATATAAATAATTGTGTTTTGTACTTGTATATATATACTGACTGTATCCCCATATTTAGAATGACGTCCATTTTGGCCGGAGCCATGCAGTGTACATCTTGCGCAATGTATGCATTCCGTGAGCAACCGCTCGAGGATCCATACTGCTGCGAGAGATGTGAGCATATCGTGCACTTGGAAGCCCAAATTCTGGATCTAAGTGCTCAGATAGCGGTACTGAGGAGCATCGACAACATGGAACGGAGTTTGCTGCTCACCGAGCAGACACTCAATGGGTCAATACTGGGGGTGGAGCATAGAGGGGAAGTGCAGGCTGAACAGGCAGGGAGCTGGATAACAGTTAGGAGGGATAGAGGGAAGAAGTATAGGAAGGCTGGTTCAGAACCGGCATTATTGGAGCACGACAGATCCTCTGACCGCCGGGGGAGTGTATGCTCCAGTAATGAGGGGGAGGGGGGAAGTGTAGGGCAGGCAAGACAGGTTCTGGTAGTGGGTGACTCTATTATTAGGGGGACAGACATGGCAATCTGTCACAAAGACCGGGATCGCCGAACGGTGTGCTGCCTCCCTGGCGCTCGAGTCCGGCACATCGCGGATCGGGTTGACAGGTTACTGGGTGGGGCTGGCGAAGACCCAGCGGTCTTGGTCCACATCGGCACCAATGACAAAGTGAGTGGTAGATGGAGGGTCCTTAAAAATGATTTCAGGGACCTAGGTAGGAAGCTTAGGGCAAGGACCTCCAAGGTAGTTTTCTCAGAAATACTACCAATCCCGCGAGCCACACAGGAGCGCCAACGGGAAGTTAGGGAGGTGAATAAGTGGCTAAAGAGTTGGTGCAAGGCAGAAGGGTTTGGGTTCATGGAGAACTGGGCTGACTTCGCGGTCGGCTACAGGCTCTACCGTAGGGACGGGCTGCACCTCAATGGGGAGGGTGCAGCGGTGCTGGGGATGAAGATGGCTAATAGGTTGGAGGAGTTTTTATACTAGAGACGGGGGGGGAAACCAAGGAAATAGGTGGGATGTGAGGCAAGCAAGGGGGAAGGGGAGAAGTGAATATAATGAGGGTGGAGAGGGGGGTGGGGATAGTACAGTTAGATCGTTAGAGAAGAATAGGATGCTAAATAACCCCAAAGTTTTATCTTGCATGCTGACCAACGCAAGAAGCCTGACCAATAAGGCGGATGAGCTGCAGGCGCTTATATCGGAGGAGAGGTATGACATCGTAGGTATAACAGAGACTTGGCTAGACGATAGCTACGACTGGGCGGTAAATTTATTAGATTATAGTTTATTTAGAAGGGACCGGAAACAGGGGAAAGGCGGAGGAGTCTGCTTATATGTAAAGTCATGTCTAAAACCCAGACTAAGGGAAGATATAGGAGAGGGAGAAGAGGGGGTCGAGTCCATGTGGGTAGAGATAGAGGGAACTAAAAATAATAATAAAATATTACTGGGGGTCTGCTATAAGCCACCCAATATAACAGAGGAGAATGAGAATCTGCTATTAGGACAAATAGACAAAGTAGCAAAACATAATGAAGTGATTGTAATGGGGGATTTCAACTACCCGGAAATTGACTGGGAAACAGAAACCTGTAGATCTCAGAAAGGAAAAAGGTTCTTGACAAATATTAAGGATAATTATATCTCCCAACTAGTGCAGGAACCAACGAGAGGGAAGGCCGTGTTGGACTTAATATTGACTAATAGGCCTGATAGAATAACTGAGGTACAGATAGGGGGGCACCTAGGTAATAGCGACCATAATATTATCGACTTCAAAATGCCCTTCAGTAGGGTTATCAATAAGGGAACAACAAAAACATTAAACTTTAGGAGGGCGAAGTTTGATCAGCTGAAAGAAAGCCTTCAATTTATTGACTGGAACAAAATTCTTAATCAAAGGAATACGAATAGTAAATGGGAAACCTTCAAAAGAATTCTGAATACTCAGTGCGAGAGATATATACCGTATGGGAATAAAAGGGCCAGAAATAAGAGGAAACCAATATGGTTGAACAAGAACGTAAAAGGGGCGTTAAAGAGCAAAAAAGAGGCATTCAAGAGATTAAAACAGGAAAACAGTAAGGAGGCACTAATGTGTTACAAGGAAAAAACGAGAACCTGTAAAAAACAAATAAAAATAGCGAAGGAGGAAACAGAGAGACGTATTGCTATGGAAAGTAGATCAAATCCCAAACTGTTCTTTACGTATATAAATAGTAAAAGGATTAAATCGGATAATATTGGACCGATAAAAAGTGAGGAAGGCAAAATCATAGAGAAAGATGAGAATAAAGCTAATCTATTAAATAATTTATTTTCGACAACTTTCACAAAGGAAATCGAACTAACAGGAGAAATGAGAAGTGACAAACTTAATCCTCCACTAAGTATGACAAATCTAACCCAAGCTGGGGTACAGAAACGCCTCAGTAACATTAAAATAAACAAATCACCAGGACCTGATGGCATACACCCACGGGTACTAAGGGAACTAAGTAATGTGATAGACAGACCGTTATATCTTATATTTAAGGACTCTGTTGAGACTGGGTCTGTGCCACTTGATTGGCGACAGGCGAATGTAGTGCCAATATTCAAAAAGGGAGCGAAAAGTGACGCCGGAAACTATCGGCCGGTGAGTCTGACGTCCGTTGTGGGCAAAATTTTTGAAAGCTTCATTAAAGAGGCAATTACGGAGCATCTTGATGCTAATAATCTTTTAATCCCGAAAAAACATGGATTCATGAGGAATCGCTCCTGCCAAACAAACCTGATTGACTTCTACGAGGAGGTTAGCTCTCGAGTAGATCAGGGGGAACCAGTGGATGTCGTGTATCTCGACTTCTCAAAAGCGTTCGATAGCGTGCCACATAATAGGTTGGTATACAAAATGAGAATGATGGGGCTGGGAGAAAATGTCTGCAAGTGGGTAGCTAACTGGCTAAAGGATAGAAGGCAGAGGGTGGTTATAAATGGAATATACTCAGATTGGGTAAGCGTCACTAGTGGGGTACCACAGGGGTCTGTACTAGGCCCAATGTTATTTAATATCTTTATTAACGACATAGTCAACGGGATAAATAGTAAAATATCAATATTTGCAGATGACACAAAGTTATGTAAAACAATTAATACAAAAGAGGACAGTGCAGACCTACAGAGGGATTTGGATAAGCTGGGTAGGTGGAGCATTAAATGGCAAATGAGGTTTAACGAGGAGAAATGTAAGGTCATACATATGGGAAGGAAAAATGGAAGTCACCAGTACTCACTGAATGGGAAATCATTGGGGATTTCAGAGATGGAGAAGAACTTGGGCATCTTGATTGATAGCAAACTAAATTGCAGTGCCCAAAGTCAGGCCGCTGCTGTAAGGGCAAACAGGGTAATGGGATGTATCAGAAGAGGTATAGCTGCAAAGGATGAGAACATTGTTCTTCCACTGTACAAAGCACTGGTCAGACCACACTTGGAATACTGTGCTCAGTTATGGGCCCCAATATATAGAAAGGATATAAATGAGCTTGAAAATGTACAAAGGAGGGCAACAAAATTAATAAAGGGAATGGAGGGACTGCAATACCCAGAGAGGTTGGCAAAACTAGGACTAATCAGCCTGGAAAAGAGAAGGTTGAGGGGGGACATAATAAATGTGTACAAATATGTTAGGGGACAGTACAGAGATCTTGCCCGGGATTTGTTCAAAAGGAGGGATATTACGATAACAAGAGGGCACTCACTAAGACTGAAAGAGAAAAGGTTTCAGCACCAGCATAGGAAGGGGTTCTTTACGGTAAGAGCAGTGAGAATATGGAATTCACTGAGTGAGGAGACGGTAATGTCGGATTCACTACACCAGTTCAAGCGGGGACTGGATGCATTTCTAGATACCAGGCAGATTTCAGTATATACTTAAAAATAAAATAAAATAGTAGGTTGATACAGGGATTTATTCTGACTGCTGGTCTCAGAGTCGGGAGGGAATTTTTCCTCAGGTGAAGATTGGCCAAATCATTTGGGGTTTTTGCCCTCCTCTGGATCAACTTTAGCAATTTCAGAACTAACAGGTCGAACTTGATGGACACAAGTCTTTATTCGGCTTTACAAACTATGTTACTATGTTACTATCTAAGCCAGCACAGCACATGGTTGACTGCTGGTATGCCCCCCCCCGGCCATAAATTTTCCTCTCGCACTGCCCTAGGAAGAGTTTGTGCCGCGCTTTGATAGATAAAAATGGTCTTTAAAAACAAAAAAATTGAGGGTCAGAACACATTCCAGCAGCTCAAGGATAAGTTCACATAAAGGGCTGTCCAGATTGGAGGCCCCAAGGCGGGCTGACGGGGTCCTTGTGGATCTTAGGTAGTAGATAAAAGGTCGGGATTCTGGGAAAGCAGACCATAAGTCCCTCAAATACCTTTTTGGTTATAATTGCATCCTCAAAGGCCTGTGTGAGGATGCCCCAGAGTACTGCCGAGTAGGAGGCCAAAGGACTCAAAGTCATTTTGCTATATGTATGTGGGTCTCTGAAATGGCAAAATGCCTCACACTCATATTTCTGGCATGGCCAGATGACAACATTGCCACCCTTTACCGCCGCCTTAATAACTATGTCACGGAATGATTGAAGCTGATGTATTGCTTGACGATGACATTGTGTCAAGTTGTCAAATCTACGTGTGGTAGGTAGTTTTTGAAAATCTTCCATGACGAGCTTAGTAAAAATATCAACAGCTGAGGGACAAGGGAGGGAATCTCGTTGATTTGGGCATAATTGTTTGAGGGAACCCACCTATAGGACGACTGTCCTGTTCTTCCAAAATTTCTCCAAAGCACTGTAAGGCCTCCTCCTCAGCACCACCCATGGCACCCAAAGCAACAGGACCTCTGTGATGTAATTTCTTCAGGATGAGTTTGCAGGAGAAAAGCTGTAAATCTTTTACCGCTTTAAAGAGATTAAAGGCATTAGTGGGGGAAAAGGTCAAACCCCTCCCCAGAACCCTTCGACCTGTGCTTTGGTCAACAAATGAGAGGACAAATTGATTACCTGAGTCCCCATGGGTTGGCCCTCTGTTACTGTTGAACTGTCTAGTTTGCATCTTATTAGTACGACTGGCTGGTACTAAGCCTCATCCAGAGATTTTTTAGATTGAATTGATCTTGATCTAGATCTTGAATTTGATGTATTCCGGTATTTGGGATGGCAACGATCATATTATCCCCTCCATTTATACACTTGTTGATTCTGTTTCTCCGGACATCCCTCTGGAATTTCTTAGATTTATTGGTTTGTATATCAAGTGCCCATTTGTCTATTATATATAATAAATCAATTGAATATTTTTTCAAAACAATTTGCTGATGTGTACTCCTCCCTTTTTTCATTACATGCCTACTATGCCTTGATTGACATCTTGACCATAATTCAAAGCTCAATGAAATGACAAAGGGGCTAATGTTCCCTACAGTAACATATGAAAAGAGATGTCTTGATAAGAAAATTTTAACAATGAGGCACTACAGCCGTATTTTTTTGGGTATTTTGCATCTTTTTGTAAGCCAAAGTCAAGAGTGTAATCTATACAGAAAGACCTTACAAGAAACACTTCTAGCATTTTGAACCCAATTGCAAGTTGTAAATTGTGGGATACCAATATTGGTGCAAAATACTTAGTAAAATATTGGTAAGTGAGAATGTTCTAAGACTTGCTTCAAGAGTATTCATTAAACAATTCATTATTCCAACCTTAATCCATACATATCTATACTAGAGATGAGCAGATCGAATGGAGGAAGATGGACTTTGAGTCAAATTTTGTGAAATCTGCAGGTCCCTGGGAATTTGAACACACCATAATTGCGAAAAAATTGTCTGCTGCTATTTCACACACTGCTGAAGATTCAGTGAGGGAGTTAATAGCAACAGGTGATGTGTGGCCTTTCATATAATTCCCTTCAGCCATCAGAAGAAATGGTTTAGCTCAGCCAATTAAGGTATACTTTTGCAGCCAGCAAAAAAGAAGAGGACTGGCTAAGTAATGCCATTTTAGCCTTTTCCAGAGTAGAAAGAGAAGTCTGTGTGCTCATTTCACATAAAGATAGAAAAAGGCCTAATTTGATTTTGGTGTACTACTGCAGTGCAGAATCACATTGAAAATGGAAGTGGTAGTCAAAACCAGGTGTGGAACAATCAGAGAAAAGGTATAATAGAAACAAGTGCACCAATTCTGCAATTATCACCCACTCCTGGTTTTGGCTCCCACGCCTGAGAAAAAATGCTGACTGAATACTGACCAGATACTGATAGTGGGGCTGTGTCCTTAAAGCTAATTTTGCTACTAAACCAAAATCCTTAAACCAAAAGGCCTGTGTGTCACAGAAAGTGAGCTTCCTGCATTGTGAGATAGGCAAGCCATATTTTTTTTTCTTTAAGGCCCACAATAACTATTAATGATCCAGATACGTAGACATAACGGTCTACCTCACAAAATGTGTGTGTTGCAAAAATTATTTTTTTTTTTCACACTACCTTGTTCTAGTAGTTCAATATTAGACCCAAACACATGCCACCCAAATACTGCTGTTGGATACTGGTTACCATTCTTCTTCCCTTTGCCAGATAGGTGAAGGTCATTTGGACATTAATAAAGCTGTGTTTGTATTAAAGAGATCAAAACGGCTTCTCCAACTGGCTTCTACACTTCCTGTCTGCTGACTTTCCCACCATCATCATCGGTGACTTCAACATCGACATTGACACCTGCCAGTCTGCAGCCTTCAAAGTCTTTTCTCTTGTGTTATGCTTTGGTCTTATCCAGTGGTCCTCCGCAGCAACCCACACCGACGGACATACACTAGACCTTATCTTCACCCGCCTCTGCTCCCTATCTAACCTCACAACCTCACCTCTCCCCCATCTGAGCTCCATCTACTCATTTTCGCATTCCTGTCCTCCTCACCTGCCCCCCATGTCCAGCAACTAGCGCACCCCCATAGAAACCTCACACACCTAGACATCCACACGCTCTCCGACTCTTTTCTACCACTATTCTCCTTATCTTCACTCCATGACATAGACAATGCCACCATTTTCTACAATGCCACTCATTCATCAGCTATTGACTTGGTCACTTTTCTCATGCATGGCAAAGTGCCACAACATAATAGAAAACCATGGCACAATGACATCAGAAAAAATCTTCGGCAAGTGTCCAGGGTTACTGAGCGGCGCTGGCTGAAAATGCACTCACAGGCAGACCTCACTTTATTCAAACAAGCAAATTTCGTATTCAAGACAGCCCTCAATTTGCAAAACAAGATTACTTCACCACCCTTGTATCCTCTTAATCCCACAGCCTCCTTTGCCCCCTCTGACCCACCTCATCTCTTCAGAAGACTTTGCCGCACATTTCAAAAATAAGATCAATCAATCATGGCATATCTTTACTGCTCATCCACTACAACCCCTATGTATATTAGGCCACTGCTGCTTCCCTATAACCTTCCTCCCCACCAGCACTTAAGCAGAGCTCACTCATCTCTTCTCAGGAGTGCACCTCAGCACTTGTGCACTCATTCCCATCCCATCTCCTTGCCAATTTCACTACCATGCTTATTCCATTCTTATCCCAGCTCTTCAAACTATCGCTAACTTCTGGTATCTTACCCTCTGCTTTCAAATATGCCACAATCACACCAATACTGGAGAAACCATCCTTCAATCTGACCTCTGCGTCCATATATCGCACTATATCACTGCTCCTATTCTCCTCCAAACACCTTGAACAGCATGTCCATGCTGAACTTTCCTGGAATAGGTGGAATACCATACACTTTCCTGTGTATGGTACTCCACCAAAATATAAGCATGATAAAATCACTGTTGGAATAGACAGTCCACTAGTGGAATACGCTATGGACTATAGATGAAAGGGCAAATTGCTAAAATTACAACAATTACAAACCGGGATAAAAGGAGAGACCAAAAAAGTCCTCATGAACTGTATCATGTAAAAATAGAAACTTTACTTAATATGAAAAAATTCAAAAGTGTGTGTGACAATACAAGAACAAATGACAAGGAAACAATGTGCAAATGCAAACTGGACCTGTGGTCCACCCAGGAAGCAAATGATTAAGCAAAACTGCAGGTAAAAAGACAATTAAAGCCAACATTTTTAGATACCCATGATCCAAACCTCTGCATAGTTGTACCTGTTAGAGATAGTACATATATAAATAATATTAGCATAATGCACAGGGTCCATTTATACCTTTAGTAGGGGGATCTTGGGATAATGCAGCTTTCTGGGTGGGCGCACCTCCGGCCCAATGTGCGTTTCGGTGAACGTTCATCAGGGGGACTGAAACAGTGCCAGTGCCACCCCTATGACTGAAAGTGAAAGGCTGTCGGGGGGGTGTAAAGTTAACTTCCTCAGGGCACATCTGCAGGTTAATAGCATTTTTTTACATGACAAGCCTCCCTTTAAGAAAACAAAAACAGACTGTCAGTTTCAGAAAAAATTCATTTGAACTCAATGTGTGTCATTGCAGTCTGTGGCCCTGTCAGGGATTTTTCTGAATCCTGTTTTAGGGGGTTTAGAAAGAACTCCCAGATACATTGCAGAAACACAGTGTGAACTTGGCTTTATGCAGTATTGTATGGAATATTTCTGTCTACTATACTATTCCAAACTATCCCAATACACCGGCCAGAAACAGACATAGTCCAGAAGATACTTTTTTTTTTTTTTTTAAATCTGTTGCATGTCAATTCTTTTGGAATTTTTGCAGCGTTTCCGCAGTAAAAATGGTGAGTGTGAACATACTCTAAAGGGGTTTTCTAAGAAGGTAAATAAATTAGCATAGAAATGATAAATCCCCCGTGGCTCCAGCACCAATGCTCCTGAAGTTTATGGCAGTCTTGGCTGCAGTGATCTTGTGCCTGTACTTTCTGTTATAGCTGGAAAGTGAATAAAGATGAGCAGGGACACCGAAGCATTGGCATTGACACCAAAGGGGATTTAGCAGGGTAGTTTTGAGAAATATAGGACTTTTTTATCCCTTTTTATTCTGCTGTTTGTGAGGCATGATGTATAAAAAGCCAGCAATTATACTAATGTTTTCGACTGTTAGTGTTGTTAGCGGAATATTTCAGGATTGGGACACCACTTTGAATTTTGTTCTGGGCCCCAAGTTGTCTAAAACCAGTCCTGTTACTCAGTAACTTTCCCGTACAAATATATAATGCAACACTGGTTGTGTCAATAATTTTTTTTGTTTATTTTTGTTTATTGTAACTGAATGGAAAATGAGTTGTGAATTGTTTAATAGGGCAGCACAATGGCTCAGTGGATATCACTGCAGCTTTGCAGCCCTGGGTTCAAATCCCACCAAGGACAACATCTGCAAGAAGTTTGTATGTTCTCCCCATGTTTGTGTGGGTTTCCTCCAGGTTCTCCAGTCTCCTCCCACATTCCAAAGATATACTGATAGGGAATTTAGATTGTGAGCCCCAATGGGGGCAGTGCCCATAATGTCTGTAAAGCGCTGTGGCATTAATGGTGCCATATAAATGAGTAAAATAAATAAATAAATTGTCATCTACATTAAACCCAATTGTGTAAAAATAAGATTACCTTATAGGAAAAGAATACTTTATAGCATTGCAAATGATATAAATATAATAATATTATTAAGACCTACTCAGATGCCGATTTTGGTTAATTTTTGTAGGCAAAAATAAAAGTGGATCCGAAATGGAAAAACATGTCAAGAACTTTTCTTTAGCTCCAGAACTTTACAAAAATAGCGTGTTAATTTAGTCAACCTGGATCTATATGGTTTTTCTATGTTATGTTTGGTAGAGACCACTCAATACCTGATGATAATCTTTCTATTCAGAATTAATCAAAGTTATGGAGTTTTGTTTACTATTCTCATATTCTTGGAGCATACAAAGCAAAACTTTTATAACTTAGGGTACCATGTTATATTAACATTTTAGAGCGCATTGTCTGATTACAATTAATAACAAATTCTGAGATTCCCAACTAAGAAAATACGTATAGGAATGATGTCTTTCATACTTGAAAAGTGAAGTACATTTCTACTCAGAATTTACAAAAGTGTTGAATGGAACATGTTTTATGGTAAATTGCTGTTTTAAGTTCTTCTAAGTGTAATATATTTTGATTTTAACATATATCTGTAAACAGCAATCACAACTTGTGTGTATTTTAGCAGATGGTAATTCTTAAATGGCTGCTATTTTCTACTTTAAAGAAATTTATTCACAGACAGCATTAAAGCACTATTTTAAATTTTACAGAAGTAGAAACTACAGGTTCAGCTGTAAAAAAAAGACATAAATGCAGTGCATTGTGAAAGTATTTGGCCCCCTTGAACTTTTCTACCTTTTGCCACATTTCTGGCTTCAAACAAAAAGATGTAAAATTCAAATTTTTTTGAGAAGAATCAACAAGTGGGACACAATCATGAAGTGGAATGAAATTTATTGGATATTTTAAACTTTTTTAACAAATTAAAAACTGAAAATTGGGGCGTGCAAAATTATTCGGCCCCCTTTAGTTAATACTTTGTAGCGCCACATTTTGCTGCGATTACAGCTGCAAGTCACTTGGGGTATGTTTCTATTAGTGTTGAGCCACCCCCGTAGTGTTCGGGTTCGGTTCGGTTCGTCGAACACCGGGATGTTCGAGGAACTGTTCGTCGAACTGTTCGTCGAACTGTTCGTCGAACTCCTTGGAACACCGTCGAACACCGTTAAAACCAATGGCAGGCAAACAAAAACACATAGAAACACATAGAAACACCTTCAAAGGTGTCCAAAAGCTGACAAACTGCTCAGAAGACGCTTTCTTTAAAAAAGCCGGCCGGCAATTCAGCAGCGGCATACACCGGTACCCGACAATTTAGACAAGAAGGAATAGAGCCTCACACATAGATTAGATAGATAGAAACATGTCAGTCACATATATATGAAGTACAGTGACAGTGTTGCTTACTGTACATGTCATTTAGTGTAAAGGATTTATTAAAAAATATAATAGTGTTTTCATGCACTGTCTCTTTAAAAAAGCCGGCCGGCAATTCAGCATCTGTACCCGACAATTTATAACAGACAGAATAGAGCTTCACACATAGATTAGATAGATAGAAACATGTCAGTCACATATATATGAAGTACAGTGACAATGTTGCTTACTGTACTTGTCATTTAGTGTAAAGGATTTATTAAAAAAAATAATAGTGTTTTCATGCACCGTCTCTTTAAAAAAGCCGGCCGGCAATTCAGCATCTGTACCCGACAATTTATAACAGACAGAATAGAGCTTCAAACATAGATTAGATAGATAGAAACATGTCAGTCATATATATATGAAGTACAGTGATAGTGTTGGTTACTGTACTTGTCATTTAGTATTAAAATAAAGGATTTATTATTAAAAAAATTGGCGTGGGGTTCCCCTTAATTTTAGTCTCTAGCGGAGGTAAAGCAGACAGCTGGGGCAGATGTTTGAAGCCTGGGAAGGGGGTAATACCCACGGAGCTTCCCAGGCTACTAATATGAGCCCCCAGCTGAATACATAGCCTTTACTAGCTATTAAAATGGGGGACCCCCCCAAAAAAATGACGTGGGGTCCCCCCTAATTTAATAGCTAGCAAAGGCTAGGCAGACAGCTGGGGTCTGATATTAATAGCCCAGGAAGGGAGCCATGAATATTGGCCCCCTCCCAGGCTAGAAACACCAGCCGTCAGCCGCCCCAGAAATGGCGCATTCATAGGATGCGCCAATTCTGGCACTTAGCCTCGCTCTTCCACGCTGCCCTGTAGCGGTGGCAGGGGGTAATAGGGCTGGGCTTGATGTCAGCTTATAATGCCAGCTGACATCAAGCCCAGGTTAGTAATGGAGAGGCGTCTATAAGACACCCCCATTACTAACCCCATAGTCAAAGTTAAAAGAAAACACAAACACCCAGAATAAAGTCCTTTAATTGAAATAAAGACACAATCCTTTATTGTTCTAAATTAAACCATACTTACCATCACGCCCATTCCAGCTGAAGCCAACGATCTCCTGCAATAAAAGAAAAATAATAAACCAACCTCATCCTTACCTTTCCATGGTTCCCACGACAGCTTCAGCTCTGCTACATCGAGATGACAGGCTGGACCGCAGCAGAACGCTGCCATCCAGCCTGTCATGCCGCAGACATTGAGAAGAGCAGGCATGCTTGCGCTCCTCAGTGTCTCGCTGTGACGGCATCCAGATGAGCCGAGGTCATGTCCAATGAACTCGGCTCACCTCATGCACGTCACTGACAGCGTGGGAAAATTCTCACGCTGAAGTGCTGAGTGCAGGAGAATTCTCCCACGCTCTCAGTGACGTGCATGAGGTGAGCTCATGTCCAATGAACTCAGCTCACCTCATGCACCTCACTGACAGCGTGGGAAAATTCTCCTGCACTCAGCGCTTCAGCGTGAGAATTCTCCCACGCTGTAAGTGACGTGCATGAGGTGAGCCGAGTTCATTGGACATGACCTCGGCTCATCTGGATGCCGTCACAGCGAGACACTGAGGAGCGCAAGCATGCCTGCTCTTCTCAGTGTCTGCGGGATGACAGGCTGGATGGCGGCGTTCTGCTGCGGTCCAGCCTGTCATCTCGATGTAGCAGAGCTGAAGCTGTCGTGGGAACCATGGAAAGGTAAGGATGAGGTTGCTTTATTATTTTATTTTTATTACAGGAGATCGTTGGCTTCAGCTGGAATGGGTGTGACGGTAAGTATGGTTTAATTTAGAACAATAAAGAATTGTGTCTTTATTTCAATTAAAGGACTTTATTCTGGGTGTTTGTGTTTTTTTTAGCTTTGACTATGGGGTTAGTAATGGGGGTGTCTTATAGACACCTCTCCATTACTAACCTGGGCTTGATGTCAGCTGGCATTATAAGCTGACATCAACCCCAGCCCTATTACCCCTGCCACCGCACCAGGGCAGCGTGGAAGAGCGAGGCTAAGTGCCAGAATTGGCGTATCCTATGAATGCGCCATTTCTGGGGCGGCTGACGGCTGGCGTTTCTAGCCTGGGAGGGGGCCAATATTCATGGCTCCCTTCCTGGGCTATTAATATCAGCCCCCAGCTGTCTGCCTAGCCTTTGCTAGCTATTAAATTAGGGGGGACCCCACGTCATTTTTTTTGGGGGGGTCCCCCATTTTAATAGCTAGTAAAGGCTATGTATTCAGCTGGGGGCTGATATTAGTAGCCTGGGAAGCTCCGTGGGTATTACCCCCTTCCCAGGCTTCAAACATCTGCCCCAGCTGTCTGCTTAACCTCCACTAGAGCCTAAAATTAAGGGGAACACCACGCCAATTTTTTTAATAATAAATCCTTTATTTTAATACTAAATGACAAGTACAGTAACCAACACTATCACTGTACTTCATATATATGTGACTGACATGTTTCTATCTATCTAATCTATGTGTGAAGCTCTATTCTGTCTGTTATAAATTGTCGGGTACAGATGCTGAATTGCCGGCCGGCTTTCTTAAAGAGACGGTGCATGAAAACACTATTATTTTTTTTAATAAATCCTTTACACTAAATGACAAGTACAGTAAGCAACACTGTCACTGTACTTCATATATATGTGACTGACATGTTTCTATCTATCTAATCTATGTGTGATTCTCTATTCCTTCTATTCTAAATTGTTGGGTACAGATGCTGAATTGCCGGCCGGCTTTTTTAAAGAGACAGTGCATGAAAACACTATTATTTTTTTTGATAAATCCTTTACACTAAATGACAAGTACAGTAATCAACACTGTCACTGTACTTCATATATATGTGACTGACATGTTTCTATCTATCTAATCTATGTGTGATTCTCTATTCCTTCTATTCTAAATTGTCGGGTACCGCTGCTGAATTGCCGGCCGGCTTTTTTAAAGAGACGGTGCATGAAAACACTATTATTTTTTTTGATAAATCCTTTACGCTAAATGACAAGTACAGTAAGCAGCACTTTCACTGTACTTCGTATATATGTGGCTGACATGTTTATATCTATCTAATCTATGTGTGAAGCTCTATTCTTTCGGTTCTAAATTGTCGGGTACCGGTGTATGCCGCTGCTGAATTGCCGGCTTTTCGTGTTTCACTGTGAGCACAGTTCCCATCGATTTGGGCAATCACTGTAATGCCACAACCACCATGGCTGTGGCATTACAGTGAGTGGCAGACAATCCCTGCATGATTGGTGCTCTAAATAGCACCAGACATGCAGGACACGCTTTTGGTGCACGAACAGTTTTCGAACATAACCTCGAACAGCCGAATTTTTTGCAAATCGTTCGGGTTCGTCGAACAACTCGAACACCGCCCAAAACAGCTCGAATTTGAGATTGGCGAACAGTTCTAGTCGAACACCGCTCATCTCTAGTTTCTATCAGTTTTGCACATAGAGAGGCTGAAATTAACTTTAAAGGGAATCTGTCACCAGAAATAACTCTTTTAACCTGCAGATATGAGGTTAATCTACAGGTTAAGGCTCTGTTCACATATTTTCAGAATTTTTTTTTCTGCAGCAAAACCTGATCTCTTGCCAGGAGGTTTGCTCAGGATTTTTCTTGCTTTTTTTCTTGATTTTTGGTGCATTTTTGGTGCATTTTTCACTGTCCTTTTGTTTCCTTGTACATGTACATAAAGTTTAGTGGAAAAAAAAATCTCATTTTGGTCTTGGCACAAAAAATGCTTAAAAACGCTGAAAAACCTGACACCTGCGTTTTTGGTGTGTTTTTTCAACATTTTTTTCACCACTGATTATTTACAATCGGTAAAAAAACGCTGAAAAATGCTGAAAGAAGTGACATGCTCTATTTTGCAAAAAAACATGCAAAGCACAAAATACTAATCAAATAAAAACCAAGCTGTGTGCATGAGATTTCTGGAATCTCATAGACTTTGCTGGTACTGTAAAACGCAGCTGAAAATTGCATAAAAAAAAAGCATAAAAAAAATGCAGAAAAAGCGCAATGTTTGAACATAGCCTAATAGCGTTATGCTTTCTAAAGCCTGCACGCAGATAAAAGCAGCGGAGAGAAAGTTAACTTTATTTTCCTTGCCAGCATTCACTTTCAGTCATGGGGGCGAGAGCAGTGCCGGTTGTCACCACTCTGAGAATACAGAGCATCTGCTGTAACCACGCTCCTGGCCCTGACTGACGGCCGGCCTCAATGCAGAGGGAGTGTCAGTGGTTATAGCCACCGATCTGTATTCAATTTCTCATCGCCCATCGCCCCCACCCTGAAACCGAATGATGGCGGGGAGAATCAAGTTAATTTTCTCCCCACTGCATTCAGATGCCTGCAGACACCAGGCAGCATAATTACACTGTTAAGCTGCAGATTAATCGCATATCTGAAGGTTAACAGCGTTATTTCTGGTGACCAGTTCCCTTTAAACTCAAAGCATTTATATTTCTTTTTTATGACCAATTGTCCACTCACTTCATTGGATCTATAGGAGCATATCCATAGCACACATTCACAACCACTGCTCCCATGCAGAGAGATATGATCACTCATGTACATTATAAATACATTCACACAGGAGTCCAGGCCCCAGCATTCAGACCCCAGCAATCACATATTGATTATCTACCTGTTGATATATAACATTTTTTATGGGACAACCCAATTTAGCTGAGAGTAGAGGTTAAAGGTGAAATTAAACGTACGAGGAGTTTGCAGAGTAATTATAAAATATGCATTTTTTATAAGCAAGTTTTTAATACAATTTATTTTTAGAAATCGTTTGACACAAAATCAATAAAAATCATAGTCATCTATGTTAAAAACATATGTTGTTCAACTACCACAATGGGTTGATACAAACAAAAGGCTATGATGACTACATTTTTTTTGGCATACAAAATAGACATGTTTTCACACAAAAAAGTATACCGCTGGTCAAGTTAAAGAAAACTGCAATATACTGTATTTAAATTTATTACATATTTTATACTGGAAAACTTAGTAAGCTAGAAAGGAGACGCAGAAATGTGAAAAAAGGAGGCAATCAGCAAATAACCCCATAAATCATGACAATTTAGAATCCTAAAGATCTAAGTAACTGACAGGATATTGAGAATAATAGGAGATCCATATGTCAAAATTAAAATCAGACATATAATAATAATAATAATAATAATAATAATAATAATAATAATAATAATAACAACTATACAACTATAATATAGAAAATTTGGATTTTGAAAAATATATGTCATAGTACTAACTAGTGTTAATTCTCTTACAATAATTACCACAAATAAGTACATTTTAATGCCTATATTAAGTTTTTTGTCCAGATGAGCAAGCTAGTGGCTTTTCACTAGTCACTATTCCATATTTTAGCTGCCATTATCTTGAACAGGAAAAATATGAATCCAAAGAAGGAAATTTGTCGACTAGAAAATCAATGAATTTTCATGTTTTGATCTTCTTGATTCTTAAGTTAAATTCTAAATGTGTTTTCCCTTTGATCACTTTTTGATTAGGCTCTTACTTTTCTTAATTTGCATTATTCTTTTATGTTTTAAACTGTGCCACTATGTACCTGCATTTTTATGCTTTATTCTTCCTTTGAGCCTAATTATATTTTGAAATGTGAGCATATTCATCTCTTTTATTTTCTAGGAGTTATTAGGACAGCACTCCCAAACATGGACAGAGAAGCTCGAGAACATTATTCTGTTGTTATTCAAGCAAAGGATATGGCGGGTCAAGTTGGAGGACTTTCTGGATCAACTACTATCAACGTTACACTTATTGATGTCAATGATAATCCACCAAGATTTCCTCAAAGTATGAAGGTCCTTTTTCTTTATTTTCTTCAAATTTATATGTCTGACATAGTTCCATTGCAGAAGTTTATTTGTTGATTAGGTCTATAAAATAATATATATTTTTCTAAGTTAACAGATTTTTTTTCCAAGGTTTCCAGTTTCTTATTATAAGTTAAAAAATATCTAGCTTTTCTGACATGTCTATTGTAGTGAATCCTTGTATGCCCTATGAAATTACAATTCTAGAGCATTACTCGTAACTTTGTGCTGTTCCCTTCCCATATTTTCTCCTATCAGAAGATAATAAATACATTGACAAATGAATGTCAAGTGCACATGTCCTTATACTGTCAGCACTGATTTAACTGTGTATGGACTTAGCCCCAAAAGATAACACATAATTTTTAATCTATTCATTCAAGATGAGAGAAACCTTTGAAATTTGACAGCTTCACCAAAGGTTTCCAAAAATGAATCATTGCTAATCAAATTATCAAACTTATATTATCAGTGAATCATTTTGCCTCTAATTTCAAACACTGCAAAACCTCCATTTACCCTTAACAAAAATGTATAACATTCTGAGGTCTCCTAAGACTACATCCAACCCATCTTACACCCTTTAACACATAAACATCCTATATAATGTCAAAGAGACCTCAACATATATGGCTATGGAGAAAACAGATAGTTCTGACACAATCTGGAATATTTCTTCATTGTTTATTTGGCTTGTTCTCTCTATTCCTTTATCTAAACTATTGCCTGGGATAACTTCTCACTATCCAGATTAACCTGAAAATTGTGCTGCATTCCCTACCTTTACTTGTATACAGGCTATGACAATCTCTCTCAATTGGCAGTGCTATGTGATGTGATTGATGCAAGATTTTATAAGGGAGATTGCCTAGCTCCAAGGTCATGTGTGTCTTCTTTAGCTGATGCAATCTTTTGCATTGTGTAAAATGGTGGAGGGCATGTTTGGTGATTTGCACTAAGCGGATAGAACATTATTCTTATTTGCTAGGTCCTGTGCTGTGAAATCCCAAAAGTTTGAAACAAATTTGATTTGCATTAATATGATTTGTTCACCTCTACTATTCCTATATTTCCAGTAGAAACAGAAAAGGGAACACCCGGAAATTTAATAAAAGATACTTACCCCAGAGCTGAGTCAAAGGCATGTCGCAAAGCCTGCCAAACTCTAATCTACATTCTGAAACAGCTGTCTATTATAGGTCTTGGCTTGGCTATTATACTTACACATAATGCAATGCTCTTTGAAGGTTTAGGTGTTGATGTCAGAGATGCTGTATTCAATAGGTGGCAATTGCAAAATAGTTTCTTACTGCCAAAAATAATACAGAATTTTAGTATTGCTTCAATCAAAGAGATGCATGTAGAGTGAAATTAACATTTCATGCATGCCACACAAGGGATGACTAATCCACCAATCTGTCAAACCCATTTTAAAACTGTATTAAAAGTGAATAAATAATGTTTAACCCAAAATTATACAACTCATTGTACATACAAGTCCTTATATGACTTTCAGAATGTAGTTATACCCAAAGTAAGTTACATACATAACAGGTTAATGCTACAGATGAGTGAATTGACCAGCTGCAAATCAAATCAAATTGGGTCAAATTTCCTAAAATTGAACAAATTTGGGATTCAATTTTCAAGGATCAGAATAAAAAATGCTGGCATCATTTTACACAATGCTAAAAACTGTACAGCCAGAAAGTGATCTTAGGACATCATATGTCATAGTCTAAAGAAGCCAAAGTCAGCTATCACTTTGTATTGTTTAGAATAGTCAAGGCAATCACAATGTTATCAAAGTGACTATAAAAGATGAGGACAGGAAAAGCAGTGGACATTTTAGGATTTTACAGCCTTGAGTTATGAGGTCAGAGTGCACAGCTCTTTACATATAAGGATCGAAGACATAAATAATATTGTACTGTAGAACTTCTGTGCTGTAGCACATTGAAAATTGCATTGGTAGTCTCGGTCTGGGAATAATCATTCAATAATTAAAGAAAAGTAATAGGGCCGTGATGTGACCGCAAAGTACAGTACAGACCAAAAGTTTGGACACACCTTCTCATTTAAAGATTTTTCTGTATTTTCATGACTATGAAACTTGTACATTCACACTGAAGGCATCAAAACTATGAATTAACACATGTGGAATTATATACTTAACAAAAAAGTGTGAAACAACTTAAAATATGTCTTATATTCTAGGTTCTTCAAAGTAGCCACCTTTTGCTTTGATGACTGCTTTGCACACTCTTGGCATTCTCTTGATGAGCTTCAAGAGGTAGTCACCGGAAATGGTTTTCACTTCACAGGTGTGCCCTGTCAGGTTTAATAAGTGGGATTTCTTGCCTTATACATGGGCTTGGGACCATCAGTTGTGTTGTGCAGAAGTCTGGTGGATACACAGCTGATAGTCATACTGAATAGACTGTTAGAATTTGTATTATGGCAAGAAAAAAATCAGCTAAGTAAAGAAAAGCGAGTGGCCATCATTACTTTAAGAAATGAAGGTCAGTCAGTCCGAAAAATTGGGAAAACTTTAAAATTGTCCCCAAGTGCAGTTGCAAAAACCATTAAGCGCTGCAAAGAAACTGGCTCACATGAGGACCGCCCCAGGAAAGGAAGACCAAGAGTCACCTCTGCTTCTGAGTATAAGTTTATCTGAGTCACCAGCCTCAGAAATCTCAGGTTAACAGCAGCTCAGATTTGAGACCAGGTCAATGCCACACAGAGTTCTAGCAGCAGACATATGTCTTCAACAACTGTTAAGAGGAGACTTTGTGCAGCAGGCCTTCATGGTAAAATAGCTGCTAGGAAACCACTGCTAAGGACAGGCAACAAGCAGAAGAGACTTGTTTTGGCTAAAGAACACAAGGAATTGACATTAGACCAGTGGAAATCTGAGCTTTTGTCTGATGAGTCCAAATTTGAGATCTTTGGTTCCAACCACTGTGTCTTTGTGCGACGCAGAAAAGGTGAACGGATGAACTCTACATGCCTGGTTCCCACCGTGAAGCATGGAGGAGGAGGTGTGATAGTGTGGGTGTGCTTTGCTGGTGACACTGTTGGGGATTTATTCAAAATTGAAGGCATACCGAACCAGCATGGCTACCACAGCATCTTGCAGCGGCATGCTATTCCATCCGGTTTGCATTTAGTTGGACCATCATTTATTTTTCAACAGGACAATGACCCCAAACACACCTCCAGGCTGTATAAGGGCTATTTGACCAAGAAGGAGAGTGATGGGGTGCTACGCCACATGACCTGGCCTCCACAGTCTCCAGACCTGAACCCAATAGAGATGGTTTGGGGTGAGCTGGACCGCAGAGTGAAGGCAAAGGGGCCAACAAGTGCTAAGCATCTCTGGGAACTCCTTCAAGATTGTTGGAAGACCATTTCCGTTGACTACCTCTTGAAGCTCATTAAGAGAATGCCAAGAGTGTGCAAAGCAGTCATCAAAGCAAAAGGTGGCTACTTTGAAAAACCTAGAATATAAGACATATTTTCAGTTGTTTCACACTTTTTTTGTTAAGTATATAATTTCACATGTGTTAATTCATAGTTTTGATGCCTTCAGTGTGAATGTACAATTTTCATAGTCAAGAAAACACAGAAAAATCTTTAAATGAGAAGGTGTGTCCAAACTTTTGGTCTGTACTGTATGTCTGTGATCTGACCTAGCTTTTATTGTCCTTTCACTTTTGTAAAGCCATCCCATCAGTGGTGATGTTTACTTGTTTTTTTTTTTTTTAATTACCTGTTTTATTGTCCAATTTGTCATCTTTACACTCCAGTAGAACCTTAATGCCCCCTATTAGGGGTAGCGATTCTAAAACTCTATATAAATCCTTTAATGAGCCTTGCCACATGACTTGGGCTAAAATGACTATCCTGAAACTTCATTTGCACATATGTGTTTCTGGGAGTTTAACCCGCATCATAGGTGGCACTAAAATTCTAGTTCTCTTCTTGTCTGAAGAAGATATTTGTATATTCAAATTCCCAGAGGAGCATTTCATGGCCTATAAGTGTGCTTATGCTGACTTGTCACTATTTCTTAAACCAGCTGTTAGAATTCTGTCACTTAGCCAAATTTTGCTTTGCACTGATGAGGGGAAAATACCCAGAAACATGTTTCTGCAAATCGAGGGTTTGATTTGTTTTTTTAATCTAAGTAGAGATGAGTTAATATATTTGAGTGGAATTTACTTCTAGTCAAACATTACATAAATCAGCATTACACTCATATTTATCCTGCAAAAATAACTCACCAGAATACAAGAGTGAATGGAGGATGAACAGCAACTTGCACATGTTCTTCTCTGCCCTGTGTCTACCGTAGACCCTGAACATCCATGTTACATGCAGCAGGATCTGGAGGAGGAGGAATAGAAGGAGCAGCAGCAGGTGATGTAAAGGGGATAATTGAGTTGGCATAAGCAGTGGACGATGCTGACATTCACAGAGAAAATGGCAAAAACAATGCTGTCAATGACAACTATCCTTCATAGAGGGGTGATTTAAGTGAACCAACAGAGTCACTGGAACTTCAGGTTACTAAAGCAAGCTGTATGCTGTAATGTTTTTGTGATGACTGGAGTATTGTTATCATCAAGCAAAGCAATTACTATTGGATAGACATGCAATTACACCTTTGCTACAAAAGAAAAATGGGGGCCTTTTTCTGACTTCCATGTCCAAAGGGAGTCTAAATTTGAATATTACCAGGATAAATGGCGTTACCTGCTCTATGAAACTTTCGCTTTGCGGGTGCCTGCCAACGACACAACTGGCTAGGAGACCACTGTGTATTCCCTTAAGACCAAATACTTCTTTGTCTGTGCAATTTCTAAGCCTATACCAAGTAACTGCTACACTGGCATCTACAGTATAGTTGACATGATGGACCAGATGTTTTATCTGTTATCTGCAATTGGGACAACATGATACACTTCAGCAATTAGAGATGAACTGGCTGAACAGCTCGGTTCAATCATAACTAAACTGTGTCCTATCTCAAGCAGATACCCTGAGGCCCGATCCAAAGGATTTCTGAGTTATCAGATTTGATCAGTGGCAAAAAAAAATGGCTCAGTTTGCTCTGTTTGTATTGTCATTTCTAACCTCCCGTGTACAGTCTGAGAGGAGTATCTATGTGGCCAATAGATTTGTCACACCCAAGTAGACATGGTTATTACTGGCCAGTGTGGAAAACTTTGCATTTGTCAAAATAAATCAGGCATGTATCTGTGCCAACTTTCATTATTCTATAGCTGGTGCCAATGATTAGATCAGCCATACCATCTGCCTGCCTAATTGTCTGTTATCTGCCTTCCATACAGTTCTACTGCAATCAGAGCCAATGGCACATGTTCATCCAGGCATCTACTCACTTTCCATCATGGTATTAGCTGCTTGGGATCCGGTTGCTGGCTTTACACAGTCAAACATCTCCTTCACTGCTTCATCCTTTTTTTCGATGGTGCATATTCTGTTGCTGTCACTGCTACTGCACAAACGCATCAGCTAGGCATTTTCTTGCAGCCCACTGTATTTTATAGTGATATACTGGGCTACATCTTCTGGGGCTGTCATTGGAGGTGACACAATGTCAGACATCTCCTTCCCTGCCTTGTCATATTTTTACACCATGTGGCTCCTGATGCTGCCAGTGCCGGCCATGCCAACTATGTTTTATAGTGCTGCTACTGCTGAGTCTGCAGCTGCTGGCTCTACACTGCCATCTCTTTGCCTGACCTTTCATAATTCTATACCATGCAGCTTTTTAAAGTGCCTCTGCTGCTGTACACCTACACTCATCTCCTGCACATGTCCAACATGTTGTATAGCTAAATTGTACTAGTGCTGGGAAGCACAAATGACACAGCTCAAAAATAGGGCTAATTTTTTCATGGATTGCTGAAAAGTCATTGCTTCTTCACTTTGAAAACATCTTGCTTGCTACTGCTCCTTAAAAGGCCTACTTTTTGGACAGCTTGATGAAAAACCTTAGTAATTGTTTAAATATATTGAGATAAGTAAACCTGTGGTGGATCCCAAAACTTGGATCATTTTTTCACTCATAGTTGAGAAGCCATTACTATCATTACTATTTCACTTTTAAAACAGCACACCTGTTTTGGCTCACTAAAAGGGTTAATTTTCAGACAGTTTCTGAAAAATCTATCACTTCTTGAAATAGCAAAGAAACAAGCTTTCCAAAACAGGGATATTTTTTCCCCACCCCATGTGAAAAGGTATTGTCTTCTTCTGTTTACATTGCCTGTGTATAAACACCAGAAAGGCAGAAATCTGCCCCCCAAATAAGGACAATTTGTGAACAATTTTTACAATTGTTCACAAATTGTCCTTTTTTTTGTTAAATAGGCTATTTGTTGACACTGGTAACCGTGAGTTTTCATTTAACCAGATATGTTGAGGTCACCTGGACATTACTAAGGCTATGTTTGCCTTAAAGAGCTCATTAGTGGTTCAATAAAGTCCTGTAAAACCTTGTGTTGTTAAATGTGTATTTTCTGGGCAATTGCAGGCTTTGCATTATTGAGATTTGCCAATTTGTAGGAGAATTCAGGAGATCTGGTTAATTTAAATTTTAACAGATCCACTCATTTGTAATTAATAAATAAATAACAGAAAATTTAACAGCTACAGGATTCAAGGAAAAATCTTCAACAGATTTATTCCCCATCACATGTGCACAATGTTTCAATTCAACTATAAGGCATTCTCATTTTGAATTTTTAGAGGGGTAGTACAATATTTTATATTTATAGTTATTGAATTGCCAAAAGAAGAAACTTTAGTTTTTTTTACAAATATGGAATATAGAAACTTTGTTATAGATGTCACTTTCTGTTTGAAATTACTGTATAACAGATTTTGAGATGTCATTTGTGCGTTTTCAACAACAGAAATACTGTATCCTCAGATGTGTTTTATCACAGTTTGGTGACACTACTCAGTTGATACATTTTGACACTTTTATTTTTGTCTCAGTCCTTTACAAAATGAGGTGGTGCAAAAAGTGGTGTAGAATCTGTGAAACCTAAACAGATATATTTAGTCTATTATTTTATTGCTCTAGGTTAAATGCAAAGTATAAATTGTTTCTTGAACTTTAAGCTACATGCATGCAATTACAATTAAGTATTATTTGCACTTATGGCCCTTAATAATTAGCAACATATGCCTATTAAAGGCCTAGGGATTGTTTTCCTAATTATAAACTAATTATATGCTCTAAACTTCTAAAGATATTTTGGCAGCAATATAGTCAAATGGATCTATAACTCTCGAAAGACTGCTTTGTTGCAGCTTCCTACTTCAGAAAAACATGCATTAAAATGAGGTACAAACTAAAGTGTCAATTAATGAAAATATTGAAGATATGTAGTGTTATCAATTCATTTGTGAGTGTCTACATAGTTTAAGTGATAATATAGTTGATTTCATTCAATTATCAGTAGATACTGTAGAGACTCACAGATGTAGCGCCTGCCAATTTGACAGCTGGTATGTTACATTTTAAGCATAGCACTGGAAAGACCAACCCTATATAAGTAGCATGGATGTTGCTATTTGAATTTCCATAGTGTGCCACAGTATTCAAGTTGGTGACTGCTTTGTCTTTATGCACATGACAATGTTAGAACTTAATACAAGTTCTGAGTTGTATGAAGTCACAATTTATCACCCCAAGTAATATAATCTTTTAGTCCAATTGTCCATTAGTCCAATTTCCCATTAGTTTAGACTTCTGAATGTGTATGATAACTTATATTAAAAAAAATGGCATTCTGTATCAAAAGTTATATTACTGAGTTTTTTCTAATGTCTCTAATAAGATACCTCCGTAATATATTGTCATAGTTTACTAACGATACATAGAGTTCTTATGTTTCTGTAGGATAGAGCTGCAGTTACTGATCCCTGCACATTTCTCTTTTATATTCATAAGCATCATACCTTAAAGGGAACCTGTCACTCAAGTAATACCGCCTATACTAGTGGCAGCGGGAAAAAGAACCAAGTTCCATGATTGCAGCCAGTCTATGAAATGCTCCATAATTTAAAGACCTGGCCAGGTACCATAGGGAGAGATGTTTCTAGTCTGGAACAACCCTAATTTGGCTTCTTCCCTTTAAAAAGAAATGAGTAGAGAAAATTGTACATCCTAATCCTTGAATAAAAACATCCAAATGTTATTCCATTTTGATTACAAAATCCACATATTGTAGTATTGTATATACTCCATAGAAAACAGACGTGTTTCTAGTGTGGAGCCACCCTTTGTCATAGTGAATTGACTATGACTAAGGGCAGCTACATGCCAGAAATGCATCTGGATTGCAGCCTATACTACTAGATTAGGTGGGCTGCTCAGTATTATTTTAGTGCACCCCACAGAGACAGGCACCCCATGTTTCCCCCAACTATACTGAATGACTGCTTGCACCCATGAAAAGATGAAAAAATGTGCAACAAAAATGGAAAAGATGTAGCAGATGCATGCAGTATTGGTTGATATTTTGGCTAAAATATGAAAGCTTAAAACCCATTTCAAGGGTTCTCATTGTCTTAAGAGTCCCTACTCTATAATTTACAGTAATTCACTGAAAAGAATTTAAAATTTAAGAACATCACAGAGAAAAGGCAGTCATATTTACAAACACCAAGTCACAATAGTTATGCACTATAAAATACTGCAGGCTCAAATGATAAAGGCTGAGTCAACATTGGTGCAAAATACTGATGAAGCAACCACCTACTATTCATGGAAGAGGGGTTGTGCTGAGGATCTGGCCACTTATGGCAATAAAATGCAAATAAATTATAGAAAAATCATACAGTGTGATTTGCTGTTTTTTCTTTTTAGATTCTGTCTCTCACAGTTGAAGTGTACCTACGATAAATATTACAGACCTCTCTATTCTTTGTAGGTGGGAAAGTTTGCAAAATCGGCAGTGTACCAAATACTTTCCCCACTGCATGTCCTCCCATTTTCTTATAAATTGTAAGCTTGCGAGCAGAGCCCTCCCTCCTCCTATAACTGTTGAATTATGTGTTAAATGTTATTGTCATTATTGTCTGTGCATGTCCCCACTTAATTGCAAAATGCTGCAGAACACGTTAATGCTATACATATCATTGCTGTTATTATTATTATTATTTCCTGTTTGATAAGATCCCCATCCACTTTAGTTGATTAGAACATCTGTCTCTATGTACACACATGGGCCATGCCAATCACCTGTATCGATTGTTGGAGAAGCAATGTGGGGAGAATGTTTTTTAAATTTGCATTCTCTGAAACAATTATTAATTTAAGTGAAAAACATAACTGGCTGAAATTGTGCAGCCAGGCTCTGATTCTTACTTTCTGTGGTTTGGGCAACATGAATTAAGCAACAGTTTCCTTCTAACTTCAAAATAACTTCAAAAGAAATAACCCATACAAACTTTCCTTCTGAAAGGAGCTTTTCAACTGTGTCAACAAATCAAATTACAGGGTCAGTATATAAAATCAGATGGTTAGCTAAATTAAAAAAAAGAATGTGTTGCCGAATGTGTGATTCCCCATTTGTGAGCAGCATAAATTAGGGATAGAGACCTTCATTTCAATGGTGTAATTCTAAGTTAGGCTTTTGCTCTATTTGGATAAAACATTTTTTTATCTGCCACAGCACCACTCTTCTCAATGATGAGCTCCTGCGGTGTTTTCCTTAATAATCATGAGCTCTGGCTGTCCCCTTACATCAGTGATTGGCATATTTTTGCCTTTGTACCATCTAGGCAGAAAGCAGGTAATCAGTGTTATAAGTGAAGCTAGGCAGAACGCACTAATGAGAAGACTAGCAGATGAAACAGAAATATTATCAAAATTAAAGCAACGAGCCCATTAAGTAACATAGCTCTGGAATCAGGGTAATTCAGATCTCTTTTCCTATTTTATACTTTACTCAGATTAATAATCATAAATCTGGGGACAGATTGCTTTAAAAAGAAAGGTAAGCAAGAACTCTTCTGTGTACAGTAAAGACCAAAAGTTTGGACACACCTTCTCATTTAAAGTTTTTCTGTATTTTCATGACTATGAAAATTGTACATTAACACTGAAGGCATCAAAACTATGAATTAACACATGTGGAATTATATACTTAACAAAAAAGTGTGAAACAACTGAAAATATGTCTTATATTCTAGGTTCTTCAAAGTAGCCACCTTTTGCTTTGATGACTCCTTTGCACACTCTTGGTATTCTCTTGATGAGCTTCAAGAGGTAGTCACCGGAAATGGTCTTCCAACAATCGTGAAGGAGTTCCCGGAGATGCTTAGCACTTTTTGGACCTTTTGCCTTCACTCTGCGGTCCAGCTCACCCCAAACCATCTCGATTGGGTTCAGGTCTGGTGACTGTGGAGGCCAGGTCATCTGGCGTAGCACCCCATCACTCTCCTTCTTGGTCAAATAGCCCTTACACAGTCTGGAGGTGTGTTTGGGGTCATTGTCCTGTTGAAAAATAAATGATGGTCCAACTAAATGCAAACCGGATGGAATAGCAAGCCACTGAAAGATGCTGTGGTAGCCATGCTGGTTCAGTATGCCTTCAATTTTGAATAAATCCCCAACAGTGTCACCAGCAAAGCACCCCCACACCATCACACCTCCTCCTCCATGCTTCACGGTGGGAACCAGGCAAGTAGAGTCCATCCGTACAGCTTTTCTGCGTCGCACAAAGACACGGTGGTTGGAACCAAAGATCTCAAATTTGGACTCATCAGACCAAAGCACAGATTTCCACTGGTCTAATGTCCATTCCTTGTGCTTTTTAGCCCAAACTTGTCTCTTCTGCTTGTTGCCTGTCCTTAGCAGCGGTTTCCTAGCAGCTATTTTACCATGAAGGCCTGCTGCACAAAGTCTCCTCTTAACAGTTGTTGAAGAGATGTGTCTGCTGCTAGAACTCTGTGTGGCATTGTCCTGGTCTCAAATCTGAGCTGCTGTTAACCTGCGATTTGTGAGGCTGGTGACTCGGATAAACTTATCCTCGGAAGCAGAGGTGACACTTGGTCTTCCTTTCCTGGGGCGGTCCTCATATGAGCCAGTTTCTTTGTAGCGTTTGATGGTTTTGGCAACTGCACTTGGGGACACTTTCAAAGTTTGTCCAATTTTTCGGACAGACTGACCTTCATTTCTTAAAGTAATGATGGCCACACATTTTTTTTACTTAGCTGCTTTTTTCTTGCCATAATACAAATTCTAACAGTCTATTCAGTAGGACTATCAGCTATGTATCCACCTGACTTCTGCACAACACAACTGATGGTCCCAACCCCATTTATAAGGCAAGAATCCCACTTATTAAACCTGATAGGGCACACCTGTGAAGTGAAAACCATTTCCGGTGACTACTTCTTGAAGCTCATCAAGAGAATGCAAAGAGTATACAAAACAGCCATCGAAGCAAAAGGTAGCTACTTTGAAGAACCTAGAATACAAGACATATTTTCAGTTGTTTCACACTTTTTTGTTAAGTATATAATTCCACATGTGTTAATTCAAGGTTTTGAAGCCTTCAGTTTGAATGTACAATTTTCATAGTCATGAAAATACATAAAAAATATTTAAATGAGAGGGTGTGTCCAAACATTTGGTCTGTACTGTATATGCAAACTCTGAATTGGAAATCTGTCAAAAGAGGCACATAGCTAGTGGGCCACTGCCATAAACTATAAAATGAGCCCCAGCTTTTTACAGTCGTCAGACTCATTTTTTAGCCAGCGTACCTTTAAGTCTTCTACATACTGATATAATGGTACTGTGTGTGCACGTGCATGCTCACACACAACGCCACCGGGGCCCAAATAGGGCTGTTATTGTATGACACTGGCCAGTACCAGTGTCAAGATGTTTTTCTGTAGATGGTGTTTGCACTCTACTCTCCTGTTACCAGTCAACAAATGAAATTGGCTGGATGCGCTGAAGCCCTTCATCGTGCCCCCATCTCAGGGATCTAGTTGAGTTCCAAGATGAAGTTAGCTGTTGTTAACCTGCGATTTCTGAGGCTGGTGACTCGCATAAACTTATCCTCAGGAGCAGAGGTGACTCTTGGTCTTCCTTTCCTGGGGCGGTCCTCCTGTGAGACAGTTTCTTTGTAGCGCTTGATGGTTTTTGCAACTGCACTTGGGGACACTTTCAAAGTTTTCCCAATTTTTCGCACTGACTGACCTTCATTTCTTAAAGTAATGATGGCCACTCATTTTTCTTTACTTATCTGCTTTTTTCTTGCCATAATACAAATTCTAACAGTCTATTCAGTAGGACTATCAGCTGTGTATCCACCAGACTTCTGCACAACACAACTGATGGTCCCAACCCCATTTATAAGACAAGAAATCCCAATTATTAAACCTGACAGGGCACACCTGTGAAGTGAAAACTATTTCCGGTGACTACCTCTTGAAGCTCATCAAGAGAATGCCAAAAGTATGCAAAGCAGTCATCAAAGCAAAAGGTGTCTCCTTTGTGATGTATATAGCAATTACAGTGTCTCCTCTGTAATGTATATACAGAGGTGGCAATGTCTCCTTTATGATGCATATACAGCAGAGTCCGTCTCCCATATCATTTTTATATAGCAGGCACAGTGTCTCATATATGATGTCCTTCATATGCAGCAGTCTTAGCGTCTCCTATTTGAGGTATATAGCAGTCTCAGTGTTTCCTATATGATGCATGTACAGCAGTTGCAATGTCTCCTATGTGATGTTTATATAAGAGTCTCAGTCTCCTATATAATGTATATATGCCATTCCCAGTGTCTCCTACGTGATAATTATTCAGCAGTCACAATGTCACCCATGCAATGTAAATGCAGAAGTTACAATGTTTCCTATATGATGTATGTACAGCATTCACAGTCTTCTATTTCTATATAATGTGTATAAACAAGTCCCAATGTCTCTTGCTGAATGTGATGTATACAGCAGTCGCAGTGTCTTCTATGTAATGTATATGCAGCAGTTGCAATGTCTCATATATGATGTATAGAAAGCAGTCATTGTGTTTCCTAGGCGATATACAGTACAGACAAAAAGTTTGGACACACCTTCTCATTTAAAGTTTTTCTGTGTTTTCATGAGTATGAAAATTGTACATTCACACTGAAGGCATCAAAACTATGAATTAACATGTGGAATTATATACTTAACAAAAAAGTGTGAAACAACTGAAAATATGTCTTATATTCTAGGTTCTTCAAAGTAGCCACCTTTCGCTTTAATGACTGCTTTGCACACTCTTGGCATTCTCTTGATGAGCTTCAAGAGGTAGTCACCGGAAATGGTTTTGACTTCACAGGTGTGCCCTGTCAGGTTTAATAAGTGGGATTTCTTGCCTTAAAAATGGGGTTGGGACCATCAGTTGTGTTGTGCAGAAGTCAGGTGGATACACAGCTGATAGTCCTACTGAATAGACTGTTAGAATTTGTATTATAGAAACTAAGTAAAGAAATATGAGTGGCCATCGTTACTTTCAGAAATGAAGGTCAGTCAGTCCGAAAAATTGGGCAAACTTTGAAAGTCTCCCCAAGTGCAGTTGCAAAAACCATCAAGCGCTACAAAGAAACTGGCTCACATGAGGACCGCCCCAGGAAAGGAAGACCAAGAGTCACCTCTGCTTCTGAGGATAACTTTATCTGAGTCACCAGCCTCACAAATTGCAGGTTAACAGCAGCTCAGATTAGAGACCAGGTCAATGCCACACAGAGTTCTAGCAGCAGACTCATCTCTACAACAATTGTTAAGAGGAGACTTTGTGCAGCAGGCCTTCATGGTAAAATAGCTGCTAGGAAACCACTGCTAAGGACAGGCAACAAGCAGAAGAGACAAGTTTGGGCTAAAGAACACAAGGAATGGACATTAGACCAGTGGAAATCTGCGCTTTGGTCTGATGAGTCCAAATCTGAGATTTTTGGTTTCAACCACCGTGTCTTTGTGCGACACAGAAAAGGTGAACGGATGGACTCTACATGCCTGGTTCCCACCTTGAAGCATGGAGGAGGAGGTGTGATGGTGTTGGGGTTCTTTGCTGGTGATAATGTTGGGGATTTATTCAAAATTGAAGGCATACTGAACCAGCATGGCTACCACAGCATCTTGCAGCAGCATGCTATTCCATCGGGTTTGCGTTTAGTTGGACCATCATTTATTTTTCAACAGGACAGTGACCCCAAACACACCTCCAGACTGTGTAAGGGCTATTTGACCAAGAAGGAGAGTTATAGGGTGCTACGCCAGATGACCTGGCCTCCACAGTCACCAGACCTGAACCCAATCGAGATGGTTTGGGGTGAGCTGGACGGAAGAGTAAAGGCAAAAGGCCAACAAGTGCTAAACATCTCTGCGAACTCCTTCAAGATTGTTGGAAGACCATTTCCGGTGATTACCTCTTGAAGCTCATCAAAAGAATGCCAAGAGTGTGCAAAGTTGTCATCAAAGCAAAAGGTGGCTACTTTGAAAAACCTAGAATGTAAGACATATTTTCAGTTGTTTCACACTTTTTTGTTAAGTATATAATTCCACATGTGTTAATTCGTAGTTTTGATTCCTTCAGTGTGAATGTACAATTTTCTTAGTGATGAAAATACAGAAAAATCTTTAAATGAGATGTGTCCAAACTTTTGGTCTGTACTGTACATATACAGCAGTCTCAGTATTTTCTTTTTAATGTATTTAGAGTAGTCACAGTCTCCTCAGTGATATATACACTGCTCAAAAAAATAAAGAGAACACTTAAACAACAGAATATAGCTCCAAGTAAATCAAACTTCTGTGAAATCAAACTGTTCAGTTAGGAAGCAACACTGATTGACAATCAATTTCACATGCTGTTGTGCAAATGGAATAGACAATAGATGGAAATTATTGGCAATTATCAAGACATCCTTAATAAAGAAGTGGTTCTGCAGGTGGGGACCACAGACCACATCTCAGTACCAATGCTTTCTGGCTGATGTTTTGGTCACTTTTGAATGTTGGTTGTGCTTTTACACTCGTGGTAGCATGAGACGGACTCTACAACCAAAAGAAGTTGCTCAGGTAGTGCAGCTCATCCAGGATGGCACATCAATGTGAGCTGTTATAAGAAGGTTTGCTGTGTCTGTCAGCGTAGTGTCCAAAGGCTGGAGGCGCTACCAGGAGACAGGCCAGTACACCAGGAGACATCGAGGGGGCCGTAGGAGGGCAACAACCCAGCAGTAGGACCGCTTCCTCTGACCTTTTGCATGGAGGAACAGGAGGAGCACTGCCAGAGCCCTGCGAAATGACCTCCAGGAGGCCACAAATGTGCATGTGTGTGCACAAACGGTTAGGAACCAACTCCATGAGGGTGGTATGAGGGCCCGATGTCCAGTGATGAGGGTTGTGCTCACAGCCCAACACTCTGCAGGACGCTTTGCATTTACCACAGAATACCAGGATTGGCAAAGTTGCCACTGGCGCCCTGTGCTCTTCACAGATGAAAGCAGGTTCACACTGATCACATGTGACAGACATGACAGAGTCTGGGGACGCCATGGAGAGCGATCTGCTGCCTGCAAGATCCTTCAGCATGACCGGTTTGGCAGTGGGTCAGTAATGGTGTCAGGTGGCATTTCATTGGAGGGCCGCACAGCCCTCCATATGCTCGCCAGAGGTATCCTGACTGCCATTAGGTACCAAGATGAGATACTCAGACCCCTTGTGAGACCATATGCTTGTGCGGTTGGCCCTGGGTTCCTCCTAATGCAGGACAATGCCAGACCTCATGTGGCTGGAGTGTGTCAGCAGTTCCTGCAAGATGAAGTCATTGAAGCTATGGACCTGCTCACCCGTTCCCCAGACCTGAATCCGATTGAGCACATCTGGGACATCATGTCTCGCTCCATCCACCAACGTCACATTGCACCACAGACTGTCCAGGAGTTGGCGGATGCTTTAGTCCAGGTCTGGAAGGAGATCCCACAGGAGACCATCCGCAACCTCATCAGGAGCATGCCCAGGCGTTGTAGGGAGGTCATACAGGCACGTGGAGCCCACACACAATACTGAGCCTCATTTTTACTTCTTTTAAGCACATTACATCAAAGTTGGATCTGCCTGTAGTGTGTTTTTCCACTTAAATTTTGGGGATGACTCCAAATCCAGGCCTCCATTGGTTAATAAATTTGATTTCCATTGATGATTTTTGTGTGATTTTGTTGTCACCACATTCAACTTTGTACAGAACAAATTATTCAATGAGAATATTTCATTCATTCAGATCTAGGATGTGTTATTTGAGTGTTCCCTTTATTTTTTGAGCAGTGTATATATAAACAGCTTTTGCGGTGGCTCCTATTTGATGTACATACAGTACATCAACTTCAGTGTCTCCTCTGTGATGTGTGTGCATCAGTCTCAGTGTCTCCTATGGCTATGTGATGTATAAACAGCAGTCAAAGTGTTTTCTATATAATGTACTGTATATAAAGCAGTCGCAATGTCTCCTATATGATGTATGTACAGCTGTCTCATTGTCTCCTATGTGATGTATTTAGCAGTCTCAGTGACTCCTATGTGATGTATATACAGTGGTCACAACATCTATGTGATTTATATCACTTCACTGTTTAATCCAATTGGAGTAATAGTTAAGATAAAATGTACTATATATATTAGATATTTTTATTAATCTGATGAAAATATAAGAACATACAGTTTTAATTGATTAAAAATATTAATGACTACAGAAGATTCAAGGGCAAACTAATAGGAAGGGATCAGAAGTGGATATTTCAGATGGTGTGCTAATGTATCTATATCCAGTAATCTAATACGAACAAACAGACATCCTATAAAAATTATGTTGATGGTTAATTAGCACTACTTAGGCTTATAATTGATAATTCAGCCCACAAAATAATTATGAAGCCGAAATAAGCAGGCAAACCGATAATAGACTGGTTAGATGACTAAAATTTTGCCCTGAGAATTTACTAATGTATCGCCATATGAAGTCACTCGTCAACACTGTTATATATCTAACCACTGACCCTTCCTATTTTGATAACTGATATTTGCAATATTGCACATTTCCCTAAGATTCTGGTCCCAGTCGCAGTCTTCTGTATAACATACCTATTGCAGTCACAGTATCCTATATAATGTATATATAGCAGTCCTAGTGTTTCCTATGTGATGCATATAGCAGTCACAGTGTCTCCTATGTAGACCAGTTGCAGTTTCTAAAGGAGATGTGTATACAGCAGTCACAATCTCCTATGTATATACCGCAGTTGCAATGTACCCTATATGATATATGTTCAGCAGTCGCAGTGTCTCCTTTGTGATTCAAATAGCAGCCTCAGTGTCTACTATGTGATGTATATACAACAGTCACAATTTCTCCTATGTGATGTAGATATAGCAGCTGCAGTCTCCTATATAATATATAAACAGATGTCCTAGTGTCTCCTATGTGATGTATATATCATTTGCAGTTTATCTATGTAATATACATTACAGACCAAAAGTTTGGACACACCTTCTCATTTAAAGATTTTTCAGTATTTTCATGACTTTGAAAATTGTACATTCACACTGAAGGCATCAAAACTATGAAATAACACATGTGGAATTATATACTTAACAAAAAAGTGTGAAACAACTGAAAATATGTCTTATATTCTAGGTTCTTCAAAGTAGCCACCTTTTGCTTTGATGACTGCTTTGCACACTCTTGGCATTCTCTTGATGAGCTTCAAGAGGTAGTCACCGGAAATGGTTTTCACTTCACAAGTGTGCCCTGTCAGGTTTAATAAGTGGAATTTCTTGCCTTATAAATGGGGTTGGGACCATCAGTTGAGTTGTGCAGAAGTCAGGTGGATACACAGCTGATAGTCCTTCTGAATAGACTGTTAGAATTTGTATTATGGCAAGAAAAAAGCAGCTAAGTAAAGAAAAATGAGGGGCCATCATTACTTTAAGAAATGAAGGTCAGTCAGTCCGAAAAATTGGGCAAACTTTGAATGTGTCCCCAAGTGCAGCTGCAAAAACCATCAAGCGCTACAAGGAAACTGGCTCACAAGAGGACTGCCCCAGGAAAGGAAGACCAAGAGTCACCTCTGCTTCTGAGGATAAGTTTATCCGAGTCACCAGCCTCAGAAATCGCAGGTTAACAGCAGCTCAGATTAGAGACCAGGTCAATGCCACACAGAGTTCTAGCAGCAGACACATCTTTACAACAACTGTTAAGAGGAGACTTTGTGCAGCAGGCTTTCATGATAAAAAAGCTGCTAGGAAACCACTGCTAAGGACAGGCAACAAGCAGAAGAGACTTGTTTGGGCTAATAACACAAGGAATGGACAATAGACCAGTGGAAATCTGTGCTTTGGTCTGATGAGTCCAAATTTGAGATCTTTGGTTCCAACCACCGTGTCTTTGTGCGACGCAGAAAAGGTGAACGGATGGACTCTACATGCCTGCTTGCCACCGTGAAGCATGGAGGAGGAGGTTTGATTGTGTGGGGGTGGTTTGTTGGTGACACTGTTGGGGATTTATTCAAAATTGAAGGCATACTGAACCAGCATGGCTACCATAGCATCTTGCAGCGGCATGCTATTCCATCTGGTTTGAGTTTAGTTGGACCATCATTTATTTTTCAACAGAACAATGACCCCAAACACACCTCCAGGCTGTGTAAGCGCTATTTGACCAAGAAGGAGAGTGATAGGGTGCTACGCCAGATGACCTGGCCTCCACAGTCACCAGACCTGAAACCAATCAAGATGGTTTGGGGTGAGCTGGACCGCAGAGTGAAGGCAAAAGGGCCAACAAGTGCTAAGCATCTCTGGGAACTCCTTCAAGATTGTTGGAAGACCATTTCCGGTGACTACCGCTTGAAGCTCATCAAGAGAATGCCAAGAGTGTGCAAAGCAGTCATCAATGCAAAAGGTGGCTACTTTGAAGAACCTAGAATATAAGACATATTTTCAGTTGTTTCACACTTTTTTGTTAAGTATATAATTCCACATGTGTTAATTCATAGTTTTGATGCCTTCAGTGTGAATGTACAATTTTCAAAGTCATGAAAATACAGAAAAATCTTTAAATGAGAAGGTGTGTCCAAACTTTTGGTCTGTACTGTATATATGTACAGTATATATATATACTGTATATATACATCAGTTACAGTGTCTCCTGTATGATGTATATACATTTATAAATCAGCCTAAGTGTCTCCTATGGGTATGTGATGTATATGTTACAGTTACAGTCTTTCCTATGTAATGTATATTATACACCAGTCGTAGTGTCTCCTATGGGATGTATATACAGCAGTCGCAGTCTCCTATGTGATGTATATACAGCAATCTCTATGTATACCATGTGATGTATATACAGCTGTCTCGGTGTATCCTATGTGATGTATGCAGCATGATATAGTATATAGTATGGTGCTGTGTTGATACAGTCCTGATAAATCGTTATTGGCACCCATGAAGTTTAAGTACATAAAGTGGAATATCTCCTGAAAAAAAATGAATCAAGTGAAACAGTTTTTATTGTATAGACCACTCGTGTTAAGTACAAAAGAGAAAATGATAAACAGTAATTAAAAACAAAAAACAATGTGAGGGAAAAATAGAAAAAACTAAATCTGGCTGTGTCACTGGTATTTGCACCCTTTACATTAATTTAGTATGGAAACACATTTTGAATTGCCTGTAGTAAGTCACAATGAGATTCTCCTGTGATTAATTGTTGGTGCCCATTTAACATGAATTAGCCAATGAATGATGACTTCAGTGTTTTAAAAAGCCACATGATAGGCCATGTTTCTTTGTCACAATGGTGAAGACAAAGGAGCTGTCTGAGGAAATCTGATCTGTTATTATTAGCAAACATTCAACTTCCAAAAAGTATAAGGCCATCTCCAAAGACCTTGGTATCCCACTTTCAACAGTGCGCAATATTTTTAATAAGTTTGCCAAGAATGAAACCATTAAGAACTTCCCTGGACGTAGGGGAAAGAGGAAAATTGACAAGAAATGTCTTCGAAGGTTGGGGCAAATGGTGGAAAAAACACCACGTCAAATATCCTAAGACCTGAAGGCCAACCTGGAACAATCTGGGGTCATAGTTTCAACAAGTACCCTACGCCGTACACTAAATCAAGCAGTGCTTTATGGGCTAAGGTCAAGGAAGAAACCATAGCTGAAGAAAAGACCTAAAAAGGAATGGCTGATAATTCCATAAAGTACCTAGACAAACCACAATCCTTCTGGGAAAATGTTCTGTGGACAGATGAAACAAAAATAGAGCTTTTCGGCAATGCAAAGCAACAGTTTGTTTGCTGACGGCGCAATGAAGCTTATAAGGAAAAGAATACCTTACCGACAGTTAAACATGATGCTGTGGGGTTGCTTTACTGCATCTGGTAGTGGAGGCCTTGACTGTATCACAGGAATCATGAAATCAAAGAATTATCAACAGATTTTAGAGCAAAATTTCCTATCCAGTGTAAGAAAACTTGGTTTGAGTCGAAGATCATGGGTCCTCCAGCAAGACAATGATCCAAAGCACACATCCAAAAGTACACAGGAATGGTTGAAAAAGAAAAAATTGACTGTTTTAAAATGGCCAGCAATGAGTCCTGACCTCATTCCCTTGAAAATCTTTGGGGTGAGCTGAAATCTGACATTGTGAAAAAGAACCCACAAACATTAAAGAGCTTGAACAAACTGCAAAGGAAGAGTGGGAGAAAATTCCAGCAGAGAAGTGCAAGAAGCTTATAGATGGCTACAAGAATCGTTTGGAGGCTGTCAGGAATGCCAAAAGGTGTGCAACCAAGTATTAATTAGGAGTGCCTTTATTGCTGAACATGCTGTTTATTCTGTTTTTTTCTTTGTAATTGCAACATGAAATTTGAAAAACAATGTTTTATTGTTGTATTACTTTGGACCACTAATTAAAAAATCCTGAGGATATAGCTTTGGTACATTTCCATATATTTCTGAAGATATTAAACAGTCTATGAAAAAAATGAAGGGTTGCCAATAATGGCGAGCAGCACTGTTTAGAATTTGATATAGAGTTGAGTGTATATAGCATTTAGTGTAGAAATGTTTATATACTGTAGTATGGTGCTGTGTATATAGTATATAGTGTGTAAACCATACTATATACACTGGCATATCTATACATTATATAGCATATATTATATATACACAGTTCCACTTTATATTCTTTAGCACAGTAAATAGTGCTGAGCCATGTATGTAATGGATTGTAGCATATATTGTGGAGCTGTGTATGATGTGTATGCTTCTCCTGTCTTGTATACATAATGTAATTCACCCCTTAGTCTACATATGCATATATATATATATATATATATATATATATATATATATATATATATACAGTACAGACCAAAAGTTTGGACACACCTTCTCATTTAAAGATGTTTCTGCATTTTCATGACTATGAAAATTGTACATTCACACTGAAGGCATCAAAACTATGAATTAGCACATGTGAAATTATATACTTAACAAAAAAGTGTGAAACAACTGAAAATATGTCTTATATTCTAGGTTCTTCAAAGTAGCCACCTTTTGCTTTGATGACTGCTTTGCACACTCTTGGCATTCTCTTGATGAGCTTCAAGAGGTAGTCACCGGAAATGGTTTTCACTTCACAGGTGTGCCCTGTCAGGTTTAATAAGTGGGATTCTTGCTTTATAAATGGGGATGGGACCATCAGTTGTGTTGTGCAGAAGTCAGGTGGATACACAGCTGATAGTCCTACTGAATAGACTGTTAGAATTTGTATTATGGCACGAAAAAGCAGCTAAGTAATGAAAAATGAGTGGCCATCATTACTTTAAGAAATGAAGGTCAGTCAGTCCAAAAAATTGGGCAAACTTTGAAAGTGTCCCCAAGTGCAGTTGCAAAAAACATCAAGCGCTGCAAAGAAACTGGCTCACATGAGGACCGCCCCAGGAAAAGAAGACCAAGAGTCACCTCTGCTTCTGAGGATAAGTTTATCCGAGTCACCAGCCTCAGAAATTGCAGGTTAACAGCAGCTCAGATTAGAGACCAGGTCAATGCCACACAGAGTTCTAGCAGCAGACACATCTCTACAACAACTGTTAAGAGGAGACATTGTGCAGCAGGCCTTCATGGTAAAATAGCTGCTAGGAAACCACTGCTAAGGACAGGCAACAAGCAGAAGAGACAAGTTTGGGCTAAAGAACACAAGGAATGGACATTAGACCAGTGGAAGTCTATGCTTTGGTCTGATGAGTACAAATTTGAGATCTTTGGTTCCAACCACCGTGTCTTTGTGCGATGCAGAAAAGATGAACGGATGGACTCTACATGCCTGGTTCCCACCGTGAAGCATGGAGGAGGAGGTGTGATGGTGTGGGTATGCTTTGCTGGTGACACTGTTGGGGATTTATTCAAAATTGAAGGCATACTGAACCAGCATGGCTACCACAGCATCTTTCAGCGGCATGCTATTCCATCCGGTTTGCATTTAGTTGGACCATCATTTATTTTTCAACAGAAGAATGACCCCAAACACACCTCCAGACTGTGTAAGGGCTATTTGACCAAGAAGGAGAGTGATGGGGTGCTACTCCCCATGACCTGGCCTCCACAGTCACCAGACCTGAACCCAATCGAGATGGTTTGGGGTGAGCTGGACCGCAGAGTGAAGGCAAAAGGGCCAACAAGTGCTAAGCATCTCTGGGAACTCCTTCAAGATTGTTGGAAGACCATTTCCGGTGACTACCTCTTGAAGCTCATCAAGAGAATGCCAAGAGTGTGCAAAACATGAAAAAACCTCTAAAAAAATCTTTTATTCAATTTTTCTTAAAAAACACCAAAAACCCTTTTGATACACGAGTATGAAGCTCCATGGTTATGTTAAGAACCATCCAATATCCTTTAAGGACTCTTTAGCATTAAATCAAAAAAATTGAAGTAGATGACCACAAATGGGCCAGTAAAATCTTAGACATGATAAATATTCATATACAATATAGACTTAAAACTGCCCTATCTCAAAAAGCCTCAACTGATACTGCCTGTCATGGGGGTTGGCACCCTAATATACGAGTTTGGCGCCCCCATTCAACGGTGGCTGTCCCTCACTTTCCCTGCTATACCCTGATAACGTGAGTTAAACAGGTAATGAGTGACTGCCTGCTCTAATACAATTTTCATACTATACTAATCGATAAATAAAGAGAATGCAACATCATGGCAGACTTATCTCATATTCTGGAATTCACCCCATCGCGTTTCCCCTTCCTGTGGGTTCATCAGGAGGCCAAATGTACAGGACTCCAGAACGTCATGTAAACAGATGCAGCTCAATGGAGGATGTGGCAGGATAGTTAACTCTATTTCAATAGAGTTTTTGTACGATCAAGAATGTGCAAAGCAGTCATCAAAGCAAAAGGTGGCTACTTTGAAGAACCTAGAATATAAGACATATTTTCAGTTGTTTCACACTTTTTTGTTAAGTATATAATTCCACATGTGTTAATTCATAGTTTTGATGCCTTCAGTGTGAATGTACAGTTTTCAAAGTTATGAAAATACAGAAAAATGTTTAAATGAGAAGGTGTGTCCAAACTTTTTGTCTGTACTGTATATATATATATATATATATATATATATATATATATATGTGCAGTTGAAACAGAATATGCATATATATGCAGTTGAAACAGAAGTTTACATACACTATATAAAAAGACACATATGCATGCTTTTCTCATTATCTGACATGAAATCAGAATAAACCTTTCCCGCTTTATGTCAATTAGGATTACAATAATTTTTAATATTTCCAAATTCCAGAATAATGAGATAGAGAGAATGTTTTAGGGCATTTTTATTACTTACTGCAAAGGCAAAAGTTTACATACACTAAGATTACTATGCCTTTAAACAATTCTTGACTGCTCATATGATGATGTCATGTGTTTGGAAGCTTCTGATAGTTTTTTTGGCAACATCTGAGTTAATTAGAGACACATCTGTGGATGTATTTTAATGCACACCTGAAACATACTGCTTCTTTGTGTAGCACCATGGGAAGTCTAAAGAAATCAGCCCAGATCAGGAAGAGAATTGTGGACTTGCACAAGTCTGGCTCATCCTTTGATATAATTTCAAGATTTTGGAAGATGCCTCGTTCATCTGTATAAACAATTATATGTAAGTAAAACCAAGATCGGAATGTCCAGCCATCATAACACTCAGGAAGGAAATGGGTTCTGTGTCCCAGAGATGAACATGTTTAGGTCCAACATGTGCATATCAACCCAAGGACAAAAGCAAAAGACCTTGTGTAGATGATGGTGGAAGCTGATAAGATTGTGTCAATATCCACAGTGAAATGAGCACTGTATCAACATGGGCTGAAAGGCCACTCTGGCAGGAAGAAGCCAATACTCGAAAAGAAACATAAAAAAGCCAGATTAATGTTTGCAAATGTACACTTGAACAAAGACCTTAACTTTTGGAGACATGTCCTGTGGTCTGATGAAACTAAAATTTAACTTTTTTGGCATAATGACCATCGTTACATTTGGAGGAAAAAGGGAGAAGCCTGGAAGCATAAGAACACCATCCCAACTGTAAAACACCGTGGTGGCAGCATCATGTTGTGGGGTTATTTTGCTACAGGAGGGACTGGTGCACTTCATAAAATAGATGGCATCATGACAAAAGAAGATTATGTGGCAATACTGAAGCAACATCTCAAGACATCAGCCAGGAAGTTAAAGCTTTGGCAGAAATGGGTCTTCCAAAAGAACAATGACCCGAAGCATACTGCCAAAATGTTAACAATGTGGCTTGAGGATAACAAAGTCAATGTTTTGGAGTGGCCATCACAAAGCCCTGATCTCTATCCTATTGAAAAGGCTGAAAAGGCAGGTGCAAACAAGGCGACCTACAAACCTGGATCAGTTACATCAGTTTTGTCAGGAAGAATAGGCCCAAATTCCAACCAACTATTGTGAGAAGATTGTGGAAGGATATCCCAAACGTTTGACCAAAGTCATTCAGTTTAAGGGCAATGGTTCCAAATACTAATGAAATGTATGAAAACTTTTGACTTTGCAGTAAGCAATAAAAATGCCTTAAAACATTCTCTCTCTCTCTCTCTCTCATTATTCTGGCATTTGGCAAAAATTATGGTAATCCTAATTGACCTAAAACAGGAAAGGTTTATTCTGATTTCATGTCAGATACTGAGTATAACATGCATGTGCCTTTTTATTCAGTGTATTTAAACTTCTGGTTTCAACTGTATATATATGTGTAGAGAGAAAATAAGCAGCAGTCCGATTAACCCCTTTACCTCCGAGGGTGGTTTGCACGTTAATGACCAGGCCAATTTTTACAATTCTGACCACTGTCACTTTATGAGGTAATTACTCTGAAACGCTTCAACGAATCCTGCTGATTCTGAGATTGTTTTTTTCTGACATATTGTACTATATGATAGTGGTAAAATTTTTTAGATATCACTTGCGTTTATTTGTGAAAAAATTGGAAATTTGGCGAAAATTTTGAAAATTTCACAATTTTCAAAATTTGAATATTTATTCCGTTAAATCAGAGAGATATGTTGCACAAAATAGTTAATAAAAAACATTTCCCATATGTCTACTTTACATCAGCACAATTTTGGAACCCAAAATTTTTTTTTATTAGTGCGCTATAAGGGTTAAAAGTTGATCAGCGATTTCTCATTTTTCCAACAAAATTTACAAAACCATTTTTTTAGGGACCACATCACATTTGAAGTGACTTTGAGGGGCCTTTATGACAGAAAATACCCAAAAGTGGCACCATTCTAAAAACTGCACCCCTCATGGTGCTCAAAACCACATTCAAGAAGTTTATTAACCCTTCATGTGTTTCACAGGAATTTTTGGGGAGGAAAAAAAATGGACATTTAACCTTTTTCACAAAAATATTACTTTAGACCCCAATTTATTTAATTTTGCAGGGGTAACAGAAAAAAATGGACCCCAAAATTTGTTGTGCAATTTCCTCTGAGTACGCAGATATCCCATACGTGGGGAAAAAATACTGTTTTGGCACACAGCAGGGCTCAGAAGGAAAGGAGCGCCATTTTACTTTTTGAATGTAAAATTTGCTTGAATAATTAGAGCATGCCATGTTGCGTTTGGAGAGCCCCTGATGTTCCTAATCAGTGGAAACCCCCCAGAAGTGACACCATTTTGGAAACTAGACCCCTCAGTGAACTTATCTAGATGTGTGGTGAGCATCTTGAATCCCCAGGTGCTTAACAGAAGTTTATAACATGGAGCCGTGAAAATAAAATGTTCACATTTTTCCCACAAAAATGTTTTTCATCCCCCAGTTTTGCATTTTCATAAGGGTAACAGGAGAAATTGCACCATGTACCTTGTTGTGCAATCTCTCCTGAGTAAGCTGATACCCCATATGTGGGGGAAAACCACTGTTTGGGCGCACAGCAGGGTTCGGAAGGGAAGGAGCGCCATTTGACTTTTTGAATGTAAAATTTGCTCGAATAATTAGCGGATGCCATGTAGCGTTTTGAGAGCCCCTGATGTGCCTAAACAGTGGAAACCCCCCTAAAGTGACTCCATTTTGAAAACTAGACCCCTCAGTGAACTTACCTAGATGTGTGGTGAGCATCTTGAACCCCCAGGTGCTTCACAGAAGTTTAGAACATGAAGCCGTGAAAATAAAAAAATCTAATTTTTTCCACAGAAATGTTCTTTTTGTCCCAATTATTTAGTTTCACAAGGGTAAGAGGAGAAAATGGAACCTAAAAACTGTTGTGCAATTTCTCCTGAGCACAGAAATACCCCATATGTGGGGAAAATACACTGTTTGGGCGCACGTCAGGGTTCAGAAGGGAAGGAGCACTGTGTGACTTTTTGAACGCAAAATTGCCTGGAATCAAGAGCGGACGACATGTCGCATTTTGGGAGCCCCTGATGTGCCGAAATAGCGGAAACCCCCAACAAGTGACCCCATTTTGGAAACTAGACCCCTCAAGAATTTTATCAAGGGGTATAGTGTACATTTTGAACCCAAAGGTACGACAGAATTTGATAACATTAGGTCATCATATTGAATAAGTTGTCATTAGTCTTGAGCGCAAGTGCTCGCTACTTGAGTTTGCATCGGGTACTCGGGTATGCACCAAGCATTGCGGGTGCTCGAATGACATGCTTGAGTCCCCGCCCCACATGTTTCACAGTTGTTAGACACCCAAAAAAAACATACGGGGATCGCTCGTGCATGGCAGGCGATCCCAGCAATGGTTTTTTTGGCCGCGAAGCATACAGTGCAGAGACTCGAGCATGTCACTCGAGCACCCGCGATACTCAGTGCATACCCGAGCACCCGATGCAAACTCAAGTAGCGAGCACTTCCGCTCAACAATGGTCACCATATTGTCATCATTTTTTTTTCTTTACTTTTGAAAAAACCCCAACCCTAGCCCTAACCCTAATACAACCCCAACCCTAACCCTAGCCCAACCCTAACCCTAGCACAACTGTAACCCTAGAGTTTATTTTTTTACACCATTCCTCCTGTGGTATAAATGATTAGACTACTTTATACTTTGGGTCGGTGTGATTACAGCAATACCAGATTCATATCCGGTTTTTATGACTGACAGCTGTCATACACTAAAAGACTTTTTTTTGCAAAGACTAGTGTTTGCATCACCATATTTTGAGAGCTATAATTTTTCCATATTTTGGCCGACAGAGTCATGTGATGGCTTGTTTTTTGGGGGACAAGTTGCCGTTTTTATTAGTACCATTTTCGGGCACGTGACATTTTTTGATCGCTTTCTATTCTGATTTTTGTGAGGCAGAATAAACAAAAACAAATAATTCAGGAATTGTTTTTTTGCGTTTTTTTTATGCCGTTCCGTGTGTGGTAATATTGATAATGCAGCGTTATTCTTCGGGTCAGTGCATTTACAGCGGTACCACATTTATATAGTTTTTTTTATGTTTTGCTGCTTTTACACAATAAAAACGATTTTCTAAAAAATAATTTTTTTGTATCGCTTTATTCTGAGAGCTATAACTTCTTTTTTTTTCGGACAATGGAGCTGTGTGGTGGCTTTTTTTTGCGGGACAAGATGACATTTTTAGCGGTACCATTTTTATTTACATTCGTCTATTTGATCGCGTGTTATTCCATTTTTTGTTGGGCGGTATGATGATAAAGCATTGTTTTTTGCTTCGTTTTTTATTTATTTTTTTTACCATGTTCACTAAAGGGCTTAACTAGTGGGACAGTTTTATAGGTCAGGCCGTTCCGGATGCGGCGATACAAAATATGTGTACTTTTATTGGTTTATTTTTTTTTCATAATAAATAAATATTATGGGTTCAATATATTTTTATTTTTTGGGGATTACTATTATTTTTTTTTTAATATATTTTTACAATTTTTTTTTATTTTTTTTTTCACTTTTCTACTTTTTTTTTTCTTTTACACATTGTCCCACTATGGGACTTTCACTTTTTGCAGCCTGATCGGCTGCATGGCATAGAGAGCAGCAGCTCCCTTTGTCATGCTACCTGTCAGTGCTGCACAAAGGGGAGACATTACTTTGGTCGCGCACTGCGCATGACCAAAGTAACGTCCTGCCCCCTGGTGACCCGGATGTTGTCATGACGACATCGGGTCATCATGGCAACATCCAGAAGCCGCCGCAGATATCGCTGGATGCCGGGAGGAGAGGTGAGTATACCGATCACCTCCCCCTTGCCACTGCAATACTGCGATCGACTTCGATCGCAGCATTGTGGGGGTTAATGTGCCGGGAGCGGTGCGGGACCACTCCGAGCACATAGCACCGGGTGTCAACTGTGACAATCAGCTGACACCCGGTGGCAATCGCCCCGTGCTGCTTGTGTGCGGGCGCGATCGCAGCGCGTGTAACAATACGTAGCTGGTCCATAAGTCCCAGGGCACAGCTACGTACTATTACTGACATGGTCGGAAAGGGGTTAAATGTGAAAAAAGTGGAGGACTCTGTATTAGCCCACAAGGTAACATTTTGGTTCCATAACAGAGAAAGTTTCTTGTCACTTAGGCACTGTTCGTAAGTCATGTAGCAGCTCCATAATTGTAACCACGAACAGGCTCGGTTCAATCTTCTCCATTTCCTAGAACCCATGGTTGAACTGGCCATCACCTGTTAGCTCCTGCACAGGGATCTGGACCTACACAGGGGTCCATTGTCAAGGGTCACAGAGTCAGCTACTATTCAGTGGCGCAAGCTGGATAGAAGGATAGTCAGGTAGCTGGGTCAGATCCAGGAGGTCATGTCAGGAACAGAATCGTAAGACAAGAGTATGGTCAAAATTCATGTCAAGGTCAGAAAGCAGGTGGCATAAAAAAAGAACAAATGCAGGGACTAGAGCACAAGTCAGGTAGCAAAACTAAATGGCTGGCAATGGAAGATTGAGACCCAGGGGTTTAAGTAGCAGGCAGCCCCACCCAATGCTCTCAGAAATGAGTAATCAAAAAACAGACAGTTAACCTCATAGTTCCTTGAGCTAGCAGTACTACAAGTCCCAGGAATAAAAGAGCACCAATGCTGTCACGCATGACCCGCGACAAAGGAGCAGCACTGCCTAGCAGCCAAAGCAGGACCAAAAGGGACAAGAGTTGGCACAGATGTTACAGTTAAGTTTTGGAATCAAAACCATGCCACATGGGCTTTATAAGAGTCCTCCACTTTTTTCACATTTAATCGGAGTGATGCTTATTTTCTTTCTCTGTATCCATTGGATTTATGGGTTTGTGTTAAAAACTTTGCTCCCGCTGCATAAGGTTTGGTGTTGCTACGTGTAGATTTACATTCTCAGGTAGCCGCTTGTAACTTGAAGCCACAGGGTTTTTATCTCAAATCGGAATGATGTCTATTTCCACTGGTTTCACAGTACCAAAAAAACCACAGACTCATAAAATCTCTAGTCTTGTCCAGGAGCTAACTAAATAATACAGACCTTGGCTACTCAGACATGACTGAGATGCTTTCCGTTCGGTCACACAAAACAGCTATCGTTAATAGCAACCAGTAATAGTTGCAATTTGGTGCACAAGGCCTATGCAATCTCTTTTTAGAGAGATTCTGGCTTGTCTCTCTCCAGATCCAATACAACCCACTCTGCTCAGCTTTCCCAACTGACTGACCAGTGAATACATTGCCTGGTTTTAATCATAGTTAGCCAGGTATATTTAATCAGGTCCTGTAGTGCTAGGATTTAACTCTAGCTTACCTACTATTGCTGGAGCCTTTACCTCCAGGACTTACATCACCAAGGCGCTAGCCACCTCAGTGACACATATCTCTCATCTAAGACTTTACTGCCTTCTTTTCTACATACCCCACTCAGCCCAAAGCCAAGGCGCCGGTCACCTTCTGATGTCATGCAAGTAAGGACCTTCATGTGAGCAAGACCAAAAATAGCTCAGAATTTACCTACAACATACGGGCTAGTAAAATCTACCCCCAGATGACCACCTAACACACTCAAATGAGCCATAAGTAGCACACTGCGTCTGTAGGGTTCTGGTACAAGTAGTTACTCTATTACCTCATCCCTCAGTTCGGTTTCTCTATATAAAGATCATCATTCATTTCAAAATATGAAAACCAATTATCAGCCCCTGGCTCCTGGGGAACATCATTTAACACAGTTACATTTTTGTGATCATCTTTTAGAGTTAAGTCTCTGAGTTGGGCGGTTCCAAAGTTTTTCCTGGAAATCTTCAGCTCAGGGATACAGGATCCAGGGTATGCCTTTTCATTCTCATGTCCAACCAGTACAGAAAATGAAAATTTGTCAGTTATATCATGGGATGTTTTTTTTAAGCCAAAACCTGGTTGCCAGCGGAGCTGCTAGCCATCGCTTTCCTTCACAAGACCCAAAACCATGGAAAGTAACTTCTGACAATTACAGGATGTTATAAGTCTTTGCCTATTTCCACTTTGTGGGACACGGAAAAACAGTTTGTGCTTATGTTAACCAGAGCTCGGGGATGGTATAGGTAGCTCCATGAAAACACCTTACTCCTACTCCCTTTCCCAGGATCCAGCACATACGGAAGTGTGGTCCTTACCGCAATCTCCATGAGTTCAGGAGTCCGGACACTTGGACATTGTTCTCAGTCACATAAACTGTCTGAGGCTCCTTGCCAGGATGAGGAACAGGATTGATATCAGGGTAAGCAAAGTAGAATCAGCATCAACCTATGCTGTAGTCCATTTGTTCCATGGCCGTTGGACAATGGGTAACTATATAGCCAGGGGCATGACACTTCCAGCAGATAATGGGACGGGATTGATCCCTCGGAAGAGATTCAGATGCCTCCAGGGCATTTGTTCTATCCAAGAGTTTGAATTTAGTTTCCTTCTTTTGGGTGTATTTTGGGTGTCGGCCAAGCTTTTAGTACCCCAGGAAAGTGACCTTACTCTCCCTTGACTGCTCAGGAAATTGTCAACAACCAGGTATCTCTTCACCAAGCTCACAAGGTCATCTGCATACTAGGAATCTTTCTGGGCAGCCCAGCATTGCACAAGCCTCGGAAGTGGATGGATAAACCAATCCTTCTCCACTCTTTCCATCATCTGTTCCAGGGAACAAGTCTCAGGCATGTAGCAATTTGTGTACCAAGTGTAACAGGTCAAACATCAGTAAGTCTTGTTCCTGTGGAAGCTCCAGTGGTGCACCAATCATGCCCTGACTTCCTCTCAAAGGAAGTAAGGAAAGCCTCAACATCATCCTTCAGAGTCATTTTCTGCTAGTCCCCCCATACTGTTCCCCATACACGACAACCTTAACTTTAGCTGGTGGGAGGTGCCATTTTCCTGATTCGGAGAGTTTCTGCCAAGAGAACCATCTGCTTCTGATGCAACTACTGGACTAGGAGTTTATTGGTTTCATTCTGGACTTGCTGCTGTTGCTGCTTCTACACATTGGCCTTGATCAGTTGATTAACAAGCTCTTTCATGCTCTCATACTGTGTTTGCAATGCAATAGCAGCCTTTACCAAGGACATTCAGTCTTTAAACTATTAACACCTGTGCTCTTTAAGACTTCTTCCCCCATTTTCCACCAATTGTAGGGATTCATGCTCTCGGGTAGCCATTTTGAACATGAAGCCACAGCGTTTAATCTCAAAACAGAATGATGTTTATTTCCACTGGTTGCATAGTACCAGAAACAAAAGCATGAAATCAAATTCTGAGCAAGTTATCAGGCCAAAATCACCAGGGCATGTGAACTTTTGATCAGGGTCATTTGGATGTTTTTGGTTGTCATTAAGATTTAAAAAGAGAAAACACAGTAGTTTGACATTAAATGGCTTCACCCAACCAATAACCATGAGTGAAGAAAAAGTTTTTTTGTTATCATTCATATTCTCTGAAACAAGGCAAAGAAAGCAAAAATTCTGCCGGGGTATTTAAACTTTTGAGCACAAGTGTATCTATCTAAATGTAATGCAGGTGTCAGAATGCAACGCGCAGAGTCACAAAAAGAGGGCAGTCAAATAGCTATAAATAACAATTTATAAACAGAACAGACCAAAAGTTTGGACACACATTCTCATTTAAAGATTTTTCTGCATTTTCATGACTATGAAAATTGTACATTCACACTGAAGGCATCAAAACTATGAATTAACACATGTGGAATTATATACTTAACAAAAAAGTGTGAAACAACTGAAAATATGTCTTATATTCTAGGTTCTTCAAAGTAGCAACCTTTTGCTTTGATGACTGTTTTGCACACTCTTGACATTCTCTTGATGAGCTTCAAGAGATAGTCACCGGAAATGGTTTTCACTTAACAGGTGTGCTCTGTCAGGTTTAATCAGTGGGATTTCTTGCCTTATAAATGGGGTTGGGACCATCAGTTGTGTTGTGCAGAAGTCTGGTGGATACACAGCTGATAGTCCTACTGAATAGACTGTTATAATTTGTATTATGGCAAGAAAAAAGCAGCTAAGTAAAGAAAAACGAGTTGCCATCATTACTTTAAGAAATGAAGGTAAGTCAGTCCGAAAAATTGGTAAAACTTTGAAAGTGTCCCCAAGTGCAGTTGTAAAAACCATCAAGCGCTACAAAGAAACTGGCTCACATGAGGACCGCCCCAGGAAAGGAAGACCAAGAGTCACCTCTGCTTCTGAGGATAAGCTTATCCGAGTCACCAGCCTCACAAATTGCAGGTTAACAGCAGCTCAGATTAGAGACCAGGTCAATGCCACACAGAGTTCTAGCAGCAGACACATCTCTTCAACAACTGTTAAGAGGAGACTTTGTGCAGCAGGCCTTCATGCTAAAATAGCTGCTAGGAAACCACTGCTAAGGACAGGCAACAAGCAGAAGAGACTTGCTTCGGCTATAGAACACAAGGAAAGGACATTAGACCAGTGGAAATCGGTGCTTTGGTCTGATGAGTCCAAATTTGAGATCTTTGGTTCCAACCACCGTTTCTTTGTGTGACGCAGAAAAGGTGAACGGATGGACTCTACATGCCTGGTTCCCACCGTGAAGCATGGGGGAGGAGGTGTGATGGTGTGGGGGTGCTTTGCTGGTGACACTGTTGGTGATTTATTCAAAATTGAAGGCATACTGAACCAGCATGGCTACCACAGCATCTTACAGTGGAATGCTATTCCATCCGGTTTGCATTTACTGTAGTTGGACCATCATTTATTTTTTAACAGGACAATGACCCCAAACACACCTCCAGGCTGTGTAAGGGCTATTTGACCAAGAAGGAGAGTGATGCGGTTCTACGCCAGATGACCTGGCCTCCACAGTCACCAGACCTGAACCCAATCGAGATGGTTTGGGGTGAGCTGGACCGCAGAGTGAAGTAAAAAGGGCCAACAAGTGCTAAGCATCTCTGGAAACTCCTTCAAGATTGTTGGAAGATCATTTCCGGTGACTACCTATTGAAGCTCATCAAGAAAATGCCCAGAAACCAGTCATCAAAGCAAAAGGTGGCTACTTTGAAAAACCTAGAATATAAGACATATTTTCAGTTCTTTCACACTTTTTTGTTAAGTATATAATTCCACATGTGTTAATTCATTGTTTTGATGCCTTCAGTGTGAATGTACAATTTTAATAGTCATGAAAATACAGAAAAATCTTTAAATGAGAAGGTGTGTCCAAGCTTTTGATCTGTACTGTATGCATATATATTAAACAAACCTGACAGGGATTGTAACAGGGGTTAGTAATGAGAACAATAACAAATACTTTTGAAATTGCAATAAAATCCTTCCAAAAGACTGTATCTAGCCCAAATATGGTATTAATCAATGAAGTCGATCGGTTCTGCAAATGGCCCTAGCGGGGGGTCTGCGGTTACTCCCGCTAGACCTTTAAGTCTTTTTCTGACAAAGTCAATTAGATCCCGTTTGGCTTATTCCTCCTCACCTGTCCCCCTCCCTACCTGATACCCTAATCCCGATTGTTCCCGGTACCGTGAGGGAGCGGTGGAAGTGACAGCCCTGTTCAGTGATGACACTCGTCGACTTTTGCTGATGTGACCTCTCCGGCACGACTCGTTTCTATCCTCTCTTTGTCCTGTCAATCAGGGCAGTTTACCATGTCGTGGGTAGGAGGGTCTGGTACATTTCCTAATAGGCATATCCAAGTCCCGGTCCTCTTCCATAGCCGTGACACCTGAGGGAATCCCGCACTCGTTCACCGGCAGCCACCCATCTTGCCTTACGGGTCTCTCACCCCGGTCTCTCTCGCTGATTCCTTTAGCTCGTCCGGCCTGAATCACGACTCTCCCTGTGTCTGGCGTCAAAATCACCTCAGGCACTACTCGCTCGACCATTAAATTTTGAAATCCTCTGCTGGAGGTCACCTGACCAGGTCCAGAGTCCAAGCTTGAAATGCTCACCAGATGGTGCTCTTTCTCCTTATTACATACATCTCGCACTGATTCTCTGAAAGACTTTTCTCCTTCTATTACATTCCTCCCTCCTTTTTGATTGCCAGTCCCAGGGCGACTGGATTCTTTGCGAGATCGATGCATCCTTTGAGGCAGCTTAAGTTCAGACAAGAGTTGAGCACACTATTCTGCTTTCTGTTGAATCTGAGACCAGATGAACTCCTCTTCGGCATATCGGTTAGGAGGTATCCCGGCATTAGCCCGTTAAGTTCTGCGGGGTTCCTCCTGCGAAGGTGATTCCGTGGTATCTGATAAATCAAGCAGTGAAGATTGTAAATCGCTTCGTGATCCATTTTGCATCTCACTCGGGACTGAAGGGCTCAATTGCATTGTAGTCCATCCTTTCTTGTCTTCCAGAGTCACTATGTGGGGCACTTCAGTTTGTTTTTCCGCAGTTTCAATTCTGTTACAGTCCTCTGCTTCGGACGAACAGGGTCTTAACATATTACGGTGCAACACCCTAGATGTCGTGGCATTACCCATTCAGGCCTAACCTCGTAGAATGAATTCTTTGGATGGATCTTCTTCACCACTCGATATGGTACCGCCTCCTAAAGATGGTCTAGCTTACTCCCAACAGGTTAGGCCTTTACTAACACACGATTTCCTGGTCGGAGTGAGCTCACTGAAATCGGGGACCACCCTGTTTGCTCTACTTCCTGAAACTTCTGTGCAACCCGCTTTCTCACTGTCTGAAGCCGCCGCCTGTGTTCTCGAATCCAGGTACTTGGACTGTTGTACGGACCGCGATCTTCTGAGTCTAGCTCCAGCTCAGTAATCTCTCGTCTATTCCTTCCAAACAGCAGTATATAGGGTGTGTAACCAGTAGTCGCATGAACGTGATTATTATATACCCACAGCAACTCGGACACGAACTCGAGCCATTTAATTTTCTTATCCTCTTCCAATGTCCATAACATCTGCAACAAAGTTCGCTTGAAGCGCTCACATGCCCCATTTTTCTGGGGGTAATAGGGTGTTGTTCGAGATCTGTTGATCCCATAGATATGATATAACTCATCCATGACTCGCCCTTGGAAGCAGGCCCTTTGGTCAAAATGTTTCCGCTTCGGACACCCATGAATCCAAATGAAATCTTGACAATTGGCTTTGCCTGCGGTTTCTGCCGTCTGATCCCGAGTAGGTGTCACCACTGCAAACTTGATGAAGTGATCGGTCATTACCAAACAATGCCCGTAGCCTTTGTATGAAGTTTCGATCGTCAGATAATCGATCATCAGAACCTCTAATGGTGCAGAAGTTCAGATGGTCTGAATGAGAGCTCTTTGTTCAGGGGGCTTTCTCAACTCACATTGCCGACACTTTTGGCAAACTTCTTCAATTTCTTGCCGCAGTTGGGGCCAATATACCAGTTGTTGTAACCACCGGAAGGTCTTCTCCATGCCGAAGTGGGCACCTCTTCCATGAGCCTCCTCGGCTAATTGTGTTACTAGTGTTCCTGGGACTAATACCTGCCAGGTCATGTCAAACTCTCGAGGTAGCTGGACTTTGCGGCATAGCAAGCCTTCCTTCAAGAAGAGTCTTTCCCACTAACCTAATATTTGTAGGGTAGTTGGGAGTGAAGCAGCTCTAGCCTCCTGGTCAGGTCTCTGACCAAGAGCGACCCATTCCTTAAACTTCGCCAACTCTGGGTCAAACTGTTGCAACTGTATTCACTCGTCTCTTGAGCGATCCAGGATTTGAGTGGGCCTTGCCTTTTCTTTGGAGTTCTGAGCATCGATTACAGCTGCAGCGAATTGCCGAAAATCCGGAATCTCATCACCTTCCAGCTCTTCATCTATGTCTCTCTTTGGCCCCATATGAGTGACCCGGGACAGAGCATCTGCATGGGTGTTCAGGGCTTTAGACCGATAAGCGAATTTGTACTGAATTTAGACATCCTTGCCACCCACCGTTGTTCCAATGCGCCCCACTTTGCATTTTCCAAATAAGCCAAAGGATTATTGTCCGTCCGCACTTGTACTTCTGTACCTGACAAGTACTCCACAAATTTCTCAGTCATGGCCCATACCAGTCCCAGTAGCTCCAGTTTGAACAAACTGTAGTTATCTGGATTCTTCTCCCAAAGTGACAGACTGGCATACGCGATCACCTGCTCTTTTCCTTCTTGCACTTGAGCCAACACTGCTCCCAGTCCATGTAGACTTCCATCAGTGTACAATACAAAAGGCTGTGAGAAATAAGCCTAGGCCAGTATTGTAGCATTCGTTAGCGCTATTTTCAATGCTCGAAACGCCTCTTCTTGTCATGGTCCCCACTGAATAGGTTGCCGCTTTGCTCCTCCAGCCATTCCCCTCAGTAATTCATTAAGCGGGACCGCAATCTTAGCGAAGTCTTTTATGAATCTGCGGTAATATTCAGTGAGTTCTAGAAATACTCTCAACTCCCTTAAGTTGACTGGTGTGGGCCACTTCTGCATTACAGCTACTTTCTCAGCAGTGGGATACACTCCTGCACTGGACTCAGTGTGCCCCAAATATTCAATTTCTCGTTTGAAGAGATGACACTTCGGAGGCATTATTTTTAATCCATGCCTCTGAAGTCATTCTAGCACTTGTTCCAGTCGGCGGAGATGATTTCAAACGTTAACAATACAGAACAAACCACATAATAGTTATGAAAATATGGGCGGACGGCCAGCCAAGTGGCGAGCATCCGTCCAACTGCACGCTGAAAAAATCGTATCAGAAAGAGAAGGAGAGCTCAGCATATCTTTGCAAAAAAGTGTCTTTATTTAAACATGTATAGAAAAATAAGTATTTAAACCAGACAAAGTGTAGGTAAAAAATGACTGCATAGGAACATACTGAAACATCAGATAGATATACTAATGGGACAATGATTATAGCCCTATGGTATGGATAGAATTGCACAATTACCCAAGGCAAATCATAAATCATAAATATAGTAGAAGCAATAAATATGCTATATATGATAAAAGCATTCCACTTGAATAGAAAAAAGAGGTACCATTAATGTAACAAGGGGAAACATTGCCATATATTAAGGGGGTGCACCAACATATACCTAGTGCCAGGGCAAAATATATGATGAAAAGTATGTTTACCTGAAGAAAATTCTCACAGTCAGAGTGGAGAGAAAGGGGAGAGAGGAAAGGGTGGTAGTAGCACGGAGCCCGACGCGCGTTTTGCGGTAAGACCGCTTTCTTAACGGCGGGTGATAGATATGTGGTGCCCCAGAGCATGTATATATATGCATGTTCATTTGGTATTAGTGAAAATACAGGCAGCTGTGATGCGGGGCACGCACCCGGAAGTGGCCAGCTAAACCGGGGGCGTGTCCCGCAAATCACATGATGTGAAGCAGGGCTATAGCGGCACATGCGTGCGGGCGAGAGGGACGCGCCGTGCGCAAACCAGCCGTCAAGCCGCTACCGCGCACGCGCGGACCAGGAAGGTTCGCGCAGGCGCAGAGAGACATAAAGACGGCCAGGCAGGCGCGCGACGCGATCTCCCCCACCGCACCCGCATGCGCACATCACATCAGTAAGTAGCACTGCCAAATATAGATATCAAAGAACATAGTGACTCTTGCGCCGGTTGCGCGACCCTTTGGTTCTGGGGGCCCCATTTATGGCAATTATTAATGTGGACACTGTGTGGCCTGTCCGAATGTTTTGCGGAGCACCAGCTTTTGTTCGGCTGATGGCCACAAAACATTCGATATCAGACACCACATCTCCTGCGGTACATCCAATATTATCTATTATGCCACGTGTAGCTGCCCCATGATCTACGTTGGTTTAACAACAAGGGAACTACGGGTCCGCACACGTGAGCATATTCGTGACATTTCAGCAGCCACCTCGGCGAGTGATTTAGCCCAGCTAAAAACAATACCACGGCATTTTAAATTGAAACATAACTGTAATCCCCGTTCCTTCATGGTACGTGGTATTGACGCAATACACATGGGGATACGGGGTGGTAATGCTAAAAAGCTATTGGCTCAGAAAGAGTCACAATGGATTGTACGATTAAACACGGTGACACCTTATGGCTTGAATGAATCTCTGAGCTTCTCTTCATTTTTATAGCCACAATTTCTCCATCTCTCATTTGGAGATATATGATCTCCTTGTATATGCGCATTTTAGGGTGGTTTTTATATTTATTTTCCATTTTAACTATTTTTAACTGTGTCTCTTCTATTTGTGATTTTTTGCTACTGGTTTCAGGAGTAAATAGATGTGGCTGTTCCCCAGAACCCAATTTGATTTGGAGAACTATGTGATTACATCCACCACGGGATGTATGTCTTGAGAGCATTACGAACTTGAATATAAACTATGCCGGGATGATGCTGCTGAATATGGCTAATCTTCATCGCTCTGAAAAAGCACTGTATGTTTACTGTTCCATCCCTGTACTGTGATATTGTTATACTTTGTCATGGTTGCTCCTAATTTCCGCCCCCCTTCTCTTCTTTGATAGCTATATTTGGCAGTGATACTTACTGATGTGATGTGCGCATGCGGGTGCAGTGGGGGAGATCGCGTCGCGCGCCTGCCTGGCCGTCTTTATGTCTCTCTGCGCCTGCGCGAACCTTCCTGGTCCGCGCGTGCGCGGTAGCGGCTTGACGGCTGGGTCGTGCGCGGCGCGTCCCTCTCGCCCGCGTGCATGCGCCGCTATAGCCCTGCTTCACGTCATGTGATTTGCGGGACACGCCCCCGGTTTAGCTGGCCACTTCCGGGTGCGCGCCCCGCTTCACAGCTGCCTGTATTTTCACTAATACCAAATGGACATGCATATATATACATGCTCTGGGGCACCACATATCTATCACCCGCCCTTGAGAAAGCGGTCTTACCGGAAAACGCACGTCGTGCTACTACCACCCTTTCCTCTCTCCCCTTTCTCTCCACTCTGACTGTGAGAATTTTCTACAGGTAAACATACTTTTCATCATATATTTTGCCCTGGTACTAGGTATATGTTGGTGCACCCCCTTGATATATGGCAATGTTTCCCCTTGTTACTTTAATGGTACCTCTTTTTTCTATTCAAGTGGAATGCTTTTATCATATATAGCATATTTATTGCTTCTACTATATTTATGATTTATGATTTGCCTTGGGTAATTGTGCAATTCTATCCATACCATAGGGCTATAATCATTGTCCCATTAGTATATCTATCTGATGTTTCAGTATGTTCCTATGCAGTCATTTTTTACCTACACTTTGTCTGGTTTAAATACTTATTTTTCTATACATGTTTAAATAAAACACTTTTTTTGCAAAGATATGCTGAGCTCTCCTCCTCTTTCTGATATGATTTCAAACATGGCTGAATAAATAATTATATCATCCAGATAAATTAAAGTAGCTTCGAAGTTGAGGTCCCTCAAGCATCTCTCCATCAATCTTTGAAATGTTCCTGGTACATTTGTCAGCCCCAACGGCATCCGGTTAAACTCAAACAAACCCATAGGAAGAACAAAGGCAGTTTTCAGACGATCTTTCTCAGCTACTGGGACCTGCCAATAGCCACTGGCCAAGTCAAGAGAAGAGAAGAATTTAGCACTTCCTTATGTGGATAGAGATTCTTCAATTCGGGGTAATGGGTAAGAGTCTCGCACGGTACATGCATTCAATTTCCGATAATCTACGCAAAATCTCAGAGTACCATCTTTTTTTCAAACTAGTGCAATAGGAGCTGCCCAAGGACTCTGACTTTCACAAATTACACTATTCCGCAACATATAATCTAAAAGTTCTTTCACCTCCTGGTACATTTGAGGTGGGATCTGACGATACTTTTCTTCAATGGGAGTCGTATTTTCTGTGGGTATTTCGTGTTCAATATCTCGAGTGCACCCAAAATCATCTTCATGTTGTGCAAACACCCCCTGGTAACGCTGTAAAAGTTGCTCGATCTGCCTAACTTGTTCAGCCGAGAGCTCAAAGAGATTAGCCTCCATTTGCTCTAAGAGGCGACATCCAGCCAAAATTTCCCTTTTGACTTCTTGACTGTGAAGGGACATCTCTAGGGTCCATGGTTCTCTGTGAACGGGCTCCAACTCTATAGCATCCGCTCAGTTTAGGTCTTCTGGCATTATGCAAACCCCTGCTATGTCTTGGCGGGACAACAACTGTAAGCTTGTGCCACGTAGGTTAATACAGCGTACGGGTACTTGACCCTGACACACGGTAGCCAGTGTAGAAGCAACCAGAAGTCTAGCAGGCGCTTCTTCTATTGGTTCTATCTTAATGTCCATACCCTCTAATGATACATGTGCCAGCACCGGCAGAGTGAGTACAGTCTGTCCTTCTGGCAATGTCACTGTAGCTTCAGACAGCATAGACACTCTACCAAGATACTGAGACGCAACAGGCAATTTTTGAATTTGACTGATTCATATGAGGTGTTGAAAGACCCTCTTGCTGGCTGGGTCATGAGTGGTTCAGGTCCAGTTATTTCTGTCAGAATCCTCAGCCAAGAACTGTTCGACCTCCTTAAGCACATTCATGCCCAAGGTTACAATGGGCCTGTCACCTCCAGATCCTGTGGTCAGTATTATCCCCTTTTGGCTGAGGTTCTTTCCACATGCCCGGACTGACATCCATACTACCCCTGCCACCGGGATAGGTATTTGGTTAGCCGCTACTAATTTGACGGTAGGTTCCATCCAGGAATGAGCAACTTCTGGAAAATACTTTGAAAATATACTTCAGGCATAGTGGTCACCTGAGACCCAGTGTCCATTAAACAACAAATCCGCTGTCCATTGAATTAAGCCCAAATAATAGGCCTCTCGGAGACAATGTCTTCAGAAGTTCTCCTTACACGCCCTGAAGTTTGAAACCCCACGGTATTCTCCATGACCGTGGGGTGTCTTAGTTTAATGGCTGCCCTCATCTCCTCTTTTCTTTATTCGGACAGTTTCTGGAGATATGACCTCTACCGCCACAGTTCCAAAATTCCGGTTCTCGCTCTACCGGTGGACTAAGTGCACGACTCTTTGGAACCTGATTGGAACATCTTCCTCGCTCTTGTCTCCGTCCACGAGAGACAGAGCGGTTAATTTACAAGGGGGCTGCAGGGGTCTCTCTAGTAGTGCTCAGTTCATTTCGAAGGTCTCGAATCTCTTGACGTATCTCTTGTGCCCAATCGGGCAACTGATTGAAAGCAGCGTGCTGAGAATTGGGTGGAAGAGGGCTTATTGCCTCATGACTTCTGACATTGGCATTGAGAACAGGAAATTTTTCCTCCAAGACTCTAGCTTCCGCCCCAATCTATAAGAAACCTAGGCCGGGCTTCCCCATCAAGGGTTAAAGGGGCCAATTCAGCCTGGGCTAGGGGATTAAGGGGATACATGCATAGCATACTTTTCAGTCTCTCTACCCAGTCCCAAAGTGACGTACCATCCACCCGTAAACTAGGGAAGGTGACTGAGCATAGCCTCCAAGGGTATATGTCCAATGACAGACCCGGTCACAGACTGATCCCCCATCTCTGCATCTGAATGTTGCATTATGCCGACTACGCCAAATGTAATGCAGGTGTTAGAATCCAACGCTCAGAGTCACAAAATGAAGGCAGTCAAATATCTATAAATAACAATTTATATATCTATATATATTAACCTTAGCATGCGTGACGTCACAAATCTACACTTCTACGGCCCCCGTGCAAATCATATGGAGAAACTCACATAAATAACTTTTACAAGTTTATTTCAAAATTGCAAAATAAGATATGAATAATGCACATTTTAATTATAATTTTTTGTAGAAAACACCAAAAAACATTTTTTTTTTCCAAATTTCAAACAAAGATATGAAAAACACACAAAGGTATATAAATCTAGAGTAAACTAGCTGCAGCTACATTTCTTTTCAATTTTATTGGTCTTCCAAACAATTTTCAAATGTTATCTTTTCTGAAGAATGTTCTTTACAGACATTTTCCCCACAAGTGGTACAATATCGCTCAGTTTTCCTCCCTAACTTTCTTGGACAAATGAAGCGCTTTAGTTTTCTTTCTCCTGGCCCTGGAATATCCTGAAACTGTACACCACAACGTTTCATTGCTTCTTTAGTTTGATTTGGCAAGCCTTTCATGTTGCTTTGCTTAATCATGTGAGGCACTACAAGTTCATGGCAAAGGTCCTTCAAGAATAGGCGTCTCCTCTCATTCCTGCCTGCATGGAATTCTGGATGAGTTTCTGTATAAATAATGAATGAATTCAGGGCTGCTACATCAATCATATTTGATAAAATTACTATAGGCCAACGTCTTGATTGCCTCTTGCATGAATATTCTCCCACCATTTCATCCATTTTGTCTACACCTCCTTTAGTTTTATTGTAATACAGGATGATTTCTGGTTTCAATTTCCTGTCATTGCTGTCAATACTGCAATCATAATGCATGGTACTGAGTAAAATAACAGATTTCTCCTTCTTCACTTTGTAAGATACCAGTGTCGCTTTGTTGTTGAAACCAAAGACACTCTTATAAAGTGCTCACTGTGGACTCTGTTTCATTGCTTGAGGAATTTCTCGTCGGTTTGGCTTCATAGTACCAACAAGTGTAACAGCTTTTTCAAGCAGAAAATTGCCCAGTGCAACATTGGTAAAATAATTGTCCATGGTAATGTTTCTACCTGAATTGTATATTGGTACAGCAAGTGTTTTCACAATCTCAGACCCTAGATCTTTCTGTACTGGTGCATCAACTTCTTTGCCACAATAGATAAGCCCATTTATGCCATAATAATTTTCAGAATCACACATCCAGAAGATTTTTATTCCATACTTGGCTGGTTTACTGGGCATGTATTATATGAACTTGCAACGTCCTCTGAAGGGTACAAGTTGCTCATCTACTGTAACATTAGTTCTAGGATTGTAAAGTTTGGTGCAATTGTTGATAAATATGTTCCAGATATAACTGATAGGGGCTAATTTGTCTGTTTGGAACCTCGCTGCTCGAGTTCTCTTATCATCAAATCGAATGTTTCTTCTAATTTCCTCATATCTGTCCATTGTCGCTTTATAGTGTGGATCAGAAAGTGGGTCCAGAAATAATTCTCTGATTGGAACATCATACGATTTTTGACTCCCTGCCAGCAGTAAAAGTCCAATAAATGCATAAAGTTCCTCTTTTGAGATATTTTTCCACGACTTATTTTTTGCAGAAACGATACGTCTTCCTTCTTGGCCTCATCACTCCCTCCCAAAATCACATGACATCCTCACATGGCATGATTCACCCCCTGGCCCCTCCATCAGCAACCCTGACTACAAATAAAGTAATTTGAGACACAAACACTGCTGAGTATATGATAAAAATGGCAGGGGCCTAAAAGGTCCCTGTTCCGTACAGATGTGGTTTTCCCCAAAAAAGCATTGTTACACCAAAATGCCTATCAAAAAATTATATGAACAACTGGATATTACCAACAATGATATACTTGAGGAATACCTAGAGTTTCAAAATGCTAACTAAAGTAATTTTGCAGATAATAGCAAAAAAGTAAGCACCGGGGCCTAAAAGGCCCCCGATACGCATTGTAGGGTTAAACAAAGCTGACAGGGATTGTAACAGGGGTTAGTAATGAGAACAATAACAAATACTTATGAAATAGCAATAAAATCCTTCTCTAAAATACTGTATCTAGCCCAAATATGGGATTAATCACTGAAGTCGATCGGTTCTGCAAATGGCCCTAGCAGGGGTCTCTGGTTATTCCCGCTAGGCCTTTAAGTCTTTTTCTGACAAAGTCAATTAGATCCCGTTTGGCTTGTTCCACCTCAAAGGTGGAGGTAAGGTGTATCCATGACTATTTACAAATTGCCAAAAGACAAGAAAAATCTCAAATTTAAAGACTGTATTAAAATATAATTTTTATTATTTATATTTAATATTATATTAATATTACATTTAATAGAGGAATATTGCACTCAATTTAAACACAAGCTGGCATAGTTGATTAAAGGGGTTAAGGCAATCAGTAATATTGATTCCTATCAATTGAATCCCAATAAAATGGTATTAGTATTCCTACACCTATATAGTGTGTCTGTAGTCCTACACTATAGTAAATAGATAGATAGTAAATGCTAGATAGGCATGCTCAATGCTAATATTAAAACAGGTTTCACCATACTGACCCCATCAGGGGAATGAGGCTTAGTCTATTTTCACAAGTTCAGTATTTTACATCAGTATTTGTATGTCAAAACCAAGATTGGATGAAAAATGCAGAAGTGATGCACGTGTTTCTATTATACTTTTTCTCTGATTGTTCCACTCCTGGTTTTGGCTTATGTTGGGGTTACACCAGAGAGATCATGCAGAATCTCATTGCTACCACCAATTTGTCAGGGATTTAGATCCGAAATATCACAGAGACCATCCACTGTGATCTTTGGAGCGTCAGCTCTCTGCTGCCCTCTATTATCTGGACAATTACACGATTGGCTGACGATCAACCAAGGAGACCGCAGGCTGTTCTCACTAATTAGTTATCGGAAAGCTAACAGGGAGCATATGGCATATAGACCTCTGGATTCCAATGCATTCAATATGTGTATATACCGCCATACGATCACTGCTAGTTCCACGATAACACCAGATGGATTATTAGCTGCCACCACCAATCTGTTTTCCGGGTAGCGTATGGCTTCAGGGGGGCGAGACAGAACAAAAGAAAAGAACTATTAAATTTTATATTTAATCCAAAGGGAGGAAGTGTTTATGAAAAAATATACAAAAGATTTTACAAAAGGGACAAAACAATACAGCATATACAGTCACAGAATACAAAAGGTTATTTCAAGAAAGATTCAAAACAACATTTTAAATGTAATATTAGCCCATATCATTATAGCAACTCAGATTACATGAGAAAAAGGAGAACAAATAGTCAGTTGCTATAAAAATAGAGGCCAAATTTTATTTATGTGTAATACAAAAATAGATAAAAAGTGTCAGAAGAATTAAACGCAAAAGAGGGGCAAGAATATTTGATATATAATATAGGAGACAAAAACCCAGAATGGAAATGAAGCAGTAACAACCACTAATATTAATACTCTGCAGTGCATAACCATAGATAAGCCACAGTATTAATGCATATCCCAAACAAAGTGCACAAAGGAGGCAAATCTTGTTAAATATTATATCATGATAGGGCATCCATGTTGTACAATGATTACAAACACATTACATCATTAGTCATAAATGTGTGCTCACTTGGATACTGATGTATTCCCAGCACCTCAAATGAACTCAGTAAAGGGATATCAAAGTGATTATGCCAAATATGTTATTTACCCATGGTTAAGGATAGAGGCAAGGCTGCTTCCCAGTCCCCAACGCACGTTTCGCACTGTGGGCAGCTTCAGGGGGCGGGGATGTGTGAATGTGGCCTTAAAATGAGAAAATAGTTGATAAATTTTAGTATTAGCATTGAGTGAGGGTATGCCTATCTAGCCTTTCATTTACTATAGTGTAGGACTGCAGCCACACTATACAGCTACAGTCATATGAAAAAGTTTGGGCACCCCTATTAATCTTAAGCTTAATGTTTTATAAAAATTGGTGTTTTTGCAACAGCTATTTCAGTTTGATATATGTAATAACTGTTGGATACAGTAATGTTTCTGCCTTGAAATGAGGTTTATTGTACTAACAGAAAATGTGCAATCTGCATTCAAACAAAATTTGACAGGTGCATAAGTATGGGCACCTCACCAGAAAAGTGACATTAATATTTAGTAGATCCTCCTTTTGCAAAAATAACAGCCTCTAGTCGCTTCCTGTAGCTTTTAATGAGTTCCTGGATCCTGGATGAAGGTATTTTTGACCATTCCTCTTTACAAAACAATTCCAGTTCAGTTAAGTTTGATGGTCGCCGAGCATGGACAGCCTCTTCAAATGATCCCACAGATGTTCAATGATATTCAGGTCTGGGGACTGGGATGGCCATTCCAGAACATTGTAATTGTTCCTCTGCATGAATGCCTGAGTAGATTTGGAGCGGTGTTTTGGATCATTGTCTTGCTGAAAGATCCATCCACTGCGTAACTTCAACTATATCACTGATTCTTGAACACTATTGCCAAGAATCTGCTGATACTGAGTGGAATCCATGCGTCCCTCAACTTTAACAAGATTCCCAGTGCCGGCATTGACCACACAGCCCCAAAGCATGATGGAACCTCCACCAAATTTTACTGTGGGTAGCAAGTGTTTTTCTTGGAATGCTGTGTTTTTTTGCCACCATGCATAACGCCTTTTTGTATGACCAAACAACTCAATCTTGGTTTCATCAGTCCACAGGACCTTCTTCCAAAAAGAAATAGGCTTCTTCAAATGTGCTTTTGCATACCTCAGCCGACTCTGTTTGTGCATACTTGCAGAAACGGCTTCTTTCGCATCACTCTCCCATACAGCTTCTCCTTGTGCAAAGTGCGTTGTATAGTTGACCGATGCACAGTGACACCATCTGCAGCAAGTTGATGCTGCAGCTCTCTGGAGGTGGTCTGAGGATTGTCCTTGACTGATCTCACCATTCTTCTTCTCTGCCTTTCTGATGTTTTTCTTGTCCTGACACTTCTGGCCTTAACAAGAACTGTCCCTATGTTCTTCCATTTCCTTACTATGTTCCTCACAGTGGAAACTGACAGGTTAAATCTCTGAGACAGCTTTTTGTATCCTTCCCCTGAACAACTATGTTGAATAATCTTTGTTTTCAGATCATTTGACAGTTGTTTTGAGGAGCCCATGATGCCACTCTTCAGAGGAGATTCAAACAGGAGAACAACTTGCAAGTGGCCAATTTAAGTAGCTTTTCACATGATTGCATACACCTGGCTATAAAGTTCAAAGCTCAATGAGGTTACAAAACCAAAAAAAGTGCTTTAGTAAGTCAGTAAAAAGTAGGCAGGAGTATTTAAAACAAGAAAATGATAAGGGTGCCCATACTTATGCACCGGTCAAATTTTGTTTGAATGCAGATTGCACATTTTCTGTTAGCACAATAAACCTCATTTCAAGGCAGAAACATTACTGTGTCCAACAGTTATTACATATATCAAACTGAAATAGCTGTTGCAAAAACACCAATTTTTATAAAACATTAAGCTTAAGATTAATAGGGGTGCCCAAACTTTTTCATATGACTGTATATGAATACTAATACCACTTTTTTGGGATTCAGTTGATAGGAATCAATATTACTGATAGTCTTTATTCCATTAATCAGCCATGCCAGCTTGCACTTTGTGTTTTTAATTGAGTGCAATATTTCTCTATTAAATATAAATAATAAAAGTTATATTTTAATACAGTCTTTAATTTAGGGATGTTTCTTGTCTTTTGGCAATTTGCAAATAGTTATGCATTATCCCTATGCTGACTGTGGAACAGGTTCCCTATAATTTATAAAGTGTAACCATCAACACGCCAAAAACTATCCCATGGCCCAGGTACACACAGACTGTGGTTTTGTTTCCCAAGAGGTGGGAGTTGTCATGGACTCATTGCATGCAGTTATTATTGGACAAGATTTTCCGTTGTTCAGGGACTTGTGGGCTAAAGATGTAGCGCCCTGTAGTCCCCAATGCAACCAGGATTCGGTAAGTTAACCATGTCACATGATGTAATCAGTAAATTTCCTTTCACTGTACTGGCTGTTGATGAGGCTGAGGAAGCATCTCTTGAAGCCAATATCTCTGACTTTGAGTTGTACAGGGAAAACTTTGGGACTGTCCAGCTCAACACTGAAATGTGCTATGGAAAGTGTAATGGTGTCGAATGGTGTTCCCCACGAGCAGATAATTGGTTCCCTTTTTTTGCCATGTATAATGATTTTTTGTATAGAGTGACAAAAGTGAAGGGCGAGGTAAAAGAGCAACTACTTGTGCCTAGGCCCTACAGACACATGGTGTTAAATATGGCTCATTCCATGTGTTGGCTGATCATCTGGTGGTAGACAAGACCCAGGAGCGGATCCTCCAAAGGTTTTCCTAGCCTGGGTGTTGTATGGAAATAGTGGATTACTGTCAGTCTTGACTAGAGTTGAGCCACCCCCGTAGTGTTCGAGTTCGGTTCAGTTCGTCGAACACCCGTGTGTTCGCCGAACTGTTCGTCTAACTGTTCGTCGAACACCTTCGAACACCGTTAAAACCAATGGCAGGCAAACAAAAACACAAAGAAACACATAGAAAGCACCTTCAAAGGTGTCCAAAAGCTGACAAACTGCTCAGAAGACATAACTAACACATGGAAAAGTGACAAGTACATATAGTTATGTGAAAAGAAAAGAGGTGGAGGAGTAAAAGGAGGGGGAGACACAGATATAGGCATGTCATGCCCTTCTAAAATCCAAAAAGTGAGAAGCCGACATGGCCAGTCCGTTCCTGCCCGTGCCACCTCCGTGTCGCCGGGTTTGTGCCAGAGCCACGGTGGACCCTGACGGCCAGCCCCCTCTCCCAATACTGGTGCCTGTCCGCTGGTGGGTCGAGCCCCCCCGCGGTGGGGGGGGAGTAACATCTGCAGAAGAAAGACCATCTTCCAGCCAAACTAACATGTCGACTTCTTTTCGTGGACAATGTGATACGATCCCTTTGTTACGGACACGCCCATCGCTACAAATTCCAGATGATGCACAAAAACAGCAGGTACTTCAGCGGATATCAAGTGCTTCTTCAAGTGGGCTTTCCTCCACCTCAATTTCAACATCACAAATACTCCAGTCCTCAGAGGTGTCACCCCAATCGCAATTGCTTCCGCACAGCTCCCAAGTCTCCAGCTGCCCGTCTGAGTATGGGGTAACACAGATGGTTGAGTCTGCAGAGCTGTTTACTCATACTATAGCCTGGGAAACGGAGGTCTGCTCCAGAGCTTCTGTTAATCCAGATGAGGAAATGATCTGCACTGATGCCCAGAATCTTTATAAGTCGGATCCAGGACCAGATGAAGAAGGTTCTGAGCATAATGTAGACCCTCGTTCCCAAACTGTAACTCCTGTTGGTGGAGACAATGATGAAGACGATGATGAGACTCAAATACCTGATTGGAGCGACAACTTGACTTTTCGGTCAGGGCAGGAAGAGGTTGGCTTTGAGGACGACGGGTGTGATAACACACAGGGTGATGATGACAAGGTTGGAGATCCCACTTACTGTCAACCCACAGTCAGCCAGTCGATGAGGTGACCCGGGCCTTTGCCTGGCCTTGGGGATGTCGCGGTGGTTGGCTCCCTGGCCCATACCCTGGGGTCACTCTTTAAAAGGGTGGATAATTGTTAAATTTATAAGAGTTCGTGACGTCACCTGTGGTATCTGGTGAGAAGCACCAGCGCTGCAGCAGTCCACTGAGGCCCGTGATAAGGCAGTTCGATGGTATAGCTCCCCACAGGTGGAGCTAGGTCTCAGGGCAGCGTATGCAGGGGGAATGCAGGACAGGCGAGACCCAGCTGGGTCAGAGCAAGAACGGGAACGGACAGGGTAGTCACTTCAGTACCTTTTACTGGAGGAAATTCAGGCACATCCCGGAGCACTGTAGGGTGAACATATCAGGATCCTCCCCAATGAGCGGGTGTAGGGCCTCATGTTTCTTGCCTCTGCGTAGTAAGTTTCTGACCTGCCTGGAGCTAGGCCTAACTTTGTCTCTGTCCTGCGCTGGCTGACCTTGTGGTAGGGCCTTCTCTTGGAGTTCACGCTCTCAGTATGCGGGGCCTAAGAGTCTCCTGGCTCTGTTACATATCAGCACCTTAGCGATCCTGGGACTTGTAGTTCTCCAGGGATTCCGGTTATGCCTTACTGGGTCATAGAGATCCCGGTAAGCTCGGATCCGGTGTCCGGTAAATGCTTCGGGGTGAGCTGGTTAAGCTCCTCTGCCCCTTAAGTACTAACTCGCCACTCGCCTTCGGCCTACTCGGGCCCTCAATAGGCTATACACACTAACGGCAGCTTGCCACGCTTCACCGATCTTATGGCGCCGGCACACCTTAAGCTCTTTCTGGGCTCCCTAAATCTAGCTTGCAGAAGCCTCATGCTCCACTGCTGAACTATTTACTGAGTTCTCTAGACTAGACTGAGCTCCACTGCAGACTGACCTCTCTTAGGCTTCTCTACGGCAGGAACTCTTCAGAGGAACTGAACTGCCTAGCTCCACCTTCCCTATTTATATCCCTAACGGGCTCCCTCTACTGGTCTGAGGTGGAAGGTGGAAATGTGTAAATGTTTATGGGGGCCTCTTGTGGAGGATTCCATTAATACACTCTTCTAGGATCTGTGATACCAAGCGCAGCGGGGCGTCACAGATGCTATTGACGACGAGATTAGGTTGCACCTTCCTGGACAGAGACGGAGTACTGGAAGCACGTCAACAACTGCATCCTCAACCACAACTCTGCCTCTGACCACAAGTTGTAGTGGGCTCTTCAGGTCACATGGGCTCTAAGCCTTGCATAGCCTGGGCATTTATTCAGATAGATAAGGATGACCCAACTCGTGTTATCTGTAATATTTGTCACCAAAAGCTAAGTAGAGGCCAAAAAATCCTTAGTTTGAGTACTTCATGCATGTACCGTCACATGGATATGAAGCATAAGTTGCAGTGGGAAGCTCACTGTGCTACAATGTGGCCTAGCAGGCTGGGCCAACCACCGTCTGCCCCATCTTGTGCATCCGCGGCCTCTTCATCCTCTGTGAATGGGAGGACAGCAGTCACACATGTTTTTGAACGCAGACCTGCCACCTCTTTACCTGCAACAGCCAGTGTGATTGGCAGGTCGTCAGTTCATTGGGAAGTGGAAACACCTTCTGGTGTTGAGCGCTCTCTGACATCGAGAGCACCACCTTTGGATCAAGGCAACCTAACATGTCCGCCTGCATCTTCCTCACAGACCGGCAGTTTGCCGGGGACACCCTACTCAACCCCGTCAAAGCACAACAGCCAGCCCTCGGTCCCACAGATGTGGAAAAGTAAAAGACCATTTCCTCCTAGCCATGAGAAAGCTAAGAGGTTGAATTTCACCATCTGCAAGCTGTTGGCTACAGAAATGCTGCCTTTCCGCCTGGAGGACACAGTGGATTTTCGAGACCTTATGTCCGTCGCAGTGCCCCAGTACCAGATGCCCAGTCGGCACTACTTCTCAAAGAAAGGGGTGCCTGCGCTCCACCAGCATGTCGCACACAACATCACCGCTTCTTTGAGAAACTCTGTGTGTGACAGGGTGCATTTCACCACAGACACTTGGACGAGTAGGCATGGACCGGGGCATTACATGTCGCTGACTGGGCACTGGGTAACTTTGGTGACAGCAGGAGAAGGGGCTGCTGTCCAAGTCTTACCGTCCCCACGAGTTTTGCGTCGATCCTCTTTATCTCGAAGTTCCTCCACTGCTTCTGCCTCCTCAACCTCCTTTGGGTCCTCCACCTGCACCTAATGTTAGAACCTTGCTGTTAGGTTTTTTTTCCTTTGCTGGTCACATGACCTTGTTGGCCTATTTAGTCCTGCTCCGCCCTTCTGGCTTTGCTGGACTTCATTGTATATCTACTTTCTGGCTAGCCTGTGCTCTGTATCTAACTCTGTTAGTTTGCTTGGTCTACGGACCTCTGTGTTCTATCTATTTTGTTTGTTCGTCTGTCTGCTACTATTTCTGTTAGGAGGTGTCCCATATTCCTCCCAGTCCTTAGTACTTGTAGGGATTCCCTCCCCACATCTATAGGTCTTCGTACAGACTAGATTAGGACTTTAGCAGGTCTGATCGCAGGATCAGGTTCCCTGTTACATCGTAGGGATTCAGCTGAGTCTCATAGTAGGGACAGATCTCCTCTCTTTCCTTAGTTTTGGTAGCAGAACATAACAGTAAGTCCAGCCAGCAAATTCTCTAAGGAAAGATTTTTCTGTTCCATCATGGTGTCGGTTCAGGATTTGGCTCATCGCCTGCAGGGACTCTCTCTGGAGGTGGCCGAGCTCCGTCAGCACGTGAGTAACTGTCCTGGAGCACATTTCTTGGAGCCTAAGGTATGTTTGCCGGATTTGTTTTTTGGTGAACACCGAGAATTTTTTTCATTTAAAAATGCTTGCTTATTGTATTTTCGTTTGAGACCTAAGTCCTCTGGGGATGAATCCCAGCGCGTAGGGTTCATAATGTCACTTTTGCGCAAAGAGCCTCAGGAGTGGGCCTTTTCTTTGCAACCTAGTGATTCATGCTTCAGATCAGTGGATAGTTTTTTTTCTGCTTTGGGACTATTATATGATGATCCTGACCGTGTCGCATCAGCTGAGACTGAGTTGAGACGTCTAAAACAAGGATCGGGTAATGTGGAAAAATATTGTACACATTTTCGTCGTTGGTCCACTCAAACAGGGTGGAACGATTCTGCTCTGAAAAGTCTATTTCTTGCTGGGCTCAGTGAAAGGGTTAAAGACCTGCTAATTGCTTATCCTACACCTGAAGATTTGCAACAGGCTATGCAATTAGCTATACGGGTGGATAGGAGACTGCGTGCATGGGTTAATGAGAGCAAATCCTCTGCTATGTCAGTTTCTGGTTATGATAATGTGTGTACTAACAGTGGTGAACCGATGGAGATTGGATCGGTGGCACCTCGCTCTCAAGAAAAAGACCGTCGTTTTTCGCAAGGCTTTTGGCAAACTTCTTCAATTTCTTGCCGCAGTTGGGGCCAATATACCAGTTGTTGTAACCACCGGAAGGTCTTCTCCATGCCGAAGTGGGCACCTCTTCCATGAGCCTCCTCGGCTAATTGTGTTACTAGTGTTCCTGGGACTAATACCTGCCAGGTCATGTCAAACTCTCGAGGTAGCTGGACTTTGCGGCATAGCAAGCCTTCCTTCAAGAAGAGTCTTTCCCACTAACCTAATATTTGTAGGGTAGTTGGGAGTGAAGCAGCTCTAGCCTCCTGGTCAGGTCTCTGACCAAGAGCGACCCATTCCTTAAACTTCGCCAACTCTGGGTCAAACTGTTGCAACTGTATTCACTCGTCTCTTGAGCGATCCAGGATTTGAGTGGGCCTTGCCTTTTCTTTGGAGTTCTGAGCATCGATTACAGCTGCAGCGAATTGCCGAAAATCCGGAATCTCATCACCTTCCAGCTCTTCATCTATGTCTCTCTTTGGCCCCATATGAGTGACCCGGGACAGAGCATCTGCATGGGTGTTCAGGGCTTTAGACCGATAAGCGAATTTGTACTGAATTTAGACATCCTTGCCACCCACCGTTGTTCCAATGCGCCCCACTTTGCATTTTCCAAATAAGCCAAAGGATTATTGTCCGTCCGCACTTGTACTTACTGATGTGATGTGCGCATGCGGGTGCAGTGGGGGAGATCGCGTCGCGCGCCTGCCTGGCCGTCTTTATGTCTCTCTGCGCCTGCGCGAACCTTCCTGGTCCGCGCGTGCGCGGTAGCGGCTTGACGGCTGGGTCGTGCGCGGCGCGTCCCTCTCGCCCGCACGCATGTGCCGCTATAGCCCTGCTTCACATCATGTGATTTACGGGACACGCCCTCGGTTTAGCTGGCCACTTCCGGGTGCGTGCCCCGCATCACAGCTGCCTGTATTTTCACTAATACCAAATGAACATGCATATATATACATGCTCTGGGGCACCACATATCTATCACCCGCCGTTAAGAAAGCGGTCTTACCGCAAAACGCGCGTCGGGCTCCGTGCTACTACCACCCTTTCCTCTCTCCCCTTTCTCTCCACTCTGACTGTGAGAATTTTCTACAGGTAAACATACTTTTCATCATATATTTTGCCCTGGTACTAGGTATATGTTGGTGCACCCCCTTGATATATGGCAATGTTTCCCCTTGTTACTTTAATGGTACCTCTTTTTTCTATTCAAGTGGAATGCTTTTATCATATATAGCATATTTATTGCTTCTACTATATTTATGATTTATGATTTGCCTTGGGTAATTGTGCAATTCTATCCATACCATAGGGCTATAATCATTGTCCCATTAGTATATCTATCTGATGTTTCAGTATGTTCCTATGCAGTCATTTTTTACCTACACTTTGTCTGGTTTAAATACTTATTTTTCTATACATGTTTAAATAAAGACACTTTTTTGCAAAGATATGCTGAGCTCTCCTTCTCTTTCTGATATGATTTCAAACATGGCTGAATAAATAATTATATCATCCAGATAAATTAAAGTAGCTTCGAAGTTGAGGTCCCTCAAGCATCTCTCCATCAATCTTTGAAATGTTCCTGGTACATTTGTCAGCCCCAACGGCATCCGGTTAAACTCAAACAAACCCATAGGAAGAACAAAGGCAGTTTTCAGACGATCTTTCTCAGCTACTGGGACCTGCCAATAGCCACTGGCCAAGTCAAGAGAAGAGAAGAATTTAGCACTTCCTTATGTGGATAGAGATTCTTCAATTCGGGGTAATGGGTAAGAGTCTCGCACGGTACATGCATTCAATTTCCGATAATCTACGCAAAATCTCAGAGTACCATCTTTTTTTCAAACTAGTGCAATAGGAGCTGCCCAAGGACTCTGACTTTCACAAATTACACTATTCCGCAACATATAATCTAAAAGTTCTTTCACCTCCTGGTACATTTGAGGTGGGATCTGACGATACTTTTCTTCAATGGGAGTCGTATTTTCTGTGGGTATTTCGTGTTCAATATCTCGAGTGCACCCAAAATCATCTTCATGTTGTGCAAACACCCCCTGGTAACGCTGTAAAAGTTGCTCGATCTGCCTAACTTGTTCAGCCGAGAGCTCAAAGAGATTAGCCTCCATTTGCTCTAAGAGGCGACATCCAGCCAAAATTTCCCTTTTGACTTCTTGACTGTGAAGGGACATCTCTAGGGTCCATGGTTCTCTGTGAACGGGCTCCAACTCTATAGCATCCGCTCAGTTTAGGTCTTCTGGCATTATGCAAACCCCTGCTATGTCTTGGCGGGACAACAACTGTAAGCTTGTGCCACGTAGGTTAATACAGCGTACGGGTACTTGACCCTGACACACGGTAGCCAGTGTAGAAGCAACCAGAAGTCTAGCAGGCGCTTCTTCTATTGGTTCTATCTTAATGTCCATACCCTCTAATGATACATGTGCCAGCACCGGCAGAGTGAGTACAGTCTGTCCTTCTGGCAATGTCACTGTAGCTTCAGACAGCATAGACACTCTACCAAGATACTGAGACGCAACAGGCAATTTTTGAATTTGACTGATTCATATGAGGTGTTGAAAGACCCTCTTGCTGGCTGGGTCATGAGTGGTTCAGGTCCAGTTATTTCTGTCAGAATCCTCAGCCAAGAACTGTTCGACCTCCTTAAGCACATTCATGCCCAAGGTTACAATGGGCCTGTCACCTCCAGATCCTGTGGTCAGTATTATCCCCTTTTGGCTGAGGTTCTTTCCACATGCCCGGACTGACATCCATACTACCCCTGCCACCGGGATAGGTATTTGGTTAGCCGCTACTAATTTGACGGTAGGTTCCATCCAGGAATGAGCAACTTCTGGAAAATACTTTGAAAATATACTTCAGGCATAGTGGTCACCTGAGACCCAGTGTCCATTAAACAACAAATCCGCTGTCCATTGAATTAAGCCCAAATAATAGGCCTCTCGGAGACAATGTCTTCAGAAGTTCTCCTTACACGCCCTGAAGTTTGAAACCCCACGGTATTCTCCATGACCGTGGGGTGTCTTAGTTTAATGGCTGCCCTCATCTCCTCTTTTCTTTATTCGGACAGTTTCTGGAGATATGACCTCTACCGCCACAGTTCCAAAATTCCGGTTCTCGCTCTACCGGTGGACTAAGTGCACGACTCTTTGGAACCTGATTGGAACATCTTCCTCGCTCTTGTCTCCGTCCACGAGAGACAGAGCGGTTAATTTACAAGGGGGCTGCAGGGGTCTCTCTAGTAGTGCTCAGTTCATTTCGAAGGTCTCGAATCTCTTGACGTATCTCTTGTGCCCAATCGGGCAACTGATTGAAAGCAGCGTGCTGAGAATTGGGTGGAAGAGGGCTTATTGCCTCATGACTTCTGACATTGGCATTGAGAACAGGAAATTTTTCCTCCAAGACTCTAGCTTCCGCCCCAATCTATAAGAAACCTAGGCCGGGCTTCCCCATCAAGGGTTAAAGGGGCCAATTCAGCCTGGGCTAGGGGATTAAGGGGATACATGCATAGCATACTTTTCAGTCTCTCTACCCAGTCCCAAAGTGACGTACCATCCACCCGTAAACTAGGGAAGGTGACTGAGCATAGCCTCCAAGGGTATATGTCCAATGACAGACCCGGTCACAGACTGATCCCCCATCTCTGCATCTGAATGTTGCATTATGCCGACTACGCCAAATGTAATGCAGGTGTTAGAATCCAACGCTCAGAGTCACAAAATGAAGGCAGTCAAATATCTATAAATAACAATTTATATATCTATATATATTAACCTTAGCATGCGTGACGTCACAAATCTACACTTCTACGGCCCCCGTGCAAATCATATGGAGAAACTCACATAAATAACTTTTACAAGTTTATTTCAAAATTGCAAAATAAGATATGAATAATGCACATTTTAATTATAATTTTTTGTAGAAAACACCAAAAAACATTTTTTTTTTCCAAATTTCAAACAAAGATATGAAAAACACACAAAGGTATATAAATCTAGAGTAAACTAGCTGCAGCTACATTTCTTTTCAATTTTATTGGTCTTCCAAACAATTTTCAAATGTTATCTTTTCTGAAGAATGTTCTTTACAGACATTTTCCCCACAAGTGGTACAATATCGCTCAGTTTTCCTCCCTAACTTTCTTGGACAAATGAAGCGCTTTAGTTTTCTTTCTCCTGGCCCTGGAATATCCTGAAACTGTACACCACAACGTTTCATTGCTTCTTTAGTTTGATTTGGCAAGCCTTTCATGTTGCTTTGCTTAATCATGTGAGGCACTACAAGTTCATGGCAAAGGTCCTTCAAGAATAGGCGTCTCCTCTCATTCCTGCCTGCATGGAATTCTGGATGAGTTTCTGTATAAATAATGAATGAATTCAGGGCTGCTACATCAATCATATTTGATAAAATTACTATAGGCCAACGTCTTGATTGCCTCTTGCATGAATATTCTCCCACCATTTCATCCATTTTGTCTACACCTCCTTTAGTTTTATTGTAATACAGGATGATTTCTGGTTTCAATTTCCTGTCATTGCTGTCAATACTGCAATCATAATGCATGGTACTGAGTAATATAACAGATTTCTCCTTCTTCACTTTGTAAGATACCAGTGTCGCTTTGTTGTTGAAACCAAAGACACTCTTATAAAGTGCTCACTGTGGACTCTGTTTCATTGCTTGAGGAATTTCTCGTCGGTTTGGCTTCATAGTACCAACAAGTGTAACAGCTTTTTCAAGCAGAAAATTGCCCAGTGCAACATTGGTAAAATAATTGTCCATGGTAATGTTTCTACCTGAATTGTATATTGGTACAGCAAGTGTTTTCACAATCTCAGACCCTAGATCTTTCTGTACTGGTGCATCAACTTCTTTGCCACAATAGATAAGCCCATTTATGCCATAATAATTTTCAGAATCACACATCCAGAAGATTTTTATTCCATACTTGGCTGGTTTACTGGGCATGTATTATATGAACTTGCAACGTCCTCTGAAGGGTACAAGTTGCTCATCTACTGTAACATTAGTTCTAGGATTGTAAAGTTTGGTGCAATTTTTGATAAATATGTTCCAGATATAACTGATAGGGGCTAATTTGTCTGTTTGGAACCTCGCTGCTCGAGTTCTCTTATCATCAAATCGAATGTTTCTTCTAATTTCCTCATATCTGTCCATTGTCGCTTTATAGTGTGGATCAGAAAGTGGGTCCAGAAATAATTCTCTGATTGGAACATCATACGATTTTTGACTCCCTGCCAGCAGTAAAAGTCCAATAAATGCATAAAGTTCCTCTTTTGAGATATTTTTCCACGACTTATTTTTTGCAGAAACGATACGTCTTCCTTCTTGGCCTCATCACTCCCTCCCAAAATCACATGACATCCTCACATGGCATGATTCACCCCCTGGCCCCTCCATCAGCAACCCTGACTACAAATAAAGTAATTTGAGACACAAACACTGCTGAGTATATGATAAAAATGGCAGGGGCCTAAAAGGTCCCTGTTCCGTACAGATGTGGTTTTCCCCAAAAAAGCATTGTTACACCAAAATGCCTATCAAAAAATTATATGAACAACTGGATATTACCAACAATGATATACTTGAGGAATACCTAGAGTTTCAAAATGCTAACTAAAGTAATTTTGCAGATAATAGCAAAAAAGTAAGCACCGGGGCCTAAAAGGCCCCCGATACGCATTGTAGGGTTAAACAAAGCTGACAGGGATTGTAACAGGGGTTAGTAATGAGAACAATAACAAATACTTATGAAATAGCAATAAAATCCTTCTCTAAAATACTGTATCTAGCCCAAATATGGGATTAATCACTGAAGTCGATCGGTTCTGCAAATGGCCCTAGCAGGGGTCTCTGGTTATTCCCGCTAGGCCTTTAAGTCTTTTTCTGACAAAGTCAATTAGATCCCGTTTGGCTTGTTCCACCTCAAAGGTGGAGGTAAGGTGTATCCATGACTATTTACAAATTGCCAAAAGACAAGAAAAATCTCAAATTTAAAGACTGTATTAAAATATAATTTTTATTATTTATATTTAATATTATATTAATATTACATTTAATAGAGGAATATTGCACTCAATTTAAACACAAGCTGGCATAGTTGATTAAAGGGGTTAAGGCAATCAGTAATATTGATTCCTATCAATTGAATCCCAATAAAATGGTATTAGTATTCCTACACCTATATAGTGTGTCTGTAGTCCTACACTATAGTAAATAGATAGATAGTAAATGCTAGATAGGCATGCTCAATGCTAATATTAAAACAGGTTTCACCATACTGACCCCATCAGGGGAATGAGGCTTAGTCTATTTTCACAAGTTCAGTATTTTACATCAGTATTTGTATGTCAAAACCAAGATTGGATGAAAAATGCAGAAGTGATGCACGTGTTTCTATTATACTTTTTCTCTGATTGTTCCACTCCTGGTTTTGGCTTATGTTGGGGTTACACCAGAGAGATCATGCAGAATCTCATTGCTACCACCAATTTGTCAGGGATTTAGATCCGAAATATCACAGAGACCATCCACTGTGATCTTTGGAGCGTCAGCTCTCTGCTGCCCTCTATTATCTGGACAATTACACGATTGGCTGACGATCAACCAAGGAGACCGCAGGCTGTTCTCACTAATTAGTTATCGGAAAGCTAACAGGGAGCATATGGCATATAGACCTCTGGATTCCAATGCATTCAATATGTGTATATACCGCCATACGATCACTGCTAGTTCCACGATAACACCAGATGGATTATTAGCTGCCACCACCAATCTGTTTTCCGGGTAGCGTATGGCTTCAGGGGGGCGAGACAGAACAAAAGAAAAGAACTATTAAATTTTATATTTAATCCAAAGGGAGGAAGTGTTTATGAAAAAATATACAAAAGATTTTACAAAAGGGACAAAACAATACAGCATATACAGTCACAGAATACAAAAGGTTATTTCAAGAAAGATTCAAAACAACATTTTAAATGTAATATTAGCCCATATCATTATAGCAACTCAGATTACATGAGAAAAAGGAGAACAAATAGTCAGTTGCTATAAAAATAGAGGCCAAATTTTATTTATGTGTAATACAAAAATAGATAAAAAGTGTCAGAAGAATTAAACGCAAAAGAGGGGCAAGAATATTTGATATATAATATAGGAGACAAAAACCCAGAATGGAAATGAAGCAGTAACAACCACTAATATTAATACTCTGCAGTGCATAACCATAGATAAGCCACAGTATTAATGCATATCCCAAACAAAGTGCACAAAGGAGGCAAATCTTGTTAAATATTATATCATGATAGGGCATCCATGTTGTACAATGATTACAAACACATTACATCATTAGTCATAAATGTGTGCTCACTTGGATACTGATGTATTCCCAGCACCTCAAATGAACTCAGTAAAGGGATATCAAAGTGATTATGCCAAATATGTTATTTACCCATGGTTAAGGATAGAGGCAAGGCTGCTTCCCAGTCCCCAACGCACGTTTCGCACTGTGGGCAGCTTCAGGGGGCGGGGATGTGTGAATGTGGCCTTAAAATGAGAAAATAGTTGATAAATTTTAGTATTAGCATTGAGTGAGGGTATGCCTATCTAGCCTTTCATTTACTATAGTGTAGGACTGCAGCCACACTATACAGCTATATGAATACTAATACCACTTTTTTGGGATTCAGTTGATAGGAATCAATATTACTGATAGTCTTTATTCCATTAATCAGCCATGCCAGCTTGCACTTTGTGTTTTTAATTGAGTGCAATATTTCTCTATTAAATATAAATAATAAAAGTTATATTTTAATACAGTCTTTAATTTAGGGATGTTTCTTGTCTTTTGGCAATTTGCAAATAGTTATGCATTATCCCTATGCTGACTGTGGAACAGGTTCCCTATAATTTATAAAGTGTAACCATCAACACGCCAAAAACTATCCCATGGCCCAGGTACACACAGACTGTGGTTTTGTTTCCCAAGAGGTGGGAGTTGTCATGGACTCATTGCATGCAGTTATTATTGGACAAGATTTTCCGTTGTTCAGGGACTTGTGGGCTAAAGATGTAGCGCCCTGTAGTCCCCAATGCAACCAGGATTCGGTAAGTTAACCATGTCACATGATGTAATCAGTAAATTTCCTTTCACTGTACTGGCTGTTGATGAGGCTGAGGAAGCATCTCTTGAAGCCAATATCTCTGACTTTGAGTTGTACAGGGAAAACTTTGGGACTGTCCAGCTCAACACTGAAATGTGCTATGGAAAGTGTAATGGTGTCGAATGGTGTTCCCCACGAGCAGATAATTGGTTCCCTTTTTTTGCCATGTATAATGATTTTTTGTATAGAGTGACAAAAGTGAAGGGCGAGGTAAAAGAGCAACTACTTGTGCCTAGGCCCTACAGACACATGGTGTTAAATATGGCTCATTCCATGTGTTGGCTGATCATCTGGTGGTAGACAAGACCCAGGAGCGGATCCTCCAAAGGTTTTCCTAGCCTGGGTGTTGTATGGAAATAGTGGATTACTGTCAGTCTTGACTAGAGTTGAGCCACCCCCGTAGTGTTCGAGTTCGGTTCAGTTCGTCGAACACCCGTGTGTTCGCCGAACTGTTCGTCTAACTGTTCGTCGAACACCTTCGAACACCGTTAAAACCAATGGCAGGCAAACAAAAACACAAAGAAACACATAGAAAGCACCTTCAAAGGTGTCCAAAAGCTGACAAACTGCTCAGAAGACATAACTAACACATGGAAAAGTGACAAGTACATATAGTTATGTGAAAAGAAAAGAGGTGGAGGAGTAAAAGGAGGGGGAGACACAGATATAGGCATGTCATGCCCTTCTAAAATCCAAAAAGTGAGAAGCCGACATGGCCAGTCCGTTCCTGCCCGTGCCACCTCCGTGTCGCCGGGTTTGTGCCAGAGCCACGGTGGACCCTGACGGCCAGCCCCCTCTCCCAATACTGGTGCCTGTCCGCTGGTGGGTCGAGCCCCCCCGCGGTGGGGGGGGAGTAACATCTGCAGAAGAAAGACCATCTTCCAGCCAAACTAACATGTCGACTTCTTTTCGTGGACAATGTGATACGATCCCTTTGTTACGGACACGCCCATCGCTACAAATTCCAGATGATGCACAAAAACAGCAGGTACTTCAGCGGATATCAAGTGCTTCTTCAAGTGGGCTTTCCTCCACCTCAATTTCAACATCACAAATACTCCAGTCCTCAGAGGTGTCACCCCAATCGCAATTGCTTCCGCACAGCTCCCAAGTCTCCAGCTGCCCGTCTGAGTATGGGGTAACACAGATGGTTGAGTCTGCAGAGCTGTTTACTCATACTATAGCCTGGGAAACGGAGGTCTGCTCCAGAGCTTCTGTTAATCCAGATGAGGAAATGATCTGCACTGATGCCCAGAATCTTTATAAGTCGGATCCAGGACCAGATGAAGAAGGTTCTGAGCATAATGTAGACCCTCGTTCCCAAACTGTAACTCCTGTTGGTGGAGACAATGATGAAGACGATGATGAGACTCAAATACCTGATTGGAGCGACAACTTGACTTTTCGGTCAGGGCAGGAAGAGGTTGGCTTTGAGGACGACGGGTGTGATAACACACAGGGTGATGATGACAAGGTTGGAGATCCCACTTACTGTCAACCCACAGTCAGCCAGTCGATGAGGTGACCCGGGCCTTTGCCTGGCCTTGGGGATGTCGCGGTGGTTGGCTCCCTGGCCCATACCCTGGGGTCACTCTTTAAAAGGGTGGATAATTGTTAAATTTATAAGAGTTCGTGACGTCACCTGTGGTATCTGGTGAGAAGCACCAGCGCTGCAGCAGTCCACTGAGGCCCGTGATAAGGCAGTTCGATGGTATAGCTCCCCACAGGTGGAGCTAGGTCTCAGGGCAGCGTATGCAGGGGGAATGCAGGACAGGCGAGACCCAGCTGGGTCAGAGCAAGAACGGGAACGGACAGGGTAGTCACTTCAGTACCTTTTACTGGAGGAAATTCAGGCACATCCCGGAGCACTGTAGGGTGAACATATCAGGATCCTCCCCAATGAGCGGGTGTAGGGCCTCATGTTTCTTGCCTCTGCGTAGTAAGTTTCTGACCTGCCTGGAGCTAGGCCTAACTTTGTCTCTGTCCTGCGCTGGCTGACCTTGTGGTAGGGCCTTCTCTTGGAGTTCACGCTCTCAGTATGCGGGGCCTAAGAGTCTCCTGGCTCTGTTACATATCAGCACCTTAGCGATCCTGGGACTTGTAGTTCTCCAGGGATTCCGGTTATGCCTTACTGGGTCATAGAGATCCCGGTAAGCTCGGATCCGGTGTCCGGTAAATGCTTCGGGGTGAGCTGGTTAAGCTCCTCTGCCCCTTAAGTACTAACTCGCCACTCGCCTTCGGCCTACTCGGGCCCTCAATAGGCTATACACACTAACGGCAGCTTGCCACGCTTCACCGATCTTATGGCGCCGGCACACCTTAAGCTCTTTCTGGGCTCCCTAAATCTAGCTTGCAGAAGCCTCATGCTCCACTGCTGAACTATTTACTGAGTTCTCTAGACTAGACTGAGCTCCACTGCAGACTGACCTCTCTTAGGCTTCTCTACGGCAGGAACTCTTCAGAGGAACTGAACTGCCTAGCTCCACCTTCCCTATTTATATCCCTAACGGGCTCCCTCTACTGGTCTGAGGTGGAAGGTGGAAATGTGTGAATGTTTATGGGGGCCTCTTGTGGAGGATTCCATTAATACACTCTTCTAGGATCTGTGATACCAAGCACAGCGGGGCGTCACAGATGCTATTGACGACGAGATTAGGTTGCACCTTCCTGGACAGAGACGGAGTACTGGAAGCACGTCAACAACTGCATCCTCAACCACAACTCTGCCTCTGACCACAAGTTGTAGTGGGCTCTTCAGGTCACATGGGCTCTAAGCCTTGCATAGCCTGGGCATTTATTCAGATAGATAAGGATGACCCAACTCGTGTTATCTGTAATATTTGTCACCAAAAGCTAAGTAGAGGCCAAAAAATCCTTAGTTTGAGTACTTCATGCATGTACCGTCACATGGATATGAAGCATAAGTTGCAGTGGGAAGCTCACTGTGCTACAATGTGGCCTAGCAGGCTGGGCCAACCACCGTCTGCCCCATCTTGTGCATCCGCGGCCTCTTCATCCTCTGTGAATGGGAGGACAGCAGTCACACATGTTTTTGAACGCAGACCTGCCACCTCTTTACCTGCAACAGCCAGTGTGATTGGCAGGTCGTCAGTTCATTGGGAAGTGGAAACACCTTCTGGTGTTGAGCGCTCTCTGACATCGAGAGCACCACCTTTGGATCAAGGCAACCTAACATGTCCGCCTGCATCTTCCTCACAGACCGGCAGTTTGCCGGGGACACCCTACTCAACCCCGTCAAAGCACAACAGCCAGCCCTCGGTCCCACAGATGTGGAAAAGTAAAAGACCATTTCCTCCTAGCCATGAGAAAGCTAAGAGGTTGAATTTCACCATCTGCAAGCTGTTGGCTACAGAAATGCTGCCTTTCCGCCTGGAGGACACAGTGGATTTTCGAGACCTTATGTCCGTCGCAGTGCCCCAGTACCAGATGCCCAGTCGGCACTACTTCTCAAAGAAAGGGGTGCCTGCGCTCCACCAGCATGTCGCACACAACATCACCGCTTCTTTGAGAAACTCTGTGTGTGACAGGGTGCATTTCACCACAGACACTTGGACGAGTAGGCATGGACCGGGGCATTACATGTCGCTGACTGGGCACTGGGTAACTTTGGTGACAGCAGGAGAAGGGGCTGCTGTCCAAGTCTTACCGTCCCCACGAGTTTTGCGTCGATCCTCTTTATCTCGAAGTTCCTCCACTGCTTCTGCCTCCTCAACCTCCTTTGGGTCCTCCACCTGCACCTAATGTTAGAACCTTGCTGTTAGGTTTTTTTTCCTTTGCTGGTCACATGACCTTGTTGGCCTATTTAGTCCTGCTCCGCCCTTCTGGCTTTGCTGGACTTCATTGTATATCTACTTTCTGGCTAGCCTGTGCTCTGTATCTAACTCTGTTAGTTTGCTTGGTCTACGGACCTCTGTGTTCTATCTATTTTGTTTGTTCGTCTGTCTGCTACTATTTCTGTTAGGAGGTGTCCCATATTCCTCCCAGTCCTTAGTACTTGTAGGGATTCCCTCCCCACATCTATAGGTCTTCGTACAGACTAGATTAGGACTTTAGCAGGTCTGATCGCAGGATCAGGTTCCCTGTTACATCGTAGGGATTCAGCTGAGTCTCATAGTAGGGACAGATCTCCTCTCTTTCCTTAGTTTTGGTAGCAGAACATAACAGTAAGTCCAGCCAGCAAATTCTCTAAGGAAAGATTTTTCTGTTCCATCATGGTGTCGGTTCAGGATTTGGCTCATCGCCTGCAGGGACTCTCTCTGGAGGTGGCCGAGCTCCGTCAGCACGTGAGTAACTGTCCTGGAGCACATTTCTTGGAGCCTAAGGTATGTTTGCCGGATTTGTTTTTTGGTGAACACCGAGAATTTTTTTCATTTAAAAATGCTTGCTTATTGTATTTTCGTTTGAGACCTAAGTCCTCTGGGGATGAATCCCAGCGCGTAGGGTTCATAATGTCACTTTTGCGCAAAGAGCCTCAGGAGTGGGCCTTTTCTTTGCAACCTAGTGATTCATGCTTCAGATCAGTGGATAGTTTTTTTTCTGCTTTGGGACTATTATATGATGATCCTGACCGTGTCGCATCAGCTGAGACTGAGTTGAGACGTCTAAAACAAGGATCGGGTAATGTGGAAAAATATTGTACACATTTTCGTCGTTGGTCCACTCAAACAGGGTGGAACGATTCTGCTCTGAAAAGTCTATTTCTTGCTGGGCTCAGTGAAAGGGTTAAAGACCTGCTAATTGCTTATCCTACACCTGAAGATTTGCAACAGGCTATGCAATTAGCTATACGGGTGGATAGGAGACTGCGTGCATGGGTTAATGAGAGCAAATCCTCTGCTATGTCAGTTTCTGGTTATGATAATGTGTGTACTAACAGTGGTGAACCGATGGAGATTGGATCGGTGGCACCTCGCTCTCAAGAAAAAGACCGTCGTTTTTCGCAAGGCTTGTGTTTCTACTGCGGAAAATCTGGTCATTTGATTAAAGGCTGTGAGCTTCGTATGAAGAAAGAAAAAAAAAATGGTCAGTCACGCCCGTATTGCCTGTTTAAATTCCAAGGGTATATTTTTAGCTGCTTCCACGATTGCTCAGGAAAAATTAATGGAATTTCGGGTGTTTGTTGATTGCGGGTCTACACTGAATGTAATTGATGGGGGATTCGTGGAAAAACTCAATTTAAAACCTGAACCTTTGTCATCCCCCATTGCTGTGGTTTCTGTGGATGGCTCCCCTTTGAAGAATATTACTCTCAAGGTCAGTGAATTTCCTCTCACTATTAATGGTGTTCACCATGAGAAATTGGATTTGGTAGTGTTGAATAACTTGCCTTCTCCAGTAATATTGGGTTTGCCCTGGTTAAAATTTCACAATCCTGTACTGGATTGGTCTACCAGTGAAATTAAATCCTGGAGCCATAAATGTTATGACAAGTGTTGTAACGGGCGTATTGCAGCTTTGGATAGGGGAGAATTGCCTGTTCCTATTCAGGATTTTTGGAGAGTTTTTTCTGAGAAGGAATCGCAGGTTTTGCCTCCCCATAGAGACTATGATTGTTCTATTGAATTTGTCCCTGGAGCGACTCTTCCTAAGAGTCGTTTATTTAACCTTACTATTCCTGAGAGGAAGGCTTTGGAGGAATACATACAGACAAGCTTGGCCGCCGGTCACATTAGGCCCTCTAAGTCTCCTGTGGCGGTTGGTTTTTTTTTTGTTAAAAAAAAGGACGGCGGTTTACGTCCTTGTCTGGATTTTCGTGAGATTAACAAAATTACGGTACGCAATCCTTACCCACTGCCATTGATTCCTGATCTGTTTAACCAGTTATTGGGGGCCAAGTGGTTCTCTAAAATTGACCTTAAGGGGGCATACAATCTGTTGCGCATGAAGGAGGGTGATGAATGGAAGACTGCTTTTAACACTCCTGTGGGTCATTTTGAGAATCTGGTTATGCCTTTTGGTCTCACTAATGCTCCTGCATTTTTTCAGAATCTGATTAATGACATCCTTAGACCTTTGATCGGTAAAAATGTGGTTGTGTATTTGGATGACATTTTGATTTATTCGCCAGATCTGGAGTCTCATTGGCGGAGCGTGCGTGAGTTATTACAGTTATTAATGGACAATTCGCTTTTTGCTAAGCTGGAGAAATGTGAGTTCGCTGTACAGAGAATTAGTTTTTTGGGCTACATTATCTCCAGCAAAGGTTTTGAGATGGATCCGGTTAAGGTTCAGGCTGTGCAGGAATGGCCTAGGCCTATTGGTTTGAAATCGATACAGAGGTTTTTGGGTTTCACCAATTACTATAGAAAGTTCATAAAAAAAATTTCTAGTATTGTCAAACCTCTGACTGATCTCACCAGGAAAGGTGCTGATGCGGTTCAGTGGTCTTCTGAGGCCATTGAAGCTTTTGTGTATCTCAAGGAGAGGTTCACCTCTGCTCCCAATCTTATGCAGCCTGATGTTACTAGGCCGTTTTTGGTTGAGGTTGATGCTTCCTCTGTGGGGGTTGGCGCAGTATTGTCTCAGGATAACGGGGATGGATTACATCCCTGTGCCTTTTTTTCAAAAAAATTTTCGGAGACTGAATTGAATTACGATATTGGTAATCGGGAATTATTGGCTATTAAACTCGCATTTGAACACTGGCGCCACTTCTTGGAAGGTGCGGAATTTCCCGTTCAGGTTCTTACGGATCATAAAAATCTGATATATCTTGATGCTGCCAAGCGCCTGAATGCCCGTCAGGCTAGGTGGGCACTGTTTTTCTCGCGGTTTAATTTCTCCGTTACTTACATCCCTGGTACTAAGAATGTTAAGGCGGATGCCTTGTCTCGCAGTTTTTCTCCCATAGTCGGTGCTGAGAAAGAGGAAAACATTTTACAAGAAGGTGTTGTGATAGCTGCTTTAGACTCCGTTTTGGAAGATGAGATTCTTAAAGCTCAGGAGAATGCCCCATCTAACACTCCTCATGGGAGGTTGTTTGTGCCTGAGACCTTTAGGAGAGATTTGTTTGTTGAGTGTCACGAATCTCGGTTGGCAGGTCATCCCGGAATCTCTGAGACCAAGAGACTGGTGGGTCGCAGTTTTTGGTGGCCTGGATGGCAGAAGGAAGTCATTAAGTGGGTGCGCCAATGTACTATATGTGCTAGATCTAAGTCCTCACATACTCCTGCTGCGGGGTTGCTTTGTCCTTTGGAGGTCCCCAGTGCTCCTTGGACACATTTGGCTATGGACTTTATAACTGACCTTCCCCCCTCTGAGGGTTTTACTGTCATCTGGGTGGTCGTGGACCGCTTTAGCAAGATGTGTCACTTGGTTCCCTTCGTCAAACTGCCCTGCGCTAAAACTCTCGCTAAGGCCTTTGTCAAGGAAATTGTCAGACTTCATGGCGTTCCTACTGACATTGTTTCTGATAGGGGTCCTCAGTTCGTGGCTCGTTTTTGGCGTGCCTTTTGTGACAGGTTGGGAATTCATTTGTCGTTTTCGTCCGGATATCATCCTGAATCTAATGGCCAGACAGAAAGGAAAAACCAGGATGTTGAGCAGTTCTTGCGTTGTTTTGTGGCAGACAATCAAGAGGGGTGGTCTGAGTTTCTGCCACTTGCCGAATTTGCTCTGAACAATCATACATCTTCTTCTGCTGGTTGTTCGCCTTTTTTTTGTTGTTCTGGGAGACATCCGTCGTTTGGGTCGTTCTCCAAGTTGGGATCTGCCGTGCCTGAGGAGGAGAATTTTTCCGGTGATTTGGAAAGAGTTTGGACGGATGTGCGTGGTAATCTTCAGGAGGCCAACAGAAAATCTAAAGACTACTTTGATAGGAAACGACAGGAGGTTTTGTTCGCTGTTGGTGACATGGTTTGGTTGTCCTCTAGGAATCTGCGGTTGAGGATTCCTTCTAAGAAATTGGGTCCCAAGTTTGTAGGGCCCTTTAAGGTGCTTCAGGTTGTCAACCAATCTGCTGTTAGGTTGGAGGTTCCTACCTCCTGGAGAATTAATCCGGTCTTTCATGTCTCTCTGTTAAAAAAAGCTGTTGTGTCGGATGGTGATGCCTCTGCCTCTGTTCCTCCGGTGGTGGAGGACGGGGAATATGAAATTTCTCGCATCCTTGACTCTAGACGGTATAGAGGTAGTTTGCAGTATCTTGTGGCCTGGAAAGGTTTCGGACCCGAGGATAACTCTTGGGTGAGGTCAGATGATGTTTCCGCGTCCAGACTTATCAGAGCGTTTCACAGGAGATTTCCTGATAAGCCTGGTCCTAGGGGATCCGGAGGATCCTCTTAGAAGGGGGGGTACTGTTAGAACCTTGCTGTTAGGTTTTTTTTCCTTTGCTGGTCACATGACCTTGTTGGCCTATTTAGTCCTGCTCCGCCCTTCTGGCTTTGCTGGACTTCATTGTATATCTACTTTCTAGCTAGCCTGTGCTCTGTATCTAACTCTGTTAGTTTGCTTGGTCTACGGACCTCTGTGTTCTATCTATTTTGTTTGTTCGTCTGTCTGCTACTATTTCTGTTAGGAGGTGTCCCATATTCCTCCCAGTCCTTAGTACTTGTAGGGATTCCCTCCCCACATCTATAGGTCTTCGTACAGACTAGATTAGGACTTTAGCAGGTCTGATCGCAGGATCAGGTTCCCTGTTACATCGTAGGGATTCAGCTGAGTCTCATAGTAGGGACAGATCTCCTCTCTTTCCTTAGCTTTGGTAGCAGAACATAACACCTAAAGCCTGTCTGGTAATGCCACCTGCTTTCTAACTGCGCAGAAGGAATCCTGCACACCTCCTTACTATGCTGGCAGCAGGGCTCAACGGCATCAGTGTTTACTTTGAAATGTCTGGGAAATGTGAGTCACACAGCTGAGGACTTGTAGTCAGCTCTGGAGACCCAGTTTCATGAATGGTTGTCTCCACTGGACCTGCAACCAGGGAAGGCCGTGTGCGACGATGCTGCAAACCTGGGTGCGGCCCTTTGCCGGGGCAATGTCACACACGTGCCTTGTATGGCTCATGTGTTGAACCTGGTTGTCCATAAATTTTTAGCCCACTATCCCAGACTAGATGGCCTTCTTCAGAGGGCACGGTCGCTGTGTGCTCACTTCCGCCGTTCGCATCCCACAGCTCAACGACTTACATCTCTACAGAAGTCGTTGGGCCTGCCAGTTCACCGGCTGAAATGCGATGTGCCGACACGATTGAATTCAACTCTGCACATGTTGCAGCGACTGTGGCAGCACCGACAAGCCCTGGTGCAATACGTTCTGACGTATAGCCTGGGCCAACGAGATCCAAAGGTGGGGCAAATCACGCTGCAGGAGTGGTCTCAGATCAGGGACCTATGAAGTTGACGCGCCCCCTGGGCCGTGCGGTTCCCTGAGCCAGGCCGGTAGACGCTGGGGGTTGTAGTCACTGTAACGGTGACCCGGTCCGTGACCCAGGGCGGTCAATCCAACGGTAATTTGTATATATGGATTTTATAATGTCCGACTACGCCACCTGTGGAGTGGGGCCAAATGGGCCGCCGCTGCGGAACAGTCCTCTGAAGCTGGTGGTTTTGCAGCAATGGTATTATTACTCACCACAGGAAGAGTGTAGCTTCAGGGCAGTGTGGGTGGATGATGGTGGTTGTAGTGCAGGGAGTCAGTAATGAACACAGAGTTCGTGTGATGCAGTCCCAAGATCTTTACTCACAGTTGTTGCAGTCCAGATTACAGGTACCTGAGCAATCTCACCCGTCGTGCTGTGCGTACTCAGTGAGAGGCTCAGTCCACCCCCAGATAGCTCCGGAGTACTTAGCAGGACACCCTTCTGTGTGTCCTTTCTCTGGCCTTCTCCCTGCACCTCACACCCAGTGACACTTCAATCCGGTATCCACAGGCCTTGGCGGGCGACTTGTGTTCCGTCCCCTGGGTCCTATGTGACTACCTTCTTAGTGAGACTGGTGTGGACTTTTGCCTGCAGTACATGAAATGCTGCTGCCTCAGGTTTCTAGTTGAGCCTTGCTGTTTCTCCTCTAGTTGAGGGACCGGTTCCCCTTATCTGGCCTGAACCCTCTACCTCCTGGTAGCAGCGGTAGTATGGGTGGCCTTCTGCATGGCCCGTAGCCCTAGGGTCCCTTCGGTTCCTGTAGCCTTCCTGCTCCCACTCCTCTCTTCTCTCCTTCAGTCCTGGGCCTCCCAGGCTAGGCCCGCCTCCGGAGCAGAGCTCATGCCGAGCCTCTGCTCCTGTCACTTTTCCTCCTATGACTGGCTTGCTCTTTCTAAGATGGCTTCCTATTTATACTCTCCCTGTCATGTGCTCCCCTAAGCTGCTCCCCTAAGCACCCACTACATAGGACCCTCCCACCAGCTAGGGACCTGGGACTGTGCTCTCCCTTAGGAGCAATCTCGCCCTACCCCCACTGCGGGTATGTGTTGGATGCAGGTGTTAGGGTCCCGATCCATACGCCTTCCTTACCTGAGGGTGAGATACCACACCTCTGGGTGAGATGCAGTAACTCTGTGGCGACTGAACCCTCAGGGGCGCCACACACACTTCTGCACAGTTTTGAAATGGCGACGAAGATGTTTAGTGCTGACGACGATGCCATTATCAGCATGACTATTCCGGTGATTTACATGCTGGAGCACACATTAAACAGAATTCAGAGTCAGGTGGTGGGACAAGAGGAGGTGGAGGAAGTAGAGGAGGAGTCGTATGCGGAAGGGATAACATCTCCAAGGTCCAGACGCTTGGCAGCACCAAGGCGGCAGGCATGGGAGGGTGGGGGAGAGGGATTAACCAGGGCGCATGGTAGCAGCCAAACTGTTGAGGAAGGTGCAGGAGCCGAGGAAGAAGTGGAGGATGAACTGGCGATGGGCATGGAAGACTCATCAGATGAGGGAGACCTTGATCACATTTCTGTCGTGCGAGGTTGGGGGGAGAGGGCAGAGGAGGGAAGCATGATTCTTACCTCGCTACCAACACAACAAGGACTTGGTCCTCCTGGATACGCAAGACACATGAGTGCCTTCTTGCTGCACTACCTGCAACATGACCCTCAGATTGCAGAATTCGAAGTAATCCTGACTACTGGGTTGCCACACTCTTAGATCCCCGGTACAAAAGTAAATTTGCCGAAATAATTCCTGCCATAAAAAGGGATTGACGCATGCAGGAGTATCTGCAGACGCTGTTGCAGAATCTTACATGTGCTTTTCCACAAAACACCAGTGGTGCACGAAGTGAATCTCACAGTTCTAACTTGCCAACCGTGGGACTGTCGAGTCTTCATCTCTCAAACCGTAACAGTAACACAGTATCTGCTGGTAACAGCAATTTTGTGGAATCGTTTCACCACTTTTTTAGACCAACCTTTGCAAGGCCACAGGAGACAAAAAGTCTGACACATAGTCAATGCCTAGAGAGGATGGTGCAGGAGTATCTCTTAGTGAACATCGAAGCCATGACTGTGTCACTGGACCCTTGCTCATTTTGGTATTCCAATCTGGAAAAATGGCCGGAGCTCGCCACTCGCGCCTTGGAGATCTTGTCATGCCCTGCAGCCAGTGTTCTCTCTGATCGTGTGTTCAGCGCTGCTGATGGTGTGCTGACAGATAAGCGCACGTGGCTGTCCACTGAGAATGCAGACAGACTCACGTTCATAAAGATGAACAAATCATGGATTCACACGGACTTTTCTAGCCCTGTGTTATCCTTGGGAGACTAAAAGCTTGAGGATTTGGTAATATCACGTCACCAACCGTTTTAAGCAACTGTGGGGCAATTGATGCCACTTAACCGTAGAACGCATGACCATAAAAATCTACACTTTCATATACCTGGGGCCTTTTAGGCCCGTGTGCAAATAACATGGAATAACTCAAACTCAAATGACAAACAACTATATAAATGAAGAATACCTAGAGTTTCAAAATTCTAACTAAAGTAATCTTGCAGAAAATAGAAAACAATAAACAGGGCGGGACTGCAATACCCCAGATATGCATTCTAGGGTTAAGTGGTGTCTGTGCCACAATTTTGGGAAAAAATGGAGACTCTTTTTGGAGTCCCCTTGCTGTGTCTTACGTGACGTTGGCATCGTCAGTTCCAGGTGGGTTGGGTCGCCCCCCCCCTCCCTTTTAACTGTAAGAAACTACATACACTATGGCTTGGGGTAACACAGATGGTTGAGTCTGAAGAGCTGTTTACTCAGAGGTCTGCTCCAAATCTTCAGTGTCTGCTATTCAGCATAGAATTTTTAACTGCATCTAGCCTAGGCAATACTTTGGGCGTAGTAGCCCAGCTGCGAAGCAAGCTGCACCGCCTGTGTATCTAATAAGAATTTTTAAATGCATCTAGCCTAGGCAGACAGTGGGGACCGCCAACAAAACCTAGACGCTCAGCCCCCCTACCGCCCCCCTTTCCTTGACAATACAATAATGTAACTCTTACAACTGAATGGGTGAGGATCGGTCACAGCTTTATTAACTCTTTATACTCATTCCATTAGAAAGGCATTTTATTTCTAAAATAATTCAGCTTGTTGCAGCATGCCCTGGGTCTCCACTCCGGCAACTTGGCTAACAAGTGTAACTCTCCAACATGTCCTTTCTATTTCCAGGCCACGGAGGATCCTGGGTACTCGTATGCAGGACTCTGACCCCCACCTATCACTCTTAACGCTTGTTCCACTTCGTCCTGGAGTCCTGACAGGAATATGTCCAGTCCAATATCCATTAAGTGAACACCGTCGGGCCGTATGAGGCCTGCTTTATCTCCTTCCAGTTGTCGGTGTCGTACCACTACACTGCCTCTGTCTCTTCTAAATTTTGCCATCCGAATATTTATTACCCGCCTTGTCCGTTCGATGGCCGTGATGTCTCGCGCACCTTGCCATACCGCTATCGGCACAATCTCTGACCATACTATAGCTAGTTTTTTGAAAAATTCTCTGAAGCGCTCAGTGTCTAGTTTCATTATTGCCATTAGTTATGCGCTCTTGTGATGACCTAGGTTGTTTCCCCCGGCCTGTATAACTAAGATGACCGGACATCTTGCCTTCCTCCCTACCTTGATTACCTCCATTAGTACCTGTGGCCATAGCAGGCCTCTAATACCTCTCCAGTTGAAATATGAGTTATGAAACTCTAATTTCCTCCCGCCTGGGTGGACTTTCACCCTTTTTTCTGCCCAATATATATACGAGTGGCCTATCACCCACACTGTTGGCTTAGCGTCACCTGTAAAAGAAACAAACCACGTTAGGATAACAAGTCCGGTCTTACGTATCTTGCCAAACACGTGGATCGCCATCTCCCTATCCTCTGAACTTCCGTTTCTGACAGTCTTGCTCTTGCTGCTTCCATGGCCGCGCCTATGCGGAATGCGTGTGTCCCGTAATCTTTGGGGTGGTTCCCTGCCGATGTTATGCATTTATTAAATATAGCTTGGAACTGGTATCTTGATAATAGCGTTCCATCAATGTGTGATAGGAAGAAATTACTTTGTGATCTGATGGTTAGATATGATTTTACTATTGTTACCCGACTCAGTGTACCGTTTGTGGGTTGTAGAAGTACCCAAGTGCCCCTGCCCGCTGGAACCGTTTTCGATTTGTGTATGCGTAGACGTAATGCATTATTGGCTATGACTACATCCTGGTGTAATAAGCCTCCACTGGTGGTAATTTTGGATTGAGGGACTAATTCGCTTATGCATAGCGCCCCGAAGAAGGCGATCACAAATGCAGTAGACAGTAGTGTTGCTTCAAATTGTGAGTGTCATGTTAATGGTGTAAGGGATATGATGTGAGAAAACAGTTTTAGTGACACGGGACGGGACGTCTACACTCCTGACTTGGCTGACCCCTTTTCCACCCTTTTATGGATTGTCTGATGATGAATCTTTGTCACATCTCCCCAATTCAGTAGTTGGAAGTGAAATGCTACTCCGGTCAGACACCGCTGCGCTGATGCCCCTGATATGCCCTTCATCATTAGCTGGTGGAGAAATTCTATGGTGACTTGTGATCTGGCTTGTTCACATTGGTCAACCCGTCTGCCTGCTACTAGTCGTGTCCACTCTTCCCATGCCTTACCGTATGCTTGCCACGTCGACGGGGCAACTGAGGTTCTGATTAATGGCATCAACTATTCGCCACTAGATCCCATAGGGAAGGTGGGCAGCTGTTGCCCGATGGGTGGGCGTTGTGGAAGAGCTCTGTGAAAATCTGCCAATTGAATTGTTATAAAGCGTTAGCAGCAGCTTTAGACCCCTCAGCATAGTGGCTAGCGCGGACCCATACATTGTGTTTTAGGCACCGGAATGCTAGCCTGGGTATTAGGCCTAGCACTGGGAGAGAAGATGATGCCATCTTATTAATGCAGTGCGCTAGGCTGGTGTTTTTTGTTATGAAGCATATATTTTTGTAAGCCAGTAGCGCGCCCCATATTTCTATTGCTACCACTATTGGGAAGAAAAATTATTTTCAGGACTAGATGCAGCTAAAAATAATTATTAATTTAAAAGCTGGTGGAGCTTGGTATAGATGGCCTAATACAATGAGTCCCACACACTGCTAGAAGGCCAAATATTTTTTCAGAGGTAGATGCAGAAAAAAATTATATTCAGTTTGCAACCTGATGGAGGTCAGTATAGATGGACTAATAGAACAAGTCCCACACACTGCTAGAAGGCCAAATATTTTTTCAGAGCTAGATGCAGAAAAATATTATATTCAATTTGCAACCTGATGGAGGTCAGTATAGATGGACTAATAGAACAAGTCCCACACACAGCTAGAAGCCCAAATATTTTTTCAGAGGTAGATGCAGAAAAAAATTATATTCAGTTTGCAACCTGATGGAGGTCAGTATAGATGGACTAATAGAACAAGTCCCACACTACTAGAAGACCAAATATTTTTTCAGAGCTAGATGCAGATAAAGATTATTTTTAATTTGCAACCTGATGGAGGTCAGTATAGATGGACTAATAGAACAAGTCCCACACACTGCTAGAAGGCCAAATATTTTTTCAGAGCTAGATGCAGATAAAAATTATTTTTAATTTGCAACCTGATGGAGGTCAGTATAGATGGACTAATAGAACAAGTCCCACACACTGCAAGAAGGCCAAATATTTTTTCAGAGCTAGATACAGAAAAATATTATATTCAATTTGCAACCTGATGGAGGTCAGTATAGATGTACTAATAGAACAAGTCCCACACACAGCTAGAAGCCCAAATATTTTTTCAGAGGTAGATGCAGAAAAAAAATCTATTCAGTTTGCAACCTGATGGAGGTCAGTATAGATGGACTAATAGAAAAAGTCCCACACACTACTAGAAGGCCAAATATTTTTTCAGAGCTAGATGCAGATAAAAATTATTTTTAATTTGCAACCTGATGGAGGTCAGTATAGATGGACTAATAGAACAAGTCCCACACACTGCTAGAAAGCCAAATATTTTTTCAGAGCTAGATGCAGAAAAATATTATATTCAATTTGCAACCTGATGGAGGTCAGTATAGATGGACTAATAGAATAAGTCCCACACACAGCTAGAAGCCCAAATATTTTTTCAAAGGTAGATGCAGAAAAAAATTATATTCAGTTTGCAACCTGATGGAGGTCAGTATAGATGGACTAATAGAACAAGTCCCACACACTGCTAGAAGGTCAAATATTTTTTCAGAGCTAGATGCAGACAAAAAATTATTTTGAATTTGCAACCTGATGGAGGTCAGTATAGATGGACTAATGGATCAAGTCCCACACACTGCTAGAAGGCCAAATATTTTTTCAGAGCTAGATGCAGAAAAATATTATATTCAATTTGCAACCTGATGGAGGTCAGTATAGATGGACTAATAGAACAAGTCCCACACAAAGCTAGAAGCCCAAATATTTTTTCAGAGTTAGATGCAGAAAATAATTATATTCAGTTTGCAACCTGATGGAGGTCAGTATAGATGGACTAATAGAAAAAGTCCCACACACTACTAGAAGGCCAAATATTTTTTCAGAGCTAGATGCAGATAAAAATTATTTTTAATTTGCAACCTGATGGAGGTCAGTATAGATGGACTAATAGAACTAGTCCCACACACTGCTAGAAGGCCAAATATTTTTTCAGAGCTAGATGCAGAAAAATATTATATTCCATTTGCAACCTGATGGAGGTCAGTATAGATGGACTAATAGAATAAGTCCCACACACAGCTAGAAGCCCAAATATTTTTTCAAAGGTAGATGCAGAAAAAAATTATATTCAGTTTGCAACCTGATGGAGTTCAGTATAGATGGACTAATAGAACAAGTCCCACACACTGCTAGAAGGCCAAATATTTTTCAGAGCTAGATGCAGAAAAATATTATATTCAATTTGCAACCTGATGGAGGTCAGTATAGATGGACTAATAGTACAAGTCCCACACACAGCTTGAAGCCCAAATATTTTTTCAGAGGTAGATGCAGAAAAAAATTATATTCAGTTTGCAACCTGATGGAGGTCAGTATAGATGGACTAATAGAACAAGTCCCACACACTGCTAGAAGGCCAAATATTTTTTCAGAGCTAGATGCAGATAAAAATTATTTTTAATTTGCAACCTGATGGAGGTCAGTATAGATGGACTAATAGAACAAGTCCCACACACTGCAAGTAGGCCAAATATTTTTTCAGAGCTAGATACAGAAAAATATTATATTCAATTTGCAACCTGATGGAGGTCAGTATAGATGGACTAATAGAACAAGTCCCACACACAGCTAGAAGCCCAAATATTTTTTCAGAGTTAGATGCAGAAAATAATTATATTCAGTTTGCAACCTGATGGAGGTCAGTATAGATGGACTAATAGAACAAGTCCCACACACTGCTAGAAGGCCAAATATTTTTTTCAGAGCTAGATGCAGAAAAAAATTATATTCAATTTGCAACCTTATGGAGGTCAGTATAGATGGACTAATAGAATGATGCTATGCCCAAAAGGTTTTACTTCACTAGGTGCAGTAAAAAAATTGGTATTCTATACACAGGTGGTGTAGCTTGCAACACAGCTAGGCTACTCCACTGACTAACACACTCTGCAATAGGCCAAAAAGGATTAGCTTTGCTAGATTTAGCCAAATGCTGTGAAAAAAACTTGCACAGCACTGGCACAGACCTGCCTGGCAAAAACTGATAGGAACTGATGTAACTTAGTCCTGAAAAGGACTGCAATTACAATTAGTCTTTACTCCCACAACCTCTCTATTTAAGAGCACAGACCTGCCTGATAAAAGTCGTAGGAAATGCTGTAACCTAGTCCTTAAAAAGACTGCAATCACAACTATTCCCTACTCCCAAGCTATCTGTAGATTTGTGCGAAAATTGGCTTGAAATTAACAAGGTATAGCACACACAGCAACAGCGGTGCCGTCTAACACGCCGCTGCAGCAGTGAGAAAATGGTAGCGACGGGGAAAATGGCTGGGTCATATAGGGCAAGGACATGTGACATACACTGCCAATGACACATGCCCTTGCTTGTGTGAAAAAAAGCACTTCGCTCCGTGTGTGCGCTGCTGATAGGCTGACAGATTGCACCTCCCCACTGTAAATGTGGGAAAGAGAAAAAAAAACTGGAGATCTTCATTATTCCTGCAGAGATCCATCCCCCGCCCCTCCCCCCTCCCTGCTGTACACTCAAACTGCGTATTAACATTCATTTTCATCATTACTGAGAAAAAAATCCAGTTATGATTTTGGTGCACGAACAGTTATCGAACATAACCTCGAACAGCCAAATTTTTTTCAAATCGTTCGTGTTCGCTGAACGGCTCGAACACCGCCCAAAACAGCTCGAATTTGAGATTGACGAACAGTTCTAGTCGAACAACGCTCATCTCTAGTCTTGACCTGTATGCCAGTTGATCTCCCCAGTGACCTACTTCCGCAGTCAGTTACTTCTATTGGCAATTATTGATGTCTCATTGTAATGGATAGCCATTGATCTGGTGGGATCCCAAGTAAAGTCAGCAAGAGGACATCAGTATATATTAGTGGTGTTAGACTAAGCTACCTGGTACCTGGTGGTATATTTGAGAAACTCATTTTCTGAATGTATTGCTCAAGAGTTATTTTAAGTATTCTCTTGAACTGACCTTCCCAGGGAGATATTAATAGATCAGGGGACATCATTCATGTCGAAACTCATGAGAGAACGGTAGAGAAAGACCCTACAAATTTCACAGCTATGTACCTTGGAGTACCATCCAGAAATGGATGGCCTGGTAGTAAGGTTTAATAAAACCTTGAAGGCCATGTTAAAGAAGGTGGTAGAAATGGATGGTTGGGATTGGGACTGTCTTTTACCCTACCTATTGTTCTCCATCTGGGAAGTTCCACAAGTCTCAAGCAGGCTTTCCCCATTTGAGCTACTGTATAGCTGACACCCCAGGACTCCTGAAAGTAGCAAAGAAGATGTGGAAAACTAAGACCACACCCTACAAAAGGCTAATAGAGCAAAAAGAACACTTCCTCAAGGCACAAGAGGCCCAATCAAGGGTGCATAATAGGTCGACTCAAGTGAGACAGTTTAAACTTGGGGATCGGGTACTTGTGCTTGTGCCTAAAGTTGAGAGCAAGTGGAGGCTGAGAAGGCAGTTCATGGGCTAAAAAAATCCATCTGTAAGCAGACAGTGTTGGTAGTGTTGGCCTTCTCCAAAAAGTTCATTGTCCAGACAAAGGTGTTGGATATCAGACTAGGGGATATCGTGTCCCAGGAGATCAATGGGGTGAAACACTGATAATCTATTTGAATAAAAAGCTTTCCCTAAGCAAAAAAATCAAAACTTTTCCATTGTAGAGAAATGGCCATCAATTGGGCATTGGATGATTTGAGATATTACCTGTTTGGCCGAAAATTAAAGCTAGTGTCAGATCATGCCCCTCTAGGATATTTGGTGAATGCGCTTAAAAAATACTTGGGTTAATGCTGACAGGAAAACCAAAATTGGTGAAGCTGCTACATTTACTTTGATCATTGTATCTGACGAAAGTACTATATATGTTATGCATTTGTACTGTAGGAAGGCTGTATTCTTTTTGCAGCTATATAGTTTATGATGGACAATAAACCTTATGTTATTTTGATATAAAAACCCTGTGTGTGTGCGTATCCAAGAGGCTACAAGAGAGATGTAACTCTATAATACATATATAGATATATCTATATATATTAGGGTGACAGTCAAAAATTTGGTACACATTTTTAATTCTCACCCCGGGGAATAATTCCCTTTGGTGTGATTGTAACATTCACAAAATTTTGTAACATTGCAACATTGTTTACTGGTGGCTCAATCATCACAAATCTAGCAATTATTTGTAATAAATGTCTTGCAGCAAAGTAAATGTACAATTTTACAGTAGTTTCACGGTTTCACATTTTTTAACTAAACATGCTTTACTTGGTTCAGGATAGTCAAGGAGATGCTTCACCACACACTGGAGAATAAACTGTTTCTTGTCTTCTTTAGTGCTCAGTGACTAATTGATTAAACTCATTGAGTACAATGGAGCATTTGGCGTAATCATTCACAGTTTTTAATCCGGCGACTTTTGAGGATGCATCGATGTAACTTGCATTTGTGTGCCACAGACAATGATCTTCATGAAGAAAATCTTGTTTTATTTCCAGTGCAACAGTTTTTTTGTGTTGGACGCCATGAAGAGATGAAGCTTCTTGTGTGACACAAGGTCTTCGGCAAGCTGTACTAGAGTTGAGCAGACATTGTTGCCTTCCTACTGCAGAGCCAGTATCATCTCAACCTTTTCTGCAGTTGGAACCTCACTGTCAAAAAAAGACAGATCTACCTTAATCTCACTGAGGTACCACAGGTGTCTGTTTCAAGTTTTTTTTTGCTTCCTCAGCAACAGGCTTGTTAATTCCTTTGTATGCTACGAGGTTTTGCAGTAATTTTAAGTCATTTCGCAGTGATGCGGCAGAGATCTGACAGAGGTACCAAATAGTGTTGAGCGAGTATGTTCTATTAACCCATTGGCCGAGTATGCTCGGGCCGAGCTCCGAGTATTTATAGCTACTCGGTGATATGGTTGATTCACTCCCGTGTGCATGATTTGCGACTGTTTGACAGCTTTATTACATGTGAGGAATGTCTATTTCTTACACATTCCTCACATGTAATAAAACTGTCAAACAGTTGCAAATCATGCACACGGGGAGTGATTCAAGCATATCACCGAGCAGCTATAAATACTCGGAGCTCGGCCCGAGCATACTCGGACAGAACATACTCGCTCAACACTAGTACCAAGCCTTCAAGTATAAGTGGACAGTGCAAAATTGACGGAGATTTTTTATACCATCTTCAGAGCGTATATCACTTTGGCCATCCATCGGGCCCGATGGTAGGCGCCTGGAGTGTTGATATGTACGTCTGGGTTTGCCGGAGAAATAAGGAACAGAAGTGCCAGTGTTAACGATTCCTTGTAATCATCTCTTGGATGGCATTGTGCAAGCTGGTTAGTGCAAAATTCAACTAGACACTCCTTAAGTGGAACTAGCTCAGTTTAAACTATGTCATCTTCCATTCCAGCCGAAAACTTGGTTTTATCCAGTTTATTCCAGGCAGCCGAAAATTTGTCGAACAACTTTATATTTGGACCTGTTGATGCCAGTCACAATTTATCAAACACGCTTGCAATTATTAGCTTGTATATGTGTTGCCTACATGGCAAACTCAGTAGTTGTTTCTGCAGTTTCTGTTGCAAAATGACGCACATACTAGCCTTTGTATCATTGTTACTACTTCTCGTGTCAAATGAAATAAACTTCCCTTTACCCTAGTTGCTGCAAATTACCCTAATATTGCTCATCAACACATGAAAATTATGGTTTATATAGTAAACTATTTATTACTAATTATACTGTAAAAGGCACAATGAGAGTGGTGTAGGCTGCTGCGTAAATATTTAGAGATTAGACTTACATAAAACAATGAATAATACTGAATGTTGTCTGTAATCTGGCAAGTTTACTAACAGGAAATATAAACTAATATTAATAATATTAAATATTCTTTACAAATCACAAATAAGCAAATTGGAAAGAGTTTTAATGCGTGGTAGGACCCAAATTACTGCTCTATATTAAAACTACCTAAATCCTATTTTAATGACTATTAAGTGTTCAAGGGCTGACATTGAGCCACCTTTTAAATACAACCAAAAAAAATGATTTTTTAAAGGATATTGCAGATCATTATGTGTAATTATAGAAGGCGAGACTTTGAATAAAGCAAATTTTTATTTTATAGAACGCGTTGTCACCCTAATATGTATAGTATATGTGTATATACACTGCACAGTACCACTTCTGTCCTGTTGTTGGTATGACGGCATTGAAATTCCAGAAGGTCATTATTGGTTTATTACTTTATACATTCCTATGGGCAAAAAAAAAATCATGAAAAATTAGTTTAAATGAGCTATTCCAAGAAATAAAGCTATTCCCTATCCTCTGGATAAGTGATAACTTTCCAATCGCTGCGGATCTGCTGGCTGCGGATCCCCCATGATCCCAAGAAAAGGAGCTCTGAAGAGCACCATGTAAATGGAGCTGTGTGGAATCATGTGCACTGCCTCGCCATTCACATGTGGCTCTTCAAATAACTTTTTTTAGCGAATGGTGACAGGCATGACAAAGTATAGCAAAATTTACTTATCGGGGTGTTATAGTATGTGAGCTGTTGGGATTTGTGTGCCAGGACTGCTTTTTTGTCCCAGTCCCAGTCTGGTATATACAGTACATATGTGTCCTCCCTTAACTTATATTATTGCTCCAGATATCCAGAGTTGGCATAGAATGACCAGTATTGAAAAGATAAAAAACTTTTACTGTATATTACATGTATTTAGATGTATAAAACATGGAAGATTTAACTTGCTTAATGGTCAGGATTGTAGTTTTGCAGCGCTGGGGTTTTGTATTAAAATTCCATCAATAACAATATTTGCAAGGAGTTTGTATGTAGTGTTGAGCCACCCCCGTAGTGTTCGGGTTCAGTTCTGTTCGTCGAACACCGGGATGTTCGTGGTACTGTTTATCGAACACCTTAGAACACTGTCGAACACCGTTAAAACCAATGGCAGGCAAATAAAAGAGGTCAAAGAACCCAGCTCACCTCATGTACGTCACTGACAGCGTGGGAAAATTCTCCTGCGCTTGTGCTTGCCGTGAGCGCAGGAGAATTCTCTCAAGCACACCGCATGCGCAGGAGAATTCTCCCACGTTGTCAGTGATGTGCATGAGGTTAGCTGAGTTCATTGGACATGACCTCGGCTCATCTTTATGCGGTCACAGCCAGACACTGAGGAGCGCAAGCATGCCTGCGCTTCTCAGTGTCTGCAGCATGGCAAGCTGGATGGCAGCTTTCTGCTGCGATCCAGCCTGTCATGTGAATGTAGCAGAGCTGGAGCCGTCCTGGGAACCATGGAAAGGTAAGGATGATGTTGGTTTATTTTTTTATTTTTATTGCAGGAGATCGTTGGCTTCAGCTGGAATGGGCATGATGGTAAGTATGGTTTAATTTAGAACAATAAAGAATTGTGTGTTTATTTCAATTAAAGGACTTTATTCTGGGTGTTTGTGTTTTTTTTTTTAACTTTGACTATGGGGTTAGTAATGGGGGTGTCTTATAGACGCCTCTCCATTACTAACCTGGGCTTGATGTCAGCTGGCATTATAAGCTGACATCAACCCCAGCCCTATTACCCCACTGCCACCACTACAGGGCAGCGGGAAGAGCGAGGGTAAGTGCCAGAATTGGCGCATCCTATGGATGCTCCATTTCTGGGGCGGCTGACGGCTGGTGTTTCTAGCCTGGGAGGGGGCCAATATTCATGGCACCCTTTCTGGGCTATAAATATCAGCCCCCATCTCTCTGCCTAGCCTTTGCTATCTATTAAAATAGAGGGGACCCCACATCATTTTTTTGGGGGGTCCCCCATTTTAATAGCTAGTAAAGGCTAGGTATTCAGCTGGGGGCTGATATTAGTAGCCTGGGAAGCTCCGTGGGTATTACCCCCTTCCCAGGCTTCAAACATCTGCCCCAGCCGTCTGCTTAACCTCCGCTAGAGACTAAAATTACGGGGAACCCAACGCCAATTTTTTTTTTGATAAATCCTTTATTTAAACACTAAATGACAAGTACAGAAATCAACACTATCACTGTACTTATTATATATGTGACTGACATGATTCTATCTGTCTAATCTATGTGTGATGCTCTATTCTTTTTATTCTAAATTCTCAGGTACCGAAGCTGAATTGCCGGCCGGCTTTTTAAAGAGACGGTGCATGAAAACACTATTATTTTTTTAAATAAATTCTTTAACACTATATGACAAGTACAGTAACCAACACTGTCTCTGTACTTCTTATATATGTGACTGACATGTTTCTATCTATCTAATCGATGTGTGATACTCTATTCTTTCTGTTCTAAATTGTCGGGTACTGGTGTATGCCGCTGCTGAATTGCCGTCTTTTCATGTTTCACTGTGAGCACTGTTCCCATTGATTTGGGCAACCACTGTAATGCCACAACCACCATGGCTGTGACATTACAGTGAGTGGCAGACAATCCCTGCATGATGTGAAAAAATCCAGTTACGCTTTTGGTGCACGAACAGTTATCGAACATAACCTCGAACAGCCGAATTTTTTGCAAATCGTTTGCGTTCGTCGAACGACTCGAACACCGCCCAAAACAGCTCGAATTTGAGGTTGGCAAACAGTTCGAGTCGAACACCGCTCATCTCTATTTGTATGTTCTTCTCATGTTTTTGTGGCTTTCCTCTGAGTACTTTGGTTTTCTCCCACACTCCAAATACATACTGATAGGGAATTTAGATTATAAGCCCAAATGGGGAAAGCAATGAAGAAGTCTCTAAGTGCTGTGGAATTAATGACGCTATATAAGTGAATTAATTAAAAAACTGTAATATTTTGAATGTTCGGTGATGCAATACAAAGCCATATCTGCAAAAAACAGCCAATAGAAACCATTTTGAAATAAATGTAAGTTCAAAGATGTTTTTTTCACTCAGCGTTTTTATTTGAAGCTACATTTTATCACTTGCAGAACGTGCCAGTTGAGCTCATTTTTCTTTATCATTCAGCAGCTGACGCCTGTGATACTATATTTTCAGATAGCTGTAGTTTTTGGTCAGGATTCAGTGCAGCAGATTCCGGTGTAATATATGCAGGCTCAGTAGTGGAAAATGATTTCATCTCATCTTGTGGAGTAATTCCGGTGCATACCTCACAAAGACTTTAAGGCTTAGCGTTAATAGTGTGATTGTGATTCATGACTAGTCAGAGTTGGTATCAATTTAGTTTTGGTACTTTGTTTTTATTTTAACTATAGAAAAGGAAGCGTTTAAGCCAAACATCAAAATAAAAGTATTTTGTAATGGCAGTTTTATTTTCCCTTTAGAAATATTGGAAATGTAGCAAATAAAGTACAACTTGTTTTCAACTATTAGCCTTCCACAAGTGAATGATAAATGATTTGTTACAACAAATACTTTTGTACTAAGGCAGAAAATCATTTGGTTTGGCTTCATTATTATAATAAAGTGTCTTATATTTACCAGGGAGGTTATTTATTCTGTTGAATTTTTCATAATGATGCTGACAATGAATAGGTATAACTGTGAAAATTAGTTTCTGGAAAATGCATTAATTTAAAAATAAAGTAGAAATAAAGTAAAAATGTTTACTTTAGTCTTTGTAAATACCTCTTCCAAGTCTATTTGGATAGGAACTGGCAGTGTAGAAAAGTTAAAAAATAAAGAAAAATAAGCACATCTAAATTGTATATATTTTCAACCACTTCCTTTTTTAACTATGATACACAAGAAAGTATTGCATTATTTGGTCATTTAATTTGGGCTACGTAAAACAAAATAATGATCAAAGTGCAAACAATTGTTTATAATCCCTACATACTTATTAATAGCACTTAAAAATGCCATATTGCATGACTCAGATGTCTCCAGTACAATGTTTAGTTGCCCCCTTGTAGAATACAGTCTCTGCATACTGGCTTGTAAACTATATGCACACTCATCGTATACTGTACAATAATACATATACATGCACACTCCTCATATACATATGAATGATTACTAAATAAATAGACTTTCACACAGTGCTTTTCAGACATTATCTTGGCTGTTCCCATTGGGGCTCACAATCTAAAATCCCTATCAGTTTGTCTTTGGAGTGTGGGGGGAAACAGGAGTACTAGGAGGAAACCCACGAAAACATGGAGAGAACTTACAAAATCTTTGCGGTCCTTGATGAGATTTAAACCTTGGATTCAAAAAGTAAAAAACAGCACTCTCTTGAAAGTGCTTAATTGGAAATAATTAATTTAAATCCAAGAATTATGCAGTGCAAAAAAAGCATGTGCAATACGTCCAGAGTTTGATAAAAGAAAAATAGGCAATAATGAATAATAAAAAACGTGCCACTGGGAAAAACTGATAATAGGGAAGCATAAACCTAGGACCTGGTCATGAAATGTTGAAGTACTCATCAGTGTTGAAAAGGTAGAAAAACACCCAGAAATAAACCAAATAGCTGCAGGCAACAGGGAATAACAGAAAAGAATCTGCTCAGGGCATAGATGCAGCCATGTTTGGTGAGATTAATTGGACACGTGTGTGTTTATTTAGTGTGCGGTCAAGGAGAAGAGGAGTAAATGGAGGAGAAAAAAACAAACCAAAAAAATACAGTGGCATGCACTGGATTGTGTAAATATACACTATACTAAAGACCCTGTATTAAACCTGATGTATGTAGATGCAGCAAGGGGGAAGGGTAAGGATCGATATACTGCCAAGGTTTATTCATGAATTGTGGAACATACAGGGGAAAATAATAAGTATCATAAATAACACCTGTTACATCACCAGAGAGCATGTCCTGACAGGTATGATCATTATGTCACCGAGTTCGTCATTAGGAGGCCCGTCAGTGTGGGCGGATACCCAGTTATGTGTCTGGGTAAGTAATTATCAAAATGACGTGATTAAAAATAAATATACATATATATATCTATAATATAACCGGGCATGCGTGTTTCTGTCCGAAGCCTCGATAGACTGTGCATGCGTGACGCGCAGTCTGGCTCCAGAGAGAAGCACTCATCCAGCCATTAGAGGTAAGAGTAGGTGTATGGCGCCGGAGATCGTGCGGTATGCGTAGACACTGAGCGCATACTGCGATCTCCGGCGCCATACTTACATACTTAGCTGACCAGGAGGAGCGTTGCCGCGGCGCCTCTCTTCGCTGGAGACCGGGGGCGGAGTGAAGGTGTTAGACCGACGCGTGTGCATAGCGCTATCCGGCGCCATTTTACTGAAGACACATTTACAGTGTGTCTTCAGCAAAATGGTGCTGGACAGCGCGGTGCTCTGGCGCCACACTCCTCCCCCGGCCTCCGGCAGAAGAGGACACAGCAGCGCTGGAGCACAGAGAAGAAAGGTGAGTATAACTTTATTTTTTTCGTATGTGTGTACAGTGTGAAAGGGGTGAGGGGACCATGCATATATCAGGATTGGGTGGTGAGGGGTACCACACATACCAGGATTGGGGGGTGAGGGGTACCACACATACCATTATTGGGGGTGAGCGGTACCACGCATACCAGGATTGGGGGTGAGGGGTACCACGCATACCAGGATTGAGGGTGAGGGGTACCACACATACCAGTATTGGGGGTGAGGGGTACCACGCATACCAGGATTGGGGGTGAGGGATACCACGCATACCAGGATTGAGGGGTGAGGGGTACCACGCATACCAGGATTGGGGGGTGTGGGGTGCCACGCATACCAGGATTGGGGGTGAGGGGTGCCATGCATACCAGGATTGGGGGGTGAGGGGTACCACACATACCAGGATTGGGGGTGAGGGGTGCCACGCATACCGGGATTGGGGGTGAGGGTGCCAGGCATATGGGGATTGGGGATGAGGGGTGCCATGCATACCGGGATTGGGGATGAGGGGTGCCACGCATACCGGGATTGGGAATGAGGGATGGGATGCCATGCATACCAGGATGAGGGATACCATAAACACCAGGATAGGGATGGGGTGCCATGCATACCAGGATGAGGGATACCATACACACCAGGATAAAGATGAGGGGTGCCATGCATACCGGGATTGGAGGTGAGGCGTGCCATGCATACCGGGATTGGGGGTGAGGGGAGCCACACATACCGGGATGAGGGGTGCCACACATACCGGGATTGGGGGTGAGGGGTGCCACGCATACCGGGATTGGGAGTGAGGGATAGGGTGCCATGCATACCAGGATGAGGGATACCATGCACTCCAGGATAGGGGTGAGGGGTGCCACGCATACCAGGATTGGGGGTGAGGGGTGCCACGCATAACAGGATTGGGGGTGAGGGGTGCCACGCATACCAGGATTGGGGGTGAGGGGTGCCACGCATACCAGGATTGGGGGTGAGGGGTGCCACGTATACCAGGATTGGGGGTGAGGGGTTCCACGCATTCCAGGATTGGGGGTGAGGGGTGCCACGCACACCAGGATTTGATGGTGGGGACAGGATGGGGGCAGCACAAATACAAGTAGGGGGGCAGCACATACCAGCATGGCAGACCATATACCAATAAAAATGCTCGCCACCCGGGTGTAAAATGGGCTCAATAGCTAGCATATGTATATTAGGGAGTGAATGCATTTCATAAAAAAAAATAAAAATTTGTTTTATTCAAAGTGTCACCCCTTATAATTGTTGCACAAAATGATCTGTAATGTCTAGTGATGAGCGAGCACTAAAATGCTCGGGGACTTTTTGTTCGAGTCGAGCAAATTGGAATACTCGGGTGCTTGACCCGAGCAATGAGCCCAATGTAAGTCTATGGAAATTTCAAGCATCTTTCCGGTGCCCCCCTGGAGGTCTGCAGGGGGGCTACAAATTGCCCAAATCGATGGGAACAGTGCTCAAATGACATGGGAACAGGGTGGAAATGAACCCTGGAAGCATCTCTGACTCCCAGGTCACTGCTGTTAACAATGTTGTCAGAGTATTACGCCACTTTTACGGGCTCACAGTAAAACATAAAAAAAGGAAACCAAAATGAATTTTCCTGGGAAAAATGTTAACAAACATCCTTTCCAGGGTAATGATTTGTATATAAGGTAAAATAAATAACAAAAAAAACAAAATGATCTTCCACACCTTGGACTATGTTTACACTTAGCATTTTTCATGCATTTTTGCACTTTTGCATTGCTTTCGGTGGTGAAAAAAACACTTACCAGTAAATGCCATTTTTACATTTTACTACCTTGTCTGGCAATGTGGTGTGTGAGACATAATCAGACACATGCTGTTTCATTTATGAAGGAGGGACTCTGAAAGTCACAAAGCCTATTTTTATAGGGCCATCAGGCAGCCCTTACTATTCTTAAAGGGCCAGCAGCTGGCCCTCACTATTGATAGAGGGCCAGCAGCTGGCTATGCTTTGCTGTTTCCATTATTAAGGAGATGTCTCCAATAGTGTTCTAGCATATGCAGTGACTGCAATGGCTGCCTAATTTTAGGAAAAACCCCAATACCAATTTAAAGACACATAGAGGAGGGCATTGATAACTAAATGCTCCCATTATAAAGAAGTGGTTCTGCTATACAGTTATTGCGTTTTCAGTAACTGCAACGGCTGCCTAAATTGAGGAAAAACCCCAATACCAATTTTAAGAGACATAAAGGAGGGCCTCGGTAACAAAAAAATGTTCCTTTTACAAAGGAGCGGTTCTTCTATATGGTTATTGCATATGCAGTGACTGCAAGGGGTGCCGAAACTTTGGACGTACTCCAATGCCCCTTGGATGAGACATAGCGGTGGGCCTCATTAAAAATCTGTTCCCATTATAAAGGAGTGGGGTCTACTATACTTTTCTTGTGTATGCAGTGACTGCAAGGGCTGCCAAAAATGTGGACACACTCCAATGCCCCTTGGAAGAAATTTTAGATGAGGATCCCATTAAAAATGTTCCCTTTATAAAGGAGCAGGTTTCCTATACTGTTCTTGCATATGCAGTGACTGCAACGGCTGCCAAAAATTTGGACGCACTCCAATGCCCCTTGGAAGAAATGTTAGATGAGAGTCCCATTAAAAAAGTTCCCATTATAAAGGAGCGGGTATCCTATACTGTTCTTGCATATGCAGTGACTGCAAGGGCTGCCAAAAATTTGGACACACTCAAATGCCCCTTGGAAGAGTTGTAGAGGAGGGCCTCATAAAAAAAAAATTCCCATTATAAAGGAGCGGGTCTCCTATACTTGTAATGCTCATGCACTCAGTGCATGGGCTGAAAAACATTTACCCCTGGGGGGTAAACAGGGGGGGAAATAAGTATTTAATCCCTGGCTGTTTTTGTAAGTTTGCCCACTGACAAAGACATGAACAGTCTATCATTTTAAGGGTAGGTTAATTTTTACATTAAAAAGATCAAGAAAATCACATTGTATAAATTTGATCGTATTTTTGCATTTTGCAGTGAGAAATAAGTATTTGATCCCTCTGGCAAACAACACTTAATACTTGGTGGCAAAACCCTTATTGGCAAGCACAGCAGTCAGACTTTTTTTGTAGTTGATGATGATGTTTGCGCACATGTCGGGAGGAATTTTGGTCCACTCCTCTTTGCAGATCATCTCTAAATCATTAAGATTTTGAGGCTGTTGCTTGGCTACTCGGAGCTGCAACTCCCTCCATACATTTTCTATGGTATTAAGGTCTGGAGACTGGCTAGGCCACTCCATGACCTTACTGTGCTTCTTTTTGAGCCACTCCTTTGTTGCCTTGGCTGAAGATTTTGGGTCATTGTCTTGCTGGAAAACCCAGCCACGACCCATCTTCAATGCTCTTACTGAGGGAAGGAGGTTGTAGGCCAAAATTTCATGATTCATGACCCTATCCATCTTTCCTTCAGTGCGGTGTAGTCGTCATGTCCCCTTTGCAGAAAAGCACACCCAAAGTATAATGTTTCCCCCACCATGCTTCACAGTTGGGACGATGTTCTTAGGGTTGTACTCATCCTTCTTCTTTCTCCAAACATGGCGAGTTGAGTTAATGCAAAAGAGCTAAATTTTTGTCTCATCTGACCACAGCATCTCCCAATAACTCACAAAATCATCCAGTTGTTTATTGGCAAACTTAAGACAGCCTGCACATGTGTCTCCTTGAGCAGAGGGACCTTGCGGGCACTGCAGGATTTTAAACCTTTAAGGCGTAATGTGTTACCAATTGTTTTCTTGTTGACTGTGGTCCCAGCTGCCTGGAGATCATTAACCAGTTCCCCCCATGTAGTTTTAGGCTGATCTCTCAACTTCCTCATAATCATGGATATCCCATGAGGTGAGATTTTGCATGGAGCCCCAGATCGATGTCAATTGACAGTCATTTTGTGTCTCTTCCATTTTCTTACTATTGCACCAACAGTTGTCTCCTTCTCACCCAGCGTCTTACTTATGGTTTTGTAGCCCATTCCTGCTTTGTGCAGGTCTACGATCTTGTCCCTGACATCCTTAGGAAGCTCTTTCGTCTTGCCCATGTTATGGAGGTTAGAGTCTGACTGATTAATTGAGTCTGTGGACAGGAGTATTTTATACTGGTGACTATGTAAGACAGCTGTCTTTAATGCAGGTAAAGAGTTGATTAGGAGTGTCTAATTGGTCTCTATGAGCCAAAACGCATAATGGTTTGTAGGGGATCAAATACTTATTTCTTACTGCAAAATGCAAATGTATCTAATTTATACAATGTGATTTTGTTGATTTTTTTTATATTCTATCTCTCAATGTTAAAATTAACCTACCATTAAAATTATAGACTGTTAATGTCTTTGTCAGTGGGTGAACTTACAAAAACAGCAAGGGATCAAATACTTATTTCCCCAACTGTACATGAACATACTGTATAACAAACATTTCCTACGGGCATCATAAACACCCTTGAAAAAATTTAGTGGGTGTTGCATCACGTTCACCCTAGTGATATAGTGGTGGAGGATGAGGATGAGGAGAAGGAGGAGGAGATTAGAAAATAGACAAAATCAGGAAGTGTCTAACCATGTCTGGGTGTGAAGAGCTGCATGGGAATAGACCTCCCAAAAAAAGACTGAATATGAGTTTATGCTACGCTTCTATCATTCAGTTCTGTTGAAAAGTCTGGCCCAATCCAGCCCTTGTTCATTTTTATAAGAGTCAGCCTGTCCGAATTTTCTGTTGACAGGCGGATGCGCTTATCAGTTATAATTCCCCCGGTGGCACTAAAAGCCCGATCTAACAAAAAGCTAGCGGCAGGGCAGGCGAGGACCTCCAAGGTGTAGAGAGCCAGTTCACGCCACATATCCAGCTTGGATACCCAATAATTATAAGGCACAGAGGAATCTTGGAGGACGTTGGTACGATCGATAAGTTATTCCTTCAGCATCTTCGTAAAATTATCCCTCCTTGTGACAGTACCCCACATATCATAGCAAGTGCGATGGGAGGGTCTGAGAAAACTCTCCAAGACCTTTTAATGTGTTCCCATGACTCTACTGGATCATATTTCTGTCTCTTTTGCCTGTATTTCTTGGTTGTCCAATGAACTGTCACCTCTGCCACCAGCGTTTTCAGATGGGAATTTTTTTAATAATTCCGCAACAAGGGCCTCTTGATACTGCACCATTTTAGCAGACCTGTCCGCGAAGGGAATGAGAGATAGAAAGTTCTCCTTGTATAGTGGGTCTAGAAGTGTCACCAACCAGTAATGACTGTCACTCAAAATTTGGAGAACGTGGCGGTCATGGGAAAGGCAGCGTAACATAAAGTCAGTCATGTGTGCAAGACTGCTAACAGGGAAGACTTCCGTGTCCTCACCAAGAGGACGACTGACCATGATGTCCTCCTCATCCTCCTCCTCCATCTCCTCAGGCCATCCACTCTAAACAGACGGTATGGGTGGTACCGTCTATAGAATAGGAAACTAGCTCCTGTTCCTCCTCCTCCTCCTCTTTCTCATTGTCACCCAATTCATGTCGGGATGATATGAGGCTTAACTGTGTGGAATCACCCGGAATGTTTCCATGCTCCATCTCATTGTGCTCCGCCTGCAATGCCTACTCTTTAATTGTGAGCAGTGATGGTTTTATGTATGAGGGCTTATTGTTTTAAGGGATGAGCTGTAATTTTAAATGATGACATTCATTTTACCACATAATGTCCTGGAAAAAATCTAAGTGTGGTGAAATTGCAAAAAGAACGCAATTCTAAAGTTTTTCGTAACTGTTATCAGTAAGTTAAAAACATTCTGGCATCATGATTGTCCAAGCCAGTATAATTAAGGTAATGACAAATTTGTCAAGTTTTTTTTATTATTTTTAGTGGTAAAATAAAAAATCGGAAATTTATGAAAAAAAAAATTATAAGAATTTGATTGACATGCAACATTTTTATTTTTCAGTTGATGGAGCTGTGTGAGGACATTTTTTGTGGAGCGAGCAACATTTTTATTTATACTATTTTGAGATAGATATAACATTTAGATAATTTCTTATTGCATTATTTTGCAGCATGTTGTCAGCAAAAAAAAATCTAATTTTTTGCAATTTTTACTTTTTTTTTGAATATTCAGCTTACCGATTGGGTTACTTAACTTTATATTTTGATAGATTGGACTTTTACAGAAGTAGTGATAACACATATGTGTATTTTTAATTAGAATAATATCTTTATTTTTATTGGGGGAAAAGGGAGGTTACTTTACATTTTTATGTTTTTATTTTTTTTTTTTTTTCATATTTCTTACTTTTTAGTGTATTTATTAATCCCCATAGAGGACTTGTACCATTGATCATGTATATAGAAAAATCCTTGTCTCCTTTGAAGCCCTTGCCACAGACTGAGTTTCAACAGAACTCCATAAAGGCAGGAGTGGATGTCTTCAACAGACCCCTGACTGCCATAGCAACCCGTCTGTGTCCCATGATGTGTTGTGAGATGGCCGATGGACTAATAGAATGATGCACCCGGATACGGGTGTGCTGTTACTGCCTGTCAGAGGTTAACAGGTTTATAGTCACGGGCAGAGCTACAATACACTGACATCTGTTAAAGACAGATTGTGGCTATGACAAAAAGCAACCATTGTGTACAGGGTGGGCTGAGCCTGTGAAGCTGCTCCATACACTCGCTCCTAACTTGAGCAATAAATGTGTGACGGATATCGAGAAGGGATAAATATATTTTTTTTAAATACAAGGTAAATGAACACACAAATAAATCTAAATCAAATCAATATTTGGTCTGATTTATATTCAAAACCACATAAAATCATCAATTTTTACTAGTTACACTTGCATGCAGATTTTGAAGGAACTTAGCAAGAAGGTTGTTCCAAACATCTTGTAGAACAAACCACAGAACTTTTGTGGATGTAGGCTTCTACAAATCCTTCATGTACTGCAATCCCACAGAAACTCAAAGATGTTGAGATCATGGCTCTGTGTTGGACATATCACTTCTAGGGCGTCTTTTTCACTATAGTGAAGATAGTTCTTAAAGATATTAGCTATAAGTTTGGAGTTGTTGTACTGCTTAAAAATTAATTTGGAGCCAATCAGACTTCATCCTGATGGTATTGAATGATTGTTAATATCTGTCGGTATTTCTCATCAATAAGGAGGACATCATTAACAACTTTACCCCGAGGGTGGTTTGCACGTTAATGACCAGGCCAATTTTTACAATTCTGTCCACTGTCAATTTATGAGGTAATTACTCTGGAACGCTTCAACGGATCCCCCTGATTCTGAGAATGTTTTTTTGTGTCATATTGTACTTCCTGATTTTTGTAAAATTTCTTCGATATCACTTGCGTTTATTTGTGAAAAAAATGGAAATTTGGCGAAAATTTAGAAAATTTTGCAATTTTCAAAATTTGAATTTTTATGCCCTTAAATCAGAGAGATATGTCACACAAAATAATTAATAAATAACATTTCCCACATGTGTACTTTATATCAGCACAATTTTGGAACCAAAATTTTTTTTGTTAGGGAGCTATAAGGGTTAAAAGTTGACCAGCGATTTCTCATTTTTCCAACAAAATTTACAAAACCATTTTTTTAGGGACCACATCACATTTGAAGCCACATTGAGAGGTCTTTGTGACAGAAAATACCCAAAGTGACACCATTCTAAAAACTGCACCCCTCAAGGTGCTCAAAACCACATTCAAGAACTTTATTAACCCTTCAGGTGCTTCACAGGAATTTTTGGAATGTGGAAGAAAAAAATGAAGATTTAACTTTTTTCACAAAAATGTTACTTTAGACCCAATTTTTTTATTTTCACAGGGGTAACAAGAAAAAATGGACCCCAAAATTTGTTGTGAAATTTCCCCTGGGCACGCAGATACCCCATATGTGGGGAAAAACTACTGTTTGGGCGCACGGCAGGGCTCGGAAGGGAAGGAGCGCCATTTGACTTTTTGATTGAAAAATTTGCTTGAATAATTAGCGGACGCTATGTTGCGTTTGGAGAGCCCCTGATGTGCCTAAACATTGGCGCTCCCCCACAAGTGACCCCATTTTGGAAACTAGACCCCCCATGCACCTATATAGATGCATAGTGAGCACTTGGAACCCCCAGGTGCTTCACAAATTGATTCGTAAAAATGAAAAAGTGTTTTTTTTTTCACTTTTTCATTTTTACGAATCAATTTGGGAAGCACCTGGGTGTTCCAAGTGCTCACTATGCATCTAGATAGGTGCCTTGGGGGGTCTAGTTTCCAAAATGGGGTCATTTGTGGGGGAGCTCCAATGTTTAGGCACACAGGGACTCTCCAAATTCAACATGGTGTCCTCTAACAAATTGAATGGAAAATCGGCTCAAATTGTTAGCGGACACCATGTTGCATTTGAAGAGCCCCTGTGTGCCTAAACATTGGAGCTCCCCCACAAGTGACCACATTTTGGAAACTAGACCCCCTAAGGCACCTATCTAGATGCATAGTGAGCACTTGGAACCCCCAGGTGCTTCACAAATTGATTTGTAAAAATGAAAAAGTGGAAAAAAAAACACTTTTTCATTTTTACGAATCAATTTGTGAAGCACCTGGGGGTTCCAAGTGCTCACTATGCATTCAGATAGGTGCCTTGGGGGTGTCTAGTTTCCAAAATGGGGTCACTTGTGGGAGAGCTCCAATGTTTAGGCACGCAGGGGCTCTCCAAATGCAACATGGCGTCCGCTATCAATTTGAGCCGATTTTCCATTCAATTTGTTAATGGACACCATGTCGCGTTTGGAGAGCCCCTAATGTGCCTAAACAGTGGAGATCCCCCACAAGTGACCCCATTTTGGAAACTATACCCCTCAAGGATTTTATTAAGGGGTATAGTGAACATTTTGAACCCAGAGGTACGACACAGAATTTGATAACATTAGGTCATCATATTGAATAAATTGTCATTACTCTTGAGCGCAAGTGCTCGCTACTTGAGTTTGCATCGGGTACTCAGGTATGCACCATGTACTGCGTGTGCTTGAGTGACATGCTCGAGTCCCTGCCTTGCATGTTTCACGGTTATTAGACACCCAAAAAAAAACATGCGGGGATCGCTCGTGCATGGCAGGCAATCCCCGCAAAGTTTCTTTGGCCGCGAAGCATATGGGGCGGAGACTCGAGCATGTCAGTCAAATACCCACTATACTCAATACATACCAGAGCACCCGATGCAAACTCAAGTAGCGAGCACTTGCGCTCAACACTAGTCGCCATATCGTCATCTTTTTTTCTTACTTTTGAAAAAAATCCCATCCCCATCACAACCCTAACTCCAAACCCAGCCCTAACCCTATCCCTAACCTTAGCCCAACCCTAACCGTAGCACAACCCTAACACGAGAGTTTATTTTTTACGCCGTTCCTCATGCGGTATAAGTGATTAGACGACCTTATTCTTCGGGTTGGTGAGACTACAGCGATACCAGAATCATATGGGGTTTTTATGACTGACAGCTGTCACACACTAAAAGACGCATTTTTTGTAAAATCTAGTTTTTGCTTCGCCATATTTTGAGAGTTATAATTTTTCCACATTTTGGCAGACAGTCTTGTGATGGCTTGTTTTTTGCGGGATGAGTTAACATTTTTATTGGTGCCATTTTCAGGCACGTGACATTTTTTTATCGCTTTCTAATCCGATTTTTGGAAGGCAGAATAAACAAAAACCAACAATTCAGGAATTGTTTTTTTTGTTTTTTTTTATTCTGTTCCACGTGTTAGTTTGTTTACAGCGGTACTACATTTATATTGTTTTTCTACGTTTTGGCGCTTTTACATAATAAAAGCAATTTTATAGAAAAAATAATTTTTTAACATAGCTTTATTCTGAGAGCTATAACTTTTTTATTTTCTGGCTGATGGAGATGTATGGCAGCTTGATTTTTGCGGGACGAGATGACGTTTTCAGCGGTACCATTTTTATTTATATTCATCTTTTTGATCACGTGTTATTCCTTTTTTTGTTTGGCGGTATGGTGATAAAGCATTGTTTTTTGCTTCGTTTTTCATTTTATTTTTTTACCGTGTTCACTGAAGGGGTTAAGTAGTGGGACAGTTTTATAGGTCAGGTCTTCCGGACGCGGCGATACCAAATATGTGTAGTTTTACTGTTTTTTTTTTGATAATAATATTTATTGATGGGTACATTATATTTTTATTTTTGATGGATTATTTTTTTTTATATTTTTACAATTTTTTTTTTTTTTTTCACTTTATGACACTTTTTTTACTTTTTTACTTTGTCCCACTATGGGACTTTCACTTTTTTTTCTCTGATCGCCTGCATGGCACAGGAATGCAGCACCATCCCTGTGCCATGCAGGCAGTCAGCGCTGGACATGGAGAAGATAGTTTGGAGATTCACTGCGCATGTCCAAAAAATCTTCCTGCTGTCTGGTGACCCGGATGTTGTCATGACGACATCGGGTCATCATGGCAACATCCTGGAAGCCACGGAAGACAGCGCTGGAGGCTGGAAGTGGAGGTGAGTATCAGCAATCACCTCCCCTTGCCACCGCAATGCTGTGATCGGCTGCGATCGACTTCGATCACAGCATTGCGGGGGTTAATGTGCCGGGAGCGGTGCAGGGCCACTCCCTGCACATAGCCTCGGGTGTCAGCTGTGACAATCAGCTGACACCCGGCGGCTATCGCGCCCGCACAGCCTGTGAGCGGGCAAAATCGCCAGGGCATATAAATACGTATCTGGTCCATAAGTCCCAGGGCACAGATATGTACTAATACGCCCTATGTCGTGAAGGGGTTAATCTTGACCACATTTTTTACTCTGTTTTCTGAAATGTAGCCCTAAACTTGAAAGGAACCTTCAAGCTTCACTGTTGCCTGTAGATACTCAATATTGTATCATTTTTCAGCCCTTCAGTAAAAATTTACCTTGTATTTCAGTCAAATAAGTTACATTTTCAATCAATATTCTAGAGCATCTATTGCCATTTTTGAAGTGAAGTATACATGATGTGTCTTTCACATCTGATGCAGTAAGTTTCCATGGTCAATTGGTTCTCAAAGTTGTCATCTCTTGGTGCCCTCAATGCTGATATACTATCAGGCAGGCATCTGATTGGCTTGAAAGTAGCATAGTCTGTAGCAGACTATACAACCATTGTCAATAAGAACTTTCTTCAGTGAATAGAATAATACTAAGTTCTAGAATTGATGTTATGCCTTTCGCGAAGCTCTGATGTAAACATTTTCAAGTCTGTTTGGGTTTACATGAAAACACACAAGGATTTACACAAATATACATTTATAGAAGATATGTGGCTAGTTCTCCAAGATGTTTAAACAACATGCCTGCAAAGTTCCTTCAAAAACTATGTGCATGTGTTACTAGAAGAATTGATGATTTGATGCTGTTTTTAAGGCAAACGGTGATCACACTAAGTATTGATTTGATTTAAATTTCTCTTTGGTTCACTTTCCATTTTGCTTGTTGATAAAATAAAACTATTAACATTTCAATTTTTTAAAGCATTCTTAGTTTGCAGCATTCTTTCCACACCTGCCTAAAACTTTTCCACAGTATTGCATATAGGTATAAGTTGATAGAAAAATGTAAGTTGTGCCCCTTCCAAGATTATTAATTTACATACTTTGTATAAGTACATCATAATAGGGATTTTCCTGCTAAGGATTCTTTATATTAGTCAGAACAGAAAGCTGCTTTAAAAGAACATATGTTAGTCCAGTAAAAATGGTCTCATTACTGTATTCTATGACTGTCAAATGTATAGTAATCTGATACCTTGGTGATAATAGCTGATTGATGTGGGATTCTTAAGCAAGACTCATCTCAATCAATAAATCCAACTTGGTGATTTGCTATCCATTATTTTAGGCTTTATTTATGTACAATCTCAAATTCCCCTTTAAACCTTTAGTGAGCAAGCCAATTCTGACCTTAACGACCAGGCCAAATTTTTTAAATCTGACCAGTGTTACTTTATGAGGTAATAACTTTAAAACGCTTCAACGGGTCCCAGTGATTCTGAGACTGTTTTTTGTGACATATTGTACTTCATGATAGTGGTGAAATTTGTTCGATATGACTGCCATTTATTTGTGAAAGTATCGGAAATTTGGCGAAAATTTGGACATTTTGCTATTTTCAAACTTTTAATTCTTATGCCCTTAGGGTATGTACGAACGATCAGTATTTGCTTGCAGAAATTTCTGCAGCGTTTCTGCAAGGTTCTGCACCTCTTGACAGCAAGTGTTTTCATGCGTTTTCATGCTTTTTTGATGCATTTTTGACTGTGGATTTGCCATGTGTTTTTTCCGATGCATTGTATAGGAGAAACACAGGCAAAAATGCAAAAAGAATGGACATACTGCTTCTTTTAACAAATATGAAATTCTGTGAGAAAAATTCCTGATCATGTGCACAGATCTTGCAAAATCTCATAGAAATTACTGGGATAAGGTTTGCAAAGTGTTTTTGGGGCCAATTCCATGCCGATTTACTGCATCAAAAATGCATAAAAAACACACCATGTGCACATAGCCTTAAACTACAGTTGAGAGATATGACACACAAATAACATTTACCATAAGACTACTTTACATCTGCATCATTTTTGAAGCATCCTTTTTTGTTAGGAAGTAAGAAGGGTTAAAAGTTGATCAGCAATTTCTCATTTCTCCAACAACATTTACAAAACCATTTTTTTAGGGACCACATTACATTTGAAATGGCTTTGGGGGTCCATATTACAGAAAATACCCCAAAGTTACAATATTCTAAAAATTGCACCCCTCAAAGTCTTCAAAAACACATTCAAGAAGTTTATTTACCGTTCAGGTGTTTCACATGAACTAAAGCAATGTGGAAGGAAAAAATTAACATTTTACTTTTTTTCACAAAAAGTTTACTTTAGCCACAATTTTTTATTTTCATAAGAGTAACAGGAGAAATGGACCCCAAAATTTGTTGTGTAATTTCTCACCAATAAACCAGATGTGGGGGGAAAACTTCTGTTTGAGCGCACAGCAGTGCTTGGAAGGGAAGGAGTCCCGATGTGCATAAACAGTGGAAACCCCCCAAAAGTGACCCCATTTTGGAAATTAAACCCCTCATGAATTGTATCCATGGGTATAGCGAGCATTTTTAACATACAGGTGCTACACAGAATTTGATAACATTAGGTCGTCATATTGACATTTTTAATTTTTTTCACAAATATGTTGTTTTATCCCCAAATTTGTCATTTTCTCAATGGATAAGAGGAGAAAACAGACCCCATAATTTTCTTAGGCAATTTCTCATGAACGTGATAATTCCCTATATGTGGTCAAAAACTTTTGTTTGGGTACTAGCAGGGCTAGGAAAGGAAAGAGCGCTATTTGACTGCAATAAATTGTAAATGCCATGTCGCATTTGGAGAGCCTTTGACATGCAAAATGAGCAAAAACCTCCCACAAGTGACCCCATTTTGGAGACTAGACCCGTTAAGGAATTAATTTAGGGGTGTACTGAGCATTTTTAATCTACAGGTGATTCACAAAACGTTATAGCATTTTGATGTCAGAGCAAAAATATATATTTTGTCCACTAAAATATTGTTTTAGCACCAAATTTAAAATTTACATGAGGAGTAATTGGAAAAATTGTACCCTATAATTTGTTATGCAATTTCTCCCGAATGTGGCAATTCCCTATATCTGGTTTTACACTACTGTTTGAGCACACGGAGGGGATCATATGGGAAGGAGCGCTACTTGGCTTTTAGAACGCAGATTCCATTTGAATAAGTTGTGGGCTCCATTAGCTGAGCCCCTGAGTTTCTAGATCAGCAGAAACCCCCACAAGAGACCGCATATTGGAAACTTCACTGCCAGAGGAATTCATCTAATGGTATAGTGAGTATTTTGAACCCAAAGGTGCCTCACAGAATTTTATAACATTGAGACATGGAAATATAACTTTTAGTGTAAAAATATTTTTTTTTTATTAGCTGCAAATATGTCAGTTACACAAGGGTTAATGGGTAAAACTGGACCCCCCAATTTATTGTGCAAATTCTATTGAACACGATGATGCCCTATATGTCATCCGCAACTACTGTTTGTCCACACATCAGGGCTAAGAAAGAAGAAGTGCTATTTGGCTTTTGGAGCACAGATTTTGCTAGAATAGTTTGTGAATGACATTTGCGGAGCCCCTAAGGTGACAGAACAGCAGAAAAACCCCAATAGTGACCCCATTATAAAAATTGCACCTCTTAATGAATTCATCTACAGATGCAGTGACTATTTTGTAATGTCCACCCTATGCCTTATTCTAGAGAATTGCACATATGCCAGATTAGTGCCCATACATTGTGCCCATACATTGTGCCACCATACATTTTACTCCCATATATTGTAGCACCGCCATACATTGTGCTTTGCTTGTGCTTCTGATGATAAACACCCCATAAATTGTTAAGTGCACTCTCCTTGCTACAATAATGATAAACATGGCAGCTTATTGCGGATTAGGCACAGTGGACTCAGAAGAGAGGGGTATTTGGATTTTGGGATTGCAGAATCCATTGCACTGTTTTATCTGAGGGGGTGGGAGCCGTGTTTCTTTTCCAGAGTCTTTGTTCTACCAGTAATGTGGGACCCCCTATTTCCAGTGACAGATGATGGATCTGAGTGGGGTCTGGTTTTGTGAGGGATAAATTAGGGTTTCATTGGTAACATTTTGGGAACATAGCATCTTTTGATCACTTTCAGTATAAGGCGGGATCAGATTCTGGTGTTCTATGCTGAACACTTATGTTGGAGTTTCTGTTTAAATCCCACAAAAATGTGATTCAGATGAAAACCCCGATGGAACCACCCACCATAATGAGGCTGATGAGCCACTTTGGTGTCCATTTGGCGTCCTATCCGGTGGTATCCATCTTTTTAGGCGTGCATAGATCTGTGGTTGTCCAAATTTGTGCGCTAAAAAGACGTAAAAAATGATGGAACACCGCCGCAATAGAGACCTGGTAGAGTTCAAAGTGACTCCATCTGCCTCACTATAGTGAGTGGTTCCATCTGGGAGTTTTGTGTGAATCACGGTTTTGTGGAATTTAAATGGAAACCGCACGTAAGTGCTCAGCGGAGCGCACAGGATATATGTGAGCCAAGCCTTATTCTGATTTTTGGGAGGCAGAATGAACAAATGGACAGCAGTATAAGAATAGTTTTTATTTATATTTTTGCAGCATTTTCCATGCGGTACAAGTGATAAAGCAAATGTTTATTTTTGTTAATGTTGATGATTATAGCTTACAGCCAATGAAAACACAAAAGTCATTATCTCAGTAAATCTCAATCCTTTATAACAACAGCTTGATAAATATTTTTAAAATCCGAAATGTTGGCCTACTAAAATGTATGTTCAGTAAATGCAATCAATACTTTGTCGGGGCTCCTTTTGCATCAATTACTGCATCAATGCGGCATGGCATAGAGGCGATCAGCCTGTGGCACTGCTGAGGTGTTATGGAAGCCTAGGTTGCTTTGATAACAGCCTTCAGGTCGTCTGCATTGTTGGGTCTGGTGTCTCTCATCTTCCTCTTGACAATACCCTATAGATTCTCTATGTGGTTAAGGTCAGGAGAGTTTGCTGGCTAATCAAGCACAGTGATACTGTTGTTTTTAAACCAGATATTGGTACTTTTGGCAGTGTGAACAGGTGCCAAGTCCTGCTGGAGAATGAAATTTCCATCGCTAAAGAGCTTGTCAGCAGAGGAAAGCATGAAGTTCTTTCTTGAGAACAATAAAATTACATCTTATGCTTAGTTAATTAATCCAGGGATTTAATCTTACTGCCAGATTGGTGTCGGGAAGTGAATTTTTCCTCAGTGATGTAAATTGGCCTATACCTCATGGTTTTTTGTTGCCTTCCCCTGGATCAACGCTGCGTAATAGCTGCAGTGCACAAGAAATAGGCTGAACTGGATGGACGCTTGTCTTTTTTCGGCCTTATAAACTATGTAACTATGTAAGTGCTCTATAATTTCCTGGTAGACGGCTGTGTTAACTTTGGTCTTGATAAAACACAGTGGACCTACACCAGCAGATTACATGGCTTCCCAAATCATCACTGATTGTGGAAACTTCACACTAGGCCTCAAGCAGCTTGGACTGTGGCCTCTGCACTCTTCCTCCAGACTCTGGGTCTTTGATTTCAAAATGAAAATTGGAACTCTGGGACCTTGTGGAGTGTGTCAATTACTGCCTTCTGGACATCTGTCAAGTCAGCAGTCTTCCCCATGATTGTGGAGCCTACTGAAACAGACTAAGTGAACTTTTTAAGCACTTAGGAAGCTTTTGCAGGTGTTTTTTGCTAATTATTTTAATTTGCTGAGATAATGACTGTTGTGTTTTCATTGGCTGTAAGCCATAATCATCAACAGTAAAAGAAATAAACACTTGAAATAGATCACTCTGTTTGTAATGACTCTGTATAATATTTGAGTTTCATATTTTGTATTGAAGAACTGAAATTGGTTAACTTTTTGATGATATTCTAATTTTGTGAGATGCACCTGTACATATCGATTTTCTGAAGCAACAGGAAGTTGCAGTTTAAAACAGCCCAGCGGCCTGTGTTACAGTTGTAAGATTTCTAATTTTATTTTTAATGAAGATTGTGATATTGATAAAAAAAAATAATACCAACATTTTAAAAAATACACATTTAACACAAAAAACTAATCTAAACAATGGTTAATTTTTTGATTACAGACTTCATAAGTGGCAACACTTCCATAAAGATCACCTTTCTTTAACAATTTTGCTTTGTTGACAGGAAAATGCTCTAGCTTCCAGTCACACTATTTTGGCATTCCATATCTGAGCTGGGTTGCTTGCTTGAATTTAACATGTATAAGCAATTGTTAATATTCACACATTTTATGTTGAATGAACCAACTCATTTTTATTCCTTCTCAAATATTTCCACAGGACATTACCAACTATATGTTCCAGAATCAGCTCAAGTTGGCTCTGCTGTTGGGAAAATCAAGGCTATTGATGCAGATGTTGGACTTAATGCTGATACCAGGTACTCCATTGTCAATGGAGATGGTGTGTTTTCCATATCCACTGATAAAGAAACAAGGGAAGGAATCCTTTTGCTTAAAAAGGTAAATGCTTAACTTTGATCATGTATAAAGTTTATTAAATATAGCTCTGTAAAATTATTGCTGCTTTCTTAACTTCAGCAATGTTAAATTTTCTGCACTTGCATCTACTAACTTATTGATGAAAGATGGCATGAAAATTTTGCACAAAATGATAAGTTGTCTTTAGTGATGGTCGAACTCATAACTTTTCAGGTTCGGCTAATTCAGCCCAACGCTGAACAGTTTATTAAAAGTTCGGGGTCGGGTACCAGAACCTTACCCGAACCCCGAACTCGAACACGGACCCCATTCATGTGAATGAGGGGGCCGAATATACCTGGTTTCCCGCACTGTCATTTGCGTGACAGCACAGGAAACACAGGCTCTTATCGGCGGTAATAGCATACCCTGGTCAGAGGGCTGTGAGATCATGCTGACAGGTGTCAGCATGATCCCAAAGCTGTGACAGTGACCCGTAGTAAAAAGCTACTACCACCAACAGCCGACGCCTACTGCCATAGGAAATAGAGAGTGCAGGTTCCGCTGGATGTGAGCCGTAGTCTCTCACCAGCAGTACCTGTGCTCAAAGTAAAAAAAAAATGTTAAAATTAATAAAAAAATATTCAAATAAAAATAAAAAAACATTATACTCACCTATACCTTGTCCCCGATGTTCTCCGCCCCTGCAAAAAATAAAAAAATACCATATACTCACATTACAGCTAGTCCACAAACTCCATGATCACCTGTTATAAAGGTAAAATAATAAACCAACTTCATCCTCACCTGTCCGCTGTGGTCTAAATATCGAGGGTCCCACGATGATCCCTCGAACAGAACGGCCACATTGTAAAATATGACAGCTCTATTGATTTGCCGGCAATACACTGAGGCTCAGTGCTAGCAAATGAGGTCAACACATGTGCGGTGAGTATTTTCCCACGCTTGCGCTGACATCAGTAAGTTGAACTGAGTTCAATTCATCGACGCAAGTGTGAGAAAAGGCTACTTCCTATGGCAGTAGTACCAGCATGCTTTCACAGCGCTCTGCCCGCGATAATGCTATTACCGCTGATCAGAGCTGGTGTTTCCTGCTCTGATCAGCAAGTGACAGAGCGGGAAACACCCAAACCTGAACATTATCATGGACTTCCTGAGGAAGTCCGTGTTCAGGGTCCATGCCCGAACAGTAGGTGTTTGGTACGGACCCCGAACTTTATTGTTCGGGTTCACTCATCGGGTTTGCATATAAAATACTTCACCAAAGAAAGCAAAGTACTACTGCAATAAATTTGATTTTAATATTATAGTTTGTCTAATAATTTTACATGTGAGACATTCACTGTTGAGACAGACTTTTTATAGAAATATAAGAGTAATATCTCTCATAATGTACTGTTCCTTTACCTCCTGGGGATTTTTTCATGTGGATATGCAATTCCTTATTCCACCTAAGCACACTTTCCTTACCAAATTGCCATTGCAAAAAGGTCTTGCTCATGTCATTTTGGAATAAGAAAGTGCTATCACTATCAAAGACACTCTCTACTCTGGACATGGCCAGAGATAAGCAAATTAGAGGACCAGTTAATAATATAGTATAATCTAAAGTGAATAAAAGCTAGTATTCTGTTTCCTAATATTCAAGTAGTTAAAGAAAAATTAGGAACAGGATTTTTACTTAATGGTTGGAGGTATTTTTCTGCATAATATGGTGTAATAATGTGTGGTCATAGTGGTCATGTTCAAGGATGTAAAAAGTAAATATCTAAAGCAGGGGTTCCCAACCCATGGCTTGGGAACCATATGTGACTTGCGGACCCATGATGCGTGGCTCGTGACTTGGTGCAATAGCACAAGGACTAGCAGATAGGTAAAAAAATCAGGTCTCCAGATGGTTATGTTAGTGAATAACACAGCAAATAAGAGCAGATCTGATTGTGAATATATTGGCAGATGGGGTGGGTGATAAATATAATAAGCTTGAGATAATATGATACTGCCAATGAAAGGGGTGCTTGAAGCTAGATGTGATAGTGTGGTTGGGGCTGAGTGTGGATCACAACCTTCTCTCAGAGTTGAATGTGGCTCTCAAGGTAAGAAAGGTTGGGGACCACTGATCTAAAGGCTTATGCATTTAAGTGTAATAAATGGGATTTCTGTTTTGGAAAATCTCTACTTAAAATGGTTGTTTGAAAATACACGGTTTCCATCTTCTGTTAGCCCATTCATTGAATAGGTTGTTAATATAATAAAGGATTGGACAGATTCTCCAAAATAAGAGGCACTCTCTTTAATCCCTTTATACTCTGGCCACAAGATGAGCATTTTGACCAAAGGATCCTGCATGAAAGAGCAACTCTCCAAGTATGGAAAGGGTTAACATTATCATTTATGTTGTCACATAATATTTGTTCCTTTGGATCCATTTCTACAGATGAGCTGGAGAAACTTTATATTGCAGTGTTTAGATTGTTGACAATTATCATTTTACTTACCTGCAAATTACAGTGTCTTTAGTTCAAGCTATTCACAAAAGAACAGTTCCAAGCCAACAGATGTAATTTATATATTGTTATGCCACATGTTCAATTTCACAGTTCATGCAAATTAATACCTTATGGAGATGATTAGATATGCATATATTTTACATCCTTCTTTATAAAAATGAGGATATTTGTACATCAAAATTTTTCTTAACATTAAGAAAAGCAAATTTATGCAAAGTCCAAAAACCTTTAAGATAGAAAGACAAAGACTCTTTCTGATCCTTGTGTTCAAAAGCACTGAAATACATATTTATCAAAAGATCCAAGAGTCAACCCTATATTCTAGCAACAATTTTCCTCTTCTAATAGACCCACTGATAGAACACATCAATAGGAATAGAAAAAGTACAGGAGTTTATGCTAAAAGTGAAAAAATCCACTGGATCGCCATATATATCTCTACATATACTGTTCTCAGTATGTTATATTACTGCACTATATATAGCTACATCTTTATATACATCGATATGTATATACAGTATAAAGTTGTGCATGTATATATATATACGTATCTATAGATATTTCTCACTATAACGTGCTGTAAAAGGATATATATCCTTTTACAGCACATTATAGTGAGATATATATTCCTTTCGCCATTTATTTACTGCTGCTTTGTACATCCATCTGTAGATAATGGCAGATTGGTAACTGTTCAGAGGCTACAGAACACTATGGATCCTTATTTTAAATGAAAATCAAAAGAGTTGTTCCATGCAACCAGAAGATATATGATTTTATACACAACATTTCCATATTGAACAATCATAAGAAACTATAGGCTTAGCTTGCAGAAACTATCTTGAGTCTGTTACTTGTATTGTACCCCTGTCCACTTGTATGGTTGATAAGCCCACAACAGCATCAGCTTTAAGAATATAAATGGTCTCCACAAGTTGGTATCCCTACAACTTTCTTCTGGTCAAACACACATCTGACTGCTGTACGTGTTGATCACTGCTTAACTAATTGGCTGCAGCTCTTATATGTCCATTCCTGCCTGAGTAGAAAGCAAGAAAAAATGGGAAAAAAATTAGATGGAATTTGGAAACTGATAGAAAAGGAACAGAGGGAGTTTTTAGGTGAGAATGTTTTATTATTTTTTATTTTTTGAGACATGATATGTTACTCTTAAACATAGCAAAGGGTATACAATGATTTTAACATTGCAAATTCAATGTTACAGGTGCATCTCACAAAATTAGAATATCATCAAAAAGTTAACTTATTTCAGTTCTTCAATGCAAAAAGGGAAACTCATATATTATATAGAGTCATTACAAACAGAGTGATCTATTTCAAGTGTTTATTTCTGTTAATGTTGATGATTATGACTTACAGCCAATGAAAACACAAAAGTCATTATCTCAGCAAATTCAAATAATTAGCAAAAAACAACTGAAAAGGCTTACTAAGTGTTTAAAAAGGTCCCTTAGTTTGTTTCAGTAGGCTCCACAATCATGGGGAAGACTGCTGACTTGATAGATGTCCAGAAGGCAGTCATTGACACACTCGACAAGGTCCCAGAGTTACAATTTTCATTTGGAAATCAAGGTCCCAGAGTCTGGAGGAAGAGTGGAAAGGCACAGAATCCCATCTGCTTGAGGTCTAGTGTGAAGTTTCTACAATCAGTGATGGTTTGGGGAGCCATGTCATCTGCTGGTGTAGGTCCATTGTGTTTTACCAAGTCCAAAGTCAGCACAGCTGTCTACCAGGAAATTTTAGAGCACTTCATTCTTCCCTCTGCTGAAATGCTTTTTGGAGATGGAAATTTCATTCTCCAGCAGGACTTGGCACCTGTCCACACTGCCAAAAGTACCAATACCTGGTTTAAATACAACAGTATCACTGTGCTTGATTGGCCAGCAAACTCGCCTGACCTTAACCACATAGAGAATCTATGGGGTATTGTCAAAAGGAAGATGAGAGACACCAGACCCAACAATGCAGATGAGCTGAAGGCTGCTATCGAAGCAACCTGGGCTTCCATAACACCTCAGCTGATCGCCTCCATGCCACGCCGCATTGATGTAGTAATTGATGCAAATGGAGCCCGACCAAGTATTGAGTGCATTTACTGAACATACATTTCAGTAGGCCAACATTTCAGATCTTAAAAAGTTGTTTTCAAGCTGTAACTATAAAGTATTCTAATTTAGTGAGATAATGACTTTTGTGTTTTCATTGGCTGTAAGCCATAATCATCAACATTAGCAGAAATAAACAGTTGAAATAAATCACTCTGTTTGTAATGACTCTATATAATATATGAGTTTCACTTTTTGTATTAAAGAACTGAAATAAATTAACTTTTTGATGATATTCTAATTTTGTGAGACGCACCTGTATAACCAGTCTGTACATACTTGCTATTGTAATTGAGTCACCATCCTATTTACTTCTTTTCTAAACCCAGGGACTTATTTATAAGTTATCTCTTACAAATATACTCTGTCAATATAAAACAGCATACTTAATAGTTTCAAAAATCTAATAATTCAGAATTTTTTTTTCCCTTAAAAAATTACTTTCCACTTGGAATTTTTCCTTAAACTAGTACATTAAATAAACACTTTTTGTGGCTTTTTTAAAAATATGTTATGGTACCATAGTTTATGAAATCGCACAAGCATTGACAAACTTTCCTTGTAATCAGACCATAAAAATAGTAAGGTAGATGGGGATCCCGCACTGAACTGCTTCTTCTTTTTGGGCCTCCATCACATGTCCATATAAAACATGTATGTGAAAAACCAGTACTGGTGCCATTAGTGTTTTCCATCATTGTGCCATCAGTGTTTTCCATCAGTGTATCATCAGTGTGTCATCAGTGTGTCATCAGTGTTTTCCATCAGTGTGTCATCATTGTGTCATCCATGCTTCCGTTTTTACCATCAGTGGTTATCCGGTAAGGTAAACAAAAGAAATAAATGACAAAGCTTCTCCTATACTTTGCAATGTTAAACACGTACAGCACAAGGATGGCACATGGATGACACCCAGATGCCATCCGTGTGCTGTGTGTGTGTTTTTCACGGATTCATAAATAATAATAATACTAATAATTTTTATTTATATAGCGCCAACATATTCCGCAGCACTTTACAATTAAGCGGGGACATGTACAAACAATAAATTCAATAAAAGGTTAGAGTTTAACAGTTACATCAGGAGTGAGGTCCCTGCTCGCAAGCTTACAATCTACAAGGAAATGGGGGGACACAATAGGTGAAAAGTGCTTGTTATTTCAGGTCAGGCAATTATAATAAGTCGGGATCATATAAAGCTATATGATCCGGTCATCAGCCTGTATGTTCAAGTGCAATACTCAATTACCGAGTGCAGTTATCGTGTGCATGGAGGGTGTACAAACAGATGAACAGTAGGGGGCAGATTCTGAATAGTATTTAGGAGGGAACAGGGGAAAGTTAGTTTACTGGGTATTTGAGATGGTAGGCTTGTTTAAAGAGATGGGTTTTTAAAGCGCGCTTGAAGACATCGGGGCTAGGTATTAATCGGATCGTCTGGTGTAGAGCATTCCAGAGAACTGGCGCAGCACGAGAGAAGTCTTGGAGATGGAGGTGCGAGGTTCGGATTATGGGGGATGTTAGTCTTAGGTCATTTGTGGAACGGAGGGCACGTGTAGGACGATAGACTGAGATGAGAGAGGAGATATAAGGTGGTGCAGAACTGTGGAGAACTTTGTGGGTGAGAGCAATGAGTTTATATTGGACCCTGTAGCGAATGGGTAACCAGTGTAATGACTGGCACAAGGTGGAGGCATCGGTGAAGCAGCTGGACAGAAATACAACCCTGGCTGCCACATTCAGGACAGATTGGAGAGGGGAAATTTTGGTAAGAGGGAGACCGATCAGACGAGAGTTGCAATAGTCCAGACGAGAGTGAATAAGAGCGACAGTAAGAGTTTTAGCAGTTTCCAAAGTGAGAAAAGATCGGATTCTGGAGATGTTTTTAAGATGCAGGTGACAAGAGCGAGTCAGTGATCGGATATAGGGAGTAAAGGAAAAGTTAGTGTCGAATATGACCCCAAGGCAGTGGGCGTGCTGCTTGGGAGCTATGGTTGACCCCTTCAAGGTAATTTCGATGTTAGGTAGAGTTAGGTTAGTAGAGGGGGGAAACACAAGAACTTCAGTTTTGGAGAGATTCAGTTTAAGATAGAGGTAGGACATGATGCTAGACACAGCAGACAAACAATCCTTGGTATTTTGTATTAGGGTAGGGGTGATGTTAGGGGAAGAAGTGTATAATTGGGTGTCGTCAGCATAGAGATGATACTGGAACCCAAATCTGCTGATTGTTTGTCCAATAGGGGCAGTGTATAGAGAGAAGATGAGGGGGCCTAGGACTGAGCCCTGTGGAACCCCGATAGTAAGGGGATGAGGAGGGGAAGAGGAACCGGCAAAAGATACAGTGAAGGAGCTTTCAGAGAGGTAGGAGGAGAACCAGGAGAGAACAGTTTCCTTGAGTCCTATAGAGCAGAGCATAGTGAGGAGGAGCTGGTGATCCACAGTGTCAAATGCTGCAGAGAGATCCAGGAGAATCAGCAGGGAGCAGTGACCTTTGGATTTGGCTGTTAGTAGATCATTAGAGACTTTAGTGAGGGCAGTTTCAGTGGAGTGTAAGGAGCGGAAACCAGATTGTAGAGGGTCGAGGAGAGAGTTATCTGAGAGATAGTGGATTAGACGGGAGTGGACCAAGCGTTCCATGAGTTTAGAGATGAAAGCAAGATTAGAGACAGGTCTGTAGTTAGCAGTGCAGTTCTGGTCCAGGGATGGCTTTTTAAGTAAAGGGGTTATGATGGCGTGTTTAAATGAGGAGGGAAAGATACCTGAAGTAAGAGAGAGGATAAATATTTTAGTCAGGTGAGTGGTGACCACCGGTGAGAGGGACTGCAGGAGATGTGAAGGAATGGGGTCACTGTTGCAGGTTGTAGGCTGAGAAGAAGCGAGGAGCTGGGTAACTTCTTCTTCTGTGACAGGCTCAAAGATGGCTAGTGCGGCAGGGAAGGGGATCCAGGCACTGAGGAGATTGGGCTGAGATGTCCTCATGGATGTGGTTGATTTTTTCAAAGAAATGAGTGGCCAGAGCCTCCCCGCTGAGGTTGGTGGTGGGGGCCTGTGCTTTAGGTTTCAGGAGGGAGATTAAGGTTTCAAAAAGTCATTTTGGATTGTTGGACATTGAAGTGATGAGGTTGGTGAAGTAGGATTGTTTGGCCAGATGAAGGGCAGAGTTATAGGTTTTGAGCATGAATTTATAGTGGATGAAGTCCTCTGCTGAAAGGTATTTTCTCCACTGATGCTCAGCACACCTTGAGCAACGTTGAAGAAAACGTGTTTGCATCGTGTGCCAGGGCTGCCGTTGTCTGTGTCGGATCGTTCTGTGAGTAGAAGGAGCTGCTTCATCTAGGGCACTCTTCAGTGTATTATTGTAGTGTGACAATGCTAAGTCTGGACAGGAGAAGGAGGAGATGGGGGCTAAAGATGTGTGGAGATTGTCCATAAGCTCCTGGGCATTAATGGTACTTGTATTCCTATAAGTGTGGTAAGTGGGGGTGTCCCGGGTGAGGAGACAATTCTTAATTTAGAAGGAAAGAAGGTTGTGGTCTGAGAGCGGGAGAGGGGAGTTGATAAAGTCATCCAGCAAGCAGAGACTTGAAAAAAACAGGTCCAGAGTATTCCCGTCTTCATGGGTAGAAGAATTAGTAAACTGTGAGAGACGGAATGAAGAGGTTAGAGAAAGTAGATGAAAGGCAGATTGGGAGAGGGGATCATCGGTGGGGATGTTAAAGTCGCCCATGATGAGGGTGGGGATGTCACAGGATAGAAAGTGAGGAAGCCAGGTGGCAAAGTGATCCAAGAACTGGCGGGAGGAACCTGGGGGGGGGCGATACACAACTGCCACTCGCAGGGAGAAGGGTTTAAAGAGTCTGATGGTGTGAACTTCAAAGGAAGGAAACATAAGTGAGGGAACCGGGGGGATGACCTGGAAAGCACATTGTGAGGAAAGGAGCAGACCAACACCTCCACCCTGTCTGTTGCCAGGTCTGGCGGTATGTGAAAATTTCAGCCCACCAAATGAGAGAGCAGCAACAGCGGTGGTGTCTGGCTGCTGAATCCAGGTTTCTGTGATAGCCAGAAGGTTAAAGGAATTAGAGAGGAAAAAATCATGGATGTAAGTTAGTTTGTTACACACAGACCATGCATTCCAGAGAGCACAATGGAAATCGATAGGAGAGGGCATGCACTGAACGTTAATAAGATTAGCAGGGTTTCTATATGCAACTGGAGGAGAGTGGTGTATGCCAGAGGAGGGGGGCCCAGGGTTGGGGGAGAAGTCGCCTGCGACTAGTAAAAGGAGAAAGAGAAAAAGCAGGTGGTCTAATGATTTATATGAACATTTTGAGTGCTCTATGGAGGTAGAGGATGGTTTGCAGTGGGTGAGGAATGTCAGTAGAGCCTCAGAGTTAAACATGGGAGAGGGGAGAAGGGAGGAGCTGATATAGAGTGAGTGCACAGAATAGACTTGTATTGGCCCTTGTCAACCATGCTGCTGTAAAAATATGGACATGTGAGTAGCAGCATAGGTTACAAAGGGAGCATGTGGTATCCATACAAAAAACTGATGCCACAGGTACTGTTAACACAGACATGTGAAGGAGGCCTTACAGTCACAGTCAAAGGGTCATTCTGCAGTCACCACTAAAGGATTCACTTTACTGAACTATGCAATGAATAATGAACTCTATAGTAGTTGTATACTTTTCACATCCACTGAGCTTCCCTTGGCGGTGCCTGGTGTCAGAAAGAGCTTGATTATCTTCAGAGTATTTGGAGCTCAATGGGGAATATTTTTTAGCGTACTTTTTCTGGCATAGATAAATGAATTAGAAAATATGATATAAGACCACATTTATGAAGATTCTAAGACCCTTTTACTGACATGCAATTATGTGGCATAAAGTACAAAAAATCCCAATAACTATTAGAAAAGTGACAGAAAACAATGCCAGGTCTAACTATGTCACATTAGTAGAGATTAACTCTTTAAGGACTAGGGACATTTTCAGTTTTCCCTCCCTTTTTTCCAAGAGCCTTATTTTTTTTATTTTTGAATGCCACCATTCCTTTTACCATATAAAGTGCTGAAAAACACAAAAAAATGCAATTCAGACATTATTTTGTGGATGATTTTTTATTTTTTTTTATTTTGTCTAGGTCTGTCCAAATATGATGATACCAAACATGAACTGATATTTTTCAATATAAAGAGTAAAACAAAAATCTGAATATTGTAAAAAACTTTTAATTTATATCGCTGTTTTTTGAGATCCATAGCTTTTTCCGGTTGATAGGGCTAAGTCAGGAGTTGTGTTTTTGTGCTGTGAGCTGTCGTTTTTTTAATCACACCAGTTTGATACGATCCTTTAATTGCTTATTATTCCATTTTCTTTAAGGAGATGAGGTGATAAAAAACCCGCAAATCTGCTGTTTTAATTTTTTTTTATTTATAGCATTTACTTAATATTTTAATAGATCAGATTTTTACAATCTTGGTGATACCAAATCTCTTTTATTTTCTTCTTTTCTTTCTTATTTAATGTCTAAATAAAAGGGTGACTTTAATTTTAATGATTTAAATTTATTTTAATGCTTTACTTTTTTTTACATTACTTTTTTAATCCCTCCAGGTGATTTGAACATGTAGCCGAGAAGAAGTAAATTTGCGCTAGTGGTAGTGAACAGAAGGATGGCACGAGAGATTTTGAGTGCAAGGGATAATTTTATTTAATCGAACATGTGCTTAAAAATAGCTAGTTAAAATGATTCAGACTCAGTGAGGTCACTGGGTCGGATATAAGAATAGGTATTAAAAGTATTAAAAGTTATAAAATCGATAAATAAATCGGTGTCCACTGATACAAGGTAATCACTGATTGATAAAAATAGGCCTTTTTCCCTCGTAGTCTGAGGATGTTCAGTTGCAGTAGATGTATAAGGAGGCAAAGGCTTGTAGACCTGGTGGGATAGAATAGGAATGTATAAATATGGTATACTAATGAGCGATGGGGGAAGGGGTGGGTATCTGTTTGTCTGTGGTTACTTGATACTGGTGCCTCGTATGGGGTATGGAGGTTCACTGGTGGCACGTGTTTGTGCCTGGGGGGGAGGACGAGGGGTACCTAGAGTGGGGTATGCAAAAAAATGTATGGATAAGGGGGTGGAACTCGACAGAGATGTCTCTGCTGGACTCTGAGTTGGGTCGTGAGTTACCTGTTCTGGGTATGGTACTCAATAGACTGTGGTAGTAGTTGGCTATTGTTCCACAGTAGCACTGCTACTGGTGTGACAGTCAGCAGGCTGTGTAGATAATATTGGATTCACCGGAGCAGTACTATAGGGAGTGAGAGGAGACAAGTATTTAGAATAGAGTGCAGGGCTCAAGGGTTAAGGTACGGGGTTCGAAGAGGGTAGTATTTGGATTAGTTACCTTCTAGAGGGTAGCGGGGGGTGTCCTGTTTATTTTGGATGACTAGGAGGTATCGGTCCTGGTCCTTCTTGGAGCGAGGTAGAGGATATGTCACACAAGGCTGTGGGTTGATGATCTGAGTTAGATCTGTAGGGGGAAGGAATAGGGATAGATCATAAATTAACTGATGTAGCTGTGGTACAAGTCTTGGAGACAAGAGGTTTGGGGTTACCTGTTGGTAGGTACAAGGGGCATCCAGGGACGTCTTAGAATGAGCTGGAGGTAGTAGTCCTGGTACCTTGTTGAGTGGAGGTAGCACGAGGAGGTCAGAAGTAGGATGCAGCAAGAGGCTTGTACTAGCATGTAATGCCTCTGTTCGCTGTATAGAGATCTGTAGGGAGGGGGTGGGGGTGTATCTGTTAGGGTATCACTGGGTTGTGGCTGTAGCCTCCAGTTTTTACCCAGAGATCGTGGTTTACCTGCTTCGTAGGGATTAGGGTGTCAATAGTAGATGCTGGTTCAGGTCTCCGTAATGTAGATACAGCAGGGTGCTGTAGTAGGAGGCTATAGTTATGTCAGAGGTAACCAGAGATAGGATACAGCAGGAGGCTTATGTTTTCCTATGTTGGGTGCACCAGGAGGCTCTGGCTGGAAAAAATGGGTGCCAGATTCAGCAATAGGGAGGGTGGCTGGTGCAGAGCCCAACTGAAGGGGTTGATAGCAAGTACTGCGGGGAACAGGGAAAAACCGTTAGAGGGTCAGCTGGGTACAGTATGGACTTGGTGGGGCAGGGGCCCGTTGTTACTTGCGGTCTGTAGAGGGCTTCACAGTCTGGGGGTGGTCGAGGTCCGGAGCGAGAGCGGAGTCCCAGCCGGTGACTGCCGCGTGCTCGCTACTTCCGGGTAGGAGGAGGAGAGAGAGAGTATGTGGAGAGCGCGCGAGAAGGTTCGCGTCTCCAGGAAAGCGCGCGAGAGGGGGGCAGCGTGACGTAGGGTCATGTGGTGTGCAGCGTGTACAAGGTACGGAGGCCTGTGGGTGCCTCTTTTGCTTGATTAAGGGTTAGTCCGACGCGTTTCAACAGCTGCAGCTGTCTTCCTCAGGGCTCTGAGAGTATTTGGAGCTCAATGGGGAATATTTTTTAGCGTACTTTTTCTGGCATAGATAAATGAATTAGAAAATATGATATAAGACCACATTTATGAAGATTCTAAGACCCTTTTACTGACATGCAATTATGTGGCATAAAGTACAAAAAATCCCAATAACTATTAGAAAAGTGACAGAAAACAATGCCAGGTCTAACTATGTCACATTAGTAGAGATTAACTCTTTAAGGACTAGGGACATTTTCAGTTTTCCCTCGCTTTTTTCCAAGAGCCTTATTTTTTTTATTTTTCTGTCGACATAGACATTTGAGGGCTTGATTTTTTTCAGGATGAGATGTCGTTTAGAATGCCACCATTCCTTTTACCATATAAAGTGCTGAAAAACACAAAAGAATGCAATTCAGACATTATTTTGTGGATGATTTTTTATTTTTTTTTATTTTGTCTAGGTCTGTTCAAATATGATGATACCAAACATGAATTGATATTTTTCAATATAAAGAGTAAAACAAAAATCTGAATATTGTAAAAAACTTTTAATTTAAAATTTTAAATTTAAAATTTGATTTGAACATGTGAGTGATTGATTGTTTGTACCACATACTGCAATATGAAAGAATTACAGTAGATGGTGAAAATGTATGGTCACTGCAATTGCATACAAACTATGTAAATAGTGATATATTTAGCTGTAGTGTATACAGTGCAGACCAAAAGTTTGGACACACCTTCTCATTTAAAGATTTTTCTGTATTTTCATGACTTTGAAAATTGTACATTTACACTGAAGGTATCAAAACTATGAATCAACATATGTGGAATTATATTCTTAACAAAAAAATGTGAAACAACTGACAATATGTCTTATATTCTAGGTTCTTCAAAGTAGCCACCTTTTGCTTTGATGACTGCTTTGTACACTCTTGGCATTCTCTTGATGAGCTTCAAGAGGTAGTCACCGGAAATGGTTTTCACTTCACAGGTGTGCCCTGTCAGGTTTAATAAGTGAGATTTCTTGCCTTATAAATGGGGTTGGGACCATCAATTGTGTTGTGCAGCAGTTAGGTGGATACACAGCTTATATTCCTACTGAATAGACTGTTAGAATTTGCATTATGGCAAGAAAAAAGCAGCTAAGTAAAGAAAAACGAGTGGCCATCATTACTTTAAGAATTGAAGGTCAGTCAGTGCAAAAAATTGGGAAAACTTTGAAGGCATCCCCAAGTGCAGTTGCAAAAACCATCAAGAGCTACAAAGAAACTGGCTCACAAGAGGACCGACCCAGGAAAGGAAGACCAAGAGTCACCTCTGCTTCTGAGGATAAGTTTATCCGAGTCACCAGCCTCAGAAATCGCAGATTAACAGCAGCACAGATTAGAGACCAGGTGAATGCCACACAGAGTTCTAGCAGCAGACACATCTCTACAACAACTGTTAAGAGGAGACTTTGTGCAGCAGGCCTTCATGGTAAAATAGCTGCTAGGAAACCACTGCTAAGGACAGGCAACAAGCAGAAGAGACTTGTTTGGGCTAAAGAACACAAGGAATGGACATTAGACCAGTGGAAATCTGTGCTTTGGTCTGATGAGTCCAAATTTGAGATCTTTGGTTCCAACCACTGTGTCTTTGTGCGACGCAGAAAAAGTGAACGGATGGACTCTACATGCCTGGTTCCCACCATGAAGCATGGAGGAGGAGGTGTGATGGTGTGGGGGTGCTTTGCTGGTGACACTGTTGGGGATTTATTAAAAATTGAAGGCATACTGAACCAGCATGGCTACCACAGCATCTTGCAGCGGCATGCTATTCCATCCTGTTTGCGTTTAGTTGGACCATCATTTATTTTTCAACAGGACAATGACCCCAAACACACCTTCAGGCTGTGTAAGGGCTATTTGACCAAGAGGGAGAGTGATGGGGTGCTACGCCAGATGACCTGGCCTCCACAGTCACCAGACCTGAACCCAATCGAGATGGTTTGAGGTGAGCTGGACCGCAGAGTGAAGGCAAAAGGGCCAACAAGTGGTAAGCATCTCTGGGAACTCCTTCAAGATTGTTGGAAGACCATTTCTGGTGACTACCTCTTGAAGCTCATCAAGAGAATGCCAAGGGTGTGCAAAGCAGTCATCAAAGCAAAAGGTGGCTACTTTGAAGAACCTATAATATAAGACATATTTTCAGTTGTTTCACACTTTTTTGTTAAGTATATAATTCCACATGTGTTAATTCATAGTTTTGATGCCTTCAGTGTGAATGTACAATTTTCAAAGTCATGAAAATACAGAAAAATCTTTAAATGAGAAGGTGTGTCCAAACTTTTGATCTTTACTGTACATGTCTCAAAAATGCTTAATTTTCAATATTTAATTTCTGTATATTTTCATTTCATACAGCTCCAACAAGTATACTTTATTAGTGCTTTTATTTAACCAGAATTACTAAACTGAATCTTTGATCACCAGACAATGCTGTATGTGTTTGGCTTTCTTTATGGTCTAACTAAGGGAACATCTAACTCAAAGCTATCCAAAACAAGATGGCACATCTCCAGTCCTTGGCAGCCAGTCCACTCCATTTTGCTGAAGAGAATACATTTGTTAGAATTTATGACAATATGTTCAAGGTGAATGCCGATGACACACTACTCTGCATAGTGATACAAGGGTGCAACTTGTTGAAAAAAGGTCACAGCCTAATGCCTCAATATTTAAGTGGAACAGAAAGAAGAAAAATATTGGAATTTAAATATCTCAAATAGAAAGTAGGAATCAATATTTTTTTAAATATAGTGTCAGTTTTGTTTTATTAAAGCAGATAGAGAATAACAATGCCCTTAATTGTTTAAATAGGTCAATATACTAAATTATGGCCTATATTAATCAATGTCATAGTAACCGGTAGAGACCTGATCATTCTTTAGTGTCTACTGCTATAATTAAGATTCTACCAGCCCTTGAAATAGACATCACTACCCTTAAATGGGATGTCATCTTGGGGGCTGGTCTAGTCTCTGATCTACCTGCTTGCCATATTCTCTCTTTTACAAATCACACTGACAGTGCGCTCTCTTGTCGGCTTGTCATATTTCTTTAGACATGGTGAGAGTGCAATGTCAGTGAGCATTAAAAATAATTTTAATTCTAACATATTCTGAAGCAATTTACAATTTAGAGGGTACTTGTACAAACAAGATAAGACACTACAGAGTAACTCATAGTTCATAGAATCATAGAATCATAGAATGGTAGAGTTGGAAGGGACCTCCTGGGTCATCTGGTCCAACCCCCTGCTCAAAGCAGGATTCACTAGATCATCTCAGACAGATGTCTGTCCAGCCTCTGTTTGAAGACGTCCATTGAAGGGGAACTCACCACCTCTCGTGGCAGCCTGTTCCACTCATTAATCACCCTAACTGTCAAAAAGTTTTTTCTAATATCTAATCTGTGTCTCCTCCCATTTAGTTTCATCCCATTGCTTCTAGTCTTTCCTTGTGCAAATGAGAATAAAGATGATCCTTCTACAATGTGACAGCCCTTGACATATTTGTAGACAGCTATTAAGTCTCCTCTCAGTCTTCTTTTTTGCAAGCTAAACATTCCCAAATCCTGCAACCGTTCCTCATAGGACATGGTTTGCAGACCAGTCACCATTCTGGTCGCTCTTCTCTGAACTTGCTCCAGTTTGTCTATGTCTTTTTTAAAATGTGGTGCCCAAAACTGTACACAGTATTCCAGATGAGGTCTGACTAAAGAGGAGTAAAGACCGATAATGACTTCACGTGATCTAGACTGTATGCTTCTGTTAATACATCCCAGAATTGTATTTGCCTTTTTTGCTGCTGCATCACACTGTTGACTCATGTTCAGTCTATGATCTATTAGTATACCTAAGTCTTTTTCACATGTACTGTTGCTTAGCTCTATTCCTCCCATTCTGTATATGCTTTTTTCATTTTTATTGCCCAGATGTAGTACTTTGCATTTTTCCCTGTTAAAAACCATTCTGTTGGTTGCTGCCCACTGCTCCAGTTTATTTAGGTCTTTTTGAATCCTCTCTCTCTCTTCTCTAGTATTAGCTATCCCTCCTAGCTTTGTGTCATCAGCAAATTTAATCAGTTTACCCTCAATTCCTTCATCTAAATCATTGATAAAGATGTTGAACAATACAGGTCCCAGGACGGAGCCCTGTGGTACCCCACTTGAGACATTCATCCAACTGGATGTGAAGCCATTTACAACCACCCTTTGAGTCCGATCACTAAGCCAGTTATGAATCCACCTAACAGTTGCCTGGTCCATTGCATACTTGGTCATTTTTTCAATAAGGATGGTGTGAGATACTTTGTCAAATGCTTTGCTGAAGTCAAGATATACTATATCTACAGCATTTCCCTGATCCACCCAGTCAGTGATTCTGTCATAGAAGGAAATTAAGTTAGTCTGACATGACTTGTTAGTTACAAACCCATGCTGACTCTGGTTAATCACTTCATTCTTATCCATGTACTTACATACATGTTGTTTAATAATTTGTTCAAAGATCTTTCCTGGTATAGAAGTCAGACTCACCGGCCTATAGTTCCCTGGGTCCACCTTCTTCCCCTTTTTGAAGATAGGAACAACATTTGCTCTTCTCCAGTCTTCTGGGACTTCTCCTGTTCTCCAAGAATTTTCAAAGATTATGGAGAGTGGTTCTAAAATTTCTTCTACAATCTCCTTCAGTACTCTGGGGTGTAATTCATCTGGACCTGGAGACTTGAACTCATTTATGTTAGCTAAATATTCCCTCACAATCTTTCTGTTTACAGATAACTTGGATTCCTCTATTCCTTTAAAAGGACAGTGAAGATCAGTTGTTGTTACATTTTCTTTCTGAGAGAAAACAGATGCAAAATAGGAATTAAAAAGTTCGGCCTTCTCAACATCCTCTCTTACCATTTCTCCATTTTCATCCTGTAAAAATCCTATAGCATCTTTGACTTTTCTTTTACTTTTGACATACCCCCAAAATCCTTTTCTATTGCTTTTGACATCTCTTGCAAGCCTTAATTCATTGTCAGCTTTAGCTAACCTGATACGTGCCCTGCAGGATCTGCAGACTGCATTATAATCTTTTTTAGATATGCCTCCCTCTTTCCATTTAATAAACATTTCTTTCTTTCTTTTTAGCATGTGTTTAAGTTCTGTGTTCATCCATCCTGGTTTCCTTAAATGCTTCCCATTCTTTCTACTTTTCGGGATTGTTAACGATTGTGCTTTGAGAATCTCATTTTTAAAAATTTCCCATCCTTCCTGGACATTTTTGTCCTTAAGGACATCCAGCCATTGGATCCCTCCTATTCTCTTTCTGAGTCTCTTAAAATCTGCCTTTCTAAAATCTAACCTTGAAGTTTGAGTCTTCACATGTCTTCCTCCTCTAGTTATCCAAAATTCTATAATAGCATGGTCGCTGCCTCCTAGGGTCCCAGCCACTTTTACCTCCTCAACCATTTCCTCCCTGTTTATAAGGATTAGATCCAAAGTAGCAGATCCCCTTGTTTTCTCCCCTACCTTTTGGAAGATAAAGTTGTCAGCAAGAGAGGATAAGAATTTGCTTGACCTGTTAGTTTTACTTGAGAGAGATTCCCAACAAATGTCTGGATAGTTGAAATCTCCCATGACCACTACGTCATATTTTTTGGAGAACTTGGTCATTTGATACATAAAGAGTTCATCCATATCTTCAGCTTGCCCAGGTGGCCTGTAGTAAATGCCTACAATGGTGTCCTTTCCGTTGTTCTCTCCTTGTATTCTTACCCAAACAGTTTCCACAGAACTCCCAGTCTCTGAAGCTTCAATCTCTGTGCAGATATACGCTTTTCTAACATACAATGCAACACCTCCTCCTCGTTTATCAAGTCTGTTTCTTGCAAATAAGTTGTATCCTTTTAGCCTTTTATTCCAATCATGTGTATCGTCCCACCAAGTTTCAGTGATTCCAATTACATCATATTCCTTTTCCTGCATTAGTAGTTCCAATTCTCCTTGTTTGTTGCCCATGCTTTGTGCATTTGTATAAAAACATTTTAGTTTGTGATTGGTTTCTCTTCCTCCCATATTTTTATTATTTAAATTGTTTTGTCTTTGTTCTTCCTTTCCACTTCCAGTAGCAGAGATCTCAATAGTATTTGTCAGCTGTATGGCTTTTTCTGGCCTTTTGTTTCCCTTCCCACATTGTTCTAGTTTAAAGCTCTCCCGATGAGTGTAGCAAGGCGACTTCCAAATACATGTTTTCCAGTCTTCGTAAGGTGCACCCCATCTCTAGCAAGTAGTCCATCGTATAGGTAATTCATTCCGTGATCCAGAAATCCAAATCCTTGTTGACGGCACCATCGACGTAGCCAGTTGTTCACCTGTAGAATCTTATTCAACCTCATTGTTCCATGGCCATCCACTGGGAGGATGGATGAGAAGACCACCTGCGCTCCCAATTCTTTCACTTTCTTGCCTAAGTCTTCAAAGTCACTGCAGATGGTTTCCAGGTCCTTTCTTGCGGTGTCATTTGTCCCCACATGTATTAGCAGGAATGGGTAGTGATCTGTAGGTCTGAAGAGTCTTGATATCCTGTCAGACACATCTTTAATTTTTGCTCCTGGAAGACAGCACATTTCTCTTGAGGTTATGTCTGGTCTGCAGATAGCGGCCTCTGTTCCTCTTAACAGGGAATCCCCCATGACCACCACTCTCCGTTTTTTCTTCACAACATTCTTCTTTCTCCATCCAGGAGGATTCTGAGGGCTTACAAGGTTATTCATTGCTGGCAAAGTCTTATTTTGCTGTATTTCTTCCTGGTTCTCCTGCGTGAGAGCCTGGTACTGGTTCCTGAGCAGTATGGGTGCTGACTGCCTCTCGATCCTCCTGCTTCTGTGGGTCACATGCTTCCATTCCTCTGTTTCGTCAGGTGCAGTTCGAATTTCTTCTCTTTCTGAATCATGAAGAGATAATTCTGCTCTGTCTAAGAACTCTTCACCTTCCTTAATGATTTTCAAGGTAGTTAACCTCTCTTCTAGATTTAGCAACTTTTCCTCCAACAGGGACACAAGCTTGCATTTCTGGCATGTGAAGTTTGGCTTTTCCACTGGCAAGTCTGTGAACATGTAGCAGGATATGCAGCTCACCAAATGGCTCCTGGACTCTTCCATGTTCTTATTGTTAATGTTCTGAAAACAGTGAAAAAAGCTTAAAAAAAAGCTTCAAAATGCCTGCCGGCGCGCGGTTTACCGATGTCCTCTTTTCAGCTCCAACAGCCAAAATCCAGTGTTCTTTGAGCTCGCGGAGACTCTTCACTTACCCCAAAATGCAGTGGGAATATGCAAATTATCTCCTCAGGACTCCTCCCCTGGTTTACCGATGTCCTCTTTTCAGCTCCAACAGCCAAAATCCAGTGTTCTTTGAGCTCGCGGAGACTCTTCACTTACCCCAAAATGCAGTGGGAATATGCAAATTAACGTATACGAAGTTCAACGTATACGAAGAGGAGTGAAGGCCCTGCTCACAAGCTTACAATCTATTATCATTTAAAGTAATATAGCTCATGGAGCAGATACTGAGCCTGCATTGAAATTGACAATGAGTGCATGCTCAGTTGAGCAGGGCAGTAGCCTAGCCTCTGAAGCAGATGTCACTAGTGATACTTTATTTCAGATTTTTAATCCTTTCAAGTCAAAATATACTAGAATACCCAAAACATTTATAGATGCTAGTCACTTTCTGACAAGGATCATTTTAATTTTTGTCCTTTTTTTCTCCTTTTATTCAAGTGCCATAACCTTTTTTATTTTTCCATCAACATAGCTGTATGAAGGTTTATTTTGATGGATGTATTGTAGTCTTCAATTAAACTGATTGTTTAAAAAAAATAATGTACTGAAAAACAACACAATTCTACCACTTTTTAAGGAAGGGGGGGTTTAACATGTATTGGTAGTAAAATTGACCTGACATTATCATTCTCCAAGTCAGTATAATGCTACCAAATTTGTAAAGTTTTTTTAATAAATATTTTAATGGCAAAATAATTATTTGTATAACCAGTTTCTGTGATTTGTAACTTCAAAATTTTTATGTGCATAGAGCTGTATTGTTTTAAAGCTTGTTTTCTGCATGTCGACCTGTCATTTTTTATTTGTTCCAATTCTAGCATTTCAGTATTTTATTCTTTAATCTACACAACGTTTGTGGACATGGTAATACCAAGTATATTATTTTTTTAACATCATTTTTATTTAGAGAGAAAAAGACGGGGGAATAATACGGTTACATTTTTTCTTAAATATTTTTACAGAGTTTTTAAAGAGACCAAAGCCTAGGATTATTTAATATTATTTAATAACTTGTACTGTATATTGCAGTATTTCTGTAAAAGGAACAAATATGTGGGCAGCAAGAATCTTTAATTGGGCAACCCATCAGCCCCGATAATTACAATGCATATCAGGGTAGGTACAATGGACAATGGAAAAAAAGGTACACCGAGCAACATCAGAGATTGAAAGCAGCATTTAAGTTGTTAAAAAGGTGTGATAGAAGCTAGGTCTGATCGCTTCTATTAGGCCACATTCACACGTTCAGTATTTGGTCAGTATTTTACATCAGTATTTGTAATCCAAAACCAGGATTGGAACAATCGGAGGAAAAGTATAATAGAAACACTTCACCACTTCTGTATTTTTCACCCACTTTAAGTTTTGGCTTATAAACACTAAGGTAAAAAACTCACCAAATACTCAACGTGTGCACTTGGCCTTAGAAGGAGGTGCTGAATGTAGAGGTGGCATTGATCAATAATTGGTCTTCAATATTTCTAGCAAACAAAAATAAATCCCATTGCTATGTGAAATAAATATTAACTTTCTCAAGTGTTTATGCTAAGTTTTAGCAGAAGATATCATGTCATTTTGAAATTGTGATTGAGAAAAGTTAATAATGTCAACAGATTGGAAATTCAGCAAAAAAATTCTCTAAAGACGTCTTGTTTGTGCAGGACAACATGTCCACCCAAAAGTCTCCTAATGCCCTGCAAAAAACTCAATGAAAGTGGCTTTGAAATGGTTGATCATATGCCTTATTCTCTTGATTTGGTCACATTCGATTATTATCTCATTCTGAAACTTAAAATGTCATATAAAAGGATGAAAATTTAGGACAAACAAGAATATAATTGATGCTGTGCAGTCTATTTTTTCTAAAGGATTGGAATAACTTTTTAATCGATGCAATGTACAGAGCTGAAAGGTGATAATGTTGAAAAAAACAGTATTACTTTGATAACATGTCATTTTTTTCTAGGGTAGGACAACTAAATATCAATATCCCCTCTTGTAACAGCATAGTTTGAGGCAGGACACAGCTCTGCTCACACACCCCCTCTTAACATAGGGCTTATTAGTGTATACTACATCGAGAATGGACTAAATGATATGTCCAACAACTAATAAATTGTAAATCAGACACTAGGCAAAATATCCTACTGTATGATGATCAGTTGCTGTAAAATGTACTCCTCTGCGGTATCACTTTTTCATGTGCTAGGACATTAATAATAGTCTATAGACACATAATTTAAAACCATGTTTGAAAATAAAAATTAAAAAACAATACACTGTTCCACCCTATATCCACCATTGAACCCTACATGGTAAGTTACATTGTATAGTGACAATGCTTAACAAACATTGCTGTCCATTTATACAGCAGCCTAGATTCCAGGGATACAATGGTAATTGTCTCTTTACAAAGAATGTTTCTATTAAGAGAAGTCCCTGAATTTAAGAAAGGCCCACAAGTGATGTCCCTAGAGAATCCTTGTTTTTACATGCTCCAGGAATGCTGCATTGGAATGCATAGGTTTTCCAATGCATTATAAGAAAAATAAAATGTGAGACGCACATAAAAAAGTTATGGCCCTCGGCCAGGCAACTTAAAAAAAGTTCTGTATCTCAAAGGCCAAAATTAGCTACAAAGGGCTATTTTATTAGCACCTAACTAAAAGTAAACCCCTTGTATTATTTAGAAACCCAATTTAATAACTGTTTTGAATTGTCCAACACCAAGCATTATGTTACTTTTCTCCTAATTCGTTTGGTAAGCTTTTTTGTTGCTGTCTGGCCAGAATCAACACCTTCAACTTCAAGAGTTTCATTTTTTATGAAATAAACAAAATACCCAAACAAAACTAGCATAAATTACACTTGATTTCTAGTCCTGGCCCAGTATTAGAGGCCCAGGGGTATCAGTGTGAGCAACGATGTAATACAGATGGGATGAGAACCGAATGGGTAACCACGAGGAGCAGAGGGGCTGAAGAAGTAAGTGGAATATAAGGATTTTTTTCATTCAAATAAATTAGCTCACCTGTAATACATAGATAAATTATTGTAATAGTTAAGGGGAAATTGTCAGTAAGAGCAACTCTCCCAAACCACTATATAGGCATGCAAGTCTTTGAAATCTAAATCTATGTACACCTTTATATCTTTTGTTTTTTATTTTTTCATAATAGGAGTAATATCCCATGTCACTATAATATTAAGTTAATAATTAACTCCATTCCTACATAAAGTTGCTTTTGGACAGGAGTTCAGCCATTTGATGTTGTTTTCCTGTCTGGTGGATATCAAATGAAATATTTTTATTTTTCCATTGCTAAACCTTTATGAGGGGTTTATATATATATTTTTTGGGGGGGGTTATTGTTTTTATTTGCACTCTTTTAACTCATTCCATTTTGTGTTTTATGTAAATCGAAAAAAGCTGCAATTCTGCTATTTTAGCAGATATGCCATTAACATAATAGCATGTTTGCGCTATTTTATGGGTCAGTCGGATTAAGGCAACATTAGTTTCAGCAATTTTTGCTGAATACATGCATGTTTTATTTGCAGAAATATTTGATGTACTTTCCTTGTGTTTGTAAAGGTACCATACTGGTGTGCACTTCCTTATATTTCCTTGGCATGACATATTCTGCTGTGAAATGCAAGATGAACAATTCAGAAAAAACATGGTATTAATCTCTCTAAAGCTGTTTCTTGGAGTCTATATGTATCCACCAAATGGTTGTGATGTTCATTGCAGTTTTTTGAGTCACAACATTGAAACTCTCAACATTCATAGAAATACGCTATTTGTGTAACCCCATAAAAGAATGGGAATTAGTGATGAGCGAACATGCTCGACACTACTCGGTACTCGCCCGAGCATCATGGTGCTTGACAAGCTCGGCGCTCGGCGAGTATTTCCGGGTTGCTCAGACAGGAACTCAGGTCCCCTCCCTGCATGTTTGGCGCTCTTTACAGAGCCAATGAACATGCCGGGATTGCCTGCCATGCACTGTAATGCTGTAGCCATGTTGGTTGTGGGCATTACAGTGATTGGCTGGCCACACAGCATCATCCGGTGTATATCAGACCTGGCGCCGCCCTGCTCATCACAGTCACTCCAGATCAGACAGTGTAGGGAGAGCTGCTGTTGTGTCAGGGAGAGATTTGCTTGTGTATTAGGTAGTGTAGGGAGAAAAAACGTACATTACACATATCCATCTTAACAAACAGTCCTTTTGAGCACTAACTAATCCATCTGCAGAGATATCAGGGAGGCAGTGTATATAGGCAGGCAGGCAGTGTATATAGCAGACTGCAGTGCACATAGCACTCCAGTCCAGTTCTGTCGGCTACTGCTGTTAGATATTTCTGGAAATAGGCCCAGGTCTCAGGGGCCAGGAATCATTTCTTTTGCATCTTAATCCTCATTATTTGCTTAAAAAGAAATCCAGAGAACACGGTTTTTCTGTGCCACTAGCTTGTTGGCGCTGCAGAATACAGCCAGGTCCTTTCCATATTACAGCGCTAAAAATCCATATATTTAAAACTGTGTTTTCTCCGTCACACGGATTACATATACGATTTCAGAAAATACTGCCATTTCTGGCCTCCATTAAATTTTTTTTCAGTGTGTCAGCAAAGTTTTTGACACTGGTTTGCTGTTCAAAACAGTTACCTAGAGGCCAAGTACTTAAAACTGTGTTATCTCCGTCACATGGATTACATATACGTTTTCAGAAAATACTGCCATTTCTGGCCTCCATTAAAAAAAAATTTCAGCGTGCCACCAAAGTTTTTGACACTTGTTTGCTGTTCAAAACAGTTACCTTCAAGCCAGGTATGTAAAACTGGGTTTTCTACGTCACACGGATTACATATACGTTTTCAGAAAATACTGCCTTTCTGGCCTCCATTAAAAAAAAATTTCAGTGTGTCAGTGAAGCAGTTGAGACCAGATTGCTGTTCAAAATAGTTACCTACAGGCCAGGTATTTAAAACTGTGTTTTCTCCATCACAAGGCTCACATATACGTGGTCAGAAAATACTGCCATTTCTGACCTCCATTAAAAATTTCTTTCAGTGTGTCAGTGAAGCAATTTACAGCAGTTTGCTGGTCCAACTACTTATCTACAGGCCAGGTATTTAAAAACCTGTTTTCTCCGTCACACGAATGACATATAAATTCGCTCCAAACTCAGTCATTTGTAGTAAGTGTGGAAGATACTGTCCTCCATTTAAAATGGGCAAGGCATGTGGCAAGGGACGGGGCACTGGACGTGATAGTAATGGTGCATGCAGAGGCCGAAGACAAGGCCATGGGCAAGCCGAAATTGTGCCACAACAAACACCCACATCTTCTCGCCTGACCTTCCTGTCCCAATTTCTAGGGGACCACAGCACACCACTATTGAACCCAGAGCAGTGTCAAAAGGTTGTTGGTTGGATAGCGGATAATGCTTCCAGTCACTTAGCCACCACCACCACCACCCTGTCTTCCACACGGTCAAGTCTCAGTAGCCATGAGTCTGGACCACAAATTCCTCACCCTGATCCTCCATCCTCCCACCATGCCGAGAACCCAGAGGCAACTGATCCCACACTTAGACACTCTGAAGAGCTGTTCACTTTTCCATTTATAGATTCGGGCCTCTTGCCCGGTCCACGTGAAGCGGGGCAAGAGGAGATCGCGTGCAGCGATGCCCAAACATTTGAGCAGCCATGGTCACTCGAAGGCAACAGTGGGAAAGTGTCACAAGAGGTGGACGATGATGAGACACAAATGCCAGAAAGTCAGGAGGAGGACCAGGGTGCGGAAGTGGAAGACGAGGTGGTGGATGATATAGTAACTGACCCAACCTGGCAGGAGGACATGTAGAGTGAGGACAGCAGCACACAGGGAGAGAGAGGCAGAGCACCCCAACAGGCAAGAAGAAGCAGTGTGGTGGCCGCAGACAGATGGCAGGCAACCGTTCCCCGTAACACCAACACAAAGGAAGTTGCCAGTACAACTGTTAGGTCTTCCAGAGTCTGGTTGCTTTTTAAAGACTCTACCAATAACCCCAAAAAGGCCATTTGCAACACCAGCCAGGCCAGCATCAGCAGGGGTGGCAAAACGACCAGCCTGACCACCACCAGCATGATCAGGCACATGGCAGCAAAGCACCTGACTTTGTGGGCCGAACTCCAGGGTCCAGGAACAGTGTCTACGGGTGGCACCATTGCTTCTTCTGCTGTTGTGCATGCAATCCAATCCCCTGTCCATGGTGCATGCGAAGAGACCTCCTGCTCTGCACCTGTCATTGCACACTCTCAAGTAGCAGCATCAGGATGCACGTCTATGTCCTTGTCCCAGTGCAGAGTTCAGTTGTCCATACCCCAGTCCTTGGAACGCAAGCGCAAATATGCAGCCAATGTCCCACAGCCCACACTACAAAATTCTCACATTTCATCACTGCTTGCATTCGAAATGTTGCCTTTAAGGCTATTGGAGACGGATGCATTCCGCAACCTGATGGCGGTGGCCATCCCTCGGTAATCGGTCCCCAGCTGCCACTATTTCTTCTGGTGTGCCATCCCCGCATTACACAACCACGTGTCCCAAAACTTTAGCCGTGCTCTCAACAACGCAGTTACCAGTAAAGTCCACCTAACCACGGACACATGGACAAGTGCTTGTGGGCAGGGACGGTACATCTCGCTGACAGCACACTTGGTTAACATAGTGGAAGCAGTCGGACCTTGAGAGGGAACACGTCCTCCCGACACCAAGGATTGCGGGCCTTAGGTCAATCAGGGTTCCCCCACAGTGTACAGCTCCTGCACCTCATCCTCCTCCTCCTCTTCAGCCTCCATCTCCAAAATGACCACATCAGTCACAAGCTGGAAGTACTGCAGCACTGCCTCGGCCAAGCGGCAACAGGCTGTGCTGAAGCTAATATGCGTAGGCAAAAAAACACACAATGCTGAAGAGTTGTGAACAGCTGTGAAAGAGCAGGCAGATCTGTGGCTCACACCGCTGAACTTACAGCTATGCATGGTCTTGTGTGACAATGGCGGGAACCTGGTGGTGGCACTGAGGCGAGGCGAGCTCACACACGTACCATGCTCGGCCCATGTGCTTAACATCGTGGTTCAGCGGTTTCTCAAATCCTACCCGGAGCTGCCGGATCTGCTTGTTAAAGTACGCCACCTGTGTGCCCATTTTAGAAAGTCAGCTACAGCTTCCACCGCCATTGCAGTGTTTCAGCAGCATTTGCAGCTTCCGGTACACAGACTGGTGTGTGATGTCCTCACGCGTTGGAACTCTACACTGCAGATGTTGGGAAGGATTTGTGAGCAGAAGAGGGCAGTTGTTGAGTACCAGCATCAACAAGGCCGTCTGTATTCAGTAGAGACTCCACATATAAGACCTCAGGAGTGGACATGGATGTCAGACATATATACCATCCTCCAAAACTTTGAGGACTCCACCAAGATGGTGAGCTGCGATGATGCCATAATTAGCATCACCATCCTGCTTACCTGTCTTCTGAAATGCTCTCTGCTCACAATCAAAGAGGATGCATTGCAGGCGGAGCACGATGAGATGGAGCAAGGAACCATACAGGGTGATTACACATAGCCAAACCTCATCTCATCCCAACGTGGGTTGGGTGACAATGAGGAAGAGGAGAAGGAGGAGGAAGGACAGAAGCTAGTTTCATGCACTATAGACGGTACTACCTGCACAGCTGTCATACCGTCTGTTCAGCGTGGATGGCCAGAGGACAGAGAGGAGGAGGAGGAGAGCATGGTCAGTCATCCTCTTGGTGAGTACACGGAAGTCTTGCCTGTTAGTTGTCTGGCATGCATGGCTGAGTTTATGTTACGCTGCCTTTCCCATGACCCTAGCATTCTCAAAATTTTGGGTGACAGTCATTAATGGTTGGTGACACTTCAAGACCGACGCTACAAGGAGAACTTTATATCTCTCATTCCTGAGGCGGACAGGTCTACAAAAATGGGGCTGTACCCGAAGGCCCTTGTTGCGGAACTATTAAAAAAATTCCCATCTGAAAACGCTGGTGGCAGAGGGCACACTTTGTTGGACAACCAACGAGTACAGGCGAGAGAGACACAAATTCAATCCAGCAGAGGCAGGGGAACACTGTCAAAGTTCTGGGAGAGTTTTCTCAAACCCTCCCATCGGACATGCCCTGAGGCGTGGAGTACTCTCCCAAGGAGTGCAAAGTTTGGGAAGGTGCTGAGGGAGTACCTTGCCGATGATACCAACATTCTCTGTGATTCCGCTGTGCCTTATAATTATTGGGTATCCAAGCTGGATACGTGGAATGAACTGGCTCTCTATGCCTTGGAGGTCCTTGCCTGCCCTGCCGCCAGTGTTTTATCACAGCGGGTTTTTAGTGCCGCTGGTGGAATTATAACTGATAAGTGCATCCACCTGTCAACTGAAAATGCTGACATGCTGACTCTTATAAAAATTAACAAGGGCTGGATTGGGCCAGACTTCTCAACACCACCGAATCATAGCAGCGTAACAAACTCCAATCCAGTGTCTTTTCTTGGGAGGTGTATTTCCATGCACCTTTTCACACTCACACATGGGTATACGCTTCCTGATTTTGGCTATTTGCTCTTGTCCTCCTCCTTCTCCTCATCCTCCACCACCATATCACCAGGGTGACCGTGGTCCGTGATGCAACACCCACCTCATTTTTGTAAAGGGTGTTTATGATGCCCGTAAAAAAAAATTTTTTACAGTATTTTCATGTATACCCCCAGGGGTAAATGTTTGTCAGCCCATACGCTCCTTTCTAATGGGAAAATTTTTTTATGAGGCCCTCCTCCACGTCTCTTCCAAGGGGCATTGAAGTGCCTCCAAATTTTTGGCAACGCTTGCATTCACTGCATGGGCCAACACTATGGGAGACTGTCTCCTTTCTAATGGGAATTTGTCAATACTGTGGACCTGCTCGGTGTGTCTTTAAATTCTTAGTGGGGTTTTTCCTAAAATTGTCAGCCATTGGACTCACTGCATACCCTATAACTGTATAGCAGACCCTCTCCTTTCTAATGGGAACATGTCGTACCTTGTTACTGTGGCCCTGCTTTGTGTGTCTTTAAATTCTTAGTGGGGTTTTTCCTAAAATTGTCCGCCGTTGGACTCACTGCATACCCTATCACTGTATAGCAGACTGTCTCCTTTCTAATGGAAACATGTCGTACCTTGTTACTGTGGCCCTGCTCCATGCTTCTTTAAATTCTTAGTGGGGTTTTTCCTAAAATTGTCAGCCATTGGACTCTCTGCATACCCTATAACTGCATAGCAGACCCTCTCCTTTCTAATGGGAACATGTCATACCCTGTTACTGTGGCCCTGCTCTATGTGTCTTTAAATTCTTAGTGGGGTTTTCCCCAAATTTTGGCAGCCCTTGCAGTCACAGCATGGGCATTACCACTATAGGAGACCCGCTCCTTTATAATGGGAACATTTTTTTTACTGAGACCCTCCTCTATGTCACTTCAAAGGGTATTGGGTTGTGTCCAAATTTTTGGCAGCCCTTGCAGTCACAGCATGGGCATTACCACTATAGGAGACCTGCTCCTTTATAATGGGAACATTTTTTTTACTGAGACACTCCTCTATGTCTCTTCAAAGGGGTCTTGGGTTGCGTCCAAATTTTTGGCAGCCCTTGCAGTCACTGGATATGCAATAACAGTATAGGAGACCTACTTGTTAATAATGGAAATAACAAAGCATGGTCGGCTGATGGCTCTATAACAATAACTAGGGCCGACTGCTGGCCTTTTAAGAATAGTAAGGGCTGTCTGATGTCCCTATAAAAATAGGCTTTATGACTTTCAGATTCCCTCCATCATAAATAAAACATGATGTGTCTGATGATGTGTCACACATTACATTGCCAGATAAGGTTGTAAAATGTTAAAATAACATTTCCCGATGAATGCATTTGTCTTAAAAAAAAACGTAAAAAAAACAAAACAATAGGATCTCTCTTTAGTGTAAAAAACAGCGTAACCAATTTAACAACAATATAAACACATTGTTCAGCTCATGCACTTAATCCTCCATCTCTGAAATGACCACATCAGTCACAAGCTAACAGCACTGTAGCACTGCCTTGGCCAAGCGGCAACAGGCTGTGCTGGAGATAACATGCTTAATGTTTAATTGACAAACCGCCCAGCACTGCAGAGTTGTTGAAAGCTGTAACACAGCAGCCTGATCTGTGGCTCTCACCGCTGAACGTACAGCCAGGCATGGTCGTGTGTGACAATGGGTGGAACCTGGTGACGGAGAAATGACTGCCAGGGTAGATAGGGTTTCCCTTTATGCCAGTCCTTTCACCGAGCTAAAGAATATGGCTGTAGTGAAATACAACTCCCACTGAGAAGCTGTTTCAGATTGAAAAACATTGTGCCCACCAGAGGATTTGATTCTGAGGGCTAACCTTTCTCCCCCACTCAAGAGCCCCATAGCAGCTGTAAAATTAGCACTATCATGAACTCTCCTGAGGTAGAAGCCAAGGCACACCAGGGGATTCTCTGTTGGGACCGTCCAACACTGCCAAGAAGCAGTCCTGGCTAAGAAAAGTGTGTGGAAAGGTTCCTGGACACTCTGTGGCTGCTTTTTTTACTGAGGAGGAGGCACACGGAAACACGGGGAGAACATACAAAGTCCTTGCAGGTGTTGTCCTTGCTGGGATTTGAACCCAGGATCCCAGCGCTGCAAGTCTTCAGTGCTATCCACTGAGCCAATGTGCTGCAGTTCACCCTCTAATATCTAACAGGCTGGAGAAACTTGCACATACTGCCACTCTATCTTCAGCTCCTTTGTGAGAAAATGTATTTGCGAAGCCACTCAGTCTACCGAATAAAATTCCTGAGAAGGAAATTGGGGATGGCTTCGCTACTGGTTCTGGGGGTAGTGCTAATACCATGGCGTCGTACCATAGTTTGCTGGAAATATTCCAGGCTGGTAGGAGGCAAGCAAATTCCCACAGAAAAGTACCAGCAGTAATGTTGAGGGAACCGCGCTTGTAGAAGACGGAGACAACACCAGGAGAAATAGTGACGGCTGGGGTCGGGTATGGACACGAGGCATGAGGCATGTGGTTGTGAAAAGCTTCCACCTCCACGAGCCTAAAAGGCCACATTTCAAGTGAAAGCAGCTTTACAGGACTTCCTGTGAGAAATGACACGCAGGGTAGATAGGGTTTCCCACTATGCCAGTCCTTTCACCGAGCTAATTACAAGTGTCATCAAAAAAAGTTGTGGACTGGCTCCTTACTGTCCCTGGCCACATTCACCTGTCCATGTGTTTGTGGTTAGGCGGTCCTTCCCAGTAAGTGCACTGGGGATGGCACGGGTAATGTTGTGGGACCCGTGCTTGTGGAAGGCGGAGGCGATACCGGGAAATATATTGGCGACTGGGGACCGAGCATGGACACCCGGCCGCCACCGGTATGAGGTTGTTAAAAGCTTCTGCCTCCACGAGCTTAAAAGGCCATATTTCAAGTGCAAAAAGCTGCCCAGAAATCTGGCAGTTTAGTGTTGCGGCCTGTGGGTGGGTGGGTGGCTGGCTGCATACTTGCACTTGCATTCCAAGTAACAGAAAACTAAGCAGATGGTGGCCTCTATCATCATCATGGCCTCACCTCGGCAATATGAACTCTCCTGAAGGAGAAGCCAGGGCCCGCCGGAGGAGTCTCCGGTTCTCTGGTGGGCCCGTCCAACCCTGTCGAAAAGCAGCCCTGGCTAAGAAAAGTGTGGGGGAAGGTTCCTGGACACTCTATGGCTGTTTTTTTTATCTGGATCGGCCACGCTTATGCATGTTATTTCTCAAACCGCATTACAGATCAGGCCATTGTCCAACTCTGTATTCAAGAAAATAAATTCGCAAAGAAAGATGTGTGTGTGTGTGTGTGTGTGTGTGTGTGTGTGTGTGTGTCAAAGCACCACCGACAAGGGCGAGTTGTTTTTGGACGGGCTGCCATTGCTTCTGCAACAAGCTGCATTTCAGGCCATCGTGTGAGAAATGACATGCTGGGTAGATACGGTTTCCCTCTATGCCAGTCCTTTCACCGAGCTAAATACAACTGTCAGCAAAAAAATGCTCCGTACCGTCCCTGGCCAAATTCACCTGTCCATGTGTTTGTGGTTAGGTGGTCCTTCCCAGTAAGTGCATTGGGGAGGGCATGGGTAATGTTGTGGGACCCGTGCTTGTGGAAGGCGGAGGCGATACCGGGAAATATAGTGGCAGCTGGGGACCGAGTATGGACACCCGGCTGCAGCCGGCATGAGGTTATGAAAAGCTTCCGCCTCCATGAGCCTAAAAGGCTACATTTCAAGTGCAAGCAGCTGTCAAAAATTTGGCAGTATAGTATTGCAGCCTGTGGGTGGGTGGCTGGCTGCCTGCATACTTGCGCTTGCATTCCAAGGAATTAGGTAGGGACAACTGAACGCTGCAGTGTGACAAGGATGTGGACAGTGATTGTTGCAAGTCTGCAACAACAGGTTCATGGCGGGAGGCATCTTCGCATGCGCCAAGGGTCACTTATGATGGGCACACTTTTAGGCAGTGACCTGGGAGTCAGAGATGCTTCCAGAGGTCTTCCCCATGCTGTTCCCATGACTTTTCAGCACTGTATGCATGTGTCTGATGATGTGTCACACACCACATGGCCAGATAAGGTTGGAAAATGTTAAAATTAAATTTCCTGGTGAATGCATTTGTCTTGGTTGAAAGCAATGCAAAAGTGCATAAAACATGCTACGTGTGAACATAGTCCAAGGTGTGGAGGAGTATGTTTGGTTTTGGTTATTTATTTTGCTTTATATACATTGTACATTTCATGGAAACGATGTTCCTTAACATATTTGCCAGGAAAATCCATTTTGATTTCGTTTTGGTATGTTTTATTGTGAGTCCGTAAAAGTGGCGTAATACCTCTGACAACGTTGTTGACAGAAGTGACCTGGGAGTCAGAAATGCTTCCAGTGGTCTTCCCCATGCTGTCCCTATGTCATTTGAGCAATATTCCCATCGATTTGGGCAATTTTTAGGCCCTATGCAGACCGCCGGGGGGTGCCGCCTGAAAAATGCTCGAGTTTCCCATAGACTTACATTGGGCTCGTTGCTCGGGTCGAACACCAGATTATTCCAATTTGCTCAACCCGAGAAACGAGTACCCGAACATTTTAGTGCTTGCTAATCACTAATGGGTATTACAAGACTGCTTAGTACAGGGAGCTAAACTGTTTCTGTAGCTTCAAAGGTACAGCAAAGCTGAGCCTTTCTCAGTTTTTTACTTTTTCTGTAGCTCCACCAACAGTGGTTATGGTCTAAATAGCAGCTATAGCAAGGGTATAGTTACCAAAAAATTTGAGTAGGAAAATGTAGCTGTTGGTACTGACTGTATGTATAGAGCATTAAAAAATAACCTTTATTAAATACCTTTAATAACTTTTTGTGTTCAAACTAATGCTATCACATGTGATACAAAATAGTCCCTGTATTCAACAGGGAACTATAAGGAGGTACCTGTATATACCCACTTCTTTTCAAAGTAAAATGGCAACAGGAAACACCTTCTCTTATTATATGGTATATGTCTTGTGGTCATTTCCCATATCGATCCTGGTATTTAAGATGCTAACAGTAGTATTGCACACTAAAGGGAAAGAGGACTCAATGTAAATAAGTGCAAAACATGCGTCTACTATTTGTCTATCACAAGTTCAGAATAAATTGTTAAAAAACCCTCCAGATGTACCAACACTATAGTGTGACTGAATGCACTTAGACATATATTACCATACTCAGCAGTGGCCTGGATACGTACTGGATGTTAACTGTATATAATCACATCCATTAATTGAAAACAGTTACCTGAACATCTATTTAATAGGCAGGTTTCTGTCACACCATGATACACAGTTATAGAAAATATAAAATACCATCTTAAAATATGGCACCAAGCACCATTCTGAACTACCTCAGTGCAGACAAGTATTATTAGTAAAAGGAACAATCTCACCCCTTTTTTGCCACAATCAGTCAGGGATCACTGTTGAAAGAACCTCTGTCCATACATAGGAATGGAGGGAGTTGTCTTCAAATCATGCTTCCAACGCGTTTCGTCGGGTATAGACTCATCAGGGGAGAAACGCTTAAGGTCTGCCGCAAACAGACCGCATCATGGGATCAAATGCTTGCCGCCTCATAAGATCACCATGTGTGTTGCTAGAAATAGGGCCACGCCATCTTAGCTCCGCCCATGGTGGGTGACGCGGATCCGGTCTGTGTACCGCATCCCCGGCTTGCGGACCGCACTTCTGGCATTGTGGAATGAACACTGTGATGCAACTTTCGGTGTTTGGCCTCCACCATCCGGGAAACCAAATGCGCACCCACCAGATAATGATGACAGTATTCCATAGTCCTCAAAGAATACAGCGCCGGCAGCCAGCAAGCTGCCAAGGCGCAACAAGGCTGACCTCTGTGTCACCCTAAAGCCTGAAACAAACTGGTCAGCCTAGTGACCTAGGTACCTCGAAATGTACCCACTGGTCACACCCATCAAATAGTATTTAGCTAGATTATACCTCTCAGGCACAACTATTTTGGCAATCTTTTTCTTAGTTGATAGGAAGTAAACGGAATTATCATCCAAGAATATACAGAAAATATTATGCAGAATAATGGAAAAAATGGGACAGACAAGGGGGATAGAATGAACTACGGTCATTGGTCCATGTGGTGTTTTTAAAGAGGGGTTTTCTAGAGAGATTATGCTTTGACCACTTGTTGACATGGTTGGCAGCACTTGCGATGGCACAGGGAGGGACTACGATATTCCTAGTAACAGACTATACTAGCTGTGCCCTACCTAAAGCACCCTAAAAACCTGTGCAAATGGCGCCCCCAATCAACGTCGACTGTCCCTAGTCTAACTGTCCCTTAATTATTCCTGTTCCTAAAGAAGAGAGTCAAAGGATAACTGCTCGTTGAGACCTGTAGGATGCACAGTTTTTAGCTTGAAAATCCACTGTGCCTCCTTTTGTAAAATATGTTTGTCCCAGTCAACCCCCCTGATGTGAGGATTAATTTTGTCTATCCCAGTGAATTTTATTTTGCCTATGTGCCTTGGTGCACATGATTTAAATGATTTGCAACTCGTGTGTCTTTTTTATTGATGGTATCCCATATGTGCTCACCAATTCTTCTGCGGAATTCTCTTTTGGTCTAATCGAGTACACTTGTTCTGTGACATTGCTTGAGAATTGTTTGGTTACGAGAATTGCTTTGCACAATTCTCAATTCTCGTAACCAAACAATTCTCAAGCAATGTCACACAAAAAGTGTACTCGATTAGAGATTACATCAATTGCCGCAGCAAGGGTATTATATATAAGGCCACTTGTGAATGCGGCATTGAGTACATTGGTAAGATGGGTCTACCGTTCAAAAGTTTGCGGTCATTGAGAAATTTCATTATTTTTGAAAGAAAAGTAATTTTTTTTCAATAAAGCTAACATTAAATGAATCAGAAATACACTCTATACATTGTTAATGTGGTAAATGAATATTCTAGCTGCAAAAGTCTTTATTTTTACAATATCTATGTGACGCCTCTACTCAGAGAAGCCCCTGTTTTACACTGGGTGTTGGGGGACTCGGTGTCGGGCCCTGTGATGGAGAGATGGGATGCAGCCGTGGCCCGGGCCCGACCCGTGCTTAGGGCCGTCACATTAGAAAGATGGTGTGGGCTTGTCCGGGTTGAGTGGCTTATTTTAACGACTACGCCACCTGTGGTGCCTGGTGAAGGGTCACCCGCGCCGCTGCCGTCCGCTGAGGCCCGGTGTCATGGCGGCTAAAGTTCTCGCTGCTCACCACAGGCAGAGCAAGGCCTCAGGGCAGGCAAACAGGAAAGAGAGGGGGTAGTAGTGCGGGGCGTACGGGTGAACTTCCAAGGCTTTACTCACTTAGAGATGTCAGCGGGAAGGCGACTCCCTGCTCCCCGCGGAGTCCTGCGGCCACCAGGGACAGGGGTCCGACTACCTCCGAGAAAGTCCAGTGTTCGGTAGCGACCCTACACCAGAGTGTTCCTGCACTACAGACTTCACCCTTTCCTATCTGTGCGTGTGTAGATAGGCCGGGTCTCCCTCTGAGCTCCTCTCAGGACTAGGGCACGGGTGGCAATTCCTCTCCATCCGTTGCCCGGAGTACAAGGTCGGGTGTCGGGGGCCGGTACCCCTCTTGCAGCCGGAATCCCTCTGAATAGATCAGGTAGGCGAGGTAGGCGAGGACAGGTGGCATGCTCCGCTCCATCTGCATCCTCTCCGGGACCCATTTGCTGGGGAGCCACACTCTAAAGCTCCCGGGGCCTTCTTGATCCTGGTCCTTGGCCGGGTTGAGACATTCCTTGTCTGCAACCTACCTCTCGTCCCAAGGTCAGGGTACGAGGGCTGTGTCCCTTACCGGCGCAGGCCCACACAGGATCTGCGCTCCCGGAGGGAAGTCACATGAACACACAGTATTCTGATTGCACAGTATTACCACTAGAACTGACTAACTAGGACCAAAAGACCAAAGACCCAAGATCAAAGATGGCTTACTATTAAATATCAAATTTAAGGTGTAACTAACTTGTAAGTCCTCCACCCACACCCACTAACTGGTTCCTACCACTTTGCGTTCCCCAGTCTCCCTGTAACCAGGGGAGTAGCACCTAGTGCATACTAGCTCCCTCTGGTGGAGAAGTGTGGTGTTGGATGCAAGGCTGGGTCGTGACCATCACACCGGCCTTACCTCAGAGGAGGAACACCACACTTCATTAGAGAAGTGCAGCATACCTGTGGCAGTCGAACCCTCAGGGGCGCCACATCTACATAGGTGTATAGAGGCCCATTTCCAACAACCACCACTCCAGTGTTTTAATGGTACATTGTGTTTGCTAACTGTGTAAGAAGTCTAATGGATGTTTAGAAAACCCTAGAAAACCCTTACACAAGTATGTTAGCCCAGCTGAAAATGGTTTGGCTGATTTCAGAAGCTATAAAATTGACCTTCCTTTGAGCTAGTTGAGAATCTGGAGCATTACATTTGTTTGTTCTATAAAACTCTCAAAATGGCCAGTAAAAGAGAACTTTCATGTGAAACTCGACAGTCTATACTTGTTCTTAGAAATGAAGGCCATTCCATGCGAGAAGTTGCCAAGAAACTGAAGATTTCCTACAACGGTGTGTACTACTCCCTTCAATGGAGAGCAGAAACAGGCTCTAACCAGAGTATACAGAGAAGTGGGAGGGCCCGCTGTACAACTGAGCAATAAGACAAGTACATTAGAGTCTCTAGTTTGAGAAATCGACGCCTCGCAGCTCCTCAACTGGCAGCATCATTAAATAGTAAACGCAAAGCGCCAATGTCAACGTCTACAGTGAAGAGGCGACTCCGGGATGCTTGCCTTCAGGCCAAGGTGGCAAAGAAAACACCATATCTGAGACTGGCTTATAAAAGGAAAAGATTAACATGGGCAAAAGAACACAGACATTGGAAAGAGGAAGATTTGAAAAAAGTTTTATGGACAGACGAATCAAAGTTTGAGGTGTTTGGATCACACAGAAGAACATTTGTGAGATGCAGAACAACAGAAAAGATGCTGGAAGAGTGCCTGAAGCCATCTGTCAAGCATGGTGGAGGTAATGTGATGGTCTGGGGTTGCTTTGGTGCTGGTAAAGTGGAAGCTTTGTACAAGGTAAATTGGATTTTGAGTAAGGAAGGCTATCACTCCAATTTACAACACCATGCCATACCCTGTGGACAGCGCTTGATTGGAGCCAATTTCATCCTACAACTTCACAATGACCCAAAGCACACCTCCAAATTATGCATGAACTATTTAGGGAAGAAACAGGCAGCTGGTATTCTATCTGTAATGGAGTGGCAAGCTCAGTCATCAGATCTCAACCACATTGAGCTGTTGTGGGTGCAGCTTGACCGTATGGTACACAAAATGTGCCCATCAAGCCAATCCAACTTGTGGGAGGGACTTCAGGAATCATGGGATGACATTTCTAAAGATTACCTCAGCAAATTAACAGCTAGAATGCCAAAGGTCTGTCTGCAATGCTGTAATTGATGCAAAGGGAGCATTCTTTGATGAAAGCAAAGTTTGAAGGAGAAAATTATTCTTTCAAATAAAAATCATTATTTCTAACCTTGTCAATGTCTAGACTATATTTTCGATTCATTTTGCAACTCATTTGATAAATAAAAGTATGAGTTTTCATGGAAAACACAAAATTGTCTGGGTGACCCCAAACTTTTGAACAGTAGTGTATATATACAGTGCATTGTGAAAGTATTTGGCCCCCTTGAACTTTTCTACCTTTGCCACATTTCTGGCTTTAAACATAAAGATATAAAATTCTAATTTTTTTGGGAGGAATCAACAACAAGTGGGACACAATCGTGAAGTGGAACGAAATTTATTGGATATTTTAAACTTTTTTAAAAAATTTAAAACTGAAAAGTGGGGCGTGCAATATTATTCGGCCCCTTTACTTTCAGCGCAGCAAACTCACTCCAGACGTTCAGTGAGGATCTCTGAATGATCCAATGTTGTCCCAAATGACTGGTAATGATAAATAGAATCCACCTTTGTGTAATCAAGTCTCCGTATAAATGCACCTGCTGTGTGATAGTCTCAGGGTTCTGTTTCAAGTGCAGAGAGCATCATGAAGACCAAGGAACATATCAGGCAGGTCCGAGATACTGCTGTGGCGAAGTTTATAGCCGGATTTGGATACAAAAAGATTTCCCAAGTTTTAAACATCTCAAGGAGCACTGTGCAAGCGATCATATTGAAATGGAAGGAGTATCAGACTACTGCAAATCTATCAAGACCCTGCCGTCCCTCTAAACTTTCATCTCAAACAAGGAGAAGACTGATCAGAGATGCAGCCAAAATGCCCATGATCACTCTGGAGGAACTTCAGAGATCTACAGCTGAGGTGGGAGAGCCTGTCTATAGGACAACAATCAGTCGTACACTGCACAAATCTGACCTTTATGGAAGAGTGGCAAGAGGAAAGCCATTTTTCAAAGATATTCATAAAAAGTCTCCTTTGAAGTTTGCCACAAGCCACCTAGGAGCACACCAAACATGTGGAATAAGGTGCTCTGGTCAGATGAAACCAAAATCAAACTTTTTGGCCACAATGCAAAATGATATGTTTGGCCTAAAAGCAACACAGCTCATCACCCTCAAAACACCATCCCCACTGTCAAACATGGTGGTGGCAGCATCATGGTTTTGGCCTGCTTTTCTTCAGCAGGGTCAGGGTAGATGGTTAAAATTGATGGGAAGATGGACGGAGCCAAATACAGGACCACTCTGGAAGAAAACCTCTTGGAGTCTGCAAAAGACCTGAAACTGGGACGAAGATTTATCTTTCAAAAAGACAATGATCCCAAACATAAAGCAAAATCTACAATGGAATGGTTCAATCCAGGTGTTAGAATGGCCAAGTCAAAGTCCAGACCAGAATCCAATCGAGAATCTGTGGAAAGAGCTGAAAACTGCTGTTCACAAATGCTCTCCATCCAACCTCACTGAGCTTGAGCTGTTTTGCAATGAACAATGGGCAAGAATTTCAGCCTCTTGATGTGCAAAACTGATAGAGACATACCCCAAGCAACTTGCAGCTGTAATCGCAGCAAAAGATAGCGCTAGAAAGTATTAACTCAAGGGGGTCGAATAATATTGCACGCCCCACTTTTCAGTTTTAAATTTTTTTAAAAAGTTTAAAATATTTAATACATTTCGTTCCACTTCACGATTGTGTCCCACTTGTTGATTCTTCCCAAAAAAATTTGAATTTTATATCTTTATGTTTGAAGTCAGAAATGTGGCAAAAGGTAGAAAAGTTCAAGGGGGCCAAATACTTTCACAACGTACTGTATACACAGCGAGTGAAATAAGTATTAAACATGTCACCAATATTCTAAGTATATACAGTGGGGAAAATAAGTATTTGCTACACTGCCGATTTTGCAAGTTCTCCACCTACAAAGAAAGGAGAGCTCTGTAATTTTTATCGTAGGTACACTTCAACTGTGAGAAACAGAATGTTAAAAAAAATCAAAAAAATCACATTGTATGATTTTTACATAATTAACTTGCATTTTATTGCATGAAAGAAGAATTTGATACTTATAGAAAAACAGAACTTAATATTTGGTGCAAAAACTTTTGTTTGCAATTAGAGAGGTCATACGTTTCCTGTAGTTCTTGATTTAGTTTTCACACACTGCAGCAGGGGTTTTGGCCCACTCCTCCATACAGATCTTCTCCAGATCTTTCAGGTTTTGGGGCTGTCGCTGGGCAACATTGAGTCTCCAAAGATTTTCTATTGGGCTCAGGTCTGGAGACTGGCTAGGCGACTCCAGGACCTTGAAAAGCTTCTTTCAAACCTTGAAAGGCTCCTTAGTTGCCCTGGCTGTGTGTTTAGGGTCATTGTCATGCTGGAAAACCAAGCCACGACCCATCTTCAATGCTCTTACAAAGGGAAAGAGGTTGTTGGCCAAAATGTTGCAATACATTACCCCATGTATCCTCCCTTCAATATTTAGCAGTCATCTTGTCCCCTTTGTAGAAAATCACTCCCAAAATATGATGTTTCCCCCACCATGATTCATGGTTGGGACGGTGTTCTTGGGGTTGTACTCATCCTTCTTCTTCCTCCAAACATGGCGAGAGGAGTTGAAAACAAAAAGTTTTATTTTGTTCTCATCTGACCACATGACTTTCTCCCATGCCTCCTCTAGATCATCTAGATAGTCATTTGTGAACTACATAAGGGCCTTGACATGTTCTGACATGAGCAGGGGTACCTTGTGTACCGTGCGGGATTTTAATCCATGATGGTGTAGTGTGTTACTAACAGAAATGTTTGAGACTATGGTCTCAGCTCTCTTCAGGTCATTGACCAGGTCCTCCCATGTAGTTTTGGGCTGATTCCGGACCTTTTTCAGAATTCTTCTTGCCCCACGAAGCAAGATCTTGCATGTAGCCCCAAACCATGGAAAATTGACCGTCATCTTGTGTTTCTTCCAGTTTCTAATAATTGTGCCAACAGTTGATACCTTCTCACCAAGCTGGTTGTCTATTGTCCTGTAGTCCCATCCCAGCCTTGTGCAGGTCTACAATTGTGTCCCTAGTGTCCTTAGACAGCTCTTTGGTCTTGACCATGTTGGAGAGGTTGGAGTGTGATAGATTGAGTGTGTGAACAGGTGTCTTTTAACAGGTAACGAGTTCAAAGAGGTGCAATTAATACAGGTAATGAGTGCAGATTGAGTGCTTCTTAAAGAAAAACTAATAGGTCTGTGAGAGCCAGAATTCTTGCTGGTTGGTAGGTGATCGAATACTTTTTAAATGCAATAAAATGCAATTTAATTATTTAAAAATCATACAATGTGATTTTCTGGTTTTTATGTTTAGATTCTGTCTCTCACAGTTGAAGTGTACCTACAATAAAAATTACAGATCTCTCCATTCTTTGTAGAGGGGAAAACTTGCAAAATCTGCAGTGTATCAAATACTTATTTTCCCCACTGTATATTTCTATTGGTGCTATTGACATGAAATTCTCTCCAGATGTCAGTAACAACCCATCCAATCTACACTGGCAAAGAGATCACATCATAGATGTCCATAAATTTTAAGTTATGTGTAATAATGAGAAACGATACAGGGAAAGAATATTGAACATGCTCACTGATTTTTTTAAAATATTTCATACAAAAGCCTTTGTTGGTGATGGTAGCTTTAAGACGCCTCCTGTGCATGATTTTGGCCCATTCTTCCACACACTCTTCAACTCCTGAAGGTTCCATGGGCTAAGAAATATATTTATTTAGAAAATTGGTGACATGTTCAATTTTGGAGCAAAATTAGGACTGAATGGTATTAAACTGCTCTTCTTGTTTGCATTGTGTGAAAATCTTAAAAAATTGTGTTATTAAGATGCTATTGCTGTTGTATATCATAGACAAATCAATGCAGGAATTTGTTTTGTAGATTATTTGAATTTGTAGATAACTGCAAATTTCAGGAAATTTGATTTAAACTCGGTCCTCGGCAGATCGATCCGCTCATCTCTAGTGGTGACATAACTCAGTTGCCTGGTTGCAATAGTAATTTCATAATAGACAGTATAAAGCAAGCAATAAGCTATTGTTGTAATCTTATAAGTCTTCAGTGTGGAAGTCATGTTAAAACTCATGTAGGGAGAGCAGGCATAGTAGAAGATTCATGAGGCCAGTCTGAGGGTTTTAGGCCAGAAATAAGGTGAATATATTTCTCAGTATGTTATTTTACTATTTTAACCTTGAATGCTTAGATTTTTAAATTATCGATAATTTATTTTATGCATAAAAAAGTAAGGAAGAGTATTTAGAATATTTTTGAAAAACATTCACTACTTTTTATATTCAGTGTAAAAAAAGCAGTTTAGCTTTTCATTCTGTCTTATTTAGATTATGAGAAAATATTTATAATTTACATATTCCCACCTTCTTATATGATGCATTTTAATAGTTATAGGATAAAGAATTTTATATAATATTACAAGTTTAAGATATTTCTATTTTTTTTTGCGGTATGAGTTTCTTCTTAACATTCTTGATTGCTTTAATATAGGAAAGTCTTTATTTGACACAGGTACAGTACTTGAATCTTGTTTTATTACTCCTTGGAGCTCCAACTAATGAATTTAATTTATAAACCTAGAAATAGAAAACCTAATTTAATTATTAAATTCCTCAAGCTATGCTATAGTGTAAGTGAATAATTGCACAGTGAATGAAACTTGCCATATGTCTATATTCCTAAATGCTAATTAACACTAATACATGTAGCAGCGCAAAAATTTTGCAATCTGTACTGTGAGCAAAAGCTTATACTTGTTTCTGTTCCTAGTTTTGATAATGTAAATTATAGATTTTGTAGCTTCTTTGCAGTTACATTTCTTGCCATAATTGTACTAATACAGTATTTCTAAATATTGCGTAAGAAAAGCATGATAATAAAGAAATGATCTAAGACTAACATCATCTATAATCCGAACCTCTCACTCCTGTCTCCAGGACTTCCTTTATGCTGCCCCAATTTTCCGGAGTGCACTATCCCAGACAATCCGGTTAATTCTTAGTTTCCACAGTTTTAAGCGTGCCCTAAAATTAAATATTTTTAGACTGGTCTATCTCCTCACCTCACTAATCTAACTAACTATCCTCTTTTCTTCCACCCTCTCAGTAGCACTTTGTATCCCTACTTGTACAGAAAATAGCTAGTAACTGATTCATGCAGCATTAATTGAATGCCTCTATTTATTATACTGATGGCTGGAGTTTACATGACCAACACTTTATTTTAACCTTTTGTGTAACCCATATTTGCTTATAGATTTTAAGCTTGAGAGGAGGGCCCTCACTTCTTGATATGCATTGAACTCTGTGTTTCTCTTTTAATGTCTTATCTTTGTGGACAAGTACACTCTAAATTGTAAAGTGCTTTTTTTCCTTCTCTTGTTCCAAGAACCATAACAGTTTTATTTTTCCATCCATTTAGGCATAGGAGGGCTTGTTTTTGCGGGAAAAAATATACTTTTGAATTGCATCATTAATTTTATCATCTGATGCACTGGAAAGTGCTTTATTTATTTATTTAATTTACCATGTTCACTTTACGGTAAAACTGACCTGACAGTATTATTCTCCAAGTCAGTACGATTATGTAGATACCAAAGATGTATAGTTTATTATTTATTTATTTAAGTGGTGAAAAAAAATTAAGCAATTTGCTTTTGTTGACATTTTCTGAGAAGCGTAATGTTTTAAATTTTTGGAATATGAGCCTCTGTGAGGGTTTATTTTTTGTGAGCTGAAATTATGTTTTTATTGAAACCATGTTGGGGACGATAATTGTTTTGATTGCCTCTAATTGCATTTTTTGCAATTTTGCGGGGGCCAAAAAGGAGTAAATTTGGCGTTTTGATACATTTTGAGGGGTTAAAGCAAAATCCCATATTTAAGTACAATTTGAAAAATATCTTCGGAGAGAAAGTATTTTATTAAAATTTTATATTTCTTCAGGGAAACAGAAAAATAGTAAAAATTAAAAACTACAAATCGCAGGAAAAAAACTATTTTTTAATTATTATTACTAAATTAATAATATATCATGATTAATGGTACCCTTTGTTCAGTTTGAGGCAAAATACAAAATCAGACTATTCTGTGAATAATTAGAAATTTGGTTTACCTGCCCCCATCTTGACAGTGCTCAAATGATTTTTATTAGAATGTGAATGGTAGCTTTACTAATAAAAAAGATCAATTTTATTCCCTGTTCCTTATTCACAATGGCAAATACAAGAAAGCTGTCTGAACAGACCGGAAAAGCTAAGTTTATAAAAAAATAATGAGTCTAAAGGATGCAAGACATTATTCAAAGATCTTGGCATTCTGGCTCCAACTATTCTAAATTTTATCAAAGAGTTTGATACTCATTCAACAGTCAAAAAACTTTCAGCATTTGATAAAAAAAAAGAAAATTCATGAGAAGATTCTATGAAAGTTGGTTGGAAATGTGGAAAAAAATGACAAACAAAATCCAAAGAACTTCAGCTTAAGCTGAAGTCATCTGATGTGATGGTTTTAATCTACTTTGCACCACACACTGAACAAAACAGTGGAATAGATGGGGCGGTACTCAAAATGTAAATGAAAAGATCAAAGATATCTTTATAGAAGCAATGCTTGACAAACTATGAAGCCAAAATGTTGTATCTACTGGAATAAAGACATCTGTATCATTGACCTATAACCACCAAGAGGCATACACTAGGACTTCCACTTCCACTGGAGTACAGTCTAATATCTTCTTTTTATTGAATAAAACATGGCTGTATGGAAAATGTTCATGGAGGACCCACTGCTTAAAGAATGACAGTAAAATAAAAGAAACTGAACTTTGCCGAAAGCTACATAGACAAATCATAAGTCTTCTGGGAATCTGTTCTAGGGATAGATGAAACCAAACTAGAGACTTTTTTTTGCAATGCATAACAGTATTATGTATATAGATGAGAAAACCCTGTGAAGTAAACCTAATCTACAGTGGAACATAGCTGAGGTCCATAATACTGTGAGGCTGCTTTGTTGGGAATGAAAGTCTTTAACATGCAGTGGGACCAACTAAATCAGAGAAGAGCATTTTAGAGCGAAATGTGCTTCCACGTGTAACATAACTAGATTTGAGTCAAGCTAAATTGGTCCTACAACAAGATAATGACCCAAAACACAGATCCAACAGTACACAGGAATGGTTAACAAAGAAATATGGGCTGTCATTAAACTGGCTAGAAATTAGTTCTGTCCACATGTCTTTTGAAAATTATTGCAGGGAGCTGATATCTGCTATTAGGAAAAACGTTCGAAAGTTAAGAGACTTGCAGTGGAAGAGTGGAAGAACCTAACAGCAGATATGGTAGGTGTAATATATCAGATGAATGCAAAAAAAAACATTTAGATTCTGATATTGCTGTGAAAGATTGTGCAATCAAATGTAAAGTGCCTTTAATTCTGTCCATGTCACATACTATACTATCTTTCCTAATTTAATTTTTTTAACCCCATGATGACTACCAATAAGTGCACAGATTAAGAAATAAGTAAATAATTAAGTGAATAGTACCCCCCAATGTGGCAGGATAAAGCAGGTGTCAGATGTATAGTATACTCCATCTAAGATCCTACTGCACTAACTAGCAGCAATTCTTGCCATTGAAACCCTCTAGATGCTGCTGTCAATAGCAAAAATGTCATTTAGTTAACAGAGGGAGTAGACTTGCTATTTTACCTTGTCAACACCCCTTTGAACTGCTCAATCTGCTGTTTATTCTACTTTCCAAAAAAATAAATAGGGTAAGGTTGGCATTTATGCTGTGCTCTACACTGAGCATGTATGTCAAGGTTTCCATCAAAATCCACATAAAAAAACACAAATCAAAGGGCACCCCCATTGAAGCCATTCACTATAATGAGGCAGACGGAGTCACTTTGGATTCTATCTGGTCTCTTTCTAGATGGTAACCATCTTCCTAGGTGTGTACAAAAAGTGTGGTCGACCACAGTTTTGTGCATGTCTAAAAAGATGAGACACTGCCGAAACAGAAGCCAAACTGAGTCCTAAGTGATTTTACATGACTCAATATAGTGAATGGTTCCAGCCAAGGTTCTGTCCAAAACAGTTTTTTGGGTATTTAGATGTAATAAATTAGCCCAGCTCACAGGATATTGTGAATTCAGCTGTACAAATGATGTTGTGAAGTTATGTACCCCAAAATGGTACAAAAATAATAAATTTTTTCTCACACAAAAAAGCCCACACTCACGTTTGTCATCTGTCAGTGTAAATGTAGAGGGTTTCAACAATACTGTTAGCACAGAGGCTATGGAAAATTGCTCATAAAACTAATCCAGAAAACTCTGCGCTCTTAAAGTCAAATGCACACCCTTAATTCTGAGTCCTGCATTGTACCCAAACTGTTAGTATCCACATAGTTACCATTTCTCTAACAAGGAAAAGAAAATCTTGTCTCCAGAAACATAACCTGTTCACAATGTATTGGGCTTTAAACTGGCATATTTGCATATTTCACTGTAAAACATCCATAGCCTGCTTATTTTTGGGAAACAAATGTGTGGTAAAAAGTAGTCACCCATAGATGAGCTCCACAAGAGATATATATTCCATAATAGATTTCACTTTTAGGTGTTTTATTTTGCAATTCAGAAAAAAAATCAAAATTTTTTAATAAAAAAAAAAAATTGGGTTTCTGTTGTCATTTTCTGAGACTTGTAACATTTTATTTTTTTTCATCGAAGCAGTCAAGTGTTTATTTGTTGTGTGGTGAACTTCTGCTTTTATTGATAGCATTTTGGAGTATATCTGACATTTTGTTATTGCATTTTTTAGAGAAGTGTGATGCCTGAAAAAATGAAATTCTTGCATTTCAATTTCTTTGTTATTTATGTTGTTTAGTGTATCGGTTAATTATTCCTATATTTAATAGATCCAACTTTTCTGAACATGTTGATAACAAATATATCTATTTTTAATTTTTTACATTTCTTTCTTGTTAATTCAACCAATAGTGATTTTTCCTTGGTGGAAAAAGAAGAGTAAGGAGCACTTTCTGAGTGTAGTAAGTTAAAACTGCCAAACCAATAGTAGAAAATATCCTCACCTGGCAACATTTTGCTATAGGCCTAACTCCAATTGCACCATAGTGGATTCCAGCAGATCCAGCCAACCTGGTATACTGTGGAAATATCCTCCATGGGGAGTTCCTGCAGAGCTGAATGAAGTGAAACAAATCAGATAAAGAGAGCTCTCCCATTGAGATAAAAGGCAAATGGATCCGATCAATGCAGATAAAACCAAAGTATTAAGTAAAAATTACTTTTTATTGTTTCTTTTAATAAAAAGTATTTTTTCCATAATACTTTTGTTTTTTCTGCACTTATCGGATCTGATTGCCTTTTTATCTAGTCGGGAGCACTCTTAATCTGATTTATTTCACTTTATTTTTAATTCAATTTTTTTATATTTTTTCTTTTTTTATATGTTTACAAAATTTAATGTTTTTCTTTTATTTTTATTTCTAGTTTCCCTCAGAGAATTTGAACTTGTGATCATCTGAAAGCTTTTACTGTATACTACAAGAACACAATATTGCATTATATACAGTACTGAAAACTTCAGTCTCCTTTGAAACTCAGTGTTTGGCTAGGAGTACCAAAATGGCAGCAATGGGGGCATTGGAAAGTCCCTTGGCTGCCATTGTAACCCATTGCCATCCAATGATCAGAAAACAGATGGGAGCCAGTGTGCACAAGCCACAGTGTGTGTTCCATTTAATTGCCACAGTCAGAGATTGACAAAAGTCATTAAATGGTTAATAGCTGTGGGCAGAGCTCAGCTCCATTCCTGGCTGTTAGACACATATGCCTACTTTTTAATTTAGCCAAAATTTACCACTTGTGTGGTACAGTTCAGCCCACACACTTGCTGACCAAACTCAGTGGCAGATATATTCTATCCACAAAATTGATAATAAACTCATATAAAAACACTTAGCTCAATCCATCATGGAGACCAAGAGGCCCCAGTCCCTCAGTTTTTTAAAGAAACACTGCTTCTCTCTGGAAATATATTGTCTATTGCCTCCTGATAAAGGCTATTTTAAATAAAATAAATCTAAAAATTACGTACTTATAAGATTGCTATTGTTTGGCTCAAGCATGTGCTGAGAGATCCCACAAGTTCCCCAAATATGTTGTACATTAGCTAAACTTTTTCCTCTACACATAAAAGCAGCACACTTGCAAATCATAGCATGACCCAATACATCAGTGTCTGTAGTGGTAGTTCCCTTTGCACCACTCCACAGGCTCCATGCTTCCTTGGGGCAACTTCCCACCAAGTCACTAGCAAATTCAGAGCCAAATCGTTTCCAAGGCACAAGAGAGATAGTTCTATTCCTTTATTCATTCAAAATGCATCATAAAAGCAACGTTTTGACCAGCAAGTGGCCTTTTTCAAGCATAAACAAAATGGCAGAGGAAGCCTACGAACCAATTCATCAGTCCTAGTTAGCATCTCAGGTGATGCGCATAATATCATGACGCCACATGGCACATCACCCAAGGCGCTGACTAATGTGCATTGAGATGTCAGAGACCTACTTGGTGACTCAGCCAGTGTCGAGTGAATATTATGTTATAGCAGAAGTAAATACGTGAAGGATCAGACCCACGATTGGACAAAACCCAAGATCGGACCCAAGACAAGAGGACTACACCAAGAGACCCAAAAATATAATAAGTAACATTAGATTCACTTCGGAATTCTTCATGTGAATTGCAGATATTGAATTTCAGCAGATTTTCTCATCAATACTCTGCATAATGAACCATTTATAGAATATAGGAAAAGCTTCAAAATATGAGTCCTGCTGTATTCATTGCTACTCTATATTTGGATAATAATTTCACCTGTTAGAGGCAGATCACCACTAACACTAAGGAGTACCAGGGCACATACAGAATGTTAAACCTCACATGGGACTTCTATCAGTTATTATGTTGTTTGATCTAACAGTTTCCCATTTTTGTCTGGGGAATTGTTGTTTTGCTTAATTCATTTAATGTGAATCCTTTTCTGAAAATTCCATAAATTTCTGGATAGTTCATAAAATGGGGAACTTTTTATTATTGCTGGTAAAAGAAGGATGATGTGGCATTTTTCTTCTTTAATCTGGAGCTATTACTGAATTTTATGATCATTTTTATTTTCAGAATTTTGCAGTTCACAGTAAATGCTGCTCCTGTATTGATAGTTTGGGCGGTGCATGTACATTACTAATAATCTATTTGATTTTAGTTTGGAAAACTATCAGGTTTTGACCTGATTATTATTTTTTTTTTTTTTTGAAAGTTAAGTTCTCACAATGAGTTTTTGACACTGCAAATTTTCACTGTGCAAAAAAAAGTGGAACGTCGTACCGTTCCAGCAAAGTGGATGGGATTTGTAGAAATCTCATGACCACTGTGCTTTTTTTTACACAGCATTAATTGACCTGCTGTGCGTGTTTGAAATCTGCAATATGTAAATTTATCTTTTGGGTACCCTGAGTTATGCTTGTGGATTTTCCCCATAGAATGTATTAGTTGTAGAAAATCTATAGTTAAAACATGCTTATGTGGTTTTAATGTGTTTCCACTGCTGATACCTGGAAGTGTCAAAAACAAAGAAGCTTACTTTAAAAAAAGACATATGAAAGGAGACTAAAATGGCAGCGTCATAAACACGATATTGGAAAAAAAAGCAAGTAGCTTAATTTAACTAATATGTGCAACATGAAAAACTCTTCAAATATGCATCATGGAAACTTAAAGGGGTTGTCTGGTCCAAAATTATAAGTCTGCTGTCACTTTGTGTGACTGCAGACTTATGAATTCCCCCAGTGCATGCACTGTGTGCTGCAAGGATTCAATGTTTCTGAGCTGGAACCGGCAGATACTTATGAGTTATGCACTCTCCTGGCCAGAAACCGATTAGCGGCCTTGCTCCATACACTTGTATTGAGTGAGACCACGCCCACTGGATGGGTATTGCACTGCGGGTATTCTGACACTGCTCTGTTGTTACTACTGATCTGAGCCGACAATAGTGTGTGCACTGTCTTTGTGCACATTGAACAGTGCACAGCGCGCAGGGACTAGTCCAGACCCTGAAGCGAGAGTTACTGACGATGTTTCTTTTCAGGGAGGGGGCAGAGACTTTGGCAGTGACCGGAGCCTCTAACCACTGATGATGCTTTGTTTGCGTATCCTAGCATGCAGTGGGATTCTCAAACAAAGTGTCATCTAAAAGGAAGTAGGAAAAAAAAAAATAACGTAGATGGTGTAGTTAGGGAACAGTAGGGAATTTTTTAATGCCAGCTTATTAGAAAATGATTTAGATTATGGACCTAAATAGATAGGGTATTAGGATTAAAATTACTTTACCTTCACACCACCACTTTAAACGAAGTTGTAAACAAAAAAAAAACAATAATAAAAGGAAGTTGGTAGCCATGCATGAAATATAAATTTAGGTTACTTTTTTTTTTACTTCATGCAAGTTAGCAATAAAATAGAATGTTTCAAAACTGGGCTTATTTAAGTATTAAAATCCAAGTTAAAGAATGAAAACAAAACAATATAGGGAGGTTATTTATATTGTTACAATGACATATTACAAGCAATACAAAGCACTTGCCATGGTTTTCTTCTCATGGATTTTTGTTGCGGTTATATATTCACTCACTTCATTCTAGCTTAATATTAGTCGTCTTTATAGCTGTCATTTTGTCTCTAACAAATAACTGAAAAAAATAAATAAATATCATTCACTGCTATTCGGCTGTAGTGATATGTCACATTAAGTGTTAGTTACTATGGTAATCTAGGAGTTTAAGTGTTATAAAATATGACTAAACTATATATATACAGTGGAGAAAATAAGTATTTGATACACTGCTGATTTTGCAATCTTCCCACCTATAAAAAATGTCGAGGTCTCTAATTCTTATCGTCGGTACACTTCAACTGTAAGAGACATAATTTGAAAAAAAAAAATCCAAAAAAATCACATTGCATGATTTTTAAATAATTAATTTTAATTTTATTGCATGAAATAAGAATTTGATAGAGTTGAAAAACAGAATTTAATATTTTGTACAGAAACCTTTGTTTGCAATTACAGAGGTCAATTGTTTCCTGTTGTTCTTGACTAAGTTTGCACAGACTGCAGAAGGGATTTTGGCCCACTCCTTCATACAGATATTCTCCAAATCTTGCAGGTTTTGGGGCTGTTCCTGGCCAACATTGAGTTTGAGCTTCCTGCAAAGGTTTTCTATTAGGTTGAGGTCTGGAGACTGGCTAGGCCACTCCAGGACCTTGAAATGCTTCTTATGGTGCCACTCCTTTGTTGCCCTGTCTGTTTTTTGGGTCATTTTTATGATGAAAGATCCAGCTATGACCCATCTTCAATGCTCTTACGGAGGGAAGCAGGTTGTTGGCCAAAATCTCGCCATACATGACCCCATCCATTCTCTCTTCAATACGGTGCAGTTCTCCTATCCCCTTTGCAGAAAAGCACCCCCAAAAGTAAGATGTTTCCCCCACCATGCTTCACATTTGGGAAGGTGTTCTTGGGGTTGTACTTATCCTTATTCTTCCAAAGTGGAGTTGATACAAAAAATTTCTATTTTGATTTCATCTGACCACATGACCTACCATGCCCCTTCTGGATCATCCAGATGATCATTGGCAAACTTCAAACAGGCCTGGACATGTGCTGCTGTTAGCAGGGGGAACCTTGCAAGCCCTGCAGGAGTCTATGATGTCATAGTGTGTTACTGATGGTAATATTTGACACTGTGGTACCAGCTCTCTTCAGGTAATTGACCAGGTCATCCCGTGGACTTCTGGGCTAATTTATGACCTTTCTCAGAATCATCCTTAACCCACGAGGTGAGATCTTGCATGGAGCCCAAGACCAAGGAAGATTGGCAGTCATCTTGTGTTTCTTCCATTTTCCAATAATTTTGCCAACAGTTGGTGCCTTCTCACCAAGCTGTTTGCCTACTGTCAAGTAGCTCATCCCAGCCTTGTGCAGATCTACAAATTAGTCCCTAGTGTCCTTAGCTCTTAGGTGTTGACCATGGAGGAAAGGTTGGAGTGTGATTGATCGAGTGTGTGGACAGGTGTCTTTTATACAGGTAACAGGGTAGGAGTGCTTCTTAAAGAATAACTAACAGGTCTGTGAGAGACAGAATTCTTGCTGGTTGGCAAGTGCTCAAATACGTATTTTATGCAATAAAATGAAATTTAATTATTTAAAAATCATACAATGAGATTTTCTGTTTTTTTTTTTAGATTATGTCTCTTACAGTTAAAGTGTACCTACGATAAACATTACACACCTCTCCATTCTTTGTAGGTGGGAAAACTTCCAAAATCGTCAGTGTATCAAATACTTATTTTCCCCACTGTATAAATATATATTTACAGTACAGACCAAAAGTTTTGACACAACTTCTCATTTAAAGATTTTTTTGAATGTTCATGACTATGAAAATTGTACATTCACACTGAAGGCATCAAAACTATGAATTAACACATGTGGAATTATATACTTAACAAAAAAGTGTGAAACAACTGAAAATATGTCTTATATTCTAGGTTCTTCAAAGTAGCCACCTTTTGCTTTGATGGCTGCTTTGCACACTCTTGGCATTCTCTTGATGAGCTTCAACAGGTACTCACTGGAAATGGTTTTCACTTCACAGGTGTGCCCTGTCAGGTTTAATAAGTGGGATTTCTTGCCTTATAAATGGGGTTGGGACCATCAGTTGAGTTGTGCAGAAGTCAGGTGGATACACAGCTGATTGTCCTACTGAATAGACTGTTTGAATTTGTATTATGGAAAGAAAAAAGCAGCTAAGTAAAGAAATATGAGTGGCCATCATTACTTTAAGAAATGAAGGTCAGTCAGTCCGAAAAATTGGGCAAGCTTTGGAAGTGTTCCCAAGTGCAGTTGCAAAAACCATCAAGCGCTACAAAGAAACTGTATCTCATGAGGACCGCCCCAGGAAAGGAAGACCAAGAGTCACCTCTGCTTCTGAGGATAAGTTTATCCGAGTAACCAGCCTCAGAAATCGCAGGTTAACAGCAGCTCAGATTAGAGACCAGGTCAATGCCACACAGAGTTGGATTTTTGCACCTATTAGCTAAATTAGGTTACTTAAGTTTCTTTCATTGCATTTTTGAGTACATTTCTTTACATGTGTTTTTGTTGTTTTATTGACACTGCAGTTTTTGTCTATTTTTTGTATGTCACGTTTTAAATAAAACTCTTCTGTTTTTGATACCACCTGGTATTTGCCTTTGACAAATCTTTATTAATACAGTTATGTGTGTATTACATGCTCTTTTACTGCCTTTCCACAGCAAACATACACTTAAAGCACATACTGAAATTCCATGGGAAATTATATAGGAAAATCCAAACATATAGCCCAGCATACCTGCAAATGAAATTGACATGTAGTGAATTTCAAAAATGTACTGTAGATCAGTTTACACTGTTAAAAAAAAGCAAAGTGGCCATGAGATTTCTATAAATCCCATTCATTTTTCTGAAATTTCTGAAACTGTAAGATGCTGTTTTTTTTGTACAGCCAAAATTTGCAGCGTCAAAAAACTCATAGAGTCATAAAAATAAACCAAAAGAATTGCCAGATTTGGATTTTCAGGAGAATTATGAATGTTTTTACCTTTTCAAGTCTTGTAAATGTTTTGTTTATTCAGCAGGGGTGTATCTAGGGGGAAAGCAGGTGAAGCATTTGCTACTGGTGTAACTGGCAAGGTGGCACCATCGAGCCGCCTACTTCAGCGGTCTGAGGTGTCTCCCAGGCTGCTGCATTTTACCACCCCTGGGAGGGGGATTTTGCTGATCTCTGAGACATCTGTCAAGCTTTATCAAGTCTATTGATCACACTGCTGACTTCACTCTCCTGCACCACATAGGTGATGAAAATAAGTATGGTTAACGGAGCTGAAGAAATCAAAGTTTTATTGCCATGGGTAATCTTGTTAGGGGACAGTATAGGTGGTAATGTGTGGGAAGACAGTATGGGGAGGACTTTAAGTAGATAGCATGGGGAGGAGAAAATGTGTATGAAAAAAGTATGATGAGCGAGGGGAATTTGTGGAGAGTTAGTATGGGGAGCAGTGGGTAAATGTGTGTGGAGACAATATAGGGAGCAGTGGGTAAATGTGTGAGGATGTGTGAAAAAGTATGTGTGAGGAAATGGTAAGGTGTAGAAATGTGTAAAGGGTCAGCAGAGGGGAGAGTGTGAAAGGGCAGTATGGGGAAAAATGTTTGAGGTGTTAGTATGAGGAGGTAAAAGTGTGAGTGTGCACAGTATAGAGATGAGTAGTATGTTGGGGCAGCATAGATAGTCGGAAGCTTGAGGGAGAATGTGAGGGCACAGTAAGGAGGGAACAGCATGCAGAGGGGAGAGTGTGAGAAAGGGGTACAATAGTATGGAGAATAGGCAATATAAGAGTGACACAAATTGAGGGGATAGGGTAAAGAGGAAACCCAGTATGGAAAGGAGAGAACAGTGTGGAGGCAATGTACTATAAGTGGGACAGTGCGGGAATCATATTTTGTGCAGATAGATCAGTGAGAGGCAAATATTTATTCTGGGGAACAGCAGAAGGAAGACATTTTTATTCAGGTGATTTATAATCACACTGTTATTTTTAAGGATACTATGCTAGGATATGCTGCAGAAGACAGGAGAAGAAAGAAGTCTTCAGATATTAGCTGTGGCTTTGAAATGTCATCATGATGGTTGGACAAGATGGAGGATAAAAGAAGTAGAATAACTCCAATCAGAGAAAATGTCACCTATAAAGTACCTGTAAATGTTTATTTGTGATACTTCCTGAATCTCCTTGGTACTGTGGTTTCTGTATGGTCAGCAATCTTGTGATGACTGATTATAACAACTCTGAGCACCTCCTTACCACTGTTAATTACATTTTGCAGTTGAAAACTGTACTATGCTTTGTGATGTATTCATTGACTGATGGCAGTTTTGGTAACGTATTCATATTCTTATGGTGTTTATGATGAGTATTCCTGTACTGATGATGGTTCTGATTATGTATTCCAGTACTGATGATGGTTCTGATGATGTATTTCTGTACTGATGGTGGTTATGATGATGCATTTCTCTACTGATGTTGATTCTAATGATGTATTCCTATACTGTTGGTGGTTCTAGCGATGTATTTCTGTAATGATGGGGTTTGAGACTTCTGAACTATTAGTGGTAATGGTGATGTACTTCTGAAATGTTGGAGGTTCTTGATATATATATCTGTACTCATGGTAGTTCTGCATTCCTTTATATAATTGGTCCTGATCTTGCACACATGTAACAATCTATAACTTGTTAGCTAATGTGATATATGGGCATGTTGATAAAGTATTGTGCCATCTGACAAGTTAAGGTTTGCTACATTTGTATTTATTTTAGAAGTATTAAATGGGTTGTCTAGATTTGTGATGAAAGTCTGCAGTCATTCTTCACTGTATGTGATTGCAGACTTCTGAATCATCACATAGTGCTCAGTGCACGCTGTTTGGATTTTCCAATGCCGGTGGTGAAAGCGGGAGGTCACGTAACCATAAATATGCAATTAACATGTATGCAATCATGGGTCCTATGCCGACTAATGAATTGAGCAAGGCTGCGCACGTCTAGTTGGAATATGGTTGTAATTGTGTAGGAAAACTTAGATCCACTTCTGCATTGAGCAACAGTAATTTTATTCACACACCAAGAAAATGACAGAAAAAACTTTAGTCTAACTCCCCACCGCCATGCTTTTCATATTGTTTGCGAAACAATGAATTCATACTTGTAACTCTATTGTATGTTGGTAATAGACCATTAATTACAATTTGATACTAGAGACAAGAAGAAATTACCAATGACTCTTGATGGAACAACTCATTTTGCATCCACCCTGGTACTGGTGGACATGTCATATTTTTTTTATAATTTTTTTTTTTCCATCTTCTGATACCATACCATTTTTACTATTCCATTAACATAACTAATTATTTTTTAGCTAAGTTATACTCGTAATTGCACTATTTTACAATACATAAACATTAGCTTTTACTTATTTATTTATTTTTGTAATACAAACAAGCAATCCTTTTATCTTTTCTCTGCACTTGTTTCCCAGTTTAAATAGCTCCTGTAATACTAAATATGTAGATGTTTTATGTTTATGTTTTTTTACTTATATTTAAAAAAAATTAGTTATGACTTTTGTAAGTTTTCAAAAGGCATAATTGACTAATATGTATTTATTAGAGATGGGTAAATATATTTGAGTGGAATTAAATTCTACTCCAATATTTAAAAATTCTGTATTCGCCAAAATGTGAATTTCTTTATCGTTTGATTCAGTGAGGATTCAGCAAAAAATTAATACCTCTGGCCACCATTTTTCTGAACCCTTAAGTGCCATTAAAATTAAAAAAAAAAATACTTATTCTAACCTTACCACTCATCTTTCCTTCACCTTCGCTTCTCCCCATCACTTGCCTGGTCCTCATGACATTTTCTTATCACTGCCCTGAGCGCTTAAATCCCAGGGACTCTGTTGAGGCCTAAGGTGGTTATACGAATGTGAGCACAAGGTCATGATGTCATAACATCATGACCTTATTTAAACCATCTCTGATCTCATTAGAGCCAGAAGTACCAGCTTATTGTGAGGAAATCGTGAGGCTTGAGTGCGTACAAATGTGAAAAGAAGTTGCTGCAAAGACCAGTCAGGTGATGGTGAGGAGCTGAATAGGTGAGCTGTAAGGTGAGTATAAGTATTTTTTTGTCTTTTACATCTAACATTTATTATGCTCCAAGGTCTGGAGAGACCATAGAGCATGATAAGTGACATTAATTTCTGTAAATTGAATTTATGTGAAAATCCAAACAGATTTACTCAAATTTTGCCTGATTCACTCATCTCTAGAATTTATTTTAATTTTAGATATGATTTTTATATATTTTCAATGATAATCAAAGCTCAAAAAATATGCTAACAATATTATATTTTAAGGATTACTAACATCTTTTAATTGATGTTAATATATTATGCCCAAAGATAACAAAATTATTTTCAGAGTAATACCTCTCTACTGGCTAACCACGAAAAAAGCATTTAAATTTCCTGTATATAATGCCCATTCAATGAGTTGACAGTTGATAGCCTAAATCTGCATAATTCTCCCTCTCAGTGATGGTACAGAGGAATTCTACTTTATGACATCCATGTGTCTTAATAAGGCACAAAGGGAGGAGTAGTCATACTGACTCAGGTAGAGCTGAGTGAATATATTCGAGTGGAATTGAATCCTACTCAAATCTTTCACGTTTTCCAAAACACAGATTTTTTGTAATTCGCTCTTGCAGTGATTAATTAGCATATTGGCTGTTGGCCACCATTTTTCTGAACCATGAAGGACCATCAAAAGGTTAAAAAAATTTAAAAAATCCTTATACTCATTACTGCTGACCTCTAAACCTCTCAACTCCTCACTGTCACCCATCTTCTGATCGCTGCCACTATCTACACTCCCCTCACACCATGCTTGCAATTCCAGCTCAGAAGAGGCACAGAAGGGTTTTTCTCATGCTCACCAAAATTTACAGCACACATTGCTTTATCTTCCACCTAAAAATTATTTCAGTTTGTTTTTCAATAGATTTGTACAGATTATGGGTGACATTAAAGATGAAAAAAGTTTTGGAATGATTCTTTTATTTGACAAAAAAAAATGGCATTTTAACAGCGATGAGTAGAATTTTTATATCCACCGTATATACAGTGGTGTGAAAAAGTGTTCGCGCCCTTCCTGATTTCTTATTCTTTAGCTTGTTTGTCACACTTAAATGTTTCAGATAACAAAACAAATTTAAATATTTAACAAAGAAAACACAAGTAAACACAAAATACAGTTTTAAATGAACATCTTTATTATTAAGGGAAAAAGAAATCCAACCACATAGAAGTAATGTATGCCGGCACCAGTTCCCAAATCTTGCCTGTTTAGTCAAAAAAACCTCTATGACAGTTTTTTTAGCCCTCAGCTATCCACATCAGGAGGTGCTATGTCTGAATAAGCAGTGCTAATCAAATGTCCAAGGAAGTATGAAAAAGACAGCAATCACCAATGGATGCCAATAAAAGATCCTTTTATTTCAGATGGGGCTTATGTTTGTAATATGCTGTACTGCATGTGACGCGCCCCCTGGGCCGTGTGTACACGTGTGTGGGATACCCGGTGCTGGGTCTCTGGGGTCTGTAGTCTCCGTGGCGGTGACCCGGTCCCGTGGCTCAGGCTGGTCAAACCAGTGGCAGTCTTTCCTAGGTTTTGAGGTTAATTGTCCGACTGCGCCACCCGTGGATTGCGGTCAGGGAGTACCACCGCTGCGAGGCAGACCGCTGAGGTTGGTGTTGTGTGCGCAGCATAGAATGGGATTACTCCCCTCGGGAGGAGTTTAGCCTCAGGGCAGTGAGTGTGGATGATGGGGGTGATGGTGCACGAGCGCAGCAGGAATGACTCAGAGTCTTTGCAGTGCAGTTCAGGGTCTTTACTGATGATTATAAGGTAGACCCTGCCGGGAGTGCTGGCTAGCATAAGAGGTCAGGTCAGTCTGTGAGCAAGCAGGAGTTCCCCTGGCCAGGTGGAGTTGTAGGCCTCCCCATCTGTCTGCACTCTTCCTGGCTACCTTGCTGTAAGCGGGTAGAAGTAGCCCTCGTCCCTGAGTGTACCGTGTAGTGCTCACCCGTATGGCTGGTGACTTGGGGCCTTCTGTTAGCCTCCGCTCCACGACGGCGGTGCTGGACCCTTGCTTGTGACTGAGCCTCCGGGCTTCTATGCCCAGAGGACCTGAAATCCCCTGCCGGCTGGTTTCTGCTGCTGGATATATAAGTCCTCACAGCTTTGGACTCCTGTGTCCGGTTCCTATTGTCTTCTGCCAGGGCGAGCTCTGCTCAGCTTCCAGCCCCTGGTCTTTAGCTCCTAGCTCCTACAGAGCTCCTTGCTGTTATTTTCCCTTGCTCTCACTCTGACTCTGACTGTTCTCTGACTCACTCAACCCCACCCCAGATCCAGTTTATTAGGGCAGAATTCTCCCCTCCCAGGATTGGGGCAGGAGGATGTTGCATGTTTAAGGGATCCTGACCAGGAAACCTCCCACTTGCTCTCTGACGTAATATCTCTATTACTGTGGTGACCAGACCCCTGGGGTGCCACACATGGCTCTTGTAAGGGGCATTGCAGTTCCTCATAATTTTTGGAAAGCCTTCCATTCACTGCTTAGGCCAACAGTGCACGGGAGACCCAGTTGCTATAAATGGAAAAAAAGGTTTAGTTAACGTCCTTTGACCTCCATGTCATTTCCAAGGGGCATTGGAGTGGCTCGAAATTTTTGGTAGGCATTGCACTCACTGTATGCCATATAACTGTGTAGCCGAACCGCTCCTTTTGTTACAGAAACATATCCTACAAGACATATCTGGTTGACTGGCCTGAAATTGATGTGAATGGTCCCTGTTTCTCCTGCTCTTTCTCCTTTGCCACTACCTCATCCATCATTTATCACCTGAAGCTTTGTTTTAACGGGAGTCATAGAACATGGATAGTAGCAGGAAAACATCCAGCAATCCTTGGAGGAGGTAGGATATGCGCCAAAACGCTGACCACCTCAGGCCTCGCCGCTACTACATACATGCGCTTGCATTACAACTAAACAAAGCAGATGCTAACTTCTATCATGCTCATCATGCTCCTCACCTTGGCACTCTCAACTGCCCTGATGGAGAAGCCAGGGCCCACCGGAGGAGTCTGATAGTCTGGTGGGCTCGGCTAATGCTGCCCTAAAGCAGGCCAGGCTAAGAAAAGTGTGGGAAAGGTTACCGGGACAAATAGGGGTGGCTGGGGATCGAGTATGGACACCCGGCAACCCCCTGGAGGCTGGGGAGCAAGCGGGGACACCCGGCCACCAGGCGGCTCGGGACTGAGTATGGATACCAGTCCGCCGACACAGCCATGGCGTGGTGGCCAGATTCCGCTTCCACATGCCTAAAAGGCCCAATTTAAAGTGCAAGCAAGCAAGCAGTATGGTATTGCAGCCTTTGGGTGGGTGGGTGGCAGGCAGCATACTTGAGCTTGTATTGCAAGGAATGGGGGAGGTACAATTGAACACTGCCCTGGGACTAGAACTTGGGGGTCAGAGATGCTTCCAGGGGTCTTCCCCATGCTGTTCCCTTGTCTTTTCAGCACTTTATGAATGTGTCACACAGCACATGGCCAGAAAAGGTTGTAAAATGTTAAAATGACATTTCACGGTGAATGCATTTGTCATAGTTGAAAGCAATACAAAAGTGCAAAAACGCATAAAAAATGCTACTTGTGAACATAGCCGAAGGTGTGGAGGAGTATTTTTGTTTTTGGTCATTTATTTTAACTTATACACAAGTCTTTTCCCTGGAAAGGATGTTCCTTAACTAGTGTTGAGCATTCCAATACTGAAATATCGGGTATCGGCCGATATTCGCGGTATCGGAATTCCGATACTTAATTCCGATACTTTTACAATATCGAATACCGGAATTGGAAGTTCCCATAATGCCTGCGCTCTGCAGTGTCTCTGAAGTATGACAAGCTGGATGGCAGCGCTCAGCTGAGAACCAGCCTGTCATCAGAATGCCATCCCAGAGTGGGAGAATTCTCCTGATCGTTTAAAAGCCGGCGGGTGGTAAAAAGCCGCCGGCTTTTAAACAATCACACAGCCCCATACTGCTTCCCCGCAGCCTCCCACCCCGATCCTCCGCTCCCCTCGCCACCTCCCATCCCGATCGTAAGTTAGGACCGGGCGGGGAGCGCAGCACCAAGGAGCGGGGAGCGAAGGACTGGGGCAGGGAAGCCAGCAGTGAAAAGACTTCACCGCCGGCTTTCCCGTTCTGTGCTGCGCTTTCCCGCCGGTTATTTGAAATGAACAGCTGAGGCTTCAGGTGATGTTGATCAGCTGTTCATTTGAAGTAGCCGCGGTGCCCTCAGAGGGTTCACGTGAGTTCATGCTTGACTGCATTGCATGAACTCACATGAACTTTCCCACGGCCGCACAGGTCAGCCTCACCTCCCAGACGATCAGCCCGTCATGATTTGTGTTTGTGGATGTCTGTGCGATGTCTGCGAGTGTGTGCGGTGTCTGTGCGATGTCTGCGAGTGTGTGCGGTGTCTGTGCGATGTCTGCGGGTGTGTGCGTGCAGGCAGACATAGGCTGATGTGACACTACTACTCCCATCGGCCTATGTCTGTCCCCCGTCCACTCGTGCCAGCAGGATCAGTAGTTCCCATCAGCCTGATCCTGCTAGTTAAATTGCCCTACTGTGTCCCCAATAAATTTTAAATACATGTCATTGGTGACCAGTGGTTGCCTACAATAAATTAGTTCATACATTACCTGTCCCCGCCGATCGCCACCTAAAATAGAGTAAAAAATAAAAAACTACACCTATACTCACCTAGACACCTAATTCCCCGAAGCCATCGATCTCCTGTAATAAAATCTAAAATAATAAACCACAACCTTATCCTTACCCCTCCGTAGTACTCCACGAGTGTCCCACGATGATCTCCAGTTTAGAGCAGCCACATAGAATGTGACCGCTCTGAACCGCTGCCGCCGCTAGAATGATGGGGCCGTAAATCAGCCCCGTCATTGCATAAGCGGGTTCGCAGGTGTTCAGGCAGCGCTGCTCCGGTTAGCTCCTTTACGGCCCTGCGGTATCGTGAGAAATTCCCACGGTACAGCAGTGCCGTAAAGGAGGTCTCCGAAGCTGCGCTGCCTGAATGCACTCCGGTGACCTCAGTCAGTGGCTCCTGCTGCCGGGAGCGGACGTGTTCCCGGCAGTGTGAGCTTACAGCAGCCATGCACAGCTGTCACCATCTCCAGATGTGACAGCTGTGCATGGGAGATCAGCGCAGGAACGTGGACAGGTAACTATTTTTTTTTAGTAAACAAAGAATTAAATAAAATTGTGTGTTTTATTTCAAATAAATTATTTTTTTCTGGGTGTAGTGTGTTTTTTCTTTTTAACACTTTGTAGATTAGTAATGGGGGTGTCTTATAGACGCCCATCATTACTAACCTGGGCTTCATGGCAGCTGACGCTGACATGAACCCCAACCCTATTACCCCCTGCCACCGCACCAGGGCAGCATGGAAGAGCGAGGCTTAGTGCCAGAGTTGGCGAATCCTATGGATGCGCTATTTCTGGGGCGGCTGATGGCTGGTGTTTCTAGCCTGGGAGGGGGCCAATATTCATGGCACCCTTCCTGGGCTATTAATATCAGCCCCCAGCTGTCTGCCTAGCCTTTGCTAGCTATTAAATAGGGGGTACCCCACGTCATTTTTTGGGGGGGTCCCCCATTTTAATAGCTAGTAAAGGCTAGGTATTCAGCTGGGGGCTGATATTAGTAGTCTGGGAAGCTCCGTGGGTATTACCCACTTCCCAGGCTTCAAACATCTGCCCCAGCCGTCTGCTTAACCTCCGCTAGAGCCTAAAATTATGGGGGATCCCACGCCAATTTTTTTTTAAATAAATCCTTTATTTTAACACTAAATGACATTTGAGGAGTTAATAAAGATGCAGTCCCTAAATTATTATTTATTTTTTAATTAATTTTTCCCAAAAATTTTGACGTGGGCTTTGCCATATTTTTGTATTCCAGCCAGGTACAGCATCCAGCTTCTATGAACGCGCAATTTTCTGGGGTGGCTGCGGACTGCAATTTGCACCGGGGGGGGGCAGAAAGATTGGGCCTCCCTGCACTGCAGATTCCATCCCCCAGCTGCCTAGTTGTACCTGGCTGTACACAAATATAGTGCGAAGCCCCACGTCAATTTTTTTTTAATTATTTCAGGAAATTCATGAAATAATTTAAAAAAAATTGATGTGGGGCTTCGCCCTATATTTGTGTCCAGCCAGGTACAGCAGGCAGGAACGGGCTGCGCCCAACCACCAGCTGCCTATTTGTACCTGGCCGGACACAACAATATAGGGAAGCCCTTTTTTAAAAAAAATTATTTCATGAAATAATTTAAAAAAAATTGACGTGGGGCTTCGCACTATATTTGTGTCCAGCCAGGTACAGCAGGCAGGAATGGGCTGCCCCCAACCACCAGCTGCCTATATGTACCTGGTTGGACACAACAATATAGGGAAGCCCTTTTTTTCTTAATTATTTAATGAATTTTATGAAATAATTTGAAAAAAAAATACGTGGGGCTTCGCCCTATTTTTGTGTCAAGCCAGGTACAACTAGGCAGCTGGGGACTGGAATCCGCAGCGCTGGGAGGCCCAAGCTTTCTGGGCCCCACCCGCTATAAATTCCAGTCCGCAGCCACCCCGGAAAATGGCGCGTTCATAGAAGCGCCATCTTCTAGCGCTGTACCCAACTCATCCAGGGCCCTGGTGCGGTGGCTCACTGGGTAATAAAGGGGTTAAGGCCAGCTTGGCATTATCAGCTGGCCCTAAGCCCAAAATTCATGGGGTCACGCCAATATTAGACATGACCACCATGAATTTCAAGTAAAGTATTTAAAAAAAACACAACACCCAGAAAAAAGTCCTTTAATTGAAATAAACACACAATTCTTTATTGTTCTAAATCAAACTATACTTACCATCACGCCCATTCCAGCTGAAGCCAACGATCTCCTGCAATAAAAGAAAAATAATAAAGCAACCTCATCCTTACCTTTCCATGGTTCCCACGACAGCTTCGGCTCTGCTACATCGAGATGACAGGCTGGACCGCAGCAGAACGCTGCCATCCAGCCTGTCATCCCGCAGACACTGAGAAGCGCAGGCATGCTTGCGCTCCTCAGTGTCTCTCTGTGACGGCAAAAAGATGAGCCGAGGTCATGTCCAATGAACTCTGCTCACCTCATGCACGTCACTGACAGCGTGGGAAAATTCTCCTGCACTCAGCTCTTCAGCGTGAGAATTTTCCCACGCTGTCAGTGACGTGAATGAGGTGAGGTCATGTCCAATGAACTCAGCTCACCTCATGCACGTCACTGACAGCGTGGGAAAATTCTCACGCTGAAGCGCTGAGTGCAGGAGAATTCTCCCACGCTGTCAGTGACGTGCATGAGGTGAGCGGAGTTCATAGGACATGAACTCGGCTCATCTGGATGCCGTCACAGAGAGACACTGAGGAGCGCAAGCATGCCTGCGCTTCTCAGTGTCTGCGGGATGACAGGCTGGATGGCAGCGTTCTGCTGCAGTCCAGCATGTCATCTCGATGTAGCAGAGCTGAAGCTGTCCTGGGAACCATGGAAAGGTAAGGATGAGGTTGCTTTATTATTTTTCTTTTATTGCAGGAGATCGTTGGCTTCAGCTGGAATGGGCGTGATGGTAAGTAGAGTTTAATTTAGAACAATAAAGAATTGTGTGTTTATTTCAATTAAAGGACTTTATTCTGGGTGTTTGTGTTTTTTTTTAAACTTTGACTATGGGGTTAGTAATGGGGGTGTCTTATAGACGCCTCTCCATTACTAACCTGGGCTTGATGTCAGCTGGCATTATAAGCTGACATCAACCCTAGCCCTATTACCCCACTGCCACCGCTACAGGGCATTGGGAAGAGCGAGGCTAAGTGCCAGAATTGGCGCATCCTATGGATGCGCCATTTCTGGGGCGGCTGACGGCTGGTGTTTCTAGCCTGGGAAGGGGCCAATTTTCATGGCACCCTTCCTGAGCTATTAATATCAGCCCCCAGCTGTCTGCCTAGCCTTTGCTAGCTATTAAAATAGGGGGGACCCATGTCCTTTTTTGGGGGGGTCCCCCATTTTAATAGCTAGTAAAGGCTAGGTATTCAGCTGGGGGCTGATATCAGTAGCCTGGGAAGCTCCGTGGGTATTACCCCCTTCCCAGGCTTCAAACATCTTCCCCAGCTGTCTGCTTAACCTCCGCTAGAGCCTAAAATTACGGGGAACCCCACGCCAATTTTTTTTTTAAATAAATCCTTTATTTTAACACTAAATGACAAGTACAGTAAGCAACACTGTCACTGTACTTCATATATATATGACTGAAATGTTTCTATCTATCTAATCTATGTGTGAAGATCTATTCTGTCTGTTATAAATCGTCGGGTACCGCTGCTGAATTGCCGGCCGGCTTTTTTAAAGAGACAGTGCATGAAAACACAATTATTTTTTTAAATAAATCCTTTACACTAAATGACAAGTACAGTAAGCAACACTGTCACTGTACTTCATATATATGTGACTGACATGTTTCTATCTATCTAATCTATGTGTGAAGCTCTATTCTTTCTGTTGTAAATTGTCGGGTACCGGTGTATGCCGCTGATGAATTGCCGGCTTTTCGCGTAATACATTCTACATTATTCTTAGTTGTTTTACTTCATGTAGAATTAACCTACAAGGAAAGAAAGGGTTTATTTTCATTCCGATATTTGTGTCCCATTGACTTGCATTGGTTTCCGGTATCGGAATAGGCGATATCCGATACTTTTTGGGTATCGGTCCGATCCAATCCGATACGATATTTCCTGATATCGGAAGGTATCGCTCAACACTATCCTTAACATATTTCACAGGAAAAAAGTTTCACTTTCGTTTTTGAACGTTTTATTGTGAGCCCGTAAAAGTGGCTTAATACCTCTGACCACGTTGTTGACAGCAGTGACCTGGGGGTCAGAAATGCTTCCTGGGGTGATCCCCATGCTGTCCCCATGTCATTTGAGCACTGTCACTATCGTTTTGGGCACTTGTTAGGCTTTTAAAAGACTGCCGGGGGTGCCACCGCAAAAATGCTCGAGTCTCCCATAGACTAACATTGGGCTCATTGCTCGGGTCGAGCACCCGAGTATCACGGCCAGCTCGGCCCGAGCTTCGAGCACCCGAGCATTTTAGTGCTCGCTCAACACTAGTGACTACCCTTCTTTTGTCTACTATTCACTGTCACTTTATGAGTGCACTTTGTCCCTGACATTAATATACTGCCCCCTCTTGATAATAGCATTTGCAACTTATATTAAACCGTAGACACTACATATAGTCAGGCACTGACTTTTTTATTTATACTGTGTAAGGGCCATTTCTCTGCATTGTATTGTCGAGTCTGTGATTGCATACTGCAATCTATTTGTATCTGTTCTTTTGGAGTAATTTTGTTACTTGTCTTATATTCAAGTGTACTTTTACGATATATATTTCACCGCAACCAGTAGTGTGGCATATATTACCTTTCCCCTGCCTTGTTTTTCCACCTCTTGTTTTTATCCTTTTTCTGATTTTGATTTGATAATCAATAAATGATTATTTTATTTGAATACAACATTGTTGTGTAGTTCTCTGTAGGTATACAATCTGATCATGGGGTTAAAGCAATGGCAGCCTATGCTGGAGCCCACTGTTGCTGGCATTATTTAAATGCTGCTGTCAACATCTGACCACGACATTTAAAGGGTTAAACTGCAGTTGTGCAACTGCTTACATTTGTCTGGTATGAAGCAGTTTCAGCTCTTAAGCAGATTTAATTCCTTTTTTAGCAACCTGTGATTAAAATGTACATTAGAGGTTACTAAGGATTTAAAATATCATGAAACAAATCCAATTTGGTTGTAACAATTAGAAATTGTTTATTTATTTGTCAATTCCATTAATTTATTAATACATAAGTTGATTTGTAGAGAAAGATTGATTAATCTAACCTGACACTGTCAAAAGAGGAAATCTTAAAGCAAGAATTGATTAAAACTTCTTTCATTTGTGTATTCATTGATGTATATCAGCTTCTTCATTACTTGCCCAGCTCCACCTTCCTCTCCTTAAGTGAGAGCTTCTAAATGCCTATTATAGTGGAGCCTAGAGCTGTCATTCAAAGAGAGGAAGATAGTTCCAGACTGCGAGAATGAAAAAAAAATGATGCACTCGGATGGCATATCCCCAATATACTTTCAGTGCAGTGTGCATGTGGCATCAAAATTTGATTTCCCAATGCTGGCACATTGGGTTACAAATAAAACAGGTAACATTTTTTTAGCATTGCTTCAGGATCTATGCAGCAATACCAATATCTTCATTATTAAAATTGTCTTACAGGTTACTTTTAAATAGAATGTACCATCATACAATAACATAATCTTTAAAGAAAAAAGAAAAAACATAATTTTTAAAAAATTGTTGCTGATTACTGTGCACTTAATAGGTGGATAATCTATTTTCACTGTTCAACAGAATTCACAACAGGTTAATTAGGCCAGTTTTCTTTGTTCAACTTGTAACTTAGCAGTGTAAACTGGAACAGTATGAGCAGAATCTTCCCATTATCATAAAAAGAGGGCAAGTTTATGGCTGTTCTATTGTACTAGCAAAGGATGGATAAGGCAAGGTAGAAGCATTATACAGTGGGTACGGAAAGTATTCAGCCCCCTTTAAATTTTTCACTCTATGTTTCATTGCAGCCATTTGGTAAATTCTAAAAAGTTCATTTTTTTCTCATTACAGTACACCCTGCACCTCATCTTGACTGAAAAAAAAACAGAAATGTAGAAATTTTTGCAAATTTATTAAAAAAGAAAAACTGAAATATCACATGGTCATAAGTATTCATACCTTTTGCTCAGACACTAATATTTAAGTCACATGCTGTCCATTTACTTTTGATCCTCCTTGAGATGGTTCTACTCCTTCATTGGAGTCCAGTTGTGTTTAATTAAACTGATAGGACTTGATTTGGAATGGCACACACCTGTCTATATAGGACCTCACAGCTCACAGTGCATGTCAGACCAAATGAGAATCATGATCATAATCGCAGGTGCCGATAGTTGCCATCGCACCTTGAGGTCATCTTACAATATGAAATAAAGTTAAAAAAACATACAAAAGCACACAAAAATCAAGAAAACACATTTTGCCACTAAAAACGCAGCCCTTGTGTTAAAAGAAAAATAAACAAAAATGTACACATACAGTGGCATGTAAAGGTTTGGGCAACCACTGGTCAAAATTACTGTTATTGTGAACAGCTAAACAAGCTGAAGATGAAATGATCTCTAAAAGGCCTAAAGTTAAAAAGGACACATTTTGTTTGTATTTTGGGCAAAAAATATATACATTTTTTCATCTTTACATTTTAAAAATTACAAATAGGAAAAAGGGACAATGCAAAAGTTTGGACAACCTTCATGTTTAGTACCTAGTAGCACCCCCTTTTGCAAGTATCACAGCTTGTAAATGCTTTTTGTAGCCAGCCAAGAGTCTCAGTTTTTGTTTGAGGGATTTTCATTTATTTTCATTGGAAAATTCTTCCAGTTCTGTGAGATTCCTGGTTTGTCTTGCATGCACTGTTATTTTGAAGTCTAGCCACATATTTTCTATGATTTTCAGATCAGGGGACTTTGAGGGCCATTGTATAACCTTCAGCTTGCACCTTTTCAGGTAGTCTTTTGTAAATTTTGACTTGTGTTTACGATCATTATCCATTTGTAGAAGCCATCCTCTTTTCAACTTCAGCTTTTTTACAGACTGTGGTATGCTTGCAACAGGAATGTGTTGAAATTTCATTGAATACATTCATTCCTCAACCCATGAAATGGTCCCTGTGCCAATGGCTGTAACACAACCCCAAAGCATGATTGATCCACCCCCATGCTTAATGGTTGGCGAGATGTTCTTTTCCTGAAATTCTGTGCCTTTTTTTATCCACACATAGCTTTCATCATTGTGGCCAAATAGTTCTATTTTAACCTCATTGGTCCACAGGACTTGTTTTCAAAATGCTTCAGGCTTGTTTAGATGTTCTTTTGCATACTTCTGATGCTGAATTTTATGGTGAGGATGCAGGAGAGGTTTTCTTCTGATGACTCTTCCATGAAGGTCATGAAGGGGTATTGATTTGCCTCTCTAGAAATCCTACAAGCAGCTCTCACTGAGATTTTGCTTGGTCTTCCAGACCTTATCTTGACCTCCACTGTTCCTGTTAACTGCCATTTCTTAATTACATTTTGAACTGAGGAAAGGACAACTTGAATGATTTGCTATCTTCTTATAATCTTCCCCTGCTTTGTGGGCCTCCACCATTTTCATTTTCAGAGTGCTAGACAGCTGCGTAGAAGAACCTATGGCTGCTGTTTTTAGGCAGAAGGTTAGAGGAGGCTGAGTTTTTGTAAAACTGAGAAATTTTAATCAACTGGCCTTTCCAAACTATGATAGTGAACAATAACCCTAACAGGCTAATTAAGGTCTGAAACCTTGGTCAAAGTTATCTGAGCACACAAATCTCCAAGGGTGCCCGAACTTTTGCATCAACTCATTTTCCTTTTTGTAATTTTTACTTGCTTAAAGCGCATCTGTCAGCTGGATTTTGCAAGGTAAACTACATACATTGTCAGGTGGGCACCGTTACACAGAAAAGGATACACTGGTTGATGAAATTCTTTTTGCGGTTCTTGTGTAATCTTTATTTCCAGTTTTGAGATAATGAGATTCTGGTGCTTTAGCCCAGGCCGGTGGCCGGGTCTTTATGTGGTGCTCTGCTTAAATATTTAACTGTATGCCTACTGACAGGTCACTGTGCCTTCAGTGACCTGCTACCTATCTTACATAATGCATATAGCATTGAGGGTTTCTAAAAAAAATTTCATCCATCAAAATGGCGACAGTGCCCACACATGCGCAGTAGCATCTATAGCTTGCTGATAGATGCTACTGGACAAGCGCTGCTGGCGGCGTCATTTTGCTGCAGCCAAATTTTTTTTTGCCTCAACCAGTATGGTGCCCGTGCATGCACAGTAGCATCTATCGCTTGCCAATAGATGCTACTGTGCAATCGCCACCGGTGGCGCCTTTTTGCTGCAGCAGAATTTTTTTTCCTCCAATAAAATGGTGGTGCCTGTTTTTAAATGATCCAATAAAGTTTTTTTCAGATTTTACCTGTTGAAGTGCCGATTTTCTCCTTTTTGTTTTCTTCACAGAAAGCATGGAAGAGCTTGGCCAAACAATGTTATCTGTCAGTTGTTTAATTTCTATGAAGGGAATTAAAAGGATTTTACCAAGCTTGAAAGATATTCCCTATCGGATGATAGGAAATATCTTGATGATTGTTGGGTGTCCAACCACTGAGGCTCCCATTGATCCTGAGAATGGGGTTCTGAAGAGATCAGTATGAGTGGAATTGAGGTTGAGCATGAGCTCCTGCCTTCCATCCATTTCCAAGATAACCAAGTGCTGTGTCCGCCTTTTTTTAGCACTTCCATTAAGAATAAATGGAGTGGAGGTGCACATGCTTGACCTCCACTCCATTTACACAGCTCCCTACAAAGTCCTGTTCTCAGGAACGGTGGGGTTCCCAGTGGTTGGCCCCCAGCAATTGGAAAGTTATCCCCTATTCTGTAGATAAGTAAACTTGGTATAGCACTTTTAACCCTTCCTGAGTTACAATAAACACTATCACTCATGCTGCAGTAAAGGTAACAGTATGAATATACCTTTTCTTCCACCCCACCAGGGCATAAACAAATTGGTTAAAGAAGGTGAAAATTTAGCGCAAATAGGACATCCACACACTTGTAAGTAACAAGTTTTTCTGGTGATAGATTCCCTTTAAGGGACCTATGAAGCTGTGTTGCTTCAGAAGCTAGTAACAACTGCCCAGTGACAGATTGGTCTTTAGTAGTGGTGAGCGAGCACTAAAATGCTCGGAATACTCGAGTGCTCGACCCGAGCACTGAGCCCAATGTAAGTGTATGAGAAACTCCAACATTTTTCCAGCGGCTCCCCCCGGAGGTGTGCAGGGGGCCTAGAAATTGCCGAAATTGATGGGAACAGTGCTCAAATGACTTGGGAACAGCATGGGGAAGACCCCTGGAAGGATATCTGACTCCCATATCACTGCTGTGAACAATGTTGTCAGAGTATTGTGCCACTTTTATGGGCTCACAATGAAAAATACAAAAACAAAACCAAAATGGATTTTCCTGGGAAAAATGTTAAGGAACATCCTTTCCAGAGTAATGACTTATACATAAGGTAAAATAAATGAACAAAAAGTCATATTCCTCCACACCATAGGCTATGTTCACACTTAGCATTTTTTATGCGTTTTTGCACTTTTGCATTGCTCTCAAAGGTGAAAACTACATTCACCGGTAAATGTCATTTTAACATTTTACTACCTTATCTAGCCCTGTGGTGTGTGAGACATGATCAGACACATCCATACAGTGCTAAAAAGACATGGGAACAGCATGGGGAAGACCCCTGGAAGCATCTCTGACTCCCAGGTCACTGCCTAAAACTGTGGTCATCAGACGTGATCCTATATTACTGCGGTAATAATACAGATATTTTTGGCAATGTGACAAATATTAAACTCCATTTAAAATGGGCAAGATGTGTGGCAAGGGACGGGGAAGTGGATGTTATGATGGTGATAGTGCACACAGAGGCAGAGGATGTAGACAAGATGAAATTGTGCCTGCTGAGGGAGCACAACAAGCATCCACATCATGTCGAACTACCTTCCTGTCCCAATTTGTAGGGGGCAACGGAACATCACTATTGAAGCCAGAGCAATGTGAAAAGGTTTTGGTTGGATAGCAGATAATGCTTCCAGTCAGTTTGCCACCACAACCACCACCCTGTCTTTCCATATGGTCCAGTCTCGGTAACCGCGAGTTTGGACCACATTATTATTATTACTTTAGCAACATTTGTTCCATGGCACTTTACATGTGAAAAAGGGGTATACATTGCAAAAACAATTACAATAATCTTGAACAAAAATGTGACAGCGACTGCTACAGGAGAGGTGAAGACCCTGCCCATGAGGGCTAACAGTCTACAAGGGATCGGTGAGGATAGCGCTAGTCATGCAGTGGTATGGTAGAGCTAGGGTTACTGCAGGTTGCACGCTTGTCAGAAGAGGTGGGTCTTCAGATGCCTTTTGAAGTTTTCAACAGTTGGTGAGAGTCAGAAATATTGGGGTAGAGAGTTCCAGAGAAAGGGGGATATACAGGAGAAATCTTGTATGCGATTTTGGGAAGAGGAGATAAGAGGGGAGTAGAGAAGGAGATCTTGTGAGGATCGGAGGTTGCTTGCAGGTAAGTACCAGGAGACTAGGTCACAGATGTATGGAGGAGACAGGTTGTGAATGGCTTTGCATGCCAAGGTTAGGGTTTTGAACTGGATTCTCTGAGAAATGGGGAGCCAGTGAAGGAAATGACAGAGAGAAGAGGTCAGGTAATAATGAGGGGACAGGTGGATTAGTCGGGCAATAGAGTTTAGGATAGATTGGAGGAATGCGAGAGTGTTAGAATGAAGGCCACAGAGCAGGAGGTTGCAGTTGTCAATACCAGAGATGATGAGGGAGTGTACTAGTGTTTTTGTAGATTCATGGTTGAGGAATGTGCGGATCCGGGAGATTGTTTTACTTAGAGTCGGCATCTGTTTTGTTCATCTTTCCATTTATAGATTCTGGCCTCTCGCTCGGTCCGCTCGGAAGTGGAAAGAGCTTGGATATGTGGTTTGAAGGAGAGATTAGAGTCCAGGGTTACCCCAAGAGCTGATCACTTTTCCATTGATAGATTCAGGCCTCTCACCCGGCCAGATTCAAGCAGGGCAATAAGATTGCATGTAGCTATTTGAGCAGCCATGGTCATCCGAAGATGATGGTGGCAAAGTGCAATTACTGTCGCAAAAGGTGGATAATGATGAGACACAATGGACGGAAAGTCAGGAGGAGGACCAGGATGTGGAAGTGGAAGACGAAGCAATGGATGATGAAGTCACTAACCCAACCTAGCAATGGGACATGCAGAGCGAGGACAGCATCATACAGGGGAAGGGAGGCATAGCACCACAACAGGCAGGAACAAGCAATGTGGCAGCCACAGACACAAGGCAGGCAACTGTTCCCCAGAACACCAACACGATGGAAGTTGCCAGTACAACTGTTAGGTATTCCCGACTCTGGTTCTTTTTTAAAGACTATTTAGATAACCCCAAAAAGGTCATTTGCAACATCTGCCAGGCCAGCATCAGCAAGAGCACCAAAACTACCAGCCTGACCACCACCAGCATGCTCAGGCACATCACAGCAAAGCACCCGACTAGCTGGGCTGAACGCCAAGTTGCAAAAACAGTGTCTGCGAGTGACACCACTGCCTCTTCCGATGTTGTGCGTGAATGCCAATCCCTTGTCCCTGGCTCATGCGAAGATGCCTCCCGCCCTGCACCTGTTGTTGCAGACTTGCAACCATCACCGTCCACATCCTTGTCCCAGCGCAGCATTCAATTGTCCCTATCCCAGTCCTTCTAATGCAAGTGCAAGTATGCAGTCAGACACCCACACACAGGCCGCAATACTAAACTGTCTCATTTCTGGACTGCTTGCCCTTAAAATGTAGACTTTTAGGCTCATGTAGGCGGAAGCTTTCCACAACTTCATGGTGGCGGCCGATGCTCTGTACTTGGTCCCCAGCCGCTACTATTTTCCCCAGTTTCATCCCCACCTTACACAAGCACGGGTCCCAGAACATTACCCGTGCCCTCCCCAGTGCACTTAGTGGGAAGGACCGCCTAACCACAAACACGTGGACAAGTGAATGTGGCCAGGGATGGTAAATCTCACTGGCGCATTCAACTGGGTTAATATTTGTGGAAGCTAGGACCCAGTGGGACCCTGGGATGGAGCAAGTACTCCCGACGCAGAGGACTGCAGGCCCTGGGTCAATCAAGCTTCAACACAATGTTCAGAAGGTAGTCAGCAGCAGTGGTAGGTCTCCTAGACAGCGAGCAAATTATTCATGATGAGGCAATCCATCTCCTTAGCTTTCTGTTACTTGGAATGCAAGCATAAGTATGCAGCCAACCACGCACCCACAGGCCGTAATACTAAACTGCCACATTTCTGGACCTCTTGCACTTGAAATGTTGCCTTTTAGGCTCAGGGAGGCAGAAGCTTTCCACAACCTCATGGCGGCATTTGGGTGTCAATACTCGGTCCCCAGCCGCCACTATTTCTCCCAGTATCATCCATGCCGTACACTAGCACGGGTCCCAGAACATTTCTCATGCCCTCCCCAGCGCAGTTACTGTGAAGGACTGCCTAACCACAAACACGTGGACAAGTGAATCTGGCCAGGGACGGTACATCTCACTAACACATTTCACTGGGTTAATATTGTGGAAGCAGGGACCTAGTGGGACCCTGGTACAGAATACATCCTCATGACACAGAGGATTGTGGGTCCTGGGTCAGTCCGGTTTGCCCCCACATTCTACAGCTCATGCACCACCTTCTCCTCCTCTTCTTCAGCCTCCATCTCCATCACTTGATTCATTTTTTTCAGGAGATTTTCCAGATTATGTACTTAAACTTCATGTTTGCCAATAACAATAAGCAGGATTGATTGCAAAGGCAACAAGCTGAACACCATTGCAGAGTTGTTGAAAGCTGTATCAGAGAACCTGGTGGCAGCTCTGAAGCTAGGCAAGCTCGCATACGTACCAAGCCTGGCCCATGTGCTCAACTTAGTAGTTCAGCGGTATCTCAAAACCTACCCGGATCTGCCAGAGCTGCTTGTGAAAGTACGCCGCATGTGTGCCCATTTCAGAAAGGCAGCTACAGCTTCCGCCAAGCTCGCAGGGCTTCAGCAGTATTTGCAGCTTCCAGCTCAATGACTGGTGTGCGATGTGACTACGTGTTGGAAATCAACGTTGCAGATGTTTGGAATGATTTTGAGCAGCATAGAGCAGTTGTTGAGTACTAGCTTCAACATACCCGTCGGCATTCAGGTCAGCCTCCGCACATAGGAGCTGATGAGTGGGCATGGATGTCTGACATTTGTGCAATCCTCCAAAACTTTGAGGACTCCACCAAGATGGTGAACGGCGATGACACCATAATTAGTGTTACCATCCCGCTTCATTTTCTACTGAAATGCTCGCTGCTCACAATTAAAGAAGAGGCATTGCAGGTGGAGTAAGGAACTATACAGGGTGATGCAACTCAGCCAAGCCTCATCTCATTTCAATGCAGATTGGGTGATAATGAGGAGGAGGAGGAAGAGAACATAGACAGTCGTCCTCTTGGTGAGAACAGGGAATCCTTGGCTGTTAGCAGTCTGACACACATGTACGACTTTATGTTTTGCTGCATATACCATGACCATCGCATTGTACGTATTTTGGCCATTAGAGAAAACTGACACGGCACAAGAGAATTCTTGGAGACACAGGTGTGAGGTTTTGATTAAGGAGGATGTCAGTCTTAGATCAGTTGCAGAATGGAGGGCATGGTAGGGGTGAAACACAGAAATGAGGGATGAGATATAGGGCGGTGCAGAACTGTGGACAGCTTGGTGGGTGAGAGAGATGAGTTTGCATTGTATTCTGAAGTGATTGTTTAACCTAACCAGTGCAATGACTGGCACAGGGTAGAGACGTCTGTGAATCGGCTTGACAGAAATACGACCCTAGCTGCTGAATTCAGAAGGGATTGGAGAGGAGACAGTTTGTTTAGAGGGAAACCAATTAGAAAAGAGCTGCAGTAGTAAATAAGAGCGACAGTAAGGGCTTTTGCAGTATCAAAGGTGAGAAAAGGTGGAATTCTGGAGATGTTTTTAAGGTGCAGGTGACATGAGCAAGTGAGTGATTTTCCACGTTGAATAAAGGAAAGTTGTGTGTCAAATATGACTCCAAGACAGCAGGCATGCTGAGTGGGAGTTATGGTAGCACCATCTAAAGGAAATTGCAAAGTCAGGTATAGGTAGGTTAGTAAAACTCAGATATAGGTAGTTTAGTAAAACTCAGGTAAAGGAAAGGTAGGCTAGTAACAGTCAGATATAGGTAGGATAGTAGAGGGAGGAAATCAAAGGAGTTCATTTTTGGAGATATTAAGTTCAGGCTCTTGTTGAAAAATTATAACAAAAAAATTCCCATCTAACAACGCTGGTGGCAGAGGTCACAGACATTGGACAATCAAGGAATACAAGCATGGGAGACACAAACCAGATGGGGCAGAGGTAGGGGAACGCTGTCAAAGGTCTTGGACCTCCCTGTGCCCAGGCCCTGTTACACGGGGTACTCTGACAAGGAGAGAAAAGTTTTGGAAGATGCTGAAGGACTACCTTGGCGAACATACCAGCATCCTCCATGATTCCTCTCTGTGCCTTACAACTGTTGGGTATCCAAGCTGGACACATAGCATGAACTGTCTTTCTACCCCATGGAGGTCCTGTCCACTAGAGTTTTTTCTGAGATGGTTTTTAGTGCTGCCGGGGACATTATAACTGATAGAAACACCCGCCTGTCAACTGAAAATGTTGACAGGCTGACTTATCAAAATGAAAAAGGGCTGTATTGGGCCAGACTTCTCAACACCACCAGATGATAGCATCGAACATAAACTCAAATCCAGTGGTTGTATTTTTGGGGGTCTATTCCCATGCACCCCTTCACACCCAGACATGGGTAAAAGCTTCAGAAATTGTTCTATTTTATGTTGCCCTCCTCCTTCTCCTCATCCTCCACCACCATATCACCAGGGTGACCATCATGTCATACCCACATAATTTTTTAAGGGTGTTTCTGATTAGAGACGAGCAAATATTTCAATATTTATTTCGGATTACGATCGCCGTTTTTGCAATATTTGCCAATGTAATTGTCGAATATTCGCCGAACATTGCCGAAAGCCATTGGATTCAATGGGGGCCAAAACCAAACGCTCACAACACCTTCAAAAGGGACCAAAAGCTGCCAAAACATATCAATTTTTTAGCAGACACCAGGAAAGTGCCATCAATTGACCCAGAGTACAAGTAGTATAATTATTATGATTTATTTTGATAGCGCAATTTGTTCCATGGCAATTTACATGTGAAAAGAGGTCACCGACTGGTACAAGAGGAGAGAGGACCCTGCCCGTGAGGGTGTACAAACAGTTTATAAGGGATGGGTGAGGATACAGTAGGTGAGGGTAGAGCTGGTCATGCAGTGGTATGGTGGAGCGAGGGTTACTGCAGGTTGTAGGCTTGTCGGAAGAGGTGGGTCTTCAGCTTCCTTTTAAAGGTTTCAACAGTAGGCGAGAGTAGGCGAGAGTTTGATATGTTGGGGTGCAGAGTTCAATAATAGGGGGGATGCACAGGAGAAATCTTGTATGCAATTGTGGGAAGAGGAGATAAGACGAGAGTAGAGAAGGAGATCTTGTGAGGATCACAGGATGCATGTAGGTATGTACCGGGAGACTAGGTCACAAATATAAAGAGGAGACAGGTTGTGCATAGCTTTGCATGTCATGGTTAGGGTTTTGAACTGAAGTCTCTGGGCAATGGGGAGTCAGTGAAGGGATCTTACAGATTGCAATCTTATAGATAGCTGGAGCCAGTCAACAGTAAAAAAGCAGCCATAGAGTGTCCGGGAACCTTCCCACAGACTTTTCTTAGCCAGGGCTGCTTCTCGGCAGGGTTGGACGGGCCCCCCAGAGAACCAGAGAGTCCTCCGGTGGGCCCTGGCTTCTCTTTCAGGAGAGTTCATAGTGCAAACCTTGAAGGTCGTGATGATGATAGAGGCCACCATCTCCTTAGCTTGCTGCTGGTACTTTTCTGTGGGAATGAGCTTGGCTCCAACCAGCCTGGCATATTTCCAGTGATCTATGGCACAACGCCATGGTATTAGCAGTTCCCCAGTACCAGTAGTGAAGCCTTCCACAATTTCCTTCTCAGGAATTTTATTTGGTAGACTGATTGGCTGCCCAAATATATTAGTTTCTCATAAAAGAGCTGAAGATACTGAGTGGCAGTAAGTGCAAGTTTCCCAAGCATGTTAGACCGGACACTATGTAAGGGAATATATCAGGAGAGATTAGTTCAGAGATGTACAGAGGAAGGATGGCTTTGTAGGTCAGTGTTAGGAGCTTGAACTGGATATGCTGGGCAATTGGAAGCCAGTGAAGGGATCTTATAGATTACAATCTTATAGATTGCTGGAGGCAGTCCACAGTAAAAAAGCAGCCATAGAGTGACCGGGAACCTTCCCACTGACTTTTCTTAGTAAGGGGCCCACCAGAGGACAAGAGACTCTTCCGGTGGGTCGTGGCTTCTTATTCAGGAGAGTTACAGGTCGTGATAATGACATACGCCACCATCTCCTTAGCTTGCTGCTGGTATTTTTCTGTGGGAATCAGCTTGGCTACTACCAGCCTGCCGGGAATATCTCCAGTGAACTATGGCATGACGCCATGGTATTAGCAGTGCCCCAGTACCAGTAGCGAAGCAATCCACAATTTCCTTCTCACAAATTTTATTTGGTAGACTGAGTGGCTGCCCAAATACATTAGTTTCTCACAAAGGAGCTGAAGATACTACGTGGCAGTAAGTGCAAGTTTCTCCAGCATGTTAGATATCAGAGGAAGAACAGAGAGGGTAGCACAGAGGGTCAGTGGATAGCACTGAAGCCTTTCCGTTCTGGGGTCCTGAGTTCAAATCCCAGCAAGGACTACATCTGCAAGGATTTTGTATGTTCTCCCCATGTTTGTGGGTTTCACCCTCAGTAGCACAGCAGCCATAGAGTGTCCAGGAACCTTCACACAGACTTTTCTTAGCCAAAGCTGCTTCTCAGCAGGGTTGAATGGGCCCACTAGAGAATCCTCCAGTGGGCCCTGGCTTCTCTGGAGAGTTCATCATAGCGCAAACTTTGCAGCTGCAAAATCCAATCCTCTGGTGGTCCAATGTTCTTCAGTCAGACACTGCTTCACAGTGAGAGTTGCATTTCATCACAGCCCTATACTTTAGCTCGGTGATTGGACTGGCATAGAGAGAAACCGTATCCACTCTGGCTGTCATTTGTCCCAGGAAGTCCTCTAATGAAGCTTGTTGAAGCAATGGCAGCCCGTCCAACATCAGCTCACACTTCTCGGTGGTGCTTCGACACACAAAGATCTTTCTTTGCGCCTTTAATTTTATGACTACAGAGTTGGGCAATGACCTGATCTGCAAAGTGATTTGAGAAATAACATGCATAAGCACGTCCAATCCACAGTAAAAAAGCAGCCATAGAGTGTCCGGGAACCTTCACACAGAATCTTCTAAGCCAGGGCTGCTTCTCAAAGAGAGTTGTATTTCACCACAGTCATATTCTTTAGGTTGGATGAAAGGACTGGCATACAGGGAAACTTTATTTACTCCAGCTGTTATTTCACCGCCACCAGCTTCTGGCCATTGTCACACACGACCATGCCTCGCTGTATGTGCAGCGGTGAGAGTCACATATCTGCGTGCTGTGTTACAGCTTTTAATAACTCTGCAGCGGTGTGCGGTTTGTCACCTAAGCATTAAGCATATTATCTTCAGCACAGCCTGATGTTGCTTGGCCAAGGCAGTGCTGCAGTGCTTCCAGCTTGTGACTGATGTGGTCATTTTGGAGATGGAGGCCGAACAGGAGGAGGTACAAGAGCTGAGCAATGTTATTAAATTGAGGTTACATTGGCAAGTCTGATTTTTATACTAAAGAAAGATCCTACTGTTTTTTTTTTTTTTAACGTCTCTTAATGTGCATTGGGAGTGTGTCCTAATTTTTGGCAGCCCTTGACATTGCTGCATATGCAATAACAGTATAGGAGACATACTCCTTAATAATGGGAATGACAATTCAAATACATTATATATTCTAGAATGTTAACTGTCTTATCTGAAATCCGTTTATGGGTGAGGTATCGCAGTATGGATAGCATATTACACCGATCCAGCCAGGTATTATTGCCTTATACTGCATGCTGCTGGTGCTACCTAAAAATGTTTTAAATCTATTCTATTCCCTATCAATAACACTGTTAGATGCATTTACAATAGGGACAGGTGCTGCTAGGTGGTATCATCAGCTTCAGATGAGTGTTCATTCTGATCGCATAAATGTCTTCCACAGTCCATAACTTTTTTTTTAGCATTTCTTTGGCCTTATATGCAAGTCATTACCCAGGAAAGAATGTCTCTTAACATTTTTTTTTCATTTTATTTTGTTTTCGTATGTTTTTTTTTTTGTCAGTCCGTAAAAGTGACGTAATACTCTGACAACATTGTTCTCAGATATGCTATTTGTCAGCGACCAACTGTGATTAGGTTTGAACCCTCAACTGCAATACTTAAAATGGAATGTAATATTTGACACGATCACAAAATTTGCTGGCTTCTTACGGCAGTCATATGGGATGACGTCTGATGGCCATGGTTTCAGGCAATCACCTAATAGTATGGTATTTGTCAGAGACCAATTGTCAATTGGTTCAACAAAACACAGCTGTCTGACTTTAAATGGAGTGAAATATTTGGCACGCGCCACAAAATTTCTGTATTATTACGGTAATCATATGGGATCATGTCTGATCATTGAGAAAAGTTTCTGTGCATCCACAATACAGTAATATGAATAAAATCAATATCTGTAACAGCAGGAGCAGACATAATGTGCAATGGACCCTCTCGTGCTGTATACACTGCCACAAAAACTGCCTGCCAAACTCCTGCTATCACCACTGAATATATTCAACTGGATTAGTCCTCAGAAGGACTGTTCAGTCAGATAGATATATATATATACTCCTGGAGTACCACTACTGGTGTTGAGTCACCCCCGTAGTGTTCGAGTCTGGTTCGGTTCGTCGAACACCCGTATGTTTGCCAAACTGTTCGTCGAACTGTTCGTCGAACACCTTCGAGCAACGTTAAAACCAATGGCAGGCAAACAAAAACACATAGAAAACACAGAGAAAACACTTCAAAGGTGTCCAAAAGCTGACAAACTGCTCAGAAGACACAACTAACACATGGAAAAGTGACAAGTACATATAGTCATGCGAAAAGAGGTGGAGGAGTAAAAGGAGGGGGAGACACAGATATAGGCATGTCATGCCGTTCTAAAACCAAAAAAGTGCGAAGCCGACACGGCCAGTCCGTTCCTGCCCGTGCGACCTCAGTGTCACCGGGTTTGTGCCAGAGCCGCGGTGGACCCTGACAGCCAGCCCCCGTCTCCCAATACTGGTGTCTGTCTGCTGGTGGGTCGAGCAAGCCCCCCTGCAGTGGAGGCAGGTCTAATCTTTTTAATTTAAATTGTCTCTCTAATTTGAATGAGTACACTTTAAATCCTTTTACAAGGATCTATTGGAGGGCAAGTCTCATGCCAGCAACCACGGTAATTCCAGCTCCAGTAGCATCCACTAAAGCTGCTGCAGTTAAAAAGCTTTTATAAGGATCGAGCTTGGCGGTCCACCGCAAGGCATCCTACCGCCAGTCTCAGCCCCTGTGCCTTGGGGTGCCTCCCCGATGCTCTTCACTGAGTGTCCCTGGGGCTCGAACCATTTCCTTTGAAAAAATGAAGTGTCCAAACTACAGGTGGTGTAGCTTGCTTAACAGCTGGGTTAATCCGCTGACTAGCAGACACTGCTACTAGGCCCAAAGTATTGCTTGGCTAGATGCAGTTAAAAATCTGTAATTAGATACTCTCATTGTTTGCTGAGAAAGCATTCCATAGAGTCTCCTGGCATGCCATATATTATTCTCTTAAAAAGCTTGGGGTAGGGGACCCTTTTATAGTCCAAATCATGGCCCTGTATCGCAATCCGTCAGCTAGGCTGAAGGTAAATGGAACATTATCATCACCTTTCATAATCTCCAATGGGACAAGGCAGTGATGTCCTCTCTGTCCCCTCTCTTATACATCCTAGTGATGGAGCACCTGCTCTCATCAATTCACGATAACCCCAATATTAGGGATATTGAGGTGGGAGGCACCGAGTACAAGTGCTCTGCATTTGCTGATGATGTCCTAGTATATAACACTCACCCACATATATTCATCACTGCTGTTATGGCTGAAATAGATCACTTTGGTACATGGTCAAATTTTAAAATCAATGCAGCGAAGTCTGAGGCCCTCGATGTCTCCCTCCCCAAATCCATACAGGATTCCATCCAGTCCAATTTTCCCTTTGCCTGGCCCTCACAGGGTATCAAATATTTAGGAATTCGTATTTATAGAGACCTCTCCCGTCTATTTTATCTTAATTTTGGGCCCTTTATTGAACAACTCCATAGAGATCTTACTTCTTGGCCGGTGAAGGATTTTTCCTGGTTCGGCAGAATAAATATGCTAAAATTGAACGTCATACCTAAACTCTTATACCTCTTCCAAACCATTCCCGTGGTAATTCCCTCAAATTTTTGGAAAAGACTACGCAGTAGCTTTTGCAGATTTATCTGGGCAAGTGGGTGTCCACGCATTCGGGGGGACATTCTGATCAGACACAAACAAAAGGGGGGCCTTAGCCTTCCGGATTGTAGAAGGTATTACATGGCAGCAGTATACGCTAGAATCCTGGACTTCTTCCATCATTCAGAGGGGAAATTGTGGGTCAAAATAGCTCAATCCATTTGTCCTAAAGCTCTTACCACTCTCCCATGGTGCGCCCATTTAATTGTCCCCTCTCTTGGCCTCATGTCATATAGTACTTATGCCACTGCTTTGGCTTTGAGATCCCAAAAAAAAAGCTTATCCTCAATCGACCCCCCGGGCCCCTGGCTCCTGATTTCAGATAATCCAGATTTCCCACCAGGACTATCTGCAAATAGATTTCTCGGTTCAAATAAATCCCATCCGATATTATGTCATCTCCAATACTTCGCTGCTCCCCCTCAATGACTTGTTACAGGTAAGAGCCACTTCCTCGAGGCTAATTTTGAATATAGCCAGTTACAACACTTCTATTCAACTGTGAAGAAGCGCACACATCTTCATAGAGATCTCACAAACTTTGAAAAATTGAGCCTATCATTGTCACCCCCTACACATTCCATCTTCCTACTGTATAATCTCCTCATTGCCCAGGTAACTGATAATAGGCCAGGATTCTGCGGTGCATGGGAAAGGGAACTGGGGAAGTCCTTCTCTGACTCACAATGGGATAAATGTTTCTTCCTAACCTCAATAGGGTTCAAAGCTTAGGAAACCTCCTTCAAAATTACCTCTAGATGGTACTGGGTACCAGCAGTCCTTCATAGATGGTATCCAGTGGTCTCAGATAGATGTTGGAGATGTGGGGAGGCGGAATGGACAATGTCACACATATGGTGGGCATGCCCTATAATAAATGCATTTTGGGCAAAGGTGGTTCCCATGATTGAGAAAATAACTGGTTTGACTATCCCTAATACTCCAGAAGCCCTCCTTTTATCAATGTTATCAATAAGTAAACGTAGTTATAAAAGGTCATCAATAGGCTACCTAATATAGGCGTCTAAGAATGTCATTCCACGACACTGGAAAAGCAGAGACCAAACCACTGTGGAAGAATGGTTTGCAGAGATCTCCCTCCTTAATAGGATGGCGCATCTGATTGCCATCTCACTGGCTGAAGTTGATAGATACTGTGTGATTTGGAGGGATTGGATTGATTTGCAAAACTCTGACGCCTACCATCTAGCCCCCAAGTAAAGTTATCCGTGATGTCGGCACAACAATGATCATAATCGCACTCTATTGATTGGTGGTCTGCCGTGGTCCGCTCCCTCTCTCTCTGTCTTTCATATGGAAAAATACATGCTTGATCTGGATATTGATGGAAAACCCTCCCTGTACCCCCCAATGTACTGTCGTTATGCACAGATTTACAGTTATACTACCACTTTTATTATGTGTATTGTATTTTCATGTACTGTTTCAACCCAAAAATAAAAAAAAACTTGAATTTGAAAAAAAAAATTTTAATTAGATCTACAGACGGTGGCTATTTCGCTGACTAGCAGACACTGAAGCTTTGGAGCAGACCTCTGATTCCCAGGCTATAGAATGAGTAAACAGCTCTTCAGACTCAACCATCTGTGTTACCCCAAGCCATAGTGTATGTAGTTTCTTACGGTTAAAAGGGGGGGGGGGAGACCTGACCCACCTGGAATTGAGGATGGCAACGTCATGTAAAACACAGCAAGGGGACTCCAAAAAGAGTCTCAATTTTTTCCCAAAATTGGGGCACAGACACCACTTAAGTGGCATCAATTGTCCCAGAGTTGCTTAAAATGGTTGGTGAGGTGATTTTCCAAAATCCTCAAGCTTTTAGTCTCCCCAGAATGACACAGGTGGGGCAGATAGTGGTTGTCCCGGCCAGCTAGGCCGCATTGTAGCACAGTGAGCTTCCCACTGCAACTTATGCTTCATATCCATGTGACGGTTCATGCATGAAGTACTCAAACTATGGATATTTTGGCCTCTACTTAGCTTTTGGTGACAAATGTTACAGATAACATGAGTTGGGTCATCCTTATCGATCTGAAAAAATGTCCAGGCTATGCAAGGCTTAGAACCCATGCGACCTGAAGAGCCACCACGACTTGTGGTCAGAGGCAGAGTTGTGTTTGAGGATGCAGTTGTTAACGTGCTTCCAGTACTACGTCTCTGTCCAGGAAGGTGCAACCTGACCTCGTCGTCACTAGCAATCTCCTCCACCTCCTCTACTGACCTCATCGACTGGCTGACTGTGGGTTGACAGTAAGTGGGATCTGCAACCTCGTCATCATCACCCTGTGTGTTCTCACACCCATCGTCCTCAGAACCAACCTCTTCCTGCCCTGACAAAAAACTCAAGTTGTCGCTCCAATCAGGTATTTGAGTCTCTTCATCATCTTCCTCATTGTCTCCACCAACAGGAGTTACAGTTTGGTAACGAGGGTCTACATTATGCTCAGAAACTTCTTCATCTGGTCCTGGATCCGACTCATAAAGATTCTGGGCATCAGTGCAGATCATTTCCTCGTCTGGATTCACAGAAGCTCTGGAGCCGACCTCTGATTCCCAGGCTATAGTATGAGTAAACAGCTCTGCAGACTCAACCATCTGTTCTACCCCATACTCAGACGGGCATCTGGAGACTTGGGAGCTGTGAGGAAGCAAGTGCGAAGGGGGTGACACCTCTGAGGACTGGAGTATTTGTGATGTTGAAGTTGAGGTGGAGGAGAGCCCACTTAAAGGAGCACTTGATACCAATTGAAGCACCTGCTGTTTTTGTGCCTCATCTGGAATTTGTAGCGATGGGCGTGGCCATAAGAAAGGGATCGTATCACATTGTCCACTAAAAGAAGTAGACATCTTAGTTTGGCTGAAAGATGGTCTTTCTTCTGCAGATGTTACTGATGCATTAACACCTACCCCACGGACACAACCTTTTTTTCCCTTCCCAACATGCCTATTCCCCTTTCCACTAGCAGCAGGCATTTTGCCACTCATTTTGGTGGTTAACTAATTGACAACTCTGGAGTTGTTTGCACAAAAAACGTTGGATGGAAACCGAGCAGAGCTGAGAGGCCAAATTGTGGTACTAGCCCAAAAGGATTGGCTGGGTTAGAAGCAGTAAAACAATTTTATTAGATACACAGATGGTGGAGCTTGGTATAGATGGCCTAATAGAATGAGTACCAAACACTGCTACAGGCCCAAAATTATTTTCCAGGAAAGATGCAGCTAAAAATTATTAGTAATTTAAAAGCTGGTGGAGCTTAGTATAGATGGCCTAATAGAATGAGTAACACACACTGCTAATATGCCCAAAATTATTTTACAGGCAAGATGCAGCTAAAAATTATTAGTAATTTGAAAGCTGGTGGAGCTTAGTATAGATGGCATAATAGAATGAGTACCACACACTGCTAATATGCCCAAAATTATTTTACAGGCAAGATGCAGCTAAAAATTATTAGCAACTTGAAAGCTGGTGGAGCTTAGTATAGATGGCCTAACAGAATTAGTACCACACACTGCTAATATGCCCAAATTTTTTTTACAGGCAAGATGCAGATAAAAATTATTAGTAATTTGAAAGCTGGTGGAGCTTAGTATAGATGGCCTAATAGAATGAATACCACACACTGCTAATATGCCCAAAATTTTTTTACAAGCAAGATGCAGCTAAAAATTATTATTAATTTCAAAGCTGGTGGAACTTGGTATAGATGGCCTAATAGAATGAGTACCACACACTGCTACAGGCTCAAAATTATTTTCCAGACAAGATGCAGCTCAATATTATTAGGAATTTTAAAGCTGGTGGAGCTTAGTATAGATGGCCTGATAGAATGAGTACCACACACTGCTAATAAGCCCAAAATTATTTTACAGGCAAGATGCAGCTAAAAATTATTATTAATTTCAAAGCTGGTGGAGCTTGGTATAGATGGCCTAATACAATGAGTACCACACACTGCTACTAAGCCCAATATTATTTTCCGGGCTAGATGCAGCTAAATATTATTATTAATTTCAAAGCTGGTGGAGCTTGGTATAGATGGCCTAATACAATGTGTACCACACACTGCTACTAAGCCCAAAATTATTTTCCGGGCTAGATGCAGCTAAAAATTATTATTAATTTCAAAGCTGGTGGAGCTTGGTATAGATGGCCTAATACAATGAGTACCACACACTGCTACTAAGCCCAAAATTATTATCCGGGCTAGATGCAGCTAAATATTATTATTAATTTCAAAGCTGGTGGAACTTGGTATAGATGGCCTAATACAATGAGTACCACACACTGCTACTAAGCCAAAAATTATTTTCCGGGCTAGATGCAGCTAAAAATTATTATTAATTTCAAAGCTGGTGGAGCTTGGTATAGATGGCCTAATACAATGAGTACCACACACTGCTACTAAGCCCAAAATTATTTTCCGGGCTAGATGCAGCTAAAAATTATTATTAATTTCAAAGCTGGTGGAGCTTGGCATAGATGGCCTAATAAAATGAGTACCACACACTGCTACTAAGCCCAAAATTATTTTCTGGGCTAGATGCAGCTAAAAATTATTATTAATTTCAAAGCTGGTGGAGCTTGGTATAGATAGCCTAATACAATGAGTACCACACACTGCTACTAAGCCCAAAATTATTTTCCGGGCTAGATGCAGCTAAAAATTATTATTAATTTCAAAGCTGGTGGAGCTTGGTATAGATGGCCTAATACAATGAGTACCACACACTGCTGCGAAGCCCAAAATTATTTTCTGGGCTAGATGCAGATAAAAATTATTATTAATTTCAAAGCTGGTGGAGCTTGGTATAGATGGCCTAATACAATGAGTACCACACACTACTACTGTGCCCAAAATTATTTTCAGGGCTAGATGCAGCTAAAAAATATTATTCATTTCAAAGCTGGTGGAGCTTGGTATAGATGGCCTAATACAATGAGTACCACACACTGCTACTATGCCCAAAATTATTTTCCGGGCTAGATGCAGCTAAAAATTATTATTAATTTCAAAGCTTGTGGAGCTTGGTATAGATGGCCTAATAGGATGAGTACCACACACTGCTACTATGCCCAAAAGGTTTTACTTGGCTAGGTGCAGTAAAAAATTTGTATTAGATACACAGGTGGTGAAGCTTGCAACACAGATACGCTACTCCACTGACTAACACACACTGCAAGAGGCCCAAAAGGATTTGCTTAGCTAGATTTAGCCAAATGCTGTGAAAAACACTTACACATCACTAAAACAGACCTGCCTGGCAAAAAGTGATAGGAACTGATGTAACCTAGCCCTCAAAAGGGCTGGAATTACAACTAGCCACTACTCCCAACCTATCTGTCTATTTAAGAGCACAGACCTGCCTGCTAAAAGTGCTAAGAACTGCTGTAACCTAGCCCTCAAAACGGCTGCAATTACAAACTAGTCCCTACTCCCTAAACCTTTCTGTCTATTTAAGAGAAAATTCGCTTGCAATTCAGTTAAACAATATAGCGCTAACAGCAGCAGCAGTGCTGTCTAACACTCAGCTGCAGCCGTGAGAAAATGGTGGCGATGGGGAAAATGCCTGAGTCTTATAGGGCAAGGACATGTGACATACACAGCCAATGACACATGCCCTTGCTTGTGTGAAAAAAAGCACTTCGCTCCATGTGTGCGCTGCTGATAGGCTGACAGACTGCACCTCCCCACTGTAAATGCGGGGAAGAGTAAAAAAAATGGAGATCTTCATTATTTCTGCAGAGATCTATCCCATGCCCCTCCCCCCACCCCACTGTACACTCAAACTGTGTATTAACATTGATTATCAGCATTACTGTGAAAAAATCCAGTTGCGATTTTGGTGCACGAACAGTTATCGAACATAACCTCGAATAGCCGTATTTTTTCAAATCGTTCGGGTTCATCGAACTCCTCGAACACTGCCCAAAACAGCTCAAATTTGAAATTGGCGAACAGTTCGATTCAAACACCGCTCATCTCTAACCACTACCTATATCTAACTATTACACCGCTAATTCTGTCCCTCACACAGCAGCACCTCTCAATACTCTGCCTTTTTCCGGGATAGACTGTGATGAGCCTAGCGTCACCAGGTCTTATATAGACCCGATGATGCTATGTGGCCAGCCAATCACTGTAATGCCACAACCAACATGGCTATGGCATTACAGTGTGTGGCAAGCAATTCCTGCATGTTCAATGGCTCTCTAAAGAGAGCCAAACATGCAGGACGGGGACCTGAGCTCCCACCCGAGCAACCCGGATATACATGCCGAATGCTGAGCATGTCGGGCAGGGTGATGCTCGGGCGACTTCCAAGCAGTGGCGAGCACACTTGCTCATCACTAGTCTTTAGTAGTGATAAGCAAGTCTGCCAAAACTTGTGTTTAGAAGTTTGCCATGACTAAGACCATCTGTAGAAACATGTTGGCTTAAGCACTGTGTAACCCCCTGTTTGGATTGAAGATTTTATCTTTTGCACAATAAATTTTAGAAATTGGATACCACTTTGCTGGAAAACTTTTTCTTCTGTGTTTAGAAGTTCACTCAAATTCAGCCAGGATACTTGATTTGCATTAAAAAATGTTTTATATAAATAAAATATTCCTTATTACTCCCTTGGGTTTTATTCGAGTCTTAGAGCATAATAAATCTAGATAAAAAAATATTAAAATTTACCTCATGCTCACCTGTCCCATTGCTGCATCCTTTTGTCTGGCTCTCCATGCAGCTTTCTCCAGCCTCTTATTTCCTTTAGCCCTACTCGATGTCCTCATTTTGAATCTTCAATCTCCATGGAGCTTCTCGCATCGAATAAGATTTTGATGTCACAATACTCTTATCTCTAGTCCTTGGATCCTAAAATCCTTGTAACTCACTATTTTTTGCAAGAGGACTTGAGTTCATTTAGTTTGGAGAGTGTATCAATTTTAAGAAACTAAGCCTACATTTGGGTTGCATTATATGATTATCTCTTCTGCTCAACAAAACAATACTTAAAAACACGGTAAAGTCAAAGGATGAGAGGTATTATGGAAAACTACTTTTCTGGTAAACTGAGTTTCTATGCAATACACATTTCTAATTGGGTAAGTAGCAATAATTTGCAAACATTATAGTGCTATTTAAATGTATGTTCACTATTGTCAAATCAATCTGAATATATTAGAAACTGCTTAATGTTTTCCCTGGCAGTTCAGTTTCTGATATGCTAATTCTTCACAGCATCTTGTAATCTGTCAAGTAACATAAAACTTAAGACTTCAAATTAAATTTAAATTTGTATTACCTAAAAAACTCATGGGGCTAAATGGTGCAGTGCTAATCACAATGTCAGAAATGTGTTAATTAATGAGTTATTTACATATGCAGATTATTAGGGTATTATGAATGTTAAATGTATGGTCTATCAATAATGAAAACTGATCATTCATACATATTGTTTTACTAAAATGTAAGATGATTATAATAGTCTATTTGGTTTTGTAAAATGAATTTAATGGATCACAATTGTGTTAATATAATTACGTTTAAATATGTACATTATATATTATATGTTCATTAAATAGAAAAAAATATTCAAAGGTCTTGAGTAGACTATTTTGCGTCTGCTTCCTAATTTTCTTAACTAAATTTGTGCATGTCCATCATCTTCTTTACAAATGACATATTTGATGAGATCTACAGTCAGAACCCTAAAAGCTGGCACAAAGGATACTCTGAAGTTTCTCACTGCATGAAGTAAACTTTGATATTGTAATTAATTGGATTTTGCAGTCATATGTTACTTCCTATCCCCTGACCTGTTTTGTTGCCAATCTGCCAGCAGTAAAAGAAAATAAAGTTTAGACACCTTATTGTAGGATCAAACACGACACAGCGCTTGCTTGAAGTTTACAAACATGAGATACATACAGTACGTCTGCATAGGAGTTATATAAACAAATTATTACGTTTTTGAAAAATGACTATTGCAAAATTGCTTCTTACTTTATATATGGTGAAACAATTAAAAATCGGTTGAAAAATAACTTCTTGGCAACAAAGTGGAGTAATATTTATATCTGTCAACTTGATGACAAGATTTACAGTATTTTTAGCTTTTATATTTTCAATTTGAATGTAAAATATTTTTACATTTATAGTTTGAATTATGCAGAAAAATATTTTCCTTTCTTTTACCTTCTCTTTATTACATGAATCAGATTTACAGATCTATATTTTTGAGTTACAATATCATAACTGTTATGTTAAAGCACCATTAAAATGGAACAGTAAAACTCACGAACCACCGTAAATATCTTCTACAATCCAAAATTACTATGACTCCGAGCCCACTGAACAAATACTCAGCTGTGACATTATCCATTTCAGGCAACAGACTAAACGCATATTTGTTATTCATGATCTCCTTCTAAAAGTTGATTTCCTTACAGATACTCTAAGATCATAAAATTTCTACTGCATTAGACAGACATAACAGTATAAATACATTTATCACATGGCCATGAATATTACCACTACTTAAAGGAACAATAAATGTCTCAGTCATTCATACTCCTCACAACTGGAAGGCAATCGGATGCCCAAGGAATCTTCCACTGGTGTCCTGTCAATGTAGACCATGTATAATAAGTTTCATCCCATACGTCACTGTCAGCTAAAAAAGAAAAAGAAAAAAGAATAGAGATGAGAGAATATATTCGAGTGGAATTGAATACTATTTAAACAAGACAAGATGCTTCATTCGGCAAAATGCTGATTTTTTTTGTAATTTGCTTAAGCATGGATTCAGCTGGTTGACATTTTGCTGAATCATACATAACCATCAAAAGGTTCAAAAATAAAAAAAAAGTATTTAAATTTACCTTACAGCTCACGCCTACTCAGCACCGATGCCCCGTCCGGTCCTCCACACATCTTCTTATCTCCATTGCTGAGTGCTGAGTCCCTGGGTCTCTTTATGTCAGAGTTAATGGTTGCATATTTTGCAGTCAGTTTTCCTAAATTTTCTATACTGCTGCTTTAGTGGATCTTCTTGAATCAGGTTTTAGGCGATTCAGTCAGAATCCCTATCAAAATCAAGGACATATGGTAGAGATCTAATGTTAAGCCAGAGGTAATGTTTTAAAGAAGCCATAAATATTTGAGAAGACCCCTGGTATATTATCAAGTTAATATAAATAGCGTCATGTGACCTGTACTCCAGTGTATATGACAGTTAACCGCTTCATGACCAAGCTATTTTCTATTTTACAATTTCTTTTTGATTTTTCGTTTTTTACTCCCCTCCTTCCAAGAGCCGCAACTTTTTTATTTTTCCATCTACATAGACACATTAGGGCTTATTTTTTGCAGAACGAGTTGGAATTTTGAATTACACCATTCACTTTATCACATAGTGTACTGGAAAACAGGAAAAAAAATCCAAGTGCTTTGAAATTGCAAAAAAAGTTAAGTTCCACAATTATTTTTTACTTACCATGCTCACTATAAGGTAAAATTGAACTGGCGATATGATTCTCCATTTCAGTACGAATAGGCATATATCAAAAGTATATTGTTTTTTTTTTTATTTAAGTGGCTAAAAAAATTTTAAATTTGTAAACGAAAAAAAAATTTACTTGTGTCGCCATTTTCCAAGACCCGTAATATTTTACATTTTCAGGATATGGGGCAGTGTGAGGGCATTTTTTTGTGCCCTGAGCTGCCATTTTACTGATACCATTTTGAGGTAGGTATGTTGTTTTGATCGCCTCTTATTGCATTTCATTGCAATGTTGCGGCGGCCAAAAAAACTTAATTATGGCAGTTAGATTTTTTCTCTTGTAACGCAGTTTACTAATCGGATTCATTAATTTATTTAAATTATTTTTTTATTAATGCTTTATTTTTAATGGTGCAAAAGTGAGATGATTTGAACTTTTATATTTTTTAATTTTTTTCATATTTTTAAAAACTTTAACTTTATTTGTTAGTCACCTTAGGGGACTTGAAGTTGCTTGATCATCTGATCACTTGTGTGATTGATAGCAGTGCATCAGCACTGCTATGTATAGAAAAATCACAGTCTCCTATGAATGCCAGCTAAATTCTGGCTTTCACAGGAGAATCGTAATGACAGGCATGGGAGTCTTCAGTAGACCCCTGGCTGTCTTGGCAACCCATCAGCTCCCCACAATCACGTCACAAGCGCATCCATTTGGGGAATGACATACCCCCCTGCCTGCACATGTTAAATGCCACTGTCAGAGATTGACAGCGGTGTTTAGCATGCTAATAGTTGCCAGTGGAGCTTTGCACCACCCGTGACCATTAGAGGCAGATGATGGCTGAATTCTTCAGCCATCATCTGCCGGGAAAGATGTGGTGCGTGTTATAATCTGCTTTTATGCTAGCTTACCTGGGAGGCACTGGTGGTGGAGCGGGGTCTCAGGTGGCAGGGTTGCTGCTGGCAGAGGGAGGAGATGCTGTGGAGGCAGGAAATGTTGCGGGCTCCAGGCTGATAGGACAGGTTGTTCAGTGGCAGCAGGAGTGGGGTGATGCTGTGGACCCCAGGCTGGTAAGACAGAGTGTTTGGCGGTGCGGGTGATCTGCTGGCATTTTGTGAAAGTCCGGAGCCCCGCACCTTCCATACTTTCTAATGCTTTGGACTCTGGGAAAATGACTGCCAGAGGTGGCTCATATGCAATTGAGATCTCGGTGCCATTCAGTTTACTCCAAGAATACTACAAAAAGCAAAAAAACTGACCAGCACCTCCAGACAGAATAAAGCAAGTGTGAACAGGTGAAATCTAGAGAGAAACAAGAGAATATAACAGCACTATGTAAGCACTAAGATGTATGCAAATATTAAATATATGAAATTTGAACTGCATTACTGCTATATAGAATATGGATGTATTTAGCGCATAAATTGGCCAATTCATGAGAGCCCACCAGCCACGACAAGGGGTACCTTTCTTTGATGCCTATTTCAGACTAAAAGATTATAAATTTAAGTGGCAGGTAGGATACAGCACTTATTAAAAACAGCCATAGGTTAATGGGATGAGTGCTCAGTCAGAAAAGGAAGCAGTCAAAGCCTCCAAAAGTGTGCTATAAAAACAAAACAAAAATGACTAGCACCTCCGAACAAATAAAGCAAATGGTGAATGCAAATGGTAAGCTGCTATGACTGCATAATATATAAACAAAAGAGTATAGCAGCAAACTGTAAGCAGGAAGATGTATGCAAACATTGAATATATGAAATGTGAACTGCATTACTGTTACCTAGAATATGCTTATAAAAATTAGAATACTTGACGAATAAATTGGTTAATTCATGAGAGCCCACCAGATGTGACAAGGTGTACATTTCTTTGATGGCACACTAACCTAATATCATGCCTCTTCTGGGCTAAAATCCTACAAATTTAAAGGGCAGGTAGGATCCAGCATTAATGGAAAAACAGCCTTAGTCTTATGGAAGGAATGCTCAGTCAGAAAAGGAGGCAGTCAAAACCTCCAATAGTATACTACAAAGAACTAAGCAGAGCTCGAACAGTAGTTTCCAATCACATATGGAGTATTGCTGTGTTTAGAAGAAAATTGCATAAGTAGTTTTAGGGTACATTTTCACCTATTACTTTTTGTGGAAATTAATAATCTGAGGCTAGAACAAGAAGCAGTAAAAGTGTACTTTTGTTTACTTTTTTTACGGTCCATTTTTAAATAATTCAGCGAAACATCTTTGGTATCAACATGCTCATTATACCTCCACATGAATTTATTGAGGAGTATAGCTTGTTAGAAGAGGTGATTTTGGAAGGATTTCTGCTGTTCTGGAAACTCAGGGGCTCTGTTAGGATAATATGGCATCAGCAACTAGAGAAGAGCAGATCTTTTGACATTTGAATTAGCCAACTTTGCTAAATTTTCCCCCATAATTTGATTTGCAGAGAATAAATTTGAGTGACTCTCAATACTGTAAGGCTTGTAATTGCTCTGAAAGTACATGTGGGGGAGGGGAGAGAGAGATCCCCGCTGACCATAAAAGGTTCCACTCTACAGGAGAGAAAGAAAGAGAGAGAGGACCCCACTGACAAAAAGAGTTTGCACTCTACTCTAGAGGACAGAGAGAAAGGACCCTGCAAATCTTAAGAGCTAACACTTTACATAAGAAAGAGAGCAAGAAGACCTTTCCTGACCATCAGAGCATACACTCTATATGCAAGAGAGAGAAAGATAAAGACCCTGTTCACCATAAGAGTTTACACTGTATAGAAGAGAGAGACTTACCCAGTGACTCTGGACATGGAAAATGACTCCGCCATACAAATTCAACAATTTCAATGTTGGAGAAAATGCTGCAAAGTAGGAAAGCAAAGTAAACAATCAAAAGATAAATCTAAATTAAATCAATGATTGAATATTTGGTGTGACCAGTAGAGATCTTTTGACATACAAATTCGCTGATTTGGACAAATTTTACCTAAATAAGCTCACACAAGTCTCCATTCTGGAAAGGTTTTAATTGCTTGGAAAAAACACATGGGGAGAGAGAGGATCCTGCTGACCAAAATACCTTACACTGTACAGGGAAGAGAGGGCCTCGCTGACCTTAAAAGCTTACACTTTACAGACTAGAGAGAGAGAGGACCTCATTGGTCATAAGAGCTTGCACTCCAAAGGTGAGAGAGATGTTCCAGCTGATCATAAGAGCTTACAATCTACAGGTGAGAGAGAGGATCCTGCTGACCACAAGAGCTTAATCATTGCAGAAAAGAGAGAGACAGAGGGCCTCGCTGATCATAGGAGCTAACACACTACAGAAGAGAGAGACTTACCTTATTGCCAGTGTCTTTGGAGATGGAAAATGACACTGCCGTACAATTTGTGCTCCACTGATTGGTGATGGCCCAGGTACTGGCCACCACTGTACAAGATATGATAATTTGTAATATGCCGTAGCTTCAGAGCATTATGGGACAGCTCACGCAGCAACCACTCAAAATGACATTAGCCCGCTCACTGATGCATCCGCAGTGTGGGAACTTTTTTTTCGCAAACCACAAATCGAAACTAAAAATGTTCAAATTCACATGAAGCTGTGAATTTCAGGAAATTAGATGCAAACTCGATCCTCCACAGATTGAGCCATCCATCTCTATCCATAATCTAATCTAGCAGAATCTGCTTTCCAAAATGGTGCTTCTTCCCTTCCAAACCATGTGGTCCAACAGTAGTTTCTGAATACATATGGAGTATTTGCATACTGGGGAAAAACTACACAACAATTTTTGGGGTCAAAATTCTCCTGTTACCCTTGTTAAAATGAATACTTTGGGGCTAAAGCAAGATTTTAGTTAAAAGTTATTTTCATTTTCACAATCAAATGTTATAAAATTTAATAAAGTATCTTTGGATTCGAAATGCTCGCTACACACTAAGATGAATTCCTGGAGGATTTTAGTTTCTAAAGTGGGATTTTTATGGAGTTTCTGCTGATTTGGTATTTCAGGGCTCTGCAAATGTGATTTGGTGCTTGTAATTTATTCCCACCTAATTCGAGCTCCAAAAATAAAATAGTACCCCTTCACTTTTAAACCCAACTGTGTCAAAAAATCGTCATTTATGACCATATACAGTATCATGTATTAGTATACTCATAAGATATTTCTGAACAATTTTTGTGGTATATTTTCTCCTGTTAACCAGGTGAAAATGAAAACTTTGAGGCTAAAAACAAAACTTTAGTAGAAAAAAAATAATTTTCCATATTTTTCATTCCACTTTGCATTAATTAATTAGCGTTTGTAAAATTTCATTGAAAAAATGAAAAATTGGTGCAAAACTTTTAACTCTTCTAACATACTAGTAAAGAAATAAAACATTCAAAGAATTATAATGAATTTGATATGAAGTAGACATATGGTAATTGTTTTTATGTACTACTATGTACAGTATTATTATTATTATTATTATTATTATTATTATTATCTGTTTTAAATGTTTAAAAGTTTAAAGCTCAAGTATTGCTAATTTTTGTAAAACATTTTTGTTAATTGTCTATTGTTTTCAAGAAGAAATCTAAATAACATAAGTATAATGTGTGATAAAAACTGTCTAAGAATCACTGAGAAAGGTAGAAGCATTCTAAAGATAGTATGACATAAAATGAAATGTCAACATTGACAATTTTGGCCAGGTTTGGAAGGTAAAAACAAGCTGTAGTGGGAAGAGGTTCAAATATCGAACAGAGGACTACTTGCCGATTGAAACGTCTGCTGCTCCAGCACCATCTCTTCTTTTTTCCCAGCTTTAGTGATGATTTCCCATCTAAAACACCTGACTGTAGCAATCACTATATCATTGGTAGTGTCAAGGTAGATGACACAAGTCAAGTTATTTGTAGCAGCATTTATGTGTTTTGGATGGGAGGTCACCCCCCGTCATAGGGTGAGTAGCACAAAGGCTACACTATATTAAAGGGCTTCAGCAAGTAATTAGTGCTTGTTTTGTTATTGTAATGCATTACGATCCTTTGTCAAAATTTTGACAAATCATGAACTGTCCTCTTAACATGCCTATACCCTAGTCTATGTACTAAAGCTAACAAGTGAGCTACAGTAAATAAGAAGCATCAGCATATTGAGAGGTTTTAGAGTGTTTAATTTATTTCTATGTCAATAATACAAAAAAAGATATAGACTGATATAGGTTATGTAGCTTAGAGATAATACAGGTGTCAATGGTGGTTTATGTTGGAGAATGCCCCTCGCCAAGACTGGACTGCTGTTAATACCCCTGAATCCTTATCAGTAGTACCTACAGTACAGAAGTACATTTTTGTTGAGTGCTCGGTTTCTTAAGACCACTGTTACCAGTTTCTTATTCAAGAGGAATCTAGTTATTACCTGTCATATCAGTTCTGATGGGGTTATATATCAAGGTCAAACATCTAAGTGTGTGTGGAAGATGCTTTCTCTCCCTTAATCACCTTTTCAACTATTTCTGGCAGCCATTCGAATGGAAACAACTTTCTTTCTTCAATTCTTCAACGCAGAGTCATACTTGACAGAATTTATGCATGAAACTACTGAACAGTCCCTGCTAATTACTTCTTGTTAGTAAAAGGAACAGCCCTGAAGTGTCTGCTAATGATACCATACAAGTTACGATTATTGGCAATGCTTATACATTTACATTTTAATATCAGTTATATTAGTAAAAGTTCCAACATACAGTATGATTAAAAACCTCTCACTAATGTGAAATATGCAGGCGGAGCCTGATTCTTTAGATGCAAATACCATGCTTTTAGTACAAATAATTTTAACTTTAGATGCTGGAGAGCTTCACATCTACAAAAAAACTCACTATCACTCGATAATTACAGGAACAGTTAAATAATCCAAAATCAGGAAGAGAGAGACACCATAGGTTAGACTTTCCTCCACATGAATCCTTGTGCCCCACGTGGCCATTTGGGATGGGGATGGTGGTGACAATATGAAATGACTTCCATATTCCTCTACTTCATAATGCAAGAGGACATTCTGATCCACAAATTTTCCAAATTAACTTTGGAACTGCTAGATCTCACCACTAAGGATACTTCAGATACAGTAACGCAATAATATAAAAAGTCCTTTTAATCCAGAAAAAAAAAATGCTGGACATTTTTTGTTTTTTTTTAACAAAAATCTCCATTCATCCAGAGTATAATAAAATACTTCAAACAAAACTACCTCCTCTTTATATGTAGCAGTTCTGACAATTCTGGTTATCTGCATATTTCTAGAGTACGGCCCACATAATAAAAACCCCCTCTCCCCAAAAGCATTCCAATGTGGGCAAAGTTGTAAGCTACATCATGGCGTGAGTTTGTCATCAAGGATGATTCCATTGTAATATGGCCTTGCATTCCATGAAGCAAGGTGGGCTCTCCATCTATTGGATGGTATGTTGCTGTCATACTATAGAATTGAGACATGGAATGCAGAGTTTCAATGGTTGTACAAGGTCTGGGAATAGTAATGCACCAGGATAAGTGAACTGTCATCCATTTCTATACTATATATGACAATTACCAATAATATAATGTTACTTTTTGTAAGGAGTTAATAAAACAATAATAATTATTAATTAGTTAATTTTTAAATAGCAGCCAAAAAACAATCTTTATACTATACTGAAATTTAAAAATTATGTAGTTAATTATTATTACAGTTATTACAGTTTTGATAACACCTGCTCCTTGATGGTTTTTGCAACTGCACTTGGGGACACTTTTAAGGTTTGCCCAATTTTTCGGACTGACAGACCTTGATTTCTTAAAGTAATGATGACCCCTCGTTTTTCTTTACTTAGCAGCTTTTTTCTTGCCATAATACAAATTCTAACAGTCTATTCAGTAGGACTATCAGCTGTGTATCCACCTGACTTCTGCACAACACAACTGATGGTCCCAACCCCATTTATAAGACAAGAATTCCCACTTATTAAACCTGACAGGGCACACCTGTGAAGTGAAAACCATTTCCTGTGACTACCTCTTGAAGCTCATCAAGAGAATGCCAAGAGTGTGCAAAGCAGTCATCAAAGCAAAAAGGTGGCTACTTTGAAGAACCTAGAATATAAGACATATTTTCAGTTGTTTCACACTTTTTTGTTAAGTATATAATTCCACATGTGTTAATTCATAGTTTTGATGCCTTCAGTGTGAATGTACAATTTTCATAGTTATGAAAATACAGAAAAATCTTGAAATGAGAAGGTGTGTCCAAACTTTTGGTCTGTACTGTATATATTACTTACTGTTACTGTAAGCTAACAATGTTAGAAGCTGAAAAAATAAATGTTACTTGCTTCTTTTTACCCACCATATCCAGTAATAGCCCTCTATTATGGTTTCTATAGCTGAGCGGAAAAGCCAATTATGTGCATGTAATTGACTTAAAGGGGTTTTCCCACAAACATAGTTCATTTTAATCATCTTGGAATAAGAATTAGTGATGAGCAAGCATGCTCGCTACTGCTCAGTGCTCATCCGAGCATCTCACTGCTCGAGATGGTCGGAGCTCGCCGAGTATTTTCGGGTTGCTCATGCAGGAACTCGGGTCCCCTCACTGCATGTTTGGTGCTCTTTAGAGAGCCAATGAACATGCAGGCATTGTCTGCCATGCACTTTAATGGCGTAGCCATGTTGTTTGTGGGCATTACAGTGATTGGCTGGACGCACAGCGTCTTCAGGTCTATATCAGACCTGGCGCCGCCATGCTCGTCACAGTCACTCCGGATCAGGCAGTGTAGGGAGAGCTGCTGCTGTGTCAGGGAGAGATTTGATCGTGTATTAGGTAGTGTAGGGAGAAAAACCGTTCATTACACATATCCATCTTAACAAACAGTTCTTCTGAGGAATAATGCATCTGCAGAGATATCAGGCAGGCAGGGTGTATAGGCAGGCGGTGTATATAACAGACTGCAGTGCATATAGCACAAGAGGCTCCATTCCAATTCTGCCTTCTGCTGCTGTTAGATATTTCTATACAAAGGCCCAGGTCTCAGGGGCCAGGAATACTTTTCTTTGGATCTTAATCCTCATTATTTGCTTAAAAAGCAAACCAGAGAACACCATTATTTCTGCGCCATTTGCTTGTTGGCACTGCAGAATACAGCCAGGTCCATTCCATATTAGAGCGCTAGAAATCCAGCTATTTAAAAGTGTTTGTTATCTGTCAAACGGATCAGATATACGTTGTCAGAAAATACTGCCATTTCTGGCATCCATTAAAAATTTCCTTTAGTATGTCATTGAAGCAATTCACCGCAGTTTGCTGCTCAAACTAGTTACCTACAGGCCAGGTATTTAAAACTGTGTTTTCTCCGTCAAACGGATCACATATACGTTGTCAGAAAATACTGCCATTTCTGGCCTCCATTAAAAATTTGCTTTAGTGTGTCATTGAAGCAATTCACAGCAGTTTGCTGTTCAAACTACTTACCTACAGGCCAGGTATTTAAAACTCTGTTTTCTCTATCACACGGATCACATGTAAGTTCGCTCCAAACTCAGTCATTTGTAGTGAGGGTGGAAGGAACTGTCCTCCATTTAAAATGGGCAAGGCACATGGCAAGGGATGGGGAACTGGACGCGATACTAATGGTGCATGCAGAGGCCGAGAACAAGGCCGTGGGGAAGCCGAAATTGTGCCACAACAAACACCCACATCCTCTCGCCTGACCTTCCTGTCCCAATTTCTAGGGGACCGCAGCACACCACTATTGAACCCAGAGCAGTGTCAAAAGGTTGTTGGTTGGATAATGCTTCCAGTCACTTACCCACCACCACCACCACCCTGTCTTCCACATGGTCAAGTCTCAGTAGCCGTGAGTCTGGACCGCATATTCCTCACCTTTATCCTCCTTCCTCCCACCATGGCGAGTACCCAGAGACTACTAATCCCACACTTGGACACTCTGTAGAGCTGATCACTTTTCCATTTATAGATTCGGGCCTCTCGCCCGGTCCACTTATAGCGGGGCAAGAGGATATCGCGTGTAGCGATGCCCAAATATTTGAGCAGCCATGGTCACACGAAGGCGACGGAGGGAAAGTGTCACAAGAGGTGACACAATTGCCAGAAAGTCAGGAGGAGGACCAGGGTGCAGAAGTGGAAGACGAAGTGGTGGATGATTTAGTAACTGACCCAACCTGGCAGGAGGACATGCAGAGCAAGGACAGCAGCACACAGGGGAAGTGAAGTAGAGCACCCCAACAGGCAGGAAGAAGCAGTGTGGTGGCCGCAGACAGAAGGCAGGCAACCGTTCCCTGTAACACCAACACAAAGGAAGTTGCCAGTACAACTGTAAGGTCTTCCTGAGTCTGGTTGCTTTTTAAAGACTCTGCTGATAACCCCAAAAAGGCCATTTGCACCACCAGCCAGGCCAGCATCAGCAGCGGTGACAAAACGACCAGCCTGACCACCACCAGCATGATCAGGCACATGGTAGCAAAGCACCCGACTTTGTGAGCCGAACCCCAGGGTCCAGGAACAGTGTCTGCAGGTGGCACCATTGCTTCTTCCGCTGTTGTGCATGCAAGACAATCCCCTGTCCATAGTGCATGCGAAGACGCCTCCTGCCCTGCACCTGTCGTTGCACACTCTCAAGTAGCAGCATCAGGAAGCACGTCCATGTCCTAGTCCCAGCGCAGCGTTCAGTTGTCCATACCCCAGTCCTTGGAACGCAAGCGCAAATATGCAGCCAACACCACACAGGCCACACTACTAAATTCTCACATTTCAAGACTGCTTGCGCTCGAAATGTTGCCTTTTAGGCTTGTGGAGACGGAAGCATTCCGCAACCTAATTGCGGTGGCCGTCCCTCGGTACTCGGTCCACAGCTGTCACTATTTCTTCCGGTTTGCCATCCCCGCATTACACAAGCACGTATCCCAAAACATTAGCCGTGCTCTCAACAAAGCAGTTATCGGTAAAGTCCACCTAACCACGGACACGTGGACAAGCGCTTGTGGGCAGGGACGGTACATCTCACTGATGGCACACTGGGTTAACATAGTGGAAGGCGGGACCTAGTCGGACCTTGGGACGGAACACTTCCTACCGATGTCAAGGATTGAGGGCCCTAGGTCTATCAGGGTTGCCCCATGGTCTACAGCTCCTACACCTCATCCTCCTCAGCCTCCTCCTCCCCTCCAGCCTCCATCTCCAAAATTACATCATCAGTCACAAGCTTGAAGTACTCTTGCACTGCCTCGGCCAAGCGGCAACTGGCTGTGCTGAAGCTAATATGCTTAGGTGAAAAACCACACAATGCTGAAGAGTTGTGGACAGCTCTGAAAGAGCAGGTAGATCTGTGGCTCACACTGCTGAACCTACAGCCAGGCATGGTCATGTGTGACAATGGCCGGAACCTGGTGGCGGCTCTGAGGCGAGGTGAGCTAACACTCGTACCATGCCTGGCCCATGTGCTTAACCTCGTGGTTCAGCGGTTTCTTAAATCCTACCCAGGGCTGCCAGATCTGCTTGTTAAAATACGCCGCCTGTGTGCCCATTTTAGAAAGTCAGCTACAGCTTCTGCCGCCCTTGCAGTGTTTCAGCAGCGTTTGCAGCTTCCGGCTCACAGACCGGTGTGTGATGTCCCCACGCGTTGGAACTCTACACTGCAGATGTAGGGAAGGATTTGTGAGTAGAAGAGGGCAGTTGTTGAGTACCAGCATCAACAAGGCCGTCGGTATTCAGTACAGACTCCAAACATAAGACCTCAGGAGTGGACATGGATTTCCCACTTCTCTGTCTTCTGAAACGCTCTCTGCTCACAAACAAAGAGGATGCATTGCATGCGGAGCACGATGAGATGGAGCAAGGAACCATACAGGGTGATTACACATAGTCAAGCCTCATTTCATCCAAACGTGGATTGGGTGACAATGAGGAAGAGGAGGAGGAGGAAGGACAGTAGCTAGTTTCATGCACTATAGATGGTACTACCTGAACAGCTGTCATACCATCTGTTCAGTATGGATGGCTAGAGGACAGGGAGGAGGAGGAGGAGAGCATGGTCAGTCATCCTCTTGGTGAGGACACGGTAGTCTTGCCTGTTAGTAGTCTGGCACGCATGGCCGAGTTTATGTTACGCTGCCTTTCCCATGACCCTTGCGTTCTCAAAATATAAGGTGACAGTCATTACTGGTTGGTGACACTTCTAGACCCACGCTACAAGGAGAACTTTATATCTCTTCTTCCTGAGGTGGACAGGTCTACAAAAATGGGGCAGTACCAGAAGGCCCTTGTTGCTGAACTATTAAAGAAATTCCCATCTGAAAACGCTGGCGGCAGTGGGCACACTTAGTTGGACAACCAAGGAGTACAGGCAAGAGAGACACAACTTCAATACAGCAGAGGCATGGGAACACTGTCAAAGTTCTGGGAGAGTTGACTCAGACCCTCCCATCGCACAGGCCCTGAGGCGTGGGGTACTTTCACAAGGAGTGCAAAGTTTGGGAAGATGCTGAAGGAGTACCTTGCCAACCATACCAATGTTCTCTGTGATTCCTCTGTGCTTTATACTTATTGGGTATCCAAGCTGGATACGTGGAATGAACTGGCTCTCTATGCCTTGGAGGTCCTGGCCTGCCCTGCCACCAGCATTTTATCAGAGTGGGTTTTTAGTGCTGCTGGTGGAATTATAACTGATAATCGCATCCGCCTGTTAACTGAAAATGCTGACAGGCTGACTCTCAACACCACTGAATGATAGCAGCGTAACGTAAACTCAAATCCAGTGTCTTTTCTTGGGAGGTGTATTCCCATGCATCTATTCACACCCACACATGAGTATACACTTCCTGATTTTGTCTATTTGCTCTCGTCCTCCTCCTTCTCCTCATCCTCCACCACCATATCACCAGGCTGACCGTGGTCCGTGATGCAACACCCACATAATTTTTTTAAAGGGTGTTTATGATGCCCCTGAAATTTTTTTTTTATGCAGTATGTTCATGTATACCCCCCAGGGGTAAATGCTTGTCAACCCATACACTTAGTGCATGGGCATTAGAAGTATAGGAGGCCCGCTCTTTTCTAATGGGAACATTTTTTTATGAGGCCCTCCTCCATGTCTCTACCAAGGGGCATTGAAGTGCCTCCAAATTTTTGGCAGCCCTTGCATTCACTGCATAGGCCAACACTATGGGAGACTGTCTCCTTTCTAATGGGAATTTGTCATTACTGTGGCCCTGCTCTGTGTGTCTTTAAATTCATAGTGGGGTTTTTCCTAAAATTGTCAGCCGTTGGACTCACTACATACCCTATAACTGTATAGCAGACCCTTTCCTTTCTAATGGGAACATGTCGTACTTGTTACTGTGGCCCTGCTCTTTGTGTTTTTAAATTCTTATTGGGGTTTTTCCTAAAATTGGTCAGCCGTTGGACTCACTACATGCCCTGTATCTGTATAGCAGACCCTCTCCTTTCTAATGGTAAAAGTCATACTTGTTACTGTGGCCCTGCTCCGTGTGTCTTTAAATTCTTAGTGGGGTTTTTCCTAAAATTGGTCAGCCGTTGGACTCACTGCAGACCCTATAACTGTATAGCAGACCCTCTCCTTTCTAATGGGGACATGTCGTACTTTGATACTGTGGCCCTGCTCCGTGTGTCTTTAAATCCTTAGTGGGGTTTTTCCTAAAATTGGTCAGCCGTTGGACTCACTGCATACCCTATAACTGTATAGAAGATCCTCTCCTTTCTAATGGGAACATGTCGTACCTTGTTACTTTTGCCCTGCTCCGTGTGTCTTTAAATTCTTAGTGGGGTTTTTCCTAAAATTGGTCTGCTGTTGGACTCACTGCAGACCCTATAACTGTATAGCAGACCCTCTCCTTTCTAATGGGAACATGTCGTACCTTGTTACTGTGGCCCTGCTCTATGTGTCTTTAAATTCTTAGTGGGTTTTTTCCTAAAATTGGTCAGCCGTTGGACTCACTGTATACCCTATTACTATATAGCAGACCCTCTCCTTTCTAATGGGAACATGTCGTACCTTGTTACTGTGGCCCTGCTCTTTGTGTCTTTAAATTCTTAGTGGGGTTTTTCCTAAAATTGGTCAGCCGTTGGACCCACTGCATACCCTATAACTGTATAGCAGACCCTCTCCTTTCTAATGGGAACATGTCGTACTTGTTACTGTAGCCCTGCTCTGTGTGTCTTTAAATTCTTAGTGCGGTTTTTCTTAAAATTGGTCAGCCATTGGACTCACTGCATACCCTATAACTGTATAGCAGACCCTCTCCTTTCTAATGGGAACATGTCGTACCTTGTTACTGTGGCCCTACTCTATGTGTCTTTAAATTCTTAGTGGGGTTTTTCCCAAATTTTGGCAGCCCTTGCAGTCACAGCATGGACATTACCACCATAGGAGACTCGCTCGTTTATAATGGGAACATTTTTTTTACTGAGACCCTCCTCTATGTCTCTTCAAAGGGGTATTGGGTTGCGTCCAAATTTTTGGCAACTCTTGCAGTCACTGAATACGCAATAACAGTATAGGAGACCCACTTGTTAATAATGGGAAAAACAAAGCATACCTGGCTGATGGCTCTCTAATAATAGCTAGGGCTGACTGCTGGCCTTTTTAGAATAGTAAGGGCCATCTGATGTCCCTGTAAAAATAGGCTTTATAACTTTCAGATTTCCTCCATCATAAATAAAAAAGGATGCGTCTGATGATGTGTCACACACCACATTGCCAGATAAGGTTGTAAAATGTTAAAATGACATTTCCCGGTGAATGCATTTGTCTTAAAAAATGACGTAAAAAAAACAAAACAATAGGATCTTTCTTTAGTATAAAAACAGCGTCACCAATTTAACCTCAATGTAATCACATTGTTGAGCTCATGCACCTCCTCCATCTCTGAAATGATCACATCAGTCACAAGCTGACAGCGCTGCAGCACTGCCTTGGCCAAGCGGCAACAGGCTGTGCTGAAGATAACATGCTTAATGCTTAATTGACAAACCGCCCAGCGCTGCAGAGTTGTTGAAAGCTGTAACACAGCAGCCTGATCAGTGACTCTCACCGCTGAACATACAGCCAGGCATGGTCGTGTGTGACAATGGGCGGAACCTGGTGACGGAGAAATGACAGCTGGGGTAGATACTGTTTCCCTCTATGCCAATCCTTTCACTGAGCTAAAGAATATGGCTGTGGTGAATTACAACTCCCACTGAGAAGTTGTTTCAGATTGAAAAACATTGTGCCCACCAGAGGATTTGATTCTGAGGGCTAACCTTTCTCACCCGCTCAAGAGCCCCATAGCAGCTGCAAAGTTAGCACTATCATGAACTCTCCTGAGGTAGGAGCCAAGGCACACTAGAGGATTCTTTAGTGGGACCGTCCAACTCTGCCGAGAAGCAGTCGTGGCTAAGAAAAGTGTGTGGGAAGGTTCCCGAACACTCTATGGCTTATTTTTTACTGAGGAGGAAACACACGCAAACACGGGGAGAACATACAAAGTCCTTGCATATGTTGTCCTTGCTGGGATTTGAATCCAGGATCCCTGTACTGCAAGGTTTCAGTGCTAACCACTGATCCAATGTGCTGCCGTTCACCCTCTAATATCTAACAGGCTGGAGAAACTTGCACCTACTGCCACTCTATCTTCAGCTCCTTTGTGAGAAAATGTATTTGGGCAGCCACTCAGTCTACCAAATAAAATTACTGAGAAGGAAATTGGGGATGGCTTCACTACTGGTACTGGGGGCAGTGCTAATACCATGGCGTCGTATCGTAGTTTGCTGGAAATATTCCAGGCTGGTAGGAGGCAAGCAAATTCCCACAGAAAAGTACCAGCAGTAATGTTCAGGCCACATTTCAAGTGCAAGCAGCTTTAGAGGACTTCCTGGGAGAAATGACACACAGGGTAGATATGGTTTCCCTCATTGCCAGTCCTTTCGCCGGGCTAAATACAACTCTCAGTAAAAAAAAGTTGTGGACTGGCTCCATACCGTCCCTGGCCAAATTCACCTGTCCACGTGTTGGTGGATAGGCGGTCCTTCCCAGTAAGTGCACTGGGGTATGCATGGGTATTGTTGTGGGACCCGTGCTTGTGGAAGGCGGAGGCGATACCGGGAAATATAGTGGCGGTTGGGGACCGAATATGGACACAAGGCCACCGCCGGCATGAGGTTGTGAAAAGCTTCTGCCTCCACGAGCCTAAAAGGCCACATTTCAAGGGCAAGCAGAAGTAAAAAATTTGGCAGTATAGTATTGCAGCCTGTGGGTGGGTGGGTGGCTGCCTGCCTACTTGCGCTTGCATTCCAAGGAATGGGGTAAGGACAACTGAACACTGCAGTGGGACAAGAGCGTGGACTGTGATTGTTGCAAGTCTGCAACAACAGGTGAATGGCGGGAGGCATCTTCGCATGCACCAAGGATCATGTATGATGGGCACACTTTTAGGCAGTGACCTGGGAGTCAGAGATGCTTCCAGAGGTCTTCCCCATGCTGTTCCCATGTCTTTTCAGCACTGTATGCTTGTGCCTGATGATGTGTCACATACCACATGGCCAGATAAGGCTGTAAAATGTTAAAATGACATTTCCTGATGAATGCATTTGTCTTGGTTGAAAGCAATTCAAAAGTGCAAAAACGCATCAAAAACTCTACGTGTGAACATAGCCCAAGTTGTGGAGTATTTTTGTTTTGGTTATTTATTTTGCCTAATATACAAGTCATTACCCTGGAAAGGATGTTCCTTAACATATTTCCCAGGAAAATCCATTTTGGTTTCTTTTTTGTATGTTTTATTGTGAGTCCGTACAAGTGGTGTAATACTCTGACTCCCAGATCACTGCTGTCAACAACGTTGTCAGAGATGCTTCCAGGGGTCTTCCCCATGCTGTTCCCATGTCATTTGAGCACTGTTCCCATCGATTTGGGCAATTTTTAGGCCCTCTGCAGACTGCCGGGGGGAGCCGCCTGAAAAATGCTCGAGTTTCCCATAGACTTACATTGGGCTCGTTATTTGGGTCGAGTACCTGAGTATTCCAATTTGCTCGACCTGAGCAACGAGTACCCAAGCATTTTAGTGCTCGCTCATCACTAATAAGAATAAGTTCCACAATTGGAAGCGTTTAAATTTTTTTTCCCGTGGTGAGATAATCTTATAAATGTGCCCCTGCTGTGTACTGTGTAATGGCTGTGTCTGACCGTGCAGGAACATGGTCTGAACATACCACATCTCTTAAGAGGGGGGGGAGCAGAAGAGTATACAGACATTACAGCACGGGATCGCGAATAATTCTTTCTTTGAGGTAAAACATTTTTTTAAAAACAGGCAAGGAATTGCTTTACCTCATAAAAAGAATCAACTGTGATCCAATGCTGTGCTATCGGTATACTCTCTTCTGCTTCCCCTCCTGCCCTGGAGCTGTGGTATGATCAGACCATGTTCCTGCACGGTCAGACACAACTATTGCACAGTACACAGCAGGGGCACATTTATAAGATTATCTCATCACAGGAACATTATTTTTAAACACATCCAATTGTGAAAATTATTTTTATTCCAAGATCTATTAATTAAAATCAACTTTAAAATTAACTTTGTTCATGGGAAAACTCCTTTAACCAGCTATCATATTTTGGCTACAAGTAGTCTATACTGGAGAGTAACAATTAGTTGCAGTTCCCTTGAGTAATCTAATGTGGCATATCATATGTCTCTTATCATGACTGTTAACACTAGGACTACTGGACTCGTGACCCCGCCTAGAACTACTGAAAGGAGTCATTTTGACTCCTTGCTTGTTTTCGTTTATTTTTAGAGTTTCATTTGTGGTTATTTATTAATAATTATATTTTTTGTAATGTATTATTATTGTGAGATCCAACAGTAATGCTTTTGATTGTTTTTTTTCTGCTTTTCTTATTTTTCTACAGAAAATAACAATAATTATAATAGACGTTTTTCAAACATTTTTTTTTATTCAAGTGCACTCATATAAACAACAACTGAAGAACAAAAAGCAGAGAAAATGTAGGTGGAGGAGCATAAAAATGAAAATATGGCGCAGAATTCACCTTCTAAACATTTGGTGTTTCGCATTTTAGGCATTGCCTTTGATTTATGGCAGTACATTGCCCACACAAAGACTTACCACAAGTCTTACAATTTCCGACAGATCTATTTTTCTTGCACTTTTCTTTGATCTGGCAAAATTTTGTTTGAACCATCACTTCTGAGCATGTAGAAACTTGGGACGTGGAACCCTTTACCCTATCTGTGACATAAGGACCACTCAACTCTCTCACAAGCGTTTGCAAAAATGCCTTGCGTGACATTTTTTGGTGGGTAATCTCCTTGAATATTATCCATGCATTTATACCCGCAAAGTCTAAGGCATTTTCAAATGCATGAACAGGCCATCTTCTTGTGCATGTTCGTGTGGTATATTTTCGTGCCATCTGATCCACTACATCTACTCCATATTTTGTTTCTTTGTAAAACTTTACCGTTTCTGGAGTTTTTTTAGTGGAATCAGACGCAACAACAACATCTGGATGGACGGAACTCAAAATGACAACATTTTTTTGGGCTTTCCTTGATATACTGTAAGTGTAAAATTGTCTTCATTTCTAAACACTTTAGTGTTGTACAATTCCTCTTTCATGGATTTTATTTCTTTAGGCACTTCTCGCCTTATCTTGTTCAGTGTTCCCACGATGGTTGTTCCTTTGCTTTTTAGCTGTTTAGCTAATTTTACTGAAGTAAAATAATTATCGGTTGTAACATTGCGACCTTTTTTCAAAAATGGGTCCAATAACTTCATTACCACATGGTCAGCTAAACGGTCCTCAGCACGGCGTGTGTCATCTTTGCCTAGATAAGGGAAGCCATTTGCCAGATATTTGCTCCTCTTATCAACAGCTAGCCAATATTTGTGGCCATATTTATCTGGTTTGGAAGGCATGTACTGCGTGAATGGACACCTAGTTTTGCTTGGGAAAAGTTGCTCATCCACCGTTATGTATGGGCCAGGTTTGTAACACGCAATACAATTTTCAATAAACCTGTCCCACACAGTAGAAAATAGAGCAAACTTGTCCGTTTGCAGTCTCTCCGATCGAGTAGATTTCTCATCAAATCTGAGAAACCTCATAATTTCAACAAAGCGGTCCCTAGACATTGTCGCTTTGCAAAACGGTATTCCCCAGTCATTGCACCAAATACTGCTAATCGAGTGACGGTTCGTGCCAGATATTCCACGAGCATAGAATATCGCAATGAATGCATCTAGCTCCTCATAAGATAGAGTAAACTGTAAATTATTGTTCCTGCATGCTTCTGCAAGCGTACAGTTCTTTATATGTGTCAATATATATGAATCAAAAAATAAACGCCATGCGCTCAAAGGACTATCGATAATGATATTTCTTCTGGCGTATCCTGTAGGGCCAGGTGCTTCTCGAAGAATATTTTGGCTGTCACGCCTACCAGGCAAGTGTTCTCCAATTTCAACAGGTTTCCATTGAATACCATCCGCTGAAACTAGTATTCCTTCAGATTCGCCTTCTCTGGTGTTTGTTGTTGCATTACCTTCGCCGCCATCGTTATCTGTTGTTCTTTCATTTCTGGGACGTTTTGCTGATTTTTTCTGTCCACGACCAGGAGGATGGTCACGATGCAACATAACTGCATGAGCCTGATCCCCAGTTGATGTGCTTGGAATATCTGTAAAAAAGTTGATGAATATTTAGAATTTTTGTTTTGTAAGGGTCCGTGCACACTGGCTGGATTAGCGGCGGAATATCCGACCGGATATTCTCACCACAATCCGGCCCGTACCTGCCCGCTCAGGTACAGAGTGGAGTTTCATACCTGAAGCTCCGCTCCGAACCCCGGGCTGGAGCCGCTGTCTGGGATGGAGCCGTGCTCGTGCATAAGCAAGCGCTGCTCTGTCCCTGACAGCGGCTCCAGCCCGGGGTTCGGAGCGGAGCTTCAGGCATGAGCGGGCAGGTACGGCCTGTATTGCGGCAAGAATATCCAGATGGCTATTCAGCCAGAATTCTGCTAGTGTGCACAGGCCCTAACTCAGTGTGTGGAAGAACAAATAAATACACATAACTACTTACCTTCTGGATTTGTTCCTTCTGAGTCTTCAGATTCACTTGATATGTTCTGAGGAATGAAATCTTCATCACTGTCCGAATCAAATACATGTTCCTGCAATTCGGATTCCGATTCATCCTCCGGTATGGATTGCAAAGTAGCCAGAATATCCTGAGGCTTTATCAACGTCTTCTCTCCATATTCCTCACAAATTCCATAATTCTATATAGTTCCCTGCTGAAAAATAGAAATGAAATGAAAACTAAAAGAAATAATAACTGTTCTGCCACCTTCAAAAGTAGGTGGGCTGAATCAGTTGACAGACAGCTAAACTATTTCATAACAATTCATACCTGTATGAGTCTTCAGAGCTCGTATGTCTGCGTCTGTTCTCTTTGTCTCTTCAACTGAACTGAAAGTAAAGTTACTATCCAGAATACTGTCTCCTGCTAGGACCTTAGAAAAACACCACCCTTCATTAGCATAAGATAAGAGCCTAGAGTAAACAAGCTATTTTGTTCAGCATTACACAGTAATACAAGCAGGTAAAACACAAGGAAAATGTGAAAAGTTGACATGTAAATTGAACTACATCTATATGAACATCAGGGTAAATAAGACAGAGTGAAAAAATTATGCACAAAACTTTATAGCAACATTTAGTGACAAAAGGACCTCAAAATATAGTAGGGAGTCAAAATGACTCCCTTCAGTAGTTCTTGGTAAATTTTGAAAAAAACGCACAAATTTTTCACCAAAATTATTTATTCTCACAAAATCTTTTTTCACATCATATTTGAGGAAAAGTCACCAAGTTTCAAGCCGGAATTCTGAAAAATGTAGTCACAGAAGAGAAATAAAAAACGAAAGGAGTCAAAATGACTCCATCAGTAGTTCTAGTGCAAGGACACTGGGTCTAAATGGTAGCTACACTAGAGGCTCAATATAAAGTAAAGCATTAAATATAAGAGAAGCACAAACATTACACAAGTCCTCCTGCATCCCCCTTCTCCAGCACCCAACTCCTTTGCTTCTGTGTGTGTTTGGCTACCATGGTAACCTACCGCATTGCTCAGATGTTACATCTTAAAACCTTTTTAGACCTGATCAGGTGGCACAGCATGGCAGCTCCGATGTATCACATTACTCCTGGTGTAATTCAGAATCTCTTGCCCTGCTGTTCTTTGCTGCTCCAGGGGCAATTCAACACATCCTTTCCCGCTGTTCTTTGCTGCTTCAGGTGTCATTTGGCATATCCAGCTCAGCATATACCTTGCTGCATCAATATCTCTGGTCCATGTTGTACATCCAGATCTATGGCAGGGGTCCCCAACTCATGACCTTGCTGTGTAGTTTGAGGCTATCTGCATTAGTGCTAAGCATAGCAGACAGCCACAAGCAGGACAAAGTGGAGGAGAAGGACGAGCCATGTGATGGCTTCCTTTTCTAGTGATGTCATCCCCCTTAGTGTGTGGTTGTCTCCAATTCCTGATGTATGAAATGTTTAATGCTGTTGACTTGCAGTCTCACTGCCTGTGCAGGGCTGCTACTAGCACTCACTAAAAAAGCAATGGAGACAGCACAAAACCTACCCCGCAACTCCCCTATCACTTCAGAGAGACAATTGTGTGTCTGCTAACAGTGTGGAGACATTGTGTGAAAATGTTCATCTGCACTCAGAGGAAGATAGGAGAGGGATTTATGGCTTTCTCCCTCTCACTCAGATAAGTAGCACATGTTGCCACTAAACAATGCTGAAATGTCCTAAGTCTCCATTATGTTAAATGGGTTGTCCACTTAATTGTGTAAGGTACATAAAACAGCAATCTTAGCAGGTATTTCTGCCTCTGCGGCCGCCACAGTGATGTGACACCATATCACCGCTCCAATCACGAGCTGTGCTTAGTGCTCCTGCAGAACTTGGTGGCATGCAACAATGAGCTCAGTGACTGACAAAATGGTGACAAAACCTGTTGATATAATGTAAGGTGCCTCAGCAAGGTAGTCGTGGGCGAGCTGTAGCCCCCTCTCGCTCTGGCACCCTACAGACAATTCGTGTACTCCCTCTGATGTGTGGTTGTGTATGTGGTGCTCTCCACTTACTTCAAACCATCCGATCGCGGCTGTCTTGAGGCATTTCTCTTCTGGGACCAGGGCAGCAATAAATTCAGAGGACACGAGGTTCTTAACCAGAACTTGAACTTTACTTGGGGAATAGGAATATGTACAATATTTACAGGCAGATATAATGGATAAGGCCCGACAGGTTATTATCTCTCTCACAGGCGCTGGCAACATCTTCAGCCCTGGTTCCCTCTTTAAGTGAAGCATCTCTGTGACTCTAATCTCTAGCCCAAGAGACTCTTCTGCAATACCAACAGTGATCTGGATCCGATCTCTCCCCCACGTCTTAGCCTGGAGTCCTATTTATCTTCCTCTGCTTCCTGCAGACTGGAAGTGCCCGGGGTCCTCACTACCTCTGAGGAGTTTCTCTGGCTGGCTAAAAGGACTCTTGCTCTTGCGTAGGGAGACTTTCACACTAGTGATCCCACTGTCTGAGGGTATGGAGCTCCCGTCTACCCTAGCAGCCACCATATATTCAGGCTGCCCACACGGTTCACTGTCCTATCTCTTACTGAGCATCTCTTCCTGCCTCAGGAAACTAAACAGGGATTTTCTTAAGGTGCCCACCCTCTGTGAGCTGTCATCACTCAGTATTAACCCATCACTGTCTGTAACACTGCTAGCAGACTCAACCTGACATCTGCACCCAGGACAGTGGCATCTTGTGGCTGTTTACAGGTACTGCAGCACACAAGGAATTATGCCAGAAACAAGCTCTATATCACTCAAGGCTTGATCAGGGTACTAAGTTCCCCCTTTACTCTGCTGACTGGACCACTGAAGCTAACCCCTTAGCTTGGCCTACCAACAGTTCAGAGAGGTCTGACTACAGGAACACTTCTTTTAACTATCTCAGTGCCAAGGGAAGGCTACACCCTTCCTCACTATTACAATAACATTACCGGTCTAGTCTAAAAACCATGATCTCAGCGGCAGGAAGCTGGTGTCGAACCCAGGGAATATGAGTACCTGCTGAGTTTGTTATTTTATGTTATTTTTACTTTAAACACTTTGGGGAACACTTTTCTGAAAGTGGACGACCTCTTTAAGAATGGTAGAACGAAGATAGATTTAGTTTTATCGCAGATCTGGCACAGATGTACAGTATTTGATATAGTGCAGTATTCATCTAAGGCTGAAGTTAGATCCATCAGGACTGTGCTGACTTTGGGGAGCTATCCCACTGTGTTTGGAAGTAGGGGGTATGCTCTGACTTCAGCAGAATCTGACTCCTCTGAACACAGATACTGCTAAATACAACAGTGGTTCACGGAGCCATCAGGAACCTTTAGTCACGTGATATTCTCACAGGACCTACAAGTACTGCTAAGACATTCAGTCTCTGAGCACTGGAGGAATGATCTGATGATTAGGCACCAGAGACAAGGACCAGTACACAAAAGCGATTTGCAGCGGGGTTGTGTGTACAGTTTGGGGACATCAAACTGTGTGTGGCATGCTGTGGGGGCAATAAACTGTATGTGGTCAAATTGGGTTGCCATGAAACTGGTACTATACTGTTTGAGAACACTAATAGGTTTCATTAGGAGCAATATTTGTAAGTGGGTGTATATAAAGGAGTGGGCAAGTTTAAACTACAGGCTTTATCTAAAATAAAATTACTGCTCTCCAGCATTTGTCCCTTTTTCTTTTCTTTCAAAGTAGGGAGGTATGGATATCCCAATATTGCTGTCAAGTTTAGGTCGTGAGACTTGTGCATTGTAATGCATGCTCAGACCATAAAGCACAAATGTCTGAATTTGGCCTAAAGCCTAATTTAGACATCTGGATGTATCACGGTCTGAGAGTGCAACTTAAGACATGACCATAGGTCTCCTTACCGTAACTTATTAGTCTCAAATATTTCTAAGAGGCTGTTTAATTCGGATCAGGAGACCTGTGGTTAGTTCGGAAACCATGGTCTATTCTGGGTAGGTGATATATGGAAGTCTTAATTCAGCCTTAAGGTACATTCAAACAAACTTATTTTTGGTCCTTGGAGTGTCAAATGGAGTGTCAAATGGGTTATGAAAAAACTGGAGCATGCTCTAGTTTGGTCCAATTTACAGGCCTGACTAGTGAATGTATATAGCAGGCTGTTTCTGCATCCATCCACTCTGTGGATATACACAGGGAGATACACACAGAGCCAGTAACATTATAAATGTGCGGATGTGACTGCCCTAAGTTTTCTATCAGTCATTTGCATATAGAATTAAAAAGAGTATTAATAGCTTGGGATAACCAGAATTACTCTGACTACCGATGACCGATGACCTTTTAATGACTAGTGATCCATCACCAGTTGCAATATGACTTCTAATATTTCTTTTCACAGATTGTGGGATGTTACTCTCAGGGTATTCGTAGAGGCTTCTGTAAGCTCCCATACTACTAGTTTCACAAATTTAAGAAGAATTTTGAGATTCATCTATTAAAACAGAGCAGAGATTTTCCAGTGTAGGAGTCGTTTATTAGAAATATCTGTACATTTAAAGGATATTTTCTGCTAAGTGAACTAAAGTTGATATGTTTCATGTAAATGATTATTCATCTTAAAGCCACAAAAATTAGCACTTTTTGAGGGGGATGGAATTTAGATTTTTTTTTTATTTATTACCTTGGGTGCCAAGAAAGCCTTTTCAGCTGCAACAGGTGTATGACAAAGGAGACACCATTCATCTGTGGGGACAATAGATGTCATGAGATTGGATTGTCCATGAGAAGTCATAATTCAAACTACACACTTTATTAAATAGATCTACTAGATGAGTTGACTCTGTTGTACTTACTTTAAAGCTCACCAGAATACTTTATGAAAGTTCTATCTCTTGTTATTTAAATGTGCATTTTAATATAACGGCTTTGCAGCCAGTTTGACATTTATTATCAAAGTAACACCAACATCATCAGGTCTAGGAGATCTACCAGAAGGGATTACTCTTGCAAATTATTTTGATGACCTATCAATAGGTTAAGGCATTAATATCAAAATAGCGTCAATTCGACAGTGCCTCTGATCAGCTTTGGCATCCAGATGTAAACATTGAAGGAGATAAACTCCTATTCTCCTGAATATGTCTTTGATAAAAGGGCTGCAAAGGTGACATCCAATTCACAACAGGTGGCTGGTGCCAGATAGATGACACAAGTCCAATGAGGAAACTGATTGACTGTAGCAGATGTGTTTTTGATTGGACTTCACTGGTGTAGCCCTATCAACAGAGACCATTGCGATGCAACATAGAGGTGGTGTTGGACTGTAGGTAAGAAGTTAAATACTTTTGTTATTTTAAAGCTTTGCCTTTCTTACCAAACATATATAGGCAAGAAAAAGTACACAATTAAAAAATTAAAAATCAAGAGATGTACAATGAGTAACTGTTGTTCCTTGTAAATTACGCTTGTAGTGCCTGCAGTCAGTGCATGAAAATATGCTCTTAAGGAGAACCAATAAAATATCATCTGCTTGGTTTTATGGACATTGATACAAGCAAGAAATTAAATCCTGCCAGTTATAATGTATTCGGGTTCTTACTGTTGTGTCCCTGGCTACCACACAAAAACATTTAGACATCGTAAGCTCTTTTGCCTTCATTTTATTTTTGGTATTCCTCTCTGTATGGAAGAGGCTAGTTTTATACCAAAATATGTGCATTACAAAAGCTTCTCCTGGAGAAAGTTCAAGTTTTCCATTTGATTTAGACATCTTGCTGCCTTCTTTGTGCAGTTTTCCTCTAACATGAAAAAATGAAAATGCATTTTGATAGTCCAACCATTACACCCCGAGTTAAATAGCAACATTCTATAATACAACTAACATTTATATTATGTCTATTTCTATAGATTGCAGACAAAAAATAGTGTCACGTTTAGTGCAGGACCTGAAGATGGTCTATTTTTATAGTCCTTTAAACTCCCCATGGTTAGCTTGCACTAGAAATAACACAGTGTATAATTCTAGCCTGGCACGTACAATAGAGTTCTGCAATATTCTTTAAAATGGTGACTCAGTAACTACATGTTAGTCTTAAGCCCCTGCTTTTTAGACTTTAGCATCAAATGACACTGCAAATGCATGCATTGTTGAAATGTGGCATCAGGTTTACAAAGTTATTTCTTCCTTTTGGCTACTAAGTCATGATCATATAATAGATAAATGGCACTGGAACGGACATTAGAAAACGTACTGGTTTACAGCAGCAGATAGCATTTATAAAAGCATACTGGTACAATATACTCCTGGTTTAATTTGCATGACTTTTATGCGCAAGCTGATAATTGACAAATGTCATGGAATACTGTACCATCTCCTAATTATTTACTAAAAACACCAGATTAAAGGAGTGGTCCATAACACTAATTAATTTTCATCCTAAATGCTAATCTATTTAATGCCATAATATAATCTATTTTTAACATACAGTACAGACCAAAAGTTTGGACACATCTACTCATTTAAAGATTTTTCTGTATTTTTATGACTATGAAAATTGTACATTCCACTGAAGGCATCAAAACTATGAATTAACACATGTGGAATTATATACAAAAAAGTGTGAAACAACTGAAAATATGTCTTATATTCTAGGTTCTTCAGAGTATCCACCTTTTGCTTTGATGACTGCTTTGCACACTCTTGGCATTCTCTTGATGAGCTTCAAGAGGTAGTCACCGGAAATGGTCTTCCAACAATCTTGAAGGAGTTCCCAGAGATGCTTAGCACTTGTTGGCCCTTTTGCCTTCACTCTGCGGTCCAGCTCACCCCAAACCATCTCGATTGGGTTCAGGTCTGGTGACTGTGGAGGCCAGGTTATCTGGCATAGCACCCCATCTCTCCCCTTCTTGGTCAAATAGCTCTTACACAGCCTGGAGGTATGTTTGGGGTCATAGTCCTGTTGAAAAATAAATGATGGTCCAACTAAACACAAACCGGATGGAATAGCATGCCGCTGCAAAATGCTGTGGTAGCCATGCTGGTTCAGTATGCCTTCAATTTTGAATAAATCCCCAACAGTGTCACCAGCAAAGCACCCCCACACCATCACACCTCCTCCTCCATGCTTCACAGTGGGAACCAGGCATGTAGAGTCCATCCGTTCACCTTTTCTGCGTCGCACAAAGACACGGTGGTTGGAACCAAAGATCTCAAATTTGGACTCTTCAGATGAAAGCACAGATTTCCACTGGTCTATTGTCCATTCGTTGTGTTCTTTAGCCCAAACAAGTCTCTTCTGCTTGTTGCCTGTCCTTAGCAGTGGTTTCCTAGAAGCTATTTTACCATGAAGGCCTGCTGCACAAAGTCTACTCCTAACAGTTGTTGAAGAGATGTGTCTGCTGCTAGAACTCTGTGTGGCATTGACCTGGTCTCTAATCTGATCAGCTGTTAACCTGCGATTTTTGAGGCTGGTGACTCGGATAAACTTATCCTCAGAAGCAGAGGTGACTCTTGGTCTTCCTTTCCTGGGGCGGTCCTCATGTGAGCCAGTTTCTTTGTAGCGCTTGATGGTTTTTGCAACTGCACTTGGGGACACTTTCAAAGTTTTCCCAATTTTTCGCACTGACTGACCTTCATTTGTTAAAGTAATGATGGCCACTCTTTTTCTTTACTTAGCTGCTTTTTTCTTGCCATAATACAAATTCTAACAGTCTATACAGTAGGACTATCAGCTGTGTGTCCACCAGACTTCTGCACAACACAACTGATGGTCCCAACCCCATTTATAAAGCAAGAAATCCCACTTTTTAAACCTGATCAGGGCACACCTGTGAAGTGAAAACCATTTTCGGTGACTACCACTTGAAGCTCATCAAGAGAATGCGAAGAGTGTGCAAAGCAGTCATCAAAGCAAAAGGTGGCTACTTTGAAGAACCTAGAATATAAGACATATTTTCAGTTGTTTCACACTTTTTTGTTAAGTATATAATTCCACATGTGTTAATTCATGGTTAGTTTTTTTTTACTACTTCCTTTTTTGGTGACACTTAATTTGAGAATCCCAGTGCATGCTGGCATACTTAAAGAAGCGTTATCAGAGGCAGCCTCTGCTTCCTCACTGAAGCGGTGCGTCATAAGTGATGCCCGTTTCACGGGCTGGTCTAGTCCCTGCTCTACTGAGCATATGTCGGCTGTCAATTCTGATGGATGATTAGTAGATCCTTGGCACTGTGTAATATCAACAGTGTGCTCCCTCTCTGACTCTGATCAGAAGTTATGAGTCAGCAGGAGAGTGCACTGTCAGTGCGTGTTGTAAGAAGAATACCCGGAGTGTAAGAAAAGCAGAAACTAACGCTGCCCCTGTAATTGGAGGCATGGGGCATTATATGGTGGGGGGAACAAGTGACATCCAGCATGGGGCTTTATATGGGGGGGATAGGTGACATACTGCATGGGACATTATAAGGGGGGTGAAGTGACATCCTGCATGGGGCATTATATGGGAGGAGAGGTGACATCCTGCATGGGGCATTATATGGGAGGAGAGGTGACATCCTGAATGGGGCATTATAAGGGGGAGAGGTGACATCCTGCATGGGGCATTATATGGGGGGAGAGGTGACATCCTGCATAGGGCATTATATGGGGGGAGAGGTGACATCCTGAATAGGGCATTATATGGGGGGAGAGGTGATATCCTGCATGGGGCATTATATGGGGGAGAGGTGACATCCTGCATGGGGCATTACATGAGGGGAGAGGTGACATCCTGCATGGGGCATTACATGAGGGGGGAGAGGTGACATCCTACATGGGGCATTATATGGGGGGGAGAGGTGACATCCTGCATGGGGCATTATAAGGGGGGTGACATCCTGCATGGGGCATTATGTGGGGGCCAGTATTCTGTATGGAGCGTTATAAGGGTGCCAGTATCCTCTATGGAGCGTAATATGGGGGCTAGTATCCTGTATGGAGCATTGTATGGGGACCAGTATCCTGTATGGAGCGTTATATGGGGACCAGTATCCTGTATGGAGCGTAATATGGGGACCAGTATCCTGTATGGAGCATTATATGGGGACCAGTATCCTGTATGGCGCATTATATGGGGACCAGTATTCTGCATGGAGCAATATATGGGGCCCATAATACTGTATGGAGGACTATACTGTCCGGTCTGCACTGTGTGTTGAGAGAATTCGCCGGTTTCTGAGCTATTGTAGAATTTACAATAGATATTGCTCATTTAATGTAAGAAGTGAAATCTTTGGCCTTGTACTATATATATTTCTCTGCGGTATCCGTGCATCATGCATCATGGTATGTGTTAAAGGGGTACACTGAGACTCTTTCGCCCAGGGCCCACAAAAACCTGGAGCCGGCCCTGTACTGAGCATCCATCAGAATTGATAATCATGCACTGGGATTCCCAAACAAAGCTTCATCAAAAAGGCAGTGGTAAAAAAAACAATAAAGCGGTTATATGTAATGAGGGAATGGTAGGGACTTCTTAATTAAATTATATTAGAAAATAGATTAAATAGACATTTTGGAGGAAAATTAATATGTTTTTGGACCATCCCTTTAATGCTACACTGGCTTATATATTTATTTTGTGTTTTGGGACATAAGTGTATTTATTTGTATTGCAAAGTTGCACAGACAATACCACTTTTTACTGATGCCATGTAAAATATTTCCAGCTAGCGGCTTACAAAACGTTAATATAGTTATTCATAAAAAAAAATATTTTAAAAAGAGTAAAAAAACAAATCTCAAAGAATCCTGATGGATTGCACTAGTTCATAATGGTATCTGAAAGGCTTCCATTGAGTACTTGCGTCTATCACTTTCTTTGTAAGAATAGCTCTGCAAACCATGTTAATCATGCCAATAGAAGCAAAAGAAATCCAACCGTAACCAGTTGCAGTGTGAACAGAGCCTCAAATTTGTTTTGTCTAATTCATTTCTTAAAGCAGCATCAGAAATATGTGACAAAGCTGTTCAATTTGGAGATTTATCTAGTATTGAAGGCTCTTTAGAATAGTTTCTTGATGTGATTCCTTCAGATAAGGTTGACCAGTTTCTCTTGAAATTTACAATCCCAATTTGCTGTGCTTCAATCTACAGGGAAAAAGAATTGACGTGTTTTGGGATGATGTTTCAGAAATGATGAAATTACTTTGAAAGACTTTTACAACTGACAATTTTTCCTAATCATTCTAAAAATAATTATTCTTTTAATTATTATTAGTGTTGAGCCACCCCCGTAGTGTTCGAGTTCGGTTCGGTTCGTCGAACACCCGTGTGTTCGCCGAACTGTTCGTCGAACTGTTCGTCGAACACCTTCGAACACCGTTAAAACCAATGGCAGGCAAACAAAAACACATAGAAACACATAGAAAACACCTTCAAAGGTGTCCAAAAGCTGACAAACTGCTCAGAAGACACAACTAACACATGGAAAAGTGACAAGTACATATAGTCATGCGAAAAGAAAAGAGGTGGAGGAGTAAAAGGAGGGGGAGACACAGATATAGGCATGTCATGCCCTTCTAAAATCCAAAAAGTGAGAAGCCGAGACGGCCAGTCCGCTCCTGCCCGTGCCACCTCCGTGTCGCCGGGTTTGTGCCAGAGCCGCGGTGAACCCTGACGGCCAGCCCCCCTCTCCCAATACTGGTGCCTGTCCGCTGGTGGGTCGAGAGAGCCCCCCTGTGGTGGAGGCAGCTCTAAGCTTTTTAATTTAAATTGTCTCTCTAATTTGAATGAATACACTTTAAATCCATTTACAAGGATCTATTGGAGGGCAAGTCTCATGCCAGCAGCCGCGTAATTCCAGCTCCAGTAGCGTCCACTAAAGCTGCTGCAGTTAAAAAGCTTTTATAAGGATCGAGCTCGGCTGTCCACCGCAAGGCATCCTAGTGCCAGTCCCAGCCCCTATGCCTTGGGGTGCCTCCTGATGCTCTTCACTGAGTATCCCGTGGTCCCGAAGCATTTCCTTTGAAAAAATTAAGTGTCCAAACTACAGGTGGTGTAGCTTGCTTAACAGCCGGGATAATCCGCTGACTAGCAGACACTGCTACTAGGCACAAAGTATTTCCTGGGCTAGATGCAGTTAAAAATTTGTAAGTAGATACTCTCGTTGGATGCTGAGAAAGCATTCCATAGAGTCTCCTGGCACGCCATATATGATTCTCTTAAAAAGCTTGGGGTAGGGGTCTAGGGGACCCTTTTATAGCCAAAATCACGGCCCTGTATCACAATACGTCACCTAGGCTGAAGATAAATGGAACTGTAGCACCGAGGGCTCGGTTGCTACAGACGTATTGCACCTCACCCAGAGGTGTGATATCTCACTCTCAGATAAGGATGGAGTGTGGATCAGGACCCGACACCTGCATGCATTACACCACATTGCCGTGGGGCAGGGCGACCAATATGCCCCTGAGATGGGCACGACAGTCCCTGTCCCTGGCTGGAGTGGGGGGAGGGAACACTGAGGAAGGGGAACCCTGCAGTGCAGGAGCAGGGAGGAAGCAGTTCCTGGGTGCATTGAGAAGGGAGTATAAAAGGTGGGCACCATCTTAGTTCAGTGCAGAGAAGTCTGAGCAGAAGTGGCAGGGAGCAGGGGCTCTGCATGAGCTCTGCTCCGGAGGCGGGCCTAGTAACAGAGGCCCAGGCCTGCAAGAGGGAGAAGGAAGGAAGAGGAGCGGAGAAGGCTCCAGGAACGAGGAATGAAGGGATCCCAGGGGTGTGGACGGGCGAGTCGCCACCGCACGCCTGAATCCACCTGCGTGGAGGGGTCAGGCCAAAGGGGGAGACCGGTCCCCGAACTAGTGGAGGCAGGAAACGACCCTCAGCTAGAAACCGGAGGCTCTGACATTTTATGTGGCGCAGCCCCTTGCTCCACCCGCTAGGAAGGCACCACATAGGGTCAGGGAAACTGGTGCCAAGTTTACCAAGAGGAGGCCCGAGGCAGCCGGACAGAAGTGTTGGTAAGAAAGGCCAGACAAAGGACACACAAAGGGGGTCCTGTGAAGCGCTCCAAAGTTATCTGGGAGTTGTCTGAGCCCCTCACCTGGTGAGCACAGTACGACGTGGGCAGCCGTTACCTGCAGACGTGGTCTGGATAATAAGAACTGTGAGTAAAGGCCCTGAACTGCATCACTGACTCCGTGTCGTTACTGCTGCTGCCCTGCACCATCACCCCCATCCTCCGCATACACTGCCCTGAGGCTATACTCCTCCCGTGGGGAGTTATGCTACGCTCTGCTGCACCCACAACACCAGCCTTAGCGGTCTGCCCTGTAGCGGCGGTTCACTCTGACCGCAATCCACGGGTGGCGTAGTCGGACATTTAAACATCAAAACCACATAAATAGTTCCGCCACTGGTTTGACTGCCCTGAGCCACGGAACCGGATCACCGCCACGAAGACTACAACCACCAGCATCCACCAAAAAGGGTCCGGCTCCGGGTGTCCCAAGGCCCAGGGGGTGCGTCAGAACATTTTCATCACCTTTCACAATCACCAATGGGACAAGGCAGGGATGTCCTCTGTCCCCTCTCTTATACATCCTAGTGATGGAGCACCTGCTCTCATCAATTCGCCATAACCCCAATATTAGGTGGATTGAGGTGGGAGGCACCAAGTACAAGTGCTCTCTATTTGCTGATGATGTCCTAGTATATATCACTCAATCACATATATCCATCCATGCTGTTATGGCTGAAATAGATCACTTTGTTACATGGTAAAATTTTAAAATCAATGCAGCGAAGTCTGAGGCCCTCGATGTCTCCCTCCCTAAATCCATATAGGATTCCATCCAGTCCAACTTTCCCTTTGCCTGGCCCTCACAGGGTATCAAATACTTAGGAATTCCTATTCATAGAGACCTCTCCCATCTATGTTATCTTAATTTTGGGCCCTTTATTGAACAATTCCATACAGACCACGGTTGGCAAGTTAGAACTGTAAGATTCACTACGTGAACCACTCGTGTTTTGTGGAAAAGCACATGTACACCGCGTTCCAAATTATTATGCAAAAAGTGTTTAGGAGTGATAAGGGAAGAATTTGTTTGTTTGTCAGTTAAACTCATTGATGGTGATGTGTGTCACGGCTCTTTATATCACTGTAAGCAATTGCAGACACCTGTGCTAATTAGTTTGGCAGGTGTGTCCAATGAAAGGCAAGACTACTTAAGAAGGCTCTCTCACATTATTAAGCAGCCTACATTTTCTGCCAAAATGGGAAAGAAAAAGTATGTGTCGGCTGCTGAGAAGCAACAAATTGTGGAGTGTTTAGGTCAAGGCATGACTACAATCAACATTGTGCGATGATCAGGATGAAGTGTCTTGGCAATCAAGAAGTATGTAGCTGATTCACAGTACACACGTGTGCGTGCTGATAAGGGCAAATTGAGGACTCTTTCCTACAGGCAATTACGTCAGGTTGAAAGAGCAGCGGCAAAAAAGCCTTGTCATAGCAGCAGACAAGTTTTTGAAGCTGCTTGTGCCTCCAACGTCCCCCGAACAACAAGATTCAGGGTCCTTCAGAGGTTTGCAGCTGTGCATACGCCATCCTGTCGACCTCCTCTATCCACTTCACACAAGCAGAAACGGCTCCAGTGGGCCAAACATTACATGAAGACTGATTTCAAAACTGTTTTGTTCACGGATGAGTGCCGTGCAGCGCTCGATGGTCCAGATGAATGGAGTGGAGGATGGCTGGTTGATGGACACCCCACGCAAACACGGCTACAGCGCCAACAAGGAAGAGGTGGAGTAATGTTTTGGGCTGGAATCATGGGGAGAGAGATTATCGGCCCCTTTAGGATCCCTGAAGGCGCTAAAGATGAACTCCATAATGTATGTGGATTTTCTCAAACAGCACTTCCTGCCATGGTTCAAGAAGAAGAACCGTGTATTTCACAGCAAGATCATTTTTCTGCATGATAATGCACCATCTCATGCTGCACATAAAACATCTGCATCTCTGGCTGATATGGGCATAAAAGGGGACAAACTTATGGTGTGACCCCCATGCTCCCCTGACCTCTACCCCATTCAGAACCTTTGGAGCATCATTAAAAGGAGTGTCTATGATGGCGGGAGGCAGTTCACATCTAAGCAACAGCTCTGGGATGGTATTCTGTCCTCATGCAAAACAATTGAAGCAGAAACCATCCAAAACCTGACAAATTCAATGGACGAGAGAGTTCAGAAGCTCCTTTCGAACAAGGGGTCCTATGTGAAAATGTAACATCACCTAGAATAAAGTTTTGAGTTGAAAACTGTTTGATTTCAGTTTCTAACAACCTGCTAATGCTTATAATTTCAAAAATGACCATTTTTTTGGTCTTTATTAAAATGAAAAGGTTGATCGAAAAGTTTGGGGGATCTAAGAGTGTGGCAACCCAGTAGTCATGATTACTTCGAATTCTGACAATATGAGGGTCATGCTGCAGGTAGTGCAGCAAGAAGGCACTTATGTGTCTTGCGCATCTCAGAGCCCCAAAATTATTTTCCGGGCTAGATGCAGCTAAAAATTATTTTTCATTTTAAATCTGGTGAAGCTTATTATAGATGGCCTAATAGGATCAGTGCTGCACACTGCTACAAAGCCCAAATTATTTTCCAGTCAAGATACAGATAAACATGATTAGTAATTTGAAAGCTTAAAACGGTTGGTAGGGTGATTTTAACCAATCATCAAGCTTTTACTCTCCCCAGGATGACACAGGGGTAGAAAAGTCGTTTCGGATCCATGATTTGTTCATCTTTATGAACGTGAGTCTGTCTACATTATCAGTGGAGAGCCGCGTGCGCTTATCTGTCAGCACACCACCAGCAGCGCTGAACACACGTTCAGACAGAACGCTGGCTGCGGGGCATGACAAGATCTCCAAGGCGTAAGTGGCTAGCTCCGGCCATTTATCCAGATTCGAAGCCCAAAAAGAGCAAGGGTCCAGTGACACAGTCGTGGCTTCAATGTTTACTTGGAGATACTCCTGTACCATCGTCTCTAGGCGTTGACTATGTGTCAGACTTCTTGTCTCCTGTGGCCTTGCAAAGGATGGGCTAAAAAAGTGGTGAAATGATTCCGCAAAATTAATGTTACCAGCAGATACTGTGGTTCTGTTACGGTTTGAGTGCTGAACACTTGACGGTCCCACGGTTGGCAAGTTGGAACTGTGAGATTCACTACGTGCACCACTGGTATTTTGTGGAAAAGCACATGTAAGATTTTGCAACAGTCTCTGCTGATACTCCTGCATGCGTGCATCCCTTTCTATGGCAGGAATAATTTCTGCAAATTTACTTTTGTACCGGGGATCTAACAGTGTGACAACCCAGTAGTCAGGATTATTTCTAATTCTCACAATTCGAGGGTCATGTTGCAGGTAGTGCAGCAAGAAGGCACTCATGTGTGTTGCGCATCCAGGAGCACCAAGTCCCTGTTGTGTTGGTGGCGAGGTAACAATCATGTTTCCTTCCTCTGTCCTCTCCCCCCAACCTCGCACAACAGAAATGTGATCAAGGTCTCCCTCATCTGATGAGTCTTCCATCAGTTCGTCCTCCACTTCTTCCTGGGCTCCTGCACCTTCCTCACTAGTTTGGCTGCTACCATGCGCCCTGGTAAAATCATCTCCCCCACCCTCACATGCCTGCCGCCTTGGTGCTGCCGACCGTCTGGACCTTGCAGATGTTAGCCCTTCCGCATACAACTCCTCCTCCTCTACTTCCTCCACCTCCTCTTGTGCCACCACCTGACTCCGAATTCTGTTTAACATGTGCTCCAGCATGTAAATCACCGGAATAGTCATGCTGATAATGGCATCGTCAGCACTAAACATCTTCGTCGCCATTTCAAAACTGTGCAGAAGGGTGCATAGGTCCCTGATCTGAGACCACTCCTCCAGCGTGATTTGCCCCACCTCTGAATCTCGTTGGCCCAGGCTATACGTCAGAACGTATTACACCAGGGCTTGTCGGTGCTGCCACAGTCGCTGCAACATGTGCAGAGTTGAATTCCACCGGGTAGGCACATCGCATTTTAGCCGGTGAAGTGGCAGGCCCAACGACTTCTGTAGAAATGTAAGTCGCTGAGCTGCGGGATGCGAACGGCGGAAGTGAGCACACAGCGACCGTGCCCTCTGCAGAAGGCCATCTAGTCTGGGATAGTGGGCTAAAAATTGCTGGACAACCAGGTTCAACACGTGAGCCATACAAGGCACGTGTGTGACATTGCCCCGGCGAAGGGCCGCACCCAGGTTTGCAGCATTGTCGCACACGGCCTTCCCTGGTTTCAGGTCCAGTGGAGACAACCATTCATGAAATTGGTTCTCCAGAGCTGACCACAACTCCTCAGCTGTGTGACTCACATTTCCCAGACATTTCAATGTAAAAACCGCCTGATGACGTTGAGCCCTACTGCCAGCATAGTAAGGAGGTGTGCAGGATCCCTTCTGCGCAGTTAGAAAGCTTGTGGCATGACCAGACAGGCTTTGGGTGCAGGTGGAAGACCGAGAGGAGGTTGAGGAGGCAGAAGCAGTGGAGGAACTTTGACATAAAGAGGATTGACGCACAACTCGTGGGGATGGCAAGACTTGGACAGCAGCCCCTTGTCCTGCTGTCACCATAGTTACCCAGTGCCCAGTCAGCGACATGTAACGCCCCTGTCCATGCCTACTCGTCCAAGTGTCTGTGGTGAAATGCACCCTGTCACACACAGAGTTTCTCAAAGAAGCGGTGATGTTGTGTGCGACATGCTGGTGGAGCGCAGGCACACCTTTCTTTGAGAAGTAGTGCCGACTGGGCATCTGGTACTGGGGCACTGCGACGGACATAAGGTCTCGAAAATCCTCTGTGTCCACCAGGCGGAAAGGCAGCATTTCTGTAGCCAAGAGCTTGCAGATGGTGAAATTCAACCTCTTAGCTTTCTCATGGCTAGGAGGAAATGGTCTTTTACTTGTCCACATCTGAGGGACCGAGGGCTGGCTATTGTGCTTAGACGGGATTGATAAGGGTGTCCCCGGCAAACTGCCGGTCTGTGAGGAAGATGCAGGCGGACATGTTAGGTTGCCTTGATCCAAAGGTGGTGCTATCGATGTCGGACAGCGCTCAAGACCAGCTGGTGTTACCACCTCCAAAGAAAATGATGACCTGACAATCACGCTGGCTGTTGCGGGTAAAGAGGTGGCAGGTCTGCGCCCCAAAACAGGTGTGACTGCTGTCCCCCCAGTCACAGAGGATGAAGAGGCCGCGGATGCACAAGATATGGCAGACGGTGGTTGGCCCGGCCGGCTAGGCCGCATTGTAGCACACTGAGCTTCCCACTGCAACTTATGCTTCATGTCCATGTGCCGGTTCATGCATGAAGTACTCAAACTATGTATTTTTTGGCCTCTACTTAGCTTTTGCTGACAAATGTTACAGATAACACGAGTTGGGTCATCTTTATCGATCTGAAAAAATGCCCAGGCTATGCAAGGCTTAGCACCCATGCGACCTGAAGAGCCACCACGACTTGTGGTGAGAGGCAGAGTTGTGTTTGAGGATGCAGTTGTTGACGTGCTTCCAGTACTACGTCTCTGTCCAGGAAGGCGCAACCTGACCTCGTCGTCACTAGCATCTTCCTCCACCTCCTCTGCTGACCTCATCTCTTGGCTGACTGTGGGTTGACAGTAAGTGGGATCTCCGACCTCATCATCATCACCCTGTGCGTTATCACACCCGTCGTCCTCAGAGCCAACCTGTTCCTGCCCTGACAAAAAACTAAAGTTGTCGCTCCAATCAGGTATTTGAGTCTTATCATCGTCTTCCTCATTGTCTCCACCAACAGGAGTTACAGTTTGGGAATGAGGGTCTACATTATGGTCAGAACCTTCTGCGTCTGGTCCTGGATCCGACTCATAAAGATTCTGGGCATCAGTGCAGATCATTTCCTCGTCTGGATTCACAGAAGCGCTGGAGTCGACCTCTGATTCCCAGGCTATAGTATGAGTAAACAGTTCTGCAGACTCAACCATCTGTTCTACCTCATACTCAGACGGGCAGCTGGAGATTTGGGAGCTGTGAGGAAGCAAGTGCGATTTGGGTGACACCTTTGAGGACTGGAGTATTTGTGATGTTGAAGTTGATGTGGAGGAGAGCCCACTTAAAGGAGCACTTGATATCCGTTGAAGCACCTGCTGTTTTTGTGCCTCATCTGGAATTTGTAGCGATTGGCGTGGCCATAAGAAAGGGATCTTATCACATTGTCCGCTAAAAGAAGTAGACATTTTAGTTTGGCTGGAAGATGGTCTTTCTTCTGCACCTACCCCACGGACACAACCTTTTTTCCCCTTCCCAACACGCCTATTCCCCTTTCCACCAGCAGCAGGCCTTTTTCCACTCATTTTGGTGGTTAACTAATTCACAACTCTGGAGTTGTTTGCACAAAAATCAATGGATGGTAACCGAGCAGAGCTGAGTGGCCAAACTGTGGTATTAGGCCAAAACTATTGGCTGGGTTAGATGCAGAAAAAAATTATTTTTAATTTGCAACCTGATGGAGGTCAGTATAGATGGACTAATAGACCAAGTCCCACACACTGCTAGAAGCCCAAATATTTTTTCAGAGCTAGATGCAGAAAAAAAATATTTTTAATTTGCAACCTGATGGAGGTCAGTATAGATGGACTAATAGACCAAGTCCCACACACCGCTAGAAGCCCAAATATTTTTTCAGAGCTAGATGCAGAAAAAAATTATATTCATTTTGCAACCTGCTGGAGGTCAGTATAGAAGGACTAATAGAACAAGTCCCACACACTGCTAGAAGCCCAAATATTTTTTCAGAGCTAAATGAAGAAAAAAATTATTTTTAATTTGCAACCTGATGGAGGTCAGTATAGATGGACTAATAGACCAAGTCCCACACACTGCTAGAAGCCCAAATATTTTTTCAGAGCTAGATGCAGAAAAAAATTATTTTTAATTTGCAACCTGATGGAGGTCAGTATAGATGGACTAATAGACCAAGTCCCACACACCGCTAGAAGCCCAAATATTTTTTCAGAGCTAGATGCAGAAAATTTTTTTATTCAATTTGCAACCTGATGGAGGTCAGTATAGATGGACTAATAGACCAAGTCCCACACACTGCTAGAAGCCCAAATATTTTTTCAGAGCTAGATGCAGAAAAAAATTATTTTTAATTTGCAACCTGATGGAGGTCAGTATAGATGGACTAATAGACCAAGTCCCACACACTGCTAGAAGCCCAAATATTTTTTCAGAGCTAGATGCAGAAAAAAATTATTTTTAATTTGCAACCTGATGGAGGTCAGTATAGATGGACTAATAGAACAAGTCCCACACGCTGCTAGAAGCCCAAATATTTTTTCAGAGATAAATGAAGAAAAAAATTATTTTTAATTTGCAACCTGATGGAGGTCAGTATAGATGGACTAATAGACCAAGTCCCACACACTGCTAGAAGCCCAAATATTTTTTCAGAGCTAGATGCAGAAAAAAATTATTTTTAATTTGCAACCTGATGGAGGTCAGTATAGATGGACTAATAGAATGATGCTATGCCCAAAAGATTTTACTTCACTAGGTGCAGTAAAAAAATTGGTATTCTATACACAGGTGATATATCTTGCAACACAGATAGGCTACTCCACTGACTAACACACTCTGCAATAGGCCAAAAAGGATTAGCTTTGCTAGATTCAGCCAAATGCTGTGAAAAAAACTTGCACAGCACTGGCACAGACCTGCCTGGCAAAAACTGATAGGAACTGATGTAACCTAGTCCTGAAAAGGACTCCAATTACAATTAGTCTTTACTCCCACAATCTATCTATTTAAGAGCACAGACCTGCTTGATAAAAGTCGTAGGAAATGCTGTAACCTAGTCCTTAAAAGGACTGCAATCACAACTATTCCCTACTCCCAAGCTATCTGTATATTTGTGCGAAAATTGGCTTGAAATTAACAAGGTATAGCGCACACAGCAACAGCGGTGCTGTCTAACACGCAGCTGCAGCAGTGAGAAAATGGTGGCGACGGGGAAAATGGCTTGGTCTTATAGGGCAAGGACATGTGACATTCACTGCCAATCACACATGCCCTTGCTTGTGTGAAAAAAAGCACTTCGCTCCGTGTGTGCGCTGCTGATAGGCTGACAGATTGCACCTCCCCACTGCAAATGCGGGAAAGAGAAAAAAAAATGGAGATCTTCATTGTTCCTGCAGAGATCCATCCCCTGCCCCTCCCCCCGCCCCGCTGTACACTCAAACTGCGTATTAACATTAATTTTCATCATTACTGAGAAAAAATCCAGTTATGATTTTGGTGCACGAACAGTTATCGAACATAACCTCGAACAGCCGAATTTTTCTCAAATTGTTCGTGTTCGCCGACCGGCTCGAACACCGCCCAAAACAGCTCGAATTTGAGATTGGCGAACAGTTCGAGTAGAACAACGCTCATCTCTAATTATTATCCCAAGAAATAAACTATTTATCTATAGTAAACAAGTCTAAAAAATGCCATATGATAAAAAAAAAGCATAATGCACTTTATGTTCTTCATACACATTGAAACATAATGTTTAAACTGCTGTAAAGAAAAATAAATAAAGCAACATGCTCTACAAGTTGACTGGGGCATGTCTGTTGTTTACACGCTGGGAATATACTGCTTCATTTCTTTAATACACAGTATCATTCTGCTGTTCCAATATACCATTCATTTAAGGCTCTGTTCACATTTACATTGGAGGCTTACAAATTCCAGTATTCATTTTCCAGAAAAAAAAATACAGCATGAGTGACAGATGTGAACAATTATGTATTTTAAAAATGGTATTGTTAGGCGTCGGGCTATTGCTGGATTTGAAATGGGTCCAGAACCTTCTGGGGTCCAGCTGGGGCTGATGCTGCTCAGCATCGTCATCAGTCCCAACGCCTAGCTGGTCCACAAGATGTACAGGTTGTCTCTTGGGTATTTGTGCCTAGCAATGTTAAGCATAGGTTGCGGAGTGAGACAGGGCTGTTGGAGCCTAAGTCCAGGATTCTCGGTACTGAGCATGCCCGTGACATGGAGGACCGTGATTGGTGGTTCGGGAGTCAGCTGTTCCGGTGACCTGGCACCGCCTGATTGGTCACGGGTGACGCAACCAATAGTGCGAAGGTGGGCAGGGCTAAGTCTTTAAATGACCCACCCACAAACATGGCGGCAACCCGAGCAGCCTCCAGACATCTTATCCATGGTTATCGCCTGTCAGCCATGTGGAGTAGTACCCTTCAGTCCAGTATCACGCTGGCTGGAGGCACGTGTATCCGTTGGCGTAGTCACACACGCATCCTAGCGCCGCCAGTGTAGTCCCTGTGCTGTAACAGGACTACAGATAGTTTTTTACCGCATATCTCTCGTGTTGCTAACGGAGATAGTGCGAATTCCTATACCCATTCCAGTGTGCTGTAACACGGAGGGGATTGATATTCTGTTAGTTTTTTCCTTCACACCCAGAAGGTGTTCGGCTGCAGTCCATCAGGCTGCATTGCGGACCCCGGGTTCGGTTGCGTTCCATTATATTTAAAGTAGTCTGCAACCGTTCCCTTAACAGTATCAGAGTGCCAGGGTCTTGCCGAACATGGCCGACAACCAGCAACTGCTGCACTATATACAGCGACTTGAGGCCAGACTTAAGTCTCTGCAACAAGCTGTCCCGGTCGCTGATATCACTGCAGTAGCTCCCCAGGCGGCTTCTCTAGCAGCCAATATTATTAACTCGGCTGCAGTGAATACTGCAACCACTGCAAGTGCCCCATTACCCAATTTTGCTCTCCCGGAAAAATTTTCTGGGGACAGTGAATTCTACAGGGGTTTTATTAATTTATGCTCCATTCACTTGGAGATGATGGAGGCACGGTTCCCCTCCGAAAGAGCCAAAGTGGGTTATGTCATCTCATTACTCTCCCACAGGGCTCTGGAGTGGGCTACTCCTCTATGGGAGCGGAATGATCCGGTTGTAGCAAATGCGGGTCTTTTCCTTAAGACCCTAAAAAGTATATTCCTAGGTCCTCAGGTCATGCATGATACGACTCTTAAGCTTCTTGCGTTGATCCAGGGTTCGGCCACCACCAGCCACTATGCCATCCTGTTTAGAACCCTAGCGGCTGAACTGGATTGGTCTGAACGGTCGCTTATCCCGGTGTTCTGGAAGGGTCTGGCTGGGCATATTAAAAATGCTCTATCTACCAGAGAGATTCCAACCTCTCTGGAGGAGTTAATATCTCTCGCTAACCGAATAGATTTGCGTCATGCAGAACACAAGTTAGAGCTGGAGTTCGCCAGACCTCAGTATCGGTTGGCACCATCCTTCTCTAGCCCCATTTCCAAACCCGAGACTCCCGAACCGGAGCCTGAGGCTATGGATATATCCTGAACAGAGTCTAGCTCTTCTCGTTCCCGACCTGCACATCTCTTGGAGTTCCCCGTTAATAAGGGTTCCAAGCAGTCGGGTAAACGAGTGTCTAACCACCGTTGGAGGAGGTGTGTTAGATTCTGGGGCTTCTTCCTCCAAATTATTGTATAAGGTGACATTGTCCTTCAGAGCAACCGCGGTTACTGCCAAGGTGTGGGTGGATTCTGGCGCCGATGGCAATTTTTTGTCATCTACGTTTGCCCAGAGGCATGCCATCCCTATAGAGTTACTGCCAAGACAAATGAACATTAGGGTAGTCAACGGTTCACTCCTGGACACGTAAATCACCCACCAGTCGATTCCCCTCACCATGTCATTTCCTCATGGTCACCGGGAGGTTATATCCTTTCTTATAATTCCCGGTTGATTAGATGAGTTGTTATTGGGTCTTCCATGGTTACGTTGTCACACTCCACACATTGACTGGAATACAGGGAGAATTTCTTCCTGGAGTGAGAATTGTGTGTCTCAGTGTATGGTTACAGTCACCCGGAGGGTAGTCTCTGACCCTTCTACCGATGTGACTCCTGGCACAGATCTTCTGTCTGTCCCCGAGACCCAGGTCTTTTCAGATTATGTCAAAAAGAACCAGGTTCCTTCAGGGAGGACGTTTGTTCCCCCTAATCTATAAAATGAGGTGCTCTCCTGGGTAGAGATGAGCGTTGTTCTACTCGAACTGTTCGCCAATCTCAAATTCGAACTGTTTTGGGCGGTGTTCGAGCCGTTCGGCGAACACGAACGATTTGAGAAAAATTCGGCTGTTCGAGGTTATGTTCGATAACTGTTCGTGCACCAAAATCATAACTGGATTTTTCTCAGTAATGATGAAAATTAATGTTAATACGCAGTTTGAGTGTACAGCGGGGTGGGGGGAGGGGCAGGGGATGGATCTCTGCAGGAATAATGAAGATCTCCATTTTTTTTTCTCTTTCCCGCATTTACAGTGGGGAGGTGCAATCTGTCAGCCTATCAGCAGCGCACACACGGAGCGAAGTGCTTTTTTCACACAAGCAAGGGCATGTGTCATTGGCAGTGTATGTCACATGTCCTTGCCCTATAAGACCAAGCCATTTTCCCCGTTGCCACCATTTTCTCACTGCTGCAGCTGCGTGTTAGACGGCACCGCTGTTGCTGTGTGCGCTATACCTTGTTAATTTCAAGCCAATTTTCGCACAAATCTACAGATAGCTTGGGAGTAGGGAATAGTTGTGATTGCAGTCCTTTTAAGGACTAGGTTACAGCATTTCCTATGACTTTTATCAGGCAGGTCTGTGCTCTTAAATAGATAGATTGTGGGAGTAAAGACTAATTGTAATTGCAGTCCTTTTCAGGACTAGGTTACATCAGTTCCTATCAGTTTTTGCCAGGCAGGTCTGTGCCAGTGCTGTGCAAGTTTTTTTCATAGCATTTGGCTGAATCTAGCAAAGCTAATCCTTTTTGGCCTATTGCAGAGTGTGTTAGTCAGTGGAGTAGCCTATCTGTGTTGCAAGATATACCACCTGTGTATAGAATACCAATTTTTTTACTGCACCTAGTGAAGTAAAATCTTTTGGGCATAGCATCATTCTATTAGTCCATCTATACTGACCTCCATCAGGTTGCAAATTGAATATAATTTTTTTCTGCATCTAGCTCTGAAAAAATATTTGGGCTTCTAGCAGTGTGTGGGACTTGTTCTATTAGTCCATCTATACTGACCTCCATCAGGTTGCAAACTGAATATAATTTTTTTCTGCATCTAACTCTGAAAAAATATTTGGCCTTCTAGCAGTGTGTGGGACTTTCTCTATTAGTCCATCTATACTGACCTCCATCAGGTTGCAAACTGAATATATATTTTTTCTGCATCTACCTCTGAAAAAATATTGGGCTTCTAGCTGTGTGTGGGACTTGTTCTATTAATCCATCTATACAGACCTCCATCAGGTTGCAAACTGAACATAATTTTTTTCTGCATCTACCTCTGAAAAAATATTTGGGCTTCTAGCAGTGTGTGGGACTTGTTCTATTAGTCCATCTATACTGACCTCCATCAGGTTGCAAACTGAATATAATTTTTTTCTGCATCTACCTCTGAAAAAAATATTGGGCTTCTAGCTGTGTGTGGGACTTGTTCTATTAATCCATCTATACAGACCTCCATCAGGTTGCAAACTGAATATAATTTTTTTCTGCATCTACCTCTGAAAAAATATTTGGGCTTCTAGCTGTGTGTGGGACTTGTTCTATTAGTCCATCTATACTGACCTCCATCAGGTTGCAAACTGAAAATAATTTTTTGTCTGCATCTAGCTCTGAAAAAATATTTGGCCTTCTAGCAGTGTGTGGGACTTTCTCTATTAGTCCATCTATACTGACCTCCATCAGGTTGCAAATTAAAAATAATTTTTATCTGCATCTACCTCTGAAAAAATATTTGGGCTTCTAGCTGTGTGTGGGACTTGTTCTATTAGTCCATCTATACTGACCTCCATCAGGTTGCAAACTGAATATAATTTTTTTCTGCATCTAGCTCTGAAAAAATATTTGGCCTTCTAGCAGTGTGTGGGACTTTCTCTATTAGTCCATCTATACTGACCTCCATCAGGTTGCAAATTAAAAATAATTTTTATCTGCATCAAAGCTCTGAAAAAATATTTGGCCTTCTAGCAGTGTGTGGGACTTTCTCTATTAGTATATCTATACTGACCTCCATCAGGTTGCAAATTAAAAATAATTTTTATCTGCATCCAGCTCTGAAAATATATTTGGCCTTCTAGCAGTGTGTGGGACTTTCTCTATTAGTCCATCTATACTGACCTCCATCAGGTTGCAAATTAAAAATAATTTTTTGTCTGCATCTAGCTCTGAAAAAATATTTGGCCTTCTAGCAGTGTGTGGGACTTTCTCTATTAGTCCATCTATACTGACCTCCATCAGGTTGCAAACTGAATATATTATTTTTATGCATCTACCTCTGAAAAAATATTGGGCTTCTAGCTGTGTGTGGGACTTGTTCTATTAATCCATCTATACAGACCTCCATCAGGTTGCAAACTGAATATAATTGTTTTCTGCATCTACCTCTGAAAAAATATTTGGGCTCCTAGCTGTGTGTGGGACTTGTTCTATTAGTCCATCTATACTGACCTCCATCAGGTTGCAAACTGAAAATAATTTTTATCTGCATCTACCTCTGAAAAAATATTTGGGCTTCTAGCTGTGTGTGGGACTTGTTCTATTAGTCCATCTATACTGACCTCCATCAGGTTGCAAACTGAATATAATTTTTTTCTGCATCTAGCTCTGAAAAATATTTGGCCTTCTAGCAGTGTGTGGGACTTTCTCTATTAGTCCATCTATACTGACCTCCATCAGGTTGCAAATTAAAAATAATTTTTATCTGCATCTACCTCTGAAAAAATATTTGGGCTTCTAGCTGTGTGGTGGACTTGTTCTATTAGTCCATCTATACTGACCTCCATCAGGTTGCAAACTGAATATAATTTTTTTCTGCATCTAGCTCTGAAAAAATATTTGGCCTTCTAGCAGTGTGTGGGACTTTCTCTATTAGTCCATCTATACTGACCTCCATCAGGTTGCAAATTAAAAATAATTTTTATCTGCATCCAGCTCTGAAAAAATATTTGGCCTTCTAGCAGTGTGTGGGACTTTCTCTATTAGTCCATCTATACTGACCTCCATCAGGTTGCAAATTAAAAATAATTTTTTGTCTGCATCTAGCTCTGAAAAAATATTTGGCCTTCTAGCAGTGTGTGGGACTTTCTCTATTAGTCCATCTATACTGACCTCCATCAGGTTGCAAACTGAATATATTTTTTTCTGCATCTATCTCTGAAAAAATATTTGGGCTTCTAGCTGTGTGTGGGACTTTCTCTATTAGTCCATCTATACTGACCTCCATCAGGTTGCAAATTGAATATAATTTTTTTCTGCATCTAACCCAGCCAATAGTTTTGGCCTAATACCACAGTTTGGCCACTCAGCTCTGCTTGGTTCCCATCCATTGTTTTTTTGTGGAAACAACTCCAGAGTTGTGAATTAGTTAACCACCAAAATGAGTGGAAAAAGGCCTGCTGCTGGTGGAAAGGGGAATAGGCATGTTGGGAAGGGGAAAAAAGGTTGTGCCCGTGGGGTAGGTGTTAAAGCAACAGTAACATCTGCAGAAGAAAGACCATCTTCCAGCCAAACTAAAATGTCTACTTCTTTTAGCGGACAATGTGATAAGATCCCTTTCTTACGGCCACGCCAATCGCTACAAATTCCAGATGAGACACAAAAACAGCAGGTGCTTCAACGGATATCAAGTGCTCCTTTAAGTGGGCTCTCCTCTACATCAACTTCAACATCACAAATACTCCAGTCCTCAAAGGTGTCACCCCAATCGCACTTGCTTCCTCACAGCTCCCAAATCTCCAGCTGCCCGTCTGAGTATGAGGTAGAACAGATGGTTGCGTCTGCAGAGCTGTTTACTCATACTATAGCCTGGGAATCAGAGGTCAACTCCAGCGCTTCTGTGAATCTAGACGAGGAAATGATCTGTACTGATGCCCAGAATCTTTATGAATCGGATCCAGGACCAGACGCAGAAGGTTCTGACCATAATGTAGACCCTCATACCCAAAGTGTAACTCCTGTTGGTGGAGACAATGAGGAAGACGATGATGAGACTCAAATACCTGATTGGAGCGACAACTTTAGTTTTTTGTCAGGGCAGGAACAGGTTGGCTCTGAGGACGACGGGTGTGATAACGCACAGGGTGATGATGATGAGGTTGGAGATCCCACTTACTGTCAACCCACAGTCAGCCAAGAGATGAGGTCAGCAGAGGAGGTGGAGGAAGATGCTAGTGACGACGAGGTCAGGTTGCGCCTTCCTGGACAGAGACGTAGTACTGGAAGCACGTCAACAACTGCATCCTCAAACACAACTCTGCCTCTCACCACAAGTCATGGTGGCTCTTCAGGTCGCATGGGTGCTAAGCCTTGCATAGCCTGGGCATTTTTTCAGATCGATAAAGATGACCCAACTCGTGTTATCTGTAACATTTGTCAGCAAAAGCTAAGTAGAGGCCAAAAAATACATAGTTTGAGTACTTCATGCTTGAACCGGCACATGGACATGAAGCATAAGTTGCAGTGGGAAGCTCAGTGTGCTACAATGCGGCCTAGCCGGCCGGGCCAACCACCGTCTGCCATATCTTGTGCATCCGCGGCCTCTTCATCCTCTGTGACTGGGGGGACAGCAGTCACACCTGTTTTGGGGCGCAGACCTGCCACCTCTTTACCCGCAACAGCCAGCGTGATTGGCAGGTCATCATTTTCTTTGGAGGTGGTAACACCAGCTGGTGTTGAGCGCTGTCCAACATCGATAGCACCACCTTTGGATCAAGGCAACCTAACATGTCCGCCTGCATCTTCCTCACAGACCGGCAGTTTGCCGGGACACCCTTATCATCCCCGTCTAAGCACAATAGCCAGCCCTCGGTCCCTCAGATGTGGACAAGTAAAAGACCATTTCCTCCTAGCCATGAGAAAGCTAAGAGATTGAATTTCACCATCTGCAAGCTCTTGGCTACAGAAATGCTGCCTTTCCGCCTGGTGAACACAGAGGATTTTCGAGACCTTATGTCCATCGCAGTGCCCCAGTACCAGATGCCCAGTCGGCACTACTTCTCAAAGAAAGGTGTGCCTGCGCTCCACCAGCATGTCGCACACAACATCACCGCATCTTTGAGAAACTCTGTGTGTGACAGGGTGCATTTCACCACAGACACTTGGACGAGTAGGCATGGACAGGGGCGTTACATGTCGCTGACTGTGCACTGTGTAACTATGGTGACAGCAGGACAAGGGGCTGCTGTCCAAGTCTTGCCATCCCCACGAGTTGTGCGTCAATCCTCTTTATGTCAAAGTTCCTCCACTGCTTCTGCCTCCTCAACCTCCTCTCGGTCTTCCACCTGCACCCAAAGCCTGTCTGGTCATGCCACAAGCTTTCTAACTGCGCAGAAGGGATCCTGCACACCTCCTTACTTTGCTGGCAGTAAGGCTCAACGTCATCAGGTGGTTTTTACTTTGAAATGTCTGGGAAATGTGAGTCACACAGCTGAGGAGTTGTGGTCAGCTCTGGAGAACCAATTTCATGAATGGTTGTCTCCACTGGACCTGAAACCAGGGAAGGCCGTGTGCGACAATGCTGCAAACCTGGGTGCGGCCCTTCGCCGGGGCAATGTCACACACGTGCCTTGTATGGCTCACGTGTTGAACCTGGTTGTCCAGCAATTTTTAGCCCTCTATCCCAGACTAGATGGCCTTCTGCAGAGGGCACGGTCGCTGTGTGCCCACTTCCGCCGTTCGCATCCCGCAGCTCAGCGACTTACATCTCTACAGAAGTCGTTGGGCCTGCCACTACACCGGCTAAAATGCGATGTGCCTACCCAGTGGAATTCAACTCTGCACATGTTGCAGCGACTGTGGCAGCACCGACAAGCCCTGGTGCAATACGTTCTGACGTATAGCCTGGGCCAACGAGATCCGGAGGTGGGGCAAATCACGCTGGAGGAGTGGTCTCAGATCAGGGACCTATGCACCCTTCTGCACAGTTTTGAAATGGCGACGAAGATGTTTAGTGCTGACGATGCCATTATCAGCATGACTATTCCGGTGATTTACATGCTGGAGCACATGTTAAACAGAATTCGGAGTCAGGTGGTGGCACAAGAGGAGGTGGAGGAAGTAGAGGAGGAGGAGTTGTATGCGGAAGGGCTAACATCTGCAAGGTCCAGACGGTCGGCAGCACCAAGGCAGCAGGCATGTGAGGGTGGGGGAGATGGTTTTACCAGGGCGCATGGTAGCAGCCAAACTAGTGAGGAAGGTGCAGGAGCCCAGGAAGTAGTGGAGGACGAACTGATGGAAGACTCATCAGATGAGGGAGACCTTGATCACATTTCTGTTGTGCGAGGTTGGGGGGAGAGGACAGAAGAAGGAAGCATGATTGTTACCTCGCCACCAACACAACAGGGACTTGGTGCTCCTAATGTGCAACACACATGAGTGCCTTCTTGCTGCACTACCTGCAACATGACCCTCGAATTGTGAGAATTAGAAATAATCCTGACTACTGGGTTGCCACACTGTTAGATCCCCGGTACAAAAGTAAATTTGCAGAAATTATTCCTGCCATAGAAAGGGATGCACGCATGCAGGAGTATCAGCAGAGACTGTTGCAGAATCTTACATGTGCTTTTCCACAAAACACCAGTGGTGCACATAGTGAATCTCACAGTTCCAACTTGCCAACCATGGGACCGTCAAGTGTTCAGCACTCAAACCGTAACAGAACCACAGTATCTGCTGGTAACATCAATTTTGCGGAATCATTTCACCACTTTTTTAGCCCATCCTTTGCAAGGCCACAGGAGACAAGAAGTCTGACAAATAGTCAACGCCTAGAGACGATGGTACAGGAGTATCTCCAAGTAAACATTGAAGCTATGACTGTGTCACTGGACACTTGCTCTTTTTGGGCTTCCAATCTGGATAAATGGCCAGAGCTAGCCACTTACGCCTTGTAGATCTTGTCATGCCCCGCAGCCAGCGTTCTGTCTGAACGTGTGTTCAGCGCTGCTGGTGGTGTGCTGACAGATAAGCGCACGCGGCTCTCCACTGATAATGTAGACAGACTCACGTTCATAAAGATGAACAAATCATGGATCCGAAACGACTTTTCTACCCCTGTGTCATCCTGGGGAGAGTAAAAGCTTGATGATTGGTTAAAATCACCCTACCAACCATTTTAAGCTTTCAAATTACTAATCATGTTTATTTGTATCTTGACTGGAAAATAATTTGGGCTTTGTAGCAGTGTGCAACACTGATCCTATTAGCCCATCTATACTAAGCTCCACCAGATTTAAAATTAAAAATAATTTTTAGCTGCATCTAGCCCGGAAAATAATTTTGGGGCTCCGAGATGCGCAAGACACATAAGTGCCTTCTTGCTGCACTACCTGCAACATGACCCTCATATTGTCAGAATTCGAAGTAATCATGACTAATGGGTTGCCACACTCTTAGATCCGCCAAACTTTTCGATCAACCTTTTCATTTTAATAAAGACCAAAAAAATGGTCATTTTTGAAATTATAAGCATTAGCAGGTTATTAGAAACTGAAATCAAACAGTTTTCAACTCAAAACTTTATTCTAGGTGATGTTACATTTTCACATAGGACCCCTTGTTCGAAAGGAGCTTCTGAACTCTCTCGTCCATTGAATTTGTCAGGTTTTGGATGGTTTCTGCTTCAATTGTTTTGCATGAGGACAGAATACCATCCCAGAGCTGTTGCTTAGATGTGAACTGCCTCCCGCCATCATAGACACTCCTTTTGATGATGCTCCAGAGGTTCTGAATGGGGTAGAGGTCAGGGGAGCATGGGGGTCACACCATAAGTTTGTCCCCTTTTATGCCCATATCAGCCAGAGATGCAGATGTTTTATGTGCAGCATGAGATGGTGCATTATCATGCAAAAAAATGATCTTGCTGTGAAATACATGGTTCTTCTTCTTGAACCATGGCAGGAAGTGCTGTTTGAGAAAATCCACATACATTATGGAGTTCATCTTTAGCGCCTTCAGGGATCCTAAAGGGGCCGACAATCTCTCTCCCCATGATTCCAGCCCAAAACATTACTGCAACTCCTCCTTGTTGGCGCTGTAGCCGTGTTTGCGTGGGGTGTCCATCAACCAGCCATCCTCCACTCCATCCATCTGGACCATCGAGCGCTGCACGGCACTCATCCGTGAACAAAACAGTTTTGAAATCAGTCTTCATGTAATGTTTGGCCCACTGGAGCCATTTCTGCTGTGTGAAGTGGATAGAGGAGGTCGACAGGATGGCATATGCACAGCTGCAAACCTCTGAAGGACCCTGCATCTTGTTGTTCGGGGGACGTTGGAGGCACCAGCAGCTTCAAAAACTTGTCTGCTGCTATGACAAGGCTTTTTTGCCGCTGCTCTTTTAACCTGACGTAATTGCCTGTAGGAAAGAGTCCTCAATTTGCCCTTATCAGCACGCACACGTGTGTACTGTGAATCAGCTACATACTTCTTGATTGCCAAGACACTTCATCCTGATCATCGCACAATGTTGATTGTAGTCATGCCTTGACCTAAACACTCCACAATTTGTTGCTTCTCAGCAGCCGACACATCCTTTTTCTTTCCCATTTTGGCAGAAAATGTAGGCTGCTTAATAATGCGAGACAGTCTTCTTAAGTAGTCTTGCCTTTCATTGGACACACCTGCCAAACTAATTAGCACAGGTGTCTGCAATTGCTTACAGTGATATAAAGAGCCCTGACACACATCACCATCAATGAGTTTAACTGACAAACAAACAAATTCTTCCCTTATCACTCCTAAACACTTTTTGCATAATAATTTGGAACACAGTGTGCATGTGCTTTTCCACAAAACACCAGTGGTTCACGTAGTGAATCTTACAGTTCTAACTTGCCAACCGTGGTCTGTATGGAGTTGTTCAATAAAGGGCCCAAAATTAAGATAACATAGATGGGAGAGGTCTCTATGAATAGGAATTCCTAAGTATTTGATACCCTGTGAGGCCCAGGCAAAGGGAAAGTTGGACTGGATGGAATCCTATATGGATTTGGGGAGGGAGACATCGAGGGCCTCAGACTTCGCTGCATTGATTTTAAAATTTGACCATATAACAAAGTGATCTATTTCAGCCATAACAGCATGGATGGATATATGTGATTGAGTGATATATACTAGGACATCATCAGCAAATAGAGAGCACTTGTACTCGGTGCCTCCCACCTCAATCCACCTAATATTGGGGTTATGGCGAATTGATGAGAGCAGGTGCTCCATCACTAGGATGTATAAGAGAGGGGACAGAGGACATCCCTGCCTTGTCCTATTGGTGATTGTGAAAGGTGATGAAAATGTTCTGATGCACCCCCTGGGCCTTGGGACACCCGTAGCCGGACCCTTTTTGGTGGATGCTGGTGGTTGTAGTCTTCGTGGCGGTGACCCGGTTCCGTGGCTCAGGGTGGTCAAACCAGTGGCGGAACTATTTATGTGGTTTTGATGTTTAAATGTCCGACTACGCCACCCGTGGATTGCGGTCAGAGTGAACCGCCGCTGCAGGGCAGACCGCTGAGGCTGGTGTTGTGGGTGCAGCAGAGCGTAGCATAACTCCCCACGGGAGGAGTATAGCCTCAGGGCAGTGTATGCGGAGGATGGGGGTGATGGTGCAGGGCAGCAGCAGTAACGACACGGAGTCAGTGATGCAGTCCAGGGCCTTTACTCACAGTTCTTATTATCCAGACCATGTCTGCAGGTAACGGCTGCCCACGTCGTACTGTGCTCACCAGGTGAGGGGCTCAGACAGCTCCCAGATAACTTTGGAGCGCTTCACAGGACCCCCTTTGTGTGTCCTTTGTCTGGCCTTTCTTACCAACCCTTCCGTCCGGCTGCCTCGGGCCTCCTTTTGGTAAACTTGGTGCCAGTTTCCCTGACCCTATGTGCTGCCCTCCTAGCGGGTGTAGCGAGGGGCTGCGCCACATAAAATGTCACAGCCTCCGGTTTCTAGCTGAGGGTCGTTTCCTGCCTCCACTAGTTTCGGGGACCGGTCTCCCCCTTTGGCCTGACCCCTCCATGCAGGTGGATTCGGGCGTGCGGTGGCGACTCGCCCGTCCGCACCCCTGGGATCCCTTCGTTCCTCGTTCCTGGAGCCTTCTCCGCTCCTCTTCCTTCCTTCTCCCTCTTCCAGGCCTGGGCCTCTGTTACTAGGCCCGCCTCCGGAGCAGAGCTCATGCAGAGCCCCTGCTCCCTGCCACTTCTGCTCAGACTTCTCTGCACTGAACTAAGATGGTGTCCACCTTTTATACTCCCTTCTCAATGCACCCAGGAACTGCTTCCTCCCTGCTCCTGCACTACAGGGTTCCCCTTCCTCAGTGTTCCCTCCCCCCACTCCAGCCAGGGATAGGGACTGTCGTGCCCTTCTCAGGGGCATATTGGTCGCCCTGCCCCACGGCAATGTGGTGTAATGCATGCAGGTGTCGGGTCCTGATCCACACTCCATCCTTACCTGAGAGTGAGATATCACACCTCTGGGTGAGGTGCAATACCTCTGTAGCAACCGAGCCCTCAGGGTGCTACAGTTCCATTTATCTTCAGCCTAGGTGACGTATTGCGATACAGGGCCGTGATTTTGGCTATAAAAGGGTCCCCTACCCCAAGCTTTTTAAGAGAATCATATATGGCGTGCCAGGAGACTCTATGGAATGCTTTCTCAGCATCCAACGAGAGTATCTAATTACAAATTTTTAACTGCATCTAGCCCAGGAAATACTTTGTGCCTAGTAGCAGTGTCTGCTAGTCAGCGGATTATCCCGGCTGTTAAGCTAGCTACACCACCTGTAGTTTGGACACTTAATTTTTTCAAAGGAAATGCTTCGGGACCACGGGATACTCAGTGAAGAGCATCAGGAGGCACCCCAAGGAATAGGGGCTGGGACTGGCAGTAGGATGCCTTGCGGTGGACAGCCGAGCTCGATCCTTATAAAAGCTTTTTAACTGCAGCAGCTTTAGTGGACGCTACTGGAGCTGGAATTACGCGGCTGCTGGCATGAGACTTGCCCTCCAATAGATCCTTGTAAATGGATTTAAAGTGTATTCATTCAAATTAGAGAGACAATTTAAATTAAAAAGCTTAGAGCTGCCTCCACCACAGGGGGGCTCGCTCGACCCACCAGCGGACAGGCACCAGTATTGGGAGAGGGAGGCTGGCCGTCAGGGTTCACCGCGGCTCTGGCACAAACCCGGCGACACGGAGGTGGCACGGGCAGGAGCGGACTGAACGTGTCGGCTTCTCACTTTTTGGATTTTAGAAGGGCATGACATGCCTATATCTGTGTCTCCCCTCCTTTTACTCCTCCACCTCTTTTCTTTTCTCATGACTATATGTACTTGTCACTTTTCCATGTGTTAGTTGTGTCTTCTGAGCAGTTTGTCAGCTTTTGGACACCTTTGAAGGTGTTTTCTATGTGTTTCTATGTGTTTTTGTTTGCCTGCCATTGGTTTTAACGGTGTTCGAAGGTGTTCGACGAACAGTTCGACGAACAGTTCGGCGAACACACGGGTGTTCGACGAACCGAACCGAACTGGAAAACTACGGGGGTGGCTCAACACTACTCCTGGGCTCATGCCCCTAAGATCGGAGCCCATCTTGGGGTCAAACGTGCCAAAAAGTCCCTTCAATGGTCCTATTGGTGGCCCCGGTGGCGCCAGGATGTTAAGGAATATGTTCTTGCGTGTGCCTTCTGTGCGAGAGATAAATCTTCTCGTCAAAGTCCAGCTGGCTTTCTCCACCCATTACCCATGGCAGACTCCACAGATAGAGAGTCGGTTGACACTCTTCGTCGTCCTGCTCCCATATTCTATCCAGGCAACAGAGTGTGGCTCTTGGCTCGCAATACTAGATTATGCGGGAGATCTGCTAAGTTTTCTCCTCGCTTTATTGGTCCGTTCAAAATTTTGGCCCAGGTAAACTCTGTAATGTACCGGTTACAGTTACCATGACACCTGAGGAGTCACGACACTTTCCATGTGTCGCTTCTTAGACCCGTTCACCTGTCAAAACTCGCTGAACCCCAACCTGCACAGACAACAGGGGTGATAATCTCGAGCTGCAGGCTATTATGGGGTCTAAGATCGTTCGTGGGAAAAAAGAGTACCCTGTACACCGGAGGGGTCATGGATCTAAGGATCTTCCCTGTGAACCGTTGGACCACATTCATGCTCCCCTGCTCGTTGAGGAAAATGAGCGTCAAGTGGAGGGGGATGTTAGAAGGGGGGATAATGTTAGGCGTCGGGCTGTTGCTGGATTCAAAATAGGTCTAGAACCTTCTGTGGTCTCCCCTTCCGGTCCAGCCAGGGCTGACGCTGCTCAGCATCATCATCAGCCTAAACACCTAGCTGGTCAACGAGATGTACAGGTTGTCTCTTAGGTATTTGTGCCTAGCAATGTTAAGCATAGGTTGCGGAGGGAGACAGGGCTGTTGGAGCCTAAGTCCAAGATTCTCGGTACTGAGCATGCCCGTGACATGGCGGACCGTGATTGGTGGTTCGGTAGTCAGCTGTTCCGGTGACCTGGCACTGCCTGATTGGTCGCGGGTGACGCCACCAATAGTGCGAAGGTGGGCAGGGCTTAGTCTTTAAAAGACCCACCCACAAACATGGCGGCGCGCTCTGATCATTGAGCAGTGATCCTGTTGTGTGGACGACTGTGTTCCACGTGTAGTTTCCATAGGCAGGTGTAGTTGAAATAGGCAGGCTAGTGGAAATAGGCAGGTAGCTTCGTCTAGCAGTCTGGCTCAGCCAAAGGGGTCGCCTAACACCCCAAGCAGCCTGCAGACATCCTATTCACAGTTATTGCCTGTCAGCCACGTGGAGTAGTACCCTTCAGTCCGGTAGCACGCTGGCTGGAGGCACGTGTATCCGTCAGCGTAGTCACACACGCATCCTAGCGCCGCCAGTGTAGTTCCTGTGCTGTAACAGGACTACAGATAGTTTTTTGCCGCATATCTCTCGTGTTGCTAACAGAGATAGTGCGAAATCCTATTCCCATTCCAGTGTACTTTAACACGGAGGGGATTGATATTCAGTTAGTTTTTTCCTTCACACCCAGAAGGTGTTCGGCAGCAGTCCATCAGGCTGTATCGCGGACCCCGGGTTCGGTTGCGTTCCATTATAATAAAGTCTGCAACCATCCCCTTAACAGGTACTCTCTAGTAAAATGACTGAGACCATGACACAAAGCTGTCGGACTCCATTGTATTTGACATTCGTGTTTGCTATGTGATGAATAATTGTACTGCATACTTCTACTTTTGTGTTCCTATAGTAAAAACGTTCAGAATTCCTAACACACGTGTGAACATAACCTTGGTTCTTGCTCTATCGATCTTGCCATCACTAGGAGAAAAAAATCCTTCTGTAGCTCCTATGCAGTAAAAAGGAATTACTTACCTCTTCCATGTAATAGCAACAGACAACCAACAATTTTGCAAGAATCAGGAAACAATGGTCAGTACTAAACAAGTGGAGAACAGTGATTTAGTATTTAGGAAGACGACGAACCATTTACATTGATGGTAAACAAATACTGTCTATTCAAGTGAATAGGAGACAAACTGCAGTGGTCACTAAACAAGGGATGGAGCTGTAGTGTTCTGCTCAATACGTTGCTTACATCCAGCCACTTCTGGTTTAGGTAACAACTGATTGATGGAGGTACCAGAAGTCATACCGCCACCGATCTCATATGGATGCACTATGCTAAATATAGGTAACTGATTTGTCAGTCTCATTTGATATGTGAGTTTAACAATTGTACCCATCTGAAGGGTTTGGAATTGTTAACATTTTCATTTCTGAAAACACAAAGCTTAGAGGAATAGAATTAATAAAAGGTTTTGCACAGCATGTGGGTCATTGTGAAAGACCACTAGTGGTTCAGTTTAGTCATTAGTGCTGAAATATTTTAATAAAAAAAATATACATTATGATTAAAAATTGGATGCTTACATGTTTCAACTACTATTGAATGTCCACAAAATACTAATGTGCTAACTTTTTAAATATTTACTGGGCTCTCAAACTCTCACAGAGCTTTCAGTTCATTTATAGTAACTATTATGGTCATAAATTAATCACCACCTTGATTTGTCCATGGAAGAAACATCATCAGTGGGGAACCTTAATATAAGAGACATTCAAGCAAAAGCAAAACCAAAGAAATGAGCTGGAACACATGTTGGTATAAATGCAATGTGTTTGTGCACATTCACACTATGGTCATTAACAGACAGAACTTAGGATAAAAACAAAATGAGCAAATACCCTGCAGTAAGTAAATAAATAGCAATAGTACATGTAAATAACATAAGGTACTTAGTAGACACTATTTTGTTCAAAAGAGTGTAAAAGTCGTCCCACCACAACAAGGTATACCCAATCAAAATAGATCCCAATTCTTCTAGTTCACGACGCTATGTGCTAGCAGGCCTCAAAATGGACGAGGGTAGAACAGGACCCAGACCTGAGTGTTTTGCTTCTTTGCATGGAAATAATGTTCAAGTGATTACCAGCTGTTGAAACATATTGGGGTCAGAAATCCCCTTAAATAAATGTTCTAGTTTACTAAATATGGGCAATAATCATACATGGATAAAGAGATAATTAGATACTCCTATGCTACGATTCTACACGTAAAAGTCAATAATGGACAGTTATTACAGAATGGATTGAAGTAGAAAAGTGTTCTTGCTTTGCATTGTGCACATATGATTCATGCATTTAGAGTCCATAAAATGTATTGCACAATGACAGAGATAATCTTCACAATTATATGATTCCTCACAAAACCATCAGCAGCGCAGTACATACAAATATTCGCTGTGTGATCTGCCATGTTATTTTTGATACTTCATTAGATACCATTACCACTGTCAGAATCAAAATCTATATCTGTTGTTACCCAACATGTGATGATGGTGTCACCTGTCTTCAACAGCAGTTTCCTTGTAGAATATGCTGTAGGTGGCTGGTAAAAGATAATTTCATGTATTTCTCTCATGCATATTTCATGAAATTCAAAAAGTGTAGGTGTATTTTTGCTGTCATGTATTCCATCATGATTGCCATGTCTACACAACCAGAATGTCGAAGGATTAAGAATTCTTACTGTTAGGACAGTACAATGCATTTCTCAAAGTGCAGTAATAAATATATTGAAATTATAAAAAAAAATTAGACCTTAAAGAGGTTTCTGAAAACCATTGTACCTTGTCTAAAAAAACAAATTTGCTGTCACCGGCTCCAGCACTGTTTCTCTGCCGCTGCTTCAGCTGTCATCTACTGCAGCACTGTGATCATGTCGACAATGGGTGTGCGTATGTCCGTATTTGCGGTCCTTAAAAAACGGACCTCATATGGATATACAAAACAACCGTGTGAAGTGGACCTTACTTTGGTATTTCTGAATCCGTTCTACCCTGTTTTTTTTACCCCAACTAATTTTCTAATTACCAGTGGAAAGTAGTTATAATCGTATATGTTATGCCAGGATTTTTTTTTGCTATCAGTAAACATGCTGAAATCCTGAAAAATAGAGGACTGGAATATGACAAGTCTTGTTAGAACAGTTTGAAACAAGTCTCTGTAAGTGTCTATTATAACGCCTATATTCTCGACCATTGTTGCCTCTAAGATTTGTCCTTTGGAAAAGGTAGAATTAAAATAACGGAATAATGAGATATAGAAGTCCAACAATACTTACTATTAGGATTTAAAATGTTTAAATCTTACTAATTCCAGATAGCACTGTAAAATAGGTTGTTTAGTCTCAGGGTACAAGTCTGCAGTCACTGGATGCGACTGTAGGCTTGTGAATTCTCACAGTATGTGCACTGCTAGCTTGGAGAATTCTCCGGTGCCGGTGCCTGAAGCATGTGGGAACGTGACTACAGATTTGAACCCTAAGGTTGGACAACCCCTTAAAGTACAATGGATCTCCATACCGCTTCTTATTGGCCAGTGCTGAGGCCGCATTTGTTTTCTCTTGACATATTCCTTGAAAAACGAATAGTGGATTTTGGGTTCATTTCGATGCTCTGGTGTCTATAGAGTATAAACAATTGATGTAAAAAAACAAAGTAAATAGTACATAACTGCTGGAACCTGGTCATACAAAGCAGAAGAATAAACAGAATATAGGCCAAAAACAAGTCAATAGTAAATGGTCAGCTTTATAAGTCCCAGACTAGCAGGCGGGAGAGTAGTCAAACAGTTTAGAGTTTAACCAAGTCCACTGATGAGGTAGTGGAGATATTTTAGAAGCAGGGTCAGAAAACAAGACATGTCAGGGCTAAATAGTAATATTTAATACAAAGCACTAAAAGAACAGTATTTGGCACAAAATATATAGCCGAAAGATTTAAATAGCATGTTCAGTGCTCTAATTAGAGGGACAACTGGACTTGGGTTCAGGTCTGGTGACTGTGGAGGCCAGGTCATCTGGCGTAGCACCCCATCACTCTCCTTCTTGGTCAAATAGCCCTTACACAGCCTGGAGGTGTGTTTGGGGTCATTGTCCTGTTGAAAAATAAATGATGGTCCAACTAAACGCAAACAGGATGGAATAGCATGCCGATGCAAGATGCTGTGGTAGCCATGCTGGTTCAGTATGCCTTCAATTTTGAATAAATCCCCAACAGTGTCACCAGCAAAGCACCCCCACACCATCACACCTCCTCCTCCATGCTTCACGGTGGGAACCAGGCATGTAGAATCCATCCGTTCACCCTTTCTGCGTCGCACAAAGACACGGTGGTTGGAACCAAGCATGGAACTCTGTGTGGTATTGACCTGGTCTCTAATCTGAGCTGCAGTTAACCTGCGATTTCTGAGGCTGGTGACTCAGATAAACTTATCCTCAGAAGCAGAGGTGACTCTTGGTCTTCCTTTCCTGGGGCGGTCCTCATGTGAGCCAGTTTCTTTGTAGCGCTTGATGGTTTTTGCAACTGCACTTGGAGACACTTTCAAAGTTTTCCCAATTTTTCGCACTGACTGACCTTCATTTCTTAAAGTAATGATGGCCACTCATTTTTCTTTACTTAGCTGCTTTTTTATTGCCATAATACAAATTCTAACAGTCTATTCAGTAGGACTATCATCTGTGTATCCACCAGACTTCTGCACAACACAACTGATGGTCCCAACCCCATTTATAAGGCAAGAAATCCCACTTATTAAACCTGACAGGGCACTCCTGTGAAGTGAAAACCATTTCCGGTGAATACCTCTTGAAGCTCATCAAGAGAATGCCAAGAGTATGCAAAGCAGTCATCAAAGCAAAAGGTGGCTACTTTGAAGATCCTAGAATATAAGACATATTTTCAGTTGTTTCACACTTTTTTGTTAAGTATATAATTCCACATGTGTTAATTCATAGTTTTGATGCCTTCAGTGTGAATGTACAATTTTCATAGTCATGAAAATACAGAAAAATCTTTAAATGAGAAGGTGTGTCCCAACTTTTGGTCTGTACTGTATATATATTAATTTGAGATAAAAAAAAACATTATTGAGGTGGATCATAGAAAGTACAATGGAATACCATAAGAAGCGTTACCTGTGCTTCATTGATAATATCCATGCTTTTGACTGTGCTGAGGTGATAAGTTTTGGGAAGCACTGGGTGAGTTTGGAGTGCCGCAGCAACTTATTGGGTTAATCAGGTCACTCTATGACAATCAATAAGCTACAGTGTGAACCAGGTAAGGGGATACAGAATGGTTCAAGATCAAAAACAGGGATGCATTTTCTCTCCTTTTTAACCTATATGCAGAAGTATTCATAAGGAAGTTAACCCTAGATGATTTGAATGTTGGGGTGAAAGTAGGTGGAAGAACTATCAACATTCAGAGATATGCAGTGATACAACTCTGCTGACAGAGTGAGAAAGACCTGAGGAAGCTGTTTCAGAAGTTGAAAAAAGAAAGGGGGAAGATGGAATTTTTCCTGAACATCGTGAAGAAAATCACAACTACCACCATTGAGGAAGTCCACCTAAAGATCAACCATGAAGAAATAGAAGCTTTGTCTTTCTTGGGTCCCTCAATGACAATGGCAGTCATATCAAGCTTTGATTAGCACTGGATCATGCAGTGATGGTGAGAAAAGACCAAATATGGTAATGTAAAGATATCTCAGTCACCATCAAACAAAGAATGATCACTGCAATTGTGTTCCCAATTGCGACATATGGCTGTGAGATGTGGGCATGAAAAGAGCTAGAAAAATAATAATCTCACTGGAATGATAAACTGTATGTGAAAATCTAATAGCTCTGAATAGTTCTCTCAAGAGCAGACTTTGGACAAGTAACTCTGCTTAGCAGGTTCCAAAGGAACCCTAGCCTTCACCTTTCAGCCATTACAGAGGGATCTGCAATTACAGCAGGGCCTCTTGAGTTGCATCCACGGAGTAGCTACCAGTGAAGTGAGCTGGCTTGGGATAGTCAACTAGCAGAACCATAAGGATGGAATCGTCCAGCAAATTGCTAGTTAACTCAGTCCAAGGGATATCAAACTAGCTGGGTAAGATAATTGGGAAAAGCAGGAAATAAAGACCAGAGTCAGTCAGATTAAGTAGGATGTGGTACAGCTCCATTGGCCACATCAATGAAGTTGAATACATCTGCTAAGCTACTGAAAAGAATACACATCCATTGTGTCTGGTTGGGTCACACTATAAATACCAGGCATATCACCAGTATCTCTGACTGAAATGAGCCTTGTGATGCCCTCAGCTGTTAGCCATGACATTTCCTCCATCACCAGGTTTGCCTGCAGAATGAATTGTCGGTTATACACAATTTTTATCTTGCTTTCAAAAATTATGTTGCTATACTTTTCAGGCTTCATACTTGCATTGTGGTTATGGCTAAATCTTGCGTGTCTTCTAAGACTTGTAGACTCATCTGGTTATCCTTACCTCATTAATCATCTATCTTATGGTTATAATTATTGGCATCAAAATGCTTTTAATATGTGTATTAATACAGATACTGACTGTTTGACTGTTTTATAAAAAATAAGTCTCCAGCTATATTAAATTTGCTTGGCTTGGCAAGTTTTTCTCTCTTTAATTTAGTGTCAGAAGATGTTTGTTTTCCAGCATTTGACATTTTCTACTTCATGTTATTGTAGAGTCTTGAAGAATACATTGATGCTTTATAATTAAAGGTCATCATTATCTCTTTCTGTCACCAGTGTCACTCACAATCTCTTTTCCTTATCACATGTACATGCTAGGATCAATTATGTACAACTGCAATGACATCCACAGTCATTTTGTGAACATGCAACATAAAGGGTAATGCTTGGCTAAGCAAAACATGAAGGTCATACAGTATGTGATATTGTCATAGACAACAATTTTGAGGCTCCAGCAAATAGGAGCATATACATAAAATAGGAACATAATGAAATTCCCAAGGTTGGGAACAAATCTTCAGTCAATAAATGCATATTTATTTTACTTTTGCTGAATAGACATTTTATGGAACAGCACAGCACACCTAATAACCCTGGTTTAACCTATTAAATCTGCCACCGTTGTTTGTTCATCCGACTTCTTTGTAGCACAACACAATGAAACATGTTGCTGATACGAGCCTGAAAACGCTTGGGAAATTTCAATAAGACTAAGAAGTACACGCTTGGGAAACATTTGTCTTTTCTCTACCTGTATAGAAATTTTATTACATCTATGTACTCACCATAATCTATTGTTCTATCTGGATTATCTGAATAAAGTCGGACTGCTTTTCTCTCATTTGAGCAGAATAAATTTGTGGTTTTTTTATATAGCCACAGGAATTATTACTTGTAATGTCAAAGCTTTAACTTGCTAGTAGTGCATTACTAGTTATAGAATTTTTACTGTGAAATACGCAAGCTTTTGACATTTTTCATCTATTTTATTGTATCTTGTTGAGATAGATAGATATATAGATAGATAGATGGAGATAGATAGGTAGATAATAGATAGATAGGAATGGGATATATATATAGATAGATGGATAGATAGATAGATAGATAGATAGATAGGAGATATAGATAGATAGATAGATAGATAGATAGATAGATAGATAGATAGATAGATAGATAGATAGATAGATAGATTGATAGATAGAAGATAGATATATATAGATGGATAGATAGATACATAGGAATGGGATATATAGATAGGTAGATAGATAGATAGATAGATAGATAGATAGATAGATAGATAGATAGATAGATAGGAATGGGATAGATAGATAGGAGATAGGGATAGATAGATAGATAGATAGATAGATAGATAGATATGAATTGGATAGATAGATAGATAGATAGGATTGGGATAGATAGATAGATAGGAGATAGATATTGATAGATAGAAAGATATGAATGGGATAGATAGATAAATATGAATGGGATAGATAGATAGATAGATAGATAGATAGATAGATAGATAGATAGATAGATAGATAGATAGATAGATAGATAGATAGATAGGTAGATAATAGATAGATAGGAATGGGATAGATAGATAAATTGATAGATGGATAGATAGGTAGATAACAGATAGATAGGAATGGGATATATAGATAGATAGATAGATAATAGATAGATAGGAATGGGATAGATAGATAGATAGATAGATAGATAGATGGATAGAGTGGATAGATAGGTAGATAACAGATAGATAGGAATGGGATAGAGAGATAGATCGATAGATAATAGATAGATAGGAATGGGATAGATAGATGATAGATAGGAATGGGATAGATAAATAGATAGATGATAGATAGATAGATAGATGATAGCTAAATGGATAGATAGATTGATAGATAGGTAGATAATTGATAGATATGAATGGGATAGATAGATAGATAGATAGATAGATAGATAGAAGATAGATATATATAGATGGATAGATAGATACATAGGAATGGGATATATAGATAGGTAGGTAGATAGATAGATAGATAGATAGATAGATAGATAGATAGATAGGAATGGGATAGATAGATAGGAGATAGGGATAGATAGATAGATAGATAGATAGATAGATAGATAGATAGATATGAATTGGATAGATAGATAGATAGATAGATAGATAGGATTGGGATAGATAGATAGATAGGAGATAGATATTGATAGATAGAAAGATATGAATGGGATAGATAGATAAATATGAATGGGATAGATAGATAGATAGATAGATAGATAGATAGATAGATAGATAGATAGATAGATAGGTAGATAATAGATAGATAGGAATGGGATAGATAGATAAATTGATAGATGGATAGATAGGTAGATAACAGATAGATAGGAATGGGATATATAGATAGATAGATAGATAATAGATAGATAGGAATGGGATAGATAGATAGATAGATAGATAGATGGATAGAGTGGATAGATAGGTAGATAACAGATAGATAGGAATGGGATAGAGAGATAGATCGATAGATAATAGATAGATAGGAATGGGATAGATAGATGATAGATAGGAATGGGATAGATAAATAGATAGATGATAGATAGATAGATGATAGCTAAATGGATAGATAGATTGATAGATAGGTAGATAATTGATAGATATGAATGGGATAGATAGATAGATAGATAAATAGATGGATAGATAGATAGATAGATGATAGCTAAATGGATAGATAGATATAGATAAATAGATGATAGATAGATAGATAGATAGATAGATAGATGATAGCTAAATGGATAGATAGATATAGATAAATAGATAGATGATAGATTGATAGATAGATAGATAGATAGATGATAGCTAAATGGATAGATAGATATAGATAAAGAGATAGATGATAGATTGATAGATAGATAGATAGATAGATAGATAGATAGATAGATAGATAGATAGATAGATAGATCGATAGATAGATGATAGCTAAATGGATAGATAGATTGATAGATAGGTACATAATTGATAGATATGAATGGGATAGATAGATGGATAGATAATAGATAGATAGGAATGGGATAGATATATGGATAGATAGAATAGGAATGGGATATATACAGTGGGGGAAATAATTATTTGATCCCTTGCTGTTTTTGTAAGTTTGCCCACTGATAAAGACATGAGCAGTCTATAATTGTAAGGGTAGGTTAATTTTAACATTGAGAGATAGAATATCCAAAAAAAATCAAGAAAATCACGTTGTATAAATTAGATAATTTATTTGCATTTTGCAGTGAGAAATAAGTATTTGATCCCCTGCAAACCACTATGAGTTCTGGCTCCTACAGACCAGTTAGATGCTCCTAATCAACTCGTTACCTGCATTAGAGACAGCTGTCTTACATATGCACCTGTATTCATCATGACCAAACCGAAAAGGCGGATCCTGGGCGGCTTCTCCCGTTGACAGTGACTGACAGTGATTGACAAATATCTGCTTATACATGTACACAGGCAGAGGCTTGCCAGTCACTGTCAGCAGAGGGAGAAGCCGACGGGGACCCACCTGTATGACTATTCACCCATGAGGCTGGCTGCTATTAAAAGTATGTTTTTCTCTGAAATGCCTCAGTGTTGCAGAGACAAACATACATGGCTGTGATCATACAGCCAGTGGCTGATACATGCTGCCCACAGTTTGGGCAGCATACATCAGCTGACAGGTTCCTTTTACATAGAGTGCAAGTGCAAGCCACAAGGTCTGGACCACTGGACTACTGTATATATATAAAATAAAAAATGGCAGCACTGCCATTCTTAAAAGGAGGAAAAAAAATATTTACTGTATTCCAAGTCAATGTACACGACATTTTGACTCTGGCAATGAGCCTTTTTCAAAAGGGAATATTGCCATTTTTATCTTATAAGTAAATAGTTATGTTGATAGAGTGAGATGATAGAGAGATACACGGATAGATAGATAGATAGATAGATAGGAATGGGATAGATAGATAGATAGATAGACAGAGAAATAGATGGATAGATAGATAGGTAGGTAGATAGATAGATAGATAGATAGATAGATAGATAGATAGATAGATAGATAGATAGATAGATAGACTAATTATAGTGTCATCTGTGGGATGATTATCCAGGAGCTTGCAGCCCATTTTGGTATTGTTTTTATTTTTGATTGGTTCTGTTTTACTTTTATACTTTTATAGATAGATCAAATTAATTATATGTTTCATGCTTGGTTTTTGATTGGTGCTGTTTTACTTTTATTGTTTTGTAAATAGATATATAGATAGATAGATAGAAGATGGATAGACAGATAGATAGATAGATAGATTTATATATGGATAGATATATAGATAGATAGATAAATATGGAGATAGATAGATAGATAGATAGATAGATTGATAGCTAGATAGATCAAATGAATTGTTTCACACTTGGTTTTTGATTCGTGCTGTTTTACTTTTATTGTTTTGTAAATGGATAGATAGATAGATAGATAGATAGATAGATAGATAGAAGATGGAAAGATAGATAATAGCTAGATGGATAGTTATATAGATATATATATATATATATATATATAGATAGATAGATAAATATGGAGATAGATAGATAGATAGATAGATAGATAATAGCTAGATGGATAGCTACATAGATAGATATATAGATAGATAGATAGATAGATATGGAGATAGATATGTTAAGGGAGGGCAATAATCCTTCACGGTTGACCAAGTGAGTGTCAAATTATTATGTTGATTGCAATCCACAGAAAACCAAACGGAAGCAATGTTCTGTACTGGGAGGATTCAAAGAATCTCTGATCCCGTTTATTTTGCTTAGCATTTTATATTGTTTTGAGTATTTTAATAGCCAATCAACTCTGCAGCCATACTACAGTACTATAGGCTAACTAATGTTAGTACAATTATTACGGTAACACATATATGGTCATATTATCATCGTTAGTTCAAAGCACTATGGAAATTTTACAATGTCAAACCTGGCCTAAACAAGTTAGAAAACAGAGTGTCTGACAAAATGTTCTCTTGAGAAAAAGTTAGTGTGAGAGAAGTTCCATGGGAAGAGAAAGAAAGAATGTATGTTATGCAAGGAGTGATAATAACATGATTTTAAAGCAAGCAGACAAAATGGAGTTGCTCTATCATGAGTATCAATATGTCCTTTACATTCCCCCCTAAAAATTATGTTATTATCAACAATAGAGGTGCTTTCCCAGGGTCATGTTTTGAGCCTGAGGGACATTGGTCTTCACCCAATTAGTGCCCTTGTTACCAATTGGGGCTGTCGCGGCATGTCCATCCACCCTTGTTAGTTGATATAATCATAAGCTCAGATCTGAGGTTGGTTGGGGCAAGCTGGTAAAGGTCATCATTCCCTTGTCATCCAGGTCCTCAATGCTGGTTACATGTCCGTGTATAGTAGCACTGGGTGTCGGTTAGCAGCGTCCTCCTTGCTCTCTATTGACTGGCAGGTTTTCCTCATGCAAAATGGGATACAATAAAAGACTAGTTTTAGTAAAACTTATATTAACAAGCAAGCAACAATATGCAACACTCTTTGGTCAATTCATTATGTTTGTTATACTCTTCCCTGAGTTTCCTAATGTCTTCCATTTTAGTCTTTTACCATATGGTAGAGTCGGGATCAATATAGTGACAACAGGCTGGGCCAATAACCTGACATATCCCTTCTTGAGCTGCTGTCAAATAGTCCAGCACTAAAGTATTTTGATTAGCCACTATGATAAGCTGATTCTGCACTGCCACAGTAGTATTAATTACTTTCAAAATATTCCATATCTGGTCATCTAAGTAGTCAGTGACTTCCACTAACTTGTCCCATATTTATGTAACCATAGGGTAGAGGAAGACAGTACTGGCTATCTTATTGGGTATACTCATTTGAACTAAATGAGGTCTTCCTGATGGGCGTGGGGTGTTGTCTTTGGCATGTTTAAAAATGGTATAAAGAGGGATGGCTCTCATATCTACTTTACTATGGGGAATAAGATAAGTGGCTGAAGTTAGCCGGCCCAATGTACAAGTCCCCCCTACTCCGACTGGGAGCCATTTGTATGCATTATTCCCACAGACCCAATATGTGGCTGATGGTAAATCCCATAAAGCAGAATGCTGTAATACTAATTTATGCACCAAATCAATAAAAACGGTGTTATTTGATATCATACACCATAAAGGCATTTGTCCCAGGGGGCTACAATATCCAACATTTGGATTGCCACATGTTGGATTACTAGGCTTATATTCAGAGGATTCATTACAAGGGATATTACCAGATATTTTATAACATGTGTCATTGGTACCTTTTATAAACAGATTTGTATGTACTCATGAGTGATTATGAATGTATCTTTCCAACAATGACAGTTTAAAAGCATCTGCCGTACTAGAGGTAGCATTAAAACTAATCTTTAAACCTTCAGTTGGTATAAAGCCTAAATTAGTCAGGGAAGACTTGTTTCTGGGCACCCATATGTTTCCATTAAGGGCAAGAAATTGCAGATGTTTACTAGTGGCAGTAAGATTGTCCTGCCACCACAAGGCATTTTTTGCCATGGTGTTCCATAATCTACTGAACTTAGTAGCATTATTAGTAAGGGCGTCACTACAATTGGGCCAGTTTAATATTTCTTCCAGAGTGACTGGGACCACCAGAAAGGGCATACTAGCGGCTGAAACTGTTGAGTGAGTGCATATCTTCTAATTGTCTCAATTCTTGTACCAAAATCTGATGGTGAGTAATGAACTTATTATTAAAGGGGTCAGTACTCTGTTGTAGGCTATTCCATGTATTGACTAGTTTAACCATACATATTATCTGTAGCATCGGCGTCTCTGCCCCGTACTAGGCAGAGACGCCGTCCCTCTCACCTCCCCGCTCCTGGCGCGGCGTTCTCCAGCGCTTCTCTCCCCGCTGCTTCCGGCACGCGCTCCTTCCCCGGCAGTGTGCTTTGGGCGCGTGCGCTCCCCCTCTCTTAAAGGGACCGCGCGCGCCATCCTAAGGAGTCCCCGGCCAATTGCCGGAGGACCTCCCATATTTAAGGCACCTCCTCCAAAATGGAGGTGCCCGAGCAATGTTGTTGCAAAGCCTTCACTCTGCTTCAGCCCTCAGGTCCCGTTGCCAGTTACCTGCCAGTCACCTGCCAGATTCCTGCTTGATACGTGCCTGATATCCACTTACCTGCTTGCAAGCCTGCGGTCGGACGGTCTGCCTTCCGACACCTGTCAGTCTGTCTATGGACCAGCCTGCCCGCTCTCCTGGGAGCGCTCACCTGCTACCTGCCTGCAAGCCTACCTGGAGGCTCTGCCGTTACTTGCCGTGACCACCTGCCTGTCCAGAGACTCTTGCCCGCTCACCTGGGAGCGCTCACCTGCTACCTGCCTGCTAGCCTACCTGGAGACTCTGCCGTACCATCTGCCCGTCCAGAGACTCTTGCCCCCTCACCTGGGAGCGTCCACCTGCTACCTGTCTGCTAGTCTACCCAGAGACTGTCCCTGTCATTTGCCGTGACTACCAGCCCTTCTACCCAGAGACTGTCCCTGTCACTTGCCGTGAGTACCTGCCCGTCTTCCCTGGGAGCCACCCGCTTCCTCACAAGGACCGCCCCTTGTAGAGTTGCTCAGAGGTTCCGCCTCCCAGACCCGTTACAGTTTGCTCGGGCCATGGAACCCGGTGGCACCAAAGCTCCCTCGCTCTCAGACCTATGTCATGAAGTCATCTGCGGAATTTCAACTCTTTCCTGGACACTCTGACTGCTCCTCCAGCAACCACCGCTAGTGTCATGACTCGCAGCCCGGCAGCGCCGCTGCCCACCAATACCATGGCATCCTGCCCCGGACCCCGGCTTTCTACACCTCCACGCTTCGGAGGCGACCCCGCTCAAGCTCGGGGCTTCATAAACCAGTGCACCCTGCACTTTGAACTCCTGTCCCAGCAGTTTATCTCCGACCGGGCCAAAGTAACCTTCATCATGTCCCATCTCACGGGGGAGGCACTGGCTTGGCTAAATCCTCTATGGGAGAGAGGAGACCCCCTGGTGTCCAACCTGCCAGCCTTTCTCACGGCTTTCCGGAAAGTCTTCGACGAACCCGGACGGAAGACCTCATCCGCATCATCTCTGCTACGCCTCCATCAAGGAAATCTCACCGTGGGCCAATATGCCATACGGTTCCGTACCCTTGCTTCAGAGCTGGCCTGGGATAACGACGCCCTGGTGTCTGTCTTTTGGGAGGGTCTGTCTGGCCGTATTAAAGATGAACTCGCCGATCGGGACATACCTATCACTCTCGACGACTTAATAACTCTTGCCACCCGGATTGACATCCGGGTCCAGGAACGCGCCAAAGAGGTCACCCGTGAGAGGAGGTTTCCACGTCTAGCCTCTACCTTTCAGAAACCTGTCACTTCTCCCGCTACTCCCCAGGCGCACTCACCCGAGCCTATGCAGGTCGACCAGACCAAGATGGTCAAAACCCGTCAAGAGTTACGCCGTGCCGAGGGGAGCTGCTTCTACTGTGGCAGTAAGGAGCACCGGATCCGTTCCTGCCCGGAGAGGTCGGGAAACGCCTGTGTCTAGGATCGCTCAGAGAGGTCGTCCTAGACAAGAGTAAACCCTCTCCATCTCTGTTGCTGTCGGTCTCTATCATCTGCGGGGAGAACCGTTATTTTGAACTAGCCCAACTTGACTCTGGAGCTGCCGGAAATCTCATTTCTCAGTCTCTGGTAGAGAAATACCACATTCCCACCAAACCTCTAGCTGTACTCTTATCTGTCGCTGCCGTGGATGGGGTCCTCTTATCACATTCCATCCAACTCATCACCGAATCCATAACCCTGCAGGTGGGAATGCTGCACTCTGAGAGCATCTTCTTTCATGTTCTGCCTGGACTCTCTCACGCCCTCTTACAAGGCCTACCTTGGCTTCAGAGACATGCACCCGTGCTTGATTGGCAGACCGGAGAAGTCCTTCGCTGGGGACAGGACTGCCATAAGACTTGTTTAGTTCCCGTCCATCCTGTCCGTCCTTCTCCTACTCCAGCCAATCTACCTGGTCTTCCGGCTCCTTATTGGTCGTATGCGGACGTCTTTAATAAAAAGGAGGCAGAGACATTACCCCCTCATAGACCATACGACTGCCCAATCGACCTGATGCCCGGCGCTACTCCTCCCCGTGGGCGCATTTACCCTTTGTCCGCTGCTGAGACCCGATCCATGTCAGAATATATTGAGGAGAATCTGGCCCGGGGATTCATCCGGAAATCTACTTCCCCGGCGGGAGCAGGTTTCTTCTTCGTCAAAAAGAAGGACGGCTCACTCCGTCCCTGTATAGACTATATAGGCCTTAACCAGATCACGGTGAAGAATAAATACCCCCTTCCGCTCATTCCGGAATTATTTGACCGTCTGAGGGGGGATAGAATCTTCACCAAGCTGGACCTCCGTGGGGCGTATAGCCTGGTCTGTATCCGTCAGGGGGATGAATGGAAGACGGCATTCAACACCCGGGACGGCCACTATGAATACCTGGTAATGCCCTTCGGTCTCTGTAATGCTCCCGCCGTCTTTCAAGAGTTGGTCAATGACATCTTCCGGGACCTTCTCTACTCCTGCGCAGTGGTGTACCTGGACGACATCTTGGTCTTCTCTCCGTATCTCCCCACACACCGGAGGGATGTTCGTCAGGCTCTGCTCAGGCTCAGGCAGAACCACCTCTATGCCAAATATGAGAAGTGCCTCTTTGAGCAGACCTCGCTTCCGTTTTTGGGCTACATAATTTCTCAGACCGGCCTACGAATGGATCCTGAGAAACTGTCTGCCATCGAGAAGTGGCCTCGACCAGAGGGGTTGAAGGCTATTCAGCGGTTCCTGGGCTTCTTCTCCAAACTCTTCTCCTCTTCCGAGCGCAACTATTCTATAGGAGGCCGAGAGTTATTGCCCATTAAGCTGGCATTGGAGGAGTGGCGTTACCTGCTCGAGGGGGCTCTTCACCCGGTAATAATTTACATGGACCACAAGAACTCGGCTTACCTCCAGAGTGCCCAGAGACTTAACCCGCGCCAAGCCCGGTGGTCCTTGTTTTTTGCTCGCTTTGATTTTGTTCTTCATTTTCGCCCGGCTGAGAAAAACATCAAAGCTGACGCCTTGTCCCGATCCTTCCTGGTGTCTGATCTTGAGGAGGAACCTAAACACATCATCGATCCCGCCAGAGTAATGCAGGTGGCCCCCGTGAGTCTAAATCGTCTCCCTCCCGGAAAGACGTTCGTAACGGTACCTGATTGGGAGAAGATCCTACACTGGGGTCACTCGTCTAAGCTTGCTGGCCATGCCAGTCAGAAAAAGACCCTCCAGCTTATCACCCGGCACTACTGGTGGCCTACTCTGCACAAGGACGTAATAGACTTTCTTTCTGCCTGTGTGTCCTGCGCCCGCATCAAGGTTCCGAGACACCTGCCAGCCGGTCGCCTCCTTCCTCTTCCAGTACCTGCTGCCCCGTGGCAGCATATAGCTATGGACTTTATAACAGATCTCCCTGTCTCTGCCGGTTGTACGGTCATTTGGGTGGTCGCTGACCGCTTTTCAAAAATGGCTCATTTCATTCCCCTGCTTGGCCTCCCGTCTGCACCCGAGCTGGCTAAAGACTTTATCCGCCACATCTTCCGTCTCCATGGCCTACCCCTCCACATCATGTCGGATCGAGGGGTTCAGTTTACCTCACGCTTCTGGAGAGCCACATGTAAACTGCTGGACGTCACCCTGGACTTCTCCTCTGCTTACCACCCTCAGTCCAATGGTCAAGTGGAGCGGATCAATCAGATCCTTACCAGCTATCTCCGGCACTTTGTAAATGCCCACCATTCTGATTGGGTGGACCTCCTTCCTTGGGCCGAGTTCTCTTATAATAACCACGAGAGCGAATCCTCTTCCAAGTCCCCGTTCTTTATTGTCTATGGCCAGCACCTCCGGATTCTGCTTCCTGTCTCCGTTTCTGTGGACAATCCTGCTGCGGAGTCTCTTGTCAGCGAATTTTCTACTATTTGGGAGAGTACCAGGTCCACTCTTCTTCTGTCCTCTGAGCGGATGAAGAGATATGCTGATAAGAGACATCTGGATCCACCTCAATTCCGTCCGGGAGACAAGGATTGGCTCTCGTCCAAACATGTGCGGCTCAAAGTACCCTCCTTCAAGTTGGGCCCTCGATTCATCGGTCCTTTCGAAGTCCTCAGGCAAATTAACCCTGTGGCCTACAAATTAAAACTCCCGGGCACCCTACGGATTCCCAACTCCTTCCACGTATCTCTCCTCAAACTCGTTGTCTTTAACTCTTTTTCCAATAATCCAGGTGCCCCTCCTGCTCCGGTTTCCGCTGATGACGTCTTTGAGGTAGAGAGTATTCTGGCCTCCAAGAGGGTAAGAGGAAAGACCTTTTTTCTGGTAGATTGGAAGGGGTTTGGTCCTGAGCAGAGAACTTGGGAACCCAGGGAGAACATCAACGTCCCGCATCTCCTTGAAAAATTTCTTTCTGGCCAAAAAAAGAGGGGGCCTAAAGGGGGGGGTACTGTAGCATCGGTGTCTTTGCCCCGTACTAGGCAGAGACGCCATCCCTCTCACCTCCCCGCTCCTGGCGCGGCGTCCTCCAGCGCTTCTCTCCCTGCTGCTTCCGGCACGCGCTCCTTCCCCGGCAGTGTGCTTAGGGCGCGCGCGCGCGCTCCCCCTGTCTTAAAGGGACCTCGCGCGCCGTCCTAAGGAGTCCCCGGCCAATTGCCGGAGGACCTCCCATATTTAAGGCACCTCCTCCAAAATGGAGGTGCCCGAGCAATGTTGTTGCAAAGCCTTCACTCTGCTTCAGCCCTCAGGTCCCGTTGCCAGTTACCTGCCAGTCACCTGCCAGATTCCTGCTTGATACCTGCCTGATATCCGCTTACCTGCTTGCAAGCCTGCGGTCCGACGGTCTGCCTTCCGACACCTGTCAGTCTGTCTATGGACCAGCCTGCCCGCTCACCTGGGAGCGCTCACCTGCTACCTGCCTGCTAGCCTACCTGGAGGCTCTGCCGTCACTTGCCGTGACAACCTGCCAGTCCAGAGACTCTTGCCCGCTCACCTGGGAGCGCTCACCTGCTACCTGCCTGCTAGCCTACCTGGAGGCTCTGCCGTTACTTGCCGTGACCACCTGCCAGTCCAGAGACTCTTGCCCGCTCACCTGGGAGCGCTCACCTGCTACCTGCCTGCTAGCCTACCTGGAGGCTCTGCCGTCACTTGCCGCGACCACCTGCCTGTCCAGAGACTCTTGCCTGCTCACCTGGGAGCGTTCACCTGCTACCTGCCTGCTAGCCTACCTGGAGACTCTGCCATACCACCTGCCCATCCAGAGACTCTTGCCCGCTCACCTGGGAGCGTCCACCTGCTACCTGTCTGCTAGTCTACCCAGAGACTGTCCCTGTCACTTGCCGTGACTTCCAGCCCTTCTACCCAGAGACTGTCCCTGTCACTTGCCGTGAGTACCTGCCCGTCTTCCCTGGGAGCCACCCGCTTCCTCACAAGGACAGCCCCCTTGTAGAGTTGCTCAGAGGTTCCGCCTCCCAGACCCGTTACATTATCATAAAACATCTCAGCTGTTGGGATTGTCAGGAGCACTTGGTATGGTCCGTCATACAATGGTTTTAGTCCGTGTTTCCAAACATCCCTCCTCACATACACATAATCTCCAGGCCTGAGGGTATGACAACCTTCAGCATAAGCTGGATCTGGAATAGAAGATGATACTAATGCATGGGTGTTAGTTAGGGCTTTGGTAAGCTGAATCACATATTGCACAACATAAGCTGTTTCTTCTGATAATTGTTGTGGGGTAAATCTAGCTATAGCTGGTTGTGACCTAAATAGTATCTCATAGGGTGACAGTTTGTGTTTCCGTATGGGAGTGTTGCGTATGTGATATGGTGCAATGGGAAGGAGCTCAGGCCACTGGGCCTCAGTCTCCTGCATCATTTTGGTTCATTGCCCTTTTAGTGTGCCATTCAATCTCTCCACCTTGCCACTTGACGGTGGATGGTAAGGAGTATGTAACGTCACAGTTGATCCAATCATGGTAAGTATTTCTTGATATATGCATGAGGAAAAGGCTGGTCCTTGATCACTTTTGATAACTTCTGGGACTCCATACCGGCAAACAACTTCAGAGACCAGCTTCTTGGCGGTAGTCTCAGCAGTCATGTTTGGAACGGCGAATGCCTCTGGCCAACTGGAAAACATATCCACTACCACTAAGCAGTATTCATATCGTCCTGCTTTAAGGAGAGTGATGTGATCAACTTGCAAGGTTTGGCAAGGTGTTTTGTCGGTACATTCTGTAATCTACCTGGGTTGCAGGTTTGGCATATTGTGCAACCTTTGTTCTGTGCTCTCAACACGGTGGAAATTCCTGGAGCCCAATAGAGTTTCTGTACCAGTAACAAAGCTTGATTCTTCCCTCGATGTACCGGTCCATGGGCCCAGGCTGCAATGGCTGGATACAGGAGTCGAGGCAAACAGTACAGTTGTTTCTTCTTCCATAGCCCATCTATCAACTTAGCACCCACCTCCTTCCATGACTGGCGTTCTTCTTTAGAAACTTTTTGCTGTGTGATTGGAGGGACCAGTTGATGCTCTTCTGCAGGTTGATCCTGGGTTGGCACGGAATTTAGCTGTTTGGCCTGTTGCCGCGTAAGAGCCATGGACATGGATGTTAGAAGAAGAGCTGCTCGCTTAGCATGGAGATCAGCAAGGGCATTACCTCTTGCTTCAGGGGCATCTGGTCGGGTATGAGCTTTTACCTTTACGACAGCCAACTGTCTTGGTAGTTGCACCGCTTCCATCAATTGTCTGACGCTTTCAGCATTTTTCACAGGAGAACCTGCAGTCAGAGCAGTCAGAGCTTTGAGCTCTGCTTCCTGTGCTGACATACTGGGAGGTAAGACTGCAGCCTCTACCAATGTATCTTCAGTTGTGACAGCATACCCAGTATGAAACCTGCCAGAGGTGTCAACATATCCGGATCCATCCGTATATAACGTAAGTTGTGGGTCATCCAAGGGTACTTCCCCCACTAGAACAAGTGGAGTTGACTCCGCAGTAATTTTTTCTGGACAATCATGAGGTGGAGCCTCTTTCCCCTCTCCTTCAGGTGCTGGTAGCAGGGTGGCTGGGTTGATGGTGGTGCACCGGTGTAATGTCACATTTTCTGGCAAAATCAACGAACACTGCAGCCGCAGGTGTCTCTGTGTAGACAGATGTTTAGCTTGCAGTAAAGCCAGAACTGCCGCAATATCGTGTGGGACATAAATGTGATCCTCAGGTCCAAGGATGATGTCCGCCGTCTTCTCAAGTAACTGCTGTGTGGCGTGAACCACTCGTAGACAGCTGTGGGAGGCTACTGGATCCAGATGCGCTGAGTAATACCCGACTGGGCACTGCTTTGTACAGTGTCTCTGCTTGAGTACTCCGGCTGCATGTCGTCCTGTCTCAGAGACATACAAATGGAAAGATTGAGCATAGTCCGGATTTCCAAGGGCAGGGGCTGTCATTATCCTTGACTTTAGTTGCTCAAAGGCTTGTTGCAGCTGTTCTTGGTGGTCCTTGCCTTGTTGTTTACTAGAGATGAGCGTTGTTCTACTCGAACTGTTCGCCAATCTCAAATTCGAGCTGTTTTGGGCGGTGTTCGAGCCGGTCGGCGAACACGAACAATTTGAGAAAAATTCGGCTGTTCGAGGTTATGTTCGATAACTGTTCGTGCACCAAAATCATAACTGGATTTTTTCTCAGTAATGATGAAAATTAATGTTAATACGCAGTTTGAGTGTACAGCGGGGCGGGGGGAGGGGCAGGGGATTGATCTCTGCAGGAACAATGAAGATCTCCATTTTTTTTTCTCTTTCCCGCATTTGCAGTGGGGAGGTGCAATCTGTCAGCCTATCAGCAGCGCACACACGGAGCGAAGTGCTTTTTTTCACACAAGCAAGGGCATGTGTGATTGGCAGTGTATGTCACATGTCCTTGCCCTATAAGACCAAGCCATTTTCCCCGTCGCCACCATTTTCTCACTGCTGCAGCTGCGTGTTAGACGGCACCGCTGTTGCTGTGTGCGCTATACCTTGTTAATTTCAAGCCAATTTTCGCACAAATATACAGATAGCTTGGGAGTAGGGAATAGTTGTGATTGCAGTCCTTTTAAGGACTAGGTTACAGCATTTCCTACGACTTTTATCAGGCAGGTCTGTGCTCTTAAATAGATAGATTGTGGGAGTAAAGACTAATTGTAATTGGAGTCCTTTTCAGGACTAGGTTACATCAGTTCCTATCAGTTTTTGCCAGGCAGGTCTGTGCCAGTGCTGTGCAAGTTTTTTTCACAGCATTTGGCTGAATCTAGCAAAGCTAATCCTTTTTGGCCTATTGCAGAGTGTGTTAGTCAGTGGAGTAGCCTATCTGTGTTGCAAGATATACCACCTGTGTATAGAATACCAATTTTTTTACTGCACCTAGTGAAGTAAAATCTTTTGGGCATAGCATCATTCTATTAGTCCATCTATACTGACCTCCATCAGGTTGCAAACTGAATATAATTTTTTTCTGCATCTAGCTCTGAAAAAATATTTGGGCTTCTAGCAGTGTGTGGGACTTGGTCTATTAGTCCATCTATACTGACCTCCATCAGGTTGCAAATTAAAAATAATTTTTTTCTTCATTTAGCTCTGAAAAAATATTTGGGCTTCTAGCAGTGTGTGGGACTTGTTCTATTAGTCCTTCTATACTGACCTCCAGCAGGTTGCAAATTGAATATAATTTTTTTCTACATCTAGCTCTGAAAAAATATTTGGGCTTCTAGCGGTGTGTGGGACTTGGTCTATTAGTCCATCTATACTGACCTCCATCAGGTTGCAAATTAAAAATAAGTTTTTTCTGCATCTAGCTCTGAAAAAATATTTTGGCTTCTAGCAGTGTGTGGGACTTGATCTATTAGTCCATCTATACTGACCTCCATCAGGTTGCAAATTAAAAATAATTTTTTTCTTCATTTATCTCTGAAAAAATATTTGGGCTTCTAGCAGCGTGTGGGACTTGTTCTATTAGTCCATCTATACTGACCTCCATCAGGTTGCAAATTAAAAATAATTTTTTTCTGCATCTAGCTCTGAAAAAATATTTTGGCTTCTAGCAGTGTGTGGGACTTGGTCTATTAGTCCATCTATACTGACCTCCATCAGGTTGCAAATTAAAAATAATTTTTTTCTGCATCTAGCTCTGAAAAAATATTTGGGCTTCTAGCAGTGTGTGGGACTTGGTCTATTAGTCCATCTATACTGACCTCCATCAGGTTGCAAATTAAAAATAATTTTTTTCTTCATTTAGCTCTGAAAAAATATTTTGCTTCTAGTAGTGTGTGGGACTTGTTCTATTAGTCCTTCTATACTGACGTCCAGCAGGTTGCAAATTAAAAATAATTTTTTTCTTCATTTAGCTCTGAAAAAATATTTTGCTTCTAGCAGTGTGTGGGACTTGTTCTATTAGTCCTTCTATACTGACGTCCAGCAGGTTGCAAATTGAATATAATTTTTTTCTGCATCTAGCTCTGAAAAAATATTTGGGCTTCTAGCGGTGTGTGGGACTTGGTCTATTAGTCCATCTATACTGACCTCCATCAGGTTGCAAATTAAAAATAATTTTTTTCTGCATCTAGCTCTGAAAAAATATTTGGGCTTCTAGCAGTGTGTGGGACTTGGTCTATTAGTCCATCTATACTGACCTCCATCAGGTTGCAAATTAAAAATAATTTTTTTCTGCATCTAGCTCTGAAAAAATATTTGGGCTTCTAGCAGTGTGTGGGACTTGGTCTATTAGTCCATCTATACTGACCTCCATCAGGTTGCAAATTAAAAATAATATTTTTCTTCATTTAGCTCTGAAAAAATATTTGGGCTTCTAGCAGTGTGTGGGACTTGTTCTATTAGTCCTTCTATACTGACCTCCAGCAGGTTGCAAATTGAATATAATTTTTTTCTGCATCTAGCTCTGAAAAAATATTTGGGCTTCTAGCGGTGTGTGGGACTTGGTCTATTAGTCCATCTATACTGACCTCCATCAGGTTGCAAATTAAAAATATTTTTTTTCTGCATCTAGCTCTGAAAAAATATTTGGGCTTCTAGCGGTGTGTGGGACTTGGTCTATTAGTCCATCAGGTTGCAAATTGACTTGTTCTATTAGTCCTTCTATACTGACGTCCAGCAGTTTGCAAATTGAATATAATTTTTTTCTGCATCTAGCTCTGAAAAAATATTTGGGCTTCTAGCGGTGTGTGGGACTTGGTCTATTAGTCCATCTATACTGACCTCCATCAGGTTGCAAATTAAAAATAATTTTTTTCTGCATCTAGCTCTGAAAAAATATTTGGGCTTCTAGCAGTGTGTGGGACTTGGTCTATTAGTCCATCTATACTGACCTCCATCAGGTTGCAAATTAAAAATAATTTTTTTCTACATATAGCTCTGAAAAAATATTTGGGCTTCTAGCGGTGTGTGGGACTTGGTCTATTAGTCCATCTATACTGACCTCCATCAGGTTGCAAATTAAAAATAAGTTTTTTCTGCATCTAGCTCTGAAAAAATATTTTGGCTTCTAGCAGTGTGTGGGACTTGATCTATTAGTCCATCTATACTGACCTCCATCAGGTTGCAAATTAAAAATAATTTTTTTCTGCATCTAGCTCTGAAAAAATATTTGGGCTTCTAGCAGTGTGTGGGACTTGGACAGAGACGTAGTACTGGAAGCACGTCAACAACTGCATCCTCAAACACAACTCTGCCTCTCACCACAAGTCGTGGTGGCTCTTCAGGTCGCATGGGTGCTAAGCCTTGCATAGCCTGGGCATTTTTTCAGATCGATAAAGATGACCCAACTCGTGTTATCTGTAACATTTGTCAGCAAAAGCTAAGTAGAGGCCAAAAAATACATAGTTTGAGTACTTCATGCATGAACCGGCACATGGACATGAAGCATAAGTTGCAGTGGGAAGCTCAGTGTGCTACAATGCGGTCTAGCCGGCCGGGCCAACCACTGTCTGCCATATCTTGTGCATCCGCGGCCTCTTCATCCTCTGTGACTGGGGGGACAGCAGTCACACCTGTTTTGGGGCGCAGACCTGCCACCTCTTTACCCGCAACAGCCAGCGTGATTGGCAGGTCATCATTTTCTTTGGAGGTGGTAACACCAGCTGGTCTTGAGCGCTGTCCGACATCGATAGCACCACCTTTGGATCAAGGCAACCTAACATGTCCGCCTGCATCTTCCTCACAGACCGGCAGTTTGCCGGGGACACCCTTATCAACCCCGTCTAAGCACAATAGCCAGCCCTCGGTCCCTCAGATGTGGACAAGTAAAAGACCATTTCCTCCTAGCCATGAGAAAGCTAAGAGGTTGAATTTCACCATCTGCAAGCTCTTGGCTACAGAAATGCTGCCTTTCCGCCTGGTGGACACAGAGGATTTTCGAGACCTTATGTCCGTCGCAGTGCCCCAGTACCAGATGCCCAGTCGGCACTACTTCTCAAAGAAAGGTGCAATGTCACACACGTGCCTTGTATGGCTCACGTGTTGAACCTGGTTGTCCAGCAATTTTTAGCCCACTATCCCAGACTAGATGGCCTTCTGCAGAGGGCACGGTCGCTGTGTGCTCACTTCCGCCGTTCGCATCCCGCAGCTCAGCGACTTACATCTCTACAGAAGTCGTTGGGCCTGCCACTTCACCGGCTAAAATGCGATGTGCCTACCCGGTGGAATTCAACTCTGCACATGTTGCAGCGACTGTGGCAGCACCGACAAGCCCTGGTGCAATACGTTCTGACGTATAGCCTGGGCCAACGAGATTCAGAGGTGGGGCAAATCACGCTGGAGGAGTGGTCTCAGATCAGGGACCTATGCACCCTTCTGCACAGTTTTGAAATGGCGACGAAGATGTTTAGTGCTGACGATGCCATTATCAGCATGACCATTCCGGTGATTTACATGCTGGAGCACATGTTAAACAGAATTCGGAGTCAGGTGGTGGCACAAGAGGAGGTGGAGGAAGTAGAGGAGGAGGAGTTGTATGCGGAAGGGCTAACATCTGCAAGGTCCAGACGGTCGGCAGCACCAAGGCGGCAGGCATGTGAGGGTGGGGGAGATGGTTTTACCAGGGCGCATGGTAGCAGCCAAACTAGTGAGGAAGGTGCAGGAGCCAGGAAGAAGTGGAGGACGAACTGATGGAAGACTCATCAGATGAGGGAGACCTTGATCACATTTATGTTGTGCGAGGTTGGGGGGAGAGGACAGAGGAAGGAAGCATGATTGTTACCTCGCCACCAACACAACAGGGACTTGGTGCTCCTGGATGCGCAACACACATGAGTGCCTTCTTGCTGCACTACCTGCAACATGACCCTCGAATTGTGAGAATTAGAAATAATCCTGACTACTGGGTTGCCACACTGTTAGATCCCCGGTACAAAAGTAAATTTGCAGAAATTATTCCTGCCATAGAAAGGGATGCACGCATGCAGGAGTATCAGCAGAGACTGTTGCAGAATCTTACATGTGCTTTTCCACAAAATACCAGTGGTGCACGTAGTGAATCTCACAGTTCCAACTTGCCAACCGTGGGACCGTCAAGTGTTCAGCACTCAAACCGTAACAGAACCACAGTATCTGCTGGTAACATCAATTTTGCGGAATCATTTCACCACTTTTTTAGCCCATCCTTTGCAAGGCCACAGGAGACAAGAAGTCTGACACATAGTCAACGCCTAGAGACGATGGTACAGGAGTATCTCCAAGTAAACATTGAAGCCACGACTGTGTCACTGGACCCTTGCTCTTTTTGGGCTTCCAATCTGGATAAATGGCCGGAGCTAGCCACTTACGCCTTGGAGATCTTGTCATGCCCCGCAGCCAGCGTTCTGTCTGAACGTGTGTTCAGCGCTGCTGGTGGTGTGCTGACAGATAAGCGCACGCGGCTCTCCACTGATAATGTAGACAGACTCACGTTCATAAAGATGAACAAATCATGGATCCGAAACGACTTTTCTACCCCTGTGTCATCCTGGGGAGAGTAAAAGCTTGATGATTGGTTAAAATCACCCTACCAACCGTTTTAAGCTTTCAAATTACTAATCATGTTTATCTGTATCTTGACTGGAAAATAATTTGGGCTTTGTAGCAGTGTGCAGCACTGATCCTATTAGGCCATCTATAATAAGCTTCACCAGATTTAAAATTAAAAATAATTTTTAGCTGCATCTAGCCCGGAAAATAATTTTGGGGCTCCGAGATGCGCAAGACACATAAGTGCCTTCTTGCTGCACTACCTGCAGCATGACCCTCATATTGTCAGAATTCGAAGTAATCATGACTACTGGGTTGCCACACTCTTAGATCCCCCAAACTTTTTGATCAACCTTTTCATTTTAATAAAGACCAAAAAAATGGTCATTTTTGAAATTATAAGCATTAGCAGGTTGTTAGAAACTGAAATCAAACAGTTTTCAACTCAAAACTTTATTCTAGGTGATGTTACATTTTCACATAGGACCCCTTGTTCGAAAGGAGCTTCTGAACTCTCTCGTCCATTGAATTTGTCAGGTTTTGGATGGTTTCTGCTTCAATTGTTTTGCATGAGGACAGAATACCCTCCCAGAGCTGTTGCTTAGATGTGAACTGCCTCCCGCCATCATAGACACTCCTTTTAATGATGCTCCAAAGGTTCTGAATGGGGTAGAGGTCAGGGGAGCATGGGGGTCACACCATAAGTTTGTCCCCTTTTATGCCCATATCAGCCAGAGATGCAGATGTTTTATGTGCAGCATGAGATGGTGCATTATCATGCAGAAAAATGATCTTGCTGTGAAATACACGGTTCTTCTTCTTGAACCATGGCAGGAAGTGCTGTTTGAGAAAATCCACATACATTATGGAGTTCATCTTTAGCGCCTTCAGGGATCCTAAAGGGGCCGACAATCTCTCTCCCCATGATTCCAGCCCAAAACATTACTCCACCTCCTCCTTGTTGGCGCTGTAGCCGTGTTTGCGTGGGGTGTCCATCAACCAGCCATCCTCCACTCCATTCATCTGGACCATCGAGCGCTGCACGGCACTCATCCGTGAACAAAACAGTTTTGAAATCAGTCTTCATGTAATGTTTGGCCCACTGGAGCCGTTTCTGCTTGTGTGAAGTGGATAGAGGAGGTCGACAGGATGGCGTATGCACAGCTGCAAACCTCTGAAGGACCCTGCATCTTGTTGTTCGGGGGACGTTGGAGGCACAAGCAGCCTCAAAAACTTGTCTGCTGCTATGACAAGGCTTTTTTGCCGCTGCTCTTTCAACCTGACGTAATTGCCTGTAGGAAAGAGTCCTCAATTTGCCCTTATCAGCACGCACACGTGTGTACTGTGAATCAGCTACATACTTCTTGATTGCCAAGACACTTCATCCTGATCATCGCACAATGTTGATTGTAGTCATGCCTTGACCTAAACACTCCACAATTTGTTGCTTCTCAGCAGCCGACACATCCTTTTTCTTTCCCATTTTGGCAGAAAATGTAGGCTGCTTAATAATGTGAGAGAGCCTTCTTAAGTAGTCTTGCCTTTCATTGGACACACCTGCCAAACTAATTAGCACAGGTGTCTGCAATTGCTTACAGTGATATAAAGAGCCCTGACACACATCACCATCAATGAGTTTAACTGACAAACAAACAAATTCTTCCCTTATCACTCCTAAACACTTTTTGCATAATAATTTGGAACGCGGTGTACATGTGCTTTTCCACAAAACACCAGTGGTTCACGTAGTGAATCTTACAGTTCTAACTTGCCAACCGTGGTCTGTATGGAATTGTTCAATAAAGGGCCCAAAATTAAGATAACATAGATGGGAGAGGTCTCTATGAATAGGAATTCCTAAGTATTTGATACCCTGTGAGGGCCAGGCAAAGGGAAAGTTGGACTGGATGGAATCCTATATGGATTTAGGGAGGGAGACATCGAGGGCCTCAGACTTCGCTGCATTGATTTTAAAATTTTACCATGTAACAAAGTGATCTATTTCAGCCATAACAGCAGGGATGGATATATGTGATTGAGTGATATATACTAGGACATCATCAGCAAATAGAGAGCACTTGTACTCGGTGCCTCCCACCTCAATCCACCTAATATTGGGGTTATGGCGAATTGATGAGAGCAGGTGCTCCGTCACTAGGATGTATAAGAGAGGGGACAGAGGACATCCCTGCCTTGTCCCATTGGTGATTGTGAAAGGTGATGAAAATGTTCTGACGCACCCCCTGGGCCTTGGGACACCCAGAGCCGGACCCTTTTTGGTGGATGCTGGTGGTTGTAGTCTTCGTGGCGGCGATCCGGTTCCGTGGCTCAGGGCGGTCAAACCAGTGGCGGAACTATTTATGTGGTTTTGATGTTTAAATGTCCGACTACGCCACCCGTGGATTGCGGTCAGAGTGAACCGCCGCTGCAGGGCAGACCGCTAAGGCTGGTGTTGTGGGTGCAGCAGAGCGTAGCAAAACTCCCCACGGGAGGAGTATAGCCTCAGGGCAGTGTATGCGGAGGATGGGGGTGATGGTGCAGGGCAGCAGCAGTAACGACACGGAGTCAGTGATGCAGTTCAGGGCCTTTACTCACAGTTCTTATTATCCAGACCACGTCTGCAGGTAACGGCTGCCCACGTCGTACTGTGCTCACCAGGTGAGGGGCTCAGACAACTCCCAGATAACTTTGGAGCGCTTCACAGGACCCCCTTTGTGTGTCCTTTGTCTGGCCTTTCTTACCAACACTTCTGTCCGGCTGCCTCGGGCCTCCTCTTGGTAAACTTGGCGCCAGTTTCCCTGACCCTATGTGGTGCCTTCCTAGCGGGTGGAGCAAGGGGCTGCGCCACATAAAATGTCAGAGCCTCCGGTTTCTAGCTGAGGGTCGTTTCCTGCCTCCACTAGTTCGGGGACCGGTCTCCCCCTTTGGCCTGACCCCTCCACGCAGGTGGATTCGGGCGTGCGGTGGCGACTCGCCCGTCCGCACCCCTGGGATCCCTTCATTCCTCGTTCCTGGAGCCTTCTCCGCTCCTCTTCCTTCCTTCTCCCTCTTGCAGGCCTGGGCCTCTGTTACTAGGCCCGCCTCCGGAGCAGAGCTCATGCAGAGCCCCTGCTCCCTGCCACTTCTGCTCAGACTTCTCTGCACTGAACTAAGATGGTGCCCACCTTTTATACTCCCTTCTCAATGCACCCAGGAACTGCTTCCTCCCTGCTCCTGCACTGCAGGGTTCCCCTTCCTCAGTGTTCCCTCCCCCCACTCCAGCCAGGGACAGGGACTGTCGTGCCCATCTCAGGGGCATATTGGTCGCCCTGCCCCACGGCAATGTGGTGTAATGCATGCAGGTGTCGGGTCCTGATCCACACTCCATCCTTATCTGAGAGTGAGATATCACACCTCTGGGTGAGGTGCAATACGTCTGTAGCAACCGAGCCCTCGGTGCTACAGTTCCATTTATCTTCAGCCTAGGTGACGTATTGTGATACAGGGCCGTGATTTTGGCTATAAAAGGGTCCCCTAGACCCCTACCCCAAGCTTTTTAAGAGAATCATATATGGCGTGCCAGGAGACTCTATGGAATGCTTTCTCAGCATCCAACGAGAGTATCTACTTACAAATTTTTAACTGCATCTAGCCCAGGAAATACTTTGTGCCTAGTAGCAGTGTCTGCTAGTCAGCGGATTATCCCGGCTGTTAAGCAAGCTACACCACCTGTAGTTTGGACACTTAATTTTTTCAAAGGAAATGCTTCGGGACCACGGGATACTTAGTGAAGAGCATCAGGAGGCACCCCAAGGCATAGGGGCTGGGACTGGCACTAGGATGCCTTGCGGTGGACAGCCGAGCTCGATCCTTATAAAAGCTTTTTAACTGCAGCAGCTTTAGTGGACGCTACTGGAGCTGGAATTACGCGGCTGCTGGCATGAGACTTGCCCTCCAATAGATCCTTGTAAATGGATTTAAAGTGTATTCATTCAAATTAGAGGGACAATTTAAATTAGAAAGCTTAGAGCTGCCTCCACCACAGGGGGGCTCTCTCGACCCACCAGCGGACAGGCACCAGTATTGGGAGAGGGGGGCTGGCCGTCAGGGTTCACCGCGGCTCTGGCACAAACCCGGCGACACGGAGGTGGCACGGGCAGGAGCGGACTGGCCGTCTCGGCTTCTCACTTTTTGGATTTTAGAAGGGCATGACATGCCTATATCTGTGTCTCCCCCTCCTTTTACTCCTCCACCTCTTTTCTTTTCGCATGACTATATGTACTTGTCACTTTTCCATGTGTTAGTTGTGTCTTCTGAGCAGTTTGTCAGCTTTTGGACACCTTTGAAGGTGTTTTCTATGTGTTTCTATGTGTTTTTGTTTGCCTGCCATTGGTTTTAACGGTGTTCGAAGGTGTTCGACGAACAGTTCGACGAACAGTTCGGCGAACACACGGGTGTTCGACGAACCGAACCGAACTCGAACACTACGGGGGTGGCTCAACACTATTGTTTACATCAGCCAGAGTGTCTTCTTTTAATGCATCATATAGGGGCTGCATGAGACGTGAGACGTGAGGCGTCTGGGATCCATTGTCTGCAGTATGTACATAGTAAAAGGAACCATTGAAGCTCTATGAGATCTTTTGGGAATGGTAGTGCATAGATGGCCATCTTCCATTGTTCTGTGAGATGTCTGGCACCCTGAATAAGGCAATGGCCTAAGAAGACCACTTGACCAAGGCAAAACTGAAGCTTCGAGGCTGAAACTCGACAATTCAGTTTTGCTAGATGCTTGAGGAGGCTAACACTGGCCCTGATGGACATTTGCTCCGTGGGGGCACACAAAAGAAGATCATCCACATAGTGTAAAAGTACTACCTCACAGTTGTCCAGCTGCCATGGCAGCAGACAGCTAGACATGTTCTTTGCAAACTGATTAGGGCTATTCTGCGCACCCTGCGGCATCACCGTCCAAGTCATTTGCCTGCCCTGATATGTAAATGCAAACAGAAACTGACAGTCTTTGTGTAGTGAAATGCTAATAAAAAAAAAAAACGTTTGCTAAATCAATTACTGTAAACCAGACAACGTGTATGTGCATCTATTAGAAACTTAAGGATATATGACCATCTAGAAAATTAGTTTACATCACCATATTTTAGCCCTAATGTCAAAGTGGACATAAATATGTGCTGTTGAGGGTGGTGGATTGATTAGCCAACTTATCCTGAGCCCATATTTTGACGGCTTGACAGAAGTCAACCCCACTCTCATACATATTGGCGTCTAATGCTCTGTCACACACTGATCATGATGATCTTACTCATACACATTCTGGGTGTAGTGTGTATTGCTGCCTGTATTTCGGGTGTGCCAAGATGGCCACAACCAGAAGGAAGCATACTACAGGAAGGGTGCACCAAGATGGCCACCACCAATGGGACATGTGGTCAGAGGCTGGAGGTGATGCAATGGGTATAGCAACATGGCCGCTACAGGAAGGGTTGGAACTTTGGGCGGACATAGGTATAACAGATGAGGATGGGGCACTAGGAGTGGCTTGGGTAGTGGCAAGGGGTGGGTCTCCAGGACGGGGCGCATGACATGCAACACAATAATCTGCTGACAATGGATTCTGCTGGCCACAATTAGAACATTTCCAACAATTCATTACTCCGCCATTATCGGAGAGCAGTACCTTTGTAATACACATAACATAGCGTCTTTCCCTTATTGTCTGTATTTTCTTCCTCCATTCACCCTTTTTTCCTCTGCTCTGTATCAAGCCAAGGCCGTTTTGCTATGCTAGCAGCTGTAACTGGGCGCTTATCTGGCAGCACGCATATTTCAGTTAACCATTTAAGTTCCTCCACATATCCACATACCTTTTCCTTTGGTCAACAAACTCAGCGCAACCTTTTCTCACATTTATTCACTTTTCAACATTTCAACATTCCATTATCTTCCTTGCTGCATTTAACATCTTGTACTGTAATCTTACACAATGACATTACTCTTTTTGGTTTTCTCTACATGTATATCAAACTGACATGATAGCTGTCCTGCTCTTGTAGCTATCACCTCTCCTCTCCTTCTTTTAACGGACCATGGTCACGGATGTAATCATTAGATGCAGCTTGTATTGTAGGTCCCCCAATACGACATATCTCTGCAGCTAGCCCCCACCAATGCTGCAGTTTTGCATTTGCTGCGTTTACAATGATCCCAACCTGCTGTTGTGGTATACTCCCCATACCTATTCTCAGTATAGTGGAGAATTCCGAAGGACCATTCAGTAAAACAGACGCCACCTCCGGATACTAGTGTCCATGTTCTATTTCCCCAGTTTGGGAGAGGGTGAATAGGGAAGTGTTCAGAGGACCCTGGGTCTCTCTGAATGGAGTATGGACCATGGTAGGGGCAGGTGGGGGTAGTGATTTATAATACCCGCCATCAGCGTTAAGTAATGGGCGCTACAACACCGGGTTTACGTGCTCCACAATTATAGCACGTCTTGCGCCATCCTGGATTAGTGACCCAACACACATTACAGAGCCAACTGTCTGGGAAATATGATGGTGGCTGGCTCTCTGTGGGAAGTGTAGGGTATTTAATCTCATAAGGTATAAATTGCTCAGTTTCCAGATTCAGGGGCTGGGGTACTGCTACATTTGAGGGGGTAGGGGATGCTTCTTTAGGGGCTTTAGATTCGGGTTTCCTTTCTTGACATAAAAGTAATTGAAATAACCAGGCTTCATCTCCTCATCTATTTCAACATATCCTTCATCACAAATCTCATGTGCCACTTTCCTAAAGTTTTCAGCATCTTCCAACAATCCACAGCAGTCAACTAATCTACCCCTTTGCTGCCGGATGCCTTCACCCCACAACACAGGCTGAAGCCTCCCCTCCACAGGAAAATTTAACACCTTAAACACTTTTGGCGCATTTTTAAAAGATCTTTTCCCTTCTCGACTGATCATGATATTCATCACATCCTCCCCCTCCTGCAGGGGAGACAAAATTCTTTCTGCTCCACGGAAACATTGATTAATCACTACTGCCGCTTCACAACCAACAAAGATCCTTAATTCTTGTGCACAGTCTGGCCAGAGCTCCCAGCTGTTCCACTACTACCTACTACCTACTACTTACTACCTATTACTACTACCTAATACCTACTACCTACTACTTACTACTACTACCTACTACCTACTGCCTACTACTACTTTTTAATTCACCCCACCGTCGGAGGAATCGTACAGACAGCTAATGAAAGGAGGAGCACTTTTGCAGCTTCGCAGCGCTCCAGACACTCGATTTACATATATCTACTTGCGTGTCCTACTCAATCTTCGATCACCTGTCGCGACTGAAACTAACAATGTCCAGTCTTTTCTAAGAATCTTTGTTGGAAGTTAAAGAAGGGAAGATTCACACAATATTCACTTGTCAATCCGAGGTGATACTGCTTGGAAGTTAAATAATATCAGACCCCTATTGGGACTACACCCCTTATAGTTTCACCTTTGACTATATCCAACCAGGAAGTCCGAAGACACTGCAAACAACCACACACCACGTGGAAACCACGCCAAACGGTCAGTATCATCAGTAAAGAACTGGTGCACTTACCGTTGCTTTTTGTGGGGGATGATCTGTCCCAATTCTAGTGGGGGAGGCAGAAAGCAAGTCTCTCTTTGTGGACGTCCAGAGGTGGAGGGGCGTCCCTAGTTAGGGATCCGAGTCACGGCACCAACTGTTAAGGGAGGGCAATAACCCTTCACGGTTGACCAAGTGAGTGTCAAATTATTATGTCGATTGCAATCCACAGAAAACCAAACGGAAACAATGTTCTGTATTGGGAGGATTCAAAGAATCTCTGATCCCGTTTATTTTGCTTGACATTTTATATTGTTTTGAGTATTTTAATAGCCAATCAACTCTGCAGCCATACTACAGTACTATAGGCTAACTAATGTTAGTACAATTATTATGGAAACACATATATGGTCATATTATCATCGTTAGTTCAAAGCACTATGGAAATTTTACAAGGTCAAACCTGGCCTAAACAAGTTAGATAACAGAGTGTCGGGCAAAATGTTCTCTTGAGAAAAAGTTAGTGTGAGAGAAGTTCCATGGGAAGAGAAAGAAAGAATGTAAGTTATGCAAGGAGTGATAATAACATGATTTTAAAGCAAGCAGACAAAATGGAGTTGCTCTAGCATGAGTATCAATATGTCCTATGTGGAGATAGATAGATATATGTATAGATCTATAAATTGATATATGGATAGATCGATAGATATATAGATAGATAGAATAGATAAATAGATAGATGATAGATAGATAAATAGATAGATAGATAGATAGATAGATAGATAGATAGATAGATAGATAGATAGATGGATAGATAGATGTGGAGATAGATATATGGATAGATATATAGATTGATATGTGAATAGATAGATAGATAGATAGATAGAAGATGGATAGACAGATAGTTAGATAGATAGATTGATATATGGATAGATATAAAGATAGATAGATAGATAAATATGAAGATAGATAGATAATAGATAGATAGATAGATAGATAGATAGATAGATAGATCTAATTTATTGTTTCACACTTGGTACACATGCATTTTCTTTATATTTATAAAATCCTGCCCAGAATAGAGTGCTATTGTGTGCAGATAACGTTTATTCCACAGTTTTGCAGCACAATTGTTTACAATCTTCACTGAGTAGTTGTGAGAATTCTCTTTTATATTAATTTGCTAAAATTAGAGAAATTACAAATGCAATGTTTATTTGTCTCTCTATGGTATTTCTGGGCTGTAGTACAATTACCATATGTTACGTGCTATGTCTAATACTGCTATATCTCTCTTTACAGCCATTAAATTATGAGAAAAAGAAATTATATTTACTAAACATCGAAGGAGTAAATACTCATCTGGACTCAAGATTTTCTCACCTGGGACCTTTTAAAGATACCACTATGTTAAAAGTCATTGTCGGGGATGTAGATGAAGCACCATTGTTCACAAAGCCATTTTACGAGTTGGATGTTTATGAGAATGCAGATATTGGAACCATTGTGGGAATGGTAACAGCTCATGATCCTGACAGCTCTAATAGCCCAGTAAGGTAAGACATTGACTATAGTCTGAATACATATTTGAACAGCTACATGGTTCTTTACTTTCCAGTATACATATCTGGAACAGTATTTAGGATATATCCATATTTCAATGCAGTAATATAAAGGAACAAACAGGATATAAAAAGTAGATACTTACTGAAACCTGTAATGTCACACTATTTTTCTCATTTAGAGATCCTCCCACCGCAGTGTAGACCACAGAAAGGATTTCTGGCTAATTAGATTTTTTTAAAAATCAGATTGTCTAATCTCCAATATCTGACTTTATCAGCTACCTCAGGAACAGCCAGGGGACTGCATGATGCTGGATCTGTAACTCCCATATAAATAAATAGAAGTTATGAAATCTATATAACATATACCTTGGGAATTATGAAGGGTTGATAAAGAAAAAACCCTTTAAACATAAACAGATACAGGTGCATCTCATTAAATTAGAATATCATCAAAAAGTTAATTTATTTCAGTTCTTCAATGCAAAAAGTGAAACTCATATATTATATAGAGTCATTACAAACAGAGTGATCTATTTCAAGTGTTTACTTCTGTTAATGTTGATGATTATGGCACAAAAGTCATTATCTCAGTAAATTAGAATACTTTATAACAACAGCTTTAAAAATGTTTTTAAAATCTGAAATGTTGGCCTACTGAAATGTATGTTCAGTAAATGCACTCAATACTTGGTCGGGGCTCCTTTTGCATCAATTACTGCATCAGTGTGGTGTGGCATGGAGGCGATCAGCCTGTGGCACTAGTGAGGTGTTATGGAAGCCCAGGTTGCTTTGATAGCAGCCTTCAGCTCATCTGCATTGTTGGGTCTGGTGTCTCTCATCTTCCTCTTGACAATACCCCATAGATTCTCTATGGGGTTAAGGTCAGGCGAGTTTGCTGGCCAATCAAGCACAGTGATACTGTTGTTTTTAAACCAGATATTGGTACTTTTGGCAGTGTGGACAGGTGCCAAGTCCTGCTGGGGAATGACATTTCCATCTCCAAAAAGCTTATTGACAGAGGGATGTATGAAGTGCTCTAAAATTTCCTGGTAGATGGCTGCGCTGACTTTGGTCTTGATTAAACACAGTGGACCTACACCAGCAGATGACATGGCTCCCCACACCATCACTGATAGCACTGATTGTGGAAACTTCACACTAGACCTCAGGCAGCTTGGATTGTGTGCCTCTCCACTCTTCCTCCAGACTCTGGGACCTTGATTTCCAAATGAAAATTGGAACTCTGGGACTTTGTGCAGTGTGTCAATGAATGCCTTCTGGACATCTGTCAGTCTTCCCAAGATGATGGAGCCTACTGAAAAAGACTAAGGGACCTTTTTAAACGATTTGCTGGTGTTTTTGTTAATTATTCTAATTTACTAAGATAATGACATTTGTGTCTTCAATGACTTTAAGCCATAATCATCAATATTAACAGAAATAAACACTTGAAATAGATCACTCTGTTTGTAATGACTCTATATAACATATGAGTTTCACTTTTTGTATTGAAGAACTGAAATAAATTAACTTTTGATGATATTCTAATTTAGTGAGATTCACCTGTAAGTGTATCTCAAATTTTATATCCCAGCACATCAAGATTTTTTTTTTACGTGATTTGAACAAAATGCCTAATGTAAGTAATACACGTTTTTAGATTTGTGTGCCTGCATCATAAAGCATGGTTTGTAGCTAAAGCCTTAAGCGTTCTTAATAATCCAGAGGCATCATCCTTAAATTAATTTAGCATTGGCTACATGGTTGCTTGGTAGCTGTGTTATTTTATTTGTTTTTCTGCTCAATTGCACACTAATTCATATGGATGAATGTGATTGGTAACTTTTCTTTGTGTAAAACTAACTTGTTATTAAAAACAGTAAAAGTGATCAATAGTCTGAACTAGTGACAGTAAGATTGTATGGGATACACTGCTTGAAAGAGGATCTACAACTCCAAAAAATGCTGTTAAATAATTTTTGTAAAATTCCCTGAATGCCCGTCATTCTGATGCTCTTTTCCATTTTGCACTGCGTGACTCCATTGAAGAGATATTCACATTTGTTCTTACTGGAGCGCAGTATATGAAATCTCTTCTTGGAGAGCAAGTGCAAATTTTTTCAGGGTCTTCTCCATCCCAGATGCAGCCAATCACAGCATGGCAGCTGGTTTAACAGTCTAGCAGCCTGCAATTGGCAGTGTCTGGGGGAGAGAGGTGAACGTGTACATTCCCAGAGAAGACTCTGAATATGCTCCCAGTTGGAGTGCAAGCAAAACTTTCACATACCGCACTCCAAAAGCAACAAATGTGAATATCTCTACAATGGAGTGACAAAACACAAAAAGTCATAGATCGTCAGAATCAGGGTGTTATGCACACGCCCGGGCTAAGCGGCGTGTGCGTGTGATTGTAGTGATTCCACTGGACCGTGCCGGAGAGTGAATGCCTGGAGGGGCGTGACTAAGTATTCACCCGATCCGACCAGGGTCGCACGACGGCATACGACGCCAGTGCACCAAGGAGGAACCGAGCAGAGGGACCAGGTGCTACTCCAGGACAGACCCCGGACACGGCTGTTGACCCACACAGGGGAATACAGGAACAGGCTGGTAGGCTGGCACACAGACTGGTGGGTATAGGCAGGCACGACTGGTATGCAGGCAGGCGGGTATGCAGGCAGGGGGGTAAAGGCAAGCACAGCTAGAGTGCAGACAGGGAGGCACTAGCAGGTAGGAACACAGGCGGGATAGGACCCAGTACACACCGGGACTAAGGAACAATACAGGCAGAGGGTTACAGGCAAGCACAGCTAGAGTGCAGACAAGGCTGAGAAGGGAGGACAGGGCTCTGTACACACGGAACAGACAGGAAGGGAAAGACAGAGCCAGATACTCACACAGTACTTGCAGAGACAACAAGCAGGAGTTAGCTACGAGTTCAGACTCTGCAGAAAAAGGAAGGGAACGGACATAGAGGCAAAACAGGTAAAGGACAGGAGAGAGTTCAGACTGGAACTGAGTGTACGGAGGAGACCGACACTGCAGAGGGATACAGGAGCGGGTCTGGGAATACGGCCCCCAGAGAGGCGGAACGAACAGGCAAGGAGCGTGTTCAGACAGGACAGACCAGACACAGGAGCGGGTCTAGGAAATCGGCCACTAGAAGGCGTGAGGAACAGGCTAGGAGCGAGTTCAGACAGGACAGACCAGAGAACACAGAAAGGACTCAGTTCAGACACGGGAGCTGATACAGCAAAGCAGGAGACATACAGGACTCAGTTCAGACACGGGAGCTGATACCGCAAAGCAGGAGACATACAGGACACAGTTCAGACACGGGAGCTGATACCGCAAAGCAGGAGACATACAGGACTCAGTTCAGACACGGGAACTGATACAAAAAGCAGGAGACAAGAGACGGGACCTGGCACCTTCAGAGTGCAAGCACACACTGAAGGAAACACTATGCTCAGGCAGGGATAGAAGGGAGCTGCTGAGCTATATACCAAGTGACAGACAGCAATAGGCTGAGGACGCACAAGGGGTGTGACCCACAGCAGGTACAAAAGGCAGGAAGTGATCGGGCGCCGCCCTTAAGCAGCAGAAACAGACACAAACAGACAGCATGGAGGGAAGCCAGAGAGACATTCTGGACAGGAGATCAAGTGCGCCCTCTTGCACAGTGGGAGATGGACCACCATGCAAGGACGCCGCCAGGTATGTTACAGTACCTCCCCCCTTACGCCCCCTCTTCTTCAGGCCTGCCAGAATCTTCCGCAGGGAATTCGAGGGCCAGTCGTTCACTGGGTTGGAGGGGGACAGAGACTTAAGGGTAATCTCTGCTTCGAGGTACATCTTGTCAAGCTCACAGGAAGAAATAGACGGGTTATCAGGTACATAATGAGGAAAAGTCACTGTCTCTTTGTTATCTGGTGGTATCCCGGAGGATTCAGGAAACAACTGGAGGTCCTCCGCCGGGTCAGAAGAGTGCAGAGGCTCAGAGAAAACAACTGCTTCAGAGTACACTAGGTCGGACTCACTGGAGGAAGCAGGCGAGGTATTGGGTACCGAGTATAGGAAAGTCTCTGTCCATTCACCACCAGGTGGCACCCCGAAGGGTTCTGGAGACAGCTGGCGGTCCTCCGCCTGGTCAGAGGGGTGTAGAGACTCACGGGTAACCTCTGCTTCAGAGTACACTAGGTCGGACTCACTGGAGGAAGCAGGCGAGGTATCGGGTACCGAGTATAGGAAAGTCTCTGTCCATTCACCACCAGGTGGCACCCCGAAGGGTTCTGGAGACAGCTGGCGGTCCTCCGCCTGGTCAGAGGGGTGTAGAGACTCACGGGTAACCTCTGCTTCAGAGTACACTAGGTCGGACTCACTGGACGAAGCAAGCGAGGTATCAGATCCAGGATATAGGAAAGTCTCTGTCCATTCACCACCAGGTGGCACCCCGAAGGATTCTGAACACAACTGGAGGTCCTCCGCCTGGTCGGAGGGGTGTAGAGACTCAGGAGTAACCTCTGCTTCAGAGTACACTAGGTTGGACTCACTGGACGAAGCGAGCGAGGTATCAGGTACAGAGTATAGGAGAGTCTCTGTCCTTTCGCTACCAGGTAGCACCCCGAAGGGTTCAGGAGACAACTGGAGATCCTCCGCCTGGTCGGAGGGGTGTAGAGACTCGGAGGTAACTACCACTTTGGGGTACCCATTGTCAGGCTCACAGGACGAAGCGGACAAAGTATTGAGTACCGGGTGTAGAGAAGTCTCTCTCCATTTGTCATCGAGTGGTATCCCGGAGGGTTCAGGAGGCAACAGGGGATCCTCCGCCAGGTAGTAGAGGTGCACAGACTCTAAGGTAACCACAGCTTTGGAGCATCCTTGGACATGCACACCGGTTAAAGAGAAAGAAGCATCTGATGCCGGGTGCAGGAAGTTCTCCTGTGTGGAGTCTGGATGGGCAGAAGTCTCTTCGGCCAGGAGAACTGGTGCACTACCCACGCACATTACCCATTGGGGTTTCTCCGGGATACAGGGAGATGAAGCTTCAGTAGGGACTTCAAGGTTGGGGTCAGGAGGTCTCAGGGAGGACAGACCCTGGCGTGACGGCTTGCCTCTAAGTCTAGCACGTCTGGACTGCCTCTTGAGGTTGAGAGAAGTATTCCGGAAAGCGTAGTCACCCTGTGAGGATTCTGGGTGGGCAGTAGTCTCATTGGGCTGGAGGACTATTGCGCTACCCACACACATTACCCGTCGGGGCTGCTCCGGGATATTGGGAAGTGAAGCTTCAGCAGGGGCTTCAGAGTTAGGGTCCTCGAAGACCATACGAAAGGCCACCAGGAAGGCCTGCAGGTCAAGGATGACAGGATCCCATGCTTCCCATAGGGGGGTGACCCATTTCATGGCATCACCCGCTAGGTAGTCAATCATAAAGGCCACTTTAGCCCAATCGGAAGGAAAATAGAGAGGGTAGGCCTTAAAGTGTAGCATGCATTGCTCCACAAATGCACGACACTGTCTTGGATCCCCATAGTAACGTGGCGGATCCGCAGGAACGAGAGCTGATAGATCCATCTGGACGGGTGCGTAATTCGCCTGGAACTCAGCTAAAGGGGGAAAAAAAATTATTTATTTATTTTAATGCATGTATTCGCTGGAAAAACTTCTCAAAGAGCGAAGGCCGTGGGGCTCAACGGGAACCATGGCCTGAGCATGCTGTTATGCACACGCCCGGGCTAAGCGGCGTGTGCGTGTGATTGTAGTGATTCCACTGGACCGTGCCGGAGAGTGAATGCCTGGAGGGGCGTGACTAAGTATTCACCCGATCCGACCAGGGTCGCACGACGGCATACGACGCCAGTGCACCAAGGAGGAACCGAGCAGAGGGACCAGGTGCTACTCCAGGACAGACCCCGGACACGGCTGTTGACCCACACAGGGGAATACAGGAACAGGCTGGTAGGCTGGCACACAGACTGGTGGGTATAGGCAGGCACGACTGGTATGCAGGCAGGCGGGTATGCAGGCAGGGGGGTAAAGGCAAGCACAGCTAGAGTGCAGACAGGGAGGCACTAGCAGGTAGGAACACAGGCGGGATAGGACCCAGTACACACCGGGACTAAGGAACAATACAGGCAGAGGGTTACAGGCAAGCACAGCTAGAGTGCAGACAAGGCTGAGAAGGGAGGACAGGGCTCTGTACACACGGAACAGACAGGAAGGGAAAGACAGAGCCAGATACTCACACAGTACTTGCAGAGACAACAAGCGGGAGTTAGGTACGAGTTCAGACTCTGCAGAAAAAGGAAGGGAACGGACATAGAGGCAAAACAGGTAAAGGACAGGAGAGAGTTCAGACTGGAACTGAGTGTACGGAGGAGACCGACACTGCAGAGGGATACAGGAGCGGGTCTGGGAATACGGCCCCCAGAGAGGCGGAACGAACAGGCAAGGAGCGTGTTCAGACAGGACAGACCAGACACAGGAGCGGGTCTATGAAATCGGCCACTAGAAGGCGAGAGGAACAGGCTAGGAGCGAGTTCAGACAGGACAGACCAGAGAACACAGAAAGGACTCAGTTCAGACACGGGAGCTGATACAGCAAAGCAGGAGACATACAGGACTCAGTTCAGACACGGGAGCTGATACCGCAAAGCAGGAGACATACAGGACACAGTTCAGACACGGGAGCTGAAACCGCAAAGCAGGAGACATACAGGACTCAGTTCAGACACGGGAACTGATACAAAAAGCAGGAGACAAGAGACGGGACCTGGCACCTTCAGAGTGCAAGCACACACTGAAGGAAACACTATGCTCAGGCAGGGATAGAAGGGAGCTGCTGAGCTATATACCAAGTGACAGACAGCAATAGGCTGAGGACGCACAAGGGGTGTGACCCACAGCAGGTACAAAAGGCAGGAAGTGATCGGGCGCCGCCCTTAAGCAGCAGAAACAGACACAAACAGACAGCATGGAGGGAAGCCAGAGAGACATTCTGGACAGGAGATCAAGTGCGCCCTCTTGCACAGTGGGAGATGGACCACCATGCAAGGACGCCGCCAGGTATGTTACACAGGGGAGATGAAGGATTTTTACAAGATATTTAACTTCATTTTTTTTTATTAAGTGACAGGTATCCTTATGTTTTTAATAAAGAATTTGGTGTGAAATCATGTTTACTTTGTTCTCCTGCTTTAACTTGTATTTGTTTTTATTATCAAGTATTTGACTTAGGCTAAGTGCCCACGATGCAGAAATGCTGCATATTTTTTCCACTTCTCCCTGGCAGGAAAAACACATGCGGATTTTACATGAGTTTTTCCCGCCAGGTAGAAGCGTTTGTCAAGCGTTTTTACATGCATTTCTGCATGCGGGTTATCAAGCGCTTTTCCAAGCGATTTTAGCATCACTTGGAAAAGTGCTTGACAACTTGTTCACACTATATAAATCCATGCAACCGGCATGGATTTATATAGTGTGACCAAGTAATAGTTAAAAAAAAAAGAATGGTAAAAAATAAAAAATTAAGATTACACTCACCTTCCGATGTCCTCCCGGTGTTTTCTCCGCCGCGACTGGTCTCTTGCACTGCTCGCGGTGATGTGAAGGACCTGCAGTGACGTCATTGAGTCATGTGTCAGGTCACAATGTCGTCATGGCAGGTCCTTCACACCTCCGCGAGCAGTGCAAGAGACCAGACACAGTGGAGAAAACACCGGGGGGACATCAGAAGGTGAGTATAATCTTTATTTTTTATTTTAAATTCTTTTATAACAGGTTCTATGGTACATGGGTCTGGAGGAGAGTCTCCTCTTCTTCAGACCTGGGTACCATCCGCACATAGAAACGCATAATATCCGTGTGTGCAAATGTGCTGACACGGATATTATGAGTTTCAATGCAAGTCAATGGCGGCAATTACGCTGCGCGTCCGCAAAATTAATGGACATGCTGCGTATTTTTCGGCAATGATAATCCGCAGCTGAAATTTCCGCAACATTTGCACAACACATGTGGATTATTATTGGGGACCATGGGGCACGTATTACCAAGCGTTTTCGCTGCAGAAATTCCGCGGCAAAAATGCATAGTGGGCACACAGCCTTAGTGTTAAAACATATTATACACTAATTCTGAAACAAAAACTTTTTGTTGAAAAAACATTTTGTCAAAGAAAGTTTTGATGAAAATTTCAAGCAGTGCAGAAATGGTGCTGCATGAAAAAGCATCATAAAGGGTTGGCATAGCTATAAATAATTATACAGCCTCAGTTACTGAACACCATAATGCTACAGTGCATGAATAACAGCATAGAGAAAAAGAGTGTGAAAACCACAATGGGACTTGCAATGTTCCAAATACAAATAATCCTTTATTGAAAATTATATTCGGCCGGCTAATTTATCTTGATGGAACTATTGTTAGGGGTGCACAGCATTATTTAGGCTGGTGTGCCACAGGATATTGTTGGTACTTTGTTGTACAATTTAATTGTTTTTAGCTTTTATCTGTCAGCTAGATGTGATTTTTAATAAAGCATTATTTGTATTTGGTATTTATTTCAAGTCATCTTGCGGGTTTTTACACGCCACTTTTCTCTCTGCTGTTATTCATTAAATTATGTAGCATTTGTTGGCTCTTTTGCCCATCTCTGTGGCCTGAGGAGCTTCTACCCCCTTGCCAACATTACCCAGCTTGTGTCCTCATTAAAGAACTGCTAAAGTCTAAAAACTGCATTAGTAATCTAAAAATCCACAGCCAGAGTTTGTCATTTGGATGTCATTCTCGCCAAGCCAAATCTTTGTTTTAGATTACAATTAAGACAAAAGGCTTTAAAAGGCCCTAATGCATCAGAATCATTTGAAACTTTCTTCAGCATTAGCTCTTAAAAGGCTGTTGCTTGGCCTCTTCAGGCACACTGGACAGGTGGATTGAAAAGGTAATCAGCAAAGCAAGATGTTGAAATGTCTCTTCGCTGTTCTTGATTAAATATCAGTACTCAGGCGTGTTGACTAGTCTTTTTTCTAAAGTGAAGGTGCTAACACTTACAATGAACTAATCACTGATTGCATGTATTCTTTCACCTCATCAGATATGTCCACAGGAATTATTTTCCATATTTTTCAAAAACGTCTATTTACAGAATCAGATAAAATTTGGACATTTGTTATTTCAGTTGTAAGGAGATTTTATAAATGGGAAATATACATAAGCTTGATGTCAAGAGATTTTTTGACCCTTTATCCATTCATGACATCTGCCGTATATGTACAGGAGGGTGGGCAATGCTTTCCTGCAAACTGCCGTGCATGTAAAAGCCAGTTCCCAAGCAGTTATGGCTGTGATCAGTGCTAAAACCGGTAGAGGCCATTTAATCCCTTATATACTGTTGTTAATAGTGAAAGAGGCATGGTTATTTGTGGGAGGCTTTCACCTCATCAGAGGTGTACTGACGGATGCTATGGCAATCCCTGTTTTTTTAATGGCTTAGATGACAGGGCCATAGCATGGTATAATAAGCCTCCTGTCGGGACTCTAAGGCTGTGTTCTAACAATGAGTTTTTGGTAACCTGGGCATATTGTATATTTTTGCTGCGTCAAAAATGCAGCGTCTTACAGCTCCAGTAAAGCGGATGATGTTTCTAAAAATTTCTTGCACAATTGGGTTTTTTTACACAGTGGGTCAATTTTTCTTGCAAATACTTATGCAAGTTGTCCCCATAGAGTTTCATTAGATGCGGAGAATCCACCGAAAACAAACGTGTATGCATTTTTAGTGCATTTCCAATGTGAAAAAATGCTAAAAATTAATGTAATCCTCACATGACTGTATAAAGTTTTGTAAAAGCCAAATACCAGGAAACATAAAAAAATAAGCTTTATTTAAAGTATGAAATACAAAAAAAGACAAAATCCGCAGAATCAAAAATGTATACCACACAAGCATAAGCTATGTCAGCTCAGCTTAAAGGAAGGTGCGATGCAGATGAATTAAAATAAATATTTTTATTTATGCATATTTTAAAACAAAAATTAAAACAATTAAAAAGCAGAGACCTTCAGGTTCCCTTGGCGTAAACACTTCATAGCTATACAAATATTACACATAGCCCAATAAATAGATAGATGGTAGTAACGACTAAACCTACTAATTTATCTTTTATATGTAATCAAGTATAAAAGAGTAGATAGAATTATGTCTAAACCCAATAATGGAGTAGTGGGATCAATTATCCCCACAGTCATTTGAAAAGTGCAAGTGCATGTACAAAGAAAGGGGTAATAGTATTAAGCCCCATGATCTTTGTATGCAGAGAGGTTAATTACAAGGTAATAGTCACAGAATTAAGTGGAAAAAACACCCCTGCCAAAACCACAAAACAATATCAAGTCCCTATATGTATAATAAAATACCAAGTAGTATTTGGGATGTTAGTGGAAATAAGCAGGAAATGTATCCAGAATGGGTTATAGGCTAATACTTACATGTAGTTGAAGGAATGCTAAGGAATCTACCCCGACGACGCCGTTTCGCAAGTGCTTCTTCAATGGGGGCGTGACTGTGGGGATAATTGATCCCACTACTCCACTACTAATAGGTACAGAAATGGTGCAGAAATTCTACAACATAAAAAAATTGCCAAATGCTCATTGTGGCAATGCAGTCTAAAGTAACAGATATAATACCCTGCAAGACACAAGTTTTTGAAGGGTGTTAGACCAGTGATCACAATAGTGAAAATTCAATTCCCACAGAAGGATTAAATAGAAAAGTAGAAAAAAGTAATAAAATTAGCAAAAATATAAAAAATATATATTAAAAAATACTAAATAAATACGAAAAAATAATGTAAAGTGTTTTGCCGCTGAAAACAAAAAAAAGTACACATAATTGAATATTGTCCCATCCAGAATGATGCAAGCTATATACAGTTATATGAAAAAGTTTAGGCACCCCTATTAATCTTAAGCTTAATGTTTTATAAAAATTGTTGTTTTTGAAACAGCTATTTCAGTTTGATATATGTAATAACTGTTGGACACAGTAATGTTTCTGCCTTGAAATGAGGTTTATTGTACTAACAGAAAATGTGCAATCTGCATTCAAACAAAATTTGACAGGTGCATAAGTATGGGCACCCTTATCATTTTCTTGTTTTAAATACTCCTACCTACTTTTTACTGACTTACTAAAGCACTTTTTTTGGTTTTGTAACCTCATTGAGCTTTGAACTTCATAGCCAGGTGTATGCAATCATGAGAAAAGCTACTTAAAGTGGCCACTTGTAAGTTGTTCTCCTGTTTGAATCTCCTCTGAAGAGTGGCATCATGGGCTCCTCAAAACAACAGTCAAATGATCTGAAAAGAAAGATTATTCAACATAGTTGTTCAGGGGAAGGATACAAAAAGCTGTCTCAGAGATTTAACCTGTCAGTTTCCTCTGTGAGGAACATAGTAAGGAAATGGAAGAACACAGGGACAGTTCTTGTTAAGACCAGAAGTGGCAGGCCAAGAAAAACATCAGAAAGGCAGAGAAGAAGAATGGTGAGATCAGTCAAGGACAATCCTCAGACCACCTCCAGAGAGCTGCAGCATCAACTTGCTGCAGATGGTGTCACTGTGCATCGGTCAACTATACAACGCACTTTGCACAAAGAGAAGCTGTATGGGAGAGTGATGCAAAAGAAGCCGTTTCTACAAGCACGCCACAAACAGAGTCGGCTGAGGTATGCAATAGCACATTTGGAGAAGCCAATTTCATTTTGGAAGAAGGTCCTGTGGACTGATGAAACCAAGATTGAGTTGTTTGGTCATACAAAAAGGCGTTATGCATGGCAGCAAAAAAACACAGCATTCCAAGAAAAACACTTGCTACCCACAGTAAAATTTGGTGGAGGTTCCATCATGCTTTGGGGCTGTGTGGCCAATGCCGGCACCGGGAATATTGTTAAAGTTGAGGGACGCATGGATTCCACTCTGTATCAGCAGATTCTTGACAATAATGTTCAAGAATCAGTGACAAAGTTGAAGTTACGCAGGGGATGGATCTTTCAGCAAGACAATGATCCAAAACTCCGCTCCAAATCTACTCAGGCATTCATGCAGAGGAACAATTGCAATGTTCTGGAATGGCCATCCCAGTCTCCAGACCTGAATATCATTGAACATCTGTGGGATCATTTGAAGAGGGCTGTCCATGCTCGGCGACCATCAAACTTAACTGAACTGGAATTGTTTTGTAAAGAGGAATGGTCAAAAATACCTTCATCCAGGATCCAGGAAATCATTAAAAGCTACAGGAAGCGACTAGAGGCTGTTATTTTTGTAAAAGGAGGATCTACTAAATATTAATGTCACTTTTCTGGTGAGGTGCCCATACTTATGCACCTGTCAAATTTTGTTTGAATGCAGATTGCACATTTTCTGTTAGTACAATAAACCTCATTTCAAGGCAGAAACATTACTGTGTCCAACAGTTATTGCATACAGTCATGGCCAAAAGTTTTGAGAATGACACCAAAATTATATTTTCACATGATCTGCTGGCCTCTGGTTTTTATTAGTGTTTGTCTGATGTTTATATCACATACAGAAATATAATTGCAATCATATTATGAGTACCAATAGGTTATATTGACAGTTAGAATGAGTTAATGCAGCAAGTCAATATTTGCAGTGTTGCCCCTTCTTCTTCAAGACCTCTGTAATTCTCCCTGGCATGCTCTCAATCAACTTTTGGGCCAAATCCTGACTGATAGCAGTCCATTCTTGCATAATCAATGCTTGCATTTTGCCAGAATTTGTTGGTTTTTGTTTGTCCACCCGTCTCTTGATGATTGACCACAAGTTCTCAATCGGATTAAGATCTGGGGAGTTTCCAGGCCATGGACCCAAAATCTCTATGTTTTGTTCCATGAGCCATTTTGTTATCACCTTTGCTTTATGGCAAGGTGCTCCATCATGCTGGAAAAGGCATTGTTGGGCGCCAAACTGCTCTTGGACGGTTGGGAGAAGTTGCTCTTGGAGGACATTCTGGTACCATTCTTTATTCATGGCTGTGTTTTAGGCAAGACTGTGAGTGAACCGATTCCCTTGGCTGAGAAGCAACCCCACACATGAATGGTTTCAGGATGCTTTACAGTTGGCATGAGACAAGACTGGTGATAGCGCTCACCTCTTCTTCTCCGAATAAGCTGTTTTCCAGATTTCCCAAACAATCAAAAAGGGGATTCATCAGAAAAAATGACTTTGCCCCAGTCCTCAGCAGTCCACTCCCTGTACCTTTTGCAGAATATCAGTCGGTCCCTGATGTTTTTTCTGGAGAGAAGTGGCTTCTTTGCTGCCCTCCTTGAAACCAGCCCTTGCTCAAAGAGTCTCCGCCTCACAGTGCGTGAAGAAGCACTCACACCAGCCTGCTGCCATTCCTGAGCAAGCTCGGCACTGCTGGTAGTCCGATCCCGCAGCTGAAACAGTTTTAAGATACGGTCCTGGCGCTTGCTGGTTTTTCTTGGGCGCCCTTGAGCCTTTTTGACAACAATGGAAGCTCTCTCCTTGAAGTTCTTGATGATGCGATAGATTGTTGACTGAGGTGCAATCTTTGTAGCTGCGATACTCTTCTCTGTCAGGCCATTTTTGTGCAGTGCAATGATGGCTGCACGTGTTTCTTTAGAGATAACCATGGTTTACTGAAGAGAAACAATGATACCAAGAACCAGCCTCCTTTTAAAGTGTCCAGTGATGTCATTCTTACTTAATCATGACTGATTGATCGCCAGCCCTGTCCTCATCAACACCCACACCTGTGTTAATGGATCAATCACTAAAACGATGTTAGCTGCTCCTTTTAAGGCAGGACTGCAATGATGTTGAAATGTGTTTTGGGGGTTAAAGTTCATTTTCTGGGCAAATATTGACTTTGCAAGTAAGAGTAATTGCTGTTAAGCTGATCACTCTTTGACATTCAGGAGTATATGCAATAGCCATTGCAAAAAATGGAGCAGTAAACTTTGGAAAAATTACTATTTGTCTCATTCTCAATACTTTTGGCCATGACTGTATATCAAACTGAAATAGCTGTTGCAAAAACACCAATTTTTATAAAACATTAAGCTTAAGATTAATAGGGGTGCCCAAACTTTTTCATATAACTGTATTTATACATGATTTACTTCACATGTTGAACACTTAAAAATAAACATGGCAAAAATGTAGTGTCTTCATACTGATACACAAAAAGTTGGAATAAAAATCTTATATAAAATGTTGCATATAAAAAAAATTGACATAACTTGAAACATCATCCAGCAATGCAAATTACAAACCTTCACATGGTTCTGTCAGCATAAAAATATAATAGTTAGAACTAGCAGAATATGGTGATCCAGGAACAAATTAGTAGATGTATCTGAATTGTAAAGTTCTGCGGAATATCTTGACACTATATAAATAAAGATTATTATTAATATTATTAGTCAAAATAATTTTTAGTCTGCAAGAATAGCAAAACATTAAAATCCTTTATGAATGAGGTATTATGTTAATTGCAATGACCTAAAGCATAAAGTTGTTTATTCACTTTTTTGCCAAAAGAGAAATGATGTAAAAAATAATTTAAAAAAAACCTTGCAAATTGATGTTTTTTTTCATTCTCCCACCCGAAAATCAGAAAAAATATAATACAAAAATTGAAAAATAGTATAAAATAGTAACAACAAATACTTCAGCTCATCCAGAAAAAAAAAAACTCCAACACAGTTGAAACTTAAACTCAGCTGAAAAATAAAAAATGAATAGCTCTCAGTAAAACATTTTTTGTAGAGAAGCGATATAAATAATTTTGTAATGCAGGCCTGGTTGTAATTATGCTGACATGAAGAATAAATTTGTGTATTGCTTTTTCCATGAAGTAAGAATTGAAAATCAGATTAAAAAAAAATAAAGTCAATTCCTGGATTGCTGTTTGTAGGTCTCCAAATAATCTTAAGAAATAGTATATACCTCCAAATTGTGCCAAAAAATACTACAATTCACCTTGTGAAAAAGAAGCCCATTAACATATCTGTTATCTGTCAATGAAAAAGTTGATGTTTTCCACATCATGAGCAACTTAATAGTGCTGGAAAAACAACCTAGTTCACAAAAAAGCAATTAAAAAAAAGCCATGCTCCAAAAGCCAAATGGCCTTCTTTCTGAGCCATGCAGCATGCCCAAACCACAGTAAATGGTAACAGGTATACCATTTCTGCAGAGGGGAGACCCATATGAAAGTATTCTCCAGGACTGTGCTTTATTTCACATTTAAATAAATGTACTGCATAATTCAACCATGGTGGTATTCTGTTCTGCTGGTGCATCAATTTGTTCTTGTTACTGCTGGTATAGTTTTCAACTCAATGGTGGGTGCGCTGGATCCTTAACAAGCTCATAATGAGATAATTCATCAATTGCCTGACTTGATTAACAGTCTATTGGGTGCAAGTCTCCAAACGCACATGTTGGGCACTATGTATTAAAATGGCATAATTGAAATTTTCACTCTGCAACACCCACTGCCCACTAATTTCTGGAAGATGCCAAGTATATCACTACACCAGTAGAAGAATTCCCTGAGTATAATTTCGAAAACAACATAAATTTTTGTTCATTTCTCCTGTTTTGGCACCCTAGAGGCTTTGCAATTAATGCCCACAATTTACTCCAGGAAAATCTGTACCCCCAAAAGCCAAATGGTGTTCCTCCTCTTTAGAGCCTTGTTGTGTGACCAAAGAGTATTCAAAGACTACGGTATGACTATATAATAGAGTATTGCCGTACTTTGGGAAAATAACAAATTAAATTAAGGGATGTTTTTATTATTTTTAGCCTTGAAAAAAAATAAACATTTTGATCTAAATCTACTTATTATTGCAGAAAATATAATTTTTCATTTTCACATATGACATTGCTAAAAAAATCAGTGAAACACCTGTTTGGGTAAAATGTTCATTACTCCTTGAGATGAATTCCCAGAGAGATGTATTTTCCTAAATGAGACCATTTAAACTTTTTTCTGCAGCTCTAGCACCTTGATGGATCAGCCAATTGTAGTCACAAACAATTCCTGCCGAATATGAGCCCCAAAAGCCAAATAGCATTCCAACCCTGTCAAGCTCTGTCTTGAAGTTTACGACCACACATTGGATATTTAGGGATGAGCGGACTCATCGACGTTCAGGTTCGTCGCGTTTGACCACACTTTAGTGAAACGTTCATTTCAGGTACCAGAACTGTACACGAACTTGAACCTGAGTCCGAACCACATAGAAATCAACTGGGACACAAACTTTGAAGCTGGAAAAAATCTCTCTCTCTCTGCTCCCCGAGGTTCTGAACTGTAAAATGGACTTCCAGGAAAAATCCGTGTTTTGAGTTCAGCCCCTGTATGATCTCTGAACTTTTCAGTTCGGGTTCGCTCATCTCTAGTATTTACGCAATTGGAAAATATTAATTTACAAATTGTTGGTCCATTTACTCTGGTTAACTTGTGAAAATAAAATATTTTGGCTAGAACATAGTTTTAATTGATAAAATGTTATTTTTAATCTCACAACATTAAATAATTATGTGAAGCATCTGTGGGTTCAAAATGTTCACCACCTCTCCCCTCCCAGATTAATTTATTGAGAGATTTGGCTTCCCATGTGTGGTCAGGTTTTGGAGATTTCTGCTGTGCTAGCACTCCAAATAGCGACTGCAATGTATTCCAGCCATAGCTGAGCTGCAAAAGCCAAATAGAATTTCTATTTTTCTGAGCTATGCCATTTGTCTAAGCAGTAGACAAACTGCTCCGAACTCCAGATGGCTACATACAACTTTGGTGAGCTGGCTATTTCTTTTTACTGCTAAAACTGCAGTTCTTGAAGATAGAACATGGTAGTAGTTATCCATTGATGAGTAAAGAGAGATATAGAGGAGATGCCAACAACAGCTCATTGATAAACTCAAAGAGGGCTTCGGCCTTGTCATGCTGCTTGTGAATTGCACATTTATTTTCAAAGGAATAAAAAGCAGGAAGCCAATTCAATGCACTTTGCACATTTTTTTTCTGAGGAAGAAAAATAATTTAATCAGTTCTAGTTGGAGAAAGTGTAGTTGCTTGCTTGTGACAACAATAAGCATCCATTCTGAGTTTTCACATTTTCTGTGCAATTTTTTTTTAAGAAAACAAAATTTACAACAATTTAGATATTTAAATGCTATGTCTATCTCACAAAATATGTGCGCTACAAAAGTTATTTTGTTTTTGTACATTTGTTTTACTAGGTAAATTTGAAATCAATAAATGCCATGCCTACCTAGCACCCTATACCCTACCTAGAATATATTGTTGCATTCACTTTGGGAGAGGGGGTTGATATTTGTTCTAAAAATAGCAAAAATAAAAGTTTTAAAAATAGATACACATTAATTTGCATATCAATTTTACAAGTCAAATTTCACAACCATTCACACCAAAACAAAACTTCTGCCTTTAGTTGCATTTTGGTGTCTGAGCATGTACCTACTATGCATTTTTTATGTCCAATTTAGGGAAATAGAGCAAATAGAAAAAAGTGACAAAAATCTACATAATTCACTGTCTGCTTTTGTACACATGTTTCAACAGTCAAATTTAAGACATGTTCATTTCAGACCATTGCTACATGTAAGAGCTGAGCAGATCAGGCAACATTCGAATTGGCCTGTTCACACAGATTTTCCCAGAAAATTCAATTTCCAGAGAACTTATCCTCCATGAATTTAATGTCCCTTATTATGCAATCTCTACAGATCCAAGGCATAATAAACATAAGATGTGAAAAATAAAAAAATTACTTATATTCACCTTACCACTCACCTCTCCGGCCCAAAACTATTCATAGTCACCAATTTGGTCTTTGCTGCATTATCTAATCTCTGCCACTCAAGCTACATGCCTGAGCCTCCTCACACTAGGTTAGTACTTCCAGCCCTGATGAGGCTTGGGACAGTGTTGCACAAGAGTGCATAAGGTCTCAACATTATAAAACAGGGGTGGAAAAATACTTGGTGCAAACTGTGTAGCCATACAGTGGCCAAAAGTTAAGGGGGCAAACTGCTACCTCGAAATCAGGTGGAAATGAGCATTATAATAAGCTGTTGGACTGCAAAGGGCTCATATACTGTTCTTGCACAGAATCTCTCTTGTAACTGTGCCTGACATCATGATATGCATTATGAAGGTGAGCACACATGAGTACAGCCATTCCGGACCTCATCATCTCTGCCTAGCGTGAGGAGTAGAGATGAGCGGTGTTCGACTAGAACTGTTCGCCAATCTCAAAGTCGAGCTGTTTTGGGCGGTGTTCGAGTTGTTCGACGAACCCGAACGATTTGCAAAAAATTCGGCTGTTCGAGGTTATGTTCGATAACTGTTCGTGCACCAAAAGCGTGTCCTGCATGTCTGGCGCTATTTAGAGCACCAATCATGCAGGGATTGTCTGCCACTCACTGTAATGCCACAGCCATGGTGGTTGTGGCATTACAGTGATTGCCCAAATCGATGGGAACAGTGCCAACAGTGAAACATGAAAAGCCGGCAATTCAGCAGCGGCATACACCTGTACCCGACAATTTAGAACCAAAAGAATAGAGCTTCACACATAGATTAGATAGATATAAACATGTCAGCCACATATATACGAAGTACAGTGAAAGTGCTGCTTACTGTACTTGTCATTTAGCGTAAAGGATTTATCAAAAAAAATAATAGTGTTTTCATGCACCGTCTCTTTAAAAAAGCCGGCCGGCAATTCAGCAGGGTACCCGACAATTTATAACAGACAGAATAGAGCTTCACACATAGATTAGATAGATAGAAACATGTCAGTCACATATATATGAAGTACAGTGACAGTGTTGGTTACTGTACTTGTCATTTAGTATTAAAATAAAGGATTTATTATTAAAAAAATTGGCGTGGGGTTCCCCTTAATTTTAGGCTCTAGCGGAGGTTAAGCAGACGGCTGGGGCAGATGTTTGAAGCCTGGGAAGGGGGTAATACCCACGGAGCTTCCCAGGCTACTAATATCAGCCCCCAGCTGAATACATAGCCTTTACTAGCTATTAAAATGGGGGACCCCCCAAAAAAATGACGTGGGGTCCCCCTAATTTAATAGCTAGCAAAGGCTAGACAGACAGCTGGGGGCTGATATTAATAGCCCAGGAAGGGAGCCATGAATATTGGCCCTCTCCCAGGCTAGAAACACCAGCCGTCAGCCGCCCCAGAAATGGCGCATTCATAGGATGCGCCAATTCTGGCACTTAGCCTCGCTCTTCCACGCTGCCCTGGTGCGGTGGCAGGGGGTAATAGGGTTGGGGTTGATGTCAGCTTATAATGCCAGCTGACATCAAGCCCAGGTTAGTAATGGAGAGACGTCTATAAGACACCCCCATTACTAACCCCATAGTCAAAGTTAAAAAAAACACAAACACCCAGAATAAAGTCCTTTAATTGAAATAAAGACTCAATCCTTTATTGTTCTAAATTAAACCATACTTACCGTCACGCCCATTCCAGCTGAAGCCAACGATCTCCTGCAATAAAAGAAAAATAACAAAGCAACCCCATCCTTACCTTTCCATGGTTCCCACGACAGCTTCAGCTCTGCTACATCGAGATGACAGGCTGGACCGCAGCAGAACGCTGCCATCCAGCCTCTCATCCCGCAGACACTGAGAAGCGCAGGCTTGCTTGCGCTGCTCAGCGTCTCTCTGTGACGACATCCAGATGAGCCGAGTTCATGTCCAATGAACTCGGCTCACCTCATGCACGTCACTGACAGCGTGGGAGAATTCTCCTGCACTCAGCGCTTCAGCGTGAGAATTCTCCCACGCTGAAGCGCTGAGTGCAGGAGAATTTTCCCACGCTATCAGTGACGTGCATAAGGTGAGCTCATGTCCAATGAACTCAGCTCACCTCCTGCACGTCACTGACAGCGTGGGAGAATTCTCCTGCACTCAGCACTTCAGTGTGAGAATTCTCCCACGCTGAAGCGCTGAGTGCAGGAGAATTTTCCCACGCTGTCAGTGACGTGCATGAGGTGAGCCGAGTTCATTGGACATTAACTCGGCTCATCTGGATGCCCTCACAGAGAGACACTGTGGAGCGCAAGCAAGCCTGCGCTTCTCAGTGTCTGCGGGATGACAGGCTGGATGGCAGCGTTCTGCTGCGGTCCAGCCTGTCATCTCGATGTAGCAGAGCTGAAGCTGTCATGGGAACCATGGAAAGGTAAGGATGATGTTGCTTTATTATTTTTCTTTTATTTCAGGAGATCGTTGGCTTCAGCTGGAATGGGCGTGATGGTAAGTATGGTTTAATTTAGAACAATAAAGAATTGTGTGTTTATTTCAATTAAAGGACTTTTTTCTGGGTGTTGTGTTTTTTTTAAATACTTTACTAGAAATTCATGGTGGTCATGTCTAATATTGGCGTGACCCCATGAATTTCGGGCTTAGGGCCAGCTGATAATGCCAAGCTGGCCCTAACCCCTTTATTACCCAGTGAGCCACCACATCAGGGCCCTGGATGAGTTGGGTACAGCGCCAGAAGATGGCGCTTCTATGAACGCGCCATTTTCCGGGGTGGCTGCGGACTGCAATTTGCAGCGGGGGTGGCCCAGAAAGCTTGGGCCTCCCTGCGCTGCGGATTCCAGCCCCCAGCTGCCTAGTTGTACCTGGCTGGACACAAAAACAGGGCGAAGCCCCACGTCAATTTTCTTTAAATTATTTCATGAAATAATTAAGAAAAAAAGGGCTTCCCTATATTGTTGTGTCCGGCCAGGTACAAATAGGCAGCTGGTGGTTGGGGGCAGCCCGTTCCTGCCTGCTGTACCTGGCTGGACACAAATATAGTGCGAAGCCCCACGTCAATTTTTTTAAAATTATTTCATGAATTTCCTGAAATAATTTAAAAAAATTGAAGTGGGGCTTCGCACTATATTTGTGTCCAGCCAGGTACAGCAGGCAGGAACGGGCTGCCCCCATCCACCAGCTGCCTATTTGTACCTGGCCGGACACAACAATATAGGGAAGCCCTTTTTTTCTTAATTATTTCATGAATTTCATGAAATAATTAAAAAAAATTGAAGTGGGGCTTCGCACTATATTTGTGTCCAGCCAGGTACAGCAGGCAGGAACGGGCTGCCCCCATCCACCAGCTGCCTATTTGTACCTGGCCGGACACAACAATATAGGGAAGCCCTTTTTTTCTTAATTATTTCATGAATTTCATGAAATAATTAAAAAAAATTGAAGTGGGGCTTCGCACTATATTTGTGTCCAGCCAGGTACAGCAGGCAGGAACGGGCTGCCCCCAACCACCAGCTGCCTATTTGTACCTGGCCGGACACAACAATATAGGGAAGGCCTTTTTTTCTTAATTATTTCATGAATTTCATGAAATAATTAAAAAAAAAGTACGTGGGGCTTCGCCCTATTTTTGTGTCCAGCCAGGTACAACTAGGCAGCTGGGGGCTGGAATCCGCAGCGCAGGGAGGCCCAAGCTTTCTGGGCCACCCCCGCTGCAAATTGCAGTCCGCAGCCACCCCGGAAAATGGCGCGTTCATAGAAGCGCCATCTTCTGGCGCTGTACCCAACTCATCCAGGGCCCTGGTGCGGTGGCTCACTGGGTAATAAAGTGGTTAGGGCCAGCTTGGTATTATCAGCTGGCCCCAAGCCCAAAATTCATGGGGTCACGCCAGTATTAGACATGACCGCCATGAATTTCTAGTAAAGTATTTAAAAAAAACACAACACCCAGAATAAAGTCCTTTAATTGAAATAAAGACACAATTCTTTATTGTTCTAAATTAAACCATACTTACCATCACACCCATTCCAGCTGAAGCCAACGATCTCCTGCAATAAAAGAAAAATAATAAACCAACCTCATCCTTACCTTTACATGGTTCCCACGACAGCTTCAGCTCTGCTACATCGAGATGACTGGCTGGACCGCAGCAGAACGCTGCCATCCAGTCTGTCATCCCGCAGACACTGAGAAGCGCAGGCATGCTTGCGCTCCTCACTGTCTCGCTGTGACGGCATCCAGATGAGCCGAGGTCATGTCCAATGAACTCGGCTCACCTCATGCACGTCACTGACAGCGTGGGAAAATTCTCACGCTGAAGTGCTGAGTGCAGGAGAATTCTCCCACGCTGTCAGTGATGTGCATGAGGTGAGCTCATGTCCAATGAACTCAGCTCACCTCCTGCACGTCACTGACAGCGTGGGAAAATTCTCCTGCAATCAGCGCTTCAGCGTGAGAATTTTCCCACGCTGTCAGTGACGTGCATGAGGTGAGCCGAGTTCATTGGACATGAACTCGGCTCATCTGGATGTCGTCACAGAGAGACGCTGAGCAGCGCAAGCAAGCCTGCGCTTCTCAGTGTCTGCGCGATGACAGGCTGGATGGCAGCGTTCTGCTGCGGTCCAGCCTGTCATCTCGATGTAGCAGAGCTGAAGCTGTCGTGGGAACCATGGAAAGGTAAGGATGAGGTTGCTTTATTATTTTTCTTTTATTGCAGGAGATCGTTGGCTTCAGCTGGAATGGGCGTGATGGTAAGTATGGTTTAATTTAGAACAATAAAGGATTGTGTCTTTATTTCAATTAAAGGACTTTATTCTGGGTGTTTGTGTTTTTTTTAACTTTGACTATGGGGTTAGTAATGGGGGTGTCTTATAGACGCCTCTCCATTACTAACCTGGGCTTGATGTCAGCTGGCATTATAAGCTGACATCAACCCCAACCCTATTACCCCCTGCCACCGCACCAGGGCAGCGTGGAAGAGCGAGTCTAAGTGCCAGAATTGGCGCATCCTATGAATGCGCCATTTCTGGGGTGGCTGACGGCTGGTGTTTCTAGCCTGGGAGGGGGCCAATATTCATGGCTCCCTTCCTGGGCTATTAATATCAGCCCCCAGCTGTCTGCCTAGCCTTTGCTAGCTATTAAATTAGGGGGGACCCCACGTCATTTTTTTGGGGGGTCCCCCATTTTAATAGCTAGTAAAGGCTATGTATTCAGCTGTATTCCCAGGCTTCAAACATCTGCCCCAGCCGTCTGCTTAACCTCCGCTAGAGCCTAAAATTAAGGGGAACCCCACGCCAATTTTTTTAATAATAAATCCTTTATTTTAATACTAAATGACAAGTACAGTAACCAACACTATCACTGTACTTCATATATATGTGACTGACATGTTTCTATCTATCTAATCTATGTGTGATGCTCTATCTTTCTGTTCTAAATTGTCGGGTACCGCTGCTGAATTGCCGGCCGGCTTTTTTAAAGAGACAGTGCATGAAAACACTATTATTTTTTTAAATAAATCCTTTACACTAAATGACAAGTACAGTAAGCAACACTCTCACTGTACTTATTATATATGTGACTGACATGTTTCTATCTATCTAATCTATGTGTGAAGCTCTATTCTTTCTGTTCTAAATTGTCGGGTACAGATGCTGAATTGCCGGCCGGCTTTTTTAAAGAGACGGTGCATGAAAACACTAATATTTTTTTTAATAAATCCTTTACACTAAATGACAAGTGCAGTAACCAACACTGTCACTGTGCTTCTTATATGTGTGACTGACATGTTTCTATCTATCTAATCTATGTGTGATGCTCTATTCCTTCTTGTCTAAATTGTCGGGTACCGGTGTATGCCGCTGCTGAATTTGCCGGCCGGCTTTTTTAAAGAGAGTGTCTTCTGAGCAGTTTGTCAGCTTTTGGACACCTTTGCAGGTGTTTTCTATGTGTTTCTATGTGTTTTTGTTTGCCTGCCATTGGTTTTAACGGTGTTCGACGGTGTTCTAAGGTGTTCGACGAACAGCTCGACGAACAGTTCCTCGAACATCCCGGTGTTCGACGAACCGAACCCGAACACTACGGGGGTGGCTCAACACTAGTGAGGAAGTCTAGTGATTTCAACACTCATGGTGGTGATAAGGAGATGTGGTAAGGACTGGAAAAGTGATTGGGAGGAAGGGGCAAAAGAGGTGAGCGGTAAAGTGAGTGTAAGTATTTTATTTTTTTTTAAAACCTTTTGATGGTCATATATGGTACAGAGAGATGGTGGTAAGTAGAAGCAAATGACAAAAAAATCTCCATTATGACAAAAGATGATTTTTTAACTCGAGTAGAAATCAATTTCACAATGTGGTCTACTCCTAGCTATTGAATGTCCTGACAATGCCCAGAACATGGTGCCTTCCTTAAGTTTTGGATATGTAATTCATGCTCCCTGCATGTCACACATCCTGAATGTTTTAGAAAAATCTACCCACTTAAGGTCGATGGTAGCCAGGGTCAGAAGTGTATCTGGGCATTTAAATTATTTTTATGTGACAAAGCATGCTTTCTAGAATTTGTAAAAATAAAATGGTCTGGCTGAGCGTTTTCTGATATGCAGCGTTCCAACCCACTGGAACTTTACAAGCAGTGTAAAGTTTTGACTGGTTATGTCATACGAAAGCAAACCGGAACTTAGGTTACTTTTAATTTTGCCATTGGCAGTATGTCATCTACCAAAGACTGTTGAAGAAGGTATTAAATTAGACAGTAGCAAGAAAGTAATAAGGCAACAACGATGTCATCCTTCTCATATTTATCTTGGAAAATAACACTTCTAAGGATGCAACAGGGAATAGAGGAAACTCAGCAACATGTACATATTTATGATCACCCCAGAATTGTTGGGTACCCTCAAAGGTTAATTTTATATTTGGCATGATGAGGAGTAGAAGGATTGGACGGAGGAGCAGCATCTGGTTGAGGAGGGCAAAGAGTTATTTAATGCAGGAAGGAAAGAAGTCTGACAGAGTGAAACTGATAACGGCAATAACACTAGTCAACCAACGACTACAGTAGTGTGCAGAAAGTGAAGCAACAGGACTGCATGCTTGATTGCTCATGGGACATGAAGTGTATCTTTGAACCCTTTCTATAAAAACAAAATTGGAGAATTTTTTTTAGCCTTTGAAAGGCAATCTAGACACCTGTCAACCACATGTATTATCCAGATACCTTCTTTTCTCCTCGCAGAGCTAAGGTCCCCCAAAAGCCAAAGACTAGAACAAGTAGTTTAGGAAACAGTAGCAATTACAGTTTATATTACATGATGAATCTAATGTTTTATCGGCAACTGTGCCAACCTGATGCCTTTCAGTAAACAGAGAAGCATCACCTGAACAGCCAGTCCATTCTCTGGCAGATACTCTGATCTTTGATCCCATCAACTTCTGGGTCATCAGATTGGACCAGTGACAAGATTCAGTCAGATTTGTTGTGGACATATTGTCATGTCCAGCCTCCAGTGTCTTGTCAGATAGGGTATTCAGAACTGCTGGTGGATTTGTCATGCCCTAGCAAACCAGGCTCTGCATGCATGGAAAACCTGAAAATTATCAAAATGAATCAGGCATGGATCAGTGCTCAGATATTTGTTAAAATTTCTCTGATCTTTATCTTTATATGGAAAGTACTGTTTATTTATATGTATATACAATATACAAAACTGTTTATATATATGTGTATATATATGCAGTATATAAATATATATATATATATTTGTATATACAGTACTCTCCATTTAAATATATACTGTATATCAAAGAAATTTCTACAAATATCTGAGTAATAGAAAACTTTCAGAAAAACATATGACGGTTGACGGTTAAATAGATACTTTAAATGTATATAATACTACTTATTTGAGCTAGCACATGGAAGGAAACCGATACTGATTCCTTACAGTACTTCTGTGCCTTACAATAATGGAAGGAGTATAGAATTCTTGTGTCCTCTTTAGATTTTTTTCACTTTTAATTGGATGCTGAGTAACTTTGAAAAATCTGCAGCATACGGTTTTGACTGTTCATGATATCTAAAACAATAACAAAAATGTAAAAACTAATTCTGAAAAAATAGATGTGACAGAAACTTGTACAGTTAATGAGCAAATATCTTTTTTTCCAAGACTGAGGCATGAGGAATGCTGTGTTGCTTTCATCATACCTTATCTTGCTTACTATTACTTTTCAAGGTAAAACAAAGGAGTTGTGAATCCTAGCAAATATGTGGAATGTGTTCTACCTTCAATATTTTCTCATTTTGCTTTTATGTGATAATTTATTTTCTTATTCTGCTTGTTCTAAACTCTCAAGGTTTTATATGTTTATTCTAAAATCAATGGATGATTGCAAAAAACATTTTATCAATTAGTAAGTTCAATGTTAAAACATATCCAATAAATTAAGTGCATTTTTTTTTTTTAATTTATACTTGTTAGTATGTGATGCTGTATACTTGCAAAATCAGTTTAACAAAAAATGATGCATCTTAAAACTATAATAATTTAAAAATCAATGAAATTTAATTTACAATGTAATCAATAATTTTTTATTACAATTGATACCTCTAATATGTAGGCAAAAATTGAAATTCACTGATTTATTATTAAGGGTCTGTTAAAATGTCCCTTTTCTTAAATATTAATAAAAAAGAAGATCGAGCACCACAAAAATTGACATACAACGCAGATTTATAAAAAAAACACAATGGTAATAGGTAGTATGTCGTTTCCTCAATAATTAAACTATTGTGTAGAGATAAACCTATCTTATCTCAAGGTGATGTGGAGTCTTAATGTTATCTCCTCTCAGGGTAATATAGAACATATACCATATCATTTTAGTATGATGTAAAAATAAACCATCAGGGTGTAAGATGTAGTATTAGATAAACCCATTTCTTCCAATTATGTAAAATATAATTATAATATTCGAGTAGTGTAGATTAAAGTAGCAGAAAATAATACTATCTCCCTGTAGAACAGTAAATGGTAAGAAGCCAAATATCTAAAAAGTTGCATGAGTCCTAGGTGCAACATATATTATTGTCCAAGCCCTTATTCCAATTTGATTGTGGGCACTAAATAAGATGTAATATTATACAGGCACTAAGTTCTACCTATGTTAATGCCCAAGACTTAAAGGGAATCTGTCACCCCCCCCTATGAGATATCAGACCTCTACTATGGGCATACAGGTTATAGAAAAGTAAATCTATACATGGCCCATAGTAGATGTTTGATTGCAGAGAAATGTGTTTTTATAAACTCTGTTGTGCACAGGTTTGGCGTCCAGGCGATGCCAAGAAATCCCCGCCTAACTGTTTAATTATTCCCCCAAATCCCAGCCTATGTTCTTGTTTACCATAATCATCCCCTCCCCTGCACGTCACAGGGCCCTGTGACGTGCACTGTTCCTCCTCATTTCCCGGGCATGCGCAAAGCGCCGCTCACATAGAGCTCTCTTTTCTTCCTCTTGGCCCCGTCTCTCTGTGCACTGCGCCGCAGGGTTCTGTTGTGCAGGTGTCGGGAAGTGACAGTGACTCCCTGGCACCTGCACAATAGAACCCTGTGGCACAGTGCACAGAGAGATGGGCCGGGAGGAAACAAAGTTCGCTCTATGTGACCAGCGCTTTGCACATGCCCGTCAAGTGGAGGAGAACAGTGCACGTCACAGGGCCCTGTGACGTGCAGGGGAGGGTTCAGTCACTTCTCTCTGTATAGAGAGCGATGGCTATAACTGCAACTCCCGCACTGAGCTCATCATTAGCACTGACTGTCAATCAGTGCAGGGGGCGTGGTTTTAGTTGCTGCTCTCTATACTTAAAGAGGTGACTGACACTGTGCCGCTGCTGCCCCCGTGACTGAAAGCCGAAGGCTGCCAGGGGGAATAAAGCTAATCTCCCTCCGGCAGCAGGGTTCTAAGTGAGGCCGTTGGGCAGGTTCAGAACACTACTAACTGGCAGGTTACATGTGACAGGTTTTGTTGAATCACTAAAGCACCACAACCAGTACTGAATGAGTCGACAATGGAAAAATACTTTCTTTATACTATCTCTGGAAGCTCCAATGCATTTGCCAGCCTGAGCAAAAGATTGTTAAAAGCCTTAGGACCTTAGGATCTTTAAGATCTTCTGCTTATAATCTCCATTTGGGTATTTTAGATACACCCTAACAGATAAATGAACATGTCAAATTGACAGGTTTAGATAATTAGGTAATTGTCACATTCCAACAGCCATTACTTTTACTTTTTCCTTTAATATGATTGTATGAGGGCATGTTTTATGCAGGTCACTTCCTCGAATCAAGACATCTGCTTCTGACGCGGCCATATGTCTTACTGAAATGTGATGTCATCACGCAGTGATGATTGAAGTGGTGTGAGTGACAGCAGCATTGCCTCACAACTTATATCACCGCCTTCAAATGAATGACCATCAGAGGGTGGTGCTGGTGTCCATCATACTGCTGCTATCATTGCCTACTGATTAAAATGAATTTAAGTGCAGTGATAGAAACTGTGAAGAGGCAATGCTGTCTTTTAGCCTGTTTCTGTCACCGTCATCTGATGAAGTCTTATTTCAGGGAAATAGATGGTGGTGTCAGAAGCAAGGACTGTGGAGGCGGCCATATACAGTTAGTTCCATATATATTTGGACAGAGACAACATTTTTCTAATTTTGGTTCTAGACATTACCACAATGAATTTTAAACAAAACAATTCAGATGCAGTTGAAGTTCAGACTTTCAGCTTTCATTTGAGGGTATCCACATTAAAATTGGATGAAGGGTTTAGGAGTTTCAGCTCCTTAACATGTGCCACCTTGTTTTTAAAGGGACCAAAAGTAATTGGACAGATTAAATCATTGTAAATAAAATATTAATTTCTAGTACTTGTTTGAAAACCCTTTGCTGGCAATGACTGCCAGAAGTCTTGAACTCATGGACATCACCAGACGCTGTGTTTCCTCCTTTTTGATGCTCTGCCAGGCCTTCACTGCGGTGGTTTTCAGTTGCTGTTTGTTTGTGGGCCTTTCTGTCTGAAGTTTAGTCTTTAAAAAGTGAAATGCATGCTCAATTGGGTTGAGATCAGGTGACTGACTTGGCCATTCAAGAACATTCCACTTCTTTGCTTTAATAAACTCCTGGGTTGCTTTGGCTTTATGTTTTGGGTCATTGTCCATCTGTAGTATGAAATGACGACCAATCAGTTTGGCGGCATTTGGCTGGATCTGAGCACACAGTATGGCTCTGAATACATCAGAATTCATTCGGCTGCTTCTGTCCTGTGTCACATCATCAAAAAAACATGTGTGACCCAGTGCCACTGGCAGCCATTCATGCCCAAGCCATCACACTGCCTCTGCCGTGTTTTACAGATGATGTGGTATGCTTTGGATCATGAGCTGTACCACACCTTCGCCATACTTTTCTCTTTCCATCATTCAGGTAGAGGTTGATCTTGGTTTCATCTGTCCAAAGAATGTTCTTCCGGAACTGTGCTGGCTTTTTTAGATGTTTTTTAGCAAAGTCCAGTCTAGCATTTTTATTCTTGATGCTTATGAGTGGCTTGCACCGTGCAATGAACCCTCTGTATTTACTTTCATGCAGTCTTCTTTTTATAGTAGGTTTGGATATTGATATGCCTACCTCCGGGAGAGTGTTGTTCACTTGGTTGGCTGTTGTGAAGGGGTTTCTCTTCACCATGGAGATTATTCTGTGATCATCCACCACTGTTGTCTTCCGTGGGCGCCCAGGTCTTTTTGCATTGATGAGTTCACCAGTGCTTTCTTTCTTTCTCAGGATGTACCAAACTGTAGATTTTGCCACTCCTAATATTGTAGCAATTTCTCGGATGGGTTTTTTCTTTTTTTGCAGCTTAAGGATGGCTTGTTTCACCTGCATGGAGAGCTTCATTAACCGCATGTTTACTTCACAGCAAAACCTTCCAAATGCAAGCACCACACCTCAAATCAACTCCAGGCCTTTTATCTGCTTAATTGAGAATGACATAACGAAGGGATTGCCCACACCATGAAATAGCCTTGGAGTCAATTGTCCAATTACTTTTGATCGCTTTAAAAACTGGGTGGCACATGTTAAGGAGCTGAAACTCCTTAACCCTTCATCCAATTTTAATGTGGATACCCTCAAATGAAAGCTGAAAGTCTGAACTTCAACTGCATCTGAATTGTTTTGTTTAAAATTCATTGTGGTAATGTCTAGAACCAAAATTAGAAAAATGTAGTCTCTGTCCAAATATATATGGACCTAACTGTAAATGTGAGCAATAGGCACAGATGAAATATGGTGGTAGCTACTTCTATACCCCTCCTTGATACAGGACTTCTTATACCCCTTCTTGATACAGGACTTCATCAGGAGATATTAATGATAGAAGCTTTGTTAAGTGACAACAGAGCAGCGCCATGATGATGCCCTGTGTTGGAAAACAGGGGGAATTTGATAGAGGCTACAAAGAATTGACTGCACGGCCATCCTCTTGTGACATCCTGTTTGAGACTTCTGTCAAACAAAATGTCACAGGAAGTTAAGAAAAAATAAATGACAGATATAGGGATTATGCACAACACTTTACACGGTGAACAGTAGTCACCAAGTAAAAAAGAGAAGTAACTAAGAAAGGTATATTAAAATTAATCTTTTATTTTAAACATAATGAAAACAATTAAAAGGAAAAGGATACCAAAATAAGGGAAGACAAAACAAAGCTTTTTTATGTACACAAGGCGTGATGGTGAATATAGCAAAATTATTACATAGGGTCATGAGAATATCTTTCGATTATTACCTCCACACCATACTCTAACAACCTAGTGAGTCCCAGTTGATGTGGATGGTTGTGGTTATATGCTGAATTTGTGATTCATGCTGAGGTCAATATTTGTTATAGCAACTTTTGGATATCCACACTACATGCTGTCAGCCTTATACTCTATTAGAGCTACTAGACTTGGAATTGTCACATTCACTCTATTTAGTTATTATGATGAAATATTAAGTTGCATTATTTATGTGCCTTTAATGCACTCAAGCACCTTATTCATCTCTAATACTATATTGTATGCTGTCAGTTGTATTTAATTGTGATATATAAGATGATACCTCAGCATTGGATTCTTTTGGCTAATAATCGAAAGATATTCTCATGACCCTATGTAATAATTTTGCTATATTCACCATCACGCCTTGTGTACATAAAAAAGGCTTTGTTTTGTCTTCTCTTATTTTGGTATCCTTTTCCTTTTAATAGTTTTTATTATGTTTAAAATAAAAGATTAATTTTAATATACCTTTCTTAGTTACTTCTCTTTATTACTTGGTGACTACTGTTCACCGTGTAAAGTGTTGTGCATGATTGAAATTGGAAGTACAATCAATTTTGATATATATATGGACTTTTTTTGTTAAAGATATAGGGATTAGCTGTAAATTAAAAATATTAGGGAATTTTATAATAAAGCAAAATACAAAAGTGGCTAGGTCTTAAATATTTATAAAAGATATTATAGGCATCAAACCTCCCCTTTAATTCTTATATGTACATAATAATGTGAATTTAACTTTATCACAATGTATACGGTATATGCATTGTGATGTTTAAAGGGGTTGAATAAATCAATTTATTGTAAAGAATGTTACAAAAATATACAGAATAAACTTAATGTATATTATCACACTTAGAATCATAGAATCATAGAATCATAGAATGGTAGAGTTGGAAGGGACCTCCTGGGTCATCTGGTCCAACCCCCTGCTCAAAGCAGGTTTCACTAAATCATCTCAGACAGATGTCTGTCCAGCCTCTGTTTGAAGACGTCCATTGAAGGGGAACTCACCACCTCTCGTGGCAGCCTGTTCCACTCATTAATCACCCTAACTTTCAAAAAGTTTTTTCTAATATCTAATCTGTGTCTCCTCCCATTTAGTTTCATCCCATTGCTTCTAGTCTTTCCTTGTGCAAATGAGAATAAAGATGATCCTTCTACAATGTGACAGCCCTTGACATATTTGTATACAGCTATTAAGTCTCCTCTCAGTCTTCTTTTTTGCAAGCTAAACATTCCCAAATCCTGCAACCGTTCCTCATAGGACATGGTTTGCAGACCAGTCACCATTCTGGTCGCTCTTCTCTGAACTTGCTCCAGTTTGTCTATGTCTTTTTTAAAATGTGGTGCCCAAAACTGTACACAGTATTCCAGATGAGGTCTGACCAAAGACCACTTGTATTGACCCATACAATAAAGTTATATATTCTACTAATTTTAGCAATAAATGCCATAAAAAAATTAAATGGGAAAAATTACTGTTTTATTCCAATGTAATAAAATAAATGAAAAGTTGTAATATATATGTATCCAAAATGATTCATGAAAAAATATATATACTGAAATAAAAAAGATTTCAAATAGCTATGTTGCTTTAGAAATGATGAAAAATATTTTAGACAGAACATAAGGGTACAAATACAAAACAATTCTCTAGGTCTTTAAGGTTAAAATTGACTGAGTCCTTAATGGGTTAAATCTCCAGTCTGAAGTTTCCTTTTGTCTTGTGATTTTCTAAAAAAAATTAATCAATGCCTCTTTTGTAATTACAGTATTAAGATTTTAGAACATATAAATCTCTATAATAAAATTATACAGAAGTCTAAAATGAATATTAAAAAAGCTTTTTGTGAGAAAGTTTTAGAGCTTATTCACCTATGATTTCCATATATATGCCTCATAATCTGAAGAATGAGGGATATTTCTAATAAATATGTGAAAAAAAGTGTAAAGTTCATTTTTAATTTTAGGTTTTAAAAAATAAAGGAATTACAAGTATATATTTTCTTTGAAATATAGACTGAAATCTTTTTGAGTGGAAAAAGAAAAGTAATGAACTAAAAAAACTGTGATTGTGTAAATGTGCACATAGTTAAGCTAATACTTTGTTGAAGTACCCTTTGAATTTATGACATCATTCGATTTTTTGGGGTAAGAGTCTATCAGCTTGACTTATCTAGAGTGGGCAATCATTGCAAAGCTTCCTTACACCAACGCGCTCAAATGTTTATCATAAATACTCAATTGAAATATTATGTTGATAAGTACAATAAGTTTATATCCTAATGTAAATGTCATAATTTTTTATAGTTTTGAAAATCACAGATCTGATACATATAAACTTTTTTTGAAGTTGGCCTGACTGGACTAAATTTAGTATTTGCACTATTATTTCCTTTTTTCCAAAACGCATGACTTTTTTTATTTCTACATTGACATAACCATGGGAGCGATTTTATAGGACAAAGTTTTATTTATTTTTGATTGATTCATTGATTTAATTTTTTTATTTTATTATATTATTTTATTTTTAATTATATTTAATGGGTAAAAAAATCCAGCGAAGGTGAAATGGTGAAAAAAAAACAATCCAAACATTATTTTTGAGTTTGATTTTTGCACCATGCAATGTTTCTATATTTTTAAAAATTCAGAACTTTGTAAAATTAAATTTGGATTGTGCTGCCATATATTGAGACAAATAACTAATTTTTCCATCGATGGAGCTGTATGAAAGCTTGTTTTTACTTTTCCAAGCTGTAGTTTTTGTACATATCGTTTTGGGGTACATATAATGCTTTTATCACTATTTTAGTTTTTGGAGAGAAGCGTTGACCAAAAACTAGTAATTTTGACACAAGTGTTTTTTTGTGGATTAAATATTTTGATATTTTGATATTTTAAACTTGCAATCATTGAATTGCTTGGATGATATACTGCAATTTTGTAATACATATTAAAATCAAAGATGCATAAATGTGTACATAAATAATGCAAATAAATTATACTGTGTTTTTAGTGATCCTACTGTTCATCATACGTCTACTTAAAATTACCTTCCCCCTTCATTACCTCACTCCTTTTTTTCTCCTTCTCTATTTTCTCTCCTGTTCTCCTCATGCTCTTCAACTTTCAATTAATAATAAAAAACATTTTTTTCTCCATGTGCATGTGCACAAAATTTAACTAATTTGTTTTGTTTTAACAGGTATTTCATGGACTATAATTCACAAGAAGAGAAGATTTTTGAAATTGACTCAAAAAATGGTGCAATTAGGACTGCTAAACTACTGGACCGAGAGGAAACACCTTGGTACAATATTTCCGTATCAGCATCAGAGATAGGTACTTCTACAATATTTGCAATACAGTGGCTTGCAAAATTATTCACTCCCTTGGCATTTTTTTGTGTTTTGCTACCTCATAACCTTGAATTTCAGTTTTCTTGAGAGTTCATGTAAAGAACATGCCTACAACTGTGAACGTTTGTTTTTCTTTTTATTGTGAAGCAAACAACAAATAGGAAAAAATAACGGAAAATTTCCGTGTGCATAACTATTCATCCCCTTAAAGTCAGTACTTTGTAGAGCCTTCTTTTTTTTTCAATTCACAGCCGCACGTCGCTTTGGTTAAGTCTCTATGAGCTTTCTACATCTTGCCACTGGGATTTTAGCCCATTCCTCAAGGCAAAACTGCTCCAGCTCCTTCAAGTTAGATCAGTGTTCCGAAACTCCTGTCCTCAAGACCCATCAATATGTCATGTTTTCAGGATTTTCTTAGTGTTGCCCAGATGATAATTGCATCACCTGCATAGGCAAGAATTCCATCACCTGTGCAATACTAAGGAAATTCTGAAAACATGAACTGTTGATGGCTCTTGAGGACCAGAGGTGAGGAACACTGACTTAGATGGCTTCCTCTCATGAACAGCAATCTTCAAGTCTGACCACAGATTCTCAATTGGATTAAGGTCTGGGCTTTGAATAGGCCACTCCAAAACATTTACACATTTCCTCTTAAACCACTTGAGTGTTGCTTTAGCAGTATGCTTTGGGTCATTGTCTTGTTGGAAGGTTAACCTCCATCCCAGTCTCAAATCACTGACAGACTGAAACAGGTTTTGCTCAAGAATATCCCTGTATTTCGCACCATCCATCTTCTCCTCGACTTGGACCATTTTTCCTGTCCTTTCTGGCGAAAAACATCCCCACAGCATGATATTGCCCCCACTATGTTTCACTGTGAGGATGATGTTTTTACGGTGATGAGCTGTGTTGGTTTGGCAATGTTTACCTTGGTAACCAAAAAATTAAATTTTGGTCTCATCTGACCACAGCGCCTTTCTCCATATATTTGAGGAGTCTCCCACATGTATTTTGTCAAACTCAAAATGAGCCTTACAATATTTGTGTGTAAGTAAAGGCTTTTTTTCTGCCCACTTTTTTCCACCACTTCTATGGAGTGTACAGTTTATTGTGGTCATATGGATAGATACTCCAGTCTCTGCTTGGGAACTCTGCAGCTCCTTCAGGGTTACCTTTTATCTCTGTGCTGCCTCTCTGATTAGTGCCCTCCTTGCTCGAGCTGAGAGTTTTAGTGGGCAGCAACCTCTTGGCAGGCTTGTTGTGGTATTATGTTCTTTATATTTGATGATAATGGGTTTGATGGTGCTACGGGGGATCATCAGAGATTGGGATATTTTTTAACCCAAACCTGACTTGTACTTCTCAACAACTTTGTCCCTTACTTGTTTGGAGACCTCCTTGGTCTTCATGGTATTGTTTGGTTAATGGTACATCTGGCTTAATGGTGTTGCAGTCTCTGTAGCCTTTCAGAAAAGGTTCGTATATACTGACAAATCATGTGACATTTATGTTGCAATACATGCATGGCACTAATTCCCATACTGGCGAAGCATCAGAGAATAGGCGATTTGCATGCCGAGTGTGGACTAATGCCGTATTGAACAGCTGAACAGGCTTACAAATGTTGCACAGCACCTATGACACCACATTCTAGTTTATCAAGCAGATTATCATACCTTAGAACCAAATGGGCTAGGCCAACCCAATACAAACAACACTATTGCATTTTCCCTTCTCCACCAAACTTTAAAGGTGGCGCAATGCAGCAAAACAAGTAACGTTCTCCTGGACATCACCAAACCAAGACTTCTCCATTACACAGCAATATAGAGAAGAATTATTTGTCACTCCAAAGAGCACATTTCCACTGCTCCAAAGTTTACTCATTGCATGCTTTACAACACTTTTTATGATGCTTGGCATTTTGCTTTATGATGTAAGACTTTCATGAAATAGCACTGGCCAGAGAAGTCCCTGCCATAAATCTCTTACTGCGCAGTTTTACCGCTGATGTTAATGCTAAAGGACGTTTTGTACTTTGCAATTATTGAGTTAGTACAGCTTTGGTGACTTAAGTACTACGTGGCTCAAGATGCAGTTACTCATTCTGTAACTTTTGAAGTGGTATGCCACTTCATGGCTGACTTGTTGTGGTTCCAAAACACCTCCACTTTCTAAAAATACCTCTTTCAATTGATGGTGAAATATTTAGGAGGTAAAAAGTTTCATAAACTGACGAGTTGCAGCTAAGGCATCCTAATACATTACCATGTTTGAACTCAATGAGCTCTCCAGAGCATTATTTCACAGATGTTTGTAAATGCAGACTGCATGGTTTCATGCTTTATTTTATACAGCTATAGCAATGGAACTGAATTCAGTGATTAAGAAATGCGTTCTGATATATTTGTGTTAATAATGTATGTGAGTTTTGACCATATAGTGCCTATTTTTGGCCATATAATTTAGATAAATTCATGCACACACTGTAGGTTGCAGATACAATCCTACTATGCTATATGGATCAAATTTTATTTGTAGATGTGTTTACAAATAATCTGCGACATGTAAGCATAAGCTAGGAATTGTAGGTTAAAAAGGGAGGGCGGGACAAGTGTGCATAGGGTGATATTGAAAGGTACAGATGAGAAGGGAGTTGTGAAGTTGCTCACCTGAAAAGGTTGTGATCGTCACAAGTCCAATAATAACCCATGAATATTAAAGCTACTGCAGTCCCATCAGCAAATGAATGTTATCCCTCTTTTGCATATAGGTTAGTAGAAAAAGAAGATTCATGTTTCAAAATTGTTCATGTTACTGTGAAAAGAAATCAGTTTCAAAGTGAAATAAAAAACTTGTAGTTATTTTTTAGGTGTTTCATGCTCGCGCCGAGCTCTTTTTAAAAAGCAAGCTACATAGCACAATCATTATACTAGGGTGAGGGGGCTTTAAATACTGAGGAAAAGGCCCAACACTTAAAAAAAGGGAACCACCCACCTGGGCTTGAACAGAATATTACCATTATTAAAAGACTAATATTAGTATAAAAATCAAAACATATAGTTCTTAAGACATAAAACATGACAAGAAAGAAAACAATCATGTTTAAACTTAATATTTACAAATCGTAGTAAAGAAATATATATAATTGCACAAATCAAGATGGTTTACGTCATCAATAAAACAATGTATATAATATGTTATAAATAAGCAGGTATTGTACTAGATCTATGTGACTGAGTGGTATCAGTCACCAGCAGACCCACATAGATATGGACTTTATTAAGGTCTATTTATCAGTTATTGTCATTATGAAACTGTAGTCTGTAATAGCTGTTATGTAATAGATAATATGTAATAGCTATTAGTGTGAATGATAGTTTATCAATAATTGTAAAACTAGAGAATGACAAAAAGCGCAATAGGGTATGAATGAAAATGCACAATTGTGCTCACCTGATAGGGTTGTGTTCACACAACCATTGAAGAGACTTTGGCTCATGCAGACCCATGAGGAGAAATTAAGGAAGAAAAAGGAAACAAATTGGTTAACATGTGTTGCAGTCAAAGAACGATAAGACAGAAGTTTTTATACTTCAAAATGCATGGACAAATAAACCGCAATACTTGGATTCCCGTCTTCTCATCATTCTTCAACGGCAGCGCAGGTTAACCCATTTGTTTCCTTTTTCTTCTTTAGTTTATCAATAATATTTTAAAAAAACATTACATTTTGTTTATAGACTTAAAATTAAAGCAGATAAATAAACAAATCTTAATGAAAAGAAATTAGCAATTATATTAAACAAATGAAGTGTTATTTGAACATGGCTGCTGTTGGCGCTTGGTAGCAAGACGCTGTATTAGCCCACTCAGCCGGCAGGAGAGAGTCATTTGAGTAAGCTACTGAATTTGTGATCCTTATTGTCCTTTGGTTGCATCGGTTATATTTGTTAATTTGTTGTGTTATTTATCAATTTGTCTTCCCATTTCAACCACTTGGAAATACCTTGTTTCTAACAGGCATTGATGACAAAAGAATGAGAATAAGGATGTTTTGAAACGTCAATCTCCTTTTCGAACTAAAAGAATTGTAGGTTAATAATTTTGTTAGTAATCAATTGTAGTCCCGGGGAGTTAAAAACTAAATAGCTATTGTATTCTAGATTTGCTTTAGAGGCTGTCTCCCCTGGGCTGGATTTCATACAAGTTGTAATTATAAGACAGGGATGACCTTTAAGAGTAAATGTTCTGTGATTCTATAATAAATGATAAAATTGTAGAATTTATTCACCCTCTGCCAGAGAAAAAAATAAGAAAAAAGTATTGATTATCACAATCAATCAGAAACTTTTATATTTTTAGTGCACTTCACACAATGGAGGCTGATCTCCTACTGCTAAAGATAACTTCAAGCTAACTGTTTTCCATCAGATAAAAATAACCAAAATACAAAAGAGCTAAATGAACTTTATTTTAAATCTATGATATGATATGGAATGACATGTTGTAAAAGGCTTATGTCACCATAATATTAGGGCACATTTTTATGCAATTTTAAAATTCAGCTTTTTAACTTTAATCTAGCATTTGGTTCAAAGCCAAGGGCTCACATACAGTACGCTATATGCAATCTGTGCAACTGCACAAGAACCGAATAGTTTAGAGGGGGTTGACTGCTGGGGGATAATGAGGGTAAGGAGCAGGAAGGTTGTACTAAAAAATAAAGGGCATTATATACTGTCTTCAACAGTGACATAACAAGGTCCCAATACAGTTTATTTGGTCTTCTTGTGCCAAAGTTCATAAAGAGCACAAGTATATTTATTGTGGAATCCACTATGTCCTTGGTGTCTTACATGTGTCATGTGTTTCATTTATGCCCCGTATACTTCTTAAGGGGGTTTTACCACGATCAAAAGTTATTTTTATACCAAGATCCATTGATTAAAACTAAATTCCACAATTGGATGTGTTTAACCCTTTCTCGACATGCACCAAATATATGCTGCTCTGCGGGAGCTGTGTTCCTGCAAAGAGCAGTATATACAGTTGTGCTCAAAAGTTTACAAATCCCGGCAGAATTTTTCCTTTATTAGCCTTGTTTCAGAGAATATGAATGATAGCAAAAAAAACTTTTCTCCACTCATGGTTATTGGCTGAGTGAATCTATTAATTGTCAAACTACTGTGTTTTCTCTTTTTGAATCTTAATGACAACCAAAAACATCCAAATGACCCTGATCAAAAGTTCAGTGTAGCTTTATGTGAAAGCTGATGTCCTGCAGCAATGGCCACGAATGATGCTAGCACCAATTGCGGGCATTTAACCCCTTTACACCCGAGGGTGGTTTGCGCATTAATGACCAGGCCAATTTTTATAATTCTGACCACTGTAACTTTATGAGGTAATTACTCTGGAACGCTTCAATGGATCCCCTTGATTCTGAAAATGTTTTTTCGTGACATATTGTACTTCATGATTGTGGTAAAATTTATTCGATATCACTTGCATTTATTTGTGAAAAAAAATGGAAATTTGGCAAAAATTTAGAAAATTTAGCAATTTTCAAAATTTTAATTTTTATGCCCTTAAATCAGAGAGATATGTCACACAAAATAGTTAATAAATAAAATTTCCCACATGTCTACTTTGCATCAGCACAATTTTGGAACAAAATTTTTTTATTAGGGAGCTATAAGGGTTAAAAGTTAACCAGCGATTTCTAATTTTTCCAACAAAATTTACAAACCCATTTTTTTAGGGACCACATCACATTTAAAGTCACTTTGAGGGGTCTTTATGACATAAAATACCCAAAAGTGACACCATTCTAAAAACTGCATCCCTCAAGGTGCTCAAAACCACATGCAAGAACTTTATTAACCCTTCAAGTGCTTCACTGGAATTTTTGGATGTGGAAGAAAAAAATTAACATTTAACTTTTTTCACAAAAATGTTATTTAGACCCAATTTTTTTTATTTTTGAAGGGGTAACAGGAAAAAATGGACCCCAAAATTTGTTGTGCAATTTTACCTGAGCGCATAGATACCCCATATGTGGGGAAAAAACACTGTTTGGGTGCACGGCAGGGTTCGGAAGGAGCACCATTTGACTTTCTGATTGTAAAATTTGCTTGAATAATTAGCGGATGCCATGTTACATTTGGAGAGCCCCTGATGTACCTAAACAGTGGAACCCCCCCACAAGTGACATCATTTTGGAAACTAGACCCTTCAGGGAATTTATCTAGTTGTGTGGTGAGCACCTTGAACCCCCTGGGGCTTCACAGGAGTTTAGAACATTGAGCCATAAAAATAAAATTTTCACATTTTTGCAACAAATATATTTTCAGCCTCCAATTTTGCATTTTTATGAGGGTAACAGGAGAAATTGTCCCATACCATTTGTTGTGCAATTCCTCCTGAGCACGCTGATACCCCATATGTGGGGGAAAACCACTGTTTGTGCGCACGGCAGGATTCAGAATGGAAAGAGGGCCATTTGACTTTTTGAATGTAAAATTTGCTTGAACAATTAGCGGATGTGCCCCTGATGTGCCTAAACAGTGGAAAACCCCCACAAGTGACACCATTTTGGCAACTAGACCCCTCAGGGAACTTATTCAGATGTGTGGTGAGCACCCTGAACCCCCAAGTGCTTTACAGAAGTTTATAACATGGAGCCGTGAAAATAAAAAAAACAATTTTTTTCTACAAAAATTATGTTTTAGGCCCAATTTTTTTATTTTCACAAGGTTAAGAAGAGAAAATGGACCCCAAAAACTGTTGTGCACTTTCTCCTGAGTACGCCAATACCCCATATGCGGGGAAAATACAGTGTTTGGGCGCACGGCAGAATTCAGAAGGGAAGGAGCACTGTGTGACTTTTTGAACTCAAAATTGGCTGGAATTGAGAGCGGACGCCATGTCGCGTTTGGAGAGCCCCTGATGTGCCTAAATAGTGGAAACCCCCCACAAGTGACCCCATATTGGAAACTACACCCCTCAAGGATTTTATCAAGGGGTATAGTGAACATTTTGAACCCAGAGGTACGACATAGAATTTGATAACATTAGGTCAACACTAGTCACCATATCGTCATCTTTTTTTTTTTTACTTTTGAAAAAAATCCCAATCCTGATATAACCCCAACCGTAACCCTAGCCCAGCCCTAATCCTGGCGCAACCCTAACCCTAGCCCAACCCTAGGCCAACCCTAACCAAAGCCCAACCCTAACCCTAGCCCAACCCTAGCCCAACCCTAACCCCAACCCTAACCTTAGCCCAACGCTAACCCTAGCCCAACCCTAACCCTAACCCCAACCCTAACCCTAACACAACCATAAACCTAGTTTATTTTCTACGCCATTCCTCATGCGGTATAAGTGATTAGACGACTTTATTCTTGGGGTCAGTGCGATTAGAGCGATATCAGAAACATATAGGGTTTTTATGATTTATAGCTGTTACACAAAAAAAGACGCATTTTTTTGAAAAATCTAGTTTTTGCATCGCCATATTTTGAAAGCTATAATTTTTCAATATTTTGTCCGACAGAGTCATGTGACAGCTTGTTTATTGCGGGATGAGTTGACGCTTTATTGGTACCATTTTCGGGCAGTTTCCATTTTTTGATCGCTTTCTATTCCAATTTTTGGAGGCAGAATAAACAAAAACCAGCAATTCCGGAATTGTTTTTATGTTTTTTTTTATGCTGTTCCTCGTGTGGTAAAATTGATAAGGTAGCTTTATTCTTTGTGTCAGTACGTTTACAGTGGGACCACATTTATATTTTTTTTATGTTTTTGTGCTTTTACACAATAAAAACTATTTTATAGAAAAATTCATTTTTTTGCATCACTTTATTCTGAGAATTATAACTTTTTTATTTTTCAGCTGATTGAGCTGTATGGCAGCTTGATTTTTGCGGCACAAGATGACGTTTTCAGCAGTACCATTTCTATTTATATTCGTCTTTTTGATCGCGTGTTATTCCATTTTTTGTTTGGCGGTATGATGATAAAGCATTGTTTCTTGCTTTATTTTTTATTTTTATTTTTTACCGTGTTCACTAAAGGGGTTAACTAGTGGGAAAGTTTTATAGGTCAGGTTGTTCCGGACGCGGCAATACTAAATATGTTTACTTTTATTGTTTTTTTTTTAGAATAATATTTATTGATGGGTACATTATATTTTTATTTTTGATGGATTATTATTTTGTTTAAATATTTTTAAAAAAATTTTTTCATTTTTTTTTCATTTTTTAACACTTTTTGCACTTTATTCTTTGTCCCACTATGGGACTTTCACTTTTTTTATTCTGATCGCCTGTATAGCACAGCGATGGAGCACCATCCCTGTGCTTTACCGGCTGTCAGTGCTGCAGCTGCAGAAGATTCTTCGGTCATGCACTGCGCATGACCAAAATATCTTCCAGCTGTCTGGTGACCCGGATGTTGTCATGATGACATCGGGTCGTCATGGCAACATCCGGGAAGCCGCGGCAGACAGCGATGGAGACCGGGAGAGGAGGTGAGTATTGCAATCACCTCCTCTTGCCACCGCAATGCTGCGATTGACTTCGATCGCAGCATTGAGGGGGTTAATGTGCCGGGAGTGGCGCGGGACCACTCCCAGCACATAGCACCGGGTGTCAGCTGTGACTATCAGCTGACACACGGTGGCGATTGCCCCGCACCTCTTGTGTGTGGGCGCGATCGCCATATGACCTAATAGTACGTCATTGGTCCTATCGGCCCAGGTCACCATGACGTACTATTAGATCACAAGTCAGAAAGGGGTTAGTCCCAGTGATGCTGCTGTCAAAAGTGACAACGACATCACGGGACATCGCAGACGGAGCGAGCTCAAAGGTGACCCTGGGTCCCAAGATCGTCACGGGACCCTTCCAGGTCCTTCAGGGAAGGTGGCCTGCCAGCGTCTGCTCAGAGCAGGTGCTGACACTCCTTCTCCATGCTTGCTTGATGCTGATCTGATGCTCTGCAGTGCAGAAGCATTGCAGAGTATCAGATCAGTGATCTGACAGTGCAAAGATGGTGTCCCAACCTGGGACAATGTGAAAATGTAAAAAAAAAAAGTTAATAAAAATTGTAAAAATATTTTAAAAAATCCCAAAATAAAGAACAGAAAAAATGAAGAAAAAAAAAATCAAATACCGTATTTTTTTGGACTATAAGATGCACTGGACCTTAAGACGCACCTAGGTTTTAGGTTAAAAAAATGTAAGCAAAAAATGTGGTCACGATGCACTGTTAAGGGGGAGGGGGTCTGCTGCTGACACTGGTCTAGGTCCCCCAATTCTGTTAATATCCCCCATCCTGCTATATATGCCCCCTTTCCTATTATAATTGGCACCCTTCCCAACCTCGCATGCATGGCACCCCGCATCACCATCCTCGCATGCATGGCACCCCAATCTTCCATCCTGGTATACATGGCACCCCTCATCCCCATCCTGGAATGCATGGCACCCCTCATCCCCATCCAGGCATGCATGGCACCTCTCATCTCCTTCCTGGTATTCATGACACTTCTCATCCCCATCCAGGTATTCATGGCACCACTCCATCCTCATATGCATGGCACCCCCGATCCACATCCTGGTATCCATGGCACCCCTGATCTCCATCCTCGTATGCATGGTACCCCTCATCCTGGTATGCATGGCACCCCTCGAGCCTGGTATGCATGGAACCACTGAACTTCATCCTGGTATGCATGGCACCCCTCCATTCTGATATGCATGGCTCCCCTGATCTCCATCCTGGTATGCATGGCATCCCTTATGCTTATCCTGGTATGGATGGCACCCCTCATCCTTATCCTGGAATGCATAGCCCCCTCATCCTCATCCTGGTATGTATGGCACCCCTCATCCTTATCCTGGTATGCATGACACCCCTCATCCTTAACCTGTTATGCACGGCACCCCTCATCCTTATCCTGGTATGCATGACACTCCTCATCCCCATACTAGTATGTATGGCACACCTCATATTTATTCTGGTATGCATGGCACAGCAATCCCCACCCTGGTATGCATGGCACCCCTCATCCTTATTCTGGTATGCATGGCACCTCTCATCCCCATCCTGGTATGCATGGCACCCCTCATCCCCATCCTGGTATGCATGGCACCCCTCCTTCTTGGTATGCATGGCACCCCTTATCTCACTCCTCATATGCATGGCATCCCTTATCCTTATCCTGGTATGCATGGCACCCCTCATCCCCATCTTGCTATGCATGGAACCCCTGATTCTTATCCTGGTATGCATAGCACCCTTCATCCCTATCCTGTTATGCATGGCACCCCTCATCCCAATCCGGGTATGTATGGCACCCCTCATTCGTATCCTGGTATGCATGGCACCTCTCATCCTTATCCTGGTATGCATGGCACAGCAATCCCCATCCTGGTATGCATGGCACCCCTCACCCTTATCCTGATATACATAGCACCCCTCATCCTTATCCTGGTATACATGACTCCTTCATCCTTATCCTGGTATGCATGGCACAGCAATCTCCATCCTGGTATGCATGGCACCCCTCATCCCTATCCTGGTATGCATGACACTCCTCATCCTTATCCTGGTATGCATGACCCCTTCATCCTTATTCTGGTATGCATGGCACCCCTCATCCTTATCCTGGTATGCATGGCACAGCAATCCCCATCCTGGTATACATGACACAGCAATCTCCATCCTGGTATGCATGGCACTCCTCATCCCTATCCTTGTATGCATGACACTCCTCATCCTTATCCTGGTATGCATGGCCCCCTCATTCCTATCCTGGTATGTATGGCACCCCTCATCCTTATCCTGATATGCATAGCACCCCTCATCCTTATCCTTGTATACATGGCTCCTTCATCCTTATCATGGTATGCATGGCCCCCTCATCCAAGGCAACCCTCATCCCCATCCTGGTATGCATGGCACCCCTGATCTTCATCCTCATATGCATGGCATCCCTTATCCTTATCCTGGTATGCATGGCCACCGCATTCTTATCCTGGTATGCATGGCACCCCTCATCCCCATCCTGGTATGCATGGCACCCCTCATCCTTATCCTGGTATGCATAGCACCCCTTGTCCTTATCCTGGTATAAATGGCCCCCTCATCCTTATCCTGGTATGCATGGCCCCCTCTTCCTTATCCTAGTAATCCCTATCATGCTGCACATAAAAAAATAAACACTCCTACTCACCTTCCTTCTCTCTCCTTCAGCTCTGCATCCTATCTGCCAGCACTGATCCCGCCATGTGAGCCACGCATGGCATCACGGCCATGCGCCCTTGACGCGCCCCTGGGCCTGAGTCGTGCGGCATCACGCGCACGGGGGCTTACCCGGAGCCGGATCAGATAGGGGTAGTAGTCTCGTGGCGGTGACCCGGTCCGTGCCCAGGGAGTCAAACTGAGTGGCAGTATTTAGCAGTAGATGTTAGAATGTTCGACTACGCCACCCGTTGAATGCGGCTATGAGGCCGCCACTGCAGGGCAGACCGCTGAGGCCGGTGGTACGATTGTGCAGCGTAGATGGTATAACCCCCAACGGGAGGGGTATGGCCTCAGGGCAGCCGACGTGTTTGAAGGGGGTAGCAGAATAGCATACAGGTAGCAGGAACCACTCAGAGACGGTGCGGTGTAGTTCAGGGTCTTTACTGATGACCAAGGTAGACCCTCCCGGAGTACTGGCTAGCGATCGGGGCCTGGTCAGTCCGTGAGCAGATGGGATCTCCCCTGGCCAGGCGGAGTTGTAGGCCTCCCCAACTAATTGTACTCTTCTGGCTACCTTGCTAGAGGCGGGTAAAAGTAGCCCACGTCCCTGAGTGTACCGTGTGGTGCTCACCCGTATGGCCGGTGACTCGGGGCCTTCTGGTAGCTTCCGCTCCACGACGGCGGTGCTGGTCCCTTGCGTGTGACCGTGCCTTCGGGTTTCTTGGCCAGAGGACCTGAAATCCCCTGCCGGTCGGTTTCTGCTGCTGGGTAAGGATTAGTCCCCACAGCCTCGGACTCCGTGTCCGGTGAGAACTCTTCAATCAGGGCGAGCTCTACAGCTTCCAGCCCCTGACTCCTTTTAGCACTGCTCCCACTGAGCTCCTGATATTTCTTTCCTATAGCTGCTCCTCTCCAGACCAGACTATGTCTCTGTCTGGGACTCCTCTTCTCCTCTTTCTCCCTAACCCTGCCTCAGCCCCAGTCTTATATAGGGGAAGTTCTTCCCCTCCCAGGACTGGGCAGGAGGTGTGGCATGCATAGGATTCCTGGCCAGGAGACCTCCCACCTGCTCTCAGACGTAATATTGCTATTACTGTGGAAACCAGACCCCTGGGGTGCCACATTCCCCCCTAGTAAAATTTAGTACTCCGGGACTAAACATACTTTTGTAAACATAACAAGTTATAAACAGAAACAGTACAATAAAGAAAAACACATTAGGATGGTCACGGCGTGTCCGCAACCGGGTGCAGTTTTTGAAGAAAACAAGGGTGTCCATTTCACCAAAGAACAGGGAGCCGTAACCAGGTAGGGGTCTGTCCTGCCCCGAGTCTTTAACAGTCTTTAGTCCGTTCCTGGGTTACGCTCCAAACATATGTACAAAGGATTCCGGATAATCCATAACCGACACCTATAAAATAACTAGAAATACACAATTATTCACAAGCAACAATAAACAGGTAAATACAAATAAAACAGTTTGAGCACTTTAAATCCTCCAACGTACGGGCAACTGGCCTCTAGTGACCCTAGTAGACCTACGGAGCTGACTGACTGGTCCTGAATTACAGGGTGTAGGGGCTGTCAAAGGTAAGCTGGGCAGCTGTCTACGAGCTCTTTGGCTCACTAGGGGCACGGCAGGCTCACTATAAGCAGAGGGTTGATCCTCCTGGTCTGCTTGTGTGGGGTCTTCTTCCTCCTGGACCGGCTGCTCTTCCAGCTCTACCTGTTTCTCCGTAGGTACTTGAGATGCTGGTTGGAGGAAGGTGAGGACGGGTACCACAACAGCGCCATTGACTTGAGTCCAAGACCGAGGGAAGTCTCCGAGCACAGTACTGACCATATCTTCCCTTTCCTCTGCGGGTCGAGGGTCTTCCTGTTCTTCTTCAGGGTTCCGTAGCTGTTCGGGACACTTCTTCAGGTGATCTCGGGATACAATGGCTGTGGTTTCTCCTCCATCCTTACTGATTGTGCAGACTTTCGGGTTCTCATGGCTTGAGGGCAGTACGGTGTACGGGTCCTTCTCCCACTGGTCGTCCAACTTGTGGAGCCGTCTCTTCCTCTTCAAGACCTGCTCTCCAGGTACCAGGGGAACAGCGGGAGCATACTGGTTGTAAGTCTTCTCCTGTCTTTCTCTAGCTTGACAGAGACTTCGCTCCACGCTCTCCTGTACTTTCCGGTACTGCTGCTGCCTCTCTGTGTCCCAGTCTGCTTCTGGTGAAGTGTCCTCGGGTGTCAGGACTCCCATATCCAGGTCAACAGGCAGCTTACCAGGTCTTGCTCTCATTAGGTAAGCCGGGGTACAGTTGGTAGAACCTACTGGGATGTGGTTGTATAGGTCCACCAGATCAGGCAGTTTCTCAGGCCACAGACTGCGTTCTTCCAGGGGCAATGTTTTCAAAAGGTCTATCACCACCTGGTTCATTTTCTCGCAGAGTCCATTGGTTTGTGGATGATAGGGTGTTGTTCTTATCTTCCGGCAGCCATACAGAGTGCAGAACTCCTGGAAGACCTCCGCTTCAAAGGCAGGTCCCTGGTCCGTCAGCACCTGCTCTGGGTATCCGTGTGGATGGCAGAAGTGCTGCTGGAAGGCTCTAGCTGCTGTTTGAGCCGTTAAGTCCTTGACGGGGACGACAACCAAGAGCCGGGAGTAGTGATCCACGATGGTTAACGCATAGACGTAGCCACTTCTGCTGGGGGTCAGTTTTACATGATCCAAGGCAACCAGTTCCAACGGCTGCTTGGTGACGATGGACTGCAGGGGAGTCTTCTGGCTAGCACGGTCCTTCCTTCTTAGGTTGCATGGGCCACAGTCTCTGCACCACCTCTCGATGGTTCCTCTCATGCCTACCCAATGGAACCGCCCGCGCAGCAGGAACTCCAGCTTCTTCCATCCGAAGTGCCCAGCTCCGTTGTGGTATGCCTCCAGTACCATAGCCGTGTCTCTTCTTGGCACCACTACTTGTCAGATCAGTTCATGCGTCCGGGAGTTAACCATTCTGCGGCAAAACTTCCCCTTATAAAGGAACAGTCGACTCTTCTCAACCCACAGTTGCTTGGCCTCCTCCGGAGCGTCTTGGTCAAGGCAGGCATCTGGCTGCGTCAGCATCTCCTTCACCAGTCGGACGGCGAGGTCACTGTCTTGCGTTTCCGCCCAGTTGTAATGAGGTAAGGGGTTGAACGTAGCAGATTGCTTACCCCTTACACGGTGGGAATACTGGATAGTCCCATGACGGTGGAACGCGGGGAGTTCAACTTCTTCCAGTTCCTCTGGATCTTCCCCTACGTCCGGTAGGTTTGGCATTCTGGACAAGGCATCCGCGTTGGTATTGGAGCGTCCTGCCCGGTATTTGATCGTGAACTCATAGTTGGACAGGCGGGCCATCCATCTCTGCTCCAGGGCACCGAGTCTTGCTGTATCCAGGTGTGTCAACGGGTTGTTATCCGTGTACACGGTGAACCGGGAAGAGGCGAGGTAGTGCCTAAAGCGTTCGGTGACTGCCCACACCACTGCCAGGAACTCTAGCTTGAATGAGCTGTAATTCTCAGGGTTTCTTTCGGTGGGTCGCAGTTTTCGGCTGGCGTAAGCAATTACCCGTTCTTTCCCCTGCTGGATCTGGGACAGTACGGCTCCTAGCCCGACGTTACTTGCGTCGGTGTAGAGGATAAAGGGCTGGCTGTAATCAGGGTACGCCAGGATTTCATTCCCCGTGAGGGCCATCTTCAGCTGGCGGAAGGACTCTTCTTCCAGCTTCTCCCATCTGAAGGGTGGCTTCTGGTTCTTGGCCTTCCTGGACTGGTCTATCAGGAGGTCCTGCATAGGAGCTGCCTTTTTGGTGAAACCGGGAATGAATCTTCGGTAGTAGCCTACCAACCCGAGGAACTGCCGCACTTCCTTTACGCTGGAGGGGCTTGGCCATTCCTTAATTGCGGTGATCTTATCAGGGTCGGGAGCCACTCCGTCAGCACTCACCACTTGTCCCAGGTACTGCACCTTTGGTTTCAGGAGGTGACACTTGGAGGGTTTCACCTTTAGGCCGTAGTTTGCCAGGGCTTCGAACACTTCTGCCAGGTGTTTCAGGTGGTCCTCGTAGGTCTTGGAGTAGACGATGACATCGTCCAGGTATAACAGGACCGTCTCGAAGTTTCGGTGTCCCAGACAGCATTCCATCAATCGTTGGAAGGTTCCTGGTGCGTTGCAGAGTCCGAACGGCATGCAGGTAAGCTCGCTAAGTCCCATCGGGGTGGTGAATGCGGTCTTCTCCCGGTCCGCCTCTGCTACAGGAACCTGCCAGTACCCGCTAGTGAGATCCAAAGTGGAGAAGAAGTTAGCAGATTTTAAAGCAGCCAAAGACTCCTCTATCCTTGGTAAGGGGTACGCATCTTTGTGTGTGATACGGTTGATTTTCCGGTAGTCTACACACATTCTCATGGTGTTGTCCTTCTTTTTAACCAAGACTAGTGGAGCTGCCCAGGGGCTACAGCTATCCCTGATTACTCCAGCCTCCTTCATGTCCCTAAGCATCCCCTTGGCGTGTTGGTAGTGTGCAGGGGGTACGGGTCGGTATCTCTCCTTTATGGGAGGATGGTCTCCCGTGGGGATGTGGTGTTCTACCCCCTTTACTCGCCCGAAGTCTAACGGGTGTTTACTAAACACTCTCTCGTACTCTTGAACCACCCGATAGACTCCCTGTTTCCGGTGTGAGGGAGTGGAGTCAGTTCCCAAATGTAGTTGCTGACACCAGTCCTCCATTGGTTTCTTAGAGCCATTACCTTCCTCTGGGTGAGATGGAGGCAAGGGTTCCACTGACTGTACAAAATTTTGGTCGATTGTATACAATTTGGCTAGCGTGGCATACCGGGGCAGGTATACTTCCCTCTTCCCGATATTTATTATGCGAACGGGCACCCTCCTATGGCGTACATCAACCACCCCCCGTGCCGTCAAAATGGTGGGCCTACTGTCTGAGTAGACTGGTTCCACCATTGCCTGGTAATCTCTACCTCTCAGACCAATAGCTGCCCGGCACCAAATCATCATTTCACTTTTCGGGGGCATGGCAATAGGGAAAGGGTCACACATTCTCACGCTTCCTATCTCACCACCGGAGAGTTCCACCTGTTGCCGCCGCATCAGTGCCCGGATCTCTTTTTGGAGCACTCGCTGCTGGCCAGAGCTGGCGTTCTTGGCAACCTGCTGTAAAATGAAAATCACCTCTGCAAGACAATTTTCAATCACATTAGTTCCTAGAGTTATCTTTGGGTGACTCTCGCGCTTGTCAATGTCTACAATGATCAGTCCCTGTGCTGCCAGTTCGACTCTACCGATTTTAATGGTCATCTCTTTAAATCCGATCTGTGGCACGGGCTGACCATTGCTGGCAATGATACTCAAGTCGTCGTCAGGGTAGCGGGTTATATCCGAGTCATTCCAGTACTGCTTGAAGAGCACGTACGGGATGGTGGTGACCTGTGACCCAGTGTCAAGTAGGGCACTCATAGGAATGCCATCCAGTACCACAGGCAAGACTGGACGTCCTCCCACGTATTTGTCACGCCAGTTCGATGGGCCTGGTGATCTTATTCCTAGGGGTTGGCCCTCTACCCCAGGTTGTGCCAGTTTAAAGGACAGTACCTTGCCATATGTCCGGGTTGATTGCAGCGGCGGCAGATGGGTTGTCCGTCCTCATTGTATCGGTCGCTGGGTCTTCCTCTGGCCGGTGGGGTCCTCCTTGGTCGACGCCACGGGATGTCCTCCGGTCCGGATGCCAGCTGGATCTTCCCTGGAGCAGAAACCTGTAAAGACTGCACAGTTCGGGTTAGCGCAGCAACGCTTTTAGCTAGCTCTTGGACCTGATGGTGCAGGTCTGGAGCCGGGTCATTGTTCAAAGCCTGCGCGTCAGCTCCCACAGGCCCTGCCGACAAGGGCGCCGCCTCCTGGTGGTAAGCGGTAGTAGGGCGCCTGTGGGTCACCACGCCACCCGGTGCCGGTTCTCGGAGCACCCGTATGGCTCTGTCCTTGAACTGTGCAATGTCCAGATGAGGATCCTGTAAGGCCATTGCCCGCAACTGGGTTCGGTGGGCATTGCAATATAGTCCCTCTATAAATTGTTCGGTCAACAGCCTGTCCTCGTTTCCCACGCCGTCAGGGTCGGTCTGCTTAATGGCTCTCAGGGCCTCTTGTAGGTTTAGTGCATAGTCCCTTATATTCTCATGTGCTCGCTGTTTGCACCCGTAGAATCTAAGCTTAATCTCGGCTGAGGTGCGGGTATCAAAGGTGTCCTTCAGCCGGGTTAATATCCCTGCGACAGTCCTCCTCCCAGGTGGCCAGGACTTTACCTCCCTTTGGGCTGCCCCGGTTAGTTGGGCCACCAGGATGCTCACTTTTTGCTCTTCTGTGAGGGGGTACACCTGGAAGAGGCTATCCAGCTTTTCTCTAAAGTCATTCAGGGTATGTGACTCCCCTGAGTACTGGGGTAGCCAGGCTGCCCCCGGGATATAGGGCATGGTGAAAAGCATGACCGCATCAGCGGCGGCACTGGCGGTGGCTGTGGCAGTGAAGCTCTCCTCCGTATCCGACATCCTCCTCCCCCCTAGTGGACCGTGGCCTACCTTGCGATGATCCTCTTCCGTAGGCCGCGGTTCCGCAGTGGATCGTCAGGGTTGAGGACCTTCCGTCGCGCTCCTGTGACGTCGGCGTCTGCTGGGCTCCTTCCAGAACCTTACGCAACGTCCTGACGTGAGGCGGGGATTCAGTTCTCGCGCGCTTTCAGAGTCCACGCCCCTCTTCTTCCCGCGCGGCGTCTTCAAGATGGCGTCCAACGGCGGGAAAACTCCACGGATGGCGGGAAGAAGGCAGAAGATGGCGCCGGATGGCGGGAAAACTTCACGGATGGCGGGAAGAAGGCAGAAGATGGCGCCGGATGGCGGGAATCTTCACCACAGGTAAGTTTAACAGTCTTCTTTCAGGCACGCAGTACCCGGTGGTTGCGGGCACGGAATCCTGCCGACTACGCCAAAGTTGACGCGCCCCTGGGCCTGAGTCGTGCGGCATCGCGCGCACGGGGGCTTACCCGGAGCCGGATCAGATAGGGGTAGTAGTCTCGTGGCGGTGACCCGGTCCGTGCCCAGGGAGTCAAACTGAGTGGCAGTATTTAGCAGTAGATGTTAGAATGTTCGACTACGCCACCCGTTGAATGCGGCTATGAGGCCGCCGCTGCAGGGCAGACCGCTGAGGCCGGTGGTACGATTGTGCAGCGTAGATGGTATAACCCCCAACGGGAGGGGTATGGCCTCAGGGCAGCCGACGTGTTTGAAGGGGGTAGCAGAATAGCATACAGGTAGCAGGAACCACTCAGAGACGGTGCGGTGTAGTTCAGGGTCTTTACTGATGACAAAGGTAGACCCTCCCGGAGTACTGGCTAGCGATCGGGGCCTGGTCAGTCCTTGAGCAGATGGGATCTCCCCTGGCCAGGCGGAGTTGTAGGCCTCCCCAACTAATTGTACTCTTCTGGCTACCTTGCTAGAGGCGGGTAAAAGTAGCCCACGTCCCTGAGTGTACCGTGTGGTGCTCACCCGTATGGCCGGTGACTCGGGGCCTTCTGGTAGCTTCCGCTCCACGACGGCGGTGCTGGTCCCTTGCGTGTGACCGTGCCTTCGGGTTTCTTGGCCAGAGGACCTGAAATCCCCTGCCGGTCGGTTTCTGCTGCTGGGTAAGGATTAGTCCCCACAGCCTCGGACTCCGTGTCCGGTGAGAACTCTTCAATCAGGGCGAGCTCTACAGCTTCCAGCCCCTGACTCCTTTTAGCACTGCTCCCACTGAGCTCCTGATCTTTCTTTCCTATAGCTGCTCCTCTCCAGACCAGACTATGTCTCTGTCTGGGACTCCTCTTCTCCTCTTTCTCCTTAACCCTGCCTCAGCCCCAGTCTTATATAGGGGAAGTTCTTCCCCTCCCAGGACTGGGCAGGAGGTGTGGCATGCATAGGATTCCTGGCCAGGAGACCTCCCACCTGCTCTCAGACGTAATATTGCTATTACTGTGGAAACCAGACCCCTGGGGTGCCACACCCTCACAAACTGAGATCAGCTTCTGGAAATGTCACTGCTCCCCTTGCCGGGACTCTGTGCATGGGGAGCAGTGAATTCATTCTCCTTAATAGATGGCACACAGTGTAGCCGCAATGCGGCTCCTGCTGCAGCCGGGCGATCGTGTGTGCCCGCTATTAAAGAGCATGAATATTCACCCCTCTCCACTCCCATGGGCACGGAGAGGTGGTGAATATTCATGCCCATTTATAGTGGGCACACACGATCACCCGGCAACAGCAGGAGCCATGCTGCGGCTACATTGTGTGCCGGCTATTAAGGAGAATGAATATTCCCCATGGGCGTGGGGAGCACTGCATATTTATTTTCTTTAGCAGCGAGGAGAGTGTAGGCTGCAGCAGGCAGCTGCTGCCTCCTGTGCCCCGCTCCTCTACTACTACCGCTCCCCCCACACCTCCCACTATATATATATATATATATATATATATATATGTATATATATATATATATATATACCCCCCATCAATTTCGAACTATAGGACGCACCCCCATTTTGTAAGAAAAAAATAAACAATAAAAATACACATGTTTGGTATCATCATGTCCGGAATGACCTGACCTATAAAACTGTTCCACCAGTTAACCCCAACTGTGCTTTATCATAATACAACCGAACAAAAAGTGCACTAAAACGATATAAAAAATATATGTAAATAAAAATGGTACCACTGAAAACTTCATCTTGTACCACAAAAAACAAGCTGCCATACAGCCCCATCAGCCGAAAAATTACTACACTCTAGCTCTCAAAATAAAGCGATGCAAACAATTTTTTTTTTCTATCAAATAGTTTTTGTTGTGTAAAAGTCTCAAAACATAAAAAAAATATATAAATGTGGTATCTCTATAATCATACTGACCTGAAGAATAAAGCTGCTTTATTCGTTTTACCACACACGGAACGGCATAAAAAAATTTTCCTGAATTACTGGTGCCTGTTCATTATACTTCCCAAAAATTGGAATAGAAAGCGATCAAAAAATTTCATGTGCCCGAGAATGGTACCAATAAAAACGTCAACTCGTCCCGCACAAAAAAACAAGCCCTCACATGACTCTGTCGGCGGAAATGTGAAAAAATTATAGCTATCAAAATATCGCAATGAAAGAACTACTTTTTGCAAAAAATGCATCTTTTAGTGTGTGACAGCAGCCAAACATAAAATACTATATAAATCTGGTATCACTGTAATCGTACCAACCCGAAAAATAAAGACGTCTAATCACTTATACGAAGAATGGCGTAAAAAATAAATAAAATCTGTTATTTATGTTCTGTTGATTTGTTCATTCTGCCTACCAACGATTACAGTAAAGCTTGTTGCACATTTATCCTGCACACTGTGATGAGAGCTTACGCCGGGGTTTTTGTGTAAATCTCTGAAATATGTGATTCAGACGGAATCCCCCAGCAGAAGATTCCCTATAATGAGGCAAATGGAGGCACTATGGACGCCGTCTGCCCTGTGATCCGGGAGTATCCGTATTTTTAGGAGTGCATAAAAGTGCCATCGGCCACAATTTTGTGTACTTCAGAAAAGAAGTACAATGCTGAACAGAGGCCAGACACTGTCCAGATCAGAGTAACTCTGCTGACTCATTATGGTGAATTGATCCCTCGGGGGTTTCATCTGAATCATGTCACATGGAGATTTAGCTGGAAACTCCAAAGTAAGTGCTCCGCGTATAGCACCAGATAAATGTGATCCAAAATGTTATGTAAAATGTTCCCAATAAAAGCTTCAACTCAATTCACAAATAAAGCTCCCACTCACAAGTACAAAGGCTCTGGAAAAGCGTTATGGCTCCTCGCCCCCCAAAAGAAATTCAGTGAATTCTGTGCTCCCAAATCCAAATGCTCCGCTCTCTTCTGAGCCCCATTGTGTCTAAACCACATTTAGCATCCACATGTTTGGTATTTCTATAACGATGAGAGCCCACCTAATTTACAGGTGCATGTCTCCAGAAGCACAAGCTGGGCACAACCTACTGGTCACTGCAACGACAGTTTACAATTTTCACTCAGCAAAATCCACTACTGCTTGTTTCTGGAAAACACCCATGGAGCCAAAATCATCATTACACTTGTTGATAAATTTCCAAAGGGGTATAATTTACAAAGTGGGGTCACTTGAGGAGGGATTCTGCTCTTCTAGCACTTAGGGACTCTGTATATGTAGTCTGCAAACTATTCTAGAAAAATATGTGCTCCAGCAGGTATATAACGTTCACATCCTCCCAAATCTCGCTGTGTGGCTAAACAGTACTGTACTGCAAAATATGGGGTATTTCTACATTTAGCAGAAATTGGTTGACAAATTTTGATGCCATTTTTACCCATTTTCCATTGTGAAAATATAAAATCTGGGGTGAAAAAAAATTTTGCTTTTAAAAATTGAATTGTTTTTTCCTCACTGCCCATTGCTATAAAATGCCGTGACAAATCTGCAGAGTTAATATGATTACTGCATCTCTAGATGAATTCATTAAGAATTGTAGTTTGTAAACTGGGGTCACTTATGTGGGGTCCGGCTGTTCTGGTACCTCAGGTTCTTTACTAATGTGACATGACATCCTCAAACCAGTCCAGCAAAATCTTAACTGCGATATGGCGCTTCTTCCCTTCTGAGCTTTGCACTGTGCCTCAAAAGTAGTTTTTGACCACATATGGGGTATTTGCATACTCAGGAGAAATTTCACAACAAACTTTGTGGGCCATTTAGTCCTGCTATCCTTGTGAAATTTAAAAACATTGGGGCTAAAACAATATTTTTGTGGAAAAAAATATTTTTTGATTTTCATAAATCAACATTGTAAAATTCTGTGAAGCACCTGTCGGTTCAAGGTGCTCACTAAGTCTAGATAAATTAATTGAGTGGTCTAGTTTCCACAATGGGGTCACTTGTGGAGGTTTCCACTGTTTAGGCACATTAGGGGCTCTCCAAAAGCGACATGACTCCCGCAGACCATTCCATCAAAATCTGCATTCCAAAATGTCACAACTTCCTTTCTGAGCCCTGACATGCTCCCAAACAATAGTTTTTACTCTCATATGGGGTATCTGTTTACTCAGGAGAAATTTCACAACAAATTTTGCTGTCCATCTTCTGTCACTCTTGTTGAAATGCAATATTTGGGGCTAAAAAACATTTTTGTGGGAAAAATGTAATTTTTTTTTTTTTTTTGCTGCTCAACTTTATAAACTTTTGTGAAGCACATGGGGGTTCAACGTGCTCACCAGACATCTAAATAAGTTGCCCGATGGGTCTAGTTTCCAAAATGGTTTCACTTGTTGTGGGTTTCCAAGCACATCAGGGGCTTTCCAATGCGACATGGCATCCGCTAGTTATTCCAGCAAATTTTGCATTCAAAAAGGAGCTCCTTCCCTTCCAAGCCCTGCTGTGCACTCAAACGGTAGTTTTCCTCCACATATTATGTATCGGTGTACTCAGGAAAAATTGCACAAAAAACGTATGGTGCAATTTCTTCTGTTACCCTTGCAAAAATACAAAATTTGGGGCTAAAAAACATATTTTTTATTTTCATGACTCAATATTATAAACTTCTATGAAGCCCCTGAGGGTTCAAGGTGCTCACTACACATTTATTCCCTGAGGGGTCTAGTATCCAGAATGGTGTAATTTGTGGGGGTGTTTCCACTGTTTAGGCACATCAGGGGGTCTCCAAATTCGACATGGCATCCGTTAATTATGCCAGCTAATTTTACATTCAAAAAGTCAAATGGCGCTCCTTCCCTTCTGAGCCCTACCGTGAACTCAAAAAGTGATTTTCCCCAAAAATATAAGGAATCGGTGTGCTCAGGAGAAATTGGTTGTTTTTTAAAGAAGTGCTTGTGACTTTGAAATGTGTTGCATAAAAACCGCAATTTAATAAACCCTTCTGAACTGACGTCTTCAATAAACCAGCAGCTTGGGAAGTATCCAGAAATGTCTATAGATCCTGATATTCATCAGTTTTGATAAAACTGTGGATCCGCAGCAGCTGAACACAAAACTTAAAATGCCAAATAATATGGATCAGGAAAGCACAATCTGATATAAATACTTTTAATTGTTTGTTGGATAAGACCCTATTTGCGCTATTTTCTCCTTTGTGTTTAATCTATTAATAACTGTGAAACACCTGAAGGGTTAATAAACTTCTTGAATGTGGTATGGAGCACCTTAAGGGGTGTCGTTTTTTAAGAATAATGTCACATTTCTTAACTATTTTGTGTGACATAACTCTTTGATTTAAGGGCATGAAAATTAAAATTTGAAAATTGCAAAATTGTCAAAATTTTCGCGACATTTCTGATTTTTTTTTACAAATAAACGTGAGTAGTATCAAATAAATTTTACTACTATTATGAAGTACAATATGTAATGAAAAAACATTCTCAGAATCTGTGGGATTCATTGAAGCGTTCCAGAGTTATTATCTCATAAAGTGACACTGGTCAGAATTAAAAAAATTGGTCTGGTCATGAAGGTGAAAACAATCTTTGGGATGTAGGAGTTAAATAAAATGTTCCTGTGCTGAGATAATCTTATATATGTGCCCCTGATATGTAATGTGTAATGGCTGTGTCTGACCGTGCTGTAACATGGTCTGATCATACCACATCTCCTGGGCAAGGGAGGAGAAAAAAACTATACAGACATTACAGCATGGGATTGCAAATGATTCTTTCTTTGAAGTGATCCCATGCTGTAATGTCTGTATACTCTTTTGCATCCTCCCCATTACACAGCACACAGCAGGGGCACATTGATACAATTATCTCAGTACAAGAACATTTTATTTAAATGCATCCAAATGTGGATATTATTATTATTCCAAGATCTATTGATTAAAATAAACTTTTGTCCATGGGAAAACCCATTTAAACACACTTTAGCCAGCAGAACACTTTAGCAGAACTTATTAGAACTTCCACAATATAAAAGGTGCTCATTGCATATTTTATATTAAGAAGTCCTGTGCTACACTAATTTTCTGTGTTGTTCATGACCCGGCATACATATGGACAAACAAGGATATCATCATATATGTATCCTTTAGGCTATGTGCCCATGATGCAGAAATGCTCCGGATTTTTTCCTGAGCGTTTCTGTGTCTCCCTGGCAGAAAAAACGCATGCGGATTGTACATTCGGATTGTACATGCATTTTTCCTGCCAGGGACAAGCGGAAGTGAAGAGTTCTTCACATGCATTTCCACATGCGGGTTGTCAAGCGCTTTCCAAGTGATTTTAGCATCACTTGATAAGTGCTTGACAACTTGGTCACACTATATAAATCCATGCAAACGGCATGGATTTATATAGTGTGACCCCAAAGAATGGTAAAAAATAAAAAAATAAATATATACTTACCTTCGATGGCCCCCGATGTCTTTATCCGATGCGTCCTGGCCTGCCGGCAGCTCGAGGTACACTAAAGGACCTGCCCACATCGGCGGTCATGTGACCCCTCACATGACTAAATGACGTCATGGCAAGTCCTTGAGTCCACCGCGAGCTTCCGGCAAGCCAGGACGCATAGGACAAAAACACCGGGAGCCATTAGAAGGTAAGTATAATGTATATCTTTTATTTTATTCTATTTTTTTACAGGTACTATGGTACCCGGGTCCGTAGGAGAGTCTCCTCTTCTCCAAACCCGAGTACCATCCGCACATTGAACCGCATGGAATCCACATGTACAGATGCAGTGATGCAGATTCCATGCATTCCAATGCAAGTCAATGGCGGCGAAAATGCCGTGTTTCCACAAAATAATTGGTAGTGCTGCGTAAATTTTCCGCAATGATAATCCGCAGCGGAAATTTCCGCAGCATGTGCACAGCATGCGGATTCTCATTGGGGAGCATGGCAGACCTTCTGCCAAGCATTTTTTAAGTGTTTCTGCAGCGGAATTGCCGCTGCGGAAACACTTAAAAAACGCATAGTGGGCACAAAGCCTTAAAGTGCACAGACAGAGCAACATGTCGAAATGCAAGAGATCAGCTTTTTTTCTGGGAGATGGAGAATCTCCTGCTAACTGTAAATCAACGTTTTATCTACATATGACAAGTTTTTTTTTCTTTCAGCCTGTGCACCAAAGACCCACTATATTAACCCTCAAATGGACATAAGCCTTTCCTAAACAGTTAGCAAATTCAGCTCACTTTCTCCTGCTCAGCATTACACAGATAGAGAGAACTATGTAGCCTTTAGTTATCTCAGTGATAGTGACGCGCCCCCTGGGCCGTGTGTGTAGGGGAATACCCGGAGCTCGGTCTCTGTGTAATGCTAGGGGTTGTAGTCTCCGTGGCGGCGACCCGGTCCCGTGGCTCAGGGTGGTCAAACCAGTGGCGGATCTGTTTACTTGGTTTTTAATATTTAAATGTCCGACTACGCCACCCATGGATTGCGGTCACTGAGAACCGCTGCTGCGGGCAGACCGCTGAGGCTTATGTTGTGTGTGCAGCAGGGGGTAGTATAACTCCCCATGGGAGGAGTATAGCCTCAGGGCAGTGAGTGCAGATTGTGAGGGTGATGGTGCGCGGGAGCAACAGTAATGACTCAGAGTCCAGTGATGCAGTCCAGGGTCTTTACTCACAGTTTTACACTCCAAGCCACTTCTGCAGGTAATGGCTGCCAATGTCGTGCTGTGCTCACCAGGTGAGGGGCTCGGCCAACTCCCAGGTACCTTTGGAATGCTTTTCAGGACCCCCTTCGTGTGTCCTTTCTCTGGCCTGTCGTACCCCACAATTGACCAAGTTTCTGTCCAGCTGCCTCGAGCCTTGGCGGGCAAACGTATGTTCCGTTTCCTTGGGTCCTATATGGTGCCTTCCTAATGGGTGTAGTGAAGGGCCATGCAAGTACAATGCCACGGCCTCCATTTACTAGCTGAGGGTAGTTGCTCTCCTCCACTAGATGAGGGATCCGGTTCCCTTTCTTGGCCTGTCCCCCTTACTCTGGTAGTGGCAGGCGTGCGGTGGCGGCTGGCCGGTCCACGCCCCTGGGGTCCCTTCACTCCATTCCTTTCCTCTCCTTTCTTCTCCTCCAGGCTCAGGCCTTGAGACTTGGCCTGCCTGCGGAGCAGAGCCCGTACAGAGCCCCTGCTCCAGCCTCCTCTCTCTCTGCTCTCTCCCACTTTCTACTCTCTGACTCTAAGTTGGTGCCTGACATATATACTCCCCTATACAGTGCACCCTGGATCTACTCTCCCCACCCACACACTACCAGGTTCCCCCATTCTAGGTGTTCCCTCCCCCCACTCCAGCCAGGGACAGGGACAGTTGTGCTCACTCTTGGGAGCATTGTCGCCCTGCCCCCCGGAAATGTGGTGTAGTGCATGTGGGTGTTAGGGTCCTGAGCCACACTCCATCCTTACCTGGAAGTGAGATATCACACCTCTGGGTGTGATGCAATACCTCTGTAGCTACCGAACCCTCAGGGTGCTACATTCCCCCCTGGTAATTCACAGCAAAAGACAATTGATTGCAAGACATGCAAAAACATTTTAAATGCAACCATATAAAAGCAATTCAACATTTTCTTTTTCCCTTTATGGGAGACAACTTTTCCTGTTACTTTCAGCATTATTAAACTTTACTTTTTAATATATATAAAATTTTCTTTCAAATATATAACTCTCGGCATATATATGTACAGTATATAAAACATCTCTTCAAGTAGAAAACACAAACTATTCTCAGCAGCATTCTTGCGACGAAGTCTCTTTAGCAGGTCACAGTCCTTGCCGCGACCAGGTGTCCATGTCACCCAACAAGGTGCAATTTTACTAAGTGCAAACTTTCAAACTCCTTCAGGTGTCCGTTGAAGTAGGTGTTACAACTCTCCTGTTAGGTTTTTTTTAGTTTGCTGGTCACATGACCATTTTGCCTATTTAATCCGGCTCCGCCCTCCTGGCTTTGCTGGACTTCATTTGCATTTAATACTGTTGAGCTAGCTTGTTGCTCTGTTGCCGTTCTCTGTTAGTTTTGCTAGGTCTTCTGACCCCTATGCCTTTTTGTTGTGTGTTTGTCTTTGACTGCTACTATTTCTGCTAGGAGGTGTCCAACTTTTCCCAGTCCCTAGATCTTGTAGGGATCCCTCCCTCACATCTATAGGTCTGCGTTCAGACTAGCCGAGGACTTTAGCGGGTCTGATCGCAGGATCAGGTTCCCCGTTACATCGTAGGGATCTAGTTTAGTTCTATTGTAGGGACAGATCTCCTCTCTTTCCTTAGTCTCTGTAGCAGATCATAACAGTAAGTCCAGCCATAAAAAAAAAAAATTTCTCTAAGGAAAGACCTCCAGTTTTCCATCATGGTCTCGGTGCAAGATTTGGCTCAACGCTTGCAGGGACTCTCTCTGGAGGTGACCAAGCTCCAACAACACGTGAGTAGCTGTTCTGGAGCGCATTTTGTGGAACCTAAGGTACGTCTGCCTGATCTATTTTTTGGCGAACAACAAGATTTTTTTTCTTTTAAAAATGCTTGTCTATTATATTTTCGTTTGAGACCCGGATCCTCTGGTGATGAATCACAGCGCATAGGGATCATAAAGTCACTTTTGCGCAAAGATCCTCAGGGATGGGCCTTCTCTCTCCAACCTAGTGATCCGTGCTTTAGATCAGTGGATAGTTTTTTTTCTGCTTTGGGTTTGTTGTACGATGATCCTGATCATGTCTCATCTGCTGAGTCTGAATTAAGACGTTTGAGGCAGGGATCAGGTAATGTGGAAAAATATTGTTCTCACTTCCGTCGGTGGTCTGCCCAGGTGGGGTGGAGCGATTCTGCTTTGAAAAGCTTGTTTCTTGCAGGGCTATGTGAAAGGGTAAAGGATTTACTGATTGCTTATCCCACACCTGGAAACTTGCAGGAGGCAATGCAATTAGCTATACGGGTGGACAGGAGACTGCGTGAAAGGGTTAATGAGAGCAAATCCTCTGCTATGTCAGCTTTGAGTCCTGAGAGGTTCTGTGCTGACAATGGAGAGCCGATGGAAATTGGGGCGATGGCACCCCGCTCTCAGGAAAAAGACCGCCGACTTTCTGAAGGCTTGTGTTTCTATTGCGGAAATTCTGGTCATTTTATTAAGAGCTGTGTGCTTCGTAAGAAGAAAGAAAAAAAAATGGTCAGTCATGCTCGTATTGCCTGTTTAAATTCTAAGGGAGTATTCCTATCTGCCACTACTGCTGCTCAGGATGAATTAATTGAATTTCGGGTATTTGTGGATTGTGAATCTACTCTGAATGTGATTAATGGGGGATTCTTGGAAAAACTTAGATTAGAACCTAAAACTTTGTCATCCCCTATTGCTGTGGTTTCTGTCGATGGCTCTCCCTTGAAGAGTGTTACTCACAAGGTCTGTGAATTTCCCCTCACTATTAATGGTATTCATCAAGAGAATTTGGATTTGGTGGTATTGGATAATTTGCCTTCTCCAGTAATATTGGGGTTACCCTGGTTAAAATTGCACAATCCTGTACTGGATTGGTCTATCAATGAAATTAAGTCCTGGAGCCCTAAGTGTTATGACAAGTGTTGTAACGGACGCATTGCTGCTGTGGATAGAGGGGAATTGCCTGTACCTATTCAGGATTTTTGGAGAGTTTTTTCTGAGGAGGAGTCACAGGTTTTGCCTCCCCATAGAGACTATGATTGTACCATTGAATTTGTCCCTGGCGCGACTCTTCCTAAGAGTCGTTTATTTAATCTTACTTTTCCTGAAAGAAAGGCTTTGGAAGAATACATACAGACAAGCTTGGCCGCCGGTCACATTAGGCCTTCCAAGTCTCCTGTGGCTGTTGGATTTTTTTTGTAAAAAAAAAAGATGGCGGTTTACGTCCTTGTCTGGACTTTCGTGTGATTAATAAAATTACTGTACGCAATCCTTACCCACTGCCATTGATTCCTGATTTATTTAACCAGCTAGTGGGGGCCAAGTGGTTCTCTAAAATTGATCTCCGGGGGGCATACAATTTGTTGCGCATGAAGGAGGGTGATGAATGGAAGACTGCTTTTAACACTCCTGTGGGTCATTTTGAGAATCTGGTTATGCCTTTAGGTCTCACCAATGCTCCAGCATTTTTTCAGAATCTTATTAATGATATCCTTAGACATTTAATCGGCAAAAATGTGGTTGTGTATTTGGATGACATTTTGATTTATTCGCCGGATCTGGAGTCTCATTGGCGGAGCGTACGTGAGGTATTACAGTTATTAATGGACAATTTGTTTTTTGCTAAGCTGGAGAAATGTGAGTTCGCTGTACAGAGAATTAGTTTTTTGGGCTACATTATCTCCAGTGAAGGTTTTGAGATGGACCTGGTTAAAGTTAAAGCTGTGCAGGAATGGCCTAGGCCTATTGGTTTGAAATCGATACAGAGGTTTTTGGGTTTCGCCAATTATTACAGAAAATTCATAAAAAATTTTTCTATTACTGTCAAACCGCTGACCGATCTCACCAGGAAAGGTGCTAATGCGGTTCAGTGGACTTCTGAGGCCATTGAAGCTTTTGTGTTTCTAAAGGAGAGGTTCACCTCTGCTCCCATCCTTATGCAGCCTGATGTGACCAAGCCGTTTTTGGTTGAGGTTGATGCTTCTTCGGTGGGGGTTGGTGCGGTGTTGTCTCAGGAAAACAAGGATGGAGTACATCCCTGTGCCTTTTTTCAAAAAAATTTTCCGAGACTGAACTTAATTACGATATTGGTAATCGGGAATTGCTGGCGATTAAACTCGCATTTGAACACTGGCGTAATCTCTTGGAAGGTGCTGAATTTCCCATTCAGGTTTTCACTGATCATAAAAATCTGATCTATCTTGATGCTGCCAAGCGCTTGAATGCCCGTCAGGCTAGGTGGGCACATTTTTTCTCGCGGTTTAATTTTTCCGTTACTTACATCCCGGGTACCAAGAATGTTAAAGCGGATGCTTTGTCTCGCAGCTTTTCTCCCATGGTCGGTCTTGAGGAGGAAGAGGAGACCATTTTACAAGAAGGTGTTGTGATTGCTGCTTTGGACTCCGTTTTGGAGGATGAGATTCTTAAAGCACAGGAGAATGCCCCATCTAACACTCCCCATGGGAGGTTGTTTGTGCCTAGGACCTTTAGGAGAGATTTGTTTGTTGAGTGTCATGAGTCTCGGTTGACAGGTCATCCAGGAATTTCTGAGACCAAGAGACTTGTGGGTCGCAGTTTTTGGTGGCCTGGATGGCAGAAGGAAGTCATTAAGTGGGTGCGCCAATGTACTGTGTGTGCAAGATCCAAGTCTTCGCATGCTCCTGCTGCGGGGTTGCTTTGCCCTCTGGAGGTTCCTAGTGCACCTTGGACACATCTGGCTATGGACTTTGTTACTGACCTTCCTCCCTCTTAAGGTTTCACGGTCATCTGGGTGGTCGTGGACCGTTTTAGCAAGATGTGTCACTTGGTTCCCTTCATCAAACTGCCTTGCGCTAAGACACTCGCCAAGGCCTTTGTCAAGGAAATTGTCAGTCTACATGGTTTTCCTACTGACATTGTTTCTGATAGGGGACCTCAGTTCGTGGCTCGTTTTTGGCGTGCCTTTTGTGACAGGTTGGGAGTTCATTTGTTGTTTTCATCCGGATATCATCCTGAATCTAATGGCCAGACAGAAAGGAAGAACCAGGATGTTGAGCAGTTCTTGCGTTGTTTTGTGGCAGACAATCAAGAGGGGTGGTCTGAGTTTCTGCCACTTGCTGAATTTGCTCTTAACAACCATACATCCTCTTCTGCTGGGTGTTCGCCTTTTTTTTGTTGTTCTGGGAGACATCCGTCTTTTGGGTCATTTTCCAAATTGGTTTCGGCTGTGCCTGAGGAGGAGAGTTTTTCCGGTGATTTGGAGAGAGTTTGGACGGATGTGCATGGTAATCTTCAGGAGGCTAACAAGAAATCTAAGAGGTACTTTGATAGGAAACGGCAAGAGGTTTTGTTTGCTGTTGGTGACATGGTTTGGTTGTCCTCTAAGAATCTACGATTGAGGATTCCTTCTAAAAAATTGGGTCCCAAGTTCGTAGGGCCCTTTAAGGTACTTCAGATAGTTAACCAATCTGCTGTTAGGCTGGAGGTTCCGACGTCCTGGAGGATTAATTCGGTGTTTCATGTTTCTCTGTTGAAAAAAGCTGATGTGTCGGATGGTGACGCCTCTGCCACTGTTCCTCCGGTGGTGGAGGACGGGGAATATGAAATTTCCCGCATCCTAAATTCTAGACTGTATAGAGGGCGTTTGCAGTATCTCGTCGCTTGGAAGGGTTTCGGACCTGAGGATAACTCATGGGTGAGGGCGGATGATGTTTCTGCTCCCAGACTTGTCTGAGCGTTTCACAGGAGGTTTCCTGGTAAGCCTGGGCCTAGGGGATCCGGAGGATCCTCTTAGAAGAGGGGGTACTGTTACAACTCTCCTGTTAGTTTTTTTTTAGTTTGCTGGTCACATGACCATTTTGCCTATTTAATCCGGCTCCGCCCTCCTGGCTTTGCTGGACTTCATTTGTATTTACTACTGTTGAGCTAGCTTGTTGCTCTGTTGCCGTTCTCTGTTAGTTTTGCTAGGTCTTCTGACCCCTATGCCTTTTTGTTTTGTGTTTGTCTTTGACTGCTACTATTTCTGCTAGGAGGTGTCCAACTTTTCCCAGTCCCTAGATCTTGTAGGGATCCCTCCCTCACATCTATAGGTCTGCGTTCAGACTAGCCGAGGACTTTAGCAGGTCTGATCGCAGGATCAGGTTCCCCGTTACATCGTAGGGATCTAGTTTAGTTCTATTGTAGGGACAGATCTCCTCTCTTTCCTTAATCTCTGTAGCAGATCATAACAGTAGGTGTTTATAAACCAATAGGGGGCACTTCAAGAAGTGCAACTATTTATAAGGTTTGGCTGCTCCCAGTCCTCAGCCGGATAGTAAGGGTTGGCTGCTCCCAGTCCTCAGCCGGATAGCTCACAGACCCTTTTCGGGTAACTTTACAACAATCCCGAACCGAATTAACTTTTTATAATCCTCAAAAGGGCGTGATTCTTCCTCTTCCACCCTGATGGGTAACTATGTACAATTTCTGCCGCTGCTCTCTAGTGGCGGTGTCCCCCTCGTGGACGTTCCTGCTCCTCGTACTCTTCAGACCCGTCTGGGTCCTCTGTGTAGCAGAATTCAGGGTAGTGCTGTTACTCTACCCTCTGAACGTTGAGGGCGTACCACCCCCTGCAGGCACCGGTGTCGGGTGTATGACACCTGATCCCCCGGAAATAGATCCCGTTTCGGGTGACCCTCGGGCAGGCGACTCTCCACATCCCTCCGATTGACAAAGAGGTATGTGTCGGTTGTCAGGTCCCGAATGAACCCCCCACCCCTTCTTCTGGTGGAACCTGACCACGATCCCGGTGACTTTGGGACCACGTGCAGCCTGGGGGTCTCGGCGGGTCCGGGTCTTTTCCTCCGCGCTCCGGGCCTGTATCTGATCCTGTCTCTGGCGCCGCGCCTGCTTCTCCTTCTCCAGCTGCGCTATCTCCCGGCGGCAGAACTCTCGCCTGCGGGCTGCGTCCGCCCGCGTCTTTTGCGGGAACCCCATCAAGTCCTCCCTGGTCTGGTCCCACTCTATTTGGACCTCTTCATCCGGGAGCTGGGGGATGGTGACTGGCTGCGGAGCGGGCAAGAGCGGAGGACGTGAGGCTTTGGCCCCTGCGGACAGGTCCCTCTGATGGCAAGGGTGAACCCATCCACGTAGCAGGGGGACCGGCTCTCCATCTTGACCGACTAGCTGACTATATAGGTCCGTGCCCAGGGGTGGTAGTGTTGGGACCGGGGGCGCCCGTTGGTGGAAGGCGCCTGGGGGCATCAGGCCTTGCGACCAGGCCTGGAGCGGGCCGCTTCCGACCGCACCCTGGATCGAGGGGCACGGTGTGGGGCGTGGTCCAGTGGTTGCGCTTGGGGCCTGGGGCCTAGGTGTAGGTGGTGGGAGCGGAGGCGGTGCAGCGACTTCCGGGGCGATCGGCTCCGCGACGGGATCCAGGGGCAGGCTAGTGGCGCCGGGGCTTAAAGCAGGGGCGTCCCCCTTACCTGCTCCCTTTGCAGTGCTGCTCTCAGCCTCCGGTGGTCCTACTTTGTCCTCAGGGGCAGGCACGCTGTCGGGTGCTTGCAGTGCCATTTGCTGCCAGGTCGCGACCCGCCAATCCATTTCTTCTCTCCATCCCGCGATGGCCTCCCGCTGCGCCTGGACCATCCTCCAGTCCAAATCCTCCAGTCTAGACCACAGGAATTCAGGGTCCTCTCGGGGGAGCTGGGCCATCAGCTCCGCAAGGCTGCACGGAGCCGCTTCGGCCTTCAGCAGGCCACTGGCACGGGTACTGGGGCTGGTGCTGCTCGCCATCTCCAGGTGTGGTCTGCCAAGACTGATCCAAACCACACCCTGCCCCTCAGTTTTCGTGTCCTTCCAGCCCTGTTGGGGGTGGTCCCGGGGCAATCTGCTGAGAATCACTCTCAGGGGCAGCCCCCCCACGTTGATGGACATCTCTACAGCCGCACTCATGGCTGTTGGGGATGGGCTCCATCTTTGGCGCCATTCTGGGACCTGGCCCACGATGGGAGGTGGCTTCTTGTTGTCTTTTGGCGCGTACATAATGGCATCCATTCTTCCGGGGCGGGCGCCACATTCAATACAGTGAAACAGTCTCTAGGCACACAATATCTGATGATAATGGGTTGGTTTCGATTCTGCCGACTAGGCCAAAGTTGACGCGCCCCCTGGGCCGTGTGTGTAGGGGAATACCCGGAGCCGGGTCTCTGTGTAATGCTAGGGGTTGTAGTCTCCATGGCAGCGACCTGGTCCCGTGGCTTAGGGTGGTCAAACCAGTGGCGGATCTGTTTACTTGGTTTTTAATGTTTAAATATTCGACTACGCCACCCGTGGATTGCGGTCACTGAGAACCGCCGCTGCGGGCAAACCGCTGAGGCTGATGTTGTGTGCGCAGCAGGGGGTAGTATAACTCCCCACGGGAGGAGTATAGCCTCAGGGCAGTGAGTGCAAATTGTGGGGGTGATGGTGCGCCGGAGCAACAGTAATGACTCAGAGTCCAGTGATGCAGTCCAGGGTCTTTACTCACAGTTTTACACTCCAAGCCACTTCTGCAGGTAATGGCTGCCCACGTCGTGCTGTGCTCACCAGGTGAGGGGCTTGGCCAACTGCCAGGTACCTTTGGAATGCTTTTCAGGACCCCCTTCGTGTGTTCTTTCTCTGGCATGTCGTCCCCCACAATTGACCACGTTTCTGTCCAGCTGCCTCGGGCTTTGGCGGGCAAACGTATGTTCCGTTTCCCTGGGTCCTATATGGTGCCTTCCTAACGGGTGTAGTGAGGGGCTGTGCCCGTACAATGCCACGGCCTCTGGTGACTAGCTGAGGGTAGTTGCTCTCCTCCACTAGATGAGGGATCCGGTTCCCTTTCTTGGCCTGACCCCCCTACTCTAGTAGTGGCGGGCGTGCAGTGGCGGCTGGCCGGTCTGCACCCCTGGGGTCCCTTCACTCCACTTCTGGAGCCTCCTCCATTCCTCTCCACTCCTTTCTTCTCCTCCAGGCTCAGGCCTTGAGACTTGGCCTGCCTACGGAGTAGAGCCCATACAGAGCCCCAGCTCCAGCCTCCTCTCTCTCTGCTCTCTCCCACTTTCTACTCTCTGACTCTAAGATGTTGCCCACCATATATACTCCCCTATACAGTGCACCCTGGATCTACTCTCCCCACCCACACACTACCGGGTTCCCCCTTTCTAGGTGTTCCCTCCCCCCACTCCAGCCAGGGACAGGGACAGTTTGCTCACTCTTGGGAGCATTGTCGCCCTGCCCCCCGGAAATGTGGTGTAGTGCATGTGGGTGTTAGGGTCCTGAGCCACACTCCATCCTTACCTGGAAGTGAGATATCATACCTCTGGGTGAGATGCAATACCTCTGTAGCGACCGAACCCTCGGGGCGCTACAATAGGAGCACAGCACTTATGCATACTCTATAATTTAAAGGGAACTTGTCACCAGGTTTTCCCCATATAAAGTATGGTCAACATCTGTAACCTCTTATATGCAGCATTCTAGAATGCTGTATATATATCCTCAATGTGCTCTGCATAACACAAAAAATAACTTTTATTATTCTTACAGAGGGAGCTGTCCAATCAAATGGGTGTCGCTGTCTTGATCCAGCACCTCCTCTCTTCTTGTGATTCCTGTCCTCCTTCTTGCTTCATGTGGATGATGTGTCCTATGTCCTCCACACAGTGTCCTCCAATGCACTCCTGCACTGGTGCACTTCTCTTACCCCTGCTGAGGGCAAAGCAAGGTACTGTAGCTCCCATATGCAGGGAAAGGCCAAAGAGTTGCAACGTTGTATGTAGGTGAATGTAAGTGCTGAATTTTCAGCACATTCTTTTGTAATGTTTTGAGGAGAAAAATAGTGGATTTATCTCTAGAATAAATAAAAAAGATGTACAAGGGAATTCTTGCAGTTTTAGCATATTTTTAGAGAAGTGTGAATACAGATTTCTTGATCTCATTTTTTTTGAAGGTGCTCTTTACTAACAGTATATTAAGGGTTTGTGTAAAGGCCAGATTTATAGTGGAAAATACAGAACAAACATAGATCTGCATACAAGTTATGCTCATAATAACAGGTGAAAAGTTGCAAATATGAAATTATGGGTGTAATTAACCAAGTTATATTTGTAAAGATAGCATTTTTATCATTATTCTAAATTTAGATTTTAATGGATACGCATTGTGCACGCTTATACCATTGTGCACACTCATACTTATATCTGTTAATATCCTGTGATATTGCAGTGGGGGCTGACTAGTTCTCACCCCGTCCCCTCCCTATCTAGGGTCTATCGCTACAGGCAGTCAGGGATTAGGTTTCCTGCTCGGCGATAGGTGCGGCACCTATTTAGGGATGTTAGGGGAGCCAGGGTGTTGTCAGATCTGCCTAGGTTTCTTCCCTAGTGTTTGGGCTTCCTCCCCATCTTCCCATTGTTGTGAACTTAGTCTTTCCCTTACCTTGCGTGACACCTCATTCTGCTCATGCCTGTCTGCTTATGTGCCAATATAGAAGGTAGTTGCAAGGCACACAGGAGGGATTCATGAGTCATGGATTCGAGACCCTTGTACTACAATTTTTTTTATACTGTAATTCAACAAAATTATATCACATTCTTGAAAAAAATGTGGCATGTGAACTTTACCCTTAGCCCTGATAATAATGGATGTCTTGGTGACATTCAAACTGATAATTCTGATTTGCTACTTCTATACCTTTTACATACTATAAAAAAGCTTATACTTATTCTTGGTTTTGCAATTACAGACATTACACTTTAAAATGTAGTTTTATTACCTCTTGAAATTCTTACTGAATTGAATTGTGTTGAATGCATGCCGCTTAATGCCAGGCTACAATAACTGTTAAATGCACAATGTACGACTAGGGAGTAGCACTGATCACCACTTCTCTTGACATATGACTATTTACAGTGTTTTTCCCTTTTGAGCTTGTGAAGTTTAAAAAAAATGCAAAAGTAATGTGGATTGCATTGATATATCACTACATTAATCTCAAGTGTGCTTGTCTTTGAAATATTTTGTAATCTGTGTTTGATGTTGTGAGGTTAGTTATAGCTACCTACTCGTTGGTTGATACACAATGGAATTTAATGTAATTGAATTATAAAAGCTTTTATGCTTTGCTTTCTTTTAGGCTTGCTTTCTAATTATCTATACTATTAACATACATTTTCTTGTGCAACAACTGATGTCAAAACAACATTAGTAGTAGTCAAGCTTTTACCCAGTTTCTACTACTACTACAAAGGTCCAGAACAACAACTGATGCACTGGACGACTGTGCATGATCCCATATCAAACGATGGGATCTGTTCTTCACCAGTTTTCCTCCATTGTGGCAGTAAGCCATATGGCTGGATAGGTATAAACACGGCCTTAGTTTAAAAGATTGTCTAACCAGAAAGTGGCAGAAAAATCCCAAGACATGTGAACCACTGAATTAATTATTTTAGTTTCCATTAAGTAAAAATAATAAGAGTAGAGTAGTGCAATTTCCATAATAAAATGTCATAGTATATACTGTTGATAATGAAGGCACAGTATATGTGATTGCCATCTGGGTTCTCAATGTAAGAGCTTTTTAGCCCTTATAGTGGCAGCTATTTAAACCTCTAAGTTCTACTTAACCCTTTAGGTGCTGCTATTTAGCCATATTAATAGTTATTCTGACATGAAGGAGTTTGATAGATGGAAGAGGTTGCCACATAGACCAGCCCCACCTCTGTATTACTTACAAGCAATACTGCTTGATAATGTTAAGTATTATAAACTAGTACCTACTGTACTTTATAATTCATGGGTGCCAGTAGTAATGAAAATAGATAGTGATGAGCGAGCATGCTCGCCACTGCTCGGTACTCGAATGAGCATGTCAGTACTCGAGATGCTCGGAGCTCGCCGAGTACTTTTGAGATGCTCGGGCGGGAGCTCGGGTCCCCGTCCTGCATGTCTGGCACTATTTAGAGCAACAATCATGCAGGGATTGTCTGCCACTCACTGTAATGCCGCAGCCATGGTGGTTGTAGCATTACAGTGATTGCCCAAATCGATGGGAACAGTGCTCACAGAGAAACATGAAAAGCCGGCAATTCATCAGCGGCATACACCGGTACCCGACAATTTAGCACTGAAAGAATAGAGCATCACACATAGATTAGATAGATAGAAATATGTCAGTTCCCTGACGAAGGGAACAGCCGAAACGCGCGTAGGGGCGTCTCTCTCGACATGTGCCTCCCCATTATGGACCCCTAACAGTGTTATTGCCCCCTGGTGATTACATTTGGATACTGGAGAGTTGCGGTAAGCATTCAATGGGGACTCCTATGTTCCCTCTATTCATCTAGTGCACCGCACATGACAATAATAGTAGATAATAGGAGGGTGATATGGTAAATGACTTCGATTGGTTTCTACTACACAGCAGTGAGGGTAATCAGCATATATAGTATCCATTTCAATGCTTATACGTGTTATATATACAGCGGATATGATATAATAAAAATAAATACATAGGATCTAGGTCTGCTATGGATTACCTATATTATGGGTCCCTGTGTGGAGTCACATGTGGAGAGGGCTGTTATTGATTTTATTGTCCTTTTTTATAATATTGTACTGACCTTTGTATATGTCTGATCTTTGTATCATAATAAATATTGACCATTTTTTGCTACAGAATTGTTGATTCGGTCTTCGCTTTTTTCTTTGGTAGTCACATATATAATAAGTACAGTGACAGTGTTGGTTAATGTACTTGTCATTTAGTGTTAAAATAAAGGATTTATTAAAAGAAAAATAAAAGTGTTTTCATGCACCCGTCTCATTAAAAAAGCCGTCCGGCAATTCATCATCGGTACCCGACAATTTAGAACAGAAAATTGTCGGGTACCAGTGTATGCCGCTGCTGAATTTCCGGCTTTTTGAAAGAAAAGGGTGCATGAAAATCGGAGGGCACTAGTGTGTTCCAAGTGCCCTGCTATGTTTTTCCTGCACCCTCCTTTATACCCTGCCTGCCTTTCAGCCTATATATTCTGCCTGCCTGATGTTTAATTGAGCACTGGTCCCATCGATTTGGGCAATTTTTGACCTTCTGCAGACCGCCGGGGGGGACCGCCAGAAAAATGCTCGAGTTTACCATAGACTTATATTGGGCTCGTTGCTCGGGTCGAGCACCCGAGTATTCCAATGTGCTCGACCCGAGCTTCGAGCACCCAAGCATTTTAGTGCTTGCTCATCACTAATAATAGACTATACAACATTTTGTTCAGATATTCAAACAAAAGGGGTGAAGTATTAAAGATTTTCATTCCAAAAGTAAATAGAGGTGAAATAAAAGGCAGAAAAATATCTTGTTTTGCACAATGTTGCCAACTTTCATAAAAGGTTTTTGTGGTATTACATGTAATGCTGCATGAGCCAATCACAAGCTAAATGAGATAAGGTGATAGGGTACTGCAGAGGGCTTTATGTATGAGTGATCTATGTAAAATAATTATACAGGATTAAGAAATAGATAACCTATTCTATGGATTATATCCCTTAGAAAATAGTGTAGATCAGAATAAACCAAACAGAAGAGGAGAAGAAAATGCCAACAAACAAGTATATTACTTAATTAGACTAATCATTATTGTGAGAATTACAAAAATATGAAAACATGGAGAGTAACAAATGTGAAACCACTAGGTGGCACCACATCCCACACTGTCATATTACTTTAGTCTATCGCAAATGGAAATCATGGTGGTTCATAAACCAATTGTCACTATGCCAGGGTACAGGATTCCATATGCATCCTGTAGGTTCAGCACTAAATAGCAGCCTAAATGCCATGAACCATAGATTAACCCATTGCATAAGAGTTGCATGTTATTAACCCATACCATATATGTAAACCAGGAAGATTACCTGACAGGGGGCTGGGTGTCACCAAAAGACCCAACGCATGTTTTGGCTATTGCAGCTTTCTTCTGGGGTTCTATGGATTGTTGATTAATATTGGATGGGTGGGGGTCCAGCACTTGGCACTGATCATATATAACAATTTTCTCATTGGTTGCCTGAAGTAAACAGTGTATGGATCAAAAAATAACAGAGCTTCGATGACTGCATAGTGGCCGTTCTAGGGTACTTCAGCTCAGCTCCTAGTGAAGTGAGTGTGAATTGAACATCTCTTTTATTGGCTGATTAAATGCGAGTTTATTCGTCCACTAAAATCATCATTGTCAGCTGTCCATGTAAGCAGGGGATGTTCTGCCAACAATATGTAATCTATTCAGGAATTGCACAATTGTATTGGCAATTCTTGGTCCCCATAGAGTTTGCGTCAGACTACTGTATGTGAAAAGACCTAAAACAAGTTTCAAACATGCTATATTATTAATCAGTGACTGCTCATGTAAACTCAGCTTTACATGGAGACACATTTTTTTCATAGAAACTTTCATTGAAAATACAGGAGTTAAAAAATGTGGCATAATCCAATATTATTTTACAGTGCATTCTGAGAAAATTTGTATAGATAATTTAAGTCCTTTGGTATTCTGGCTTATTGGATTTCTTATGGCAAGGGTCCCCAACCTGTGGCAAGGGAGCCACATAAGATGCGGGGTTCATGGCTGTCTGCCAGTTTACTGCATTAGCACATGATCTAGCAACCATAGATGAAGAGAATGTATCTAGATGTGATTTTTTTTTGAGTAGCCTTGCACAGAAAAGAAGATCTGGATGTGCATATAATTGTGGGGGTGAAAGAGGGAAAGAAGTAAATATATATACTAAGCTGGAAATCGGATGAAACTGTTAGAGGGAAGCTTGAAGCTGAATGCAATGGAGGGTGTGCTTGAAATGAAAATACTAAATGAGGGCAAAGTGGGAACCCTTGGATGTACTTATACGGCCTATATGGGAGGAGGGGCACAACGTCTCAATGTGCTTTCTACAGGTAAGCTTTGGCTGTCATCGTACTGGTAATGGCGGTCTCTAAGTATCATTACTGTGTGGGGACAGGCCTGGATTTGGATCGCGACTGTTGCTCAGAGTTGAACATGCCTCTCAAGGTTAAAAAGGTTGAGGAATGCTGTCTTAGCATATTTTTATAAAAGGTGTAATGGGGATCCAGACATTTTCTATATTTTCTACATTGGCTTTAGTATAGCTGTATAGGGCATAGGTATCCATGTTCTGCTCAAGATTAATCAAATAATATAACTCCAGGAAGAGACCCAAAGCCATATATTTCCCCTTCCAAAGAATTGTCAATTGTTTGATTAGGAAAAGGACCATTCTGGTGCCATTTTATTCCCATTATGTGGTCTGCCAAGAAAACGGCTTTTATTAAGTTGGACATTTGAACAATAAGTGTCCATGCAGGATTAAGTGATATTCGATTTCTTGATGTCTTTTATAGTTTACTAATTAACCCCTTAATGTCCCAGGGCTGACATGTGCCCGCAACAGCCGCGGGTGGAATCGTGATCCACCCGTTACTGTTAACATGTTAAATGCTGCTGTCAATCTCTGACAGAAGTATTTAACATCGCCGCGTCGGAAGCGCGTCATTAGCCACGCCCATTGGTGACCCCGTCACGTGATCGCGGGTCATCGATGGGTGGGCATGACAACTCTGGGTCTGCAGCAGGCTTTAAAGGAGTTAAACACTTTATCAGTTTTACCTCTGCCAGACTCTCTCATTTTCAGTTGTCTCTGAGCTAGTGAATATAGACAAGCTGCTATGATTTCTCCCATACACTGCATGCAGAAACATGGGGGTCTCCTGCTTTTCTGTGTTTCACACAGAAATAATAATAATAGGAAGCTTGTAAGATTATATTCTTTTAGTAATGCTGTAGATATATGGCACTCCTTTGTTATGGTGGTGTTCAAGAAGGGTCCACTCCATTTATATGTATTCACATTACTTGATACTAAAGAAAACTAAATACAAAGACTAAAGATGCTAAAGAAGAAAAAAATATGTTAAACTTTTTACCAAATTAACTATAAAGTTTTGGTACTAGAATCTGGACTTTCATCGGATACAAATTGCTGTGTGTAAGATAAAAGGACAATACTTATTGTTTCTTACAAATTTTATTAAAATAATTTTTTTCTATAAAAAATATTATGCTGCTTTTTAGCGCATTAAGAATAAGGAAAAAGTACAATTGTAATTCAAAATCAAAAGGACAGATGCCAGCTAAAATTACTCATTAGTCACACTGCATCTGTTACTGCTCCTCTCTAACCTTATCAGTTGTATCTCTTTTAGACTGTGAGCCCTCATGGTCAGGGTTTTCTCTCCTCCTGTACCAGTCGCCATCGCATTTTTGTTCAAGATTATTGTAATTGTTTTTGCTATGTATACCCCCTTTTTCGCATGTAAAGCACCATGGAATAAATGCCGCTATAATAATAAATAATAATGTATATATTATTCACAAACTATTAAACTCATCTTCATTTCTGCACTACAGATTATTGTCTTGAGTTTTTTTTTCCCATAATTGAGCCAGTGGTGTACATAGAATTCATGGGTCCCTATAGCAGAAGTCCTAATTGGGCCCCTATTCCACCACCACTCCCCTCTGCCCCCTCACGATGAGCTCCCAGCCCCCTATACACAGTATGATTGTCTTCCACAGGCACTATGAGGGCCCCCACACACAGGTCCCTACACACAGTAAGAGGACAACAACACAGTATGAGGGATCCCACACACAATATGATGCCATCCACAGAGTCCGCAAGCAGTGTGAGTGCCCCCACACTCCACACACACAATTTAATGGCCTCAAAAAAAGTATGAGGGCCCTCACCCACAATATGATGTCCCCTAAAGTCCTAACATGCAGTATGAGGTCCCCACAGCTCTCCACACAGTGTAAAGGCCCCCTCTCCCTATCTGAAATCACCCTTAAACGGCTGCTTTGTTCCCTGCTTAAACTTCTATACAGGCTAGGGTAGTCACTCCGGATTGATTGCACTACACCATGCAACGTGATAACCACAAGGCATTATACAGAAGCCAATATGGTCTTAACTGAGCTCATGACAGCCTACTGAAACTGATAGATTTTTCTACAACATACAGTACAGACCAAAAGTTTGGACACACCTTCTCATTTAAAGATTTTTCTGTATTTCATGACTATGAAAATTGTACATTCACACTGAAGGCATCAAAACTATGAATCAACACATGTGGAATTATATACTTAACAAAAAAGTGTGAAACAACTGAAAATATGTTTTATATTCTAGGTTCTTCAAAGTAGCCACCTTTTGCTTTGATGACTGCTTTGCACACTGTTGGCATTCTCTTGATGAGCTTCAAGAGGTAGTCATCGGAAAAGGTCTTCCAACAATCTTGAAGGAGTTCCCAGAGATGTTTAGCACTTGTTGGCCCTTTTGCCTTCACTCTGCGGTCCAGCTCACCCCAAACCATCTCGATTGGGTTCAGGTCTGGTGACTGTGGAGACCAGGTCATCTGGCGTAGCACCCCATCACTCTCCTTCTTGGTCAAATAGCCCTTACACAGCCTGGAGGTGTGTTTGGGGTCATTGTCTTGTTGAAAAATACATGATGGTCCAACTAAACGCAAACCGGATGGAATAGCATGCCGCTGCAAGATGCTGTGGTAGCCATGCTGGTTCAAAATGCCTTCAATTTTGAATAAATCCCCAACAGTGTCAGCAGCAAAGCACCCCCACACCATCACACCTCCTCCTCCATGCTTCACGGTGGGAACCAGGCATGTAGAGTCCATCCGTTTACCTTTTCTGCGTCGCACAAAGACACGGTGGTTAGAACCAAAGATCTCAAATTTGGACTCATGAGACCAAAGCACTGATTTCCACTGGTCTAATGTCCATTACTTGTGTTCTTTAGCCCAAACTTGTCTCTTCTGCTTGTTGCCTGTCCTTAGCAGTGGTTTCCTAGCAGCTATTTTACCATGAAAGTCTGCTGCACAAAGTCTCCTCTTAACAGTTGTTGAAGAGATGTGTCTGCTGCTAGAACTCTGTGTGGCATTGACCTGGTCTCTAATCTGAGCTGCTGTTAACCTGCGATTTCTGAGGCTGGTGACTCGGATAAACTTATCCTCAGAAGCAGAGGTGACTCTTGGTCTTCCTTTCCTGGGGCGGTCCTTATGAGACCCAGTTTCTTTGCAGCGCTTGATAGTTTTTGCAACTGCACTTGGGGACACTTTCAAAGTTGTCCCAATTTTTCAGACTGACTGACCTTCATTTAATAAAGTAATGATGGCCACTCATTTTTCTTTACTTAGCTGCTTTTTTCTTGCCATAAAACAAATTCTAACAGTCTATTCAGTAGGACTATCAGCTGTGTATCCACCAGACTTCTGCACAGCACAACTGATGGTCCCAACCCCATTTATAAGGCAAGAAACCCCACTTATTAAACCTGACAGGAAACACCTGTGAAGTGAAAACCATTTCCGGCGACTACCTCTTGAAGCTCATCAAGAGAATGCCAAGAGTGTGCAAAGCAGTCATCAAAGCAAAAGGTGGCTACTTTGAAGAACCTAGAATATAAGACATATTTTCAGTTGTTTCACACTTTTTTGTTAAGTATATAATTCCACATGTGTTAATTCATAGTTTTGATACCTTCAGTGTGAATGTACAATTTTCATAGTCATGAAAATAAAGAAAAATCTTTAAATGAGAAGGTGTGGCCAAACTTTTCGTCTGTACTGTATGTAAAAGCAGAAGACATTTTTTGGTGTGATTTGTATGAATCAAATCACAAATTGTTTTATTTTGCTGAGACCTGAGAATTTAATCAAATTTTACTTGAATACTTGAATTCCATTTGCATCAAATTGATTTGCTCATCTCTAGATAGTATCTAGCTCATGTCTAGATAGTATGTTACAAAAGTATCCAAGAATGGACAGATAGTAGACCAGTAACGGCTTAATGGTTCTCAATGCTTATTGCTGTTCCTTCAGAGCAAAGGCTAACTCTTCTGGTCCCTGCCTTAAAATGCTTCTGTATATAGATATATCTATATCTATATACAGTATATAGAGACATAGATATATATATACTGAATATATATATAAATATATATAGATATATATGTATACATATAATTTTTTATTTTTTTGAATATTCATTGAAAATATTTATTACTTTTAATATTTATTATAGTTGAGTAAAGTAATCTGTAAAACATCCATGGAAAAATGCAGAAATCATTACTTATCAAGGGTATTTTATATGCATTACAACTTTTATAAAAGATGTTTAATCTGCCGCAATTCAACTTTTACTCTGAGTTTCACTATATTAACCAAGGATAAAAAGCAGTCATGATCTATAATATAAGCAATAAATTCTGTTTCTAGTCTATTGAATAAATAACACTAACATTTTCAAATGTGCACTTTTCATTTTTTTTTTTCATTAAATGGAATCTGTCACCACATTTGACCTATCTAAATTATTAATATGGGCATGCAGGTTAAAGAATATGGGATATAGACTGCTAGCATGTTATGCCTTTTCCACCAGAAGGGCAGAAGACTGCAGAGGAAATAAGAGAACAGTAAAGCGCACAAGCGAGTTTTCCTCTCAAGTGGCCAAGGTCACAGGTACGAACTAAGGCTGATGGGAGGTGAGATATATGGAGACAAAGTGTGGAGGCAGAGATATCTTCTGGGCAGCATCCTTCCCTTTGCCTGGAAGGGGTCATTTAAATAAATTGGTAACAGATGATTTTTCAAAAACGAGACATATGATATGAGGCATAAAGGGTTCACTCTAATCATCAGTATATAACCTGTATGCCCATATTAATAGTTTAGATAGGTCAAATGTGATGACAGATTCCATTTCACTGTATTGACATGTTGTTTCCATCATTTCTAACAGAATTATAATTGACCTCAGTGATATGCTTACATACATTGGTGGCTTGGAAAGAAATGTATTTGTAATCTTTCAAAATTGGCCATATGTTACAACTTATTAACATAAAATTTACTATTTCTAGATAATCTCGCTCTTGTGAGCTATGTTTCCGTGGCTATTAAAGTGTTAGATGTGAATGACAACCCACCACATATCGAAAATGAAGATGCAGTTGTGTGTGAGAATGGGAGACCCGGGCAGGTAAGTCTAGCCTTTTTTTTTCATACATTATATGGAAACATTTTGAAATTTCCAATAAAAGAATTCGCAAACAACAAAAATATACTTAAAAATGAAGTCACTCATTGCAGGCTCAAAGAGGATTTTTAAGTCTTAGGCTGGGTGCCCACGTAGCGTTTTTCAAGTTTTTATGCTGCGGAATTTCCGCAGCGGAAACGCTTGTGAAACGCTAGGTAATCCGCACCCCATGGTCACCAAGGGGATTCCGCATGTTCTATGCTCATGCTGCGGATTTTTCCGCAGCGTTTATGCTGCGTACAAAAATCCGCAGCATGTCATTTAATTTTGCGGAAGCGCAGCGGAACTCCGGCCATTGACTTGCATTGAGACGCATAGAAACCGCGACTGTACATTTTTACAAGCGTCTTCTATGCGTCTCTATGTGCGGATGGCACCCAGTTCTGTAGGAGAGGAGACTCTCATCCAGACCTGGGTACCATTGTACCTATAAAAAAAGAATAAAATAACAAATAAAGTTTATACTCACCTTTCCAAAGGCTTCTCTCTGAATGCCAGCAGCGCTGAAGGACCTTCGGTGACGTCACAGTCATGTGACCGCAGGCCCTTCACCGCTCTGTCTTGCGATATGCCGGCAGCCGGGAACCAGACAGGAACGAGCGCTGCAGCCACGCCGTGGCCTCGGGGGTGAGTATAGCTTTATTTGTTTTAATTTTTACGGTTCACACTGTATAAATCCATGCTGTTTGCATGGATTTATACAGTGTGACCTAGTTGTCAAGCACTTTCCAAGTGATGCTATCGCCTGGAAAGCGCTTGTCAATCTGCATGCGGAAACGCATGTGAATCCGCATGTGGATCCGCATGTATTCTGCAGGAAAAACGCATGCAAAATCTGCATGCGTTTTTTCTGCCAGGGAGATGCAGAAATGCTGCAGAAATTTTCTGCTTCATTTCTGCATCGTGGGCACCTAGCCTTAAGTGTAGTTTAGATTACATATAAACTTATAAGCTTGTAACTGTTTTTAAGGCATTAGTATGTGAAATCAGCATGTGTTATTAGAATTCTAAGTTTATTTGTTGTAGAAAGTCATTTTTGAAGGCAAACTTTTGAAATTTTCATTTTCTTTTTGTCTTGGTAAACTCTTGCATGGGACAAATATTCAAAACTGAAACAAAATATAATTATAGAATCATAGAATGTTAGAGTTGGAAGGAACCTTCAGGGTCATCATGTCCAATCCCTTACGCAGAGAAATACGTTTCAAGCAATATATTTATAATAAAAATAATGTAGGGTCTATTTGAAGACATTATGTTCATTTGTTGTTTGAGTTTAACCTGGACAAGCTATCAGCACATGGACTTTAAACGTTGATCACATTTAAAGAGAACCAGACACCTGTGGGAAACCTGTATCCAGCTCTGGCTGTACGAACACAGCCAGGTATGTTTGACTCTGAAAGGCTGCAGCATTTCAGTGAAAAACATTCTTCAATAGCCACCAGGGGACCGAGACTGCACTATAAACTAGTCATACATGCAAGTCCCCGAAGGCTTTTCCATATCCACTGCCCTGGATTGATAGGTCCATGCCGATATGCAGAAACCTCTCAATCTAGCTCAGCGGGCAGCTTTTAAAGTATGTTTTTCTCAGAATCATGGTTTCAGAGTCAAACATACCCAGCTGTGTTCATACAAGCTGTGCCTGATACATGTTACCCACGGATTGGGCAGCATGTGTCAGGTGTGAGGTTTACTTGAACTCCAGGGGAAGAGAACCGCTTTTTCAAATGAACCTTGTTGTTACCAAACAATAGATTGGGAAATTTGACCAATAGCTATGCATAGAGGACGAAACAAATGCTTGGCCCTACAGAACTGAGTGGCTAAATCTAGCATTACAATGGAATGGGATTCATTTTGAAATTTTTTAAAGGTTTTCTTCTATGTATGTGACTATTAGTGATGAGCGAGTATGCTCGTTACTCGAGATCTACGAGCATGCGCTGGTTTTTCCAAGTATCTTCAGCGTGCTCAGGTGTTATGTTATATTTGAGTCACGCTGTGCACATGATTTAGAGATGTTTTACAGCTTTAATACATGTGAGGAATGCCTGTTTCTTTGGCATTCCTCACATGTATTAAAGCTGTCAAATAGTCGCGAATCATGCACACGGAGAGACTGAAACATAACACCTGAGCATGCTGAAGATACTCGGCGAGCACCCGAAAAGGTTAATAGAACGTACTCGCTCATCACTAGTCACTATTTAATTGCTTACATGCTTTTTTATAAATGGTGTTTTCAATGTTGTTTTATTGTGGCTACTTCATTTTAGGATAATTTCTATGTTTTGTGGCAATTGCCACTATCAATTTTTGATAATGGTGTGGTGTCTTTAAAAATTATTTTGTCTTTATATGTGTGAAAAGGATGTATTTGATTTTTTCGACTTAATGTTACCAATGGACCAAACCTGCTGATAAGTACTTTATTATAGCAATATGTCTGTACACAACCCCTGTATTTTTCTGCATCTCTCTAAAATTGTATGGTACGCCAATCCCTTTATCAACTGAATTTACAGATGGAAATCTGCAGTTCTAATTTTAAGACATTGCTCCTTTCATAAAATATTTTTGTGAAGGAAAGATGTATTTGAAAATAATGGATACAGTTACCAGAATTCTATAAAAGCTGGCTATTACCTGTATGCCTACCCTGCATTTAATGTACTTACACAGTAAGAAATACATTTGTCTCTTGTTGACTTACTTAGAAGAAAATGACTGGATAAGTGGCTAAGTATTTGAAAAACAAAAACTCTCTAAGTAATACTGATACAAATTTAAGCTTAGATTCTAGTTGGGGTTTGGTGATAAAATAAGTTTATTTGTGCTAGTAGAATCCTTAAGCATGAAGAATTGAAAAGAATAAGGTACTGGGATGGAAAAATATCATAATCCTAGTTTTAAATTTAATAATCTCTATAGTGTTTCAATAATTTGCCCATGCTTGTGTGTTTTTTTTTTTTCTTAAACACACTGACAAAGATGAGTCCTTTTTATCTCACGTTTAGATTGATTATCTCATGAGATGAGAAGCATGAGATCGCCTTCTAAGAAAAAAGTGACTTCAACTTTTCTAAAGACATAACTAATATAATACCCTGTCCTGCTAGCAAAGTACTTCAAATCCAGCTATTCTCAACAGAACCACTACATGGCCACACATATTGCATATATAACTTGTTAGGCCCCCTTTACAGGTCTTTGAGATTCCGGTACTGGAAAAAACAGTACGGGTGAGGTCCAAGGTCTGTGTCCGTGTGCTATCAGTGTGTACATGTGTACCATCTGTTGCCATCCGTGTGTATCAGTGTGACAAATACTGGAATAGAATGCAGAATACATTAGGTCTTAGATGTGGAAAGATAGAGAGATACAAAAATGTCAGTGAGATATATAATAAATGCATTGTATGTGTACTTTTCTATGCTGTATTTAGCACAAAAATAAATAAATAAATAAATGAAAAAAATAGTGTAAGATCCCCCTTATTTTTACTAACCAGCTGAGGGAAAGCAGACAGCTGAGTGCTGTTGTTATTATTATGGGAAGTGGCTCATATCCATGGAGCTTGTCTATTAATAATAGCTCACAGCTGTCTGCTTAGCCTTTACTGGTTATTAAAAAGGGGGACCCTAAAAAAATGACAAAAATGACATATTGTCCCTCCTATTTTTTAATCAGCAAAGGCTAAGCAGACAGCTGTGGGCTGATATTAATAGGCTAGTAAGGGGCCATGGATATTAGCCTCTTTCCAGATTAATACAGTGGGGAAAAAAAGTATTTAGTCAGCCACCAATTGTGCAAGTTCTTCCACTTAAAAAGATGAGAGAGGCCTGTAAATGACATCATAGGTAGACCTCAACTATGAGAGACAAAATGAGAAAACAAATTCTGAAAATCAAGTTGTCGGATTTGGAAAGAAATTTTTTTCAAATTTTGGTGGAAAATAAGTATTTGGTCAATCGCAAGCAAGCAAGATTTCTGGCTTTTACAGACTTGTAACTTCTTCTTTAAGAGGCTCCTCTGTCCTCCACTCATTACCTGTAGTGCTGGCACCTGTTTGAACTTGTTATCCGTATAAAAGACACCTGTCCGCAACCTCAAACAGTCACACTCCAAACTCCGCTATGGTGAAGATCAAAGAGCTGTCGAAGGACACCAGAAACAAAATTGTAGTCCTGCACCAGGCTGGGAAGACTGAATCTGCAATAGGCAAGCAGATTGGTTTGAAGAAATCAACTGTGGGAGCGATAATTAGAAAATGGAAGACATATAAGACCATTTATAATCTCCCTCGATCTGGGGCTCCACACAAGATCTCACCCCATGGGGTTAAAATAATCTCAAGAATGGTGAGTGAAAATCCCAGAACCACATGGGGGAACCTAGTGAATGACCTGCAGAGAGCTGGGACCAGTGTTACATAGGCTACAATCAGTAACGTACTACGCCGCCAGGGACTCAGATCCTGCAGTGCCAGACATGTCCCCCTGCTTAAGCCATTACGTGTCCGGGCCCGTCTGAAGTTTGCTAGAGAGCATTTGGATGATCCAGAAGAGTATTGGGGAATGTCATATGGTCAGATGAAACCAAAGTAGAACTGTTTGGTAGAAACACAGCTTGTCGTGTTTGGAGGAGAAAGAATGCTGAGTTGCATCCAAAGAACAACATACCTACTGGGGTAGCAACATCATGCTTTGGGGCTGTTTCTCTGCCAAGGGACCAGGACGACTGATCCGTGTACATGAAAGAATGAATGGGGCCATTTATCGTGAGATTTTGAGTGTAAACCTCCTTCCATCAGCAAGGGCATTGAGGATGAAACGTGGCTGGGTCTTTCAGCATGACAATGATCCCAAGCACACTACCAGGGCTATGAAGAAGTGGCTTCGTAAGAAGCATTTCAAGGTCCTGGAGTGGCCTAGCCAGTCTCCAGATCTAAACTCTGTAGAAAACCTTTGGAGGGAGTTGAAAGTCCATGTTGCCCAGCAACAGCCCCAAAACATCACTGCTCTAGAGGAGATTTGCATGGAGGAATGGGCCAACATACCAGCAACAGTGTGTGCCAACCTTGTGAAGACTTACAGAAAATGTTAGACCTCTGTCATTGCCAACAAAGAATATATAACAAAGTATTGAGATGAACTTTTTTAATTGACCAAATACTTATTTTCCACCAAAATTTGACCAAAAATTTCTTTCCAAATCAGACAATGTGATTTTCAGGATTTGTTTTCTCATTTTGTCTCTCATAGTTGATGATGTCAATTACAGGCCCCTCTCATATTTTTAAGTGGGAGAACTTGCACAATTGGTGGCTGACTAGATACTTTTTTTCCCCACTTTAACACCAGCCCTCAGCTGCCCCAGAAATCCATTACATGTGCCAATTCTGGTGATTAACCTCTGCTCTACTCGATTGCCATGATGAAGTGACAATTCGGGGAATGGTTTTGGGGTTGATGTCAGCCATGTAATGTCCACTGACATCAAGCCCAGGGGTTAGTAATGGAGAGTAGTGTTGAGCGATACCTTCCGATATCGGGAAATATCGGATCGGATTGGATCGGACCAATACCGAAAAAGTATCGGATATTGCCGATTCCGATACCGGAAACCAATGCTAGTCAATGGGACAGAAATATCGGAATGAAAATAAACCATTTCTTTCCTTGTAGGTTAATTCTACATGAAGGAAAACTACTAATAATAATGTAGAATGTATTGGGGGAGGTGGGGGAGACAATAAAGGCATAGAGGTTTAGCCCAATCAAATGGAATAGCAGGAATTAATATTTTTTTAAGACGTTCTGAGTTACGGAAATATTGACTATGTTAAGTATTTTTATATTTTGTCAGATATTTATGTTTCACTACTTCCATGCTCTTAACCTTCTTTTTTACTTCTCCCACACTTTCTCCTTCATCATCCTCAGCATCTTTTTCATCCACTTCTTCCTCACCTTCATCATCTTCTTCTTCTTCAATTTCTTCGTATTATTCTTTTTTTTCATTCTTCATATTCTACTTCTTCATCTTCTTCATATTCTTCTTCTTCATCATATTCTTATTTGTGACAGGCATTCCTGTAGTTGTTATCTATAAAATGTTGGACATTACAATTTTCGTTCTGCCCGTCACAAAAGATTTACAACAGGATTTGTCCGCGTTCAGTTTGGCCTGCAGCAGCAGGTCTTTTCCAGGGGCACCACGAGGAGGAACGGACTCACCCCCATACACTGCTCAGTCATCTTCTGCTTATAATTTAGATATTATCTTTTGCTCTGATTTTTAGTCTTATGCTTAATGTTCTTCCGCTTTTTGTTCTGCAGCTTCTTGTATTTCTGCTTCTTGGTTTTCTGTCTCTTGTTCTTCTGTATCTTGGTGATTGTCTTCTCTTCCTTGTCCTCTTGGTCAACTTCTTCAGGGTCATCTTCTTGGTCTTCTTCGGGGTGGTCTTCAGGGTCGTCGTCTTCCGGTGTCCTCGTCTTCGGGGTCCTCGTCTTCTTCGGGTTGGTCTTCTGGGTCCTCGTCTTCGGGGTCCTCGTCTTCTTCGGGGTGGTCTTCAGGGTCCTCGTCTTCTTCGGGGTGGTCTTCAGGGTCCTCGTCTTCTTCGGGGTGGTCTTCAGGGTCCTCGTCTTCAGGGTCGTCGTCTTCGGGGTCCTCGTCTTCTTAGGGTTGGTCTTCAGGGTCCTCGTCTTCAGGGTCCTCATCAGGGAGATCCAGAGTGATTACCAAGAACCATTTCAAAAAGCTTGAACTTGGAAATGTAGCAGAAGGTACAAGAAAGCTGAGGAACTACCGAGGACCAGCTGACGGTACTGGAACCCGGATGGGTAGCAGAAGGTACAAGAGCCAATGGAACTGCTGAAGACCAGCTGACGGTACTGGAACTCGGTTACTAAGCAGGAGGTACCTGTGCCAGAAAGCACTACCAAGGACCAGCAGACGTTGGTGGAACTTGGATACCGAGAAGGAGGCACCTAATCCAAAGGCACTGCCGAGAACCAGCTGACTTTACTGGAACCCGGATGGGTAGCAGAAGGTACCCATGTAAAAAAAAGTTCAAGGCCGCGAGCTGGCCGCAGTTACCAAAACCCACAGTCCTACAGGGGGTGCTTGTCCTATTGGCACTATGGAACCAGCCTTCATTGCCAGATCCCGCAGCCCACATAGGAGTCACCTAAACTGCAGGCACCATAGAGTTGGCTAACCCGACCGCAACACGACAGGACAACGCATTGGAGGCAAAGTGACGTTGACACAACCCGGAAACAGCTGGCGTGCTGGAACCAGGCTGGGCAGAAGGGAGTACCCATGCCAAAGACACTGCCGAGAACCAGCTGACGGTACTGGAACCCGGATGGGTAGTAGAAGGTACAAGAGCCAATGGAACTGCCGAAGACCAGCTGACAGTACTGGAACTCGGTTACTAAGCAGGAGGTACCTGTGCCAGAAAGCACTACCAAGGACCAGCAGATGTTGGTGGAACTTGGATACCGAGAAGGAGGCACCTAATCCAAAGACACTGCCGAGAACCAGCTGACGGTACTGGAACCCGGATGGGTAGCAGAAGGTACCCATGTAAAAAAAAGTTCAAGGCCGCGAGCCGGCCGCAGTTACCAAAACCCACAGTCCTACAGGGGGTGCTTGTCCTATTGGCACTATGGAACCAGCCTTCATTGCCAGATCTCGCAGCCCACATAGGAGTCACCTAAACTGCAGGCACCATAGAGTCGGCTAACCCGACCGCAACACGACAGGACAACGCATTGGAGGCAAAGTGACGTTGACACTACCCGGAAACAGCTGGCGTGCTGGAACCAGGCTGGGCAGTAGAGATGAGCGTTGTTCTACTCGAACTATTCGCCAATCTCAAATTCGAGCTGTTTTGGGCGGTGTTCGAGCCGTTCGGCGAACACGAACAATTTGAGAAAAATTCGGCTGTTCGAGGTTATGTTCGATAACTGTTCGTGCACCAAAATTATAACTGGATTTTTTCTCAGTAATGATGAAAATTAATGTTAATACGCAGTTTGAGTGTACAGCGGGGTGGGGGGAGGGGCAGGGGATGGATCTCTGCAGGAACAATGAAGATCTCCATTTTTTTTTTCTCTTTCCCGCATTTACAGTGGGGAGGTGCAATCTGTCAGCCTATCAGCAGCGCACACACGGAGCGAAGTGCTTTTTTTCACACAAGCAAGGGCATGTGTCATTGGCAGTGTATGTCACATGTCCTTGCCCTATAAGACCAAGCCATTTTCCCCGTCGCCACCATTTTCTCACTGCTGCAGCTGCATGTTAGACGGCACCGCTGTTGCTGTGTGTGCTATACCTTGTTAATTTCAAGCCAATTTTCGCACAAATCTACAGATAGCTTGGGAGTAGGGAATATTTGTGATTGCAGTCCTTTTAAGGACAAGGTTACAGCATTTCCTACGACTTTTATCAGGCAGGTCTGTGCTCTTAAATAGATAGATTGTGGGAGTAAAGACTAATTGTAATTGGAGTCCTTTTCAGGACTAGGTTACATCAGTTCCTATCAGTTTTTGCCAGGCAGGTCTGTGCCAGTGCTGTGCAAGTTTTTTTCACAGCATTTGGCTGAATCTAGCAAAGCTATTCCTTTTTGGCCTATTGCAGAGTGTGTTAGTCAGTGGAGTAGCCTATCTGTGTTGCAAGATATACCACCTGTGTATAGAATACGAATTTTTTTACTGCACCTAGTGAAGTAAAATCTTTTGGGCATAGCATCATTCTAATAGTTCATCTATACTGACCTCCATCAGGTTGCAAATTGAATATAATTTTTTTCTGCATCTAGCTCTGAAAAAATATTGGGCTTCTAGCTGTGTGTGGGACTTGTTGTATTAGTCCATCTATACTGACCTCCATCAGGTTGCAAACTGAATATATTTTTTTCTGCATCTACCTCTGAAAAAATATTGGGCTTCTAGCTGTGTGTGGGACTTGTTCTATTAATCCTTCTATACAGACCTCCATCAGGTTGAAAACTGAATATATTTTTTTCTGCATCTACCTCTGAAAAAATATTGGGCTTCTAGCTGTGTGTGGTACTTGTTGTATTAGTCCATCTATACTGACCTCCATCAGGTTGCAAACTGAATATATTTTTTTCTGCATTTACCTCTGAAAAAATATTGGGCTTCTAGCTGTGTGTGGGACTTGTTGTATTAGTCCATCTATACTGACCTCCATCAGGTTGCAAACTGAATATATTTTTTTCTGCATCTACCTCTGAAAAAATATTGGGCTTCTAGCTGTGTGTGGGACTTGTTCTATTAATCCTTCTATACAGACCTCCATCAGGTTGAAAACTGAATATATTTTTTTCTGCATCTACCTCTGAAAAAATATTGGGCTTCTAGCTGTGTGTGGTACTTGTTGTATTAGTCCATCTATACTGACCTCCATCAGGTTGCAAACTGAATATATTTTTTCTGCATCTACCTCTGAAAAAATATTGGGCTTCTAGCTGTGTGTGGGACTTGTTCTATTAATCCATCTATACAGACCTCCATCAGGTTGCAAACTGAATATATTTTTTTCTGCATCTAGCTCTGAAAAAATATTTGGCCTTCTAGCAATGTGTGGGACTTTCTCTATTAGTCCATCTATACTGACCTCCATCAGGTTGCAAATTGAATATAGTTTTTTTCTGCATCTAACTCAGCCAATAGTTTTGGCCTAATACCACAGTTTGGCCACTCAGCTCTGCTCGGTTCCCATCCATTGTTTTTTTGTGCAAACAACTCCAGAGTTGTTAATTAGTTAACCACCAAAATGAGTGGAAAAAGGCCTGCTGCTGGTGGAAAGGGGAATAGGCGTGTTGGGAAGGGGAAAAAAGGTTGTGTCCGTGGGGTAGGTGTTAAAGCAACAGTAACATCTGCAGAAGAAAGACCATCTTCCAGCCAAACTAAAATGTCTACTTCTTTTAGCGGACAATGTGATAAGATCCCTTTCTTACGGCCACGCCAATCGCTACAAATTCCAGATGAGGCACAAAAACAGCAGGTGCTTCAACGGATATTAAGTGCTCCTTTAAGTGGGGTCTCCTCCACATCAACTTCAACATCACAAATACTCCAGTCCTCAAAGGTGTCACCCCAATCGCACTTGCTTCCTCACAGCTCCCAAATCTTCAGCTGCCCGTCTGAGTATGAGGTAGAACAGATGGTTGAGTCTGCAGAGCTGTTTACTCATACTATAGCCTGGGAATCAGAGGTCGACTCCAGTGCTTCTGTGAATCCAGACGAGGAAATGATCTGCACTGATGCCCAGAATCTTTATGAGTCGGATCCAGGACCAGACGCAGAAGGTTCTGACCATAATGTAGACCCTCATTCCTAAACATTAACTCCTGTTGGTGGAGACAATGAGGAAGACGATGATAAGACTCAAATACCTGATTGGAGCGACAACTTTAGTTTTTTGTCAGGGCAGGAACAGGTTGGCTCTGAGGACGACGGGTGTGATAACGCACAGGGTGATGATGATGAGGTTGGAGATCCCACTTACTGTCAACCCACAGTCAGCCAAGAGATGAGGTCAGCAGAGGAGGTGGAGGAAGATGCTAGTGACGACGAGGTCAGGTTGCACCTTCCTGGACAGAGACGTAGTACTGGAAGCACGTCAACAACTGCATCCTCAAACACAACTCTGCCTCTCACCACAAGTCGTGGTGGCTCTTCAGGTCGCATGGGTGCTAAGCCTTGCATAGCCTGGGCATTTTTTCAGATCGATAAAGATGACCCAACTCGTGTTATCTGTAACATTTGTCAGCAAAAGCTAAGTAGAGGCCAAAAAATACATAGTTTGAGTACTTCATGCATGAACCGGCACATGGACATGAAGCATAAGTTGCAGTGGGAAGCTCAGTGTGCTACAATGCGGCCTAGCCGGCCGGGCCAACCACCGTCTGCCATATCTTGTGCATCCGCGGCCTCTTCATCCTCTGTGACTGGGAGGACAGCAGTCACACCTGTTTTGGGGCGCAGACCTGCCACCTCTTTACCCGCAACAGCCAGTGTGATTGGCAGGTCATCATTTTCTTTGGAGGTGGTAACACCAGCTGGTGTTGAGCGCTGTCCGACATCGATAGCACCACCTTTGGATCAAGGCAACCTAACATGTCCGCCTGCATCTTCCTCACAGACCGGCAGTTTGCCGGGGACACCCTTATCAACCCCGTCTAAGCACAATAGCCAGCCCTCGGTCCCTCAGATGTGGACAAGCAAAAGACCATTTCCTCCTAGCCATGAGAAAGCTAAGAGCTTGAATTTCACCATCTGCAAGCTCTTGGCTACAGAAATGCTGCCTTTCCACCTGGTGGACACAGAGGATTTTCGAGACCTTATGTCCATCGCAGTGCCCCAGTACCAGATGCCCAGTCGGCACTACTTCTCAAAGAAAGGTGTGCCTGCACTCCACCAGCATGTCGCACACAACATCACCGCTTCTTTGAGAAACTCTGTGTGTGACAGGGTGCATTTCACCACAGACACTTGGACGAGTAGGCATGGACAGGGGCGTTACATGTCGCTGACTGGGCACTGGGTAACTATGGTGACAGCAGGACAAGGGGCTGCTGTCCAAGTCTTGCCGTCCCCACGAGTTGTGCGTCAATCCTCTTTATGTCAAAGTTCCTCCACTGCTTCTGCCTCCTCAACCTCCTCTCGGTCTTCCACCTGCACCCAAAGCCTGTCTGGTCATGCCACAAGCTTTCTAACTGCGCAGAAGGGATCCTGCACACCTCCTTACTATGCTGGCAGTAGGGCTCAACGTCATCAGGCAGTTTTTACATTGAAATGTCTGGGAAATGTGAGTCACACAGCTGAGGAGTTGTGGTCAGCTCTGGAGAACCAATTTCATGAATGGTTGTCTCCACTGGACCTGAAATCAGGGAAGGCCGTGTGCGACAATGCTGCAAACCTGGGTGCGGCCCTTCGCCGGGGCAATGTCACACACGTGCCTTGTATGGCTCACGTGTTGAACCTGGTTGTCCAGCAATTTTTAGCCCACTATCCCAGACTAGATGGCCTTCTGCAGAGGGCACGGTCGCTGTGTGCTCACTTTCGCCGTTTGCATCCCGCAGCTCAGCGACTTACATCTCTACAGAAGTCGTTGGGCCTGCCACTTCACCGGCTAAAATGCGATGTGCCTACCCGGTGGAATTCAACTCTTCACATGTTGCAGCGACTGTGGCAGCACCGACAAGCCCTGGTGCAATACGTTCTGACGTATAGCCTGGGCCAACGAGATCCAGAGGTGGGGCAAATCACGCTGGAGGAGTGGTCTCAGATCAGGGACCTATGCATCCTTCTGCACAGTTTTGAAATGGCGACAAAGATGTTTAGTGCTGACGATGCCATTATCAGCATGACTATTCCAGTCATTTACATGCTGGAGCACATGTTAAACAGAATTCGGAGTCAGGTGGTGGCACAAGAGGAGGTGGAGGAAGTAGAGGAGGAGGAGTTGTATGCGGAAGGGCTAACATCTACAAGGTCTAGACGGTCGGCAGCACCAAGGCGGCAGGCATGTGAGGGTGGGGGAGATGGTTTTACCAGGGCGCATGGTAGCAGCCAAACTAGTGAGGAAGGTGCAGGAGCCCAGGAAGAAGTGGAGGACGAACTGATGGAAGACTCATCAGATGAGGGAGACCTTGATCACATTTCTGTTGTGCGAGGTTGGGGGGAGAGGACAGAGGAAGGAAGCATGATTGTTACCTCGCCACCAACACAACAGGGACTTGGTGCTCCTGGATGCGCAACACACATGAGTGCCTTCTTGCTGCACTACCTGCAACATGACCCTCGAATTGTGAGAATTAGAAATAATCCTGACTACTGGGTTGCCCCACTGTTAGATCCCCGGTACAAAAGTAAATTTGCAGAAATTATTCCTGCCATAGAAAGGGATGCACGCATGCAGGAGTATCAGCAGAGACTGTTGCAGAATCTTACATGTGCTTTTCCACAAAATACCAGTGGTGCACGTAGTGAATCTCACAGTTCCAATTTGCCAACCGTGGGACCGTCAAGTGTTCAGCACTCAAACCGTAACAGAACCACAGTATCTGCTGGTAACATCAATTTTGCGGAATCATTTCACCACTTTTTTAGCCCATCCTTTGCAAGGCCACAGGAGACAAGAAGTCTGACACAAAGTCAGCGCCTAGAGACGATGGTACAGGAGTATCTCCAAGTAAACATTGAAGCCACGACTGTGTCACTGGACCTTTGCTCTTTTTGGGCTTCCAATCTGGATAAATGGCCGGAGCTAGCCACTTACGCCTTGGAGATCTTGTCATGCCCCGCAGCCAGCGTTCTGTCTGAACGTGTGTTCATCGCTGCTGGTGGTGTGCTGACAGATAAGCGCACGCGGCTCTCCACTGATAATGTAGACAGACTCACGTTCATAAAGATGAACAAATCATGGATCCGAAACGACTTTTCTACCCGTGTGTCATCCTGGGGAGAGTAAAAGCTTGATGATTGGTTAAAATCACCCTACCAACCGTTTTAAGCTTTCAAATTACTAATCATGTTTATCTGTATCTTGGCTGGAAAATAATTTGGGCTTTGTAGCAGTGTGCAGCACTGATTCTATTAGGCCATCCATAATAAGCTCCACCAGATTTAAAATTACTAATCATGTTTATCTGTATCTTGACTGGAAAATAATTTGGGCTTTGTAGCAGTGTGCAGCACTGATCCTATTAGGCCATCTATACTAAAGCTTCACCAGATTTAAAATTAATAATAATTTTTAGCTGCATCTAGCCCGGAAAATAATTTTGGGGCTCCGAGATGCGCAAGACACATAAGTGCCTTCTTGCTGCACTACCTGCAGCATGACCCTCATATTGTCAGAATTCGAAGTAATCATGACTACTGGGTTGCCACACTCTTAGATCCCCCAAACTTTTCGATCAACCTTTTCATTTTAATAAAGACCAAAAAAATGGTCATTTTTGAAATTATAAGCATTAGCAGGTTGTTAGAAACTGAAATCAAACAGTTTTCAACTCAAAACTTTATTCTAGGTGATGTTACATTTTCACATAGGACCCCTTGTTCAAAAGGAGCTTCTGAACTCTCTCGTCCATTGAATTTGTCAGGTTTTGGATGGTTTCTGCTTCAATTGTTTTGCATGAGGACAGAATACCCTCCCAGAGCTGTTGCTTAGATGTGAACTGCCTCCCGCCATCATAGTCACTCCTTTTAATGATGCTCCAAAGGTTCTGAATGGGGTAGAGGTCAGGGGAGCATGGGGGTCACACCATAAGTTTGTCCCCTTTTATGCCCATATCAGCCAGAGATGCAGATATTTTATGTGCAGCATGAGATTGTGCATTATCATGTAGAAAAATGATCTTGCTGTGAAATACACGGTTCTTCTTCTTGAACCATGGCAGGAAGTGCTGTTTGAGAAAATCCACATACATTATGGAGTTCATCTTTAGCGCCTTCAGGGATCCTAAAGGGGCCGACAATCTCTCTCCCCATGACTCCAGCCCAAAACATTACTCCACCTCCTCCTTGTTGGCGCTGTAGCCGTGTTTGCGTGGGGTGTCCATCAACCAGCCATCCTCCACTCCATCCATCTGGACCATCGAGCGCTGCACGGCACTCATCCGTGAACAAAACAGTTTTGAAATCAGTCTTCATGTAATATTTGGCCCACTCTAGCCGTTTCTGCTTGTGTGAAGTGGATAGAGGAGGTCGACAGGATGGCGTATGCACAGCTGCAAACCTCTGAAGGACCCTGCATCTTGTTGTTCGGGTGACGTTGGAGGCACAAGCAGCTTCAAAAACTTGTCTGCTGCTATGACAAGGCTTTTTTGCCGCTGCTCTTTCAACCTGACGTAATTGCCTGTAGGAAAGAGTCCTCAATTTGCCCTTATCAGCACGCACACGTGTGTACTGTGAATCAGCTACATACTTCTTGATTGCCAAGACACTTCATCCTGATCATCGCACAATGTTGATTGTAGTCATGCCTTAACCTAAACACTCCACAATTTGTTGCTTCTCAGCAGCCGACACATCCTTTTTCTTTCCCATTTTGGCAGAAAATGTAGGCTGCTTAATAATGTGAGACAGCCTTCTTAAGTAGTCTTGCCTTTCATTGGACACACCTGCCAAACTAATTAGCACAGGTGTCTGCAATTGCTTACAGTGATATAAAGAGCCCTGACACACATCACCATCAATGAGTTTAACTGACAAACAAACAAATTCTTCCCTTATCACTCCTAAACACTTTTTGCATAATAATTTGGAACACAGTGTACATGTGCTTTTCCACAAAACACCAGTGGTTCACGTAGTGAATCTTACAGTTCTAACTTGCCAACCGTGGTCTGTATGGAGTTGTTCAATAAAGGGCCCAAAATTAAGATAACATAGATGGGAGAGGTCTCTATGAATAGGAATTCCTAAGTATTTGATACCCTGTGAGGGCCAGGCAAAGGGAAAGTTGGACTGGATGGAATCCTATATGGATTTGGGGAGGGAGACATCGAGGGCCTCAGACTTCGCTGCATTGATTTTAAAATTTGACCATGTAACAAAGTGATCTATTTCAGCCATAACAGCATGGATGGATATATGTGATTGAGTGATATATACTAGGACATCATCAGCAAATAGAGAGCACTTGTACTCGGTGCCTCCCACCTCAATCCACCTAATATTGGGGTTATGGCGAATTCATGAGAGCAGGTGCTCCGTCACAAGGATGTATAAGAGAGGGGACAGAGAACATCCCTGCCTTGTCCCATTGGTGATTGTGAAAGGTGATGAAAATGTTCTGACGCGCCCCCTGGGCCTTGGGACACCCGAAGCCGGACCCTTTTTGGTGGATGCTGGTGGTTGTAGTCTCCGTGGCGGCAACCCGGTTCCGTGGCTCAGGGCGGTCAAACCAGTGGCGGAACTATTTATGTGGTTTTGATGTTTAAATGTCCGACTACGCCACCCGTGGATTGCGGTCAGAGTGAACGGCCGCTCCAGGGCAGACCGCTGAGGCTGGTGTTGTGGGTGCAGCAGAGCGTAGCATAACTCCCCACGGAAGGAGTATAGCCTCAGGGCAGTGTATGCGGAGGATGGGGGTGATGGTGCAGGGCAGCAGCAGTAATGACACGGAGTCAGTGATGCAGTCCAGGGCCTTTACTCACAGTTCTTATTATCCAGACCACGTCTGCAGGTAACGGCTGCCCACGTCGTACTGTGCTCACCAGGTGAGGGGCTCAGACAACTCCCAGATAACTTTGGAGTGCTTCACAGGACCCCCTTTGTGTGTCCTTTGTCTGGCCTTTCTTACCAACCCTTCTGTCCGGCTGCCTCGGGCCTCCTCTTGGTAAACTTGGCGCCAGTTTCCCTGACCCTATGTGGTGCCTTCCTAGCGGGTGTAGCGAGGGGCTGCGCCACATAAAATGTCACAGCCTCCTGTTTCTAGCTGAGGGTCGTTTCCTGCCTCCACTAGTTTTGGGGACCGGTCTCCCCCTTTGGCCTGACCCCTCCACGCAGGTGGATTCGGGCGTGCGGTGGCGACTCGCCCGTCCGCACCCCTGAGATCCCTTCGTTCCTCGTTCCTGGAGCCTTTTCCGCTCCTCTTCCCTCCTTCTTCCTCTTCCAGGCCTGGCCTCTGTTACTAGGCCCACCTCCGGAGCAGAGCTCATGCAGAGCCCCTGCTCCCTGTCACTTCTGCTCAGACTTCTCTGCACTGAACTAAGATGGTGCCCACCTTTTATACTCCCTTCTCAATGCACCCAGGAACTGCTTCCTCCCTGCTCCTGCACTACAGGGTTCCCCTTCCTCAGTGTTCCCTCCCCCCACTCCAGCCAGAGACAGGGACTGTCGTGCCCATCTCAGGGGCATATTGGTCGCCCTGCCCCACGGCAATGTGGTGTAATGCATGCAGGTGTCGGGTCCTGATCCACACTACATCCTTACCTGAGAGTGAGATATCACACCTCTGGGTGAGGTGCAATACCTCTGTAGCAACCGAGCCCTCAGGGTGCTACAGTTCCATTTATCTTCAGCCTAGGTGACGTATTGCGATACAGGGCCGTGATTTTGGCTATAAAAGGGTCCCCTAGACCCCTACCCCAAGCTTTTTAAGAGAATCATATATGGCGTGCCAGGAGACTCTATGGAATGCTTTCTGAGCATCCAACGAGAGTATCTAATTACAAATTTTTAACTGCATCTATCCCAGGAAATACTTTGTGCCTAGTAGCAGGGTCTGCTAGTCAGCGGATTATCCTGGCTGTTAAGCAAGCTACACCACCTGTAGTTTGGACACTTCATTTTTTCAAAGGAAATGCTTCGGGACCACGGGATACTCAGTGAAGAGTAGTGTTGAGCCACCCCCGTAGTGTTCGAGTTCGGTTCGGTTCGTCGAACACCCGTGTGTTCGCCGAACTGTTCGTCGAACTGTTCGTCGAACACCTTCGAACACCGTTAAAACCAATGGCAGGCAAACAAAAACACATAGAAACACATAGAAAACACCTTCAAAGGTGTCCAAAAGCTGACAAACTGCTCAGAAGACATAACTAACACATGGAAAAGTGACAAGTACATATAGGCATGCGAAAATAAAAGAGGTGGAGGAGTAAAAGGAGGGGGAGACACAGATATAGGCATGTCATGCCCTTCTAAAATCCAAAAAGTGAGAAGCCGACACGGCCAGTCCGTTCCTGCCCGTGCCACCTCCGTGTCGCCGGGTTTTTGCCAGAGCCGTGGTGGACCCTGATGGCCAGCCCCCCTCTCCTAATACTGGTGCCTGTCCGCTGGTGGGTCGAGCCCCCCGCGGTGGGGGGGAGTAACATCTGCAGAAGAAAGACCATCTTCCATCCAAACTAACATGTCGACTTCTTTTCGTGGACAATGTGATACGATCCCTTTGTTACGGACACACCCATCGCTACAAATTCCAGATGAGGCAGAAAAACAGCAGGTGCTTCAGCGGATATCAAGTGCTCCTTCAAGTGGGCTCTCCTCCACCTCAACTTCAACATCACAAATACTCCAGTCCTCAGAGGTGTCACCCCAATCGCACTTGCTTCTTCACAGCTCCCAAGTCTCCAGCTGCCCGTCTGAGTATGGGGTAACACAGATGGTTGAGTCTGCACAGCTGTTTACTCATACTATAGCCTGGGAAACGGAGGTCTGCTCCAGAGCTTCTGTTAATCCAGACGAGGAAATGATCTGCACTGATGCCCAGAATCTTTATAAGTCGGATCCAGGACCAGATGAAGAAGGTTCTGAGCATAATGTAGACCCTCGTTCCCAAACTGTAACTCCTGTTGGTGGAGACAATGATGAAGACGATGATGAGACTCAAATACCTGATTGGAGCGACAACTTGACTTTTCGGTCAGGGCAGGAAGAGGTTGGCTTTGAGGACGACGGGTGTGATAACACACAGGGTGATGATGACAAGGTTGGAGATCCCACTTACTGTCAACCCACAGTCAGCCAGTCGATGAGGTCACCCGGGCCTTTGCCTGGCCTTTGGGATGTCGCGGTGGTCGGCTCCCTGGCCCGTACCCTGGGGTCACTCTTTAAAAGGGTGGATAATTGTTAATTTTATAAGAGTTTGTGACACCACCTGTGGTATCTGGTGAGAAGCACCAGCGCTGCAGCAGTCCACTGAGGCCCGTGATAAGGCAGCTCGATGGTATAGCTCCCCACAGGTGGAGCTAGGTCTCAGGGCAGCGTATGCAGGGGGAATGCAGGACAGGCGAGACCCAGCTGGGTCAGAGCAAGAACGGAAACGGACACGGTAGTCACTTCAGTACCTTTTACTGGAGGAAATTCAGGCACATCCTGGAGCACTGTAGGGTGAAGGGTGCATATCAGGATCCTCCCCAATGAGCGGGTGTAGGGCCTCCTGTTTCTTGCCTCTGCGCAGTAAGTTTCTGACCTGCCTGGAGCTAGGCCTAACTTTGTCTCTGTCCTGCGCTGGCTGACCTTGTGGTAGGGCCTTCTCTTGAAGTTCACGCTCCCAGTATGCGGGGCCTAAGCGTCTCCTGGCTCTGTTACGTATCAGCACCTTAGCGATCCTGGGACTTGTAGTTCTCCAGGGATTCCGGTTATGCCTTACTGGGTCATAGAGATCCCGGTAAGCTCGGATCCGGTGTCCGGTAAATGCTTCAGGGTGAGCTGGTTAAGCTCCTCTGCCCCTTATGTACTAACTCGCCACTCGCCTTCGGCCTACTCTGGCCCTCAATAGGCTATACACACTAACGGCAGCTTGCCGCGCTTCACCGATCTTATGACGCCGGCACACCTTAAGCTCTATCTGGGCTCCCTGAATCTAGCTAGCAGGAGCCTCGTGCTCCACTGCTGAACTATTAACTGAGTTCTCTAGACTAGACTGAGCTCCACTGCAGACTGACCTCTCTTAGGCTTCTCTACTGCAGGAACTCTTCAGAGGAACTGAACTGCCTAGCTCCACCTTCCCTATTTATATCCCTAACGGGCTCCCTCTGCTGGTCTGAGGTGGAAGATGGAGATGTGTGAATGTTTATGGGGGCCTCTTGTGGAGGATTCCATCAATACACTCTTCTAGGATCTGTGATACCAAGCGCAGCGGGGCGTCACAGATGCTATTGACGACGAGGTTAGGTTGCGCCTTCCTGGACAGAGACGGAGTACTGGAAGCACGTCAACAACTGCATCCTCAACCACAACTCCGCCTCTGACCACAAGTCGTAGTGGCTCTTCAGGTCGCATGGGCTCTAAGCCTTGCATAGCCTGGGCATTTATTCAGATCGATAAGGATGACCCAACTCGTGTTATCTGTAATATTTGTCACCAAAAGCTAAGTAGAGGCCAAAAAATCCATAGTTTGAGTACTTCATGCATGTACCGTCACATGGATATGAAGCATAAGTTGCAGTGGGAAGCTCACTGTGCTACAATGCGGCCTAGCAGGCTGGGCCAACCACCGTCTGCCCCATCTTGTGCATCCGCGGCCTCTTCATCCTCTGTGACTGGGGGGACAGCAGTCACACATGTTTTTGGACGCAGACCTGCCACCTCTTTACCTGCAACAGCCAGTGTGATTGGCAGGTCGTCAGTTCATTGGGAAGTGGAAACACCTGCTGGTGTTGAGAGCTCTCTGACATCGATAGCACCACCTTTGGATCAAGGCAACCTAACATGTCCGCCTGCATCTTCCTCACAGACCGGCAGTTTGCCAGGGACACCCTTCTCAACCCCGTCAAAGCACAACAGCCAGCCCTCGGTCCCTCAGCTGTGGACAAGTAAAAGACCATTTCCTCCTAGCCATGAGAAAGCTAAGAGGTTGAATTTCACCATCTTCAAGCTGTTGGCTACAGAAATGCTGCCTTTCCGCCTGGAGGACACAGTGGATTTTTGAGACCTTATGTACGTCGCAGTGCCCCAGTACCAGATGCCCAGTCGGCACTACTTCTCAAAGAAAGGTGTGCCTGTGCTCCACCAGCATGTCGCACACAACATCACCGCTTCTTTGAGAAACTCTGTGTGTGACAGGGTGCATTTCACCACAGACACTTGGACGAGTAGGCATGGACAGGGGCGTTACATGTCGCTGACAGGGCACTGGGTAACTATGGTGACAGCAGGACAAGGGGCTGCTGTCCAAGTCTTGCCGTCCCCGTGAGTTGTACGTCAATCCTCTTTATCTAGAAGTTCCTCCACTGCTTCTGCCCCCTCAACCTCCTCTCGGTCCTCCACCTGCACCCAAAGCCTGTCTGGTAATGCCACAAGCTTTCTAACTGCGCACCTCCTTACTATGCTGGCAGCAGGGCTCAACGGCATCAGTGTTTACTTTGAAATGTCTGGGAAATGTGAGTCACACAGCTGAGGACTTGTGGTCAGCTCTGGAGACCCAGTTTCATGAATGGTTGTCTCCACTGGACCTGCAACCAGGGAAGACCGTGTGCGATAATGCTGCAAACCTGGGTGCGGCCCTTCGCCGGGGCAATGTTACACACGTGCCTTGTATGGCTCACGTGTTGAACCTGGTTGTCCATAAATTTTTAGCCCACTATCCCGGACTAGATGGCCTTCTGCAGAGGACACGGTCGCTGTGTGCTCACTTCCGCCGTTCGCATCCCGCAGCTCAACGACTTACATCTCTACAGAAGTCGTTGGGCCTGCCAGTTCACCGGCTGAAATGCGATGTGCCGACACGGTGGAATTCAACTCTGCACATGTTGCAGCGACTGTGGCAGCACCGACAAGCCCTGGTGCAATAGTTTCTGACGTATAGCCTGGGCCAACGAGATCCAGAGGTGGGGCAAATCACACAGCAGGAGTGGTCTCAGATCAGGGACCTATGAAGTTGACGCGCCCCCTGGGCCGTGGGGTACCCGGAGCCGGGCCGGTAGACGCTGGGGGTTGTAGCCACTGTGGCGGTGACCCGGTCCGTGACCCAGGGCGGTCAATCCAACGGTAATTTGTATATATGGATTTTATAATGTCCGACTACGCCACCTGTGGAGTGCGGCCAAAGGGGCCGCCGCTGCGGAACAGTCCTCTGAAGCTGGTGGTTTTGCTGCAGTGGTATTATTCCTCACCACAGGAAGAGTGTAGCTTCAGGGCAGTGTGGGTGGATGATGGTGGTTGTAGTGCAGGGAGTCAGTAATGAACACAGAGTCCGTGTGATGCAGTCCCAAGATCTTTACTCACAGTTGTTGCAGTCCAGATTACAGGTACCAGAGCTATCTCACCCGTCGTGCTGTGCGTACTCAGTGAGGGGCTCAGTCCACCCCCAGATACCTCCGGAGTACTTAGCAGGACCCCCTTCTGTGTGTCCTTTCTCTGGCCTTCTCCTTGCACCTCACACCCAGTGACACTTCTATCCGGTATCCTCGGGCCTTGGCGGGCGACTTGTGTTCCGTCCCCTGGGTCTTATGTGGCTACCTTCTTAGTGAGACTGGTGTGGACTTTTGCCTGCAGTACATGAAATGCTGCAGCCTCTGGTTTCTAGTTGAGCCTTGCTGTTTCTCCTCTAGTTGAGGGACCGGTTCCCCTTATCTGGCCTGACCCCTCTACCTCCTGGTAGCAGCGGGAGTACAGGTGGCCTTCTGCACGGCCCGTAGCCCTAGGGTCCCTTCGGTTCCTGGAGCCTTCCTGCTCCCACTCCTCTCTTCTCTCCTTCAGTCCTGGGCCTCCCAGGCTAGGCCCGCCTCCGGAGCAGAGCTCATGCCGAGCCTCTGCTCCTGTCACTTTTCCTCCTCTGACTGGCTTGCTCTTTCTAAGATGGCTTCCTATTTATACTCTCCCTGTCATGTGCTCCCCTAAGCTGCTCCCCTAAGCACCCACTACATAGGATCCTCCCACCAGCTAGGGACCTGGGACTGTGCTCTCCCTTAGGAGCAATCTCGCCCTAACCCCACTGCGGGTATGTGTTGGATGCAGGTGTTAGGGTCCCGAGCCATGCGCCTTCCTTACCTGAGGGTGAGATACCACACCTCTGGGTGAGATGCAGTAACTCTGTGGTGACTGCACCCTCAGGGGCGCCACACACCTTTCTGCACAGTTTTGAAATGGCGACGAAGATGTTTAGTGCTGACGACGATGCCATTATCAGCATAACTATTCCGGTGATTTACATGCTGGAGCACACATTAAACAGAATTCAGAGTCAGGTGGTCGGACAAGAGGAGGTGGAGGAAGTAGAGGAGGAGTCGTATGCGGAAGGGATAACATCTCCAAGGTCCAGACGGTTGGCAGCACCAAGAAGGCAGGCATGGGAGGGTGGGGGAGAGGGATTAAACATGGTAGCAGCCAAACTGTTGAGGAAGGTGCAGGAGCCGAGGAAGAAGTGGAGGATGAACTGGCGATGGGCATGGAAGACTCATCAGATGAAGGAGACCTTGATAACATTTCTGTTGTGCGAGGTTGGGGGGAGAGGGCAGAGGAAAGAAGCATGATTCTTACCTCGCTACCAACACAACAAGGACTTGGTCCTCCTGGATGCGCAAGAAACATGAGTGCCTTCTTGCTGCACTACCTGCAACATGACCCTCAGATTGCAGAATTCGAAGTAATCTCGACTACTGGGTTGCCACACTCTTAGATCCCCGGTACAAAAGTAAATTTGCCGAAATAATTCCTGCCATAAAAAGGGATTGACGCATGCAGGAGTATCTGCAGACGCTGTTGCAGAATCTTACATGTGCTTTTCCACAAAACACCAGTGGTGCACGAAGTGAATCTCACAGTTCTAACTTGCCAACCGCGGGACTGTCGAGTCTTCATCACTCAAACTGTAACAGTAACACAGTATCTGCTGGTAACAGCAATTTTGTGAAATCGTTTCACCACTTTTTTAGACCATCCTTTGCAAGGCCACAGGAGACAAGAAGTCTGACTCATAGTCAATGCCTAGAGAGGATGGTGCAGGAGTATCTCCAAGTGAACATCGAAGCCATGACTGTGTCACTGGACCCTTGATCATTTTGGTATTCCAATCTGGAAAAATGGCCGGAGCTCGCCACTCACGCCTTGGAGATCTTGTCATGCCCTGCAGCCAGTGTTCTCTCTGAACGTGTGTTCAGCGCTGCTGATGGTGTGCTGACAGATAAGCGCACGCGGCTGTCCACTGAGAATGTAGACAGACTCACGTTCATAAAGATGAACAAATCATGGATTCGCAAGGACTTTTCTAATCCTGTGTTATCCTTGGGAGGCTAAAAGCTTGAGGATTTGGTAATATCACCTCACCAACCGTTTTAAGCAACTGTGGGGCAATTGATGCCACTTAACCCTAGAACGCATGACCATAAAAATCTACACTTTCATATACCTGGGGCCTTTTAGGCCCGTGTGTAAATAACATTGAATAACTCAAACTCAAATGACAAACAACTATATACATGAAGAATACCTAGAGTTTCAAAATTCTAACTAAAGTAATCTTGCAGAAAATAGAAAACAATTAACAGGGCGGGACTGCGAGGCCCCAGGCGTTCTAGGGTTAAGTGGTGTCTGTGCCACAATTTTGGGAAAAAATGGAAACTCTTTTTGGAGTCCCCTTGCTGTGTCTTACGTGACGTTGGCATCGTCAATTCCAGGTGGGTTGGGTCGCTCCCCCCCCCCTTTTAACTGTAAGAAACTACATACACTATGGCTTGGGGTAACACAAATGATTGAGTCTGAAGAGCTGTTTACTCAGAGGTCTGCTCCAAATCTTCAATGTCTGCTAGTCAGCGTAGAATTTTTAACTGCATCTAGCCTAGGCAATACTTTGGGCGTAGTAGCCCAGCTGCGAAGCAAGCTGCACCGCCTGTGTATCTAATAAGAATTTTTAAATGCATCTAGCCTAGGCAGACTGTGGGGACCCCCAACCAAACCCAGACGCTCAGCCCCCCTACCGCCCCCCTTTCATTGACAATACAATAATGTAACTCTTACAACTGGATGGGTGAGGATCGGTCACAGCTTTATTAACTCTTTATACTCATTCCATTAGAAAGACATTTTATTTCTAAAATAATTCAGCTTGTTGCAGCATGCCCTGGGTCTCCACTCCGGCAACTTGGCCAACAAGTGTAACTCTCCAACATGTCCTTTCTATTTCCAGGCCACGGAGGATCCTGCGTACTCGTATGCAGGACTCTGACCCCCACCCATCACTCTTAACGCTTGTTCCACTCCGTCATGGAGTCCTGACAGGAATATGTCCAGTCCAATATCCATTAAGTGAACACCGTCGGGCCGTATGAGGCCTGCTTTATCTCCTTCCAGTTCTCGGTGTCGTACCACTACACCGCCTCTGTCTCTTCTAAATTTTGCCATCCGAATATTTATTACCCGCCTTGTCCGTTCGATGGCCGTGATGTCTCGCGCACCTTGCCATACCGCTATCGGCACAATCTCTGACCATACTATAGCTAGTTTTGTGAAAAATTCTCTGAAGCGCTCAGTGTCTAGTTTCATTATTGCCATTAGTTATGCGCTCTTGTGATGACCTAGGTTGTTTCCCCCGGCCTGGATAACTAAGATGACCAGACATCTTGCCTCTCTCCCTACCTTGATTACCTCCATTAGTACCTGTGGCCATAGCAGGCCTCTAATACCTCTCCAGTTGAAATATGTGTTATGAAACTCTAATTTCCTCCCGCCTGGGCGGACTTTCGCCCTTTAATCTGCCCAATATATATACGAGTGGCCTATCACCCACACTGTTGGCTTAGCGTCACCTGTAAAAGAAACAAACCACGTTAGGATAACAAGTCCGGTCTTATGTATCTTGCCAAACACGTGGATCACCATCTCTCTATCCTCTGAACTTCCGTTTCTGACAGTCCTGCTCTTGCTGCTTTCGTGGCCGCACCTATGCGGAATGAGTGTGTCCCGTAATCTTTGGGGTGGTTCCCTGCCGATGTTATGCATTTATTAAATATAGCTTGGAACTGGTATCTTGATAATGGCGTCCCATCAATGTGTGATAGGAACAAATTACTTTGTGATCTGATGGTAAGATATGGTTTTACTATTGTTACCCGACTCAGTGTACCGTTTGTGGGTTGTAGTAGTACCCAAGTGCCCCTGCCCGCTGGAACCATTTTCGATTTGTGTATGCGTAGACGTATTGCATTATTGCCTATGACTACGTCCTGGTGTAATAAGCCTCCACTGGTGCTAATTTTGGATTGAGGGACTAATTCGCTTATGCATAGCGCCCCGAAGAAGGCGATCACAAATGCAGTAGACAGTAGTGTTGCTTCAAATTGTGAGTGTCATGTTAATGGTGTTAGGGATATGATGTGAGAAATCAGTTTTAGTGACACGGGACGGGACGTCTACACTCCTGACTTGGCTGACCCCTTTTCCACCCTTTTATGGATTGTCTGATGATGAATCTTTGTCACATCTCCCCAATTCAGTAGTTGGAAGTGAAATGCTACTCCAGTCAGACACCGCTGCGCTGACGCCCCTGATATGCCCCTCATCATTAGCTGGTGGAGAAATTCTATGGTGACTTGTGATCTGGCTTGTTCACATTGGTCAACCCGTCTGCCTGCTACTAGTCATGTCCACTCTTCCCATGCCTTACCGTATGCTTGCCACGTCGACGGGGCAACTGACGCTCTGATTAATGGCATCAACTATTCGCCACTAGATCCCATAGGGAAGGTGGGCAACTGTTGTCCCGATGGGTAAGCATTGTGGAAGAGCTCTGTGAAAATCTGCCAATTGAATTGTTATAAAGCGTTAGCAGCAGCTTTAGACCCCTCAGCATAGTGGCTAGCGCGGACCCATACATTGTGTTTTAGGCACAGGAATGCTAGTCTGGGTAGTAGGCCTAGCACTGGGAGAGACGATGATGCCATCTTATTAATGCAGTGCGCTAAGCTGGTGTTTTTTGTTATGAAGCGTATATTTTTGTAAGCCAGGAGTGCGCCCTATATTTCTATTGCTACCACTATTGGGAAGAAAAATTATTTTCAGGGCTAGATGCAGCGAAAAATTATTATTAATTGAAAAGCTGGTGGAGCTTGGTATAGATGGCCTAATACAATGAGACCCACACACTGCTAGAAGGCCAAATATTTTTTCAGAGTTAGATGCAGAAAAAAATTATATTCAGTTTGCAACCTGATGGAGGTCAGTATAGATGGACTAATAGAACAAGTCCCACACACTGCTAGAAGGCCAAATATTTTTTCAGAGGTAGATGCAGACAAAAAATTATTTTGAATTTGCAACCTGATGGAGGTCAGTATAGATGACTAATAGAACAAGTCCCACACACTGCTAGAAGGCCAAATATTTTTTCAGTGCTAGATGCAGAAAAAAATTATATTCAGTTTGCAACCTTATGGAGGTCAGTATAGATGGACTAATAGAACAAGTCCCACACACAGCTAGAAGCCCAAATATTTTTTCAGAGGTAGATGCAGAAAAAAATTATATTCAGTTTGCAACCTGATGGAGGTCAGTAGAGATGGACTAATAGAACAAGTCCCACACACAGATAGAAGGCCAAATATTTTTTTAGAGCTAGATGCAGACAAAAATATATTCAGTTTGCAACCTGATGGAGGTCTGTATAGATGGATTAATAGAACAAGTCCCACACACAGCTAGAAGCCCAATATTTTTTCAGAGGTAGATGCAGAAAAAAATATATTCAGTTTGCTACCTGATGGAGGTCTGTATAGATGGATTAATAGAACAAGTCCCACACACAGCTAGAAGCCCAATATTTCTTCAGAGCTAGATGGAGAAAAAAATTATATTCAATTTGCAACCTTATGGAGGTCAGTATAGATGGACTAATAGAATGATGCTATGTCCAAAAGATTTTACTTCACTAGGTGCAGTAAAAAAATTGGTATTCTATACACAGGTGGTATATCTTGCAACACAGATAGGCTACTCCACTGACTAACACACTCTGCAATAGGCCAAAAAGGATTAGCTTTGCTAGATTCAGCCAAATGCTGTGAAAAAAGCTTGCACAGCACTGGCACAGACCTGCCTGGCAAAAACTGATAGGAACTGATGTAACCTAGTCCTGAAAAGGACTCCAATTACAATTAGTCTTTACTCCCACAATCTATCTATTTAAGAGCACAGACCTGCCTGAAAAAAGTCATAGGAAATGCTGTAACCTAGTCCTTAAAAGGACTGCAATCACAACTATTCCCTACTCCCAAGCTATCTGTAGATTTGTGCGAAAATTGGCTTGAAATTAACAAGGTATAGCGCACACAGCAACAGCGGTGCCGTCTAACACGCAGCTGCAGCAGTGAGAAAATGGTGGCGACACTCTTAGATCCCCGGTACAAAAGTCAATTTGCCGAAATAATTCCTGCCATAAAAAGGGATTGACGCATGCAGGAGTATCTGCAGACGCTGTTGCAGAATCTTACATGTGCTTTTCCACAAAACACCAGTGGTGCACGAAGTGAATCTCACAGTTCTAACTTGCCAACCGCGGGACTGTCGAGTCTTCATCACTCAAACTGTAACAGTAACACAGTATCTGCTGGTAACAGCAATTTTGTGAAATCGTTTCACCACTTTTTTAGACCATCCTTTGCAAGGCCACAGGAGACAAGAAGTCTGACTCATAGTCAATGCCTAGAGAGTATGGTGCAGGAGTATCTCCAAGTGAACATCGAAGCCATGACTGTGTCACTGGACCCTTGATCATTTTGGTATTCCAATCTGGAAAAATGGCCGGAGCTCGCCACTCACGCCTTGGAGATCTTGTCATGCCCTGCAGCCAGTGTTCTCTCTGAACGTGTGTTCAGCGCTGCTGATGGTGTGCTGACAGATAAGCGCACGCGGCTGTCCACTGAGAATGTAGACAGACTCACGTTCATAAAGATGAACAAATCATGGATTCGCAAGGACTTTTCTAATCCTGTGTTATCCTTGGGAGGCTAAAAGCTTGAGGATTTGGTAATATCACCTCACCAACCGTTTTAAGCAACTGTGGGGCAATTGATGCCACTTAACCATAGAACGCATGACCATAAAAATCTACACTTTCATATACCTGGGGCCTTTTAGGCCCGTGTGTAAATAACATTGAATAACTCAAACTCAAATGACAAACAACTATATACATGAAGAATACCTAGAGTTTCAAAATTCTAACTAAAGTAATCTTGCAGAAAATAGAAAACAATTAACAGGGCGGGACTGCGAGGCCCCAGGCGTTCTAGGGTTAAGTGGTGTCTGTGCCACAATTTTGGGAAAAAATGGAAACTCTTTTTGGAGTCCCCTTGCTGTGTCTTACGTGACATTGGCATCGTCAATTCCAGGTGGGTTGGGTCGCTCCCCCCCCCTTTTAACTGTAAGAAACTACATACACTATGGCTTGGGGTAACACAAATGATTGAGTCTGAAGAGCTGTTTACTCAGAGGTCTGCTCCAAATCTTCAGTGTCTGCTAGTCAGCGTAGAATTTTTAACTGCATCTAGCCTAGGCAATACTTTGGGCGTAGTAGCCCAGCTGCGAAGCAAGCTGCACCGCCTGTGTATCTAATAAGAATTTTTAAATGCATCTAGCCTAGGCAGACTGTGGGGACCCCCAACCAAACCCAGACGCTCAGCCCCCCTACCGCCCCCCTTTCATTGACAATACAATAATGTAACTCTTACAACTGGATGGGTGAGGATCGGTCACAGCTTTATTAACTCTTTATACTCATTCCATTAGAAAGACATTTTATTTCTAAAATAATTCAGCTTGTTGCAGCATGCCCTGGGTCTCCACTCCGGCAACTTGGCCAACAAGTGTAACTCTCCAACATGTCCTTTCTATTTCCAGGCCACGGAGGATCCTGCGTACTCGTATGCAGGACTCTGACCCCCACCCATCACTCTTAACGCTTGTTCCACTCCGTCCTGGAGTCCTGACAGGAATATGTCCAGTCCAATATCCATTAAGTGATCACCGTCGGGCCGTATGAGGCCTGCTTTATCTCCTTCCAGTTCTCGGTGTCGTACCACTACACCGCCTCTGTCTCTTCTAAATTTTGCCATCCGAATATTTATTACCCGCCTTGTCCGTTCGATGGCCGTGATGTCTCGCGCACCTTGCCATACCGCTATCGGCACAATCTCTGACCATACTATAGCTAGTTTTGTGAAAAATTCTCTGAAGCGCTCAGTGTCTAGTTTCATTATTGCCATTAGTTATGCGCTCTTGTGATGACCTAGGTTGTTTCCCCCGGCCTGGATAACTAAGATGACCAGACATCTTGCCTCTCTCCCTACCTTGATTACCTCCATTAGTACCTGTGGCCATAGCAGGCCTCTAATACCTCTCCAGTTGAAATATGTGTTATGAAACTCTAATTTCCTCCCGCCTGGGCGGACTTTCGCCCTTTAATCTGCCCAATATATATACGAGTGGCCTATCACCCACACTGTTGGCTTAGCGTCACCTGTAAAAGAAACAAACCACGTTAGGATAACAAGTCCGGTCTTATGTATCTTGCCAAACACGTGGATCACCATCTCTCTATCCTCTGAACTTCCGTTTCTGACAGTCCTGCTCTTGCTGCTTTCGTGGCCGCACCTATGCGGAATGAGTGTGTCCCGTAATCTTTGGGGTGGTTCCCTGCCGATGTTATGCATTTATTAAATATAGCTTGGAACTGGTATCTTGATAATGGCGTCCCATCAATGTGTGATAGGAACAAATTACTTTGTGATCTGATGGTAAGATATGGTTTTACTATTGTTACCCGACTCAGTGTACCGTTTGTGGGTTGTAGTAGTACCCAAGTGCCCCTGCCCGCTGGAACCATTTTCGATTTGTGTATGCGTAGACGTATTGCATTATTGCCTATGACTACGTCCTGGTGTAATAAGCCTCCACTGGTGCTAATTTTGGATTGAGGGACTAATTCGCTTATGCATAGCGCCCCGAAGAAGGCGATCACAAATGCAGTAGACAGTAGTGTTGCTTCAAATTGTGAGTGTCATGTTAATGGTGTTAGGGATATGATGTGAGAAATCAGTTTTAGTGACACGGGACGGGACGTCTACACTCCTGACTTGGCTGACCCCTTTTCCACCCTTTTATGGATTGTCTGATGATGAATCTTTGTCACATCTCCCCAATTCAGTAGTTGGAAGTGAAATGCTACTCCAGTCAGACACCGCTGCGCTGACGCCCCTGATATGCCCCTCATCATTAGCTGGTGGAGAAATTCTATGGTGACTTGTGATCTGGCTTGTTCACATTGGTCAACCCGTCTGCCTGCTACTAGTCATGTCCACTCTTCCCATGCCTTACCGTATGCTTGTCACGTCGACGGGGCAACTGACGCTCTGATTAATGGCATCAACTATTCGCCACTAGATCCCATAGGGAAGGTGGGCAACTGTTGTCCCGATGGGTAAGCATTGTGGAAGAGCTCTGTGAAAATCTGCCAATTGAATTGTTATAAAGCGTTAGCAGCAGCTTTAGACCCCTCAGCATAGTGGCTAGCGCGGACCCATACATTGTGTTTTAGGCACAGGAATGCTAGTCTGGGTAGTAGGCCTAGCACTGGGAGAGACGATGATGCCATCTTATTAATGCAGTGCGCTAAGCTGGTGTTTTTTGTTATGAAGCGTATATTTTTGTAAGCCAGGAGTGCGCCCTATATTTCTATTGCTACCACTATTGGGAAGAAAAATTATTTTCAGGGCTAGATGCAGCGAAAAATTATTATTAATTGAAAAGCTGGTGGAGCTTGGTATAGATGGCCTAATACAATGAGACCCACACACTGCTAGAAGGCCAAATATTTTTTCAGAGTTAGATGCAGAAAAAAATTATATTCAGTTTGCAACCTGATGGAGGTCAGTATAGATGGACTAATAGAACAAGTCCCACACACTGCTAGAAGGCCAAATATTTTTTCAGAGGTAGATGCAGACAAAAAATTATTTTGAATTTGCAACCTGATGGAGGTCAGTATAGATGACTAATAGAACAAGTCCCACACACTGCTAGAAGGCCAAATATTTTTTCAGTGCTAGATGCAGAAAAAAATTATATTCAGTTTGCAACCTTATGGAGGTCAGTATAGATCGACTAATAGAACAAGTCCCACACACAGCTAGAAGCCCAATATTTTTTCAGAGGTAGATGCAGAAAAAAATATATTCAGTTTGCTACCTGATGGAGGTCTGTATAGATGGATTAATAGAACAAGTCCCACACACAGCTAGAAGCCCAATATTTCTTCAGAGCTAGATGGAGAAAAAAATTATATTCAATTTGCAACCTGATGGAGGTCAGTATAGATGGACTAATAGAATGATGCTATGTCCAAAAGATTTTACTTCATTAGGTGCAGTAAAAAAATTGGTATTCTATACACAGGTGGTATATCTTGCAACACAGATAGGCTACTCCACTGACTAACACACTCTGCAATAGGCCAAAAAGGATTAGCTTTGCTAGATTCAGCCAAATGCTGTGAAAAAAGCTTGCACAGCACTGGCACAGACCTGCCTGGCAAAAACTGATAGGAACTGATGTAACCTAGTCCTGAAAAGGACTCCAATTACAATTAGTCTTTACTCCCACAATCTATCTATTTAAGAGCACAGACCTGCCTGAAAAAAGTCGTAGGAAATGCTGTAACCTAGTCCTTAAAAGGACTGCAATCACAACTATTCCCTACTCCCAAGCTATCTGTAGATTTGTGCGAAAATTGGCTTGAAATTAACAAGGTATAGCGCACACAGCAACAGCGGTGCCGTCTAACACGCAGCTGCAGCAGTGAGAAAATGGTGGCGACGGGGAAAATGGCTTGGTCTTATAGGGCAAGGACATGTGACATACACTGCCAATGACACATGCCCTTGCTTGTGTGAAAAAAGCACTTCGCTCCGTGTGTGCGCTGCTGATAGGCTGACAGATTGCACCTCCCCACTGCAAATGCGGGAAAGAGAAAAAAAAATGGAGATCTTCATTGTTCCTGCAGAGATCCATCCCCTGCCCCTCCCCCCACCCCGCTGTACACTCAAACTGCGTATTATCATTAATTTTCATCATTACTGAGAAAAAATCCAGTTATGATTTTGGTGCACGAACAGTTATCGAACATAACCTCGAACAGCCGAATTTTTCTCAAATTGTTCGTGTTCGCCGAACGGCTCGAACACCGCCCAAAACAGCTCGAATTTGAGATTGGCGAACAGTTCGAGTAGAACAACGCTCATCTCTAGTGAAGAGCATCAGGAGGCACCCCAAGGCATAGGGGCTCGGACTGGCAGTAGGATGCCTTGCGGTGGACAGCCGAGCTCGATCCTTATAAAAGCTTTTTAACTGCAGCAGCTTTAGTGGACGCTACTGGAGCTGGAATTACGCGGCTGCTGGCATGAGACTTGCCCTCCAATAGATCCTTGTAAATGGATTTAAAGTGTATTTATTCAAATTAGAGAGACAATTTAAATTAAAAAGCTTAGAGCTGCCTCCACCACAGGGGGGCTCGCTCGACCCACCAGCGGACAGGCACCAGTATTGGGAGAGGAGGGCTGGCCGTCAGGGTTCACCGCGGCTCTGGCACAAACCCGGCGACACGGAGGTGGCACGGGCAGGAGCGGACTGAACGTCTCGGCTTCTCACTTTTTGGATTTTAGAAGGGCATGACATGCCTATATCTGTGTCTCCCCCTCCTTTTACTCCTCCACCTCTTTTCTTTTCGAATGACTATATGTACTTGTCACTTTTCCATGTGTTAGTTGTGTCTTCTGAGCAGTTTGTCAGCTTTTGGACACCTTTGAAGGTGTTTTCTATGTGTTTCTATGTGTTTTTGTTTGCCTGCCATTGGTTTTAACGGTGTTCGAAGGTGTTCGACGAACAGTTTGACGAACAGTTCGGCGAACACACGGGTGTTCGACGAACCGAACCGAACTCGAACACTACAGGGGTGGCTCAACACTACTGGGAAGGAGGGAGTACCCGTGCCAAAGTCACTTTCGAGAACCAGCTGACGGTACTGGAACCCGGATGGGTAGTAGAATGTACAAGAGCAAATGGTACTACCAAGGACCAGCTGACGGTACTGGAACCCGGATGGGTAGCAGAAGGTACAAGAGCCAATGGAACTGCCGAAGACCAGCTGACGGTACTGGAACTCGGTTACTAAGCAGGAGGTACCTGTGCTAGAAAGCACTACCAAGAACCAGCAGACGTTGGTGGAACTTGGATACCGAGAAGGAGGCACCTAATCCAAAGGCACTGCCGAGAACCAGCTAACGGTACTGGAACCAGGATGGGTAGTAGAAGGTACAAGAGCAAATGGAACTACCGAGAACCAGCTGGCGGTGCTGGAACCCAGGGTAAATACTAAAAACAGAGTGGAGCCAGAGGTGTAATTGGAGCAAGTTTTAAATCAGTAGTACAGTGGATGTGGACAAAGCTGGAGAATTTGCCGGACACACAGCAAGGGAACAGCTGACGTTACTGAACCCCAATAACACGGCAGCAAGCGTTGACTGTGCAGACGGCACTTCTGAGCAGCAACTAGCGGTATTGGAGCCCAGGGTAAATACTAAAAACAGAGGAGCCAGACGAGTATTTGGAGGAGGTTTTAAATCAGTAGTACAGTGGATGTGGACAAAGCAGGAGAAATTGCCGTCCGCACAGCAGGGGAACAGCTGACGTTACCGAACCACAATAACACGGCAGCAAGTGTTGACTGTGCAGACGGCACTTCCGAGCGTCAACTGGCGGTGTTGGAGCTCAGGGATAATACTGATAACAGAGGAGCCCGAGGTGTATTTGGAGGAGGTTTTAAATCAGTAGTACAGTGGATGTGGACAGAGCAGGAGAAATTGCCGTTCGCACAGCAGGTGAACAGCTGACGTTACTGAACCCCAATAACACGGCAGCAAGTGTTGACTGTTCAGACGGTACTTCCGAGCGCCAACTGGTGGTGTTGGAGCTCAGGGATAATACTGAAAACAGAGGAGCCAGAGGTGTTATTGGAGCAACTTTAAAATCTGTAGTAGTGAGAATGTGGACAGAGCAGGAGAAATAGCCGTCCGCACAGCAGGGGAACAGCTGACGTTACTGAACCCCAATGACACGGCAGCAAGTGTTGATTGTGCAGACGGCACTTCCGAGCGCCAACTGGCGGTGTTGGAGCTCAGGGATAATACTGAAAACAGAGGAACCAGAGGTGTAATTGGAGCAACTTTAAAATCTGTTGTAGTGAGAATGTGGACAGAGCAGGAGAAATTGCCGTCCGCACAGCAGGGGAACAGCTGACGTTACTGAACCCCAATAACATGGCAGCAAGTGTTGACTGTGCAGACGGCACTTCCGAGCGCCAACTGGCGGTGTTGGAGCTCAGGGATAATACTGAAAACAGAGGAGCCAGAGGTGTATTTGGAGGAGGTTTTAAATCAGTAGTACAGTGGATGTGGACAGAGCAGGAGAAATTGCCGTTCGCACAGCAGGGGAACAGCTGACGTTACTGAACCCCAATAACACGGCAGCAAGTGTTGACTGTTCAGACGGCACTTCCGAGCGCCAACTGGCGGTGTTGGAGCTCAGGGATAATACTGAAAACAGAGGAGCCAGAGGTGTAATTGGAGCAACTTTAAAATCTGTAGTAGTGAGAATGTGGACAGAGCAGGAGAAATAGCCGTCCGCACAGCAGGGGAACAGCTGACGTTACTGAACCCCAATGACACGGCAGCAAGTGTTGACTGTGCAGACGGCACTTCCGAGCGCCAACTGGCGGTGTTGGAGCTCAGGGATAATACTCAAAACAGAGGAGCCAAAGGTGTAATTGGAGCAACTTTAAAATCTGTAGTAGTGAGAATGTGGACAGAGCAGGAGAAATAGCCGTCCGCACAGCAGGGGAACAGCTGACGTTACTGAACCCCAATGACACGGCAGCAAGTGTTGACTGTGCAGACGGCACTTCCGAGCGCCAACTGGCGGTGTTGGAGCTCAGGGATAATACTGAAAACAGAGGAGCCAGAGGTGTATTTGGAGGAGGTTTTAAATCAGTAGTACAGTGGATGTGGACAGAGCAGGAGAAATTGCTGTCCGCACAGCAGGGGAACAGCTGACGTTACTGAACCCCAATAACACGGCAGCAAGTGGTGACTGTGCAGACGGGACTTCCGAGCGCCAACTGGCGGTGTTGTAGCTCAGGGATAATACTGAAAACAGAGGAGCCAGAGGTGTAATTGGAGCACCTTTAAAATCTGTAGTAGTGAGAATGTGGACAGAGCAGGAGAAATTGCCGTCCGCACAGCAGGGGAACAGCTGACGTTACTGAACCCCAATAACATGGCAGCAAGTGTTGACTGTGCAGACGGCACTTCCGAGCGCCAACTGGCGGTGTTGGAGCTCAGGGATAATACTGAAAACAGAGGAGCCAGAGGTGTATTTGGAGGAGGTTTTAAATCAGTAGTACAGTGGATGTGGACAGAGCAGGAGAAATTGCTGTCCGCACAGCAGGGGAACAGCTGACGTTACTGAACCCCAATAACACGGCAGCAAGTGTTGACTGTGCAGACGGGACTTCCGAGCGCCAACTGGCGGTGTTGTAGCTCAGGGATAATACTGAAAACAGAGGAGCCAGAGGTGTAATTGGAGCAACTTTAAAATCTGTAGTAGTGAAAATGTGGACAGAGCAGGAGAAATTGCCGTCCGCACAGCAGGGGAACAGCTAACGTTACTGAACCCCAATAACACGGCAGCAAGTGTTGACTGTTCAGACGGCACTTCCGTGCGCCAACTGGCGGTGTTGGAGCTCAGGGATAATACTGAAAACAGAGGAGCCAGAGGTGTAATTGGAGCAACTTTAAAATCTGTAGTAGTGAAAATGTGGACAGAGCAGGAGAAATTGCCGTCCGCACAGCAGGGGAACAGCTGACGTTACTGAATCCCAATAACACGGCAGCAAGTGTTGACTGTGCAGACGGCACTTTCGAGCTTCAACTGGCAGTGTTGGAGCTCAGGGATAATACTGAAAACAGACGAGCCAGAGGTGTAATTGGAGCAACTTTAAAATCTGTAGTAGTGAGAATGTGGACAGAGCAGGAGAAATTGCCGTCCGCACAGCAGGGGAACAGCTAACGTTACTGAACCCCAATAACACGGCAGCAAGTGTTAACTGTTCAGACGGCACTTCCGTGCGCCAACTGGCGGTGTTGGAGCTCAGGGATAATACTGAAAACAGAGGAGCAAGAGGTGTAATTGGGGCAACTTTAAAATCTGTAGTAGTGAGAATGTGGACAGAGCAGGAGAAATAGCCGTCCGCACAGCAGGGGAACTGCTGACGTTACTGAACCCCAATGACACGGCAGCAAGTGTTGACTGTGCAGACGGCACTTCCGAGCGCCAACTGGCGGTGTTGGAGCTCAGGGATAATACTGAAAACAGAGGAGCCAGAGGTGTATTTGGAGGAGGTTTTAAATCAGTAGTACAGTGGATGTGGACAGAGCAGGAGAAATTGCTGTCCGCACAGCAGGGGAACAGCTGACGTTACTGAACCCCAATAACACGGCAGCAAGTGTTGACTGTGCAGACGGGACTTCCGAGCGCCAACTGGCGGTGTTGTAGCTCAGGGATAATACTGAAAACAGAGGAGCCAGAGGTGTAATTGGAGCAACTTTAAAATCTGTAGTAGTGAGAATGTGGACAGAGCAGGAGAAATTGCCGTCCGCATAGCTGGGGAACAGCTGACGTTACTGAACCCCAATAACATGGCAGCAAGTGTTGACTGTGCAGACGGCACTTCCGAGCGCCAACTGGCGGTGTTGTAGCTCAGGGATAATACTGAAAACAGAGGAGCCAGAGGTGTATTTGGAGGAGGTTTTAAATCAGTAGTACAGTGGATGTGGACAGAGCAGGAGAAATTGCTGTCCGCACAGCAGGGGAACAGCTGACGTTACTGAACCCCAATAACACGGCAGCAAGTGTTGACTGTGCAGACGGGACTTCCGAGCGCCAACTGGCGGTGTTGTAGCTCAGGGATAATACTGAAAACAGAGGAGCCAGAGGTGTAATTGGAGCAACTTTAAAATCTGTAGTAGTGAAAATGTGGACAGAGCAGGAGAAATTGCCGTCCGCACAGCAGGGGAACAGCTAACGTTACTGAACCCCAATAACACGGCAGCAAGTGTTGACTGTTCAGACGGCACTTCCGTGCGCCATCTGGCGGTGTTGGAGCTCAGGGATAATACTGAAAACAGAGGAGCCAGAGGTGTAATTGGAGCAACTTTAAAATCTGTAGTAGTGAAAATGTGGACAGAGCAGGAGAAATTGCCGTCCGCACAGCAGGGGAACAGCTGATGTTACTGAATCCCAATAACACGGCAGCAAGTGTTGACTGTGCAGACGGCACTTTCGAGCTTCAACTGGCAGTGTTGGAGCTCAGGGATAATACTGAAAACAGACGAGCCAGAGGTGTAATTGGAGCAACTTTAAAATCTGTAGTAGTGAGAATGTGGACAGAGCAGGAGAAATTGCCGTCCGCACAGCAGGGGAACAGCTAACGTTACTGAACCCCAATAACACGGCAGCAAGTGTTAACTGTTCAGACGGCACTTCCGTGCGCCAACTGGCGGTGTTGGAGCTCAGGGATAATACTGAAAACAGAGGAGCAAGAGGTGTAATTGGGGCAACTTTAAAATCTGTAGTAGTGAGAATGTGGACAGAGCAGGAGAAATAGCCATCCGCACAGCAGGGGAACAGCTGACGTTAATGAACCCCAATGACACGGCAGCAAGTGTTGACTGTACAGACGGCACTTCCGAGCGCCAACTGGTGGTGTTGGAGCTCAGGGATAATACTGAAAACAGAGGAGCCAGAGGTGTAATTGGAGCAACTTTAAAATCTGTAGTAGTGAGAATGTGGACAGAGCAGGAGAAATTGCCGTCCGCACAGCAGGGGAACAGCTGACGTTACTGAACCCCAATAACATGGCAGCAAGTGTTGACTGTGCAGACGGCACTTCCGAGCGCCAACTGGCGGTGTTGGAGCTCAGGGATAATACTGAAAACAGAGGAGCCAGAGGTGTATTTGGAGGAGGTTTTAAATCATTAGTACAGTGGATGTGGACAGAGCAGGAGAAATTGCCGTCCGCACAGCAGGGGAACAGCTGACGTTACTGAACCCCAATAACACGGCAGCAAGTGTTCACTCTGCAGACGGCACTTTCGAGTGCCAACTGGCGGTGTTGGAGCTCTGGGATAATACTGAAAACAGAGGAACCAGAGGTGTAATTGGAGCAACTTTAAAATCTGTAGTAGTGAGAATGTGGACAGAGCAGGAGAAATTGCCGTCCGCACAGCAGGGGAACAGCTGACGTTACTGAACCCCAATAACACGGCAGCAAGTGTTGACTGTGCAGACCGCACTTCCGAGCGCCAACTGGCGGTGTTGGAGCTCAGGGATAATACTGAAAACAGAGGAGCCAGAGGTGTATTTGGAGGAGGTTTTAAATCAGTAGTACCGTGGATGTGGACAGAGCAGGAGAAATTGCCGTCCGCACAGCAGGGGAACAGCTGACGTTACTGAACCCCAATAACACGGCAGCAAGTGTTGACTGTGCAGACGGCACTTCCGAGCGCCAACTGGCGGTGTTGGAGCTCAGGGATAATACTGAAAACAGACGAGTCAGAGGTGTAATTGAAGCAACTTTAAAATCTGTAGTAGTGAGAATGTGGACAGAGCAGGAGAAATAGCCGTCCGCACAGCAGGGGAACAGCTGACGTTACTGAACCCCAATGACACGGCAGCAAGTGTTGACTGTGCAGTCGGCACTTCTGAGCGCCAACTGGTGGTGTTGGAGCTCAGGGATAATACTGAAAACAGAGGAGCCAGAGGTGTAATTGCAGCAACTTTAAAATCTGTAGTAGTGAGAATGTGGACAGAGCAGGAGAAATTGCCATCCGCACAGCAGGGGAACAGCTGACGTTAATGAACCCCAATGACACGGTAGCAAGTGTTGACTGTACAGACGGCACTTCCGAGCGCCAAATGGTGGTGTTGGAGCTCAGGGATAATACTGAAAACAGAGGAGCCAGAGGTGTAATTGGAGCAACTTTAAAATCTGTAGTAGTGAGAATGTGGACAGAGCAGGAGAAATTGCCGTCCGCACAGCAGGGGAACAGCTGACGTTACTGAACCCCAATAACATGGCAGCAAGTGTTGACTGTGCAGACGGCACTTCCGAGCGCCAACTGGCGGTGTTGGAGCTCAGGGATAATACTGAAAACAGAGGAGCCAGAGGTGTATTTGGAGGAGGTTTTAAATCATTAGTACAGTGGATGTGGACAGAGCAGGAGAAATTGCCGTCCGCACAGCAGGGGAACAGCTGACGTTACTGAACCCCAATAACACGGCAGCAAGTGTTCACTCTGCAGACGGCACTTTCGAGTGCCAACTGGCGGTGTTGGAGCTCTGGGATAATACTGAAAACAGAGGAACCAGAGGTGTAATTGGAGCAACTTTAAAATCTGTAGTAGTGAGAATGTGGACAGAGCAGGAGAAATTGCCGTCCGCACAGCAGGGGAACAGCTGACGTTACTGAACCCCAATAACACGGCAGCAAGTGTTGACTGTGCAGACCGCACTTCCGAGCGCCAACTGGCGGTGTTGGAGCTCAGGGATAATACTGAAAACAGAGGAGCCAGAGGTGTATTTGGAGGAGGTTTTAAATCAGTAGTACCGTGGATGTGGACAGAGCAGGAGAAATTGCCGTCCGCACAGCAGGGGAACAGCTGACGTTACTGAACCCCAATAACACGGCAGCAAGTGTTGACTGTGCAGACGGCACTTCCGAGCGCCAACTGGCGGTGTTGGAGCTCAGGGATAATACTGAAAACAGACGAGCCAGAGGTGTAATTGAAGCAACTTTAAAATCTGTAGTAGTGAGAATGTGGACAGAGCAGGAGAAATAGCCGTCCGCACAGCAGGGGAACAGCTGACGTTACTGAACCCCAATGACACGGCAGCAAGTGTTGACTGTGCAGTCGGCACTTCTGAGCGCCAACTGGTGGTGTTGGAGCTCAGGGATAATACTGAAAACAGAGGAGCCAGAGGTGTAATTGCAGCAACTTTAAAATCTGTAGTAGTGAGAATGTGGACAGAGCAGGAGAAATTGCCGTCCGCACAGCAGGGGAACAGCTGACGTTACTGAACCCCAATAACACGGCAGCAAGTGTTGACTGTTCAGACGGCACTTCCATGCGCCAACTGGCGGTGTTGGAGCTCAGGGATAATACTGAAAACAGAGGAGCCAGAGGTGTAATTGGAGCAACTTTAAAATCTGTAGTAGTGAGAATGTGGACAGAGCAGGAGAAATAGCCGTCCGCACAGCAGGGGAACAGCTGACGTTACTGAACCCCAATGACACGGTAGCAAGTGTTGACTGTGCAGACGGCACTTGCGAGCGCCAACTGGTGGTGTTGGAGCTCAGGGATAATACTGAAAACAGAGGAGCCAGAGGTGTAATTGGAGCAACTTTAAAATCTGTAGTAGTGAGAATGTGGACAGAGCAGGAGAAATTGCCGTCCGCACAGCAGGGGAACAGCTGACGTTACTGAACCCCAATAAAATGGCAGCAAGTGTTGACTGTGCAGACGGCACTTCCGAGCGCCAACTGGCGGTGTTGGAGCTAAGGGATAATACTGAAAACAGAGGAGCCAGAGGTGTATTTGGAGGAGGTTTAAAATCAGTAGTACAGTGGATGTGGACAGAGCAGGAGAAATTGCCGTCCGCACAGCAGGGGAACAGCTGACGTTACTGAACCCCAATAACACGGCAGCAAGTGTTGACTCTGCAGATGGCACTTTCGAGCGCCAACTGGCGGTGTTGGAGCTCTGGGATAATACTGAAAACATAGGAGCCAGAGGTGTAATTGGAGCAACTTTACAATCTGTAGTAGTGAGAATGTGGACAGAGCAGGAGAAATTGCCGTCCGCACAGCAGGGGAACAGCTGACGTTACTGAACCCCAATAACACGGCAGCAAGTGTTGACTGTGCAGACCGCACTTCCGAGCGCCAACTGGCGGTGTTGGAGCTCAGGGATAATACTGAAAACAGACGAGCCAGAGGTGTAATTGGAGCAACTTTAAAATCTGTAGTAGTGAGAATGTGGACAGAGCAGGAGAAATTGCCGTCCGCACAGCAGGGGAACAACTGACGTCACTGAACCCCAATAACATGGCAGCAAGTGTTGACTGTGCAGACGGCACTTCCGAGCGCCAACTGGCGGTGTTGGAGCTCAGGGATTACAGTTCAGGTGGTAGAAACATGAACAGAACAGGAGACCTGGATACTGTTGCCAACCAATTATTTATTCTGGAAGAGGACTGGCAAATTCATGAGAGATCCAGGACTTGTTCATTTTGAGAAAATTAAGCCGGTCAACGTTATCGGAGTATAGTCGCATGCGACGGTCTGTTAGTACACCACCTGCGACACTAAAGACACGTTCCGATAATACACTAGCAGCAGGGCAAGCTAGCACCTCCAATGCATACTGACTAAGCTCTGGCCATGTATCCAGCTTACAGACCCAAAACTTGAAGGGAGAAGAGCCGTCTGAGAGTACACTAAGAGGGCAAGACATGTAGTCTATCACCATCTGACGGAAACGTTGCCTCCTGCTGACTGGAGCCGTCTGTGATGGTGTAGACATTTGTGGCGGCGGGGACACAAAACGTTGTCATATTTCGGCCATACTGGTCTTGCCTTGTGCTGAGGCGCTGCTTCTGCTCCCTCTTTGTGCAGAGCTTCCTCCACTGCCTCGACGCACTGAGCTGCTTTGTAAAGCACTAGCAGCACTGCTCTCGGTTGGAATGGAGAACATGATGGAATGCACCAGTGCGTCTTGGTACTCTCGCATTTTACGCTCCCGGTTTAACGGTGTTATGAGGCTTTGTAAGTTGTCCCGGTAGCGAAGATCTAGGAGGGTGGACACCCAATAATCAGCCGTGTTGAGAATGTGGGCGATGCGGCGGTCGTTTCTCAGGCACTGCAGCATGAAATCAAACATGTGCTGCAGACTGCCAACTGGCCAAGAAACGCTGTCCCCTGCTTGAGGCGTGATCTCTGCCTGCCCTGCATCACCCCACCCTCGCTCTAGATACTGACTACTAAAGCATTGTGTACCTCCCTCCTCTGGACAGATGTCTTCCTCATCCATTGACTCCTCCTCATCCTCCTCACAAAGTGTCCCCTGCCTAGGCCTTTGTGAGGAACCACATTGCGCAGACTGTAGAGAAGCAGATGGCATTTGTGACTCCTCATCCTCCACCTCTTCCAAAACCTCGTCCCTTAGTGCTTGCAGTGTTTTTTCAAGCGGGCAGATAAGGGGGATAGTCATGCTGACTAGTGCATCATCTGCACTCGCCTTCCGCGTGGAATAATCGAAGGCACGCAAAACGTGGCAAATGTCCTTCATAGCGGCCCACTCAGTGGTGGTGAAGTGTGAACGGCGTGCACTGCGACTTGTTTGCGCCTGCTGCAGCTGGTACTCCATTACTGCTGCCTGCTGCTCACACAACCTCTCCAACATATGTAACGTTGAATTCCACCTGGTGGGTAGGTCACATATGATGCGATGTCCCGGAAGACGTAATCGGCGCTGCAGAGCTGCAATGCGTGATCTTGCATTGCTGGAACGCTGCAAGTGAGTGCACTCTATGCGGACCTTGTGAAGCAGTGCATCAAGATCCGGATAGTCCCTCAAAAAACTCTGCACGACCAAGTTGAGCACATGTGCCAGACATGGGATGTGAGTGAGGTTGCCTAGGCCCAGAGCTGCCACCAGATTTTGGCCATTCTCACACACTACCATGCCTGACTGGAGATTCGCTGGCACAAACCACACGTCGCTCTGCTGCTTGATGGCATTCCAGAGCTCCTGTGCTGTGTGGCTTCGATTCCCCAAAGAAATTAATTTTAATACGGCCTGTTGACGTTTGGCCATGGCTGTGCTCATATTGGTCACCATAACAGGTAACGGTTCACGGGTCGATGTGGAGGTAGACCGTGACGGCTCCTGCAGCGCTGATTCAGAGAAACTGGAGTATGAGGAGGAGTCAATGTGTACAGACTGGATTCCTGCAATCCTTGGAGTTGGCAGAACACGTATAGCGCCACTCTCAAGATCTGTACCCAGCTCCACAACATTTACCCAATGGGCAGTGAGGGAAAGGTATCGTCCCTGTCCTTGCTTACTGGTCCACGCATCGGTGGTCAGGTGGACCTTGCTACTGACGGCGTTTTGTAGCGCATGTTTAATTTTTCCCTCCACATGATGTTGCAGGGCAGGGACGGCTTGCCTGCTGAAATAAAAGCGGCTGGGCACGTTGTATTGTGGGACTGCCAATGCCATAAAGATACGGAATGTGTCAGTCTCCACCAGCCTGAATGATAGCATTTCAAGGGCCAGTAGTTTAGCAATGCCAGCATTCAGAGCCTGTGCTCGGGGGTGGTTTGCCGAGTATGGGCGCCTTTTCTCCCATGCCTGTGCTAACAATGGCTGTAGACTGGCCTGGGAGTGTGAGGATGACTGGGAAAGTGGTGCTGTGGGTGGAATTACACTGTGTCTCTGTAAAACAGTGCCAGAGATTCTTCTATGGCGATTCTGTGAGGAAGCCGAACCAGCTGTGTGTGAGCTGGAGGAAGAGGCTACAACACGAGCTGAAGAGGTGGTAGGTGGCGCTGTAGGTTGGCCTAGGTCTTCAGTGTGTTTTTGTAACTCCACCACGTGCTTGGTCCACACATGTTTCCACATATTTGTGGTATTGTGGTTGCTGACACTTTTCCCTCTTTTCACCTTCTGATTACACAGCTTGTATTTGACAAAGCAAATGTCATCTGCAACTGTGTCAAAAAAGGACCAGGCACTGCAAGTCTTGGGAGCGCCCGCTTTGGATTTTGGAAGAGCCATGCTCCTAATGGGTGCCGAAGTGGAGGCTACAGGCAACAAAGTCTGCCCCCTCCCTCTCCCTCCTTCTTGGGCTGTTCGGGGAATCTCTTTCTCAGAGCTGCTCCCACCACCTTCCTGTCCCTCACGCCATGATGGGTCAAGGACCTCATCATCTACACCACCCTCTTCAAACAACTGCTTCTCCTGGGTAGTCTCGACAGCACAGTACGCACCAGAAAGTGGCACCTGAGTCTCATCATCAGATGCGTACTGAGGTGTGCTGCTGACCATAGGCACTGGCCCACCCGCCTCTTCAGATTCAGAGAGACAAAACGGTTGCACATCACTGCATACTACCTCTTCTTCAAATTCTCGAATTCTGCTTGGCTGGCCCCCTCTTTCCAAGCCAAGAGATTCAGAGAACAGAAGTAGAGATGGCTCCTGTCCAGGGCTCTCTGACTGCCTGGGCAATTTGGCAGGTGGTGAAGAGACAGATGGGTGCTCTTCAGTGCTCAGGACCTGAGAGGATCTGGAACTAATTGAAGTCGATGCGTTAGCTGCCATCCATCTGACAACGGCTTCAATTTGGTCCTCCCGCAGCAGTGGGGTAAGGCTAGCTCCTACAAAGCTGCGCATAAGGGACTGTTCCCTGGTAAAACTGGGGGATGCTGAGTCACTGGTGCCCACAGCAGGCACAGAATCCCCACGTCCTCTCCCTGCAGGCACAGAATCCCCACGTCCTCTCCCTGCAGAAACTCCACGCCCACGCCCACGCCCACGACCACATGCCTTACTCCCTGCCTTCTTCATCTTGGTAGACTGATAAAGATAGGCAGAAAAGTACTAAGGGCTTAGTGTGCTTATTGCTGAACAGCTGCTAACAGGTATAAGAAACACTAATTTTATAAAGTGTGGACAAGACTTTAATATGAGCTAATGTGGCCTACACAACTGTAAAGTGGAGTGTTTGGTGAACTTTATTTAGGTTTTTTTTGTCACAAAAAGACACTGGATGTGCCTAAAGATGTAATAACGATAGTATCACAAACTTTTTGTAGCTATTACAATGTAGGAAGGTAACCTACAATGCAATAGATGAGGCTACAAAAAATAGGCTAATACTAATCTGGCTGGGGCTGCAGGGCCCAATGCTGCAGAAAGGCTCCTCTAACTACTCCTATATAGTGTGTTTGGAACCAATTTAGCTGAATACGGATGGAACCACCACACTAATAGGAGAAATCAGGAAAAATTATGAATTGGCAAAAAAGGACAATGTATGAGGCAGTGACACACACTGAGTGCACTACAACCAGACGTGGTTGAAGCACACACTACAGGGTGAGCTGCACTCACACACCAGACCTTGCAGACAGCGGTGAACAGTACAGATGCAGAGCACTGTGCACTAGTGCTGCAAGACCAAAAAAATTTCTCTATCTACTCCTATATAGTGTGTTTGGAACCAATTTAGCTGAATACGGATGGAACCACCACACTAATAGGAGATATCAGGAAAAATTATGAATTGGCAAAAAAGGACAATGTATGAGGCAGTGACACACACTGAGTGCACTACAACCAGACGTGGTTGAAGCACACACTACAGGGTGAGCTGCACTCACACACCAGACCTTGCAGACAGCAGTGAACAGTACAGATGCAGAGCACTGTGCAATAGTGCTGCAAGACCAAAAAAAATTCTCTATCTACTCCTATATAGTGTGTTTGGAACCAATTTAGCTGAATACGGATGGAACCACCACACTAATAGGAGATATCAGGAAAAATTATGAATTGGCAAAAAAGGACAATGTATGAGGCAGTGACACACACGGAGTGCACTATAACCAGACGTGGCTGAAGCACACACTACGGGGTGAGCTGCACTCACACACAGAGACCTTGCAGAAAGCGGTGAACAGCACAGAGAACTGTGCACTAGCACTGCAAGGCACAGCGATTTATAAAGTAGCTTGGGTGAAGCAGAATAGACCAAATAGGTAGCTAAAACTGTCCCTCAGAACAACAGCGTCCTATCCCTAACTGAATTCACAGCAGAGTGAGCTCAAAATGGCGGCGGCGACTTTTATAGTGCATCATGACATCATTTCAGCAGCCAATCACAGTCATGCCATTAGTTAAGATGCCTACATGCCTAACAGGATGTGCCCACACTTCTTAGGATCCTCATTGGCTGAATAAAATGAAAATGGCTCATTGCATTATGGGAACTTCCGATTCCGGTATACGATATTGCAAAAGTATCAGAATTAAGTATCGGAATTCCGATACCGCGAATATCGGCCGATACCCGATATTTCAGTATCGGAATGCTCAACACTAATGGAGAGGCTTCAGTCAGACACTCCCATTACTAACGTTGCAGTGAAAATAGATAAGCACACAAAGAGAGAAAAGTCCTTTAATTGTAAAAAGCACACCCCAAAAATTACCCTAGTTTACCCATTTATTTCAAAAAAAGTAATTCATAAGGGTCTGCCTTAAATCCATAATAAAGAGATTCCACGATGATCTGGTACATCCGGAGGCAGAGATGAGCAGTAACATCAATAACGTGACTGCTCACCGCGGCAGACGGAGCACACTGAGAGTAGCATTAGAACCCGGCTGCAGTGATGAGCATTATGTCCGTGTGAAAAACCTGACATGTGCGCATCACTATTGAATGCAATGAGTGTGTGTTTGTCCATAATTGCGGTAATTAAAAAACAGACCGCATAAGGACCAAAAAAACGGACGTGTGAAGGGGGCCTAACACGGTTTTTCAAATTTGATTTTTGCTTTTTGTTTTTTTAAAACAGGTAATGTTGAGCCACAACATAAAAAAAATATTTAGGCCTTTGTAGACAAGGATCATTACATGTTATAAGGGAACATTTTGCAAGATACAGTATTGCAGTGCTAATAGTATCTGCACCGGATAGAGATGGGATCCGCTTAAAGAGATCGCCATGATGGGGTAGTGTGCTTGTGCATTGTGAGCAAAATGCAAGCTAACAACCATATACTTATTCTTTAAAATTTGATTAGTCACAGTAGATCATTGTATAATATTTAGTATATTCAGTATACATAGTCATAATAGCCAAAGGAGTTATATATACATATTTTTTCCTAATGCAGTTTTTTACTGTGATAGGGGCAAAAACAATTACCTACATTGCTCAAAGCTATAGCTGATCTAGTATTATCAAAACCTAGTAGCTCTACTGTACCTTGCTGGAGGTTGCTTAAAACAAAATAATTAGTCACATAATCAACATGTTCTTACTCTCTGCAAATCACATCTCTAATTGAGTGCTTTATATCCACGGAGTAAGTAGAATAATACACTTTGCTGAACTGGAGATCTGAGGTTATAACTAATTCAGTTCCTATTGATTTTAAGCCTTGGGGACCTGGTACAGTTTAGTAGTTTCAGCATAAATTAACTTAAAGAAGTACTTCCACAAAGATTTTTTTAATAAATTTGTGCATATATTTATGCAGTGTAATGTGTATGGGTTAATATATTCACCTATCACCATCTTCTTCGGGATCCATCGCCATTCCACTCCTCTTCTAAGCGATGTCACTGCACTTCAGACTCTACGACTCATTCTATGCACTATGCATGAGCCAGATATCTATTTTATAATGTAAGCCTATTGTGCCTCGTTTTGACGCTCCATAGGCTTACATTGTAAAAGCCATTTCTGAGTCACGCACAGTGCAGCGTGACCTGGACACTCACAAAACGCTACATGCACATATACACATTTATTAAAATATTATTTTCATAGGAGAGCTTCTTTAACTACCATATTGTTTTAATATTTTTTTATTTTACTATTCATGTTAACCCCTTAAGGACGGAGCCAATTATGTACTTAATGACCAGGCCAATTTTTACCATTCTGACCACTGTCACTTTATGAGGTAATTACTCTGGAACGCTTCAACGGATCCCACTAATTCTGAGAAGGTTTTTTCGAGACATATTGTGCTTCATGATAGTGAAACAAATGAAAATTTGGTGAAAATTTTTAAAATTTTGCAACTTTCAAACTTTGAATTTGCATGCCCTTAAATCAGAGAGATATGTCGCACAAAATAGTTAATAAACAGCATTTCCCACATGTTTACTTTACATCAGAGCAATTTTGGAACCAATTTTTTTTTTTTGTTAGGAAGTTATAAGGGTTAAAATTTGACAAGCGATTTCTAGTTTTTCCAACAAAATTTACAAAACAATATCACACATCACATTTGAAGTGACTTTTGAGGGATTTATATGACAGAAAATTCCCAAAAGTGATACCATTATAAAATCGGCACCACACAAGGTGCTCAAAACCACATTCAAGAAGTTTATTAACCCTTCACGTGCTTCCCAAGAGCTGAAGCAACATGGAAGGAAAAAATAAGCATTTTACTTTTTTTCACAAAATGTTTACTTCAGACAAAAATGTTTTATTTTCACAAGGGTAACGAGTGAAAATGGACAACAAAATTTGTTGTGCAATTCCTTCTGAGTAAGACAATGCCCCATATGTGGGTAAAAAACACTGTTTGGGTGCACGGCAGGGTTTGGAAGGGAGGGAGCACCATTTGACTTATTGAATATAAAATTTGCTTGAATAATCAGTGGACGCCATGTTGTGTTTGGGGAGCCCCTGATGTGCCTAAACAGTGGAAACCCCCCACAAATGACACCATTTTGGAAACTAGACTCCTTAGGGAACTTATCTAGATGTGTGGTGAACAACTTCAACCCCCAGTTGCTTCACAGAAGTTTAAAACATTGAGCCGTAAAAATAAAATATTCACATTTTTCCCACAAAAATGTTTTTCAGCCCCCAATTTTGCATTTTTATAAGGGTAACAGAAAAATTGCCCCATACCATTTGTTATGCTATTCCTCCTGAGTAAGCTGACACCCCATATGTGGGGAGAAACAATTGTTTGGATGCACGCAATGCAGGGTTCGGAAAGGAAGGGGCACCTTTGGCTTTTTGAATGTAAAATTTGCTTGAATAATTAGCGGACGCCATGCCATGTTTGAGGAGTCCCAGATATGCCTAACCAGTGGAAAACCCTGACAAGCTGCCCTATTTTACAAACTACACCCCCCCTCAAGAATTTTTTCTAGGGGTATAGTGAGCATTTTGAACCCACAGGTACTACACAGAATATGATAACATTAGGTGGTCATACTGAAAATGTTCATTTTTTTCACAAAAATGTAGTTTTAGCCCCAAATTTGTAAATTTTCAATGGATAATAGAAGAAAATGGACCCCATAATTTGCTATGCTATTTCTCCCGAATGCAATGATGCCCCATATGTCATCAGAAATTGCTGTTAGGCCACACGTCAGGGCTGAGAAGGAAGGAGCGTTGTTTGGCTTTTGGAGCATAGATTTTGGTAGAATAGTTTGTGGGTGACATTTGCGGAGCCCCTAAGGTGCTAGAAAAGTAGAAAAATCATAAAAGTGACCCCATTGTAGAAATGACACATCTCAGTGAATTCATTTACTGCTGCAGTGACTATTATGTAACATGCATGCCAGGCTTTATTCTTATGTCAGTTTAATGCCCATACATTGTGCCCCGATAAAGTGTAATGCCCCTATACATTTCTTCTGGTGACACACACCCCGTAAATTAAGTGCTCTCCCCACTACAATAATGTCAAACATGTGGCTGATTACTGCAGTTTAGGCCCAGTAGGGCTCAGAAGGACAAGGCATTTGGATTTGGGAGTGCAGAATTCACTGGATTTTATTTGAGGGGGCGAAAGCCTTGTCACTTTTCCAGACTCTTTGTTCTACCAGTAATGTGGGACACCCTATAGGCCCAGTGACATATGACGGACCTGAGAGGGGACTGGTTTTGTCTGGGATAAATTAGGGGTTTTATTGGTAACATTTTGGGGTACATCCTTTTTGATTGCTTCCAGATAAGGCTGGATCACATTCTTGTGTTCTACACTGAGCACTTACTTCGGGATTTCCGTGTAAATCCCACAAAAATGCGAAACAGATGAAAGCCCCAACGGAACCACCCACTACAAAGAGGCAGATGGAGACACTTTAAAGTCCATTTTGCATCTGCTCTGTTGGTCTCTATCTTTTTAGGCGCACACAGATCTGTGGTCGTCCACATTTGTGCGCTTAAAAAAAGCCTAAAATGATGGTACGCTGCAGGACCAGTCCAAAGGGACTCTATCAGCGTCATAAGTGAGTGACTCCATCTAGGGTTTTTGTCTGAATTGCAGTTTTGGTGAATTTACTCGGAAATCACAATGTAAGCACTCAGCGGAGAGCGCAGGATAAACGTGGTCCCAGCCTTATTCCGATTTTTTTGGAGGCAGAATGAAGAAAAAGACAGCAGTACCAGAATAGATCTTATTTTTATTTTTTCGCGGTTCTCCATGCGGTATAAGTGATACCACATTTGCATGTTTTTTTTTTTAGGTTTTGTTGCTATCACACAGTAAAATGCTTTTTTATAAAAAGTAGTTCTTTTCGTTGCCATAATCTGAGAGCTGTAACTTTTTTATATTTTGGTGAACAGAGCTGTGTGATTGCTTATTTTTTGTGAGACGAGTTGAAGATTTTTTTGGCACCATTGTAGGGCACATAGTAATTTTTGATCGCTGTTTATTCAGATTTTTCAAACACAGAATGAACAAAAACCAGCAATTCAGTTATTGTTTTTATTTTTTATTTTTTGCGCCGTTCACCATGCGGTAAATGTGAGAAAACTGATTTGTCTGCTGGGTTGGTACGATTACAGTGATATCAGATTTATATATTTTTTTATGCTTTGATAATTTTCAACACTGAAAACAGTGTTTTACAAAATGAATTTGATTTTGCATTGTTGCATTCTGAGACCTGTAACTTTTTTATTTTTTTTGCCGAATGAGCCATATTAGGGTTTTTTATTTGCGGGACGGTTTGGCATTTTTATTTATCTAATTTTTTTATGTGTGACTTTTTGATCGCTTTTTATTCACTTTTTTGTGAGTCAGTATGATGAAAAAGCGTCATTTTCGGTGTGTGTGTTTTTTACGGCGTTCGCCAAACGGACTAAATAACACAACAGTTTTATAGAATGGGTCATTCCAGATGCGGCAATACCAATTATGTGTACTTTTTTTATTTATTTATGTTTTATCATAAATGCTGCGTTTTGAGCGGCGAAAAGGATTTTAGTGATTTGTGTGCGCATTTTTGTGTTTTTTCTTTACTTTTTTACATATTTTAATATACTTTTTTTTTACTTTTTCACTGTGTCTCACTGTGCGACATGTGTGATTGTCACTTTTATTGCTGATCTCATACACTGCAGTACCTCTGTACTACAGTGCATGAGACCTGTCAGTGAGTCATGTCTGACGCACTGACTCTACCGGTGAGAGTCAGCTTAATACTGGCTATCACAGGCCACCATACCCTGGGATCATCACATGATCTCAGGGTACAATGGTAAACATCGGGACCCGCAATTCTCATCCCGGGGGTCCGATAGTTACTAAGGGGGTCGCAAGTCATGATTGACAGGGGTATTTAGGGGGTTAATGGGCCCCAATCGGCATCGTGACCAACTGGGGCCGATACTGCAGGGTGTCAGCTGTCACACACAGCTGACACCCACAGGAATAGCCACCGCCGGGTGGTGCTATTCACTTATTCCTCAGCGTTGCATTTTCACGGCGCTGAGGAATAAGTACCCTTAATGACCGCCGCGAAAATGAATTGTGGTGATCATTAAGGGGTTAGGGTTTGGAACAATTGCAAAATAATATAATTTTTCATAATCAAGTTAATTTTTCTAGTAATCATGGCAGAAACCTTCTGCAACCATAACCCTAAAGATTAGGGATGAGTGAACCTGTATACGTTTTTTATTGTGGTAGCTCACCTGAACTTTCGTCCAAAGTTTGGTTCGGGTACCAGAACTGTACCCGAACTTGAACCAGAACCCAAACCCCATTGAAAACAATGGAGACCCAAAACTTGGATCTGGAAAAAAATGTTTATTTTCTCTCTCTCTCTGACTTATTACAGAACACCAAATATTGCAACGGAGTTCCAGGAGAAGTCCGTGTTCGGCGTTTAGCATCGGGCACTAACTATCCAGTACGAACCCAGAACTTTAAAGTTCGGGTTTGCTCATCTCTACTAAAGATTACTTATTTTGTTCTGTATACGTTAGAACAGAGAAACTGATTTAAAAAACACAGGAAGGTGCATTTAGTAAATATTTAATGTAATTTTGTAAAGTAATTTTATTATTTTGTTTGCTGTAATCTATTAGTAAACCCATTAAATTAATTACAAAATCTTTTTGCAAAAACAACCATAAAAATTAAGTACAGAACACTGTAAAGTATGTTCATAAAATTAAGCTGCTGGATGACTAATATTATTGTCTGCTGCTGGTACGTTGTTTTTATTATGACGTGTGTGCTTACGCTGTTGCTTGCATTTGTATGTGGGTTACTGTCCCACGTAGATGCATATTTACGATAATGTGTAATTTATGATATAGACTCATGGGACACTAAATGTACAGTACATTGTATGGTAAATGACGTCAATAAAAAATGCCCACATTTCCATTTGAATGGTTTGCTAAGTATGTGGAAACCGATATATTTATTGCATAAAAGTAGCCATATTACAGAATTTTCGAAAATAATGAAATAAATATAAAAACTACAGGTGGATCACGTATATTCCAATATTCAGTATGATGATAACTAAGAAAGACTCAGCCTCGGCTTGACATTACTGGCTACAGAAATCTTTAAAGAAAAAAAAACTGTAAATGTTGCAATGAAAAGAAATCAGTTAAATGCAAGTAGGAAATTACATGTGTAAAGAAAGCAATATTCATGCAGGTGGGAGAAAATTCAAGGGAGATTAAAGAAAAATATGAGCTCATAAAAACTTGGCTGCCTCCATCTCTACCTGTTATGAAATAACGCAATTTTCCTCTCTGTGCATGTAAGTGCTATTCATATTACTAATAGTATGCAGCACTTACAAACACAATCATATTTTATGTACAGGTGGAAATTTCCTACGGCATTAAATGTTTACATTTAGCAATAAAGCATGTCTCTTTTGCCTTGTGCAATTTGCTCCCTAACAGGTAATATTCGGTGTCAGACATAGTTTTATCTCCACTGACAGCATATTAAATGTAAATCAGCAGCATACAGCATGTTAGTCAATTAGCTGCACTAATGGGATGCTTACAGTCTGAACTCTAGCTGACATATGACAAGGAATATAAATACATGTAAATGCTCAGGCCAACAGCTTTATTTATCACTATACAGGCTACACACTAATTTCAGGATATGTAAAATTCATTATGAATCATAAAGTATTCCTTATTTTCCAAGGATTTCAAGAAACATAATATTTGCCCATTTATATGTCTTTTTATAAGTGTGTTTAATAGAAAATATGACAGTTCCTCTTAATTATTTGTAAGTTAACACTTTTTAATTCTATGAAAAATTACAATTGTTAACTATAATTCTATTGTTAAGTATATGGCACTAAAATTACTTGTTTCCAATGTATGGAAATGAGCTCAATTTTTCAGAAAAAATATAATTACTGCTTTGGTTTGTCAGTTGTTGGAGGTAATTGTTGTAATCTCAGAGTTTTGTTTATTTAAATTAGATATTTCACATGATATGAACAATGTTTCCAGGTATGAACACAGACATCAGGCAGGACTTTTTTATTATATAGCAACATGTGCTTATATAATGTTACTAATTGGGTTGTTACATTGGAAGCATCTACTTTAAAGGGAATATGTCACCAGGTTTTTACTACCTCATCTGAGAGGATCATAATATAGGAGAAGAGAGCCTGATTTCAATGATGCATCACTCAGTGTACTGGCTGCAGCAGTTGTGATTAGTGTTGAGCAAATTTGTTCGGCATTTCAAATTCGTGGTCGTGTTCGGGGTAACCTCTAGTGATGAACGAGTATGTCTCATTAACCCTTTCGGCGAGCACACTCGGGTGCTAGCCGAATATTTTGGCGTGCCCGACATTTCTTTTATTGTCGCAGCAGCGGCACATGTCACGGCTGTTAGACAGATGTGACACATGCGGAGATGACAGGCAATCTCTGCATGTGTCACATCTGTCTAAAAGCCATGACACATGGCGCTGCGGTGACAATAAAAGAAATGCCAAGCACGCCAAAATACTCGGCGAGCACCCGAGCGTGCTTGCCAAAAGGGTTAATGAGACATACTCGCTCATCACTAATATTCACCTCTCTTTTTTCATGTGTTTTTAATACTTTTTCCGTGTGTCATTTCTAATAATTACACATAACTTAATTTATGGACATCTATGATTTGATTTATTTTCCTGTGTGGATTGGTGGGTTGTTGCCAACATCTGGTGAGAATTTCATGTCTATAGCACATTAAGAAATATATTTACTTAGAAAATTGGTGATGTGTTCAAAACTTATTTCACCATCTGCATATCTCAGATTTCCATTTAAAGAGGTTTTCTCAACATCATAAATGGTTAAAATTGAAAAGTGCTTGTAAAAGAAATATTTTTTTAAATCTACTTGTTGCTAAAAATCCTCTCTATTCTCAAGCAAGGTCATATTTTCACCCCTTCACAACTGGCAATCTTCCATTTTTGTTTCGTTCTTCCTTCTCTTCTTCCAAGAGCCATGTTAGAGCTTGTTTATAATAATATTTTTATTTCTATACCACCAACATATTCAGCAGCACTTTACAATTCAGAGGGAACTTGTACAAATAAGATATCACATTATAGAGTAACTCATAGTTCAACGCATACTAAGAGGAGTGAGAGAAAACCTATAAAGACACCACACAAGGTGAGGTCTTATCCCGATTTCAAACACTTAACCAAAAAAGAAAAAAAAGACGAATGAGAGACCTGCTCACAAGTTTGCCATTGAAGGATTGTTCTTGGCAGACCTAGTTGTAATTTTGAATGACAACAATAATTTTATTGTGTGATGTACTGGAAAGCAGAATTAAAAATTCCAAGGGTGGTGAATAGCAATAAAAGGGCAATTCTGCACTTGTGCTTTTTTTTAATCATTAAGAACGTTCATTACATGGTAAAAATGTTCTGAAAATATAATTCCTTAGGTTAGTATGATTTCAACGATACCAAACATGCATCGTTCTTTTTATTTAAGTGATGAAAAAAAAAATTTGACATTTTTGAATAAAAATAATTTGACACGTTTGATATCCAAAGCATTTTAAATTTTTGGAAAAAGGGGCTGTGTGAGGTGTTTTACTTTATGCCTTTTTGGGGTAGATACAATTTTTTGATTGCTTCTTATTGCATCTTTTGTGCTGTTGCTGCAGCCAAAATAACACAATTCTACTGTTTTAATTTTTATTTTTTTATGCCATTTACCAACAAGGTTAATTAATTTTACATTGTGAAAAAACAGACTTTTACAAATGGAGATACTAGATATGTGTTGTTTTTATTCATTTGATATTTCTTGATTTGTATTTGGGAAAAAGTGGGCTAATTCAAACTTTTATATTGTTTTATTTTTGTAATATTTTTTACAACAGTTTTTTTTATGTTATTTTATCAATAAAATGTATGCTATTGATTCTTTGAGTTCACTTCATTTGTCCTGAGATGTATATCTCACATAGATACGTCAGGGCATTGATATGTACTTAGTTTTGAAGTGTAATCCTCTATATATTTATATATAGATACAGAGGATGTTATTGATTAATTCTATATAGGACGCTTCAGAGGTATGCTAGATGATGAGCATATGTTATCTCTAAGATAGCTCCTTTAAGTATGTATGTATAGAAAATAATGTTCCTTAGTAAATTCCTCACTCACAACATGAGGGCAAAGAAACCGCCCACTGATATCCGGATAATCAAGACTAAACAGCCAGATTCAGTGTCACTATGTCCCACTGATGCTGCAGAGGCAAAGCATTTTAGTTGATATGCAAATGAAGCTGTAGATTTAAAGCCTTTATCACTCCAGCTCTATTCTCCGCCCAAGCCCACCTTGCTCCTTCTTGACTGAAAGCCCTTATGCCATAAGACTTCATGCAAAGGAGCTGTTAGGCTAAGTGGCCACGATGCAGAAATGCTCCGGATTTTTCCTGAACGTTTCTGCATCTCCCTAGCAGAAAAAACGCATGTGGATTTTACATGCGTTTTTTCTGCCAGGTAGAAGCGTTTTTAACATGTGATTTCGCATGCGGGTTGTCAAGCGCTTTTCCAAGCAATTTTAGCATTGCTTGGAAAAGTGCTTGACAACTTGGTCACACTATACAAATCCATGCAACCGGCATGGATTTATGTTGTGTGACCAAGCTACGATGCAGCAAATGCAACATAAACAGTAAAAAGAGAATAAAAATGTTGAAAAATAAAAAAAACATTATACTCAACTTCCGATGGCCCCCGGTCTCCAGTACAGTGCCTTCTGCGGCTCGCGGTGCTCTAAAAAGGACCTTCCATGATGTCATTTAGTCATGTGACAGGTCACGTGACCTGTCACATGACAAAATGATGTCAAGAAAGGTCCTTTTACACCACCGCAAGCAGCTGAAGAGCAAGCAGCGCCACCAGGAACAGACAGGGGGCCATCAGAAGGTAATTATATGGGCTTTTTTTATTTTAATTCTTTTTTAACTACAGGTACTATGGTACCCGGGTCGGAAGGAGAGTCTCCTCTTCTCCAGACCCGGGTATCATCCGCGCATTGAATCGCATAATATCCGCATGTGTACATGTAGTCATGTGGATGTTATACGGTCCAATGCAAGGCAATGGCGGTGATTTCGCTGCGATTCCACACAATTAATTGTTGTGATGCGGATTTTTCCGCAATGGTAATCTGAAGCGGAAATTTCCTCAGCATGTGCACAGCACATGCGGATTATCACTGGGAAACATAGCAGACAACTTAATAAGCGTTTTTAATGCATTTCCACGGCGTAGACTTAGTCAAGTTTTTAGTGCTGGGTGGGGAATAAAGCTGGAGTGAGAGAGGCTTCAGATTTACAGCCTCATTTGCATGTCAATTCAAAGCTGATTTCTCAGTAATGGAGGAACAGACTGGCCATGTAAAGATTGCTGGACTTGTCTTAAAAAGAGCTACATGCCCATATAAATAGATTGGGGTGTGAAATCCTGCTGGCACATTCCCTTTAAATAAAATTGCACATTTTCACTGGTTTTATATTTTCATTTTTTCATGTGTAGCAGATAGTTTGCAGATGGATACCTACAAAAATAACTCTCATGAATTGCAGGAAAAATAGGATTTAGTGAATACGTTAAATGTCACACTTCTCAGCTGCCTAACAACCCACCAGCAACACAGCATTTATTTGTGCTTGTAAACCAAGGGATTGCATATTAAAAATCCAAAATAGCTCTATGGAGATACATTCAATGCATGTTTGTCTGTAGATAAAATTTATGTATGCAGCTGAAATATAATTTCATGTTTCTGATTTTGATATCATATTTAGGCCATTTAATATTTCCATTTTAATGTGTAAACAGCAAATTTAAATAGAATAGAAAATGTAAAAGACGGAGTTGCATTATTTTATAATCATCATATACTAAAACATATACTAATAATTGATTTATTTACATTTTATTCAACATTTTTACATCCATTTTATTTCCAAATAAAGAGATTAAATGAAAACTGTATCTTACAGTGGCAATTTTAATTATACTAAGTTATTGTAAAACAAGTTTTATTAGCCCCTTGTCTCCGCAGCAAATTTTCATTTTTATTTTTGCATTTTACCTCCTCTTCTCCCAGGGGGCATAACTTTACTTTTTTTCCATCAACATAACCATTTAAGGTATTTCTTTTGCAGGATGAGTTGTAGTTTTAAATGATTCCATCTATATTACCTTCCAATGTACTAAAAACAGAAAAGAAATTCCAAATGGTATGAAATGGTGAAAACTGAAATTCTGTTTATTTAACATTCCTTAGTTAATGCAAAAATTACTTTAGAATTATTTTAACTACTTTAAAATTATTCTTCAGGTCAGTACAACCATGTTAATATCAAAGTTATTTGCTTTTTATTTACGTGGTCAAAAATATTTTTTTAAAAATTCAAAAGTTATTAAATAAAAAAAATTGGATCTGTGTTTCCATTTTCGAGGTTCAGAATATTTCTATTTTTCTGTCAATAGAGCTGTATGAGAGAATGTTTTTTGCGTAGCAAGCTGTCAATTCTACTAATACTAATTTGGGATATTCATGACATTTTGATCACTTTTTTATTACATTCTTGATGGCGGTGTTGTGACCAAAAAAAAACACAATTCTTTTTTGATTTTTTCTCTCTTTATGGCATTAACCTTATGGGTTAATTAAATTTATATTGTGATAGATTGGACTTTTATGGATGCAGTGATGCCAAATGTTTATTATATTTTTATTGGGTGAAAAGAGGTGAGTAATTAGAATTTTTATAGCTTTTTACATTTTTGCAGTTTTTTACAACACTTTTTACTACCCTTAGAGACTTCATCATCTGATCACTTATACTATATACTGCAATGCCATTGAATGACTGAGCTTCATAGGAGTATCAAGATGACAGCAACACTAGCCTTCAGTAAGCCCCTGGGTGATATGGTAACCAGTTGATGCCCAGTGACCATGTCACAGGGGCCAATAGGAGTCTTTATCCCAGTGAAAAAGTAATTGCTCCACTTAAACGCTACTGTCAGAGATTGTCAGTTGAATTTAATGGTTAATAGCAATGATAGAGGCTTGGCTGAGCCCCCTCCAGGCTCTCTCGCCCCAGCACGTAAATATAGGTACATCATTGTGTGCTAAGGGGTTAATAGAATTTTTAATGTAAAACAATTTTAAAATAAAAATATAAAACAACATTACTAAAGTGTAAAAATTGATAACTGACAGCTTTCCCCTTCCTCTACAATTTTTAAAACCACATAAAAAAAAGTGTTGCAATTTGACAGCAACTCGTGAACATGCCTTATTCATCCATATGCAAAGGATTGGCCAAGACTTTTTTCAGAATTAAAGCATACTGCCATGCAATATGTGTTGGCACCCTTGAAATTGTTTCAGAAAATGAAGTATTTCTCCCAGAAAATGATTGCAATTACACAAGTTTTGCTATACACACGTTTATTTCCTTTGTGTGTATTGGAACAACACAAAAAAAACAGAGAAATAAAGGCAAATTGAACATCATTTCACACAATACCCCCTAAATGAGCAGGACAAAATTGTTGGCACCCTCAACTTAATATATTGTTGCACACACATTAGAATAAATAACTGCAATCAATCGCTTCCTATAACCATCAAAAAGCTTCTTACACATCTCAACTGGAATATTGGACCACTGTTCTTTTGCAAACTGCTCCAGGTCTCTCATATTTGAAGGTGCCTTCTCAGAACAGCAATTTTAAGATCTATACAGAGGTGTTCAATGGGATTTAGATCCAAACACATTGCTGACCACTTCAGAACTCTCCAGTGCTGTCATGATTCTGTTGTCTGATAACCCGGGGCCAGTAGCTTCTTCCCTGTCCGTAATGCTAGGGGTGCCCTAACTATCCCTGCTCCCCAGGTTACTTCTGATAGTAAAGATGCTGGGGCCACATACCTTGCTGAGCTTCTGAATCATCCTTAATCGGTCCCCTCCCCCACCAAGGGAAGTGGGGAGGAATAGTGTATTTAAATACACAAACTAGACAAACAAAGAAAGACATATAGGGATAAAATGAAAATAACAATCATACAAAATATGCACACACAGACAACAGAGGGAAACACCAAAGAGATTAGGTGGGTAAACAAAATAGAGGAGGATGGGGACTATGCACAAAGCTGAAACACCAAGCAACAGTTACAGAAAAATTCTCCAAAACCCCTCTACCAAAAACTGACACTTTCACTCCACTCCACTCCTCACCAGGCAGTGCAAGACTTAACACTGGCAATCCAGATTGCCAGAAGCAAGAATTTATAGGAGAAAGGAATAGTTAATACTGCACAGCTGAGATCATCCAATCAGGAAACTTCAGTGACTCAAAGCTGAACAAATTATCCCCTGCACTGCTTACAGAAACTTGCACCATTTAATATGAGGGAGAAGTGCTTCTAATCAGTGCAGGAATTAGTGTAATCAAATGCTGCCATCTTCTGGTTCTTCTCTGTCTCAGGTTACCCGTGACAAGTGTTTTGTTTCCATTCATTTCTCAGTGCTTCTTGAAGTATATTTGAGGTTATTGTCCTCCTGGAAGACCCATGACCTAGAATGCAAACCCAGCTTTCTGACACTGAGCACTATATTGTGACCCAATATCTTTGATAATCTTCAGATTTCATTATGCCTTGCATGCGGTCAACACACCCAGTGCTAGAGGCAGCAAAGTATGCCCAAAACATTTTTGAACCTTCGCCATATTTGACTGTAGGAACTGTGTTGTTTTCTTTATAGGCCTCATTCCATTTTTGATAAATCGTAGTGTGATGTTCTTTAACAAAAAAGCTGTATCTTGGTCTCATCTGTCCCCAAAACACTTTCCCAGAAGTGTTTTGGCCTACTTATTTACATTTTGACAAACTGCAGTTTAACTTTTTTATGTCTCTGGGTCAGCAGTGGAGTCCTCCTGGGTCTCCTGCCATAGCATTTCATTTCATTGAAATGTCGACGGATAGTTGCGCTGACATTGATGCACCCTGAGCCTGCAGGTCAGTTTGAATTGATCTTGAACTTGATTGGGGCTGCTTATCCATCATCCAGACTATCCTGCATTGTAACCTTTCATCAATTTTTCTCTGTCGTCCACATCCAGGGAGATTACCTACAGTGCTATGGGTTGTAAACTTCTTGATTATGTTGTTCACTATGGACTATGGAACATAAAGATCTCTGGAGATGGACTTGTAACCTTGAGATTGTTTATATTGTTCAACAATTTTGGTTCTTAAGTCCCCAGTCAGTTCTCTTCTCTTTTTGTTCTCCATGCTTAGTGTGGCACACACAGACAGGCAATGCAAAGATTGAGTCAACTTCTCCCCTGTTTATCTGGTTTCAGGTGTCATTTTCATATAGCCCTCCCCTGTTACTTGCTACAGGGGAGTTTGAATGAGCATCACATGTTGGAAACAAAGTTGTTTACCCACAATTTTGCAAAGTTGCCAACAATTTTGTCCTAGCCATTTTGGAGATTTTGAATGAAATGATGTTCAATTTGCCATTTTTTCTCTGTTTTTTTTGCGTTGTTCCAATACACACAAAGGAAATAGACATGTGTATAACAAAACATGTGTAATTGCAATAATTTTCTGGGAGAAAAACGTCATTTTCTGAATCAATTTCAAGGGTGCAAATACTTTCAGCCTTGACTGTTTGCTGAAAGAATACATACGATATGCAACAGTCAATTTGAAATTGATCACATAATTATCATGTAATTCATATCCCATGATAACAATAAAGTGCAAAGTACATAAAGCAAAACATCATCAGAAAAGTTATAAGTAGTGATGAGCGAGTATGTTCAGTTAACCCTTTCGGCGAGTATACTCGGGTGAGTACAGTGTATCTTCAGCGTACTCGGTGATATGTTTGAATCACTCCCGTGTGCATGATTTGCGACGGTTTGACAGCTTTAATACATGCGAGGAATGCTTGTTTCTTTTGCATTCCTCACATGTATTAAAGCTGTCAAACAGTCACAAATCAGGCACATGGGAGTGATTCAAACATATCACCAAGTACGCTGAAGATACTCGGTACTCGCCCGAGTATACTCGCCGAAAGTGTTAACCGAACATACTCTCTCATCACTAGTTATAAGTGCTATATATTAATGTACAACATAATATCTGTGTAATATTGTTTTTGTATACACCATCTACATTTATATAATATCCTAATAACCCCATCACCCACGGGTGATTTTTATTTTTTTCATTTTTTGTTGTCCTCCCCTTCTTCCAAGAACCATAACTTTTTAAATTTTCCATCTATATAACCATATGAGGGTTTGTTTTTTGCAGGACGAGTTGTACTTTTGAATAATTCTATTAATTTTATCATGTAATGCACTGGAAAGCAGTAAAAAATACAAAAAAGTACAATTCCACAATTGTTTTGGAGTTGTTTATTTACTATGTGGCAGCCAAAGAAAAATAATTCTGGCGTTTTGATTTCTTTGTTATGCCGTTTACTGGTCTGATTAATTGACTTAATATTTTGATTGATCAGACTTTTATGAATGCAGTGACACCAAATATGTGCATTTTTTACTTTTTTTAAATTGTTTTATTTTAAATGTTGCAAAAGGAGGTAATTTGAATTTTTGTAGGGGGGTTCAAATTTTTTAGAACTTTTTTTCATTTTGTTACTGCATTGAATAGTGCTATACATAGCAGTGCATTAGTACTTCTGTGTATAGTGAACAACATCAATCTGCTATGAATGCCTGCCACTGGCTAACTTACACAGGAGGATCGTAATGACAGGCATGAAGTCATCAGCAGACCCCTGGCTATCATGGCAACCCATCGACGTCTCGCAGCCACGTCACGGGTGTGCTGATGGGTGCATGGAATGACGAGCTCCCTGCTGGTGCATGTTAAATGCCGCTGCCAGAGATTGACAGCGACATTTAACAGGTTAACAGTCGTTGGCAGAGCTCCGCTCCATCCGCGGCTGTTAAATGCACATGATGGCTGATTTAACCAGACATCATGCGTTGGGACAGATGCTGGCTCAGCGTGCGAGCCCTCATCAAAGTCAGGTATATAACTTCTGACGTACATGTTCGTCAAAAGTTGTGAAGGGGTTAAAAGGGTTATTCAGGCCTATTTATTTTTTACTAAGAATTAAGTCATGTATTTTCTAACTACATACCCACTCTGCTTGCCGCCAATCTCAGCCGACTCAGAGACACAGATTGCTCCTGCTGGCGATTTTGTAGCTTTAACTGACATCACGTCAACAGGCCAACTGCTTCTCTTCCTCTCTGTTCTGTTGATGAGATGTGAATGCTGTGATCTTACTGGTTAACAGTTGGCTCCCTGCTTCATAACTGCAGGAAACCAGCTGTTCATCAGAATGATATCGGCAGTCATGCCCCATCAACAGAAAAGCCTGGAAGAGGAAGAGCTGCTCTATTGACATGAAACAGCAGAATTGTCAGCAGGAGCGGTCTGTGATCACACTGAGCGGGCTCTGGTTAGCATATATAGGTAGTTACAACTCTTTACCTCAGTTCTTAGGCCCATAGTGAAAAAAATAATCTAGTCCTGGACAACCAGTGTAATGTATAGCTGAGTGTATTCCCAATCTTTCTATTCAAAAAATTAAGTACTATATTTTATGCATTCTGCTGATGCCAATTCTCATGTCTAGAACCGGGAATGCCAAAACAGTGATGCTAAATAGGCTTATTTTCTTGGCAGCACATCATGGGTTTTATAATTACCAGATTCATAGTAGAATCTAGAAAACTTTGACTATAATATTTAATGTGGTATCAGAGCTACAAATAAGAAGAAAGTTTAAAATGTCCATATTTTTTATAAATTGTATCCATAGTATGGTAAGGAAGCGACATGCAGCGTCTTAAACTCTTTCCTGCTTGTAATGGTTCTGCGGCTCCATTATAAACAGGAATCCATTTTTTCAGTAAGGCAATTTAGGTACCTGACATTGTAATAGAATAATTCTTAATAAAAAATAATTACATATTATCTGTGCCCAATCGACTTTTCCAGTTTATGACTTTAAATCTGCATTCACACATTGCAGCCACATTGTTTTGCCCGGAATTTCAGAAATCGCATAAAAAATATTACTGTTCTACCACAATTGCAACAAAAAATAACAACGTGGCTCCTGGAATTAGAAGAGATTTTGGACAGTTGAGATGGTGCTGAGAGAAGGTAAATTTATTAATTTATCGGACACTGAGAAGTTGTAGCAGTAACTACTATATGTGTCCTATAATTTTTGTGTGCACACTAATGATTATCATGGATGGTGGTCTGAGGAAAATATTGGAGACAAGTCCAGTTCTGATCTGAATGTCACATCAAAATCAACCATGCTAGCCTAAGGGTATGTGAAAAACATCAGACCACACTCAGATGACATCCCAGAGTGGTCCAATTTCCACAGACTGACAGACTGACAGAATGGAGAAGGTGGAGAAACTTGTTTTTTTCACTCCATATATGAGAAAAACTGATGCCACTCTGATCAAATTCTGATTAAACTATGATCAGAGTCTGATCAGAATAACTGACCGTTTAATTTGGATAGTAAGAAAATGGTTGTGTAAATCTAGCCTTATATGAAGCCTTTTTTAGTGATAATCCCAAATGGTATACGGGTGCATCTCAGTAAATTAGAATATCATCAAAAAGTTAATTTATTTCAGTTCTTCAATACAAAAAGTGAAACTGATTTACTGTATTATATAGAGTCATTACAAAGAGAGTGATCTATTTCAGGTGTTTAATTCTGTTAATGTTGATGATTATGGCTTACAGCCAATGAAAACACAAAAGTCATTATCTCAGTAAATTAGAATACTTTATAACTACAGCTTGAAAAATGTTTTTAAAATCTGAAATGTTGGCCTACTGAAATGTATGTTCAGTAAATGCACTCAATACTTGGTCGGAGCTCCTTTTGCACCAATTACTGCATCAATATGGTGTGGCATGGAGGTGATCAGCCTGTGGCACTGCTGAGGTGTTATGGAAGCCCACGTTGCTTTGATAGCAGCCTTCAGCTCATCTGCATTATTGGGTCTGGTGTCTCTCATCTTCCTCTTGACAATACCCCATAGATTCAGGCGAGGTCAGGCGAGTTTGCTGGCCAATGAAGCACAGTGAAACTGTTGTTTGTAAACCAGGTATTGGTACTTTTGGCAGTGTGGACAGGTGCCAAGTCCTGCTGGAGAATGAAATTTCCATCTCCAAAAAGCTTGTCGGCAGAGGGAAGCATTAAGTGCTCTAAAATTTCCTGGTAGACGGCTGCGCTGACTTTGGTCTTGCTAAAACACAGTGGACCTACACCAGCAGATGACATGGCTCCCCAAACCATCACTGATTGTGGAAACTTCACACTAGACCTCAAGCAGCTTGGATTGTGTGCCTCTCCACTCTTCCTCCAGACTCTGGGACCTTGATTTCCAAATGAAAATTGGAACTCTGGGACCTTGTGGAGTGTGTCAATGACTGCCTTCGGGACATCTGTCAAGTCAGCAGTCTTCCCCATGATTGTGGAGCCTACTGAAACAGACTAAGGGACCTTTTTAAACGCTTAGTAAGCCTTTGCAGGTGTTTTTTGTTAATTATTCAAATTTACTGAGATAATGACTTTTGTGTTTTCATCAACATTAACAGAAATAAACACTTGAAATAGTTCACTCTGGGTGTAATGACTCTACAGGGTGGTCCAAAAGTAGGTGGCCAGAAAATAATAACATTTATTTTGATTTATATATAAAATTATATTTACTAACACAAGCATAACATTGACAATTACATTTTATTCTGAACAATAATACAAAAGCCCTTAAATTTTATCAACTCAAGTGCTCAAACTGTTTTCCACTACAATTTGCACAGCTTTGAAGTCTGCCTCTTACGCTTCGACAAAGTTTTTTGCACAAGTCTCTTTGTGTATTAATTTCTTGAAATGCATCTCTTATGTAATTTTTCAAATCACTGACACATTTTGGTTTTCGACTATAAACTTTGTGAGGAATGAAAAGTGGAATCTGATTGGTTGCTAAAGGCAACTGAGCCAGTTTCACTTTACACCATGTTTGATAAGTCTCCCCCTTCATAACCTTATTACACTTCTGTCCACTTACTTTTGGACCACCCTGTATATAATAGAGTATATGAGTTTCACTTTTTGTATTGAAGAACTGAAATAAATTAACTTTTTGAGAATATTCTAATTTAGTGAGATGCACCTGTACCACTGGCAGTAGACGTGAATAACATAGTGCCTTTCAAGTGTTACAAAGTGAAGTCAATTTAGAAAGCTGTGTTTTGTAATGGATAAACCTACAGATCCTAATTATTTTAACAAGGCAATGATAAGTACTTACAAAAAGTAATGTAAGAGATCTCTGGAGAAGGGGCTGAGGTGACCAAAGGCTCATTGAAATTCATGGTACGAAGTGCCTTGCCTGTTTGATATTATCTCATATAAGTGCCACTGAATGAACTATTGCTGTTTATGATAGAAAAATGTATCTCAGCTTGCTATGTATGTGAGCAAGCTAGAAGAGGCAGTCTGATGCTCTGGGAATGTTCTGGGAAATCTTGTCTTCTACTAATCATGTGGGTGTTATTTCTATGCAAATCACCAAACTAAACCATGTTGCAGACCATGATTACCCCTTTAAGGTAGCAGAATTCTCCAAAGGCAGTGGTCTCTTTCAGTAGGATCATAGATGGCCCCACTGCACAAGTTGTTTAGGATTATTTTGCGAATCATTATGGTTATGTTCATTAGTGGTGCACCTTTTGTACACCAAAACCGAGTGACTGCACTAAAATCACTGCCTTCAAAATGCAATTTTTCACACTTTTACATGAATTGTTATGCAAGTTTTTTGCAGCATTTTTAGATGTTTTTTCAGCCATTCTATTTAATGGGCGAGAAGTGCTGAAATAATGCTGCAAGAATTTACATTCTGCGTCTTAGTAATATGTAATAGGGCTCAAAATACACAATGAAAAAGTTACGCAGTGTGTGCATGAGATTTCAGAAATCCCATTGATTATGCTGGTACAGAAAAACAGTGTGTATTTTACTCACCAAATCCAGTGCATAAAAAAAACAAATCAAAAACGCTGCAAAAATGTCATGTGTGAACATACCTAGACTTGACAGTTTAAATGGGTTGTCCGCCCTGGGGTACAAGTCTGCAGTCACTGTATGTCCTAAGACCCACAACAATTGCTCAAAAACTGTTCTGAAGCTTCTAGCTCCTCAGTAAGAAGCACTCAGCTCCTACATGGGTAAGGGCTATATTGTAACGTGTCTGTATATATATGCACTGTATATTCATGCTGTGTATTGAAAATGTATTCATACCCCGTGAACTTTTCCATGTTTTTTCATTTTATACCCATAAAGTAGCAAGAATTTGTGAAGTGTAAAATAAATGATACTTGGCATTCTAATTATTCTAAAAATACAAATATGAAAATTGTTACTTCCCAAGTACTTCCTATATAGTGTTGGTATTTCACATAAAATCCAAATAAAATAGATATAAGTTTGTGGGTGTGACATGAAAAAATGTGGAAAACTTCATGTGGTATGAAAACTTTTTCAAGGCACTGTATAAATTGTAATACAGCAGCTTGCTTGGCATTACTGTAATGATCCAGGGTATGTTTTGCCTGACCAGGTACCTCCCCCTCAGGTGACTGGTCACATGACTGTGGCATCATACAGGTCCTTTTGCACACAGAAGGTCTGAACACATGACTGTGACATCAGCTCAGGTCCTGTGTGTGTGTGTGTGTGTGTGCACTGGATGGATATATAAACCCTGGTAGATTTGAGACAGGTGTGTAAGGCCTGAGGCCTGTTCCTGTGTGGGACACCACTAGAGAGTGAAGCCTGGTGAAGTCTGGCAGCCTGAAAGGTCGAGGCTGGATCCTGTGTGTAGATGCCAGTGGCCTTGGAGGGAAACCCGGCTTGGAAGGCAATATTCCAGGAAGGCAAAGATTGGATGTGTGTGTGAAACATTCCAGTAGCCTTTGAGGGAACGAGGGCTAGAGACCCCCATCTGGGAAGCCGCAAAGCCACAGTGGTGGCAAACCAAACGGACTGAAGCAGCTGTAACCCGGCAAAGGTAAAAACACTGCTTAATGTGGACATTTATGCTATTACCTTGCTGAAGGCTGTAACTGGAGCCAAGTGGGCCTGTCTGCCACTTAAGGCTCGTGGACATTATATGTGTGATAAGCGGTTTATGATAAATAATAAACTGCTGCATTGTGAAATACCGGAAAGACATTGCATGTGTGCTTTAATTGACCCGGTGCAGCGAGTATCCCCCAGTATGATGACTAGCGCTGCCTTACAATATATACTGTATACTGTGTATTTCTATAAATTATATTGTGGTTCTCCTGATGAAGATGTTCGTCAAACTTCGAAACGCTTTGAGAATAAACTGCATGGTCAATCCTTTACAACGTCTTCTGGATTTCTTGAATTTCATCACAGCGCATGCTACTACTCCTATCCTTCCACTACTTGCTCTATAGGGTGCGAACTCCCGATCTGAGGCTACTGCAGCAGCAGTTAGACTATGTGCCCACAATGCAGAAATGCTCTGGATTTTTCCTGAGCATTTCTGCATCTCCCCTGGCAGAAAAAAAACATGCGGATTGTACATGCATTTTTCCTGCCAGGGTCATGTGGAAGTGAAGTGTTCTTCACATGCATTTCCGCATGCGGGTTGACAAGCGCTTTCCAAGCGATTTTAGCATCACTTGGAAAGTGCTTGACAACTTGGTCACACAATATAAATTCATGAAAACGGCATGGATTTATATAGTGTGACCGTAAAGAATGTTTAAAAATAAAAAAATAAATCTATACTTACCTTCGATGGCCCCCAGAGTCTTGCTTCCCTCAATTCTCCCTTGTCGACAGATCGCGGTACGCTGAAGGACCTGCCGACATCAGCATCGTGTGACCCGTCACATGACTATGACATCAGCGCAGGTCCTCCAGTCCATCGCGAGCTGCCGGCAAGCGAAGACTAGCACACCGGAGGCCGCCAGAACGTAAGTATAATATTTATTTTTTATTTTATTCTTTTTTTCACAGTTTCTATGGTACCTGGGTCTGGAGGAGAGTTTCCTCTCCTCTAGACCTGGGTACCATCCACACATTGGACCAACGCATGGAATGCGCATCTACATATACAGTGATGCGGAATCCATGCGTTCCAATGCAAGTCAATGGCAGCGAAAATGCAGCACTTCCGCAAAATAATTGGTAGTGCTGCGTTTTTTTCCGCAATGATAATCTGCAGCGGAAATTTCCGCAGCATGTGCACAGCACATGCGGATTATCATTGGGGAACATGGCAGGCCTTCTACCATGCATTTTTTAAGCATTTCTGCAGCATTTTTGCCGCTGCGGAAACGCTTAAAAAATGCATCGTGGGCACACAGCCTTAATCCTTAATTCATTGTTTGAGGGCTAAACAACCACAAAAGGCGAGCAGTTTACCCCTCACCTATACAATTTTGTCCATCTGATAAGACCCTCTTGCACTTGGTGTTCCCTTGTTTACTTTTCTGTAAACATTTACACATGTTCATCCCCAACCATTCAGTACCTGGTCGTCTGATCAATTTCACTTCCTCCCTCTTCTCCTTCTGTTCTTTTAACAGCTGCTGTTACTGACTAGTCTGCATGAAATCCTGCGGTGTGCAGACAATACATGCCATGCCCTTCAAAGCAAATTTGATATGCTCCAAATTTATTGCATGTAAATAAAATCTCTTGAATTGAGTGAATTTGCCCATATGTATTTAACTCTTATACACACCACCTCCTCAGTTTTCCTCATACTTGAAGCTCCCCAACTACTACCTACCTAATCCTCCATTTGGATCCTCTTCTTTCTTCTTTACACTCCAGTCTTTTGCAGGGGGCCACTGCTTAGTAGACCCCACAGATTAATGTGGGGAAGACAACATTTCATTGATAATAATGATGTGCACTGTGCCCCACACATGGTCACGTGGGATGAGATGCATGTGATAGCACCCTTTGTGACGGTGTAGTGTGGATTGGAGGGCAGATTGGAAAACCGTGAGAGGAGCATCAGCATAGGTTTGAGAAGGGTGAAGGAAAGTTAGGCATATGAGCATATTGCTTTGTTAACCTCTTCCCGGTCTCTAGAATCTAGCAAAATGGCCATCAAATCGTATCCCCAAAAGCATAGATTAATTACAATCCAAATCTGATAGTTTTAGTTCTGCTTCACTTTTCTTTTTTAGATAGATAGGAGATGGATAAAAGGGAGATTAAAACACACTCAGAGAACATTTAGTTATTAATTAGAATTTTAACTGTGTTATTAGTATTTTACTTATATCTAAGACTACTGTAAATCTGTCCTCCATTCAGTTTGAGAAAATACAGAACAGAACAGATGAGGCAATTATTATATTTAGAAATGAGCAAGGTGTTAGAAATCAGTATAAGTACATCCCTGCTGTACACATTATGCTGATGGAACAGACGGCAAACCCATTCCTTAGGGTATATTGGAAGAAAGTGATACTTGTACAGTGGTTGTTTAACCTAACAAAGAATAGATTCAATATGTTCTTTGTCATTAGAATATGTACTAATAAGCAGAAATGCATTGCATCTCTTGTTCAGCACATTTGTGCAATCACTGCAGCTACATCTGAAAGCTGTGACACTTTATATTTAGAACACTGAGCACAGTGCTATCCTCAGGCCACGTCTACATTATTAGAAGCAGCAATTCACATGTTGACATGCTGGTACATGGCAGCACATTAAACTTAACAAAATGATTGAGCAATAGAATTGAGAGCGTCAGGATACACAAGTTGCGTTTTGAAATATGTGAGAATTAAAGTGATTTTCTGAGCTTGAAAGTACCTATATTTGTGTGTATGCAGATAATGCCACCATAGCTCAGCTACTTTCCAATTTTATTATTTTGTCCAGCGCTAGTGCTTTAAAAGCCTCCTTAAAGGAGTTGTCCGGGACCTTAACATTGATGGCTTATTTTTAGGATAGGTAATCAGTGTCTGCAATCCTCACCTCTGCCAATCAGCTGTTCCTGGTATCGGCAGCGACCAAAACTGCTTTGCTGCAGAGCTGCACAACACGGCTTCATCAATGGAATAGTGGCTATGGCCAGTACTGCATTTTCACACTCTATTGAATAGGGGCGGATATGCAATACCGGTTATAGGAAGTTTCGCCCCCAGCAGTTCGCCCCCATCAGTCGCCCCCAGGTACATTTCACCCCCGCACATTTCACCCCTATCATTTTGCTCCCAGGAAGATTCGTCCCCGCACATTTGCCCCCCCCACATTTCACCCCCGGACATTTCGGATGTTTCTCCCCCGGATGTTTAACCTACAGTATTTTGTCCCTGGATGTGTTGCCATCTGATGTTTCGCCCCTAGCATTTTGACCCCAGATGTTTCACCCTCAGCTTTTGAGGTCAACATGCATGGAACAAAACATCTAGGGCTGAACATACCTGAGGGTAAAATATACAGGACCACAATTGCTGGGTAAGAAACTTTCTAAAACCAGGGCTCGGTGAGTAGCAGTGGCAGGCTACTACTGGGGGCAAAACATCTGGGGGCGAACTGGGGGCGATACGTGCGGGGGTGAAATGTGTGGGGGCAAAACATCCTGGGGGCCAAATGCTGGGGACGAAATGTGCGGGGGCGAAATGTACCCGGGGCGAATTGCTGGGGGCGAACTGCTGGGGTGAACTGCTGGGGATGAAACATCCAATTCCCTGCAATAACTAGGTACAGCCACTATACAGTTGATGGAGATGTGCTGTGCAACCTGCAACTGAGAAGTTCCGACTTCCACTGTCACCGGGAACAGCTTATCAGATAACAGACATTCATGACCCCAAATTTTACATTTTCACACGGGAAAATGGGTAAAAACGGCACCATAATTTGTCACACAATTTCTGCTGAATGTTGTATTACCCCTTATGTGGTAGGCCAGTACTGCTTAGCTGCACGGCAAGACTTGGGAAGGAAGGAGCGCTATTTGACTTATGGAGAACAAATTATCGTAGGATAGTTTGCAGACTCCATATATAGAGTCCCTAAGTGCCAGAAGAACAGAATCACCTGTAAAGTGACCACATTTTGGAAATTACGCCCATCTAGTAATTCATCTATAGGTGTAGTAACAATTTTGACTCCATGGGTGTTTTCCAGAAACAAGCAGCATTGGATGTTGCCAAGTGAAAATTGCAAATCTGCCAATATAGTGCCCAGTACAATGTAGTGCCTTTACATTATGCTGGGGTTCAGAAAGGAGAGATATATTTGAATTTGGGAGCGCAGAATCGCGCTTTTCTAGAGCCTTTGAGCTACCATTAATGTGGAAGCCAACTATATTTCCACTGACAGATGACAGACCTGAGTGGGGATTTGGGGATTTAGTGGATTAAGCTGATGCTTTTATTGGGAACATTTTATATATATTACATTTTAGATCACAATTATTCTGCGTTGAGCACTTACATCGGGGTTTCCGTCTAAATGTCCGAATGACATGATTCAGATGAAACTACTGAAAGATCTATTCATTATAATGAGGCATCAGAGTTACTCTGGACTCCGTCTGGCCTCTGTTCAGCTGTGTCCTTCTTTTCAGAGGTTCACAAAACTGTGGCTGACCGCGCTTTCATGCACGCTTAAAAAGACGGACACCACTGGATCATAGACCAGACAAAGTCCACAGTTTCTTATAGGGCATCTTCCGATGGGGGTTCTGTCTGAATCACGTATTTCAGAGATTTACAAGGAAACCTCGGTGTAAGTGCTGAGCGAAGAGCGCAGGATAACTTGTGAGCCAGGACCCGTTGAAGTGCAGGCAGGCGCAAAACGGCTGTCGTCCTTTCCATCCCTCTCTGCTGCCATGTTTTTTTGAATAAAATGTTGGATTTTACAGGACAAGTGAGTGCACCTATTTTTTCTTTATGCACTATAACTGTGAGCCGAACCTTACTGCGAACTTTGGAAATCAGAATGAACAAATCAACTGCAGGTCAAGAATTGATTTGATTTCTTTTTTGCGCCGTTTCTCATGCAGTAAAAGTGATTAGACGACTTTATTCTTTGGGTCGGTGCAATTACAGTGATAATAGATTTATAAAGGTTTTTTAATTTTGTCTGCTACCACACACTAAAAGATGCTTTATTTGCAAAATAAAGTTTTTGCATCGACATAATTTGAACTATAATTTTTATATATTTGTGCCCACCGAGTCATGGGAAGGCTTTTTATTTGTGGGACGATTTGCCATTTTTATTGGTACCATTTTTGGGCACGTAACATTTTTTGATCGCTTTCCATTAGGATTTTTGTGAGGCAAAATGAACATAAAACAGCAATTCAGGAATTCTTTCTTCTTTTTTATGCATTTCGCCATATGATAAAATTGATAAGACAGCTTTACTCTTCAGATCAGTACAATTACAGCGATACAACTTTTATCTGACTTCTTTTATTTTTTGCCTCTTTTACCCAATAAAAACAATTTTTTGTTTTTGCATCCTTATATTCTATAACTTTTTTATTTATCCGCTGATGGAGCAATATGCAACTTTCTTTTTGCGGGAAAAGATGACATTTTCAGCGAAACCATTCTTTTTTCCATTTAACTTTTTGCTCTCGTTTTATTCCACATTGTTTGATGGTATGAAAAAAAAAACATTTTGTTTGCCATATTTTTTATTAATTTTTTTATGGAGTTCATGGAAGGGATTAAAGAGTGGGACAGTTTTATAGGGTAAATATACAAAGAGGGAAAGTGGAAAGGGAGAGTCAGCTCACTGGTGGTAGAATCATTCTTTCTTCCCCCGAAAATCCTCACAAGGAGCCGTCTTAGTTCGGGTCGATTCAATAGCAGCACAAAAGGGAAATATCTCCAGCAAAGAATGGGTTAAAAACTTGAATCTTCCTTTATTAAATACAAGTTAAAAATATGTTCCAAAATAGATGAATACAACCACCAGTTGATAATCCCAGAAAATGGGTATTAACAGTCTGATCGGCGCGTTTTGACTCAATAGGTCTTAATCATGATCGCCATGACTTACATTTATGTCAGTTTGCGGGAACCCCTTCCCGACCATGAAGTAAACTTATGTCAAATGCTGTGAAGGGGCTAATTAGCCCTGCCACATGTCTTAAAATAAAAAAAATAGAACAGACACTCCATTTGCAGTTAAAGTCAAATTTTTTGATATCCACAGTTTCATGCAAATTTGAATAATGTGCAATACGACTTGGTGATTGCAATTAAAAAAATGTTCAGTGCTCACATGCAGCACACACAGTGAGTGGGTTAATGATGCACGGGCTTCCCCATAATGCCCTGCAGCAATCAAATCCTATGGTGTGGCACAGCCAGTAAGGGGGAGCTATCACAGGCAGTATGAAATATAGGGGCCAGCCAAAGAATACAATTTTATCTCTATGCTGTGTGGGGATAGAAGCTCAGAGCATACAGCATAGGGATAGATAAAGGGCTAATGCGATTGTGGTGTACTTCTTCAGTGCTGATGTACCATATTGAAAATGTGAGTGGTAGCTTCAGTCATTGAATAGAAATTCAAGATTCAAGTAATATACAGTGAATTGTTGTAGCAGTCTCATCATCACCACTCAGTTAAACATTCAAGTTTCAGGTTTATTAACCTTTTGGATTCACCAACAGCACTGTAGTTGTTCAATAATAGAATTAATCATCAAAAATACAAATTGCTTAATCATTGTGCACACTGCTTCAATGTTACAATGCATTTTGTAAAATGTTGGTCAAGATCAAAAACTTGGATTCATATCATGGCAGATAAGGGCTAAAAGCAAATACTTGGCATTTTGTAAAGTGCCTCCAGTACACTTCAAAATGTATGATTGTAGAATGTAATTGTTATTGCTTATTGCAGATTATTCTGTTTTATGGGGATATAATGCTCCATCATCTCTGCTGAGGAGTTTGCCACACACTTCAAAAACAAGACTGACCAAACACGGCAAGTCTTTACTGTCCGACCACCACAACCCCTTTCTTTCCTAGACCATTGCCCATCCCCCATAACCTTCCTTTCCAACATCACGGAAGGAGACCTCACTCATCTCCTCTCCAAATCACACCTCATTACTTGTGCACTCGACCCCATCTCATCCCACCTCCTCCTCAACCTCACCCCCACACTCATCCCATCCCCAACCCATCTCTTCAACCTATCACTAACTTCTAGAACCTTCCCTACTGCCTTCAAACATGCCACAATCATGCCCATCCTCAAAAAGCCATCCCTCGACCCAACCGTTTTGTCCAGCTACCGCCCCATATCGCTGCGCCCATTTGCCTCCAAACTCCTTGAGCAACACGTTCACGCTGAACATTCCTCTCACTTCTTGTCTAACTCTCTCTTTGACAACCGACAATCTGGCTTCCGCCCCCACCATTCCACCGAAACTGCCCTTACCAAAATTACTAATGACTTACTTACAGCCAAAGCTAACAGAAAATTCTCTGTACTCCTTCTTCTTGACCTGTCCTCTGCCTTTGACACAGTTGACCACTGCCTCCTACTACAGATCATCTCTTCATTTGGCTTCAAAGACCTTGCCCTATCTTGGATCTCCTCATACCTTTCTAACCGCACATTTAGCACCTCACACTCCCACACTACCTCCTCATCCCGCCCCTTCTCTGTTGGAGTCCCTCATGGCTCTATTCTAGGACCCCTACTCTTCAAAATCTATACCCTTGGCCTGGGACAGCTCATAAAATCCCATGGCTTCCAATACCATCTGTATGCTGATGTCACCCAGATCTACCTCCCTGACCCAGATGTCACCTCTCTGCTGTCCAGAATCCCAGAATGTCTAACAGCCATATCCTCCTTCTTCTCCTCTCGCTTCCTCAAGCTCAATGTGGACAAAACTGAACTCATCATCTTTCCCCCATCTCGCAAGTCTTTCGCACCTGATCTTTCTATCACAATAAATGACATCACACTTTCCCCTGTATCAGCAATCCGCTGCCTCGGAGTAACCCTTGACTCTGCCCTGTCCTTCAAACCCCACATCCAAGCTCTCGTCACCTCCTGTCACCTCCAGCTCAAAAATATTTCCAGAATCTGTCCTTTCCTCAACCCTCAATCTACTAAACTGCTTGTGCATGCCCGCATCATCTCCCCCCACATAATATAATTAACTGATGGGGGCTTAATATATACTATAATTCATGTCTGAGGGGGACAGCATGTATAAAAATTAATTTTAGGGGATATATTGTATGCTATAATTAGGGACATTGTATGTTATAGTTCATTTTGTAGGGCACTGTGTATATTATATTAATTTCTGGGGGTACAGTTGCATTTTTATACATGTCTGTTTAACTGCATGTTGAAATATTAATTTCAAAGGCACAATGTATGTTATAACTAATTTCAGAAGCCACAATGTGTGTTATACTGATTTAGGGACCATGTTGTAAATTCTAGTTCATTTTAGGAGACACTGTGTTTAACCCCTTAATAACATCTGACGTACTAATACGCGTCTGTGCCCTGGGACTTAAGAGCCAGACCCGTATTAGTACGTCATCGCGATCGCGCGCGCACACAGGCTGTGCGGGCGCGATCGCCGCCGGGTGTCAGCTGATTGTCACAGCTGACACCCGGTACTATGTGCAGGGAGCGGTCACACACCGCTCCCAGCACATTAACCCCCGCGATGCTGCGATCGAAGTCGATCGATGTCGATCGCGGCATTGCGGGGGCAAGGGGAGGTGATCGGCGATACTCACCTCCTCTTCCGGCTTCCAGCGCAGTCTGCAAAGGCTTCCCGGGTGTTGCCATGACGACCCGATGTCGTCATGACAACATCCGGGTCACCAGAGAGCAGGAAGATTGCTTGGACATGCGCAGTGCATCTCCAAGCAATCTTCACACTGTGCACTTCTGACAGCCTTCATGGCATAGGGATGGTGCTCCATTCCTGTGCCATGCAGGCGATCAGAAAAAAAAAAGTGAAAGTCCCAGAGTGGGACAAAGTAATAAAGTGTATAAACTGTGTGAAAGTGGAAAAAAAAAAAAAAAAAAAATGTGCAAAAATATTATAAAAAAAAAAAAAAATAATACACCAAAAATAAAAATATAATGTACCCATCAATAAATATTATTATAAAAAAAATAAAAAAAAAACAATAAAAGTACACATATTTGGTATCGCCGCGTCCGGAACAACCTGACCTATAAAACTGTCCCACTAGTTAACCCCTTCAGTGAACACGGTAAAAAAAAAAAAAAAAAAACAAGCAAAAAACAATGCTTTATCACCATACCACCAAACAAAAAGTGGAATAACACGCGATCAAAAAGACGCATATAAATAAAAATGATACCGCTGAAAACGTCATCTCGTCCCGCAAAAAACAAGCCGCCATATAACTCCATCAGCTGAAAAATAAAAAAGTTATAGCTCTCAGAATAAAGCGATACTAAAAAATATTTTTTTCTATAAAATAGCTTTTATTGTGTATAAGCGCCAAAACATAGAAAAATGATACAAATGTGGTACCGCTGTAAACGTACTGACCCGAAGAGTAAAGCTGCCTCATCAATTTTACCACACGCGGAACAGAATAAAAAAAAAAAAAAAACAATTCCTGAATTGTTGGTTTTTGTTTATTCTGCCTCCCAAAAATCGGAATAGAAAGCGATCAAAAAATGTCACGTGCCTGAAAATGGCACCAATAACAACGTCAAGTCATCCTGCAAAAAACGAGCCGTCACATGACTGTCTGCCAAAATCTGGAAAAATTATAGCTCTCAAAATATGGCGATGCAAAAACTAGATTTTACAAAAAATGCGTCTTTTAGTGTGTGACAGCTGTCAGTCATAAAAACCCCATATGATTCTGGCATTGCTGTAATCACACCGACCCGAAGAATAAAGTCGTCTAATCACTTATACCGCACAAGGAACGGCGTCAAAAATAAACTCTTGGGTTAGGATTGGGCTAGGGTTAGGGCTGGGTTTGGGGCTAGGGTTGTGCTGGGGCTAGGGTTGTGCTGGGGCTAGGGTTGTGCTGGGGCTAGGGTTGTGCTGGGGCTAGGGTTGTGCTGGGGCTAGGGTTGTGCTAGGGTTAGGGCTGGGGTTGGGATTTTTTTCAAAAGTAAGAAAAAAAGATGACGATATGGCGACTAGTGTTGAGAGCAAGTGCTCGCTACTTGAGTTTGCATCGGGTGCTCTGGTATGCATTTAGTATCGTGGGTATTTGAGTGACATGCTCGAGTCTCTGCCCCATATGCTTCGCGGCCAAAAAACTTTACGGGGATTGCCTGCCATGCACGAGCGATCCCCGCATGTTTTTTTTTGGGTGTCTAATAACCGTGAAACATGCGGAGCAGGGACTCGAGCATGTCACTCGAGCACACGCTGTACATGGTGCATACCTGAGTACCCGATGCAAACTCAAGTAGCGAGCACTTGCGCTCAAGAATAATGAAAACTTATTCAATATGATGACCTAACGTAAACAAATAATCTGCCGTACCTCTGGGTTCAAAATGTTCACTATACACCTTAATAAAATCTTTGAGGGGTATAGTTTCCAAAATGGGGACACTTGTGGTGGAGCTCCACTGTTTAGGCACATCACGGGCTCTCCAAACGCGACATGGTGTCCGCTAACAAATTGAATGGAAAATCGGCTCAAATTGTTAGTGGACGCCATGTTGCGTTTGGAGAGCCCCTGTGTGTCCAAACATTGGAGCTCCCCCACAACTGACCCCATTTTGGAAACTAGACCCCCCAAGGCACCTTTCTAGATGCATAGTGAGCACTTGGAACCCCCAGGTGCTTCACAAATTGATTCGTAAAAATGAAAAAGTGAAAAAAAAAACACTTTCATTTTTATGAATCAATTTGTGAAGCACCTGGGGTTCCAAGTGCTCACTATGAATCTAGATAGGTGCCTTGGGGGGTCTAGTTTCCAAAATGGGGTCACTTGTGGGGGAGCTCCAATGTTTGGGCACACAGGGACTCTCTAAATGCAACATGGTATCCGCTAACAAATTGAATGGAAAATCGGCTCAAATTGTTAGCGGACACCACATTGCGTTTGGAGAGCCCCTCTGTGCCCAAACTTTGGATCTCCCCCACAAGTGACCCCATTTTGGAAACTAGACCCCCCAAGGCACCTTTCTAGATGCATAGTGAGCACTTGGAACCCCCAGGTGCTTCACAAATTGATTCGTAAAAATGAAAAAGTGAAAAAAAAAACACTTTTTCATTTTTATGAATCAATTTGTGAAGCACCTGGGGTTCCAAGTGCTCACTATGAATCTAGATAGGTGCCTTGGGGGGTCTAGTTTCCAAAATGGGGTCACTTGTGGGGGAGCTCCAATGTTTGGGCACACAGGGACTCTCCAAATGCAACATGATATCCGCTAACAAATTGTCGGCTCAAATTGTTAGCGGATATCATGTTGCATTTGGAGAGTCCCTGTGTGCCCAAACATTGGAGCTCCTCCACAAGTGACCCCATTTTGGAAACAAGACCCCCCAAGGCACCTATCTAGATGCATAGTGAGCACTTGGAACCCCTAGGTGCTTCACAAATTAATTCGTAAAAATGAAAAAGTGTTTTTTTTTTCACTTTTTCATTATTACGAATCAATTTGTGAAGCACCTGGGGGTTCCAAGTGCTCACTATGCATCTAGAAAGGTGCCTTGGGGGGTCTAGTTTCCAAAATGGGGTCACTTGTGGGGGAGCTCCAAAGTTTGGGCACAGAGGGGCTCTCCAAACGCAATGTGGCGTCCGCTAACAATTTGAGCCGATTTTCCATTCAATTTGTTAGCGGATACCATGTTGCATTTAGAGAGTCCCTGTGTGCCCAAACATTGGAGCTCCCCCACAAGTGACCCCATTTTGGAAACTAGACCCCCCAAGGCACCTATCTAGATGCATAGTGAGCACTTGGAACCCCTAGGTGCTTCACAAATTGATTCATAAAAATGAAAAAGTGTTTTTTTTTTCACTTTTTCATTATTACGAATCAATTTGTGAAGCACCTGGGGGTTCCAAGTGCTCACTATGCATCTAGAAAGGTGCCTTGGGGGGTCTAGTTTCCAAAATGGGGTCACTTGTGGGGGAGCTCCAAAGTTTGGGCACAGAGAAGCTCTCCAAACGCAATGTGGTGTCCGCTAACAATTTGAGCCGATTTTCCATTCAATTTGTTAGCGGATACCATGTTGCATTTAGAGAGTCCCTGTGTGCCCAAACATTGGAGCTCTCCCACAAGTGACCCCATTTTGGAAACTAGACCCCCCAAGGCACCTATCTAGATGCATAGTGAGCAGTTGGAACCCCCAGGTGCTTCACAAATTCATTCATAAAAATGAAAAAGTGTTTTTTTTTTCACTTTTTCATTGTTACGAATCAATTTGTGAAGCACCTGGGGGTTCCAAGTGCTCACTATGCATCTAGATAGGTGCCTTGGGGGGTCTAGTTTCCAAAATGGGGTCACTTGTGGGGGAGCTCCAATGTTTGGGCACACAGCAGCTCTCCAAACGCAAGATGGTGTCGCTAACAATTTGAGCCAATTTTGCGTTAAATTTGTTAGCGGACACCATGTTGCATTTAGAGAGCCGCTGTGTGCCCAAATATTGGAGCTCCCCCACAAGTGACCCCATTTTGGAAACTAGACCACCCAAGGCACCTATCTAGATGCATAGTGAGCACTTGGAACCCTCAGGTGCTTCACAAATTGATTCATACAAATGAAAAAGTGTTTTTTTTTTCACTTTTTCATTGTTACGAATCAATTTGTGAAGCACCTGGGGGTTCCAAGTGCTCACTATGCATCTAGATAGGTGCCTTGGGGGGTCTAGTTTCCAAAATGGGGTCACTTGTGGGGGAGCTCCAATGTTTGGGCACACAGGGACTCTCTAAATGCAACATGGTGTCCTCTAACAAATTTAACGGAAAATCGGCTCAAATTGTTAGCGACACCATGTTGCGTTTGGAGAGCCGCTGTGTGCCCAAACATTGGAGCTCCCCAACAAGTGACCCCATTTTGGAAACTAGACCCCCCAAGGCACCTATCTAGATGCATTGTGAGCACTTGGAACCCTCAGGTGCTTCACAAATTGATTCATAAAAATGAAAAAGTGTTTTTTTTTTTCACTTTTTCATTGTTACGAATCAATTTGTGAAGCACCTGGGGGTTCCAAGTGCTCACTATGCATCTAGAAAGGTGCCTTGGGGGGTCTAGTTTCCAAAATGGGGTCACTTGTGGGGGAGCTCCAAAGTTTGGGCACACATGGGCTCTCCAAACACAACATGGCGTCCGCTAATTATTCAAGCAAATTTTACAATCAAAAAGTCAAATAGCGCTCCTTCCCTTCCGAGCCCTGCCGTGCGCCCAAACAGTATTTTTTCCCCAAATATTGGGTATCTGCGTGCCCAGGGGAAATTGCACAACAAATTTTGGGGTCCATTTTTTCTTGTTACCCCTGTGAAAATAAAAAAAATTGGGTCTAAATTAACATTTTTGTGAAAAAAGTTAAATGTTCATTTTTTTCTTCCACATTCAAAAAATTCCTGTGAAGCACCTGAAGGGTTAATAAAGTTCTTGAATGTGGTTTTGAGCACCTTGAGGGGTGCAGTTTTTAGAATGGTGTCACTTTTGGGTATTTTCTGTCATAAAGACCTCTCAAAGTGACTTCAAATGTGATGTGGTCCCTAAAAAAATGGTTTTGTAAATTTTGTTGGAAAAATGAGAAATCGCTGGTCAACTTTTAACCCTTATAGCTCCCTAACAAAAAAAAATTTTTGTTCCAAAATTGTGCTGATGTAAAGTAGACATGTGGGAAATGTTATTTATTAACTCTTTTGTGTGACATATCGCTCTGATTTCAGGGCTTAAAAATTCAAATTTTGAAAATTGCAAAATTTTCAAAATTTTCGCCAAATTTCCGTTTTTTTCACAAATAAACGCAAGTGATATCGAAGAAATTTTTCCACAATCATGAAGTACAATATGTCACGAAAAAACAATCTCAGAATCAGGGGGATCCGTTGAAGCGTTCGAGAGTAATTACCTCATAAAGTGACAGTGGTCAGAATTGTAAAAATTGGCCCGGTCATTAACGTGCAAACCACCCGCGGGGCTTAACGGGTTAAACTCTACGAGGCACCATATATTATTACTTTTAGGGCACAACAGATTATTATTTATTTATGGCAACATCGTGTATGGCCCCGAGGACAATTCTTGTGGAATTAATATGTTCTTGGGGTCTATTTAGTGGAGCTGTTATTAAAATATAAAAAAATGAGTCAATAAGTTTGGTTTTGCAGTAATCATAATGATCGGCAGAAGAATGTTGGCTTGTCATTTTAAGAAACATTGAATGCTTTAAAAATGAAACACAAAAACTAGTGGTTGAATTGTTTTTTTATTTTCACCCCTCTTCAATTTTTTTTTACTGTAGCACATTACAAATTAATTTGAGTAGAGTAGTTTGAAATTACAAATCGTCTTGCAGAAAAGGACCTCAAATGAGAACGGGTTAAGAGCCTGTTTCCCAAACTCCAGTCCTCATGACCCTCCACCAATTCATGTTTTCATTAGTTCCTTAGTAGTGTTGAGTGAGCACTAAAATGCTCGGGTGCTCGAAGCTCGGGCCGAGCTCGTCGTGATACTCGGGTGCTCGACTCGAGCAACGAGCCCAATGTTAGTCTATGGGAGACTCGAGCATTTTTGCGGTGGCACCCCCGGCAGTCTTTTAAAAGCCTAACAAGTGCCAAAAATGACAGTGACAGTGCTCAAATGACATGAGGACAGCATGGGGATCGCCCCAGGAAGCATTTCTGACCCCCAGGTCACTGCTGTCAACAACGTGGTCAGAGGTATTAAGCCACTTTTACAGGCTCACAATAAAACGTTCAAAAACGAAAGTGAAACTTTTTTCCTGTGAAATATGTTAAGGAACATCCTTTCCAGGGTAAAGACTTGCGTATAAGTTAAAATAAATGACCAAAAACAAAAATACTCCTCCACACCTTCGGATATGTTCACAAGTAGCATTTTTTATGCGTTTTTGCACTTTTGGATTGCTTTCAACTATGACAAATGCATTCACCGTGAAATGTCATTTTAACATTTTACAACCTTATCTGGCCATGTGCTGTGTGACACATGCATAAAGTGCTGAAAAGACAAGGGAACAGCATGGGGAAGACCCCTGGAAGCATCTCTGACTCCCAGGTCACTGTCTAAAAGTGTGCCCATCATAAGTGATCCTTACCGCATCAGAAGATGCAGGCTTGCAACTATCCCCAGGCAAGTTCTAGTCCCAGGGCAGTGTTCAATTGTACCTCCCCCATTCCTTGCAATACAAGCTCAAGTATGCAGCCTGCCACCCACCAACCCCCAGGCTGCAAAACCATACTGCTTGCTTGCTTGAACTTGAAATTGGGCCTTTTAGGCATGTGGAGGCGGAATCTGGCCACCACGTCATGGCTGTGTTGGCGGCCTGGAATCCATACTCAGTCCCCAGCCGCCCGGCGGCCGGGTGTCCATACTCGGTCCCCAGCCGCCCCGTGGCCGGGTGTCCACACACGGTCCCCAGCCGCCTGGGGGCAGCCGGGTGTCCATAAACGGTCCCCAGCCGCCCCTATTTCTCCTTGGAACATCCCCCCACACACTTTTCTTAGCCCGGCCTGCTTTAGGCAGCATTGGATGAGCCCACCAGAGAACCAGACTCCTCCGGTGGGCCCTGACTTCTCCATCAGTGGAGTTGAGAGTGCCAAGGTGAGGAGCATGATGATGATGACAGAAGTTAGCATCTGCTATGTTTTCTTTTAATGCAAGTGTAAGTGTGCAGCCTGCCACCCACCCACCCCCAGACTGCAATTCCATACTGCTAGCTTGCACTTGAAATGGGGCCTTTTAGTTTGGAGGAGGCCGAAGCTGGCCACTACCTCATGGCTGCTTCGGCAGCGAGGTATCCATACTCAGTCCCCAGCCGCCCATATTTGTCCTGGTGTGCCTTATACATAAGATTAAGCGCGTATACCCAAACATTACCTGTGCCTTCCCCAGTGCATTTAGTGTGAAGGAGAGCCTATTCCGCTGTAGTGTGTGCATGCCAAACCCCTGTTCATGGTACATGCGAAGATGCCTCCCACCTTGGACCTGTCATTGCAGACTTGCAACTATCCCCATTCAAGTCCTTGTCCCAGGGCAGTGTTCAATTGTACCTCCCCCATTCCTTGCAATGCAAGCGCAAGTATGCAGCCTGCCTCCCACCCACCCCCAGGATGCAATACCATACTGCTTGCTTGCACTTTAAATTGGGCCTTTTAGGCATGTGGAGGCGGAATCTGGCCACCACGCCATGGCTGTGTCGGCAGCCTGGTATCCATACTCAGTCACCAGCCGCCTGGTGGCCGGGTGTCCCCGCTTGCTCCCCAGCCTCCAGGGGGTGGCCGGGTGTCCATACTTGGTCCCCAGCCACCCCTATTTGTCCCGGTAACCTTTTCCACACTTTTCTTAGCCTGGCCTGCTTTAGGGCAGCATTGGCCGAGCCCACCGGACTATCAGACTCCTCCGGTGGGCCCTGGCTTCTCCATCAGGGGAGTTGAGAGTGCCAAGGTGAGGAGCATGATGAGGATGATAGAAGTTAGCATCTGCTTTGTTTTGTTGTAATGCAAGCGCATGTATGTAGTAGCGGCTAGGCCTGAGGTGGTCAGCAATTTGGCGCATATCCTACCTCCTCCGAGGATTGTTGGATGTTTTCCTGCTACTATCCAAGTTCTATGACTCCCGTTCAAACAAAGCTTCAGGTGATAAATGATGAATGAGGTAGTGGCAAAGGAGAAAGAGCAGGAGGAACAGGGACCATTCACATCAATATCAGGCCAGTCAACCAGATATGTCTTGTAGGATATGTTTCTGTTACAAAAGGAGCGGTTCGGCTACACAGTTATAGGGCATACAGTGAGTGCAATGCCTACCAAAAATTTCGAGCCTCTCCAATGCCCCTTGGAAATGACATGGAGGTCAGAGGGCGTTAACTAAACCTTTTTTTCCATTTATAGCCACTGGGTCTCCCGTGCACTGTCGGCCTAAGCAGTGAATGGAAGGCTTTCCAAAAATTATGAGGAACTGCAATGCCCCTTACAAGAGCCATGTGTGGCACCCCAGGGGTCTGGTCACCACAGTAATAGAGATATTACGTCGGAGAGCAAGTGGGAGGTTTCCTGGTCAGGATCCCTTAAACATGCAACATCCTCCTGCCCCAATCCTGGGAGGGGAGAATTCTGCCCTTTTAAACTGGATCTGGGGCGGGGTTGAGTGAGTCAGAGAACAGGCAGAGTCAGAGTGAGAGCAAGGGAAAGTAACAGCAAGGAGCTCTGTAGGAGCTAGGAGCTAAAGACCAGGGGCTGGAAGCTGAGCAGAGCTCGCCCTGGCAGAAGACAATAGGAACCGGACACAGGAGTCTGAAGCTGTGAGGACTTATATATCCAGCAGCAGAAACCAGCCGGCAGGGGATTTCAGGTCCTCTGGCCATAGAAGCCCGGAGGCTCAGTCACAAGCAAGGGACCAGCACCGCCGTCGTGGAGCGGAGGCTAACAGAAGGCCCCAAGTCACCAGCCATACGGGTGAGCACTACACGGTACACTCAGGGACGTGGGCTACTTCTACCCGCTTACAGCAAGGTAGGCAGGAAGAGTGCAGACAGACGGGGAGGCCTACAGCTCCACCTGGCCAGGGGAACTCCTGCTTGCTCACAGACTGACCCGGCCTCTTATGCTAGCCAGTACTCCCGGGAGGGTCTACCTTATAATCATCAGGAAAGACCCTGAACTGCACTGCAAAGACTCTGAGTCATTCCTGCTGCGCTCGTGCACCATCACCCACATCATCCACACTCACTGCCCTGAGGCTATACTCCTCCCGAGGGGAGTTATCCCATTCTATGCTGCGCACACAACACCAGCCTCAGCGATCTGCCTTGCAGCGGTGGTACTCCCTGACCGCAATCCACGGGTGGCGCAGTCGGACAATTAACCTCAAAACCTAAGAAAGACTGCCACTGGTTTGACCAGCCTGAGCCACGGGACCGGGTCACCGCCACGGAGACTACAGACCACAGAGTCCCGGCACAGGGTATCCCACACACGTATACACATGGCCCAGGGGGCGCGTCACATGCAGTACAGCATATTACAAACATAAGTCCCATTATTGGGGAGTGGGTGTCCCATGGTATTTGCTTATGCTTTCCAAGCAAAAGCTGCCAAAAATAAGGACGGAGCAACTTGCAATGCCCCATACAAGAGCCATGCAGTACAGCATATTACAAACATAAGTCCCATTATTGGGGAGTGGGTGTCCCATAGTATTTGCTTATGCTTTCCAAGCAAAAGCTGCCAAAAATTAGGATGGAGCAACTTGCAATGCCCCTTACAAGAGCCATGCAGTACAGCATATTACAAACATAAGTCCCATAATTGGGGAGTGGGTGTCCCATAGTATTTGCTTATGCTTTCCCAGCAAAAGCTGCCAAAAATTAGGATGGAGCAAATTGCAATGGCCCTTACAAGAGCCATGCAGTACAGCATATTACAAACATAAGTCCCATTATTGGGGAGTGGGTGTCCCATAGTATTTGCTTATGCCTTGCAAGCAAAAGCTGCCAAAAATAAGGACGGTGGAACTTGCAATGCTGGCACCCTGGTGGTATAGTGGTGGTGGAGGCTGATTTTAAGGAGAAGAAGATTAAACAGCCGAAACGAGGAAGCATATACCCATGTGTGGGTGTGAAGCGGTGCATGTGAATACACCTCCCGAAATAACACAGTGGATTTGACTTTATGTTACTCTGCTGTCATTTGGTGGTGATGAGAAGTCTGGCCCAATCCAGCCCTTGTTCATTTTGATAAGGGTCAGCTTGTCAGCATTGTCAGTTGACAGGCGAGTGCGCTTATCAGTTATAATTCCCCCAGCGGCACTAAAAATACGCTCCGATAACACGCTAGCGGCAAGGCAGGCCAGGACCTCCAAGGCGTACAGAGCGAGTTCATTCCAAGTGTCCAGCTTGGATACCCAATAATTAAAAGGCACAGAGGAATCACGGAGGACGCTTGTACGATCGGCAAGGTACTCCCTCACCATCTTTTGAAACTTTCCACTCCTTGTGAGAGTACCCCGCGCCTCAGGGCCTGTTAGCTGGGCGGGTGTCAGAAAACTGTCCCAGAACGTTGACAGTGTTCCCCTGCCTCTGCTGGATTGGAGTTGCATCTCTCTCGCCTGTACGCCTTGGTTGGGCAACGAACTGTGACCTCTGCCGCTAGCGTGTTCAGATGGGAATTTTTTTAAGAGTTCTGCAGCAAGGGCCTTCTGGTATTGCCCCATTTTTGTAGACCTCTCCACCTCAGGAATAAGAGAGTGAAAGTTATCCTTGTAGCGGGGATCTACAAGTGTCACCAACCAGTAATGACTGTCACCCAACATTTTGACAACGCGAGGGTCACGGTTAAGACAGCGTAACATAAGTCAGCCATGAGTGCCAGACTGGTACCGGGCAAGATTTCCGTGTCCTCACCAAGATGATGACTGACCATGCTCTCCTCCTCCTCCTCCTCTTCCTCCTCCCCCCTGTCCTCAGGCCACCCACACTGAACCGACGGTATGACACTTGTACAGGTACTACCCTCTACAACGCATGATAGCAGCTCCTGTTCTTCCTCCTCCTCCTCGCCCTCATTGTCCCCCAATGCACGTTGGGATGAGATGAGGCTGGGCTGTGAGTAATCGCCCGCTACGGCTTCTTGATCCATCTCATCATACTCTGGTTGCAATGCCTCCTCTTTAATTCTCTGCAGAGAGCGTTGCAAAAGACAGACAAGTGGGATGCTGACACTAATGATGGTGTCATCGCCACTCACCATCTTGGTGGCCTCCTCAAAGTTTTTCAGGATGGTACATATGTCAGACATCCAGGTCCACTCCTGAGGTCTTATGTGTGGAGTCTGACCTGAATATCGACGGCCCTGTTGCAGCTGGTACTTCACAACTGCTCTCTTCTGCTCACAAATCCTTTGCAACATGTGGAGGGTAGAGTTCCAACGTGTGGGGACATCACACACCAGTCGGTGAGCCGGAAGCTGCAAATGCTGCTGCAACACAGCAAGGGCGGCGGAAGCTGTAGCCGACTTGCGAAAATGAGCTGACAGGCGGCATACTTTCACGAGCAGATCTGGCAACTCGGGATACGATTTAAGAAACCGCTGAACCACGAGGTTAAGCACATGAGCCAGGCATGGTACGTGTGTGGTCTCACCTCGCCTCAGAGCCGCCACCAGGTTACGGCCATTGTCACACACGACCATGCCGGGATGTAGGTTCAGCGGTCTCAGACACAGATCTGCCTGCTCTTTCACAGCTGCCCACAACTCACAAGCAGTTTGAGGTTTATCACCTAAGCTTATGAGTTTCAGCACAGCCTGTTGCCGCTTGGCGGAGGCAGTACTGCAATGCTTCCAGCTTGTAACTGATGTGGTGATATCTGAGATGGAGGCTGAACATGAGGAGGAGGAGGAGGATGCGCCGGAGCTGTACACTGTGGGGACAACTCTGACTGACATAGGGCCAGCAATCCTCAGTGTGGGAAGGATGTGTTCCGTCCCAAGGCCCGACTGGGTCCTGGCTTCCACTATGTTTACCCAGCGTGCCGTCAGAGAGATGTACCGTCCATGGCCACAAGCACTTGTCCACGTGTCCGTTGTCAGGTGGACTCTCCCAGTAACTGCGTTGTTGAGGGCACGGCAGATGCTTTGGGACACGTGCTGGTGTAGTGCGGGGATGGCACACCGGGCAAAATAGTGTCGACTGGGGACCGAGTACCGAGGGACGGCCTCCGCCATAAGATTGCGGAAGGATTCCGTCTCCACCAGCCTAAAAGGCAGCATTTCCAATGCAAGCAGTCGTGAAATGTGCGAATTTAGGACTGTGGCCTGTGGGGCGTTAGCTGCGAATTTCCGCTTTCATTCAAAGGTCTGGGATATGGACAATTGAACGCTGCGGTGGGACGTGGACGTGGACGTTGATGCTGTTTCTTGAGAAACTGCCATAACAAGTGAAGACTGAGAGGAGGGGGCATCTTTACATGCAGTATGGACAGGGGATTGCCTTGCACACACAACAGGTGGTTATATTGCACGCACAACAGTGGAAGAAGCAGTGGTGACACCCGCTGACTCTGGTCGTGGACCCTGGGTTTCGCCCCACAAAGTCAGGTGCTATGCTGCCATGTGCCTGATCATGCTGGTGGTGGTCAGGCTGGTAGTTTTGTCACCCCTGCTGATGCTGGCATGGCAGGTGGAACATATGGCCTTTTTGGGGTTATCAGCAGAGTCTTTAAAAAAATTCCAGACTCTGGAAGACCTACCGCTTGTACTGGCAACGTCCCTTGTGTTGGTGTTACGGGGAACGGTTGCCTGCCTTCTGTCTGCGGTAACCACACTGCTTCTTCCTGCCTGTTGGGGTACTCTGCCTCCCTCCCCCTGTGTGCTGCTGGCCTCACTCTGCATGTCCTCCTTCCACGTTGGGTCAGTTACTAGATCATCCACCACCTCCTCCACTTGCGCACCACGATCCTCCTCCTCACTTCCTGGCAATTGTGTCTCGTCATCGTCCACCTCTTGTGACAGATTGCCAATGTCGACTTCCTGTGGCCGTGGCTGTTCAAATATTTGGGCATCGCAACATGGGATCTCCTCTTCCACCACTTCAAGCGTATCAGGCGAGGGGCCCAAATATGGAAATGGACCAGTGAACAGCTCTTCAGAGTGTCCAAGTGTGGGATCACTTGCTATCTGACGACACTCGGCATGGTGGGAGGAAGGAGCATCAGGGTGAGGAGGAGTATGCGGTCGAGACTCACGGCTACTAAGAGTTGACCGTGTGGAAGACAGACCGGAGGTGGTGGTGCCCAGGTAACTGGAAGTATTATCTGCTATCCAATTAATAACCTGTTCACACTGATCAGTTCTCAATACTGGTGTTGTTTTGTGCTTCCCTAGTAATTCGGTCAAGAAGTGGGAGCGAGAAGATGTGGCTGTTGGTTGTGGCACATTTTCACCTTGGCCACGGCCCTGTCCTCTGTAAGAACCATCACCAGAACGTCCACTTCCACGTCCCTTGCCACGCACCTTGCACATTGTAAATGAAGTAAAATAGCTTACACTTGCACTATCAATGGAAAAAGGGTAATAAAGAGTAGATTACAACCGTGAAAGAGGAAAACCACAGTTATTGTTTACTGGGGTATACCACACTTTTTTAAATAGAGATATTTGCGTCTGAACAGTGAGCGACACACTCAAACTGCTTTTTTTTTAGATACCAAAGGCCCAAAACTGGATAGTACAGCGATTTGACCCGTGGAACTGCGAAACCACACTGGGATGTCGGGCCTACCCAAGACTATTTTCAACAGATATATTTTTGTGTCACAACAGTCAGGAGACACTACTGTTTTTCTTTACGGAAAAAACTACCAAAAGCTGAATAATAGAGATTTTTTACCGTGGGATGGCAAAACCATAGTTATTGTTTACTGGGGTATACCATACTTTTTTAAATAGAGATATTTGCGGCTGAACAGTGAGCGACACACTCAAACTGCTTTTTTTTTAGATACCAAAGGCCCAAAACTGGATAGTACAGCGATTTGACCCGTGGAACTGCGAAACCACACTGGGATGTCGGTCCTACACAAGACTATTTTCAACAGATATATTTTTGTGTCACAACAGTGAGGAGACACTACTGTTTTTCTTTACGGAAAAAACTACCAAAAGCTGAATAATAGAGTTTTTTTACCGTGGGATGGCAAAACCACAGTTATTGTTTACTGGGGTATACCACACTATTTTAAATAGAGATATTTGCGTCTGAACAGTGAGCGACACACTCAAACTGCTTTTTTTTTAGATACCAAAGGCCCAAAACTGGATAGTACAGCGATTTGACCCGTGGAACTGCGAAACCACACTGGGATGTCGGGCCTACACATGACTATTTTCAACAGATATATTTTTGTGTCACAACATTCAGGAGACACTACTGTTTTTCTTCACGGAAAAAACTACCAAAAGCTGAATAATAGAGATTTTTTACTGTGGGATGGCAAAACCACAGTTATAGTTTACTGGGGTATATCACACTTTTTTAAATAGAGATATTTGCGTCTGAACAGTGAGCGACACACTCAAACTGTTTTTTTTTTTATACAAATGGCCCAAAATGGATAATACAAAGGTTTGAACCGTGGAAGTGCAAAACAACACTTCTGTTTCTCTAGCCTACACCAGACTATTTTCAACAGTTATATTTGTGTCTGAAAAATCAGAGACACGCTTTTTTTTTGGGGGGGGGGACACACCAAAAGGTTAATAAGATGGGTATTTGTACAGTGTTGAGGAGGAAAAAAAAGGAGGATTTAGATGAAAAAAAAAGGATTTTTCCTGGCCCCCGACACCTGGTGCTAAGTCCAGCAATTTCAGCAACAGGAACACACAGGATTGTAATGCAGCGTTTGCTGGTATAACCACTGTGTCTCCTATACAGCCTGCATGCCTGGTATCTGGGATGGATATTAGTCCTGAAAAGGACTGTTTGTTTGTTCTGGCAACCTTTACAGACCCTACACTAACTATTTCGCAGTTTATATCTCTCCCTAAATCAGCAGTGCTGTCCCTACACTGTCTAATCCGGAGCGACTGTGTCCAAGTTGGCGGCGCCCCATTTTAAATACTCGAGGTGACGCTGTGCGGCCAGTCAATCACTGTAATGCCCACAACCAACATAGCTACAGCATTACAGTGACTGGCTGGCAATCCCTGCATGTTCATTGGCTCTGTAAAGAGCTCCCGCCCGAGTAACCCGGAAATGCTCGGTGCTCGCCGAACATCCCGAGTAGCGTGATGCTCGGGCGAGTAACGAGCAGTGTCGAGCATGTTCGCTCAACAATATTCCTTAGTATTCCACAGGTGATGGAATTATTTTCTAGGCATCAGATATTGATACAGGTTTTCTCACTGATGTTAGAAAAAGGAAATCTTGAAAGCATGATATATTGGGGGGCCAAGAGGATTGAAGTTTAGAGAACTCTTCTCTGTCCTAAGATCACAGCTAAGACAGCTGCAATAGCGTGATCCAACTTTATCACATTGCTTAAGAAATTGTTCAGACAAGAATATAATATGGATGTACAGTACAGACCAAAAGTTTGGACACATTGTTTATAATGGGTGTGGGTGTGTTCTCTGTATGCACATACAGACTATATACAGAACAGACCAAAAGTTTGGACACACCTTCTCATTTAAAGATTTTTCTGTATTTTCATGACTTTGAAAATTGTACATTCACACTGAAGGCATCAAAACTATGAATTAACACATGTGGAATTATATACTTGACAAAAAAGTGTGAAACAACGTAAAATATGTCTTATATTCTAGGTTCTTCAAAGTAGCCACCTTCTGCTTTGATGACTGCATTGCACACTCTTGGCATTCTCTTGATGAGCTTCAAGAGGTACTCACTGGAAATGGCCTTCCAACAATCTTGAAGGAGTTCCCAGAGATGCTTAGCACTTGTTGGCCCTTTTGCCTTCACTCTGCGGTCCAGCTCACCCCAAACCATCTCGATTGAGTTCAGGTCTGGTGACTGTGGAGGCCAGGTCATCTGGCGTAGCACCCCATCACTCTCCTTCTTGGTCAAATAGCCCTTACACAGCCTGGAGGTGTGTTTGGGGTCATTGTCCTGTTGAAAAATAAATGATGGTCCAACTAAGCGCAAACCGGATGGAATAGCATGCCGCTGCAAGATGCTGTGGTAGCCATGCTGGTTCAGTATGCCTTCAATTTTGAATAAATGCCCAACAGTGTCACCAGCAAAGCACCCCCACACCATCACACCTCCTCTTCCATGCTTCACAGTGGGAACCAGGCATGTAGAGTCCATCCGTTCACCTTTTCTGCGCCGCACAAAGACATGATGGTTGGAACCAAAGATCTCAAATTTGGACTCACCAGACCAAAGCACTGATTTCCACTGGTCTAATGTCCATTCCTTGTGTTCTTTAGCCCAAACAAGTCTCTTCTGCTTGTTGCCTGTCCTTTGCAATGGTTTCCTATCAGCTATTTTACCATGAAGGCCTGGTGCACAAAGTCTCCTCTTTACAGTTGTTGTAGATTTGTGTCTGTTGCTAGAACTCTGTGTGGCAATGACCTGGTCTCTAATCTGAGCTGCTGTTAACCTGCAATTTCTGAGGCTGGTGATTCGGATAAACTTATCCTCAGAAGCAGAGGTGACTCTTGGTCTTCCTTTCCTGGGGCGGTCCTCATGTGAGCCAGTTTCTTTGTAGCGCTTGATGGTTTTTACAACTGCACTTGGGGACACGTTCAAAGTTTGCCCAATTTTTCGGACTGACTGACCTTCATTTCTTAAAGTAATGATGGCCACTCATTATTCTTTACTTAGCTGCTTTTTTCTTGCCATAATACAAATTCTAACAGTCTATTCAGTAGGACTATCAGCTGTGTATCCACCTGACTTCTGCACAAAACAACTGATGGTCCCAACCCCATTTATAAGGCAAGAAATCCCACTTATTAAACCTGACAGGGCACACCTGTGAAGTGAAAACCATTTCCGGTGACTACCTCTTGCAGCTCATCAAGAGAATGCCAAGAGTCTGCAAAGCAGTCATTAAAGCAAAAGGTGGCTACTTTGAATAACCTAGAATATAAGACATATTTTCAGTTGCTTCACATTTTTTTGTTAAGTATATAATTCCACATGTGTTAATTCATAGTTTTGATGCCTTCAGTGTGAATGTACAATTTTCAAAGTCATGAAAATACAGAAAAATCTTTAAATGAGAAGGTGTGTCCAAACTTTTGGTCTGTTCTGTATATAGTCTGTATGTGCATACAGAGAACACACCCACACCCATTATAGACAATGTGTCAGCGCACATGGCCAATTTTCCACACGGACTGATGATTTGAGTGAAAAAAATTGCACTACTCTAGTATGAATTACTTAACAGACTAGTGCATCTAAAAAACAGGCAGCTCCTGAACTTGTCCGCAATTTGCAGACTTAACTTCCCCAGGCATTTTCATGGTCATCTGAATCTGTCCTAATGCAGAAAGCACTTTATGATTGGATTGTAAGTTTATAAACACCTGAACATTGGATGCAATCATTGGAAGAAATTAAAAACATCATTCCTTAGCATACCAAAGAATTCTGGTAAAGCCAGAAGAAATGAGAACTTTCCCTTTTAATTTGTACTGTATATCTGGAAGGTTTATCATTTTATTACTTAGTGATATTGCCAAAATCCTAATCCAAATCAATGTAAATACCCTGGGCCCCTATCCCAAGGATTTATCTATCAACAAATTGAACCAGTGGCAAGAACTGGCCCAGTTTGCTATGGGAATAATGTCATGGCCAGCCTCCAGTGTCATGTCAGAGGGGGTATTCAATGCAGTCAATGGATTTGTCACACAAAACTCGACCATGTTATCTGCCACAAATGAGTAAAATCAAACATTTTTAAAATGAATTAGGCATGGATCAGTGCTGACTTACTAAAATTAAACCCTAAACTGCCAAGCATGTCCTTGCCTGTCCCATCGTAACATTTTACCATGCTGCTCCTGCCACAGCCACTGCACAGCCATGCAAACCACATATCTCCTATATCTGTCCATTGCATTTTCTAGTGCTTGGCTGTACTTTCACTGCCAGGGCTGCTGTTGCTGGTCCTGAACTATCAGACATCTCATTGTGTACCTCATCTAAACTCTCTACCGTTCAGACCCTGCCGTAGCCACTACACAACCACACCAGCCATACAACCCCTGACTGCATTTTGTGTTTCATAGTGCTTGACTATACTGCTGATGCTGGGAAACTTACTCTCATGTTTTTGTACCCTAAGGAAACATTTCTGAAAATAGGACTAATTTTTTAAAAGATTTGATGACATCAAGTCAGAACTTCTTCACGTTCAAAATAGTGCGATTGTTTTGTCTCCAGCTTGATAAAAAACCTTTATATTTGCCTAAAGATTTTGTGATTAGCAAACCAGGTGCAGACCACAAAAAAAGGATATTTTTTCACTTCAGGTTGAGAGGCCATTACTTCTTCACATTCAAAACAGTACAGTACACCTCTTTTGCTTCTCTATTAAAGGGATATTTTTTGGATGGCTTATAGACAAACTATTGCTTCTTCATTTTAACAAATTGCAAAGTTATTTATATCCCCCAAGAAGGGATAATTGTTGCACTCAGCACCAGCAATGTATGCATCTGCACCTCCAAAAGTGATAATTTTTAGATTGTTTATACAATTTAGATAGCCTAAAAAGTTATGTGAAATATTCTTGAAAATTCCACTGGTTGCCATCTGTGTTTCCTAACCAGATATGTGGAAGTTATTTGGACATTAAAAAGGCTGAACTTTGATTACAGAGCCCAAAACATGTTCAATGACTACAAGGAGAATTCACTTTGTTTGTACACATATTTTCCAGGAAATTAGAGGCTTTTTATTCATGTGATTTACGCAAACTTATTAAACTCAAATTGATTTTTTGAAGGAAATTTGGCATAGGAGGCAAACTTGAATTGCAAAAGATCTGCTCATCTCTAGTTAAAATTGTACTAAGTAATTGAATTATTTTTTTTATTTTCAATACCTGCTTTGTTTGATGTACTGTACATGTCTGTGTATTATTCAGCTAATGGATGGTTACAGTTTTGTATCCTCCTCTGCCCTTCACTCATGCTCTAATGCATACTACAATGACTTTTTCATTGTTCCTCATATATGCTGGTATGTCTACAGTTTAATTTAGAAAATAAAAATGTAAATGTTTTTAGAGGTACTCTACCTGACAAAAGTATGTAGGCACTCCTCTTAGTTATTACATTGATGTATCAGCCACACTAATTAAAAACATGTGCACGTAGCTATAAAATATCCATAGACAAATATAAGTAGTTCTATGGTTCAAACAAAATTAGTTAGTGACTTTAAATGTTACCCTGTTCCCAGTGGAGCCATAAAGTTTGTATGAAAAAGTCATTTTCAATCTTCTGAGTCACTGAGTATGTCTCTGTCTTCTGTAAAATGTAAGCTCTTATGGTCAGCATGGTCCTTTCTCTCTCTCTCAATCTCTCTCACTCTCTCTTGACTGTAGAGTGTGAGCTCTAATGGTCAGCAAAGTTATCTTGCTCTCTCTTTCCTGTAGATTGTAAGCACCTATGATCAGCAGGGTCCTTTCTCTCTCAATCTTCTGTAGCTAGGTCCTGTCTCTCTCCTATAGAGTGTAAGATCTTAAGGTCAACAGGGTTCTCGGTCTCTCCTCCCCCACACATTTTTTCATGGAAATACGTTTTTTGAGGAAATAGGTTGCTTTCCAATATTGAGATTCAAGCTAATTTATTCATTGCAAATCAATTTGGGGGGAAAATTTGGAAATTCTGCAAATTCGTATTTCAAAAGACCCACTCATCTTTAATGCCTACTGTAATATTTGGAATTGGACATTTTAAAGAGTTATATGCTTACAGCAGTTTGGGGAAATTTCTCCCCTGTATAACAGTGCCCTTATGCACAAAGCACGGTCCATAAAGGTTTGACAAGTATCTAAGCAACCTTTAAAACACCTTTATTAATTTGAATTTGGAATGTCATTAGTGAATATGACTTTGCCCAACATGAGCAGCTCTTTTGGCACAAATTCAGTGATGTACTATAACCTCTTAAAGTTGTAATAATCAGATGTCACATACTTTTTGCCATATATTTCATTTATCATTGACACATATTTCTTTTTACTAGGTTATTCATACTCTGACAGTCATTGATAAAGATGACACAGGAAATGGGCAAGGTTTTTATTTTTCTCTGCAAGAAAATCAAGCACAGAACCCAAACTTTACATTACGAAACAATGAAGGTAACTAATTTTGACTATGAAAAAAACCCGAGGAACAACGAGTATATATGATATGAAGGCCGACGTTTGTTCATTAATTTTGACTATGTTGCATTTTACTCATTGTGAAATGTTTATATTGTACTGTGGTTTTGGTTAAATATTCTAAAATGCCTCAAAAAATTTTTATATGCGATTTTTAGGAGGGAAATAGAATACGTTTGTTATTTTATTTGACAATTTAACGCACCATGTTACGATAAAAGTTGTATATGTAATTCATTTCTCCTCCATATACATGAATGCTCGGCTCAGCTGAGCGTTCTTGTGTTTCAACTGCATAGAAAGGAGAAAGTTGCTGGCATTGAAATTCAAGATGTCCGAGCCTTCTAAGGTTCAGTTAACTTTCATCTAATGTATATAAGGGCCTTTGGTCTTCATACAGTAGCATATTAAAACTATACATCCTGTATGGTCAATAAAACCTTGATAATATATTAAGTATTAATAATATTATTTTATCATTAGATAATACAGCAAGTATTTTAACAAGACGGAGAAAGTTTAGTAGAACGTCTCAAGATATTTACTACCTTCCTATTGTTGTTGCCGATGGTGGAAGTCCATCTTTAAGCAGCACCGGCACCCTCACCATTAGAGTATGTGCCTGCGAAAGAGATGGACGAGTACGGACTTGCCACGCTGAAGCTTTTCTATCATCCGCGGGACTCAGTACTGGAGCCTTAATTGCAATTCTGCTTTGTGTTGTCATTCTACTTGGTGAGCATTAACTCAATTAATAACACTAAATGTATTTAGTAAGGGCTTTTAGTTTCAAATTGGAATTACCATATGTTCAAAAACATATTTGCGCACATAAAACTTAGGTTGCACATTTGTTAATTAAGATGGTAACATCTGGATCGCGGTGACAGTTATTGTTTTGATTCAATCACTCATAATGTAATGATTAATAATATATTCATCATTAAAGATATTCCTTCAATGCATAAATAGACCTAATGAAATTGATTTTTTTCAATATTGCATAATTTTAAAGCATAAGCAGTTTATTTTTTTCTCACTAGATTTTCATTAAAGAGCCCATGACAATTATAACACCTCACATTTAAAAAGTCATTTTTATCTTATACTACATAGTGATAAAGATCATCTTATCATAATTGAAATATGGGACCTTCCATGTCATGTCTGTTGACACCAGTAATGTAAGAATAGAGTCTCCTAATAATTAAAAGTAGAGGTGCCTAATTTATTATTGAACTTGTTTCTTTATGTCTAAAAAATAAATACAAAATATATATAAATGTGTATATAGATGAGATATTCTAGGAAAAAAATATATTTTTATACTCATTTTCCTGATATCACTCCTTGTAATCCCATGACTGAATATAAGTTACTCTTTATTGATATTCCATTGGTAAGTGTAGCTTTTTCAGTTTTCTCCATTTAATAATTTTGTCCAAAAATTTTTTGTCTGGTTCTGCCTTCCTTGGACTCTGGGTGTGGTATCAATGCCAGAATTTTTCTCTTCCCTATTGTTAAAATGTAAAATGGAAAGTTAAAAAGTTTTAAAAATAGATAAAATATATAAAGCACACAGAAAAATTCAATCACTTGCCTTGGTTAAAAATAAAAAAATAAATTAGAAAAATATAAAAATAATTATGTTTGATATTACGAAATTCATATCAAGCAGGCAACATAAAAAAGTCAGGTTGCCAGTTCAGATATTCCACCTCCACATGTCATATAAAGCACTTCAAGTTCAAGCAGGCATTATCTAGTGCTGGAAAACCATATCCATCGGAAATGTAGCTAGAAACTCTGATTAAAATGTCTTGATTTTATACAGGAATCCATTAAAAATTAAGGCATGACAGTATAGTAAAGTAAACGATAATTGTTGACCTGTTTCGACTATTTGGTTTTAGTTATAAGATGGAGTTTCCAGCTACTTTATTTCTATGAATTTTGCACACAGCATTTACTGATGTGTTGATGTAAGGTGTTAAACTATTATTTTGTGCCAAGATATCACAGTGCTTTGTAATCTGTAATAAGAATTAAACCAATACAAACTGCAGTTTGACATATCAAAAAACAAGCCTTCATACTGCCCCATTGATGGAAAAATAAAGACGCTATGAGTCTCTGAAAATTTCAGAACAAACTTATTTTTTATAAAGTTGTGCAATTTTTAAGCCACTAAAATCGAAAAAAATATATAAAAATTTGGTAATGTCGCAATTGTATTGACCTGAAGAATCGTGTGGTTAATTAAGCCCAAGAAAACAATGGCAGAATTATGTTTTTCTCTACGTTTTACCTCACTTGGAATTTTTACCCATGTTTCATTTCATCATATGCTATACTATCTATACTATCTCCAAACACGTTCCCACTATCACCCGCTCATGCTGTCTCCTGTTTCCTCACACAGTCCCAGCCCCCTTGCTAATACTGTATTCTTATATATTCTACCTTCCAACCTTCTGCCTTTACTTTCTTTTGTCATACTCCTCTTGCTGCAGAACATGTCCTCTGCAGCACTGGAGTGATGTCTGCAGCATGATCAGCTGACCTAATCACTCTGCTGACATCACCCTGACCCTGAAGTTCCGGCAGTCAGGGCTTCAATTGTACTCATGTCCAAAAGACAAGAGTTCAGTTGAATTCTGGGAGACAGAATTTTACACCATTTCTGAGCTGAACCAGGCCGAATCCAACTCTGGGGCTCGGCAAACTGCAACCACCTGAGAGAAACCTTCACTCTCTGCACCCTCAGACCATCAGTCCGCGACGACATCTCCCTAATTGATGTGGCCTGGGAAAATGCCCCCCCTCCTTCACTCCAGATATATCCAATCTAGCCAGATGACACAGATCTCATTTTCTCAATACATTCCTATCCGTCCAACTTTGAGGGTCTTACAGGTATAGAGTGAAAAAGTGATTTCTGGGCAACACAAAAAACTGTGTGATCTGGCTAGTCACAATGCGAGTCACATAGTGCAGATGGTGATCAAAACAGCGTTGTTAGCAGGAGATTTCAGCAATTAGTAAGTACAATAAAAACAGCAGTTTGTGCACAATATGTGTTACAATGGGACTGAAAGTTAAACATTTTCACCGTCTGCTTATAGCTGCTTATTTGATTGAACATATCCAAGGAAATACGTTCCACCTCATAGGAATATTATTAACTTTTTCATATTCATTGCAGTCAAAATGACATTGATTATTCTACTTTTTTGGATAATCAGAGATATTTTAGCTACAATTTTTTTTTCTGTTTTCTGGTGATTGAAATTGGGGTGCAGTCTTTTAGTTAAAATATACTGCACATAAAGCATATGTGGAAAATAGTGAATGGACTTTGTGTAGTTTGAGGAAAGGTGAACGCAATAAGAAAAATTGTTGTAAAGATGAGGATTATGTGGGAGGTTGCTGCATTTAAATGTGTCTCAGGTTACTTTAGCCATAAAGATCAAGTTAATGGTTAAGGTTAATGAAAGCAGCATTATTTTATGGCAACATTTTTTGGACCATTTTTACCCTGAACCAAGGTCATCCTATCTCACTTGCTAAGACCTTGGGAATACTCAAGATTTTCTCAGAAAGGATGCTGGTAGTTGGAGGGGATTACTTTGTGCACCTTCAGGCCATGATGCCCTTTCCTTTAAGTCTCTCAGAAGAATTCATTATTTCTTTGAAACTCTAAACCTAATTGTTTATCTCTAAAGGCTTTTAAAATCCACTTGAAAAGATTCATTATCTCTTTTCTCTCTCACTCTTCGGACCAACATCTTGACTACCTATTTGTTCCAAATTCTCTGATCCTTTATGTCAGGAAAGCTTCTATTGGATTTATCACACTGTCAGATTATTCCCTTACTTTGTTCATTTACTCTCTATTACAATCAAGTCCAACTAGGGATAAAATAAAACTTTACTAATGATCAAAATTTCCTTTTACTATGTGATAAACAGAAAATGTTTGCTTTTTAAATATTACTTCTCACACTTTCTTCACAGTTTTGTGGGAAAGGCATAGAACAGTACTAAGATGTGATTTTATTGCACTGGACTCAAACTTAAAAAAACAGATGTAAATAGATAACATTTCCATTACTTCAAGTAGCTATATAAGAACAAATCAACAAACTATTTAGTGAAAAAGCAAATAAATATAATCAAGTCCATTAACTCAACAAATTTTTGTTTCACTAAAGTTCTATCTACAAGGAAATACAGAGAAAAAATCAATGTCTTCCCTACCAAAAAAAATTACTGACAGTTCTTTCATTAAAACATGAAAAATTTGAAGAAATACTTTACCATCTTTAATAGAGAGAATTGTTAAAACCATCTAAAATTATTTATTTATCTATGACTTGGGTAGGAACTACTGGACAGGAAAAAGATCCATATATTGTCTAATGGGTGAGTGGACAGCACTGTCACCTTGGAAAGCTGAGATACCTGGTTTAAATACAACCAAGGATAGCAACCTGACCTAAGGTTAAATGAGTGGGTTTCCCTCCATACTCCATCATAGGGGATTTAGATCGTGGGACCTAATATTCAAAGTGAGTGATGGAGATGAATGTAAAGCGCTGTGGAATATGTTGGTGCTAGAAAAAAAAAAGCATAATAAATGAATGAATAAAACAATTTTCAAGTTTGCTTATACTATAATATCCCATTATGTTTTTTAAAGGGTCTCTGTCGGCACAGAATGACTGTTAAAACTAAGTCCCACCACTCGGTGCTTCATGGCCAGAGCCAATCATTTATATACATCTTCCCACCTGCTTGTTTTCCCTCCACCCCTTCATTGATTGACAGCTCTAGCTTCATAAAGCCAGAGAAGTGTGGAGATATATGGAAACCAAGCAGGTGGGAAAGTGCATTTAAATGATTGGCCACCGTGAAGCGCTGAATACCTGTGCTTGGTTCAAACAGTCAATCTGTGCTGTCAGAGTCCCTTTAAGGACTATGAGTTGTCAATGAGCATTGTTGGTTCTGAAAATACCAAGACAGCTACCTGCTAGAGCAACCACCAAAAAAGTATGCTTGGTTTCTCATTTGACTTTCAGAATAACTGGGGGTACGAATAAAAGATTGTAGATCAGACAAGTTATTTGGATTGTTTCCATTTTAGACTTTTATGACATATCCACAATTTTATCTATTTATTAAGTTTAGTAAGTTTAGGAGAACTGAAGACCTTTCAGGTTGCCCAGCTATTTATATAACTTCAATAGACATCAACTAGAAGAGAAATTTGTAAGCTAATTTCTATTCAATTTGCTTAGAGATATGGCTGCCATTAGTTACCCACATTCTTCTAATAGATATGCCATAAATGTCTACAAAGAAAATACCTTATTAAACCTGAATTCTTAGATCTAGACAAATGTCTTCAGCATACTTTATATGTAAAATAAGGTAGAACAGTTTTGTAAGTTATGGCATAAAATTGTGTTTATCATATCTAAAAGACAAAGTGAAGAGCTACACTCACTGAGAACGTCACGTACTGAAACATCTGCTTTAGGTTATGATGAACATTGACAAGGCATAGACATGTACTGTGTGATTTCTATGATTTGTTTCAGCTTGACAGAAACTGCAATCTTGTCACATTCTGCCTTGCTAGAAAAGAAAAAAAGACAAATCTTAAAGCTTTAATAATTTAATTTCTATGTGACATAAAATATATATTAAATATTAACTCATATAAAAATAAAGTGGAAAAAATAAACCAACCTGCTATGTTTTCTAAAAATTGTTTTCTTACGTAGTCTAACCTCATACACTAGATTCATACAAATCAAAATTTAAAATAGTTATAGTTATCATTAATATGTGAGGTGATTAAAGCAGGTTTGTGTTTGCTGTTTTTAACCTGTTTCTGTAATTCCAAGAAAATTGCCAAATTTGGAGAATATGAAAGGGTATCAATCTCAGATATGGCAACCCTAATGGACACTGCCTGAAATATATAAATATATGTAGGGTAAAATAGTTGGTGGTTATAGATAATTCTATAATCAGGAGGATGGACAGAATAATTTGTCACCACGATGACCTCAACTGAATAGTTAGCTGTCTCTCTGGTGCCAGGGTTCCTTAAGTGGTGAAATGGGTTAATAAACTAAGGCGGGGGACTGGTGATGATCAAGCTGTTGTGTTTGATATGGGAACCAATGACAGAATAAGCTGTACAGTTGGTGGATGGTCCTGACAATTCATTTTAATTAATCTAAATTGAACTACCTCCATGGTCTCTGGATTACTACCTGAGCAATGTGCAAAACATTAGAGACAGCTGGCAATTAGGGAGTTCAATGCTCAACTTACAGTGCTTTCATAAAGTATTCATACCCCCTGAACTTTTCCAGAATTAAATCCACAAAATTAAATGTATTTTATTCGGATTTTATGTGATATACATACACAAAGTAGCAAGAATTTGTGAAGTGTAAATGTGTGGCCAAACATTTTTGTAGCCCTGATCACAGCATCCTGAACATGAAATTGCTGGTATTGAAAGGTAACTTCAAATCCCAGTGACTCGGCACTCAATTGGATGCTTTGCAAAAGATGTGGATTTATTGACAATCAGGGACAGTCCGTAACAAACACCTAATTGACATTTCAGTCAATCATAGAACTTTATCAGAAATTTGCTGTATTGCTATGATTTATAGTGAATTCACAAATGTATCAGTGGTGGTAAAGCGGACTTTGCTAGCTGTGTGGGTACGAGCTGTCTGCACTGGAGTATGGTGACATGGTCGCTCTCAGTAAAAGCACCTCATCACCCTTTACCAGAGTGCTGTATATGATTCATTTTCAAATTCCAGAGAGACAGAAGAGTCTGGGAGTACAAACTAATGACAATCGTTGACACACTCAAAGTAGGAATGAATGTGTCGCATTGATTTATGTCTTTCTACATCAATAAAGGAATATGCTCCTCAGACCATTTTGGGGCATCACAAACTTGGACCAGACCTGAATAAAAGGACTGTAAAACTTTCACTCTCCTTATCTATGAATTGTTTCAATATTTACTGTCACAAATGTTTCTCCCTGTCTCACATTGAGATTTCTGCTTCACATCACTTGTCTTATCTATTTCATTATTCCTGTGTCCTTTTCTGTATAAATATGTGACACTTGGATTTTGTGTTATACTGAGCCTGATGATGTGACCTAAGTAGTCTCTATAGCTAGCTGTTTGCTATCATTTTTTCAGTAAGTCATTAAAGGGTATCAACCATTGTGGACTCTAGTTTAGTCATACACGTGCCAACCTTTTAAAAGAAATACCATTATGATTCATATAATTCTTTGATAAATACATAATAAAAGTATGTTGGACTTTCTAAGCAGTGATTTAGCTAAAGACCATTGCGCTACACTATTTATCCAGAATCTTAATATTGATTGCATTTATGCAACGTCATTTACTTGTCTTTGCAATTAAAATAATACTTTTCTGGTCTTGCTATTTGTTATCATAGGTCACTAATATGTTTCCCTCTCTTTTTTTACAGCTATTGTTGTTCTTTTTATAACTCTTAGGCGAGGGAAAAAAGAGCCTCTAATAATTTCTGAAGAAGATGTGCGTGAAAATGTAGTAACATATGATGATGAAGGAGGAGGGGAAGAAGACACTGAAGCTTTTGATATTTCAGCTCTTCGAAATCCATCTGCAGCAGAGGATTTGAAATACAGAAGAGATGTTAGACCAGAAGTAATGTGTACACCAAGACATCATGATCAATCTTCTGTTGAAACAATTAATGTTCAGGAATTTCTCAATCAAAAGTTGGCTGAAGCAGACCACGACCCAAGTATCCCCCCATATGACTCTTTACAGACATATGCCTATGAGGGTCAAAGATCTGAAGAAGGATCCATAAGCTCTCTAGATTCTTTAGGAACACCATCTGACCAGGACTATACTTTTCTTGATGACTGGGGACCAGAGTTTAAAAAACTAGCGGAACTTTATGGAGAAAAGGAATCCGAAAGAACAAATTAGTTTCATAATTCAAAAACGGTTTTATTTACAAAACAGCTCAAAGCATAGCCACAAGAAAACAAAAAATAAATTGATACTTGGAACTCAACAAGTTGTTCACTTTTACTGTAGAAACAAGTGCCATTTTCATATATAAAACTGGGTTACAAATTTTGAAAAATACAGAGAAAAAAAAACTATTTTCCCTTGTGTATATTTTTTAATTGATCAATAAAGTTGGTGGTGCCATATCCATAAATAATATTCGAAACACGTAGATCATTCATATTTTACAACACATTATTAGACAAATAGAAATAGATAAAAGTATAGCCTCATCACATGCTGTGTGAATCACTTGTTAAGCTGTACAGCACCTTTAAATATTTTAGTTTTCTTTAAAGGGAATCTGTCACCACTTTGGAGTTATCAGACCTCTACTCTGGGCATACAGGGTATAGAAAAGTAAATCTATACATATCTGTATGGCCCATAGTAGAGGTTTGATTGCAGAGAAAAGCGCTTTAATCGATTCTATGGTGTACAGGTTTGTCGTCTGGGGGCCTATATGCTTAATTATCATTTCCCCCCCCTCCCCTGCATGTCACAGGGCCGGTGACAGACTCTGTGACCTCCCGGGCATGCGAAAAGCGCCGCTCACATAGAACTCTCTTTGCTTCATCCAGGCCCCGTCTCTGAGTTCTGCGCCACAGGGTTCTATTGCGCGGGCGACGGGGAGTAACTGTCACTTTCAGGCACCTGCGTAATAGAACCATGCAGTGCAGAGCACAGAGAGACGGGCCAAGAGGAAGCAAAGCGCGCTCTATGTGAGCGGCGCTTTGCGCATGCCCAGGAGGTCAGGGAGCACAGTCAGGGCCGGTGTCACCACCCAGCGCACCCGGGCAAGTGCCGGGGCCCTGCACAACGCAGGGGCCCACTGACCTCAGTTGCTATATTAGCACTGCAGTGCTGCCCGCGGCATCCTGGGTTACTGCCGGCTGGCAGATCCTCTTCTGAACAGCAGGGGGCCCGCACTCACCTCGGTTGCTATGTGAGCGCTGCCCGCCGCGTCCTTGGTTACCGCCGGCCGGCAGATGCATACTTAGCCTCCCGGCTTTCGAGTGCCGCAGAGCGCATGCGCCGGCAGACATCCTGTCTGATGCCTGATGCCTGGCACCATCTCAACTATGGCTGCCTTCAGCCTGGGTCCTTCCTCCGAGCTCGAGCTCCTCGGAATTCAAGCGCCAAACATTGCCGGTAACTTTATCTGTGTCAGGCTGTGGGCTTTGTAGGAAGATTTGTGGTGGACATGGATGAGGGCTCTGTGGCTGTCACTGCTCTAGTACAGCAATTGGCACAGTTATTCAGGGCACTGTGTCCAACACTCCTCGGACGGACCACATGCAAATGCCTTGCTATTTTAGTTTTTGATCTACACTCATAGCATAATTATTTGGGCCAATAAAATAGTGTTGCTAAATGCATAAATGATTAGCCTGTACCAATAAATCCTGTTGTCAGCACACACCTATGTGATAGGCTGTAGGCATCAGTTGCTATTGTGATTTACATTCTGCCATTGCTAACTGTGCACTCAGCACTATGCGGCACTTAGGGTTGGGTCATCAGGGACTATTTTGATCAATGCTAATATATTAAAGCACATATTTCTAACCTTATTTTGTGCATTGCAGATCAGGGTCAAGCCCTTTTTTTGCAGAATATCATCTGGATCTGGCTTGTAGCTTGGTATTTAATGCTAACTTATTATGTGATCTCATAAACGATAATATGCATTAATGATTTTTCTTCTGAAGAGTAACTGTAAAAATAATTTACAGTTAAAAAACTAAACTTACATTACTAGAGATTCCATGAATTTTTGTAGTCTGCTTAAAGGGATATTCCCATTTCAGTCATTGACAGCAAATTCTAACCCATATGACACAAGCAGTTAGGCATGCATGGACATTCTCTATTACAGTCTATGGTGGGGCTTCTCAAATAATTTTTACTAGGGCCTTACAGGGTCGGCGTCAGCACCCAGACAAGTGACGGGGACCTGGACCATCAGGGGGGCCCTCTCGCCAATGGGGCCCGGGCCCCGGTCCTGCACTGCTTGACTGCTGTCACCTTACCGGACATGGCAGCATTCTGTGTCTGCTAATAATGACACAGCAGGGTTTACACTGCGCCTTTAACTGTTTTTGTGTGTCGGCCCTGCTGGGTGATTATTACTAGCAGACACAGCCGCACAGTGCTGCCATGTCTTGTGAAGTGACAGCAGTCAAACAGCGCCAGAGGTCCTGCAAAAAATGTTAGGGGAGGGGCCCTACACAGCTTCAAGCCTGAGGAGCTAGACCGGACACAACCGGGGGCAGGTTAACAAGGCTTGTTGCCAGCCTCCACATCCATATTTTTAATGTGTGTGCGTATGGATGATGTGAATATCTGTGTATGCCAGTGTGTATAACTGTGTATATATATTTGTCTGTTTTATATGTGTTTTTAAGAATTTGTGTTCAAATATGTATGTTTGTCTGTATCTGTGTATATGTTTGTATATGTGTGTGTCTGCATATTGTATGTGTGCATATCTGTGTACCATGTGCATGTGTGTGCATGCCTGCATGTGTGCACATGTCTGCATACTGTGTGTGTTGCATGTCTGTGTACTGTGCATGTCTGCATACTGTGTGTGTGCATGTCTGTGTACTCTGCATACTGTGTGTGTGTGCATGTCTGTGTACTGTGTGCATGTCTTCATACTGTGTGTGTGTGCATGTCTGTGTACTGTGAGCATGTCTGCATACTGTGTGTGTGCGCATGTCTGTGTACTGTGTGCATGTCTGCATATGTGAATGATGAGGGGGCAGCCTGGGCCCTGTGTTGTATATCTATCTTTCTCCACCGTATCTGTGCATCATGAATCGTGGTGTGTGTTAAAGGGGCCCACTGAGACTCTTTTGCCCGGGGCCCACAAAAACCTCGAGCCGGCCCTGAGCACAGTGTATGTCACAGGGCCTGTCACAGGACCCTGTGCCATTCAGGGGAGGGGGTAATATGTTAATTAAGCATATAGGCGGGGATTTGGGGGAATAATCTGGATGCCATGCCTGTACAAAACAGAATTGATTAAAGCGCTTTTCTCTGCAATCAGACCTCTACTATGGGCCATACAGGTATGTATAGATTTATTTTTCTATTCTCTGTATGCCCATAGTAGAGATCTGGTAACTCCAAAGTGGTGACAGATTCCCTTTAAATGCAAACTACTTAAACATGCACACTTTAACTAATTGAGGCTTATATATGCAAAATACTTAAAAAAATGCCCCTTTACTTTGGGAATCATGGCCTGTTTCAAATTGAAACTTAAATATATTAAACTATAATATGCTACTTTATTTTATATACAGTTGGTATGTGATACTCTATTATCTTAAACAATATGCCATAAGTTGAAGTTGAAACAGATACATCAGACCTGAACTATTTTGTTGGCCAATGTGCAGATATAGTATAAGGATGCTATCCCAAAACCTTTAGCTGACATTTACTCACATTCTGACGCTAAAAAAAGGTGAAGAAATGTCCTAAGAGTTTTGCAATTGATGACTCTTTTACAACAGCACATTTCCGTAGTACTTGCCCTTGAGACATTTACTGTACACTAGTGTCACTATACCAGGTTCTGCAATAAAGGTTGCCACAGATGGTCTATCACTTATGATGCTGAAGGCAGACTAACACTTGTAAGTCCTGGCATACCAGAACGAACAACAATATGTATGAAATTTGGTGTTTTCTTTTTGTGTAAATCATTTTACTATTAAAATATACCTCATATTTGAAGCACAGAGTAACTTAAAAAAATGTTTCCATTGTACTAAAACTAGAACATTAGCCATGTATAGTGATGCAAATAAAATCACTATATAATACAGATTAAAGGGAATCTGTCACTAGGTTTTTCCCATCTAATCTGGGAGCAGTATAATGTAGCCAGAGACCTTGATTCTAGTGATTTATCACTTACTGGGCTGCTTAGTGTAGTTTTGATAAAATCACTGATTTATCAGTGGGGAATTACCATTAGAGGACTAGTAAACCTGATGCCAGGCAGTCAAGCATATTCATGAGCTCTGTATATTCCTCCCCCCACCAATGATTGGCAGATTTCTGTGTATACTGTACATGGGCAGAAAGCTGCCAATCATTGTGTGAGCTAGGTAATGCAAAGCTCAGCATTCACAGAACTAGTAGATCTGCAGCAGATAAAACATTGATTTTACCAAAACTGTAGCAAGCAGCCCAGTAAGTGTCACATTGCTGGAATCAGGGTCTCAGCCCCTACATTATGCTGCTCTCAATAGGGTAGAAAAGGCCTGGTGACAGATTCCCTTCAATCAAGTGTATACTTGTTAAAATTAGAACTTGTAGGTTGTCAAATGATTATTATTTATGTTCAGCTCAACTCTTTTTAACATATATTATAGCTCAGTTAGAATTGTCACTCACTCCAAGGCTCAGGCTGGAACATTGGAGAACCAGAGAACATACCACACAGTAAAACACAAAGCAAGACAGTGTCAGGAAAGGGCCAGGACAGAGACATTTCAGAAAGATGTTGGCAAAAATATGATTTGTTTGTGTGCAGGTATTTGCTTCTCAGGTCCGTATATTTATTGTGGACAGTACATCAACAGAAGGTAACTGGATCTCTTACTACCCATCTAGATGCTCCACATAACACAGAAATACAAGAAAATACACCAAAACTCCTTCACTATAAAACATAAACTATATGGACAAAATTATTGGGACACCACTAAATCATTGAATTTAGGGTTTTCATTCAGTCCCATTTTCACAATTTTACTAGCATTTGTGAAAAATTGAGTCGTTCTAAAGAACTGACTAAATTTGAGTGAAGTACACTAAAAGGATGCCGATTTTGCAATAAGTAGGTTTGTAAAATATTTCTCTCTGAAATATTACACGATCAACTGTGAATTGTGGAAAAGCGGAAGCATATGAATCATGGCAACTCAGCCACAAAGCGGCAGACCATGCAGAGAAAGTCGCGGAGTGCTGCGCTGCACAGTACAGAAAAGTCACCAACAGAGATGACCAAATCATTTCTAATTTGAATTTGCAAAGTTTGACAACTTAAAAAAGTTTGATTTGTAGCAAATTGATTTGCCACAAATCACAATAGCAAAGCCTTCAAAATACCTGAAAAGATGTGGGCAACACTCTTAGGTCTCTTAGGACTATTTTCAAGCATGTTACTATATTAACACAAAAACACTGTCTAAATGACCTCACCATAGAATCGACCGCAACCAACAGCTCATTTAATAATGTAGTGCACTTAGACTTTTCATGTTTTTTAACCCCTTTACCCAACCAAGGCTGTTTGCACCTTAATGACCAGGCAAATTCTTATAATTTTGACCATTGTCACTTTATGAGAAAATAATTCTGGAACTCTTTTTTTGTGAAATATTGTAATTCATGATAGTGCTAAAGTTTCTTCAATATGACTTGCGTTTATTTGTGAAAAAAATGAAATTTTGCGAAAATTTTTAACGTTTTGCAATTTTCAAACTTTGAACTTTTATGCTCTTAAATCAGAGAGATATGTCACACAAAATATTTTTTAAATAACAATTTCCACATGTCTAATTTACATCAGCACAATTTTATTCAAAAATTTTTTTGTTAGGAAATTATAAGGGTTAAAAGTTGACTATCAATTTCTCATTTTTCCAACAAAATTTACAAAATCATAGTTTGTAGGGACCTCATCATGTTTTAAGTAATTTTGAGGGGTCTATATGACTAAAAAAAATACCCAAAAACTGTACCCCTCAAGGTGCTCAAAACCACATTTAAGAAGTTTATTTACCTTTTAGGTGCTTCACAGGAATTTTTGGAATGTGGAAAAAAAAATGAACATTTAACTTTTTTTCACAAAAATTTTACTTTAGATCCATTTTTTTTAGTTTTGCAAAGGTAACAGGAAAAAATGGACCCCAAAATTTGTTGTGCATTTTCTCCTGAGCATGGCAATACCCCATATGTAGGAGAAAACCACTGTTTGGGCGCACGGCAGGGTTTGGAAGGGGAGGAGCACCATTTGACTTTTTGAATGCAGAATTTGCTGGAATAATTAGCAGACGCCATGTTGCATTTGGAGAGCCCCTAATATGCCTAAACAGTGGAAACCCCCCACAAGTGACACCATTTTGGAAAAATAAATAGGAAAAAAGGTTGTTCTTCAGGTTACCAGTTTACTGCACGGTCAAAAAAGCTCAAATCAGAAAGTCCAGGAAGAGACCAACACTCGCTTCATCCATAAAAAAGATTTATTTCAGTAAAGATAAAATCAGCAACAGTTCACACAGCAGTACGGCAAAGAAGTGGTTAAGAACCACAAAGGTCAGGAATACGTTGCCTTATGTTTTTATGGTTTCCCTCAATGCCTCATGGAGTACTGCTGTGTGAACTGTTGCTGAGTTTATCTTTACTGAAATAAACCTTTTTATGGATGAAGTGAGTGCTGGTCTCTTCCTAGACTTTCCATTTTGGAAACTACACTTCTTATGGAACTTATCTAGATGTGTCGTGAGTACCTTGAACCCCCAAGGGCGTCACAGAAGTTTTTAACATTGAACCGTGAAAATAAAAACTTCACATTTTTCCCACAAAAATAATTTTTAGCTCCAAATTTAACATTTTTATAAGGGTAACAGGAGAAATTGCACCATACAATTTGTTGTGCAATTTCTCTTCAGTAAGCCGATACACCATATGTGGGGGAAAACCACTGTTTGGGCGCAAACAGTTTATAATGCAGAGTTGTGAAAATAAAAAAATCACATTTTTCCACCAAAATTTTCCTTTAACACCATTTTTTTTTATTTTCACAAGGGCAACAGGAGAAAATGGAACACAAAATTTGTTGTGCAATTTCTCCTGAGTATGCAAAAACCCCATATGTGAGAGTAAACTACTGTTTGGGCGCTCAGCAGAGTTCTAAAAACAAGGAGTTGCTGTTTGGAACACAGACTCTAAAGGAATGGTCTGCGGGTGTCATGTCGCATTTGGAGAGCCCCTAATGTGCCTAAACAGTGGAAAACCCACACAAGTGACCCCATTTTGGAAACTAGACTCCTTAAGGAATTTATCAAGATGTTTGGTGAGCGCCTTGAACCAACAGGTGCTTCACAGAATTTTTCAATGTTGATCTTTAAAAATGAAATAAAAATCCTTTTCCCACAAAAATTTTGTTTTAGCCCCCAATTTTTTCATTTTCACAAAAATAGCCGGAGAAAATGGACCCCAAAATTTGTTGTGCAATTTCTATTGAGTTTGGCCAATACCCCATATGTGGTCTACAACTACATTTGAGGCACAGGCAAAAGTTCTGAAGGGATGGAGTGCCATATTGGAGTTCAACTTTTGCTAGATTGGTTTGACAGTGCCATGTCACATAGGCAGAGCCCCTAAGGTGCCAGAATAGAAGAACCTACCATAAGAGACCCCATTTTATAAACTATACCTCTCATATAATTCATCTGCTTGTGTAGTGAGCATGTTGACACCACATGTGCCTCACAGAGCTTTATACCATTGGGCGGTGAAGAAAGAATAATTACATTTTTACCACCAAAGTTTTGTTTTAGACCCAGAATTTACATTTTCACACTGGGAAATGGGTAACAATAGCATCAAAATTTGTCCCACAATTTCTGCTGAATGTAGAAATACTCCATATGAGGCTGTACAGTACTGCTTAGCCACACAGCGAGACTTGGGAGGAAAGGAGCACTATTTGTCTCCTGGAGAGCAGATTTTCCTACAATAGTATGTGGACTACATATACAGAGCCCCTAAGTGCTAGAAGAGCAGAATCCCCCTTCAAGTGATCCCACTTTGGAATTTATACCCCTTTGGGAATTTATCTACAGGTGTGGTGAGGATTTTAATTACATGGATGCTTTCCAGAAACAAACAGCAGAGGATGTTATTGAGTGAAAATTGCATACTGCATTTGTAATCACAGTACGTTGTAGTGACCAGTACATTGTAGTGCCTGTACATTGTGCCCAGCTCGTGCTTCTGGAGACATGCACTCTCAAATTAGGTGGGCTCTCATCGCTATAGAAATGCCAACCATGTGGATGCTAAATGTGGTTTAGGCACACTGGGGTTAAGGAGGGGGAAGGCATTTGGGTTTGGGAGCACTGAATTTGCTGAATTTCTTTTGGGGAGCAAGGAGACATTTAGTTTTCCCAGAACCTGTGTACTACCAGTAACATGGACAAACCTATATTTCCATTCACAAAAGAAGGACAAGAGTGGGGGCTTTTTTGTGGATTGATTTGAAGCTTTTGTTAGGAACATTTTACGTAACATTTTGGATCACATTTATCCTGCGCTCTACGCTGAGCACTTATATCGGGATTTCCATTTAAATCTTCAAGTAACGTGATTCAGATGAAATCTCAGGAATTTATTCACTATGATGAGGCAGCAGAGTTACTCTGGACTCCGTCTAACCTCTGTTCAGCAGGGTCCTTTTTTCAGACTTGTGCAAAACTGTGGCCGACGGCACTTTTATGCACGCCTAAGATGAGCACTGCCGGATCACAGGTCAGACGGAATCCACAGTGCCTCCATCTGCCTCATTATAGAGAATCTTCCGCAATGGGTTCCATCTGAATCATGTATTCTAGAGATTTACATGGAAATCCCGCTGTAAGTGCTCAGTGTAGAGCACAGGATAAATGAGTTGCTGCGATCTTTGGTAGGCAAAATGAACAAATCAACAGCAGGTGAAAAATAAGTTTATTTATTTTTTATGTCATTCCTCATGTGATATAAGTGATTAGACAACTTTTTTCTTCGGGTCGGTGCGATTACAGTGATACCAGATTTATATTGCGTTTTTATGTTTGGCAGCTTTCACACACTAAAAGACACTTTTTTTGCATCAACATGTTTTGAGAGTTATAATTTTTCCATATTTTGGCTGACAGAGTCATTTGATGGCTTGTTTTTTGCGGAATGAGTTGATGTTTTTACTGGTACCATTTTCGGGCACATGACATTTTTTGATCACTTTCTATTCTGATTTTGGGGAGGCAAAATAATCAAAGACCAACAATTCAGGAATTGTTTTTTTTTTTTTTATTCCGTTCCATGTGTGGTAAAAATGATAAGGCAGCTTTGTTCTTTGGCTCAGTATGATTACAGTGATACCCCATTTATATATTTTTTTATGTTTTGGTGCTTTTACACAATAATTTTATAGAACAAATAATGATTTTTGCATCACTTTATTCTGAGAGCTATAACTTTTTTATTTTTCCGCTGGTGGAGATGTACTGAGGCTTGTTTTTTGCGGGACAAGATGTTGTTTTCAGCAGTTCCTTTTTTATTTACATTAGTCTTTTTGATCGCATTTTATTCCACTTATTGCTTGGTGGTATGATGAAAAAGCATAATTTTTTGATTCATTGTTTTTTTTTTTACGGTGCTCACTAAAGTGGTTAACTAGTGGAACAGTTTTATAGGTTGGGTTGTTCCAGACGTGGGGATACCAAATATGTGCACTTTTATTGCTTGTTTTTTTTCAGAAAAGTATGTATTTATGGGTACAATACAATAAATATATATTTTTTATTATTATTATTTTGTGATTTTTTTTAAATATTTGTATAGCTTTTTTCACTTTTTTTACTTTTTAACTTAGTCCCACTATAAGACTTTCACTTTCACAGCTCTGATCACATTTCTAAGGCATAGCATTGCTCTGCCTTATAACTGTCAGTGCTGCACTGACACAAGTTAGTTAGATCATGCACTGCGCATGATCAAACTAACTTACTAAGGCCTGGTGACCCTCATCGGGTCACCATGGCAACTATCGGGCCCTATGATGATGCTGCAGTGTCTCCGATCCAAGATCAGAGGGGCTGTCTTCCCTCTGCCTGCTCGCTAAATGCTGCAATAGCAGCGATCGCAGAATTTAGGGTGTTAAAGTGCCTGTAGCGGTGATTCTGTCAGCCATTAGGAGTGGAGCGATTGCCATACGTCCAAGGTCAGTAAGTACCAGGCGACCTGGACGTATTAATATGTCTAAGGTTGTAAAGGGGTTAAAACAGTCATTTGTGATCTGACTGAATATTCAGTGTAAAACACTGACTCAAACTGATGGCATTGCTGTCAGAAATAACATCATCCTCCTGTGACTATGACTTTTGATGTGCCATATATTCCATAGTGCCCTCTAGTTTCTCTCCAGTAATTTGCTTGCTAGAGGCAAAGGGGCCAATTATGACCTGTGTTTGATAGTACTACTGCCCAGACGTTTGGTAAGAATGTTGATGGCAGTAATGCTTCTGCTGCTGCTTGCAGCTGCCACATTCTTTGTCTTCATACCACATTCTTGATATTTTTTTTAATCTTTTAACCTTCCCCATCCATATCCATTGCTATTCCCGCTTTATCAAAAAATATCAAACAAGAAATCGTAGGTACGTAATTTGGTAAGTATTTTTACAAAAACAAAATATGGCAGCAACTTGCAGTGTTGGTGTGAGATGTACATCCGTTAAATTGGACTAGTAAAACAGGTTTATAAAAGCATACATGCACAGTTAAAGGTATATATATATATATATATATATATATACATATATACATATATATATATATATATATATATATATATATATATATATATATATATATATATACAGCTCTGGCCAAAATTAAGAGACCACTGCACAGTTTTCTAAAAATCACCATCTCTACATGTCTGACAGCCATTCCATTCCAGTGTCAGTTGAATTCAAACCAAAGTACACCTCATTCTACTTAATGTGCTTCTGATTAGGTGATCACCTGAATCTTATGTAACGAGGGAAAGTATAAAGAACACTGCTGTGGTCTTCACAATCCTCTTGCAATAGGACAAGCTAGATAGCCTAACAAGTGCTAGAAATAGCCCAAAAGTAATTTGAATGAAAAAATAACTTTTAACCATGAAAAAAGGAGTTGAAAAGAAAAGTCTTGAGTGAGGAAAAGAAGGGCTTATTTCTGGTTTTACTAGCAGAGGGATACAGTGAGCGTCATGTTACCTCCATCATTAAAATTTCGAAGACAGCAGTCCATTTCAACATGGTCAAGCAACAGACATTGGGGACAGCAAAGCTACAGACTAGCAGAGGGCAAAAGCGACTCTCCACTGACCGGGATGGCAGTCATGTTATTCGAATGTCACTCAGCAACCACAGAATGACATCAAGTGACCTACAAAAGGAATGGCAAATGGCTGGGGTGAAATGCACGCAAGAACAGTTCGTAACAGGCTCCTAGAGGCAGGCCTCAAGTCATGTAAAGCTAGAAAAAAGCCTTTCATCAATGAGAAGCAAAGGAGAGTCAGGCTGAAGTTTGCCAAAGACCATAAGGATTGGACCAAAGAGGACTGGAGTAAGGTAATCTTCTCTGATGAGTCTAATTTTCAGCTTTGCCCAACACCTGGTTGTCTAATGGTTAGACGGAGACCTGGAGAGGCATACACACCACAGTGTCTTGCACCCACTGTGAAATTTGGTGGAGGATCGGTGATGATCTGGGGAGGCTTCAGCAAAATAAACATGGCCTTACTGGCAAGGTGACAAAACAAAAGAATAAACGATAGCAGAGTCCATATGAGTATGTGAATCGCCCGCACAGGTTGTAGTCCCAGCCTTCAGCTCTGTCCTGAGCTGAAGCTCTCCCAGTCTGGAGACGTTCCCTCTCCAAACCACAACACAGAAAAAAAACAAGATTGAACATTTAAACCTAGCTCAGCCATACCCTGAGGTGGAGGTATGGGGAATGTCTTCCGTCCCATCTCTATGTCATTTCCATAAAACCACACCCTTTAAAAGAGTTAACTCCCAGCATATAACATGCTGGCAGAAAGTTTATTGGTTTCAGTTCACACAGGCTAGCAACCTGCATGACAGATACCTCTCCTCATATATCATACCAGTGACTCTGTCACATATTCCCCCTCTCTGACCAAAGCCGGGGGTTTGGGCACCTTCCGATACTAGACAGGGAATTCTAGGAAGGGCATCAGCATTCCCGTGTAACTTCCCGGGCCTATGCTCTACGTGAAAGTTGAAGTCCTGAAGAGCTAGGAACCATCTAGTTACCCTGACATTTTTACTCCTGTTTTCCCTCAACCATCTCCATGGGGCATGGTTTGGCACCAACTTAAACTTCCGCCCTAACAGGTAGTATCTTAGTGTATTTACAGCCCACTTTATGGCTAAACACTCCTTTTCTAGTATTCCGTAGTTTTTCTCGCAGGACGAAAGCTTCCGGCTCAGATAGAGAATAGGATGTTCTTCCCCATTTATCTCTTGAGAGAGTACAGCTCCTAGACCAACATCTGAAGCGTTTGTCTGGACCACAAACTCTTTCTTAAAGTCTTGTGCAACCAGGACCTGCTGTTTACACAATGCTGAATTTAACAGTTGAAATGCAGTCTCTGTTTCCTCCGTCCACTTCACCATGGTTGACCTGGTGTCTTTTAGGAGATCCGTCAGTGGCGCGGCCATCATGGTAAAATTTGTAATAAACCGCCGGTAATATCCCACCATTCCCAGGAATACTCTTAGTTGCTTCTTGGCGAGTGGTTGCAGCCAGGTCTGGATTGCCTCTACTTTATTGACTTGTGGCTTTATTTTGTCTCTCGCAATGATATAGCCTAAGTACTTGGCCTCCTCTTTTCCAAAGGCAAATTTATTCAGATTTATGGTAAATCCCACTTTCCTTAGAGCATCCAGAAAGGCCTGTAGTTTAGGAAATTGACTAGCCCAGTCTAGGCTAAAGACTACAATGTCGTCAAGGTAGGCTGCGGCATACTTCTTATGTGGGGCGAGGATTCGATCCATAGCCCTCTAGAAGGTAGCTGGGGCCCTCTGTAGTCTGAACGGCATCCGAGTATATTGAAAGCACCTATCAGGTGTCGAGAAAGCCGTCTTCTCCTTGGCCGTCTGGGACATGGGAATCTGCCAGTAGCCCTTCGTCAGGTCAAGAGTGGTGATGTACCTTGCCAGTCCAAGACTCTTGATGAGTTCGTCGATGCTGGGCATCGGGTTCGCGTCACACTTGGACAACTCATTCAGCCGGCAGTAGTCATTACAAAACCTCCACTGTCCGTTGGATTTTGGCACGAGGGCGATTGGGCTCGACTACCCACTTTATGACTCCTCTATAACCCCGAGGATTAGCATCCTCTTCACCTCATCAGAGATCACCTCCCAGCGGGCTTCCGGAATCCGGTACGGTTTCAGATTCACTCGTATATGTGGCTCTGTCAGCACGTCATGCTCTACCACCTGAGTTTGCCCCGGCAACTCTGAGAACAACTCCTGAATTTGCTGTAGTAGTTCCCAACACTGTTGCTTCTGCGCCGGCGACAAAGTCTCTGCTATAGTGACCTCTTCCACCTTGCATTCTGGAGTGGATCCCAGGCAAGGAGTTCCCACCAGTTCCCGGTCCTGCCACGGCTTGAGCAAGTTCACATGGTATACTTGGTGCAGCTTTCTTCGGCCAGGAAGGTGGACTTCATAATTAACTTCGCTGACTTTCTCTACCATCTTGTATATACCTTGCCATTTGGCCAGGAACTTGCTCTCGACTGCATGGATTATCACCAAAACATGGTCCCCGGGCTGGAACTGCCTCAGCCTCGCCGATCGATTATAGACCCCTGCCTGGGCTTCCTGCACCTGGAGGAGATGCGCTTTCATGATCGGCATCACTTTTGCTATTTTTTCCTGCATCTTGGCGACATGTTCAAGGATGCTCTTGTGTGGTGTAATCTAGGCTTCCCAGGTTTCTTTTGTGATATCCAGGAGCCCTCTTGGATGTCGTCCATACAGGAGCTCAAAAGGAGAGAAGCAAATGGAGGCTTGGGGAACATCCCTGATGGAAAAAAGTAGAACCGGAAGCAGGTTGTCCCAGACTCGACCATCCTTCTCGATGACCTTTGTGAGCATCGCTTTCAGGGTCTGATTAAAGCGCTCCAAAAGGCCATTGGTCTGCGGATGGTAAACGGAGGTTTGTAGCTGGGTAATTTCAAGCACTTTACACAGCTCCTTCATCACTTTACGCATGAATGGGGTTCCTTGGTCCTTCAGGATTTCCTTTGGCAGGCCGGTCCTGGCAAAGATGTGGACAAGTTCACTGGCTATGCTTTTACTTGATGAATTTTTTAGTGGTACCGCTTCTGGATACTGGGAAGCATAGTCCATGATCACCAGAATATATTGGTGGCCTCAGGCTGACTTGACTAAGGGCCCTACTAGATCCATAGCAATCCTCTCAAAGGGGATTTCTATCACCGGTAGTGGCACTAATGGACAATGGAAGTGGGGAGAGGGAGCTGTTATTTGGCAGGTGGGGCAGGACCTACAATAGTTGAGAATTTCTCGGTAACACCCTGGCCAATTAAATCTTCTCAAAATCCTCTCTTGAGTTTTCTGAACCCCTAGGTATCCCCCCAGAACATGTAAATGGGCCATATCCAGTACCCTCCTTCTGTATGGCCCCGGCACTAACAGCTGTTCTACTGTCTCACCACTAGAGATGAGCGTTGTTCTACTCGAACTGTTCGCCAATCTCAAATTCGAGCTGTTTTGGGCGGTGTTCGAGCCGTTCGGCGAACACGAACAATTTGATAAAAATTCGGCTGTTCGAGGTTATGTTCGATAACTGTTCGTGCACCAAAATCATAACTGGATTTTTTCTCAGTAATGATGAAAATTAATGTTAATACGCAGTTTGAGTGTACAGCGGGGTGGGGGGAGGGGCAGGGGATGGATCTCTGCAGGAACAATGAAGATCTCCATTTTTTTTTCTCTTTCCCGCATTTGCAGTGGGGAGGTGCAATCTGTCAGCCTATCAGCAGCGCACACACGGAGCGAAGTGCTTTTTTTCACACAAGCAAGGGCATGTGTCATTGGCAGTGTATGTCACATGTCCTTGCCCTATTAGACCAAGCCATTTTCCCCGTCGCCACCATTTTCTCACTGCTGCAGCTGTGTGTTAGACGGCACCGCTGATGCTGTGTGCGCTATACCTTGTTAATTTCAAGCCAATTTTCGCACAAATATACAGATAGCTTGGGAGTAGGGAATAGTTGTGATTGCAGTCCTTTTAAGGACTAGGTTACAGCATTTCCTACGACTTTTATCAGGGAGGTCTGTGCTCTTAAATAGATAGGTTGTGGGAGTAAAGACTAATTGTAATTGGAGTCCTTTTCAGGACTAGGTTACATCAGTTCCTATCAGTTTTTGCCAGGCAGGTCTGTGCCAGTGCTGTGCAAGTTTTTTTCACAGCATTTGGCTGAATCTAGCAAAGCTAATACTTTTTGGCCTATTGCAGAGTATGTTATTCAGTGGAGTAGCCTATCTGTGTTGCAAGATATACCACCTGTGTATAGAATACCAATTTTTTTACTGCATCTAGTGAAGTAAAATCTTTTGGGCATAGCATCATTCTATTAGTCCATCTATACTGACCTCCATCAGGTTGCAAATTAAAACTAATTTTTATCTGCATCTACAGTACCTCTGAAAAAATATTTGGGCTTCTAGCTGTGTGTGGGACTTGTTGTATTAGTCCATCTATACTGACCTCCATCAGGTTGCAAACTGAATATATTTTTTTCTGCATCTACCTCTGAAAAAATATTTGGGCTTCTAGCTGTGTGTGGGACTTGTTGTATTAGTCCATCTATACTGACCTCCATCAGGTTGCAAACTGAATATATTTTTTTCTGCATCTACCTCTGAAAAAATTTTGGGCTTCTAGCTGTGTGTGGGACTTGTTGTATTAGTCCATCTATACTGACCTCCATCAGGTTGCAAACTGAATATTTTTTTTTCTGCATCTACCTCTGAAAAAATATTGGGCTTCTAGCTGTGTGTGGGTCTTGTTCTATTAATCCATCTATACTGACCTTCATCAGGTTGCAAACTGAATATAATTTTTTTCTGCATCTAGCTCTGAAAAAATATTTGGCCTTCTAGCAGTGTGTCGGACTTTCTCTATTAGTCCATCTATACTGACCTCCATCAGGTTGCAAATTAAAACTAATTTTTATCTGCATCTACAGTACCTCTGAAAAAATATTTGGGCTTCTAGCTGTGTGTGGGACTTGTTGTATTAGTCCATCTATACTGACCTCCATCAGGTAGCAAATTAAAACTAATTTTTATCTGCATCTACAGTACCTCTGAAAAAATATTTGGGCTTCTAGCTGTGTGTGGAACTTGTTGTATTAGTCCATCTATACTGACCTCCATCAGGTTGCAAACTGAATATATTTTTTTCTGCATCTACCTCTGAAAAAATATTTGGGCTTCTAGCTGTGTGTGGGACTTGTTGTATTAGTCCATCTATACTGACCTCCATCAGGTTGCAAACTGAATATATTTTTTTCTGCATCTACCTCTGAAAAAATATTGGGCTTCTAGCTGTGTGTGGGACTTGTTGTATTAGTCCATCTATACTGACCTCCATCAGGTTGCAAACTGAATATATTTTTTTCTGCATCTACCTCTGAAAAAATATTGGGCTTCTAGCTGTGTGTGGGTCTTGTTCTATTAATCCATCTATACTGACCTCCATCAGGTTGCAAACTGAATATAATTTTTTTCTGCATCTAGCTCTGAAAAAATATTTGGCCTTCTAGCAGTGTGTCGGACTTTCTCTATTAGTCCATCTATACTGACCTCCATCAGGTTGCAAATTAAAACTAATTTTTATCTGCATCTACAGTACCTCTGAAAAAATATTTGGGCTTCTAACTGTGTGTGGGACTTGTTGTATTAGTCCATCTATACTGACCTCCATCAGGTTGCAAACTGAATATATTTTTTTCTGCATCTACCTCTGAAAAAATATTTGGGCTTCTAGCTGTGTGTGGGACTTGTTGTATTAGTCCATCTATACTGACCTCCATCAGGTTGCAAACTGAATATATTTTTTTCTGCATCTACCTCTGAAAAAATATTGGGCTTCTAGCTGTGTGTGGGACTTGTTGTATTAGTCCATCTATACTGACCTCCATCAGGTTGCAAACTGAATATAATTTTTTTCTGCATCTAGCTCTGAAAAAATATTTGGCCTTCTAGCAGTGTGTCGGACTTTCTCTATTAGTCCATCTATACTGACCTCCATCAGGTTGCAAATTAAAACTAATTTTTATCTGAATCTACAGTACCTCTGAAAAAATATTTGGGCTTCTAGCTGTGTGTGGGACTTGTTGTATTAGTCCTTCTATACTGACCTCCATCAGGTTGCAAACTGAATATATTTTTTTCTGCATCTACCTCTGAAAAAATTTTGGGCTTCTAGCTGTGTGTGGGACTTGTTGTATTAGTCCATCTATACTGACCTCCATCAGGTTGCAAATTAAAACTAATTTTTATCTGCATCTACAGTACCTCTGAAAAAATATTTGGGCTTCTAGCTGTGTGTGGGACTTGTTGTATTAGTCCATCTATACTGACCTCCATCAGGTTGCAAACTGAATATATTTTTTTCTGCATCTACCTCTGAAAAAATATTTGGGCTTCTAGCTGTGTGTGGGACTTGTTGTATTAGTCCATCTATACTGACCTCCATCAGGTTGCAAACTGAATATATTTTTTTCTGCATCTAACCCAGCCAATAGTTTTGGCCTAATACCACAGTTTGGCCACTCAGCTCTGCTCGGTTACCATCCATTGTTTTTGTGTGCAAACAACTCCAGAGTTGTGAATTAGTTAACCACCAAAATGAGTGGAAAAAGGCCTGCTGCTGGTGGAAAGGGGAATAGGCGTGTTGGGAAGGGGAAAAAAGGTTGTGTCTGTGGGGTAGGTGTTAAAGCAACAGTAACATCTGCAGAAGAAAGACCATCTTCCAGCCAAACTAAAATGTCTACTTCTTTTAGCGGACAATGTGATAAGATCCCTTTCTTACGGCCACGCCAATCGCTACAAATTCCAGATGAGGCACAAAAACAGCAGGTGCTTCAACGGATATCAAGTGCTCCTTTAAGTGGGCTCTCCTCCACATCAACTTCAACATCACAAATACTCCAGTCCTCAAAGGTGTCACCCAAATCGCACTTGCTTCCTCACAGCTCCCAAATCTCCAGCTGCCCGTCTGAGTATGAGGTAGAACAGATGGTTGAGTCTGCAGAGCTGTTTACTCATACTATAGCCTGGGAATCAGAGGTCAACTCCAGCGCTTCTGTGAATCCAGACGAGGAAATGATCTGCACTGATGCCCAGAATCTTTATGAGTCGGATCCAGGACCAGACGCAGAAGGTTCTGACCATAATGTAGACCCTTATTCCCAAACTGTAACTCCTGTTGGTGGAGACAATGAGGAAGACGATGATAAGACTCAAATACCTGATTGGAGCGACAACTTTAGTTTTTTGTCAGGGCAGGAACAGGTTGGCTCTGAGGACGACGGGTGTGATAACACACAGGGTGATGATGATGAGGTTAGAGATCCCACTTACTGTCAACCCACAGTCAGCCAAGAGATGAGGTCAGCAGAGGAGATGGAGGAAGATGCTAGTAACGACGAGGTCAGGTTGCGCCTTCCTGGACAGAGACGTAGTACTGGAAGCACGTCAACAACTGCATCCTCAAACACAACTCTGCCTCTCACCACAAGTCGTGGTGGCTCTTCAGGTCGCATGGGTGCTAAGCCTTGCATAGCCTGGGCATTTTTTCATATCGATAAAGATGACCCAACTCATGTTATCTGTAACATTTGTCAGCAAAAGCTAAGTAGAGGTCAAAAAATACATAGTTTGAGTACTTCATGCATGAAACGGCACATGGACATGAAGCATAAGTTGCAGTGGGAAGCTCAGTGTGCTACAATGCGGCCTAGCCGGCCGGGCCAACCACCGTCTGCCATATCTTGTGCATCCGCGGCCTCTTCATCCTCTGTGACTGGGGGGACAGCAGTCACACCTGTTTTGGGGCGCAGACCTGCCACCTCTTTACCCGCAACAGCCAGCGTGATTGGCAGGTCATCATTTTCTTTGGAGGTGGTAACAGCAGCTGGTGTTGAGCGCTATCCGACATCGATAGCACCACCTTTGGATCAAGGCAACCTAACATGTCCGCCTGCATCTTCCTCACAGACCGGCAGTTTGCCGGGGACACCCTTATCAACCCCGTCTAAGCACAATAGCCAGCCCTCGGTCCCTCAGATGTGGACAAGTAAAAGACCATTTCCTCCTAGCCATGAGAAAGCTAAGAGGTTGAATTTCACCATTTGCAAGCTCTTGGCTACAGAAATGCTGCCTTTCCGCCTGGTGGACACAGAGGATTTTCGAGACCTTATGTCCGTCGCAGTGCCCCAGTACCAGATGCCCAGTCGGCACTACTTCTCAAAGAAAGGTGTGCCTGCGCTCCACCAGCATGTCGCACACAACATCACCGCTTCTTTGAGAAACTCTGTGTGTGACAGGGTGCATTTCACCACAGACACTTGGACGAGTAGGCATGGACAGGGGCGTTACATGTCGCTGACTGGGCACTGGGTAACTATGGTGACAGCAGGACAAGGGGCTGCTGTCCAAGTCTTGCCGTCCCCACGAGTTGTGCGTCAATCCTCTTTATGTCAAAGTTCCTCCACTGCTTCTGCCTCCTCAACCTCCTCTCGATCTTCCACCTGCACCCAAAGCCTGTCTGGTCATGCCACAAGCTTTCTAACTGCGCAGAAGGGATCCTGCACACCTCCTTACTATGCTGGCAGTAGGGCTCAACGTCATCAGGTGGTTTTTACATTGAAATGTCTGGGAAATGTGAGTCACACAGCTGAGGAGTTGTGGTCAGCTCTGGAGAACCAATTTCATGAATGGTTGTCTCCACTGGACCTGAAACCAGGGAAGGCCGTGTGCGACAATGCTGCAAACCTGGGTGCGGCCCTTCGCCGGGGCAATGTCACACACGTGCCTTGTATGGCTCACGTGTTGAACCTGGTTGTCCAGCAATTTTTAGCCCACTATCCCAGACTAGATGGCCTTCTGCAGAGGGCACGGTCGCTGTGTGCTCACTTCCGCCGTTCGCATCCCGCAGCTCAGCGACTTACATCTCTACAGAAGTCGTTGGGCCTGCCACTTCACCGGCTAAAATGCGATGTGCCTACCCGGTGGAATTCAACTCTGCACATGTTGCAGCGACTGTGGCAGCACCGACAAGCCCTGGTGCAATACGTTCTGACGTATAGCCTGGGCCAACGAGATTCAGAGGTGGGGCAAATCACGCTGGAGGAGTGGTCTCAGATCAGGGACCTATGCACCCTTCTGCACAGTTTTGAAATGGCGACGAAGATGTTTAGTGCTGACGATGCCATTATCAGCATGACTATTCCGGTGACTTACATGCTGGAGCACATGTTAAACAGAATTCGGAGTCAGGTGGTGGCACAAGAGGAGGTGGAGGAAGTAGAGGAGGAGGAGTTGTATGCGGAAGGGCTAACATCTGCAAGGTCCAGACGGTCGGCAGCACCAAGGCGGCAGGCATGTGAGGGTGGGGGAGATGGTTTTACCAGGGCGCATGGTAGCAGCCAAACTAGTGAGGAAGGTGCAGGAGCCCAGGAAGAAGTGGAGGACGAACTGATGGAAGACTCATCAGATGAGGGAGACCTTGATCACATTTCTGTTGTGCGAGGTTGGGGGGAGAGGACAGAGGAAGGAAGCATGATTGTTACCTCGCCACCAACACAACAGGGACTTGGTGCTCCTGGATGCGCAACACACATGAGTGCCTTCTTGCTGCACTACCTGCAACATGACCCTCGAATTGTGAGAATTAGAAATAATCCTGACTACTGGGTTGCCACACTGTTAGATCCCCGGTACAAAAGTAAATTTGCAGAAATTATTCCTGCCATAGAAAGGGATGCACGAATGCAGGAGTATCAGCAGAGACTGTTGCAGAATCTTACATGTTCTTTTCCACAAAATACCAGTGGTGCACGTAGTGAATCTCACAGTTCCAACTTGCCAACCGTGGGACCGTCAAGTGTTCAGCACTCAAACCGTAACAGAACCACAGTATCTGGTGGTAACATCAATTTTGCGGAATCATTTCACCACTTTTTTAGCCCATCCTTTGCAAGGCCACAGGAGACAAGAAGTCTGACACATAGTCAACGCCTAGAGACGATGGTACAGGAGTATCTCCAAGTAAACATTGAAGCCACGACTGTGTCACTGGACCCTTGCTCTTTTTGGGCTTCCAATCTGGATAAATGGCCGGAGCTAGCCACTTACGCCTTGGAGATCTTGTCATGCCCCGCAGCCAGCGTTCTGTCTGAACGTGTGTTCAGCGCTGCTGGTGGTGTGCTGACAGATAAGCGCACGCGGCTCTCCACTGATAATGTAGACAGACTCACGTTCATAAAGATGAACAAATCATGGATCCAAAACGACTTTTCTACCCCTGTGTCATCCTGGGGAGAGTAAAAGCTTGATGATTGTTTAAAATCACCCTACCAACCGTTTTAAGCTTTCAAATTACTAATCATGTTTATCTGTATCTTGACTGGAAAATAATTTGGGCTTTGTAGCAGTGTGCAGCACTGATCCTATTAGGCCATCTATAATAAGCTCCACCAGATTTAAAATTAAAAATAATTTTTAGCTGCATCTAGCCCGGAAAATAATTTTGGGGCTCCGAGATGCGCAAGACACATAAGTGCCTTCTTGCTGCACTACCTGCAGCATGACCCTCATATTGTCAGAATTCGAAGTAATCATGACTACTGGGTTGCCACACTCTTAGATCCCCCAAACTTTTCGATCAACCTTTTCATTTTAATAAAGACCAAAAAAATGGTCATTTTTGAAATTATAAGCATTAGCAGGTTGTTAGAAACTGAAATCAAACAGTTTTCAACTCAAAACTTTATTCTAGGTGATGTTACATTTTCACATAGGACCCCTTGTTCGAAAGGAGCTTCTGAACTCTCTCGTCCATTGAATTTGTCAGGTTTTGGATGGTTTCTGCTTCAATTGTTTTGCATGAGGACAGAATACCATCCCAGAGCTGTTGCGTAGATGTGAACTGCCTCCCGCCATCATAGACACTCCTTTTAATGATGCTCCAAAGGTTCTGAATGGGGTAGAGGTCAGGGGAGCATGGGGGTCACACCATAAGTTTGTCCCCTTTTATGCCCATATCAGCCAGAGATGCAGATGTTTTATGTGCAGCATGAGATGGTGCATTATCATGCAGAAAAATGATCTTGCTGTGAAATACACGGTTCTTCTTATTGAACCATGGCAGGAAGTGCTGTTTGAGAAAATCCACATACAATATGGAGTTCATCTTTAGCGCCTTCAGGGATCCTAAAGGGGCCGACAATCTCTCTCCCCATGATTCCAGCCCAAAACATTACTCCACCTCCTCCTTGTTGGCGCTGTAGCCGTGTTTGCGTGGGGTGTCCATCAACCAGCCATCCTCCACTCCATCCATCTGGACCATCGAGCGCTGCACGGCACTCATCCGTGAACAAAACAGTTTTGAAATCAGTCTTCATGTAATGTTTGGCCCACTGGAGCCGTTTCTGCTTGTGTGAAGTGGATAGAGGAGGTCGACAGGATGGCGTATGCACAGCTGCAAACCTCTGAAGGACCCTTCATCTTGTTGTTCGGGGGACGTTGGAGGCACAAGCAGCTTCAAAAACTTGTCTGCTGCTATGACAAGGCTATTTTGCCGCTGCTCTTTCAACCTGACGTAATTGCCTGTAGGAAAGAGTCCTCAATTTGCCCTTATCAGCACGCACACGTGTGTACTGTGAATCAGCTACATACTTCTTGATTGCCAAGACACTTCATCCTGATCATCGCACAATGTTGATTGTAGTCATGCCTTGACCTAAACACTCCACAATTTGTTGCTTCTCAGCAGCCGACACATCCTTTTTCTTTCCCATTTTGGCAGAAAATGTAGGCTGCTGAATAATGTGAGAGAGCCTTCTTAAGTAGTCTTGCCTTTCATTGGACACACCTGCCAAACTAATTAGCACTGGTGTCTGCAATTGCTTACAGTGATATAAAGAGCCCTGACACACATCACCATCAATGAGTTTAACTGACAAACAAACAAATTCTTCCCTTATCACTCCTAAACACTTTTTGCATAATAATTTGGAACACAGTGTACATGTGCTTTTCCACAAAACACCAGTGGTTCACGTAGTGAATCTTACAGTTCTAACTTGCCAACCGTGGTCTGTATGGAGTTGTTCAATAAAGGGCCCAAAATTAAGATAACATAGATGGGAGAGGTCTCTATGAATAGGAATTCCTAAGTATTTGATACCCTGTGAGGGCCAGGCAAAGGGAAAGTTGGACTGGATGGAATCCTATATGGATTTGGGGAGGGAGACATCGAGGGCCTCAGACTTCGCTGCATTGATTTTAAAATTTGACCATGTAACAAAGTGATCTATTTCAGCCATAACAGCATGGATGGATATATGTGATTGAGTGATATATACTAGGACATCATCAGCAAATAGAGAGCACTTGTACTCGGTGCCTCCCACCTCAATCCACCTAATATTGGGGTTATGGCGAATTGATGAGAGCAGGTGCTCTGTCACTAGGATGTATAAGAGAGGGGACAGAGAACATCCCTGCCTTGTCCCATTGGTGATTGTGAAAGGTGATGAAAATGTTCTGACGCGCCCCCTGGGCCTTGGGACACCCGGAGCCGGACCCTTTTTGGTGGATGCTGGTGGTTGTAGTCTCGTGGCGGCAACCCGGTTCCGTGGCTCAGGGCGGTCAAACCATTGGCGGAACTATTTATGTGGTTTTGATGTTTAAATGTCCGACTACGCCACCCGTGGATTGCGGTCAGAGTGAACCGCCGCTCCAGGGCAGACCGCTGAGGCTGGTGTTGTGGGTGCAGCAGAGCGTAGCATAACTCCCCACGGGAGGAGTATAGCCTCAGGGCAGTGTATGCGGAGGATGGGGGTGATGGTGCAGGGCAAAAGCAGTAACGACACGGAGTCAGTGATGCAGTCCAGGGCCTTTACTCACAGTTCTTATTATCCAGACCACGTCTGCAGGTAACGGCTGCCCACGTCGTACTGTGCTCACCAGGTGAGGGGCTCAGACAACTCCCAGATAACTTTGGAGTGCTTCACAGGACCCCCTTTGTGTGTCCTTTGTCTGGCCTTTCTTACCAACCCTTCTGTCCGGCTGCCTCGGGCCTCCTCTTGGTAAACTTGGCGCCAGTTTCCCTGACCCTATGTGGTGCCTTCCTAGCGGGTGTAGCGAGGGGCTGCGCCACATAAAATGTCACAGCCTCCTGTTTATAGCTGAGGGTTGTTTCCTGCCTCCACTAGTTTCGGGGACCGGTCTCCCCCTTTGGCCTGACCCCTCCACGCAGGTGGATTCTGGCGTGCGGTGGCGACTCGCCCGTCCGCACCCCTGAGATCCCTTCGTTCCTCGTTCCTGGAGCCTTCTCCGCTCCTCTTCCTTCCTTCTCCCTCTTCCAGGCCTGGGCCTCTGTTACTAGGCCCGCCTCCGGAGCAGAGCTCATGCAGAGCCCCTGCTCCCTGCCACTTCTACTCAGACTTCTCTGCACTGAACTAAGATGGTGCCCACCTTTTATACTCCCTTCTCAATGCACCCAGGGACTGCTTCCTCCCTGCTCCTGCACTACAGGGTTCCCCTTCCTCAGTGTTCCCTCCCCCCACTCCAGCCAGGGACAGGGACTGTCGTGCCCATCTCAGGGGCATATTGGTCGCCCTGCCCCACGGCAATGTGGTGTAATGCATGCAGGTGTCGGGTCCTGATCCACACTACATCCTTACCTGAGAGTGAGATATCACACCTCTGGGTGAGGTGCAATACCTCTGTAGCAACCGAGCCCTCAGGGTGCTACAGTTCCATTTATCTTCAGCCTAGGTGACGTATTGCGATACAGGGCCGTGATTTTGGCTATAAAAGGGTCCCCTAGACCCCTACCCCAAGCTTTTTAAGAGAATCATATATGGCGTGCCAGGAGACTCTATGGAATGCTTTCTCAGCATCCAACGAGAGTATCTAATTACAAAATTTTAACTGCATCTAGCCCAGGAAATACTTTGTGCCTAGTAGCAGTGTCTGCTAGTCAGCGGATTATCCCGGCTGTTAAGCAAGCTACACCACCTGTAGTTTGGACACTTCATTTTTTCAAAGGAAATGCTTCGGGACCACGGGATACTCAGTGAAGAGCATCAGGAGGCACCCCAAGGCATAGGGCCTGGGACTGGCAGTAGGATGCCTTGCGGTGGACAGCCGAGCTCGATCCTTATAAAAGCTTTTTAACTGCAGCAGCTTTAGTGGACGCTACTGGAGCTGGAATTACGCGGCTGCTGGCATGAGACTTGCCCTCCAATAGATCCTTGTAAATGGATTTAAAGTGTATTCATTCAAATTAGAGAGACAATTTAAATTAAAAAGCTTAGAACTGCCTCCATCACAGGGGGGCTCGCTCGACCCACCAGCGGACAGGCACCAGTATTGGGAGAGGGGGGCTGGCCATCAGGGTTCACCGCGGCTCTGGCACAAACCCGGCGACACGGAGGTGGCACGGGCAGGAGCGGACTGGCCGTGTCGGCTTCTCACTTTTTGGATTTTAGAAGGGCATGACATGCCTATATCTGTGTCTCCCCCTCCTTTTACTCCTCCACCTCTTTTCTTTTCGCATGACTATATGTACTTGTCACTTTTCCATGTGTTAGTTATGTCTTCTGAGCAGTTTGTCAGCTTTTGGACACCTTTGAAGGTGTTTTCTATGTGTTTCTATGTGTTTTTGCTTGCCTGCCATTGGTTTTAACGGTGTTCGAAGGTGTTCGACGAACAGTTCGACGAACAGTTCGGCGAACACACGGGTGTTCGACGAACCGAACCGAACTCGAACACTACGGGGGTGGCTCAACACTACTCACCACCCCTTAGTTTAGCCACCCGATATAGCAACTCCCCCAGAACTGCAAAGTGAGGGAACCTGGTATCGGCTCCCGGCTCTTGGCAACCCCATTACATAAAGTAACCTGGTCAGACGCCCCATTTAAGGTCAGGTTCCGAACTTGAGCAGTCCCAAAGTTCTCTCCGGACATATCTAACTCAGGGAGGTCGGCCTCCTTGGTCACCGTCTCACCTTCATTGCCGGCAAGGATGCACAGTGGGACTAATCCACTTGAGGCTTCATCGGGGGGCTCTTCTCCAGGGACCAGGCTTTTTCCCACACTGCTTAGTCCAGTTCCCTTCCCCCACAAGCCCCAAAATAAAGAAAAATCATGGCCCAGTATGACGGGATGTATCAGGTCCTTAACCACCACGACCTCGTGGGACTGGGCACCACAGTCTGTTCCCACTGTCACTGTGGCCATGGGATAGTCCTTGGCATCACTATGGATGCACCTAACACACACAGTTTTGAAAGGAATCAACTGGTGGGGAAGAGTAGCTCTGATTAAGGTCACCAGACTCCCAGAGTCCAACAGTCCAAGCACTTTTACTCCATTAACGGATACGGTACACGCCTGCGGCCCCTCTCTGAGTCGACAGTCCACACTGCAGGCTGGATAAGCATAATAGGAGACCCGTCTGCCTAGGCTGCAGTTCATGGTTTCAGGGGACATATGACACCTGGCAGCTACGTGTCCAGGGTTGTGACACCACCAACACATTATATTTTTAAGAACAGTCCTTGTGGCACCTTCAGTGGGAGTGGGACGCCCCCCAGTGGTGGCTCTAGACCCCATCCATGGTGAACCCACCCCCTTTTTGGTATCCCAGTACGGAGAAGTGACTATATCCAGTTTCCTGAGGTATTTCTCAACCACCTGGTACCTCTCTACCAGGCAGATGAAGTCATCTGCGTTCTTGGGATTGCCCTGGTCTGTACTGACTTGGGAAAGGAATGCACGGATCTATCAATGACCACCCGGTTGAGCATCTGGGCCGGAGTGGAGGACTCTGGCTGCAACCACTTCTGAATGAGATGCAGTAGGTCAAACATCTGCGAGCGAGGGTATTTGTCACTGGCATATGCCCAGTGGTGGACTCGTTGGGCTCTCACCGCCATATTCACTCCCAGGCATGCTAAGATCTCTGTCTTTAGTTTAGCATATTCCTTGGCATCCTGCCATGCCAAGTCGTAATATGCCTTTTGGTGTTCCCCCGACAAATATGGTGCCAGAACCTCTGCCTGCTGTTCTGGTGGAAGTCTCTCCCAATCATCCACCCTCTCAAACACTGTCAGAAATGCTTCTACATCATCCCCAGGGGTCATCTTCTGCATGGCCCGTCTTACCGCCTTCCTGACGTGGGAGTCATCAGTCGGCCCTGGGGGTGGGTCGGTTGCCCTGCCATGGATGGCATCTGCCAGAAGCTGTATCTGTTGTTGCTGCTCCTGCTGGTGCTGCTGCTGTGCCTTTTGCTGCAACTGGATCTGTTGAAGCAATAGTTTGGTTATTTGCTGGTGCTGCTGCTGGCTCTGCAAGTGCTGTTGGTTCATCTGTTGCTGGTTCTGCACGAGGTGCTTAATGACCTCCTCCATGCGGACTTCTCTGGCTGGCTGCCAGACTTCTCTGGCTGGCTGGCGGCCTTCACCCAGGACATCCACCAGTCTCTGTGGCAGGTACACGTGTTCCTGGAATCTTGCATGCACTCTCACACCAACTGTGGCAAAACAATTCGCTCAGCTGGAAGTAGACTCAGGAACCCGGGGTTTCTTTGCAGGCTTTATTGAACAGCATAAAGCTCTGCACTCCAGCAAAATAAACTCGGCCTTACTGGCAAAGTGACAAAACAAAAGAATAGACGATAGCAGAGTCCATATGAGTATGGGATTCGCCCACACAGGTTGTAGTCCCAGACTTCAGCTCTTTCCTGAGCTGAAGCTCTCCCAGGCTGGAGACATTCCCCTTCCAAACCACAACACAGAAAAAAACCATGACTGAACATTTAAATCTCGCTTAGCCACACCCTGAGGTGGAGGTATGGGGAATGACTTCCCTCCCATCTCTATGTCATTCCCATAAAACCACACCCTTTAAAAGAGTTAACCCTAGCATATAACATGCTGGCAAAAAGTTTATTGGCTTCAGTTCACACAGGCTAGCAACCTGTGTGACACATACCCCCCCCTCATATATCATACTAGTAACTCTGTCACAATACATACAAGGTATATATATGTTTTTTTTTTTTAAATCTTCCTCCTTCCCAGAAATTATGTGATAAGAAATGCTAGGGAGGTATGTGTCACCCTGGCCTGGATGCCACAAAGTGTAATAAAGCTGTGTCTGAGAGCAAGGGGGAGGTTCTCTAGTCAGGGGAACATTAGCATGCAATGCCTCCTGTCTCAGGCCAGTAGGGGAAGCTGGCTGCCCCTATAAAAGCTGGTGCTGGGGGCAGGGTTAGGGAGAACTGGATGGCCTGTCTCAGCATTGAGACTTGTCCCAGAGCAGAACAGGGACAGACAGTTGCACTGCACCTAAGAGGAAGTGTGGCAGGAGGAGAGCCACGAGCCAGAGACAAGAGGCGAAGTGAGCCTGTCTTGGCAGAAAGGGGACTTACTTTACCAGACTTTGGTGTCTGAGGCTGAGAGGATTCTACATCCTCCAGCAGATAACCAGTCCGCAAGGGACTGTATATTCCTTGGCCTAAGAAGCCTGGAGGCCCTGCCACAACCGAAGGGACCAGTAAAGCCGTACCAGGCTGGGAGCAGAAAGGAACCCACGTCGCAGGCCATACAGGCGAGAATACACGGAAAGCTCGGAAACGTGGGCTGTTACCCTATAACGAGGAGATAGCCAGAAGGAGCGCAGAAAGCACGGTAGGCCTACACCCTCACCCTGACCAGGGCCAATTTCCCCGTTGCTCTCAGACATTCAGGTCCCCTCCTAGCTGGGACTGTTTATGGGTCAGTTTACCTGTTTCTGTAAAGACCCTGGACTGCAACCTATTGTCTGTGTGCTCCTTCGCGCCTCCAGCACTACCGGTACTGGGACTCTCACCACCATCACTCCCACCATCCACTACACTGCCCTGGGGCCGCACTCTTCCCATGGGGAGTCACACCATCCCAGCTGCACATATCAGCCCCAGCGGTCTGCCTTGCAGCGGCGGTTCCTAATGACCGCAAATCCACTGGTGGCGTAGTCGGACATAATCAACAACACGTAACGGACTACCACTGGCCTGACCACCCTGAGCCACGGAACCGGGTTGCCACTACTACTCCCATCGTTCCCCCTATTGCCCGGATCCGAGTGCCCCACGGCCCAGGGGGCGAGTCAGGTACACATCCAAGAAGCCAGAACATGCATCAGGGTGCATTATTGGTGTGACATGTGCGGATGTAAAACAGTTGTGCAAAGAAAAGTTGTTTGCAACACACACACTTTGTGAGGTAGGCAATTGTTATAAAATGTATGGTTTTGGAGGAATTTTATTTTGCATTAAAAAAGCAAAACAATAATTACTCCCTGTACAATAAATGTAAAAACTAAGCACAGTTGATCATGACTAGGAAACACACAGAGATGAATTTCACAATTTTTTTTCAAAAAAATATTGTGCTGCTTTGCTGCAGCTTCTAGTGCACTATGAATTGTATTTCAAATATAGTAGGATAGATGAAAGCTATGTCTTATAACTGATCAATTACACTGGGTTTGTCACTGGTGCTGCTAGCACCTCTCCTATAACTCTCTCCCTCTATTAATTGAATGTGCATTTTTTACAGATTTTACATTCATAATATTCACTGCTGCTATTGCACAACACCTTAGTGTCTGGAGTATTTGCCAAATGCTTTAGGGCTTTCTCTTCCTAGCTCTATTTGTTGAGCTGCGAGCACTGACATCCTCTCACTGTTCTAAATCACCCTAAAATGGCTGCTGCATTCCTTTACTTGGCTTTTATTCAGGCTATAATTGTACATCCTCATTATATGTTTTATACCATGCGATGTATATGGTCTTCCCATTATGGAGAAGCCAATGCCTAAGGTCATGTCAGCCTTCTGTAGCTGATGCAATCTTTTGTAATGTGTAAAAAGACATTTTCTATTTTTTTAGTTCTGCTGGAATTGAAACACTAATTTTTTTAATTGACTGGGACAAATTTAATAACATTTGCCACATAATAAATAAAAAAAAAAATAAACATATATATATATATATATACAGTATACATGTACATATATATATATATATATATATATATATATATATATATATATTAATATATACTCTCCATACCACTCACCTCTCTGATCCCTTCGCACCTCATCATTCCCTGTCTGGTCCTCATTGCATCTTCTAATAAACGCCAAGAGTGCTGAATCCTCGGGCCTTCTCACACTAGCTAGAACTTGCAGCTCTGATGAGCCCTAAGATGGTTTTGCGTGTAATGTTACAATGTCATGTTGTGCACTGTGTCCTTGCGCATTCATGTGCAGCTCCGTCCCAGGTCTCATCATAAACCGGAAGTTCTGGGCTACCATGAAGAGGACCGGGGATACAGCATTTGTGGTGGTGATAAGAAGATGCAATGAGGACCAGACAGGGGACAGCGCAGAACAGAATGACAAGAAAAGTGCATAGGGGCTAGAGAGGTGAACAGTAAGGTGAGTATATCTATTTTCTTTAATCTTTGATAGACTCTTTGTAGCTAAAAAAAAATTATGAACAGCAGCAGCCAATTTGCTGATTTACATAAAAAACTGCATTTTTGTCAATACAGATTATCGATATATTCCAGTAGAGCTCAATTCCTCAATATACTGTTCAATATACTGTGTTTGCTCATCTCTGTTACTAACATATGCACACTCACTGAGCCAGGTCTGGTAATACACTGGATAGGCTAGGATAAACCATGGGATGTTATAGCTGCAGAGCATTATGGAGAAGCCTGTGCAGCTGCGTAGAACCTCATTAACCCGTTCTCCGATCCTTCAACAGTGTGTGAAATGATGCCTGGTACATTTTTTTCTTTGATTTTTGCCAATTGAATCGCAAAATGTTTAATTTCGAGTGAAACCACGAATTTCAAGAAATTTGGCTTAAAGTCTTTCTTTGATCGATCTGCTCATCTCTAATCCTTGTAAAGCAGCACAGGCTATATTGATTGTTCTAGATCAGGAAAAGCACTCTGTCGCAGAGTATGCCACGGAATTCAGATGAATGGTGATTAATACTTAATAAAACATTGCTGCAAAGTAATTTTTTATAAGAATGGACTATCCAGTGCGCTTAAAGATGAATCAGCATGAGCTGATTTATTTGAAATAAAGAATACGCATGTACCGAAAGCCTCAACCTTCAGGAAAATCAGTGTTTCAATTCTGGAAAACAATATCAGTGGGTGCAGATACCAACTCTAAAGAATCTTGACTGAATTAGCATCACCAGTACAATCAGTCAACCACTCAATTTTTTCCAATGCACCCAATATTAACCTATTCACGAGCCAGAGATTTTACATTTTTGCGCATTCGTTTTTTTGCTCCCCTTCTTCACAGAGTTATAACATTTCTATTTTTACATCAATATAGCTGTATGAGGGCTTGTTTTTTTATGGGATGAGTTGTAATTTTGAATGACACCATTGATTTTACCATATAGCAAACAGGAAAAAAGGAAAAAAAAAGTGCGGTGAAATTGCAAAAAAAATTTAATTACACAATTGTTTTTTTTCATTTACCATGTTTGTTAAATGCTGAAACTAACTTTGCAAGATAATTTCCCAGGTCAGTACGAGTATGCATATACCAAACATGTATAGGTTCTTTTCTATTTAAGTGGTGAAAAAAAAATCCGAAATTTGTAAGAAAAAATATTTCCTATGTCGCCATTTTCTGAAACCCGTAGCGTCTCCATTTTTTATGACAGGTGCTGGGTGATGGCTTATTTTTTGTGCCCTGAGCTGAGATTTTTATTTTAATACTATTTTTGGGGAAGATACAATGTTTTGATTGCTCAATCTTGCATTTTATTGCAATGTTGCAGTGGCCATAAAACCGTAATTCTGGCCTTTCAATTTGTTTCTCGCTACACCATTTACTAAACTGATTAAATTTACTTTATATTTTAATAGATCAGACGTTTCTGAACACAGCGAAACTAAACATTTTTTAATTTTTCTTATTGTTTTATTTTCAATAGGCAAAAGGCGGTGATTTGAACTTTTGAGTTTTGTTTTTTTTTTTTATATTTTTTAAAACTTTTTGTTTACTTTTTACTGGCTTCAAGAGTCCCTTTGGTCATCCCATCACCTGTGATACACATAGCAAGGCTTCAGCCCTGCTATGTGTAGCAAAAAGAATGATCTTCTAGGAATGCCAGCCACAAGCTGGCGTTCATAGCAGATTCACAATGATAGGCACTGGGGTCTTCTGTAGACTCATGGCTGTCATGCCAACCCACGTGACAGGGGCACCGATGGGCAGGACTTGTGAGACGCTTCTGGCTTGCGCGTGTGAATTTTGTAGCTGTCAGTGATTGATAGCGGCATCTAACTGGTTAACAGCCGCTAGTGGATCAGCTGTCATGTGCAGGGAAAGATATGGGCTCAGCGTCGGAGCCTGCATCAAAGCCATGGACATGACCTTTTATGTACCTATAAGTCATTGGTTGTGAATGGGTTAAAATAGCAAACAGAGACTCACATTGCTTTATTACTATTAGGTAGAGATGAATAGATGGATACATGTAAGATATACAGTACAGACCAAAAGTTTGGACACACCTTCTCATTTAAAGATTTTTCTGTATTTTCATGACTATGAAAATTGCACATTCACACTGAAGGCATCAAAACTATGAATTAACACATGTGGAATTATATACTTAACAAAAAAAGTGTGAAACAACTGAAAAGATGTCTTATATTCTAAGTTCTTCAAAGTAGCCACCTTTTGCTTTGATGACTGCTTTGCACACTGTTGGCATTCTCTTGATGAACTTCAAGAGGTAGACACCGAAAATGGTCTTCCAACAATCTTGCATAAGTTTCCAGAGATGCTAAGCACTTGTTGGCCCTTTTGCCTTCACTCTGCGGTCCAGCTCACCCCAAACCATCTCGATTGGGTTCAGGTCTGGTGACTGTGGAGGCCAGGTCATCTGGCGTAGCACCCCATCACTCTCCTTCTTGGTCAAATAGCCCTTACACAGCCTGGAGGTGTGTTTGGGGTCATTGTCCTGTTGAAAAATAAATGATGGTCCAACTAAACGCAAACAGGATGGAATAGCATGCCGCTTCAAGATGCTGTGGTAGCCATGCTGGTTCAGTATGCCTTCAATTTTGAATAAATCCCCAACAGAGTCACCAGCAAAGCACCCCCACACCATCACACCTCCTCCTCCATGCTTCACGGTGGGAACCAGGCATGTAGAGTCCATCCGTTCACCTTTTCTGCGTCGCCCAAAGACACGGTGGTTGGAACCAAAGATCTCAAATTTGGACTCATCAGACCAAAGCACAGATTTCCACTGGTCTAGTGTTCATTCCTTGTGTTCTTTAGCCCAAACAAGTCTCTTCTGCTTGTTGCCTGTCCTTAGCAGTGGTTTTCTAGCAGCTATTTTACCATGAAGGACTGCTGCACAAAGTCTCCTCTTAACAGTTGTTGTAGAGATGTGTCTGCTGCTAGAACTCTGCGTGGCATTGACCTGGTCTCTAATCTGAGCTGCTGTTAACCTGCGATTTCTGAGGCTGGTGACTCGGATAAACATCCTCAGAAGCAGAGGTGACTCTTTGTCTTCCTTTCCTGGGGCGGTCCTCATGTGAGCCTGTTTCTTTGTTGCGCTTGATGGTTTTTGCAACTGCACTGGGGGACATTTTCAAAGTTTTCCCAATTTTTCAGACTGACTGACCTTCATTTCTTAAAGTAATGATGGCCACTCATTTTTCTTTACTTAGCTGCTTTTTTCTTGCCATAATACAAATTCTAACAGTCTATTCAGTAGGACTATCAGCTGTGTATCCACCAGACTTCTGCACAACACAAAGCAAGAAATCCCACTTATTAAACCTGACAGGATACCTGTGAAACCATTTCCGGTGACTACCTCTTGAAGCTCATCAAGAGAATGCCAAGAGTGTGCAAAGCAGTCATCAAAGCAAAAGGTGGCTACTTTGAAGAAACTAGAATATACGACATATTTTCAGTTGTTTCACACTTTTTTCTTAAGTGTATAATTCCACATGTGTTAATTCATAGGTTTGATGCCTTCAGTGTGAATGTACAATTTTCAAAGTCATGAAAATACAGAAAAATCTTTAAATGAGAAGGTGTGTCCAAACTTTTGGTCTGTACTGTATGTGCATCACAGAGTAGGCTAACATAATTTCTGCTGCCATGCAGGCCTCTCCAATCACCTATGACAACTTAAGAATTATCATACCTTCAACAGTTTTGGTTAGTACCTGGGCTATCACAGATCAATGTTTTCTATTGAAATACATTTGTACAGCAGAGTTGTTTCCCCTTTCCAGAATCACTGGATTAGTTTCTCCTGTAGAATGTAAGCTCTTAAGGTTAGCAAAATTAGCTATGGCCAGGCTTTAAAGCAGACCATGATTTTTACTGTATAGAGTAATGTTTTCTCATTGCTGTAATATGGCACAAGAGATCAGATGATGGCAGCTTAAGTCCTCTGAGGGAACTATTAGCAACAGTAAAAAGTAAAAAAGAATGTTGTAAAATATATGAAAAAAATAAAAAAATATAAAAGTTCAAATCATTAAATTTTTCCCCCATTAAAAATTAAGATATTAAAAAAAATAAAAAATACACGTTTGGCATTGCCACGTTCAGAAAAGTCTGATCTATCAAAATATAAAAATTATCCCAATTGCTAAATAAAAAAACTAGACATGTTTGGTATCGCCGTGATTGTACTGATGAGCAGAATCATATTATGAAGTCATATTGACCACAAAATGTACACCATAAAAACAATTCCCAAAAAACAATGTCAGAATTGTTTTTTTTTTCACAATTTCTCCCCACTTGGATTTTTTCCCCATCTTCTAGTACACTGTAAGGTAAAACAAGTGGTGTAACTAAGAAGTACAACTCGTCCCACAAAAAACAAGCTCTCATATGCCTATATGGAGAGAAAAAAAGTGTTATGGCTGTAAACTTCAGGACCTGGATTCCCCTCCAAAGTACTGTAGCATATTGCTCAGATGAGTGGGCCCCGATAGCGTTGATCAAGTCTGTGTTAGCTGCTCCATAAAATGAAATAGAAATATAATATATAAGTAAATCTGACAGAAAGTAATCTTATATTTTATCTAAGCAATTATTTTGAATAAAAGTCATGCAGTTACTGAATTTCCAGTATTATTCTGATATTATTACTGAACAAAGCCCACTAAACCAAGATCAATATACTAGTAGTACCACATACAAGAGAAAAATACCACCACACCATGACCATACATTACTACCATATCATGTCTGAATATAACAATCATCCTGTTATTGAGTAAAACTTACTATACCAAGGCCAATATAGAATTAATACCACATACAAGAAATAAATACTGCCAAAACATGACCGCATATCACCAAATAGTGAATGAATAATACCACTATACTGATTATTAATAAAAACCACAGAACTAACACTAATATTACCTACATGCAATAATGTTATATTATTATTACTTATTATTATAGCGCCATTCATTTCATGGTGCTTTACAAGTGAAAAGGGTATTCATAATAAAAAACAAGAACAATAATCTTGAACAATACAAGTCACCGACCTGTGCAGGAGGAGAGAGGACCCTGCCCTGAGGGATCACAGTTTACAAGGGTTGGGTGAGGATACAGTAGGTGAGGATAGAGTTGGTCTTGCAGCGGTATAGAGGAATGAGGATTACTACAGGTTGTAGACTTGTCGGAAGAGGTCGGTCCTTCAGGTTCCTTTTGAAGGTTTCCATGGTAAGCGAGAGTCTGATATGCTGGGGTAGAGAGTTCCAGAGTAGGGGGGATGCACAGAAAAAATCTTGTATGTGATTGTGGGAATAGAAGATAAGAAGGGAGTAGAGATAGAGATCTTGTGAGGATCGGAGGTTGTGTGCAAGTAAGTACTGGGAGACTAGGTCACAGATGTATGGAGGAGATGTATGGAGGAGACAGGTTGTGAATGGTTTTGTAAGCCATGGTTAGGGTTTTGAACTGGAGTTTCTAGGCAATGGGGAGTCAGTGAAGGGATAGACAGAGAGGAGTGGCTGGGGAATAGCAGGGGAACAGCTGTATTAGTCGGGCAGTAGAGTTTAGGATAGATTGGAGGGGTGAAAGAGTGTTAGAAGGGAGGCCACCAAGCAGGAGGTTGCAGTAGTCGAGCTGAGAGATGATAAAGACATGCACTAGTGTTTTTGCAGATTGTTGATTAGGGAATGTAAGGATCCGGGAAATATTTTTGAGTTGGAGTCGGCAGGAAGTGGGAAGAGCTTGGATATGAGACTTGAAGGAGAGATCAGAGTCAAGGGTTACCCCGAGGAAGCGAGCTTGCAGGACTGGGGAGAGTGAGCAGCCATTGACTTTGATGGATAGGTCTGTTGGGGGAGTTGAGTGAGACGGGGAAAGATGATGAATTCTATTTTGTCCATATTAAGTTTTAAAAATTGAGCAGAGAAGAAGGATGAAATAGCGGACAGACATTGTGGGATTCTGGTTAGTAAGGAGGTGATATGGGGTCCAGAGAGGTAGATATGTGTGTCATCAGCATGGAGATGATACTGAAAGCCATGGGACTTTATGAGCTGTCCCAGGCAGAAGGTGTAGATGGCATAAGATGGCCGCCGGACATGTCCTTGAGGGGAGATATGTATCGCTGAGGTTGGTAGCTTCAGTGATGTAAAACCGGGAAAGCGTGCTCCAGCACACATAGCGCTGAGAGAGTTAATAGGGTGCATGAGGGCCGGTTTTTACGAGCAATCATAAGAGATGGTAGGGATTTTCTGCTCACATATTCTCACCCCAGGGCATGTGTATAAAATGGAGACCGAGTGTCTTATTCAGTGTATGTGGCTGGAGGTGTGGAGACATACAGCGTGTCTGTGCTACAGGACATTGACTGTGAGCGGGCGAACCCGCAGTATTGTATGGACTAGTTATTTTCCTGTTTTGTTACTTTGTGCCGGACAAGGCTGTCTTTTGTTTACCTTGCAAGTGTGGTTTATGAGGCCTGAATAAACCAGCCTTGGACACTTTTAAGAAACTGACTCCTGTTCCTACCTCAAAAGCAGCTGACTGAGTACCAAACCCTACAATGGAGAAGAGCAGGGGTCCTAAAACTGAAGTTTGGGGGACATCGACAGATAGAGGATGAGATGAGGAGTTGGTGTGTGAATGGGAGACGTTGAATGTCCGATCTGTTAGGTATGAAGAGATCCAAGATAGAGCCATATCTGTGATGCCAAGAGATGAGAAAATCTGTAGTAAAGAGGAGGAGAACAGTGTGGTGTTGCTTTGATTTGGCAGTTAGTAGGTCATTGATGACTTTAGTCAGAGCAGTTTCAGTGGAATGATGCAGTCAGAAGCCAGATTATAAGCAGTCAAAGAGGGAGCAGGAGGAGAGGCGGGAGGACAATTCAGGAAGGACATGTTGTTCCAGTAGTTTTGAAGCATAGGGGAAAAGTGATATGGGACGATAGCTAGACACAGATGATAGATCAAGGGAGGGCTTTTTGAGGACAGGTGTGATTGAGGCATGTTTAAAGCATGAGGGGAACAAACCCATTGTTAATGATAGGTTGAAGAGATGGATTAGGGTTGGGATGAAGACTGTGGTGAGGTTTGGGATGAGGTTGGACAATATCAGGTCCAGTGAACAAGTGGTGAAATGTGATCTGGAGAGTAAAGATGAAATTTGGTCTTCTGTAATGGTGGAGAAGCTGGTTTTGGAGGAGTAGGGCTGAGTAGTTTTGAAGAGAGGCTGTGGGGACTGTAGACCAAAGCTTTCTCTGATGTTATCAATCTGCTGCATGATGAATAAGGCAAAGTCTTCATCTGAAATGAGAGGAGAGGGAGGAGGTGTTGGGGGATGGAGGAGAGAATCTAAAATGTTGAATAGCTATGTAGGGTTGTGAGACAGGGAGGATATGAGCGATGAGAAGTATGTTTGTTTTGCTGCAGTGAGATTGGACTTGAAAGTGGAGAGGGACTGTTTGAATGTGATGAAGTGCTCATTGGAATGGTATCTTTTCCATCTCTGCTCATCAACCCTGGAAGACTGCCTCATTTCTTTAGTTAGGCTGGTGTTTCAGGGTGGCCTGTTGATTGTGCGAGCTTTGGTATGTATGAGGGGAAGACCGATTCGAGAGCTGCAGCTGTTGTGGTGTCAAATAAAGTGGCAGCAGCATCTGCATCGTGTACGGAACCTATGTCTGTAAGAGGGGGAAGGGACTCAGAAAGTGAGTGTAAATCAAGGTGTTTGAGATTTCTGCGAGGGTGTGCACCTTTGTGGTGTGGGGATTGTCCACCTGGAGAGGAGAGGGAAGAGAATGTGAGTGGGTATTGGTCAGACAGGGGGAGAGGCGAGTTAGAGAGGTTAGAAAGGGAACAGAAGCTGGAGAAGATGAGGTCCAGTGTATGGCCATCTTTGTGAGTAGATGCAGAGGACCATTCAGCAAGGCCGAAGGAGGAAGAGAGAGATAGAAGCTTAAAGACAGCTGAGTGGGAAGTGAAAATGGGGATCTTGAAGTCATCCATGATGACAGTGGGCACGTCAGTGGAAAGGACTTAAAGTAGTCAGGTGGTGAAGTGGTCAAAAAAGGGGGTGGCTGGCCCTAGGGGGTGGTAAATGACAGCCAGTTGGAGGTTTGAGGGGTAGTTGATGCGCATAAAGTGCAGCTTAAAAGAATGGAGAGTAACGGAGGGTGGCAGTAGAATTTGGTTGAAGGAACAGTTATCTTACAGGAGACAACCAACTCCTCCTCTGTGCATTTTGCTGGGGCAGGATGTGTGAGAAAGATTAAATCCACCATAAGAAAGTGCAGCTGGAGAGGCTGTGTCAGAGGGGGTGAGCCAGATTTCAGTGATGTCGAAAAAGGAGAGTTTGTTAATAATGAAAAGTTCATGGATGTATGAAAGTTTGTTGCAGACAGAGCGAGCGTTCCATAGAGCTCTTGTTAGAGGGACTGGGGAAGTGGTGGCTGGGTGAATGCGTATAAGGTCAGATAGGTTGCAGAATTTTGTGATAGATCGTGGATGGGAGGTAGAAGTGGCTATGGGGATGTGGTGAAGAGGACCTGGATTTGGAGAGATATCACAATGAGGAGGAGCAGAGAGAGTGTTAGTAGTAGAGATGAGCGGTGTTCGACTAGAACTGTTCGCCAATCTCAAATTCGAGCTGTTTTGGGCGGTGTTCGAGTTGTTCGACGAACCCGAACGATTTGCAAAAAATTCGGCTGTTCGAGGTTATGTTCGATAACTGTTCGTGCACCAAAAGCGTGTCCTGCATGTCTGGCGCTATTTAGAGCACCAATCATGCAGGGATTGTCTGCCACTCACTGTAATGCCACAGCCATGGTGGTTGTGGCATTACAGTGATTGCCCAAATCGATGGGAACAGTGCCAACAGTGAAACATGAAAAGCCGGCAATTCAGCAGCGGCATACACCTGTACCCAACAATTTAGAACCGAAAGAATAGAGCATCACACATAGATTAGATAGATAGAAACATGTCAGCCACATATATACGAAGTACAGTGAAAGTGCTGCTTACTGTACTTGTCATTTAGCGTAAAGGATTTATCAAAAAAATAATAGTGTTTTCATGCACCGTCTCTTTAAAAAAGCCGGCCGGCAATTCAGCAGCGGTACCCGACAATTTAGAATAGAAAGAATAGAGAATCACACATAGATTAGATAGATAGAAACATGTCAGTCACATATATATGAAGTACAGTGACAGTGCTGCTTACTGTACTTGTCATTTAGCGTAAAGGATTTATCAAAAAAAATAATAGTGTTTTCATGCACCGTCTCTTTAAAAAAGCCGGCCGGCAATTCAGCATCTGTACCCGACAATTTATAACAGACAGAATAGAGCTTCACACATAGATTAGATAGATAGAAACATGTCAGTCACATATATATGAAGTACAGTGATAGTGTTGGTTACTGTACTTGTCATTTAGTATTAAAATAAAGGATTTATTATTAAAAAAATTGGCGTGGGGTTCCCCTTAATTTTAGGCTCTAGCGGAGGTTAAGCAGACGGCTGGGGCAGATGTTTGAAGCCTGGGAAGGGGGTAATACCCACGGAGCTTCCCAGGCTATTAATATCAGCCCCCAGCTGAATACATAGCCTTTACTAGCTATTAAAATGGGGGATCCCCCCAAAAAAATGACGTGGGGTCCCCCCTAATTTAATAGCTAGCAAAGGCTAGGAAGACAGCTGGGGGCTGATATTAATAGCCCAGGAAGGGAGCCATGAATATTGGCCCCCTCCCAGGCTAGAAACACCAGCCGTCAGCCGCCCCAGAAATGGCGCATTCATAGGATGCGCCAATTCTGGCACTTAGCCTCGCTCTTCCACGCTGCCCTGGTGCGGTGGCAGGGGGTAATAGGGTTTGGGTTGATGTCAGCTTATAATGCCAGCTGACATCAAGCCCAGGTTAGTAATGGAGAGGCGTCTATAAGACACCCCCATTACTAACCCCATAGTCAAAGTTAAAAAAAACACAAACACCCAGAATAAAGTCCTTTAATTGAAATAAAGACACAATCCTTTATTGTTCTAAATTAAACCATACTTACCGTCACGCCCATTCCAGCTGAAGCCAACGATCTCCTGCAATAAAAGAAAAATAATAAAGCAACCTCATCCTTACCTTTCCATGGTTCCCACGACAGCTTCAGCTCTGCTACATCGAGATGACAGGCTGGACCGCAGCAGAACGCTGCCATCCAGCCTCTCATCCCGCAGACACTGAGAAGCGCAGGCTTGCTTGCGCTGCTCAGCGTCTCTCTGTGACGACATCCAGATGAGCCGAGTTCATGTCCAATGAACTCGGCTCACCTCATGCACGTCACTGACAGCGTGGGAAAATTCTCACGCTGAAGCGGTGAGTGCAGGAGAATTCTCCCACGCTGTCAGTGACGTGCATAAGGTGAGCTCATGTCCAATGAACTCAGCTCACCTCCTGCACGTCACTGACAGCGTGGGAGAATTCTCCTGCACTCAGCGCTTCAGCGTGAGAATTCTCCCACGCTGAAGCGCTGATTGCAGGAGAATTTTCCCACGCTGTCAGTGACGTGCATAAGGTGAGCTCATGTCCAATGAACTCAGCTCACCTCCTGCACGTCACTGACAGCGTGGGAGAATTCTCCTGCACTCAGCGCTTCAGTGTGAGAATTCTCCCACGCTGAAGCGCTGAGTGCAGGAGAATTTTCCCACGCTGTCAGTGACGTGCATGAGGTGAGCCGAGTTCATTGGACATTAACTCGGCTCATCTGGATGCCCTCACAGAGAGACACTGTGGAGCGCAAGCAAGCCTGCGCTTCTCAGTGTCTGCGGGATGACAGGCTGGATGGCAGCGTTCTGCTGCGGTCCAGCCTGTCATCTCGATGTAGCAGAGCTGAAGCTGTCATGGGAACCATGGAAAGGTAAGGATGATGTTGCTTTATTATTTTTCTTTTATTTCAGGAGATCGTTGGCTTCAGCTGGAATGGGCGTGATGGTAAGTATGGTTTAATTTAGAACAATAAAGAATTGTGTGTTTATTTCAATTAAAGGACTTTTTTCTGGGTGTTGTGTTTTTTTTTAAATACTTTACTAGAAATTCATGGTGGTCATGTCTAATATTGGCGTGACCCCATGAATTTCGGGCTTAGGGCCAGCTGATAATGCCAAGCTGGCCCTAACCCCTTTATTACCCAGTGAGCCACCGCATCAGGGCCCTGGATGAGTTGGGTACAGCGCCAGAAGATGGCGCTTCTATGAACGCGCCATTTTCCGGGGTGGCTGCGGACTGCAATTTGCAGCGGGGGTGGCCCAGAAAGCTTGGGCCTCCCTGCGCTGCGGATTCCAGCCCCCAGCTGCCTAGTTGTACCTGGCTGGACACAAAAACAGGGCGAAGCCCCACGTCAATTTTCTTTAAATTATTTCATGAAATAATTAAGAAAAAAAGGGCTTCCCTATATTGTTGTGTCCGGCCAGGTACAAATAGGCAGCTGGTGGTTGGGGGTAGCCCGTTCCTGCCTGCTGTACCTGGCTGGACACAAATATAGTGCGAAGCCCCACGTCAATTTTTTTTAAATTATTTCATGAATTTCCTGAAATAATTTAAAAAAATTGAAGTGGGGCTTCGCACTATATTTGTGTCCAGCCAGGTACAGCAGGCAGGAACGGGCTGCCCCCAACCACCAGCTGCCTATTTGTACCTGGCCGGACACAACAATATAGGGAAGGCCTTTTTTTCTTAATTATTTCATGAATTTCATGAAATAATTAAAAAAAAAGTACGTGGGGCTTCGCCCTATTTTTGTGTCCAGCCAGGTACAACTAGGCAGCTGGGGGCTGGAATCTGCAGCGCAGGGAGGCCCAAGCTTTCTGGGCCCCCCCCCGCTACAAATTGCAGTCCGCAGCCACCCCAGAAAATGGCGCATTCATAGAAGCGCCATCTTCTGGCGCTGTACCCAACTCATCCAGGGCCCTGGTGCGGTGGCTCACTGGGTAATAAAGGGGTTAGGGCCAGCTTGGTATTATCAGCTGGCCCCAAGCCCAAAATTCATGGGGTCACGCCAGTATTAGACATGACCGCCATGAATTTCTAGTAAAGTATTTAAAAAAAACACAACACCCAGAATAAAGTCCTTTAATTGAAATAAAGACACAATTCTTTATTGTTCTAAATTAAACCATACTTACCATCACACCCATTCCAGCTGAAGCCAACGATCTCCTGCAATAAAAGAAAAATAATAAACCAACCTCATCCTTACCTTTCCATGGTTCCCACGACAGCTTCAGCTCTGCTACATCGAGATGACTGGCTGGACCGCAGCAGAACGCTGCCATCCAGTCTGTCATCCCGCAGACACTGAGAAGCGCAGGCATGCTTGCGCTCCTCACTGTCTCGCTGTGACGGCATCCAGATGAGCCGAGGTCATGTCCAATGAACTCGGCTCACCTCATGCACGTCACTGACAGCGTGGGAAAATTCTCACGCTGAAGTGCTGAGTGCAGGAGAATTCTCCCACGCTGTCAGTGATGTGCATGAGGTGAGCTCATGTCCAATGAACTCAGCTCACCTCCTGCACGTCACTGACAGCGTGGGAAAATTCTCCTGCAATCAGCGCTTCAGCGTGAGAATTTTCCCATGCTGTCAGTGACGTGCATGAGGTGAGCCGAGTTCATTGGACATGAACTCGGCTCATCTGGATGTCGTCACAGAGAGACGCTGAGCAGCGCAAGTAAGCCTGCGCTTCTCAGTGTCTGCGGGATGACAGGCTGGATGGCAGCGTTCTGCTGCGGTCCAGCCTGTCATCTCGATGTAGCAGAGCTGAAGCTGTCGTGGGAACCATGGAAAGGTAAGGATGAGGTTGCTTTATTATTTTTCTTTTATTGCAGGAGATCGTTGGCTTCAGCTGGAATGGGCGTGATGGTAAGTATGGTTTAATTTAGAACAATAAAGGATTGTGTCTTTATTTCAATTAAAGGACTTTATTCTGGGTGTTTGTGTTTTTTTTAACTTTGACTATGGGGTTAGTAATGGGGGTGTCTTATAGACGCCTCTCCATTACTAACCTGGGCTTGATGTCAGCTGGCATTATAAGCTGACATCAACCCCAACCCTATTACCCCCTGCCACCGCACCAGGGCAGCGTGGAAGAGCGAGGCTAAGTGCCAGAATTGGCGCATCCTATGAATGCGCCATTTCTGGGGCGGCTGACGGCTGGTGTTTCTAGCCTGGGAGGGGGCCAATATTCATGGCTCCCTTCCTGGGCTATTAATATCAGCCCCCAGCTGTCTGCCTAGCCTTTGCTAGCTATTAAATTAGGGGGGACCCCACGTCATTTTTTTGGGGGGGTCCCCCATTTTAATAGCTAGTAAAGGCTATGTATTCAGCTGGGGGCTGATATTAGTAGCCTGGGAAGCTCCGTGGGTATTACCCCCTTCCCAGGCTTCAAACATCTGCCCCAGCCGTCTGCTTAACCTCCGCTAGAGCCTAAAATTAAGGGGAACCCCACGCCAATTTTTTTAATAATAAATCCTTTATTTTAATACTAAATGACAAGTACAGTAACCAACACTATCACTGTACTTCATATATATGTGACTGACATGTTTCTATCTATCTAATCTATGTGTGATGCTCTATCTTTCTGTTCTAAATTGTCGGGTACCGCTGCTGAATTGCCGGCCGGCTTTTTTAAAGAGACAGTGCATGAAAACACTATTATTTTTTTAAATAAATCCTTTACACTAAATGACAAGTACAGTAAGCAACACTATCACTGTACTTATTATATATGTGACTGACATGTTTCTATCTATCTAATCTATGTGTGAAGCTCTATTCTTTCTGTTCTAAATTGTCGGGTACAGATGCTGAATTGCCGGCCGGCTTTTTTAAAGAGACGGTGCATGAAAACACTAATATTTTTTTTAATAAATCCTTTACACTAAATGACAAGTGCAGTAACCAACACTGTCACTGTGCTTCTTATATGTGTGACTGACATGTTTCTATCTATCTAATCTATGTGTGATGCTCTATTCCTTCTTGTCTAAATTGTCGGGTACCGGTGTATGCCGCTGCTGAATTTGCCGGCCGGCTTTTTTAAAGAGAGTGTCTTCTGAGCAGTTTGTCAGCTTTTGGACACCTTTGCAGGTGTTTTCTATGTGTTTCTATGTGTTTTTGTTTGCCTGCCATTGGTTTTAACGGTGTTCGACGGTGTTCTAAGGTGTTCGACGAACAGTTCGACGAACAGTTCCTCGAACATCCCGGTGTTCGACGAACCGAACCGAACCCGAACACTACGGGGGTGGCTCAACACTAGTTAGTAGGTGGGAGCAGGCGAGGGCATGTAGTTGTCTGTGCTTTGGGACAAAGGATTTTATGTTGAGGGACAGCTCTGAGGAGGAAGTGAGATGAATGGAGAGGATGGAGAGAGAGTTGGCCAGTTCCTTTTTAGGTGTAGATGTAGGAATTAGAGAGGTTAGTAGGAAGTGAAGGACTATGGGGGTGAGTTTGGCAATAAACAGAAAAATTGTTTACTTTGACTATTTATCCAGTTACAGTACCTTTAGGTCCTTTCTGATTCAATTATGGTCTAATTCATTGCAGTACACTAAGATGCTGCACTTAGACGATGCAGGGCATGCCTTTAGGCATTTTCAAGCCAATTTTCCTAGATCTTCCAAAATGGACAAAACTGAGGTAGGACAGAAGCAGGATGCTTCATGGCTGAATGCTGTAAGATTTATAGTGATGCAAACAGAAGTGCACGCCACTTTTAAAACATGTCTAATTCATTTAGAGGCATGCGCATCTTAATAAATCAGGCACCTCGGACTCCAGCCTGCCCCCTCAGTCTTTATGAATCGTGGTCTTGTTTTTTGTTTCACTAATTGAATTTCAGATCTAATAAGTCCTTACATTTTTTTCTTATGCCACTTCGTTCCTTTATTTGCTACAAGTTAATATTTTATTGTCTTTAATTAACTGTTAAAATATGTGTGAGAAAGAGCATAATTATTTGCAAACCTTTAACAGAGCAATTAATATTCTTTATCTTTTATATGTAACTTTCAGCAATTCAGTTTGATCAATTAACTATCTCTAAAAATTGCAATAACGTGTATCATAAGGCTACATTATTTGCTTAAATGAAACTGGCTTTATTAGTTTATATTACCAATTATGTCCTTTTAGCATGGTACGCAAATTCAAAAATTCACATTCAAAATTAAATTATCCTTATTGCTCTCCTCTAAGTCAACATTATATAAAGTTAAATTGCTCAATCCTCAAAAGCGATACATTCTAGAATTACAATCTTTCCATAACATGCAAATATATAATATTACATAGAACAACAACAATATTCCCATTCTTTCAGGATAAATGAGCAGCTATTTTTATTTGTATGCTCCAAAGGGATAAGCAATTTTTCAGAAAATGCAGCATGTTAATGTATTACAATGGAAATCCAATTAATAGCTGTCATTTTTATTGTTAAATCTGTCACTACACATAATATAAAGCAATTTCTCATGGAAAAGGAATGTGACAAAGTATTGAATATAAAATAAAAAATGTAAATGTGGGAGTTGATAACGTGAAAATAGAATAGAAATAAAGTCAAAATGCTTTTATTGGAATATATATGCAAATGTAAAGGGACAGATCTGACTATATTTGCTGGGCACTGATGTTTTTTTGTAAATTAAAGGTTGGAAAGGCATAAAATAAATCAATAAAAACCAATAGAACAAAACTAATGACTCAAGATGAGCACTGAGTTGCAAGTAATTATAATTAATTATTTCTCCGGTCCGAAGAGTAGGTTTAAACATTCATTATGTAGTGGAATGCTTTAAAGAAATCCTTTCTTCTATAAGAATGTATTTTATTATTTCCATTTATTGAGTTATGATTAATTCCTGATCATCATGATTTCATTGTAGAACAAAAAGTCAAATTTACCATTATACATTCTATGGTGGACAGTACACACGTGTGGTTCCAATCATCTATTACAGCGTGCTTTAAGTAATCTCTGGATAATTATATAGAAAAAGTAAATCAGGGAAGCAATTTTAGAATGACTTTAGCATTGGGACAATTATTTAGATGTATTGATATTTGGTCCTATCAGCTAATCATAAGTACTTCCTTCCTTTTAAAAAATTTAGAGCAAAAAAGTCTTCATGCCTCCATTGTGTTAAATAAGCAAATACAACATCAACAAAAAAATGTGAAAATAGATCCCCAAAAAAAATTATATATGGAAAGTTTTAAGTACAGATGAGCAAAGTTGTTCAAAAAGAATTGACTTGTCATCAGTTTTTTTTGCCATTTTGCTAAATTGTAAAGCATTGAAAAGGGTTACAAAAAATTGATAACATGCTGCTCACCGGTACGGCCCTCAGATTTGTTCAACATCTTCTTTTGTCCTTCCTCTGGCACGCAACATTTTCTTTGGGCAATTTCACTTTTTGCTGGGTGTTCCAGCGCTAAGTAGGCCTCTGATATCACTGCTTATGTCAATGCATATCATGACTTCAAAGGCCTCTTTGGCTTTGGAAGCCTTTAATCAGAGGGAAAATTCCCCAAAAGGATACTTACACACTAGAGGAAGGAGAAAAGAAGAGACCAGATGGAGCGGAGGAAAGGATGGTGAGCTATGACGTTGATGGGACAGGTGACAGACCGGTGATTATTATTATTTTTTTTTTTTTCGCATTATGTTTACTATGCTTTAGGGTCTGTCAATTTTAAGTGATCTGCTGAATTTGAATATTGGCAGATTCCCTCATTTCTAATTCAAAGGTTTAGTAATTCAACAATTGCAACATTTGCATACAGTACTTGAAATATTTAGGCAAGTTGAAAATTTTAACATTATTTTGCTTCATTCTTTAATTGCATCTCATATCTTAAATGGCTTGCTACTCATTTTAATCACACTATTACACCCGTTATACTATACTGCATGCAACTTCACATAAGCCCAGAGTTTAGACAAACAAACAGAAGATCTCATGGAACCTTGATAATAAAGTTTAGGTTTGAAGTGAAATATGTCCCTGAAAAAACAGTTATTTTATATTAGTGAATACATATTTTTAATCTGCATAATTATAATACAGAATTTGGATTGGGATGCATGACAATTAATGATGAGCAAATCTGCAGAAATTCAAATTCGTCCATTCTCTTCAATTTAAATTGAATATACATTATTATACTCTGATGTCTCTCCAAACCCCAAAAAGTAATGAACATATGTAAATAAAAACTTAAGAAAATTATACTCTCTCTTTTATTTGTCCTATTGCACAGCACCACTCTGATTCAAGGTTTGCACATTTGGCTAGGCAAGAACAGGGTGAGTATTAATGATGCTCGGCGAGTACTTACTGGATGCTTGGGCAGGAGCTCTAGTCCCCGCCCCGCATGATTGGCGCTGTTTAGACAGTGAATAAGCATGCGAGGAATGCCTGCCAGTCACTGTAAAGCCACAGCCAAGTTGGTTATGGCATTATGTTGTCTGGCCGCATAGCGTCATCGGGTCTATATAAAACCCGGTGACCCTATGCTCGTCACAGTCTACTCTTTAGACAGGCAAAGTAGGGAGGGCTGCAGCTGAGTGATGGAGAGAATTGGTAGTTGATTTAGTGAGGTATTCCACAGCAATATACATCTAAACTAACAGTCCTTCTAAGAACTAATCCAGATTCATATCAATCCTTGTGATAGCAGGAGTTAGGCAGGCATAGTTTGTGGAGAGTGTATAGAACAAAATAAGGTCCATTGCATATTCTGTCTGCTGCTGTTACTGATATCCATAGCCCTAGATATCAGGGCTAATATTCTTTTTGCTCTTAATCTTGATTATTTGCTTCAAAAGCAATACAACACACTATTTTTACTGCTCCATTTGCTTGTTAGCAGCGTACAGCCAGATTTGTTTGATTTTATTCGCATTGCTGTATTGTGGAAGCAGAGAAACTTGTCCATCATTTCAGGGGATATGATATTACTTTGGTAATAATCCTGACATTTCTGGGAGCATGCCAAATATTATACTCTATTTAAAGTCTTCCAGTTGTGTGTTGTTCAAACCTATTCACACTTGGTCACTGACCAATACCATACTATAAGGCCACTGCCCAAAACCGTGGTCATCAGACATGATCTGATATTACTGCGGTAATAATCCTGACATTTTTGGGAATGTGACAAATATTATACTCCATTTAAAATTGGCAAGGCGCATGTCAAGGGACTGGGAAGTAGACACGATGGTGCACGCAGAGGCCGAGGCCGGGGAAAGCTGAAATTGTGCCTGCTGTGGGAGCACAACAAGCACCCACATCATGTTGCCCTACCTTCTTATTCCACTTTGTAGGGGGCCTCAGAACACCACTATTGAAGCCAGAGCAGTGTGAAAAGGTTCACATTTCCATTTATAGATTTGGACCTCTCGCCCGGCCTGCTTCAAGCTGGGCAAGAGGAGGTCGCATGTAGCGATGCCCAAATACTTGAGCAGCCACGATCACATGAAGGCGATGGTGGGAAAGTACAATTACTATCGCAAGAGGCGGATGATAAAGAGACACAATTGACAGAAAGTCAGGAGGAGGCCCAGGGTGCGTACATGGAAGACGAGGTGGTGGACGATGAAGTCACTGACCCAAACAAATGACATGTATAGCAAGGACAGCAGCATAGAGGGGGGGAGGTGTAGCACCACAATAGGCAGGAATAAGCAGTGGGGTGGCCACAGATACAAGGCAGTCAACTGTTCCCCAGAACACCCACATGATGGAAGTTGCCAGTCCAAATGTTAATCCCGAGTGTGGCTCTTTTTTATAGGCTGTCAAGATAACACCAAAAAGACCATTTGCAACATCTGCTATGCCAGCATCAGCAGGGGCAGCAAAACAACCAGCCTGACCACCACCAGCATGCTCAGGTACATTACAGAAAAGCACCTGACTTGTTTGGCCGAATGCCAGGGTCCAGAAACAATGTCTGTGGGTGACAGTACTGCCTGTTATGCTGTTGTGCGTGCATGCCAATCCCCTGTCCAAGCGAAGATGGCTCCCACTCTGCACCTGTCATTGCACACTTGTAACCACAACCATCAGCAACCATTTCCATGTCCTTGTCCCAACACAGCATTCAGTTGTCCCTACCCCAGTCTTTTGAAAGCAAGCGCAAATATGCAGCCAACGACAGACAGGTCACAATACTATGCTGCTACATTTCTCAAAAGCTTGCACTCGAAATGCTGCCTTTTAGGCTCCTGGAGATTGGAATCTTTCTGCAATCTCATTTCAGCAGCCGTCACTCGGCACCCGTTCCCCAACCGTCACTCTTTCTCCCGGTGTGCCTTCCCCGCCTTACACAAGCACGTGTCTCAGAACATTAGCCATGCCCTCACCAACGCAGTTACTGGGAAGGTCCACCTAACCACGGACATGTGGACAAGTGCTTGTGGCCAGGGATGGTACATCTCACTGATGGCACGTTGGGTTAATATTGTGAAAGCTGGGACCCAGTCGATCCATGGGACGGAACACATCGGACGGAGGATGCCGAGGATTGCGGGCTTTGGGTCAATCACGGTTGCCCCCCCATTTTTTTGAACCTCCTCTTCAGCTTCCATCTCCGAAATGACCACATCAGTCGGAAGCTGTAAGCACTGCAGCACTGCCTCGGCCAAGTGGCAACAGGCTGTGCTGAAGCTAATATGCTTAGGTGTCAAACCACACACCACTGAAGTTGTTGACAGCTGTAACAGAGCAGGCAGATCTGTAGCTGTCACCGCTGAACCTACAGCAAGGCATGGTCATGTGTGACAATGGCTGGAACCTGTTGGCGGCTCTGAGGCTTGGCAACCTCGCACATGTACCATGCCTGGCCCATGTGCTCAACCTAGTGGTTCAGCAGTTTCCCAAAACCTACCCGGATCTGCCTGAGCTGCTTGTGTTTGCCCATTTCATAAAGTCACCTACAGCTTCCGCTGCCCTCTTTGTGTTTTAGCAGCATTTGCAGCTTCAAGCTCACCAACTGGTGTGCGATGCCAGCTTCAACATGCCCACCAGTAATCTGGTCAGCCTTTGCACATAAGAGCTAATGAGTGGGCATGGATGTCTGACAACTGTGCCGTCCTCCAAAACTTTGAGGAAATATTTTTAGAGGCCTACCTCTAATATTCTGTATGTTATACAGTATGTTCATGTATAACCCCCCAGGAGAAAATGTTTTTCCGCCCATGCACTTAGTTCATGGGCATTACCAGTACCGGAAACACACTCTTTAATAACAGGAACAATTCTTTTAATAAGGATCTCCTTTACGTCTCTTAAAAGGGGTATTGGAGTGCGTCCAAATTTTTGGCAGCCCTTGCAGTCACTGCATGGGCATTACCACTATAGGAGACCCTCTCCTTAATAATAGGAACAATTTTTTAATGAGGCCCTCCTCTACGTCTCTTCAAAGGAGTATTGGAGTGCGTCCAAATTTTTGGCAGCCCTTGCAGTCACTGCATACGCAATATGGCCAGCAGCTAATGGTGTGCACATGATTGGGGGCACATGGAAGTGACATCATGCGCTCTTGTCACTTGCACGCTGAAGTCAGCTGCTGGTTTCAGAAGAGGATGACATGCGGTGGGGGATTGGAGGTGAGGGAAATATATACCAGGATGGAGGATATATATACCAAACAGAGTGACCTTGTATGCCTTGCAGGATTTCAATCCATGACAGCGTAGTGTATTACTAATGTTAATGTTTGAGGCTGTGGTCCCAGCTCTCTTCAGGCAATTGACTAGGTCCTCCAGTGTAGTTCTGGACTGATTTCTGAACTTTCTCAGAATCATCTTTACCCCACGAGGCGAGACCTTGCATGGAGCCCTAAACCAAAGAATATTGATTGTCATCTTGTGTTTCTTCCATTTTCTAATAATTGTGCCAACAGTTGTTGTCTTCTCACCAAGCTGTTTACCTATTGTACTGTAGTCCATCTCAGCCTTGTGCAGGTCTACAGTTTTATTTCTAGTGTCATTAGAAAGCTCTTTGCTCTTGGCCATGGTGGAGAGGTTGGAGTGTGATTAATTGGGTTTGTGGACAGGTGTTTTTTATACAGGCTTTGAGTTTAAACAGGTGCAATTAATACAGGTGATGAGTGCAGAGTAGGAGGGCTTCTTAAAGAAAAACTAAAAGGTCTGTGAAAGCCATAATTATTGCTGGTTGGTATGTGATCAAATACTTATTCCATGCAATAAAATGTAATTTAATGATGTAAAAATCATACAATGTGATTTTCTGTTTTTTATGTTTAGATTCTGTCTCTCACAGTTGAAGTGAACGAACGATAAAATTTACAGACCTTTTCATTCATTGTAGCTGAGAATATTGCAAATTCGGCAGTGTATCAAATACTTATTTTCCCCATTGTATATATATAACAGGATGCGGCCAGGATGAGGGACATAAATACTAGGATGAAGGGCATATATATAACAGGATGAGGACGAGAAGCGGAACATATATACCAGATGTAAGGTTTTACTCACTCGCTGCGTTTGAGGTAGGCACAGGAAGCGATTTCTTTAAAATGTCCAAGGCAGGGTTATAAGAACTTCATAAACCGCACTTTAGAAGTAAACAAAAGACAGCCTTGTCCGGTACAGAGTGACAAACCAAAAAATAAACAGTCCACTCAGTAGCGCTCACTGTCAGTATCCTTTAGCAAAAACACCCTGGAGGTCTCCACACCTCCAGCCACAGACACTGAATGAGACACTCAGTCTCCATTTTATTTACAAAACCACGCTCTGGGGTGGGGATACAGTGGGTATGGAAAGTATTCAGACTCCTTTACATTTTTCACTCTTTGTTTCATTGCAGCCATTAAAGTACACTCTGCAACCCATCTTGACTGAAAAAAACAGAAATGTAGAAATTTTTGCCAATTTATTAAAAAATAAAACCTGAAATATCACATGATCATAAGTATTAATACCCTTTGCTCAGATACTCATATTTAAGTCACATGCTGTCCATTTCCTTGTGAACTTCTTCCATTTAAGGATTATGGAGGCCACTGTGCTCTTAGGAACCTTGAGTACTGCAGAAATTCTATTGTAACCTTGGCCATATCTGTGCCTTGCCACAATTCTGTCTCTGAGCTCCTTGGGCAGTTCCTTTGAGCTCATGATTCTCATTTGGTCTGACATGCACTGTGAACTGTGAGGTCTTATATAGACAGATGTGGGCCTTTCCAAATCAAGTCCTATCAGTTTAATTAAACACAGCTGGACTCTAGTGAAGGAGTAGAACCATCTCAAGGAGGATCACAAGGAAATGGGCATCATGTGACTTAAATATGAGTGTCTGAGCAAAGGGTCTGAATACTTATGACCATGTGATATTTCAGTATTTCTTTTTTAATAAATTTGCAAAAATTTCTACATTTCAGTTTTTTTTCAGTCAAGATGGGGTGCAGAGTGTACATTAATGAGAAAAAAAAAAAACTTTTTAGAATTTACCAAATGGCTGCAATGAAGCAAAGAGTGAAAAATGTAAAGGGGTCTGAATACTTTCTGTACTTACTGTATGTGAGCAGCCATTGCCTCTCATCTCTTATGACTGCTTGTAAAACCTGGCACTGGTACACCCTATTAATCCTTTCCGCACTATGAATACTGGAGCATGATTTCCCGGGTTTACATCACCTAAGGTACCAACCTTGATGATACATATCTCCCCTCAAGGACCTGTCCAGTGGCCATCTTACATACCCCCCCTCTGCCCAAAGCCGGGGGGCTTGGCACCTTCCAATATCAAACAGTGGACCCTCGACAATGCTTCAGCATTGCCATCCAGTTTCCCGGGCCTATGCTCTACATGGAAGCTAAAATTCTGAAGGGCTAGGAACCACCTGGTCACTCACGCATTATTCCCTTATTCTCCCTTATCCACCTGAGTGGGGCATGGTCTTACACCAGCCTGAACTTCCTGCCTAAGAGGTAGTATCCTAGAGTGCCCAACGCCCACTTGATTGCCAAACATTCCTTCTCCACTATGGAGTAATTCTTTTCACAGGATGTTAGCTTCTGACTTAAATACATTATGGGGTGCTCTTCCCCATTTGCCTCTTGTGACAGGACAGCACCCAGCCCAACATCTGATGTGTCCATCTGGATCACAAACTCCTTTGAGAAATCCAGTGCCACCAGCACTGGCTGTTTACACAGAGCTAGCTTCCGTTCCTGGAAAGCCGTCTCAGCCTCAGGAGACTACTTAGCCATAGCTGATTTTTGTCCTTTTAAGGAGGTCTATCAAAGGGGCAGCTATCATGTCGAAGTTAGGGATAAAGCGGAGGTAATAGCCCACGATGCCCAAGAACGCTCTGACCTGTTTCTTTGAGAGAGATTATGACCAACTCTGGATCACGTTGACTTTATAAATTTGGGACTTTATTTTTCCTCTGCCTACGACATAGCCCAGTATTTGGCTTCCTCCATGCCCATGGCACATTTCTTCGAGTTTATGGAAAACCCCTCCCTCCGTAGAGAATCAAGTATCACCTGGACTTTGCTCAGATGGCTTCCCCAATCATGGCTGTAAAGCATGATGTTATACAGGTAGGCCACTGCAAACTTCTTGTGGGGAGCTAGGATCCATTCCATGGCACTCTGAAAGGTAGTTAGGGCTCCTTGCAACCCAAACGGCATCCTTGTGTACTGAAAACAACCGTCTGGTGTTGAGAAGGCCATCTTCTCTTTGGCATCTTGGGATAAGGATATTTGCCATTATCCTTTTGTGAGGTCAACGGTAGTAATGTACCTGGCCGGCCCCAACCTTTCAATCAGTTCATCTACCCTGGGAATTTGGTAGATTTCGAACTTCGAGACCTCGCTGAGCTTTCTATAGTCATTTCAAAACCGCCATTCTCCTTCTGGTTTCGGCAATTATGACTATGGAACTGAACCAGCCACTCTTGGACTCCTCAATGACTCCCAGGCTCAAATCCGCTTCACCTCTTTCAAGATCACCTCTCGGCGGGTTTTAGGAATCTGATACAACTTCATGTTTAATCGGACATGAGGCTCTGTAAGAAACTCATGCTCAATGATCCGAGTACAACCCGGTAGTTCTGAGAACAGGTCTCTGTTCTGCTGTAGCAACTCTCGGCACTGTTGCTTCTGGGCGTGTGACAGCGACTCTGCCACCTTGACCTCCTACACGTTGGCTTCAGTCATTCCACCAAACACGAAGCTTCCACAGACTCCCTATCTGGCCATGGCTTAAACAGGTTGACGTGGTACATCTGGCAGGGCTTCCTTCTCCCTGGTTGGTAGACTCTATAGTTGATGTCGCCAACATTTTCAACAACTTCATATGGGCCCTGCCACTTGGACAGGAATTTGCTCTCCATTGTAGATACCAGCACTAGTACCCGATCCCCAGGGTTGAAGTGTCTCACCCTAGCTGATCACCCTCGACTGTGACTCTTGTGCTTTGAGGAGGTGTTCTTTCACAAAGGGCATCCCCTCAGCAATCCTCTCTTGCATCTGGGTCACATGTTCAATTACACTCCTGTACGGTGTTGACTCCACCTCTCATATCTCCTTTGCTACGTCCAGGAGTCCACGGGGGTGTCGGCCATATAGCAGCTCAAATGGGGAGAATTCAGTAGAGGCCTGTGGGACTTCTCTGATGGAGAACAGAAGGTATGGCAGTAGACAGTCCCAGTCCTGGCTGTCTTTCTTTATGACCTTTTTCAACATGGCATTAAAGGTTTTATTAAACCTCTCCACTAAGCTGTCTGTCTAGGGGTGGTAGACTGAGGTCCTGAGTTGTATAATTTTCAGGATTTTGCACAACTCCCTCATTACCCTTGAAATAAATGGGGTCCCTTGGTCAGTTCGGATCTCCTTAGGCAACCCCAATTTAGAAAAGATGTGGACCAGGTCCCGGGCTATGTACTTGGTAGAGGAGTTCTGTAGTGGTAACACCTCCGGGTACCATGTATCATAGTACAGTACCACCAGGATATACTGATGTCCTCTGGTGGACTTGACCAGGGGTCCCACTAGATGATAGATAGTGGCACTAAGAGGCTACGGAAGTGAGCCACACTGGAGGTCAGTTGACAGGTGGGACAGGACCTACAATAATTCACGATCTCTCAGTGACAACAGGGCCAGTAGAACTTCTGGAGGATCCTTTCCTGGGTTTTTTCTACCTCCAGATAACCACCTAAGACATGTGCATGGGCTATATCTAATACCATGCATCTGTACGGCCCTGGCACTAGTAACTGCTTGTTTACCTTTCTTCTGAGCTTGGTGACCCGATTGTTAGAACCTTGCTGTTAGGTTTTTTTTCCTTTGCTGGTCACATGACCTTGTTGGCCTATTTAGTCCTGCTCCGCCCTTCTGGCTTTGCTGGACTTCATTGTATATCTACTTTCTAGCTAGCCTGTGCTCTGTATCTAACTCTGTTAGTTTGCTTGGTCTACGGACCTCTATGTTCTATCTATTTTGTTTGTTCGTCTGTCTGCTACTATTTCTGTTAGGAGGTGTCCCATATTCCTCCCAGTCCTTAGTACTTGTAGGGATTCCCTCCCCACATCTATAGGTCTTCGTACAGACTAGATTAGGACTTTAGCAGGTCTGATCGCAGGATCAGGTTCCCTGTTACATCGTAGGGATTCAGCTGAGTCTCATAGTAGGGACAGATCTCCTCTCTTTCCTTAGCTTTGGTAGCAGAACATAACAGTAAGTCCAGCCAGCAAATTCTCTAAGGAAAGATTTTTCTGTTCCATCATGGTGTCGGTTCAGGATTTGGCTCATCGCCTGCAGGGACTCTCTCTGGAGGTGGCCGAGCTCCGTCAGCACGTGAGTAACTGTCCTGGAGCACATTTCTTGGAGCCTAAGGTATGTTTGCCGGATTTGTTTTTTGGTGAACACCGAGAATTTTTTTCATTTAAAAATGCATGCTTATTGTATTTTCGTTTGAGACCTAAGTCCTCTGGGGATGAATCCCAGCGCGTAGGGTTCATAATGTCACTTTTGCGCAAAGAGCCTCAGGAGTGGGCCTTTTCTTTGCAACCTAGTGATTCATGCTTCAGATCAGTGGATAGTTTTTTTTCTGCTTTGGGACTATTATATGATGATCCTGACCGTGTCGCATCAGCTGAGACTGAGTTGAGACGTCTAAAACAAGGATCGGGTAATGTGGAAAAATATTGTACACATTTTCGTCGTTGGTCCACTCAAACAGGGTGGAACGATTCTGCTCTGAAAAGTCTATTTCTTGCTGGGCTCAGTGAAAGTGTTAAAGACCTGCTAATTGCTTATCCTACACCTGAAGATTTGCAACAGGCTATGCAATTAGCTATACGTGTGGATAGAAGACTGCGTGCTAGGGTTAATGAGAGCAAATCCTGTGCTATGTCAGTTTCTGGTTATGATAATGTGTGTACTAACAGTGGTGAACCGATGGAGATTGGATCGGTGGCACCTCGCTCTCAAGAAAAAGACCGTCGTTTTTCGCAAGGCTTGTGTTTCTATTGCGGAAAATCTGGTCATTTGATTAAAGGCTGTGAGCTTCGTATGAAGAAAGAAAAAATAATGGTCAGTCACGCCCATATTGCCTGTTTAAATTCCAAGGGTATATTTTTAGCTGCTTCCACGATTGCTCAGGAAAAATTAATGGAATTTCGGGTGTTTGTTGATTGCGGGTCTACACTGAATGTAATTGATGGGGGATTCGTGGAAAAACTCAATTTAAAACCTGAACCTTTGTCATCCCCCATTGCTGTGGTTTCTGTGGATGGCTCCCCTTTGAAGAATATTACTCTCAAGGTCAGTGAATTTCCTCTCACTATTAATGGTGTTCACCATGAGAAATTGGATTTGGTAGTGTTGAATAACTTGCCTTCTCCAGTAATATTGGGTTTGCCCTGGTAAAATTTCACAATCCTGTACTGGATTGGTCTACCAGTGAAATTAAATCCTGGAGCCATAAATGTTATGACAAGTGTTGTAACGGGCGTATTGCAGCTTTGGATAGGGGAGAATTGCCTGTTCCTATTCAGGATTTTTGGAGAGTTTTTTCTGAGAAGGAATCGCAGGTTTTGCCTCCCCATAGAGACTATGATTGTTCTATTGAATTTGTCCCTGGAGCGACTCTTCCTAAGAGTCGTTTATTTAACCTTACTATTCCTGAGAGGAAGGCTTTGGAGGAATACATACAGACAAGCTTGGCCGCCGGTCACATTAGGCCCTCTAAGTCTCCTGTGGCGGTTGGATTTTTTTTTGTAAAAAAAAAGGACGGCGGTTTACGTCCTTGTCTGGATTTTCGTGAGATTAACAAAATTACGGTACGCAATCCTTACCCACTGCCATTGATTCCTGATCTGTTTAACCAGTTATTGGGGGCCAAGTGGTTCTCTAAAATTGACCTTAAGGGGGCATACAATCTGTTGCGCATGAAGGAGGGTGATGAATGGAAGACTGCTTTTAACACTCCTGTGGGTCATTTTGAGAATCTGGTTATGCCTTTTGGTCTCACTAATGCTCCTGCATTTTTTCAGAATCTGATTAATGACATCCTTAGACCTTTGATCGGTAAAAATGTGGTTGTGTATTTGGATGACATTTTGATTTATTCGCCAGATCTGGAGTCTCATTGGCGGAGCGTGCGTGAGGTATTACAGTTATTAATGGACAATTCGCTTTTTGCTAAGCTGGAGAAATGTGAGTTCGCTGTACAGAGAATTAGTTTTTTGGGCTACATTATCTCCAGCAAAGGTTTTGAGATGGATCCGGTTAAGGTTCAGGCTGTGCAGGAATGGCCTAGGCCTATTGGTTTGAAATCGATACAGAGGTTTTTGGGTTTCGCCAATTACTATAGAAAGTTCATAAAAAAATTTTCTAGTATTGTCAAACCTCTGACTGATCTCACCAGGAAAGGTGCTGATGCGGTTCAGTGGTCTTCTGAGGCCATTGAAGCTTTTGTGTATCTCAAGGAGAGGTTCACCTCTGCTCCCATCCTTATGCAGCCTGATGTTACTAGGCCGTTTTTGGTTGAGGTTGATGCTTCCTCTGTGGGGGTTGGCGCAGTATTGTCTCAGGATAACGGGGATGGATTACATCCCTGTGCCTTTTTTTCAAAAAAATTTTCGGAGACTGAATTGAATTACGATATTGGTAATCGGGAATTATTGGCTATTAAACTCGCATTTGAACACTGGCGCCACTTCTTGGAAGGTGCGGAATTTCCCGTTCAGGTTCTTACGGATCATAAAAATCTGATATATCTTGATGCTGCCAAGCGCCTGAATGCCCGTCAGGCTAGGTGGGCACTGTTTTTCTCGCGGTTTAATTTCTCCGTTACTTACATCCCTGGTACTAAGAATGTTAAGGCGGATGCCTTGTCTCGCAGTTTTTCTCCCATAGTCGGTGCTGAGAAAGAGGAAAACATTTTACAAGAAGGTGTTGTGATAGCTGCTTTAGACTCCGTTTTGGAAGATGAGATTCTTAAAGCTCAGGAGAATGCCCCATCTAACACTCCTCATGGGAGGTTGTTTGTGCCTGGGACCTTTAGGAGAGATTTGTTTGTTGAGTGTCACGAATCTCGGTTGGCAGGTCATCCCGGAATCTCTGAGACCAAGAGACTGGTGGGTCGCAGTTTTTGGTGGCCTGGATGGCAGAAGGAAGTCATTAAGTGGGTGCACCAATGTACTATATGTGCTAGATCTAAGTCCTCACATACTCCTGCTGCGGGGTTGCTTTGTCCTTTGGAGGTCCCCAGTGCTCCTTGGACACATTTGGCTATGGACTTTATAACTGACCTTCCCCCCTCTGAGGGTTTTACTGTCATCTGGGTGGTTGTGGACCATTTTAGCAAGATGTGTCACTTGGTTCCCTTCGTCAAACTGCCCTGCGCTAAAACTCTCGCTAAGGCCTTTGTCAAGGAAATTGTCAGACTTCATGGCGTTCCTACTGACATTGTTTCTGATAGGGGTCCTCAGTTCGTGGCTCGTTTTTGGCGTGCCTTTTGTGACAGGTTGGGAATTCATTTGTCGTTTTCGTCCGGATATCATCCTGAATCTAATGGCCAGACAGAAAGGAAAAACCAGGATGTTGAGCAGTTCTTGCGTTGTTTTGTGGCAGACAATCAAGAGGGGTGGTCTGAGTTTCTGCCACTTGCCGAATTTGCTCTGAACAATCATACATCTTCTTCTGCTGGTTGTTCGCCTTTTTTTTGTTGTTCTGGGAGACATCCGTCGTTTGGGTCGTTCTCCAAGTTGGGATCTGCCGTGCCTGAGGAGGAGAATTTTTCCGGTGATTTGGAAAGAGTTTGGACAGATGTGCGTGGTAATCTTCAGGAGGCCAACAGAAAATCTAAAGACTACTTTGATAGGAAACGACAGGAGGTTTTGTTCGCTGTTGGTGACATGGTTTGGTTGTCCTCTAGGAATCTGCGGTTGAGGATTCCTTCTAAGAAATTGGGTCCCAAGTTTGTAGGGCCCTTTAAGGTGCTTCAGGTTGTCAACCAATCTGCTGTTAGGTTGGAGGTTCCTACCTCCTGGAGAATTAATCCGGTCTTTCATGTCTCTCTGTTAAAAAAAGCTGTTGTGTCGGATGGTGACGCCTCTGCCTCTGTTCCTCCGGTGGTGGAGGACGGGGAATATGAAATTTCTCGCATCCTTGACTCTAGACGGTATAGAGGTAGTTTGCAGTATCTTGTGGCCTGGAAAGGTTTCGGACCCGAGGATAACTCTTGGGTGAGGTCAGATGATGTTTCCGCGTCCAGACTTATCAGAGCGTTTCACAGGAGATTTCCTGATAAGCCTGGTCCTAGGGGATCCGGAGGATCCTCTTAGAAGGGGGGGTACTGTTAGAACCTTGCTGTTAGGTTTTTTTTCCTTTGCTGGTCACATGACCTTGTTGGCCTATTTAGTCCTGCTCCGCCCTTCTGGCTTTGCTGGACTTCATTGTATATCTACTTTCTAGCTAGCCTGTGCTCTGTATCTAACTCTGTTAGTTTGCTTGGTCTACGGACCTCTATGTTCTATCTATTTTGTTTGTTCGTCTGTCTGCTACTATTTCTGTTAGGAGGTGTCCCATATTCCTCCCAGTCCTTAGTACTTGTAGGGATTCCCTCCCCACATCTATAGGTCTTCGTACAGACTAGATTAGGACTTTAGCAGGTCTGATCGCAGGATCAGGTTCCCTGTTACATCGTAGGGATTCAGCTGAGTCTCATAGTAGGGACAGATCTCCTCTCTTTCCTTAGCTTTGGTAGCAGAACATAACACCGATATAGTAACTCCCCATTTACGGCAAAGTACGGATATTGGGTGTCAGCCCCCTGCTCTTGAGCAACACCATTCAGAACAGTGACATTATCAAATGCCCCTTTTAGAGTTAAGTCCCTGAGATGGGCAGTTCCAAAGTCTCACCTGGACACCTCCAGCTCAGGGATATTGGCCTCTGGGGATCCTGCCTCATCCTCATCCCCAACAAGCACACAAAATGGAAACCCGTCGGCAGCGGCCTGTGATGAGGTTTCTTCAGGAGCGACCTGGTTGTTGTCCAGACAATCTGGCTTCCTCCCTTTCTCCCACAAGACCCAAAATAAGGTAAAGTCCTGTCCTACTATAACAGGGTACAACAGATCCTTAACTACACCCACCTCATAGGACTTGGCGCCATAGTTTGTGTCTATGACCTCTCGGGCCACAGGGTAGTCCTTAGCATCCCCATGGATACAGCAGATGCCCACCTTTTTCCCTGTAATCAGCCGATGAGAAATTGTGACCCTCACTAGAGTTATCAAACTCCCTGAGTCCAACAGACCAGTTATTGCAATACTAATGAAATGTATGCAAATTTTTGACTTTGCAGTAAGTAATAAAAATGTCTTAAAACATTCTCTCTCTCATTATTCTGGCATTAGGTAAATATTTAAAATTATGGTAATCCTAATTGACCTAAAACGGGAAAGGTTTATTCTGATTTCATGTCAGATATTGAGAAAAACATGAATATGTGTTGTTTTACATAGTGTATGTAAACTTCTGGTTTCAGCTGTACATATATGTCTTTTTTTTTTTACTTTGATTGTCCGTGCTAGTGTTGAGCCACCCCCGTAGTGTTCGAGTTCGGTTCGGTTCGTCGAACACCCCTGTGTTCGCCGAACTGTTCGTCGAACTGTTCGTCGAACACCTTCGAACACCGTTAAAACCAATGGCAGGCAAACAAAAACACATAGAAACACATAGAAAACACCTTCAAAGGTGTCCAAAAGCTGACAAACTGCTCAGAAGACACAACTAACACATGGAAAAGTGACAAGTACATATAGTCATGCGAAAAGAAAAGAGGTGGAGGAGTAAAAGGAGGGGGAGACACAGATATAGGCATGTCATGCCCTTCTAAAATCCAAAAAGTGAGAAGCCGAGACGGCCAGTCCGCTCCTGCCCGTGCCACCTCCGTGTCGCCGGGTTTGTGCCAGAGCCGCGGTGAACCCTGACGGCCAGCCCCCCTCTCCCAATACTGGTGCCTGTCCGCTGGTGGGTCGAGAGAGCCCCCCTGTGGTGGAGGCAGCTCTAAGCTTTTTAATTTAAATTGTCCCTCTAATTTGAATGAATACACTTTAAATCCATTTACAAGGATCTATTGGAGGGCAAGTCTCATGCCAGCAGCCACGTAATTCCAGCTCCAGTAGCGTCCACTAAAGCTGCTGCAGTTAAAAAGCTTTTATAAGGATCGAGCTCGGCTGTCCACCGCAAGGCATCCTAGTGCCAGTCCCAGCCCCTATGCCTTGGGGTGCCTCCTGATGCTCTTCACTAAGTATCCCGTGGTCCCGAAGCATTTCCTTTGAAAAAATTAAGTGTCCAAACTACAGGTGGTGTAGCTTGCTTAACAGCCGGGATAATCCGCTGACTAGCAGACACTGCTACTAGGCACAAAGTATTTCCTGGGCTAGATGCAGTTAAAAATTTGTAAGTAGATACTCTCGTTGGATGCTGAGAAAGCATTCCATAGAGTCTCTTGGCACGCCATATATGATTCTCTTAAAAAGCTTGGGGTAGGGGTCTAGGGGACCCTTTTATAGCCAAAATCACGGCCCTGTATCACAATACGTCACCTAGGCTGAAGATAAATGGAACTGTAGCACCGAGGGCTCGGTTGCTACAGACGTATTGCACCTCACCCAGAGGTGTGATATCTCACTCTCAGATAAGGATGGAGTGTGGATCAGGACCCGACACCTGCATGCATTACACCACATTGCCGTGGGGCAGGGCGACCAATATGCCCCTGAGATGGGCACGACAGTCCCTGTCCCTGGCTGGAGTGGGGGGAGGGAACACTGAGGAAGGGGAACCCTGCAGTGCAGGAGCAGGGAGGAAGCAGTTCCTGGGTGCATTGAGAAGGGAGTATAAAAGGTGGGCACCATCTTAGTTCAGTGCAGAGAAGTCTGAGCAGAAGTGGCAGGGAGCAGGGGCTCTGCATGAGCTCTGCTCCGGAGGCGGGCCTAGTAACAGAGGCCCAGGCCTGCAAGAGGGAGAAGGAAGGAAGAGGAGCGGAGAAGGCTCCAGGAACGAGGAATAAAGGGATCCCAGGGGTGCGGACGGGCGAGTCGCCACCGCACGCCCGAATCCACCTGCGTGGAGGGGTCAGGCCAAAGGGGGAGACCGGTCCCCGAACTAGTGGAGGCAGGAAACGACCCTCAGCTAGAAACCGGAGGCTCTGACATTTTATGTGGCGCAGCCCCTTGCTCCACCCGCTAGGAAGGCACCACATAGGGTCAGGGAAACTGGCGCCAAGTTTACCAAGAGGAGGCCCGAGGCAGCCGGACAGAAGTGTTGGTAAGAAAGGCCAGACAAAGGACACACAAAGGGGGTCCTGTGAAGCGCTCCAAAGTTATCTGGGAGTTGTCTGAGCCCCTCACCTGGTGAGCACAGTACGACGTGGGCAGCCGTTACCTGCAGACGTGGTCTGGATAATAAGAACTGTGAGTAAAGGCCCTGAACTGCATCACTGACTCCGTGTCGTTACTGCTGCTGCCCTGCACCATCACCCCCATCCTCCGCATACACTGCCCTGAGGCTATTCTCCTCCCGTGGGGAGTTATGCTACGCTCTGCTGCACCCACAACACCAGCCTTAGCGGTCTGCCCTGTAGCGGCGGTTCACTCTGACCGCAATCCACGGGTGGCGTAGTCGGACATTTAAACATCAAAACCACATAAATAGTTCCGCCACTGGTTTGACCGCCCTGAGCCACGGAACCGGATCGCCGCCACGAAGACTACAACCACCAGCATCCACCAAAAAGGGTCCGGCTCCGGGTGTCCCAAGGCCCAGGGGGTGCGTCAGAACATTTTCATCACCTTTCACAATCACCAATGGGACAAGGCAGGGATGTCCTCTGTCCCCTCTCTTATACATCCTAGTGACGGAGCACCTGCTCTCATCAATTCGCCATAACCCCAATATTAGGTGGATTGAGGTGGGAGGCACCGAGTACAAGTGCTCTCTATTTGCTGATGATGTCCTAGTATATATCACTCAATCACATATATCCATCCCTGCTGTTATGGCTGAAATAGATCACTTTGTTACATGGTAAAATTTTAAAATCAATGCAGCGAAGTCTGAGGCCCTCGATGTCTCCCTCCCTAAATCCATATAGGATTCCATCCAGTCCAACTTTCCCTTTGCCTGGCCCTCACAGGGTATCAAATACTTAGGAATTCCTATTCATAGAGACCTCTCCCATCTATGTTATCTTAATTTTGGGCCCTTTATTGAACAATTCCATACAGACCACGGTTGGCAAGTTAGAACTGTAAGATTCACTACGTGAACCACTGGTGTTTTGTGGAAAAGCACATGTACACCGCGTTCCAAATTATTATGCAAAAAGTGTTTAGGAGTGATAAGGGAAGAATTTGTTTGTTTGTCAGTTAAACTCATTGATGGTGATGTGTGTCAGGGCTCTTTATATCACTGTAAGCAATTGCAGACACCTGTGCTAATTAGTTTGGCAGGTGTGTCCAATGAAAGGCAAGACTACTTAAGAAGGCTCTCTCACATTATTAAGCAGCCTACATTTTCTGCCAAAATGGGAAAGAAAAAGGATGTGTCGGCTGCTGAGAAGCAACAAATTGTGGAGTGTTTAGGTCAAGGCATGACTACAATCAACATTGTGCGATGATCAGGATGAAGTGTCTTGGCAATCAAGAAGTATGTAGCTGATTCACAGTACACACGTGTGCGTGCTGATAAGGGCAAATTGAGGACTCTTTCCTACAGGCAATTACGTCAGGTTGAAAGAGCAGCGGCAAAAAAGCCTTGTCATAGCAGCAGACAAGTTTTTGAAGCTGCTTGTGCCTCCAACGTCCCCCGAACAACAAGATGCAGGGTCCTTCAGAGGTTTGCAGCTGTGCATACGCCATCCTGTCGACCTCCTCTATCCACTTCACACAAGCAGAAACGGCTCCAGTGGGCCAAACATTACATGAAGACTGATTTCAAAACTGTTTTGTTCACGGATGAGTGCCGTGCAGCGCTCGATGGTCCAGATGAATGGAGTGGAGGATGGCTGGTTGATGGACACCCCACGCAAACACGGCTACAGCGCCAACAAGGAGGAGGTGGAGTAATGTTTTGTGTTGGAATCATGGGGAGAGAGATTGTCGGCCCATTTAGGATCCCTGAAGGCGCTAAAGATGAACTCCATAATGTATGTGGATTTTCTCAAACAGCACTTCCTGCCATGGTTCAAGAAGAGGAACCGTGTATTTCACAGCAAGATCATTTTTCTGCATGATAATGCACCATCTCATGCTGCACATAAAACATCTGCATCTCTGGCTGATATGGGCATAAAAGGGGACAAACTTATGGTGTGACCCCCATGCTCCCCTGACCTCTACCCCATTCAGAACCTTTGGAGCATCATTAAAAGGAGTGTCTATGATGGCGGGAGGCAGTTCACATCTAAGCAACAGCTCTGGGAGGGTATTCTGTCCTCATGCAAAACAATTGAAGCAGAAACCATCCAAAACCTGACAAATTAAATGGACGAGAGAGTTCAGAAGCTCCTTTCGAACAAGGGGTCCTATGTGAAAATGTAACATCACCTAGAATAAAGTTTTGAGTTGAAAACTGTTTGATTTCAGTTTCTAACAACCTGCTAATGCTTATAATTTCAAAAATGACCATTTTTTTTGGCTTTATTACAATGAAAAGGTTGATCGAAAAGTTTGGGGGATCTAAGAGTGTGGCAACCCAGTAGTCATGAATACTTCGAATTCTGACAATATGAGGGTCATGCTGCAGGTAGTGCAGCAAGAAGGCACTTATGTGTCTTGCGCATCTCGGAGCCCCAAAATTATTTTCCGGGCTAGATGCAGCTAAAAATTATTTTTAATTTTAAATCTGGTGAAGCTTATTATAGATGGCCTAATAGGATCAGTGCTGCACACTGCTACAAAGCCCAAATTATTTTCCAGTCAAGATACAGATAAACATGATTAGTAATTTGAAAGCTTAAAACGGTTGGTAGGGTGATTTTAACCAATCATCAAGCTTTTACTCTCCCCAGGATGACACAGGGGTAGAAAAGTCGTTTCGGATCCATGATTTGTTCATCTTTATGAACGTGAGTCTGTCTACATTATCAGTGGAGAGCCGCGTGCGCTTATCTGTCAGCACACCACCAGCAGCGCTGAACACACGTTCAGACAGAACGCTGGCTGCGGGGCATGACAAGATCTCCAAGGCGTAAGTGGCTAGCTCCGGCCATTTATCCAGATTGGAAGCCCAAAAAGAGCAAGGGTCCAGTGACACAGTCGTGGCTTCAATGTTTACTTGGAGATACTCCTGTACCATCGTCTCTAGGCGTTGACTATGTGTCAGACTTCTTGTCTCCTGTGGCCTTGCAAAGGATGGGCTAAAAAAGTTGTGAAATGATTCCGCAAAATTGATGTTACCAGCAGATACTGTGGTTCTGTTACGGTTTGAGTGCTGAACACTTGACGGTCCCACGGTTGGCAAGTTGGAACTGTGAGATTCACTACGTGCACCACTGGTATTTTGTGGAAAAGCACATGTAAGATTCTGCAACAGTCTCTGCTGATACTCCTGCATGCGTGCATCCCTTTCTATGGCAGGAATAATTTCTGCAAATTTACTTTTGTACCGGGGATCTAACAGTGTGGCAACCCAGTAGTCAGGATTATTTCTAATTCTCACAATTCGAGGGTCATGTTGCAGGTAGTGCAGCAAGAAGGCACTCATGTGTGTTGCGCATCCAGGAGCACCAAGTCCCTGTTGTGTTGGTGGCGAGGTAACAATCATGCTTCCTTCCTCTGTCCTCTCTCCCCAACCTCGCACAACAGAAATGTGATCAAGGTCTCCCTCATCTGATGAGTCTTCCATCAGTTCGTCCTCAACTTCTTCCTGGGCTCCTGCACCTTCCTCACTAGTTTGGCTGCTACCATGCGCCCTGGTAAAATCATCTCCCCCACCCTCACATGCCTGCCGCCCTGGTGCTGCCGACCGTCTGGACCTTGCAGATGTTAGCCCTTCCGCATACAACTCCTCCTCCTCTACTTCCTCCACCTCCTCTTGTGCCACCACCTGACTCCGAATTCTGTTTAACATGTGCTCCAGCATGTAAATCACCGGAATAGTCATGCTGATAATGGCATCGTCAGCACTAAACATCTTCGTCGCCATTTCAAAACTGTGCAGAAGGGTGCATAGGTCCCTGATCTGAGACCACTCCTCCAGCGTGATTTGCCCCACCTCTGAATCTCGTTGGCCCAGGCTATACGTCAGAACGTATTGCACCAGGGCTTGTCGGTGCTGCCACAGTCGCTGCAACATGTGCAGAGTTGAATTCCACCGGGTAGGCACATCGCATTTTAGCCGGTGAAGTGGCAGGCCCAACGACTTCTGTAGAGATGTAAGTCGCTGAGCTGCGGGATGCGAACGGCGGAAGTGAGCACACAGCGACCGTGCCCTCTGCAGAAGGCCATCTAGTCTGGGATAGTGGGCTAAAAATTGCTGGACAACCAGGTTCAACACGTGAGCCATACAAGGCACGTGTGTGACATTGCCCCGGCGAAGGGCCGCACCCAGGTTTGCAGCATTGTCGCACACGGCCTTCCCTGGTTTCAGGTCCAGTGGAGACAACCATTCATGAAATTGGTTCTCCAGAGCTGACCACAACTCCTCAGCTGTGTGACTCACATTTCCCAGACATTTCAATGTAAAAACCGCCTGATGACGTTGAGCCCTACTGCCAGCATAGTAAGGAGGTGTGCAGGATCCCTTCTGCGCAGTTAGAAAGCTTGTGGCATGACCAGACAGGCTTTGGGTGCAGGTGGAAGACCGAGAGGAGGTTGAGGAGGCAGAAGCAGTGGAGGAAAAATGACATAAAGAGGATTGACGCACAACTCGTGGGGACGGCAAGACTTGGACAGCAACCCCTTGTCCTGCTGTCACCATAGTTACCCAGTGCCCAGTCAGCGACATGTAACGCCCCTGTCCATGCCTACTCGTCCAAGTGTCTGTGGTGAAATGCACCCTGTCACACACAGAGTTTCTCAAAGAAGCGGTGATGTTGTGTGCGACATGCTGGCGGAGCGCAGGCACACCTTTCTTTGAGAAGTAGTGCCGACTGGGCATCTGGTACTGGGGCACTGCGACGGACATAAGGTCTCGAAAATCCTCTGTGTCCACCAGGCGGAAAGGCAGCATTTCTGTAGCCAAGAGCTTGCAGATGGTGAAATTCAACCTCTTAGCTTTCTCATGGCTAGGAGGAAATGGTCTTTTACTTGTCCACATCTGAGGGACCGAGGGCTGGCTATTGTGCTTAGACGGGGTTGATAAGGGTGTCCCCGGCAAACTGCCGGTCTGTGAGGAAGATGCAGGCGGACATGTTAGGTTGCCTTGATCCAAAGGTGGTGCTATCGATGTCGGACAGCGCTCAAGACCAGCTGGTGTTACTGTTATGTTCTGCTACCAGAGCTAAGGAAAGAGAGGAGATCTGTCCCTACTATAGGACTCAGCTGAATCCCTACGATGTAACAGGGAACCTGATCCTGCGATCAGACCTGCTAAAGTCCTAAGCTAGTCTGTACGAAGACCTATAGATGTGGGGGAGGAATCCCTACAAGTACTAAGGACTGGGAGGAATATGGGACACCTCCTAACAGAAATAGTAGCAGACAGACGAACAAACAAAATATAAAGAACATAGAGGTCCGTAGACCAAGCAAACTAACAGAGCAAGACACAGAGCACAGGCTAGCTAGAAAGTAGATATACAATGAAGTCCAGCAAAGCCAGAAGGGCGGAGCAGGATTAAATAGTCCAACAAGGTCATGTGACCAGCAAAGGAAAAAACGTAAGAGCAAGGTTCTAACAGTACCCCCCCTTCTAAGAGGATCCTCCGGATCCCCTAGGACCTGGCTTATCAGGAAATCTCCTGTGAAACGCTCTGATAAGTCTGGACGCGGAAACATCATCTGACCTCACCCAAGAGTTATCCTCGGGTCCGAAACCTTTCCAGGCCACCAGATACTGCAAACTACCTCTATACCGTCTAGAGTCAAGGATGCGAGAAATTTCATATTCCCCGTCCTCCACCACCGGAGGAACAGAGGCAGAGGCGTCACCATCCGACACAACAGCTTTTTTTAACAGAGAGACATGAAAGACCGGATTAATTCTCCAGGAGGTAGAAACCTCCAACCTAACAGCAGATTGGTTGACAACCTGAAGCACCTTAAAGGGCCCTACAAACTTGGGACCCAATTTCTTAGAAGGAATCCTCAACCGCAGATTCCTAGAGGACAACCAAACCATGTCACCAACAGCGAACAAAACCTCCTGTCGTTTCCTATCAAAGTAGTCTTTAGATTTTCTGTTGGCCTCCTGAAGATTACCACGCACATCCGTCCAAACTCTTTCCAAATCACCGGAAAAATTCTCCTCCTCAGGCACGGCAGATCCCAACTTGGAGAACGACCCAAACGACGGATGTCTCCCAGAACAACAAAAAAAAGGCGAACAACCAGCAGAAGAAGATGTATGATTGTTCAGAGCAAATTCGGCAAGTGGCAGAAACTCAGACCACCCCTCTTGATTGTCTGCCACAAAACAACGCAAGAACTGCTCAACATCCTGGTTTTTCCTTTCTGTCTGGCCATTAGATTCAGGATGATATCCGGACGAAAACGACAAATGAATTCCCAACCTGTCACAAAAGGCACGCCAAAAACGAGCCACGAACTGAGGACCCCTATCAGAAACAATGTCAGTAGGAACGCCATGAAGTCTGACAATTTCCTTGACAAAGGCCTTAGCGAGAGTTTTAGCGCAGGGCAGTTTGATGAAGGGAACCAAGTGACACATCTTGCTAAAACGGTCCACGACCACCCAGATGACAGTAAAACCCTCAGAGGGGGGAAGGTCAGTTATAAAGTCCATAGCCAAATGTGTCCAAGGAGCACTGGGGACCTCCAAAGGACAAAGCAACCCCGCAGCAGGAGTATGTGAGGACTTAGATCTAGCACATACAGTACATTGGCGTACCCACTTAATGACTTCATTCTGCCATCCAGGCCACCAAAAACTGCGACCCACCAGTCTCTTGGTCTTAGAGATTCCGGGATGACCTGCCAACCGAGATTCGTGACACTCAACAAACAAATCTCTCCTAAAGGTACCAGGCACAAACAACCTCCCATGAGGAGTGTTAGATGGAGCATTCTCCTGAGCTTTAAGAATCTCATCTTCCAAAACGGAGTCTAAAGCAGCTATCACAACACCTTCTTGTAAAATGTTTTCCTCTTTCTCAGCACCGACTATGGGAGAAAAACTGCGAGACAAGGCATCCGCCTTAACATTCTTAGTACCAGGGATGTAAGTAACGGAGAAATTAAACCGCGAGAAAAACAGTGCCCACCTAGCCTGACGGGCATTCAGGCGCTTGGCAGCGTCAAGATATATCAGATTTTTATGATCCGTAAGAACCTGAACGGGAAATTCCGCACCTTCCAAGAAGTGGCGCCAGTGTTCAAATGCGAGTTTAATAGCCAATAATTCCCGATTACCAATATCGTAATTCAATTCAGTCTCCGAAAATTTTTTTGAAAAAAAGGCACAGGGATGTAATCCATCCCCGTTATCCTGAGACAATACTGCGCCAACCCCCACAGAGGAAGCATCAACCTCAACCAAAAACGGCCTAGTAACATCAGGCTGCATAAGGATGGGAGCAGAGGTGAACCTCTCCTTGAGATACACAAAAGCTTCAATGGCCTCAGAAGACCACTGAACCGCATCAGCACCTTTCCTGGTGAGATCAGTCAGAGGTTTGACAATACTAGAAAAATTTTTTATGAATTTTCTATAGTAATTGGCGAAACCCAAAAACCTCTGTATCGATTTCAAACCAATAGGCCTAGGCCATTCCTGCACAGCCTGAACCTTAACCGGATCCATCTCAAAACCTTTGCTGGAGATAATGTAGCCCAAAAAACTAATTCTCTGTACAGCGAACTCACATTTCTCCAGCTTAGCAAAAAGCGAATTGTCCATTAATAACTGTAATACCTCACGCACGCTCCGCCAATGAGACTCCAGATCTGGCGAATAAATCAAAATGTCATCCAAATACACAACCACATTTTTACCGATCAAAGGTCTAAGAATGTCATTAATCAGATTCTGAAAAAATGCAGGAGCATTAGTAAGACCAAAAGGCATAACCAGATTCTCAAAATGACCCACAGGAGTGTTAAAAGCAGTCTTCCATTCATCACCCTCCTTCATGCGCAACAGATTGTATGCCCCCTTAAGGTCAATTTTAGAGAACCACTTGGCCCCCAATAACTGGTTAAACAGATCAGGAATCAATGGCAGTGGGTAAGGATTGCGTACCGTAATTTTGTTAATCTCACGAAAATCCAGACAAGGACGTAAACCGCCGTCCTTTTTTTTTACAAAAAAAAATCCAACCGCCACAGGAGACTTAGAGGGCCTAATGTGACCGGCGGCCAAACTTGTCTGTATGTATTCCTCCAAAGCCTTCCTCTCAGGAATAGTAAGGTTAAATAAACGACTTTTAGGAAGAGTCGCTCCAGGGACAAATTCAATAGAACAATCATAGTCTCTATGGGGAGGCAAAACCTGCGAATCTTTCTCAGAAAAAACTCTCCAAAAATCCTGAATATTAACAGGTAATTCTCCCCTATCCAAAGCTGCAATACGCCCGTTACAACACTTGTCATAACATTTATGGCTCCAGGATTTAATTTCACTGGTAGACCAATCCAGTACAGGATTGTGAAATTTTAACCAGGGCAAACCCAATATTACTGGAGAAGGCAAGTTATTCAACACTACCAAATCCAATTTCTCATGGTGAACACCATTAATAGTGAGAGGAAATTCACAGACCTTGAGAGTAATATTCTTCAAAGTGGAGCCATCCACAGAAACCACAGCAATGGGGGATGATAAAGGTTCAGGTTTTAAATTGAGTTTTTCCACGAATCCCCCATCAATTACATTCAGTGTAGACCCGCAATCAACAAACACCCGAAATTCCATTAATTTTTCCTGAGCAATCGTGGAAGCAGCTAAAAATACACCCTTGGAATTTAAACAGGCAATACGGGCGTGACTGACCATTTTTTTTTCTTTCTTCATACGAAGCTCACAGCCTTTAATCAAATGACCAGATTTTCCGCAATAGAAACACAAGCCTTTCGAAAAACGACGGTCTTTTTCTTGAGAGCGAGGTGCCACCGATCCAATCTCCATCGGTTCACCACTGTTAGTACACACATTCTCATAACCAGAAACTGACATAGCAGAGGATTTGCTCTCATTAACCCTAGCACGCAGTCTTCTATCCACCCGTATAGCTAATTGCATAGCCTGTTGCAAATCCTCAGGTGTAGGATAAGCAATTAGCAGGTCTTTAACCCTTTCACTGAGCCCAGCAAGAAATAGACTTTTCAGAGCAGAATCGTTCCACCCTGTTTGAGTGGACCAACGACGAAAATGTGTACAATATTTTTCGACATTACCTGATCCTTGTTTTAAACGTCTCAACTCAGTCTCAGCTGATGCGTCACGGTCAGGATCATCATATAATAGTCCTAAAGCAGAAAAAAAACTATCCACTGATCTGAAGCATGTATCACTAGGTTGCAAAGAAAAGGCCCCCTCCTGAGGCTCTTTGCGCAAAAGTGACATTATGAACCCTACGCGCTGGGATTCATCCCCAGAGGACTTGGGTCTCAAACGAAAATACAATAAGCAAGCATTTTTAAATGAAAAAAATTCTCGATGTTCACCAAAAAATAAATCCGGCAAACATACCTTAGGCTCCAAGAAATGTGCTCCAGAACAGTTACTCACGTGCTGACGGAGCTCGGCCACTTCCAGAGAGAGTCCCTGCAGGTGTTTAGCCAAATCCTGAACCGACACCATGATGGAACAAAAAAAATCTTTCCTTAGAGAATTTGCTGGCTGGACTTACTGTTATGTTCTGCTACCAGAGCTAAGGAAAGAGAGGAGATCTGTCCCTACTATAGGACTCAGCTGAATCCCTACGATGTACCAGGGAACCTGATCCTGCGATCAGACCTGCTAAAGTCCTAAGCTAGTCTGTACGAAGACCTATAGATGTGGGGGAGGAATCCCTACAAGTACTAAGGACTGGGAGGAATATGGGACACCTCCTAACAGAAATAGTAGCAGACAGACGAACAAACAAAATATAAAGAACATAGAGGTCCGTAGACCAAGCAAACTAACAGAGCAAGACACAGAGCACAGGCTAGCTAGAAAGTAGATATACAATGAAGTCCAGCAAAGCCAGAAGGGCGGAGCAGGATTAAATAGGCCAACAAGGTCATGTGACCAGCAAAGGAAAAAACGTAAGAGCAAGGTTCTAACAGTTACCACCTCCAAAGAAAATGATGACCTGCCAATCACGCTGGCTGTTGCGGGTAAAGAGGTGGCAGGTCTGCGCCCCAAAACAGGTGTGACTGCTGTCCCCCCAGTCACAGAGGATGAAGAGGCCGCGGATGCACAAGATATGGCAGACGGTAGTTGGCCCGGCCGGCTAGACCGCATTGTAGCACACTGAGCTTCCCACTGCAACTTATGCTTCATGTCCATGTGCCGGTTCATGCATGAAGTACTCAAACTATGTATTTTTTGGCCTCGACTTAGCTTTTGCTGACAAATGTTACAGATAACACGAGTTGGGTCATCTTTATCGATCTGAAAAAATGCCCAGGCTATGCAAGGCTTAGCACCCATGCGACCTGAAGAGCCACCACGACTTGTGGTGAGAGGCAGAGTTGTGTTTGAGGATGCAGTTGTTGACGTGCTTCCAGTACTACGTCTCTGTCCAGGAAGGCGCAACCTGACCTCGTCGTCACTAGCATCTTCCTCCACCTCCTCTGCTGACCTCATCTCTTGGCTGACTGTGGGTTGACAGTAAGTGGGATCTCCGACCTCATCATCATCACCCTGTGCGTTATCACACCCGTCGTCCTCAGAGCCAACCTGTTCCTGCCCTGACAAAAAACTAAAGTTGTCGCTCCAATCAGGTATTTGAGTCTTATCATCGTCTTCCTCATTGTCTCCACCAACAGGAGTTACAGTTTGGGAATGAGGGTCTACATTATGGTCAGAACCTTCTGCGTCTGGTCCTGGATCCGACTCATAAAGATTCTGGGCATCAGTGCAGATCATTTCCTCGTCTGGATTCACAGAAGCGCTGGAGTCGACCTCTGATTCCCAGGCTATAGTATGAGTAAACAGCTCTGCAGACTCAACCATCTGTTCTACCTCATACTCAGACGGGCAGCTGGAGATTTGGGAGCTGTGAGGAAGCAAGTGCGATTTGGGTGACACCTTTGAGGACTGGAGTATTTGTGATGTTGAAGTTGATGTGGAGGAGAGCCCACTTAAAGGAGCACTTGATATCCGTTGAAGCACCTGCTGTTTTTGTGCCTCATCTGGAATTTGTAGCGATTGGCGTGGCCGTAAGAAAGGGATCTTATCACATTGTCCGCTAAAAGAAGTAGACATTTTAGTTTGGCTGGAAGATGGTCTTTCTTCTGCACCTACCCCACGGACACAACCTTTTTTCCCCTTCCCAACACGCCTATTCCCCTTTCCACCAGCAGCAGGCCTTTTTCCACTCATTTTGGTGGTTAACTAATTCACAACTCTGGAGTTGTTTGCACAAAAAAACAATGGATGGTAACCGAGCAGAGCTGAGTGGCCAAACTGTGGTATTAGGCCAAAACTATTGGCTGGGTTAGATGCAGAAAAAAATTATTTTTAATTTGCAACCTGATGGAGGTCAGTATAGATGGACTAATAGACCAAGTCCCACACACCGCTAGAAGCCCAAATATTTTTTCAGAGCTAGATGCAGAAAATTTTTTTATTCAATTTGCAACCTGATGGAGGTCAGTATAGATGGACTAATAGACCAAGTCCCACACACTGCTAGAAGCCCAAATATTTTTTCAGAGCTAGATGCAGAAAAAAAATATTTTTAATTTGCAACCTGATGGAGGTCAGTATAGATGGACTAATAGACCAAGTCCCACACACCGCTAGAAGCCCAAATATTTTTTCAGAGCTAGATGCAGAAAAAAATTATTTTTAATTTGCAACCTGATGGAGGTCAGTATAGATGGACTAATAGACCAAGTCCCACACACCGCTAGAAGCCCAAATATTTTTTCAGAGCTAGATGCAGAAAAAAATTATATTCAGTTTGCAACCTGATGGAGGTCAGTATAGATGGACTAATAGAATGATGCTATGCCCAAAAGATTTTACTTCACTAGGTGCAGTAAAAAAATTGGTATTCTATACACAGGTGGTATATCTTGCAACACAGATAGGCTACTCCACTGACTAACACACTCTGCAATAGGCCAAAAAGGATTAGCTTTGCTAGATTCAGCCAAATGCTGTGAAAAAAACTTGCACAGCACTGGCACAGACCTGCCTGGCAAAAACTGATAGGAACTGATGTAACCTAGTCCTGAAAAGGACTCCAATTACAATTAGTCTTTACTCCCACAATCTATCTATTTAAGAGCACAGACCTGCCTGATAAAAGTCGTAGGAAATGCTGTAACCTAGTCCTTAAAAGGACTGCAATCACAACTATTCCCTACTCCCAAGCTATCTGTATATTTGTGCGAAAATTGGCTTGAAATTAACAAGGTATAGCGCACACAGCAACAGCGGTGCCGTCTAACACGCAGCTGCAGCAGTGAGAAAATGGTGGCGACGGGGAAAATGGCTTGGTCTTATAGGGCAAGGACATGTGACATACACTGCCAATCACACATGCCCTTGTTTGTGTGGAAAAAAGCCCTTGCTCCGTGTGTGCGCTGCTGATAGGCTGACAGATTGCACCTCCCCACTGCAAATGCGGGAAAGAGAAAAAAAAATGGAGATCTTCATTGTTCCTGCAGAGATCCATCCCCTGCCCCTCCCCCCGCCCCGCTGTACACTCAAACTGCGTATTAACATTAATTTTCATCATTACTGAGAAAAAATCCAGTTATGATTTTGGTGCACGAACAGTTATCGAACATAACCTCGAACAGCCGAATTTTTCTCAAATTGTTCGTGTTCGCCGACCGGCTCGAACACCGCCCAAAACAGCTCGAATTTGAGATTGGCGAACAGTTCGAGTAGAACAACGCTCATCTCTAGTCCGTACCTCAAAAATCTTCATTGTTCATGAAATTTTGTGTGGTTTATACAGTGGTGTCGTGTGGTGTGAACAGATGCTAAATTGAACTAGTAAAACAGAAATGCAAAAAGTACAATTCAATCTTTTTTTACAGATCTTAAAATATTTTAAAAATATTTTAAAGATTTAACAAAAAAATAAACCTTTACTATAAATAATTAATTAATGGTGATGAGCGAGATTGCTCACTACTGCTCGGTGCTCGCCCGAGCATCTCACTGCTTGAGATGCTTGGCGCTTGCAGAGTATTTCTGGAGTTGCTCCACGGGAGCTCGGGACCCTTCCCTGCATGTTTGGGGCACTTTAGAGCGCCAATCAACATGCAGGGATTGCCTGCCACTCACTGTAATGATGTAGCCATGATGGTTGTGGCATTAAAGTGATTGGCTGGCCCACAGCATCATCAGGTCTGTATCAGACCTAGCGCCGTCATGTTCATCACAGTCACTCTGGAATCAGACAGTGTAGGGAGAGGTGCTGCTGCGTCAGGGAGAGGTGTGCTTGTGTATTAGGTAGTGTAGGGAGAAAAACCGTACATTACACATATCCATCTTAACAAACAGTCCTTTTGAGGACTAACTAATCCATCTGCAGATATATCAAGCAGGCAGTGTATATAGGCAGGCAGGGTATATAGCAGACTGCAGTGCATATAGCACAAGAGGCTCCATTCCAATTCTGCCTTCCGCTGCTGTTAGATATTTCAATATAAAGGCCCAGGTCTCAGGGGCCAGGAAACCTTTTTTTTGGATCTTAATCCTCATTATTTGCTTAAAAAGCAATCCAGAGAACACCATTTTTCCGTTCCATTTGCTTATTGGCATTGCAGAATACAGCCAGGTCCTTTCCATATTACAGCGCTAGAAATCCAGCTATTTAAAACTGTGTTTTCTCCGTCACATGGATCACATATACGTTTTCAGAAAATACTGCCATTTTTGGCCTCCATTCCAATTTTTTTTTCACTGTGTCAGCGACATTTTTGACACTGGTTTGCTGTTCAAACTACTTACCTACAGGCCAGTTATTTAAAACCCTGTTTTCTCCGTCACACGGATCACATATACGTTGTCAGAAATTACTGCCATTTCTGGCCTCCATTAAAAATTTCTTTCAGTGTGTCAGTGAAGCAATTGACACCAGTTTGCTGTTCAATCTAGTTACCTACAGGCCAGGTATTTAAAACCCTGTTTTCTCCGTCACAAGGATCACATAAACGTTGTCAGAAAATACTGCCATTTCTGGCCTCCATTAAAAATTTCCTTTAGTGTGTCAGTGAAACAATTCACACCAGTTTGCTGTTCAAACTAGCTACCTACAGGCCAGGTATTTAAAAGTGTGTTTTCTCTGTCAAACGGATCACATATACTTGTCAGAAAAAACTGCCATTTCTGGCCTCCATTAAAACTTTCCTTTAGTGTCTCAGTGAAGGAATTCACACCAGTTTGCTGTTCAAACTACTTACCTACAGGTCAGGTATTTAAAACTCTGCTTTCTCCATCACACGGATCACATATGCGTTGTCAGAAAATACTGCCATTTCTGGCCTCCATTAAAAATTTCTTTCAGTGTGTCAGTGAAGCAATTCACACCAGTTTGCTGTTCAAACTACTTACCTACAGGCCAGGTATTTAAAACTCTGCTTTCTCCATCACATGGATCACATATGCGTTGTCAGAAAATACTGCCATTTCTGGCCTCCATTAAAAATTTCCTTTAGTGTGTCATTGAAGCAATTCACCGTAGTTTGCTGTTCAAACTACTTACCTACAGGCCAGGTATTTAAAGCTCTGTTTTCTCTATCACACAGATCACATATGAGTTCGCTCTAAACTCAGTTATTTATAGTGAGCATGGAAGATACTGTCCTCCATTTAAAATGGGCAAGACACATGGCAAGGGACAGGGAACTGGACGTGATGGTGATGGTGCATGCAGAGGCTGAGGACAAGGCCGTGGGCAAGAAGAAATTGTGCCACAACAAACACCCACATCTTCTCGCCCGACCTTCCTGTCCCAATTCCTAGGGAACCACAGCACACCACTATTGAACCCAGAGCAGTGTCAAAACGTTGTTGGTTGGATAGCAGATAATGCTTCCAGTCACTTAGACACCACCACCACCACCACCCTGTCTTCCACATGGTCAAGTCTCAGTAGCTGTGAGTCTGGACCGCATATTCCTCACCCTGATGCTCCTTCTTCCCACCATGCCGAGTGCCGGGAGACTACTGATACCACACTTGGACACTTTGAAGTGCTGTTCACTTTTCCATTTATAGATTTGGGCCTCTCACCCGGTGCTCTTGAAGCGGGGCATGAGGAGATCGCGTGTAGCAATGCCCAAATATTTGAGCAGCCACAGTCACACGAAGGCGACTTTGTCAAAGTGCCACAAGAGGTGGGCGATGATGAGACACAATTGCCAGAAAGTCAGGAGGAGGACCAGGGTGCAGAAGTAAAAGACGAGATGGTGGATGATATAGTAAGTGATCCAACCTGGCAGTAGGACATGCAGAGCGAGAACAGCAGAACACAGGGGGAGGGAGGCAGAGCACACCAACAGGCAGGAAGAAGCAGTGTGGTGGCCGCAGACAGAAGGCAGGCAACCGTTCCCCATAACACCAACACGAAGGAAGTTGCCAGTACAACTGTTAGGTCATCCAGAGTCTGGTTGTTTTTTAAAGACTCTGCCGATAACCCCAAAAAGGCCATTTGCACCACCTGCCAGGCCAGCATCAGCAGGGGTGGCCAAACGACCAGCCTGACCACCACCAGCATGATCAGGCACATGGCAGTAAAGCCCCCGACTTTGTGGGCCGAACCCCAGGGTCCAGGAACAGTGTCTGCAGGTGGCACCATTGCTTCTTCCAATGTTGTGCATGCAAGCCAATCCCCTGTCCATGGTGAATGCGAAGATGCCTCCTTCCCTGCACGTGTCTCTGCACACTCTCAAGTAGCAGCATCAGGAAGCACGTCCATGTCCTTGTCCCAGCGCAGCGTTCGGTTGTCCATACCCCAGTCCTTGGAAGGCAAGCTCAAATATGCAGCCAATGCCCCACAGGCCACATTACTAAATTCTCACATTTCCCGACTGTTTGCGCTCAAAATGTTGCCTTTTAGGCTTGTGGAGACGGAAGCATTCCGCAACCTGATGGTGGCGGCCGTTCCTCGGTACTCAGTCCCCAGCCGCCACTTTTTCTCCCGGTGTGCCGTCCCCGCATTACAGAAGCACGTGTCCCAAAACATTAGCCGTGCCCTCAACGACGCAGTTACTGGGAAAGTCCACCTAACCACTGACACGTGGACAAGTGCTTGTAGTCAGGGACAGTATATCTCACTGACGGCACACTGGGTTAACATAGTGGAAGCCGGGACCCAGTCGGACCTTGGGACGGAACACGTCCTCCCCACACCAAGGATTGCGGGCCCTAGGTCAATCAAGGTTGCCCCCATGGTCTTCAGCTCCTGCACCTCATGCTTCTCAGCCTCCTCCTCCTCTTCAGCCTCCATCTCCGAAATGACCACATCAGTCACAAGCTGGAAGCACTACAGCACTGCCTCGGCCAAGCGGCAACAGGCTGAGCTGAAGCTAATATATTTAGGTGACAAACCGCACAATGCTGAAGAGTTGTGGACAGCTCTGAAAGAGCAGGCAGATCTGTGGCTCACACCGCTGAACCTACAGCCAGGCATGGTCGTGTGTGACAATGGCCTGAATCTGGGGGCGGCTCTGACGCGAGGCGAGCTCACACACGTACCATGCCTGGCCCATGTGCTTTACCTCGTCGTTCAGAGGTTTCTCAAATCCTACCCGGAGCTGCAGGATTTGCTTGTTAAAGTTCGCCGCCTGTGTGCCCATTTTAGAAAGTTACCTACAGCTTCCGCCACCCTTGCCGTGTTTCAGCAGCGTTTGCAGCTTCCGGCTCACAGACCGGTGTGTTATGTCCCCACGCGTTGAAACTCTACACTGCAGATGTTGGGAAGGAGGCAGTTGTTCAGTACCAGCATCAACAAGGCCGTCCGTCGGTATTCAGTTCAGACTCCACACATGAGACCTCAGGAGTGGACATGGATGTCAGACATATGTACCATCCTCCAAAACTTTGAGGACTCTACCAAGATGGTGAGCGGCGATGACGCCATAATTAGCGTCACCATCCCGCTTCTCTGTCTTCTGAAATGCTCTCTGCTCACAATCAAAGAGGATGCATTGCAGGCAGAGCAGGATGAGATGGAGCAAGGAACCATACAGGGTGATTACACACAGCCCAGCCTCATCTCATCCCAATGTGGATTGAGTGACAATGAGGAAGAGGATTAGGAAGAAAAGGAGCTAGTTTCATGCACTATAGACGGTACTACCTGCACAGCTGTTATACCGTCTGTCCAGCGTGGATGGCCAGAGGACAGAGAGGAGGAGGAGGAGAGAATGGTCAGTCATCCTCTTGGTGAGGACACGGAAGTCTTGCCTGTTAGCAGTCTGGCACGCATGGCTGAGTTTATGTTACGCTGCCTTTCCCATGACCCTCGCGTTCTCAAAACATTGGGTGACAGTCATTACTGGTTGGTGACATTTCTAGACCCACGCTACAAGGAGAAAGTTATTTCTCTTATTCCTGAGACGGACAGGTCTTCAAAAATGGGGCTGTACCAGAAGGACCTTGTTGCGGAACAATTAAAAAAATTCCCATCTGAAAATGGTGGCGGCAGAGGGCACACTTCTTTGGACAACCAAGGAGTACAGGCGAGAGAGACACAACTTCAATCCAGCAGAGACAGGGGAACACTGTCAAAGTTCTGGGAGAGTTTTCTCAGACCCTCCCTTCGCATAGGCCCTGAGGCACGTGGTACTCTCACAAGGAGTGCAAAGTTTGGGAGGATGCTGAAGCAGTACCTTACCGACTGTACCTACATCCTCCGTGATTCCTGTGTGCCTTATAATTTTTGGGCATCCAAGCTGGATACATGGAATGAACTGACTCTCTATTCCTTGGAGGTCCTGGGCTGCCCTGCCGCCACCGTTTTATCAGAACGGGTTTTTAGTGCCGCTTGTGGAATCTTAACTGATAAGTGCATCCGCCTGTCAACTGAAAATGCTGACAGGCTGACACTTATAAAAATGAACGAGGGCTGGATTGGGCCACACTTCTCAACACCACTGAATGATAGCAGTGTAAAATAAACTCAAATTCAGTGTCTTTTCTTGGGAGGTGTATTCCCTTGCACCTTTTCACACCCAGACATGGGTATACGCTTCCTGATTTTGGCTATTTGATCTTGTCCTCCTCCTCCTCCTTCTCTTCATTCTCCACCACCATATCACCAGGGTGACCGTGGTCCATGATGCAACACCCACATCATTTTTTTAAAGGGTGTTTATGATGCCCGTAAAAGAATTCATGTATACCCCCTAGGGGTAAATGTTTGTCAGCCCATACACTTAATGCATGGGCATTACAAGTATAGGAGGCCAGCTCCTTTCTAATGGGAACATTTTTTTATGAGGCCCTCCTCCATGTCTCTTCCAAGGGGCATTGAAGTGCCTCCAAATTTTTTGCAGCCCTTGCATTCACTGCATAGGCCAACACTATGGGAGACTCTCTCCTTTCTAAAGGGAATTTGTCGTTACTGTGGCCCTGCTCTATGTCTCTTTAATTTCTTAGTGGGGTTTTTCCTAAATTTGGTCAGCCGTTGGACTCACTGCATACCCTATAACTGTATAGCAGACTCTCTCCTTTCTAATGGGAATTTGTCATTACTGTGGCCCTGCTCTATGTCTCTTTAAGGCCAAATTTCAAGTGCAATCAGCTTCTCAGAAATTTGGCAGTTTATTATTGCAGCCTGTGCATACTTGCACTTGCTTTCCAAATAACAGAAAACTATGCAGATGATGGCCTCTATGATCATCATGGCCTCACCTCAGCACTATGAGCTCTCCTGAAGGAGAAGCCAGGGCCCACCGGAGGAGTCTCCGGTTTTCTGGTGGGTCCGTCCAACCCTGCCGAGAAGCAGCCCTGGCTAAGAAAAGTGTGAGGGAAGGTTCCCAGACACTCTATGGCTGTTTTTTCAATGTGGATCAGACGTGCTTATGCATGTTATTTCTCAAACTGGATTGCAGATCAGGCCATTGCCTAACTCTGAAGTCATGAAATTGAATGCGCAAAGAAAGATGTTTGTGTGTCAAAGCACTACCGAGAAGTGCGAGTTGATTTGGACGGGCTGCCATTGCTTCTGCAAAAGCGGCTTTAGAGTACTTCCTGGTAGAAATGACAGCTGGGTAGAGAGGGTTTCCCAAGTCCTTTCACCAAGCTAAAGAATATGGCTGTGGTGAAATACAACTCAGCAAAAAAAGCTGTATTCTGGCTACGTACCGTCCCTGGACACATTCACCTGTCCACGTGTTTGTGGTTAGGCGGTCCTTCCCAGAGAAACAGTGGTGGCTGGGGACCGAGTATGGACACCCGCCATCGCCGGCAAGAGGTTATGAAAAGCTTCTGCCTCCACGAGCCTAAAAGGCCACATTTCAAGTGGAAGCAGCTTTAGAGGACTTCCTGGGAGAAATGACAGCTGGGTAGATATGGTTTCCCAAGTCCTTTCACCAAGCTAAAGAATATGGCTGTGGTGAAATCCAAGTCAGCAATAAAAGCTGTGGACTGGCTCCGTACCGTCCTTGGACAAATTCACCTGTCCACGTGTTTGTGGTTAGGCGGGCCTTCCCAGTAAGTGCACTGGGGAGGGCACGGGTAATGTTGTGGGACCCGTGCTTGTGGAAGGTGGAGACGACACCGGGAAAAACAGTGGCGGCTGGGGATCGAGTAAGAACACCCGGCTGCCACCGGCATGAGGTTATGAAAAGCTTATGCTTCCACGAGCCTAAAAGGCCACATTTCAAGTGCAAGCAGCTGTCAAAAATTTGACAGTAAAGTATTGCAGCCTGTGGGTTGGTGGGTGGCTGCCGGCATACTTGTGCTTGCATTCCAAGGAATGGGGTAGGGATTAGAGATGAGCGTTGTTCTACTCGAACTGTTCGCCAATCTCAAATTCGAGCTGTTTTGGGCGGTGTTCGAGCCGGTCGGCGAACACGAACAATTTGAGAAAAATTCGGCTGTTCGAGGTTATGTTCGATAACTGTTCGTGCACCAAAATCATAACTGGATTTTTTCTCAGTAATGATGAAAATTAATGTTAATACGCAGTTTGAGTGTACAGCGGGGCGGGGGGAGGGGCAGGGGATGGATCTCTGCAGGAACAATGAAGATCTCCATTTTTTTTTCTCTTTTCCGCATTTGCAGTGGGGAGGTGCAATCTGTCAGCCTATCAGCAGCGCACACACGGAGCGAAGTGCTTTTTTTCACACAAGCAAGGGCATGTGTGATTGGCAGTGTATGTCACATGTCCTTGCCCTATAAGACCAAGCCATTTTCCCCGTCGCCACCATTTTCTCACTGCTGCAGCTGCGTGTTAGACGGCACCGCTGTTGCTGTGTGCGCTATACCTTGTTAATTTCAAGCCAATTTTCGCACAAATATACAGATAGCTTGGGAGTAGGGAATAGTTGTGATTGCAGTCCTTTTAAGGACTAGGTTACAGCATTTCCTACGACTTTTATCAGGCAGGTCTGTGCTCTTAAATAGATAGATTGTGGGAGTAAAGACTAATTGTAATTGGAGTCCTTTTCAGGACTTGGTTACATCAGTTCCTATCAGTTTTTGCCAGGCAGGTCTGTGCCAGTGCTGTGCAAGTTTTTTTCACAGCATTTGGCTGAATCTAGCAAAGCTAATCCTTTTTGGCCTATTGCAGAGTGTGTTAGTCAGTGGAGTAGCCTATCTGTGTTGCAAGATATACCACCTGTGTATAGAATACCAATTTTTTTACTGCACCTAGTGAAGTAAAATCTTTTGGGCATAGCATCATTCTATTAGTCCATCTATACTGACCTCCATCAGGTTGCAAACTGAATATAATTTTTTTCTGCATCTAGCTCTGAAAAAATATTTGGGCTTCTAGCAGTGTGTGGGACTTGGTCTATTAGTCCATCTATACTGACCTCCATCAGGTTGCAAATTAAAAATAATTTTTTTCTGCATCTAGCTCTGAAAAAATATTTGGGCTTCTAGCAGTGTGTGGGACTTGGTCTATTAGTCCATCTATACTGACCTCCATCAGGTTGCAAATTAAAAATAATTTTTTTCTGCATCTAGCTCTGAAAAAATATTTGGGCTTCTAGCAGTGTGTGGGACTTGGTCTATTAGTCCATCTATACTGACCTCCATCAGGTTGCAAATTGAATAAAAAAATTTTCTGCATCTAGCTCTGAAAAAATATTTGGGCTTCTAGCGGTTTGTGGGACTTGGTCTATTAGTCCATCTATACTGACCTCCATCAGGATGCAAATTAAAAATAATTTTTTTCTGCATCTAGCTCTGAAAAAATATTTGGGCTTCTAGCAGTGTGTGGGACTTGGTCTATTAGTCCATCTATACTGACCTCCATCAGGTTGCAAATTAAAAATAATTTTTTTCTTCATTTAGCTCTGAAAAAATATTTGGGCTTCTAGCAGTGTGTGGGACTTGTTCTATTAGTCCTTCTATACTGACGTCCAGCAGGTTGCAAATTGAATATAATTTTTTTCTGCCTCTAGCTCTGAAAAAATATTTGGGCTTCTAGCGGTGTGTGGGACTTGGTCTATTAGGCCATCTATACTGACCTCCATCAGGTTGCAAATTAAAAATAATTTTTTTCTGCATCTAGCTCTGAAAAAATATTTGGGATTCTAGCAGTGTGTGGGACTTGGTCTATTAGTCTATCTATACTGACCTCCATCAGGTTGCAAATTAAAAATAATTTTTTTCTTCATTTAGCTCTGAAAAAATATTTGGGCTTTTAGCAGTGTGTGGGACTTGTTCTATTAGTCCTTCTATACTGACCTCCAGCAGGTTCCAAATTGAATATAATTTTTTTCTGCATCTAGCTCTGAAAAAATATTTGGGCTTCTAGCGGTGTGTGGGACTTGGTCTATTAGTCCATCTATACTGACCTCCATCAGGTTGCAAATTAAAAATAATTTTTTTCTGCATCTAGCTCTGAAAAAATATTTGGGCTTCTAGCGGTGTGTGGGACTTGGTCTATTAGTCCATCTATACTGACCTCCATCAGGTTGCAAATTAAAAATAATTTTTTTCTGCATCTAACCCAGCCAATAGTTTTGGCCTAATACCACAGTTTGGCCACTCAGCTCTGCTCGGTTACCATCCATTGTTTTTTTGTGCAAACAACTCCAGAGTTGTGAATTAGTTAACCACCAAAATGAGTGGAAAAAGGCCTGCTGCTGGTGGAAAGGGGAATAGGCGTGTTGGGAAGGGGAAAAAAGGTTGTGTCCGTGGGGTAGGTGCAGAAGAAAGACCATCTTCCAGCCAAACTAAAATGTCTACTTCTTTTAGCGGACAATGTGATAAGATCCCTTTCTTACGGCCACGCCAATCGCTACAAATTCCAGATGAGGCACAAAAACAGCAGGTGCTTCAACGGATATCAAGTGCTCCTTTAAGTGGGCTCTCCTCCACATCAACTTCAACATCACAAATACTCCAGTCCTCAAAGGTGTCACCCAAATCGCACTTGCTTCCTCACAGCTCCCAAATCTCCAGCTGCCCATCTGAGTATGAGGTAGAACAGATGGTTGAGTCTGCAGAGCTGTTTACTCATACTATAGCCTGGGAATCAGAGGTCGACTCCAGCGCTTCTGTGAATCCAGACGAGGAAATGATCTGCACTGATGCCCAGAATCTTTATGAGTCGGATCCAGGACCAGACGCAGAAGGTTCTGACCATAATGTAGACCCTCATTCCCAAACTGTAACTCCTGTTGGTGGAGACAATGAGGAAGACGATGATAAGACTCAAATACCTGATTGGAGCGACAACTTTAGTTTTTTGTCAGGGCAGGAACAGGTTGGCTCTGAGGACGACGGGTGTGATAACGCACAGGGTGATGATGATGAGGTCGGAGATCCCACTTACTGTCAACCCACAGTCAGCCAAGAGATGAGGTCAGCAGAGGAGGTGGAGGAAGATGCTAGTGACGACGAGGTCAGGTTGCGCCTTCCTGGACAGAGACGTAGTACTGGAAGCACGTCAACAACTGCATCCTCAAACACAACTCTGCCTCTCACCACAAGTCGTGGTGGCTCTTCAGGTCGCATGGGTGCTAAGCCTTGCATAGCCTGGGCATTTTTTCAGATCGATAAAGATGACCCAACTCGTGTTATCTGTAACATTTGTCAGCAAAAGCTAAGTAGAGGCCAAAAAATACATAGTTTGAGTACTTCATGCATGAACCGGCACATGGACATGAAGCATAAGTTGCAGTGGGAAGCTCAGTGTGCTACAATGCGGTCTAGCCGGCCGGGCCAACCACCGTCTGCCATATCTTGTGCATCCGCGGCCTCTTCATCCTCTGTGACTGGGGGGACAGCAGTCACACCTGTTTTGGGGCGCAGACCTGCCACCTCTTTACCCGCAACAGCCAGCGTGATTGGCAGGTCATCATTTTCTTTGGAGGTGGTAACACCAGCTGGTCTTGAGCGCTGTCCGACATCGATAGCACCACCTTTGGATCAAGGCAACCTAACATGTCCGCCTGCATCTTCCTCACAGACCGGCAGTTTGCCGGGGACACCCTTATCAACCCCGTCTAAGCACAATAGCCAGCCCTCGGTCCCTCAGATGTGGACAAGTAAAAGACCATTTCCTCCTAGCCATGAGAAAGCTAAGAGGTTGAATTTCACCATCTGCAAGCTCTTGGCTACAGAAATGCTGCCTTTCCGCCTGGTGGACACAGAGGATTTTCGAGACCTTATGTCCGTCGCAGTGGCCCAGTACCAGATGCCCAGTCGGCACTACTTCTCAAAGAAAGGTGTGCCTGCGCTCCACCAGCATGTCGCACACAACATCACCGCTTCTTTGAGAAACTCTGTGTGTGACAGGGTGCATTTCACCACAGACACTTGGACGAGTAGGCATGGACAGGGGCGTTACATGTCGCTGACTGGGCACTGGGTAACTATGGTGACAGCAGGACAAGGGGCTGCTGTCCAAGTCTTGCCGTCCCCACGAGTTGTGCGTCAATCCTCTTTATGTCATTTTTCCTCCACTGCTTCTGCCTCCTCAACCTCCTCTCGGTCTTCCACCTGCACCCAAAGCCTGTCTGGTCATGCCACAAGCTTTCTAACTGCGCAGAAGGGATCCTGCACACCTCCTTACTATGCTGGCAGTAGGGCTCAACGTCATCAGGCGGTTTTTACATTGAAATGTCTGGGAAATGTGAGTCACACAGCTGAGGAGTTGTGGTCAGCTCTGGAGAACCAATTTCATGAATGGTTGTCTCCACTGGACCTGAAACCAGGGAAGGCCGTGTGCGACAATGCTGCAAACCTGGGTGCGGCCCTTCGCCGGGGCAATGTCACACACGTGCCTTGTATGGCTCACATGTTGAACCTGGTTGTCCAGCAATTTTTAGCCCACTATCCCAGACTAGATGGCCTTCTGCAGAGGGCACGGTCGCTGTGTGCTCACTTCCGCCGTTCGCATCCCGCAGCTCAGCGACTTACATCTCTACAGAAGTCGTTGGGCCTGCCACTTCACCGGCTAAAATGCGATGTGCCTACCCGGTGGAATTCAACTCTGCACATGTTGCAGCGACTGTGGCAGCACCGACAAGCCCTGGTGCAATACGTTCTGACGTATAGCCTGGGCCAACGAGATTCAGAGGTGGGGCAAATCACGCTGGAGGAGTGGTCTCAGATCAGGGACCTATGCACCCTTCTGCACAGTTTTGAAATGGCGACGAAGATGTTTAGTGCTGACGATGCCATTATCAGCATGACTATTCCGGTGATTTACATGCTGGAGCACATGTTAAACAGAATTCGGAGTCAGGTGGTGGCACAAGAGGAGGTGGAGGAAGTAGAGGAGGAGGAGTTGTATGCGGAAGGGCTAACATCTGCAAGGTCCAGACGGTCGGCAGCACCAGGGCGGCAGGCATGTGAGGGTGGGGGAGATGATTTTACCAGGGCGCATGGTAGCAGCCAAACTAGTGAGGAAGGTGCAGGAGCCCAGGAAGAAGTGGAGGACGAACTGATGGAAGACTCATCAGATGAGGGAGACCTTGATCACATTTCTGTTGTGCGAGGTTGGGGGGAGATTACAGAGGAAGGAAGCATGATTGTTACCTCGCCACCAACACAACAGGGACTTGGTGTTCCTGGATGCGCAACACACATGAGTGCCTTCTTGCTGCACTACCTGCAACATGACCCTCGAATTGTGAGAATTAGAAATAATCCTGACTACTGGGTTGCCACACTGTTAGATCCCCGGTACAAAAGTAAATTTGCAGAAATTATTCCTGCCATAGAAAGGGATGCACGCATGCAGGAGTATCAGCAGAGACTGTTGCAGAATCTTACATGTGCTTTTCCACAAAATACCAGTGGTGCACGTAGTGAATCTCACAGTTCCAACTTGCCAACCGTGGGACCGTCAAGTGTTCAGCACTCAAACCGTAACAGAACCACAGTATCTGCTGGTAACATCAATTTTGCGGAATCATTTCACCACTTTTTTAGCCCATCCTTTGCAAGGCCACAGGAGACAAGAAGTCTGACACATAGTCAACGCCTAGAGACGATGGTACAGGAGTATCTCCAAGTAAACATTGAAGCCACGACTGTGTCACTGGACCCTTGCTCTTTTTGGGCTTCCAATCTGGATAAATGGCCGGAGCTAGCCACTTACGCCTTGGAGATCTTGTCATGCCCCGCAGCCAGCGTTCTGTCTGAACGTGTGTTCAGCGCTGCTGGTGGTGTGCTGACAGATAAGCGCACGCGGCTCTCCACTGATAATGTAGACAGACTCACGTTCATAAAGATGAACAAATCATGGATCCGAAACGACTTTTCTACCCCTGTGTCATCCTGGGGAGAGTAAAAGCTTGATGATTAGTTAAAATCACCCTACCAACCATTTTAAGCTTTCAAATTACTAATCATGTTTATCTGTATCTTGACTGGAAAATAATTTGGGCTTTGTAGCAGTGTGCAGCACTGATCCTATTAGGCCATCTATAATAAGCTTCACCAGATTTAAAATTAAAAATAATTTTTAGCTGCATCTAGCCCGGAAAATAATTTTGGGGCTCCGAGATGCGCAAGACACATAAGTGCCTTCTTGCTGCACTACTTGCAGCATGACCCTCATATTGTCAGAATTCGAAGTAATCATGACTACTGGGTTGCCACACTCTTAGATCCCCCAAACTTTTCGATCAACCTTTTCATTTTAATAAAGACCAAAAAAATGGTCATTTTTGAAATTATAAGCATTAGCAGGTTGTTAGAAACTGAAATCAAACAGTTTTCAACTCAAAACTTTATTCTAGGTGATGTTACATTTTCACATAGGACCCCTTGTTCGAAAGGAGCTTCCGAACTCTCTCGTCCATTGAATTTGTCAGGTTTTGGATGGTTTCTGCTTCAATTGTTTTGCATGAGGACAGAATACCCTCCCAGAGCTGTTGCTTAGATGTGAACTGCCTCCCGCCATCATAGACACTCCTTTTAATGATGCTCCAAAGGTTCTGAATGGGGTAGAGGTCAGGGGAGCATGGGGGTCACACCATAAGTTTGTCCCCTTTTATGCCCATATCAGCCAGAGATGCAGATGTTTTATGTGCAGCATGAGATGGTGCATTATCATGCAGAAAAATGATCTTGCTGTGAAATACACGGTTCTTCTTCTTGAACCATGGCAGGAAGTGCTGTTTGAGAAAATCCACATACATTATGGAGTTCATCTTTAGCGCCTTCAGGGATCCTAAAGGGGCCGACAATCTCTCTCCCCATGATTCCAGCCCAAAACATTACTCCACCTCCTCCTTGTTGGCGCTGTAGCCGTGTTTGCGTGGGGTGTCCATCAACCAGCCATCCTCCACTCCATTCATCTGGACCATCGAGCGCTGCACGGCACTCATCCGTGAACAAAACAGTTTTGAAATCAGTCTTCATGTAATGTTTGGCCCACTGGAGCCGTTTCTGCTTGTGTGAAGTGGATAGAGGAGGTCGACAGGATGGCGTATGCACAGCTGCAAACCTCTGAAGGACCCTGCATCTTGTTGTTCGGGGGACGTTGGAGGCACAAGCAGCTTCAAAAACTTGTCTGCTGCTATGACAAGGCTTTTTTGCCGCTGCTCTTTCAACCTGACGTAATTGCCTGTAGGAAAGAGTCCTCAATTTGCCCTTATCAGCACGCACACGTGTGTACTGTGAATCAGCTACATACTTCTTGATTGCCAAGACACTTCATCCTGATCATCGCACAATGTTGATTGTAGTCATGCCTTGACCTAAACACTCCACAATTTGTTGCTTCTCAGCAGCCGACACATCCTTTTTCTTTCCCATTTTGGCAGAAAATGTAGGCTGCTTAATAATGTGAGAGAGCCTTCTTAAGTAGTCTTGCCTTTCATTGGACACACCTGCCAAACTAATTAGCACAGGTGTCTGCAATTGCTTACAGTGATATAAAGAGCCCTGACACACATCACCATCAATGAGTTTAACTGACAAACAAACAAATTCTTCCCTTATCACTCCTAAACACTTTTTGCATAATAATTTGGAACGCGGTGTACATGTGCTTTTCCACAAAACACCAGTGGTTCACGTAGTGAATCTTACAGTTCTAACTTGCCAACCGTGGTCTGTATGGAATTGTTCAATAAAGGGCCCAAAATTAAGATAACATAGATGGGAGAGGTCTCTATGAATAGGAATTCCTAAGTATTTGATACCCTGTGAGGGCCAGGCAAAGGGAAAGTTGGACTGGATGGAATCCTATATGGATTTAGGGAGGGAGACATCGAGGGCCTCAGACTTCGCTGCATTGATTTTAAAATTTTACCATGTAACAAAGTGATCTATTTCAGCCATAACAGCAGGGATGGATATATGTGATTGAGTGATATATACTAGGACATCATCAGCAAATAGAGAGCACTTGTACTCGGTGCCTCCCACCTCAATCCACCTAATATTGGGGTTATGGCGAATTGATGAGAGCAGGTGCTCCATCACTAGGATGTATAAGAGAGGGGACAGAGGACATCCCTGCCATGTCCCATTGGTGATTGTGAAAGGTGATGAAAATGTTCTGACGCACCCCCTGGGCCTTGGGACACCCGGAGCCGGACCCTTTTTGGTGGATGCTGGTGGTTGTAGACTTCGTGGCGGCGATCCGGTTCCGTGGCTCAGGGCGGTCAAACCAGTGGCGGAAATATTTATGTGGTTTTGATGTTTAAATGTCCGACTACGCCACCCATGGATTGCGGTCACAGTGAACCGCCGCTACAGGGCAGACCGCTAAGGCTGGTGTTGTGGGTGCAGCAGAGCGTAGCATAACTCCCCACGGGAGGAGTATAGCCTCAGAGCAGTGTATGCGGAGGATGGGGGTGATGGTGCAGGGCAGCAGCAGTAACGACACGGAGTCAGTGATGCAGTTCAGGGCCTTTACTCACAGTTCTTATTATCCAGACCACGTCTGCAGGTAACGGCTGCCCACGTCGTACTGTGCTCACCAGGTGAGGGGTTCAGACAACTCCCAGATAACTTTGGAGCGCTTCACAGGACCCCCTTTATGTGTCCTTTGTCTGGCCTTTCTTACCAACACTTCTGTCCGGCTGCCTCGGGCCTCCTCTTGGTAAACTTGGCGCCAGTTTCCCTGACCCTATGTGGTGCCTTCCTAGCGGGTGGAGCAAGGGGCTGCGCCACATAAAATGTCAGAGCCTCCGGTTTCTAGCTGAGGGTCGTTTCCTGCCTCCACTAGTTCGGGGACCGGTCTCCCCCTTTGGCCTGACCCCTCCACGCAGGTGGATTCGGGCGTGCGGTGGCGACTCGCCCGTCCGCACCCCTGGGATCCCTTCATTCCTCGTTCCTGGAGCCTTCTCCGCTCCTCTTCCTTCCTTCTCCCTCTTGCAGGCCTAGGCCTCTGTTACTAGGCCCGCCTCCGGAGCAGAGCTCATGCAGAGCCCCTGCTCCCTGCCACTTCTGCTCAGACTTCTCTGCACTGAACTAAGATGGTGCCCACCTTTTATACTCCCTTCTCAATGCACCCAGGAACTGCTTCCTCCCTGCTCCTGCACTGCAGGGTTCCCCTTCCTCAGTGTTCCCTCCCCCCACTCCAGCCAGGGACAGGGACTGTCGTGCCCATCTCAGGGGCATATTGGTCGCCCTGCCCCACGGCAATGTGGTGTAATGCATGCAGGTGTCGGGTCCTGATCCACACTCCATCCTTATCTGAGAGTGAGATATCACACCTCTGGGTGAGGTGCAATACGTCTGTAGCAACCGAGCCCTCGGTGCTACAGTTCCATTTATCTTCAGCCTAGGTGACGTATTGTGATACAGGGCCGTGATTTTGGCTATAAAAGGGTCCCCTAGACCCCTACCCCAAGCTTTTTAAGAGAATCATATATGGCGTGCCAGGAGACTCTATGGAATGCTTTCTCAGCATCCAACGAGAGTATCTACTTACAAATTTTTAACTGCATCTAGCCCAGGAAATACTTTGTGCCTAGTAGCAGTGTCTGCTAGTCAGCGGATTATCCCGGCTGTTAAGCAAGCTACACCACCTGTAGTTTGGACACTTAATTTTTTCAAAGGAAATGCTTCGGGACCACGGGATACTTAGTGAAGAGCATCAGGAGGCACCCCAAGGCATAGGGGCTGGGACTGGCACTAGGATGCCTTGCGGTGGACAGCCGAGCTCGATCCTTATAAAAGCTTTTTAACTGCAGCAGCTTTAGTGGACGCTACTGGAGCTGGAATTACGCGGCTGCTGGCATGAGACTTGCCCTCCAATAGATCCTTGTAAATGGATTTAAAGTGTATTCATTCAAATTAGAGGGACAATTTAAATTAAAAAGCTTAGAGCTGCCTCCACCACAGGGGGGCTCTCTCGACCCACCAGCGGACAGGCACCAGTATTGGGAGAGGGGGGCTGGCCGTCAGGGTTCACCGCGGCTCTGGCACAAACCCGGCGACACGGAGGTGGCACGGGCAGGAGCGGACTGGCCGTCTCGGCTTCTCACTTTTTGGATTTTAGAAGGGCATGACATGCCTATATCTGTGTCTCCACCTCCTTTTACTCCTCCACCTCTTTTCTTTTCGCATGACTATATGTACTTGTCACTTTTCCATGTGTTAGTTGTGTCTTCTGAGCAGTTTGTCAGCTTTTGGACACCTTTGAAGGTGTTTTCTATGTGTTTCTATGTGTTTTTGTTTGCCTGCCATTGGTTTTAACGGTGTTCGAAGGTGTTCGACGAACAGTTCGACGAACAGTTCGGCGAACACACGGGTGTTCGACGAACCGAACTCGAACACTACGGGGGTGGCTCAACACTAGTAGGGATAACTGAACGCTGCACTGGGACAAGGACATGGATGGTGATTGTTGCAAGTCTGCAATGACAGGTGCATGGCGGGAGGCATCTTCGCATGCGCCAAGGATCACTTATGATTGGCACATTTTTAGGCAGTGACCTGGGAGTCAGAGATGCTTCCAGAGGTCTTCCCCATGTTGTTCCCATGTCTTTTCAGCACTGCATGCATGTGTCTGAAATTGTGTCACATACCACATGGCCAGATAAAGTTTTAAAATGTTAAAATGACATTTCCCAGTGAATGCATTTGTCTTGGTTGAAAGCAATGCAAAAGTGCAAAAACACATCAAAAACGCTTCATGTGAACATAGCCCAAGGTGTGGAGGCTTATTTTTGTTTTTGGTTTTTATTTTGCCTTATATACAAGTCATTACCCTGGAAAGGATGTTCCTTGATGTATTTCCCAGGAAAATTCATTTTGGTTTCGCTTTTGTATGTTTTATTGTGAGTCCGTAAAAGTGGCATAATACTCTGACAACGTTGTTGACAGCAGTGATCTGGGAGTTAGAAATGCTTCCATGGGTCTTCCCCATGCTGTTTCCATGTCATTTGAGCACTGTTCCCATCAATTTGGTCAATTTTTAGGCCCTTTGCAGAGCGCCGGGGGGAGCCGCCTGAAAAATGCTCGAGCTTCCCATAGACTTACATTGGGCTTGTTGCTCGGGTCGAGCACCCGAGTATTCCAATGTGCTCGAACCGAGCAACGAGTACCCGAGCATTTTAGTGCTCGCTCATCACTATTAATTAATTATTCACATTTCAATCTATTGTGACCGATCATGATATAACAACATTAGTTTGAAGAAAATATAAAATCTGTCAAAATGTGAGCAGACAATTGCCAATTGTCATCCCAGTAACCTATAGATTCCTCAAATCTGATGCATATATCTACTACTATAAAGAGGCTGTACAAATTTGATCACCTTATAGCAGAGACTGAATGAGGATGATGAAATATCTCATAAGAAAGTGAAGATGGAACTAGCAACAGGACAGTACCTCTATAAAATGTAAGTTAAAAATACACTGTGGAAATTGAAATGAAGGGTTCCTAAGTAACCAAATCATGGCTTTGATCTATATGCTGTCAAATGCTGTGTAGCATATGAAATTAAAAAATAGTTCCAGTTCCTGATAAAATTCAAAACTTTATTGGAAAAATTAAAATTAGTTTCCATATTACTCCCAGAAAAAACAGATACTCATTTCCAACGCACTCAGGTGTCCTTTGAGTACCCAGCTGTTTTTTCCTGGAGCAATATGGAATCCATTTTTCAATTTCTCCAACAAAGTTTTGCAATTTATCAGAAGCTTGAACTGCTTTTCTTCTTTTGGACTTTCTGTATTTTATCAGAATGGAGTCCCATGCCACTATACTTCATAAGCAGTATGTGGTGAGGTGGCTGCAATTTTTTTATTTGTAGTTTAAGAAATCTTAGTTGGAAACTGAGTCGGCCAAAGGAGGTAATGAGAGGTATTGGAAATATGTGATAAATATATAAATAATGTAATTTACTTTTTTTCTTATTCAGTGCATCACTTATCTATGTACATTTTTGATCAAATACATATATACACTCAAATAAAAATTATTGCTAGAGGAACCGAATTTCACAAGTTTTTTTTATTCAATTGACTTTTTACAGGGGCGGACATATTGTTGGTACAATCTATGCAGGGGCTCAAGTGATAATGGTACCCTCTTCCACCTCCAGAGCAGGTGAAATTCTGCATTATGATGAAATATTAGGCTGAAAGGGGCTCATGCAATGTTTTTGCACAGGGGTCCTCTTCTGTCTGTGTCCAACCCTGCTTTTTGTATATGTTTCAGAGTTGCTATACTTATTGACCATTGACTTATGTACTTTTTGCATATCTGAAGCAGAAAATATTGTCAAAATCTTAAATAAACTACTTGTAGAGTAATAATTTGAAATTGAGTCTCTTACACATATATGCTATAAATGGAATAGACTGCTCACTTGACCTTTATTTTCCCATTTGTAAACTGGAAATTATAAAATGTAGCAAAGAATTTTTGAAATATTCCCGTGTGTTAGATTTTTAATGCCATCATGAGACTTTATTTGCTCAATATATGAGTGGTCATGTTTTTATTTATAACGTAAACTCTCAAAATTGTAATCCTTCATTTCCATGCACATTTTTATATCTGTAATAATTTATGTTTGTGCATATATCATTTAACACATTTTAAACTCATTTAATAACAAATTTTTAACTTAAGTCTAAGCATGGTCTACAGTTTAGTAGTATAATAAAAAGCAAAACTATGTTGGATTTTCAGTTTTATCCATTAAAAACTGCTTTAAAAACTTCTGCAGTTTTGCTAAATTTGAATACAATTTTTTAAAGGGATGAAATTGATTAGAAGACTCCCCACGAATGAGATCCAGTACATCTCAACTTCTACACTAAAGTCATCTCAGTCAACCAAACAGTATCTTGCTCCATAATGATGAGGAGAAAAAAAAACAGTTGTCTACAGATGGGTGCTCTTGATTTAGTTGATAGCCTTTTTCAAGTTACAAGACTTTTTAATGGGTCATACACTGAATTTACATCGTGATTGCACAGAATCTCTTTCCCCATCACGTAAATTCTATTAGAAAATGATTTCTTTGCTAGAACAAGAAAAGTTTAATTCTGAAGCAAAATTGTTGGTACATTATTTTGCAGACTTCACTAATTATATGATCACAATATCAATCTAGGATCAAAAATGACCAATTTCTCCTTGTTGTTACAACTTATTAAAATATTTTACTTCTGAATTCTGGAGGAACCACCTTAATGAATTAGCCCGATGGAGTTTTAATGCCATATTTTTGAAATTTATATTTCACTTTTATTTGGAGGAGAAAACAAGTATATTTTTGTTTTAAATTATTTTAAAAAACGTTCTCATTTTTTGTCATTCTTAATGGATGTTTCAATACCAGTAGTAAAAGTAACAGCACAACGATATACTTTGGCTTTATGGCACATATAGAGATTTGTGTAAGTTATATTCTATCAAGAGATTCCTAATTATGGTAAAGTAGTTGGCATAGATGTCAAAAACAGAATAAACTTTAAATATTATAGTTTAACCCCTTCATGACCTTGCAAGTTTTAGTGCTTTTCTTCCCCATCTTCCATGAGCCATAAAGTTTTACTTTTCCACCTACATAGCTGTATGAGTGCTTGTTTTTTAGCGGGACGAGTTCTACTTTGAAATGACATCCATGTGTATTTTTTATTTAATTGTTTTATTTTTCATGAGGCAAAATGATTGTGATTTGAACTATTGTTTTTTTTATTTTTCTTCATATTCTTAATAACATTTTTTTTACTTTTTACTGTATTCAAAAGAGGACTTGAAGCTGCGATTGTCTCATCGCTTGTGCTATACATATCAGTGCATCAGGCTTGCTAAATACTGGCTTTCACAGGAGAAGAGTAATGACAGGCATGGGGGTCTTCAACATACCCTTGGCTATCATAAGAACCCATCGGAGCCCTGCAATAACGTCATGGGTGCACAGATAGACAGATAGCCATTTGGAATGACGCGGCTGGCACGTGATAAATGCTTCTGTCAGAGATTCGCAGCTGGATTTAAAAAGTTAAAAGCTACGGGCTCCACTGCACTTGTTGCTTTTAGAGGCAGATGACGGCAGATTAAGTCAACCATCATGTTAGGGAAAAGATGCAAGCTCAGCGTACGAGCCGGCATCAAAGGCAAGGACATTACCTTTCATGTACAAGTATGTCAAAGGTTGTAAAAGGGTTAAAAGTTCACAATAATATATGCACAATCATTGAACACATGCTGCCTATACAGTCTTAAGGAAAAGTTTTAGGCAGGTGGGAAAAAAGTACCACAAAGTAAGAATACTTTAAAAAATAGAAGTGTTTAGTCAATTTTTATTAATTAAAAAAAAGTGAATTATCCAAAGAGAAATCAAATGAATATTTGATGTGACCACCCTTGCCTTCAAAACAGCATCAATTCATCTAAATACAGTTACATATAGTCAAGGACTTTGTAAGATTATAGTCAGGTATATGAGTAACCAAATATACCAAACAGGTGATAACGATGATCATTTTCATATGTAGTTTGAAACATAGTCATTAACTGAAACAGAAACAGCTAAGTGGGAGGATTAAAGTTGAATAAGGAACATGCAAACTCTGCTATAAAGGTCAGATTGTGGAAGCCGGTTTCATGACACAGTTCATACACAATGGCAAGACTGAATACAGCAACAAGACACCAATTAGTTATTAGGGGTGAGTGGAACAAATCAGCTGCGCATTAAATTTTAGTTAAATTTAGAGAAATTCTCTTTCTTGTGAAATTGAATAATTTCCTATTTGATTTGTGAGTTTCACAAAAAAGGTGCTACACACTACTGAAGACTGCATCAGCCAGACAACATGCTCCTTGGCATAATGCTTTGCAGATTTTTTATCATATGGTTTTGCACAGCCAATCAGAGAGGACTATCACGGAAACTATGAAAATAAGGGCAATAAAGCAGAATCATTTTAGGATTTTACATATAGAGATAGAAAAATGCCTAAATCTGATTGTGGTGTACTACTATAGTGCTGAAGAACATTGAAAATGGGAATGTAGTATCAGCTTGTGAATAGTGTTGAGCCACCCCCGTAGTGTTCGAGTTCGGTTCGGTTCGTCGAACACCCGTGTGTTCGCCGAACTGTTCGTCGAACTGTTCATCGAACACCTTCGAACACCGTTAAAACCAATGGCAGGCAAACAAAAACACATAGAAACACATAGAAAACACCTTCAAAGGTGTCCAAAAGCTGTCAAACTGCTCTGAAGACACAACTAACACATGGAAAAGTGACAAGTACATATAGTCATGCGAAAAGAAAAGAGGTGGAGGAGTAAAAGGAGGGGGAGACACAGATATAGGCATGTCATGCCCTTCTAAAATCCAAAAAGTGAGAAGCCGACACGTTCAGTCCGCTCCTGCCCGTGCCACCTCCGTGTCGCCGGGTTTGTGCCAGAGCCGCGGTGAACCCTGACGGCCAGCCCCCCTCTCCCAATACTGGTGCCTGTCCGCTGGTGGGTCGAGCGAGCCCCCCTGTGGTGGAGGCAGCTCTAAGCTTTTTAATTTAAATTGTCTCTCTAATTTGAATGAATACACTTTAAATCCATTTACAAGGATCTATTGGAGGGCAAGTCTCATGCCAGCAGCCGCGTAATTCCAGCTCCAGTAGCGTCCACTAAAGCTGCTGCAGTTAAAAAGCTTTTAAAAGGATCGAGCTCGGCTGTCCACCGCAAGGTATCCTACTGCCAGTCCCAGCCCCTATGCCTTGGGGTGCCTCCTGATGCTCTTCACTGAGTATCCCGTGGTCCCGAAGCATTTCCTTTGAAAAAATTAAGTGTCAAAACTACAGGTGGTATAGCTTGCTTAACAGCCGGGATAATCCGCTGACTAGCAGACACTGCTACTAGGCACAAAGTATTTCCTGGGCTAGATGCAGTTAAAAATTTGTAATTAGATACTCTCGTTGGATGCTGAGAAAGCATTCCATAGAGTCTCCTGGCACGCCATATATGATTCTCTTAAAAAGCTTGGGGTAGGGGTCTAGGGGACCCTTTTATAGCCAAAATCACGGCCCTGTATCACAATACGTCACCTAGGCTGAAGATAAATGGAACTGTATTACCCTGAGGGCTCGGTTGCTACAGAGGTATTGCACCTCACCCAGAGGTGTGATATCTCACTCTCAGGTAAGGATGGAGTGTGGATCAGGACCCGACACCTGCATGCATTACACCACATTGCCGTGGAGCAGGGCGACCAATATGCCCCTGAGATGGGCACGACAGTCCCTGGCCCTGGCTGGAGTGGGGGGAGGGAACACTGAGGAAGGGGAACCCTGTAGTGCAGGAGCAGGGAGGAAGCAGTTCCTGGGTGCATTGAGAAGGGAGTATAAAAGGTGGGCACCATCTTAGTTCAGTGCAGAGAAGTCTGAGCAGAAGTGGCAGGGAGCAGGGGCTCTGCATGAGCTCTGCTCTGGAGGCGGGCCTAGTAACAGAGGCCCAGGCCTGGAAGAGGGAGAAGGAAGTAAGAGGAGCGGAGAAGGCTCCAGGAATGAGGAATGAAGGGATCCCAGGGGTGCGGACGGGCGAGTCACCACCGCACGCCCGAATCCACCTGCGTGGAGGGGTCAGGCCAAAGGGGGATACCGGTCCCCGAAACTAGTGGAGGCAGGAAACGACCCTCAGCTAGAAACCGGAGGCTGTGACATTTTATGTGGCGCAGCCCCTTGCTACACCCGCTAGGAAGGCACCACATAGGGTCAGGGAAACTAGCGCCAAGTTTACCAAGAGGAGGCCCGAGGCAGCCGGACAGAAGGGTTGGTAAGAAAGGCCAGACAAAGGACACACAAAGGGGGTCCTGTGAAGCGCTCCAAAGTTATCTGGGAGTTGTCTGAGTCCCTCACCTGGTGAGCACAGTACGACGTGGGCAGCCGTTACCTGCAGACGTGGTCTGGATAATAAGAACTGTGAGTAAAGGCCCTGGACTGCATCACTGACTCCGTGTCGTTACTGCTGCTGCCCTGCACCATCACCCCCATCCTCCGCATACACTGCCCTGAGGCTATACTCCTCCCGTGGGGAGTTATGCTACGCTCTGCTGCACCCACAACACCAGCCTCAGCGGTCTGCCCTGGAGCGGCGGTTCACTCTGACCGCAATCCACGGGTGGCGTAGTCGGACATTTAAACATCAAAACCACATAAATAGTTCCGCCACTGGTTTGACCGCCCTGAGCCACGGAACCGGGTCGCCGCCACGGAGACTACAACCACTAGCATCCACCAAAAAGGGTCCGGCTCCGGGTGTCCCAAGGCCCAGGGGGCGCGTCAGAATATTTTCATCACCTTTCACAATCACCAATGGGACAAGGCAGGGATGTTCTCTGTCCCCTCTCTTATACATCCTAGTGACGGAGCACCTGCTCTCATCAATTCGCCATAACCCCAATATTAGGTGGATTGAGGTGGGATGCACCGAGTACAAGTGCTCTCTATTTGCTGATGATGTCCTAGTATATATCACTCAATCACATATATCCATCCATGCTGTTATGGCTGAAATAGATCACTTTGTTACATGGTCAAATTTTAAAATCAATGCAGCGAAGTCTGAGGCCCTCGATGTCTCCCTCCCCAAATCCATATAGGATTCCATCCAGTCCAACTTTCCCTTTGCCTGGCCCTCACAGGGTATCAAATACTTAGGAATTCCTATTCATAGAGACCTCTCCCATCTATGTTATCTTAATTTTGGGCCCTTTATTGAACAACTCCATACAGACCACGGTTGGCAAGTTAGAACTGTAAGATTCACTACGTGAACCACTGGTGTTTTGTGGAAAAGCACATGTACACTGTGTTCCAAATTATTATGCAAAAAGTGTTTAGGAGTGATAAGGGAAGAATTTGTTTGTTTGTCAGTTAAACTCATTGATGGTGATGTGTGTCAGGGCTCTTTATATAACTGTAAGCAATTGCAGACACCTGTGCTAATTAGTTTGGCAGGTGTGTCCAATGAAAGGCAAGACCACTTAAGAAGGCTGTCTCACATTATTAAGCAGCCTACATTTTCTGCCAAAATGGGAAAGAAAAAGGATGTGTCGGCTGCTGAGAAGCAACAAATTGTGGAGTGTTTAGGTCAAGGCATGACTACAATCAACATTGTGCGATGATCAGGATGAAGTGTCTTGGCAATCAAGAAGTATGTAGCTGATTCACAGTACACACGTGTGCGTGCTGATAAGGGCAAATTGAGGACTCTTTCCTACAAGCAATTACATCAGGTTAAAAAAGCAGCGCCAAAAAAGCCTTGTCATAGCAGCAGACAAGTTTTTGAAGCTGCTGGTGCCTCCAACGTCCCCCGAACAACAAGATGCAGGCTCCTTCAGAGGTTTGCAGCTGTGCATACGCCATCCTGTCGACCTCCTCTATCCACTTCACACAAGCAGAAACGGCTCCAGGGGGCCAAACATTACATGAAGACTGATTTCAAAACTGTTTTGTTCACGGATGAGTGCCGTGCAGCGCTCGATGTTCCAGATGGATGGAGTGGAGGATGGCTGGTTGATGGACACCCCACGCAAACACGGCTACAGCGCCAACAAGGAGGAGGTGGAGTTATGTTTTGTGCTGGAATCATGGGATTTAGGATCCCTTTAGGATCCCTGAAGGCGCTAAAGATGAACTCCATAATGTATGTGGATTTTCTCAAACAGCACTTCCTGCCATGGTTCAAGAAGAAGAACCATGTATTTCACAGCAAGATCATTTTTTTGCATGATAATGCACCATCTCATGCTGCACATAAAACATCTGCATCTCTGGCTGATATGGGCATAAAAGGGGACAAACTTATGGTGTGACCCCATGCTCCCCTGACCTCTACCCCATTCAGAACCTCTGGAGCATCATCAAAAGGAGTGTCTATGATGGCGGGAGGCAGTTCACATCTAAGCAACAGCTCTGGGAGGGTATTCTGTCCTCATGCAAAACAATTGAAGCAGAAACCATCCAAAACCTGACAAATTCAATGGACGAGAGAGTTCAGAAGCTCCTTTCGAACAAGGGGTCCTATGTGAAAATGTAACATCACCTAGAATAATGTTTTGAGTTGAAAACTGTTTGATTTCAGTTTCTAATAACCTGCTAATGCTTATAATTTCAAAAATGACCATTTTTTTGGTCTTTATTAAAATGAAAAGGTTGATCGAAAAGTTTGGCGGATCTAAGAGTGTGGCAACCCAGTAGTCATGATTACTTCGAATTCTGACAATATGAGGGTCATGTTGCAGGTAGTGCAGCAAGAAGGCACTTATGTGTCTTGCGCATCTCGGAGCCCCAAAATTATTTTCCGGGCTAGATGCAGCTAAAAATTATTATTAATTTTAAATCTGGTGGAGCTTAATATAGATGGCCTAATAGGATCAGTGCTGCACACTGCTACAAAGCCCAAATTATTTTCCAGCCAAGATACAGATAAACATGATTAGTAATTTGAAAGCTTAAAACGGTTGGTAGGGTAATTTTAACCAATCATCCATCTTTTACTCTCCCCAGGATGACACAGGGGTAGAAAAGTCGTTTCGGATCCATGATTTGTTCATCTTTATGAACGTGAGTCTGTCTACATTATCAGTGGAGAGCCGCGTGCGCTTATCTGTCAGCACACCACCAGCAGCGCTGAACACACGTTCAGACAGAACGCTGGCTGCGGGGCATGACAAGATCTCCAAGGCGTAAGTGGCTAGCTCCGGCCATTTATCCAGATTGGAAGCCCAAAAAGAGCAAGGGTCCAGTGACACAGTCATGGCTTCAATGTTTACTTGGAGATACTCCTGTACCATCGTCTCTAGGCGTTGACTATGTGTCAGACTTCTTGTCTCCTGTGGCCTTGCAAAGGATGGGCTAAAAAAGTGGTGAAATGATTCCGCAAAATTGATGTTACCAGCAGATACTGTGGTTCTGTTATGGTTTGAGTGCTGAACACTTGACCGTCCCACGGTTGGCAAGTTGGAACTGTGAGATTCAGTACGTGCACCACTGGTGTTTTGTGTAAAAGCACATGTAAGATTCTGCAGCAGTCTCTGCTGATACTCCTGCATGCGTGCATCCCTTTCTATGGCAGGAATAATTTCTGCAAATTTACTTTTGTACCGGGGATCTAACAGTGTAGCAACCCAGTAGTCAGGATTATTTCTAATTCTCCCAATTCGAGGGTCATGTTGCAGGTAGTGCAGCAAGAAGGCACTCATGTGTGTTGCGCATCCAGGAGCACCAAGTCCCTGTTGTGTTGGTGGCGAGGTAACAATCATGCTTCCTTCCTCTGTCCTCTCCCCCCAACCTCGCACAACAGAAATGTGATCAAGGTCTCCCTCATCTGATGAGTCTTCCATCAGTTCGTCCTCCACTTCTTCCTGGGCTCCTGCACCTTCCTCACTAGTTTGGCTGCTACCATGCGCCCTGGTAAAACCATCTCCCCCACCCTCACATGCCTGCCGCCTTGGTGCTGCCGACCGTCTGGACCTTGCAGATGTTAGCCCTTCCGCATACAACTCCTCCTCCTCTACTTCCTCCACCTCCTCTTGTGCCACCACCTGACTCCGAATTCTGTTTAACATGTGCTCCAGCATGTAAATCACCGGAATAGTCATGCTGATAATGGCATCGTCAGCACTAAACATCTTCGTCGCCATTTCAAAACTGTGCAGAAGGGTGCATAGGTCCCTGATCTGAGACCACTCCTCCAGCGTGATTTGCCCCACGTCTGGATCTCGTTGGCCCAGGCTATACGTCAGAACGTATTGCACCAGGGCTTGTCGGTGCTGCCACAGTCGCTGCAACATGTGCAGAGTTGAATTCCACCGGGTAGGCACATCGCATTTTAGCCGGTGAAGTGGCAGGCCCAACGACTTCTGTAGAGATGTAAGTCGCTGAGCTGCGGGATGCGAACGGCGGAAGTGAGCACACAGCGACCGTGCCCTCTGCAGAAGGCCATCTAGTCTGGGATAGTGGGCTAAAAATTGCTGGACAACCAGGTTCAACACGTGAGCCATACAAGGCACGTGTGTGACATTGCCCTGGCGAAGGGCCGCACCCAGGTTTGCAGCATTGTCGCACACGGCCTTTCCTGGTTTCAGGTCCAGTGGAGACAACCATTCATGAAATTGGTTCTCCAGAGCTGACCACAACTCCTCAGCTGTGTGACTCACATTTCCCAGACATTTCAAAGTAAAAACCGCCTCATGACGTTGAGCTCTACTGCTAGCATAGTAAGGAGGTGTGCAGGATCCCTTCTGCGCAGTTAGAAAGCTTGTGGCATGACCAGACAGGCTTTGGGTGCAGGTGGAAGACCGAGAGGAGGTTGAGGAGGCAGAAGCAGTATAGGAACTTTGACATAAAGACGATTGACGCACAACTCGTGGGGACGGCAAGACTTGGACAGCAGTCCCTTGTCCTGCTGTCACCATAGTTACCCAGTGCCCAGTCAGCGACATGTAACGCTCCTGTCCATGCCTACTCGTCCAAGTGTCTGTGGTGAAATGCACCCTGTCACACACAGAGTTTCTCAAAGAAGCGGTGATGTTGTGTGCGACATGCTGGTGGAGCGCAGGCACACCTTTCTTTGAGAAGTAGTGCCGACTGGGCATCTGGTACTGGGGCACTGCGACAGACGTAAGGTCTTGAAAATCCTCTGTGTCCACCAGGCGGAAAGGCAGCATTTCTGTAGCCAAGAGCTTGCAGATGGTGAAATTCAACATCTTAGCTTTCTCATGGCTAGGAGGAAATGGTCTTTTACTTGTCCACATCTGAGGGACCGAGGGCTGGCTATTGTGCTTAGACGGGGTTGATAAGGGTGTCCCCGGCAAACTGCCGGTCTGTGAGGAAGATGCAGGCGGACATGTTAGGTTGCCTTGATCCAAAGGTGGTGCTATCGATGTCGGACAGCGCTCAACACCAGCTGGTGTTACCACCTCCAAAGAAAATGATGACCTGCCAATCACGCTGGCTGTTGCGGGTAAAGAGGTGGCAGGTCTGAGCCCCAAAACAGGTGTGACAGCTGTCCCCCCAGTCACAGAGGATGAAGAGGCCGCGGATGCACAAGATATGGCAGACGGCGGTTGGCCCGGCCGGCTTGGCCGCATTGGAGCACACTGAGCTTCCCATTGCAACTTATGCTTCATGTGCATGTGCCGGTTCATGCATGAAGTACTCAAACTATGTATTTTTTGGCCTCTACTTAACTTTTGCTGACAAATGTTACAGATAACACGAGTTGGGTCATCTTTATTGATCTGAAAAAATGCCCAGGCTATGCAAGGCTTAGCACCCATGCGACCTGAAGAGCCACCACGACTTGTGGTGAGAGGCAGAGTTGTGTTTGAGGATGCAGTTGTTGACGTGCTTCCAGTACTACGTCTCTGTCCAGGAAGGCGCAACCTGACCTCGTCGTCACTAGCATCTTCCTTCACCTCCTCTGCTGACCTCAACTCTTGGCTGACTGTGGGTTGACAGTAAGTGGGATCTCCAACCTCATCATCATCACCCTGTGCGTTATCACACCCGTCGTCCTCAGAGCCAACCTGTTCTTGCCCTGACAAAAAACTAAAGTTGTCTCTCCAATCAGGTATTTGAGTCTCATGATCGTCTTCCTCATTGTCTCCACCAACAGGAGTTACAGTTTGGGAATGAGGGTCTACATTATGGTCAGAACCTTCTGCGTCTGGTCCTGGATCCGACTCATAAAAATTCTGGGCATCAGTGCAGATCATTTCCTCGTCTGGATTCACAGAAGCGCTGGAGTCGACCTCTGATTCCCAGGCTATAGTATGAGTAAACAACTCTGCAGACTCAACCATCTGTTCTACCTCATACTCAGACGGGCAGCTGGAGATTTGGGAGCTGTGAGGAAGCAAGTGCGATTGGGGTGACACCTTTGAGGACTGGAGTATTTGTGATGTTGAAGTTGATGTGGAGGAGAGCCCACTTAAAGGAGCACTTGATATCCGTTGAAGCACCTGCTGTTTTTGTGCCTCATCTGGAATTTGTAGCGATTGGCGTGGCCGTAAGAAAGGGATCTTATCACATTGTCCGCTAAAAGAAGTAGACATTTTAGTTTGGCTGGAAGATGGTCTTTCTTCTGCAGATGTTACTGTTGCTTTAACACCTACCCCACGGACACAACCTTTTTTCCCCTTCCCAACACGCCTATTCCCCTTTCCACCAGCAGCAGGCCTTTTTCCACTCATTTTGGTGGTTAACTAATTCACAACTCTGGAGTTGTTTGCACAAAAAAACAATGGATGGGAACCGAGCAGAGCTGAGTGGCCAAACTGTGGTATTAGGCCAAAACTATTGGCTGGGTTAGATGGAGAAAAAAATTATATTCAATTTGCAACCTGATGGAGGTCAGTATAGATGGACTAATAGAACAAGTCCCACACACAGCTAGAAGCCCAAATATCTTTTCAGAGGTAGATGCAGAAAAAAAAATATTCAGTTTGCAACCTGATGGAGGTCAGTATAGATGGACTAATAGAGAAAGTCCCACACATAGCTAGAAGGCCAAATATTTTTTCAGAGCTAGATGCAGAAAAAAATTATATTCAGTTTGCAACCTGATGGAGGTCTGTATAGATGGATTAATAGAACAAGTCCCACACAAAGCTAGAAGCCCAATATTTTTTCAGAGGTAGATGCAGAAAAAAATATATTCAGTTTGCAACCTGATGGAGGTCAGTATAGATGAACTAATACAACAAGTCCCACACACAGCTAGAAGCCCAATATTTTTTCAGAGCTAGATGCAGAAAAAAATTATATTCAATTTGCAACCTAATGGAGGTCAGTATAGATGGAGTAATAGAACAAGTCCCACACACAGCTAGAAGCCCAAATATTTTTTCAGAGGTAGATGCAGATAAAAATTATTTTTAATTTGCAACCTGATGGAGGTCAGTATAGATGGACTAATAGAGAAAGTCCCACACACTGCTAGAAGGCCAAATATTTTTTCAGAGCTAGATGCAGAAAAAAATTATATTCAGTTTGCAACCTGATGGAGGTCTGTATAGATGGATTAATAGAACAAGTCCCACACACAGCTAGAAGCCCAATATTTTTTCAGAGGTAGATGCAGAAAAAAATATATTCAGTTTGCAACCTGATGGAGGTCAGTATAGATGGACTAATACAACAAGTCCCACACACAGCTAGAAGCCCAATATTTTTTCAGAGCTAGATGCAGAAAAAAATTATATTCAATTTGCAACCTGATGGAGGTCAGTATAGATGGAGTAATAGAACAAGTCCCATACACAGCTAGAAGCCCAAATATTTTTTCAGAGGTAGATGCAGATAAAAATTATTTTTAATTTGCAACCTGATGGAGGTCAGTATAGATGGACTAATAGAGAAAGTCCCACACACTGCTAGAAGGCCAAATATTTTTTCAGAGCTAGATGCAGAAAAAAATTATATTCAATTTGCAACCTGATGGAGGTCAGTATAGATGGAGTAATAGAACAAGTCCCACACACAGCTAGAAGCTCAAATATTTTTTCAGAGGTAGATGCAGAAAAAAATTATATTCAGTTTGCAACCTGATGGAGGTCTGTATAGATATATTAATAGAACAAGTCCCACACGCAGCTACAAGCCCAATATTTTTTCAGAGGTAGATGCAGAAAAAAATATATTCAGTTTGCAACCTGATGGAGGTCAGTATAGATGGACTAATAGAGAAAGTCCCACACACTGCTAGAAGGCCAAATATTTTTTCAGAGCTAGATGCAGAAAAAAATTATATTCAATTTGCAACCTGATGGAGGTCAGTATAGATGGACTAATAGAATGATCCTATGCCCAAAAGATTTTACTTCACTAGGTGCAGTAAAAAATTGGTATTCTTTACACAGGTGGTATATCTTGCAACACAGATAGGCTACTCCACTGACTAACACACTCTGCAATAGGCCAAAAAGGATTAGCTTTGCTAGATTCAGCCAAATGCTGTGAAAAAAACTTGCACAGCCCTGGCAAAGACCTGCCTGGCAAAAACTGATAGGAACTGATGTAACCTAGTCCTGAAAAGGACTCCAATTACAATTAGTCTTTACTCCCACAACCTATCTATTTAAGAGCACAGACCTGCCTGATAAAAGTCGTAGGAAATGCTGTAACCTAGTCCTTAAAAGGACTGCAATCACATCTATTCCCTACTCCCAAGCTATCTGTAGATTTGTGCGAAAATTGGCTTGAAATTAACAAGGTATAGCGCACACAGCAACAGCGGTGCCGTCTAACACGCAGCTGCAGCAGTGAGAAAATGCTGGTGACGGGGAAAATGGCTTGGTCTTATAGGGCAAGGACATGTGACATACACTGCCAATGACACATGCCCTTGCTTGTGTGAAAAAAAGCACTTCGCTCCGTGTGTGCGCTGCTGATAGGCTGACAGATTGCACCTCCCCACTGTAAATGCGGGAAAGAGAAAAAAAAATGGAGATCTTCATTATTCCTGCAGAGATCCATCTCCTGCCCCTCCCCCCACCCCGCTGTACACTCAAACTGCATATTAACATTAATTTTCATCATTACTGAGAAAAAATCCAGTTATGATTTTGGTGCACGAACAGTTATCGAACATAACCTCGAACAGCCGAATTTTTCTCAAATCCTTCGTGTTCGCCGAATGGCTCGAACACCGCCCAAAACAGCTCGAATTTGAGATTGGCGAACAGTTCGAGTAGAACAACGCTCATCTCTACTTGTGAATAATAATACAGAGATGCAATTTATAGGGAGGTAATGAGCTTATGTTATTACAGTGTCTGTGAATTGACTAGTCTTTGAAATACTGCAGTAACAGTACCTTAAAAGCAGCATTTTATTTTCTTATTCTTTACACAATGCAAGCAAGTACGGCAGATCAATGCCCCTCTGTCCTAATTTTGGTACAAAAGAAAAATCTAGAAGCAAGGCTTATGTGTCACAGAAAGTGTGACTGGATTGTGAGATAGGCAAACCATTATTTTTAAAGACAAAATAAAAATCTCCACAGTTCAGAACCTTAAACACAACTATCTACCTCACAAAATCTGCATGTTGTATTGTTTTTTCCTGCACATTTCCATGTTGTAGTAGTCCAACATTAGACCTTTACAAGCTACCCAAACACAGCGGCCTGTAACAGGTGCTTGTTTTGGGGACATGAACCTACCTAGCCTTTTTTGTTCCAGCCCTTTTATAAGGCAAATTGTTGTTATTATTTTTTTTAATAAAGGTCACGTTGTAATTTTTGAATACCTTTTTATAATAGTCCAATGTATTTTAAGGGTAAATTGCATTTTTGTTTAACTAAGAGATGATACAACAAAATACAAAAAAGTAAGGGTTTTGCATGCGATTTACTGGTTGATTTTAAGAACTGTATGCACCACAAGAATACTGCTGCATAGAATTTTTGTTAAGAGTGTGAGGAAGAATTTAACCCATTAGTGACCGAGACAATTTGACCTTAATGACCAGGCCAAATTTTTTCAATTTTAGTCAGGTAATAACTCTGGAATGCTTTAACGGATCCCATTGATTTTGAGACTATTTTTTCGTGACATATCGTACTTTATAATAGTTGTAAAATTTCTTCGGTATGACTTGCGTTTATTTGGGAAAATATCAGAAATTTGGCAAAAAATTTGAAAATGTTGCAATTTTCAAACTTTTATCCCAATGTCCTTAAGCCAGAGAGTTATGTCACACAAAATACTTAATAAATAACTTTTCCCACATGTCTACTTTACATCTGCATCATTTTTTAAACATATATTTTTTTTTTTGTTAGGAAGTTAGAAGGGTTAAGAGTTGATCAGCAATTTGATTTATACAAAGGGGATCTCTGCCTCTATTCGGTGTCATTCCGTAGCATGTCAGCTTAGGGGACTTCGGCATCAGCTGGAGGAATACAGATCGACTCCATTGACAATTGCTGAACCCGCAGAGATGTCATGAAGAATCCAGGTTGGGATAATCAGGTCACCTGGCCCCAGACCTCACTGCTCTCAGTTAGTTTCCTAAGCTTATTGTTACCTCCTCTCTTTGGGGGCCCACCAAAAGCAGGGTGCCACTAGTGGGGGTAGTCAGCCCTGGAAGCGCCGAAATCGCAGCTACTCTATTCCCGGTGGGCCAGCGGAAGGGTGAGTACTCTGTAATTTGCACCAACTTGGGTAGTTGCTGGGATTGTTCGATCTGTTTATTGTCTGTTTTGTGGTTTAATAAAGTATTGCCACTCTGTTTTACTCTTGACCTGTGTTGTCTGAGTAGTATTACTCCCACGGAAGACCCCGTGTCTTCACAGCCACAAGTCAGGTCTGAGAAGGAAGGAGCGCTATTTGGCTTTTGGAGCACAGATTTAGCTAGAATAGTTTGTGGGTGACATTTGTGGAGCCTCAAAGGTGCCAGAACAGCAGAAAAAACAAAAATGACCCCATTGTAGAAATTACACCTTTAAATGAATTAATCTACGGCTATAGTGACTATTTTGTAAAATCCACGCCAGGCCTTTTTTCTGGAGAGTTGCAAATATGCCAGTGTAGTGCCCATGCATTGTGCCCCCATACAGTGTAGAGTCCCCATAAATTGTAGCACCCCATACATTGTGCCCACCTTGTGCTTCTGAAGACACCCATCCATAAATTGTTAGGTGCTCTCTCCTCACTAAAATAATGCCAAACATGGCCGCTTACTGTGGTTTACGCTCAGTGGGTCTCAGAAGGAGAGGGCATTTGGATTTGGGAGTGCAGAATTCACTGGAATTTTATTTGAGGGGGCAGGATTCATGTCGCTTTTCCAGAGTCTTTGTACTACCAGTAATGTGGGACCCCCTATAGTTCCAGTGACCAATAACAGACCTGAGTGGGGGCTTGTTTTTTTGTGGGCTAAATTAGAGGTTTTATTGGTAACTTTTTGGGGTACATAATATTTTTAGATTGCTTCCAGACTGAGGCTGGGATTACATTCTTGTGTTCTATGCTGAGCACTTACGTTGGGGTTTCCATGTAAATCCAATAAAAATACGACAAAACCCCCAACGGAACCACTCACCATAATGAGGCAGATGAAACCACTTTGGGCTCCATTTAGCACCTGGTCCGGTGGTATTCATCTCTTTAGGCATGCACAGATCTGTGGTCGCCCACACCTGTGCACTAAAAAGATGCCTAAAATGATGGGACACCACTGGAACAGAGACCAGTCCAAAGTGAGTCCATCTGCTCATAATTGAGTGGTTCTGTTCATGGCTATGTCTGAATTGTGGTTTTGGGGAACCCCCTTGTAACAACTTAAATACTGTTGTCACGGTTGACAGAGGTATTTAAGGGGTTAATCGTCCCCAATTGGCTTCAAAACTGTCTGTGGCCGATACTGCAGGGTGTCAGTTGTCAAATCCAGATGTAACCCGCCGAAAATTCAGCCGCGGGGAGACTCTGAGGAATAAGTACCCTTAACGACCGCCGTGAAAAGGCGTATCCTCAATCGTTAAGGGGTTAAACAAAAATATATAAAGAAATATGAAAAAAGGTTGATATACATAACTGTATCACTAGTCAAGTTTAACAAGGCAATGTTCTGCCTGTTACCTCAAATTAATTTCCACGTGTGTACCTTCGTAGCAACAAAAAAGAATATATTTTGCATAAATATTTTACCAGTACAATTTAATAAGTGTCCATACCATAAAAATACTGCTAATATTGCCAAAATTCATTCCTATAGGTGTACTTACTAACCAATGTAGTAACATTATGGGTTATGTTTTCGCCTTTGGCATAATAGTGTTTTATAGAAAACAAGAAAACATTATTTAAGTCTTACTTTTTGGCATAAGGGTATGTGCCCACGATGCAGAAATGAAGCAGAAAATTTCTGCAGCGTTTCGGCATGTTCTTGGCAGTCAAAAACTCTTGCGAATTTTACACGCGTTTTTGCTGCGTTTTTACATGCGGATTTGACTTGTGTTTTTCAAATGCATTGGGACCTGAAATCTGCATGCAGAAACGCACAAATAATGGACATGCTGTGGATTTTTCCGCAAGGAAAATCCGCTACGGAAAATTCCGCCACATGGGCACAGAACATGCAGATTTTCATTGGGGATCATGGGGCAATGATTACCAAGCGTTTTGCAAGCATTTACGCTACGGAAAATACACAGCAAAAACGCTTGAAAACCGCATAGTGGGCACACAGCCTAACTGTTTTAATTTTACAATTACAGTGGGCTGCTGCAGCATTTTTTAGGCCATGTTCCTACCTCCTGGATTTTTTTCGCAGTCCTTTTTGGGATGGGGAAATAAATCTGCAAACATATTATTACAGTACATAAAAACATTTAACTGTGCAGGACTGTTTTAAGTTGTCAAATTAGAAACACATACATTCAACACCAATATTGGGGGTAAGTAGGTATTGCATTATACTTTTTGGCTGTCACATGAATGAATCATAGAATCATAGAATCATAGAATGTAGAGTTGGAAGGGACCTCCTGGGTCATCTGGTCCAACCCCCTGCTCAAAGCAGGATTCACTAAATCATCTCAAACAGATGTCTGTCCAGCCTCTGTTTGAAGACGTCCATTGAAGGGGAACTCACCACCTCTCGTGGCAGCCTGTTCCACTCATTGATCACCCTCACTGTCAAAAAGTTTTTTCTAATATCTAATCTGTGTCTCCTCCCATTTAGTTTCATCCCATTGCTTCTAGTGTTTCCTTGTGCAAATGAGAATAAAGATGATCCTTCTACAATGTGACAGCCCTTGACATATTTGTAGACAGCTATTAAGTCTCCTCTCAGTCTTCTTTTTTGCAAGCTAAACATTCCCAAATCCTGCAACCGTTCCTCATAGGACATGGTTTGCAGACCAGTCACCATTCTGGTCGCTCTTCTCTGAACTTGCTCCACTTTGTCTATGTCTTTTTTAAAATGTGGTGCCCAAAACTGTACACAGTATTCCAGATGAGGTCTGACCAAAGAGGAGTAAAGTCCGATAATGACTTCACGTGATCTAGACTGTATGCTTCTGTTAATACATCCCAGAATTGTATTTGCCTTTTTTGCTGCTGCATCACACTGTTGACTCATGTTCAGTCTATGATCTATTAGTATACCTAAGTCTTTTTCACATGTACTGTTGCTTAGCTCTATTCCTCCCATTCTGTATATGCTTTTTTCATTTTTATTGCCCAGATGTAGTACTTTGCATTTTTCCCTGTTAAAAACCATTCTGTTCGTTGCTGCCCACTGCTCCAGTTTATTTAGGTCTTTTTGAATCCTCTCTCTCTCTCTTCTCTAGTATTAGCTATCCCTCCTAGCTTTGTGTCATCAGCAAATTTAATCAGTTTACCCTCAATTCCTTCATCTAAATCATTGATAAAGATGTTGAACAATACAGGTCCCAGGACGGAGCCCTGTGGTACCCCACTTGAGACATTCATCCAGCTGGATGTGAAGCCATTTACAACCACCCTTTGAGTCCGATCACTAAGCCAGTTATGAATCCACCTAACAGTTGCCTGGTCCATTGCATAATTGGTCATTTTTTCAATAAGGATGGTGTGAGATACTTTGTCAAATGCTTTGCTGAAGTCAAGATATACTATATATACAGCATTTCACTGATCCACCCAGTCAGTGATTCTGTCATAGAAGGATATTAAGTTAGTCTGACATGACTTGTTAGTTACAAACCCATGCTGACTCTGGTTAATCACTTCATTCTTATCTATGTACTTACATACATGTTGTTTAATAATTTGTTCAAAGATCTTTCCTGGTATAGAAGTCAGACTCGCCGGCCTATAGTTCCCTGGGTCCACCTTCTTCCCCTTTTTGAAGATAGGAACAACATTTGCTCTTCTCCAGTCTTCTGGGACTTCTGTTCTCCAAGAATTTTTAAAGATTATGGAGAGTGGTTCTAAAATTTCTTCTACGATCTCCTTCAGTACTCTGGGGTGTAATTCATCTGGACCTGGAGACTTGAACTCATTTATGTTAGCTAAATATTCCCTCACAATCTTTCTGTTTACAGATAACTTGGATTCTTCTATTCCTTTAAAAGGACAGTGAAGATCAGTTGATGATACATTTTCTTTCTGAGAGAAAACAGATGCAAAATAGGAATTAAAAAGTTCGGCCTTCTCAACATCCTCTCTTACCATTTCTCCATTTTCATCCTGTAAAAATCCTATAGCATCTTTGACTTTTCTTTTACTTTTGACATACCCCCAAAATCCTTTTTTGTTGCTTTTGACATCTCTTGCAAGCCTTAATTCATTGTTAGCTTTAGCTAACCTGATACGTGCCCTACAGGATCTGCAGACTGCATTATAATCTTCTTTAGATATGCCTCCCTCTTTCCATTTAATAAACATTTCTTTCTTTCTTTTTAGCATGTGTTTAAGTTCTGTGTGCATCCATCCTGGTTTCCTTAAATGCTTCCCATTCTTCCTACTTTACGGGATTGTTAACGATTGTGCTTTGAGAATCTCATTTTTAAAAATTTCCCATCCTTCCTGGACATTTTTGTCCTTAAGGACATCCAGCCATTGGATCCCTCCTATTCTCTTTCTGAGTCTCTTAAAATCTGCCTTTCTAAAATCTAACCTTGAATTTTGAGTCTTCACATGTCTTCCTCCTCTAGTTATCGAAAATTCTATAATAGCATGATCGCTGCCTCCTAGGGTCCCAGCCACCTTTACCTCCTCAACCATTTCATCCCTGTTTATAAGGATTAGATCCAAAGTAGCAGATCCCCTTGTTTTCTCCCCTACCTTTTGGAAGATAAAGTTGTCAGCAAGAGAGGATAAGAATTTGCTTGACCTGTTAGTTTTACTTGAGAGAGATTCCCAACAAATGTCTGGATAGTTGAAATCTCCCATGACCACTACGTCATATTTTTTTGAGAACTTGGTCATTTGATACATAAAGAGTTCATCCATATCTTCAGCTTGCCCAGGTGGCCTGTAGTAAATGCCTACAATGGTGTCCTTTCCGTTGTTCTCTCCTTGTATTCTTACCCAAACAGTTTTTACAGAACTCCCGGTCTCTGAAGCTTCAATCTCTGTGCAGATATACGCTTTTCTAACATACAATGCAACACCTCCTCCTCGTTTATCAAGTCTGTTTCTTGCAAATAAGTTGTATGCTTTTAGCCTTTTATTCCAATCATGTGTATCATCCCACCAAGTTTCAGTGATTCAAATGACATCATATTTCTTTTCCTGCATTAGTAGATCCAATTCTCCTTGTTTGTTGCCCATGCTTTGTGCATTTGTATAAAAACATTTTAGTTTGTGATTGGCTTCTCTTCCTCCCATATTTTTATTATTTAAATTGTTTTGTCTTTGTTCTTCCTTTCCACTTCCAGTAGCAGAGATCTCAATAGTATTAGTCAGCTGTATAGCTTTTTCTGGCCTTTTGCTTCCCTTCCCACATTGTTCTAGTTTAAAGCTCTCCTGATGAGTGTAGCAAGGCGACTTCCAAATACATGTTTTCCAGTCTTTGTAAGGTGCACCCCATCTCTAGCAAGTAGTCCATCGTATAGGTAATTCATTCTGTGATCCAGAAATCCAAATCCTTGTTGATGGCACCATCGACGTAGCCAGTTGTTCACCTGTAGAATCTTATTCCACCTCATTGTTCCATGGCCATCCACTGGGAGGATGGATGAGAAGACCACTTGCGCTCCCAATTCTTTCACTTTCTTGCCTAAGTCTTCAAAGTCACTGCAGATGGTTTCCAGGTCCTTTCTTGTGGTGTCATTTGTCCCCACATGTATTAGCAGGAATGGGTAGTGATCTGTAGGTCTGAAGAGTCTTGATATCCTGTCAGACACATCTTTAATTTTTGCTCCTGGAAGACAGCACATTTCTCTTGAGGTTATGTCTGGTCTGCAGATAGCGGCCTCTGTTCCTCTTAACAGGGAATCCCCCATGACCACCACTCTCCGTTTTTTCTTCACAACATTCTTCTTTCTCCATCCAGGAGGATTCTGAGTGCTTACAAGGTTATTCATTGCTGGCAAAGTCTTATCTTGCTGTATTTCTTCATGGTTCTCCTGCGAGAGAGCCTGGTACTGGTTCCTGAGCAGTATGGGTACTGACTGCCTCTCGATCCACCAGCTTCTCTGGGTCACATGCTTCTATTCCTCTGTTTCCTCAGGTGCAGTTCGAATTTCTTCTCTTTCTGAATCATGAAGAGATAATTCTGCTCTGTCTAAGAACTCTTCACCTTCCTTAATGATTTTCAAGGTAGTTAACCTCTCTTCTAGATTTCGCAACTTTTCCTCCAACAGGGACACAAGCTTGCATTTCTGGCATGTGAAGTTTGGCTTTTCCACTGGCAAGTCTGTGAACATGTAGCAGGATATGCAGCTCACCAAATGGCTCCTGGACTCTTCCATGTTCTTACTGTTAATGTTCTAAAAACAGTGAAAAAAGCTTAAAAAAAAAGCTTCAAAATGCAGTGGGAATATGCAAATTATCTCCTCAGGACTCTTCCCCTGGTTTACCGATGTCCTCTTTTCAGCTCCAACAGCCAAAATCCAGTGTTTTTTGAGCTCGTGGAGACTCTTCACTTAACCCAAAATGCAGTGGGAACATGCAAATTATCTCCTCAGAACTCCTCCCCTGGTTTACCGATGTCCTCTTTTCAGCTCCAACAGCCAAAATCCAGTGTTCTTTGAGCTCGCAGAGACTCTTCACTTACCCCAAAATGCAGTGGGAATATGCAAATTATCTCCTCAGGACTCCTCCCCTGGTTTACCAATGTCCTCTTTTCAGCTCCAACAGCCAAAATCCAGTGTTCTTTTAGCTCGTGGAGACTCTTCACTTACCCCAAAATGCAGTGGGAATATTCAAATTACCTCCTCAGGACTCCTCCCCTGGTTTACCGATGTTCTCTTTTCAGCTCCAACAGCCAAAATCCAGTGTTCTTTGAGCTCGCAGAGACTCTTCACTTACCCCAAAATGCAGTGGGAATATGCAAATTATCTCCTCAGGACTCCTCCCCTGGTTTACCAATGTCCTCTTTTCAGCTCCAACAGCCAAAATCCAGTGTTCTTTTAGCTCGCGGAGACTCTTCACTTACCCCAAAATGCAGTGGGAATATTCAAATTACCTCCTCAGGACTCCTCCCCTGGTTTACCGATGTCCTCTTTTCAGCTCCAACAGCCAAAATCCAGTGTTCTTTGAGCTCGGAGAGACTCTTCACTTACCCCAAAATGCAGTGGGAATATGCAAATTATCTTCTCAGGATTCCTCCCCTGGCTTACCAATGTCCTCTTTTCAGCTCCAACAGCCAAAATCCAGTGTTCTTTGAGCTCGCGGAGACTCTTCACTTACCCCAAAATGCAGTGGGAATATGCAAATTATCTCCTCAGGACTCCTCCCCTGGTTTACCGATGTCCTCTTTTCAGCTCCAACAGCCAAAATCCAGTGTTCTTTGAGCTCGCAGAGACTCTTCACTTACCCCAAAATGCAGTGGGAATATGCAAATTATCTCCTCAGGATTCCTCCCCTGGCTTACCAATGTCCTCTTTTCAGCTCCAACAGCCAAAATCCAGTGTTCTTTGAGCTCGCGGAGACTCTTCACTTACCCCAAAATGCAGTGGGAATATGCAAATTATCTCCTCAGGACTCCTCCCCTGGTTTACCGATGTCCTCTTTTCAGCTCCAACAGCCAAAATCCAGTGTTCTTTGAGCTCGCGGAGACTCTTCACTTACCCCAAAATGCAGTGGGAATATGCAAATTATCTCCTCAGGACTCCTCCTCTGGAATGCTGCTTAACGTTTCTGGCAGACTCTATATTTTTCAGGATTGGCTGAAGTGTGATAAAAAATGTTGTAAACTTCATGAGTTGCACTTTTACCCTACATGTATTTAACCCCTTCTGGACATCCTCCGCATTTTTTTACCCAAAAAATCAGAAGCTAATTTATTATACTTTATTGAAACATTTAAATGTGTAGCTCTGGTTTAGAAGATCTGTTTACATTTTCAAATTGAAGACCCATACATACCACATTGATATTATGGGTAGCATTGTGTTGCACTAGGATTTTTGGACATCATTTGTACACCATCTAGCATTTGTTTTATATTTTTCCATGCTTGGATAAACAACGTTAACCTTCCACATTTCCAAAATGAAAGTTAACTGAAAATGAAGCATTGGAAATGGACATGATAAAGTGTGAGAAAAAAGCCTCATACAGTTTATGAAAATGTTGGAGCCATTAGCAGCATCAATTGCACTATTGGCAGCAACCATCACAGCAGTAGAATTACCAAACGCAGATCACACTTGGTCTCCTTTGCCTCTGGCAAGAGTATAAAGAATCTGAGGGCATAATGTACCATAGGGCACATCACTCATCTCAGACACAGCAGGATGATATTGTCACGACTCTGTTATCGGGTATCCCGGGGCCAGGGGCTCCTACCCTGTCCCTAAAGCTAAGGGCAACCTAGCTGACCCTGTTTCTATATTACTTCTGAAGGTGAAGATGCTGGAGCCACGTACCTTGTCAGAGCTCCTCAATCTGCCCTCAGTCTGTCCCCCTTCCCAGGGAAGAGGGGAGTAGTAGTGCATGATGGCAATGCATAAACCAGACTAACAAGGTAATACAAAACAGGGCTAAAGGAAAATACCAATCATACAAATATATGCACACAAACACCGGGAAGTGGAGGATAGGAAACAAACCAAAATAGGAGAAGATCAGGATTAACACACAACCTAAACCACACAACATTCTAAGCTGAAAGCCAACAAATTCCTTCTCAAATAACCACTCTCCACCACACTCCTAGTACCATGCAGCATAAGCTAGCTCTGGCAATGATAGCCTGCCAAAGCCCAGTATATATAGGAGTGGTGAGTGGCTAACACTGGACAGCTGAGAGCCAGGAGCTCACAATTGAGCAGATTAACCCCTGCACTGCTAAAAGAATCTTGCACTATTTAATATGAAGGCGAAAGGCTTCAAATAAGTGCAGGAGTGGGAGGAATCAGACGCTGTGGTCTTCTGCCTCCTATCTGTCGCGGTAAACCGTGACAGATATACTCTTGGATATTGACACCATCAGCTTGAGCCAGTGTTCTGTTCAGTCAATTCCCTTTGCCACCATAATAGTTAAATTTGTACTGCACATAGGGAAATTTCCTTTTGTTTGCCACAAAACACAAGTGAAATTACATACAAGCGAGATGAACAAGAAAAATCTGTAATGTAACCAAAAATGTACACAATATTATGTCTAAAAATGTACTGAGCATTCATTCTGCAACCTTATTGGAAATTCTTGCACCTTTTCCTTTTCTCTTCAAAGCTTCTCTTGATACCTTTTTTCTTAAAGAAGGCCTGCGGATCTTCTTTGTGAAGCATCCAGCAGTAGTCCGCATCATGTTCACTTTCCATCTACTTTGGGATCATCGTTCCATTTCCTTGTTGTCCTCCTGAAATCTTTCTCCTTGCTCTTCGCTAACAGCATCAAGGTTTTCAGGAAAGTAGTTCAAATGGGAATGTAAAAAATGTAACTTCAAATTCATCGGACAACCCAAAGTTTTGGAACGTTTCAGTATTTTCTCCACAATGGACTTCAATTTTTGATATTTTTTATTACCTAGAAATTTCTTCACAACTTCTTTAAAAGAATTCCAAGCTCATTTCTCAAAATTTTTGTTTCAAACACATCATCCTTCATGAGTATCCAGATCCACAAAAATGCTTTCCTTCAGGCAGTCCCTGAAACTTGGTACCCAGGTGTCATGCCTCGGGAGTCTATCTGGCAGCCCAATGCTCATCTGTTGGCATCTCTGCTACAGCAGGTTCTGTCGCTTTCTGGGTGCTAATTACCTTTTTCCTTTGTCCATTCTTTGGTATAGCAGGTGTTTTTCATTTGTTATCTAGCATGTCCTATCACACTACAAGCCCTAATATTTAAACCGACCCCTGCTGGTATTCTCTGTTGGTGATAGTCTTTAATAGATTCTGCTTGGAGTTCTAGTCCTACTTCTGAGTAACTAGACCAGTCAGATAAGTTTACTGCTGGGGTTTTTGTCTGATGCTGCACTCTCCCTCGATTCCTTAGGAGGTACATGATACACGCAACAACCTTTTAAAGAGCCAGGTCCGAGTTGTCTTCTCTAGTTTTACCTTCATGGTTTTTCCAGGTCTTGCTGAAGCTACTAGAGCCTTCGTTACTGGATACTACAGTCTGTATAGGAACAAGGTGTGGTTTGTGCAGTTTTTTAATAGTTAGATGCTTTATTCTCGTGTTTACCACCACGTGTGCATAACATTATCACCAGCCCATTCCATTTTTGTGTGTCCTGAGACATTTTTATGAATGCTATGGACACCTTGACCATGCAGATAAAGTCCCTAACCTTGGAGCTGGAGACTATCAAACAACAACAGCAACAGACACTCTCCACCATTGCTTGGGGTTCAGCTTTTTCAAAGTTTCCTCCTAAACCTAAGGTAAAATTGCCAGATTTCTTTGACGGGACTGAAGTAAGTTTTCAATTGTTTGGTCTGTTTTGTCCAGAGGAGAAAGTCAATGAGCAGGTATTGTTAAGTCCTTGCTCTGTGGGGATCCTCAGGCTTGGGCATTTTCTTCTGTTAATGCTTTTTTTTTCTACGCTTGGACTCATTTATGATGATCCTGATACAATTGCGGTTGCTGAGTCCATGATTCCCAGGTTGATTCATTGTAATCATAAAACAGAAGATTTCTGCTCTCAATTCAGATGTTGGACAGTGGAGACATCCTTGAATGACTCATCTCTCTGCAGCCAGTTTTGTCAGGGACTATCTAGTCAGATTAGAGACATGATGGTTTACAGTCCTTCCCTGATGTTTCAGGAGGAGGCAATGTCACTGGTTGTCCATTTTGACAGACGGCATTTTTGGTATAGAGACACATTTAAGGCTGTGCCAGTTATTTCTTCCTCCTCTTTGGAAGACTTGGGTGAATCTATGCAAATTGATGCTTGCTGAAATCCCAATAATGCAACTGAACTGAACGCACCTGTTTGATTTTTTTTGTACTGTGGTCATTCTTGTCACGTTATGATTAAGTGCTTCAAATATAAAAAATAATTTCTTGAAATAAAAAACTTCAAGGGTAAAGACGCAGGTTATCAGAGCCTGAAATTATTTCTTATGCATACAACTGTTTGTTTCCTTCAAGTTTCTTTGGAAACTGAAACTGGATTCATTGTTACTTCTACATTTGTAGATTCTGGTTCTGCCTTAGATCTCATCGACTGTGTTTTCACTATTGAATGTGTTTATAGTATTTCTACACTTGGTTATCCTATTAAAGAATCAACAATCGCTCAAAGTCATGTTATGTCTGAGGTCAAGAAATATGCATGAGAGTGAGAACATGACACACAGAGTTTATTTCCTTAATGGTCTTTCCTTCCTTACCTGATAAACTAGTTTTAGATATGCCCTGGTTGGTTGAACACAATCCTACCATTGATGGGGAGACTAGTGAGATTAAGACTTGGGAAAGTTTGTGCTCATCTACTTATGTACTAAAGTCATTTGTGTCTGACCAAGTGTGAAGTTCTTCCTCTGCATAGACCATTTGATTGTGCAATCTGGTTCTTCAAATTGTTTGTGATAATCATTTATTTGATAAACTAGAGAAATGCTAGTTTGAGGTGCAACAGATTCATTTTTTGGGTCATTTGGCTTTGATATCAGGATTTCAGATGGATCCCGTTAAGGTACATGCTGTTCTGGATTGGGTGCAACCCATCAACCGTTAAAGCATTGCAGAGGTTTTTAGGATTTGCTATTACTGAAATTTCATGAAGAATTTCTCAGTCATAGTTCAACCACTTACCGATATGACCATAAAGGGTACAGACATCTCCTTCTGGTCTTATGAGGCTATAAATGCTTTTGCTGCTCTGAAGACATCCTTCTCGAAGGTTCCTGACCTCAGTCAACCCAAGGTTGACTTGCCTTTTATGGTCGAGGTAGACACCTGTTCTGTTGGGATGGGTGCCGTTTTCTCGCAAAAGAGAGATGATTACCTATATCCTTGTGTTTTTTTTCTCAGAAATTTTCACAAGCCGAGTCTAACTATGATACTGGGCACTAAGAACCCTTGGTGGTTAAGAGAGCATTTGAGATCTAGAATCGTTGGTTGGAAGGGACTAGACATAAGGTAATAGTCTTTATGGATCATAGAAAACCTGTTGTATATTGACACTGCAAAATGCCTTAATTCTATACAAGCCTGGTAAGCTCTTTTCTTTTCTTGATTTAACTTTTCAGTGACTTACCTCCCTGGATCTAAGAATTTCAAAGCTGATGCTTTGTCACATAACTTTGTTCTGGAGTTAATGAATGAGAATACTGTCCAAATTTTAAGTTAAGGGGTGGTTAGAGATGAGCAAACATGTTCGGAAAACGTTTGCCAATCTCAAATTCGGCACAAAGTTGCACATTCGGATTTGTGATCGGACCCCTGAGCATTTTTACTAAAAATCAGCAAAATTTGGCCAAGCCCAAACTGAACATCAGTGGTTTCCCACGCTGTCATCTGCATGACAATGCGGGAAACAGGGGCTCTGATCAGCGGTAACATCATTACCATCGTTCAGAGCGTTGCAGGATCACGCTGTCAGATGTTAGCGTGATTCTGCAGTTGTGACTGTGACCCACTTTAAAAAAGCTTACGCGGGTCATAGTCTCGATCTCATGAGACTACTACTGCCATCAGTCGATGCCTGTTGTCACTGTAAACAGCCGGCGTCTGTGCTCTATGTAAAAAAAAGAAGTTGAAATTAATAAGCCAATATTCAAATAAAAATAAAACATACATTATATTCACGTACACCTAATCCCCGATGACCTTGTCCCCTGTACAAAATATTAAACCACCATAATTCTCACTTTAAAGCCTAATCCCTGATGCCCATGTCACCTGTAAAAAATAAAAAATAATAGACCATCATAATCCTCACCTATCCGCCATAATCCATGTAATCACGAGTGTCCCACGGCGATCCCACTTGTAGAACAGTCACATCGAGACCAAACGAAAGTCCTTCTGTGGAGCTATCTGGCTTCCACACACACAGTCTGGAGACTTCCTTCTCCAGACCACACCAGAGAAAGAAAATACAGCCTTCCCCAGCCACACTTTTGAGGTAGAGATATGGTAAATGACTTCCCTCCCGCTCTATAGTCATTCACAAAAAAACAAAATGGCTGATTAACCTCTGTAGCACCTAACATGCTGAAGAAACTTCTAGGTTCAGTTCACTGAAGTTAGTAGCCGCAGTGAAACATATCTCCCCACACATACATCACCAGTGACTCTATCACAATATATACATATACAGGTACATCTCACTGAATTAGAATGTCAAAAGTTAATTTATTTCAGTTCTTCAATGCAAAAAGTGAAACTCATATATTACATGTTTTTAAAATCCGAAATTTTGGCCTACTGATATGTATGTTCACTAAATGCACTCAATACTTGGTCGGGCTCCTTTTCCATCAATTATTGCATCAATACTGTGTGGCATGGAGGCGATCAGCCAGTGGCACTGCTGAGGTGTTATGTAAGCCCAGGTTACTTTGATAGCAGCTGTTACGCGAATGCTGCCTAAGTTCAGACAGGGGCGAGACAAGTTACATGAATTTGTTGGAATCCTGGGGGAACCATTATTCTGGGCGACCATAGGCTGCAGCTTCTCTCAGGCACAGGACCGATTCAATTGCTGACCAGACACATTTGACAAGACTCGTCATAAACGGTAGAACAGTAACATTCAATAAGGGACAGCCAGTGCAATGTAAATGTCTGTTTAAGCAACAGGCTCCAGTAATAACAATGCAATCTCTTTTGCAGCACAGCAGTACACAGTCTATTATCCTGTAGCACAGTACAGCACAGTTTTAATGCATATACAACCACAGACTTTTCCTTCACAAGGACTCAATTATACACAGCATTCTTTATCCTGCATGGAGATGGAGGGGGGGAGGGTTGGGTGAGGGAGAAGATCCCTATGACACGATTCCTTCTAGTCCTTATCTTCTTGGCCGACAATACTCCACACTGTTAGCTCAGCGAGTGTAACTGACTTTTGTTTAGCTTCCCTCCTGACCTGAATTCTGTTCCCTTGCTTTCTGTGAGATACAGATCATAAGCCACCTTTCTCTTCTGCTTCAGCCAGACTAATAAACAGGTTCCTCACAATTTCCCTGGGGCTCTGCTAAACACTCCCTGTCTTCTTTGACTGTGTTAACTCTTATAGGTGCAGGATGCTTTTGAAGCAACAGCACTACTTATTCATGTCACACAGCCTTCAGCTCATCTGCATTGTTGGGTCTGGTTTCTCTCATCTTCCTCTTGACAATACCCCATAGATTCTCTATGGGGTTAAGGTCAGGCGAATTTGCTGGCCAATCAAGTACAATGATACTGTTGTTTTTAAACCAGATATTGGTACTTTTGGCAGTGTGAACAGGTGCCAAGTTCTGCTGGAGAATTAAATTTCCATCTCTAAAAAGCTTGTCAGCAGAGAAAGCATTGACATTTAAAGTTCAGTGTAGTTTCCAGCTGCTGGAACACCTGGAGGATGTGAACTAAGGTTACATTTAGTATATATAATACTGTACTTGTTAATAAATGAAAAAATAAATGTAATTTTCGGAACCAGCAGAGGGAAAGTCGACTGCTGGGGGCTGATGTTACTAGCCAGGAAAAGGGGCCATTAGCCCAAAATGTTCCCTGGCTATTAATAACAACTCACAGCTGTTTGGTTAGCCTTTACTGGTTGGATTGCCGGGGACCCTAGAAAAAAATTGAAGTGGGGTCCACTATAAATTCTAACCAGCAAAGGCTAGGCAAACAGCTGTGGGCTGATGTTAATAGCCAGGGAAGGGGCCATGGATCCTGGCCCCCTCTGAGGCTAATACCATCAGCTCTCAACAGCCACAGAAATGGCACATCAATAAGATGCACCAAATCTGGTGCTTAGCCTCTGCTGTTTCCATTTGCCCTGTGGTGGTGGTAAGTGGGATAATAGGGTTGGGGTTCATGTCTGCCTTGTATTGGCATCTGACATGAAGCCCAGGGGTTAGTAATGGAGAGGCATCAATAAAACACCCCCATCACTAACCCCACAGTAAAATTTGTGAAATAAAGACACAGACAAAAAAATCCTTTATTTGAAATAAAAAATACACATTTCAATTTTTTATTTAAAAATAACAAAACACTGTTATACTCACCCAACGCCCAATCCATTGAAGCCATCGTCTCTTGTAAAAAACAGAATATAATAAGCAACAAAAATACTCATCTAGCGCCCATTCCATTGAAGCCCTGTTCTCCAGAAACAAATAAAAAATAAAAAACAACCATATCCCTCACCTGTCTCATGAGTTGAAATAATCCACAGTATCCCATGCAGATCTCACTTGTAGAACAGTCACGTCAGCAAATGTGACTGCTCTACAGAACTGCTGGCTACACGCTGACATAGGAGTGTAATCGCTCTTGTGTCAGTGTATAGCGCTGAGCTGCCGTGAGAGAGGTCACAGGAGTTCATCAGCTGATAAGCCCTGGTGACCTCACTTACGGCACCACAGCTGTGTGAGAATTTTCTCATGCAGCAGTGGTGCAGTAAGTTCTATAAGTGAGATCACTGTGGGACACTCTGGATTACCCGAATTACTGTTGGTAGGTTAGTATTATGGTGGTTTATCATTTTTTCCTTTTTTTACAGGTGACATGGGCATCAAAGATTAGGCATTAAGGTGAGTTAATGGTGTTTTTTATTTTTTAAAAGGACAAGGACATCTGGTATTAGGTGTAGGTGAGTGTAATGTGTATTTTATTTTTAGTTGAATATTTATTTATTAATTTAAATTTTTTTTTTACTTGGTGAACAGGAGCCAGCTGATGAGAGACTACTCCTCACATCAGTGGCGCCTGCGCTTGCTGTTTACAGTGACAGCAGGTGTCAGCTGATGGGGGTCATAGTCTGATCAGCCGATGACTGTTACCCGCGGTAAGCTTTTTACCATGAGTCACAGTCACAGCTGAGGTATCACGCTGACATGTGACAGCATGATCCTGCAGCTCTCTGACCAGTGGTAATGAAGTTAAAGCCAATCTGAGACCCTGCTTCCCGCGTTGTCACCCAGATGACAGCTTGGGAAACCAAGGATGTCCGGGTTCGGGTGCCCGAACACGAGCTTTTTTGGCTGTTCGCCAAAAGCCGACGAACCCGAACATCAAAAGCTTTGCTCATCTCTATTGGTGGTTGGTGTTTTGGGGATCGGTCTCAGACAATATATTCAAGATGCTCATAATGGTGCACCAGAGGGTTGACCCGTGAACAAGCTTTTGTACCATTTTCATTCCACACAGATCTTCTTAACAAAGTACATGATTCTGTGTTTGCTGGGCATCCAGGTTCTTTGGCCACCTGAAGAGCCATATCAAAGTTTTTTTTGTGGCAAAACGCTTTACGCTTCTAAAGACTTTGTTAATTACATCCAGAAGTTTAGAATTTGTGCCGGGGCCAAAGGCTCTCACCCACCCGGGCATGTTTTCTCTTGCCTAGCAAGATCCCGCCTCAGCCCTGAATGCACTTGTCAATAGGTTTGTCACCATTCTTCTTAGTTCAGAGGGTAGTTCAGTGTGGGTGGTAGTGGATTGTTTCAGTAAAATGGTGCATTTGGTTCTGCTGCAGAAAGTGCCAATCTGGTGCATTGTTCATCTCGCACATTGTTAAATTACACTGTGTTCCTAAGAACATTATTCCTAAGAGAAGATTTCAGTTTTTGTCCAACTTCTGGCATAGATTTTGCTCCAAATTAGGTATTAAGTCCATAGGCTTCCAAATTGCGATAGCACAATTATTACACAATTACATTTTGATGTTCTTTTCTTCTTTTTTCAGCCCTAGAAAGAGAAAAGGCAGAGAACAACATGTCTGGGGGAAATTTAAGAATATTGGCCTAATATAGAATATTAGACTAATATTTGAACATTAATCTCACACCTAAAACTTTTGGCATAGAATTTTACACTTGGTAGGGCTTTATTCTCGATTTTTGGACTATATTTTGCTTGCTCACTGCATCTGAAATTTCTTCCACAGTACAAAGGGAACTCATCTTTTCTTTGTCAGGGCTTGATGAAATACAAGGCCACAGCCATCCTTATTGGCTTGTAAGTTAAGATCATGGAATATCGGCTAAGGCTAAATACAGAGATCAGACTTCCATCTAATTGGAAATCACACATAGTATGTACAGAGACGACACAGACCAAAGAGGGCCCTTGAGCAAGAAAAGTACATGGGTCCTTGCAGACCGATACTAAGAATCACAGAATCTATTTACTGCTTTGGAGGTGGAAGTTGACCCTCTTACCTCTGGAACCCCTTTGCGGCTGCACAGGTTTCACCAAAGGTATCTTCAATTCGGAGTCTGTGGCTAACTACAGTGTGGTTAAACAAATCCACGATATCTAAAACATGGAAACTACTCTTTTACAATACAATTTACTGATCTAGGAAGGCTCTTGCTAGTTTTAATTGTGGCGGGCATCATCACAGTGTTGAACAGGTAAAAACATCTTGGCTTCTTGTTTCATGTGTGAATCCAAAGGATGGTTACAAACAGAGCATAGGTCACAGTGATAAATGATAAGGAGCCAGTACATACAGTACAGACCACATTCAGTACAGACCAAAAGTTTGGAAACACCTTCTCATTTAAAGATTTTTATGTATTTCCATGACAATGAAAATTGTACATTCACACTGAAGGCATCAAAACGATGAATTAACACATGTGGAATTATATACTTAACAAAAAAGTTTGAAACAACTGAAAATATGTCTTATATTCTAGGTTCTTCAAAGTAGCCACCTTTTGCTTTGATGACTGCTTTGCACACTCTTGGCATTATCTTTAAAAATCAAGAGGTAGTCACCGGAAAAGGTCTTCCAACAATCTTGAAGGAGTTCTCAGAGATGCGTAGCACTTGTTGGCCCTTTTGCCTTCACTCTGCGGTCCAGCTCACCCCAAACCATCTCGATTGGGTTCAGGTCTGGTGACTGTGGAGGCAAGGTTATCTGGCGTAGCACCCCATCACTCTCCTTCTTGGTCAAATAGCCCTTACACAGCCTGGAGGTGTGTTTGGAGTCATTGTCCTGTTGAAAAATAAATGATGGTCCAAGTAAACGCAAACCGGATGGAATAGCATGCTGCCGCAAGATGCTGTGGTAGCCATGCCGGTTCAGTATGCCTTCAATTTTGAATAAATCCCCAACACTGTCACCAGCAAAGCACCCCCCACACCATCACACCTCCTCCCCCATGCTTCACGGTGGGAACCAGGCATGTACAGTCCATCCGTTCACCTTTTCTGCGTCGCACAAAGACACAGTGTTTGGAACCAAAGATCTCAAATTTGGACTCATCAGAGCAAAGCACAGATTTCCACTGGTCTAATGTCCATTCCTTGTTTTCTTTAGCCCAAACAAGTCTCTTTTGCTTGTTATCTGTCCTTAGCAGTGGTTTTCTAGCAGCCATTTTACCATGAAAGCCTGCTGTGCAAAGTCTCCTCTTAACTACTGTTGAGCCACCCCCGTAGTGTTCGAGTTTGGTTCGGTTCGTCGAACACCTTTGTGTTCGCCGAACTGTTCGTCGAACTGTTCGTCGAGCACCTTCGAACACCGTTAAAACCAATGGCAGGCAAACAAAAACAAATAGAAACACATAGAAAACACCTTCAAAGGTGTCCAAAAGCTGACAAACTGCTCAGAAGACTTAACTAACACATGGAAAAGTGACAAGTACATATAGTCATGCGAAAAGAAAAGAGGTGGAGGAGTAAAAGGAGGGGGAGACTCAGATATAGGCATGTCATGCCCTTCTAAAATCCAAAAAGTGAGAAGCAGACACGGCCAGTCCATTCCTGCCCGTGCCACCTCCGTGTCGCCGGGTTTGTGCCAGAGCCGCGGTGGACCCTGACGGCCAGCCCACCTCTCCCAATACTGGTGCCTGTCCACTGGGGGGGTCGAGCGAGCCCCCCTGTGGTGGAGGCAGCTCTAAGCTTTTTAATTTAAATTGTCTCTCTAATTTGAATGAATACACTTTAAATCCTTTTACAAGGATCTATTGAAGGGCAAGTCTCATGCCAGCAGCCGCGTAATTCCAGCTCCAGTAGCGTCCAATAAAGCTGCTGCAGTTAAAAAACTTTTATAAGGATCGAGCTCGGCTGTCCACCGCAAGGCGTCCTACCGCCAGTCCCAGCCCCTATGCCTTGGGGTGCCTCCTGATGCTCTTCACTGAGTATCCCGTGGTCCCTAAGCATTTCCTTTGAAAAAATTAAGTGTCCAAACTGCAGGTGGTGTAGCTTGCTTAACAGTCGGGATAATCCGCTGACTAGCAGACACTGCTACTAGGCACAAAGTATTTCTTGGGCTAGATGCAGTTAAAAATTTGTAATTAGATACTCTCGTTGGATGCTGAGAAAGCATTCCATAGAGTCTCCTGGCACGCCATATATTATTCTCTTAAAAAGCTTGGGGTAGGGGTCTAGGGGACCCTTTTATAGCCAAAATTACGGCCCTGTATCGCAATGCGTCACCTAGGCTGAAGATAAATGGAACTGTAGCACCCCGAGGGCTCGGCTGCTGCAGAGGTATTGCACCTCGCCCAGAGGTGTGATATCTCACTCTCAGGTAAGGATGGAGTGTGGATCAGGACCCCGACACCTGCATGCATTACACCACATTGCCGTGGGCAGGGCGACCAATATGCCCCTGAGATGGCCACGACAGTCCCTGTCCCTGGCTGGAGTGGGGGGAGGGAACACTGAGGAAAGGGAACCCTGCAGTGCAGGAGCAGGGAGGAAGCAGTTCCTGGGTGCATTGAGAAGGGAGTATAAAAGGTGGGCACCATATTAGTTCAGTGCAGAGAAATCTGAGCAGAAGTGACAAGGAGCAGGGGCTCTGCATGAGCTCTGCTCCAGAGGCGGGCCTAGTAACAGAGGCCCAGGCCTGGAAGAGGGAGAAGGAAGGAAGAGGAGCGGAGAAGGCTCCAGGAACAAGGAACGAAGGGATCCCAGGGGTGTGGACGGGCAAGTCGCCACCGCACACCCGAATCCACCTGCGTGGAGGGGTCAGGCCAAAGGGGGAGACCGGTCCCCGAAACTAGTGGAGGCGGGAAAAGACCCTCAGCTAGAAACTGGAGGCTGTGACATTTTATGTGGCGCAGCCCCTCACTACACCCGCTAGGAGGGCAGCACATAGGGTCAGGGAAACTGGTGCCAAGTTTACCAAGAGGAGGCCCGAGGCAGCCGGACCGAAGGGTTGGTAAGAAAGGCCAGACAAAGGACATACAAAGGGGGTCCTGTGATGCGCTCCAAAGTTATCTGGGAGTTGTCTGAGCCCCTCACCTGGTGAGCACAGTACGACGTGGGCAGCCGTTACCTGCAGAAGTGGTCTGGATAATAAGAACTGTGAGTAAAGGCCCTGGACTACATCACTGACTCCGTGTCATTACTGCTGCTGCCCTGCACCATCAACCCCATCCTCCGCATACACTGCCCTGAGGCTATACTCCTCCCGTGGGGAGTTATACTACGCTCTGCTGCAAACACAACACCAGCCTCAGCGGTCTGCCCTGCTGCGGCGGTTCACTCTGACCGCAATCTACGGGTGGCGTAGTCGGACATTTAAACATCAAAACCACATAAATAGTTCCGCCACTAGTTTGACCACCGCCCAGAGCCACGGAACCGGGTCGCCGCCACGGAGACTAGAACCACCAGCATCCACCAAAAAGGGTCCGGCTCCGGATGTCCCAAGGCCCAGGGGGCGCGTCAGAACATTTTCGTCACCTTTCATAATCATGAATGGGACAAGGCAGGGATGTCCTCTGTCCCTTCTCTTATACATACTTGTGACGGAGCACCTGCTCTCATCAATTCGCCATAACCCCAATATTAGGTGGATTGAGGTGGGAGGCACCGAGTACAAGTGCTCTGCATTAGCTGATGAAGTCAATCACATATATCCATCAGCAGGCTGTTATGGCTGAAATAGATCACTTTGTTACATGGTCAAATTTTAAAATCAATACAGCGAAGTCTGAGGCCCTCGATGTCTCCCTCTCCAAATCCATACAGGATTCCATCCAGTCCAACTTTCCCTTTGCCTGGCCCTCACAGGGTATCAAATTCTTAGGAATTCCTATTCATAGAGACCTCTCCCATCTATGTTATCTTAATTTTGGGCCCTTAATTGAACAACTCCATACAGACCACGGTTGGTAAGTTAGAACTGTAAGATTCACTACGTGAACCACTGGTGTTTTGTGGAAAAGCACATGTACACTGTGTTCCAAATTATTATGCAAAAAGTGTTTAGGAGTGATAAGGGAAGAATTTGTTTGTTTGTCAGTTAAACTCATTGATGGTGATGTGTGTCAGGGCTCTTTATATCACTGTAAGCAATTGCAGACACCTGTGCTAATTAGTTTGGCAGGTGTGTCCAATGAACGGCAAGACTACTTAAGAAGGCTGTCCCACATTATTAAGCAGCCTACATTTTCTGCCAAAATGGGAAAGAAAAAGGATGTGTCGGCTGCTGAGAAGCAACAAATTGTGGAGTGTTTAGGTCAAGGCATGACTACAATCAACATTGTGCGATGATCAGGATGAAGTGTCTTGGCAATCAAGAAGTATGTAGCTGATTCACATTACGCACGTGTGCGTGCTGATAAGGGCAAATTGAGGACTCTTTGCTACAGGCAATTGCGTCAGGTTAAAAGAGCAGCGGCAAAAAAGCCTTGTCATAGCAGCAGACAAGTTTTTGAAGCTGCTGATGCCTCCAACGTCCCCCGAACAACAAGATGAAGGGTCCTTCAGAGGTTTGCAGCTGTGCATACGCCATCCTATGTGGAGTTTCTCAAACAGCACTTCCTGCCATGGTTCAAGAAGAAGAACCGTGTATTCCACAGCAAGATCATTTTCATGCATGATAATGCACCGTCTCATGCTGCACATAACACATCTGCATCTTTGGCTGATATGGGCATAAAAAGGGGAAAAACTTATGGTGTGACCCCCATGCTCCCCTGACCTCTACCCCATTCAGAACCTCTGGAGCATCATCAAAAGGAGTGTCTATGATGGCGGGAGGCAGTTCACATCTAAGCAAAAGCTCTGGGAGGGTATTCTGTCCTCATGCAAAACAATTGAAGCAGAAACCATCCAAAACCTGACAAATTCAATGGACGAGAGAGTTCAGAAGCTCCTTTTGAACAAGGGGTCCAATGTGCAAATGTAACATCTCCTAGAATAAAGTTTTGAGTTGAAAACTGTTTGATTTCAGTTTCTAATAACCTGCTAATGCTTAGAATTTCAAAAATGACCATTTTTTTGGTCTTTATTAAAATGAAAAGGTTGATCGTAGAGTGTGGGTGATCTAAGAGTGTGGCAACCCAGTAGTCAGGATTGCTTCGAATTCTGACAATCTGAGGGTCATGTTGCAGGTAGTGCAGCAAGAAGGCACTTATGTGTCATGCGCATCTCGGAGCCCCAAAATTATTTTCCGGACTAGATGCAGCTAAAAATTATTATTAATTTTAAATCTGGTGGAGCTTAGTATAGATGGCCTTATAGAATCAGTACTGCACACTGCTACAAAGCCCAAATTATTTTCCAGCCAAGATACAGATAAACATGATTAGTAATTTTAAATCTGGTGGAGCTTAGTATAGATGGCCTAATAGAATCAGTACTGCACACTGCTACAAAGCCCAAATTATTTTCCAGCCAAGATACAGATAAACATGATTAGTAATTTGAAAGCTTAAAACGGTTGGTGAGGTGATTTTAACCAATCATCAAGCTTTTACTCTCCCCAGGATGACACAGGGGTAGAAAAGTCGTTTCGGATCCATGATTTGTTCATCTTTATGAACGTGAGCCTGTCTACATTATCAGTGGAAAGCTGAATGCGCTTATCTGTCAGCACACCACCAGCAGCGCTGAACACACGTTCAGACAGAATGCTGACTGCGGGGCATGACAAGATCTCCAAGGCGTAAGTGGCGAGCTCCGGCCATTTATCCAGATTGGAAGCCCAAAAAGAGCAAGAGACCAGTGACACAGTCATGGCTTCAATGTTTACTTGGAGATACTCCTGTACCATCGTCTCTAGGCGTTGACTATGTGTCAGACTTCTTGTCTCCTGTGGCCTTGCAAAGGATGAGCTAAAAAAGTGGTGAAATGATTCCGCAAAATTGATGTTACCAGCAGATAGAGTGTTTCTGTTACGGTTTGAGTGCTGAACACTCGACGGTCCCACGGTTGGCAAGTTGGAACTATGAGATTCACTACGTGCACCACTGGTGTTTTGTGGAATAGCACATGTAAGATTCTGCAACAGTCTCTGCTGATACTCCTGCATGCGTGCATCCCTTTCTATGGCAGGAATTATTTCTGCAAATTTACTTTTGTACCGGGGATCTAACAGTGTGGCCACCCAGTAGTCAGGATTATTTCTAATTCTCCTAATTCGAGGGTCATGTTGCAGGTAGTGCAGCAAGAAGGCACTCATGTGTCTTGCGCAACCAGGAGCACCAAGTCCCTGTTGTGTTGGTGGCGAGGTAACAATCATGCTTCCTTCCTCTGTAATCTCCCCCCAACCTCGCACAATAGGAATGTGATCAAGGTCTCCCTCATCTGATGAGACTTCCATCAGTTCGTCCTCCACTACTTCCTGGGCTCCTGCACCTTCCTCACTAGTTTGGCTGCTACCATGCGCCCTGGTAAAACCATCTCCCCCACCCTCATATGCCTGCCGCCTTGGTGCTGCCGACCGTCTGGACTTTGCAGATGTTAGCTCTTCCGCATACAACTCCTCCTCCTCTACTTCCTCCACCTCCTCTTGTGCCACCACCTGACTCCGAATTCTGTTTAACATGTGCTCCAGCATGTAAATCACTGGAATAGTCAAGCTGATAATGGCATCGTCAGCACTAAACATCTTTGTTGCCATTTCAAAACTGTGCAGAAGGGTGCTTAGGTCCCTGATCTGAGACCACTCCTCCAGCATGATTTGCCCCACCTCTGGATCCCGTTGGCCCAGGCTATACGTCAGAACGTATTGCACCAGGGCTTGTCGGTGCTGCCACAGTCGCTGCAACATGTGCAGAGTTGAATTCCACCGGGTAGGCATATCGCATTTTAGCCGGTGAAGTGGCAGGCCCAACGACTTCTGTAGAGATGTAAGTCTCTGAGCTGCGGGATGCGAACGGCGGAAGTGAGCACACAGCAACCGTGCCCTCTGCAGAAGGCCATCTATTCTCGGATAGTGGGCTAAAAATTGCTGGACAACCAGGTTCAACACGTGAGCCATGGAAGGCACGTGTGTGACATTGCCCCGGCGTAGGGCCGCACCCAGGTTTGCAGCATTGACGCACACGGCCTTCCCTGGTTTCAGGTCCAGTGGAGACAACCATTCATGAAATTGGTTCTCCAGAGCTGACCACAACTCCTCAGCTGTGTGACTCACATTTCCCAGACATTTCAAAGTAAAAACCACCTGATGACATTGAGCCCTACTGCCAGCATAGTAAGGAGGTGTGCAGGATCCCTTCTGTGCAGTTAGAAAGCTTGTGGCGTGACCAGACAGGCTTTGGGTGCAAGTGGAGGACCGAGAGGAGGTTGAGGAGGCAGAAGCAGTGGAGGAACTTTGACATAAATAGGATTTACGCACAATTCGTGGGGACGGCAAGACTTGGACAGCAGTCCCTTGTCCTGCTGTCACCATAGTTACCCAGTGCCCAGTCAGCGACATGTAACGCCCCTGTCCATGCCTACTCGTCCAAGTGTCTGTGGTGAAATGCACCCTGTCACACACAGAGTTTCTCAAAGAAGCGGTGATGTTGTGTGCGACATGCTGGTGGAGCGCAGGCACACCTTTCTTTGAGAAGTAGTGCCGACTGGGCATCTGGTACTGGGGCACTGCGACGGACATAAGGTCTCGAAAATCCTCTGTGTCCACCAGGCAGAAAGGCAGCATTTCTGTAGCCAAGAGCTTGCAGATGGTGAAATTCAACCTCTTAGCTTTCTCATGGCTAGGAAGAAATGGTCTTTTACTTGTCCACATCTGAGGGACTGAGGGCTGGCTGTTGTGCTTAGACGGGGGTGAGAAGGGTGTCCCCGGCAAACTGCCGTTCTGTGAGGAAGATGCAGGCGGACATGTTAGGTTGCCTTGATCCAAAGGTGGTGCTATCGATGTCGGACAGCGCTGAACACCAGCTGGTGTTACCACCTCCAAAGAAAATGATGACCTGCCAATCACGCTGGCTTTTGCGGGTAAAGAGGTGGCAGGTCTGCGTCCCAAAACAGGTGTGACTGCTGTCCCCCCAGTCACAGAGGATGAAAAGGCTGAAGATGCACAAGATGTGGCAGACGGTGGTTGGCCCGGCCGGCTAGGCTGCATTGTAGCACAGTGAGCTTCCCACTGCAACTTATGCTTCATGTCCATGTGCCGGTTCATGCATGAAGTACTCAAGCTATGTAATTTTTGGCCTCTACTTAGCTTTTGTTGACAAATGTTACAGATAACACTAGTTGGGTCAACTTTATCGATCTGAAAAAATGCCCAGGCTATGCAAGGCTTAGCACCCATGCGACCTGAAGAGCCACAACGACTTGTCGTCAGAGTCAGAGTTGTGTTTGAGGATGCAGTTGTTGACGTGCTTCCAGTACTACGTCTCTGTCCAGGAAGGCGCAACCTGACCTCGTCGTCACTAGCATCCTCCTCCACCTCCTCTGCTGACCTCATCTCTTGGCTGACTGTGGGTTGACAGTAAGTGGGATCTCCAACCTCATCATCATCACCCTGTGTGTTATCACACCCGTCGTCCTCAGAGCCAACCTGTTCCTGCCTTGACAAAAAACTAAAGATGTCGCTCCAATCAGGTATTTGAGTCTCATCATCGTCTTCCTCATTTTCTCCACCAACAGGAGTTACAGTTTGGGAATGAGGGTATACATTATGGTCAGAACCTTCTGCGTCTGGTCCTGGATCCGACTCATAAAGATTCTGGGCATCAGTGCAGATCATTTCCTGGTCTGGATTCACAGAAGCGGTGGAGCCAACCTCTGATTCCCAGCCTATAGTATGAGTAAACAGCTCTGCAGACTCAACCATCTGTTCTACCTCATACTCAGACGGGCAGCAGGAGATTTGGGAGCTGTGAGGAAGCAAGTGCGATTGGGGTGACACCTCTGAGGACTGGAGTATTTGTGATGTTGAACTTGATGTGGAGGAGAGCCCACTTAAAGGAGCACTTGATATCCGTTGAAGCACCTGCTGTTTTTGTGCTTCATCTGGAATTTGTAGCGATTGGCGTGGCCGTAAGAAAGGGATCTTATCACATTGTCCGCTAAAAGTTGTAGACATTTTAGTTTTGCTGGAAGATGGTCTTTCTTCTGCAAATGTTACTTTTGCTTTAACACCTACTCCACAGACACAACCTTTTTTCCCCTTCCCAACAGGCCTATTCCCCTTTCCACCAGCAGCAGGCCTTTTTCCACTCATTTTAGTGGTTAACTAATTCACAACTCTGGAGTTGTTTGCATAAAAAAACAATGGATGGGAACCGAGCAGAGCTGAGTGGCCAAACTGTGGTATTATGCCAAAACTATTGTCTTGGTTAGATGCAGAAAAAAATTATATTCAGTTTGCAACCTGATGGCAGTCAGTATAGATGGACTAATAGAACAAGTCCCACGCACTGCTAGAAGGCCAAATATTTTTTCAGAGCTAGATGCGGAAAAAAATTATATTCAATTTGCAACCTGATGGAGGTCAGTATAGATGGACTAATAGAACAAGTCCCACACACTGCTAGAAGGCCAAATATTTGTTCAGAGCTAGATGCAGAAAAAAATGATATTCAATTTGCAACCTGATGGAGGTCAGTATAGATGGACTAATAGAACAAGTCCCACACACTGCTAGAAGGCCAAATATTTTTTTCAGAGCTAGATGCAGAAAAAAATTATATTCAATTTGCAACCTGATGGAGGTCAGTATAGATGGACTAATAGAACAAGTCCCACACACTGCTAGAAGGCCAAATATTTTTTCAGAGCTAGATGCAGAAAAATATTATATTCAATTTGCAACCTGATGGAGGTCAGTATAGATGGACTAATAGAACAAGTCTCACACACAGCTAGAAGCCCAAATATTTTTTCAGAGGTAGATGCAGAAAAAAATTATATTCAGTTTGCAACCTGATGGAGGTCAGTATAGATGGACTAATAGAACAAGTCCCACACACTGCTAGAAGGCCAAATATTTTTTCAGGGCTAGATGTAGAAAACATTATATTCAGTTTGCAACCTGATGGAGGTCAGTATAGATGGACTAATAGAACAAGTCCCACACACTGCTAGAAGGCCAAATATTTTTTCAGAGCTAGATGCAGAAAAAAATTATATTCAGTTTGCAACCTGATGGAGGTCAGTATAGATGGACTAATAGAACAAGTCCCACACACTGCTAGAAGGCCAAATATTTTTTCAGAGGTAGATGCAGAAAAAAATTATATTCAGTTTGCAACCTGATGGAGGTCAGTATAGATGGACTAATAGAACAAGTCCCACACACTGCTAGAAGGCCAAATATTTTTTCAGAGCTAGATGCAGAAAAAAATTATATTCAATTTGCAGCATGATGGAGGTCAGTATAGATGGACTAATAGAATGATGCTATGCCCAAAAGGTTTTACTTCACTAGGTGCAGTAAAAAAATTGGTATTCTATACACAGGTGGTGTAGCTTGCAACACAGATAGGCTACTCCACTGACTAACACACTCTGCAATAGGCCAAAAAGGATTAGCTTTGCTAAATTTAGCCAAATGCTGTGAAAAAAACTTGCACAGCACTGGCACAGACCTGCCTGGCAAAAACTGATAGGAACGATGTAACTTAGTCCTGAAAAGGACTGGAATTACAATTAGTCTTTACTCCCACAACCTATCTATTTAAGAGGACAGACCTGCCTGATAAAAGTCGTAGGAAATGCTGTAACCTAGTCCTTAAAAGGACTGCAATCACAACTATTCCCTACTCCCAAGCTATATGTAGATTTGTGCGAAAATTGGCTTGAAATTAACAAGGTATAGCGCACACAGCAACAGCGGTGGCATCTAACACGCAGCTGCAGCAGTGAGAAAATGGTGGCGACGGGGAAAATGGCTGGGTCTTATAGGGCAAGGACATGTGACATACGCTGCCAATGACACATGCCCTTGCTTGTGTGAAAAAAAGCACTTCGCTTTTTGTGTGCGCTGCTGATAGGCTGAGAGATTGCACCTCCCCACTGTAAATGGGGGAAAGAGAAAAAAAAATGGAGATCTTCATTATTCCTGCAGAGATCCATCCCATGACCCTCCCCCCTCCCCACTGTACACCCAAACTGCGTATTAACATTAATTTTCATCATTACTGAGAAAAAATCCAGTTATGATTTTGGTGCACGAACAGTTATCGAACATAACCTCGAACAGCCAAATTTTTTTAAAATCGTTCGTGTTCGCTGAACGGCTCGAACACTGCCCAAAACAGCTCGAATTTGAGATTGGCGAACAGTTCGAGTCGAACAACGCTCATCTCTACTCTTAACAGTTGTTGAAGAGATGTGTCTGCTGCTAGAACTCTGTGTGGCATTGACCTGGTCTCTAATCTGAGCTGCTTTCATTTGTTCATTTTCATACATTTTTAATTTATTATTACTTTTGTCAAATTCAAGTTATTTCTGTGACCATTGTGGATTTTTCTTTCATTAAACGAGGGGCACCAACAATTTTGACCACGTGTGTTTCTGAAGTAGGTGATGTAGATAGCTGCATAATTGGGGAAATCAGCTACCTGTACTTATAGAGTAATCAGGGACACTGAGCTTCTGGATAACCAGGAAGTCATTAAAATTTGTGCTAGTTCTCTGTCTCTTTACAGAAAGTTCCTACTATAGCAGCTTGCCATCTGAAAGACAAAAGTAAGTATTAGGAATAGAATCAGCAGATTACTTATAGGACCCTTAAGCTATAATGTATCCTAAAGGCCATGGTTGTGCATACCAGGCACATAAGCATTAAGTCAGCTCAGAATCCTGCTGTTACTCAAGTATAATTACCAGTAGTAATACACAGATACTGGAAACACATACAAGTTCATGTAATAGGCAGGAGCAAACTTCCTATACACCCTATGGGAATTTACTGTGCTGCATATATTTTCCATATGTAATATACATGTAAAAGGCAGCAGCATGACTCCCACACCCCCTATATGAATTTACTGATCGGCATACATTTTCCATTTGTAAAATACATGTAATATGCAGCAGCATGGCTCCCATACACCTTATGGGCATTTAATATGCTTCATACATTCTCCTTAATATGTACTGGGAACACCCATACAATTCAATATGTAATGTGCAACAGTGTGATTTCCAAGGGCAGTAATATAGGATAGATAGCAGCATGCAGTTAGCAGCAATATGTTTTCTGTAAGCACTGAGGATGGGGAAAACACACCGGATACCACCATCTTAATTTTCATACATTTAGTAAGCAGTAGTCTGCTGTAAACGGAAAAAAATGAACTTACCATGTGTTTGCGGCAAGGTATTTCCATAGAAACTGTAACAGGAAAAACTCCTCTGAATAACTGTCCGGAGCTTGTACATGCAAAGATACCCATTATTCAAGCATACCCTTATAAATGCATGTGAGCAAATTATAAACCCAGAGACACGCCCTTGGTACTGAAAATGGCAACGGGCGAAGGAACAACTGGAAGGACACCTCCTTCCATGGAGCCAAAGAAGTATGTCTTCACATATAAAGAAAATGTGACATCCCTCTAGCACAAATGCTTTGCTGAATAAACACAGAGACACCCCTCTTTGACAGAAAAAAAATATTTAAAAAAAGTGAAAGAAAATAGAATAAAATGGTGGGCATGCAGGTGAACCTGCATAGTTCGTCTAACTACCAAAGACTGAGGACAAATAAAAAACACATGGGAGGATTGTAGGTGGTACTTTATATACTATGTCCCCTAACATGATTACTTAATCGTTTGCCTGGTGGGTGGTCCTAGGACAGAGGCAAGAGGCAAAATATCCCAAAATGTGCTGCCTGAGGATGAAGAAATACTGTATGTATGTGTGTGTATATATACTGTATAAATACTATATATGTGTGCATACTGCTGTTGTGTATGGGAATATATACTGCATGTATGTGTATATAGTGTAAATATATCCTGCATGTGTTTGTGCATACACAGTATATATATACAATATACAGTGGGTACGGAAAGTATTCAGACCCCTATAAATTTTTCACTCTTTGTTTCATTGCAGCCATTTGGTAAATTCTAAAAAGTTCATTTTTTTTTTCTCATTAAAGTACACTCTGCACCCCATCTTGACTGAAAAAAAGCAGAAACGTAGAAATTTTTGCAAATTTATTCAAAAAGAAAAACTGATATATCACGTGATCTTAAGTATTCCGACCCTTTGCTCAGTATTGAGTAGAAGCACCCTTTTGAGCTAGCACAGCCATGAATCTTCTTGGGAATGATGCAACAAGTTTTTCACACCTGGATTTGGGGATCCTCTGCCATTCTTCCTTGCAGATCCTCTCCAGTTCCGTCAGGTTGGATGGTGAACATTGGTGGACAGCTATTTTCAGGTCTCCAGAGATGCTCAATTGGGTTTAGGTCAAGGCTCTGGCTGGGCCAGTCAATAATGGTCACAGAGTTGTTCTGAAGCCACTCCTTTGTTATTTTAGCTGTCTGCTTAGGGTCATTGTCTTGTTTGAAGATAAACCTTTGGCCAAGTCTGAGGTCCAGAGCACTCTGGAAGAGGTTTTCATCAAGGATATTTCTGTACTTGGCCGCATTTAAGTTTCCTTCAATTGCAACCAGTTGTCCTGTCGCTGCAGCTGAAAAACACCCCCATAGCATGATGCTGCCACCACCTTGTTTCACTTTTGGGATTGTATTGGGCAGGTGATAAGCAGTGGCTGGTTTTCTCCACACATACCCCTTAGAATTATCACCAAAAAGTTCTATCTTCGCCTTATCAGACCAGAGAATCTTATTTCTCATAGTCTGGGAGTCCTTCATGTGTTTTTGAGCAAACTCTATGCAGGCTTTCATAAATCTTGCACTGAGGAGAGGCTTCCATCGGGCCACTCTGCCATAAAGGCCCAACTGGTAGAGGGCTGCAGTGATAGTTGCCTTTGTGGAACTTTCTCCCATCTCCCTACTACATCTCTGGATCACAACGACAGTGATCTTGGGGTTCTTCTTTACCTCTCTCACCAAGGCTTTTCTCCCACGATTGCTCAGTTTGGCTGGACAGCCAGGTCTAGGAAGACTTCTGGTGGTCCCAAACATAATCCATTTAAGGATTATGGAGGTTATTGTGCTCTTAGGAACCTTGAGTAATGCAGAAATTCTTTTGTAACCGTTGCCAGATCTGTGCCTTGCCACAATTCTGTCTCTGAGCTCCTTGGGCAGTTCCTTTGAGCTCATGATTCTCATTTGGTCTGACATGCACTGTGAGCTGTGAGGTCTTATATAAACAGGTGGGTGCCTTTCCAAATCAAGTCCCATCAGTTTAATTAAACACAGCTGGACTCCAATGAAGGGGTAGAACCATCTCAAGGAGGATCGCAAGGAAATGGACAGCATGTGACTTAAATATGAGTGTCTGAGCAAAGGGTCTGAATACTTATGACCATGTGATATTTCAGTATTTCATTTTTAATAAATTTACAAAACTTTCTACATTTCCGATTTTTTTTTCATTCAAGATGGGGTGCAGATTGTACATTAATGAGAAAAAAAATTTACTTTTAGAATTTATCAAATGGCTTCAATGAAACAAAGAGTAAAACATTTAAAGGGGTCTGAATACTTTCTGTACCCACTGTATATAGTATGTATGTGTAAATATTGTGTTTACAGAAATACTGTATGTGTGTGTTTATAAACTGTATGTTTGAGTATATATACTGTATGTGTTGTAAGGGTGCCTGCTCTACCCTTATCTAATTCAACTTCTGCTAACACAGTGAGGTAAACTACAAAAGTAAGGTACTGTACCAATTAGGTACACCTTGTTGCGGTGGAATGGCTTTTATGCTTTTTTTGATCAAAATAGTGTTAACTAAGTACCCTATTTTATTTACATGTACTATTACTATTCACTTACTTATTACAGGGTATTTTCTCAAATTGTTTTTATCTTAAGTTCTGTCTATTATACTATTGACAATAGATGATAAAGAAAGCTCACCTCCTCCTCTTCCCTTATTTACCTGTTGATAGGACCCAGAGTGTGTCCACAATGTAGAATCCAATAGGAGATTTTTACTAAATTTCTTAAAGACCTACCAGAATTTTTTTGTTATAATTTGTAATTATGTTAATATGTATTTTTTAAATTGTACAAAATTAACAACTGTAATATTTTTCTTTAATCACATTTTTCATTAGCCACTGGAGGCTGCCATTATGGGTGTGTCTTGGGAGGCTTGAAATGAGACATCTCCAGCCTCTCAAGTTTCTCCACAGTGTGGATCTGCAGTAGCCTTTTTCTAAGTTTACACAGGTGAGCAAAACTGCAATTTTGTCTCCCCGTTCCCACTGAGGTAAGACCCTACTGCACTTATTGTCTTTCCAGTTATACACAGAAAATACAGTAGACACAAGGCACATGAAAATAAGGTCAGTCTCCAGCCCTATCTCATATGATGTGGTTGAATTGACTGTGAACCGTGTATGCATGTCATTGAAAGCTGTGTGTTGAGCAAAGTCCCATTTCACTTTAACCCATCCCTATACGCTCAGCTGCAAATTCCCTTGGTCCCCTCTCAATGCTACTTACAGTGTTCAGCAGTGACAGCAGATGCAGGCATCAGGCAGCAGTGGTTAGAACAGGTAGGGCACCTTGACATTGTATTACTACTGCTGTCAGCTACAGTATAAGCACCACAGAATCTCGTGACGGTTTCCTTGAGGAATAGGCAAAAATCTCAGTGGCATAGAATAGAGACTTATTCAAAGCGTATTGCAGCTGTAATTGCCACAAAAGAGGCTCTACAAAGAACTCACTTGAGGGGAAAGAGTTGTTATGCACACTGAAGTTTTCAGTTATTTTGTCCTATTTGTTGTGTGCTTCACAGAAAAAAAAGAAAACCAAATTTTAATTGTTGTAGGCATGTTCTTTACATGGAGCTGATGCAAACCCTCAAAAAAATTAGGGAAATTCCAGGTTGGGTGGTAGCAAAACAAGAATGGGAGGACATGGCTGTGGAGCCATGAATGCAGGATTGGGCTGTGGAAAGATATACCATAGGAGAGAGTTGAGGAGTGATGTACTGCAGGAGGGAACTGAGGAGCGATGTACTCCAGGAAATGGATTGGACGTGCTGTACTGCAGGGCAGGGCTTTGGAGCGATCTACTACAAGAGGAGACTGAGGAGCAATGTAGTTCAAGCAAGCACCATCTCACATTGGTACTTCACAATGCAATTGCAGTGCCACGATAGGTTACCATGGCATGTGGGTGCATGCTGATGACCCAGCTGCTGCTGTTTTTGCACTCATTTGAAACTTAGCCAAAGGATCCCCAATATATAGAACAAGTGATCAGAATGTCAAAAGTGACTAGCAAATAAACTTAGAAAATAAAAAAAATAAATAAATAAATAAAAGTAAAATTTGAATCACCCTGCTTCTCCCTCATTAAAAAAAAGAATAATAACATATCTGGAAAATTTGGTATATCAAATTATAGAAATAATTAACCCCTGCGGTAAATGCTATAAAGAGCAAAATAATTCACATGCAATAAGTTAACTTTCTGCATTCTGCACATTTCATTACTGTGATATCTTTCTCGTGTGTTAGTTTAAAAAAGGCTGCATCTGTACTTATACAAGTAATTGTTCTCTTTTTTAGAAGCAGAAATTACAATAGCTTTGTTTACTGGCTCTTTAAACAACTTTGAATGATTGCCTAAGGTAAAAGGAGAGATACATCACGATAAATTTATATTGTAGTCTCTGTTTATAGTCACTGTACAATATTACAGAATATATTTGCTACTCTGCAATGTCTTGTAAATGAACAGCTGTGAAATTCGGAACATCATCTAGATTAGGATTGTATGAACTAGAAATGAACCATTTTGTCTGCTTCATCGTGAATATATTGTATAGGTTCCATCTGTTTTCCGACCATTTTGTCTGCTGACTATAAGTATATTTATTTACGTGTGAATCTGTTATTACTAGTATGGATGAGCAAATTCATTTGAGGAGAAGAAAATTATCCGTGAATTTTACAAAACGTCAGATTTTGTAGAATCAGAAGTTTTAGTAATTCATTCAGTAAGAATTCAAAAAAATGGTGACCACCTGGATGAATGTGAAAGGGTTAAAAAAATTGAATACTGACCCTTCACCTGTCTCAGGTGACAATACCTCAGATGTTGCGGCGCATGTCGTGGTGTTGCAATATGTGATCTTACTCAATTACTGCAATGTCATGTGAGGCCTAGTCAGTGCTTCAACTCAAGTGAAAACCCAAAGAGGATGAAGCGCATCTGGGGGCGTCCAAAGGAAGAGACCAGGAAAGTCTACTAATATCAACGTTCTTCAATGAGAACAGAATTTTTCTAATTATATTCTGAATATTGTTAGGTATAATGTACAAATGTTGTAGGGTTTAGGCCCAAGGCGTTTTTTCCGTTAAACAGAATCTGTCAACAGGTTTTTGCTATGTAATCTGAGGATAGCATGAGGTAGGTGCTGAGATGCAGATTTCAGATATGTGTCACTTATTAGGCTGAGTGATGTTGTTTCAACAAAATGACTGTTTTATTATGAGGAGATTATCACTACCCAGACTAACCAAGTGGTCCATCCATGACCTCTCCTCTGATAAGCAGCTCACTGTCAATAGACAAAATACACAAAAGTTGTGGTGTGGGCCGGGTTAACTTTCTGAGCTCTGCTACCACTAAACACTCTGTGTCACAAATACTGCACCCAATAGACTAAGTGATACATCATTGGATTCAGGGTCTCTTTGCCTACATTATGGTGTTCTCAGGTGAGACAGCAAAAACCTGCTGACAGATTCCCTTTAAACATGTTTCTCATTCGCATTAGCCATGAAGCAACCCTATTTTTTTCCATATGTCCCATATTTATGAAATAACACATTAGCAATGATACACATTAATATAGCATTACAATATGTACCCAACTAAAGTGAGCAGAATATTAGCCAGCAATAGTATATTGCTTACAGTGAAGGAAATAATTATTTGATTCCTTGCTGTTTTTGTAAGTTTGCCCACTGACAAAGACATGAATAGTCTATAATTTTAAGGGTAGGTTAATTTTAACATTGAGAGATAGAATATCAAAAAAAATCAAGAAAATCACATTGTATGAATTAGATTAATTTATTTGCATTTTGCAGTGAGAAATAAGTATTTGATTCTCTACAAACCATTATGAATTCTGGCTCCTACAGACCAGTTAGACACTCCTAATCAACTCATTACCTGCATTAGAGACAGCTGTCTTACATAGTCACCTGTATAAAAGACTCCTGTCCATTGACTCAATTAATCAGTCAGACTCTAACCTCCTCAACATGGGCAAGACCAAAGAGCTTTCTAAGGATGTCAGTGACAAGATCATAGGTGTGCACAAAGCTGGAAGGAGCTACTAAACCATAAGTAAGACGCTGGGTGAGAAGGAGACAACTGTTGGTGCAATAGAAAGAAAATGGATGAAATACAAAATGACTGTCAATCGACATCGATCTGGGGTACCATGCAAAACCTCACCTCGTGGGGTATCCTTGATCATGAGGAAGGTGAGAGATCAGCCTAAAACTATATGGGGGGAACTTGTTAATGCAGCTGGGACCACAGTCACCAAGAAAACCATTGGTAACATATTACGCCTTAAAGGTTTAAAATCCTGCAGTGCCCGCAAGGTCCCCCTGCTCAAGAAGGTGAATGTGCAGGCCCATCTGAAGTTTGTCAATGAACACCTGGATGATTCTGTTAGTTATTGTGAGAAGGTTCTGTAGTCAGATGAGACAAATATTGCGCTCTTTGGCATTAACTCAACTCGCCGTGTTTGGAGGAAGAGAAATGCCGCCAATGACACCGTCCCCACTGTCAAGCATGGAGGTGGAAACATTATCTTTTGGGGGTGTTTCTCTGCTAAAGGCACAGGACTACTTCACCAAATGAATGGGAGGATGGATGGAGCCATGTACCGTAAAATCCTGAGTGACAACCTCCTTCCCTCCTCCAGGATATTAACCCCTTTACAAACCAAGGTGGCTTGCACGTTAATGAGCAGGCCAATTTTTACAATTCTGGCCACTGTCACTTTATGAGGTAATTACTCTGGAACACTTCAATGGATCCCCCTGATCACTTGCGTTTATTTGTGAAAAAAACTGAAATTTGGTGAAAATTTACAAAATTTAGCAATTTTCAAAATTTTAATTTTTATGCCCTTAAATCAGAGAGATATGTCACACAAAAAAGTTAATAAATAACATTTTCCACATGTCTACTTTACATCAGCACAATTTTGGAACCAAATTTTTTTTTTATTAGGGAGCTATAAGGGTTAAAAGTTGACCAACAATTTCTCATTTTTCCAACAAAATTAACAAAACCATCTTTTTAGGGACCACATCATATTTGAAGTCACTTTGAGGGGTCTTTATTAACGAAAATACCCAAAAGTTACACCATTCTAAAAACTGCATCCCTCAGGGTGCTCAAAACCACATTCAAGAACTTTATTAACCCTTCAGGTGCTTCACAGGAATTTTTGGAATGTGGAAGAAAAAAATGAACATTTAACTTTTTTCACAATATTGTTACTTTAGACCCAATTTTTTTATTTTCGCAGGGGAACAGGAAAAAATTGACCCCAAAATTTGTTGTGCAATTTCCCCTGAGCATGCAGATACCCCATATGTGGACGAAAAACACTGTTTGGGCGCATGGCAGGGTCCGCAAGGGTAGGAGCACCATTTGACTTTTTGAATGTAAAATTTGCTTGAATAATTAGTGGACGTCATGTTGCGTTTGGAGAGCCCCTGATGTGCCTAAACAGTGGAAACCCCCCAGAAGTGACACAATCTTGGAAACTAGACCCCTCAGGGAACTTATCTAGATGTGTAGTGAGCACCCTTGAACCCCCAGGTGCTTCACAGAAGTTTATAACATTAAGCCGTAAAAATAAAATTTTCACATTTTTCCCACAAAAATGTTTTTCACCCCCCAATTTTGCATTTTCATAAAGGTAACAGGAGAAATTGCACCATGCAGTTTGTTGTGCAATTTCTCCTGAGTAAACAGATATCCCATATATGGGGGAAAACCACTGCTTGGGCATACTGCAGGGTTCAGAAGGGAAGGAGCACCATTTGACTTTTTGAATGTAAAATTTGCTTGGATAAATAGCGGATGTGCCCTTGATGTGCCTAAACAGTGGAAACCCCCCACAAGTGACACCATTTTGGAAACTAGACCCCTCAGGGAACTTATCTAGAACCCCCAAATGTTTTACAGAAGTTTATAACATGGAGCCGTGAAAATAATAAAATAAAACTTTTTCCACAAAATTATGTTTTAGCCCCAATTTTTTTATTTTCACAAGGGTAAGAGGAGAAAATGGACTCTAAAAACTTTTGTGCAATTTCTCCTGAGTACGCCAATACCCCATATGTGGGGAAAATACAGTGTTTGGGCACACGGCAGAGTTCAGAAGGGAAGGAGCACTGTGTGACTTTTTGAACGCAAAATTGGCAGGATTCGAGAGCGGACGCCATGTCTTGTTTGGAGAGCCCCTGATGTGCCTGAATAGTGGAAACACCACACAACTGACCCCATTTTGGAAACTACACCCCTCAAGGATTTTATCAAGGGGTATAGTGAACATTTTGAACCCAGAGGTACGACACAGAATTTGATAACATTAGGTCATCATATTGAATAAGTTGTCATTAGTCTTGAGGTCAAGTGCTCGCAACTTGAGTTTGCATCGGGTACTCAGGTTTGCACCATGTATCGTGGGTGCTCGAGTGACAAGCTCGAGTCCCCGCCCGCATGTTTCATGGTTATTAGACACCCAAAAAAAAACATGTGGGGATCGCTCGTGCATGGCAGTCAATCACCGCAAGGTTTTTTTGGCCGCAAAGCATATTGGGCGGAGACTCGAGCATGTCACTCGAGCACCCGTGATACTCAGTACATACCCAAGCACCCGATGCAAACTCAAGTACCAAGCATGCAAACTCAAGTAGCGAGCACTTGCGCTCAACACTAGTCACCATATCGTCATCTTTTGTCTTTTTTTACTTTTGAATAAAATCCCAACCCTAACCCTAGCCCAACCCTAGCCCAACCCTAACCCCAACCCTAACTCTTCCCCAAACCTAACCCAACTCCAACCCTAGCCCAACCCTAACCCCAACCCTAACCCCAACCCTAACCATAACCCTAGCCCAACCCTAACCCCAACCCCAACCCCAACCCTAACCCTAACCCTAGTCCAACCATAACCCTAGCCCAACCCTAACCTTAGCCCAACTCGGGTCGGTGCGATTACAGCAATACCAGAATCATATCAGGTTTTTATGATTGACAGCTGTCACACACTAAAAGATGCATTTTTTTGTAAAATCTATATTTTGTGAGCTATAATTTTTCCATATTTTGTCTGACAGAGTCATGTTACAGCATGTTTTTTGTGGGATGAGTTGACGTTTTTATTGGTACCATTTTCAGGCATGTGACATTTTTTAATCCCTTTCTATTCCGATTTTTGGGAGGCAGAGTAAACAAAAAACAACAATTCAGAATTATTATTTTTTTTTATGCTGCTCCTCGTGTCGTAAAATTTATAAGGTAGATTCATTCTTCGGGTCAGTACGTTTACAGCAGTACCACATTTATATAGTTTTTCTATGTTTTGGCGCTTTTACGCAATAAAAGCTATTTTATAGAAAAAAATATTTGTTTGCATCGCTTTATTCTGCGAGTTATAACTTTTTTATTTTTCAGCTGATGGAGCTGTATGGCGGCTTGTTTTTTGCAGAACAAGATGATGTTTTCAGTGGTACCATTTTTATTTATATTTGTCTTTTTAGGATGTATGATGATAAAGCATTGTTTTTTGCTTTGTTTTTTTTTTTTAATGTGTTCACTAAAGGGGTTAACTAGTGGGACAGTTTTATAGGTCAGGTTGTTCCGGACGCGGTGATATCAAATATGTGTACTTTTATTGTGTTTTTATTTCTTTTTTTCATAATAATATTTATTGATGGGTACATTATATCTTTATTTTTGGTGGATTATTTTTTTTATTTTTTTTTATATTTTTTACAATTTTTTTTTTCACTTTCTGACACATTTTTTTACTTTTATTCTTTGTCCTACTATGGGACTTTCACTTCTTTTATTCTGATAACCTGTATAGCACAGGAAAACAACACCCTCCCTGTGCTATGCAGGCTGTCAGTGTTGCAGATGTAGAAGATACTTTGGTCATGCACTGCACATGACCAAAATATCTTCCTGCTGTCTGGTGACCGAGATGTTGTCATGTCCTGCTGTCTGGTGACCCGAATGTTGTCATGCCGACATCGGGTCGTCATGGCAACATCCGAGAAGCCACGGCAGACAGCGCTGAAGGCCGGCAGGAGAGGTGAGCATCCCAATCACCTCCCCTTGCCACCGCAATGCTGTGATCGACTTTTATCGCATCACTGCGGGGGTTAATGTGCCAGGAGTGGTGCAGGACTGCTCCCAGCACATATCACCGGGTGTCAGCTGCGACAATCAGCTGACACCCAGCGGCAATCGCGCCCGCACACAGGCTGTGCAGGCACGATCGCAAAGACGTATTAATGCATATCAGGCTCTTAAAGCCTAGGGAACAGATACGTATTAATATGTCTTGGGCTTTAAAGGGGTTAAAAATGGGTCGTGGCTGGGTCTTCCAGAAAGACAATGACCCACAACATACAGCAAAGGCAACAAAGGAGTGGCACAAAAAGAAGCACATTAAGGTCATGGAGTGGCCTAGCCAGTCTCCAGACCTTCATCCCATAGAAAACTTATGAAGGGAGTTGAGGCTCCGAGTTGAAAACGACAACCTCAAAATCTGAATGATTTAAAGATCATCTGCAAAGAGGAGTGGACCAAAATTCCTCCTGACATGTGCGCAACCCTTCTCATCAACTACAAAAAACATCTGACTGCTGTGCTTGCCAACAAGGGTTTTGCCACCAAGTATTAAGTGTTGTTTGCCAGAGGAATTAAATACTTATTTCTCACTGTAAAATGCAAGTAAATTTGTCTAATTTATACAATGTGATTTTCTTGTTTTTTTGGGGATATTCTATCTCTCAATGTTAAAATTAACCTAACCTTAAAATTAGAGACTGTTCATGTCTTTGTCAGTGGGAAAATTTATAAAAACAGCAAGGGATCAAATAATTATTTCCTTCACTGTATATAAATAAGATCGCCTCTGAGGCGTTGTTTTTCTTGGATGAACAAGCCCAACTTTTCCAACCTTCATTATAGAAGAGGACTTCCATTTGATGTAATATTCTAGTTGCCCACCTTTGAACTAACCCTAACCTCCTCATATCCTTTTTAAAATGTGGAACTCAGAACTACATCCCAAATTACACCCTAAATATTGTTTGCTTTTGCGGCTGCTGCTTGACATTGAGTACTGCTGTTCAGCTTACTTGTAACCAGAATGTCCAAGTCCTTCTCCTGTTCTGTAGTCCCGAGTGAACTCCCATTTAATGTACAGTATATGTAGCAATAGGATTATGCCAGCGTAGGTGCATTACTCTACATTTATCAACATTATCTTCATCTGCCAAGTGTTTGCCCATTCAGACATTGAATTCAGTAGTAAAAAATTTAAAAAAGATTATACAGATAAGTAAGCTTTTAAGTGCACCAGGTCTAAGAAATCTATTTAATAATGTTTGCAGTTAGTATAGTGAAATTCTTGACATATTAAAATAATTTTGGCAATATAAATTTATTGTGGTTCACCTATTTATAGCACAGTATATGATTATGTGCTAATTTGAAAATAACTAATCTGTTATTTATTCTAAAAGTAATTGGTTATAAAATGATTGCAAATCTAAGTACAGCTATAGAGACTTTTTGTCCCTTATTTAAAGTGCTAAACTAGAGTGAACTGTGAGTGATTACACCCATATGTATGAGTAACTGGGGACATCTTCACAACCGTTCTGAGCAGTCAAGCATGAGTTTATAATTCATGTGCAGAATAGAATATTTCATTCTATTAAGCAGCTGCAACCATGAAATATTCTCCTGACAATATATCAAGTGTTGACCGTGCTCTACAGATAAGAATTGTGTTCGTATTTTCAACTTTCATTTAAAGGTTTAGCGTAAAACTGAATTCCCATCTGTCATTTTGCATGCCTTTTCCCCAAATCTAAATTTCTTGTACATAGTACACCCGCTCATACCATTTACATAACCCTTTGGCTCCACTATTTAAATGAATAGCCCTGCTTGTTGCTTTCCATTTTTTTTGCTTTAGAGTGCAATAGCAGGCTCTTACAGTATGTATTTAGAATGTGACAATATGATAGACATCATGATAGATGAACGAAAGTGCTCGCCACTGCTCGGTACTCGCCCGAGCATCACTGTGCTCGACGAGCTCGGTGCTCGGCGAGTATTTCCGGGTTTCTCGGGCGGGAACTCGGATCCCCTCCCTGCATATTTGGCGCTCATTAGACAGCCAATGAACATTCAGGGATTGCCTGCCATGCACTGTAATGCCGTAGCCATGTTGGTTGTGGGCATTACAGTGATTGGCTGGCAGCACAGCATCATCAGGTGTATATAAGACCCGGTGCCGCCATGTTTGTCATAGTCTAATCCGGAACCAGGCACAGTAGGGAGAGCTGCTTCTGCGTCAGGGAGATATTTGCTTCTTCATAGTTAGTATAGGTATTCAACAACATATACACTGCTCAAAAAAATAAAGGGAACACTCAAATAACACATCCTAGATCTGAATGAATGAAATATTCTCATTGTATACTTTGTTCTGTACAAAGTTGAATGTGCTGACAACAAAATCACACAAAAATCATAAATGGAAATCAAATTTATTAACCAATGGAGGCCTGGATTTGGCGCCACCCCCAATATTAAAGTGGAAAAACACACTACAGGCTGATCCAACTTTGATGTAATGTCCTTAAAACAAGTCAAAATGAGGCTCTGTATTGTGTATGGCTTGCAAGTGCCTGTATGACCTCCCTACAACACCTGGGCATGCTCCTGATGAGATTGCGGATGGTCTCCGGTGGGATCTCCTCCGGGATGGCACATGAATGCGAGCTGTGGCAAGAAGGTATGCTGTGTCTGTCAGCGTAGTGTCCAGAGGCTGAAGGCGCTACCAGGAGACAGGCCAGTACATGTGGAGGGGGCCGTAGCAGGGCAACAACCCAGCAGTAGGACCGCTACCTCCACCTTTGGCAAGGAGGAACAGGAGGAGCACTGCCAGAGCCCTGCAAAATGACCTCCAGCTGGCCACAAAGGTGCATGTGTCCGCACAAAAGGTTAGAAACAGACTCCATGAAGGTGGTATGAGGGCCCAACGTCCACAGATGGGGGTTGTGCTCACAGCCCAACACCATGCAGGATGCTTGGCATTTGCCACAGAAAACCAGGATTGGCAAAGTCGCCACTGGCGCTCTGTGCTCTTCACGGATGAAAGCAGGTTCACACTGAGCACATGTGACAGACGTGACAGAGTCTGGAGATGCCGTGGAGAGCGATTTGCAGCCTGCAAAATCTTTCAGCATGACCAGTTTTGCAGTGGGTCAGGAATGGTGTGGGGTGGCATTTCTTTGGAGGGCCGCACAGCCCTCCATGTGCTCGCCAGAGGTAGCCTGACTGCCATTAGGTACCGAGATGAGATCCTCAGACCCCTTGTGAGACCATATGCTGGTGCGGTTGGCCCTTGGTTCCTCCTAATGCAGGACATTGCCAGACCTCATGTGGCTGGAGTGTGTCAGCAGCTCCTGAAAGATGATGGCATTAAAGCTATGGACTGGCCCGCCTGTTCCCCTGACCTGAATCTGATTGAGCACATCTGGGACATCATGTCTCGCTTCATCCACCAACGTCACGTTGCACCACAGACTGTCCAGGAGTTGGTGGATGCTTTAGTCCAGGTCTGGGAGGAGATCCCACAGGAGGCCATCCGCAACCTCATCAGGAGCATGCCCAGGCATTGTAGGGAGGTCATACAGGCACGTGGAGGCCACACACAATACTGAGCCTCATTTTGACTAGTTTTAAGGACATTACATCAAAATTGGATCAGTCTGTAGTGTGTTTTTCCACTTTAATTTTTGGGGTGACTCCAAATCCAGGTCTCCATCGGTTAATACATTTGATTTCCATTGATGATTTTTGTGTGATTTTGTTGTCAGCACATTCAACTTTGTACAGAACAAAGTATACAATGAGAATATTTCATTCATTCAGATATAGGATGTGTTATTTGAGTGTTCACTTTATTTTTTTGAGCAGTGTATATATCCAACTGAACTAACAGTCCTTCTGAGGACTAATCCAGCTGCATATACTCAGTGGTGATAGCAGGAGTTAGGCAGGAAAGCAGGCAGTGTAGGTGGTCGACTGCAGTGCATGATACAGCACAAGAGGGACAATTGAACGTCCTGTTAGTATAGGTATTCCACAACATATATATATCCATCTGAACTAACAGTCCCTCTGAGGACTAATCCAGCTGCATATAATCAGTGCTAGGCAGGCAGGAAGTGTATGTGGCAGACTGCACTGCATATAGTGCAAGAGGGTCCATTGAAAGTTCCTCTTGCTGCTGTTCTTACTGATATTTGTAGACATAGCCCCAAATATCAGGGGCCAGGGGATTTTTTTTTATCTTAATCCTGGTTATTTGCTTAAAAAGTAATCCAGAGTACACAATTTTTCTGCTCCATTTGCTTGTTTTCACTGCAGAATGAAGACAGACCTTTTCCATATTTCAGCGATAAAAATCTAGAAATTTAAACTGAACGTGGAAAATATTGGCCTCCTTTTCCATTCTGTTGCAGTGTGTCGGTCAAGCTATTCACACTAGGTGTCTGTGAAGGATAGTATTAGCAAATTACAGGCCTGCTATTTAAAACCGTGGCTGTCTGTCAGACATAACACCTATAAGAGTGTTCCAAAATCACACAGTTCTTCCAATTTCATTTTGTTGCAGTGTGTCGGTCAAGCTATTCACAATAGGTGTCTGTGAAGGATAGTATTAGTAAATTACAGGCCTGCTATTTAAAATTGTGGTTCTCTATCAGACGTATCACATATAACTGCTTTCCAAAATCAGCCATTTCTCGTGAACGTGAAAAATATTGTCCTCAATTAAAAATGAAAAAGGTGCATGGCAAGGGACGGGGAAGTGGACGTGATGGTGATCGTGCATGCAGAGGTCGAGGCTGAGGATGTTTCCATGGGCAAGCTGAAATTGTGCCACAACAAACACCCACATCCTGTCGCTCAATCTTTCTGTCCCAATTAATAGGGGACCGCAGAACATCACTATTGAACACAGAGCAGTGTGAAAAGGTTATTGGTTGGATAGCAATAATGCTTCCAGTCACTGAGCCACCACCACCACCACCCTGTCTTCCACATGGTCAAGTCTTAGTAAAGAGTCTGGACCGCATATTCCTCACCCTGATCCTCCTTCCTCCCACCATGCCAAGTGCCCAGAAACAACTGATCCCACAATTGGACACTCAGAAGAGCTGTTCACTTTTCCATTTGTGGATTCGGACCTCTCGCCTGGCCAGCTAAAAGCAAGTCAAGAGGAGAATGCGTGTAGTGATGCCCAAATATTGGAGCGGCCACGGTAACATGAAGGCATTGGTGGGAATGTGCAATTACTGTCACAAGTGTTGGATGATGATGATGATAAGACACAATTGCCAGAAAGTCAGGAGGAGGACCAAGGTGCGGAAGTGGAAGACAAGGTGGTGGATGCTATAGTAACTGACCCAACCTTTCAGGGGGACATACAGAGCGAAGACAGCAGCACACAGGGGGGTGGAGGCATAGCACCACAACAGGCAGGAAGAAGCAGTGTGGTGGACGCAGACACAAGGTGGGAAAGCGTTCTTCATAACGCCAACACGACGGAAGTTGCCAGTACAAATGTTTGTCTTCCCGAGTCTGATTATTATTTAAAGATAACCCCAAAAAGGCCATTTGCACCACCTCCCAGGACAGCATCAGCATAACTAGCAGCCTGACCACCACCAGCATGATCAAGCACATGGCAGCAAAGCACTTGATTAAGTGGGCTAAACCCCAGGGTCCAGCAACAGTGTTTGCGGGTGACACCACTGCTTGTTCCGCTGTTGTGCATGCATGCCATACCCCTGTCCATGGCGCATGCCAAAATGACTCCCGCCTTGCATCTATCGTTGCAGACTCTCAACTAGCACCATCAGCAATCACGTCCACATCCTTGTCCCAGTGCAGCGTTCAGTTGTCCCTACCCAAGTCCTTGAAACGCAAGGGCAAATACGCAGCCAATGCCACACAGGCCACACTACTAAATTCACACATGTTGCGAATGCTTGTGCTCGAAATGTTGCCTTTTAGGCTCATGGAGATGGAAGCTTTCCGCAACCTGATGGTGGCGGCTGTCCCTCGGTAATCGGTCCCCAACTGCCACTATTTCTCCCAGTGTGCCTCCCTGCATTACACGAGCACGTGTCCCACAACATTAGACGTGCACTCAACAGCGCAGTTACTGGAAAAGTCCACCTAACCATGGACACGTGGACAAGTGCTTGTGGACAGGGACGGTAAATCTCGCTGACGGCGCACTGGGTTAATATCGTGGAAGCTGGGACCCAGTCGGACCTTGGGATGGAACATGTCCTCCCGACGCTGAGGACTGCAGGCCATGGGTCAATCAGTGTTGCTCCCACATTCCACAGCTCTTGCACCTCCTTCTCCTCTTCAGCCTCCATCTCCGAAATGAACACATCAGTCGCAAGCCAGAAGCACTGCAGCACTGCCTCGGCCAAGCGGCAACTGGCTGTGCTGAAGCTAATATGCTTAGGTGACAAAACGCACAACGCTGAAAAGTTGTGGACAGCTCAGAAAGAGCAGGCAGATCTATGGCTGACACCACTGAACTTACAGCCAGGCATAGTCGTGTGTGACAATGGCCGGAATCTGGTGGCAGCTCTGAGGCGAGGCAAGCTCACACACGTAAAATGCCTGGCCCATATGCTTAACTTCGTGGTTCATCAGTTTCTCAAAACCTACCTGGATCTGTCGGATCTGCTTGTTAAAGTACGCCGCCTGTGTGCTCATTTTAGAAAGACAGCTACAGCTTCCGCCGCCCTTGACGTGCTTCAGTAGCGTTTGCAGATTCAAGCTCACGATTGATCTGCGATGCCCCCACGCATTGGAACTCTACACTGCAGATGACGGGAAGGATTTGTGAGCAGAAAAGGGCAGTTGTTGACTGCCAGCATCAACAAGGCCGTCAGAATTCAGGTCACACAAAAACCTCAGGAGTGGACATGGATGTCAGACATATGTACAATCCTCCAAAATTTTGAGGTCTCCACCAAGATGGTGAGCGGCGATGACGCCATAATTAGCGTCACCATCCCACTTCTCTGTCTTCTATAACACTCTCTGCTCACAATTAAAGAGGATGCATTGCAGGCGGAGCACTGATGTGTGGGGTACTCTCTCAAGGAGGGAAAAGTTGCGGAACATGCTAAGGGAGAACCTTGCCGACCGTACCAACGTCCTCCGTGATTCCTCTGTGCCTTATATTTGTTGGGCATCCAAGCTGGACACGTGGCATGAATTGGCTCTCTACGCCTTGGAGGTCCTGGCCTGCCCTGCCACTAGCGTTTTGTCAGAGCGGATTTTTAGTGACGCCGGTGGAATTATAAACGATAGGCGCATCCGCCTGTCAACTGAAAATGCTGACAGGCTGACTTACAAAAATGAACAAGGGCTGGATTGGGCCAGACTTCTCAACATCACCGAATGATAGCAGCGTAACAAACTCAAATACAGTGTCGTTTTTAGGGAGGTCTAACTCCATTCCGAAGCATCTCTATCTTCATACCCAGACATGGGTATACGCTTCCTGATTTTGTCTATTTGCTCTTGTCCTCCTCCTTCTCTGCATCCTCATCCTCCATCACCATATCACCACTATTTGTACCATATCAATATATCTACGTCTCTTGCAAGGGACAATGGAGTTCCTCCAAATTTTTGGCAGCCATTGCTTAAATGCATAGGCCACCAGTATGGGAGACACACTTCCTAATATTGGGAGCATTTTTTGCAGGAGGCCCTCTAACCTCTATGTCCCTTGCAAGGGGAATTGGAGTTTCTCCAAATTTTTGGCAGCCGTTGCTTCACTGCATAGGCAAACAGTATGGGAGACATAATTCCTAATAATGGGAACATTGATTTCAGGAGACCCTCCGACCTCTACATCTCTTGCAACGGGCATTGGAGTTCCTCCAAATTTTTGGCAGCCATTGCTTCACTGCATATGCAAACAGTATGAGAGACACACTTCCTAATAATAAGAGCATTTTTGCAGGAGGCCCTCCGACCTTTTCATCTCATGCAAGGGGCATTGGAGTTCCTCCAAATTTTTGGCAGCCGTTGCTTCACTGCATAGGCAAATAGTATGGGAGACCCACTTCCTAATAATGGGAGCATTTTTTGCAAGAGGCCCTCCGACATCTACGTCTCTTGCAAGGAGCATTGGAGTTCCTCCAAATTTTTGGCAACCGTTGCTTCACTGCATAGGCAAACAGTATGACAGACACACTTCCTAATAATGGGAGCATTTTCTGCAGGAGGCCCTCCGACCTTTGTGTCTCTTGCAAGGGGCATTGGAGTTCCTCCAAATTTTTGGCAGCCGTTGCTTCACTGTATAGGCAAATTGTATGGGAGACATGATTCCTAATAATGGGAACATTGTTTTCAGGAGGCCCTCCGACCTCTACGTCTCTTGCAAGGAGCATTGGAGTTCCTCCAAATTTTTGGCAGCTGTTGCTTCACTGCATAGGCAAACAGTATGGGAGACACACTTCCTAATAATGGGAGCATTTTCTGCAGGAGGCCCTCCGACCTTTGTGTCTCTTGCAAGGGGCATTGGAGTTCCTCCAAATTTTTGGCAGCCGTTGCTTCACTGTATAGGCAAATAGTATGGGATACACAATTCCTAATAATGGGAACATTGTTTTCAGGAGGCCCTCCGACCTCTACGTCTCTTGCAAGGGGCATTGGAGTTTCTCCAAATTTTTGACAGCTGTTGCAGTCACTGCATAGGCAAACAGTATGGGAGACACACTTCCTAATAATAAGAGCATTTTTGCAGGAGGCCCTACGACCTTTTCGTCTCATGCAAGGGGCATTGGAGTTCCTCCAAATTTTTGGCAGCCATTGCTTCACTGCATAGGCAAATAGTATGGGAGACCCACTTCCTAATAATGGGAGCATTTTTTGCAAGAGGCCCTCCGACATCTACGTCTCTTGCAAGGAGCATTGGAGTTCCTCCAAATTTTTGGCAACCGTTGCTTCACTGCATAGGCAAACAGTATGACAGACACACTTCCTAATAATGGGAGCATTTTCTGCAGGAGGCCCTCCGACCTTTGTGTCTCTTGCAAGGGGCATTGGAGTTCCTCCAAATTTTTGGCAGCCGTTGCTTCACTGTATAGGCAAATTGTATGGGAGACATGCTTCCTAATAATGGGAACATTGTTTTCAGGAGGCCCTCCGACCTCTACGTCTCTTGCAAGGAGCATTGGAGTTCCTCCAAATTTTTGGCAGCTGTTGCTTCACTGCATAGGCAAACAGTATGGGAGACACACTTCCTAAAAATGGGAGCATTTTCTGCAGGAGGCCCTCCGACCTTTGTGTCTCTTGCAAGGGGTATTGGAGTTCCTCCAAATTTTTGGCAGCCGTTGCTTCACTGTATAGGCAAATAGTATGGGAGACACAATTCCTAATAATGGGAACATTGTTTTCAGGAGGCCCTCCGACCTCTACCTGTCTTGCAATGGGCATTGGAGTTCCTCCAATTTTTTGACAGCTGTTGCAGTCACTGCATACGCAATAACAGTATAGGAGCCACACTCATTAATAATGGAAGCAACAAAGCATAGCCGACTGCTGTCCCTTTAAAAATAGTAAGGGCCGCCTTATGGCCCTATAAAAATAGTCTTTGTGACTTTCAGAGTCCGTCCATCATAAATGAAACAGGATGTGTCTGATGATGTGTCACACACCATATGGCCAGATAAGGTAGTAAAATGTTAAAAATACATTTATTGGTAAATGTTTTTTCACCGTTGAAAGCAATGCAAAAGTGGAAAAATGCGTAAAAAACACTTCGTGTGAACATAGCCCAAGGTGTGGAGGAGCATTTTTGTTTTTGGTTATTTTTTTGCCTTGTATACAAGTCATTACCCAGGAAAGTATGTTCCTTAGCATATTACTCAGGAAAATCCATTTTGGTTTTGTTTTTGTATGTTTAATTGTGAGTCCGTAAAAGTGGCGTAATACCTCTGACAACGTTGTTGACAACAGTGACCTGGGAGTCAGAAATGCTTCCAGGGGTCTTCCCCATGCTGTTTCCATGTCATTTGAGCACTGTTCCCATTGATTTTGGCAATTTTTAGGCCCTCTGCAGAACCTTGGGGGGAGCCGCCAGAAAAATGCTTGAGTTTCCCATAGACTTACATTGGGCTCGTTACTCGGTCCGAGCACTCGAGCATTCCAATTTTCTCGACTCGAACAATGAGTACCTGAGCATTTTAGTGCTCGCTCATCACTAGATACAACCCATTGGCCACCATTAATTGTGAATATAAAATAATGCTTCCACAGAACATGTAGCACTCTTGAAGTGATGTTTAAAAAAATCCTAAATAGAATAGCTTTCAGGTTAATGCATATAACTATACAGGCAGATATAGGGAGCTGCAAAACTGAAGTATGTGTGATTACAAATGAATGAATCCTACAAGCCTTCGCTTATCTCTATCGGTTGAAAATGTTAAATGTTATGGTTAGTTTTAATGCATAGGATTAGAGTTGGTCAGCAGGGAGAAAGCAATTCTGCATGCTCATCCAATATACATTTGGCTTTTTCTATCACATCATTGCAAAAATATATTTTTTTTTCTTCAAGAAAAATTTCCTATTAAAAAATAAAATATTTTCTAATTGTTGTTTTACTAAATTTTTAATGACTTGCACAATTAAACTGTTCCTTTATTAATATCCTGCATATAAAACAATGTAAAAGACAGTTTTAAAAAGCAATAAACATTGATCTGTGTTTACCCCCCTGAAAGTAAAATCAATGAAAACTCACTCATCTGACAACTGAAATGAAAACGTAATGGATATTTAAATACAGCCACATAAAAACAAATTATCAGAACAATATTACAAAATAATGTATGTTTATTGTGCAAAAAATAAAAGAACCTAAAAACAACATGGTTGTGAATACTGTAAACACAGTCGCCAAAAATCACTGGCATAATTATTGAGGTATTACCATTTTGACTAATCCTACTACCCTCAAAAAAATTGTCTCTATTGATGAGCGAGCTCTAAAATGCTCGGGTGCTCGAAGCTCGGGTCGAGCACATTGGAATACGCGGGTGCTCGACCCGAGCAACGAGCCCAATGTAAGTCTGTGGGAAACTCGAGCATTTTTCTTGTGGTCCCCCCCGGCGGTCTGCAGAAGGTCAAAAATTACCCAAATCAATGGAAACAGTGCTCAATTAAATGTCAGGCAGGCAGAATTTTTAGGCAGGCAGGCAGGAAGGGTATATAGGAGGGTGCATGAAAAACATAGCAGGGCACTTGGAACACACTAGTGCCCTCCGATTTTCATGCACCCATCTCTTTAAAAAAGCCGGCCGGCAATTCATCAGCGGCATACACCAGTACCCGACAATTTATAACAGAAAGAATACAGCATCACACATAGATTAGATAGATATAAACATGTCAGTCACATATATAATAACTACAGTGACAGTGTTGGTTACTGTACTTGTTATTTAGTGTTTAAATAAAGCATTTATTAAAAAAATAATAGTGTTTTTGTCTCTTTAAAATAGCCGGCCGGCTATTCATCAGCAGCAAACACCGGTACCAGACAATTTAGAACAGAAATAATAGAGCATCAAACATAGATTAGATAGATAGAAACATGTCAGTCACATATATAATAAGTGCAGTGATAGTGTTGATTACTGTACTTGTCATTTAGTGTTAAAATAAAGGATTTATAAAAAAAAAAAATTGGCGTGGGGTTCCCCGTAATTTTAGTCTCTAGCGGAGGTTAAGCAGACGGCTGGGCCAGATGTTTGAAGCCTGGGAAGGGGGTAATACCCACGGAGCTTCCCAGGCTACTAATATCAGCCCCCTTCTGAATACCTAGCCTTTACCAGCTATTAAAATGGGGGACCCCCCCCAAAAAAATGACGTGGGGTCCCACCTATTTTAATAACTAGCAAAGGCTAGGCAGACAGCTGGGGGCGGATATTAATAGCCCAAGAAGGGTGCCATGAATATTGGCCCCCTCCCAGGCTAGAAACACCAGCCGTCAGCTGCCCCAGAAAAGGCGCATTCATAGGATGCATAGGCAAACACTATGGGAGACCCACTTCCTAGTAATGAGGAACCAGGAAGATCCAGCTGAACAGATCTTCTAAAATCCATATTTTATTGGGTCATGCAAAAAATATTTTAAAAGTCAACCTTGAAGAAGAACAGCAAACGCGTTTCGAACTAAAAGTTCTTAATCATTCCTAGTAATGGGAACATTGTTTTTAGGAGGCTCTCCGACCACTACGTCTCTTCCAAGGGGCATTGGAGGGCCTCCAAATTTTCCTTGGATTACATTCAGACAATTTTCTTTTCTAGCATTTATTTTTATTTGGATAAACATTTGCACATTGAACTACAGGACTAGTATGCACATTATTGGCATGGTATTATCACTCATAGGATTTCAGAAGCCCTGGAATTAAAGGAAAATCTTAATAAACCTGCAAAGTAATTTGCTGCCTGTATGTCCAGAAGTTTGCTTTTCTGTCAGAATGCTGGATAACACAACCATTGCCCTCCTGTAAAAATATTTTCCACAGGTCTGGATCCAGAGGTGCAGCAGAGACTTTGGAAAGCCCTCAAGGCAGTTTTCCGTATCTTGGAGAGAGGCGCCATCCTGACCAAGCACTACATGGAAGAGGCCAAAGCTGTGTTTGACCATGGCAACCTTATGATGTCTGCATAGGGTTGATCCAGCAGAAGAGTAAGTTTGGAAAATGTTACTTCCTGCAGGTGAAGTTGGAGGATTCCCAGAAGGTGGGAGAGATTCACTAGGAGATTGGCTACATGTTCTCACAGGCATAGAGACATGACAGGTTCTCCTCACTGCTGCTCTATAAGATCCCTATGGACAATGTGTGGTTCTTATCTCAGGCTATCTCTCAATTGGCGGAAGCCAAGTGCCCCCATGACAATGAGAAGTACAACTTCACTCTCATTTTATTATATTATATTCAGCTAAGATTCTCCTCTACCAACGAATTCTATTTTGAAAAGTATTTACACCATCAGACCATAAGACTAGCACACAGATTATTGTCATGCTATCGTCACACACACGTCAGTAACTACCTATTTTATATACCTTTTAACATTATATATGTAGTTGCCATCCATTACACTTCCTGTTCAATTTAGTATTTTAATACTTCACACACTCAGTGCTTTGAATACTGTGCTTTACACACCACAGACATCAGCGCAGGAGGTGCTGTATATTTTACCTTTACATTTGCTGTAATTTTATATTTGAATGATTGCAAACATACCTTTTCCTGCTGTGACGTCATGGTTTTGGTAGTAGCGCAAGGTCTCATAAATACTATTATATATTGTATATACTGCACAGCAAATGGCACGATAGTGTCTGCTTATTATATCAAAAAAAGATAGAAGGCACTTGTAAAAACTTACTTCTTTATTGTTGCATTAAAATCACAACAAGCTGGCGGGTACACGTGTAACACCGGAAGCGCTCATAGGTGCGAAATGGCTGTCGTCAGCACAGGTGTTACACCTGTACCCCCAAGTTTGTTGTGATTTTAATGCAACAATAAAGAAGTAAGATTTTACATGAACTGGTGAGTGCCTTCTATCTTTTTTTGATATTTTACATGGACTTGCTTATTTGTACAGAAGTTAATGCACCCGGTTCGTATGCAATAGGTGCTTAGTCCTGCACTACTGAGCAAGATTACGAAAGCAAAGGTGCCATTTTTCTGATCTACTTTGGATATTATCTGCTTATTATATACTTTCTGAAATCTCAGAGCATTGCATGTAATCTTATGTCAGAAATATTTGAAGTAATGTCTAAAAGTAGAGCACCATGCATTTCATTGTATTCCTTTACTTTTATCCTTTTCTAGTAAAAATGCAATTTATAGAAAGAGCGTACTCAGCATGTGTCAAGCAAAAGGATAGTTACATAGCTACGTAGGTTAAAAAAAGACATACAGTACAGACCAAAAGTTTGGACACACCTTCTCATTTAAAGATTTTTCTGTATTTTCCTGATTATGAAAATTGTACATTCACACTGAAGGCATCAAAACTATGAATTAACACATGTGGAATTATATACTTAACAAAAAAGTGTGAAACAACTGAAAATATGTCTTATATTCTAGGTTCTTAAAAGTAGCCACCTTTTGCTTTGATGACTGCTTTGCACACTCTGTGCATTCTCTTGATGAGCTTCAAGAGGTAGTCACCGGAAATGGTTTTCACTTCACAGGTGTGCCCTGTCAGATTTAATAAGTGGGATTTCTTGCCTTATAAATGGGGTTGGGACCATCAGTTGTGTTATGCAGAAGTCAGGTGGATACACAGCTGATAGTCCTACTGAATAGACTGTTAGAATTCGTATTATGGCAAGAAAAAAGCAGCTAAGTAAAGAAAAACGAGTGGCCATCATTACTTTAAGAAATGAAGGTCAGTCAGTGCGAAAAATTGGGAAAACTTTGAAAGTGTCCACAAGTGCAGCTGCAAAAATCATCAAGCGCTACAAAGAAACTGGCTCACATGAGGACCGCCCCAGAAAGGAATACCAAGAGTCACCTCTGCTTCTGAGGATAACTTTATCTGAGTCACCAGCCTCAAAAATCGCAGGTAACAGCAGCTCAGATTAGAGACCAGGTCAATGCCACACAGAGTTCTAGCAGCAGACACATTTCTTCCACAACTGTTAAGAGGAGACTTTGTGCAGCAGGCCTTCATGGTAAAATAGCTGCTAGGAAATAGTGTTGAGCCACCCCCGTAGTGTTCGGGTTCGGTTCGTCGAACACCGGGATGTTCGAGGAACTGTTCGTCGAACTGTTCGTCGAACACCTTTGAACACCGTCGAACACCGTTAAAACCAATGGCAGGCAAACAAAAACACATAGAAACACATAGAAAACACCTGCAAAGGTGTCCAAAAGCTGACAAACTGCTCAGAAGACACTCTCTTTAAAAAAGCCGGCCGGCAAATTCAGCAGCGGCATACACCGGTACCCGACAATTTAGACAAGAAGGAATAGAGCATCACACATAGATTAGATAGATAGAAACATGTCAGTCACACATATAAGAAGCACAGTGACAGTGTTGGTTACTGCACTTGTCATTTAGTGTAAAGGATTTATTAAAAAAATATTAGTGTTTTCATGCACCGTCTCTTTAAAAAAGCCGGCCGGCAATTCAGCATCTGTACCCGACAATTTAGAACAGAAAGAATAGAGCTTCACACATAGATTAGATAGATAGAAACATGTCAGTCACATATATAATAAGTACAATGATAGTGTTGCTTACTGTACTTGTCATTTAGTGTAAAGGATTTATTTAAAAAAATAATAGTGTTTTCATGCACTGTCTCTTTAAAAAAGCCGGCCGGCAATTCAGCAGCGGTGCCCGACAATTTAGAACAGAAAGATAGAGCATCACACATAGATTAGATAGATAGAAACATGTCAGTCACATATATATGAAGTACACTGATAGTGTTGGTTACTGTACTTGTCATTTAGTATTAAAATAAAGGATTTATTATTAAAAAAATTGGCGTGGGGTTCCCCTTAATTTTAGGCTCTAGCGGAGGTTAAGCAGACGGCTGGGGCAGATGTTTGAAGCCTGGGAAGGGGGTAATACCCACGGAGCTTCCCAGGCTACTAATATCAGCCCCCAGCTGAATACATAGCCTTTACTAGCTATTAAAATGGGGGACCCCCCCAAAAAAATGACGTGGGGTCCCCCCTAATTTAATAGCTAGCAAAGGCTAGGCAGACAGCTGGGGGCTGATATTAATAGCCCAGGAAGGGAGCCATGAATATTGGCCCCCTCCCAGGCTAGAAACACCAGCCGTCAGCCGCCCCAGAAATGGCGCATTCATAGGATGCGCCAATTCTGGCACTTAGCCTCGCTCTTCCACGCTGCCCTGGTGCGGTGGCAGGGGGTAATAGGGTTGGGGTTGATGTCAGCTTATAATGCCAGCTGACATCAAGCCCAGGTTAGTAATGGAGAGGCGTCTATAAGACACCCCCATTACTAACCCCATAGTCAAAGTTAAAAAAAACACAAACACCCAGAATAAAGTCCTTTAATTGAAATAAAGACACAATCCTTTATTGTTCTAAATTAAACCATACTTACCATCACGCCCATTCCAGCTGAAGCCAACGATCTCATGCAATAAAAGAAAAATAATAAAGCAACCTCATCCTTACCTTTCCATGGTTCCCACGACAGCTTCAGCTCTGCTACATCGAGATGACAGGCTGGACCGCAGCAGAACGCTGCCATTCAGCCTGTCATCCCGCAGACACTGAGAAGCGCAGGCTTGCTTGCGCTGATCAGCGTCTCTCTGTGACGACATCCAGATGAGCCGAGTTCATGTCCAATGAACTCGGCTCACCTCATGCACATCACTGACAGCGTGGGAAAATTCTCACGCTGAAGCGCTAATTGCAGGAGAATTTTCCCACGCTGTCAGTGGCGTGCAGGAGGTGAGCTGAGTTCATTGGACATGAGCTCACCTCATGCACATCACTGACAGCGTGGGAGAATTCTCCTGCACTCAGCACTTCAGCGTGAGAATTTTCCCACGCTGTCAGTGACGTGCATGAGGTGAGCCGAGTTCATTGGACATGACCTCGGCTCATCTGGATGCCGTCACAGCGAGACAGTGAGGAGCGCAAGCATGCCTGCGCTTCTCAGTGTCTGCGGGATGACAGACTGGATGGCAGCGTTCTGCTGCGGTCCAACCAGTCATCTCGATGTAGCAGAGCTGAAGCTGTCGTGGGAACCATGGAAAGGTAAGGATGAGGTTGGTTTATTATTTTTCTTTTATTGCAGGAGATCGTTGGCTTCAGCTGGAATGGGTGTGATGGTAAGTATGGTTTAATTTAGAACAATAAAGAATTGTGTCTTTATTTCAATTAAAGGACTTTATTCTGGGTGTTGTGTTTTTTTTAAATACTTTACTAGAAATTCATGGCGGTCATGTCTAATACTGGCGTGACCCCATGAATTTTGGGCTTGGGGCCAGCTGATAATACCAAGCTGGCCCTAACCCCTTTATTACCCAGTGAGCCACCGCACCAGGGCCCTGGATGAGTTGGGTACAGCGCCAGAAGATGGCGCTTCTATGAACGCGCCATTTTCCGGGGTGGCTGCAGACTGCAATTTGTAGCGGGGGGGGGCCCAGAAAGCTTGGGCCTCCCTGCGCTGCGGATTCCAGCCCCCAGCTGCCTAGTTGTACCTGGCTGGACACAAAAATAGGGCGAAGCCCCACGTACTTTTTTTTTAATTATTTCATGAAATTCATGAAATAATTAAGAAAAAAAGGCCTTCCCTATATTGTTGTGTCCGGCCAGGTACAAATAGGCAGCTGGTGGTTGGGGGCAGCCCGTTCCTGCCTGCTGTACCTGGCTGGACACAAATATAGTGCGAAGCCCCACTTCAATTTTTTTTAATTATTTCATGAAATTCATGAAATAATTAAGAAAAAAAGGGCTTCCCTATATTGTTGTGTCCGGCCAGGTACAAATAGGCAGCTGGTGGATGGGGGCAGCCCGTTCCTGCCTGCTGTACCTGGCTGGACACAAATATAGTGCGAAGCCCCACTTCAATTTTTTTTAATTATTTCATGAAATTCATGAAATAATTAAGAAAAAAAGGGCTTCCCTATATTGTTGTGTCCGGCCAGGTACAAATAGGCAGCTGGTGGATGGGGGCAGCCCGTTCCTGCCTGCTGTACCTGGCTGGACACAAATATAGTGCGAAGCCCCACTTCAATTTTTTTTAATTATTTCATGAAATTCATGAAATAATTAAGAAAAAAAGGGCTTCCCTATATTGTTGTGTCCGGCCAGGTACAAATAGGCAGCTGGTGGATGGGGGCAGCCCGTTCCTGCCTGCTGTACCTGGCTGGACACAAATATAGTGCGAAGCCCCACTTCAATTTTTTTTAATTATTTCATGAAATTCATAAAATAATTAAGAAAAAAAGGGCTTCCCTATATTGTTGTGTCCGGCCAGGTACAAATAGGCAGCTGGTGGATGGGGGCAGCCCGTTCCTGCCTGCTGTACCTGGCTGGACACAAATATAGTGCGAAGCCCCACTTCAATTTTTTTTAATTATTTCATGAAATTCATGAAATAATTAAGAAAAAAAGGGCTTCCCTATATTGTTGTGTCCGGCCAGGTACAAATAGGCAGCTGGTGGATGGGGGCAGCCCGTTCCTGCCTGCTGTACCTGGCTGGACACAAATATAGTGCGAAGCCCCACTTCAATTTTTTTAAATTATTTCAGGAAATTCATGAAATAATTTTAAAAAAATTGACGTGGGGCTTCGCACTATATTTGTGTCCAGCCAGGTACAGCAGGCAGGAACGGGCTGCCCCCAACCACCAGCTGCCTATTTGTACCTGGCCGGACACAACAATATAGGGAAGGCCTTTTTTTCTTAATTATTTCATGAAATAATTTAAAGAAAATTGACGTGGGGCTTCGCCCTGTTTTTGTGTCCAGCCAGGTACAACTAGGCAGCTGGGGGCTGGAATCCGCAGCGCAGGGAGGCCCAAGCTTTCTGGGCCACCCCCGCTGCAAATTACAGTCCGCAGCCACCCCGGAAAATGGCGCGTTCATAGAAGCGCCATCTTCTGGCGCTGTACCCAACTCATCCAGGGCCCTGATGCGGTGGCTCACTGGGTAATAAAGGGGTTAGGGCCAGCTTGGCATTATCAGCTTGCCCTAAGCCCGAAATTCATGGGGTCACGCCAATATTAGACATGACCACCATGAATTTCTAGTAAAGTATTTAAAAAAAACACAACACCCAGAAAAAAATCCTTTAATTGAAATAAACACACAATTCTTTATTGTTCTAAATTAAACCATACTTACCATCACGCCCATTCCAGCTGAAGCCAACGATCTCCTGAAATAAAAGAAAAATAATAAAGCAACATCATCCTTACCTTTCCATGGTTCCCATGACAGCTTCAGCTCTGCTACATCGAGATGACAGGCTGGACCGCAGCAGAACGCTGCCATCCAGCCTGTCATCCCGCAGACACTGAGAAGCGCAGGCTTGCTTGCGCTCCACAGTGTCTCTCTGTGAGGGCATCCAGATGAGCCGAGTTAATGTCCAATGAACTCGGCTCACCTCATGCACGTCACTGACAGCGTGGGAAAATTCTCCTGCACTCAGCGCTTCAGCGTGGGAGAATTCTCACACTGAAGCGCTGAGTGCAGGAGAATTCTCCCACGCTGTCAGTGACGTGCAGGAGGTGAGCTGAGTTCATTGGACATGAGCTCACCTTATGCACGTCACTGACAGCGTGGGAAAATTCTCCTGCACTCAGCGCTTCAGGGTGGGAGAATTCTCACGCTGAAGCGCTGAGTGCAGGAGAATTCTCCCACGCTGTCAGTGACGTGCAGGAGGTGAGCTGAGTTCATTGGACATGAGCTCACCTTATGCACGTCACTGACAGCGTGGGAGAATTCTCCTGCACTCACCGCTTCAGCGTGAGAATTTTCCCACGCTGTCAGTGACGTGCATGAGGTGAGCCGAGTTCATTGGACATGAACTCGGCTCATCTGGATGTCGTCACAGAGAGACGCTGAGCAGCGCAAGCAAGCCTGCGCTTCTCAGTGTCTGCGGGATGAGAGGCTGGATGGCAGCGTTCTGCTGCGGTCCAGCCTGTCATCTCGATGTAGCAGAGCTGAAGCTGTCGTGGGAACCATGGAAAGGTAAGGATGAGGTTGCTTTATTATTTTTCTTTTATTGCAGGAGATCGTTGGCTTCAGCTGGAATGGGCGTGACGGTAAGTATGGTTTAATTTAGAACAATAAAGGATTGTGTCTTTATTTCAATTAAAGGACTTTATTCTGGGTGTTTGTGTTTTTTTTAACTTTGACTATGGGGTTAGTAATGGGGGTGTCTTATAGACGCCTCTCCATTACTAACCTGGGCTTGATGTCAGCTGGCATTATAAGCTGACATCAACCCCAACCCTATTACCCCCTGCCACCGCACCAGGGCAGCGTGGAAGAGCGAGGCTAAGTGCCAGAATTGGCGCATCCTATGAATGCGCCATTTCTGGGGCGGCTGACAGCTGGTGTTTCTAGCCTGGGAGGGGGCCAATATTCATGGCTCCCTTCCTGGGCTATTAATATCAGCCCCCAGCTGTCTGCCTAGCCTTTGCTAGCTATTAAATTAGGGGGGACCCCACGTCATTTTTTTTGGGGGGTCCCCCATTTTAATAGCTAGTAAAGGCTATGTATTCAGCTGGGGGCTGATATTAGTAGCCTGGGAAGCTCCGTGGGTATTACCCCCTTCCCAGGCTTCAAACATCTGCCCCAGCCGTCTGCTTAACCTCCGCTAGAGCCTAAAATTAAGGGGAACCCCACGCCAATTTTTTTAATAATAAATCCTTTATTTTAATACTAAATGACAAGTACAGTAACCAACACTATCACTGTACTTCATATATATGTGACTGACATGTTTCTATCTATCTAATCTATGTGTGAAGCTCTATTCTGTCTGTTATAAATTGTCGGGTACCGCTGCTGAATTGCCGGCCGGCTTTTTTAAAGAGACGGTGCATGAAAACACTATTATTTTTTTTGATAAATCCTTTACGCTAAATGACAAGTACAGTAAGCAGCACTGTCACTGTACTTCGTATATATGTGGCTGACATGTTTCTATCTATCTAATCTATGTGTGAAGCTCTATTCTGTCTGTTATAAATTGTCGGGTACCGCTGCTGAATTGCCGGCCGGCTTTTTTAAAGAGACGGTGCATGAAAACACTATTATTTTTTTTGATAAATCCTTTACGCTAAATGACAAGTACAGTAAGCAGCACTTTCACTGTACTTCGTATATATGTGGCTGACATGTTTATATCTATCTAATCTATGTGTGATTCTCTATTCTTTCGGTTCTAAATTGTCGGGTACAGGTGTATGCCGCTGCTGAATTGCCGGCTTTTCATGTTTCACTGTTGGCACTGTTCCCATCGATTTGGGCAATCACTGTAATGCCACAACCACCATGGCTGTGGCATTACAGTGAGTGGCAGACAATCCCTGCATGATTGGTGCTCTAAATAGCGCCAGACATGCAGGACACGCTTTTGGTGCACGAACAGTTATCGAACATAACCTCGAACAGCCGAATTTTTTGCAAATCGTTCGGGTTCGTCGAACAACTCGAACACCGCCCAAAACAGCTCGAATTTGAGATTGGCGAGCAGTTCTAGTCGAACACCGCTCATCTCTACTAGGAAACCACTGCTAAGGACAGGCAACAAACAGAAGAGGCTTGTTTGAGCTAAAGAACACAAGGAATGGATATTAGACCAGTGGAAATCTGTGCTTTGGTCTGATGAGTCCAAATTTGAGATCTTTGGTTCCAACCACAGTGTCTTTGTGTGACCAGAAAAGGTGAACAGATGGACTCTACATGCCTGGTTCCCACCGTGAAGCATGGAGGAGAAGGTGTGATGGTGTGGGGGTGCTTTGCTGGTGACACTGTTGGGAATTTATTCAAAATTGAAGGAATACTGAACCAGCATGGCTACCACAGCATCTTGCAGCGGCATGCTATTCCATCCGGTTTGCGTTTAGTTGGACCATCATTTATTTTTCAACAGGACAATGACCCCAAACACACCTCCAGGCTGTGTAAGGGCTATTTGACCAAGAAGGAGAGTGATGGGGTGCTACACCAGATGACCTGGCCTCCACAGTCACCAGACCTGAACCCAATCGAGATGGTTTGGGGTGAGCTGGACCGCAGAGTGAAGGCAAAAGGGCCAACAAGTGCTAAGCATCTCTGGGAACTCCTTCAAGATTGTTGGAAGACCATTTCCGGTGACTACCTCTTGAAGCTCATCAAGAGAATGCCAAGAGTGTGCAAAGCAATCATCAAAGCAAAAGGTGGCTACTTTGAAGAACCTAGAATATAAGACATATTTTCAGTTGTTTCACACTTTTTTGTTAAGTATATAATTCCACATGTGTTAATTCATAGTTTTGATGCCTTCAGTGTGAATGTACAATTTTCATAGTCAAGAAAATACAGAAAAATCTTTAAATGAGAAGGTGTGTCCAAACTTTTGGTCTGTACTGTAGGTCCATCAAGTTCAACCTTTCTCAACCAATTATACAATTTCTATCCCTAGATTATTTATAACACACAATGCCATTTGTTATGAGGAAACCAACCATTTTTTAAAAGGCTGATATAGTGAAGTATCTGCTATTACTGACTCTTAAAGTAAATTCCTCTGTCTGACTAGTCTAACAATATACAGTACAGACCAAAAGTTTGGACATACTTTCTCATTTAAAGATTTTTCTGTATTTTCATGACTATGAAAATTGTACATTCACACTGAAGGCATCAAAACTATGAATTTACACATGTGGGATTATATACGTAACAAAAAGTGTGAAACAACTGAAAATATGTCTTATATTCTAGGTTCTTCAAAGTAGCCACCTTTTGCTTTGATGACTGCTTTGCACACTCTTGGCATTCTCTTGATGAGCTTCAAGAGGAAGTCACCAGAAATGGTCTTCCAACAATCTTGAAGGAGTTCCCAGAGATGCTTAGCACTTGTTGGCCCTTTAGACTTCTCTCTGCGGTCCAGCTCACCCCAAACCATCTCGATTGGGTTCAGGTCTGGTGACTGTGGAGGCCAGGTCATCTGGGGTAGCACCCCATCACTCTCCTTCTTGGTCAAATAGCCCTTACACAGCCTGGAGGTGTGTTTGGGGTCATTGTCCTGTTGAAAAATAAATGATGGTCCAAGTAAACGCAAAGCGGATGGAATAGCATGCCGCTGCAAGATACTGTGGTAGCCATGCTGGTTCAGTATTCCTTCAATTTTGAATAAATTCCCAACAGTGTCACCAGCAAAGCACCCCCACACCATCACACCTTCTCCTCCATGCTTCACGGTGGGAACCAGGCATGTAGAGTCCATCCGTTCACCTTTTTTGCGTCGCACAAAGACACGGTGGTTGGAAGCAAAGATCTCAAATTTGGACTCATCAGACCAAAGCACAGATTTCCACTGGTCTAATGTCCATTCCTTGTGTTCTTTAGCCCAAACAAGTTTTTTCTGCTTGTTCCCTGTCCTTAGCAGTGGTTTCCTAGCAGCTATTTTACCATGAAGGCCAGCTGCACAAAGTCTCCTCTTAACAATTTTTGAAGAGATGTGTCTGCTGCTAGAACTCTGTGTGGCATCGACCTGGTGTCTAATCTGAGCTGCTGTTAACCTGCAATTTCTGAGGCTGGTGACTTGGATAAATTTATCCTCAGAAGCAGAGGTGACTCTAGGTCTTATTTTCCTGGGGCGGTCCTCATGTGAGACAGTTTCTTTGTAGCGCTTGATGGTTTTTGCAACTGCACTTGGGGACACTTTTAAAGTTTGCCCAATTTTTCGGACTGACTGACCTTCATTTCTTAAAGTAATGATGGCCACTCGTTTTTCTTTACTTAGCTGCTTTTTTCTTGCCATAATACAAATTCTAACAGTCTGTTCAGTAGGACTATCAGCTGTGTATCTACCTGACTTCTGCACAACACAACTGATGGTCCCAACCCCATTTATAAGCTAAGAAATCCCACTTATTAAACCTGACAGGGCACACCTGGGAAGTGAAAACCATTTCCGGTGACTACCTCTTGAAGCTCATAAAGAGAATGCCAAGAGTGTGCAAAGCAGTCATCAAAGCAAAAGGTGGCTACTTTGATGAACCTAGAATATAAGACATATTTTCAGTTGTTTCACACTTTTTTGTTAAGTATGTAATTCCACATATGTTAATTCATAGTTTTTATGCCTTCAGTGTGAATGTACAATTTTCATAGTAATGAAAATACAAAAAAATCTTTAAATGAGAAGGTGTGTCCAAACTTTTGGTCTGTACTGTACTTGCTTTCCAACCTTTTTTTTTTTAAATTAAGAGCTCGAAACTGGATGTCATATTCAAGATGTGGCTTTACAAAAGTTGTGTAGATTGATAATAGTACATTGGGATCATAGAATATTATTAGTGATGAGCGAGTACTGTAATATTTTCAATCGAGTACTTTGTAATAAACGCGTATTCGTTCCGAATAGCGAGTACAATGTAAGTCAATGGGAAAGGGGAGTCATATTCTGCTAGACCCTACAAAGGGGTCTTGGGGGCCTGAGGAAAAGGTTGAAATGGATGGGAAAGTGATGAAACAGAATGGGAAGAGCCTGGAGAATGTGCCTGCATGTATTTCTGACTCACATATGATTTCTGGGAATAAGTTTGTAGCAGTGTTACGTCACTTTTACAGACACACAAGAACAACTACCAAACCTAAGCTAAATTGCATGTAACAGGCCAAAACGGTTAATAAACAGTTTTTCCTGCATAATCACATGTATATAAGGCTTAATAAACCAGAGAAACCAATTAAAATCCCTTTTAGAGTTTGGTCACACATACTGTTGTGGCTTTTTTTCTCCTTTTAAAATTGGGAGGGCCCTGACTTATACATTTTGAAGGTCCCTCTGTCATACATCATTTTTAGTTTGCTATTCCCCAGCACTTTACAAGCACAGCTAGAACGTACCAGTAGGTATGTTGATCTTTGACATGAGAGGCCTCAGGTGGCTCTGTATCTTGAGTTTTGGAGGGACAGTTGTTACTTAGATATTTGTGCGGTCACTCCATCATTGACACTCAGATAGTGGAATACATATTCCATAGCAGTCTACAATGTGCCCATTGTTGCATTAGTCTTGACCCTCCTCCTCCACCTGCTCCACCACAATGTGATACTGCGGCCCTAAATTCAAATGTTCAGAGGGCCTGTAGTAGGCAGGAAAGCTGAGTTTTGTGAGATCCCACGTGTGGCCCTGTAACATACATTTTGAAGTGCCCTCCTCTAGAAATTTTGGCCCTCGATTCAAGTTTTCAGAGGGCCATCAGTCGGTCATCAGCAGGCAGTGTAAATTTCTATTAAATAGGTATCCCCTATCTCAGTCACAATGTGGCAAAAGCCAGGCATATTTTTTGCCAAATAGGGTGACTGACAGTTCATTTCTATTGAATATGTATCCCTTATTTCAGTCACAATGAGGCACAACCTGTGACAAGGGCCTCCAATGACAAATATTAGTTTGGTAGGACCACTGTACATTGAAGATTTGTCCACTGCACAATGTGCATAGGGTTTGTTAAAATTAGCTCTATGGGCTCAGTCATGGTTGACGCAGGAAGCCTCCATCCCAAGGGCCTCCAATCACAAATAGTAGTTAGGCAGGAGTAGGAATACTGTCCTGGTTTGTCAACTGCACAATGTGCATAGGGTTTGTAAAAATTAGCCCTATGGGCTGAGTCATGGTTGACGATGGAAGAAAATGGGTTTTTAAGAGAAGAAGGTGACATTAACAGTAGTAGCATGAATCCGTATTTTTGGTGAATTTAGGTTGGCTTGCTCTCATCTGGAGGGATTACAAACTGTGGAGATATCCAGTCCTTGTTGAATTTAATCAGAGTATGTCTGGGAAGGCATGTGCGCCTATCAGTGATGATTGCCCCAGCAGAACTGAAAACACTCTCTGACACCACACTAGCAGCCAGGCAGGCCAGCACCTCCAAGGCATATAAGGAGAGGTAGGGCCAAGTGTTCAGCTTAGACACCCAACAATTAAAGGGAATTGAAGCATCAGAAAGCATACATGTATGGTTACTTAAGTACACCTTGACCATGTTCTGCAACTTGTCCCTCCTTGGCTTTGTTACAGGCACAGATAGCCCTTGCTGTTGTGCTGGTTTATTAAAATTTTCCAAATTTGTGCACATCCCCCCCCCCTCTGTTGGAGCTGGTGTTCGTGTCTTTCCCCATTATCCCTTGGTGTTGGAAAGAGTACCTCTTCCACCAGCATTGTCTGACGGTGATGTTTTCAGCAACTGATCTACAATGGTTCTCTTGAACGATTCCATTGGAAAACTCTTTGGTGATTCCAAAAGGAGAGAAGGAAATTTGTCCTTGTACCGTGGATCGATAAAGGTGGCCAACCAGTATTGGTTGTTGGATAAAATGTGTATCACGCGAGGGTCTTGCCACAGACACTTACACATGTACTGTGCCATGTGGGCCAAGCTACAAAAAGGCAAATGTCCTGTGTCCCCAACAGTAGAAACAGTACCCATTCTCTCCTCACGCTGACTTGCCTCCTCCTCTTCCTCCACCTCATCCTCTCCAGCCCATCCAGGTTGGACAAACATGAAGCATGGGTTGGGTGTCCCCTCTGCAGCATTACGAGTCCCCTCGGTAGCACAGAAAAACAAGTCTTCTCCCTCCTCATCTTCCTCCTCATCACCCAATGTTGCATAAGAATATTGGCTGGGTAGTATCTGTTAGAAGCCTCCTGTTTGTTTTTTCTATCTTGTGGTTTGCGGTCACGTGACCATCTGCCTTTATATTTCAGCTCCGCCCTTCTGGCTGTGCTGGACTTCAGTGTTTTACTGTTTCTCTAGCCTGGTGCTTCTGTGCCTTTCTCTGTCAAGTTCGCTTGGTCCTCTGGGACCTCTAGTACTTTTTGTCAGTTTGTCTTTTTGTGTTCTGCAACAACTTCTGTTTAGGAGGTGTCCCATTTTTGTCTCAGTCCTTAGTTCTTTTAGGGATTCCTTCCTTACATCTATAGGTCTTCGTTCCGACTAGCCGAGGACTAAGGTGGGTCTGTTCACTAGGAACAGGCAGCCCGCTACATCATAGGGATTCAGCTTAGTCTTACTGTAGGGACAGCTTTCCCCTATCTTTCCTTAGTACATGTTGCAGATCATAACAGTAAGTCCAGCCCAAAAAACTAAAAGGAAAGAAATTCGGGGATCAGTATGGTTTCCGTCCAGGATTTGGCTCAACGCTTGCAGGGATTGTCTCTGGAGGTGGCCGAGCTTCAGCAACACGTGAGTAGCTGTACTGGAGCGCATTTTGTCGAACCCAAGGTAGGACTGCCTGATGTATTTTATGGTAAACAGCAATATTTTTTTTCCTTTAAAAATGCTTGTTTGTTATATTTTCGTTTGAGACCAAGTTCCTCTGGGAATGAATCACAGCGCATTGGTTTTATTATGTCACTTTTGCGCAATGAACCACAGGGGTGGGCCTTTTCTATCCAGCCTAATGATCCATGTTTAAGGTCTGTTGAAGAATTTTTTCTGCTATGGGGCTATTATATGACGATCCTGATCGAATCTCATCTGCTGAATCAGAATTTAGACGTTTGAATCAGGGGTCAAATGATGTTGAAAATTATTGCACACACTTCAGGAGAAGGGCTTCAGAAGTTAAGTGGAATGATCCGGCGCTGAGATGTTTATTTCTTGCTGGTCTCAGTGAAAGGGTTAAGGATTTGCTAATTGCATTCCCTGCACCTGAGACTCTGCAGGAAGCTATGCAGTTAGCTGTTCATATAGACAGAAGACTGAGGTGCAGGCTCAATAAGGTAAAGACTCCTTTAATGTCAGGTCCTAGTCCCCATAAAATCTACTCTGACGGCAGAGAACCGATGGAGGTTGGGGCGATGTCACTCCGCTCTCAGGAAAGAGACCGTAGATTCGCCGATGGATTGTGTCTTTATTGTGGTAAAGCTGACCATTTGAATAAGTATTGTGAGCGTTGTTTAAGTAAAGAAAAAAAAAAAGGTCAGTTACGCCCGTATAGCTTGTTTACGTGTTTACGCTCTGCAGGAGTGTTTCTTTCTGAGAGTACTACTCTGCAGGGAGATTTGATTGAATTTCAGGTATTTGTGGATTGTGGTTCAACACTTAATGTGATTGATAAAGGGTTTTTGGAAAACCTTAAATTGAAATCCAAAGCTTTGTCATCACCTATTTCTGTGGTTGCAATTGATAACACTCCTTTGAAATGTTTTACTCACAAGACTGCTGCATTTCCCCTCACTATCAATGGTGTTCACCAAGAAATTTTGGACTTGGTTGTTTTGGATATTTTGCCCTCTCCAGTTGTTCTAGGATTGCCTTGGTTCAGATTGCACAATCCTTTATTGGACTGGTCTACTAATGTGATTAAGTCTTGGAGTCCAAAGTGCTATGATAAATGTTGTAATGGTCGCATTGCGGCTGTGGAAAAAGGGGAATTACCGGTACCGATTCAAAATTTTTGGAGGTTTTTTTCGGAGGGGGAGTCTCAAGTTTTACCTCCTCATAGGGATTATAATTGCGCCATTGAGTTTATTCCGGGTGCTACTCTTCCCAAAAGTCGCTTGTTTAATCTGACTATCCCTGAAAGAAAGGCCTTGGAGGAGTACATAGGGACTAGCCTGGCTGCTGGTCACATTAGACCTTCTAAGTCGCCTGTGGCAGTTGGATTCTTCTTTGTTAAAAAAAAGGATGGCGGTTTACGTCCATGTCTGGATTTTCGTGAAATTAATAAGATTACTGTATGCAATTCCTACCCATTGCCGTTGATTCCTGACTTGTTTAACCAGTTAGTGGGAGTCAAGTGGTTCTCCAAAATTGATCTCTGGGGGGCATACAATTTGTTACGAGTGAAGGATGGTGATGAATGGAAAACTGCTTTTAACACTCCGGTAGGTCATTTTGAGAATCTGGTGATGCCTTTTGGTCTTACCAAAGCACCTGCATTTTTTCAGAACCTTATTAATGACATCCTGAGACCTTTGATTGGTAAGAATGTGGTTGTGTATTTGGATGACATTTTGAATTATTCACCAGATCTAGAGTCCCATTGGCAGAGTGTGCGTGAAGTTTTGCAGTTATTGAGTGATAATTCACTCTTTGCTAAGCTGGAGAAATGTGAGTTTTCTGTGCAGAAAATAAGTTTTTTGGGCTACATAGTCTCCAGCGAGGGCTTTGAGATGGACCCTGTGAAGGTTCAGGCTGTGCAGGAATGGCCTAGGCCTATTGGTTTGAAATCTATACAGAGATTTTTGGGTTTTGCCAATTATTACAAGAAATTCATTAAGAATTTTTCTGTAATTGTTAAACCTCTAACCGATCTCACCAGGAAAGGTGCGAATACGGCCCAGTGTACTACTGAGGCCTTTGAAGCTTTTGAGTATCTCAAAGAGATGTTCAGTTCTGCCACTATCCTTATGCAGCCTGATGAGACCAAGCCTTTTTTTTCGAGGTCGATGCTTCATCGGTGGGGGTCGGAGCAGTTTTATCTCAGGAGAACAAGGGTGGAGTACATCCTTGTGCCTTCTTTTCAAAAATTTTTTCGGAAACCGAACTGAATTATTATGTTGGAAATCGGGAGTTGATGGCGTTCCCACGGATATTGTTTCTGATAGAGGACCTCAGTTTGTGGCTCGTTTTTGGCATGCTTTTTGTGACAGTTAGTTTGGGAGTCCATTTGTCATTTTCGTCTGGTTATCATCCTGAGTCTAATGGACAGAATGAAAGAAAGAACCAGGATGTTGAACAGTCCTTACGTCGTTTTGTGGCGGAAAATCAAGAGGTGTGGTCTGAGTTTCTGCCTCTCGCAGAATTTGCTCTTAACAATCATACATCCTCCTCTGCTGGGTGTTTTCCTTTTTTTTGTTGTACTGGGAGACATCCATCTTTTGGTTCATTCTCCAAATTAGGCTTGGGGGTGCCGGAGGAGGAGAATTTTGTCCGGTGATTTGGAAAGAGCTTGGACTAATGTACATTGTAACCTTCAAGAGGCTAACAAGAAGTCCAAGAAGTATTTTGACAGGAAACGTAAAGAGGTTTTGTTTACTGTGGGTGACATGGTTTGGTTGTCCTCGAAGAACCTGCGGTTGAGGATTCCCTCTAAAAAACTGGGTCCTAAGTTTGTGGGTCCATTTAAGGTGCTTCAGGTTGTTAACCCATCTGCTGTTAGGTTGGATGTCATTACTTCCTGGAAGATTAATCATGTGTTACATGTTTCCTTGTTGAAAAAGGCTGACGTATCTGATAGGGATGCCACTGTCACAGTTCCTCCTGTGGTGGAAGTCGGCAAGTATGAAATTTCTCTTATCTTGAATTCAAGATGGCATAGACGGAGATTACAGTATCTTGTCTCCTGGAAGGGTTTCGGTCCCGAAAACAACTCCTGGGTAAGGACGGATTATGTCTCTGCTCCTAGGCTTGTTAAAGCTTTCCACAGGAGGTTTCCGGATAGGCCTGGGCCTGGGGGATCCAGAGAATCCTCCTAAAAGAGGGGGCAATGTTAGAACCCTGTTTGTTTTTTCTATCTTGTGGTTTGCGGTCACGTAACCATCTGCCTTTATATTCCAGCTCCACCCTTCTGGCTGTGCTGGACTTCAGTGTTTTACTGTTTCTCTAGCCTGGTGCTTCTGTGCCTTTCTCTGTCAAGTTCGCTTGGTCCTCTGGGACCTCTAGTACTTTTTGTCAGTTTGTCTTTTTGTGTTCTGCAACAACTTCTGTTTAGGAGGTGTCCCATTTTTGTCCCAGTCCTTAGTTCTTTTAGGGATTCCTCCCTTACATCTATAGGTCTTCGTTCAGACTAGCTGAGGACTAAGGCGGGTCTGTTCACTAGGAACAGGCAGCCCGCTACATCGTAGGGATTCAGCTTAGTCTTACTGTAGGGACAGCTTTCCCCTATCTTTCCTTAGTACATGTTGCAGATCATAACAGTATCACCCATTGGGAAATCTTTCTCCATATCAACTTGCTAGGCAATGAAAGCTTCCTCTTTGAGATTATGCAGTGATTGTTTCAAGAGACACATCAGCGGGATGGTTACACTGATAATAGCCTGATCTCTGCTCACGAGTTTGGTACAATACTCAAATTTCTCAAGAACCTCACAAATGTCAGCGATCCACTCCCACACAACAGTTGTTATGTATGGAATCTGACTGGCATGTTGAAGCTGGTATTCAGCTACTGCCCTCTGCTGTTCACTAATCCTCGCCAACACATGATATGTTGAGTTCCACTGCGTGGGCAGGTTGCAAAGGAGTCGGTGACTTGGCAAATTCAAGCGCTTTTGCAGTGCTGTAAGAGCATCAAAAGTGGTCGAGGAAATGGGCGTAAATACGGCTCACCTTCTCAAGTAGTTACAGCAAGTCATGGTAAGTTTTCAGAAATTTCTGAACAACTAGGTTCAGCACGTGAGCCATGCATGGCACGTGTACCAGCTTGCGGACCTTTAAAGCCACCACCAGGTTACGCTCATTATCGCAGACGACCAGACTGGGTTGGAGGTGCAGCGGGGAGAGCCACTAATTGGTCGGTTGCTTCAAAGCTTGCCACAGCTCTACTGCAGTGTGTGCTTTCTGACCTAAACAGATCAGCTTCAGCAGAGCGTGTTGCCGCTTTGCCGATGCGCTACTGCACAGTTCCCAGCTTTGCAGTGATGGGGAGGGTAACTCAGCAGAGGTTGAGGAGCAGGAGGAGGGGAGAGAGGAAGTGGAATATGTAAAGGTGGAAACCCTGACAGAAGTTGGGCCCGCTATTCTTGGTGTGGGTAGGATGTGTGATGTTCCAGTTTGCGCCTTTGTCTCACCCTCCACCAGGTTCACCCAGTGTGCCGGTGAGAGAAATGTATCATCCCTGTCCACAACAACTTGTTCAGGAGTCTGTTGTTAGGTGAACCTTCCTGGTTACAGCGTTCGTGAGAGGACGGTTCAGATTATTTAACACATGCTTGAGTAACGCAGGGACAGCACACTGGGCAAAATAGTGGTGGCTGGGAACACTTTACCGTGGGGCAGCCACAGCCAGGAGATCACGGAAAGACTGTGTTCCCACAAGCCAAAATGGCAACATCTCCACAGCTAGTAATTTGGAAATGTGCGAGTTTAGTATTTGTGCCTGTGGGTGCATGTCTGGGAATTTACGCTTTCTTTCCAAGCTCTCAGGCACGGACAACTGGATGCTTAGCTGGGACAAGGAAGTGGATGTGGTTGATGTTTGTTGTGTGTGAGCAACCGCTGCTTGTGGGCAGGAGGCGTAAGCGCCTGCTTCCTGAACAGCTGATTCTGAAGGACATAGCCTAGGCGACATGGCATTGTTTTGACCCGCAGACGCAGCTATGGTAACCTGGTCTTCCGCCCACCTACTGGGCTGCTTGGCTGCCATGTGGTTTTGCATACTGGTGGTGCTCAGGTTACCTTTGCCCTGGCCTCAGCTCAAGTTGGTATGGCAGATGCTACAGACTACAGTGTTTTTCTCTGAAGGACTTTCAGAAAAAAAATTCCACACAGTAGCTGAACTCCCTCTTGCCCTGACTTGGTGCACAGTGGGCGTGCTCTTGGGAACAATTGACCAAGTTCTCACTCTGTGCAAACCACGACCCCTTGGTGCCTGTGTTGGTGCTACATATCCATCTTCCTCTGAGTTGCTGTCATGGCTATGCATGCCAATGGTCCAGGTCGGATCAGTGGACTCATCATCGACCACCTGGTCTTCCATCTCATCCTCCTTCCCAGTTGACATTATAGGCTGACCTAATGGCAACTGTATCTCAACATCATCAGCCTCCACCTCGGGAGAGAGTAAATGATGTTCCTCCAAGTGGCTTTCTTCTGGCTGTAGGTCCTCAAATACTTGAACATCAACGAATGCTACCTCCTCTTGTCCCTCTTCAGTGCTGCACAGTGATAGGCCAGAGGCAATCAAAGGATACGTACCAAATAGATCCTCGGAGTGGCCAAGCTTGGGGTCATATGTCTCCTGTGACTGATAATGGCGGGAAGAAGGAGAACCATCTTCAGGATTAGATGGGCCAGCCTTCTGTGTATCGACAGTAGACAGTGTGGTCGTGGAAGATTTGTTGCTGCTTGACAAATGCGTAGAGGCCTTGTCTGTTATCCAAGACAGAATCTGCTCTCGCTCTTCTGGCTTCCACACACGTTTATGTTCCAGACCGGGAAATTTTTCTAGGAACATAGTGGATGCATCAAGCTTCTTCTGACCTGACAGAGACTGAGTGCCTTCTCGCGCACCACTGACGTCCACAACCCTTAACAACAGGCTTTTTTGGCATTTTTGGTTTTGTTGACAGATTTTCAGATGTTGATGGCACAAGCCAAGCTAGCTGTCACAGCCAAAATAGTGGGTAAAATGGCCTGGTGTATGCTTGGTAGTAGGCAGTAGGAAATGTTTGGACTACTGCTTTGTGTGGTGCAATAAACACTTTTTTAAGTGGACTAATGTGGACAGAAGGCAGCCTGTCACCCCAAAAACAGAGAGGAAAATGGGCTGGTGCGTGCTTTGTAGCAGGCAGTAGGAAATGTTTGGACTACTGATTTGTGTAGTGCACTAAATTCTTTTTTAAGTGGACTAATTTGGAGAGAAGGCAGGCTGTCACCACAAAAACAGCAGGGAAAATGGTCTGGTGCGTGCTTGGTAGTAGGCAGTTGGAAATGTTTGGACTACTGCTTTGTGTAGCGCACTAAATGCTTTTTTAAGTGAACTAATGTGGATAGAAGCCAGGCTGTCATCCCAAAAACTGCGGGGAAAATGTGCTGGTGCGTGCTTGGTAGCAGACAGTAGGAAATGTTGGGACTACTGCTTTGTGTAGGGCACTAAACGCCTTTTTATGTGGACTAATGTGGACAGCAGAAGCCAGGCTCTGACCCCTAAAACAGCGGGGAAAATAGACCGATGCTTTTTAAAAAATGGCAGCACAAAATGCTAGTACTCTGTATGCTGGAAAAATATTGCTTTGCCTCTGACAAGAGCTGTTTTAAGATGGACACTGGAAGAACACTTTAACCTCTCCCTACCTAATACACACTCTCTCCCTCCTTGTACTCTATTTTTTGGTGGTATTATGGAGCTAGTGAGCGGCTCCTTTAAACTATCCCTGCTCGAGTATCTCTCCCTCCCTACTTTTCACTGAACTACTATACACTGCAGGTAGCTCTTAAAAGGGCTTTTGTTTTATCAAGAGGTCTAAAAACTCTCCCTAGCAGCTTATAGAACGCAGGCTCCAGACGCAATGTGCACAAAATGGCGGCGGCAGGGCTTAAATAGACCCTATGACACTGGGTGGCCAGCCAATCACAGTAATGTCACAACCAAGATGTCTGCGGCATTACTGTGATTGGTTAAGAAGCCCAGCATGTTTAGTGGCTGCAAATGAGACGCCAAAACTGCAGGGGGTGAATAAATCGAGGAGAGTACACAAATACTTGCAATACAGCGAGGAACCCGAATACCGTACTATTTGTGCCAATAGTAATGAATACACTCGCTCATCACTAAATATTATCTCTCTTTTTATACACCCTAAAATCTTATTTTCCTTTGTTGTTGCCACTCGAGTTTGCTTACCTTACTTGTAGGCAGAACTTGTAATCCTTAATCTATTTCCATGCAATGTGTAAACAATATATCTTTTCAACGTCATCTGCCATGTTTTTGCCCATGCAGGCATCTTATCTTGATTGTTCTGTAATATTATATAGTCTAGCTCAATTTTTATTATCCTACAAAATCTCATGCCATTAGGAATGACTGACTGTTTACTTTAAATCCTATTCACAAGGTCAATGATAAAGGAATTGACTCTACAGTCTTATTTTTTTTTAATGGAAGAGGACACTGCATGCTGAGGGAGGGGGGAAGTTGAAAGAATATTTTTTTTTAAATGTGTTGGAGAAGAGTGGCAGAATGGGGGACATTATTACAGGAAGAGATCCGGGATGTTGTCCATAATTACAAAAAGGGACCTGGATGGTGGATATTATTAAATAAAGGAGCTCAGTGTGGGAGACATTATTGCAGGAAGGAGCCTAGGATGGAAGACATTGTTACAGGAATGAGTCCAGGTTGAGGGGCATTACTACAGGAAGGGGCACAGTATGGGAGACATTATTTCAGGAAGGGGCCAAGGATGAGGGGTATTATTACTGGAAGGAGTCCAGGATGTGGGACATAATTACAAGAAGGGGCCCAGGTTAGGGGGAATTATTGCAGAAAGGGGCCAATGATATGTGACATTATTACATGAAAGACGGAAAACATTGTTATGGGATGGGGCACTGGATGGAGAATTACAGGAAGGGGTGAAGGGGTAAGGAATCGGGGGACATTATTACAGGAAGTGGCCCAGGATAGGGAGGTTATTATTAGAGGATAGGACCCAGGATGGGGTACATTATTACAGCATGGGGCCAGGATGTGGACGCTATTACAGTAATGGGCCAGTATGGGGACATTAATACATGGGGCCAAATATGTAGTGGTCTTTATAGGATCTATAACATGACAAGGGCCCATACATCTGACCAGCATGCAGGTTGGACACAAGTCCAAATTTTGCATTGGTTACACTATTGCTTCAGGTCCAAATATTTTCAAATATAGCTTTGTACTTAATCAGTTAATGAATAGTGATGAGCAAATATTATCGAAATCCGATCTCCAAACTTAAGTTCAACATGAATGTGGCACATTCGGATTCGTGATCGGAAACACAATCATTTTATCTTAAATTTGGGAAAATCTGCACCGTTCAGTGAATAAGTGCGGGAACGTGATTGCAGGGCAACTACAGCATTTTTAACAGTTTGGCTAACATAGTGCTTGTGTATGATGAGCAGGGGCATGTGTTTGATGAGTGGAGGGGCTGTGGAGAGCTCAGAACAGGTCAGATCAATGGCGCGCTTGTAATCTTATTTTTCCTGTAACTTTAAGTGAGGAAAGCGCGGCTAGCCAATCAGATTGCAGGAATCATCCACACTGTCTAGACACAAGGGCTTCTGCCATTGGCTGCTGAAATCACATGTCTTCTCTATATAAAGAGCGGCCATGCTCTCTCAGTGCCATTTTATGCATGTCACTTGTGATAGACACTGCTCCTGCACCCTGCTCCTGTTTAATGAGAAATATTAACTAGATAGATGGACGCTTCAGTGGAAGTAAGATAGTGTAGATAAGTCCTGTGCTGTGTACCTGTTCAATCGATCTTGCAGCACATTTTTTTTCTTGTGCAATTACTGAGATTCAGACCGAAACAGCAGGTCCCATGACTTAGAACTGTGTTGTGCACTGCTTGTATTGTGCTATATGCACGAGTATACCTCTAATCTATTTTTTTCACTTGCTAATGTGATAAAGCAAGCAAGCCCTTGCAGCCCACCTTTTGATTTTGTGGTGTTGAAATTCAGCTGTCTGAAGACTCTGCAGAGCTTCTGAGTGCAGAGCACAAAAAGCTTTTTTTTCTTTTGCTAATGTAATAGTGCAAGCTATAGTAGCCCACTTTGTCATTTTTTGGTGGGTGAAATTCAGCAGTATGCATAGTAAAAAAAAAATATTTTTTCTGTTGCTAGCCAGAGTTCATAAAAGATTTTTTTGTCGCAAACATGATACACTCAGCTATAAGCCACCTACTATTTTAGTATTTTAGTGGCGTTGAACTTCAGCTATTTTCAGAGTAAAAAAAATGATTTTTTGTATTGCCAAGCAGAGTCCGCAAAATATTTTTTTGTGTCGCAAACGTAATGCACTCTGCTATAAGCCATCTACTATGTTAGTGGCATTGAACTTCAGCTGTCTTCAGAATAAAAAATAGATTTTTTGTGTTGCTAGGCAGAGTCCACAAAAGATTTTTTTATGTCACAAATACACTCTGCTTAAAGTCACCTATTATTTTAGTGGCGATAAACTAAAACTGTTTTCATAGTAAAAAAATAGATTTTTTCTGTTGCTAGCCAGAGTTCAAAAAAATATTTTTTTTTCTCGCAAACGTGTTACACTCTGCTATAAGCCACCTAGTCCTTTAGTGGCCGTGAAATTCAGCTGTATGCAGAGCTTATGCAGAGCAAAAAAATCTATTTTTTCCTGTCCCCAACGTGCTACAGCAGGCTGGATGTGAGTTTGAAATATCTTGGAGCATATATTCTATGTTATACAGGGCTCATCCACAGTCAAAAATACTTTCTTCTGTTCCTAACGTGATACAGCAGTTGACTAGGGATAAGTGAGTAGTGAAATAATCAGACTCGCTATACTTGTAACGAGTAGGTCCCAGTACTCAGGTACTCGTTACGAGTAGCGCGTCCAATGTAAGTCAATGGGAAATTCGAGTAAGCCGAGTAATTGTCTGCTGGAGCCTATAAAGCGGTCTGGGGAGGAAAAGGCTGAATTGGGTGCGTGATTGTTTAAAAGCCGGCAGTAAAAAGTCGCCGGCCTTTAAACAATCACTAAGCCCCATACAGGCTTCCCCGCAGCCTCCCATCCCGATCCTCTGCTCCCCCCGCCGCCTCCCATCCCAATACTAAGTTAGGACCGGGCGGGGAGCGCAGCACCAGTGAGCAGGGAGTGAAGGACCTGGGCGGGGAAGCAGGCAGTGAAAAGACTTCACCGCCGGCTTTCCCGTTCTGTGCTGCACTCCCAGCTCCCTGATGTATGCTCCCCGCTCCCTGGTGCTTCGCTCCCTGCCCGGTCCTAACTTAGGATCAGGATGTGAGGCGGCGGGGGAGCGGGAAGCGTACATCAGGGAGCGGGAGCGCAGCACCAAATGGGACTGCATGAACTCACAAAAATTTTCCCACGGCCACACAGCTCAGCTACACCTCTGGTAGAGAATCTCTACCAGAGATGTAGCTGAGTTAAAGAAGAAGACTCCATTGGACTACGTCGGACGGAAGATAATTTTTTTAATAAAGATGGAGTCTCTAATTTTTTTTTGTTTTATTTTAAATAAAAAATTTATTTCTCTATGTTGTGTGTTTTTTTTAATATTTCACTTAGAAATTCATGTCAGTCATGTCTAATATTGGCGTGACCCCATGAATTTCCGGCTTAGGGACAGATGATAATACAAATCTGGCCCTAACCCCTTTATTACCCAGTGAGCCACCGCACCAGGGACCTGGATGAGTTGGGTACAGCGCCAGAAAATGGTGCTTCTATGAGCGTGCCATTTTCTGGGGTGGCTGCGGACTGCAGTTTGCAGCGGGGGGGCCCAGAAAGCTTGGTCCTTCCTGCGCTGCGGATTCCAGCCCCCAGCTGCTTAGTTGTACCTGGCCGGACACAAAAATAGGGCGAAGCCCCACGTCAGATCTTTTAAAATTATTTCATGAAATTCATGAAATAATTAAAAAAAGGGCTTCCTGTATTTTTGTTTCCAGCCAGGGGGTTGGGGGCAGCCCGTTCCTGGATGCTGTACCTGGCTGGACACAAAAATCTGGGAAAGGCCACGTCAAATTTTTAGTGAAAAATTCATTAGAATTTAAAAAAAAAAACACATTTAGGGACTGCATCTTTATTAACCCCTCCACTTGAGGGGTTAATATAGATGTAGTCCCTAAATTATTATTTTTTTTTTTTATTTTTTTTATGAATTTTTCCCAAAAATTTTGATGTGGGCTTCGCCATATTTTTGTATGCCAGCCAGGTACAGCATCCAGGAACGGGCTGCCCCCAACCCCCAGCTGCCTATTTGTACCTGGCCGGACACAACAATATAGGGAAGCCCTTTTTTTTTTTATTATTTCATGAATTTCATGAAATAATTAAAAAAAAAAATACTTGGGGCTTTTTTGTGACCAGCCAGGTACAACTAGGCAGCTGGGGGGCTGGAATCCCGCTGCAAATTGCAGTCCGCAGCCACCCCAGAAAATTGCGCGTTCATAGACGCGCCATTTTCTGGCGCTGTACCCAACTCATCCATGGCCCTGGTGCGGTGGCTCACTGGGTAATAAAGGGGTTAGGGCCAGCTTTATATTATCAGCTGGCCCTAAGCTGGAAATTCATGGGGTCACGCCAATATTAGACATGACTGCCATGAATTTCTAGTAAAGTATGTAAAAAAACACCAACACCCAGAATAAAATCCTTTAATTGAAATAAACACGCATTCCTTTAATGTTCAAAATTAAACTCTTCTTACTGTATCGCCCATTCTAGCTGAAGCCAATGTCTCCTATGTTCTACAGGCCTCATCCACAGTAAAAAAAATACTTTCTTCGATTTCTAACGTTATACAGCAGGGGACATCTCAGTTTGAAATAGTTTGGAGAATATTTATAATAATAATAATTTTTATTTTTAGAGTGCCAACATATTCCGCAGCACTTTACAAATTAAGGGGGGGCTTGAACAGACAAAAAGACATTACCAAATAAGCATACCTCAAATATTAAAAGGAGTGAGGGACCTGCTCGCAAGCTTACAGTCTATAAGGAAATAGGGGAGACACAAAAGGTAAAATGTACATATATTCTATAATACAGCCTTAATATACTAAACAGGGTAAGTACTTAACACTACATGAACTGGTCACCAGCCAGTATGTGTACAGTACAGACAGAGGCTATTCAGTGCATGGATGGTTGAGCATGATTTTAAAGAAAATTTAATATTGGCCAAAACTGGGACAGTTAGATAAGTGTGATAGGCCAGTCTAAAGAAATGGGTTTTAAGGCACGCTTAAAACTGTGGGTATTGGGAATTAATCGAATTGTCATGGGTAGTGCATTCCAGAGAATTGGAGCAGCACGCGACAAACCTTGGAGATGGGAGTGGGAGGTTTGGATTATGGAGCATTTTAGTTTTAAGTCATTAGCAGAACGGAGGGCACAGGAAGGGTGGCTGACTGAGATGAAGGAGAAGATGTAGGGTGGTGCTGAATCATGGAGAGCTTTGTGGGTAAGAGTGATAAGTTTATATTGAACTTTGCATTGAATGGGCAACCAGTGCAATGAATGGCACAGGGAAGAGCAATCGGTGTATCAGTTGGCGAGGAATATGATCCTGGCTGCTGCGTTCAGGATGGATTGGAGAGGGGAAAGTTTAGAAAGAGGGAGACCAATTAGTAAAGAGTTGCAATACTCGAGACAAGAATGAATAAGAGCTGCAGTAAGAGTTTTTATCGAGTCAAAGGTAAGAAAAGTTCTGATTCTAGAGATGTTTTTGAGGTGCAGATGACACGAGCGAGCGAGTGATTTGATTTGAGGAGTGAAGGAAAGATCTGATCAAGTATGACCCCAAGGCAGCGGGAATGTTGCTAGGGAGTAAGGTGGAGCCACAAATGGAGATGGCAATATCGGGAATAGGTAGGTTAGTGGAGGGTGGAAACACGAGTAGTTCTGTTTTTGACAGATTCAATTTTAGATAGAGGGAGGACATAGTGTTAGAGACAGTGGAAAGACAATCACTGGTATTTTATAGTAATGCAGGGGTGATGTCCAGAGAAGAGGTGTATAATTAGGTGTCATCAGCATAGAGATGGTACTGAAAACCAAATCTGCTGATTGTTTGTCCAATAGGAGTGGTGTATAAGGAGAAAAGAAGGGGGCCTAGGACTAATCCTTGAGGAACCCCGACAATAAGGGGAAGGGGAGAGGAAGAGGAGCCAGCAAAAGACACAGTGAAGGAGTGGTCAGAGAGGTAGGAGGAGAACCAAGAGAGAACAGTGTCCTTGAGGCCAATAGAGCAGAGCATAGTGAGTAGGAGCTGGTGATCTACAGTTTCGATTGCTGCAAAGAGATCTAGGAGAATCAGCAGGGAGTAGTGAGCATTAGATTTGGCTGTTAGTAGATCATTAGAGACTTTAGTGAGTGCAGCTTCAGTAGAATATAAAGAGCGGAATCCAGATTGTAAAGGGTCAAGAAGAGAGTTATCTGAGAGATAGCGGATTAGACAGGAATGGACCAGGCGTTCTAGGAGTTTAGAGATAAAGGGAATATTGGAAACAGTTCTGTAGTTAGCAGCACAGTTCTGGTCAAGGGATGGTTTTTTAAGTAATGGATGTATGCTAGTGTGTTTAAAATAGGAGGGAAAAATAACAGGTGAGAGGGAGAGATTGAATATTTTAGTTAGGTGAGTGGGGACAGCTGGAGATAGGAACTTAAGGAGATGTGAGGGAATAGGGTCACTGGTGCAGGTGGTAGGGCGAGAGGAAGCAAGGAGCCTGGTCACTTCTTCTTTCGTGACTGGTTCGAAGTCAGAAAGTGCCCAAGATGCACCGTGGGAGGACGGAGCATGCATAACATTTGGGGATTGGGAGAGAATTTCCGGTTGGATATGATCAATTTTTTCTATGAAATAATTGGCCAGATCATAAGCACTGAGGTCGGTGGTCGGGGCCTGTGCTGTTTGATTAATGAGAGAGTGAAAATTGTCAAAGAGGCGTTTAGGATTATTGAACAGTGAGATGATGAAATTGTTAAAGTAAGTTTGTTTGGAGAGGTGAAGGGCAGAGTTATATGTTTTAAGCATAAATTTATTATGGAGGAATTCTTCGGCCAGATTAAATTATAGCCTCGACCACAATAAAAAAATACTTTCTTCTGTTACTAACGTCATAAACTAGGGGACATCTCAGGGTGCCAAAGGAGGGTGGTTCACTGTGATCGAGGGGGGTTGGTGATACCAGAAAAACTATTAGTGAAGGTGCAAGAGGCAAGGAAGAAATGGAAGAGGAAGAGGTGATAGGCGAGCAACAGTCAGAAGATGAAGAGGATAATCAGCCCCTCTCTGTTCATGTTTGGCGGGAGGGGATGGAGGAAGCAACCATCAGAATTACCCAGCCACAAACACAGCATGGGCTTGAACCTCATGTAAGAGCCCGACATATGAGTGCTTTCTTGCTGCACTATCTGCAATATGATCCCTATATAGTTATGATTCGAAATAGTGCAGACTACTGGTTGCCACTCTGTTACATCCATGTTATAAGAGTAAATTTTGTCAGATGCTTCCCACCCTGGAAAAGGACCTGCAAATGCTGGAGTATCGAAACACGCTTTTACATAACCTTAAGATAGGTTTTACCCAAGACAGCAGAGAGTCACAGAAAGTGCATCACAGCTCTACAATTCCAACCTCTGGCACGTCAATTTGTCAACACCAAAATATTAACAATAGTGTAAGTGGCAGAAGCAATTTCTGTGAGTCCTTTCACACATTTTTAGACCAGCTTGTGCACCAGCACAACAGAGTACAAGTCTGACACGTGGTGAACAACTGGAGATGATGGTGCACTCCTGATTGAGTCTCAATCTGCTGGTTTGACTGTAGTGGAAGAAGTGTCGTTCCTAATTATACTATTTCTACTTTACTGAAATTGATGCTACTTTGCTGGTGTCTGCCACAAATTTTTGGAAATGTGGAAAATCTTGATTGAGTCTCCATCTACTGGGTTTGCTGTAGGGGAAGAGGTGTTGTTCCTAATTCTACAATTTCTACTGTACTGAAATTGATGCCACTTTGCTGCGTCCTAATTGGTTCTCCATTTACTGGGTTGACTGTAGTGAAATAGGTGTCAGTCCCCATTATAATAGTTATATTCTAATGAAATTAATTCTTTGGTGTAGATATTGTTCTCACAGGGGTACACATGATAAAATATAAGTTGGTTCTCTTTCTACCATGGAATATAAAACAGGCTATATTTCATCTTTTAGTTGTTTGATGCAGAATGATATTGTTCTCCACACAGGGGTACACAGACATGATAAACTCAAAATTGATATAGAAAACAGAATACATCTCAGCTTAAAATTCTTTGGGGCAAATATTGTTCTCCATACAGGGGAGAAAAAAAGAGTAGGGTCCAAGCAGCTTCCTGACCCTCGTCACCAGACATTAACCCCTGGGGGGAGGTGACCCTGATGAGAATCAGATACCTGAGGGTCACGTGGACTGTATTGTGCTGTCAGGGCAAGAAAAAGAGGAGGGTGACTACCAGGGCAACAAATGGGATACCACATTGGATGATGATGAGGTCGTGGATCCCACTTGGTGTGAACCCAGAGGCACGCAGCTGAGTAGCTTATCTGAGGAGGTGGAGGAGAAGGAAGATGAGGAGGTTACGTTGCGTCCTATGGCGCAGACATGGAGTGATGCAACCGTGACGAGCACTGAATCCTTAGCCACAACTGTGGCTGTGGCCAGCTGTGGTCACGGGTCTGCAGCTCGCAGGGGCGGCAAGGGTTGATTAGCCTGGGCCTTTTTTGAGACCGCAAAGGGTGAGCCAACTCACATTATCTGGTAACTTTGCTAGAAAAAAACTCAGTAGAGGGAAAAAGTGCAATAATTTGATGGCTACAAGCATGAACCTTCACATATGCAATCAACAAGCTTTACACTGGCAATCACACTGAGGTAAAATTGCGGACCAGCGGAACTTAACAACCATCAGCCGCACCATCAATCGCATCTGCTGCTTCTTCCTCCTCCTCTGTTACCATGCCAAGTATTGACATGCAGGTCTCTGACCGCAAAACCTCCGGTTCTTTACCTGCTCCATTCAGGCTGAGTGAGAGTCCATCAGCTGTAATGGAAGCAGACATGCCTGATGTGTTTGTTTAACAAAGCACACCACATATTTCTCAATCCACTGTAACATCTTCGCCTGCACCTCTCTCACGGTCCAGCAGTTTGTCCAGTTCACCGTACTTTGCCCTCTCTCAGCAATGCAGCCAGCCCTCAATCCCATAGTTTTGATCACGTCAAAGATTTTTTCCTCCTACACATGACAAAGCTAAGAGATCGAATTCCACCATCTCCAATCTGTTGGCCACGGAAATAGTGGTGTCAGGCCATAATTTTTGGAAATGTGAACACTCCTGATTGGGTCTTCATCTGCTGGGTTGACTATAGTGGAAGAGTTGTCGGTCGCCATTATACTCGTTCTACTCAAGTGAAATTAATTCTTTGGTGCAGATATTGCTGTCACAGTGGTACACATGATATAATCAAAATTGGTTTTCTTAGTACCATGGTATGTAAAGCAGGCTATATTTCATCTTTTAATTCTTTGGTGCAGATATTGTTTTCCATACAGGGGTACACATTACTAATGAGAGAGCACTAAATGTGCTCAACTGAGTGGTTCAGCGTTTTCTCAAAACCTACCCAGATCTGCCAGAGCTACCTGTGAAAGTAAACGTGCCGGAGGTTGGAAGTGTAGAGCTGCGATGAACTCTGTGTGCCTCAGATCTAGCCTGCTGAATCACGTTAGTCACAGTAAAAAATAGATTTATTTACTCTGCATAAGCTCTGCATAGAGCTGAATTTCACCACCACTAAAATAGCATGTGTCTTTTAGCAAAGTGTATCACGATTGTGACACCAAAAAATCTTTGGTGGACTCTGACTAGCAACAGAAAAAAATCTATTTTTTTACTCTGAAAACAGTTGAATTTCACCGCCACTAAAAGCACTAAGTGGCTTATAGCAGAGTGTAACACGTCAGCGACACAAAAAAATCTTTGGTGAACTGTGGCTAGCAACAGAAAATATCTATTTTTTTACTCTGAAAATAACTGAATTTCACCGCTACTAAAAGCACTAGGTGGCTTATAGCAGAGTGTAGCACATCTGCAACACAAAAAAAGTCTTTGGATTGTGGCTAGCAACAGCAAAAAAATTTTTGTTTTACTGTGCATAAAGCTGAAGTTCATCCCCCAAAACAATGACAAACTGGGCTAACACAGCTTGCACTATCATATTATCAAATGAAAAAAAATGTTTTTTGTGCTCTGCACTCAGAAGCTCTGTACTTACAAGCTCTGCTGAATTTCAACCTCACTAAAGCAAAAAGTGGACTACAAGGGCTGGCTTGCTTTATCACTTTCGCAAGTGCAAAAATACATTGAAGGTCTGCATGGAGCACAGTACAACCGATGCACAGCACTGTTCTGAGCCATAGACCCTGCTCTTTCTGTGAGAATCTCAGTAATTGCACTAAAACCCAAAAAAAGGCTGCAAGGTTGATTGAACAGGTACACTATCTGACTTCCACTGAAGCGTCCATCTATCTAGCTAATATCTCTCATTACACAGGAGCTGGGTGAAGGAGCAGCATCTAACACTAGTCACATGCATAAAATGGCACTGAGGGAAGATGGCTGGTTTTTATATGGAGAGGACATGTGATTTCAGCAGCCAATTGCAGAAGCCCTTGTGTCTGGGATACTGTGGATGCTTCCTGCGCTCTAATTGGCTAGACGCGCTTTCCTAACTTAAAGTTACCGCCTACAGGAAGGAAAAAAATAACAGCGCGCCACTGATCTGACCTGTTTTTAGCTTTCACTAGCTCCCCCACTCATCTGCCTCGACTCCCCCCACATCATACGCAAGCACTATGGTAGCAAAGCTGTAAAAAACGCAGTAGTTGCCTCGCAATCAGGTAACCACGTAAATTCACCAAACCTTACCGATTTTCCGCATTTTAACAAATTTTGCTCACCTTTACGCCAATCACAAATCCAAATGTGGCACATTCTTGTCGAACTTAACATTTGAGATCGGATTTCGAACTTATTCGCTCATCACTACTCAAGAGCTGGGGGCTGAAACCAGGTTCCCATATTTTACACTCACTGGGGAACTTCTTTATCGGGTCACTAAGCCAAAAGGGGAAGTGATAGAGAAGTTAGTGGTGCTGGGACCCGTTAGGCATAGGGTATTAGACCTTGCCCATTCTTACATCTTGGGTGGGCATCTAGGGGTAGACAAAACTCGGGATCAGGTCCTGCAGAGGTTCTACTGGTCTGGATGTCACCGTGATATTGTGAATTACTGCTGGTCCTGTTCCACCTGTCAGCTAACTGCTCCCGTGTCCCATTTCTGCAGCCCCGTAGTACCATTACCTATCATAGAGGTCTCCTTTGACCAGATTGCCAAGGACCTTGTCGCGTCTCTGATAAAGTCTGTCCGGGGGCACCAATACATCCTGGTAGTATTGGACTATGCAACTCGGTATCCGAAAGCAGTACCATTGAGAAACTCCTCCACTGGAAGTATCGCCAGAAAGCTGGTGCATATTTTCTCCCGGATGGGCCTCCGTACACAGACATCCGGATTTGGGTAATTTGCAGAGCTTTACACAACTCCTTCATCACACTCAACATGAACGGAGTCCCTTGGTCTGTCAGGATCTCCTTTGGCAGGCCCGTTCGGGGGAGAATATGAACTAGTTCACGTGCTATACTCCGGACAGAGGAGTTTCTCATTGGTACCGCCTCCGGGTATCATGTTTTGTAGTCCAACACCACCAGGATGTATTGGTGACCCCTAGTGGACTTAAATAAGGGCCCTACCAGGTCCATAGCAATGCGGTCAAATGGAACTTCTATAATGGGTAATGGGACCAGGGGACTACGGAAGTGGGACATGGGAGCAGTTAGCCGGCACGTAGGACTGGACCGACAGTAATTAACAACCTCCCGGTGACACCCAGGCCAGTAAAACCTCTGAAGGACCTGCTCTTGGGTTTTGTCTATGCCCAGATGACCCCTCAAGACATGAGAATTGGCTAGGTCTAGCACCGTACACCTATAGGGTCCTGGTACCAACATCTGCTTTAACACTTCCCCTCTCTGTTTAGTGACCCGATATAGCAAATCCTCATTGACTGCAAAATAAGAAAACCTGGTGTCAGCCCCCAGCTCTTGGGCAACCCCATTTATCACAGTCACATTGTCCCATGCACCTTTTAATGTAAGGTCCTCGATTTGAGAAGTTCCAAAATTCCCCCCAGAAACTCCCAATTCTGGAATCTCCGGCTCTTACCTGAGTTAGTGGGTACCCCCGCCTTTCCCCACAAATGTCAGAACAGTCTGAAGTCCCGCCCTATTATTACCTGGTACAGCAGGCCCTCCACCACCCCAACCTCATGGGTCTCAGTCCCACACTTAGTTTTTGTTGTTACTCGGTCAATGGGGTAGTCATTGGCGTCCCTGTGGATACAGCGGACGCCCACATACTTTCCTGTATTCAACTGGTGGGGAAGTGTGTCTTTTACCAGAGTCACCAAACTCCCCGAGTCCAAGAGTCCCGACGCCAGTACCCCATTTACGGTCACGGGACATGACTGTGGCCCCTCACTGGGCTGATAGTCCACACTATAAGCATAGTATGAGCAGCGTCTTCCTACACTGCAGTCTATCTGCTCAGAGGACATGGGACACCTGGCGGCCATGTGTCCTGGACCGCGACACTTCCAGCAGATCATGTCTTTCCCAGTGGCCTTTGGCAGCCCCTCAACAACCCCTGGGGACCTTGAACTCCCCCCAGTAGTGGCTCTACTCCCCCTCTTTTGGGACACTGGCTCCCCCTGAGTACCCCAGTATGGACATGCAGCACCATCCAACTTCATTAGGGACCTCTCGACCACCTGGTATCTTTCGACAAGGCCGACCAGGTCATCCGCATTCTGGCGGTCTCTCTGGGCAACCCAGGTGTGCATGGGCCTAGGGAGGGAGTAAATAAATCTGTCCATGAAAACCTGCTCAACCATCTGGGCTGAAGTGGAGGACTCTAGCTGCAACCACCTCTGCATAAGATGGAGGAGATCAAACATTTGGGAGCGAGGGGGTTTATCACCGCAATATCCCCAGTGGTGGACCCTTTGGGCTCTGACTGATATAGTCACTCCAGCACATGCCAGTATCTCAGTTTTGAGTTTAATATACTCCTGGGCATCCTGCAATGCAAGGTCATAATAAGCCTTTTGGGGATCACCATTCAGATAGAGGGCCAGCACCTCCGACCACTGTTCCGGCGGAAGCCTCTCCCGCTCTGCCACCCGCTCAAACACAGTCAAAAGTGCCTCCACATCATTGCCTGGGGTCATTTTTTGCATGGCTCACCTTAATGCTTTCTGGATGCTCGAGTCATCACCTGGAGTTGGGGGAGGGGCTGTTGGCCTTGCATGAACCACCTCTGCGAGCAACTCCATCTGCTGCTGCTGTTGTCGGAGCTGGTCCTGTTGGTTCTGTTGCTGTTGGTGAATCTGTTGCAATAGCAGCTTGCTTGTCTCCTTCTGAGCTTTGACCAGGTGCTTGATTAGGTCCTCCGTGATGTCTGTTGTCATTTCCTGAGGATTTTGCCCGCACTTTTACTACCACTTGTGGTAGATTGCTCACTCGGCTGCACACAAAGGTAGACACAGGTACGTCGTCTCTTTAAATCTTTGGTTGATTTATTGTAATGCTGCATAAACAAACCTTTAGTCCATAAAAATAAACACAGCCCGCTGGGCAAAACAGGAGAGCAAAGCAGAAGTGGTAACACCTAGAACACAGTCTTTGGAGTAGCAGGGATTCAACACATGGTTCAAACCCAAGCTCCCTTCTGGAGCTTACTTCTCCAGACATGGAACTCTGAATACCTCAGCTGGCCAAGTATTTAAACCTCTCCCAAGCCACACCCTGGGGAGGAGATATGGAGAACAACCTCCACCTGCTCTATGGCTGTTCTCATAAAAACACGCCATTTGGAAATGGAGACTTAACCCCTCCTTGCACATAACATGCTGTAGGAAACTTAACAGTTTCAATTCACTGCCGCCCATAGGCTCAGGGACACATATCTCCTCTCCACCTCTTTACCAGTGACTTTGTCACAATACATAATATAGAAATCTGTTACACATGTGCCTCAGCTCGGCAAGGCTTTTCCTTTCCCTATGACTGCTACCCTCTGCTCTGATCTACGCCAGGTTTTACCAGTGGCCCAGCGTGCTCCCATTTAGACTGCCTAGGCCTATATAAGGCCCACCAAGACTCACAACAGTGTCTTGGTATTAAGACTATATCCTGTTTGCTTTTGTGTGCACTACTACCTGAGTCCTGTCTGCCCACTGCCTCCAGTGCTTCAAGTTCCCACTACATACCTGCTTTACTGTGTCATGCCAGAATGTAGTTTCTAGTGCTTAAAGTCCTTGTTTCCCACATGCTTTACCTGCCTGCTGCATCAACTCTTGTGCCCATCCACACCTGGGCTTAGAAGTTCCACCTCACAAGATGAGACCATAAAAACATCTCCATGAAATTTCATGCTTGGATCTGCATCTAGAACCAGGAAGTGTTTTGAGCACTTCGAGCCATCTAAATCAACCATTGGTAACAGTACACTTCATTAAAAATTGTGCACATCTACCTCATAAAATAAAATAAATTCCTCTAGGACAGCTGAGGAGAACAAAATTAAAATATAGCTTATATGAGCATTTCTTAAGGAGTCCAAAAATATTCAGCAGAGACTAATTAAAAGAGGATTTGTTACAATTTCAAATACCACTTGGGCAACTGTCAAATTTCTATGTTCCACTTACTATTATTTAAATGTTAAGTCTTAACATTTATTTTTATATAACTATAATTAGGAAAAGAAAACAAAAAAGATTAAAAAGACACTTTGCAGTTTTTAAGCCTATAGTACATGATTTTGATGTTAGGATTTTGTAATGCACTATGAGATGAGATGTATTCCAGCAGTATGGACCTCTCTGTTTATATTAGACTGTTCTCTCACAGAATCTTAAAATCTAAAATTTCCCCCCATGAACATATTTCACCTATTTAGACATTATCAAAGAGTATAGAGATTTAACCCCTTTCCATCCCATGATGTCTTAGTACGCACATTTGCGTACCCCCGGTTCAGTGAGGGCTGCTGCGCTGAGCCCTCACTGAACGGAGCATATGTCAGCTGATTCTTACAACTGACATGTGCCCGCAACAGCCGCGGGTGGAATCGCGATCCACCCGCGGCTGTTAACATGTTAAATGCCGCTGTCAATCTCCGACAGCGGCATTTAACGCGTGCTTCCGGGTTGCGCGTCATAAGCCCCGCCCATCAGCGACCCCGTCAAGTGATCGCGGGTCACCGATGGGTGGGCATGACAACCCAGGGTCTGCAGCAGACGCCTGTGGTTGTCATGATCTCGTCGCTATGAGCGCCACCTAGTGGTCGGCGCTCATAGCACAGGACCATTTCTGCTATATGCAGGGGATCTGCTGATCCCCTGTATGTAGCAGAGCCGATCAGACAACTGCTGCTTCTAGTCTCCTATGGAGACTATTGAAGCATGCAGTAAGTGAAAAAAAAATGTTTTTAAAAATATAAAAAAAATAAAAAAAATATAAAAGTTTAAATCACCCCCCTTTCGCCCCATTCAAAATAAAATATATAAAAAAAAAACCCCACATACACATATTTGGTATTGCCGCGTTCAGAATCGCCCCATCTATCAATATAAAAAAAGAATTAATCCGATCGGTAAACAGTGTAACGTGAAAAAAATTCTAAACGCCAGAATTACGTTTTTTGGTCGCCGCAAAATTGCAATAAAATGCAATAACGGGCGATCAAAACATCGGATCTACCCCAAAATGTTATCAATAAAAACGTAAGCCCGGCGCGCAAAAAATAAGCCCTCACCCAGCCCCGGATCATGAAAAATGGAGACGCTACAGTTCTCGGAAAATGGCGCCATTTTTTTTCCGTTTTTTTTACCAAATTTTGGATTTTTTTTTCACCACTTAAATATAAAATAACCTATACATGTTTGGTGTCTACGAACTCGTAATGACCTGGAGAATAAGAATGGCAGGTCAGTTTTAGCATTCAGTGAACGTGGTAAAAAAAATAAAAAAAAAACAACTGTGGTATTGCACTTTTTTTGGAATTTTTTTCCCGTTTTCCCGTACACGATATGGTAAAACTAGTAATGGCGTTGAAAAATACAACTTGTCCCGCAAAAAATAAGCCCTCACACAGCCATATTGCCCAAAAAATAAAGACGCTATGGCTCTGGGAACAAGGGGAGCAAAAAACGAAAAAGCAAAAACGACAAAACCCAAGGTTGCGAGGGGGTTAAAGCTTATTAAAGATAACCAGTATTTTTAGAAGATCGCCTATGATGTTTCTATGAATTAGTAGTAGATGTTCAATCAGGCCACAAAATGTGTTCTTACAACACAGGGCTTCTATGATGGCATCCAATTATATTGTTCACCTTGCTGTGTTGGTGTGCATACTCAACAATTCAATGTAATGCTCACTTCCCCTGATGTATCCACAGCAATGACAGCACCACTGAAGAGGCACATGCATGTTGAGCTGATGTACTAAATGAATAAGGTCCATGCTTTCTAAGCATTAGAGGTCTTCTTTTCCTTCTACTGCTCATGACAGAGGAATTTTTGTTCAAAATGGTTACAGACTACCTGTATGTGTGTTACTATATGAAACGTGGGTGAGGGATAGCCACAGGATGAGAGGTACAGCAACTATCAGCAGAAATGCACAAATATTAGATAATATATTATAAATATTTAATAAACAATTTAAAAAAAACAAAAACAAAGGAAAGGATGGTAAGTAAACAGTGAGTAAATAAATATGATGACAGCAATTCCTCTCAATAACACCGAATAAGAGTATTCACAGGTATACTTAACAGAATTAGCAGTTATATGCCAGCAAAAATCCATGCGATTAACCTTTTCTATACATAAAGCCATAAAACGACAGTGTTGTGCCAATACGCTAGTAATCGCCTACTCAGCAGTTTTTGAAGTGTCTCTTACATAAGAGGTCTTTTCTCCTAACGAGACCTTCATAAAGTTATTTATATATGCGTATATATATTCAGATGTAAGATGGTAACAGTACATCCTCAGACGGAAGTGGACGGGTCCTTGCTGGGCTGAGTCCTGAATAATCAGAAACGCTGAATCGAACCTCTCAGAGAATGCTGATCTCTCTACCACAGGGCTTCTCTAAGTCCTCTGAGATACAGCCTCACGTGGCTTATCCCAAGATGCTGTGTACTTGGTTGTCCTCACTGAGTTGGTTCATGTTAAGTCAAAGAACACGTCCCAGAGTCACCAAAAAAAGATCCAGGGTCGCACCGCTCTTGCCAGACCTTTTTCCAATGATACGTAACAGTCACCAACTGCCAAACCTCTGCGCTGCAACTCTGGACTCTCTGCTGCCCTCTACTGGCCAGATCATATATTACATCACAAATCTCCAACAATACAGTAAACTGTGATTAACCTTTACACTATATGTATTAATATCTTGCAGCATATACCTAAAGAATTCTAATCATGAGCTATAAATGGGGATTGAATGTTGTTTATTTTAAATTCAAACATGACAAAAATTAAATATATTACTAATGGAATTAGTTAAAGTGAATTCAATGAGCTAATTAAGAACCATAGAATGAAGAGAAAAATCGTGATGCAGCTTAATTAATATAGAAGCGAATACTTAGTTATCCAGACAGTTATGCAGACATTTATACATGACGGAGATGTAAAGACTTTTGAATTCGGGGAAATATCCCTTGTGCACCTGATACCCAGAAAGGTTTTTCTTAGTAAAAGAGCTTCTAGGCACATTGCATCTACAGGCTTGACTGTCTCTTTCCAAAAATACTCCTTTAGGCTTTCACCTATTCAGTATTTCTGTGCTGAAGTAAAAAAAATCATTTCTTATTACGCACTTCTCTTCCTGACCAGGCCAAATTTTACAGTTCTAATCAGCGTTATTTTATGTGGTAATAACTCTGGAATGTTTCAAAGTATCCCAGTGATTCTGAGATTGTGACACATAGTACCTCATGTTAGTGTTACATTTAGGCCAATACTTTTTGTGTTTATTGGTAGAAACATCAGAATTTTTGGTGAAAATTTTAAACATTTTGCAATTTTCAACTTTTAATTTTTATGCCATTAAACTAGATAGTTATGTCACAGAAATAGTTAATAATTAAAATTTACCACATGTCTACTTTACATTGACATCATTTTTTAAATATATTTTTTTGTTAGTAAGTTAGAAAAGTTTAAATTGATTGCAATTTCTCAATTTTGGAAAAAGAAATTTCAAAACTAATTATTTTAGGGACTACATCACATTTGAAGTGACTTTGAGGGGCCTATATGACAGAGAAGACCCCAAAATGATACTATTTTAAAGCTCACACCCCTCAAAGTGCTCAAAACCACATTCAATAAGTTTATTAACCCTTCAGGTATTTCAAAGACATTAATGCCATGTGGCAGGAAAAAATGAAAATGTTACTTTTTCCAAAAAAATGTGGATTTAGACACAAATTTTGCATTTTTAAAAGGGTAACAGGAAAAATGGACAGTATAATTTGATGTACAATTTCTCTTGAGTACAACGATACCCCATATGTGGTGGAAAACAACAGTTTGGGGGCATGGCAGAACTCCGAAGGCAAGGCGGACCTTTTGACTTTCGATAGCAGTCTCCATGTCTTGCTTGCAGAACTCCTGATGTGCCTAAACAGTGTAAACCCTCCTAAAGTGTCTCCATTTTGAAAACTACACAACTCAAGGAACTGATATAGTGGTATGCTGACCACCTCAAACCCAAGAGTGCTTCACAGAATTTTATAACATTGAGGAGTGAAAATGAAAAAATACACTTTTCTGCAAAAATAATGGTTTTGCCCCAAATTTTTCATTTTTACAAAAGTAACTGAAGAAAATTGACCATACAATTTGTGTGCAATTCCTCCTGAGTACATAGATACCTCAAATGTGGTGGAAAACTACTGTTTAGGCAGGGCTCAGAAGGTCAAGGAGTGCCAACTGAATTCCAGAGCTCTATTTGGCTGGAATAGATTGTGGATGCCAAATCACATTTGAAGAGTCCCTGACATTCTAAAACAGCAGAAACCATTACACGTGATGCCATATTGGAAACTACACCTCTCAAGGAATACATCTGGCGATGTAGAGAGTATATTTATCTTACAGGCGATTCACAGAATTGTATTAGGCTGAGTAAATGGAAAAATAAATTTTTTCCGCTAAAATGTTGGTTTGGCTGAGGTTTTAAAAGCGATAATAGGATAAAATGAAAGGTACAGTTTCTTACCCAATTTATGTGGTCAAAAACTTCTTTTGAGGGACAGTGAAAAGCTCAGAATGGAAAAAGCACCATACTGAAGTTCAGATTTTGCTGGAAAACTTTGAGAGTGCTATGTAACATTGGCAGAGCCTCTGAGGTGTCAGGACAGCAGAACCGCTCCATAAATAACACCATTTTACAAACACACTTTCCAATTAATTCATCTAGGGGTGCACTGAGCATGTTAATACCACATGTGCCTCACAGAATGTTATACCATTCATTGATAAAGAAAGAATAATTACATTTTTACCACTAAAATGTTGTTTTAGCCACAAGTTTTTAATTTTTATAAGGGTTATTGGGAAAATATGGACCTCAGTTTGTTGTGCAATTTCTCCTGAGTGCACCGATAGCCTGCATGAAATCAGGAAATACTTTTCAGGCACAGTGGAATGTTCAGAAGGAAATATATGTGGTGGAAAACTACTGTTTGGGCACATGGCAGGGCTCCAAAGCGGAGTGCTATTTGAAATCTGGAGCACAATTTTGGATGAAACAGATTGTGGATGTCATGTCACATTTGAAGATCCCCTGACATTCCGAAACAGAAGAACCCCACCATAAGTGACCTCATTTTACAAACTACACCACTAAGTGAATTCATTTAAGGGTGTAGAGATCATATTAACATCAAGAATGTGTCACAGAATTTTATACCATTGGGCAGTGAAGAAAAAATAATTACATTATTACCACAAAAATTTTGTTTTAGCCCCAAATTTTACATTTTAACAAGGGGAAATGGGTAAAATAGCACCAAAATTAGTAAATTCTGCTGAACGTGGCAATTTCCCATATGTGACTGTACAGTACTGCTTGGTCACACAGTGAGACTTGGGCAGGAAGGAGAGCTATTTGATTCTTAGAGAATAAATTATCACTGAACAGTTTGTGGACTCCATATACTGAGCCCTTAAGTGCCAGAAAAGCTGAATCCCCTCTCAAGTGACCCTATTTTAGAAATTACCTACCCCTCTAGAAATCTTCTCTACAGGTGTAGTGACGATATTAACTCCATGGATGTTTTCCAGAAACAAGCAGCAGTGGATGTTGCTAAATGAAAATTGCATATCTGCCAGTGAAGTGCACAGTACATTGTAGTGCCCATATATTATGACCATCTCGTGTTTCTGGAGACATGCACCCATAAATTAAGTGGGCTCTCATCACTATAGAAATGCCTAACATGTGGATGCTAAATGTTGTTTAGGCACAGAATTCACTGGATTTCTTTTAGGGAGCGAGGAGCCATAGCGCTTTTCCAGAGCATTTGTACTATACGTAACATGGAAGCCCCCTATATTTCCATTGACAGATAATGGACCTGAGTGGGTACTTGTTTTTTTGCAGATTGAGTTGAAGCTTTTATTGGGAACATTTTAAATAACATTTTGCATCACATTTATCCTGTGCTTCAAGCTGAGCACTTTCATTGAGGTTTCCATCCAAATCTCTGAATGACGTGATTCAGGTTAAACCCCCAATGGCTCCATTCACTATAATGAGGCAGCAGAGTTTTTATGAACTCTGTCTGATCTCTGTTCAGCGGAGTCCTTCTTGCACAAAACTGTGGCTGACCGCACTTTTTTGCACATGTAAAAGGAGGGACACCACTGGATCTCTGCCGGAGGTTCCATCTGAATCAAATATTTCAGAGATTTACACGGAAACCCCTAAATAATCGCTCAGCGTAGAGCCCAGAATAAATATGAAATGAGCCCTACTGCAATCTTTGGGAGACAGAATAAACAAATCAACAGCAGTTCAAGAATTGGTTTCATTTATTTTTTACAACATTTTTCGTGTGGCATAAGAAATAAGAGTATGGTAAAAGTGATAAGACAGCTTTATTCTTCAGGTCAGTACGAATTGTTTTTGCATCACTTTATTCTGAGAGCTATTTCTTTTTTATTTCTCCACTAATGGAGCTGTATGGAAACTTGTTTTTTGGGGGAAAAGATGATGTTTTCAGCTATGCCATATTTAGTTACATTTGACTTTTGATTGCATTTTATTCCATTTTTTTTATTGGTCTGATGAAAAAGCATAGTTTTTTTGCAACATTTTTTATTCATTTTATTTCGTAGTTCGCTGAAGGGGTTAAATAGTGTGACAGTGTTATAGGTCGGGTCATACCAGAGGCAGCAATACCTAATATTCATATTTTTTTTTATTTTTTTCACTCTGTGCCTCTGTGGAACTTTAACTTTTAATACTCTGATCAATGATATAATGCATTGCAATGCATCAGCCGTGCAATGCATTATACCGGTCACAGCAAGGTCTAGCAGGCTTGCCATAAGTAGCTGACCCAGAGGTCATCATAATGACTTTGGGTTGCCATGGCAATGATCAGACCCTCCTGATGACGTTGCGGGGACACCAATCGAAAAGGATGGGAAGCCCTCTCCCACTCCCAGGCTTCTAAATACTGTGCTCGCTATCGATCACAGCATGTATGGGGTTAAATGGCCCAGGGCAGTGCGAATATTGCTCCTGGCCGTGCCAGCCAATGTTTGGCTATATCTTACTCCAGGCTCTAGGCGACGATCGTGCAGGCACAGCTTCTGTGTCTGCATGATCGCCATAACGTAAAAGTAAGTCATTTTGCGGAACCCCCTTCTACCACGATTGTAAACTTACTTCAATTGCCGACTTCAAAAAAATACCACTATAGAAAACCAATACAATCTTTCTATATTTACAGTATTTTCCATATGTAAATGGCATTCCACAGATTAAAATTTATTTAATAGATGTGTTATGCAAACATGAAAATAAATGCACATCAATTATAATGATTGTTGTGATTGTTGTGGCTAATAATTTTTACGCATAATTTCATTGTAGATCTTATTTAGATTTATAGTTTATTTATCAAACAATTATGTTGCATAATTCTATAATTCAAAATGAATATACATAAATACATAATGATACATAAATAGAAATACAGAATCTTTGTACAGTTCATAATTATCCAACTCATTTCATACTAATTAATGTCATCAATAAATAAATTCTTGTCGTGTTTGACTTATAAAAAAAATAAAACAAAAACACAACATGCAGTTACCTTTTATGGCTCATGATTACAATTCTCTTAATATGTTACAAGATAGTAAGTAGACAATTAGTAAGAAAAATATAGTCTGTAGCCAATTTGAAGAAGACTTCTGTAATGTGTAGAAGGAGAAACAGAAGACCGCAGATGGATAGTCTACTGTCCTCACACAATAGCACGGTGTGCAGTGAGACATGTAGCTAAACCCCCTGTCTTCTTTAAGTGAAAGAGAGGCTGTGAACTTGTGACCTTTTATTTGATTGGAGATAGACAGGAAAGGGTGAAATTATAGGGTGTAATAACAGGGGTATTTCAGTAACTTATAACCGTACAGTGCATAGATACAGATACTCTACAATGCACAGTATAAACATGAGGTAATAATACAAGGTGGTGATTACCTATCTAATACATAAACATGCTTCTAACACCACTGCATTGTAACACATAGATAGTGGCTTAACAACTATGCTTGAATCAAGCTGTTTTACAAGGGGCATAAGACAGAGCTACACGTGAGTTTGTTTCTCCTCAGAGGAATGCAGGAAAATGGCTGCTTGCATTTTGTCAGTGTCATAATCAGTCAAGGTGCAACAGGAGAATCCCACAATGCCTCAGGAATCCCTCACAACACATTGCAAACTTAAAGCAAAAGGTATACATAAAATCTCCAGCAGATGGTGCTGTTGCTAAACAATGGAGAGTTCAATACATAAGAACTTGTAATAAACATGTCTTAAGTTTCAAGAAAGCAGATTCACTGTGTCAGGACAGGACACTCTCCATTTGACATCATCACTGGAAATCAAAGTTAATGGTCTGGCATTTATGATGGCTAACACTTCTGCCATGAAAGTTGTCAAGCTTTTGTGCATCAGTCTTGTAGATCCCTCTTGTAAGAAGATTGAGTCGAGGATTCTCCTTGAGACACCTATCATTCTCTCCCATACACCTCCCATGTGTGAAGAATGTATTGGGATGAAGGTCCAAGTACAACCTTGTACACTTAGGTATTTTTCCCCGTCATTCTCAACCAAGTTGGAAGAGAGTTGAAGTTCTCTTGCTGCTCCGACAAAGTTCGAGCCTCGGTCAGAACGAATATGTTTGACAGGTCCTCTGATGGCAAAGAAATGCCGGAGAGCATTTATGAAACATGGAGTATCCATAGATTCGATTACCTCTATGTGCACAGCTCTAATGGATAGACAAGTGAACATAATCTCCCTTCGTTTCCCACTGGTGTGGCTTCCTCTGGTTTGTCGGACAACCACAGACCAAGGACCAAACACATCTAGGCCGAAGTTGGTGAAAGGTGGATCTGTGCTAAGTCAGTCGTACGGAAGATCAGCCATCTTTGGAGTCTGTGACATACCATGAAGTTTCTTGCAAGTAACACAGTTAAAGATGAATCTGCATACACATCTCTTAACTCCAACTATCCACAGTCCAGCTGCTCGTAAGGCTCCTTCTGTGAACATATGACCTTGGTGCTTTGTTTGCTCATGGTAATGTTGAACAAGCATAGCAGCTATGTGGTGCTGTCCAGGAACTATCACAGGAAGTTTCACTGCAGCACTGCAGAATCTATTTTGGCTTCTTTAAGTCATCCTCCTATTCTTAAGAGACCTTCAGAGTCAATGACTGGGTTGAGTTTCCTCAGAACACTATCTTTTGGCATTGGTCTTTGGTTATTTCCACAGTCGATTTCTTTGGCTTAGTTTTCAGCTCGGATAATTACAATTTTTGACTGTTCTAGGTCAAGAGCTGTGTGAACAAGTTTACAATGGTGCCAGCCTGAGCAGTTTCCCTTTTTTTGCTGAAGAGATTGTCTTATATGAATGAGCTATGTGGGTCAGGCATTCAATGGCACGGACGAGCAAATTCCAAGTAGAGAACCTACTGAATCGCTGGTATCCCAGGTGGTGGTTCAAAGTCTCCATATGTAAGGCAGACACTTGAGGGCATATTTCTACATCAGCATGTAGATCTACTAGTTCAAACAAGGCTGTTTCTGACATGCTGGACAATGGTCTATAGAAAAACTCAGGGCCTGTAAGCCAAATTGTGTCTTTGAGCAACAATGAATCTCGTTGCCTGGTCTTCCGGGTTGAGATGTGTAGGTACGTATTTCAATTGTTCAGGTGAGGTAGACCTTTTGATTCTGAACACTCTGTTGCTGACGTAGACATAGAAGCATCTCACTTCATTATGGATCTTCCCTAACATTATCTTGCTGTTAGTGTATAACACAGCATCACAAAGTTCCAGACGTGGTATGGTGTGTTCACGGAGCAGTGTTAGTTTTGCTCTGCTCATGACGAACCCTACATGGCATTGTCCACTGGTGTCTATCGTCTTCAAATAAGCCACCACAGCAATTGCCTTGATTGAAGCATCGGAGAACACACAAAGGGTTTGTGTCTCTATCTTGGTAGTAGGTACAGATACTGTACATATGAGCATGTTATGTGAAGACTAGTGTTGAGCGAGCACTAAAATGCTCGGGTGCTCGAAGCTCGGGCCAAGCTCGCTGTGATACTTGGGTGCTCGACCCGAGCAACGAGCCCAATGTTAGTCTATGGGAGACCCGAGCATTTTTGCGGCGGCACCCCCGATAGTCTTTTAAAAGCCTAACAAGTGCCCAAAACGATAGTGACAGTGCTCAAATGACATGGGGACAGCATGGGGATCACCCCAGGAAGCATTTCTGACTCCCAGGTCACTGCTGTCAACAACGTGGTCAGAGGTATTAAGCCACTTTTAAGGGCTCACAATAAAACATTCAAAAACGAAACTGAAACTGCTTTCCTGTGAAATATGTTAAGGAAGTTCCTTTCCAGGGTAAAGACTTGTCTATAAGGTAAAATAAATAACCAAAAATAAAATACTCCTCCACACCTTGGGCTATGTTCACAAGTAGCATTTTTTATGCATTTTTGCACTTTTGTATTGCTTTCAACCATGACAAATGCATTCACTGGGAAATGTCATTTTAACATTTTACAACCTTATCTGGCCATGTGCTGTGTGACACATACACATACAGTGCTGAAAAGACATGGGAACAGCATTGGGAAGACCCCTGGAAGCATCTCTGACACCTAAGTCACTGCCTAAAAGTGTGCCCATCAGAAGTGATCCTTGCCGCATCAGAAGATGCAGACTTGCAACTATCCCCGTGCAAGTCCTTGTCCCAGGGCAGAGTTCAATTGTACCTCCTCCATTCCTTGCAATGCAAGCGCAAATATGCAGCCAACCACCCACCCACCCACCCGCAGGCTGCAATACTATACTGCTAGCTTGCACTTGAAATTGGGCCTTTTAGTTTGGAGGAGGCCGAAGCTGGCCACTACCTCATGGCTGCTTCGGCAGCGAGGTATCCATACTCAGTCCTCAGCTGCCCTGCGGCCGGGTGTCCACACACGGTCCCAAGCCACCTGGGGGCAGCCGGGTGTCCATAAACGGTCCTCAGCCGCCCCTATTTCTCCTGTCACCTTCCCACACACTTTTCTTAGCCTGGCCTGCTTTAGGGCAGCAGTGGACGAGCCCACCAGAGAACCAGACTCCTCCGGTGGGCCCTGGCGTCTCTATTAGGTAGTTGAGAGTGCCAAGGTGAGGAGCTTGATGATGATGATGATAGAAGTTAGCATCTTCTTTGTTTTCTTGGAATGAAAGCGCAAGTGTGCAGCCTGCCACCCACCCACCCTAAGGCTGCAATACCATACTGCTTGCTTGCTTGCACTTGAAATTGGGCCTTTTTGGCACGTGGAGGCGGAATCTGGCCACCACGTCATGGCTGCATTGGCGGCCTGGTATCCATACTCAGTCCCCAGCCGCCCGGCGGCCGGGTGTCCACACTCGGTCTCCAGCCACCAGGGGGCGGCCGGATGTCCATACTCGGTCCCCAGCCGCCAAACGGCCGGGTATCCACACACGGTCAACAGCCGTCTGGGGGCAGCCGGGTGTCCATAAACGGTCCCCAGCTGCCACTATTTCTCCTTGGAACATCCCCCCACACACTTTTCTTAGCCCGGCCAGCTTTAGGGCAGCATTGGACGAGCCCACCAGAGAACCAGACTCCTCCGGTGGGCCCTGGTTTCTCCATCAGGGGAGTTGAGAGTGCCAAGGTGAGGAGCATGATGATGATGATAGAAGTTAGCATCTGCTTTGTTTTCTTGGAATGCAAGCGCATGTATGTAGTAGCGGCAAGGCCTGAGGTGGTCAGCGATTTGGCGCATATCCTACCTCCTCCGAGGATTGCTGGATGTTTTCCTGCTACTTTCCCAGTTCTATGACTCCCATTAAAACAAAGCTTCAGGTGATAAATGGTGGATGAAGTAGTGGCAAAGGAGAAAGAGCAGGAGGAACAGCGACCATTCACATCAATATCAAGCCAGTCAACCACATATGTCTTGTAGGATATGTTTCTGTAACAAAAGGAGCGGTTCGGCTACACAGTTAAAGGGCAAACAGTGACTGCAATGCCTACCAAAAATTTAGAGGCACTCCAATGCCCCTTGGAAATGACATGGAGGTCAGAGGGCCTTAACTAATCCATTTTTTCCATTTATAGCAACTGGGTCTCCTGTACACTGTTGGCCTAAGCAGTGAATGGAAGGCTTTGCAAAAATTATGAGGAACTGCAAAGCCCCTTGAAACAGACGTGGATTACGGCGTACTAAAAACCTTCTACCCATTATTGGGGAGTGGGTCTCCCTTAGTTTTCACCTTTGCATTGAAAAGCAAAAGCTGACTAAAATTAGGAGGAAATGAAATGCCCATTGGAAGAGTCGTGGAGGATAGAGGTAATTAAAAACAACATTTCAATGCCCCTTGCAAGAGCTGTGGAGTTCAGAGTGGCTTAAGAAGACACTTTTAATGCCCCTTTGAAGAGACGTGGAGGTCACAGTAGCTTAACAAGACAGTTTTAATGCCCCTCGGGAAAGACGTGGAGGTCCCAGTAGCATAACAAGATGATTTGAATGCCCCTTGGCAGAGACGTGGAGGTCACAGTAGCTTAACAAGACGGTTTTAATGCCCCTCGGAAAAGTAGTGGAGGTCGCAGTAGCTTAACAAGACGGTTTTAATGCCCATTTCAAGAGCCATACAGTACAGCATCTTAAAAACATTATTCCCATTATTGGGGAGTGTGTCTCCAATAGTTTTTGCTTATGCCTTCTAAGCAAAAGCTGCCAAAATTTAGGACGGAGGAACTTGCAATGCCCCTTACAAGAGCAATGCAGTATAGCATATTGCAAACATTATTCCCATGATTTGGGAGTGAGTCTCCCATAGTATTTGCTTATGCCTTCCAAGCAAAAGCTGCCAAAAATTAGGACGGAGGAACTTGCAATGCCCATTACAAGAGCCATACAGTACAGCATCTTAAAAACATTATTCCCATGATTAGGGAGCATGTCTCCCATAGTTTTGCTTATGCCTTCCAAGCAAAAGCTGCCAATAATTAGGACGGAGGAACTTGCAATGCCCCTTACAAGAGCCATGCAGTACAGCATATTACAAACATTATTCACATTATTGGGGAGTGTGTCTCCCAGAGTCTTTGCTTATGCCTTCCAAGCAAAAGCGGCCAAAAATTAGGACGGAGGAAATTGCAATGCCCCTTACAAGAGCCATGCAGTACAGCATATTACAAACATTATTCCCATGATTGGGGAGTGGGTCTCCCGTAGTATTTGCTTATGCCTTCCAAGCAAAAGCTGCAAATAATTAGGACGGAGGAACTTGCAATGCCCCTTACATGAGCCATACAGTACAGCATCTTAAAAACATTATTCCCATGATTGGGGAGCGTGTCTCCCATATTCTTTGCTTATGCCTTCCAAGCAAAAGCTGCCAATAATTAGGACGGAGGAACTTGCAATGCCCCTTACAAGAGCTATGCAGTACAGCATATTACAAACATTATTCCCATTTTTGGGGAGTGTGTCTCCCATAGTCTTTGCTTATGCCTTCCCAGCAAAAGCTGCCAAAAATTAGGACGTAGGAACTTGCAAAGCACTTTACAAGAGCCATGCAGTACAGCATATTACAAACATTATTCCCATTATTGGGGAGAGGGTCTCTCATAGTCTTTGCTTATGCCTTCCAAGCAAAAGCTGCCAAAAATTAGGACGGAGGAACTTGCAATGCCCCTTACAAGAGCCATGCAGTACAGCATATTACAAACATTATTACCATGATTGGGGAGTGGGTCTCCCGTAGTATTTGCTTATGCCTTCCAAGCAAAAGCTGCCAAAAATTAGGACGGAGGAACTTGCAATGCCTCTTTCAAGAGCCATGCAGTACAGCATATTGCAAACATTATTCCAATTATAGGGGACTGTGTCTCCGATAGTCTTTGCTTATGCCTTCCAAGCAAAAGCTGCCAAAAATTAGGACGGAGGAACTTGCAATGTCCCTTACAAGAGCCATGAAGTACAGCATATTACAAACATTATTCCCATTACTGGGGAGTGTGTCTCCAATAGTTTTTGCTTATGCCTTCCAAGCAAAAGCTGCCAAAATTTAGGACGGAGGAAATTGCAATGCCCCTTGCAAGAGCAATGCAGTATAGCATATTGCAAACATTATTCCCATGATTTGGGAGTGAGTCTCCCATAGTATTTGCTTATGCCTTCCAAGCAAAAGCTGCCAAAAATTATGACGGAGGAACTTGCAATGCCCATTACAACAGCCATACAGTACAGCATCTTAAAAACATTATTCCCATGATTAGGGAGCTTGTCTCCCATAGTCTTTGCTTATGCCTTCCAAGCAAAAGCTGCCAATAATTAGGATGGAGGAACTTCCAATGCCTCTTACAAGAGCCATGCAGTACAGCATATTACAAACATTATTCACATTATTGGGGAGTGTGTCTCCCAGAGTCTTTGCTTATGCCTTCCAAGCAAAAGCGGACAAAAATTAGGACGGAGGAAATTGCAATGCCCCTTACAAGAGCCATGCAGTACAGCATATTACAAACATTATTCCCATGATTGGGGAGTGGGTCTCCCGTAGTATTTGCTTATGCCTTCCAAGCAAAAGCTGCCAAAAATTAGGACGGAGGAACTTGCAATGCCCCTTACAAGAGCCATGCAGTACAGCATATTACAAACATTATTCCCATTATTGGGGAGTGTGTCTCCCATAGTTTTTGCTTATGCCTACCAAGCAAAAGCTGCCAAAACTTATGATGGAGGAACTTGCAATGCCCCTTACAAGAGCCATGCAGTATAGCATATTGCAAACATTATTCCCATGATTTGGGAGTGGGTCTCCCATAGCATTTGCTTATGCCTTCCAAGCAAAAGCGGCCAAAATTTAGGACGGAGGAACTTGCAATGCCCCTTACATGAGCCATACAGTACAGCATCTTAAAAACATTATTCCCATGATTGGGTAGCGTGTCTCCCATAGTGTTTGCTCATGCCTTCCAAGCAAAAGCTGCCAATAATTAGGACGGAGGAACTTGCATTGCCCCTTATAAGAGCTATGCAGTACAGCATATTACAAACATTATTCCCATTATTGGGGAGTGTGTCTCCCATAGTCTTTGCTTATGCCTTCCAAGCAAAAGCTGCCAAAAATTAGGACGTAGGAACTTGCAAAGCACTTTACAAGAGCCATGCAGTACAGCATATTACAAACATTATTCCCATTATTGGGGAGAGGGTCTCCCATAGTCTTTGCTTACGCCTTCCAAGCAAAAGCTGCCAAAAATTAGAACGGAGGAACTTGCAATGCCCCTTTCAAGAGCCATGCAGTACAGCATATTGCAAACATTATTCCAATTATAGGGGACTGTGTCTCCGATAGTCTTTGCTTATGCCTTCCAAGCAAAAGCTGACAAAAATTAGGACGGAGAAACTTGCAATGTCCCTTACAAGAGCCATGCAGTACAGCATATTACAAACATTATTCCCATTTTTGGGGAGTGTGTCTCCCATAGTCTTTGCTTATGCCTTCCAAGCAAAAGCGGCCAAAAATTAGGACAGAGGAAATTGCAATGCCCTTTACAAGAGCCATGCAGTACAGCATATTACAAACATTATTCCCATTATTGGGGAGTGTGTCTCCCATTGTCTTTGCTTATGCCTTCCAAGCAAAAGCTGCCAAAAATTAGGATGGAGGAACTTGCAATGCCACTTACTAGAGCCATGCTGTACAGCTTATTACAAACATTATTCCCATGATTGGGGAGTGGATCTCCCATAGTAATTGCTTATGGCTTCCAAGCAAAAGCTGCCAAAAATTAGGATGGAGGAACTTACAATGCCCCTTACAAGAGCCATGCAGTACAGCATATTGCAAACATTATTCACATTATTGGGGAGTGTGTCTCCCATAGTATTTGCTTATGCCTTCCTAGCAAAAGCTGCTAAAAATTAGGACGGAGGAACTTGCAATGCCCCTTACAAGAGTCATGCAGTACAGCATATTACAAACATTATTCCCATGATTGGGGAGTTGGTCTAACATAGTATTTGCTTATGCCTTCCAAGCCAAAGCTGCCAAAAATTAAGACGGAGGAACTTGCAATGCCCCTTACAAGAGCCATGCAGTACAGCATATTACAAACATTATTCAAATGATTGGGGTGTGGGTCTCCCATAGTATTTGCTTATGCCTTCCAAGCAAAAGCTGCCAAAAATTAGGATGGAAGAACTTGCAATGCCCCTTACAAGAGCAATGCAGTACAGCATATTACAAACATTATTCCCATGATTGGGGAGTGTGTCTCCCATAGTCTTTGCTAATGCCTTCCAAGCAAAAGCTGCCAAATATTAGGATGGAGGATCTTACAATGCCCCTTAGAAGAGCCATGAAGTACAGCATATTACAAACATTATTCCCATTATTGGGGACTGGGTCTCCCATAGTCTTTGCTTCTGCCTTCCAAGCAAATGCTGCCAAAAATTAGGAGGAAATGCAATGCCCGTTCAAAGTGTCGTGGAGGTTAGAGATAATTAAAAACAACATTTCAATGCCAATTGGAAGAGCTGTGGAGTTCAGAGTAGTTTAAAAAGACGCTTTAATGCCCCTCAGAAGATACGTGGAGATCCCAGTAGCTTAACAAGATTGTTTTAATGCCCCTCGGAAAAGTTGTGGAGGTCCCAGTAGCTTAACAAGATGCTTTTAATGCCCCTAAGAGACAAGGAGGTCCCAGTAGCTTAACAAGACGCTTTTAATGCCCCTCGTAAAAGTGGTGGAGATCGCAGTAGCTTAACAAGACGATATTAATGCCCCTCAGAAGAGACGTGGAGGTCCTAGTAGCTTAACAAGATGCTTTTCATGCCCCTCAGAAGGGACGTGGAGGTCGCAGTAGCTTAACAAGATGGTTTTAATGCCCCTCAGAAGAGACGTGGAGGTCCCAGTAGCTTAACAAGACGCTTTTAATGCCCCTCGGAAAAGTGGTGGAGGTCACAGTAGCTTAACAAGACGCTTTTAATGCCCCTCAGAAGAGGCGTTGAGGTCCCAGTAGCTTAACAAGATGCCTTAAATGCATCTCAGAAGAGACGTGGAGGTCCCAGTAGCTTAAAAAGATGCTTTTAATGGCCCTCGGAAAAGTGGTGGAGGTCGCAGTAGCTTAACAAGACTCTTTTAATGCCTCTCAGAAGAGACGTGGAGGTCCCAGTAGCTTAACCCTAGAACGAATGACCATAAAAATCTACTTTTTCACATACCTGGGGCCTTTTAGGCCCGTGTGCAAATAACATGGAATAAATCAAACAAAAATGACAAACAACTATATACCTGAGGAATACCTAGAGTTTCAAAATTCTAACTAAAGTAATCTTGCAGAAAATAGAAAGCAATTAACAGGGCGGGCCTGCGAGGCCCCAGGTATGCGTTCTAGGGTTAACAAGACTCTTTTAATGCCCCTCAGAAGAGACATGGAGATCCCAGTAGCTTAACAAGATCGTTTTAATGCCCCTCGGAAAATTTGTGGAGGTCCCAGTAGCTTAACAAGATGCTTTTAATGCCCCTAAGAGACGAGGAGGTCCCAGGAGCTTAACAAGATGCTTTTAATGCCCCTCGTAAAAGTGGTGGAGATCGCAGTAGCTTAACAAGATGATTTTAATGCCCCTCAGAAGAGACGTTGAGGTCCTAGTAGCTTAACAAGACGCTTTTAATGCCCCTCAGAAGAGACGTAGAGGTCGAAGTAGCTTAACAAGACGCTTTTAATCTCCCTCAGAAGAGACGTGGAGGTTCCAGTAGCTTAACAAGACGCTTTTAATGCCCCTCGGAAAAGTGGTGGAGGTCACAGTTAGAGATGAGCGTTGTTCTACTCGAACTGTTCGCCAATCTCAAATTCGAGCTGTTTTGGGCGGTGTTCGAGCCGTTCGGCGAACACGAACAATTTGAGAAAAATTCGGCTGTTCGAGGTTATGTTCGATAACTGTTCGTGCACCAAAATCATAACTGGATTTTTTCTCAGTAATGATGAAAATTAATGTTAATACGCAGTTTGAGTGTACAGCGGGGTGGGGTTAGGGGCAGGGGATGGATCTCTGCAGGAACAATGAAGATCTCCATTTTTTTTTCTCTTTCCCGCATTTGCAGTGGGGAGGTGCAATCTGTCAGCCTATCAGCAGCGCACACACGGAGCGAAGTGCTTTTTTTCACACAAGCAAGGGCATGTGTCATTGGCAGTGTATGTCACATGTCCTTACCCTATAAGACCAAGCCATTTTCCCCCTCGCCACCATTTTCTCACTGATGCAGCTGCGTGTTAGACGGCACCGCTGTTGCTGTGTGCACTATACCTTGTTAATTTCAAGCCAATTTTCGCACAAATCTACAGATAGCTTGGGAGTAGGGAATAGTTGTTATTGCAGTCCTTTTAAGGACTAGGTTACAGCATTTCCTACGACTTTTATCAGGCAGGTCTGTGCTCTTAAATAGATAGATTGTGGGAGTAAAGACTAATTGTAATTGGAGTCCTTTTCAGGACTAGGTTACATCAGTTCCTATCAGTTTTTGCCAGGCAGGTCTGTGCCAGTGCTGTGCAAGTTTTTTTCACAGCATTTGGCTGAATCTAGCAAAGCTAATCCTTTTTGGCCTATTGCAGAGTGTGTTAGTCAGTGGAGTAGCCTATCTGTGTTGCAAGATATACCACCTGTGTATAGAATACCAATTTTTTTACTACACCTAGTGAAGTAAAATCTTTTGGGCATAGCATCATTCTATTAGTCCATCTATACTGACCTCCATCAGGTTGCAAATTGAATATAATTTTTTTCTGCATCTAGCTCTGAAAAAATATTGGGCTTCTAGCTGTGTGTGGGACTTGTTGTATTAGTCCATCTATACTGACCTCCATCAGGTTGCAAACTGAATATATTTTTTTCTGCATCTACCTCTGAAAAAATATTGGGCTTCTAGCTGTGTGTGGGACTTGTTGTATTAGTCCATCTATACAGACCTCCATCAGGTTGCAAACTGAATATATTTTTTTCTGCATCTACCTCTGAAAAAATATTGGGCTTCTAGCTGTGTGTGGGACTTGTTCTATTAGTCCATCTATACTGACCTCCATAAGGTTGCAAACTGAATATAATTTTTTTCTGCATCTACCTCTGAAAAAATATTTGGGCTTCTAGCTGTGTGTGGGACTTGTTCTATTAGTCCATCTATACTGACCTCCATAAGGTTGCAAATTCAAAATAATTTTTTGTCTGCATCTACCTCTGAAAAAATATTTGGCCTTCTAGCTGTGTGTGGGACTTGTTCTATTAGTCCATCTATACTGACCTCCATAAGGTTGCAAACTGAATATAATTTTTTTCTGCATCTACCTCTGAAAAAATATTTGGGCTTCTAGCTGTGTGTGGGACTTGTTCTATTAGTCCATCTATACTGACCTTCATAAGGTTGCAAATTCAAAATAATTTTTTGTCTGCATCTACCTCTGAAAAAATATTTGGCCTTCTAGCTGTGTGTGGGACTTGTTCTATTAGTCCATCTATACTGACCTCCATAAGGTTGCAAACTGAATATAATTTTTTTTTGCATCTACCTCTGAAAAAATATTTGGGCTTCTAGCTGTGTGTGGGACTTGTTCTATTAGTCCATCTATACTGACCTCCATAAGGTTGCAAACTGAATATAATTTTTTTCTGCATCTACCTATGAAAAAATATTTGGCCTTCTAGCTGTGTGTGGGACTTGTTCTATTAGTCATCTATACTGACCTCCATCAGGTTGCAAATTCAAAATAATTTTTTGTCTGCATCTACCTCTGAAAAAATATTTGGCCTTCTAGCTGTGTGTGGGACTTGTTCTATTAGTCCATCTATACTGACCTCCATAAGGTTGCAAACTGAATATAATTTTTTTCTGCATCTACCTCTGAAAAAATATTTGGCCTTCTAGCTGTGTGTGGGACTTGTTCTATTAGTCATCTATACTGACCTCCATCAGGTTGCAAATTCAAAATAATTTTTTGTCTGCATCTACCTCTGAAAAATATTTGGCCTTCTAACTGTGTGTGGGACTTGTTCTATTAGTCCATCTATACTGACCTCCATAAGGTTGCAAACTGAATATAATTTTTTCTGCATCTACCTCTGAAAAAATATTTGGCCTTCTAGCTGTGTGTGGGACTTGTTCTATTAGTCCAGCTATACTGACCTCCATAAGGTTGCAAACTGAATATAATTTTTTTCTGCATCTACCTCTGAAAAAATATTTGGCCTTCTAGCAGTGTGTGGGTCTCATTGTATTAGGCCATCTATACCAAGCTCCACCAGCTTTTCAATTAATAATAATTTTTCGCTGCATCTAGCCCTGAAAATAATTTTTCTTCCCAATAGTGGTAGCAATAGAAATATGGGTCGCGCTCCTGGCATACAAAAATATACGCTTCATAACAAAAAACACCAGCTTAGCGCACTGCATTAATAAGATGGCATCATCGTCTCTCGCAGTGCTAGGCCTACTACCCAGGCTAGCATTCCTGTGCCTAAAACACAATGTATGGGTCCGCGCTAGCCACTATGCTGAGGGGTCTAAAGCTGCTGCTAACGCTTTATAACAATTCAATTGGCAGATTTTCACAGAGCTCTTCCACAATGCCCACCCATCGGGACAACAGTTGCCCACCTTCCCTATGGGATCTAGTGGCGAATAGTTGATGCCATTAATCAGAGCGTCAGTTGCCCCGTCGACGTGGCAAGCATACGGTAAGGCATGGGAAGAGTGGACACGACTAGTAGCAGGCAGACGGGTTGACCAATGTGAACAAGCCAGATCACAAGTCACCATAGAATTTCTCCACCAGCTAATGATGAGGGGCATATCAGGGGCGTCAGCGCAGCGGTGTCTGACCGGAGTAGCATTTCACTTCCAACTACTGAATTGGGGAGATGTGACAAAGATTCATCATCAGACAATCCATAAAAGGGTGGAAAAGGGGTCAGCCAAGTCAGGAGTGTAGACGTCCCGTCCCGTGTCACTAAAACTGATTTCTCACATCATATCCCTAACACCATTAACATGACACTCACAATTTGAAGCAACACTACTGTCTACTGCATTTGTGATCGCCTTCTTCGGGGCGCTATGCATAAGCGAATTAGTCCCTCAATCCAAAATTAGCACCAGTGGAGGCTTATTACACCAGGACGTAGTCATAGCCAATAATGCAATACGTCTACGCATACACAAATCGAAAATGGTTCCAGCGGGCAGGGGCACTTGGGTACTTCTACAACCCACAAACGGTACACTGAGTCGGGTAACAATAGTAAAACCATATCTAACCATCAGATCACAAAGTAATTTGTTCCTATCACACATTGATGGGACGCCATTAGCAAGATACCAGTTCCAAGCTATATTTAATAAATGCATAACATCGGCAGGGAACCACCCCAAAGATTACGGGACACACTCATTCCGCATAGGCGCGGCCACAGAAGCAGCAAGAGCAGGACTGTCAGAAACGGAAGTTCAGAGGATAGAGAGATGGTGATCCACGTGTTTGGCAAGATACATAAGACCGGACTTGTTATCCTAACGTGGTTTGTTTCTTTTACAGGTGACGCTAAGCCAACAGTGTGGGTGATAGGCCACTCGTATATATATTGGGCAGATTAAAGGGCAAAAGTCCGCCCAGGCGGGAGGAAATTAGAGTTTCATAACACATATTTCAACTGGAGAGGTATTAGAGGCCTGCTATGGCCACAGGTACTAATGGAGGTAATCAAGGTAGGGAGAGAGGCAAGATGTCTGGTCATCTTAGTTATACAGGCCGGGGGAAACAACCTAGGTCATCACAAGAGCGCATAACTAATGGCAATAATGAAACTAGACACTGAGCGCTTCAGAGAATTTTTCACAAAACTAGCTATAGTATGGTCAGAGATTGTGCCGATAGTGGTATGGCAAGGTGCGCGAGACATCACGGCCATCGAACGGACAAGGCGGGTAATAAATATTCGGATGGCAAAATTTAGAAGAGACAGAGGCGGTGTAGTGGTACGACACCGACAACTGGAAGGAGATAAAGCAGGCCTCATACGGCCCGACGGTGTTCACTTAATGGATATTGGACTGGACATATTCCTGTCAGGACTCCAGGACGGAGTGGAACAAGCGTTAAGAGTGATGGGTGGGGGTCAGAGTCCTGCATACGAGTACGCAGGATCCTCCGTGGCCTGGAAATAGAAAGGACATGTTGGAGAGTTACACTTGTTGGCCAAGTTGCCGGAGTGGAGACCCAGGGCATGCTGCAACAAGCTGAATTATTTTAGAAATAAAATGTCTTTCTAATGGAATGAGTATAAAGAGTTAAAAAAGCTGTGACCGATCCTCACCCATCCAGTTGTAAGAGTTACATTATTGTATTGTCAAGGAAAGGGGGGCGGTAGGGGGGCTGAGCGTCTGGGTTTGGTTGGGGGTCCCCACAGTCTGCCTAGGCTAGATGCATTTAAAAATTCTTATTAGATACACAGGCGGTGCAGCTTGCTTCGCAGCTGGGCTACTACGCCCAAAGTATTGCCTAGGCTAGATGCAGTTAAAAATTCTACGCTGACTAGCAGACACTGAAGATTTGGAGCAGACCGCTGAGTAAACAGCTCTTCAGACTCAATAATCTGTGTTACCCCAAGCCATAGTGTATGTAGTTTCTTACAGTTAAAAGGGGGGGGGGAGCGACCCAACCCACCTGGAATTGACGATGCCAACGTCACGTAAGACACAGCAAGGGGACTCCAAAAAGAGTTTCCATTTTTTCCCAAAATTGTGGCACAGACACCACTTAACCCTAGAACGCATACCTGGGGACTCGCAGTCCCGCCCTGTTAATTGTTTTCTATTTTCTGCAAGATTACTTTAGTAAGAATTTTGAAACTCTAGGTATTCTTCATGTATATAGTTGTTTGTCATTTGAGTTTGAGTTATTCAATGTTATTTGCACACGGGCCTAAAAGGCCCCAGGTATATGAAAGTGTAGATTTTTATCGTAATGCGCTCTAGGGTTAAGTGGCATCAATTGCCCCACAGTTGCTTAAAACGGTTGGTGAGGTGATATTACCAAATCCTCAAGCTTTTAGCCTCCCAAGGATAACACAGGATTAGAAAAGTCCTTGCGAATCCATGATTTGTTCATCTTTATGAACGTGAGTCTGTCTACATTCTCAGTGGACAGCCGCGTGCGCTTATCTGTCAGCACACCATCAGCAGCGCTGAACACACGTTCAGAGAGAACACTGGCTGCAGGGCATGACAAGATCTCCAAGGCGTGAGTGGCGAGCTCCGGCCATTTTTCCAGATTGGAATACCAAAATGAGCAAGGGTCCAGTGACACAGTCATGGCTTCGATGTTCACTTGGAGATACTCCTGCACCATCCTCTCTAGGCATTGACTATGTGTCAGACTTCTTGTCTCCTGTGGCCTTGCAAAGGATGGTCTAAAAAAGTGGTGAAACGATTTCACAAAATTGCTGTTACCAGCAGATACTGTGTTACTGTTACGGTTTGAGTGATGAAGACTCGACAGTCCCGCGGTTGGCAAGTTAGAACTGTGAGATTCACTTCGTGCACCACTGGTGTTTTGTGGAAAAGCACATGTAAGATTCTGCAACAGCATCTGCAGATACTCCTGCATGCGTCAATTCCTTTTTATGGCAGGAATTATTTCGGCAAATTTACTTTTGTACCGGGGATCTAAGAGTGTGGCAACCCAGTAGTCAAGATTACTTCGAATTCTGCAATCTGAGGGTCATGTTGCAGGTAGTGCAGCAAGAAGGCACTCATGTGTCTTGCGCATCCAGGAGGACCAAGTCCTTGTTGTGTTGGTAGCGAGGTAAGAATCATGCTTCTTTCCTCTGCCCTCTCCCCCCAACCTCGCACAACAGAAATGTGATCAAGGTCTCCCTCATCTGATGAGTCTTCCATGCCCATCGCCAGTTCATCCTCCACTTCTTCCTCGGCTCCTGCACCTTCCTCAACAGTTTGGCTGCTACCATGCGCCCTGTTTAATCCCTCTCCCCCACCCTCCCATGCTTGCCTCCTTGGTGCTGCCAACCGTCTGGACCTTGTAGATGTTATCCCTTCCGCATACGACTCCTCCTCTACTTCCTCCACCTCCTCTTGTCCGACCACCTGACTCTGAATTCTGTTTAATGTGTTCTCCAGCATGTAAATCACCGGAATAGTTATGCTGATAATGGCATCGTCGTCAGCACTAAACATCTTCGTCGCCATTTCAAAACTGTGCAGAAAGGTGTGTGGCGCCCCTGAGGGTGCAGTCACCACAGAGTTACTGCATCTCACCCAGAGGTGTGGTATCTCACCCTCAGGTAAGGAAGGCGTATGGCTCGGGACCCTAACACCTGCATCCAACACATACCCGCAGTGGGGTTAGGGCGAGATTGCTCCTAAGGAAGAGCACAGTCCCAGGTCCCTAGCTGGTGGGAGGATCCTATGTAGTGGGTGCTTAGGGGAGCAGCTTAGGGGAGCACATGACAGGGAGAGTATAAATAGGAAGCCATCTTAGAAAGAGCAAGCCAGTCAGAGGAGGAAAAGTGACAGGAGCAGAGGCTCGGCATGAGCTCTGCTCCGGAGGCGGGCCTAGCCTGGGAGGCCCAGGACTGAAGGAGAGAAGAGAGGAGTGGGAGCAGGAAGGCTCTAGGAACCGAAGGGACCCTAGGGCTCCGGGCCGTGCAGAAGGCCACCTGTACTCCCGCTGCTACCAGGAGGTAGAGGGGTCAGGCCAGATAAGGGGAACCGGTCCCTCAACTAGAGGAGAAACAGCAAGGCTCAACTAGAAACCGGAGGCTGCAGCATTTCATGTACTGCAGGCAAAAGTCCACACCAGTTTCACTAAGAAGGTAGCCACATAGGACCCAGGGGACGGAACACAAGTCGCCCGCCAAGGCCCGAGGATACCGGATAGAAGTGTCACTGGGTGTGAGGTGCAGGGAGAAGGCCAGAGAAAGGACACACAGAAGGGGGTCCTGCTAAGTACTCCGGAGCTATCTGGGGGTGGACTGAGCCCCTCACTGAGTACGCACAGCACGACGGGTGAGATAGCTCTGGTACCTGTAATCTGGACTGCAACAACTGTGAGTAAAGATCTTGGGACTGCATCACACGGACTCTGTGTTCATTACTGACTCCCTGCACTACAACCACCATCATCCACCCACACTGCCCTGAAGCTACACTCTTCCTGTGGTGAGTAATAATTCCATTGCAGCAAAACCACCAGCTTCAGAGGACTGTTCCGCAGCGGCGGCCCCTTTGGCCGCACTCCACAGGTGGCGTAGTCGGACATTATAAAATCCATATATACAAATTACCGTTGGGTAACGGACCGGGTCACCGCCACAGTGACTACAACCCCCAGCGTCTACCGGCCCGGCTCCGGGTACCCCACGGCCCAGGGGGCGCGTCAACTTCATAGGTCCCTGATCTGAGACCACTCCTGCTGTGTGATTTGCCCCACCTCTGGATCTCGTTGACCCAGGCTATACGTCAGAAACTATTGCACCAGGGCTTGTCGGTGCTGCCACAGTCGCTGCAACATGTGCAGAGTTGAATTCCACCGTGTCGGCACATCGCATTTCAGCCGGTGAACTGGCAGGCCCAACGACTTCTGTAGAGATGTAAGTCGTTGAGCTGCGGGATGCGAACGGCGGAAGTGAGCACACAGCGACCGTGCCCTCTGCAGAAGGCCATCTAGTCCGGGATAGTGGGCTAAAAATTTATGGACAACCAGGTTCAACACGTGAGCCATACAAGGCACGTGTGTAACATTGCCCCGGCGAAGGGCCGCACCCAGGTTTGCAGCATTGTCGCACACGGCCTTCCCTGGTTGCAGGTCCAGTGGAGACAACCATTCATGAAACTGGGTCTCCAGAGCTGACCACAAGTCCTCAGCTGTGTGACTCACATTTCCCAGACATTTCAAAGTAAACACTGATGCCGTTGAGCCCTGCTGCCAGCATAGTAAGGAGGTGCGCAGTTAGAAAGCAGGTGGCATTACCAGACAGGCTTTGGGTGCAGGTGGAGGACCGAGAGGAGGTTGAGGAGGCAGAAGCAGTGGAGGAACTTCTAGATAAAGAGGATTGACGTACAACTCGCGGGGACGCCAAGACTTGGACAGCAGCCCCTTGTCCTGCTGTCACCATAGTTACCCAGTGCCCTGTCAGCGACATGTAACGCCCCTGTCCATGCCTACTCGTCCAAGTGTCTGTGGTGAAATGCACCCTGTCACACACAGAGTTTCTCAAAGAAGCGGTGATGTTGTGTGCGACATGCTGGTGGAGCGCAGGCACACCTTTCTTTGAGAAGTAGTGCCGACTGGGCAACTGGTACTGGGGCACTGCGACGGACATAAGGTCTCAAAAATCCACTGTGTCCTCCAGGCGGAAAGGCAGCATTTCTGTAGCCAACAGCTTGCAGATGGTGAAATTCAACCTCTTAGCTTTCTCATGGCTAGGAGGAAATGGTCTTTTACTTGTCCACATCTGAGGGACCGAGGGCTGGCTGTTGTGCTTTGACGGGGTTGAGTAGGGTGTCCCTGGCAAACTGCCGGTCTGTGAGGAAGATGCAGGCGCACATGTTAGGTTGCCTTGATCCAAAGGTGGTGCTCTCGATGTCAGAGAGCTCTCAACACCAGCAGGTGTTTCCACTTCCCAATGAACTGACGACCTGCCAATCACACTGGCTGTTGCAGGTAAAGAGGTGGCAGGTCTGCGTCCAAAAACATGTGTGACTGCTGTCCCCCCAGTCACAGAGGATGAAGAGGCCGCGGATGCACAAGATGGGGCAGACGGTGGTTGGCCCAGCCTGCTAGGCCGCATTGTAGCACAGTGAGCTTCCCACTGCAACTTATGCTTCATATCCATGTGACGGTACATGCATGAAGTACTCAAACTATGGATTTTTTGGCCTCTACTTAGCTTTTGGTGACAAATATTACAGATAACACGAGTTGGGTCATCCTTATCGATCTGAATAAATGCCCAGGCTATGCAAGGCTTAGAGCCCATGCGACCTGAAGAGCCACTACGACTTGTGGTCAGAGGCGGAGTTGTGGTTGAGGATGCAGTTGTTGACGTGCTTCCAGTACTCCATCTCTGTCCAGGAAGGCGCAACCTAACCTCGTCGTCAATAGCATCTGTGACGCCCCGCTGCGCTTGGTATCACAGATCCTAGAAGAGTGTATTGATGGAATCCTCCACAAGAGGCCCCCATAAACATTCACACATCTCCACCTTCCACCTCAGAACAGCAGAGGGAGCCCGTTAGGGATATAAATAGGGAAGGTGGAGCTAGGCAGTTCAGTTCCTCTGAAGAGTTCCTGCAGTAGAGAAGCCTAAGAGAGGTCAGTCTGCAGTGGAGCTCAGTCTAGTCTAGAGAACTCAGTTAATAGTTTAGCAGTGGAGCATGAGGCTTCTGCTAGCTAGATTCAGGGAGCCCAGATAGAGCTTAAGGTGTGCCAGCGTCATAAGATCGGTGAAGCGCGCAAAGCTGCCGTTAGTGTGTATAGCCTATTGAGGGCCCGAGTAGGCCGAAGGCGAGTGGCGAGTTAGTACATAAGGGGCAGAGGAGCTTAACCAGCTCACCCCGAAGCATTTACCGGACACCGGATCCGAGCTTACCGGGATCTCTATGACCCAGTAAGGCATAACCGGAATCCCTGGAGAACTACAAGTCCCAGGATCGCTAAGGTGCTGATACGTAACAGAGCCAGGAGACGCTTAGGCCCCGCATACTGGGAGCGTGAACTTCAAGAGAAGGCCCTACCACAAGGTCAGCCAGCGCAGGACAGAGACAAAGTTAGGCCTAGCTCCAGGCAGGTCAGAAACTTACTGCGCAGAGGCAAGAAACAGGAGGCCCTACACCCGCTCATTGGGGAGGATCCTGATATGCACCCTTCACCCTACAGTGCTCCAGGATGTGCCTGAATTTCCTCCAGTAAAAGGTACTGAAGTGACTACCGTGTCCGTTTCCGTTCTTGCTCTGACCCAGCTGGGTCTCGCCTGTCCTGCATTCCCCCTGCATACGCTGCCCTGAGACCTAGCTCCACCTGTGGGGAGCTATACCATCGAGCTGCCTTATCACGGGCCTCAGTGGACTGCTGCAGCGCTGGTGCTTCTCACCAGATACCACAGGTGGTGCCACAAACTCTTATAAAATTAACAATTATCCACCCTTTTAAAGAGTGACCCCAGGGTACGGGCCAGGGAGCCGACCACCGCGACATCCCAAAGGCCAGGCAAAGGCCCGGGTGACCTCATCGACTGGCTGACTGTGGGTTGACAGTAAGTGGGATCTCCAACCTTGTCATCATCACCCTGTGTGTTATCACACCCGTCGTCCTCAAAGCCAACCTCTTCCTGCCCTGACCGAAAAGTCAAGTTGTCGCTCCAATCAGGTATTTGAGTCTCATCATCATCTTCATCATTGTCTCCACCAACAGGAGTTACAGTTTGGGAACGAGGGTCTACATTATGCTCAGAACCTTGTTCATCTGGTCCTGGATCCGACTTATAAAGATTCTGGGCATCAGTGCAGATCATTTCCTCGTCTGGATTAACAGAAGCTCTGGGCAGACCTCCGTTTCCCAGGCTATAGTATGAGTAAACAGCTGTGCAGACTCAACCATCTGTGTTACCCCATACTCAGACGGGCAGCTGGAGACTTGGGAGCTGTGAGGAAGCAAGTGCGATTGGGGTGACACCTCTGAGGACTGGAGTATTTGTGATGTTGAAGTTGAGGTGGAGGAGAGCCCACTTGAAGGAGCACTTGATATCCGCTGAAGCAACTGCTGTTTTTGTGCCTCATCTGGAATTTGTAGCGATGGGCGTGTCCGTAACAAAGGGATCGTATCACATTGTCCACGAAAAGAAGTCGACATGTTAGTTTGGCTGGAAGATGGTCTTTCTTCTGCAGATGTTACTCCCCCCCCACCGCGGGGGGCTCGACCCACCAGCGGACAGGCACCAGTATTAGGAGAGGGGGGCTGGCCGTCAGGGTCCACCGCGGCTCTGGCACAAACCCGGCGACACGGAGGTGGCACGGGCAGGAACGGACTGGCTGTGTCGGCTTCTCACTTTTTGGATTTTAGAAGGGCATGACATGCCTATATCTGTGTCTCCCCCTTCTTTTACTCCTCCACCTCTTTTATTTTCGCATGACTATATGTACTTGTCACTTTTCCATGTGTTAGTTATGTCTTCTGAGCAGTTTGTCAGCTTTTGGACACCTTTGAAGCTGTTTTCTATGTGTTTCTATGTGTTTTTGTTTGTCTGCCATTGGTTTTAACAGTGTTCGAAGGTGTTCGACGAACAGTTCGACGAACAGTTCGGCGAACACACGGGTGTTCGACGAACCGAACCGAACTCGAACACTACGGGGGTGGCTCAACACTAGTCACAGTAGCTTAACAAGACGCTTTTAATGCCCCTCGGAAAAGTGGTGGAGGTCGCAGTAGCTTAACAAGATGCTTTTAATGCCCCTTACAAGAGCCATACAGTACAGCATCTTAAAAACATTATTCCCATTATTGGGGAGTGGGTCTCCCACCGTCTTTGCTCATGCCTTCCAAGCAAAAGCTGACAAAAATAAGGACGGAGGAACTTTCAATAATGGCAACACGGACCACGGTCACCCAGATGGTATAGTGGTGGTGGAGGCTGAAGATAAGGAGAAGAACATAAAACAGCCGAAATGAGGAAGTGTATACCCATGTGTGGGTGTGAAGCGGTGCATGTGAATACACCTCCCGAAAAAACACAGTGGATTTGACTTTATGTTACTCTGCTGTCATTTGGTGGTGATGAGAAGTCTGGCCCAATCTAGCACTTGTTAATTTTGATAAGGGTCAGCTTGTCAGCATTGTCAGTTGACAGGAGAGTGCGCTTATCAGTTATAATTCCCCCAGCGGCACTAAAAACACGCTCAGATAACACGCTAGCGGCAGGGCAGGCCAGGACCTCCAAGGCGTACAGAGCGAGTTCATTCCAATTGTGCAGCTGGGATACCCAATAATTAAAAGGCACAGAGGTATCACGGAGGACGCTGGTACGGTCGGCAAGGTACTCCTTCACCATCTTTTGAAACTTTCCGCTCCTTATGAGAGTACCCCGCGCCTCATTGCCTGTAAGCTGGGCGGGTCTCAGAAAACTGTCCCAGAATGTTGACAGTGTTCCCATGCCTCTGCTGAATTGGAGTTGCCTCTCTCTCGCTTGTACGCCTTGGTTGGTCAAAGAACTGTGACCTCTGCTGCTAGCGTGTTCAGATGGGAACTTTTTTAACAGTTCTGCAGCAAGGGCCTACTGGTACTGCCCCATTTTTGAAGACCTCTCCACCTCAGGAATAAGAGAGTGAAAGTTCTCCTTGTAGCGGGGGTCTAAAAGTGTCACCAACCAGTAATGACTGTCACCCAACATTTTGACAATGCGAGGGTCACAGTTAAGGCAGCTTAACATAAAGTCAGGTATGCATGCCAGACTGGTAACGGGCAAGACTTCCGTGTCCTCACCTAGATAGCGAGTGACCATGCTCTCCTCCTCCTCCTCCTCCTCCCTCCTGTCCTCAGGCCACTCACGCTGAACCGACGTTATGACAGTTGTACAAGGTACTACCATCTACAGCGCATGATACAAGCTCCTGTTCTTCCTCCTCCTCCTCCTCTCCCTCAATGTCCCCCAATGCATGTTGGGATGAGATGAGACTGGGCTGTGTGTAATCGACCGCTACGGCTTCTTGATCCATCTCATCATACTCTGGCAGCATTGCCTCCTCTTTAATTCTCTGCAGAGAGCATTGCAAAAGACAGACAAGTGGAATGCTGACGCTAATGATGGCGTCATCGCCACTCACCATCTGGGTGGACTCCTAAAAGTTTGTGAAGATGGTACATATGTCAGACATCCAGGTCCACTCATGAGGTCTTATGTGTGGAGTCTGACCTGTATATTCATGGCCTTGTTGCAGCTGGATCTCCACAACTGCTCTCTTCTGCTCACAAATCCTTTGCAACATGTGGAGGATAGAGTTCCAACGTGTGGGGACATCACACACCAGTCGGTGTGACGGAAGCCCCAAACGCTGCTGCAACACAGCAAGGGCGGCGGAAGCTGTAGCCGACTTGCGAAAATGAGCTGACAGGCGGCGTACTTTGACGAGCAGATCTGGCAACTCAGGGTACGATTTAAGAAACCGCTGAACCACGAGGTTAAGCATATGAGCCAGGCATGGTACGTGTATGATCTCGCCTCGCCTCAGAGCCGCCATCAGGTTACGGCCATTGTCACACACGACCATGCCTGGATGTAGGTTCAGCGGTCTCAGCCACAGATCTGCCTGCTCTTTCACAGCTGTCCACAACTCACAAGCAGTATGAGGTTTCTCACCTAAACTTATGAGTTTCAGCATAGCCTGTTGCCGCTTGGCGGAGGCAGTACTGCAGTGCTTCCAGCTTGTAACTGAAGTGTTGATATCTGAGATGGAGGCTGAACATGAGGAGGAGGAGGAGGATGATGCGCAGGAGCTGTACACTGTGGGGGCAACTCTGACTGACATAGGGCCCTCAATCCTCGGTGTGGGGAGGATGTGTTCCGTCCCAAGGTCTGACTGGGTCATGGCTTCGACTATGTTTACCCAGTGTGCCATCAGGGAGATGTACCGTCCCTGGCCACAAGCACTTGTCCACGTGTCCGTTGTCATGTGGACTCTTCCTTTAACTGCGTTGTTGAGGGCACGGCAGATGTTTTGGGACACGTGCTTGTGTAGTGCGGGGATGGCACACCGGGCAAAATAGTGTCGGCTGGGGACTGAATACCGAGGGACGGCCACCGTCATAAGGTTGTGGAAGGATTCCATCTCCACCAGCCTAAAAGGCAGCATTTCCAACGCAAGCAGTCGTGAAATGTGCGAATTTAGGAACATGCCCTGTAGGGCGTTAGCTGTGAATTTCCGCTTTCGTTCAAAGGTCTGGGATATGGACAATTGAACGCTGGGGTGGGACGCGGACGTGGACGTTGATGCTGTTTCTTGAGAAACTGCCATAACAAGTGAAGACTGAGAGGAGGAGGCATCTTTGCATGCAGTATGGACAGGGGATTGCCTTGCACACACAACAAGGGGTTCTATTGCACGCACAACAGCGGAAGAAGCAGTGGTGACACCCGCAGACACTTGTCGTGGACCCTGGGGTTCGCCCCACAAAGTCGGGTGCTTTGCTGCCATGTGCCTGATCATGCTGGTGGTGGTCAGGCTGGTAGTTTTGTCACCCCTGCTGATGCTGGCATGGCAGGTGGTACAAATGGCCTTTCTGGGGTTATCAGCAGAGTCTTTAAAAAAATTCCAGACTCTGGAAGACCTACCGCTTGTACTGGCAACGTCCTTCGTGTTGGTGTTACGGGGAACGGTTGCCCGCCTTCTGTCTGCGGCCACCACACTGCTTCTTCCTGCCTGTTAGGGTACTCTGCCTCCCTCCCCCTGTGTGCTGCTGGCCTCACTCTGCATGTCCTCCTGCCACGCTGGGTCAGTTGCTAGATCTTCCATTACCTCATCCTCTTCCACTTGTGCACCACGATCCTCCACCTCACTTCCTAGCAATTGTGGCTCGTCATCATCCTCCTCTTGTGACAAATTGCCAGCGTCGACTTCCTGTGGCCGTGGCTGTTCAAATATTTGGGCATCGCTACATGGGATCTCCTCTTCTACCACTTCAAGCGGAGCAGGCAAGGGGCTCAAATCTGAAAATGGACCAGTGAACAGCTCTTCAGAGTGTCGAAGTTTGGGATAAGATGCTGTCTGACGACACTCGGCATGGTGGGAGGAAGGAGCATCAGGGTGAGGAGGAGTATGCGGTGAAGACTCACGGCTACTAAGAGTCGACCGTGTGGAAGAAAGGCCGGAGGTGGTGGTGCCCAGGTAACTGGAAGTATTATCTGCTATCCAATTAATAACCTGTTCACACTGATCAGTTCGCAATACTGGTGTTGTTCTGTGCTTCCCTAGTAATTCGGTCAAGAAGTGGGAGCAAGAAGTTGTGGCTGTTGGTTGTGGCACATTTTTACCTTGGCTACGGCCCCGTCCTCTGCACGCACCATCACCAGAACGTCCAATTCCACGTCCCTTGCCACGCGCCTTGCCCATTGTACAGGAAGTAAATTAGCTTACACTCACACTATCAATGGAAAAAGGGTAACAAAAAGTGGATTAGAACCGTGGAAGAGGAAAACCATAGTTCTATTTCTCTGGCCTACACCCGACTCTTTTAAACAATCTGAACAATCAGGGAGAAACTATTACTGTTTTTCTTGAAGGAAAAAATACCAAAAGCTGAATAATAGAGATTTCTTACCGTGGAACAGCAAAACCACAGTTATAATTTACTGGTGAATACCAGACTTTTTAAAATATATATATTTGCGGCTGAACAGTGAGCGACACACTGAAACTTTTTGTTTTAGATACAAATGGCCCAAAAGTGGATAATACAGAGGTTTGAACCGTGGAACTGCAAAACCACACTTGTATTTCTCGGGAATACACCAGACTATTTTCAACAGATATATTTGTGTCTGAACAATCAGGAGAAACTATTATTTATTTTTTACTGCAAAAAATGCCAAAAGCAGGATAATAGAGATTTTTTACCGTGGAACAGCAAAACCACAGTTATAATTTACTGGTGTATACCAGAGTTTTTTAAATATATATATTTGTGTCTGAACAATCAGGAGACACTATTATTTATTTTTTTCGGCAAAAAATGCCAAAAGCAGGATAATACAGAGATTTGACCCGTGGAACTGCAAAACCACACTTGTATTTCTCGGGCCTACAACAGACTATTTTAAACAGATATATTTGTGTCTGAACAATCAGGAGAAACTATTATTTATTTTTTACTGCAAAAAATGCCAAAAGCAGGATAATAGAGATTTTTTACCGTGGAACAGCAAAACCACAGTTATAATTTACTGGTGTATACCAGACTTTTTTAAATATATATATTTGTGTCTGAACAATCAGGAGACACTATTATTTATTTTTTTCGGCAAAAAATGCCAAAAGCAGGATAATACAGAGATTTGACCCGTGGAACTGCAAAACCACACTTGTATTTCTCGGGCCTACAACAGACTATTTTAAACAGATATATTTGTGTCTGAACAATCAGGAGACAATATTATTTATTTTTTACGGCAAAAATTGCAAAAAGCAGGATAATACAGAGATTTGACCCGTGGAACTGCAAAACCACACTTGTATTTCTCGGGCCTACACCAGACTATTTTCAACTGATATTTTTGTGTCTGAACAATCAGGAGACACTATTATTTATTTTTTACGGCAAAAAATGCCAAAAGCAGGATAATAGAGATTTTTTACCGTGGAACAGCGAAATCACACTTCCGTCTCTCTGGCCTACACCAGACTATTTTCAACAGATATATTTGTGTCTGAAAAATCAGGGCGACACTATTATTTTTTTTTTTTACTGAAAAAAATGCCAAAAGCAGGATAACAGAGATTTTTTACCGTGGAACAGCAAAACCACCCTTCTGTCTCTCTGGCCTACACCAGACTATTTTCAACAGATATATTTGTGTCTGAAAAATCAGGGAGACACTATTATTTTTTTTTTTTATGGCAAAAAATGCCAAAAGCAGGATAATAGAGATTTTTTTTACCGTGGAACAGCAAAAGCACACTTCTGTCTCTCTGGCCTACACCAGACAATTTTCAACAGAAATATTTGTGTCTGAAAAATCAGGGAGACACTATTATTTTTTTTTATGGCAAAAAATGCCAAAAACAGGATAATAGAGAACTTTTACCGTGGAACAGCAAAACCACAGTTATAATTTACTGGTGTATACCAGACTTTTTAAAATATATATATCTGCGGCTGGACAGTGAGCGACACACTCAAAATGTTTTTTTTAGATACAAATGGTTCATGGAACTGCAAAACCACACTTCTATTTCTCTGACCTACACCAGACTATTTTCAACAGATATATTTGTGTCTGAAAAATCAGAGACACACTTTTTTTTTTGGGGGGGGGGGTGGGGACACCAAAAGGTTAATAAGACGGATATTTGTACAGTGTGAAGGAGGAAAAAAAAAGAGGATTTAGATGAAAAAAAAAGGATTTTTCCTGCCCCCGAGACCTGGAGCTAAGTCCAGCAATTTCAGCAACAGTAGCACACAGGACTGTAATGCAGCGTTTGCTGGTATAAGCACTGCGTCTCCTATACAGCCTGCCTGCCTGCCTGATATCTGTGATGGATATTAGTCCTGAGAAGGACTGTTTGTTTGATCTGGCAGCCTTTACAGACCCTACACTAACTATTTTGCAGGACATATCTCTCCCTAAATCAGCAGTGCTGTCCCTACACTGTCTGATCTGGAGCGACTGTGTCCAAGATGGCGGCGCCCGGTTTTAAATACTCGAGGTGACGCCGTGCGGCCAGCCAATCACTGTAATGCCTACAAACAACATGGCTGCGGCATTACAGTGACTGTCTGGCAATCCCTGCATGTTCATTGGCTCTGTAAAGAGCGCCAAACATGCACGGCGGAGACCCGAGCTCCCGCCCGAGTAACCCGGAAATGCTCGGTGCTCACCGAACATCCCGAGTAGCATGAGTACCGAGCAGTGTCGAGCATGCTCCCTCAACACAAATAAGAACTTGTAATAAACATGTCTTAAGTTTCAAGAAAGCAGATTCGCTGTGTCAGGACAGGACAGATAGGAAGCATTCACATGATTCATTTGGTACATCGGCAAAACATGCATGCACCAGCTTTGGTGATGGTGTCATTGAAGTGGAGACATTAGGAGTGAGCAATATATCTAACCATTGGATTGTTGAGTATGCACACTACTCCACTGGGATAAAAAACTAATAATGTGATTTGAATCCTTGATACTTGTCCTGTGATATCAATGACTTGGAAAAAGGGGAAAAATGTTGACTTGATGGTAAGATAGATTTAGGTAGCTTACCAGTATCAGTAACCCACTGGACAAGATTACCTATTCACGAAATATAAATAAAAAGCGGACAAATAGATTGATCATATAGCCTACAAGAAAAACACACTTATACAGAGAATGCAATATTTATTAAATCACTATAAAAGCGAATATAAATGCATTAAAAATAAATAAAATGTTCCAAAGAAAATTCAGCACAATGAGCGGGTCTCAGGAGATTGGAATATTGCTGGTAATTAATGGGGAATGAATTAGAAAAAATTGTCACAAAAATGTAATCAAACAAATATAATCCATATAGATAAAGTGCAAGTGCATAAGTATATATAATCATGATCCCATTAAGTCAATAAATATACATACGTTTAAACTTGATTTATAAAGTGCAATTCAGAGGCCATCTAATAAAGAGAATATCGCTATCTGGTTAATGAATAAATAGCATTTAAATGTAAATAGCCATTGTTGACCCATACCCATGTTTATAATTTCCTTGAGTAACATGGGGATTGAAGCTGTTTACACCACTATTAGAGGGGGTAAAATCAGCAATGAATTATTATGGTGTGAATCCAAGTGGATTTACAATTAACAAAATTTGGCAGCTTGGGACTTCATGGCGAGCTTTTGTATACTGGTTTCTGTGAAAAAAACTTAGATATTGGTTCTTTATGTGAATAGCATACCTTTTTTTTAATAACACCTATATTATTAAATGAGGCAGTGTTCACCTGCAAGTTTTTCCTCGCCTGGAATTGGGGTCAGGAAAAAAATTGCAGCATGCTGTGTATGGCTGCGTAAAATGGCCGAGACTCACCAATGCAAGTCAATGGGTGCGAGAAAAAAAATTGCACAGCACACGAACATTCGTTACACTGTATGGATTACTAACTCAATCCAGAAAGATTTTTTAAACATTCGTTTGGAGGTTAATACCACCGTAATGTAACATTATGCACATTACACTATATGGATTACTATATCAATTCAGAAATATTTTTTGAACGTTTTTTTAGAGTAATACCACAGAAATGTACCAATAAGCACATTACAGTGTATGGATTATTCAATCCAGAAAGATTTTTTTACTTTTTTTGTATAGTAATACCACCGTAATGTAACACTAAGTCTGTTACAGTCTATGGATTACTAATATGCAAATTGCCTCTTCAGAGAAAAAGAGGACTTGTACTTGTTAAATGGATGGTTGCAAACAACTTTATTAAACAATGGAAAGCAACCAAACCCGGGGTCCGCGATGCAGCCTGGAGGACTGCAGCCGAACACCTTCTGGGTAATAAGGTAAAACAACCAACTGAAATAACAATTCCTTCCGTGTTACTGCACACCGGAACGGGAATAGGAATTCACACTATCTCCGTTACCTGCACGAGAGATGTGCGATAAATAATGTATCTGTAGCCCTGTTTACAGCACAGGGACTACACAGCAGGCGCTAGGATGCGTGTGTGATACACGCCGGCATATACGTGCTCCCAGCCGGCGTGCTTCCGGACTGAGGAGAATCTCTCCACGTAGCTTACAGGTGGAGCCGGGAATATGGCGTCTGCAGACTGCTCGGGGTGTATGGCGACCCCTTTTTCGGAGCCAGACTGTCATACGAAGCTACCTGCCTCCCTCCATCTAAGGCTGCCTATCCCCCGCTAAACCTGCCTGACAGAAGCTAAAGCACACGTGGAGCCCAAACGACCAAGCGTCCACACAACAACACCATCACAGCTCAATGATCAGAGCACGCCACCATGTTTGTGGGCGGGCTATTTAAAGATTAAGCCCTGCCCACCGTCACACTATTGGTGACGTCACCAGCGACCAATCAGGCGGTGCCAGGTCACTGGATCAGCTGACTTCCAAACCACCAATCACGGTCCGCCATGTCACGGGCACGCTCAGTACAGTGAATCCTGGACTAAGGCTGTATCAGCCCTGTTTCCCTCCGCAACCTACGCTTCATGTTGCTAGGAACAAAGACCCAAGAGACAACTTGTACATCTCGTGCACCAGCTAAGTGTTGGGACTGATGATGATGCTGAGCAGCATCAGCCCTGGCAGGACTGGAATGGGAAACCATAGAATCCATTGATGGTTCTGAACCCATTTCAAACACCTGACGCCTAAGAGTACTCTATAGCGCTACCTATTGGAAGCAGCAATCCTACAAGTCACAATCAACCCTTTAGTGAGTTGTGCCATATGACTTAGGATAAAAGGCAAATCAGAATCTCAATTTGCAGACATGGTGTTTCAGGCTGTTGGCCCTTGTCAGTGCAAAGTATGAGAACTGATTTGGCTAGGTGAGAGGCTCTGGACTGAGGTCTAAGGGGTAACATTTCTCCTTATGGAGAGTGACACACCAGCTCTGGCACGTCAAGGTAAGGAGCAGGCTTGACGTGCCAGAGCTGGTGTGTCAAATGTTACCCCTTGGATTACTAATTAAATCCAGAAAGATTTTGTTTTTGTAAAGTATTACCATTGTAATGTAACACAAAACACGTTACACTGTATGGATTACTAATTCAATTAACTAAAGAATTTTTTAACTTTTTTTGTAGATTAATACCACCATAATGTAACACTAATCACGTTACACTGTATGGATGACTAATTAAATCTAGAAAAACATTTTGAACATTGTTTTTTAGTTTTATATACCAACGTAATATAACACTAACCACGTTAAACTCTATGGATGACTAATTGAATCCAGAAAGATTTTTTTAACATTTTTTTGGAGAGTAATACCACCGTAATATAACACTAAGCAAGTTAAACTGTATGGATGACTAATTAAATCTAGAAAAAAAAAATGTATTTTTTTTGGAGTTTTATATACCACCATAATGTAAGACTAACCCCGTTAAACTTTATGGGTGATGAATTGAATCTAGAAAGATTTTTTGAATGTTTTGTTTGGCGAGTAATATCACCGTAATGTAACACTAAGCACGTTAAACTGTATGGATGACTAATTAAATCTAGAAAAAAAAATTGAACTTTTTTTTGAGTTTTATATACCACTGTAATTTAACACTAACCACGTTAAATCTATGGATGACAATAAAATCCATTTTTTCACCCCCCCTCAAAAAAGTGGTCACGTGCAGAAGATATATATTTAGCTATGAACTGCAAAGCCCTATGCCCTGCCTAGAGACTGTATTCAGCCTCTCTCCCTTCTCTACAGCTGTCCCTCCCTAGGCTAAATGCAGAATGTATCTGATACAAACAGCAAAGCGCTGGATTACCCTTAGAAAGACTGTTAGTATGATGGTTCAGCACTAGCATCAACACAAGAAAACTCTGATTTGTTAAACTGTGCACACACAGTCCTGGACAACTACTCTCTCAATCCAATAAGAACTGTCCCTTTTCTGTGCAATGGCATCAGTGTGCCGAGCATGGTGGTGATTGTCTTTTTACAATAATGCCACTACCAAGATGTCTACGGCATTACAGTGACTAGTAGGCAATCCCCACATGTTTATTGGCTGTGTAACAAGCGCTAAACATGCAGGATGGGGATTCGAGCTTCAATTCCGAGCACCAGCCAAAGCTTGCTACTGGTGATAAGCATATCCGAGCACCCAGATACTCGATTGATATCCGAGTATCACCGAGCACGTTTGCTCATCCCTATAAACCAGATTTAAGTTTCAGGCAGCATTCTTCTTATCACAAGAAATTGAGTTTTTGCAATTCTTGTACATTCGCTGTTTTTAAGGGGGTCACATTAGAAATGACTGGATAAGGCAACATTTGAGTTCTCCTGTTAACACAAATTTTCACAGAAAATTTGAATTGCTGCAAATTTAATGTCCCTTTTCATGCCCTGGAGTCACTCCAGACCCCAGAGAATAATAAACGTAATATTTAAAAACTAAAAAAATACTTATGCTAATTTTACTAATCACATCTACAGCCCCTCTGCTCCTCACTGTCACCCGTCTGGTTCCTTCTGCATAATCAGATTACCACCGATCGCATTGAATTATCAAGGCCTATCACACTGGGCCTAGATATTGACATATGATTAGCCAGAGAAGGTACTGTACAAGCTCGTGCCAAAGGTGATTGTGCCTTGACATCATGGTGTTCATCATGACTAGTGATGGGCGAACCCGTCACTGTTCTGGTTCGGCTAATATAGCCGAATACCGAACAGTTTTTTTGAAGTTCGGGTACCAGAACAGTACCCGAACCCGAACACGAACCCCACTCATGTGAATGCGGGACACGAATTTACCTGGCTTCCCGCGCTGTCATTTATGTAGCAGCACAGGCAACACAGGATCTGATCGTGATAATTGCATTACCACGATCAGAGAGCTGTGACATCATGCTGTCAGGTGTCAGCATGATGCCACAATTGTGACAGGTGACCAGCGCCAAATAGCTTACCATGGGTCATAGGCGCCGGCTGATGGTACTACTACCACTATCAGCTAGTGCCTCCTGCCATAGGAAACAGCAGGCACAGGCGCCGCTGGATGCCAGCAGTGGTCTCCCATCCTCCGGCGTCTGTGCTCTGCTGAGTGTAAAAAAAGAAATGTTAAAATTAATAAAAAAAATATTAAAATAAAAAGAAAACACATTATACTCACCTACACCTTGTCCCCGATGTTCTCCGCACCTGCAAAAAATAAAAAAACACCATATACTCATCTTACAGCTATTCCCCGAATCCCTTGATCACCTGTAATAAAAGTAAAATAATAAAACCAACCTCATCCTCACCTTTCCGACGTCCAAATAATGAGTGTCCCACGGAGATTCCATGAACAGAGCGGCCATACTGTGTTCATTCGCTGGCAATACACTGACTCAGTGTATAGCCGGCAAATGAGGCTGCGCATGCGCAGTGAGTATTTTCCCACGCATGAGTTGTTGCAATGAGGTGGTTTTTTTTGTAGGTGCAGAGAACATTGGGAACAAGGTGTAGGTGAGTATTATGTGTTTTATTTTTATTTTAATATTTTTTTAACATTTTTTTTTCACACTCAGCACAGCACAAACACCAGAGGATAGGAGACTACTGCTCCCATCCAGCGGCGCCTATGCCCACTGCTTCCTATGGCAGGAGGCGCTGGCTGATGGTGGTAGTAGTACCATCAGCCGGTGCCTATGACCTGCGGAAAGCTATTTACCATGGGTCACCTGTCACAGCTGTGGCAATTACTGTGATCAGATCCTGTGATTTCTGTGCTGTCACTCAAGTGACAGCTTGGATAACACCTGAACCTGAACAGTAACACAGACTTACAGAGGAAGTCCCTGTTCAGGGTCCAGGACCAAACTGTAGATGTTTGTTATGGACGCCAAACTTTAATGTTCTGGTTCACCCAACGCTATTCATGACCTCATATGCGCATGCACAGAATTCTCCTGGGACTAATCAAACTCAGAAGCCTCTACCCAGTATGAGAGGCTTGGAGATTTCAACACAAGCAGCTGCAAATGCAAATGTATTATTATTTTAGCACCATTTATTCCATGGCACTTTACATGTGAAATGAAGAGGCAACAAGGACAGCACTTGTAACAGTGAGGAGTAGGAGCTGTAGAGGTAACCAATAAGGTGAGTGTTAGGCGTTTGCTGGATCTGAAATTGGTTCAGAATCATCAGTGGATTCTGTGGTTTCCCATTCCAGTCCAGCCAGGACAGATGCTGCTCAGCATCACTGTCAGTCCCAACGCCTAGCTGGTGCATGAGATGAACAAATTGTCTCTTGGGTTTTTGTTCCTAGTAGTGTGAAGCATAGGTTGCAGAGGGGAAAAGGGCTACTACAGCCTAAGTCCAGGATGCACTGCACTGAGCATGGCTGTGACATGGTGGACCGTGATTGGTGGTTTGGTGTCAGCTGATATGGTGATCTGGCACCGCCTGATTGGCCGCGGGTGGCGTCATCAGTAGTGTGACCAATAATGCGATGGTGGGCAGGGCTTAGTCTTTAAATAGCCCGCCCACAAACATGGCGGTGCGCTCTGATCATTGAGCTGAGGTTGTGTTACTGTGTGGACGCTTGTCTGTTTGGGCTCCACGTGCTCTCTTGCTGCTATAGCTTTGGACAGGCAGGTTTAGCTGGGGATAGGCAGTCTTAGCTGGAGGGAGGCAGGTAGTTCCGTTTGACAGTCTGGCTCCGACAAGGTGGTAGCTATACACCCCGAGAAGACTGCGGACTCTGTATTCCTGGCACCGCCTGTTAGCCACATAGAGAGATGCGCCGCAGTCCAGTAGCACACCGGCAGGGAGCACGTATACGCCGGAGTGAGTCACACACATGTCCTAGCGCCTGCTGCGTAGCCTCTGTACTGTTAACAGAGCTACGGCTACATTATTTGTCGCACATCTCTCGTGCAGTTAACGGAGATAGTGCGAATCCCTTTTCCAGTCCCGGTGTGCAGTAACACTGGAGGGATTTATATATTAGTTGGTTGTTTTACCTTCTTACCCGGAAGGTGTTCGGCAGCAGTCTTCCAGGCTGCATCGCGGACCCCGGGTTCGGTTGCTTTCCATTATTAATAAAGTTGTTTGCAACCGTCCCCTTAACAGTGAATATATATATATTTTTAATTTTGATGGCCTCCTACAGTTCAGAAAAATGATTGCCAAACACACCATTCTGTGCAATCCGCGAGGAAAACATTTGAAAAACATCTGCATTTTGGCAAATGCATATTTTAATAAAATTCACGTAGAATTCAATTCAACTCAAATTTATTTACTGATATCTAATAATAATTGTTAAATATACAAAAGAAGTTCCTCAAACTTCAGAGATTTAAATGTGACTGTATACCACACAAAGTATGCGAGTTGCATCAATTTTTTTTTTTTGCAAAACTGTTTTAGGCCAAATTCACATGAATGTGTGAAAATCATCCATTTATGGTCGACAACATATTCTAAGCATTTATATGTGCTCTTTATGTTAATTTTTATATTTGTATTGCATCCATGAGTATGTTTTTTACACCTGAGTGTCATCTGTATGTTTATTTTTTACATATGCATGACACATGTCTTTTACATGTAATTTGAAATTAAAATCCTTCCACTTTAGCCATAAAGCAATTAAAAGAAGGAGAGATGAGCAGATCTTTTGAAATTTAAATTCACCGACTTTGCTAAATTTCCCCCCAAAATTTGATTTGCAGTCAATACACTTGCATGAATCACTACTAAAAAGGCTCCAATGTCCTGGAAAACATGTGAAGAATATTGTATGTTCCCTTTGGAGTCAAGTGAACATGGTTTGAACTGTGTAATGCAAACATTGCCTTTTATTGTCCACATGACCTCCACCTGACTAGGGGTAAACACATGGTAACCAGTAGTGATGAGCGAGTATGTTTTGTTAACCCTTTCGCCGAGTATACTCGGCCGAGCACCGAGTCTTTATAGCGTGCTTGGGCTTTAAGTTTTCTTCGCTCCGTGAACATGATTTGAGACTGTTTGACAAATTTAATACATGTGGAGAATGCCTGTTTTTCCAGCATTCCTCACATGTATTAACACTAGAACTACTGTACTCGTGACACCTACAAGAACTACTGAATGTAGTCATTTTGACTACTGACTTGTTTTCGTTTATTTTTACAGTTTCATTTGTGGTTATTTATTAATAATTATATTTTTTTAATGTATTATTATTGTGAGATCCAACAGTAATGCTTTGGAATATTTTTTTTCAGATTTTTTTTCATATTTTTCTACAGGAAATAACAAAAGTAAACTAAGTAAAACAATAATAATAGACGTTTTAAAATAATTTATTATTAAAGTGCACACATATAAACAACAACTCAAGAACAACAAGCAGAGAAAATGTAAGTGAAGGAGAAGAAAAATGAAAATATGGCGCAGAATCTCAATAAAACCGACCAACCGTTATTATGAAGTACAACCGGTAACTTTCAAAACATTTGTTGATTCGCATTTCAGGCATCGTCTTTCAATTACAGCGGTACATTGTCCACACAAAGACTTATGGCAAGTCATACAATTTCCAACAGATCGATTATTTTTGCATTTTGCTTTTATCTGGCAAAATTTTTTTTGAGACATCACATCTGAAGATGTAGCAACTTGGGACATGCCACCCTTTCCCCTAGATACAACATACGGACCACTCAACTCTGTGACAAGCTTTTGCAAAAATGCCTTGCGTGACATTTGTCCGGTGGTCATCTCCTTGTATAATATCCAAGCATTTATACCCGCTAAGTCTAAGGTATTTTCAAATGCGTGAACAGGCCATCTCCTAGTACCTGTTCTTGTGCTGTATTTGCATGCCATCTGATCTACTACATCTACTCCATATTTTGTTTCATTATAAAACTTTACAGTTTCTGGAGGTTTTTTTGGACATTCAGAAGCAACAAGAACATCGGGATGGACGGAACTCAGAATTATCACATTTTTGGTTGGCTTACCTTGATACACGGTAAGTGTAAAATTATCTTCATTTTTATAGACTTTAGTGCTGTGCAACTTTTCTTTCATTGATTTTATTTCTTTAAGCACTTTTCGTCTTATCTTATTTAGCATTCCCACGATAGTCGATCCCTGGCTTTTTAGCTGTTTGGCAAGTTTTACTGATGTAAAATAATTATCAGTGGTTACATTTCGACCTTTTTTCAAAAACGGCTGCAATAGTTTCATGACTACGTGGTCAGCTAAACGGTCATCAGCACGGCGTGAATCATCTTTACCCAGATAAGGGAAGCCATTTACAACATATTTACTATCCTTATCTACAGCTAGCCAAAATTTATGGCCATATTTATCTGGCTTGGAAGGTATATACTGTGTGAAAGGACACCTGATTTTGCTTGGGAAAAGTTGTTCATCAACCGTAATGTATGGGCCAGGTTTGTAACAAGCAATGCAATTGGCAATAAACCTGTCCCACACAATAGAAAAGAGAGCAAATTTGTCGGTTTGCAGTCTCTGCGATCGATTGGACTTCTCATCAAATCTGAGGTAATGCATAATTTCTACAAAACGGTCCCTAGACATTATCGCTTTGCATAACGGTATTCCCCAGTCATTTGACCATATAGTTGCAATAGAGTGATGGCTCGTGCCCGATATTCCATGGACATAAAATATTGCTAGAAATACATCTAGCTCCTCATCAGAAAGAGTAAACTCTTCATTATTGTTCCGGCGTGCTTCTGCAATAGTACAGTTCTTTATGTGAGTCAAGATAAATGAATCAAAAAATAATCTCCATGTACTCAAAGGACTATCACTAATTATATTTCTTCTGGCATATCCTCTAGGGCCGGGTGCTTCTCTAAGAATGTTTTGTTTTGCCCGCCTACCAGGTAAGTTTTCTCCAATCTCAAGAGGTTTCCATTGAATACCATCAGCTGAAACTAGTATTCCTGGAGATTTGCCTTCTGTGGTGTTGGTTGCATCGCCTTCGCCGCCATCGTCTTCTGTTGTGGATACATATCTGGGAAGTTTTGCAGATTTTTTCTGTCCACGACCGGGAGGATGGTCACGAGGCAACATCAACGCATGAGCCTGATCCCCATTTGATGAGCTTGCAACGTCTGGCAAAAAAGTTGATGAATAATTAGAATTTTTGTTTAGTAACTCAGTGTGTGGAAGAACAAATAAATACACATAACTACTTACCTTCCAGATTTGTTTCTTCTGAGTCTTCAGATTCACTCGAAATGTTTTGAGGATTGAAATCTTCATCACTGTCCATATCAATTTGAGTATCCTGACATTCGGATTCCGATTCATCCTCTGGTATGGATTGCAAAATAGCCTGAATATCTTCAGGCATTACCGCACGTCTTCTAGCCATATTAGTAAATTGGAGAAATTCCACTTGAGAGTTCACTGGTTCACTGCTGAAAAATAGAAATGAAATGAAAACTATAAGAAATAATACATGTTCTGCCACCTTCAAACGTAGGTGGGTTGAATCAGTTGACAGACAGCTAAAGTCTTTCCTAACAATTCATTGAGGTAGATGCAGGGAGTCCTTTACAACTTTTATTGCTAGGATCATTGTAAAACTACAACAGAAAATAGCAATACTGGACATATATACAGTATATATTCATATAACACATCATACAATGATAATCACCAGTAACATATCCCTGCTGTTCTGTTTGCTACCACTATACAAATATAATGTTCAGTCATTTTTGACTGGACCTATAAAAGTCTTGATGTTTTAGTTTATTTATACATTTTTTCACAGAATTATACTGTATGTGAACATGGTTGATCATAAACAAAAGAAAAATTAAAAAAAACACGTAATTTTTATCATTTTCGCCTCATAAACCATTACATTGCATTATTGCTATATTCATGCATATTGCCCATTTGCAGATAAAAAAATATTCTTTCTAGCTGTAAACTATAACTAATAACATCAAGCTGTATGCAAATATAGTTTTTCCCCCCAAAAATTGCTGCTTCACACTATACAGTACAAAATAATCTAATAATATGCCAATAAAATGTTGTATATACCTGTAGGAGTTTTCAGAGCTCTTATGTCTGCATCTGTTGTCTTTGTCTCTCCAAGTGAAATGAAAGTAATTTACTATCCAGACTTACTGTCTACTGCTAGGACCAGAGAAAAACACCTCCCTTCGTTAGCATGAGATAAGAGCCTACAGTTTTACAAAAAAGCTCTATTCAGATCAGCATTACACAGTAATACAACCAGGTAACACAATGAAAATGTGAAAAGTTGACATCTGAATTGAACTACATCTATATGAACATCAGGGTAAATAAGATACAGTGAAAAAATTATGCACAAAACTTTACAGCAACTTTTAGTGACAAAAGAGCAGCAAAATATAGCAGGTAGTCAAAATGACTACCTTTAGTAGTTATAGGTGAATGTTGAAATAAATGCGCAATTTTTGCACCTAAATTATTTATTGCCACAAAATCTTTTTTAACATCCTATTTGAGGAAAAGTCACCGAGTCTCAAGCCGGAATTCCAAAAAATGTAGTCACAGAGGAGAAATACATAGTGCGAAGTAGTCAAAATGACTACCTCAGTAGTTCTAGTGTTAAATGTGTCAAACAGTTGCAAATCATGTTCACAGAGCGACGAAAACTTAAAGCCCGAGCACGCTATAAATACTCGGTACTCGGCCGAGTATACTCGGCGAAAGGGTTAACAAAACATACTCGCTCATCACTAGTAACCAGCCTTAACTAACAGCTAATGATGGGCGAGCACTAAAATGCTCGGATGCTTGATGCTCGGGTCGAGCAAATTGGAATTCTCGGGTGCTCGACCCGAGCAACGAGCCCAATGTAAGTCTATGGGAAACTCGAGCATTTTCCAGGCGGCTCCCCCTGACTGTCTGCAGAGGGCCCAAATCGATGGGAACAGTGCTCAAATGACATGGGAACAGAATGGGGAAGACCCCTGGAAGCATTTCTGACTCCCAGGTCACTGCTGCTGTCAACAACGTTGTCAGAGGTATTGCGCCACTTTTACGGACTCACAATAAAACATACAAAAACGAAACCAAAATGGATTTTCCTGGGAAATATGTTAAGGAACATCCTTTCCAGGGTAATGACTTTTATACAAGGTTAAATAAATAACAAAAAACAAAAATGCTCCTCCACACCTTGTGCTATGTTCACACGGAGCGTTTTTAATGCGTTTCTACACATTTGCATTGCTTTCAACCAAGACAAATGCATTCACTGGGAAATGTCATTTTAACATTTTACAACCTTATCTGGCCATGTGTTGTGTGACACATGATCAAACACATCCTGTTTCATTTATGATGGAGGGACTCTGAAAGTCAAAAAGCCTATTTTCATAGGGCCATCAGGCGGACCTTACTATTCTTAAAGGGCAAGCAGTCGGCCCTCGCTATTGTTAGAGAGCCATCAGCTGGTTACACTTTGCTGTTCCCATTATTAACAAGTGGGTCTCCTATACTGCTATTGCGTATGCAGTAACTGCAAGGGCTGTCAAAATTTTTAATGCACTCCAATGCACCTTGCAAGAGACGTAGAGGTCAGAGAGCCTCCTAAAAACAATGTTACCATTATTAGGAAGTTGGTCTCCCATAGTGTTTGCCTATGCAGTGAATGCAAAAACTGCCAAAAATTTGGAGGCACTCCAATTCCCCTTGGAAGAGACGTAGAGGTTGGAGAGCCTCCTAAAAACAATAACCATAAGAAATAAAAATGAGCTGCACTCACCAGTCCTTAAAAGCAGTCCTTAGAAGAAAGATCAGGAGAGGTGGAAAGAAAAAGAAAAAGATATCCAAACCGCAAGAGAAAGCAAGTTTCCTGGAAGAACTAGTTCCCTCTGACTGTGTCCTTAATCTTACAGATCATGCGCTATCTCAGTTTCAACTGTCTGTGCTGTCCAATGGACTACATTTTTGTTTACCTGAAGCTTTTGATCCAGTTGATTTAAGAGTCAATTTGTTTAAAGCCATCAGAAAGATACATCTGCACAAATTTTTTTCTAACAAAAAAAGTGATACTCGTGTTCATGCACCTCTTGAGTGTGAGACTCCTTGCAGTTCTGACATCCTTGGGTTTTATGTCAATGATCCTGCAGACCAGCATATTATGTATGATGCGCTTGTTTTGGCTAATTTGAATACCATTCCACCTTCTGATTTTGCTGCTGATTTTGATGCTGATTATGAGGTTTTGCCTGACTTACCTGCCGGTAATGAGAATGCAGCCTTCACTGGTGGCATCTCATCTTCTTTTTTACCTCCCATTAGTCCTGGTAATATTATTGACACCTTTCAGGATCGTGTTATCCGGGAGGTTGAATCATTGATTTATGTACCCCCGCTTTCTAATTTGTCACAAAATGAGAAATCGGCTTTGAATGAAATTAAATCTTGGAAGGATGTTGTTGCATGTAAAGCAGATCAAGGTGGTAAAATAGTATTACTTAATAGAGATTTCTATGTGACAGAGTCATTGTCACAATTGGCAGATTCCAATACTTATACACCTTTACCTAGTGACCCCACATTTAAAAATAAAAATTTATTGAGATCTTTATTAAGAAAATACGTAGAGAAAGGCGTTCTATCTAAATCTACTGCTGAAAAGCTTCTGCCAGAATTTCCATTGAGACCTTATTGGTATACTATACCAAAAATTCATAAGTGTACCAAAATGCCCCCATGCCGTCCTATTGTCTCGGGGGTGGGCTCCCTTTTGGAGCCTCTCTCAAGATATATGTATTGGCTTTTAAAACCGTTTCTGCAAAAAATACCTTCATTCATAAAGGACACTGATAGTTTTCTGGTTGCTCTAAAGGAGGTAAACTGGCAACCTGATTTTTTTCTATGTTCTATAGATGTTACCAGTTTATACACTCGCATCCCCAAAGCACTAGGGTTAGAGGCAGTAAAAAAATTCCAGATGCAGTCTAATAAAAGTGAGGAATTTTCCTCCTTTATTTTAGAAAGCCTTGATTTTGTGCTCTCAAATAACTGTTTTCAGTTCCAGAACCAATTGTACCGCCATAATATTGGGACTGAAATGGGCACACCCGCAACGTGTGTCTATGCAAATATTTTTTTTTTTTTTTTTAAACTTAATTTATCATTTCCTGCAAAAATCCGTTTGTTAAGTATATTAGATCTTTTTTAAGATATATTGATGATATTTTCATCGTTTGGTCGGGTACCGCAGAAGATCTTACGGCTTTTGTTCAGTTTTTGAAAACCACAAATACAGCTAATATGAATTTTACTGCGAATTTTGGAGGACTTTTTCTTGATTTTCTGGATGTTTCCATTTCAATTGAAAATAATACCATTCATACAAAATTATTTAAAAAACCTTCAGCTGGTAACACTTTGTTACATTATAATAGTGCTCATCCAATGCATACTAAATCTGGGGTTCCATGCAGCCAATTTCTCCGTCTGCGCAAATTGAATACTTCTGACCAAACCTTTCTTGATCAGGCTTCAGAGTTGAAAAACAACTTTCTTGCTCGTGGTTATCCTAGACATGAACTAAATACCACACTTGAGAAAGCACAAAAATTTACATGAGATAGTCTTTAATTAAAACGCTATAAGTCACCCTCCCATCATGCACAAACGGCTACTAAAAGGTTTGTTTTTAATTTCAAACATAGTCCCATTAATGACACGATTAAAAAAGCAATTTTGAACAATTGGCATCTTTTGGAGTCTGATCCAGATTTATTATCAGTGACCAAATACAAACCTATAGTATCCTACATGCGTAGTCAGAATATAGGTGTTAGAACCTTGCTGTTAGGTTTTTTTTCCTTTGCTGGTCACATGACTTTGTTGGCCTATTTAATCCTGCTCCGCCCTTCTGGCTTTGCTGGACTTCATTGTATATCTACTTTCTAGCTAGCCTGTGCTCTGTATCTAACTCTGTTAGTTTGCTTGGTCTACGGACCTCTATGTTCTATCTATTTTGTTTGTTCGTCTGTCTGCTACTATTTCTGTTAGGAGGTGTCCCATATTCCTCCCAGTCCTTAGTACTTGTAGGGATTCCCTCCCCACATCTATAGGTCTTCGTACAGACTAGATTAGGACTTTAGCAGGTCTGATCGCAGGATCAGGTTCCCTGTTACATCGTAGGGATTCAGCTGAGTCTTATAGTAGGGACAGATCTCCTCTCTTTCCTTAGCTTTGGTAGCAGAACATAACAGTAAGTCCAGCCTGCAAATTCTCTAAGGAAAGATTTTTCTGTTCCATCATGGTGTCGGTTCAGGATTTGGCTCATCGCCTGCAGGGACTCTCTCTGGAGGTGGCCGAGCTCCGTCAGCACGTGAGTAACTGTCCTGGAGCACATTTCTTGGAGCCTAAGGTATGTTTGCCGGATTTATTTTTTGGTGAACACCGAGAATTTTTTTCATTTAAAAATGCTTGCTTATTGTATTTTCGTTTGAGACCTAAGTCCTCTGGGGATGAATCCCAGCGCGTAGGGTTCATAATGTCACTTTTGCGCAAAGAGCCTCAGGAGTGGGCCTTTTCTTTGCAACCTAGTGATTCATGCTTCAGATCAGTGGATAGTTTTTTTTCTGCTTTGGGACTATTATATGATGATCCTGACCGTGTCGCATCAGCTGAGACTGAGTTGAGACGTCTAAAACAAGGATCGGGTAATGTGGAAAAATATTGTACACATTTTCGTCGTTGGTCCACTCAAACAGGGTGGAACGATTCTGCTCTGAAAAGTCTATTTCTTGCTGGGCTCAGTGAAAGGGTTAAAGACCTGCTAATTGCTTATCCTACACCTGAGGATTTGCAACAGGCTATGCAATTAGCTATACGGGTGGATAGAAGACTGCGTGCTAGGGTTAATGAGAGCAAATCCTCTGCTATGTCAGTTTCTGGTTATGATAATGTGTGTACTAACAGTGGTGAACCGATGGAGATTGGATCGGTGGCACCTCGCTCTCAAGAAAAAGACTGTCGTTTTTCGGAAGGCTTGTGCTTCTATTGCGGAAAATCTGGTCATTTGATTAAAGGCTGTGAGCTTCGGATGAAGAAAGAAAAAAAAATGGTCAGTCACGCCCGTATTGCCTGTTTAAATTCCAAGGGTATATTTTTAGCTGCTTCCACGATTGCTCAGGAAAAATTAATGGAATTTCGGGTGTTTGTTGATTGCGGGTCTACACTGAATGTAATTGATGGGGGATTCGTGGAAAAACTCAATTTAAAACCTGAACCTTTATCATCCCCCATTGCTGTGGTTTCTGTGGATGGCTCCCCTTTGAAGAATATTACTCTCAAGGTCAGTGAATTTCCTCTCACTATTAATGGTGTTCACCATGAGAAATTGGATTTGGTAGTGTTGAATAACTTGCCTTCTCCGGTAATATTGGGTTTGCCCTGGTTAAAATTTCACAATCCTGTACTGGATTGGTCTACCAGTGAAATTAAATCCTGGAGCCATAAATGTTATGACAAGTGTTGTAATGGGCGTATTGCAGCTTTGGATAGGGGAGAATTGCCTGTTCCTATTCAGGATTTTTGGAGAGTTTTTTCTGAGAAGGAATCGCAGGTTTTGCCTCCCCATAGAGACTATGATTGTTCTATTGAATTTGTCCCTGGAGCGACTCTTCCTAAAAGTCGTTTATTTAACCTTACTATTCCTGAGAGGAAGGCTTTGGAGGAATACATACAGACAAGTTTGGCCGCCAGTCACATTAGGCCCTCTAAGTCTCCTGTGGCGGTTGGATTTTTTTTTGTAAAAAAAAAGGACGGCGGTTTACGTCCTTGTCTGGATTTTCGTGAGATTAACAAAATTACGGTACGCAATCCTTACCCACTGCCATTGATTCCTGATCTGTTTAACCAGTTATTGGGGGCCAAGTGGTTCTCTAAAATTGACCTTAAGGGGGCATACAATCTGTTGCGCATGAAGGAGGGTGATGAATGGAAGACTGCTTTTAACACTCCTGTGGGTCATTTTGAGAATCTGGTTATGCCTTTTGGTCTTACTAATGCTCCTGCATTTTTTCAGAATCTGATTAATGACATCCTTAGACCTTTGATCGGTAAAAATGTGGTTGTGTCTTTGGATGACATTTTGATTTATTCGCCAGATCTGGAGTCTCATTGGCGGAGCGTGCGTGAGGTATTACAGTTATTAATGGACAATTCGCTTTTTGCTAAGCTGGAGAAATGTGAGTTCGCTGTACAGAGAATTAGTTTTTTGGGCTACATTATCTCCAGCAAAGGTTTTGAGATGGATCCGGTTAAGGTTCAGGCTGTGCAGGAATGGCCTAGGCCTATTGGTTTGAAATCGATACAGAGGTTTTTGGGTTTCGCCAATTGCTACAGAAAATTCATAAAAAAATTTTCTAGTATTGTCAAACCTCTGACTGATCTCACCAGGAAAGGTGCTGATGCGGTTCAGTGGTCTTCTGAGGCCATTGAAGCTTTTGTGTATCTCAAGGAGAGGTTCACCTCTGCTCCCATCCTTATGCAGCCTGATGTTACTAGGCCGTTTTTGGTTGAGGTTGATGCTTCCTCTGTGGGGGTTGGCGCAGTATTGTCTCAGGATAACGGGGATGGATTACATCCCTGTGCCTTTTTTTCAAAAAAAATTTCGGAGACTGAACTGAATTACGATATTGGTAATCGGGAATTATTGGCTATTAAACTCGCATTTGAACACTGGCGCCACTTCTTGGAAGGTGCGGAATTTCCCGTTCAGGTTCTAACGGATCATAAAAATCTGATATATCTTGATGCTGCCAAGCGCCTGAATGCCCGTCAGGCTAGGTGGGCACTGTTTTTCTCGCGGTTTAATTTCTCCGTTACTTACATCCCTGGTACTAAGAATGTTAAGGCGGATGCCTTATCTCGCAGTTTTTCTCCCATAGTCGGTGCTGAGAAAGAGGAAAACATTTTACAAGAAGGTGTTGTGATAGCTGCTTTAGACTCCGTTTTGGAAGATGAGATTCTTAAAGCTCAGGAGAATGCCCCATCTAACACTCCTCATGGGAGGTTGTTTGTGCCTGGGACCTTTATTAGAGATTTGTTTGTTGAGTGTCACGAATCTCGGTTGGCAGGTCATCCCGGAATCTCTGAGACCAAGAGACTGGTGGGTCGCAGTTTTTGGTGGCCTGGATGGCAGAAGGAAGTCATTAAGTGGGTGCGCCAATGTACTATATGTGCTAGATCTAAGTCCTCACATAATCCTGCTGCGGGGTTGCTTTGTCCTTTGGAGGTCCCCAGTGCTCCTTGGACACATTTGGCTATGGACTTTATAACTGACCTTCCCCCCTCTGAGGGTTTTACTGTCATCTGGGTGGTCGTGGACCGTTTTAGCAAGATGTGTCACTTGGTTCCCTTCGTCAAACTGCCCTGCGCTAAAACTCTCGCTAAGGCCTTTGTCAAGGAAATTGTCAGACTTCATGGCGTTCCTACTGACATTGTTTCTGATAGGGGTCCTCAGTTCGTGGCTCGTTTTTGGCGTGCCTTTTGTGACAGGTTGGGAATTCATTTGTCGTTTTCGTCCGGATATCATCCTGAATCTAATGGCCAGACAGAAAGGAAAAACCAGGATGTTGAGCAGTTCTTGCGTTGTTTTGTGGCAGACAATTAAGAGGGGTGGTCTGAGTTTCTGCCACTTGCCGAATTTGCTCTGAACAATCATACATCTTCTTCTGCTGGTTGTTCGCCTTTTTTTTGTTGTTCTGGGAGACATCCGTCGTTTGGGTCGTTCTCCAAGTTGGGATCTGCCGTGCCTGAGGAGGAGAATTTTTCCGGTGATTTGGAAAGAGTTTGGACGGATGTGCGTGGTAATCTTCAGGAGGCCAACAGAAAATCTAAAGACTACTTTGATAGGAAACGACAGGAGGTTTTGTTCGCTGTTGGTGACATGGTTTGGTTGTCCCCTAGGAATCTGCGGTTGAGGATTCCTTCTAAGAAATTGGGTCCCAAGTTTGTAGGGCCCTTTAAGGTGCTTCAGGTTGTCAACCAATCTGCTGTTAGGTTGGAGGTTCCTACCTCCTGGAGAATTAATCCGGTCTTTCATGTCTCTCTGTTAAAAAAAGCTGTTGTGTCGGATGGTGACGCTTCTGCCTCTGTTCCTCCGGTGGTGGAGGACGGGGAATATGAAATTTCTCGCATCCTTGACTCTAGACGGTATAGAGGTAGTTTGCAGTATCTTGTGGCCTGGAAAGGTTTCGGACCCGAGGATAACTCTTGGGTGAGGTCAGATGATGTTTCCGCGTCCAGACTTATCAGAGCGTTTCACAGGAGATTTCCTGATAAGCCTGGTCCTAGGGGATCCGGAGGATCCTCTTAGAAGGGGGGGTACTGTTAGAACCTTGCTGTTAGGTTTTTTTTCCTTTGCTGGTCACATGACTTTGTTGGCCTATTTAATCCTGCTCCGCCCTTCTGGCTTTGCTGGACTTCATTGTATATCTACTTTCTAGCTAGCCTGTGCTCTGTATCTAACTCTGTTAGTTTGCTTGGTCTACGGACCTCTATGTTCTATCTATTTTGTTTGTTCGTCTGTCTGCTACTATTTCTGTTAGGAGGTGTCCCATATTCCTCCCAGTCCTTAGTACTTGTAGGGATTCCCTCCCCACATCTATAGGTCATCGTACAGACTAGATTAGGACTTTAGCAGGTCTGATCGCAGGATCAGGTTCCCTGTTACATCGTAGGGATTCAGCTGAGTCTTATAGTAGGGACAGATCTCCTCTCTTTCCTTAGCTTTGGTAGCAGAACATAACAATAGGAGACTTAGTCAGTAAACACAGACTCCCAGTGGAATCTAAAAATTGGTTGCAGAAAAACATTCCCTCCGGGAATTTTAGATGCGGTTCTTGTTCTTTTTGTAATCTGCACCTCATGACTAATCCCTTGCGTGTTGGCCCGATTACACATTTTGTTAAGGATTTCATTACCTGTAGGTCCAAGAATATTGTTTATGTAATTTTTTGTCCTTGCAATTTTTTTTACATAGGGAAGACTATACATTCTTTATTTATTAGGATCAGGGAGCATTTACATTCCCTAGAAACCCAAAAGGGCTCCAAAAGATTTATTGAGCATGTTACTGAATTTCATAATGCTAACCCTAAATCATTGAGATTTGCTGGCTTAGAACAGCTTCATTTTCCCAGTAGTGGTGGCAATCTGCATAAGCTGCTGCTTCAAATCGAAACTAAATGGATCATTCGCCTGAATGCTAATGGTCCATAGGGCTTAAATGATCATCTGGATTTTTCAATGTTTTTATGATTCTGTTCGGATTTGTGCTTTTTTTATTTTTCTGGTCATGTGTTCTTGTTTAATTTGCATATAAAGGATGTGATGTCATGTTTTGTGTGTAACACAGACCTGTAGAAGCGTCTTCACGCGAAACAGCTGTTGTCTGCTTTTTTCTTCACCGCTCTCCCTGCTTGCCGGACTTTTTATCCTCATGGAATAAAGATACTGCTTTTAAGGACTGGTGAGTGCAGCTCATTTTTCTTTCTTATGGTTATTTTGGACTGTTTAAACTTTTTTATGAGCTTTTGCACCTGAAATGTTACCAAGTACTATTTAGGTGTCTGCATTGTACATGTTCGGCTTTGCATTGACTATTGCAGCTGCTTGTAGGAGGTGCAGGGTTTTCACTTTCCTTGCTGCAAGACTCCTAAAAACAATGTTCCCATTATTAGGAAAAGGGTCTCCCATAGTGTTTGCCTGTGCAGTGAAGCAACGGCTGCCCAAAATTTGGAGGAACTCCAATGCCCCTTGCAAGAGACATAGAGGTCGCAGAGCCTCCTAAAAACAATGTTCTCATTATTATGAAGTGGGTCTCCCATAGTATTTGCCTATGCAGTGAATGCAAAAGCTGCCAAAAATTTGGAGGCACTCCAAAGCCCCTTGGAAGAGACATAGAGGTCGGAGAGCCTCCTAAAAACAATGTTCCTATTAATAGGAAGTCTGTCTCCCATACAGTTTGCCTATGCAGTGAAGCAATGGCTACCAAAAATTTGGAGGAACTCCAATGACCCTTGCAAGACACGTAGAGGAGGTGATATGGTATATATGGTGGGGAATGATATGGTGATGGAGGATGAGGAGAAGGAGGAGGACAAGAGCAAATAGACAAAATCAGGAAGCGTATACCCATGTGTAGATGTGAAGAGGTGCATGGGATTAGACCTCCCAAACAAAGACTCTGGATTTGAGTTTATGTTACGCTGCTATCATTCGGTGAGGTTGAAAATTGTGGCCCAATAAAGCTCTTGTTCATTTTTATAAGAATCAGCCTGTCAGCATTTTCAGTTGACAGGCGGATGCGCGTATCGGTTATAATTCCACCAGCGGCACTAAAAACCCGCTCTGAAAAAACGCTAGCGGCACGGCAGTCCAGAACCTCCAAGGCGTAGAGAGCAAGTGCATTTCACAAGTCCAGCTTGGATACCCAATAATTATAAGGCACAGAGAAATCACGGATGACGTTGGTACGGTCGGCAAGGTACTCCCTCACCATTTTCCCAAACTTTGCACTCCTTGTGAGAGTACCTCGTGCATCAGGGCCTGTAAGATGGGAGGGTCTGAGAAAGCTGTCCCAGAACTTTGACAGTGTTCCTCTGCCTCTACTGGATTGGAGTTGTGTCTATCTTGCCTGTACACCTTGGTTGTCGAACGAACTGTGACCTCTGCCGGCAGAGTTTTCAGATCGAAATTTTTTGAATAATTCTGCAACAAGGGCCTTCTGGTACAGCCCCATTTTAGCACACCTGTCCACAACAGGAGTAAGAGATAGAAAGTTCTCCTTGTAGCGTGTGTCTAGAAGTGTCACCAACCAGTAATGTCTGTCACCCAAAATTTGAAGTACGCGAGGGTCACGGGAACGGCATAACATAAACTCAGCCATGTGTGCCAGACTGCTAACAGGCAAGACTTCCATGTCCTCACCAAGAGGATGACTGACCATGCTCTCCTCCTCCTCCTTCTCCCTGTTCTCAAGTCATCCACTCTGAAAAGACAATATGACAGTTGTACAGGTAGTACCGTCTATAGCGCATGAAACAAGCTCCTCCTCCTCTTCCTCATCGTCACCAAATCCAAGTTGGGAGAAGGTGAGGCTGGGCTGTGATCACATGGTATGGTTCCTTGCTCCATCTCATCGTGCTCCGCCTGCAGTGCATCCTCTTTGATTGTGAGCAGAGAGCATTTCAGAAGAGAGAGAAGCGGGATGGTGATGCTAATTATGGTGTCATCGCCGCTCACCATCTTGGTGAAGTCCTCAAAGTTTCAGAGGATGGTACATATGTTTGACATCCATGTCCACTTCTGAGGTCTTATGTGTGAGGTCTTATGTGTGGAGTCTGAACTGAAGACCGACGGTCTTGTTAATGCTGGTAGTCAACAACTGCCCTCTTCTGCTCACAAATCCTTCCCAACATCTGCAATGTAGAGTTCCAAAGAATGGGGACATAACACACCAGTCGGTGACCTGAATACACGGCAAGAGCGGCCAAAGCTGTAGGTGACTTTCTAAAATGGGCAAACAGGTGGCATACTTTGACAAGCAGATCCTGCAGCTCTGGGTAGGTTTTGAGAAACCGCTGAACCACAGGGTTAAGCACATGGACCAGGCATGTTACATGTGTGAATTTACTTCATCTCAGAGCCACCACCAGGTTTCAGTCATTGTCACATATGACCATGCCTGGCTGTAGGTTCAGTGGTGTCAGCCACAGATCTGCCTGCTCTTTCAGAGCTGTCTACAACTCTTCAGCGTTGTGTGGTTTGTCACCTAAGCATATTAGCTTCAACACAGCCTTTTGCCGCTTGGCCGAGGCAGTGCTGCAGTACTTCCAGCTTGTGACTGATGTGGTCATTTCGGAGATGGATGCCGAAGAGGAGGAGGTGCAGGAGCTGTAGAATGTGGAGGCAACCCTGATTGACCCAGGGCCCGTAATACTTGGCGTCGGGAGGACGTGTTCCATCCCAAGGTCCGATTGGGTCCCGGCTTCCACTATGTTAACCCAGTGTGCCATCAGCTAGGTGTACCGTCCCTGCCCACAAGCACTTGTCCACGTGTCCATGGTTAGGTGGACTTTCCCAGTAACTGTGTATTGAGGGCACGGCTATGTTGTGGGACACGTGCTTGTGTAATGCGGGGACGGCACACAAAGAGAAATAGTGGCGGCTGGGGACCGAGAACCAAGGGACCGCCGCCATCAGGATGTGGAAAGATTCTGTCTCCATGAGCCTAAAAGGCAACATTTTGAGCGCAAGCAGTCGCCAAATGTGTGAATTTAGTAGAGAGATCTGTGGGGCGTTGGGTGCGTATTTGCACTTGCGTTCCAAGGATTGGGGTAGGGACAACTGAACGCTGCGCTGGGACGAGGATGTGGACGTGTTTACTGATGGTGCTAGTTGAGCGTGTGCAACGATAGGTGCAGGGCAGGAGGCATCTTCGCATGCGCCATGGACAGAGGATTGGCTTACATGTTCAACAGCGGAAAAAGCAGTGGTGCCACCCGCCGACACTGTTCCAGGACACTGGGGTTCAACCCAATTAGTCGGGTGTTTTGCTGCCATGTGCCTGATCATGCTGGTGGTGGTCAGGCTGGTAGTTTTGCTGCCCCTGCTGATGCTGGCCTGGCAGGTGGTACAAATGTTTTTTTTGGGGTTATTGGCAGAGTCTTTAAAAAACAACCAGACTCGGGAAGACCTAACAGTTGAACTGGCAACTTTTGTCATATTGATGTTACGGAGAATGGTTGCCTGCCTTCTGTCTACGTCCACCAAACTGCTTCTTCCTGCCTGTTGTGGTGCTATTCCTCCCTCACCAATGTGTGCTGCTGTCCTTGCTCTGACTGTCCCCCTGCCAGGTTGGGTCAGTTGCTATATAATCCACCACCTCGTCTTCCACTTCCGCACCCTGGTCCTCCTCCTGACTTTCTGGCAATTGTGTCTCATCATCGTCAACCTCTAGTGACTGTTTCCCACTGTCAACTTAGTGTTACCATGGCTGCTCAAATATTTGGGCACTGCTGCATGCAATTTCCTCTTGCCCCGCTTCAAGTGAACCGGGCGAGAGGCCCGAATCTATAAATGGAAAAGTGAACAGCTCTTTGGAGTGTCCAAGTGTGGGATCTGGTGTCTCTGGGCACTCGGCTTAGCTGGAAGAAGGAGGATCAGGGTGAGGAATATGAGGTGAACAACAATATTAAAATGTAACTTTTATTCTGACCTTAAAAATTAATATTTTAATCGTCCACCGTGCTTATAATCAGTCTATCCACTCTACTCCCTATAACACTAACAGAGCAGATACTAATATTACTAAAAAATATATACAGTGCAGACCCTAGTGTGAGATTTCATGTATATCATTGCACTTTGCCTACACACTACAAGAATGCTAGCTTTGGAGTGTTGAGTTCAATTTTTTTCTACACTCCTCAATTAACTATTCTCTATAGCATGTCCATCAACTCCCCTCTTTTCTATTCAGAGTATGGGGTTTTATGCCATTCGTTCTTCTCTAAGGCTCATAGTCACTGAACTACACCATTTAGCTCATATAGACCACTAGGTTTTTATATCACAGTGCATCAGAGACCACTACATTCCTACAGAGAACATACACTATCCTGTTCCCAGTGACCAATCTCATTTCACTTATTCAAAGGCAGTTCATAGGCTGATATGATCACATATTAGTTTTTAGCCTGACTGCCTTATTTATTTCACCTAGACGTGTTTCATTTATCTCTTTTCATAAGCATATCAGGAGGTTTTTAATGGTAGCTACTGTGAGCTGTACTGCTTTGTTTATAACGCAGCACAGAAGCTAATCCTACTAGCCATGATGCGAGCCGCAGCTGGCGGCATGAATGCTGACCTTAAATAAACAAGACTCCTCCTACCTCCCTGACGCACCCACACCGCGGCCAACCACTCGCTGTCTCTCCAGGCCAATATGATGTGGCCACATCAACCATGCTTGCCTCTATGTCAGCGGCGTCACGGTAGTCTCCTAGATGCAGAACGCTACACAGAGAAGTGATCAAGGTTTTAACCCTAACATCACTGGGTAAAGTCCCCCTGCCACGTTGGATCAGTTACTATATCATCCACCACCTTGTCTTCCACTTCCGCACCCGGGTCCTGCTCCTGTCTTTCTGGCAATTGTGTCTCATCATTGTGCACATCTTGTGACAGTTTTCCACTTTCAACTTCGTGTGACCATGGCTGCTCAAATATTTGGGCATCGCTAATTGCAATCTCCTCTTGCCCCGCTTCAAGTGGACCGGGCGAGAGGCCAGAATCAATAAATGGACAAGTGAACAGCTCTTTGGAGTGTCCAAGTGTGGGATCAGTTGTCTCCGGGCACTTGGCTTAGTGGGAGGAAGGAGGATCAGGGTGAGGAATATGAGGTCCAGACTCACGGCTACTGAGACTTGACTGTGTGGAAGACAGGGTGGTGGTGGTGGTGGCTCAGTGACTGGAATCATTATCTGCTATCCAACCAATAACCTTTTCACACTGCTCTATGTTCGATAGTGGTTTTATGCAGTCCCCTATTAATTGGGACAGGAAGGTCGAGCGACAAGATGTGGGTGTTTGTTGTGGCACAATTTCAGCTAGCCCAAGGCCTCAGCCTCGTCCTCGTCCTCTGCATGCACTATCATCACCATCATGTCCACTTCCCCGTCCCTTGCCACGCTCATTGCCCATCTTAAATGGAGGACAATATTTTCCACGTTCGGTGCAAATGGCTGGATTTGAACCGCAGTAATATATGATCCGTGTGAGGACAGACCACAGTTTTAAATAGCTGGCCTGTATGTAACTATTTTTAACAGTGGCCTTGTGTCAGTAACTTCTCTGACACACTGCAACAAAATTTCAATGGAGGCCAGAAATGGGAGAATTTTCAGAGCAATTATATGTGATCCGTGTGATGGACAAACCACAGTTTTAAATAGCTGGCCTGTACGTAACTATTTTTAACAGCGACCTGGTGTCAATAACTTTGCTGACACACTGCAAAACAGTTTCAATAGAGGCCAGAATTTTCAGCGCAATTATATGTGTTCCGTGACCAACTTAGATGCTTTAAATGCTGCATCTATAGTAAAAAAAAAAGAATTAAAAAGTTAAAAATAAAAAAAACCTGTATACGCACCTCTCCGGTCTCCTCCCAGCGGCGATTCTCTCTCCTCGGTGTCTCGCGGTGTACTGGCAGGACATGAAAGGAATGTCATTTAGTCAGCTGATGGTCATGCAACCATTACCTGACCACTGACGTCAGAGGTCGCGTGACCATCAGCTGATTAATTGACATGACCACAGGTCCTGCAAGTACACCGCGGGATGCCAAGGAGAGAGGACCCCACCGGGAGAAGACCGGAGAGGTGAGTATATAGCTTTGTTTTTTTTTTACTTTTTTATTTCTCTTTTTCACTGCGTGCTAGCCGGGATGAAGAGGAGTTGTAGTCTCATCTTCATCCTGGGTACCACACGTACCGCGATTACGCTGCAAATTTGCGGCCATTGAATTTAATTGAAACGCAGCAAATCCACATATACCTGCATGTTTGCTGCGTTTTAAATGTTCCTCAATGGCCGCGAATTTGCGGCGTAATCGCCGTAGAAATGGTCATGCTGCATTTTGTAATGCAATGTGAATTTAGCGCGCTAACTAGCGCATCATGTGTAAAGCACATCCGAATTCACATAGCTTTGCATGGCAGACGGTTTTACAAGCGTTTTCGCTGCATTTTCACGGCCGTAAAAATGCCGCAAAAACGCTTCAAGAACGCTACATGGGCACATAGCCTACCACTATGATACACAGTGAGAAGCCAGGTGGTGTGTGACTGGAGCAGCATGGTAGAGAGATAAGATGGGGGCAGGCAAGGAGATGTTTTGCAGTTTAGGACCATCAACGGCCCCGGCAACAGCAGTACAGTTTATCACTGGCTGACGTTGCTATGCAGTGACTGCTGAAGGAGCAGCATAGTAGAGAGATAAGATGGTGCAGATCATAAAATAAGTGGAAGTTTAAGACCAGCCACGGCCCTCGTGGCAGTAGTACAGACAATTACTATAAAGCACAGTAATTCTCTGATTACTTTAACTCCTTGTCATCTCTGACTGATTGTTAGGTTTTGTCCAACACAATGTCAGAAAAGGCCAACAATTTTTGCCCAGCCACCTGATTTTCAGGTTTGTACTGGCTCAGATTGCTTCTACCACGAACAGTGTCCCTACCACTACGACTTGCAGAGCCTACAACATAGTTAGGCAATAGAATCATATTGTCCATCTCCTCCAGCACCATGTTTTCCAAGAACAAGGTTGACTGTTCATGTCTTTTAATATATTAACTGGATGTTTTTTTCTGGTGTAGAACATTCTTTGGACCCAGGATGCTGTGGGTTAGTGGACTTTGGAGCAAAACGGAAACATGTCTTTATGACAGATTGGACATTTTGCTCTGCTCAGCATTAACCATTATCTTGGCAAATTAGGTGGAAAGAGTAGAATGCTGACTCCAGCATGTCGCTGTCAATGTCACATCATCCTGCTTTGAATGAGTTGAGAGGTGGGGCATATACTCCATTATGCTCTCTCTTCCTCCCTGCTAAAGCAGTTTGTAACATACCTGCGGCATGCTTGCATAGTGCACCATCTCCCACTATGCAAGATTAATCTTCAGTCCAGTCTGCCAGCCTGGCTTCTGTTCTTGCTGTCTGCTTGTCCCTGTCCTGACTGCTTAGGGCGGCGGCCCGGTTACTTCCTGTTTCTTGTAGCTGCTGTGGGCACACCCCTAATGCGTCACCAGCCTATTGCTGTCTGTCACTGGATATTTAAACCAGCTCCACCCTGAAGCTGGTGCCTGAGCAATGCTTACATTCAGAGTGCTCCTTGCCTCTGATGTGTCAGGTCCCGTTCTGTTCTTGCCTGTCCGCCAACCTGGGGGCTGTATTCCCAGGCCTGTCTGAACTATCTCTTAGCCTGTTTGTCCTCCTCTCTTGGGGTCGTATACCCAGACACGCTCCTGTATCTTGTTGCAGGGTCAGTTCCGGTCTGAACACTCTCCTAGCCTGTTTGTCCACCTCTCTGGGGGCTGTATACCCAGACTCGCTCCTGTATCTTGTTTCAGTGTTAGTTCCTGTCTGAACACTCTCCTAACATGTTTGTCTCTGTGTCCGTACCTTCCCTTTTCCTGCAGTCTCTGAACCTGCACCTAACTCCTACTGTATGTCTCTGTACTTCTGTTGTGAGTTTAGAGTCCACTCGCTACTAGAGATGAGCGGTGTTCGACTATAACTGTTCGCCAATCTCAAATTCGAGCTGTTTTGGGCGGTGTTTGAGTTGTTCGACGAACCCGAACGATTTGCAAAAAATTCGGCTGTTCGAGGTTATGTTCGATAACTGTTCGTGCACCAAAAGCGTGTCCTGCATGTCTGGCGCTATTTAGAGCACCAATCATGCAGGGATTGTCTGCCACTCACTGTAATGCCACAGCCATGGTGGTTGTGGCATTACAGTGATTGCCCAAATCGATGGGAACAGTGCCAACAGTGAAACATGAAAAGCCGGCAATTCAGCAGCGGCATACACCGGTACCCGACAATTTAGAACCGAAAGAATAGAGCTTCACACATAGATTAGATAGATATAAACATGTCAGCCACATATATACGAAGTACAGTGAAAGTGCTGCTTACTGTACTTGTCATTTAGCGTAAAGGATTTATCAAAAAAAATAATAGTGTTTTCATGCACCGTCTCTTTAAGAAAGCCGGCCGGCAATTCAGCAGTGGTACCCGACAATTTATAACAGACAGAATAGAGCTTCACACATAGATTAGATAGATAGAAACATGTCAGTCACATATATATGAAGTACAGTGATAGTGTTGGTTACTGTACTTGTCATTTAGTATTAAAATAAAGGATTTATTATTAAAAAAATTGGCGTGGGGTTCCCCTTAATTTTAGGCTCTAGCGGAGGTTAAGCAGACGGCTGGGGCAGATGTTTGAAGCCTGGGAAGGGGGTAATACCCACGGAGCTTCCCAGGCTACTAATATCAGCCCCCAGCTGAATACATAGCCTTTACTAGCTATTAAAATGGGGGACCCCCCAAAAAAAATGACGTGGGGTCCCCCCTAATTTAATAGCTAGCAAAGGCTAGGCAGACAGCTGGGGGCTGATATTAATAGCCCAGGAAGGGAGCCATGAATATTGGCCCCCTCCCAGGCTAGAAACACCAGCCGTCAGCCGCCCCAGAAATGGCGCATTCATAGGATGCGCCAATTCTGGCACTTAGCCTCGCTCTTCCACGCTGCCCTGGTGCGGTGGCAGGGGGTAATAGGGTTGGGGTTGATGTCAGCTTATAATGCCAGCTGACATCAAGCCCAGGTTAGTAATGGAGAGGCGTCTATAAGACACCCCCATTACTAACCCCATAGTCAAAGTTAAAAAAAGCACAAACACCCAGAATAAAGTCCTTTAATTGAAATAAAGACACAATCCTTTATTGTTCTAAATTAAACCATACTTACCGTCACGCCCATTCCAGCTGAAGCCAACGATCTCCTGCAATAAAAGAAAAATAATAAAGCAACCTCATCCTTACCTTTCCATGGTTCCCAAGACAGCTTCAGCTCTGCTACATCGAGATGACAGGCTGGACCGCAGCAGAACGCTGCCATCCAGCCTCTCATCCCGCAGACACTGAGAAGCGCAGGCTTGCTTGCGTTGCTCAGCGTCTCTCTGTGACGACATCCAGATGAGCCGAGTTCATGTCCAATGAACTCGGCTCACCTCATGCACGTCACTGACAGCGTGGGAAAATTCTCAAGCTGAAGCGGTGAGTGCAGGAGAATTCTCCCACGCTGTCAGTGACGTGCATAAGGTGAGCTCATGTCCAATGAACTCAGCTCACCTCCTGCACGTCACTGACAGCGTGGGAGAATTCTCCTGCACTCAGCGCTTCAGCGTGAGAATTCTCCCGCTGAAGTGCTGAGTGCAGGAGAATTTTCCCACGCTGTCAGTGACGTGCATAAGGTGAGCTCATGTCCAATGAACTCAGCTCACCTCCTGCACGTCACTGACAGCGTGGGAGAATTTCCTGAAATAATTTAAAAAAATTGAAGTGGGGCTTCGCACTATATTTGTGTCCAGCCAGGTACAGCAGGCAGGAACGGGCTGCCCCCATCCACCAGCTGCCTATTTATACCTGGCCGGACACAACAATATAGGGAAGCCCTTTTTTTCTTAATTATTTCATGAATTTCATGAAATAATTAAAAAAAATTGAAGTGGGGCTTCGCACTATATTTGTGTCCAGCCAGGTACAGCAGGCAGGAACGGGCTGCCCCCAACCACCAGCTGCCTATTTGTACCTGGCCGGACACAACAATATAGGGAAGGCCTTTTTTTCTTAATTATTTCATGAATTTCATGAAATAATTAAAAAAAAAGTACGTGGGGCTTCGCCCTATTTTTGTGTCCAGCCAGGTACAACTAGGCAGCTGGGGGCTGGAATCTGCAGCGCAGGGAGGCCCAAGCTTTCTGGGCCCCCCCCCGCTACAAATTGCAGTCCGCAGCCACCCCGGAAAATGGCGCGTTCATAGAAGCGCCATCTTCTGGCGCTGTACCCAACTCATCCAGGGCCCTGGTGCGGTGGCTCACTGGGTAATAAAGGGGTTTGGGCCAGCTTGGTATTATCAGCTGGCCCCAAGCCCAAAATTCATGGGGTCACGCCAGTATTAGACATGACCGCCATGAATTTCTAGTAAAGTATTTAAAAAAAACACAACACCCAGAATAAAGTCCTTTAATTGAAATAAAGACACAATTCTTTATTGTTCTAAATTAAACCATACTTACCATCACACCCATTCCAGCTGAAGCCAACGATCTCCTGCAATAAAAGAAAAATAATAAACCAACCTCATCCTTACCTTTCCATGGTTCCCACGACAGCTTCAGCTCTGCTACATCGAGATGACTGGCTGGACCGCAGCAGAACGCTGCCATCCAGTCTGTCATCCAGCAGACACTGAGAAGCGCAGGCATGCTTGCGCTCCTCACTGTCTCGCTGTGACGGCATCCAGATGAGCCGAGGTCATGTTCAATGAACTCGGCTCACCTCATGCACGTCACTGACAGCGTGGGAAAATTCTCACGCTGAAGTGCTGAGTGCAGGAGAATTCTCCCACGCTGTCAGTGATGTGCAGGAGGTGAGCTCATGTCCAATGAACTCAGCTCACCTCCTGCACGTCACTGACAGCGTGGGAAAATTCTCCTGCAATCAGCGCTTCAGCGTGAGAATTTTCCCACGCTGTCAGTGACGTGCATGAGGTGAGCCGAGTTCATTGGACATGAACTCGGCTCATCTGGATGTCGTCACAGAGAGACGCTGAGCAGCGCAAGCAAGCCTGCGCTTCTCAGTGTCTGCGGGATGACAGGCTGGATGGCAGCGTTCTGCTGCGGTCCAGCCTGTCATCTCGATGTAGCAGAGCTGAAGCTGTCGTGGGAACCATGGAAAGGTAAGGATGAGGTTGCTTTATTATTTTTCTTTTATTGCAGGAGATCGTTGGCTTCAGCTGGAATGGGCGTGATGGTGAGTATGGTTTAATTTAGAACAATAAAGGATTGTGTCTTTATTTCAATTAAAGGACTTTATTCTGGGTGTTTGTGTTTTTTTTAACTTTGACTATGGGGTTAGTAATGGGGGTGTCTTATAGACGCCTCTCCATTACTAACCTGGGCTTGATGTCAGCTGGCATTATAAGCTGACATCAACCCCAACCCTATTACCCCCTGCCACCGCACCAGGGCAGCGTGGAAGAGCGAGGCTAAGTGCCAGAATTGGCGCATCCTATGAATGCGCCATTTCTGGGGCGGCTGACGGCTGGTGTTTCTAGCCTGGGAGGGGGCCAATATTCATGGCTCCCTTCCTGGGCTATTAATATCAGCCCCCAGCTGTCTGCCTAGCCTTTGCTAGCTATTAAATTAGGGGGGACCCCACGTAATTTTTTTTGGGGGGTCCCCCATTTTAATAGCTAGTAAAGGCTATGTATTCAGCTGGGGGCTGATATTAGTAGCCTGGGAAGCTCCGTGGGTATTACCCCCTTCCCAGGCTTCAAACATCTGGCCCAGCCGTCTGCTTAACCTCCGCTAGAGCCTAAAATTAAGGGGAACCCCACGCCAATTTTTTTAATAATAAATCCTTCATTTTAATACTAAATGACAAGTACAGTAACCAACACTATCACTGTACTTCATATATATGTGACTGACATGTTTCTATCTATCTAATCTATGTGTGATGCTCTATCTTTCTGTTCTAAATTGTCGGGTACCGCTGCTGAATTGCCGGCCGGCTTTTTTAAAGAGACAGTGCATGAAAACACTATTATTTTTTTAAATAAATCCTTTACACTAAATGACAAGTACAGTAAGCAACACTATCACTGTACTTATTATATATGTGACTGACATGTTTCTATCTATCTAATCTATGTGTGAAGCTCTATTCTTTCTGTTCTAAATTGTCGGGTACAGATGCTGAATTGCGGCTTTTTTAAAGAGACGGTGCATGAAAACACTAATATTTTTTTTAATAAATCCTTTACACTAAATGACAAGTGCAGTAACCAACACTGTCACTGTGCTTCTTATATGTGTGACTGACATGTTTCTATCTATCTAATCTATGTGTGATGCTCTATTCCTTCTTGTCTAAATTGTCGGGTACCGGTGTATGCCGCTGCTGAATTTGCCGGCCGGCTTTTTTAAAGAGAGTGTCTTCTGAGCAGTTTGTCAGCTTTTGGACACCTTTGCAGGTGTTTTCTATGTGTTTCTATGTGTTTTTGTTTGCCTGCCATTGGTTTTAACGGTGTTCGACGGTGTTCTAAGGTGTTCGACGAACAGTTCGACGAACAGTTCCTCGAACATCCCGGTGTTCGACGAACCGAACCGAACCCGAACACTACGGGGGTGGCTCAACACTACTCGCTACTTCATTGCAAGTACCTTGTGTGTATCTGGTTCTGCTTTTCCCTTCCAGTCTGTTCAGTGTGAACAGAGCCCTGTCTTCTCTGCCTTGCTCACCACTCCGGCGGTTCCTGCCCACTCTGCCTTGCTCACCGCTCCGGCGGTTCCTTCCTGCTCTGCCTTGCTCACCACTCCGGCGGTTCCTCTATGCTCTGCCTTGCTCACTGCTCCGGCAGTTCCTCTCTGCTCTGCCTTGCTCACCGCTCCGGTGGTTCCTGCCTGCTCTGCCTTGCTCATCGCTCCGGTGGTTCCTGCCTGCTCTGCCTTGCTCACTGCTCCGGCGGTTCCTGCCTTCTCTGCCTTGCTCACCGCTCCGGCGGTTCCTGCCCGCTCTGCCTTGCTCACTGCTCCGGCGGTTTCTCCCTGCTCTGCTTGCTCAGCGCTCCGGCGGTACCTCTCTGCTCTGCCTTGCCCACCGCTTTAGCGGTTCCTCTCTGCTCTGCTTGTCTACCGCATCTGCGGTTCTGTTCCTGAATCCCAGTCTGTACTGGACCCTATTCAGCCTGTGCTCCAACCTGCTAGTACCTCCCCGTCTGCACGCCAGCCGCATTTGTCAGTACCCTCCTGTCTGCATACCAGCCGTGCCTGCCAGTATCCTCCTGTATAAACTCCAGCCGTGCCTGCCAGTGCCCACCTGTCTGCATGCCAGCCGTGCCTGCCAATACCCACCAGTCTGTGTGCCAGCCTAACCTGCCTGTTCCTGTATTCCCCGGTGTGGGTAAACAGCCGTGTCCGGGGTCTGGCCTGGAGTAGCACCTGGTCCCTCTGCTCGGTTCCTCCCTGGTGCACGGCATCGTTAGCCGTCGTGCGACCTTGGTCGGATCGGGTAGATACTTAGTTACGCCCCTCCAGGCATTCTCCGTTTCATGGCACAGTGGAATCACTAAATCACGCACATGCCAGTCAGCCCGGGCGTGTGCATAACACAGTTGCCAGAGCTTGCAAAGGAGGCCAATTGTGCCTTTTGTTTGATACTATTACTGCTGCTTGTGACAAACACATTTTTATCCATGATATTAGTGTTTTTTTTTATTGCCCTCTCATGTCCGTCACCCGTGACATGTTTGGGTTCAGCATATATTTTGGACATAAATATAACATAAAAATAATAATATTTAAATTGTTTATAAATTGTGTTAACAAACTTAACCACTTTTTGGGTTTAAAATTCTCAAGCCTTGACATAAAAAGTTTTTTCCTAAATAAAGAGGTCACTGCATAACTACATGCACAAAAAGTAATTTGTGGCAACAGTCAGCTGTATTACGATTGTTAAAAGTAAGTTAATGAAAACTAAATTGCTAGGTTACTAAGTTGCTACACATAGGTTATTGACCGGTAAGAAATATCTGGGAACAGCGGTAGTTTGATTGTGGGATGTATGGTATTAAGAGTAAACAATTAAAATAAGTATTTAAAAAATAAATTTTTTAAAGTTGAAGGAAAAAATGGCCATGGGACTTTACAAAATCATATCAGACCGGAACATAAAACTTAAAGGAGTGATCTGAAACTAATATTTGTTTTTCATCCTAAATGTCTCTCTATTTATTTTAACCCCTTCCTGCCTCAACCAATTTCTGTTTTTGCGGTTTTGCTTTTTTTCCTCCCCTTCTTCCCAGAGCCATAACTCTTTTATTCCTCTGTCCACACAGACATACGAGGGCTTGTTTTTTGCAGGGCAAGTTGTACTTTTGAATGAGTCTATTCATTTTAACACATAATGTACCTGAAAAATATTAGGAATTGTTTTTACAGTGTACATTTCATGGTGAAATTGACCATGCAATATGATTCTTCTCATCAGTACGATCACAGCAATACCAAACATGTCAAGTTTTTTTTATTATTTTAGTGATGAAAAAAAAATCAGAAGTTTGCAAAAACAATTTTAGGGGTTGAGTCGCCATATTCCGAGATCCATCGCATTTTAATATTTTGGATGATGGAGCTGTTTGATGGCTTTTTTTTGTGGGATGAGACGTTTTCATTAATACCATTTTGCGATAGATGTGACTTTTGATCGCTTGTTACAGCATTCTTTGTGGTGTTGCGGCGATCAAAAAATAATAATTTTGGCCTTCTTGAATTTTTTCTGTTTATGGTGTTTAGTGATCAATTTAATTTTTTTTTTCCTAGATTTGACTTTTCTGAATGCGGCGATACCATATATGTGTATTTTTTAATTTTGTAATATCTTTATTTTCAATGGGGGCAAAAGGGGTGATTTGAACTTTTATTTTTATTTTTCTCATATTTTTTTAAACTTTTTTTTTACTTTTTACTGTTCCTTTTAGCCTTCTTAGGGGACTTGAAGATGTGATCATCCAATCACTTGTGCTATATACAGCGATGTCACAGCATTGCTGCATACAGCAGAAATCACAGTCTCCTCTGAAGCCCGGCCTCAGGCATGTTTTCAAACGAGCTCCATAATGACACGCACCGGGGTCATCAACTGACCCATGGCTGTCATGACAACCCATCGTCGACCCATGATCACGTCATGGGAGCACCGATGGATTGAGTTAATGACATGTGCGCACGTTGGTGCGTGTTAACTGCCGCTGTTAGAGATTTTGACAGTGGCACTTAACAATTGTGGGTGGAGCATTGCTTCACCCACTATTGCTAGGGGCAGGCCTTGGCTGTAATACACAACCATCATCTGCCTGGTATGGTACGGGCTCATTGCATGTGCCCGCTGCAGACACCACTTCCGACATGCGGTGTACATATACTGCGGATGTCGTGAAGGAGTTAATAATATAATAGGTTTTCTAATATGGTTTAATCAAAAAGTCCCTTCCCTTCCCACTGTAATCTAACTGCATTTTAGAATCACAGCCTGTGTCCCCACCCTGAAAGTGCCTTCTGTTTCAGGGGCTAAGCTAGTCCCTGTTGTACCGAGCATGCGTCGGTTACCATTTGCAACTTATGCTCAGTACAAGCTCCCTTCTAACTGTGGAATATTCTTCTCAATTTACATTGACAGTGAGATCGCTCCCTGGCTCTGATGCACAATGAGCATTGTACAGAGATTACCCAGCAAGCAGGAAGAACAGAGACTAGCCATGCTCCCGAAAGTGACATTGGTTTCAGGGGCAGGGATGGTCTCTGCTTTTCCTGATTTCTGGTAATCTCCTTACATTGTGCATTGACAGTGCGCTCTCTTGTCAGATCACCACTTCTCATCAGAACCAGTGAGGGAGCGCAGTGTCACTCTGCTTTGAGAAGAATATTGCACAGTAAGAGGGGAGCTTGCTTTGACTATATATATATATATATATATCAGAAATGACAACTAACACATCTTCAGTATAGCAGGAACTAACCTAGGCCCTGACATGGAGGTCACTGAGGACACTTCTTTTCAGGGTGAGAATAAATGCTGTGGAAGTGACCTCAACTTCTGTCCTCTGATGACGTCCTATTTGATTATCCCAGCATGCAATGGGGATTCTCAAACAAAGCGCCAACAAAACAGAAATTAGTAAAAAAATAAAATAAAATAAAGCAGTTAGATTGGAGAGGGAAGGGTAAGGAATTTTAAATAAAGCAAAAGTAGTAAGTGCTTAAAATTAGATATATATGTAGGGAATTTTTTGTATTAGAAAGTCCCTTTAAAGGGCTAAAAGGGTGTTTGAGTTTTGTAAGCACATCTTTACTGTTTAACCTGTTTATAAATGATGTAGAAGTTGAACTTCATATCAGTTTTTCTGCATTCTCAAATGGCACAAAACTGTGCAGTGTTATAGATACTGAACTGAATGTCTTTTGACATTGACCTGAATAAGCTGGCTAAATTTGCAGCAAAAAGTCAGATGAGGTTTAGCGTTTATAAGATATCATTATAGAAATATGTGTAACCCTTGAATAAGCTAAAGTGCAAAGATATTGTGTGATGAATATCCATTTACTATTTTAGAGAATAAATAAAGTGGATAAAACGGACGAAGGTTTAACTTAATATGCAGCTTTAATAGTATTAATGTACAATTTCATCCCTTAGACCTCAGTCCAGAGCCTCTCATCTAGCCAAACCAGTTCTCATAATTTGCACTGATGAGGGCCAACAACCCGAAACACCGTGTCTGCAAATTGAGATTCTGATTTGGCTTTTATCCTAAGTCATATTGCATGACTTGTTAAATGGTTGATTGTGACTTGTAAGATTGCTGCTTCCAATAGGTGGCGCTATCGAGTTCAAGTCCTCTTTTTCTCTGAAGAGGCAATTTGCATATTTAATTTCCCAGAGGAGCATTGCACAGCGAATAAGCCTCCTTACCTTGACAAGCCAGTGCTGGTGTGTCACTCTCCATAAGGAGATATGTTACCCCTTAGACCTCAGTCCAGAGCCTCTCATCTAGCTAAATCAGTTCTCATACTTTGCACTGATGAGGGCCAACAGCCCAAAACACCGTGTCTGCAAATTGCGATTCTGATTTGGCTTTTATCCTAAGTCATATGGCACGACTCGTTAAAGGGTTGATTGTGACTTGTAGTATTGCTGCTTCCAATAGGTGGCGCTATAGAGTTCAAGTCCTCTTTTTCTCTGAAGAGGCAATTTGCATATTCAATTTCATCCAGGGATCTATCCCATTGACAGCAGAAGGATTTTTTCCACTCTTTTCCATTTTATTTATGCCATTTGAAAGTTAATGATGACCTTTTATTGATCAACTAGAGTTTGTCAGTATAAAAGTTTTAATTTGATGTAGCACTTGGCAAATATGTAACACATATGTAATATACTTTTTAAAATGAAAAGTTATACAATTTTATCATATACATAATGAAAGTTTCCTGTGAATGACAACGAGCAGAGATCTTGAAAATTGCGGAAAACTGACACAGATTTATTGTATAGTACACAACTGCATAACGTTTCATTTAATAAAAAAAATTACATTCACTTTCAAAATCGGAACAACCCTTAAAAAATGTGCTTCCAAATAGAGACTACAGGAAACAGAGTTGTATGGATATATATGCTCATTTCTACACTCAAAGGCGAAATGGTTCATAGACTGTTCTGTAAAGATAAAAGAGTAAATCTGCTTTTATGAACCCTTTACTTTGAGGGGTATTTTTTGTTTCCTGTATTAATTATGTATACAGTAGTTACCTAAGAAAATAATTTTCTGAAAATATATTTTAAGGCTAGAAGCAGAATATACTACTTTTCATTGAACAAATTCAATTTCCAGGTGGTAGATAGCAGGTTTAAAGAAAATGAAAAAAAATATATAACCTTGAAATAATATTGACAAAAACATATCTCACATTTAATTATTTCTATGCAGCTATTGATTTTTTATTCTGTTATATTATTGATTTTCGGAAGTAGCTTTATTCACTTATTCACCAATTCTACATATATCAAATAGCTTAGATGCATTGTGCCATTCTACCTCTATTTAATATTTTATAAAAAAATATATTAAAATCATTAATTTAATTCTGGACTTTCAAAAATAACATTGAATAATTGCAGAAAAAGTTTGAAAAATATTAATGCTTTCTCCTGATCTAACTTATATAATGCATGAAAGCATTAAGCAAAATTCAGCTTGTTACCATGGCCTTTGTATAAATGGGGATATATGGTCTCATGTTAATTCCTTATCATGCTGGCAAACAGTATGTAATAAATAACTGCCCATAAAGTATATAGATCTAAGGTGTATTTACCTGGACACTTTTGAATGGTATTAATTATCTGATTAATATTAGGCAAAGTATCCTCTTCGCAGTTTTACTTTTACTTTTTTTGTTTCCTGAATTTCTTTATAACTTTTACCTATTTTAAAACAATATGATTATAATTCTACAGATTTCTCTGAAGATAATTCAATGTTAAAGAAATGGAATAGTAAATGGGTTAACATGTTGATGACCCAGAATAATAATAATGAGCTTATTGATATAATAGATATAATAGTTTGACCATTTGTCAAACTCTGCACATACTCAGTTGCAGAGTTTTGCCTTTGAACTGTACTGACAGTATTGTTGTCATATATAGATCAGCAAGTTCACTTTAATTTTTAATGTTTGTAGAATGTCTGTTATATAAGGGATTCAGTGAGTTAACCATAAACAATGAATTCATCATCATGACTCCTAGATTTCTATACGATTGTTGTGGGTGACTCTGCTAATACCTTGCTGATGAAACTCCAGCTGTTTTTCCTGCTCAGAATACTAATGCATATTAATGCAGAAAACATTTGCCACAGTATGTTATTTCCTTTTTTATTAAATCTTTGCACAAGAGAATAGCAGATTGATGTCTACATTTTATGTTTCAAAACCAAATATTAGTGATGTTTTGACTTTTCAGATACTTGACGAAATCTCTTATTTTGCTGAATAACAAATTGTATATTAAAATTGTGGTTACTGAGAGATTCTTTCAATATACTAAAACTTATCATTACCATCTTCATGAATAAACATGTAATGACTCAGAATCTCTCTAGAAAAATGGTACAGAACACAAAAAGTCCAAGGAGCCAAATGTTATCTCCTAATATCCAATGACTTTAGCAGTCTCCTTTATTATTACAAAGTATCAAAATCTCTTTTTTGTCCAGTATAGAGATAGAGCATGAATCAAATCGTTCATCAAAAAAGAAAAATAGAAACTTAAAAAAAACATGTTTCCCTGCTAAAGAAAAGTATTAGGAAATGGTCTGATATCAAATGAGAGCTCAAGCTTCATTTTTTAACATTATATGGTAAGATAGCCTCTGACAAAAATACTGGATCTACAGAAAGTAATAAAATGGTTGCATTATGCTATGATATTGATTTGAAATGGCTTACAGTAGAAGTCCATTTAAAAGGAATATCTTATAATATTATTTTTGTAATCTGTTTCTATTTTCTGCATCTGATAAAGGGATCTACTGTCTTGTCTGAGATTCTATTAACAGCATTTACAAGTTTGAATTACAGCCGGTTCATGGAACATAGAAATAGAAAAGAGCTAACTTATTGACTTCTAGAAGGTAGGGTAGAGAGGGGAGGTGTGAGCTCTAGCTGTCACCTATTATGAAATTGAAGGGTAAAATGTACATGTGAAGAATGCAGCTTTTCACTATCTGGACTTACAATAAGAAGCCCTAGTTTTGCATTCATGGATTAGCTGCTGACCGGTGGAATAAGCTGGCAGAGGATAGCAGAAGACAGAATCTGGTGACAGAGACAAAGTTAGGGAGATTGTCAAGGTCAGAACCAGGAAGACAAAGTCAAAAGCACAATCAACAGGCATGAGGTTTATCCAGTACGGACTCAGCAAAGGGTATCAAACAAGAAAGATCAGGTAAAGAAACAACAGAATTAAACCAGTGTCAGTATACACTTGCAGTGGTGCTTGAAAAGCTGTGAACCCTTCAGAATTTTCCATATTTTTCTTAAAAAATTTATTTACATAAAACTACATCAGATTGTGATGCAATTCCTCAAAGTTAGTAAAGAGAACAAAATCAAACAAATGAGACAAAAATATTAGACTTTGTTAATTGTTAAATAAGGAAAATGAACCAATAACACATATCTGTGAGTGGCAAAAGTATATGAACCTTGAGCAACAGTAACTGCATCTTGTCATGGTTGCAATGTTCATTGAAGACTGGTAGCTAGTAATAAGGTTTCACCAGACAGACTTAGAGGAAGCCACTTAACATATCCCAAGGGTTGCCCTTGCCTATACCCTTTAACCCCCACACAGGTATCTTGATTTACACAGGGACACCCGTACTGGAGCCATAGATTCAGCTGTCGACCAGTAGAGCAAGCTGGTGATAAGAAACGTTTCAGGCTTAATATCAAGAGGTCACATCAGTGACAAAATCAAAAAGCAAGTGAAAGGTCAAAATAAAAGCCAAGGTTAGAGAGCTGGATCAATCAGGAGACACACATAGCAAGGACTAAGACTATAGACCATGTAAGCTGAACTTATTGACAGGTAGTGGATGTCAGAGTTTCAGGGATTTAAATATCAAACAGACCCTCTCCGGGCTCCATGGAAAGAGTAATTAAAACTACACACTCGCTACACCCTCCCTAGATATGCCTGTAAATAAAGACTTCCCTGAGCCTTTAGATACAGTAAGGCTCTACACACATCAGATTTTGAAAGATTTCATCAAATTGGCAGATCAACCAAAATGTACGAAATTTATAAGGCAAACTTTAATACAATGAAATACATTGAGCCCAATGTAAGTCTATGGGAAACTCGAGCATTTTTCAGGTGACTCCCCCCGGCGGTCTCCAGAGGGCCTAAAAATTGCGCAAATCGATGGGTACAGTGCCCAAATGACATGGGGATAGCATGGGGAAGACCCCTGGAAGCATTTCTGACTCCCAGGTCACTTCTGTCAACAACCTTGTCAGAGGTATTACGCCACTTTTACGGACTCACAATAAAACATACCATAACAAAACCAAAATGGATTTTCCTGGGAAATATGTTAAAGAACATCCTTTCCAGGGTAATGATTTGTATGTAAAGCAAAATAAATAACCAAAAACAAAAATGCTCCTCCACACCTTGGGCTATGTTCACACGTAGCGTTTTTGATGCGTTTTTTCACTTTTGAATTGCTTTCAACCGAGACAAATGCATTTATCAGGAAATGTCAGTTTAACATTTTACAACCCTATCTGGCCATGTGGTGTGTGAGATATCATCAGACACATTGTGTTTCATTTATGAAGGAGGGACTCTGAAAGTCACAAAGCCTATTTTTATATCGCCATCAGGCGGCCATTGCTATTATTAAAGGTCCAGCAGTAGGCCCTCACTATGTTTTATTGTTCCCATTACTAAAGAGTGGGTTTCCTATACTGTTATTGCATATGCAGTGAGTGACAGGGCTGCCCAAAATTTGGATGCACCCCAATACCATTTTGAAAATTTGGATGCACCACAATACCCCTTTGAAGAGACTTAGACGAGGGCCTCCTGAAAACAATGTTCCTATCATTAGGAAGTGGGTCTCCCACGGTGTTTGCCTATGCAGTGAATGTAAGGGTTGCCAAAAATTTGGAGGCACTCCAATGCCCCTTGGAAGAGATGTGGAGGAGGGCCTCATAAAAAAATGTTCCCATTAGAAAGGAGAGGGCCTCCTAAACTTGTAATGCCCATGCACTAAGTGTATGGGCTGACAAACATTTACCCCTGAGGGGTATACATGAACATACAGTATAAAAAAAAAAATTTTATGGGCATCATAAACACCCTTTAAAAAAATTATTTGGGTGTTACATCACGGACCACGGTCACCCTGGTGATATAGTGGTGGAGGATGAGGAGAAGGAGCAGGACAAGAGCAAGTAGCCAAAATCAGGAAGCATATACCTATGTCTGGGTGTGAAAAGATGCATGGGAATACACCTCCCAAGAAAAGACACTGGATTTGAGTTTATGTTACGCTGCTATCATTCAGTAGTGTTGAGAAGTCAGGCCCAATCCAGCCCTTGTTAGGGTAGGGTATGATGGTAGGGTATGAGATATTTTTAGTCTTTTGTAGGTTTTGCATCTTTTTGCTAGTGTGAACATGCTCCTATTTCTTGCATGTGTACCATCTTAGACCTCAGTTCACATTGCTTGGTTTTTTGTCTTGTTTGCATTCTGTGCAAATTAGGGGTGTGGCATCCCCCTTGTTGAGCTGGTTAGTATATATGTAGCTTACCATGGGCTTGGGTGGTCTGATATTGGGACCCGGTTCTATTTGTCTATCCTTTTATATGCATTACTTCAACTTTGATATACAGTAAGGTTTTAATATAGACAGTGTAGGACCGTCCCAATTTAGGGTCACCTTGTCGCTGGTAGGACGGCTTGTATACTTTTTTTGATCAAAAAAAGTTCACTAGGTACCCTATATTTCATATGCAACTTTGCTTTACATTTATATATAATGATGGTAGGGTATGAGATATTTTTTGTCTTTTGTAGGTTTTGCATCTTTTTTCTAGTGTGGACATGCTCCTATTTCTTGCATGTACACCATCTTAGACCTCAGTTCACATTGCTTGTTTTTTTGTCTTGTTTGCATTCTGTGCAAATTAGGGGTGTGGCATCCCCCTTGTTGAGCTGGTTTGTATATAGGTAGCTTACCAGGGGCTTGGGTGGTCTGATATTGGGACCCGGTTCTATTTGTCTACCCTTTAATATGCATTACTTCAACTTTGATATACAGTAAGGTTTTTAATATAGACAGTGTAGGACCGTCCCAATTTAGGGTCACTTTGTCGCTGGTGGGACGGCTTGCATACTTTTTTTGATCAAAAATAGTTCACTAAGTACCCTATATTTCATATGCAACTTTGCTTTACATTTATATATAATGATGGTAGGGTATGAGATATTTTTTGTCTTTTGTAGGTTTTGTATCATTCAGTAGTGTTGAGAAGTCAGGCCCAATCCAGCCCTTGTTCATTATTATAAGAGTCAGTATGTCAGCATTTTCAGTTGACAGGCGGATGTGCTTATGAGTTATAATTCCACTAAAAACCCGCTGATAAAATGCTGGCGGCAGGGCAGGCCAGGACCTCCAAGGCATAGAGAGCCAGTTCATTCCACGTATCCAGCTTGGATACCCAATAATTATAAGGCACAGAGCAATCATGGAGGATGTTGGTACGGTTAGCAAGGTACTCCCTCAGCATCTTCCCAAACTTTGCACTCCTTGTGAGATTACCCCACGCTTCAGGGCTTGTGCGATGGGAGGGGCTGAGAAAATTCTCCCAGAACTTTGACAGTGTTCCCCTGCCTCTGCTGGATTGAAGTTGGGTCTCTCTCGCCTGTACTCCTTGGTGGTCCAATGAAGTGTGTAGTGTTAATTTTTTTAATTGTTACGCAACAAGGCCTTTCTGGTACAGCCCTTTTTTGTAGACCTGTCCGCCTCAGGAATAAGAGAAACAAAGTTCTCCTTAAAGCATGGGTCTAGAGGTGTCACTAACCAGTAATGACTGTTACCCAAAATTTTGAGAATTTGAGGGTCATGGGGAAGGCAGCGTAAGATATACTCAGCCATGCGTGCCAGACTACTAACAGGCAAAATTTCCGTGTCCTCACCAAGAGAATGACAGACCATGTTCTCCTCCTCCTCCTCTCTGTCCTCTGGCCATCCATGCTGAACAGACGGTATGACAGCTGTGCAGGTAGTACCGTCTATAGCGAATGAAACTAGCTCCTGTTCTTCCTCCTCCTCCTCTTCCTCATTGTCCCCCAATCCACATTGGGATGTAATGAGGCTGGGCTGAGTGTAATCACCCTGTATGGTTCCTTGCTCCATCTCATAGTGCTCCACCTGCAATGCATCCTCTTTGATTGTGAGCAGAGAGCATTTCAGAAGACAAAGAAGTGGGATGGTGATGCTAATTATGGCGTCATTGCCGCTCACCATCTTGGTGGAGTCCTCAAAGTTTTGGAGGATGATACATACGTCTGACATCCATATCCACTCCTGAGGTCTTATGTGTGGAGTCTGAACTGAATACCCACGGCCTTGTTGATGCTGGTACTCAACAACTGCCCTCTTCTGCTAACAAATCCTTCCCAACATCTGCAGTGTAGAGTTCCAACGCATGGGGACATCACATACCAGTCTATGAGTCGGAAGATGCAAACGCTGCTGAAACATGTCAAGGGCGGCAGAAACTGTAGGTGACTTTCTAAAATGGGCACAAAGGTGGCGTACTTGAACAAGCAGATCTGGCAGCTCCGGGTAGGATTTCAGAAACCGCTAAACCACAAGGTTAAGCACATGGGCCAGGCATGGTACGTGTGTGAGCTCGCCTCGCCTCAGAGCCGCCACCATGTTCCAGCCATTGTCACACACGACCATGCCTGGCTGTAGGTTCAGCGGTGTGAGCCACATATCTGCCTGCTCTTTCAGAGCTGTCCACAACTCTTCAGCATTGTGTGGTTTGTCACCTAAGCATATTAGCTTCAGCACAGCCTGTTGCAGCTTGGCTGAGGCAGTGCTGCAGTGCTCCCAGCTTGTGACTGATGTGGTCTTTTCAGAGATGGAGGCTGAAGAGGAGGAGGAGACTGAGGAGGATGAGGTGCAGGAGCTGTAGACCTTGGGGGCAACCATGATTGACCTTGGGCCCGCAATCCTTGGCATGGGGAGTATGTGTTCTGTCCCAAGTCCGACTGGGTCCCGGCTTCCACTATGTTAACCCAGTGTGCCATCAACTAGATGTACCGTCCCTGCCCACAAGCACTTGTCCATGTGTCCTTGGTTAGGTGGACTTTCCCGGTAACTGCGTTGTTGAGGGCACGGCTAATGTTTTGGGACACGTGCTTGTGTAATGCTGGGACGGCACACCGGGAGAAATAGTGGTGACTGGAAACCGAGTACCGAGGGACGGCCGCCGCCTTCAGGTTGCGGAATGCTTCCATCTCCACCAGCCTAAAAGGCAACATTTAGAGCGCAAGCAGTCGTGAAATGTGAGAGTGTTGGCTGCATATTTACGCTTGCGTTCCAAGGAATGGGGTATGGACAACTGAACACTGTGCTGGGTCAAGGATGTGGACGTGCTTCCTGATGCTGCTACTTGAGAGTGTGCAATGACAGGTTCAGGGCAGGAGGCATCTTCGCATGCACCATGGACAGGGGATTGGCTTGCATGCACGAAAGCGGAAGAACCAATGGTGCCACCTGCAGACACTGTTCCTTGACCCTGGGGTTCGGCCCACAAAGTCAGGTGCTTTGCTGCCATGTGCCTGATCATGCTGGTGGTGGTCAGGCGGCAAGTTTTGTCACCCCTGCTGATGCTGGCCTGGCAGGTAGTGCAAATGGCCTTTTTGGGGTTATCGGCAGAGTCTTTAAATAACAACCAGACTCGGGAAGACCAAACAGTTGTACTGGCAACTTCCTTCGTGTTGGTGTTACGGGGAAAAGTTGCCTGCCTTCTGTCTGCGTCCACCACACTGCTTCTTCCTGCCTGTTGGGGTGCTCTTCCTCCCTCCCCCTGTGTGCTGCTCTCCTCGCTCTGCATGTCCTCCTGCCAGGTTGTGTCAGTTACTATATCATCCACCACCTCGTCTTCCACTTCCGCATCCTGGTCCTCCTCCTGACTTTCTGGTAATTGTGTCTCATCATCGTCCACCTCTTGTGACACTTTCCCACCGTCGCCTTTGTGTGAGCTTTGCTACATGCGATCTCCTCTTGCCTCGCTTCAAGTGGACTCGGCGAGAGGCTCGAATCTATACATGAAAAAGTGAACAGCACTTTAGACTGTCCAAGAGTGTGATCATTTGTCTCCGGGCACTCGGCATGGTGGGGGAAGGAGGATAAGGGTGAGGAATATGCGGTCCAGACTCACGGCTACTGAGACTTGACCGTGTGGAAGACAGGGTGGTGGTGGTGGCTAAGTGACTGGAAGCATTATCCGATATCCAACCAACAACCTTTTGACACTGCTCTCGGTTCAATAGTGGTGTGCTGCGTTCCCCTAGGAATTGGAACAGGAAGGTCGGGCGAGAAGATGTGAGTGTTTGTTGTGGCACAATTTCAGCTTGCCCACAGCCTTGGCCTCGGCCTCTGCATGCACCATCACCATCATGTCCAGTTCCCCGTCCCTTGTTAAGTGGCTTGCCCATTATCTTCCATGCTCACTACAAATGACTGAATTTGGAGCGAACTTATATGTTGTCCGTGTGACGGACAAACCACTGTTTTAAATACCTGGCCTGTAGGTAACTATTTTGAACAGCATACTGGTGTCAATTCCTTCGACACACTGAAACAAATTTTTAACGGAGGTTAGAAATGACAGTATTTTCTGAAAACGTATATGTGATCCGTGTGATGGAGAAAACACAGTTTTAAATACCTGGCCTGTAGGTAACTATTTTGAACAGCATACTGGTGTCAATTCCTTCGACACACTGAAACAAATTTTTAACGGAGGTTAGAAATGACAGTATTTTCTGAAAACGTATATGTGATCCGTGTGATGGAGAAAACACAGTTTTAAATACCTGGCCTGTAGGTAACTATTTTGAACCGCAATCTGGTGTCAATTGCTTCACTGATACACTGAAACAAATTTTTATTGGAGGTCAGTAATGGCAGTATTTTCTAAAAATGTGTATGTGATCTGTGCGACGGAGAAAACACAGTTCTGAATACCTGGCCTGTAGGTAACTATTTTGAACAGCAAACCCATGTCAAAAACTTCACTGACACAGTGAAAAAATTTTTTAACGGAGGCCAAAAATGGTGGTATTTTCTGAAAACGTATATGTGATCCGTGTGACGGAGAAAACACAGTTTTCAATAGCTGGATTTTTAGCACTGTAATATGTAAAGGACCAGGCTGTATTCTGCAATGTCAGCAAGCAAATGGTGCAGAAAAACGGTGTTCTCTGGATTGCTTTTTAAGCAAATAATGAGGATTAAGATCCAAAAAAAATATTCCTGGCCCTTGAGACCTGGGCCTTTGTCTTGAAATATCTAACAGCAACAGAAGGCAGAACTGGAATGGAGCCTCTTGTTCTATATGCACTGCAGTCTGCTATATACACTGCCTGCCTGCCTATATACACTGCCTGCCTGATATCTCTGCAGATGGATTAGTCCTCAGAAGGACTGTTTGTTAAGATGGATATGTGTAATGTACTTGTTTTCTCCCTGTACTACCTAATACACAACCAAATCTCTCCCTAGCTCAGCAGCACCTCTCCCTACACTGCCTTATCCCGGAGTGACTGTGACGAACATGGCGGTACCAGGTCTGATATAGACCTGATGATGCTCTGCGGCCAGCCAATCACTGTAATGCCACAACCACCATGGCTGTGGTATTACAATGAATGGCATGCAATCCCTGCATGATGATTGGCATTCTAAAGAGCACCAAACATTCAGGGAGGGGACCCGAGCATCCGCCCGAGCATCTCGCAAGTACTTGGCGAGCTCCGAGCATCTCGAGCACTGAGATGCTCAGGCGAGTACCGAGTACTTGCGAGTATGCTCGCTCATCACTAATGATTACTAAACGTTTATAGGTCTTTCAAGCATTCACATACTGTGGCATAGGTTAAAAGGATACTATAAACAATATTTCTATATTTAACAAAACAACATCCTTTGACTAGAATCAGCCCTAGAGCAGAAAGAAGTGAGCTAACCAATAAATTAAATCAATTAATCTGTATTGTATGAAATAGAATAAAACATACTAAAAATATACCTCACATTAGTGTGAGGCAGTGAGGGGGATCATATACGAGGGGCGGTATGCATCCCCCCGGATGTGCATAGAGGCATATTGAACCCACTGGAGTGCATTGCAATCAAAAGCACAGCTGTGGTTGCAGTGCAAAATAAAAGTAAGTTGAACTTGGTCAAGCTATTTGACCAAGTTGGATTAAGGAAACCCAGCATGGGCTTTTATTTTTTGAGCGATCTACAGGATGGAAGTGGAGTGGGTCACTCCCTTCGGCTGGGTTAGGCCTGTGTGATGTGTACACAGAGCCCCAAGTAGGCAAAGCTTCTGACGCACCTCAGAGTGATATTGCTTTATAGTCACCCATGGTAACGGTGTTTTGTTTGTATAGACTATTGTGGACAACCCGGCTGCGATCCGGAGGATGAAGCTGCCTTCACTGTGTGAGTTTTCGGACTATAAAAACTTTAAGTTGGACATTCTTGGGTCACTGCCTGTTAAATTGCACTGTGTGAACACCGCCGCACTACATTAGGGTGGAGAATGAAGGCAGTGTGAACTGAGGCATACCCCAAAAGCTGCATGTCTATGATCAAGCCTGCAAAGCTTCAGCTCAGGCCTGCCGACACCATGGAAGAGCAACTAAAGCAGTTGGTACTCACCCAGCAGCAGATGCAATTTCAGCAGCAACAGCAGGAGCAGCACCAGCATCTCCAATGGCAACAGCAGGAGCATCACAATCAGCATAATCAGCAGCAGAAGCTACTGTACCAGCAGGAGAGGCAAAGAACACTGAAACTCGAAGCACAGGACACAGACCATACTATCACCCGTAGGCTGGCCCGGTTTACCCTATACCAAGTGCTTTAATATATGGACCAATGAAGAATGGCAGACCATTCGGTAACACACATGAGAAAAAGGAGAACCATCGAATGATAGGTCCAATAAGGCAAAAGATTAAATAAATAGCTTTTATTATTGTGGAGGTAACAAGTGGCAATACATGCAAAAGGAAAACCGCATTGCAGTGTCCAAACACAAACATAAACATAAATCACACAGTAGAAATTACATCATGAGCCACATTGTAAAAATACATGATAGTAGTGCAACAGGTACACATGTCAGACCGAATGCTGAAACTCTATTTCACGTATGGTGAGAGTCCCCTGAGAGTGCAGGAGAGAAAACAGATGTATGGTCAACTAATAAATGTGAAGGTACTATGTGCACCATCATAATGACCATACCCATGCCAAATGCATCTGGACAGCCAATGCTAAATATAAAAATAGCAGCATACAGTCAATCAGAATGTAAATGGCATACCTGTGACAACAGCAGCTAATGTGAGTGGCACCACGCGGGAAACCCCGACGCGCGTTTCGGACAACACGTCCTTCGTCAGGGTCTCTAAGCAGGAGCAGAAAACTAACAAACTGATTTTGCAATAGATTGTAGCCCTGCGAGAGGCGCTCCCAACACCGACCCCAGTTCGTTCTGAGGCCCAGGACAAAGTCAGGTCAGCACTGAGAAAGATGAATCCTGAGGACAACATGGAAGCTTTCCTCACGGTGTTTGAATGCACAGCGGAGCAAGAGAGCTGAACAATTGCTCAGTGGGCTGAGGTGGTGGCCCCGTTCCTGATGGTATATGCCCAGAAGGTGTACTTTGACCTCGCCCTGGAGGATACCCTGAACCATGGGAAGCTGAAAAGTGAGATCCTTGCCCAACTGTGGGTTAATACTTATGTGCGGGCACAAAGTGTGTACCTGTGGTCCTTTGCGGAGTCCCGACCCACTAGGTCTCAGGCATATGACTTGTTACAGTTAGTCAAAAAGTGGCTCCAGCTTGAGATCTTGAGCCCAGCTCAAATGGTAGAGAGGGTAGTGATTGACTGACTGGCTGGTGCAAGCTCTACCAGCAGCCATACAGAGTTGGGTGGGTCAAGGGGACCCGGGTAACCTAGACCAGGTGGTTTGCTTCATCAAGTGGCATACAGCCACCCAGGACTTTCTCTGGGACTCTGCCCCAATGTGGGTAGATGCGGGTAGCACACCTGACCCTGCAAGCCCAGAAGTCTGGAAGGTGGTCACGTCCCTCTGCTGGGGACTGTCGGAACCAAGCCCATACTGAGGGGGTATCCCGGAGTGAGGGAGCCAGGAGACCAGTTTCACCTAAATCGGTCTCTAGGACTGACATTGCCACTGCTTTTAGGTGCTGGCGATGCCAAGGGCCAGGGCATGTGGCTACTAACTGTCCCCTGACTGCTGAACCCATGGACTGCAGGTTTACACGCCGGGTGTCTATGTATGCTCAGACCGTCTACACCACAGACCTCGTCGGTTCAACTGGTGAACCCCATCTGTGCCAGGTGCGCATCAATGGACATCGAGAGGCAGATCTCTTACACTCAGGGAGCCTAATGACCCTCATCCCTGGCTCATTGATTTCTGGGTTAGAACACTGAGGGTAAAGTCAGGGTTGTATGCATACATGGCAAACTCCGCGAATATCCAACAGCAGGGGTTACCTTTTCCACTCTGTGTGGAGAGGTTAAACATGTGGTGGGAGTGGTAAAGACTCTTTCTTACGGGACTGTGCTGGGAAGAGATTTACCCCTGTTTTCTTCCTTGTGGGAGAGTAAGATTAACCCTCCCAGAATAAAGAGGTGTCCGGGTGCGGAACCTAAAGATCCCGAGTCAGGGATACCTGCCGTAGGGGTCGCAAACCTAGGAACAGAGTGTAAACCCGATAGGTTTTCCCTAGAGGTGTTGGCAGGAGAGGTCGATGAGACCACATTAGTCCCAGAAATGGAAGTGTTCCCTGGTACTTTTGGGACAGCTCAGCTGATAAATGGGGTGGTACAGCACCCTGGTGCGGAGGTGATTTTTCCTCGTATGCCGGTCAACCGGGAATTGTTATACTGGGTTTGTAAAATCCAAGATGAAATAGTGGAACAGCTGGTAGTGCCCCAGTCCTATCACCGGGCGGTGCTCGAGATGGTTCACACACACGTGCTGGGTGGGCCCTAGGGGTTAAAAATACACAAGAACGTATCTTGCAGCATTTGGTTTGGCCCGTGATGTAGACTGAGGTACAGAGGTTTTGTGAGTCTTGCCTGGAATGTCAGCTGACCACACCCACCGCAAGCTTCCGTAGTCCATTGGTTCCTCTGCCTATTATAGAGGTACAGTACCATTTGAACGGATTGCGATGGATTTGGTGGGGCCCATTGTAAAGGTAGCTCGTGGCCACCAACACATGCTTGTGGTCATAGACTGTGCTACCCGTTACCTGGAGGCCAGTACGCTTCGCCCCCCTCCGCTAAATTTATTGCCTGGCAGCTGTTTGTCATGTTCTATCACCTTGGGCTACCTAAGGAGATCCTTACAGATCAGGGGACTCCCTTTATGTCCAAGGTGACAAAAGAACTGGACAAGCTGCTTAAAATAAAACAGTTACACACGTCTGTGTGCCACCCACAGACCAATGGTTTAGTTGAGTGATTTAGCAAAACTCTTAAGTCTATGTTAAAAATGTGTTAGCCAAGGATGGGAGGGACTGGGACATGTTACTGCCCTATTTAATGTTTTCTATCTGTGAGGTACCACAGACTTCCACTGGGTTCTCACACTCTGAGCTATTGTACGGCAGGAATCCTAGGGGTCTGTTGGATGTAGCCAAAGAGACTTGGAACAGGAGCTTACCCCACATAAGAATATTATAGAATATGTGGCAAGTATGCAGGACCAGATCACAGCGGTCATGCCTATAGTAAAAGAACGCCTTCTGGATGCTCAGGCAGCACAGGTTGAGCATATAATATAAAGGCTACGGTTAGGTCCTTTAAACAAGGGGATCAGGTTTTGGTATTTGTGCCCACTGCAGAGATTAAGCTCATGGCAAGGTGACCAGGGCGATATGAAGTGAGGGAAAAGGTGGGGAAGGTAAATTACAGAGTATACCAACCCAGGAAGAGGAAACCTGAGCAAAAATATCATGTTAATCTGTTTAAAGCATGGAGAGACTGGGAATATATGATTATGGAGGCGACTCCGGTCATTTCGTCTGTGGACCCTTCGACACAAGCCTAGGAGGAGGCCGGGGGAGAGGTAAAGATAAGCGACGCTCTCACGAAACAGAAGTGACCGGAGACTCAGAAGTTGGTGCAGCAGAATACAAATGAATTTTCAGAACTGCCCTGCCGGACATATGTGATCCGACATGACATTGTCACTGAGCCTTGGGTCAAGGTGCGAATGAAACCATACCATGTGCCAGAGGCCCGGAGGCAAGCCATCGCAGCTGAGGTAAAAAAAATGCTACAGTTGGGAGTCATCGAGGAGTCCAGGAGTGACTGGGCTAGCCCTATTGTGCTGATTCCAATGCCGGACAGATCGTTACGATTTTGTAACGACTTCCAAAAATTAAATGAGGTTTCAAAGTTTGACCGTTATCCAATGCTCCGGGTGGATAAGCTGATCGAGAGACTGTGGCAGGCCCTGTACTTCACCACGCTCAATCTGACCAAGGGTTACTGGCAGGTGCCTCTTACAGAGTCAGCGAAAGAAAAGACCACCTTTATAACACCAGAGGGTCTCTATCACTATGTCATCTTGCCTTTTGGATTACATGGTGCCCCAGCCACGTTCCAGAGGTTGGTGGACATAGTGTTAGAACCTCAACAAAATTATGCTTCAGCATATTTGGATGATATTATCATCTTTAGTACCGACTGGCATACCCACTTGTCCCAGGTACAAGCGGTGTTGGATTCATTCAGAGCCACGGGATTAACAGTGAACCCAAAAAAATGTGCGATAGGTCTCGAGGAAGCCCGGTACTTAGAGTATGTGATTGGTCATGGGGTTATTAAAACCCAAATAAACAAGATCAAGGCCATTCAAAATTGGCCCTGCCTCTTACTACTAGACAGATAAGAGCATTCTTCTGCATCATTTGGCACTACCGTCAGTGAATATCTAATTTTTCTGGAAGATCAGCACCCCTGACCGATCTCTTAAAGGTAAAGAAGTCGGTCATGGTTTGGTGGAATCAGCAAGCGGAGGAAATGTTCCAATCTATGAACTTGGCATTATGCAGACAGCCAGTCCTCACCAGCCCCAACTTCAAGAAAGGCTTTATATTGTGAAAAGAGTTTGGCCTAGGAGCGGTGCTGTACAGGGAGGTGAACGGAGAAGAACATCCGGCCACCTACTTGTGTAGGAAACTTACTCTGGCAGAGAAAAATTAAAGCGTAGTGGAGAAGGAGTGCTTGGCTATTAAATGGGCCTTGGAGTCCCTATGCTATTATTTGCTCGGGTGACAGTTTCGCTTGGTGACTCACCAGTCACTCTTGGTATGGATGAGAAATGCCAAGGAGAGGAATATTCGAGTCACCAGATGCTTTCTGTCACTACAAAATTTCTCGGTGGAACATCAGGCTGGGAAGTCACAGGGAAATGCGGATGCCATGTCACGGGCACCCTATATGGTGACAGGTGTTCCACCCCACAAGTTTAAACACAGCTGGGGGATATGTGAGTCAGTGAGCGGGATCATATATGAGGGGTGGTATATATACCCCAGGATGCACATAGAGGCACATTGAACCCGCTGGAGTGCATTGCAATCACAGGCACAGCTGTGGATGCAGTGAAAAATAAAAGTAAGTTGAACTTGTTCAAGCTATTTGACCAAGTAGGATTAAGAAAACCCGGCATTGGCTTTTATTTTTTGAGCGATCTACAGGATGGAAGTGGAGCGGGTCGCTCCCTCTGGCCGGGTCTTACAACTGGCTCATATCCACAGTTTTCATTTAAAAACCTGCAGCAAAGCATTGGATGTGTCAGTCTTTGGTTTGCAAGCTGTGCTATACAGACCTGTTTGACATGAACACAGAGCCCCAAGTAGGCAAAGGTTCTGAGGCACCTCAAAGTGATAAAGCTGTGCAGTTGCCCACGGCAATGGTGTTTTGTTTGTACGGACTATTGTGGACAATGCAGCTGCGATCCGGAGGATAAAGCTGCCTTCACCAAGTGGAACACATCATGCCATTAGATGCCATGAGCAGCAAGTTATTGAGGCTCACAAGAAGCGCATGCACACTGCCAGTGTCAGGGAAGGAGACTTAGAGAAAAACAAGGGGTCATGCCAATTCTATTAACTCCGAGCAGGACAGAACAAATAGTGAACTGTCTAAAGTGACAGTACTATAAAAGATGTATTATAATAAATAAGTTGTACATTTCATGGACATTGAACACAAGTTTATGTATATCATATTGTAAGGTGGCTGTTAGACATCTAGTGGTTGGGAGATTAACTTCAAATAATGCTTTAGTGCATATTGGACTAAAAAGAATTAATCGGCCATGACTGATTGATTAGGAGCAGCTGAATGGCTGCTCACCATATCTCCATATCTTCACTCATGGGTATTATTCACTTGGTAAATTGAGAGCTGTTTGTCTCACACATGCTGGACGTATGAAGGTTGCAGATCTCCTGGATTGAATGTCCTTTGCTAAAGGACATGGAAGCTAGATTCTAAGCCAGGCGGGCTAAATAGCACTATTGTATGGACTTATTACTTTATGTTTTACCTTGTGCCGGACAAAGGCTGTATTTAAGTTTTCTGGTGATGTGGTTTATGAAGTTTGCAATAAACCAGACGAACTTTAAATGAAACGGTTCCTGTGTTCACCTCTTTAAGAAGTCAAGTGAGTTGACCTACCACATTATACACCATGTATACACATACATTAGGGAGACAATGTGTTCTATAGAAAACATAAAAAATAGATTTATTCAAATTCTCACCCTCTATAATTGTTACACATAATGATCTGCAATATCCTTTAAAAAATTGTTTCTTTTTGTTGTGTATAAAAGGTGACTCAATGTCCTCAATGTCAGCCCTTGAAAACTTAATAACTGTTAAAATAGGATTTGGGTAGTTTTAATATAGAGCAGCAATAAGGACCCCATCGCTCCGTGAAACGCTCTCCAACGCTTATTTGTAATTTGTAAAGAATATTTAATATTATTAGTTTATATTTCCTGTTAGTAAACTCGCCAGATTACAGACAACATTCAGAATTATTCACTGTTTTAGGTAAATCTAATCTCTAAATATTTACGCAGCAGTCTATATCACTCCCATTGTGTCTTTCACAGTCTAATTACATTTTTGCCTGAAATTCACTTACTTTAATTTACAATAGTAATTTGCAAGTGTTTCTTAGCAATATTAGGGTGATTTGCAGCAACTAGGGTAAAGTGAAGTTTATGTCATTCATCACTACCAGTAGTAACATTGGTACAAAGTCTAGTGCGTGCGTCCTCTTGCAACAGAAACTGCAGAAATAACTACTGAGTTTGCCATGAAGGCACCACATTCACGAGCTAATTATTGTAAGCGTGTTTGATCAATTATGGCTAGCATCAACAGGTCCAAATATAAAGTTGCTTGAGAGATTTTTTGCTGCCTGGAATCAACTGAATAAAGACAAATTTTTGGCTGGAATGGAAGAAGACATAGTTTCAACTGAGCTTGGTCTACTTAAAGGTTTTTTTTTACCATGAACAAAAGTTCATTTTAAAAATTGGCTGTGTCTGACCGTGTACGGAACATACCACAGCTCCTGGGCAGGAGAGGAAGCAAAAGACAGTACAGACATTACAGCAGGGGATCGCAGAGGATTCATTTTGTGAGGAACAATAGTTCACTGCCTGTTTTTAAACAAAATTTTTCCTCATAAAATGAATCCTCTGTGATCCCCTGCTCTAATGTCTGTATTGTCTTTTGCTTCCTCTCCTGCCCAGGAGCTGTGGTATGTTCCGTACACTGTCAGACACAGCCAATTTTTAAATGAACTTTTGTTCATGGGAAAACCCTTTAGTGTCTAGTTGAATTTAGTTCAAATCAGCCTGCACAATGCTATTCGAGAGATGATTACAAGGAATTGTTAACACTGGCACTCCTGTTCCTTGGTTCCTTGGTTCGCCGACTAACCCAGAGGTACACATCAACAATTCCGACACCTACCATTGGGCCCGATGGATGGCCAAAGTGATGTACGCTTTGAAGATCTTCTTTTTAGTCACCAATTTCATTTAACTTTGAAAGAGTTCAAAAAACCTCTGGCAATTTTGCACTTTTACTGTTCATTTATACTTTAAGGCTTAGTACCTCTGCCAGATCTCAGCCACATTGCTGCGAAATGACTTGTCATTACTGCAAGAACTTGTAGCACATAAAGGAATCAAAGCGCCTGTTGCTGAGCCAGCAATAAAATCTTTCACCAGACACCTGTGGTGCCTCAGTGAGATTATGGTGGGTCTGGCCATTTTTTGACAGTTAGGTTCCAACTGCAGAAAAGGTTTGAGATGGTTCTGGCTCTGCAGAAGGAAGGCAACAATGTCTGCTCAACTCATGTGGAGCTTGCCGAAGACCTTGTGTCACACAAGAAGCCTCATCACTTCATGTAGTCCAACACAAAAAGCTGTTTGTTGCACTGGAAATAAACCAAGATTTTCTTCATCAAGATCATGCAAGTTACATCGATGCATCTTCAAAAGTCGCCAGATTAAAAATTGTGAATGATGCCGCCGAACGCTCCATTGCACTCATGAGTACATTCAATTCATCACTGAGCACTCAAGAAGACAGAATCTGTTTATTCTCCACTGTGTGGAGAAGCATTGCCATGACTATCCTAAACCAAATAAAGTGGGTTTCGTTTAAAAAAGTGAAACCTTGAAACTACTGTAACATTGTACGTTTACTTTGCTACAAGACATTCATTATAAATAAGTGTTAGTTTTGTGATGAATGAGCCACCATTAAACAATGTTGCAATGTTACAAAACTTTGCATATGTTACAATCTCACCAAAGGGAATTATTCCAAGGGGTGAGACCTAAAAATTTGCACAAAAAAATTTTGACTGTCACCCCACTATACATATATAACATACTTATATTATGGCCAAGAAGTCATGCTCACATAAACTGTATATAGCAAATAGAAAAATGTCAGATAATTAAAATATATAAGTGAATATGTGAAGAAGTGTGTCAAAATAAAATTGAAGAAGCTAAAAGAATAAATAATACATAAATATTAAGGAATAATGATAAAAAATGAGCTGCAAATAAAATGAACATGAGGAAGACAGTATAAATAATAAAATCATAGTAATGCATAATGAATACGTGAATAAAAATGACGTATTGCATATGAGTAATAAAAGAAAAAATGTGCATGTAAAAATAATTGTGCTGGTGATGATTACTTCATAAATATAATTACATAACAAATATGTAAAAAAATACATATATGGTAAGTATATTAAAATTGGAGGTCAAAAAATATACTAAATATATTATATACATATGTGAATACTTTATAGAATGCAACTATATCATATAATTGATGCAAATATATAGTGAGCAAAGATAAGTTATTTCATAATAAATACACCATAATGCTATCAATATGTTATATAAAAAGATACGAGTACATGGTGAATATTTAAAATAAACACTAGAAGGAGTGTGAACCTTGCAAATATGTGAAAATTATGAATTAAGTGAGGTAAGCATGGCAAAAAAAAAATAATGATCAAAAAAGGCCTTATAATAAAAAAAATAGAATGGTCTTTCAAACCTTCAAATACTGTGGCTTAGGTTAAAAGGATAATCAATAATACTATACTGCCTATGCAAGTCAGAAAAGTATTACTTAACCTGAGGCAAGAGCATTAATATGTCAAGCAAAGCGTAATTATGCTAATTTTAAATAAACTAATTTTAACGCTATGATTTCTAAAGTACAATTAGGAGGTATGTGCAACTGTGAAGACACAAAGACTGCAAATTTAAAAAGTATTTATTTCCTACATTATTGAACTAAAATTTACAATACCTTGCGTGAAGAACAATTTCATTTAATACACAGCATAGGTTTATATATGCACCTGTTAAAAGCTTAGCTGTCAAAAAATATTATTTGACCGCTTTTTAGCAGATTGAAAGAATAGCATGGTAAATTGAAACAGATAAGGAACCAATTAGGATGTTATTCAGCGTAGCTCTGCTACAACAAGATGTAAATACAGAAAGAACCATTAGCTAATCTGTTAAAAATTCCCTGAAATGTAAGAATACAGTTACTTATATTTATCTGATCAAAGGTGCTATATTTCATTACATTTTATCTCATGTATGCAGAAACAATTTCCATTTAAGTAGGAAAATTGAGATACATAAATCAAGGAAATTGTCACTATGCTGCAGTTGAGCTGGAAGCCTTAGTATCAGCTATTTCTGTGTATTATACAGTATACTCTTTCTCTACAGTTTTACTAAATTAAATAGAAATGTCCCACAAAAATAACCAAACAGATATTCCACATTGTAGTAATTCCATAGCTAACTACTTCTGTATTTTTTGCCACTGAGCAACAATTTAACCTCCTACCAACATATGAAGTACTGGTACATTATGTACAAGCTCTCTAACTTTCATGCAGGCTCGCATGCAGAGCCTGCATCTTTCCCAGCAAATTATGGCTGATTTAATAAGCGATCATGTGCCTTTGACAGTCGTAGGTGAAGCGGACCTCTGCCCACGGCTGATAGTCTGTTAAATCCCACTGTCAATCCCTGACATCAGCATTTAACACGTGCCGTCAGGAATTTGAGTCATTCCACTTGCCCATCGGCAAGCCCATGACGTGATTGTGGTCTGCCAATGGGTTGCCATGACAGCTGGGGGATCTGCTGAAGACCCCAGTGCCTGTCATTACAATCCTCCTGTGAAAGCCCGTATTTAGCTGGCGTTAATAAGTTATCATTATTTTAGCTATACATAGCAGCACTAAAGCACAAGCAATCCGATGATTGTAGCTTTAAGTCTCCTAAAAGAACTATTTAATACAGTAGAAAGAAAAAAAAGTTTTAAAAGTATGAAAAAAATAAAAAAACACAAAAGTTCTAATCACGCCACTTTTGCTCCATTAAAAATAAAACTATTTAAAAAAATTAAAAAATACATATATTTGATATTTCTGCATTTTTAAAAGTACGATCTATCAAAATATAAAATAAATTCATCCAATTGGTAAATGGCGTAATGAGAAAAAAATGTGAAACCTCAGAATTATGTTTTTTAGGCTGCCACAACCTTGCAATAAAATGCAATACGAGGCAATCAAAACATCGCATCTACCCCAAAATGGTATCAATAAAAATGTCAGCTCAAGGCACAAAAAATAAGCCCTTACACAGTCCTATATCCCAAAAATTAAAAGCGTTAGGGTTCTCCAAAAATGTCTTCACAGGCAAATTGTTTTTTTTTTAATTTCCAATTTTTTTTCACCATTTAAACAAAACAAAATATGCATGTATGGTTTCTGTGTAATCATACTGATCTGGAGAATCATATTGGCAGGTCAGTTTTACTGTATAATGAACATGGAAAATAAAAAAAAACAAAAACAATTGTGAAATAGATTTTTTTTTGCAATTTCAATGCACTTGGAATTTTTTCCTGTTTTCCAGTGCATCACATGATAAAATGAATGGTGTCATTTAAGAGTACAATTTGTCCTGCAAAAAACAAGCCCTCGTGTGGCTATATTGATGTAAGAATAAAACAGTTATGGCTCTTGGAAGAAGGGGAGGAAAAAAATGAAACAACAGAAAATAGCTCGGGGGTGAAGGGGTTACATAAAATAGATACTAGTGATATATCTATGTATGCAGATAAGAAATTCATGCCCCTGATGAAGGCTGGTCCGAAGCGCGTGTTGGGGTGGTCGCACAGGAAGGTTGCAGCCCCCTATATTGGTGTTTATTCTAAGTCAGTGGTTCTTAACCGGGGTTCCCCTCAAACAAGGTTAAGAACCACTGTTCTAAGGTAAAATTTCTGTCATGTTTTGATTATTGGTGCTCATTAGTGTTGAGCGAGCATGCTCGACACTGCTCGGTACTCGCCCGAGCATCACGCTACTCGGGATGTTCGGCGAGCACCGAGCATTTCCGGGTTACTCTGGCGGGAGCGCGGGTCTCCGCCCTGCATGTTTGGCGCTCTTTACAGAGCCAATGAACATGCAGGGATTGCCAGCCAGTCACAGTAATGTCGCAGCCATGTTGTTTGTGGGCATTACAGAGATTGGCTGGCCGCACAGCGTCACCTCGAGTATTTAAAACCGGGAGCCGCCATCTTGGACCCAGACGCTCCGGATTAGACAGTGTAGGGACAGCGCTGCTGAGCTAGGGAGATTTTTGCTGCGAAATAGTTAGTGTAGGGTCTGTAAAGGTTGCCAGAACAAACAAACAGTCCTTCTCAGGACTAATATCCATTCCAGTTATCAGGCAGGCAGGCAGACTGTATAGGAGACACAGTGGTTATACCAGCAAACGCTGCATTGCAGTCCTGTGTGCTCCTGTTTCTGAAATTGCTGGACTTAGCTGCAGGTCTCGGGGGCCAGTAAAAATCCTTTTTTTTCATTTAAATCCTCTTTTTTTTTCCTCCTACACACTGTACAAATATCCGTCTTATTAACCTATTGGTGTCCCCCCCCCAAAAAAAAAATAGTCTGGTATATGCCACAAAAACAGAAGTGTGGTTTTGCAGTTCAACGGGTAAAATCTGTGTAGTATCCATTTTTGGGCCTTTGGTATCTAAAAAAAAAAAACAGTTTGAGTGTGTAGCTCACCATTCACCCGCAAATCTATATATTGTAAAAAGTCTGGTATACACCAGTTTATTAAAACTGTGGTTTTGCTGTTCAATGGTAAAAAATCTCTATTATTCAGGTTTTGGTATTTTTTCCATAAGGAAAAACAGTAATAGTTTCTCACTGATTGTTCTGATAGTTTAAAAAAGTCGGGTGTAGGCCAGAGAAATAGAAATGTAGTTTTCCTCTTCCTTGGTTCTAATCTACTTTTTAGTACCCTTTTTCCATTGATAGTGCGAGTGTAAGCTATTTTACTACCTTTACAATGGGCAAGGCGCGTGGCAAGGGACGTGGAACTGGACGTTCCGGTGATGGTGCGTGCAGAGGACGGGGCCGTGGCCAAGGTGAAAATGTGCCACAACCAACAGCCACATCTTCTCGCTCCCAGTTCTTGACCAAATTACTAGGGAAGCACAGAACAATACCAGTATTGCGAACTGATCAGTGTGAACAGGTTATTAATTGGATAGCAGATAATACTTCCAGTTACCTGGGCACCACCACCTCCAGTCTGTCTTCCACACGGTCAACTCTTAGTAGCCGTGAGTCTCGACCGCATACTCCTCCTCACCCTGATGCTCCTTCCTCCCACCATGCCGAGTGTCATTAGACAGCAATTGATTCCACACTTGGACACTCTGAAGAGCTGTTCACTGGTCCATTTCCATATTTGTGCCCCTCGCCTGCTAAGCTTGAAGTGGTGGAAGAGGAGATCCCATGTAGCGATGCCCAAATATTTGAACAGCCACGGCCACAGGAAGTCGACACTGGCAATTTGTCACAAGAGGTGGACGATGACGAGACACAATTGCCAGGAAGTGAGGAGGATCATGGTGGTGCACAAGTGGAAGTGGAGGAGGTGGTGGATAATCTAGTAACTGACCCAACGTGGCAGGAGGACATGCAGAGTGAGGCCAGCAGCACACAGGGGGAGGGAGGCAGAGTACCCCAACAGGCAGGAAGAAGCAGTGTGGTGGCCGCAGACAGAAGGCGGGCAACCGTTCCCCGTAACACCAACATGAGGGACGTTGCCAGCACAAGTGGTAGGTCTTCCAGAGTCTGGAATTTGTTTAAAAACTCTGCTGATAACCCCAAAAAGGCCATTTGTACCACCTGCCAGCAGGGGTGACAAAACTACCAGCCTGACTACCACCAGCATGATCAGACACATGGCAGCAAAGCACCCGACTTTGTGGGGCGAACCCCAGGGTCCACAACCAGTGTCAGCGGGTGTCACCACTGCTTCTTCCGCTGTTGTGTGTGCAATAGAACCCCCTGTTGTGTGTGCAAGGCATTCCCCTGTAAATACTGCATGTAAAGATGCCCCCTCCTCTCAGTCTTCACTTGTTATGGCAGTTTCTCAAGAAACAGCATCAACATCCACGTCCACGTCCCACCTCAGCGTTCAATTGTCCATATCCCAGACCTTTGAACGAAAGCAGAAATTCGCAGCTGCTTGCGTTGGAAATGCTGCCTTTTAGGCTGGTGGAGACGGAATCCTTCCACAACCTTATGGCGGTGGCCAACCCACGGTACTCGGTCCCCAGCCGACACTATTTTGCCTGGTGTGCCATCCCCGCACTACACAAACACGTGTCCCAAAACATCTGCTGTGCCCTCAACAACGCAGTTACTGGGAGAATCCACCTGACAACGGATACGTGGACAAGTGCTTGTGCCAAGGGATGGTACATCTCCCTGACGGCACACTGGGTAAACATATTGGAAGCCAGGACCGGGTCGGACCTTGGGACGGAACACATCCTCCCCACACCGAGGATTACGGGCCCTATGTCAGTCAGAGTTGCCCCCACAGTGTACAGCTCCTGCGCATCATCCTCCTCCTCCTCATATTCAGCCTCCATCTCAGATATCACAACATCAGTTACAAGCTGGAAGCACTGCAATACTGCCTCCGCCAAGTGGCAACAGGCTGTGCTGAAACTCATAAGCTTAGATGATAAACCTCACACTGCTTGTGAGTTGTGGACAGCTGTGAAAGAGCAGGCAGATCTGTGGCTGAGACCACTGAACCTACATCCAGGCATGGTCGTGTGTGACAATAGCCATAACCTGGTGGCGGCTCTAAGGCGAGGCGAGATCACACACGTACCATGCCTGGCTCATGTGCTTAACCTCGTGGTTCAGCGGTTTCTTAAATCGTACCCCGAGTTGTCATATCTGCTCGTGAAAGTACGCCGCCTGTCAGCTCATTTTCGCAAGTTGGCTACAGCTTCCGCCGCCATTGCTGTGTTGCAGCAGCGTTTGCAGCTTCAGTCACACTGACTGGTGTGTGATGTCCCCACACTTTGGAACTCTACCCTCCACATGTTGCAAAGGATTTGTGAGCAGAAGAGAGCAGTTGTGGAGTACCATCTGCAACAAGGCTGTCGATTTTCAGGTCAGACTCCACACATAAGACCTCATGAGTGGACCTGGATGTCTGACATATGTACCATCCTGACAAACTTTGAGGAGGCCACCGAGATGGTGAGTGGCGATGACGCCATCATTAGTGTCAGCATCCCACTTGTCTGTCTTTTGCAACGCTCTCTGCAGAGAATTAAAGAGGAGGCATTGCAGCCAGAGTATGATGAGATGGATCAAGAAGCCGTAGTGGGCGATTACACACTGCCCAGCCTCTTCTCATCCCAATGTGCATTGGGGGACAATGAGGGAGAGGAGGAGGAGGAGGAGGAAGAACAGGAGCTGTTATCATGCGCTGTAGACTGTAGTACCTTTACAAGTGTCATACCGTCGGTTGAGCGTGGGTGGCCTGAGGACAGGGGGGAGGAGGAGGAGGAGGAGGAGAGCATGGTCAGTCGTCATCTTGGTGAGGACACGGAATTCTTTCCTGTTACCAGTCTGGCACGCATGGCTGACTTTATGTTACGCTGTCTTAACCGTGACCCTCGCGTTATCAAAATATTAGGTAACAGTCATTACTGGTTGGTGACACTTGTAGACCCCCGCTACAAGGAGAATTTTCACTCTCTTATTCCTGAGGTGGAGAGGTCTACAAAAATGGGCCAGTACCAGAAGGCCCTTGCTGCAGAACTGCTAAAAAAATTCCCATCTGAGCATGCTAGCGGCAGAGTTCACAGTTCGTTGACCAACCAAAGCGTACAAGCAAGAGAGAGTCAACTCAAATCCAGCAGAGGCAGTGGAACACTGTCAACGTTCTGGGACAGTTTTCTCAGACCCTCCCTTCGGCCAGACCCTGAGGTGCGGGGTACTCTCACAAGGAGTGGAAAGTTTCAAAAGATGGTGAGGGAGTACCTTGCCGACCGTACCAGCATCCTCCGTGATTCCTCTGTGCCTTATAATTATTGGGTATCTAAGCTGGACACTTGGAATGAACTCACTCTGTACTCCTTGGAGGTCCTGGCCTGCCCTGCCGCTAGCGTGTTATCGGAGCGTGTTTTTAATGCCGCTGGGGGAATTATAACTGATAAGTGCACTCGCCTGTCAACTGACAATGCTGACAAGCTGACCCTTATCAAAATGAACAAGGGCTAGATTGGGCCAGATTTCTCATCACCACCAAATGACAGCAGAGTAACATAAAGTCAAATCCATTGTGTTATTTCGGGAGGTGTATTCCCATGCACAGCTTCACAACCACACATGGGTATATGCTTCCTCATTTCTGCTGTTTTTTGCTCTTCTACTTATCCTCAGCCTCCACCACCACTATACCACTAGAGTGACCGTGGTCCGTGTTGCCATTATTGAAAGTTCCTCCATCCTTATTTTTGTCAGCTTTTGCTTGGAAGGCATAAGCAAAGACTGTGGGAGACCCACTCCCCAATAATGGAAATAATATTTTTAAGATGCTGTACTGTATGGCTCTTGTAAGGGGCATTAAAAGCATCTTGTTATACCACTCTGACCTCCACGTCTATTGTAAGGGGCATTAAAAGCGTCTTGTTATACCACTCTTACCTCCACGTCTCTTCTGAGGGGCATTAAAAGCATTTTGTTATACCACTCCAACCTCCACGTCTCTTGTAAGGGGCATTAAAAGTGTTTTGTTATACCTCTCTGACCTCCATGTCTCTTCTGAGCGGCATTAAAAGCATATTGTTATACCACTCTGACCTCCATGTCTCTTGTAAGGGGCATTAAAAGAGTCTTGTTATACCACTCTGACCTCCACGTCTATTGTAAGGGGCATTAAAAGCGTCTTGTTATACCACTCTGACCTCCGCGTCTCTTGTAAGGGGCATTAAAACCGTCTTGTTATACCACTCTGACCTCCACGTCTCTTGTAAGGGGCATTAAAAGCGTCTTGTTATACCACTCTGACTTCCATGTCTCTTGTAAGGGGCATTAAAAGCATCTTGTTATACCACTCTGACCTCCACGTCTCTTGTAAGGGGCATTAAAACCATCTTGCTATACCACTCTGACCTCCACGTCTCTTGTAAGGGGAATTAGAAGTGTCTTGTTATACCACTCTGACCTCCACTTCTCTTGAAAGGGGCATTAAAAGCGTCTTGTTAAGCTACTGGGACATCCTCGAGTCTTCGAACGGGCATTGCATTTCCTCATAATTTTTGGAAGCTTTGGCTTGGAAGGCATAAGCAAATACTATGAGAGACCCACTCCCCTATAATGGGAATAATGTTTGTAATATGCTGTACTGCATGGCTCTTGTAAGGGGCATTGCAAGTTGCTCCGTCCTAATTTTTAGAAGCTTTTGCTTGGATGGCATAAGCAAATACTATGGGAGACCCACTCCCCTATAATGGGACTTATGTTTGTAATATGCTGTACTGCATGGCTCTTGTAAGGGGCATTGCAAGTTGCTCCATCCTAATTTTTGGCAGCTTTTTCTTGGAAGGCATAAGCAAAGACTGTGGGAGACCCACTCCCCAATAATGGGAATAATACGTTTGAGATGCTGTACTTTATGGCTCTTGTAAGGGGCATTAAAAGCATCTTGTTATACCACTCTGACCTCCACGTCTCTTGTAACGGGCATTAAAATCGTCTTGTAATACCACTCTGACCTCCACGTCTCTTCTGAGGGGCATTAAAAGCATCTTGTTATACCACTCTGACCTCCACGTCTCTTGTAAGGGGCATTAAAAGCGTCTTGTTATACCACTCTGACCTCCACGTCTCTTGTAAGGGGCAATAAAAGTGTCTTGTTATACCACTCTGACCTCCACGTCTCTTGTAAAGGGCATTAAAAGCGTCTTGTTATACCACACTGACCTCCACTTATCTTGTAAGGGGCATTAAAAGCGTCTTGTTAAGCTACTGGGACCTCCACTTTCTTCGAACGGGCATTGCATTTCCTCATAAGTTTTGGAAGCTTTTGCTTGGAAGGCATAAGCAAATACTATGGGAGACACAGTCCCCAATAATAGGACTTATGTTTGTAATATGCTGTACTGCATGGCTCTTGTAAGGGGCATTGCAAGTTCCTCCGTCCTAATTTTTGGCAGCTTTTGCTTGGAAGGCATAAGCAAAGACTATGGGAGACACATTCCCCAATAATGGGAATAATGTTTGTAATATGCTGTACTGCATGGCTCTTGTAAGGAGCATTGCAAGTTCCAACGTCATAATTTTTGGCAGCTTTTGCTTGGAAGGCATAAGCAAAGACTATGGGAGACCCACTCCCCAATAATGGGAATATTGTTTTTAAGATGCTCTACTGTATGGCTCTTGTAAGGGGCATTAAAACCATCTTGTTAAGCTACTGCGACCTCCATGTCTTTTCCGAGGGGCATTAAAACCATCTTGTTAAGCTACTGTGACCTCCACGTCTCTTCAAAGGGGCATTCGAAGCGTCTTCTTAAGCCACTCTGAACTCCGCAGCTCTTCCAAGGGGCATTGAAATGTTGTTTTTAATTACCTCTAACTTCCACGACTCTTCCAACGGGCATTGCATATCCTCCTAATTTTAGTCAGCTTTTGGCTTTCAATGCAAAGGTGAAAACTAAGGGAGACCCACTCCCCAATAATGGCTAGAAGGTTTTTGGTATGCTGTAATCCACGTCTGTTTCAAGGGGCATTGCAGTTCCTCATAATATTTGGAAAGCCTTCCATTCACTGCTTAGGCCAACAGAGTACCTGAGACCCAGTTGCTATAAATGGAAAAGATGGTTTAGTTAAGGCCCTATGACCTCCATGTCATTTCCAAGGGGCATTGGAGTGCCTCAAAATTTTTGGTCGGCATGGCACTCACTGTATGCCCTATAACTGTGTAGCCGAACCGCTCCTTTTGTTACAGAAACATATCCTACAAGACATATGTGGTTGACTGGCCTGATATTGATGTGAATGGTCCCTGTTCCTCCTGCTCTTTCTCCTTTGCCACTACCTCATCTATCTTTTATCACCTGAAGCTTTGTTTTAACAGGAGTCATAGAACTGGGATAGTAGCAGCAAAACATCTAGCAATCCTTGGAGGAGGTAGGATATGCGCCAAAGCGCTGACCAACTCAGGCCCAGCCGCTACTACATACATGCGCTTGCATTCCAAGAAAACAAAGCAGATGCTAACTTCTATCATCATCATCATGCTCCTCACCTTGGCACTCTCAACTCCCATGATGGAGAAGCCAGGGCCCACCGGAGAAGTCTAGTTCTCTGGTGGGCTCGTCCAATGCTGCCCTAAAGCAGGCCTGGCTATGAAAAGTGTGTGGGGGGAAGTTGACAGGAGAAATAGGGGCGGCTGGGGACCGTTTATGGACACCCGGCTGCCCCAAGGCGGCTTGGGACCATGTGTGGACACCCGGCCGCGAGGCGGCTGGGGACCGAGTATGGACACCCGGCCGCCCCCTGGCGGCTGGGGACCGAGTGTGGACACCCGACCGCCGGGCGGCTGAGGACTGAATATGGATACCAGGCCACCAACGCAGCCATGACGTAGTGGCCAGATTCCGCCTTCACATGCCTAAATGGCCCAATTTCAAGTGCAAGCAAGCAGTATGGTATTGCAGCCTGGGGGTGGGTGGGTGGCAGGCTGCACACTTACGCTTGCATTCCAAGAAAAAAAAGCAGATGCTAACTTCTATCATCATCATCATGCTCCTCACCTTGGCACTCTCAACTCCCCTCATGGAGAAGCCAGGGCCCACCGGAGGAGTCTGGTTCTCTGGTGGGCTTGTCCAATGCTACCCTAAAGCAAGCCTGGCAAAGAAAAGTGTGTGGGGGAAAGTTGACAGGAGAAATAGGGGCGGCTGGGGACTGTTTATGGACACCCGGCCACCCCCAGGCGGCTGGGGACCGTGTGTGGACACCCGGCCGCGGGGCGGCAGGGGACCGATTATGGACACCCGGCCACCCCCTGGCAGCTGGGGACCGAGTGTGGACACCCAGCCGCCGGGCAGCTGGGAACTGAGTATGGATACCATGCCGCCAATGCAGCCATGACGTGGTGGCCAGATTCTGCCTCCACATGCTTAAAAGGCCCAATTTCAAGTGCAAGCTAGCAGTATGGTATTGCAGCCTGGGGGTGAGTGGGTGGTTGGCTACATATTTGCGCTTGCATTGCAAGGAATGGGGTAGGTACAATTGAACACTGCCCTGGGACAAGAACTTGCAAGGGGATAGTCGCAAGTCTGCATCTTCTGATGCGGCAAGGATGACTTCTAATGGGCACACTTTTAGGCAGTGACCTGGGTGTCAGAGATGCTTCCAGGGGTCTTCCTCATGCTGTTGCCATGTCTTTTCAGCACTGTATGCATGTGTCACACAGCACATGGCCAGATAAGCTTGTAAAATGATAAAATGACATTTCCCGGTGAATGCATTTGTCACAGTTGAAAGCAATAAAAAAGTGCAAAAACGCATAAAAAATGCTACTTGTGAACATAGCCCAAGGTGTGGAGGAGTATTTTTTTGGGGGGTTATTTATTTTACCTTATACACAAGTCTTTACCCTGGAAATGAACTTCCTTAACATATTTCACAGGAAAGCAGTTTCAGTTTCGTTTTTGAATGTTTTATTGTGAGCCCTTAAAATTGGCTTAATACCTCTGACCACGTTGTTGACTGCAGTGACCTGGGGGTCAGAAATGCTTCCTGGGGCGATCCCCATGCTGTCCCCATGTCATTTCAGCACTGTTACTATCGTTTTGGGCACTTGTTAGGCTTTTAAAAGACTGCCGGGGGTGCCACCGCAAAAATGCTCGGGTCTCCCATAGACTAACATGGGGCTCGTTGCTCGGGTCGAGCACCCGAATATCACGGCAAGCTCGGCCTGAGCTTCGAGCACCCGAGCATTTTAGTGCTTGCTCAACATTAGTGCTTATGGCTTGATTATTTCTGACACCATGCCACTCGGTTATAATGGAGGGGGTACAAATATATACACTGACAATGCAGAGTACCACTGTGTAGGTAGTCATACACATTAGATTTATGTGTGCTTAATCTGATAAGATTCACAGGATTGAATAACTATCTAATAAGTATTAGGGTCACCAGGGGAAAGGAAATTTTTTAAACAGATAAGCGGAGGTTTTTGGCAACCACTTTCTTAACAGGATCTGCTACCAGGTCAAAAGTATAAAGTTTTTGCTCCTATTTTATTTCTGCTGTTCCTCCGAGTATTCCATTTTTATTTGCTTTTCTAAATCTGCAATGTGATTCCAGAAATATGGGCCTTTTTATCTAGTGCTTACTTTTATTGGGGATGTGGTAAACATAATTTGCAGGCTTATTATGATTATTATTATTTCTTTTTAATCACAATACAGAAATATTGTTTTTGCATCAGGGACTCTTGGGTTGTATTTGCAATGGAGCTCCTGACCGGTGGAGCCAGCTGAGGAATGATCTAACAAGCCAAGTCAGAATGAGAACCAAAGAGATAGAAACTCTGACAAAATTAAATCTAAATGCATGTTAATGGGATGTCAAGTCAGAGATCACAGGTTCAATCCTAGTATAACAGGGGTACTTGTCAGAGGCAATTGGAGTAGGAACATGGAAAGGTGAATTTATGACTCCTATCTTTTCTTCATTCCTGCGAATAGTAAAAATATCCACAAAAAAATATAGAACGATAGTATTATGCTGAAAGCTAATGCTTAAAACAAAAAAAAAAGCCATTGAATTTCTATAGTTTGGTATGGACTTTTCTGGATTAGAATATCTTCCTGCATAATGATATCTTTGACATTTTAAGAAAGGTTAAATCTATAAGTATAATGTTTAAAAGTAGAGATAAACCGAAAATATGTTTGTATTATAATGGGAGCAGCAGTACTAAACAAAATACTAACCATAATACTATGAGTAATCTATGTATTAAAATATCCAGATGCAAGGGAATTTAGTTTATGTAGATTAGAAATTGTGTCAATATCAAACAAGGAAGACCTAACGTTAGATACTTCTTAAAGGAAGATGGGTGGAATCATGTTTACATATTTTGAAAATACCAAAATTGAGAAAATGGTTCAGTAACATACTTGTATGTATTACATAACTGAAGATTAAAGAAATAATATATTTTGATTTAATTTACCTGTGTTTATCAATTTCTAAAAATGTTCCAATTTCAATGGGAGCTCAGTTTTACCAATCACATATTCCCTAGTGCAACCACAGAAACAAAAGAAAGAAAATCCAAAGGTTTTTATTTTCAATGGCCCAACCTTTTTCTTTTTAAACATCTAATATAACCCTGTTAGCCAATGGAAAAAGGGTCAGTAAGGTCATCCCATCATTATTAGTGATGAGCGAGAACTAAATTGCTCCAGTACTCGTTGCTCAGGTCGAGCAATTTGGAATACTCTGGTGCTCGACCCGAGCAACGAGCCCAATGTAAGTCTATGGGAAACTCAAGCATTTTTCAGGTGGATCCCCCCGGCTGTCTGCAGAGGACCTAAAGATTGCCCAAATCGATGGGAACAGTGCTCAAATGACATGGGAACAGCATGGGGAAGACCCCAGGAAGAATTTCTGACTCCAAGGTCACTGCTGTCAACAACGTTGTCAGAGGTATTACACCACTTTTACGGACTCACAATAAAACATACAAAAACAAAAACAAAATGGATTTTCCTGGGAAATATATTAAGGAACATCCTTTCCAGGGTAATGACTTGTATATAAGGCAAAATAAATAACCAACACCAAAAATACTCCTCCACACCTTGGGCTATGTTCACACATAGCGTTTTTGATGCGGGTTTGCACTTTTACATTGCTTTCAACAAAGACAAATGCATTCACTGGGAAATGTCATTTTAACATTTTACAACCTTATCTGGCCATGTGGTGTGTGACACATCATCAGACACATGCATACAGTGCTGAAAAGACATGGGAACAGCATAATGAAGACCTCTGGAAGCATTTCTGACTCCCAGGTTACTGCCTAAAAGTGTGCCCATCATAAGTGTTCATTGGCGCATGCCAAGATGCCTCCCGCCATGCACCTGTCATTGCAGACTTGCAACAATCACCGTCCACGTCCTTGTCCCAGTGCAGCGTTTAGTTGTCCCTACTCCATTCCATGGAATGCAAGCGCAAGTATGCAGCCAGCCACCCACCCACCCACAGGCTGCAATACTATACTGCCAATTTTTTGACAGCTGCTTGCACTTGAAATGTGGATTTTTAGGCTCGTGGAGGCGGAAGCTTTTCATAACCTCATGCCGGCGCCGACGGAGTGTCCATACTTGGTCCCCAGACGCCACTATTTCTCCCAGTATTGTCTCCACTTTCCACAAGCACAGGTCCCACAACATTACCCGTGCCCTCCCCAGTGCACTTATTGGGAAGGACCGCCTAACCACAAACACGTGGACAGGTGAATGTGGCCAGGGACGGTACGGATCAAGTCCACAGCTTTTTTTGCTGAGAGTTGTATTCAGCTTGGTGAAAGGACTGGCATAGAGGGAAACCGTATCTACCCTGCGTGTCATTTCTCCCAGGAGTCCTCTAAAGCAGCCTGTTGCAGAAGCAATGGCAGCCCATCCAACATCAACTCGCACTTGTCGGTGGTGCTTTGACACACAAAAATCTTTCTTTGCGCATTTAATTCCATGAATACAGAGTTGGACAATGGCCTGATCTGCAGTGCGGTTTAAGAAATAACATGCATAAGCATGGCCGATCCACATTAAAAAAGCAGCCATAGAGTGTCCGGGAACCTTCCCCCACACTTTTCTTAGCCAGGGCTCCTTCTCGGCAGGGATGGACGGGCCCACCAGAGAACCAGAGACTCCTCCGGTGGGCCCTGGCTTCTCCTTCAGGAGAGTTCATAGTGCCGAGGTGAGGCCATGATGATGATAGAGGCCACCATTTGCTTAGTTTTCTGTTACTTTGAATGCAAGCGCAAGTATGCAGCCAGCCACCCAAAATGCCGCAAAACTAAACTGCCAGATTTCTGGGCAGCTGCTTGCACTTGAAATATGGCCTTTTTGGCTCGTGGAAGCGGAAGCTTTTCACAACCTCATGCCGGCGGTGGCCAAGTGTCCATACTCGGTCCCCAGCTGCCACTGTTTCTCCCGGTGTCGTCTCCACCTTCCACAAGCACGGGTCCCACAACATTACCCATGCCCTCCCCAGTGCACTTACTGGAACGGACCGCCTAACCACAAACACGGGGACAGGTGAATTTGGCCAGGGACGGTACGGAGCCAGCCCACAGCTTTTTTTGATGAGAGTTGTATTTAGCTCGGTGAAAGGACTGGCAGAGATGGAAACCATATCTACTCTGGGTGGCTTTTCTCCGTCACCAAGTTCCGCCCATTGTCACACACGACCATGCCTGGCTGTATGTTCAGCAGTGAGAGCCACAGATCAGGCTGCTGTGTTACAGCTTTCAACAACTCTGCAGCGCTGGGCGGTTTGTCAATTATGCATTAAGCATATTATCTTCAGCACAGCCTGTTGCCACTTGGCCAAGGAAGTGCTGCAGTGCTGTCAGCTTGTGAGTGATGTGGTCATTTCGAAGAGCTGAACAATGTGATTACATTGAGGTTAAATTGGTGAGGCTGTTTTTTATACTAAAGAAAGATCATATTGTTTTGATTTTTTACGTTTTTTTTAAGACAAATGCATTCACCGGGAAATGTCATTTTAACATTTTACAACCTTATCTGGCAATCTGGTGTGTGACACATCATCAGACACATCCTGTTTTATTTATGATGGAGGGACTCTGAAAGTCATAAAGCCTATTTTTATAGGGCCATCAGACGGCCCTTACTATTCTTAAAAGGCCAGCAGTTGGCCCTCGCTATTGTTAGAGAGCCATCAGCCTGCTATGCTTTGTTGTTCCCATTATTAACAAGTGGGTCTCCTATACTGTAATTGCGTATCCAGTGACTGCAAGAGCTGCCAAAAATTTGGACGCAACCCAATACCCCTTTGAAGAGACATAGAGGAGGGTCTCAGTTAAAAAAATGTTCCCATTATAAAGAAGCGGGTCTCCTATAGTTGTAATGCTCATGCTGTGACTGCAAGGGCAGCCAAAATTTTGGAAAAACCCCATTAAGAATTTAAAGACACGTAGAGCAGGGCCACAGTAAGGAAAAATTCCATTAGAAAGGAGAGAGTCTGCTATACAGTTATAGGGTATGCAATGAGTCCAACGGCTGACAAATTTTAGGAAAAACCCCATTAAGTATTTAAAGACACACAGAGCAGGGCCACAGTAACAAGGTACGACATGTTCCCATTAGAAAGGAGAGGGTCTGCTATACAGTTATACGGTATGCAGTGAGTCCAACGGCTGACCAAATTTAGGAAAAACCCCACTAAGAATTTAAAGACACACAGAGCAGGGCCACAGTAACAAGTATGACATATTCCCATTAGAAAGGAGAAGGTCTGCTATACAGTTATAGGGTATGTAGTGAGTACAACTGCTGAACAATTTTAGGAAAAGCCCCACTAAGAATTTAAAGACACACAGAGCAGGGCCACAGTAACAAGGTACGACATGTTCCCATTAGAAAGGAGAGGGTCTGCTATACAGTTATAGGGCATGCTGTAAGTCCAACAGCTGACCAAATTTAGGAAAAACCCCACTAAGAATTTAAAGACACAAGAGCAGGGCCACAGTAACAAGTATGACATATTCCCATTAGAAAGGAGAGGGTCTGATATACAGTTATAGGGTATGCAGTGAGTCCAACTGCAGAACAATTTTAGGAAAAGCCCCACTAAGAATTTAAAGACACATAGAGCAAGGCCACAGTAATGACAAATTCCCATTAGAAAGAGACCGTCTCCCATAGTGTTGGCCTATGCAGTGATTGCAAGGGCTGCCAAAAATTTGGAGGCACTTCAATGCCCCTATAAAGAGACGTGGAGTAGTGCCTCATAAAAAAATGTTCCCATTAGAAAGGAGTGGGCCTCCTATACTTGTAATGCCCATGCACAAGTGTATAGGCTGACAAACATTTACCACTGGGGGGTATACATGAACATACTGTATAACAATTTTTTTTTACGAGCATCATATACACCCTTTAAAAAAATTATGTGGGTGTTGCATCACGGACCACTGTCACCCTGGTGATATGGTGGTGGAGAAGGAGGATGACAAGAGCAAATAGCCAAAATCAGGAAGCGTGTACCCATGTGTGGGTGTGAAAAGGTGCATGGGAATATACCTCCCAAGAAAAGACAATGGATTTGAGTTTATCTTACGCTGCTATAATTCAGTGGTGTTGAGAAGTGTGGCCCAATCCAGCCCTTGTTCATTTTTATAAGAGTCAGCCTGTCAGCATTTTCAGTTGACAGGCGGATTCAGTTATCAGTTATAATTCCACCAGCGGCACTAAAAACCTGCTCTGATAAAACGCTGGCGGCAGGGCAGGCCAGGACCTCCAAGGCATAGAGAGCTAGTTCATTCTACGTATCCAGCTTGGATACACCATAATTATAAGGCACAGAGGAATCATGGAGGATGTTGGTACGTTCGGCAAGGTACTCCCTCAGCATCTTCTAAAACTTTGCACTCCTTGTGAGAGTACCCCGCTCCTCAGGGCCTGTGCGATGGCAGGGTCTGAGAAAACTCTCCCAGAACTTTGACAGTGTTCCCCTGGCTCTGCTGGATTAAAGTTGTGTCTCTTTCGCCTGTACTCTTTGGTTGTCCAACGAAGTGTGTACTTTGCCGCCAGCGTTTTCAGGTGGGAATTTTTTTAATAGTACCACAACAAGGGCCTTCTGGTACAGCCCCATTTTTGTAGACCTGTCTGCCTCAGGAATAAGAGATATATAGTTCTCTTTGTAGCGTGGGTCTAGAAGTGTCACCAACCAGTAATGACTGTCACCCAAAATTTTGAGAATGCGAGGGTCATGGGAAAGGCAGCGTAACATAAACTCAGCCATGTGTGCCAGACTATTAACAGGCAAGACTTCCGTGTCCTCACCAAGAGGATGACTGACCATGCTCTCCTCCTCCTCCTCCTCTCTGTCCTCTGGCCATCCACGCTGAACAGACTGTATGACAGCTGTGCAGGTAGTACCATCCATAGTGCATGAAACTAGCTCCTGTCCTTCTTCCTCCTCCTCCTCCAATCCACATTGGGATGAGATGAGGCTTGGCTGAGTATAATCTCCCTGTATATCATCGTGCTCCGCCTGCAATGCATCCTCTTTGATTCTGAGCAGAGAGTGTTTTTGAAGACAGAGAAGCGGGATGGTGATGCTAATTATGGCGTCATCGCCGCTTCCCATCTTGATAGAGTCCTCAAAGTTTTGGAGGATGGTACATATGTCTGACATCCAAGTCCACTCCTGAGGTCTTATGTTTGGAGTCTGAAATGAATACCGATGACCTTGTTGATGCTGGTACTCAACAACTGCCCTCTTCTGCTCACTAGTGTTGAGCCACCCCCGTAGTGTTCGAGTTCGGTTCGGTTCGTCGAACACCCGTGTGTTCGCCGAACTGTTCGTCGAACTGTTCGTCGAACACCTTCGAACACCGTTAAAACAATGGCAGGCAAACAAAAACACATAGAAACACATAGAAAACACCTTCAAAGGTGTCCAAAAGCTGACAAACTGCTCAGAAGACACAACTAACACATGGAAAAGTGACAAGTACATATAGTCATGCGAAAAGAAAAGAGGTGGAGGAGTAAAAGGAGGGGGAGACACAGATATAGGCATGTCATGCCCTTCTAAAATCCAAAAAGTGAGAAGCCGAGACGGCCAGTCCGCTCCTGCCCGTGCCACCTCCGTGTCGCCGGGTTTGTGCCAGAGCCGCGGTGAACCCTGACGGCCAGCCCCCCTCTCCCAATACTGGTGCCTGTCCGCTGGTGGGTCGAGAGAGCCCCCCTGTGGTGGAGGCAGCTCTAAGCTTTTTAATTTAAATTGTCCCTCTAATTTGAATGAATACACTTTAAATCCATTTACAAGGATCTATTGGAGGGCAAGTCTCATGCCAGCAGCCGCGTAATTCCAGCTCCAGTAGCGTCCACTAAAGCTGCTGCAGTTAAAAAGCTTTTATAAGGATCGAGCTCGGCTGTCCACCGCAAGGCATCCTAGTGCCAGTCCCAGCCCCTATGCCTTGGGGTGCCTCCTGATGCTCTTCACTAAGTATCCCGTGGTCCCGAAGCATTTCCTTTGAAAAAATTAAGTGTCCAAACTACAGGTGGTGTAGCTTGCTTAACAGCCGGGATAATCCGCTGACTAGCAGACACTGCTACTAGGCACAAAGTATTTCCTGGGCTAGATGCAGTTAAAAATTTGTAAGTAGATACTCTCGTTGGATGCTGAGAAAGCATTCCATAGAGTCTCCTGGCACGCCATATATGATTCTCTTAAAAAGCTTGGGGTAGGGGTCTAGGGGACCCTTTTATAGCCAAAATCACGGCCCTGTATCACAATACGTCACCTAGGCTGAAGATAAATGGAACTGTAGCACCGAGGGCTCGGTTGCTACAGACGTATTGCACCTCACCCAGAGGTGTGATATCTCACTCTCAGATAAGGATGGAGTGTGGATCAGGACCCGACACCTGCATGCATTACACCACATTGCCGTGGGGCAGGGCGACCAATATGTCCCTGAGATGGGCACGACAGTCCCTGTCCCTGGCTGGAGTGGGGGGAGGGAACACTGAGGAAGGGGAACCCTGCAGTGCAGGAGCAGGGAGGAAGCAGTTCCTGGGTGCATTGAGAAGGGAGTATAAAAGGTGGGCACCATCTTAGTTCAGTGCAGAGAAGTCTGAGCAGAAGTGGCAGGGAGCAGGGGCTCTGCATGAGCTCTGCTCCGGAGGCGGGCCTAGTAACAGAGGCCCAGGCCTGCAAGAGGGAGAAGGAAGGAAGAGGAGCGGAGAAGGCTCCAGGAACGAGGAATGAAGGGATCCCAGGGGTGCGGACGGGCGAGTCGCCACCGCACGCCCGAATCCACCTGCGTGGAGGGGTCAGGCCAAAGGGGGAGACCGGTCCCCGAACTAGTGGAGGCAGGAAACGACCCTCAGCTAGAAACCGGAGGCTCTGACATTTTATGTGGCGCAGCCCCTTGCTCCACCCGCTAGGAAGGCACCACATAGGGTCAGGGAAACTGGCGCCAAGTTTACCAAGAGGAGGCCCGAGACAGCCGGACAGAAGTGTTGGTAAGAAAGGCCAGACAAAGGACACACAAAGGGGGTCCTGTGAAGCGCTCCAAAGTTATCTGGGAGTTGTCTGAGCCCCTCACCTGGTGAGCACAGTACGACGTGGGCAGCCTTTACCTGCAGACGTGGTCTGGATAATAAGAACTGTGAGTAAAGGCCCTGAACTGCATCACTGACTCCGTGTCGTTACTGCTGCTGCCCTGCACCATCACCCCCATCCTCCGCATACACTGCCCTGAGGCTATACTCCTCCCGTGGGGAGTTATGCTACGCTCTGCTGCACCCACAACACCAGCCTTAGCGGTCTGCCCTGTAGCGGCGGTTCACTCTGACCGCAATCCACGGGTGGCGTAGTCGGACATTTAAACATCAAAACCACATAAATAGTTCCGCCACTGGTTTGACCGCCCTGAGCCACGGAACCGGATCGCCGCCACGAAGACTACAACCACCAGCATCCACCAAAAAGGGTCCGGCTCCGGGTGTCCCAAGGCCCAGGGGGTGCGTCAGAACATTTTCATCACCTTTCACAATCACCAATGGGACAAGGCATGGATGTCCTCTGTCTCCTCTCTTATACATCCTAGTGACGGAGCACCTGCTCTCATCAATTCGCCATAACCCCAATATTAGGTGGATTGAGGTGGGAGGCACCGAGTACAAGTGCTCTCTATTTGCTGATGATGTCCTAGTATATATCACTCAATCACATATATCCATCCCTGCTGTTATGGCTGAAATAGATCACTTTGTTACATGGTAAAATTTTAAAATCAATGCAGCGAAGTCTGAGGCCCTCGATGTCTCCCTCCCTAAATCCATATAGGATTCCATCCAGTCCAACTTTCCCTTTGCCTGGCCCTCACAGGGTATCAAATACTTAGGAATTCCTATTCATAGAGACCTCTCCCATCTATGTTATCTTAATTTTGGGCCCTTTATTTAACAATTCCATACAGACCACGGTTGGCAAGTTAGAACTGTAAGATTCACTACGTGAACCACTGGTGGTTTGTGGAAAAGCACATGTACACCGCGTTCCAAATTATTATGCAAAAAGTGTTTAGGAGTGATAAGGGAAGAATTTGTTTGTTTGTCAGTTAAACTCATTGATGGTGATGTGTGTCAGGGCTCTTTATATCACTGTAAGCAATTGCAGACACCTGTGCTAATTAGTTTGGCAGGTGTGTCCAATGAAAGGCAAGACTACTTAAGAAGGCTCTCTCACATTATTAAGCAGCCTACATTTTCTGCCAAAATGGGAAAGAAAAAGGATGTGTCGGCTGCTGAGAAGCAACAAATTGTGGAGTGTTTAGGTCAAGGCATGACTACAATCAACATTGTGCGATGATCAGGATGAAGTGTCTTGGCAATCAAGAAGTATGTAGCTGATTCACAGTACACACGTGTGCGTGCTGATAAGGGCAAATTGAGGACTCTTTCCTACAGGCAATTACGTCAGGTTGAAAGAGCAGCGGCAAAAAAGCCTTGTCATAGCAGCAGACAAGTTTTTGAAGCTGCTTGTGCCTCCAACGTCCCCCGAACAACAAGATGCAGGGTCCTTCAGAGGTTTGCAGCTGTGCATATGCCATCCTGTCGACCTCCTCTATCCACTTCACACAAGCAGAAACGGCTCCAGTGGGCCAAACATTACATGAAGACTGATTTCAAAACTGTTTTGTTCACGGATGAGTGCCGTGCAGCGCTCGATGGTCCAGATGAATGGAGTGGAGGATGGCTGGTTGATGGACACCCCACGCAAACACGGCTACAGCGCCAACAAGGAGGAGGTGGAGTAATGTTTTGGGCTGGAATCATGGGGAGAGAGATTGTCGGCCCCTTTAGGATCCCTGAAGGCGCTAAAGATGAACTCCATAATGTATGTGGATTTTCTCAAACAGCACTTCCTGCCATGGTTCAAGAAGAAGAACCGTGTATTTCACAGCAAGATCATTTTTCTGCATGATAATGCACCATCTCATGCTGCACATAAAACATCTGCATCTCTGGCTGATATGGGCATAAAAGGGGACAAACTTATGGTGTGACCCCCATGCTCCCCTGACCTCTACCCCATTCAGAACCTTTGGAGCATCATTAAAAGGAGTGTCTATGATGGCGGGAGGCAGTTCACATCTAAGCAACAGCTCTGGGAGGGTATTCTGTCCTCATGCAAAACAATTGAAGCAGAAACCATCCAAAACCTGACAAATTCAATGGACGAGAGAGTTCAGAAGCTCCTTTCGAACAAGGGGTCCTATGTGAAAATGTAACATCACCTAGAATAAAGTTTTGAGTTGAAAACTGTTTGATTTCAGTTTCTAACAACCTGCTAATGCTTATAATTTCAAAAATGACCATTTTTTTGGTCTTTATTAAAATGAAAAGGTTGATCGAAAAGTTTGGGGGATCTAAGAGTGTGGCAACCCAGTAGTCATGATTACTTCGAATTCTGACAATATGAGGGTCATGCTGCAGGTAGTGCAGCAAGAAGGCACTTATGTGTCTTGCGCATCTCGGAGCCCCAAAATTATTTTCCGGGCTAGATGCAGCTAAAAATTATTTTTAATTTTAAATCTGGTGAAGCTTATTATAGATGGCCTAATAGGATCAGTGCTGCACACTGCTACAAAGCCCAAATTATTTTCCAGTCAAGATACAGATAAACATGATTAGTAATTTGAAAGCTTAAAACGGTTGGTAGGGTGATTTTAACCAATCATCAAGCTTTTACTCTCCCCAGGATGACACAGGGGTAGAAAAGTCGTTTCGGATCCATGATTTGTTCATCTTTATGAACGTGAGTCTGTCTACATTATCAGTGGAGAGCCGCGTGCGCTTATCTGTCAGCACACCACCAGCAGCGCTGAACACACGTTCAGACAGAACGCTGGCTGCGGGGCATGACAAGATCTCCAAGGCGTAAGTGGCTAGCTCCGGCCATTTATCCAGATTGGAAGCCCAAAAGAGCAAGGGTCCAGTGACACAGTCGTGGCTTCAATGTTTACTTGGAGATACTCCTGTACCATCGTCTCTAGGCGTTGACTATGTGTCAGACTTCTTGTCTCCTGTGGCCTTGCAAAGGATGGGCTAAAAAAGTGGTTAAATGATTCCGCAAAATTGATGTTACCAGCAGATACTGTGGTTCTGTTACGGTTTGAGTGCTGAACACTTGACGGTCCCACGGTTGGCAAGTTGGAACTGTGAGATTCACTACGTGCACCACTGGTATTTTGTGGAAAAGCACATGTAAGATTCTGCAACAGTCTCTGCTGATACTCCTGCATGCGTGCATCCCTTTCTATGGCAGGAATAATTTCTGCAAATTTACTTTTGTACCGGGGATCTAACAGTGTGGCAACCCAGTAGTCAGGATTATTTCTAATTCTCACAATTCGAGGGTCATGTTGCAGGTAGTGCAGCAAGAAGGCACTCATGTGTGTTGCGCATCCAGGAGCACCAAGTCCCTGTTGTGTTGGTGGCGAGGTAACAATCATGCTTCCTTCCTCTGTCCTCTCCCCCCAACCTCGCACAACAGAAATGTGATCAAGGTCTCCCTCATCTGATGAGTCTTCCATCAGTTCGTCCTCCACTTCTTCCTGGGCTCCTGCACCTTCCTCACTAGTTTGGCTGCTACCATGCGCCCTGGTAAAATCATCTCCCCCACCCTCACATGCCTGCCGCCCTGGTGCTGCCGACCGTCTGGACCTTGCAGATGTTAGCCCTTCCGCATACAACTCCTCCTCCTCTACTTCCTCCACCTCCTCTTGTGCCACCACCTGACTCCGAATTCTGTTTAACATGTGCTCCAGCATGTAAATCACAGGAATAGTCATGCTGATAATGGCATCGTCAGCACTAAACATCTTCGTCGCCATTTCAAAACTGTGCAGAAGGGTGCATAGGTCCCTGATCTGAGACCACTCCTCCAGCGTGATTTGCCCCACCTCTGAATCTCGTTGGCCCAGGCTATACGTCAGAACGTATTGCACCAGGGCTTGTCGGTGCTGCCACAGTCGCTGCAACATGTGCAGAGTTGAATTCCACCGGGTAGGCACATCGCATTTTAGCCGGTGAAGTGGCAGGCCCAACGACTTCTGTAGAGATGTAAGTCGCTGAGCTGCGGGATGCGAACGGCGGAAGTGAGCACACAGCGACCGTGCCCTCTGCAGAAGGCCATCTAGTCTGGGATAGTGGGCTAAAAATTGCTGGACAACCAGGTTCAACACGTGAGCCATACAAGGCACGTGTGTGACATTGCCCCGGCGAAGGGCCGCACCCAGGTTTGCAGCATTGTCGCACACGGCCTTCCCTGGTTTCAGGTCCAGTGGAGACAACCATTCATGAAATTGGTTCTCCAGAGCTGACCACAACTCCTCAGCTGTGTGACTCACATTTCCCAGACATTTCAATGTAAAAACCGCCTGATGACGTTGAGCCCTACTGCCAGCATAGTAAGGAGGTGTGCAGGATCCCTTCTGCGCAGTTAGAAAGCTTGTGGCATGACCAGACAGGCTTTGGGTGCAGGTGGAAGACCGAGAGGAGGTTGAGGAGGCAGAAGCAGTGGAGGAAAAATGACATAAAGAGGATTGACGCACAACTCGTGGGGACGGCAAGACTTGGACAGCAGCCCCTTGTCCTGCTGTCACCATAGTTACCCAGTGCCCAGTCAGCGACATGTAACGCCCCTGTCCATGCCTACTCGTCCAAGTGTCTGTGGTGAAATGCACCCTGTCACACACAGAGTTTCTCAAAGAAGCGGTGATGTTGTGTGCGACATGCTGGTGGAGCGCAGGCACACCTTTCTTTGAGAAGTAGTGCCGACTGGGCATCTGGTACTGGGGCACTGCGACGGACATAAGGTCTCGAAAATCCTCTGTGTCCACCAGGCGGAAAGGCAGCATTTCTGTAGCCAAGAGCTTGCAGATGGTGAAATTCAACCTCTTAGCTTTCTCATGGCTAGGAGGAAATGGTCTTTTACTTGTCCACATCTGAGGGACCGAGGGCTGGCTATTGTGCTTAGACGGGGTTGATAAGGGTGTCCCCGGCAAACTGCCGGTCTGTGAGGAAGATGCAGGCGGACATGTTAGGTTGCCTTGATCCAAAGGTGGTGCTATCGATGTCGGACAGCGCTCAAGACCAGCTGGTGTTACCACCTCCAAAGAAAATGATGACCTGCCAATCACGCTGGCTGTTGCGGGTAAAGAGGTGGCAGGTCTGCGCCCCAAAACAGGTGTGACTGCTGTCCCCCCAGTCACAGAGGATGAAGAGGCCGCGGATGCACAAGATATGGCAGACGGTGGTTGGCCCGGCCGGCTAGACCGCATTGTAGCACACTGAGCTTCCCACTGCAACTTATGCTTCATGTCCATGTGCCGGTTCATGCATGAAGTACTCAAACTATGTATTTTTTGGCCTCTACTTAGCTTTTGCTGACAAATGTTACAGATAACACGAGTTGGGTCATCTTTATCGATCTGAAAAAATGCCCAGGCTATGCAAGGCTTAGCACCCATGCGACCTGAAAAGCCACCACGACTTGTGGTGAGAGGCAGAGTTGTGTTTGAGGATGCAGTTGTTGACGTGCTTCCAGTACTACGTCTCTGTCCAGGAAGGCGCAACCTGACCTCGTCGTCACTAGCATCTTCCTCCACCTCCTCTGCTGACCTCATCTCTTGGCTGACTGTGGGTTAACAGTAAGTGGGATCTCCGACCTCATCATCATCACCCTGTGCGTTATCACACCCGTCGTCCTCAGAGCCAACCTGTTCCTGCCCTGACAAAAAACTAAAGTTGTCGCTCCAATCAGGTATTTGAGTCTTATCATCGTCTTCCTCATTGTCTCCACCAACAGGAGTTACAGTTTGGGAATGAGGGTCTACATTATGGTCAGAACCTTCTGCGTCTGGTCCTGGATCCGACTCATAAAGATTCTGGGCATCAGTGCAGATCATTTCCTCGTCTGGATTCACAGAAGCGCTGGAGTCGACCTCTGATTCCCAGGCTATAGTATGAGTAAACAGCTCTGCAGACTCAACCATCTGTTCTACCTCATACTCAGACGGGCAGCTGGAGATTTGGGAGCTGTGAGGAAGCAAGTGCGATTTGGGTGACACCTTTGAGGACTGGAGTATTTGTGATGTTGAAGTTGATGTGAAGGAGAGCCCACTTAAAGGAGCACTTGATATCCGTTGAAGCACCTGCTGTTTTTGTGCCTCATCTGGAATTTGTAGCGATTGGCGTGGCCGTAAGAAAGGGATCTTATCACATTGTCTGCTAAAAGAAGTAGACATTTTAGTTTGGCTGGAAGATGGTCTTTCTTCTGCACCTACCCCACGGACACAACCTTTTTTCCCCTTCCCAACACGCCTATTCCCCTTTCCACCAGCAGCAGGCCTTTTTCCACTCATTTTGGTGGTTAACTAATTCACAACTCTGGAGTTATTTGCACAAAAAAACAATGGATGGTAACCGAGCAGAGCTGAGTGGCCAAACTGTGGTATTAGGCCAAAACTATTGGCTGGGTTAGATGCAGAAAAAAATTATTTTTAATTTGCAACCTGATGGAGGTCAGTATAGATGGACTAATAGACCAAGTCCCACACACCGCTAGAAGCCCAAATATTTTTTCAGAGCTAGATGCAGAAAATTTTTTTATTCAATTTGCAACCTGATGGAGGTCAGTATAGATGGACTAATAGACCAAGTCCCACACACTGCTAGAAGCCCAAATATTTTTTCAGAGCTAGATGCAGAAAAAAATTATTTTTAATTTGCAACCTGATGGAGGTCAGTATAGATGGACTAATAGACCAAGTCCCACACACCGCTAGAAGCCCAAATATTTTTTCAGAGCTAGATGCAGAAAAAAATTATTTTTAATTTGCAACCTGATGGAGGTCAGTATAGATGGACTAATAGACCAAGTCCCACACACCGCTAGAAGCCCAAATATTTTTTCAGAGCTAGATGCAGAAAAAAATTATATTCAATTTGCAACCTGCTGGAGGTCAGTATAGAAGGACTAATAGAACAAGTCCCACACACTGCTAGAAGCCCAAATATTTTTTCAGAGCTAAATGAAGAAAAAAATTATTTTTAATTTGCAACCTGATGGAGGTCAGTATAGATGGACTAATAGACCAAGTCCCACACACTGCTAGAAGCCCAAATATTTTTTCAGAGCTAGATGCAGAAAAAAATTATATTCAGTTTGCAACCTGATGGAGGTCAGTATAGATGGACTAATAGAATGATGCTATGCCCAAAAGATTTTACTTCACTAGGTGCAGTAAAAAAATTGGTATTCTATACACAGGTGGTATATCTTGCAACACAGATAGGCTACTCCACTGACTAACACACTCTGCAATAGGCCAAAAAGGATTAGCTTTGCTAGATTCAGCCAAATGCTGTGAAAAAAACTTGCACAGCACTGGCACAGACCTGCCTGGCAAAAACTGATAGGAACTGATGTAACCTAGTCCTGAAAAGGACTCCAATTACAATTAGTCTTTACTCCCACAATCTATCTATTTAAGAGCACAGACCTGCCTGATAAAAGTCGTAGGAAATGCTGTAACCTAGTCCTTAAAAGGACTGCAATTACAACTATTCCCTACTCCCAAGCTATCTGTATATTTGTGCGAAAATTGGCTTGAAATTAACAAGGTATAGCGCACACAGCAACAGCGGTGCCGTCTAACACGCAGCTGCAGCAGTGAGAAAATGGTGGCGACGGGGAAAATGGCTTGGTCTTATAGGGCAAGGACATGTGACATACACTGCCAATCACACATGCCCTTGCTTGTGTGAAAAAAAGCACTTCGCTCCGTGTGTGCGCTGCTGATAGGCTGACAGATTGCACCTCCCCACTGCAAATGCGGGAAAGAGAAAAAAAAATGGAGATCTTCATTGTTCCTGCAGAGATCCATCCCCTGCCCCTCCCCCCGCCCCGCTGTACACTCAAACTGCGTATTAACATTAATTTTCATCATTACTGAGAAAAAATCCAGTTATGATTTTGGTGCACGAACAGTTATCGAACATAACCTCGAACAGCCGAATTTTTCTCAAATTGTTCGTGTTCGCCGACCGGCTCGAACACCGCCCAAAACAGCTCGAATTTGAGATTGGCGAACAGTTCGAGTAGAACAACGCTCATCTCTACTGCTCACAAATCCTTCCCAACATCTGCAGTGAAGAGTTCCAACACGTGGGGACATCACACACCAGTCTGTTAGCCGGAAGCTGCAAATGCTGCTGAAACACGGTAAGGGCGGCGGAAGCTGTAGCTGACTTTCTAAAATGGGCACACAGGCGGCGTACTTTAACAAGCAGATCCGGCAGTTCAGGGTAGGATTTGAGAAACCGCTGAACACGAGGTTAAGCAAGTTTGCCAGGCATGGTACATGTGTGAGCTCGCCTCGCCTCATAGCCGCCACCAGGTTCCGGTCATTGTCACACACGACCATGCCTGGCTGTAGGTTCAGCGGTGTGAGCCACAGATCTGCCTGCTCTTTCAGAGCTGTCCACAACTCTTCAGCATTGTGCGGTTTTTTACCTAAGCATATTAACTTCAGCACAGCCTGTTGCTGCTTGGCTGAGGCAGTGCAGCAGTGCTTCCAGCTTGTGACTGATGTGGTCATTTTGGAGATAGAGGCTGAAGAGGAGGAGGAGGCTGTGGAGGATGAGGTGCAGGAGCTGTAGGCCATGGGGGCAACCCTGATGGACCTAGGGCCCGCAATCCTTGGCGTCGGGAGGACGTGTTCCGTCCAAAGGTCTGACTGGGTTCCGGCTTCCACTATGTTAACCCAGTGTGCCATCAGCGAGATGTACCATCCCTGCCCACAAGCACTCGTCCACTTGTCCGTTGTTATGTGGACTTTCCCGGTACTGCATTGTTGAGGGCACACTGGGAGAAATAGTGGCGGCTGGGGACCAAGTACCGAGGGACGGCCGCTGCCATCAGGTTGAGGAATGCTTCCATCTCCACAAACATAACAGGCAACATATCGAGAGCAAGCAGTTGTGAAATGTGAGAATTTACTAGTGTGGCCTGTGGGGCGTTGGCTGTATATTTGCCCTTGCATTCCAAGGACTGGGGCATGGACAACTGAATGCTGCGCTGGGACAAGGACATGGATGTGCTTCCTGATGCTGCTAATTGAGAGTGTGCAACGACAGGTGTAGGGCAGGAGGCACCTTCGCATGCACCATGGACAGGGGATTGGCTTGCATGCTCAACAGCGGAAGATGCAATGGTGCCAACTGCAGACACTGTTCCTGGACCCTGGATTGGGTGCTTTGCTGCCATGTGCCTGATCATGCTTGTGGTGGTCAGTCTGGTCGTTTTGCCACCCCTGCTGATGCTGGCCTGGCAGGTGTTGCAAATGGCCTTTTTGGGGTTATCGGCAGAGTCTTTAAAAAACAACCAGACTTGGGAACAATTGTACTGGCAACTTCCTTCGTGTTGGTGTTACGGGAAACGGTCGCCTGCCTTCTGTCTGTGGCCAGCACACTGCTTCTTCCTGCCTGTTGGGGTGCTCTGCCTCCCTCCCCCTGTGTGCTGCTGTCCTCGCTCTGCATGTCCTCCTGCCAGGTTGGGTCAGCTACTATATCATCCACCACCTCGTCTTCCACTTCCACACCTTGGTCCTCCTCCTGACTTTATGGCAATTGTGCCTCATCATCGTCCAAATCTTGTGACACTTTCCCACCATCGCCTTCATGTGGCCGTGGCTGCTCAAATATTTGGGAATCGCTACTCGCGATCTCCTCTTGCCCCGCTTCAAGTGGACCGGGCGAGAGGCCCGAATCTATAAATGGAAAAGTGAACAGCTCTTCAGAGTGTCCAAGTGTGGGATCAGTTGTCTCTGGGCACTCGACATAGTGAGAGGAAGGAGGATCAGGGTGAGGAATATGCGGTCCAGACTCATGGCTACTGAGACTTGATCGTGTGGAAGACAGGGTGGTGGTGGTGGTGGCTAAGTGACTGGAAGCATATCCAACCAAAACTTTTTGACACTGCTCTGGGTTCAATAGTGGTGTGCTGAGGTCCTCTAGAAATTGGGACAGGAAGGTCAGGCGAGAAGATGTGGGTGTTTGTTGTGGCACAATTTCAGCTTGCCCACGGCATTTTCCTTGGCCTCTGCATGCACCATTACCATCACGTCCAGTTCCCCATCCCTTGCCTCGTGCCTTTCCCATTTTAAATGGAGGACATTATCTTCCACGCTCACTACAAATGACTGAGTTTGGAGCGCACTTATATGTGATCAGTGTGACGGAGAAAACATAGTTTTAAATAGCTGGCCTGTAGGTAAGTAGTTTGAACAGCAAACTGCTGTGAATTTCTTCACTGACACACTGGAAGAAATTTTTAATGGAGGCCAGAAATGACAGTATTTTCTGACAACGTTTATGTTATCTGTGTGACAGAGAAAACAGAGTTTTAAATACCTGGCCTGTAGGTAAGTAGTTTGAACAGCAAACTGCTGTGAATTGCTTCACTGACACACTAAAGGAAACTTTTAATGGAGGCCAGAAATGGCAGTATTTTCTGACAATGTATATGTGATCCGTGTGATGGAGAAAACAGAGTTTTAAATACCTGGACTGTAGGTAAGTAGTTTGAACAGCAAACTGCTTTGAATTGCTTCACTAACACACTAAAGGAAATTTTTAATGGTGGCCAGAAATGACAGTATTTTCTGACAATGTATATGTGATCCGTGTGATGGAGAAAACACAGTTTTAAATACCTGGCCTGTAGGTAAGTACCGTTTTTTTTGGACTATAAGACACACTTTTTTCCTCCAAAATTTTGGAGGAAAATGGGGGGTGCGTCTTGTAGTCTGAATGTTGTGGGGGGTGTATATATACAGTACAGACCAAAAGTTAGGACACACCTTCTCATTTAAAGATTTTTCCGTATTTTCATAACAATGAAAATTGTACATTCACACTGAAGGCATCAAAACTATGAATTATCACATGTGGAATTATATGCTTAACAAAAAAGTGTGAAACAACTGAAAATATGTCTTATATTCTTGGTTCTTCAAAGTAGCCACCTTTTGCTTTGATGACTGCTTTGCACACTCTTGGCATTCTCTTGATGAGCTTCAAGAGGTACTCACCGGAAATAGTCTTTAAATGAGAAGGTGTGTCCAAACTTTAGGTTTGTACTGTATGTGGGGTGTGGGGGGAGCCGTAGTGGTGGAGGAGCGGGACACAGGAGGCAGCAGCCGCCCGCTGCAGCCTACACTGTCCCCTCTGCTACAGAAAATGAATATTCATGGGCGTGGGGAGCACTGAATATTCATGCTCCTTAATAGCAGCACACAGTGTAGCCGGAGCGCAGCTCCAGCTGCTGCTGGAATCGCCTGTGCCCGCTGTTAAAGGGCATGAGTATTCAACCTCTCACCATGCCTATGGGTGTGGGGAGGGGTGAATATTCATGCCCTTTAATAAGTGGGCACACGCGATAGCCCGGCAGCAGCAGGAGCCGCACTGCGGCTAGGCTGTGTGCCGGCTATGAAGGAGAGTGAAGTCACTGCTCTCCACGCACACAGTCCCGGCGTGGGGAGCAGTGAATTCCAGCAGCTGATCTCTCCATGTGAGCTGTGCATGGCAGTGACGTCATGCGCGGCTCACATGTAGAGATCAGTGCGGGCAGACAGGACTCAGCGCTGGAGGAGAGAGAAGAAAGGTGAGTAGCAGATTTTATTTTTTTTTATGTGCAGCCTGATGGGGATTAGAGGGACCATGCAAAATAGGATAAGGATGAGGGGGCCATACATACCAGGGTAAGGATGAGGGTGCCATACATACCAGGGTAATGCTGAGGGGGCCATACATAACAGGATAGAGATGATGGGGCCATACATACCAGGATAACTCAGAGTGGGCATACATAACAGGATAAAGATGAGGGGGGCATACATACCAGGATAAGGATGAGGGATGCCATGCATACCAGGATAGGGATTAGGGGTGCCATGCATACCAGGATAGGGATTAGGGGTGCCATGCATACCAGGATAGGGATTAGGGGTGCCATACATACCAGGATGGGGATGAGGGGTGCCATGCATACCAGGACGAGGATGAGGGGTACCATGCATACCAGGACAGTGATGAAGGGCCATGCATAGCAGGAGTGGGATGAGGGGTGCCATGCATATTAAGATAGGGATGAGGGGTGCCATACATACCAGGATGGGGATTGCTGTGCCATGCATACCAGGATGGGGATTGCTTTGCCATGCATACCAGGATAGGGATTAGGGGTGCCATGCATACCAGGATAGGGATTAGGGGTTCCATGCATAGCAGGATAGGGATGAGGGGTGCCATGCGTACCAGAATGGAGGGGTTCCATGCATACCAGGATGGAGGGATGCCAGGCATATCAGGATGGGGATGGGGACCATGTATAAAAGGAAGGGGGGGCATATATACCAGGCTAGGGGATATTGTCAGAGTTGGGGGATATTGCTCCAATACCAGTGTCAGCATAAGACCCCCTCCCCCTTAAAAGTGCATCATGAACACATTTTTTGCTTCATTTTTTTATTTTTTATTTTCCTCCTCTAAAACCTAGGTGCATCTTATGGTCCGGTGTGTCTTATAGTCCAAAAAATACGGTAGTTTGAACAGCAAACTGCTGTGAATTGCTTCACTAACACACTAAAGGAAATTTTTAATGGAGGCCAGAAATGGCAATACTTTCTGACAACGCATATGTGATCCGTTTGACAGAGAAAACACAGTTTTAAATAGCTGGATTTCTAGCGCTGTAATATGGTTGTATTCTGCAGTGCCAACAAGCAAATGGTGCAGAAAAATGGTGTTCTCTGGATTGCTTTTTAAGCAAATAATGAGGATTAAGATCCAAAGAAAAGTATTCCTGGCCCCTGAGACCTGGGCCTTTATATAGAAATATCTAACAGCAGCAGAAAGCAGAATTGGAATGGAGCCTCTTATGCTATATGCACTGCTGTCTGCTATATACCCTGCCTGCCTATATACACTGCCTGCCTGATATCTCTGCAGATGGATTAGTTAGTCCTCAAAAGGACTGTTTGTTTAGATGGATATGTGTAATGTACGGTTTTTCTCCCTACACTGTCTGATTCCAGAGTACTGTGACGAGCATGGCGGCGCCAGGTTTGATAAAGACCTGACGACGCTATGCGGGCAGCCAGTCACTGTAATGCCACAACCAACATGGCTACGGCATTACAGCGAGTGGCAGGCAATCCCTGCATGTTCATTGGCTCTGTAAACAGCGCCAAACATGCAGGGAGGAGACCCGAGCTCCCGCCGAGCAACCCCGGAAATACTCAGCGAGCGCCGAGCATCTCGAGCAGTAAGATGCTCGGGCGAGTACCGAGCAGTGCCGAGCAAGCTCGCTCATCACTAATCATTATCTATCAAATCATCAGAAAGTAGACAATTTTATGAAATATGGCCGCTGAATTTTATTATGTAACTCAATATCTATGTGAATGGAATAATGACATTTGATGTATAAGAGGCAGGTATATTGTAAAACTTTTCATTTTATAATGAATAAATTATATATGCAAAACAAATATACCATTATAATATCTTCAGAGTATTTAAAATGTTTTAAATGTGCCTATATAACGTCCCAAGGCTAACTGTGAATCCAGTCTTACAGAATGCATAAATAGTGGAGAAACAAATAGGCTAATTCTGCTCTAGAAGAAAGGATGAAAGATGCCTATCCGAGTATAAGGGATTTATTTTCAATGTGCTTTGAAGTATACAAATTCTTCATCAGGATAACGACAATGGAGATACAATCAGCATTAGCAGGTATAAATAGACATAACATTTGAAAAAAGGCGAGTGAAAAAAGAGGGGGTCAGTAGGATCATATGTCCGCGGAGTGACATTTCAGCTAAGGTCAGCGCTTATTATTCCTGCATGGCCCTCATTAAGACTGGCATACGAAACAGCAGATTTAACATATCGGGGTCAATATTTTTGCAACTGAAATTAAGTTTTAGAGGCCTCATGGTGAGTCATCTATTAACGCCTTTATGATGACGTCAGTAATAGTACATAGCTGCGCCCTGGGCCTTATGGACAAGCTACGTACTATTACGTGCAGTCTTTAATGTGACACTGAGGCCGAAGTCGCGGTGATCGCATTACGTTTCCGATGCCATCTTACCTCTGGGTAGATGGCATCATCATCCCGGGTGGTGGCACCGCCCTCCTGTTACCACGATTGCTGTGATTGGCTGTTCAATTTTGTGGGAAAAAATGATTTATTTTTTCACGGCTCTACGTTATAAACTCTTGTGAAACACTTGGGGGTTTTTAATTTAAGTGCACACCACACATCTAAATAAGTTCTGAAAGGGGTCTAGTTTCCAAAAAGGGCTCAGTTGTGGGAGGTTTCCATTGTTTAGACACATCAGGGGCTCTCCAAATGCAACATGGCATCCGCTGTCAATTCCAGCGAGTTTTGCGCTGTAAACGTCAAAGGGTGCTCCTTCCCTTCCGAGCCCTGCCGTGTGCCAAAACAATGGCTTTCCCCCACATATGGGGTATAAGCATACTCAGGAGAAATTCCACAACAACTTTTGGGGTCCAATTTCTCCTGTTACCCTTGTGAAAATAAAAAAATTGGGGTCTAAATTAAAATTTTAGTGAAAAAAAGTTAAATGTTCATTTTTTCCTTTCACGTTCAATTAATTAGTGTGAAGCACGTGAAGGGTTAATAATCTTCTTGAATGTGCTTTTGAGTACCTTGAGGGGTGCAATTTTTAGAATGATGTCACTTTTGTGTACTTTCTGTCATATAGACCCCTCAAGGTTACTTCAAATGTGATGTAGTCCTTAAAAAAAATGGTTTTGTACATTTTGTTGTAAAAATGAGAAATTGCTGGTCAACTTTTAACCCTTACAGGACACTAATAAAAAAAAAGTTGCTTCAAAAATTGTGCTGATGTTAAGTACACATGTTATTTATTAACTATTTTGTGTGACATATTCCTCTGATTTAAGGGCATAACAATTCAAATTTTGAAAATCGCGAAATTTTCGCCAAGTTTCCATTTTTTTTCACAAATAAACGCAAGTGATATTGAAGAAATGTTACCACTATCATGAAGAACAATATATCATGAAAAAATAAATCTCAGAATCAGTGGGATCCGTTGAAGCGTTTCAGAGTAATTACCTCATAAAGTGACAGTGGTCAGATTTGTAAAAACTGGCCTGGTTGTTAACGTGCAAACCACCCTTGGGGGTAAAGAGTTTAAAACACATAAAACAAGAAGTTATATTTTATCATATTCACATGATGGATTGATTTTCATGATTATCATTGTGATATGAAAATTAGAGGTAACTGTGAACAAAGTAGTTTTATCAATTATGTACAGGAAATAATATGATGATAATAATACTATTAATTAAAGAAATGGAGAAAAATAGATTTCTCTGGAAAAATATGCAAATATGTTTCACTGCAGTTGCACAAAAATATAGAACAATATATATAATAAAGGGATCTGGCACACATACTGAAAACACAATTGTGAATATTTCTTAGTATGTGTGACAAGTTGCTCTGTTCTTCTGAAATTCTTTGTCCTTTGACAAACCAAAGTCAATTAATTTGAGGTTTGGGTGAACCTATGCCAATCTCTATGCAATTAGTGCCATGCTATAATTATAGTTACTTTTGTAATTCAGTGGCAAATTAACTCTGTCCTAATTTTAAAAATTAAAATATAGCTTGTCTGTAGAGAGCAAGGAATATCCAAAGATTATTTTCCATTACATGAATATATGTGATGTGTATTTAAGAATTTCATTTATTTTAACTTTTAGAGTAAAAACTTTATTTCAGTTTGTAGAGCATACTTTCATTATTAAGTATTCAAGAAAAGTAGGGGAAGTAACAATAATAATAATAATGATAATTTTTATTTCTATAGTGCCAACGTATTCTGCATCACTTTACATTTTAGAGTGGACTTGTACAGACAGTAAAGACATTACAGAATAACACAACTCAGATACCAAATAGAGTGAGTGCCCTGCTTGCAAGCTTACAATCTATGAAAGTGCTACTATCATAGCTTAACGAGAAACTTTCATCAGTTTGAGCAAGTTAAAATTGCCATATCATGGAATAGTGGCTGCAGAGCTGAATAAAACTTTTTTTTTTAAATTTCTTATCTACGTTGCAGAGATATTGCAAATTTTCGATTCTAATTTATGAAATGCGCAATGGGGCATTATTCAAGATTTTCTCTGGGGCACTTGTGCTTTATTTTCTGTATGACATAGACCAATTGCACCACTAACCAATCATACGCAGGAGGCCTCATGCAGAGATAAAAGGGATGTACTAAGCAATTGTGCTATTTTAGGAAGTATTAGCATGTGTTTATCATTTCCGGTGAATTTTCAGATTATACTGTCCTATTTGTCTACATGACTAATTTGTATGCTGTTTTGAATAATAAAAGCAAAAAAAAAAAACATGGCTGCTTTCTTCTAAAGCAGTGCCAATCTGTCCATAAATCTATTTTTGTGTGGTATTTTTGTGTGGTATTTCAGCTTAACCTTATTAACCACTTCGCGCCAGAGCCTATTATTGCCTTCGTGACCGGGCCAATTTCTTCAATTCTGACCACTGTCACTTTATGAAGTAATTACTCTGGAACGCTTCAACTGATTCCCCTGATTCTGAGACTGTTTTTTCATGACAGATTGTACTTAATGATAGTGGTAAAAATTTTTTGATATCACTTTCGTTTATTTGTGAAAAAATTGGAAATTTGGTGAAAATTTAGAAAATTTTGCAATTTTCAAACTTTGAATTTTCATGCCCTTAAATCAGAGAGATATGTCACACAAAATAGATAATAAGTAACATTTCTCACATGTATACTTTACATCAGCACAATTTTGGAACCCAAATTTTTGTTTGTTTGGAAGCTATAAGGGTTAAAATTGACCAGCGATTTCTCATTTTTCCAACAAAATTTACAAAAACATTTTTTTAGGGACCACATCTTATTTGAAGTGACTTTGAGGGGCCTTTATGACAGAAAATACGAAAAAAGTGACACCATTCTAAAAACTACTCCCCTCAAGGTGCTCAAAACCACATTCAAGAAGTTTATTAACCCTTCAGGTGTTTCACGGGAATTTTTGGAATGTGGAAGAAAACAATGAACATTTAACTTTTTTTCACAAAAATGTTATTTTAGACCCAATTTTTTCATTTTCACAAGGGTAACAGGAAAAAATGGACTGCACAATTTGTAGTGCAATTTCTCATGAGCACGCTGATACCCCATATGTGAGGGAAAACCACTGTTTGGGTGCAGTGCAGGGTTCGGAAGGGAAAGAGCGCCATTAGACTTTTTGAATGTAAAATTTGTTTGAATAATTAGCGGACGCCATGTTGCGTTTGGAGAGCTCCTGATGCGCCTAAACAGTGGAAACCCCCCACAAATGACACCATTTTGAAAACTATACCCCTTAGGGAACGTATCTAAATGTGTGGTGAGCTCCTTGCACCCCCAGGTGCTTCACAGAAGTTTATAATATTGAGCCGTAAAAATAAAATTTTCACATTTTTCCCACAAAAAAATTTTTTCATCCCCTAATTTTGCATTATCATAAGGATAACAGAAGAAATTGCACCATGAAATTTGTTGTGCAATTTCTCCTGAGTATGCTGATACCCCATGTGTTGGGGAAAACCACTGCTTTGGTATACGTCAGGGTTCGGAAGCGAAAGGAGCGCTATGTTGGCTGGGATAGGTTGCAGACACCATGTCACATTTGAAGAGTCGCTGACATGCCGAAACAGCAGAATCCCCCACAAGTGACCCAATTTTGTAAACTACACCTCTCAAGGAATTAATCTAGCAGTGAGTATTTTTTAATTTTTAAATTTATACCATTGGGCAGTGAAGAAAACATAATTATATTTTTACCACAAAAAAATGTTTTACCCTCAGATTTTACATTTTCACACAGAGCAATGGGTAAAAATGATGCCGAAATGTGTCACACAATTTCTTCTAAAAGTGGCAATACCCCATATGTGGCTGTATCGTACCGCTTAGCCATACGGCGAGATCTGGGAGGGGCGGAGCGCTATTTGACAATTGGAGAACAAATTATTGTAGAATAGGCATTTGGATTTGGGAGCACAAAAGTTTCTGAATTTCTTTTGGGGGCGAAGGGCCATTTCGCTTTTCCAGAGCTTTTCTGCTACCAGTAACTTGGAAGTCCCTTATAATTTTAACAGATAACGGACCAGAGTACGGACAAGCTTTTTTTGAGGACTGAGTTGAAGCTTTTTTTGGGAACATTTTACGTAACATTTATCCGGCGCTCTAGGCTGAGCACTTACATCGGGGTTTCCATCTAAATTTCCAAGTGATGTAATTCTGATGAAACCCCTATTGGGATCCATTCACTATATTGAGGCAGCAGAGTTACTCTGGACTCCATCTGGCCTCTGTTTAGTGGTGTCCTTTTTTTCAGAAGTGCACAAAACTATGGCCAACCGCACTTTTATGCACGCCTAAAACAACTGACACCGTGGGATCACAGGCCAGACAGCATCCACAGTGGCCTATATCTGCCTCATTACAGGGAATCTTCTGTCATGGGTTCTGTCTGAAGCACGTATTTCAGAGATTTACATGGAAACTCTGGTGTAATTGCTCTGCGCAGAGCGCAGTATAAATGTGGGCAGAGCCTTACTGCGATCTTTGGGAGACATAATAAACAAATCAGTACCAGGCGAAGAATTGGTTTTATTTATTTTTTACGTCATTCCTCGTGCAGTATAAGTGATGAGATTACTTTATTCTTCCGGTCGGTGCGATTACAGCGATACCAGATTTATATTGGGTGTTTATGACTCACAGCTGTCACACACTAAAAGACGCTTTTTTTGCAAAATCTAATTTTTGCATCGCCATATTTTGAGAGCTATAATTTTTCCATATTTCGGCCGACAGAGTCATGTGATGGCTTGTTTATTGCGGGACGAGTTGACACTTTTATTGGTACCATTTTTAGGTACGTTACATTTTTTGATCGCTTTCTATTCCATTTTTTGGGAGATAAAATTAACAAAAACCAACATATCAGGAATTGTTTTTTGAGGGGTTTTTTTATGCCGTTCTGCGTCTGTTAAAAGTGATAAGGCAGCATTATTCTTCGGGTCAGTACGTTTACCGCAATACTACACTTACTGTAAAAAAATTTTATGTTTTGGTGCTTTTACACAATAAAACAATTTTATGGAAAAAATATTTTTTTTGCATCACTTTATTCTGAGAGCTATAATTTTTTTATTTTTCGGCTGATGGAGCTGTATGGCAGCTTTTTTTTTGCGGAACAAGATGACATTTTCAGCGGTACCATTTTTATTTCCATTTTGCTTTTTGATCGCATTTTTTTCCACTTTTTGTTTGGCGATATGATGAAAAAGCATAGTTTTTTGCTCCGTTTCTTATTTATTTTTATTACGGTGTGTACAGAAGGAGTTAATTAGTGTGACAGTTTTATAGATCGGGTTGTTTTGGATGCGGCGATGCCAAATATGTGTACTTTTTTTGTTTTTGTATAAATATACAGATTTATTGGTTTAATATTTTATTTATTTATTTTTATATATTTTGTGATTTTTTTTAACAGTTTGAAAATATTTTTTAGACTTTTTTTTAACATTTTTACTTAGTCCCTGTATGGGACATTAATTTTTATTTTTCTAATCACTGTTGTCATGCAATGCAATAGACATGTATTGCATTGCATGAGAGCTCTGCTGACAGTTTTACACTGTCTGTCTCCTGCTAGACTTCATCTGCAGGCTGAGCCTAGCAGGACACCATATATTGCAGATACAGAGGCAGTCATGTGACCTCCAGCTGTCATGACAAGGCAGGTCCTGTAAGACATCAGGGGGCTGTCGGAGAAGTAAGTGGACGACCCCCTCTCCTCTCACTATCTTCTATATGCCGCGATCACTATAGATCGCGGCATATAGAAAATAGCAAAGGGTTAACATCAGTGGGACCTGATCCAATCAGGTCCCGATGATGTCCCCTGTCTGAGCTGTCACTCTGCACTGCAACCACAGCGCTTGAAGGACCCTGGGGGTCCTGAGGGCTGTGAGACCACCGACCGTTCATAAACGTCGGGGCTGCACAGAGCCCAGGCAGCGACGACGTTTATGTACAATGGGCGGTCTGGAAGCGGTAAAAGGGAAACTGTGACCATTTTTCGAGTCTCTGAACAAATTCCACCATCTTTATCTGATCCTGTACTGCATTCCACAAAATACCATTTTAATTGTTCCCATGCTATATGTAAATGAGCATGGTCTGGTCTGATGGGCGTCTGTGCTCCTAATCGCCGTCCTCTGGCTTTAATTGATGTGGATGTCTTGCAACATCCATATAGAGGGACAGAATCTTGTGCCTGTGCAGTAGCCTCGCAGACCTGTGCTAGTGCACTTTTCTCTATTCCAACGTGGGCAGACCATTAAACATCATTAAGAAAAATTTGTGGATTTTACATCAAGTGTATCCCTTAGGCATATTTTAACTATGACACTCCCTTATGCCTAATGTGTGCTGCAGTATCAAGAAAACTTCGGCACACCAGTAATATGCTTGAAAAAGTTTTAAATTTTTATTAACATGTGCCCCTTGTTTCACAAAACAGGGCGTAAGCCCTAAATAATAATAAAAAAGCAGACCAACGTTTCGACCTTTAGGACAGTCTTTCTCAGGGTCATCACAGTTTGAAAATGCTGTCTCACTCAGAGTTAGAGAGCTGGAAGTTTCCTGTGCCTGGGGGGAGGGTGGATAAGGCATATTACTGGTGTGCCGAAGTTTTCTAGATACAGTATATATATTTTTTCTTCTGAGCACCCACTACAAACAGTGAGCGACCCCTCATTCTTCTGCTACTTAATGTGTGCTGCAGACATGCTTTTTTATAATGTATTTAATATACAGTGGGGAAAAAAAGTATTTAGTCAACCACCGATTGCGCAAGTTCTCCCACTTAAAAAGATGAGAGAGGCCTGTAATTGACATCATAGGTAGACCTCAACTATGAGAGACAAAATGAAAAAACAAATCCTGAAAATCACATTGTCTGATTTGGAAAGAAATTTATTTCAAATTTTGGTGAAAAATAAGTATTTGGTTAATTACAAACAAGCAAGATTTCTGACTCTCACAGACCTGTAACTTCTTCTTTAAGAGGCTCCTCTGTCCTACACTCATTACTTGTAGTACTGGCACCTGTTTGAACTTGTTATCAGAATAAAAGACAACTGTCCGCAACCTCAAACAGTCACACTCCAAACTCCACTATGGTGAAGGCCAAAGAGCTGTCGAAGGACATCAGAAACAAAATTGTAGCCCTGCACCAGGCTGGGAAGAGGACACCAGAAACAAAATTGTAGCCCTGCACCAGGCTGGGAAGACTGAATCTGCATTAGGCAAGCAGCTTGGTGTGAAGAAATCAACTGTGGGAGCAATAATTAGAAAATGGAAGACATACAACAACCACTGATAATCTCCCTCGGTCTGGGGCTCCACACAAGATCTCACTCCATGGGGTGAAAATGATCTCAAGAACGATGAGCAAAAATCCCAGAACAACATGAGGGGGACCTAGTGAATGACCTGCAGATAGCTGGGACCAATGTTACACAGGCTACCATCAGTAACACACTACGCCGCCAGGGACTCAGATCCTGCAGTGCCACATGTGTCCCCCTGCTTAAGCCATTACATGTCCAGGCCCATCTGAAGTTAGCTAGAGAGCATTTGGATGATCCAGAAGAGTATTGGGAGAATGTCATATGGTCAGATGAAACCAAAGTAGAACTGTTTGGTAAAAACACAACTCGTCGTGTTTGGAGGAGAAAGAATGCTGAGTTGCATCCAAAGAACACCATACCTATTGTAAAGCATGGGGGTGGCAACATCATGCTTTGGGGCTATTTCTCTGCCAAGGGACCAGGATGACTGATCCGTGTACATGAAAGAATGAATGGGGCCATGTATCGTGAGATTTTGAGTGCAAACCTCCTTCCATCAGCAAGGGCATTGAAGATGAAACGTGGCTGGGTCTTTCAGCATGACAATAATCCAAAGCACACCACCATGGCAATGAAGGAGTGGCTTCGTAAGAAGCATTTCAAGGTCCTGGAGTGGCCTAGCCAGTCTCCAGATCTAAACCCTATAGAAAACCTTTGGAGGGAGTTGAAAGTCCGTGTTGTCCAGCGACAGCCCCAAAACATCACTGCTCTAGAGGAGATCTGCATGGAGGAATGGGCCAACATACCAGCAACAGTGTGTGCCAGCCTTGTGAAGACTTACAGAAAACGTTTGACCTTTGTCATTGCCAACAAAGGATATATAACAAAGTATTGAGATGAACTTTTGTAATTGACCAAATACTTATTTTCCACCAAAATTTAAAAAAAATTTCTTTCCAAATCAGACAATGTGATTTTCAGGATTTGTTTTTTCATTTTGGCTCTCATAGTTGAGGTTTACCTTTGATGTCAATTACAGTGGGAGAACTTGCACAATTGGTGGCTGAATAAATATTTTACAAGTGTTCCCCACTTCCCATCATGCCCTACATAGTAAAGGTATGGCACTAGTAGCAGGTACCTATTGTACCTTCATCACCATTGGTGGTGTAGCTGTAATTCAGAACTGTCACTACTTGACAAGAGCCAGAATCAGACAAACCATAATAGTAAAATCAATGGTGATTGTTGCTCACATACAACAACCCCCCCATAGTAGCCCCTGTGATACTGTAGCTGAGAATGTTTTTTCTAAGGGACCACCCAAACAGGCCCACAGGGCTTTATTTTGAGAATCTCTAGAGGATGCCTACTTTTACAGTTCTTCTCACAAATTCAGCTGGTGACATAGATTTCACTCAAATAAATTCAGTTAACCTGGGCTAGTGTCAGAAGTTATAATATTTATAATATCGAAGACTTGGGTTCTTAATATATTTCAAGGTCATGTCTGAAATAAAAGTTGTAAAGTCTCTTATCAGAGAATGAACAGCAGATTGAGACTAAAAAAAACACAACATACATCTTAAAATCTGGAAGCTAAATACAATCATTCATGCTTAAGACAGAGTCTTAGAGATCAGTATTTAAAAAGAAAAATGTGCTATTTCCTGAAAGCAAAAATTAGCAGCAACTTTAAAGGATTGGTCCGGTACCTAAAATGTCCTCTCTAAATACCTATTTTTACTTCTTAATCACTTTTGTAATTTGTTTTATTATAAAATACCCTACATTTCTTGCTACCTATCCAATATCTAAATGTGTTTTTTTACTTCACTCCCTGTGGTGGTTTGTTTGACAGGAGTCTCACATAGGACATCACAGGAGGCTTGGGCTGCACTTCCTTCCCAGCGTCTCCTATCACCCCTCCTGGAACAAGACATCATTAGAGGGTGGCACTGCAGTTACTAAAGTTTCTTTTATTGAAGACCTCTGAACATACCCTGGATCCATGGTCAGGGCCGCCATCAGGGCACCACTGCCCTTACTACTGTATGGGGCCTGATGAGCAGAAGCAAAAAGGGAGGGCCCAGCCAGCCTGGGCACCTGGCCAGTCCAGGCCCCTCCTCTTTTTGCTTTTGTTTACCGGGCCTCAGGGAGTCAGGAGCAACAGTTCAGTGCATAAAGCACCCAGCGGCCAAAAGTGTACAGTACAGACCAAAAGTTTGGACACACCTTCTCATTTAAAGATTTTTCGGTATTTTCATGACTATGAAAATTGTACATTCACACTGAAGGCATCAAAACTATGAAATAACACATGTGGAGTTATATACTTATCAAAAAAGTGTGAAACAACTGAAAATATGTCTTATATTCTAGGTTCTTCAAAGTAGCCACCTTTTGCTTTGATGACTGCTTTGCACACTCTTGGCATTCTCTTGATGAGCTTCAAGAGGTAGTCACCGGAAACGGTCTTCCAACAATCTTGAAGGAGTTCCCAGAGATGTTTAGCATTTGTTGGCCCTTTTGCCTTCACTCTGCGGTCCAGCTCACCCCAAACCATCTCGATTAGGTTCAGGTCTGGTGACTGTGGAGGCAAGGTCATCTGGCGTAGCACCCCATCACTCTCCTTCTTGGTCAAATAGCCCTTACACAGCCTGGAGGTGTGTTTGGAGTCATTGTCCTGTTGAAAAATAAATGATGGTCCAACTAAACGCAAACCGAATGAAATAGCATGCCGCTGCAAAATACTGTGGTAGCCATTCTGGTTCAGTATGCCTTCAATTTTGAATAAATCCCCAACAGTGTCACAAGCAAAGCACCCCCACACCATCTCACCTCCTCCTCCATGCCTCACGGTGGGAACCAGGCATATAGAGTCCATCCGTTCACCTTTTCTGTGTCGCACAAAGACACGGTGGTTGTAACCAAAGATCTCAAATTTGGACTCATCAGATGAAAGCACAGATTTCCACTGGTCTAATGTCCATTCCTTGTGTTCTTTAGCCCAAACAAGTCTCTTCTGCTTGTTGCCTGTCCTCAGCAGTGGTTTCCTAGCAGCTATTTTACCAAGAAGGCCTGCTGCTCAAAGTCTCCTCTTAACAGTTGCTGAAGAGATGTGTCTGCTGCTAGAACTCTAGGTGGCATTGAACTGGTCTCTAATCTGAGCTCCTGTTAACCTGCGATTTCTGAGGCTAGTGACTCGGATAAACTTATCATCAGAAGCAGAGGTGACTCTTGGTCTTCCTTTCCTGGGGCGGTCCTCATGTGAGCCAGTTTCATGGTAACGCTTGACGGTTTTTGCAACTGCACTTGGGGACAGTTTCAAAGTTTTCCCAATTTTTCGGACTGACTGACCTTCATTTCTTAAACTAATGATGGCCACTCGTTTTTCTTTACTTAGCTGCTTTTTTCTTGCCATAATACAAATTCTAACAGTCTATTCAGCAGGACTATCAGCTGTGTATCCACCTGACGTCAGCACAACACAACTGATGGTCCCAACTACATTTATAAGGCAAGAAATCCCACTTATTAAACCTGACAGGGCACACCTGTGAAGTGAAAACCATTTCCGGTGACTACCTCTTGTAGCTCAGCAAGAGAATGCCAAAAGTGTGCAAAGTAGTCATCAAAGCAAAAGGTGGCTACTTTGAAGAACCTAGAATATAAGACATATTTTCAATTGTTTCACACTTTTTTGTTAAGTATATAATTCCACATGTGTTAACTCATAGTTTTGATGCCTTCAGTGTGAATGTACAATTTTCTTAGTCATGAAAATACAGAAAAATCTGTAAATGAGAAGGTGTGTCCAAACTTTTGGTCTGTACTGTACCTTTAAACCATGGTCGCGTTAATCATGGTCCTGACACCGGTTATGTGACACGCTGTGTGCTCATCTTTATTCAGAGTTCTTCAACACACAAAAAGTCTGACTGAAAGAGGAGTCCCTGCTCTCCCAGCAGGGGAATTCTCGGCTTCAGTGCGGCGCACAGCTCAGCTGATTCAGAATCAAATGAGCTTATTACAGGGACTTTAGCACTCAAGCACCAAGCAATACTCAGCACTGCTCAATCCTCGATCGAGCACCCCAATGCTTGATCGAGTATCAAGCAGTGCCGAGCACGCTCGCCCATCACTGGTGAAGCCTCACAGCGCACACTACATATAATGTGAGGATTAATAAGTCTGCAGTCAATGACACAGAGGAAGGTTAAGGGGTGGAGGCAGAGCTGGGTTGGAGCCTGGGCAGAGCCTCAAGGGGGCCCAAAAATGTTGCCAGTATGTGGCCCTGAAATTCTAGGTGGCAGCTCTGTCCATTGTGATAGAATTTCAGGGAGAGGTGTGTACAACACTTGCACTCTGCTTCTATCTCCGCTGCCGAAAATACTAACTGTGAGAAAAGACATAGTAAGTGGGCGGAGATGGAAACAGTGAGTGACAGCAGAGCCCCCCCCCCCATAGCTTCTATCACTGCTTTCAAATAAATTGTCATCTGTGGCGGTGATAAAAGAGTTGCCCCTGATAATTCATTTGAAGGCGGTGCTAGAAGCTGTGGGGAAGTTCTGTTGTCACTATTTGTTTCTATCTCCACCCCCTGAATATGTTTTGTTTAACAGAAGATGCCCTCACCTCTCACACATATTGTATCACCATGATTCCATAACATCATCTTCAGAGAGTCGGCAATGAAAGAAACTGTAGTACGTAACTGCAGCACCGTCCTCTAGTGATGTCCTGCTCCAGGAGTGGTGATAGTCACTGAAATGAAGTGAGTGCAATCTCAGTCCCCTGTAATGCTCAGTTGAGTCTTCTCTCAAACAAAATGTCACAGGCAGTGAAGTAAAAAAATACTCATTTAGGGCTTAGCAAGATAGGGAGAAGTGTAGGGTGTTGTATAATAATTACAAAAGTGGTTAGTCTGTAAAGTTAGATATTTAGAAAGGACATTTTAGGTACCAGACCAACCCTTTAAGGACTTAAATAGGAACTTTCACCAAATTTTTCATGTTGAGCTGGACACACGATGTAATATTAGCTGCAGAGCAGAATAAAATGTTTTTTTCTTTATTTCGCCTCTGTTGCAAAGATATTAACAAAGTAATTGGTACCTAATGTGATAATTTTAGTTAGATTCTAGAGGGTGTCATTAGATACTTTTGACTGGGGGTGCATACTTCTTCCTATATGAGTTGTTATCTGATTACACCCACTTGGACTTAACAAAAGTTAAATTATTAGGTGTCAATATTTTGATTGCTAATATGTCTGCAATGGGAAGGGGAAATTAAAAAGCAAACAAAAAAAAAACATTTTAGTCCGCACTGCAGCCATCGTATGTCCAGCTCAACATGAAAATTTGATGAAAGATCCACTTTAAGCTGACTTCATTGGCATCCAGATGGCAAATTATATTTCATAATGGTAATACTATACAGATAAGCACTTCAGGAGTAATATTCTGCATTTACCAAATAAACAGAGGGTGGAGTAGTTAAACTGAGATAACGGCTGGTGAAGGATAATTTGGACTCAGTTTTAAAATATAGGCTAGCACATATCAAACATGAAAGATTAGCATTAATGACTGTAATTATAGGCAATAATACTTTTTGCGTAAGGTAGCACGCAGCATTTTCTCAAAAATATTCATCTATCTATCTATCTATCTATCTATCTATCTATCTATCTATGTCTTAGTTCTTTGCCTAGACACCCATAAAAATATTTATATACTGTAATACATCTCAAGACAGGAACAATGAAAATAAAATGATCTCAGGATTTTTTTTAAGGTTAATATAAAGTAAGACTCAATTCTGTTTAATAAGGTACAAAGCAAGCTTTAATTCTTACCAGAAAAGGCCTTGACCTCCTATACCGCAGCACTCCATTGCTTTCTGACTTGAGACAATAATTGAGAGATGACTCATGAGATCGATATTTACAATACTTGTTAACAGCAGAAGCAAAATCTTTTTATTTTTCTTTATAGTGTTGGACAGTTTCCATTTTTGTAGCTATTTTTAACTGCATTGGAAGAAATGATGTCTTAGGTACAGACCTCGAGATGAATAAGTCGATCTTTTGAAGATCAGGTTTATTCGAGTTTTCTGAAAATGCTGTTCCACATGAATTCGAACAAGGAGCACCATTTTATGCTCAGGGATATTAGCTCAGAGCACACAAAGAGATAGAAAAAGTCCTAATCCGAATGTGGTGTACTACTTCAGTACTAATGAAGCAGATTGTGTGGTACTCTCAGTCTGTGAGCACTAGAAATTAGCTGATTATTCTAATTACGAATTTTCCGACTTCGCCGAATTTCCCCCCGCAATTTGATTTGTGGCTAATAGATTAGGACAAATTGCAGAATTAAAAAGCCTCTAATTGCCTGGAAAATATGTGTAGGACAGTTTTACTCCCTCTTTAGCTCAGTTGAACACGTTCTGAGCTCTGTAATGCAAACACAGAATTTATAATGTCCAGATTGCTATCTGGCGAGGGGAAAACGGGTTGTAACCTGAGTTAACCAACCAGTTAACAAATTAGACTATAGAATTTATGACTTCTCATTGAGCCTCTTCACAAATTAGTCATATTTTTACAGATGTTTCCTAAGGGTACAAAAACATGAAAGTATGTTCCCCAAAATCAGCAGTACTGTTTAGCACTATTAAACACAGTGGGCAGCTAGGATATGTGCGACTGCTATGGCTGTACAGTGGCTATGGTGTGAGCAGCATGGTAAAGTGTTAAAATGGGCAAGCAAGGAGATGTTTAAAAATTTAGGGCCAATAATACCAGTCATGGCAGCAACAGTACTACAGTTTAAATAACATGATAAACAAAGAGCAGATTCCCGCAAGGGTGGGGTCCATCGGCACTAGTGGCAGCAGAATGGCATAGGAGATGGTCAATGGACAGCCAGACAGCCAGATGGAACAACTGATTTAATCATTAGCATCCGACTTTGGTGCCACGATATTTTGCACTTTTCAGAGTCACCTTGTGTCTGTTGGGTACCCTCATGTTTCAACTTAAATTCTGCAGGATTTGGAGGAGGGGGAGAATAATCAGCAGGTGGTGGATGTGGGAAATTACATAGACTTGACAGGGGACGAGTCAGAAAGAGTGAAAGTAATGACAACATCAACTCTCCTCATGACAACTATCCATCACTGCAGGGCGATAAGATTGAAACAATGCAGCCAGGAGATGTGCATACCATTGATGCATCATTTTCAGCCGCACAGGGGCCCAAGAGGTAACAGGGACTATTTGCACTTCCAATGCAGAAATTGGCTTATCATAATAGGGGTACATTTTGATGAGCTTTTGGACTGCAAAGGTTACATATACTATTCTTGCCCAGGGGCCCTCTTCTGTCTATGTACATTCCTGAATGGGGCCCTTGATCATGGCAGCAAGCAAGGCATGTTATATGCTGCCATGCTTGTGCGAGGACAGGCATATTGTTAACATGAAGCACAGTGATGACTATTTAGCCACAATTTAGAAATTCACTATAAAAGCAAAATGGGGGATTCTTTTTCTTTTTCCAAATTGGCTTATTGTAATTTTTCCAAATTGGTTTCCAAATTGGCTTATTGTACGACGTGTTTCCTGCTCTGCAATGTTTTTTGCCAAGCAAACGCCTGCCGCAGGCACTACTGACCAGCGGACTTCTGTTACATCAACACAGATACAACTTTTCTTTTCCTTTTCCAGTGTTAATGGAACAACAAGTACCCAACAGTACATTTGACAGTATATTTGTTTTGGGCACCAAACCCCTTCGCAACCCTGGGATTTTCCGTTTTTGCATTTTCGTTTTTTGCTTCCCTTGTTCCCAGAGCCATAGCGTTTTTATTTTTTGGTCAATATGGCCGTATGAGGGCTTATTTTTTGCGTGACGAGTTGTACTTTTGAACAACATTACTGGTTTTACCATATTGTGTACAGGAAAACGGGAAAAAATTTCCATGTGCGGTGAAATTGCAAAAAAAGTGCAATACCACAGATATTTTTTTTTAATTTTTTTTACCACATTCACTGGATGCTAAACTGACCTTCCATTATTATTCTCCAGGTCATTATGAGTTTGTAGACTCTAAACATGTATAGGTTCTTTTTTATTTATGCGGTGAAAAAAATTCCAAAGTTTGCTTAAAAAAAAAAAATGGTGCCATTTTCCAGGACCCGTAGCGTCTCCATTTTTCTGGATCTGGGGCCGGATGAGGGCTTATTTTTTGCGCGCCGAGCTGAAGTTTTTATTGATACCATTTTGGGGTAGATCCGATGTTTTGATCGCCCATTATTGCATTTTATTGCAAAGTTGCGGTGACCAAAAAACGTAATTCTGGCGTTTAGAATTTTTTTCTCGTTACACCGTTTACCGATCGGATTAATTTTTTTTTATATTGATAGATCGGGCGATTCTGAATGCGGCGATACCAAATATGCTTATGGGATTTTTTTTTTTTTATTTTGAATGGGGCGAAAGGGGGGGGAGATTTAAACTTTTATATTTTTTTTATTTTTTTAGAACCATTTTTTTTTCACTTTTTTGCTTGCTTCTATACTCTCCATAAGAGACTAGAAGTAGCACTTGTCTGATCACCTCTGCTACATAGAGGTGATCAGCAGATTACCTCTATGGAGCAGAAATGCTCCTGTGCTATGAGCCCCGACCACTAGGTGGCGCTCATAGCGATCAGCTCATGACAACCACTGGAGTCTGCTGTAGACCCAAGGTTGTCATGCCCATGCATCGGTGACTCGCAATCACGTGACGGGGTCACCGATGGCCGGGGCTAAGGCCACGCTTCCGGCACTGCGATGTTAAATGCCGCTGTCAGAGATTGACAGCGGCATTTAACATGTTAACAGCCACGGGTGGATCGCGATTCCACCCACAGCTGTTGCGGGCACATGTCAGCTGTAAGAATCAGCTGATATGTGCTCGGTTCAGTGCAGGCTCAGCACCCAAGACCTCACTGAACAGGGGGGTTACAGACTGGTACCTTCTAATACGTCCCAGGCTGTAAAGGGGTTAAAAAAGACATGAAGAAACTGGAACAAGTTCAGAGATGAGCAACCAGAATGGTAACCAGTCTGCAAACAATGTTCTATCAGGAACTGTAAGAGGATTTGGGAATGTTGAGAAGACTGAAAATAAGTAAAGAAAGGAAGAGAGGATGCAATGAGAGTTGCTCACCTTGATCAGTTGTGATCTGCACAACAATGAGAAGGAATCGACCGGGGGCTGCAGACAGCACAAATATCCAAGGGATATGAAGATGTCAGATTTACAGATGAAGAGGGGTGCTGATAGATCCGCGCTCCACTGGTGAAAACAAAGACAGGTACAGCAGGTACAGCAGTATGGATAACTGTACTTTATTGTAACAATAAGCTAATAGACAACGTGTTTCACAGACATACCCATCTGCTTCCTCAGGTCATAGCTGTTGATATGGGCACCCCAGTAAAAGCCACTTGCAATTTCTGAATGGTTCACAATGGAGTTAAAATAATCTCCATTGAGAACCGTTCAGAAATTGAATAGCTGTCTTATAATCACCGCTCTTTCCAGGGGATGAACAACCCAAGAGAGTGGTTCTGCTGTTATGACTACCACTGATTGGCTGCAGTAAAGCCAATCAGTGTTTGTTTTGATTATTCACTCCATCTCTCAGCTCAACAGGACAGTTGAGGGAAGGAGCTGTGCTATGATTGGTGAAGCGCCTGATTAATCCTTTGTTTACTGGTGCTCTATCTTTGAACAACAGAGGGAAATTGATGTCTCCCTACTGCATTACTCACTGGCCCAAACAAAAGTATTTTTTTTTTACTGAGTGCTATTTCTGCTGCTTACTGACAGAGGGCCCTCTCCTAGCATCAAAAATGTCAGTAAGGGTGACACAGTAAGGCAGTAGACCCTCGATAAGCAGTCTTGGAGGGCCGCACTATTGCAACAATGTGAGGTTTGATTGATGAAGCAACAGTCAGAAGGATTCTCTCTGCTGCTCTCCTAATCAGAGCTGGATGCAGGAGTGAACAGCTGAGGAATAGATGCTACCTCTCTCTTATGGGAGCCAGACTATAGCCGGAGACCAGTGCAAATTTTATAGCAGGACTTATGACACTGTTGTCTCCTGACAATAGGTGTGAGGATGGTTGAGGTGGGTGTCAGCACTGCTTCATGATCTTGAGTATGGGTACTAGGCAAGTAATGTATTGGGAAGGAGGAACATGCTGCCTGCTGAGGAGGTACAAACTTTTATCAGTGTGCAAAGCAGCCTGTCAGTTCTGTGACAAATTGCAAACACCTCTCTGCTATGTACACAAGCATTTACACATCTTTTTCCACGATAGATAGGAAATAGCAGTAAACATAATATGTGCATCTCAGAGCTCTTTGACTCTGTCTACCTGTATCTATTTATCTATCTATTTACCAATTATTATTATTTATTATTATAGTGCCATTTATTCCATGGCGCTTTACATCCAAAACAAATAAAGTCCAGCGGAGGAACCCTTCTAGACCTAGAAGAAGACCTAAACGGAAGAATAAAAAGATTTTAATAAAAATGGCAAAATAAGGGTTCCTCCACTGGACTTTATTTGTTTTATTTCTAAGCAATTGCATGAGGGTGTGCCTCACTCATTTCCGTGCGGATCCCTGGCAGATTATCGGACCAAGGAGAAACTACGATCTGGGTAAGCTGGCTAATATTGCCATCAACATTAACAGAAATAAACACTTGAAATAGATCACTCTGTTTGTAATGACTCTATATAATATATGAGTTTCACTTTTTGTATTGAAGAACTGAAATAAATTAACTTTTTGATGATATTCTAATTTAGTGAGATGCACCTGTATATTAGCAAGTTTTACTATACAATTCATGGTCTTGTAATATTTCTATATTGCTGATATTGCAGCATGGTTGGTCACAAGAATGATTATCTTTGGTGGGTCCACAGTACTCCAGTCCAATGATGTCAAAAATTGGCCGGGGTTTGTTATGGGTGTACTGTAGTGTCCATCCTCCAGTGTAATGGCAGGTGACTTTGTCATGTCCAAGCAGACTAGATTACCTGTTGCAAGCATGGAAAGCCTATCATTTGTCAATATGAATCAGGCATGAATCAGTGTAGACTTTCATGCATGTATGGCTGATGCCTATGAATAAATCCACCAGAACATCTGTCTGTGTTACATTTGTGTCAAAATCGAATTCTCACATATTCAATTTCACCAGGATCAATTTCAACCACCTAGATTGTACAGTATTTTCGAAAGAATTGCATGTACTCAGCCTCAATGGAAAATATATAGCCTCTATTATTTTTTGAAAAAAGTTGTTCCTGACCATTTTGGCCCAGCATGCAAAATGTTTCCTAAAACAAAATTTATCGAGTTGAGTATGTCAAATTCTCAATATATTCAACTAAGTACTCTCAATGTCATTTGAATTCTTTTTTTTTTCAATTAATTTTTATTGTGCCTGTAATTGGGGTGACTTTACAGGGAATACAGGCAGATAGTTATCCATTATGGAACATCATAAGAGAGGCATTTGATTAACTCCAATTTTTGGGGGCCAGCAGGGCAAAATCCTTCAACCTACTGCCATGCTGGGTACGCTTCTATGACTCCAAGCCCACTGCTCATGGGAGGAAACAAATTAATTTTCTTCTAGTAGCTGTCCTTTCAGTAAGGACAGTCAGATAACATTGGAATGCTTTTAGTTTTAAAATGAACCCTATATCTGCAGGTTTATAGCATTTTAGGGACATGGCAGGTTCCTTTTAAGCTAGATTTACACTTACTGATTATTGCAAATAAGTGTTCCCAGGAACACCCATTTCCTGATAAACAGGGAGTGTATACAGGCTGTTAATCCACTGATGAATGAAAAAAAGAGTTTGCTCATTATGTTAAATTATTTTCAAGCAATCCAAAAGATCATCATCCTTAGGAGCTAATCATCCTATGTAAACAAGATATGTGCTGCCAAGAACAATGGCGGCCTATTCTTACAGAACAATTAATTATTAATCATTCTATAAGGATGGGAGATGTGGTCTGCCTATCTACGCAGGCTATTTAATGACCACCAATCATCAAACAAGTAGCCTATCAGCAGTAATTTACCGCCAAAAGTCAGATGGTGTAAAATTGCTTATTAGCGACAAGTTCATGACTCTGCAAATGAGTAAATATCAAATTTATCCTTTATTATTAGGTAATTCTATATGAAAAAATAATGAAAAGGTGTACCGCTTTCAGTATATTATCTTGCACTTAGTTCAACAGAGTTACAGTTGTACTACAATACACCATCCTATAGTTTCAATAGAAATAAAAAAAACAGCTAAAACTTTGAAATGCTAGGGGAAAGCAATGAAAAAAAAACATTTTTGTACACTAAGGGATTTTTGTAAAACTTATAAATATGCATTTTGCCTGTTGATAAATGGGTATTATAATAAGCTGTCAAGTTAAAAAGCTGATACATCATTCCTCTGAGTACAAAGGTAAGTTAAATAAATACACATGAAACAAGCTTAATAAAAGTTCTACATATCTTTTTTTATAGCAAATGGTTGGTGATTTTTAAATTTAGCACATGAATTTAAATATCATTATGCATTTAATTCCATGAGAAATGTTTTTGGTACTGTAGCATATTTTAAAGATAAATGGCTAGCTAGCTAGCTACCCAACCAGCAGAGTAGATAGATATATATGGCTAGATAGATTGATGCTAGATAGATAGATAGATAGATAATAGATTATATATACAGTACAGACCAAAAGTTTGGACACACCTTCTCATTTAAGGATTTTTCTGTATGTTCATGACTATGAAAATAGTACATTCACACTGAAGGCATCAAAACTATGAATTAACACATGTGGAATTATATACTTAACAAAAAAGTGTGAAACAACTAAAAACGTGTCTTATATTCTAGGTTCTTCAAAGTAGCCACCTTTTGCTTTGATGACTGCTTTGCACACTCTTGGCATTCTCTTGATGAGCTTCAAGGGATAGTCCCTGGAAATGGTTTTCACTTCACAGGTGTGCCCTCTCAGGTTTAATAAGTGGGATTTCTTGCCTTATAAATGGGGTTGGGACCATCAGTTGTGTTGTGCAGAAGTCAGGTGGATACATAGCTGATAGTCGTACTGAATAGACTGTTAGAATTTGTATTATGGCAAGAAAAAAACAGGTCAGCAAAGAAAAACGAGTGGCCATCATTACTTTAAGAAATGAAGGTCTGTCAGTCCAAAAAATTGGGCAAAATTTGAAAGTGTCCTCAGGTGCAGTTGCAAAAACCATCAAGCGCTACAAAGAAACTGGCTCACATGAGGACCGCCTCATGAAAGGAAGACCAAGAGTCACCTCTGCTTCTGAGGATAAGTTTATCCGAGTCACCAGCCTCAGAAATCGCAGGTTAACACCAGCTCAGATTAGAGACCAGGTCAATGCCACACAGAGTTCTAGCAGCAAACATATCTCTTCAACAACTGTTAAGAGGAGACTTTGTGCAGCAGGCCTTCATGGTAAAATAGCTGCTAGGAAAGCTCTGCTAAGGACAGGCAACAAGCAGAAGAGACTTGTTTGTGGTAAAGAACACAAGGAATGGACATTAGACCTGTGGAAATCTGTGCTTTGGTCTGGTGAGTCCAATTTTGATATCTTTGGTTTCAACCACCGTGTCTTTGTGCGATGCAGAAAAGGTGAATGGATGGACTCTAAATGCCTGGTTCCCACCATGAAGAATGGAGGAGGAGGTGTCGGGGTGCTTTTCTGGTGACACTGTTGGGGCTTTATTCAAAACTGAAGGCATACTGAACCAGCATGGCTACCACAGCATCTTGCAGCGGCATGCTATTCCATCCGGTTTGCATTTAGTTGGACCATCATTTATTTTTCAACAGGACAATGACCCCAAACACACCTACAGGCTATGTAAGGGCTATTTGACCAAGAAGGAGAGTGATGGGGTGCTACGCCAGATGACCTGGCCTCCACAGTCACCAGACCTGAACCCAATCGAGATGGTTTGGGGTGAGCTGGACCGCAGAGTGAAGGCAAAAGGGCCAACAAGTGCTAAGCATCTCTGGGAACTCCTTCAAGATTGTTGGAAGACCATTTCCGGTGACTACCTCTTGAAGCTCATCATCAAGAGAATGCCAAGAGTGTACAAAGCAGTGATCAAAGCAAAAGGTGGTTACTTTGAAGAACCTAGAATATAAGACATATTTTCAGTTGTTTCACACTTTTTTGTTAAGTATATAATTCCACATGTGTTAATTCATAGTTTTGATGCCTTCAGTGTGAATGTACAATTTTCATAGTCATGAAAATACAGAAAAATCTTTAAATGAGAAGTGTGTCCAAACTTTTGGTCTGTACTGTAGATATTATATATATAGCTAGATATGGATATAAAGATAGATATATAGATAGATATGATATAGATAGATAGATAGATAGATTGATATGACATAGATAGATAGATATAGATAGAGATATGAGATAGATAATATATTATTGATAGATATGATATAGATAGATAGATGATAGATAAATAAATAGATAAATATGAGATATATAATAGATTATATATATAGTTAGATAGAGGTATGCGATAGATAATAGATGGTAGATAGAAAAATAGATATGATATAGATAGATATGAGATAGATAATAGGTGATATATACAGTATATATATATATAGATAGATGCATATGAGACAGATAATGTAGATGGATAGATAATAGATAGATGCTAGACAGATAGATTGATAATGTAGATAGATAGATAGATAGATAGATAGATAATTATGAGCGAACGTGCTCGCCACTGCTCGGTACTTGCCCGAGCATCACTGTGCTCGACGAGCTCGGCACTCGGCAAGTATTTCCAGGTTGCTCGGGCGGGAACTCGGGTCCTCTCCTTGCATGTTTGGCGCTCTTTATAGAGCCAATGAACATGCAGGGATTGCCTGCCATGCACTGCAATGATGTAGCCATGTTGGTTATGGGCATTACAGTGATTGACTGGCCGCACAGCATCATCAGGTGTATAGAGGACCTGGCGCCGCTATGCTCGTCACCGTCTACCCCGGAATCAGGCAGAGTAGAGAGAGCTGCTGCTGCGTCAGGGAGAGATTTGCTTCCTCATAGTTAGTATAGGTATTCCACAACATATAAATATATATATATATATATATATCCAACTGAACTAACAGTCCTTCTGAGGACTAATCCTGTTGCATATATTCAGTGGTGATAGCAGGAATTAGGCAGTCAGGCAGTGTATGTGGCAGACTGCAGTGTATGATACAGTGCAAGAAGGTCCATTAAATGTCCCGTCTGCTGCTGCTGTAATAATTACAGATATTTGTAGACATAGCCCCAGATATAAGGGGACAGGGAATTTTTTTTATTATTTTAATCCTGGTTACTTGCTTAAAAAGCAATCCAGAGTACACCATTTTTCTGCCCCATTTGCTTGTTTTCACTGCAGAATAAAGCCAGATCTGTTCCATATTTCAGCGTTAAAAATCCAGAAATTTAAATTGAACGTGGAAAATATTGGCCTCCTTTTCCATTTTGTTGTAATGTGTCAGTCAAGCTATTCACACTAGGTGTCTGTGAAGGATAATATTAGCAAATTTAAGGCCTGTTATTTAAAACCGTGTTTTTTTGTCAGACATAACACCTATAAAAGTGTTCCAAAATCTGACATTTCTTCCATTTTCATTCCGTTGCAGTGTGTCGGTAAAGATATTCACACTAGGTGTCTGTGAAGGATAGTATTAGCAAATTACAGGCCTGCTATTTAAAATTGTGGTTCTCTGTCAGACGTATCCCATATAACTGCGTTCCAAAATCAGCCATTTCTCATCAACGTGGAAAAAATTGTCCTCCTTAAAAATGGGCAAGGTGCATGGCAAGGGATGGGGAAGTGGACCTGATTGGCGATGGTGCATGCAGAGGCCGAGGACGTGGCCGTGGGCAAGCTGAAATTGTGCCACAACAAACACACACATCTTCTCGCTCGACCTTCCTGTCCCAATTAATAGGGGACACCAGAAAACCACTATTGAACACAGAACAGTGTCAAAAGGTTATTGGTTGGATAGCAGATAATGCTCCCAGTCACTTAGCCACCATCATCAACGCCCTGTCTTCCACACGGTCAAGCCTCAGTAGCCGTGAGTCTGGACTGCATATTCCTCATCCAGATCCTCCTTCCTCTCACCATGCCAAGTGCCCGGAGATAACTGATCCCACACTTGGACACTCAGAAGAGCTGTTCACTTTTCCATTTGTAGATTCGGGCCTCTTGCCTGGCTAGCTTCAAGCGAGTCAAGAGGAGAACATGTGTAGCGATGCCCAAATATTGGAGCAGTTACGGTCACACAAAGGCGACAGTGGGAAAGTGCAATTATTGTCGCAAGAGGTGGATGATGATGATGATGAGACACAATTTCCAGAAAGTCAGGAGGAGGACCAGGGTGCGGAAGTGGAAGAAGACGTGGTGGATGATAGAGTAACTGACCCAACCTGGCAGGGGGACATACAGAGTGAGGACAGCAGCACACAGGGGGAGGGAGGAGCAGCACCACAACAGGCAGGAAGAAGCAATGTGGTAGCCGCAAGACATAAGGCGGGAAAGCGTTCCTCGTAACGCCAACACGACGGAAGTTGCCAGTACAACTGTTAGGTCTTCCCGAGTCTGGTTACTTTTTAAAGATAACCCCAAAAAGGCCATTTGCACCACCTGCTAGGCTATCATCAGCAGGGGTAGCAAAACTACCAGCCTGACCACCACCAGCATGATCAGGCACATGGCAGCAAATCACCCGACTAAATGGGCCGATTCCCAGGGTTTAGCAACAGTGTCTGCGGGTGACACCATTGCTTGTTCCGCTATTATATGTGCATGCCAATCCTCTGTCCGTGGCACATGCCAAGATGCCTCCCGCCCTTCACCTGTCGTTGCACTCTCTCAACTAGCACCATCGTCAAGCACGTCCACGTCCTTGTCCCAGCACAGAATTCAGTTGTCCCTACCCTAGTCCTTGGAATGCAAGCGCAAATACGCAGGCAATGCCCCACAGGCCACACTACTAAATTCACACATTTCGCGAATGCTTGTGCTCGAAATGTTGCCTTTTAGGCTCGTGGAGACGGAAGCTTTCCGCAACCTGATGGCGGCGGCCGTCTCTCGGTACTCGGTCACCAGGCGCCACTATTTCTCCTGGTGTGCCGTCCCTGCATTACAGGAGCACGTATAACCCAACATTAGACATGCTCTTAACAATGCAGTTACTGGGAAAATCCACCTAACCATGGACACGTGGACAAGTGCTTGTGGACAGGGATGGTACATCTCGCTGACGGCACACTGGGTTAATATAGTGGAATCCAGGACCGTGTCGGACCTTGGGACGGAAAATGTCCTCGAGATGCCAAGGATTGCGGGCCCTGGGACAATCAGGGATGCCCCCACTTTCTATGGCTCCTGCACCTCCTCCTCCTCCTCTTCAGCCTCCATCTCTGAAATGACCAGTACAGTCGCAAGCTGGAAGCACTGCAGCACTGCTTCGACCAAGCGGCAACAGGATTTGCTGAAGCTAATATGCTTAGGTGACAAACCAGACAATGCTGAAGAGTTGTGGCAGCTCTGAAACAGCAGGTGGATCTGCTTGTCAAAGTACACCGCCTGTGTTCCCATTTGAGAAAGTCAGCTACAGCTTCTGCCGTCCTTGCCGTGCTTCAGCAGTGTTTGCAGCTTCCGGCTCACCGACTTATCTGTGATGTCCCCAATAGTGTTGAGCCACCCCCGTAGTGTTCGAGTTCGGTTCGGTTCGTCGAACACCCGTGTGTTCGCCGAACTGTTCGTCAAACTGTTCGTCGAACACCTTCGAGCGCCGTTAAAACCAATGGCAGGCAAACAAAAACACATAGAAACACATAGAAAACACCTTCAAAGGTGTCCAAAAGCTGACAAACTGCTCAGAAGACACAACTAACACATGGAAAAGTGACAAGTACATATAGTCATCCGAAAAGAAAAGAGGTGGAGGAGTAAAAGGAGGGGGAGACACAGATATAAGCATGTCATGCCCTTCTAAAATCCAAAAAGTGAGAAGCCGACACGTTCAGTCCGCTCATGCCCGTGCCACCTCCGTGTCGCCGGGTTTGTGCCAGAGCCGCAGTGAACCCTGACAGCCAGCCCCCCTCTCCCAATACTGGTGCCTGTCCGCTGGTGGGTCGAGTGAGCCCCCCTGTGGTGGAGGCAGCTCTAAGCTTTTTAATTTAAATTGTCTCTCTAATTTGAATGAATAAACTTTAAATCCATTTACAAGGATCTATTGGAGGGCAAGTCTCATGCCAGCAGCCGCGTAATTCCAGCTCCAGTAGCGTCCACTAAAGCTGCTGCAGTTAAAAAGCTTTTATAAGGATCGAGCTCGGCTGTCCACCGCAAGGCATCCTACTGCCAGTCCCAGCCCCTATGCCTTGGGGTGCCTCCTGATGCTCTTCACTGAGTATCCCATGGCCCCCAAGCATTTCCTTTGAAAAAATTAAGTGTCCAAACTACAGGTGGTGTAGCTTGCTTAACAGCCGGGATAATCCGCTGACTAGCAGACACTGCTACTAGGCACAAAGTATTTCCTGGGCTAGATGCAGTTAAATATTTGTAATTAGATACTCTCGTTGGATGCTGAGCAAGCATTCCATAGAGTCTCCTGGCACGCCATATATGATTCTCTTAAAAAGCTTGGGGTAGGGGTCTAGGGGACCCTTTTATAGTCAAAATCACGGCCCTGTATCACAATACGTCACCTAGGCTGAAGATAACTGGAACTGTAGCACCCTGAGGGCTCGGTTGCTACAAAGGTATTGCACCTCACCCAGAGGTGTGATATCTCACTCTCAGGTAAGGATGGAGTGTGGATCAGGACCCGACACCTGCATGCATTACACCACATTGCCGTGGGGCAGGGCGACCAATATGCCTCTGAGATGGGCACGACAGTCCCTGTCCCTGGCTGGAGTGGGGGGAGGGAACACTGAGGAAGGGGAACCCTGTAGTGCAGGAGCAGGGAGGAAGCAGTTCCTGGGTGCATTGAGAAGGGAGTATAAAAGGTGGGCACCATCTTAGTTCAGTGCAGAGAAGTCTGAGCAGAAGTGGCAGGGAGCAGGGGCTCTGCATGAGCTCTGCTCTGGAGGCGGGCCTAGTAACAGAGGCCCAGGCCTGGAAGAGGGAGAAGGAAGGAAGAGGAGTGGAGAAGGCTCCAGGAACGAGGAATGAAGGGATCCCAGGGGTGCGGACGGGCGAGTCGCCACCGCACGCCTGAATCCACCTGCGTGGAGGGGTCAGGCCAAAGGGGGAGACCGGTCCCCGAAACTAGTGGAGCAGGAAACGACCCTCAGCTAGAAACCGGAGGCTGTGACATTTTATGTGGCGCAGCCCCTCCCTACACGCGCTAGGAAGGCACCACATAGGGTCAGGGAAACTGGCGCCAAGTTTACCAAGAGGAGGTCCGAGGCAGCCGGACAGAAGGGTTGGTAAGAAAGGCCAGACAAAGGACACACAAAGGGGGTCCTGTGAAGCGCTCCAAAGTTATCTGGGAGTTTTCTGAGCCCCTCACCTGGTGAGCACAGTACGACGTGGGCAGCCGTTACCTGCAGACGTGGTCTGGATAATAAGAACTGTGAGTAAAGGCCCTGGACTGCATCACTGACTCCGTGTCGTTACTGCTGCTGCCCTGCACCATCACCCCCATCCTCCGCATACACTGCCCTGAGGCTATACTCCTCCCGTGGGGAGTTATGCTACGCTCTGCTGCACCCACAACACCAGCCTCAGCGGTCTGCCCTGCAGCGGCGGTTCACTCTGACCGCAATCCACGGGTGGCGTAGTCGGACATTTAAACATCAAAACCACATAAATAGTTCCGCCACTGGTTTGACCACCCTGAGCCACGGAACCGGGTCGCCGCCACGAAGACTACAACCACCAGCATCCACCAAAAAGGGTCCGGCTCCAGGTGTCCCAAGGCCCAGGGGGTGCATCAGAACATTTTCATCACCTTTCACAATCACCAATGGGACAAGGCAGGGATGTCCTCTGTCCCCTCTCTTATACATCCTAGTGACGGAGCACCTGCTCTCATCAATTCGCCATAACCCCAATATTAGGTGGATTGAGGTGGGAGGCACCGAGTACAAGTGCTCTCTATTTGCTGATGATGTCCTAGTATATATCACTCAATCACATATATCCATCCATGCTGTTATGGCTGAAATAGATCACTTTGTTACATGGTCAAATTTTAAAATAAATGCAGCGAAGTCTGAGGCCCTCGATGTCTCCCTCCCCAAATCCATATAGGATTCCATCCAGTCCAACTTTCCCTTTGCCTGGCCCTCACAGGGTATCAAATACTTGGGAATTCCTATTCATAGGGACCTCTCCCATCTATGTTATCTTAATTTTGGGCCCTTTATTGAACAACTCCATACAGACCACGGTTGGCAAGTTAGAACTGTAAGATTCACTACGTGAACCACTGGTGTTTTGTGGAAAAGCACATGTACACTGTGTTCCAAATTATTATGCAAAAAGTGTAGAGTGATAAGGGAAGAATTTGCTTGTTTGTCAGTTAAACTCATTGATGGTTTTGTGTGTCAGGGCTCTTTATATCACTGTAAGCAATTGCAGACACCTGTGCTAATTAGTTTGGCAGGTGTGTCCAATGAAAGGCAAGACTACTTAAGAAGGCTGTCTCACATTATTAAGCAGCCTACAGTTTCTGCCAAAATGGGAAAGAAAAAGGATGTGTCGGCTGCTGAGAAGCAACAAATTGTGGAGTGTTTAGGTCAAGGCATGACTACAATCAACATTGTGCGATGATCAGGATGAAGTGTCTTGGCAATCAAGAAGTATGTAGCTGATTCACAGTACACACGTGTGCTTGCTGATAAGGGCAAATTGAGGACTCTTTCCTACAGGCAATTACGTCAGGTTAAAAGAGCAGCGGCAAAAAAGCCTAGTCATAGCAGCAGACAAGTTTTTGAAGCTGCTGGTGCCTCCAACGTCCCCCGAACAACAAGATGCAGGGTCCTTCAGAGGTTTGCAGCTGTGCATACGCCATCCTGTCGACCTCCTCTATCCACTTCACACAAGCAGAAACGGCTCCAGTTGGCCAAACATTACATGAAGACTGATTTCAAAACTGTTTTGTTCACGGATGAGTGCCATGCAGCGCTCGATGGTCCAGATGGATGGAGTGGAGGATGGCTGGTTGATGGACACCCCATGCAATCACGGCTACAGCGCCAACAAGGAGGAGGTGGAGTAATGTTTTGGGCTGGAATCATGGGGAGAGAGATTGTCGGCCCCTTTAGGATCCCTGAAGGCGCTAAAGATGAACTCCATAATGTATGTGGATTTTCTCAAACAGCACTTCCTGCCATGGTTCAAGAAGAAGAACCGTGTATTTCACAGCAAGATCATTTTTTTGCATGATAATGCACCATCTCATGCTGCACATAAAACATCTGCATCTCTGGCTGATATGGGCATAAAAGGGGACAAACTTATGGTGTGACCCCCATGCTCCCCTGACCTCTACCCCATTCAGAACCTCTGGAGCATCATCAAAAGGAGTGTCTATGATGGCGGGAGGCAGTTCACATCTAAGCAACAGCTCTGGGAGGGTATTCTTTCCTCATGCAAAACAATTGAAGCAGAAACCATCCAAAACCTGACAAATTCAATGGACGAGAGAGTTCAGAAGCTTCTTTCGAACAAGGGGTCCTATGTGAAAATGTAACATCACCTAGAATAAAGTTTTGAGTTGAAAACTGTTTGATTTCAGTTTCTAATAACCTGCTAATGCTTATAATTTCAAAAATGACCATTTTTTTGGTCTTTATTAAAATGAAAATGTTGATCGAAAAGTTTGGGGGATCTAAGAGTGTGGCAACCCAGTAGTCATGATAACTTCGAATTCTGACAATATGAGGGTCATGTTGCAGGTAGTGCAGCAAGAAGGCACTTATGTGTCTTGCGCATCTCGGAGCCCCAAAATTATTTTCCGGGCTAGATGCAGTTAAAAATTATTATTAATTTTAAATCTGGTGGAGCTTAGTATAGATGGCCTAATAGGATCAGTGCTGCACACTGCTACAAAGCCCAAATTATTTTCCAGTCAAGATACAGATAAACATGATTAGTAATTTTAAATCTGGTGGAGCTTATTATAGATGGCCTAATAGAATCAGTGCTGCACACTGCTACAAAGCCCAAATAATTTTCCAGCCAAGATACAGATAAACATGATTAGTAATTTGAAAACTTAAAATGGTTGGTAGGGAGATTTTAACCAATCATCAAGCTTTTACTCTCCCCAGGATAACACAGGGGTAGAAAAGTCGTTTCGGATCCATGATTTGTTCATCTTTATGAACGTGAGTCTGTCTACATTATCAGTGGAGAGCCGCGTGCGCTTATCTGTCAGCACACCACCAGCAGCGCTGAACACACGTTCAGACAGAACGCTGGCTGCGGGGCATGACAAGATCTCCAAGGCGTAAGTGGCTAGCTCCGGCCATTTATCCAGATTGGAAGCCCAAAAAGATCAATGGTCCAGTGACACAGTCACGGCTTCAATGTTTACTTGGAGATACTCCTGTACCATCGTCTCTAGTCGTTGACTATGTGTCAGACTTCTTGTCTCCTGTGGCCTTGCAAAGGATGGGCTAAAAAAGTGGTGAAATGATTCCGCAAAATTGATGTTACCAGCAGATACTGTGGTTCTGTTACGGTTTGAGTGCTGAACACTTGACGGTCCCACGATTGACAAGTTGGAACTGTGAGATTCACTACGTGCACCACTGGTGTTTTGTGGAAAAGCACATGTAAGATTCTGCAACAGTCTCTGCTGATACTCCTGCATGCGTGCATCCCTTTCTATGGCAGGAATAATTTCTGCAAATTTACTTTTGTACCGGGGATCTAACAGTGTGGCAACCCAGTAGTCAGGATTATTTCTAATTCTCACAATTCGAGGGTCATGTTGCAGGTAGTGCAGCAAGAAGACACTCATGTGTGTTGCGCATCCAGGAGCACCAAGTCCCTGTTGTGTTGGTGGCGAGGTAACAATCATGCTTCCTTTCTCTGTCCTCTCCCCCCAACCTCGCACAACAGAAATGTGATCAAGGTCTCCCTCATCTGATGAGTCTTCCATCAGTTCGTCCTCCACTTCTTCCTGGGCTCCTGCACCTTCCTCACTAGTTTGGCTGCTACCATGCGCCCTGGTAAAACCATCTCCCCCACCCTCACATGCCTGCCGCCTTGGTGCTGCCGACCGTCTGGACCTTGCAGATGTTAGCCCTTCCGCATACAACTCCTCCTCCTCTACTTCCTCCACCTCCTCTTGTGCCACCACCACCTGACTCTGAATTCTGTTTAACATGTGCTCCAGCATGTAAATCACCGGAATAGTCATGCTGATAATGGCATCGTCAGCACTAAACATCTTCGTCGCCATTTCAAAACTGTGCAGAAGGGTGCATAGGTCCCTGATCTGAGACCACTTCTCCAGTGTGATTTGCCCCACCTCTGGATCTCTTTGGCCCAGGCTATACGTCATAACGTATTGCACCAGGGTTTGTCGGTGCTGCCACAGTCGCTGCAACATGTGCAGAGTTGAATTCCACCGGGTAGGCACATCGCATTTTAGCCGGTGAAGTGGCAGGCCCAACGACTTCTGTAGAGATGTAAGTCGCTGAGCTGCGGGATGCGAACGGCGGAAGTGAGCACACAGCGACCGTGCCCTCTGCAGAAGGCCATCTAGTCTGGGATAGTGGGCTAAAAATTGCTGGACAACCAGGTTCAACACGTGAGCCATACAAGGCACATGTGTGACATTGCCCCGGCGAAGGGCCGCACCCAGGTATGCAGCATTGTCACACACGGCCTTCCCTGGTTTCAGGTCCAGTGGAGACAACCATTCATGAAATTGGTTCTCCAGAGCTGACCACAACTCCTCAGCTGTGTGACTCACATTTCCCAGACATTTCAAAGTAAAAACCGCCTGATGACGTTGAGCCCTACTGCCATCATAGTAAGGAGGTGTGCAGGATCCCTTCTGCACAGTTAGAAAGCTTGTGGCATGACCAGACAGGCTTTGGGTGCAGGTGGAAGACCGAGAGGAGGTTGAGGAGGCAGAAGCAGTGAAGGAACTTTGACATAAAGAGGATTGACGCACAACTCGTGGGGACGGCAAGACTTATACAGCAGCCCCTTGTCCTGCTGTCACCATAGTTACCCAGTGCCCAGTCAGCGACATGTAACGCCCCTGTCCATGCCTACTCGTCCAAGTGTCTGTGGTGAAATGCACCCTGTCACACACAGAGTTTCTCAAAGAAGCGGTGATGTTGTGTGCGACATGCTGATGGAGCGCAGGCACACCTTTCTTTGAGAAGTAGTGCCGACTGGGCATCTGGTACTGGGGCACTGCAACGGACATAAGGTCTCGAAAATCATCTGTGTCCACCAGGCGGAAAGGCAGCATTTCTGTAGCCAAGAGCTTGCAGATGGTGAAATACAACCTCTTGGCTTTCTCATGGCTAGGAGGAAATGGTCTTTTACTTGTCCACATCTGAGGGACCGAGAGCTGGCTATTGTGCTTAGACGGGGTTGATAAGGGTGTCCCCGGCAAACTGCCGGTCTGTGAGGAAGATGCAGGCGGACATGTTAGGTTGCCTTGATCCAAAGGTGGTGCTATCGATGTCGGACAGCGCTCAACACCAGCTGGTGTTACCACCTCCAAAGAAAATGATGACCTGCCAATCACACTGGCTGTTGCGGGTAAAGAGGTATCAGGTCTGCGCCCCAAAACAGGTGTGACTGCTGTCCCCCCAGTCACAGAGGATGAAGAGGCCGCGGATGCACAAGATATGGCAGACGGTGGTTGGCCCGGCCTGCTAGGCCGCATTGTAGCACACTGAGCTTCCCACTGCAACTTATGCTTCATGTCCATGTGCCGGTTCATGCATGAAGTACTCAAACTATGTATTTTTTGGCCTCTACTTAGCTTTTGCTGACAAATGTTACATATAACACGAGTTGGGTCATCTTTATCGATCTGAAAAAATGCCAAGGCTATGCAAGGCTTAGCACTCATGCGACCTGAAGAGCCACCACGACTTGTGGTGAGAGGCAGAGTTGTGTTTGAGGATGCAGTTGTTGACGTGCTTCCAGTACTACGTCTCTGTCCAGGAAGGCGCAAACTGACCTCGTCGTCACTAGCATCTTCCTCCACCTCCTCTGTTGACCTCATCTCTTGGCTGACTGTGGGTTGTCAGTAAGTGGGATCTCCAACCTCATCATCATCACCCTGTGGGTTATCACACCCGTCGTCCTCAGAGCCAACCTGTTCCTGCCCTGACAAAAAACTAAAGTTGTCGCTCCAATCAGGTATTTGAGTCTCATCATCGTCTTCCTCATTGTCTCCACCAACAGGAGTTACAGTTTGGGAATGAGGGTCTACATTATGGTCAGAACCTTCTGCGTCTGGTCCTGGATCCGACTCATAAAGATTCTGGGCATCAGTGCAGATCATTTCCTCGTCTGGATTCACAGAAGCACTGGAGTCGACCTCTGATTCCCAGGCTATAGTATGAGTAAACAGCTCTGCAGACTCAACCATCTGTTCTACCTCATACTCAGACGGGCAGCTGGAGATTTGGGAGCTGTGAGGAAGCAAGTGCAATTGGGGTGACACCTTTGAGGACTGGAGTATTTGTGATGTTGAAGTTGATGTGGAGGAGAGCCCACTTAAAGGAGCACTTGATATCCATTGAAGCACCTGCTGTTTTTGTGCCTCATCTGGAATTTGTAGCGATCGGAGTGGCCGTAAGAAAGGGATCTTATCACATTGTCCGCTAAAAGAAGTAGACATTTTAGTTTGGCTGGAAGATGGTCTTTCTTCTGCAGATGTTACTGTTGCTTTAACACCTACCCCACGGACACAACCTTTTTTCCAGTTCCCAACATGCCTATTCCCCTTTCCACCAGCAGCAGGCCTTTTTCCACTCATTTTGGTGGTTAACTAATTCACAACTCTGGAGTTGTTTGCACAAAAAAACAATGGATGGGAACCGAGCAGAGCTGAGTGGCCAAACTGTGGTATTAGGCCAAAACTATTGGCTGGGTTAGATGCAGAAAAAAATTATATTCAATTTGCAACCTGATGGAGGTCAGTATAGATGGACTAATAGAGAAAGTCCCACACACTGCTAGAAGGCCAAATATTTTTTCAGAGCTAGATGCAGACAAAAAATTATTTTTAATTTGCAACCTGATGGAGGTCAGTATAGATGGACTAATAGAGAAAGTCCCACACACTGCTAAAAGGCCAAATATTTTTTCAGAGCTAGATGCAGATATAAATTATTTTTAATTTGCAACCTGATGGAGGTCAGTATAGATGGACTAATAGAGAAAGTCCCACACACTGCTAGAAGGCCAAATATTTTTTCACAGCTAGATGCAGACAAAAATTATATTCAGTTTGCAACCTGATGGAGGTCAGTATAGATGGACTAATAGAACAAGTCCCACACACAGCTAGAAGGACAAATATTTTTTCAGAGGTAGATGCAGATAAAAATTATTTTTAATTTGCAGCCTGATGGAGGTCAGTATAGATGGACTTATAGAGAAAGTCCCACACACTGCTAGAAGGCCAAATATTTTTTCAGAGCTAGATGCATACAAAAAATTATTTTGAATTTGCAACCTGATGGAGGTCAGTATAGATGGACTAATAGAGAAAGTCCCACACACTGCTAGAAGGCCAAATATTTTTTCAGAGCTAGATGCAGATAAAAATTATTTTTAATTTGCAACCTGATGGAGGTCAGTATAGATGGACTAATATAGAAAGTCCCACACACTGCTAGAAGGCCAAATATTTTTTCAGAGGTAGATGCAGAAAAAAATTATATTCAGTTTGCAACCTGATGGAGGTCAGTATAGATGGACTAATAGAACAAGTCCCACACACAGCTAGAAGCCCAAATATTTTTTCAGAGGTAGATGCAGATAAAAATTATTTTTAATTTGCAACCTGATGGAGGTTAGTATAGATGGACTAATAGAGAAAGTCCCACACACTGCTCGAAGGCCAAATATTTTTTCAGAGCTAGATGCAGACAAAAAATAATTTTGAATTTGCAGCGTGATGGAGGTCAGTATAGATGGACTAATAGAACATTTCCCACACACTGCTAGAAGGCCAAATATTTTTTCAGAGCTAGATGCAGAAAAAAATTATATTCAGTTTGCAACCTGATGGAGGTCAGTATAGATGGACTAAGAGAACAAGTCCCACACACTGCTAGAAGCCCAAATATTTTTTCAGAGCTAGATGCAGAAAAAAATTATATTCAATTTGCAACCTGATGGAGGTCAGTATAGATGGACTTATAGAATGATGCTATGCCCAAAAGATTTTACTTCACTAGGTGCAGTAAAAATATTGGTATTCTATACACAGGTGGTATATCTTGCAACACAGATAGGCTACTCCACTGACTAACACACTCTGCAATAGGCCAAAAAGGATTAGCTTTGCTAGATTCAGCCAAATGCTGTGAAAAAAACTTGCACAGCACTGGCACAGACCTGCCTGGCAAAAACTGATAGGAACTGATGTAACCTAGTCCTGAAAAGGACTGCAATTACAATTAGTCTTTACTCCCACAATCTATCTATTTAAGACCACAGACCTGCCTGATAAAAGACGTAGGAAATGCTGTAACCTAGTCCTTAAAAGGACTGCAATCACAACTATTCCCTACTCCCAAGCTATCTGTAGATTTGTGCGAAAATTGGCTTGAAATTAACAAGGTATAGCGCACACAGCAACAGCGGTGCCGTCTAACACGCAGCTGCAGCAGTGAGAAAATGGTGGCGACGGGGAAAATGGCTTGGTCTTATAGGGCAAGGACATGTGACATACACTGCCAATGACACATGCCCTTGCTTGTGTGAAAAAAAGCACTTCGCTCTGTGTGTGCGCTGCTGATAGGCTGACAGATTGCACCTCCCCACTGTAAATGCGGGAAAGAGAAAAAAAAATGGAGATCTTCATTATTCCTGCAGAGAGCCATCCCCTGCCCCTCCCCCCACCCCGCTGTACACTCAAACTGCATATTAACAATAATTTTCATCATTACTGAGAAAAAATCCAGTTATGATTTTGGTGCACGAACAGTTATCGAACATAACCTCGAACAGCCGAATTTTTCTCAAATCGTTCGTGTTTGCCGAACGGCTCGAACACCGCCCAAAGCAGCTCGAATTTGAGATATTGGCGAACAGTTTTAGTCGAACAACGCTCATCTCTAGTCCCCAAGCATTGGAACTCTACACTGCAGATGTTGGGAAGGATTTGTGAGCAGAAGAGGGCAGTTATTGAGTCCCAGCATCAACAAGGCCATCGGTATTCAGGTCAGACTCCACACATAATACCTCAGTACTGGACATGGATGTCAGACATATGTACCATTCTCCAAAACTTTGAGGACTCCACCAAGATGGTGAGCTGCGATGACGCAATAATTAGCGTCACCATCCCGCTTCTTTGACTTCTGAATCACACTCTACTCACAATTAAATAGGATGCATTGCAGGCGGAGCACGATGAGATGGAGCAAGAAACCATATGTAACGGGTCTGGGAGGCGGAACCTCTGAGGAACTATACAAGGGGGCAGTCCTTGTAAGGAAGCGGGTGGCTCTCAGGGGAGACGGGCAGGTAGTCACGGCAAGTGACAGGGACAGTCTCTGGGTAGAAGGGCAGGTAGTCGCGGCAAGTGACAGGGACAGTCTCTGGGTAGAAGGGCAGATAGTCACGGCAAGTGACAGGGACAGTCTCTGGGTAGAGGGACGGGTACTCATGGCAAGTGACAGGGACAGTCTCTGGGTAGAAGGACGGGTACTCACGGCAAGTGACAGGGACAGTCTCTGGGTAGAAGGACAGCAGGCAGGTGGCTGGTGAGCGCTCCCAGGTGAGCGGGCGAGAGTCTCTGGACGGGCAGGTGGTCACGGCAAGTGATGGCAGAGCCTCCAGGTAGGCAAGCAGGCAGGTAGCAGGTGAGTGCTCCCAGGTGAGCAGGCGAGAGTCTCTGGACAGGCAGGTGGTCACAGCAAGTGACGGCGGAGCCTCCAGGTAGGCTAGCAGGCAGGTAGCAGGTGAGCGCTCCCAGGTGAGCAGGCAAGAGTCTCTGGACAGGCAGGTGGTCACGGCAAGTGACGGCGGAGCCTCCAGGTAGGCTAGCAGGCAGGTAGCAGGTGAGCGCTCCCAGGTGAGCAGGCAAGAGTCTCTGGACAGGCAGGTGGTCACGGCAAGTGACGGCGGAGCCTCCAGGTAGGCTAGCAGGCAGGTAGCAGATGAGCGCTCCCAGGTGAGCAGGCAGGCTGGTCCATAGACAGACTGACAGGTGTCGGAAGGCAGACCGTCGGACCGCAGGCTTGCAAGCAGGTAAACAGTTATCAGGCAGGTATCAAGCAGGAATCTGACAGGTGACTGGCAGGTAACTGGTAACGGGACCTGAGGGCTGAAGCAGAGTGAAGGCTTTGCAACAACATTGCTCGGGCACCTCCATTTTGGAGGAGGTGCCTTATATATGGTGAGGTCCTCCGGCCATTGGCCGGGGACTCCTTAGGATGGCGCGCGCGGCCCCTTTAAGAGAGGGGGGAGCGCGCGCCCTAAGCACAGTGGCCGGGAAGCAGCGCGCGCTGCCAGCAGAGCGGGAGGAGGATGCCGGGCACGGAGTGGAGAGGTGAGGGGAACAGCATCCCTGCCTAGCAGGAGGCAGGGACGCCGACGCTACAGTACCCCCCCTTTAGCCCCCCCCTTTTTTAGGCCAGACAGAAATTTATCAAGGATGAGAGGGGCATGGATGTTCTCCCGGGGCTCCCACGTTCTCTCCTCAGGACCAAACCCCTTCCAATCTACCAGAAAAAAGGTTTTTCCTCTTACCCTTTTGGTGGCCAGAATGTTCTCTACCTCAAACTCGTTTTCAGCGGAAACCGGAGCAGGAGGCGTACCTGTAGACTTGGAAAAAGAGTTAAGTACCACGGGTTTGAGGAGAGATACATGGAAGGAGTTAGGGATCCGCAAGTTGGCCGGGAGCTTCAATTTATAGGCCACTGGGTTGATTTGTTTGATAACTTCTAGTGGGCCGATGAACCGAGGCCCTAACTTGTAGGAAGGAATCTTGAGCCGGACATACTTGGACGAGAGCCAGACTTTATCTCCAGGACGGAATTGTGGAGGATCCAGGCGTTTTTTGTCAGCGTGTTTTTTCATCCGCTCGGACGACTGAAGGAGTGCGGATCGGGTACTCTCCCAAATGGAGGAAAATTTGCTAACGAGAGATTCCGCAGCCGGATCGTCCACCGAGGTGGAGACGGGAAATGGGATCCGAGGATGCTGACCGAAGACTACAAAAAACGGGGATCTGGAGGAAGATTCGCTCTCGTGATTATTGTAAGAGAATTCGGCCCATGGCAGGAGATCCACCCAGTCTGAGTGGTGGGCATTAACGAAGTGCCGGAGGTAACTGGTCAGGATCTGATTGATCCGCTCCACTTGACCATTGGACTGTGGATGGTATGCGGAGGAGAAGTCCAGGGTGACGTCTAGCAGCTTACATGTGGCTCTCCAGAAGTGTGAGGTGAACTGAACCCCACGATCCGACATGATGTGGAGGGGCAGGCCATGGAGACGGAAGATGTGGCGGATAAAGTCTTTAGCCAGCTCGGGTGCAGACGGGAGGCCTGGCAGGGGAATGAAATGAGCCATTTTGGAAAATCGGTCAGCGACCACCCAAATGACCGTACAACCGGCAGAGACAGGGAGATCTGTTATGAAGTCCATAGCTATATGCTGCCAGGGGGCAGCAGGTACTGGAAGAGGAAGGAGGCGACCGGCTGGCAGGTGTCTCGGAACCTTGTTGCGGGCGCAGGACACACAGGCAGAAACAAAGTCTATTACGTCCTTGTGCAGGGTAGGCCACCAGTAGTGCCGGGTGATAAGCTGGAGGGTCTTTTTCTGACCGGCATGGCCAGCAAGCTTAGACGAGTGACCCCAGTGTAGGATCTTCTCCCGATCAGGTACCGTTACGAACGTCTTACCGGGAGGGAGACGATTTAGACTCACGGGGGCCACCTGCATTACTCTGGCGGGATCGATGATGTGTTTAGGTTCCTCCTCAAGATCAGACACCAGGAAGGATCGGGACAAGGCGTCAGCTTTGATGTTTTTGTCAGCCGGGCGAAAATGAAGAACAAAATCAAAGCGAGCAAAAAACAAGGACCACCGGGCTTGGCGCGGGTTAAGTCTCTGGGCACTGTGGAGGTAAGCCAAGTTCTTGTGGTCCGTGTAAATTATTACCGGGTGAAGAGCCCCCTCGAGCAGGTAACGCCACTCCTCCAATGCCAGCTTAATGGCCAATAATTCACGGTCTCCTATAGAATAGTTGCGCTCGGAAGAGGAGAAGAGTTTGGAGAAGAAGCCGCAAGTTACCATTCTCCCGGAAGACGATTTTTGGGTAAGTACCGCTCCGGCTCCAGAGGAGGAGGCGTCAACTTCCAGGAAGAATTGCTTGTTGCCGTCCGGGCGATGCAGCACCGGGGCGGAAGAGAAAGCCTGTTTTAAGGAAAGAAAGGCTTCCTCAGCTTCGGGCGGCCATTCTCTGGGATTAGTGCCCTTACGGGTGAGCGCAGAGATTGGGGCAGTCCGGGAAGAGAAGTGCGGTATGAAGAGGCGGTAGTAGTTGGCGAAGCCCAGGAACCGCTGAATAGCCTTCAACCCCTCTGGTCGAGGCCACTTCTCGATGGCAGACAGTTTCTCAGGATCCATTCGTAGGCCGGTCTGAGAAATTATGTAGCCCAAAAACGGAAGCGAGGTCTGCTCAAAGAGGCACTTCTCATATTTAGCGTAGAGGTGGTTCTGCCTGGTAAGAGGCCCCCATCCACGGCAGCAACAGATAAGGGTACAGCTAGAGGTTTGGTGGGAATGCGGTATTTCTCTACCGGAGACTGAGAAATGAGATTTCCGTCAGCTCCAGAGTCAAGTTGGGCTAGTTCAAAATAACAGTTCTCCCCGCAGATGATAGAGACCAACAGCAACAGAGATGGAGAGGGTTTACTCTTGTCTAGGACGACCTCTCTGAGCGATCCTAGACACAGGCGTTTCCCGACCTCTCTGGGCAGGAACGGATCCGGTGCTCCTTACTGCCACAGTAGAAGCAGCTCCCCTCGGCACGGCGTAACTCTTGACGGGTTTTGACCATCTTCGTCTGGTCGACCTGCATAGGCTCGGGTGAGTGCGCCTGGGGAGTAGCAGGAGAAGGGACAGGTTTCAGAAAGGTAGGGGCTAGACGTGGAAACCTCCTCTCACGGGTGACCTCTTTGGCGCGTTCCTGTAACTGGATGTCAATCCGGGTGGCAAGAGTTATTAAGTCGTCGAGAGTGGTAGGTATGTCCCGACCGGCGAGTTCATCTTTAATACGGCCGGACAGACCCTCCCAAAAGACAGACACCAGGGCGTCGTTATCCCACGCCAGCTCCGAAGCAAGGGTACGGAACCGTATAGCATATTGGCCCACGGTGAGATTTCCTTGATGGAGACGTAGCAGAGATGATGCGGATGAGGTCTTCCGTCCGGGTTCGTCGAAGACTTTCCGGAAAGCCGTGAGAAAGGCTGGCAGGTTGGACACCAGGGGGTCTCCTCTCTCCCATAGAGGATTTAGCCAAGCCAGTGCATCCCCCGTGAGATGGGACATGATGAAGGCTACTTTGGCCCGGTCAGAGATAAACTGGTGGGACAGGAGTTCAAAGTGCAAGGTGCACTGGTTCATGAAGCCCCGAGCTTGAGCGAGGTCGCCTCCGAAGCGAGGAGGTGCAGAAAGCCGGGGTCCGGGGCAGGATGCCATGGTATTGGTGGGTAGCGGCGCTGCCGGGCTGCGAGTCATGACACTAGCGGTGGTTGCTGGTGGAGCAGTCAGAGTGTCCAGGCGAGAGTTGACATTCCGCAGATGACTCAGGATGGACTCCTGTTGGGACCTCTGACGGGACAGTTCATGACATAGGTCTGAGAGCGAGGGAGCTTGGGTGCCACCGGGTTCCACGACCCGAGCAAACTGTAACGGGTCTGGGAGGCGGAACCTCTGAGCAACTATACAAGGGGGCAGTCCTTGTAAGGAAGCGGGTGGCTCCCAGGGGAGACGGGCATGTGGTCACGGCAAGTAACAGGGACAGTCTCTGGGTAGAAGGGCAGGTAGTCGCGGCAAGTGACAGGGACAGTCTCTGGGTAGAAGGGCAGGTAGTCACGGCAAGTGACGGACAGTCTCTGGGTAGAAGGACGGGTACTCACGGCAAGTGACAGGGACAGTCTCTGGGTAGAAGGACGGGTACTCACGGCAAGTGACAGGGACAGTCTCTGGGTAGAAGGACAGCAGGCAGGTGGCTGGTGAGCGCTCCCAGGTGAGCGGGCGAGAGTCTCTGGACGGGCAGGTGGTCACGGCAAGTGACGGCAGAGCCTCCAGGTAGGCTAGCAGGCAGGTAGCAGGTGAGTGCTCCCAGGTGAGCAGGCGAGAGTCTCTGGACAGGCAGGTGGTCACGGCAAGTGACTGCGGAGCCTCCAGGTAGGCTAGCAGGCAGGTAGCAGATGAGCGCTCCCAGGTGAGCAGGCAAGAGTCTCTGGACAGGCAGGTGGTCACGGCAAGTGACGGCGGAGCCTCCAGGTAGGCTAGCAGGCAGGTAGCAGATGAGCGCTCCCAGGTGAGCGGGCAGGCTCGTCCATAGACAGACTGACAGGTGTCGGAAGGCAGACCGTCGGACCGCAGGCTTGCAAGCAGGTAAACGGATATCAGGCAGGTATCAAGCAGGAATCTGACAGGTGACTGGCAGTTAACTGGTAACGGGACCTGAGGGCTGAAGCAGAGTGAAGGCTTTGCAACAACATTGCTCGGGCACCTCCATTTTGGAGGAGGTGCCTTATATATGGTGAGGTCCTCCGGCCATTGGCCGGGGACTCCTTAGGACGGCGCCGCCGGCCCCTTTAATAGAGGGCGTGAGCACGCGCGCTCCCTAAGCACAGTGGCCGGGAAGCAGCGCGCGCTGCCAGCAGAGCGGGAGGAGGACGCCGGGCACGGAGTGGAGAGGTGAGGGGAACAGCGTCACTGCCTAGCAGGAGGCAGGGACACCGACGCTACACCATACAGGGTGATTCCACACTGCCCAGCTTCCTCTCATCCCAACATGGATTGGGTTACAATGAGGTAGAGGACGAACAGGAGCTAGTTTCCTGCACTATAGATGGTACTACCTGCACAACTATCATACCGCCTGTTCTGCGTGGATGTCCTGAGGACAGTGAGGAGGAGAAAGAGGAGGATGAGAGCATGGTCAGTCGTCCTCTTTTTGGGGACATGGAAGTCTTGCCTCTTTGCAGTCTGGCACGTATGTCTGAGTTTATGTTACACTGCCTTTCCCATGACCCTCGCTTTGTCCAAATTTTGGGTGACAGTCATTATTGGTTGGTGACACTTCTAGACTCATTCTACAAGGAGAACTTTCTGTCTCTTATTCTCTTGCAGGACAGGCCTAATAAAATGGTGCAGTACGAGAAGGCCCTTGTTGCGTAATTATTAAAAAATATTCCCATCTGAAAACACTGGTGGCAGAGGTCACAGTTCATTGGACAACCAAGGAGTACAGGCTAGACAGACACAAATGCAATCCAGCAGAGGCAGAGGAACAGTATCAAAGTTCTGGGACAGTTTTCTCAGACCCTCCCATCGCACAAGCCCTGATGCGTGGGGTACTCTCTCAAGGAAGGAAACGTTTCAGAAGATGGTGAGGGAGTGTACCAACATCCTCCATGATTCCTCTGTGCCTTATAATTTCTGGGCATCCAGGCTGAACATGTGGAATGAACTGGCTCTCTATGCATTGGAGGTCCTGGCTTGTCTCCTGCCGCTAGCATTTTGTCAGCGGGTTTTTAGTGCTGCTGGTGGAATTATAACGGATAGGCGCATCCACCTGTCAACTGAAAATGCTGACAGGCTGACTCTTATAAAAATGAACAAGGGCTGGATTAGGCCAGATTTCTCAACACCACCATATGATATCAGCGTAACATGAGCTCAAATACAGTGTATTTTTTTTGGGAGGTCTAACTCTATTCCCATGCACCTCTGTCTTCACACCCAGACATGAGTATATGCTTCCTGATTTTGTCTATTTGCTGTTGTCCTCCTCTGCATTCTCATCCTCCACCACCATACCACCACTATATGTACCATATCAAAATATCTACGTCTCTTGCAAGGGGCATTGGAGTTCCTCCAAATTTTGGCAGCCATTGCTTCACTGCATAGGCAAACAGTATGGGAGACACACATCCTAATGATGGAAAAACCTACAAGAAACAAAATGAACAAAACCCTGCTGTAAATAAATAAAAAGCAAGTGCATTTAAATAAAACAGGATTCTTAGTAACACTGTTTTTGATCAAAAATAGTAAAAAAGCCATCCTACCATCGACAAGGTGAACTCATTCGGGATGGTCCTACACTGTCTAATATTAAAAACCTTAACAAGTGTCAAAGTTGACCTCAATGTGTGAATAAGGGCAGACAAAGGGCTGAATCCCAAACTGTGAACACCAGCCTAGAGAAGCTTTAAATGTATTATCCAGCTCTACGAACGGAGGCCATTAGTGATGAGCAAGTGTATTCGTTACTATTCGCTATTCACACGAATAGTACGGTATTCGGGTTAATCGTTATTCGGCGAGTATTTGTGTACTCGCATCGCTATTTTCGGATGTCCCGCCCTGCTGTTTTTTTTTCTCCTCCTTTGCAGCCACTAAACATGCTGGGCTTCTTAACCAATCACAGTAATGCCGCAGACATCTTGATTGTGGCATTAATGTGATTGGCTGGCCGCCCAGCATCATATGGTCTATTTAATCCCTGCAGCCGCCGTTTTGTGCACATTGCATCTGGAGCCTGCATTCTATAAGCATAGGGAGAGATCGCTGAGCTGCTAGGGAGAGTGTTTAGGCCTTTTGATCAAACAAAAGCCCTTGTATGGGCTACCTGCAGTTTGTACTAGTTCTGTGTTTAAAACAGCCGCTCACTAGCTCCATAATACCACCAAAAATAGCTCTTTTCAGAGCTGAAGACTCACAACAAAGTCAGAGAACAGGGGAGAGCTTTTATATCAGCTATGGAGAGGATAAAATGTTCTTCCAGTGTCCATTTTAAAACAGCTCTTGTCAGAGGCAATGCAATATTTTTCCTGCACACAAAGAATTAGCATTGTGTGCTGCCTTTTTTTTTTAGCACTGGTCAATTTTCCCTGCTGTTTTAGGACGTCAGCCTGCCGTCTGTCCATATTAGCCTATGTAAAAATCTTTGATTGCCCTGCACAAAGCAGTAGTCCCAACATTTCCTACTGCATGCTATAAACAAGCACCAGGCCATTTTAACCACTATTTTGGGGTGTCAGCCTGCCTTCTGTCCTTATTAGTCTACGTAAAAAATCTTTGATTGCCCGGCACAAAGCAGTAGTGTAAACATTTCCTACTGACTGCTACAAGCAAGCACCAGGCCATTTTAGCCACTATTTTGGAAGCCACCATCCCAAGAGCCAACAATCACAAATAGTAGTTAGGCTGGAGTAAGAATACTGTCCAGGTCTGTCCACTGCACAATTTGAGACGGGTTTGTAAAAATTAGTCCTATGGGCTGAGCCATGGTTGACGCAGGAGGTTGCAGTTGCTTAACAAGATGGTTTAAATGCCCCTCGGAAGAGACGTGGAGGTCCCAGTAGCTTAACAAGATGGTTTTAATGCCCGTCGAAAGAGACGTGGAGGTCACAGTAGCTTAACAAGACGGTTTTAATGCCCCTTACAAGAGCCATGCAGCACAGCATATTACAAACATTATTCACAATTTTGGGGAGTGGGTCTCCCATAGTCTTTGCTTATGCCTTCCAAGCAAAAGCTGCCAAAAATTAGGATGGAGGAACTTGCAATGCCCCTTACAAAAGCCATGCAGTACAGCATATTACAAACATTATTCCCATTATTGGGGAGTGGGTCTCCCATAGTCTTTGCTTATGGCTTCAAAGCAAAAGCTGCCAAAAATTAGGACGGAGGAACTTGCAATGCCCCTTACAAGAGCCATGCAGTACAGCATATTACAAACATTATTCCCATTAATGGGGAGTTTTTCTCCCATAGTCTTTGCTTATGCCTTCCAAGCAAAAGCTGCCAAAAATTATGAGGAAATGCAATGCCCGTTCGAAGAGTCGTGGAGGTTAGAGTTAATTAAAAACAACATTTCAATGCCCCTTGGAAGAGCTATGGAGTTCAGAGTGGTTTAACAAGACGCTTTTAATGACCCTCGGAAGAGATGTGGAGGTCCCAGTAGCTTAACAAGACGGTTTTACTGCCCTTGGAAGAGCTGTGGAGTTCAGAGTGGTTTAACAAGACGCTTTTAATGCCCCTCGGAGGAGATGTGGAGGTCCCAGTAGCTTAATAAGACGGTTTTAATGCCCCTTTGGAAGAGCTGTGGAGTTCAGAGTGGTTTAACAAGACGCTTTTAATGCCCCTCGGAAGAGATGTGGAGGTCCCAGTAGCTTAACAAGACGGTCTTAATGCCCCTTGGAAAAGTGGTGGAGGTCACAATAGCTTAACAAGACGCTTTTAATGCCCCTCGGAAGAGATGTGGAGGTCCCAGTAGCTTAACAAGACGGTTTTAATGCCCCTTGGAAAAGTGGTGGAGATCACAGTAGCTTAACAAGATGGTTTTAATGCCCCTTGGAAGAGACGTGGAGGTCGCAATAGCTTAACAAGATTGATTTAATGCCCCTCGGAAAAGTGGTGGAGGTCGCAGTAGCTTAACAAGACGGTTTTAATGCCGCTCGGAAAAGTGGTGGAGGTTGCAGTAGCTTAACAAGACAGTTTGAATGCCCCTTGGAAAAGTAGTGGAGGTCGCAGTAGCTTAACAAGACGGTTTTAATGCCCCTTGGAAGAGCTGTGGAGTTCAGAGTGGTTTAACAAGATGCTTTTAATGCCCCTCGGAGGAGATGTGGAGGTCCCAGTAGCTTAACAAGACGGTTTTAATGCCCCTTGGAAAAGACGTGGAGGTCGCAATAGCTTAACAAGATGGTTTTAATGCCCCTCGGAAGAGATGTGGAGGTCCCAGTAGCTTAACAAGATGGTCTTAATGCCCCTTGGAAAAGTGGTGGAGGTCAAAGTAGCTTAAAAAGACGCTTTTAATGCCCCTCGGAAGAGATGTGGAGGTCGCAGTAGCTTAACAAGACGGTTTTAATGCCCCTTACAAGAGCCATACAGTACAACATCTTAAAAATATTATTCCCATTATTGGGGAGTGGGTCTCCCACAGTCTTTGCAAATGCCTTCCAAGCAAAAGCTGACAAAAATAAGGACGGAGGCACTTTCAATAATGGCAATACAGACCACAGTCACCCTGGTGGTATAGTGGTGGAGGCTGAGGATAAGGAGAAGAACAGAAAACATCCGAAATGAGGAAGCGTATACCCATGTGTGAGTGTGAAGCGGTGCATGTGAATACACCTCCCGAAATAACACAGTGGATTTGACTTTATGTTACTCTGCTGTCATTTGGTGGTGATGAGAAGTCTGGCCCAATCCAGCCCTTGTTCATTTTGATAAGGGTCAGCTTGTCAGCATTGTCAGTTGACTGGCGAGTGCACTTATCAGTTATAATTCCCCCAGAGGCAATAAAAACACGCTCCGATAACACGCTAGCGGCAGGGCAGGCCAGGACCTCCAAGGCATACAGAGAGAGTTCATTCCAAGTGTCCTGCTTGGATACCCAATAATTAAAAGGCACAGAGGAATCACGGAGGATGCTGGTACGGTCGGCAAGGTACTCCCTCACCATCTTTTGAAACTTTCTACTCCTTGTGAGAGTACCCCGTGCCTCAGGATCTGTCCATAGGGAGGGTCTGAGAAAACTGTCCCAGAACATTGACAGTGTTCCCCTGCCTCTGCTGGATTGGAGTAGCGTCTCTCTCGCATGTACGCCTTGGTTGGGCAACGAACTGTGACCTCTGCCGCTAGCGTGTTCAGATTGGAATTATTTTAACAGTTCTGCAGCAAGGGCCTTCTGGTACTGCCCCATTTTTGTAGACCTCTCCACCTCAGGAATAAGAGAGTGAAAGTTCTCCTTGTAGTGGGGGTCTAAAAGTGTCACCAACCAGTAACGACTATCACCCAACATTTTGACAATGCGAGGGTCACGGTTAAGGCAGCGTAACATAAAGTCAGCCATGTGTGCCAGACAGGTAATGGGCAAGACTTCTGTGTCCTCACCAAGGTGACGACTGACCATGCTCTCCTCCTCCTCCTCCTCCCCCCCTGTCCTCAGGCCACCCACGCTGAACCAACGGTATGACAGTTGTACAGGTACTACCTTCTACAGCGCATGATACAAGCTCCTGTTCTTCCTCCTCTCCCTCATTGTCCCCCAATGCACATTGGGATGAGATGAGGCTCGGCTGTGTGTAATCGACCGCTATGGCTTCTTGATCCATCTCATCATACTCTGGCTGCAATGCCTCCTCTTTAATTCTCTGCAAAGAGTGTTGCAAAAAGATGTACAAGTGGAATGCTGACCCTAATGATGGCATCTTCGCCACTCACCATCTTGGTGGACTCCTCAAAGTTTGTCAAGATGGTACCTATGTCAGACATCCAGGTTCACTCCTGATGTCTTATGTGTGGAGTCTGACATGAATATCGACGGCCTTGTTGCAGATGGTACTCCACAACTGCTCTCTTCTGCTCACAAACCCTTTGCAACATGTGGAGGGTAGAGTTCCAATGTGTGGGCACATCACACATCAGTCAGTGTGACGGAAGCTGCAAATGCTGCTGCAACACAGCAAGGGTGGCGGAAGCTGTAGTCGACTTGCGAAAATGAGCTGACAGCCGGCGTACTTTGACGAGCAGATCTGGCAACTCACGGTACGATTTAAGAAACCGCTGAACCAAGAGGTTAAGCACATGAACCAGGCATGGTACGTGTGTGATCTCGCCTCGCCTCAGAGCCGCCACCAGGTTACGGCCATTGTCACACACGACCATGCCTGGATGTAGGTTCAGCGGTGTCAGCCACAGATCTGCCTGTTCTTTCACAGCTGTCCACAACTCACAAGCAGTGTGAGGTTTCTCACCTAAGCTTATGAGTTTCAGCACAGCCTATTGCCGCTTGGCGGAGGCAGTACTGCAGTGCTTCCAGCTTGTTACTGATGTGGTGATATCTGAAATGGAGGCTGAACATGAGGAGGAGAATGATGCGCAGGAGCTGTACACTGTGGGTGCAACTCTGACATAGGGCCGGCAATCCTAGGTGTGGGGAGGATGTGTTCCGTCCCAAGGTCCGACTGGGTCCCAGCTTCCACTATGTTTACCCAGTGTGCTGTTAGAGAGATGTACCATCCCTGGCCACAAGCACTTGTCCACGTGTCCTTTGTCAGGTGGACTCTCCCAGTAACTGCGTTGTTGAGGGCACGGCAGATGTTTTGGGACACATGCTTGTGTAGTGCGGGGATGGCACACCGGGCAAAATAGTGTTGGCTGGGGACAGAGTACCGAGGGATGGCCACCGCCATAAGGTTGCGGAAGGATTCCGTCTCCACCAGCCTAAAATGCAGCATTTCCAATGCAAGCAGTCGTGAAATGTGTGAATTTAGGACTGTGGCCTGTGGGGCGTTAGCTGCGAATTTCCGCTTTAGTTCAAAGGTCTGGGATATGGACAATTGAATGCTGCAGTGGGACGTGGATGTGGACGTTGATGCTGTTTCTTGAGAAACTGCCATGACAAGTGATGACTGAGAGGAGGGGGCATCTTTGCATGCAGTATGGACAGGGGATTGCCTTGCACACACAACAAGGGGTTCTATTGCACGCACAACAGCAGAAGAAGCAGTGGTGACACCCGCTGACACTGGTCGTGGACCCTGGGGTTCACCCAACAAAGTCAGGTGCTTTGCTGCCATGTGCCTGATCATGCTGGTGGTGGTCAGGCTGGTAGTTTTTTCACCCCTGCTGATGCTGGCATGGCAGGTGGTACAAATGGCCTTTTTGTGGTTATCAGCAGAGTCTTTAAAAAAGTTCCAGACTCTAGAAGACCTACAGGTTGTACTGGCAACGACCCTTGTGTTGGTGTTACTGGGAACTGTTGCATGCCTTCTGTGTGCGGCCATCACACTGTTTCTTCCTGCCTGTAGGGGTACTCTGCCTCCCTCACCCTGTGTGCTGCTGGCCTCACTCTGGCCTCACTCCCTCACTCTGAAGACCAGTGAACAGCTCTTCAGAGTGTCCAAGTGTGAGATCAGTTGCTGTCTGATGACACTCGGCATGGTGGGAGGAAGGAGCATCAGGGTGAGGAGGAGTATGCGGTCGAGACTCACGGCTACTAAGAGTTGACCGTGTGGAAGACAGACCGGAGGTGCTGTTGCCCAGGTACCTGGAAGTATTATCTGCTATCCAATTAATAACCTGTTCACACTGATCAGTTCGCAATATTCGTGTTGTTCTGTGCTTCCCTAGTAATTTGGTCAAGAAGTGGGAGCGAGAAGATGTGGCTGTTGGTTGTGGCACATTTTCACCTTAGCCACGGCCCCGTCCTTTGCACGCACCATCACCAGAACGTCAACTTCCACATCCCTTGCCACGCGCCTTGCCCAATGTAAAGGAAGTAAAATAGCTTACACTCGCACTATCAATGGAAAAAGGGTAATAAAAGTAGATTAGAACCGTGGAAGAGGAAAGCCACAGTTCTATTTCTCTGGCCTACACCCGACTTTTAAACAATCTGAAAAATCAGGTAGACACTATTAGTTTTTTTTTAAGGCAAAAAATGCCAAAAGCAGGATAATAGAGATTTTTTTACCGTGGAACAGCAAAACCACACTTCTGTCTCTCTGGCCTACACCAGACTATTTTCAACAGATATATTTGTGTCTGAAAAATCAGGGAGACACTATTAGCGTTTTTTTTACGGCAAAAAATGCCAAAAGCAGGATAATAGAGATTTTTTACCGTGGAACAACAAAACCACAGTTATAATTTACTGGTGTATATCAGACTTTTTTAAATATATATATTTGCGGCTGAACAGTGAGCGACAGACTCAAACTGTTTTTTTTAGATACAAATGGCCCAAAAGTGGACAATACAGAGGTTTGAACCGTGGAACTGCAAAACCACACTTCTGTTTCTTTAGCCTACACCAGACTATTTTCAACAGATATATTTGTGTCTGAAAAATCAGAGACACACTTTTTTTTTTTTGGGGAGTGGGGGGGGACACCAAAAGGTTAATAAGACGGGTATTTGTACAGTGTGAAGGAGGAAAAAAAAAAAGAGGATTTAGATGAAAAAAAAGGCCTCCGAGACCTGGAGCTAAGTCCAGCAATTTCAGCAACAAGAGCACACAGGACTGTAATGCAGCGTTTGCTGGTAAAACCACTGCATCTCCTACACAGCCTGCCTACCTGATTGATATCTGGGATGGATATTTGTCCTGAGAAGGACTGTTTGTTTGATCTGACAGCCTTTACAGACCCTACACTAACTATTTCACAGGATATATCTCTCCCTAAATCAGCAGCGCTGTCCCTACCCTGTCTGATCCGGAGCGACTGTGTCCAAGAAGGCGGCGCCCAGTTTTAAATACTCGAGGTGACGCTGTGCGGCCAGCCAATCACTGTAATGCCCACAAACAACATGTCTGCGGCATTACAGTGACTGGCTGGCAATCCCTGCATGTTCATTGGCTCTGTAAAGAGCGCCAAACATGCAGGGCGGAGACTCGAGCTCCCGCCCGAGTAACCCGGAAATGCTCGGTGCTCGCCGAACATCCTGAGTAGCGTGATGCTCGGGCAAGTACCGAGCAGTTTCGAGCATGTTTGCTCAACACTAGTGATCACCGAACAATCAAGCATTGCATGGCAAGTATCCAACAGGGTCGCAAGAAGTATGTTTTCCAAAAAAGGCACAAAATAACTGCCCATGAATTGAGGAAAATCAAGCGTGAAGCTGCCAAGATGCCATTCGCCACCAGTTTTGCCATATATCAGAGCTGCAACGTTACTGGAGTATCAAAAATCACAAGGTGTGCGATACTCAGTGACAAGGTAAGGAAGGCTGGAACAAGAAACATATGATTAAATGTCAAGAATGGGCCAAGAAATATCTTAAGACTGATTTTTCAAAGGTTTTATGGACTGGTGAAATGAGAGTGACTCTTGATGGGCCAGATGGATGGGCCAGAGGCTGGATCAGTAAAGGGCAGAGAGCTCCACTCCGACTCAGACGCCAGCAAGGTGTAGGTGGGGTACTGGTATGGGCTGGTATCATCAAAGATCAAAGATGAACATGTGGGACCTTTTCTGGTTGAAGATGGAGTGAAGCTCAACTACCAGACCTATTGCCAGTTTCTGGAAGACAACTTCTTCAAGCAGTGGTACAGAAAGAAGTCGGTATTGTTCAAGAAAAACATGATTTTCATGCAGGACACTGCTCCATCACATGCATCCAACTACTCCACAGCGTGGCTTGCCAGTAAAGGTTTACAAGAAGAAAAAATAATGACATGGCCCCCTTGTTTACCTGATCTTAACCACATAGAGAATCTGTGGTCCATCATAAAATGTGAGATCTACAGAGAGGGAAAGCAGTACACCTCTTGGAACAGTGTCTGGAAGGCTGTGGTGGCTGCTGCACACAATGTTGATCAAGCAACTGACAGAATCTATGGATGGAAGACTGTTGAGTGTCATCATAAAGAAAGGTGGCTATATTGATCACTATTTTTTGTTGTTTTTGTTTTTTCATGTCAGAAATCTTTATTTCTAAATTTTGTGCACTGATATTGGATTACCTGGTGTAAATAAACAAGTGAGATGGGATTATATTTGGTTTTTATTAAGTTGCCTAATAATTCTGCACAGTAATAGCTACCTGTACAAACAGATATCCTCCTAAGATCCTCCAAATAAAAAAAAACCCACTCCAACTTCAAAAAATATTAAGCTTGGATATTTATGAGTCTTTTGGGTGGATTGAGAACATAGTTGTTGATCAATAATAAAAATAATCCTCTAAAATACAACTTGCCTAATAATTCTGCACACAGTGTAGGTAACAGCTGTCCCTCCAAAATGCATTTTACAGAGCCACCTGAGGACTCTCTGGTCAAAGATCAACATACCTACTGGTGCGTTCTAGCTGTGCTTGTAAAGTGCTAGGGAATAGCAAACTAAAAATGATGTATGACAGATTGACCTACAAAATGTAAAAGTCAGGGCCCTTCCAATTGTAAAAGGCGATTGTAAAAAAGTCAAAACAGCATGTGTGAACAAAGGCCAAAAGGGATGTTTTTTTTGTTTCTCAGGTTTATTTAGCCTTATATACAAGTGATTATGATGGAAAAACTGTTTTGTAACCTTTTTGGCCTGTTATATGCAATTTAGGTTAGGTGGCATAAAAAAGTGGCATAATACTGCGACAAACTTATTCCCAGAAACCATATGTGAGTCAGAAATGCATGCAGGCACATTCTCCAGGCTCTTCCCATTCTGTTTCAGCACTTTCCCATACTTTTTAGAATTTTCCACAGGCCCCAGACACCTTTGTAGGGTCCAGCAGAAAATTACTCTCATTTCCCATCGACTTACATTGTACTCGCAATTCGGAACGAATACGCGATTATTACAAAGTACTCGTTACGAGTATAGCGATTATGAATATTACGGAACATGCTCATCACTAGGGGGCACACCCAGGTTTGCACAGAATGCAAAAAATAAAAAACAAAAAACAAAATTTGAGCTTGGTTAAGTTGGTATACATGCAGCACATAAATGCATGTTTCACAATGGCCATGAATCAGAAAAACCTACAAGAAGCAAAATGAACAAAAACCCTGCTGTAAATAAATAAAAAGCAAGTGCATTTAAATCAAATAGGGTTCTTAGTAACACTGTTTTTGATCAAAAATAGTATATCAGCCATCCTACCATTGACAAGGGGAACCCTTTTGGGACTGTCCTACACTGTCTAATATTAAAAACTTTACCATGTGTCAATAAGGGCAGACAAAGAACTGAGTCTCAAACTGTGAACACCAGCCTAGGGAAGCTTTAAATGTATTATCCAGCTGTAGGAAGGGAGGCCACATCCAGGTTTTCACAGAATGCAAAAAATGCAAAGAAAAAACAAAATTTGAGCTTGATTTAAGTTGGTATGCATGCAGCACACAAATGCATGTTTCATAATGGCCATGAATCATAAAAACCTACTTCCTAATTATGGAAGCATTTCTGACCTCTGTGTCTCTTGCAAGGGGCATTTGAGTTCCTCCAAATTTTTGGCAGCCTTTGCTTCAGTGCATAGGCAAACAGTATGGGGGACACACTTCTTAACAATGGGAGCATTTTTTGCAGGAGGCCCTCCAACCTCTATGTATCTAGCAAGGGGCATTGGCGTTCCTCCAAATTTTTGACAGCCATTTCTTCACTGCATAGGCAAACAGTATGGGAGACACTCTTCCTAATAATGGGAGCATTTTTTGCAGGAGGCCTTCCAACCTCTACGTCTCGTGCAAGGGGCATTGGCGTTCCTCCAAATTTTTGACAGCCATTTATTCACTGCATAGGCAAACAGCATGGGAGACACACTTCCTAATAATGGGAGTATTTTTTGCAGGAGGTCCTCCGACATCTACTTCTCTTGCAAGGGGCATTGGAGCTCCTCCAAATTTTTGGCAGCCGTTGCAGTCACGGCATATGCAATAACAGTATGGGAGACCCACTCATTAATAATGGGAACAACAAAGCATAGCAGGCTGATGACTCTGTAACAATAGCGAGGGCCGAGTGCTGGCCCTTAAAGAATAGTAATGGCCTCCTGATGGCCCTATAAAAATAGGCTTTGTGACTTTCAGAGTCCCTCCATCATAAATGAAACAGGATGTGTCACACACCACATGGCCAGATAAGGTTGGAAAATGTTAAAATGACATTTCCCGGTGAATGCATTTGTCTTAGTTGAAAGCAATGCAAAAGTGCAAAAACGCATCAAAAACGCTATGTGTGAATATAGCCCAACGTGTGGAGGAGCAATTTTGTTTTTGGTTATTTATTTTGCCTTATATACAAGTCATTACCATGGAAAGGATGTTCCTTAACACATTTCCCAGGAAAATCCATTTTGGTTTCGTTTTTGTGTATTTTATTGTGAGTTCGTAAAAGTGGCATAATACCTCTGAATACATTGGTGACAGCAGTGACCTGGGAGTCAGAAATGCTTCCAGGGGTCTTCCCCATGCTGTTCCCATGTCATTTGAGCACTGTTCCCATCGATTTGGGCAATTTTTAGGCCCTCTGCAGACGGTCGGGTGAGCCGCCTGAAAATTGCTCAAGTTTCCCATAGACTAACATTGGGCTCATTACTCGGTCCGAGCACTCGAGCATTCCAATTTGCTTGACTCGAACAACAAGTACTCGAGCATTTTAGTGCTCGCTCATCACTAATAGATAGATAATAGGTAGATATGAGATAGGTAGATAGATTGATACAGTTGAAACCAAAAGTTTACACACAGTATACAGTATAAAAAGACACATATGCATGTTTTTCTCAATATCTGACAGGAAATCAGAATAAACCATTCCCATTTTAGGTCAATTAGGATTACCATAATTTTTAATATTTTCCAAAGATGAGCGAGAGAGAGAATGTTTTAAGGCATTTTTATTACTTACTGCAAAGTCAAAAGTTTACATACATTAGTATTTGGTACCATTGCTCTTAAACTGAATGACGAGGGTCAAACGTTTGTCATATCGTTCCACAAGCTTCTCACAATAGTTGGTCAGAATTTGGGCCAATTCCGCCTGGTGTTACTGATTCTGGTTTGTAGGTCACCTTGCTCGCACCTGCCTTTTCAGTTTTGCCCATACATTTTCAATAGGATTGAGATCAGTGCTTTGTGATGGCCACTCCATAACATTGACTTTGTTAGTCTCAAGCCACTTTGTTACCATTTTGTCAGTATGCTTCCGGTCATTGTCCATTTGAAAGACCCATTTCCGCCCAAGCTTTAACTTCCTGGCTGATGTCTTGAAATGTTGCTTCAGTATTGCCACATAATCTTCTTTTCTCAAGATGCCATCTATTTTATGAAATGCACCAGGCCCTCCTGCAGCAAAACAACCGCACAACATTATGCTGCCACCCCCGTGTTTCACAGTTGGGATGGTGTTCTTAGGCTTCAAGGCTCCTCCCTTTTTCCTATGAATATAATGATGGTCATTATGCCCAAAAAGTTACATTTTAGTTTCACTAGTCCACAGGACATGTCTCCAAAAATTAAGGTCTTTGTTCCTGTGTGCATTTGCAAACATCAATCTGGCTTTTTTATGTTTCTTTTTTAGTAATGGCTTCTTCCAGGCAGAGGGGCCTTTCAGCCCATGTTGATGCAATACTCGTTTCACTGTGGATAATGACACAATCTTAGCAACTTCCTCCATCAACTTCACAAAGTCCTTTGCTTTTGTCCTTGGGTTGATATACACATGTCAGACCAAAGCATGTTCATTTCTGGGACACAGAACCCATCTCTTTACTGAGTGGTATGATGGCTGGGCAGTCCCATCTTGTTTGTACTTGCATATAATTGTTTATATAGATGAACAAGATGAACAGATGAACAAGACACCTTCAAGTATGTTGAAATTGTACCCAAGGATGAGCCAGATTTGTGCAAGTTCATAATTCTCTGCCTGATATCTTGGCTGATTTCTTAAGACTTTCACATGATGCTACAAAAAGAAGCAGTATGTTTCAGGTGTGCATTAAAATATATGCACAGGTGTGTCTCTTATTCACTCAGATGTTGCAAAAAAAAACTATCAGAAGCTTCCAAACACATGACATCATCATATGGACAGTCCAGAATTGTTTAAATGCATAGTAATCTTAGTGTATGTAAACTTATAATCTGCAGTAAGTAATAAAAATGCTTAAAACATTCTCTTTCTCTCATTATTCTGGCATTTGGCAAATATTAAAAATGATGGTAATCCTAATTGACCTAAAACGGGAAAGGTTTATTCTGATTTCATGTCAGATATTGAGAAAAAAATCCATGTGTCTTTTTATATAGTGTATGTAAACTTCTGGTTTCAACTGTAGATAGATAATAGATATGAGATAGATAGATAGATAGATAGATAGATAGATAGATAGATAGATAGATAGATAGATAGATAGATAGATAGATAGATAGATAGATAGATATGTAGATAGAAAGATAGATAGATCGATAGATATGTAGAAAGATAGATAGAGTCTAATGACAGATTCCAATTTAATACAAGTATGAATTAACATAGCGGTAAAATGGCGCCGGATAGCGATATGTGTGGGCAATCCCTTCATTATGTCATTCTCAATTAATCAGATAAAAGGCCTGGAGCTGATTTGAGGTGTGGTGCTTATTATCTGCTTAATTGAGAATGACATAATGAAGGGATTGCCCACACATGTCCATGAAATAGACTTTGAGTCAATTATCCAATTACTTTTGGTCCCTTTAAAAACAGGGTGGCACATGTTAAGGAGCTGAAACTCCTAAACCCTTCATCCAGTTTTAATGTGGATACCTTCAAATGAAAGCTGAAAGTCTGAACTTCAACTGCATCTGAATTGTTTTGTTTAGAATTCATTGTGGTAATGTCTAGAACCAAAATTAGAAAAATGTTGTCTCAGTCCAAATATATATGGACATAACTGTATATATATAAATATATATATATATATATATATATAATATATATATATATATATATATATATATATATATATATATATATATATATATACAGTTCTGGCAAAAATTAAGAGACCACTGCACAGTTTTCTAAAAATCACCATCTCTACATATCTGACAGTCATTCCATTACAGTGTCATTTGAATTTCAACCAAAGTACACCTCATTCTACTTAATGTGCTTCTGATTAGGTGATCACATGAACCAAATCTTTTGTAATGAGGGAAAGTACTTAAAACACTGCTGTGGTCTTCACAATCCTCTTGCAATAGGACAAGCTGGATGGCAAAACAAGTGCTAGCAATAGCCCAAAAGTAATTTGAATGAAAAAATAACTTTTAGCCATGCCAAAGGAGTTGAAAAGAAAAGTCTTGAGTGAGGAAAAGGGCTCAATTCTGGCTTTTCTAGCAGAGGGATACAGTGAGCGTCATGTTGCCTCCATCCTTAAAATTTTGAAGATGGCAGCCCATTACAAAAAGGTCAAGCAGCAGACATTGGGAACAACAAAGCTACAGACCGGCATAGGGCTAAAGCGACTCTCCACTGACCGGGATGACCGTCATCTTATTCTAATGTCACTCAGCATCCGCATGATAACATCAGGCGACCTACATATGGAATGGCAAATGGCAGCTTTGGTGAAGTGCACGGCAAGAACAGTTTATAATAGGCTCCTAGAGGCAGGCCTCAAGTCATGTAAAGCTAGAAAAAAGCAAAGGAGAGCCAGGCTGAAGTTTTCCAAAGACCATAAGGATTGGACCATAGAGGACTGGAGTAAGGTAATCTTCTCTGATGAGTCTAATTTTCAGCTTTGCCCAACATCTTGTCATCTAATGGTTAAACGGCGACCTGGAGAGGCATACAAGTCACAGTGTCTTGCACCCACTGTGAAATTTGGTGGAGGATCGGTGATGATCTGGGGATGCTTCAGCAAGGCTGCAATTGGGCAGGTTAATCTTAGAGAAGGACGTATTAATCAAGCCGCATACAAGGCTATCCTTGAAAAACACTTGCTTCCTTCTGCTCAGGCAATGTTCCCCAACTCAGAGGACTGTTTTTTTCCAGCAGGACAATGTCACATGCCACACAGCTAGGTCAATCAATGTGTGGATGAAGGAGCACCACATCAAGACCCTGTCATGGCCAGCCCAATCTCCAGGCCTGAACCCCATTGAAAACCTCTGGAATGTAATCAAGAGGAAGATGGATAATCACAAGCCATCAAACAAAAAAGAACTGCTTAAATTTTTGTGCCAGGAGTGGCATAAGGTCACCCAAAAGCAGTGTGAAAGACTGGTGGAAAGCATGAAAGGTGTTAGTCCACCAAATATTGATTTCTGAACTCTTTCTGAGTTAAAACATGATTATTGTTGTTTCTAAATGAATAAGAACTTGCTTTCTTAACATTATTTGAGGTCTGAAAGCATTGTTTCTTTTTTATTATTTTGACGATTTCTCATTTGCTGCAAATAAATACAAAATAGTTTATAGACTAAAACAACAATGTACATTTTACTCAAAAATATACATATAAAGAGAAAAATCTGAGAAGATGAAAATTTTGCAGTGGTCTCTTAATTTTTTGCCAGAGCTGTGTATATATATATATATATATATATATATATATATATATATATATATATATATATAAATAAAAATACTGTATAGACATAGATATGTAGTATATTGTATACAATACACCCACATTGTATATCTATAAATATAATGTATGTGCACAGTTACCCACCAATTGATATAATCACTGAATAAACACAATCTTGTCAGTAAGCATTTTTAGAGTGACATAAAACTAGTCTAGGCACTATACAGTGGTTTATGAGAGTACTATACTGAGAGTTTATTGTGAGTATTGAAGTTTGTCCATTATCTCTGATTAAGAAAGTTAGTTAATAACTAGTAACAGCAGACAGTGCCTCATAATATAGACATGGGCTCACAAAGTGTTACTGACCCAAATCACTCACAGGATGCTTCATGATGAAAAACAAAACTAAAGCATAGGGAACAAGTAACCTCATCCCACAAAGATAGAAAATGTTTCTTATTGGAATTTACCTATCCCATCTACCTAACTGCTGGACCTCTATGTTTAGAAAAAAATTGCTATCTAGGTGAGTCCAGTTCTACTCACTTTTTTCATTACAAGATGAGGGACAACACTATGCCAAAAACAGGATACAGTGTATAAGCATTCCTACAGAGTTGTGATAATCAGTCCACCAAATGTACCAACAGTAACTGATTGGTAACCACTCTAATGTTACCGATTAGTAATTGCTTAGAAAAGGATATGGCAGCACTGTTTAGTTCAAAGAGTGAGGTCTTGTGATAACACCCTAGATTTCATGCTTTCATATTAAAGAGGGGTCACAGAAGGTTGTGGGATCCTGCTTTGCATGTTTTGCAGTATCCCACAACTCGAAAGTTTCTCCCCAATTTTGTTAGAACATTTTTCCTAACATATGTTATTTAGTAAAATCATTATTCTGTGGGTGTCCTCTCTTTTTTTTTTAAATAAAAAGGGAAGTCACTCTTTCGAGTAGCTCAATCAAGAGAAGCCAACATTTGATGAGGTGTGTTACAAACTTTTGTCTGGTGCTGTATATCAATGTATTATTTTTTCATCTGCATTGTAGAGCAAAGTTGATCTCTTTTGTGAAACTAAATTGGGAAAAAAAGAACCATATGTATATTCAATGGTTGTTTAAAGGACATCATACACATTAGACCAAAATTGGATGAACCCACTGAGATCGGTCAACATTCTAATGTGAATTGGGGCCTCCCGAATTTTCTCCATCAGATGATGTTGAGGGAGAAAAAAATCCAACCTGTTGATTTTAAACAGCAGATCTTTTGTTCGGGCACAAATAAACTGCTGATAAGTGTTTGGTTCACACACAGAGAACACAGATGCACTTGGCCAGAGAAGAGCATTGCTGTGTATGTAGGATTTGGGAGAGATAACTAATGGCTGAACAATTGTTCATGTGTAAATGTGGTATGAGCTTTCTTTTAGCTTGGGGGTTCATTTTCTGAATGTACTGTATATATTTATATATATATATGCATATATATTGGCATTATAATTGCATGATATATTGTCTTGAGTGTATGTGCTCATAGCTAAGTATATAAATAGGAAACTGAATACATTTTACACTACAATTCATTAGATTCTGGTGTTATGATAATCCATCAACATCGAAGTGGTGAAACTGCAATGATAGGAGTTATAGAATTTGCATACTTGTGGTCACTTGCTAACTAGAGAGTCAGTTACTTCTCTTGATAGAACATTGAGAACAGACCGTAATTGGGTAGAATATTGTCTAGAGTTGGGAAAACCATTTTCACATGTTGGTATGGGAAATAACTTGTAAGTAAATTGTTCCCATTTTATAATTTCAAGCCAATATATTGAAACCCAACATCATTATGTTTTATATTCACAACAAGATAACATGATAAAGCATTTTTTCAGTTTTCTCCATATTTTATAATAGTTAACAAACAATATAAAGCAAACTTTTTAGAACTGTCACTTAAAATGCATAGCATTGAGCCGAAAACAAGCATTAATCAAACTCAATATAAACAATGTCAAAAGTTATCACACAATATACCTCAGGTGTCAGGTGCAAAACTTTACTCTGTAAAGTTCTGCAAAGTGCACTAAAATAATTTAGAATAATTCGAGAACGATGATATTTACATGGTTTATGTGCATAAATAGGTAGATACAGTATATGGATAGATGGATAGATAGATAGATAGATAGATAGATAGATAGATAGATAGATAGATACAGTAGATAGATAAATCTTTAATATCCAAGATATTTGAAACCTTCCATGACATGTAAAATTCACTATTCATTTGTGTGTTTTTTCAGGATTCAGCAAACCTTGTATTTTCAAGTATGCATTTCTCTTCCTGTGCTGATGACATTCGTTGGAATATTCCATATTATTTGTTCTTGTTTTGACCTCTTTCTGCACTTGCTTTGACCCACTGAATATGCTTTATTCCCCTACAGGGAAAGTTTTCTTTTTTTTTAGCGTAGAAGCTGTGGTATGACACCATCTAGAAACCTTTAAGGATGAGAAAAGGAATAATATTCAAAAGTTCAACACTATGTATCATCAGAGATCTTGCCGTATGCCATTCATATATAATGAATAAGAAGGAAAAAAATGGATTCAAGTTTCAGTCATGTTCAAAGCTAGCAAATTAATAATTAAATGTAACTTTTATTATTTCTGGCCTAATAATTAGGAGCCTAATTTGATATGATATCATATTTATTATACCTCTAATACATTTTATTTATTATAAATTCTTATATGATTCAAAGTAGCATAACCTGGAAACCAATTTATACAGTTCAAGCCCTACATGTTTTACCTATTAGCACTTTAGTTCTTAGACATACTGTAGATCAAAGCAGTGAAAATGGAAGTTTTTCATTCTCTCGTAAAAGCAGCATATGTTACCCACACAGTGTCACAGATCTTGTGAAATAGCCCAAGATCATGGGGTCCAAGATTAAAGCTGAAATATCAATATTTCTTCACTTCTTTACCAGACTTTGTTCTCCTTGCAGTCATTTTTTCCCTCAGCTATTCTTTTCAAGAGAAATACAACCAATGCTCATCATTCTATAGTGCAAAACATTAGCATTTATTTTACATTATTATTTAGTTTTTTGAAACAACCTAGGAAAACAAATGTGTAACATGTACCCCATTGTCAACAGGTATTTAATCATCTCTTAAATACCAAAACTCAAATTTCTAAGTGAAAATTATTTTTTTTAATTTACGTAGCTATTATAAAATTAATATCATAGAATTATTTTTAAATTAAGGAAACCAACAGGTACTATATTTCAGAATTTCTCTAAATTTGCTCCATTCATGGACTGAAGCTTTCCTATAAGCCACTTGTATTTTCAGCATCACTATGGTGGCCCTGTTATCTTTTTAATATAACATTTCTTTTGTCCTAAAGCATTATAGTAATGTTAACAGCCTAGTTAGGCTATGTTCACATGTCCAGTAATGATCTGTTAGAATGGATCCAGCATAAATCCACTGGCAAAAAAGTTGTGCAGACACAACTTTTTAGTCCGTCTTTAAATAAATGATTTCTGCTGAATCTGGATCAATTAAGCAAAAGACTAATCAATTTCTGGATCCAGTAAGCAAAAAACAAGGATCTGTTACAAATGAAAGAAAAATTGATGGCTGATTAACAGAAGCTTTTTCCATAAACTTCAATGTTAAAAAAGCGGCTCCAGCAGAGATCAGTTATTTAAAACGGACTAAAAAGTTGTGTCTGCGCAACTTTTTTGCCAACGGATTGCTGCTTGATCCATTCTAACAGATCATTACTAGTGATGAGCGAGCACTAAAATGCTCAGGTACTCATTGCTTGGGTCGAGCAAATTGGAATACTCAGGTGCTCAACCCGAGCAACGAGCCCAATGTAAGTCTATGGGAAACTCGAGCATTTTTCAGGCGTCTCCCCCCGGCGGTCTGCAGAGGGCCTAAAAATTGCCCAAATCGATAGAGATAGTGCTCAAATGACATGGGGACAGCATGGGGAAGACTCCTGGAAGCATTTCTGACTCCGAGGTCACTTCTGTCAACAACGTTGTCAGAGGTATTATCCCACTTTTACGGACTCAAAATAAAACATACAAAAACAAAAACAAAATGGATTTTCCTGGGAAATATGTTAAGGAACATCCTTTCCAAGAACTTTAATTCCCCTGTAAATATCTCCTTTAAGTGACCGCCCTGGGTTACGGACCGGGTCACCGCTACTGTGACATCTCCCATAGCAACGACCGGCCCGGCACTGTGTACCCCACAGCCCAGGGGGCGCGTCATAAATAAAGTAGAATAAATAATCAAAAACAAAAATACTCCTCTACATCTTGGGCTATGTTCACACGTAGCGTTTTTGATGCATTTTTGCACTTTTGCATTGCTTTCAACCAAGACAAATGCATTCACCAGGAAATTTCATTTTAACATTTTACAACCTTATCTGGCCATGTGGTGTGTGACACATCATCAGACACATGCATACAGTGCTGAAAAGTCATGGGGACAGCATGGGGAAGACCCCTGGAAGCATTTCTGACTCCGAGGTCACTTCTGTCAACAACATTGTCAGAGGTATTACCCCACTTTTACGGACTCAAAATAAAACATACAAAAACGAAACCAAAATGGATTTTCCTGGGAAATATGTTAAGGAACATCCTTTCCATGACATGTACAATGTATATGTGGCACCACAGGAGTCCAGTTGCCACAGTGGCATTGCCTCCCTCACAAGAGGTGATGCCATGCCTGGAAGCAAGGAGGGGTCCCCTAATCAGGTTTTTCTAGCATGCAACACTTTCTGGCTCCAGACCAGCAAGGGGAGATCCTCCCCTTAGCAACTGGGATCTGGAGGCGGGGTTAGTTAGTGTGAGGAGAGCAGACAGGAGATGAAGACAGGACGTCGATGAGGAAGGACCTAGGGAGTGGAGCTACACGGCAGTTCACCCCAGAGGAAGCGCAGAAGAACCGGACACCGGAATCCGAGGTTGTGGGGCACAGAAAGCCCAGCAGCAGAAACTGGAGGGCAGGAGATTGCAGGTCTCCTGGCCCCATCAGACGCCCGGAGGCTCAGCAGCACGATAGGGCCCAGCACCGCCATGTGCGAGCCACTCTCCAGGAACGCCCGAGCTGCCTGTCGTACATGTGAGCACAAAGACGTTTTACTCAAGGACAAGGGCCGCAGAATAGCTATACGCAGCAGGGCCAAAGAGGTAGTGCAAAGGGAAGGCCTACAACTCCACCTGGCTAGGTGGATCCCCCAACTTGCTTCCAGGCTGCCCGGACCTCTACTACCAACTAGTACCCGTGCCCCGGTCAGCCTAACCACTGCAAGTAAAGATAAGAGGAAACCGACATTAAGTTGTGGACTAATTATTAACTGCGCCATCCTCTGCACTGCACTGCACCACGAGTGCTACTTCCATAACAGCAACTTCTACACTGCCCTGGAGCTAAGCTCTACCTGTGGACATCAAAACACACTCTGCTGCGTTAACAACAGCTCCAGAGGACCTGCTCCGCAGCGGCGGCTCCCTTTAGCCGCATACCACAGGTGGCGTCACTAACTTTATATAAGAACTTTAATTCCCCTGTAAATATCTCCTTTAAGTGACCGCCCTGGGTTACGGACCGGGTCACCGGTACTGTGACATCTCCCCTAGCAACGACCGGCCCGGCACTTAGTACCCCACAGCCCAGGGGGCGCGTCATAAATAAAGTAAAATAAATAATCAAAAACAAAAATACTCCTCTACATCTTGGGCTATGTTCACACGTAGCGTTTTTGATGCATTTTTGCACTTTTGCATTGCTTTCAACCAAGACAAATGCATTCACCAGGAAATTTCATTTTAACATTTTACAACCTTATCTGGCCATGTGGTGTGTGACACATCATCAGACACATGCATACAGTGCTGAAAAGTCATGGGAACAGCAAGGGGAAGACCTCTGGAAGCATCTCTGACTCCCAGGTCACAGCCTAAAAGTGTGCCCATCATAAGTGATTCTTGGCGCATGCGAAGATGCCTCCCGCCATGAACATGTCATTGCAGACTTGCAACAATCACCGTCCACGTCCCTGTCCCACTGCAGCGTTCCAGCGTTCAGTTGTCCCTACCCCATTCCTTGGAATGCAAGTGCAAGTATGCAGGCAGCCAGCCACTCACCCACAGACCGCAACACTAAACTGCCAGATTTCTGGACAGCTTTTTGCACTTGAAATATGGCCTTTTAAGCTCGTGGAGGCGGGAGATTTTCACAACCTCATGCTGGCGGCTGGGTGTCCATACTCGGTCCCCAGCCGTCACTATATTTCCCGGTATCGCCTCCGCCTTCCACAAGCACGGGTCCCATATCATTACCCGTGCCCTCCCCAATGCACCTACTGGGAAGTACCGCCTTACCACAAACACGTGGACAGGTGAATGTGGCCAGGTACATTACGGAGCCAGTCCACAACTTTTTTTGCTGACAGTTGTATTTAGCTCGGTGAAAGGACTGGCATACAGGGAAACCCTATCTACCCTGCATGTCATTTCTCACAGGAAGTCCTGTAATGCAGCTTGTTGCAGAAGCAATGGCAGCCCGTCCAACATCAACTCGCCCTTGTCGGTGGTGCTTTGACACACACACCTCTTTCTTTGCGCATTTAATTTCTTGAATACAGAGTTGGACAATGGCCTGATCTGTAATGCGGTTTGAGAAATAACATGCATAAGCATGGCCGATCCACATTAAAAAAGCAGTCATAGAGTGTCCGGGAACCTTCCCCCACACTTTTCTTAGCCAGGGCTGCTTTTCGGCAGGGTTGGACGGGCCCACCAGAGAACCGGAGACTCCTCTGGCGGGCCCTGGCTTCTCCTTCAGGAGAGTTCATAGAGCCGAGGTGAGGCCATGATGATGATAGAGGCCACCATCTGCTTAGTTTTCAGTTACATGGAATGCAAGTGCAAGTATGCAGCAAGCCACCCACCCACAGGCTGCAACACTAAACTGCCAGACAGATTTCTGGCCAGCATTTTGCACTTGAATTATGGCCTTTTAAGCTCATGGAGGTTGAAGCTTTTCACAACCTCATGCCGGCGACGGCCGGGTGTCCATACTCGGTCCCCAGCTGCCACTATATTTAACAGTATCGCCTCCGCCTTCCACAAGCACAGGTTCCACAACATTACCCGTGCCCTCCCCAGTGCACTTATTAGGAAGGACCGCCTAACCATAAACACGTGGACAGGTGAATGTGGCCAGGGACAGTACGGAGCTAGTCCACAATTTTTTTTTGCTGACAGTTGTATTTAGCTCGGTGAAAGGACTGGAAAAGAGGGAAACCCTATCTACCCTGCATGTCATTTCTCACAGGACGTCCTGTAATGCAGCTTGTTGCAAAAGCAATGGCAGCCCATCCAACATAAACTCGCCCTTGTCGGTGGTGCTTTGACACAAACACATCTTTCTTTGCGCATTTAATTTCTTGAATACAGATTTGGACAATGGCCTGATCTGTAATGCGGTTTGAGAAATAACATGCATAAACATGGCCGATCCACATTAAAAAAGCAGCCATAGAGTGTTCGGGAACCTTCCCCCTCACTTTTCTTAGCCACGGCTGCTTTTCGGCAGGGTTGGACGGGCCAACCAGAGAACCGGACACTCCTCCAGCGGGTCCTGGCTTCTCCTTCAGGAGAGTTCATAGTGCCGAGGTGAGGCCATGATGATGATAGAGGCCACCATCTGCTTAGTTTTCTGTTACTTGAAATGCAAGTGCAAGTATGCAGGCAGCCACCCACCCACCCACAGGTCGCAACACTAAACTGCCAGATTTCTGGGCAGCTTTTTGCTCTTAAAATATGGCCTTTTAAGCTCGTGGTGGCGGAAGCTTTTCACAACCTCATGCCGGCGGCGGCCGGATGTCCATACTCGGTCCCCAGTCGCCACTATATTTCCCGGTATCGCCTCCGCCTTCAACAAGCACGGGTCCCACAACATTACCCGTGCCCTCCCCAGTGCACTTACTGGGAAGGACCGCCTAACCACAAACACGTGGACAGGTGAATGTGGCCAGGGACAGTACAGAGCCAGTCCACAACTTTTTTTGCTGACAGTTGCATTTAGCTTGGTGAAAGGACTGGCATAGAAGGAAAACCCTATCTACCCTGCATGTCATTTCTCACAGGAAGTCCTGTAAAGCTGCTTTCACTTGAAATGTGGCCTTTTAGGCACGTAGAGGTGGAAGCTTTTCACAACCACATGCCTCGTGTCCATACTCGGACCCCAGCCGTCACTATTTCTCCCGGTGTTGTCTCCGTCTTCTACAAGCGCGGGTCCCTGAACATTACTGCTGGTACTTTTCTGTGGGAATTTGCTTGCCTCCTTCCAGCCTGTAATATTTCCAGCAAACTATGGTATGATTCCATGGTATTAGCACTGCCCCCAGTTCCAGTAGCGAAGCCATCCCCAATTTCCTTCTCAGGAATTTTATTTGGTAGACTGAGTGGCAGCCAAAATATATTTTCTCACAAAGGAGCTGAAGATAGAGTGGCAGTAGGTGCAAGTTTCTCCAGCCTGTTAGATATTAGAGGGTGAATGGCAGCACATTGGATCAGTGGTTAGCACTGAAGACTTGCAGCACTGGGATCCTGAGTTCAAATCCCAGCAATGGCAACATCTGAAAGGACTTTGTATGTTCTCCCCATGTTTGCATTTGCTTGTTCCTCAGTAAAAAAGCAGCCATAGGGTGTCCTGGAACCTTTCCACACACTTTTCTTAGCCAGGTCTTCTTCTTGGCTGGGTTGGACGTCCCACCAGAGTATCCTCTGGTGTGCCTTGGCTTCTACCTCAGGAGAGTTCATGATAGCGCTAACTTTGCAGCTGCTATGGGGCCCTTGAGCGGGTGAGAAAGGTTAGCCCTCAGAATCAAATCCTCTGGTGGGCACAATGTTTTTCAATCTGAAACAGCTTCTCAGTGGGAGTTGTATTTCACCACAGCTATATTCTTTAGCTCAGTGAAAGGACTGGCATAGAGGGAAACCGTATCTAACCCGGCTGTCATTTCTCCGTCACCAGGTTCCGCCCATTGTCACACATGACCATGCCTGGCTGTATGTTCAGTGGTGAGAGCCACAGATCAGGGTGCTGTGTTACAGATTTCAACAACTCTGTAGCGCTGGGTGGTTTGTCGATTAAGCATTAAGCATGTTATCTTCAGCACAGCCTGTTTCCTCTTGGCCAATGCAGTGCTGCAGTGCTGTCAGCTTGTGACTGATGTTGTCCTTTCGGAGATGGAGGAGGAGGTGCATGAGCTGCATGAGCTGAAAAATGTGATTACATTGTTGTTAAATTGGTGACGCTGTTTTTTATACTAAAGAAAGATCCTATTGTTTTGTTTTTTTTACGTTTTTTTTTTAAGACAAATGCATTCACCGGGACATGTCATTTTAACATTTTACAACCTTATCTGGCAATGTGGTGTGTGACACATCATCAGACACATCCTGTTTTATTTATGATGGAGGAACTCTGAAAGTCATAAAGCCTATTTTTATAGGGAAATCAGACAGCCATTACTATTCTTAAAGGGCCAGCAGTCGGCCCTAGCTATTGTTAGAGAGCCATCAGCAAGCTATGCTTTGTCGTTCTCATTATTAACAATTGGGTCTCCTATTCTGTTATTGCGTATCCAGTGACTGCAAGGGCTGCCAAAAATTTGGACGCAACCCAATACCCCTTTGAAGAGATATAGAAGAGGGTCTCAATAACAAAAAATGTTCCCATTATAAAGGAGCGGGTCTCCTATAGTGGTAATGCCCTTGCTGTGACTGCAAGGGCTGACAAAATTTGGGAAAAACCCCACTAAGAATTTAAAGACACATAGAGCAGGGCCACAGTAACAAGGTACAACATGTTCCCATTAGAAAGGAGAGGGTCTGCTATACAGTTATAGGATATGCAATGAGTCCAATGGCTGACAATTTTAGGAAAAACCCCACTAAGAATTTAAAGACACATAGAGTAGGGCCACAGTAACAAGTTTGACATGTTCCCATTAGAAATGAGAGTCTGCTATACAGTTATAGGGTATGCAGTGAGTCCAGCGGCTGACAATTTTAGGAAAAACCCCACTAAGAATTTAAATACACACAGAGCAGGGCCACAGTAACCAGGTACAAAATGTTCCCATTAGAAAGGAGTGTGCTATACAGTTATAGGGTATGCAGTGAGTCCAATGGCTGACAATTTTAGGAAAAACCCCACTAAGAATTTAAAGACACACGGAGCAGGGCCACAATAGCAAGGTACGACTTGTTCCCATTAGAATGTAGAGGGTCTGCTATACAGTTATAGGGATGCAGTGAGTTCAACGGCTGACAATTTTAGGAAAAACCCCACTAAGACTTTAAAAACACACGGAGCAGGGCCACAGTAGCAAGGTATGACATGTTCCATTAGAAAGGAGAGGGTCTGCTATACAGTTATAGGGTATGCAGTGAGTCCAACGGCTGACCAATTTTAGTAAAAACCCCACTAAGAATTTAAAGATACACAGAGCAGGGCCACAATAACAAGGTATGACATGTTCCCATTAGAAAGGAGAGGGACATCTATACAGTCATAGGGTATGCAGTGAGTCCAACGGCTGACAATTTTAGGAAAAACCCCACTAAGAATTTAAAGACACACAGAGCAGGGCTACTTTAACAAGGTACGACATGTTCCCATTAGAAAGGAGAGAGTCTGCCATTAAGTTATAGGGTATGCAGTGAGTCCAATGGCTGACACTTTTAGGAAAACCCCATTAAGAATTTAAAGATACACAGAGCAGGGCCACAGTAACAAGGTACTACATGTTCCCATTAGCAGTTAGAGACAGTTATAGGGTATGCAGTGAGTCCAACGGCTGACCAAATTTAGGAAAAACCCCACTAAGAATTTGAAGATACACAGAGCAGGGCCACAGTAACGACAAATTCCCATTAGAAAGGGGAGAGACTCCCATAGTGTTGGCCTATGCAGTGAATGCAAGGGCTGCCAAAAATTTGGAGGTACTTCAATGCCCCTTGGAAGAGACGTGGAGGAGGGCCTCATAAAAAAATGTTCCCATTACAAAGGAGCGGGCCTCCTATACTTGTAATGCCCATGCACTAAGTGTATGGGCTGACAAACCTTTACCCCTGGGGGGTATACATGAATATACTGTATAAAAAATTTTTTTTACGGGTATCATAAACACCCTGGTGATATGGTGGTGGAGGATGAGGAGAAGGAGGAAGACAAGATCAAATAGCCAGGAAGCCTATACCCATGTGTGGGTGTGAAAAGGTGCATGGGAATACACCTCCCAAGTAAAGACACTGGATTGGAGTTTATGTTACGCTGCGCCTGCTATCATTCAGTGGTGTTGAGAAGTCTGGGCCAATCTAGCCCTTGATCATTTTCATAAGAGTCAGCCTGTCAGCATTTTCAGTTGACAGGCGGATGAACTTATCATTTATAATTCCACCAGTGGCACTAAATACCCGCTCTGATAAAACGCTGGCGGCAGGGCAGGCCAGGACCTCCAAGGCACAGAGAGTCTGTTTATTCCACGTATCCAGCTTGGATACCCAATAATTATATGGCACAGCGGAATCACAGAGGACATTGGTATGGTCGGCAAGGTACTCCCTCCGCATCTTCCAAAACTTTGCACTCCTTGTGAAAGTACCCCACGCCTCGGGCCTGTCCGATGGGAGGGTCTGAGAAAACTCTCCCAGAACTTTGAAAGTGTTCCCCTGCCTCTGCTGGATTGAAGTTGTGTGTCTCTCGCCTGTACTCCTTGGTTGTCCAACAAAGTGTGCCCTCTGCCGCCAGCTAATTTTTTTAATAGTTCCGCAACAAGGGCCTTCTGGTACAGCCCCATTTTTGTAGACCTGTCCGCCTCAGGAATAAGAAATATAAAGTTTTCCTTGTAGCGTGGGTCTAGAAGTGTCACCAACCAGTAATGACTGTCACCCCACATTTTGAGAACGTGAGGGTCATGGGAAAGGCAGCGTAACATAAACTCAACCATGCCTGCCAGACTACTTACAGGCAAGTCTTCCGTGTCCTCACCAAGAGGATGACTGACCATGCTCTCCTCCTCCTCCTCCTCTCTGTCCTGTGGCCATCCACTCTGAATAGACGGTATGACAGCTGTGCAGGTAGTACTGTCTATAGTGCATGAAACAAGCTCCTGTTCTTCCACCTCCTCCTCCTCTTCCTCATTGTCACCCAATACACATTGGGATGAGCTGAGGCTTGGCTGTGTGTAATCACCCTGTATGGTTCCTTGCTCCATATCATCATGCTCCACCTGCAATGCATCCTATTTGATTGTGAGCAGAGAGTGTTTCAGAAGACAGAGAAGCGGGATGGTGACGCTAATTATGGCATCATCGTCGTTCAACATCTTGGTAGAGTCCTCAAAGTTTTGGAGGATGGTACATATGTCTAACATCCATGTCCACTCCTGAGGTCTTATGCGTGGAGTCTGAACTGAATACCGACGGCCTTGTTGATGATGTTACTCAACAACTGCCCTCTTCTGCTCACAAATACTTCCCAACATCTGCAGTGTAGAGTTCCAACACATGGGGACATCACACACCAGTCTGTGAGCCGGAAGCTGCAAACGCTACTGAAACACTGCAAGGGCGGAGGAAGCTGTAACTGACTTTTAAAAATGGGCACACAGGAGGCGTACTTTAACAAACAGATCCGGCACCTCCAGGTAGGATTTGAGAAACAGCTGTACCACGAGGTGTAGCACATGGGCCAGGCATGGTTCGTGTGTGAGCTTGCCTCCGAGCCGCCACCAGGTTCCAGTCATTGTCACACACGACCATGCCTGGCTGTAGGTTCAGTGGTGTGAGCCACAGATCAGCCTGCTCTTTCAGAGCTGTCCACAACTCTTCAGCTTTGTGTGTTTTTTCTTCTAAGCATACTAGCTTCAGCACAGCCTGTTGCCGCTTGGCCTAGGCAGTGCTGCAGTGCTTCCAGTTTGTGACTGAAGTGGTCATTTCAGAGATGGAGGCTGAAGAGGAGGAGGAGGCTGAGGAGGATGAGGTGCAGGAGCTGTAGACCGTGGGGGCAACCCTGATTGAACTAGGGCCCGCAATCCTTGCTGTCGGGAGGACGTGTTCCGTCCCAAGGTCCGACTGGGTCCCGGCTGCCACTATGTTAACCCAGTGTGTTGTCAGTGAGATGTACAGTCCCTGCCCACAAGAATTTGTCCACATTTCTGTGGTTAGGTGGACTTTACCGGTAATTGCGTTGTTTAGAGCACGGCTAATGTTTTGGGACACGTGCTTGTGTAATACGGGGACGGCACACCGGGAGAAATAGTGGCGGCTGGGGACCGAGTACCAAGGGACGGCCACCGCCATCAGGTTGCGTAATGGTTCCGTCTCCACGAGCCTAAAAGGCAACTTTTCGAGTGCAATCAGTCATGAAATGTGAGAATTTAGTAGTGTGGCCTGCGGAGCGTTGGCTGCATATTTGCACTTGTGTTCCAAGGAATGGGGTATGGACAACTGAACGCTGCGCTGGGACAAGGACATGGACATGCTTCCTGATGCTACTACTTGAGAGAGTGCAACGACAGGTGCAGGGCAGGCCGCATCTTCGCATGCACCATGGACAGGGGATTGGCTTGCATGCACAACAGCGGAAGAAGCAATGGTGCAACCCGCAGTCACTGTTCATGTTGGACCCTGGGGTACGGCCCACAAAGTCGTGTGCTCTGCTGCCATGTGCCTGACCATGCTGGTGGTGGTCAGGCTGGTCGTTTTGCCACCCCTGCTGATGCTGGCCAGGTGTTGCAAATGGTGGGAGGAAGGAGGATCAGGGTGAGGAATATGCGGACTTGACTCACGGCTTCTGAAACTTGACCATGTGGAAGACAGGGTGGTGGTGGTGGCTAAGTGACAGGAAACATTATCCGCTATCCAGCCAACAACCTTTTGACACTGCTCTGGGTTCAATAGTGGTGTGCTGCGGTCCCCTATAAATTGGGACAGGAAGGTCAGGCGAGAAGATGTGGGTGTTTGTTGTGGCACAATTTCGGCTTGCCCACAGCCTTGTCCTCGGCACCATTACCATCACGTTTAGTTCCCTGTACCTTGCCACGTGTCTTGCCTATTTTAAATGGAGGACAGTATCTTCCACGCTCACTAAAAATGACTGAGTTTGTAGCGAATTTATATGTGATCCGTGTGATGGAGAAAACAGAATTTTAAATACCTGGCCTGTAGGTAAGTAATTTGACCAGTAAACTGCTGTGAATTGCTGCACTGAGACACTGAAAGAAATTTTTAATGGAGGCCAGAAATGGCAGTATTTTCTGACAACGTATATGTGAGCCATGTGACAGAGAAAACACAGTTTTAAAAACCTGGCATGTAGGTAACTATTTTGAACAGCAATCTGGTGTCAATTGCTTCACTGAGACACTGAAAATTTTTTTTAATGGAGGCCAGAAATGGCAGTATTTTCTGAAAACGTATATGTAATCCGTGTGATGGAGAAAACACAGTTTTAAATACCTGGCCTGTAGGTAACTGTTTTGAAGAGCAAACCAGTGTCAAAAACTTTGCTGACACACTGAAAATTTTTTTTAATAGAGGCCAGAAATGGCAGTATTTTCTGAAAACGTATATGCGATCCGTGTGACGGAGAAAAAACTGTTTTAAATACCTGGCCTGTAGGTAACTGTTTTGAACAGCAAACCAGTGTCAAAAAGTTTGCTGACACACTGAAAAAAAAATTTAATGGAGGCCATAAATGGCAGTATTTTCTGAAAACGTATATGTGATCCATGTGACGGAGAAAACACGGTCTTAAATAGATGGATTTTTAGCGCTGTAATATGGAAAGGACCTGGCTGTATTCTGCAGTGCCAACAAGCAAATGGCGCAGAAAAACCGTGTACTCTGGATTGCTTTTTAAGCAAATAATGAGGATTAAGATGCAAAAAAAATTATTCCTGGCCCCTGCGTCCTGGGCCTATTTCCAGAAATATCTAACAGCAGCAGCTGACAGAACTGGAATGGAGCCTCTTGTGCTATATGCACTGCAGTCTGCTATATACCCTGCATGACTGCTTATACACCCTACCTGCCTAATATCTCTGCAGATGGATTAGTCCTTAGAAGGACTGTTTGTTAAGATGGATATGTGTAATGTACGGTTTTTCTCCCTACTCTACCTAATACATGATCAAATCTCTCCCTGACACAGCAGCAGCTCTCCCTACACTGTCTGATCTGGAGTGACTGTGACAAGCATGGCGGTGCCAGGTCTGATATAGACCTGATGACGCTGTGCGGCCAGCCAATCACTGCAATGCCCACAACCAACATGGCTACGGCATTACAGTGCATGACAGGCAATCCCTGCATGTTTATTGGCTCTCTAAATAGCACCAAACATGCAGGGAGGGGACCCGAGTTCCCGCCCGAGCAACCCGGAAATACTCGCCGAGCGCCTAGCTTGTCGAGCACCATGATGCTCGAGCGAGTACCGAGTATCGTTCGCTCATTACTAATCATTACTGGACATGTGAACATAGCCTAAGAAGTTATAGGAAGGTTTAAAGAGAACCTCTCACTGAAGCTTTAGTGGTAAAAGGGGCTGTCCATCTTTGGGGACAATTTTTTTTTGTTAAATGCATGTACTTGAGGCTTACATTTTTACAATTGAATTTAATTAACAACTTTATTTTGCTTTTATAGGCTGTTTATTTCCCTGCTCATTCAATTTTAATGTGGTCTGTGGGCATAAGTCAGGTAAGAGGACCTCAGAAAAGAACCTAAAAGACGTAAAAACTCCCTTTTTGAACATCATAGTGGGCTGAATCCCCAATTGTGAGTTAACTCATTATGTAGCCTGTGATAGACAGTGAAACACAGAAGCTATAGAAGGCAAGTAGTACAATTTTTTTAATGAATCCCAACTTATCTTATAGGTTACATCTTCACTCATTAGAATAGTTCTCATCCCTTTTGGGTCCATCTGGTCCAGTCACTATGATGAGTTATCATATCCACAGTTAGTGTCTGCAGACTTAAATTCTCCAGTCTTTTGCAGCACATCAAAACACGGTGTCTTTTCAAATAACAGTGAAATTCTAATGCCCCTGAATTAAAATATTTGACCTACACTGTGACCCTCAATAAATAATTGCCACTCACTGTGCTCCCTGCACAATCTACAGTATGTCCCCCACACCATCCCACTTATGGTACATGTCCTCTACACTGTTCTCTTCTTTAAAATATTGAGCTATAGTTACAGATAAGTAGTGTTGAGCCACCCCCGTAGTGTTCGGGTTCGGTTCGGTTCGTCGAACACCGGGATGTTCGTGGAACTGTTCGTCGAACACCTTAGAACACTGTCGAACACCGTTAAAACCAATGACATGCAAATAAAAACACATAGAAAACACCTTCAAAGGTGTCCAAAAGCTGACAAACTGTTCAGAAGACACTCTCTTTAAAAAGTCCGGCCGGCAATTCAGCATCGGTACCCAACAATTTAGAACAGAAAGAATAGAGCATCACACATAGATTAGATAGATAGAAACATGTCAGTCACATATATAAGAAGTAGAGTGACAGTGTTGGTTACTGTACTTGTCATTTAGTGTTAACGGATTTATTAAAAAAAATAATAGTGTTTTCATGCACCGTCTCTTTAAAAAAGCCGGCCGGCAATTCAGCATCGGTACCCGACAATTTAGAACACAAAGAATAGAGCATCACACATAGATTAGATAGATAGAAAAATGTCAGTCACATATATAATAAGTACAGTGACAGTGTTGATTACTGTACTTGTCATTTAGTGTTAAAATAAAGGACTTATTAAAAAAAAATTGGCGTGCAGTTCCCCATAATTTTATTCTCTAGCGGAGGTTAAGCAGACAGCTGGGGCAGATGTTTGAAGCCTGGGAAGGGGGTAATATCCACGGAGTTTCTCAGGTTACTAATATCAACCCCCAGCTGAATACCTAGCCTTTACTAGCTATTAAAATGGGGGAACCCCCAAAAAAATGATGTGGGGTCCCTCCTATTTTAATAGCTAGCAAAGGCTAGGCAGACAGCTGGGGGCTGATATTAAGAGCCCAAAAGAATGCCATGAATATTGGCCCCCTCCCAGGCTAGAAACACCAGCCGTCAGCCACCCCAGAAATGGCGCATCCATAGGATGCGCCAATTCTGGCACTTAGCCTCGCTCTTCCCACTACTCTGTAGCGGTGGCAGTGGGGTAATAGGGCTGGGGTTGATGTCAGCTTATAATGCCAGCTGACATCAAGCCGGTTAGTAATGGAGAGGCGTCTATAAGACACCCCCATTACTAACCCCATAGTCAAAGTAAAAAAAAAACACAAACACCGAGAATAAAGTCCTTTAATTGAAATAAACACACAATTCTTTATTGTTCTAAATTAAACCATACTTACCATCACGCCCATTCCAGCTGAAGCCAATAATCTCCTGCAATAAAAGTAAAATAATAAAGCAACATCATCCTTTCCTTTCGATGGTTCCCAGGACGGCTCCAGCTCTGCTACATCGAGATGACAGGCTGGATCACAGCAGAACGCTGCCATCCAGCTTGCCATGCCGCAGACACTGAGAAGTGCAGGCATGCTTGTGCTCCTCAGTGTCTGGCTGTGACGGCATCCAGATGAGCCGAGTTCATGTCCAATGAACTCATCTCACCTCATGCACATCTCATGCTGTGAGCGCAGGAGAATTCTCTCACGCTCACGGCAAGCGCAGGAGAATTTTCCCACGCTGTCAGTGACGTGCATGAGGTGAGCCGAGTTCATTGAACATGAACTCGTCTCATCTGGATGCCGTCACAGCCAGACACTGAGGAGCGCAAGCATGCCTGCGCTTCTCAGTGTCTGCGGCATGGCAAGCAGGAAGGCAGCTTTTGGCTGCGTTCCAGCCTGTCATGTGAATGTAGCAGAGCTGGAGCCGTCCAGGGAACCATTGAAAGGTAAGGATGATGTTGGTTTATTATTTTACTTTTATTGCAGAAGACATTGGTTTCAGCTGGAATGAGCGTGAAGGTAAGTATGGTTTAATTTAGAACATTAAAAAATTGTGTGTTTATTTCAATTAAAGGACTTTATTCTGGGTGTTGTGTTTTTTTTAAATACTTTACTAGAAATTAATGGCGGTCATGTCTAATATTGGCGTGACCCCATGAATTTCGGGCTTAGGGCCAACTGATAATACCAAGCTGGCCCTGACCCCTTTATTACCCAGTGAGCCACCGCACCAGGGCCCTGGATGAGCTGGGTACAGCGCCAGAAGATGGCGCTTCTATGAACGCGCCATTTTCTGGGGTGGCTGCGGACTGCAATTTGCAGCGGGGGGTCCCAGAAAGCTTGGGCCTCCCTGCGCTGCAGATTCCAGCCCCCAGCTGCCTAGTTGTATCTGGCTGGACACAAAAATAGGGCGAAGCCCCACGTATTTTTTTTAATTATTTCATGAAATTCATGAAATAATAAAAAAAAAGGCTTCCCTATATTGTTGTGTCCGGCTAGGTACAAATAGGCAGCTGGTGGTTGGGGGCAGCCCGTTCCTGGATGCTGTACCTGGCTGGACACAAAAATAGGGTGAAGGTGTCAGATCGGAGATTCACGGTCAGGTCGGTGACCAGGAAGAATGCGCGACATGGGCTGTTTCCTCTGATCGGGACATATGGTACCGGGCACGGATTGAAGGAAAGACAGTAGTCAAACGAGGGCCAACAGAGCCCAGAGTGACATTGCAAAAGTGGATAGAGAGTTATGGGTTAAACGGGCAGCGAGTTGTGATAGGAACAGAGCATTGCCAAAACTGCTCCTTGCCCAGTATAGTTAATGACAATCTAATTCCCCTTCCCTTCAGTAGATCATTTTAAACTACCAGCCCCGAATTCTAGTGTATTCTGATAATTTATTCTAATAGTTAACAATATGGAACATTTGGGGTAATTCAGTAGTGGAAATAAATAAAACCCCATACAATGACTTATTTATCAATAAAAAAAGGACTACCGAAGTATATATATACCAAAGATAAGACAACAGAAGAGAGACTTGTGTGTGATTCATTTGTGTCTCCTTCTAATTTCATATTTTGCTAAATAAAAGTTTACATGTTTTCCATTTGGGACATGTTTCGAAGTCTCTCTTCTGTTGTCTTATCTTTGATAATTTATTCTGTTATGTGATTTCCTACTTATTTTACTGGCAAACATTGTAAATAAATTGTTACCATATAATACATGTTTTACAATGAATATTGGTTGTTAAATGAAAGAAATATACTGTTGTTCCGCCTGTGTCTCCTCTGTTGCATACTATTTACCTGCAATATACATGATCCATCTTCCCATCAACTCTGATGAGTTTGTTTGTCCCTATTTTAGAAAAGCATCCCCACAATGTTTGACAGTGTGAATGGTGTTTTCAGATTGATGTCCAGTGTTAGTTTTACACCATACGTAGCGTTTTGCATTTAGTCCAAAAAATTCTAATTTGGTGTCATCTCACCAGAGAACCTTCTTCCACATACTTACTGTGTTCCTTATATCACTTTTTGGAAATTGAAAATGGGATTTTTTATGGCTTGTTTGGAAAAGTGGCTTTCTTCTTGACACTCTTCCCTAAAGGCCAGATTTGTGGAGAATATAACTTGGAGACAGATCATGGTCTTGTAGACAGATTCTCCCACCTGAGCTGTGGATCTCTGCAGCTCCCCCAGGGTGATAATTGGTCTCTTGACTGCTTTTCTAATTAGTGCTCTTCTTACTTAGGATGTCAGTTTAGGTGAACAGCCATTTCTTGGTAGGTTTGCAGTTGTGCCATACGCCTTCCATTTTTGGATGATGGATTGAACAGTGCTCCGTGAGACGTTCAGAGCTTTGGATATTTTTTTATAACCTAACTCTGTATTACTCATCTTCACAACTTTATTCCTGACCTGTGTGTCTTGGTTTTCATGATGTTGTTTGATCCTTAAAGGGGTTGTCTGGTCCAATCTGAGAAGTCTGAAGTCACCCTGTATGACTGCAGACTTATGAATCACCCCAGTGCACGCACTGTGTGCTGCAAGGATTCACCAGCTTCAGACCGGAGGGTATGTATGAGTTATACATACCTCCAGCCACTTGCATGGAGTGAGGCTGTGCCCTCTAGTCGGCTACGCCCACTAGATGGTGCGCGCCCTTGGCTCAATACAAGTGTATGAAGCAGGGCCATGCCCACTGACCAAGGATATGTATAACTCATACATACCCTGTGTTCCCAGATCTGAAACCAGGGAATTTCGACAGCGCACAGTGCCGAATCCCACTCCTCGGGGTCGGCAGAGACACCTCAAACGGACTCATGACTGATGCTGCCTAACAGTGCCCCTACTATTACAGTTTATGTTGGACATGCTCACCTGCACCCCCACTATCCTCTAGTTACACATCTGTGTTTAAAACCAAGTACTACAACATCATGAAGTTGGTTTAACCTCTTCAGGAGTAAGCATCTTTGGGACTTTGGAATGAAGCTTTTTTCCCATTTATTTTCACCTTCACATTCAAAGACATAATATTTTCATTCACTGTGCTGCATAAATAAGATGTTATTTCCATTCCGTGGCTTAGTACAATCATGGCAATACCAATTTTTTTATATTTTATGCTTTATTACTTTCATACATTAAATACATTGTTTAAAAAAATAATTTGTTTCTTTGTTGAAATATGTTTAACACTTTAACATCAACAATGCAGCACAATAAGAGTAACCTTATTGTGAACCTCCACTGGCAATCGCTGATCCTGCTAGTTGGCGTGGTCTATGGTCATAAGTAGAGATGAGTGAACCTTTCAAGGTTCGATTCGGTTCAGATCGGCGAACGTCTTGATGTTTGCCTAACAGTTCGCCAAACATATCCAAACACCATTAAATTCAATGGGATGCAAAACCAAACGCATAGGCAACACCTTCAGGGGGGCCCAAAAGCTGTCAAAACAGTTACAATTAGGGGCAGATACCAGGAAAAGTGGCAATAATTGACCCAGAGTACAAATAGTATAATCGTGCAGCATTGATGCATGGGACAGGGCCTGAAACAGGACATGGACCAACATGTCTATCTTAAACATTGATCGTAATAGGTGGATGAGTGATAGATGTAGGCCTGGTGCTCTGAGAGTCCTGCCAAATTCAGGCAACACACATGAAGGAGACCCAACTTGGAGTCAAAACATTTCCAAAAATAAGTGGCAGACACCAGGAATAGTGGTATCAATTGACCCACAGTAGAAATTTTATAATGGCACAGCAGCAGTCAGGCATGGTTCATGCATGAGGTATCAGGGTTTGGGCCAGCATTTACAGCTTTGAATTTAAGTTCAAATAAAGATGAGGTGGGTGAAGGACCAGTGTAGACCTGTTGTGCTGGGAGCCATGATACCTCATGCAACAGATCAAACTGCTTTTCTGCTCAGCCACATTCAGGTGGTACAAATATCGGCTTTGTAGACTACTATTGTATAAAAAATGTAAGGATAGTAGCACAGGTAGTTGACTGAAAGTAAGTGCAGGCCTGCCGATCTGGGAGCCCTATTGCCACATGCAACTCACATAAAGGAGACCCAAGTTGAAGTCCAAACATTTCCAAAAATTAGGGGCAGACAACTCTAAAGTGGCATCAATTTCCCCAGAGTAGAAACAGTATAATGGAGCTCTGACACTCCTTCCACTACAGACAACCCACCAGATGGAGACCCAACTTGGAGTCTCCACATTTCAAAAAAATGTTAGTAACATCAGCAGCAGTAGCAACAGCAGGCACAGAAGCCACGACAAAGGTGTCACAGACTGCAATAACCCGAAATCAATGCAACACACTGAGGCTGTGTGCCCACTATGCATTTTTTAAGCGTTTCCGCAGCGGCAATTCCGCTGCAGAAACGCTTAAAAAATGCTTGGCAGATGGTCTGCTATGTTCCCCAATGATAATCCGCATGTGCTGTGCACATGCTGCAGAAATTTCCGCTGCGGATTATCATTGAGGAAAAATCTGCAGCACTACCAATTATTTTGTGCAATCGCGGCATTTTCGCCGCCATTGACTTGCATTGTAACACTTAATATCCGCATGACTACATGTGCACATGCGGATATTAAGCAATTCAATGTGCGCATGGTATCCGGGTTTGGAGAAGAGGAGACTCTCCTCCAGACCCGGGTACCATAGTACCTATAAAAAAAAACGAATTGAAATAAAAAATATACATTATACTTATGTTCTGATGGCCCCCGGTCTCCATAGCGATGCGTCCTGGCTTCCCGGCAGCTTGCAATCATCTAAAAGGACCTGCCATGACGTCATTTAGTCATGTGATGGGTCCTTATACACCGGGAAGATCGGACGCATCGGATAAGGAGACCGGGGGCCATCTGAAGGTGAGTATAATGTTTTTTTTTATTTTTTACCATTTTTATTATTTTTTTAACTAACTTGGTCACACTATATAAAATCCATGCCGGTTGCATGGATTTATATAGTGTGACCAAGTTGTCAAGCACTTTCCAAGTGATGCTAAAATCGCTTGGAAAGCGCTTGACAACCCGCATGCGAAATCGCATGATCAAAGCGCTTCACTTACGCTTGTCCCTGGCAGGAAAAACGCATTTAAATTCCGCATGTGTTTTTTCTACCAAGGAGATGCAGAAACGCTCAGGAAAAATCCGGAGCATTTCTGCATCGTGGGCACTTAGCCTAAGAATTACACAATGGTCTAGTCTGTCCATTCTGTGACTGGGGTGCAAAAGTAATTGAAGATCCATGACTTATTTATCTTGATGAAAGTTAGGTGGTCTACACTTTCAGGGAACAGCTGGATGCACTTATCCATCAGGACACCACCAGCGGCACTGAAGACACGATCTGAGAGAACGCTGGCTGCCAGGCATGACAAAACCTACAAGGCACGATAGGCGAGCTATGGCCACTCTTCCATTTTTGAAGACCAAATGCAAAAGGGTCCAAACTCTCCATGATGGCATTGATATTGAAGTCGAGATTCCTCTGCAGCATTCTCTCCAGTGTTTCACTACGTGTCAGACTTGTACTCTGTTCCTCTGGTGCATAGGCTGGTCTAATAAATGTGTGAAAGGACTCACAGAAATTGCTTCTGCCACTTACACTGCTGCTGCTATTGTTTTTTGCGTTGGCGACTCGACGTTCCTGGAGTTGGAAGTCTAGAACTGAGTTGCATACTATGTGCCTCACTGCTGTCTTGGGGAAAACCACTCTTAAGATTGTCTACAAGCTTGTTTCGATACTTCAGCATGCGTGCATCCCTTTCCAGGGAAGGGAAGCATCTGGCTAAATTTACTTGTGTACCATGGATCTAACAGAATGGCAACCCAGTAGTCAGCACTATTTTTAATCGTAACAATACTTGCATCATGTTGAAAATAGTGCAGTAAGAAAGTGCTCATGTGTCGGGTGCTTCTATGAGGTCCAAGTCCATGGAAGGGAAGCATCTGGCTAAATTTACTCGTGTACCATGGATCTAACAGAATGGCAACCCAGTAGTCAGCACTATTTTTAATCGTAACAATACTTGCATCATGTTGAAAATAGTGCAGTAAGAAAGTGCTCATGTGTCGGGTGCTTCTATGAGGTCCAAGTCCATGGTGTGTTGGTGGCAGGGTGACACTGAAGCATACTTCCTCCATCCCCTACCACCAACCACGGACGACAGAGAGGAGATCATTATCCTCTTCATCTCCTGACTGTTGCGCTTCCATCACCTCTTTCTCCTCATCCTACTCCATTTGTCCCACGTCTCTTGCACATTCACTAACAGTTTGTCTGGTACCATGAGCCCTCCTCGATTGCTGTATTCAACCCTCACATGGCACCCACCTGTGCATTGACAATTCAGAACTTAGAGATATTGTTATCCCTTCCGCATGCTCCTCTGCTTCTTCCTCTTTCTCTGAGTCCACCACCTCCTCCCGCAGAATATTCAAAGTGTGCTCCAGCATGTAGATGACCTGAATAGTGATGCTGATGGCATCATCAGCGTTAACCATCTTAGTAACCATTTTGAAACTGTACAAAAGGGTACAGAGGTCCTTCATCTGTGCCCACTCTACAAGTATGATTTGTACCACGTCCTTACTGCCCAGAATATGCAAAATCACATACTGCGCCAGGGCTCGTCGCTGCTGCCACAGTAGCTGCAGCATGTGCAGAGTGGAATTACACCATGTTGGCACATCACATGTCAACAAGTTAACCGGTAGGCCGAAAGTTTTCTGTAGTGATGCAAGTTGATAACACAGCAACTATGCTTTCTGAAGCAGCACATCCAGGCCGGGATAATGGCGGAGAAATTGCTGAACCACTAGGTTGAGGATGTGAGCCATGCAAGGCACGTGGGTGAGGTTTTCCTGACTTAAGGCAGCCACCAGATTTGCACCGTTATTGCACACGACCTTCCATTGCTCCAGGTTCAGTGGAGACAGCCATTACTCAGACTAAGCCTAGCCGTCCACAACTCTTCGGCTGTGTGACTGCAATCGCCAAGGAATATTAATTTAAACACTGCCTGATTAGGGTGAGCCCTGGCTGTGCAGATGTGGGGTGGGGGGGGATTCCCTCTGCATTGTTGGAACACGTGTCTCATAAAGGCAGGGGTTGAGGGCACTGGTGGAGGCCTTAGAGTAGGTGCAGGAGGCAGAAGCAGTAGAGAAAGTGTTAGATACAGAGGTTTTTCCACAAGACTTGTGGAGCAGCCCCTTCCCCACCTACCCCCACAGCCACCAGAATCAACCAGTGACCAGTCAGTGAGATGTAATGCCCCTGACCATGCTTGCTCTTCAAGGTGTCAGTGGTGAAATGCACCCTGCAGACATAGATTTTTTTCAAGGAACGGGTGATATTGTCTGCGACATGCTGGTGTAGCGTAGGCACAGCTTTCGTAGGGAAGTAATAGCGACTGGGAAACTGGTACTGGGGGATTGCGACAGCCATCAGCTATTAGAAACCATCTGTATCCATCAAGAGGAAATGCAGCATTTCCGTAGCCAACAAATTGGAGATGGTAACATTCAAGCTCTTAGCTTTGGCATATGTAGAAGGAAACAATCTTTTATGTGACTACAACTGCGGGACTGAGGGCTGTCTGCAGTACTGAGAGAGGGTGGAGTAAGGTGAACACAACAAACTGCTGGACAGTGAGTGATGTGTGAGTGGAGATGTTATGGTGGTTCTGGATTTTGCTTGGACCCTACTTCGTCCGGCCCAGGATCCAACTGAAAAAAATTTTGGGCATCGGTGCAGATGCTTTCCTCCACTTGAGTCTGTGAATCTTTGAAGCAGACCTCTGATGCCCATGGAATAGAATGTGTGAACAGCTCTGCAGATTCACCCATCTGTGGTTCCCCACAGTCAGTTGGGTGGTTGTAGAGTTGTGATGTGGGGAAAAACTAGGGTAATTGGGGTTCCACCTCTGAGGATTGTACTGTGTCATGTTAATGTGGTGCCCCTACTACGCATTGGTGCCACAGAACCCAGACGGGTGCATGGATGAACTTCTCCACAAGAGGCCCTCACACATTCACACACCTCCACCCTACCACCTCCCCGTTAGGGATATATATAGGGAGGGTGGAGCCAGGCAGCTCAGTTAGAGATTAATTCCTGCTGAGACACAGAGAGGAACACAGCTCAGAGTGAGCAGAGAGCGTGCTGACGCTCAGAGAGCGGTGAAGATGCAGCACGCCAGCCGCCAAGTAGTGAGGGCCCCGAGTGTGGTCGACGGCAAGGAGAAAAAGGAGAGTGGAACTCAGGGGCCAGAGGAGCATAGTAAGCTCACCCCGATATATATACTGGACACCGGGTCCGCGCCTACAGGGACTCCCTACACCCAGTAGGAACCACCAGAGCCCCTGGAGAACTACAGGTCCCAGGTCCACCTAATGCTGATTGCAGTACCAGGGCTAGGAGTCACAGAGGTCCCAGTGTCCAGGGAGAGTGATCTCCAAAGAGAAGGCCCTACCACCAGGTCAGCAGGTGCAGAGAGAGACAGTAACCAAGCTAGGCCCAGCTCCAGGCAGGCCAGAAGCTGAGAGAGTAAAGCAACGGATCACGAGGCCCTATACCCACTCACTGGGGAGAGTCCAGAAGTGCGCCCTTCACCTGGAGTACTCTGGACCATGCCTGCAGCATCACCAGTAAAGGTACTGAAGCTTACCCCTGTGTGAGTGTCCATCCTTCCTCCGGGACAGTCCTGCCGTCTCTCCCCTGCACCACGATCCAGTACATCCCCCACGCTGCCCTGAGGCCCGCTCCACCTGTGGGGAGCCGTCCCATCAAAAGCTGCCTCAACATCTGCCTCAGAGGACTGTTGCAGAGCTGGTGATCCTCACCAGACACTAGTGTTGAGCCACCCCCGTAGGGTTCGATTTCAGTTCGGTTCGTCGAACACCCGTGTGTTCGCCAAACTGTTCGTCGAACACCTTCGAACACTGTTAAAACCAATGGCAGGCAAGCAAAAACACATAGAAACACATAGAAAACACCTTCAAAGATGTCCAAAAGCTGACAAACTGCTCAGAAGACACAACTAACACATGGAAAAGTGACAAGTACATATAGTCATGCGAAAAGAAAAGAGGTGGAGGAGTAAAAGGAGGGGGAGACACAGATATAGGCATGTCATGCCCTTCTAAAATCCAAAAAGTGAGAAGCCGACACGGCCAGTCCGCTCCTGCCCATGCCACCTCCGTGTAGCCGGGTTTGTGCCAGAGCCGCGGTGAACCCTGACGGCCAGCCCCCCTCTCCCAATACTGGTGCCTGTCCGCTGGTGGGTCGAGCGAGCCCCCCTGTGGTGGAGGCAGCTCTAAGCTTTTTAATTTAAATTGTCTCTCTAATTTGAATGAATACACTTTAAATCCATTTACAAGGATCTATTGGAGGGCAAGTCTCATGCCAGCAGCCGCGTAATTCCAGCTCCAGTAGCGTCCACTAAAGCTGCTGCAGTTAAAAAGCTTTTATAAGGATCGAGCTCGGCTGTCCACCGCAAGGCATCCTACTGCCAGTCCCAGCCCCTATGCCTTGGGGTGCCTCCTGATGCTCTTCACTGACTATCCCGTGGTCCCAAAGCATTTCCTTTGAAAAAATTAAGTGTCCAAACTACAGGTGGTGTAGCTTGCTTAACAGCCGGGATAATCCGCTGACTAGCAGACACTGCTACTAGGCACAAAGTATTTCCTGGGCTAGATGCAGTTAAAAATTTGTAATTAGATACTCTAGTTGGATGCTGAGAAAGCATTCCATAGAGTCTCCTGGCACGCCATATATGATTCTCTTAAAAAGCTTGGGGTAGGGGTCTAGGGGACCCTTTTATAGCCAAAATCACGGCCCTGTATTGCAATACGTCACCTAGGCTGAAGATAAATGGAACTGTAGCACCCTGAGGGCTCGGTTGCTACAGAGGTATTGCACCTCACCCAGAGGTGTGATATCTCACTCTCAGGTAAGGATGGAGTGTGGATCAGGACCCGACACCTGCATGCATTACACCACATTGCCGTGGGGCAGGGTGACCAATATGCCCCTGAGATGGGCACGACAGTCCCTGTCCCTGGCTGGAGTCGGGGGAGGGAACACTGAGCAAGGGGAACCCTGTAGTGCAGGAGCAGGGAGGAAGCAGTTCCTGGGTGCATTGAGAAGGGAGTATAAAAGGTGGGCACCATCTTAGTTCAGTGCAGAGAAGTCTGAGCAGAAGTGACAGGGAGCAGGGGCTCTGCATGAGCTCTGCTCCGGAGGCGGGCCTAGTAACAGAGGCCCAGGCCTAGAAGAGGGAGAAGGAAGGAAGAGGAGCGGAGAAGACTCCAGGAATGAGGAACGAAGGGATCCCTCGGGTGCGGACGGGCGAGTCGCCACCGCACGCCCGAATCCACCTGCGTGGAGGGGTCAGGCCAAAGGGAGAGACCGGTCCCCGAAACTAGTGGAGGCAGGAAACGACCATCAGCTAGAAACTGTGACATTTTATGTGGCGCAGCCCCTCGCTACACCCGCTAGGAAGGCACCACATAGGGTCAGGGAAACTGGCGCCAAGTTTACCAAGAGGAGGCCCGAGGCAGCCAGACAGAAGGGTTGTTAAGAAAGGCCAGACAAAGGACACACAAAGGGGGTCCTGTGAAGCGCTCCAAAGTTATCTGGGAGTTGTCTGAGCCCCTCACCTGGTGAGCACAGTACGACGTGGGCAGCCGTTACCTGCAGACGTGGTCTGGATAATAAGAACTGTGAGTAAAGGCCCTGGACTGCATCACTGACTCCGTGTCGTTACTGCTGCTGCCCTGCACCATCACCCCCATCCTCCGCATACACTGCCCTGAGGCTATACTCCTCCCCTGGGGAGTTATGCTGCGCTCTGCTGCACCCACAACACCAGCCTCAGCGGTCTGCCCTGCAGCGGCGGTTCACTCTGACCGCACTCCACGGGTGGCGTAGTCGGACATTTAAACATCAAAACCACATAAATAGTTCCGCCACTGGTATGACCGCCCTGAGCCACGGAACCGGGTCGCCGCCACGGAGACTACAACCACCAGCATCCACCAAAAAGGGTCCGGCTCCGGGAGTCCCAAGGCCCAGGGGGTGCATCAGAACATTTTCATCACCTTTCACAATCACCACTGGGACAAGGCAGGGATGTCCTCTGTCCCCTCTCTTATACATCCTAGTGACGGAGCACCTGCTCTCATCAATTCGCCATAACCCCAATATTAGGTGGATTGAGGTGGGAGGCACCGAGTACTAGTGCTCTCTATTTGCTGATGATGTCCTAGTATATATCACTCAATCACATATATCCATCCATGCTGTTATGGCTGAAATAGATCACTTTGTTACATGGTCAAATTTTAAAATCAATGCAGCGAAGTCTGAGGCCCTCGATGTCTCCCTCCCCAAATCCATACAGGATTCCATCCAGTCCAACTTTGCAATTGCCTGGCCCTCACAGGGTATCAAATACTTAGGAATTCCTATTCATAGAGACCTCTCCCATCTATGTTATCTTAATTTTGGGCCCTTTATTGAACAACTCCATACAGACCACGGTTGGCAAGTTAGAACTGTAAGATTCACTACGTGAACCACTGGTGTTTTGTGGAAAAGCACATGTACACTGTGTTCCAAATTATTATGCAAAAAGTGTTTAGGAGTGATAAGGGAAGAATTTTTTGCTTGTCAGTTAAACTCATTAATGGTGATGTGTGTCAGGGCTCTTTATATCACTGTAAGCAATTGCAGACACCTGTGCTAATTAGTTTGGCAGGTGTGTCCAATGAAAGGCAAGACTACTCAAGAAGGCTGTCCCACATTATTAAGCAGCCTACATTTTCTGCCAAAATGGAAAAGAAAAAGGATGTGTCGGCTGCTGAGAAGCAACAAATTGTGGAGTGTTTAGGTCAAGGCATGACTACAATCAACATTGTGCGATGATCAGGATGAAGTGTCTTGGCAATCAAGAAGTATGTAGCTGATTCACAGTACACACGTGTGCGTGCTGATAAGGGCAAATTGAGGACTCTTTCCTACAGGCAATTACGTCAGGTTAAAAGAGCAGTGGCAAAAAAGCCTTGTCATAGCAGCAGACAAGTTTTTGAAGCTGCTGGTGCCTCCAACGTCCCCCGAACAACAAGATGCAGGGTCCTTCAGAGGTTTGCAGCTGTGCATGCGCCATCCTGTCGACCTCCTCTATCCACTTCACACAAGCAGAAACGGCTCCAGTGGGCCAAACATTACATGAAGACTGATTTCAAAACTGTTTTGTTCACGGATGAGTGCCGTGCAACGCTCGATGGTCCAGATGGATGGAGTGGAGGATGGCTGGTTGATGGACACCCCACGCAAACACGGCTACAGCGCCAACAAGGAGGAGGTGGAGTAATGTTTTGAGCTGGAATCATGGGGAGAGAGATTGTTGGCCCCTTTAGTATCCCTGAAGGGGTAAAGATGAACTCCATAATGTATGTGGAGTTTCTCAAACAGCACTTCCTGCCATGGTTCAAGAAGAAGAACCGTGTATTCCACAGCAAGATCATTTTTATGCATGATAATGCACCATCTCATGCTGCACATAAAACATCTGCATCTCTGGCTGATATGGGCATAAAAGGGGACAAACTTATGGTGTGACCCCCATGCTCCCCTGACCTCTAGCCCATTCAGAACCTCTGGAGCATCATCAAAAGGAGTGTCTATGATGGCGGGAGGCAGTTCACATCTAAGCAACAGCTCTGGGTGGGTAGTCTGTCCTCATGCAAAACAATTGAAGCAGAAACCATCCAAAACCTGACAAATTCAATGGACGAGAGAGTTCAGAAGCTCCTTTAGAACAAGGGGTCCTATGTGAAAATGTAACATCACCTAGAATAAAGTTTTGAGTTGAAAACTGTTTGATTTCAGCTTCTAATAACCTGCTAATGCTTATAATCTCAAAAATGACCATTTTTTTGGTCTTTATTAAAATGAAAAGGTTGATCGAAAATTTTGGGGGATCTAAGAGTGTGGCAACCCAGTAGTCAGGATTACTTCGAATTCTGACAATATGAGGGTCATGTTGCAGGTAGTGCAGCAAGAAGGCACTTATGTGTCTTGCGCATCTCGGAGCCCCAAAATTATTTTCCGGGCTAGATGCAGCTAAAAATTAATATTAATTTTAAATCTGGTGGAGCTTAGTATAGATGGCCTAATAGAATAAGTGCTGCACACTGCTACAAAGCCAAAATTATTTTCCAGCCAAGGTACTGATAAACATGATTAGTAATTTTAAATCTGGTGGAGCTTAGCACAGATGGCCTAACAGAATCAGTACTGCACACTGCTACAAAGCCAAAATTATTTTCCAGCCAAGATACAGATAAGCATGATTAGTAATTTTAAATCTGGTGGAGCTTATTATAGATGGCCTAATAGAATCAGTGCTGCACACTACTACAAAGCCCAAATTTTTTTCCAGCCAAGATACAGATAAGTATGATTAGTAATTTGAAAGCTTAAAATGGTTGGTGAGGTGATTTTAACCAATCATCAAGCTTTTACTCTCCCCAGGATGACACAGGGGTAGAAAAGTCATTTCGGATCTATGATTTGTTCATCTTTATGAACGTGAGTCTGTCTACATTATCAGTGGAGAGCCGCGAACGCTTATCTGTCAGCACACCACCAGCAGCGCTGAACACACGTTCAGACAGAACGCTGGCTGCAGGGCATGACAAGATCTCCAAGGCGTAAGTGGCTAGCTCCGGCCATTTATCCAGATTGGAAGCCCAAAAAGAGCAAGGGTCCAGTGACATAGTCATGGCTTCAATGTTTACTTGGAGATACTCCTGTACCATCGTCTCTAGGCGTTGACTATGTGTCAGACTTCTTGTCTCCTGTAGCCTTGCAAAGGATGGGCTAAAAAAGTGGTGAAATGGTTCCGCAAAATTGATGTTACCAGCAGATACTGTGGTTCTGTTACGGTTTGAGTGCTGAACACTCGACGGTCCCATGGTTAGCAAGTTGGAACTGTGAGATTCACTACGTGCACCACTGGTGTTTTGTGGAAAAGCACATGTAAGATTCTGCAACAGTCTCTGCTGATACTCATGCATGCGTGCATCCCTTTCTATGGCAGGAATAATTTCTGAAAATTTACTTTTGTACCGGGGATCTAACAGTGTGGCAACCCAGTAGTCAGTATTATTTCTAATTCTCAAAATTCGAGGGTCATGTTGCAGGTAGTGCAGCAAGAAGGCACTCATGTGTGTTGCGCATCCAGGAGCACCAAGTCCCTGTTGTGTTGGTGGCGAGGTAACAATCATGCATCCTTCCTCTATCCTCTCCCCCCAACCTCGCACAACAGAAATGTGATCAAGATCTCCCTCATCTGATGAGTCTTCCATCAGTTTGTCCTCCACTTCTTCCTGGGCTCCTGCACCTTACTCACTAGTTTGGCTGCTACCATGCACCCTGGTAAAACCATCTCCCCCACCCTCACATGCCTGCCGCCTTGGTGCTGCCGACCGTCTGGACCTTGCAGATGTTAGCCCTTCCGCATACAACTCCTCCTCCTCTACTTCCTCCACCTCCTCTTGTGCCACCACCTGACTCCGAATTCTGTTTAACATGTGCTCCAGCATGTAAATCACCGGAATAGTCATGCTGATAATGGCATCGTCAGCACTAAACATCTTCGTCGCCATTTCAAAACTGTGCAGAAGGGTGCATAGGTCCCTGATCTGAGACCACTCCTCCAGCGTGATTTGCCCCACCTCTGGATCTCGTTGACCCAGGCTATACGTCAGAACGTATTGCACCAGGGCTTGTCTGTGCTGCTACAGTCGCTGCAACATGTGCAGAGTTGAATTCCACCGGGTAGGCACATCGCATTTTAGCCGGTGAAGTGGCAGGCCCAACGACTTCTGTAGAGATGTAAGTCGCTGAGCTGCGGGATGCGAACGGCGGAAGTGAGCACACAGCGACCGTGCCCTCTGCAGAAGGCCATCTAGTCCGGGATAGTGGGCTAAAAATTGCTGGACAACCAGGTTCAACACGTGAGCCATACAAGGCACGTGTGTGACATTGCCCCGGCGAAGGGCCGCACCCAGGTTTGCAGCATTGTCGCACACGGCCTTCCCTGGTTTCAGGTCCAGTGGAGACAACCATTCATGAAATTGGTTCTCCAGAGCTGACCACAACTCCTCAGCTGTGTGACTCACATTTCCCAGACATTTCAAAGTAAAAACCGCCTGATGACGTTGAGCCCTACTGCCAGCATAGTAAGGAGGTGTGCAGGATCCCTTCTGCGCAGTTAGATAGCTTGTGGCATGACCAGACAGGCTTTGGGTGCAGGTGGAGGACCGAGAGGAGGTTGAGGAGACAGAAGCAGTGGAGGATCTTTGAGATAAAGAGGATTGACGCACAACTCGTGGGGACGGCAAGACTTGGACAGCAGCCACTTGTTCTGATGTCACCATAGTTACCCAGTGCCCAGTCAGCGACATGTAACGCCCCTGTCCATGCCTACTCGTCCAAGTGTCTGTGGTGAAATGCACCCTGTCACACACAGAGTTTCTCAACGAAGCGGTGATGTTGTGTGTGACATGCTGGTGGAGCGCAGGCACACCTTTCTTTGAGAAGTAGTGCCGACTGGGCATCTGGTACTGGGGCACTGCGACGGACATAAGGTCTCGAAAATCCTTTGTGTCCACCAGGCGGAAAGGCAGCATTTCTGTAGCCAAGAGCTTGCAGATGGTGAAATTCAACTTCTTAGCTTTCTTATGGCTAGGAGGAAATGGTCTTTTACTTGTCCACATCTGAGGGACCGAGGGCTGGCTATTGTGCTTAGACGGGGTTGATAAGGGTGTCCACGGCAAACTGCCGGTCTGTGAGGAAGATGCAGGCGGACATGTTAGGTTGCCTTGATCCAAAGGTGGTGCTATTGATGTCGGACAGCGCTCAACACCAGCTGGTGTTACCACCTCCAAAGAAAATGATGACCTGCCAATCACACTGGCTGTTGCGGGTAAAGAGGTGGCAGGTCTGCACCCCAAAACAGGTGTGACTGCTGTCCCCCCCAGTCACAGAGGATGAAGAGGCCGCGGATGCACAAGATATGGCAGACGGTGGTTGGCCCGGCCGGCTAGGCCGCATTGTAGCACAGTGAGCTTCCCACTGCAACTTATGCTTCATGTCCATGTGCCGGTTCATGCATGAAGTACTCAAACTATGTATTTTTTGGCCTCTACTTAGCTTTTGCTGACAAATGTTACAGATAACACGAGTTGGGTCATCTTTATCGATCTGAAAAAATGCCCAGGCTATGCAAGGCTTAGCACCCATGCGACCTGAAGAGCCACCACGACTTGTGGTGAGAGGCAGAATTGTGTTTGAGGATGCAGCTGTTGATGTGCTTCCAGTACTACGTCTCTGTCCAGGAAGGCGCAACCTGACCTCGTCGTCACTAGCATCCTCCTCCACCTCCTCTGCTGACCTCATCTCTTGGCTGACTGTGTGTTGACAGTAAGTGGGATCTCCAACCTCATCATCATCACCCTGTGCGTTATCACACCCGTCGTCCTCAGAGCCAACCTGTTCCTGCCCTGCCAAAAAACTAAAGTTGTCGCTCCAATCAGGTATTTGAGTATCATCATCGTCTTCCTCATTGTCTCCACCAACAGGAGTTACAGTTTGGGAATGAGGGTCTACATTATGGTCAGAACCTTCTGCGTCTGGTCCTGGATCCGACTCATAAAGATTCTGGGCATCAGTGCAGATCATTTCCTCGTCTGGATTCACAGAAGCGCTGGAGTCGACCTCTGATTCCCAGGCTATAGTATGAGTAAACAGCTCTGCAGACTCAACCATCTGTTCTACCTCATACTCAGACGGGCAGCTGGAGATTTGGGAGCTGTGAGGAAGCAAGTGCGATTGGGGTGACACCTTTGAGGACTGGAGTATTTGTGATGTTGAAGTTGATGTGGAGGAGAGCCCACTTAAAGGAGCACTTGATATCCGTTGAAGCACCTGCTGTTTTTGTGCCTCATCTGGAATTTGTAGCGATTGGCGTGGCCGTAAGAAAGGGATCTTATCACATTGTCCACTAAAAGAAGTAGACATTTTAGTTTGGCTGGAAGATGGTCTTTCTTCTGCAGATGTTACTGTTGCTTTAACACCTACCCCACAGACACAACCTTTTTCCCCTTCCCAACACGCCTATTCCCCTTTCCACCAGCAGCAGGCCTTTTTCCACTCATTTTGGTGGTTAACTAATTCACAACTCTAGAGTTGTTTGCACCAAAAAACAATGGATGGGAACCGAGCAGAGCTGAGTGGCCAAACTGTTGTATTAGGCCAAAATAATTGGCTGGGTTAGATGCAGAAAAAAATTATATTCAATTTGCAACCTGATGGAGGTCAGTATAGATGGACTAATAGAACAAGTCCCACACACAGCTAGAAGCCCAAATATTTTTTCAGAGGTAGATGCAGATAAAAATTATTTTTAATTTGCAACCTGATGGAGGTCAGTATAGATGGACTAATAGAGAAAGTCCCACACACTGCTAGAAGGCCAAATATTTTTTCAGAGGTAGATGCAGAAAAAAATGATATTCAGTTTGCAACCTGATGGAGGTCAGTATAGATGGACTAATAGAACAAGTCCCACACACTGCTAGAAGGCCAAATATTTTTTCAGAGCTAGATGCAGAAAAAAATTATATTCAGTTTGCAACCTGATGGAGGTAAGTATAGATGGACTAATAGAACAAGTCCCACACACTGCTAGAAGCCCAAATAGTTTTTCAGAGCTAGATGCAGAAAAAATTATATTCAATTTGCAACCTGATGGAGGTCAGTATAGATGGACTAATAGAGAAAGTCCCACACACTGCTAGAAGGCCAAATAGTTTTTCAGAGCTAGATGCAGACAAAAAATTATTTTGAATTTGCAACCTGATGGAGGTCAGTATAGGTGGACTAATAGAACTAGTCCCACACACTGCTAGAAGGCCAAATATTTTTTCAGAGCTAGATGCAGAAAAAATTATATTCAGTTTGCAACCTGATGGAGGTCAGTATAGATGGACTAATAGAACAAGTCCCACACACTGCTAGAAGGACAAATATTTTTTCAGAGCTAGATGCAGAAAAAAATTATATTCAATTTGCAACCTGATGGAGGTCAGTATAGATGGACTAATAGAAAGATGATATGCCCAAAAGATTTTACTTCACTTGGTGCAGTAAAAAAATTGGTATTCTATTCACAGGTGGTATATCTTGCAACACAAATAGGCTACTCCACTGACTAACACACTCTGCAATAGGCCAAAAAGGATTAGCTTTGCTAGATTCAGCCAAATGAAAAAAACTTGCACAGCACTGGCACAGACCTGCCTGGCAAAAACTGATAGGAACTGATGTAACCTAGTCCTGAAAAGGACTGCAATTACAATTAGTCTTTACTCCCACGACCTATCTATTTAAGAGCACAGACCTGCCTGATAAAAGTCGTAGGAAATGCTGTAACCTAGTCCTTAAAAAGAATGCAGTCACAACTATTCCCTACTCCCAAGCTATCTGTAGATTTGTGCAAAAATTGGCTTGAAATTAACAAGGTATAGCGCACACAGCAACAGCGGTGCCGTCTAACACGCAGCTGCAGCAGTGAGAAAATGGTGGCGACGGGGAAAATGGCTTGGTCTTATAGGGCAAGGACATGTGACATACACTGCCAATGACACATGCCCTTGCTTGTGTGAAAAAAAGCACTTTGCTCCGTGTGTGCGCTGCTGATAGGCTGACAGATTGCACCTCCCCATTGCAAATGCGGGAAAGAGAAAAAAAAATGGAGATCTTCATTATTCCTGCAGAGATCCATCCCCTGCCCCTCCCCCCGCCCCGCTGTACACTCAAATTGCGTATTAACATTAATTTTCATCATTACTGAGAAAAAATCCAGTTATGATTTTGGTGCACGAACAGTTATCGAACATAACCTCGAACAGCCGAATTTTTCTCAAATCGTTCGTGTTCGCCGAACGGCTCGAACACCGCCCAAAACAGCTAGAATTTGAGATTGGCGAACAGTTCGAGTCGAACAACGCTCATCTCTACCAGACACCACAGGTGGCGTCACGAAAAATCCCAAAAACCCCATATAATAGAAGTTTCCCCTTTTCACTGACCACCCTGGGTCACGGACCGGGCCAGCCACCGTGATATCCCCCAAACAGAGGCCCGGCTGCCGAGTACCCCACGGACCTGGAGGCACGTCATCAAGGTGGAGGAAGAGTAGGAAAGGCCAATTGATGCAGCGCTTGCCATCCACTGGAACACATGCTCTTTCCGGCCCTCATCTACAAGGTGTACTGCTGTTGAAACCTGCAAGAGCAAATAGAGTAACCATAAACCACCATAAATTAAAAACAAAAATATCATAAAAATACATATACAGTGGGTACGGAAAGTATTCAGACCCCTTTAAATTTTTCACTCTTTGTTTCATTGCAGCCATTTGGTAAATTCTAAAAAGTTCATTTTTTTCTCATTAAAGTACACTCTGCACCCCATCTTGATTGAAAAAAAAACAGAAATGTAGAAATTTTGGCTAATTTATTAAAAAAGAAAAACTGAAATATCACATGGTCAGAAGTGTTCAGACTAGTGTTGAGCGAACATGCTCGACACTGCTCGGTACTCGCCCGAGCATCACGCTACTCAGGATGTTCGGCGAGCACTGAGCATTTCCAGGTTACTCGGGCGGGAGCTCGGGTCTCCGCCCTGCATGTTTGGCGCTCTTTACAGAGCCAATGAACATGCAGGGATTGCCAGCCAGTCACTGTAATGCTGCAGCCATGTTGGTTGTGGGCATTACAGTGATTGGCTGGCCGCACAGTGTCACCTCGAGTATTTAAAACGGGGCGCCGCCATCTTGGACACAGTCGCTCCAGATTAGACAGCGTAGGGACAGCGCTGCTGATTTAGGGAGAGATATAAACTGCAAAATAGTTAGTGTAGGGTCTGTAAAGGCTGCCAGAACAAACAAACAGTCCTTTTCAGGACTAATATCCATCCCAGATACCAGGCAGGCAGGCTGTATAGGAGACACAGTGGTTATACCAGCAAATGCTGCATTACAGTCCTGTGTCCTCTTGTTGCTGAAATTGCTGGACTTAGCACCAGGTGTCGGGGGCCAGGAAAAATCCTTTTTTTTTCATCTAAATCCTCCTATTTTTTTCCTCCTTCACACTGTACAAATACCCGTCTTATTAACCTTTTGGTGTGACCCCCCCCCAAAAAAAAAAGCGTGTCTCTGATTTTTCAGACACAAATATAACTGTTGAAAATAGTCTGGTGTAGGCTAGAGAAACAGAAGTGTTGTTTTGCACTTCCATGGTTCAAACCTCTGTATTATCCATTTTGGGCCATTTGTATCTAAAAAAAAAACAGTTTGAGTGTGTCGCTCACTGTTCAGCCGCAAATATCTCTATTTAAAAAAGTGTGGTATACCCCAGTAAACAATAACTGTGGTTGTGCCATCCCACGGTAAAAAATCTCTACTATTCAGCTGTTGGTAGTTTTTTCCGTAAAGAAAAACAGTAGTGTCTCCTGACTGTTGTGGCACAAAAATATATCTGTTGAAAATAGTCTTGTGTAGGCCCGACATCCCAGTGTGGTTTCGCAGTTCCACGGGTCAAATCGCTGTACTATCCAGTTTGGGGCCTGTGGTATCTAAAAAAAAAAGCAGTTTGAGTGTGTCGCTCACTGTTCAGCCGCAAATATTTCTATTTAAAAAAGTGTGGTATACCCCAGTAAACAATAACTGTGGTTTTGCCATCCCACGGTAAAAAAACTCTATTATTCAGCTTTTGGTAGTTTTTTCCGTAAAGAAAAACAGTAGTGTCTCCTGACTGTTGTGACACAAAAATATATCTGTTGAAAATAGTCTTGTGTAGGCCCGACATCCCAGTGTGGTTTCGCAGTTCCACGGGTCAAATCGCTGTACTATCCAGTTTTGGGCCTTTGGTATCTAAAAAAAAAGCAGTTTGAGTGTGTCGCTCACTGTTCAGCCGCAAATATCTCTATTTAAAAAAGTGTGGTATACCCCAGTAAACAATAACTGTGGTTTTCCTCTTCCACGGTTCTAGTCTACTCTTTATTACCCTTTTTCCATTGATAGTGCAAGTGTAAGCTATTTTACTTCATTTACAATGGGCAAGGTGCGTGGCAAGGGATGTGGAAGTGGACCTTCTGGTGATGATTCATGCAGAGGACGGGGCCGTGGCCAAGGTGAAAATGTGCCACAACCAACAGCCACATCTTCTCGCTCCCACTTCTTGACCGAATTACTAGGAAGCACAGAACAACACCAGTATTGAGAACTGATCAGTGTGAACAGGTTATTAATTGGATAGCAGATAATACTTCCAGTTACCTGGGCACCACCACCTCCGGTCTGTCTTCCACACGGTCAACTCTTAGTAGCCGTGAGACTCGACCGCATACTCCTCCTCACCGTGATGCTCCTTCCTCCCACCATGCCGAGTGTCGTCAGACAGCAAGTGATCCCACACTTGGACACTCTGAAGAGCTGTTCACTGGTCCATTTCCATATTTGGGCCACTCGCCTTATACGCTTGAGGTGGTGGAAGAGGAGATCCCATGTTGTGATGCCCAAATATTTGAACAGCCATGGCCACAGGAAGTCAACGTTGGCAATCTGTCACAAGAGGTGGACGATGACGAGACACAATTGCCAGGAAGTGAGGCGGAGGATCGTGGCGCGCAAGTGGAAGAGGAGGAGGTGGTGGATGATCTAGTAACTGACCCAACGTGGAAGGAGGACATGCAGAGTGAGGCCAGCAGCACACAGGGGGAGGAGGCAGAGTACCCCAACAGGCAGGAAGAAGCAGTGTGGTGGCCGCAGAGAGAAGGCAGGCAACCGTTCCCCGTGACACCAACACGAGGGACGTTGCTAATACAAGCGGTAGGTCTTCCAGAGTCTGGAATTTTTTTAAAAACTCAGCTGATAACCCCAAAAAGGCCATATGTTCTACCTGCCATGCCAGCATCAGCAGGGGTGACAAAACTACCAGCCTGACCACCACCAGCATGATCAGGCACATGGCAGCAAAGCACCCGACTTTGTGGGGCGAAACCCAGGGTCCACGACCAGTGTCAGCGAGTGTCACCACTGCTTCTTCCACTGTTGTGCGTGCAATAGAACCCCTTGTTGTGTGTGCAAGGCAATCCTCTGTCCATACTGCATGTAAAGATGCCCCCTCCTCTCAGTCTTCACTTGTTATGGCAGTTTCTCCAGAAACAGCATCAACGTCCACGTCCACGTCCCACCACAGCGTTCAATTGTCCATACCCCAGAGCATTGAACGAAAGCGGAAATTCGCAGCTAACGCCCCACAGGCCACAGTCCTAAATTCGCACATTTCACGACTTCTTGCATTGGAAATGCTGCCTTTTAGGCTGGTGGAGACGGAATCCTTCCGCAATCTTATGGCGGTGGCCGTCCCTCGGTACTCAGTCCCCAGCCGACACTTTTTTGCCCGGTGTGCCATCCCCGCACTACACAAGCACGTGTCCCAAAGCATTTGCCGTGCCCTCAACAATGCAGTTACTGGGAGAGTCCACCTGACAACGGACACGTGTACAAGTGCTTGTGGCCAGGGACGGTACATCTCTCTGATGGCACACTGGGTAAACATAGTGGAAGCCGGGACCCAGTCGGACCTTGGGACGGAACACATCTTCCCCACACCGAGTATTGCGGGCCCTATGTCAGTCAGAGTTGCCCCCACAGTGTACAGATTCTGTGCATCCTCCTCCTCCTCCTCATGTTCAGCCTCCATCTCAGATATCACCACATCAGTTACAAGCTGGAAGCATTGCAGTACTGCCTCCGCCAAGCGGCAACAGGCTGTGCTGAAACTCATAAGCTTAGGTGATAAACCTCACACTGCTTGTGAGCTGTGGACAGCTGTGAAAGAGCAGGAAGATCTGTGGCTGAGACCGCTGAACCTACATCCCGGCATGGTCGTATGTGACAATGGCCGTAACCTGGTGGCGGCTCTGAGGCGAGGTGAGATCACACACGTACCATGCCTGGCTCATGTGCTTAACCTCGTAGTTCAGCGGTTTCTTAAATCGTACCCCGAGTTGCCAGATCTGCTCGTGAAAGTACGCCGCCTGTCAGCTCATTTTCGCAAGTCGGCTACAGCTTCCGCCGCCCTTCCAGTGTTGCAGCAGCGTTTGCAGCTTCCGGCACACCGACTGGTGTGTGATGTACCCACACGTTGAAACACTACCCTCCACATGTTGCAAAGGATTTGTGAGCAGAAGAGAGCAGTTGTGAAGCACAAGCTGCAACAAGGCCGTCGCTATTCACGTCAGACTCCACACATAAGACCTCAGGAGTGGACCTGGATGTCTGACATATGTACCATCCTGACAAACTTTGAGGAGGCCACCAAGATGGTGAGTGGCGATGACGCCATCATTAGTGTCAGCATCCCACTTGTCTGTCTTTTGCAACGCTCTCTGCAGAGAATTAAAGAGGAGGCATTGCAGCCAGAGAATGATGAGATGGATCAAGAAGCCGTTGCGGGCGATTACTCACAGCCCAGCCTCATCTCATCCCAACGTGCATTGGGGGACAATGAGGGAGAGGAGGAGGAGGAGGAGGAGGAGGAAGAACAGGAGCTGCTATCATGCGTTGTAGACTGTAGTACCTGTACAAGTGTCATACCGTCGGTTCAGCATGGGTGGATTGAGAACAGGGGGGAGGAGGAAGAGGAGGAGGAGGAGGAGAGCATGGTCAGTCGTCATCTTGGTGAGGACACGGAAATCTTGCCCGTTACCAGTCTGGCACGCATGGCTGACTTTATGTTACGCAGCCTTAACCGTGACCCTCGCGTTGTCAAATTGTTGGGTGACAGTCATTACTGGTTGGTGACATTTGTAGACCCCCGCTACAAGGAGAACTTTCACTCTCTTATTCCTGAGTAGAGATGAGCGTTGTTCGACTCGAACTGTTCGCCAATCTCAAATTTGAGCTGTTTTGGGCGGTGTTCGAGCCGTTCGGCGAACACGAACGATTTGAGAAAAATTCGGCTGTTCGAGGTTATGTTTGATAACTGTTCGTGCACCAAAATCATAACTGGATTTTTTCTCAGTAATGATGAAAATTAATGTTAATACGCAGTTTGAGTGTACAGCGGGGTGGGGGGAGGGGCAGGGGATGGATCTCTGCAGGAATAATGAAGATCTCCATTTTTTTTTCTCTTTCCCGCATTTACAGTGGGGAGGTGCAATCTGTCAGCCTATCAGCAGCGCACACACGGAGCGAAGTGCTTTTTTTCACACAAGCAAAGGCATGTGTCATTGGCAGTGTATGTCACATGTCCTTGCCCTATAAGACCAAGCTATTTTCCCCGTCGCCACCATTTTCTCACTGCTGCAGCTGCGTGTTAGACGGCACCGCTGTTGCTGTGTGCGCTATACCTTGTTAATTTCCAGCCAATTTTCGCACAAATCTACAGATAGCTTGGGAGTAGGGAATAGTTGTGATTGCAGTCCTTTTAAGGACTAGGTTACAGCATTTCCTGCGACTTTTATCAGGCAGGTCTGTGCTCTTAAATAGATAGATTGTGGGAGTAAAGACTAATTGTAATTGCAGTCCTTTTCAGGACTAGGTTACATCAGTTCCTATCAGTTTTTGCCAGGCAGGTCTGTGCCAGTGCTGTGCAAGTTTTTTTCACAGCATTTGGCTGAATCTAGCAAAGCTAATCCTTTTTGGCCTATTGCAGAGTGTGTTAGTCAGTGGAGTAGCCTATCTGTGTTGCAAGATATACCACCTGTGTATAGAATACCAATTTTTTTACTGCACCTAGTGAAGTAAAATCTTTTGGGAATAGCATCATTCTATTAGTCCATCTATACTGACCTCCATCAGGTTGCAAATTGAATATAATTTTTTCCTGCATCTAGCTCTGAAAAAATATTTGGGCTTCTAGCAGTGTGTGGGACTTGTTCTATTAGTCCATGTATACTGACCTCCATCACGCTGCAAATTCAAAATAATTTTTTGTCTGCATCTAGCTCTGAAAAAATATTTGGCCTTCTAGCAGTGTGTGGGACTTTCTCTATTAGTCCATCTATACTGACCTCCATCAGGTTGCAAATTCAAAATAATTTTTTGTCTGCATCTAGCTCTGAAAAAATATTTGGCCTTCTAGCAGTGTGTGGGACTTTCTCTATTAGTCCATCTATACTGACCTCCATCAGGCTGAAAATTAAAAATAAATTGTATCTGCATCTACCTCTGAAAAAATATTTGGCCTTCTAGCTGTGTGTGGGACTGGTTCTATTAGTCCATCTATACTGACCTCCATCACGCTGCAAATTCAAAATAATTTTTTGTCTGCATCTAGCTCTGAAAAAATATTTGGCCTTCTAGCAGTGTGTGGGACTTTCTCTATTAGTCCATCTATACTGACCTCCATCAGGTTGCAGATTAAAAATAATTTATATCTGCATCTAGCTCTGAAAAAATATTTGGCCTTCTAGCAGTGTGTGGGACTGTCTCTATTAGTCCATCTATACTGACCTCCATCATATTGCAAATTAAAAATAATTTTTTGTCTGCATCTAGCTCTGAAAAAATATTTGGCCTTCTAGCAGTGTGTGGGACTTTCTCTATTAGTCCATCTATACTGACCTCCATCAGGTTGCAAACTGAATATATTTTTTTTCTGCATCTACCTCTGAAAAAATATTGGGCTTCTAGCTGTGTGTGGGACTTGTTCTAATAATCCATCTATACAGACCTCCATCAGGTTGCAAACTGAATATAATTTTTTTCTGCATCTAGCTCTGAAAAAATATTTGGCCTTCTAGCAGTGTGTGGGACTTTCTCGATTAGTCCATCTATACTGACCTCCATCAGGTTGCAAATTAAAAATAATTTTTATCTGCATCTAGCTCTGAAAAAATATTTGGCCTTCTAGCAGTGTGTGGGACTTTCTCTATTAGTCCATCTATACTGACCTCCATCAGGTTGCAAACTGAATATAATTTTTTTCTGCATCTAGCTCTGAAAAAATATTTGGCCTTCTAGCTGTGTGTGGGACTTGATCTATTAGTCCATCTATACTGACCTCCATCAGGTTGCAAACTGAATATAATTTTTTTCTGCATCTAGCTCTGAAAAAATATTTGGCCTTCTAGCAGTGTGTGGGACTTTCTCTATTAGTCCATCTATACTGACCTCCATCAGGTTGCAAATTAAAAATAATTTTTATCTGCATCTAGCTCTGAAAAAATATTTGGCCTTCTAGCAGTGTGTGGGACTTTCTCTATTAGTCCATCTATACTGACCTCCATCAGGTTGCAAATTAAAAATAATTTTTTGTCTGCATCTAGCTCTGAAAAAATATTTGGCCTTCTAGCAGTGTGTGGGACTTTCTCTATTAGTCCATCTATACTGACCTCCTTCAGGTTGCAAATTCAAAATAAATTTTAGGCTGCATCTAGCTCTGAAAAAATATTTGGCCTTCTAGCAGTGTGTGGGACTTTCTCTATTAGTCCATCTATACTGACCTCCATCAGGCTGCAAATTAAAAATAATTTTTATCTGCATTACCTCTGAAAAAATATTTGGCCTTCTAGCTGTGTGTGGGACTTGTTCTATTAGTCCATCTATACTGACCTCCATCACGCTGCAAATTCAAAATAATTTTTTGTCTGCATCTAGCTCTGAAAAAATATTTGGCCTTCTAGCAGTGTGTGGGACTTTCTCTATTAGTCCATCTATTCTGACCTCCATCAGGATGCAAATTAAAAATAATTTATATCTGCATCAAGCTCTGAAAAAATATTTGGCCTTCTAGCAGTGTGTGGGACTTTCTCTATTAGTCCATCTATACTGACCTCCATCAGGTTGCAAACTGAATATATTTTTTTTCTGCATCTACCTCTGAAAAAATATTGGGCTTCTAGCTGTGTGTGGGACTTGTTCTAATAATCCATCTATACAGACCTCCATCAGGTTGCAAACTGAATATAATTTTTTTCTGCATCTAGCTCTGAAAAAATATTTGGCCTTCTAGCAGTGTGTGGGACTTTCTCGATTAGTCCATCTATACTGACCTCCATCAGGTTGCAAATTAAAAATAATTTTTATCTGCATCTAGCTCTGAAAAAATATTTGGCCTTCTAGCAGTGTGTGGGACTTTCTCTATTAGTCCATCTATACTGACCTCCATCAGGTTGCAAACTGAATATAATTTTTTTCTGCATCTAGCTCTGAAAAAATATTTGGCCTTCTAGCTGTGTGTGGGACTTGATCTATTAGTCCATCTATACTGACCTCCATCAGGTTGCAAACTGAATATAATTTTTTTCTGCATCTAGCTCTGAAAAAATATTTGGCCTTCTAGCAGTGTGTGGGACTTTCTCTATTAGTCCATCTATACTGACCTCCATCAGGTTGCAAATTAAAAATAATTTTTATCTGCATCTAGCTCTGAAAAAATATTTGGCCTTCTAGCAGTGTGTGGGACTTTCTCTATTAGTCCATCTATACTGACCTCCATCAGGTTGCAAACTGAATATATTTTTTTTCTGCATCTACCTCTGAAAAAATATTGGGCTTCTAGCTGTGTGTGGGACTTGTTCTATTAGTCCATCTATACTAACCTCCATCAGGCTGCAAACTGAATATTATTTTTTTCTGCATCTAGCTCTGAAAAAATATTTGGCCTTCTAGCAGTGTGTGGTCTTTCTCTATTAATCCATCTATACTGACCTCCATCAGGTTGCAAATTAAAAATAATTTATATCTGCATCTAGCTCTGAAAAAATATTTGGCCTTCTAGCAGTGTGTGTGACTTTCTCTATTAGTCCATCTATACTGACCTCCATCAGGTTGCAAACTGAATATAATTTTTTTCTGCATCTAGCTCTGAAAAAATATTTGGCCTTCTAGCAGTGTGTGGGACTTTCTCTATTAGTCCATCTATACTGACCTCCATCAGGTTGCAAATTAAAAATAATTTATATCTGCATCTAGCTCTGAAAAAATATTTGGCCTTCTAGCAGTGTGTGGGACTTTCTCTATTAGTCCACCTATACTGACCTCCATCAGGTTGCAAATTAAAAATAATTTTTTGTCTGCATCTAGCTCTGAAAAAATATTTGGCCTTCTAGCAGTGTGTGGGACTTTCTCTATTAGTCCATCTATACTGACCTCCATCAGGTTGCAAATTCAAAATAATTTTTTGTCTGCATCTAGCTCTGAAAAAATATTTGGCCTTCTAGCAGTGTGTGGGACTTTCTCTATTAGTCCATCTATACTGACCTCCATCAGGCTGCAAATTAAAAATAATTTTTATCTGCATCTACCTCTGAAAAAATATTTGGCATTCTAGCTGTGTGTGGGACTTGTTCTATTAGTCCATCTATACTGACCTCCATCACGCTGCAAATTAAAAATAATTTTTTTCTGCATCTAGCTCTGAAAAAATATTTGGCCTTCTAGCAGTGTGTGGGACTTTCTCTATTAGTCCATCTATACTGACCTCCATCAGGTTGCAAATTCAAAATAATTTTTTGTCTGCATCTAGCTCTGAAAAAATATTTGGCCTTCTAGCAGTGTGTGGGACTTTCTCTATTAGTCCATCTATACTGACCTCCATCAGGCTGCAAATTAAAAATACTTTGTATCTGCATCTACCTCTGAAAAAATATTTGGCCTTCTAGCTGTGTGTGGGACTTGTTCTATTAGTCCATCTATACTGACCTCCATCAGGTTGCAAACTGAATATAATTTTTTTCTGCATCTAGCTCTGAAAAAATATTTGGCCTTCTAGCAGTGTGTGGGACTTTCTCTATAAGTCCATCTATACTGACCTCCATCAGGTTGCAAATTAAAAATAATTTATATCTGCATCTAGCTCTGAAAAAATATTTGGCCTTCTAGCAGTGTGTGGGACTTTCTCTATTAGTCCATCTATACTGACCTCCATCAGGTTGCAAATTAAAAATAATTTTTTGTCTGCATATAGCTCTGAAAAAATATTTGGCCTTCTAGCAGTGTGTGGGACTTTCTCTATTAGTCCATCTATACTGACCACCATCAGGTTGCAAACTGAATATATTTTTTTTTTCTGCATCTACCTCTGAAAAAATATTGGGCTTCTAGCTGTGTGTGGAACTTGTTCTATTAATCCATCTATACAGACCTCCATCAGGTTGCAAACTGAATATAATTTTTTTCTGCATCTACCTCTGAAAAAATATTTGGGCTTCTAGCTGTGTGTGGGACTTGATCTATTAGTCCATCTATACTGACCTCCATCAGGTTGCAAACTGAAATTAATTTTTTTCTGCATCTAGCTCTGAAAAAATATTTGGCCTTCTAGCAGTGTGTGGGACTTTCTCTATTAGTCCATCTATACTGATCTCCATCAGGTTGCAAATTAAAAATAATTTTTATCTGCATCTAGCTCTGAAAAAATATTTGGCCTTTTAGCAGTGTGTGGGACTTTCTCTATTAGTCCATCTATACTGACCTCCATCAGGTTGCAAATTAAAAATAATTTTTTGTCTGCATCTAGCTCTGAAAAAATATTTGGCCTTCTAGCAGTGTGTGGGACTTTCTCTATTAGTCCATCTATACTGACCTCCATCAGGTTGCAAATTCAAAATAATTTTTTGTCTGCATCTAGCTCTGAAAAAATATTTGGCCTTCTAGCAGTGTGTGGGACTTTCTCTATTAGTCCATCTATACTGACCTCCATCAGGTTGCAAATTCAAAATAATTTTTTGTCTGCATCTAGCTCTGAAAAAATATTTGGCCTTCTAGCAGTGTGTGGGACTTTCTCTATTAGTCCATCTATACTGACCTCCATCAGGCTGAAAATTAAAAATAATTTGTATCTGCATCTACCTCTGAAAAAATATTTGGCCTTCTAGCTGTGTGTGGGACTGGTTCTATTAGTCCATCTATACTGACCTCCATCACGCTGCAAATTCAAAATAATTTTTTGTCTGCATCTAGCTCTGAAAAAATATTTGGCCTTCTAGCAGTGTGTGGGACTTTCTCTATTAGTCCATCTATACTGACCTCCATCAGGTTGCAGATTAAAAATAATTTATATCTGCATCTAGCTCTGAAAAAATATTTGGCCTTCTAGCAGTGTGTGGGACTGTCTCTATTAGTCCATCTATACTGACCTCCATCATATTGCAAATTAAAAATAATTTTTTGTCTGCATCTAGCTCTGAAAAAATATTTGGCCTTCTAGCAGTGTGTGGGACTTTCTCTATTAGTCCATCTATACTGACCTCCATCAGGTTGCAAACTGAATATATTTTTTTTCTGCATCTACCTCTGAAAAAATATTGGGCTTCTAGCTGTGTGTGGGACTTGTTCTAATAATCCATCTATACAGACCTCCATCAGGTTGCAAACTGAATATAATTTTTTTCTGCATCTAGCTCTGAAAAAATATTTGGCCTTCTAGCAGTGTGTGGGACTTTCTCGATTAGTCCATCTATACTGACCTCCATCAGGTTGCAAATTAAAAATAATTTTTATCTGCATCTAGCTCTGAAAAAATATTTGGCCTTCTAGCAGTGTGTGGGACTTTCTCTATTAGTCCATCTATACTGACCTCCATCAGGTTGCAAACTGAATATAATTTTTTTCTGCATCTAGCTCTGAAAAAATATTTGGCCTTCTAGCTGTGTGTGGGACTTGATCTATTAGTCCATCTATACTGACCTCCATCAGGTTGCAAACTGAATATAATTTTTTTCTGCATCTAGCTCTGAAAAAATATTTGGCCTTCTAGCAGTGTGTGGGACTTTCTCTATTAGTCCATCTATACTGACCTCCATCAGGTTGCAAATTAAAAATAATTTTTATCTGCATCTAGCTCTGAAAAAATATTTGGCCTTCTAGCAGTGTGTGGGACTTTCTCTATTAGTCCATCTATACTGACCTCCATCAGGTTGCAAATTAAAAATAATTTTTTGTCTGCATCTAGCTCTGAAAAAATATTTGGCCTTCTAGCAGTGTGTGGGACTTTCTCTATTAGTCCATCTATACTGACCTCCTTCAGGTTGCAAATTCAAAATAATTTTTAGGCTGCATCTAGCTCTGAAAAAATATTTGGCCTTCTAGCAGTGTGTGGGACTTTCTCTATTAGTCCATCTATACTGACCTCCATCAGGCTGCAAATTAAAAATAATTTTTATCTGCATTACCTCTGAAAAAATATTTGGCCTTCTAGCTGTGTGTGGGACTTGTTCTATTAGTCCATCTATACTGACCTCCATCACGCTGCAAATTCAAAATAATTTTTTGTCTGCATCTAGCTCTGAAAAAATATTTGGCCTTCTAGCAGTGTGTGGGACTTTCTCTATTAGTCCATCTATTCTGACCTCCATCAGGATGCAAATTAAAAATAATTTATATCTGCATCAAGCTCTGAAAAAATATTTGGCCTTCTAGCAGTGTGTGGGACTTTCTCTATTAGTCCATCTATACTGACCTCCATCAGGTTGCAAACTGAATATATTTTTTTTCTGCATCTACCTCTGAAAAAATATTGGGCTTCTAGCTGTGTGTGGGACTTGTTCTAATAATCCATCTATACAGACCTCCATCAGGTTGCAAACTGAATATAATTTTTTTCTGCATCTAGCTCTGAAAAAATATTTGGCCTTCTAGCAGTGTGTGGGACTTTCTCGATTAGTCCATCTATACTGACCTCCATCAGGTTGCAAATTAAAAATAATTTTTATCTGCATCTAGCTCTGAAAAAATATTTGGCCTTCTAGCAGTGTGTGGGACTTTCTCTATTAGTCCATCTATACTGACCTCCATCAGGTTGCAAACTGAATATAATTTTTTTCTGCATCTAGCTCTGAAAAAATATTTGGCCTTCTAGCTGTGTGTGGGACTTGATCTATTAGTCCATCTATACTGACCTCCATCAGGTTGCAAACTGAATATAATTTTTTTCTGCATCTAGCTCTGAAAAAATATTTGGCCTTCTAGCAGTGTGTGGGACTTTCTCTATTAGTCCATCTATACTGACCTCCATCAGGTTGCAAATTAAAAATAATTTTTATCTGCATCTAGCTCTGAAAAAATATTTGGCCTTCTAGCAGTGTGTGGGACTTTCTCTATTAGTCCATCTATACTGACCTCCATCAGGTTGCAAACTGAATATATTTTTTTTCTGCATCTACCTCTGAAAAAATATTGGGCTTCTAGCTGTGTGTGGGACTTGTTCTATTAGTCCATCTATACTAACCTCCATCAGGCTGCAAACTGAATATTATTTTTTTCTGCATCTAGCTCTGAAAAAATATTTGGCCTTCTAGCAGTGTGTGGTCTTTCTCTATTAATCCATCTATACTGACCTCCATCAGGTTGCAAATTAAAAATAATTTATATCTGCATCTAGCTCTGAAAAAATATTTGGCCTTCTAGCAGTGTGTGTGACTTTCTCTATTAGTCCATCTATACTGACCTCCATCAGGTTGCAAACTGAATATAATTTTTTTCTGCATCTAGCTCTGAAAAAATATTTGGCCTTCTAGCAGTGTGTGGGACTTTCTCTATTAGTCCATCTATACTGACCTCCATCAGGTTGCAAATTAAAAATAATTTATATCTGCATCTAGCTCTGAAAAAATATTTGGCCTTCTAGCAGTGTGTGGGACTTTCTCTATTAGTCCACCTATACTGACCTCCATCAGGTTGCAAATTAAAAATAATTTTTTGTCTGCATCTAGCTCTGAAAAAATATTTGGCCTTCTAGCAGTGTGTGGGACTTTCTCTATTAGTCCATCTATACTGACCTCCATCAGGTTGCAAATTCAAAATAATTTTTTGTCTGCATCTAGCTCTGAAAAAATATTTGGCCTTCTAGCAGTGTGTGGGACTTTCTCTATTAGTCCATCTATACTGACCTCCATCAGGCTGCAAATTAAAAATAATTTTTATCTGCATCTACCTCTGAAAAAATATTTGGCATTCTAGCTGTGTGTGGGACTTGTTCTATTAGTCCATCTATACTGACCTCCATCACGCTGCAAATTAAAAATAATTTTTTTCTGCATCTAGCTCTGAAAAAATATTTGGCCTTCTAGCAGTGTGTGGGACTTTCTCTATTAGTCCATCTATACTGACCTCCATCAGGTTGCAAATTCAAAATAATTTTTTGTCTGCATCTAGCTCTGAAAAAATATTTGGCCTTCTAGCAGTGTGTGGGACTTTCTCTATTAGTCCATCTATACTGACCTCCATCAGGCTGCAAATTAAAAATACTTTGTATCTGCATCTACCTCTGAAAAAATATTTGGCCTTCTAGCTGTGTGTGGGACTTGTTCTATTAGTCCATCTATACTGACCTCCATCAGGTTGCAAACTGAATATAATTTTTTTCTGCATCTAGCTCTGAAAAAATATTTGGCCTTCTAGCAGTGTGTGGGACTTTCTCTATAAGTCCATCTATACTGACCTCCATCAGGTTGCAAATTAAAAATAATTTATATCTGCATCTAGCTCTGAAAAAATATTTGGCCTTCTAGCAGTGTGTGGGACTTTCTCTATTAGTCCATCTATACTGACCTCCATCAGGTTGCAAATTAAAAATAATTTTTTGTCTGCATATAGCTCTGAAAAAATATTTGGCCTTCTAGCAGTGTGTGGGACTTTCTCTATTAGTCCATCTATACTGACCACCATCAGGTTGCAAACTGAATATATTTTTTTTTTCTGCATCTACCTCTGAAAAAATATTGGGCTTCTAGCTGTGTGTGGAACTTGTTCTATTAATCCATCTATACAGACCTCCATCAGGTTGCAAACTGAATATAATTTTTTTCTGCATCTACCTCTGAAAAAATATTTGGGCTTCTAGCTGTGTGTGGGACTTGATCTATTAGTCCATCTATACTGACCTCCATCAGGTTGCAAACTGAAATTAATTTTTTTCTGCATCTAGCTCTGAAAAAATATTTGGCCTTCTAGCAGTGTGTGGGACTTTCTCTATTAGTCCATCTATACTGACCTCCATCAGGTTGCAAATTAAAAATAATTTTTATCTGCATCTAGCTCTGAAAAAATATTTGGCCTTTTAGCAGTGTGTGGGACTTTCTCTATTAGTCCATCTATACTGACCTCCATCAGGTTGCAAATTAAAAATAATTTTTTGTCTGCATCTAGCTCTGAAAAAATATTTGGCCTTCTAGCAGTGTGTGGGACTTTCTCTATTAGTCCATCTATACTGACCTCCATCAGGCTACAAATTAAAAATAATTTTTATCTGCATCTACCTCTGAAAAAATATTTGGCCTTCTAGCTGTGTGTGGGACTTGTTCTATTAGTCCATCTATACTGACCTCCATCCCGCTGCAAATTAAAAATATTTTTTTGTCTGCATCTAGCTCTGAAAAAATATTTGGCCTTCTAGCAGTGTGTGGGACTTTCTCTATTAGTCCATCTATACTGACCTCCATCAGGTTGCAAACTGAATATATTTTTTTTCTGCATCTACCTCTGAAAAAATATTTTGCTTCTAGCTGTGTGTGGGACTTGTTCTATTAGTCCATCTATACTGACCTCCATCACGCTGCAAATTCAAAATAATTTTTTGTCTGCATCTAGCTCTGAAAAAATATTTGGCCTTCTAGCAGTGTGTGGGACTTTCTCTATTAGTCCATCTATACTGACCTCCATCAGGTTGCAAATTAAAAATAATTTATATCTGCATCAAGCTCTGAAAAAATATTTGGCCTTCTAGCAGTGTGTGGGACTTTCTCTATTAGTCCATCTATACTTACCTCCATCATGTTGCAAATTAAAAATAATTTTTTGTCTGCATCTAGCTCTGAAAAAATATTTGGCCTTCTAGCAGTGTGTGGGACTTTCTCTATTAGTCCATCTATACTGACCTCCATCAGGTTGCAAACTGAATATATTTTTTTTCTGCATCTACCTCTGAAAAAATATTGGGCTTCTAGCTGTGTGTGGGACTTGTTCTAATAATCCATCTATACAGACCTCCATCAGGTTGCAAACTGAATATAATTTTTTTCTACATCTACCTCTGAAAAAATATTTGGGCTTCTAGCTGTGTGTGGGACTTGTTCTATTAGTCCATCTATACTGACCTCCATCAGGTTGCAAACTGAATATAATTTTTTTGTGCATCTAGCTCTGAAAAAATATTTGGCCTTCTAGCAGTGTGTGGGACTTTCTCTATTAGTCCATCTATACTGACCTCCATCAGGTTGCAAATTAAAAATAATTTATATCTGCATCTAGCTCTGAAAAAATATTTGGCCTTCTAGCAGTGTGTGGGACTTTCTCTATTAGTCCGTCTATACTGACCTCCATCAGGTTGCAAACTGAATATAATTTTTTTCTGCATCTAGCTCTGAAAAAATATTTGGCCTTCTAGCAGTGTGTGGGACTTTCTCTATTAGTCCATCTATACTGACCTCCATCAGGTTGCAAATTAAAAATAATTTATATCTGCATCTAGCTCTGAAAAAATATTTGGCCTTCTAGCAGTGTGTGGGACTTTCTCTATTAGTCCACCTATAATGACCTCCATCAGGTTGCAAATTAAAAATAATTTTTTGTCTGCATCTAGCTCTGAAAAAATATTTGGCCTTCTAGCAGTGTGTGGGACTTTCTCTATTAGTCCATCTATACTGACCTCCATCAGGTTGCAAATTAAAAATAATTTATATCTGCATCTAGCTCTGAAAAAATATTTGGCCTTCTAGCAGTGTGTGGTACTTTCTCTATTAGTCCACCTATAATGACCTTCATCAGGTTGCAAATTCAAAATAATTGTTTGTCTGCATCTAGCTCTGAAAAAATATTTGGCCTTCTAGCAGTGTGTGGGACTTTCTCTATTAGTCCATCTATTCTGACCTCCATCAGGTTGCAAATTAAAAATAATTTATATCTGCATCAAGCTCTGAAAAAATATTTGGCCTTCTAGCAGTGTGTGGGACTTTCTCTATTAGTACATCTATACTGACCTCCATCATGTTGCAAATTAAAAATAATTTTTTGTCTGCATCTAGCTCTGAAAAAATATTTGGCCTTCTAGCAGTGTGTGGGACTTTCTCTATTAGTCCATTTATACTGACCTCCATCAGGTTGCAAACTGAATATATTTTTTTTCTGCATCTACCTCTGAAAAAATATTGGGCTTCTAGCTGTGTGTGGGACTTGTTCTATTAGTCCATTTATACTAACCTCCATCAGGCTGCAAACTGAATATTATTTTTTTCTGCATCTAGCTCTGAAAAAATATTTGGCCTTCTAGCAGTGTGTGGTCTTTCTCTATTAATCCATCTATACTGACCTCCATCAGGTTGCAAATTAAAAATAATTTATATCTGCATCTAGCTCTGAAAAAATACTTGGGCTTCTAGCTGTGTGTGGGACTTGTTCTATTAATCCATCTATACAGACCTCCATCAGGTTGCAAACTGAAAATAATTTTTTTCTGCATCTACCTCTGAAAAAATATTTGGGCTTCTAGCTGTGTGTGGGACTTGTTCTATTAGTCCATCTATACTGACCTCCATCAGGTTGCAAACTGAATATAATTTTTTTCTGCATCTAGCTCTGAAATAATATTTGGCCTTCTAGCAGTGTGTGGGACTTTCTCTATAAGTCCATCTATAATGACCTCCATCAGGTTGCAAATTAAAAATAATTTATATCTGCATCTAGCTCTGAAAATTATTTGGCCTTCTAGCAGTGTGTGGGACTTTCTCTATTAGTCCATCTATACTGACCTCCATCAGGTTGCAAATTCAAAATATTTTTTTGTCTGCATCTAGCTCTGAAAAAATATTTGGCCTTCTAGCAGTGTGTGGGACTTTCTCTATTAGTCCATCTATACTGACCTCCATCAGGCTGCAAATTAAAAATAATTTGTATCTGCATCTACCGCTGAAAAAATATTTGGCCTTCTAGCTGTGTGTGGGACTTGTTCTATTAGTCCATCTATACTGACCTCCATCAGGTTGCAAACTGAATATATTTTTTTTCTGCATCTAGCTCTGAAAAAATATTTGGCCTTCTAGCAGTGTGTGGGACTTTCTCTATAAGTCCATCTATACTGACCTCCATCAGGTTGCAAATTAAAAATAATTTATATCTGCATCTAGCTCTGAAAAAATATTTGGCCTTCTAGCAGTGTGTGGGACTTTCTCTATTAGTCCATCTATACTGACCTCCATCAGGTTGCAAATTAAAAATAATTTTTTGTCTGCATATAGCTCTGAAAAAATATTTGGCCTTCTAGCAGTGTGTGGGACTTTCTCTATTAGTCCATCTATACTTACCTCCATCAGGTTGCAAACTGAGTATATTTTTTTTTTCTGCATCTACCTCTGAAAAAATATTGGGCTTCTAGCTGTGTGTGGAACTTGTTCTATTAATCCATCTATACAGACCTCCATCAGGTTGCAAACTGAATATAATTTTTTTCTGCATCTACCTCTGAAAAAATATTTGGGCTTCTAGCTGTGTGTGGGACTTGATCTATTAGTCCATCTATACTGACCTCCATCAGGTTGCAAACGGAAAATAATTTTTTTCTGCATCTAGCTCTGAAAAAATATTTGGCCTTCTAGCAGTGTGTGGGACTTTCTCTATTAGTCCATCTATACTGACCTCCATCAGGTTGCAAATTAAAAATAATTTTTATCTGCATCTAGCTCTGAAAAAAATATTTGGCCTTCTAGCAGTGTGTGGGACTTTCTCTATTAGTCCATCTATACTGACCTCCATCAGGTTGCAAATTAAAAATAATTTTTTGTCTGCATCTAGCTCTGAAAAAATATTTGGCCTTCTAGCAGTGTGTGGGACTTTCTCTATTAGTCCATCTATACTGACCTCCATCAGGTTGCAAATTCAAAATAATTTTTTGTCTGCATCTAGCTCTGAAAAAATATTTGGCCTTCTAGCAGTGTGTGGGACTTTCTCTATTAGTCCATCTATACTGACCTCCATCAGGTTGCAAATTCAAAATAATTTTTTGTTTGCATCTTGCTCTGAAAAAAATATTTGGCCTTCTAGCAGTGTGTGGGACTTTCTCTATTAGTCCATCTATACTGACCTCCATCAGGCTGCAAATTAAAAATAATTTTTATCTGCATCTACCTCTGAAAAAATATTTGGCCTTCTAGCAGTGTGTGGGACTTGTTCTATTAGTCCATCTATACTGACCTCCATCACGCTGCAAATTCAAAATAATTTTTTGTCTGCATCTAGCTCTGAAAAAATATTTGGCCTTCTAGCAGTGTGTGGGACTTTCTCTATTAGTCCATCTATACTGACCTCCATCAGGTTGCAAATTAAAAATAATTTTTTGTCTGCATATAGCTCTGAAAAAATATTTGGCCTTCTAGCAGTGTGTGGGACTTTCTCTATTAGTCCATCTATACTTACCTCCATCAGGTTGCAAACTGAATATATTTTTTTTTTCTGCATCTACCTCTGAAAAAATATTGGGCTTCTAGCTGTGTGTGGAACTTGTTCTATTAATCCATCTATACAGACCTCCATCAGGTTGCAAACTGAATATAATTTTTTTCTGCATCTACCTCTGAAAAAATATTTTGGCTTCTAGCTGTGTGTGGGACTTGATCTATTAGTCCATCTATACTGACCTCCATCAGGTTGCAAACGGAAAATAATTTTTTTCTGCATCTAGCTCTGAAAAAATATTTGGCCTTCTAGCAGTGTGTGGGACTTTCTCTATTAGTCCATCTATACTGACCTCCATCAGGTTGCAAATTAAAAATAATTTTTATCTGCATCTAGCTCTGAAAAAAATATTTGGCCTTCTAGCAGTGTGTGGGACTTTCTCTATTAGTCCATCTATACTGACCTCCATCAGGTTGCAAATTAAAAATAATCTTTTGTCTGCATCTAGATCTGAAAAAATATTTGGCCTTCTAGCAGTGTGTGGGACTTTCTCTATTAGTCCATCTATACTGACCTCCATCAGGTTGCAAATTCAAAATAATTTTTTGTCTGCATCTAGCTCTGAAAAAATATTTGGCCTTCTAGCAGTGTGTGGGACTTTCTCTATTAGTCCATCTATACTGACCTCCATCAGGTTGCAAATTCAAAATAATTTTTCGTTTGCATCTTGCTCTGAAAAAATATTTGGCCTTCTAGCAGTGTGTGGGACTTTCTCTATTAGTCCATCTATACTGACCTCCATCAGGCTGCAAACTAAAAATAATTTTTATCTGCATCTACCTCTGAAAAAATATTTGGCCTTATAGCTGTGTGTGGGACTTGTTCTATTAGTCCATCTATACTGACCTCCATCACGCTGCAAATTCAAAATAATTTTTTGTCTGCATCTAGCTCTGAAAAAATATTTGGCCTTCTAGCAGTGTGTGGGACTTTCTCTATTAGTCCATCTATACTGACCTCCATCAGGTTGCAAATTAAAAATAATTTATATCTGCATCAAGCTCTGAAAAAATATTTGGCCTTCTAGCAGTGTGTGGGACTTTCTCTATTAGTCCATCTATACTTACCTCCATCATGTTGCAAATTAAAAATAATTTTTTGTCTGCATCTAGCTCTGAAAAAATATTTGGCCTTCTAGCAGTGTGTGGGACTTTCTCTATTAGTCCATCTATACTGACCTCCATCAGGTTGCAAACTGAACATATTTTTTTTCTGCATCTACCTCTGAAAAAATATTGGGCTTCTAGCTGTGTGTGGGACTTGTTCTAATAATCCATCTATACAGACCTCCATCAGGTTGCAAACTGAATATAATTTTTTTCTACATCTACCTCTGAAAAAATATTTGGGCTTCTAGCTGTGTGTGGGACTTGTTCTATTAGTCCATCTATACTGACCTCCATCAGGTTGCAAACTGAATATAATTTTTTTGTGCATCTAGCTCTGAAAAAATATTTGGCCTTCTAGCAGTGTGTGGGACTTTCTCTATTAGTCCATCTATACTGACCTCCATCAGGTTGCAAATTAAAAATAATTTATATCTGCATCTAGCTCTGAAAAAATATTTGGCCTTCTAGCAGTGTGTGGGACTTTCTCTATTAGTCCATCTATACTGACCTCCATCAGGTTGCAAACTGAATATAATTTTTTGTCTGCATCTAGCTCTGAAAAAATATTTGGCCTTCTAGCAGTGTGTGGGACTTTCTCTATTAGTCCATCTATACTGACCTCCATCAGGTTGCAAATTAAAAATAATTTATATCTGCATCTAGCTCTGAAAAAATATTTGGCCTTCTAGCAGTGTGTGGGACTTTCTCTATTAGTCCATCTATACTGACCTCCATCAGGTTGCAAACTGAATATAATTTTTTTCTGCATCTAGCTCTGAAAAAATATTTGGCCTTCTAGCAGTGTGTGGGACTTTCTCTATTATTCCATCTATACTGACCTCCATCAGGTTGCAAATTAAAAATAATTTATATCTGCATCTAGCTCTGAAAAAAGATTTGGCCTTCTAGCAGTGTGTGGGACTTTCTCTATTAGTCCATCTATACTGACCTCCATCAGGTTGCAAATTAAAAATAATTTATATCTGCATCTAGCTCTGAAAAAATATTTGGCCTTCTAGCAGTGTGTGGGACTTTCTCTATTAGTCCATCTATACTGATCTCCATCAGGTTGCAAACTGAATATAATTTTTTTCTGCATCTAGCTCTGAAAAAATATTTGGCCTTCTAGCAGTGTGTGGGACTTTCTCTATTAGTCCATCTATACTGACCTCCATCAGGTTGCAAATTAAAAATAATTTATATCCGCATCTAGCTCTGAAAAAATATTTGGCCTTCTAGCAGTGTGTGGGACTTTCTCTATTAGTCCATCTATACTGACCTCCATCAGGTTGCAAATTAAAAATAATTTATATCTGCATCTAGCTCTGAAAAAATATTTGGCCTTCTAGCAGTGTGTGGGACTTTCTCTATTAGTCCATCTATACTTACCTCCATCAGGTTGCACACTGAATATATTTTTTTTTCTGCATCTACCTCTGAAAAAATATTGGGCTTCTAGCTGTGTGTGGGACTTGTTCTATTAATCCATCTATACAGACCTCCATCAGGTTGCAAACTGAATATAATTTTTTTCTGCATCTACCTCTGAAAAAATATTTGGGCTTCTAGCTGTGTGTGGGACTTGATCTATTAGTCCATCTATACTGACCTCCATCAGGTTGCAAATTAAAAATAATTTTTATCTGCATCTAGCTCTGAAAAAATATTTGGCCTTCTAGCAGTGTGTGGGACTTTCTCTATTAGTCCATCTATACTGACCTCCATCAGGTTGCAAATTAAAAATAATTTTTTGTCTGCATCTATCTCTGAAAAAATATTTGGCCTCCTAGCAGTGTGTGGGACTTTCTCTATTAGTCCATCTATACTGACCTCCATCAGGTTGCAAATTCAAAATAATTTTTTGTCTGCATCTAGCTCTGAAAAAATATTTGGCCTTGTAGCAGTGTGTGGGACTTTCTCTATTAGTCCATCTATACTGACCTCCATCAGGTTGCAAATTCAAAATAATTTTTTGTCTGCATCTAGCTCTGAAAAAATATTTGGCCTTCTAGCAGTGTGTGGTACTTTCTCTATTAGTCCATCTATACTTACCTCCATCAGGTTGCACACTGAATATATATTTTTTTCTGCATCTACCTCTGAAAAAATATTGGGCTTCTAGCTGTGTGTGGGACTTGTTCTATTAATCCATCTATACAGACCTCCATCAGGTTGCAAACTGAATATAATTTTTTTCTGCATCTAGCTCTGAAAAAATATTTGGCCTTCTAGCAGTGTGTGGGACTTTCTCTATTAGTCCATCTATACTGACCTCCATCAGGTTGCAAATTAAAAATAATTTATATCTGCATCTAGCTCTGAAAAAATATTTGGCCTTCTAGCAGTGTGTGGGACTTTCTCTATTAGTCCATCTATACTTACCTCCATCAGGTTGCACACTGAATATATTTTTTTTTCTGCATCTACCTCTGAAAAAATATTGGGCTTCTAGCTGTGTGTGGGACTTGTTCTATTAATCCATCTATACAGACCTCCATCAGGTTGCAAACTGAATATAATTTTTTTCTGCATCTAGCTCTGAAAAAATATTTGGCCTTCTAGCAGTGTGTGGGACTTTCTCTATTAGTCCATCTATAATGACCTCCATCAGGTTGCAAATTAAAAATAATTTATATCTGCATCTAGCTCTGAAAAAATATTTGGCCTTCTAGCAGTGTGTGGGACTTTCTCTATTAGTCCATCTATACTTACCTCCATCAGGTTGCACACTGAATATATTTTTTTTTCTGCATCTACCTCTGAAAAAATATTGGGCTTCTAGCTGTGTGTGGGACTTGTTCTATTAATCCATCTATACAGACCTCCATCAGGTTGCAAACTGAATATAATTTTTTTCTGCATCTACCTCTGAAAAAATATTTGGGCTTCTAGCTGTGTGTGGGACTTGATCTATTAGTCCATCTATACTGACCTCCATCAGGTTGCAAATTAAAAATAATTTTTATCTGCATCTCGCTCTGAAAAATTATTTGGCCTTCTAGCAGTGTGTGGGACTTTCTCTATTAGTCCATCTATACTGACCTCCATCAGGTTGCAAATTCAAAATAATTTTTTGTCTGCATCTAGCTCTGAAAAAATATTTGGCCTTCTAGCAGTGTGTGGGACTTTCTCTATTAGTCCATCTATACTGACCTCCATCAGGTTGCAAATTCAAAATAATTTTTTGTCTGCATCTAGCTCTGAAAAAATATTTGGCCTTCTAGCAGTGTGTGGGACTTTCTCTATTAGTCCATCTATACTTACCTCCATCAGGTTGCACACTGAATATATTTTTTTTTCTGCATCTACCTCTGAAAAAATATTGGGCTTCTAGCTGTGTGTGGGACTTGTTCTATTAATCCATCTATACAGACCTCCATCAGGTTGCAAACTGAATATAATTTTTTTCTGCATCTACCTCTGAAAAAATATTTGGGCTTCTAGCTGTGTGTGGGACTTGATCTATTAGTCCATCTATACTGACCTCCATCAGGTTGCAAATTAAAAATAATTTTTATCTGCATCTAGCTCTGAAAAAATATTTGGCCTTCTAGCAGTGTGTGGGACTTTCTCTATTAGTCCATCTATACTGACCTCCATCAGGTTGCAAATTAAAAATAATTTTTTGTCTGCATCTATCTCTGAAAAAATATTTGGCCTCCTAGCAGTGTGTGGGACTTTCTCTATTAGTCCATCTATACTGACCTCCATCAGGTTGCAAATTCAAAATAATTTTTTGTCTGCATCTAGCTCTGAAAAAATATTTGGCCTTCTAGCAGTGTGTGGGACTTTCTCTATTAGTCCATCTATACTGACCTCCATCAGGTTGCAAATTCAAAATAATTTTTTGTCTGCATCTAGCTCTGAAAAAATATTTGGCCTTCTAGCAGTGTGTGGTACTTTCTCTATTAGTCCATCTATACTTACCTCCATCAGGTTGCACACTGAATATATTTTTTTTTCTGCATCTACCTCTGAAAAAATATTGGGCTTCTAGCTGTGTGTGGGACTTGTTCTATTAATCCATCTATACAGACCTCCATCAGGTTGCAAACTGAATATAATTTTTTTCTGCATCTAGCTCTGAAAAAATATTTGGCCTTCTAGCAGTGTGTGGGACTTTCTCTATTAGTCCATCTATACTGACCTCCATCAGGTTGCAAATTAAAAATAATTTATATCTGCATCTAGCTCTGAAAAAATATTTGGCCTTCTAGCAGTGTGTGGGACTTTCTCTATTAGTCCATCTATACTTACCTCCATCAGGTTGCACACTGAATATATTTTTTTTTCTGCATCTACCTCTGAAAAAATATTGGGCTTCTAGCTGTGTGTGGGACTTGTTCTATTAATCCATCTATACAGACCTCCATCAGGTTGCAAACTGAATATAATTTTTTTCTGCATCTACCTCTGAAAAAATATTTGGGCTTCTAGCTGTGTGTGGGACTTGATCTATTAGTCCATCTATACTGACCTCCATCAGGTTGCAAATTAAAAATAATTTTTATCTGCATCTCGCTCTGAAAAATTATTTGGCCTTCTAGCAGTGTGTGGGACCTTCTCTATTAGTCCATCTATACTGACCTCCATCAGGTTGCAAATTCAAAATAATTTTTTGTCTGCATCTAGCTCTGAAAAAATATTTGGCCTTCTAGCAGTGTGTGGGACTTTCTCTATTAGTCCATCTATACTGACCTCCATCAGGTTGCAAATTCAAAATAATTTTTTGTCTGCATCTAGCTCTGAAAAAATATTTGGCCTTCTAGCAGTGTGTGGGACTTTCTCTATTAGTCCATCTATACTTACCTCCATCAGGTTGCACACTGAATATATTTTTTTTTCTGCATCTACCTCTGAAAAAATATTGGGCTTCTAGCTGTGTGTGGGACTTGTTCTATTAATCCATCTATACAGACCTCCATCAGGTTGCAAACTGAATATAATTTTTTTCTGCATCTACCTCTGAAAAAATATTTGGGCTTCTAGCTGTGTGTGGGACTTGATCTATTAGTCCATCTATACTGACCTCCATCAGGTTGCAAATTAAAAATAATTTTTATCTGCATCTAGCTCTGAAAAAATATTTGGCCTTCTAGCAGTGTGTGGGACTTTCTCTATTAGTCCATCTATACTGACCTCCATCAGGTTGCAAATTAAAAATAATTTTTTGTCTGCATCTATCTCTGAAAAAATATTTGGCCTCCTAGCAGTGTGTGGGACTTTCTCTATTAGTCCATCTATACTGACCTCCATCAGGTTGCAAATTCAAAATAATTTTTTGTCTGCATCTAGCTCTGAAAAAATATTTGGCCTTCTAGCAGTGTGTGGGACTTTCTCTATTAGTCCATCTATACTGACCTCCATCAGGTTGCAAATTCAAAATAATTTTTTGTCTGCATCTAGCTCTGAAAAAATATTTGGCCTTCTAGCAGTGTGTGGGACTTTCTCTATTAGTCCATCTATACTTACCTCTATCAGGTTGCACACTGAATATATTTTTTTTTCTGCATCTACCTCTGAAAAAATATTGGGCTTCTAGCTGTGTGTGGGACTTGTTCTATTAATCCATCTATACAGACCTCCATCAGGTTGCAAACTGAATATAATTTTTTTCTGCATCTACCTCTGAAAAAATATTTGGGCTTCTAGCTGTGTGTGGGTCTTGATCTATTAGTCCATCTATACTGACCTCCATCAGGTTGCAAATGAAAAATAATTTTTATCTGCATCTAGCTCTGAAAAAATATTTGGCCTTCTAGCAGTGTGTGGGACTTTCTCTATTAGTCCATCTATACTGACCTCCATCAGGTTGCAAATTAAAAATAATTTTTTGTCTGCATCTATCTCTGAAAAAATATTTGGCCTCCTAGCAGTGTGTGGGGCTTTCTCTATTAGTCCATCTATACTGACCTCCATCAGGTTGCAAATTCAAAATAATTTTTTGTCTGCATCTAGCTCTGAAAAAATATTTGGCCTTCTAGCAGTGTGTGGGACTTTCTCTATTAGTCCATCTATACTGACCTCCATCAGGTTGCAAACTGAATATAATTTTTTTCTGCATCTAGCTCTGAAAAAATATTTGGCCTTCTAGCAGTGTGTGGGACTTTCTCTATTAGTCCATCTATACTGACCTCCATCAGGTTGCAAATTAAAAATAATTTATATCTGCATCTAGCTCTGAAAAAATATTTGGCCTTCTAGCAGTGTGTGGGACTTTCTCTATTAGTCCATCTATACTTACCTCCATCAGGTTGCACACTGAATATATTTTTTTTTCTGCATCTACCTCTGAAAAAATATTGGGCTTCTAGCTGTGTGTGGGACTTGTTCTATTAATCCATCTATACAGACCTCCATCAGGTTGCAAACTGAATATAATTTTTTTCTGCATCTACCTCTGAAAAAATATTTCGGCTTCTAGCTGTGTGTGGGACTTGATCTATTAGTCCATCTATACTGACCTCCATCAGGTTGCAAATTAAAAATAATTTTTATCTGCATCTAGCTCTGAAAAAATATTTGGCCTTCTAGCAGTGTGTGGGACTTTCTCTATTAGTCCATTTATACTGACCTCCATCAGGTTGCAAATTAAAAATAATTTTTTGTCTGCATCTATCTCTGAAAAAATATTTGGCCTCCTAGCAGTGTGTGGGACTTTATCTATTAGTCCATCTATACTGACCTCCATCAGGTTGCAAATTCAAAAAAATTTTTTGTCTGCATCTAGCTCTGAAAAAATATTTGGCCTTCTAGCAGTGTGTGGGACTTTCTCTATTAGTCCATCTATACTTACCTCCATCATGTTGCAAATTAAAAATAATTTTTTGTCTGCATCAAGCTCTGAAAAAATATTTGGCCTTCTAGCAGTGTGTGGGACTTTCTCTATTAGTCCATCTATACTGACCTCCATCAGGTTGCAAACTGAATATATTTTTTTTCTGCATCTACCTCTGAAAAAATATTTGGGCTTCTAGCTGTGTGTGGGACTTGTTCTAATAATCCATCTATACAGACCTCCATCAGGTTGCAAACTGAATATAATTTTTTTCTACATCTACCTCTGAAAAAATATTTGGGCTTCTAGCTGTGTGTGGGACTTGTTCTATTAGTCCATCTATACTGATCTCCATCAGGTTGCAAACTGAATATAATTTTTTTGTGCATCTAGCTCTGAAAAAATATTTGGCCTTCTAGCAGTGTGTGGGACTTTCTCTATTAGTCCATCTATACTGACCTCCATCAGGTTGCAAATTAAAAATAATTTATATCTGCATCTAGCTCTGAAAAAATATTTGGCCTTCTAGCAGTGTGTGGGACTTTCTCTATTAGTCCATCTATACTGACCTCCATCAGGTTGCAAACTGAATATAATTTTTTTCTGCATCTAGCTCTGAAAAAATATTTGGCCTTCTAGCAGTGTGTGGGACTTTCTCTATTAGTCCATCTATACTGACCTCCATCAGGTTGCAAATTAAAAATAATTTATATCTGCATCTAACTCTGAAAAAATATTTGGCCTTCTAGCAGTGTGTGGGACTTTCTCTATTAGTCCACCTATAATGACCTCCATCAGGTTGCAAATTAAAAATAATTTTTTGTCTGCATCTAGCTCTGAAAAAATATTTGGCCTTCTAGCAGTGTGTGGGACTTTCTCTATTAGTCCATGTATACTTACCTCCATCAGGTTGCAAACTGAATATATTTTTTTTTCTGCATCTACCTCTGAAAAAATATTGGGCTTCTAGTTGTGTGTGGGATTTGTTCTATTAATCCATCTATACAGACCTCCATCAGGTTGCAAATTGAATATAATTTTTGTCTGCATCTACCTCTGAAAAAATATTTGTGCTTCTAGCTGTGTGTGGGACTTGTTCTATTAATCCATCTATACAGACCTCCATCAGGTTGCAAACTGAAATTAATTTTTTTCTGCATCTAGCTCTGAAAAAATATTTGACCTTCTAGCAGTGTGTGGGACTTTCTCTATTAGTCCATCTATACTGACCTCCATCAGGTTGCAAATTAAAAATAATTTTTATCTGCATCTAGCTCTGAAAAAATATTTGGCCTTCTAGCAGTGTGTGGGACTTTCTCTATTAGTCCATCTATACTGACCTCCATCAGGTTGCAAATTCAAAATAATTTTTTGTCTGCATCTAGCTCTGAAAAAATATTTGGCCTTCTAGCAGTGTGTGGGACTTTCTCTATTAGTCCATCTATACTGACCTCCATCAGGTTGCAAATTCAAAATAATTTTTTGTCTGCATCTAGCTCTGAAAAAATATTTGGCCTTCTAGCAGTGTGTGGGACTTTCTCTATTAGTCCATCTATACTGACCTCCATCAGGCTGCAAATTAAAAATAATTTGTATCTGCATCTACCGCTGAAAAAATATTTGGCCTTCTAGCTGTGTGTGGGACTTGTTCTATTAGTCCATCTATACTGACCTCCATCAGGTTGCAAACTGAATATAATTTTTTTCTGCATCTAGCTCTGAAAAAATATTTGGCCTTCTAGCAGTGTGTGGGACTTTCTCTATTAGTCCATCTATACTGACCTCCATCATGTTGCAAATTAAAAATAATTTATATCTGCATTAAGCTCTGAAAAAATATTTGGCCTTCTAGCAGTGTGTGGAACTTTCTCTATTAGTCCATCTATACTGACCTCCATCATGTTGCAAATTAAAAATAATTTTTTGTCTGCATCTAGCTCTGAAAAAATATTTGGCCTTCTAGCAGTGTGTGGGACTTTCTCTATTAGTCCATCTATACTGACCTCCATCATGTTGCAAATTAAAAATAATTTTTTGTCTGCATCTAGCTCTGAAAAAATATTTGGCCTTCTAGCAGTGTGTGGGACTTTCTCTATTAGTCCATCTATACTGACCTCCATCAGGTTGCAAACTGAATATATTTTTTTTCTGCATCTACCTCTGAAAAAATATTGGGCTTCTAGCTGTGTGTGGGACTTGTTCTAATAATCCATCTATACAGACCTCCATCAGGTTGCAAACTGAATATAATTTTTTTCTACATCTACCTCTGAAAAAATATTTGGGCATCTAGCTGTGTGTGGGACTTGTTCTATTAGTCCATCTATACTGACCTCCATCAGGTTGCAAACTGAATATAATTTTTTTCTGCATCTAGCTCTGAAAAAATATTTGGCCTTCTAGCAGTGTGTGGGACTTTCTCTATTAGTCCACCTATACTGACCTCCATCAGGTTGCAAATTAAAAATAATTTATATCTGCATCTAGCTCTGAAAAAATATTTGGCCTTCTAGCAGTGTGTGGGACTTTCTCTATTAGTCCATCTATACTGACCTCCATCAGGTTGCAAACTGAATATAATTTTTTTCTTCATCTAGCTCTGAAAAAATATTTGGCCTTCTAGCAGTGTGTGGGACTTTCTCTATTAGTCCATCTATACTGACCTCCATCAGGTTGCAAATTAAAAATAATTTATATCTGCATCTAGCTCTGAAAAAAAATTTGGCCTTCTAGCAGTGTGTGGGACTTTCTCTATTAGTCCATCTATAATGACCTCCATCAGCTTGCAAATTAAAAATAATTTTTTGTCTGCATCTAGCTCTAAAAAATATTTGGCCTTCTAGCAGTGTGTGGTACTTTCTCTATTAGTCCATCTATACTGACCTCCATCAGGTTGCAAATTAAAAATAATTTTTATCTGCATCTAGCTCTGAAAAAATATTTGGCCTTCTAGCAGTGTGTGGGACTTTCTCTATTAGTCCATTTATACTGACCTCCATCAGGTTGCAAATTAAAAATAATTTTTTGTCTGCATCTAGCTCTGAAAAAATATTTGGCCTTCTAGCATTGTGTGGGACTTTCTCTATTAGTCCATCTATACTGACCTCCATCAGGTTGCAAATTCAAAATAATTTTTTGTCTGCATCTAGCTCTGAAAAAATATTTGGCCTTCTAGCAGTGTGTGGGACTTTCTCTATTAGTCCATCTATACTGACCTCCATCAGGTTGCAAATTAAAAATAATTTATATCTGCATCTAGCTCTGAAAAAATATTTGGCCTTCTAGCAGTGTGTGGGACTTTCTCTATTAGTCCACCTATACTGACCTCCATCAGGTTGCAAATTTAAAATAATTTTTTGTCTGCATCTAGCTCTGAAAAAATATTTGGCCTTCTAGCAGTGTGTGGGACTTTCTCTATTAGTCCATCTATACTTACCTCCATCAGGTTGCAAACTGAATATATTTTTTTTTCTGCATCTACCTCTGAAAAAATATTGGGCTTCTAGCTGTGTGTGGGACTTGTTCTATTAATCCATCTATACAGACCTCCATCAGGTTGCAAATTGAATATAATTTTTTTCTGCATCTACCTCTGAAAAAATATTTGGGCTTCTAGCTGTGTGTGCGACTTGTTCTATTAATCCATCCATACTGACCTCCATCAGGTTGCAAATTAAAAATATTTTTTTGTCTGCATCTAGCTCTGAAAAAATATTTGGCCTTCTAGCAGTGTGTGGGACTTTCTCTATTAGTCCATCTATACTGACCTCCATCAGGCTGCAAATTAAAAATAATTTGTATCTGCATCTACCTCTGAAAAAATATTTGGCCTTCTAGCTGTGTGTGGGACTTGTTCTATTAATCCATCTATACAGACCTCCATCAGGTTGCAAATTGAATATAATTTTTTTCTGCATCTACCTCTGAAAAAATATTTGGGCTTCTAGCTGTGTGTGGGACTTGTTCTATTAGTCCATCTATACTGACCTCCATCAGGTTGCAAACTGAATATAATTTTTTTCTGCATCTAGCTCTGAAAAAATATTTGGCCTTCTAGCAGTGTGTGGGACTTTCTCTATTAGTCCATCTATACTGACCTCCATCAGGTTGCAAATTAAAAATAATTTTTTGTCTGCATCTAGCTCTGAAAAAATATTTGGCCTTCTAGCAGTGTGTGGGACTTTCTCTATTAGTCCATCTATACTGACCTACATCAGGTTGCAAACTGAATATATTTTTTTTCTGCATCTACCTCAGAAAAAATATTTGGGCTTCTAGCTGTGTGTAGGACTTGTTCTATTAGTCCATGTATACTGACCTCCATCTGGTTGCAAACTGAATACAATTTTTTTCTGCATCTACCTCTGAAAAAATATTTGGGCTTCTAGCTGTGTGTGGGACTTGTTCTATTAGTCCATCTAAACTGACCTCCATCAGGTTGCAAATTGAATATAATTTTTTTCTGCACCTAACCCAGCCAATAGTTTTGGCCTAATACCAGAGTTTGGCCACTCAGCTCTGCTCGGTTCCCATCCATTGTTTTTTTGTGCAAACAACTCCAGAGTTGTGAATTAGTTAACCACCAAAATGAGTGGAAAAAGGCCTGCTGCTGGTGGAAAGGGGAATAGGCGTGTTGGGAAGGGGAAAAAAGGTTGTGTCCGTGGGGTAGGTGTTAGAGCAACAGTAACATCTGCAGAAGAAAGACCATCTTCCAGCCAAACTAAAATGTCTACTTCTTTTAGCGGACAATGTGATAAGATCCCTTTCTTACGGCCATGCCAATCGCTACAAATTCCAGATGAGGCACAAAAACAGCAGGTGCTTCAACGGATATCAAGTGCTCCTTTAAGTGGGCTCTCCTCCACATCAACTTCAACATCACAAATACTCCAGTCCTCAAAGGTGTCACCCCAATCGCACTTGCTTCTTCACAGCTCCCAAATCTCCAGCTGCCCGTCTGAGTATGAGGTAGAACAGATGGTTGAGTCTGCAGAGCTGTTTACTCATACTATAGCCTGGGAATCAGAGGTCGACTCCAGCGCTTCTGTGAATCCAGACGAGGAAATGATCTGCACTGATGCCCAGAATCTTTATGAGTCGGATCCAGGACCAGACGCAGAAGGTTCTGACCATAATGTAGACCCTCATTCCCAAACTGTAACTCCTGTTGGTGGAGACAATGAGGAAGACGATGATGAGACTCAAATACCTGATTGGAGCGACAACTTTAGTTTTTTGTCAGGGCAGGAACAGGTTGGCTCTGAGGACGACGGGTGTGATAACGCACAGGGTGATGATGATGAGGTTGGAGATCCCACTTACTGTCAACCCACAGTCAGCCAAGAGAAGAGGTCAGCAGAGGAGGTGGAGGAAGATGCTAGTGACGACGAGGTCAGGTTGCGCCTTCCTGGACAGAGACGTAGTACTGGAAGCACGTCAACAACTGCATCCTCAAACACAACTCTGCCTCTCACCACAAGTCGTGGTGGCTCTTCAGGTCGCAAGGGTGCTAAGCCATGCATAGCCTGGGCATTTTTTCAGATCGATAAAGATGACCCAACTCGTGATATCTGTAACGTTTGTCAGCAAAAGCTAAGTAGAGGCCAAAAAATACATAGTTTGAGTACTTCATGCATGAACCGGCACATGGACATGAAGTATAAGTTGCAGTGGGAAGCTCAGTGTGCTACAATGCGGACTAGGCGGCCGGGCCAACCACCGTCTGCCATATCTTGTGCATCCGTGGCCTCTTCATCCTCTGTGACTGGGGGGACAGCAGTCACACCTGTTTTGGGGCGCAGACCTGCCACCTCTTTACCCGCAACAGCCAGCATGATTGGCAGGTCATCATTTTCTTTGGAGGTGGTAACACCAGCTGGTGTTGAGCACTGTCCGACATCGATAGCACCACCTTTGGATCAAGGCAACCTAACATGTCCGCCTGCATCTTCCTCACAGACCGGCAGTTTGCCGGGGACACCCTTATCAACCCCGTCTAAGCACAATAGCCAGCCCTCGGTCCCTCAGATGTGGACAAGTAAAAGACCATTTCCTCCTAGCCATGAGAAAGCTAAGAGGTTGAATTTCACCATCTGCAAGCTCTTGGCTACAGAAATGCTGCCTTTCCGCCTGGTGGACACAGAGGATTTTCGAGACCTTATGTCCGTCGCAGTGCCCCAGTACCAGATGCACAGTCGGCACTACTTCTCAAAGAAAGGTGTGCCTGCGCTCCACCAGCATGTCGCACACATCACCGCTTCTTTGAGAAACTCTGTGTGTGACAGGGTGCATTTCACCACAGACACTTGGACGAGTAGGCATGGACAGGGGCGTTACATGTCGCTGACTGGGCACTGGGTAACTATGGTGACAGCAGGACAAGGGGCTGCTGTCCAAGTCTTGCTGTCCCCACGAGTTGTGCGTCAATCCTCTTTATGTCAATGTTCCTCCACTGCTTCTGCCTCCTCAACCTCCTCTCTGTCTTCCACCTGCACCCAAAGCCTGTCTGGTCATGCCACAAGCTTTCTAACTGCGCAGAAGGGATCCTGCACACCTCCTTACTATGATGGCAGTAGGGCTCAACGTCATCAGGCGGTTTTTACTTTGAAATGTCTGGGAAATGTGAGTCACACAGCTGAGGAGTTGTGGTCAGCTCTGGAGAACCAATTTCATGAATGGTTGTCTCCACTGGACCTGAAACCAGGGAAGGCCGTGTGCGACAATGCTGCAAACCTGGGTGCGGCCCTTCGCCGGGGCAATGTCACACACGTGCCTTGTATGGCTCACGTGTTGAACCTGGTTGTCCAGCAATTTTTAGCCCACTATCCCAGACTAGATGGCCTTCTACAGAGGGCACGGTCGCTGTGTGCTCACTTCCGCCGTTCGCATCCCGCAGCTCAGCGACTTACATCTCTACAGAAGTCGTTGGGCCTGCCACTTCACCGGCTAAAATGCGATGTGCCTACCCGGTGGAATTCAACTCTGCACATGTTGCAGCGACTGTGGCAGCACCGACAAGCCCTGGTGCAATACGTTCTGACGTATAGCCTGGGCCAACGAGATCCAGAGGTGGGGCTAATCACGCTGGAGGAGTGGTCTCAGATCAGGGACCTATGCACCCTTCTGCACAGTTTTGAAATGGCGACGAAGATGTTTAGTGCTGACGATGCCATTATCAGCATGACTATTCCGGTGATTTACATGCTGGAGCACATGTTAAACAGAATTCGGAGTCAGGTGGTGGCACAAGAGGAGGTGGAGGAAGTAGAGGAGGAGGAGTTGTATGCGGAAGGGCTAACATCTGCAAGGTCCAGACGGTCGGCAGCACCAAGGCGGCAGGCATGTGAGGGTGGGGGAGATGGTTTTACCAGGGTGCATGGTAGCAGCCAAACTAGTGAGGAAGGTGCTGGAGCCCAAGAAGAGGTGGAGGATGAACTGATGGAAGACTCATCAGATGAGGGAGACCTTGATCACATTTCTGTTGTGCGAGGTTGGGGGGAGAGGACAGAGGAAGGAAGCATGATTGTTACCTCGCCACCAACACAACAGGGACTTGGTGCTCCTGGATGTGCAACACACATGAGTGCCTTCTTGCTGCACTACCTTCAACATGACCCTCGAATTGTGAGAATTAGAAATAATCCTGACTACTGGGTTGCCACTAGAGATGAGCGGTGTTTGACTAGAACTGTTCGCCAATCTCAAATTCGAGCTGTTTTGGGCGTTGTTCGAGTTGTTCGACGAACCCGAACGATTTGCAAAAAATTCGGCTGTTCGAGGTTATGTTCGATAACTGTTCGTGCACCAAAAGCGTGTCCTGCATGTCTGGTGCTATTTAGAGCACCAATCATGCAGGGATTGTCTGCCACTCACTGTAATGCCACAGCTATGGTGGTTGTGGCATTACAGTGATTGCCCAAATCGATGGGAAGAGTGACAACAGTGAAACATGAAAAGCCGGCAATTCAGCAGCGGCATACACCTGTACCCGACAATTTAGAACCGAAAGAATAGAGCTTCACACATAGATTAGATAGATATAAACATGTCAGACACATATATACGAAGTACAGTGAAAGTGCTGCTTACTGTACTTGTCATTTAGCGTAAAGGATTTATCAAAAAAAATAATAGTGTTTTCAGGCACCGTCTCTTTAAAAAAGCCGGCCGGCAATTCAGCATCTGTACCCGACAATTTATAACAGACAGAATAGAGCTTCACACATAGATTAGATAGATAGAAACATGTCAGTCACATATATAAGAAGTGCAGTGACAGTGTTGATTACTGTACTTGTCATTTAGTGTAAAGGATTTATTTAAAAAAATAATAGTGTTTTCATGCACTGTCTCTTTAAAAAAGCCGGCCGGCAATTCAGCATCTGTACCCGACAATTTATAACAGACAGAATAGAGCTTCACACATAGATTAGATAGATAGAAACATGTCAGTCACATATATATGAAGTACAGTGATAGTGTTGGTTACTGTACTTGTCATTTAGTATTAAAATAAAGGATTTATTATTAAAAAAATTGGCGTGGGGTTCCCCTCAATTTTAGGCTCTAGCGGAGGTTAAGCAGACGGCTGGGGCAGATGTTTGAAGCCTGGGAAGGGGGTAATACCCACGGAGCTTCCCAGGCTACTAATATCAGCCCCCAGCTGAATACATAGCCTTTACTAGCTATTAAAATGGGGGACCCCCCAAAAAAAATGACGTGGGGTCCCCCCTAATTTAATAGCTAGCAAAGGCTAGGCAGACAGCTGGGGGCTGATATTAATAGCCCAGGAAGGGAGCCATGAATATTGGCCCCCTCCCAGACTAGAAACACCAGCCGTCAGCCGCCCCAGAAATGGCGCATTCATAGGATGCGCCAATTCTGGCACTTAGCCTCGCTCTTCCACGCTGCCCTGGTGCGGTGGCAGGGGGTAATAGGGTTGGGGTTGATGTCAGCTTATAATGCCAGCTGACATCAAGCCCAGGTTAGTAATGGAGAGGCGTCTATAAGACACCCCCATTACTAACCCCATAGTCAAAGTTAAAAAAAACACAAACACCCAGAATAAAGTCCTTTAATTGAAATAAAGACACAATCCTTTATTGTTCTAAATTAAACCATACTTACCGTCACGCCCATTCCAGCTGAAGCCAACGATCTCCTGCAATAAAAGAAAAATAATAAAGCAACCTCATCCTTACCTTTCCATGGTTCCCACGACAGCTTCAGCTCTGCTACATCGAGATGACAGGCTGGACCGCAGCAGAACGCTGCCATCCAGCCTCTCATCCCGCAGACACTGAGAAGCGCAGGCTTGCTTGCGCTGCTCAGCGTCTCTCTGTGACGACATCCAGATGAGCCGAGTTCATGTCCAATGAACTCATCTCACCTCATGCACGTCACTGACAGCGTGGGAAAATTCTCAAGCTGAAGCGGTGAGTGCAGGAGAATTCTCCCACGCTGTCAGTGACGTGCATAAGGTGAGCTCATGTCCAATGAACTCAGCTCACCTCCTGCACGTCACTGACAGCGTGGGAGAATTCTCCTGCACTCAGCGCTTCAGCGTGAGAATTCTCCCGCTGAAGCGCTGAGTGCAGGAGAATTTTCCCACGCTGTCAGTGACGTGCATAAGGTGAGCTCATGTCCAATGAACTCAGCTCACCTCCTGCACGTCACTGACAGCGTGGGAGAATTCTCCTGCACTCAGCGCTTCAGTGTGAGAATTCTCCCACGCTGAAGCGCTGAGTGCAGGAGAATTTTCCCACGCTGTCAGTGACGTGCATGAGGTGAGCCGAGTTCATTGGACATTAACTCGGCTCATCTGGATGCCCTCACAGAGAGACACTGTGGAGCGCAAGCAAGCCTGCACTTCTCAGTGTCTGCGGGATGACAGGCTGGATGGCAGCGTTCTGCTGCGGTCCAGCCTGTCATCTCGATGTAGCAGAGCTGAAGCTGTCATGGGAACCATGGAAAGGTAAGGATGATGTTGCTTTATTATTTTTCTTTTATTTCAGGAGATCGTTGGCTTCAGCTGGAATGGGCGTGATGGTAAGTATGGTTTAATTTAGAACAATAAAGAATTGTGTGTTTATTTCAATTAAAGGACTTTTTTCTGGGTGTTGTGTTTTTTTTAAATACTTTACTAGAAATTCATGGTGGTCATGTCTAATATTGGCGTGACCCCATGAATTTCGGGCTTAGGGCAAGCTGATAATGCCAAGCTGGCCCTAACCCCTTTATTACCCAGTGAGCCACCGCATCAGGGCCCTGGATGAGTTGGGTACAGCGCCAGAAGATGGCGCTTCTATGAACGCGCCATTTTCCGGGGTGGCTGCGGACTGCAATTTGCAGCGGGGGTGGCCCAGAAAGCTTGGGCCTCCCTGCGCTGCGGATTCCAGCCCCCAGCTGCCTAGTTGTACCTGGCTGGACACAAAAACAGGGCGAAGCCCCACGTCAATTTTCTTTAAATTATTTCATGAAATAATTAAGAAAAAAAGGGCTTCCCTATATTGTTGTGTCCGGCCAGGTACAAATAGGCAGCTGGTGGTTGGGGGCAGCCCGTTCCTGCCTGCTGTACCTGGCTGGACACAAATATAGTGCGAAGCCCCACGTCAATTTTTTTTAAATTATTTCATGAATTTCCTGAAATAATTTAAAAAAATTGAAGTGGGGCTTCGCACTATATTTGTGTCCAGCCAGGTACAGCAGGCAGGAACGGGCTGCCCCCATCCACCAGCTGCCTATTTGTACCTGGCCGGACACAACAATATAGGGAAGCCCTTTTTTTCTTAATTATTTCATGAATTTCATGAAATAATTAAAAAAAATTGAAGTGGGGCTTCGCACTATATTTGTGGCCAGCCAGGTACAGCAGGCAGGAACGGGCTGCCCCCAACCACCAGCTGCCTATTTGTACCTGGCCGGACACAACAATATAGGGAAAGCCTTTTTTTCTTAATTATTTCATGAATTCATGAAATAATTAAAAAAAAAGTACGTGGGGCTTCGCCCTATTTTTGTGTCCAGCCAGGTACAACTAGGCAGCTGGGGGCTGGAATCTGCAGCGCAGGGAGGCCCAAGCTTTCTGGGCCCCCCCCCGCTACAAATTGCAGTCCGCAGCCAACCCGGAAAATGGCGCGTTCATAGAAGCGCCATCTTCTGGCGCTGTACCCAACTCATCCAGGGCCCTGGTGCGGTGGCTCACTGGGTAATAAAGGGGTTAGGGCCAGCTTGGTATTATCAGCTGGCCCCAAGCCCAAAATTCATGGGGTCACGCCAGTATTAGACATGACCGCCATGAATTTCTAGTAAAGTATTTAAAAAAAACACAACACCCAGAATAAAGTCCTTTAATTGAAATAAAGACACAATTCTTTATTGTTCTAAATTAAACCATACTTACCATCACACCCATTCCAGCTGAAGCCAACGATCTCCTGCAATAAAAGTAAAATAATAAACCAACCTCATCCTTACCTTTCCATGGTTCCCACGACAGCTTCAGCTCTGCTACATCGAGATGACTGGCTGGACCGCAGCAGAACGCTGCCATCCAGTCTGTCATCCCGCAGACACTGAGAAGCGCAGGCATGCTTGCGCTCCTCACTGTCTCGCTGTGACGGCATCCAGATGAGCCGAGGTCATGTCCAATGAACTCGGCTCACCTCATGCACGTCACTGACAGCGTGGGAAAATTCTCACGCTGAAGTGCTGAGTGCAGGAGAATTCTCCCACGCTGTCAGTGATGTGCATGAGGTGAGCTCATGTCCAATGAACTCAGCTCACCTCCTGCACGTCACTGACAGCGTGGGAAAATTCTCCTGCAATCAGCGCTTCAGCGTGAGAATTTTCCCACGCTGTCAGTGACGTGCATGAGGTGAGCCGAGTTCATTGGACATGAACTCGGCTCATCTGGATGTCGTCACAGAGAGACGCTGAGCAGCGCAAGCAAGCCTGCGCTTCTCAGTGTCTGCGGGATGACAGGCTGGATGGCAGCGTTCTGCTGCGGTCCAGCCTGTCATCTCGATGTAGCAGAGCTGAAGCTGTCGTGGGAACCATGGAAAGGTAAGGATGAGGTTGCTTTATTATTTTTCTTTTATTGCAGGAGATCGTTGGCTTCAGCTGGAATGGGCGTGATGGTAAGTATGGTTTAATTTAGAACAATAAAGGATTGTGTCTTTATTTCAATTAAAGGACTTTATTCTGGGTGTTTGTGTTTTTTTTAACTTTGACTATGGGGTTAGTAATGGGGATGTCTTATAGACGCCTCTCCATTACTAACCTGGGCTTGATGTCAGCTGGCATTATAAGCTGACATCAACCCCAACCCTATTACCCCCTGCCACCGCACCAGGGCAGCGTGGAAGAGCGAGGCTAAGTGCCAGAATTGGCGCATCCTATGAATGCGCCATTTCTGGGGCGGCTGACGGCTGGTGTTTCTAGCCTGGGAGGGGGCCAATATTCATGGCTCCCTTCCTGGGCTATTAATATCAGCCCCCAGCTGTCTGCCTAGCCTTTGCTAGCTATTAAATTAGGGGGGACCCCACGTCATTTTTTTTGGGGGGTCCCCCATTTTAATAGCTAGTAAAGGCTATGTATTCAGCTGGGGGCTGATATTAGTAGCCTGGGAAGCTCCGTGGGTATTACCCCCTTCCCAGGCTTCAAACATCTGCCCCAGCCGTCTGCTTAACCTCCGCTAGAGCCTAAAATTAAGGGGAACCCCACGCCAATTTTTTTAATAATAAATCCTTTATTTTAATACTAAATGACAAGTACAGTAACCAACACTATCACTGTACTTCATATATATGTGACTGACATGTTTCTATCTATCTAATCTATGTGTGATGCTCTATCTTTCTGTTCTAAATTGTCGGGTACCGCTGCTGAATTGCCGGCCGGCTTTTTTAAAGAGACAGTGCATGAAAACACTATTATTTTTTTAAATAAATCCTTTACACTAAATGACAAGTACAGTAAGCAACACTATCACTGTACTTATTATATATGTGACTGACATGTTTCTATCTATCTAATCTATGTGTGAAGCTCTATTCTTTCTGTTCTAAATTGTCGGGTACAGATGCTGAATTGCCGGCCGGCTTTTTTAAAGAGACGGTGCATGAAAACACTATTATTTTTTTTGATAAATCCTTTACACTAAATGACAAGTACAGTAAGCAACACTGTCACTGTGCTTCTTATATGTGTGACTGACATGTTTCTATCTATCTAATCTATGTGTGATGCTCTATTCCTTCTTGTCTAAATTGTCGGGTACTGGTGTATGCCGCTGCTGAATTTGCCGGCCGGCTTTTTTAAAGAGAGTGTCTTCTGAGCAGTTTGTCAGCTTTTGGACACCTTTGCAGGTGTTTTCTATGTGTTTCTATGTGTTTTTGTTTGCCTGCCATTGGTTTTAACGGTGTTCGACGGTGTTCTAAGGTGTTCGACGAACAGTTCGACGAACAGTTCCTCGAACATCCCGGTGTTCGACGAACCGAACCGAACCCGAACACTACGGGGGTGGCTCAACACTAGTTGCCACACTGTTAGATCCCCGGTACAAAAGTAAATTTGCAGAAATTATTCCTGCCATAGAAAGGGATGCACGCATGCAGGAGTATCAGCAGAGACTGTTGCAGAATCTTACATGTGCTTTTCCACAAAACACCAGTGGTGCACGTAGTGAATCTCACAGTTCCAATTTGCCAACCGTGGGACCGTCAAGTGTTCAGCACTCAAACCGTAACAGAACCACAGTATCTGCTGGTAACATCAATTTTGCGGAATCATTTCACCACTTTTTTAGCCCATCCTTTGCAAGGCCACAGGAGACAAGAAGTCTGACACATAGTCAACGCCTAGAGACGATGGTACAGTGTAATATACCTGGCGGCGTCCTTGCATGGTGGTCCATCTCCCACTGTGCAAGAGCGCGCACTTGATCTCCAGTCCAGAATGTCTCTCTGGCTTCCCTCCTTGCTGTCTGTTTGTCTGTTTTGGCTGCATAGGGCGACGCCCGCTGAACTTCCTGTTTCTTGTACCTGCTGCGGACACGCCCCTGTTGCACCTTCAGCCTATTGCTGTCCATCTTTGGGTATTTATACCACCTTCTTCCTCAAGATGGCGCCTGAGCATTGTGTCCTGTCAGTCGGCTTTTTGTCTCTGACGTGCCAGGTCCTATCCTGTTTTCCTGCCTGTTCTCCAGTTCTGTGTCTGAACTGTGGTCTGTTGTTGTGAACACGCTTCTAGCCTGTTCTTTCGCCTTCTAGGGGCTGTATTCCTAGATCTGCCTGTCTATGCCTTGCGGTATCTGTTCCCGTCTGAACAGAGTCCTGTTTGTGTCCCAGCCTTGCTGTATTTGTTCCCGTTTCTCTGTTTCCAGTTGTCTGTACCTTGCGGTATCTGTTCCCGTCTGAACAGAGTCCTGTTTGTGTCCCAGCCTTGCTGTATTTGTTCCCGTTCCTCGATTCCTAGTTGTCTGTGCCTCGTTTCTACTTTTGCCTTTTCTCCCTTTTCCCTCTTTGTCTGTTTTCTGCGTCTTTCTGCAGAGTCTGAACTTGCTCCTAAATTCCTTCTCGTCGTCTCTGTACCTCTGTTGTGAATTTAGTGTACGCTCGCTACTTCTTTGTAAGTACTGTGTGTGCTTCTGGTTCTGCCTTTCCTTCTCCGTCTGTTCTTTGTGAACAGAGTCCTATCCCCCTGCCTTGTCTGCCGCTCTGCGGTTTCCGCTCTGCTCCTGCCTTGTCTGCTGCTCTGCGGTTTCCGCTCTGCTCCTGCCTTGTTTGCCGCTCTGCGGTTTCCGCTCTGCTCCTGCCTTGTCTGCCGCTCTCCGGTTTCCGCTCTGCTCCTGCCTTGTTCGCCGCTCTGCGGTTTCCGCTCTGCTCCTGCCTTGTTTGCCGCTCTGCGGTTTCCGCTCTGCTCCTGCCTTCTTAGCCGCTCTGCGGTTTCCGCTCTGCTCCTGCTTAGCTTTCCGCTCTTGCGGTTTCTGCTCTGCTCTTGCCTTGCTTGCCGCTCCTGCGGTTTCCGCTCTGCTCCTGCCTTGTTTACCGCTCTGCGGTTTCCGCTCTGCTCCTGCCTTGTTTACCGCTCTGCGGTTTCCGCTCTGCTCCTGCCTTGTTTACCGCTCTGCGGTTTCCGCTCTGCTCCTGCCTTGTTTGCCGCTCTGCGGTTTCCGCTCTGCTGCGGCCTTCTTAGGCGCTCTGCGGTTTCCGCTCTGCTCCTGCCTTGTTTACCGCTCGTGCGGTTTCCACTCTGCTCTTGCCTTGCTTGCCGCTCCTGCGGTTTCTGCTCTGCATCTGCTCGCTGCTCCGGTAGTCCTGTCCTGCTCTGCTTCTGCTCGCTGCTCCGGCAGTCCCGTCCTGTTCTGCATCTGCTCGCTGCTCCGGCAGTCCTGTCCTGCTCTGCTCTTGCCCACCGTTTCGGGCGTTCCCTCTCTGCTGTGTTTGGCTACTGCATCTGCGGTTCTCTTTCTGTGACCCAGTCTGTACTGGGTCTTGTCCTCTCTGTGCTCCAGCCCGTCCTTTCTGCCAGTACCTCCCTGCCTGCATACTTGCCTGTATCCACCCGTCTGCATACCTGCCGTGTTCGCTTATATCCACCAGTCTGAGCCAGCCTAACCTACCTGTTCCAGTAATCCCTGTGTGGGTCAACCCCCGTGTCCGGAGTTTGACCTGGAGTAGCACCTGGTCCGGTTTCTCCCTGGTGCACTGGCGTCGTATGCCGTCGTGCCACCTTGGTCGGATCGGCCAGATACTTAGTCACGCCCCTCCAGGCACTCCCCGGTTCATGGTCCAGTGGGACCACTTCTCCCGCACATGCCAGTCAGTCCGGGCGTGTGCATAACATACAGGAGTATCTCCAAGTAAACATTGAAGCCATGACTGTGTCACTGGACCCTTGCTCTTTTTGGGCTTCCAATCTGGATAAATGGCCGGAGCTAGCCACTTACGCCTTGGAGATCTTGTCATGCCCCGCAGCCAGCGTTCTGTCTGAAAGTGTGTTTAGCGCTGCTGGTGGTGTGCTGACAGATAAGCGCACGCGGCTCTCCACTGATAATGTAGACAGACTCACGTTCATAAAGATGAACAAATCATGGATCCGAAACGACTTTTCTACCCCTGTGTCATCCTGGGGAGAGAAAAAGCTTGATGATTGGTTAAAATCACCTTACCAACCGTTTTAAGCTTTCAAATTACTAATCATGTTTATCTGTATCTTGGCTGGAAAATAATTTGGGCTTTGTAGCAGTGTGCAGCACTGATTCTATTAGGCCATCTATAATAAGCTCCACCAGATTTAAAATTACTAATCATGTTTATCTGTATCTTGACTGAAAAATAATTTGGGCTTTGTAGCACTGTGCAGCACTGATCCTATTAGGCCATCTATACTAAGCTCCACCAGATTTAAAATTAATAATAATTTTTAGCTGCATCTAGCCCGGAAAATAATTTTGGGGCTCCGAGATGCGCAAGACACATAAGTGCCTTCTTGCTGCACTACCTGCAACATGACCCTCATATTGTCAGAATTCGAAGTAATCATGACTACTGGGTTGCCACACTCTTAGATCCCCCAAACTTTTCGATCAACCTTTTCATTTTAATAAAGACCAAAAAAATGGTCATTTTTGAAATTATAAGCATTAGCAGGTTATTAGAAACTGAAATCAAACAGTTTTCAACTCAAAACTTTATTCTAGGTGATGTTACATTTTCACATAGGACCCCTTGTTCGAAAGGAGCTTCTGAACTCGCTCGTCCATTGAATTTGTCAGGTTTTGGATGGTTTCTGCTTCAATTGTTTTGCATGAGGACAGAATACCCTCCCAGAGCTGTTGCTTAGATGTGAACTGCCTCCCGCCATCATAGACACTCCTTTTGATGATGCTCCAGAGGTTCTGAATGGGGTAGAGGTCAGGGGAGCATGGGGGTTACACCATAAGTTTGTCCCCTTTTATGCCCATATCAGCCAGAGATGAAGATGTTTTATGTGCAGCATGAGATGGCGCATTATCATGCAAAAAAATGATCTTGCTGTGAAATACACAGTTCTTCTTCTTGAACCATGGCAGGAAGTGCTGTTTGAGAAAATCCACATACATTATGGAGTTCATCTTTAGCGCCTTCAGGGATCCTAAAGGGGCCGACAATCTCTCTCCCCATGATTCCAGCCCAAAACATTACTCCACCTCCTCCTTGTTGGCCCTGTAGCCGTGTTTGCGTGGGGTGTCCATCAACCAGCCATCCTCCACTCCATCCATCTGGACCATCGAGCGCTGCACGGCACTCATCCGTGAACAAAACTGTTTTGAAATCAGTCTTCATGTAATGTTTGGCCCACTGGAGCAGTTTCTGCTTGTGTGAAGTGGATAGAGGAGGTCGACAGGATGCAGTATGCACAGCTGCAAACCTCTGAAGGACCCTACATCTTGTTGTTCGGGGGACGTTGGAGGCACCAGCAGCTTCAAAGACTTGTCTGCTGCTATGACAAGGCTTTTTTGCCGCTGCTCTTTTAACCTGACGTAATTGCCTGTAGGAAAGAGTCCTCCATTTGCCCTTATCAGCACGCACACGTGTGTACTGTGAATCAGCTACATACTTCTTGATTGCCAAGACACTTCATCCTGATCATCGCACAATGTTGATTGTAGTCATGCCTTGACCTAAACACTCCACAATTTGTTGCTTCTCAGCAGCCGACACATCCTTTTTCTTTCCCATTTTGGCAGAAAATGTAGGCTGCTTAATAATGTGAGACAGCCTTCTTAAGTAGTCTTGCCTTTCATTGGACACACCTGCCAAACTAATTAGCACAGGTGTCTGCAATTGCTTACAGTGATATAAAGAGCCCTGACACACATCACCATCAATGAGTTTAACTGACAAACAAACAAATTCTTCCCTTATCACTCCTAAACACTTTTTGCATAATAATTTGGAACACAGTGTACATGTGCTTTTCCACAAAACACCAGTGGTTCACGTAGTGAATCTTACAGTTCTAACTTGCCAACCGTGGTCTGTATAGAGTTGTTCAATAAAGGGCCCAAAATTAAGATAACATAGATGGGAGAGGTCTCTATGAATAGGAATTCCTAAGTATTTGATACCCTGTGAGGGCCAGGCAAAGGGAAAGTTGGACTGGATGAATCCTATATGGATTTGGGGAGGGAGACATCGAGGGCCTCAGACTTCGCTGCATTGATTTTAAAATTTGACCATGTAACAAAGTGATCTATTTCAGCCATAACAGCATGGATGGATATATGTGATTGAGTGATATATACTAGGACATCATCAGCAAATAGAGAGCACTTGTACTCGGTGCCTCCCACCTCAATCCACCTAATATTGGGGTTATGGCGAATTGATGAGAGCAGGTGCTCCGTCACTAGGATGTATAATAGAGGGGACAGGACATCCCTGCCTTGTCCCATTGGTGACTGTGAAAGGTGATGAAAATGTTCTGATGCACCCCCTGGGCCTTGGGACACCCGGAGCCGGACCCTTTTTGGTGGATGCTGGTGGTTGTAGTCTTCGTGGCGACGACCCGGTTCCGTGGCTCAGGGTGGTCAAACCAGTGGCAGAACTATTTATGTGGTTTTGATGTTTAAATGTCCGACTACGCCACCCGTGAATTGCGGTCAGAGTGAACCGCCGCTGCAGGGCAGACCGCTGAGGCTGGTGTTGTGGGTGCAGCAGAGCGTAGCATAACTCCCCACGGGAGGAGTATAGCCTCAGGGCAGTGTATGCGGGGGATGGGGGTGATGGTGCAGGGCAGCAGCAGTAACGACACGGAGTCAGTGATGCAGTCCAGGGCCTTTACTCACAGTTCTTATTATCCAGACCACGTCTGCAGGTAACGGCTGCCCACGTCGTACTGTGCTCACCAGGTGAGGGGCTCAGACAACTCCCAGATAACTTTGGAGCGCTTCACAGGACCCCCTTTGTGTGTCCTTTGTCTGGCCTTTCTTTCCAACCCTTCTGTCCGGCTGCCTCAGGCCTCCTCTTGGTAAACTTGGCGTCAGTTTCCCTGACCCTATGTGGTGCCTTCCTAGCGGGTGTAGCGAGGGGCTGCGCCACATAAAATGTCACAGCCTCTGGTTTCTAGCTGAGGGTCGTTTCCTGCCTCCACTAGTTTCGGGGACCGGTCTCCCCCTTTGGCCTGACCCCTCCACGCAGGTGGATTCGGGCGTGCGGTGGCGACTCGCCCGTCCGCACCCCTGGGATCCCTTCATTCCTCATTCCTGGAGCCTTCTCCGCTCCTCTTCCTTCCTTCTCCCTCTTCCAGGCCTGGGCCTCTGTTACTAGGCCCGCCTCCGGAGCAGAGCTCATGCAGAGCCCCTGCTCCCTGCCACTTCTGCTCAGACTTCTCTGCACTGAAGTAAGATGGTGCCCACCTTTTATACTCCCTTCTCAATGCACCCAGGAACTGCTTCCTCCCTGCTCCTGCACTACAGGGTTCCCCTTCTTCAGGGTTCCCACCCCCCACTCCAGCCAGGGACAGGGACTGTCGTGCTCATCTCAGAGGCATACTGGTCGCCCTGCCCCACGGCAATGTGGTGTAAGTGCAAGTGTCGGGTCCTGATCCACACTCCATCCTTACCTGAGAGTGAGATATCACACCTCTGGGTGAGGTGCAATACCTCTGTAGCAACCGAGCCCTCAGGGTGCTACTGTTCCATTTATCTTCAGCCTAGGTGACGTATTGTGATACAGGGCCGTGATTTTAGCTATAAAAGGGTCCCATAGACCCCCTACCCCAAGCTTTTTAAGAGAATCATATATGGCGCGCCAGGAGACTCTATGGAATGCTTTCTCAGCATCCAACGAGAGTATCTAATTACAAATTTTTAACTGCATCTAGCCAAGGAAATACTTTGTGCCTAGTAGCAGTGTCTGCTAGTCAGCGGATTATCCCGGTTGTTAAGCAAGCTACACCACCTGTAGTTTGGACACTTAATTTTTTCAAAGGAAATGCTTCGGGACCACGGGATACTCAGTGAAGAGCATCAGGAGGCACCCCAAGGCATAGGGGCTGGAACTGGCAGTAGGATGCCTTGCGGTGGACAGCCGAGCTCGATCCTTATAAAAGCTTTTTAACTGCAGCAGCTTTAGTGGACGCTACTGGAGCTGGAATTACGCGACTGCTGGCATGAGACTTGCCCTCCAATAGATCCTTGTAAATGGATTTAAAGTGTATTCATTCAAATTAGAGAGACAATTTAAATTAAAAAGCTTAGAGCTGCCTCCACCACAGGGGGGCTCGCTCGACCCACCAGCGGACAGGCACCAGTATTGGGAGAGGGGGGCTGGCCGTCAGGGTTCACCGCGGCTCTGGCACAAACCCGGCGACACGGAGGTGGCACGGGCAGGAGCGGACTGAACGTGTCGGCTTCTCACTTTTTGGATTTTAGAAGGGCATGACATGCCTATATCTGTGTCTCCTCCTCCTTTTACTCCTCCACCTCTTTTCTTTTCGCATGACTATATGTATTTGTCACTTTTCCATGTGTTAGTTGTGTCTTCTGAGCAGTTTGTCAGCTTTTGGACACCTTTGAAGGTGTTTTCTATGTGTTTCTATGTGTTTTTGTTTGCCTGCCATTGGTTTTAACGGTGTTCGAAGGTGTTCGACAAACAGTTCGACGAACAGTTCGGCGAACACACGGGTGTTCGACGAAACGAACCGAACTCGAACACTACGGGGGTGGCTCAACACTATTCCTGAGGTGGAGAGGTCTACAAAAATGGGGCAATACCAGAAGGCCCTTGCTGCAGAACTCTTAAAAAAATTCCCATCTGAACACGCTAGCGGCAGAGGTCACAGTTCGCTGCCCAACCAAGGCGTACAGGTGAGAGAGATGCAACTCCAATCCAGCAGAGGCAGGGGAACACTGTCAACGTTCTGGGACAGTTTTCTGACACTCGCCCAGCTTACAGGCCCTGAGGCACGGGGTACTCTCACAAGGAGTGGAAAGTTTCAAAAGATGGTGAGGGAGTACCTTGCCGATCGTACCAGCGTCCTCCGTGATTCCTCTGTGCCTTTTAATTATTGGGTATCCAAGCTGGACACTTGGAATGAACTCGCTCTGTACGCCTTGGAGGTCCTGGCATGCCCTGCCGCTAGCGTGCTATCGGAGCGTGTTTTTAGTGCCGCTGGGGGAATTATAACTGATAAGCGCACTCGCCTGTCAACTGACAATGCTGACAAGCTGACCATTATCAAAATGAACAAGGGCTGGATTGGGCCAGACTTCTCATCACCACCAAATGACAGCAGAGTAACATAAAGTCAAACCCACTGTGTTATTTCGGGAAGTGTATTCACATGCACCCCTTCACACCCACACATGGGTATATGCTTCCTCGTTTCGGCTGTTTATTCTTCTTCTCCTTATCCTCAGCCTCCACCACCACTATACCACCAGGGTGCCAGCATTGCAAGTTCCTCCGTCCTTATTTTTGGCAGCTTTTGCTTGCAAGGCATAAGCAAATACTAAGGAACACCCACTCCCCAATAATGGGACTTATGTTTGTAATATGCTGTACTGCATGGCTCTTGTAAGGGGCATTGCAAGTTGCTCCATCCTAAATTTTGGCAGCTTTTGCTGGGAAAGCATAAGCAAATACTATGGGACACCCACTCCTCAATAATGGGACTTTTGTTTGTAATATGCTGTACTGCATGGCTCTTGTAAGGGGCATTGCAAGTTGCTCCGTCCTAATTTTTGGCAGCTTTTGCTGGGAAAGCATAAGCAAATACTATGGGACACCCACTCCCCAATAATGGGACTTATGTTTGTAATATGCTGTACTGCATGGTTCTTGTAAGGGGAATTGCAAGTTGCTCCGTTCTAATTTTTGGTAGCTTTTGCTGGGAAAGCATAAGCAAATACTATGGGACACCCACTCCCCAATAATGGGACTTATGTTTGTAATATGCTGTACTGCATGGCTCTTGTAAGGGGCATTGCAAGTTGCTCCGTCCTAATTTTTGGCAGCTTTTGCTGGGAAAGCATAAGCAAATACTATGGGACACCCACTCCCCAATAATGGGACTTATGTTTGGAATATGCTGTACTGCATGTGACGTGCCCCCTGGGCCGTGTGTACACGTGTGTGGGATACCCGGTGCCGGGTCTCTGGGGTCTGTAGTCTCCGTGGCGGTGACCCAGTCCCGTGGCTCAGGCTGGTCAAACCAGTGGCAGTCTTTCTTAGGTTTTGAAGTTAATTGTCCGACTGCGCCACCCGTGGATTGCGGTCAGGGAGTACCACCGCTGCGAGGCAGACCGCTGAGGCTGGTGTTGTGTGCGCAGCATAGAATGGGATAACTCCCCTCGGGAGGAGTATAGCCTCAAGGCAGTGAGTGTGGATGATGGGGGTGATGGTGCACGAGCGCAGCAGGAATGACTCAGAGTCTTTGCAGTGCAGTTCAGGGTCTTTACTGATGATTATAAGGTAGACCCTCCCGGGAGTACTTGCTAGCATAAGAGGCCTGGTCAGTCTGTGAGCAAGCAGGAGTTCCCCTGGCCAGGTGGAGTTGTAGGCCTCCCTGTCTGTCTGCACTCTTCCTGGCTACCTTGCTGTAAGTGGGTAGAAGTAGCCCATGTCCCTGAGTATACCGTGCAGTGCTCACCCGTATGGCTGGTGACTTGGGGCCTTCTGTTAGCCTCCGCTCCACGACGGCGGTGCTGGTCCCTTGCTTGTGACTGAGCCTCCGGGCTTCTATGGCCAGAGGACCTGAAATCCCCTGCCGGCTGGTTTCTGCTGCTTGATATATAAGTCCTCACAGCTTCGGATTCCTGTGTCCGGTTCCTATTGTCTTCTGCCAGGGCGAGCTCTGCTCAGCTTCAAGCCATTGGTCTTTAGCTCCTAGCTCCTACAGAGCTCCTTGTTGTTGTTTTCCCTTGCTCTCACTCTGACTCTGACTGTTCTCTGACTCACTCAACCCCGCCCCAGATCCAGTTTATAACTGCAGAATTCTCCCCTCCCAGGATTGGGGCAGGAGGATGTTGCATGTTTAAGGGATCCTGACCAGGAAACCTCCCACTTGCTCTCCGACGTAATATCTCTATTACTGTGGTAACCAGACCCCTGGGGTGCCACACATGGCTCTTGTAAGGGGCATTGCAGTTCCTCATAATTTTTGGAAAGCCTTCCATTCACTGCTTAGACCAACAGTGCACGGGAGACCCAGTTGCTATAAATGGAAAAAAAGGTTTAGTTAACGCCCTCTGACCTCCATGTCATTTCCAAGGAACATTGGAGTGGCTTGAAATTTTTGGTAGGCATTGCACTCACTGTATGCCCTATAACTGTGAAGCCGAACCGCTCCTTTTGTTACAGAAACATATCCTACAAGACATATCTGGTTGACTGGCCTGATATTGATGTGAATGGTCCCTGTTCCTCCTGCTCTTTCTCCTTTGCCACTACCTCATCCATCATTTATCTCCTGAAGCTTTGTTTTAACGGGAGTCATAGAACTTGGATAGTAGCAGGAAAACATCCAGCAATCCTCGGAGGAGGTAGGATATGCGCCAAAACGCTGACCACCTCAGGCCTAGCCGCTACTACATACATTGCGCTTTCATTACAACAAAACAAAGCAGATGCTAACTTCTATCATCCTCATCATGCTCCTCACATTGGCACTCTCAACTCCCCTGATGGAGAAGCCAGGGCCCACCGGAGGAGTCTGATAGTCCGGTGGGCTCGGCCAATGCTGCCCTAAAGCAGGCCAGGCTAAGAAAAGTGTGGGAAAGGTTACCGGGACTAATAGGGGTGGCTGGGGACCGAGTTTGGACACCCAGCCACCCCCTGGAGGCTGGGGAGCAAGCGGGGACACCCGGCCACCAGGCGGCTGGGGACTGAGTATGGATACCAGGCCGCCGACACAGCCATGGCGTGGTGGCCAGATTCCGCCTCCACATGCCTAAAAGGCCCAATTTAAAGTGCAAGCAAGCAAGCAGTATGGTATTGCAGCCAGGGGGTGGGTGGGTGGCAGGCTGCATACTTGCGCTTGCATTGCAAGGAATGGGAGAGGTACAATTGAACACTGCCCTGGGACAAGGTCTTGAAAGGGGATAGTTGCAAGTCTGCAACGACAGGTGCAAGGTGGGAGGCATCTTCGCATGTACCATGAACAGGGGTTTGGCATGCACACACTCTAGCGGAATAGGCTCTCCTTTCCACTAAATGCACTGGGGAGGGCACAGGTAATGTTTTCGTATACGCGCTTAATCTTATGTATAAGGCACACCAGGACAAATATGGGCGGCTGGGGACTGAGTATGGATACCTCGCTGCCGAAGCAGCCAGGAGGTAGTGGCCAGCTTCAGCCTCCTCCAAACTAAAAGACCCCATTTCAAGTGCAAGCTAGCAGTATGGAATTGCAGTCTTGGGGTGGGTGGGTGGCAGGCTGCACACTTACACTTGCATTAAAAGAAAACATAGCAGATGCTAACTTCTGTCATCATCATCATGCTCCTGACCTTGGCAATCTCAACTCCACCGATGGAGAAGTCAGGGCCCACCGGACGAGTCTGGTTCTCTGGTGGGCTCGTCCAATGCTGCCTAAAGCAGGCCGGGCTAAGAAAAGTGTGTGGGGGGATGTTCCAAGGAGAAATAGGGGCAGCTGGGGACCGTTTATTGACACCCGGCTGCGCCCAGGCGGCTGGGAACCGTGTGTGGACACCCAGCTGCGGGGCGGCTGGGGACCGAGTATGGACACCCGGCCGCTGGGTGGCTGGGGACTGAGTATGGATTCCTGGCCGCCAATACAGCCATGACGTGGTGGCCAGATTCCACCTCCACATGCCTAAAAGACCCAATTTCAAGTTCAAGCAAGCAAGCAGTATGGTATTGCAGCCTGGGGTTGGGTGCGTGGCAGGCTTCATACTTGAGCTTGTATTGCAAGTAATGGGGGAGGTACAATTGAACACTGCCCTGGGACTAGAACTTGCATGGGGATAGTTGCAAGTCTGCATCTTCTGATGCGGTAAGGATCACTTATGATGGGCACACTTTTAGACAGTGACCTGGGAGTCAGAGATGCTTCCAGGGGTCTTCCCCATGCTGTTCCCTTGTCTTTTCAGCACTTTATGCTTGTGTCACACAGCACATGGCCAGATAAGGTTGTAAAATGTTAAAATGACATTTCACGGTGAATGCATTTGTCATAGTTGAAAGCAATACAAAAGTGCAAAAATGCATAAAAAGTGCTACTTGTGAACACAGCCGAAGGTGTGGAGGAGAATTTTTGTTTTTGGTCATTTATTTTAACTTATACACAAGTCTTTACCCTGGAAAGGATGTTCCTTAACATATTTCACAGGAAAAAAGTTTCACTTTCGTTTTTGAATGTTTTATTGTGAGCCTGTAAAAGTGGCTTAATACCTCTGACCACGTTGTTGACAGCAGTGACCTGGGGGTCATAAATGCTTCCTGGGGCGATTCACATGCTGTCCCCATGTCATTTGAGCACTGTCACTATCGTTTTGGGCACTTGTTAGGCTTTTAAAAGACTGCCAGGGGTGCCACCGCAAAAATGCTCGAGTCTCCCATAGACTAACATTGGCCTCGTTGGTCGGGTCGAGCACCCGGGTATCACGGCGAGCTCGGCCCGAGCTTCGAGCACCCGAGCATTTTAGTGCTCGCTCAACACTAGTTCAGACCCTTTGCTCAGACACTCATATTTAAGTCACATGCTGTCCATTTCCTTGTGATCCTCCCTGAGATGGTTCTACTCCTTCATTGGAGTCCAACTGTGTTTAATAAAACTGATAGGACTTGATTTGGAAAGGCACACACCTGTCAATATAAGACCTCACAGCTCACAGTGCATGTCAGACTAAATGAGAATTATGAGCTCAAAGGAACTGCCCAAGGAGCTCAGAGACAGAATTGTGGCAAGCCACAGATCTGGCCAAGGTTACAAAATAATTTCTGCATTACTCGAGGTTCCTAACAGCACAGTGGCCTCCATAATCCGTAAATGGAAGAAGTTTGGAAGTCTGGTCAGTAAAGTTCAGATGCTAGCTGTTATACACCGACAGCATGATCACAGGATGTATGTGTATGTGTGTGACGCTCTCAGCCCTACCTGGGAAATGGAGGTTACTCCGAGTCGGGTCAGATGTTGGGGGTTGCAGTCGTGGCCTGGACCCGGTCCATGCCCAGGGCCGTCACATAAAAGTATTGGGCTTTCAGGGTTGAGTGGTAGTTTTCCGACTACGCCACCTACGGTTTTCGGTGATGAGCACCAGCGCTGCTTCAGTCCACTGAGGCCAGTGTTACAGGCAGCTAAGATGGGATGGCTCCCCGCAGGCAGAGCAGGCCTCAGGGCAGAGAGAGAGGGTAGGATTCTTGAGGTTTGCAGTCTGTGCAGTGCCGCGCAGGAAGGAATTACAGAGACAAGGGTGCAGTCTTCTAAGCTTTACTCACGGTAGTGTGGTAGCAGGTTCAAAGCTTCCCTCCGCTTCTCACAGTGCGCTGCGACCACCAGGCAGGGGTTCAGCACACTCTGGGTAGTTCAGGTGAACTTGACAGGATCCCCCGCAACAGAGTGTTCCTCTCTCTAGCTGTACTTGAACCGCCTTGTGTCCCCCACTGAGTCCCGTACGGGTACTGCGATGTCCTATAAGGGTAGTTTGTAGCTCCCGGACTGACAGGGTCCCTTAATGGTGACTGTAGTGTGAACTTGGCGTTAGGCCGGGTCCCTCTGGATAAACCCAGGTAGAGAGATACAGGTGGCGTATGCCGCTCCGTCCGTATCCCTCCTGGGATCCACAAAGCCTCCGGGCTTTTCTGACTGAGACGTGGAGTAACAAAGTCAGATATCGGGGGCCGGTACCCCTCTTGCAGCAGGAATCCCTCTGACCGGGCCAGCATAAGAAATACTGGTGGCGTAAGCCGCTCCATCCGTATCCCCCTGGGATCCTTTTGCCTGTGGAGCCTTTCTCCTCTGCTCCCCTCCTGGGCCTTCTGAAATGGACTAAGATTTAGAACAGAGCTGGCTATAACTCAACTCTGCCCCAATCCCCAGTCTCGAGGCCTGAGACCGGGAATCACAGAATCCTAGAACAGCTGCAGCCTGTACTGACTAACCACTCCAGGGAACTGCGACCAAAGACCCGGTTGTTAAAATGGCCTCCAAATTTATATGAATCTATTAAGTGCTTAGTAAAGTGCTTCCTCCACCCTCACTCACTATAAGGTTCCCCCTTTCTTTTGGTTCCCCCCTTACTCCTCCATTCAGGACCGGGGCAGCACATAATGCTTTACACCCCCTTCAGAATGGGAGTAGTGTGGTGTTGGGTGTGTAGTGGGGTCCTGTGTGGTGCTCCATCCTTACCTCAGAGAGGAAATACCACACCTCATTTATGAGGTGCAGTACCTCTGTGGCGACTGAACCCTTAGGGGCGCCACATATGGAGTTGGCTCAGGAGCTGATTCTAGTCAGTAAAGGGCAGATGCCAGCTTTCATATACAGACAGCATGATCACATGGAGCATGTATACGGAGTGGGCTCAGGAGCTGATCCTAGTCAGTAAAGGCCGGTATCAGCTGTTATACACAGACAGCATGATCATAGGTTGTATGTGTATGAAGTGGGCTCAGGAGCTGAATCCACTCCATAAAGTGCAGATGCCAGCTGTAATACAAAGCCAAAATTTGACAGCAGCATTTTAATAGTGCAATCGCTGGTGTGCATATAGCCCATGTGATCATGGGGCACAGATGGGTTGTAATGGCTGCCATCTTGGCACTCCTTTGAAGCTCAGTTTTACGCCAAGTTTGAAAGAAGATGGCAATTTACTTTATAAACTGCAATACCATGGTATTGAAGTATATAGTTTAAGCAATCAAATGATTGCAGGTTCACATCCCCAAGGGAGGTTAAAAAATTTTAATAAAATAAAAAAACAGTTTTAAAAATGTAAAAAAAATAAAGCTTAAATCATCCCACTTTTCTCCACCGGGTTCATAAAAGTCTAGTCTATCAAAATATGCAATAATTTAAAATACACTTTGAACATAGGAAAGAAAAAAAAACTCAAAACGTCAGATTTTTAATTTTCCAGACATCCCAGCTCTCCAAAAAATTGCAATTAAAAGTGATGAATATGTATGTCAACATGGTATTAATAAAAATATTAGCTTTTAACCCCAAAAAAAGTCCTCCCTCGATGGAAAAATAAAAAATTAGGGGTCTCAGAAAATATCAACACAAATAAAATTATTTTTATAAAAGTTGGAATATTTTTCCACTACTAAAATAAAAAGAATAACTGTTCAAGTTTGGTATCGCTGTAATTGTACTGACCTGGAGAATAATATTGCCAGTTAACATTTACTGTGCAGTAAAAATTATCAAGACAAAAACCAAAAAAAATTGCGGAATTGTAGTTATTTCACAATTTCACACCACTTTGTTTTTCTTTTCTGGTTTCTGTACGCTCTACAGTAAAATCAATGGTGTCATTCAAAACAACAACTCGTCCTGCAAAAATCAACCTCTGTTTAAATACAGCCTTGCTTGTTATTCAATTTCTACATAATACAGTAAAATGAATGGTATCATTGAAAACTACCATTCATCTCACAAAAGGCAACCTTTCTTTAAATAAAGCTTTGCTTCTTATTCAATTTCTACAAGTGGTAAGGTCAAAGAAGTTACTCAATAATCCTGATGTTCATCGATAGATTATAATGTGCTTTCTTATAACCATTTATAAAATGACATAGTTATGATGCAGAAAGATACCCCGATGCATAGTGATGTAACGAGGCACATAACCGTTTGTTTTTTTCTTCCCCTTACTATACAAAATGGGAATATTCAAATGTGATCTACCTCTGCATTGTGAAATGTAATGTTTCACAATTAGACATTAATAATGACCGATAGCTGACAGCCACAAACTCTGGAGAAGCTTAAATTAAGTGAATGAGAGCTTTGCATTCATTAAGGTGATTGGCCTCAGTGGTAGCTGTCTACTCGTCATTGTAAACACACAGCAAGAATTTACAGAATCTCTGTGTTTATTGTAATGACTTGTGGGGTTGAATCCATGAAATCAGCAGTTTTTAATCTGTTTTAATTATGAAATCTACGTTGATTCCAACCTACCTGGTCTTTTTGGAGCAGCGTGCCCAAATAGAACTTTATAAGTACATTAATTAGTCTAGAATGCAACATACTCTAATGTACCATCCCATCCTCTCATTACTGCTGCATGGCCCGATGATCCTCCTATTCACATTTATTTCTCTGAACTATTATTGTACCATATATCATACCATACACTTTAGATGGCTACAATCCAGCTTCTGACTCAACAACTCTTGACCAAAGTCACAAATGATCTCTTAAGTGCCAAAGTCAATAAGCATTACTCTCTGCTCCTTCTCCTAGATCTTTCCTCTTCTTTTGAAATAGTTTTCAACTCCCTTATCATGCAAACTCTCTCATCCTTTGATATTGAAGACTTGAGCCTTTCTTAGATCACCATATACACACGAGGTCAAAATTGTTGGTACACCTCATTTAATGAAAGAAAAACCCACTGACTGATTACAAGATTGTAGACACCTGTGATGCTAATGAATGGACACAACTTGATTTAACATGTCCATTTTGTCACATTATTTTCAGGGGTACCATCATTTCTGTCTACGCCTATTTCATGAGTTTAATTTTTTTTTTTTATTCTGCGGAAGCAGGGTTGAAAAGCAATGACTGACTCTCATTTGTTCATTTTCATAGATTTTTAGTTTATTACTACTTTTGTCAGATTCAACGAGGGGCACCAACAATTTTGACCACGTGTGTATCTCCCCAACCACATATTTAGGGTCTCTCATTCTCACATTACTCATCCAGCTCTCATTTTGTCAGTGTCCCTTATAAGTACTGTCTGGACAAAATATATTGATGACCTATCCATAGGATAACTTAGTGGGGATCTGACACCTGGCACCCCCATTGATCAACCGCTATCTATATTAAAGCCTAGAGCAGAGCTGCACAGTGGAGCTAAATGTTCACTCCAGCAATCTTGGCCAGCAATAAAGCACTGATTACAAGTTCAATAGAAATGGGTATGAGGTAGAGTTGGCAAAATTATTAAAGTGGAAATCTAGCTAAATTCTACAAAAATCTGTATTCTCCAGAGTTTACTTTTTTTTTTATTCACTTAGTGCCAATTCATCAAGATGGTAGTTGGCTTGATGCCATTTTGCTGAACTGTAGAGGGCCAGCAAAAAGTAAAATAAAAAAGTGATTCCTCACCACTCACCTCTCAGCCACCTACAATACAAACTTTTCTCTGTTCGGTCTTTGTCATCTTTTCTTACCACCACTGTGGACTGAAATTACAGGCCTCTTCATCCTAAGTCAGGACCAGGCCCGAGACTTCTCTGCATGTGCATTGGAAGGTCGCAGTGACATTGAAACAATAATAATACAGTATGTGCATACTATATTATGCTAATAAGTGGAATATATTAATTATCTGTTCTACTTACTGTTTTGGACTTCTATATATTCCTTTTGGACATTTGCACTTTACACAGTATGAAATATGTTGTGTTTTTTACTCAAACAATTATCATGGTGTTCTGATGGGTCTTGTATACAGTGTGTGCTGTCATAAACTTTTTACATGTTTTTAATATAATTTTTTTTTCTGTCACATAAATTATATGTACTGATTATCTTAAAAAACTCTAATAATTAATTATTACTGTGCATAACCCATTCTATATAGCTACCTTTTTCTTTATCCTAGCGCTGCTATTAAAAAAATGTGCAACATAAAAAACTTGATTAAATCAATAGCTCATTCTCTGCTGATACATAACCTTTAAATCAAGTGTGAAAAATAAAGAAAAAAGTCACTAGTTCATTCTGATGATAATTTATAGAACAAGATTCACTCACGATACTATATTAGACACATACAAGCTATAAATAGGTCCGATCTATTGGTCATATGGAGATGGATGTTTAACATTACCCTGGTCAAGAGGAAAGAGCACATGAATTATTACATGGAGTGCTGACACAGTAGGAGTTTTCCTATTTCACGGGAAATAGCAAGTGGCTACAGTGCACTTTTAATTGTTGCCATTAATCTGTAAAGGAGTAACAAAAATGAAGCATAATTAGTTAATCAAAGCATAGTATAATTCAGAAATGAAGATTTATTTCTCAGATATTGAAGACACTTCAAAGGTGTTTCTGGTGATTCCATCCACATGGAAAAAGTCATTCAATTAGTTTTGCCAGGAATGCCATGGAATCCCAAGAAATGACTATTCAAGATTTGTTCTAACTTTCTAAATTAATATATAATCATTATTACAATGTCTACTGGAAGAATACAGTTAACATTTAGGTTACCAAAAAAAATGAAACAGTAGACAGAGGTTCCTAAACATGTTTAAACTTGAATAGTCAGAGGTTCTTAAACGTGTGCATTCCTGAATATTATGCAAAAACATAGAATATATAATATAATCAGTGCACGGAAAAAATCAGATGTGCACAGCCCCTTAAAATAACATGCGAGTGAAAACCACTGAAAGCATTTGTCCTATAAACTTGGCTGTTTGCATGATCCACCTCGAAAGTTTATAGCAAAAATGTCTGATAGGTACAAATTCTACTTTTAGGACTCTTACCTACAAAAATGAGCACTCGAATGGTACGTTCACACTGAGTTTTTTCATGGGGATTTAGAAATAGATTCTGCTCCTAAATTCACATAAAAAACGCTTTAAATACTCTTTGAATAAGTTTCTGACTGAATTTAATGGGAAAAGCTCCTTTAGTCCGCAAAGTGCTGATTTTTTTTCATGCAGTTTTGAACATTTTGCAGTTAAACTAATAGGAAGCTTACTCAAAGAGTATTTGAATCATCTTTTGTGTGGATTTGCAGTAAAATCCTCATAAAAAACTGTGTGAATAAGACATAAAGAGAAAGAGGTCATGCATGCACATGGCTCTACTGTAGATCATGGGTTTTTGCTTCCAGCCTAATGGTTCACCTGTATAATTCACATACTCGTTTCTAAAGTGAAATAATGGGTTAAGAGACCCTATTCTTTAGATGATCAGCTAGAACATCACCTGAGAGTGACTTGATTTATCTGTACAGTACACACATATATGGTCTGCAGAACACTGGAATAGAACTGATATCTACCATTAGCGCAGTGGTGTTGGTTAATGATCAGTATAGTAGTTTTATCACTACTGTATAAGCTGGTGATAATTGATAAGGGTCCATGTTTTTTTAAAGGGATTTTGCATTCCCAAGTACATTTTTGGCTGAGATTCTAGTCGGCATGTAACCACAAGTATGCTAATCCCATGCCAGCAGTCCTGTGATCACTGACCTTTACGAAGCATAATGGGCAATTGGCAGTCTGTAGGCACATTGAGTAACTAAGGACTTTGCTTCTTAGACCGGACAACTTTTTTTTTCCAGTCTTCAGCTAAATTTCTGGAGTCACTCCATGTGATTGCAAGTTACTAAATTCTGACAGTGTTCAATAAGCACATTGTCAGGATACTGCTTCATTGCCTTCTTTAACGATTGTTCCCTTCACTGCAAGTATGTGCATAGTTGAGGTCACATTCCGACCAGCAACTCTTCTTGATTCTCTCAAGAATAGTGAATGAGAAGGTAGTCAACATGAGATTGCAAGTATACAACAGAACAGCATCCTGACAGTGTAAACATTGCACAGTGTCAGGATTCATCAATGTGCATTTCCATAATGACTGCAGAAACTTAGCTGAAGCCTGGAAAACCCCTTTAAGATGGGATAACACTTTAAATCATGACACACATCAGATGAACAACAGCATAGTACATCAAATTTTTACTATTCTATTTTAGGACAGTACAGCAGTTAGGAAATATAGTATATAATGCAGACTAAGTATTGCAGATTTTGGCTGCGAATATTTGTTTATTTCACTTTTCTGAATTTAGAAGGCTAACAATAGATGACCCATTTACAAGCAGACTAAAAGCTTCTTACAGCTTGCCCTCAGCTTTATCCCTTAATACATTAATTCATAAAATACTGTTTTCAGCACGGGTATGATGGTGTTTATTTTCAACACAACACGTAGTAAGGAGAGAGCTATAAACTCCAGGTAATCACTGTATATTGCAGTGAAGATTTAAAGCAAGTTATTCTGCTACAATGCTAATTCCCTTCAAATCTGTCACCAGATGTAAAACTTTAATTAAAGGGTGATCTTTGTCAGTCACTCTGTAATCAGTGCTGAATTATCATTTTCAATTAAGCTGACATTATTCATTGTCAGAGGCACATTTGAAAGCAACAAATTTACACCTTAGTCATTCCTATTAATCCTTGTCTGTAAGGTTGAATGTGACTGCAAATCAAGTGAGGTATCCTTTAAAAGTAAATGAAGAACTGAACCTGACAGCTCCTCTGAGAATTCTATTTTCTACACATATTTCCAACATAGCAAAAAAGGGGAAAAGAAAAAGCCAACTTCATTGTACTGCAATTTGTGGTGATTCAAGCATAAAAAACATAGCTTGTATTTCTCATCTCACCATGGTCCAGCGCCGCTGCCAGTGGGGCTCTTTGTTCTCCATGCATTACCAAGTCCAGTTGTCATGCTACACGGCACAGTCCACTATCATTATCACTGAAGGAATTGCCCATTCACACCTCGCTCAAATATCAGGTGTGCCTGCAGTATTTCTATTAGGGTTCGCTCACATTGGCAAGTAGCTAGTGTATAACTCGGACGAATGCTTTCCGATGTTTCATCTGATAGCACTCGCTCCAATGTTATCATTTGGAGCAGTGCCGACCAGCGTTCATTTTCTAATGCCAAATTGGCATGAGAAAACAAATCCCTGCACTCTGCGATTGGCAGCGTATATTGGACGCTGCGCACCCATACAAGTCTATGGTTGTATGCAACATCGGACTGCACTCAGATGTCATCCGAGTGATCATTATCACTAATTTTAATGTACTACAGTAGAATAAGGAGGTAAAAAATCTATTGTTAGTGTCTCCCTGCAGTGTTATACACACAACACAGCTCTGATACATATGCACATGTACATGTGCATGCAGCTCTGCTACATATGCACAAATCCATACACACAGAGCTCTGCTACATACACATATAGACACATACATCGCTGCTACATGCACATACACACACATACAGCTCTGCAATATGCTCATATATACATACACAGCTCTGCTACATACAGTACAGACCAAAAGTTTGGACACACTTCTCATTTAAAGATTTTTCTGTATTTTCATGACTTTAAAAATTGTACATTCACACTGAAGGCATCAAAACTATGAATTAACACATGTGGAATTATATACTTAACAATAAAGTGTGAAACAACTGAAAATATGTCTTATGTTCTAGGTAGAGATTAGTGTTGAGCCACCCCCGTAGTGTTCGAGTTCGGTTCGGTTCGTCGAACACCCGTGTGTTCGCCGAACTGTTCGTCGAACTGTTCGTCGAACACCTTCGAACACCGTTAAAACCAATGGCAGGCAAACAAAAACACATAGAAACACATAGAAAACACCTTCAAAGGTGTCCAAAAGCTGACAAACTGCTCAGAAGACACAACTAACACATGGAAAAGTGACAAGTACATATAGTCATGCGAAAATAAAAGAGGTGGAGGAGTAAAAGGAGGGGGAGACACAGATATAGGCATGTCATGCCCTTCTAAAATCCAAAAAGTGAGAAGCCGACACGGCCAGTCCGCTCCTGCCCGTGCCACCTCCGTGTCGCCGGGTTTGTGCCAGAGCCGCGGTGAACCGATGGCCAGCCCCCCTCTCCCAATACTGGTGCCTGTCCGCTGGTGGGTTGAGCGAGCCCCCCTGTGGTGGAGGCAGCTCTAAGCTTTTTAATTTAAATTGTCTCTCTAATTTGAATGAATACACTTTAAATCCATTTACAAGGATCTATTGGAGGGCAAGTCTCATGCCAGCAGCCGCGTAATTCCAGCTCCAGTAGCGTCCACTAAAGCTGCTGCAGTTAAAAAGCTTTTATAAGGATCGAGCTCGGCTGTCCACCGCAAGGCATCCTACTGCCAGTCCCAGCCCCTATGCCTTGGGGTGCCTCCTGATGCTCTTCACTGAGTATCCCATGGTCCCGAAGCATTTCCTTTGAAAAAATTAAGTGTCTAAACTACAGGTGGTGTAGCTTGCTTAACAGCTGGGATAATCCGCTGACTAGCAGACACTGCTACTAGGCACAAAGTATTTCCTGGGCTAGATGCAGTTAAAAATTTGTAATTAGATACTCTCGTTGGATGCTGAGAAAGCATTCCATAGAGTCTCCTGGGACGCCATATATGATTCTCTTAAAAAGCTTGGGGTAGGGGTCTAGGGGACCCTTTTATAGCCAAAATCACGGCCCTGTATCGCAATACGTCACCTAGGCTGAAGATAAATGGAACTGTAGCAACCTGAGGGCTCGGTTGCTACAGACGTATTGCACCTCACCCAGAGGTGTGATATCTCACTCTCAGGTAAGGATGGAGTGTGGATCAGGACCCGACACCTGCATGCATTACACCACATTGCCGTGGGGCAGGGCGACCAATATGCCCCTGAGATGGGCACGACAGTCCCTGTCCCTGGCTGGAGTGGGGGGAGGGAACACTGAGGAAGGGGAACCCTGTAGTGCAGGAGCAGGGAGGAAGCAGTTCCTGGGTGCATTGAGAAGGGAGTATAAAAGGTGGGCACCATCTTAGTTCAGTGCAGAGAAGTCTGAGCAGAAGTGGCAGGGAGCAGGGGCTCTGCATGAGCTCTGCTCCGGAGGCGGGCCTAGTAACAAAGGCCCAGGCCTGGAAGAGGGAGAAGGAAGGAAGAGGAGCGGAGAAGGCTCCAGGAACGAGGAATGAATGGATCCCAGGGATGCGGACGGGCGAGTCGCCACCGCACGCCCGAATCCACCTGCGTGGAGGGGTCAGGCCAAAGGGGGAGACCGGTCCCCGAACTAGTGGAGGCAGGAAACGACCCTCAGCTAGAAACCGGAGGCTCTGACATTTTATGTGGCGCAGCCCCTCGCTACACCCGCTAGGAAGGCACCACATAGGGTCAGGGAAACTGGCGCCAAGTTTACCAAGAGGAGGCCCGAGGCAGCCGGACAGAAGTGTTGGTAAGAAAGGCCAGACAAAGGAAACACAAAGGGGGTCCTGTGAAGTGCTCCAAAGTTATCTGGGAGTTGTCTGAGCCCCTCACCTGGTGAGCACAGTACGACGTGGGCAGCCGTTACCTGCAGACGTGGTCTGGATAATAAGAACTGTGAATAAAGGCCCTGGACTGCATCACTGACTCCGTGTCGTTACTGCTGCTGCCCTGCACCATCACCCCCATCCTCCGCATACACTGCCCTGAGGCTATACTCCTCCCGTGGGGAGTTATGCTACGCTCTGCTGCACCCACAACACCAGCCTCAGCGGTCTGCCCTGTAGCGGCGGTTCACTCTGACCGCAATCCACGGGTGGCGTAGTCGGACATTTAAACATCAAAACCACATAAATAGTTCCGCCACTGGTTTGACCGCCCTGAGCCACGGAACCGGGTCGCCGCCACGAAGACTACAACCACCAGCATCCACCAAAAAGGGTCCGGCTCCGGGTGTCCCAAGGCCCAGGGGGTGCGTCAGAACATTTTTATCACCTTTCACAATCACCAATGGGACAAGGCAGGGATGTCCTCTGTCCCCTCTCTTATACATCCTAGTGACGGAGCACCTGCTCTCATCAATTCGCCATAACCCCAATATTAGGTGGATTGAGGTGGGAGGCACCGAGTACAAGTGCTCTCTATTTGCTGATGATGTCCTAGTATATATTACTCAATCACATATATCCATCCATGCTGTTATGGCTGAAATAGATCACTTTGTTACATGGTAAAATTTTAAAATCAATGCAGCGAAGTCTGAGGCCCTCGATGTCTCCCTCCCCAAATCCATATAGGATTCCATCCAGTCCAACTTTCCCTTTGCCTGGCCCTCACAGGGTATCAAATACTTAGGAATTCCTATTCATAGAGACCTCTCCCATCTATGTTATCTTAATTTTGGGTCCTTTATTGAACAATTCCATACAGACCACGGTTGGCAAGTTAGAACTGTAAGATTCACTACGTGAACCGCTGGTGTTTTGTGGAAAAGCACATGTACACCGCGTTCCAAATTATTATGCAAAAAGTGTTTAGGAGTGATAAGGGAAGAGTTTGTTTGTTTGTCAGTTAAACTCATTGATGGTGATGTGTGTCAGGGCTCTTTATATCACTGTAAGCAATTGCAGACACCTGTGCTAATTAGTTTGGCAGGTGTGTCCAATGAAAGGCAAGACTACTTAAGAAGGCTCTCTCACATTATTAAGCAGCCTACATTTTCTGCCAAAATGGGAAAGAAAAAGGATGTGTCGGCTGCTGAGAAGCAACAAATTGTGGAGTGTTTAGGTCAAGGCATGACTACAATCAACATTGTGCGATGATCAGGATGAAGTGTCTTGGCAATCAAGAAGTATGTAGCTGATTCACAGTACACACGTGTGCGTGCTGATAAGGGCAAATTGAGGACTCTTTCCTACAGGCAATTACGTCAGGTTGAAAGAGCAGCGGCAAAAAAGCCTTGTCATAGCAGCAGACAAGTTTTTGAAACTGCTTGTGCCTCCAACGTCCCCCGAACAACAAGATGCAGGGTCCTTCAGAGGTTTGCAGCTGTGCATACGCCATCCTGTCGACCTCCTCTATCCACTTCACACAAGCAGAAACGGCTCCAGTGGGCCAAACATTACATGAAGACTGATTTCAAAACTGTTTTGTTCACGGATGAGTGCCGTGCAGCGCTCGATGGTCCAGATGGATGGAGTGGAGGATGGCTGGTTGATGGACACCCCACGCAAACACGGCTACAGCACCAACAAGGAGGAGGTGGAGTAATGTTTTGGGCTGGAATCATGGGGAGAGAGATTGTCAGCCTCTTTAGGATCCCTGAAGGCGCTAAAGATGAACTCCATAATGTATGTGGATTTTCTCAAACAGCACTTCCTGCCATGGTTCAAGAAGAAGAACCGTGTATTTCACAGCAAGATCATTTTTCTGCATGATAATGCACCATCTCATGCTGCACATAAAACATCTGCATCTCTGGCTGATATGGGCATAAAAGGGGACAAACTTATGGTATGACCCCCATGCTCCCCTGACCTCTACCCCATTCAGAACCTTTGGAGCATCATTAAAAGGAGTGTCTATGATGTGTCAGTTCACATCTAAGCAACAGCTCTGGGAGGGTATTCTGTCCTCATGCAAAACAGTTGAAGCAGAAACCATCCAAAACCTGACAAATTCAATGGACGAGAGAGTTCAGAAGCTCCTTTCGAACAAGGGGTCCTATGTGAAAATGTAACATCACCTAGAATAAAGTTTTGAGTTGAAAACTGTTTGATTTCAGTTTCTAACAACCTGCTAATGCTTATAATTTCAAAAATGACCATTTTTTTGGTCTTTATTAAAATGAAAAGGTTGATCGAAAAGTTTGGGGGATCTAAGAGTGTGGCAACCCAGTAGTCATGATTACTTCGAATTCTGACAATATGAGGGTCATGCTGCAGGTAGTGCAGCAAGAAGGCACTTATGTGTCTTGCGCATCTCGGAGCCCCAAAATTATTTTCCGGGCTACATGCAGCTAAAATTTATTTTTAATTTTAAATCTGGTGGAGCTTATTATAGATGGCCTAATAGGATCAGTGCTGCACACTGCTACAAAGCCCAAATTATTTTCCAGTCAAGATACAGATAAACATGATTAGTAATTTGAAAGCTTAAAACGTTTGGTAGGGTGATTTTAACCAATCATCAAGCTTTTACTCTCCCCAGGATGACACAGGGGTAGAAAAGTCATTTCGGATCCATGATTTGTTCATCTTTATGAACGTGAGTCTGCCTACATTATCAGTGGAGAGCCGCGTGCGCTTATCTGTCAGCACACCACCAGCAGCGCTGAACACACGTTCAGACAGAACGCTGGCTGCGGGGCATGACAAGATCTCCAAGGCGTAAGTGGCTAGCTCCGGCCATTTATCCAGATTGGAAGCCCAAAAAGAGCAAGGGTCCAGTGACACAGTTGTGGCTTCAATGTTTACTTGGAGATACTCCTGTACCAACGTCTCTAGGCGTTGACTATGTGTCAGACTTCTTGTCTCCTGTGGCCTTGCAAAGGATGGGCTAAAAAAGTGGTGAAATTATTCCGCAAAATTGATGTTACCAGCAGATACTGTGGTTCTGTTACGGTTTGAGTGCTGAACACTTGCCGGTCCCACGGTTGGCAAGTTGGAACTGTGAGATTCACTACGTGCACCACTGGTATTTTGTGGAAAAGCACATGTAAGATTCTGCAACAGTCTCTGCTGATACTCCTGCATGCGTGCATCCCTTTCTATGGCAGGAATAATTTCTGCAAATTTACTTTTGCACCGGGGATCTAACAGTGTGGCAACCCAGTAGTCAGGATTATTTCTAATTCTCACAATTCGAGGGTCATGTTGCAGGTAGTGCAGCAAGAAGGCACTCATGTGTGTTGCGCATCCAGGAGCACCAAGTCCCTGTTGTGTTGGTGGCGAGGTAACAATCATGCTTCCTTCCTCTGTCCTCTCCCCCCAACCTCGCACAACAGAAATGTGATCAAGGTCTCCCTCATCTGATGAGTTTTCCATCAGTTCGTCCTCCACTTCTTCCTGGGCTCCTGCACCTTCCTCACTAGTTTGGCTGCTACCATGCGCCCTGGTAGAACCATCTCCCCCACCCTCACATGCCTGCCGCCTTGGTGCTGCCGACCTTCTGGACCTTGCAGATGTTAGCCCTTCTGCATACAACTCCTCCTCCTCTACTTCCTCCACCTCCTCTTGTGCCACCACCTGACTCCGAATTCTGTTTAACATGTGCTCCAGCATGTAAATCACCGGAATAGTCATGCTGATAATGGCATCGTCAGCACTAAACATCTTCGTCGCCATTTCAAAACTGTGCAGAAGGGTGCATAGGTCATTGATCTGAGACCACTCCTCCAGCGTGATTTGCCCCACCTCTGAATCTCGTTGGCCCAGGCTATACGTCAGAACGTATTGCACCAGGGCTTGTCGGTGCTGCCACAGTCGCTGCAACATGTGCAGAGTTGAATTCCACCGGGTAGGCACATCGCATTTTAGCCGGTGAAGTGGCAGGCCCAACGACTTCTGTAGAGATGTAAGTCGCTGAGCTGCGGGATGCGAACGGCGGAAGTGAGCACACAGCGACCGTGCCCTCTGCAGAAGGCCATCTAGTCTGGGATAGTGGGCTAAAAATTGCTGGACAACCAGGTTCAACACGTGAGCCATACAAGGCACGTGTGTGACATTGCCCCGGCGAAGGGCCGCACCCAGGTTTGCAGCATTGTCGCACACGGCCTTCCCTGGTTTCAGGTCCAGTGGAGACAACCATTCATGAAATTGGTTCTCCAGAGCTGACCACAACTCCTCAGCTGTGTGAATCACATTTCCCAGACATTTCAAAGTAAAAACCACCTGATGACGTTGAGCCCTACTGCCAGCATAGTAAGGAGGTGTGCAGGATCCCTTCTGCGCAGTTAGAAAGCTTGTGGCATGACCAGACAGGCTTTGGGTGCAGGTGGAAGACCGAGAGGAGGTTGAGGAGGCAGAAGCAGTGGAGGAACTTTGACATAAAGAGGATTGACGCACAACTCGTGGGGACGGCAAGACTTGGACAGCAGCCCCTTGTCCTGCTGTCACCATAGTTACCCAGTGCCCAGTCAGCGACATGTAACGCCCCTGTCCATGCCTACTCGTCCAAGTGTCTGTGGTGAAATGCACCCTGTCACACACAGAGTTTCTCAAAGAAGCGGTGATGTTGTGTGCGACATGCTGGTGGAGCGCAGGCACACCTTTCTTTGAGAAGTAGTGCCGACTGGGCATCTGGTACTGGGGCACTGCGACGGACATAAGGTCTCGAAAATCCTCTGTGTCCACCAGGCGGAAAGGCAGCATTTCTGTAGCCAAGAGCTTGCAGATGGTAAAATTCAACCTCTTATCTTTCTCATGGCTAGGAAGAAATGGTCTTTTACTTGTCCACATCTGAGGGACCGAGGGCTGGCTATTGTGCTTAGACGGGGTTGATAAGGGTGTCCCCGGCAAACTGCCGGTCTGTGAGGAACATGCAGGCGGACATGTTAGGTTGCCTTCATCCAAAGATGGTGCTATCGATGTCGGACAGCGCTCAACACCAGCTGGTGTTACCACCTCCAAAGAAAATGATGACCTGCCAATCACGCTGGCTGTTGCGGGTAAAGAGGTGGCAGATCTGCGCCCCAAAACAGGTGTGACTGCTGTCCCCCCAGTCACAGAGGATGAAGAGGCCGCGGATGCACAAGATATGGCAGACGGTGGTTGGCCCGGCCGGCTAGGCCGCATTGTAGCACACTGAGCTTCCCACTGCAACTTATGCTTCATGTCCATGTGCCGGTTCATGCATGAAGTACTCAAACTATGTATTTTTTGGCCTCTACTTAGCTTTTGCTGACAAATGTTACAGATAACACGAGTTGGGTCATCTTTATCGATCTGAAAAAATGCCCAGGCTATGCAAGGCTTAGCACCCATGCGACCTGAAGAGCCACCACGACTTGTGGTGAGAGGCAGAGTTGTGTTTGAGGATGCAGTTGTTGACGTGCTTCCAGTACTACGTCTCTGTCCAGGAAGGCGCAACCTGACCTCGTCGTCACTAGCATCTTCCTCCACCTCCTCTGCTGACCTCATCTCTTGGCTGACTGTGGGTTGACAGTAAGTGGGATCTCCGACCTCATCATCATCACCCTGTGCGTTATCACACCCGTCGTCCTCAGAGCCAACCTGTTCCTGCCCTGACAAAAAACTAAAGTTGTCGCTCCAATCAGGTATTTGAGTCTTATCATCGTCTTCCTCATTGTCTCCACCAACAGGAGTTACAGTTTGGGAATGAGGGTCTACATTATGGTCAGAACCTTCTGCGTCTGGTCCTGGATCCGACTCATAAAGATTCTGGGCATCAGTGCAGATCATTTCCTCGTCTGGATTCACAGAAGCGCTGGAGTCGACCTCTGATTCCCAGGCTACAGTATGAGTAAACAGCTCTGCAGACTCAACCATCTGTTCTACCTCATACTCAGACGGGCAGCTGGAGATTTGGGAGCTGTGAGGAAGCAAGTGCGATTTGGGTGACACCTTTGAGGACTGGAGTATTTGTGATGTTGAAGTTGATGTGGAGGAGAGCCCACTTAAAGGAGCACTTGATATCTGTTGAAGCACCTGCTGTTTTTATGCCTCATCTGGAATTTGTAGCGATTGGCGTGGCCGTAAGAAAGGGATCTTATCACATTGTCCGCTAAAAGAAGTAGACATTTTAGTTTGGCTGGAAGATGGTCTTTCTTCTGCAGATGTTACTGTTGCTTTAACACCTACCCCACGGACACAACCTTTTTTCCCCTTCCCAACACGCCTATTCCCCTTTCCACCAGCAGCAGGCCTTTTTCCACTCATTTTGGTGGTTAACTAATTCACAACTCTGGAGTTGTTTGCACAAAAAAACAATGGATGGTAACCGAGCAGAGCTGAGTGGCCAAACTGTGGTATTAGGCCAAAACTATTGGCTGGGTTAGATGCAGAAAAAAATTATTTTGAATTTGCAACCTGATGGAGGTCAGTATAGATGGACTAATAGAGAAAGTCCGACACACTACTAGAAGGCCAAATATTTTTTCAGAGGTAGATGCAGAAAAAAATATATTCAGTTTGCAACCTGATGGAGGTCAGTATAGATGGACTAATACAACAAGTCCCGCACACAGCTAGAAGCCCAAATATTTTTTCAGAGGTACTGTAGATGCAGATAAAAATTATTTTTAATTTGCAACCTGATGGAGGTCAGTATAGATGGACTAATAGAGAAAGTACGACACACTACTAGAAGGCCAAATATTTTTTCAGAGGTAGATGCAGAAAAAAATATATTCAGTTTGCAACCTGATGGAGGTCAGTATAGATGGACTAATACAACAAGTCCCACACACAGCTAGAAGCCCAAATATTTTTTCAGAGGTACTGTAGATGCAGATAAAAATTAGTTTTAATTTGCAACCTGATGGAGGTCAGTATAGATGGACTAATAGAGAAAGTCCGACACACTACTAGAAGGCCAAATATTTTTTCAGAGGTAGATGCAGAAAAAAATATATTCAGTTTGCAACCTGATGGAGGTCAGTATAGATGGATTAATAGAACAAGACCCACACACAGCTAGAAGCCCAATATTTTTTCAGAGGTAGATGCAGAAAAAACTATATTCAGTTTGCAACCTGATGGAGGTCAGTATAGATGAACTAATAGAACAAGTCCCACACACTGCTAGAAGCCCAAATATTTTTTCAGAGGTACTGTAGATGCAGATAAAAATTAGTTTTAATTTGCAACCTGATGGAGGTCAGTATAGATGGACTAATAGAGAAAGTCCGACACACTACTAGAAGGCCAAATATATTTTCAGAGGTAGATGCAGAAAAAAATATATTCAGTTTGCAACCTGATGGAGGTCAGTATAGATGGATTAATAGAACAAGACCCACACACAGCTAGAAGCCCATTATTTTTTCAGAGGTAGATGCAGAAAAAAATATATTCAGTTTGCAACCTGATGGAGGTCAGTATAGATGGACTTATAGAACAAGTCCCACACACTGCTAGAAGCCCAAATATTTTTTCAGAGGTACTGTAGATGCAGTTAAAAATTAGTTTTAATTTGCAACCTGATGGAGGTCAGTATAGATGGACTAATAGAGAAAGTCCGACACACTACTAGAAGGCCAAATATTTTTTCAGAGGTAGATGCAGAAAAAAATATATTCAGTTTGCAACCTGATGGAAGTCAGTATAGATGGATTAATAGAACAAGACCCACACACAGCTAGAAGCCCAATATTTTTTCAGAGGTAGATGCAGAAAAAAATATATTCAGTTTGCAACCTGATGGAGGTCAGTATAGATGGACTAATAGAACAAGTCCCACACACTGCTAGAAGCCCAAATATTTTTTCAGAGGTACTGTAGATGCAGATAAAAATTAGTTTTAATTTGCAACCTGATGGAGGTCAGTATAGATGGACTAATAGAGAAAGTCCGACACACTACTAGAAGGCCAAATATTTTTTCAGAGCTAGATGCAGAAAAAAATTATATTCAGTTTGCAACCTGATGGAGGTCAGTATAGATGGACTAATAGAGAAAGTCCGACACACTACTAGAAGCCCAAATATTTTTTCAGAGGTACTGTAGATGCAGATAAAAATTAGTTTTAATTTGCAACCTGATGGAGGTCAGTATAGATGGACTAATAGAGAAAGTCTGACACACTACTAGAAGGCCAAATATTTTTTCAGAGGTAGATGCAGGAAAAAATATATTCAGTTTGCAACCTGATGGAGGTCAGTATAGATGGACTAATAGAACAAGTCCCACACACTGCTAGAAGCCCAAATATTTTTTCAGAGGTACTGTAGATGCAGATAAAAATTAGTTTTAATTTGCAACCTGATGGAGGTCAGTATAGATGGACTAATAGAGAAAGTCCGACACACTACTAGAAGGCCAAATATTTTTTCAGAGGTAGATGCAGAAAAAAATATATTCAGTTTGCAACCTGATGGAGGTCAGTATAGATGGACTAATACAACAAGTCCCGCACACAGCTAGAAGCCCAAATATTTTTTCAGAGGTACTGTAGATGCAGATAGAAATTATTTTTAATTTGCAACCTGATGGAGGTCAGTATAGATGGACTAATAGAGAAAGTCCGACACACTACTAGAAGACCAAATATTTTTTCAGAGGTAGATGCAGAAAAAAATATATTCAGTTTGCAACCTGATGAAGGTCAGTATAGATGGACTAATACAACAAGTCCCACACACAGCTAGAAGCCCAAATATTTTTTCAGAGGTACTGTAGATGCAGATAAAAATTAGTTTTAATTTGCAACCTGATGGAGGTCAGTATAGATGGACTAATAGAGAAAGTCCGACACACTACTAGAAGGCCAAATATTTTTTCAGAGCTAGATGCAGAAAAAAATTATATTCAGTTTGCAACCTGATGGAGGTCAGTATAGATGGATTAATAGAACAAGACCCACACACAGCTAGAAGCCCAATATTTTTTCAGAGGTAGATGCAGAAAAAAATATATTCAGTTTGCAACCTGATGGAGGTCAGTATAGATGGACTAATAGAACAAGTCCCACACACTGCTAGAAGCCCAAATATTTTTTCAGAGGTACTGTAGATGCAGATAAAAATTAGTTTAATTTGCAACCTGATGGAGGTCAGTATAGATGGACTAATAGAATGATGCTATGCCCAAAAGATTTTACTTCACTAGGTGCAGTAAAAAAATTGGTATTCTATACACAGGTGGTATATCTTGCAACACAGATAGGCTACTCCACTGACTAACACACTCTGCAATAGGCCAAAAAGGATTAGCTTTGCTAGATTCAGCCAAATGCTGTGAAAAAAACTTGCACAGCACTGGCACAGACCTGCCTGGCAAAAACTGATAGGAACTCATGTAACCTAGTCCTGAAAAGGACTCCAATTACAATTAGTCTTTACTCCCACAACCTATCTATTTAAGAGCACAGACCTCCCCGATAAAAGTCGTAGGAAATGCTGTAACCTAGTCCTTAAAAGGACCGCAATCACAACTATTCCCTACTCCCAAGCTATCTGTATATTTGTGCGAAAATTGGCTTGAAATTAACAAGGTATAGCGCACACAGCAACAGCGGTGCCGTCTAACACGCAGCTGCAGCAATGAGAAAATGGTGGCGATGGGGAAAATGGCTTGGTCTTATAGGGCAAGGACATGTGACATACACTGCCAATGACACATGCCCTTGCTTGTGTGTGCGCTGCTGATAGGCTGACAGATTGCACCTCCCCACTGTAAATGCGGGAAAGAGAAAAAAAAATGGAGATCTTCATTGTTCCTGCAGAGATCCATCCCCTGCCCCTCCCCCCACCCCGCTGTACACTCAAACTGCGTATTAACATTAATTTTCATCATTACTGAGAAAAAATCCAGTTATGATTTTGGTGCACAAACAGTTATCGAACATAACCTCGAACAGCCGAATTTTTCTCAAATTGTTCGTGTTCGCCGAACGGCTCGAACACCGCCCAAAACAGCTCGAATTTGAGATTGGCGAACAGTTCGAGTAGAACAGCGCTCATCTCTAAACATGAACTGATCTTTACTGCACTATTGAAGGAATAGAAGAATCCACGCAATCTATAAACTGAGAGATAGTGAGGGAATACTTAGCTAACGTACAGCTCTGGCAAAAATTAAGAGACCACTGAACAGTTTTCTATTGGAAAGCATGCCAAGACGCTTGAAAGCTGTGATTAAAAATCATGGTTAGTCCACCAAATATTGATTTCTGAACTGTTCCTGAGTTAAAACATGAGTAATTTGAGGTCAGAAAGCACTGTTTCTTTTTTAGTATTTTGACGCTTTATCATTTGCTGCACATAAATACAAAATTTTTTGCTTTGAATTTCGGAGACATGTTGTCAGTATTTTATAGACTAAAACAACAATGTACATTTTATTCAGAAACTGAAAATTTTGCAGTGGTCTCTTAATTTTTGCCAGAGGTGTATATGAGTTCAAGTCCCTAGGTCCAGATGAATTACATCCTAGGGTACTGAAGGAGATAGCAGAGGAAATTATTGAACCACTCTCTATAATCTTTGAAAATTCTTGGAGAACAGAAGTCCCAAATGACTGGAGATAAGCAAATGTTGTCCTTAACTTCAAAAAGGGTAAGAACGTAGACCCAGGGAACTATAGGCCTGTGATCCTTTCTTCTATACGTAGAAAAATCTTTAAAGAAATTATGAAACAACATGTATTCAAGTACCTTTATTAGAATGAATTGATTAACCAGAGCCAGCATGGGTTGGTAACTAATAAATCATGTCAGACTAACTTAATTTCCTTCTATGACAGAATCACTGACTCGGTGGAACAGGGAAATGCAGTAGATATAGTATATCTTGACTTCAGCAAAACATTTGACAAAGTATCTCATACCATCCTTCTTAAAAAATGACCAACTATGAAATGGACAAGGCAACAGTTAAGTGAATTCATAACTGGCTTAGTGATCAGACCCAAAGAGTGGTCATAAATGGTTGCACATTTAGTTGGAAGAATGCCTCAAGTGAGGTACCCCAAGAATCTATCCTGGGCCTTGTGTTGATCAACATCCTTATGAATGATTTAGTTGAAGGAATTGAGGGTTAACTTATTAAATTTGGTGATGACACAAAGATAGGAGGGATAGCTAATACTATAAAAGAGAGAGAGAGAATTCAAAAATCTAAACAAACTGGTACTCTGGGTAGCAACAAACAGAATAGTTTTTAACAGGAAGAAATTAAAAGTCGTAGGACTTCTGGGTGAGAAAAATGAAAAAAGTATATACAGAATGGGAGGAATAGGGCTAAGCAGCAGCACATGTGACAAAGACTTGGGTATGCTAATACAGTAGATCACAGACTGAACATGAGTCAATAGTGTGATGCAGCCACAAAAAAGGCAAACACAATTCTGGGTTGCATTAACAGAAGCATAGAGTTTAGATAACGTGAAGTAATTATCCCCTTCTAGTCCTCTTTGGTCAGACCTCACCTGGAATACTGTGTCCAGTTCTGGGCACCACATTTTAAAAAAGACTTAAAAAAACTGGAGCAAGTTCAGAGAAGAGCTACCAGGATGGTGACCAGTCTGCAAATAATGTCCTATGAGGAACGGTTAGAGAATTTGGGAATGTTTAGCTTGCAAAAAAGATGACTGAGAGGAGGGTTAATAGCTGTATACAAATATCTCAAGGGATGTCACATTGTAGGGGGATCAGCTTTATTCTCATATGCACAAAGAAAGACTAGAAGCAATGGGATGAAACTGAAAAGAAGAAGATACAGATTAGCTATTAGAAAAACTTTTTGACCGTGAGGGTGATCAATGAGTGGAAAAGGCAGCCACGAGAGGTGGTGAGTTCTCCTTCAATGGAAGCCTTCAAACAGAGGCTGGACAGACATCTATCTGAGATGGTTTAGTGAATCGTGCATTCAGCAGGGGGTTGGACACGGTAACCCTGGAGGTCCCTTCCAACTCTAACATTCTATGATTCGAATAAAAAAAATATCCGTGGTGTATCCCTTGGTGCGCAATAATTAGTGAGTCAGTTAAAAAGCTGAGTCAATTAACACATGGCATCTGGAAGTTGCTTTCTGTTTAAGGCTGAATAAATTTATATGCATAAGAAACACCAAAGACAGAAGCAAAACAATTTGTGTAAGGATGAAGGGATAAAAATGAGCTCTTTCTATAATACAATCATACATGTTACTGAAAGAATTACACGTATAGGCAGTGTTATAGGCCATGCAATATAGAAGATACTAGCGTATGCTTTCTAATTAATTATAAAATAGATATAAGTAGTTTGAAGTGACTAATATTGTTGTATTGTTATCACCAATAAACGTATGTAGGAAATATGCAAATACAAGCTTGGGCCCCTTCAACATATACATCGATAGAAATGTAAAGCAATCTATGATGGAAAACAAGAATTCCAGCATACGATTCTAAATTTCAAATTGTGGCAATTATTTAAATAAGGTGTTATGTTTTACTAGCATGCTTAATACAGCATCTTCATATCTTTGATATTCTTGCTAAGATTTAAGAAAAAGAGTTAATGATTGGGTTCAGGCTTTTCTTTGTATGCCTGTTAGTCTGGCACAACTAGGCTTCAACAGAAAGAGTTCCAATGCAATAGACCATCATTGTTGCACTTCAAAGCTGTACGTATTTTAAAGCGCACAGGCAAGGTATTGACACAGGAAGGATCAAATATAGAAACAAGATCAAAGTCTGTAGGTTATTTTCTTGCTGGTAAAACAGGATCAGACTACTTCACATGATTAAGAGACTCCATGTATATACTCAGTGAATATTCAATTATTAGACACTGTTCACTTCTTGGGAGTGGTGGATTTCATAATAAAATGGGTAGCATCCATGAAACAGAAGACAATCAATTTATAGAGTTCTGCTTTGTAAATTAGTCTGAAGGACAAGGTTATTCCTGTATTGTAAAACATTAAGCACATCCCATAGTCATGTTTCTTTTTGTTGCTTTTAGTCTGATTCTTCCTTTTGTTAATCAAATTACAACTTTTATGATAATTTTTCAGTGAGTGCTTTTACATTGTGTGTGTTCTGTTCTAGAAGTACCATGCAGAAAACATAAATGTGACAGGTTTAATGATTTGTGCTGTGTTAAACTTCAAGTTAAGTTTTGCACCATTACAGTATGCAACTGCTACTTCTGTAGGTAAGGGTCCTTCTTACAAATTTAGCATTCTGGCCCAGAAGATTAAGCTTCACCATTCTATTACAAAGTAATCTAGCCAGAATCTAGCAAGAAATTTACTTAAATTCATTAAGTTGGAAAGGCTTACAATGTCGAAATCCAAAGTCAATCTGCATTTCACTAATAGTAGTAGTGCACAAAGAAAATAGATGATGCAAGATCAAGAAGGTACCAGCACTCACATAGGTTTTTCCTATTGCTTTATTCAACAAAACTTGATGTGTTTCAGCACATCCAAAGTTTTCATCTGCTGATTAAATCTTGAGATGCCCTAAAATGCGACCGGTTTTGGTGAATAAAGCAATCAGCTACCTATGTGAGTGCAGTAACCTTCTTGATACTGGAAAGGATTACAAAATCATCTTTGAAGAGTTTGGTCTCCACCATTTCCCAGTCAAACAAATTGTGTACAAATGGAGAAAATTCAAGACTATTTTTACCCTCCCCAAAAAGTGATCGACCAACAATCATCACTTCATAATCAAAATGTTTAAAAATCCATGAAGTTACAAAGGTACTCAAAGTAACCTTTAAGCAACTAAAGGCCTCATTTACATTAGCTAATATTATTGTTCATGATTCAACCATCAGAAAGACAATAAGCTACAAAGGTGGGCCTGACAGGATTGCAAGTAGAGATGAGCATTGTTCTACTCGAACTGTTCGTCAATCTCAAATTCGAGCTGTTTTGGGCGGTGTTCGAGCCGTTCGGCGAACACGAACAATTTGAGAAAAATTCGGCTGTTCGAGGTTATGTTCGATAACTGTTCATGCACCAAAATCATAACTGGATTTTTTCTCAGTAATGATGAAAATTAATATTAATACGCAGTTTGAGTGTACAGCGGGGTGGGGGGAGGGGGAGGGGATGGATCTCTGCAGGAACAATGAAGATCTCCATTTTTTATTCTCTTTCCCGCATTTGCAGTGGGGAGGTGCAATCTGTCAGCCTATCAGCAGCGCACACACGGAGCGAAGTGCTTTTTTTCACACAAGCAAGGGCATGTGTCATTGGCAGTGTATGTCACATGTCCTTGCCCTATAAGACCAAGCAATTTTCCCCGTCGCCACCATTTTCTCACTGCTTCAGCTGCGTGTTAGACGGCACCGCTGTTGCTGTGTGCGCCATACCTTGTTAATTTCAAGCCAATTTTCGCACAAATCTACAGATAGCTTGGGAGTAGGGAATAGTTGTGATTGCAGTCCTTTTAAGGACTAGGTTACAGCATTTCCTACGACTTTTATCAGGCAGGTCTGTGCTCTTAAATAGATAGATTGTGGGAGTAAAGACTAATTGTAATTGGAGTCCTTTTCAGGACTAGGTTACATCAGTTCCTATCAGTTTTTGCCAGGCAGGTCTGTGCCAGTGCTGTGCAAGTTTTTTTCACAGCATTTGGCTGAATCTAGCAAAGCTAATCCTTTTTGGCCTATTGCAGAGTGTGTTAGTCAGTGGAGTAGCCTATCTGTGTTGCAAGATATACCACCTGTGTATAGAATACCAATTTTTTTACTGCACCTAGTGAAGTAAAATCTTTTGGGCATAGCATCATTCTATTAGTCCATCTATACTGACCTCCATCAGGTTGCAAATTGAATATAATTTTTTTCTGCATCTAGCTCTGAAAAAATATTGGGCTTCTAGCTGTGTGTGGGACTTGTTGTATTAGTCCATCTATACTGACCTCCATCAGGTTGCAAACTGAATATATTTTTTTCTGCATCTACCTCTGAAAAAATATTGGGCTTCTAGCTGTGTGTGGGACTTGTTGTATTAGTCCATCTATACAGACCTCCATCAGGTTGCAAACTGAATATATTTTTTTCTGCATCTACCCCTGAAAAAATATTGGGCTTCTAGCTGTGTGTGGGACTTGTTCTATTAGTCCATCTATACTGACCTCCATAAGGTTGCAAACTGAATATAATTTTTTTCTGCATCTACCTCTGAAAAAATATTTGGCCTTCTAGCTGTGTGTGGGACTTGTTCTATTAGTCATCTATACTGACCTCCATCAGGTTGCAAATTCAAAATAATTTTTTGTCTGCATCTACCTCTGAAAAAATATTTGGCCTTCTAGCTGTGTGTGGGACTTGTTCTATTAGTCCATCTATACTGACCTCCATAAGGTTGCAAATTCAAAATAATTTTTTGTCTGCATCTACCTCTGAAAAAATATTTGGCCTTCTAGCTGTGTGTGGGACTTGTTCTATTAGTCCATCTATACTGACCTCCATAAGGTTGCAAACTGAATATATTTTTTTTCTGCATCTACCTCTGAAAAAATATTTGGCCTTCTAGCTGTGTGTGGGACTTGTTCTATTAGTCCATCTATACTGACCTCCATAAGGTTGCAAACTGAATATAATTTTTTTCTGCATCTACCTCTGAAAAAATATTTGGCTTTCTAGCAGTGTGTGGGTCTCATTGTATTAGGCCATCTATACCAAGCTCCACCAGCTTTTCAATTAATAATAATTTTTCGCTGCATCTACCCCTGAAAATAATTTTTCTTCCCAATAGTGGTAGCAATAGAAATATGGGGCGCGCTCCAAAGCTAATCCTTTTTGGCCTATTGCAGAGTTTGTTAGTCAGTGGAGTAGCCTATCTGTGTTGCAAGATATACCACCTGTGTATAGAATACCAATTTTTTTACTGCACCTAGTGAAGTAAAATCTTTTGGGCATAGCATCATTCTATTGGTCCATCTATACTGACCTCCATCAGGTTGAAAATTGAATATAATTTTTTTCTGCATCTAGCTCTGAAAAAAATATTGGGCTTCTAGCTGTGTGTGGGACTTGTTGTATTAGTCCATCTATACTGACCTCCATCAGGTTGCAAACTGAATATATTTTTTTCTGCATCTAGCTCTGAAAAAATATTGGGCTTCTAGCTGTGTGTGGGACTTGTTCTATTAATCCATCTATACTGACCTCCATCAGGTTGCAAACTGAATATATTTTTTTCTGCATCTACCTCTGAAAAAATATTGGGCTTCTAGCTGTGTGTGGGACTTGTTGTATTAGTCCATCTATACAGACCTCCATCAGGTTGCAAACTGAATATATTTTTTTCTGCATCTACCTCTGAAAAAATATTGGGCTTCTAGCTGTGTGTGGGACTTGTTCTATTAGTCCATCTATACTGACCTCCATAAGGTTGCAAACTGAATATAATTTTTTTCTGCATCTACCTCTGAAAAAATATTTGGGCTTCTAGCTGTGTGTGGGACTTGTTCTATTAGTCCATCTATACTGACCTCCATAAGGATGCAAATTCAAAATAATTTTTTGTCTGCATCTACCTCTGAAAAAATATTTGGCCTTCTAGCTGTGTGTGGGACTAGTTCTATTAGTCCATCTATACTGACCTGCATAAGGTTGCAAACTGAATATAATTTTTTTCTGCATCTACCTCTGAAAAAATATTTGGGCTTCTAGCTGTGTGTGGGACTTGTTCTATTAGTCCATCTATACTGACCTCCATAAGGTTGCAAATTCAAAATAATTTTTTGTCTGCATCTACCTCTGAAAAAATATTTGGCCTTCTAGCTGTGTGTGGACTTGTTCTATTAGTCCATCTATACTGACCTCCATAAGGTTGCAAACTGAATATAATTTTTTTCTGCATCTGCCTCTGAAAAAATATTTGGGCTTCTAGCTGTGTGTGGGACTTGTTCTTTTAGTCCATCTATACTGACCTCCATAAGGTTGCAAACTGAATATAATTTTTTTCTGCATCTACCTCTGAAAAAATATTTGGCCTTCTAGCTGTGTGTGGGACTTGTTCTATTAGTTTATCTATACTGACCTCCATAAGGTTGCAAATTCAAAATAATTTTTTGTCTGCATCTACCTCTGAAAAAATATTTGGCCTTCTAGCTGTGTGTGGGACTTGTTCTATTAGTCCATCTATACTGACCTCCATAAGGTTGCAAACTGAATATATTTTTTTTCTGCATCTACCTCTGAAAAAATATTTGGCCTTCTAGCTGTGTGTGGGACTTGTTCTATTAGTCCATCTATACTGACCTCCATAAGGTTGCAAACTGAATATAATTTTTTTCTGCATCTACTTCTGAAAAAATATTTGGCTTTCTAGCAGTGTGTGGGTCTCATTGTATTAGGCCATCTATACCAAGCTCCACCAGCTTTTCAATTAATAATAATTTTTCGCTGCATCTAGCCCTGAAAATAATTTTTCTTCCCAATAGTGGTAGCAATAGAAATATGGGGCGCGCTCCTGGCTTACAAAAATATACGCTTCATAACAAAAAACACCAGCTTAGCGCACTGCATTAATAAGATGGCATCATCGTCTCTCCCAGTGCTAGGCCTACTACCCAGGCTAGCATTCCTGTGCCTAAAACACAATGTATGGGTCCGCGCTAGCCACTATGCTGAGGGGTCTAAAGCTGCTGCTAACGCTTTATAACAATTCAATTGGCAGATTTTCACAGAGCTCTTCCACAATGCCCACCCATCGGGACAACAGTTGCCCACCTTCCCTATGGGATCTAGTGGCGAATAGTTGATGCCATTAATCAGAGCGTCAGTTGCCCCGTCGACGTGGCAAGCATACGGTAAGGCATGGGAAGAGTGGACACGACTAGTCGCAGGCAGACGGGTTGACCAATGTGAACAAGCCAGATCACAAGTCACCATAGAATTTCTCCACCAGCTAATGATGAGGGGCATATCAGGGGCGTCAGCGCAGCGGTGTCTGACCGGAGTAGCATTTCACTTCCAACTACTGAATTGGGGAGATGTGACAAAGATTCATCATCAGACAATCCATAAAAGGGTGGAAAAGGGGTCAGCCAAGTCAGGAGTGTAGACGTCCCGTCCCGTGTCACTAAAACTGATTTCTCACATCATATCCCTAACACCATTAACATGACACTCACAATTTGAAGCAACACTACTGTCTACTGCATTTGTGATCGCCTTCTTCGGGGCGCTATGCATAAGCGAATTAGTCCCTCAATCCAAAATTAGCACCAGTGGAGGCTTATTACACCAGGACGTAGTCATAGCCAATAATGCAATACGTCTATGCATACACAAATCGAAAATGGTTCCAGCGAGCAGGGGCACTTGGGTACTTCTACAACCCACAAACGGTACACTGAGTCGGGTAACAATAGTAAAACCATATCTAACCATCAGATCACAAAGTAATTTGTTCCTATCACACATTGATGGGACGCCATTAGCAAGATACCAGTTCCAAGCTATATTTAATAAATGCATAACATCGGCAGGGAACCACCCCAAAGATTACGGGACACACTCATTCCGCATAGGCGCGGCCACAGAAGCAGCAAGAGCAGGACTGTCAGAAACGGAAGTTCAGAGGATAGAGAGATGGTGATCCACGTGTTTGGCAAGATACATAAGACCGGACTTGTTATCCTAACGTGGTTTGTTTCTTTTACAGGTGACGCTAAGCCAACAGTGTGGGTGATAGGCCACTCGTATATATATTTTGCAGATTAAAGGGCAAAAGTCCGCCCAGGCGGGAGGAAATTAGAGTTTCATAACACATATTTCAACTGGAGAGGTATTAGAGGCCTGCTATGGCCACAGGTACTAATGGAGGTAATCAAGGTAGGGAGAGAGGCAAGATGTCTGGTCATCTTAGTTATACAGGCCGGGGGAAACAACCTAGGTCATCACAAGAGCGCATAACTAATGGCAATAATGAAACTAGACACTGAGCGCTTCAGAGAATTTTTCACAAAACTAGCTATAGTATGGTCAGAGATTGTGCCGATAGCGGTATGGCAAGGTGCGCGAGACATCACGGCCATCGAACGGACAAGGCGGGTAATAAATATTCGGATGGCAAAATTTAGAAGAGACAGAGGCGGTGTAGTGGTACGACACCGACAAGTGGAAGGAGATAAAGCAGGCCTCATATGGCCCGACGGTGTTCACTTAATGGATATTGGACTGGACATATTCCTGTCAGGACTCCAGGACGGAGTGGAACAAGCGTTAAGAGTGATGGGTGGGGGTCAGAGTCCTGCATACGAGTACGCAGGATCCTCCGTGGCCTGGAAATAGAAAGGACATGTTGGAGAGTTACACTTGTTGGCCAAGTTGCCGGAGTGGAGACCCAGGGCATGCTGCAACAAGCTGAATTATTTTAGAAATAAAATGTCTTTCTAATGGAATGAGTATAAAGAGTTAATAAAGCTGTGAACGATCCTCACCCATCCAGTTGTAAGAGTTACATTATTGTATTGTCAAGGAAAGGGGGGCGGTAGGGGGGCTGAGCGTCTGGGTTTGGTTGGGGGTCCCCACAGTCTGCCTAGGCTAGATGCATTTAAAAATTCTTATTAGATACACAGGCGGAGCAGCTTGCTTCGCAGCTGGGCTACTACGCCAAAAGTATTGCCTAGGCTAGATGCAGTTAAAAATTCTACGCTGACTAGCAGACACTGAAGATTTGGAGCAGACCTCTGAGTAAACAGCTCTTCAGACTCAATCATCTGTGTTACCCCAAGCCATAGTGTATGTAGTTTCTTACAGTTAAAAGTGGGGGGGAGGGACCCAACCCACCTGGAATTGACGATGCCAACGTCACGTAAGACACAGCAAGGGGACTCCAAAAAGAGTTTCCATTTTTTCCCAAAATTGTGGCACAGACACCACTTAACCCTAGAACGCATACCTGGGGCCTCGCAGTCCCGCCCTGTTAATTGTTTTCTATTTTCTGCAAGATTACTTTAGTTAGAATTTTGAAACTCTAGGTATTCTTCATGTATGTAGTTGTTTGTCATTTGAGTTTGAGTTTTTCAATGTTATTTGCACACGGGCCTAAAAGGCCCCAGGTATATGAAAGTGTAGATTTTTATGGTCATGCGTTCTAGGGTTAAGTGGCATCAATTGCCCCACAGTTGCTTAAAATGGTTGGTGAGGTGATATTACCAAATCCTCAAGCTTTTAGCCTCCCAAGGATAACACAGGATTAGAAAAGTCCTTGTGAATCCATGATTTGTTCATCTTTATGAACGTGAGTCTGTCTACATTCTCAGTGGACAGCCGTGTGCGCTTATCTGTCAGCACACCATCAGCAGCGCTGAACACACGTTCAGAGAGAACACTGGCTGCAGGGCATGACAAGATCACCAAGGCGTGAGTGGCGAGCTCCGGCCATTTTTCCAAATTGGAATACCAAAATGAGCAAGGGTCCAGTGACACAGTCATGGCTTCGATGTTCACTTGGAGATACTCCTGCACCATCCTCTCTAGGCATTGACTATGTGTCAGACTTCTTGTCTCCTGTGGCCTTGCAAAGGATGGTCTAAAAAAGTGGTGAAACGATTTCACAAAATTGCTGTTACCAGCAGATACTGTGTTACTGTTACGGTTTGAGTGATGAAGACTCGACAGTCCCGCGGTTGGCAAGTTAGAACTGTGAGATTCACTTCGTGCACCACTGGTGTTTTGTGGAAAAGTACATGTAAGATTCTGCAACAGCGTCTGCAGATATTCCTGCATGCGTCAATCCCTTTTTATGGCAGGAATTATTTCGGCAAATTTACTTTTGTACCGGGGATCTAAGAGTGTGGCAACCCAGTAGTCGAGATTACTTCGAATTCTGCAATCTGAGGGTCATGTTGCAGGTAGTGCAGCAAGAAGGCACTCATGTGTCTTGCGCATCCAGGAGGACCAAGTCCTTGTTGTGTTGGTAGCGAGGTAAGAATCATGCTTCTTTCCTCTGCCCTCTCCCCCCAACCTCGCACAACAGAAATGTGATCAAGGTCTACCTCATCTGATGAGTCTTCCATGCCCATCGCCAGTTCATCCTCCACTTCTTCCTCGGCTCCTGCACCTTCCTCAACAGTTTGGCTGCTACCATGCGCCCTGTTTAATCCCTCTCCCCCACCCTCCCATGCCTGCCTCCTTGGTGCTGCCAACCGTCTGGACCTTGGAGATGTTATCCCTTCCGCATACGACTCCTCCTCTACTTCCTCCACCTCCTCTTGTCCGACCACCTGACTCTGAATTCTGTTTAATGTGTGCTCCAGCATGTAAATCACCGGAATAATTATGCTGATAATGGCATCGTCGTCAGCACTAAACATCTTCGTCGCCATTTCAAAACTGTGCAGAAAGGTGTGTGGTGCCCCTGAGGGTGCAGTCACCACAGAGTTACTGCATCTCACCCAGAGGTGTGGTATCTCACCCTCAGGTAAGGAAGGCGTATGGCTCGGGACCCTAACACCTGCATCCAACACATACCCGCAGTGGGGTTAGGGCAAGATTGCTCCTAAGGGAGAGCACAGTCCCAGGTCCCTAGCTGGTGGGAGGATCCTATGTAGTGGGTGCTTAGGGGAGCAGCTTAGGGGAGCACATGACAGGGAGAGTATAAATAGGAAGCCATCTTAGAAAGAGCAAGCCAGTCAGAGGAGGAAAAGTGACAGGAGCAGAGGCTCGGCATGAGCTCTGCTCCGGAGGCGGGCCTAGCCTGGGAGGCCCAGGACTGAAGGAGAGAAGAGAGGAGTGGGAGCAGGAAGGCTCCAGGAACCGAAGGGACCCTAGGGCTACGGGCCGTGCAGAAGGCCACCTGTACTCCCGCTGCTACCAGGAGGTAGAGGGGTCAGGCCAGATAAGGGGAGCCGGTCCCTCAACTAGAGGAGAAACAGCAAGGCTCAACTAGAAACCGGAGGCTGCAGCATTTCATGTACTGCAGGCAAAAGTCCACACCAGTCTCACTAAGAAGGTAGCCTCATAGGACCCAGGGGACGGAACACAAGTCGCCCGCCAAGGCCCGAGGATACCGGATAGAAGTGTCACTGGGTGTGAGGTGCAGGGAGAAGGCCAGAGAAAGGACACACAGAAGGGGGTCCTGCTAAGTACTCCGGAGCTATCTGGGGGTGGACTGAGCCCCTCACTGAGTACGCACAGCACGACAGGTGAGATAGCTCTGGTACCTGTTATCTGGACTGCAACAACTGTGAGTAAAGATCTTGGGACTGCATCACACGGACTCTGTGTTCATTACTTACTCCCTGCACTACAACCACCATCATCCACCCACACTGCCCTGAAGCTACACTCTTCCTGTGGTGAGTAATAATACCATTGCAGCAAAACCACCAGCTTCAGAGTACTGTTCCGCAGCGGCGGCCCCTTTGGCCGCACCCAACAGGTGGCGTAGTCGGACATTATAAAATCCATATATACAAATTACCGTTGGATTGACCGCCCTGGGTCACGGACCGGGTCACCGCCACAGTGACTACAACCCCCAGCGTCTACCGGCCCGGCTCCGGGTACCCCACGGCCCAGGGGGCGCGTCAACTTCATAGGTCCCTGATCTGAGACCACTCCTGCTGTGTGATTTGCCCCACCTTTGGATCTCGTTGGCCCAGGCTATACGTCAGAAACTATTGCACCAGGGCTTGTCGGTGCTGCCACAGTCGCTGCAACGTGTGCAGAGTTGAATTCCACCATGTCGGCACATCGCATTTCAGCCGGTGAACTGGCAGGCCCAACGACTTCTGTAGAGATGTAAGTCGTTGAGCTGCGGGATGCGAACGGCGGAAGTGAGCACACAGCGACCGTGCCCTCTGCAGAAGGCCATCTAGTCCGGGATAGTGGGCTAAAAATTTATGGACAACCAGGTTCAACACGTGAGCCATACAAGGCACGTGTGTAACATTGCCCCGGCGAAGGGCCGCACCCAGGTTTGCAGCATTGTCGCACACGGCCTTCCCTGGTTGCAGGTCCAGTGGAGACAACCATTCATGAAACTGGGTCTCCAGAGCTGACCACAAGTCCTCAGCTGTGTGACTCACATTTCCCAGACATTTCAAAGTAAACACTGATGCCGTTGAGCCCTGCTGCCAGCATAGTAAGGAGGTGCGCAGTTAGAAAGCAGGTGGCATTACCAGACAGGCTTTGGGTGCAGGTGGAGGACCGAGAGGAGGTTGAGGAGGCAGAAGCAGTGGAGGAACTTCTAGATAAAGAGGATTGACGTACAACTCGCGGGGACGGCAAGACTTGGACAGCAGCCCCTTGTCCTGCTGTCACCATAGTTACCCAGTGCCCTGTCAGCGACATGTAACGCCCCTGTCCATGCCTACTCGTCCAAGTGTCTGTGGTGAAATGCACCCTGTCACACACAGAGTTTCTCAAAGAAGCGGTGATGTTGTGTGCGACATGCTGGTGGAGCGCAGGCACACCTTTCTTTGAGAAGTAGTGCCGACTGGGCATCTGGTACTGGGGCACTGCGACGGACATAAGGTCTCAAAAATCCACTGTGTCCTCCAGGCGGAAAGGCAGCATTTCTGTAGCCAATAGCTTGCAGATGGTGAAATTCAACCTCTTAGCTTTCTCATGGCTAGGAGGAAATGGTCTTTTACTTGTCCACATCTGAGGGACCGAGGGCTGGCTGTTGTGCTTTGACGGGGTTGAGTAGGGTGTCCCTGGCAAACTGCCGGTCTGTGAGGAAGATGCAGGCGGACATGTTAGGTTGCCTTGATCCAAAGGTGGTGCTCTCGATGTCAGAGAGCTCTCAACACCAGCAGGTGTTTCCACTTCCCAATGAACTGACGACCTGCCAATCACACTGGCTGTTGCAGGTAAAGAGGTGGCAGGTCTGCATCCAAAAACATGTGTGACTGCTGTCCCCCCAGTCACAGAGGATGAAGAGGCCGCGGATGCACAAGTTGGGGCAGACGGTGGTTGGCCCAGCCTGCTAGGCCGCATTGTAGCACAGTGAGCTTCCCACTGCAACTTATGCTTCATATCCATGTGACGGTACATGCATGAAGTACTCAAACTATGGATTTTTTGGCCTCTACTTAGCTTTTGGTGACAAATATTACAGATAACACGAGTTGGGTCATCCTTATCGAACTGAATAAATGCCCAGGCTATGCAAGGCTTAGAGCCCATGCGACCTGAAGAGGCACTACGACTTGTGGTCAGAGGCGGAGTTGTGGTTGAGGATGCAGTTGTTGACGTTCTTCCAGTACTCCGTCTCTGTCCAGGAAGGCGCAACCTAACCTCGTTGTCAATAGCATCTGTGACGCCCCGCTGCGCTTGGTATCACAGATCCTAGAAGAGTGTATTGATGGAATCCTCCACAAGAGGCCCCCATAAACATTCACACATCTCCACCTTCCACCTCAGACCAGCAGAGGGAGCCCGTTAGGGATATAAATAGGGAAGGTGGAGCTAGGCAGTTCAGTTCCTCTGAAGAGTTCCTGCAGTAGAGAAGCCTAAGAGAGGTCAGTCTGCAGTGGAGCTCAGTCTAGTCTAAAGAACTCAGTTAATAGTTCAGCAGTGGAGCACGAGGCTCCTGCTAGCTAGATTCAGGGAGCCCAGATAGAGCTTAAGGTGTGCCAGCGTCATAAGATCGGCAAGCTGCCGTTAGTGTGTATAGCCTATTGAGGGCCCGAGTAGGCCAAAGGCGAGTGGCGAGTTAGTACATAAGGGGCAGAGGAGCTTAACCAGCTCACCCCGAAACATTTACCGGACACCGGATCCGAGCTTACCGGGATCTCTATGACCCAGTAAGGCATAACCGGAATCCCTGGAGAACTACAAGTCCCAGGATCGCTAAGGTGCTGATACGTAACAGAGCCAGGAGACGCTTAGGCCCCGCATACTGGGAGCGTGAACTTCAAGAGAAGGCCCTACCACAAGGTCAGCCAGCGCAGGACAGAGACAAAGTTAGGCCTAGCTCCAGGCAGGTCAGAAACTTACTGCGCAGAGGCAAGAAACAGGAGGCCCTACACCCGCTCATTGGGGAGGATCCTGATATGCACCCTTCACCCTACAGTGCTCCAGGATGTGCCTGAATTTCCTCCAGTAAAAGGTACTGAAGTGACTACCGTGTCCGTTTCCGTTCTTGCTCTGACCCAGCTGGGTCTCGCCTGTCCTGCATTCCCCCTGCATACGCTGCCCTGAGACCTAGCTCCACCTGTGGGGAGCTATACCATCGAGCTGCCTTATCACGGGCCTCAGTGGACTGCTGCAGCGCTGGTGCTTCTCACCAGATACCACAGGTGGTGTCACAAACTCTTATAAAATTAACAATTATCCACCCTTTTAAAGAGTGACCCCAGGGTACGGGCCAGGGAGCCGACCACCGCGACATCCCAAAGGCCAGGCAAAGGCCCGGGTGACCTCATCGACTGGCTGACTGTGGGTTGACAGTAAGTGGGATCTCCAACCTTGTCATCATCACCCTGTGTGTTATCACACCTGTCGTCCTCAAAGCCAACCTCTTCCTGCCCTGACCGAAAAGTCAAGTTGTCGCTCCAATCAGGTATTTGAGTCTCATCATCGTCTTCATCATTGTCTCCACCAACAGGAGTTACAGTTTGGGAACGAGGGTCTACATTATGCTCAGAACCTTCTTCATCTGGTCCTGGATCCGACTTATAAAGATTCTAGGCATCAGTGCAGATCATTTCCTCGTCTGGATTAACAGAAGCTCTGGAGCAGACCTCCGTTTCCCAGGCTATAGTATGAGTAAACAGCTGTGCAGACTCAACCATCTGTGTTACCCCATACTCAGACGGGCAGCTGGAGACTTGGGAGCTGTGAGGAAGCAAGTGCGATTGGGGTGACACCTCTGAGGACTGGAGTATTTGTGATGTTGAAGTTGAGGTGGAGGAGAGCCCACTTGAAGGAGCACTTGATATCCGCTGAAGCACCTGCTGTTTTTGTGCCTCATCTGGAATTTAAAACCTACAAAAGACAAAAGACAAAAATATATCTCATACCCTACCATCATTATATATAAATGTAAAGCAAAGTTGCATAATAAATATAGGGTACTTAGTGAACTATTTTTGATCAAAAAAAGTATACAAGCCGTCCCACCAGCGGCAAGGTGACCCTAAATTGGGACGGTACCTATACTGCCTATATTAAAAACCTTACTGTATATCAAAGTTGAAGTAATGCATATAAAAGGGTAGACAAATAGGACCGGGTCCCAACTCCAGACCACCCAGGCCCGTGGTAAGCTACATATATACCAGTCAGCTCAACAAAGGGGATGCCACACCCTTAAATTGCACAGAATGCAAACAAGACAAAAGCCAGGCAATGTGAACTGAGGTCTAAGATGGTAGACATGCAAGAAATAGGAGCATGTTCACACTAGCAATAAAGAAACAAAACCTACAAAAGACAAAAGACAAAAATATATCTCATACCCTACCATCATTATATATAAATGTAAAGCAAAGTTGCATAATAAATATAGGGTAATTAGTGAACTATTTTTGATCAAAAAAAGTATACAAGCCGTCCCACCAGCGGCAAGGTGACCCTAAATTGGGATGGTACCTATACTGCCTATATTAAAAACCTTACTGTATATCAAAGTTGAAGTAATGCATATAAAAGGGTAGACAAATAGGACCGGGTCCCAACTCCAGACCACCCAGGCCCGTGGTAAGCTACATATATACCAGTCAGCTCAACAAAGGGGATGCCACACCCTTAAATTGCACAGAATGCAAACAAGACAAAAAACCAGGCAATGTGAACTGAGGTCTAAGATGGTAGACATGCAAGAAATAGGAGCATGTTCACACTAGCAAAAAAGAAACAAAACCTACAAAAGACAAAAGACAAAAATATATCTCATACCCTACCATCATTATATATAAATGTAAAGCAAAGTTGCATAATAAATATAGGGTACTTAGTGAACTATTTTTGATCAAAAAAAGTATACAAGCCGTCCCACCAGCGGCAAGGTGACCCTAAATTGGGACGGTACCTATACTGCCTATATTAAAAACCTTACTGTATATCAAAGTTGAAGTAATGCATATAAAAGGGTAGACAAATAGGACCGGGTCCCAACTCCAGACCACCCAGGCCCGTGGTAAGCTACATGTCTACCATCTTAGACCTCAGTTCACATTGCCTGGTTTTTTGTCTTGTTTGCATTCTGTGCAATTTAAGGGTGTGGCATCCCCTTTGTTGAGCTGACTGGTATATATGTAGCTTACCACGGGCCTGGGTGGTCTGGAGTTGGGACCCGGTCCTATTTGTCTACCCTTTTATATGCATTACTTCAACTTTGATATACAGTAAGGTTTTTAATATAGGCAGTATAGGTACCGTCCCAATTTAGGGTCACCTTGCCGCTGGTGGGACGGCTTGTATACTTTTTTTGATCAAAAATAGTTCACTAAGTACCCTATATTTATTATGCAACTTTGCTTTACATTTATATATAATGATGGTAGGGTATGAGATATATTTTTGTCTTTTGTCTTTTGTAGGTTTTGTTTCTTTTTTGCTAGTGTGAACATGCTCCTATTTCTTGCATGTCTACCATCTTAGACCTCAGTTCACATTGCCTGGTTTTTTGTCTTGTTTGCATTCTGTGCAATTTAAGGGTGTGGCATCCCCTTTGTTGAGCTGACTGGTATATATGTAGCTTACCACGGGCCTGGGTGGTCTGGAGTTGGGACCCGGTCCTATTTGTCTACCCTTTTATATGCATTACTTCAACTTTGATATACAGTAAGGTTTTTAATATAGGCAGTATAGTTACCGTCCCAATTTAGGGTCACCTTGCCGCTGGTGGGACCGCTTGTATACTTTTATTGATCAAAAATAGTTCACTAAGTACCCTATATTTATTATGCAACTTTGCTTTACATTTATATATAATGATGGTAGGGTATGAGATATATTTTTGTCTTTTGTCTTTTGTAGGTTTTGTTTCTTTTTTGCTAGTGTGAACATGCTCCTATTTCTTGCATGTCTACCATCTTAGACCTCAGTTCACATTGCCTGGTTTTTTGTCTTGTTTGCATTCTGTGCAATTTAAGGGTGTGGCATCCCCTTTGTTGAGCTGACTGGTATATATGTAGCTTACCACGGGCCTGGGTGGTCTGGAGTTGGGACCCGGTCCTATTTGTCTACCCTTCTATATGCATTGCTTCAACTTTGATATACAGTAAGGTTTTTAATATAGGCAGTATAGGTACCGTCCCAATTTAGGGTCACCTTGCCGCTGGTGGGACGGCTTGTATACTTATTTTGATCAAAAATAGTTCACTAAGTACCCTATATTTATTATGCAACTTTGCTTTACATTTATATATAATGATGGTAGGGTATGAGATATATTTTTGTCTTTTGTCTTTTGTAGGTTTTGTTTCTTTTTTGCTAGTGTGAACATGCTCCTATTTCTTGCATGTCTACCATCTTAGAGCTCAGTTCACATTGCCTGTTTTTTTGTCTTGTTTGCATTCTGTGCAATTTAAGGGTGTGGCATCCCCTTTGTTGAGCTGACTGGTATATATGTAGCTTACCACGGGCCTGGGTGGTCTGGAGTTGGGACCCGGTCCTATTTGTCGACCCTTTTATATGCATTACTTCAACTTTGATATACAGTAAGGTTTTTAATATAGGCAGTATAGGTACCGTCCCAATTTAGGGTCACCTTGCCGCTGGTGGGACGGCTTGTATACTTTTTTTGATCAAAAATAGTGCACTAAGTACCCTATATTTATTATGCAACTTTGCTTTACATTTATATATAATGATGGTAGGGTATGAGATATATTTTTGTCTTTTGTCTTTTGTAGGTTTTGTTTCTTTTTTGCTAGTGTGAACATGCTCCTATTTCTTGCATGTCTACCATCTTAGACCTCAGTTCACATTGCCTGGTTTTTTGTCTTGTTTGCATTCTGTGCAATTTAAGGGTGTGGCATCCCCTTTGTTGAGCTGACTGGTATATATGTAGCTTACCACGGGCCTGGGTGGTCTGGAGTTGGGACCCGGTCCTATTTGTCTACCCTTTTATATGCATTACTTCAACTTTGATATACAGTAAGGTTTTTAATATAGGCAGTATAGGTACCGTCCCAATTTAGGGTCACCTTGCCGCTGGTGGGACGGCTTGTATACTTTTTTTGATCAAAAATAGTTCACTAAGTACCCTATATTTATTATGCAACTTTGCTTTACATTTATTTATAATCATAGAATCATAGAATCATAGAATGGTAGAGTTGGAAGGGACCTCCTGGGTCATCTGGTCCAACCCCCTGCTCAAAGCAGGATTCACTAGATCATCTCAGACAGATGTCTGTCCAGCCTCTGTTTGAAGACGTCCATTGAAGGGGAACTCACCACCTCTCGTGGCAGCCTGTTCCACTCATTAATCACCCTAACTGTCAAAAAGTTTTTTCTAATATCTAATCTGTGTCTCCTCCCATTTAGTTTCATCCCATTGCTTCTAGTCTTTCCTTGTGCAAATGAGAATAAAGATGATCCTTCTACAATGTGACAGCCCTTGACATATTTGTAGACAGCTATTAAGTCTCCTCTCAGTCTTCTTTTTTGCAAGCTAAACATTCCCAAATCCTGCAACCGTTCCTCATAGGACATGGTTTGCAGACCAGTCACCATTCTGGTCGCTCTTCTCTGAACTTGCTCCAGTTTGTCTATGTCTTTTTTAAAATGTGGTGCCCAAAACTGTACACAGTATTCCAGATGAGGTCTGACCAAAGAGGAGTAAAGACCGATAATGACTTCACGTGATCTAGACTGTATGCTTCTGTTAATACATCCCAGAATTGTATTTGCCTTTTTTGCTGCTGCATCACACTGTTGACTCATGTTTAGTCTATGATCTATTAGTATACCTAAGTCTTTTTCACATGTACTGTTGCTTAGCTCTATTCCTCCCATTCTGTATATGCTTTTTTCATTTTTATTGCCCAGATGTAGTACTTTGCATTTTTCCCTGTTAAAAACCATTCTGTTGGTTGCTGCCCACTGCTCCAGTTTATTTAGGTCTTTTTGAATCCTCTCTCTCTCTTCTCTAGTATTAGCTATCCCTCCTAGCTTTGTGTCATCAGCAAATTTAATCAGTTTACCCTCAATTCCTTCATCTAAATCATTGATAAAGATGTTGAACAATACAGGTCCCAGGACGGAGCCCTGTGGTACCCCACTTGAGACATTCATCCAGCTGGATGTGAAGCCATTTACAACCACCCTTTGAGTCCGATCACTAAGCCAGTTATGAATCCACCTAACAGTTGCCTGGTCCATTGCATACTTGGTAATTTTTTCAATAAGGATGGTGTGAGATACTTTGTCAAATGCTTTGCTGAAGTCAAGATATACTATATCTACAGCATTTCCCTGATCCACCCAGTCAGTGATTCTGTCATAGAAGGAAATTAAGTTAGTCTGACATGACTTGTTAGTTACAAACCCATGCTGACTCTGGTTAATCACTTCATTCTTATCCATGTACTTACATACATGTTGTTTAATAATTTGTTCAAAGATCTTTCCTGGTATAGAAGTCAGACTCACCGGCCTATAGTTCCCTGGGTCCACCTTCTTCCCCTTTTTGAAGATAGGAACAACATTTGCTCTTCTCCAGTCTTCTGGGACTTCTCCTGTTCTCCAAGAATTTTCAAAGATTATGGAGAGTGGTTCTAAAATTTCTTCTACGATCTCCTTCAGTACTCTGGGGTGTAATTCATCTGGACCTGGAGACTTGAACTCATTTATGTTAGCTAAATATTCCCTCACAATCTTTCTGTTTACAGATAACGTGGATTCCTCTATTCCTTTAAAAGGACAGTGAAGATCAGTTGATGTTACATTTTCTTTCTGAGATAAAACAGATGCAAAATAGGAATTAAAAAGTTCGGCCTTCTCAACATCCTCTCTTACCATTTCTCCATTTTCATCCTGTAAAAATCCTATAGCATCTTTGACTTTTCTTTTACTTTTGACATACCCCCAAAATCCTTTTCTATTGCTTTTGACATCTCTTGCAAGCCTTAATTCATTGTCAGCTTTAGCTAACCTGATACGTGCCCTGCAGGATCTGCAGACTGCATTATAATCTTCTTTAGATATGCCTCCCTCTTTCCATTTAATAAACATTTCTTTCTTTCTTTTTAGCATGTGTTTAAGTTCTGTGTTCATCCATCCTGGTTTCCTTAAATGCTTCCCATTCTTTCTACTTTTCGGGATTGTTAACGATTGTGCTTTGAGAATCTCATTTTTAAAAATTTCCCATCCTTCCTGGACATTTTTGTCCTTAAGGACATCCAGCCATTGGATCCCTCCTATTCTCTTTCTGAGTCTCTTAAAATCTGCCTTTCTAAAATCTAACCTTGAAGTTTGAGTCTTCACATGTCTTCCTCCTCTAGTTATCCAAAATTCTATAATAGCATGGTCGCTGCCTCCTAGGGTCCCAGCCACTTTTACCTCCTCAACCATTTCCTCCCTGTTTATAAGGATTAGATCCAAAGTAGCAGATCCCCTTGTTTTCTCCCCTACCTTTTGGAAGATAAAGTTGTCAGCAAGAGAGGATAAGAATTTGCTTGACCTGTTAGTTTTACTTGAGAGAGATTCCCAACAAATATCTGGATAGTTGAAATCTCCCATGACCACTACGTCATATTTTTTGGAGAACTTGGTCATTTGATACATAAAGAGTTCATCCATATCTTCAGCTTGCCCAGGTGGCCTGTAGTAAATGCCTACAAAGGTGTCCTTTCCGTTGTTCTCTCCTTGTATTCTTACCCAAACAGTTTCCACAGAACTCCCAGTCTCTGAAGCTTCAATCTCTGTGCAGATATACGCTTTTCTAACATACAATGCAACACCTCCTCCTCGTTTATCAAGTCTGTTTCTTGCAAATAAGTTGTATCCTTTTAGCCTTTTATTCCAATCATGTGTATCGTCCCACCAAGTTTCAGTGATTCCAATGACATCATATTCCTTTTCCTGCATTAGTAGTTCCAATTCTCCTTGTTTGTTGCCCATGCTTTGTGCATTTGTATAAAAACATTTTAGTTTGTGATTGGTTTCTCTTCCTCCCATATTTTTATTATTTAAATTGTTTTGTCTTTGTTCTTCCTTTCCACTTCCAGTAGCAGATATCTCAATAGTATTTGTCAGCTGTATGGCTTTTTCTGGCCTTTTGTTTCCCTTCCCACATTGTTCTAGTTTAAAGCTCTCCTGATGAGTGTAGCAAGGCGACTTCCAAATACATGTTTTCCAGTCTTCGTAAGGTGCACCCCATCTCTAGCAAGTAGTCCATCGTATAGGTAATTCATTCCGTGATCCAGAAATCCAAATCCTTGTTGACGGCACCATCGACGTAGCCAGTTGTTCACCTGTAGAATCTTATTCCACCTCATTGTTCCATGGCCATCCACTGGGAGGATGGATGAGAAGACCACCTGCGCTCCCAATTCTTTCACTTTCTTGCCTAAGTCTTCAAAGTCACTGCAGATGGTTTCCAGGTCCTTTCTTGCGGTGTCATTTGTCCCCACATGTATTAGCAGGAATGGGTAGTGATCTGTAGGTCTGAAGAGTCTTGATATCCTGTCAGACACATCTTTAATTTTTGCTCCTGGAAGACAGCACATTTCTCTTGAGGTTATGTCTGGTCTGCAGATAGCGGCCTCTGTTCCTCTTAACAGGGAATCCCCCATGACCACCACTCTCCGTTTTTTCTTCACAACATTCTTCTTTCTCCATCCAGGAGGATTCTGAGGGCTTACAAGGTTATTCATTGCTGGCAAAGTCTTATTTTGCTGTATTTCTTCCTGGTTCTCCTGTGTGAGAGCCTGGTACTGGTTCCTGAGCAGTATGGGTGCTGACTGCCTCTCGATCCTCCTGCTTCTGTGGGTCACATGCTTCCATTCCTCTGTTTCGTCAGGTGCAGTTCGAATTTCTTCTCTTTCTGAATCATGAAGAGATAATTCTGCTCTGTCTAAGAACTCTTCACCTTCCTTAATGATTTTCAAGGTAGTTAACCTCTCTTCTAGATTTCGCAACTTTTCCTCCAACAGGGACACAAGCTTGCATTTCTGGCATGTGAAGTTTGGCTTTTCCACTGGCAAGTCTGTGAACATGTAGCAGGATATGCAGCTCACCAAATGGCTCCTGGACTCTTCCATGTTCTTATTGTTAATGTTCTGAAAACAGTGAAAAAAGCTTAAAAAAAAGCTTCAAAATGCGCGCGCCTACCGGCGCGCGGTTTACCGATGTCCTCTTTTCAGCTCCAACAGCCAAAATCCAGTGTTCTTTGAGCTCGCGGAGACTCTTCACTTACCCCAAAATGCAGTGGGAATATGCAAATTATCTCCTCAGGACTCCTTCCCTGGTTTACCGATGTCCTCTTTTCAGCTCCAACAGCCAAAATCCAGTGTTCTTTGAGCTCGCGGAGACTCTTCACTTACCCCAAAATGCAGTGGGAATATGCAAATTATCTCCTCAGGACTCCTTCCCTGGTTTACCGATGTCCTCTTTTCAGCTCCAACAGCCAAAATCCAGTGTTCTTTGAGCTCGCGGAGACTCTTCACTTACCCCAAAATGCAGTGGGAATATGCAAATTATCTCCTCAGGACTCCTTCCCTGGTTTGATGATGGTAGGGTATGAGATATATTTTTGTCTTTTGTCTTTTGTAGGTTTTGTTTCTTTTTTGCTAGTGTGAACATGCTCCTATTTCTTGCATGTCTACCATCTTAGACCTCAGTTCACATTGCCTGGTTTTTTGTCTTGTTTGCATTCTGTGCAATTTAAGGGTGTGGCATCCCCTTTGTTGAGCTGACTGGTATATATGTAGCTTACCACGGGCCTGGGTGGTCTGGAGTTGGGACCCGGTCCTATTTGTCTACCCTTTTATATGCAATACTTCAACTTTGATATACAGTAAGGTTTTTAATATAGGCAGTATAGGTACCGTCCCAATTTAGGGTCACCTTGCCGCTGGTGGGACGGCTTGTATACTTTTTTTGATCAAAAATAGTTCACTAAGTACCCTATATTTATTATGCAACTTTGCTTTACATTTATATATAATGATGGTAGGGTATGAGATATATTTTTGTCTTTTGTCTTTTGTAGGTTTTGTTTCTTTTTTGCTAGTGTGAACATGCTCCTATTTCTTGCATGTCTACCATCTTAGACCTCAGTTCACATTGCCTGGCTTTTGTCTTGTTTGCATTCTGTGCAATTTAAGGGTGTGGCATCCCCTTTGTTGAGCTGACTGGTATATATGTAGCTTACCACGGGCCTGGGTGGTCTGGAGTTGGGACCCGGTCCTATTTGTCTACCCTTTTATATGCATTACTTCAACTTTGATATACAGTAAGGTTTTTAATATAGGCAGTATAGGTACCGTCCCAATTTAGGGTCACCTTGCCGCTGGTGGGACGGCTTGTATACTTTTTTTGATCAAAAATAGTTCACTAAGTACCCTATATTTATTATGCAACTTTGCTTTACATTTATATATAATGATGGTAGGGTATGAGATATATTTTTGTCTTTTGTCTTTTGTAGGTTTTGTTTCTTTTTTACTAGTGTGAACATGCTCCTATTTCTTGCATGTCTACCATCTTAGACCTCAGTTCACATTGCCTGGTTTTTTGTCTTGTTTGCATTCTGTGCAATTTAAGGGTGTGGCATCCCCTTTGTTGAGCTGACTGGTATATATGTAGCTTACCACGGGCCTGGGTGGTCTGGAGTTGGGACCCGGTCCTATTTGTCTACCCTTTTATATGCATTACTTCAACTTTGATATACAGTAAGGTTTTTAATATAGGCAGTATAGGTACCGTCCCAATTTAGGGTCACCTTGCCGCTGGTGGGACGGCTTGTATACTTTTTTTGATCAAAAATAGTTCACTAAGTACCCTATATTTATTATGCAACTTTGCTTTACATTTATATATAATGATGGTAGGGTATGAGATATATTTTTGTCTTTTGTCTTTTGTAGGTTTTGTTTCTTTTTTGCTAGTGTGAACATGCTCCTATTTCTTGCATGTCTACCATCTTAGACCTCAGTTCACATTGCCTGGTTTTTTGTCTTGTTTGCATTCTGTGCAATTTAAGGGTGTGGCATCCCCTTTGTTGAGCTGACTGGTATATATGTAGCTTACCACGGGCCTGGGTGGTCTGGAGTTGGGACCCGGTCCTATTTGTCTACCCTTTTATATGCATTACTTCAACTTTGATATACAGTAAGGTTTTTAATATAGGCAGTATAGTTACCGTCCCAATTTAGGGTCACCTTGCCGCTGGTGGGACCGCTTGTATACTTTTATTGATCAAAAATAGTTCACTAAGTACCCTATATTTATTATGCAACTTTGCTTTACATTTATATATAATGATGGTAGGGTATGAGATATATTTTTGTCTTTTGTCTTTTGTAGGTTTTGTTTCTTTTTTGCTAGTGTGAACATGCTCCTATTTCTTGCATGTCTACCATCTTAGACCTCAGTTCACATTGCCTGGTTTTTTGTCTTGTTTGCATTCTGTGCAATTTAAGGGTGTGGCATCCCCTTTGTTGAGCTGACTGGTATATATGTAGCTTACCACGGGCCTGGGTGGTCTGGAGTTGGGACCCGGTCCTATTTGTCTACCCTTTTATATGCATTGCTTCAACTTTGATATACAGTAAGGTTTTTAATATAGGCAGTATAGGTACCGTCCCAATTTAGGGTCACCTTGCCGCTGGTGGGACGGCTTGTATACTTATTTTGATCAAAAATAGTTCACTAAGTACCCTATATTTATTATGCAACTTTGCTTTACATTTATATATAATGATGGTAGGGTATGAGATATATTTTTGTCTTTTGTCTTTTGTAGGTTTTGTTTCTTTTTTGCTAGTGTGAACATGCTCCTATTTCTTGCATGTCTACCATCTTAGAGCTCAGTTCACATTGCCTGTTTTTTTGTCTTGTTTGCATTCTGTGCAATTTAAGGGTGTGGCATCCCCTTTGTTGAGCTGACTGGTATATATGTAGCTTACCACGGGCCTGGGTGGTCTGGAGTTGGGACCCGGTCCTATTTGTCGACCCTTTTATATGCATTACTTCAACTTTGATATACAGTAAGGTTTTTAATATAGGCAGTATAGGTACCGTCCCAATTTAGGGTCACCTTGCCGCTGGTGGGACGGCTTGTATACTTTTTTTGATCAAAAATAGTGCACTAAGTACCCTATATTTATTATGCAACTTTGCTTTACATTTATATATAATGATGGTAGGGTATGAGATATATTTTTGTCTTTTGTCTTTTGTAGGTTTTGTTTCTTTTTTGCTAGTGTGAACATGCTCCTATTTCTTGCATGTCTACCATCTTAGACCTCAGTTCACATTGCCTGGTTTTTTGTCTTGTTTGCATTCTGTGCAATTTAAGGGTGTGGCATCCCCTTTGTTGAGCTGACTGGTATATATGTAGCTTACCACGGGCCTGGGTGGTCTGGAGTTGGGACCCGGTCCTATTTGTCTACCCTTTTATATGCATTACTTCAACTTTGATATACAGTAAGGTTTTAATATAGGCAGTATAGGTACCGTCCCAATTTAGGGTCACCTTGCCGCTGGTGGGACAGCTTGTATACTTTTTTTGATCAAAAATAGTTCACTAAGTACCCTATATTTATTATGCAACTTTGCTTTACATTTATATATAATGATGGTAGGGTATGAGATATATTTTTGTCTTTTGTCTTTTGTAGGTTTTGTTTCTTTTTTGCTAGTGTGAACATGCTCCTATTTCTTGCATGTCTACCATCTTAGACCTCAGTTCACATTGCCTGGTTTTTTGTCTTGTTTGCATTCTGTGCAATTTAAGGGTGTGGCATCCCCTTTGTTGAGCTGACTGGTATATATGTAGCTTACCACGGGCCTGGGTGGTCTGGAGTTGGGACCCGGTCCTATTTGTCTACCCTTTTATATGCATTACTTCAACTTTGATATACAGTAAGGTTTTTAATATAGGCAGTATAGGTACCGTCCCAATTTAGGGTCACCTTGCCGCTGGTGGGACGGCTTGTATACTTTTTTTGATCAAAAATAGTTCACTAAGTACCCTATATTTATTATGCAACTTTGCTTTACATTTATATATAATGATGGTAGGGTATGAGATATATTTTTGTCTTTTGTCTTTTGTAGGTTTTGTTTCTTTTTTGCTAGTGTGAACATGCTCCTATTTCTTGCATGTCTACCATCTTAGACCTCAGTTCACATTGCCTGTTTTTCTGTCTTGTTTGCATTCTGTGCAATTTAAGGGTGTGGCATCCCCTTTGTTGAGCTGACTGGTATATATGTAGCTTACCACGGGCCTGGGTGGTCTGGAGTTGGGACCCGGTCCTATTTGTCTACCCTTTTATATGCATTACTTCAACTTTGATATACAGTAAGGTTTTTAATATAGGCAGTATAGGTACCGTCCCAATTTAGGGTCACCTTGCCGCTGGTGGGACGGCTTGTATACTTTTTTTGATCAAAAATAGTTCACTAAGTACACTATATTTATTATGCAACTTTGCTTTACATTTATATATAATGATGGTAGGGTATGAGATATATTTTTGTCTTTTGTCTTTTGTAGGTTTTGTTTCTTTTTTGCTAGTGTGAACATGCTCCTATTTCTTGCATGTCTACCATCTTAGACCTCAGTTCACATTGCCTGGTTTTTTTCTCATCTGGAATTTGTAGCGATGGGCGTGTCCGTAACAAAGGGATCGTATCACATTGTCCACGAAAAGAAGTCGACATGTTAGTTTGGCTGGAAGATGGTCTTTCTTCTGCAGATGTTACTCCCCCCCCACCGCGGGGGGCTCGACCCACCAGCGGACATGCACCAGTATTAGGAGAGGGGGGCTGGCTGTCAGGGTCCACCGCGGCTCTGGCACAAACCCGGCGACACGGAGGTGGCACGGGCAGGAACGGACTGGCCGTGTCGGCTTCTCACTTTTTGGATTTTAGAAGGGCATGACATGCCTATATCTGTGTCTCCCCCTCCTTTTACTCCTCCACCTCTTTTATTTTCGCATGACTATATGTACTTGTCACTTTTCCATGTGTTAGTTATGTCTTCTGAGCAGTTTGTCAGCTTTTAGACACCTTTGAAGGTGTTTTCTATGTGTTTCTATGTGTTTTTGTTTGCCTGCCATTGGTTTTAACGGTGTTCGAAGGTGTTCGACGAACAGTTCGACGAACAGTTCGGCGAACACACGGGTGTTCGACGAACCGAACCGAACTCGAACACTACGGGGGTGGCTCAACACTAATTGCAAGGAGAAAGCTACTTTCCTATAAAAAGAATATTTATGTCATTTGCAGTTTGCTAAAGATAACCTAGACAACCCAAAAAACTACTGGAACAACTGAGCTTTTTGGTTTATATGAGAAGCATTGTGTTTGAGGAAGTAAAACCACTTCAATATGCCATATAGACTTATCTATGAAATACTATGGTGACAGTGTCATCGTTTGGGCCTGTTTTACTGCATCAGGAAGGCTTGTAATTTTTATTGACACAAGGAATTATGAATTATACCAGCAATTTCTGTACTTGAGCTGATTATCAAGAGAGCATAGGCCATGCCACAAAGCAACAACCCTAGGCCCAAAAGTTGCTGTATAAAAGAATTAATAAAGAAGAATAAAGTGAAAATTTTGCAATGTCCAAGTCAAAATCCTGACATTAATCCTATAGAAATGTTGTAGAAGAACCCTAATTGAGCAGTTCATTGGAGAAAACCAATCAACATAACGGAATTGAATATGTTTTGTAGGGAGGAATGGGCTAAAATTGCTCCAAGCAGTATTGATAAACCATTACCTGAAATGTTGCCACTAACAGACATGTGCTATTGGATAATTTTTTCATCATTTAAAAAATATCTAATATTTTTTACTCATTTGTTTAAATTGGTTATTTTAATTGACTTTTAGGACTTGTATTAAATTCTGATGCACTTTTAGGTCAATTTTTTTGCAGAATTATAGGTATCCAAGGGGTAACAGTTCTCCTTGCGGAGAGTGATATGTCAAGCCTGACAATGCCAAGGTGAGGAGACATTTAAGCCGCAATGCTCCTCTGGAAAATATGCAAATTGTCTCTTCAGAGAGGAAGAGGACTAGCACTCTAGTGCCACCTATAGGAAGTAGCAATCCTGAATGTCAATATCGATTCTCTAATGAGCCTTGTCACATGACTTAGGATAATAGCCAAAACCAAAATCTCAATTTTCAGACATTGTATTTTGGGGTACTGCCCCTCATCAGTGCAAATTGTGAGACTTGGTTTGGCTTATTACATATGTATAATTTATATAGTACATACAGTATTTGTATTTCTACTGAACACTAACCATAGCGATCTACTGTTTGTTTCCTTAAATTTCTTTATCTCAAATTAAGACAAGCAAAAGAAAATTTTTTTTTTTCATTAGAAAAATAAGGTTTCCTCTCAGCTTATTGCTATAACACACTAAATCTATATTAAGAACGATTAAAAACATACTTCTAATTCTACAAAACGTAACTTTATAAGTGAAGCATTTTAGTTGCTTTAAGGTGACAATGACGAAGTGATCATATTGCTATTATATATGTTAAAAGTTAATCATTTTCAGCAAACCTTCTGGTCTGTTTAACCTTGCTATATCATGCTAAGAGTCCTTCCACATGGCAACGTAACAACATTTGCACTGTACTTAGCTCTACATATATACCTTAAAACTCTATCAGAATTCCCACAGACCAACAGTGGACCAAGGGAATTCTAAGTGAATATAATCAATCTGTCAACTTTGAAAGTCTGCCATAGACAGCCATGGTACTACCCACTCAGCAGGTTTCAAAGGTTGCCTGGTATTTACCATTTAAGCCCTATACAGCAATATGGTTAAAGAAACCGCACAGTTGCATCAATGTAGTAATTATTGGCCAATCAAGCGAGTTGGCAGATCAAGTGTGAACAACTGGGTAACAACTAGACAGATGTGGAAAATGACAAATTGACAAGGTTTTAGTCAAGAGAGATTTCTGAAGAAGTGAGAATAACCATGCAGATGTGATATCATTTCCTAAAGGGAATTCAAGGATCTTTCTCTTAAAGTTAATAAGAGACTGTTCACACCATTGCATTTGATGATTTTATTCTCTTTTTAGACACTTTTTGCTATTTCTATATCCTTTTTGCTATTTTTAACCCCTTTCCAACATGATACATACTAATACGTATCTGTGGCTTGGGCCTTATGGACCAGATACGTATTAGTACGCATCGGCGATTCCGCCCGCACAAAGGCTGTGCGGGCGGAATTGCCACTGGGTGTCAGCTGATTGTCACAGCTGACATCTTGTGCTATGTGCTGGGAGAGGTCCCGCACCGTTCCCAGCACATTAACCCCCGAAATGCTGCAATCGCAGTCGATCACAGCATTCCAGTGGCAAGAGGAGGTAACTGCCGGTACTCACCTCCTCTCCGGCTTCCCGCGGTGTCTGTGGCCGCGTCCCGTTGTTGTCATGTGATGACATTTGGGTCACCTGACACCAGGAAGATACTTTGATCATGTGCAGTGCACGATCACAGTATCTTCTCCCTCCTCAGTGCTGACAGCCTGTACAGCACAGGGATGCTGATGCATTCCTGGGCTATAGAGGAGATCAGAATGTAAAAAGTGAAAGTCCCATAATGGGACAATGTGTAACAGTTAAAAAAGAATAAGAAAGTGAAAGAAAAAAATTGTAAAAATATAAAAAAAATCCCCAAAAAATAAAAATATAGTACCCATCAATAAACAAAAAACAATAAAAGTACACATATTTGGTATCGCCGCATTCAAAATTACCTTACCTATAAAACTGTCTCACTAGTTAACCCCTTTATTGAACATGGTAAAAAATAAAAATAAAAAATGAAGCAAAAAAATTATGCTTTATTATCATACAGCCAAACAAAAAATGGAATAAAACGTGATCAAAAAGAGGAATGTAAATAAAAATGGTACCGCTGAAAACGTCATCTTGTCCCGCAAAAAAACAAGTCACCATACAGCTCCAACAGCCGAAAAATATAAAAGTTATACCTCTCAGAATAAAGCGATGCAAAAATATTTTTTTCTATAAAATAGTTTTTATTGTCTAAAAGCGCCAAAACATAAAAAAACTATTTAAATGTGGTACCGCTGTAAACGTACTGACCCAAAGAATAAAGCTGCTTTATCAATTATGCTACATGCAGAACGGCATAAAAAAAATAAACTTTTCCTGATTTGTTGGTTTTTGTTTATTTTGCCTCCCAAAATATTGGAATAGAAAGCGATCAAAAAATGTAACGTGACTGAAAATGGTACCATTAAAAACTCCAACTCTAGGGTTGGGGTTAGGCTAGGGTTAGGGTAAGGGTTGTGCTAGGCTTAAGTTTAGCGTTGTGCTAGGGTTAGGGTTAGGGTTGTGCTAGGGTTATGGCTGTGTTGGGGTTGGGATTTTTTCAAAAGTAAAGAAAAAAAAAGTGACGATATGGCGACCAGTGTTGAGCACGAGTGCTCTCTACTTGTGTTTGCATCGGGTGCTTAGGTATGCATAGAGTATCGCGGTTGCTCAAGTGACATTCTCGAGTCTCCTCCACATATGCTTCGAGGCCAAAAAAGCCTGGCGGGGATTGTCTGCCATGCACAAGCAATCCCCGCATGTTTATTTTTGGGTGTCTAACAACCATGAAACATGCGGGGCGGGGACTCGAGCATGTCACTCAAGCACCCAAGATACATGGTGCATACCTGAGTACTCGATACAAACTCAAGTAGCAAGCACTTGCGCTCAAGACTAATGACAACTTATTCAGTATGATGAGCTAATGTTATCGATTTCTGTGTCGTACCTCTGGGTTCAAAATGTTCACTGCACTCCTTCATAAAATCCTTGAGGGGTCTAGTTTCCAAAATAGGGTCACTTGTGGGGGGTTTCCACTATTTAGGCGCATCAAGGGCTCTCCAAACGCGACATGACATCCGCTCTCAATTCCAGCCAATTTTGCATTCAAAAAGTCACACAGTGACACAGTTTTTGGGGCCCATTTTCTCCTCTTACCCTTGTGAAAATAAAAAATTTGGGGCTAAAACATAATTTTTTGGGAAAAAGTTAGATTTTTTATTTTCACGGCTCCATGTTATAAACTTCTGTGAAGCACCTGGGGGTTCACGATCTTTACCACACATGGCACAGTTTCCAAAATGGGGTCACTTGTGGGGGTTTTCCACTGTTTAGGCACATCACGGGTAGAGATGAGCGGTGTTCGACTAGAACTGTTCGCCAATCTCAAATTCGAGCTGTTTTGGGCGGTGTTCGAGTTGTTCGACGAACCCGAACGATTTGCAAAAAATTCGGCTGTTCGAGGTTATGTTCGATAACTGTTCGTGCACCAAAAGCTTGTCCTGCATGTCTGGCGCTATTTAAAGCACCAATCATGCAGGGATTGTCTGCCACTCACTGTAATGCCACAGCCATGGTGGTTGTGGCATTACAGTGATTGCCCAAATCGATGGGAACAGTGTCAACAGTGAAACATGAAAAGCCGGCAATTCAGCAGCGGCATACACCGGTACCCGACAATTTAGAACCGAAAGAATAGAGCATCACACATAGATTAGATAGATATAAACATGTCAGCCACATATATACGAAGTACAGTGACAGTGCTGCTTACTGTACTTGTCATTTAGTGTAAAGGATTTATCAAAAAAAATAATAGTGTTTTCATGCACCGTCTCTTTAAAAAAGCCGGCCGGCAATTCAGCAGCGGTACCCGACAATTTATAACAGACAGAATAGAGCTTCACACATAGATTAGATAGATAGAAACATGTCAGTCACATATATATGAAGTACAGTGATAGTGTTGGTTACTGTACTTGTCATTTAGTATTAAAATAAAGGATTTATTATTAAAAAAAATGGCGTGGGGTTCCCCTTAATTTTAGGCTCTAGCGGAGGTTAAGCAGACGGCTGGGGCAGATGTTTGAAGCCTGGGAAGGGGGTAATACCCACGGAGCTTCCCAGGCTACTAATATCAGCCCCCAGCTGAATACCTAGCCTTTACTAGCTATTAAAATGGAGGACCCCCCCCAAAAAAATGACGTGGGGTCCCCCCTAATTTAATAGCTAGCAAAGGCTAGGCAGACAGCTGGGGGCTGATATTAGTAGCCCAGGAAGGGAGCCATGAATATTGGCCCCCTCCCAGGCTAGAAACACCAGCCGTCAGCCGCCCCAGAAATGGCGCATCCATAGGATGCGCCAATTCTGGCACTTAGCCTCGCTCTTCCACGCTGCCCTGGTGCGGTGGCAGGGGGTAATAGGGTTGGGGTTGATGTCAGCTTATAATGCCAGCTGACATCAAGCCCAGGTTAGTAATGGAGAGGCGTCTATAAGACACCCCCATTACTAACCCCATTGTCAAAGTTAAAAAAAACACAAACACCCAGAATAAAGTCCTTTAATTGAAATAAAGACACAATCCTTTATTGTTCTAAATTAAACCATACTTACCGTCACGCCCATTCCAGCTGAAGCCAACGATCTCCTGCAATAAAAGAAAAATAATAAAGCAACCTCATCCTTACCTTTCCATGGTTCCCACGACAGCTTCAGCTCTGCTACATCGAGATGACAGGCTGGACCGCAGCAGAACGCTGCCATCCTGCCTCTCATCCCGCAGACACTGAGAAGCGCAGGCTTACTTCCGCTGCTCAGCGTCTCTCTGTGACGACATCCAGATGAGCCGAGTTCATGTCCAATGAACTCGGCTCACCTCATGCACGTCACTGACAGCGTGGGAAAATTCTCACGCTGAAGCGGTGAGTGCAGGAGAATTCTCCCACGCTGTCAGTGACGTGCATAAGGTGAGCTCATGTCCAATGAACTCAGCTCACCTCCTGCACGTCACTGACAGCGTGGGAGAATTCTCCTGCACTCAGCGCTTCAGCGTGAGAATTCTCCCGCTGAAGCGCTGAGTGCAGGAGAATTTTCCCACGCTGTCAGTGACGTGCATAAGGTGAGCTCATGTCCAATGAACTCAGCTCACCTCCTGCACGTCACTGACAGCGTGGGAGAATTCTCCTGCACTCAGCGCTTCAGTGTGAGAATTCTCCCACGCTGAAGCGGTGAGTGCAGGAGAATTTTCCCACGCTGTCAGTGACGTGCATGAGGTGAGCCGAGTTCATTGGACATTAACTCGGCTCATCTGGATGCCCTCACAGAGAGACACTGTGGAGCGCAAGCAAGCCTGCGCTTCTCAGTGTCTGCGGGATGACAGGCAGGATGGCAGCGTTCTGCTGCGGTCCAGCCTGTCATCTCGATGTAGCAGAGCTGAAGCTGTCATGGGAACCATGGAAAGGTAAGGATGATGTTGCTTTATTATTTTTCTTTTATTTCAGGAGATCGTTGGCTTCAGCTGGAATGGGCGTGATGGTAAGTATGGTTTAATTTAGAACAATAAAGAATTGTGTGTTTATTTCAATTAAAGGACTTTTTTCTGGGTGTTTGTGTTTTTTTTAAATACTTTACTAGAAATTCATGGTGGTCATGTCTAATATTGGCGTGACCCCATGAATTTCGGGCTTAGGGCCAGCTGATAATGCCAAGCTGGCCCTAACCCCTTTATTACCCAGTGAGCCACCGCATCAGGGCCCTGGATGAGTTGGGTACAGCGCCAGAAGATGGCGCTTCTATGAACGCGCCATTTTCCGGGGTGGCTGCGGACTGCAATTTGCAGCGGGGGTGGCCCAGAAAGCTTGGGCCTCCCTGCGCTGCGGATTCCAGCCCCCAGCTGCCTAGTTGTACCTGGCTGGACACAAAAACAGGGCGAAGCCCCACGTCAATTTTCTTTAAATTATTTCATGAAATAATTAAGAAAAAAAGGGCTTCCCTATATTGTTGTGTCCGGCCAGGTACAAATAGGCAGCTGGTGGTTGGGGGCAGCCCGTTCCTGCCTGCTGTACCTGACTGGACACAAATATAGTGCGAAGCCCCACGTCAATTTTTTTTAAATTATTTCATGAATTTCCTGAAATAATTTAAAAAAATTGAAGTGTGGCTTCGCACTATATTTGTGTCCAGCCAGGTACAGCAGGCAGGAACGGGCTGCCCCCATCCACCAGCTGCCTATTTGTACCTGGCCGGACACAACAATATAGGGAAGCCCTTTTTTTCTTAATTATTTCATGAATTTCATGAAATAATTAAAAAAAATTGAAGTGGGGCTTCGCACTATATTTGTGTCCAGCCAGGTACAGCAGGCAGGAACGGGCTGCCCCCATCCACCAGCTGCCTATTTGCACCTGGCCGGACACAACAATATAGGGAAGCCCTTTTTTTCTTAATTATTTCATGAATTTCATGAAATAATTAAAAAAAATTGAAGTGGGGCTTCGCACTATATTTGTGTCCAGCCAGGTACAGCAGGCAGGAACGGGCTGCCCCCAACCACCAGCTGCCTATTTGTACCTGGCCGGACACAACAATATAGGGAAGGCCTTTTTTTCTTAATTATTTCATGAATTTCATGAAATAATTAAAAAAAAAGTACGTGGGGCTTCGCCCTATTTTTGTGTCCAGCCAGGTACAACTAGGCAGCTGGGGGCTGGAATCTGCAGCGCAGGGAGGCCCAAGCTTTCTGGGCCCCCCCCGCTACAAATTGCAGTCCGCAGCCACCCCGGAAAATGGCGCGTTCATAGAAGCGCCATCTTCTGGCGCTGTACCCAACTCATCCAGGGCCCTGGTGCGGTGGCTCACTGGGTAATAAAGGGGTTAGGGCCAGCTTGGTATTATCAGCTGGCCCCAAGCCCAAAATTCATGGGGTCACGCCAGTATTAGACATGACCGCCATGAATTTCTAGTAAAGTATTTAAAAAAAACACAACACCCAGAATAAAGTCCTTTAATTGAAATAAAGAGACAATTCTTTATTGTTCTAAATTAAACCATACTTACCATCACACCTATTCCAGCTGAAGCCAACGATCTCCTGCAATAAAAGAAAAATAATAAACCAACCTCATCCTTACCTTTCCATGGTTCCCACGACAGCTTCAGCTCTGCTACATCGAGATGACTGGCTGGACCGCAGCAGAACGCTGCCATCCAGTCTGTCATCCCGCAGACACTGAGAAGAGCAGGCTTGCTTGCGCTCCTCACTGTCTCGCTGTGACGGCATCCAGATGAGCCGAGGTCATGTCCAATGAACTCGGCTCACCTCATGCACGTCACTGACAGCGTGGGAAAATTCTCACGCTGAAGTGCTGAGTGCAGGAGAATACTCCCACGCTGTCAGTGATGTGCATGAGGTGAGCTCATGTCCAATGAACTCAGCTCACCTCCTGCACGTCACTGACAGCGTGGGAAAATTCTCCTGCAATCAGCGCTTCAGCGTGAGAATTTTCCCACGCTGTCAGTGACGTGCATGAGGTGAGCCGAGTTCATTGGACATGAACTCGGCTCATCTGGATGTCGTCACAGAGAGACGCTGAGCAGCGCAAGCAAGCCTGCGCTTCTCAGTGTCTGCGGGATGACAGGCTGGATGGCAGCGTTCTGCTGCGGTCCAGCCTGTCATCTCGATGTAGCAGAGCTGAAGCTGTCGTGGGAACCATGGAAAGGTAAGGATGAGGTTGCTTTATTATTTTTCTTTTATTGCAGGAGATCGTTGGCTTCAGCTGGAATGGGCGTGATGGTAAGTATGGTTTAATTTAGAACAATAAAGGATTGTGTCTTTATTTCAATTAAAGGACTTTATTCTGGGTGTTTGTGTTTTTTTTAACTTTGACTATGGGGTTAGTAATGGGGGTGTCTTATAGACGCCTCTCCATTACTAACCTGGGCTTGATGTCAGCTGGCATTATAAGCTGACATCAACCCCAACCCTATTACCCCCTGCCACCGCACCAGGGCAGCGTGGAAGAGCGAGGCTAAGTGCCAGAATTGGCGCATCCTATGAATGCGCCATTTCTGGGGCGGCTGACGGCTGGTGTTTCTAGCCTGGGAGGGGGCCAATATTCATGGCTCCCTTCCTGGGCTATTAATATCAGCCCCCAGCTGTCTGCCTAGCCTTTGCTAGCTATTAAATTAGGGGGGACCCTACGTCATTTTTTTTGGGGGGTCCCCCAATTTAATAGCTAGTAAAGGCTATGTATTCAGCTGGAGGCTGATATTAGTAGCCTGGGAAGCTCCGTGGGTATTACCCCCTTCCCAGGCTTCAAACATCTGCCCCAGCCGTCTGCTTAACCTCCGCTAGAGCCTAAAATTAAGGGGAACCCCACGCCAATTTTTTTAATAATAAATCCTTTATTTTAATACTAAATGACAAGTACAGTAACCAACACTATCACTGTACTTCATATATATGTGACTGACATGTTTCTATCTATCTAATCTATGTGTGATGCTCTATCTTTCTGTTCTAAATTGTCGGGTACCGCTGCTGAATTGCCGGCCGGCTTTTTTAAAGAGACAGTGCATGAAAACACTATTATTTTTTTAAATAAATCCTTTACACTAAATGACAAGTACAGTAAGCAACACTATCACTGTACTTATTATATATGTGACTGACATGTTTCTATCTATCTAATCTATGTGTGAAGCTCTATTCTTTCTGTTCTAAATTGTCGGGTACCGCTGCTGAATTGCCGGCCGGCTTTTTTAAAGAGACGGTGCATGAAAACACTAATATTTTTTTTAATAAATCCTTTACACTAAATGACAAGTGCAGTAACCAACACTGTCACTGTGCTTCTTATATGTGTGACTGACATGTTTCTATCTATCTAATCTATGTGTGATGCTCTATTCCTTCTTGTCTAAATTGTCGGGTACCGGTGTATGCCGCTGCTGAATTTGCCGGCCGGCTTTTTTAAAGAGAGTGTCTTCTGAGCAGTTTGTCAGCTTTTGGACACCTTTGCAGGTGTTTTCTATGTGTTTCTATGTGTTTTTGTTTGCCTGCCATTGGTTTTAACGGTGTTCGACGGTGTTCTAAGGTGTTCGACGAACAGTTCGACCAACAGTTCCTCGAACATCCCGGTGTTCGACGAACCGAACCGAACCCGAACACTACGGGGGTGGCTCAACACTAATCACGGGCTCTCCAAAAGCAACATGGTAATTATTCAAGCAAATTTTACATTCAAAAAGTCAAATGGCACTCCTTTCCTTCCAAACCCTGCCATGCGCCAAAACAATGTATTTTCCCCACATATAGGGTATTGGCATACTCAGGAGAAATTGAACAACAGTTTTTGTGGTCCATTTTCTCCTATTACCCTTGTGAAAATAAAAAATTTGGGGCTGAAACATTATTTTTGTGGAAAAAGTTTGATTTTTTTATTTTCACGGCTCCATGTTATAAACTTCTGCAAAGCACTTGGGGATTCAGGGTGCTCACCACACATCTAGATAAGTTCCCTCAGGGGTCTTGTTTCCATAATGGTGTCACTTGTGGGTTTTTTCCACTGTTTAGGCACATCAAGGGCACATCCGCTAAGTATTCAAGTAAATTTTACATTCAAAAAGTCAAATGGCGCTCCTTCCCATCTGAACCCTGCCGTGCGCTCAAACAGTAGTTTTCCTCCACATATGGGGTATCTGCTTACTCAGGAGAAATTGCACAACAAACTGCATGGTGCAATTTCTTCTGTTACCCTTATGAAAATGCAAAATTGGGGGCTGAAAAACATTTTTGTGGTAAAAATGTGAAAATTTTATTTTTACAGCTCAATGTTCTAAACTTCTGTGAAGCACCTGGTGGTTCAAAGTGCTCACCACAAAACTAGATAAGTTCCTTAAGGGGTCTAGTTTCCAAAATGGGGTCAATTGTGGGGGGTTTCCACTGTTCAGGCACATCAGATGCTCTATAAACGCAACATGGCGTCCGCTAATTATTCAAGCAAATTTTACATTCAAAAAGTCGAATGGCGCTCCATCCCTTCCGAACCCTGCCATGCACCCAAACAGTGGTTTTCTTCCAAATATGAGGTATCGGCTTACTCAAGAGAAATTTCACAACAAATTTTATAGTGCAATTTCTCCTGTTACCCTTATGAAAATGCAAAAGTGAGGGCTGAAAAACATTTTTTGAGGGAAAAATGTGAAAATTGTATTTTTACTGCTCAATGTTATAAACTTCCGTGAAGCACCTGGGGGTTCAAAGTGCTCACCACACACCTAGATAAGTTCCCTGAGGGGTCTAGTTTCCAAAATGGGGTCACTTTTTGGGGGTTTCTACTGTTTAGGCACATCAAGGACTCTCCAAACGCAACATGGTATCCGATAAATATCCAAGCAAATTTTACATTCGAAAAGTCAAATGGTGCTCCTTCCCTTCTGAACCCTGCCATGCGCCCAAACAGTATGTAAAGAGAGGAGAGAACAAGGCGCAATGGGTGACTCAGTATTGCAATTGTTAGAGGGGTGTGAGGATGGCTACTAACCTTATGAAGTTGTGCACCTCTGCACAACCCCAGTGTAAAGCTCCACAAGCTCCGCTCTGTTTGTGGCTCTCATCTATTTCCAGCGGCGTTCACAGATCCTGATCTCTCGGTGGTGGATCACGTGGTCAGGTTAGTTGCATGTAACGCCGAGATGGACGCCCAGCTTCACCAACACCCCCGGCAGCGTTCCGGAGGGGTTAGGGCAGCGCAGCTTGGAAAACCAGGGTAGTGATTCTAATTAAATTCCTCCCACAGGTGAAAGAACAATAAGTTAAAGGCAGCTCTACCGCACCCCAACAGGGGGAAAGGGACAATAAATGGATATGAATAGCGGTACCAGAGCGCCAATAACAGGGCAAAAATATTAAAAGGACTGATTTATTAATATACACACAACGCGTTTCGGTGGACACAGCCACCTTCATCAGGTGTGACAAGCAGCAAACAATTGATCCTTATATACATTTGACTAGGTATACAATTACTTAAAAGGGGCGGGGCCAGATACAGAGTAATACCTCTATATTAACCCCTTGAGTTCATATATGCTCAATAGAGTAAAAAGGATTGTTATAAAATAATGCCTAATGAAGCATATAGGGTTCTTATAAAAAGGATTCGCTGTAAAAAAACAACAACTTGTGAATCCTATAATCTTAATACTTCATAGGATATATTGTCATCTACCACCCTATATTTTAGATTATATAAAAAAAAAAAAAATAATAATAATTTTTACATACAACATAAAACATAAAACAATGCATAAATATAAAGTATAAAATTACAATCAGTTTCTATCATTATAATTAGGAAAAGTAGACGAAGAAAGGAAAGAGAAAAAAAAAAAATTCCAAAAAAAAAAAAAAAAATTTTTTTTTTTTGGAATTTTTTTTTTTTTTTTTTTTTCTCTTTCCTTTCTTCGTCTACTTTTCCTAATTATAATGATAGAAACTGATTGTAATTTTATACTTTATATTTATGCATTGTTTTATGTTGTATGTAAAAATTATTATTATTTTTTTTTTTTTTATATAATCTAAAATATAGGGTGGTAGATGACAATATATCCTATGAAGTATTAAGATTATAGGATTCACAAGTTGTTGTTTTTTTACAGCGAATCCTTTTTATAAGAACCCTATATGCTTCATTAGGCATTATTTTATAACAATCCTTTTTACTCTATTGAGCATATATGAACTCAAGGGGTTAATATAGAGGTATTACTCTGTATCTGGCCCCGCCCCTTTTAAGTAATTGTATACCTAGTCAAATGTATATAAGGATCAATTGTTTGCTGCTTGTCACACCTGATGAAGGTGGCTGTGTCCACCGAAACGCGTTGTGTGTATATTAATAAATCAGTCCTTTTAATATTTTTGCCCTGTTATTGGCGCTCTGGTACCGCTATTCATATCCATTTATGCGCCCAAACAGTGGTTTGCCCCCACATATGGGGTATTTATGTGCTCAGGAGAAATTGCACAACAAATTTTGGGGTCCACTTTTTCCTCTTACCCTTGAAAAAATAAAAAATTGGGGTCTAAAGTAGCATTTTTGTGAAAAAAGTTAAATGTTCATTTTTTTCTTCCACTTTCCAAAAATTCCTGTGAAGCACGTGAAGGGTTAATAAACTTCTTGAATGTGATTTTGAGCACCTTGAGGGGTGCAGTATTTATAGTAGTGTCACTTTTAGGTATTTTTTGTCATAAAGACCCCTCAAAGTGACTTCAAATGTGATGTGGTCCCTAAAAAAAATGGTTTTGTAAATTTTGTTGTAAAAAAGAAATATCGCTGGTCAACTTTTAACCCTTATAGCTCCCTAATAAAATAAAGTTTTGGTTCCAAAATTGTGCTGATGTAAAGTAAACATGTGGGAAATGTTATTTATTAACTTCTTTGTGTAACATATCTCTCTGATTTAAGCGCACAAAAATTTAAAATTTGAAAATTGCAAAATTTTCAAACTTTTCACCAAATTTCTGATTTTTTCACAAATAAGCACAAGTGATATCGAATAAATTTTACCAATATCATGAAGTACAATATGTCACAAAAAAACAATCTCAGAATCAGTGGGATCCGTTGAAACGTTCCAGAGGCATTACCTCATAAAATGGATGTGACCAGAATTGTATAAACTCGCCCTGTCATTAACGTGCAAACCTCCCTCGGGGGTAAAGGGGGTAAATTAACAACTGCTTTTTAAGTTGGATAATCAATGAAGGTGAGTGAATGTCCACAAATGCAAGTTAAAATGAAAATCATGAAAATGTTATCACTTTCTCTGGACCAAACCTCATTCAAAATGAACTGAGGCTAAATGGTAAACTGTTCTGTAGTCCACTCAAATGGAAAAGTACCATCCAGCTTGTTATCAGCGTAAAATTCAAAAGACTGTGTATGTGATGGTATGGGGATCCATTAGAGTCTATGGCATGGATAGCCTACACACACCTTGAAAGTCACTATCAATGTGGAGCATTATATATAGGTTTTAGAACAGCATATGCTCCTGTAATAGAAGGAGAAAAGTCTTTCAGAGAATCAATGCGAGATGTATGTAATAAGGAGAAAGAGCGCCATCTGGTGAGCATTTCAAGTTTGCACGCTGGACCTGGTCAAGTGACCTCCAGCAGTGGATTTCAAAATTTAACGGTCGAGCGCGCAGTGCCTGAGGTGATTTTGGCGCCAGACACAGAGAGACGTGATGCAGGCCAGACGCTCCCTCGTTGTTTAATGGGTCTCAGGTGTCCACTATGCCTGAAGTGTATTTTCAAAGTCATTTTCCAGAGGTTGCTCGTTCCTGGGAGGAACTTACTGTCAAATCGGTAGCGGCTAACCAATTACCTATCCCGGTGGCAGGGGTAGTATGAATGTTGGTCCGGGCATGTGGAAAGAACCTCGACTGAAAGGGGATAATACTAACCACAGGATCTGGAGGTGACGGGCCCATTGTAACCCTGGGCATGAATGTGCTTAAGGAGGTCAGACAATTCTTGGCTGAGGATTCTGACAGAAATAACTGGACCCACACCACTCATGACCCAGCCAGCAAGAGGGCCTTTCAACACGAGTCAGTCAAATTCAAAAATTGCCTGTTGCTTCTCAGTATCTTGGCAGAGTGTCTATGCCGTCTGAAGCTACAGTGACATTGCCAGTAGGACAGACTGTGCTCACTCTGCCGGTACTGGCACATGTATCATTAGAGGGTATGGACATCCAGATAGAACCAAGAGAAGGGGAAGAAGCGTCTGCTGGATTTCTGGTTGCTCACACACTGGCTACCGTGCATCAGAGTCGAGTACCCGTACGCTGTATTAACCTAAGTGGCACAAGCCTACAGCTTTTGCCCAGCCAAGACATAGCGTGGGTTTGAATAATGCCAGAGGACCTAACCAGAGCGGATGCTATAGAGTTGGAGCCCGTGGATGGAGAACCATGGACCCTAGAGGTGTTCCTTCACAGGCAAGAAGTCAGAAGGGAACCTTTGGCTTGGCGTCGCCTCTTAGAGCAAATGGAGGCTAATCTCACTGAGTTCTCGGCTGGACAATTTAAGCAGATTGAGCAACTTTTACACCGTTACCAGGGAGTGTTTGCACAACATGAAGATGGTTTCGATTGTACTCGAGATATTCAACACGAAATACCCACAGGAAATACGGCTCCCATTCGGGAAAAGTATTGGCAGATCCCACCTCAAATGTACCAGAAGGTGAAAGAACTTTTAGCTCATATGCTGCGGAATGGTGTAATTCACAAAAGTCAGAGTCCTTGGGCAGCTCCTATTGTGCTAGTTCGTAAAAAAGATGGTACTCTGAGATTTTGCGTAGATTAACGGAAATTGAATGCATGTACTGTGCGAGACTCTTACCCATTACCCCGAATAGAAGAATCTCTATCCGCATTAGGAAGTGCTAAATTCTTCTCTTCTCTTGACTTGGCCAGTGGCTATTGGCAGGTCCCAGTAGCTGAGAATGATCGTCCAAAAACTGCCTTTGTTCTTCCTATGGGTTTGTTTGAGTTTAACCGGATGCCGTTCGGGCTGACAAATGCACCAGGAACATTCCAAAGATTGATGGAGAGATGCTTGGGGGACCTCAACTTCGAAGCTACTTTCATTTATCTGGATGATATAATTATTTATTCAGCCACGTTTGAAGATCATCTCCGCCGACTAGAAGTGCTAGAACGACTTCAGAGGCATGTATTGAAAATCAAGCCTCGTAAGTGTCATCTCTTCAAATGAGAAATTGAATTTTTGGGGCACATATTTGGGGCACGCTGTGTCCAGTGCAAGAGTGTATCCCACTGCTGAGAAAGTAGCTGCAGTGCAGAAGTGGCCCACACCAGTCAACTTAAGGAAGTTTAGAGCATTTCTAGGACTTGCTGGATATTACCTCGGATTCATAAAAGACCTTGCTAAGATTGCGGTCCCGCTCAATGAATTACTGAGGGAAACAGCTGGAGGAGCAAAGCGGCAACCTATTCAGTGGGGACCACGACAAGAAGAGGCGTTTTGAGCATTGAAAATGGTGCTAACGAATGCCCCAATATTGGCTTATGCTGATTTCTCACAGCCTTTTGTATTGTACACTGATGGAAGTCTACATGGACTGGGAGCAGTGTTGGTTCAAGTGCAAGAAGGAAAAGAGCGTGTGATCGCGTATGCCAGTTGGTCACTTCGGGACACTGAGAAGAATCCAGATAACTACAGTTCATTAAAGCTGGAGCTACTGGCACTAGTATGGGCCATGACTGAGAAATTTTCTGAGTACTTGTCTGGTTCAGAAGTACAAGTGCGGACTGACAATAATCCTTTGGCTCATTTGGAAAACGCAAAGTTGGGTGCATTGGAACAAAGGTGGGTTGCAATGATGTCTAAATATCAGCACAAAATCGCTTATCGGTCTAAGGCCCTGAACACCCATGCAGATCCTCTGTCCCGGGTCACTCAGATGGGGCCGAAGAGAGATATAGATGAAGAGCTGGAAGGTGACGAGACTCCGGATTTTCGTCAATTCGCTGCAGCTGTAATCAATGCTCAGAGCTCCAAAGAAAAGGCAAGGCCCACTCAAATCCTGGGTTGCTCAAGAGACGAGTGGATACAGTTGCAACAGTTCGACCCAGAGTTGGCAAAGCTTACGGAATGTGTCGCTCTAGGTCAGAGACCCGACCAGGAGGCTAGCACTGCTTCTCTCCCAACTACCCTACAAATCTTAGGTCAGTGGGAAAGACTCTTCTTGAAGGATGGCTTGCCATGCTGGAATATCCAGCTACCTCGAGAGTTTGATGTATCAGTCCCAGGAACACTAGTAACACAATTAGCCCTGGAGGCTCATGGAAGGGGTGCCTATATCGGCGTGGAGAAGACCTTCCGGTGGTTACAATGACTGTTATATTGGCACCAACTGCGGCAAGAAATCAAAGAAGGTTGCCGAAAGTGTCGGCAATGTGAGTTGAGCAAGCATCCTAAACAAAGCACTACCATTCAGACCATCCGAACTTCTGCACCATTAAAGGTTCTGATGATCGATTATCTGATGATCGGAGCTTCATACAAAGGCTATGGGCATTGTTTTGGTAATGACCGATCACTTCATCAAGTTTGCAGTGGTGACACCTACTCGGGATCAGACGTCAGAAACTGCAGCCAAGGCCATGATTTCATTTGGATCTATGGGTGTCCGATGTGGATACATTCTGACCAAGGGGCCTGCTTCCAAGAGAGAGTTATGGATGAGTTATATCATATTTATGGGATCAACAGATCTCGAACAATGCCCTACCACCCCCAGGGAAATGGGGCATGTGAGCGCTTCAACCGAACCTTGTTGCAGATGTTACGGATGTTGGAAGAGGACAAGAAAATTAAATAGCCCGAGTTCGTGTCCGAGTTGGTGTGGGTGTATAATAATCGCATTCATGCAACCACTGGTTACACACCCTATATGCTGCTGTTTGGAAGAAATGGATGAGAGATTACTGAGCTGGAGCTAGACTCAGAAGATTCCGGTCCGTACAACAGTTCGAGTACCTGGATTTGAGAACACAGACGGTGGCTTCATACAGTGAGAAAGCTGGTTGTGCAGAAAGTTCAGGAAGCAGAGCATACAGGGCGACCCCCAATTTCAGTGAGCCCACTCCGACCAGGAGATCGTCTGTTAGTAAGGGCCAAACCAGTTGGGAGTAAGCTAGACCATCATTGGGAGCCAGTACCATATCGAGTGATGAAGCAGATCCATCCAAAGAATTCAGTCTATGACGTTAGGCCTGAAGGGGGGTGATGCCACGACATCTATGGTGTTGCACCGTAATATGCTATGACCCTGTTCGTCCAAAGCAGAGAACTGTAACACAATTGAGCCTGCGGAAAAACTGAAGTGCCACACATGGTGACTCTGGAAGACGAAGAAGGATAGGCTACAATGCAACTGAGCCCTTCAATCCGGAGTGAGATACAAAATGGATCAGGTGGCGATTTACAATCTTCACTGCTTGATTTATCAGATACCCCAGAATCACCTTCACGAGAGTAACCCTTCAGATCTGAATGGGCTAATGCCAGGATCCCTCCTAACCAATATGCTCAAGAGGAGTTTATCTGGTCTCAGATGCAACAGAAAACAGAAGAGTGTGCTCAACTCTTGTCTGTACTTATGCTGCCTCGAAGGAGGCATCTATCTCCCAAAGAATCCACTCGCTCAGGGACTGGCGATCAAAAAGGAGGGAGGAATGTAATAGAAGGAGAAAAGTCTTTCAGAGAATCAATGCGAGATGTATGTAATAAGGAGAGAACGTGCTATCTGGTGAGCATTTCAAGTTTGAAAGAGACGTGACGCAGGCCGGGCGCGCTGAAGGAACCAGCGAGAGAGACCGGGGTGAGAGACCCATAAGGCAAGATGGGTGAACGAGCACGGGATTCAGCGCAGCGGTCCCTCAGGTGTCACGGCTACGGAAGAGGACCCGGACTTGGATACGACATTAAGGAAATGTACAAGACCCTCCTTCCCACGACATGGTAAACTGCCCCGATTCACAGGACAAAGAGAGGATAGAAACGAGTCATGAAGGAGAGATCTCGTCAGCAGAAGCCGACGAGTGTCATCACTGAACAGGGCTGTCACTTCAACCGTTCCCTCACGGTACCGGGAATAATCGGGTTTAGGGAATCAGGTTGGGAGGGGGATGGGTGAGGTGGAACAAGCCAAACAGGATCTAATTGACTTTGTCAGAAAAAGACTTAAAGGCCTAACGGGAATAACCAGAGACCCCCGTGGGGCCATTTGCAGAACCAAAGGACTTCAATGCTAATCCCATATTTAGGCTAGATACAGTATTTTAGAGAAGGATTTTATTGCTATTGTTATTGCTATTGTGTGTTATTGCTATTGTTATTACTATTGTGATATTGTTCTCATCAATAAACCCTGTTGCAATCCCTGTCAGCTTGTTTAATATATATACATATATAAATTGTTATTTATAGCTTTTTGACTGCCCTAATTTTGTGACTCTGCGCGTTGCATTCTGACACCTGCATTACACTCCCATTCAGAAATCTACACTGCTCAAAAACATAAAGGGAACACTCAAATAACACAACCTAGATCTTAATAAATGAAATATTCTCATTGAATACTTTGTTTTGTACAAAGTTAAATGTGCTGACAACAAAATCACACAAAAATCATCAATGGAAATCAAATGTATTAACCAATGGAGGCCTGGATTTGGAGTCACCCCCAAAACTAAAGTGGGAAAAGACAGGCTGATCCAACTTTGATGTAATGTCCTTAAAACAAGTCAAAATGGGGCTCAGTATTGTGTGTGGCTTCCACGTGCCTGTATGACCTCCCTACAATGCCTGGGCATGCTCCTGATGAGGTTGCGGATGATCTCCTGTGGGATCTCCTCCCAGACCTGGATTAAAGCATCCACACATCCTGGAAAGTCTGTGGTGCAACGTGACGTTGGTGGACGGAGCGAGACATGATGTCCCAGATGTGCTCAATCGGATTCAGGTCTGTAGAATGGGCGGGCCAGTCCATAGCTTCAATGCCTTCATCTTGCTGGAACTGCTGACACACTCCAGCCACATGAGGTCTGGCATTGTCCTGCATTAGGAGGAACCCAAGGCTAACTGCACCAGCATATGGTCTCACAAGGGGTCTGAGGATCTCATCTCAGTACCTTATGGCAGTCAGGCTACCTCTGGCGAGCACATGGAGGGTTGTGAAGCCCTCCAAAGAAATGCCACCCCACACCATTACTGACCCACTGCCAAACCGGTCATGCTGAAAGATGTTGCAGTCAACAGATTGCTCTCCATGGTGTCTCCAGACTCTGTCACGTCTGTCACATGTGCTCAGTGTGAACTTGCTTTCATCTTTGAAGAGCACAGGGCGCTTAATATGCTGATGGAAACCGTAGTTCCTAGTCTATTGAAGAATAAAAATTTGCAGCTTATTTTTTGTCCTCTAGAGCCTGCACAATGCAAAAGGCTCATCAGCTGGCAATATGGAAAGAATTATTTCACTGGCATGACCATGACTAAAGCTTTCAAGTGCTGTTGAGATTTCTCCACTAACAGTAGTTATGGCATCACATGCTCCCGATCTGATCAAAGAAGAGTAAGACTTGCCACAGAAAGGATGTTGGCTTCAATCTTTATTACACATAAAGTTTCCCTTCTTATTTGTTGACATCACCTACCCATCACCCCGATCTAATTCCCAGGTCCATTCCACCACACCATCATCAATACTCCTTACTCACCAGACAATTGTATCTTAGTGGGTAATATCATGACCTTCTTTTGCCTCTCCTGATCTCCACTTGCAAAATTGCCCTGACTTAAAGTAGCACTACCACCTAACCTGCTACTTCCAGTGCACCTATCACAATGGCTGACAGAACCACCAACTCAGATAAACATTTGAATCATGTCCTCATCATCTCCACCACCATGTCAGAGACCAACCGACCCCGTCCTCCTAAAAATTGTTCGAGTTTCACATTCACTCTCATTATTCTCGCTACTCAAGTCAAGCACATCTGACGTGCTCGATGTGAGTACTGAGCAATCGAGCATTTCAGTGCTTTACCATCACTAGTTTAGATGCTTTCAAAACTTGTCTGCCTACTGTAGATACATTGGAAATTCAAGTTACTTACAGTATGTAGCTTTTTTATTTTTGGCCTTACCAGAGTCTCTGGTGACTCCAGTATTTAAACAATGATTTAATTAAAGCTCATAAAATAATGGCTACTTAGAATAAAACATGTGTATGAGGGTTCTTCTTTATGATATTTTTGACATGCGCAGTGAATCTTCCACTACCATCATAAAATGCATGTTCAATTCACTAGTTCATTGATATTACAATTAGATAAAAAGAACTAATGGTTTTACAAAAATTAGCAAATTGATCTATGGTCTATTGGCAATAGTTTAAAGCTCTCAGGTCATTCTACCAAAGCAATCAATGATAGTAGAGTAAACTGACAAACTCAACACAGTAGGATTAAAGTAAACCTCTATAATTCCTTCTATAGCTTTTATTATTTTATAATCTCTCACTAGCTGTGCCTGCTTTATCCTGTCTGCTTGGTTGCCGATTACAGTGATGGTTCATGGATCATACATTTATCATTTATCATTGTTAGACACTTTTGACAAAACAGGACACTAAATAGTCACAAAGGAAAGCATTAATAATACAATTATTTTAAGATTTAAACTTCTAAAAAGGCTTTCCCATTATATTAAAAACATTCCAGGCATCAATGATTTCCAAATTTTTAGGATCATATTAGAGGTAATTATAACAGCAAATGCTATTATATTTAATTTTATATCTGGTAATCAAATAACTATCAACTATTTTCTCTACTAAATGTCCAAAACATTGAATATTTATAATATTTATTTATTAATTAAAACTGACTGGAAGAATGGATTTAAAGTCCAAATTGTGTTTTCTAATGTATGACTAACTGGCCGAAATGTACAGTGTCGAAAGATTGTGCATACATTACAGTTCTGATTGTATAGTAGATGTTGCAGGAATTGAGAACAAAAAAAGAGTACATTATTTATTTAATGTGTGCTATGTAATATTACCTCCTTAGATACATAGTCAATGCAATGTCAAGACACCATGCAGCCTTGGTCTAGGATAAGCTTTTACTCATTCATAGGAAACCAGTTTTGGTACAAAAATGGGTATCAATCACCATGAAAGAAATGAAGGTAAAGTAAGAAGAGTTATTTACAGCATAGGTTAGAATAGTGTGGCACCCCAGGAGTCCGGTTGCCACAGTGGCATTGCCTCCCTCACAAGGGGGTGATGCCATGCCTGGAGCCAAGGAGGGGTCCCCTAATCAGGTTTTGCTAGCATGCAGCACTTTCCTGGCTCCAGACCAGCAAGGTGAGCTCCTCCCCTTAGCAACTGTGATCTGGAAGCGGGGTTAGTTAGTGTGAGGAGAACAGACAGGAGTTGAAGTCAGGACGTCGATGAGGAAAGACCCAGGGAGTTGAGCTGTGCGGCAGTTCACCCCAGCGGAGAGAAGCGCAGAGAACCAGACACCGGAGTCCGAGGTTGTGGAGCACTGAAGGCCCAGCAGCAGAAGCTGGAGGGCAGGAGACTGCAGGTCTCCTGGCCCCATCAGACGCCCGGAGGCTCAGCAGCTCAATAGGGCCCAGCACCGCTACATGGGAGCGACACTCCAGGAAGGTCTGAGCTGCCTGCCATACAGGTGAGGAAAAAGACGTTTTACTCAGGGACGAGGGCCACAGCATAGCTACAAGTAGCAGGGCCAAAGAGATTAGCGCAAAGGGAAGGCCTACAACTTCACCTGGCGAGGTGGATTCCCAACTTGCTTCCAGGTCACCCGGACCTCTACTACCAGCTAGTACCCGTGCCCCGGTCTGCTTAACAACCGCAAGTAAAAATAAGAGGAAACTGCCATTAAGCTGTGGACTGATTATTAACTGTGTCATCCTCTTCACTACACCGCACAGCAACATCTATAAAATCACTACTTCCTGCCCTGGAGCTAAGCTCTGCCTGTGGAGAGCTGAACCAACTCTGCTTCGTCATCATCGGCTCCAGAGGTTCTGCACCGCAGCGGTGGCTCCATATAGCCGCTTACCACAGGTGGTGTCACGAACATTATATAAAAACTATAACTTTCCCAAATTCCCCTTTTATTGACCGCCCTGAGTCACGGACCAGGTCACTGCCACTGTGACATCTCCCCTAGCAATGACAGGCCCGGCTGCCGAGTACCCCATGGCCCAGGGGGCGCGTCAATAGCATCACAGAAATAGGGCAGCCATATTTACACAACTGATGAGTGGTTGTTTCATCAGTATTTGGCACATGTGTTTCCTCCATCTTTGTTATGGAGGCCTGATGCACCCTGGAATGCTTTACTGTTGTGTCTTGATGTTAGTAAATAGTAAGTGTGCTCGCCACTGCTCGAGATGCTCGGCGCTCGGTGAGTATTTCCGGGTTGCTCGAGTGGGACCTCTGGTCCCTGCCCTGCATGTTTGGTGCTCTTTAGACAGCCAATTAACATGCAGGGACTGCCTGCCACTCACTGTAATGCCGTAGCCATGTTGGTTGTGGCATTTACTTAATAGTCCTCTGTGTCTGTATTTGTACACATACTGGCTGTTGACCAGTTTATGTAGCATTATGTGCTACTTATTTAGTATATTATGGCTGTACCATATCATATAAGCACACTTTTATTATTTACCGTTCATGTCTCCCTATATCCTCATAGATTGTAAGCTTGTGAGTAGGGCCTTCTCTCCTTATGGTATCTGAATTATGTGTTATTCTATAATATCTTTATTGTCTGTATAAGTTGCTTCTAAAATTGTAAAGGGCTGTAGAATAGATTGGCGCTATAAAAATAAAAATTATTATTATTATTAGCACCAGTTTTAGCCATTGTATAACTTGTATCCTGCATTTTCACATATATGTTCCCTTGAAAGGCTCAGTCTTTAATTTGCTATTGACTGTGAGCTGGTGGGCGGAAACTAGCTGCTTTGATGTCTCTCGTACAGGGCAGACATCGAAAAAGGGATTCTTGCTCTTTACTCCTTAGTTAGCACAAAGGAAATATAGGAGGGAATTCTACAGCAGTACTGAACAGTGTAAATGTGAATCCAGATCTTCAGTAGTATAATGTAAAATAATTGCTAATAAGTTCAGCAGAGATCTTATGCTTCCTTCTACCTGTTTTCTCACTTTATTTCTCATTCCCCACTCATCCTTTCCCACTCCTCTCTCCATGGAATATAATTGGAGGATTAATCTGACACCTTCTTCTGCTGGCAGTCCATTTAGTCTTGAGTCAAGCTGTTTATTCAGGGTGTATGGTGAGTTGCAGATTAACAGGGAGGGAAATAAGTTGCTCATAAAGGAACAAAGGTGCAGAATTTTCTGATAATGCATATTATAAAGTTTATTATAATTGCCTGTACTATTGATTTATGCAAATTTGTTTATAAGTAAAGTTCTCAATTTAATAGGATGATATTTATGGAATGCTTTAATAAAAATCCCTATGGTGGGGTTTAAAGAGGCAAGCCAAGCACCATCCATAAATATAGTTCATGCGTCTGGAATATTTTTTATAAATTCATCAAATGATTGCACATTACCTTAAAGAATATGAATTGGAGACAGTTTTAATTATCCTATACAGTCACATCATGATTAATATAATTTGTCAAGTGATTTAACATTTCATTTTATCTTCCAATTAGACATTCAAAATCTTTTCAAACCCAAACATTTTTTTAGAAAGAAAATCTAACAATGCAAACTATTGGTGCGCAATCTATCTCATTAAGAATCGGCCTGAATTAAACTTTTTTAAACATTTATTTGTGTTTTTAACAAAACTCTATAACAATTCTCCTTTTAGATCATTGCTTTGTGATTTATTACGTTTTATAATATGGGCCATTTAGATATTGCTTTTGGAAAAAGGTTTTTGATTTTGACATTTATGATATCGATATAGTAGACATTGAGCTAATAAATATTGATTGTTTCATAGTGAAATACAAATTCACATTTAATATTTAATACTTCTATAGTGTATAATATAAGGTCGCTATCAAAAGCTGTTGTCCAATACAACCTTGAACTTTAATTATCTAAGGCGGCTATAGCATAAGTGTGAAATGTTAGTTCTGTTTTATCTCAATAGTATTCTATTTACCGACCATTTAATTGTGACTTCTGCTGTCCATTGACTCTATAGAAACTACTATGTCACCTGGGATAAGACTGAAATGATTTCTATTACTCTTATGGCTTGTTCACATAAGTGTGTTTGCTCCTTGTCAGATCTGATGCACTGCATTGGAACTGACATGAAACATGAAACAGAGATCATTGAGGCATGCAGCAATTTTGGTCCACTGTGTATTACAGCACATAGCTAAGAAACACTCTGAGAGATCAGAGCTACCATAATTCACTTTGCAGGCACGTTCATCGAACAAGTACATTATTCCTAAAATTAAGGAACTGGATCAGCTTTTTTCTGTCAACTGTGTTCTACAATCCATAGTAATTTGTTATTTTTCATTGTGAATGCGTAAAGTAATCTTGCCACATAGTGCACAGTATTCCCACAAAATGATATAAGTAAAAAATTAAATTACATGACGCCATGACACTGGTACTGTGACTATCAATATAGAAGTAAAGAGAGGAGAGAACAAGGCGCAATGGGTGACTCAGTATTGCAATTGTTAGAGGGGTGTGGGAATGGCTACTAACCTTATGAAGTTGTGCACCTCTGCACAACCCCAGTGTAAAGCTCAACAAGCTCCGCTCTGTTGGTGGCTGTCATCTAAATCAAGCGGCGTTCACAGATCCTGATCTCTCGGTGGTGGATCACGTGATCAGGTTAGTTGCGCATACCGCCGAGATGGACGCCCAGCTTCACCAACACCCCCGGCAGCATTCCGGAGGGGTTAGGGCAGCGCAGTTTGGAAAACCAGGGTAGTAATTCAAATTAAATTCCTCCCACAGGTGAATGAACAATTAATTAAAGGCAGCTCTACCGCACCCCAACAGGGGGAAAGGGACAATCAGTAAATGTGAATAGCGGTACCAGAGTGCCAATAACAGGGCAAAAATATTAAAAGGACTGATTTATTAATACACACAACGCGTTTCGGTGGACACAGTCACCTTCATCAGGTGTGACAGGCAGCAAACAATTGATCCTTATATACATTGTATATAAATGTATATAAGGATCAATTGTTTGCTGCTTGTCACACCTGATGAAGGTGGCTGTGTCCACTGAAACGCGTTGTGTGTATTAATAAATCAGTCCTTTTAATATTTTTGCCCTATTATTGGCGCTCTGGTACCGCTATTCACATTTGCTGATTATCAATATAGAAGGACCATTTTTATGACATTTATTTTAAATGTATACTTTTATTACAGAAGTTGGACACTACTTTGCAAGTCTCTTTTATGTTAGCTAACTGTCATAGATAAGCACTTTACTAAATACTCTTCTTTTCCAAATCCTTTTGCAATCTGTACTGCTCTTCTAGTCTCATGATCTCTGGCTGAGAATCTTCTGCTTCATATGATGTCACTTCCGATTCCACCTCAGTTCTGGATTTTGGAAACTAACAAATGGGCTTTGCTTGTCATGTTGGTGGGCATGGTTCAATTCAGCAGAGCTCATGCTGTTACTGTACTTGCTGCTGCAGATAAGCTTTCCCTGAAAACTCAGTCCCTTTTTATGTGTATAAAGAAGGGTCTACAGTGGTGGCCAAAAGTATTGGCACCCCTGCAATTCTGTCAGATAATACTCAGATTCTTCCTGAAAATGATTGCAATCACAAATTCTTTGGTATTATTATCTTCATTTAATTTGCTTGCAAGGAAAAAACACAAAAGAGAATGAAGCAAAAATCAAATCAGTGATCATTTCGCACAAAACTCCAAAAATGCACCAGACAAAAGTATTGTCACCCTCAGCCTAATACTTTGGTTGCACAACCTTTAGCCAAAATAACTGCGAACAACCGCTTCCGGTAACCATCAATGAGTTTCTTACAATGCTGGAATTGTAGACCATTCTTCTTTGGCAAACTGCTCCAGGTCCCTGATATTTGAAGGGTGCCTTCTCCAAACTGCCATTTTGAGATCTCTCCACAGGTGTTCAATGGGATTCAGGTCTGGACTCATTGCTGGCCACCTTAGAAGTCTCCAGTGCTTTCTCTCAAACCATTTTATAGTGCTTTTGGAAGTGTGTTTTGGGTCATTGTCCTGCGGGAAGACCCATGACCTCTGAGGGAGACCCAGCTTTCTCACATTGGGCTCTATATTATGCTGCAAAATTTGTTGGTAGTCTTCAGACTTCATAATGCCATGCACACGGTCAAGCAGTCCAGTGCCAGAGGCAGAAAAGCAACCCCAAAACATCAGGGAACCTCCGCCATGTTTGACTGTAGGGACCATGTTCTTTTCTTTGAATGCCTCTTTTTTTTCCTGTACACTCTATGTTGATGCTTTTTGCCAAAAGCTCTAATTTTGTCTCATCTGACCGGAGAACATTCTTCCAAAACGTTTTAGGCTTTCTCAGGTAAGTTTTGGAAAACTCCAGCCTGGCTTTTTTATGTCTCGGGGTAAGAAGTGGGGTCTTCCTGGGTATCCTACCATACAGTCCCTTTTCATTCAGACGCCGATGGATAGTACGGGTTGACACTGTTGTACCCTCGGACTGCAGGGCAGCTTGAACTTGTTTGGATGTTAGTCAAGGTCCTTTATCCACCATCCGCACAATCTTGCGTTCAAATCTCTCGTCAATTTTTCTTTTCCGTCCACATCTAGGGAGGTTTGCCACAGTGCCATGGGCTTTAAACTTCTTGATGACACTGCGCACGGAAGACACAGGAACATTCAGGTCTTTGGAGATGGACTTGTAGCCTTGAGATTGCTCATGCTTCCTCACAATTTGGTTTCTCAAGTCCTCAGACAGTTCTTTGGTCTTCTTTCTTTTCTCCATGCTCAATGTGGTACACACAAGGACACAGGACAGAGGTTGAGTCAACTTTAATCCATGTTAACTGGCTGCAAGTGTGATTTAGTTATTGCCAACACCTGTTAGGTGCCACAGGTAAGTTACAGGTGCTGTTAATTACACGAATTAGAGAAGCATCACATGATTTTTCAAACAGTGCCAATACTTTTGTCCTCCCCCTTTTTTAGGTTTAGTGTGAAATTATATCCAATTTAGCTTTAGGACAATTCTTTTTGTGATTTTTCATTGAAGACAAATTAAATGAAGATAATAATACCAAAGAATTTGTGATTGCAATCATTTTCAGGAAGAAACTGAGTATTATCTGACAGAATTGCAGGGGTGCCAATACTTTTGGCCCCCACTGTATATGCAAGTACATACCCTGTATTATAGAAATTAGCAAATCCTTTGAAATTCGACTGCTGAATTCATTCCCAAAAATTAGATTTAGGATGAATAAACTAGCATGAATTTCAGTACTGGGAAGCTTGTAATTGCTTGTAAAATACAAATAGGGAAAGGAGAGACAACCCCACTGACCATAAGAGCTGATACTTTACAGGCGAGAGAGATAGTACCCCGCTGATCATGAGAGCTTACACTCTACAGGAGAGAGAAACTTACCCAATGACTTGGTAGATGAAAAATGATTATACCATGCAAACTTCGCATTGCTGGGAACCGCTGAGCACTGATTGTCCAGGTACTGACCACCACTGTACAAGGTATGCTAATCCGATAGATATCATAGGTGCAGGGCTTTATCAACTATGTTTGCTTGCTCTCCGATGATCAGCAGTGTGAGAAATGGTGCCGGGCAAGTTTTTGTTTTGCAAACCGCCAGTCAAATCTCATAAATTTCAAATTTGCATGAAATTGTGAATTTCAGGAAATTTTACTTGAACTTGATCCTCTGTGAATTGATCTGTTCATCTTGATTCTATTATATGAATGCATTCTTATCTCTCACTGCATCCAATTGATCTATCTCACACATACATCCTATCTATCTATCTCTCTATCTATCTGTCTATCTATATGCCATTCAGGACTTTCCCTCCTGCTCTTTTAAAATATTCAGAATATACACAAGAGAATGTGATGGCCCACTAGGGAGGCATCAGATGTTGCAGAAGGGCCAGCTGGGGTCTGTAGCCTCACTGGCAGTAGATAATGATGTCACGGTAGCTGAGATGGGTCGCTGGACCGCTCAACGCTTCCCTCGTGCTCACAACAATTTCATAAGCAGGAGGTGGCACTTGTAGATGGTATAGGACCCCCCGGGGGCACTCCTGTAGTGGTGGTGTCTGGGTGTAGGTTTTGGAGTGCCTGTGATGTTTGTGCAGTCTCAAGCAGTCAGACACACAGGTGAACTTGTAAACATAACAATTTTACTGAATGAGGTAACAGGGTACAGTCTCTCTTACAGGCAAAGTTCACAGTATATTGTTCATACGGAAGTTATGGTTTTCCCCTCATGAGACCAGCATTGTTATTGTCCAGGGCGGCAGGAGCAGAGTTCTCTTCACTTGCTTGTTCAGGAAATACTATGCGCAGTCCAGGAAATATTAAACTGATGGAGGGACCTTCACAGATTGGCTCTCTGTGGAAACACGCTAAAGTGTGGATGTACTCAGTTTTTATCCTACCGTTCCCTCTTGCAGGGGGTAGGTTTAAACAAAGTCGGTGGCGTAGCAGCCACATGGATCTGGTCCTGACTAGAAGCAATCAGGATAACCAGCAAGCAGGAAAATCTATGTACAGCTTTCTCTCTCCTGACTAGAAGACATTTCATTCTTTTTGTGAAGGAGATTATGTGAGTAAAAATGTCCCCTCAGAGTAGACTGGCATTGAAAACACTTCTCTGAGAGAACAATGTCTCTCCTCAATCTTCTTGAGGCAGCAGAACAGCCCACAACTGGTTTGTATCAGCGTTCTAGTCAGAGTGAGAGCCCTGAACTGGGAGGCACCTCCCAGCCGTTGCTATGGCCACCACTTGTTGTGAGGATAAATAATCATTACTTCATATACACACATTGGCCAGCAGATGGCAGGAAAGTACAATTTACAATGCAATGTATTATATCCCCTAACTCAGTACACACAATAGAACAAATCTAATACAACACTACAACTGCCTCATTTAGCAGCAGTAGAACGGGTACCGGGATGCCACAAGAATACAGCAGCACACTGTAAGTGCTACGATGTATGCAAATATTAAATATATGAAATTTTAATTGCATTAATGCTGTATAGAATATATAGCCATATGCGTGCTGCAAAATGTGACACACAGAGAAGATCAAGTAGGATATGTAAATACACACTCACGCTACACTTAATAGGCCTGCGTGCAGCTGCTGGTAACGGCACAGGTTCTGTGCGTAAACCTGTCCTAACAGTGGAAAAATATATATTGGAAATGAGTTACAGTACCACGCTCACACTAACTAAATGCAATAGACAATGATACAAAAAAGTTCACATATTTACATAAATAAATGCCATGGAATGAATGCATAAATAAATTGATAAAAATGCCAAATTAGCTGTATCAAGGATACCTGCCGCAGCTGTGGTATCTGCTGGTATAGATGCAAGTGAATGCACATGTATGAGTAAATCCCTTAATAGTCCATTAGTAACGGCTTAGATATTAGTGATAGGTTGTAAGTCAATGGTCCAAAACTACCCTTCATGGAGGATGGGATAAATCTTGTGCTCTGAAGTGTCTTTGGTGCTTTGAGACGTCCTCCTGCTTGATGATCAGGTTCTCACGACGATCCTGCTGCAGAGGTCAGTTGCAGGAGCATCCTCCGGAGAATGCTCCTCACAGCGTGAGGCAGATGGAGTGCTAACCACAGCATGCTTTGGCCAGAAGCTGCGCTGCAGGCCGACACCGTGCACAAGGAGTGACGTCACAGAAAGAGGGCTACAACACCAACAGAGAAGTACTACAAAATAAAAAAAAACAACTAACAGCATTTCCGAACAGAATAAATCAAGTGTGAGCAGGTGCAAGCTGCTATGACTCCTATGACCGCATAATATACTAATATACAAACAAAAGAATACAGTATCTGTATCAATGGTGAATAAAATAACTGATTTTACTATTAGTGACCTGATATTATTGTATCTCTGTATTTATGTGTTGGATTTTCAGATATCACTCCTGCAGCATTTATTAGTAAGAAATTTGATTGATATCGTCAGAAATATTGTCGGACTTCTTCAAGTTTCAGTCCTAGACCCCCTCCTCTTCTCTTTATATACTGCCCCATTGGACAAACTGTCAGAAGATTTGGTTTTCAGTACCATCTACATGCTGACTCTACCCAATTTTACACGTCTCCTGACTTCCCACAACCTCAATACAAAATACCAGGGATTGTCTGTCTGCTGTCTCAGACATCAGGCCCTACCTCTATATGAAAATAAATCTCTTCAAAACTGAATTTATCATGTTTAATCCCTCTACTAACCTAACTCTACCTGACATTGAAATTACCTTGGGGGGTTCAACTATACATAACTCCCAAGCACCATGCCCATTGCCTTGGGGTTATATTTGATACAGAACTTTCCTGAATTCCCTATATCCAATCACTCACTCATGTCACCTGCATCTTAAAATCATCAACAGAATTCGATCTTCTCTCACAGAAGACCTTCTCTCACTCTTACAGTCGATCCTATTTATTCTCATCTGGACTGCTGTCACTCTCTACTGATCAGTCTACCTCTAACCTAACAATCTCTTCTCCAATCCATCCTGAATGTGGCAGTCAGGATCGAATTTCTGCCCAGCTGCTACACTAATGCCTGCACCCTGTGCCAGTCATTGCACGAGTTAGCGATTCACTACAGAGATCAATATATACTTTTCTCTCTCACCCATAAAACTCTCCACACTTCTGTACCACTATATATCTCCTCTCTCATCTCTGTCTATCACTCTACCCATGCTTTCTGTTCTGCAAATGATTTAAAACTAATATCCTTCAGGCTTGGTGGGGTACATGTGGATGATAATTTGCTGGATGTCCCAAAGACTGCTACTAAATGTATTGTGTATTCAAGGTGTCGACTTTTGGAGCTGTGCAGGCTAATATCTTCTTCTGCAGCGGGTAGACCACATGTTCCCTGTGAAATGCAGAGACCTTTCAGAGGCTGCAGAGTGGGCAAAAAAATAAAGTCCAGAAGAAGACGGTTTAAACCTGCGGTCCTGTCCATTATCTTGGGTAATGTACGGTCCATGGAAAATAAGTCGGATGAACTGCTGGCACTGATTCGACCCAAAACTTGGTTGCATAAGAAGGTCCCTGGTTAAAGTGTCTTAGTACCAGGGTTTCACATGGTCCTGGTGGATAGAGACTTGATGAGGAGCAACAAGAAGAAAGGTGGTGGTGTGATGCTCTACATGAACAAGAGATGGTGTAATCAGGGGCATGTGACTGTAAAGAAGCATCATTGCTACAAAAAAAAGGAGTCTCTAGCAGATGGCCTCAGGCCTTACTATCTACCTAGATAATTATTTCTTGTAGTTGCATTAGTGATGTATATACCACCATCAGAGAACCATGTGTCAGCTGGGGGAGTGTTGTCAGGGGTTATGGCTCGGCTCCAGATGAAACACTCTAATTCTCTATCTGTGATTTCTGGGGATTTTAATCGAGCTACAATCTCAGCTGCTTTACCAAAGTTCTAGTCACAGAAATACATCACACATGGGGATACTAACACTTCTAACAAAAAAGACAACCCCATAAAATATAACTTTACTATATATCAAATTTAAAATGTTGCCTCAATGGAGACACACTAAATGCTACGCAAAGCAAAACTGGACACACATATGATACTTAAAGTGACATAGTGCTATATCAGAAAGGATGTTCAAATGTAAACTAAGCCACGCTCATAAGAGACATGTAGGCTCAAAAAAGAAGAGGACCATACACTTAGGTACTTTAAACTAGGCTTACATTTACATATTTAGTCATCAGTCACTACCAATATAAAACAGGATAACAGGCTAGGAGCATAAAAAAAGCAGTTCAATACCATGCATTCTAAAAGCAACCATAAATACGTTGCAGTGGGGGTATGGACTTATAGTATTATCATCAGTCCCCTCAGCAACCCCAAAGCCACTTCACATAATTCTGGGGTAAAGAAGTCTGTATCATCAAGCAAACGGTCTACAGGTAGGAACAATACTCCGTATCTCATCAATTAATGATGAATAAATCCTCAGCTGGGGTATGCGAGCAGGCGACCACAATAAGTAAACAACATGACAGAAGCAAGCACTGATCACACTTCTCTTCTCAAAACATTGATATGAATATACAGGGTTACTCATCTCAATGTATAGAGATCTCGCCTCACCAGCATGCTTCCAATGTTCCTCAGCATGTTTCTCTCAAAATATTTCTCGACGTGTTTCCCCATCTGGTTTCAGGTTCATCAGGAGAAAGTAGATTTCTTGCTTATAGCTTTGCAGTCTTTGCAATGCATCGAGAAATATTTTTGAGAAGTGAAGTGTTCCAACATTGCGTTTGTTCAGCATTTTTTATGCTTATTTTATGATAATTTTCTGCTGCGTTTTACAATACTAGCAAAGTCTATGAGATTCCAGAAATCTCATGCACACATCTTGTTTGTTTTTTTATCAGGATTTTGTTCTTTGCATGTTTTTTTTAAGAATAGGGCTATGTTCACAAATTGCGTTTTGACTCGATTTTACCGCATTATTGATGCGCTTTATTGCCTGTGTTTTTGCCGTGATTTTGATGATTTTTTTCAGTGCTTTCAATGACAGAGAATTGACATGCTGAAGATTAATTCCTATTTTGGCTTTTGGTGCGTTTTACCTGCTTTTTTCACCCATTGAATGCACTGAAAAAAGTAGGCAAAAAACACGGTAAAAACGCACAGATAATTGACATGATGATGATTATTTTCTGCACAAAATCTGCAAGTCAAAAATACTCAACGTGTGCATGACACTTCATGTTTCTGATTCGCTTTGCTGCAGAGTGTTTGATGCATTTTTGCTAGTGATGAGCGAGCACTAAAATGCTCTGGTGCTCGATGCTCGGGTCGAGCACATTGGAATACTCGGGAGCTCGACCCGAGCAATGAGACCAATGTAAGTCTATGGGAAACTCAAGCATTTTTCAAGTGGCTCCCCCCGGCAGTCTGCAGCGGGCCTAAAAATTGCCAAAATCGATGGGAACAGTGCTCAAATGACATGGGAACAGCATGGGGAAGACCCCTGGAAGCATTTCTGACTCATTGTTAGAGGTATTACGCCACTTTTACGGACTCACAATAAAACATACAAACACGAAACCAAAATTGATTTTCCTGGGAAATATGTTAATTTCCAGGGTAATGACTTGTATATAAGGCAAAATAAATCACCAAATCACCAAAAACAAAAATACTCCTCCACACCTTGGGCTATGTTCACACATAGCATTTTTGATGCGTTTTTGCACTTTTGCATTGCTTTCAACCGTGACAAATGCAATCACCAGGAAATGTCATTTTAACATTTTACAATCTTATCTGGCCATGTGGTGTGTGAGACATGATCAGACATATCCTGTTTCATTTATGAAGGACGAACTCTGAAAGTCACAAAGCCTAGTTTTATAAGGCCATCAGGCGGCCTTTACTATTCTTAAAGTGCCAGCAGTTGGCCCTCGCTATTCTTAGAGAGCCATCAGCCAGCTATGCTTTGTTGTTCCCATTACTAAAGAGTTGGTCTCCTATACTGTTATTGCATATGCAGTGATTGGCAGGTCTGCCCAAAATATGGACGCACCCCAATACCCCTTTGAAGAGACTTAAAGGAGGGCCTCCTGAAAACAATGTTCCCATTAATAGCAAGTGGGTCTCCCATTGTGTTTGGTTATGCAGTGAATGCAAGGGTTACCAAAAATTTGGAGGTGCTCCAATGCCCTTTGGAAGAGACGTGGAGGTCAGAGGGCCTCCTGAAAACAATGTTCCCATTATTAGGAAATGGGTCTCCCATAGTGTTGGCCTATTCAGTGAATGCAAGGGTTGCCAAAAATTTGGAGGCACTCCAATGTCCCTTGGAAGAGACATAGAGGGCCTCATGAAAATTTTTTCCCGTTATTAGGAAGAGGGTCTCCCATAGTGTTGGCCTATGCAGTGAATGCAAGGGCTGAAAAAAAATTGAGAGACACTCCAATGCCCCTTGGAAGAAACGTAGAGGGCCTCATGAAAAAATGTTCCCATTATTATGAAGTGGGTCTCCCATAGTGTTGGCCTATGCAGTAAATGCAAGGGGTGCCAAAAATTGGGAGGCATTCCAATGCCCCTTGGAAGAGATGTGGAGGAGGGCCTCATAAAAAAATGTTCCCATTACAAAGGAGTGGGTCTCCTACACTTGTAATGCCCATGCACTAAGTGTATGCGCTGACAAACATTTACCCCTGGGGGGTATACATGAACATACTGTATAAAAAAATTTTTTTACAGGCATCATAAACAACATTTATAAAAATTATGTGGGTGTTGCATCACGGACCACGTTCATCTTGGTGATATGGTGGAGCATGAGGATGAGTAGAAGGAGGAGGACAAGAGCAAATAGCAAAAATCAGGAAGCGTATGCCCATGTGTGGGTGGGAAAAGGTGCATGGGAATACACCTCCCAAAAAAAGACACATTTGATTTGAGTTTATGTTACGCTGCTATCATTCGGTGGTGTTGAGAAGTCTGGCCCAATCCAGCCCTTGTTCATTTTCATAAGAGTCAGCCTGTCAGCATTTTCAGTTGACAGGTGAATGCACTTATCAGTTATAATTCCACTAGCAGCACTAAAAACCCGCTGTGATAAAACGCTAGCAGCAGGGCAGGCAAGGACTAGAGATGAGCGGTGTTCGACTCGAACTGTTCACCAATCTAAAATTCGAACTATTTTGGGCGGTGTTCGAGCCGTTCGGCGAACACGAACGATTTGAAAAAAATTCGGCTGTTCGAGGTTATGTTCGATAACTGTTCATTCACCAAAATCATAACTGGATTTTTTCTCAGTAATGCTGAAAATGAATGTTAATACGCAGTTTGAGTGTACAGCAGGGCAGGGGGAGGGGCAGGGGATGGATCTCTGTGGAAATAATGAAGATCTCCATTTTTTTTTCTCTTTCACGCATTTACAGTGGGGAGGTGGAATCTGTCAGCCTATCAGCAGCGCACGCGCGGAGCGAACTGCTTTTTTTCACACAAGCAAGGGCATGTGTCATTGGCAGTGTATGTCACATGTCCTTGCCCTATAAGACCCAGCCATTTTCCCCGTCGCCACCATTTTCTCACTGCTGCAGCTACTTGTTAGACCGCACCGCTGTTACTGTGTGCACTATACTTTGTTAATTTCAAGCCAATTTTCGCACAAATCTACAGATAGCTTGGGAGTAGGGAATAGATGTGATTGCAGTCCTTTTAAGGACTAGGTTACATAATTTCCTATGACTTTTATCAGGCAGGTCTGTGCTCTTAAATAGAAAGGTTGGGAGTAAAGACTAATTGTAATTGCACTCCTTTTCAGGGCTAGGTTACATCAGTTCCTATCACTTTTTGCAAGGCAGGTGTGTGCCAGTGCTGTGCAAGTTTTTTTCACAGCATTTGGCTGAATCTAGCAAAGCAAATCCTTTTTGTCCTCTTGCAGTGTGTGTTAGTCAGTGGAGAAGCCTATCTGTGTTGCAAGCTACACCACCTGTGTATAGAATACAACTTTTTTTACTGCACCTAGTGAAGTAAAACCTTTTGGGCATAGCATCATTCTATTAGTACATCTATAATAACCTCCATCAGGTTGCAAATTCAATATAATTTTTTTCTGCATCTAGCTCTGAAAAAATATTTCGGCTTCTAGCAGTGTGTGGGACTTGTTCTATTAGTCCATCTATACTAACCTCCAGCTGGTTGCAAATTCAATATAATTTTTTTCTGCATCTAGCTCTGAAAAACTATTTCGGCTTCAAGCAGTGTGTGTGACTTGTGCTATTAGCCATCTATACTAACCTCCATCAGGTTGCAAATTCAATATAATTTTTTTCTGCATCTAGCTCTGAAAAAATATTTCGGCTTCTAGCAGTGTGTGGGACTTGATTTATTAGTCCATCTATACTAACCTCCATCAGGTTGCAAATTCAATATAATTTTTTTCTGCATCTAGCTCTGAAAAAATATTTCGGCTTCTAGCAGTGTGTGGGACTTGTTCTATTAGTCCATCTATACTAACCTCCAGCTGGCTGCAAATTCAATATAATTTTTTTCTGCATCTAGCTCTGAAAAACTATTTCGGCTTCTAGCAGTGTGTGGGACTTGTGCTATTAGTCCATCTATACTAACCTCCATCATGTTGCAAACTCAATATAATTTTTTCTGCATCTAGCTCTGAAAAACTATTTCGGCTTCTAGCAGTGTGTGGGACTTGTTCTATTAGTCCATCTATACTAACCTCCAGCAGGTTGCAAATTCAAAATAATTTTTATCTGCATCTACCTCTGAAAAAATATTTGGGCTTCGGCTTGTAGCAGTGTGTGGGACTTGTTCTATTAGTCCATATATACTAACGTCCACCAGGTTGCAAATTCAATCTAATTTTTTTCTGCATCTAGCTCTGAAAAAATATTTTGGCTTGTAGCAGTGTGTTGGACTTGTTCTACTAGTCCATGTATACTAACCTCCACCAGGTTGCAAATTCAATCTAATTATTTTCTGCATCTAGCTCTGAAAAAATATTTCGGCTTGTAGCAGTGTGTGGGACTTGTTCTATTAGTTCATCTATACTAACCTCCACCAGGTTGCAAAATCAAAATAATTTTTATCTGCATCTAGCTCTGAAAAACTATTTCGGCTTCTAGCAGTGTGTGGGACTTGTTCTATTAGTCCATCTATACTAACCTCCAGCAGGTTGCAAATTCAAAATAATTTTTATCTGCATCTAGCTCTGAAAAAATATTTGGGCTTCGGCTTGTAGTAGTGTGTGGGACTTGTTCTATTGATCCATCTATACTAACTGTTAGAACCTTGCTGTTAGGTTTTTTTTTCCTTTGCTGGTCACATGACCTTGTTGGCCTATTTAATCCTGCTCCGCCCTTCTGGCTTTGCTGGACTTCATTGTATATCTACTTTCTAGCTAGCCTGTGCTCTGTATCTAACTCTGTTAGTTTGCTTGGTCTACTGACCTCTATGTTCTATATATTTTGTTTGTTCGTCTGTCTGCTACTATTTCTGTTAGGAGGTGTCTCATATTCCTCCCAGTCCTTAGTACTTGTAGGGATTCCCTCCCCACATCTATAGGTCTCCGTACAGACTAGCTTAGGACTTTAGCAGGTCTGATCGCAGGATCAGGTCCCCTGTTACATCGTAGGGATTAAGCTGAGTTCTATCGTAGGGACAGATCTCCTCTCTTTCCTTAGCTCTGGTAGCAGAACATAACAGTAAGTCCAGCCAGCAAATTTTCTAAGGAAAGATTTTTCTGTTCCATCATGGTGTCGGTTCAGGATTTGGTTCATCGCCTGCAGGGACTCTCTCTGGAGGTGGCCGAGCTCCGTCAGCACGTGAGTAACTGTCCTGGAGCACATTTCTTGGAGCCTAAGGTATGTTTGCCGGATTTATTTTTTGGTGAACACCGAGAATTTTTTTCATTTAAAAATGCTTGCTTATTGTATTTTCGTTTGAGACCTAAGTCCTCTGGGGATGAATCCCAGCGCGTAGGGTTCATAATGTCACTTTTGCGCAAAGAGCCTCAGGAGTGGGCCTTTTCTTTGCAACCTAGTGATTCATGCTTCAGATCAGTGGATAGTTTTTTTTCTGCTTTGGGACTATTATATGATGATCCTGACCGTGTCGCATCAGCTGAGACTGAGTTGAGACGTTTAAAACAAGGATCAGGTAATGTTGAAAAATATTGTACTCATTTCCGTCGTTGGTCGACTCAAACAGGGTGGAACGATTCTGCTCTGAAAAGTCTATTTCTTGCTGGGCTCAGTGAAAGGGTTAAAGACCTGCTAATTGCTTATCCTACACCTGAGGATTTGCAACAGGCTATGCAATTAGCTATACGGGTGGATAGAAGACTGGGTGCTAGGGTTAATGAGAGCAAATCCTCTGCTATGTCAGTTTCTGGTTATGATAATGTGTGTACTAACAGTGGTGAACCGATGGAGATTGGATCGGTGGCACCTCGCTCTCAAGAAAAAGACCGTCGTTTTTCGGAAGGCTTGTGTTTCTATTGCGGAAAATCTGGTCATTTGATTAAAGGCTGTGAGCTTCGTATGAAGAAAGAAAAAAAAATGGTCAGTCACGCCCGTATTGCCTGTTTAAATTCCAAGGGTATATTTTTAGCTGCTTCCACGATTGCTCAGGAAAAATTAATGGAATTTCGGGTATTTGTTGATTGCGGGTCTACACTGAATGTAATTGATGGGGGATTCGTGGAAAAACTCAATTTAAAACCTGAACCTTTATCATCCCCCATTGCTGTGGTTTCTGTGGATGGCTCCCCTTTGAAGAATATTACTCTCAAGGTCAGTGAATTTCCTCTCACTATTAATGGTGTTCACCATGAGAAATTGGATTTGGTAGTGTTGAATAACTTGCCTTCTCCAGTAATATTGGGTTTGCCCTGGTTAAAATTTCACAATCCTGTACTGGATTGGTCTACCAGTGAAATTAAATCCTGGAGCCATAAATGTTATGACAAGTGTTGTAACGGGCGTATTGCAGCTTTGGATAGGGGAGAATTGCCTGTTCCTATTCAGGATTTTTGGAGAGTTTTTTCTGAGAAAGAATCGCAGGTTTTGCCTCCCCATAGAGACTATGATTGTTCTATTGAATTTGTCCCTGGAGCGACTCTTCCTAAAAGTCGTTTATTTAACCTTACTATTCCTGAGAGGAAGGCTTTGGAGGAATACATACAGACAAGTTTGGCCGCCGGTCACATTAGGCCCTCTAAGTCTCCTGTGGCGGTTGGATTTTTTTTTGTAAAAAAAAAGGACGGCGGTTTACGTCCTTGTCTGGATTTTCGTGAGATTAACAAAATTACGGTACGCAATCCTTACCCACTGCCATTGATTCCTGATCTGTTTAACCAGTTATTGGGGGCCAAGTGGTTCTCTAAAATTGACCTTAAGGGGGCATACAATCTGTTGCGCATGAAGGAGGGTGATGAATGGAAGACTGCTTTTAACACTCCTGTGGGTCATTTTGAGAATCTGGTTATGCCTTTTGGTCTTACTAATGCTCCTGCATTTTTTCAGAATCTGATTAATGACATACTTAGACCTTTGATCGGTAAAAATGTGGTTGTGTATTTGGATGACATTTTGATTTATTCGCCAGATCTGGAGTCTCATTGGCGGAGCGTGCGTGAGGTATTACAGTTATTAATGAACAATTCGCTTTTTGCTAAGCTGGAGAAATGTGAGTTCGCTGTACAGAGAATTAGTTTTTTGGGCTACATTATCTCCAGCAAAGGTTTTGAGATGGATCCGGTTAAGGTTCAGGCTGTGCAGGAATGGCCTAGGCCTATTGGTTTGAAATCGATACAGAGGTTTTTGGGTTTCGCCAATTACTATAGAAAATTCATAAAAATTTTTTCTAGTATTGTCAAACCTCTGACTGATCTCACCAGGAAAGGTGCTGATGCGGTTCAGTGGTCTTCTGAGGCCATTGAAGCTTTTGTGTATCTCAAGGAGAGGTTCACCTCTGCTCCCATCCTTATGCAGCCTGATGTTACTAGGCCGTTTTTGGTTGAGGTTGATGCTTCCTCTGTGGGGGTTGGCGCAGTATTGTCTCAGGATAACGGGGATGGATTACATCCCTGTGCCTTTTTTTCAAAAAAATTTTCGGAGACTGAATTGAATTACGATATTGGTAATCGGGAATTATTGGCTATTAAACTCGCATTTGAACACTGGCGCCACTTCTTGGAAGGTGCGGAATTTCCCGTTCAGGTTCTTACGGATCATAAAAATCTGATATATCTTGATGCTGCCAAGCGCCTGAATGCCCGTCAGGCTAGGTGGGCACTGTTTTTCTCGTGGTTTAATTTCTCCGTTACTTACATCCCTGGTACTAAGAATGTTAAGGCGGATGCCTTGTCTCGCAGTTTTTCTCCCATAGTCGGTGCTGAGAAAGAGGAAAACATTTTACAAGAAGGTGTTGTGATAGCTGCTTTAGACTCCGTTTTGGAAGATGAGATTCTTAAAGCTCAGGAGAATGCCCCATCTAACACTCCTCATGGGAGGTTGTTTGTGCCTGGGATCTTTAGGAGAGATTTGTTTGTTGAGTGTCACGAATCTCGGTTGGCAGGTCATCCTGGAATCTCTGAGACCAAGAGACTGGTGGGTCGCAGTTTTTGGTGGCCTGGATGGCAGAAGGAAGTCATTAAGTGGGTGCGCCAATGTACTATATGTGCTAGATCTAAGTCCTCACATACTCCTGCTGCAGGGTTGCTTTGTCCTTTGGAGGTCCCCAGTGCTCCTTGGACACATTTGGCTATGGACTTTATAACTGACCTTCCCCCCTCTGAGGGTTTTACTGTCATCTGGGTGGTCGTGGACCGTTTTAGCAAGATGTGTCACTTGGTTCCCTTCGTCAAACTGCCCTGCGCTAAAACTCTCGCTAAGGCCTTTGTCAAGGAAATTGTCAGACTTCATGGCGTTCCTACTGACATTGTTTCTGATAGGGGTCCTCAGTTCGTGGCTCGTTTTTGGCGTGCCTTTTGTGACAGGTTGGGAATTCATTTGTCGTTTTCGTCCGGATATCATCCTGAATCTAATGGCCAGACAGAAAGGAAAAACCAGGATGTTGAGCAGTTCTTGCGTTGTTTTGTGGCAGACAATCAAGAGGGGTGGTCTGAGTTTCTGTCACTTGCCGAATTTGCTCTGAACAATCATACATCTTCTTCTGCTGGTTGTTCGCCTTTTTTTTGTTGTTCTGGGAGACATCCGTCGTTTGGGTCGTTCTCCAAGTTGGGATCTGCCGTGCCTGAGGAGGAGAATTTTTCCGGTGATTTGGAAAGAGTTTGGACGGATGTGCGTGGTAATCTTCAGGAGGCCAACAGAAAATCTAAAGACTACTTTGATAGGAAACGACAGGAGGTTTTGTTCGCTGTTGGTGACATGGTTTGGTTGTCCTCTAGGAATCTGCGGTTGAGGATTCCTTCTAAGAAATTGAGTCCCAAGTTTGTAGGGCCCTTTAAGGTGCTTCAGGTTGTCAACCAATCTGCTGTTAGGTTGGAGGTTCCTACCTCCTGGAGAATTAATCCGGTCTTTCATGTCTCTCTGTTAAAAAAAGCTGTTGTGTCGGATGGTGACGCCTCTGCCTCTGTTCCTCCGGTGGTGGAGGACGGGGAATATGAAATTTCTCGCATCCTTGACTCTAGACGGTATAGAGGTAGTTTGCAGTATCTTGTGGCCTGGAAAGGTTTCGGACACGAGGATAACTCTTGGGTGAGGTCAGATGATGTTTCCGCGTCCAGACTTATCAGAGCGTTTCACAGGAGATTTCCTGATAAGCCTGGTCCTAGGGGATCCGGAGGATCCTCTTAGAAGGGGGGGTACTGTTAGAACCTTGCTGTTAGGTTTTTTTTTCTTTTGCTGGTCACATGACCTTGTTGGCCTATTTAATCCTGCTCTGCCCTTCTGGCTTTGCTGGACTTCATTGTATATCTGCTTTCTAGCTAGCCTGTGCTCTGTATCTAACTCTGTTAGTTTGCTTGGTCTACTGACCTCTATGTTCTATATATTTTGTTTGTTCGTCTGTCTGCTACTATTTCTGTTAGGAGGTGTCCCATATTCCTCCCAGTCCTTAGTACTTGTAGGGATTCCCTCCCCACATCTATAGGTCTCCATACAGACTATCTTAGGACTTTAGCAGGTCTGATCGCAGGATCAGGTCCCCTGTTACATCGTAGGGATTAAGCTGAGTTCTATCGTAGGGACAGATCTCCTCTCTTTCCTTAGCTCTGGTAGCAGAACATAACACTAACCTCCACCAGGTTGCAAATTCAATCTAATATTTTTCTGCATCTAGCTCTGAAAAATTATTTCGGCTTGTAGCAGTGTGTGGGACTTGTTCTATTAGTCCATGTATACTAACCTCCACCAGGTTGCAAATTCAATCTGATTTTTTTCTGCATCTAACTCTGAAAAAATATTTTGGCTTGTAGCAGTGTGTGGGACTTGTTCTATTAGTCCATCTATACTAACCTCCAGCAGGTTGCAAATTCTAAATAATTTTTATCTGCATCTAGCTCTGAAAAAATATTTGGGCTTCGGTTTGTAGCAGTGTGTGGGACTTGTTCTATTAGTCCATCTATACTAACCTCCATCAGGTTGAAAATTCAATATTATTTTTTTCTGCATCTAGCTCTGAAAAACTATTTCGGCTTGTGGCAGTGAGTGGGACTTGTTCTATTAGTCCATCTATACTAACCTCCATCAGGTTGCAAATTCAAAATAATTTTTATCTGCATGTAACCCAGCCATTACTTTTGGGATAATACCACAGTTTGGCCACTCAGCTCTGCTCGCTTCCCATCCATTGTTTTTTGTGCAAACAACTCCAGATTTATGAATTAGTTAACCACCAAAATGAGTGGAAAAAGGCCTGCTGTTGGTGGAAAAGGGAATAGGCGTGTTGGGAAGGGAAAAAAAGGTTGTGTCTGTGGGGTAGGTGTTAAAGCAACAGTAACATCTGCAGAAGAAAGACCATCTTCCAGCCAAACTAAGATGTCTCATTCTTTTAGCGGACAATGTGATAAGATCCCTTTCTTACGGCCATGCCAATCGCTACAAATTCCAGATGAGGCACAAAAACAGCAGGCGCTTCAACGGATATCAAGTGCTCCTTTAAGTGGGCTATCCTCCACCTCAACTTCAACATCACAAATACTCCAGTCCTCAGAGGTGTCACCCCAATCGCACTTGCTTCCTCACAGCTCCCAAGTCTCCAGCTGCCCTTCTGGGTATGGGGTAGAACAGATGGTTGACTCTGCAGAGCTGTTTACTCATACTATAGCCTGGGAATCAGAGGTCAGCTCCAGAGCTTCTTTGAATAAAGACGAGGAAATGATCTGCACTGATGCCCAGAATCTTTATGAGTCGGATCCAGGACCAGACGCAGAAAGTTCTGACCATAATGTAGACCCTCGCTCCCAAACTGTAACTCCTGTTGGTAGAGACAATGAGGAAGACGATGATGAGACTCAAATACCTGATTGGAGTGACAACTTTAGTTTTTTGTCAGGGCAGGAAGAGGTTGGCTCTGAGGACGACGGGTGTGATAACACACAGGGTGATGATGACGAGGTTGGAGATCCCACTTACTGTCAACCCACAGTCAGCCAAGAGATGAGGTCAGCAGAGGAGGTGGAGGAGAATGCTAGTGACGACGAGGTCAGGTTGCGCCTTCCTGGACAGAGACGTAGTACTGGAAGCACGTCAACAACTGCATCCTCAAACACAACTCTGCCTCTGACCACTAGTCATGGTGGCTCTTCAGGTCGCATGGGTGCTAAGCCTTGCATAGCCTGGGCATCTTTTCAGATAGATAAAGATGATCCAACTCATGTTATCTGTAACATTTGTCACCAAAAGCTAAGTAGATGCCAAAAAATACATAGTTTGAGTACTTCATGCATGGATATGAAGCATAAGTTGCAGTAGGAAGCTCACTGTGCTACAATGTGGCCTAGCCGGCCGGGCCAACCACCGTCTACCACATCTTGTGCATCCGCGGCCTCTTCATCCTCTCTGACTGGGGGGACAGCAGTCACACCTGTTTTGGACGCAGACTTGCCACATCTTTACGCGCAACAGCCAGCGTGATTGGCAGGTCATCATTTTCTTTGGAGGTGGAAACACCAGCTGGTGTTCAGCGCTGTCCAACATCGATAGCACCACCTTTGGATCAAGGCAACCTAAAATGTCCACCTGCATCTTCCTCACAGACCGGCAGTTTGCCGGGGACACCCTTCTCCACCCCGTCTAAGCACAACAGCCAGCCCTCGGTTCCTCAGATGTGGACAAGTAAAAGACCATTTCCTCCTAGCCATGAGAAAGCTAAGAGGTTGAATTTCACCATCTGCAAGCTCTTGGCTAGAGAAATGCTTCCTTTCCACCTGGTGGACACAGAGGATTTTCAAGACCTTATGTTCGTCGCAGTGCCCCAGTACCAGATGCCCAGTCGGCACTACTTCTCAAAGAAAGGTGTGCCTTCGCTCCACCAGCATGTCGCACACAACATCACCGCTTCTTTGAGAAACTCTGTGTGTGACAGGGTGAATTTCACCAGAGACACTTGGACGAGTAGGCATGGACAGGGGCATTACATGTCGCTGACTGGGCACTGGGTAACTATGGTGACAGCAGGACAAGGGGCTGCTGTCCAAGTTTTGCCGTCCCCACGAGTTGTGCGTCAATCCTCTTTATCTCAAAGTTCCTCCACTGCTTCTGCCTCCTCAACCTCCTCTCGGTCGTCCACCTACGCCCAAAGCCTGTCTGGTCATGCCACAAGCTTTCTAACTGCACAGAAGTGATCCTGCACACCTCCTTACTATGCTGGCAGCAGGGCTCAACGTCATCACGCGGTTTTTACTTTGAAATATCTGGGAAATGTGAGTCACACAGCTGAGGAGTTGTGGTCAGCTCTGGAGAACTAGTTTCATGAATCGTTGTCTCCACTGGACCTGAAACCAGGGAAGGCCGTGTGCGACAATGCTGCAAACCTGGGTGCGGCCCTTCGCCGGGGCAATGTCACACACATGCCTTGTATGGCTCACGTGTTGAACCTGGTTGTCCAGCAATTTTTAGCCCACTATCCCGGACTAGATGGCCTTCTGCAGAGGGCACGGTCACTGTGTGCTCACTTCCGCCGTTCGCATCCCGCAGATCAGCGACTTACTTCTCTACAGAAGTCGTTGGGCCTGCCACTTCACCGGCTAAAATGCGATGTGCCTACCCGGTGGAATTCAACTCTGCACATGTTGCAGCGACTGTGGCAGCACCGACAAGCCCTGGTGCAATATGTTGTGACGTATAGCCTGGGCCAACGAGATCCAGAGGTGGGGCAAATCACGCTGGAGGAGTGGTCTCAGATCAGGGACCTATGCACCCTTCTGCACAGTTTTGAAATGGCGACGAAGATGCTTAGTGCTGACGATGCCATTATCAGCATGACTATTCTGGTGATTTGCATGCTGGAGCACATGTTAAACAGAATTCGGAGTCAGGTGGTGGCACAAGAGGAGGTGGAGGAAGTAGAGGAGGAGGAGTTGTATGCGGAAGGGCTAACATCTGCAAGGTCCAGACGGTCGGCAGCACCAAGGCGGCAGGCATGTGAGGGTGAGGGAGATAGTTTTACCAGGGCGCATGGCAGCAGCCAAACTAGTGAGGAAGGTGCAGGAGCCCAGGAAGAAGTGGAGGACGAACTGATGGCAGGCTCATCAGATGAGGGAGACCTTGATCACATTTATGTTGTGCGAGGTTGGGGGGAGAGGGCAGAGGAAGGAAGCATGATTGCTACCTCGCTACCAACACAACAGGGACTTGGTGCTCCTGGATGCACAAGACACATGAGTGCCTTCTTGCTGCATTACCTGCAACATGACCCTCGAATTGTGAGAATTAGAAATAATCCTGACTACTGGGTTGCCACACTGTTAGATCCCCGGTACAAAAGTAAATTTGCAGAAATTATTCCTGCCAAAGAAAGAGATGCACGCATGCAGGAGTATCAGCAGAGACTGTTGCAGAATCTTACATGTGCTTTTCCCCAAAACACTAGTGGTGCGCGTAGTGAATCTCACAGTTCCAACTTGCCAACCATGGGACCGTTGAGTGTTCAGCTCTCAAAACGTAACAGAAACACAGTATCTGCTGGTAACATCAATTTTGCGGAATCATTTCACCACTTTTTTAGCCCATCCTTTGCAAGGCCACAGGAGACAAGAAGTCTGACACATAGTCAACGCCTAGAGACGATGGTACAGGAGTATCTCCAAGTAAACATTGAAGACATGACTGTGTCACTGGACCCATGCTCTTTTTGGGCTTCCAATCTGGATAAATGGCCGGAGTTTGCCACTTACGCCTTGGAGATCTTGTCATGCCCCGCAGCCAGCGTTCTGTCTGAACGTGTGTTCAGCGCTGCTGGTGGTGTGCTGGTAGATAAGCGCACGCGGCTCTCCACTGATAATGTAGACAGATTCACGTTCATAAAGATGAACAAATCATGGATCCGAAACGACTTTTCTACCCCTGTGTCATCCTGGGGAGAGTAAAAGCTTGATGATTTGTTAAAAGCTTTAAAATTACTGATCATGTTTATCTGTATCTTGGCTGGAAAATAATTTGGGCCTTGTAGCAGTGTGCAGTACTGATTCTATTAGGGCATCTATACTAAGCTCCACCAGATTTAAAATTACTAATCATGTTTATCTGTATCTTGGCTGGAAAATAATTTGGGCCTTGTAGCAGTGTGCAGTACTGATTCTATTAGGCCATCTATACTAAACTCCACCAGATTTAAAATTACTAATCATGTTTATCTATCTTGGCTGGAAAATAATTTGGGCTTTGTTGCAGTTTGCAGTACTGATTCTATTAGGCCATCTATACTGAGTAGTGTTGAGCCACCCCCGTAGTGTTCGGGTTCGGTTCGGTTCGTCGAACACCGGGATGTTCGAGGAACTGTTCGTCGAACTGTTCGTCGAACACCTTAGAACACCGTCGAACACCGTTAAAACCAATGGCAGGCAAACAAAAACACATAGAAACACATAGAAAACACCTGCAAAGGTGTCCAAAAGCTGACAAACTGCTCAGAAGACACTCTCTTTAAAAAAGCCGGCCGGCAAATTCAGCAGCGGCATACACCGGTACCCGACAATTTAGACAAGAAGGAATAGAGCATCACACATAGATTAGATAGATAGAAACATGTCAGTCACATATATATGAAGTACAGTGACAGTGTTGGTTACTGCACTTGTCATTTAGTGTAAAGGATTTATTAAAAAAAATATTAGTGTTTTCATGCACCGTCTCTTTAAAAAAGCCGGCCGGCAATTCAGCATCTGTACCCGACAATTTAGAACAGAAAGAATAGAGCTTCACACATAGATTAGATAGATAGAAACATGTCAGTCACATATATAATAAGTACAGTGACAGTGTTGCTTACTGTACTTGTCATTTAGTGTAAAGGATTTATTTAAAAAAATAATAGTGTTTTCATGCACTGTCTCTTTAAAAAAGCCGGCCGGCAATTCAGCAGTGGTACCTGACAATTTAGAACAGAAAGATAGAGCATCACACATAGATTAGAAATATAGAAACATGTCAGTCACATTTATAATAAGTACAGTGACAGTGTTGGTTACTGTACTTGTCATTTAGTGTTAAAATAAAGGATTTATTAAAATAAAAATTGGCGTGGGATCCCCCATAATTTTAGGCTCTAGCGGAGGTTAAGCAGACGGCTGGGGCAGATGTTTGAAGCCTCGGAAGTGGTAATACCCACGGAGCTTACCAGGCTACTAATATCAGCCCCGAGCTGAATTCTTAGCGTTTACTAGCAATTAAAATGGGGGGCCCCCCAAAAAAAATGACGTGGGGTCCCCCCTATTTTAATAGCTAGCAAAGGCTAGGCAGACAGCTGGGGGCTGATATTAATAGCTCAGGAAGGGTGCCATGAATATTGGCCCCCTCCCAGGCTAGAAACACCAGCCGTCAGCCGCCGCAGAAATGGCGCATCCATAGGATGCGCCAATTCTGGCACTTAGCTTCGCTCTTCCCACTGCCCTGTAGCGGTGGCAGTGGGGTAATAGGGCTGGGGTTGATGTCAGCTTATAATGCCAGCTGAAATCAAGCCCAGGTTAGTAATGGAGAGGCGTCTATAAGACACCTCCATTACTAACCCCATAGTCAAAGTTAAAAAAAACACAAACACCCAGAATAAAGTCCTTTAATTGAAATAAACACACAATTCTTTATTGTTCTAAATTAAACCATACTTACCGTCACGCCCATTCCAGCTGAAGCCAACGATCTCCTGTAATAAAAATAAAATAATAAACCAACATCATCCTTACCTTTCCATGGTTCCCAGGACAGCTTCAGCTCTGCTACATCGAGATGACTGGCTGGACCGCAGCAGAATGCTGCCATCCAGCCTGTCATCCCACGGACACTGAGAAGCGCAGGCATGATTGCGCTCCTCACTGTCTCGCTGTGACGGCATCCAGATGAGCCGAGGTCATGTCCAATGAACGCGGCTCACCTCATGCACGTCACTGACAGCGTGGGAAAATTCTCACGCTGAAGCGCTGAGTGCAGGAGAATTTTCCCACGCTGTCAGTGAGGTGCATGAGTTGAGCTGAGTTCATTGGACATGACCTCGGCTCATCTGGATGCCGTCACAGCGAGACAGTGAGGAGCGCAAGCATGCCTGCGCTTCTCAGTGTCCGCGGGATGACAGGCTGGATGGCAGCGTTCTGCTGCGGTCCAGCCAGTCATCTCGATGTAGCAGAGCTGAAGCTGTCGTGGGAACCATGGAAAGGTAAGGATGAGGTTGGTTTATTATTTTTCTTTTATTGCAGGAGATCGTTGGCTTCAGCTGGAATGGGTGTGATGGTAAGTATGGTTTAATTTAGAACAATAAAGAATTGTGTGTTTATTTCAATTAAAGGACTTTATTCTGGGTGTTGTGTTTTTTTTAAATACTTTACTAGAAATTCATGGCGGTCATGTCTAATACTGGCGTGACCCCATGAATTTTGGGCTTGGGGCCAGCTGATAATACCAAGCTGGTCCTAACCCCTTTATTACCCAGTGAGCCACCTCACCAGGGCCCTGGATGAGTTGGGTACAGCGCCAGAAGATGGCGCTTCTATGAACGCGCCATTTTCCGGGGTGGCTGCGGACTGCAATTTGCAGCGGGGGGGGGGGGGGGGGCCCAGAAAGCTTGGGCCTCCCTGCGCTGCAGATTCCAGCCCCCAGCTGCCTAGTTGTACCTGGCTGGACACAAAAATAGGGCGAGGCCCCACGTAAATTTTTTTTTAATTATTTCATGAAATTCATGAAATAATTAAGAAAAAAAGGCCTTCCCTATATTGTTGTGTCCGGCCAGGTACAAATAGGCAGCTGGTGGTTGGGGGCAGCCCGTTCCTGCCTGCTGTACCTGGCTGGACACAAATATAGTGCGAAGCCCCACTTCAATTTTTTTTAATTATTTCATGAAATTCATGAAATAATTAAGAAAAAAAGGCCTTCCCTATATTGTTGTGTCCGGCCAGGTGCAAATAGGCAGCTGGTGGTTGGGGGCAGCCCGTTCCTGCCTGCTCTACCTGGCTGGACACAAATATAGTGCGAAGCCCCACTTCAATTTTTTTTAATTATTTCATGAAATTCATGAAATAATTAAGAAAAAAAGGCCTTCCCTATATTGTTGTGTCCGGCCAGGTACAAATAGTCAGCTGGTGGTTGGGGGCAGCCCGTTCCTGCCTGCTGTACCTGGCTGGACACAAATATAGTGCGAAGCCCCACTTCAATTTTTTTTAATTATTTCATGAAATTCATGAAATAATTAAGAAAAAAAGGCCTTCTCTATATTGTTGTGTCCGGTCAGGTACAAATAGGCAGCTGGTGGTTGGGGGCAGCCCGTTCCTGCCTGCTGTACCTGGCTGGACACAAATATAGTGCGAAGCCCCACTTCAATTTTTTAAAAATATTTCAGGAAATTCATGAAATAATTAAAAAAAAATTGACGTGGGGCTTCGCACTATATTTGTGTCCAGTCAGGTGCAGCAGGCAGGAACGGGCTGCCCCCAACCACCAGCTGCCTATTTGTACCTGGCCGGACACAACAATATAGGGAAGCCCTTTTTTTCTTAATTATTTCATGAAATAATTTAAAGAAAATTGACGTGGGGCTTCGCCCTGTTTTTGTGTCCAGCCAGGTACAACTAGGCAGCTGGGGGCTGGAATCCGCAGCGCAGGGAGGCCCATGCTTTCTGGGCCACCCCCGCTGCAAATTGCAGTCTGCAGCCACCCCGGAAAATGGCGCGTTCATAGAAGCGCCATCTTCTGGCGCTGTACCCAACTCATCCAGGGCCCTGATGCGGTGGCTCACTGGGTAATAAAGGGGTTAGGGCCAGCTTGGCATTATCAGCTGGCCCTAAGCCCGAAATTCATGGGGTCACTCCAATATTAGACATGACCACCATGAATTTCTAGTAAAGTATTTAAAAAAAACACAACACCCAGAAAAAAGTCCTTTAATTGAAATAAACACACAATTCTTTATTGTTCTAAATTAAACCATACTTACCATCACGCCCATTCCAGCTGAAGCCAACGATCTCTTGAAATAAAAGAAAAATAATAAAGCAACATCATCCTTACCTTTCCATGGTTCCCATGACAGCTTCAGCTCTGCTACATCGAGATGACAGGCTGGACCGCAGCAGAACGCTGCCATCCAGCCTGTCATCCCGCAGACACTGAGAAGCGCAGGCTTGCTTGCGCTCCACAGTGTCTCTCTGGTTTAATTTAGAACAATAAAGAATTGTGTCTTTATTTCAATTAAAGGACTTTATTCTGGGTGTTTTTGTTTTTTTTTAACTTTAACTATGGGGTTAGTAATGGGGGTGTCTTATAGACGCCTCTCCATTACTAACCTGGGCTTGATGTCAGTTGGCATTATAAGCTGACATCAACCCCAGCCCTATTACCCCACTGCCACCGCTACAGGGCAGTGGGAAGAGCGAGGCTAAGTGCCAGAATTGGCGCATCCTATGGATGTGCCATTTCTGGGGCGGCTGACGGCTGGTGTTTCTAGCCTGGGAGGGGGCCAATATTCATGGCACCCTTTCTGGGCTATTAATATCAGCCCCCTGCTGTCTGCCTAGCCTTTGCTAGCTATTAAAATAGGGGGGACCACACGTCAATTTTTTGGGGGGTCCCCCATTTTAATAGCTAGTAAAGGCTAGGCATTCAGCTGGGGGCTGATATTAGTAGCCTGGGAAGCTCCGTGGTTATTACCCCTTCCCAGGCTTCAAACATCTGCCCCAGCCGTCTGCTTAACCTCCGCTAGAGACTAAAATTATGGGGGATCCCACGCCAATTTTTATTTTAATAAATCCTTTATTTTAACACTAAATGACAAGTACAGTAATCAACACTGTCACTGTACTTCATATATATGTGACTGACATGTTTCTATCTATCTAATCTATGTGTGATGCTCTATTGCTTCCATTCTAAATTGTCGGGTACAGATGCTGAATTGCCGGCCGGCTTTTTTAAAGAGACGGTGCATGAAAACACTATTATTTTTTTTAATAAATCCTTTACACTAAATGGCAAGTACAGTAATCAACACTGTCACTGTACTTCTTATATATGTGACTGACATGTTTCTATCTATCTAATCTATGTGTGATTCTCTATTCCTTCTATTCTAAATTGTCGGGTACCGCTGCTGAATTGCCGGCCGGCTTTTTTAAAGAGACGGTGCATGAAAACACTAATATTTTTTTTTATAAATCCTTTACACTAAATGACAAGTACAGTAATCAACACTGTCACTGTACTTCTTATATATGTGACTGACATGTTTCTATCTATCTAATCTATGTGTGATGCTCTATTCTTTCGGTTCTAAATTGACGGACACCGGTGTACCGCTGCTGAATTGCCGGCTTTTCATGTTTCACTGTGAGCACAGTTCCCATTGATTTGGGCAATCACTCTAATGCCACAACCACCATGGCTGTGGCATTACAGTGAGTGGCAGACAATCCCTGCATGATTGGTGCTCTAAATAGCGCCAGACATGCAGGACACGCTTTTGGTGCATGAACAGTTATCGAACATAACCTCGAACAGGCGAATTTTTAGCAAATCGTTCGGGTTCGTCGAACAACTCGAACACCGCCCAAAACAGCTCGAATTTGAGATTGGCGAACAGTTCTAGTCGAACACCGCTCATCTCTAATACTGAGCTCCATCAGCTTTCAAATTAATAATAATTTTTAGCTGCATCTAGCCCGGAAAATAATTTTGGGGCTCCTAGATGCGCAAGACACATGAGTGCCTTCTTGCTGCACTACCTGCAACATGACCCTCAGATTGTCATAATTCGAAGTAATCCTGACTACTGGGTTGCCACACTCTTAGATCCCCCACACTCTTCGATCAACCTTTTCATTTTAATAAAGACCAAAAAAATGGTCATTTTTGAAATTATAAGCATTAGCAGGTTATTAGAAACTGAAATCAAACAGTTTTCAACTCAAAACTTTATTCTAGGTGATGTTACATTTGCACATAGGACCGCTTGTTCGAAAGGAGCTTCTCAACTCTCTCGTCCATTGAATTTGCAAGGTTTTGGATGGTTTCTGCTTCAATTGTTTTGCATGAGGACAGAATACCCTCCCGAAGCTGTTGCTTAGATGTGAACTGCCTCCCGCCATCATAGACACTCCTTTTGATGATGCTCCAGAGGTTCTCAATGGGGTTGAGGACAGGGGAGCATGGGGGTCACACCATAAGTTTGTCCCCTTTTATGCCCATATCAGCCAGAGGTGCAGATGTGTTATGTGCAGCATGAGACGGTGCAATATCATGCATGAAAATGATCTTGCTGCAGAATACACGGTTCTTCTTCTTGAACCATGGCAGGAAGTGCTGTTTGAGAAACTCCACATACATTATGGAGTTCATCTTTACCCCTTCAGGGATACTAAAGGGGCCGACACTCTCTCTCCCCATGATTCCAGCCCAAAACATTACTCCACCTCCTCCTTGTTGGCGCCGTTGCCGTGTTTGCGTGGGGTGTCCATCAACCAGCCATCCTCCACTACATCCATTTGGACCATCGAGCGTTGCACGGCACTCATCGGTGAACAAAACAGTTTTGAAGTCAGTCATCATGTATTGTTTGGCCCACTGGAGCCATTTCTGCTTGTGTGCAGTGGAAAGAGGAAGTCGACAGGATGGCTTACTCACAGCTGCAAACCTCTGAAGGACTCTGCATCTTGTTGTTCGGGGGACGTTGGAGGCACCAGCAGCTTCAAAAACTTGTCTGCTGCTATGACAAGGCTTTTTTGCCGCTGCTCTTTTAACCTGACGTAATTGCCTGTAGGAAAGAGTCCTCAATTTTCCTTTATCAGCACGCACACGTGTGTACTGTGAATCAGCTACATACTTCTAGATTGTGCGATGATCAGGATGAAGTGTCTTGGCAATGTTGATTGTACTCATGCCTTGACCTAAACACTCCACAATTTGATGCTTCTCAGCAGCCAACACATCCTTTTTCTTTCCCATTTTGGCAGAAAATGTAGGCTGCTTAATAATGTGGGACAGCCTTCTTAAGTAGTCTTGCCTTTCATTGAAAACACCTGCCAAACTAATTAGCACAGGTGTCTGCAATTGCTTACAGTGATATAAAGAGCCCTGACAAACATCACCATCAATGAGTTTAACTGACAAACAAAAAAATTCTTCCCTTATCACTCCTAAACACTTTTTGCATAATAATTTGAAACACAGTGTACATGTGCTTTTCCACAAAACACCAGTGGTTCACATAGTGAATCTTACAGTTCTAACTTGCCAACCATGGTGTGTATAGAGTTGTTCAATAAAGGGCCCAAAAATTAAGAAAACATAGATGGGAGAGGTCTCTCTGAATAGGAATTCCTAAGTATTTGATAAACTGTGAGGGCCAGGCAAAGGGAAAGTTGGACTGGATGGAATCCTGTATGGATTTGGGGAGGGAGACTATGAGGGCCTCAGACTTCGCTGCATTGATTTTAAAATTTGACCATGCAACAAAGTGATCTATTTCAGCCATAACAGCAGTGATGAATATATGTGATTGAGTGATATATACTAGGACATCATCAGCAAATGCAGAGCACTTGTACTCGGTGCCTCCCACCTCAATCCACCTAATATTGGAGTTATGGCGAATTGATGAGAGCAGGTGCTCCGTCACTAGGATGTATAAGAGAGGGGACAGAGGACATCCCTGCCTTGTCCCATTGGTGATTATGAAAGGTGATGAAAATGTTCCATTTATCTTCAGCCTAGGTGACGTATTGTGATACAGGGCCGTGATTTTGCCTATAAAAGTGTCCCCTAGACCCCTACCCCAAGCTTTTTAAGGGAATAATATATGGCATGCCAGGAGACTCTATGGAATGCTTTCTCAGCATCCAAAGAGAGTATCTAATTACAAATTTTTAACTGCATCTAGCCAGGAAATACTTTGTGCTTAGTAGCAGTGTCTGCTAGTCAGCGGATTATCCCAGCTGTTAAGCAAGCTACACCACCTGTAGTTTGGACACTTAATTTTTTCAAAGGAAATGGTTCGGGCCCCCGGGACACTCAATGAAGAGCATCGGGGAGGCACCCAAAGGCATAGGGGCTGGGACTGGCGGTAGGACGCCTTGCGGTGGACCGCCGAGCTCGATCCTTATAAAAGCTTTTTAACTGCAGCAGCTTTAGTGGACGCTACTGGAGCAGGAATTGCGCGGCTGCTGGCATGAGACTTGCCCTCCAATAGATCCTTGTAAAAGGATTTAAAGTGTATTCATTCAAATTAGAGAGACAATTTAAACTAAAAAGCTTAGAACTTCCTCCGCTGAAGGGGGCTCGCTCGACCCACCAGCGGACAGGCACCAGTATTGGGAGAGGGGGGCTGGCCGTCAGGTTCCACCGCAGCTCTGGCACAAACCCGGCGACACGGAGGTCGCACGGGCAGGAACGGACTGGCCGTGTCGGCTTCGCACTTTTTTGGTTTTAGAAGGGCATGACATGCCTGTATCTGTGTCTCCCCCTCCTTTTGCTCCTCCACCTCTTTTCTTTTCGCATGACTATATGTACTTGTCACTTTTCCATGTGTTAGTTGTATCTTCTGAGCAGTTTCTCAGCTTTTGAACACCTTTGAAGGTGTTTTGTATGTGTTTCTATGTGTTTTTGTTTGCCTGCCATTGGTTTTAATGGTGTTCGACGGTGTTCGACGAACAGTTCGGCGAACATACGGGTGTTCGACGAACCGAACCGAACTCGAACACTACCGGTGTGGCTCAACACTAGCAATGACCTCCAAGGCATAGAGAGGCAGTTCATTCCACATGTCCAGCTTGGATACCCAATAATTATAAGGCACAGAGGAATCACGGAGGATGTTGGTACGGTCAGCAAGATACTCCCTCAGTATTTCCCCAAAACTTTGCACTCCTTGTGAGAGTACCCCACGCCTCAGGGCCTGTGCTATGTTAGGGGCTGAGAAAACTCTCGCAGAACTTTGACTGTGTTCCCATGCCTCTTTTGGATTGGAGTTGTGTCTCTCTCACGTGTAGTCCTTGGTTGTCCAACAAAGTGTGACCTCTGCTGCCAGCGTTTTCAGATGGGAATTTTTTTAATAGTTCCGCAACAAGGACGTTCTGGTACTGCCTCATTTTTGTAGACCTTTCCGCCTCAGGAATAAGAGATATAAAGTTCTCTTTGTAGCATGGGTCTAGAAGTGTCACCTACTAGTAATGACTGTCACCCAAAATTTTGAGAATGTGAGCGTCAATTGAAAGGCAGATGGGAATTTTTTTAATAGTTCCGCAACAAGGGCCTTCTGGTACTGCCCCATTTTTGTAGACCTTTCCGCCTCAGGAATAGAGATGAGCGTTGTTCTACTCGAACTGTTCGCCAATCTCAAATTCGAGCTGTTTTGGGCGGTGTTCGAGCCGTTCGGCGAACACGAACAATTTGAGAAAAATTCGGCTGTTCGAGGTTATGTTCGATAACTGTTCGTGCACCAAAATCATAACTGGATTTTTTCTCAGCAATGATGAAAATTAATGTTAATACGCAGTTTGAGTGTACAGCGGGGTGGGGGGAGGGGCAGGGGATGGATCTCTGCAGGAACAATGAAGATCTCCATTTTTTTTTTCTCTTTCAAGCATTTACAGTGGGGAGGTGCAATCTGTCAGACTATCAGCAGCGCACACACGGAGCGAAGTGCTTTTTTTCACACAAGCAAGGGCATGTGTCATTGGCAGTGTATGTCACATGTCCTTGCCCTATAAGACCAAGCCATTTTCCCCGTCGCCACCATTTTCTCACTGCTGCAGCTGCGTGTTAGACGGCAACGCTGTTGCTGTGTGCGCTATACCTTGTTAATTCAAGCCAATTTTCGCACAAATCTACAGATAGTTTGGGAGTAGGGAATAGTTGTGATTGCAGTCCTTTTAAGGACTAGGTTACAGCATTTCCTACGACTTTTATCAGGCAGGTCTGTGCTCTTAAATAGATAGATTGTGGGAGTAAAGACTAATTGTAATTGGAGTCCTTTTCAGGACTAGGTTACATCAGTTCCTATCAGCTTTTGCCAGGCAGGTCTGTGCCAGTGCTGTGCAAGTCTTTTTCACAGCATTTGGCTGAATCTAGCAAAGCTAATCCTTTTTTTCCTATTGCAGAGTGTGTTTGTCAGTGGAGTAGCCTATCGGTGTTGCAAGATATACCACCTGTGTATAGAATACCAATTTTTTTACTGCACCTAGTGAAGTAAAATCTTTTGGGCATAGCATCATTCTATTAGTCCATCTATACTGACCTCCATCAGGTTGCAAATTGAATATAATTTTTTTCTGCATCTAGCTCTGAAAAAATATTGTGCTTCTAGCTGTGTGTGGGACTTGTTGTATTAGTCCATCTATGCTGACCTCCATCAGGTTGCAAACTGCATATATTTTTTTCTTCATCTACCTCTGAAAAAATATTGGGCTTCTAGCTGTGTGTGGGACTTGTTCTATTAATCCATCTATACAGACCTCCATCAGGTTGCAAACTGAATATATTTTTTCTGCATCTACCTCTGAAAAAATATTGGGCTTCTAGCTGTGTGTGGGACTTGTTGTATTAGTCCATCTATACTGACCTCCATCAGGTTGCAAACTGAATATATTTTTTTCTGCATCGACCTCTGAAAAAATATTGGGCTTCTAGCTGTGTGTGGGACTTGTTGTATTAGTCCATCTATACAGACCTCCACCAGGTTGCAAACTGAATATATTTTTTTCTGCATCTACCTCTGAAAAAATATTGGGCTTCTAGCTGTGTGTGGGACTTGTTGTATTAGTCCATCTATACTGACCTCCATCAGGTTGCAAACTGAATATATTTTTTTCTGCATCTACCTCTGAAAAAATATTGGGCTTCTAGCTGTGTGTGGGACTTGTTCTATTAATCCATCTATACAGACCTCCATCAGGTTGCAAACTGAATATATTTTTTTCTGCATCTACCTCTGAAAAAATATTGGGCTTCTAGCTGTGTGTTCGACTTGTTGTATTAGTCCATCTATACTGACCTCCATCAGGTTGCAAACTGAATATATTTTTTTCTGCATCTACCTCTGAAAAAATATTGGGCTTCTAGCTGTGTGTGGGACTTGTTCTATTAATCCTTCTATACAGACCTCCATCAGGTTGCAAACTGAATATATTTTTTTCTGCATCTACCTCTGAAAAAATATTGGGCTTCTAGCTGTGTGTGGGACTTGTTGTATTAGTCCATCTATACTGACCTCCATCAGGTTGCAAACTGAATATATTTTTTTATGCATCTACCTCTGAAAAAATATTGGGCTTCTAGCTGTGTGTGGGACTTGTTCTATTAATCCATCTATACAGACCTCCATCAGGTTGCAAACTGAATATATTTTTTTCTGCATCTACCTCTGAAAAAATATTTGGCCTTCTAGCAGTGTGTGGGACTTTCTCTATTAGTCCATCTATACTGACCTCCATCAGGTTGCAAATTAAAAATAATTTTTATCTGCATCTAGCTCTGAAAAAATATTTGGCCTTCTAGCAGTGTGTGGGACTTTCTCTATTAGTCCATCTATACTGACTTCCATCAGGTTGCAAATTAAAAATAATTTTTATCTGCATCTAGCTCTGAAAAAATATTTGGCCTTCTAGCAGTGTGTGGGACTTTCTCTATTAGTCCATCTATACTGACCTCCATCAGGTTGCAAATTGAATATAATTTTTTTCTACATCTAACCCAGCCAATAGTTTTGGCCTAATACCACAGTTTGGCCACTCAGCTCTGCTCGGTTCCCATCCATTGTTTTTTTGTGCAAACAACTCCAGAGTTGTTAATTAGTTAACCACCAAAATGAGTGGAAAAAGGCCTGCTGCTGGTAGAAAGGGGAATAGGCGTGTTGGGAAGGGGAAAAAAGGTTGTGTCCGTGGGGTTGGTGTTAAAGCAACAGTAACATCTGCAGAAGAAAGACCATCTTCCAGCCAAACTCAAATGTCTACTTCTTTTAGCGGACAATGTGATAAGATCCCTTTCTTACGGCCACGCCAATCGCTACAAATTCCACATGAGGCACAAAAACAGCAGGTGCTTCAACGGATATCAAGTGCTCCTTTAAGTGGGCTCTCCTCCACATCAACTTCAACATCACAAATACTCCAGTCCTCAAAGGTGTCTCCCCAATCGCACTTGCTTCCTCTCAGCTCCCAAATCTCCAGCTGCCTGTCTGAGTATGAGGTAGAACAGATGGTTGAGTCTGCAGAGCTGTTTGCTCATACTATAGCCTGGGAATCAGAGGTCGACTCCAGCGCTTCTGTGAATCCAGACGAGGAAATGATCTGCACTGATGCCCAGAATCTTTATGAGTCGGATCCAGGACCAGACGCAGAAGGTTCTGACCATAATGTAGACCCTCATTCCCAAACTGTAACTCCTGTTGGTGGAGACAATGAGGAAGACGATGATAAGACTCAAATACCTGATTGGAGCGACAACTTTAGTTTTTTGTCAGGGCAGGAACAGGTTGGCTCTGAGGACGATGGGTGTGATAACGCACAGGGTGATGATGATGAGGTTGGAGATCCCACTTACTGTCAACCCACAGTCAGCCAAGAGATGAGGTCAGCAGAGGAGGTGGAGGAAGATGCTAGTGACGACGAGGTCAGGTTGCGCCTTCCTGGACAGAGACGTAGTACTGGAAGCACGTCAACAACTGCATCCTCAAACACAACTCTGCCTCTCACCACAAGTCGTGGTGGCTCTTCAGGTCGCATGGGTGCTAAGCCTTGCATAGCATGGGCATTTTTTCAGATCGATAAAGATGACGCATCTCGTGTTATCTGTAACATTTGTCAGCAAAAGCTAAGTAGAGGCCAAAAAATACATAGTTTGAGTACTTCATGCATGAACCGGCACATGGACATGAAGCATAAGTTGCAGTGGGAAGCTCAGTGTGCTACAATGCGGCCTAGCCGGCCGGACCAACCACCGTCTGCCATATCTTGTGCATCTGCGGCCTCTTCATCCTCTGTGACTGGGGGGACAGCAGTCACACCTGTTTTGGGGCGCAGACCTGCCACCTCTTTACCCGCAACAGCCAGCGTGATTGGCAGGTCATCATTTTCTTTGGAGGTGGTAACACCAGCTGGTGTTGAGCGCTGTCCGACATCGATAGCACCACCTTTGGATCAAGGCAACCTAACATGTCCGCCTGCATCTTCCTCACAGACCGGCAGATTGCCGGGGACACCCTTATCAACCCCGTCTAAGCACAATAGCCAGCCCTCGGTCCCTCAGATGTGGACAAGTAAAAGACCATTTCCTCCTAGCCATGAGAAAGCTAAGAGGTTGAATTTCACCATCTGCAAGCTCTTGGCTACAGAAATGCTGCCTTTCCGCCTGGTGGACACAGAGGATTTTCGAGACCTTATGTCCGTCGCAGTGCCCCAGTACCAGATGCCCAGTCGGCACTACTTCTCAAAGAAAGGTGTGCCTGCGCTCCACCAGCATGTCGCACACAACATCACCGCTTCTTTGAGACACTCTGTGTGTGACAGGGTGCATTTCACCACAGACACTTGGACAAGTAGGCATGGACAGGGGCGTTACATGTCGCTGACTGGGCACTGGGTAACTATGGTGACAGCAGGACAAGGGGCTGCTGTCCAAGTCTTGCCGCCCCCACGAGTTGTGCGTCAATCCTCTTTATCTCAAAGTTCCTCCACTGCTTCTGCCTCCTCAACCTCCTCTCGGTCTTCCACCTGCACCCAAAGCCTGTCTGTTCATGCCACAAGATTTCTAACTGCGCATAAGGGATCCTGAACACCTCCTTACTATGCTGGCAGTAGGGCTCAACGTCATCAGGCGGTTTTTACATTGAAATGTCTGGGAAATGTGAGTCACACAGCTGAGGAGTTGTGGTCAGCTCTGGAGAACCAATTTCATGAATGGTTGTCTCCACTGGACCTGAAACCAGGGAAGGCCGTGTGCGACAATGCTGCAAACCTTGGTGCGGCCCTTCGCTGGGGCAATGTCACACACGTGCCTTGTATGGCTCACGTGTTGAACCTGGTTGTCCAGCAATTTTTAGCCCACTATCCCAGACTAGATGGCCTTCTGCAGAGGGCACGGTCGCTGTGTGCTCACTTCCGCCGTTCGCATCCCGCAGCTCAGCGACTTACATCTCTACAGAAGTCGTCGGGCCTGCCACTTCACCGGCTAAAATGCGATGTGCCTACCCGGTGGAATTCAACTCTGCACATGTTGCAGCGACTGTGGCAGCACCGACAAGCCCTGGTGCAATACGTTCTGACGTATAGCCTGGGCCAACGAGATCCAGAGATGGGGCAAATCACGCTGGAGGAGTGGTCTCAGATCAGGGACCTATGCACCCTTCTGCACAGTTTTGAAATGGCGACGAAGATGTTTAGTGCTGACGATGCCATTATCAGCATGACTATTCCGGTGATTTACATGCTGGAGCACATGTTAAACAGAATTCGGAGTCAGGTGGTGGCACAAGAGGAGGTGGAGGAAGTAGAGGAGGAGGAGTTGTATGCGGAAGGGCTAACATCTGCAAGGTCCAGACGGTCGGCAGCACCAAGGCGGCAGGCATGTGAGGGTGGGGGAGATGGTTTTACCAGGGCGCATGATAGCAGCCAAACTAGTGAGGAAGGTGCAGGAGCCCAGGAAGAAGTGGAGGACGAACTGATGGAAGACTCATCAGATGAGGGAGACCTTGATCACATTTCTGTTGTGCGAGGTTGGGGGGAGAGGACAGTGGAAGGAAGCATGATTGTTACCTCACCACCAACACAACAGGGACTTGGTGCTCCTGGATGCGCAACACACATGAGTGCCTTCTTGCTGCACTACCTGCAACATGACCCTCGAATTGTGAGAATTAGAAATAATCCTGACTACTGGGTTGCCACACTGTTAGATCCCCGGTACAAAAGTAAATTTGCAGAAATTATTCCTGCCATAGAAAGGGATGCACGCATGCAGGAGTATCAGCAGAGACTGTTGCAGAATCTTACATGTGCTTTTCCACAAAATACCAGTGGTGCACGTAGTGAATCTCACAGTTCCAACTTGCCAACCGTGGGACCGTCAAGTGTTCAGCACTCAAACCGTAACAGAACCACAGTATCTGCTGGTAACATCAATTTTGCGGAATCATTTCACCACTTTTTTAGCCCATCCTTTGCAAGGCCACAGGAGACAAGAAGTCTGACACATAGTCAACGCCTAGAGACGATGGTACAGGAGTATCTCCAAGTAAACATTGAAGCCATGACTGTGTCACTGGACCCTTGCTCTTTTTGGGCTTCCAATCTGGATAAATGGCCGGAGCTAGCCACTTACGCCTTGGAGATCTTGTCATGCCCCGCAGCCAGCGTTCTGTCTGAACGTGTGTTCAGCGCTGCTGGTGGTGTGCTGACAGATAAGCGCACGCGGCTCTCCACTGATAATGTAGACAGACTCACGTTCATAAAGATGAACAAATCATGGATCCGAACCAACTTTTCTACCCCTGTGTCATCCTGGGGAGAGTAAAAGCTTGATGATTGGTTAAAATCACCCTACCAACCGTTTTAAGCTTTCAAATTACTAATCATGTTTATCTGTATCTTGACTGGAAAATAATTTGGGCTTTGTAGCAGTGTGCAGCACTGATCCTATTAGGCCATCTATACTAAAGCTTCACCAGATTTAAAATTAATAATTATTTTTAGCTGCATCTAGCCCGGAAAATAATTTTGGGGCTCCGAGATGCGAAAGACACATAAGTGCCTTCTTGCTGCACTACCTGCAGCATGACCCTCATATTGTCAGAATTCTAAGTAATCATGACTACTGGGTAGCCACACTCTTAGATCCCCCAAACTTTTCGATCAACCTTTTCATTTTAATAAAGACCAAAAAAATGGTCATTTTTGAAATTATAAGCATTAGCAGGTTGTTAGAAACTGAAATCAAACAGTTTTCAACTCAAAACTTTATTCTAGGTGATGTTACATTTTCACATAGGACCCCTTGTTCGAAAGGAGCTTCTGAACTCTCTCGTCCATTGAATTTGTCAGGTTTTGGATGGTTTCTGCTTCAATTGTTTTGCATGAGGACAGAATACCCTCCCAGAGCTGTTGCTTAGATGTGAACTGCCTCCTGCCATCATAGACACTCCTTTTAATGATGCTCCAAAGGTTCTGAATGGGGTAGAGGTCAGGGGAGCATGGGGGTCACACCATAAGTTTGTCCCCTTTTATGCCCATATCAGCCAGAGATGCAGATGTTTTATGTGCAGCATGAGATGGTGCATTATCATGCAGAAAAATGATCTTGCTGTGAAATACACGGTTCTTCTTCTTGAACCATGGCAGGAAGTGCTGTTTGAGAAAATCCACATACATTATGGAGTTCATCTTTAGCGCCTTCAGGGATCCTAAAGGGGCCGACAATCTCTCTCCCCATGATTCCAGCCCAAAACATTACTCCACCTCCTCCTTGTTGGCGCTGTAGCCGTGCTTGCGTGGGGTGTCCATCAACCAGCCATCCTCCACTCCATCCATCTGGACCATCGAGCGCTGCACGGCACTCATCCGTGAACAAAACAGTTTTGAAATCAGTCTTCATGTAATGTTTGGCCCACTGGAGCCGTTTCTGCTTGTGTGAAGTGGATAGAGGAGGTCGACAGGATGGCGTATGCACAGCTGCAAACCTCTGAAGGACCCTGCATCTTGTTGTTCGGGGGACGTTGGAGGCACAAGCAGCTTCAAAAACTTGTCTGCTGCTATGACAAGGCTTTTTTGCCGCTGCTTTTTCAACCTGACGTAATTGCCTGTAGGAAAGAGTCCTCAATTTGCCCTTATCAGCATGCACACGTGTGTACTGTGAATCAGCTACATACTTCTTGATTGCCAAGACACTTCATCCTGATCATCGCACAATGTTGATTGTAGTCATGCCTTGACCTAAACACTCCACAATTTGTTGCTTCTCAGCAGCCAACACATCCTTTTTCTTTCCCATTTTGGCAGAAAATGTAGGCTGCTTAATAATGTGAGACAGCCTTCTTAAGTAGTCTTGCCTTTCATTGGACACACCTGCCAAACTAATTAGCACAGGTGTCTGCAATTGCTTACTGTGATATAAAGAGCCCTGACACACATCACCATCAATGAGTTTAACTGACAAACAAACAAATTCTTCCCTTATCACTCCTAAACACTTTGTGCATAATAATTTGGAACACAGTGTACATGTGCTTTTCCACAAAACACCAGTGGTTCACGTAGTGAATCTTACAGTTCTAACTTGCCAACCGTGGTCTGTATGGAGTTGTTCAATAAAGGGCCCAAAATTAAGATAACATAGATGGGAGAGGTCTCTATGAATAGGAATTCCTAAGTATTTGATACCCTGTGAGGGCCAGGCAAAGGGAAAGTTGGACTGGATGGAATCCTATATGGATTTGGGGAGGGAGACAGCGAGGGCCTCAGACTTCGCTGCATTGATTTTAAAATTTGACCATGTAACAAAGTGATCTATTTCAGCCATAACAGCATGGATGGATATATGTGATTGAGTGATATATACTAGGACATCATCAGCAAATAGAGAGCACTTGTACTCGGTGCCTCCCAACTCAATCCACCTAATATTGGGGTTATGGCGAATTGATGAGAGCAGGTGCTCCATCACTAGGATGTATAACAGAGGGGACAGAGAACATCCCTGCCTTGTCCCATTGGTGATTGTGAAAGGTGATGAAAATGTTCTGACGCGCCCCCTGGGCCTTGGGACACCCGGAGCCGGACCCTTTTTGGTGGATGCTGGTGGTTGTAGTCTCCGTGGCGGCAACCCGGTTCCATGGCTCAGGGCGGTCAAACCAGTGGTGGAACTATTTATGTGGTTTTGATGTTTAAATGTCCGACTACGCCACCCGTGGATTGTGGTCAGAGTGAACCGCCGCTCCAGGGCAGACCGCTGAGGCTGGTGTTGTGGGTACAGCAGAGCGTAGCATAACTCCCCACGGGAGGAGTATAGCCTCAGGGCAGTGTATGCGGAGGATGGGGGTGATGGTGCAGGGCAGCAGCAGTAATGACACGGAGTCAGTGATGCAGTCCAGGGCCTTTACTCACAGTTCTTATTATCCAGACCACGTCTGCAGGTAACGGCTGCCCACGTCGTACTGTGCTCACCAGGTGAGGGGCTCAGACAACTCCCAGATAACTTTGGAGTGCTTCACATGACCCCCTTTGTGTGTCCTTTGTCTGGCCTTTCTTACCAACCCTTCTGTCCGGCTGCCTCGGGCCTCCTCTTGGTAAACTTGGCGCCAGTTTCCCTGACCCTATGTGGTGCCTTCCTAGCGGGTGTAGCGAGGGGCTGCGCCACATAAAATGTCACAGCCTCCTGTTTCTAGCTGAGGGTCGTTTCCTGCCTCCACTAGTTTCGGGGACCGGTCTCCCCCTTTGGCCTGACCCCTACACGCAGGTGGATTCGGGCGTACGGTGGTGACTCGCCCGTCCGCACCCCTGAGGTCCCTTCGTTCCTCGTTCCTGGAGCCTTCTCCGCTCCTCTTCCTTCCTTCTCCCTCTTCCAGGCCTGGGCCTCTGTTACTAGGCCCGCCTCCGGAGCAGAGCTCATGCAGAGCCCCTGCTCCCTGCCACTTCTGCTCAGACTTCTCTGCACTGAACTAAGATGGTGCCCACCTTTTATACTCCCTTCTCAATGCACCCAGGAACTGCTTCCTCCCTGCTCCTGCACTACAGGGTTCCCCTTCCTCAGTGTTCCCTCCCCCCACTCCAGCCAGGGACAGGGACTGTCGTGCCCATCTCAGGGGCATATTGGTCGCCCTGCCCCACGGCAATGTGGTGTAATGCATGCAGGTGTCGGGTCCTGATCCACACTACATCCTTACCTGAGAGTGAGATATCACACCTCTGGGTGAGGTGCAATACCTCTGTAGCAACCGAGCCCTCAGGGTGCTACAGTTCCATTTATCTTCAGCCTAGGTGACGTATTGCGATACAGGGCCGTGATTTTGGCTATAAAAGGGTCCCCTAGACCCCTACCCCAAGCTTTTTAAGAGAATCATATATGGCGTGCCAGGAGACTCTATGGAATGCTTTCTCAGCATCCAACGAGAGTATCTAATTACAAATTTTTAACTGCATCTAGCCCAGGAAATACTTTGTGCCTAGTAGCAGGGTCTGCTAGTCAGCGGATTATCCCGGCTGTTAAGCAAGCTACACCACCTGTAGTTTGGACACTTCATTTTTTCAAAGGAAATGCTTCGCGACCACGGGATACTCAGTGAAGAGCATCAGGAGGCACCCCAAGGCATAGGGGCTGGGACTGGCAGTAGGATGCCTTGCGGTGGACAGCCGAGCTCGATCCTTATAAAAGCTTTTTAACTGCAGCAGCTTTAGTGGACGCTACTGGAGCTGGAATTACCACGGCTGCTGGCATGAGACTTGCCCTCCAATAGATCCTTGTAAATGGATTTAAAGTGTATTTATTCAAATTAGAGAGACAATTTAAATTAAAAAGCTTAGAGCTGCCTCCACCACAGGGGGGCTCGCTCGACCCACCAGCGGACAGGCACCAGTATTGGGAGAGGGGGGCTGGCCGTCAGGGTTCACCGCGGCTCTGGCACAAACCCGGCGACATGGAGGTGGCACGGGCAGGAGCGGACTGAACGTGTCGGCTTCTCACTTTTTGGATTTTAGAAGGGCATGACATGCCTATATCTGTGTCTCCCCCTCCTTTTACTCCTCCACCTCTTTTCTTTTCGCATGACTATATGTACTTGTCACTTTTCCATGTGTTAGTTGTGTCTTCTGAGCAGTTTGTCAGCTTTTGGACACATTTGAAGGTGTTTTCTATGTGTTTCTATGTGTTTTTGTTTGCCTGCCATTGGTTTTAACGGTGTTCGAAGGTGTTCGACGAACAGTTCGACGAACAGTTCGGCGAACACACGGGTGTTCGACGAACCGAACCGAACTCGAACACTACGGGGGTGGCTCAACACTACTCAGGAATAAGAGATATAAAGTTCTCTTTGTAGCGTGGGTCTAGAAGTGTCACCTACTAGTAATGACTGTCACCCAAAATTTTGAGAATGTGAGGGTCAAGGGAAAGGCAGCGTAACATAAGGTCAGCCATGCGTGCCAGACTGCTAAAAGGCAAGAGGACGACTGACCATGCCCTGCTACTCCTCTTCCCTTTCCTCAGGCCATCCACGCTGAAAAGACGGTATAACAGTTGTGTAGGTAGTACCATCTATAACTCATGAAACTAGCTCCTGTTTTTCCTCCTCCTCTTCCTGATTGTCAACCATCCACATTGGAATGAGATGAGGTTGGCCTGTGTGGAATCACCCTGTATGGTTCCTTGCTCCATCTCATCATGCTCCACCTGCAATGCATCCTCTTTGATTGTGATCAGAGAGCGTTTCAGAAGACAGAGAAGCTGGATGGTGACGCTACTTATGGCGTCATCACCGCTCACCATCTTGGTGGAGTTCTCAAAGTTTTGGAGGATGATACAGATGTCTGACATCCATGTCCACTTCTGAGGTCTTATGTGTGGAGTCTGAACTGAATACCGATGGCCTTGTTGATGCTAGTACTCAACAACTGCCCTCTTCTGCTCACAAATCCTTCCCAACATCTGCAGTGTAGAGTTCCAACGCGTGGGGACATCACACACCAGTCGGTGAGCCAGAATCTGCAAACGCTGCTGAAGCATGGCAAAGGCAGCGGAATCTGTAGGTGACTTTCTAAAATGGGCACACAGGCAACGTACTTTGACAAGCAGATCCGGCAGATCTGGGTAGGTTTTGAGAAACTGCTGAACCACGAGGTTAAGCAGATGGGCCAGGCATGGTACATATGTGAGATCGCCTCGCCTCAGAGCCGCCACCAGGTTCCAGCCATTTTCACACACGACCATGCCTGGCTGTAGGTTCAGCAGTGTCAGCCACAGAACTGCCTGCTCTTTGAGACCTGTCCACAACGCTTCAGCATTGTGCAGCTTGTCACCAAAGCATATTAGCTTCAACACAGACTGTTATCGCTTGGCTGAGGCAGTGCTGCAGTGCTTCTAGCTTGTGACTGATGTGGTCATTTCAGAGATGGAGGCTGAAGAAGAAGAGGAAGAGGAGACTGAGGAGGTGCGGGAGTACTATGGTGGCAACCCTGTTTGACCTAGGGCCCGCAATCCTCGCCTGGGTCCCGGCTTCCACTATGTTAACTCACTGTGCCGTCAGTGAGATGTACCGTCCCTGCCCACAAGCACTTGTCCACATGTCCATGGCTAGGTGGACTTTCCCAGTAACTGCATTGTTAAAGGCACTGCAAATGTTGTGGGACACGTGCCTGTGTAATGCGGGGACAGCACACCCGGAGAAATAGTGGTGGCTGGGGACCGAGTAGCGAGGGATGGCGGCCGCCATCAGGTTGCGGAAAGCTTCCGTCTCCACGAGCCTAAAAGGTAACATTTCGAGCGCAAGCAGTCGCAAAATGTGGGAATTTAGTAGTGTGGCCTGTGGGGTGTTGGTTGCGGATTTGTGCTTGCGTTCCAAGGACTGGAATATAAACAACTGAATGCTGCGCTGGGACAAGGACCTGCTTGCAGATGGTGCTACTTGAGAGTGCGCTGTCCTCGCTCTGCATGTCTTCCTGCCAGGTTGGGTCAGTTACTATATCATCCACCACCTTGTCTTCCACTTCTGCACCCTGGTCCTCCTCCTGACTTTCTGGCAATTTTGTCTCATCATCGTCCATCTCTTGTGACACTTTCTCACTGTCTCCTTCATAGGACCGTGGCTTCTCAAATATTTGGGCATCGCTATCTCCTCTTGCCCTGCTTCAAGTGGACCAGGCGAGAGGCCCGAATCTATAAATGGAAAAGTGAACAGCTCTTCGGAGTGTCCAAGTGTGGGATCAGTTGTCTCTGGGCACTCGGCATTGTCGGAGGAAGGAGGATCAGGGTGAGGAATATGTGGTCCAGACTCATGGCTACTGAGACTTGACCGTGTGGAAGACAGGGTGGTGGTCACTAAGTGACTGGAAGCATTAACTGCTATCCAACCAATAACCTTTTCACACTGCTATGTGTTCAATAGTGGTGTTCTGCGGTCCCCTATTAATTGGGACAGGAAGGTCGGGCGAGAAGATGTGGGCATTTGTTGTGCCACAATTTCAGCTTGCCCACGGCCTCGGCCTCTGCATGCACCATCACCATCATGTCCAGTTCCCCGTCCCTTGCCACGTGCCTTGCCGATTTTAAATGGAGGACAATATCTTCCATGCTCACTACAAATGGCTGAATTTGGAGCGAACTTATATGTGATCTGTGTGACGGACAAACCACATTTTTAAATTGCAGGCCTGTAGGTAACTATTTTTAACACGAAACAGGTGTCAATAACTTTGCTGACACACTGAAACAAAATTTTAATGGAGGCCAGAAATGGCAGAAATTTCAGCGCAATTATATGTGATCCGTGGGACGGACAAACCACAGTTTTAATTAGCTGGCCTGTAGGTAACTGTTAGTGATGAGCGAGCATGCTCGCCACTGCTCGGTACTCGCCCGAGCATCTCAGTACTCGAGATGCTCGGAGCTCGCTGAGTACTTGCCCAATGCTCGGGAGGGATCTCGGGTCCCTGTCCTGCATGTCTGGCGCTATTTAGAACACCAATCATGCAGGGATTGTCTGCCACTCACTGTAATGCCACAGCCCAAATCAATGGGAACAGTGCTCACAGTGAAACATGATAAGCCGGCAATTCATCATCGGCATACATCGGTACCCGACAATTTAGAACAGAAAGAATAGAGCATCACACATAGGTTAGATAGATAGAAACATGTCAGTCACATATATAATAAGTACAGTGACAGTGTTGGTTACTGTACTTGTCATTTAGTGTTAAAGGATTTATTAAAAAAAAATAATAGTGTTTTCATGCACCCGTCTCTTTAAAAAAGCCGGCCAGCAATTCATCATCGGTACCCTACAATTTAGAACAGAAAGAATAGAGCATCACACATAGATTAGATAGATAGAAACATGTCAGTCACATATATAATAAGTACAGTGACAGTGTTGGTTACTGTACTTGTCATTTAGTGTTAAAGGATTTATTAAAAAAAAAATAATAGTGTTTTCATGCACCCGTCTCTTTAAAAAAGCCGGCCAGCAATTCATCATCGGTACCCGACAATTTAGAACAGAAAGAATACAGCATCACACATAGATTAGATAGATAGAAACATGTCAGTCACATATATAATAAGTACAGTGATAGTGTTGGTTACTGTACTTGTCATTTAGTGTTAAAATAAAGGATTTATTAAAAAAAATTGGCGTGGGGTTCCCCATAATTTTAGTCTCTAGCAGAGGTTAAGCAGACAGCTGGGGCAGATGTTTGAAGCCTGGGAAGGGGGTAATCCCCACGGAGCTTGCCAGGCTACTAATATCAGCCCCCAGCTGAATACCTAGCCTTTACTAGCTATTAAAATGAGGGACCCCCCAAAAAAAAAAGACGTGGGGTCCCCCCTATTTTAATAGCTAGCAAAGGCTAGGCAGACATCTGGGGGCTGATAATAATAGCCCAGGAAGGGTGCCATGAATTTTGGCCCCCTCCCAGGCTAGAAACACCAGCCATTAGCCACCCCAGAAATGGCGCTTCCATTGGATATGCCAATTCTGGCAGTTAGCCTCGCTCTTCCCACTGCCCTGTAGCGGTGGCAGTGGGGTAATAGGGTTGGGGTTGATGTCATCTTATAATGCCAGCTGACATCAAGCCCAGGTTAGTAATGGAGAGGCGTCTATAAGACACCCCCATTACTAACCCCATGGTCAAAGTAAAAAAAACACAAACACCCAGAATAAAGTCCTTTAATTGAAATAAAGACTCAATACTTTAATGTTCTAAATGAAACTCTACTTACCGTATCGCCCATTCCAGCTGAAGCCAATGTCTTCTGCTATAAAAATAAAATAATAAACCAACCTCATCCTTACCTTTCCATCGTTCCCAGGACAGCTTCAGCTTTGCTACATTGACATGACATGCTGTATCATATCAAATGCTGCCATCCAGCTTGCCATGCCGCAGACACTGAGAAGCTCCTCAGTGTCTTGCTGTGACGGCATCCAGATGAGCTGAGTTCATGTCTAATGAACTCAGCTCACCTCATGCACGTCACTGACAGCGGGGGAAACTTCTCCTGCGCTCAGCGCTTGAGCAGGAAAATTCTCCCAAGCTGGGATGGCATTGAGATGACAGGCTGGATCACAGCTGAGCACTGCCATCCAGCTTGTCATCCTTCAGAGACACTGCAGAGCTGCTTGCACTCTGCAGTGTCTCTGAAGCGCTACCTGCAGAGTCTATGAAGCGCTGGATCGCAGCAGAGCGCTGCCATCCAGCTTCCAATCCTTCAGAGACACTGCAGAGCTTGCCAGTGTCTCTGAAGGATGATAAGCTGGATGGCAACGCTCTGCTGCGATCCAGCGCTTCAGAGACACTGCAGGTAGCGATAGAGAGACACTGCAGGTAGCGCTTCAGAGACACTGCAGAGCGCAAGATTATTCAAGATGATGACCTTATGTTATCAAATTCTGTGTCGTACTTCTGGATTCAAAATGTTCACTATACCCCTGGATAAAATCCTTGAGGGGTCTAGTTTCCCAAATGGGGTCACTTGTGGAGGAGGTTTCCACTGTTTAGGCACATCAGGGGCTCTCCAAATGAGAAATGGCGTCCGCTCTCAATTCCAGCCAATTTTGCGTTCCAAAAGTCACACAATGCTCCTTCCCTTCTGAACTCTGTTGTGCGCCCAAACACTGTATTTTCGCCACATATGGGGTATTGGTGTACTCAGGAGAAATTGCACAACAGTTTTTGGGGTCCATTTTTTCCTCTTACCCTTGTGAAAAAAAAATACCTGGGGATAAAACATTATTTTTTCGGAAAAAGTTTGATTTTTTTATTTTCATGGCTCCATGTTATAAACTTTTGCAAAGCATTTGGGGGTTCAGTGTGCTCACCACACATCTAGATAAGTTCCCTGAGGGGTCTAGTTTCCAAAATGGTGTCACTTGTGGGTTTTTTTCACTGATTAGGCACATCAGGGGCACATCCGCTAAGTATTCAAGTAAATTTTACATTAAAAATTCAAATGGCGCTCCTTCCCTTCCAAACCCTGCTGTGCACCCAAACAGTGGTTTTTCCCAACTTATGGGGTATCTGCTTACTCAGGAGAAATTGATAAACAAACTGCATGGTGCAATTTCTTCTGTTACTCTTAAGAAAATTCAAAATTGGGGGCTGAAAAACATTTTTGTGGGAAAAATGTGAAAATGTTATTTTTACGGCTCAATGTTCTAAACTTCTGTGAAGCACCTGGGGGTTCAAGGTGCTCACCACACAACTAGATAAGTTCCCTGAGGGGACTAGTTTCCAAAATGGTGTGACTTGTGGGGGGTTTCTACTGTTTAGGCACATCAGGGGCTCTCCAAATGCAACATGGCGTCCGCTAATTATTCAAGCAAATTTTACATTCAAAAAGTCAAATGACTCTCCTTCTCTTCCGAGCTCTACCGTGCACCAAAACAGTGTTTTTCCCCACGTATGGGGTATCTGCGTGCTCAGGAGAAATTGCACAACAAATTTTGGGGTTCATTTTTTCCTGTTACCCCTGCGAAAATAAAAAAAATTGGGTCTAAACTAACATTTTTGTGAAAAAAGTTAAATGTTAATTTTTTCTTCCACATTCCAAAAATTCATGTGAAGCGCCAGAAGGTTAATAAAGTTCTTGAATGTGGTTTTGAGTGCCTTGAGGGGTGCAGTTTTTAGAATGGTGTCACTTTTTGGTATTTTCTGTCATAAAGACCCCTCAAAGTGACTTCAAATGTGATGTGGTCCCTAAAAAAATGGTTTTGTAAATTTTGTTGTAAAAATTAGAAATCGCTGCTCATCTTTTAACCCTTATAGCTCCCTAATAAAAAATAATTTTGGTTCCAAAATTGTGCTGATATAAAATAGTGTGGGAAATGTTACTTATTAACTATTTTGTGTGACATATCTCTCTGATTTAAGGGCATAAAAATTAAAACTTTGAAAATTGCAAAATTTTCAAAATTTTCGCCAAATTTACGTTTTTTCACAAATAAACACAAGTGATGTCAAAGAAATTTTACCACTATCATGAAGTACAATATGTCACGAAAAAAAAACTCAGAATCAACGGGATCTGTTGAACTGTTCCAGAGTAATTACCTCATAAAATTACAGTGGTCAGAATTGTAAAAATTGGCCCGGTCATTTACGAGCAAACCACCCTCGGGGGTAAAGGGGTTAAATAGCTGGGTTTTTAGTGCTGTAATATGGAAAGGACCTGGCTTTTTTCTGCAATGCCAAAAATCAAATGGCGCAGAAAAATGGTGTTCCCTGGATTGTGTTTTAAGCAAATAATCAGGATTAAGATAAAAAAAATATTCCTGGCCCCTGATACCTTGGGCTATTTCTAGAAATATCTGTAAAAGCACCAGCAGACAGAACTGGAATGGACCCTCTTGCTATGTGCACTGCAGTCTGCTATATACCCTGCCTGTCTGCCTAGCACTGATATCTCTGCAGCAGGATTAGTCCTCAGAAGGACTGTTAGTTGAGATGGATATGTAGAGAATCATGTATAATACCTACATTAACTAGTAAACAACCAAATCTCTCCCTAGCTCAGCATAACCTCTCCCTATACTGCCTGATTGTGGAGTAGACTGTGATGAGCACGGCGGCACCAGGTCTGATATGGGCTGTAATGCCACAACCATCATGGCTGCAGCATTACAGTGTGTGGCAGACAATCCCTTCATGTTGATTGGCACTCTATAGAGCGCCAAACATGCAGGGAGGGGACCTGAGCTCCTGCCGAGCAACCCCGGAAATACTCGGCGAGTGCCGAGCATCTCGAGCAGTGAGATGCTCGGGCGAGCACTGAGCAGTAGCGAGCATGCTCTCTCATCACTCGTTTTTGCATGCGTTTTTTGGATGTATTTTTGTACAGCAATGAATGTTTTTTAGAGCTAAATAAAGATATTTGAAAAAAAGAAACATGGGACATTGCTTTAAGAGGGCCATTAGCCAAAGATGTTCCCTGGCTATTAATAACAGCTCACAGCTGTTTGCTTAGCCTTTACTGGCTAGATTACAGGGAGACCCCAGAAAAAATTGACGTAGGATCTTCCTATAAAATCTAACCTGCAAAGGCTAAACAGACAGCTGTGAGCTGATATTAATAGCCAGGGAAGGGACATGGATCCTGGCCCCCTTTGAGGCTAATAACATCAACCCTCAGCGGAACCAGAAATGGCGCATCTATAAGATGAGCCAATTCTGATACCTAGCCTTGCTCTTCCCAATGCCGTGTAGCGGTGGTGAATGGGGTAATAGGGCTGGTGTTCATGCCTGCCTTGTATTGGCGGCTGACATGAAGCCCAGGTTAGTAATGGAGAGGCTTCTATAAGACATCCCCATTTCTAACCACGTAGTAAAGGTTTACAATAAAGACTAAAATAAAGAATAAAGTATTTTATTTAAATAAAATTCAACATGGTTTTAATAATTTATTCATTATTCTGCTAGTCCCCGAAACTCTCATCTCCTGTAAAAAAGACAAAAATAAAAGACAACCACTCTCACCTGTCCACTGTCATGACATAATCCGAGTGTCCTACGGCGATCCGGGTCACTTCTACAACAGGGACATCAGCAATCACTGATGTCACTGCTGTAGAAACAGCACTATACCCTGACAGGAGTGTAATCGCACCTGTCAGGGTAAAGTGTTGCTGCAGGGGTGAGGTCACTTAAGTTCAAACAGCTGATGATCAGCTGAGAGCTCCGGTGATCTCATATACTGCATCAGTGCTGGTGGGAAAATCTATGAGAAAATTCCCACACAGCACTAATGCCATAAGGGAGATCACCCGAGCTCTAAGCTGATCATCAGCTGTTTGAACTCCGGTGACCTCAGCCAGCAGCTTCTCACGATACACTGCGGGAGACATAGCTCCTATCAGTATATCGCCGGCTGCTGAATAGGACAGTCAAATCTCCGGATGTGGCCGTGCTATCGCTGAGATCGTCGTGGGACACTGGGTATATGGACTAAGGCGGACAGGTGAGAATGAGGTTGGTTTATTATTTTACCTTTATTGCAGGTGACCATGGGCTTCGGGGATAAGCTGTAAGGTGAGTATATAGTTTTTTTATTTTTTATTTTTTACAGGGGACGAGAACATCGGGGCCAAGGTGCATGTAAGTAATAGGTGAGTATGATGTCTTTATTATTTTTATTTAAATATTTCTTTATTTTAACTTTTTTTACTTTCACTTTTACTGTGCAAGCGTGCTGATGAGAGATTGCTTCTCCCATCAGTGGCGCTTGTGTACAGTGACAGGAGACGCCGGATGACGGGGTTAGTTGTCCCATCAGCTGGTGCCTGTGATTTGTGGTAAGATTTTTACTGTGGGTGACTGACAGCATGATCCCCGCAGCGCTGTGACATTACCCCAGGTCACTGTCACAGCTGTGGGTATCACGCTGACAGCTGACAGCATGATCCCCACAGCGCTGTTACCGGCGGTAACGATCTTACGGCCGGTCACAGCCCCTGATTCCCACAGCACAGAAACCCGGGATGTTCGGGGCCATGTTCGTGGTTGGATTCATGATCTGGAGCCTGAACACTAAAATTTTTTTGATATTCGTGTTTATTTGCCGAACCCGAACATCAAAACATTCCCTCATCTCTACTGTTGACCAGAATGACAGGATGGGGAAAAGTGCAGCATCTCCTGTGGAAGTTCTGTAAGAATATTGTTTTAAAAAATCAAACAATAATTTATATATGAACATGTTGGCAGAAGTGTTCAACTGAGGAAAGTGTCTGTCACATAATAACAAATTGTATGTGCAACAGCCTGCCAGTGAAATGCACTACTGCGGTCATGTGCAAGCTGCAATCACACAAAGACCAGAACATCATATGAAGAATCGCTCATGTCCTCTGTCACACTGGTTATTATTGGGACAGTTTGCTGTCCATTGAACATGGGCATCACACTGAGCCAATATATAATTGTTTAAATGAGCCCTGTTACAATGCTTAAAATAAATCGCAATCATCATTCTCAGTGCGAGTGGGCGGTCGTATGATCGATTGTATGTGATTTGCATACTTATGGTCACGTGCACAGTTCTCTTTTATTTAGAGAAGCCAGAAGCATCCACTCAGCATATGACTGAAACCAAAGGCATCTACTCAGCACATGACCCAAACGGAAGGCGTCTAGCACATGACCAAAGCCAATGTTGTCTACTCTGCTCATGACAGAAACAGAAGGCGTATACTCTGCACGTGACTGAAACCAAAGGTGTCTACACAGCACGAGACTGAAACCAAAGGCGTCTACACAGCACATGACCAAAACCAAAGGCATCTACTTAGCACGTGACCGAAACTGAAGGCGTCTAATCAGCAAATTAACAAAACCGAAGTCATCTACTCAACACATGACTGAAACCAAAGGCATCTACTCAGCACATGACCAAAGCCGTTGGTGTCTACTCAGCACAAGACCAAACTAAAGGCATCTATTTAGTGTGTCACCAAAATCAAAGGCATCTTCTCAGCATGTGACCGAAACTGAAGGCGTCTATTCAGCACATGATCAAAACCAAAGGTATCTACTCAGCACAGGACCACAATTAGACAAATTACATACAGTTGTGCTCAAAAGTTAACATACCGCGGCAGAATTTTTGCTTTCTTAGCCTTGTTTCAGAGAATATGAATGATAACAAAAAAACTTTTTCTCCACTCATGGTTATTGGTTGGGTGAAGCCATTTATTGTCAAACTACTGTGTTTTCTCATTTTATATCTTAATGACAACCAAAAACATCCAAATGACCCTGATCAAAAGTTCACATACCCTGGTGATTTTGGCCTGATAACAAGCACAGAATTTGACACAAATGGGTTTGAATGGTAACATCCTCACCTGTGATTTGTTTGCTGGTAATCAGTGTGTGTGCATAAAAGCTGAGTGAGTTTCTGTGATCCAGACAGACTCTTGCATCTTTCATCCAGCCACTGATGTTTCTGGATTGTGAGTCATGGGGAAAGCAAAAGAATTGTCAATGGATCTATGGGAAAAGATAGTTGAACTGTATAACACAGGAAAGGGATACAAAAAGATATCCAAGGAATTGATAATGCCAGTCAGCATTGTTCAAACTATGATTAACAAATGGAAAATTATGGGCTCTGTAAAAACCAAACCATGGTCAGGTAGACCAACAAAAATTTCGGCCACAACTGCCAGGAAAATTGTCCGGGATGGAAAGAAAAACCCACAAATAACATCAGCTGAAATTCAGGACTCACTGAAAACTAGTGGTGTGGCTGTTTCAAAATGCACACTAAGGAGGCACTTGAAAAAAATGGGCTGCATGGTCGAGTTGCCAGAAGAAAGCCATTACTGCACAAATGCCACAAAGTATCTCGTCTACAATACGCCAAACAGCACAGAGACAAGCCCCAAAACTTCTGGAACAAGGTAATTTGGAGTGATCAGACCAAAATTGAACTGCTGGGGCACAACCATAAACGTTGCTGAAGGCAAATTTGCACTCATCAGTCTGGAAGCTGCGCATGGGACGTACTTGGACATTCCAACATGACAACGATCCAAAACACAAGGCCAAGTCAACCTGTCATTGGCTACAACAGAACAAAGTGAAGGTTCTGGAGTGGCCATCAGTCTCCTTACCTCAATATCATTGAGCCACTCTGGGGAGATCTCAAGCGCGCAGTTCATGCTAGACAGCCCAGGAATTTACAGGACCTTGAGGCTTTTTGCCAAGAAGAATGGGCAGCTTTACTATCTGAGAAAATAAAGAACCTCATTCACAACTACCTTCAAGACTTCAAGCTGCCATTGATGTTAGAGGGGGCAATACACGGTATTAAGAACTGGCGTAAAAGAAGAAAGCAAAAATTCTGCTGGGTATGTAAACTTTTTAGCACAACTGTACATACAGTCAAACGACTGGGAATCATGACAGCGTGTTCACCGAACATTTACGATTCAGCAGTCTGCAGACACACAATTTGTCTGCAGACTTTTGTCTCAAGTCAGGTTAACACCTTTAAAATTATTTTAAGGGTTGCATCAGGGCTCATTCAAACAGTTTTACATGCAGTCAGTATGATGCCATGCTCAACAGAAAGCACATTGACCCAATAATTTCTCCCAGGCCTGGCCAACCTCTTCCAGACAGAGAACATAACAGTATGTCTTTTGTCAGGTCCCCGTGTATGTTATGAGGTCTGTAGTTCAGCCCCCAACATACCCAGCAATCGCCCCCAGAAGAAGCAAGTGGAGTAACACGCGTTGGGTGATGGGGGACATCACATCTATCCATTCGGACTCTGCCTGCCCTCTTGGGATTATCCCTATAGGTAATCATTTAACTAAGTTGCTGATATGATACTTACAGCTAAGCTAGGCTACTGAGTCTTTTACTAGGACTTCATTGATGACTATTACTCATTCAGAGTCTGCTTATACTATCCCTACAAGGTTTAAATGCCATTTCACTCTAAAGACCCTACGTTTTGGCTTTACCTATAGTAGGTTTTGGATGTCAGTTTCCACTGCTAGTCTGGAGTTCTATTCTTTGTACAATGCTGCGTCATTATATGTTGGGTATATATATTATTCCCTATTATAGGATTAATATGACATATTATGATGGGACGGCATTTGACTTTATTGTAAAAAGGTAACCTAACTTCATCAAGGTATTTATTCTCCAATTGTAGCAGTTATTTATGTACTATACTGGATAGTATTGTGTCCTCCCTATTGGGCACTCTGCAAATTTTTAATTTTGATTTTCAATAAAGAATGATTCATTTTTTTATCTCATGGTTCTCTTCTTTACTTTGGACAATAAATCTTGTCTGAGTATGTATAATTAAATTGTCTAGTTAACTAGTCTTTCTTTCTATTCTATTATCATAACAACAACTTATTATCTGAAAAAGGTGACCAAGAGACTGGACTGGAGTCTAAAGAGATATCAGGTTTGAAATACATTTCACGGTAAACACAAATGTTCAAACTTACAATTGGCATCAGAACTGTAAATTTTGGAGCAATTTAAATTTTCATGTTTCATGTTAAAAGGTTGTTTTACACACATGAATCCTACCTGTTGGTAAGAAGCTAAGTTATTAGTATGATCAACAAAAGTAAAAGCTTTTTTACTGAATTAGAATAATTTTAATGTAAAGATTTTTTAAAAACATCAAGCAATTTTTCATTACGTCAGCATAGAGTGTATTGTCGTGTCATAAATATCATGCCATTAATTTTTAGCTTATTTTGGTAAAATAATTTATGTTTTATCAGCCAAAATATTTCCAAAAAGTAGAAAATATCACTGTGAATAACCGCAATAGAATAAATGCTGCCTCATTTGTTACACCTTGTGCTAAAAATGAAAACTGACACTGTAAAAAGAAAATATACATTAAAAAGCTATCTGAATAGAGTGCTGAGGATGACTCTATTAGCAATGATTTAGTGAAAGAAACTGTACACAGACATTATACATAGAAATTCAGCATTTCCTTAGAATGAGTTGACAAGTGATTTTTTTCTATTAGCATGGTTCAGCGTTTGGACAGAGAGGTAGATTGAGTTCCCAGGTTTCTATATTATCACCTGTCAATGTTTTCACAAGGAAGGTATTCTGAATAATCAAGGAAATCTGCTATAGGAGAGCTGCAGAGAGATGGTGTTAATTGGTTTCTAGCAAAATCCTACACTTTTCTGACAGCAGAACTTATGAAAAGCAATACAGAACATGACAAATTGCAAAAAATGTAGTAATAATAATAATAATAATAATATGGGTATATGCACATGACATTTTTTAGGTGTTTTTGCTGTCTGTGTCCACAACAGATAACATATGAATAGCACACATACCAATTGAAGCCAGTGTGGTAGATCGACCATTCAGCTGCACACTGAGGTAGACACATGTACGCTGTCTCTTTAAATTTCTTGTTGGTTTATTAAAGTGTGGCATAAACCAACATTGAGTCCATCGAAGCAAACAGGGTCCTTTGGGCTAAACAGGAGAACAAAATCAAAATGATAACACAAAACACAGTCCTTGTAGTAGCAGGGATCTGCATGCTTAGAGTTCAGAAACTCCAGGATAGCTCCACACAAACAGATTTGGAGTTACTCTCTCTAGACCTACTGAATAGAGATGAGCGTTGTTCTACTCGAACTGTTCGCCAATCTCAAATTCGAGCTGTTTTGGGCGGTGTTCGAGCCGTTCGGCGAACACGAACGATTTGAGAAAAATTCGGCTGTTCGAGGTTATGTTCGATAACTGTTCGTGCACCAAAATCATAACTGGATTTTTCTCAGTAATGATGAAAATTAATGTTAATACGCAGTTTGAGTGTACAGCGGGGTGGAGGGAGGGGCAGGGGATGGATCTCTGCAGGAATAATGAAGATCTCCATTTTTTTTTTTCTTTCCCGCATTTACAGTGGGTGGTGCAATCTGTCAGCCTATCAGCAGTGCACACACGGAGCGAAATGCTTTTTTCACGCAAGCAAGGGCATGTGTCATTGGCAGTGTATGTCACATGTCCTTGCCCTATAAGACCAAGCCATTTTCCCCGTCGCCACCATTTTCTCACTGCTGCAGCTGCGTGTTAGACGGCACCGCTGTTGCTGTGTGCGTTATACCTTGTTAATTTCAAGCCAATTTTCGCACAAATCTACAGATAGCTTGGGAGTAGGGAATAGTTGTGATTGCAGTCCTTTTAAGGACTAGGTTACAGCATTTCCTACGACTTTTATCAGGCAGGTCTGTGCTCTTAAATAGATAGATTGTGGGAGTAAAGACTAATTGTAATTGCAGTCCTTTTCAGGACTAGGTTACATCACTTCCTATCAGTTTTTGCCAGGCAGGTCTGTGCCAGTGCTGTGCAAGTTTTTTTCACAGCATTTGGCTGAATCTAGCAAAGCTAATCCTTTTTGGCATATTGCAGAGTGTGTTAGTCAGTGGAGTAGCCTATCTGTGTTGCAAGATATACCACCTGTGTATAGAATACCAATTTTTTTACTGCACCTAGTGAAGTAAAATCTTTTGGGCATAGCATCATTCTATTAGTCCATCTATACTGACCTCCATCAGGTTGCAAATTAAAAATAATTTTTATCTGCATCTACCTCTGAAAAAATATTTGGGCTTCTAGCTGTGTGTGGGACTTGTTCTATTAGTCCATCTATACTGACCTCCATCAGGTTGCAAACTGAATATAATTTTTTTCTGCATCTACCTCTGAAAAAATATTTGGCCTTCTAGCAGTGTGTGGGACTTTCTCTATTATTCCATCTATACTGACCTCCATCAGGTTGCAAATTAAAAATAATTTTTATCTGCATCCAGCTCTGAAAAAATATTTGGCCTTCTAGCAGTGTGTGGGACTTTCTCTATTAGTCCATCTATACTGACCTTCATCAGGTTGCAAACTGAATATATTTTTTTTCTGCATCTACCTCTGAAAAAATATTTGGGCTTCTAGCTGTGTGTGGGACTTTCTCTATTAGTCCATCTATACTGACCTCCATCAGGTTGCAAGTTGAATATAATTTTTTTCTGCATCTAACCCAGCCAATAGTTTTGGCCTAATACCACAGTTTGGCCACTCAGCTCTGCTCGGTTCCTATCCATTGTTTTTTTGTGCAAACAACTCCAGAGTTGTGAATTAGTTAACCACCAAAATGAGTGGAAAAAGGCCTGCTGCTGGTGGAAAGGGGAATAGGCGTGTTGGGAAGGGGAAAAAAGGTTGTGTCCGTGGGGTAGGTGTTAAAGCAACAGTAACATCTGCAGAAGAAAGACCATCTTCCAGCCAAACTAAAATGTCTACTTCTTTTAGCGGACAATGTGATAAGATCCCTTTCTTACGGCCACGCCAATCGCTACAAATTCCAGATGAGGCACAAAAACAGCAGGTGCTTCAACGGATATCAAGTGCTCCTTTAAGTGGGCTCTCCTCTAGTGTTGAGCCACCCCCGTAGTGTTCGGGTTCGGTTCGGTTCGTCGAACACCGGGATGTTCGAGGAACTGTTCGTCGAACTGTTCGTCGAACACCTTAGAACACCGTCGAACACCGTTAAAACCAATGGCAGGCAAACAAAAACACATAGAAACACATAGAAAACACCTGCAAAGGTGTCCAAAAGCTGACAAACTGCTCAGAAGACACTCTGTTTAAAAAAGCCGGCCGGCAAATTCAGCAGCGGCATACACCGGTACCCGACAATTTAGACAAGAAGGAATAGAGCATCACACATAGATTAGATAGATAGAAACATGTCAGTCACACATATAAGAAGCACAGTGACAGTGTTGGTTACTGCATTTGTCATTTAGTGTAAAGGATTTATTAAAAAAAATATTAGTGTTTTCATGCACCGTCTCTTTAAAAAAGCCGGCCGGCAATTCAGCATCTGTACCCGACAATTTAGAACAGAAAGAATAGAGCTTCACACATAGATTAGATAGATAGAAACATGTCAGTCACATATATAATAAGTACAGTGATAGTGTTGCTTACTGTACTTGTCATTTAGTGTAAAGGATTTATTTAAAAAAATAATAGTGTTTTCATGCACTGTCTCTTTAAAAAAGCCGGCCGGCAATTCAGCAGCGGTACCCGACAATTTAGAACAGAAAGATAGAGCATCACACATAGATTAGATAGATAGAAACATGTCAGTCACATATATATGAAGTACAGTGATAGTGTTGGTTACTGTACTTGTCATTTAGTATTAAAATAAAGGATTTATTATTAAAAAAATTGGCGTGGGGTTCCCCTTAATTTTAGGCTCTAGCGGAGGTTAAGCAGACGGCTGGGGCAGATGTTTGAAGCCTGGGAAGGGGGTAATACCCACGGAGCTTCCCAGGCTACTAATATCAGCCCCCAGCTGAATACATAGCCTTTACTAGCTATTAAAATGGGGGACCCCCCCAAAAAAATGACGTGGGGTCCCCCCTAATTTAATAGCTAGCAAAGGCTAGGCAGACAGCTGGGGGCTGATATTAATAGCCCAGGAAGGGAGCCATGAATATTGGCCCCCTCCCAGGCTAGAAACACCAGCCGTCAGCCGCCCCAGAAATGGCGCATTCATAGGATGCGCCAATTCTGGCACTTAGCCTCGCTCTTCCACGCTGCCCTGGTGCGGTGGCAGGGGGTAATAGGGTTGGGGTTGATGTCAGCTTATAATGCCAGCTGACATCAAGCCCAGGTTAGTAATGGAGAGGCGTCTATAAGACACCCCCATTACTAACCCCATAGTCAAAGTTAAAAAAAACACAAACACCCAGAATAAAGTCCTTTAATTGAAATAAAGACACAATCCTTTATTGTTCTAAATTAAACCATACCTACCATCACGCCCATTCCAGCTGAAGCCAACGATCTCCTGCAATAAAAGAAAAATAATAAAGCAACCTCATCCTTACCTTTCCATGGTTCCCACGACAGCTTCAGCTCTGCTACATCGAGATGACAGGCTGGACCGCAGCAGAACGCCGCCATCCAGCCTGTCATCCCGCAGACACTGAGAAGCGCAGGCTTGCTTGCGCTGCTCAGCGTCTCTCTGTGACGACATCCAGATGAGCCGAGTTCATGTCCAATGAACTCGGCTCACCTCATGCACGTCACTGACAGCGTGGGAAAATTCTCACGCTGAAGCGCTGATTGCAGGAGAATTTTCCCACGCTGTCAGTGACGTGCAGGAGGTGAGCTGAGTTCATTGGACATGAGCTCACCTCATGCACATCACTGACAGCGTGGGAGAATTCTCCTGCACTCAGCACTTCAGCGTGAGAATTTTCCCACGCTGTCAGTGACGTGCATGAGGTGAGCCGAGTTCATTGGACATGACCTCGGCTCATCTGGATGCCGTCACAGCGAGACAGTGAGGAGCGCAAGCATGCCTGCGCTTCTCAGTGTCTGCGGGATGAGAGGCAGGATGGCAGCGTTCTGCTGCGGTCCAGCCAGTCATCTCGATGTAGCAGAGCTGAAGCTGTCGTGGGAACCATGGAAAGGTAAGGATGAGGTTGGTTTATTATTTTTCTTTTATTGCAGGAGATCGTTGGCTTCAGCTGGAATGGGTGTGATGGTAAGTATGGTTTAATTTAGAACAATAAAGAATTGTGTCTTTATTTCAATTAAAGGACTTTATTCTGGGTGTTGTGTTTTTTTTAAATACTTTACTAGAAATTCATGGCGGTCATGTCTAATACTGGCGTGACCCCATGAATTTTGGGCTTGGGGCCAGCTGATAATACCAAGCTGGCCCTAACCCCTTTATTACCCAGTGAGCCACCGCACCAGGGCCCTGGATGAGTTGGGTACAGCGCCAGAAGATGGCGCTTCTATGAACGCGCCATTTTCCGGGGTGGCTGCGGACTGCAATTTGTAGCGGGGGGGGGCCCAGAAAGCTTGGGCCTCCCTGCGCTGCAGATTCCAGCCCCCAGCTGCCTAGTTGTACCTGGCTGGACACAAAAATAGGGCGAAGCCCCACGTACTTTTTTTTTAATTATTTCATGAATTTCATGAAATAATTAAGAAAAAAAGGCCTTCCCTATATTGTTGTGTCCGGCCAGGTACAAATAGGCAGCTGGTGGTTGGGGGCAGCCCGTTCCTGCCTGCTGTACCTGGCTGGACACAAATATAGTGCGAAGCCCCACTTCAATTTTTTTTAATTATTTCATGAATTTCATGAAATAATTAAGAAAAAAAGGCCTTCCCTATATTGTTGTGTCCGGCCAGGTACAAATAGGCAGCTGGTGGTTGGGGGCAGCCCGTTCCTGCCTGCTGTACCTGGCTGGACACAAATATAGTGCGAAGCCCCACTTCAATTTTTTTTAATTATTTCATGAAATTCATGAAATAATTAAGAAAAAAAGGGCTTCCCTATATTGTTGTGTCCGGCCAGGTACAAATAGGCAGCTGGTGGATGGGGGCAGCCCGTTCCTGCCTGCTGTACCTGGCTGGACACAAATATAGTGCGAAGCCCCACTTCAATTTTTTTAAATTATTTCAGGAAATTCATGAAATAATTTAAAAAAAATTGACGTGGGGCTTCGCACTATATTTGTGTCCAGCCAGGTACAGCAGGCAGGAACGGGCTGCCCCCAACCACCAGCTGCCTATTTGTACCTGGCCGGACACAACAATATAGGGAAGGCCTTTTTTTCTTAATTATTTCATGAAATTCATGAAATAATTGAAAAAAAAGTACGTGGGGCTTCGCCCTATTTTTGTGTCCAGCCAGGTACAACTAGGCAGCTGGGGGCTGGAATCTGCAGCGCAGGGAGGCCCAAGCTTTCTGGGCCCCCCCCCGCTACAAATTGCAGTCCGCAGCCACCCCGGAAAATGGCGCGTTCATAGAAGCGCCATCTTCTGGCGCTGTACCCAACTCATCCAGGGCCCTGGTGCGGTGGCTCACTGGGTAATAAAGGGGTTAGGGCCAGCTTGGCATTATCACCTGGCCCTAAGCCCGAAATTCATGGGGTCACGCCAATATTAGACATGACCACCATGAATTTCTAGTAAAGTATTTAAAAAAAACACAACACCCAGAAAAAAGTCCTTTAATTGAAATAAACACAAAATTCTTTATTGTTCTAAATTAAACCATACTTACCATCACGCCCATTCCAGCTGAAGCCAACGATCTCCTGAAATAAAAGAAAAATAATAAAGCAACATCATCCTTACCTTTCCATGGTTCCCATGACAGCTTCAGCTCTGCTACATCGAGATGACAGGCTGGACCGCAGCAGAACGCTGCCATCCAGCCTCTCATCCCGCAGACACTGAGAAGCGCAGGCTTGCTTGCGCTCCACAGTGTCTCTCTGTGAGGGCATCCAGATGAGCCGAGTTAATGTCCAATGAACTCGGCTCACCTCATGCACGTCACTGACAGCGTGGGAAAATTCTCCTGCACTCAGCGCTTCAGCGTGGGAGAATTCTCACACTGAAGCGCTGAGTGCAGGAGAATTCTCCCACGCTGTCAGTGACGTGCAGGAGGTGAGCTGAGTTCATTGGACATGAGCTCACCTTATGCACGTCACTGACAGCGTGGGAAAATTCTCCTGCACTCAGCGCTTCAGCGTGGGAGAATTCTCACGCTGAAGCGCTGAGTGCAGGAGAATTCTCCCACGCTGTCAGTGAAGTGCAGGAGGTGAGCTGAGTTCATTGGACATGAGCTCACCTTATGCACGTCACTGACAGCGTGGGAGAATTCTCCTGCACTCACCGCTTCAGCGTGAGAATTTTCCCACGCTGTCAGTGACGTGCATGAGGTGAGCCGAGTTCATTGGACATGAACTCGGCTCATCTGGATGTCGTCACAGAGAGACGCTGAGCAGCGCAAGCAAGCCTGCGCTTCTCAGTGTCTGCGGGATGACAGGCTGGATGGCGGCGTTCTGCTGCGGTCCAGCCTGTCATCTCGATGTAGCAGAGCTGAAGCTGTCGTGGGAACCATGGAAAGGTAAGGATAAGGTTGCTTTATTATTTTTCTTTTATTGCAGGAGATCGTTGGCTTCAGCTGGAATGGGCGTGATGGTAAGTATGGTTTAATTTAGAACAATAAAGGATTGTGTCTTTATTTCAATTAAAGGACTTTATTCTGGGTGTTTGTGTTTTTTTTAACTTTGACTATGGGGTTAGTAATGGGGGTGTCTTATAGACGCCTCTCCATTACTAACCTGGGCTTGATGTCAGCTGGCATTATAAGCTGACATCAACCCCAACCCTATTACCCCCTGCCACCGCACCAGGGCAGCGTGGAAGAGCGAGGCTAAGTGCCAGAATTGGCGCATCCTATGAATGCGCCATTTCTGGGGCGGCTGACGGCTGGTGTTTCTAGCCTGGGAGGGGGCCAATATTCATGGCTCCCTTCCTGGGCTATTAATATCAGCCCCCAGCTGTCTGCCTAGCCTTTGCTAGCTATTAAATTAGGGGGGACCCCACGTCATTTTTTTTGGGGTGTCCCCCATTTTAATAGCTAGTAAAGGCTATGTATTCAGCTGGGGGCTGATATTAGTAGCCTGGGAAGCTCCGTGGGTATTACCCCCTTCCCAGGCTTCAAACATCTGCCCCAGCCGTCTGCTTAACCTCCGCTAGAGCCTAAAATTAAGGGGAACCCCACGCCAATTTTTTTAATAATAAATCCTTTATTTTAATACTAAATGACAAGTACAGTAACCAACACTATCACTGTACTTCATATATATGTGACTGACATGTTTCTATCTATCTAATCTATGTGTGAAGCTCTATTCTGTCTGTTATAAATTGTCCGGTACAGATGCTGAATTGCCGGCCGGCTTTTTTAAAGAGACGGTGCATGAAAACACTATTATTTTTTTTGATAAATCCTTTACGCTAAATGACAAGTACAGTAAGCAGCACTTTCACTGTACTTCGTATATATGTGGCTGACATGTTTCTATCTATCTAATCTATGTGTGAAGCTCTATTCTTTCGGTTCTAAATTGTCGGGTACCAGTGTATGCCGCTGCTGAATTGCCGGCTTTTCATGTTTCACTGTGAGCACTGTTCCCATCGATTTGGGCAATCACTGTAATGCCACAACCACCATGGCTGTGGCATTACAGTGAGTGGCAGACAATCCCTGCATGATTGGTGCTCTAAATAGCGCCAGACATGCAGGACACGCTTTTGGTGCACGAACAGTTATCGAACATAACCTCGAACAGCCGAATTTTTTGCAAATCGTTCGGGTTCGTCGAACAACTCGAACACCGCCCAAAACAGCTCGAATTTGAGATTGGTGAACAGTTCTAGTCGAACACCGCTCATCTCTACTCTCCTCCACATCAACTTCAACATCACAAATACTCCAGTCCTCAAAGGTGTCACCCCAATCGCACTTGCTTCCTCACAGCTCCCAAATCTCCAGTTGCCCGTCTGAGTATGAGGTAGAACAGATGGTTGAGTCTGCAGAGCTGTTTACTCATACTATAGCCTGGGAATCAGAGGTCGACTCCAGCGCTTCTGTGAATCCAGACGAGGAAATGATCTGCACTGATGCCCAGAATCTTTATGAATCGGATCCAGGACCAGACGCAGAAGGTTCTGACCATAATGTAGACCCTCATTCCCAAACTGTAACTCCTGTTGGTGGAGACAATGAGGAAGACGATGATGAGACTCAAATACCTGATTGGAGCGACAACTTTAGTTTTTTGTCAGGGCAGGAACAGGTTGGCTCTGAGGACGACGGGTGTGATAACGCACAGGGTGATGATGATGAGGTTGGAGATCCCACTTACTGTCAACCCACAGTCAGCCAAGAGATGAGGTCAGCAGAGGAGGTGGAGGAAGATGCTAGTGACGACGAGGTCAGGTTGCGCCTTCCTGGACAGAGACGTAGTACTGGAAGCACGTCAACAACTGCATCCTCAAACACAACTCTGCCTCTCACCACAAGTCGTGCTGGCTCTTCAGGTCGCATGGGTGCTAAGCCTTGCATAGCCTGGGCATTTTTTCAGATCGATAAAGATGACCCAACTCGTGTTATCTGTAACATTTGTCAGCAATAGCTAAGTAGAGGCCAAAAAATACATAGTTTGAGTACTTCAAGCATGAACCGGCACATGGACATGAAGCATAAGTTGCAGTGGGAAGCTCAGTGTGCTACAATGCGGCCTAGCCGGCCGGGCCAACCACCGTCTGCCATATCTTGTGCATCCGCGGCCTCTTCATCCTCTGTGACTGGGGGGACAGCAGTCACACCTGTTTTGGGGTGCAGACCTGCCACCTCTTTACCCGCAACAGCCAGCGTGATTGGCAGGTCATCATTTTTTTTGGAGGTTGTAACACCAGCTGGTGTTGAGCGCTGTCCGACATCGATAGCACCACCTTTGGATCAAGGCAACCTAACATGTCCGCCTGCATCTTCCTCACAGACCGGCAGTTTGCCGGGGACACCCTTATCAACCCCGTCTAAGCACAATAGCCAGCCCTCGGTCCCTCAGATGTGGACAAGTAAAAGACCATTTCCTCCTAGCCATGAGAAAGCTAAGAGGTTGAATTTCACCATCTGCAAGCTCTTGGCTACAGAAATGCTGCCTTTCCGCCTGTTGGACACAGAGGATTTTCGAGACCTTATGTCCGTCGCAGTGCCCCAGTACCAGATGCCCAGTCGGCACTACTTCTCAAAGAAAGGTGTGCCTGCGCTCCACCAGCATGTCGCACACAACATCACCGCTTCTTTGAGACACTCTGTGTGTGACAGGGTGAATTTCACCACAGACACTTGGACGAGTAGGCATGGACAGGGGCGTTACATGTCGCTGACTGGGCACTGGGTAACTATGGTGACAGCAGGACAAGGGGCTGCTGTCCAAGTCTTGCCGTCCCCACGAGTTGTGCGTCAATCCTCTTTATGTCAAAGTTCCTCCACTGCTTCTGCCTCCTCAACCTCCTCTCGGTCTTCCACCTGCACCCAAAGCCTGTCTGGTCATGCCACAAGCTTTCTAACTGTGCAGAAGGGATCCTGCACACCTCCTTACTATGCTGGCAGTAGGGCTCAACGTCATCAGGCGGTTTTTACTTTGAAATGTCTGGGAAATGTGAGTCACACAGCTGAGGAGTTGTGGTCAGCTCTGGAGAACCAATTTCATGAATGGTTGTCTCCACTGGACCTGAAACCAGGGAAGGCCGTGTGCGACAATGCTGCAAACCTTGGTGCGGCCCTTCGCCGGGGCAATGTCACACACGTTCCTTGTATGGCTCACGTGTTGAACCTGGTTGTCCAACAATTTTTAGCCCACTATCCCAGACTAGATGGCCTTCTGCAGAGGGCACGGTCGCTGTGTGCTCACTTCCGCCGTTCGCATCCTGCAGCTCAGCGACTTACATCTCTACAGAAGTCGTTGGGCCTGCCACTTCACCGGCTAAAATGCGATGTGCCTACCCGGTGGAATTCAACTCTGCACATGTTGCAGCGACTGTGGCAGCACCGACAAGCCCTGGTGCAATACGTTCTGACGTATAGCCTGGGCCAACGAGATCCGGAGGTGGGGCAAATCACGCTGGAGGAGTGGTCTCAGATCAGGGACCCATGCACCCTTCTGCACAGTTTTGAAATGGCGACGAAGATGTTTAGTGCTGACGATGCCATTATCAGCATGACTATTCCGGTGATTTACATGCTGGAGCACATGTTAAACAGAATTCGGAGTCAGGTGTTGGCACAAGAGGAGGTGGAGGAAGTAGAGGAGGAGGAGTTGTATGCGGAAGGGCTAACATCTGCAAGGTCCAGACGGTCGGCAGCACCAAGGCGGCAGGCATGTGAGGGTGGGGGAGATGGTTTTACCAGGGCGCATGGTAGCAGCCAAACTAGTGAGGAAGGTGCAGGAGCCCAGGAAGAAGTGGAGGACGAACTGATGGAAGACTCATCAGATGAGGGAGACCTTGATCACATTTCTGTTGTGCGAGGTTGGGGGAAGAGGACAGAGGAAGGAAGCATGATTGTTACCTCGCCACCAACACAACAGGGACTTGGTGCTCCTGGATGCGCAACACACATGAGTGCCTTCTTGCTGCACTACCTGCAACATGACCCTCGAATTGTGAGAATTAGAAATAATCCTGACTACTGGGTTGCCACACTGTTAGATCCCCGGTACAAAAGTAAATTTGCAGAAATTATTCCTGCCATAGAAAGGCATGCACGCATGCAGGAGTATCAGCAGAGACTGTTGCAGAATCTTACATGTGCTTTTTCACAAAACACCAGTGGTGCACGTAGTGAATCTCACAGTTCCAACTTGCCAACCGTAGGACCGTCAAGTGTTCAGCACTCAAACCGTAACAGAACCACAGTATCTGCTGGTAACATCAATTTTGCGGAATCATTTCACCACTTTTTTAGCCCATCCTTTGCAAGTCCACAGGAGACAAGAAGTCTGACACATAGTCAACGCCTAGAGACGATGGTACAGGAGTATCTCCAAGTAAACATTGAAGCCATGACTGTGTCACTGGACCCTTGCTCTTTTTGGGCTTCCAATCTGGATAAATGGCCGGAGCTAGCCACTTACGCCTTGGAGATCTTGTCATGCCCCGCAGCCAGCGTTCTGTCTGAACGTGTGTTCAGCGCTGCTGGTGGTGTGCTGACAGATAAGCGCACGCGGCTCTCCACTGATAATGTAGACAGACTCACGTTCATAAAGATGAACAAATCATGGATCCGAAACGACTTTTCTACCCCTGTGTCATCCTGGGGAGAGTAAAAGCTTGATGATTGGTTAAAATCACCCTACCAACCGTTTTAAGCTTTCAAATTACTAATCATGTTTATCTGTATCTTGTCTGGAAAATAATTTGGGCTTTGTAGCAGTGTGCAGCACTGATCCTATTAGCCCATCTATACTAAGCTCCACCAGATTTAAAATTAATAATAATTTGTAGCTGCATCTAGCCCGGAAAATAATTTTGGGGCTCCGAGATGCGCAAGACACATAAGTGCCTTCTTGCTGCACTACCTGCAACATGACCCTCATATTGTCAGAATTCGAAGTAATCATGACTACTGGGTTGCCACACTCTTAGATCCCCCAAACTTTTCGATCAACCTTTTCATTTTAATAAAGACCAAAAAAATGGTCATTTTTGAAATTATAAGCATTAGCAGGTTATTAGAAACTGAAATCAAACAGTTTTCAACTCAAAACTTTATTCTAGGTGATGTTACATTTTCACATAGGACCCCTTGTTCGAAAGGAGCTTCTGAACTCTCTCGTCCATTGAATTTGTCAGGTTTTGGATGGTTTCTGCTTCAATTGTTTTGCATGAGGACAGAATACCCTCCCAGAGCTGTTGCTTAGATGTGAACTGCCTCCTGCCATCATAGACACTCTTTTTGATGATGCTCCAGAGGTTCTGAATGGGGTAGAGGTCAGGGGAGCATGGGGGTCACACCATAAGTTTGTCCCCTTTTATGCCCATATCAGCCAGAGATGCAGATGTTTTATGTGCAGCATGAGATGGTGCATTATCATGCAAAAAAATGATCTTGCTGTGAAATACATGGTTCTTCTTCTTGAACCATGGCAGGAAGTGCTGTTTGAGAAAATCCACATACATTATGGAGTTCATCTTTAGCGTCTTCAGGGATCCTAAAGGGGCCGACAATCTCTCTCCCCATGATTCCAGCCCAAAACATTACTCCACCTCCTCCTTGTTGGCGCTGTAGCCGTGTTTGCGTGGGGTGTCCATCAACCAGCCATCCTCCACTCCATCCATCTGGACCATCGAGCGCTGCACGGCACTCATCCGTGAACAAAACAGTTTTGAAATCAGTCTTCATGTAATGTTTGGCCCACTGGAGCCGTTTCTGCTTGTGTGAAGTGGATAGAGGAGGTCGACAGGATGGCATATGCACAGCTGCAAACCTCTGAAGGACCCTGCATCTTGTTGTTCTGGGGACGTTGGAGGCACCAGCAGCTTCAAAAACTTGTCTGCTGCTTTGACAAGGCTTTTTTGCCGCTGCTCTTTTAACCTGACGTAATTGTCTGTAGGAAAGAGTCCTCAATTTGCCCTTATCAGCACGCACACGTGTGTACTGTGAATCAGCTACATACTTCTTGATTGCCAAGACACTTCATCCTGATCATCGCACAATGTTGATTGTAGTCATGCCTTGACCTAAACACTCCACAATTTGTTGCTTCTCAGCAGCCGACACATCCTTTTTCTTTCCCATTTTGGCAGAAAATGTAGGCTGCTTAATAATGTGAGACACCCTTCTTAAGTAGTCTTGCCTTTCATTGGACACACCTGCCAAACTAATTAGCACAGGTGTCTGCAATTGCTTACAGTGATATAAAGAGCCCTGACACACATCACCATCAATGAGTTTAACTGACAAACAAACAAATTCTTCCCTTATCACTCCTAAACACTTTTTGCATAATAATTTGGAACACAGTGTACATGTGCTTTTCCACAAAACACCAGTGGTTCACGTAGTGAATCTTACAGTTCTAACTTGCCAACCGTGATCTGTATGGAGTTGTTCAATAAAGGGCCCAAAATTAAGATAACATAGATGGGAGAGGTCTCTATGAATAGGAATTCCTAAGTATTTGATACCCTGTGAGGGCCAGGCAAAGGGAAAGTTGGACTGGATGGAATCCTGTATGGATTTTGGCGAGGGAGACATCGAGGGCCTCAGACTTCGCTGCATTGATTTTAAAATTTGACCATGTAACAAAGTGATCTATTTCAGCCATAACAGCATGGATGGATATATGTGATTGAGTGATATATACTAGTACATCATCAGCAAATAGAGAGCACTTGTACTCGGTGCCTCCCACCTCAATCCACCTAATATTGGGGTTATGGCGAATTGATGAGTGCAGGTGCTCCGTCACTAGGATGTATAAGAGAGGGGACAGAGGACATCCCTGCCTTGTCCCATTGGTGATTGTGAAAGGTGATGAAAATGTTCTGATGCACCCCCTGGGCCTTGGGACACCCGGAGCCGGACCCTTTTTGGTGGATGCTGGTGGTTGTAGTCTTCATTGCAGCGACCCGGTTCCGTGGCTCAGGGTGGTCAAACCAGTGGCGGAACTATTTATGTGGTTTTGATGTTTAAATGTCCGACTACGCCACCCGTGGATTGCGGTCAGAGTGAACCCCTGCTGCAGGGCAGACCGCTGAGGCTGGTGTTGTGGGTGCAGCAGAGCGTAGCATAACTCCCCACGGGAGGAGTATAGCCTCAGGGCAGTGTATGCGGAGGATGGGGGTGATGGTGCAGGGCAGCAGCAGTAACGACACGGAGTCAGTGATGCAGTCCAGGGCCTTTACTCACAGTTCTTATTATCCAGACCACGTCTGCAGGTAACGGCTGCCCACGTCGTACTGTGCTCACCAGGTGAGTGGCTCAGACAACTCCCAGATAACTTTGGAGCGCTTCACAGGACCCCCTTTGTGTGTCCTTTGTCTGGCCTTTCTTACCAACCCTTCTGTCCGGCTGCCTCGGGCCTCCTCTTGGTAAACTTGGCGCCAGTTTCCCTGATACTATGTGCTGCCCTCCTAGTGGGTGTAGCGAGGGGCTGCACCACAGAAAATGTCACAGCCTCCGGTTTCTAGCTGAGGGTCGTTTCCTGCCTTCACTAGTTTCGGGGACCGGTCTCCCCCTTTGGCCTGACCCCTCCATGCAGGTGGATTCGGGCGTGCGGTGGCGACTCGCCCGTCCGCACCCCTGGGATCCCTTCGTTCCTCGTTCCTGGAGCCTTCTCCGCTCCTCTTCCTTCCTTCTCCCTCTTCCAGGCCTGGGCCTCTGTTACTAGGCCCGCCTCCGGAGCAGAGCTCATGCAGAGCCCCTGCTCCCTGCCACTTCTGCTCAGACTTCTCTGCACTGAACTAAGATGGTGCCCACCTTTTATACTCCCTTCTCAATGCACCCAGGAACTGCTTCCTCCCTGCTCCTGCACTACAGGGTTCCCCTTCCTCAGTGTTCCCTCCCCCCACTCCAGCCAGGGACAGAAACTGTCGTGCCCATCTCAGGGGCATATTGGTCGCCCTGCCCCACGGCAATGTGGTGTAATGCATGCAGGTGTCGGGTCCTGATCCGCACTCCATCCTTACCTGAGAGTGAGATATCACACCTCTGGGTGAGGTGCAATACCTCTGTAGCAACCGAGCCCTCAGGGTGCTACAGTTCCATTTATCTTCAGCCTAGGTGACGTATTGCGATACAGGGCCGTGATTTTGGCTATAAAAGGGTCCCCTAGACCCCTACCCCAAGCTTTTTAAGAGAATCATATATGGCGTGTGTAACATACCTGGCGGCGTCCTTGCATAGTGGTAGCATCCTAGCTACCCAGATGAGACCAGTTTCTCCAGTGGACAGTGGAAGTGATCTCCTTGAAGTAAAGGATTGGCCCTCGAATTCCCTGCGGAACATTCTGGCAGGCCTGAAGAAGAGGGGGCGTAAGGGGGGGGGTACTGTAACATACCTGGCGGCGTCCTTGCATAGTGGTCCATCTCCCACTGTGCAAGAGCGCGCACTTGATCTCCAGTCCAGGGTGTCTCTCTGGCTACCCTCCATGCTGTCTGTTTGCTTCTGTGTCTGCTGCTTAAGGGCGGCGCCCGATCACTTCCTGCTTTTTGTACCTGCTGCAGGCACACCCCTTGTGCGTCCTCAGCCTATTGCTGTCTGTCACCTGGTATTTAAACCAGCTGCCCCAATTAACCCATGCCTGAGCATCTTGCCCTGTCAGTTGGCTTTTGTCTCTGACAGGTCCTGTCTATGTTACCTGTCTTGCAGTATCTGTTCCCATGTCTGTACTGTGTCTTATCTGTGTACCTTAAGGCCCCGTCACACTAAGCGATGCAGCAGCGATCCCGACAACGATACGACCTGTCAGGGATCGTTGCTGCATCGCTAATACATCGCTGGTGAGCTGTCAAACAGGCAGGCTCACCAGCGATCAGGGGAGCAGCGATATCGTGGAAAGAATCGTTCCACGATGTCCGGCTCCCGTTACCAGCCTGCTGCAGGCTGGTAACTATGGTAAACATCGGGTTACTAAGTGCGCGTGTGCCCCTAGTAACCCGCTGTTTACCATGGATACCACTCTGCTACGGTGCGCGGGAGCCTCCGTGCACCGTAGCAGAGTGGTATCCATGGTAAACAGCGGGTTACTAAGTGCGCGCGTGCCCCTTGTAACCCGATGTTTACCATAGTTACCAGCCAGATCGTTGGTCCCGCTGGTCACACACAGCGATGTGTGCTGGCCAGCGGGAGGCCAACGACCAAAAAATGGTCCAGGACACTTTGCAACAATCAGCGACCTCACAGCAGGGGCCTGATCGTTGCAAAGTGTCACACACAGCGACATCGCTGGTGAGGTCGCTGGTGAGTCACCAAAACCGTGACTCAGCAGTAGTGTTGAGCCACCCCCGTAGTGTTCGAGTTCGGTTCGGTTCGTCGAACACCCGTGTGTTCGCCGAACTGTTCGTCGAACTGTTCGTCGAACACCTTCGAACACCGTTAAAACCAATGGCAGGCAAACAAAAACACATAGAAACACATAGAAAACACCTTCAAAGGTGTCCAAAAGCTGACAAACTGCTCAGAAGACACAACTAACACATGGAAAAGTGACAAGTACATATAGTCATGCGAAAAGAAAAGAGGTGGAGGAGTAAAAGGAGGGGGAGACACAGATATAGGCATGTCATGCCCTTCTAAAATCCAAAAAGTGAGAAGCCGAGACGGCCAGTCCGCTCCTGCCCGTGCCACCTCCGTGTCGCCGGGTTTGTGCCAGAGCCGCGGTGAACCCTGACGGCCAGCCCCCCTCTCCCAATACTGGTGCCTGTCCGCTGGTGGGTCGAGAGAGCCCCCCTGTGGTGGAGGCAGCTCTAAGCTTTTTAATTTAAATTGTCCCTCTAATTTGAATGAATACACTTTAAAACCATTTACAAGGATCTATTGGAGGGCAAGTCTCATGCCAGCAGCCGCGTAATTCCAACTCCAGTAGCGTCCACTAAAGCTGCTGCAGTTAAAAAGCTTTTATAAGGATCGAGCTCGGCTGTCCACCGCAAGGCATCCTAGTGCCAGTCCCAGCCCCTATGCCTTGGGGTGCCTCCTGATGCTCTTCACTGAGTATCCCGTGGTCCCGAAGCATTTCCTTTGAAAAAATTAAGTGTCCAAACTACAGGTGGTGTAGCTTGCTTAACAGCCGGGATAATCCGCTGACTAGCAGACACTGCTACTAGGCACAAAGTATTTCCTGGGCTAGATGCAGTTAAAAATTTGTAAGTAGATACTCTCGTTGGATGCTGAGAAAGCATTCCATAGAGTCTCCTGGCACGCCATATATGATTCTCTTAAAAAGCTTTGGGTAGGGGTCTAGGGGACCCTTTTATAGCCAAAATCACGGCCCTGTATCACAATACGTCACCTAGGCTGAAGATAAATGGAACTGTAGCACCGAGGGCTCGGTTGCTACAGACGTATTGCACCTCACCCAGAGGTGTGATATCTCACTCTCAGATAAGGATGGAGTGTGGATCAGGACCCGACACCTGCATGCATTACACCACATTGCCGTGGGGCAGGGCGACCAATATGCCCTTGAGATGGGCACGACAGTCCCTGTCCCTGGATGGAGTGGGGGGAGGGAACACTGAGGAAGGGGAACCCTGCAGTGCAGGAGCAGGGAGGAAGCAGTTCCTGGGTGCATTGAGAAGGGAGTATAAAAGGTGGGCACCATCTTAGTTCAGTGCAGAGAAGTCTGAGCAGAAGTGGCAGGGAGCAGGGGCTCTGCATGAGCTCTGCTCCGGAGGCGGGCCTAGTAACAGAGGCCCAGGCCTGCAAGAGGGAGAAGGAAGGAAGAGGAGCGGAGAAGGCTCCAGGAACGAGGAATGAAGGGATCCCAGGGGTGCGGACGGGTGAGTCGCCACCGCACGCCCGAATCCACCTGCGTGGAGGGGTCAGGCCAAAGGGGGAGACCGGTCCCCGAACTAGTGGAGGCAGGAAACGACCCTCAGCTAGAAACCGGAGGCTCTGACATTTTATGTGGCGCAGCCCCTTGCTCCACCCGCTAGGAAGGCACCACATAGGGTCAGGGAAACTGGCGCCAAGTTTACCAAGAGGAGGCCCGAGGCAGCCGGACAGAAGTGTTGGTAAGAAAGGCCAGACAAAGGACACACAAAGGGGGTCCTGTGAAGCGCTCCAAAGTTATCTGGGAGTTGTCTGAGCCCCTCATCTGGAGAGCACAGTACGACGTGGGTAGCCGTTACCTGCAGACGTGGTCTGGATAATAAGAACTGTGAGTAAAGGCCCTGAACTGCATCACTGACTCCGTGTCGTTAGTGCTGCTGCCCTGCACCATCAACCCCATCCTCCGCATACACTGCCCTGAGGCTATACTCCTCCCGTGGGGAGTTATGCTACGCTCTGCTGCACCCACAACACCAGCCTTAGCGGTCTGCCCTGTAGCGGCGGTTCACTCTGACCGCAATCCACGGGTGGCGTAGTCGGACATTTAAACATCAAAACCACATAAATAGTTCCGCCACTGGTTTGACCGCCCTGAGCCACGGAACCGGATCGCCGCCACGAAGACTACAACCACCAGCATCCACCAAAAAGGGTCCGGCTCCGGGTGTCCCAAGGCCCAGGGGGTGCGTCAGAACATTTTCATCACCTTTCACAATCACCAATGGGACAAGGCAGGGATGTCCTCTGTCCCCTCTCTTATACATCCTAGTGACGGAGCACCTGCTCTCATCAATTCGCCATAACCCCAATATTAGGTGGATTGAGGTGGGAGGCACCGAGTACAAGTGCTCTCTATTTGCTGATGATGTCCTAGTATATATCACTCAATCACATATATCCATCCCTGCTGTTATGGCTGAAATAGATCACTTTGTTACATGGTAAAATTTTAAAATCAATGCAGCGAAGTCTGAGGCCCTCGATGTCTCCCTCCCTAAATCCATATAGGATTCCATCCAGTCCAACTTTCCCTTTGCCTGGCCCTCACAGGGTATCAAATACTTAGGAATTCCTATTCATAGAGACCTCTCCCATCTATGTTATCTTAATTTTGGGCCCTTTATTGAACAATTCCATACAGACCACGGTTGGCAAGTTAGAACTGTAAGATTCACTACGTGAACCATTGGTGTTTTGTGGAAAAGCACATGTACACCGCGTTCCAAATTATTATGCAAAAAGTGTTTAGGAGTGATAAGGGAAGAATTTGTTTGTTTGTCAGTTAAACTCATTGATGGTGATGTGTGTCAGGGCTCTTTATATCACTGTAAGCAATTGCAGACACCTGTGCTAATTAGTTTGGCAGGTGTGTCCAATGAAAGGCAAGACTACTTAAGAAGGCTCTCTCACATTATTAAGCAGCCTACATTTTCTGCCAAAATGGGAAAGAAAAAGGATGTGTCGGCTGCTGAGAAGCAACAAATTGTGGAGTGTTTAGGTCAAGGCATGACTACAATCAACATTGTGCGATGATCAGGATGAAGTGTCTTGGCAATCAAGAAGTATGTAGCTGATTCACAGTACACACGTGTGCGTGCTGATAAGGGCAAATTGAGGACTCTTTCCTACAGGCAATTACGTCAGGTTGAAAGAGCAGCGGCAAAAAAGCCTTGTCATAGCAGCAGACAAGTTTTTGAAGCTGCTTGTGCCTCCAACGTCCCCCGAACAACAAGATGCAGGGTCCTTCAGAGGTTTGCAGCTGTGCATACGCCATCCTGTCGACCTCCTCTATCCACTTCACACAAGCAGAAACGGCTCCAGTGGGCCAAACATTACATGAAGACTGATTTCAAAACTGTTTTGTTCACGGATGAGTGCCGTGCAGCGCTCGATGGTCCAGATGAATGGAGTGGAGGATGGCTGGTTGATGGACACCCCACGCAAACACGGCTACAGCGCCAACAAGGAGGAGGTGGAGTAATGTTTTGGGCTGGAATCATGGGGAGAGAGATTGTCGGCCCCTTTAGGATCCCTGAAGGCGCTAAAGATGAACTCCATAATGCATGTGGATTTTAACAAACAGCACTTCCTGCCATGGTTCAAGAAGAAGAACCGTGTATTTCACAGCAAGATCATTTTTCTGCATGATAATGCACCATCTCATGCTGCACATAAAACATCTGCATCTCTGGCTGATATGGGCATAAAAGGGGACAAACTTATGGTGTGACCCCCATGCTCCCCTGACCTCTACCCCATTCAGAACCTTTGGAGCATCATTAAAAGGAGTGTCTATGATGGCGGGAGGCAGTTCACATCTAAGCAACAGCTCTGGGAGGGTATTCTGTCCTCATGCAAAACAATTGAAGCAGAAACCATCCAAAACCTGACAAATTCAATGGACGAGAGAGTTCAGAAGCTCCTTTCGAACAAGGGGTCCTATGTGAAAATGTAACATCACCTAGAATAAAGTTTTGAGTTGAAAACTTTGATTTCAGTTTCTAACAACCTGCTAATGCTTATAATTTCAAAAATGACCATTTTTTTGGTCTTTATTAAAATGAAAAGGTTGATCGAAAAGTTTGGGGGATCTAAGAGTGTGGCAACCCAGTAGTCATGATTACTTCGAATTCTGACAATATGAGGGTCATGCTGCAGGTAGTGCAGCAAGAAGGCACTTATGTGTCTTGCGCATCTCGGAGCCCCAAAATTATTTTCCGGGCTAGATGCAGCTAAAAATTATTTTTAATTTTAAATCTGGTGAAGCTTATTATAGATGGCCTAATAGGATCAGTGCTGCACACTGCTACAAAGCCCAAATTATTTTCCAGTCAAGATACAGATAAACATGATTAGTAATTTGAAAGCTTAAAACGGTTGGTAGGGTGATTTTAACCAATCATCAAGCTTTTACTCTCCCCAGGATGACACAGGGGTAGAAAAGTCGTTTCGGATCCATGATTTGTTCATCTTTATGAACGTGAGTCTGTCTACATTATCAGTGGAGAGCCGCGTGCGCTTATCTGTCAGCACACCACCAGCAGCGCTGAACACACGTTCAGAGAGAACGCTGGCTGCGGGGCATGACAAGATCTCCAAGGCGTAAGTGGCTAGCTCCGGCCATTTATCCAGATTGGAAGCCCAAAAAGAGCAAGGGTCCAGTGACACAGTCGTGGCTTCAATGTTAACTTGGAGATACTCCTGTACCATCGTCTCTAGGCGTTGACTATGTGTCAGACTTCTTGTCTCCTGTGGCCTTGCAAAGGATGGGCTAAAAAAGTGGTGAAATGATTCCGCAAAATTGATGTTACCAGCAGATACTGTGGTTCTGTTACGGTTTGAGTGCTGAACACTTGACGGTCCCACGGTTGGCAAGTTGGAACTGTGAGATTCACTACGTGCACCACTGGTATTTTGTGGAAAAGCACATGTAAGATTCTGCAACAGTCTCTGCTGATACTCCTGCATGTGTGCATCCCTTTCTATGGCAGGAATAATTTCTGCAAATTTACTTTTGTACCGGGGATCTAACAGTGTGGCAACCCAGTAGTCAGGATTATTTCTAATTCTCACAATTCGAGGGTCATGTTGCAGGTAGTGCAGCAAGAAGGCACTCATGTGTGTTGCGCATCCAGGAGCACCAAGTTCCTGTTGTGTTGGTGGCGAGGTAACAATCATGCTTCCTTCCTCTGTCCTCTCCCCCCAACCTCGCACAACAGAAATGTGATCAAGGTCTCCCTCATCTGATGAGTCTTCCATCAGTTCGTCCTCCACTTCTTCCTGGGCTCCTGCACCTTCCTCACTAGTTTGGCTGCTACCATGCGCCCTGGTAAAATCATCTACCCCACCCTCACATGCCTGCCGCCTTGGTGCTGCCGACCGTCTGGACCTTGCAGATGTTAGCCCTTCCGCATACAACTCCTCCTCCTCTACTTCCTCCACCTCCTCTTGTGCCACCACCTGACTCCGAATTCTGTTTAACATGTGCTCCAGCATGTAAATCACCGGAATAGTCATGCTGATAATGGCATCGTCAGCACTAAACATCTTCGTCGCCATTTCAAAACTGTGCAGAAGGGTGCATAGGTCCCTGATCTGAGACCACTCCTCCAGCGTGATTTGCCCCACCTCTGAATCTCGTTGGCCCAGGCTATACGTCAGAACGTATTGCACCAGGGCTTGTCGGTGCTGCCACAGTCGCTGCAACATGTGCAGAGTTGAATTCCACCGGGTAGGCACATCGCATTTTAGCCGGTGAAGTGGCAGGCCCAACGACTTCTGTAGAGATGTAAGTCGCTGAGCTGCGGGATGCGAACGGCGGAAGTGAGCACACAGCGACCGTGCCCTCTGCAGAAGGCCATCTAGTCTGGGATAGTGGGCTAAAAATTGCTGGACAACCAGGTTCAACACGTGAGCCATACAAGGCACGTGTGTGACATTGCCCCGGCGAAGGGCCGCACCCAGGTTTGCAGCATTGTCGCACACGGCCTTCCCTGGTTTCAGGTCCAGTGGAGACAACCATTCATGAAATTGGTTCTCCAGAGCTGACCACAACTCCTCAGCTGTGTGACTCACATTTCCCAGACATTTCAATGTAAAAACTGCCTGATGATGTTGAGCCCTACTGCCAGCATAGTAAGGAGGTGTTCAGGATCCCTTCTGCGCAGTTAGAAAGCTTGTGGCATGACCAGACAGGCTTTGGGTGCAGGTGGAAGACCGAGAGGAGGTTGAGGAGGCAGAAGCAGTGGAGGAACTTTGACATAAAGAGGATTGACGCACAACTCGTGGGGACGGCAAGACCTGGACAGCAGCCCCTTGTCCTGCTGTCACCATAGTTACCCAGTGCCCAGTCAGCGACATGTAACGCCCCTGTCCATGCCTACTCGTCCAAGTGTCTGTGGTGAAATGCACCCTGTCACACACAGAGTTTCTCAAAGAAGCGGTGATGTTGTGTGCGACATGCTGGTGGAGCGCAGGCACACCTTTCTTTGAGAAGTAGTGCCGACTGGGCATCTGGTACTGGGGCACTGCGACGGACATAAGGTCTCGAAAATCCTCTGTGTCCACCAGGCGGAAAGGCAGAATTTCTGTAGCCAAGAGCTTGCAGATGGTGAAATTCAACCTCTTAGCTTTCTCATGGCTAGGAGGAAATGGTCTTTTACTTGTCCACATCTGAGGGACCGAGGGCTGGCTATTGTGCTTAAACGGGGTTGATAAGGGTGTCCCCAGCAAACTGCCGGTCTGTGAGGAAGATGCAGGCAGACATGTTAGGTTGCCTTGATCCAAAGGTGGTGCTATCGATGTCGGACAGCGCTCAAGACCAGCTGGTGTTACCACCTCCAAAGAAAATGATGACCTGCCAATCACGCTGGCTGTTGCGGGTAAAGAGGTGGCAGGTCTGCGCCCCAAAACAGGTGTGACTGCTGTCCCCCCAGTCACAGAGGATGAAGAGGCCGCGGATGCACAAGATATGGCAGACGGTGGTTGGCCCGGCCGGCTAGGCCGCATTGTAGCACACTGAGCTTCCCAATGCAACTTATGCTTCATGTCCATGTGGCGGTTCATGCATGAAGTACTCAAACTATGTATTTTTTGGCCTCTACTTAGCTTTTGCTGACAATTGTTACAGATAACACGAGTTGGGTCATCTTTATCGATCTGAAAAAATGCCCAGGCTATGCAAGGCTTAGCACCCATGCGACCTGAAGAGCCACCACGACTTGTGGTGAGAGGCAGAGTTGTGTTTGAGGATGCAGTTGTTGACGTGCTTCCAGTACTACGTCTCTGTCCAGGAAGGCGCAACCTGACCTCGTCGTCACTAGCATCTTCCTCCACCTCCTCTGCTGACCTCATCTCTTGGCTGACTGTGGGTTGACAGTAAGTGGGATCTCCGACCTCATCATCATCACCCTGTGCGTTATCACACCCGTCGTCCTCAGAGCCAACCTGTTCCTGCCCTGACAAAAAACTAAAGTTGTTGCTCCAATCAGGTATTTGAGTCTTATCATCGTCTTCCTCATTGTCTCCACCAACAGGAGTTACAGTTTGGGAATGAGGTTCTACATTATGGTCAGAACCTTCTGCGTCTGGTCCTGGATCCGACTCATAAAGATTCTGGGCATCAGTGCAGATCATTTCCTCGTCTGGATTCACAGAAGCGCTGGAGTCGACCTCTGATTCCCAGGCTATAGTATGAGTAAACAGCTCTGCAGACTCAACCATCTGTTCTACCTCATACTCAGACGGGCAGCTGGAGATTTGGGAGCTGTGAGGAAGCAAGTGCGATTTGGGTGACACCTTTGAGGACTGGAGTATTTGTGATGTTGAAGTTGATGTGGAGGAGAGCCCACTTAAAGGAGCACTTGATATCCGTTGAAGCACCTGCTGTTTTTGTGCCTCATCTGGAATTTGTAGCGATTGGCGTGGCCGTAAGAAAGGGATCTTATCACATTGTCCGCTAAAAGAAGTAGACATTTTAGTTTGGCTGGAAGATGGTCTTTCTTCTGCACCTACCCCACGGACACAACCTTTTTTCCCCTTCCCAACACGCCTATTCCCCTTTCCACCAGCAGCAGGCCTTTTTCCACTCATTTTGGTGGTTAACTAATTCACAACTCTGGAGTTGTTTGCACAAAAAAACAATGGATGGTAACCGAGCAGAGCTGAGTGGCCAAACTGTGGTATTAGGCCAAAACTATTGGCTGGGTTAGATGCAGAAAAAAATTATTTTTAATTTGCAACCTGATGGAGGTCAGTATAGATGGACTAATAGACCAAGTCCCACACACCGCTAGAAGCCCAAATATTTTTTCAGAGCTAGATGCAGAAAATTTTTTTATTCAATTTGCAACCTGATGGAGGTCAGTATAGATGGACTAATAGACCAAGTCCCACACACTGCTAGAAGCCCAAATATTTTTTCAGAGCTAGATGCAGAAAAAAATTATTTTTAATTTGCAACCTGATGGAGGTCAGTATAGATGGACTAATAGACCAAGTGCCACACCGCTAGAAGCCCAAATATTTTTTCAGAGCTCGATGCAGAAAAAAATTATATTCAATTTGCAACCTGCTGGAGGTCAGTATAGAAGGACTAATAGAACAAGTCCCACACACTGCTAGAAGCCCAAATATTTTTTCAGAGCTAAATGAAGAAAAAAATTATATTTAATTTGCAACCTGATGGAGGTCAGTATAGATGGACTAATAGACCAAGTCCCACACACCGCTAGAAGCCCAAATATTTTTTCAGAGCTAGATGCAGAAAATTTTTTTATTCAATTTGCAACCTGATGGAGGTCAGTATAGATGGACTAATAGACCAAGTCCCACACACTGCTAGAAGCCCAAATATTTTTTCAGAGCTAGATGCAGAAAAAAATTATTTTTAATTTGCAACCTGATGGAGGTCAGTATAGATGGACTAATAGACCAAGTCCCACACACTGCTAGAAGCCCAAATATTTTTTCAGAGCTAGATACAGAAAAAAATTATTTTTAATTTGCAACCTGATGGAGGTCAGTATAGATGGACTAATAGACCAAGTCCCACACACCGCTAGAAGCCCAAATATTTTTTCAGAGCTAGATGCAGAAATTTTTTTTATTCAATTTGCAACCTGATGGAGGTCAGTATAGATGGACTAATAGACCAAGTCCCACACACTGCTAGAAGCCCAAATATTTTTTCAGAGCTAGATGCAGAAAAAAATTATTTTTAATTTGCAACCTGATGGAGGTCAGTATAGATGGACTAATAGAAAAAGTCCCACACGCTGCTAGAAGCCCAAATATTTTTTCAGAGATAAATGAAGAAAAAAAATATTTTTAATTTGCAACCTGATGGAGGTCAGTATAGATGGACTAATAGACCAAGTCCCACACACTGCTAGAAGTCCAAATATTTTTTCAGAGCTAGATGCAGAAAAAAATTATTTTTAATTTGCAACCTGATGGAGGTCAGTATAGATGGACTAATAGACCAAGTCCCACACACCGCTAGAAGCCCAAATATTTTTTCAGAGCTAGATGCAGAAAAAAATTATATTCAATTTGCAACCTGCTGGAGGTCAGTATAGAAGGACTAATAGAATAAGTCCCACACACTGCTAGAAGCCCAAATATTTTTTCAGAGCTAAATGAAGAAAAAAATTATTTTTAATTTGCAACCTGATGGAGGTCAGTATAGATGGACTAATAGACCAAGTCCCACACACTGCTAGAAGCCCAAATATTTTTTCAGAGCTAGATGCAGAAAAAAATTATATTCAGTTTGCAACCTGATGGAGGTCAGTATAGATGGACTAATAGAATGATGCTATGCCCAAAAGATTTTACTTCACTAGGTGCAGTAAAAAAATTGGTATTCTATACACAGGTGGTATATCTTGCAACACAGATAGGCTACTCCACTGACTAACACACTCTGCAATAGGCCAAAAAGGATTAGCTTTGCTAGATTCAGCCAAATGCTGTGAAAAAAACTTGCACAGCACTGGCACAGACCTGCCTGGCAAAAACTGATAGGAACTGATGTAACCTAGTCCTGAAAAGGACTCCAATTACAATTAGTCTTTACTCCCACAATCTATCTATTTAAGAGCACAGACCTGCTTGATAAAAGTCGTAGGAAATGCTGTAACCTAGTCCTTAAAAGGACTGCAATCACAACTATTCCCTACTCCCAAGCTATCTGTATATTTGTGCGAAAATTGGCTTGAAATTAACAAGGTATAGCGCACACAGCAACAGCGGTGCCATCTAACACGCAGCTGCAGCAGTGAGAAAATGGTGGCGACGGGGAAAATGGCTTGGTCTTATAGGGCAAGGACATGTGACATACACTGCCAATCACACATGCCCTTGCTTGTGTGAAAAAAAGCACTTCGCTCCGTGTGTGCGCTGCTGATAGGCTGACAGATTGCACCTCCCCACTGCAAATGCGGGAAAGAGAAAAAGAAATGGAGATCTTCATTGTTCCTGCAGAGATCCATCCCCTGCCCCTCCCCCCGCCCCGCTGTACACTCAAACTGCGTATTAACATTAATTTTCATCATTACTGAGAAAAAATCCAGTTATGATTTTGGTGCACGAACAGTTATCGAACATAACCTCGAACAGCCGAATTTTTCTCAAATTGTTCGTGTACGCCGACCGGCTCGAACACCGCCCAAAACAGCTCGAATTTGAGATTGGCGAACAGTTCGAGTAGAACAACGCTCATCTCTACTCAGCAGCGATATCGCTAGCGATATCGCTATGTGAGACGGGGGCTTTAACCTGCAGTCTGTACTCGTTCTTTGCCTGTTCGTTCCGCCTTCCAGGAGGCTGTATTTCCAGGCCAGTCTGAACACGCTCCTTGCCTGTTCGTCCTGCCTCTCTGGGTGCCGTATTCCCAGACCCGCTCCTGTATCCCGCTGCAGTGTCGGTCTCCTCCGTACACTCAGTTCCAGTCTGAACTCTCTCCTATCTTTTACCTGTTTTTTCTCTATGTCCGTTCCTTTCCTTTTTCTGCAGAGTCTGAACTCGTACCTAACTCCTGCTCGTTGTCACTGTACTTCCATTTGCGAGTTTGTGGTCCACTCGCTACTTCTCTGCAAGTACCCTGTGGGTATCTGGTTCTGCCTTTCCTTTCTAGTCTGTTCCGTGTGAAAAGAGACCTGTTCCCACCGCGTCTGCGGTTTTCGCTTTGCTCAGCTCTGTCCGCCGCGTCTGCGGTTTTCGCTTTGCTCAGCTCTGTCCGCCACGTCTGCGGTTTTCGCTTTGCTCAGCTCTGTCCGCCGCGTCTGCGGTTTTCGCTTTGCTCAGCTCTGCCGCCGCGTCTGCGGTTTTCGCTTTGCTCAGCTCTGTCCGCCGCGTCTGCGGTTTTCGCTTTGCTCAGCTCTGTCCGCCGCGTCTGCGGTTTTCGCTTTGCTCAGTTCTGTCCGCCGCGTCTGCGGTTTTCGCTTTGCTCAGCTCTGTCCGCCGCGTCTGCGGTTTTCGCTTTGCTCAGCTCTGTCCGCCGCGTCTGCGGTTTTCGCTTTGCTCAGTTCTGTCCGCCGCGTCTGCGGTTTTCGCTTTGCTCAGCTCTGTCCGCCGCGTCTGCGGTTTTCGCTTTGCTCAGCTCTGTCCGCCGCGTCTGCGGTTTTCACTTTGCTCAGCTCTGCCCGCCGTGTCTGCGGTTTTCGCTTTGCTCAGCTCTGTCCGCCGCGTCTGCGGTTTTCGCTTTGCTCAGCTCTGTCCGCCGCGTCTGCGGTTTTTGCTTTGCTCAGCTCTGTCCGCCGCGTCTGCGGTTTTCGCTTTGCTCAGCTCTGTCCGCCGCGTCTGCGGTTTTCGCTTTGCTCTGCTCTGTCCGCCGCGTCTGCGGTTTTCGCTTTGCTCAGCTCTGTCCGCCGCGTCTGCGGTTTTCGCTTTGCTCAGCTCTGTCCGCCGCGTCTGCGGTTTGGCTGTGCTCGGCCCTGTCCACCGCGTCTGCGGTTTCGAATTTGTCTCCCAGTCTGTACTGGACCCTACCCAGCCTGCGCTCTAGTCTGCCTGTTCCTGTATTCCCCGGTGTGGGTCAACAGCCGTGTCCGGAGTCTGACCTGGAGTAGACCCTGGTTCCTCTGCTCGGTTCCTCCCTGGTGCACTGGCGTCGTATGCCATCGTGCAACCTTGGTCGGATCGGGCAGATACTTAGTTACGCCCCTCCAGGCACTCTCCGGATCATAGCACAGTGGAATCACTACATAAACACGCACACGCCAGTCAGTCCGGGCGTGTGCATTACAGCATGCTCAGGCCATGGTTCCCGTTGAGCCCCACGGCCTTCGCTCTCTGAGACTTTTATCCAGCGAATACGTGCATTAAAAATAAATAATTTTTTTTTTTTTTTTTCTCTAGCTGAGTTCCAGGCGAATTACGCACCCGTCCAGATGGATCTATCAGCTCTCGTTCCTGCGGATCCGCCACGTTACTATGGGGATCCAAGACAGAGTCGTGCATTTGTGGAGCAATGCATGCTACACTTCAAGTTCTACCGTCTTTGTTTTCCCACCGATCGGGTTAAGGTATGATTCATTATGTCTAACCTAGCGGGTGATGCCTTGGAATGGATCAACCCCCTATGGGAAACACAGGATCCTATTGTCCTGGACATAATGGCCTTCCTGGTGGCCTTTCTAATGGTCTTCGATGATCCTAACCCGGAGGCTCCTGCTGAAGCTTCACTTCCCAGTATCCCGTAGCAGCCCCGATGGGTAATGTGTGTGGGTAGCGCAATAGTCCTCCAGCCCAATGAGACTACTGCCCACCCAGAATCCTCACAGGGTGACTACACTCTCCGGAATACTTCTCCCAACCTCAAGAGGCAGTCCAGACGTGCTACACGTAGAGGCAAGCCGTCACGCCAGGGTCTGTCCTCCCTGAGACCTCCTGACCCCAACCTTGAAGTCCCTACTGAAGCTTCATCTCCCTGTATCCCGGAGAAGCCCCAACTGGTAATGTGCGTGGGTAGTGCACCAGTTCTCCTGCCCGAAGAGACTGCTGCCCACCCAGAATTCACACCGGAGGACCCCCTGTTGCCTCCTGAATCCCCCGGGATACCACTTGAGGACAATTGGAGAGAGACTTCCCTATACCCTGCACCTGATACCTCGCCCGCTTCGTCCAGTGAGTCCGACCTAGTGTTCTCTGAAGCAGAGGTTATCCCTGAGTCTCTACACCCCTCCGATCAGGCGGAGGATCTCCAGTTGTCTCCTGAACCCTTCGGGGTGCTGCCTGGTAGCGAAAGCACAGAGACTCTTCTATACTCTGTACCTGATACCTTGCTCGCTTCGTCCAGTGAGTCCCACCTAGTGTACTCCGAAGCAGAGGTTACTCCCGAGTCTCTACACCCCTCCAACCAGGCGGAGGACCTCCAGTTGTCTCTAGAACCCTTCGGGGTGCCACCTGGTGGTGAATGGACAGAGACTTTCCTATATCCTGGATCTGATACCTCGCTTGCTTCGTCCAGTGAGTCCGACCTAGTGTACTCTGAAGCAGAGGTTACCCATGAGTCTCTACACCCCTCTGACCAGGTGGAGGACCTCCAGTTGTCTCCAGAACCCTTCAGGGTGCCACCTGGTGGTGAATAGACAGAGACTTTCCAATACTCGCTACCCGATACCTCGCCTGCTTCGTCCAGTGAGTCCGACCTAGTGTACTCTGAAGCAGATGTTTTCCCCGAGCCTCTGCACTCTTCTGACCCGGCAGAGGACCTACAGTTGTTTCCTGACTCCTCCGGGGTACCACCAGATAACAAAGAGACAGTGACTTTTTCTCACCCTGTACCTGATAACCCGTCTATTTCTTCCTGTGAATTTGACAAGATGTATCTTGAAGCAGAGGTTATCCCCGAGTCTCTACACCCCTCCGACGAGGCGGAGGACCTCCAGTTGTCTCCTGAACCCTTCGGGGTGCTACCTGATAACGAATGGACAGGTACTCTTCTATATTCGGTACCTGATACCTCGCCCGCTTCATCCAGCGAGTCCGACCTAGTGTACTCCGAAGCAGAAGTTACCCCCGAGTCTCTGCACTATTCCGACCCGGCGGAGGACCCCCAGTTGTTTTCTGAATCCTCCTGGGTACCACCAGATAACAAGGTAACAGGGACTTTTCTACACCTTGTACCTGATACCTCGCCCATTTCATCCTGTGAGTTTGACAAGATGTACCCCGAAGCAGAGGTTATCCCCGAGTCTCTGCACTCCTCCAACCCGGCGGAGGACTTCCAGTTGTCTCCTGAACCCTCTGGGGTGCTACCTGATAATAAGTGGAGAGAGACTTCCCTGTGTGCTGTTCCTGGTACTCCACCTGTTTCGTCTGTTGCTGAGGATGGCTGGATAGGAGGTAGCATCCTAGCTACCCAGATGAGACCAGTTTCTCCAGTGGACAGTGGAAGTGATCTCCTTGAAGTAAACGATTGGCCCTCGAATTCCATGCGGAACATTCTGGCAGGCCTGAAGAAGAGGGGACGTAAGGGGGGGGTACTGTAACATACCTGGCGGCGTTCTTGCATAGTGGTCCATCTCCCACTGTGCAAGAGCGCGCACTTGATCTCCAGTCCAGGGTGTCTCTCTGGCTTCCCTCCATGCTGTCTGTTTGCTTCTGTGTCTGCTGCTTAAGGGCGGCGCCCGATCACTTCCTGCTTTTTGTACCTGCTGCAGGCACACCCCTTGTGCGTCCTCAGCCTATTGCTGTCTGTCACCTGGTATTTAAACCAGTTGCCCCAATTAACCCATGCCTGAGCATCTTGCCCTGTCAGTTGGCTTTTGTCTCTGACATGCCAGGTCCTGTCTATGTTACCTGTCTTGCAGTATCTGTTCCCATGTCTGTACTGTGTCCTATCTGTGTACCTTAACCTGCAGTCTGTACTCGTTCCTTGCCTGTTCGTTCCGCCTTCCTGGAGGCTGTATTTCCAGGCCAGTCTGAACACGCTCCTTGCCTTTTCGTCCTGCCTCTCTGGGTGCCGTATTCCCAGACCCGCTCCTGTATCCCGCTGCAGTGTCGGTCTCCTCCGTACACTCAGTTCCAGTCTGAACTCTCTCCTATCTTTTACCTGTTTTTTCTCTATGTCCGTTCCTTTCCTTTTTCTGCAGAGTCTGAACTCGTACCTAACTCCTGCTCGTTGTCACTGTACTTCCGTTTGCGAGTTTGTGGTCCACTCGCTACTTCTCTGCAAGTACCCTGTGGGTATCTGGTTCTGCCTTTCCCTTCTAGTCTGTTCCGTGTGAACAGAGCCCTGTTCCCACCGCGTCTGCGGTTTTCGCTTTGCTCAGCTCTGTCCGCCGCGTCTGCGGTTTTCGCTTTGCTCAGCTCTGTCCGCCGCGTCTGCGGTTTTCGCTTTGCTCAGCTCTGTCCGCCGCGTCTGCGGTTTTCGCTTTCCTCAGCTCTGTCCGCCGCGTCTGCGGTTTTTGCTTTGCTGAGCTCTGTCCGCCGCGTCTGCGGTTTTCGCTTTGCTCAGCTCTGTCCGCCGCGTCTGCGGTTTTCGCTTTGCTCAGCTCTGTCCGCCGCGTCTGCGGTTTTCGCTTTGCTCTGCTCTGTCCGCCGCGTCTGCGGTTTTCGCTTTGCTCAGCTCTGTCCGCCGCGTCTGCGGTTTTCGCTTTGCTCAGCTCTGTCCGCCGCGTCTGCGGTTTTCGCTTTGCTCAGCTCTGTCCGCCGCGTCTGCGGTTTTCGCTTTGCTCAGCTCTGTCCGCCGCGTCTGCGGTTTTCGCTTTGCTCAGCTCTGTCCGCCGCGTCTGCGGTTTTCGCTTTGCTCAGCTCTGTCCGCCGCGTCTGCGGTTTTCGCTTTGCTCAGCTCTGTCCGCCGCGTCTGCGGTTTCGCTTTGCTCAGCCCTGTCCACCGCGTCTGCGGTTTCGAATTTGTCTCCCAGTCTGTACTGGACCCTACCCAGCCTGCGCTCTAGTCTGCCTGTTCCTGTATTCCCCGGTGTGGGTCAACAGCCGTGTCCGGAGTCTGACCTGGAGTAGACCCTGGTTCCTCTGCTCGGTTCCTCCCTGGTGCACTGGCGTCGTATGCCGTCGTGCGACCTTGGTCGGATCGGGCAGATACTTAGTTACGCCCCTCCAGGCACTCTCCGGATCATGGCACAGTGGAATCACTACATAAACACGCACACGCCAGTCAGTCCGGGCGTGTGCATTACAGCGTGCCAGGAGACTCTATGGAATGCTTTCTCAGCATCCAACGAGAGTATCTAATTACCACGGGATACTCAGTGAAGGGCATCAGGAGGCACCCCAAGGCATAGAGGCTGGGACTGGCAGTAGGATGCCTTGCGGTGGACAGCCGAGCTCGATCCTTATAAAAGCTTTTTAACTGCAGCAGCTTTAGTGAACGCTACTGGAGCTGGAATTACGCGGCTGCTGGCATGAGACTTGCCCTCCAATAGATCCTTGTAAATGGATTTAAAGTGTATTCATTCAAATTAGAGAGACAATTTAAATTAAAAAGCTTAGAGCTGCCTCCACCACAGGGGGGCTCGCTCGACCCACCAGCAGACAGGCACCAGTATTGGGAGAGGGGGGCTGGCCGACAGGGTTCACCGCGGCTCTGGTACAAACCCGGCGACACGGAGGTGGCACGGGCAGGAGCGGACTGAACGTGTCGGCTTCTCACTTTTTGGATTTTAGAAGGGCATGACATGCCTATATCTGTGTCTCCCCTTCCTTTTACTCCTCCACCTCTTTTCTTTTCTCATGATTATATGTACTTGTCACTTTTTCATGTGTTAGTTGTGTCTTCTGAGCAGTTTGTCAGCTTTTGGACACCTTTGAAGGTGTTTTCTATGTGTTTTTGTTTGCCTGCCATTGGTTTTAACGGTGTTCGAAGGTGTTCGACGAACAGTTCGACGAACAGTTCGGCGAACACACGGGTGTTCGACGAACCGAACCGAACTCGAACACTACGGGGGTGGCTCAACACTACTACTGAACACTGAATGCCTCAAAAGGTCTAGTATTTAAACCCCAGACCACACCCTGGGGTGGAGATATGGTGAACAACCCCCTACCCGCTTTATAGTCGTTCACAAAAAAACTGGCCCATTACAAATGGCTGATTAACCTTCTTAACATATCATGCAGGAGTAAATTTCAAGGTTTCACATCACTGAAGCTAATAGCCTCAGTGCAACATATATCCCCACCAGAACTCTGCCAATGACTTTGTCACACCAGTGTTCACTCAGGGCTGGGACATTGACGTTCGCTGTGACCACCGGGGCCTTCGGATACAAGTCTCACTTTGATACGCACTCTAGGCCAGGACTTCTGATGTGCAGTAACCTTATATGGCTTGCTCAAGGATATAAAATCCAGCCTAAAATGAACGCCTGGATGAAAATGTGGTGTGACGGAGCGCGGAGAACCAGACAGCAGGGGAAGTTGGAGAGGTGATCGGTGAGTATGAGTTTTTTTGTCTTCTTACACCTTAGGTTTATTATGGTCTGGTATCTGAAGATTCTCATAGCATTCTAGAGAACATTCACTTTATGAAGAGTAACTGCGATTTGGCAAATTAAAATTTTTGCCAGATCTGCTCATTTCTAGACCATATCACTAGACCATATGGCGAACTTTAAATACAGAAAAGCAGTATAATAAGTGGAGCAGTGGGAAATAAAGACCGAAGATTTCCACTTTTTACCTGGAGATAGATTCTTTTAAAAAATCATTCCTTTGATGCATTTTTATGACTTGTAATACTTTGTTTCCAAACCACAGCGAAGATGAGAGACAGAAAAGTTTTGAAGCTCAGATGATAGATCAGGGTATTAGTCATTAAATATTGTATGCCAATGGCTCTATTAGTTCATACTTTCACAATAGTTTTTGCATAAATTGATACTAAGTGAAAAGAAAGCAATTTCAATAATATTTTCTTAAATTATTAGCCTTGTAAATGAGCTTAAAAATAGAACAATTAGCTTAATCTAGATTATGTTTTCGAAACAATAGAGAAACAAGGGAAAATTCTAATTTGTTTTATCCTAGCAACACAAAGATTGTGAAATAATTTGAACTGAAAAGTGGAGTCTGATGAAACAATATTAGAGGTAAAAATGTGTTTTTATAACTTCTTTCTTTTATGCCTTAGTTTCAAGTCTCTTGTTACTTCTTACTAGCATATAAGAGGATGACATTTTGTTCCAATAAAAAATAATTACAAAGGTTTATAGCCAAGCTAATGAACTGCCTTAGCAAGTATTTCTTTAATGTCACTCACATACTAAATTATATGCTTGGAAGAACTATTTTTAAAGACTACAAGGTGCCAGTTGGCACTTTACTAGTGAAACACATTTGATACAAACTTACATATATGCTTAAAATGCATTAAGTGGAGAAAATTATAAAAAGGTTACACTTTAAAATGTCATTTTTGTTTTCTATACATCTAGATTGTATATTGTTAAAACAAATAATGCATGACAAATGTTTGTTTAAAGGGGTTCTCCGAGAAATTCAACAAAATAAGTTAATAAAATTAATAATACACATCTAAATAATTAATATTTTTCTAAATAGCTTTATTTAGCAAAAGGAATTTTTTATCTAGTGCACTGTTTTAGGATTTTAAAGATGGCAACTGTCATATATTATTATGCAGCCCGTCCTAGATTTCAGAGGACATGTAGTAGGATGGACTTTGTGAAGTACATCTGCTCAAGACAGACATCAGGTCAGAGCCGCATTCTGTCAGGCATCCTGAATGTGCATTCCTCTGTTCAGCCAACTTTTACAAGATCATAGTTTTGCCTCTATACAAGTCACTAGTGCAGCCACACTTAGAATACTGTGTACAATTTTGGTCTCTAGTGTATAAGAAGGACATAGCTGAGCTAGCGCAAGTGCAGAAAAAAGAGACAAAGGTTATTAAGGGAATGGGTGAACTGTAATACCAAGATAGGTTATCAAACTTGGGGATATTCAGAGAGGAAGAAGACTACAAGCCTCGTTAGAGAGTTGATATTGACTTTTAGGATTGCTACTTCCTATAGGTGGCACTAGAGTTGTAGTTTTCTTCCTCTCTGAAGAGACAATTTGCAGATTTCGCAGAGGAGCATTGCAGCTTAAAAGTCTCCTCACCTTGGCATGTCAGGCATGACATGTCTCTCTCCACAAGGAAAAGCATTACCCTTTGGATCCCAGTCAGATGCCTCTCACCCAGCCAAACCAGATCTCACAATTTGCACTTATGAGGGGCAGTACCTCAAAACACAGTGTCTGCAAATTGAGATTTTGGTTTTGGCTATTATCCTAAGTAATATGACAAGGCTCGTAAAAGAGTCGATATTGACTTTTAGGATTGCTTCTTACTATAGGTGGCACTAGAGCTCTAGTCCTATTCCTCTCTGAGGAGACAATTTGAAAGATCTATTGATTAAAATGAACTTTGTTTGTGGGACAACTCCTTTAAGTTCACCGATCAGCTGATGGTCGCTTGACTTTAAGTGCCGTAGCATTCAGCTGATTGTCATGTGACCATCAGTTGATTGCTGAAGCCCGTAAAACTGAACATGGGAAAATTTACAAGAATTTTCCCATGCTCTCTATATCACCGTGGCTCATCAGCTGATCTTCAGCTGATGAACCCCAGTGACCCCCCTGAAGCACTGTATACTGATAGGGGTGATTTTACACCCCTGTCAGTATACAGTGCTGTATTCTACAGCTGTGACATCAATGATTGCTGATGTCACAGCTGTAGAAATGATCTGGATCGTCATGGGACATTTGCCGCTGATGAATTACGTCATTGACGGCGGACAGGTGAGGGATGCGGTTGTTGTTTTTTTATATTTTTGCAGGAGATTGAGGGCTTCGCGGAGGCGAGTAATAAAAGAAATTATAGAACTGTGTCTGTTTTAATTCATTAAAATAATTTATTATGGCCGTGTCTTTTTTTGAAAAAGCACAGTTCACTTTACCTTGTGGTTAGTATTCGGGGCGTCTTATAGACGCCCTCCATTACTTACCTGGGCTTCACGTCAGCCACCAATACTAGGCTGACATGAAGCCTAACCCCATTACCCCCTGCCACCGCTACAGGGCAGCGTGGAAGAGCGAGGCTAAGCATCAGATTTGGTGCATCTTATGGATGCGGCATTTCTGGGACCGCTGAACAGTGATATTAAAAGCTGTAGAGGGTATTAGTATTCATGGCCCCTTCCATGGCTATTAATATCAACCAGGAGCCATCTAGTTTAGCCTTTGCTGGCTAGATTTTATTATAGGGGGACCCCACGTCAATTTTTTTCTGGGGTCCCCATGTAATCTAGCCAGTAAAGGCTAAACAAACAGCTGCGGGCTGATATTAAGAGCCATGGAACATTGTTAGCTAATGGCCCCTTCCACGGCTACTAATATCAGCCCCAGAGCTTGGCTTTCCCTCTGCTGGTTATAAAAATGAGCCCACGCCATTATTTTTTTTAAATTTTAGCCTCAGTGCCTATAATTCAGACGTAGCACCGCTTTGGACGCAATTTTTTTCTGCGTCCAAAATGTTGTATTCTATTGAACGCAGGTAAATCCACATCTGTTCACTGAACCATGCGGATTTACCGCATTCAATACATTCTAGTGGTCAAATTTATGTTGCGGACACTAGTGACTCCAAAAGAGAAATTGACATGCTGCGGTCCTGAAAGATGCCCTGCATGTCAGTGTCCACGGGTTATCTGCGGCCTCTGATGCACGCATAGTGGACGTGAGATTTCTAGACATCCCATTCACTATAACGTAATATCTGGATGCTGCGGGTTTGGCGCTGTATATACATACAGCGTCAAATCTCCAGCGGCTCCTGATCGTGACCACGTACCCAAACTCATCCGCAGCGTATCAATTTCTGTAGTGGACCCGCTAGTCTCCACTGCAGATTTTGACCGATTGAACTGTCATTATACGTGGTGGATTCACATGTACTGACAACAAAAGTGCGGTGTTAAAACACCTCGTTTTGGATGCAACATAAATACGTTGTTTCCAAAGCGCTGCTGAGTGCTGATCTGGGAAGGGGGGCATACTGGCTAATGAACCAGCTGTGAGATGTTAATTATGGTCAGAGAAATGTTTGCCTAGAGGGACATTCCCTGGCTAAAAAAATATCTTCCAGCAGTAGTATAAATTACATGAAAAGAAATGCTAATGAAGACTGGGTGAATGGGACTGGCTGACACTCAGCTCTTTTGTTTCGTGATGTCAAGATGTCAATCAGACCTTTTCATGACCAAACAAAGTAAAGAAACCACATAGAAAGTGTAAACAAATCATTTGAAATACAATAGACACATTCCTTATTCATTTAAATGAACCAATATACTCACCTCAGCTCTTAAGTAATCCAAGGGCTTAAGCAAAGTCCCACCAACTTTATTTAGCTCCAAAAATCACTCATTGGATGCTCAAAAACGCTTCAAAGAATGCATGTAAAAACGCGTCAAAAATGCGTAAAAAAGCATGTGAATCTGCATGTGATTTTCTGCCAGGGAGAGGAAAAAATGCTCAGGAAATTTCTGCTTCAAATATGCATCGTGGGCACATACCCTTAGTGTATCCGTCACGTGCTTCATGCAGTCCATCCTACTGCATGTGTTCTAAAATCTCAGACGGGCTACACAATGATATAAGGCAGTTGTCATCTTTGAAATCCTGACAGAATGCTCTGAACAGTGTTTAATATTTAATTGTGTATAATTTATTTTATTTACTTATTTTATAACATGCCCTTCAGCTACTGTGCCAATGCGCTGTGACCCCATTTACTATGCCTCATTTTTTGGGAGGGTAGTAGCAATTACAATTTATGGCTACCCCTGACTTATATGTACATATATGGATGAACCACGTTAATCATGTCTCTCGTCTTATGGTTTTGATTAAAACTAAATAAACTTCACATAATGTTATATATAGTTGGTACAAGAAAGTGCGTGAATAAGTAACTAAATAAATAAAATCACACCTTTAATTTGATTTTCTGTATGAATTTTGACCAAACTTTTTATTCATAACACCATTGGGTGTTTATCAATATCAAAAACAATTTCAATTCTGATATTTATGATTCTTCATCAGCAGCTGTGGCTGATTATTGCTGGTCACAGGCATCAGCTGATGAAAGTGCTACTCTCAACAGCATATGCCTGCTCTTGCTGATAGCAGCGAGAGCAGGCAAGACTGATGAGAGCATTCATCAGCCAGGGCCTGTGTAATAAATAAATAATGACCGGCGGTAACCTTTTCACCGCTGGTCACAGCTGCTCGCTCACAGCTCTCTGACCAGCAGTAATGATCTTACCGCTGATCAGAGCCCTTGTTTGCAGCGCTGTCATGCATATGACAGTGTGGGAATCAACATATGTTCGGGTCCTGCATTTATCTGAATGGGGTCCAAGTTTGGGTTCGAGTTCGAGTACCGTCCTGGTAGCCGAACCAAACCTTTTTAAATGTTCGTCCCAACCCACCAGACCCAAACATTCATATGTTCGCCCATCACTAACCACAACTCACCTATAAAAGAAACCTATAGAGAGAGGAATTTGACCTCACTTTCTCCAGGCAGTGCAGCACTCTACATGCCTGTTGCTGGGGTCCTGATGACAATGGTTCCCCTGATCTATTCTAGGCCCCCCTCCAGTGCATTCCCTGCTCAATCCTCAAAATAGAGAAAGAAACAAGTCAGTGAGCTATTTGGGCTACTGTATGACATTATTGGCAGTCCTACACTTGTGTATTGCCCTTGTAAGGGCAGGAGCAAACACATTGGGCATGACAGGGAACTGTAGGCAATCTATAAACCGACATTAAAGGGGTTGTCCACTACTAGGGTAACCCCTTCTCATTCCTCATGTTTGGCACTGATAAAATAAAAACACTTATACTCACCTCCTGCGCTGATGCTGTTCCAGCGATGTCAGTACTCGTGTTCCCGGCGCTCACATGCAGTTGTTATGTCAATGTCGTCAGCACTATCTCCTGGCCTCCAGACAAATTGAACATCAAGAGGAAGTGAGAGCTGTGGCTGGCTGCTCAGTTCCTCTTGATTACTAATACACTTGATGCTATACATCACAGATCTGTTCCTAAAAATTAGGTGAGAGCAAACCATTTATTATCATTCATTGTTTTTCATGTGTACATTTTTGCACATTATTAGGCTAATTTGCGGCAATTAACTGCCACAGTTTGTTACTTTGTGAATCAGCCCCCTTTGGTAAAACTGGTTTAATTACTTCTATCCATTTCTGTATCTCCTTATAGGCCTTTGGGTTTTACTTGTTAATCCTAATATACAGTGCCTACAAGTAGTATTCAACCCCCTGCAGATTTAGCTGGTTGACACATGCGGAATTAACTTGGCATTGTGACATTTGTACTGTAGATCAGCCTGGAAGTGGGAAATGCACTGCAGCAACTTTTGTTTTTCTTTTTCTTTTTTTTTTTGTTTTTTTAAAACGTTAAAAGTTAATTCAGAGTGTCATTTATTATTCAACCCCTCAAACCACAAGAATTCTGTTTGGTCCCCCTAAAGTATTAAGAAGTAGTTCAGGCACCAAGAATAATGAGCTTCACATGTGTGGATTAAAGATCTCTTTTGCCAGCCTTTTCTGACTATTTAAGACCCTCCCCAAACTTGTGAACAGCACTCAGACATGGTCAACATGGGAAAGACAAAAGAGCATTCCAAGGCCATCAGAGACAAGATCGTGGAGGGTCACAAGGCTGGCAAGGGGTACAAAACCCTTTCCAAGGAGTTGGGCCTACCTGTCTCCACTGTTGGGAGCATCATCCGTAAGTGGAAGGCTTATGGAACTACTGTTAGCCTGCCACGGCCTGGACAGCCTTTGAAAGTGTCCTCCCGTGCCGAGGCCAGGCTTGTCCGAAGAGTCAAGGCTAACCCAAGGACAAGAAGGAAGGAGCTCCGGGAAGATCTAATGGCAGTGGGGACATTGGTTTCAGTCAATACCATAAGTAATGTACTCCACCGCAATGGTCTCAGTTCCAGACGAGCCCGTAAAGTACCTTTACTTTCAAAGCGTCATGTCAAGGCTTGTCTACAGTTTGCTCATGATCACTTGGAGGACTCTGAGACAGACTGGTTCAAGGTTCTATGGTCTGATGAGACCAAGATCGAGATCTTTGGTGCCAACAACACGTGACGTTTGGAGACTGGATGGCACTGCATACGACCCCAAGAATACCATCCCTACAGTCAAGCATGGTGGTGGCAGCATCATGCTGTGGGGCTGTTTCTCTGCCAAGGGGCCTGGCCATCTGGTCCGCATCCATGGGAAGATGGATAGCACGGCCTACCTGAAGATTTTGGCCAAGAACCTCCGCTCCTCCATCAAGGATCTTAAGATGGGTCGTAATTTCATCTTCCAACAAGACAACGACCCAAAGCACACAGCCAAGAAAACCAAGGCCTGGTTCAAGAGGGAAAAAGTCAAGGTGTTGGAGTGGCCTAGTCAGTCTCCTGACCTTAACCCAATTGAAAACTTGTGGAAGGAGCTCAAGAATAAAGTCCACATGAGACACCCAAAGAACCTAGATGACTTGGAGAAGATCTGCATGGAGGAGTGGGCCAAGATAACTCCACAGACCTGTGCCGGCCTGATCAGGTCTTATAAAAGACGATTATTAGCTGTAATTGCAAACAAGGGTTATTCCACAAAATATTAAACATAGGGGTTGAATAATAATTGACCCACACTTTTATGTTTAAAATTTAATAAAATTCAACTGAGCAACATAACTTTTTGGTTTGTAAGATTTATGCTTCTGTTCATAAATCCTACTCTCGTTTGCAGTTTGAAGGCTCTAACTTATTTACATCTTATCAAACCAGCTAAATCTGCAGGGGGTTGAATACTACTTGTAGGCACTGTACATTTAAAAATATATCACAATGCTTCTCCCCTTGTTATAAACAGAATATATTCTCTGATAGTATACACTCCCCATTAACTTTAGGATGCTGGTAAATTTCTTGGCTGTTTTTCTTGGCTGTTTCTTTGCGTGAATTTCTGCACATGGTGCTCATGCTCTGTATTGAATAAATCATTTGCATATCTTACCTATTGATTCTGCAATTTCTATAAATCCACATCTTTTCCTTCTTGGAGCTGCAGTGTCAATATTGAGGAGTGTAGGTAGGAAACTAATCTAAAGAGAGGTACTCAATGTATAGAAGAATTGGGCTATTCATAAAGAATCCTAAATCATGTTTAAGTTGATAATTAGTTTTCTAAACTCTTGTACAAAGACCAGGGCACATGACGAGCACAGAGACAAAGTTTTGCAGATGGATTTACTATATAAGGATGCTTTTCGGCCATTTACAGGAAAATTCCTTAAGAGACAAGAAAGAATAATGGATTTTTAAACCTATAACAATAGCTTCATACCATAATCTAACACCAAAAAAGGATAGAGAGGAGTGTAACCAAGAGCCACTAAGATATATCTGGAGGGCACCACTCTCAAACAAATACAGCCAGAGATATAACTATTAATGAGAAGAATAAATACATTTTATTATGCATAAGTTATTTTATATAATGAACAACAAGTAAAAACGTATTGTTAGCGACTGAGGTGAGGGGCCAAGCTAGGGATGAGATGGAATAACCCAAAGGAAAAATACACCATTTCACCAACTGCAGAGTGATCCACACTAGATATGCCCGGATATATATTCGGACATGCAGAACATAGCCTGTGTCCTGCTTATAAGAGAGACACCAGAGCTATATACATAAAGCTCAAAAGTCGCAAGTGCATTCAGAAACAATCTTTCAGAGTATGTACAAGATACTTTAACATAGTTCAATGTGTACAGATCTGATATTGAAAGACATTACCTTGGGACATATTAGTCAGAAGTGTGGAGGAGCTGCTGTGAATGAAAGGATAGCGCGCCTCTTGAACTTGTTGTTCATTATATAAAATAACTTATGCATAATAAAACGTATTTATTCTTCTCATTAATAGCTATATCTCTGGCTGTTTTTGTTTGAGAGTGGTGTCCTCAAGATATATCTTAGTGGATCTTGGTTACACTCCTCTCTATCCTTTTTTTGGTGTTAGAAGAAAGAATAATGGAATTAGTCATAACTTAAGTAACCCCAGCATATTGAAATCTGTGACCATGAGACGTGTTAGATCCAACGTCATCATGTAGTCCCAGTCTTATAAAGAAAAGGACCATATAAATATAGATAGGTAGATATTTTTTTTGCTCAAATAGAATGTGCTAGTATTATGTAAATTATAGGAAATAACATAATCATTTAAGCTGTGGCAACAAAATATTTACTCCAATATTGGAGAAAAATGGGCTAAATAGTAATCTAACATTCAGCAATAGAACATGTGATAGGTAAACAGGAATCTGTACTAGTACTGACAAAGAATATTGAAATTTATAATTTGGTCATTATTTTTGTCAGATTGTGAAAAGTAAAAGTTAGTGAAGAATATTTGCAACTAAATTCACATTAAAATCCTCTCATGGGGAAATATATTTATGAGTGGATTACTGGCAGTTTAAAAGTCATATGGATGGTTCAAACTATAAATAAAATATAATCACATTTATTCAGCAGGAATTTGTTTTAAATCATCAGTTATTTAAGAGAGTCTGCACTCGTCAGGCAAACATATTTTATTATATAACTAATCAAGTGTAATTACAAACGCTGTTGCTGAAAATAACATGGATACAAAATCAAATGCAAAATGCAAATTATTGCTGAACTTTATATTTCTGCCTCATACACAAATAACAGTGTATAAAAATGAAATGCATTAGTTTCTTGTTTTGGTGCTGTTTGTGTGTCCGCATCTAGAATGGTATTTCTAGAATAAAAGAAAGTTGTGTCCAGATGTTGTTTCTAGAAAAAAAGAAAACCCTCAAAGCACAATAGGAACTTATCCATGTAATTTAGTGAGGAAAGAAAGGGGTTTAAGCTCACCTGGAAAGGTTGTGTAAGACACAACCACTGATGAGATGAAAATGTCAGCTGCTGCAATATCCATGAGTGTTTTCAGAGAGATACCAGGGTAGGGTGGAGTTTTGATATGTGTTGCTGATTTAAATATGATCCAAGAGATCTCAGGAAAAAACAGTTTAACGTCAACGCGTTTCAGAGTCCATCTGACTCCTTCCTCCGGGCAACCACAAATGACTCATTTGTGTCATTGAGTCATGAGTCATTTCAATACCCCTCAATGTATTCAAAATGGCTTTCAGGTAGTTTATTAACCCTACAGGTGCTTTTCAGGAATTAATGCAAAGTGACATGACAGGAATGAAAAAATGTATTTTTACCACCTAAATGCTTTTAACTTCTGAACAGGCCTCTATAGCTGGAAGACTCTAAGCTTAGTCGTTATTTGGCTATGAATTTCCTTGGCAAACATCAGGACCCCACGATCAAGATCTCAAGGTGGCAATGAGGTTAAATAGGGAGTTCCTACACTCTACACTCTATTAACCATCTAGATGGTGTAGTCACTATTGCCAGCAGCATTTAAGGGATTAAATGGCCATGGTCGGTGCAGCAATAGTGTACAGCTGACAGCTGCTGGATTGTCACCCGTCAGAGGATGCTAGTCTCTTTTATCTCAGGTCAGTTTTAAGTCGTATTGGCGGTAATTAAGGGGTTAAAATGTGATAGAAATACATATCCAATTCATGCAACTTCCAGGACTTAAAAGATCTGCTGCTAATGTTTTGGCTCTAGTTACTACAAGATACCTTCAGAAGTCTTCATGCTGGTCATTGGGTGGTACTAGGGGCACTAATACAATATTAGACAAGTGGTTTTGATATTATTACAGATCAGTATAAAGCAGATATTGACAAAACGTAAAATGTAAGATCTTGACCATAGCAACTATTCTCATTTCTGCTATTATTTTTCCAATGGGTCTTAAGAAAATAAAATTAAATATTTACTGGTACTGTTAATGAATGATAAATACTCTCTTTAATATATAAAAATATGAATGTCATAATGTGTTAAAACAGTAATATTTAATTAATTATATCAATACAAATATATAAAAAATTCATTATGTTCCCATTAAAAAGACACAACAAATGAATACAGCTCAGATCGTGCAGCTAAATATCAGCAAAAAATGCATTTATATAACATAAGGAGCACTTAGCTACTAAAATGACCTCTAAGAAATGTCATTTTCTAATGGAATATGTTTTGTCATATGTGCAAGGAAAATAATTCTCCGACAGAATGTCTGACTTGCATACTTGATGTCAATCTTTAATTTGTAGGATAGGCAGTTATTATTATCTACACAAAAAGGCTTATTTATGTAAGGGGTATGGTAGAAATTGTCACATTGTGATGATTAAGGTGACCCTTTACTAGAATGTGCTATGCAATAATTTCTACCATTTACTTACGAGTTACAGAACATATTGACAGATATTCACTTCATTATCAATTGGGTAATATTTGCTTTACACCCAACACTCAGCCTAAAAATAATAACATTTCTGCCTTTAAAGAGAACCTGTCAGCAGCAGGTCTCTGCCCCTCCACCAACCTCCTCTGTTTCTTGTGCAGTTCACTGATTGTTCAGAGACCTTCTTCCTTTTTAAAATTCGGTGCACCGCCATCACTGTGTGGGCAGCGCGTGTACAGTGGGAGCCGGTGTCCCGTGTGCAGGACTTCAATAAAATGTCCCCGGAAGTGGAGCATGCACAGATCGTGATTTCGGCTCTGAACTAGGCTAAGGGATCACGTGTCATAACAACTGCATGTGAGCCCCAGGAAGGAGAGTGCTGACACCTCTGGAAAGTCGGTGGCACAGGAGATGAGTATAGGTGTTTTTTATTTTCATAGGCACAAACATTCAGATTGAGAATGGTTTGTACTAGTGGTGGATAACCCCTTTAATTTATGTCTGCCTTTTCCTTGGGACTCAACTTCCCTCTTCCCAACTATGAAAATCATTGAAAACATGGAGTAGCACAGTCCCAAATTAAGCACATATATCAAAATTTATTAAGAATAAATAAGGAATACATATCAGTACAATCAATGTAGACAAAGTCACTAGTAGGACACAGATGTTAAAAACACACTTCAACAACCAAATTTTATGGGTGGGAATAAAATAGAGATTCAAAATATATATATGCAAAGTGCCAGTGCTCCTATCCTCAATAGTATCAATGCAACCTATAATGGGGCCAGCAGACCCAAGATGTCAGTCTCTATTTAAACCACAGTACATAGATAGTAAATATATAACACAAACACTAGGGCCAACGATATCTAGGAGTATACAATGTATAATGTACCCGAGTGTGGTGTATCACTTTAAGGAAGCAGAGACTCACATACAGTGAACCCCATTTTAAATCTTACCAATTGTTCCCAATGTGGATCAGTGTAACGCCAGCCCCAACGTGAGTATAATTTGGGCTTCCTCAGGGGCCTTTGAATAACTGTGCGTTGGGGTCACATTTTAAATCACTCACCACAGGTGTGCCATATCGCAACTCCATTAGCGGTGCATGCATGGTAACACACGCCACGGTACTAGAATCACTTCCAGTCCCATCCATGACACGGCTGGTCAGAAGAAATCTCTGATGATGTAAGTTCCCCTGCTCACATCAGGGAAAGAGTGACCTTCAGCAATACTCCGCATCTCATGAGGTTACAGGCATGCGCAATGACAGGAAACCATTTTAAATGAGGGCAAAAGTGACCAGAGATGACACCGTATGTATGGGAAAAAAACACTCACCAGGTTATGGATGTGGAATGATCACCATAACATCAGAATAACAATAGCATCAATGGGTACGTACATAATACAGTCATATGAAAAAGTTTGGGCACCCCTATTAATCTTAAGCTTAATGTTCTATAAAAATTGGTGTTTTTGCAACAGCTATTTCAGTTTGATATATGTAATAACTGTTGGATACAGTAATGTTTCTGCCTTGAAATGAGGTTCATTGTACTAACAGAAAATGTGCAATCTGCATTCAAACAAAATTTGACAGGTGCATAAGTATGGGCACCTCACCAGAAAAGTGACATTAATAGTTAGTAGATCCTCCTTTTGCAAAAATAACAGCCTCTAGTCGCTTCCTGTAGCTTTTTATGAGTTCCTGGATCCTGGATGAAGGTATTTTTGACCATTCCTCTTTACAAAACAATTCCAGTTCAGTTAAGTTTGATGGTCGCCGAGCATGGACAGCCCTCTTCAAATGATCCCACAGATGTTCAATGATATTCAGGTCTGGGGACTGGGATGGCCATTCCAGAACATTGTAGTTGTTCCTCTGCATGAATGCCTGAGTAGATTTGGAGCGGTGTTTTGGATCATTGTCTTGCTGAAAGATCCATCCACTTTGTAACTTCATATTTATCACTGATTCTTGAACACTATTGTCAAGAATCTGCTGATACTGAGTGGAATCCATGCGTCCCTCAACTTTAACAAGATTCCCAGTGCCAGCATTGACCACACAGCCCCAAAGCATGATGGAATCTCCACCAAATTTTACTGTGGGTAGCAAGTGTTTTTCTTGGAATGCTGTGTTTTTTTGCCACCATGCATAACGCCTTTTTGTATGACCAAATAACTCAATCTTGATTTCATCAGTCCACAGGACCTTCTTCCAAAAAGAAATTGGCTTCTCCAAATGTGCTTTTGCATACCTCAGCCAACTCTGTTTGTGACGTGCTTGCAGAAACGGCTTCTTTCGCATCACTCTCCCATACAGCTTCTCCTTGTGCAAAGTGCCTTGTATAGTTGACCGATGCACAGTGACACCATCTGCAGCAAGTTGATGCTGCAGCTCTCTGGAGGTGGTCTGAGGATTGTCCTTGACTGATCTCACCATTCTTCTTCTCTGCCTTTCTGATGTTTTTCTTGGCCTGCCACTTCTGGCCTTAACAAGAACTGTCCCTGTGTTCTTCCATTTCCTTACTATGTTCCTCACAGTGGAAACTGACAGGTTAAATCTCTGAGACAGCTTTTTGTATGCTTCCCCTGAACAACTATGTTGAATAATCTTTGTTTTCAGATCATTTGACAGTTGTTTTGAGGAGCACATGATGCCACTCTTCAGAGGAGATTCAAACAGGAGAACAACTTGCAAGTGGCCACTTTAAGTAGCTTTTCTCATGATTGCATACACCTGGCTATAAAGTTCAAAGCTCCATGAGGTTACAAAACCAAAAAAAGTGCTTTAGTAAGTCAGTAAAAAGTAGGTAGGAGTATTTAAAACAAGAAAATGATAAGGGTGCCCATACTTATGCACCTTTCAAATTTTGTTTGAATGCAGATTGCACATTTTCTGTTAGTTCAATAAACCTCATTTCAAGGCAGAAACATTACTGTGTCCAACAGTTATTACATATATCAAACTGAAATAGCTGTTGCAAAAACACCAATTTTTATAAAACATTAAGCTTAAGATTAATAGGGGTGCCCAAACTTTTTCATATGACTGTATTTGTTAAAGTGACATTTCAAAACCAAAAAAAGGAAAAAATATATATTAACAAAATTAAATAAAGTGAAAGTGCAAAAGGACAATAAACCAGCCATATACAGTACAGACCAAAAGTTTGGACACACCTTCTCATTTAAAGATTTTTTTTTATTTTCATGACTATGAAGATTGTACATTCACACTGAAGGCATCAAAACTATGAATTAACACATGTGGAATTAAATACTATACAAAAAAGTGTGAAACAATTGAAAATATGTCTTATATTCCAGGTTCTTCAAAGTACCCACCTTTTACTTTGATGACTGCTTTGCACACTCTTGGCATTCTCTTGATGAGCTTCAAGGGGTAGTCACCGGAAATGCTTTTCACTTCACAGGTGTGCCCTGTCAGGTTTAATAAGTGGGATTTCTTGCCTTATAAATAGGGTTGGGACCATCAGTTGTGTTGTGCAGAAGTCTGGTGGAAACACAGCTGATAGTCCTACTGAATAGACTGTTAGAATTTGTATTATGGCAAGAAAAAAGCAGCTAAGTAAAGAAAAGCGAGTGGCCATCATTACTTTAAGAAATGACGGTCAGTCAGTCCGAAAAATTGGGAAAACTTTGAAAGTGTCCCCAAGTGCAGTTGCAAACACCATCAAGCGCTACAGAGTCACCTCTGCTTCTGAGGATAAGTTTATCCGAGTCACCAGCCTCAGAAATCGCAGGTTAACAGCAGCTCAGATTAGAGACCAGGTCAATGCCACACAGAGTTATAGCAGCAGACACATCTCTACAACAACTGTTAAGAGAAGACTTTGTGCAGCAGGCCTTCATGGTAAAATAGCTGCTAGGAAACCACCGCTAAGGACAGACAACAAGCAGAAGAGATTTGTTTGGGCTAAAGAACACAAGTAATGGATATTAGACCAGTGGAAATCTGTGCTTTGGTGTGATGAGTCCAAATTTGAGATCTTTAGTTCCAACCACCGTGTCTTTGTGGAACGCAGAAAAGGTGAACAAATGTACTCTACATGCCTGGTTCCCACCGTGAAGCATGGAGGAGGAGGTGTGATTGTGTGGGGGTGCTTTTCTGGTGACACTATTGGGGATTTATTCAAAATTGAAGGCATACTGAACCAGCATGGCTACCACAGCAATTTACAGGGGCATGCTATTGCATCTGGTTTGCATTTAGTTGGATCATCATTTATTTTTCAACAGGACAATGACCCCAAACACACCTCCAGGCTGTGTAAGGGCTATTTGACCAAGAAGGAGAGTGATGGACTGCTACGCCAGATGACCTGGCCTCCACAGTCACCAGACCTGAACCCAATCGAGATGCTTTGGGGTGAGCTGGACCGCAGAGTGAAGGCAAAAGGGCCAACAAGTGCTAAGTATCTCTGGGAACTCCTTCAAGATTGTTGGAAGACCATTCCCGGTGACTATCTCTTTTCTTTTCTTTTCAAAATTCTTTTTATTATTATTATCAAAGAGTAAATTTCACATACAGGTTACAAGATTTACTTGTGGAACAAGATTAAGTAATGTGTAATGAGCAATTGTTAAGCAATATGAAAACAAACTAGAAGAGAAATGGGGTCCGCACTATGATAGTGTTCCAGTCCTCGGAGAACCGGACGGACCAGTTGTAGTGCGGAATGTAAGTCTGTTGCAAGAGTAAAGTAATACATATTTGAGCCCGCTCATGTGTTCTAAGCTTGCCTGAAAATCAAGGTGCTTAGAATCAACGATATGCATAAATTTAATTAAAGATTAATAGAGAGTAAGATCAAAGAGAGAGGAAAGAAGAAGAATAGATACAGTAAGAGGGGGGGTAGATGGAAGAGAAGGATAAGGGGAGGGGGAGGGGGGAGGTAGGCACGATATGTCACGGAATGAGACAAGGTAAGATTTAATTTATTTATTAAGGGATAAGGATCTATAGGTAATCCCTGGGTGCCAAGTGTCTAGGAAGGAGGCTTGAGCGTGGTTCACCAATGACATCATTTCAGCCACGTGGTAAAGCATATGAACCTTATCCTGGAGGTGCAGTAAGGTGGGAAGGTTAGTGGTTTTCCAGTGGATCGGTATTAACAGTTTGGCTGCAGCAATAATATGCTGGGCCAAGATCGATGTCTTTCTATGTTCAGGCCAGATCAAAAAGTTCAATAAAACTGTCTCTGGTTTCAGAAGCAATTTTTTCTTTACCACAGTGTGAATAAGGCTCTCTACTTGTTGCCAGAATTTAAGGATGATGGGGCATTGCCACCAAATATGAAAGTACCTACCAGGACCCGTTCCGCATCTCCAGCACGAAGTTGATGCATCTGCACTCCAGCCTGAACTCCGGAGAGGTGTATGAAACCATCTCATGACTATTTTGAATGAGTTCTCTTGAGCTCGGACACACTGGATCGGGCCATGGGAGTGCTTAAATATAGAGAGAGTCTGGACCTGCATGAAATGATAACCTAAGTAATGTTCCCAATGGGAAATATATGCTCTTTTTGGGCAGGTATCAGAGGTCAGTAGGGTCTGGTAGATAGTAGAGAATATTTTCTTGGGTCTAGTGATCCTGGTGCAAAGCATTTCATAATCAGTTAGAGCTCTGGATAGATTGGAATGCTTAATATGTCGTTTTATAAATTCTTTGATGGAACCGTATTGGACAAAGTTTAGAGATGAAAAGCCCGGGTGATGCTACAATTCCGGTAGTGGGGCGAGCGATACTTCCCGTAGTAAATGATCGATAGAGATGTTAGAGTACTTTAGTTGGTCTCTAGTTTGCCCTGAGTGTGGCATTGAATGGGCTAGAATGTCCGAGAGCCTAAGTATGGGGGAGAGAGACGGGGCTAAGATGTCACTGGAGTCTTGCCATATTTTGAGTGTGGCTTTAGTAAGTGAGTTTGGTATAGAGGTGTTAGGTCGGTTGTGAGACTGTGTTAGGAAAAGGGATCTGAGAGGGAGAGGAGCAAGTGCCTCCTCCACCTTGATCCACTGCTTATCTTCGGAGCCTCGTATGATGTCCACCGTCCTAGACAAAATTGCGGCTCTATAGTAGCGCCTGATGTCTGGTGCGCCCATCCCCCACACGTCCTTGGTAGTGTCAGCAAGGGGTAAGATATGCGAGGCTTTTTGTAACGGGGCCGGGTGGTGGAACCTCTGTGCCTAGGAACAAGGAGGGATCCCGAGGGGCAGGTGTTAGTCTGGGGACGACCTTGTAATTGAGCAGGTGGCTCCCACGGATCAGATAGCGGGGACTGACCGGTGTAGCGGGTGGACACAACAGGAGGGTAGCAGTCTCTGGGTGAGCAGGCGGGTGGTCACATCAAGTGACGGCAGAACGGGTAAGAGTCTCTTGGCAGGCAGGCAGGTGGACACGGCAAGTGATGGCAGAACAGGTAAGAATCTCTTGGCTGGCAGGCAGGTGGTCACGGGAAGTGACGGCAGAACGGGTAAGAGTCTCTTGTAAGGCAGGCAGGTGGTCACGGAAAGTGATGGCAGAGCAGGTAAGAGACTCTTGGCTGGCAGGCAGGTGGTCACGGCAAGTGACAGCAGAGCCTCCAGGTAGGCTAGCAGGCAGGTAGCAGGTGAGTGCTCCCAAGTGAGCGGGCTAGCAAGTACGGCAGGTAGCAGGCAGGTAACTGGCAGGTGCTTCCTGGTCCATAGGTGAACTTGCCCATAGACAGACAGGTGGATGCTTGAGACCGACTGTCGGGCTGAAGAGCAGACAAGCAGGCAGACTGGACAGGTAGTCAGGCTGGCAACGGGACCTGAGGGCTGAAGCAGAGGTGAGTATGCTTTGCAACAACTTTGCTCGGGCACCTCCATTTTGGAGGAGGTGCCTTATATATGGGAGGTCCTCCGGCTATTGGCCGGGGACTCCTTAGAATGGCGCGCGCGGTCCCTTTAAGAGAGGGGGAGCGGGCGCCCTAAGCACAGTGCCCGGAAGGAGCGCGCACCGGCAGCAGCGAGGGAAAGAGCGCTGGAGGATGCCGTGCCTGGAACAGGAAGGTGAGAGGGACGGCATCTCTGCCTAGCAGGGGGCAGAGACGCCGATGCTACAGTACCCCCCACTTTAGGAGAAGCGGGGCGTTGATGTTCTCCCTGGGTTCCCAAGTTCTTTCCTCAGGACCAAACCCCTTCCAATCCACCAGAAAAAAAGGTTCTCCCCCTTACCCTCTTGGTGGCCAGGATACTCTCCACCACAAAGACGTCCTCAGCAGAAACCGGAGCAGGAGGAGTACCTGGATTATCGGAAAAAGTGTTAAGGACAACGGGTTTGAGGAGGGATATGTGGAAGGAGTTGAGAATGCGTACTGTGGCCGGGAATTTTAATTTGTAGGCCACTGGGTTAATTTGCCTGAGAACTTCGAATGGTCCGATGAATCGAGGGCCCAACTTGTAGGAGGGTACTTTGAGCTGCACATGTTTGGAGGAGAGCCAAACCTTGTCTCCAGGACGGAATTGAGGCGGATCCAGATGTCTCTTATCAGCATATCTCTTCATCCGCTTGGAGGACTGAAGAAGAGCGGTCCTGGTACTCTCCCAAATGGTAGAAAATTCGCTGACAAGAGACTCCACGGCAGGGTTGTCCACAGAAGCGGAGAAGGGGACTGGAATCCGGGGATGTTGGCCACAGACTATAAAGAAAGGGGACTTGGAAGAGGATTCGCTCTCATGGTTATTATAAGAGAATTCGGCCCAAGGTAGGAGATCCACCCAATTGGAATGGTGGGCATCAACGAAGTGCCGAAGGTAACTGGTAAGGATCTGTTTGATCCGCTCCACTTGACCATTGGACTGTGGGTGGTAAGCAGAGGAGAAATCCAGGGTGACGTCTAGCAGCTTATATGTGGCTCTCCAGAAGCGTGAGGTGAAGTGAACCCCACGATCCGACATGATGTGGAGGGGTAGGCCATGGAGACGGAAGATATGGCGGATAAAGTCTTTAGCCAGTTCGGGTGCAGATGGGAGACCAGGCAGGGGAATGATGTGGGCCATTTTCAAAAGGCGGTCAGCGACCACTCAAATGACTGTAAACCCGGCAGAAACAGGAAGATCGGTGATAAAATCCATAGCTATGTGCTGCCATGGAGCAGCAGGTACGGGAAGGGGCAAGAGATGGCCGGCTGGTAGGTGTCTGGGCACTTTGTTACGGGCACAAGATGAACAGGCCACGACGAAGTCTACAAGGTCCTTACGCAGGGTAGGCCGGGCAATGAGCTGGAAGGTCTTCTTTTGGCCAGCTTGGCCAGCTAGTTTAGAAGAATGGCCCCAACGAAGAACCCTCTCTCGATCTGGTACTGCTACAAACGTCTTACCGGGTGGAAGACGAGTCAGATCCAGTGGGGCCACCTTCATTACCTTGGAGGGGTCAATGATGTGCGTAGGCTCCTCCTCTTGATCGGAGGACACTAAGGAACGGGACAAGGCATCAGCTTTGACGTTCTTGTCCGCTGGACGGAAATGAAGGATGAAGTCGAAGCGAGCAAAAAACAAAGACCACCGGGCCTGGCAAGGATTAAGTCTCTGGGCATTTTGGAGATATGCCAGATGTTTGTGATCCGTGTAGATGATCACCGGGTATAGAGCCCCTTCAAGCAGATAGCGCCACTCCTCCAGTGCTAATTTGACGGCTAGCAATTCACGGTCTCCTATAGAGTAGTTGTGCTCAGACGATGAGAAGATTTTGGAGAAGAAGCCGCACTTTTTACTCTTCCAGATATATGAAGAGAAAAGGGAATTCACCCTCTAAAGATAAGACAATGGTAATTTTATGGGCAACATCTGAAATAAGTAGGTAAATTTAGGCAGAATCAGACTTTTCATTATATTCTTCCTCCCCATCCACGATAGATAGGAGTCTCTCCGCTGCTTAATGAGATTTACTGTGGAGTCAAGCAGAGGGAGAAAGTTCAATTTAAATAATTCTCTGTCTGTTCTGCCTACCTTCACTCCAAGGTATGTGATATGGGCCTTAGGCCAAGTGAATGGGTATAAGTTTTTCAGTTTTGCTAGGGAGTGCGTGGGGACATGAAAGTCCAGAGCTTCAGATTTGGTAAGGTTTATTTTGAAATTAGAGAGGCTGCCGTATTGCTCCACCAGTGCAATCAAGGCAGGGAGACCCCTTAGAGGCTTGGTTAAGAGGACCAGAAGGTCATCAGCAAAAGCTGCCGTTTTAAAATGTGAGTTGTGTATTGTGATGCCCTCTATCCTCTGATTTTCTTGTATTGAGATCATTAAAGGGTCCACTGCCAGGACAAACAACAGCGGAGACATCGGGCAGCCTTGTCTGGTCCCATTGTGTATGGTAAATGTGTTTGTCAAGGAATCGTTGATCTTGTAGCGTGCAGTCGGGTTATGACACATAGCCATAATGGCAGTAACCAGTGCAGGTGGTAAGCCCAATAGTAGGAGTGTCTCCTCTAAGTAGATCCAGTCCACCCTGTCGAAGGCCTTTTCATCATTTGTACCCCACAATACTAAAGGGATCTTGTGGGCTTTGGCATACTGAAAAAGGTGCAAAATTTTGTGAGTATTGTCCTTTCCTTCTCTCCAGCCAACAAATCCAGTTTGATTCAATGAGATAAGATTTGGCAAGAACTCGGCAATCCTACATGCAAACATACTGGCCAGTAGTTTCAGGTCAACTTTCAACAGAGATATTGGTCTGTAACTGCTACATAAGGTCGGGTCCTTGCCATCTTTGTGTATTAATGATATTTTGGCTTTGAGCATTTGTTGTGGAAGGGGTTGACCCTCTAGTGTTTCATTACAAATCTTCAGAAGATGGGGCAAGAGGAGGGGGGCGAAAGTTTTATAATATTGCCCAGAGAACCCATCTAGGCCAGGGGCTTTGCCTTTCGGGCACCTCGACAGGGTGGACCGGAGTTCTTCTAGTGTGAAAGGTTTAGTTAGTTTGTTTTGTTGGGATGTTGTTAATACAGGGAGATTCAGTGTCCGCAAAAAGTGAGCAGTGTCTGACTTTCTCTGCATCACATGAGCCTATGTGTCATTTGGACGGAGATTATAGAGCTGTGAGTAGTATTCCAGAAAGGCCGTCACAATATGAGTGGGGTTCTGAGCTGTAACACCACTGGAGTTCACAATGGAGTGGATGTAGGTGCGGGCTTGTCTTTTGCGGAGCTGGGATAAAAGAAATTTTGAGGCCTTATCTCCATGTGCAAACATCATGTTTTTCCACTACGCATACATTTTCGCCAAACTGACATTGAGAATATCTTTCAATTTTTGTTTCTTGCTGGTGATGGAGGCAAAAGTTGTATTGTCAATGGTTTTTTTGTGGTGCAGCTCCAGCTCTGCTATATCGTCGTATAAGCTTTAAACTTCCTGATGTCTCTTTTTATTATAATAAGATGCAATGGAGATAAGTTCGCCTCTTAGCACTGTTTTATGTGCTTCCCAAAGGGTCTGGGGGGAGGTCCCCTCTATTTCGTTTTGTTGGAAGTATTGGTAAAGTTTTTTACTCAATCGCGCCCGGATATCAGGGAGGCCCAGTAGTGTTTCATTTATTTGCCAAGATCTGGAACCTGAGTGCATTCTGGGTGTATTTATTAATGGTAATACAGTGGCGTGGTCTGAATAAACGTTCGGGGTTATATTTGCAGTAGACAGTCTAGGCAGGAGCGATCTTGATACAAAAATGTAATCTATACGGTGGTAGGATTTATGAGGATTGGAATAGAAAGTGTAATCTAGTATGGAGGGATTTAAGTATCTCCATGAGTCAATTAGCTGCATAGAATCAGAAAGGTACGCAGTCTCACTAGGTCTCTAGGAGAGATAGCGCTTTTTTGTTTGGAAGTATCCAGCATAGGTTCCAGCACAATGTTGAGGTCTCCTCCAATCAAGAGCATATCCTATCTAAAGCTCTCTATCTTTTTTAAAGTCGATATTAACCATTTTACCATTTTTTTGTTGGGTGCGTACAGGCTACATAGGATCACCAATGACGCATTGAGTAACCCCTTAACACATATGTAGCGCCCTTGAGGATCTACGAGGGATTCTCTGAACTGGAATGAAACTCCCCGCAGCATAGCGATGGAGACTCCTCTCGAGCCAGATTGGGTTGAGGTGGCATGGTACCATGTGTCATAGAGTGATCGTTCAAAGTTCGGTAGTCTGTTGGGTTTAAAATGGGTCTCCTGGATGAATAGCACATCCGCCTTTTGTTTTTTAAGTATATGTAGTGTGGGGTGTCAGGATCTCGGCGAGTTTAGACCATGGGCGTTTAGGGATGCAAAAGTAATTACCTTATCAGCGTCCATCTTGGTGGTATAGGGCTTTCTCAGATGGCGTTTCCCTTGAAAAGGAGTTGTTTGTGCCTATAGGGATTAAAAGATGGGAGGGGATAGGAAGAGGGGAAGGAGGGTAGGAAAGACTAGGAGTCATAGAGAGATGGAAAGGGAGAAGCATTAGTTTTGTTAATTGAAACAATATATAACAATTCCAGATTCAAACTCAAACAACATATATAATGTGTGGTATTGGTAGCCAGTTTTGGGGAGCATGTCCAACATACATATTTATATTAAACTAAAACATCCTTGTAGAGCGTTGTATAACAGGAGCTATGTGAAGTAGCGAATAGCGGAGCCAAGACCTGAAGGGAGAATGGTATAATGAGTCAAACAACATACTTAGGAATTCAAAAGAGGGGGAAGGCCACAGCCCGTTCCTGAATTCCTTGACCAAGACCAACAGAGTCCCAAGGGAAAGAAACAAAACAGTTTTCCCCTCCTCAATTGTCCCGAAAAGGACAGGCGATAAGATGGGACAGCAGTGAGTGCAAATACCACTCAGGTGGCATCATCAGGCTTTTTAGGAGTCGGAGATTTAGCTGACTTTCTCTTCGCGCGCTGTGCCTTCAGGGTCGCTTGTTGCCAAGGGACTGGGCTCGGAAAAGGTTGAATCAGCGCCGCAGAACGGAATGACTCCAGATCAGGGTAGGATTCAAGAGTTATGTCAAGGGTTTTGCAGGCAGCTTTGCGGAAGATCTGGCGACAATCCTCATGTCTCCTGCTGTCACGTGGACCCGGAAGGGGAATAGCCAACAAAAACGGTGACCCCTCTGCAAAATAGCATCCGTGAAAGGTTTCAACAACCATCATTTTTTCAAGGTGATAGCCGACAGATCTTGAAAGAGCTGGATCCGTGTGTCCTCATAGATGACCTCCTGTTGTTCCCTTGCTCTACGGAGAATCAGATCTTTGACTCGGTAGTCCAGAAAGCGACATAATACATTTTGGGGCGCCTCTCCTTCGGGCAGTTTGGGGCGGAGGGCCCTATGGACCCGGATTAGCTCAATTTCTCAGAGATCATCATCAGCAAGCAGGCCCCTGAAACTTTCTATGTTGGGCTCCTCGGGTCCCAGAAGCTGTCGGCGGCAGGCACTGAAGTCCTAGGTAGAGATGAGCGCTGTTCGACTCGAACTGTTCGCCAATCTCAAATTCGAGCTGTTTTGGGTGGTGTTCGAGCCAATTATTAATTAATGTTAATACGCAGTTTGAGTGTACAGCGGGGCGGGGGGGGGCGGGGGATGGATCTCTGCAGGAATAATGAAGATCTCTATTTTTTTTTTCTCTTTCCTGCATTTACAGTGGGGAGGTGCAATCTGTCAGCCTATAAGCAGCGCACACACGGAGCGAAGTGCTTTTTTTCACACAAGCAAGGGCATGTGTCATTGGCAGTGTTTGTCACATGTCCTTGCCCTATAAGACCCAGCCATTTTCCCCGTCACCACCATTTTTTCACTGCTGCAGCCGCATGTTAGACGGCACCGCTGATAGCTTGGGAGTAGGGAATAGTTGTGATTGCAGTCCTTTTAAGGACTAGGTTACAGCATTTCCTACGACTTTTATCAGGCAGGTCTGTGCTCTTAAATAGATAGGTTGTGGGAGTAAAGACTAATTGTAATTGCAGTCTCTTTCAGGACTAAGTTACATGAGTTCCTATCAGTTTTTGCCAGACAGGTCTGTGCCAGTGCTGTGCAAGTTTTTTTCACAGCATTTGGCTAAATCTAGCAAAGCTAATCCTTTTTGGCCTATTGCAGAGTGTGTTAGTCAGTGTCGTAGCCTATCTGGGTTGCAAGCTACACAGCCTGTGTATAGAGAACCAATTTTTTTACTGCACCTAGTGAAGGAAAACCTTTTGGGCATAGCATCATTCTACTAGTCCATCTATACTGACCTCCATAAGGTTGCAAAAGGAATATAATTTTTTTCTGCATCTAGCTCTGAAAAAATATTTGGCTTTCGAGCAGTGTGTGGGACTTGTTCTATTAGTCCATCTATACTGACCTCCATCAGGTTGCAAATTAAAAATAATTTTTATCTGCATCTAGCTCTGAAAAAATATTTGGCCTTCTAGCAGTATGTGGGACTTGTTCTATTAGTCCATCTATACTGACCTCCATCAGGTTGCAAACTGAATATAATTTTTTTCTGCATCTAGCTCTGAAAAAATATTTGGCCTTCTTGCAGTGTGTGGGACTTGTTCTATTAGTCCATCTATACTCACGTCCATCAGGTTGCAAACTGAATATAATTTTTTTCTGCATCTAGCTCTGAAAAAATATTTGGCCTTCTAGCAATGTGTGGGACTTGTTCTATTAGTCCATCTATACTGACCTCCATCAGGTTGCAAATTCAGAATAATTTTTTGTCTGCATCTAGCTCTGAAAAAATATTTGGCCTTCTAGCTGTGTGTGGGACTTGTTCTATTAGTCCATCTATACTGACCTCCATCAGGTTGCAAACTGAATATAATTTTTTTCTGCATCTACCTCTGAAAAAATATTTGGGCTTCTAGCTGTGTGTGGGACTTGTTCTAGTAGTGCATCTATACTGACCTCCATCAGGTTGCAAATTGAATACAATATTTTTCTGCATCTAGCTCTGAAAAAATATTTGGGCTTCTAGCTGTTTCTGGGTCTTGTTCTATTAGTCCATCTATGCTGACCTCCATCAGGTTGCAAATTAAAAATAATTTTTATCTGCATCTAGCTCTGAAAAAATATTTAGCCTTCTAGCAGTGTGTGGGACTTGTTCTATTAGTCCATCTACAGTACAGACCAAAAGTTTGGACACACCTTCTCATTTAAAGATTTTTCTGCATTTTCATGACTATGAAAATTGTACATTCACATTGAAGGCATCAAAACTATGAATTAACACATGTGGAATTATATACTTATCAAAAAAGTGTGAAACAACTGAAAATATGTCTTATATTCTAGGTTCTTCAAAGTAGCCACCTTTTGCTTTGATGACTGCTTTGCACACTCTTGGCATTCTCTTGATGAGCTTCAAGAGGTAGTCACCGGAAATGGTCTTCCAACAATCTTGAAGGAGTTCCCAGAGATGCTTAGCACTTGTTGGCCCTCTTGCCTTCACTCTGCGGTCCAGCTCACCCCAAACCATCTCGATTGGGTTCAGGTCTGGTGACTGTGGAGGCCAGGTCATCTGGCGTAGAACCCCATCACTCTCCCTCTTGGTCAAATAGCCCTTACACAGCCTGGAGGTGTGTTTGGGGTCATTGTCTTGTTGAAAAATAAATGATGGTGCAACTAAACGCAAACCGGATGGAATAGCATGCCGCTGCAAGATGCTGTGGTATCCATGCTGGTTCAGTATGCCTTCAGTTTTGAATAAATCCCCAACAGTGTCACCAGCAAAGCACCCCTACACCATCACACCTCCTCCTCCATGCTTCACGGTGGGAACCAGGCATGTAGAGTCCATCCGTTCACCTTTTCTCGTCGCACAAAGAGACGGTGGTTGGAACCAAAGATCTCAAATTTGGACTCATCAGACCAAAGCACAGATTTCTACTGGTCTAATGTCCATTCCTTGTGTTCTTTAGCCCAAACAAGTCTCTTCTGCTTGTTGCCTGTCCTTAGCAGTGGTTTCCTAGCAGCTATTTTACCATGAAGGCCTGCTGCACAAAGTCTCCTCTTAACAGTTGTTGGAGAGATGTGTCTGCTGCTAGAACTCTGTGTGGCATTGACCTGGTCTCTAATCTGAGCTGCTGTTAAACTGCAATTTCTGAGGCTGGTGACTCGGATAAACTTATCCTCAGAAGCAGAGGTGACTGTTGGTCTTCCTTTCCTGGGGCGGTCCTCATGTGAACCAGTTTCTTTGTAGCGCTTGATGGTTTTTGCAACTTCACTTGGGCACACTTTCAAAGTTTTCCCAATTTTTCGCACTGACTGACCTTCATTTCTTAAAGTAATAATGGACACTCGTTTTTCTCTACTTAGCTGCTTTATGTTTGCCATAATACAAATTAAAACAGTCTATTCAGTAGGACTAACAGCTGTGTATCCACCTGACTTCTGCACAACACAACTGATGGTCCCAACACCATTTATAAGGCAAGAAATCCCACTTATTAAACATGACAGGGCACACCTGTGAAGTGAAAACCATTTCCGGTGACTACCTCTTGAAGCTCATCAAGAGAATGCCAAGAGTGTGCAAAGCAGTTATCAAAGCAAAAGGTGGCTACTTTGAAGAACCTAGAATATAAGACATATTTTCAGTTGTTTCACACTTTTTTGCTAAGTATATAATTCCACATGTGCTAATTCATAGTTTTGATGTCTTCAGTGTGTATGTACAATTTTCATAGTCATGAAAATACAGAAAAATCTTTAAATAAGAAGGTGTGTCCAAACTTTTGGCCTGTACTGTATACTGACCTCCATCAGGTTGCAAACTGAATATAATTTTTTCTGCATCTACCTCTGAAAAAATATTTGGCCTTCTAGCTGTGTGTGGGACTTGTTCTATTAGTCCATCTATACTGACGTCCATCAGGTTGCAAATTAAAAATAATTTTTATCTGCATCTAGCTCTGAAAAAATATTTGGCCTTCGAGCAGTGTGTGGGACTTGTTCTATTAGTCCATCTATACTGACCTCCATCAGGTTGCAAACTGAATATAATTTTTTTCTGCATCTAGCTCTGAAAAAATATTTGGCCTTCTAGCAGTGTGTGGGACTTGTTCTATTAGTCCATCTATACTCACGTCCATCAGGTTGCAAACTGAATATAATTTTTTTCTGCATCTAGCTCTGAAAAAATATTTGGCCTTCTAGCTGTGTGTGGGACTTGTTCTATTAGTCCATCTATACTGACCTCCATCAGGTTGCAAACTGAATATATTTTTTTCTGCATCTACCTCTAAAAAAATATTTGGGCTTCTAGCTGTGTGTGGGACTTGTTCTAGTAGTCCATCTATACTGACCTTCATCAGGTTGCAAATTGAATATAATATTTTTCTGCATCTAGCTCTGAAAAAATATTTGGGCTTCTAGCTGTTTGTGGGTCTTGTTCTATTAGTCCATCTATACTGACCTCCATCAGGTTGCAAATTCAAAATAATTTTTATCTGCATTTAGCTCTGAAAAAATATTTGGCCTTCTAGCAGTGTGTGGGACTTGTTCTATTAGTCCATCTATACTGACCTCCATCAGGTTGCAAATTAGAAATAATTTTTATCTGCATCTAGCTCTTAAAAAATATTTGGCCTTCTAGCAGTGTGTGGGACTTGTTCTATTAGTCCATCTATACTGACCTCCATCAGGTAGCAAACTGAATATAATTTTTTTCTGCATCTAGCTCTGAAAAAATATTTGGCCTTCTAGCAGTGTGTGCGATATGTTCTATTAGTCCATCTATACTGACCTCCATCAGGTTGCAAATTGAATATAATATTTTTCTGCATCTAGCTGTGAAAAAATATTTGTGATTCTAGATGTGTGTGGGACTTATTCTATTAGTCCATCTATACTGACCTCCATCAGGTTGCAAATTAAAAATAATTTTTATCTGCATCTAGCTCTGAAAAAATATTTGGCCTTCGAGCAGTGTGTGGGACTTGTTCTATTAGTCCATCTATACTGACCTCCATCACGTTGCAAACTGAATATAATTTTTTTCTGCATCTACCTCTGAAAAAATATTTGGCCTTCTAGCTGTGTGTGGGACTTGTTCTATTAATCCATCTATACTGAACTCCATCAGATTGCAAATTCAAAATAATTTTTATCTGCATCTAGCTCTGAAAAAATATTTTGCTTTCAAGCAGTGTGTGGCACTTGTTCTATTAGTCCATCTATACTGACCTCCATCAGGTTGCAAATTAAAAATAATTTTTATCTGCATCTAGCTCTGAAAAAATATTTGGCCTTCGAGCAGTGTGTGGGACTTGTTCTATTAGTCCATCTATACTGACCTCCATCAGGTTGCAAACTGAATATAATTTTTTTCTGCATCTACCTCTGAAAAAATTTTTGGGCTTCTAGCTGTGTGTGGGACTTGTTCTATTAGTCGAACTATACTGACCTCCTTCAGGTTGCAAATTAAAATAATTTTTATCTGCATCTAGCTCTGAAAAAATATTTGGCCTTCTAGCAGTGTGTGGGACTTGTTCTATTAGTCCATCTATACTGACTTCCATCTGGTTGCAAACTGAATATAATTTTTTTCTGCATCTAGCTCTGAAAAAATATTTGGCCTTCTAGCAGTGTGTGGGACTTGTTCTATTAGTCCATCTATACTCACCTCCATCAGGTTGCAAACGGAATATAATTTTTTTCTGCATCTAGCTCTGAAAAAATATTTGGCCTTCTAGCAGTGTGTGGGACTTGTTCTATTAGTCCATCTATACTGACCTCCATCAGGTTGCAAATTCAAAATAATTTTTTGTCTGCATCTAGCTCTGAAAAAATATTTGGCCTTCTAGCTGTGTGTGGGACTTGTTCTATTAGTCCATCTATACTGACCTCCATCAGGTTGCAAACTGAATATAATTTTTTTCTGCATCTACCTCTGAAAAAATATTTGGGCTTCTAGCTGTGAGTGGGACTTGTTCTATTAGTCCATCTATACTGACCTCCATCAGGTTGCAAATTGAATATAATATTTTTCTGCATCTAGCTCTGAAAAAATATTTGGGCTTCTAGCTGTTTGTGGGTCTTGTTCTATTAGTCCATCTATACTGACCTCCATCAGGTTGCAAATTAAAAATAATTTTTATCTGCATATAGCTCTGTAAAAATATTTGGCCTCCTAGCAGTGTGTGGGACTTGTTCTATTAGTCCATCTATACTGACCTCCATCAGGTTGCAAACTGAATATAATTTTTTTCTGCATCTACCTCTGAAAAAATATTTGGCCTTCTAGCTGTGTGTGGGACTTGTTCTATTAGTCCATCTATACTGACCTCCATCAGGTTGCAAATTAAAAATAATTTTTATCTGCATCTAGCTCTGAAAAAATATTTGGCCTTCTAGCAGTGTGTGGGACTTGTTCTATTAGTCCATCTATACTGACCTCTATCAGGTTACAAACTGAATATAATTTTTTTCTGCATCTACCTCTGAAAAAATATTTGTCCTTCTAGCTGTGTGTGGGACTTGTTCTATTAATCCATCTATACTGAACTCCATCAGATTGAAAATTCAAAATAATTTTGATCTGCATCTAGCTCTGAAAAAATATTTTGCCTTCTAGCAGTGTGTGGGACTTGTGCTATTAGTCCATCTATACTGACCTCCATCAGGTTGCAAATTAAAAATAATTTTTATCTGCATCTAGCTCTGAAAAAATATTTGGCCTTCTAGCAGTATGTGGGACTTGTTCTATTAGTCCATCTATACTGATCTCCATCAGGTTGCAAACTGAATATAATTTTTTTCTGCATCTAGCTCTGAAAAAATATTTGGCCTTCTAGCAGTGTGTGGGACTTGTTCTATTAGTCCATCTATACTCACGTCCTTCAGGTTGCAAACTGAATATAATTTTTTTCTGCATCTAGCGCTGAAAAAATATTTGGCCTTCTAGCAATGTGTGGGACTTGTTCTATTAGTCCATCTATACTGACCTCCATCAGGTTGCAAACTGAATATAATTTTTTTCTGCATCTACCTCTGAAAAAATATTTGGCCTTCTAGCTGTGTGTGGGACTTGTTCTATTAGTCCATCAATACTGACCTCCATCAGGTTGCAAATTAAAAATATTTTTTATCTGCATCTAGCTCTGAAAAAATATTTGGCCTTCTAGCAGTGTGTGTGACTTGTTCTATTAGTCCATCTATACTGACCTCCATCAGGTTGCAAACTGAATATAATTTTTTTCTGCATCTACCTCTGAAAAAGTATTTGGGCTTCTAGATGTGTGTGGGACTTGTTCTATTAGTCCATCTATACTGACCTCCATCAGGTTGCAAATTAGAAATATTTTTTATCTGCATCTAGCTCTTAAAAAATATTTGGCCTTCTAGCAGTGTGTGGGACTTGTTCTATTAGTCCATCTATACTGACCTCCATCAGGTAGCAAACTGAATATAATTTTTTTCTGCATCTAGCTCTGAAAAAATATTTGGCTTTCTAGCAGTGTGTGCGATATGTTCTATTAGTCCATCTTTACTGACCTCCATCAGGTTGCAAATTGAATACAATATTTTTCTGCATTTAGCTGTGAAAAAATATTTGTGCTTCCAAATGTGTGTGGGACTTATTCTATTAGTCCATCTATACTGACCTCCATCAGGTTGCAAATTAAAAATAATTTTTATCTGCATCTAGCTCTGAAAAAATATTTGGCCTTCTAGCAATGTGTGGGACTTGTTCTATTAGTCCATCTATACTGACCTCCATCAGGTTGCAAACTGAATATAATTTTTTTCTGCATCTACCACTGAAAAAATATTTGGCCTTCTAGCTGTGTGTGGGACTTGTTCTATTAATCCATCTATACTGAACTCCATCAAATTGAAAATTCAAAATAATTTTTATCTGCATCTAGCTCTGAAAAAATATTTTGCTTTCTAGCAGTGTGTGGGACTTGTTCTATTAGTCCATCTATACTGACCTCCATCATGTTGCAAATTAAAAATAATTTTTATCTACATCTAGCTCTGAAAAAATATTTGGCCTTCGAGCAGTTTGTGGGACTTGTTCTATTAGTCCATCTATACTGACCTCCATCAGGTTGCAAACTGAAAATAATTTTTTTCTGCATCTACCTCTGAAAAAATATTTGGGCTTCTAGCTGTGTGTGGGACTTGTTCTATTAGTCGATCTATACTGACCTCCTTCAGGTTGCAAATTAAAAATAATTTTTATCTGCATCTAGCTCTGAAAAAATATTTGGCCTTCTAGCAGTGTGTGCGATATGTTCTATTAGTCCATCTATGCTGACCTCCATCAGGTTGCAAATTGAATATAGTATTTTTCTGCATCTAATTGTGAAAAAATATTTGTGCTTCTAGATGTGTGTGGGACTTATTCTATTAGTCCATCTATACTGACCTCCATCAGGTTGCAAATTAAAAATAATTTTTATCTGCATCTAGCTCTGAAAAAATATTTGGCATTCTAGCAGTGTGTGGGACTTGTTCTATTTCCATCTATACTGACCTCCATCACGTTGCAAACTGAATATAATTTTTTTCTGCATATACCTCTGAAAAATATTTGACCTACTAGCTGTGTGTGGGACTTGTTCTATTAATCCATCTATACTGAACTCCATCAGATTGCAAATTCAAAATAATTTTTATCTGCATCTAGCTCTGAAAAAATATTTTGCCTTCTAGCAGTGTGTGAGACTTGTTCTATTAGTCCATCTATACTGACCTCCATCAGGTTGCAAATTAAAAATAATTTTTATCTGCATCTAGCTCTGAAAAAATATTTGGCCTTCTAGCAGTGTGTGGGACTTGTTCTATTAGTCCATCTATACTGACCTCCATCAGGTTCCAAACTGAATATAATTTTTTTCTGCAACTACCTCTGAAAAAATTTTTGGGCTTCTAGCTGTGTGTGGGACTTGTTCTATTAGTCGATCTATACTGACCTCCTTCAGCTTGCAAATTAAAAATAATTTTTATCTGCATCTAGCTTTGAAAAAATATTTGGCCTTCTAGCAGTGTGTGGGACTTGTTCTATTAGTCCATCTATACTGACTTCCATCTGGTTGCAAACTGAATATAATTATTTTCTGCATCTAGCTCTGAAAAAATATTTGGCCTTCTAGCAGTGTGTGGGACTTGTTCTATTAGTCCATCTATACTCAACTCCATCAGGTTGCAAATGGAATATAATTTTTTTCTGCATCTAGCTCTGAAAAAATATTTGGCCTTCTAGCAGTGTGTGGGACTTGTTCTATTAGTCCATCTATACTGACCTCCATCAGGTTGCAAATTCAAAATAATTTTTTGTCCGCATCTAGCTCTGAAAAAATATTTGGCCTACTATCTGTGTGTGGGACTTGTTCTATTAGTCCATCTATACTGACCTCCATCAGGTTGCAAACTGAATATAATTTTTCTCTGCATCTACCTCTGAAAAAATATTTGGGCTTCAAGCTGTTTGTGAGACTTGTTCTATTAGTCCATCTATACTGACCTCCATCAGGTTGCAAATTGAATATAATATTTTTCTGCATCTAGCTCTGAAAAAATATTTGGGCTTCTAGCTGTTTGTGGGTCTTGTTCTATTAGTCCATCTATACTGACCTCCATCAGGTTTCAAACTGAATATAATTTTTTTCTGCATCTACCCCTGAAAAAAATATTTGGGCTTCTAGCTGTGTGTGGGACTTGTTCTATTAGTCCATCTATACTGACCTCCATCAGGTTGCAAATTCAAAATCATTTTTTGTCTGCATCTAGCTCTGAAAAAATATTTGGTCTTCTAGCAGTGTGTGGGACTTGTTCTATTAGTCCATCTATACTGACCTCCATCAGGTAGCAAACTGAATATAATTTTTTTCTGCATCTAGCTCTGAAAAAATATTTGGCCTTCTAGCAGTGTGTGCGATATGTTCTATTAGTCCATCTATACTGACCTCCATCTGGTTGCAAATTGAATATAATATTTTTCTGCATCTAGCTGTGAAAAAATATTTGTGCTCCTAGATGTGTGTGGGACTTATTCTATTAGTCCATCTATACTGACCTCCATCAGGTAGCAAACTGAATATAATTTTTTTTTGCATCTAGCTCTGAAAAAATATTTGGCCTTCTAGCAGTGTGTGCGACTTGTTCTATTAGTCCATCTATACTGACCTCCATCAGGTTGCAAATTCAAAATAATTTTTTGTCAGCATCTAGCTCTGAAAAAATATTTGGCCTTCTAGCAGTGTGTGGGACTTGTTCTATTAGTCCATCTATACTGACCTCCATCAGGTTGCAAATTAAAAATAATTTTTATCTGCATCTAGCTCTGAAAAAATATTTGGCCTTCTAGGAGTGTGTGGGACTTGTTCTATTAGTGCATCTATACTGACCTCCATCAGGTTGCAAACTGAATATAATTTTTTTCTGCATCTACCCCTGAAAAAATATTTGGGCTTCTAGCTGTGTGTGGGACTTGTTCTATTAGTAAATCTATACTGACCTCCATCAGGTTGCAAATTGAATATAATATTTTTCTTCAACTAGATCTGAAAAAATATTTGGCCTTCTAGCAGTGTGTGGGACTTGTTCTATTAGTCCATCTATACTGACCTCCATCAGGTTGCAAACTAAATATAATTTTTTTCTGCATCTAGCTCTGAAAAAATATTTCACCTTCTAGCAGTGTGTGGGACTTGTTCTATTAGTCCATCTATACTGACCTCCATCAGGTTGCAAATTCAAAATCATTTTTTGTCTGCATCTAGCTCTGAAAAAATATTTGGTCTTCTAGGAGTGTGTGGGACTTGTTCTATTAGTCCATCTATACTGACCTCCATCAGGTTGCAAATTAAAAATAATTTTTATCTGCATCTAGCTCTGAAAAAATATTTGGCATTCTAGCAGTGTGTGGGACTTGTTCTATTTCCATCTATACTGACCTCCATCACGTTGCAAACTGAATATAATTTTTTTCTGCATATACCTCTGAAAAATATTTGACCTACTAGCTGTGTGTGGGACTTGTTCTATTAATCCATCTATACTGAACTCCATCAGATTGCAAATTCAAAATAATTTTTATCTGCATCTAGCTCTGAAAAAATATTTTGCCTTCTAGCAGTGTGTGAGACTTGTTCTATTAGTCCATCTATACTGACCTCCATCAGGTTGCAAATTAAAAATAATTTTTATCTGCATCTAGCTCTGAAAAAATATTTGGCCTTCTAGCAGTGTGTGGGACTTGTTCTATTAGTCCATCTATACTGACCTCCATCAGGTTCCAAACTGAATATAATTTTTTTCTGCAACTACCTCTGAAAAAATTTTTGGGCTTCTAGCTGTGTGTGGGACTTGTTCTATTAGTCGATCTATACTGACCTCCTTCAGCTTGCAAATTAAAAATAATTTTTATCTGCATCTAGCTTTGAAAAAATATTTGGCCTTCTAGCAGTGTGTGGGACTTGTTCTATTAGTCCATCTATACTGACTTCCATCTGGTTGCAAACTGAATATAATTATTTTCTGCATCTAGCTCTGAAAAAATATTTGGCCTTCTAGCAGTGTGTGGGACTTGTTCTATTAGTCCATCTATACTCACCTCCATCAGGTTGCAAATGGAATATAATTTTTTTCTGCATCTAGCTCTGAAAAAATATTTGGCCTTCTAGCAGTGTGTGGGACTTGTTCTATTAGTCCATCTATACTGACCTCCATCAGGTTGCAAATTCAAAATAATTTTTTGTCCGCATCTAGCTCTGAAAAAATATTTGGCCTACTATCTGTGTGTGGGACTTGTTCTATTAGTCCATCTATACTGACCTCCATCAGGTTGCAAACTGAATATAATTTTTCTCTGCATCTACCTCTGAAAAAATATTTGGGCTTCAAGCTGTTTGTGAGACTTGTTCTATTAGTCCATCTATACTGACCTCCATCAGGTTGCAAATTGAATATAATATTTTTCTGCATCTAGCTCTGAAAAAATATTTGGGCTTCTAGCTGTTTGTGGGTCTTGTTCTATTAGTCCATCTATACTGACCTCCATCAGGTTTCAAACTGAATATAATTTTTTTCTGCATCTACCCCTGAAAAAAATATTTGGGCTTCTAGCTGTGTGTGGGACTTGTTCTATTAGTCCATCTATACTGACCTCCATCAGGTTGCAAATTCAAAATCATTTTTTGTCTGCATCTAGCTCTGAAAAAATATTTGGTCTTCTAGCAGTGTGTGGGACTTGTTCTATTAGTCCATCTATACTGACCTCCATTAGGTAGCAAACTGAATATAATTTTTTTCTGCATCTAGCTCTGAAAAAATATTTGGCCTTCTAGCAGTGTGTGCGATATGTTCTATTAGTCCATCTATACTGACCTCCATCTGGTTGCAAATTGAATATAATATTTTTCTGCATCTAGCTGTGAAAAAATATTTGTGCTCCTAGATGTGTGTGGGACTTATTCTATTAGTCCATCTATACTGACCTCCATCAGGTAGCAAACTGAATATAATTTTTTTTTGCATCTAGCTCTGAAAAAATATTTGGCCTTCTAGCAGTGTGTGCGACTTGTTCTATTAGTCCATCTATACTGACCTCCATCAGGTTGCAAATTCAAAATAATTTTTTGTCAGCATCTAGCTCTGAAAAAATATTTGGCCTTCTAGCAGTGTGTGGGACTTGTTCTATTAGTCCATCTATACTGACCTCCATCAGGTTGCAAATTAAAAATAATTTTTATCTGCATCTAGCTCTGAAAAAATATTTGGCCTTCTAGGAGTGTGTGGGACTTGTTCTATTAGTGCATCTATACTGACCTCCATCAGGTTGCAAACTGAATATAATTTTTTTCTGCATCTACCCCTGAAAAAATATTTGGGCTTCTAGCTGTGTGTGGGACTTGTTCTATTAGTAAATCTATACTGACCTCCATCAGGTTGCAAATTGAATATAATATTTTTCTTCAACTAGATCTGAAAAAATATTTGGCCTTCTAGCAGTGTGTGGGACTTGTTCTATTAGTCCATCTATACTGACCTCCATCAGGTTGCAAACTAAATATAATTTTTTTCTGCATCTAGCTCTGAAAAAATATTTCACCTTCTAGCAGTGTGTGGGACTTGTTCTATTAGTCCATCTATACTGACCTCCATCAGGTTGCAAATTCAAAATCATTTTTTGTCTGCATCTAGCTCTGAAAAAATATTTGGTCTTCTAGGAGTGTGTGGGACTTGTTCTATTAGTCCATCTATACTGACCTCCATCAGGTTGCAAATTAAAAATAATTCTTATCTGCATCTAGCTCTGAAAAAATATTTGGCCTTCTAGCAGTGTGTGGGACTTGTTCTATTAGTCCATCTATAGTGACGTCCATCAGGTTGCAAATTGAATATAATTTTTTTCTGCATCTACATCTGAAAAAATATTTGGCCTTCTAGCAGTGTGTGGGACTTGTTCTATTAGTCCATCTATAGTGACGTCCATCAGGTTGCAAATTGAATATAATTTTTTTCTGCATCTACCTCTGAAAAAATATTTGGCCTTCTAGCAGAGTGTGGGACTTGTTCTATTAGTCCATCTATACTGACCTCCATCAGGTTGCAAATTAAAAATAATTTTTATCTGCATCTAGCTCTGAAAAAATATTTGGCCTTCTAGCAGTGTGTGGGACTTGTTCTATTAGTCCATCTATACTGATCTCCATCAGGTTGCAAATTGAATATAATTTTTTTCTGCATCTACCTCTGAAAAAATATTTGGGCTTCTAGCTGTGTGTGGTACTTGTTCTATTAGTCCATCTATACTGACCTCCATCAGGTTGCAAATTGAATATAATATTTTTCTGCACCTAGCTCTGAAAAAATATTTGCCCTTCTAGCAGTGTGTGGGACTTGTTCTATTAGTCCATCTATACTGACCTCCATCAGGTTGCAAACTGAATATAATTTTTTTCTGTATCTAGCTCTGAAAAAATATTTGGCCTTCTAGCAGTGTGTGGGACTTGTTCTATTAGTCCATCTATATTGACCTCCATCAGGTTGCAAATTGAATATAATATTTTTCTTCAACTAGATCTGAAAAAATATTTTTCCTTCTAGCAGTGTGTGGGACTTGTTCTATTAGTCCATCTATACTGACCTCCATCAGGTTGAAAACTAAATATAATTTTTTTCTGCATCTAGCTCTGAAAAAATATTTGGCCTTCTAGCAGTGTGTGGGACTTGTTCTATTAGTCCATCTATACTGACCTCCATCAGGTTGCAAATTCAAAATCATTTTTTGCCTGCATCTAGCTCTGAAAAAATATTTGGTCTTCTAGCAGTGTGTGGGACTTGTTCTATTAGTCCATCTATACTGACCTACATCAGGTTGCAAATTAAAAATAATTTTTATCTGCATCTAGCTCTGAAAAAATATTTGGCCTTCTAGCAGTGTGTGGGACTTGTTCTATTAGTCCATCTATACTGACGTCCATCAGGTTGCAAATTGAATATAATTTTTTTCTGCATCTACATCTGAAAAAATATTTGGCCTTCTAGCTGTGTGTGGGACTTGTTCTCTTAGTCCATCTATACTGACCTCCATCAGGTTGCAAATTCAAAACAATTTAAATCTGCATCTAGCTCTGAAAAAATATTTGGCCTTCTAGCAGTGTGTTGGACTTGTTCTATTAGTCCATCTATATTGACCTCCATCAGGTTGCAAATTAATAATAATTTTTAACTGCATCTAGCTCTGAAAAATATTTGGCCTTCTAGCAGTGTGTGGGACTTGTTCTATTAGTCCATCTATACTGAACCCCATCAGGTTGAAAACTGAATATAATTGTTTTCTGCATCTACCTCTGAAAAAATATTTGGCTTTCTAGCAGAGTGTGGGACTTGTTCTATTAGTCCATCTATACTGACCTCCATCAGGTTGCAAATTAAAAATAATTTTTATCTGCATCTAGCTCTGAAAAAATATTTGGCCTTCTAGCAGTGTGTGGGACTTGTTCTATTAGTCCATCTATACTGATCTCCATCAGGTTGCAAACTGAATATAATTTTTTTCTGCATCTACCTCTGAAAAAATATTTGGGCTTCTAGCTGTGTGTGGTACTTGTTCTATTAGTCCATCTATACTGACCTCCATCAGGTTGCAAATTGAATATAATATTTTTCTGCACCTAGCTCTGAAAAAATATTTGGGCTTCTAGCTGTGTGTGGGACTTGTTCTATTATTTCATCTATACTGACCTCCATCAGGTTGCAAATTGAATATATTTTTCTTCAACTAGCTCTGAAAAAATATTTGCCCTTCTAGCAGTGTGTGGGACTTGTTCTATTAGTCCATCTATACTGACCTCCATCAGGTTGCAAACTGAATATAATTTTTTTCTGCATCTACCCCTGAAAAAATATTTGGGCTTCTAGCTGTGTGTGGGACTTGTTCTATTAGTAAATCTATACTGACCTCCATCAGGTTGCAAATTGAATATAATATTTTTCTTCAACTAGATCTGAAAAAATATTTGGCCTTCTAGCAGTGTGTGGGACTTGTTCTATTAGTCCATCTATACTGACCTCCATCAGGTTGCAAACTAAATATAATTTTTTTCTGCATCTAGCTCTGAAAAAATATTTCACCTTCTAGCAGTGTGTGGGACTTGTTCTATTAGTCCATCTATACTGACCTCCATCAGGTTGCAAACTGAATATAATTTTTCTCTGCATCTACCTCTGAAAAAATATTTGGGCTTCTAGCTGTTTGTGAGACTTGTTCTATTAGTCCATCTATACTGACCTCCATCAGTTGCAAATTGAAAATAATATTTTTCTGCATCTAGCTCTGAAAAAATATTTGGGCTTCTAGCTGTTTGTGGGTCTTGTTCTATTAGTCCATCTATACTGACCTCCATCAGGTTTCAAACTGAATATAATTTTTTTCTGCATCTACCCCTGAAAAAAATATTTGGGCTTCTAGCTGTGTGTGGGACTTGTTCTATTAGTCCATCTATACTGACCTCCATCAGGTTGCAAATTAAAAATAATTTTTATCTGCATCTAGCTCTGAAAAAATATTTGGCCTTCTAGCAGTGTGTGGGACTTGTTCTATTAGTCCATCTATACTGACCTCCATTAGGTAGCAAACTGAATATAATTTTTTTCTGCATCTAGCTCTGAAAAAATATTTGGCCTTCTAGCAGTGTGTGCGATATGTTCTATTAGTCCATCTATACTGACCTCCATCTGGTTGCAAATTGAATATAATATTTTTCTGCATCTAGCTGTGAAAAAATATTTGTGCTCCTAGATGTGTGTGGGACTTATTCTATTAGTCCATCTATACTGACCTCCATCAGGTAGCAAACTGAATATAATTTTTTTTTGCATCTAGCTCTGAAAAAATATTTGGTCTTCTAGCAGTGTGTGCGACTTGTTCTATTAGTCCATCTATACTGACCTCCATCAGGTTGCAAATTCAAAATAATTTTTTGTCAGCATCTAGCTCTGAAAAAATATTTGGCCTTCTAGCAGTGTGTGGGACTTGTTCTATTAGTCCATCTATACTGACCTCCATCAGGTTGCAAATTAAAAATAATTTTTATCTGCATCTAGCTCTGAAAAAATATTTGGCCTTCTAGCAGTGTGTGGGACTTGTTCTATTAGTGCATCTATACTGACCTCCATCAGGTTGCAAACTGAATATAATTTTTTTCTGCATCTACCCCTGAAAAAATATTTGGGCTTCTAGCTGTGTGTGGGACTTGTTCTATTAGTAAATCTATACTGACCTCCATCAGGTTGCAAATTGAATATAATATTTTTCTTCAACTAGATCTGAAAAAATATTTGGCCTTCTAGCAGTGTGTGGGACTTGTTCTATTAGTCCATCTATACTGACCTCCATCAGGTTGCAAACTAAATATAATTTTTTTCTGCATCTAGCTCTGAAAAAATATTTCACCTTCTAGCAGTGTGTGGGACTTGTTCTATTAGTCCATCTATACTGACCTCCATCAGGTTGCAAATTCAAAATCATTTTTTGTCTGCATCTAGCTCTGAAAAAATATTTGGTCTTCTAGGAGTGTGTGGGACTTGTTCTATTAGTCCATCTATACTGACCTCCATCAGGTTGCAAATTAAAAATAATTCTTATCTGCATCTAGCTCTGAAAAAATATTTGGCCTTCTAGCAGTGTGTGGGACTTGTTCTATTAGTCCATCTATAGTGACGTCCATCAGGTTGCAAATTGAATATAATTTTTTTCTGCATCTACATCTGAAAAAATATTTGGCCTTCTAGCAGTGTGTGGGACTTGTTCTATTAGTCCATCTATAGTGACGTCCATCAGGTTGCAAATTGAATATAATTTTTTTCTGCATCTACCTCTGAAAAAATATTTGGCCTTCTAGCAGAGTGTGGGACTTGTTCTATTAGTCCATCTATACTGACCTCCATCAGGTTGCAAATTAAAAATAATTTTTATCTGCATCTAGCTCTGAAAAAATATTTGGCCTTCTAGCAGTGTGTGGGACTTGTTCTATTAGTCCATCTATACTGATCTCCATCAGGTTGCAAATTGAATATAATTTTTTTCTGCATCTACCTCTGAAAAAATATTTGGGCTTCTAGCTGTGTGTGGTACTTGTTCTATTAGTCCATCTATACTGACCTCCATCAGGTTGCAAATTGAATATAATATTTTTCTGCACCTAGCTCTGAAAAAATATTTGCCCTTCTAGCAGTGTGTGGGACTTGTTCTATTAGTCCATCTATACTGACCTCCATCAGGTTGCAAACTGAATATAATTTTTTTCTGTATCTAGCTCTGAAAAAATATTTGGCCTTCTAGCAGTGTGTGGGACTTGTTCTATTAGTCCATCTATATTGACCTCCATCAGGTTGCAAATTGAATATAATATTTTTCTTCAACTAGATCTGAAAAAATATTTTTCCTTCTAGCAGTGTGTGGGACTTGTTCTATTAGTCCATCTATACTGACCTCCATCAGGTTGAAAACTAAATATAATTTTTTTCTGCATCTAGCTCTGAAAAAATATTTGGCCTTCTAGCAGTGTGTGGGACTTGTTCTATTAGTCCATCTATACTGACCTCCATCAGGTTGCAAATTCAAAATCATTTTTTGTCTGCATCTAGCTCTGAAAAAATATTTGGTCTTCTAGCAGTGTGTGGGACTTGTTCTATTAGTCCATCTATACTGACCTACATCAGGTTGCAAATTAAAAATAATTTTTATCTGCATCTAGCTCTGAAAAAATATTTGGCCTTCTAGCAGTGTGTGGGACTTGTTCTATTAGTCCATCTATACTGACGTCCATCAGGTTGCAAATTGAATATAATTTTTTTCTGCATCTACATCTGAAAAAATATTTGGCCTTCTAGCTGTGTGTGGGACTTGTTCTCTTAGTCCATCTATACTGACCTCCATCAGGTTGCAAATTCAAAACAATTTAAATCTGCATCTAGCTCTGAAAAAATATTTGGCCTTCTAGCAGTGTGTGGGACTTGTTCTATTAGTCCATCTATATTGACCTCCATCAGGTTGCAAATTAATAATAATTTTTAACTGCATCTAGCTCTGAAAAATATTTGGCCTTCTAGCAGTGTGTGGGACTTGTTCTATTAGTCCATCTATACTGAACCCCATCAGGTTGCAAACTGAATATAATTGTTTTCTGCATCTACCTCTGAAAAAATATTTGGCTTTCTAGCAGAGTGTGGGACTTGTTCTATTAGTCCATCTATACTGACCTCCATCAGGTTGCAAATTAAAAATAATTTTTATCTGCATCTAGCTCTGAAAAAATATTTGGCCTTCTAGCAGTGTGTGGGACTTGTTCTATTAGTCCATCTATACTGATCTCCATCAGGTTGCAAACTGAATATAATTTTTTTCTGCATCTACCTCTGAAAAAATATTTGGGCTTCTAGCTGTGTGTGGTACTTGTTCTATTAGTCCATCTATACTGACCTCCATCAGGTTGCAAATTGAATATAATATTTTTCTGCACCTAGCTCTGAAAAAATATTTGGGCTTCTAGCTGTGTGTGGGACTTGTTCTATTATTTCATCTATACTGACCTCCATCAGGTTGCAAATTGAATATATTTTTCTTCAACTAGCTCTGAAAAAATATTTGCCCTTCTAGCAGTGTGTGGGACTTGTTCTATTAGTCCATCTATACTGACCTCCATCAGGTTGCAAACTGAATATAATTTTTTTCTGCATCTACCCCTGAAAAAATATTTGGGCTTCTAGCTGTGTGTGGGACTTGTTCTATTAGTAAATCTATACTGACCTCCATCAGGTTGCAAATTGAATATAATATTTTTCTTCAACTAGATCTGAAAAAATATTTGGCCTTCTAGCAGTGTGTGGGACTTGTTCTATTAGTCCATCTATACTGACCTCCATCAGGTTGCAAACTAAATATAATTTTTTTCTGCATCTAGCTCTGAAAAAATATTTCACCTTCTAGCAGTGTGTGGGACTTGTTCTATTAGTCCATCTATACTGACCTCCATCAGGTTGCAAATTCAAAATCATTTTTTGTCTGCATCTAGCTCTGAAAAAATATTTGGTCTTCTAGGAGTGTGTGGGACTTGTTCTATTAGTCCATCTATACTGACCTCCATCAGGTTGCAAATTAAAAATAATTCTTATCTGCATCTAGCTCTGAAAAAATATTTGGCCTTCTAGCAGTGTGTGGGACTTGTTCTATTAGTACATCTATAGTGACGTCCATCAGGTTGCAAATTGAATATAATTTTTTTCTGCATCTACATCTGAAAAAATATTTGGCCTTCTAGCAGAGTGTGGGACTTGTTCTATTAGTCCATCTATAGTGACGTCCATCAGATTGCAAATTGAATATAATTTTTTTCTGCATCTACCTCTGAAAAAATATTTGGCCTTCTAGCAGAGTGTGGGACTTGTTCTATTAGTCCATCTATACTGACCTTCATCAGGTTGCAAATTAAAAATAATTTTTATCTGCATCTAGCTCTGAAAAAATATTTGGCCTTCTAGCAGTGTGTGGGACTTGTTCTATTAGTCCATCTATACTGATCTCCATCAGGTTGCAAATTGAATATAATTTTTTTCTGCATCTACCTCTGAAAAAATATTTGGGCTTCTAGCTGTGTGTGGTACTTGTTCTATTAGTCCATCTATACTGACCTCCATCAGGTTGCAAATTGAATATAATATTTTTCTGCACCTAGCTCTGAAAAAATATTTGGGCTTCTAGCTGTGTGTGGGACTTGTTCCATTAGTTCATCTATACTGACCTCCATCAGGTTGCAAATTGAATATATTTTTCTTCAACTAGCTCTGAAAAAATATTTGCCCTTCTAGCAGTGTGTGGGACTTGTTCTATTAGTCCATCTATACTGACCTCCATCAGGTTGCAAACTGAATATAATTTTTTTCTGTATCTAGCTCTGAAAAAATATTTGGCCTTCTAGCAGTGTGTGGGACTTGTTCTATTAGTCCATCTATATTGACCTCCATCAGGTTGCAAATTGAATATAATATTTTTCTTCAACTAGATCTGAAAAAATATTTTTCCTTCTAGCAGTGTGTGGGACTTGTTCTATTAGTCCATCTATACTGACCTCCATCAGGTTGAAAACTAAATATAATTTTTTTCTGCATCTAGCTCTGAAAAAATATTTGGCCTTCTAGCAGTGTGTGGGACTTGTTCTATTAGTCCATCTATACTGACCTCCATCAGGTTGCAAATTCAAAATCATTTTTTGTCTGCATCTAGCTCTGAAAAAATATTTGGTCTTCTAGCAGTGTGTGGGACTTGTTCTATTAGTCCATCTATACTGACCTACATCAGGTTGCAAATTAAAAATAATTTTTATCTGCATCTAGCTCTGAAAAAATATTTGGCCTTCTAGCAGTGTGTGGGACTTGTTCTATTAGTCCATCTATACTGACGTCCATCAGGTTGCAAATTGAATATAATTTTTTTCTGCATCTACATCTGAAAAAATATTTGGCCTTCTAGCTGTGTGTGGGACTTGTTCTCTTAGTCCATCTATACTGACCTCCATCAGGTTGCAAATTCAAAACAATTTAAATCTGCATCTAGCTCTGAAAAAATATTTGGCCTTCTAGCAGTGTGTGGGACTTGTTCTATTAGTCCATCTATATTGACCTCCATCAGGTTGCAAATTAATAATAATTTTTAACTGCATCTAGCTCTGAAAAATATTTGGCCTTCTAGCAGTGTGTGGGACTTGTTCTATTAGTCCATCTATACTGAACCCCATCAGGTTGCAAACTGAATATAATTGTTTTCTGCATCTACCTCTGAAAAAATATTTGGGCTTCTAGCTGTGTGTGGTACTTGTTCTATTAGTCCATCTATACTGACCTCCATCAGGTTGCAAATTGAATATAATATTTTTCTGCACCTAGCTCTGAAAAAATATTTGGGCTTCTAGCTGTGTGTGGGACTTGTTCTATTATTTCATCTATACTGACCTCCATCAGGTTGCAAATTGAATATATTTTTCTTCAACTAGCTCTGAAAAAATATTTGCCCTTCTAGCAGTGTGTGGGACTTGTTCTATTAGTCCATCTATACTGACCTCCATCAGGTTGCAAACTGAATATAATTTTTTTCTGTATCTAGCTCTGAAAAAATATTTGCCCTTCTAGCAGTGTGTGGAACTTGTTCTATTAGTCCATCTATACTGACCTCCATCAGGTTGCAAACTGAATATATTTTTTTTCTGTATCTAGCTCTGAAAAAATATTTGGCCTTCTAGCAGTGTGTGGGACTTGTTCTATTAGTCCATCTATATTGACCTCCATCAGGTTGCAAATTGAATATAATATTTTTCTTCAACTAGATCTGAAAAAATATTTGGCCTTCTAGCAGTGTGTGGGACTTGTTCTATTAGTCCATTTATACTGACTTCCATCAGGTTGCAAACTAAATATAAATTTTTTCTGCATCTAGCTCTGAAAAAATATTTGGCCTTCTAGCAGTGTGTGGGACTTGTTCTATTAGTCCATCTATAGTGACGTCCATCAGGTTGCAAATTGAATATAATTTTTTTCTGCATCTACCTCTGAAAAAATATTTGGCCTTCTAGCAGAGTGTGGGACTTGTTCTATTAGTCCATCTATACTGACCTCCATCAGGTTGCAAATTAAAAATAATTTTTATCTGCATCTAGCTCTGAAAAAATATTTGGCCTTCTAGCAGTGTGTGGGACTTGTTCTATTAGTCCATCTATACTGACGTCCATCAGGTTGCAAATTGAATATAATTTTTTTCTGCATCTACCTCTGAAAAAATATTTGGGCTTCTAGCTGTGTGTGGGACTTGTTCTATTAGTCCATCTATACTGACCTCCATCAGGTTGCAAATTGAATATAATATTTTTCTGCACCTAGCTCTGAAAAAATATTTGGGCTTCTAGCTGTGTGTGGGACTTGTTCCATTAGTTCATCTATACTGACCTCCATCAGGTTGCAAATTGAATATATTTTTCTTCAACTAGCTCTGAAAAAATATTTGCCCTTCTAGCAGTGTGTGGGACTTGTTCTATTAGTCCATCTATACTGACCTCCATCAGGTTGCAAACTGAATATAATTTTTTTCTGTATCTAGCTCTGAAAAAATATTTGGCCTTCTAGCAGTGTGTGGGACTTGTTCTATTAGTCCATCTATATTGACCTCCATCAGGTTGCAAATTGAATATAATATTTTTCTTCAACTAGATCTGAAAAAATATTTTTCCTTCTAGCAGTGTGTGGGACTTGTTCTATTAGTACATCTATACTGACCTCCATCAGGTTGAAAACTAAATATAATTTTTTTCTGCATCTAGCTCTGAAAAAATATTTGGCCTTCTAGCAGTGTGTGGGACTTGTTCTATTAGTCCATCTATACTGACCTCCATCAGGTTGCAAATTCAAAATCATTTTTTGTCTGCATCTAGCTCTGAAAAAATATTTGGTCTTCTAGCAGCGTGTGGGACTTGTTCTATTAGTCCATCTATACTGACCTACATCAGGTTGCAAATTAAAAATAATTTTTATCTGCATCTAGCTCTGAAAAAATATTTGGCCTTCTAGCAGTGTGTGGGACTTGTTCTATTAGTCCATCTATACTGACGTCCATCAGGTTGCAAATTGAATATAATTTTTTCTGCATCTACATCTGAAAAAATATTTGGCCTTCTAGCTGTGTGTGGGATTTGTTCTCTTAGTCCATCTATACTGACCTCCATCAGGTTGCAAATTCAAAACAATTTAAATCTGCATCTAGCTCTGAAAAAATATTTGGCCTTCTAGCAGTGTGTGGGACTTGTTCTATTAGTCCATCTATATTGACCTCCATCAGGTTGCAAATTAATAATAATTTTTAACTGCATCTAGCTCTGAAAAATATTTGGCCTTCTAGCAGTGTGTGGGACTTGTTCTATTAGTCCATCTATACTGAACCCCATCAGGTTGCAAACTGAATATAATTGTTTTCTGCATCTACCTCTGAAAAAATATTTGGCTTTCTAGCAGAGTGTGGGACTTGTTCTATTAGTCCATCTATACTGACCTCCATCAGGTTGCAAATTAAAAATAATTTTTATCTGCATCTAGCTCTGAAAAAATATTTGGCCTTCTAGCAGTGTGTGGGACTTGTTCTATTAGTCCATCTATACTGATCTCCATCAGGTTGCAAACTGAATATAATTTTTTTCTGCATCTACCTCTGAAAAAATATTTGGGCTTCTAGCTGTGTGTGGTACTTGTTCTATTAGTCCATCTATACTGACCTCCATCAGGTTGCAAATTGAATATAATATTTTTCTGCACCTAGCTCTGAAAAAATATTTGGGCTTCTAGCTGTGTGTGGGACTTGTTCTATTATTTCATCTATACTGACCTCCATCAGGTTGCAAATTGAATATATTTTTCTTCAACTAGCTCTGAAAAAATATTTGCCCTTCTAGCAGTGTGTGGGACTTGTTCTATTAGTCCATCTATACTGACCTCCATCAGGTTGCAAACTTAATATAATTTTTTTCTGTATCTAGCTCTGAAAAAATATTTGCCCTTCTAGCAGTGTGTGGGACTTGTTCTATTAGTCCATCTATACTGACCTCCATCAGGTTGCAAACTGAATATAATTTTTTTCTGTATCTAGCTCTGAAAAAATATTTGGCCTTCTAGCAGTGTGTGGGACTTGTTCTATTAGTCCATCTATATTGACCTCCATCAGGTTGCAAATTGAATATAATATTTTTCTTCAACTAGATCTGAAAAAATATTTGGCCTTCTAGCAGTGTGTGGGACTTGTTCTATTAGTCCATCTATACTGACTTCCATCAGGTTGCAAACTAAATATAAATTTTTTCTGCATCTAGCTCTGAAAAAATATTTGGCCTTCTAGCAGTGTGTGGGACTTGTTCTATTAGTCCATCTATACTGACCTCCATCAGGTTGCAAATTCAAAATCATTTTTTGTCTGCATTTAGCTCTGAAAAAATATTTGGTCTTCTAGCAGTGTGTGGGACTTGTTCTATTAGTCCATCTATACTGACCTCCATCAGGTTGAAAATTAAAAAAAAATTTTATCTGCATCTAGCTCTGAAAAAATATTTGGCCTTCTAGCAATGTGTGGGACTTGTTCTATTAGTCCATCTATACTGACGTCCATCAGGTTGCAAATTGAATATAATTTTTTTCTGCATCTACATCTGAAAAAATATTTGGCCTTCTAGCTGTGTGTGGGACTTGTTCTATTAGTCCATCTATACTGACCTCCATCAGGTTGCAAATTCAAAACAAATTAAATCTGCATCTAGCTCTGAAAAAATATTTGGCCTTCTAGCAGTGTGTGGGTCTTGTTCTATTAGTCCATCTATATTGACCTCCATCAGGTTGCAAATTAAAAATATTTTTTAACTGCATCTAGCTCTGAAAAAATATTTGGCCTTCTAGCAGTGTGTGGGACTTGTTCTATTAGTTCATCTATACTGACCTCCATCAGGTTGCAAACTGAATATAATTTTTTTCTGCATCTACCTCTGAAAAAATATTTTGCCTTCTAGCAGAGTGTGGGACTTGTTCTATTAGTTCATCTATACTGACCTCCATCAGGTTGCAATTAAAAATAATTTTTATCTGCATCTAGCTCTGAAAAAATATTTGGCCTTCTAGCAGTGTGTGGGACTTTTTCTATTAGTCCATCTATACTGATCTCCATCAGGTTGCAAACTGAATATAATTTTTTTCTGCATCTACCTCTCAAAAAATATTTGGGCTTCTAGCTGTGTATGGGACTTGTTCTATTAGTCCATCTATACTGACCTCCATCAGGTTGCAAATTGAATATAATATTTTTCTGCACCTAGCTCCGAAAAAATATTTGGGCTTCTAGCTGTGTGTGGGACTTGTTCTATTATTTCATCTATACTGACCTCCATCAGGTTGCAAATTGAATATATTTTTCTTCAACTAGCTCTGAAAAAATATTTGCCCTTCTAGCAGTGTGTGGGACTTGTTCTATTAGTCCATCTATACTGACCTCCATCAGGTTGCAAATTCAAAATAATTTTTTGTCTGCATCTAGCTCTGAAAAAATATTTGGCCTTCTAGCATTGTGTGGGACTGGTTCTATTAGTCCATCTATATTGACCTCCATCAGGTTGCAAATTCAAAATAATTTTTTGTCTGCATCTAGCTCTGAAAAAATATTTGGCCTTCTAGCATTGTGTGGGACTGGTTCTATTAGTCCTTCTATACTGACCTTCATCAGGTTGAAAATTAAACATAATTTTTATTTGCATCTAGCTCTGAAAAAATATTTGGCCTTCTAGCAGTGTGTGGGACTTGTTCTATTAGTCCATCTATACTGACCTCCATCAGGTTGAAAATTAAAAAAAATTTTTATCTGCATCTAGCTCTGAAAAAATATTTGGCCTTCTAGCAGTGTGTGGGACTTGTTCTATTAGTCCATCTATACTGACCTCCATCAGGTTGCAAACTGAATATAATTTTTTTCTGCATCTACCTCTGAAAAAATATTTGGCCTTCTAGCTGTGTGCGGGACTTGTTCTATTAGTCCATCTATACTGACGTCCATCAGGTTGCAAATTCAAAATCATTTTTTGTCTGCATCTAGCTCTGAAAAAATATTTGGTCTTCTAGCAGTGTGTGGGACTTGTTCTATTAGTCCATCTATACTGACCTCCATCAGGTTGCAAATTAAAAATAATTTTTATCTGCATCTAGCTCTGAAAAAATATTTGGCCTTCTAGCAGTGTGTGGGACTTGTTCTATTAGTCCATCTATACTGACCTCCATCAGGTTGCAAATTGAATATAATTTTTTTCTGCATCTAGCTCTGAAAAAATATTTGGCCTTCTAGCAGTGTGTGGGACTTTTTCTATTAGTCCATCTAACCTGACCTCCATCAGGTTGCAAATTAAAAATAATTTTTATCTGCATCTAGCTCTGAAAAAATATTTGGCCTTCTAGCAGTGTGTGGGACTTGTTCTATTAGTCCATCTATACTGACCTCCATCAGGTTGCAAATTAAAAATAATTTTTATCGGCATCTAGCTCTGAAAAAATATTTGGCCTTCTAGCAGTGTGTGGGACTTGCTCTATTAGTCCATCTATACTGACCTCCATCAGGTTGTAAACTGAATATAATTTTTTTCTGCATCTACCTTTGAAAAAATATTTGGGCTTCTAGCTGTGTGTGGGACTTGTTCTATTAGTCCATCTATACTGACCTCCATCACGTTGCAAATTGAATATAATTATTTTCTGCATCTAGCTCTGATAAAATATTTGGCCTTCTAGCAGTGTGTGGGACTTGTTCTATTAGTCCATCTTTACTGACCTCAATCAGGTTGCAAATTCAAAATAATTTTTGTCTGCATCTAGCTCTGAAAAAATATTTGGCCTTCTAGAAGTGTGTGGGACTTGTTCTAGTAGTCCATCTATACTGACCTCCATCAGGTTGCAAAGTAAAAATAATTTTTATCTGCATCTAGCTCTGAAAAAATATTTGGCCTTCTAGCAGTGTGTGGGACTTGTTCTATTAGTCTATCTATACTGACCTCCATCAGGTTGCAAATTAAAAATAATTTTTATCTGCATCTAGCTCTGAAAAAATATTTGGCCTTCTAGCAATGTGTGGGACTTCTTCTATTAGTCCATCTATACTGACCTCCATCAGGTTGCAAACTGAATATAAATTTTTTCTGCATCTACCCCTGAAAAAATATTTGGGCTTCTAGCTGTGTGTGGGACTTGTTCTATTAGTCCATCTATACTGACCTCCATCAGGTTGCAAATTGAATATAATATTTTTCTGCATCTAGCTCTGAAAAAATATTTGGGCTTCTAGCTGTGTGTGGGACTTGTTCTATTAGTCCATCTATACTGACCTCCATCAGGTTGCAAATTGAATATAATATTTTTCTTCAACTAGATCTGAAAAAATTTTTGGCCTTCTACCAGTGTGTGGGACTTGTTCTATGAGTCCATCTATACTGACCTCCATCAGGTTGCAAATTCAAAATAATTTTTTGTCTGCATCTAGCTCTGAAAAAATATTTGGTCTTCTAGCAGTGTGTGGGACTTGTTCTATTAGTCCATCTATACTGACCTCCATCAGGTTGCAAATTAAAAATAATTTTTTTCTGCATCTACATCTGGAAAAATATTTGGCCTTCTAGCTGTGTGTGGGACTTGTTCTATTAGTCCATCTATACTGACCCCCATCAGGTTGCAAATTCAAAACAATTTAAATCTGCATCTAGCTCTGAAAAAATATTTGGCCTTCTAGCAGTGTGTGGGACTTGTTCTATTACTCCATCTATATTGACCTCCATCAGGTTGCAAATTAAAAATAATTTTTAACTGCATCTAGCTCTGAAAAAATATTTGGCCTTCTAGCAGTGTGTGGGACTTGTTCTATTAGTCCATCTATACTGACCTCCATCAGGTTGCAAACTGAATATAATTTTTTTCTGCATCTACCTCTGAAAAAATATTTGGCCTTCTAGCAGAGTGTGGGACTTGTTCTATTAGTCCATCTATACTGACCTCCATCAGGTTGCAAATTAAAAATAATTTTTATCTGCATCTAGCTCTGAAAAAATATTTGGGCTTCTAGCTGTGTGTGGGACTTGTTCTATTAGTCCATCTATACTGACCTCCATCAGGTTGCAAATTGAATATAATATTTTTCTGCACCTAGCTCTGAAAAAATATTTGGGCTTCTAGCTGTGTGTGGGACTTGTTCTATTAGTTCATCTATACTGACCTCCATCAGGTTGCAAATTAAAAATAATTTTTATCTGCATCTTGCTCTGAAAAAATATTTGGCCTTCTAGCAGTGTGTGGGACTTGTTCTATTAGTCCATCTATACTGACGTCCATCAGGTTGCAAATTAAATATAATTTTTTTCTGCATCTACATCTGGAAAAATATTTGGCCTTCTAGCTGTGTGTGGGACTTGTTCTATTAGTCCATCTATACTGACCCCCATCAGGTTGCAAATTCAAAACAATTTAAATCTGCATCTAGCTCTGAAAAAATATTTGGCCTTCTAGCAGTGTGTGGGACTTGTTCTATTACTCCATCTATATTGACCTCCATCAGGTTGCAAATTAAAAATAATTTTTAACTGCATCTAGCTCTGAAAAAATATTTGGCCTTCTAGCAGTGTGTGGGACTTGTTCTATTAGTCCATCTATACTGACCTCCATCAGGTTGCAAACTGAATATAATTTTTTTCTGCATCTACCTCTGAAAAAATATTTGGCCTTCTAGCAGAGTGTGGGACTTGTTCTATTAGTCCATCTATACTGACCTCCATCAGGTTGCAAATTAAAAATAATTTTTATCTGCATCTAGCTCTGAAAAAATATTTGGGCTTCTAGCTGTGTGTGGGACTTGTTCTATTAGTCCATCTATACTGACCTCCATCAGGTTGCAAATTGAATATAATATTTTTCTGCACCTAGCTCTGAAAAAATATTTGGGCTTCTAGCTGTGTGTGGGACTTGTTCTATTAGTTCATCTATACTGACCTCCATCAGGTTGCAAATTGAATATATTTTTCTTCAACTAGCTCTGAAAAAATATTTGCCCTTCTAGCAGTGTGTGGGATTTGTTCTATTAGTCCATCTATACTGACCTCCATCAGGTTGCAAACTGAATATAATATTTTTCTGTATCTAGCTCTGAAAAAATATTTGCCCTTCTAGCAGTGTGTGGGACTTGTTCTATTAGTCCATCTATACTGACCTCCATCAGGTTGCAAACTGAATATAATTTTTTTCTGTATCTAGCTCTGAAAAAATATTTGGCCTTCTAGCTGTGTGTGGGACTTGTTCTATTAGTCCATCTATATTGACCTCCATCAGGTTGCAAATTGAATATAATATTTTTCTTCAACTAGATCTGAAAAAATATTTGGCCTTCTAGCAGTGTGTGGGACTTGTTCTATTAGTCCATCTATACTGACCTCCATCAGGTTGCAAACTAAATATAATTTTTTTCTGCATCTAGCTCTGAAAAAATATTTGGCCTTCTAGCAGTGTGTGGGACTTGTTCTATTAGTCCATCTATACTGACCTCCATCAGTTTGCAAATTCAAAATAATTTTTTGTCTGCATCTAGCTCTGAAAAAATATTTGGTCTTCTAGCAGTGTGTGGGACTTGTTATATTAGTCCATCTATACTGACCTCCATCAGGTTGCAAATTAAAAATAATTTTTATCTGCATCTAGCTCTGAAAAAATATTTGGCCTTCTAGCAGTGTGTGGGACTTGTTCTATTAGTCCATCTATACTGACGTCCATCAGGTTGCAAATTGAATATAATTTTTTTCTGCATCTACATCTGAAAAAATATTTGGCCTTCTAGCAGTGTGTGGGACTTGTTCTATTAGTCCATCTATACTGACCTCCATCAGGTTGCAAATTCAAAACAATTTAAATCTGCATCTAGCTCTGAAAAAATATTTGGCCTTCTAGCAGTGTGTGGGACTTGTTCTATTAGTCCATCTATACTCACCTCCATCAGGTTGCAAATTAAAAATAATTTTTAACTGCATCTAGCTCTGAAAAAATATTTGGCCTTCTAGCAGTGTGTGGGATTGTTCTATTAGTCCATCAATACTGACCTCCATCAGGTTGCAAACTGAATATAATTTTTTTCTGCATCTACTTCTGAAAAAATATTTGCCCTTCTAGCAGTGGGTGGGATTTGTTCTATTAGTCCATCTATACTGACCTCCATCAGGTTGCAAATTAAAAATAATTTTTAACTGCATCTAGCTCTGAAAAAATATTTGGCCTTCTAGCAGTGTGTGGGACTTTTTCTATTAGTCCATCTATACTGATCTCCATCAGGTTGCAAACAGAATATAATTTTTTTCTGCATCTACCTCTGAAAAAATATTTGGGCTTCTAGCTGTGTGTGGGACTTGTTCTATTAGTCCATCTATACTGACCTCCATCAGGTTGTAAATTGAATATAATATTTTTCTGCACCTAGCTCTGAAAAAATATTTGGGCTTCCAGCTGTGTGTGGGACTTGTTCTATTAGTTCATCTATACTGACCTCCATCAGGTTGCAAATTGAGTATATTTTTCTTCAACTAGCTCTGAAAAAATATTTGCCCTTCTAGCAGTGTGTGGGACTTGTTCTATTAGTCCATCTATACTGACCTCCATCAGGTTGCAAACTGAATATAATTTTTTTCTGTATCTAGCTCTGAAAAAATATTTGGCCTTCTAGCAGTGTGTGGGACTTGTTCTATTAGTCCATCTATATTGACCTCCATCAGGTTGCAAATTCAAAATAATTTTTTGTCTGCATCTAGCTCTGAAAAAATATTTGGCCTTCTAGCAGTGTGTGGGACTGGTTCTATTAGTCCTTCTATACTGACCTCCATCAGGTTGAAAATTAAACATAATTTTTATTTGCATCTAGCCCTGAAAAAATATTTGGCCTTCTAGCAGTGTGTGGGACTTGTTCTATTAGTTCATCTATACTGACCTCCATCAGGTTGAAAATTAAAAATAATTTTTATCTGCATCTAGCTCTGAAAAAATATTTGGCCTTCTAGCAGTGTGTGGGACTTGTTCTATTAGTCCATCTATACTGACCTCCATCAGGTTGCAAACTGAATATAATTTTTTTCTGCATCTACCTCTGAAAAAATATTTGGCCTTCTAGCTGTGTGCGGGACTTGTTCTATTAGTCCATCTTTACTGACCTCCATCAGGTAGCAAATTCAAAATAATTTTTATCTGCATCTAGCTCTGAAAAAATATTTGGCCTTCTAGCAGTGTGTGGGACTTGTTCTATTAGTCCATCTATACTGACCTCCATCAGGTTGCAAATTAAAAATAATTTTTATCTGCATCTAGCTCTGAAAAAATATTTGGCCTTCTAGCAGTGTGTGGAACTTGTTCTATTAGTCCATGTATACTGACCTCCATCAGGTTGCAAACTGAATATAATTTTTTTCTGCATCTACCTCTGAAAAAATATTTGGGCTTCTAGCTGTGTGTGGGACTTTTTCTATTAGTCCATCTATACTGACCTCCATCAGGTTGCAAATTGAATATAATATTTTTCTGCATCTAGCTCGGAAAAAATATTTGGGCTTATAGCTGTGTGTGGGACTTGTTCTATTAGTCCATCTATACTGACCTCCATCAGGTTGCAAATTGAATGTAATATTTTCTGCATCTAGCTCTGAAAAAATATTTGGCCTTCTAGCAGTGTGTGGGACTTGTTCTATTAGTCCATCTATACTTACCTCCATCAGATTGCAAACTGAATATAATTTTTTTCTGCATCTACCTCTGAAAAAATATTTGGGCTTCTAGCTGTGTGTGGGACTTGTTCTATTAGTCCATCTATACTGACCTCCATCAGGTTGCTGTTGCTGATCCTCTTAGAAGGGGGGGTACTGTTAGAACCTTGCTCTTAGGTTTTTTCTATTGCTGGTCACATGACCTTGTTGGCCTATTTAGTCCTGCTCCGCCCTTCTGGCTTTGCTGGACTTCATTGTATTACTACTCTTTAGCTAGCCGGTGCTCAGTATCTTACTCTGTTAGTTTGCTTGGTCTTCGGACCTCTGTGTTCTATATTTATTGTTTGTTCGTCTGTCTGCTTCTATTTCTGTTAGGAGGTGTCCATTTTGCTCCCAGTCCCTAGTACTTGTAGGGATTCCTTCCCCACATCTATAGGTCTCCGTACAGACTAGCTGAGGACTTTAGCAGGTCTGATCGCAGGATCAGGTCCCCTGTTACATCGTAGGGATCAAGCTGAGTTCTATCGTAGGGACAGATCTCCTCTCTTTCCTTAGCTCTGGTAGCAGAACATAACAGTAAGTCCAGCCCGCAAATTCTCTAAGGAAAGATTTTTCTGTTCCATCATGGTGTCGGTTCTGGATTTGGCTAAACGCCTGCAGGGTCTCTCTCTGGAGGTGGCTGAGCTCCGTCAGCACGTGAGAAACTGTTCTGGAGCACATTTCTTGGAGCCTAAGGTACGTTTGCCTGATTTATTTTTTGGTGAAAATCAAGAATTTTTTTGATTTAAAAATGCTTGCTTATTGTATTTTCGTTTGAGACCCAGGTCCTCTGGGGATGAATCCCAGCGCATAGGGTTCATAATGTCACTTTTGCGCAAAGAGCCTCAGGAGTGGGCCTTTTCTTTGCAACCTAGTGATACATGCTTTAGATCAGTGGATAGTTTTTTTTCTGCTTTGGGGCTATTATATGATGATCCTGACCGTGTCTCATCTGCTGAGACTGAGTTGAAACGTTTGAGACAGGGATCAGGTAATGTGGAAAAATATTGTACACATTTCCGTCGGTGGTCTACTCAAATAGGGTGGAACGATTCTGCTCTGAAGAGTCTGTTTCTTGCAGGGCTTAGTGAAAGGGTAAAAGACCTGCTAATTGCTTATCCCACACCTGAAGATTTGCAACAGGCTATGCAATTAGCTATACGGGTGGATAGGAGACTGCGTGCAAGGGTTAATGAGAGCAAATCCTCTGCTATTTCAGTTTCTGGTCATGAGAATGTGTGTACTGACATTGGAGAGCCGATGGAGATTGGAGCGATGGCACCTCGCTCTCAAGAAAAGGACCGCAGATTTTCTGAAGGTTTGTGTTTCTATTGCGGAAATTCTGGTCATTTCATTAAAAGCTGTGTGCTTCGTATGAAGAAAGAAAAAAAAAATGGTCAGTCATGCCCGTATTGCCTGTTTAAATTCCAAGGGTGTATTTTTAGCTGCTTCCAATATTGCTCAGGAAAAATTAATGGAATTTCGGGTGTTTGTCGATTGTGGGTCTACTCTGAATGTAATTGATGGGGGATTCTTGGAAAAACTCAATTTAAAACCCGAACCTTTGTCATCCCCCATTGCTGTGGTTTCTGTGGATGGCTCCCCTTTGAAGAATGTTACTCTCAAGGTCTGTGAATTTCCCCTCACTATTAATGGTGTTCACCATGAGAATTTGAATTTGGTCGTTTTGAATAACTTGCCTTCTCCGGTGGTGTTGGGATTGCCCTGGTTAAAATTGCACAATCCTGTACTGGATTGGTCTACCAATGAAATTAAATCCTGGCGCCATAAATGTTATGACAAGTGTTGTAACGGGCGTATTGCAGCTGTGGATAGGGGGGAATTGCCTGTTCCTATTCAGGATTTTTGGAGAGTTTTTTCTGAGAAGGAATCGCAGGTTTTGCCTCCCCATAGAGACTATGATTGTACTGAATTTGTCCCTGGAGCGACTCTTCCTAAAAGTCGTTTATTTAACCTTACTATTCCTGAGAGAAAGGCTTTGGAGGAATACATACAGACAAGTTTGGCCGCCGGTCACATTAGGCCCTCTAAGTCTCCTGTGGCGGTTGGATTTTTTTTTGTAAAAAAAAAGGACGGCGGTTTACGTCCTTGTCTGGATTTTCGTGAGATTAACAAAATTACTGTACGCAATCCGTACCCACTGCCATTGATTGCTGATCTGTTTAACCAGTTAGTGGGGGCCAAGTGGTTCTCTAAAATTGACCTTCGGGGGGCATACAATCTGTTGCGCATGAAGGAGGGTGACGAATGGAAGACTGCTTTTAACACTCCTGTGGGTCATTTTGAGAATTTGGTTATGCCTTTTGGTCTTACTAATGCTCCTGCATTTTTTCAGAATCTTATTAATGACATCCTTAGACCTTTGATCGGCAAAAATGTGGTTGTGTATTTGGATGACATTTTGATTTATTCGCCGGATCTGGAATCTCATTGGCGGAGCGTACGTGAAGTATTACAGTTATTAATTGACAATTCGCTTTTTGCTAAGCTGGAGAAATGTGAGTTCGCTGTACAGAGAATTAGTTTTTTGGGCTACATTATCTCCAGCAAAGGTTTTGAGATGGACCCGGTGAAAGTTCAAGCTGTGCAGGAATGGCCTAGGCCTATTGGTTTGAAATCGATACAGAGGTTTTTGGGTTTCGCCAATTATTATAGAAAATTCATTAAAAATTTTTCTATTATTGTCAAACCTCTGACCGATCTCACCAGGAAAGGTGCTGATGCGGTTCAGTGGACTACTGAGGCCATTGAAGCTTTTGTGTATCTCAAGGAGAGGTTCACCTCTGCTCCCATCCTTATGCAGCCTGATGTGACTAAGCCGTTTTTGGTTGAGGTTGATGCTTCTTCGGTGGGGGTTGGCGCAGTATTGTCTCAGGATAACGGGGATGGAGTACATCCCTGTGCCTTTTTTTCAAAAAAAATTTCGGAGACTGAACTGAATTACGATATTGGTAATCGGGAATTATTGGCTATTAAACTCGCATTTGAACACTGGCGCCACCTCTTGGAAGGTGCTGAATTTCCCGTTCAGGTTTTTACGGATCATAAAAATCTGATATATCTTGATGCTGCCAAGCGCCTGAATGCCCGTCAGGCTAGGTGGGCACTGTTTTTCTCGCGGTTTAATTTTTCCGTTATTTACATCCCAGATACTAAGAATGTTAAGGCGGATGCCTTGTCTCGCAGTTTTTCTCCCATAGTCGGTGCTGAGAAAGAGGAGAACATTTTACAAGAAGGTGTTGTGATAGCTGCTTTGGACTCCGTTTTGGAGGATGAGATTCTTAGAGCACAGGAGAATGCCCCATCTAACACTCCCCATGGGAGGTTGTTTGTGCCTGGGACCTTTAGGAGAGATTTGTTTGTTGAGTGTCACGAATCTCGGTTGGCAGGTCATCCCGGAATCTCTGAGACCAAGAGACTGGTGGGTCGCAGTTTTTGGTGGCCTGGATGGCAGAAGGAAGTCATTAAGTGGGTGCGCCAATGTATTGTGTGTGCTAGATCCAAGTCCTCACATACTCCTGCTGCGGGGTTGCTTTGCCCTCTGGAGGTTCCCAGTGCTCCTTGGACACATTTGGCTATGGACTTTATAACTGACCTTCCCCCCTCTGAGGGTTTTACTGTCATCTGGGTGGTCGTGGACCGTTTTAGCAAGATGTGTCACTTGGTTCCCTTCGTCAAACTGCCCTGCGCTAAGACTCTCGCTAAGGCCTTTGTCAAGGAAATTTTCAGACTTCATGGCGTTCCTACTGACATTGTTTCTGATAGGGGACCTCAGTTCGTGGCTCGTTTTTGGCGCGCCTTTTGTGACAGGTTGGGAGTTCATTTGTCGTTCTCATCCGGATATCATCCTGAATCTAATGGCCAGACAGGAAGGAAAAACCAGGATGTTGAGCAGTTCTTGCGTTGTTTTGTGGCAGACAATCAAGAGGGGTGGTCTGAGTTTCTGCCACTTGCTGAATTTGCTCTGAACAATCATACATCTTCTTCTGCTGGTTGTTCGCCTTTTTTTTGTTGTTCTGGGAGACATTCGTCGTTTGGGTCGTTCTCCAAGTTGGTATCTGCCGTGCCCGAGGAGGAGAATTTTTCCGGCGATTTGGAGAGAGTTTGGACGGATGTGCGTGGTAATCTTTAGGAGGCTAACAGAAAATCTAAAGACTACTTTGATAGGAAACGACAGGAAGTTTTGTTCGCTGTTGGTGACATGGTTTGGTTGTCCTCTAGGAATCTGCGGTTGAGGATTCTTTCTAAGAAATTGGGTCCCAAGTCTGTAGGGCCCTTTAAGGTGCTTCAGGTTGTCAACCAATCTGCTGTTAGGTTGGAGGTTCCTACCTCCTGGAGAATTAATCCCGTGTTTCATGTCTCTCTGTTGAAAAAAGCTGTTGTGTCGGATTGTGACGCCTCTGCCTCTGTTCCTCCGGTGGTGGAGGACGGGGAATATGAAATTTCTCGCATCCTTAATTCTAGACGGTATAGAGGTAGTTTGCAGTATCTCGTGGCCTGGAAAGGTTTCGGTCCCGAGGATAACTCATGGGTGAGGTCGGATGATGTTTCCGCGTCCAGACTTATCAGAGCGTTTCACAGGAGATTTCCTGATAAGCCTGGTCCTAGGGGATCCGGAGGATCCTCTTAGAAGGGGAGGTACAGTTAGAACCTTGCTCTTGGGTTTTTTCTATTGCTGGTCACATGACCTTGTTGGCCTATTTAGTCCTGCTCCGCCCTTCTGGCTTTGCTGGACTTCATTGTATTACTACTCTTTAGCTAGCCGGTGCTCAGTATCTTACTCTGTTAGTTTGCTTGGTCTTCGGACCTCTGTGTTCTATATTTATTGTTTGTTCGTCTGTCTGCTACTATTTCTGTTAGGAGGTGTCCATTTTGCTCCCAGTCCCTAGTACTTGTAGGGATTCCTTCCCCACATCTATAGGTCTCCGTACAGACTAGCTGAGGACTTTAGCAGGTCTGATCGCAGGATCAGGTCCCCTGTTACATCGTAGGGATCAAGCTGAGTTCTATCGTAGGGACAGATCTCCTCTCTTTCCTTAGCTCTGGTAGCAGAACATAACAGTTGCAAATTGAATATAATTTTTTCTGCATCTAGCTCTGAAAAAATATTTGGCCTTCTAGCAGTGTGTGGGACTTGTTCTATTAGTCCATCTAACCTGACCTCCATCAGGTTGCAAATTAAAAATAATTTTTATCTGCATCTAGCTCTGAAAAAATATTTGGCCTTCTAGCAGTGTGTGGGACTTGTTCTATTAGTCCATCTATACTGACCTCCATCACGTTGCAAATTAAAAATAATTTTTATCGGCATCTAGCTCTGAAAAAATATTTGGCCTTCTAGCAGTGTGTGGGACTTGTTCTATTTGTCCATCTATACTGACCTCCATCAGGTTGCAAACTGAATATAAGTTTTTTCTGCATCTAGCTCTGAAAAAATATTTGGGCTTCTAGCTGTGTGTGGGACTTGTTCTATTAGTCCATCTATACTGACCTCCATGAGGTTGCAAATTGAATATAATATTTTTCTTCAACTAGATCTGAAAAAATATTTGGCCTTCTAGCAGTGTGTGGGACTTGTTCTATTAGTACATCTATACTGACCTCCATCAGGTTGCAAACTGAATATAATTTTTTTCTGCATCTAGCTCTGAAAAAATATTTGGCCATCTATCAGTGTGTGGGACTTGTTCTATTAGTCCATCTATACTGACCTCCATCAGGTTCAAATTCAAAATCATTTTTTGTCTGCATCTAGCTCTGAAAAAATATTTGGTCTTCTAGCAGTGTGTGGGACTTGTTCTATTAGTCCATCTATACTGACCTCCATCACGTTGCAAATTGAATATAATTATTTTCTGCATCTAGCTCTGATAAAATATTTGGCCTTCTAGCAGTGTGTGGGACTTGCTCTATTAGTCCATCTATACTGACCTCCATCAGGTTGCAAACTGAATATAATTTTTTTCTGCATCTACCTCTGAAAAAATATTTGGGCTTCTAGCTGTGCGTGGAACTTGTTCTATTAGTCCATCTATACTGACCTCCATCACGTTGCAAATTGAATATAATTATTTTCTGCATCTAGCTCTGATAAAATATTTGGCCTTCTAGCAGTGTGTGGGACTTGTTCTATTAGTCTATCTATGCTGACCTCCATCCGGCTGCAAAGTAAAAATAATTTTTATCTGCATCTAGCTCTAAAAAAATATTTGGCCTTCTAGCAGTGTGTGGGACTTGTTCTATTAGTCCATCTATACTGACCTCCATCAGGTTGCAAATTAAAAATAATTTTTATCTGCATCTAGCTCTGAAAAAATATTTGGCCTTCTAGCAGTGTGTGGGACTTGTTCTTTTAGTCCATCTATACTGACCTCCATCAGGTTGCAAATTAAAAATAATTTTTATCTGCATCTAGCTCTGAAAAAATATTTGGCCTTCTAGCAGTGTGTGGGACTTGTTCTATTAGTCCATCTATACTGACCTCCATCAGGTTGAAAATTAAAAATAATTTTTATCTGCATCTAGCTCTGAAAAAATATTTGGCCTTCTAGCAGTGTGTGGGACTTGTTCTATTAGTCCATCTATACTGACCTCAATCAGGTTGCAAACTGAATATAATTTTTTTCTGCATCTACCTCTGAAAAAATATTTGGCCTTCTAGCTGTGTGCGGGACTTGTTCTATTAATCCATCTATACTGACCTCCATCAGGTTGCAAATTCAAAATAATTTTTATCTGCATCTAGCTCTGAAAAAATATTTGGCCTTCTAGCAGTGTGTGGGACTTGTTCTATTATTCCATCTATACTGACCTCCATCAGGTTGCAAATTAAAAATAATTTTTATCTGCATCTAGCTCTGAAAAAATATTTGGCCTTCTAGCAGTGTGTGGGACTTGTTCTATTAGTCCATGTATACTGACCTCCATCAGGTTGCAAACTGAATATAATTTTTTTCTGCATCTACCTCTGAAAAAATATTTGGGCTTCTAGCTGTGTGTGGGACTTGTTCTATTAGTCCATCTATACTGACCTCCATCAGGTTGCATATTGAATATAATATTTTTCTGCATCTAGCTCTGAAAAAAGATTTGGGCTTCTAGCTTTGTGTGGGACTTGTTCTATTAGTCCATCTATACTGACCTCCATCAGGTTGAAAATTGAATATAATATTTTCTGCATCTAGCTCTGAAAAAATATTTGGCCTTCTAGCAGTGTTTGGGACTTGTTCTATTAGTCCATCTATACTGACCTCCATCAGGTTGCAAATTGAATATAATTTTTTTCTGCATCTACCTCTGAAAAATATTTGGGCTTATAGCTGTGTGTGGGACTTGTTCTATTAGTCCATCTATACTGACCTCCATCAGGTTGCAAATTGAATATAATTTTTTTCTGCATCTACCTCTGAAAAAATATTTGGCCTTCTAGCAGTGTGTGGGACTTGTTCTATTAGTCCATCTAACCTGACCTCCATCAGGTTGCAAATTAAAAATAATTTTTATCTGCATCTAGCTCTGAAAAAATATTTGGCCTTCTAGCAGTGTGTGGGACTTGTTCTATTAGTCCATCTATACTGACCTCCATCAGGTTACAAATTAAAAATAATTTGTATCTGCATCTAGCTCTTGAAAAATATTTGGCCTTCTAGCAGTGTGTGGGACTTGTTCTATTAGTCCATCTATACTGACCTCCATCAGGTTGCAAACTGAATATAATTTTTTTCTGCATCTACCTCTGAAAAAATATTTGGGCTTCTAGCTGTGTGTGGGACTTGTTCTATTAGTCCATCTATACTGACCTCCATCACGTTGCAAATTGAATATAATTTTTTTCTGCATCTAGCTCTGATAAAATATTTGGCCTTCTAGCTGTGTGTGGGACTTGTTCTATTAGTCCATCTATACTGACCTCCATCATTTTGCAAACTAAAAATAATTTTTATCTGCATCTAGCTCTGAAAAAATATTTGGCCTTCTAGCAGTGTGTGGGACTTGTTCTCTTAGTCCATCTATACTGACCTCCATCAGGTTGCAAACTGAATATAATTTTTTTCTGCATCTACCACTGAAAAAATATTTGGCCTTCTAGCAGTGTGTGGGACTCATTGTATTAGGCCATCTATACCAAGCTCCACCAGCTATTAAATTAATAATAATTTTTAGCTGCATCTAGCCCTTAAAATAATTTTTCTTCCCAATAGTGGTAGCAATAGAAATATGGGGCGCGCTCTTGGCTTACAAAAATATACGCTTTATAACAAAAAACACCAGCCTAGCGCACTGCATTAATAAGATGGCATCATCGTCTCTCCCAGTGCTAGGCCTACTAAACAGGCTAGCATTCCTGTGCCTAAAACACAATGTATGGGTCCGCGCTAGCCACTATGCTGAGGGGTCTAAAGCTGCTGCTAACGCTTTATAACAATTCAATTGGCAGATTTTCACAGAGCTCTTCCACAATGCCCACCCTATGGGATCTAGTGGCGAATAGTTGATGCCATTAATCAGAGCGTCAGTTGCCCCGTCGACGTGGCAAGCATACGGTAAGGCATGGGAAGAGTGGATACAACTAGTAGCAGGCAGACGGGTTGACCAATGTGAACAAGCCAGATCACAAGTCACCATAGAATTTCTCCACCAGCTAATGATGAGGGACATATTCCTGTCAGGACTCCAGGACGGAGTGGAACAAGTGTTAAGAGTGATGGGTGGGGGTCAGAGTCCTGCATACGAGTACGCAGGATCCTCCGTGGCCTGGAAATAGAAAGGACATGTTGGAGAGTTACACTTGTTGACCAAGTTGCCGGAGTGGAGACCCAGGGCATGCTGCAACAAGCTGAATTATTTTAGAAATAAAATGCCTTTCTAATGGAATGAGTATAAAAAGTTAATAAAGCTGTGACCGATCCTCACCCATCCAGTTGTAAGAGTTACATTATTGTATTGTCAAGGAAAGGGGGGCGGTAGGGGGGCTGAGCGTCTTGGTTTGGTTGGGGGTCCCCACAGTCTGCCTAGGCTAGATGCATTTAAAAATTCTTATTAGATACACAGGCGGTGCAGCTTGCTTCGCAGCTGGGCTACTATGCCCAAAGTATTGCCTAAGCTAGATGCAGTTAAAAATTCTACACTGACTAGCAGACACTGAAGATTTGGAGCAGACCTCTGAGTAAACAGCTCTTCAGACTCAACCATCTGTGTTACCCCAAGCCATAGTGTATGTAATTTCTTACAGTTAAAAGGGGGGGGAGCGACCCAACCCACCTGGAATTGACGATGCCAACGTCACGTAAGACACAGCAAGGGGACTCCAAAAAGAGTCTCCATTTTTTCCCAAAATTGTGGCACAGACACCACTTAACCCTAGAACGCATACCTGGGGCCTCGCAGTCCCGCCCTGCTAATTGTTTTCTATTTTCTGCAAGATTACTTTAGTTAGAATTTTGAAACTCTAGGTATTCTTCTTGGAGCCAGATAGAGCTTAAGGTGTGCCGGCGCCATAAGATCGGTGAAGCGCTGCAAGTTGCCGTTAGTGTGTATAGCCTAGTGAGGGCCCGAGTAGGCCGAAGGCGAGTGGCGAGTTAGTACATAAAGGGCAGAGGAGCTTAACCAGCTCACCCCGAAGCATTTACCGGACACCGGATCCGAGCTTACGGGGATCTCTATGACCCAGTAAGGCATAACCGGAATCCCTGGAGAACTACAAGTCCCAGGATCGCTAAGTTGCTGATACGTAACAGAGCCAGGAGACGCTTAGGCCATGCATACTGAGAGCGTGAACTCCAAGAGAAGGCCCTACCACGAGGTTAGCCAGCACAGGACAGAGACAAAGTTAGGCCTAGCTCCAGGCAGGTCAGAAACTTACTACGCAGAGGCAAGAAACAGGAGGACCTACACCCGCTCATTGGGGAGGATCCTGATATGCACCCTTCACCCTACAGTGCTCCGGGATGTGCCTGAATTTCCTCCAGTAAAAGGTACTGAAGTGACTACCGTGTCCGTTCTCGTTCTTGCTCTGACCCAGCTGGGTCTCGCCTATCCTGCATTCCCCATGCATACGCTGCCCTGAGACCTAGCTCCACCTGTGGGGAGCTATACCATCGAGCTGCTTTATCACGGGCCTCAGTGGACTGCTGCAGCGCTGGTGCTTCTCACCAGATACCACAGGTGTCGTCACAAACTCTTATAAAATTAACAATTATCCACCCTTTTAAAGACTGACCCCAGGGTACGGGCCAGGGAGCCGACCACCGCGACATCCCCAAGGCCAGGCAAAGGCCCGGGTGACCTCATTGACTGGCTGACTGTGGGTTGACAGTAAGTGGGATCTCCAACCTTGTCATCATCACCCTGTGTGTTATCACACCCGTCGTCCTCAAAGCCAACCTCTCCTGCCCTGACCGAAAAGTCAGGTTGTCGCTCCAATCAGGTATTTGAGTCTCATCATCATCTTCATCATTGTCTCCACCAACAGGAGTTACAGTTTGGGAACGAGGGTCTACATTATGCTCAGAACCTTCTTCATCTGGTCCTGGATCCGACTTATAAAGATTCTGGGCATCAGTGCTGATCATTTCCTCATATGGATAAACAGAAGCTCTGGAGCAGACCTCCGTTTCCCAGGCTATAGTATGAGTAAACAGCTCTGCAGACTCAACCATCTGTGTTACCCCATACTCAGACGGGCCGCTGGAGACTTGGGAGCTGTGAGGAAGCAAGTGCGATTGGGGTGACACCTCTGAGGACTGGAGTATTTGTGATGTTAAAGTTGAGGTGGAGGAGAGCCCACTTGAAGGAGCACTTGATATCCGCTGAAGCACCTGCTGTTTTTGTGCCTCATCTGGAATTTGTAGCGATGGGCGTGTCCGTAACAAAGGGATCGTATCACATTGTCCACGAAAAGAAGTCGACATGTTAGTTTGGCTGGAAGATGGTCTTTCTTCTGCAGATGTTACTCCCCCCCACCGCGGGGGGGCTCGGCCCACCAGCGGACAGGCACCAGTATTGGGAGAGGGGGGGCTGGCCGTCAGGGTCCACCGCGGCTCTGGCACAAGCCCGGCGACACGGAGGTGGCACGGGCAGGAACGGGCTGGCCGTGTCAGCTTCTCACTTTTTGGATTTTAGAAGGGCATGACATGCCTATATCTGTGTCTCCCCCTCCTTTTACTCCTCCACCTCTTTTCTTTTCGCATGACTATATGTACTTGTCACTTTTCCATGTGTTAGTTATGTCTTCTGAGCAGTTTGTCAGCTTTTGGACACATTTGAAGGTGTTTTCTATGTGTTTCTATGTGTTTTTGTTTGCCTGCCATTGGTTTTAACGGTGTTCGAAGGTGTTCGACGAACAGTTCGATGAACAGTTCGGCGAACACAAGGGTGCTCGACGAACCGAACCGAACTCGAACACTACGGGGGTGGCTCAACACTAGTCCTAGGGGATGGATGGCATCTTTGCGAGGCTAGATGGCACGGATGCTGTAGGTCTGGAGAGGAGCTCTGTCTGCAACAGCCTGCTCAGTCAGCGGCCATCTTGGATCTCCGGTGACTACCTCTTGTAGCTCATCAAGAGAATGCCAAGAGTGTGCAAAGCAGTCATCAAAGCAAAAGGTGGCTAATTTGAAGAACCTAGAATGTAAGACATATTTTCAGTTGTTTCACACTTTTTTGTTAAGTATATCATTCCACATGTGTTAATTCATAGTTTTGATGCCTTCAGTGTGAATGTACAATTTTCATAGTCATGAAAATACAGAAAAATCTTTAAATGAGAAGGTGTGTCCAAACTTTTGGTCTGTAATATATATATATTTATATATATCTCCTTGTGGCACATAATGAAGTGGTTTTGATATATTCACTTTACTGGTGAAGAATGAGGGTGTTTAAACTGTTTTGTTCCCCTCTCTTTATATAGTATGTACACTTCTAAGATTGTGGCATCTTGGGGTGTGCTGCATTGGTTCCTGCTGAGTTTTTGGCATGAGCTTGTAGAGCTTATCTCATAATGAACTGCTGTATATATGGCTGGTTTATTGTCCTTTTGCACTTTCACTTTATTTAATTTTGTTAATATATATTTTTTCCTTTTTTTGGTTTTGCACTGTCACTTTAACAAATATTATGTATGTACCCATTGATGCTATTGTTATTCTGTGATATTATGGTGATCATTCCACATCCATAACCTGGTGATTGTTTTTTTCCCATACATACGGTGTCATCTCTGGTCAGTTTTGCCCTCATTTAAAATGGTTTCCTGTCAGAGCGCATGTCTGTAAACTCATGAGATGCGAAGTATCGCTGAAGGTCTCTCTTTCCCTGATGCGAGCGGGGGAAATTACATCATCAGAGATTTCCTCTGACCCGCAGCGTCATGGATGGGACCAGAAGTGATTCTAGTACCGTGGCTTGTGTTACCATGCATGCGCCGCTAATGGAGCTTCGATATGACACACCTGTGGTGAGTGATTTAAAAGATGAACCCAACGTAGTTATTCACAGCCCCCTGAGGAAGCCCATACGAAACACACATTGGGGTTGGCATCATACTTATCCATTCTGGGAACAATGGGTAAGATTTAAAATGGGGTTCTCTATATGTAAGTCTCTGCTTCCTTAAAGTGGTATACCACACTCGGGTACATTATACATTGTATACTCCTAAATACCATTGGGCCTAGTGTTAGTGTTATATATTTACTTTCTATGTACTGTGGTTTAAATAGAGACTGACATCTTGGGTCTGCTGACCCCATTATAGGTTGCATTGATACTATTGAGGATAGGAGCACTGGCACTTTACATATATATTTTTTGAATATCCGTTTTTTTTTTCCCACCCATAAAATTTGGTTGTGGACAGTGTGTTTTTAACATCTGTGTCCTACTAGTGACTTTGTCTATATTGATTGTACTGATATTTATTCTCAATAAATTTTGATATATGTACTTAATTTGGGACTGTGCTACTCCATGTTTTCTGTGTAGAGATTCCAACCTGGGAGTGTCCTTGTAAATTGATTGTTTAGGTGCTTAGATTGTCTGACATAGGGCCCTACAGATTATTTTTATTATTAATTCTGTTCTAGTGATTCTGTTTCTATGACAATCATTGAGAAGGAAAAAGAGGTTTTGAGCCCTTTAAAAAATAACAATAATAACATATTTCTTTTTTTCCCTGTTGTCACTGAAGTCAATGACTTTTTTATGGAAAAATTATAATGTCCAGTATAATAACTATATAATAGCATTACCGGACAGGTTAAGTTTTCCAAACTTACCATGCTCAACACATCAGCAAATGAAATATGAAAAACTGGGTATAAGAAATTAAATATTTTTTATTCTTGAGATAGTTATACCATATGTAAAGCTGCACAGCTACCCAGTAGGCAAATGGGACCACCGCCAAACTAACCGAGAGGTATGTACCATTTGGAACATTTATGGGAAAGCGATAAACTATCCTATAAATATTTAACAGAAGCAGTTTTATCACTGGGCTCTCAAGATCAGGGCATCAATACATGCTCTCAGCTGTCTGGAATGGAGAGCTGGCCGTACTTATATGGCCTTTTACAGTATGTTCTCTATTATGGGAGGACAGAAAATATACCACAAATGTCAGATATGGTACAACAAAATTAAAAAGAACCTGTCATATTTTACATTCAGTCTAATCTGTTGACAGCATTGTATAGAAAAGGATAAGTTGAGAGAAATTATATTAAGGTTTGTTGGAAAAGATTTAATATAACTTGTATTATTTATCAATTGAAATTCCTGGTGTTTACATATGAGTCCAATGAGTGGTCCTACTCAATGATTGACTGGTGTTTCTGCATGCACAGTAATGCAGGGAAGACTGTCAGTCACTGAATAGGACCACCTACTGAACTCATATTCATACAAACACCAGAGATTTCAAAGAATAAACTGACATCTTTCTTATAAAAATGTGCATCAAGCTGATCTGATCTGATCCACCAGCCCTATAACATCCTGCCATGAGATACCATTTTCAACATGACAGGTTCCCTTTAAATATAGTCTGCAATTTCCACTTGTCCTTTTACTTTCTACTGTTTTTGCACAGGAATTCTCTGCTGTCTATGACCTCCATAGTATGTATCTCATTTTTTTCTATTTTGTATAACTGCCTACAGAGAGTGATCAGTATACAGACATTCTAATTCAGTTTCTACATGTTGGATTAACTTGAATAACTTATATATTTAAAAATAGTTCACAAACTGAAAGGTGTTATTTTCATTGATCTGCTGCCAATATCACAAATACAGAGGAAATATAAGAGCAAGGGCAAAAGTAAGCCCTTACTTCCAAGGTAGTCATGAAACTTTAATGAGACCTCAGGACAGGAAACCCAAAGTTCAGATCTTTTGAAAAGTTTTATTCATGATTCCAGGCAGCTAGTATTTCTGAAATAGTGTATCTTGCTGAGCAAATAATGAACTCAGAGATTTTGGAAATAAGATAAAGAATAGCTTGTGGATTATGAGGTTATATAAAATCCACTTGTTTGGCAATTTATTATAATGAAGCAACATCTGAATATTTCACTCATACCATTCAGAGTTAATGAAGCATTTATAAACACCAATAGAATCTACAAATACACAAAATGTATTTCAAGTATCTTATTTTTATAGGCAGAATTTTCTCTGCTGAAATTATATCAATTATATTCTTCAAAATGATGGCAGTAGTTTATGGGAAATTGTTCATAAAAAATGGGTGTAAAGCCAAATGTCTAAATTTAGGCTGGGTTCACACTTGCAGTTTTTTTTCTTTCTGAAATTGATTTAAGCTAATTAAAAAGCTACCGTCAGTTTGTATCACCTTTCCAGTCAGTCACTCACTGCTCTCAAAATGAATATGATCACGACAGATCCTGTAAAAAATATTATAATGAAATAACTGATTAAGATTGATGCAAACTGATTAATGCGTGAAAGGCTCATAGTAAAAAATGGGATGATTTAAAAGAAACGAGATTCCTATGTGAAAAATAAAGACTTTGTACACTTCAGGGGTTCAATCAGGGTTTCCATAGCTTTTGACAGCAAGAATGTCACAGTATGTAGCACTATTCTTGCAGTCAAAATAACAAATACCTTGATAGAACCTTTACAGACCCCATTATAAATCAATGGGGATCCTCTGTCACTATGTGGATACAGAAAATGACAGATCCGGCACAGTGTCATGGCACAGTTGTAAACATTTAACATGGCTCTGGTACTGTACAACCTCTGAACACATCGATTTAGTTAACTCTTTTTTTGTAAAATAAATATCTAAAATCACTAGGCACTCCTAGCTGCATGACAAAATCACATAGATCCACCAAATGTACATATAATCTGTATTACTAATAAAATATCTATACTGTATATGTAAAATATTTAGTTATTATTGGCGCATTTTGAATATATGCTATATTATATAAAAATATCAACATAACACTTTTATTTTTGCCCCCATTTTTCATGAGCAGAACTCGAAGATCTAGCACTTTTTCTATTTACACAAAAGGCCTTTTTCTCTCAAATATTGTTCACAAATTTGCCTACATCTGTGTTAGTGAGCTCTTCTCCTTTACTGAGATAATCCATCCACCTCACAAGTGTGGCATATCCAGATGCTGATTAGACTGCATGATTATTGCACAGTGCGCCTTAGGCTGGCCACAATAAAAGACCACTCTAAAATGTGCAGTTTACAGTATTGGAGTGCACCGGGGGGATCAGAAAACCGGTCAGTATATGGAGTGACCACCATTTGCCTCACACAGTGCAACACCTCTTCTTTGAATAGAGTTGATCAGATTGTTGATTATGGCCTGTGGTATGTTGGTCCTCTCCTCTACAATGGCTGTGCGAAGTTGCTGGATGTTGCCAGGAACTTGAATACGCTGTAGTTTACGGCAATCTAGAGCATCCCAAACATGCTCAATGGGTGACATGTCCGGTGAGTATGCTGGTCATGCAAGCACTGGGATGTTTTCAGCTTCCCAGAATTTTGTAAAGATCCTTCCAACAAAGGGCCTTGCATTATCATGCTGCAATATCTCGTCATGAGATCTCTGTGCAATAAAATTCACCTGTGTTTGTTGTCCATAACATATACCTGCCCATACCCTACATACCATAACCCCACCACCACCATGGGCCCCTCGATTCACAATGTTGACATCAGCAAACCACTCACTCACACGACGCCATACATACAGTCTGCCATCTGCCCTGTACAGTGAAAACCGGGATACATCTGTGAAGAGAAAACCTCTCCAATGTGCCAGACGCCATTGAATGTGAGCATTTACCCACTCAACTCGGTTACAACGAATAACTGCAGTCTGGTGGATGAGACCTGGATGAGGACGACAAGCATGCAGATGAGATTCCCAAAAATAATTTCTTACAGTTTGTGCAGAAATTCTTTGGTTATGCAAACCAAAATTTTGCACCAGCTGTCCGGGTGGCTGATCTCAGATGATCTTGTAGGTGAAGATCCTGGATGTTGAGGTCCTGGGCTGGTACGGTTACACGTAGTTTGCGGTTTTGAGGCCGGATGGATGTACTGCCAAATCTCTGAAACGCCTCTGTAGACAGCTTATGGTAGAGAAATGTACATTCAATTCATGGGCAACAGCTCTGGTGGATATTCCTGAGGTCAGCATGCCAATTGCACACTCCCTCCAAACTTGTGACGTCTGTGACATTGTGCTGTGTAATAAAACTGCACATTTTAGAGTGGCCTTATATTATGGCCAACCGAAGGGACACCTGTGCAATAATCATGTGTCTAATCAGCATCTTGATATGCCACACCTGTGAGGTGGATGGATTATCTCAGCAAGGGAGAAGAGCTCACTGACACAGATGTAGGCAAATTTGTGAACAATATTTGAGAGAAAAAGGCCTTTTGTATAGATAGATAGATACATAGAAAAAGTCTTAGATCCTTGAATTCTGCTCATGAAAAATAAGAGCAAAAACAAAAGTGTTGCGTTTATATTTTTGCCCAGTGTAAAGTGCTAATAGCAGTGATTGTCAGTGTTTTACCTTAATGAGGGTTCCTGGTATTGGTGAGTGCGATATTTCACTGATCCAAGGTCCAGCCAAAATAATTTTCAAGGTTGGAGATAAAGTCCAATGTGCAGATGAAGATGACTCCCATTCGACGTGAAAAAAATAGGATGGTGGGAAGCGTAGAGTGTCCCGGCTGGAGGCTTGATAGTTAAATCAAAGTCAAACTTCCTCTCGAGACCTGTATAGTGTGATGTCACAACAACGGAAAGGTGCCAAGGACCAAGGCAAGATCTTACATTTTACGGAAAATTTGTTTTCCTTCAACAGGGACTGTTTTTTTCTACATTTGCAAGCAAATATATAAATGATAAAATACAAAAAAAGTTCCTATAAACAAGACAATTGTAAATCTATCGACCTGTGCATAAGATTCAATCGCTTAAACTCCTCAGCGTAAAAAAGTTCAAACATTCAAGGTACAAATCTCATGCATTATTAGATTGGTTTGCTGCTTAATATGAAACAATATAATCAATCTAAACTTACTATCAATAATGTTGCTAGTATACCAAGTCCCCTCTCTATGCTATAAGTTTCTTCTGTGGTAGATTAGCTTTGCTATATATCTCTGATGCTGTCGTAAGCCATTAGGATAGTTTGAACAAAGCATTAAAACCTTATTATGAAAGAGAAGACCAGTACTGTATGAAAACCCCAAAACTATTCATTCATCCTGGTTTTGGCTAGAGAACAAAGCATGCAAAAATGCACTATAGCTATAAAATCTATGGACTATTCAGCAAGACTAGAGTTTGGCATGTTAGTTGTGATCCAGGGTGTGTTTGAGTAAAATGTGCAAAATTGACCAAGAGAATTTGGACATTCAGCTACTGTGGAATTGAGTACATTCTGTTTTAATCTTTGCCACTTCTAAGGCATAAATTATGAGCAATTTGTTGGGCAGCATTCTGCCATACATCCTCCTGCTAACCACTGCCTAAAAGTTTAATAAAGCTGCCATAAAAACAGTAAGTTGTGAAAGAATTTGGGAGAAAAAAGCGGTTCTTAACAATATTGTAACAATATTGCATCAATAGGAGTTATTAACTTTCCAACAGGTAACCGTAAGTTCTCTAAAGAGTAAGTAAACTTTATTTTTAGTTTCATTATTTTTCAGGCATTACAAGTAGTGTTGAGCGATACGTTCCGATATCAGGAAATATCGGATCGGATTGGATCGGGCCGATACCCAAAAAGTATCGGATATCGCCGATTCCGATACTGGAAACCAATACAAGTCAATGGGACACAAATATCGGAATGAAAATAAACCCTTTCTTTCCTTGTAGGTTAATTCTACATGAAGGAAAACAACTAACAATAATGTAGAATGTATTGGGGGAGGTGGTTGCCCAAATCGATGAGAACAGTGCTCACAGTGAAACATGAAACGCCGGCAATTCAGAAGCAGCATACACCGGTACCCGACAATTTAGAACAGAAAGAATAGAGCTTCACACATAGATTAGATAGATAGAAACATGTCAGTCACATATATAATAAGTACAGTGACAGTGTTGCTTACTGTACTTGTCATTTAGTGTTAAATGATTTATTTAAAAAAATAATAGTGTTTTCATGCACCGTCTCTTTAAAAAAGCAGGCCGGCAATTCAGCAGCGGTACCCGACAATTTAGAACAGAAAGATAGAGCATCACACATAGATTAAATAGATAGAAACATGTCAGTCACATATATAAGAAGTACAGTGACAGTGTTGGTTAATGTACTTGTCATTTAGTGTTAAAGGATTTATTTAAAAAATAATAGTGTTTTCATGCACCATCTCTTTAAAAAAGCCGGCCGGCAATTCAGCATCGGTACCCGACAATTTAGAACAGAAAGATAGAGCATCACACATAGATTAGATAGAAAGAAACATGTCAGTCACATATATAAGAAGTACAGTGACAGTGTTGGTTACTGTACTTCTCATTTAGTGTTAAAATAAAGGATTTATTTTAAAAAAAATTGGCGTGGGGTTCCCCGTAATTTTAGTCTCTAGCAGAGGTTAAGCAGAAGGCTGGGGCAGATGTTTGAAGCCTGGGAAGGGGGTAATACCCACAGAGCTTCCCAGGCTACTAATATCAGCCCCCAGGTGAATACCTAGCCTTTACTAGCTATTAAAATGGGGGACCCCCAAAAAAATTGACGTGGGGTCCCCCCTATTTTAATAGCTAGCAAAGGCAAGGCAGACAGCTGGGGGCTGATATTAATAGCCCAGGAAGGGTGCCATGAATATTGGCCCCCTCATAGACTAGAAACACTAGCCGTCAGCCGCCCCAGAAATGACGCATCCATAGGATGCGCCAATTCTGGCACTTAGCCTCACTCTTCCCACTGCCCTGTAGCGGTGGCAGTGGGGTAATAGGGCTGGGGTTGATGTCAGCTTATAATGCCAGCTGACATCAAGCCCAGGTTAGTAATGGAGAGGCGTCTATAAGACACCCCCATTACTAACCCCATAGTGAAAGTTAAAAAAAACACAAACACCCAGAATAAAGTCCTTTAATTGAAATAAACACACAATTCTTTATTGTTCTAAATGAAGCCATACTTACCGTCACGCCCATTCCAGCTGAAGCCAACGATCTCCTGCAATAAAAGTAAAATAACAAACCAACATCATCCTTACCTTTGCATGGTTACCAGGACATTTCCAGCTCTGCTACATCGAGATGACAGGCTGGACCACAGCAGAAAGCTGCCATCCAGCCTGTCATGCTGCAGGCAGACACTGAGAAGCGCAAGCATGCTTGCGCTCCTCAGTGTCAGGCTGTGACAGCATCCAGATGACTGGAAGCTAGAAAGCTCACCTTGGCTGAAGACACTAAACCCGGACACGGAGTCCGAGGCTGTGGGGACATCCAGGTCCAGCAACAGAATCCAACCTGCAGGGGATTCCATGTCCTCTGGCCATAGAAGCCCGGAGGCACGGTCACAAGCAAGGGACCAGCACCGCCATCGTGAAGCGGAGGCTAACGGAAGGCCCCAAGTCACCGGCCATACGGGTGAGCATCACAAGGTATACTCAGGGACGTGGGCTACTTCTACCCGCATAGAGCAAGGTAGCCAGGAAAGAGTGCAGATAGTCAGGGAGGCCTACAACTCCACCTGGCCAGGAGAGATCCTACTTGTTTACAGACTGACCAGGCCCCTACTGCTAACCAGTCCTCCCGGGAGGGTCTGCGTTATTCCATCAGTAAAGACCCTGAACTGCACCACACGTCTCTGTGTTTCATTGCCGCACCAGCACCATCAGTACTGGGATGCTCACACCATCATTCCCATCATCCACACTAGCTGCCCTGAGGCAATACTTCTCCCGTGGTGAGTTATCCCATGCTTGGCTGCGCATACAACATCAGCCTCAGCGGTCTGCAGCGCAGCGGCGGTCCCCACTGACCGCAATCTACGGGTGGCGTAGTCGGACATTTGTCACATTACTAATACTGCCACTGGTTTGACCGCCCTGGGCACGTACTGGGTCACCGCCACGGAGGACTACAACCCCCAGCGATTCGGCTCCGGGTATCCCCTGCACAGCACAGGCCCAGGGGTGGCGTCACATATGTGATATAGAGCTATATCTGTTTCCATTACCATGCGACTGTTATCTGTCTCCTCCTATACCCCTTCTGGATACTGTTCAAGTGACCCGCCTATATTCGCAACAGCCAAAGGGTGCATAATTAATTCTACACACTGACCTCTTTCTTTTCACTCATATGAGGCAAGAAACATACCATACAAAGCATTGCAAGGCAATTTTACTGCTTGAAAGCATGGGGGAGAAAAGTCAAAAGGTGGACAAGTTGCTGTTATGCATTATGCAGCAACATTCCCGCTGGATAGCTTTCTGTAAACTGCAATTTGGAATTACCATGAGCAACATTGCTCAGAATATTCTGGCTGCCTTCTAGTCAGGAAAGTAACTCATGATCCATGCACGGCCCACATACTGAATTTAACAATACAACATTTTTTCACAAATATCAGCGCTTGAGGAAGGTGGTGGCTATGGCCAGAAAAGTGCAAGCTATTTAAATAAATTTTATGTGACAAGGCACGCCCCCCTGGCCTTGCAAAAAAAGGCCTCTGGAGTGCAATCTGGTTTCTGAAGTCCCAACCCACAGGAATTTATTGCTGTATATGATGCAGTGTCTGTAAGAACAGCATAAAGTGGTGACAGAGGACATCATACAACAGGCAAACTGGAGTGAGGATTACTTTGAGATTCAGCATTTATAGCTAATGAGGGATGCATGTTGCCTATTGAACTCCTTTTGAAAAGGGAATATTTGTCATTAGGGACATGCAATATAGTCACAATGTAGTCCCGCTAATATTTATCATGTAAAAAACACTCATCATCATACAAGAGGGGTTGGAGGAAGAATACCAATTTGCACCTGTTCTTCACCACCATGTGTCTGCTGGAGACCCTCAAGTTCATGTCACATTCTGCAGCATTTGGAATAAGAGGAAAAAGAGGAAGAAAATGAGGATGATCATCAGTCAATGGATGTGTAGGGTGACATAAATTTAGCATGGACATGGGACGTGGAAGATAGTCAAAATGGAAATGATGACGATGTTGGCGCTGCCAATGACAATAAAAGATGTAGATAATAAAACAACAGGACCTTTGGATATGCCGATGAGCATGGCATGAAGCTGCATGGTAGAGTGTTTAGACAGGGCTGGCAAGAATATGTCGAAAAGTGTAATGTCAGCAATGACAATCCTAACAGCAGCAGTATGGTCTAGTTCTAAAAAAAACACATGAGGTAAGTCACCAGGAGATGTTTGGCTGATAAGACTGTTAAGTGTCAGATTATTCATCAATGTCCACTATTGTTCAAAATAATGGCACTTCCTAACAAATGCAAAACAGAAAAACTTTGACTACAATAAAGTCACAGTATAGAAGAGATCCATATTAAAATTCAAGTTTATTCAAACAAATAAAACAAAAAGTTAAAAAAGCAGAATGTCTTACAGGAGACGCTAATGTGACCAATAAACTAGTAATATTGGTAAATAACATAAACAGTGGTGTAAACAACCAGGGTACTATTTTACATTATAGCAGGAACCAAAAATATCTATTGCACATCAAATGATTACAAGCCCTAAACATTTGTATACAGCACCATGAAATCCCTAAACGTGTCAAAGCCAATTGTATCAATTCCCAGTGCATTCAATGGCTGTAGGGCCAATCCTGATAGTTTGGAAGCACATGTGTCTATTGCAGCACAAGCTGCATGGTAGAGCATTAGAACTGGGCAAGCAAGAATAAGACTTGCAGTGTAAGGCCAGCAATGGCAGCCCTGGCAGCAGCTCTACTACAGTATTCTTGACATGATGGACAGTGAGTAGATGTTCAGCTGAGCATGGGCCATTGACCCTGCTGATAGAGGAACTGTATATAAGACACACAAAGGACATCAACCGTAGGTGAATAGAAGTTGGCACTGATATATGCATGATTTATTTTGACAAATGTAAGGTTGTCCACATTTGAGACAGATAAACCAGTCCGCTTGGGTGTAACAAAGCCATTAATCCATTTTTACAGTACACTGGAGGCTTTACTTTACAGTAATATTATAGCAAACTTGGCCAATTCTTACCACTGGTCCAATCTTCCCAGCTAGAAAGTTATGGTATTGGGGCTCAGGGCGTCTATCAGAAAAAGTGCACAGTGCAGGTATGACTGAACCTATTGTTCTGGTGGTGTGACTCTGTTTACTGGTATGAATCAGGTTGGTGCACAGATAAAGCATCATACATAATGTAATCACTGCTGCTTTGGTTATTTGTTGTATCTGTAGTGCTGGCACACACAGGGGAAAACTGTCCCACAAAACCATTAAGAATTCTGACAAAAAAAGAATAATTTTGTAAAAGAAAATTGCAATACAGAATTCCCAAGAATTTTGATCTGATAATTTACAACATATTTTGCCGATTGTGCCCTTCCTTGTGCAGGGGCCAGATATGCATGGAAGTGCTGACTTTACTGGGAGTGGAGAGGGTACTGTTGCTCTGATAAGTGGTCAGGAGCTGTCCACTCTTCACTGATTTTCGATTATAGCTTATTCAGGTCATAGGACAATTCTCGTGCAGCAAAAATTCCTTAACAGTTTCAGCAAAAATTGTGAATTTTAAAGAAAAAAATGTAATTTATTCCAGGAATTTTTTTTTTTGATAAATTTCAACAATTTTTGCCTATGCCTCTTGCCCAATCCTGTGCAAGATGCTGCAGTACAATAAAATTAAATTTCAGAAACAATTACAAAGAATGTGAGAGTGATTAGATGTATTTGCAATTTGATGCCTAGAAAATGGTAAATTGTTTTTTGGGAAAAATTTAGCATTTTCGGCCAAAATCTGATGAGCATGGCTTTTTTCATAAAATAATAGCAGCTAGTTATACTCCATTGCAGCTTTCACTAGAGGCAGTGCAAGGTGTGTATGCATTGATTGTGGTGAACTTGGACTTGTGGCACCTCAATTTCCATACAAACAGTGAATGGATGCATGCTTCTTGGGTACAAAATTGGCTTACTGATGACGTAGTAGAGGAAGAAGAAGAAGACTATGTCATGGGACTAGTTGTTGATAAGGACTGATTACCAGAAAGATGATTATAAAGAGAAAAAGGATGGTTTGATCCATCCTTAGCTCCTGGTTATTTTGATTTCCTCATAGGAGCAGGTGATGTTGTTCCATATTCTGATGAAGTGATGTGACTCCAAATCAATGTGTGCCCAGATGGACATGGCTAATTTTCCAAACATGCAGCCTGTACAATGCAATAGTTTGGTTCTCCAGCAATGTAGAAAATAATTCCTTCACCCGAGATGCCCACACAAAAAACACCAGTTCAGCTTTTAGGCACTGTTAATTCTCCTCTACGAACAGCAAATGTGGTAATACCTGCTAAAAAAGCTAACCACTAAACAAGCAGATTTTATCACCGAGGCAAACACCCTCCTCAAAACTCCTGTATGGTTTCTAGGTCTTTTCCACCACAGAATCATCATCCCTGATTTGACTGGCAGTTTACTATGTGCGAGAAATGGTCTGGGCTCCTTGCTTCCCTGCTTAATTACTACCTAGATATTTACTCTGGCTCAGATTGCTACTACCACAGTCAGTGCCATTACCACCTCATGCTCGTAACACAGTTTGGCATTAGAATTGTGTCCTTCATCTTTTCCTGCTCCATGTTTGCGTCTTCCCCATTGATATGCTTTCCAGAGGCAAAGTAGACTAATTTTGATCTGCATTTGGTTCTACTACTGAGTGAATAATTGCAGCCAGAAGTGCTGGTTGTGCTGCTGCTGGTGACTCTATTTATTGCTTTGGTATGGGTTGCTTTATCTCTCATGGTAACACATTCGTTGCCAGTGACACATTTTGGTTAATCATACATTTTGGATGGAAACAAGTATAATATTTAAGTCCTTTACCTCTTTTCGTTACCACACCTAACCAACACTAGTAAACTGTGGAATTAACCACAAATGACAGGCAGGGTTCACATGATGGATAAAAAGGTTCATGTAACACTAGCGTGCCCATAATATTAGTATGGTGTGTACGTGTTTCCAATTTACAATTTAAACAGGTGTGCCAAAACAGACTTGTTAAATGTCTTAATTTACTCTAATAATTGGGATTGATATATTTAGTTAAAGCAGAGTAATTCCCCCTGAAAAAAATGGAACACACAGCAACAACAGATGCCAGATGCCAGAAGGTAAGAACCAGCCTGAAAATTCAGCAACAAAATAGTTTTGAGGTTTTAGGTTGCCAAATTGAAGTAATTAAACAGTTTTGCAAAAAGTAAAATGTGTGTATAATGTTTTCAAGTTTCTATTATTGTTTTTTAAGACACAAATATCCCAACTGAACAAAAAACTTAATCCGGAATGCTATGTTGTTGTTGCTCACGTTGAGCAATTTGTGGCAACAACCTGCAGTATTTTTGTGGCATGTGCAGGGGTTAAATTCGACTTCTGAACGAATTGTAAACCTTTTTTTATATAGTTATTCCTCTGCTTGACAAAAACTGAAGCATGCTTAATCTTAAAATACCATGTTACTAGGTAAAGCAGAAGGATTCCAGCTTCAAAGATCTTCTTAAAATCATCATCTTCTATATATATCTTATATATGCAATGATTAAAGACTAGTGTTGAGCGAGCACTAAAATGCTCGGGTGCTCGAAGCTCGGGCCGAGCTTGCCGTGATACTCGGGTGCTCGAGCAACGAGCCCAATGTTAGTCTATGGGAGACTCGAGCATTTTTGCGGTGGCACCCCCGGCAGTCTTTTAAAAGCCTAACAAGTGCCCAAAACGATAGTGACAGTGCTCAAATGACATGGGGACAGCATGGGGATCGCCCCAGGAAGCATTTCTGACCCCCAGGTCACTGCTGTCAACAATGTGGTCAGAGGTATTAAGCCACTTTTACGGGCTCACAATAAAACGTTCAAAAACGAAAGTGAAACTTTTTTCCTGTGAAATATGTTAAGGAACATCCTTTCCAGGGAAAAGACTTATGTATAAGTTAAAATAAATGACCAAAAACAAAAATACTCCTCCACACCTTCGGCTATGTTCACAAGTAGCATTTTTTATGCATTTTTGCACTTTTGTATTGCTTTCAACTATGACAAATGCATTCACCGGGAAATGTCATTTTAACATTTTACAACCTTATCTGGCCATGTGCTGTGTGACACATGCATAAAGTGCTGAAAAGACATGGGAACAGCATGGGGAAGACCCCTTGAAGCATCTCTGACTCCCAGGTCACTGTCTAAAAGTGTGCCCATCATAAGTGATCCTTGCCGCATCAGAAGATGCAGACTTGCAACTATCCCCATGCAAGTTCTAGTCAAAGGGCAGTGTTCAATTGTACCTCCCCCATTCCTTGCAATACAAGCGCAAGTATGCAGCCTGCCACCCACCCACCCCCAGGCTGCAATACCATACTGTTTGCTTGCTTGAACTTGAAATTGGGCCTTTTAGGCATGTGGAGGCGGAATCTGGCCACCACGTCATGGCTATGTTGGCGGCCTGGAATCCATACTCAGTCCCCAGCCGCCCGGCGGCCGGGTGTCCATACTCGGTCCCCAGCCGCCCCGCTACCGGGTGTCCACACACGGTCCCCAGCTGCCTGGGGGCAGCCGGGTGTCCATAAACGGTCCCCAGCCGCCCCTATTTCTCCTTGGAACATCCCCCCACACACTTTTCTTAGCCCGGCCTGCTTTAGGCAGCATTGGACGAGCCCACCAGAGAACCAGACTCCTCCGGTGGGCCCTGACTTCTCCATCGGTGGAGTTGAGAGTGCCAAGGTGAGGAGTATGATGATGATGACAGAAGTTAGCATCTGCTATGTTTTCTTTTAATGCAAGTGTAAGTGTGCAGCCTGCCACCCACCCACCCCCAGACTGCAATTCCATACTGCTAGCTTGCACTCGAAATGGGGCCTTTTAGTTTGGAGGAGGCCAAAGCTGGCCACTACCTCATGGCTACTTCGGCAGCGAGGTATCCATACTCAGTCCCCAGCCGCCCCTATTTGTCCTGGTGTGCCTTATACATAAGATTAAGCGCGTATACCAAAACATTACCTGTGCCCTCCCCAGTGCATTTAGTGGGAAGGAGAGCCTATTCCGCTGTAGTGTGTGTATGCCAAACCCCTGTTCATGGTAAATGCGAAGATGCCTCCCACCTTGCACCAGGCTGCAATACCATACTGCTTGCTTGCTTGCACTTTAAATTGGGCCTTTTAGGCATGTGGAGGCGGAATCTGGCCACCACGCCATGGCTGTGTCAGCGGCCTGGTATCCATACTCAGTCCCCAGCCGCCTGGTGGCCGGGTGTCCCCGCTTGCTCCCCAGCCTCCAGGGGGTGGCCGGGTGTCCATACTCGGTCCCCAGCCACCCCTATTAGTCCCGGTAACCTTTCCCACACGTTTCTTAGCCTGGCCTGCTTTAGGGCAGCATTGGCCGAGCCCACCGGACTATCAGACTCCTCCGGTGGACCCTGGCTTCTCCATCAGGGGAGTTGAGAGTGCCAAGGTGAGGAGCATGATGATGATGATAGAAGTTAGCATCTGCTTTGTTTTGTTGTAATGCAAGCGCAAGTATGTAGTAGCGGCTAGGCCTGAGGTGGTCAGCGTTTTGGCGCATATCCTACCTCCTCCGAGGATTACTGGATGTTTTCCTGCTACTATCCAAGTTCTATGACTCCCGTTAAAACAAAGCTTCAGGTGATAAATGATGGATGAGGTAGTGGCAAAGGAGAAAGAGCAGGAGGAACAGGGACCATTCACATCAATATCAGGCCAGTCAACCAGATATGTCTTGTAGGATATGTTTCTGTAACAAAAGGAGCGGTTCGGCTACACAGTTATAGGGCATACAGTGAGTGCAATGCCTACCAAAAATTTCGAGGCACTCCAATGCCCCTTGGAAATGACATGGAGGTCAGAGGGCGTTAACTAAACCTTTTTTTCCATTTAGAGCAACTGGGTCTCCTGTGCACTGTTGGTCTAAGCAGTGAATGGAAGGCTTTCCAAAAATTATGAGGAACTGCAATGCCCCTTACAAGAGCCATGTGTGGCACCCCAGGGGTCTGGTCACCACAGTAATAGAGATATTACGTCGGAGAGCAAGTGGGAGGTTTCCTGGTCCGGATCCCTTAAACATGCAACATCCTCCTGCCCCAGTCCTGGGAGGGGAGAATTCTGCCCTTATAAACTGGATCTGGGGCGGGGTTGAGTGAGTCAGAGAACAGTCAGAGTCAGAGTGAGAGCAAGGGAAAGTAACAGCAAGGAGCTCTGTAGGAGCTAGGAGCTAAAGACCAGGGGCTGGAAGCTGAGCAGAGCTCGCCCTGGCAGAAGACAATAGGAACCGGACACAGGAGTCCGAGGCTGTGATGACTTATATATCCAGCAGCAGAAACCAGCCGGCAGGGGATTTCAGGTCCTCTGGCCATAGAAGCCCGGAGGCTCAGTCACAAGCAAGGGACCAGCACCGCCGTCATTGAGTGGAGGCTAACAGAAGGCCCCAAGTCACCAGCCATAAGGGTGAGCACTACACTGTACACTCAGGGACGTGGGCTACTTCTACCCGCTTACAGCAAGGTAGCCAGGAAGAGTGCAGACAGACGGGGAGGTCTACAACTCCACCTGGCCACGGGAACTCCTGCTTGCTCACAGACTGACAAGGCCTCTTATGCTAGCCAGTACTCCCGGGAGGGTCTACCTTATTATCATCAGTAAAGACCCTGAACTGCACTGCAAAGACTCTGAGTCGTTCCTGCTGCGCTAGTGCAGCATCACCCCCATCATCCACACTCACTGCCCTGAGGCTATACTCCTAGCGTGGGGAGTTATCTCATTCTCTGCTGCTCACACAACACCAGCCTCAGAGGTCTGCCTCGCAGCGGTGGTACTCCCTGACCGCAATCCACGGGTGGCGCAGTCGGACAATTAACCTCAAAACCTAAGAAAGGCTGCCACTGGTTTGACCAGCCTGAGCCACGGGACCGGGTCACTGCCACGGAGACTACAGACCCCAGAGACCCGGCACTGGGTATCCTACACACGTGTACACACGGCCCAGGGGGCGCGTCACATGCAGTACAGCATATTACAAACATAAGTCCCATTATTGGGGAGTGGGTCTCCCATAGTATTTGCTTATGCCTTGCAAGCAAAAGCTGCCAAAAAATTAGGACGGAGCAACTTGCAATGCCCCTTACAAGAGCCATGCAGTACAGCATATTACAAACATAAGTCCCATTATTGGGGAGTGGGTCTCCCATAGTATTTGCTTATGCTTTCCAAGCAAAAGCTGCCAAAAATTAGGATGGAGCAACTTGCAATGCCCCTTACAAGAGCCATGCAGTACAGCATATTACAAACATAAGTCCCATTATTGGGGAGTGGGTCTCCCATAGTATTTGCTTATGCCTTGCAAGCAAAAGCTGCCAAAAATTAGGACGGAGCAACTTGCAATGCCCCTTACAAGAGTCATGCAGTACAGCATATTACAAACATAAGTCCCATTATTGGGGAGTGGGTCTCCCATAGTATTTGCTTATGCTTTCCAAGCAAAAGCTGCCAAAAATTAGGACGGAGCAACTTGCATTGCCCCTTACAAGAGCCATGCAGTACAGCATATTTCAAACATAAGTCCCATTATTGGGGAGTGGGTGTCCCATAGTATTTGCTTATGCCTTGGAAGCAAAAGCTGCCAAAAATTAGGATGGTACAACTTGCAATGCCCCTTACAAGAGCCATGCAGTACAGCATATTACAAACATAAGTCCCATTATTGGGGAGTGGGTCTGTCATAGTATTTGTTTATGCTTTCCAAGCAAAAGCTGCCAAAAGTTAGGAAGGAGCAACTTGCAATGCCCCTTACAAGAGCCATGCAGTACAGCATATTACAAACATAAGTCCCATTATTGGGGAGTGTGTCTCCCATAGTATTTGCTTATGCTTTACAAGCAAAAGCTGCCAAAAATTAGGAACGAGCAACTTGCAATGCCCCTTACAAGAGCCATGCAGTACATCATATTACAAACATAAGTCCCACTATTGGGGAGTGGGTCTCCCATAGTATTTGCTTATGCCTTGCAAGCAAAAGCTGCCAAAAATTAGGATGGAGCAACTTGCAATGCCCCTTACAAGAGCAATGCAGTACAGCATATTACAAACATAAGTCCCATTATTGGGGAGTGGGTCTCCCATAGTATTTGCTTATGCCTTGCAAGCAAAAGCTGCAAAAAATTAGGACGGAGCAACTTGCAATGCCCCTTACAAGAGCCATGCAGTACAGCATATTACAAACATAACTCCCATTATTGGGGAGTGGGTCTCCCATAGTATTTGCTTATGCCTTGCAAGCAAAAGCTGCCAAAAATTAGGATGGAGCAACTTGCAATGCCCCTTACAAGAGCCATGCAGTACAGCATATTACAAACATAACTCCCATTATTGGGGAGTGTGTCTCCCATAGTATTTGCTTATGCTTTGCATGCAAAAGCTGCCAAAAATTAGGATGGAGCAACTTGCAATGCCCCATACAAGAGCCATGCAGTACAGCATATTACAAACATAAGTCCCATTTTTGGGGAGTGGGTCTCCCATAGTATTTGCTTATGCTTTCCAAGCAAAAACTGCCAAAAATTAGGACGGAGCAACTTGCAATGCCCCTTACAAGAGCCATGCAGTACAGCATATTACAAACATAAGTCCCATTATTGGGGAGTGGGTGTCCCATAGTATTTGCTTATGCCTTGCAAGCAAAAGCTGCCAAAAATAAGGACGGAGGAACTTGCAATGCTGGCACCCTGGTGGTATAGTGGTGGTGGAGGCTGAGGATAAGGAGAAGAAGATAAAACAGCTGAAACGAGGAAGCGTATACCAATGTGTGGGTGTGAAGCGGTGCATGTGAAAACACCTCCCGAAATAACACAGTGGATTTGACTTTATGTTACTCTGCTGTCATTTGGTGGTGATGAGAAGTCTGGCCCAATCCAGCCCTTGTTCATTTTGATAAGGGTCAGCTTGTCAGCATTGTCAGTTGACAGGCGAGTGCGCTTATCAGTTATAATTCCCCCAGCAGCACTAAAAACACGCTCCGATAACATGCTAGAGGCAGGGCAGGCCAGGACCTCCAAGGTGTACAGAGCGAGTTCATTCCAAGCGTCCAGCTTGGATACCCAATAATTAAAAGGCACAGAGGAAACACGGAGGAAGCTGGTACGGTCAGCAAGGTACTCCCTCACCATCTTTTGAAACTTTCCACTCCTTGTGAGAGTACACCGCGCCTCAGGGCCTGTAAGCTGGGCGGGTGTCAGAAAACTGTCCCAGAACGTTGACAGTGTTCCCCTGCATCTGCTGGATTGGAGTTGCATCTCTCTCGTCTGTACACCTTGGTTGGGCAACGAACTGTGACCTCTGCCGCTAGCGTGTTCAGATGGGAATTTTTTTAAGAGTTCTGCAGCAAGGACCTTCAGGTACTGCCCCATTTTTGTAGACCTCTCCACCTCAGGAATACGAGAGTGAAAGTTCTCCTTCTAGCGGGGGTCTACAAGTGTCACCAACCAGTAATGGCTGTCACCCAACATTTTGACAACGCGAGGGTCACGGTTAAGGCAGCGTAACATAAAGTCAGCCATGCGTGCAAGACTGGTAACGGGCAAGATTTCCGTGTCCTCACCAAGGTGACGACTGACCATGCTCTCCTCCTCCTCCTCCTCTTCCTCCTCCCCCCTGTCCTCAGGCCACCCACGCTGAACCGACGGTATGACACTTGTACAGGTACTACCATCTACAACGCATGATAGCAGCTCCTGTTCTTCCTCCTCCTCCTCCTCTCCCTCATTGTCCCCCAATGCACATTGGGATGAGATGAGGCTGGGCTTTGTGTAATCGCCCGCTACGGCTTCTTGATCCAGCTCATCATACTCTGGCTGCAATGCCTCCTCTTTAATTCTCTGCAGAGAGTGTTGCAAAAGACAGACAAGTGGGATGCTGACACTAATGATGGCGTCATCGCCACTCACCATCTTGGTGGCCTCCTCAAAGTTTGTCAGGATGGTACATATGTCAGACATCCAGGTCCACTCCTGAGGTCTTATGTGTGGAGTCTGACCTGAATATCGATGGCCTTGTTGCAGCTGGTACTCCACAACTGATCTCTTCTGCTCACAAATCCTTTGCAACATGTGGAGGGTAGAGTTCCAACGTGTGGGGACATCACACACCAGTCGGTGTGCCGGAAGCTGCAAACGCTGCTGCAACACAGCAAGGGCGGCGGAAGCTGTAGCCGACATGCGAAAATGAGCTGACAGGTGGCGTAATTTCACGAGCAGATCTGGCAACTCGGGGTACGATTTAAGAAACCGCTGAACCACGAGGTTAAGCACCTGAGCCAGGCATGGTACGTGTGTGATCTCACCTCGCCTCAGAGCCGCCACCAGGTTACGGCCATTGTCACACATGACCATGCTGGGATGTAGGTTCAGCGGTCTCAGTCACAGATCTGCCTGCTCTTTTACAGCTGTCCACAACTCACAAGCAGTGTGAGGTTTATCACCTAAGCTTATGAGTTTCAGCACAGCCTGTTGCCGCTTGGCAGAGGCAGTACTGCAATGCTTCCAGCTTGTAACTGATGTGGTGATATCTGAGATGGAGGCTGAACATGAGGAGGAGGAGGAGGATGCGCAGGAGCTGTACACTGTGGGGGCAACTCTGACTGACATAGCACCCGAAATCCTCGGTGTGGGGAGGATGTGTTCCGTCCCAAAGTCCGACTGGGTCCCGGCTTCCACTATGCTTACCCATTGTGCCGTCAGAGAGATGTACCGTCCCTGGCCACAAGTACTTGTCCACGTGTCCATTGTCAGGTGGACTCTCCCAGTAACTGCGTTGTTGATGGCAAGGCAGATGCTTTGGGACACGTGCTTGTGTAGTGCGGGGATGGCACACCGGGCAAAATAGTGTCGGCTGGGGACCGAGTACCGAGGGATGGCCACCGCCATAAGATTGCGGAAGGATTCCGCCTCCGCCAGCCTAAAAGGCAGCATTTCCAACGCAAGCAGTCGTGAAATGTGCGAATTTAGGACTGTGGCCTGCGGGGCGTTAGATCATCCACCACCTCCTCCTCTTCCACTTGCGCACCACGATCCTCCGCCTCACTTCCTTTCAATTGTGTCTCGTAATCGTCCACCTCTTGTGATAGATTGCCAAAGTCGACTTCCTGTGGCCGTGCCTGTTCAAATATTTGGGCATCGCAACATGGGATCTCCTCTTCCACCACTTCAAGCGTATCAGGCGAGGGGCCCAAATATGGAAATGGACCAGTGAACAGCTCTTCAGAGTGTCCAAGTGTGGGATCACTTGCTGTCTGACAACACTCGGCATGGTGGGAGGAAGGAGCATCAGGGTGAGGAGGAGTATGCGGTCGAGACTCACGGCTACTAAGAGTTGACCGTGTGGAAGACAGACCGGAGGTGGTGGTGCCCAGGTAACTGGAAGTATTATCTGCTATCCAATTAATAACCTGTTCACACTGATCAGTTCTCAATACTGGTGTTGTTCTGTGCTTCCCTAGTAATTCGGTCAAGAAGTGGGAGCGAGAAGATGTGGCTGTTGGTTGTGGCACATTTTCACCTTGGCCACGGCCCCGTCCTCTGCACGAACCATCACCAGAACGTCCACTTCCACGTCCCTTGCCACGCACCTTGCCCATTGTAAATGAAGTAAAATAGCTTACACTTGCACTATCAATGGAAAAAGGGTAATAAAGAGTAGATTAGAACCGTGGAAGAGGAAAACCACAGTTATTGTTTACTGGGGTATACCACACTTTTTTAAATAGAGATATTTGCGGCTGAACAGTGAGCGACACACTCAAACTGCTTGTTTTTTAGATACCAAAGGCCCAAAACTGGATAGTACAGCGATTTAACCCGTGGAACTGCGAAACCATACTGGGATGTCGGGCCTACACAAGGCTATTTTCAACAGATATATTTTTGTGTCACAACAGTCAGGAGACACTACTGTATTTCTTTACGGAAAAAACTACCAAAGGCTGAATAATAGAGATTTTTTACCGTGGGATGGAAAAACCACAGCTATTGTTTACTGGGGTATACAACACTTTTCTAAATAGAGATATTTGCGGCTGAACAGTGAACGACACACTCAAACTGCTTTTTTTTACATACCAAAGGCCCAAAACTGGATAGTACAGCGATTTGACCCGTGGAACTGCGAAACCACACTGGGATGTCGGGCCTACACAAGACTATTTTCAACAGATATATTTTTGTGTCACAGTCAGGAGACACTACTGTTTTTCTTTACGGAAAAAACTACCAAAAGCTGAGTAATAGAGATTTTTTACCGTGGGATGGCAAAACCACAGTTATTGTTTACTGGGGTATACCACACTTTTTTAAATAGAGATATTTGCAGCTGAACAGTGAGCGACACACTCAAACTGCTTTTTTATTAGATACCAAAGGCCCAAAACTGGATAGTACAGCGATTTGACCCGTGGAACTGCGAAACCACACTGGGATGTCGGGCCTACACAAGACTATTTTCAACAGATATATTTTTGTGTCACAACAGTCAGGAGATAATACTGTTTTTCTTTACGGAAAAAACTACCAAAAGCTGAATAATAGAGATTTTTTACCGTGGGATGGCAAAACCACAGTTATTGTTTACTGGGGTATGCCACACTTTTTTAAATAGAGATATTTGCGGCTGAACAGTGAGCGACACACTCAAACTGCTTTTTTTTTTAGATACCAAAGGCCCAAAACTGGATAGTACAGCGATTTGGCCCGTGGAACTGAGAAAACACACTGGGATGTCGGGCCTACACAAGACTATTTTCAACAGATATATTTTTGTGTCACAACAGTCAGGAGACTCTACTGTTTTTCTTTACGGAAAAAACTACCAAAAGCTGAATAATAGAGATTTTTTACCGTGGGATGGCAAAACCACAGTTATTGTTTACTGGGGTATACCACACTTTTTTAAATAGAGATATTTGCGGCTGAATAGTGAGCGACACACTCAAACTGCTTTTTTTTTAGATACCAAAGGCCCAAAACTGGATAGTACAGCGATTTGACCCGTGGAACTGCGAAACCACACTGGGACGTCGGGCCTACACAAGACTATTATCAACAGATATATTTTTTTGTCACAACAGTCAGGAGACACTACTATTTTTCTTAACGGAAAATATACCAAAACCTGAATAATAGAGATTTTTTACCGTGGGATGGCAAAACCACAGTTATTGTTTACTGGGGTATACCACACTTATTTAAATAGAGATATTTGCGGCTGAACAGTGAGCGACACACTCAGACTGCTTTTTTTTTAGATACCAAAAGCCCAAAACTGGATAGTACAGCGATTTGACCCGTGGAACTGCGAAACCACACTGGGATGTCGGGCCTACACAAGAATATTTTCAACAGATATATTTTTGTGTCACAACATTCAGGAGACACTACTGTTTTTCTTTACGGAAAAAAACTATCAAAAGCTGAATAATAGAGATTTTTTACCGTGGGATGGCAAAACCACAGTTATTGTTTACTGGGGTATACAACACTTTTCTAAATAGATATATTTGCGGCTGAACAGTGAGCGACACACTCAAACTGCTTTTTTTTACATACCAAAGGCCCAAAACTGGATAGTACAGCGATTTGACCCGTGGAACTGCGAAACCACACTGGGATGTCAGGCCTACACAAGACTATTTTCAACAGATATATTTTTGTGTCACAGTCAGGAGACACTACTGTTTTTCTTTGCGGAAAAAACTACCAAAAGCTGAATAATAGAGATTTTTTACCGTGGGATGGCAAAACCACAGTTATTGTTTACTGGGGTATACCACACTTTTTTAAATAGAGATATTTGCGGCTGAATAGTGAGCGACACACGCAAACTGCTTTTTTTTAGATAACAAAGGCCCAAAACTGGATAGTTCAACCATTTGACCCGTGGAACTTCGAAACCACACTGGGATGTCGGGCCTTCACAAGACGATTTTCAACAGATATATTTTTGTGTCACAACAGTCAGGAGACTCTACTGTTTTTCTTTACGGAAAATACTGAATAATAGAGATTTTTTACCGTGGGATGGCAAAACCACAGTTTTTGTTTACTGGGGTATACCACACTTTTTTAAATAGAGATATTTGCGGCTGAACAGTGAGAGACACACTCAAACTGCTTTTTTTTTAGATACCAAAGGCCCAAAACTGGATAGTACAGCGATTTGAACCATGGAACTGCGAAACCACACTGGTATGTCGGGCCTACACAAGACTATTTTCAACAGATATATTTTTGTGTCATAACAGTCTGGAGAGACTACTCTTTTTCTTTACAGAAAAAACTACCAAAAGCTGAATAATAGAGATTTTTTACCGTGGGATGGCAAAACCACAGTTATTGTTTACTGGGGTATACAACACTTTTCTAAATAGAGATATTTGCGGCTGAACAGTGAGCGATACACTCAAACTGCTTTTTTTTACATACCAAAGGCCCAAAACTGGATAGTACAGCGATTTGACCCGTGGAACTACGAAACCACACTGGGATGTCGGGCCTACACAAGACTATTTTCAACAGATATATTTTTGTGTCACAGTCAGGAGACACTACTGTTTTTCTTTACGGAAAAAACTACCAAAAGCTGAATAATAGAGATTTTTTACCGTGGGATGGCAAAACCACAGTTATTGTTTACTGGGGTATACCACACTTTTTTAAATAGAGATATTTGCAGCTGAACAGTGAGCGACACACTCAAACTGCTTTTTTATTAGATACCAAAGGCCCAAAACTGGATAGTACAGCGATTTGACCCGTGGAACTGCGAAACCACACTGGGATGTCGGGCCTACACAAGACTATTTTCAACAGATATATTTTTGTGTCACAACAGTCAGGAGACAATACTGTTTTTCTTTACGGAAAAAACTACCAAAACCTGAATAATAGAGATTTTTTTACCGTGGGATGGCAAAACCACAGTTATTGTTTACTGGGGTATACCACACTTTTTTAAATAGAGATATTTGCGGCTGAACAGTGAGCGACACACTCAGACTGCTTTTTTTTTAGATACCAAAAGCCCAAAACTGGATAGTACAGCGATTTGACCCGTGGAACTGCGAAACCACACTGGGATGTCGGGCCTACACAAGAATATTTTCAACAGATATATTTTTGTGTCACAACAGTCAGGAGACACTACTGTTTTTCTTTACGGAAAAAAACTATCAAAAGCTGAATAATAGAGATTTTTTACCGTGGGATGGCAAAACCACAGTTATTGTTTATTGGGGTATACCACACTTTTTTAAATAGAGATATTTGCGGCTGAATAGTGAGCGACACACGCAAACTGCTTTTTTTTAGATAACAAAGGCCCAAAACTGGATAGTTCAACGATTTGACCCGTGGAACTTCGAAACCACACTGGGATGTCAGGCCTTCACAAGACGATTTTCAACAGATATATTTTTGTGTCACAACAGTCAGGAGACTCTACTGTTTTTCTTTATGGAAAATACTGAATAATAGAGATTTTTTACCGTGGGATGGCAAAACCACAGTTTTTGTTTACTGGGGTATACCACACTTTTTTAAATAGAGATATTTGCGGCTGAACAGTGAGCGACACACTCAAACTGCTTTTTTTTTAGATACCAAAAGCCCAAAACTGGATAGTACAGCGATTTGAACCATGGAACTGCGAAACCACACTGGTATGTCGGGCCTACACAAGACTATTTTCAACAGATATATTTTTGTGTCATAACAGTCTGGAGAGACTACTCTTTTTCTTTACAGAAAAAACTACCAAAAGCTGAATAATAGAGATTTTTTACCGTGGGATGGCAAAACCACAGTTATTGTTTACTGGGGTATACAACACTTTTCTAAATAGAGATATTTGCGGCTGAACAGTGAGCGACACACTCAAACTGCTTTTTTTTACATACCAAAGGCCCAAAACTGGATAGTACAGCGATTTGACCCGTGGAACTACGAAACCACACTGGGATGTCGGGCCTACACAAGACTATTTTCAACAGATATATTTTTGTGTCACAGTCAGGAGACACTACTGTTTTTCTTTACGGAAAAAACTACCAAAAGCTGAATAATAGAGATTTTTTACCGTGGGATGGCAAAACCACAGTTATTGTTTACTGGGGTATACCACACTTTTTTAAATAGAGATATTTGCAGCTGAACAGTGAGCGACACACTCAAACTGCTTTTTTATTAGATACCAAAGGCCCAAAACTGGATAGTACAGCGATTTGACCCGTGGAACTGCGAAACCACACTGGGATGTCGGGCCTACACAAGACTATTTTCAACAGATATATTTTTGTGTCACAACAGTCAGGAGACAATACTGTTTTTCTTTACGGAAAAAACTACCAAAAGCTGAATAATAGAGATTTTTTACCGTGGGATGGCAAAACCACAGTTATTGTTTACTGGGGTATACCACACTTTTTTAAATAGAGATATTTGCGGCTGAATAGTGAGCGACACACTCAAACTGCTTTTTTTTTAGATACCAAAGGCCCAAAACTGGATAGTACAGCGATTTGACCCGTGGAACTGCGAAACCACACTGGGATGTCGGGCCTACACAAGACTATTATCAACAGATATATTTTTTTGTCACAACAGTCAGGAGACACTACTATTTTTCTTAACGGAAAATATACCAAAACCTGAATAATAGAGATTTTTTTACCGTGGGATGGCAAAACCACAGTTATTGTTTACTGGGGTATACCACACTTTTTTAAATAGAGATATTTGCGGCTGAACAGTGAGCGACACACTCAGACTGCTTTTTTTTTAGATACCAAAAGCCCAAAACTGGATAGTACAGCGATTTGACCCGTGGAACTGCGAAACCACACTGGGATGTCGGGCCTACACAAGAATATTTTCAACAGATATATTTTTGTGTCACAACAGTCAGGAGACACTACTGTTTTTCTTTACGGAAAAAAACTATCAAAAGCTGAATAATAGAGATTTTTTACCGTGGGATGGCAAAACCACAGTTATTGTTTATTGGGGTATACCACACTTTTTTAAATAGAGATATTTGCGGCTGAATAGTGAGCGACACACGCAAACTGCTTTTTTTTAGATAACAAAGGCCCAAAACTGGATAGTTCAACGATTTGACCCGTGGAACTTCGAAACCACACTGGGATGTCAGGCCTTCACAAGACGATTTTCAACAGATATATTTTTGTGTCACAACAGTCAGGAGACTCTACTGTTTTTCTTTATGGAAAATACTGAATAATAGAGATTTTTTACCGTGGGATGGCAAAACCACAGTTTTTGTTTACTGGGGTATACCACACTTTTTTAAATAGAGATATTTGCGGCTGAACAGTGAGCGACACACTCAAACTGCTTTTTTTTTAGATACCAAAGGCCCAAAACTGGATAGTACAGCGATTTGAACAATGGAACTGCGAAACCACACTGGTATGTCGGGCCTACACAAGACTATTTTCAACAGATATATTTTTGTGTCACAACAGTCTGGAGACACTACTCTTTTTCTTTACAGAAAAAACTACCAAAAGCTGAATAATAGAGATTTTTTACCGTGGGATGGCAAAACCACAGTTATTGTTTACTGGGGTATACCACACTTTTTTAAAAAGAGATATTTGCGGCTGAACAGTGAGAGACACACTCAAACTGCTTTTTTTTTAGATACCAAAGGCCCAAAACTGGATATTACAGCGATTTGACCCGTGGAACTGCGAAACCACACTGGGATGTCGGGCCTACACAAGTCTATTTTCAACAGATTTATTTTTGTGTCATAACAGTCTGGAGACACTACTCTTTTTCTTTACAGAAAAAACTACCAAAAGCTGAATAATAGAGATTTTTTACCGTGGGATGGCAAAACCACAGTTATTGTTTACTGGGGTATACAACACTTTTCTAAATAGAGATATTTGCGGCTGAACAGTGAGCGACACACTCAAACTGCTTTTTTTTACATACCAAAGGCCCAAAACTGGATAGTACAGCGTTTTGACCCATGGAACTGCGAAACCACACTGGGATGTCGGGCCTACACAAGACTATTTTCAACAGATATATTTTTGTGTCACAGTCAGGAGACACTACTGTTTTTCTTTACGGAAAAAACTACCAAAAGCTGAATAATAGAGATTTTTTACCGTGGGATGGCAAAACCACAGTTATTGTTTACTGGGGTATACCACACTTTTTTAAATAGAGATATTTGCAGCTGAACAGTGAGCGACACACTCAAACTGCTTTTTTATTAGATACCAAAGGCCCAAAACTGGATAGTACAGCGATTTGACCCGTGGAACTGCGAAACCACACTGGGATGTCGGGCCTACACAAGACTATTTTCAACAGATATATTTTTGTGTCACAACAGTCAGGAGACAATACTGTTTTTCTTTACGGAAAAAACTACCAAAAGCTGAATAATAGAGATTTTTTACCGTGGGATGGCAAAACCACAGTTATTGTTTACTGGGGTATGCCACACTTTTTTAAATAGAGATATTTGCGACTGAACAGTGAGCGACACACTCAAACTGCTTTTTTTTTAGATACCAAAGGCCCAAAACTGGATAGTACAGCGATTTGACCCGTGGAACTGCGAAACCACACTGGGATGTCGGGCCTACACAAGAATATTTTCAACAGATATATTTTTGTGTCACAACAGTCAGGAGACACTACTGTTTTTCTTTACGGAAAAAAACTATCAAAAGCTGAATAATAGAGATTTTTTACCGTGGGATGGCAAAACCACAGTTATTGTTTATTGGGGTATACCACACTTTTTTAAATAGAGATATTTGCGGCTGAATAGTGAACGACACATGCAAACTGCTTTTTTTTAGATAACAAAGGCCCAAAACTGGATAGTTCAACGATTTGACCCGTGGAACTTCGAAACCACACTGGGATGTCAAGCCTTCACAAGACGATTTTCAACAGATATATTTTTGTGTCACAACAGTCAGGAGACTCTACTGTTTTTCTTTATGGAAAATACTGAATAATAGAGATTTTTTACCGTGGGATGGCAAAACCACAGTTTTTGTTTACTGGGGTATACCACACTTTTTTAAATAGAGATATTTGTGGCTGAACAGTGAGCGACACACTCAAACTGCTTTTTTTTAGATACCAAAGGCCCAAAACTGGATAGTACAGCGATTTGAACCATGGAACTGCGAAACCACACTGGTATGTCGGGCCTACACAAGACTATTTTCAACAGATATATTTTTGTGTCACAACAGTCTGGAGACACTACTCTTTTTCTTTACAGAAAAAACTACCAAAAGCTGAATAATAGAGATTTTTTACCGTGGGATGGCAAAACCACAGTTATTGTTTACTGGGGTATACCACACTTTTTTAAAAAGAGATATTTGCGGCTGAACAGTGAGAGACACACTCAAACTGCTTTTTTTTTAGATACCAAAGGCCCAAAACTGGATATTACAGCGATTTGACCCGTGGAACTGCGAAAGCACACTGGGATGTCGGGCCTACACAAGTCTATTTTCAACAGATTTATTTTTGTGTAACAACAGTCAGGAGACACTACTGTTTTTCTTTAAGGAAAATATACCAAAATCTGAATAATAGAGATTTTTTACCGTGGGATAGCAAAACCACAGTTATGGTTTACTGGGGTATAGCACACTTTTTTAAATAGAGATATTTGCGGCTGAGCAGTGAGCGACACACTCAAACTGCTTTTTTTTTAGATACCAAAGGCCCAAAACTGGATAGTACAGCGATTTGTCCCGTGGAACTGCGAAACCACACTGGGATGTCGGGCCTACACAAGACTATTTTCAACAGATATATTTTTGTGTCACAACAGACTGGAGACACTACTGTTTTTCTTTAAGGAAAATATACCAAAAGCTGAATAATAGAGGTTTTTTACCGTGGGATGGCAAAACCACAGTTATTGTTTACTGGGGTATACCACACTTTTTTAAATAGAGATATTTGCGGCTAAACAGTGAGCGACACACTCAAACTGCTTTTTTTTAGTTACCAAAGGCCCAAAACAGGATAGTACAGCGATTTGACCCGTGTAACTGCGAAACCACACTGGGATGTCGGGCCTACACAAGACTATTTTCAACAGATATATTTTTGTGTCAAAACAATCTGGAGACACTACTCTTTTTCTTTACGGAAAAAACTACCAAAAGCTGAATAATAGAGATTTTTTACCGTGGGATGGCAAAACCACAGTTATTGTTTACTGGGGTATACCACACTTTTTTAAATAGAGATATTTGCGGCTGAACAGTGAGAGACACACTCAAACTGCTTTTTTTTTAGATACCAAAGGCCCAAAACTGGATAGGACAGCGATTTGACCCGTGAACTGCGAAAGCACACTGGGATGTCGGGCCTACACAAGACTATTTTCAACAGATTTATTTTTGTGTAACAACAGTCAGGAGACACTACTGTTTTTCTTTACGGAAAAAACTACCAAAAGTTGAATAATAGAGATTTTTTACCAGGGTATGGCAAAACCACAGTTATTGTTTACTGGGGTATACCACACTTTTTTAAATACAGATATTTGCAGCTGAACAGTGAGCGACACACTCAAACTGCTTTTTCTTTAGATACCAAAGGCCCAAAACTGGATAGTACAGCGATTTGACACGTGGAACTGCGAAACCACACTGGGATGTCGGGCCTACACAAGACTATTTTCAACAGATATATTTTTGTGTCACAACAGTCTGGAGACACTACTGTTTTTCTTTAAGGAAAATATACCAAAATCTGAATAATAGAGATTTTTTACCGTGGGATAGCAAAACCACAGTTATTGTTTACTGGGGTATAGCACACTTTTTTAAATAGAGATATTTGCGGCTGAGCAGTGAGCGACACACTCAAACTGCTTTTTTTTTAGATACCAAAGGCCCAAAACTGGATAGTACAGCGATTTGACCCGTGGAACTGCGAAACCACACTGGGATGTCGGGCCTGCAGAAGACTATTTTCAACAGATATATTTTTGTGTCACAACAGTCAGGAGACACTACTCTTTTTCTTTACGGAAAAAACTACCAAAAGCTGAATAATAGAGATTTTTTACCAGGGTATGGCAAAACCACAGTTATTGTTTACTGGGGTATACCACACTTTTTTAAATAGAGATATTTGCGGCTGAACAGTGAGCGACACACTTAAACTGCTTTTTTTTAGATACCAAAGGCCCAAAACTGGATAGTACAGCGATTTGACCCGTGGAACTGCGAAACCACACTGGGATGTCGGGCCTACACAAGACTATTTTCAACAGATATATTTTTGTGTCACAACAGTCTGGAGACACTACTGTTTTTCATTAAGGAAAATATACCAAAAGCTGAATAATAGAGGTTTTTTACCGTGTGATGGCAAAACCACAGTTATTGTTTACTGGGGTATACCACACTTTTTTAAATAAAGATATTTGCGGCTGAACAGTGAGCGACACACTCAAACTGCTTTATTTTTAGATACCAAATGCCCAAAACTGAATAGTACAGCGATTTAACCCGTGGAACTGCGAAACCACACTGGGATGTCGGGCCTACACAAGGCTATTTTCAACAGATTTATTTTTGTGTCACAACAGTCAGGAGACACTACTGTTTTTCGTTAAGGAAAATATACCAAAACCTGAATAATAGAGATTTTTTAACGTGGGATAGCAAAACCACAGTATTGTTTATTGGGGTATACTACACTTTTTTAAATAGAGATATTTGCGGCTGAACAGTGAGCGACACACTCAAAGTGCTTTTTTTTTAGATACCAAAGGCCCAAAACTGGATAGTACAGTGATTTGACCCGTGGAACTGCGAAACCACACTGGGATGTCGGGCCTACACAAGACTATTTTCAACAGATATATTTTTGTGTCACAACAGTCAGGAGACACTACTGTTTTTCGTTGCGGAAAAAGATACCAAAAGCTGAATAATAGAGATTTTTTACCATGGGATGGCAAAACCACAGTTTTTGTTTACTGGGGTATACCACACATTTTTTAAATAGAGATATTTGCGGCTAAACAGTGAGCGACACACTCAAACTGCTTTTTTTTTAGATACCAAAGGCCCAAAACTGGATAGTACAGCGATTTGACCCGTGGAACTGCGAAACTACACTGGGATGTCGGGCCTACACAAGACTATTTTCAACAGATATATTTTTGTGTCACAACAGTCAGGAGACACTACTGTTTTTCTTTACGGAAAAAACTACCAAAAGCTGAATAATAGAGATTTTTTACCAGGGTATGGCAAAACCACAGTTATTGTTTACTGGGGTATACCACACTTTTTAAAATAGAGATATTTGCAGCTGAACAGTGAGCGACACACTTAAACTGCTTTTTTTTTAGATACCAAAGGCCCAAAACTGGATAGTACAGCGATTTGACCCATGGAACTGCGAAACCACACTGGGATGTCGGGCCTACACAAGACTATTTTCAACAGATATATTTTTGTGTCACAGTCAGGAGACACTACTGTTTTTCTTTACGGAAAAAACTACCAAAAGCTGAATAATAGAGATTTTTTACCGTGGGATGGCAAAACCACAGTTATTGTTTACTGGGGTATACCACACTTTTTTAAATAGAGATATTTGCAGCTGAACAGTGAGCGACACACTCAAACTGCTTTTTTATTAGATACCAAAGGCCCAAAACTGGATAGTACAGCGATTTGACCCGTGGAACTGCGAAACCACACTGGGATGTCGGGCCTACACAAGACTATTTTCAACAGATATATTTTTGTGTCACAACAGTCAGAAGACAATAGTGTTTTTCTTTACGGAAAAAACTACCAAAAGCTGAATAAAAGAGATTTTTTACCGTGGGATGGCAAAACCACAGTTATTGTTTACTGGGGTATACCACACTTTTTTAAATAGAGATATTTGCAGCTGAACAGTGAGCGACACACTCAAACTGCTTTTTTATTAGATACCAAAGGCCCAAAACTGGATAGTACAGCGATTTGACCCGTGGAACTGCGAAACCACACTGGGATGTCGGGCCTACACAAGACTATTTTCAACCGATATATTTTTGTGTCACAACAGTCAGGAGACACTACTGTTTTTCTTTACGGAAAAAACTACCAAAAGCTGAATTATAGAGATTTTTTACCGTGGGATGGCAAAACCACAGTTATTGTTTACTGGGGTATACCACACTTTTTTAAATAGAGATATTTGCGGCTGAATAGTAAGCGACACACTCAAACTGCTTTTTTTTTAGATACCAAAGGCCCAAAACTGGATAGTACAGCGATTTGACCCGTGGAACTGCGAAACCACACTGGGATGTCGGGCCTACACAAGACTATTATCAACAGATATATTTTTTTGTCACAACAGTCAGGAGACACTATTATTTTTCTTAACGGAAAATATACCAAAACCTGAATAATAGAGATTTTTTACCGTGGGATGGCAAAACCACAGTTATTGTTTACTGGGGTATACCACACTTTTTTAAATAGAGATATTTGCGGCTGAACAGTGAGCGACACACTCAGACTGCTTTTTTTTTAGATACCAAAAGCCCAAAACTGGATACTACAGCGATTTGACCCGTGGAACTGCGAAACCACACTGGGATGTCGGGCCTACACAAGAATATTTTCAACAGATATATTTTTGTGTCACAACAGTCAGGAGACACTACTGTTTTTCTTTACGGAAAAAAACTATCAAAAGCTGAATAATAGAGATTTTTTACCGTGGGATGGCAAAACCACAGTTATTGTTTACTGGGGTATACCACACTTTTTTAAATAGAGATATTTGCGGCTGAATAGTGAGCGACACACGCAAACTGCTTTTTTTTAGATAACAAAGGCCCAAAACTGGATAGTTCAACGATTTGACCCGTGGAACTTCGAAACCACACTGGGATGTCAGGCCTTCACAAGACGATTTTCAACAGATATATTTTTGTGTCACAACAGTCAGGAGACTCTACTGTTTTTCTTTACGGAAAATACTGAATAATAGAGATTTTTTACTGTGCGATGGCAAAACCACAGTTTTTGTTTACTGGGGTATACCACACTTTTTTAAATAGAGATATTTGCGGCTGAACAGTGAGCGACACACTCAAACTGCTTTTTTTTTAGATACCAAAGGCCCAAAACTGGATAGTACAGCGATTTGACCCATGGAACTGCGAAACCACACTGGTATGTCGGGCCTACACAAGACTATTTTCAACAGATATATTTTTGTGTCACAACAGTCTGGAGACACTACTGTTTTTCTTTAAGGAAAATATACCAAAAGCTGAATAATAGAGATTTTTTACCGTGTGATGGCTAAACCACAGTTATTGTTTACTTAGGTATACCACACTTTTTTAAATAGAGATATTTGCGGCTGAACAGTGAGCGACACACTCAAACTGCTTTATTTTTAGATACCAAAGGCCCAAAACTGGATAGTACAGCGATTTGACCCGTGGAACTGTGAAACCACACTGGGATGTCGGGCCTACACAAGACTATTTTCAACAGATTTATTTTTGTGTCACAACAGTCAGGAGACACTACTGTTTTTCTTTGCGGAAAAAGGTACCAAAAGCTGAATAATAGAGATTTTTTACCGTGGGATGGCAAAACCACAGTTTTTGTTTACTGGGGTATACCACACTTTTTTAAATAGAGATATTTGCGGCTAAACAGTGAGCGACACACTCAAAGTGCTGTTTTTTTAGATACCAAAGGCCCAAAACTGGATAGTACAGCGATTTGACCCGTGGAACTGCGAAACCACACTGGGATGTCGGGCCTACACAAGACTATTTTCAACAGATATATTTTTGTGTCACAACAGTCAGGAGACACTACTGTTTTTCTTTATGGAAAAAACTACCAAAAGCTGAATAATAGAGATTTTTTACCAGGGTATGGCAAAACCACAGTTATTGTTTACTGGGGTATACCACACTTTTTTAAATACAGATATTTGTGGCTGAACAGTGAGCGACACACTCAAACAGCTTTTTTTTAAGATACCAAAGGCCCAAAACTGGATAGTACAGCGATTTGACCCGTGGAACTGCGAAACCACACTGGGATGTCGGGCCTACACAAGGCTATTTTCAACAGATATATTTTTGTGTCACAACAGTCTGGAGACACTACTCTTTTTCTTTACAGAAAAAACTACCAAAAGCTGAATAATAGAGATTTTTTACCGTGGGATGGCAAAACCACAGTTATTGTTTACTGGGGTATACCACACTTTTTTAAAAAGAGATATTTGCGGCTGAACAGTGAGAGACACACTCAAACTGCTTTTTTTTTAGATACCAAAGGCCCAAAACTGGATATTACAGCGATTCGACCCATGGAACTGCGAAAGCACACTGGGATGTCGGGCCTACACAAGTCTATTTTCAACAGATTTATTTTTGTGTAACAACAGTCAGGAGACACTACTGTTTTTCTTTAAGGAAAAAAAAACAAAATCTGAATAATAGAGATTTTTTACCGTGGGATAGCAAAACCACAGTTATTGTTTACTGGGGTATAGCACACTTTTTTAAATAGAGATATTTGCGGCTGAGCAGTGAGCGACACACTCAAACTGCTTTTTTTTTAGATACCAAAGGCCCAAAACTGGATAGTACAGCGATTTGACCCGTGGAACTGCGAAACCACACTGGGATGTCGGGCCTACACAAGACTATTTTCAACAGATATATTTTTGTGTCACAACAGTCTGGAGACACTACTCTTTTTCTTTACGGAAAAAACTACCAAAAGCTGAATAATAGAGATTTTTTACCAGGGTATGGCAAAACCACAGTTATTGTTTACTGGGGTATACCACACTTTTTTAAATAGAGATATTTGCGGCTGAACAGTGAGCGACACACTTAAACTGCTTTTTTTTTAGATACCAAAGGCCCAAAACTGGATAGTACAGCGATTTGACCCGTGGAACTGCGAAACCACACTGGGTTGTCAGGCCTACACAAGGCTATTTTCAACAGATTTATTTTAGTGTCACAACAGTGAGGAGACAGTACTGTTTTTCGTTAAGGAAAATATACCAAAACCTGAATAATAGAGATTTTTTAACGTGGGATAGCAAAACCACAGTATTGTTTATTGGGGTATACTACACTTTTATAAATAGAGATATTTGCGGCTGAACAGTGAGCGACACACTCAAAGTGCTTTTTTTTTAGATACCAAAGGCCCAAAACTGGATAGTACACTGATTTGACCCATGGAACTGCGAAACCACACTGGGATGTCGAGCCTACACAAGACTATTTTCAACAGATATATTTTTGTGTCACAACAGTCAGGAGACACTACTGTTTTTCTTTGCGGAAAAAGATACCAAAAGCTGAATAATAGAGATTTTTTACCGTGGGATGGCAAAACCACAGTTTTTGTTTACTGGGGTATACCACACTTTTTTAAATAGAGATATTTGCGGCTAAACAGTGAGCGACACACTCAAACTGCTTTTTTTTAGATACCAAAGGCCCAAAACTGGATAGTACAGCGATTTGACCCGTGGAACTGTGAAACCACACTGGGATGTCGGGCCTACACAAGACTATTTTCAACAGATATATTTTTGTGTCACAACAGTCAGGAGACACTACTGTTTTTCTTTACGGAAAAAACTACCAAAAGCTGAATAATAGAGATTTTTTACCAGGGTATGGCAAAACCACAGTTATTGTTTACTGGGGTTTACCACACTTTTTTAAATACAGATATTTGCGGCTGAACAGTGAGCGACACACTCAAACAGCTTTTTTTTTAGATACCAAAGGCCCAAAACTGGATAGTACAGCGATTTGACCCGTGGAACTGCGAAACCACACTGGGATGTCGGGCCTACACAAGACTATTTTCAACAGATATATTTTTGTGTCAAAACAGTCTGGAGACGCTACTCTTTTTCTTTACGGAAAAAACTACCAAAAGCTGAATAATAGAGATTTTTTACCGTGGGATGGCAAAACCACAGTTATTGTTTACTGGGGTATACCACACTTTTTTAAATAGAGATATTTGCGGCTGAACAGTGAGAGACACACTCAAACTGCTTTTTTTTTAGATACCAAAGGCCCAAAACTGGATAGTACAGCGATTTGACCCGTGAACTGCGAGAGCACACTGGGATGTCGGGCCTACACAAGACTATTTTCAACAGATTTATTTTTGTGTAACAACAGTCAGGAGACACTACTGTTTTTCTTTAAGGAAAATATACCAAAATCTGAATAATAGAGATTTTTTACCGTGGGATAGCAAAACCACAGTTATTGTTTACTGGGGTATAGCACAGTTTTTTAAAAAGAGATATTTGCGGCTCAGCAGTGAGCGACACACTCAAACTGCTTTTTTTTTAGATACCAAAGGCCCAAAACTGGATAGTACAGCGATTTGACCCGTGGAACTGCGAAACCACACTGGGATGTCGGGCCTACACAAGACTATTTTCAACAGATAGATTTTTGTGTCACAACAGTCTGGAGACACTACTGTTTTTCTTTAAGGAAAATATACCAAAAGCTGAATAATAGAGATTTTTTACCGTGTGATGGCAAAACCACAGTTATTGTTTACTGGGGTATACCACACTTTTTTAAATAGAGATATTTGCGGCTGAACAGTGAGCGACACACTCAAACTGCTTTATTTTTAGATACCAAAGGCCCAAAACTGGATATTACAGCGATTTGACCCATGGAACTGCGAAACCACTTTGGGATGTCGGGCCTACACAAGACTATTTTCAACAGATAAATTTTTGTGTCACAACAGTCAGGAGACACTACTGTTTTTCTTTGCGGAAAAAGATACCAAAAGCTCAATAATAGAGATTTTTTACCGTGGGATGGCAAAACCACAGTTTTTGCTTACTGAGGTATACCACACTTTTTTAAATAGAGATATTTGCGGCTAAACAGTGAGCGACACACTCAAACTGCTTTTTTTTTAGATACCAAAGGCCCAAAACTGGATAGTACAGCGATTTGACCCGTGGAACTGCGAAACCACACTGGGATGTCGGGCCTACACAAGACTATTTTCAACAGATATATTTTTGTGTCAAAACAGTCTGGAGACACTACTATTTTTCTTTACGGAAAAAACTACCAAAAGCTGAATAATAGAGGTGTTTTACCGTGGGATGGCTAAACCACAGTTATTGTTTACTGGGGTATACCACACTTTTTTAAATAGAGAAATTTGCGGCTGAACAGTGAGAGACACACTCAAACTGCTTTTTTTTTAGATACCAAAGGCCCAAAACTGGATAGTACAGCGATTTGACCCGTGGAACTGCGAAAGCACACTGGGATGTCGGCCCTACACAAGACTATTTTCAACAGATTTATTTTTGTGTAACAACACTCAGGAGACACTACTGTTTTTCTTTAAGGAAAATATACCAAAATCTGAATAATAGAGATTTTTTACCGTGGGATAGCAAAACCACAGTTATTGTTTACTGGGGTATAGCACACTTTTTTAAATAGAGATATTTGCGGCTGAGCAGTGAGCGACACACTCAAACTGCTTTTTTTTTAGATACCAAAGGCCCAAAACTGGATAGTACAGCGATTTGACCCGTGGAACTGCGAAACCACACTGGGATGTCGGGCCTACACAATTCTATTTTCAACAGATATATTTTTGTGTCACAACAGTCAGGATACACTACTGTTTTTCTTTACAGAAAAATCTACCAAAAACTGAATAATAGAGATTTTTACCGTGGGATGGCAAAACCACAGTTATTGTTTACTGGGGTATACCACACTTTTTTAAATAGAGATATTTGCGGCTGAACAGTGAGCGACACACTCAAAATGCTTTTTTTTAAGATACCAAAGGCCCAAAACTGGATAGTACAGCGATTTGACCCGCGGAACTGCGAAACCACACTGGGATTTCGGGCCTACACAAGACTATTTTCAACAGATATATTTTTGTGTCACAACAGTCAGGAGACACTACTGTTTTTCTTTGCGGAAAAAACTACCAAAAGCTGAATAATAGAGATTTTTTACCGTGGGATGGCAAAACCACAGTTTTTGTTTACTGGGGTATACCACACTTTTTTAAATAGAGATATTTGCGGCTGAACAGTGAGCGACACACTCAAACTGCTTTATTTTTAGATACCAAAGGCTCAAAACTGGATAGTACAGTGATTTGATCCGTGGAACTGCGAAACCACACTGGGATGTCGGGCCTACACAAGACTATTTTCAACAGATTTATTTTTGTGTCACAACAGTCAGGAGACACTACTGTTTTTCTTTAAGGAAAATATACCAAAACTTGTATAATAGAGATTTTTTACCGTGGGATAGCAAAACCACAGTTATTGTTTATTGGGGTATACTACACTTTTTTAAATAGAGATATTTGCGGCTGAACAGTGAGCGACACACTCATAGTGCTTTTTTTTTAGATACCAAAGGCCCAAAACTGGATATTACAGCAATTTGAGCCATGGAACTGCGAAACCACACTGGGATGTCGGGCCTACACAAGACTATTTTCAACAGATATATTTTTGTGTCACAACAGTCTGGAGACACTACTCTTTTTCTTTACGGAAAAAACTACCAAAAGCTGAATAATAGAGATTTTTTACCGTGGGATGGCAAAACCACAGTTATTGTTTACTGGGGTATACCACACTTTTTTAAATAGAGATATTTGCGGCTGAACAGTGAGCGACACACTCAAACTGCTTTATTTTTAGATACCAAAGGCTCAAAACTGGATAGTACAGCGATTTGATCCGTGGAACTGCGAAACCACACTGGGATTTCGGGCCTACACAAGACTATTTTCAACAGATTTATTTTTGTGTCACAACAGTCAGGAGACACTACTGTTTTTCTTTAAGGAAAATATACCAAACCTGAGTAATAGAGATTTTTTACCGTGGGATTGCAAAACCACAGTTATTGTTTATTGGGGTATACTACACTTTTTTAAAAAGAGATATTTGCGGCTGAACAGTGAGCGACACACTCAAAGTGCGTTTTTTTTAGATACCAAAGGCCCAAAACTGGATATTACAGCAATTTGACCCATGGAACTGCGAAACCACACTGGGATGTCGGGCCTACACAAGACTATTTTCAACAGATATATTTTTGTGTCACAACAGTCTGGAGACACTACTCTTTTTCTTTACGGAAAAAACTACCAAAAGCTGAATAATAGAGATTTTTTACCGTGGGATGGCAAAACACAGTTATTGTTTACTGGGGTATACCACACTTTTTTAAATAGAGATATTTGCGGCTGAACAGTGAGAGACACACTCAAACTGCTTTTTTTTTAGATACCAAAGTCCCAAAACTGGATATTACAGCGATTTGACCCATGGAACTGTGAAACCACACTGGGATGTCGGGCCTACACAAGACTATTTTCAACAGATATATTTTTGTGTCACAACAGTCAGGAGACACTACTGGTTTTCTTTACGGAAAAATCTACCAAAAGATGAATAATAGAGATTTTTTACCGTGGGATGGCAAAACCACAGTTTTTGTTTACTGGGGTATACCACACTTTTTTAAATACAGATATTTGCAGCTGAACAGTGAGCGACACACTCAAACAGCTTTTTTTTTAGATACCAAAGGCCCAAAACTGGATAGTACAGCGATTTGACCCGTGGAACTGCGAAACCACACTGGGATGTCGGGCCTACACAAGATTATTTTCAACAGATATATTTTTGTGTCACAACAGTCAGGAGACACTACTGTTTTTCTTTAAGGAAAATATACCAAAACCTGAATAATAGAGATTTTTTACCATGGGATAGCAAAACCACAGTTATTGTTTATTGGGGTATACTACACTTTTTTAAATAGAGATATTTACGGCTGAACAGTGAGCGACACACTCAAAGTGCTTTTTTTTAGATACCAAAGGCCCAAAACTGGATATTACAGCGATTTGACCCATGGAACTGCGAAACCACTTTGGGATGTCGGGCCTACACAAGACTATTTTCAACAAATAAATTTTTGTGTCACAACAGTCAGGAGACACTACTGATTTTCTTTGTGGAAAAAGATACCAAAAGCTCAATAATAGAGATTTTTTACTGTGGGATGGCAAAACCACAGTTTTTGCTTACTGGGGTATACCACACTTTTTTAAATAGAGATATTTGCGGCTAAACAGTGAGCGACACACTCAAACTGCTTTTTTTTTAGATACCAAAGGCCCAAAACTGGATAGTACAGCGATTTGACCCGTGGAACTGCGAAACCACACTGGGATGTCGGGCCTACACAAGACTATTTTCAACAGATATATTTTTGTGTCACAACAGTCAGGAGACACTACTGTTTTTCTTTACAAAAAAACTACCAAAAGCTGAATAATAGAGATTTTTTACCAGGTATGGCAAAACCACAGTTACTGTTTACTGGAGTATACCACACTTTTTTAAATACAGATATTTGTGGCTGAACAGTGAGCGACACACTCAAACAGCTTTTTTTTTAGATACCAAAGGCCCAAAACTAGATAGTACAGCGATTTGACCCGTGGAACTGCGAAACCACACTGGGATGTCGGGCCTACAAAAGACTACTTTCAACAGATATATTTTTTTGTCAAAACAGTCTGGAGACACTACTCTTTTTCTTTACGGAAAAAACTACCAAAAGCTGAATAATAGAGATTTTTTACCGTGGGATGGCTAAACCACAGTTATTGTTTACTGGGGTATACCACACTTTTTTAAATAGAGATATTTGCGGCTGAACAGTGAGAGACACACTCAAACTGCTTTTTTTTTAGATACCAAAGGCCCAAAACTGGATAGTACAGCGATTTGACCCGTGGAACTGCGAAAGCACACTGGGATGTCGGCCCTACACAAGACTATTTTCAACAGATTTATTTTTGTGTAACAACAGTCAGGAGACACTACTGTTTTTCTTTAAGGAAAATATACCAAAATCTGAATAATAGAGATTTTTTACCGTGGGATAGCAAAACCACAGTTATTGTTTACTGGGGTATAGCACACTTTTTTAAATAGAGATATTTGCGGCTGAGCAGTGAGCGACACACTCAAACTGCTTTTTTTTAGATACCAAAGGCCCAAAACTGGATAGTACAGCGATTTGACCCGTGGAACTGCGAAACCACACTGGGATGTCGAGCAAACACAATACTATTTTCAACAGATATATTTTTGTGTCACAACAGTCAGGATACACTACTGTTTTTCTTTACAGAAAAATCTACCAAAAACTGAATAATAGAGATTTTTACCGTGGGATGGCAAAACCACAGTTATTGTTTACTGGGGTATACCACACTTTTTTAAATAGAGATATTTGCGGCTGAACAGTGAGCGACACACTCAAATTGCTTTTTTTTAAGATACCAAAGGCCCAAAACTGGATAGTACAGCGATTTGACCCGCGGAACTGCGAAACCACACTGGGATGTCGGGCCTACACAAGACTATTTTCAACAGATATATTTTTGTGTCACAACAGTCAGGAGACACTACTGTTTTTCTTTACGGAAAAAACTACCAAAAGCTGAATAATAGAGATTTTTTACCGTGGGATGGCAAAACCACAGTTATTGTTTACTGGGGTATACCATACTTTTTCAAATAGAGATATTTGCGGCTGAACATTGAGTGACACACGCAAACTGCTTTTTTTTTAGATACCAAAGGCCCAAAACTGGATAGTACAGCGATTTGACCCGTGGAACTGCGAAACCACACTGGGATGTCGGGCCTACACAAGACTATTTTCAACAGATAAATTTTTGTGTCACAGCAGTCAGGAGACACTACTGTTTTTCTTTACAGAAAAAACTACCAAAAGCTGAATAATAGAGATTTTTTACCGTGGGATGGCTAAACCACAGTTATTGTTTACTGGGGTATACCACACTTTTTTAAATAGAAATATTTGCGGCTGAACAGTGAGCGACACACCCAAACTGCTTTTTTTTTAGATACCAAACACCCAAAACTGGATAGTACAGTGATTTGACCCGTGGAACTGCGAAAGCACACTGGGATGTCGGGCCTACACAAGACTATTTTCAACAGATTTATTTTTGTGTCACAACAGTCAGGAGACACTACTGTTTTTCTTTAAGGAAAATATACCAAAATCTGAATAATAGAGATTTTTTACCGTGGGATAGCAAAACCACAGTTATTGTTTACTGGGGTATAGCACACTTTTTTAAATAGAGATATTTGCGGCTGAGCAGTGAGCGACACACTCAAACTGCTTTTGTTTTAGATACCAAAGGCCCAAAACTGGATATTACAGCGATTTGACCCATGGAACTGGGAAACCACACTGTGATGTCGGGCCTACACAAGACTATTTTCAACAGATATATTTTTGTGTCACAACAGTCAGGAGACACTACTGGTTTTCTTTACGGAAAAATCTACCAAAAGCTGAATAATAGAGATTTTTTACCGTGGGATGGCTAAACCACAGTTATTGTTTACTGGGGTATACCACACTTTTTTAAATAGAGATATTTGCGGCTGAACAGTGAGCGACACACCCAAACTGCTTTTTTTTTAGATACCAAACGCCCAAAACTGGATAGTACAGTGATTTGACCCGTGGAACTGCGAAACCACACTGGGATGTCGGGCCTACACAAGACTATTTTCAACAGATATATTTTTGTGTCACAACAGTCAGGAGACACTACTGTTTTTCTTTACAGAAAAAACTACCAAAAGCTGAATAATAGAGATTTTTTACCGTGGGATGGCTAAACCACAGTTATTGTTTATTGGGGTATACCACACTTTTTTAAATAGAAATATTTGCGGCTGAACAGTGAGCGACACACCCAAACTGCTTTTTTTTTAGATACCAAACACCCAAAACTGGATAGTACAGTGATTTGACCCGTGGAACTGCGAAAGCACACTGGGATGTCGGGCCTACACAAGACTATTTTCAACAGATTTATTTTTGTGTCACAACAGTCAGGAGACACTACTGTTTTTCTTTAAGGAAAATATACCAAAATCTGAATAATAGAGATTTTTTACCGTGGGATAGCAAAACCACAGTTATTGTTTACTGGGGTATAGCACACTTTTTTAAATAGAGATATTTGCGGCTGAGCAGTGAGCGACACACTCAAACTGCTTTTGTTTTAGATACCAAAGGCCCAAAACTGGATATTACAGTGATTTGACCCATGGAACTGGGAAACCACACTGTGATGTCGGGCCTACACAAGACTATTTTCAACAGATATATTTTTGTGTCACAACAGTCAGGAGACACTACTGGTTTTCTTTACGGAAAAATCTACCAAAAGCTGAATAATAGAGATTTTTTACCGTGGGATGGCTAAACCACAGTTATTGTTTACTGGGGTATACCACACTTTTTTAAATAGAGATATTTGCGGCTGAACAGTGAGCGACACACCCAAACTGCTTTTTTTTTAGATACCAAACGCCCAAAACTGGATAGTACAGTGATTTGACCCGTGGAACTGCGAAACCACACTGGGATGTCGGGCCTACACAAGACTATTTTCAACAGATATATTTTTGTGTCACAACAGTCAGGAGACACTACTGTTTTTCTTTACGGAAAAAACTACCAAAAGCTGAATAATAGAGATTTTTTACCGTGGGATGGCAAAACCACTGTTATTGTTTACTGGGGTATACCATACTTTTTCAAATAGAGATATTTGCGGCTGAACATTGAGTGACACACGCAAACTGCTTTTTTTTTAGATACCAAAGGCCCAAAACTGGATAGTACAGCGATTTGACCCGTGGAACTGCGAAACCACACTGGGATGTCGGGCCTACACAAGACTATTTTCAACAGATAAATTTTTGTGTCACAGCAGTCAGGAGACACTACTGTTTTTCTTTACAGAAAAAACTACCAAAAGCTGAATAATAGAGATTTTTTACCGTGGGATGGCTAAACCACAGTTATTGTTTACTGGGGTATACCACACTTTTTTAAATAGAAATATTTGCGGCTGAACAGTGAGCGACACACCCAAACTGCTTTTTTTTTAGATACCAAACACCCAAAACTGGATAGTACAGTGATTTGACCCGTGGAACTGCGAAAGCACACTGGGATGTCGGGCCTACACAAGACTATTTTCAACAGATTTATTTTTGTGTCACAACAGTCAGGAGACACTACTGTTTTTCTTTAAGGAAAATATACCAAAATCTGAATAATAGAGATTTTTTACCGTGGGATAGCAAAACCACAGTTATTGTTTACTGGGGTATAGCACACTTTTTTAAATAGAGATATTTGCGGCTGAGCAGTGAGCGACACACTCAAACTGCTTTTGTTTTAGATACCAAAGGCCCAAAACTGGATATTACAGCGATTTGACCCATGGAACTGGGAAACCACACTGTGATGTCGGGCCTACACAAGACTATTTTCAACAGATATATTTTTGTGTCACAACAGTCAGGAGACACTACTGGTTTTCTTTACGGAAAAATCTACCAAAAGCTGAATAATAGAGATTTTTTACCGTGGGATGGCTAAACCACAGTTATTGTTTACTGGGGTATACCACACTTTTTTAAATAGAGATATTTGCGGCTGAACAGTGAGCGACACACCCAAACTGCTTTTTTTTTAGATACCAAACGCCCAAAACTGGATAGTACAGTGATTTGACCCGTGGAACTGCGAAACCACACTGGGATGTCGGGCCTACACAAGACTATTTTCAACAGATATATTTTTGTGTCACAACAGTCAGGAGACACTACTGTTTTTCTTTACGGAAAAAACTACCAAAAGCTGAATAATAGAGATTTTTTACCGTGGGATGGCAAAACCACAGTTATTGTTTACTGGGGTATACCATACTTTTTCAAATAGAGATATTTGCGGCTGAACATTGAGTGACACACGCAAACTGCTTTTTTTTTAGATACCAAAGGCCCAAAACTGGATAGTACAGCGATTTGACCCGTGGAACTGCGAAACCACACTGGGATGTCGCGCCTACACAAGACTATTTTCAACAGATATATTTTTGTGTCACAACAGTCAGGAGTCACTACTGTTTTTCTTTACGGAAAACATATCAAAACCTGAATAATAGAGATTTTTTACCATGGGATGGCAAAACCATAGATATTGTTTACTGGGGTATACCACACTTTTTTAAATAGAGATATTTGTGGCTGAACAGTGAGCGACACACTCAAACTGCTTTTTTTTTAGATACCAAAGGCCCAAAACTGGATAGTACAGCGATTTGACCCGTGGAACTGCGAAACCACACTGGGATGTCGGGTCTACACAAGACTATTTTCAACAGATATATTTTTGTGTCACAACAGTCTGGAGACACTACTCTTTTTCTTTACGGAAAAAACTACCAAAAGCTGAATAATAGAGATTTTTTACCGTGGGATGGCAAAACCACAGTTATTGTTTACTGGGGTATACCACACTTTTTTAAATAGAGATATTTGCGGCTGAACAGTGAGAGACACACTCAAACTGCTTTTTTTTTAGATACCAAAGGCCCAAAACTGGATAGTACAGTGATTTGACCCTTGGAACTGCGAAACCACACTGGGATGTCGGGCCTACACAAGACTATTTTCAACAGATATATTTTTGTGTCACAACAGTCAGGAGACACTACTGTTTTTCTTTACGGAAAAAACTACCAAAAGCTGAATAATAGAGATTTTTTACCGTGGGATGGCAAAACCACAGTTATTGTTCACTGGGGTATACCATACTTTTTCAAATAGAGATATTTGCGGCTGAACATTGAGCGACACACGCAAACTGGTTTTTTTTTTAGATACCAAAGGCCCAAAACTGGATAGTACAGCGATTTGACCCGTGGAACTGCGAAACCACACTGGGATGTCGGGCCTACACAAGACTATTTTCAACAGATATATTTTTGTGTCACAACAGTCAGGAGTCACTACTGTTTTTCTTTACGGAAAATATATCAAAACCTGAATAATAGAGATTTTTTACCATGGGAAGGCAAAACTATAGTTATTGTTTACTGGGGTATACCACACTTTTTTAAATAGAGATACAGTACAGACCAAAAGTTTGGACACACCATCTCATTTAAAGGTTTTTCTGTATTTTCATGACCATGAAAAATGTACATTCACACTGAAGGCATCAAAACTATGAATTAACACATGTGGAATTATATACTTAACAAAAAAGTGTGAAACAACTGAAAATATGTCTTATATCCTAGGTTCTTCAAAGTAGCCACATATTGCTTTGATTACTGCTTTGCACACTCTTGGCATTCTCTTGATGAGCTTCAAGAGGTAGTCACCGGAAATGGTCTTCCAACAATCTTGAAGAAGTTCCCAGAGATGCTTAGCACTTGTTGGCCCTTTTGCCTTCACTCTGCGGTCCAGCTCACCCCAAACCATCTCGATTGGGTTCAGGTCTGGTGACTGTGGAGGCCAGGTCATCTGGCGTAGCACCCCATCACTCTCCTTCTTGGTCAGATAGCCCTTACACAGCCTGGAGGTGTGTTTGGGGTCATTGTCCTGTTGAAAAATAAATGATGGTCCAACTAAACGCAAACCGGATAGAATAGCATGCCGCTGCAAGATGCTGTGGTAGCCATGCTGGTTCAGTATGCCTTCAATTTTGAGTAAATCCCCAACAGTGTCACCAGCAAAGCACCCCCACACCATCACACCTCCTCCTCCATGCTTCACGGTGGGAACCAAGCATGTAGAGTCCATCCGTTCACCTTTTCTGCGTCGCACAAAGACACGGTGGTTGGAACCAAAGATCTCAAATTTGGACTCATCAGACAAAAGCACAGATTTCCACTGGTCTAATGTCCATTTCTTGTGTTCTTTAGCCCAAACAAGTCTCTTCTGCTTGTTGCCTGTCCTTAGCAGTGGTTTCCTAGCAGCTATTTTACCATGAAGGCCGGCTGCACAAAGTCTCCTCTTAACAGTTGTTGTAGAGATGTGTCTGCTGCTAGAACTCTGTGTGGCATTGATCTGGTTTCTAATCTGAGCTGCTGTTAACCTGTGATTTCTGAGGCTGGTGACTCGGATAAACTTATCCTCAGAAGCAGAGGTGACTCTTGGTCTTCCTTTCCTGGGGTGGTCCTCATGTGATCAAGTTTCTTTGTAGCGCTTGATGGTTTTTGCAACTGCACTTGGGGACACTTTCATAGTTTGCCTAGTTTTTGGGACTGACTGACCTTCATTTCTTAAAGTAATGATGGCCACGCGTTTTTCTTTACTTAGCTGCTTTTTTCTTGCCATAATACAAATTCTAACAGTCTATTCAGTAGGACTATCAGCTGTGTATCCACCTGACTTCTGCACAACACAACTGATGGTCCCAACCCCATTTATAAGGCAAGAAATCCCACTTATTAAACCTGACAGGGCACGCCTGTGAAGTGAAAACCATTTCCGGTGACTACCTCTTGAAGCTCATCAAGAGAATGCCAAGAGTGTGCAATGCAGTCATCAAAGCAAAAGGTGGCTACTTTGAAAAACCTAGAATATAAGACATATTTTCAGTTGTTTCACACTTTTTTGTTAAGTATATAATTCCACATGTGTTAATTCATAGTTTTGATGCCTTCAGTGTGAATGTACAATTTTCAAAGTCATGAAAATACAGAAAAATCTTTAAATGAGAAAGTGTGTCCAAACTTTTGGTCTGTACTGTATTTGTGGCAGAACAGTGAGCGACACACTCAAACTGCTTTTTTTTTAGATACCAAAGGCCCAAAACTGGATAGTACAGCGATTTGGCCCGTGGAACTGCGAAACCTCACTGGGATGTCGGGCCTACACAAGACTATTTTCAACAGATATATTTTTGTGTCACAACAGTCAGGAGACACTACTGTTTTTCTTTACGGAAAAAAACTACCAAAAGCTGAATAATAGAGATTTTTTCCCTTGGGATGGCAAAACCACAGTTATTGTTTACTGGGATATACCACACTTTTTTAAATAGAGATATTTGCGGCTGAACAGTGAGCGACACACTCAAACTGCTTTTTTTTTAGATACCAAAGGCCCAAAACTGGATAGTACAGCGATTTGACGCGTGGAACTGCGAAACCACACTGGGATGTCGGGCCTACACAAGACTATTTTCAACAGATATATTTTTGTGTCACAACAGTCAGGAGACACTATTGTTTTTCTTTACGGAAAAAACTACCAAAAGCTGAATAATAGAGATTTTTTACCGTGGGATGGCAAAATCACAGTTTTTGTTTACGGGGGTATACCACACTTTTTTAAATAGAGATATTTGCAGCTAAACAGTGAGCGACACACTCAAACAGCTTTTTTTTTAGATACCAAAGGCCCAAAACTGGATAGTACAGCGATTTGACCCGTGGAACTGCGAAACCACACTGGGATGTGGGGCCTACACAAGACTATTTTCAACAGATATATTTTTGTGTCACAACAGTCAGGAGACACTACTGTTTTTCTTTACGGAAAAAACTACCAAAAGCTGAATAATAGAGATTTTTTACTAGGGTATGGCAAAACCACAGTTATTGTTTACGGGGGTATACCACACTTTTTTAAATACAGGTATTTGTGGCTGAACAGTGAGCGACACACTCAAACACCTTTTTTTTTAGATACCAAAGGCCCAAAACTGGATAGTACAGCGATTTGACCCGTGGAACTGCGAAACCACACTGGGATGTCGGGCCTACACAAAAATATTTTCAACAGATATATTTTGGTGTCACATCAGTCAGGAGACACTACTGTTTTTCTTTACGGAAAATATACCAAAACCTGAATAATAGAGATTTTTTACTGTGGGATAGCAAAACCACAGTTATTGTTTACTGGAGTATACCACACTTTTTTAAATAGAGATATTTGCGGCTGAACAGTGAGCGACACACTCAAACTGCTTTTTTTTTAGATACCAAAGGCCCAAAACTGGATAGTACAGCGATTTGACCCGTGGAACTGCGAAACCACACTGGGATGTCGGGCCTACACAAGACTATTTTCAACAGATATATTTTTGTGTCACAACAGTCAGGAGACACTACTGTTTTTCTATACGGAAAAAATTACCAAAAGCTGAATAATAGAGATTTTTTACCTTGGGATGGAAAAACCACAGTTATTGTTTACTGGGATATACCACACGTTTTTAAATAGAGATATTTGCGGCTGAACAGTGAGCGACACACTCAAACTGCTTTTTTTTTAGATACCAAAGGCCCAAAACTGGATAGTACAGCGATTTGACCCGTGGAACTGCGAAACCACACTGGGATGTCGGGCCTACACAAGACTATTTTCAACAGATATATTTTTGTGTCACAACAGTCTGGAGACACTACTCTTTTTCTTTACGGAAAAAACTACCAAAAGCTGAATAATAGAGATTTTTTACCGTGGGATGGCAAAACCACAGTTATTGTTTACTGGGGTATACCACACTTTTTTAAATAGAGATATTTGCGGCAGAACAGTGAGAGACACACTCAAACTGCTTTTTTTTTAGATACCAAAGGCCCAAAACTGGATAGTACAGCGATTTGACCCGTGGAACTGCGAAAGCACACTGGGATGTCGGGCCTACACAAGACTATTTTCAACAGGTTTATTTTTGTGTAACAACAGTCAGGAGACACTACTGTTTTTCTTTACGGAAAAAACTACCAAAAGCTGAATAATAGAGATTTTTTACCGTGGGATGGCAAAATCACAGTTTTTGTTTACTGGGGTATACCACACTTTTTTAAATAGAGATATTTGCAGCTAAACAGTGAGCGACACACTCAAACAGCTTTTTTTTTAGATACCAAAGGCCCAAAACTGGATAGTACAGCGATTTGACCCGTGGAACTGCGAAACCACACTGGGATGTGGGGCCTACACAAGACTATTTTCAACAGATATATTTTTGTGTCACAACAGTCAGGAGACACTACTGTTTTTCTTTACGGAAAAAACTACCAAAAGCTGAATAATAGAGATTTTTTACTAGGGTATGGCAAAACCACAGTTATTGTTTACGGGGGTATACCACACTTTTTTAAATACAGATATTTGTGGCTGAACAGTGAGCGACACACTCAAACACCTTTTTTTTTAGATACCAAAGGCCCAAAACTGGATAGTACAGCGATTTGACCCGTGGAACTGCGAAACCACACTGGGATGTCAAGCCTACCCAAGACTATTTTCAACAGATATATTTTTGTGTCACAACAGTCTGGAGACACTACTCTTTTTCTTTACGGAAAAAACTACCAAAAGCTGAATAATAGAGATTTTTTACCGTGGGATGGCAAAACCACATTTATTGTTTACTGGGGTATACCACACTTTTTTAAATAGAGATATTTGCGGCTGAACAGTGAGAGACACACTCAAACTGCTTTTTTTTTAGATACCAAAGGCCCAAAACTGGATACTACAGCGATTTGACCCGTGGAACTGCGAAAGCACACTGGGATGTCGGGCCCACACAAGACTATTTTCAACAGATTTATTTTTGTGTAACAACAGTCAGGAGACACTACTGTTTTTCTTTAAGGAAAATATACCAAAATCTGAATAATAGAGATTTTTTACCGTGGGAAAGGAAAACCACAGTTATGGTTTACTGGGGTATAGCACACTTTTTTAAATAGAGATATTTGCGGCTGAGCAGTGAGCGACACACTCAAACTGCTTTTTTTTAGATACCAAAGGCCCAAAACTGGATAGTACAGCGATTTGACCCGTGGAACTGCGAAACCACACTTGGATGTCGGGCCTACACAAGACTATTTTCAACAGATATATTTTTGTGTCACAACAGTCAGGAGACACTACTGTTTTTCTTTACTGAAAAATCTACCAAAAGCTGAATAATAGAGATTTTTACCGTGGGATGGGAAAACCACAGTTATTGTTTACTGGGGTATACCACACTTTTTTAAATAGAGATATTTGCGGCTAAACAGTGAGCGACACACTCAAACTGCTTTTTTTTTAGATACCAAAGGTCCAAAACTGGATAGTACAGCGATTTGACCCGTGGAACTGCGAAACCACACTGGGATGTCGGGCCTACACAAGACTATTTTCAACAGATAAATTTTTGTGTCACAGCAGTCAGGAGACACTACTGTTTTTCTTTACGGAAAAAACTACCAAAAGCTGAATAATAGAGATTTTTTACCGTGGGATGGCTAAACCACAGTTATTGTTTACTGGGGTATACCAAACTTTTTTAAATAGAGATATTTGCGGCTGAACAGTGAGCTACACACTCAAACTTCTTTTTTTTAGATACCAAAGGCCCAAAACTGGATAGTACAGCGATTTGACCCATGGAACTGCGAAACCACACTGGGATGTCAGGCCTACACAAGACTGTTTTCAACAGATATATTTTTGTGTCACAACAGTCAGGAGACAATACTATTTTTCTTTACGGAAAAAACTGCCAAAAGCAGAATAAAAGAGATTTTTTACCAGGGTATGGCAAAACCACAGTTATTGTTTACTGGGGTATACCACACTTTTTTAAATAGAGATATTTGCGGCTGAACAGTGAGCAACACACTCTAAGTGCTTTTTTTTTTAGATACCAAAGGCCCAAAACTGGATAGTACAGCGATTTGACCCATGGAACTGCGAAACCACACTGGGATGTCGGGCCTACACAAGACTATTTTCAACAGATATATTTTTGTGTCACAACAGTCAGGAGACACTACTATTTTTCTTTACTGAAAAAACTACCAAAAGCTGAATAATAGAGATTTTTTACCGTGGGATGGCAAAACCACAGTTATTGTTTACTGGGGTATACCACACTTTTTTAAATAGAGATATTTGCGGCTGAACAGTGAGCGACACACTCAAACTGCTATTTTTTTAGATACCAAAGGCCCAAAACTGGATAGTACAGTGATTTGACCCGTGGAACTGCGAAACCACACTGGGATGTCGGGCCTACACAAGACTATTTTCAACAGATATATTTTTGTGTTACAACAGTCAGTAGACACTACTGTTTTTCTTTACGGAAAAAACTGCCAAAAGCAGAATAAAAGAGATTTTTTACCAGGGTATGGCAAAACCACAGTTATTGTTTACTGGGGTATACCACACTTTTTTAAATAGAGATATTTGCGGCTGAACAGTGAGCGACACACCCAAACTGCTTTTTTTTTAGATACTAAACGCCTAAAACTGGATAGTACAGTGATTTGACCCGTGGAACTGCGAAACCACACTGGGATGTTGGGCCTACACAAGACTATTTTCAACAGATATATTTTTGTGTCACAACAGTCAGGGACCCTGCTATTTTTCTTTACGGAAAAAACTACCAAAAGCTGAATAATAGAGATTTTTTACCGTGGGATGGCAAAACCACAGTTATTGTTTACTGGGGTATACCACACTTTTTTAAATAGAGATATTTGCGGCTGAACAGTGAGCGACACACTCAAACTGCTTTTTTTAGATACCAAAGGCGCAAAACTGGATAGTACAGCGATTTGACCCGTGGAACTGCGAAACCACACTGGGATGTCGGGCCTACACAAGACTATTTTCAACAGATATATTTTTGTGTCACAACAGTCAGGAGACACTAGTGTTTTTCTTTACGGAAAATATATCAAAACCTGAATAATAGAGATTTTTTACCGTGGGATGGCAAAACCATAGTTATTGTTTACGGGGGTATACCACACTTTTTTAAATAGAGATATTAGCGGCTGAACAGTGAGCGACACACTCAAACTGCTTTTTTTTAGATACCAAAGGCCCAAAACTGGATAGTACAGCTATTTGACCCATGGAACTGCGAAACCACACTGGGATGTCGGGCCTACACAAGACTATTTTCAACAGATATATTTTTGTGTCACAACAGTCAGGAGACACTACTGTTTTTCTTTACGGAAAAAACTACCAAAAGCTGAATAATAGAGATTTTTTACAATGAGATGGCAAAACCACAGTTATTGTTTACTGGGGTATACCACACTTTTTTAAATAGAGATATTTGCGGCTGAACAGTGAGCGACACACTCAAACTGCTTTTTTTAGATACCAAAGGCCCAAAACTGGATAGTACAGCGATATAACCCGTGCAACTGCGAAACCACACTGGGATGTCGGGCCTACACAAAAATATTTTCAACAGATATATTTTGGTGTCACATCAGTCAGGAGACACTACTGTTTTTCTTTACGGAAAATATACCAAAAACTGAATAATAGAGATTTTTTACTGTGGGATAGCAAAACCACAGTTATTGTTTACTGGAGTATACCACACTTTTTTAAATAGAGATATTTGCGGCTGAACAGTGAGCGACACACTCAAACTGCTTTTTTTTTAGATACCAAAGGCCCAAAACTGGATAGTACAGCGATTTGACCCGTGGAACTGCGAAACCACACTGGGATGTCGGGCCTACACAAGAATATTTTCAACAGATATATTTTTGTGTCACAACAGTCAGGAGACACTACTGTTTTTCTTTACGGAAAAAACTACCAAAAGCTGAATAATAGAGATTTTTTACCTTGGGATGGCAAAACCACAGTTATTGTTTACTGGGATATACCACACGTTTTTAAATAGAGATATTTGCGGCTGAACAGTGAGCGACACACTCAAACTGCTTTTTTTTTAGATACCAAAGGCCCAAAACTGGATAGTACAGCGATTTGACCCGTGGAACTGCGAAACCACACTGGGATGTCGGGCCTACACAAGACTATTTTCAACAGATATATTTTTGTGTCACAACAGTCAGGAGACACTACTGTTTTTCTTTGCGGAAAAAACTACCAAAAGCTGAAAAATAGAGATTTTTTACTAGGGTATGGCAAAACCACAGTTATTGTTTACTGGGGTATACCACACTTTTTTAAATACAGATATTTGTGGCTGAACAGTGAGCGACACACTCAAACACCTTTTTTTTTAGATACCAAAGGCCCAAAACTGGATAGTACAGCGATTTGACCCGTGGAACTGCGAAACCACACTGGGATGTCGGGCCTACACAAGACTATTTTCAACAGATATATTTTTGTGTCACAACAGTCTGGAGACACTACTCTTTTTCTTTACGGAAAAAACTACCAAAAGCTGAATAATAGAGATTTTTTACCGTGGGATGGCAAAACCACAGTTATTGTTTACTGGGGTATACCACACTTTTTTAAATAGAGATATTTGCGGCTGAACAGTGAGAGACACACTCAAACTGCTTTTTTTTTAGATACCAAAGGCCCAAAACTGGATAGTACAGCGATTTGACCCGTGGAACTGCGAAAGCACACTGGGATGTCGGGCCTACACAAGACTATTTTCAACAGGTTTATTTTTGTGTAACAACAGTCAGGAGACACTACTGTTTTTCTTTAAGGAAAATATACCAAAATCTGAATAATAGAGATTTTTTACCGTGGGAAAGGAAAACCACAGTTATTGTTTACTGGGGTATAGCACACTTTTTTAAATAGAGATATTTGCGTCTGAGCAGTGAGCGACACACTCAAACTGCTTTTTTTTAGATACCAAAGGCCCAAAACTGGATAGTACAGCGATTTGACCCGTGGAACTGCGAAACCACACTTGGATGTCGGGCCTACACAAGACTATTTTCAACAGATATATTTTTGTGTCACAACAGTCAGGAGACACTACTGTTTTTCTTTACTGAAAAATCTACCAAAAGCTGAATAATAGAGATTTTTACCGTGGGATGGGAAAACCACAGTTATTGTTTACTGGGGTATACCACACTTTTTTAAATAGAGATATTTGCGGCTAAACAGTGAGCGACACACTCAAACTGCTTTTTTTTTAGATACCAAAGGTCCAAAACTGGATAGTACAACGATTTGACCCATGGAACTGCGAAACCACACTGGGATGTCGGGCCTACACAAGACTATTTTCAACAGATAAATTTTTGTGTCACAGCAGTCAGAAGACACTACTGTTTTTCTTTACGGAAAAAACTACCAAAAGCTGAATAATAGAGATTTTTTACCGTGGGATGGCTAAACCACAGTTATTGTTTACTGGGGTATACCAAACTTTTTTAAATAGAGAAATTTCGGCTGAACAGTGAGCTACACACTCAAACTTCTTTTTTTTAGATACCAAAGGCCCAAAACTGGATAGTACAGCGATTTGACCCATGGAACTGCGAAACCACACTGGGATGTCAGGCCTACACAAGACTGTTTTCAACAGATATATTTTTGTGTCACAACAGTCAGGAGACAATACGGTTTTTCTTTACGGAAAAAACTGCCAAACGCAGAATAAAAGAGATTTTTTACCAGGGTATGGCAAAACCACAGTTATTGTTTACTGGGGTATACCACACTTTTTTAAATAGAGATATTTGCGGCTGAACAGTGAGCGACACACCCAAACTGCTTTTTTTTTAGATACTAAACGCCTAAAACTGGATAGTACAGTGATTTGACCCGTGGAACTGCGAAACCACACTGGGATGTCGGGCCTACACAAGACTATTTTCAACAGATATATTTTTGTGTCACAACAGTCAGGAGACACTACTGTTTTTCTTTACGGAAAAAACTACCAAAAGCTGAATAATAGAGATTTTTTACCGTGGGATGGCAAAACCACAGTTATTGTTTACTGGCGTATACCACACTTTTTTAAATAGAGATATTTGCGGCTGAACATTGAGCGACACACGCAAACTGCTTTTTTTTTTTAGATACCAAAGGCCCAAAACTGGATAGTACAGCGATTTGACCCGTGGAACTGCGAAACCACACTGGGATGTCGGGCCTACACAAGACTATTTTCAACAGATATATTTTTGTGTTACAACAGTCAGTAGACACTACTGTTTTTCTTTACGGAAAAAACTGCCAAAAGCAGAATAAAAGAGATTTTTTACCAGGGTATGGCAAAACCACAGTTATTGTTTACTGGGGTATACCACACTTTTTTAAATAGAGATATTTGCGGCTGAACAGTGAGCGACACACCCAAACTGCTTTTTTTTTAGATACTAAACGCCTAAAACTGGATAGTACATTGATTTGACCCGTGGAACTGCGAAACCACACTGGGATGTCGGGCCTACACAAGACTATTTTCAACAGATATATTTTTGTGTCACAACAGTCAGGAGACACTAGTGTTTTTCTTTACGGAAAATATATCAAAACCTGAATAATAGAGATTTTTTACCGTGGGATGGCAAAACCATAGTTATTGTTTACGGGGGTATACCACACTTTTTTAAATAGAGATATTAGCGGCTGAACAGTGAGCGACACACTCAAACTGCTTTTTTTTAGATACCAAAGGCCCAAAACTGGAAAGTACAGCTATTTGACCCATGGAACTGCGAAACCACACTGGGATGTCGGGCCTACACAAGACTATTTTCAACAGATATATTTTTGTGTCACAACAGTCAGGAGACACTACTGTTTTTCTTTACGGAAAAAACTACCAAAAGCTGAATAATAAAGATTTTTTACAATGAGATGGCAAAACCACAGTTATTGTTTACTGGGGTATACCACACTTTTTTAAATAGAGATATTTGCGGCTGAACAGTGAGCGACACACTCAAACTGCTTTTTTTAGATACCAAAGGCCCAAAACTGGATAGTACAGCGATATAACCCGTGCAACTGCGAAACCACACGGGGATGTCGGGCCTACACAAAAATATTTTCAACAGATATATTTTGGTGTCACATCAGTCAGGAGACACTACTGTTTTTCTTTACGGAAAATATACCAAAACCTGAATAATAGAGATTTTTTACTGTGGGATAGCAAAACCACAGTTATTGTTTACTGGAGTATACCACACTTTTTTAAATAGAGATATTTGCGGCTGAACAGTGAGCGACACACTCAAACTGCTTTTTTTTTAGATACCAAAGGCCCAAAACTGGATAGTACAGCGATTTGACCCGTGGAACTGCGAAACCACACTGGGATGTCGGGCCTACACAAGACTATTTTCAACAGATATATTTTTGTGTCACAACAGTCAGGAGACACTACTGTTTTTCTTTACGGAAAAAACTACCAATAGCTGAAAAATAGAGATTTTTTACTAGGGTATGGCAAAACCACAGTTATTGTTTACTGGGGTATACCACACTTTTTTAAATAGAGATATTTGCGGCTGAACAGTGAGCGACACACTCAAACACCTTTTTTTTTAGATACCAAAGGCCCAAAACTGGATAGTACAGCGATTTGACCCGTGGAACTGCGAAACCACACTGGGATGTCGGGCCTACACAAGACTATTTTCAACAGATATATTTTTGTGTCACAACAGTCTGGAGACACTACTCTTTTTCTTTACGGAAAAAACTACCAAAAGCTGAATAATAGAGATTTTTTACCTTGGGATGGCAAAACCACAGTAATTGTTTACTGGGGTATACCACACTTTTTTAAATAGAGATATTTGCGGCTGAACAGTGAGAGACACACTCAAACTGCTTTTTTTTTAGATACCAAAGGCCCAAAACTGGATAGTACAGCGATTTGACCCGTGGAACTGCGAAAGCACACTGGGATGTCTGGCCTACACAAGAATATTTTCAACAGGTTTATTTTTGTGTAACAACAGTCAGGAGACACTACTGTTTTTCTTTAAGGAAAATATACCAAAATCTGAATAATAGAGATTTTTTACCGTGGGAAAGGAAAACCACAGTTATTGTTTACTGGGGTATAGCACACTTTTTTAAATAGAGATATTTGCGGCTGAGCAGTGAGCGACACACTCAAACTGCTTTTTTTTAGATACCAAAGGCCCAAAACTGGATAGTACAGCGATTTGACCCGTGGAACTGCGAAATCACACTTGGATGTCGGGCCTACACAAGACTATTTTCAACAGATATATTTTTGTGTCACAACAGTCAGGAGACACTACTGTTTTTCTTTACTGAAAAATCTACCAAAAGCTGAATAATAGAGATTTTTACCGTGGAATGGGAAAACCACAGTTATTGTTTACTGGGGTATACCACACTTTTTTAAATAGAGATATTTGCGGCTAAACAGTGAGCGACACACTCAAACTGCTTTTTTTTTAGATACCAAAGGTCCAAAACTGGATAGTACAGCGATTTGACCCGTGGAACTGCGAAACCACACTGGGATGTCGGGCCTACACAAGACTATTTTCAACAGATATATTTTTGTGTCACAACAGTCTGGAGACACTACTCTTTTTCTTTACGGAAAAAACTACCAAAAGCTGAATAATAGAGATTTTTTACCGTGGGATGGCAAAACCACAGTTATTGTTTACTGGGGTATACCACACTTTTTTAAATAGAGATATTTGCGGCTGAACAGTGAGAGACACACTCAAACTGCTTTTTTTTTAGATACCAAAGGCCCAAAACTGGATAGTACAGCGATTTGACCCGTGGAACTGCGAAAGCACACTGGGATGTCTGGCCTACACAAGAATATTTTCAACAGGTTTATTTTTGTGTAACAACAGTCAGGAGACACTACTGTTTTTCTTTAAGGAAAATATACCAAAATCTGAATAATAGAGATTTTTTACCGTGGGAAAGGAAAACCACAGTTATTGTTTACTGGGGTATAGCACACTTTTTTAAATAGAGATATTTGCGGCTGAGCAGTGAGCGACACACTCAAACTGCTTTTTTTTAGATACCAAAGGCCCAAAACTGGATAGTACAGCGATTTGACCCGTGGAACTGCGAAACCACACTTGGATGTCGGGCCTACACAAGACTATTTTCAACAGATATATTTTTGTGTCACAACAGTCAGGAGACACTACTGTTTTTCTTTACTGAAAAATCTACCAAAAGCTGAATAATAGAGATTTTTACCGTGGAATGGGAAAACCACAGTTATTGTTTACTGGGGTATACCACACTTTTTTAAATAGAGATATTTGCGGCTAAACAGTGAGCGACACACTCAAACTGCTTTTTTTTTAGATACCAAAGGTCCAAAACTGGATAGTACAACGATTTGACCCGTGGAACTGCGAAACCACACTGGGATGTCGGGCCTACGCAAGACTATTTTCAACAGATAAATTTTTGTGTCACAGCAGTCAGAAGACACTACTGTTTTTCTTTACGGAAAAAACTACCAAAAGCTGAATAATAGAGATTTTTTACCGTGGGATGGCTAAACCACAGTTATTGTTTACTGGGGTATACCAAACTTTTTTAAATAGAGAAATTTGCGGCTGAACAGTGAGCTACACACTCAAACTTCTTTTTTTTAGATACCAAAGGCCCAAAACTGGATAGTACAGCGATTTGACCCATGGAACTGCGAAACCACACTGGGATGTCAGGCCTACACAAGACTGTTTTCAACAGATATATTTTTGTGTCACAACAGTCAGGAGACAATACTGTTTTTCTTTACGGAAAAAACTGCCAAACGCAGAATAAAAGAGATTTTTTACCAGGGTATGGCAAAACCACAGTTATTGTTTACTGGGGTATACCACACTTTTTTAAATAGAGATATTTGCGGCTGAACAGTGAGCGACACACCCAAACTGCTTTTTTTTTAGATACTAAACGCCTAAAACTGGATAGTACAGTGATTTGACCCGTGGAACTGCGAAACCACACTGGGATGTCGGGCCTACACAAGACTATTTTCAACAGATATATTTTTGTGTCACAACAGTCAGGAGACACTACTGTTTTTCTTTACGAAAAAAACTACCAAAAGCTGAATAATAGAGATTTTTTACCGTGGGATGGCAAAACCACAGTTATTGTTTACTGGCGTATACCACACTTTTTTAAATAGAGATATTTGCGGCTGAACATTGAGCGACACACGCAAACTGCTTTTTTTTTTTAGATACCAAAGGCCCAAAACTGGATAGTACAGCGATTTGACCCGTGGAACTGCGAAACCACACTGGGATGTCGGGCCTACACAAGACTATTTTCAACAGATATATTTTTGTGTCACAACAGTCAGCAGTCACTACTGTTTTTCTTTACGGAAAATATATCAAAACCTGAATAATAGAGATTTTTTACCGTGGGATGGCATAACCACAGTTATTGTTTACTGGGGTATACCACACTTTTTTAAATAGAGATATTTGCGGCTGAACAGTGAGCAACACACTCAAACTGCTTTTTTTTTAGATACCAAAGGCCCAAAACTGGATAGTACAGTGATTTGACCCGTGGAACTGCGAAACCACACTGGGATGTCGGGCCTACACAAGACTATTTTCAACAGATATATTTTTGTGTCACAACAATCAGTAGACACTACTGTTTTTCTTTACGGAAAAAACTACCAAAAGCTGAATAATAGAGATTTTTTACTGTGGGATGGCAAAACCACAGTTATTGTTTACTGGGGTATACCACACTTTTTTAAATAGAGATATTTGCGGCTGAACAGTGAGCGACACACCCATACTGCTTTTTTTTTAGATACAAAACGCCCAAAACTGGATAGTACAGTGATTTGACCCGTGGAACTGCGAAACCACACTGCGATGTCGGGCCTACACAAGACTATTTTCAACAGATATATTTTTGTGTCACAACAGTCAGGAGACACTACTGTTTTTCTTTACGGAAAAAACTACCAAAAGCTGAATAATAGAGATTTTTTACCGTGGGATGGCAAAACCACAGTTATTGTTTACTGGGGTATACCACACTTTTTTAAATAGAGATATTTGCGGCTGAACATTGAGCGACACACGCAAACTGCTTTTTTTTTTTAGATACCAAAGGCCCAAAACTGGATAGTACAGCGATTTGACCCGTGGAACTGCGAAAGCACACTGGGATGTCGGGCCTACACAAGACTATTTTCAACAGATATATTTTTGTGTCACAACAGTCAGGAGTCACTACTGTTTTTCTTTACGGAAAATATATCAAAACCTGAATAATAGAGATTTTTTACCATGGGATGGCAAAACCATAGTTATTGTTTACTGGGGTATACCACACTTTTTTAAATAGAGATATTTGCGGCTAAACAGTGAGCGACACACTCAAAGTGCTTTTGTTTTAGATACCAAAGGCCCAAAACTGGATAGTACAGCAATTTGACCTATGGAACTGCGAAACCACACTGGGATGTCGGGCCTACACAAGACTATTTTCAACAGATATATTTTTGTGTCACAACAGTCAGGAGACTCTACTCTTTTTCTTTACGGAAAAAACTACCAAAAGCTGAATAATAGAGATTTTTTACCGTGGGATGGCAAAACCACAGTTATTGTTTACTGGGGTATACCACACTTTTTTAAATAGAGATATTTGCGGCTGAACAGTGAGCGACACACTCAAACTGCTTTTTTTTTAGATACCAAAGGCCCAAAACTGGATAGTACAGCGATTTGACCCGTGAAGCTGCAAAACCACACTGGGACGTCGGGCCTACACAAGACTATTTTCAACAGATATATTTTTGTGTCACAACAGTCAGGAGACACTACTGTTTTTCTTTATGGAAAAAACTACCAAAAGCTGAATAATAGAGATTTTTTACCGTGGGATGGCAAAACCACACTTATTGTTTACTGTGGTATACCACACTTTTTTAAATAGAGATATTTGCGGCTGAACAGTGAGCGACACACTCAAACTGCTTTTTTTAGATACCAAAGGCCCAAAATTGTATAGTGCAGCGATTTGACCCGTGGAACTGCGAAACCACACTGGGATGTCGGGCCTACACAAAACTGTTTTCAACAGATATATTTTTGTGTCACAACAGTCAGGAGACACTACTGTTTTTCTTTACGGAAAAAACAATTAAAAACTGAATAATAGAGATTTTTTACCGTGGGATAGCAAAACCACACTTATTTTTTACTGGGGTATACCACACTTTTTTAAATAGAGATATTTGCGGCTGAACAGTAAGCAACACACTCAAAGTGGTTTTTTTTTTAGATACCAAAGGCCCAAAACTGGATAGTACAGCAATTTGACCCATGGAACTGCGAAACCACACTGGGATGTCGGGCCTACACAAGACTATTTTCAACAGATATATTTTTGTGTCACAACAGTCAGGAGACACTACTGTTTTTCTTTACGGAAAATATATCAAAACCTGAATAATAGAGATTTTTTACCGTGGGATGGCAAAACCATAGTTATTGTTTACTGGGGTATACCACACTTTTTTAAATAGAGAAATTTGTGGCTGAACAGTGAGCTCACACTCAAACTGCTTTTTTTTTAGATACCAAAGGCCCAAAACTGGATAGTACAGCGATTTGACCCGTAGAACTGCGAAACCACACTGGGATGTCGGGCCTACACAAGACTATTTTCAACAGATATATTTTTGTGTCACAACAGTCAGGAGACACTACTGTTTTTCTTTATGGAAAAAACTACCAAAAGCTGAATAATAGAGATTTTTTACCTTGGGATGGCATAACCACAGTTATTGTTTACTGGGGTATACCACACTTTTTTAAATAGAGATATTTGCGGCTAAACAGTGAGCGACACACTCAAACTGCTTTTTTTTTAGATACCAAAGGCCCAAAACTGGATAGTACAGCGATTTGACCCGTGGAACTGCGAAACCACACTGGGATGTCGGGCCTACACAAGACTATTTTCAACAGATATATTTTTGTGTCACAACAGTCAGGAGACACTACTGTTTTTCTTTAAGGAAAAAACTACCAACAGCTGAATAATAGAGATTTTTTACCGTGGGATGGCAAAACCACAGTTATTGTTTACTGGGGTATACCACACTTTTTAAATAGAGATATTTGCGGCTGAACAGTGAGCGACACACTCAAACTGCTTTTTTTAGATACCAAAGGCCCAAAATTGTATAGTGCAGCGATATGACCCGTGGAACTGCGAAACCACACTGGGATGTCGGGCCTACACAAAACTGTTTTCAACAGATATATTTTTGTGTCACAACAGTCAGGAGACACTACTGTTTTTCTTTACGGAAAAAACAATTAAAAACTGAATAATAGAGATTTTTTACCGTGGGATAGCAAAACCACACTTATTTTTTACTGGGGTATACCACACTTTTTTAAATAGAGATATTTGCGGCTGAACAGTAAGCAACACACTCAAAGTGGTTTTTTTTTTAGATACCAAAGGCCCAAAACTGGATAGTACAGCAATTTGACCCATGGAACTGCGAAACCACACTGGGATGTCGGGCCTACACAAGACTATTTTCAACAGATATATTTTTGTGTCACAACAGTCAGGAGACACTACTGTTTTTCTTTACGGAAAATATATCAAAACCTGAATAATAGAGATTTTTTACTGTGGGATAGCAAAACCACAGTTATTGTTTACTGGAGTATACCACACTTTTTTAAATAGAGATATTTGCGGCTGAACAGTGAGCGACACACTCAAACTGCTTTTTTTTTAGATACCAAAGGCCCAAAACTGGATAGTACAGCGATTTGACCCGTGGAACTGCGAAACCACACTGGGATGTCGGGCCTACACAAGACTATTTTCAACAGATATATTTTTGTGTCACAACAGTCAGGAGACACTACTGTTTTTCTATACGGAAAAAACTACCAAAAGCTGAATAATAGAGATTTTTTACCTTGGGATGGCAAAACCACAGTTATTGTTTACTGGGATATACCACACGTTTTTAAATAGAGATATTTGCGGCTGTACAGTGAGCGACACACTCAAACTGCTTTTTTTTTAGATACCAAAGGCCCAAAACTGGATATTACAGCGATTTGACCCGTGGAACTGCGAAACCACACTGGGATGTCGGGCCTACACAAGACTATTTTCAACAGATATATTTTTGTGTCACAACAGTCAGGAGACACTACTGTTTTTCTTTACGGAAAAAACTACCAATAGCTGAAAAATAGAGATTTTTTACTAGGGTATGGCAAAACCACAGTTATTGTTTACTGGGGTATACCACACTTTTTTAAATACAGATATTTGTGGCTGAACAGTGAGCGACACACTCAAACACCTTTTTTTTTAGATACCAAAGGCCCAAAACTGGATAGTACAGCGATTTGACCCGTGGAACTGCGAAACCACACTGGGATGTCGGGCCTACACAAGACTATTTTCAACAGATATATTTTTGTGTCACAACAGTCTGGAGACACTACTCTTTTTCTTTACGGAAAAAACTACCAAAAGCTGAATAATAGAGATTTTTTACCGTGGGATGGCAAAACCACAGTTATTGTTTACTGGGGTATACCACACTTTTTTAAATAGAGATATTTGCGGCAGAACAGTGAGAGACACACTCAAACTGCTTTTTTTTTAGATACCAAAGGCCCAAAACTGGATAGTACAGCGATTTGACCCGTGGAACTACGAAAGCACACTGGGATGTCGGGCCTACACAAGACTATTTTCAACAGGTTTATTTTTGTGTAACAACAGTCAGGAGACACTACTGTTTTTCTTTACGGAAAAAACTACCAAAAGCTGAATAATAGAGATTTTTTACCGTGGGATGGCAAAATCACAGTTTTTGTTTACTGGGGTATACCACACTTTTTTAAATAGAGATATTTGCAGCTAAACAGTGAGCGACACACTCAAACAGCTTTTTTTTTAGATACCAAAGGCCCAAAACTGGATAGTACAGCGATTTGACCCGTGGAACTGCGAAACCACACTGGGATGTGGGGCCTACACAAGACTATTTTCAACAGATATATTTTTGTGTCACAACAGTCAGGAGACACTACTGTTTTTCTTTACGGAAAAAACTACCAAAAGCTGAATAATAGAGATTTTTTACTAGGGTATGGCAAAACCACAGTTATTGTTTACGGGGGTATACCACACTTTTTTAAATACAGATATTTGCAGCTAAACAGTGAGCGACACACTCAAACAGCTTTTTTTTTAGATACCAAAGGCCCAAAACTGGATAGTACAGCGATTTGACCCGTGGAACTGCGAAACCACACTGGGATGTCAAGCCTACACAAGACTATTTTCAACAGATATATTTTTGTGTCACAACAGTCAGGAGACACTACTCTTTTTCTTTACGGAAAAAACTACCAAAAGCTGAATAATAGAGATTTTTTACCGTGGGATGGCAAAACCACATTTATTGTTTACTGGGGTATACCACACTTTTTTAAATAGAGATATTTGCGGCTAAACAGTGAGCGACACACTCAAACTGCTTTTTTTTTAGATACCAAAGGTCCAAAACTGGATAGTACAGCGATTTGACCCGTGGAACTGCGAAAGCACACTGGGATGTCGGGCCTACACAAGACTATTTTCAACAGATTTATTTTTGTGTAACAACAGTCAGGAGACACTACTGTTTTTCTTTAAGGAAAATATACCAAAATCTGAATAATAGAGATTTTTTACCGTGGGAAAGGAAAACCACAGTTATGGTTTACTGGGGTATAGCACACTTTTTTAAATAGAGATATTTGCGGCTGAGCAGTGAGCGACACACTCAAACTGCTTTTTTTTAGATACCAAAGGCCCAAAACTGGATAGTACAGCGATTTGACCCGTGGAACTGCGAAACCACACTTGGATGTCGGGCCTACACAAGACTATTTTCAACAGATATATTTTTGTGTCACAACAGTCAGGAGACACTACTGTTTTTCTTTACTGAAAAATCTACCAAAAGCTGAATAATAGAGATTTTTACCGTGGGATGGGAAAACCACAGTTATTGTTTACTGGGGTATACCACACTTTTTTAAATAGAGATATTTGCGGCTAAACAGTGAGCGACACACTCAAACTGCTTTTTTTTTAGATACCAAAGGTCCAAAACTGGATAGTACAGCGATTTGACCCGTGGAACTGCGAAACCACACTGGGATGTCGGGCCTACACAAGACTATTTTCAACAGATATATTTTTGTGTCACAACAGTCAGGAGACACTACTGTTTTTCTTTACGGAAAAAACTACCAATAGCTGAAAAATAGAGATTTTTTACTAGGGTATGGCAAAACCACAGTTATTGTTTACTGGGGTATACCACACTTTTTTAAATACAGATATTTGTGGCTGAACAGTGAGCGACACACTCAAACACCTTTTTTTTTAGATACCAAAGGCCCAAAACTGGATAGTACAGCGATTTGACCCGTGGAACTGCGAAACCACACTGGGATGTCGGGCCTACACAAGACTATTTTCAACAGATATATTTTTGTGTCACAACAGTCTGGAGACACTACTCTTTTTCTTTACGGAAAAAACTACCAAAAGCTGAATAATAGAGATTTTTTACCGTGGGATGGCAAAACCACAGTTATTGTTTACTGGGGTATACCACACTTTTTTAAATAGAGATATTTGCGGCAGAACAGTGAGAGACACACTCAAACTGCTTTTTTTTTAGATACCAAAGGCCCAAAACTGGATAGTACAGCGATTTGACCCGTGGAACTACGAAAGCACACTGGGATGTCGGGCCTACACAAGACTATTTTCAACAGGTTTATTTTTGTGTAACAACAGTCAGGAGACACTACTGTTTTTCTTTACGGAAAAACTACCAAAAGCTGAATAATAGAGATTTTTTACCGTGGGATGGCAAAATCACAGTTTTTGTTTACTGGGGTATACCACACTTTTTTAAATAGAGATATTTGCAGCTAAACAGTGAGCGACACACTCAAACAGCTTTTTTTTTAGATACCAAAGGCCCAAAACTGGATAGTACAGCGATTTGACCCGTGGAACTGCGAAACCACACTGGGATGTGGGGCCTACACAAGACTATTTTCAACAGATATATTTTTGTGTCACAACAGTCAGGAGACACTACTGTTTTTCTTTACGGAAAAAACTACCAAAAGCTGAATAATAGAGATTTTTTACTAGGGTATGGCAAAACCACAGTTATTGTTTACGGGGGTATACCACACTTTTTTAAATACAGATATTTGTGGCTGAACAGTGAGCGACACACTCAAACACCTTTTTTTTTAGATACCAAAGGCCCAAAACTGGATAGTACAGCGATTTGACCCGTGGAACTGCGAAACCACACTGGGATGTCAAGCCTACACAAGACTATTTTCAACAGATATATTTTTGTGTCACAACAGTCAGGAGACACTACTCTTTTTCTTTACGGAAAAAACTACCAAAAGCTGAATAATAGAGATTTTTTACCGTGGGATGGCAAAACCACATTTATTGTTTACTGGGGTATACCACACTTTTTTAAATAGAGATATTTGCGGCTGAGCAGTGAGAGACACACTCAAACTGCTTTTTTTTTAGATACCAAAGGCCCAAAACTGGATACTACAGCGATTTGACCCGTGGAACTGCGAAAGCACACTGGGATGCCGGGCCTACACAAGACTATTTTCAACAGATTTATTTTTGTGTAACAACAGTCAGGAGACACTACTGTTTTTCTTTAAGGAAAATATACCAAAATCTGAATAATAGAGATTTTTTACCGTGGGAAAGGAAAACCACAGTTATGGTTTACTGGGGTATAGCACACTTTTTTAAATAGAGATATTTGCGGCTGAGCAGTGAGCGACACACTCAAACTGCTTTTTTTTAGATACCAAAGGCCCAAAACTGGATAGTACAGCGATTTGACCCGTGGAACTGCGAAACCACACTTGGATGTCGGGCCTACACAAGACTATTTTCAACAGATATATTTTTGTGTCACAACAGTCAGGAGACACTACTGTTTTTCTTTACTGAAAAATCTACCAAAAGCTGAATAATAGAGATTTTTACCGTGGGATGGGAAAACCACAGTTATTGTTTACTGGGGTATACCACACTTTTTTAAATAGAGATATTTGCGGCTAAACAGTGAGCGACACACTCAAACTGCTTTTTTTTTAGATACCAAAGGTCCAAAACTGGATAGTACAGCGATTTGACCCGTGGAACTGCGAAACCACACTGGGATGTCGGGCCTACACAAGACTATTTTCAACAGATAAATTTTTGTGTCACAGCAGTCAGGAGACACTACTGTTTTTCTTTACGGAAAAAACTACCAAAAGCTGAATAATAGAGATTTTTTACCGTGGGATGGCTAAACCACAGTTATTGTTTACTGGGGTATACCAAACTTTTTTAAATAGAGATATTTGCGGCTGAACAGTGAGCTACACACTCAAACTTCTTTTTTTTAGATACCAAAGGCCCAAAACTGGATAGTACAGCGATTTGACCCATGGAACTGCGAAACCACACTGGGATGTCAGGCCTACACAAGACTGTTTTCAACAGATATATTTTTGTGTCACAACAGTCAGGAGACAATACTATTTTTCTTTACGGAAAAAACTGCCAAAAGCAGAATAAAAGAGATTTTTTACCAGGGTATGGCAAAACCACAGTTATTGTTTACTGGGGTATACCACACTTTTTTAAATAGAGATATTTGCGGCTGAACAGTGAGCAACACACTCAAAGTGCTTTTTTTTTTAGATACCAAAGGCCCAAAACTGGATAGTACAGCGATTTGACCCATGGAACTGCGAAACCACACTGGGATGTCGGGCCTACACAAGACTATTTTCAACAGATATATTTTTGTGTCACAACAGTCAGGAGACACTACTATTTTTCTTTACTGAAAAAACTACCAAAAGCTGAATAATAGAGATTTTTTACCGTGGGATGGCAAAACCACAGTTATTGTTTACTGGGGTATACCACACTTTTTTAAATAGAGATATTTGCGGCTGAACAGTGAGCGACACACTCAAACTGCTATTTTTTTAGATACCAAAGGCCCAAAACTGGATAGTACAGTGATTTGACCCGTGGAACTGCGAAACCACACTGGGATGTCGGGCCTACACAAGACTATTTTCAACAGATATATTTTTGTGTTACAACAGTCAGTAGACACTACTGTTTTTCTTTACGGAAAAAACTGCCAAAAGCAGAATAAAAGAGATTTTTTACCAGGGTATGGCAAAACCACAGTTATTGTTTACTGGGGTATACCACACTTTTTTAAATAGAGATATTTGCGGCTGAACAGTGAGCGACACACCCAAACTGCTTTTTTTTTAGATACTAAACGCCTAAAACTGGATAGTACAGTGATTTGACCCGTGGAACTGCGAAACCACACTGGGATGTTGGGCCTACACAAGACTATTTTCAACAGATATATTTTTGTGTCACAACAGTCAGGGACCCTGCTATTTTTCTTTACGGAAAAAACTACCAAAAGCTGAATAATAGAGATTTTTTACCGTGGGATGGCAAAACCACAGTTATTGTTTACTGGGGTATACCACACTTTTTTAAATAGAGATATTTGCGGCTGAACAGTGAGCGACACACTCAAACTGCTTTTTTTAGATACCAAAGGCGCAAAACTGGATAGTACAGCGATTTGACCCGTGGAACTGCGAAACCACACTGGGATGTCGGGCCTACACAAGACTATTTTCAACAGATATATTTTTGTGTCACAACAGTCAGGAGACACTAGTGTTTTTCTTTACGGAAAATATATCAAAACCTGAATAATAGAGATTTTTTACCGTGGGATGGCAAAACCATAGTTATTGTTTACGGGGGTATACCACACTTTTTTAAATAGAGATATTAGCGGCTGAATAGTGAGCGACACACTCAAACTGCTTTTTTTTAGATACCAAAGGCCCAAAACTGGATAGTACAGCTATTTGACCCATGGAACTGCGAAACCACACTGGGATGTCGGGCCTACACAAGACTATTTTCAACAGATATATTTTTGTGTCACAACAGTCAGGAGACACTACTGTTTTTCTTTACGGAAAAAAATACCAAAAGCTGAATAATAGAGATTTTTTACAATGAGATGGCAAAACCACAGTTATTGTTTACTGGGGTATACCACACTTTTTTAAATAGAGATATTTGCGGCTGAACAGTGAGCGACACACTCAAACTGCTTTTTTTAGATACCAAAGGCCCAAAACTGGATAGTACAGCGATATAACCCGTGCAACTGCGAAACCACACTGGGATGTCGGGCCTACACAAAAATATTTTCAACAGATATATTTTGGTGTCACATCAGTCAGGAGACACTACTGTTTTTCTTTACGGAAAATATACCAAAAACTGAATAATAGAGATTTTTTACTGTGGGATAGCAAAACCACAGTTATTGTTTACTGGAGTATACCACACTTTTTTAAATAGAGATATTTGCGGCTGAACAGTGAGCGACACACTCAAACTGCTTTTTTTTTAGATACCAAAGGCCCAAAACTGGATAGTACAGCGATTTGACCCGTGGAACTGCGAAACCACACTGGGATGTCGGGCCTACACAAGACTATTTTCAACAGATATATTTTTGTGTCACAACAGTCAGGAGACACTACTGTTTTTCTTTACGGAAAAAACTACCAAAAGCTGAATAATAGAGATTTTTTACCTTGGGATGGCAAAACCACAGTTATTGTTTACTGGGATATACCACACGTTTTTAAATAGAGATATTTGCGGCTGAACAGTGAGCGACACACTCAAACTGCTTTTTTTTTAGATACCAAAGGCCCAAAACTGGATAGTACAGCGATTTGACCCGTGGAACTGCGAAACCACACTGGGATGTCGGGCCTACACAAGACTATTTTCAACAGATATATTTTTGTGTCACAACAGTCAGGAGACACTACTGTTTTTCTTTGCGGAAAAAACTACCAATAGCTGAAAAATAGAGATTTTTTACTAGGGTATGGCAAAACCACAGTTATTGTTTACTGGGGTATACCACACTTTTTTAAATACAGATATTTGTGGCTGAACAGTGAGCGACACACTCAAACACCTTTTTTTTTAGATACCAAAGGCCCAAAACTGGATAGTACAGCGATTTGACCCGTGGAACTGCGAAACCACACTGGGATGTCGGGCCTACACAAGACTATTTTCAACAGATATATTTTTGTGTCACAACAGTCTGGAGACACTACTCTTTTTCTTTACGGAAAAAACTACCAAAAGCTGAATAATAGAGATTTTTTACCGTGGGATGGCAAAACCACAGTTATTGTTTACTGGGGTATACCACACTTTTTTAAATAGAGATATTTGCGGCTGAACAGTGAGAGACACACTCAAACTGCTTTTTTTTTAGATACCAAAGGCCCAAAACTGGATAGTACAGCGATTTGACCCGTGGAACTGCGAAAGCACACTGGGATGTCGGGCCTACACAAGACTATTTTCAACAGGTTTATTTTTGTGTAACAACAGTCAGGAGACACTACTGTTTTTCTTTAAGGAAAATATACCAAAATCTGAATAATAGAGATTTTTTACCGTGGGAAAGGAAAACCACAGTTATTGTTTACTGGGGTATACCACACTTTTTTAAATAGAGATATTTGCGGCTAAACAGTGAGCGACACACTCAAACTGCTTTTTTTTTAGATACCAAAGGTCCAAAACTGGATAGTACAACGATTTGACCCATGGAACTGCGAAACCACACTGGGATGTCGGGCCTACACAAGACTATTTTCAACAGATAAATTTTTGTGTCACAGCAGTCAGAAGACACTACTGTTTTTCTTTACGGAAAAAACTACCAAAAGCTGAATAATAGAGATTTTTTACAATGAGATGGCAAAACCACAGTTATTGTTTACTGGGGTATACCACACTTTTTTAAATAGAGATATTTGCGGCTGAACAGTGAGCGACACACTCAAACTGCTTTTTTTAGATACCAAAGGCCCAAAACTGGATAGTACAGCGATATAACCCGTGCAACTGCGAAACCACACTGGGATGTCGGGCCTACACAAAAATATTTTCAACAGATATATTTTGGTGTCACATCAGTCAGGAGACACTACTGTTTTTCTTTACGGAAAATATACCAAAAACTGAATAATAGAGATTTTTTACTGTGGGATAGCAAAACCACAGTTATTGTTTACTGGAGTATACCACACTTTTTTAAATAGAGATATTTGCGGCTGAACAGTGAGCGACACACTCAAACTGCTTTTTTTTTAGATACCAAAGGCCCAAAACTGGATAGTACAGCGATTTGACCCGTGGAACTGCGAAACCACACTGGGATGTCGGGCCTACACAAGACTATTTTCAACAGATATATTTTTGTGTCACAACAGTCAGGAGACACTACTGTTTTTCTTTACGGAAAAAACTACCAAAAGCTGAATAATAGAGATTTTTTACCTTGGGATGGCAAAACCACAGTTATTGTTTACTGGGATATACCACACGTTTTTAAATAGAGATATTTGCGGCTGAACAGTGAGCGACACACTCAAACTGCTTTTTTTTTAGATACCAAAGGCCCAAAACTGGATAGTACAGCGATTTGACCCGTGGAACTGCGAAACCACACTGGGATGTCGGGCCTACACAAGACTATTTTCAACAGATATATTTTTGTGTCACAACAGTCAGGAGACACTACTGTTTTTCTTTGCGGAAAAAACTACCAATAGCTGAAAAATAGAGATTTTTTACTAGGGTATGGCAAAACCACAGTTATTGTTTACTGGGGTATACCACACTTTTTTAAATACAGATATTTGTGGCTGAACAGTGAGCGACACACTCAAACACCTTTTTTTTTAGATACCAAAGGCCCAAAACTGGATAGTACAGCGATTTGACCCGTGGAACTGCGAAACCACACTGGGATGTCGGGCCTACACAAGACTATTTTCAACAGATATATTTTTGTGTCACAACAGTCTGGAGACACTACTCTTTTTCTTTACGGAAAAAACTACCAAAAGCTGAATAATAGAGATTTTTTACCGTGGGATGGCAAAACCACAGTTATTGTTTACTGGGGTATACCACACTTTTTTAAATAGAGATATTTGCGGCTGAACAGTGAGAGACACACTCAAACTGCTTTTTTTTTAGATACCAAAGGCCCAAAACTGGATAGTACAGCGATTTGACCCGTGGAACTGCGAAAGCACACTGGGATGTCGGGCCTACACAAGACTATTTTCAACAGGTTTATTTTTGTGTAACAACAGTCAGGAGACACTACTGTTTTTCTTTAAGGAAAATATACCAAAATCTGAATAATAGAGATTTTTTACCGTGGGAAAGGAAAACCACAGTTATTGTTTACTGGGGTATACCACACATTTTTAAATAGAGATATTTGCGGCTAAACAGTGAGCGACACACTCAAACTGCTTTTTTTTTAGATACCAAAGGTCCAAAACTGGATAGTACAACGATTTGACCCATGGAACTGCGAAACCACACTGGGATGTCGGGCCTACACAAGACTATTTTCAACAGATAAATTTTTGTGTCACAGCAGTCAGAAGACACTACTGTTTTTCTTTACGGAAAAAACTACCAAAAGCTGAATAATAGAGATTTTTTACCGTGGGATGGCTAAACCACAGTTATTGTTTACTGGGGTATACCAAACTTTTTTAAATAGAGAAATTTCGGCTGAACAGTGAGCTACACACTCAAACTTCTTTTTTTTAGATACCAAAGGCCCAAAACTGGATAGTACAGCGATTTGACCCATGGAACTGCGAAACCACACTGGGATGTCAGGCCTACACAAGACTGTTTTCAACAGATATATTTTTGTGTCACAACAGTCAGGAGACAATACTGTTTTTCTTTACGGAAAAAACTGCCAAACGCAGAATAAAAGAGATTTTTTACCAGGGTATGGCAAAACCACAGTTATTGTTTACTGGGGTATACCACACTTTTTTAAATAGAGATATTTGCGGCTGAACAGTGAGCGACACACCGAAACTGCTTTTTTTTTAGATACTAAACGCCTAAAACTGGATAGTACAGTGATTTGACCCGTGGAACTGCGAAACCACACTGGGATGTCGGGCCTACACAAGACTATTTTCAACAGATATATTTTTGTGTCACAACAGTCAGGAGACACTACTGTTTTTCTTTACGGAAAAAACTACCAAAAGCTGAATAATAGAGATTTTTTACCGTGGGACGGCAAAACCACAGTTATTGTTTACTGGCGTATACCACACTTTTTTAAATAGAGATATTTGCGGCTGAACATTGAGCGACACACGCAAACTGCTTTTTTTTTTTAGATACCAAAGGCCCAAAACTGGATAGTACAGCGATTTGACCCGTGGAACTGCGAAACCACACTGGGATGTCGGGCCTACACAAGACTATTTTCAACAGATATATTTTTGTGTTACAACAGTCAGTAGACACTACTGTTTTTCTTTACGGAAAAAACTGCCAAAAGCAGAATAAAAGAGATTTTTTACCAGGGTATGGCAAAACCACAGTTATTGTTTACTGGGGTATACCACACTTTTTTAAATAGAGATATTTGCGGCTGAACAGTGAGCGACACACCCAAACTGCTTTTTTTTTAGATACTAAACGCCTAAAACTGGATAGTACAGTGATTTGACCCGTGGAACTGCGAAACCACACTGGGATGTCGGGCCTACACAAGACTATTTTCAACAGATATATTTTTGTGTCACAACAGTCAGGAGACCCTACTATTTTTCTTTACTGAAAAAACTACCAAAAGCTGAATAATAGAGATTTTTTACCGTGGGATGGCAAAACCACAGTTATTGTTTACTGGGGTATACCACACTTTTTTAAATAGAGATATTTGCGGCTGAACAGTGAGCGACACACTCAAACTGCTTTTTTTAGATACCAAAGGCGCAAAACTGGATAGTACAGCGATTTGACCCGTGGAACTGCGAAACCACACTGGGATGTCGGGCCTACACAAGACTATTTTCAACAGATATATTTTTGTGTCACAACAGTCAGGAGACACTAGTGTTTTTCTTTACGGAAAATATATCAAAACCTGAATAATAGAGATTTTTTACCGTGGGATGGCAAAACCATAGTTATTGTTTACGGGGGTATACCACACTTTTTTAAATAGAGATATTAGCGGCTGAACAGTGAGCGACACACTCAAACTGCTTTTTTTTAGATACCAAAGGCCCAAAACTGGAAAGTACAGCTATTTGACCCATGGAACTGCGAAACCACACTGGGATGTCGGGCCTACACAAGACTATTTTCAACAGATATATTTTTGTGTCACAACAGTGAGGAGACACTACTGTTTTTCTTTACGGAAAAAACTACCAAAAGCTGAATAATAAAGATTTTTTACAATGAGATGGCAAAACCACAGTTATTGTTTACTGGGGTATACCACACTTTTTTAAATAGAGATATTTTCGGCTGAACAGTGAGCGACACACTCAAACTGCTTTTTTTAGATACCAAAGGCCCAAAACTGGATAGTACAGCGATATAACCCGTGCAACTGCGAAACCACACTGGGATGTCGGGCCTACACAAAAATATTTTCAACAGATATATTTTGGTGTCACATCAGTCAGGAGACACTACTGTTTTTCTTTACGGAAAATATACCAAAACCTGAATAATAGAGATTTTTTACTGTGGGATAGCAAAACCACAGTTATTGTTTACTGGAGTATACCACACTTTTTTAAATAGAGATATTTGCGGCTGAACAGTGAGCGACACACTCAAACTGCTTTTTTTTTAGATACCAAAGGCCCAAAACTGGATAGTACAGCGATTTGACCCGTGGAACTGCGAAACCACACTGGGATGTCGGGCCTACACAAGACTATTTTCAACAGATATATTTTTGTGTCACAACAGTCAGGAGACACTACTGTTTTTCTTTACGGAAAAAACTACCAATAGCTGAAAAATAGAGATTTTTTACTGGGGTATGGCAAAACCACAGTTATTGTTTACTGGGGTATACCACACTTTTTTAAATACAGATATTTGTGGCTGAACAGTGAGCGACACACTCAAACACCTTTTTTTTTAGATACCAAAGGCCCAAAACTGGATAGTACAGCGATTTGACCCGTGGAACTGCGAAACCACACTGGGATGTCGGGCCTACACAAGACTATTTTCAACAAATATATTTTTGTGTCACAACAGTCTGGAGACACTACTCTTTTTCTTTACGGAAAAAACTACCAAAAGCTGAATAATAGAGATTTTTTACCGTGGGATGGCAAAACCACAGTTATTGTTTACTGGGGTATACCACACTTTTTTAAATAGAGATATTTGCGGCTGAACAGTGAGAGACACACTCAAACTGCTTTTTTTTTAGATACCAAAGGCCCAAAACTGGATAGTACAGCGATTTGACCCGTGGAACTGCGAAAGCACACTGGGATGTCTGGCCTACACAAGAATATTTTCAACAGGTTTATTTTTGTGTAACAACAGTCAGGAGACACTACTGTTTTTCTTTAAGGAAAATATACCAAAATCTGAATAATAGAGATTTTTTACCGTGGGAAAGGAAAACCACAGTTATTGTTTACTGGGGTATAGCACACTTTTTTAAATAGAGATATTTGCGGCTGAGCAGTGAGCGACACACTCAAACTGCTTTTTTTTAGATACCAAAGGCCCAAAACTGGATAGTACAGCGATTTGACCCGTGGAACGGCGAAACCACACTTGGATGTCGGGCCTACACAAGACTATTTTCAACAGATATATTTTTGTGTCACAACAGTCAGGAGACACTACTGTTTTTCTTTACTGAAAAATCTACCAAAAGCTGAATAATAGAGATTTTTACCGTGGAATGGGAAAACCACAGTTATTGTTTACTGGGGTATACCACACTTTTTTAAATAGAGATATTTGCGGCTAAACAGTGAGCGACACACTCAAACTGCTTTTTTTTTAGATACCAAAGGTCCAAAACTGGATAGTACAGCGATTTGACCCGTGGAACTGCGAAACCACACTGGGATGTCGGGCCTACACAAGACTATTTTCAACAGATATATTTTTGTGTCACAACAGTCTGGAGACACTACTCTTTTTCTTTACGGAAAAAACTACCAAAAGCTGAATAATAGAGATTTTTTACCGTGGGATGGCAAAACCACAGTTATTGTTTACTGGGGTATACCACACTTTTTTAAATAGAGATATTTGCGGCTGAACAGTGAGAGACACACTCAAACTGCTTTTTTTTTAGATACCAAAGGCCCAAAACTGGATAGTACAGTGATTTGACCCGTGGAACTGCGAAACCACACTGGGATGTCGGGCCTACACAAGACTATTTTCAACAGATATATTTTTGTGTCACAACAGTCAGGAGACACTACTGTTTTTCTTTACGAAAAAAACTACCAAAAGCTGAATAATAGAGATTTTTTACCGTGGGATGGCAAAACCACAGTTATTGTTTACTGGCGTATACCACACTTTTTTAAATAGAGATATTTGCGGCTGAACAGTGAGCAACACACTGAAAGTGCTTTTTTTTTTTAGATACCAAAGGCCCAAAACTGGATAGTACAGCGATTTGACCCATGGAACTGCGAAACCACACTGGGATGTCGGGCCTACACAAGACTATTTTCAACAGATATATTTTTGTGTCACAACAGTCAGGAGACACTACTATTTTTCTTTACTGAAAAAACTACCAAAAGCTGAATAATAGAGATTTTTTACCGTGGGATGGCAAAACCACAGTTATTGTTTACTGGGGTATACCACACTTTTTTAATTAGAGATATTTGCGGCTGAACAGTGAGCGACACACTCAAACTGCTTTTTTTTTAGATACCAAAGGCCCAAAACTGGATAGTACAGTGATTTGACCCGTGGAACTGCGAAACCACACTGGGATGTCGGGCCTACACAAGACTATTTTCAACAGATATATTTTTGTGTCACAACAATCAGTAGACACTACTGTTTTTCTTTACGGAAAAAACTACCAAAAGCTGAATAATAGAGATTTTTTACTGTGGGATGGCAAAACCACAGTTATTGTTTACTGGGGTATACCACACTTTTTTAAATAGAGATATTTGCGGCTGAACAGTGAGCGACACACTCAGACTGCTTTTTTTTTAGATACCAAAGGCCCAAAACTGGATAGTACAGCGATTTGACCCGTGGAACTGCGAAAGCACACTGGGATGTCTGGCCTACACAAGACTATTTTCAACAGGTTTATTTTTGTGTAACAACAGTCAGGAGACACTACTGTTTTTCTTTAAGGAAAATATACCAAAATCTGAATAATAGAGATTTTTTACCGTGGGAAAGGAAAACCACAGTTATTGTTTACTGGGGTATAGCACACTTTTTTAAATAGAGATATTTGCGGCTGAGCAGTGAGCGACACACTCAAACTGCTTTTTTTTAGATACCAAAGGCCCAAAACTGGATAGTACAGCGATTTGACCCGTGGAACTGCGAAACCACACTTGGATGTCGGGCCTACACAAGACTATTTTCAACAGATATATTTTTGTGTCACAACAGTCAGGAGACACTACTGTTTTTCTTTACTGAAAAATCTACCAAAAGCTGAATAATAGAGATTTTTACCGTGGAATGGGAAAACCACAGTTATTGTTTACTGGGGTATACCACACTTTTTTAAATAGAGATATTTGCGGCTAAAAAGTGAGCGACACACTCAAACTGCTTTTTTTTTAGATACCAAAGGTCCAAAACTGGATAGTACAGCGATTTGACCCGTGGAACTGCGAAACCACACTGGGATGTCGGGCCTACACAAGACTATTTTCAACAGATATATTTTTGTGTCACAACAGTCTGGAGACACTACTCTTTTTCTTTACGGAAAAAACTACCAAAAGCTGAATAATAGAGATTTTTTACCGTGGGATGGCAAAACCACAGTTATTGTTTACTGGGGTATACCACACTTTTTTAAATAGAGATATTTGCGGCTGAACAGTGAGAGACACACTCAAACTGCTTTTTTTTTAGATACCAAAGGCCCAAAACTGGATAGTACAGTGATTTGACCCGTGGAACTGCGAAACCACACTGGGATGTCGGGCCTACACAAGACTATTTTCAACAGATATATTTTTGTGTCACAACAGTCAGGAGACACTACTGTTTTTCTTTACGAAAAAAACTACCAAAAGCTGAATAATAGAGATTTTTTACCGTGGGATGGCAAAACCACAGTTATTGTTTACTGGCGTATACCACACTTTTTTAAATAGAGATATTTGCGGCTGAACAGTGAGCAACACACTCAAAGTGCTTTTTTTTTTTAGATACCAAAGGCCCAAAACTGGATAGTACAGCGATTTGACCCATGGAACTGCGAAACCACACTGGGATGTCGGGCCTACACAAGACTATTTTCAACAGATATATTTTTGTGTCACAACAGTCAGGAGACACTACTATTTTTCTTTACTGAAAAAACTACCAAAAGCTGAATAATAGAGATTTTTTACCGTGGGATGGCAAAACCACAGTTATTGTTTACTGGGGTATACCACACTTTTTTAATTAGAGATATTTGCGGCTGAACAGTGAGCGACACACTCAAACTGCTTTTTTTTTAGATACCAAAGGCCCAAAACTGGATAGTACAGTGATTTGACCCGTGGAACTGCGAAACCACACTGGGATGTCGGGCCTACACAAGACTATTTTCAACAGATATATTTTTGTGTCACAACAATCAGTAGACACTACTGTTTTTCTTTACGGAAAAAACTACCAAAAGCTGAATAATAGAGATTTTTTACTGTGGGATGGCAAAACCACAGTTATTGTTTACTGGGGTATACCACACTTTTTTAAATAGAGATATTTGCGGCTGAACAGTGAGCGACACACTCAGACTGCTTTTTTTTTAGATACCAAAGGCCCAAAACTGGATAGTACAGCGATTTGACCCGTGGAACTGCGAAACCACACTGGGATGTCGGGCCTACACAAGACTATTTTCAACAGATATATTTTTGTGTCACAACAGTCAGGAGACACTACTGTTTTTCTTTACGGAAAAAACTACCAAAAGCTGAATAATAGAGATTTTTTACCGTGGGATGGCAAAACCACAGTTATTGTTTACTGGGGTATACCACACTTTTTTAAATAGAGATATTTGCGGCTGAACAGTGAGCGACACACTCAAACTGCTTTTTTTAGATACCAAAGGCGCAAAACTGGATAGTACAGCGATTTGACCCGTGGAACTGCGACACCACACTGGGATGTCGGGCCTACACAAGACTATTTTCAACAGATATATTTTTGTGTCACAACAGTCAGGAGACACAACTGTTTTTCTTTACGGAAAATATATCAAAACCTGAATAATAGAGATTTTTTACCGTGGGATGGCAAAACCATAGTTATTGTTTACTGGGGTATACCACACTTTTTTAAATAGAGATATTAGCGGCTGAACAGTGAGCGACAAACTCAAACTGCTTTTTTTTAGATACCAAAGGCCCAAAACTGGATAGTACAGCGATTTGACCCATGGAACTGCGAAACCACACTGGGATGTCGGGCCTACACAAGACTATTTTCAACAGATATATTTTTGTGTCACAACAGTCAGGAGACACTACTGTTTTTCTTTACGGAAAAAACTACCAAAAGCTGAATAATAGAGATTTTTTACAATGGGATGGCAAAACCACAGTTATTGTTTACTGGGGTATACCACACTTTTTTAAATAGAGATATTTGCGGCTGAACAGTGAGCGACACACTCAAACTGCTTTTTTTAGATACCAAAGGCCCAAAACTGGATAGTACAGCGATATAACCCGTGCAACTGCGAAACCACACTGGGATGTCGGGCCTACACAAGACTATTTTCAACAGATATATTTTGGTGTCACATCAGTCAGGAGACACTACTGTTTTTCTTTACGGAAAATATACCAAAACCTGAATAATAGAGATTTTTTACTGTGGGATAGCAAAACCACAGTTATTGTTTACTGGAGTATACCACAATTTTTTAAATAGAGATATTTGCGGCTGAACAGTGAGCGACACACTCAAACTGCTTTTTTTTTAGATACCAATGGCCCAAAACTGGATAGTACAGCGATTTGACCCGTGGAACTGCGAAACCACACTGGGATGTCGGGCCTACACAAGACTATTTTCAACAAATATATTTTTGTGTCACAACAGTCAGGAGAGACTACTGTTTTTCTTTACGGAAAAAACTACCAAAAGCTGAATAATAGAGATTTTTTACCGTGGGATGGCAAAACCACAGTTATTGTTTACTGGGGTATACCACACTTTTTTAAATAGAGATATTTGCGGCTGAACAGTGAGAGACACACTCAAACTGCTTTTTTTTTAGATACCAAAGGCCCAAAACTGGATAGTACAGCGATTTGACCCGTGGAACTGCGAAACCACACTGGGATGTCGGGCCTACACAAGACTATTTTCAACAGATTTATTTTTGAGTAACAACAGTCAGGAGACACTACTCTTTTTCTTTAAGGAAAATATACCAAAATCTGAATAATTGAGATTTTTTACCGTGGGATAGCAAAACCACAGTTATTGTTTACTGGGGTAAAGCACCCTTTTTTAAATAGAGATATTTGCGGCTGAGCAGTGAGCGACACACTCAAACTGCTTTTTTTTTAGATACCAAAGGCCCAAAACTGGATAGTAGAGCGGTTTGACCCGTGGAACTGCGAAACCACACTGGGATGTCGGGCCTACACAAGACTATTTTCAACAGATATATTTTTGTGTCACAACAGTCAGGAGACACTACTGTTTTTCTTTACGGAAAAATCTACCAAAAGCTGAATAATAGAGATTTTTACCGTGGGATGGCAAAACCACAGTTATTGTTTACTGGGGTATACCACACTTTTTTAAATAGAGATATTTGCGGCTAAACAGTGAGCGACACACTCAAACTGCTTTTTTTTTAGATACCAAAGGCCCAAAACTGGATAGTACAGCGATTTGACCCGTGGAACTGCGAAACCACACTGGGATGTCAGGCCTACACAAGACTGTTTTCAACAGATATATTTTTGTGTCACAACAGTCAGGAGACAATACTGTTTTTCTTTACGGAAAAAACTGCCAAAAGCAGAATAATAGAGATTTTTTACCTTGGGATGGCAAAACCACAGTTATTGTTTACTGGGGTATACCAAATTTTTTTAAATAGAGATATTTGCGGCTGAACAGTGAGCGACACGCCCATACTGCTTTTTTTTTAGATACAAAACGCCCAAAACTGGATAGTACAGTGATTTGACCCGTGGAACTGCGAAACCACACTGCGATGTCGGGCCTACACAAGACTATTTTCAACAGATATATTTTTGTGTCACAACAGTCAGGAGACACTACTGTTTTTCTTTACGGAAAAAACTACCAAAAGCTGAATAATAGAGATTTTTTACCGTGGGATGGCAAAACCACAGTTATTGTTTACTGGGGTATACCACACTTTTTTAAATAGAGATATTTGCGGCTGAACATTGAGCGACACACGCAAACTGCTTTTTTTTTTTAGATACCAAAGGCCCAAAACTGGATAGTACAGCGATTTGACCCGTGGAACTGCGAAACCGCACTGGGATGTCGGGCCTACACAAGACTATTTTCAACAGATATATTTTTGTGTCACAACAGTCAGGAGTCACTACTGTTTTTCTTTACGGAAAATATATCAAAACCTGAATAATAGAGATTTTTTACCATGGGATGGCAAAACCATAGTTATTGTTTACTGGGGTATACCACACTTTTTTAAATAGAGATATTTGCGGCTAAACAGTGAGCGACACACTCAAAGTGCTTTTGTTTTAGATACCAAAGGCCCAAAACTGGATAGTACAGCAATTTGACCTATGGAACTGCGAAACCACACTGGGATGTCGGGCCTACACAAGACTATTTTCAACAGATATATTTTTGTGTCACAACAGTCAGGAGACTCTACTCTTTTTCTTTACGGAAAAAACTACCAAAAGCTGAATAATAGAGATTTTTTACCGTGGGATGGCAAAACCACAGTTATTGTTTACTGGGGTATACCACACTTTTTTAAATAGAGATATTTGCGGCTGAACAGTGAGCGACACACTCAAACTGCTTTTTTTTTAGATACCAAAGGCCCAAAACTGGATAGTACAGCGATTTGACCCGTGAAGCTGCGAAACCACACTGGGACGTCGGGCCTACACAAGACTATTTTCAACAGATATATTTTTGTGTCACAACAGTCAGGAGACACTACTGTTTTTCTTTATGGAAAAAACTACCAAAAGCTGAATAATAGAGATTTTTTACCGTGGGATGGCAAAACCACACTTATTGTTTACTGTGGTATACCACACTTTTTTAAATAGAGATATTTGCGGCTGAACAGTGAGCGACACACTCAAACTGCTTTTTTTAGATACCAAAGGCCCAAAATTGTATAGTGCAGCGATTTGACCCGTGGAACTGCGAAACCACACTGGGATGTCGGGCCTACACAAGACTGTTTTCAACAGATATATTTTTGTGTCACAACAGTCAGGAGACACTACTGTTTTTCTTTACGGAAAAAACAATTAAAAACTGAATAATAGAGATTTTTTACCGTGGGATAGCAAAACCACACTTATTTTTTACTGGGGTATACCACACTTTTTTAAATAGAGATATTTGCGGCTGAACAGTAAGCAACACACTCAAAGTGTTTTTTTTTTTAGATACCAAAGGCCCAAAACTGGATAGTACAGCAATTTGACCCATGGAACTGCGAAACCACACTGGGATGTCGGGCCTACACAAGACTATTTTCAACAGATATATTTTTGTGTCACAACAGTCAGGAGACACTACTGTTTTTCTTTACGGAAAATATATCAAAACCTGAATAATAGAGATTTTTTACCGTGGGATGGCAAAACCATAGTTATTGTTTACTGGGGTATACCACACTTTTTTAAATAGAGAAATTTGTGGCTGAACAGTGAGCTCACACTCAAACTGCTTTTTTTTTAGATACCAAAGGCCCAAAACTGGATAGTACAGCGATTTGACCCGTAGAACTGCGAAACCACACTGGGATGTCGGGCCTACACAAGACTATTTTCAACAGATATATTTTTGTGTCACAACAGTCAGGAGACACTACTGTTTTTCTTTATGGAAAAAACTACCAAAAGCTGAATAATAGAGATTTTTTACCTTGGGATGGCATAACCACAGTTATTGTTTACTGGGGTATACCACACTTTTTTAAATAGAGATATTTGCGGCTAAACAGTGAGCGACACACTCAAACTGCTTTTTTTTTAGATACCAAAGGCCCAAAACTGGATAGTACAGCGATTTGACCCGTGGAACTGCGAAACCACACTGGGATGTCGGGCCTACACAAGACTATTTTCAACAGATATATTTTTGTGTCACAACAGTCAGGAGACACTACTGTTTTTCTTTAAGGAAAAAACTACCAACAGCTGAATAATAGAGATTTTTTACCGTGGGATGGCAAAACCACAGTTATTGTTTACTGGGGTATACCACACTTTTTAAATAGAGATATTTGCGGCTGAACAGTGAGCGACACACTCAAACTGCTTTTTTTAGATACCAAAGGCCCAAAATTGTATAGTGCAGCGATATGACCCGTGGAACTGCGAAACCACACTGGGATGTCGGGCCTACACAAAACTGTTTTCAACAGATATATTTTTGTGTCACAACAGTCAGGAGACACTACTGTTTTTCTTTACGGAAAAAACAATTAAAAACTGAATAATAGAGATTTTTTACCGTGGGATAGCAAAACCACACTTATTTTTTACTGGGGTATACCACACTTTTTTAAATAGAGATATTTGCGGCTGAACAGTAAGCAACACACTCAAAGTGGTTTTTTTTTTAGATACCAAAGGCCCAAAACTGGATAGTACAGCAATTTGACCCATGGAACTGCGAAACCACACTGGGATGTCGGGCCTACACAAGACTATTTTCAACAGATATATTTTTGTGTCACAACAGTCAGGAGACACTACTGTTTTTCTTTACGGAAAATATATCAAAACCTGAATAATAGAGATTTTTTACTGTGGGATAGCAAAACCACAGTTATTGTTTACTGGAGTATACCACACTTTTTTAAATAGAGATATTTGCGGCTGAACAGTGAGCGACACACTCAAACTGCTTTTTTTTTAGATACCAAAGGCCCAAAACTGGATAGTACAGCGATTTGACCCGTGGAACTGCGAAACCACACTGGGATGTCGGGCCTACACAAGACTATTTTCAACAGATATATTTTTGTGTCACAACAGTCAGGAGACACTACTGTTTTTCTATACGGAAAAAACTACCAAAAGCTGAATAATAGAGATTTTTTACCTTGGGATGGCAAAACCACAGTTATTGTTTACTGGGATATACCACACGTTTTTAAATAGAGATATTTGCGGCTGAACAGTGAGCGACACACTCAAACTGCTTTTTTTTTAGATACCAAAGGCACAAAACTGGATAGTACAGCGATTTGACCCGTGGAACTGCGAAACCACACTGGGATGTCGGGCCTACACAAGACTATTTTCAACAGATATATTTTTGTGTCACAACAGTCAGGAGACACTACTGTTTTTCTTTACGGAAAAAACTACCAATAGCTGAAAAATAGAGATTTTTTACTAGGGTATGGCAAAACCACAGTTATTGTTTACTGGGGTATACCACACTTTTTTAAATACAGATATTTGTGGCTGAACAGTGAGCGACACACTCAAACACCTTTTTTTTTAGATACCAAAGGCCCAAAACTGGATAGTACAGCGATTTGACCCGTGGAACTGCGAAACCACACTGGGATGTCGGGCCTACACAAGACTATTTTCAACAGATATATTTTTGTGTCACAACAGTCTGGAGACACTACTCTTTTTCTTTACGGAAAAAACTACCAAAAGCTGAATAATAGAGATTTTTTACCGTGGGATGGCAAAACCACAGTTATTGTTTACTGGGGTATACCACACTTTTTTAAATAGAGATATTTGCGGCAGAACAGTGAGAGACACACTCAAACTGCTTTTTTTTTAGATACCAAAGGCCCAAAACTGGATAGTACAGCGATTTGACCCGTGGAACTACGAAAGCACACTGGGATGTCGGGCCTACACAAGACTATTTTCAACAGGTTTATTTTTGTGTAACAACAGTCAGGAGACACTACTGTTTTTCTTTACGGAAAAAACTACCAAAAGCTGAATAATAGAGATTTTTTACCGTGGGATGGCAAAATCACAGTTTTTGTTTACTGGGGTATACCACACTTTTTTAAATAGAGATATTTGCAGCTAAACAGTGAGCGACACACTCAAACAGCTTTTTTTTTAGATACCAAAGGCCCAAAACTGGATAGTACAGCGATTTGACCCGTGGAACTGCGAAACCACACTGGGATGTGGGGCCTACACAAGACTATTTTCAACAGATATATTTTTGTGTCACAACAGTCAGGAGACACTACTGTTTTTCTTTACGGAAAAAACTACCAAAAGCTGAATAATAGAGATTTTTTACTAGGGTATGGCAAAACCACAGTTATTGTTTACGGGGGTATACCACACTTTTTTAAATACAGATATTTGTGGCTGAACAGTGAGCGACACACTCAAACACCTTTTTTTTTAGATACCAAAGGCCCAAAACTGGATAGTACAGCGATTTGACCCGTGGAACTGCGAAACCACACTGGGATGTCAAGCCTACACAAGACTATTTTCAACAGATATATTTTTGTGTCACAACAGTCAGGAGACACTACTCTTTTTCTTTACGGAAAAAACTACCAAAAGCTGAATAATAGAGATTTTTTACCGTGGGATGGCAAAACCACATTTATTGTTTACTGGGGTATACCACACTTTTTTAAATAGAGATATTTGCGGCTAAACAGTGAGCGACACACTCAAACTGCTTTTTTTTTAGATACCAAAGGTCCAAAACTGGATAGTACAGCGATTTGACCCGTGGAACTGCGAAAGCACACTGGGATGTCGGGCCTACACAAGACTATTTTCAACAGATTTATTTTTGTGTAACAACAGTCAGGAGACACTACTGTTTTTCTTTAAGGAAAATATACCAAAATCTGAATAATAGAGATTTTTTACCGTGGGAAAGGAAAACCACAGTTATGGTTTACTGGGGTATAGCACACTTTTTTAAATAGAGATATTTGCGGCTGAGCAGTGAGCGACACACTCAAACTGCTTTTTTTTAGATACCAAAGGCCCAAAACTGGATAGTACAGCGATTTGACCCGTGGAACTGCGAAACCACACTTGGATGTCGGGCCTACACAAGACTATTTTCAACAGATATATTTTTGTGTCACAACAGTCAGGAGACACTACTGTTTTTCTTTACTGAAAAATCTACCAAAAGCTGAATAATAGAGATTTTTACCGTGGGATGGGAAAACCACAGTTATTGTTTACTGGGGTATACCACACTTTTTTAAATAGAGATATTTGCGGCTAAACAGTGAGCGACACACTCAAACTGCTTTTTTTTTAGATACCAAAGGTCCAAAACTGGATAGTACAGCGATTTGACCCGTGGAACTGCGAAACCACACTGGGATGTCGGGCCTACACAAGACTATTTTCAACAGATATATTTTTGTGTCACAACAGTCAGGAGACACTACTGTTTTTCTTTACGGAAAAAACTACCAATAGCTGAAAAATAGAGATTTTTTACTAGGGTATGGCAAAACCACAGTTATTGTTTACTGGGGTATACCACACTTTTTTAAATACAGATATTTGTGGCTGAACAGTGAGCGACACACTCAAACACCTTTTTTTTTAGATACCAAAGGCCCAAAACTGGATAGTACAGCGATTTGACCCGTGGAACTGCGAAACCACACTGGGATGTCGGGCCTACACAAGACTATTTTCAACAGATATATTTTTGTGTCACAACAGTCTGGAGACACTACTCTTTTTCTTTACGGAAAAAACTACCAAAAGCTGAATAATAGAGATTTTTTACCGTGGGATGGCAAAACCACAGTTATTGTTTACTGGGGTATACCACACTTTTTTAAATAGAGATATTTGCGGCAGAACAGTGAGAGACACACTCAAACTGCTTTTTTTTTAGATACCAAAGGCCCAAAACTGGATAGTACAGCGATTTGACCCGTGGAACTACGAAAGCACACTGGGATGTCGGGCCTACACAAGACTATTTTCAACAGGTTTATTTTTGTGTAACAACAGTCAGGAGACACTACTGTTTTTCTTTACGGAAAAAACTACCAAAAGCTGAATAATAGAGATTTTTTACCGTGGGATGGCAAAATCACAGTTTTTGTTTACTGGGGTATACCACACTTTTTTAAATAGAGATATTTGCAGCTAAACAGTGAGCGACACACTCAAACAGCTTTTTTTTTAGATACCAAAGGCCCAAAACTGGATAGTACAGCGATTTGACCCGTGGAACTGCGAAACCACACTGGGATGTGGGGCCTACACAAGACTATTTTCAACAGATATATTTTTGTGTCACAACAGTCAGGAGACACTACTGTTTTTCTTTACGGAAAAAACTACCAAAAGCTGAATAATAGAGATTTTTTACTAGGGTATGGCAAAACCACAGTTATTGTTTACGGGGGTATACCACACTTTTTTAAATACAGATATTTGTGGCTGAACAGTGAGCGACACACTCAAACACCTTTTTTTTTAGATACCAAAGGCCCAAAACTGGATAGTACAGCGATTTGACCCGTGGAACTGCGAAACCACACTGGGATGTCAAGCCTACACAAGACTATTTTCAACAGATATATTTTTGTGTCACAACAGTCTGGAGACACTACTCTTTTTCTTTACGGAAAAAACTACCAAAAGCTGAATAATAGAGATTTTTTACCGTGGGATGGCAAAACCACATTTATTGTTTACTGGGGTATACCACACTTTTTTAAATAGAGATATTTGCGGCTGAGCAGTGAGAGACACACTCAAACTGCTTTTTTTTTAGATACCAAAGGCCCAAAACTGGATACTACAGCGATTTGACCCGTGGAACTGCGAAAGCACACTGGGATGTCGGGCCTACACAAGACTATTTTCAACAGATTTATTTTTGTGTAACAACAGTCAGGAGACACTACTGTTTTTCTTTAAGGAAAATATACCAAAATCTGAATAATAGAGATTTTTTACCGTGGGAAAGGAAAACCACAGTTATGGTTTACTGGGGTATAGCACACTTTTTTAAATAGAGATATTTGCGGCTGAGCAGTGAGCGACACACTCAAACTGCTTTTTTTTAGATACCAAAGGCCCAAAACTGGATAGTACAGCGATTTGACCCGTGGAACTGCGAAACCACACTTGGATGTCGGGCCTACACAAGACTATTTTCAACAGATATATTTTTGTGTCACAACAGTCAGGAGACACTACTGTTTTTCTTTACTGAAAAATCTACCAAAAGCTGAATAATAGAGATTTTTACCGTGGGATGGGAAAACCACAGTTATTGTTTACTGGGGTATACCACACTTTTTTAAATAGAGATATTTGCGGCTAAACAGTGAGCGACACACTCAAACTGCTTTTTTTTTAGATACCAAAGGTCCAAAACTGGATAGTACAGCGATTTGACCCATGGAACTGCGAAACCACACTGGGATGTCAGGCCTACACAAGACTGTTTTCAACAGATATATTTTTGTGTCACAACAGTCAGGAGACAATACTATTTTTCTTTACGGAAAAAACTGCCAAAAGCAGAATAAAAGAGATTTTTTACCAGGGTATGGCAAAACCACAGTTATTGTTTACTGGGGTATACCACACTTTTTTAAATAGAGATATTTGCGGCTGAACAGTGAGCAACACACTCAAAGTGCTTTTTTTTTTAGATACCAAAGGCCCAAAACTGGATAGTACAGCGATTTGACCCATGGAACTGCGAAACCACACTGGGATGTCGGGCCTACACAAGACTATTTTCAACAGATATATTTTTGTGTCACAACAGTCAGGAGACACTACTATTTTTCTTTACTGAAAAAACTACCAAAAGCTGAATAATAGAGATTTTTTACCGTGGGATGGCAAAACCACAGTTATTGTTTACTGGGGTATACCACACTTTTTTAAATAGAGATATTTGCGGCTGAACAGTGAGCGACACACTCAAACTGCTATTTTTTTAGATACCAAAGGCCCAAAACTGGATAGTACAGTGATTTGACCCGTGGAACTGCGAAACCACACTGGGATGTCGGGCCTACACAAGACTATTTTCAACAGATATATTTTTGTGTTACAACAGTCAGTAGACACTACTGTTTTTCTTTACGGAAAAAACTGCCAAAAGCAGAATAAAAGAGATTTTTTACCAGGGTATGGCAAAACCACAGTTATTGTTTACTGGGGTATACCACACTTTTTTAAATAGAGATATTTGCGGCTGAACAGTGAGCGACACACCCAAACTGCTTTTTTTTTAGATACTAAACGCCTAAAACTGGATAGTACAGTGATTTGACCCGTGGAACTGCGAAACCACACTGGGATGTTGGGCCTACACAAGACTATTTTCAACAGATATATTTTTGTGTCACAACAGTCAGGGACCCTGCTATTTTTCTTTACGGAAAAAACTACCAAAAGCTGAATAATAGAGATTTTTTACCGTGGGATGGCAAAACCACAGTTATTGTTTACTGGGGTATACCACACTTTTTTAAATAGAGATATTTGCGGCTGAACAGTGAGCGACACACTCAAACTGCTTTTTTTAGATACCAAAGGCGCAAAACTGGATAGTACAGCGATTTGACCCGTGGAACTGCGAAACCACACTGGGATGTCGGGCCTACACAAGACTATTTTCAACAGATATATTTTTGTGTCACAACAGTCAGGAGACACTAGTGTTTTTCTTTACGGAAAATATATCAAAACCTGAATAATAGAGATTTTTTACCGTGGGATGGCAAAACCATAGTTATTGTTTACGGGGGTATACCACACTTTTTTAAATAGAGATATTAGCGGCTGAATAGTGAGCGACACACTCAAACTGCTTTTTTTTAGATACCAAAGGCCCAAAACTGGATAGTACAGCTATTTGACCCATGGAACTGCGAAACCACACTGGGATGTCGGGCCTACACAAGACTATTTTCAACAGATATATTTTTGTGTCACAACAGTCAGGAGACACTACTGTTTTTCTTTACGGAAAAAACTACCAAAAGCTGAATAATAGAGATTTTTTACAATGAGATGGCAAAACCACAGTTATTGTTTACTGGGGTATACCAAACTTTTTTAAATAGAGATATTTGCGGCTGAACAGTGAGCGACACACTCAAACTGCTTTTTTTAGATACCAAAGGCCCAAAACTGGATAGTACAGCGATATAACCCGTGCAACTGCGAAACCACACTGGGATGTCGGGCCTACACAAAAATATTTTCAACAGATATATTTTGGTGTCACATCAGTCAGGAGACACTACTGTTTTTCTTTACGGAAAATATACCAAAAACTGAATAATAGAGATTTTTTACTGTGGGATAGCAAAACCACAGTTATTGTTTACTGGAGTATACCACACTTTTTTAAATAGAGATATTTGCGGCTGAACAGTGAGCGACACACTCAAACTGCTTTTTTTTTAGATACCAAATGCCCAAAACTGGATAGTACAGCGATTTGACCCGTGGAACTGCGAAACCACACTGGGATGTCGGGCCTACACAAGACTATTTTCAACAGATATATTTTTGTGTCACAACAGTCAGGAGACACTACTGTTTTTCTTTACGGAAAAAACTACCAAAAGCTGAATAATAGAGATTTTTTACCTTGGGATGGCAAAACCACAGTTATTGTTTACTGGGATATACCACACGTTTTTAAATAGAGATATTTGCGGCTGAACAGTGAGCGACACACTCAAACTGCTTTTTTTTTAGATACCAAAGGCCCAAAACTGGATAGTACAGCGATTTGACCCGTGGAACTGCGAAACCACACTGGGATGTCGGGCCTACACAAGACTATTTTCAACAGATATATTTTTGTGTCACAACAGCCAGGAGACACTACTGTTTTTCTTTGCGGAAAAAACTACCAATAGCTGAAAAATAGAGATTTTTTACTAGGGTATGGCAAAACCACAGTTATTGTTTACTGGGGTATACCACACTTTTTTAAATACAGATATTTGTGGCTGAACAGTGAGCGACACACTCAAACACCTTTTTTTTTAGATACCAAAGGCCCAAAACTGGATAGTACAGCGATTTGACCCGTGGAACTGCGAAACCACACTGGGATGTCGGGCCTACACAAGACTATTTTCAACAGATATATTTTTGTGTCACAACAGTCTGGAGACACTACTCTTTTTCTTTACGGAAAAAACTACCAAAAGCTGAATAATAGAGATTTTTTACCGTGGGATGGCAAAACCACAGTTATTGTTTACTGGGGTATACCACACTTTTTTAAATAGAGACATTTGCGGCTGAACAGTGAGAGACACACTCAAACTGCTTTTTTTTTAGATACCAAAGGCCCAAAACTGGATAGTACAGCGATTTGACCCGTGGAACTGCGAAAGCACACTGGGATGTCGGGCCTACACAAGACTATTTTCAACAGGTTTATTTTTGTGTAACAACAGTCAGGAGACACTACTGTTTTTCTTTAAGGAAAATATACCAAAATCTGAATAATAGAGATTTTTTACCGTGGGAAAGGAAAACCACAGTTATTGTTTACTGGGGTATACCACACTTTTTTAAATAGAGATATTTGCGGCTAAACAGTGAGCGACACACTCAAACTGCATTTTTTTTAGATACCAAAGGCCCAAAACTGGATAGTACAGCGATTTGACCCGTGGAACTGCGAAACCACACTGGGATGTCGGGCCTACACAAGACTATTTTCAACAGATAAATTTTTGTGTCACAGCAGTCAGAAGACACTACTGTTTTTCTTTACGGAAAAAACTACCAAAAGCTGAATAATAGAGATTTTTTACAATGAGATGGCAAAACCACAGTTATTGTTTACTGGGGTATACCACACTTTTTTAAATAGAGATATTTGCGGCTGAACAGTGAGCGACACACTCAAACTGCTTTTTTTAGATACCAAAGGCCCAAAACTGGATAGTACAGCGATATAACCCGTGCAACTGCGAAACCACACTGGGATGTCGGGCCTACACAAAAATATTTTCAACAGATATATTTTGGTGTCACATCAGTCAGGAGACACTACTGTTTTTCTTTACGGAAAATATACCAAAAACTGAATAATAGAGATTTTTTACTGTGGGATAGCAAAACCACAGTTATTGTTTACTGGAGTATACCACACTTTTTTAAATAGAGATATTTGCGGCTGAACAGTGAGCGACACACTCAAACTGCTTTTTTTTTAGATACCAAAGGCCCAAAACTGGATAGTACAGCGATTTGACCCGTGGAACTGCGAAACCACACTGGGATGTCGGGCCTACACAAGACTATTTTCAACAGATATATTTTTGTGTCACAACAGTCAGGAGACACTACTGTTTTTCTTTACGGAAAAAACTACCAAAAGCTGAATAATAGAGATTTTTTACCTTGGGATGGCAAAACCACAGTTATTGTTTACTGGGATATACCACACGTTTTTAAATAGAGATATTTGCGGCTGAACAGTGAGCGACACACTCAAACTGCTTTTTTTTTAGATACCAAAGGCCCAAAACTGGATAGTACAGCGATTTGACCCGTGGAACTGCGAAACCACACTGGGATGTCGGGCCTACACAAGACTATTTTCAACAGATATATTTTTGTGTCACAACAGTCAGGAGACACTACTGTTTTTCTTTGCGGAAAAAACTACCAATAGCTGAAAAATAGAGATTTTTTACTAGGGTATGGCAAAACCACAGTTATTGTTTACTGGGGTATACCACACTTTTTTAAATACAGATATTTGTGGCTGAACAGTGAGCGACACACTCAAACACCTTTTTTTTTAGATACCAAAGGCCCAAAACTGGATAGTACAGCGATTTGACCCGTGGAACTGCGAAACCACACTGGGATGTCGGGCCTACACAAGACTATTTTCAACAGATATATTTTTGTGTCACAACAGTCTGGAGACACTACTCTTTTTCTTTACGGAAAAAACTACCAAAAGCTGAATAATAGAGATTTTTTACCGTGGGATGGCAAAACCACAGTTATTGTTTACTGGGGTATACCACACTTTTTTAAATAGAGATATTTGCGGCTGAACAGTGAGAGACACACTCAAACTGCTTTTTTTTTAGATACCAAAGGCCCAAAACTGGATAGTACAGCGATTTGACCCGTGGAACTGCGAAAGCACACTGGGATGTCGGGCCTACACAAGACTATTTTCAACAGGTTTATTTTTGTGTAACAACAGTCAGGAGACACTACTGTTTTTCTTTAAGGAAAATATACCAAAATCTGAATAATAGAGATTTTTTACCGTGGGAAAGGAAAACCACAGTTATTGTTTACTGGGGTATACCACACATTTTTAAATAGAGATATTTGCGGCTAAACAGTGAGCGACACACTCAAACTGCTTTTTTTTTAGATACCAAAGGTCCAAAACTGGATAGTACAACGATTTGACCCATGGAACTGCGAAACCACACTGGGATGTCGGGCCTACACAAGACTATTTTCAACAGATAAATTTTTGTGTCACAGCAGTCAGAAGACACTACTGTTTTTCTTTACGGAAAAAACTACCAAAAGCTGAATAATAGAGATTTTTTACCGTGGGATGGCTAAACCACAGTTATTGTTTACTGGGGTATACCAAACTTTTTTAAATAGAGAAATTTCGGCTGAACAGTGAGCTACACACTCAAACTTCTTTTTTTTAGATACCAAAGGCCCAAAACTGGATAGTACAGCGATTTGACCCATGGAACTGCGAAACCACACTGGGATGTCAGGCCTACACAAGACTGTTTTCAACAGATATATTTTTGTGTCACAACAGTCAGGAGACAATACTGTTTTTCTTTACGGAAAAAACTGCCAAACGCAGAATAAAAGAGATTTTTTACCAGGGTATGGCAAAACCACAGTTATTGTTTACTGGGGTATACCACACTTTTTTAAATAGAGATATTTGCGGCTGAACAGTGAGCGACACACCGAAACTGCTTTTTTTTTAGATACTAAACGCCTAAAACTGGATAGTACAGTGATTTGACCCGTGGAACTGCGAAACCACACTGGGATGTCGGGCCTACACAAGACTATTTTCAACAGATATATTTTTGTGTCACAACAGTCAGGAGACACTACTGTTTTTCTTTACGGAAAAAACTACCAAAAGCTGAATAATAGAGATTTTTTACTGTGGGATGGCAAAACCACAGTTATTGTTTACTGGCGTATACCACACTTTTTTAAATAGAGATATTTGCGGCTGAACATTGAGCGACACACGCAAACTGCTTTTTTTTTTTAGATACCAAAGGCCCAAAACTGGATAGTACAGCGATTTGACCCGTGGAACTGCGAAACCACACTGGGATGTCGGGCCTACACAAGACTATTTTCAACAGATATATTTTTGTGTTACAACAGTCAGTAGACACTACTGTTTTTCTTTACGGAAAAAACTGCCAAAAGCAGAATAAAAGAGATTTTTTACCAGGGTATGGCAAAACCACAGTTATTGTTTACTGGGGTATACCACACTTTTTTAAATAGAGATATTTGCGGCTGAACAGTGAGCGACACACCCAAACTGCTTTTTTTTTAGATACTAAACGCCTAAAACTGGATAGTACAGTGATTTGACCCGTGGAACTGCGAAACCACACTGGGATGTCGGGCCTACACAAGACTATTTTCAACAGATATATTTTTGTGTCACAACAGTCAGGAGACCCTACTATTTTTCTTTACTGAAAAAACTACCAAAAGCTGAATAATAGAGATTTTTTACCGTGGGATGGCAAAACCACAGTTATTGTTTACTGGGGTATACCACACTTTTTTAAATAGAGATATTTGCGGCTGAACAGTGAGCGACACACTCAAACTGCTTTTTTTAGATACCAAAGGCGCAAAACTGGATAGTACAGCGATTTGACCCGTGGAACTGCGAAACCACACTGGGATGTCGGGCCTACACAAGACTATTTTCAACAGATATATTTTTGTGTCACAACAGTCAGGAGACACTAGTGTTTTTCTTTACGGAAAATATATCAAAACCTGAATAATAGAGATTTTTTACCGTGGGATGGCAAAACCATAGTTATTGTTTACGGGGGTATACCACACTTTTTTAAATAGAGATATTAGCGGCTGAACAGTGAGCGACACACTCAAACTGCTTTTTTTTAGATACCAAAGGCCCAAAACTGGAAAGTACAGCTATTTGACCCATGGAACTGCGAAACCACACTGGGATGTCGGGCCTACACAAGACTATTTTCAACAGATATATTTTTGTGTCACAACAGTGAGGAGACACTACTGTTTTTCTTTACGGAAAAAACTACCAAAAGCTGAATAATAAAGATTTTTTACAATGAGATGGCAAAACCACAGTTATTGTTTACTGGGGTATACCACACTTTTTTAAATAGAGATATTTTCGGCTGAACAGTGAGCGACACACTCAAACTGCTTTTTTTAGATACCAAAGGCCCAAAACTGGATAGTACAGCGATATAACCCGTGCAACTGCGAAACCACACTGGGATGTCGGGCCTACACAAGACTATTTTCAACAGATATATTTTTGTGTCACAACAGTCAGGAGACACTACTGTTTTTCTTTACGGAAAAAACTACCAATAGCTGAAAAATAGAGATTTTTTACTGGGGTATGGCAAAACCACAGTTATTGTTTACTGGGGTATACCACACTTTTTTAAATACAGATATTTGTGGCTGAACAGTGAGCGACACACTCAAACACCTTTTTTTTTAGATACCAAAGGCCCAAAACTGGATAGTACAGCGATTTGACCCGTGGAACTGCGAAACCACACTGGGATGTCGGGCCTACACAAGACTATTTTCAACAAATATATTTTTGTGTCACAACAGTCTGGAGACACTACTCTTTTTCTTTACGGAAAAAACTACCAAAAGCTGAATAATAGAGATTTTTTACCGTGGGATGGCAAAACCACAGTTATTGTTTACTGGGGTATACCACACTTTTTTAAATAGAGATATTTGCGGCTGAACAGTGAGAGACACACTCAAACTGCTTTTTTTTTAGATACCAAAGGCCCAAAACTGGATAGTACAGCGATTTGACCCGTGGAACTGCGAAAGCACACTGGGATGTCTGGCCTACACAAGAATATTTTCAACAGGTTTATTTTTGTGTAACAACAGTCAGGAGACACTACTGTTTTTCTTTAAGGAAAATATACCAAAATCTGAATAATAGAGATTTTTTACCGTGGGAAAGGTAAACCACAGTTATTGTTTACTGGGGTATAGCACACTTTTTTAAATAGAGATATTTGCGGCTGAGCAGTGAGCGACACACTCAAACTGCTTTTTTTTAGATACCAAAGGCCCAAAACTGGATAGTACAGCGATTTGACCCGTGGAACTGCGAAACCACACTTGGATGTCGGGCCTACACAAGACTATTTTCAACAGATATATTTTTGTGTCACAACAGTCAGGAGACACTACTGTTTTTCTTTACTGAAAAATCTACCAAAAGCTGAATAATAGAGATTTTTACCGTGGAATGGGAAAACCACAGTTATTGTTTACTGGGGTATACCACACTTTTTTAAATAGAGATATTTGCGGCTAAACAGTGAGCGACACACTCAAACTGCTTTTTTTTTAGATACCAAAGGTCCAAAACTGGATAGTACAGCGATTTGACCCGTGGAACTGCGAAACCACACTGGGATGTCGGGCCTACACAAGACTATTTTCAACAGATATATTTTTGTGTCACAACAGTCTGGAGACACTACTCTTTTTCTTTACGGAAAAAACTACCAAAAGCTGAATAATAGAGATTTTTTACTGTGGGATGGCAAAACCACAGTTATTGTTTACTGGGGTATACCACACTTTTTTAAATAGAGATATTTGCGGCTGAACAGTGAGAGACACACTCAAACTGCTTTTTTTTTAGATACCAAAGGCCCAAAACTGGATAGTACAGCGATTTGACCCGTGGAACTGCGAGAGCACACTGGGATGTCTGGCCTACACAAGAATATTTTCAACAGGTTTATTTTTGTGTAACAACAGTCAGGAGACACTACTGTTTTTCTTTAAGGAAAATATACCAAAATCTGAATAATAGAGATTTTTTACCGTGGGAAAGGAAAACCACAGTTATTGTTTACTGGGGTATAGCACACTTTTTTAAATAGAGATGTTTGCGGCTGAGCAGTGAGCGACACACTCAAACTGCTTTTTTTTAGATACCAAAGGCCCAAAACTGGATAGTACAGCGATTTGACCCGTGGAACTGCGAAACCACACTTGGATGTCGGGCCTACACAAGACTATTTTCAACAGATATATTTTTGTGTCACAACAGTCAGGAGACACTACTGTTTTTCTTTACTGAAAAATCTACCAAAAGCTGAATAATAGAGATTTTTACCGTGGAATGGGAAAACCACAGTTATTGTTTACTGGGGTATACCACACTTTTTTAAATAGAGATATTTGCGGCTAAACAGTGAGCGACACACTCAAACTGCTTTTTTTTTAGATACCAAAGGTCCAAAACTGGATAGTACAACGATTTGACCCGTGGAACTGCGAAACCACACTGGGATGTCGGGCCTACGCAAGACTATTTTCAACAGATAAATTTTTGTGTCACAGCAGTCAGAAGACACTACTGTTTTTCTTTACGGAAAAAACTACCAAAAGCTGAATAATAGAGATTTTTTACCGTGGGATGGCTAAACCACAGTTATTGTTTACTGGGGTATACCAAACTTTTTTAAATAGAGAAATTTGCGGCTGAACAGTGAGCTACACACTCAAACTTCTTTTTTTTAGATACCAAAGGCCCAAAACTGGATAGTACAGCGATTTGACCCATGGAACTGCGAAACCACACTGGGATGTCAGGCCTACACAAGACTGGTGTCAACAGATATATTTTTGTGTCACAACAGTCAGGAGACAATACTGTTTTTCTTTACGGAAAAAACTGCCAAACGCAGAATAAAAGAGATTTTTTACCAGGGTATGGCAAAACCACAGTTATTGTTTACTGGGGTATACCACACTTTTTTAAATAGAGATATTTGCGGCTGAACAGTGAGCGACACACCCAAACTGCTTTTTTTTTAGATACTTAACGCCTAAAACTGGATAGTACAGTGATTTGACCCGTGGAACTGCGAAACCACACTGGGATGTCGGGCCTACACAAGACTATTTTCAACAGATATATTTTTGTGTCACAACAGTCAGGAGACGCTACTGTTTTTCTTTACGAAAAAAACTACCAAAAGCTGAATAATAGAGATTTTTTACCGTGGGATGGCAAAACCACAGTTATTGTTTACTGGCGTATACCACACTTTTTTAAATAGAGATATTTGCGGCTGAACAGTGAGCAACACACTCAAAGTGCTTTTTTTTTTTAGATACCAAAGGCCCAAAACTGGATAGTACAGCGATTTGACCCATGGAACTGCGAAACCACACTGGGATGTCGGGCCTACACAAGACTATTTTCAACAGATATATTTTTGTGTCACAACAGTCAGGAGACACTACTATTTTTCTTTACTGAAAAAACTACCAAAAGCTGAATAATAGAGATTTTTTACCGTGGGATGGCAAAACCACAGTTATTGTTTACTGGGGTATACCACACTTTTTTAATTAGAGATATTTGCGGCTGAACAGTGAGCGACACACTCAAACTGCTTTTTTTTTAGATACCAAAGGCCCAAAACTGGATAGTACAGTGATTTGACCCGTGGAACTGCGAAACCACACTGGGATGTCGGGCCTACACAAGACTATTTTCAACAGATATATTTTTGTGTCACAACAATCAGTAGACACTACTGTTTTTCTTTACGGAAAAAACTACCAAAAGCTGAATAATAGAGATTTTTTACTGTGGGATGGCAAAACCACAGTTATTGTTTACTGGGGTATACCACACTTTTTTAAATAGAGATATTTGCGGCTGAACAGTGAGCGACACACTCAGACTGCTTTTTTTTTAGATACCAAAGGCCCAAAACTGGATAGTACAGCGATTTGACCCGTGGAACTGCGAAACCACACTGGGATGTCGGGCCTACACAAGACTATTTTCAACAGATATATTTTTGTGTCACAACAGTCAGGAGACACTACTGTTTTTCTTTACGGAAAAAACTACCAAAAGCTGAATAATAGAGATTTTTTACCGTGGGATGGCAAAACCACAGTTATTGTTTACTGGGGTATACCACACTTTTTTAAATAGAGATATTTGCGGCTGAACAGTGAGCAACACACTCAAAGTGCTTTTTTTTTAGATACCAAAGGCCCAAAACTGGATAGTACAGCGATTTGACCCATGGAAGTGCGAAACCACACTGGGATGTCGGGCCTACACAAGACTATTTTCAACAGATATATTTTTGTGTCACAACAGTCAGGGACCCTGCTAATTTTCTTTACGGAAAAAACTACCAAAAGCTGAATAATAGAGATTTTTTACCGTGGGATGGCAAAACCACAGTTATTGTTTACTGGGGTATACCACACTTTTTTAAATAGAGATATTTGCGGCTGAACAGTGAGCGACACACTCAAACTGCTTTTTTTAGATACCAAAGGCGCAAAACTGGATAGTACAGCGATTTGACCCGTGGAACTGCGACACCACACTGGGATGTCGGGCCTACACAAGACTATTTTCAACAGATATATTTTTGAGTCACAACAGTCAGGAGACACAACTGTTTTTCTTTACGGAAAATATATCAAAACCTGAATAATAGAGATTTTTTACCGTGGGATGGCAAAACCATAGTTATTGTTTACTGGGGTATACCACACTTTTTTAAATAGAGATATTAGCGGCTGAACAGTGAGCGACACACTCAAACTGCTTTTTTTTAGATACCAAAGGCCCAAAACTGGATAGTACAGCGATTTGACCCATGGAACTGCGAAACCACACTGGGATGTCGGGCCTACACAAGACTATTTTCAACAGATATATTTTTGTGTCACAACAGTCAGGAGACACTACTGTTTTTCTTTACGGAAAAAACTACCAAAAGCTGAATAATAGAGATTTTTTACAATGGGATGGCAAAACCACAGTTATTGTTTACTGGGGTATACCACACTTTTTTAAATAGAGATATTTGCGGCTGAACAGTGAGCGACACACTCAAACTGCTTTTTTTAGATACCAAAGGCCCAAAACTGGATAGTACAGCGATATAACCCGTGCAACTGCGAAACCACACTGGGATGTCGGGCCTACACAAGACTATTTTCAACAGATATATTTTGGTGTCACATCAGTCAGGAGACACTACTGTTTTTCTTTACGGAAAATATACCAAAACCTGAATAATAGAGATTTTTTACTGTGGGATAGCAAAACCACAGTTATTGTTTACTGGAGTATACCACAATTTTTTAAATAGAGATATTTGCGGCTGAACAGTGAGCGACACACTCAAACTGCTTTTTTTTTAGATACCAAAGGCCCAAAACTGGATAGTACAGCGATTTGACCCGTGGAACTGCGAAACCACACTGGGATGTCGGGCCTACACAAGACTATTTTCAACAAATATATTTTTGTGTCACAACAGTCAGGAGAGACTACTGTTTTTCTTTACGGAAAAAACTACCAAAAGCTGAATAATAGAGATTTTTTACCGTGGGATGGCAAAACCACAGTTATTGTTTACTGGGGTATACCACACTTTTTTAAATAGAGATATTTGCGGCTGAACAGTGAGAGACACACTCAAACTGCTTTTTTTTTAGATACCAAAGGCCCAAAACTGGATAGTACAGCGATTTGACCCGTGGAACTGCGAAACCACACTGGGATGTCGGGCCTACACAAGACTATTTTCAACAGATTTATTTTTGAGTAACAACAGTCAGGAGACACTACTCTTTTTCTTTAAGGAAAATATACCAAAATCTGAATAATTGAGATTTTTTACCGTGGGATAGCAAAACCACAGTTATTGTTTACTGGGGTAAAGCACACTTTTTTAAATAGAGATATTTGCGGCTGAGCAGTGAGCGACACACTCAAACTGCTTTTTTTTTAGATACCAAAGGCCCAAAACTGGATAGTAGAGCGATTTGACCCGTGGAACTGCGAAACCACACTGGGATGTCGGGCCTACACAAGACTATTTTCAACAGATATATTTTTGTGTCACAACAGTCAGGAGACACTACTGTTTTTCTTTACGGAAAAATCAACCAAAAGCTGAATAATAGAGATTTTTACCGTGGGATGGCAAAACCACAGTTATTGTTTACTGGGGTATACCACACTTTTTTAAATAGAGATATTTGCGGCTAAACAGTGAGCGACACACTCAAACTGCTTTTTTTTTAGATACCAAAGGCCCAAAACTGGATAGTACAGCGATTTGACCCGTGGAACTGCGAAACCACACTGGGATGTCAGGCCTACACAAGACTGTTTTCAACAGATATATTTTTGTGTCACAACAGTCAGGAGACAATACTGTTTTTCTTTACGGAAAAAACTGCCAAAAGCAGAATAATAGAGATTTTTTACCTTGGGATGGCAAAACCACAGTTATTGTTTACTGGGGTATACCAATTTTTTTTAAATAGAGATCTTTGCGGCTGAACAGTGAGCGACACACCCATACTGCTTTTTTTTTAGATACCAAACGCCCAAAACTGGATAGTACAGTGATTTGACCCGTGGAACTGCGAAACCACACTGCGATGTCGGGCCTACACAAGACTATTTTCAACAGATATATTTTTGTGTCACAACAGTCAGGAGACACTACTGTTTTTCTTTACGGAAAAAACTACCAAAAGCTGAATAATAGAGATTTTTTACCGTGGGATGGCAAAACCACAGTTATTGTTTACTGGGGTATACCACACTTTTTTAAATAGAGATATTTGCGGCTGAACATTGAGCGACACACGCAAACTGCTTTTTTTTTTTAGATACCAAAGGCCCAAAACTGGATAGTACAGCGATTTGACCCGTAGAACTGCGAAACCACACTGGGATGTCGGGCCTACACAAGACTATTTTCAACAGATATATTTTTGTGTCACAACAGTCAGGAGTCACTACTGTTTTTCTTTACGGAAAATATATCAAAACCTGAATAATAGAGATTTTTTACCATGGGATGGCAAATCCATAGTTATTGTTTACTGGGGTATACCACACTTTTTTAAATAGAGATATTTGCGGCTAAACAGTGAGCGACACACTCAAAGTGCTTTTGTTTTAGATACCAAAGGACCAAAACTGGATAGTACAGCAATTTGACCTATGGAACTGCGAAACCACACTGGGATGTCGGGCCTACACAAGACTATTTTCAACAGATATATTTTTGTGTCACAACAGTCAGGAGACTCTACTCTTTTTCTTTACGGAAAAAACTATCAAAAGCTGAATAATAGAGATTTTTTACCGTGGGATGGCAAAACCACAGTTATTGTTTACTGGGGTATACCACACTTTTTTAAATAGAGATATTTGCGGCTGAACAGTGAGCGACACACTCAAACTGCTTTTTTTTTAGATACCAAAGGCCCAAAACTGGATAGTACAGCGATTTGACCCGTGAAGCTGCGAAACCACACTGGGACGTCGGGCCTACACAAGACTATTTTCAACAGATATATTTTTGTGTCACAACAGTCAGGAGACACTACTGTTTTTCTTTACGGAAAAAACTACCAAAAGCTGAATAATAGAGATTTTTTACCGTGGGATGGCATAACCACACTTATTGTTTACTGTGGTATACCACACTTTTTTAAATAGAGATATTTGCGGCTGAACAGTGAGCGACACACTCAAACTGCTTTTTTTAGATACCAAAGGCCCAAAATTGTATAGTGCAGCGATTTGACCCGTGGAACTGCGAAACCACACTGGGATGTCGGGCCTACACAAAACTGTTTTCAACAGATATATTTTTGTGTCACAACAGTCAGGAGACACTACTGTTTTTCTTTACGGAAAAAACAATTAAAAACTGAATAATAGAGATTTTTTACCGTGGGATAGCAAAACCACACTTATTTTTTACTGGGGTATACCACACTTTTTTAAATAGAGATATTTGCGGCTGAACAGTAAGCAACACACTCAAAGTGGTTTTTTTTTTAGATACCAAAGGCCCAAAACTGGATAGTACAGCAATTTGACCCATGGAAGTGCGAAACCACACTGGGATGTCGGGCCTACACAAGACTATTTTCAACAGATATATTTTTGTGTCACAACAGTCAGGAGACACTACTGTTTTTCTTTACGGAAAATATATCAAAACCTGAATAATAGAGATTTTTTACCGTGGGATGGCAAAACCATAGTTATTGTTTACGGGGGTATACCACACTTTTTTAAATAGAGATATTAGCGGCTGAACAGTGAGCGACACACTCAAACTGCTTTTTTTTAGATACCAAAGGCCCAAAACTGGATAGTACAGCGATTTGACCCATGGAACTGCGAAACCACACTGGGATGTCGGGCCTACACAAGACTATTTTCAACAGATATATTTTTGTGTCACAACAGTCAGGAGACCCTACTCTTTTTCTTTACGGAAAAAACTACCAAAAGCTGAATAATAGAGATTTTTTACCGTGGGATGCCAAAACCACAGTTATTGTTTACTGGGGTATACCACACTTTTTTAAATAGAGATATTTGCGGCTGAACAGTGAGCAACACACTCAAACTGCTTTTTTTTTTAGATACCAAAGGCCCAAAACTGGATAGTACAGCGATTTGACCCGAGGAACTGCGAAACCACACTGGGATGTCGGGCCTACACAAGACTATTTTCAACAGATATATTTTTGTGTCACAACAGTCAGGAGACACTACTGTTTTTCTTTACGGAAAAAACTACCAAAAGCTGAATAATAGAGATTTTTTACCGTGGGATGGCAAAACCACAGTTATTGTTTACTGGGGTATACCACACTTTTTTAAATAGAGATATTTGCGGCTGAACAGTGAGCGACACACTCAAACTGCTTTTTTTTTAGATACCAAAGGCCCAAAACTGGATAGTACAGCGATTTGACCCGTGGAACTGCGAAACCACACTGGGATGTCGGGCCTACACAAGGCTATTTTCAACAAATATATTTTTGTGTCACAACAGTCAGAAGACACTACTGTTTTTCTTTACGGAAAAAACTACCAAAAGCTGAATAATAGAGATTTTTTACCGTGGGATAGCAAAACCACAGTTATTGTTTACTGAGGTATACCACACTTTTCTAAATAGAGATATTTGCGGCTGAACAGTGAGCGACACACTCAAACTGCTTTTTTTTTAGATACCAAAGGCCCAAAACTGGATAGTACAGCGATTTGACCCGTGGAACTGCGAAACCACACTGGGATGTCGGACCTACACAAGACTATTTTCAACAGATATATTTTTGTGTCACAACAGTCAGGAGACACTACTGTTTTTCTTTACGGAAAATATATCAAAACCTGAATAATAGAGATTTTTTACTGTGGGATGGCAAAACCATAGTTATTGTTTACGGGGGTATACCACACTTTTTTAAATAGAGATATTAGTGGCTGAACAGTGAGCGACACACTCAAACTGCTTTTTTTTTAGATACCAAAGGCCCAAAATTGGATAATACAGCGATTTGACCCGTGGAACTGCGAAACCACACTTGGATGTCGGGCCTACACAAGACTATTTTCAACAGATATATTTTTGTGTCACAACAGTCAGGAGACACTACTGTTTTTCTTTACGGAAAATATACCAAAACCTGAATAATAGAGATTTTTTACCGTGGGATGGCAAAATCACAGTTATTGTTTACTGGGGTATACCACACTTTTTTAAATAGAGATATTTGCGGCAGAACAGTGAGCGACACACTCAAACTGCTTTTTTTTTAGAGACCAAAGGCCCAAAACTGGATAGTACAGCGATTTGACCCGTGGAACTGCGAAACCACACTGGGATGTCGGGCCTACACAAGACTATTTTCAACAGATATATTTTTGTGTCACAACAGTCAGGAGACACTACTGTTTTTCTTTTCGGAAAAAACTACCAAACCTGAATAATAAAGATTTTTTACCGTGGGATGGCAAAACCACAGTTATTGTTTACTGGGGTATACCACACTTTTTTAAATAGAGATATTTGCGGCTGAACAGTGAGCGACACACTCAAACTGCTTTTTTTTTAGATAACAAAGGCCCAAAACTGGATAGTACAGCGATTTGACCCGTGGAACTGCGAAAACACACTGGGATGTCGGGCCTACACTAGACTATTTTCAACAGATAAATTTTTGTGTCACGGCAGTCAGGAGACACTACTGTTTTTCTTTACGGAAAAAACTACCAAAAGCTGAATAATAGAGATTTTTTACCGTGGGATGGCAAAACCACAGTTATTGTTTACTGGGGTATACCACACTTTTTTAAATACAGATATTTGCGGCTGAACAGTGAGCGACACACTCAAACTGCTTTTTTTTAGATACCAAAGGCCCAAAACTGGATAGTACAGCGATTTATCCCGTGCAACTGTGAAACCACACTGGGATGTCGGGCCTACACAAGACTATTTTCAACAGATATATTTTGGTGGCACATCAGACAGGAGACACTACTGTTTTTCTTTACGGAAAATATACCAAAACCTGAATTATAGAGATTTTTTACCGTGGGATAGCAAAACCACAGTTATTGTTTACTGAGGTATACCACACTTTTCTAAATAGAGATATTTGCGGCTGAACAGTGAGCGACACACTCAAACTGCTTTTTTTTTAGATACCAAAGGCCCAAAACTGGATAGTACAGCGATTTGATCCATGGAACTGCGAAACCACACTGGGATGTCGGTCCTACACAAGATTATTTTCAACAGATATATTTTTGTGTCACAACAGTCAGGAGACACTACTGTTTTTCTTTACGGAAAAAACTACCAAAAGCTGAATAATAGAGATTTTTTACCGTGGGTGGCAAAACCACAGCTATTGTTTACTGGCGTATACCACACTTTTTTAAATAGAGATATTTGCAGCAGAATAGTGAGCGACACACTCAAACTGCTTTTTTTTTAGATACCAAAGGCCCAAAACTGGATAGTACAGCGATTTGACCCGTGGAACTGCGAAACCACACTGGGATGTCGGGCCTACACAAGACTATTTTCAACAGATATATTTTTGTGTCACAACAGTCAGGAGACACTACTGTTTTTCTTTACGGAAAAAACGACCAAAAGCTGAATAATAGAGATTTTTAACCATGGGATAGCAAAACCACAGTTATTGTTTACTGGGGTATACCACACTTTTTTAAATAGAGATATTTGCAGCTGAACAGTAATCGACACACTCAAACTGCTTTTTTTTTAGATACCAAAGGCCCAAAACTGGATAGTACAGCGATTTGACCCGTGGAACTGCGAAACCACACTGGGATGTCGGGCCTACTCAAGACTATTTTCAACAGATATATTTTTGTGTCACAACAGTCAGGAGACACTACTGTTTTTCTTTACGGAATATATATCAAATCCTGAATAATAGAGATTTTTTACCGTGGGATGGCAAAACCATAGTTATTGTTTACGGGGGTATACCACACTTTTTTAAATAGAGATATTAGCGGCTGAACAGTGAGCGACACACTCAAACTGCTTTTTTTTAGATACCAAAGGCCCAAAACTGGATAGTACAGCGATTTGACCCATGGAACTGCGAAACCACAATGGGATGTCGGGCCTACACAAGACTATTTTCAACAGATATATTTTTGTGTCAGAACAGTCAGGAGACCCTACTCTTTTTCTTTACGGAAAAAACTACCAAAAGCTGAATAATAGAGATTTTTTACGATGGGATGGCAAAACCACAGTTATTGTTTACTGGGGTATACCACACTTTTTTAAATAGAGATATTTGCGGCTGACCAGTGAGTGACACACTCAAACTGCTTTTTTTAGATACCAAAGGCCCAAAACTGGATAGTACAGCGATATAACCCGTGCAACTGCGAAACCACACTGGGATGTCGGGCCTCCACAAGACTATTTTCAACAGATATATTTTGGTGTCACATCAGTCAGGAGACACTACTGTTTTTCTTTACGGAAAACATACCAAAACCTGAATAATAGAGATTTTTTACCATGGGATGGCAAAACCACAGTTATTGTTTACTGGGGTATACCACACTTTTTTAAATAGCGATATTTGCGGCTGAACAGTGAACAACACACTCAAAGTGCTTTTTTTTTTTGGATACCAAAGGCCCAAAACTGGATAGTACAGCGATTTGACCCATGGAAGTGCGAAACCACACTGGGATGTCGGGCCTACACAAGACTATTTTCAACAGATATATTTTTGTGTCACAACAGTCAGGAGACACTACTGTTTTTCTTTACGGAAAATATATCAAAACCTGAATAATAGAGATTTTTTACCGTGGGATGGCAAAACCATAGTTATTGTTTACGGGGGTATACCACACTTTTTTAAATAGAGATATTAGCGGCTGAACAGTGAGCGACACACTCAAACTGCTTTTTTTTAGATACCAAAGGCCCAAAACTGGATAGTACAGCGATTTGACCCATGGAACTGCGAAACCACACTGGGATGTCGGGCCTACACAAGACTATTTTCAACAGATATATTTTTGTGTCACAACAGTCAGGAGACCCTACTCTTTTTCTTTACGGAAAAAACTACCAAAAGCTGAATAATAGAGATTTTTTACCGTGGGATGCCAAAACCACAGTTATTGTTTACTGGGGTATACCACACTTTTTTAAATAGAGATATTTGCGGCTGAACAGTGAGCAACACACTCAAACTGCTTTTTTTTTTAGATACCAAAGGCCCAAAACTGGATAGTACAGCGATTTGACCCGAGGAACTGCGAAACCACACTGGGATGTCGGGCCTACACAAGACTATTTTCAACAGATATATTTTTGTGTCACAACAGTCAGGAGACACTACTGTTTTTCTTTACGGAAAAAACTACCAAAAGCTGAATAATAGAGATTTTTTACCGTGGGATGGCAAAACCACAGTTATTGTTTACTGGGGTATACCACACTTTTTTAAATAGAGATATTTGCGGCTGAACAGTGAGCGACACACTCAAACTGCTTTTTTTTTAGATACCAAAGGCCCAAAACTGGATAGTACAGCGATTTGACCCGTGGAACTGCGAAACCACACTGGGATGTCGGGCCTACACAAGGCTATTTTCAACAAATATATTTTTGTGTCACAACAGTCAGAAGACACTACTGTTTTTCTTTACGGAAAAAACTACCAAAAGCTGAATAATAGAGATTTTTTACCGTGGGATGGCAAAACCACAGTTATTGTTTACTGGGGTATACCACACTTTTTTAAATAGAGATATTTGCGGCTGAACAGTGAGCGACACACTCAAACTGCTTTTTTTAGATACCAAAGGCCCAAAACTGGATAGTACAGCGATATAACCCGTGCAACTGCGAAACCACACTGGGATGTCGGACCTTCACAAGACTATTTTCAACAGATATATTTTGGTGTCACATCAGTCAGGAGACACTACTGTTTTTCTTTACGGAAAATATACCAAAACCTGAATAATAGAGATTTTTTACTGTGGGATAGCAAAACCACAGTTATTGTTTACTGGGGTATACCACACTTTTTTAAATAGAGATATTTGCGGCTGAACAGTGAGCGACACACTCAAACTGCTTTTTTTTTAGATACCAAAGGCCCAAAATTGGATAGTACAGCGATTTGACCCGTGGAACTGCGAAACCACACTTGGATGTCGGGCCTACACAAGACTATTTTCAACAGATATATTTTTGTGTCACAACAGTCAGGAGACACTACTGTTTTTCTTTACGGAAAATATACCAAAACCTGAATAATAGAGATTTTTTACCGTGGGATGGCAAAATCACAGTTATTGTTTACTGGGGTATACCACACTTTTTTAAATAGAGATATTTGCGGCAGAACAGTGAGCGACACACTCAAACTGCTTTTTTTTTAGATACCAAAGGCCCAAAACTGGATAGTACAGCGATGTGACCCGTGGAACTGCGAAACCACACTGGGATGTCGGGCCTACACAAGACTATTTTCAACAGATATATTTTTGTGTCACAACAGTCAGGAGACACTACTGTTTTTCTTTTCGGAAAAAACCACCAAACCTGAATAATAAAGATTTTTTACCGTGGGATGGCAAAACCACAGTTATTGTTTACTGGGGTATACCACAATTTTTTAAATAGAGATATTTGCGGCTGAACAGTGAGCGACACACTCAAACTGCTTTTTTTTTAGATAACAAAGGCCCAAAACTGGATAGTACAGCGATTTGACCCGTGGAACTGCGAAAACACACTGGGATGTCGGGCCTACACAAGACTATTTTCAACAGATAAATTTTTGTGTCACGGCAGTCAGGAGACACTACTGTTTTTCTTTATGGAAAAAACTACCAAAAGCTGAATAATAGAGATTTTTTACCGTGGGATGGCAAAACCACAGTTATTGTTTACTGGGGTATACCACACTTTTTTAAATACAGATATTTGCGGCTGAACAGTGAGCGACACACTCAAACTGCTTTTTTTTAGATACCAAAGGCCCAAAACTGGATAGTACAGCGATTTATCCCGTGCAACTGTGAAACCACACAGGGATGTCGGGCCTACACAAGACGATTTTCAACAGATATATTTTTGTGTCACAACAGTCAGGAGACACTACTGTTTTTCTTTACGGAAAAAACTACCAAAAGCTGAATAATAGAGATTTTTTACCGTGGGTGGCAAAACCACAGCTATTGTTTACTGGGGTATACCACACTTTTTTAAATAGAGATATTTGCAGCAGAATAGTGAGCGACACACTCAAACTGCTTTTTTTTTAGATACCCATGGCCCAAAACTGGATAGTACAGCGATTTGACCCGTGGAACTGCGAAACCACACTGGGATGTCGGGCCTACTCAAGACTATTTTCAACAGATATGTTTTTGTGTCACAACAGTCAGGAGACACTACTGTTTTTCTTTTCGGAAAAAACTACCAAACCTGAATAATAAAGATTTTTTACCGTGGGATGGCAAAACCACAGTTATTGTTTACTGGGGTATACCACACTTTTTTAAATAGAGATATTTGCGGCTGAACAGTGAGCGACACACTCAAACTGCTTTTTTTTTAAATACCAAAGGCCCAAAACTGGATAGTGCAGCGATTTAACCCGTGGAACTGCGAAACCACACTGGGATGTCGGGCCTACACAAGACTATTTTCAACAGATATATTTTTGTGTCACAACCGTCAGGAGACACTACAGTTTTTCTTTACGGAAAAAAACTACCAAAAGCTGAATAATAGAGATTTTTACCATGGGATGGCAAAACCACAGTTATTGTTTACTGGGGTATACCACACTTTTTTAAATAGAGATATTTGCGGCTGAACAGTGAGCGACACACTCAAACTGCTTTTTTTTTAGATACCAAAGGCCCAAAACTGGATAGTACAGCGATTTGACCCGTGGAACTGCGAAACCACTCTGGGATGTCGGGCCTACACAAGACTATTTTCAACAGATATATTTTTGTGTCACAACAGTCAGGAGACCCTACTCTTTTTCTTTATGGAAAAAACTACCAAAAGCTGAATAATAGAGATTTTTTACCATGGGATGGCAAAACCACAGTTATTGTTTACTGGGGTATACCACACTTTTTTAAATAGAGATATTTGCGGCTGAACAGTGAGTGACACACTCAAACTGCTTTTTTTAGATACCAAAGGCCCAAAACTGGATAGTACAGCGATATAACCCGTGCAACTGCGAAACCACACTGGGATGTCGGGCCTTCACAAGACTATTTTCAACAGATATATTTTGGTGTCACATCAGTCAGGAGACACTACTGTTTTTCTTTACGGAAAATATACCAAAACCTGAATAATAGAGATTTTTTACTGTGGGATAGCAAAACCACAGTTATTGTTTACTGGGGTATAAGACACTTTTTCAAATAGAGATATTTGCGGCTGAACAGTGAGCGACACACTCAAACTGCTTTTTTTTTAGATACCAAAGGCCCAAAACTGGATAGTACAGCGATTTGACCCGTGGAACTGCGAAACCACACTGGGATGTCGGGCCTACACAAGACTATTTTCAACAGATATATTTTTGTGTCACAACAGTCAGGAGACACTACTGTTTTTCTTTACGGAAAATATACCAAAACCTGAATAATAGAGATTTTTTACCGTGGGATGGCAAAATCACAGTTATTGTTTACTGGGGTATACCACACTTTTTTAAATAGAGATATTTGCGGCAGAACAGTGAGCGACACACTCAAACTGCTTTTTTTTTAGATACCAAAGTCCCAAAACTGGATAGTACAGCGATTTGACTCGTGGAACTGCGAAACCACACTGGGATGTCGGGCCTACACAAGACTATTTTCAACAGATATATTTTTGTGTCACAACAGTCAGGAGACACTACTGTTTTTCTTTACGGAAAAAACTACCAAAAGCTGAATAATAGAGATTTTTTACCGTGGGATGCCAAAACCACAGTTATTGTTTACTGGGGTATACCACACTTTTTTAAATAGAGATATTTGCGGCTGAACAGTGAGCAACACACTCAAACTGCTTTTTTTTTTAGATACCAAAGGCCCAAAACTGGATAGTACAGCGATTTGACCCGTGGAACTGCGAAACCACACTGGGATGTCGGGCCTACACAAGACTATTTTCAACAGATATATTTTTGTGTCACAACAGTCAGGAGACAATACTGTTTTTCTTTACGGAAAAAACTACCAAACCTGAATAATAAAGATTTTTTACCGTGGGATGGCAAAACCACAGTTATTGTTTACTGGGGTATACCACACTTTTTTAAATAGAGATATTTGCGGCTGAACAGTGAGCGACACACTCAAACTGCTTTTTTTTTAGATAACAAAGGCCCAAAACTGGATAGTACAGCGATTTGACCCGTGGAACTGCGAAAACACACTGGGATGTCGGGCCTACACAAGACTATTTTCAACAGATAAATTTTTGTGTCACGGCAGTCAGGAGACACTACTGTTTTTCTTTACGGAAAAAACTACCAAAAGCTGAATAATAGAGATTTTTTACCGTGGGATGGCAAAACCACAGTTATTGTTTACTGGGGTATACCACACTTTTTTAAATAGAGATATTTGCGGCTGAACAGTGAGCGACACACTCAAACTGCTTTTTTTAGATACCAAAGGCCCAAAACTGGATAGTACAGCGATATAACCCGTGCAACTGCGAAACCACACTGGGATGTCGGACCTTCACAAGACTATTTTCAACAGATATATTTTGGTGTCACATCAGTCAGGAGACACTACTGTTTTTCTTTACGGAAAATATACCAAAACCTGAATAATAGAGATTTTTTACTGTGGGATAGCAAAACCACAGTTATTGTTTACTGGGGTATACCACACTTTTTTAAATAGAGATATTTGCGGCTGAACAGTGAGCGACACACTCAAACTGCTTTTTTTTTAGATACCAAAGGCCCAAAATTGGATAGTACAGCGATTTGACCCGTGGAACTGCGAAACCACACTTGGATGTCGGGCCTACACAAGACTATTTTCAACAGATATATTTTTGTGTCACAACAGTCAGGAGACACTACTGTTTTTCTTTACGGAAAATATACCAAAACCTGAATAATAGAGATTTTTTACCGTGGGATGGCAAAATCACAGTTATTGTTTACTGGGGTATACCACACTTTTTTAAATAGAGATATTTGCGGCAGAACAGTGAGCGACACACTCAAACTGCTTTTTTTTTAGATACCAAAGGCCCAAAACTGGATAGTACAGCGATTTGACCCGTGGAACTGCGATACCACACTGGGATGTCGGGCCTACACAAGACTATTTTCAACAGATATATTTTTGTGTCACAACAGTCAGGAGACACTACTGTTTTTCTTTTCGGAAAAAACTACCAAACCTGAATAATAAAGATTTTTTACCGTGGGATGGCAAAACCACAGTTATTGTTTACTGGCGTATACCACACTTTTTTAAATAGAGATATTTGCGGCTGAACAGTGAGCGACACACTCAAACTGCTTTTTTTTTAGATAACAAAGGCCCAAAACTGGATAGTACAGCGATTTGACCCGTGGAACTGCGAAAACACACTGGGATGTCGGGCCTACACAAGACTATTTTCAACAGATAAATTTTTGTGTCACGGCAGTCAGGAGACACTACTGTTTTTCATTACGGAAAAAACTACCAAAAGCTGAATAATAGAGATTTTTTACCGTGGGATGGCAAAACCACAGTTATTGTTTACTGGGGTATACCACACTTTTTTAAATAGAGATATTTGCGGCTGAACAGTGAGCGACACACTCAAACTGCTTTTTTTTAGATACCAAAGGCCCAAAACTGGATAGTACAGCGATTTATCCCGTGCAACTGTGAAACCACACAGGGATGTCGGGCCTACACAAGACGATTTTCAACAGATATATTTTGGTGTCACATCAGACAGGAGACACTACTGTTTTTCTTTACGGAAAATATACCAAAACCTGAATAATAGAGATTTTTTACCGTGGGATAGCAAAACCACAGTTATTGTTTACTGGGGTATACCACACTTTTCTAAATAGAGATATTTGCGGCTGAACAGTGAGCGACACACTCAAACTGCTTTTTTTTTAGATACCAAAGGCCCAAAACTGGATAGTACAGCGATTTGATCCATGGAACTGCGAAACCACACTGGGATGTCGGTCCTACACAAGATTATTTTCAACAGATATATTTTTGTGTCACAACAGTCAGGAGACACTACTGTTTTTCTTTACGGAAAAAACTACCAAAAGCTGAATAATAGAGATTTTTTACCGTGGGTGGCAAAACCACAGCTATTGTTTACTGGGGTATACCACACTTTTTTAAATAGAGATATTTGCAGCAGAATAGTGAGCGACACACTCAAACTGCTTTTTTTTTAGATACCAAAGGCCCAAAACTGGATAGTACAGCGATTTGACCCGTGGAACTGCGAAACCACACTGGGATGTCGGGCCTACACAAGACTATTTTCAACAGATATATTTTTGTGTCACAACAGTCAGGAGACACTACTGTTTTTCTTTACGGAAAAAACGACCAAAAGCTGAATAATAGAGATTTTTAACCATGGGATAGCAAAACCACAGTTATTGTTTACTGGGGTATACCACACTTTTTTAAATAGAGATATTTGCAGCTAAACAGTGATCGACACACTCAAACTGCTTTTTTTTTAGATACCAAAGGCCCAAAACTGGATAGTACAGCGATTTGACCCGTGGAACTGCGAAACCACACTGGGATGTCGGGCCTACTCAAGACTATTTTCAACAGATATGTTTTTGTGTCACAACAGTCAGGAGACACTACTGTTTTTCTTTTCGGAAAAAACTACCAAACCTGAATAATAAAGATTTTTTACCGTGGGATGGCAAAACCACAGTTATTGTTTACTGGGGTATACCACACTTTTTTAAATAGAGATATTTGCGGCTGAACAGTGAGCGACACACTCAAACTGCTTTTTTTTTAAATAACAAAGGCCCAAAACTGGATAGTGCAGCGATTTAACCCTTGGAACTGCGAAACCACACTGGGATGTCGGGCCTACACAAGACTATTTTCAACAGATATATTTTTGTGTCACAACCGTCAGGAGACACTACTGTTTTTCTTTACGGAAAAAAACTACCAAAAGCTGAATAATAGAGATTTTTTACTGTGGGATAGCAAAACCACAGTTATTGTTTACTGGGGTATACCACACTTTTTCAAATAGAGATATTTGCGGCTGAACAGTGAGCGACACACTCAAACTGCTTTTTTTTTAGATACCAAAGGCCCAAAACTGGATAGTACAGCGATTTGACCCGTGGAACTGCGAAACCACACTGGGATGTCGGGCCTACACAAGACTATTTTCAACAGATATATTTTTGTGTCACAACAGTCAGGAGACACTACTGTTTTTCTTTACGGAAAATATACCAAAACCTGAATAATAGAGATTTTTTACCGTGGGATGGCAAAATCACAGTTATTGTTTACTGGGGTATACCACACTTTTTTAAATAGAGATATTTGCGGCAGAACAGTGAGCGACACACTCAAACTGCTTTTTTTTTAGATACCAAAGTCCCAAAACTGGATAGTACAGCGATTTGACTCGTGGAACTGCGAAACCACACTGGGATGTCGGGCCTACACAAGACTATTTTCAACAGATATATTTTTGTGTCACAACAGTCAGGAGACACTACTGTTTTTCTTTTCGGAAAAAACTACCAAACCTGAATAATAAAGATTTTTTACCGTGGGATGGCAAAACCACAGTTATTGTTTACTGAGGTATACCACACTTTTTTAAATACAGATATTTGCGGCTGAACAGTGAGCGACACACTCAAACTGCTTTTTTTTAGATACCAAAGGCCCAAAACTGGATAGTACAGCGATTTATCCCGTGCAACTGTGAAACCACACTGGGATGTCGGGCCTACACAAGACTATTTTCAACAGATATATTTTGGTGTCACATCAGGCAGGAGACACTACTGTTTTTCTTTACGGAAAATATACCAAAACCTGAATAATAGAGATTTTTTACCGTGGGATAGCAAAACCACAGTTATTGTTTACTGGGGTATACCACACTTTTCTAAATAGAGATATTTGCGGCTGAACAGTGAGCGACACACTCAAACTGCTTTTTTTTTAGATACCAAAGGCCCAAAACTGGATAGTACAGCGATTTGATCCATGGAACTGCGAAACCACACTGGGATGTCGGTCCTACACAAGATTATTTTCAACAGATATATTTTTGTGTCACAACAGTCAGGAGACACTACTGTTTTTCTTTACGGAAAAAACTACCAAAAGCTGAATAATAGAGATTTTTTACCGTGGGTGGCAAAACCACAGCTATTGTTTACTGGGGTATACCACACTTTTTTAAATAGAGATATTTGCAGCAGAATAGTGAGCGACACACTCAAACTGCTTTTTTTTTAGATACCAAAGGCCCAAAACTGGATAGTACAGCGATTTGACCCGTGGAACTGCGAAACCACACTGGGATGTCGTGCCTACACAAGACTATTTTCAACAGATATATTTTTGTGTCACAACAGTCAGGAGACACTACTGTTTTTCTTTACGTAAAAAATGACCAAAAGCTGAATAATAGAGGTTTTTAACCGTGGGATAGCAAAACCACAGTTATTGTTTACTGGGGTATACCACACTTTTTTAAATAGAGATATTTGCGGCTGAACAGTGATCGACACACTCAAACTGCTTTTTTTTAGATACCAAAGGCCCAAAACTGGATAGTACAGCGATTTATCCCGTGCAACTGTGAAACCACACAGGGATGTCGGGCCTACACAAGACTATTTTCAACAGATATATTTTGGTGTCACATCAGGCAGGAGACACTACTGTTTTTCTTTACGGAAAATATACCAATACCTGAATAATAGAGATTTTTTACCGTGGGATAGCAAAACCACAGTTATTGTTTACTGGGGTATACCACACTTTTCTAAATAGAGATATTTGCGGCTGAACAGTGAGCGACACACTCAAACTGCTTTTTTTTTAGATACCAAAGGCCCAAAACTGGATAGTACAGCGATTTGATCCATGGAACTGCGAAACCACACTGGGATGTCGGTCCTACACAAGATTATTTTCAACAGATATATTTTTGTGTCACAACAGTCAGGAGACACTACTGTTTTTCTTTACGGAAAAAACTACCAAAAGCTGAATAATAGAGATTTTTTACCGTGGGTGGCAAAACCACAGCTATTGTTTACTGGGGTATACCACACTTTTTTAAATAGAGATATTTGCAGCAGAATAGTGAGCGACACACTCAAACTGCTTTTTTTTTAGATACCAAAGGCCCAAAACTGGATAGTACAGCGATTTGACCCGTGGAACTGCGAAACCACACTGGGATGTCGGGCCTACACAAGACTATTTTCAACAGATATATTTTTGTGTCACAATAGTCAGGAGACACTACTGTTTTTCTTTACGGAAAAAATGACCAAAAGCTGAATATTCTAGATTTTTAACCGTGGGATAGCAAAACCACAGTTATTGTTTACTGGGGTATACCACACTTTTTTAAATAGAGATATTTGCGGCTGAACAGTGATCGACACACTCAAACTGCTTTTTTTTTAGATACCAAAGGCCCAAAACTGGATAGTACAGCGATTTGACCCGTGGAACTGCGAAACCACACTGGGATGTCAGGCCTACTCAAGACTATTTTCAACAGATATATTTTTGTGTCACAACAGTCAGGAGACACTACTGTTTTTCTTTTCGGAAAAAATTACCAAACCTGAATAATAAAGATTTTTTACCGTGGGATGGCAAAACCACAGTTATTGTTTACTGGGGTATACCACACTTTTTTAAATAGAGATATTTGCGGCTGAACAGTGAGCGACACACTCAAACTGCTTTTTTTTTTAGATACCAAAGGCCCAAAACTGGATAGTACAGCGATTTAACCCGTGGAACTGCGAAACCACACTGGGATGTCGGGCCTACACAAGACTATTTTCAACAGATATATTTTTGTGTCACAACAGTCAGGAGACACTACTGTTTTTCTTTACAGAAAAAACTACCAAAAGCTGAATAATAGAGATTTTTTACCGTGGGATGGCAAAACCACAGTTATTGTTTCCTGGGGTATACCACACTTTTTTAGATATATAGATTTGCGGCTGAACAGTGAGCGACACACTCAAACTGTTATTTTTTTTAGATACAAATGGCCCAAAATGGATAATACAGAGGTTTGAACTGTGGAAGTGCAAAACAACACTTCTGTTTCTCTAGCCTACACCAGACTATTTTCAACAGTTATATTTGTGTCTGAAAAATCAGAGACACGCTTCTGTTTGGGGGGGTGGGGGACACACCAAAAGGTTAATAAGACGGGTATTTGTACAGTGTGAAGGAGGAAAAAAAAATGAGGATTTAGATGAAAAAAAAGGATTTTTCCTGGCCCCCGACACCTGGTGCTAAGTCCAGCAATTTCAGCAACAGGAGCACACAGGACTGTAATGCAGCGTTTGCTGGTATAACCACTGTATCTCCTATACAGCCTGCCTGCCTGGTATCTGGGAAGGATATTAGTCCTGAAAGGACTGTTTGTTTGTTCTTGCAGCCTTTACAGACCCTACACTAACTATTTCGCAGTTTATATCTCTCCCTAAATCAGCAGCGCTGTCCCTACACTGTCTAATCCGGAGCGACTGTGTCCAAGATGGCGGCACCCGGTTTTAAATACTCGAGGTGACGCTGTGCGGCCAGCCAATCACTGTAATACCCACAACCAACAATGCTGCAGCAATACAGTGATTGGCTGGCAATCCTTGCATGTTCATTGGCTCTGTAAAGAGCGCCAAACATGCAGGGCGGAGACCCGAGCTCCCGCCCGAGTAACCCGGAAATGCTGGGTGCTCGCCGAACATCCCGAGTAGCGTGATGCTCGGGCGAGTACCGAGCAGTGTCGAGCATGTTCACTCAACACTATTAAAGACCTTTCAGTCTGAAACGCGTATGCTGCAGAACATCCCCCAAAGGGGTTGTGACTTCTATATACTGCTTTGATACGTACCTAATAAATATGATGATTTTATGAAGATCCTTGACTCTGGAATCCTGCTCTTTAATATACTTTCCCAGCAGCACTGCCAGTCTCTGAGCCTAGGACTTCAAAGTGGGTGAAATAACTTTTTTTTGCCTTTTCATGTTACTAGGTAAGTACTCACATGGAAATTAATTTACAACAACAAAAGTATTGTTGTGGCACATATGGTTGTTAAATTCGACTACTAAACAGTTTCAAAACGTTAACCTTTTTTTTTTTGCTTCTTCATTTTTATCTATTTATTTTTTATTTGTTATTGCCCTTCAAGAACAAAAATGCAACAAAATCCAAAATGCTATCTTGCAATGTAGATATGCATGTGTTCAAAACAATAACATATATATTTACATGATTAAAAAAAATGAAAAAGCACAAAGAAAGGAATTATTTTTTAATTTCTCCAGGTGAACAACTTCAAGACATTTAAGTGGTAAGAAATTAAAATGAGCAGAGTGCTATATTGCTATAAACTGATGATATAATGATTTTAATGCTTTTCTTATAAACAGTACCATGCCTCATTATGAAAAATTGCTTGGCAGTCGAAAAGAATTTACATCAAGTTTTAAGAAGAATGACCTCAGGAGACAAATGGTTATCTGCAGTTACTGCTGTGTCTTCAAAACCCACATCCACTTGGGAGTATGAAAAGGTCTGCTTGCCCAAAGAGAAATGTTAATGGATCAAATGGCAAAGATTTCAGAAAGCACATCCAAATGAATCTGAATTCCGAATGTGATATGTTTCTTTTGGTTATTTTTCCATTGCATTTCATTTAAATTGTATGTGTTATGAAAGAAAAAAATATTAATTTCTGTTTCCCCTGTCTTCACCATAAATATGATTCCACAAATAAGATTAATATGTATGATTACCTCCATATGAATAAGGGAATCTAGGTAAGTAAAGAATTGGAATGGTTAAAATGCAACATCAGTAATTTTGTCTTATGAAAAGTAGATAACATGGGTGGTGGTGATAATGGTAAGGTGTGTGTGTTTGGGGTTGAGAGGACACACCCATACATTTATGTCATGTAGTATGTATAATAGTGTAAGGAATCATTACTTTTGTGAATTGTAGACACAAACACAAATGTAAGCAGTAGTGATGAGCGAGCACTATAATGCTTGGGTATTCGTTGCTCGGGTCAAGCAAATTGGAATACTCGGGTGCTCGACCCGAGCAACGAGCCCAATGTAAGTCTATGGGAAACTCGAGCATTTTTCAGGCGGCTCCCCCCGGTGGTCTGCAGTGGGCCTAAAAATTGCCCAAACGATGGGAACAGTGCTCAAACGACATGGGAACAGCATGGGGAAGACCCCTGGAAGCATTTATGACTCCCAGGTCACTGGTGTCAACAACGTTGTCACAGGTATTAAGCCACTGTTACGGACTCACAATAAAACATACCAAAACGAAAAAAACAAAATGAATTTTCCTGGGAAATATGTTAAGGAACATCCTTTCCATGACATGTACAATGCATATAAAGCAAAATAAATCACCAAAAACAAAAATAATCCTCCACACCTTAGGCTATGTGCACACGTAGCGTTTTTGATGCATTTTTGCACTTTTGCATTGCTTTCAACAAAGACGAATGCATTCACTGGGAAATATCATTTTAACATTTTACAACCTTATCTGGCCATGTGGTGTGTGACACGTCAACAGACACATGCATACAGTGCTGAAAAGACATGGGAACAGCATGGGGAAGACCTCTGGAAGCATTTCTGACTCCCAGGTCACTGCCAAAAAGTGTGCCCATCATAAGTGATCCTTGGCGCATGTGAAGATGCCTCCTGCCATGCACCTGTCATTGCAGACTTGCAACAATCACCTTACACATCCTTGTCCCAGTGCAGCGTTCAGTTGTCCCTACCCCATTCCTTGGAATGCTAGCGCAAGTATGCAGCCAGCCACCCACACTCCCACAGGCTGCAATACTATACTGCCAAATTTTTGACAGCAGCTTGCACTTGAAATGTGGCCTTTTAGGCTCGTGGAGGCGGAGGCTTTTCATAACCTCATGCTGGCGGCAGCCGGGTGTCCATACTCGGTCCCCACTGTTTCTCCCGGTGTCGCCTCCGCCTTCCACAAGCACGGGTCTCACAACATTACCCGTGCCCTCCCCAGTGCACTTACTGGGAAGGACCGCCTAACCACAAACACGTGGACAGGTGAATGTGGCCAGGGACGGTACGAAACCAGTCCACAACTTTTTTTGCTGAGAGTAGTATTTAGCTCGATGAAAGTACTGGCATAGTGGGAAACCATATCTACCCTGCGTGACATTAATCCCAGGAAGTCCTCTAATGCAGCTTGTTGCAGAAGCAATCGCAGCCCATCCAACATCAACTCGCCGTTGTCGGTGGTGCTTTGACACACACACACATCTTTCTTTGCGCATTTAATTTCATGAATACAGAGTTGGACAATGGCCTGATCTGTAATTAAGTTTGAGAAATAACATGCATAAGCATGGCTGATCCACATTAAAAAAGCAGCCATAGAGTGTCCGGGAACATTTCCCCACACTTTTCTTAGCCAGGGCTGCTTTTCGGCAGGGTTGGACGGGCCCACCAGAGAACTGGAGACTCCTCCGGCGGGCCCTGGCTTCTCCTTCAGGAGAGTTCATAGTGCCGAGGTGAGGCCATGATGATGATAGAGGCCACCATCTTCTTAGTTTTCTGTTACTTGGAATGCAAGTGCAAGTAAGCAGCAAGCCACCCACCCACAGGCAGCAACAATAAACTGCCAGATTTCTGGGCAGCTTTTTGCACTTAAAATATGGCCTTTTAATCTCGTGGAGGCGGAAGCTTTTCCCAAACTCATGCCGGCGGCGGCCGTGTGTCCATACTCGGTCCCCAGCCACCACTGCTTCTCCCGATGTCGTCTACGCCTTCCACAAGCACGGGTCCCACAACATTACCCGTGCCCTCCCCATTGCTCTTACTGGGAAGGACCGCCTAACCACAAACACGTGGACAGGTGAATGTAGCCAGGGACGGTACGGAGCCAGTCCACAACTTTTTTTGCTGAGAGTTGTCTTTAGCTCGGTGAAAGTACTGGCATAGAGGGAAACCGTATCTACTCCAGCTGTCATTTCTACGTCACCAGGTTCCGCCCATTGTCACACACGACCATGTCTGGCTGTATGTTCAGCGGAGAGAGCAACAGATTAGGCTGCTGTGTTACAGCTTTCAACAACTCTGCTGCGCTGAGCGGTTTGTAAATGAAGCAATAAGCATGTTATCTTCAGCACAGCCTGTTGCCACTAGGCTAAGGCAGTGCTGCAGTGCTGTCATTTCGGAGAAGGAGGAGGAGGTGCATGAGCTGAACAATGTGATTACATTGAGGTTAAATTGGTGACGCTGTTTTTATACTAAAGAAAGATCCTATTGTTTTGGTTTTTTTTACGTTATTTTTTAAGACAAATGCATTCACCGGGAAATGTCATTTTAACATTTTACAACCTTATCTGGCAATGTGGTGTGTGACACATCATCAGACACATCCTGTTTTATTTATGATGGAGGGACTCTGAAAGTCATAAAACCTATTTTTATAGGGACATCAGACGGCCCTTACTATTCTTAAAAGGCCAGCAGTCGGCCCTCACTATTGTTAGAGAGCCATCAGCCGGCCATGCTTTGCTATTTCCATTATTAACAAGTAGGTCTCCTATACTGTTATTGCGTATCCAGACTGCAAGGGCTGCCAAAAGTTTGAACGCAACCCAATACCCCTTTGAAGAGACATAGAGGAGGTTCTCAGTAAAAAAAATGTTCTCATTATAAAGGAGCGGGTCTCCTAAAGTGGTAATGCCCATGCTGTGACTGCAAGGGCTGCCAAATTTGGGAAAAACCCTACTGAGAATTTAAAGACACATAGAGCAGGGCCACAGTAACGACAAATTCCCATTAGAAAGGAGAGAGTCTGCTATACAGTTATATGGTATGAAGTGAGTCCAACCACTGACAATTTTAGGAAAAACCCCACTAAGAAATTAAAGACACACAGAGCAGGGCCACAGTAACGAGTAATGCATGTTCCCATTAGAAAGGAAAGAGTCTGCTATACAGTTATAGGGTATGCAGTGAGTCCAACAGCTGACCAATTTTAGGAAAAACCCCACTAAGAATTTAAAGACCCATAGAGCAGGGCCACAGTAACGACAAATTCCCATAAGAAAGGAGAGAGTTTGCTATACAGTTATAGGGTATGCAGTGAGTCTAATGGCTGACCAAATTTAGGAAAAACCCCACTAAGAATTCAAAGACACATAAAGCAGGGCCACAGTAACAAGTACGACAAGTTCCCATTAGAAAGGAGAGGGTCTGCTAAACAGTTATAGGGTATGCAGTGAGTCCAACGGCTGACCAATTTTAGGAAAAACCCCACTAAGAATTTAAAGACACATAGAGCCGGGCCACAGTAATAACAGATTCCCATTAGAAAGGAGAGAGTCTGCTATATAGTTATAGGGTATGCAGTGAGTCCAAAGGCTGACCAATTTTAGGAAAAACCTCACTAAGAATTTTAAGACACATAGAGCAGGGCCACAGTAACGACAAATTCCCATGAGAAAGGAGAGAATCTGCAATACAGCTATAGGGTATGCAGTGAGTCTAACGGCTGACCAAATTCAGGAAAAACCCCACTAAGAATTTAAAGACACATAGAGCAGGGCCACAGTAACAAGTACGACATGTTCTCATTAGAAAGTAGAGGGTCTGGTATACAGTTATAGGGTATGCAGTGAGTCCAACGGCTGACCAATTTTAGGAATAACCCCACTAAAAATTTAAAGATACATAGAGCAGTGTCACAGTAATGACAAATTCCCATTAGAAAGGAGAGCGTATCCCATAGTGTTGGCCTGTGCAGTGAATGCAAGGGCTGTCAAAAATTTGGAGGCACTTCAATGCCCCTTGAAAGAGACGTGGAGGAGGGCCTCATAAAAAAATGTTCCCATTAGAAAGGAGCGGGCCTCCTACACTTGTAATTCCCATGCACTAAGTGTATAGGCTGACAAACATTTACTCCTGCGGGGTATACATGAACATACTGTATAAAATTTTTTTTTTACCGGCATCATAAACACCCTTTAAAAAACTGATGTGGGTGTTGCATCACGGACCACGGTCAACCTGGTGATATGGTGGTGGAGGATGAGGAGAAGGAGGAGGACAAGAGCAAAAAGCAAAAATCAGGAAGCGTATACCCATGTGTGGGTATGAAAAGGTGCATAGAAATACACCTCCCAAGAAAAGACACTGGATTTGAGTTTATGTTACGCTGCTTTCATTCGGTGGTGTTGAGAAGTCAGGCCCAATCCAGCCCTTGTTCATTTTTATAAGAGTCAGCCTGTCAGCAATTTCAGTTGACAGGTGAATGCGCTTATCAGTTATAATTCCACCAGCGTCACTAAAAACCCGCTCTGATAAAACGCTGGCGGCAGGGCAGGCCAGAAACTCCAAGGCATAGAGAGCCAGTTCATTCCACGTATCCAGCTTGGATACCCAATAATTATAAGGCACAGCAGAATCACGGAGGACATTGGTAAGGTCGGCAAGGTACTCCCTCAGCATCTTCCCAAACTTTGCACTCCTTGTCAGAGTACCCTGCGCCTCAGGGCCTGTGTGATGGGACGGTCTGAGAAAACTCTCCCAAAACTTTGACAGTGTTCCCCTGCCTCTGCTGGATTGAAGTTGTGTCTCTCTTGCCTGTACTCCTTGGTTGTCCAACGAACTGTGCTCTCTGCTGCCAGCGTTTTCAGATGGGAATTTTTTTATTAGTTCCGCAACAAGGGCTTTCTGGTACAGCCCCATTTTTGTAGACCTGTCCGCCTCAGGAATAAGAGATATAAAGATTTCCTGTAGTGTGGGGCTAGAAGTGCCACCAACCAGTAATGACTGTCACCCAAAATTTTGAGAACGCGAGGGTCATGGGAAAGGCAGCGTAACATAAACTCAGCCATGCGTGCCAGACTACTAACAGGCAAGACTTCCGTGTCCTCACCAAGAGGATGAGTGACCATGCTCTCCTCCTTCTCCTCCTCCTCCTCCTCTCTGTCCTGTGGCCATCCACGATGAACAGACTGTATGACAGCTGTGCAGGTAGTACCGTCTATAGTGCATGAAACTAGCTCCTGTCCTTCCTCCTCCTCCTCCTCTTCCTTATTGTCACCCAATCCACGTTAGGATGAGATGAGGCTTGGCTGTGTGTAATCACCCTGTATGGTTTCCTGCTCCATCTCATCGTGCTCCGCCTGCAATGCATCTTCTTTGATTGTGAGCAGAGAGCGTTTCAGAAGATAAAGAAGCGGTATGGTGATGCTAACTATGGCGTCATCCCCGCTCACCATCTTGGTGGAGTCCTCAAAGTTTTGGAGGATGGTACATATGTCTGACATCCATGTCTACTCCTGAGGTCTTATGTGTGGAGTCTGAACTGAATACCGATGGCCTTGTTGATGCCGGTACTCAACAACTGCCCTCTTCTGCTCACAAATCCTTATGAACATCTGCAGTGTAGAGTTCCAACGCGTGGGGACATCACACACCAGTCTGTGAGCCGGAAGCTGCAAACACTGCTGAAACACGGGAAGGGCAGCGGAAGCTATAGCTGACTTTCTAAAATGGGCACACAGGCGGCGTACTTTAACAAGCAGATCCGGCAGCTCTGGGAAAGATTTGAGAAACTGCTGAACCACGAGGTTAAGCACATGGGCCAGGCATGGTACGTGTGTGAGCTCGCCTCGCCTCAGAGGCGCCACCAGGTTCCGGCCATTGTCACACACGACCATGCCTGGCTGTAGGCTCAGTGGTGTGAGCCACAGATCTTCCTGCTCTTTCAGAGCTGTCCACAACTCTTCAGCATTGTGCAGTGTGTCATCTAAGCATATTATCTTCAGCACAGCCTGTTGCTGCTTTGTCGAGGCAGTGAAGCAGTGCTTCCAGCTTGTGACTGATGTGGTCATTTCGGAGATGGAGGCTGAAGAGGAGGAGGAGGCTGAGGAGAATGAGGTGCAGGAGCTGTAGACTTTGGGGGCAACCCTGATTGACCTAGGGCCCGCAGTCCTTGGCGTCAGGTGGACGTGTTCCGTCCTAATGTCTGACTGGGTCCCGGCTTCCACTATTTTATCCCAGTGTGCTATCTGCGAGATGTACCGTCCCTGCCCGCAAGCACTTGTCAACGTGTCCGTGGTTAGGTGGAGTTTACCCGTAACTGCGTTGTTGAGGGCACGGCTAATGTTTTGGGACACGTGCTTGTGTAATGTGGGGACGGCACACAAAGAGAAATAGTGGCAGCTGGGGACCGAGTACCGAGGGATGGTTGCTGCCATCAGGTTGCGGAATGCTTCCGTCTCCATGAGCTGAAAAGGCAACATTTCGAGCGCAAGCAGTCATGAAATGTGAGAATTTAGTAGTGTGGCCTGTGGGGCGTTGGCTGCATATTTGTGCTTGTGTTCCAAGGACTGGGGTATGGACAACTGAACGCTGAGCAGGGACAAGGACATGGAGCTTACTGACGCTGCTACTTGAGAGTGTGCAATGACAGGTGCAGGGCAGGGGGCATCTTCGCATGCACCATGGACAGGGGATTGGCTTGCATGCGCAACCGCTGAAGAAGTAATGGTGCTACCCGCAGACACTGCTCCTGGACCCTGGGGTTCGGCCCACAAAGTCGGGTGCTTTGCTGCCATGTGCCTGATCTTGCTGGTGGTGGTCAGGCTGGGTGTTTTGCCACCCCTGCTGATGCTGGCCTGGCAGGTGGTGCAAATGGCCTTTTTGGGGTTATCTGCAGAGTCTTTAAAAAACAACCAGACTCAGGAAGACCTAACAGTTGTACAGGCAGCTTCCTTCATGTTGGTGTTATGGGGAACGGTTGCCTGCCTTCTGTCTATGGACACCACACTGCTTCTTCCTGCCTCTTGGGGTGTTCTGCCTCCCTCCCCCTGTGTGCTGCTGTCCTCACTCTGCATGTCCTCCTACCAGGTTGGGTTAGTTACTATATCATCCACCACCTCGTCTTCCACTTCAGCACCCGGGTCCTCCTCCTGACTTTCTGGCAATTGTGTCTCATCATCATCCACCTCTTGTGACACTTTCCCACCATCGCCTTCATGTGACTGTGGCTGCTCAAATATTTGGGCATCGCTACACGCGATCTCCTCTTGCCCCACTACAAGTGGACCAGGCGAGAGGCCCAAATCTATAAATGGAAAAGTGAACAGCTCTTCAAAGTGTCAAAGTGTGGGATCAGTTGTCTCTGGGTACTCGGCATGGTGGGAAGAAGGAGGATCAGGATGAGGAATATGCGGTCCAGACTCACGGCTACTGAGACTTGACCATGTGGAAGACAGGGTGGAGGTGGTGGTGGTGGCAAAGTGACTGGAAGCATTATCCGCTATCCAACCAACAACCTTTTGACACTGCTCTGGGTTCAATAGTGGTGGGCTGCGGTCCCCTAGAAATTGGGACAGGAAGGTCAGGCGAGAAGATGTGGGTGTTTGTTGTGACACAATTTCAGCTTGCAGATGGCCTTGTCCTCGGCCTCTGCATGCACCGTTACCATCGCGTCCAGTTCCCCGTCCCTTGCCACGTGCCTTGCCCATTTTAAATGCAGGACAGTAACTTCCACGCTCACTACAATTGACTGAGTTTGGAGTGAACTTATATGTGATCCGTGTGATGGAGAAAACAGAGTTTTAAATAACTGGCCTGTTGGTAAGTAGTTTGAACAGCAAACTGCTGTGAATTGCTTCACTGACACACTGAAAGAAAGTTTTAATGGAGGCCAGAAATGGCAGTATTTTCTGACAACGTATATGTGTTCCATGTGATGGAGAAAACAGAGTTTTAAATACCTGGCCTGTAGGTAAGTAGTTCGAACAGCAAACTGCTGTGAATTGCTTCACTGACACACTAAAGGAAATTTTTAATGGAGGCCAGAAATGGCAGTATTTTCTGACAACGTATATGTGATCCATTTGACGGAGAAAACAGAGTTTTCAATAGCTGGATTTCTAGCGCTGTAATATGTAAAGGACCTGGCAGTGCCAACAAGCAAATGGCGCAGAAAAACGCTGTTATCTGGATTTCTTTTTAAGCAAATATTGAGGATTAAGATCCAAAGAAAAGTATTCCAGGCCCATGAGACCTGGCCCTTTGTATAGAAATATCTAACAGCAGCAGAAGGCAGAATTGGAATGGAGCCTCTTGTGCTATATGCACTGCAGTCTGCTATATACACTGCCTGCCTATACACCCTGCCTGCTTGATATCTCTGCAGATGGATTAGTCCTCAGAAGGACTGTTTGTTAAGATGGATATGTGTAATGTACGGTTTTTCTCCCTACACTACCTAATACACAAGCAAATTTCTCCCTGACGCAGCAGCACTTCTCCCTACACAAGCAAATGGTGCAGAAAAACAGTGTTCTCTGGATTGCTTTTTAAGCAAATAATGAGGACTAAGATCCAAAGAAAAGTTTTCCTGGCCCCTGAGACCTGGGCCTTTGTATAGAAATATCTAACAGCAGCAGAAGGCAGAATTGGAAAGTAGCCTCTTGTGCTATATGAACTGCAGTCTGCTATTTACACTGCCTACCTATACCCCCTGCCTGCCTGATATCTCTGCAGATGGATTAGTCCTCAGAAGGACTATTTTTTAAGATGGATATGTGTAATGTACGTTTTTTCTCCCTACACTACCTAATACACAAGCAAATCCCTCCCTGACGCAGCAGCAGCTCTCCCTACACTATCTGATCCGGAGTGACTGTGACGAGCATGGCGGCGCCAGGTCTGATATAGACCTGATGACTCTGTGCGGCCAGCCAATCACTGTAATGCCCACTACCAACATGGCAACGACATTACAGTGCATGGCAGGCAATCCCTGCATGTTCATTGGCTCTCTAAAGAGCATCAAACATGCAGGGAGGGGACCCAAGTTCCCACTGAGCAGTAGCGAGCATGCTTGCTCATTACTAGTAAGCAGTTTATAGCATTTACTGCTTGCTCTAATGTTCAACTAAAGTTTATAAAATTATGTGCAACTGAATCCAATTAGATATGACTGTCTGATCAAAGCATATGACATTATTTAAAACAATGAAAATGATCTAGGTAACAAAGGAAGCACTGAAGAAACCTTTACAATTAACAACTCAACAAGTTAAACATCTCTAAATATTCACACTAGACACAATTTTGAATAATGCTGATTGAAAATGATCAAATCTTTTGAAATTCAAGTTCGACAGGTTAGGCAATTATTTTCAAAACAACAATAGCCGATTTAATATCACATGGACAGATCATTCATGTTTTTTTAAATTGAAAAATAGTCCAAAAATGTTCACTTTTGTCATTTGTGATCAGGTAGACTGTCCAGTGAAAAACACTGACTCAAACTGATGGTGTCTCTGTTAGAGGTTTACACATTCTAGTATGACTGAGATGGGAAATATGCAATATATTCCATAATGCCTTCCATTTCTTCCCAAATAATAACCTTTCCAGAGGAAAATGAAGCCTGTGTTTAGTATTTCTGCTGCCTGAATGGCAGGTCTCAGTGATAGTGGAGATGCTTCTGCAGCAGATAATCTTTTCAAACACAATTATTTAGCCCTTGCCAAAAAGGATATACTTTCTTCCTTTTTTGCTGAGCTGTGAGTTTTACTTAATCTCATAATCCTAAAATCACCCTAAAGTTGCTGCTGCATTCCTTGTTTTATACAGGAAAAATATATATTTTTGTACCCTGTTAGTCAGTAGAAAGAAACATATTTAGATTTGAGAGTCCTCAGTGGTTGATACCTTTTAATGGCTAACTGAAAAGATGGTAACAAATTGCAAGCTTTCGAGTCTGCTCAGGTCTCTTCATCAGGCATAGTTATGCTAGATGCATTTTGTACATTTTTGGGAAGAATAATCAAAATCTTCTCCAGGAAAACAGATGTAGTATTCTTAAACCTAATACACAATGCATTGACTGTATCAAGTGCAAAAAATATATCTTGAAACAGAAAACTGGAGCTTGATATTTGACAGAGCTCAAGCCATTGAACATGTCAAACTAGGTGTCAAGTTATAGATTTTCTGCATCAAGATTTTTTTGTCACATCATGGGGTGTGTGTGTCAAATTAAAAAAAAAATATTTCTGCAACTGCATTTAAATCCATTCTATAAAGTTGAAAATCTAAATTTGCAAGATAATATGCAAACTACAGAAAAAAAACTATTCTCACTGTTATTTTGCTTTCTTTGTGACTCTTTTTGTGTATTCGTGAACTGACAGCTTACAACAGCTTGTGATATCATGATATGAAATACATAAATGGATTCCAAGATATGTTCCTTTCCTTTCTTTTTTTCTTCTTTTGTGTGAATTTATTATACTTGTTACATTATGGCAGAGATAGCTGGAGCAACAACTGTCAGCATGGTGCTCCAATGTGTTAATTGGATGGCTGGCTTGGGTGAGAGCACAAGTCACTGATTTCACATACAAACTTTATTCTTATGTTTATATACAGTTCTGAGAAATACTAAATGTGCCCTCTGTGAATTGTAGTGTTTTAACGTATCAGTACATAATTAAAAGAAATCTGGTCCTAAGAGGGTCTAAAAGAGGACCTTTCACCAAATTCTCCATGTTGACCTGGACACACAATGTAATAGTGGCTGCTGAGTGGATTTCCTCTCTGTTGCGGAAATATTAGCAATCAAAGTATTTGGCGTCTAATAAGTTAATTTTAATTAAGTCCAAGTGGATGTTTTCACTGGAAGCGTGTACTTCTTGTAAGAGTTGCTGTCTAATAGTACCCATTTGGACTTTTTAAAAGTTGACTACTTAGGTGCCAAGTAGGTAGATTACTAATAGCCCTATAGCAGAGAGGAGAAATTAAAAAAATAATCTTCTATTCCACTCTACAGCTGCTAATACATCATGTGTCCAGTAGAACATGAAACAATTGGTGAAAGGTCTTCTTTAAATTGAGCTAAATACAACCTCATTTGAACAACAACACATGACAAATTGCACTGTCGTTATTTAATAAAAACTAGGTGAGAATGCAGAAGCAATATGTGAAAAATTAAGTACACCCCGTGAACTAACAGATTGCCAAACGACCTTTACTAGCAATGCATTGAAATAATTATTTTCTGTATGACTTTACTAGTGTATTACATTGTACTGGAGGAATTTTGAAGAACATTTTCTGACTTGCCCGCAAACAATGGCAAAATCGAGAGTTGTAGTAAATCATGTCACACACAACTGCCTATAAAGTCAGTGCACTGTATTTGCTGTCTCTACATTTTTTTTAGTATGGAGAGAAGCCGAAAAGAACTTATCTCTGCGGTTCCACAGCAGACATTGGAATTTGTTTGCCTTTGGTTTAATGCTTCTTATCTTGTTGATTTTAGATTCTTATTCACGTGTTATTGTCATGTCTGCTTAATAACTAGCAACTGCGTGCTTGAGTCCTACATCTTAACACTTTAGTCGCTTTCATGTTCAGGTTTTTTTGCCCAGCTCTAAGTATTGTGCTCAATGTTCTATTATAAATTCTGTGAAAAATAAGAGCAATAGGTCAAGTATGGGACGCATAGGTCTATTGTTATGCCATTGGCTGAAACCCTTTATTTATTGGGCTTACAACATAAACATAGCAATTGGTAACTTACTTCAATTTACTTCCCTTTTCCTATTTTATGTCTCATTGTTCACTCCAATGTAATTTTGCATTCACTTTTTGTGCATCTGTAGGTTTAGCCACTACCGTGATTAACTACTTTAAAACATCCTTTCTCTAGAGGAATGAAAATGTCATCGGTTTATTTCTTTAGTTAAATAAATAGTAAAATGCAGCTAATGTACAAGTTAGATGTCAGTCTAACAGCTTCACAGCCTTGTGTTTCATAAAAAATAATTAAACCTTCTTTCCCCCCAAAGAAATTTTCTAATTAAAAGGAAGGATAAAAGGCTTTGAGAAAGTTGCTTTACCAAGCTTATAATGAATCTTAAAGGTCTTAAAAATACATGCATTTTACAAGGTACTTACAGTTTGACAGTTTCTAATAAGAAAAATTAAGGACTATGGAATCCTAGACCAAAAAAAAGCAATCAATACAGCTCCGTAGAAGAGATTAACCAACAGCAAGACCAATTAAGTTTCTGCCCTACTTCGAGAAAGAAGCACTGAGAAATAACTTCTCATTAATGCATATGCCTGTATTGAACAAAAGAAATCTTTGATTTAATGGTTTATATGGTGAATTAGAAAGAGATAAGGATATTTTAGGAATCTTTGTACTTTTATTTTTGAACATTAGGATTTACTACATCCTAAAGAAAGATATTGAAAGAGAAAGTTAAACATATTATCTCGATAATATATTGTATTATTGAACAAAGTTCAATTCTTTTTCTTGTGTTTTCAATAGACAATTCAAATATCAGTTTAAAGGAACACTACAGGTGAAACTGGTACATTGTGTTATGCTTAGTGATGGACATTAGGGGGAAATACATGACACAGGGACAGAACACTAAACAGTGACAGAACACTAAAGAGAATGGATATGTGTAAGGCATAAAACATAGTTTAAGTGTTTTTCCAGATTGTTTTTTGACGACATTTTACCCCCTAATGTATTTATTTGCACATGGACAGTACCTGCCTAAACAGAACGGTCACATCTGAGCGAATGTCACATCAACATTTTATTTTCTATATACTGTCTGCTACATGCTAAATTTAAACTGTCCTGGCATTAGTAGAAAATATACCTCAGATTTTAGAAATTTTATGAATGCTTGAAATAAAAAAAATCCACACTTATATACTGGAAATTGCTGGCTAGCTGGAGAATATGGAATCAAAGGAAAATAGCTGAATACTATTTGTTGCATATGCAAGCTATATATTCAGGTCTAGGTCTATTTTCTACATGTGCTCCACTATGTGTGCCACTTTCTGGTTAAAGCTTCACAGTAAAGTGTGTTACATGATTGTCTGTAGCAAAGGAAGACAGATGTAGCAATCTGCGCAATATTTTGTTAATTTTCACACTTTGCCACACACATGGCATGTTGTTATGCATTTATTAAATCTTTTCATTCCCTGCAACAGGATTTCTTGACCCAGCCAAGTAAGCTTGCTGCGTATAATTTGAGAAGATGTACTTGTAGGACCCAGTCCAGCAACCTTATTAGTAATTTGAAGTCATTGATGCGAACCCTAAGAGCTACCTCCTACCTTACAGCAAATCTTCTTTTGAAGATCTGGCATGACATCTCATGTGCGTCATACCATTACAGTGATGTAGCACCGGTCCAGTTAATCAAAATAAGAGCCGTGGATGCCGAGGGGTAGGAGGCAGTTCTCAGGGCTCCCATCCAGTGGTCACAGATTAATGACTTCCTCAATGGACCAGATTCAGGGAACAGATTTTCACCATCTCTATTGCATAGTTGCACCCATAATTCTTACAGAAGTGAGTTAGTCACCTCATTGCTACTATTTGCTAGATTACCTTTTATTAAGAATTGGATCACATGTTTTTTCCACACATGGTTCCAACTGGTTAAAACTAGCTTTGGATATGAAATTTGATGAAAAACTATAAGAAACAAAACTTAAACTTAAAGAAGCACTCCCATCAAAATGTTATTCTTTTAATATATTGTAGTCATCATGTTATATGGAACTGTGCACTTACAATTGCTCATTTTGACCTTCTACCCATTTAATTATTCTTTTTTCCATTAGGTCTATGACATCATGGAATTAAAAACTTACTAGCTGAATCCTTCTAAGCTCTATGTAGAAACAGGAAGTCTCTTTTCCCTGCATGAGTCATGAGTCACTGCAAAAGCCCCTGGCAGGAGGGAGCAGCTGGGTCAGGAGTTGAAAAGGGGAATAACTCATGCAGAGAAAAGAGACTTCCAATTTTTACATAGAGCAGAGAAAAGAGAAGAATAACTGGGTAGAAAGGCAAAATGAGCAAATGTAAGAACACAGTTGTGATGAAACAGCTTCTTTCTTTAATCAGCCAGATGTCTAGATTTGTTAAGCCAAGAGAAATGCACTATTGTGTTTGTGTTGACATTAGAACTTGTGTGTGTTTCTTTGGTTGGTCAAGAAGAACAGCCCAGTATTTGCTTAACCCTGAATGTTGCCTTCTCTTGGTTCTGAAACAATGATGTTTGTTACTATGCTAATTGCATATTATACTAAAGCCAGCTAGATGTTTATTTACAAGAGCTCCCTGCTATACAAACTATGTAAATTGATTAATTGATAGACTGTTCTATGTGTTTATTGTCTGTTTGGTGGTTCAATAAAATATAGACACACTTTTTCACCATCACCCTGTGTTATCTGAGTAGTATTATGCCCACGGAAGACCCCATGTCTTCACATTTTGGTGGCAACAGTGGTATACTACTCAGCCCAGTGGATCTGGGGGAGCTGCAGGGGACTGGTGTTCACACATCGTTCAAAGGGCTCCACAACCTGAGAGGAATATAGACACACACAGCAGACCATAGGTGAGGCATACAAAGTTGGTTTCAGATGCTACCATGTCCAACCCTACCAGCCCGGCCTTGAGAGGAGGACTGGAGAGGAGAAACAGCAGCAACAAGAAATGGCAACTTCAGGAGCTGTGCCAGCTTCAACGGATTGAATACCAGGCCACCGACACTAATTGGATTTAATTCAGGAACCAGAGAATGCTGAGGACGGCGTGTTTGGATGCAATGGATTAGAGTCAGTTGTCGTCAATTACGTGTGTAGTTGATTCACAAGGAAGACATGGATGCTCTGAGGAAACTGGAAGATGCGAAGTTTTGTTCTCATGAAGGTTAGACTTGTTAAATTTGTGTCTGTGCTTAAAGACATGCTGATGGACTATCTCCAATAAGTGGAGAAGGATTATTGGGATCCTATCATGTCTGGCTAATTAAGATCGGGGAGCAATGTGACAAACAGCTTCTTATCTTAATTAGCCAGATGTCTAGATTTGTTAAGCCAAGAGAAATGTTCTATTGTGTTTGTGTTGACTTTAGAACTTGTGTGTTTCTCTGGTGGGTCAACAAGGATTTGTATAACCTGAATGTAGCCTTCTCTTGGTTCTGAAACAATGATGTTTGTTACTTTGCTAATTGCATATTATACTAAAGCCAGATAGATGTTTATTAACAAGAGCCCCCTGCTATACCAACTATGTAAATTGATAAAGGCTCAAACAATGAGACCTGAGCCCTGGGGAAAAACACCCTCCCTAACTCTTGCCCTCTGGTTGTGTACTTGAAAGAACTTGAACTATTTAAGGATCATATGACTCTGTAGCAGGCAGATTTGAAACAGTGATTTGACAGAGAGAAAATCAAAGATCAGACTCTCTTCAGACCATCAGCTTGGTAGCATAGCTTTATCCAAAGAGACACAGATTTGCATTCTACATGATTCCAGCCTAAGGTTATATGGCCCTGACTGGAAAGATATGGATAATAATAATAATAATAATAATAATTTTTATTTTTATAGTGCCAACATATTCCGCAGCACTTTACAATTTTAAGGGGGACTTACAATGGTGGCCAAAAGTATTGGCACCCCTGCAATTCTGTCAGATAATACTCAGTTTCTTCCTGAAAATGATTGCAATCACAAATTCTTTGGTATTATTATCTTCATTTAATTTGCTTGCAAGGGAAAAACACAAAAGAGAATGAAGCAAAAATGAAATCATTGATCATCTCACACAAAACTCGAAAAATGGGGCAGACAAAAGTATTGGCACCCTCTGCCTAATACTTGGTTGCACAACCTTTAGCCAAAATAACTGCGGAAGACCGCTTCCGGTAACCATCAATGAGTTTCTTACAATGCTCTGCTGGAATTGTAGACCATTCTTCTTTGGCAAACTGCTCCAGGTCCCTGATATTTGAAGGGTGCCTTCTCCAAACTGCCATTTTGAGATCTCTCCACAGGTGTTCTATGGGATTCAGGTCTGCACTCATTGCTGGCCACCTTAGAAGTCTCCAGTGCTTTCTCTCAAACCATTTTATAGTGCTTTTGGAAGTGTGTTTTGGGTCATTGTCCTGCTGGAAGACCCATGACCTCTGAGGGAGACCCAGCTTTCTCACATTGGGCCCTACATTATGCTGCAAAATTGTTTGGTAGTCTTCAGACTTCATAATGCCATGCACACGGTCAAGCAGTCCAGTGCCAGAGGCAGCAAAGCAACCCCAAAACATCAGGGAACCTCCGCCATGTTTGACTGTAGGGACCGTGTTCTTTTCTTTGAATGTCTCTTTTTTTTTCCTGTACACTCTATGTTGATGCTTTTTGCCAAAAAGCTCTACTTTTGTCTCATCTGACCAGAGAACATTCTTCCAAAACATTTTAGGCTTTCTCAGGTAAGTTTTGGCAAACTCCAGCCTGGCTTTTTTATGTCTCGGGGTAAGAAGTGGGGTCTTCCTGGGTATCCTACCATACTGTCCCTTTTCATTCAGACGCCGATGGATAGTACGGGTTGACACTGTTGTACCCTTGGACTGCAGGGCAGCTTGAACTAGTTTGGATGTTAGTTGAGGCTCTTTATCCACCATCCGCACAATCTTGCGCTGAAATCTCTCGTCAATTTTTCTTTTCCGTCCACATCTAGGGAGGTTAGACACAGTGCCATGGGCTTTAAACTTCTTGATGACACTGCGCATGGAAGACACAGGAACATTCAGGTCTTTGGAGATGGACTTGTAGCCTTGAGATTGCTGATGCTTCCTCACAATTTGGTTTCTCAAGTCCTCAGACAGTTCTTTGGTCTTCTTTCTTTTCTCCATGCTCAATGTGGTACACACAAGGACACAGGACAGAGGTTGAGTCAACTTTAATCCATGTTAACTGGCTGCAAGTGTGATTTAGTTATTGCCAACACCTGTTAGGTGCCACAGGTAAGTTACAGGTGCTGTTAATTACACGAATTAGAGAAGAATCACATGATTTTTCAAACAGTGCCAATAATTTTGTCCACCCCCTTTTTTAGGTTTTGTGTGGAATTGTATCCAATTTGGCTTTAGGACAATACTTTTTGTGTTTTTTTATTGAAGACAAATTAAATGAAGATAATAATACCAAAGAATTTGTGATTGCAATCATTTTCAGGAATAAACTGAGTATTATCTGACAGAATTGCAGGGGTGCCAATACTTTTGGCCACCACTGTATGCAGACAATACAGACGTTGCAGAATAAGCTTAACTGATATCAAAAGGAATGAAGGCCCTGCTCGAAAGCTTACATTTTATGAGGAAATAGGGGAGACACAAAAGGTAACATGTACATATGTTGAATGATACAGCCATAATACACTAAATCAGGTATGTGCCTAACACTACTTGAACTGGTTGCCAACCAGTATACGTACAGTACAGACAGAGGCTATTAACTGCATGGATGGTATGAACATGAATTTGAAGAAAATTTTTAATATGGGCCGAACTAGAACAGTTAGATAAGTGTGTTGAGACTATAAGCCAGTCTAAAGAAATGTGTTTTTAGGGCATCCTTAAAACTGTGGGTATTGGGAATTAATCAAACTGTTCTGGGTAGTGCATTCCAAAGAATTGGCGCAGAATGTGAGAAATCTTGGAGATAGGAATGGGAAGTGCGGATGATGGAGGATTTTAGTTTTAAGTCATTTGCAGAATGGAGGGCATGGGTAGGCTGGTAGACTGAGACGAGAGAGGAGATGTAGGGGGTGCTGAAGCATGGAGCTCTTTGTGGGTAAGAGTGATAAGTTTATATTGAACTCTATTGGATGGGCAACCAGTGCAATGACTGGCACAGGGAAGAGGCATTGATGTAGCAGTTGGTGAAGAATGTGAACCTGGATGCTGCGTTCAGGATGGATTGGAGAGGGGAAAGTTTAGTAAGAGGGAGACTGATTAGTAAAGAGTTGCAATAGTCCAGACGAGAATGAATAAGAGCTACAGTAAGAGTTTTTGCCGAGTCAAAGGTAAGAAAAGTTCTGATTCTTGAGATGTTTTGAGGTGTAGATGACATGAACGAGAGAGTGATTTGTTGTGAGGAGTGAAGGAAAGATCTGAATCAAATATGACCCCAAGACAGCAGGCTTGTTGCTGAGAAGTAAGGGTGGAGTCACAAATGGAAATGGCAATATTGGGCATAGGTAGGTTAGTGGAGGGAGGAAAGACGAGTAGTTCATGGATCTGGTCCATTGACCATCAGAGAGCCCATGGATACATTTTGGGAGACCAGGTTGGAATGATGAAGTCACCTGGCACATGGATATGTTGTTTGGGGTTGCCAAGTGGGACCCTCCAGTTGCCTGGAACTCATGGAGACATTCGAAGAAGCCAGATTGGGACCAGACGGTAATCTGGCCCCTTGGAAACCTGATGGACTGTCAGCTTCCTAAACTTGCCGCTACCTCCTCTCTATGGGGGCCCGCCAAAAGCGGGAGGCTAGTGGTTGAGGTAGTTGGCCCTGGAAGTTGCAAAGTTGCAGCTGTTCTATTGTTGTAACATCTTAGATATTTGCTGGGACTGTTCTATGTGTTTATTGTCTGTTTGGTGGTTAAATAAAGTATTGCCACACTGTTTTACCCTCACCCTGTGTTGACTGCGTAGTATTATGCCACGGAAGAACCCGTGTCTTCACAACAGTGCTATAAAATATGATGATTGCAATATAATAATAAGTGTATGAGTGTACTTGTTTGTTTACGTATTTTCCTTTTCTCTCCACCTTCCTTTAAGTAATTATTTTTTTCTTAAAAAGTGCCATTTTGCTGTATCATAGTGGTGGGTACATGTAATTTTCAATATAAATTTTATGTGTTAAAATATATATGATTTTGATAACATTTTTGAAAAAATACAATCTGGTTTTATTTATTAACTTTTTTTTGTACCTGAATATCATTTGTACCTCTATGCATCTCTGTAAATCTTTGCTTCTCTGTTTAATATGGTTGTAATAGCGGTCATGCATTTAATGTCTTTGGGAGAATTAACTGTTTTTTTTTAATAATTGTGGAATGAAAAGTATAAACGTTTGAAAATATAATGCTTAGAAATATGACTTTTATTCACCATGGTTAGTAGGTTCTTGGCTATGACACATTATTCAAAACAAATCTACAAATGTAGTCTATTGAAGTGAGCAAACAAAGTGTTCGCCTTTTGTAATATGCTTTTGCAGTAAATTGAATATTGATCAGCTCACTGAACCTGGCGTTACTGTTTAATTGGCGCGTTGTACGGAGGCTGTTTTCAAGCAAGTAAGAAGCACATCGGAAAAAGGTGAATGTTTCCACCACTTCACAATCAAATGCATTCCATAAAATCCACTTCATTATGTATCACACTTAAAAGCCATTTAAGTGATTCAGCAAATTTTGTGCTCATTCTTAATCCTAGTCTAAGAACTAGTAGTAAGCCTAAAAGCATGTTATCAAAGTTTCTAAAATGGCTTTTAAGTATAATACATAATAAAGAGAAATGTATCTGTTGTATCACAAAGTACTGGATTTTTTATGAACTGTATAAGGGATACAGCAGTTGATAAAAACAGGACCATTGTTCTATGTCTGCTATGTAATAATTTTTTGTAATGCTGAATATATTTGTGACATTATTATAATAACGTTTTTACAGTTTATATAAGTGTTACTAATGTGCTCTAAATTCTGAGCTCTAAATGTGGAATCCTGGTACCCATCCCATTGCTGCTGAATGAAACAGTTGTCGTGTGGCAGTAGATCTCTTGCACTGTGCCAAAATTAACTTTGGGTATTGTGAGTTAGAAAATGTATGAGTTTTTTGCTGTATAATATGAGAGCAGCATAATACATGGCAAGAGGACCTGATTCCAGGGATGTATCACTTACTGGACTGCTTGGTGTTATTTTGATAAAATCCTTATTTATCTGATGTAGATGTAGCAGAGCTAAGATTTTTTGGACTGTGCATTACCCCACCCACATCTTTGACTGGCAGCTGCCAATCAGTGGTGGTGGCGAGGTTACAGATATTAGCCTGACTGTCTGGTATAGCTGTATTGATTATTTTCTTTGTGAGAAGAAAATACTGATTTGGATAGAAACTAGAACACACATCCAAAGTACTACATCTGGGCAATAAAAAGGAAAAAAACATATACAAAATGGGAGGAATAGAGCTAAGCAACAGTACATGTGAAAAAGACTTAGGTATACTAATAGATCATAGACTGAACATGAGTCAACAGTGTGATGCAGCAGCAAAAAAGGCAAATACAATTCTGGGATGTATTAACAGAAGCATACAGTCTAGATCATGTGAAGTCATTATCAGACTTTACTCCTCTTTGGTCAGACCTCATCTGGAATACTGCTTCCAGTTTTGGGCACCACATTTGAAAAAAGACATCGACAAACTGGAGCAAGTTCAGAGAGGAGAGCGACCAGAATGGTGACCGGTCTGCAAACCATGTCCTATGAGGAACGGTTACAGGATTTGGGAATGTTTAGCTTGCAAAAAAGAAGACTGAGAGGAGACTTAATAGCTGTCTACAAATATCTCAAGGGCTGTAAAATTGAAGAAGGATCACCTTTATTCTCATTTGCACAAGGAAAGACTAGAAGCAATGGGATGAAACTGAATGGGAGGAGACACAGATTATATATTAGAAAAAACTTTTTGACAGTTAGGGTGATCAATAAGTGGAACAGGCTGCCACGAGAGGTGGTGAGTTCCCCTTCAATGGACGACTTCAAACAGAGGCTGGACAGACATCTGTCTGAGATGATTTAGTGACTCCTGCATTGAGCAGGGGGTTGGACCAGATGACCAAGGAGGTCCCCTCCAACTCTACCATTCAATGATTCTATGATCCTAGTAAGTGACACATCCCTGTAATCAGCCTCTTGTGCATTATATTGTGTGGTCTCAGATTAGAGAGCATAAACCTGCTGACAGAGTCCCTTTACTTATAATCTGCTTACACTGAACAGTGAATAATGTGCAAATTGTTCTGTATTGGGTTGCAATCTACTGGCTAATGTGTGCATATGACAATTAGGTATTCATAGGGTAGAGAAGTTGGGGAACATAAACAAGCACAAATAGGGTCTTAACCGATAAACAGAGAATGGATAGAAGACAAATTGCACCCTCACCTTGTGCAGTTGCATGTTTGCAACAATTCAATAGCATAAACCAGCTGCTGCTGGACACGGGTGATCAGACCAAAACAAATGCTGTCCAGGAATAATGTGGCTTAACCTGTGCTGCTGATGGACTCACAGGGGGGTAGGGAATCCAAGGAGACAATATGTTCATAAATAGAATTTATTGATGCGGTTTCAAAGTTGTTCCCAACCTCTTTTTCAGGACGTAACCTCATTGATACTGTAAATAAGTCTGGCAGTTATATATTCTGGCCTTTGAACAAAAAATGCCAAAGAGCGGCAAAGTACATGTCAAAGTTCAAATGCAAGTCCTGTTTAAATGAGGTCATATCAACATGATGAAATAACATTTAACACATTAAAAACATTTAAACAAATAAGTAAAATTCACGTGGATATAAATATCAGATGTTGATTTCAAGATAAAATTAGAAAAAGAACAAACAATCAATTTTATATATCAAAAAAGTGTCAGCGGGACGTGAGCTCACTATTAGTGATGGTTGAGTATGTTTCATTAACCCTTTCCGGCAATCAGTCAATCTATCATTCAATCTCTGCATGTGTCACAGCTGTCTAGCAGCCATGACACTTGTAGCTGCGGCGACAACAAAATAAATCCTGAGCACACCGAAATACACAGCAAGCACCCGAGCGTGCTCGCCGGAATGGGTTAATGAAACATACTCAATCATCACATCTCGCTATGGTTTGATAGGGAAAATTTAAATAGAGCGTTATCAGTTCAAAGTTCCACCTAATGAAAAAAAGAAAAGGGAATATAAAGTTCCCGATGTGTCCTAATCCACTGAAGATCTTTAATAGAAGAAAAAAATGTTTTAAAAAGAAATACAAAAGTAGAAACATTTAGAAAGATAAGTATGAGAAAAACCGCATAAATAAATTCTATTTATGAACACGTCATCTGCTAGAATTTCTTCCTTGAGTCCATCAGCAGCACAGGTTAAGACACATTATTCCTGGACAGCAATTAGGTATTTATAACCTCCTCAGCATAGCTACTTCTGTAAGTGTTAAGAAAATATAAAAATTTGAGAGTCCCCAGTGGTTGATACCTTTTAATGGCTAACTGAAAAGATGGTAACAGATAGCAAGCTTTCGACACTACTCTTTTCTCTTCATCAGGCATAACATAACACAAAATTTGGAGAGTCACATATTGATATACAACAGGGCACAGACATAAAGCAATAGATGGGACAAGTGACGTGAAGCAGAACTATCTATGTGGGAAGAGGAGAACCAGTTTTGGCAGTACATATATGAGCAGTTCATAGATATGGAGTGTGAAAGCTTTATTGTCCTTTGATTGAGGTCTGGTCCAGGGTTGTGATGCCCCCACATGTCTGTGGAGCACATTCGTTAGTTGATATAAAGAGGCATAAATCCATGCGACACATTCATCCCTGCTCTGAATGTGTTAAAGGTCACCATGAGTTTGTATTCTCACAATCTTCACTCAGGAAGGCTCTAAAGCTGCTTTTATTTCACAAGGAAACACAATCTCCTTATATATGAAAAGGAATAAATGTATCTTACGCTATGAGCTATATCTGCTCTGCATTGAAGAGAGAAACTATAATCTGCTACATGCTGTTGCAGAAATTTTCCTTCAATAAAGAAGTGTTATGTTTGCAAGTACACACATGTGTCGGGATGCTTTCAATTGTATAAACTCCATGGATACTTCAACACCTGCAACTAACCATCACCTCTATGGGAGTATCCTCGGGTAGTCATAGACTGATTCCTTAAAGGGAACCTGTCACGTCCTAGTAGTTATGTAAACTGCCCCCATAGCATTGTTAGTGATGCAATGTGCATCATAACAAGCTGCTTTATTGAAAATCGGTGGTAGCATAATGATGTTATAAGATTTTATATACTTTATCTACCTGCTCTTATTCCGTCTTAGAGGAGTGATTCTCACATTCAGTCATTGGCGGCACCGCGTTTAGTTAGTGCTGGCACCGCCCATGAAATTTGAATACTACTCCCGGCAAGCATGATGTTTGAGGGGCGAATGCGTGATGTTTGAAGCATTTGCACACGTCGGGCCGCTGATCCGGCACGTGCGCACTGAGACTGTGTGATTACCAGCTTCAGTGCGCATGCGCTGTCACCCATGAGTCACCGCTGCAGTGTCACTGCACATGCGGTGACCGCAAGATACATTGATCATGCATGCGCCGGGAGCCACAGGTGACAATGCATGTGCACTGATGCTGGCAATCACACAGCTTCAGTGCGCACAATCCGGACCAGCGGCCCGATGAGTGCAAATGCTTCAAACATCGCGCATGTGCCCCTCAAACATTGCGCTTGCCAGGAGCAGTATTCAAATGTCATGGGTGGCACCAGCACTGACTGAATGTGGCGCCGCCCATGACTGAATGTCACTCCCCTATGACTGAATACGAGCAGGTAGATAAAGTATATAAAATGTTATAACATCATTATACTGCCACCAATTTTCATAAAAACAGCTTGTTATTGATGCAGATTGCATCACTAACAACACTATGGGGGCAGTTTACATAGCTACAAGGATGTGACGGGTTCCCTTTAAGAGGTTGTCCAAGTTTTTCATGAGTGTCTGCAGTCACTCTATGTGACTGCTGACTCATGAACAGTCACAGTGTGTGTATTGCGCGCTGTGAAGATTCTCCAGTGCTGGCGGAGAAATCAAGCCATGTGACCGCAACTATGCAATTTTGGACAAATTCTGACTGTGAAAGTTGTGGACACCTAAACAAGGGATTTGTTTAGGTGTCTAACCATCTACTCTAGTTACTGTGATGCTACCATCTGCTGCCAGCAGAACTACATGTCCCAGCTATCCGCTCTGCAAGTCTAGTACCTCCCCTGTGGTACACAACATAAACAAATATGAAATGGTTTAGAATGGGCATTGGAGTACCATGGCCAAAATTGACCCCCATTTTGGGTCCAATTTTGTAGCTTATAATATATGTAGCTTGGGTTTACTTTTTACTCTTTGTCCTTTTCAGTAACATTTGGTCAATTCCCCACTCCTTCTTTACTAACAATGTAGTTTGCACCAAATTCCTGCCATTGAATTGCTGTCTATTAAATCTATAGGTTAATATAGACTTTGGTTAGGTTGATAAATGTTTGATGGCTTTAAACTAGTGTTTACTTTGGAAAAAAAGTTTTTTTTTAGTATATTCACCTTTGTGAAGATGGATGATCTTAGAATTTCAGTGTAGACATTCTACAGGAAATTACCTTAAGGGACAACTTCATCTAAAATACATTAAACCTCATATATCAAATCTTGTCCGAGAGAATAGGCTTGCCTGTTGCCCATAGCAACCAAACAAATCTCAACTTCCATTTTTGTAAACCGCACTGTAAAAAATGATCACTAAAAAAATAATAATAATTTGAAGGCTATAAATACACATCGATTTACTGATTGGATTTGGGAAGCCTGATCTAGATTTTAAAACTTTGCATAATTTAATGTACTTGTTGTTCATAAAGGAAATGGTTTAATAACACAGACTCAAATAGTGAATGATGCAATTTTATTGCTGCTCTTCTCTGCTGTTAGTTCTGTGTCAATCCACTATCTTCCTGTTCAAAGGAATCATGAGAAACTAGCATCTAACAGAACTGCACTAAACTGCTGGGTAATGACCTGGCTTTAAGTGTTACTTAAAGGAGAAAAGCGTTCACTGCTTGAGATCTTTGCCTTCTATCTTGGAAGAAATTACAGGATAAGATAAGGTAAAATATATATAATTTATATGTCAGCAGATGATGGGAAGCAGATCCTTAAACAGTAAAGTAACCTTACAGATAAAGGAGCTTTTCAGGTCCATATGGAGCTGCTCACTTCCACGTCAGAAGTGAATAGTGCCAACAACGTTATGACCCCACACACCTGGTCATGATCTGCCAGAATCAAGCTTGGGTCATATTCTAGTGAACCAGAGACATACTTGAGACATGCCCATTATACACGTGTCTAGGCAGGTGTGTGAGGTCATAACATCTTTGGCAGTACTCACTTCCTGTGCAGATGTTAAGTTTTTTGTTTGATTTTTCGTTTTTTCAAATAGTTGTTTTTTCATATAGAGATTGTATATATAATTTGCATTTTTTTATTTGTATTATGATTATAAATCATTCATGTGTTCTTCTATTGTGTGTCCAGGTTGTGATACTCACCAGTAGATGGGTCATGTAATTTCATTGATTCACAGCTTCCTTCATAAGTTGTTTTATATACTTCTATGTACAGTATGATAGCATGAGGAAGAGATCAGATCGATTTTGAAATGTGTTGCTATCTTTAAATAAGTGTTCACTGTTTTTTCTACACCTTCCCATCCTTGTCTTCATCATGACACGCATCCACCACAATGTTTTTTATTTTTTCTCTCCCAATTGTTCTAACCCCTTCACAACTTTTGAAATACCCATACATCATAGATGGGAAGGGGTTCCTGACCTTTGACGTATGGGTATGCCATGGCGATCGTGGGAGGTACAAGAGCTGTGCCTGCGCAATTGCCGCTGAGAGTTTGGCTTAAATTAAAGCAAGACCCGGCTATCATTTCCACGAATTCCCCAGGCATGTTAACCCCCTAAATGCCTCGATTGATATCAATCACAGCATTTAAAAGGCTAGGAGAGGATGCTCCCTCTCGCATCCGATCGCCACCCCCGTAACATCATTGCAAGAGCTCTATTGTTGCCTGAGGTTGTCATGATAACATCTGGGGCACCTAGCTACGGAAAGCCTGTTGAAACATGCTCAGAGCATAGTCTAAGAGGCTTCTGTCAGTGCAGCACTGACAGGTATAATGCATTGCAATGCTTGTGCATTGCAGTGCATTACACCAGCGATCAGAGTGAAAAAAAGTTAAAATCCAATAGAGAGATTAAGTAAAAAAAAAAAATATAAAGAAAAAATCACAAAATAAAGAACAAAAAATGAAACAATATTTTACCAATAAATGCACATTTATGAAAAAAAATAAAAATAAACATAAAAGGTACACATACTTGGCTTCATCGCATTTGGAACCACCCGACTTATAAAGCTGTCACACAAGTTAACCCCTTCAGTGAACACTGTAACAAAAATTAAATAAAAAACGTGGCAAAAAACTAGGCTTTTTCATCATACCCCGAACAAAAAGTGGAATAAAACGCAATCAAAAGGTCAAGTGGAAAACAAGAATGGTACAGCTGAAAACGTCTGTCTTCATCCGCAAACAAACAAGCTGCCATACAGTTCCATCATCGAAAAAATGTAAAAGTTAAAGCTCTCAGAATAAAGCAATGCAAAAATATTTATTTTTTTCAATAAAAGTTTTTATTGTGTAAAAGGGACAAAACTTAAAAAAATTATATAAATGTGATATCTCTGTACTCATACTGACCCAAAGAATGAAGCTGCCTTACCGCTTTTACCACAAGGATTTTGTTCATTCTGTCTCTTAAAAATCAGAATAGAAAGCAATTAAAAATGTTATGTGCCCAAATAAAGTACCAATGAAAACGTCAACTCATCTCGCAAAAATAATCCCTCATATGACTCTGTCAGCAGATATAAAGGAAAAATTATAGTTTTCAAAATATGGTGATGAATAAACTTATTTTTGCAATAAAAATTCTTTTTAGTGTGTGTGACAGCAGTCAAACATAAAAAACTGTATAAGTCTGGTATCGCTGTAATCACACCAGCCCAAAGAATAACGTCATCTAATCACTTATACCCACGAGGAACAACATAAAAAATAAATAAAACCAATTATTGACCTGCTGTTGATTTATTCATTCTGTCTCCCAAAGATTGCAGTAAGGCTCGGCTCACATTTATCCTGCGTCTACTCTGAGCGCTTATACTGAGGTTTCCATGCAAATCTCTGAATTGTCTATTCAGAGAGGAAGAGGACTAAAACTTTAGTGCCACCTATAGGAAGTAGCAGTCCTAAAAGTCAGTATCAACCCTTTAACGAAACTTGTCACATGACTTAGGATAAAAGCCAGAACCATAACCTCAATTTGCAGACACTGTTTTTCGGGTACTGCCCCTCATCACTGCAAAATGTGTCATCTGGTTTGGCTGGGTGAGAGGTGTCAGACCAGTATCCAATCAGTAAAAATTCTCCTTGCGGAGTGAGACACGTTAAACATGTCAAGGTGAGCTGACTTTTAAGCCGCAATGCTCCTTTGGGAAATATGCAAATTGTCTCTTCAGAGAGAAAGAGGACTAGAACTCTATTGCCACCTATAGGAAGTAGCAATTCTAAAAGTCAATATCGAACTTTTAACGAGCTTTGTCACATGACTTAGGATAAAAGCCAGAACCATAACCTCAATTTGCAGACACTGTGTTTTGGGCTACTACCTCTCATCACTGAGCTCTGTGTTGGCTGCGTGTGAGGCGTCAGACCGGTATCGAAGGGGTAACGTTTCTCTTTGCAGAGAGTGATATGTTAAGCATGTCAATGTGAGGAGATTTTTAAGCTGCAATGATTCTCTGGGAAATATGCAAGTTATCTCTTCAGAGAGGAAGAGTACTACAACTATAGTGCCACCTATAAGAAGTAGCAATCCTAAAAGTCAATATCGACCCTTGTGACATGACTTAGAATAAAAGCCAGAACCAGAACCTCGATTTGCAGACACTGTGTTTCGGAGTACTGCCCCTCATCAGTGTAAAGTGTGAGATCTGGTTTGGCTGGGTGAGAGGTGTCTGACCGGTATCCAAAGGGTAATTTTTTTCCTTAGTAGAGTGACATCTTAAGCATGTTAAGGTGAGGCTACTTTTAGCCACAATGCTCCTCTGGGAAACATGCAAATTGTCTCTTCAGAGATGACGAGGACTAGAACTGTAGTGCCACTTTCAGGAAGTAGCAATCCTATAAGCCTATATCGACCCTTATCACATGACTTAGGATAAAAGTCAGAACCATGACCTCAATTTGCAGACACTGTGTTTCAGAATACTGCCCCTCATCAGTGCAAAATGTGAGATCTGGTTTGGCTGGGTGAGAGGTGTCAGACCGGTATCCAAGGACTAAAATTTCTCCCTGCGGAGAGTGAGATGTTAATCATATCAAGGTGAGGAGACATTTAAGCCGCAATGCTCCTCTGGGAAATATGCAAATTGTCTCTCCAGAGAGAAAGAGGACTAGAACTCTAGTGCCACTTATAGGAAGTCGCAATCCTAAAAGTCAATTTAACGAGCCTTGTCACATGACTTAGGCTAAGGTTCATTAAAGGGTTGATATTGACTTGATGGATGGAGGGTTTCATGATGGATCTCCTGTTCTCCTGTTCCTCTTGTGAAAATGAATAATTTGGGGCAAAACTAACATTTTTGAGGGAAAAAGTAAAATTTTCATTTTTTCCTGTCACATTGCGTTAGTTCCTGTGAAACACCTGAAGGGTAAATAAACGTATTGAATGTGGTTTTGAGGGGTGCGGTTTTTCATATAGAGTGACTTTTAAATATTTTCTGTCTTATACGCCCCTCAAAGTCACTTTAAATGGGATGTGGTCCCTACAAAAATTGGTTTAGTAAATTTTGCTGGAAAATTGATTAGTTTAACCCTTTTAACTTCCTTAAAAAATGATGTTTATGTATACAATAGTAGACATGTGGTATATGGTGGTACTTATTAACTATTTTATGTGCTATAAGTATCTGGTCTAGGGGCATAAAAATTTAAAGTTTGAAAATTGCAAAATTTTCACATTTTTTTCCAGAATTCCGATATTTTCGCAAATAAAGGCAAAAAATATTGGCCTAAATTTACCACTAACATGAAGTACAATATGTCATGAAAAAACAATCTCAGAATCACAGGGATACTTTGAAGCGTTCTTGAGTTTTTTACCACATAAAATGACACTGGTCAAAATTGTAAAATTTGGCCTGGTCATGAAGGTGAAAACAGGCTGGGTGATGAAAGGGTTAATGAGTGGCTCAGTTGGCTTTAACAGGTAGAGCAGACATCTGTAAGAGAAATACCACTTCACTGCTACTTTCATCATGACCTGCACAAATCCATCAGGTGAGCAGATTGCATCTATTCTTTTTTTTCCCTGTTATCAGCAGGATTTCACCATGATGAACTCCTATTTTGACTTCTAGATGCCGAAGTAAAACACTCTGGATGACATCAGATAATGTTTTAAAGCACCACTCCAGCATTATTTTTTATTTTACCGCTGGAGTGGTGTTTCTAATCTAAGGTCCCTGCAACCTAGTCTTGTACTTGAAGGGACCTTAGAGGACAGTAGTGGTGATAGAAGGTCAGTACAGCGGAGGGTAAGTATAAGACTACTGTCAGGGCGCTTAGATTAGAAGAACCACTCCAGCGCTGAAAAAAAAACACCACTGGAGTGGTGCTTTTGTGTACTGGAGAATGTACAATCACGAGTGTAAGTTATTAGGATAAAATGTTAGCTTCACCTTGGACCTGGTTTCTGAGAAGCCCTGGTCATACAAATGGAATGTGGTAGGTGTTGGTCCTGTGTGGCCATAAACACCCCCTAGAATTAATCATGAAATGAAAATTACTTTGACCTAAATAAAATAGCTATAGATATTTCTATTGACATACCATCCATTTTCAGTTAACAGTAGTCTTTTCCTGGCATTAAATTGGACACATTTCTTTTCACTTTTCTTCAATAGCCCCTCGGTTTCTACTTTGTCAATGTCCACACTTGTCAAAAGTCAACAAAATTCTGGGAAGAAAAACTATTTACTTCTAGATTTTCTTTGATGTGGCATTTTATCAAGTGTTAAGCTTTACCATATGAAGAATTATGACATCAATGCAAATGCTGTCAGTATTCAATTTTCATGTATTGATCAGAGTAGCTTATTTTAATTACAGAATAAGCAAGTGCATTATTACATTTTCCATTAAGCCACCTGTTTATCATTCTATGAAAATAACACAGTTTGCCCTTTTTCCAGCACCAAGAAAACATTGTGAGATAAAATCCATCCTTTCACCTTTCGTTACCATTGATTGTAAAACACTTTCTTGACAAGCAGCGTTATGCATATGACATTTAGTCTGAGCAGCAGAAGCTTCTATTGGTTTTTTTTTGCAAACATGTAAATTGGAATCAAGGTTTTTGAATGTCAGAAGGAAACACGCTACTTGCACTAAATACTATTGATTGCCGTCATCAGAATATTATCCTTATATACATGGAAAATTTTTAATTAAAATTTTCTTTCTTCATTCATACTTTCGTATGTGGCTCATGAGTACAGTGAAAAAGAAGCTGGAGAAATAATATATTAAAGTATCATAATGGACCTACAGTTCTGGTTAGAGCACAAAGTGGAAATATTTTACAGTATAATAATTCAGAAGTTTTCAAGAACTGTAAAATGATCGAAAAGCTAACAAAAACAGAACAAAGAGACTTAATGGCCAGGTTGTCATCCCTTCCAATCCTTACAGAAATCACTAGATCAGTGGCACTGGACTGAAAATGATACTTTTTACCTTTCTCTCTACCAAGTTTTAAAAAAGTAATAGAAAATCACTTTTAATAGAAACATATCAATAGCTCTCATGTCGCCGAATAAAACTCTTCTACTTACATAGGGAAAGGGCATTAGTCAAATTTTATATTATTGAAATAATTCCAATATTTACAGCATTATAGTATTTTCAGCCTTCTGTATATTGTTATACCACCATTATAAAACAATGTACTGTATAGCAAATAGGACCTTAGTTGCCTTAAAGGAACCTGTCAGCAGATTTTCAACCCCAAACTAATGGAATCTAAGCAAAGTCACTATGCAAGCGTTTAAATTCATACCTTTCTTGTATAAAAGCAATTTCCCAAATTTTAGAATTCCCTTGCACAGTTTTGATACTTATTGGCTGAGGTCCTTTCTCTTTCCCTTTACGTCCACCCATCACTGACCGCAAATTATTGACTGACAGGTCACTCTTGTCTGAGTGCTTAGCCTCCTCTGTCTGAGATCTCACCCCCAAAGCGTCATTTCTTGGGCACGTGCATCCTGATGATGATTCAAGAGTTGTACTGTTGTTCTGCACATGCAACGCCCCAGGAAATAATGATGTCTGCCTGAGATGTGTATGTGGGGGAGACAGGTCCCTCAGACAAGAATAACTGGCAGTCAATTACCGGAGACTGGTGGCAGGCTGAGAAAGGGAGAAAAGCAGGGGAGCTGTAAGTGCAGTGCCAGCTGAATGCATGCAGAAGAAACTAGTGCATGCTACAATTTTTTTCACTTGCATATTTGGTTCGTGAAAATAATACTTATCTGCACTACCTTATTAAATAACATTAGTCAGAGTGCTGTGTTTCATTCGTATAAACTTGGCCTTGCATGGTCTCTGCTTAGATGCCATAAGTTAGGGGTAGAAAAACCTTCTGACAGGTTCCCTTTAAAGTCACAGAAGATGCCTGCATTCTCCTTTTGGTGAACACACAATTTTAATCTTTGATTCACGTACCTTGGAAAATATCATGCACTTTTTTGGACTTAATCTGTCGGCTGGATTTTTCTGCTTTCTCTATTGGAGGTTCACTTTAAATTTGACTACATTAAATAAACTGTAAACCTCTGCTCCTATTTGCATATGTTGCATATTATGTTCAATATGACAAAAGGAATGGCACTGCATGTATTTCTAATCTTCTGGTCAGACCGGTACGCACCACGACAAAACATTGGTAAGTCAATAGGGTTCAATGGACACTGCTAGTATCAAAGAATTCAACACAGGGTTTCGTTATGAATGAATGCAAATTAATGTACAAACATACAGATGCATCTTACTAAATTAGAATATCACCAAAAAGTTAATTTATTTCAGTTCTTCAATACAAAAAGTGAAACTCATATTATATAGAGTCATTACAAACAGAGTGATCTATTTCAAGTGTTTATTTCTGCTAATGTTGATGATTATGGCTTACAGCCAATGAAAACACAAAAGTCATTAACGCAGTAAATTAGAATAATTAGCAAAAACACCTGCAAATGTTTTCTACACATTTAAAAAGGTCCCTTAGTCTGTTTCAGTAGGCTCCACAATCATGGGGAAGACTGCTGACTTGACAGATGTCCAGAAGGCAGTCATTGACACTAAGTAAATGCAAAGTAAATTTTTCATTTCATTTGGAAATCAAGGTCCCAGAGTCTGGAGGAAGAGTGGAGAGGCACACAATTCAAGCTGCTTGAGGTCTAGTGTGAAGTTTCCACAATCAGTGATGGTTTGGGGAGCCATGTTATCTGCTGGTGTAGGTCCACTGTGTTTTATCAAGACCAAAGTCAGCGCAGCTGTCTACCAGGAAATTTTAGAGCACTTCATGCTTCCCTCTGCCAACAAGTTTTTTGAAGATGGAAATGTCATTCTTCAGCAGGACTTGGCACCTGTCCACACTGTCAAAAGTACCAATACCTGGTTTAAAAACAATGGTATCACTGTGATTGAATGGCCAGCAAACTCGCCTGACCTTAACCCCATAGACAATCTATGGGGTATTGTCAAGAGGAAGATGAGAGACACCAGACCCAACAATGCTGATGAGCTGAAGGCTGCTATCAAAACAACCTGGGCTTCCATAACACCTCAGCAGTGCCACAGGCTGATCGCCTCCATGCCACACCACATTGATGCAGTAATTGATGCAAAAGGAGCCCGGACCAAGTATTGAGTGCATTTACTGAATATACTGTACATTTCAGTAGGCCAACATTTCGGATTTTAAAAACATTTTTCAAGCTGTTGTTATAAAGTATTCTAATTTACTGAGATAATGACTTTTGTGTTTTCATTGGCTGTAAGCAGTGATCATCAACATTAACAGAAATAAACACTTGAAATAGATCACTCTGTTTGCAATGACTCTATATAATATATGAATTTCATTTTTTGTATTGAAGAGCTGAAATAAATTAACTTTTTGATGATTTTCTAATTTAGTGAGATGCACCTGTACATGTTTTACACTACAACGCTGCAGCATTTAAGAGAAAAACATATTACAAAAGGGGACGAGGATGAAGTGTCAGCCTACTTCTCCCCATCCACTCAGCTGGACTGGCATGCTTTTCCGTATACACAAAAACCTGTTATGGCATGCTAGCTATGCCATATTGCTATGCCCAGGCATACATCAGTTTGCTTGTTACCTTGCAATTAAAAAATATGTTAAACTGTACTTGTCTTTTCAGATGACTTTTCAGAATAGGCTATTATGTATATTTAAGACTGCTGGAAGCAAGCCAGAATTCTTATGCCCCTTGTGGTGAAAAGGTAAATCTGTCTCTATAAAGACACTTGATATGATATCGGAACTTATTAAAACTTTGAAACTTTATTTACAATTTTTTGGATTTGGAGGATATTAACTTATTGTATAACTCAAACTTTTCTCTCAGTTGATTTCTTAGTGAAATGAGTTACACTGGGACCCTTGGTAATCTGAAGATTTGTTACAACTCTGTCCATTTACAGGGAAGTCCCCCGTTCCCACATGTATAGTCACTCAGAAATTCACTTCTCTTAAATGCATAGGCCCACAATCCTCTTGTTACTCGCAGACAGTCCTAACAGGCGTACACCCCTTTTGCTTGTGTTCCGTGCGGTTCTAACCTGATCACTGTCATACAAGTCTTTTGGTCTTGTCTCACTGACCCATTTGTAATATTTACCATGGCTTATCTCTCTGCATTGTTGCACCACTAGTGCTGAAACTATAACTCTATGGCTCTACTCACTTTCCTGGAAGCACCGGCCTGGGTTTTGCCAATGACAGTTCAAATACTAAACATTCTGTCTCTATCTTCTGTGGAGACAGTGGGGAAAGTGACTTTCTATTGACACTAATACTGAGCAGTGACTTAATCTATTCTGCCTCTGTGAGGCAGTTTTTTTACATACTTTCTACTAATTTTTCTACTCTTAGACATCTACAAATTCCACCTCCAGAGTCTCTATCAGTCACCATTGACAAGTCTTCTGTCCAGAAACACGCTATTATTTTGCGCCATTCCTTGAGCAGCATGCATCACAGCATACAACTTAATCCCATGTAGCCTGAAGTGAATATTTAGCACCTTTATGTGATGCCAAAATTTATTTTATTTCTAGCTCAAAATAATAAAAACAATTAAGGGAAAACTGCCTAATGAGGCATTCTGCCAAAATGACAATACAGTACATACATATGCAAGAGTGTGCAAGCAGTAAACTAACACTATAAAAATCTTCTATCCATTGAAACTTGTGTTTATCCAATCTTTGACCCCCCCACATATACTGGACTTTTATTTGGCATTTTTGCCAATTTTCACATCTGCAGGCTCTGTCACTAATTATCAGCTGTTTCTGATCTAGAGGGTGTATACTAGCTGCCAATATATATCACATACACAGTACACAGAGAGATGTAATCCTGCTCTTCTATCTCTGTGAAGCACACAGCAAAAAATCTTCAGCATGTAAGATAATATGCAGCAGTACTGAGAAGTGTACCTGTGAATCCAGAATCACTCACTAAGATTTGCAGCATTACATTATTTCTTTGTCTATATCATGCCTCTTTCCTCTTTTTCCCCTCTCACTTCTCCCTTTGTCATCTGAAATCAGCATTATGTAGGCAAAAGGACCCTGAATCCAACAATGTATCACTGCAGCCGTTCTGACACAATTGAGATTTAAGATTTTGCAATGCAGCAGAGCTGAGAGAACAAACCCAACCCACACCAAGCTCTCTGTGGACATTGCCTATAGACACTGAGCTGATTATCACAGAAGGGGCCAAAGTCAGACTTGGAAGCATGTGCAAACTAGTCACAGTAATGATAATGACCAGGTGATTAAACTTTCAGTCTAAGTAAACACAGCTTGACATGTGATACATAGTTGAATTCTGTGTTTTAACTAGTGTTGAGCCACCCCCGTAGTGTTCGGGTTCGGTTCGGTTCGTCGAACACCGGGATGTTCGAGGAACTGTTCGTCGAACTGTTCGTCGAACACCTTAGAACACCGTCGAACACCGTTAAAACCAATGGCAGGCAAACAAAAACACATAGGAACACATAGAAAACACCTTCAAAGGTGTCCAAAAGCTGACAAACTGCTCAGAAGACGCTTTCTTTAAAAAAGCCGGCCGGCAATTCACCAGCGGCATACACCGGTACCCGACAATTTAGACATGAAGGAATAGAGCATCACACATAGATTAGATTGATAGAAACATGTCAGTCACATATATATGAAGTACAGTGACAGTGTTGCTTACTGTACTTGTCATTTAGTGTAAAGGATTTATTAAAAAATATAATAGTGTTTTCGTGCACCGTCTCTTTAAAAAAGCCGGCCGGCAATTCAGCAGCGGTACCCGACAATTTATAACAGACAGAATAGAGCTTCACACATAGATTAGATAGATAGAAACATGTCAGTCACATATATATGAAGTACTGTGACAGTGTTGCTTACTGTACTTGTCATTTACTGCAAAGAATTTATTTAAAAAAATAATAGTGTTTTCATGCACCGTCTCTTTAAAAAAGCCGGCCGGCAATTCAGCATCTGTACCCGACAATTTAGAATAGAAGGAATAGAGAATCACACATAGATTAGATAGATAGAAACATGTCAGCCACATATATACGAAGTACAGTGACAGTGTTGCTTACTGTACTTGTCATTTAGTGTAAAGGATTTATTAAAAAATATAATAGTGTTTTCGTGCACCGTCTCTTTAAAAAAGCCGGCCGGCAATTCAGCAGCGGTACCCGACAATTTATAACAGACAGAATAGAGCTTCACACATAGATTAGATAGATAGAAATATGTCAGTCACATATATATGAAGTACTGTGACAGTGTTGATTACTGTACTTGTCATTTACTGCAAAGGATTTATTAAAAAAAATAATAGTGTTTTCATGCACCGTCTCTTTAAAAAAGCCGGCCGGCAATTCAGCATCTGTACCCGACAATTTATAACAGACAGAATAGAGCTTCACACATAGATTAGATAGATAGAAACATGTCAGTCACATATATAATAAGTACAGTGACAGTGTTGGTTACTGTACTTGTCATTTAGTATTAAAATAAAGGATTTATTATTAAAAAAAATTGGCGTGGGGTTCCCCGTAATTTTAGTCTCTAGCGGAGGTTAAGCAGACAGCTGGGGCAGATGTTTGAAGCCTGGGAAGGGGGTAATACCCACGGAGCTTCCCAGGCTACTAATATCAGCCCCCAGCTGAATACCTAGCCTTTACTAGCTATTAAAATGGAGGACCCCCCCAAAAAAATGACGTGGGGTCCCCCCTAATTTAATAGCTAGCAAAGGCTAGGCAGACAGCTGGGGGCTGAAATTAATAGCCCAGGAAGGGAGCCATGAATATTGGCCCCCTCCCAGGCTAGAAACACCAGCCCTCAGCCGCCCCAGAAATGGCGCATCCATAGGATGCGCCAATTCTGGCACTTAGCCTCGCTCTTCCACGCTGCCCTGGTGCGGTGGCAGGGGGTAATAGGGTTGGGGTTGATGTCAGCTTATAATGCCAGCTGGCATCAAGCGCAGGTTAGTAATGGAGAGGCGTCTATAAGACACCCCCATAACTAACCCCATAGTCAAAGTTAAAAAAAAAAACACAAACACCCAGAATAAAGTCCTTTAATTGAAATAAAGACACAATTCTTTATTGTTCTAAATTAAACCATACTTACCATCACGCCCATTCCAGCTGAAGCCAACGATCTCCTGCAATAAAAGAAAAATAATAAAGCAACCTCATCCTTACCTTTCCATGGTTCCCAGGACAGCTCCAGCTCTGCTACATCGAGATGACAGGCTGGACCGCAGCAGAACGCTGCCATCCAGCTTGCCATGCCGCACACACTGAGAAGCGCAGGCATGCTTGCGCTCCTCAGTGTCTGACTGTGACGGCATCCAGATGAGCCGACAATGAACTCGGCTCACCTCATGTACGTCACTGACAGCGTGGGAAAATTCTCCTGCACTCAGCGCTTCAGCGTGAGAATTTTCCCACGCTGTCAGTGACGTGCATGAGGTGAGCCGAGTTCATTGGACATGACCTCGGCTCATCTGGATGCCGTCACAACCAGACACTGAGGAGTGGAAGTATGCCTGCGCTTCTCAGTGTCTGCGGGATGACAGGCTGGATGGCAGCGTTCTGCTGCGGTCCAGCCTGTCATCTCGATGTAGCAGAGCTGAAGCTGTCGTGGGAGCCATGGAAAGGTAAGGATGATGTTGCTTTATTATTTTACTTTTATTGCAGGAGATCATTGGCTTCAGCTGGAATGGGCGTGGCGGTAAGTATGGTTTAATTTAGAACAATAAAGAATTGTGTGTTTATTTCAATTAAAGGACTTTTTTCTGGGTGTTTGTGTTTTTTTTAAATACTTTACTAGAAATTCATGGTGGTCATGTCTAATATTGGCGTGACCCCATGAATTTCGGGCTTAGGGCCAGCTGATAATGCCAAGCTGGCCTTAACCCCTTTATTACCCAGTGAGCCACCACACCAGGGCCCTGGATGAGCTGGGTACAGTGCCAGAAGATGGCGCTTCTATGAACGCGCCATTTTCCGGGGCGGCTGCGGACTGCAATTTGCAGCGGGTGGGGCCCAGAAAGCTTGGGCCTCCCTGCGCTGCAGATTCCAGCCCCCAGCTGCCTAGTTGTACCTGGCTGGACACAAAAATAGGGCGAAGCTCCACGTATTTTTTTTTTAAATTCATGAAATTCATGGAATAATTAAGAAAAAAAGTGCTTCCCTATATTGTTGTGTCCGGCTAGGTACAAATAGGCAGCTGGTGGTTGGGAGCAGCCCGTTCCTGCCTGCTGTACCTGACTGGACACAAATATAGGGTGAAGCCCCACATCAATTTTTTTTTCATTATTTCATGAATTTCCTGAAATAATTTTAAAAAAATTGACGTGGGGCTTCGCCCTATATTTGTGTCCAGTCAGGTACAGCAGGCAGGAACGGGCTGCCCCCAACCACCAGCTGCCTATTTGTACCTGGCCAGACACAACAATATAGGGAAGCCCTTTTTTAAAAAAATTATTTCATGAAATAATTAAAAAAAAATTGACGTGGGGCTTCGCACTATATTTGTGTCCAGCCAGGTACAGCAGGCAGGGACGGGCTGCCCCCAACCACCAGCTGCCTATTTGTACCTGGTTGGACACAACAATATAGGGAAGCCCTTTTTTTCTTAATTATTCCATGAATTTCATGAAATAATTTAAAAAAAAAATGCGTGGGGCTTCGCCCTATTTTTGTGCCCAGCCAGGTACAACTAGGCAGCTGGGGGCTGGAATCTGCAGCGCAGGGAGGCCCAAGCTTTCTGGACCCCACCCGCTGCATATTGCAGTCCGCAGCCGCCCCGGAAAATGGCGCGTTCATAGAAGCGCCATCTTCTGGCGCTGTACCCAACTCATCCAGGGCCCTGGTGCGGTGGCTCACTGGGTAATAAAGGAGTTAAGGCCAGCTTGGCATTATCAGCTGGCCCTAAGCCCGAAATTCATGGGGTCACGCCAATATTAGACATGACCACCATGAATTTCTAGTAAAGTATTTAAAAAAACACAACACCCAGAATAAAGTCCTTTAATTGAAATAAACACACAATTCTTTATTGTTCTAAATTAAACCATACGTGCCGTCACGCCCATTCCAGCTGAAGCCAATGTCTTCTGCAATAAAAGTAAAATAATAAAGCAACCTCATCCTTACCTTTCCATGGTTCCCACGACAGCTTCAGCTCTGCTACATCGAGATGACAGGCTGGACCGCAGCAGAACGCTGCCATCCAGCCTGTCATCCCGCGGACACTCAGAAGCGCAGGCATGCTTGCGCTCCTCAGTGTCTCGCTGTGACGGCATAAAGATGAGACAAGCTCATGTCCAATGAACTCGGCGCACCTCATGCACGTCACTGACAGCGTGGGAGAATTCTCCTGCACTCAGCACTTCAGCGTGAAAATTCTCCCACGCTGTCAGTGACGTACATGAGGTCAGCTGAGTTCATTGGACATGAATGAGCTCACCTCATGCACGTCACTGACAGCGTGGGAAAATTCTCACGCTGAAGCGCTGAGTGCAGGAGAATTTTCCCACGCTGTCAGTGACGTGCATAAGGTGAGCTCATTCATGTCCAATGATGTCAGCTCACCTCATGCACGTCACTGACAGCGTGGGAAAATTCTCCTGCACTCAGCGCTACAGCGTGAGAATTCTCCCACGCTGTCAGTGACGTGCATGAGGTGAGCTCATTCATGTCCAATGAACTCAGCTGACCTCATGCACGTCACTGACAGCGTGGGAGAATTCTCACGCTGAAGTGCTGAGTGCAGGAGAATTCTCCCACGCTGTCAGTGACGTGCATGAGGTGCGCCGAGTTCATTGGACATGAACTCGTCTCATCTTTATGCCGTCACAGCCAGACACTGCAGAGCGCAAGCATGCCTGCGCTTCTCAGTGTCTGCGGGATGACAGGCTGGATGGCAGCGTTCTGCTGCGGTCCAGCCTGTTATCTCGATGTAGCAGAGCTGAAGCTGTCGTGGGAACCATGGAAAGGTAAGGATGAGGTTGCTTTATTATTTTTCTTTTATTGCAGGAGATCGTTGGCTTCAGCTGGAATGGGCGTGAAGGTAAGTATGGTTTAATTTAGAACAATAAAGGAATGTGTCTTTATTTCAATTAAAGGACTTTATTCTGGGTGTTTGTGTTTTCTTTTAACTTTGACTATGGGGTTAGTAATGGGGGTGTCTTATAGACGCCTCTCCATTACTAACCTGGGCTTGATGTCAGCTGGCATTATAAGCTGACATCAACCCCAACCCTATTACCCCCTGCCACCGCACCAGGGCAGCGTGGAAGAGCGAGGCTAAGTGCCAGAATTGGCGCATCCTATGGATGCGCCATTTCTGGGGCGGCTGACGGCTGGTGTTTCTAGCCTGGGAGGGGGCCAATATTCATGGTTCCCTTCCTGGGCTATTAATATCAGCCCCCAGCTGTCTGCCTAGCCTTTGCTAGCTATTAAATTAGGGGGGACCCCACGTCATTTTTTTGGGGGGTCCCCCATTTTAATAGCTAGTAAAGGCTAGGTATTCAGCTGGGGGCTGATATTAGTAGTCTGGGAAGCTCCGTGGGTATTACCCCCTTCCCAGGCTTCAAACATCTGCCCCAGCTGTCTGCTTAACCTCCGCTAGAGACTAAAATTACGGGGAACCACACGCCAATTTTTTTTAATAATAAATCCTTTATTTTAATACTAAATGACAAGTACAGTAACCAACACTGTCACTGTACTTATTATATATGTGACTGACATGTTTCTATCTATCTAATCTATGTGTGAAGCTCTATTCTGTCTGTTATAAATTGTCGGGTACAGATGCTGAATTGCCGGCCGGCTTTTTTAAAGAGACGGTGCATGAAAACACTATTATTTTTTTTAATAAATCCTTTGCAGTAAATGACAAGTACAGTAAGCAACACTGTCACAGTACTTCATATATATGTGACTGACATGTTTCTATCTATCTAATCTATGTGTTAAGCTCTATTCTGTCTGTTATAAATTGTCGGGTACCGCTGCTGAATTGCCGGCCGGCTTTTTTAAAGAGACGGTGCACGAAAACACTATTATATTTTTTAATAAATCCTTTACACTAAATGACAAGTACAGTAAGCAACACTGTCACTGTACTTCGTATATATGTGGCTGACATGTTTCTATCTATCTAATCTATGTGTGATTCTCTATTCCTTCTATTCTAAATTGTCGGGTACAGATGCTGAATTGCCGGCCGGCTTTTTTAAAGAGACGGTGCATGAAAACACTATTATTTTTTTGATAAATCCTTTACACTAAATGACAAGTACAGTAAGCAACACTGTCACTGTGCTTCTTATATGTGTGACTGACATGTTTCTATCTATCTAATCTATGTGTGAAGCTCTATTCTTTCGGTTCTAAATTGTCGGGTACCGGTGTATGCCGCTGCTGAATTGCCGGCTTTTCATGTTTCACTGTGAGCACTGTTCTCATCGATTTGGGCAATCACTGTAATGCCACAACCACCATGGCTGTGGCATTACAGTGAGTGGCAGACAATCCCTGCATGATTGGTGCTCTAAATAGCGCCAGACATGCAGGACACGCTTTTGGTGCACGAACAGTTATCGAACATAACCTCGAACAGCCGAATTTTTTGCAAATCGTTCGGGTTCCTCGAACAACTCGAACACCGCCCAAAACAGCTCGAATTTGAGATTGGCGAACAGTTCTAGTCGAACACCGCTCATCTCTAGTTTTAACCCCTTCCTCCTGCTGTCCTCTGATTACATAGCAAAAACCTGCTAACAGATTCCATTTCATAGGTCAGTGAATTATGTATACAACTACGACCTCAAACAAACAAGATCATTTATTGCTGCATTGATGCAAAACTACCAAAGTTATTAGTTCAAAAATGAGTAGATGAGAAATCTAAAAAAATTGGGTCATGCTGAAAACATCATGATGTTGTGGAGGCCTAATAATCACAGGAGGAACAGAGAATGATGACATTAAAGTGTTGACCGAAGAAGTTCACATTGCCCTAGTACTGCTGCCACAGAGGACCAAAGTGGATGCCTACCAGGATAGTAAAAATCTTTTTCTTCTTTTCTGTTGGACCTTAATGTATCTTATTAATACTGCTCAAGCATACTGTATAACAAAGATGCTATATCATGACAGATGCAATAGAAACTCATGATTTGTCTAAAGAAAAGCAAATAACATATTAGAGATTGAATTCTACTAGTAGATTAATGCTTTTTAGCAGTGAAGCTGCCAATGGAAAATAGAAAAGGATTTTGATGCTTGCATGACAAATGAATCTAAAATATTTCTTATAGGAAATGCTAGTCTCTTGAAAAAGATCTAGAAATAAGACAACATAGTCATATAACAATATGTGTTCAGAATAAATATGACACATCAAAATTTTAATATTTGCTTTGATAAAATAAGGTACCGATTAGATTTGCTATGAAGACTTTTCAGGTGATGATAACCTAGCCAGAATTATTGTGCTATAATTCTTGTTGTGATATTGCATTTTATGTTTCAAGTCTCGCAAGCTTGTTGGAAGCTAGTCATATAATAGATAGGTACAAGATGTTCTTTTAATTTTTGAAATAAAGTAAATTGACACATTTTAATAATATAACATTCAAGATTTAAAAAAATGATTATTAATTCATTACACCTTTCCATTTCAATTTTATTAGTATTTTGGTATTTTATTGCCCAATTATTATTTATTTATTTATTTAATTTCACAGCACTTTACAGACATCATCATTACTGTCCCTATTGGGGCTAGCAATATACTGTAAGTTCCCTTTAGACACATTTTTGGAGTGTGGGAGGAAACGCATGCAAACATGGGGAACAACATATAAACTACATGCAGACGTTGTCCTTGGTGGAATTTTATTCCAGGACCCCAGCACTGCAAAGCAAAAGTGCTAACCAATACCACTGAGTCACTGTTTTGATATACGTGTGTGTGTATATATATGTACATGTGTGAAATCTGTCAATAAGTAACTGCTCTTGATCTTAGCTCTTATTGTTCTTACTTAGGTCTGATATTCTGAATGCACAATAACTCATAAGCAAATTGTTCTTGAATGCCTAATTTGGTTTCTGGACTGCAGTTAGTAATAAATAGTCTAAATTTTGTAATTTTTCAAAGCCAGTATTGTAAAATACTACGGTATGTATAAGTATTGGTATAGAAGAAAAGGCTTTAGCAGATAGTCGTGAAACCAATGTTTGCTTAAATGTCTTAAAGTGAATCTGACAGCTGACATAGGCTGTCTGATTCAGAAATGCAACAGATGTGTATTTTAGATTATTATCATGTTAGAAAAGTAAACATCTGTAACACCACTGCTTGTGTCTCTGCATAGCTTCCCATCCCCCACCAGAGACACTGACTTATTCACCACTCCAGGCCATGCAGTGTGTTCTTTGTCCTCTGCTTGCTGTGCATGTTTCCAGGATAAATGCTTAGTATGCCCATGCGTGCACTTCCTGATTCTTAAAGGGGCAATGTGCACTTTTGCTAACTGTTCACAGCTAACAGCTAAGGGGCATTCAGTTAACGTCCTCACCTCCAAGTTGTCTCGCAGCCAATAGCTGGGAGACATCTTGTATGAAAGGCACCCTCCCCAGTAGGGAAGTGCCTGAGCAACCCCTATATTTATGTTGGGTGGTTAGTGTGCGCAACTTTATGTTGCCAGGTCTCCCGTTCCTAATCTGTTAAAGTTATTCTGTATCCTGTATCCTGAGACCCTTAGTTCAGTCTAGTTTGCCCGTGTTCCTGTGACCGCTGGTGGTGCCCGAATCCTGAAACCGCGTCAGCGATATCTGTCTGCCACTCTAGGGGCTGAATACCCAGGCCTGAACTCCGAACCTGTCCCAGTGACGGCCCTGTCTGCACAGTCTGAACTTGTCCTAAGTGGCTGTCCTGCCCTATATCTGAAGTAACATCTCTGACCTCTGGGGTCAGCAGCTACTGCTGGACGCCACCCTGGAGTGGCACCTGGCTTCCAATGCATTTAAAAAGGTCCCTTAGTCTGTTTCAGTAGGTTCCACCATCATGGGGAAGACTGCTGACTTGACAGATGTCCAGAAGGCAGTCATTGACACACTCCACAAGGACGGTAAGCCACAAAAGGACATTGCTAAAGAAGCTAGCTGTTCACAGAGTGCTGTATCCAAGCATATTAATGAAATGTTGAGTGAAAGGAAAAAGTGTGGTAGAAAAGGGTGCACAAGAAACTGGGATAACCACAGCCTTGAAAGGATTGTTAAGAAATGGCCGTTCAAAAATTTGGGGGAGATTCAGAAGAAGTGGACTACTGCTGGAGTCATTGCTTCAAGAGCCACCACACACAGACGTATCCAGGACATGGGCTACAAGTGTCGCATTCCTTGGGTCAAGCCACTCATGACCAATAGACAATACGAGAAGCGTCTAACCTGGGCCAAGAAGAAAAGGACCTGGACTGTTGCTCAATGGTCCAAGGTGTTGTTTTCAGGTGAGGCCAGCAAACTCGCCTGACCTTAACCCCATAGAGAATCTATGGGGTATTGTCAAGAGGAAGATGAGAGACACCAGACCCAACAATGCAGACGAGCTAAAGGCTGCTATCAAAGCAATCTGGGCTTCCATAACACCTCAGCAGTGCCACAGACTGATCACCTCCATGCCACGCTGCAGTGATGCAGTAATTAATGCAAAAGGAGCCCCGACCAAGTATTAAGTACATTTACTGAACATACATTTCAGTAGGTTAACATTTCAGATTTTAAAATCATTTTTCAAGCTGTTGCTATAAAGTATTCTAATTTACTGAGATAATGACTTTTGTGTTTTCATTGACTGTAAGCCATAATCATCAACATTAACAGAAATAAACTCTTGAAATATATCACTCTGTTTGTAATGACTCTATATAATATATGAGTTTCACTTTTTGTATTCAAGAACTGAAATAAATTAACATTTTGATGATATTCTAATTTAGTGATAAGCACTTGTACATGCCGTACAAGCCTGACCTCACCACTAGAGGCTCCAGCAAACACCAAGTTAGATGATTAGTCACACCCCCAAGGGTAAGTCTAATCTCTGGCACAGTGGATCCATGAACCATCTGCGCCACCTGGGAGCGTAACCACATTTACCAAGGGCATTGAGTGGTGGCAGTATTTTTTCTTTCAATTTAGAGTAGTACATCTGTGAACTGATGATATCACTCCCTGACACCAAGAACACTCATGTAGCCCCACATAAGGACACTGTCATATCCATATTTCACTGTAGGAATGATGCATTTAGAAAAATTAATTTAGAAAAATGCATGGTGCATACAGTGAAACAGTGGTGACAATGTCCTTATGTTAGTGCTCCTCGTGTTAGGGAGCTATATTTCATAGATGGTATCATAAATTCACAGATGTAGTGCTCTACATTAAAAGAGAAGATGCTACTGTAGCACCCCGAGGGCTCGGCTGCTACAGGGGTATTGCACCTCAGACCAGAGGTGTGGTATTCCACTCCCGGGTAAGGATGGAGTGTGGACCAGGACTCAGTAGCTGCATGCACCACACACACCCCATTTCCGAGGGACAGCTCAACGGTGCTCCCATAAGATAGAAGTGCAGGCACGACAGCATCTGTCCCTGACTGGAGTGGGGAGGGGAAAGTACACCCAGTGGTGTAGGAGCAGATAGGGGTGGGTCTCTGGGCATAGGTAGGAGCCCATTGGTTGCTAGTCACCTGGGCTCGGGTGTTAGAAGGAGGTATATAAGGTGGGCACCATCTTAGAACAGTGTTCAGTAAGAGTGAGAGGAGAAGACAGGAAGCAGAGCCTCTGCATGGGCTCTGCTCCGCAGGCAGGCCTTGTCAGAAGGCTGGAGCCTGAGAGAGAGAAGAAAGAACAGAAAGGAAAGTAAGAAAGGAACTGGAACAGAGGAGAAAGGAAGCAAGGAACACAGAGAAAGGCCCAGACACGAGGACAGAAGGAACCCCATATGCCCAGGAGATACAGGGTGAAGGGTTGGCAGAACAGGGTACCGGAACCCAATTGTTGGAGGCAACAGATTCCTCAGTCAAAGACCGGAGGTTGTTACCACATCTTGGTGCGACCCCTCACTACATCCACCAGGAAGGCATACCATATAGGGTCAGGGACGCAGAAATCAGCGTGCCCAGAGAAGGCCCGAGGGAGCTGGACAAAGGGGGGTCACTGGTGGGGACGGCCAGAGAAAGGAAAGGAAGGGAGCCCTGTGCCACGCTCTGGAATTGCCTGGGAGTTGGTCGAGTCCCTTGCCTGGTGAACGCAGCACGGCTCAGGCGGTCCCTCATGTGCACAAGTGACCAGAATAACAACCGTGAGTAAAGCTTTGGAAACTGCAATTACAAGTCTCTGTGTTTCATCGCCGCACCAGCACTATCAGTACTGGGACGCTCACACCATCACTCCCAGCATCCACATTAGCTGCCCTGAGGCAATACTTCTCCCGTGGGGAGTTATCCCATACTCGGCTGCGCAAACAACATCAGCCTCAGCGGTCGGCAGCGCAGCGGTGGTCGCCACTGACCACAATCCACGGGTGGCGTAGTCGGACACTTGTTACAACATTAAGACTGCCACTGGTTTGACCGCCCTGGGCACGGACCGGGTCACCGCCACATGGAGACTACAACCCCCAGCATCTTAGAGAAGGCCCGGCTCCGGGTATCCCCTGTGCAGCACAGGCCCAGGGGGCGCGTCAACTTTGGCGTAGTCGGCAGGAACTTTACCAACCCGCCACAAGCGGGTTTTGCGTGCCTGAAGAAAATTGTACATGTACCTGGAAAAGAAGTCTCCCGCCATTTCCAGAGGTTTCCCGCCGTCCGGGGTTGTTTCCCGCCATCCGGAGCCGATTCCCGCCATCAGACGCCATCTTGGTTCGTTTCCCGCCATCGGACACCATCTTGGGTCGTTTCCCGCCATCCGCAGCCGCTTCCCGCCATCGGACACCATCTTCAGGACGGCGCGCGCGAAGAAGAGGGGCGTGGACGCCGAAAGCGTGCGAGATCCGAAAGCTCCGCCCCACGCACTGACGCTGCGTAAGGTCCTGGAAGGGAGAGGGAGCGACGCTGACGTCACCGGAGCGCGACGCAAGATCCTCAACCCCGACTATCGACTGCGGAGCCGCGGCCTACGGAGGAAGATTAACACAAGGTAGGCCACGGTCCACCAGGGGGAAGGAGGACACCAGGAACGGAGAGCAAGATGGCTGATCGGCAGCAGACTAAGCTGCCCAGCATCGGCAGTGCCCCAGCCGTCGCGGGCCCCGACCAGCGCCAGGAGAAGAAGCGTGATGCAGGAGCGGTCGCGGGAGCAGATAAGAGGAGTCTCCCTGTCCCGGACGCTGCCAGCATCAGCCTGCTCCCTGGCCCCCTGGTGGAGCCGCCAATCCTGGGCACTGCAGACACTGACCTGCTCCAGACTCCGCAACAAGCCCCGCAGCCAAGCCCTCCAGCCCTGGGCACTGCCACCACCAGCCCGCGCCCAGGCCCAAAGTAGCACCTTCTGATCCCGGGCATCATCAATGGCGGCCCTCTCCAGGCCCAGTCGCAAGGCCTGAACTCCCCAGGAGCAAAGGGACTGTATGCCGTCCATGTCCACCGTCTAACAGAGGAGGAGCTGCGGTACCGCCCAGACATGGACTACCCTGAGGGTCCGGACGGATCTGAAGACTATGAGGAAGGAGCATCAGGAGGACACCGTTACCAGTGAACGGTAAAGTGGAATTGTATATAGTTACCCGTCAGGGTATGAGAACTTGTTGAAACTGTTAAATGATTGAAGTGTGGTCCCCGTTGGGACTAGTGTGGAGTTATTAAAGGGACTGTTACCTGTGTGCCCCTAATCCCTAACCAGGCTGAGGACTGTGAGCAGCCACTCCCTTATCCCCACTGGCCGAGGACTGAGAGCGGCCATCCTGTAAATAGTTGCGCTTCCTAAAGCGCCCCCTACTGGTTTTATACTAATACCGCAACGTCTACCTCAAGGCAGATTAAATGGACTGTTGCACCTTTTCCTGGTCGCAAGTTGCACAGCGGCCAGAGTTCAAGAATCTGCTTGAAAATGTTTTACTTGAAAATGTTTTTGTTTAAGAAAGTCTTATACTGAAAAAGTTTCATATGCTGCTAAAGGAGTTTATAGTATTCTATATGTGTGGGAAGAAAGTCTTATAATGTTTTACGATGTTTATACCAGTAACGTTTAAAAGGAAAAGAGTACCTCCCATAAAGGGATGGGTTAATTGTTGAATGTCTTATATGCGAATGCATTCTAAAAATTTGTATGTTTTAAAATTGTTTTATTCTTTTCCAGCCCGAGGACGTGCTGTGATTTACCAGGGGGGAATGTAGCACCCCGAGGGCTCGGCTGCTACAGGGGTATTGCACCTCAGACCAGAGGTGTGGTATTCCACTCCCGGGTAAGGATGGAGTGTGGACCAGGACTCAGTAGCTGCATGCACCACGCACACCCCATTTCCGAGGGACAGCTCAACGGTGCTCCCACAAGATAGAAGTGCAGGCACGACAGCATCTGTCCCTGACTGGAGTGGGGAGGGGAAAGTACACCCAGTGGTGTAGGAGCAGATAGGGGTGGGTCTCTGGGCATAGGTAGGAGCCCATTGGTTGCTAGTCAACTGGGCTCGGGTGTTAGAAGGAGGTATATAAGGTGGGCACCATCTTAGAACAGTGTTCAGTAAGAGTGAGAGGAGAAGACAGGAAGCAGAGCCTCTGCATGGGCTCTGCTCCGCAGGCAGGCCTTGTCAGAAGGCTGGAGCCTGAGAGAGAGAAGAAAGAACAGAAAGGAAAGTAAGAAAGGAACTGGAACAGAGGAGAAAGGAAGCAAGGAACACAGAGAAAGGCCCAGAGACACGAGGACAGAAGGAACCCCATATGCCCAGGAGATACAGGGTGAAGGGTTGGCAGAACAGGGTACCGGAACCCAATTGGTGGAGGCAACAGATTCCTCAGCCAAAGACCGGAGGTTGTTACCACATCTTGGTGCGACCCCTCACTACATCCACCAGGAAGGCATACCATATAGGGTCAGGGACGCAGAGATCAGCATGCCCAGAGAAGGCCCGAGGGAGCTGGACAAAGGTGGGTCACTGGTGGGGACGGCCAGAGAAAGGAAAGGAAGGGAGCCCTGTGCCACGCTCTGGAATTGCCTGGGAGTTGGTCGAGTCCCATGCCTGGTGAACGCAGCACGGCTCAGGCGGTCCCTCATGTGCACAAGTGACCAGAATAACAACCGTGAGTAAAGCTTTGGAAACTGCAATTACAAGTCTCTGTGTTTCATCGCCGCACCAGCACTATCAGTACTGGGACGCTCACACCATCACTCCCAGCATCCACATTAGCTGCCCTGAGGCAATACTTCTCCCGTGGGGAGTTATCCCATACTCGGCTGCACAAACAACATCAGCCTCAGCGGTCGGCAGCGCAGCGGCGGTCGCCACTGACCGCAATCCACGGGTGGCGTAGTCGGACACTTGTTACAACATTAAGACTGCCACTGGTTTGACCGCCCTGGGCATGGACCGGGTCACCGCCACACGGAGATTGCAACCCCCAGCATCTTAGAGAAGGCCCAGCTCTGGGTATCCCCTGCGCAGCACAGGCCCAGGGGGCGCGTCACTACCATCACTCCATGACCTTGGTGGGTGTGCATTTCTGCAAGGAGCCTACAGTGAAACATAGTGGCAGCAGTGTTCCAATTTGGGGTTGCATGAGTGATGAGTGTCAGGGATCTACATTTCATTGGTGGCATCATAAATTCACACATGTACTGCCCTATAGGCTTGGTGCTGTCTTTAAAAATCATGATGGTCATATAAAATACTAGATATAGTATTTTGTGCTTGTATTTATATTTGCATCAACTAATTTGAGTAAAAGTGAAGATGTTGTAGTAAACACTATATTATTAACCTCAACTTCATGCTATGGGTTGCAAAAATGTTTTATAAAACTTAGTTTAGTAAAAATGTAGAAAATGTTTCTTGTGTTCAGTGAGATATTGATTAAAATCTTAATTTTCAAAGAAGGTGTAACCATGTATGCTGAGCACTGTATATAACACTCTTATATAACTCAATAGTTTGCATAAGTCCACATGTTTATATGCACTACCAACAAATTACCAATGTCTGGTCATGCTCCTGATGGAGTGGTGGATGGTGTTCTGGAGAATATATATATATATATATATATATTGTCCTTGACGGGAGATATGTATCGCTGAGGTTGGTAGCTTCAGTGATCTAAAACCGGGAAAGCATGCTCCAGCACACACAGTGCTGAGAAGGTTAATTGGGCATATCAGGGCAGGTTTATACGAGCAGTCATAAGAGACAGGTGGGATTGGCTACTCACATATCCCCACCCCAGGGTGTGTGTATAAAATAGAGACCAAGTGTTTCATTCAGTGTCTGTGGCTGGAGGTGTGGAGACCTCCAGCGAGTCTGTGCTACAGGACACTGACTAGTAGCGGGCGAACTCGCAGCACTGTATGGACTGTTTTCTTTATTTGTTACTTTGTGCCTGATAAGGCTTTGTTTCATTTACCTGGAGAGTGCAGTTTATAAAGTCCGAATAAACCCGCCTTGGACATTTTTAAAGAAACTGGCTCCTGTGACTACCTTGAAAGCGGCTGAGTGAGTACCAACCTCTTACAATTGGTGCTAGAAGTGCGGGCAAGATTCCAGGAAAACATTTACCTGCCACAGAGATCAGTGGATGTCCTGGGTAAAGGCCGCCAACCAGCCAGAGATGTCTGGCACCATGGAGGAGCTACTCAAACACCTGCTGAAAAGTCAATAACAGCAGCACCAGCAGCACTTTCAGAGCCAGCAGAGCCTGCAACAGATGCAGCAAGAGACTAATAAACTTCTGATGCAGCAGATTCAGCAGCATCAACGGCAAATGGAACTTCTAGCGGGGGAAGTTTGCAGCAGAGATGCTGCACCTCACCCAACTCCAGGTGATGATTCGCACGCCAGGAAGACAGTAAGGAGAGCCTTGCAAAAGATGACTCCGGGTGATGACGTTGAGGCATTCTTGATGGTCTTTGAGGGGTTGGCGGAGCGGGAGAGATTGCCTCCAGAGCAGTGGGTAGAGGTGCTGGCGCATTTAAGGGGCAAGCCGCAGAAAGCCTATTATGACTTGGCCCTGCAGGACGCAAAGGAGTACACCAAATTAAAAACAGAAATTTGGGGAGTGACTCTGACTGACAGGGCGCAACGGGTGCACCGCTGGGCCTATTGCAGTGACAAACCTCCCGGTCCCAGATGTTTGACCTCCTGCACCTGGTTCAAAAGTGGTTGCAACCTGAATCCTGTGAGAAGGAAGCCCTACCAGGTGTAGCACGTCAACATGATAAAGCCATGGCGAGATAGGGAGCCCGTGGAAGCTCCATGGCAACAATGCCAAGAGTTGCTGCAACGGAACAAGGACCTCTTCTCAGATCTACTGGGGTGTACTCAGATCGTATAACATGAGGTGCTTACGGAGCCTCCTTTCCAAGTGAACCTAAAGCCATATAGGATTCCTAAAGCCAAACAAGAGGTAATCTCAAAGGAGGTGAAGTACATGATGAGTTTAGGTGTCATTGAAGAGTCCAAGAGTGGCTGGTCCAATCCCATAGTCTTGGTGCCGAAACCAGATGGAGAATGGCGGTTCTGCAATGACTATAGGAAAGTAAATGAGGTCTCTAAGTTCGATTCGTACCCAATACCCAGGGTAGATGAACTGATTGAAAGGCTAGGGCTGGCAAGGTACATTACCACCCTTGACCTTACAAAAGGGTATTGGCAAATTCCCATGTCCCAAGAGGTCAAAGAGAAGACGGACTTTGCAACGCCGGATGGGTGTTTCCAATACACCAGGATTCCGTTTGGGTTGCAAGGAGCTCCAGCTACCTTCCAAAGAGCCATGAACCGGATCCTAGCACCCCACAAGAAGTATGCAGCAGCGTACCTGGATGATTTCGTGATCTACAGCCAGGATTGGGGAAGCCATCTGAGCAAAGTTCAGGTGATATTCAATGCTCTATGGAAGGCGGGGTTTTCCATCAACCCGAAGAAATGTGCTATGGGCATGGAGGAAGCCAGATATTTGGGCTATGTCATAGGCAGAGGCATGATAAAACCCCAAATAAATAAAATTGAAGCGATCCAGGGTTGGCCACAACCTCTTTCAAATAAACAGGTCAGAGCCTTCCTGGGCAATGTGGGCTACTACCTCCGGTTCATCCCTAACTTCGCCATGATAGCCGCCCCTTTGACAGTCCTCTTGAAAGGGACAAAGTCGGCTATGGCTAAGTGGTCTCCAGAAGCTGAAACAGCTTTCCAGGAGCTAAAGGAGGCGCTGTGTAAACAGCCAGTGCTGGTGGCACCGGACTTCCCAAAGGAGTTTGTGGTCCAGACAGACGCATCAGATGTCAGACTGGGTGCCATCCTATCACAAGAGGTGAACGGGCACCCCATAATGTATCTAAGCCGGAAGCAGACATGAGAAGAATTACTCCATACTGGAGAAGGAATTTTTGGCCATCAAGTGGGCATTGGACACTCTAAAATACTACCTCTTAGGCAGAATGTTCAGGCTGGTATCAGACCATGCCCCACTATGGTGGATGAGAGAGAAGGAGGGTAACAATGCCTGAGTGACCAGGTGGTTCCTAGCCCTCCAGGACTTTAGCTTCCATGTAGAGCATAGGCCTTGGAAACTGCATGGCATTGCTGACGCTTTGTCGAGGGTCCACTGAATGTTAACAGTAGGTGCCAAGCCCCAGACTTTGGGCAGAGGAGGGGAATGCAAGATTGCTGCCGGATATGTCCTTGACGGGAGATATATATTGCTGAGGTTGGTATCTTCAGTGATGTAAAACTGGGAAAGCATGCTCCAGCACACATAGTGCTGAGAGGGTTAATTGGGCGTATCAGGGCCGATTTGTATGAGCAGTCATAAGAGACGGGTGGGATTGGCTGCTCACATATCCCCACCCCAGGGCGTGTGTATAAAATAGAGACCGTGTTTCTCATTCAGTGTCTGTGGCTGGAGGTGTGGAGACCTCCAACGAGTCTGTGCTACAGGACACTGACCATTAGTGGGCAAATCCACAGCACTGTATGGACTGTTTTCTTGTTTTGTTACTTTGTGCCGGACAAGGCTATGTTTCATTTACTTGGAGAGTGCAGTTTATAAAGTCTGAATAAACCCACCTTGGACATTTTTAAAGAAACTGGCTCCTGTGACTACCTTGAAAGCGGCTGAGTGAGTACCAACCCCTTACAATATATACATAGGGTGACAATGTGAAAAAATAAAAATTAGTTTTATTCAAAGTCACACCCTCTATAATTGTTTCTCATAATGATCTGTAATATCCTTTAAATTTATTTATTTTTTTGTGTTTAAAAGATGGCTCAATGTCAGCCCTTGAACACTTAATAGTTGTTAAAATAAGATTTGGGTTGTTTTAATATAGAATGGCAGGAAGGGTCCCACCGCTCCATGAAACTCTCTGTAATTTACTTATTTATAATTTGTAAACAATATTTAATATTATTAATTTAGTTTATATTTCCTGTTTCAAAGTAAACTTGCCAGATCACAAACAACAATCAGTACTATTCACTGTTTTAGGTAAGTCTAAACTTTGAAAACAATATTTACGCAGCAGCCTATACCACTCCCATGTGTCTTTTACTGTCTAATTACATATTTTCCTGAAATTAATTTACTTTAATTTCTAACAGTAATTTTTAAGTGTCGATATATGAAATTAAGGTGATTTGCAGCAACCTGGGAAAGGATGAGCGAATCCCTGTGCATTTGGTATCTGCCGCATTTGGCCGTTGTCCAGCCTGCACTGGAACTAAATGGAGCGGATGGCGAATATCCGCAGTAGAGCACACTCACTCTCCATTCACTGTCCCGGCTTCCATCCCGGACACTAAACTTTATTGAAATGCTGAGTGCAGCGCAGCCAATCAACAAACTTTGCAGCTGTAGCCCCTCCCTCAGTCATTAGCATAGGTTGCTAATGGCGAAGGAGAAGGTGCACAGCTGAATACACAGAGATTAATATGTGGTTTTAAGTTTGCTATTTAGGTCTCCCAAAGGATTAGTCACTTTTGTCAGAATAAGTGGCATGTTCAAATTGCAGTGTTAGAGGAATGTGGTTAATTGGAGGAACAGCAGGCAGTATTACCGGTTCTAAGCTTCCGTCGAATTGGCAGGTGTTGTCCTGGTTTTATTTCCTGCCCTGTACATAACTGCAACCAACATGTACCAGTGCTACCATTGCAACCTATAAAGTACTTCTGTTCTGGGTAAACCAGGGAATCTGGACAAAGAAACAATATCATGTGATCAGTAAGGTGAAGAGTCTGTTTGGTCAATGGAGAAATCTCAAGAAGAATACTAAACAGTAAACCAAAACACAAGAATCCAAAGAGAAGAAATTTGTTAATAAACGTGATGATTTGTTTGATGTTGCTTATGCTTATGCCATGAAACATAAAACTTCAGGAAGACTGTGACTTCTCGCTTGCTCAAAGAGAAAAAGGTCGCAGTGGAAGCATGGGACCATTAGACAGAAAGCTGACCAAGATCGAGTAAAGAAATTTTATGAGAGAATTACAGGCAGAGAAAGGAAGATACAAGGAAACTGAGCGAGTTCAGCAGTCAACAGCACCGGCTGAACTTTGCAGTAGTAGTATCAGTTGCAGTGACAACGGCGCTACCAACAACGATAGTGATGAAGGCAAAGGGCATTTTAGTCCCAAGAAACATAAGTCGGTAAGACCTGTCAACATTGTAAGTCCATAAGTTGCTGCAGCTCTAGACAGAACTAATACCAGTGAAAGAAAAGCGACCTACCTGCTTGGTGCTGCTTCTAAGTCTCTTGGCCATGATCCAGACAGTCTCACGTTGAATACAGAATCTACCAGACAGGCTCGTTGCAGGCATCGAGAAATTTCAGCAAATGGTACCGCTTAGAATTATCATCAAAAAGTTCTATCTTTGTGTCATCAGACCAGAGAATCTTATTTCTCATAGTCTGGGAGTCTTTCATGTGTTTTTGAGCAAACTCTATGCAGGCTTTCATATGTCTTGCACTGAGGAGAGGCTTCCGTCGGGCCATTCTGCCTTAAAGGCCCGACTGGTGTAGGGCTGCAGTGATAGTTGACTTTGTGTAACTTTCTCCCATCTCCCTACTGCATCTCTGAAGCTCAGCCACAGTGACCTTGGGTTTTTTTTTTACCTCTCTCACCAAGACTCTTCTCCCATGATTGCTCAGTTTGGCTGGACGGCCAGGTCTAGGAAGACTCCTGGTGGTCCCAAACTTCTTCCATTTGAGGATTATGGAGGCCATTGTGCTCTTAGGAACCTGGAATAATGCAGAAATTCTTGTGTAACCTTTGCCAGATCGGTTCCCTGCCACAATTCTGTCTCTGAGCTCCTTGGGCAGTTCCTTTGAGCTCATGATTCTCATTTGGTCTGACATGCACTGTGAGCTGTGAGGTGTTGTATAGACAGGTGTGTGCTTTTCTAAATCAAGTCCTATTAGTTTAATTAAACACAGCTGGACTCCAATGAAGGAGTAGAACCATCTCAAGCAGGATCACAAGGAAATGGATAGCATGTGACTTAAATATGAGTGTCTGAGCAAAGGGTCTGAACACTTATGACCATGTGATATTTCAGTACTTCTTTTTTAATAAATTTCCAAAGATTTCTAAATTTCTGGGTTTTTTTCAGTCCATATGGGGTGCCGAGTGTACTTTAATGAGAAAAAAATGAACTTTTTAGAATCTACCAAATGGCTGTAATGAAACAAAGACTGAAAAATTTAAAGGGGTCTGAATATTAAAGGGCGGTCCTCATGTGAGCCAGTTTCTTTGTAGCACTTGATGGTTTTTGCAACTGCACTTGGGGACACATTCAAAGTTTGATCAATTTTTCGGACTGACTGACCTTCATTTCTTAAAGTAATGATGGCCACTCGTTTTTCTTTACTTAGCTGCTTTTTTCTTGCCATAATACAAATTCTAACAGTCTATTCAGTAGGACTATCAGCTGTGTATCCACCAGACTTCTGCACAACACAACTGATGGTCCCAACCCCATTTATAAGGCAAGAAATCCCACTTATTAAACCTGACAGGGCACACCTGTGAAGTGAAAACCATTTCCGGTGACTACCTCTTGAAGCTCATGAAGAGAATGCCAAGAGTGTGCAAAGCAGTCATCAAAGCAAAAGGTGGCTACTTTGAAGAACCTAGAATATAAGACATATTTTCAGTTGTTTCACACTTTTTTGTTAAGTATATAATTCCACATGTGTTAATTCATAGTTTTGATGCCTTCAGTGTGAATGTACAATTTTCATAGTCATGAAAATACAGAAAGATCTTTAAATGAGAAGGTGTGTCCAAACTTTTCGTCTGTACTGTATTTGATATCATACTTCAATCATTATAGTATAACCTCATGCCAGCATACAGGACATTGTATACTGGTGGCCATGCATTGTTTTATTATTGTGTTGTACCAATTAAGAATACTATGTCTCTGGCAACAGTACCAATTATTATAATACACATCTATTCTTGTACTCAGCAATAGAGACTAGTTTTTGACAATAAGAGAGAACAAGATTAATTATGTGATATTTACCTGTTACGCTACCATAATATAGTTTTCTGTTTTAATTGTTATTTTATGGTCGGCGCTCATAGCAAGTGAACACATCTGCTGCATACAGGCGATCTGATCATCGCCTGTATACAGCAGAGCCGATCAGGCAAGTGCTGCTTCTAGTCTCCCATGGAGACTATAGAAGCAATCAAAAAGTAAAAAAAAATGTTTTTAAAAATCTTAAAAAAAATAAAAAAATATATAAAAGTTTAAATTACCCCCCTTTTGCCCCATTCAAAATAAAAAAATAAAAAAAAACACTTACACATAATTTATATCGCCGCATTCAGAATCGCCCAATTTATCAACATAACAAAAAGAATCCGATTGGTAAACAGCGTAACGAGAAAAAATTTTAAATGCCAGAATTACTTTTTTTTGTCGCCGCAACATTGCAATAAGATGCAATAACGGGTGATCAAAATATTGGAGCTATCCCAAAATGGTATCAATAAAAACGACAGCTCGGCGCTCAAAAAATAAGCCATAACACGGCCACAGATCACGAAAAATGGAGACGCTACTGGTCTCGGAATATGGCTCCTTTTTTTTTTTTAGCAAATTTTGGATTTTTTTTTCACCACTAAAATAAAAAAGAACCTATATACAGTTATATGAAAAAGTTTGGGCACCCCTATTAATCTTAAGCTTAATGTTTTATAAAAATTGGTGTTTTTGCAACAGCTATTTCAGTTTGATATATGTAATAACTGTTGGACACAGTAATGTTTCTGCCTTGAAATGAGGTTTATTGTACTAACAGAAAATGTGCAATCTGCATTCAAACAAAATTTGACAGGTGCATAAGTATGGGTACCTCACCAGAAAAGTGACATTAATATTTAGTAGATCCTCCTTTTGCAAAAATAACAGCCTCTAGTCGCTTCCTGTAGCTTTTAATGAGTTCCTGGATCCTGGATGAAGGTATTTTTGACTATTCCTCTTTACAAAACAATTCCAGTTCAGTTAAGTTTGATGGTCGCCGAGCATGGACAGCCCTCTTCAAATGATCCCACAGATGTTCAATGATATTCAGGTCTGGGGACTGGGATGGCCATTCCAGAACATTGTAATTGTTCCTCTGCATGAATGCCTGAGTAGATTTGGAGCGGTGTTTTGGATCATTGTCTTGCTGAAAGATCCATCCCCTGCGTAACTTCAACTTTGTCACTGATTCTTGAACATTATTGTCAAGAATCTGCTGATACTGAGTGGAATCCATGCGTCCCTGAACTTTAACAAGATTCCCGGTGCTGGCATTGGCCACACAGCCCCAAAGCATGATGGAACCTCCACCAAATTTTACTGTGGGTAGCAAGTGTTTTTCTTGGAATGCTGTGTTTTTTTGCCGCCATGCATAACGCCTTTTTGTATGACCAAACAGCTCAATCTTGGTTTCATCAGTCCACAGGACCTTCTTCCAAAAGGAAATTGGCTTCTCCAAATGTGCTTTTGCATACCTCAGCCGACTCTGTTTGTGGCATGCTTGCAGAAACGGCTTCTTTCGCATCACTCTCCCATACAGCTTCTCCTTATGCAAAGTGCGTTGTATAGTTGACCAATGCACAGTGACACCATCTGCAGCAAGTTGATGCTGCAGCTCTCTGGAGGTGGTCTGAGGATTGTCCTTGACTGATCTCACCATTCTTCTTCTCTGCCTTTCTGATGTTTTTCTTGGCCTGCCACTTCTGGCCTTAACAAGAACTGTCCCTGTGTTCTTCCATTTCCTTACTATGTTCCTCACAGTGGAAACTGACAGGTTAAATTTCTGAGACAGCTTTTTGTATCCTTCCCCTGAACAACTATGTTGAATAATCTTTGTTTTCAGATCATTTGACAGTTGTTTTGAGGAGCCCATGATGCCACTCATCAGAGGAGATTCAAACAGGAGAACAACTTGCAAGTGGCCACTTTAAGTAGCTTTTCTCATGATTGCATACACCTGGCTATGAAGTTCAAAGCTCAATGAGGTTACAAAACCAAAAAAAGGGCTTTAGTAAGTCATTAAAAAGTAGGTAGGAGTATTTAAAACAAGAAAATGATAAGGGTGCCCATACTTATGCACCTGTCAAATTTTGTTTGAATGCAGATTGCACATTTTCTGTTAGTACAATAAACCTCATTTCAAGACAGAAACATTACTGTGTCAAACAGTTATTACATATATCAAACTGAAATAGCTGTTGCAAAAACACCAATTTTTATAAAACATTAAGCTTAAGATTAATAGGGGTGCCCAAACTTTTTCATATAACTGTATGTTTGGTGTCTACGAACTCATAATGACCTGGAGGATAATATTGGCAGGTCAGTTTCAGCATTTAGTGAATGTGGTAAAAAAAAAAAAAAAAAAAAACAACTGCGGAATTGCATTTTTTCTGCAATTTCACTACACTTGGAATTTTTTTTCTGTTTTCCAGTACAAAATATGTTAAAAACAGTGATGTTGTTCAAAAGTACAACTTTCCCCGCCAAAAACAAGCCCTAACATGGCCGTATTGACCAAAAAAATAAAAAAGCTATGGCTCTGGGAACAAGGGGAGCAAAAAAACGAAAACGGAAAATGCTCCGGTCATTAAGGGGCTAACTGAGGCAAGTGAAGTCTGCAGTTCTTTGGATTTTGTTGTGGGGACTTTTGTGAGCTCTTTGATGAGTCGTCACTGCGCTTTTGGAGTAATTTTGGTTGGCCAGCCACTCATGGGAAAATTCAGCACCGCTCCATGTTTTCACCATTTGTGGATAATGGCTTTCACTGTGGTTTGCTGGAGTCCCAAAAATTTCAAAATGGATTTCTAACCTTTTCCAGACTGAAACATCTCAATTACTCTGTTTCTCATTTGTTCCAGAATTTTTTTGATCGCTGCATGATGTCTAGATTTTGAGGATCTTTTGGTCTACTTCACTTTGTCAGGCAGGTCCTATTTATGTTATTTCTTGATTGAGAACAGGTGTGGCAGTAATCAAGCCTGTTTGTGGCTGGTGAAATAGTACTCAACTTCTCAAAGATGTGATAAACCACAGTTAATTTATGTTTAAATTGGGGGGCAATCACTATTTTACACTAGGCCGTGTAGGTTTGGATGTCTATTTCCCTTAATAACAAAGACCTTTATTTAAAAACTGCATTTTGTGTGTTATCTTTGTCTGATATTTAAATTTGTTTTGTGATCTGAAAAAAGTGTGAAAAACATTCAAAAGAATCATGAGGCATCTGTCTGGAGCACAAACTCTTTAGTAAAGTCTGGTGCAAGCAGGACCGACTGCTTACAGAGTGCCTACTTCAGCTGTTGGAACGCCATTTCGGTTTCAACCGTTCAATTCGCCATCGTTGATTTTGGTCCTTTCAGAAGGTCCATCAGTGGTGCGGCAATCATAGCAAAATTTGGGATAAACCCCCGGTAATATCCCAAGATTCCAAGAAATGCTCTCACCTGCTTCTTGGAGAGCGGTTGCTGCCATTTCTGAATTGCCTCAGTCTTATAGACCTGTGGCTTAATTTCGCCTCTCCTGATGATGTAGCCTAAGTATTTGGCCTCTTCCTTCCCAATGGCACAATTTCTTGGATTTATCGTAAATCTTGCCTTCCTTAGAGCACCCAGAATTGCCTGTATCTTTCGCAGATGACTAGCCCAGTCTGGGCTGAAGACGACAATGTCATCAAGATAGGCTGCGACATACTTCTTATGTGGGCCGAGGATCTGAACCATGGCCCTCTGGAAGGTGGCTGGTGCTCCCTGCAGTCCGAAAGACATTCAGGTGTACTGGAAGCACCCATAAGGTGTTGAGAAAGCTGTTTTCTCCTTGGCCCTCTGGGACATGGGGATCTGCCAGTAGCCCTTCATCAAATCGAGGGTGGTAATATATTTTGCAGGTCCAAGCCTCTCGATGAGTTCATTGACGTGGGTCATCGGGTTTCCATCACACTTGGAAACCTCATTCAGCCTGCGGTAATCATTACAAAATCTCCACTCCCCATCGGGCATTGGCACGAGAACGATGGGACTTGACCATCTGCTCTTCGATTCCTCTATCAAGCCGAGGCCCAGCATCCTCTTCACCTCAGCTGAGATTACCTCACGGTGGGCTTCAGGAATCCTATAGGGTCTGAGGTTTACCCTTAAATGCACTTCCGTCAGCACGTCATGCTCGACCACCTCCGTACGCCCTGGCAACTCCGAGAACAGGTCACGGTTCCATTTCAGCAGCTCTCTACATTGTTGTTTTTATGCCGGCGATAGAGTCTCTGCTATTGTGACGTCCTTGATTTTAGCTTTCGAACCGGCTCCCAAACAAGAAGCCCCCAGTGTTTCCCGATCTCGCCATGATTTTAGCAAGTTCACATGGTACACTTGGTGCGGCTTTCTTTGGCCAGGCTGGTGAACTTTGTAGTTCACTTCACTGAGTTTCTCCATCACCTTATACGGACCTTGCCACTTGGCCAGGAACTTGCTCTCGATGGTGGGACTAAGCACCAGTACGCGATCCTCAGGCTGGAACTGTCTCAGCCTCACTGACCAGTTATAGACCCTTGCCTGGGCCTCTTGTGGTTGAAGGAGATGAGCCTTCACGATAGGCATCACTTTCGTCATCCTTTCCTGCATCTGGGCGACATTTTCTATGATGCTCCGGTGGGGCGTAACCTCAGCATCCCTGGTTTCCTTGGCAATATCCAGGAGCCCTTGTGGATGTCGTCCGTACAGTAGCTCAAATGGGGAGAAACGTGTTGAGGCTTGTGGGACCTCTCTTACCGAGAAGAGCAGGAATGGTAGCAGCTTCTCTATGACCTTTTTGAGCATTGCTTTTAAGGTTTTATTAAAGCGCTCGATCAGGCTGTCTGTCTGCTGATGGTAAATGGAGATTCGCAGCTAGGTAATCTGAAGGACTTTACACAGCTCCTTCATTACCTTGCTCATGAACGGGGTTCCTTGGTTCGTTAGGATCTCCTTTCGGCAGTCCGGTTCGGGCAAATATATAGACAAGTTCGCGGGCGATGCTCCTACTCGACGAGTTCCTCAGTGGTACCGCTTCCGGGTACCAGGTTGTATAGTCCATGACCACCAGGATGTATTGGTGGCCCTGGGCCGATTTGGCTAAGGCCCCACTAGGTCCATGGCAATCCTCTCAAAGGGGATTTCTATCACAGGTAGGGGGATTAAAGGACTACGGAAGTGGGAGGAGGGCACGGTTATCTGGCAGGTGGGGCAGGATCTACAATAGTTCAGGATCTCCCGGTAACACCCTGGCCACCTGGCCAGTAAAACCTCCTCAATATCCTCTCCTGAGTTTTTTCGACCCCCAGGTGTCCCCCCAGAACATGTGAATGGGCCATATCTAACACCCTCTATCGGTATGGCACTGGAACTAATAGCTGCTCCACCATTTTATCACCCATTAGTTTGGTCATCCGATACAAAAGCTACACCTGAATTGCGAAGTATGGGTACCTGGTGTCTGCCCCCGGCTCTTGAGCAACCCCATTACAGAGAGTAACATGCCCCTTTTAAGGTCAAGTCTCAAACTTGAGCAGACCCAAAGCTCTCTCTTGTCACCTCTAACTGAGGAAGGTTGGCCTCTTCGGTCACAGTCTCGTCCTCATTGCCAGCAAGGACACACAATGGGAACTCATCCCCTTCAGATGTCGATGGGGGTATTTCCTTAGGGACCTGGAATTTGTCCACGTTACACAGTCCGGTTCCTTTCCCCCACAAGACCCAGAACAACGGAAATCGTGCCCCATTATGACGGGATGCATCAGATCCTTTACCACCCTGACCTTGTGAGATTGGGCACCACAGTCTGTTCCCACTGTCACAGTGGCCACAGGGTAGTCCTTGGCGTCTCCATTTATGCAGCGAACGCCAACAGTCTTGGCAGAGATCAGCTGGTGGGGAAGGTTGGAACTTACTATGGTCACTAGACTCCCTGAATCCAACAGTCCAAGCACCATCACCCCATTAACGTCCTGGTGGCTCCTTCAGTGGGAGTGGTATGGCCCCCAGTGGTGGCTTTAGACCCCTTCCGGAGTGAACTTGCCCCCTTTTGGGTATCCCAGTACGGAGAAGTGACTATTTCTGGCTTCCCAAGGGATTTCTCAACCACCTGGTACCTCTCTACCATGCTGATGAAGTCATCTGCGTTCTGGGGGTTGCCCTTGGCAACCCAAGTCTGTACTGGCTTGGGAAGGGAGTGCACAAATCTATCAATCACCACCCACTCAACCATCTGGGCTGGAGTGGAGTACTCTGGCAGCAACCACTTCTGAGCCAGATGCAGTAGGTCAAACATCTGCGAGTGAGGGGGTTTGTTGCTGGCATACGCCCCATGGTGGACTCGTTGAGCTCTCACCACCATATTCACTCCCAGGCATGCTAAGATCTCTGTCTTTAGCTTGGCGTATTCCTTGGCATCATGCAGTGCCAAGTCATAATATGCCTTTTGGGGTTCCCCTGACAAATATGGTGCCAGAACCTCTGCCCACTGTTCTGTTGGAAGTCTCTCCCAATCAGCCACCCTCTCAAAGACAGTTAGAAATGTTTTACATCATTCCTGGGGGTCATCTTCTGCATGGCCTGTCTTACCACCTTCCTGACGTGGGAGTCATCAGTCAGCTCTGAGGATGGGGCTGTTTCCCAGCCCTGGATGGCATCGGCCAGAAGCTGTATCTGCTGCTGCTGTTCTTGCTGGTGCTGCTGCTGCGCCTTTTGCTACAAATGGATCTGTTGCAACAACAGTTTGGTCATCTCCTGGTGCTGCTGCTGGCTCTGCAAGTGCTGTTGGTGCATCTGTTGTTTGCTCTGCACCAGGTGCTTAATGAGCTCCTCCATGCTGCCGGACTTCTCTGGCTGGCTGGCGGCCTTCACCCAGGACATCCACAGGTCTCAGTGGCAGGTAAAACGTGTTTCTGGAATCTTGCACGCACTCTCACACCAACCATTCTGCTGCTTCCGGATGTAGACTCAAGAACCGGGTTTTCTCTGCAGGCTTTATTATATGGCATAAAGCCCTGCAACTCCAGCAAGAATAAACACGGCCTTACTGGCAAAACAACAAAACAAAAGATGAACGATAGCACAGTCCATATGTGTGTGTGTGCGGTTCGCCCACACAGGTTATGTTCAACCTTCAGCTCCTCTCTGAGCTATGGCTGTCCAGTCTGGAGACCTTGCCTCTCCAAACACAACACAGAGAGAAAAACAGGACTGAACATTTAAAGCTTGCTCAGGCACACCCTGAGGTGGAGGTATGGGGAATGACTTCCCTCAGACCTCTAAGTCATTCCCATTAAACCACACCCTTTAAAAGAGGTAACCCCCAGCATATAACATGTGGGCAGAAATTCAGTAGGTCTCAGTTCACACAGGAGAGCATCCTGAGTGACACATACCTCCCCTCACATATAATACCAGTGACTCAGTCACTATATACTGTATATATATATATATATATATATATATATATATATATATATATATATATATATATAAATATATATATGTATACACTGCTCAAAAAATAAAGGGAGCACTCAAATAACACATCCTAGATCTGAATGAATGAAATATTCTCATTGAATACTTTGTTCTGTTCAAAGTTGAATGAGCTGACAATAAAATCACACAAAAATCATCAATGGAAATCAAATTCATTAACCAATGGAGGCCTGGATTTGGAGTCACCCCCAAAATGAAAGTGAAAAAAGACACTACAGGCTGATCAAACTTTGATGTAATGTTTTAAAACAAGTCAAAATGAGGCTCAGTATTGTGTGTGGCCTCCACGTGCCTGTATGACCTCCCTACAACGCCTCCCTACAACGCCTGGGCATGCTCCTGATGAGGTTGCGGATGGTCTCCTGTGGGATCTCCTCCCAGACCTGGACTAAAGCATCCGCCAATGCCTGGACAGTATGTGGTGGACGGAGCGAGACATGATGTCCCAGTTGTGCTCAATCGGATTCAGGTCTGGGGAACGGGTGGGCCAGTCCATAGCTTCAATGCCTTCATCTTGCAAGAACTGCTGACACACTCCAGCCTCATGAAGTCTGGCATTGTGCTGCATTAGGAGGAACCCTGGGCCAACCGCACCAGCATATGGTCTCACAAGGGGTCTGAGGATCTCATCTCGGTACCTAATGGCGGCCCTCCAAAGAAATGCTGCCCCACACCTTTACTGACCCACTGCCAAACCGGTCATGCTGAAGGATGTTGCAGCCAGCAGATTGCTCTCCACGGCGTCTCCAGACTCTGTCATGTCTGTCACATGTGCTCAGTGTGAACCTGCTTTCATCTGTGAAGAGCACAGGGAGCCAGTGGTGACTTTGCCAATCCTGGTGTTCTGTGGAAAATGCAAAGTGTCTTGCACGGTGTTGGGCTGTGAGCACAGCCACCATCTGTGGACATCAGGCCCTCATACCACCCTCATGGAGTCGGTTTCTAACCATTTGTGCAGACACATGCACATTTGTGGCCTGCTGAAGGTCATTTTGCAGGGCTCTGGCAGTGCTCCTCCTGTTCCTCCTTGCACAAAGGCAAAGGTAGCGATCCTGCTGCTGGGTTGTTGCCATCCTATGGCCCCCTGCACATGTCCAGGTGTACTGGCCTGTCTCCTGGTAGCGCCTCCAGCCTCTGGACAATACGCTGACAGACTCAGCAAATATTCTTGCCACAGCTCGCATTGATGTGCCATCTTGGATGAGCGGCACTATCTGAGCAAGTTCTGTGGGTTGTAGAGTCCGTCTCATGCTACTACGAGTGTAAAAGCACAACCAACATTCAAAAGTGACCAAAACATCAGCCAGAAAGCATTGGTACTGAGATGTGGTCTGTGGTCCCCACCTGCAGAACCACTCCTTTTTTGAGTGTGTCTTGAAAATTGCCATTAATTTCCATCTATTGTCTATTCCATTTGCACAACAGCATGTGAAATTGATTGTCAATCAGTGTTGCTTCCTAAGTGGACAGTTCGATTTCACAGAAGATTGATTTACTTGGAGTTATATTCTCATGTTTAAGTGTTCCCTTTATTTTTTTGAGCAGTGTATATATATATTTATATCTACATGTATCTATATCTATCTATATATATATATGTATATATATATATATATATAGAGATATATACAGTACAGACCAAAAGTTTGGACACACCTTCTCATTCAAAGATTTTTCAGTATTTTCATGACTTTGAAAATTGTATATTCACACTGAAGGCATCAATACTATGAATTAACACATGTGGAATTACATACTTAACAAAAAAGTGTCAAACAACTGAAAATATGTCTTATATTCTAGGTTCTTCAAAGTAGCCACCTTTTACTTTGATGACTGCTTTGCACACTCTTGGCATATTCTTTATGAGTTCAAGAGATAATCACCGGAAACGGTTTTCACTTCATAGGTGTGCCCTGTCAGGTTTAATAAGTGGGATTTCTTGCCTTATAAATGGGGTTGGGGACTATCAGTTGTGTTGTGCAGAAGTCAGGTGGATGCACAGCTGATAGTCCTACTGCATAGACTGTTAGAATTTGTATTATGGCAAGAAAAAAGCAGCTAAGTAAAGAAAAACGAGTGGCCATCATTACTTTAAGAAATGAAGGTCAGTCAGTCCAAAAAATTGGGAAAACTTTTAAAGTGTCCCCAAGTGCAGTTGCAAAAACCATCAAGCGCTACAAAGAAACTGGCTCACATGAGGACCGCCCCAGGAAAGGAAGACCAAGAGTCACCTCTGCTTCTGAGGATAAGTTTATCCGAGTCACCAGCCTCAGAAATCACTGGTTAACAGCAGCTCAGATTAGAGACCAGGTCAATGCCACACAAAGTTCTAGCAGCAGACACATCTCTACAACAATTAAGAGGAGACTTAGTGCAGCAGGCCTTCATGGTAAAATAGCTGCTAGGAAACCACTGCTAAGGACAGGCAACAAGCAGAAGAGACTTGTTTGGGCTAAAGAATACAAGGTATGGACATTAGACCAGTGGAAATCTGTGCTTTGGTCTGATGAGTCCAAATTTGAGATCTTTGGTTCCAACCACCGTGTCTTTGTGCCACGCAGAAAAGGTGAACGGATGGACTCTACATGCCTGGTTCCCACCGTGAAGCATGGAGGAGGAGGTGTGATGGTGTGGGGGTGCTTTGCTGGTGGCACTGTTGGGGATTTATTCAAAATTGAAGGCATACTGAACCAGCATGGCTACCACAGCATCTTGCAGCGGCATGCCATTCCATCCGGTTTGCGATTAGTTGGACCATCATGTATTTTTCAACAGGACAATGACCCCAAACACACCTCAAGGCTGTGTAAGGGCTATTTGACCAAGAAGGAGAGTGATGGGGTTCAACGCCAGATGACCTGGCCTCCACAGTCACCAGACCTGCACCCAATCGAGATGGTTTGGGGTGAGCTGGACCGCAAAGTGAAGGCAAAAGGGCCAACAAGTGCTAAACATCTCTGGGAACTCCTTCAAGATTGTTGGAAGACCATTTCCGGTGACTACCTCTTGAAGCTCATCAAGAGAATGCCAAGAGTGTGCAAAGCAGTCATCAAAGCAAAAGGTGGCTACTTTGAAGAACCTAGAATACAAGACATATTTTCAGTTGTTTCACACTTTTTTGTTAAGTATATAATGCCTTCAGTGTGAATGTACAATTTTCATAGTCATGAAAATACAGAAAAATCTTTAAATGAGAAGGTGTGTCCAAACTTTTGATCTGTACTGTATATATATATATATATATATATATATATATATATACGTACAGTGGTGGCCAAAAGTATTGGCACCCCTGCAATTCTGTCAGATAATACTCAGTTTCTTCCTGTAAATGATTGCAATCACAAATTCTTTGGTATTATTATCTTCATTTAATTTGTCTTCAATGAAAAAACACAAAAAGAATTGTCCTAAAGCCAAATTGGATACAATTCCACACCAATCCTAAAAAAGGGGGTGGTCAAAAGTATTGGCACTCTTTGAAAAATCATGTGATGCTTCTCTAATTCGTGTAATTAACAGCACCTGTAACTTACCGGTGGCACCTAACAGTTGTTGGCAATAGCTAAATCACACTTGCAGCCAGTTAACGTGGATTAAAGTTGACTCAACCTCTGTTTTGTGTCATTGTGTGTACCACATTGAGCATAGAGAAAAGAAAGAAGACCAAAGAACTGTCTGAGGACTTGAGAAACCAAATTGTGAGGAAGCATAAGCAATCTCAAGGCTACAAGTCCATCTTCAAAGACCTGAATATTCCTGTGTCTTCCGTGCGCAGTGTGATCAAGAAGTTTAAAGCCCATGGCACAGTGGCTAACCTCCCTAGATGTGGACGGAAAAGAAAAATTGACGAGAGATTTCAACGCAAGATTGTGCGGATGGTGGATAAAGAACCGCGACTAACATCCAAACAAGTTAAAGCTGCCCTGCAGTCTGAGGGTACGACAGTGTCAACCCGTACTATCCGTCGGCGTCTGAATGAAAAGGGACTGTATGGTAGGATACCCAGGAAGACCCCACTTCTTACCCCGAGACATAAAACAGCCAGGCTGGAGTTTGCTAAAACTTACCTGAGAAAGCCTAAAATATTTTGGAAGAATGTTCTCTGGTCAGATGAGACAAAAGTAGAGCTTTTTGGGAAAAAGCATCAACATAGAGTGTACAGAAAAAAAATGAGACATTTAAAGAAAAGAACACAGTCGCTACAGTCAAACATGGCGGAGGTTCCCTGATGTTTTGGGGTTGCTTTGCTGCTGCTGGCACTGGACTGCTTGACCGTGTGCATGGCATTATGAAGTCTGAAGACTACCAACAAATTTTGCAGCATAATGTAGGGCCCAGTGTGAGAAAGCTTGGTCTCCCTCAGAGGTCATGGGTCTTCCAGCAGGACAATGACCCAAAACATACTTCCAAAAGCACTATAAAATGGTTTTAGAGAAAGCACTGGAGACTTCTAACGTGGCCAGCATTGAGTCCAGACCTGAATCCCATAGAACACCTGTGGAGAGATCTCAAAATGGCAGTTTGGAGAAGGCACCCTTCAAATATCAGGGACCTGGAGCAGTTTGCCAAAGAAGAATGGTCTACAATTTCAGCAGAGCATCGTAAGATACTCACTGATGGTTACTGGAAGCGGTTGTTCGCAGTTATTTTGGCTAAAGGTTGTGCAACCAAGTATTAGGCTGAGGGTGCCAATACTTTTGTCTGGCCCATTTTTGGAGTTTTGTGTGAAATGATCAATGATTTGATTTTTGCTTCATTCTCTTTTGTGTTTTTTCCTAGCAAGCAAATTAAATGAAGATAATAATACCAAAGAATTTGTGATTGCAATCATTTTCAGGAAGAAACTGAGTATTATCTGACAGAATTGCAGGGGTGCCAATACTTTTCACCACCACTGTATATACACAGTGTGTGAAACACACTGACAAGCATGAAAAAACAATAATTTGAACTTTTGACTGCTTCATTTGTGAGACTACCATCATTTTATAAAAAATAATCTTGGCTGTTTCATACATAAATTGGACTTGCAACTATTTTTTATTTTGTTTATCATTAGTTATGCAGATTCTTGTCATGTCTCTACATTGTTACTGTTTTGCTCCTAAAAATCTAATTTTTTTTTTTTTCATTTTCTTAGTATGTTTTAAAATTCACTTTTGGCTTTCAACACTGCCTGAATCCTCATGGGCATGTTCTTTATCAGATTCAAGGATGTCTTCACTGAAATCTGACCCCAGGTCTATTCTATACGTTCCCAAAGTTGGTGTATACTGGTCTACTCATTGTGTATGAATGCAGCTTTTTTGAGGTCTGGGGACTGTGGGGGCGAATCCAGCACCTTTACTGCATTATTACTAAACTATTTCTTCACCAATCTCGATGTTTGCTTCGGGTAGTTGCCTGGCTGGAAAGGAACACTATGTCATCCTCTTCATACCCATAGTACTCGAGTGTATGAAGTAACTTGTCTTTTAGGATACACACATATAGCTCAGCATTGAGACCACATATCATCAGGCTTCCTCCACTGAACTTGACAGTTTCTTAAATTTTTCAGTCCGTTAGCCCCTTTTTCACTTATTTCTTCTAGACTTATTTGCACCTATCAGAGCTTAATCTATTGACTTTTGTCTCATCACTCCAAAACACCCATTTCCAATCTTCTACAGTCCACCTTTGGTACTTTTTTACAAACTCGAGCCAACATTTATTACGACGATATTGGAGTGGAGGCTTCTTATTTTCTTTTTTGTAAAATGTTCATCACATGGTGGTTGCATGGACATCTGTGATCCCTTTATTACGAAGCATATGAGCCACCTTCAATGCAGTGTTTGTTGCACCAGAACTGATAGACCATATGATGAGTAGACTTGTTAACTCCGATATTTTGCCTGGACATCCACCTCTTGTCTTATGAATGGATAGACTTCATTTCATATTCCTCCAACTGTCTTGACACATGATGCAGTTTGTCAATTTTCTTGGCCGAGAGACTGCTATCTATGAGCTTGATGATGCCATTTCTTTTTTCTTGGTAAATCTTCTTCATGGCTGCTCCTCAATTCGAACCTTTAACTTGACCTTTGACCTTGACCCAGTGACTTTTCACTTGGGAATAAACCTAGTAACACACTGAGCTATAAGAGAATGTGAGAATAGGTTGTAAGCTGTAGTATACAGAAAGAAAAAGATTTTACCACCACCAGAAGTGAAACAAAAACAATGCAGTGACATGACAAGAATTTGCATAACTAATCAAATGCAAAATTGTTTCAAGTCAAATTTGTGTATGAGATAGCCAAGAAGATTCTCTATAAAATGATGGTAGTCTCACATTCGAAGCAGTAGTGGATGTTGAGATATGGAACATGAAAATCAAAAGTTCAAAACTTTGTTATCCTTTTGCTCGTCAGCGTAAGTATTGAACACATCACCAATTTTCTAAGTAAATATATTTTTAAAGGTGCAATTGACATGAGGTCAGTATCAATCCATCCATTCTAAACAGGCAAAATCATCGATTTCCATAAATTAAGTCATATGCAATAATTAGAAATGACACAAGGAAAACATATTGAACACACTTACTAAATGTATTTAATATTTGGTACAAAAGCCTTTGTTAGTGATGACAGCTTCAAGACGCCTCCTGTATGGAGAAACTAATTGCATACATTGCTCAAGTGTGATCTTGGCCAATTCTTCCACACAAACATTCTTCAAATCCTGAAGGTTACAAAGCCTCCTTCTGTGAACTCTGAGCTTTTGTTCCTTTCATAAATTTTACATTAGATTCAGATCAGGGGATTGTCTGAGCCATTCTAGCAGCTTTATTTTCTTTCTCTGAAGCCAATTGAGTGTTTCCTTGGCTGTGTGTTTGGGATCATTGTCTTGTTGAAAGAGCCAAACTCATTTCATCCTCATCATTCTGGTAGATGGCATCAGATTTTTATCAAGAATGCCGTGGTGCATTTTTCCATTCATCCTTCCTTCAATTACAAAAAAGTTTGCCAGGCTGTATGCTGAGAAAAAGTCCCACACCATGATGTTCCCACCTTCAAACTCCACTGTTTGTTTGATGTTTTTGGGGTGATATGCCTTTTGGCCTCCAAACGTGGTGATTATTTTGGCATCCAAAGAGTTCAATTTTGGTCTCATCTGACCAGACTATATTCTCCAAACATTTCACGGGCTTATTTAAATGTTGAGCAAACATTAAATGCATTTAAACCTGCTTTTTGTTCAGCAATGGAGTCTAGCGTGGCGAGCATGTATACAGGCCATGGAGATTGAGTGCATTACATATGGTGTTATTTGAACAATTGTTTCTGCTGATTCCAGGCCTTTCAGTAGATGTCCACAGGTTGTTTTTGGCTCTTGGGCAACTCTTCTGATAATTATTTCTTTCATGTTCTTTCATTTCTGGATTATGGCACAAACAGTACTCACTGGAGCCTTGAGTAGTTTAGAAATTCTTATGTAACAAATGACATCAGTATGCTTTGCAGCAATAAGGATGCAAATGTCTTGAGACAGCTCACTAGTTTTACCCTTCATGAGATGTTTTTGTGTGGCATCTTGGTAGTAAGACACCTATTTGTAGCCATCAATTGAAGCAGCAGATATTATTTTACACTAAGTGGCAGGATTGCATACTAATTACTGATAGAGTTCAGCTGGTGTCATGACTTTCCATTGCTTTTTGCACCTCTCTTCTCTTCATGTGTTCAATAACTTTTCCCTGTGTCATTTCTCATTATTTCACATCTATGGTTTGATATATTTGCCTGTGTGGCTTGGATGGGATGTTACCAACATTTGGTGAGAGTTTCATGTCAATAGCACTTTTAGAAATATATTGGTGACATGTTCAGTATTTATTTCACTCGTATTTATACAACATATATAAGATCTCTCCACAGATGTTCAATGGGATTTAGATCCAAACTCATTGCTGGCCACTTCAGAACTCTCCAATGTTTTGTTTTTATCCATTTCTTGGTGCTTCTTACCGGCTGCACTGCTGGGGACTCCCTGTTGGGGTCGTGGGCCCTTCTTATTTCGTCTGTCTGTGGTGAGTCACTGGACCTATGTGCTATAGGGATTACTGGCCTTACTAATACCCACTTCTCTTGGTATAGGGGAACTTATATATAGGCAATGAATAAGGTTAAGGTTTCCCTGTATGCCATACTATATCAATTGTGATTTTCACTTTTTGTTACCCGCTCTATGTTGCATATATCAACATTGACTCACCTATGTCTGTACTGATTGCATATACAAATTGACTACTCTATACTGCCCCCTCCCCCTCGGTACTCCCCAGCCTCCGGCACTTTGCACCTTGTCCCCCTGCCAGTTCCAAGTTTTTTATAACTTGGAACTTTGTATTTAAATAAAATTATTCTCATTGTTTGCCACAGTACTCAAGTGTACTCCTATCTTTAGATGGAAGACCCATGATGTAGCACACAAACCCATCTTTCTGACACTGGGCATTACATTGAGACTCAAAATCCTTTGGTAATCTTCAAATTTCATGATGCCTTGCACATAGTCAAGGCACTCAGTGCCAAAGGCAACTAAGCTATGCAAAAATATATTTGAACCTCCACCATATTTGACTGCAGGTACTGGGTTCTTTTTTTTGCAGGCCTCATTCCGTTTTCGGTAAACGGTAGCATGATGTGTTTTACCAACAAGTTCCATCTGTCCACAAAATGCCTTCCCTTAACAATATTATTCACATATATTTTGGCAACCTGCAGTCTAGCTTTTTTATGTCTCTGTGTCAGCAGTGGGGTCCTCCTTGGTCTCCCGTCAACTTACCAACTGAAATACACTGTTACGTTAAGAGACAATACTCCCCTTCCCCTCTGATTTGGGTATACGTGGACTAGTCCTTTCCCCCTGCAGCCTGCTGTGGGTTGGTTGGGACGTGGGATAGTTGGTGTCAGTTGAACAACTGATGAGGGGGACTCGTGGATGCTGTGAGAGACTTTTGCCATGGTGAGCCATGATAAAGAGACAAGCAAGACAAAAGCTGTGTCCCAAGAAGAGAAAAGATAGTGCCCGTTTACCACAGGATCGATCTCCAGAACTGTGTCAGAAGAAGAAAGACGCATTGCATATCCAGGGTAATTCTTCCTGTGTACCTGTAATCTGATGGAGGAAAACTACTCTGTGGTACCAGTAATCCTTCAACATTGAAATTGGGACTGAAACTTGCCTGGAACTGGTAGAGGTCGGATCTATTAACCTGAAGGAAAAGCTCAACACAACAAACTCTGCTTCATCGCATCAGCACCAAGTTGCAGTTATAAGACCTTCTTCTAAGACTACAAAACTGTGAGTATGACACCGGTGTCAAACAGTGTTAGGGTTTAGAGCAGGTTTCTCTAGTTAGGGCACTGTAGAAGCGTTGCCTGATTATTGGAAGCCAGATAGGAAATTAGCAGAGAGTAATTGCTAGAAATTGTTTTTACTATTTGTATTGTAACTTGCATTGCCATAGCTGGAGCTCGGCTTGTGTGACGCGCTCCAGGTATCCCTTCTTGTAACCAATATTGTATTTATCAATACATCTGTTAGTCTTATTTTCCGGCATATAATCCTCTGTCTCTCAATAAAGCCGGTGTTTTGTTTCTGTCTCCTCATCTACTGTACCGTATTTGAGACCTGCCCGGTGGTGTCGTTCAGGCACCGCTACACTGCCATAGCATTTCATTTCATTCAAATGTATACAAATAGTTCACTCTCACACTTCTCTTTTTATACACCCTAAAATGTATATGTAGCAATAGGATTACTCCGTCCTAGGTGCATTACTCTACATTTATCTACATTAAACTTCATCTGCCAAGTGTTTGCCCATTCAGTCATTTTATCAGGTCGTTCTGCAATATCATAATATGAAGATCATATTTTAATATCCTACATAGTTTGGTATCGTCAGCAAAAATTGACACTTTACTCACAATCCCATCCCCAAGGTCATTAATAAAGAAGTTAAAAAGAATCGGTCCTAGCAACGATCCCTGTGGCACGCCACTTCTGACTATATTCCATTTAGAGAATGTGCCATTTAAGATGACCCTTTGTTTCCTATCATTTAGCCAATTCCTTACCCATCTACATATAGTTCCCCCAGGTCCTTGCTTCTATTGCTTCAGAATAAGGCTGCAATGTGGTACAGTATCAAATGCCTTTGCAAAGTCCAGATAAATCACATCAGCTGCATTACCAACATCCAGATTTGCACTTACCTCCTCATAGAACCCCAACATGTTGGTTAAACACAACCTATTTTTCATGAATCTGTGCTGATTATCATTAATTATATTATTCTCTGCGATATAACTCTGCAGGTCATCTCTTATGATGCCCTCAAAAACTTTACACGCTAACAATAGTTACCTGGATCCACCTTCTCATCTTTCTTAAATATCGGTACCACGTTGGCTATCCTCCAATCCTGTGGCACTACCCCTGATACAAGAGAGTCTAAGAAAATGAGATACAGCAGTTTATCAATTATTGAGCTCAATTACCTCAGTATCCGTGGATGAATAACATCTGGGCCAGGGAATTTGTCAATGTTTAATTTGCTCAGACGCAGGCGTACTTCTTTTTGTGGTAAACTAGTTATGTTAGGAGGTGAACTTTGATTTTTGCCCTTTTGAAAGATTTCTGGAACAGACTGTTTGTTGGTGAACACGGATGAAAAGTGTCTGTTTAATATCTCAGCCTTTTCTTTGTCCTCTATAATTATCTTGTTATTATTGTCTTTTAAAGGGCCTATACCATCTGATATATTCTTTTTGACATTGATGTATGTATAAAAGATTTTGGGATTTAATTTAATGTCCCTGGAAATTTGTTGCTCTGTACATAATTTTGCTAGCTTGATTTATTTTTTAAATTTCTTGTTTATGTTTTTATACTCCTGAAATGCTATTTCCGTATACTTGGCCTTCAAGATTTTGAATGCCCTTTTTTGTGTTATTAAACTTTGTACTGTCTTATTTATCCATAATGGTTTCTTTTTATTCCTAGACATTTTATTATCAGAGGGTATACATTTTCTACCAGATTCAAGTAGTATTTCCTTAAACATGCCGCATTTACGTTCAGTATCCCCAGTTACCATGACAGTCCCAGTCTACACGAGTAAGCTCTTCCCTTAATTTGTTGAAATCAGCTTTCCTAAAGTTCCAGGTTGTTGCATTTCCTTTTTGATATGTTTTATTATATATTATATCGAAACTTACCATATTATGGTCACTGTTTTCCAAATGCTCCCGGACCTGTAGATGTGAAATTGTATCTGGTCTATTTGACAGAACCAGATCCAGCAGATTACCTCCCCTGGTTGGTTCATCTACCTGCTGAAAGAGGTTATTGTCCTGAACTGTAGATAAGAACTTGCAGATTTTAGCACAAATGGAAGATTCTATATCCCATTGAATATGTGGATAGATAAAATCCCCCATAATAAGGACCCTATCATTAATTGCTGCATTTTTAATTTGCTCCAGCATTTCGTCCTCTACCAGATAAGCTATATAAGGAGGCTTGTAACACATTCCAATTAAAAGTTTTCCATTATTGCCATCCCCATGTACCTTTACCCAGACTGACTCTACATTGTCTCAGTTTTCCCCAATGTTGTCATTGAGCACAGTTTTTAAGTTGGATTTAGCAAAAATACACTCCTCCACTTTTTTTGTATTTCCTGTCCATTCTAAATGTAGTGTATCCCTCTATGTTTGTCACCTAGTTATGGCTTTCATCCAGCCAGGTTTCCATAATACCCACCACATCGTATTCTGTGACCAGTTCAGCCATTTTGTTTACAAGACTTTTTGCATTTGCTAGCAGACATTTAGGACAATTAGCACAATTGCTACTCCTAATCAGCTCTCTACTTTCCTTATGTTTCCCAGCCCCCCCTAGATCCTCTATAGGCTCTGCTATCCCACTCTCTCTGTCTACTCTATCTAACACCTTATAAGCACGAATACCCTCCCTCCCCCCCCAGATCCTAGTTTAAAAGCTCCTCCATCCCTCTGACCATTTTTCCCCAAGCATAGCCGCACCCTCCTCATTCAGATGCAGCCCATCCCTACTGTAGAACCTGTAGCCGACAGCGAAGTCAGACGATTTAACCATGAACCCAAACCCTTCCTTCCTTCACCAATTTCTAAGCCACTTATTTATTTCCCTAAGCTCCTGCTGTCTATCCAGTGACGCTCGTGGCACCGGCAGTATTTCTGAAAATACCACCTTGGAGGTCCTGGCCTTCAGCTTCTCTCCTAGTTCCCTGTAATTATTTTTAAGGACCTTCCACCTCCCTCTAATTTTGTCATTAGTACCGATGTGTACCATGACCGCTGGGCTTTCCCCAGCCCCACGCAGCAATCTGTCTATCTGATCCGCAATATGTCGAACCCGAGCACCCGACAGACAACACACTCTTCGGCATTCACGGTCTCGGCCTCAGATGAACCTGTCTCTCCGCCTAATTATAGAGTACCCTACCACCAACATCTGTCTGGCCCTTGCTGCACTCCTATTTCCCTCCTTCCATCAGGAGTCGTCTTCCTGATTGCTAGGAGCAACGTTCTGCTGCAGTGATCCCAGCCCTGGGCTTGCATTCCTAATATCAGCCAAACAGGCATATTTAGTAGGTTGTGCCAGATCAGGATTGGGCTCCCTGGCACTTTTTCCCCTACCCCTTCTTCTAACTGTTACCGAGGTACCTACTTCTGGGTCCTGATCTTTCCCACCTCCACCCTCCTCCATATCATTGGCCCCTGTCAGCACAAGCCCAGTGGGCTCTAAACTCCTCTCCAAGTTTGCAATGTCCTGAGTGTTGCTAACTGCACATTTAGATCCAGTATCTGGGCTTCCAAAAACGTAACTCGCTGACATTTGGCGCAGGCATTTTCATCCTCAAACGGCTGTTCAAGGCACGCATACATCTCACAAGATTCACATCTGGTAGCATTGTCCATGGAGCACATACTAAATGGGGATAAATAATATAGGTAAAAATAGAAAGCTAGTTAGGAACACCAAACTATGCTCTTGCGTTAAACTATGTTATTGTGTTTAACTATGTACAGTACAGACCAAAAGTTTGGACACACCTTCTCATTTAAAGATTTTTCTGTATTTGCATGACTATGAAAATTGTACATTCACACTGAAGGCATCAAAACTATGAATTAACACATGTGGAATTATATACTTAACAAAAAAGTGTAAAACACTGAAAATATGTCATATTATAGGTTCTTCAAAATAGCCACCTTTTGCTTTGATGACTGCTTTGCACACTCTTGGCATTCTCTTGATGAGTTTCAAGAGGTAGTCACCGGAAATGGTCTTCCAACAATCTTGAAAGAGTTCCCAGAGATGCTTAGCACTTGTTGGCCCTTTTGCCTTCACTCTGCGGTCCAGCTCACCCCAAACCATCTTGATTGGGTTCAGGTCTGGTGACTGTGGAGGCCAGGTCATCTGGCGTTGCACCCCATCACTCTCCTTCTTGGTCAAATAGCCCTTACACAGCCTGTAGGTGTGTTTGGGGTCATTGTCCTGTTGAAAAATAAATGATGGTCCAACTAAACAGAAACCGGAGGGAATGGCATGCCGCTGCAAGATGCTGTGGTAGCCATGCTGGCTCAGTATGCCTTCAATATTGAATAAATCCCCAACAGCGTCACCAGCAAAGCACCCACATAGTTTTGATGCATTCAGTGTGTATGTACAATTTTCAAAGTCATGAAAATAAAGAAAAATCTTTAAATGAGAAGGTGTGTCCAAACTTTTGGTCTGTACTGTACTTTACTGCCACCTTTCCGGCTTGGTACTTAACTGCAGCCTCTGGGATTCTCAATCCAGCCTCTCACGCTCGGTAGCCTCGCTGGTTGTTTTTTGACTTGCAGTTCTTGCAATCCGCCCTGTACAGGTGATCCTCCTGGAAGGCGCTCCTCCTGGAAGATTCTAGAACAAATAGCCCTGCATACACAGCTAGTCACATAGACCAGTCAAACCACCTCCCTCTTTTTTTTTTTTCTTTAGGTCATACAATTGAAACTTTTAATTTTTTTCACAATAATATTTCTTTAGCACCAATTTTTTCACTTTTGCAAGATGTGGATGCCACAGTTTGTTACCCACTTTCTGCCAAGCACAATGATATGTGACATGTAGTTAAAAAGTTCTGTTTGGACACACAGCAGGGCTTGGAAATTAAGAAGGGACATTTGGTATTTGGATTGTAAAGTTGGCTGGAATAGACGGCAGACACCATGTCTCATTTGCAGAGCCCCTGAGGTTCCAAAGCAGCAGAAACCCCAACAAGTGACCCCATTTGGGAAACTAGACGCATCAATGTATATAATTAGGGGTGTGTTGAGCGTGCTGAAAGCGTAGGTGCTTCACAGACCTTTATAAAATGTGGATGTGAAAAGAAATTATTTTTTTTTATAAAATGTTGTTTTAACCCTAAATGTGTAATTTTCACAATGGATCATACGAGAAAATGGAACCCATAATTTGTTGCGCAATTTCTCCCGATAGCGATGATACTCCATATGTGGTCAAAAACTGTTTTTTTGTGCACATAGTAGGGCTCGGAAAGGAAAGAGCTTTATTTTATTTTTAAAGCATAAATTTGTCAGGAATAGAATGTGAATGCCATGTCGCATTTACAGAGTCCCTGACATGCCAAAGCAGCAAAAATTCCCCATAAGTGACCCCATTTTGGAAACTAGATCCTTCAAGAAATTCATTTAGTGGTGTACTGAGAATTCTTAACCTACAAGTGATTCACAAAACTTTATAACATGTGAAAGATGTGAAAACAAAAAATTTAAATTTTTCCAGTAAAAAACTGTTTTAGCATGAAATTTATAATTTATACGAGGAGTATTTGGAGAATATTGACCCCATAATATGCTAATTTTTACCCAGCATGGCAGTACCCCATTTGTGTTTACTCACTAGAGTTTGACCACATGGCAGAGATTAGATGGGAAAGAGTTCTACTTGGCTTTTAGAATGCAGATTTCATTTAAATAGATTGTGGGCTCCATTAGCAAAGCTTTTAGAATTCTAGAACATTAGAAACCCCAACAAGTGACCCCATATTGGAAACTTCAATGCTTAAGGAATTAATCTAGGGGAGTAGTGAGTATTTTGAACCCACAGGTGCCAATTTTATAAAATTAGGAGGTAGAAATGTATCCTTTTCGTCTTAAAAATGTATTTATTTTTATTTGCAGCAAATTTTACCCAAGGGTAAAACTGGACTCCACATTTTATTGCTCAATTTCTCACAAAAGCCATGATGCCCTATACAGAATCTACTGTTTGGCTACATGTCAGAGATGTCAAGAAAGGATCTTTGGCATTTGGAGCATTAGAATAGTTTGTGAGCAAAATTTGAAAAACCCCTATGGTGCCAGAACAGCCGAAAACCCCAAACATTACTCCATTGTAGAAATTGCATCTCTTAATGATTTAATCTATGCCTGCAGTGCCATGTTGTCTTTCTGGAGAATTGCAAATATGCTAAATACGCCAGTTTTTAGTGCCCATACATTGTGCCCACATACAGTGTAGCGCCTCCATATATTGCTGCACCCTATAGATTGTGCCCATTTTGTGCTTTTGGTGACATGCATCACATAAATTGTTAATTGGGCTCTCTATCATCCAATAATGCCAAACATAAATAAGGCGAACTATTGGAGCTTTTAGAGATTAAAATTCATATCCTTTATTAATACAAATATATCAATAAAAATAGTCAGATAGTATAAAATGACCAACAGGGGATAGTAATACAGAAATCTGTACAAATAATCAAAAAAAGAAAGAAAGAACAACAAAAAGCCGGGGGAAGAATCCTGAAAATAGGCAGATACATGTATTTCATTTATATAGGAGGATAATGTGAGAAAAGAAGATTAATTAAAAGAACAAATGCCTGAAAGTGAAGGTAGGTTTCTCCAGTCTATCCTACCTAGATCCACAAGATTCCCTCTCTTGTCATTTTGCCAGACAGTAGAAATCTTCACCAAGTTGGTAGTGGAGAATTTCAAGGAACAATCTACACGGCACAGATTTGATAATCTAGCTCATCAAGAAAGGGTGGCCCTTTGGGACCTTCAATCTTTTAATGACATGGTATTCAAGGTGACTGACAAGTTGAATAACATTGTGGTATGGCCGACTGATAAATATGAGAAGGAGGTGTTTTGGCGGTTATGGAATAAAATCACGTATTTGAAGTTACCATACAATTCAGTAGCTTGCTTCTCAGATCAACTGCAATTTATCTTAGTTGAGGCTTATGAGAATGAGATTATTGATAAAAAGGTGTTGGAGGGTCTGACGGTAAAATCACCTTAGATTCCCACTTTGTATCTCATCCCCCAAAGTCCACAAGTCCCTAGGATTTTTGAGCAGGTCAATTTTTGGCAACGAGGGCGCAGAGGCTGCGGACCACATCTGGTGCTGATACAGGTATGTTGATGACCTGTTAATTTTTTGGAAAGGAACAGTCGAGCAGCTCGACCAGTTCATGGATCATTTGAACATCAATCCATTTAATATCAGATTGATACACAAATCATATAGCAAGAAGTTGGGCTTCCTGGATATGAGCATTGAAGTGGATGGTGAAGCACGATTGCAAACTGATGATCTCAGGAAGTCCACGTCCATTAATGCTTTGATCCATGCCACATCTGCCTATAGTGCAGCTACTATTCGGGCTGTCCCAGTTGGCCAGTTCCTCAGGATGAGGCGGATCTGTTCATCCAAGCAGAAATTTGAGATGCAGGCAAGGGACTTGAGGTCTAGGTTTGAGGAGAAGGGTTACAGTCATAGGTGCATTAAATTGGGGTATTGGAGAGTGAAATCTACATCTTGCAATTCTCTGCTATGCTCATCATTTAGTACATACAATTCATGAAAAGAACAGATAGTACACTTATCCCAAAATAGGGAGAAAGTCTATATTACATACAATTATTAATAACTTCAATATAGACTACCAATTTAATGGACTTTTTATAGGCTAAATCGTACAAACAAGATAGTACAAACAAGCAAGAAGACGATCAATAAGCCAATATTTAGAAAAATAATTCAATGAGCTTTATTATAAATAGCAACAAGCATGATTTAAGGTAATTATAAATATAAATATAGCCATTCCGAACCTTGAAAAAAGATTGCTCCACTAAGTACAGCATTAAACATCTAATCCACAATTGAAAAGATACATGTATGTAAACAAATATTGACAATCAATGCATATACTAGCGGGTGCATAATCTACCACTAGTCAATAAAGTGCCAAGGTGAGTGCGTGTATAGTCATTTCAATAAGAGTATGCAGTCCATCACAGTTCTGTCTATACATACCAAGAAATAAGCGAAAGGGCTGCAGAGAAGAAATGACAGGGCACAGGAGCGTCACATTAACCAGCTATACACGTGGAGCAACATCCCCGACGCGCGTTTCGGATTTCCCTTCGTCCGGGGGCATGGAGGCATAAAAGAAAGGTTCTATGCCCGCGGCTATAGTAGACATAGGGTTTAAAAAGCCTACAATAGGGCCAGATTTACCACTCGGAATAGCCTACTATATGGCAAAAGAAGCTCTGGATATGGTACAGAGCAAGTCAGATTTGTCACAAATTTTCATTCACAGTTTCCTCGCCTAAGAGACATATTAGCTAGATCTTGGCACATCCTAAGGGCTGACCCCATTATTGCAAGATATGTATCTGATAGGCCGTTTATTACGATTAGACGCTCTAGAAATATCAGAGATTACTTGGTACGCTCTCATTATGAGGGGTCGGGTGGCAATACATTTCTGGATGGGCAACATAGGCGGAGCGGATGTGTCCCGTGTGGTCGGTGTGTGGCATGCCCTAATGTAGAACTGAGTGATACGTTCTTCAAATCTCATGGAACTAGAACATTTACAATTAATAAATTTATCACATGTACAACTAAAAATGTAATATACTTCGCTACATGTCCATGTGGCCTGATTTATGTTGGCATGACAACTCGCCAGTTTAAGATACGAATACGTGAACATGTACTGGGGATTTTGGCTGCCGCCGACCACGCGGATACATCGACTCTTAAGACGATCCCGCGTCACTATAAAATCCATCACAACAGTGATGCCTCGCTCTTTCGGGTTAGGGGGATAGACTCCATTACACCAAATATACGGGGAGGTAAGATCGGACAGAAATTAGCCCAAATTGAATCTCGCTGGATCTGGACCCTAAATACTGTACACCCACGAGGGTTGAATAAAAACATCAGCTATGCATCATTCCTTTGAATAGTTGAAAGTGTCCCTTAATCTACATTGTATTGTGCAACGCCTATATTATGGTCTATGCCATGAACCCTGTATTTGTATTTGTGTTGTTGTGTTTATAATGTTTTTATTTGTTTTTATGTACTTTCTATGCTACTTAGGACCCCTTACTACCTACTTTTCCTGTCTGCGCTTTTACTTGCTTCCTCTTCTTCTTCTTTTGTGCCACGTTTATGGAGCCGTCCCAGTGTCTACTTGACAAGTGTGGCATACAATTGACTTTGTTCGTCCCGTCTCCGCATCACACAGATGGAGCCGTCCTGGTATATATTTTGATGGATATAATTGGACATTATGTGGCTTGATGTATTCACTATGTGAAAAAACATTTAGATACCCATCTATATATGTGCGGGTTGCAACATTGTGTGCGATTGATGTATTTACATCTATGGGCTGATCTATTTATGATATTTGGCATGCTTTCTTTCCTGTATTGAGAACGTATTTAATCTATGTATTTATTCATTATGCCTTTTAACACACATATGTGTACACATTGTGGGATGTCCTGATGGAATCCCCTTGTGTTTGCTGGGTCGTGGCTCTAAATGCATATGTTTATACATGTTGTCACTATCTTTATTTTATTTTTTCACATCGTCTATCTTTAATTTTTTATTTTTAGTTATTTTTTATTTTTCACTTTTTGATATGTATCTATTCTCCTTATTCTTCTTCTATTATATATGTGGCCATGGAAAATCTAGTTTGCTATTCTTTATTCCCCCTTCCTCCCCTTTTTCTAATAAATGTATATACAGCCTGTACAATTGTTGAAATAATGACCCTGTACTCGTGCGTGCTGTGGCTCCTCGGCGCCTGCCGTCTCTCTGTATCTGTGGCGATGGATCTTACCGGGTCACATCGCCATGTGATGTGGATGCCGGCGCACGTCGTGGTCTCCATAGTAACGCGCGCGTCACTTCCGGGTCACGTGGGGCCTGTTTTTTCCGGCGGTGGCGTGATGCGAGCGCTGATAGCGTCTATGTAGCTATGACTACGCACACGCCCCTTCCGGCCCATGGGTCCTTCGGGTCCTATTTAAATGAATTCGAACACACAAGTCTCCACGCCCCCTGACGAAGGGAAATCCGAAACGCGCGTCGGGACTGTTGCTCCACGTGTATAGCTGGTTAATGTGATGCTCCTGTGCCCTGTCATTTCTTCTCTGCAGCCCTTTCGCTTATTTCTTGGTATGTATAGACAGAACTATGATGGACTGCATACTCTTATTGAAATGACTATACATGCACTCACCTTGGCACTTTATTGACTAGTGGTAGATTATGCACCCGCTAGTATGTGCATTGATTGTCAATATTTGTTTACATACATGTATCTTTTCAATGTGGATTAGATGTTTAATGCTGTACTTAGTGGAGCAATCTTTTTTCAAGGTTCGGAATGGCTATATTTAGATTTATAATTACCCTAAATCATGCTTGTTGCTATTTATAATAAAGCTTATTGAATTATTTTTCTAAATATTGGCTTATTGATCGTTTTCTTGCTTGTTTGTACTATGCTCATCATTTGAAGAGTTCAACAGACAGGATGGCAAGCTGAGGTTTATTTCTCTGTATAACCATGAGTGGCAGAACATGTGTAATATTCTGAATAAACATTGGCCGAAACTCATGACCGAGCCGACATTTCGATTAAGCCTATCTGCCACTCCCTTGATGTCGTCCATGCGGTCTAAAACTTTAAAAGATCTTTAAGTTAAAAGTCATTATACGCCAGCGACGGATAACCCCCTTGGAATCAGGGGTCCCTTCTTGTGAACACCTGCAGCCACTCTGTCATTTTTTCGGTTTTTACCATTGTTTGTAATTTGTGTTTGTTATTGTTTGTATTCATTAATTTGTTTGTCATGTTTTTCTCACTCTTTAGCCTTGCAGTTGATGTTATGCATCTGTATCATAAATTGGCACATCAACTTTATGGAAATCGCATGACTAAAGTTTTGGGACAATATGGGGCTCCTGGATTCAATTATCTCCATCGTGACCATTGATGACTTATACTTACCATTATTGTTGCTATTTATGTACACCCAAATTTATATACCTTGTGGTAAGACGTCTCATTCGACCGCTTCCTGAAACAGACTCAGGAACCGTGTTTTCTTTGCATAAAGCCCTGCAGCTTTAGCAAAAATAAGCACAGCCTTACTGGCAAAACAAAAGATAAACAATAGCACAGTCCATAGCAGTGTGGAGTTCGTCCACACAGGTTGTAGTCCCAGCCTTCAACTCCTCTCTTAGCTGTGGCCTTCCAGTCTGGAGTCCTTGCCTTTCCAAACTCCACAACAGAAAAAAAATGGTGACTGAGCATTTAAATCTTGCTCAGCCACACCCTGAGGGGAGGTAGTGTGAATGGCTTCCCATCCTCTTTGCCATTCACATAAAACCACACACCCTTTAGTGAGTTAACCCCCACCCCCCAGCATATATCATGCTGGCAGAAATTTTGCAGGTTTTAATTCACACAGGCTAGCAACTTGAGAGACACATACCTACCCTCATATATCACACCATATCCTTTTCACGTATATACAGTGGTGGTCAAAAGTATTGGCACCCCTGCAATTCTGACAGATAATACTCAGTTTCTTCCTGAAAATGATTGCAATCACAAATTCTTTGGTATTATTATCTTCATTTAATTTGTCTTTAATGAAATAACACAAAAAGAATTGTCCTAAAGCCAAATTGGATATAATTCCACACCAAACCTAAAAAAGGGGGTGGACAAAAGTATTGGCACTGTTTGAAAAATCATGTGATGCTTTTCTAATTCGTGTAATTAACAGCACCTGTAACTTACCTGTGGCACCTAACAGGTGTTGGCAATAACTAAATCACACTTGCAGCCAGTTAACATGGATTAAAGTTGACTCAACCTCTGTCCTGTGTCCTTGTGTGTACCACATTGAGCATGGAGAAAACAAAGAAGACCAAAGAACTGTCTGAGGACTTGAGAAACCGAATTGTGAGGAAGCATGAGCAATCTCAAGGCTAAAAGTCCATCTCCAAAGACCTGAATGTTCCTGTGTCTTCCGTGCGCAGTGTCATCAAGAAGTTTAAAGCCCATGGCACTGTGGCTAACCTCCCTAGATGTGGATGGAAAAGAAAAATTGACGAGAGATTTCAACGCAAGATTGTGCGGATGGTGGATAAAGAACCTCGACTAACATCCAAACAAGTTCAAGCTGCCCTGCAGTCCGAGGGTACAACAGTGTCAACCCGCACTATCCGTCGGCGTCTGAATGAAAAGGGACTGTATGGTAGGATACCCAGGAAGACCCCACTTCTTACCCCGAGAGATAAAAAAGCCAGGCTGGAGTTTGCCAAAACTTACCTGAGAAAGCCTAAAACGTTTTGGAAGAATGTTCTCTAGTCAGATGAGACAAAAGTAGAGTTTTTTGGGAAAAAGCATCAACATAGAGTGTACAGGAAAAAAAAAGAGGCATTCAAAGAAAAGAACACCGTCCCTATAGTCAAACATGGCGGAGGTTCCCTGATTTTTTGGGGTTGCTTTGCTGCCTCTGGCACTGGACTGCTTGACCGTGTGCATGGCAGTATGAAGTCTGAAGACTACCAAGAAATTTTTCAGCATAATGTAGGGCCCAGTGTGAGAAAGATGGGTCTCCCTCAGAGGTCATGGGTCTTCCAGCAGGACAATGACCCAAAACACACTTCCAAAAGCACTATAAAATGGTTTGAGAGAAAGCACTGGAGACTTCTAAGGTGGCCAGCAATGAGTCCAGACCCGAGTCGCATAGAACACCTGTGGAGAGATCTCAAAATGGCTGTTTGTAGAAGGCACCCTTCAAATATCAGGGACCTGGAGCAGTTTGTCAAAAAAGAATGGTCTGCAATTCCAGCAGAGCATTGTAAGAGACTCATTAATGGTTACCGGAAGCGGTTGTTCGCAGTTATTTTGGCTAAAGCTTGTGCAACCAGGTATAAGGCTGAGGGTGCCAATACTTTTGTCTGGCTCATTTTTAGAGTTTTGTGCGAAATGATCAATGATATGATTTTTGCTTCATTCTCTTTTGTGTTTTTTCCATGCAAGCAAATTAAATGAAACTAATAATACCATAGAATTTGTGATTGCAATCATTTTCAGGAAGAAACTGAGTATTATCTGACAGAATTGCAGGGGTGCCAATATTTTTGGCCACCACTGTATGGAAGTGGGCTGCCTTTAAAAACTGGAGTCCTATCTTGTTAATGTGCACGTATGCCTTTCGGTGATTTGCGTCTCCGCCCATGAACCGGCTTCTCTAGGTGGCTTTACGCATGTCCCCGAGCCTAGTCAATGCATTCTCGCTCCGGTATGTGCACTCTGGCTAATTGACGGCTGGGGTAAGTGGAGGATGTGCGCGACGAGCGGTGCATGCGCCAACAAACCAACGTGATTTTTTGGAAAGCGGACATGTGACTAAGGTGAATAGGTAATAAGGTCCTGCAAGGTTCTTTCCACCTTACATTACATCCCCTTGATAAAGCAATGTGTCAAACATATCGAAACGTGCATTGGGGTTGCGGTTTACTCTCTGTGGGAAAATCCTGCACCATGGGTAAGGTTTAATGGCCCTTTGTGTGGGAAAATTAAATACAAGTTACATTTGGAGGTCTCGTTACTATACAACGAGACCATTTTGTTTTCTCACAGTATCCTCCTATACATTTGAAATAAATGTATCTGCCCATTTTCTGGATTCTTCCCCCGGCTTTTTGTTATTTTCTTTCTTTTTTTGATTGTTTGTTCTGATTTTTGTATCGTTATCCCCTGTTGGTCATTTTATACTATCTGACTCTTTTTAATTATATATTTGTATTAATAAAGGATATGAACTTTAACCTCTAAAAAATCCAATAGTTCGCCATTTGACCATTTGTTCTAGGAGTGGTGTGTGGCACTAAGTCTATTTGGTTGCAGTCTATGATAGCCTGATATAATATTTCAACCATAATCTGCCTGGTGTTTAAGTTTCTAATAATGCAAAACGTGTGGCAGTTAACTATGGTTTAGTGACAGTGGGGCTCAGGAGAATGGGGCATTTGGATTTGGGAGTGCAGATTTCACTAGATTTTATTTGAGTGACTTTTGGTGATGTCATTTTTCCGTAGCCTTTGTTCTATCAATAGCGTGAGAACTTCCTACATTTCCAATGACAGACCAAGGACCTGAATGGGGGCTGGTGTTGTGCGGGATATGTTAGGGTTTTTATTCGTAACATTTTTGGGTACATAGCATTTTTTGATTGCTATCTGTATAAGGCTGGAATCAAATTATTGTGTTCAACGTTGAACACTAACGTCATGGTTTCCGAGTAAATCCTGCAACAAATGCAATTCAGTTGAAATCTCTGATGAGACCACTCACTGTAATAGGGCAGATGGCGACACTTTAGACTACGTTTGGTGTCCGTTCCGGCACTATCCATCTTTTTAGGCGTTCAAAGAACTGTGGTCAATCACACTTGTGCGCTAAAAAGATGATTAGACACCACTGGAATAGAAACCAGACGGAATCCAAAGTGACTCCATCTGCCTCATAAGTACCTTTAGGAGTTTCGTGTGAATCACATTTTTTGGGATTTACACGGACACCACGACGTAAGTGCTCAGTGGAGAGCACAGGATAAATGTAAAATGAACCTCATTATGATATTTGGGTGGCAGATTGACCAAATAGACAGCAATACAAGAATAGTGATAAGATCAATTTGTTCTTCTGGTCAGTACGCTTACAGCAGTACCAGATTTATATAGTTTATTATGTTTTGCTACTCTTACATACTAAAAACAATATTTTACAAAAATGTATTTGCTTTTGCAATGCCATATTCTGAAAATTGTATTTTTTCTTTTTCCGAATTAGTTATATTAGGGCTTGTTTTTTGCGAGACAGTTTAGCATTTTCATTCATACCATTTTTTTACATATGACATTTTGATCACTTTTTATTACATTTTTTGTGTGCAAATAAGATGAAAATTTGACATTTTTGCATATTTTACTACCTTTTTTTACGGTGTTTGTCAAAAGGAATAATCAATGTAACTTTTTTTAGCTTCAATTGTTCTGGACAGAGAAATATCAATTATGTGTACTTTTTTTTTGTGACACTACATTTTTAGTGGCTTTTTGTGATTTGTGTGTGCTTTTGTGCTTGTTTTTTTTACTTTTTTACATATTTTATTCCACTTTTTTTAACTTTTTCTCTTATTCCCACTGTGGAACATGAAATTTTTCTCCCAATTTTTATGTCTCCCATAAATATCGAATTGATGCAAACCTGAATACTCATAACTGAACACTGGCTCCAGAATGTCTGAGATAATTCCTTTGAACAAAGGAAGCCCCTGTCTCTGAAAGTGTACTTCTTTGTCTCTGAGTATATGAATCCTAGACTTCGTTGCTGGCTCTCAGCAGATACCCTGCTTTAATTACCTGTTCAAGGGAGGAGGTCCTAGTTCAATAGAGGTTGAATTGTATGCTCCTTTTCACTTTCCCAGTTGTAATTAATCCCATATGTTCTATGTAAGGGTGATATGTCCCCTCTCTGAAGATGTCTTTATGGATTTTACTATTGAATTTACGACACACTACATCCACATCAAATAATTTAAACTGCTATTTGCTACAAGAGGACGGTTCAGAAATTGATCAGGAAGAGAATCCTATTTTTCTTTGACTTAGCCTGTTTGTATATTAACTTCCACTTTTACAATTCTTTGCTAAATCGAATGAGACAGGTTGGACATAGGTACAACACAACTGAAATCTGCAGAAAGTATTACTTGTCTCTCAGGGAAGGATACCATGGACCTTATTCTTTAATAGACTGCTGTGATGAAATGGGTAGCGAAGATAGTTTTACTGCAAACTTTTTGGAAGAATAAGGCCCAATAAGCTTAAAGTTATAAATCAAAAGTTCACATGAAAATAGGAAACTTTCTAATATATTTTATCAGATAAATCTGCTTCTTTCTCCTCCTTGACTGATCTTTCATTCTCAAAATTCTTACTTCAAAGGTAAAATCTTCATTCAGTGAAGACAGACTTCTATGTAAAAGGGAAAAAGGAGAAGGAGGAAGGAGCTAGAGGCAGATTTTCTCCCTCAGTCTCCTTCTCCCCCTCCCATCTACAAAGAATGCTATGAGCATAAATAGTCATCTCCTCTCAGGAACGTATACATCTGTCTTCACTGAATAGAGATTTTCTCTGCTAGAATTGAGAATTTTGAGAATGAATGATCAGTCCTGGCAGAGAAAGAAGTAGATTTCTCAGTAAGATACATTACAAAAATGCTTATTTTCACAGGTACTGTTGATTTAGGAAGTGAAAATAATAACAGTTAAACTTTAATTCTGTACAAAACACACAAGTGAAACTGTTCTTTGTGGTCACCATGTATACTTCAATATATACAATATATGGGATACATGTTGGTATGTTCACATAGCTGTTTTACTTACTGTAGTTACGAAATGGATATTTTTTCTTAATGTAATACAGTAATATAATTGAGATGTTTGACATTTCTAAATTCTTATTGTTTGGAACAGACAAATTCACTTTGATATGTAGATTTGTTAATATTCTTAAACAATAAAAATAAAAACATTAACAAGATTTTCTTATATCTGGATACGAATAATACATATATATTATAATTAGTGCACCTAGGTACTTTGCCACCAAAGTGGGTTCTCTATTTCATTGTTTAAAGGCAAGTTACATGGAAAAAAAATCTTTCCATATATCCTGTTTGGCAAGACACATTTTTGTGACCCAGAAATGACATTGCCACAGGTGATGAAGGCTTTCAAGCAGGAACAGCTAGTGCCCATAATCTGAGGTTTTGCTATAGCATAAGACATCTTTTATGTTCTTCTTACCAGCCAGAGATATAATTGGGTCTACTTATAGTAAAAGCAAGTTCAGCATTTTAGACAGCTCTACTAAGTTTATCTTCACCATGTTGAGGCAGATGAAATGACACAAAATGTGCAAGATCTGACTAAACACGCTTATAGGAAGGAAAGAGGATTTGTACAAAGAAGTGCAAACTTAGAAGAAAAAAAAATCAATTACAGCTTAGTAGAATACTCGGATGCTCATTTTACAAAACTCTGTGGAACTGATTTAAGAGTGAATTAAGGTGATATTTTAGCAGGACAAAATATTATAGAAGGGAAAACAAGATAAACTAATAGTTTTTCTGAAATGGTTTTGCTATATTCAATGGTTTCTGTAAAAATGAGAAAAAAAACACAACTTTTTTTTATAACAAGCATAACATAATATGAATACTTATATTATCATCTACTGTATATTTAGCATTTACAAAGAGAGCTACCACATCATTTAATAACGAAAATGCTCAGATTATAATATAAAAAGTGTATATTCTTATGTAATTGGGCTTATATGTGTGTTGATGTAACTCCTTGAAGAGAGGGAATTATGTGCAGTGGATGCTGATTTTGTGCCAAACAGAGACTCACAAAACCTGGTATTTCAACAGTAGTACAGTATATTGGACTACAATTCCCAAGAACTCTATTCCTCCGCAACCTGAAAGAGGAGCATGTACAAAAAAAAGACTAACTAACTAAGCATGGATCCAGGGGAGGAGTCTCCTTTAAGGAAAAGCTCATACAGGAAGGTGGAAGGAGATCCAAATGCCCAGGAAAGAGGGAGACTGTGTGTCCACTGCTGACTTTAAAGAGTCCCATGCTGGTGGACACAGACAAAAGTCACAGAGAAAGTTCTGTATTTCTTGCCATAATTGTGGGATTATGAGTACATTGTTACCAGATATGAGAGGATCAGGCAAAATTCTAATTCACCTGTTTGCAATTTTGTTTGCAAATTCGATTTGCAGAAAAATTATTTGCCACAAACTCAATTTCCCTTATTATGCTGTAGGGTCTTTCAGGATTCCAAAGCATAATAAACCTAAGATGTAAAAAATAAAATAATACTTATACTCACATCTACAGCCCATCAGCTCCTCACTGTCACCTGTTCTGTCCTTGTTCCATCTTCTGATCGCTGTTATGAGTGCTGAATCCCCGATCCTCTTCATGCTAGACCAGGATTTTGAGGAGGCCTGGGACAGTTTTGCACAAGCTTGTGAAACATCACAACATCATAATGATACTATGTGGCACTTATGCGCAGAACCATCCTGGGTCTCATCATAGCAGGAAGTCCTGGCATAGCGTTAAGCAGCCTGAAGATTCAGCGCTTTAGGCTGTGATAAAAAGATGCAACAGATGTTGATGAGGAGCAAAGGTGCCAGAGTGGTGAGCAGTAAGGTGAATATAAGAATGTTTTTTATTTTTTAAACTTTTTGATCGCTTCATACAGTCTAGCAAAATTGTGACTATAGGCCACCATTTTGTTTAATTCACGTGGAAGCAAATTACAAGACGCCCCAATCTTGGTGGATGTGGATTTTTGCAATATTTTAGTAGAATTTAACTTCACCCTAATACAGCTGTGAAAAAAAGCATATCTGCACTACCTCATTGAATAACATTGCTCCATTTCCAATCCCTTTTTTTATCGGATTGCAGTTGTCTGATCTATATGCTCATGTGCGGAAGCCCTAATGTTTTTTATGTTATATTTCATGTGCGCTGAGCTTAGTGAGGGTTACCCCGAATCAACCTCTGGTAGAAGAGGAAAACCTTCCTGCATTCATTCAGAGATGCCAGCAAGATTCTGATTTAGGCAATGAGTAATAGTGTTGTGAGAAATATAAGACACCATGCTTACTTATGCCTCCACAAAGGGGCGTTAAATAAGTGTTATAATGGGGAACCTTCAAGCAGTTCTTTTTATGCAGAAAAAAATGTATACTATTTAACGGGACAAGTGAATATATCTGAGGGAAGGTTTCTTTTCTCACAATGTACCATGGTAAAATTATTAGATGAAAAGAGCTTTGAAACTGCACCTCTTAAATAGATGCCCTGCTGGCAATTTTACTATTATGACCCCATATTTGAAGAGAATGTGTCAGTAAGACTTTCACTACGAAACCAGAGGTACAACAGGATAGAGTAAGGCTGTGTGCACATGATGCGTTTTTGGTGCATATTTTGGTGCGTATTTGCAGTGCGTAAACGCTCCAGAAACGCATTGCATACCTTATCCCATGACTTCCTATGACATTCTGCAAGTTCAGTGCACATGGTCCATATTTTTTCAGCGCAGATTTTACTCGCAGAAAAAATACGGACATGACCAATTCTTGTGCGTTTCTGCATGCGTATTTACCTATGCAATGCATTGGAAAAACGCATGGCAAATACGCATGCAAATACGCGTCAAATACGCGTTAAAAATGCATGATTTTTCTGCCAAGGAGATGCAGAAATGCTCAGGAAAATTTCTGCTTCATTTCTGCATCGTGGGCACTAAGCCTCAGGTTAAATAGTTCAAACAATAGATATTTCATCATCCCCCAGTGCTGCCTTGCACCATAATTTGTATTTTATTCATATGCAAATTAATTTACTGGCAATCTACAGCTCCACTTAACTTTTCCCTGTCAATGCCATCCCTGCATCTTGATTTACAGTGGAGAGCAGGGGTGAAATAGTTTTGGAGCACATCAGTCTCCACTTTCAGTAAAAAACTCTGGGCGTCACTGGCGAGAAGAAGAGAAATGAAGCCAAGAACCACAAGTGCACTAATTTACATATGAATGAAAAACAAATTCCGGTGTGAAGCACAGATGATGGTGAAATAGGTATCATTAGATATGTTTCACACTACACTATTCTGCACAACATCTAGTTTCTTAGTGAAAGTCTCTTACTAACTGATGGGCAGCACGGTGGCTCAGTGGTTAGCTTTACAGTGCTGGGGTCCTGGGTTATAATCCTACAAAGGACATCATCTGCAAGGAGTTTGTTTGTTCTCCCCATGTTTGTGTGGGTTTCCTCCAACATTCCAAAGACATACTGATAGGGAATTTAGAATGTGAGCCCCAATGGGGACAGTGCCGATAATGTGTCTGTGGAATTAATGGCACTATATAAGTGAGTAAAATAAATAAATAACATTTCCTTTAAGTTACTGGTGACTGCAAAATTATTTTAGCCTTCACTTTAATAATCAAGGGAAGTACAATTTTATAATAGGAAAGAATAGAAATTTAACAGAATCTGCACTTTAGCAGATTTACTCATCTCTAATTATCTGTGGTGTCCATAGAACTGAAAAAAAAAGCAGTTGAGCTATCTTAGCTGGTTACATTTTGCAGGTCTTGGACTCTAGCCCCCGTCTCACATAGCGATATCGCTAGCGATATCGCTGCTGAGTCACGGTTTTGGTGACTCACCAGCGACCTCACCAGCGATGTCGCTATGTGTGACACTTTGCAACGATCAGGCCCCTGCTGTGAGGTCGCTGATCGTTGCAAAGTGTCCTGGATCATTTTTTGGTCGTTGGCCTCCCGCTGGCCAGCACACATCACTGTGTGTGACCAGCGGGACCAACGATCTGGCTGGTAACTATGGTAAACATCGGGTTACTAGGGGCACGCGCGCACTTAGTAACCCGCTGTTTACCATGGATACCACTCTGCTACGGTAAGCGGAGGCTCCATATCCATCGTAAACAGCGGGTTACTAGGGGCACACGCGCACTTAGTAACCCGATGTTTACCATAGTTACCAGCCTGCTCCTGCTTGCAGCAGGCTGGTAACGGGAGCAGGACATCGTGGAACGATTCTTTCCACGATATCGCTGCTCCCCTGATCGCTGGTGAGCCTGCCTGTTTGACAGCTCACCAGCGATGTATTAGCGATGCAGCAACGATCCCTGACAGGTCGTATCGCTGTCGGGATCGCTGCTGCATCGCTTAGTGTGACGGGGCCTTAAGACAGTGAAGTGACTTTGCTGTTGGGTATATCTTATATTTAGTCTAAAAAAAAAACGTGCTTTGTTTAATGCTGCAACAACTTCATGACAGTGATTATTGAGGATATGAGCAGTAGGACACATAAAAAGACAAATGAAAAAAGTATAAAGATGTAATTAATGACATTATACTGTATAACATTTTGTTCACTATTAATTATAAATACCTATTACTGCTTCATTGTACACATAATTAATTCCACCATACGGTGCAAATAAATAATTCTGGCATATTATCAAGTATATTGTTCATAGTTTCACAGTTTTAGTCCATCATGTTCAACCACTAAAGTGTTGATCCAAAGGAAAGCAAAATCCCCATGAGGCAGATGCTAATTGCCCCAAACTACTGAAAAAATTTCTTCCCGACTCCATACGGAAATCAAAACTAGTTCCCTGAATCAATTCCCTATCAAGGAATCTAGTAATCTGGAGCCTGATATTTTCCAAGAAAGACATCCAAGCCCTCCTTGTACTTTGTGGCAGAGAGTTCCATAGTCTCACTGCTCTTACATGAAAGAATCGCCAACTGCAATGAGTAAACCTTCTTTCCTCCAGACATAGAAGATTTTGTTATCCTTGCAGGCATTGGTATAAATAGAACATTATGCAGATATCTGTTCTGTCCCCTCATATATTTGTACACTGTAATAAGATTACCCCTAAGCCTTCGTTTTTCCAAACTAAATAACCCCAAGTGTAATAACCTGTCTTGGTATTGCAGACCCCCCAGTCCTCTAATAACCTTGGTCTCTCTTCTCTGCACCCGCTCTAGTTCAGCTATGTCTTTCTTATACACCGGAGACCAGAACTGTACACAGTATTCTAAGTGTGGTCGCACTAGTGACTTGTATAGAGGTAAAATTATGTTCTCCTCATGAGCATCTATGCCTCTTTTAATGCATCCATTAATTAATTTCGTTTATTTGACATTATTAAGTGCATAAATACCAATCATTTATAGAGACAGACAGTTTAACTCTATTAAACTTTTCACACCAAATAATGCATGTATTCATCACAAGTGACTTCTGCACAGCAGCAAACATACAGTATCTATCTCTGTGATGTTCTGGATGCCAAAATTATCCTCATGATTGTTGAAGCATTATATGTGAGATTTTTTGCATGAAAAATACTTTTACTGCTCAAAAGTAATAAAATATCTCTCAAACTAGCATATTTAGTAGTGGCTTAATCATAACAACCTGTATAATAACAGTAACATGTTATTTACACAGCAAAGTCATAAAACCAACTGCAAAAATAGCAAATGACAGAACTGCAGGTTTCCTTTGAGCCGTCATATAGGCACATTAACAGAAAAGTAAATTGTAAAAAAATAAATGTACTGTATAAATATATAAATGATGTATCTCATTAGCTGCATTTAAAAAAAATACAAAAAATCCTCCGTTCCAAGTTAGGATGAGCCCTGATATCATACCCCGCAGAGAAAAAAGTAATTCATATCATTAGCGTTTTGGGTCAAAAGTGGATTAAAAGTGTGATGAGCAGTATATGTTAAATCTCTTTGTATCCAAGACAGGGAGATATATACTGATAGGGAATCTACATTGTGAGCCCCATTGGGGACAGTGATGATGATGTCTGTAAAGCGCTGTGGAATTAATGGCACTATATAAGTGAGTAAAATAAATAAATAAAGAGATTTCCAAAAACATTAAAACTAAATGGTATTGAGAGTAAATTATGCAGTAATCAGTAATCAGATCCAAATGTATAGCCAGTGGAAGTTGGGTCAATGCCCAGGAAGTCAATAAGAATCAATAAATCAAGACAAAGCGCTGTCAGGCAGTCCAAGCAGTAAGGGCATCTAAGGGTTAATCAGGAGAATGGTCGGGAATTGAACTGGGTTAGTACATAAAATATCAATATCCCTGTTTAAAATGCACACCGAAGTACTTTTAACGTCTGCATAATTTACCATATATTCTATACGTACAAACCTTGAAGAGTCTTAAGATGGGAAATAAAAAAATAAAAATATGCTTTGTCACCGTAATAGTGAAATAACTATTTACTATGCTGCATGTTCAGTCTTAAGACAAACAAGTACATTTTATACAGAGATATCATTAAAATAAATCTATCCATGTGGCCCGCACAATAAAGGATATTGAGCAAACTGTATTTTACCGTAAAACTACTTCTTTTGAATGGATTTTTAAATAGCCGCTGTAGTAAATTGACTTTTGAAATGCAGATTATAGATCATGACACATTAAAGTATGCTAGATAGAAAGGGTCCCGGAGTGGTTGTTCACCAAAGGAATGCAATTAATTATATGATTAAGGAGGTTACAACTACAATACAATATACTGACTTTCTACCTAACATAAAGCTAATAAAATAATGTTTTACTTTGACATTGCCATTTAATTAGATTGCATCAGACAAGGTCACTTGGATATTTATTGCAGTTCAGCAAAAGTATGTGACAAATGAAAAGCTCAGAAGAGCAGAAGAACCTTATTTCTGACAAAATGATTTCCCATGCATAGTGGTATATACTTAAAGTCACTAATTATTTCTATGACCTAGAAGAAGACCATTAGTGCAGCTGTATGCTGAGACCTATTGTCTAGTGAGTTAGAAAATCAGAATGATTTATGTCACTGCCAGTGGTGGTAAGATCTAATGCAACCAATGTAGACTTAAAAGTCCCTGGATAGTTACTTTAATTTCTCCTGAATGGGAACACTCAGGTCTTAGGAAAATACAGAACTTCTAATCAAAGTCAAACATAAAGACATGCAATGAAATCTAAATTAATAATTTAATACTGGACCACCACATTCTAGGTTAAGGCAGAAATACATTATACACACACTGTATTTATACACACACTGGAAGGTTCAGCGATGCATAAAACCATTTTCTGGAAAAATTGACAATATGATAAGAAACACTGTGACAACTTCATAACAAGCTTATCGAAGGTTTGTCTCAGGTAAAGGATGATAGAAATTTCCAAGTCAATATTCCAATAATTAAGAGTACAGCTAAATTCATTAAAAAAAAGGTGCAGCTCTAAAACTTTCTAAAGAGGAAAAAGCGGTGAGATGCAGTTATTGATGAATATGGATGAGACATAGGGCGCATCCAAATGCAGACTTCTGATAGAGAAAAGTAAAGGCATTGGAAAGATTTACTAAAACTGTTTATCTATAAGACAAAATAAACTATATGTAGCAGTTTTAAAGCAGTTGTGCAGTACTTTAGATTACCCCCTCATGTATCACCCCCCAGGTCCCTAAGACTTTTTGTAAATACCTTGTGTTGCTGATAACGCCTGTGAGGGACGCTATCGGTGGCGGCTCACAGGCATCACGTGACCCCAGCGCTGACGTCACGACAAATGAGGCGTGACTCAGCGCTGGGGTCCCCACAGTGGCTGCTGAGTTGTGGGTGGGGTTACCCCCAGCGTAACTCCCAGCATTCACTGCGCGCTTTCCCAATGAATGGGGAGAGGCAGAGTGCGCAGTGGACGCTGGGTGTGACGCGGGGGGTAACCCCATCCACAGCCTGGCATCCACCTGGAACCAGGAAGATCGTGACCAGCGGATGTCAGAGCCGGCTTCAGCTGGGGTTCACATGATGCCTGTGAGCGGCCACCGATAGCGCCGCTCACAGGCATTATCAACAGCAGAAGGTATTTACAAAAAGTCTTAGGGACCTAGGAGAGGATACATGGGGGGTAATCAAAAGTACCGCACAACCGCTTTAAAATGTGCCAACTTTATTAACCCCTTCATGACCAAAGCATTTTCCATTTTTTTCGTTTTCGCTTTTTGCTCCCCTTCTTCCCAGAGCCATAACTTTTTTCTTTTTCAATCAATATGGAGGTGTGAGGGCTTATTTTATGTGGGACAAGTTGTACTTATGGACGATATCATTGGTTTTACCATATCGTGTACTGGAAAATGGTAAATAATGTCCAAGTGCTGTGAAATTGCAAAAAATGGGCAAATATTATTCTCCAGATCATTACTTGTTCGTAGATACTAAACATGTATAGGTTCTTTTTTATTTAAGTGGTGAAAAAAAATCCAAAGTTTGCTAAAAAAAAAAAAAATGGCGACATTTTCCGAGACCTGCAGCGTCTCCATTTTTTCGTGATCTGGAGCCGGGTGAGGGCTTATTTTTTGCGAGCTGAGCTGACATTTTTATTGATACTATTTTGGGGTAGATGCAATGTTTTGATCGCCCATTATTCCATTTTATTGCCCAAAAAAATGTAATTCTGGCATTTAGAATTTTTTTCTTGCTACGCCGTTCTCCAATCATATTAATTATTTTTTTATATTGATTGATCGGGTGATTCTGAATGCGGCAATACCAAATATGTGTATATGTGTTTTTTTTTTACTGTTTTATTTTGAATGGGGTGAAAGGGGGGTGATTTTAACTTTCGTCTTTTTTTTAATTTTTTATATTTTTAAAAACTTTTTTTTACACTTTTTGCATGCTTCAACAGTCTCCATGGGACACTAGAAGCATCATTTGTCTGATTGTCTGTACTACACACAGGTGATGATCAGATCGCCTGTGTGTAGCAGATTTGCTCACTTGTTATGAGTGCAGACCGCTGGGTGGCGCTCATAGCAATCTGGCAGTGACAACCACAGGGGCCTCCTTCAGACCTCGGGTTGTCATGCCGACCCATCGGCGACCCGCAATCATGTGATGGGGTTGCAGATGGGCGGGGCCTATGAGACGCTTCCCGGAAGCGCGAGTTGAATGCCTCTGTCAGAGATTGACCGCGGCATTTAACTAGTTAACTGCCGCGGGTGGATCGCGATTCCACCCGCGGCTGTTGCAGGTATATGTCAGCTATATAGATCAGCTGACATTTGCCCAGAAAGGTGCAGGCTCAGCGCCGGAGCCTGCACCAAACAGGGGGATCTGTCACGGGGCGTACTATTAAGCTCCACGTCAGAAAGGGGTTAAAGTAACTCTTGAGTTTGAAAAATGTAATGTATTTATACTGTACAACAGGCTTGTGTAAGTGACTTACTTTGTCTTAATAATTTGCACCAAATGTTAGTGCAAACTTTGCAGATGGTATTACAATTTAGGCCACACTCTTTTCTTAAACAAACCATAGCCGCTTTCAGTTGCGTCATGCCTCATTTTCAGAAATAGTGTCAAACACACATAATAAATGTGATGCAAGGCATGTGAGATGAAATCTGTAACCAGGTTCTTGCTACCCCAATAGAGTGCAGCATGATGTAGGGGCAGAGACCCTGATTCAAATGATAAAGGAGAGCAGAGTGCTTTGCAATAAAGTTTTTTTATAGATTAACCTTTGTCAGTGGCAGCTCCCTACTCCTCTCTCCTTTACTTGTTAAGTCTTGTCTCCATTTGGTGTGAGTACAGCGGCCACAGCAACAGCCACGATAAGATTATACATCACTCTTCACGTAGTTGTGCGAGCACACAGCCTGATCAGGTGAGCGACCAACCTTCCAATTCATCCTAACCTGTTGCAAATGGTGTTACACAGGGCGCACCTCTTGTTTTTATTCTCTCTAATTTAATTGATGTATCACTTACTGGGCTGTTTGTTGCAGTTTTGATACAAACTCTGTTTTATCTTCTGCAGATCAACCAGTTCTCTGAATTCTGAGCTCATTATAACCCCACCCACACTATTGATTGACAGCTTTCTATATACACATTGCATATGCAGAAAGCTGCTAATCAGTGATAGGTTAGGGCACTGGAAATCAATGATGGGATACAGAGCATATGGATATAGAGGAATACCTGGCAGCAGGTTTACCAGTCCTTTAGCGATAAACTCAAGATGACAAAACAGTGATTTTATCAAAACACTAGGTAAAACGAGTAAGTGACACATTGCAGGATCTCTGTCTCTACATTTTGCTGCTCTCAGATTAGCTGTATAACCAAAAATCAGATCTGCAATCACTTGTCAGTCCGGGTAAAGAAAAGATACTTATATACAGTATATATTGATTAAAAGTTTTATGACTTATTTCAAAAAGGTTAAAAATAATTAAAAAAACAAGGAACAACCACTATAAGGGAGAGACACATACATCAATAAGGGGAAGGAAGATTTAACCCCATACTAGGCAAACACGTTATAGCATGATAAAGGGTATCATCAATGTTATATCAATACAGTATATCATAAATTGCATCATTCATCGGTACAGAAATTTGAAGGCAAATGAAGAAACCTCCTACCACCAAATACTTATATACCCTAATTCTATCCTCAGAGTTCTAAATAAAGAGCAAGTGCATAGTGCTATGAGCTTGATAGTCATGGGGACAATTAGAAGCTATGTAATCAACTAGGGTAAGCCCAGAAGTAGTGGTAAGCTGTAAACTAAGAGATGTCATATAATCAAGGTAAAGTTACCTAGTAAGTCAGCTGCCACACACCTGCTGTGTCCTCCCCACCCCAATGCCTTTTCGCCAACGCTTCTTCCAGGAGACGTGTCTATACAGATAGGGTCCATTGGTATATACATTTTATTACCCAATAGGAAACTTCTGCGTCACAGTGCTGACATGCTCACTTGCTGTCAAATGCCTGGGCTAGGTGGCACGTGTACTTCCCGGTCCATCCCTTGCTGCTAATGGGACCTCCCAGGAAGTGCGCCATTACCCGCATGATGGAATGAATAGCAGTCACGTGTACCGGCACTTCCTTAGGTCAGAAGGGATACGGTGGGGATGCATGCGCACAGCCAGGTAAGGAGACGCTACCAAGTATTACAATGTTGTAGAATCGTTGCTATGGAATGTATATTCCTTCAGGAGATGTATCAAATAGAAAGAGATGGAAAGAGAGCACATATACATAGGACACAAGGCATATGGAACTACCCCATAATAAAGGGCTATTCTCATATGGGGGCGCATTAAATCATGAACAAAAGACAGTGTTGTAGAATGATTACTATGGAATATATACTCTCTCAGGAAGCATATCAAATAGGAGATGTAAAGAGAAAAGTATATATAAGATACCAGGTATATCAGGCTATCCCCATAATGAAAACAACCATAAAATTAAAAAGAGAAAGTGCCTGGTACAATAAATTCATTAAAAAATGTGTCCACATTCACCTAAAAGGGGATTATGAAAATAGCTGTATATTTCCCAAATATATTAACTCATATAAAGTGCATAGGTGTATATAATCAAGGAGAGATAAAAGGGAGGGTCTCTAGCCTAAGATAAACAGTGATAGACATTTACACATGGAGCACTAATTGAAACATAAATGTCATATATAGGGACTGCAGAAAACCACTAAGAAATATATAAAGAATTAAAATATACAAAGAAATCATAAATACAACCACATATTGGATATATAAACAGTATAATGAGATACATCCAACTATGAACCATGTATATATGTATAAATGTCTCAATTGCTGTCATTTGTATGTTTTAACATTATACTATCACAGTACTCTTCCATTATGCGGGAGTGACACAGTCCAAAGACTTGGCACTTGGTACTCAATCATTATTGTCATTACTCTGCTACTGTGACCTCACTCTTTAGATTATACTTGCGCTGTGTCTTTGCATTATGGATAACTTCTGTATGATGTTATCACTATGTGCATTTCTATACCTTATGAAAGGGCACAGGATTCAGGTTAGTTAATAAAAGATTTTGCTTTAAGTACAAAATAAAAAAGAATTTTAAAATCTTAAAACATCCTGCATAGTCCAATTACATAGCTCCCAACTATCCCGATTTGATGGCTCAGTACTGCCACATCAGGGCTTTTTCCCAACTTCCAATATTCACCTCTCTCTGATGTCATCATCGCTTTGTAGCTCCACTTCCTGGGGGGGGCGGCATCTCCTTGCACTTACAATGGGGCAAAAAAGTATTTAGTCTGCCACCAATTGTGCACGTTTTCCCACTTAAAAAGATGAGAGAGGCTTGTAATTGACATCATATGTAGACCTCAACTATGAGAGACAAAATGAAAAAACAAATCCTGAAAATCACATTGTCTGATTTGGAAATAAAACTTTTTCAAATTTTGGTGGAAAATAAGTATTTGGTCAATTACAAACAAGCAAAATTTCTGGCTCTCACAGACCTGTAACTTCTTCTTTAAGAGGCTCCTCTGTCCTCCACTCATTTCCTGTAGTACTGGCACCTGTTTGAACTTATTATTAGTGTAAAAGACACCCGTCCACAAACTCAAACAGTCATACTCCAAGCTCCACTATGGTAAAGACCAAAGAGCTGTGGAAGGACACCAGAAACAAAATTGTAACCCCGCACTAGGCTTGGAAGACTGAATCTAAAATAGGCAAGCAGCTTGATGTGAAGAAATGTGAAGAAATCAACTGTGGGAGCAATAATTAGAAAATGGAAGACATACAAGACCACTAATAATCTACCTCGATCTGGGGCTCCACACAAGATCTCACCCCGTGGGGTCAAAATGATCTCAAGAATGGTGAGCAAAATTCCCAGAACCACACGGGGGAACCTAGTGAATGACCTGCAGAAATCTGGGACCAACGTTACACAGGCTACCATCAGTAACACACTACGTCGCCAGGGACTCAGATCCTGCAGTGCCAGATGTGTCCCCCTGCTTTAGCCATTACATGTCCTGGCCCGTCTGAAGTTTGCTAGAGAGGATTTGGATGATCCAGAACAGTATTTTTAGAATGTCATATGGTCAGATGAAACCAAAGTAGAACTGTTGGTAGAAACACAACACGTCGTGTTTGGAGGAGAAAGAATGCTGAGTAACATCCAAAGAACACCATACCTACAGTGAAACATGGGGGTCACAACATCATGCTTTGGGGCTGTTTCTTTGCCAAGGGGCCAGGATGACTGATCCGTGTACAAGAAAGAATGAATGGGGTCATGTATCGTGAGATTTTGAGTGCAAACCTCCTTCCATCAGCAAGGACATTGAAGATGAAATGTGGCTGGGTCTTTCAGCATGACAATAATCCAAAGCACACCGCCATAGCAACGAAGGAGTGGCTTCGTAAGAAGCATTTCAAGGTCCTGGAGTGGCCTAACCAGTCTCCAGAACTAAACCCTATAGAAAACCTTTGAAGGGAGTTGAAAGTCCGTGTTGCCCAGCGACAGCCTCAAAACATCACTGCTCTAGAGGAGATCTGCAAGGAGGAATGGGCCAACATACCAGCAACAGTGTGTGCCAACCTTGTGAAGACTTACAGAAAATGTTTGACCTCTGTGATTGCCAACAAAGGATATTTAACAAAGTATTGAGATGAACTTTTGTAATTGACCAAATACTTATTTTCCACCAAAATTTGAAAGAAACTTCTTTCCAAATCAGACAATGTGATTTTCAGGATATGTTTTCTCATTTTGTATCTCATAGTTGAGGTCTACCTATGATGTCAATTACAGGCCTCTCTCATCTTTGTTAGTGGAAGCACTTGCACAATTGGTGACTGACTAAATACTTTTTTCCCCCACTGTACATAAAATAAATAAACAGTCTCCCCTTCTCTTGTGATCTGGTCTCCCTGAGACTTGAAATCATGATCTCCATGATCACAGGAGCAACTTAATCTATGAACCACAGCCATAGATCAAGTGAATCCAGATGCATATTATGCAGTTGCACAGAGATACATCTGTACATAGCAGTGTATTTCTATGTCCCTGTATTCTAGAAGTGAAGGAAAAGTATTTTTTTTTGTTCCTAGTAAACTACTAAAAATAATTATAAAAAATTACAAAAATGTAATTTTCTCTTTTGCGAGTTTCCCCAGGACTCAAATCCACAACCTACAACTTTGCAGGCAACAGTTAAAGCAATGAGCCACTGGCTCCCCTGACATAAATGGGAGAATTTTGTATGCTTGATCTGTATTACAGGCAGTGGCCCTAGAAGCAGATTATACTGAAACAAAGAGATACATCTGTACATAAGTGTATTTCTTTGTCCCTGTGTTTTAGAGGGAGAATATAAGAACATTTTTTTCTTACTGTAAAATTACAAAAAAATCATGGAAAACACTTACAATAACACCATTTTTACTTTGCTTTAAAAAAAAAATAAACATCACAAATCAGCAATTAACACTGACATGTTTGGTGTCCCTGTAATCGTAACAATTTGCACAATACAGTGATCAAACTATTTTAAGTGATTGGTAAATGCTGCAAAAAATGGAGTAACTGATATTTTTCACTATTAAACTCATAAAAAATGTAAAACTGAGGCTGAGTTCACCCATAGCGTAAATGCTACATTTTTTACGCTGCTTTTATTCCACACCATATGCCACTATAACAATCTTCTCGGATTATTGCATGTTTTCTGCATTTCTTTTTTGTGTTTTCCCCCATATTTGATGCATTTTTGGTGCAGGTGTGAAGCCGCATTTTTAGTACAGAAAAGCTTTGATTCTATGCTTAAAAATGCAACAACGTTCTTTTTCCCTGGCGTGTTTTTAAGATTCCACCTAGATGGCTATAGAGGAAAAAAAGCACCAAAACCGCAGAGTTCAGCAGCATCTTTAGGCTATGTGTCCATGATGCAAAAATGCTCCAGATATTTTCCTGAGCATTTTGCATCTCCCTGGCAGAAAAAACGCATGCGGATTGTACATGCGTTTTTCCTGCCAGGGACAAGCTGAAGTGAAGCGTTCTTCACATGTGGGTTGTCAAGCGCTTTCCAAGCAATTTTAGAATCACTTGGAAAGTGCTTGACAACTTGGTCACACTATATGAATCCATGCAACCGGCATGGATTTATATAGTGTGACCGAAAGAATGGTAAAAAATAAAAAATAAATCTATACTTACCTTCCGATGGCCATCGGTGTCTTTATCCGATGTGTCCTGGCTTGCTGGCAGCTCGCGGTAGACTAAAGGACCTGCCGACGTCAGCGGTCGTGTGACCCGTCACATGACTAAATGATGTCATGGCAGGTCCTTTTCAGACCATCGCGAGCTGCCGGCAAGCCGAGACGCATCGGATAAAGACACCGGGGGCCATCAGAACGTAAGTATAATGTATATTTTTTATTTTATTCTTTATTTAACAGGTACTATGGTACCCGGGTCCGGAGGAGAGTCTCCTCTTCTCCAAACCCGGGTACCATCCGCACATTGAAATTCATGGAATGCGCATCTGCAGATGCAGTAATGCAGATTACATGCGGTCCAATGCAAGTCAATGGCTGCGAAAACGCCATGCTTCCGCAAAATAATTGGTAGTGCTGCGGATTTTTCCGCAATAATAATCTGCAGCGGAAATCTCCACAGCATGTGCACAGCACATGCGGATTATCATTGGGGAACATGGCAGGCCTTCTACCAAGCATTTTTAAGCGTTTTTGCAGTGGAATTGCCACTGCGGAAACACTTAAAAAATGCATAGTGGGCACACAGCCTAAGACGCACAGAGGGTGGAGTTTTCATGAAATCACATCCACTTTACTTAGACATTTAGACAGTGTTCACATGTAGCATAAATGTTGCATATTTTCTGCTGCTTTTTTTGCACAGAAATACTGATGTGTTTAAGTATCTAAGGAAAGTGGATGTGATTTCATGGAAACTGTGCCCGCTGTGTGACTAAACACTCTGCTGAACTGTGCGGTTTTGGTGCTCTTTTTTCTACAGAGGCTTCTATGTGGAGGCAAAAAAAATGCATGTAAAAACTGCAGATTCTTTGAGTGCAGAATCAAAGCTTTTCTGTACTATAAAAAACACATTAAAACACTGATTCACATCTGCAACAACAAAGCATCAAATAAGAGGGAAAAGGCATAAAAAATGCAGCAAAAATGCTATATTGAGAGAAGATTGTCATTGCGTAGTTTGGTGTGGACACTTGCAGAAAACAAAAACAAAGTATTTATGCAATATGTCAATATGCCTTACAGACACAAAAAAGACAGATATTATATAGCAAAGTTTACATAAATATGAGCAAGTTGTGGCTGCTATGGCTAGGAATGAATGAACAAAGAAAAATCCACAGGTCTCAACTGGAGATGAGCAGGACGCAGAGATGATGTTGCGCCAGTAGAAAGAAATGATAAATGGGCATGGATTGGGGTGTCGCCAGGACAAAGTGTGCTGCGGTTTGCTATGAGTGACACATAATTTGTCAATCTTTTTGGTCTTCGAAGGTTGGGAGGTTTGCAATTAGGTCAATCATTAAAAAACATGGCACAACTGTAAATCTATCTACAACAGACCATATTTGAAAACTGAAAGATCACTAAGGTCAGATCACAGTATATGAAGCATCTTCATCTCATTGGTTATTACTTTTCAGTGGAGAGACAAAAATAAAGTAAATGATGACCATAAGGCCACGGCCCCACTATCAGTATTTGGTCAATATTCAGTCAGTAGTTTTTCTCAGGAGTGGGAGCCAAAACCAGGTGAAGAACAATCAGAGAAAAGTATAATAGAAACAAGTCACCAATTCTGAATATATCACCCACTTCTGGCTTTGGCTCTCACTCCTGAGAAAAAATACTGACCGAATACTGACCAAATACTGATAGTGGGGCTGTGGCCTAAAAACGATGTAAACATGTTCATCTTGGAGCAGGCTCGAATAGAGTATAAACCTAAAACATTCCCTAGTCTTAAGTCCTTCACCATATTAAGAAAGTTAATTGTTGCTTACAAAATAATCCTGAGGTTGCAGTCCTCAAAATACTTTCTGACTGGTGACTGGAAGATACATGAAGCAATCATAGTATAAGAAAGAAGCAATGCAGTCACTAGGAGGGCAAATAACATCTGGCATACCTGGGGAGGATGCAAAATTATAGCCGAAAGCAAAACAAAATTATATGCCAGAACTACAGAAGCCAGAAGTAATGACTATTTTCTAAGGTATAAGGAGTGCCATCTATACCATGGTAGTGAACTATAACAGTATCGTGGCATGCTTTCACGAACTATGTGACACTACTGCTCATTCCCTTTGTATTGAGGTGGCTGTGATATGCAGTTTGGAACAAGAATTTTGAGCTTTCATTTTACGTTCAGCACATTGTCAAGAAATTCTGAATAAAAAGTAGGGTTCTGGCTACCGAACATGGTATATCTATGCACTACACAGACAGACTATTGATCTCAATGGGAATGGTTTAATTTTTGTACATACCCTGTGGGGTGATACATGTTAATATTTACTGTGGGTTTCCCCCACTAAGTAGAGCTAATAACTGTGTGTGTCATTATTTGATGAACTTATCATCAGAGGCTCATTCCTACAAAAAATCAGATTGTTCAAAGCCAACTATAATTTAGTCTTCTGGGAAAAAAAGACCACAAACACTATTATTATAAACATATATTCTCTGTTGAATATACAAATTTATCACATTTTATGCTTTACACAGTATCTTATACTGCTGTCGGAACACACAATGTTTTATTTTTGGTGAACATTTATTATTCATGTTTTTGCAGTTAAACCCATGTAGGAAATAACACAGTTTGAAGGGTTCATTTCTATAACATACGATCATTGAATCAAAAGAACCATTCCGATCCTGTGGGAGTCCCTTAAGCTTTTTTTTATGAATCATGCTTAGCGATACATAATTGCACTGAACACAATGTCATAGGGAAAAAAAGACAGCTCTTAGAAATATTATATACTAGCCTTTAACAATTTATAGATGAATGAAAAATGCCTGCCTTAACAGTTACAGTTTATAAAATGTGCGGCATGTGGTAAAGCTAATGGGAATAGATGCAGTCTAAAGATAGATCAGATTAGTAGGCAATCCACAGCCTTGCCGCCAGTTATTAAACATGGAGACTATTTCAGTTTGTAGCTTTGTCATCTAACACAAATTAAGTCCTACAGTAAATACTAAATTCACATAAAAGTATGTTAAATATAGATGCTGTGCATGCATCTTGTTACATAGCAGAATGTAAGTTGATCCTTTCTTTCTGTAGAAGCCGCCTAAAAAAGTCTGTCTATTCTTGCACTGTACAATATATACATGTATTTTTGTATCTGCAAATATGCACTCTTCAAATAATCCAGTAAACGGGCCGACTAAGGACAAACATTACCTTTTTATCAAATTGTTTTTTGAGTAGTTGATCTTAATGTGTAGAAATAAAAAGTGCATTATTTATACTGCTGGCAGTTTACACAAAATACCCTAAATAAATAAATTCTTCAGGTTATTATAAGATTGTTCATACCTAACATATGTAGGCTTTTTTCATAATGCATATGCAATAATATGTGCTATATTCTAAATAACAGCATTTTTTTACAACATTTGTATTACAATTTTCTTTGTTACATGTACAGTGGGTCCGGAAAGAATTCAGACCCCTTTAACCGGTTCCCGACCGCCCACTGTAGATAAACGTCGGCGCTTGCTGGGCTCTGTGCAGTGCCGACGTTTAAAAATGGTGGGTGGTCTCGCAGCGCTCAGGACCCCCAGGGTCCTGCAAGCACAGCGATTCCGGTGCAGAGCGTTAGCTCTGACAGGGGACATCATCGGGACCTTATTGGATCAGGTCCCAATGATGTTAACCCTTTGCTGTCTTCTATATGCCGCGATCTATAGTGATCGCGGCATATAGAAGACAGCAGGAGGAGAGGGGGTCGTCCACATACCTCTCCGACGGCCCCCTTATACCTTCCAGGACCTGACGTTGCTATGGCAGATGGAGGTCACATGACCGCCTCCAGATCTGCCATATATGGTGTCCTGCCTGGCTCAGCCTGCAGCTGAAGCCTGGCAGGAGACTCTGACTGTGAAATAGTCAGCGAAGATCTCATGTAATGTAATACATGTCTATTACATTACATGAGATCAGTGATCAGAAAAATAAAAATTAATGTCCCATACAGGGACTAAGTAAAAATGTAAAAAAAACGTGAAAAAAAATGTTTTTAAACTGTTAAAAAAAAATCACAAAATAAATAAAAATAAATAAATAAAATATCAAACCAATAAATCCGTATATTTATGCAAAACCAAAAAAAGTACACATATTTGGTATCGCCACGTCCGAAACAACCCGATCTATAAAACTGTCACACTAATTAAATCCTTCTGTGCACACCGTAATAAAAATAAATAAAAAACGGAGCAAAAAAATATGCTTTTTCATCATATCGCCAAACAAAAAGTGGAAAAAATGTGATCAAAAAGCAAAATGGAAATAAAAATGGTACCGCTGAAAATGTCATCTTGTTCCGCAAAAAAAAAGCCGCCATTCAGCTCCATCAGCCGAAAAATAAAAAAGTTATAGCGCTCAGAATAAAGCAATGCAAAAAAAATATTTTTCTATAAAATTGTTTTATTGAGTAAAAGCGCCAAAGCATAAAAAAAATACAGCAAGTGTAGTATCGCTGTAAACGTACCGACCCGAAGAATAACGCTGCCTGATCACTTTTACCACACGCAGAACGGCATAAAAAAAAACCTCAAAAAACTATTCCTGAATTGTTGGTTTTTGTTAATTTTACCTCCCAAAAAACGGAATAGAAAGCGATCAAAATATGTCACGTACCCATAAACGGTACCTATGAAAATGTCAACTCGTCCCGCAAAAATCAAGCCATCACATGACTCTGTCGGCTGAAATATGGAAAAATTATAGCTCTCAAAATATGGCGATGCAAAAACTAGATTTTGCAAAAAAAAGCGTCTCTTAGTGTGTGACAGCTGTCAGTCATAAAAACCCGATATAAATCTGGTATCTCTGTAATTGCACCGACCCGAAGAATAAAGTAATTTATTCAGTTATATCACACGAGGAACGGCGTAAAAAATAAATAAAACCAATTCTTCACCTGCTACTGATTTGTTTTATTTTGTCTCCCAAAGATCGCAGTAAGGCTCTGCTCACATTTATCCTGCGCTCTGCGCTGAGCGCTTACACCAAAGTTTCCGTGTAAATCTTTGAAATACGTGATTCAGACGGAACCCATGACGGAAGATTCCCTGTAATGAGGCAGATATAGGCCACTGTGGATGCCGTCTGGCCTGTGATCCCACGGTGTCATTTGTTTTAGGCGTGCATAAAAGTGCGGTGGCCACAGTTTTGTGCACTTCTGAAAAAAAGGACACCGCTAAACAGAGGCCAGACGGAGTCCAGAGTAACTCTGCTGCCTCATTACAGTGAATGGATCCCGCAGGGGTTTCATCTGAATTACATCACTTGGAAATTTAGATGGAAACCCTGATGTAAGTGCTCAGCCTAGAGCGCCGGATAAATGTTACGTAAAATGTTCCCAATAAAAGCTTCAACTCAGTCCTCAAAAAAAGCTAGTCCCCACTCAGGTCCGTCATCTGTTAAAAATATAAGGGACTTCCAAGTTACTGGTAGCAGAAAGGCTCTGGAAAAGCGAATTGGCCCTTGCCCCCCAAAAGAAATTCAGAAAATTTTGTGCTCCTAAAACCAAATGCCTATTCTACAATAATTTGTTCTCCAATTGTCAAATAGCTCTCCGTCGCCCCCAGATCTCGCCGTATGGCTGAGCGGTATGATACAGTCACATATGGGGTATTGACTAGTGTTGAGCGAACATGCTCGACACTGCTCGGTACTCGCCCGAGCATCACGCTACTCGGGATATTCGGCGAGCACCGAGCAATTCTGGGTTACATGGGCGGGAGCTCGGGTCTCCGCCCTGCATGTTTGGCGCTCTTTACAGAGCCAATGAACATGCAGGGATTGCCAGCCAGTCACTGTAATGCCGCAGCCATGTTGTTTGTGGGCATTACAGTGATTGGCTGGCCGCACAGCGTCACCTCGAGTATTTAAAACCGGGCGCCGCCAGCTTGGACACAGTCGCCCCAGATCAGACAGTGTAGGGAGAGCGCTGCTGATTTAGGGAGAGATATATCCTGCAAAATAGTTAGCGTAGGGTCTGTAAAGGCTGCCAGATCAAACAAACAGTCCTTCTCAGGACTAATATCCATCCCAGGTATATCAGGCAGTCAGGCAGGCTGTATAGGAGACGCAGTTGTTATACCAGCAAACGCTGCATTACAGTCCTGTGTGCTGCTCCTGTTGCTGAATTTGCTGGACTTAGCTCCAGGTCCCGGGGGCCAGGAAAAATCCTTTTTTTATCTAAATCCTCTTTTTTTTCCTCCTTTACAATGTTCAAATACCCATCTTATTAATCTTTTGGTGCCCCCCCCCCCCAAAAAAAAAGTGTGCCTCTAATTTTTCAGACACAAATAAATCTGTTGAAAATAGTCTGGTGTAGGCCAGAGAAATAGATGTGTGGTTTTGCAGTTCTATGGGCCATTTGTATCTAAAAAAAACAGTTTGAGTGTGTCGCTCACTGTTCAGCCGCAAATATATATATTTAAAAAAGTCTGGTATACACCAGTAAATTATTACTGTGGTTTTGATGTTCCACGGTAAAACATCTCTATTATCCTGTTTTTGGCATTTTTTACTTTATAAAAATAATAATAGTGTCTCCCTGATTTTTCAGACACAAATATATCTGTTGAAAATAGTCTGGTGTAGGCCAGAGAGACAGAAGTGTGCTTTTGCTGTTCCACGGTAAAAAATCTCTATTATCCTGCTTTTTGCATATTTTGCTGTAAAAAAAAAAAATAATAGTGTCTCCCTGATATTTCAGACACAAATATATCTGTTGAAAATAGTCTGGTGTAGGCCCGAGAAATACAAGTGTGGTTTTGCAGTTCCACGGTACAAACCTCTGTATTATCCACTTTTGGGCCATTTGTATCTAAAAAAAACAGTTTGAGTGTGTCGCTCACTGTTCAGCTGCAAATATATATATATTTTAAAAAGCCTGGTATACACCAGTAAATTATAACTGTGGTTTTGCTGTTCCACAGTAAAAAATCTCTATTATCATGTTTTTGGCATTTTTTGCCGTAAAAAATAAATAGTGTCTCCTGATTGTTCAGACACAAATATATCTGTTGAAAATAGTCTGGTGTAGACCCGAGAAATACAAGTGTGGTTTTGCAGTTCCATGGTTCAATCCTCTGTATTATCCACTTTTGGGCCATTGTTATCTAAAAAAAACAGTTTGAGTGTGTCGCTCACGGTTCAGCCGCAAATATATATATATTCAAAAAAGTCTGGTATACACCAGTAAATTATAACAGTGGTTTTGCTGTTCCACGGTAAAACATCTCTATTATCCTGCTTTTGGCATTTTTTGCCGTAAAAAATAAATAGTGTCTCCTGATTGTTCAGACACAAATATATCTGTTGAAAATAGTCTGGTGTTGGCCTGAGAAATACAAGTGTGGTTTTGCAGTTCCACGGTTCAAACCTCTGTATTATCCACTTTTGGGCCATTTGTATCTAAAAAAAACAGTTTGAGTGTGTCGCTCACTGTTCAGCCGCAAATATATATATATTCAAAAAAGTCTGGTATACACCAATAAATTTTAACTGTGGTTTTGCTGTTCCACGGTAAAACATCTCTATTATCCTGCTTTTGGCATTTTTTGCCGTAAAAAATAAATAGTGTCTCCTGATTGTTCAGACACAAATATATCTGTTGAAAATAGTCTGGTGTAGGCCCGAGAAATACAAGTGTGGCTTTGCAGTTTCACGGTTCAAACCTCTGTATTATCCACTTTTGGTCCATTTGTATCTAAAAAAAACAGTTTGAGTGTGTCGCTCACTGTTCAGCCGCAAATATATATATATTTTGAAAAGCCTGGTATACACCAGTAAATTATAACTGTGGTTTTTGCTGTTCCACAGTAAAAAATCTCTATTATCCTGCTTTTGGCATTTTTTGCCGTAAAAAATAAATAGTGTCTCCTGATTGTTCAGACACAAATATATCTGTTGAAAATAGTCTGGTGTAGGCCCGAGAAATACAAGTGTGGTTTTGCAGTTTCACGGTTCAAACCTCTGTATTATCCACTTTTGGGCCATTTGTATCTAAAAAAAAACAGTTTGAGTGTGTCGCTCACTGTTCAGCCGCAAATATCTCTATTTAAAAAAGTGTGGTATACCACAGTAAACAATAACTGTGGTTTTGCCATCCCACTTTAAAAAATCTCTATTATTCAGGTTTTGGTAGTTTTTTCCGTAAAGAAAAACAGTAGTGTCTCCTGACTGTTGTGACACAAAAATATATCTGTTGAAAATAGTCTTGTGAAGGCCGGACATCCCAGTGTGGTTTTTCAGTTCCATGGGTCAAATCGCTGTACTATCCAGTTTTGGGCCTTTGGTATCTAAAAAAAAAGCAGTTTGAGTGTGTCGCTCACTGTTCAGCCGCAAATATCTCTATTTAAAAAAGTGTGATATACCCCAGTAAACAATAACTGTGGTTTTCCTCTTCCACGGTTCTAATCTACTCTTTATTACTCTTTTTCCATTGATAGTGCAAGTGTAAGCTATTTTACTTCATTGACAATGGGCAAGGCGCGTGGCAAGGGACGAGGAAATGGACGCTCTGGTGATGGTTCGTGCAGAGGACGGGGCCACGGCCAAGGTGAAAATGTGCCACAACCAACAGCCATATCTTCTCGCTCCCACTTCTTGAACAATTACTAGGGAAGCACAGAACAACACCAGTATTGCGAAATGATCAGTGTGAACAGGTTATTAATTGGATAGCAGACAATACTTCCAGTTACCTGGGCACCACCACCTCCGGTCTGTCTTCCACACGGTCAACTCTTAGTAGCCGTGAGTCTCGACCGCATACTCCTCCTCACCCTGATGCTCCTTCCTCCCACCGTGTCATCAGAGAGCAAGTGATCCCACACTTGGACACTCTGAAGAGCTGTTCACTGGTCCATTTCCATATTTGGGCCCCTCGCCTGATACGCTTGAAGTAGTGGAATAGGAGATCCCATGTTGCGATGCCCAAATATTTGAACAGCCACGGCCACAGGAAGTCGACGTTGGCAATCTGTCACAAGAGGTGGACGATGACGAGAAACAATTGGTTGGAAGTGAGGAGGAGGATCGTGGTGCGCAAGTGGAAGAGGAGGAAGTGTTGGATGATCTAGTAACTGACCCAACGTGGAAGGAGGACATGCAGAGTGAGGCCAGCAGCCCACGGGGGGAGGGAGGCAGAGTACCCCAACAGGCAGGAAGAAGCAGTGTGGTGGCCGCAGACAGAAGGCAGGCAACCGTTCCCCGTAACACCAACACGAGGGACGTTGCCAGTACAAGCGGTAGGACTTCCAGAGTCAGGAATTTTTTTAAAGACTCTACTGATAACCCCAAAAAGGCCATATGTTCCACCAGCCATGCCAGCATCAGCAGGGGTGACAAAACTACCAGCCTGACCACCACCAGCATGATCAGGCACATGGCAGCAAAGCACCCGACTTTGTGGGGCGAAACCCAGGGTCCACGACCAGTGTCAGCGGGTGTCACCACTGCTTCTTCCACTGTTGTGCATGCAATAGAACCCCCTGTTGTGTGTGCAAGGCAATCCCCTGTCCACACTGCATGTAAAGATGCCCCCTCCTCTCAGTCTTCACTTGTTATGGCAGTTTCTCAAGAAACAGCATCAACGTCCACGTCCCACCGCAGCGTTCAATTGTCCATATCCCAGACCTTTGAACGAAAGCGGAAATTCGCAGCTAACGTCCCACAGGCCACAGTCCTAAATTCGCACATTTCACGACTGCTTGCATTGGAAATGCTGCCTTTTAGGCTGGTGGAGACGGAATCCATCCGCTTTCTTATAGCGGCTGCTGTCCCTCGGTACTCGGTCCCCAGCCGACACTATTTTGCCCGGTGTGCCATCCGGCACTATACAAGCACGTGTCCCAAAGCATCTGCCGTGCCCTCAACAATGCAGTTACTGGGAGAGTCCACCTGACAACGAACACGTGGACAAGTGCTTGTGGCCAGGGACGGTACATATCTCTGATGGCACACTGGGTAAACATAGCGGAAGCCGGGACCCAGTCGGAACTTGGGATGGAACACATGCTCCCTACACTGAGGATTGCGGGCCCTATGTCAGTCAGAGTTGCCCCCACAGTGTACAGCTCCTACGCATCCTCCTCCTCCTCCTCATGTTCAGCCTCCATCTCAGATATCACCACATCAGTTACAAGCTGGAAGCATTGCAGTATTGCCTCCGCCAAGCGGCAACAGGCTGTGCTGAAACTCATAAGCTTAGGTGATAAACCTCACACTGCTTGTGAGTTGTGGACAGCTGTGAAAGAGCAGACAGGTCTGTGGCTGAGACCGCTGAACCTACATCCCGGCATGGTCGTGTGTGACAATGGCCGTAACCTGGTGGCGGCTCTGAGGCGAGGTGAGATCACACACGTACCATGCCTGGCTCATGTGCTTAACCTCGTGGTTCAGCGGTTTCTTAAATCGTACCCCGAGTCGCCGGATCTGCTCGTGAAAGTACGCCACCTGTCAGCTCATTTTCGCAAGTCGGCTACAGCTTCCGCCGCCCTTGCTGTGTTGCAGCAGCGTTTGCAGCTTCCGGCACACCAACTGGTGTGTGATGTCCCCACACATTGGAACTCTACCCTCCACATGTTGCAAAGGATTTGTGAGCAGAAGAGAGCAGTTGTGGAGTACCAGCTGCAACAAGGCCATAGATATTCAGGTCAGACTCCACACATAAGACCTCAGGAGTGGACCTGGATGTCTGACATATGTACCATCCTGACAAACTTTGAGGAGGCCACCAAGATGGTGAGTGGCGATGACGACATCATTAGTGTCAGCATCCCACTTGTCTGTCTTTTGCAACGCTCTCTGCAGAGAATTAAAGAGGAGGCATTGCAGCCAGAGTATGATGAGATGGATCAAGAAGCCGTAGCGGGCGATTACACACAGCCCAGCCTCATCTCATCCCAACGTGCATTGGGGGACAATGAGGGAGAGGAGGAGGAGGAGGAGGAAGAACAGGAGCTGCTATCATGCATTGTAGACGGTAATACCTGTACAAGTGTCATACCGTCGGTTCAGCGTGGGTGGCCTGAGGACAGGGGGGAGGAGGAAGAGGAGGAGGAGGAGGAGAGCATGGTCAGTCGTCATCTTGGTGAGGACACGGAAATCTTGCCCGTTACCAGTCTGGCACGCATGGCTGACTTTATGTTGCGCTGCCTTAACCGTGACCCTCGCGTTGTCAAAATGTTGGGTGACAGTCATTACTGGTTGGTGACACTTGTAGACCCCCGCTACAAGGAGAACTTTCACTCTCTTATCTCTGAGGTGGAGAGGTCTGCAAAAATGGGGCAATACCACAAGGCCCTTGCTGCAGAACTCTTAAAAAAATTCCCATCTGAACACGCCAGCGGCAGAGGTCACAGTTCGTTGCCCAACCAAGGCGTACAGGCGAGAGAGATGCAAATCCAATCCAGCAGAGGCAGGGGACCACTGTCAACGTTCTGGGACAGTTTTCTGACACCCGCCCAGCTTACAGGCCCTGAGGCACGGGGTACTCTCACAAGGAGTGGAAAGTTTCAAAAGATGGTGAGGGAGTACCTTGCCGATCGTACCAGCGTCCTCCGTGATTGCTCTGTGCCTTTTAATTATTGGGTATCCAAGCTGGACACTTGGAATGAACTCGCTCTGTACGCCTTGGAGGTCCTGGCCTGCCCTGCCGCTAGCGTGTTATCGGAGCGTGTTTTTAGTGCCGCTGGGGGAATTATAACTGATAAGCGCACTCGCCTGTCAACTGACAATGCTGACAAGCTGACCCTTATCAAAATGAACAAGGGCTGGATTGGGCCAGACTTCTCATCACCACCAAATGACAGCAGAGTAACATAAAGCCAAATCCACTGTGTTATTTCGGGAGGTGTATTCACATGCACCGCTTCACACCCACACATGTGTATACGCTTCCTCGTTTCGGCTGTTTAATCTTCTTCTCCTTATCCTCAGCCTCCACCACCACTATACCACCAGGGTGCCAGCATTGCAAGTTCCTCTGTCCTAATTTTTGGCAGCTTTTGCTGGGAAAGCATAAGCAAATACCATGGGACACCCACTCCCCAATAATGGGACTTATGTTTGTAATATGCTGTACTGCATGGCTCTTGTAAGGGGCATTGCAAGTTGCTCCATCCTAATTTTTGGCAGCTTTTGCTGGGAAAGCATAAGCAAATACCATGGGACACCCACTCCCCAATATTGGGACTTATGTTTGTAATATGCTGTACTGCATGGCTCTTGTAAGGGGCATTGCAAGTTGCTCTGTCCTAATTTTTGGCAGCTTTTGCTGGGAAAGCATAAGCAAATACTATGGGAAACCCACTCCCCAAAAATGGGACTTATGTTTGTAATATGCTGTACTGCATGGCTCTTGTAAGGGGCATTGCAAGTTGCTCTGTCCTAATTTTTGGCAGCTTTTGCTGGGAAAGCATAAGCAAATACTATGGGAAACCCACTCCCCAAAAATGGGACTTATGTTTGTAATATGCTGTACTGCATGGCTCTTGTAAGGGGCATTGCAAGTTGCTCCGTCCTAATTTTTGGCAGCTTTTGCTTGCAAGGCATAAGCAAATACTATGGGACACCCACTCCCCAATAATGGGACTTATGTTTGTAATATGCTGTACTGCATGGCTCTTGTAAGGGGCATTGCAAGTTGCTCCGTCCTAATTTTTGCCAGCTTTTGCTGGGAAAGCATAAGCAAATACTATGGGAGACCCACTCCCCAATAATGGGACTTATGTTTGTAATATGCTGTACTGCATGGCTCTTGTAAGGGGCATTGCAAGTAGAGATGAGCGGTGTTCGACTAGAACTGTTCGCCAATCTCAAATTCGAGCTGTTTTGGGCGGTGTTCGAGTTGTTTGACGAACCCGAACGATTTGCAAAAAATTTGGCTGTTCGAGGTTATGTTCGATAACTGTTCGTGCACCAAAAGCGTGTCCTGCATGTCTGGCGCTATTTTGAGCACCAATCATGTAGGGATTGCCTGCCACTCACTGTAATGCCACAGCCATGGTGGTTGTGGCATTACAGTGATTGCCCAAATCAATGGGAACAGTGCCAACAGTGAAACATGAAAAGCGGCAATTCAGCAGCGGCATAGACCGGTACCCGACAATTTAGAACAGAAAGAATAGAGCATCACACATAGATTAGATAGATAGAAACAAGTCAGCCACATATATACGAAGTACAGTGACAGTGTTGCTTACTGTACTTGTCATTTAGTGTAAAGGATTTATCAAAAAAAAATAATAGTGTTTTCATGCACCGTCTCTTTAAAAAAGCCGGCCGGCAATTCAGCAGCGGTACCCGACAATTTAGAATAGAAAGAATAGAGAATCACACATAGATTAGATAGATAGAAACATGTCAGTCACATATATGAAGTACAGTGACAGTGTTGCTTACTGTACTTGTCATTTAGTGTAAAGGATTTATTAAAAAAAATAATAGTGTTTTCATGCACTGTCTCTTTAAAAAAGCCGGCCGGCAATTCAGCAGCGGTACCCGACAATTTAGAATAGAAGGAATAGAGAATCACACATAGATTAGATAGATAGAAACATGTCAGTCGCATATATATGAAGTACAGTGACAGTGTTGCTTACTGTACTTGTCATTTAGTGTTAAAATAAAGGATTTATTTAAAAAAAAATTGGCGTGGGGGTCCCCATAATTTTAGGCTCTAGCAGAGGTTAAGCAGACGGCTGGGGCAGATGTTTGAAGCCTGGGAGGGGAGTAATAAACGTGGAGCTTCCCAGGCTACTAATATCAGCCCCCAGCTGAATACCTAGCCTTTACTAGCTATTAAAATGGGGGACCCCCCCAAAAAAATGACATGGGGTCCCCCCTATTTTAATAGCTAGCAAAGGCTAGGCAGACAGCTGGGGGCTGATATTAATAGCTCAGGAAGGGTGCCATGAATATTGGCCCCCTCCCAGGCTAGAAACACCAGCCGTCAGCCGCCCCAGAACTGGCGCATACATAGGATGCGCTAATTCTGGCACTTAGCCTCTCCCTTCCCACTGCCCTGTAGCGGTGGCAGTGGGGTAATAGGGCTGGGGTTGATGTCAGCTTATAATGCCAGCTGACATCAAGCCCAGGTTAGTAATGGAGAGGCGTCTATAAGACACCCCCATTACTAATCCCATAGTCAAAGTTTAAAGAAAACACAAACACCCAGAATAAACTCCTTTAATTTAAATAAAGACACATTCCTTTATTGTTCTAAATTAAACCATACTTACCACCACGCCCATTCCAGCTGAAGCCAACGATCTCCTGCAATAAAAGTAAAATAATAAAGCAACATCATCCTTACCTTTCCATGGTTCCCACGACAGCTTCAGCTCTGCTACATCGAGATGACAAGCTGGACCGCTGCAGAACGCTGCCATCCAGCTTGCCATGCCGCGGACACTGAGAAGCGCAGGCATGCTTGCGCTCCTCAGTGTCTCGCTGTGACGGCATAAAGATGAGACGAGTTCATGTCCAATGATCTCAGCTCACCTCATGCACGTCACTGACAGCGTGGGAGAATTCTCACGCTGTAGCGCTGAGTGCAGAAGAATTTTCCCACGCTGTCAGTGACGTGCATGAGGTGAGCTGAGATCATTGGACATGAACTCGTCTCATCTTTATGCCGTCACAGCGAGACACTGAGGAGCGCAAGCATGCCTGCCCTTCTCAGTGTCTGCGGGATGACAGGCTGGATGGCAGCGTTCTGCTGCGGTCCAGCCTGTCATCTCGATGTAGCAGAGCTGAAGCTGTCGTGGGAACCATGGAAAGGTAAGGATGAGGTTGCTTTATTATTTTACTTTTATTGCAGAAGACATTGGCTTCAGCTGGAATGGGCGTGACGGTAAGTATGGTTTAATTTAGAACAATAAAGAATTGTGTGTTTATTTCAATTAAAGGACTTTATTCTGGGTGTTGTGTTTTTTTTAAATACTTTACTAGAAATTCATGGCGGTCATGTCTAATATTGGCGTGACCCCATGAATTTCGGGCTTAGGGCCAGCTGATCATGCCAAGCTGGCCCTAACCCCTTTATTACCCAGTGAGCCACCGCACCAGGGCCCTGGATGAGTTGGGTACAGCGCCAGAAGATGGCGCTTCTATGAACGCGCCATTTTCCGGGGTGGCTGCGGACTGCAATTTGCAGCGGGGGGGACCCAGAAAGCTTGGGCCTCCCTGCGCTGCAGATTCCAGCCCCCAGCTGCCTAGTTGTACCTGGCTGGACACAAAAATAGGGCGAAGCCCCACGTATTTTTTTTTTTAATTATTTCATGAAATTCATGAAATAATTAAGAAAAAAAGGGCTTCCCTATATTGTTGTGTCCAACCAGGTACAAATAGGCAGCTGGTGGTTGGGGGCAGCCCGTTCCTGCCTGCTGTACCTGGCTGGACACAAATATAGTGCGAAGCCCCACGTCAATTTTTTTTTTAATTATTTCATGAAACTAGATGGTGGCCCGATTCTAACGCATCGGGTATTCTAGAATATGTATGCGGCAGACCCGGTGCAATCAGCAGAGCGGTGTTTAAATTTGGCGCCAAAATCGCTGACTGGTCGCGGCCAGCAACTGTGACCAATCAGCAAAGCGGTGTTGAAATTTGGCGACTATATCACTGATTGGTCACGGCCGGCGGTTGCGACTAATCAGCAGAGCGGGGTTTAAATTTTGCGCCAATAATGCTGATTGGTCGCGGTCGCGACCAATCAGCAAAGCGGTGTTTAAATTTTGCGCCAATAATGCTGATTGGTTGCGGTTGCGACCAATCAGCAAAGCGGTGTTTAAATTTGGCGTCAATAACGGTGATTGGTCACGAACGCGACCATTCAGCAGGGCGGTGTTTAAATTTGGCGGCAACAATGTTGATTAGTCGCGGCCGGAGGTCGCGACCAATCAGCAGAGCGGGGTTTAAATTTGGCGCCAATAATGCTGATTGGTCGCAATCGCCGGCCGCGACCAATCAGCAGAGCGGTGTTTCTATTTGGCGCCAAAATCGCTGATTGGTCGCCGCCGGCAACCGTGACCCATCAGCAGAGCGGGGTTTAAATTTGGCGCCAATACTGCTGATTGGTCGCGGCCGGCAACCGTGACCAATCAGCCGAGCAGGGTTTAAATTTGGTGCCAATACTGCTGATTGGTTGCGGACGGCGACCGCGATCAATCAGCAGAGCAGTGTTTAAATTTGGCGCCAATAATGCTGATTAGTCGTGGCCGGCATCCGCGACCAATTAGCAGAGCGGGGTTTAAATTTGGCGCCAATCTCGCTGATGGGCGCGGCTGGAGTCCGCGACCAATCAGCAGAGCGTTGTTTAAATTTGGCGCCAATCTCACTGATTGGTCACGGCCGCTATTTAAATGTGGCGCCCAAATCGGTGATTGGTCGCGGGCAGTTTCCGCGACCAATCAGCAGAGCGGTGTTTAACTTTAGCGCCAAGATCACTGATTGGTCGCGTGCGGAGAGCGCGACCAATCAGCGAATCGTATTGGTGAGGACCGGGAAGCGCCGCTGCCTGGTCGGATACTTCCGCTGCGAGAAGCCGGGAGATGAGCGACTGCTCGCAGCAGATGTATCCCGACCCGCAGCTCCGCTCCCCGGTCCTCCCTTGACACCCTAGCCGCTGATCTCCCCACAGTATCCGCATGGTGTTACAAAGATCCGGACATTTGTGTTAAAAATCGCTGATTGGTCGCTGGCGCTGTCCGCGACCAATCACCGATTTGGGCGCCAAATTTAAATATCGGCCGCAACCAATCACCGATCTTGGCTCCACATTTAAACACCGCTGTGCTGATTGGTCGCCGACGCTGGGCGCGACCAATCACCGATTTTGGCGCCACATTTAAATAGCGTCCGCGACCAATCAGTACAGCTGTGTTTAAATGTGGAGCCAAGATGGGTGATTGGTCGCAGCCGATATTTAAATTTGGCGCCCAAATCGGTGATTGGTCGCGGGCAGCGCCAGCGACCAATCAGCGATTTTTAACACAAATGTCCGGACCTTTGTAACACCATGCGGATACTGTGGGGACATCAGCGGCTAGGGTGTGAAGGGAGGACCGGGGAGCGGCGCTGCGGGTCGGGATACTTCTGCTCCGAGCGCCCGCTCATGTCCCGGGTTCTCGCAGCGGAAGTATCCGCACAGGCAGCGCCGCTGACATCCATGCGGCTAGGGCGTGAAGGGAGGACCGGGGAGCGGCGCTGACATCCAATTGGTCGCGGCCGCTATTTAAATGTGCCGCACAAATCGGTGATTGGTCGCCGTCTTGACCGCGACCAATCACTGATCTTGCCGCCAAAGTTAAACACTACTGTGCTGATTGGTCGCGGACGCTGCACGCGACCAATCACCGATTTGGGCGCCAAATTTAAATATCAGCCTCATGCACGTCACTGACAGCGTGGGAAAATTCTCCTGCACTCAGCGCTTCAGCGTGAGAATTCTCCCACGCTGTCAGTGACGTGCATGAGGTGAGCCGAGCTCATTGGACATGACCTCGGCTCATCTTTATGCCGTCACAGCCAGACACTGAGGAGCGCAAGCAAGCCTACGCTTCTCAGTGTCTGTGGGATGACAGGCTGGATGGCAGCGTTCTGCTGCAGTCCAGCCTGTCATCTCGATGTAGCAGAGCTGAAGCTGTCGTGGGAACCATGGAAAGGTAAGGATGATGTTGGTTTATTATTTTACTTTTATTGCAGGAGATCGTTGGCTTCAGCTGGAATGGGCGTGGTGGTAAGTATGGTTTAATTTAGAACAATAAAGAATTGTGTGTTTATTTCAATTAAAGGACTTTATTCTGGGTGTTTGTGTTTTCTTTTAACTTTGACTATGGGGTTAGTAATGGGGGTGTCTTATAGACGCCTCTCCATTACTAACCTGGGCTTGATGTCAGCTGGCATTATAAGCTGACATCAACCCCAGCCCTATTACCCCACTGCCACCGCTACAGGGCAGTGGGAAGAGCGAGGCTAAGTGCCAGATTTGGCGCATCCTACGGATGCGCCATTTCTGGGACAGCTGACGACTGGTGTTTCTAGCCTGGGAGGGGGCCAATATTCATGGCACCCTTCCTGGGCTATTAATATCAGCCCCCAGCTGTCTGCTTAGCCTTTGCTAGCTATTTAAATTTGGTGGACCCCACGTCATTTTTTTGGGGGGGTCCCCCATTTTAATAGCTAGTAAAGGCTAGGTATTCAGCTGGGGGCTGATATTAGTAGCCTGGGAAGCTCCGTGGGTATTACCCCCTTCCCAGGCTTCAAACATCTGCCCCAGCCGTCTGCCTAACCTCTGCTAGAGACTAAAATTACGGGGAACCCCACGCCAATCTTTTTTTTAATAAATCCTTTATTTTAACACTAAATGACAAGTACAGTGATCAACACTATCACTGTACTTCTTATATATGTGACTGACATGTTTCTATCTATCTAATATATGTGTGATGCTCTATCTTTCTGTTCTAAATTGTCGGGTACCGAGGCTGAATTGCCGGCCGGCTTTTTTAAAGAGACGGTGCATGAAAACACTATTATTTTTTTAAATAAATCCTTTACACTAAATGACAAGTACAGTAACCAACACTGTCACTGTACTTATTATATATGTGATTGGCATGTTTATATCTATCTATGTGTGATGCTCTATTCTTTCTGTTATAAATTGTCGGGTACCGCTGCCGAATTGCCGGCTGGCTTTTTTAAAGAGATGGTGCACGAAAACACTATTATTTTTTTTAATAAATCCTTTACACTAAATGACAAGTACAGTAAGCAACACTGTCACTGTGCTTCTTATATGTGTGACTGACATGTTTCTATCTATCTAATCTATGTGTGATACTCTATTCCTTCTTGTCTAAATTGTCGGGTACCGGTGTATGCCACTGCTGAATTGCCGGCCGGCTTTTTTAAAGAGAGCGTCTTCTGAGCAGTTTGTCAGCTTTTGGACACCTTTGAAGGTGTTTTCTATGTGTTTCTAGGTGTTTTTGTTTGCCTGCCATTGGTTTTAACGGTGTTCGACGGTGTTCTAAGGTGTTCGACGAACAGTTCGACGAACAGATCCTCGAACATCCCGGTGTTCGACGAACCGAACCGAACCCGAACACTACGGGGGTGGCTCAACACTAATTGCAAGTTGCTCCGTCCTAATTTTTGGCAGCTTTTGCTTGCAAGGCATAAGCAAATACTATGGGACACCCACTCCCCAATAATGGGACTTATGTTTGTAATATGCTGTACTGCATGTGACGCGCCCCCTGGGCCGTGTGTACACGTGTGTGGGATACCCGGTGCCGGGTCTCTGGGGTCTGTAGTCTCCGTGGCGGTGACCCGGTCCCGTGGCTCAGGCTGGTCAAACCAGTGGCAGTCTTTCTTAGGTTTTGAGGTTAATTGTCCGACTGCGCCACCCGTGGATTGTGGTCAGGGAGTACCACCGCTGCGAGGCAGACCGCTGAGGCTGGTGTTGTGTGCGCAGCATAGAATGGGATAACTCCCCTCGGGAGGAGTATAGCCTCAGGGCAGTGAGTGTGGATGATGGGGGTGATGGTGCACGAGCGCAGCAGGAACGACTCAGAGTCTTTGCAGTGCAGTTCAGGGTCTTTACTGATGATTATAAGGTAGACCCTCCCGGGAGTACTGGCTAGCATAAGAGGCCTGGTCAGTCTGTGATCAAGCAGGAGTTCCCCTGGCCAGGTGGAGCTGTAGGCCTCCCCGTCTGTCTGCACTCTTCCTGGCTACCTTGCTGTAAGCGCGTAGAAGTAGCCCACATTCCTGAGTGTACCGTGTAGTGCTCACTCGTATGGCTGGTGACTTGGGGCCTTCTGTTAGCCTCCCCTCCACGACGGCGGTGCTGGTCCCTTGCTTGTGACTGAGCCTCCGGGCTTCTATGGCCAGAGGACCTGAAATCCCCTGCCGGCTGGTTTCTGCTGCTGGATATATAAGTCCTCACAGCTGTGGACTCCTGTGTCCGGTTCCTATTGTCTTCTGCCAGGGCGAGCTCTGCTCAGCTTCCAGCCCCTGGTCTTTAGCTCCTAGCTCCTACAGAGCTCCTTGCTGTTACTTTCCCTTGCTCTCACTCTGACTCTGACTGTTCTCTGACTCACTCAACCAGATCCAGTTTATAAGGGCAGAATTCTCCCCTCCCAGGACTGGGGCAGGAGGATGTTGCATGTTTAAGGGATTCTGACAAGGAAACCTCCCACTTGCTCTCCGACGTAATATCTCTATTATTGTGGTGACCAGACCCCTGGGGTGCCACACATGGCTCTTGTAAGGGGCAATGCAGTTCCTCATAATTTTTGGAAAGCCTTCCATTCACTGCTTAGGCCAACAGTGCACGGGAGACCCAGTTGCTATAAATCGAAAAAAAGGTTTAGTTAACGCCCTCTGACCTCCATGTCATTTCCAAGGGGCATTGGAGTGGCTCGAAATTTTTGGTAGGCATTGCACTCACTGTATGCCCTATAACTGTGTAGCCAAACCGCTCCTTTTGTTACAGAAACATATCCTACAAGACATATCTGGTTGACTGGCCTGATATTGATGTGAATGGTCCCTGTTCCTCCTGCTCTTTCTCCTTTGCCACCACCTCATCCATCATTCATCACCTGAAGCTTTGTTTTAACGGGAGTCATAGAACTGGGATAGTAGCAGGAAAACATCCAGCAATCCTCGAAGGAGGTAGAATATGCGCCAAAACGCTGACCACCTCAGGCCTAGCTGCTACTACATACATGCGCTTGCATTCCAAGGAACAGAAAGCAAAGGAGGTGGATGGCTTCATGATCATGAATAATTTACTCGTTGTGTAGGAGGCCGACCAATGCTGCTGTCTACCTTCTGAACTTTGTGTTGAAGCCTGATTGACCCAGGACCCGCAATCCTCTATGTCTGGAGGACGTGTTGCATCCCAGTGTCCAACTGTGTCCCGGCTTCCACAATATTAACCCAGTGTGAAGGCGTCAGTGAGATGGACCATTCCTGGCCACATTCACTTGTCCACGTGTTTGTGGTTAGGCTGTCCTTCCCACTAAATGCACTGGGGAGGGCACAGGTAATGTTTTGGTATGCGCGCTTGTGTATAAGGCGCACCGGGACAAATAGGGGCGGCTGGGGACTGTTTATGGACACCCGGCCACCCCCACGCGGCTGGGGACTCTGTGAGGGCACTGAGTATGGACACCCGGCCGCCCCCTGGCGGCTGGGGACCAAGCGTGGACACCCGGCCACCGGGCGGCTGGGGACTGAGTATGAATACCAGGCTACCGATGCAGCCATGACATGGTGGCCAGATTCCACCTCCACATGCCTAAAAGGCCCAATTTCAATTGCAAGCAAGCTAGCAGTATGGTATTGCAGCCTGAGGGTGGGTGGGTGGCAGGCTGCATACTTGCGCTTGTATTGCAAGTTATGGGGGAGGTACAATTGAACACTGCCATGGGACAAGGACTTGCACGGGGATAGTTGCAAGTCTGCATCTTCTGATGCGGCAAGGATCACTTCTGATGGGCACGCTTTTAGGCAGTGACCTGGGTGTCAGAGATGCTTCCAGGGGTCTTCCCCATGCTGTTCCCATGTCTTTTTAGCACTGTATGCATGTGTCACACAGCACATGGCCAGATAAGGTTGTAAAATGTTAAAATGACATTTCCCGGTGAATGCTTTTGTCACGGTTGATAGCAATACAAACGTGCAAAAACGCATAAAAAATGCTACTTGTGAACATAGCCCAAGGTGTGGAGGAGTATTTTTGTTTTTGGTTATTTATTTTACCTTATACACAAGTCTTTACCCTGGAAAGGATGTTCCTTAGCCCCTTTCTGACCCGGTCAGTAATAGTACGCACCAGGTCGGGAAGGCCGATTCAGCGTGGGCTCCGGCGGTGAGCCCGCACTGAAGCGAGCACATGTCAGCTGATTATTGGAATCGCAATCCACCCGCGGCTGTTCACATGTTAAATCTCTGACAGTGGCCTTTAACTCGCGCTTCCGGGAGTCCTAAGCCCCGCCCATCAGTGACCCCGTCACGTGATCGCGGGTCACCAATGGGTGGGCATGACAACTCAGGGTCTGCAGCAGACGCCTGTGGTTGTCATGTCTCAATTGCTATGAGCGCCACCTAGTGGTCAGCGCTCATAGCAAGTGAGCATTTCTCCTGCATACAAGCGATCTGCTCATCGCTTGTATGCAGTAGAAGCAATCAGACAACTGCTGCTTCTAGTCTCCTCTGGAGACTATAGAAGCAAGCAGAAAGTGTAAAAAAAAGTTTTTAAAAAAATTAAAAAAATAAAAAATATATAAAAGTTTAAGTCACCCCCCTTTCGCCCCATTCAAAATAAAATATATATATATATAAAAAAAAAACCACATACACATATTTGGTATCGCCGCATTCAGAATCGCCCGATCTATCAATATAAAAGAAGAATTAATGCAATCAGTAAACGGCGTAACGAGAAAAAAATTTTAAACGCCAGAATTAAGTTTTTTTGGTCGCTACAACTTTGCAATAAAATGCAATAACGGGCGATCAAAACATTGGATCTACCCCAAAATGGTATCAATAAAAACTTCAGCCCGGCACGCAAAAAATAAGCCCTCATCTGGCCACAGATCCCGAAAAATGGAGAAGCTAAGGGTCTCGGAAAATGGCGTCATTTTTTTTTTATTTTTTAGCAAGCTTTGGATTTTTTTTTCACCACTTAAATAAAAAAGAACCTATACATGTTTGGTGTCTATGAACTCGTAGCGACCTGGAAAATAATGTTGGCAGGTCAGTTTTAGCAATCTGTGAATGTGGTAAAAAAAGGACCCAAAAAACAACTGTGGAATTGCATTTTTTTTGCAGTTTCACTGCACTTGTATTTTTTTTCCCATTTTCCAGCACACGATATGGTAAAACCAGTGATGGTGTTTAAAAGTACAACTCATCCCGCAAAAAATAAGCCCTCACATGGCCATATTGAATGAAAATTAAAAAAGTTCTGGCTCTGGGAAGAAGGGGAGCAAAAAAGGAAAACACAAAAACAGAAAGACCCATGGTCGTTAAGGGGTTAACATATTTCACAGGAAAGCACTTTCACTTTCGTTTTTGAACGTTTTATTGTGAGCCTGTAAAAGTGGCTTAATACCTCTGACCACGTTGTTGACAGCAGTGACCTGGGGGTCAGAAATGCTTCCAGGGGCGATCCCCATGCTGTCCCCATGTCATTTGAGCACTGTCACTATCGTTTTGGGCACTTTTTAGGCTTTCTACAGACTGCCGGGGGAGCCGCCACAAAAATGTTCGGGTCTCCCATAGACTAACATTGGGCTCGTTGCTCGGGTCGAGCACCCGAGTATCACAGTGAGCTCGGCCCGAGCTTCGAGCACCCGAGCATTTTAGTGCTCGCACAACACTAGTATTGACGCTTTTAGAAGAAATTGTGTGACACATTTCGGCACCATTTTTACCCATTGCCCTGTGTGAAAATGTAAAATCTGAGGGTAAAACATTTTTTTGAGGTAAAAATATAATTATGCTTTTTTCACTGCCCAATGGTATAAATTTAAAAATTAAAAAATACTCACTACTTCCCTAGATGAATTCCTTGAGAGGTGTAGTTTACAAAATGGGGTCACTTGTGGGGGTTTCTGCTGTTTCGGCATGTCAGCGACTCTTCAAATGTGACATGGTGTCTGCAACCTATCCCAGCCAACATAGCGCTTATTTCTCTTCCGAACCCTGCCGTACACCAAAGCAGTGGTTTTCCCCCACATATGGGGTATTGGCGTACTCAGGAGAAATTGCACAACAAATCTTATCGTGCAATTTATCTTGTTACCCTTATGATAATGCAAAATTAGGGAATGAAAAACATTTTTTGTGGGAAAAATGTGAAAATTTTATTTTTACAGCTCATTATTATAAACTTCTGTGAAGCACCTTGGGGTTCAAGGTGCTCACCACACATCTAGATAAGTTCCCTAAGGGGTCTAGTTTCCAAAATGGTGTCACTTGGGGGTTTCCACTGATTAGGCCCATCAGGGGCTCCCCAAATGCAACATGGCGTCCGCTAATTATTCAAACAAATTTTACCATTCAAAAAGTCAAATGGCGCTCCTTCCGTTTCAAACCCTGCCGTGCGCCCAAACAGTGGTTTGCCTCCACATATGGGGTATCGGCGTGTTCAGGAGAAATTGCACAACAAATTTCATGGTGCAATTTATCCAATCACCCTTATGATAATGCAAAATTAAGGGATGAAAAACGTTTTTGTGGGAAAAATGTGAAAATGTAATTTTTACAGCTCATTATTATAAACTTCTGTGAAGCACCTTGGGGTTCAAGGTGCTCACCACACATCTAGATAAGTTCAGTAAGGGGTCTAGTTTCCAAAATGGTCTCACTTGTGGGGGGTTTCCACTGTTTAGGCACATCAGGGGCTCCCCAAATGCAACATGGCGTCCGCTAATTATTCGAACAAATTTTACATTCAAAAAGTCAAATGGCGCTCCTTCCCTTTCAAACCATGCCGTGCGCCCAAACAGTGGTTTGCCTCCACATATGGGGTATCGGCGTGTTCAGGAGAAATTGCACAACAAATTTCACGGTGCAATTTATCCTATCACCCTTATGATAATGCAAAATTAAGGGATGAAAAACTTTTTTGTGGGAAAAATGTGAAAATTTTATTTTTACAGCTCATTGTTATAAACTTCTGTGAAGCACCTTGGGGTTCAAGGTGCTCACCACACATCTAGATAAGTTCCCTAAGGGGTCTAGTTTCCAAAATGGTGTCACTTTTGGGGGGTTTCCACTGTTTAGGCACATCAGGGGCTCCCCAAATGCAACATGGCGTCCGCTAATTATTCAAACCAATTTTACATTTAAAAAGTCAAATGGCGCTCCTTCCCTTTCAAACCCTGCCGTGCGCCCAAACAGTGGTTTGCCTCCACATATGGGGTATTTGCGTGTTCAGGGGATATTGCACAACAAATTTCATGGTGCAATTTATCCTATTACCCTTATGATAATGCAAAATTAAGGGATGAAAAATGTTTTTGTGGGAAAAATGTGAAAATTTTATTTTTACAGCTCATTATTATAAACTTCTGTGAAACACCTTGGGATTCAAGGTGCTCACCACACATCTAGGTAAGTTCCGTAAGGGGTCTAGTTTCCAAAATGGTGTCACTTGTGGGGGTTTCCACTGTTTAGGAACATCAGGGGCTCTCCAAACGCAACATGGCGTCTGCTAATTATTCAGACAAATTTTACATTCAAAAAGTCTAATGGCGCTCCTTCCCTTCCGAACCCTGCAGTGCGCCCAAACAGTGGTTTTCCCTCAAATATGGGGTATCAGCGCGCTCAAGAGAAATTGCACAAAAAATTTTGGGGTCCATTTTTTCCTGTTACCTCTGTGAAAATAAAAAAAATTGGGTCTAAAGTAACATTTTTGTGGAAAAAGTTAAATGTTAATTTTTTTCTTCCACATTTCAAAAATTCCTGTGAAGCAGCTGAAGGGTTAATAAAGTTCTTGAATGTGGTTTTGAGCACCTTGAGGGGTGCAGTTTTTAGAATGGTGTCACTTTTGGGTATTTTCAGTCATAAAGACCCCTCAAAGTGACTTCAAATATGATGTGGTCCCTAAAAAAATGTTTTTGTAAATTTTGTTGGAAAAATGAGAAATCGCTGGTCAACTTTTAACCCTTATAGCTCCCTAACAAAAAAAAATTTTGGTTCCAAAATTGTGCTGATGTAACGTAGACATGTGGGAAATGTTATTTATTAACTATTTTGTGTGACATATCTCTCTGATTTAAGGGCATGAAAATTCAAAGTTTGAAAATTGCAAAATTTTCAAAATTTTTGCCAAATTTCTGATTTTTTCACAAATAAACACTCTGGAACGCTTCAATGGATCCCCCTGATTCTGAGAATGTTTTTTCGTGACATATAGTACTTCATGATTGTGGTAAAATTTCTTCAATATCACTTGCGTTTATTTGTGAAAAAACGGAAATTTGGCAAAAATTGTGAAAATTTTGCAATTTTCAAAATTTGAATTTTTATGCCCTTAAATCAGAGAGATATGTCACACAAAATAGTTAATAAATAACATTTCCCACATGTCTACTTTACATCAGCAAAATTTTGGAACCAACATTTTTTTTTGTTACGGAGCTATAAGGGTTAAAAGTTGACCAGCAATTTCTCATTTTTCCAACAAAATTTACAAAACAATTTTTTTAGGGACCACATCACATTTGAAGTCACTTTGAGAGGTCTTTATGACAGAAAATACCCAAAAGAGACACCATTCTAAAAACTGCACCCCTCAAGGTGCTCAAAACCACATTCAAGAACTTTATTAACCCTTCAGGTGCTTCACAGGAATTTTTGAAATGCGGAAGAAAAAAATGAACATTTAACTTTTTTCACAAAAATGTTATATTAGACCCAATTTTTTTTATTTTCGCAGGGGTAACAAGAAAAAATTGACCCCAAAATTTGTTGTGCAATTTCCCCTGGGCACGCAGATACCCCATATGTGGGGAAAAAACACTGTTTGGGCGCACGGCAGGGCTCGGAAGGGAAGGAGCGCCATTTGACTTTTGATGGTAAAATTTGCTTGAATAATTAGCGGACGCCATGTTGCCCCTGATGTGCCTAAACAGTGGAGATCCCCCACAAGTGACCCCATTTTGAAAACTATACCCCTCAAGGATTTTATTAAAGGGTATAGTGAACATTTTGATCCCAGAGGTACGACACAGAATTTGATAACATTAGGTCATCATATTGAATAAGTTGTCATTACTCTTGAGCGCAAGTGCTTGCTACTTAAGTTTGCATCGGGTACTCAGGTATGCACCATGTATCACGGGTGCTCAAGTGAAATGCTCGAGTCCCCGCCCGCATGTTTCACGGTTATTAGACACCCAAAAAAAACATGCGGGGATCGCTCGTGCATGGCAGGCAATCCCCGCGAGTTTTTTTTGGCCGCGAAGCATATGGGGTGGAAACTCGAGCACCCGCGATACTCAGTGCATACCCGAGCACCTGATGCAAACTCAAGTAGCGAGCACTTGAGTTCAACACTAGTTGCCATATCATCGTCTTTTTTTTTTTTTTTTCCCTTTGAAAAAAAAAACAACCCCAACCCTAACATTAGCACAACCCCAACCCCAGCCCTAGCGTCTATTTTTTTCTCCGTTCCTCGTGCGATATAAGTGATGAGATTGCTTTATTCTTCGGGTCGGTGCGATTACAGCGATACCAGAATCATATTGGGTTTTTATGATTGACAGCTGTCACACAATAAAAGACACATATTTTGTAAAATCTAGTTTTTGCATTGGCATATTTTGGCCTACAGAGTCATGTGACAGCTTGTTTTTTGCGGGATGAGTTGTCGTTTTTATTGGTGCCATTTTCAGGCATGTGACATTTTTTGATCACTTTCTATTCCAGCTTTTGGGAGGCAGAATAAACAAAAACCAACAATTCAGGAATTGTGTTTTTTTACATTTTTTTTATTCTACTCCGCGTGTGGTAAAATTGATAAGGTAGCTTTATTCTTCGGGCCAGTACGTTTACAGCGGTACCACATTTATATTGTTTCTTATGTTTTTGCGCTTTTACACAATAAAAGCTATTTTATAGAAAAAAAATATTTTTTTGCATTGCTTTATTCTGAGAGCTATAACTTTTATATTTCGGCTGATGGAGCTGTATGGCAGCTTGTTTTTTGCAAGACGAGATGACGTTTTCAGCGGTACCATTTTTATTTATATTCGTCTTTTTGATCGCGTGTTATTCCATTTTTTGTTTGGCGGTATGATGATAAAGCATTGTTTTTTGCTTAGATTTTTTAACCGTGTTCACTGAAGGGGTTAACAGTTTTATAGGTCAGGTCGTTACGGATGAGGCGATACCAAATATGTGTACTTTTATTGTTTTTTTGCTTTTTTTTCATAATAATATTTATTGATGGGTACATTATATTTTTATTTTTAGTGGATTATTGTTTTTATTTTTTTTTTTATATTTTTACAATTTTTTTTTTTTCACTTTCTGGGAGTTTTTTTACTTTTTTACTTTGTCCCACTATGGGACTTTCACTTTTCTTATTCTGATCGCCTGCATAGCATAGGGATGGAGCACCATCCCTGTGCCATGCAGGCTGTCAGCGCTGGACAGGGAGAAGATAGTTTGGAGATGCACTGCGCATGTTCAAAAAATCTTCCTGCTGTCTGGTGACCCGGATGTTGTCATGACGACATCGGGTCATCATGGCAAATCCTGAAAGCCACGGGAGACAGCGCTGGAGGCCGGAAGAGGAGGTGAGTATATCGATCACCTCCTCTTATCCACCGCAATGCTGCGATCAACTTCAATTGCAGCATTGCAGGGGTTAATGTGCCGGGAGTGGAGTGGGACTGCTCCCTGCACATAGTACCGGGTGTCAGCTGTGACAATCAGCTGACACCCGGCGGCGATCGCGCCCGCACAGCCTGTGTGTGCGCGCGATCGCGATGACGTACTAATACGGGTCAGGCTCTTAAAGCCCAGGGCACTGTCACGTATTAGTACGTCTTGGGCTTTAAAAGGGTTAAAAAAGAAAAACTGAAATATCACATAGTCATAAGTACTCAGACCATTTGCTCAGTATTGAGTAGAAGCACCCTTTCGAGCTAGTACAGCCACGAGTCTTCTTGGGAATGATGCAACAAGTTTTTCACACCTGGATTTGGGGATCCTCTTCCCTTTTTCCTTGCAGATCCTCTCCAGTTCCGTCAGGTTGAATGGTGAATGTTGGTGGACAACCATTTTCAGGTCTCTCCAGAGATGCTCAATTGGGTTTAGGTCAGGACTCTGGCTGGGCCAGTCAAGAATGGTCACAGAGTTGTTCTGAAGCCACTCCTTTGTTATTTTAGCTGTGTGCTTAGGGTCATTGTCTTGTTGGAAGGTGAACTTTCCACCAAGTCAGAGGTTCAGAGCACTCTGGAAGAGGTTTTCATCCAGGATATCTCTGTACTTGGCCGCATTCATGTTTTCTTTAATTTTAAACCGGTCGTCCTGTCCCTGCTACTGAAAAAACATGCTGCCACCACCCTGTTTCACTGTTGGGATTGTATTTGGCAGGTGATGAGCAGTGCCTGGTTTTCTCCACACATACCGCTTAGAATTATCACCAAAAAGTTCTATCTTTGTCTCATCAGACCAGAGAATCTTACTTCTTATAGTCTGAGAGTCCTTCATGTGCTTTTGAGCAAACTCTATATGGGCTTTCATATGACTTGCACTGAGGAGAGGCTTCCGTCGGGCCATTCTGCTATAAAGGCTCGACTGGTGGAGGGCTGCAGTGATAGTTGACTTTGTGTAACTTTCTCCCATCTCCCTACTGCATCTCTGGAGCTCAGCCACAGTGATCTTGGGGTTCTTCTTTACCTCTCTCACCAAGGCTCTTCTCCCACGATTGCTCAGTTTGGCTGGACGTCTGGTCTAGGAAGACTTCTCGTGGTCCCAAACTTCTTCCATTTAAGGATTATGAAGGCCACTGTGCTCTAAGGAACATTGAGTAATGCAGAAATTGAGAAATGCAGAAATTCTTTTGTACCTTGGCCAGATCTGTGCCTTGCCACAATTCTGTCTCTGAGCTCTTTGGGCAGTTCCTTTGAGCTCATGATTCTCATTTGGTCTGACATGCACTGTGAGCTGTGAGGTCTTATATAGACAGGTGTGTGCCTTTCCAAATGAAGTCCTATCAGTTTAATTAAACACAGCTGGACTCCAATGAAGGTGGAGACCCATCTCAAGGAGGTTCACAAGAAAATGGACAGCATGTGACTTAAATATGAGTGTCTGAGCAAAGGGTTTGAATACTTATGACCATGTGATATTTCAGTTTTTCTTTTTTAATAAATTTGCAAAAAAATTCTACATTTCTGTTTTTTTTCAGTCAAGATGGGGTGCAGAGTGTGCATTAGTGAGAAAAAAATGAACTTTTTAGAATTTACCAAAATGGCTGCAATGAAACAAAGAGTGAAAATTTTAAAGAGGTCTGAATACTTTTTGTACCCACAGTAATATGCATTGTAAAAACTCCACTGAGGAAAATCATCTTTTTTATTGCTTTGTTTTTATTGTTTCTGTGGAATCCAAGGAGCCAAAAGTCACATGAATGAATATGAGTGTTGGATCCAATTAAAGCAACAACTACATAGCTCTCCCTGAGAAAAAGGCAACTCTGGACAACTATGAACCTGACCTGTTCTTGCTAGATTATAAGAGCAGAAATACTAATGCATCGATGACTGTTGACATCTCAGCTGATTTGGAACCCACAGCTGCTACCATTAAGAAAAATGTATGGTCAAGGACATGTTAATCAACTGCAGCCCATTAAATTAGATGCCCCAGTTACAAGAAAAAAATGATAAATTCTTTGAAGACAGCTTTCAGTTATTTCTAACCTGCAGTAAAAAAAAATAGTTGTTCACTATGGTAGTGGATATACAGATATGGCTATAGTAAAAAAAAATGGCAACCATTGTAACTTGCTGAGCTGTCACACACTATCTGTAATGTTTTTTCAGTTTTTATGGTCTTGTCTCTCTATCTCTTTTGCTAAGCTGTGAGCTTAGATGTGTTTTCACTATCCAGATTGAACACAGAATGGATGTGCTGTATCACATAATATAAACCCTGTAAAACATTAAGGTGAAGCGTGCCCAGAGGTACCCAAAGTCATATGAGTCTTCTCTGGCTAATGCAATCTTCTGAAAAGCATAACATTCGCGCATATTGAAATGCAAATTGAATTTATCAAGTTCAATAATTGCTATAAATTAAACACAAATTCAAATAGCATATCTCATTTTTATATTCAAAATACATTGGTGACATTTGGCTTTATCGTATTTGTCTATCTATCTATCTATCTATCTATCTAGTTATCTATCTATCTATCTACTGTCTAACTATCTACTGTGTATCTTTCTATCTATGATATCTATTTATCTAACGCTGGGTTGTAGTGATTTTATTTTATATATTATTTTTTATATTATACACAGTATGATCTTGATAGTTGAAACCTAAATATGTAAATTCAATGTGACAGAATTGGGAAACTTGTGTGTTTGCATTTTTAAACTACTCATTTCCTGTAAACTACTCATTATAAGAATAAAGGAACATGACATCTAACTTTTGGCAACATTTTCCCATCAACAATTCAGGCATAAAATAGCACCATTTGTCATCATCTGTCAGGCGTCCATGGATATATGTCAGTCCTGTCAATTCAATGGAATATCCATTTTGTCAGGAGATGATCAAGTGGAATTAGTAAGTAGAAATATTCAAAATTACTCAGCATTCAGGATGACAGCTATTGCTAAGAGCGGTGACTTTGATGCCTGTAAAAGAAGAAACTGTTGACCACAAAATAAAACTAATGATAAGTTCACAAAAGATTGCTTTAAACTTTTAAAACAATTACAGAGGCAAGATTATGAGAAGAAAATGGCAGAATAATTTAGAATTATAAATCTTGTACATACTCTACTATAAAATATAAGTAGCTACATCTCCAAGCTAAATCTTCTATCAAATGGTAACTAAAGTGATACTACATCTTACACAATATAAAAAATCACCAGGAAAATATTTGAGATAAAATTTTCGTTGAATGGAAATATTTTCCTACTAAAGATATTCTGTCTATTAATCTGTTGAAAAGACTCTGCAGTCCCTCGCAGTTAGAAATGGCTGATACTGTCGATCAATAGTTTGTGCACATATTCATAGCAAATGTCAATGCAATGTTAAATATTTCAAACTGGGTGAAATCACGGGAATGGCCTGACCTATATCTGGAAATATCTTTTTATAAGTAAAATTGAAATCCATTGAAGAGATAAGTCTACTGTAGATAATTTTAAAAGAAGGATGAAGAATGCGCATCTTAAAGTAAACTCGCATAATGCTCATCTGCCAAATAATAATATAGCATTCCTACTTTATAAGTATCAAGTTTCACTCAATAAATAATTTTATTGTTATAGAAATTACCTACCATGCCCAGTTTTGTCTCTGATTTCCTATCTATGCACAAAACGAGTCCTTGAAGACAAATTTATTCACCAAAAATCTATTTTTTTGTAAAATTTGATGAACTTGGCAAATTTGAATTTCACACTATCTGCCCAACCATACTCTCTAGTACAGCAAACTATGCATACACTATTGTAAAATTAGTCCAGTTACAAGATACCTCAGAGATCCTAAAAATTATAACCATATATAAGAAATCCAATAATATGATTGAACTTGGTGGGCTTCACTCATTTAATAAATGCTATGTTATTTTCTCACAGTGTAATAATTATTTCTTGGAAAATAAAATCCCGTTGCTCTGTGCTAGCTATTTTTTAAGTTTAATTTGTAATTGCTATTGGAGTCACATTCACATAATTATTATGATTTTATGAAGGACAGTCTGACATCTCTACTTCCCAAAGGAATATGTTGTTTATAGAAAGGGCGATGTGAATATGTTTACGCAAAATACATCAGTAATTGGCTATTCTGTGGGGACCCAGGCTGCACACACTCTCTGCAACATGGAAGCTCCAGAAAACAAATATGCATACTTTCATACCTCACAAACAACCAGGAAAAAGGAAGTGACTGAAAAAATTAGAGTTGCATTCATAACTAAACTATTGCCTAATTAGGAAAAGGGTAGCATTTTTAATTATTAAAGGCAAAAGTTTAATGCTATTTTTTTAGTTTAACATATTTTACACTCTGACAATCAATATATTTACATAAAATTATTTCCACCCTGTAACAATTTCCCTTGACTTATAGAAAGATAATGACTTCTGTGATGGTATGCTAATGGCCAAATGTTGAGTCAGTGGAATTAAATGCAGCTTTTATATTTAACATTCATTAGATAATACTTCTCTGAGATCATTGACTTTGTATGATATACTGTAAATATAGTACATATATACGGTGCAAGTATTTAAGTGTTCTGTTTGGGACCATTTAATCATATACCGTATATACTCGAGTATAAGCCGACCCGAATATAAGCCGAGGCACCTAATTTTACCACAAAAAAACAGGGACAAGGTATTGACTCGAGCATAAGCCTAGGGTGGGAAATGCAGCAGCTAATGCTAAATTTCCCCTTCCTGGTAAGAATGTTATAATTAGCAAATAGGTGGGGGTATAAAACCACCACTCAAACAGGTTTATCACAATATTAAGGATAATTCGACAGCAAGATTGTGAAATTTAAAACGTAACTTTTAATGCGATGTAATAAAATAAAATAGATATCAAATGTGCCACTCATAATAACAAGGAGTGAGTCACCGGGCCAATCTGATAATTACCAAAGTTATAGCTCAGAGACCGCCCCTGTATATATAAAATTGGTTTATTGATCAACTCTGCAGTATGGAGTTCAAAACTTTTTTGGATAGATTCTATAACAGAGGGACAGTATGTAGACAGGGATCAATGCAACAACCCTGTATCAAACAGACACCCCCTGAAATATAGATTTTTTCTAGGTAAATGTAGCCAAATTGATCACCAAACATGGACTCATAGATCACACATTTGCCCAGTAACCAAGAGTTCATGAGGATAAAAGTGACATAAGAAATGAATTGCGCATAGTGTAGTCTGAGTGCAGACTAAACACAATTAATCACAAGTCAATTATAGAAAAGAAGAAAATGGAATTTTCTCACCCATTCTTTCTTTGTTACTAAGGGTAACAAAGGTTGTCCAGTAATGCCTTCTGAACACAAAGTGGGGACATGAACTGACCCTGTTTATTCCCTTCAGCTCACAATATTACTAACCCCACAACTCCTGCCCTTAAAAGGGCAGTCCCCAGCTAGCCCTGTATAGAGACCCTGCACTCTTCCTTTTTCATGTCCCTACACGTTCCACCCGAGTAAAATCCTCAGGGGACTATCTTGTATCCAGGGAATTAAAGTGCTAAGTGCATAGAATCAAAATGGGTCCCTCCACTCTCTGTCCTCATCTGCAGAGAGTGGGATGTGGAGCAGGGTCCGTATATATACCTCACAATGTATGAAGTTAATTGGTGGTATCATGTGGCTTACCCCTGCACACCCCTTTACAGTTGTCACATCCCTATTCACCATGATTCCACATGTAGGTGCTTCAGCGCCGCATCCGGTGTGTGAACCGCATGCGCCACTGCTTCCTGCACCCGTGGAACACATGAAACTCCTCCCACATCCGGTTTCGCGAGCGGCTGTTCAGCGTCACACAGCCGCCTGAATGCAGGTGCTGCGCTCCTTTCACATCAGCCCCGAGGCTAGGGGTTGCACATAGCGGTCCCTTCCTGACTCGCATCCCCCACATCACCTCCGGAGCATGGGCTGCACATATTGAGCTCCACTGCCCTACAGAAATAGAGGAACATCCTCAATGCCCCTTGCATCAATTACGGAGCGTGGAACGCATACTCTGTGCTCGACAATCATCATACATACAGCCATATAAACTATTCCAAAATCATAATAACAATTCGCGATATAATGGAAATGTTTTGTTTTGCTAATTTATTTAAAGAAGAAGACCATGATTCCATTTAGATTATCAGATGGACTGGACAATAGGGTGGAGATAATAGGGGGGGAAGGGGGGATATTTATTACAATCAGTGCTTTTTAGTAAGCCATAAAGAAAGCCACATTTATCATGACCTTATTTTAGTATACTATCCATAGATCGAGTGGCATATGTCTGATTAATTTAGAGCTTATTGGCCGAAAGATTCGAGGGCTGGGAATTCAATTATGATGGACAAGGAGGAAAGATCACACTTATCTCTATATAAAGCACCCATAATTAATTTGTTCATTGAGACCCAATGGTGACACCGTTTTCATATAAAATATCCATTTTGCTTCTTTTTGCAAAATGATTCTGTCCCAATCCCCTCCTCTTAATATATTTGGTACCTTTTCAATTCCCATAAATTTGAGAACATTCATGTTACCCCCATGATGGTTATTAACGTGCCTACATACAGGCGTATCCCTTTTGTGGGTGATGTCGCCAACATGGTCACCTATCCGTCTTTTAAGTTCTCTAATGGTCTTTCTTATGTATTCCATCCCACATTCACATGAGGCTCTGTAAATGACCCCTCTTGTACTGCAATTAATAAAATCTTTTATTTTGGAATTCTTGCCAGTCACGTTACTAGTGAAATCCTTACCAACTTGAATATGTGGGCAAGCCACACAATGACCACGATTAAAGCATCCCTTGATGTCACTGGTCAGCCAAGTACTCGTTGTTTCTCTTCTGAAATGGCTATGTACCAATCTGTCATTCAGTGACCTGCCCTTTTTATAAGTTATGTGGGGACTGTTAGTAAGTTGGGAACCTAAATGCTGATCCATTAGGCCAATGTTTATTCAAAATTTCTCGCACCTTACTAGCTCCATTGTCATATGTCGTAATGAATCTGATTTTACCTGATCTGTCAATTTCGGTCTACGAACAAGTAATTCCGACCTGTCTTTCCCCTTTGTGTACCTGTATGCCTTTTTTAGAATACCTTGTGGGAATCCCCTTTCTGTGAACCTATTTCTGAGTTCACCCGCCTGTTTCTCAAAAAGCTGTTTATCCAAACAGTTACGGCGCACCCTGAGATATTGACTTTTGGGTATGCCCTTCTTGACATGCACTGGATGGCTACTATCCCATTGGAGTAACGCGTTGGTAGCAGTGGGTTTTCTATATATTGATGTTTTTAATTCGCCATTCATACCCCTCGTTATCATTACATCCAAGAATGGCAAAGTCGAAGACTCAATAATTGAGGTGAAATAAAGGCCACAATTGTTATGATTAAGCTTTCCTACAAAATTGTCAAATTCCTCTTTTGAGACTCTCCATATTATGAAGACATCGTCTATGTAATGTGTCCAGATGTCAATCTTTTTTGTTATTCCTTCAGCTTCCCCTTCAAAAACTCTGGTCTCTTCTCACCAACCTAAGTAGAGATTAGCATTTAAGGAGGCACATGGACTCCCCATATTGGTTTCCCTTATTTGGTGATAGAGTTTTCGGTTGTAGCACAAGAAATTATGTGTCGGGCAGAATTGTAACAATTTCAATACAAAGGTGTTATGTGACTGAAACTGGCAACCCCTCATACTCAGAAAATAGCTAACTGCCTCCAATCCCTTGTTATGTGGGATAGAGGAGTAAAGGGCCTCGACGTCCACACTTCCCCCTTGGTAGGCAGAGATGCCGTCCCTCTCACCTTCCCGCTCCTGGCGCGGCGTCCTCCAGCGCTTCTCTCCCCGCTGCTGCCGGCGCGCGCTCCTTCCCCGGCACTGTTCTTAGGGCGCGCACGCTCCCCCTCTCTTAAAGGGACCGCACGCGCCTTCCTAAGGAGTCCCCGGCCAATTGCCGGGGGACCTCCCATATTTAAGGCACCTCCTCCAAAATGGAGGTGCCCGAGCAAAGTTGTTGCACAGTTTCTTATCTTTGCTTCAGCCCTCAGGTCCCGCTGCTAGCTTGACTCCTCGTCCTGCCTGCCAGCCGGTTATCTGCCCGTTACCTGTCGAGCCTGCCAACCTGCTCACCTGGAGCACTCACCTGTTACCTGCCTATTACCTGCCTTGGCTGTCTGTCCGCTCACCTGGGAGCACTCGCCTGATACTTGCTGTGTCCGTCAGCCCGCTCACCTTGGAGCGCCCATCTGTTACCTGCCTGTTAACTGCCTTGGCTGTCAGTCCGCTCACCTGGGAGCACCCGCCTGTTACTTGCTGTGTCCGTCAGCCCGCTCACCTGGGAGCGTCCACCTGTTACCTGCTTTTTACCAGTCTTGTCTGTCTGCCCGCTCACCTGGGAGCACCCGCCTGTTTCTTGCCAGCCTGCCTGGAGACTCTGTCGTCACTTGCTGTGACCACCTGCCTGGTAAACCTAAAGACTATTACTCGCTCTGCTGTCACGTACCGTGACCACCTGTCAGCTAACCAGAGACTTCTGCCTGCTTGCCGTGTCCATCCGTTATGTCGGTCAGTCCCAGCTATCTGACTCGCGGGAGCCACATGCTCTCTTACAAGGTCATTCCCAGAGTAGCACCTGGTCCCTCTGCCCGGATCCTCCCTGGCCACGGAGTCGTTTGCCGCCGTCCGACCAGGGTCGGTTCGGGTTGATACTTAGTCACGCCCCTCTGTGTCCCTCCTTGCACCTCGGCACAGAGGTTCCACCACCCGGACCCATAACAGTTTGCTCAGGCCATGGAACCCGGTGGCACCCAAGCTCCCTCGCTCTCTGACCTATTCCATGAAGTCTCCCATCAGAGATCCCAACAGGAATCCATCCTGAACCACCTGCGTAATATCAACTCCCGCCTGGACACACTGACTGCTCCACCAGGACCTACCTCCAGTCGCATGACTCACGCCTCGGCAGCACCGCTGCCCATCAATACCATGGTACCCGGTCCTGGTCTCCGGCTCTCTGCACCGCCTCATTTTGGTGGAGACCCCGCCTTGGCTCGAGGCTTCATTAGCCAGTGCACCCTGCACTTTGAACTCTTGGCACATAATTTTACCTCCGACCAGGCCAAAGTGGCCTTCATCATGTCCCATCTCACTGGGGAAGCACTGGCTTGGCTTAATCCCCTGTGGGAAAGAGAGGATCCCCTGGTATCCAACTTGTCAGCTTCCTCACTGCTTTCCGGAAAGTCTTCGATGAACCGGGACGAAAGACCTCATCAGCCTCCTCTCTGCTACGTCTCCTCCAAGGGTGTCTCACCGTGGGCCAATATGCCATATGGTTCCGTACCCTCGCTTCTGAGCTTGCCTGGGATAACGAGGCTCTGGTGTCTGTCTTCTGGGAGGGCCTTTCCGGTCGGATTACAGACGAACTTGCCGGTCGGGACATTCCAACCACCCTGAAAGACTTGGTGACACTAGCTACCCGGATTGACATCCGGTTCCAGGAAAGCACCAAAGAGACCACCCGTGAGAGGAGGTTTCCCCGCTTTGCTCCTACTTTCCAGAGACCTGTCTCTTCATCTGCCACTCCCCGGGCGCACTCACCTGAGCCCATGCAGATCGACCAGACCAAGATGGTCAAATCTCGCCAAGAGTCACGCCGAGCCGAGGGGAGGTGTTTCTATTGTGGCAGTAAGGAGCACCTGATTCGTTCCTGCCTGGAGAGACCGGGAAACTCCGGTGTCTAGGACCGCTCGGAGAGGTCGTCCTAGACAAAAGTAAGCCCTCTCAATCACTAACTCTGTCTGTCTCTATCTCCTGGGGAGAGAACAGTCACTTTGTACTCGCTCAGCTAGATTCTGGAGCTGCTGGAAATCTCATTTCCCAGTCCCTAGTAGAGAAATACCGCATTCCCACCAAACCTCTACCTGAACCTTTGTCTGTCGCCTCCGTGGATGGAAGACTCCTACCGGTGACCATCCTGCTTGTCACGGAACCCATAACCCTGCAGGTGGGAATGATGCAATCTGAAAGGATCTTCTTCCATGTGTTACCCAGACTCTCTCACTTCCTATTGCTAGGCCTACCTTGGCTCCAGAAGCATGAACCCGTGTTGAACTGGCAATCTGGTGAAGTACTCCGGCGGGGCCCGGACTGCCATAGGATCTGCCTGGTTCCGGTTCGCCCGGTTTGTCCACTACCCACTCCAGATAATTTACCCGGTCTTCCGGCTCCTTACTGGCCCTATGCAGACATCTTCGGTAAAAAGGAGGCAGAGACATTACCACCTCATAGGCCATATGATTGCCCGATCGACTTGGTACCTGGCGCCACTCCACTCCGGGGGTGTATTTATCCGTTGTCTGCAGCCGAGACCAGGGCCATGTCAGAGTACATAGAGGAGAATCTGGCTAGGGGGTTCATCCGGAAGTCTACCTCCCCGGCGGGAGCCGGATTCTTCTTTGTCAAAAAAAAGGATGGCTCGCTACGCCCCTGTATTGACTATAGAGGACTCAATCAGATCACCGTAAAAAATTAATACCCCCTGCCACTCATCACCGAGTTGTTTGATCGCCTTAAAGGCGCCAGGATCTTTTCCAAGCTGGATCTATGTGGAGCGTATAACCTGGTCCGTATCCGTCAAGGAGACGAGTGGAAAACGGCATTTAATACCCGGGACGGACACTATGAGTACCGTGTGATGCCCTTCGGCCTCTGCAATGCTCCCGCCATCTTCCAAGAACTGGTCAACGACATCTTCCGTGACCTTCTTTACTCCTGCGTGGTGGTATACCTGGACGATATCTTGGTCTTCCCTCTGGATCTTCCCACACACCAGAGGGATGTTCGTCAGGTCCTGCTTAGGCTCAGGCAGAACCACCTCTACGCAAAAAATGAGAAGTGCCTCTTCGAGCAGACCTCTCTTCCATTCCTGGGCTAAGTTATCACCCAGACAGGCCTACTAATGGATCCTGAGAAGCTCTCTGCTGTCCTTAAGTGGCCCCGTCCGGAGGGGTTGAAGGCGATACAGCGATTCCTGGGCTTCGCCACTTACTATCATCTCTTCATTCCACACTTCTCGTCCTGGACTGCTCCCATATCTGCGCTCACCCGCAAGGGGGCAAATCCCAAGGTATGGTCGCTCGAGGCCGAGGAGGCCTTCCTCTCCTTAAAGCAAGCCTTCTCCTCTGCCCCAGTTCTGCACCGTCCAGACTGCAATAAACAATTCTACCTGGAGGTTTATGCCTCCTCTTCCGGAGCTGGAGCAGTACTTACCCAAAAATCTTCTTCCGGCAGAATGGTAACCTGCGGCTTCTTCTCCAAAATCTTCTCCTCTTCTGAGCGCAACTACTCCATAGGAGACCGAGAATTGCTATCCGTCAGGCGCTGGAGGAGTGGTTCTACCTGCTTGAAGGGGCTCTATACCCGGTGATCATTTACACAGATCACAAAAATCTGGCATATCTCCAAAATGCCCAGAGACTTAATCCGCGTCAGGCTCGGTGGTCTTTGTTTCTTGCTCGCTTCGACTTCATCCTGCATTTCCGCCCGGCGGACAAGAATGTCAAAACTGATGCCTTGTCCCCATCCTTCCTGTCCTCCGATCAAGAGGAGGAGCCTATGCACATCATCGACCCCTCCAAGGTGATGAATGTGGCCCCCTTGGATTTGACTCGTCTTCCTTCCGGCAAGACGTTTGTAGCGGTTCCAGACCGTGAGAAGGTTCTTCGCTGGGGTCATTCTTCTAAACTAGCTGGCCATGCTAGCCAAAAGAAGACCTTCCTGCTCATTACCCGGGATTACTCGTGGCCTACCATGCGTAAGGATGTGGTAGACTTCGTCGCGGCCTGTTCATCTTGTGCCCACAACAAAGTTCCCAGACACTTACCAGCCAGTCATCTCTTGCCGCTTCCCGTACCTGTTGCCCCGTGGCAACACATCGCCATGGACTTCATTACCGATCTTCCTGTTTCTGCCGGGTGTACAGTCATTTGGGTGGTCGCGGACCGCTTTTCTAAAATGGCCCACTTCATTCCCCTGCCTGGTCTCCCATCTGCATCTGAGCTGGCTATAGACTTTATCCGCCATATCTTCCGTCTCCATGGCCTACCTCTCCACATCGTGTTGGATCGAGGGGTTCAGTTTACCTCACGCTTCCTGAGAGCCACATGAAAACTGCTGGATGTCACCCTGGATTTCTCTTCCGCTTACCATCCTCAGTACAATGGTCAAGTGGAGCGGATCAATCAGATCCTTACCAGTTACCTCCAGCACTTCGTTAATGCCCACCATTCTGAATGGGTGGACCTCCTACCATGGGCCGAATTCTCATATAATAACCATGAGAGCGAATCCTCTTCCAAGTCCCCGTTCTTTATAGTCTATGGCCAACATCCCCGGATTCCGTTTCCCGTCTCCGCTTCTGTGGACAGCCCTGCCGCAGAGTCTCTTGTCAGCGAATTTTCCACCATTTGGGAGAGTACTAAATCCACACTTCTTCAGTCCTCCGAGCGGATGAAGAGATATGCTGATAAGAGACGACTGGATCCGCCTCAGTTGCGTACGGGAGACAAGGTTTGGCTCTCCTCCAAACATGTGCGGCTAAAGACACCCTCCTACAAGTTGGGTCCTCGTTTCATCGGTCCTTTCGAAATCCTCAAGCAAATTAATCCACTGGCCTACAATTTAAAACTCCCGGCCACCTTACGGATTCCCAACTCCTTCCACATATCTCTCCTCAAACCCGTTGTCTTTAACTCTTTTTCCAGCAATCCAGGTACTCCCCCTGCTCCGGTTTCTGCTGAGGACGTCTTTGAGGTAGAGAGTATTCTGGCCAACAAGAGAGTAAGAGGAAAGACCTTCTTTCTGGTAGATTGGAAGGGGTTTGGTCCTGAGGAGAGAACTTGGGAACCCAGGGAGAACATCAACGCCCCGCTTCTCCTTGAAAAATTTCTTTCAGGCCAAAAAAAGAGGGGGCCTAAAGGGGGGGGGGTACTGTAGGTACTTGCTAGGCAGAGACGCCGTCCCTCTCTCCTTCCCGCTCCTGGCGCGGCGTCCTCCAGCGCTTCTCTCCCCGCTGCTGCCGGAGCGCGCTCCTTCCCCGGCACTGTGCTTAGGGCGCGCGCGTGCTCCCCCTCTCTTAGAGGGACCGCGCGCCGTCCTAAGGAGTCCCCGGCCAATTGCCGGAGGACCTCCCATATTTAAGGCACCTCCTCCAAAATGGAGGTGCCCGAGCAAAGTTGTTGCAAAGTTTCTTATCTCTGCTTCAGCCCTCAGGTCCCGCTGCTAGCCTGACTCCTCGTCCTGCCAGACTGTTATCTGCCCGTTACCTGCTGAGCCTGCCAGCCTGCTCACCTGGAGCGCTCACCTTTTACCTGCCTATTACCTGCCTTGGCTGTCAGTCCGCTCACCTGGGAGCACCCGTCTGTTACTTGCTGTGTCCGTCAGCCCGCTCACCTGGGAGCGCCCACCTGTTACCTACCTGTTACCTGCCTTGGCTGTCAGTCCGCTCACCTGGGAGCACCCGCCTGTTACTTGCTGTGTCCGTTAGCCCGCTCACCTGGGAGCGCCCACCTGTTACCTGCTTTTTACCAGTCTTGTCTGTCTGCCCGCTCACCTGGGAGCACCCGCCTGTTTCCTGCCATCCTGCCTGGAGACTCTGCCGTCACTTGCTGTGACCACCTGCCTGGTAAACCTAGAGACTACTACTCACTCTGCTGTCACGTACCGTGACCACCTGTCAGCTAACCAGAGACTTCTGCCTGCTTGCCGTGTCCATCCGTTATACTAGTCAGTCCCAGCTATCTGACTCATGGGAGCCACCTGCTCTCTTACAAGGTCGTCCCCAGAGTAGCACCTGGTCCCTCTGCCCGGATCCTCCATGGTCACGGAGTCGTTTGCCGCCGTCCGACCAGGGTCAGATCGGGTTGATACTTAGTCACGCCCCTCTGTGTCCCTCCTTTCACCTCGGCACAGAGGTTCCACCACCCGGACCCGTAACATGGTGTATCTTGGACATATGACTGTAAAGCAGTAACAAAGGTCTTTAAAACCGATTCCAAATAAATTCCTGCATTTTGGCTAATACTGCCCACCCCAGACACAATGGGTCTCCCCTTGAGGGGGGACAGTCCCTTATGCAACTTTGGGAGGCAGTAAAAAGTCGCTGTGACTGGGTTCGAGGGGAGAATAAATTCATATTCTGTTTTGTTTATTACACCCATCGCCAGTCCCTCCAATAGAATGTCCTTCAATTCCTTAACATATTTCGTAGTAGGATTAGCTGGTAAAATCTCATAACTATTTTGGTCAGATAGAATGTTTTCACATAACTGCTGATAATTATTAATATCCAGAATAACTACAGTGTTGGCCAAAAGTATTGGCACCCCTGCAATTCTGTCAGATAATACTCAGTTTCTTCCTGAAAATGATTGCAATCACAAATTCTTTGGTATTATTCTCTTCACTTAATTTGTCTTCAATGAAAAAAACACAAAAAGAATTGTCCTAAAGCCAAATTGGATATAATTCCACACCAAACCTAAAAAAGGGGGTGGACAAAAGTATTGGCACCCTTTGAAAAATCATGTGATGCTTCTCTAATTCGTGTAATTACCAGCACCTGTAACTTACCTGTGGCACCTAACAGGTGTTGGCAATAACTGAATCACACTTACAGCCAGTTAACATGGATTAAAGTTGACTCAACCTCTGTCCTGTGTCCTTGTGTGTACCACATTGAGCATTGAGAAAAACCAGGGGAGGAGTCCTGAGGAGATAATTTGCATATTCCCACTGCATTTTGGGGTAAGTGAAGAGTCTCCGTGAGCTCAAAGAACACTGGATTTTGGCTGTTGGAGCTGAAAAGAGGACATCGGTAAACCGCGCGCCGGTAGGCATTTTGAAGCTTTTTTTTGAAGCTTTTTTCACTGTTTTCAGAACATTAACAGTAAGAACATGGAAGAGTCCAGGAGCCATTTGGTGAGCTGCATATCCTGCTACATGTTCACAGACTTGCCAGTGGAAAAGCCAAACTTCACATGCCAGAAATGCAAGCTTGTGTCCCTGTTGGAGGAAAAGTTGCGAAATCTAGAAGAGAGGTTAACTACCTTGAAAATCATTAAGGAAGGTGAAGAGTTCTTAGACAGAGCAGAATTATCTCTTCATGATTCAGAAACAGAAGAAATTCGAACTGCACCTGAGGAAACAGAGGAATGGAAGCATGTGACCCAGAGAAGCAGGAGGATAGAGAGGCAGTCAGCACCTATACTGCTCAGGAACCAGTACCAGGCTCTCTCGCAGGAGAACCATGAAGAAATACAGCAAGATAAGACTTTGCCAGCAATGAATAACCTTGTAAGCCCTCAGAATCCTCCTGGATGGAGAAAGAAGAATGTTGTGAAGAAAAAACGGAGAGTGGTGGTCATGGGGGATTCCCTGTTAAGAGGAACAGAGGCTGCAATCTGCAGACCAGACATAACCTCAAGAGAAATGTGCTGTCTTCCAGGAGCAAAAATTAAAGATGTGTCTGACAGGATATCAAGACTCTTCAGACCTACAGATCACTACCCATTCCTGCTAATACATGTGGGGACAAATGACACCGCAAGAAAGGACCTGGAAACCATCTGCAGTGACTTTGAAGACTTGGGCAAGAAAGTGAAAGAATTGGGAGCGCAGGTGGTCTTCTCATCCATCCTCCCAGTGGATGGCCATGGAACAATGAGGTGGAATAAGATTCTACAGGTGAACAACTGGCTACGTCGATGGTGCCGTCAACAAGGATTTGGATTTCTGGATCACGGAATGAATTACCTATACGATGGACTACTTGCTAGAGATGGGGTGCACCTTACGAAGACTGGAAAACATGTATTTGGAAATTGCCTTGCTGCACTCATCAGGAGAGCTTTAAACTAGAACAATGTGGGAAGGGAAGCAAAAGGCCAGAAAAAGCCATACAGCTGACAAATACTATTGAGATCTCTGCTACTGGAAGTGGAAAGGAAGAAAAAAGACAAAACAATTTAAATAATAAAAATATGGGAGGAAGAGAAACCAATCACAAACTAAAATGTTTTTATACAAATGCACAAAGCATGGGCAACAAACAAGGAGAATTAGAACTACTAACGCAGGAAAAGAAATATGATGTCATTGGAATCACTGAAACTTGGTGGGACGATACACATGATTGGAATAAAAGGCTAAAAGGATACAACTTATTTGCAAGAAACAGACTTGATAAACGAGGAGGAGGTGTTGCATTGTATGTTAGAAAAGCGTATATCTGCACAGAGATTGAAGCTTCAGAGACTGGGAGTTCTGTGGAAACTGTTTGGGTAAGAATACATGGAGAGAACAACGGAAAGCACACCATTGTAGGCATTTACTACAGGCCACCTGGGCAAGCTGAAGATATGGATGAACTCTTTATGTATCAAATGACCAAGTTCTCAAAAAAATATGACGTAGTGGTCATGGGAGATTTCAACTATCCAGACATTTGTTGGGAATCACTCTCAAGTAAAACTAACAGGTCAAGCAAATTCTTATCCTCTCTTGCTGACAACTTTATCTTCCAAAAGGTAGGGGAGAAAACAAGGGGATCTGCTACTTTGGATCTAATCCTTATAAACAAGGAGGAAATGGTTGAGGAGGTAAAAGTGGCTGGGACCCTAGGAGGCAGCGATCATGCTATTATAGAATTTTGGATAACTAGAGGAGGAAGACATGTGAAGACTCAAACTTCAAGGTTAGATTTTAGAAAGGCAGATTTTAAGAGACTCAGAAAGAGAATAGGAGGGATCCAATGGCTGGATGTCCTTAAGGACAAAAATGTCCAGGAAGGATGGGAAATTTTTAAAAATGAGATTCTCAAAGCACAATCGTTAACAATCCCGAAAAGTAGGAAGAATGGGAAGCATTTAAGGAAACCAGGATGGATGAACACAGAACTTAAACACATGGTGAAAAGAAAGAAAGAAATGTTTATTAAATGGAAAGAGGGAGGCATATCTAAAGAAGATTATAATGCAGTCTGCAGATCCTGCAGGGCATGTATCAGGTTAGCTAAAGCTGACAATGAATTAAGGCTTGCAAGAGATGTCAAAAGCAATAAAAAAGGATTTTGGGGGTATGTCAAAAGTAAAAGAAAAGTCAAAGATGCTATAGGATTTTTACAGGCTGAAAATGGAGAAATGGTAAGAGAGGATGTTGAGAAGGCCAAACTTTTTAATTCCTATTTTGCATCTGTTTTCTCTCAGAAAGAAAATGTAACATCAACTGATCTTCACTGTCCTTTTAAAGGAATAGAAGAATCCAAGTTATCTGTAAACAGAAAGATTGTGAGGGAATATTTAGCTAACATAAATGAGTTCAAGTCTCCAGGTCCAGATGAATTACACCCCAGAGTACTGAAGGAGATCGTAGAAGAAATTTTAGAACCACTCTCCATAATCTTTGAAAATTCTTGGAGAACAGGAGAAGTCCCAGAAGACTGGAGAAGAGCAAATGTTGTTCCTATCTTCAAAAAGGGGGAAGAAGGTGGACCCAGGGAACTATAGGCCGGTGAGTCTGACTTCTATACCAGGAAAGATCTTTGAAAAATTATTAAACAACATGTATGTAAGTACCTGGATAAGAATGAAGTGATTAACCAGAGTCAGCATGGGTTTATAACTAACAAGTCATGTCAGACTAACTTAATTTCCTTCTATGACAGAATCACTGACTGGGTGGATCAGGGAAATGCTGTAGATATAGTATATCTTGACTTCAGCAAAGCATTTGACAAAGTATCTCACACCATCCTTATTGAAAAAATGACCAAGTATGCAATGGACCAGGCAACTGTTAGGTGGATTCATAACTGGCTTAGTGATCGGACTCAAAGGGTGATTGTAAATGGCTTCACATCCAGCTGGATGAATGTCTCAAGTGGGGTACCACAGGGCTCCGTCCTGGGACCTGTATTGTTCAACATCTTTATCAATGATTTAGATGAAGGAATTGAGGGTAAACTGATTACATTTGCTGATGACACAAAGCTAGGAGGGATAGCTAATACTAGAGAAGAGAGAGAGAGGATTCAAAAAGACCTAAATAAACTGGAGCAGTGGGCAGCAACCAACAGAATGGTTTTTAACAGGGAAAAATGCAAAGTACTACATCTGGGCAATAAAAATGAAAAAAGCATATACAGAATGGGAGGAATAGAGCTAAGCAACAGTACATGTGAAAAAGACTTAGGTATACTAATAGATCATAGACTGAACATGAGTCAACAGTGTGATGCAGCAGCACAAAAGGCAAATACAATTCTGGTATATATTAACAGAAGCATACAGTCTAGATCACGTGAAGTCATTATTGGTCTTTACTCTTCTTTGGTCAGACCTCATCTGGAATACTGTGTACAGTTTTGGGCACCACATTTTAAAAAAGACATAGACAAACTGGAGCAAGTTCAGAGAAGAGCGACCAGAATGGTGACTGGTCTGCAAACCATGTCCTATGAGGAACGGTTGCAGGATTTGGGAATGTTTAGCTTGCAAAAAAGAAGACTGAGAGGAGACTTAATAGCTGTCTACAAATATGTCAAGGGCTGTCACATTGTAGAAGGATCATCTTTATTCTCATTTGCACAAGGAAAGACTAGAAGCAATGGGATGAAACTAAATGGGAGGAGACACAGATTAGATATTAGAAAAAACTTTTTGACAGTTAGGGTGATTAATGAGTGGAACAGGCTGCCACGAGAGGTGGTGAGTTCCCCTTCAATGGACGTCTTCAAACAGAGGCTGGACAGACATCTGTCTGAGATGATTTAGTGAATCCTGCTTTGAGCAGGGGGTTGGACCAGATGACCCAGGAGGTCCCTTCCAACTCTACCATTCTATGATTCTATGATTCTAAAAGAAAGAAGACCAAAGAACTGTCTGAGGACTTGGGAAACCAAATTGTGAGGAAGCATGAGCAATCTCAAGGCTACAAGTCCATCTCCAAAGACCTGAATGTTCCTGTGTCTTCCGTGTGCAGTGTCATCAAGAAGTTTAAAGCCCATGGCACTGTGGCTAACCTCCCTAGATGTGGACAGAAAAGAAAAATTGCCGAGAGATTTCAACGCAAGATTGTGCGGATGGTGGATAAAGAACCTCGACTAACATCCAAACAAGTTCAAGCTGCCCTGCAGTCCGAGGGTACAACAGTATCAACCCGTACTATCCGTCAACGTCTGAATGAAAAGGGACTGTATGGTAGGATACCCAGGAAGACCCCACTTCTTACCCCGAGACATAAAAGAGCCAGGCTGGAGTTTGTCAAAACTTACCTGAGAAAGCCCAAAATGTTTTGGAAGAATGTTCTCTGGTCAGATGAGACAAAAGTAGAGCTTTTTGGCAAAAAGCATCAACATAGAGTGTAGAGGAAAAAAAAAGAGGCATTCAAAGAAAAGAACACGGTCCCTACAGTCAAACATGGCGGAGGTTCCCTGATGTTTTGGGGTTGCTTTGCTGCCTCTGGCACTGGACTGCTTGACCGTGTGCATGGCATTATGAAGTCTGAAGACTACCAACAAATTTTGCAGCATAATGTAGGGCCCAGTGTGAGAAAGCTGTGTCTCCCTCAGAGGTCATGGGTCTTCCAGCAGGACAATGACCCAAACCACACTTCCAAAAGCACTATAAAATTGTTTGAGAGAAAGCACTGGAGACTTCTAAGGTGGCCCGCAATGAGTCCAGACCTGAATCCTATAGAACACCTGTGGAGAGATCTCAAAATTGCAGTTTGGAGTAGGCACTCTTCAAATATCAGGGACCTGGAGCAGTTTGCCAAAGAAGAATGGTCTACAATTCCAGCAGAGCATTGTAAGAAACTCATTGATGGTTACCGGAAGCGGTTGTTCGCAGTTATTTTGGCAAAAGGTTGTGCAACCAAGTATTAGGCTGAGGGTGCCAATACTTTTGTCTGGCCCTTTTTTGGAGTTTTGTGTGAAATGATCAATGATTTGATTTTTGCTTCATTCTCTTTTGTGTTTTTCCCTTGCAAGCAAATTAAATGAAGATAATAATACCAAAGAATTTGTGATTGCAACCATTTTCAGGAAGAAACTGAGTATTATCTGACAGAATTGCAGGGGTGCCAATACTTTTGGCCAGCACTGTATATTCCCCCCTTTGTCGAGGGTTTAATTATTATTTCAGGGTCTCTCTCCAGTTGATTAATTAGCTGTATTTCTTCTTTACTGCAAATAAATTTACATTGGATTTTCCCTTCCGACAATTTAATCAAATCCTTTGTTGCCAAATTCTCAAAGATTTCAATTGTCAACACATCTCGAGTTGGAGGTGGCATTTTTGAACTTTTTACTTTCAGATCGGTGAAAGGGCCCATACCTTTAGAATTAGTGTAAGCGTCTGCAATGCTGTCCAATAATCTCACATCTGCCAACATATCTTCTATAATCTCTCCTTGTCCTTGTCCATATAATTGGATTCCCAGCCCTCGAATCTTTCGGCCAATAAGCTCTAAATTAATCAGACATATGCCACTCAATCTATGGATAGTATACTAAAATAAGGTCATGATAAATGTGGCTTTCTTTATGGCTTACTAAAAGGCACTGATTGTAATAAATATCCCCCCTTCTCCCACCCCCCTATTATCTCCACCCTATTGTCCAGTCCATCTGATAATCTAAATGGAATCATGGTCTTCTTCTTTAAATAAATTTGCTAAACATAATATTTCCATTATATCATGAATTGTTATTATCATTTTGGAATAGTTTATATGGCTGTATGTATGATGATTGTCGAGCGCAGAGTATGTGTTCCACGCTCCGCAATTGATGCAAGGGGCATTGAGGATGTTCCTCTATATCTGTAGGGCGGCGGAGCGCAATATGTGCGGCCCATGCTCCGGAGGTGATGTGGGGGATGCGGGTCAGGAGGGGAACACTATGTGCGCCCCTAGCCTTGGGGCTGATGTGGGAGGAGCGCAGCGCCTGCATTCAGGCGGCTGTGTGACGCTGAACAGCCGCTCGCGAAACCGTATGAGGGAGGAGTTTCATGCGTTCCACGGGTGCAGGAAGTAGTGGTGCATGCGGTTCACACACCGGATGCGGCGCTGAAGCACCTACATGTGGAATCATGGTGAATATGGATGTGACAACTGTAAAGGGGGTGTGCAGGGGTAAGCCACATGATACCACCAATTAGCTTCATACATTGTGAGGTATATATACGGACCCTGCTCCACATCCCAATCTCTGCAGATGAGGACAGAGAGTGGAGGGACCCATTTTGATTCTATGCACTTAGCACTTTAATACCTTGGATACAAGATAGTCCCCTGAGGATTTTACTTGGATGAAACGCGTAGGGACATGAAAAAGGAAAAGTGTATGGTCTCTATACAGGGCTAGCTGTGGACTGCCCTTTTAAGGGCAGGAGTTGAGGGGTTAGTAATATTGTGAGCTGACAGGGAATAAACAGGGTCAGTTCATGTCGCCACTTTGTGTTCAGAAGGCATTACTGGACAAGAGTCTCCTCCCTTGGAAACAAAGAAAGAATGGATGAGAAAATTCGATTTTTTTCTTTTCTATAATTGAATTGTGATAAATTGTGTTTAGTCTGCACTCAGACTACACTATGCGCAATTCATTTCTTATGTCACTTTTATCCTCATGAACTCTTGGTTACTGGGCAAATGTGTGATCTATGAGTACATGTTTGGTGATCAATTTGGCAAAAAAAAATCTATATTTCAGAGGGTGTCTGTTTGATACAGGGTGGTTGCATTTATCCCTGTCTACATACTGTCCCTCTGTTATAGAAAAAGGTTTTTGATCTCCATACTGCAGAGTTGATCAATAAACCAATTTTATATATACAGGGGCGGTCTCTGAGCTATAACTCTGGTAATTATCAGATTGGCCCGGTGACTCGCTCCTTGTTATTTTGAGTGGCACATTTGATAACCTATTTTATTTTATTATATCGTATTATGAGTTACGTTTTAAATTTCCTGGTAAGAATGGCCCCCTCATCCCCAATCCTGGTATGCATGGCCTCATCATTCCCAATCCTGGTATGCATGTCACCCCTCATCCTCAATCCTGGTATGCATGGCTCCTCATCCCCCAATCCTGGTATGCATGGCCCCCTCAATCCAATCCTGGTATGCATGCCACCCCTCATCTCCAATGCTGGTATGCATGGCCCCCTCATCCCCCAACCTGGTGTGTATGGCCCCCTCATCCCCAATCCTGCTGTGCATGGCCCCCTCATCCCCCAATTCTGGTATGCATGGCCCCATCATCCCCAGTCATTGTATGCATGGCACCCCTCAACCCAATCCTGGTATGCATGGCACCCCTTATTCCAATCCTGGTATGCATGGCCCCCTCATCCCCAATCGTGGTATGCATGGACCCCTCATCCCCAATCCTGGTATGCATGGCCCCCTCATCCCTAATCCTGGTATGCATGGCCCACTCATCCCCAATCCTGGTATGCATGGCCCTGTCATCCCCAATCCTGGTATGCATGGCACTCCTCATCCCAATCCTGGTATGCATGCCCCCCCCTCATCCCAATCTTGGTATGCATGGCCCCCTAATCCCCAATCCTGGTATGCATTGCACCCTTCATACCAATATTGGTATGCATGGCACCCCTCATTCCCAATCCGAGTATGCATGGCCCCCACATCCACGATCCTGTTATGCATGGCACCCCTCATCTCCAATCCTGATATGCATGGCCCTCTCATCCCCAATCCTTGTATGCATTTCACCTCTCATCCCCACCCCCCCACTGGTATATGCTGCATATATATACAGTGGGTACGGAAAGTATTCAGACCCCTTTAAATTTTTCACTCTTTGTTTCATTGCAGCCATTTGGTAAATTCTAAAAAGTTCATCTTATCTCATTATAGTACACTCTGCACCCCATCTTGACTGAAAAAAACAGAAATGTGGAAATGTTTGCAAATTTATTAAAAAATAAAAACTGAAATATCACATGGTAAAAAGTATTCAGACCCTTTGCTCAAACACTCATATTTGAATTACATGTTGTCCATTTCCTTGTGATCCTCCTTGAGATGGTACTACTCCTTCATTGGAGTCCAGCTGTGTTTAATTAAACTGATAGGACTTCATTTGGAAAGGCACTCATCTGTCTATATAAGACCTCACAGCTCACAGTGCATGTCAGACCAAATGAGATCCATGAGCTCAAAGGAACTGCCCAAGGAGCTCAGAGACAGATTTGTGGCAAGGCACAGATCGAGTCAAGGTTACAAAAGAATTTCAGCATTACTCAAGGTTCCTAAGAGCACAGTGGCCTCCATAATCCTTAAATGGAAGAAGTTTGGGACTACCAGAAGTCTTCCTAGACCTGGCCGTCAGACCAAACTGACCAATCGTGGGAGAAGAGCCTTGGTGAGAGAGGTAAAGAAGAACCCCAAGATCATTGTGGCTGAGCTCCAGAGATGCAGTAGGGAGATGGGAGAAAGCTCCACAAAGTCAACTGTAATGGGCCTGGGAGGTGGAACCTCTGAGCAACTATACAAAGGGGCAGTCCTTGTAAGGAAGCGGGTGGCTCCCAGGGAAGGCTGGCAGGTAGTCACGGCAAGTGACAGTGACAGTCTCTGGGTAGAAGGGGCAGGAAGTCACGGCAAGTGACGGGGACAGTCTCTTGACAGGCGGATGGTCACGGCAAGTGACAGCAGGGTAAGAGTCTCTAGACGGGCAGGTGGTCACGGCAAGTGACAGCAGGGAAAGAGTCTCTAGACGGGCAGGTGGTCACTGCAAGTGACAGCAGGGAAGAGTCTCTAGATAGGCTAGCAGGCAGGTAGCAGGTGAGCGCTCCCAGGTGAGCAGGCAATAGTCTCTGGACAGGCAGGTGGTCACGGCAAGTGACGGCAGGGCCTCCAGGTAGGCTAGCAGGCAGGTAGCAGGTGAGCGCTCCCAGGTGAGCGGGCAAGAGTCTCTGGACAGGCAGGTGATCACAGCGAGTAACGGCTAAGCCTCCAGGTAGGCTAGCGGGAAGGTATCAGGTAAGCACTCCCAGGTGAGCGAGTAAGAGTCTCTGGACAGGCAGGTGGTCACAGCAAGTGATGGCTAAGCCTCCAGGTAGGCTAGCAGGCAGGTAGCAGGTGAGCGCTCCCAGGTGAGCGAGTAAGAGTCTCAGGACAGGCAGGCAGGTATCAGGCAGGTATCTGGCAGGTACTTCTTGGTCCGCAGGCGGACTGATCCATAGATAGACTGGCAGGTGCTGGTAGGCAGACTGTCGGACCACAGGATAGCAAGCAGGTAAGCAGATATCAGGCAGGTATCAGGCAGGTATCAAGCAGGAATATGGCAGGTGACAGGCAGGTAACTGGTAATGGGACCTGAGGGCTGAAGCAGAGTTGAAAGGCTTTGCAACAACATTGCTCGGGCACCTCCATTTTGGAGGAGGTGCCTTATATATGGTGAGGTCCTCCGGCCATTGGCCGTGGACTCCTTAGGACGGCACCCGCGGCCCCTTTAAAAGAGGGGGAGCGCGCACGCGCGCGCCCTAAGCACAGAGGCCGGGAGGCAGCGCGCGCTGCCAGCAGAGCGGGAGGAAGACGCCGGGCACGGAGCGGAGAGGTGAGGGGAACGTCGTCCCTGCCTAACAGGAGGCAGGGACGCCGATGCTACATCAACTATCACTGCAGCCCTCCACCAGTCAGGCCTTTATGGTAGAGTGGCACGACGTAAGCCTCTCCTCAGTGTAAGACATATGAAAGCCCACATAGAGTTTGCTCAAAAACACATGAAGGACTCCCATATTATGAGAATTAAGATTCTCTTGTCTGATGAGACGAAGATAGAACTTTTTGGTGATAATTCTAAGCGGTATGTGTGGAGGAACCAGGCACTGCTCATCACCTGCCCAATACAATCCCAACAGTGAAACATGGTGGTGACAACATCATGCTATGGGGGTGTTTTTCAGCTGCAGGGACAGGACGACTGGTTGCAATTGAAGGAAACATGAATGCGGCCAAATACAGAGATATCCTGGATGAAAACCTCTTCAAGAGTGCTTTGGACCTCAGACTTGGCTGAAGGTTCACCTTCCAACAAAACAATGACCCTAAGCACACAGCTAAAATAACAAAGGAGTGACTTCAGATTAACTCTGTGACCATTCTTGACTGGCCCAGCCAGAGCCCTGACCTAAACTCAATTGAGCATCTCTGGAGAGACCTGAAAATGGCTGTCCACCAACGTTCACCATCCAACCTGATGGAGCTGGAGAGGATAAGCAAGGAAGAATGGAAGAGGATCCCCAAATCCAGGTGTGAAAAAACATGTTGCATTATTCCCAAGAAGACTCGTGGCTGTTCTAGCTCAAAAGGGTGCTTCTACTCAATACTGAGCAAAGGGTCTGAATACATATGACAATGTGATATTTCAGTTTTTCTTTTTTAATAAACTTGCAAAAATTTCTACATTTCTGTTTGTTTTTTTTCAAGATGGGGTGCAAAGTGTACTTTAAAGAGAAAAAAAATGAACTTTTTAGAATTTGCCAAATGGCTGCAATGAAACAAAGAGTGAAAAACTTTAAGGGGTCTAAATACTTTCCGTACCGAATGTAAATATATATAAAGTATATACCAGAGCATAAGCCGAGGGGGGCTTTTTCAGCATAAAAAATGTGCTGAAAAAGTCGGCTTATACTTGAGTATATACAGTACTTAAAGGGAATCTGTCCTTAGGATTTCACCCCAAAACTATATTCAGTGCCTACAAGTAGTATTCAACCCCCTGCAGATTTAGCTGGTTTGATAAGATGCAAATAAGTTAGAGCCTTCAAACTGCAAACGAGAGAAGGTTTTATGAACAGAAGCATAAATCTTACAAACCAAAAAGTTATGTTGCTCAGTTGAATTTTATTAAATTTTAAACATAAAAGTGTGGGTCAATTATTATACAACCCCTATGTTTAATATTTTGTGGAATAACCCTTGTTTGCAATTACAGCTAATAATCGTCTTTTATAAGACCTGATCAGGCCGGCACAGGTCTGTGGAGTTATCTTGGCCCACTCCTCCATGCAGATCTTCTCCAAGTTATCTAGGTTCTTTGGGTGTCTCATGTGGACTTTATTCTTGAGCTCCTTCCACAAGTTTTCAATTGGGTTAAGGTCATGAGACTGACTAGGCCACTCCAACACCTTGACTTTTTCCCTCTAGAACCAGGCCTTGGTTTTCTTGGCTCGTTGTCTTGTTGGAAGATGAAATTACGACCCATCTTAAGATCCTTGATGGAGGAGCGGAGGTTCTGGGCCATAATCTCCAGGTAGGCCGTGCTATCCATCTTCCCATGGATGCGGACCAGATGGCCAGGCCTCTTGGCAGAGAAACAGCCCCACAGCATGATGCTGCCACCACCATGCTTGACTGTAGGGATGGTATTCTTGGGGTCGTATGCAGTGCCATCCAGTCTCCAAACGTCACGTGTGTGGTTGGCACCAAAGATCTCGATCTTGGTCTCATCATACCATAGAACCTTGAACCAGTCTGTCTCAGAGTCCTCCAAGTGATCATGAGCAAACTGTAGACGAGCCTTGACATGACGCTTTGAAAGTAAAGGTACCTTACGGGCTCGTCTGGAATGGAGACCATTGCGGTGGAGTACGTTACTTATGGTATTGACTGAAACCAATGTCCCCACTGCCATGAGATCTTCCCGGAGCTCCTTCCTTGTTGTCCTTGGGTTAGCCTTGACTCTTCGGACAAGCCAGGCCTCGGCACGGGAGGACACTTTCAAAGGCTGTCCTGGCCGTGGAAGGCTAACAATAGTTCCATAAGCCTTCCACTTACGGATGATGCTCCCAACAGTGGAGACAGGTAGGCCCAACTCCTTGGAAAGGGTTTTGTACCCCTTGCCAGCCTTGTGACCCTCCACGATCTTGTCTCTGATGGCCTTGGAATGCTCCTTTGTCTTTCCCATGTTGACCATGTCTGAGTGCTGTTCACAAGTTTGGGGAGGGTCTTGAATAGTCAGAAAAGGCTGGCAAAAGAGATCTTTAATCCACACATGTGAAGCTCATTATTCTTGGTGCCTGAACTACTTCTTAATACTTTTGGGGGACCAAACAGAATTCTTGTGGTTTGAGGGGTTGAATAATAAATGACACTCTGAATTAACTTTTAACCTTTTTAAAAAAAAAAAAAAAAAAATTTGCTGCAGTGCATTTCCCACTTCCAGGCTGATCTACAGTACAAATGTCACAATGTCAAGTTAATTCCGCATGTGTCAACCAGCTAAATCTGCAGGGGGTTGAATACTACTTGTAGGCACTGTATATGCACCAGTAGCTCTTCCAAAGATATGTTCAGCAAAACCTTTACATGTCCAGTACCTTCCTCTATTACTGAGAAATCAGTGTTTGAATTGATATGCAAATGAGGCAGTAACTCTTAAGTTTCTGTCACTCCATCTCTAATCCCCACCCAGCATACATCATCCTGCTTGACTGACAGGCTCTATGGTGTGCGGATTCAGGGACGGAGCCATCAGTCATGCAGGCAGAGGTGGCACTGAATGGAGAAAAGAGCTGGAATGACAGAGGCTTCAGATCTCAAGGCTCATTTGCATTTCAGTTTGAAAGCTGATTTCTCAGTAATGGAGACAGGGACTGGCCTTGTAAAGATATTTCTGGACTTCACAGAAAAATAAAGCCTTAATAACACCATTTCAAATTACCTATACAATATTGGCTGTTTTATCAGTTATTTGAACCTGTTCTGCCCCCGCCTTTATCATGAGGTCTACTGCATCCTACTTGGGCTTTAGTAATTTGACCTGGTGTTGGTAAGGCTGTTTCTTTTTCGGTGATGTTTTTGAATTTATGTCCTTCTTTGAGCTGAATTGATGGACTTGTCTTTGTACCAGCTGCATAAACATATAAATGATTTAGGGCGTGAAATTATGCTGACAGAATCCTTTTGCCAGGCCAATTTTTACAATTCTGACCACTGTCACTTTATGAGTTAATTACTCTGGAACGCTTCAACGGATCCCCCTGATTCAGAGAAAGTTTTTTGAGACATATTGTATTTCATGATTGTGGTAAAATTTCTTCGATATCACTTGCGTTTATTTGTGAAAAAAACTGAAATTTGGCAAAAATTTTGAAATTTTGCAATTTTCAAAATTTGAATTTTTATGCCCTTAAATCAGAGAGTTATGTCACACAAAAAAAGTTAATAAATAACAGTTCCCACATGTCTACTTTATATCAGCACAATTTTGGAACCACTTTTTTTTTTTATTAGGGAGCTATAAGGGTTAAAACTTGACCAGCGATTTCTCATTTTCTCAACAAAATTTACAAAACCATTTTTTTAGAGACCACATCACATTTGAAGTCACTTTGAGGGGTCTTTAAAACAGAAAATACCAAACAGTGACACGATTCAAAAAACTGCACCCCTCAAGGTGCTCAAAACAACAATCAAGAACTTTATTAACCCTTCAGGTGCTTCACAGGAATTTTTGGAATGTGGAAGAAAAAAATTAACATTTAACTTTTTTCACGAAAATGTTACTTTAGGCCCAATTTTTTTTATTTTCGCAGGGGTAACAGGAAAAAATGGCCCCCAATATTTGTTGTGCAATTTCCCCTGAGCATGCAGATACCCCATATGTGGGGAAAAAAACACTGTTTGGATGCACGGCAGGGATCGGAAGGGAAGGAGCGCCATTTGACTTTTTGAATATAAAATTTGCTTGAATAATTAGCGGAAGCCATGCTGCATTTGGAGAGCCCCTGATTTGCCTAAACAGTGGAACCCCCCCACAAGTGACACCATCTTGGAAACTAGACCCCTCAGGGAACTAATCTGGATGTGTGGTGTGCACCTGGAACCCCCAGGTGCTTCACAGAAGTTTATAACATTGATCCGTAAAAATAAAATTTTCACATTTTTCCCACAAAAATATTTTTCAGCCCCCAATTTTGCATTTTCATAAGGGTAACAGGAGAAATTGCACAATGGAGTTTGTTGTGCAATTTATCCTGAGTAAGCAGATACCCCATATGTGGGGGAAAATCAATGTTTGGGCGCACGACAGGGTTCGGAAAGGAAGGAGTGCCATTTGACTTTTGAATATAAAATTTGCCTGAATAATTAGAGGATGCCATGTTGCGTTTGGGGAGTCCCTGATATGCCTAAACAGTGGAAACCCCCCACAAGTGACACAATTTTGGAAACTAGACCCCTCAGGGAACTTATCTAGATGTACGGTGAGCACCTTGAACCCCCAGGTGCTTCACAGAAGTTTATAATATTGAGCCGTAAAAATAAAATTTTCACATTTTTCCCACAAAAATGTTTTTCAGACCACAATTTTGCATTTTAATAAGGGTAACAGGAGAAATTGAACCATGCAGTTTGTTGTGCAATTTCTCCTGAGTAACCAGGTACCCCATATGTGGGGGAAAACCACTGCTTGGGTATGGAAGGGAAGGAGCACCATTTGACTTTTTGAATGTCAAATTGGCTTGAATAATTAGCAGATGTGCCCCTGATGTGCCTAAACAGTGGAAACTCCCCACAAGTGACACCATTTTGGAAACTAGACCCCTCAGGGAACTTATCTAGGTGTGTGGAGAGCACCCTGAACCCCCAAGTGTTTTACAGAAGTTTATACCATGGAGCAGTGAAAATAAAAAAATAAAACTTTTTCCACAAAAATTATGTTTTAGCCCCATTTTTTTTATTTTCACAAGGTTAAGAGGAGAAAGTGGCCCCCAAAAACTTTTGTGCAATTTCTTCTGAGTACACTAATACTCCATATGTGGGGAAAATACAATGCTTGGGCGCACAGCAGAGTTCAGAAAAGAAGGAGCACTGTGTGACTTTTTGAGCGCAAAATTGGCTGGAATCGAGAGCGGACGCCATGTCACGTTTGGAGAGCCCCTGTTGTGCATAAATAGTGGAAACCCCCCAGAAGTGACCCCATTTTGAAAATTACATCCCTCAAGGATTTTATCAAGGGGTATAGTGAACATCTTGAACCCAGAGGTACAACACAGAATTTGATAACATTAGGTCATCATATTGAATAAGGTGTCATTAGTCTTGAGCGCAAGTGCTCGCTACTTGAGTTTGCATCGGGTACTCAGGTGGCACCATGTATCGTGGGTGCTCGAGTGACATGCTCGAGTCCCCGCCCGCATGTTTCACGGTTATTAGACACCCAAAAAAAAACATGCAGGGATTGCTCGTGCATGGCAGGCAATCCCCGAGAGTTTTTTTGGCCATGAAGCATATGGGGCGGAGACTCGAGCATGTCACTCGAGCATCCGCGATACTCAGTGCATACCTGAGCACCTGATGCAAACTCAAGTAGCGAGCACTTGCGCTTAACACTAGTCACCATATCGTCATCTTTTTTTTTTTTACTTTAGAAAAATATCTCAACCCTAACCCTAGTCCAACCCCAACCCTAGCCCAACCCTAACCCCAACCCTTGCCCAACCCTAACCCTAACCCCAACCCTAGCCCAACCCTAACACCAACCTTAACCCCAACCCTAGCCCAACCCTAACCCAAACCCTAACCCCAACCCTAGCCCAACCCTAACCCTAGCCCAACCCTAACCCTAACCCCAACCCTAACCTTATTTTTTATGCTGTTCTTCGTGCAGTATAAGTGATTAGATGACTTTATTCTTCGGGTCGGTGCGATTACACCTATACCAGAATCATATCGGGTTTTTATGATTGACAGCTGTCACACACTAAAAGACGCATTTTTTTGTAAAATCTAGTTTTTGCATCGCCAAATTTTGAGAGCTCTAATTTTTTCATATTTTGGCCCACAGAGTCATGTGACAGTTGTTTTTTTGCGAGATGAGTTGACGTTTTTATTGGTGCCATTTTCAGGTACGTGACATTTTTTGATCGCTTTCTATTTCGATTTTTGGGAGGCAGAATAAACAAAAACCAACAATTCAGGAACTGTTTTTTTTTTACATTTTTTTATGCAGTTCCGCGTGTGGTAAAATGTATATGGTAGCTTTATTCTTCGGGTCAGTACGTTTGCAGTGGTACCACATTTATATTGTTTTTCTATGTTTTGGCGCTTTTGTACAATAAAATCTATTTTATAGAAAAAATAATTTTTTTGCATCGCTTTATTCTGAGAGCTATAATTTTTTTATTTTTTGGTTGATAGAGCTGTATGGCAGCTTGTTTTTTGCAGGAGAAGATGACGTTTTCAGCAGTAACATTTTTATTTATATTCGTCATTTTAATCACGTGTACTTCCATCTTTTGTTTGGCAATATGATGATAAAGCATTGATTTTTGCTTCGTTTTTTATTTATTTTTTTAACCGTGCTCACTAAAGGGGTTAACTAGTGGGACAGTTTTTTAGGTCAGATCGTTCCGGACGTGGTGATACCAAATATGTGTACTTTTATTGTTTGTTGTTTTTTTTTATAATAATATTTATTGATGGGTACATTATATTTTTATTTTTGGTGGATTATTTATTTATTTTTTTATACATTTTTAAACTTTTTTTTTTCTCTTTCTGACACTTTTTTTTACTTTTATTCTTTGTCCCACTATGGGACTTTCAGTTTTTTTATCCTGTGCTGTACAGGCGATCAGTGCTGCAGATGCAGAAGATATTTGGTCATGCATTACGCATGACCAAAATATCTTCCTGTTGTCTGGTGACCCGGATGACGACATTGGGTCATCATGGCAACATCCGGGAAGCCGTGGCAGACAGCACTGGAGGCCGGCAGGAGAGGTGAGCATCCCGATTACCTCCCCTTGCCACACCAATGCTGCGATCAACTTCGATTGCAGCATTGAGGGGGTTAATGTGCAGGGAGCGGTGCAGGACCGCTCCCAGCACATAGCACTGGGTGTCAGCTTTGACAATCAGCTGACACCCGGCGGCGATCGTACCCGCACAGCCTGTGTCCGGGCGCGATCGCAAAGATGTATTAATACGTGTCAGGCTCTTAAAGCCCAGGGCACAGATATGTATTAATACGTCTTGGGCTTTAAAGGGGTTAAAGGGAACTTGTCAGGAGCTTTAGACTAGCCAAACTAATTATATTGCTAGGTAGAATAGAAAATAAATTCTTTTCAGATACATATAGATTTTCCATTGAATTATGCAAATACATCTGCAAGTTCACCAAGGTTGGTGAAATCTTCCACATGATTCTCCAACTAGCTTCAATGTCATGAGGTTGTTTGACATCTGTTGGTTTCCTTTGTGGCCAATGATTTGCTGCATCAGTTGCACACAAACCCTGCCAAAAAAGGAAGAGAGAAGATGGTAGAGCAGTGGTATGAAGAAGTAGTAGGGAATCAGTAGTTCAGTATGTGCTTTTTTCTATTTTTTTGTTTACACCTTGTTGACTGTTTCTAAAATAAAAAAAAAATGGATGGACAACTAGATCATGACTAAGGCTAACAAAAGTTGAAACTTGTAGATCGAGCTGGATTGTGTATGGTGCTGCGTTTGTCCTATTCTACGACTATTTTATAGAATTTAATAAGGGAAGATTACTTCTATCATATCGCTGGATATCTACTTTTCCCATTGTATCAATCCGACCAGAACCAGGGCGTTTCCTTGCAATATTCCTCTGCACAAAGAACTGCATATTTCACTGGTGAGCTGACTCTCCTTTTCCCCTTTCCCATGCTTTGGACAACTTCCTTAAGGGCGCTATTAGGTTGATGGTCACAATCAGTATCCCATTCTTTTTGCTAAAATTTAGAAAAACATCAAGAACACACTGATACAATATAAACTTGTGGGTTTGGCTTAAGCTGTTATGACAGAAGAAAATGACTATCCAGAAGTAATTAAAATTAATAGTCTATGTATTGTGACAGAGTCATCGGTATGGTTTATGAGGGGAGGTATGTGTCATGCAGGTTGCTGGCTTGTGTGAACTGAAACCAATAGACGTTCTGCCAGCATGTTATATGCAGGAGGTTAACTCTCTAAAGGGTGTAGTTTTATGGAAATGATGTAGAGATGGGAAGGGGTCATTCCCCATACCTCCGCACCAGGGTGTCTTACCACAGTTGGTGTGAGAGTGCGTGCAAGATTCCAGGAACATGTGTACCTGCCACAGAGACCGGTGGATGTCCTGAGTAAAGGCCGCCAGCCAGCCAGAGAAGTCTGGCAGCATGGAGGAGCTCATTAAGCACCTGGTCCAGAGCCAGCAGAGCATGCAGCAGATCCAGCAGAAAATGCAGCAGCAGCACCGAGAGCAGCTACAGCAGCAATGGGAGCAGCTACAGCAGCAACGGGAGCAGCAGCAGGAGACAAATAAACTCCTGATACAGCAAATAAAGTAGTAGCAACAACAGATGCAGCTCCGAGCAGGGGAGATATGTGGCAGGACATCCACTCCACCCCCAGATCCAGGTGAAGACACACACATCAGGAAAACAGTAAGGAGAACCTTACAGAAGATGACCCCGGGGGATGACGTTGAGGAGAAGCTGACTGTTTTTGATAAGGTGGCAGAATGGGAGAGATTACCTCTGAAGCAGTGGGCAGATGTTCTGGCGCCATATTTGACCGGGGAGCCGCAGAAGGCCTATTACAATCTGACTTTACAAGACACAACGGAGTACGCGAAATAAAAAAATTAGATATTGGCAGGCTCAGGAGTGACTATGTCTGTCAGAAAAAGGGTCCACCACTTGGCATATGCTGGCGACAAACCTCTACGCTCACAAATGTTTGACTTGTTACATCTAGTCCAGAAGTGGCTGCAGCCAGAGTCTTCTTCTGCCCAGATGGTTGAGCATGTGGTGATGGACAGGTTCATCCATTCCCTACCCAGGCCGGTGCAGACCTGGGTTGCCCAGAGTGACCCTCGGAACGCAGGCGACCTCGTGGGCCTGGTAGAGAGGTACCAAGTGGTTGAAAAATCACTAGGGAAACCCAACATAATCACCTCCCCATACTGGAGTGCCCAAAAGGGGGCTGGTTCACAATGAAAGGGGTTCAGTGCCACAAATGGGGGGCGTCCCACTTCCACTGAAGGTGCTGCAAGGACTGTTGTTAAGGATGTGATCTGTTGGCGGTGTCGCAATCTGGGACACATAGCCGCCCAGTGTCATACGTCTGCTGAGCCAAAGGACTGCAGCCTAGGCAGACAATGTTCATATTATGCTTAACCAGCCTGCAGTCTGGACTGTCAACCCAGCGAAGGCCTGCAGGCGTGTGCCGTATCCGTTAACAGAGTGATGGTCCTGGAGCTGTTGGACTCTGGGAGTCTGGTAACCTTAATCAGCGCCACTCTTCCCCACTAGTTGATCCCTACCAAATCTGTGGGCGTTCGCTGCATACATGGGGATGCCATGAACTACCCAGTGGCCAGAGTGACAGTCGAAACAGACTGTGGCGCCCAATACCATGAGGTCAAGGTGGTCAGGGATATGATACATCCCATCATTTTGGGGTGCGATTTTCCCTTGTTCTGGGACTTGTGGGGGAAGGGATCCAGACTGAGTCCAGTGGAAAAAAGTCAGGACCCTAGAGAAATACCCCAGTCAACATCGGAAGTGGATGAGTTCCCACTATGTGTCCTTGTCGGCGATGAGGACAAGACAGTGACTGAAGAGGCTTACCTCCCGAAGTTAGAGGTGCCCAGAGAGAACTTTTGGTCAGCTCAAGTTCGGGACTTGAACTTGAAAGGGGCATGGGATAATGTTACTGTTTGCAATGGTGTTGCTCAAGAGCCGGGGGCGGACAACAGGCACCCACACTTTGCAGTTCAGGGGGAGCTATTATACCGGGTGACCAAACTAAAAAGTGAAGAGGTAGTGGAACAGCTGTTAGTTCTAGGTTCATACCGTCGGAGGGTATTAAACATGGCACACTCACATATTTTCGGAGTACACCTAGGGGTTGAGAAAACCTAAGAGAGAATAATGAGAAGTTTTAATTGGCCAGGAAATCTTAAACTATTGTAGGTCTTGCCCCACGTGCCAGATAATCACACCCACCTCCCACTTTCGTAGTCCCTTAGTTCCTCTACCTGTCATAGAGGTTCCCTTTGAGAGGATTGCCATGGACATCGTGGGTCCCTTATTTAAATCGGCCCGGGACCACCAATACATCCTGGTGGCCATGGACTATGCGACCTGGTACCCCGAAGCGGTACTCGTCCAGTAAAAGTATTGCCCGAGAGCTACATCATATTTTTGCTCGGACAGGTCTGCCAAAAGAGATTTTGACAGACCAAGGAACCCCCTTCATGAGCAAGGTGATGAAGGAGCTATGCAGAGTCCTTCAGATTGTGCAGATTCGGACCTCAGTTTATCATCCACAGATGGACGGCCTAGTGGAACGCTTCAATAAGACCTTAAAGGCGATGCTCAGGAAGGTCGTTGAAAAGGATGGGCAAGACTGGGACTACCTGCTTCCATTTCTATTTTTCTCTGTCAGAGAAGTTCCGCAAGCCTCCACTGGCTTCTCTCCATTTGAGCTCCTGTATGGACGGCATCCAAGAGGTCTCCTAGACATCGCCAAGGAAACCTGGGAGGCTGAGGTCATGCCCCATCGGAGCATCACCGAACATGTCACCCCTGTTACAGGAGAGAATAGCGAAGGTGATGCCCATCGTGAAGGAACATCTCCTCCAGGCACAGGAAGCCCAGGCAATGGTGTATAACCAGTCGGCAAGACTGAGACAGTTCCAACCTGAGGATCGAGTCATGGTTCTCATTCCAACCTTTGAAAGTAAGTTTCTGGCTAAGTGGCAAGGCCCGTAAGAGGTGGAGGAGAAGCTCGGTGAAGTGAACTACAGAGTCCACCAGCCTGGCCAATGACCGCTACACCAGGCGTGCCATGTAAACCTACTCAAGCCGTGGCGAGATCGGGAACCCGTTGGAACTCCTTGCCTGGGAGCCACTCCCGAAGGTGGAAGATGTCACAATAGCGGAGACCCTTTCACCAGCCTAGAAGCAACAGTGTCGAGAACTGCTCCAGCAGAATTGGGACCTGTTCTCAGAGTTGCTGGGGCATACCCATGTGGTAGAACATGAAGTCCTAACTAGAGATGAGCGTTGTTCTACTCGAACTGTTCGCCAATCTCAAATTCGAGCTGTTTTGGGCGGTGTTCGAGCCGTTCGGCGAACACGAACAATTTGAGAAAAATTCGGCTGTTCGAGGTTATGTTCGATAACTGTTCGTGCACCAAAATCATAACTGGATTTTTTCTCAGTAATGATGAAAATTAATGTTAATACGCAGTTTGAGTGTACAGTGGGGTGGGGGGAGGGGCAGGGGATGGATCTCTGCAGGAACAATGAAGATCTCCATTTTTTTTTCTCTTTCCCGCATTTGCAGTGGGGAGGTGCAATCTGTCAGCCTATCAGCAGCGCACACACGGAGCGAAGTGCTTTTTTTCACACAAGCAAGGGCATGTGTCATTGGCAGTGTATGTCACATGTCCTTGCCCTATAAGACCAAGCCATTTTCCCCGTCGCCACCATTTTCTCACTGCTGCAGCTGCGTGTTAGACGGCACCGCTGTTGCTGTGTGCGCTATACCTTGTTAATTTCAAGCCAATTTTCACACAAATATACAGATAGCTTGGGAGTAGGGAATAGTTGTGATTGCAGTCCTTTTAAGGACTAGGTTACAGCATTTCCTACGACTTTTATCAGGGAGGTCTGTGCTCTTAAATAGATAGGTTGTGGGAGTAAAGACTAGTGTTGAGCCACCCCCGTAGTGTTCGAGTTCGGTTCGGTTCGTCGAACACCCGTGTGTTCGCCGAACTGTTCGTCGAACTGTTCGTCGAACACCTTCGAACACCGTTAAAACCAATGGCAGGCAAACAAAAACACATAGAAACACATAGAAAACACCTTCAAAGGTGTCCAAAAGCTGACAAACTGCTCAGAAGACACAACTAACACATGGAAAAGTGACAAGTACATATAGTCATGCGAAAAGAAAAGAGGTGGAGGAGTAAAAGGAGGGGGAGACACAGATATAGGCATGTCATGCCCTTCTAAAATCCAAAAAGTGAGAAGCCGAGACGGCCAGTCCGCTCCTGCCCGTGCCACCTCCGTGTCGCCGGGTTTGTGCCAGAGCCGCGGTGAACCCTGACGGCCAGCCCCCCTCTCCCAATACTGGTGCCTGTCCGCTGGTGGGTCGAGAGAGCCCCCCTGTGGTGGAGGCAGCTCTAAGCTTTTTAATTTAAATTGTCCCTCTAATTTGAATGAATACACTTTAAATCCATTTACAAGGATCTATTGGAGGGCAAGTCTCATGCCAGCAGCCGCGTAATTCCAGCTCCAGTAGCGTCCACTAAAGCTGCTGCAGTTAAAAAGCTTTTATAAGGATCGAGCTCGGCTGTCCACCGCAAGGCATCCTAGTGCCAGTCCCAGCCCCTATGCCTTGGGGTGCCTCCTGATGCTCTTCACTAAGTATCCCGTGGTCCCGAAGCATTTCCTTTGAAAAAATGAAGTGTCCAAACTACAGGTGGTGTAGCTTGCTTAACAGCCGGGATAATCCGCTGACTAGCAGACACTGCTACTAGGCACAAAGTATTTCCTGGGCTAGATGCAGTTAAAAATTTGTAAGTAGATACTCTCGTTGGATGCTGAGAAAGCATTCCATAGAGTCTCCTGGCACGCCATATATGATTCTCTTAAAAAGCTTGGGGTAGGGGTCTAGGGGACCCTTTTATAGCCAAAATCACGGCCCTGTATCACAATACGTCACCTAGGCTGAAGATAAATGGAACTGTAGCACCCTGAGGGCTCGGTTGCTACAGACGTATTGCACCTCACCCAGAGGTGTGATATCTCACTCTCAGATAAGGATGGAGTGTGGATCAGGACCCGACACCTGCATGCATTACACCACATTGCCGTGGGGTAGGGCGACCAATATGCCCCTGAGATGGGCACGACAGTCCCTGTCCCTGGCTGGAGTGGGGGGAGGGAACAATGAGGAAGGGGAACCCTGCAGTGCAGGAGCAGGGAGGAAGCAGTTCCTGGGTGCATTGAGAAGGGAGTATAAAAGGTGGGCACCATCTTAGTTCAGTGCAGAGAAGTCTGAGCAGAAGTGGCAGGGAGCAGGGGCTCTGCATGAGCTCTGCTCCGGAGGCGGGCCTAGTAACAGAGGCCCAGGCCTGCAAGAGGGAGAAGGAAGGAAGAGGAGCGGAGAAGGCTCCAGGAACGAGGAATGAAGGGATCCCAGGGGTGCGGACGGGCGAGTCGCCACCGCACGCCCGAATCCACCTGCGTGGAGGGGTCAGGCCAAAGGGGGAGACCGGTCCCCGAACTAGTGGAGGCAGGAAACGACCCTCAGCTAGAAACCGGAGGCTCTGACATTTTTTGTGGCGCAGCCCCTTGCTCCACCCGCTAGGAAGGCACCACATAGGGTCAGGGAAACTGGCGCCAAGTTTACCAAGAGGAGGCCCGAGGCAGCCGGACAGAAGTGTTGGTAAGAAAGGCCAGACAAAGGACACACAAAGGGGGTCCTGTGAAGCGCTCCAAAGTTATCTGGGAGTTGTCTGAGCCCCTCACCTGGTGAGCACAGTACGACGTGGGCAGCCGTTACCTGCAGACGTGGTCTGGATAATAAGAACTGTGAGTAAAGGCCCTGAACTGCATCACTGACTCCGTGTCGTTACTGCTGCTGCCCTGCACCATCACCCCCATCCTCCGCATACACTGCCCTGAGGCTATACTCCTCCCGTGGGGAGTTATGCTACGCTCTGCTGCACCCACAACACCAGCCTTAGCGGTCTGCCCTGTAGCGGCGGTTCACTCTGACCGCAATCCACGGGTGGCGTAGTCGGACATTTAAACATCAAAACCACATAAATAGTTCCGCCACTGGTTTGACCGCCCTGAGCCACGGAACCGGATCGCCGCCACGAAGACTACAACCACCAGCATCCACCAAAAAGGGTCCGGCTCCGGGTGTCCCAAGGCCCAGGGGGTGCGTCAGAACATTTTCATCACCTTTCACAATCACCAATGGGACAAGGCAGGGATGTCCTCTGTCCCCTCTCTTATACATCCTAGTGACGGAGCACCTGCTCTCATCAATTCGCCATAACCCCAATATTAGGTGGATTGAGGTGGGAGGCACCGAGTACAAGTGCTCTCTATTTGCTGATGATGTCCTAGTATATATCACTCAATCACATATATCCATCCCTGCTGTTATGGCTGAAATAGATCACTTTGTTACATGGTAAAATTTTAAAATCAATGCAGCGAAGTCTGAGGCCCTCGATGTCTCCCTCCCTAAATCCATATAGGATTCCATCCAGTCCAACTTTCCCTTTGCCTGGCCCTCACAGGGTATCAAATACTTAGGAATTCCTATTCATAGAGACCTCTCCCATCTATGTTATCTTAATTTTGGGCCCTTTATTGAACAATTCCATACAGACCATGGTTGGCAAGTTAGAACTGTAAGATTCACTACGTGAACCACTGGTGTTTTGTGGAAAAGCACATGTACACCGCGTTCCAAATTATTATGCAAAAAGTGTTTAGGAGTGATAAGGGAAGAATTTGTTTGTTTGTCAGTTAAACTCATTGATGGTGATGTGTGTCAGGGCTCTTTATATCACTGTAAGCAATTGCAGACACCTGTGCTAATTAGTTTGGCAGGTGTGTCCAATGAAAGGCAAGACTACTTAAGAAGGCTCTCTCACATTATTAAGCAGCCTACATTTTCTGCCAAAATGGGAAAGAAAAAGGATGTGTCGGCTGCTGAGAAGCAACAAATTGTGGAGTGTTTAGGTCAAGGCATGACTACAATCAACATTGTGCGATGATCAGGATGAAGTGTCTTGGCAATCAAGAAGTATGTAGCTGATTCACAGTACACACGTGTGCGTGCTGATAAGGGCAAATTGAGGACTCTTTCCTACAGGCAATTACGTCAGGTTGAAAGAGCAGCGGCAAAAAAGCCTTGTCATAGCAGCAGACAAGTTTTTGAAGCTGCTTGTGCCTCCAACGTCCCCCGAACAACAAGATGCAGGGTCCTTCAGAGGTTTGCAGCTGTGCATACGCCATCCTGTCGACCTCCTCTATCCACTTCACACAAGCAGAAATGGCTCCAGTGGGCCAAACATTACATGAAGACTGATTTCAAAACTGTTTTGTTCACGGATGAGTGCCGTGCAGCGCTCGATGGTCCAGATGAATGGAGTGGAGGATGGCTGGTTGATGGACACCCCACGCAAACACGGCTACAGCGCCAACAAGGAGGAGGTGGAGTAATGTTTTGGGCTGGAATCATGGGGAGAGAGATTGTCGGCCCCTTTAGGATCCCTGAAGGCGCTAAAGATGAACTCCATAATGTATGTGGATTTTCTCAAACAGCACTTCCTGCCATGGTTCAAGAAGAAGAACCGTGTATTTCACAGCAAGATCATTTTTCTGCATGATAATGCACCATCTCATGCTGCACATAAAACATCTGCATCTCTGGCTGATATGGGCATAAAAGGGGACAAACTTATGGTGTGACCCCCATGCTCCCCTGACCTCTACCCCATTCAGAACCTTTGGAGCATCATTAAAAGGAGTGTCTATGATGGCGGGAGGCAGTTCACATCTAAGCAACAGCTCTGGGAGGGTATTCTGTCCTCATGCAAAACAATTGAAGCAGAAACCATCCAAAACCTGACAAATTCAATGGACGAGAGAGTTCAGAAGCTCCTTTCGAACAAGGGGTCCTATGTGAAAATGTAACATCACCTAGAATAAAGTTTTGAGTTGAAAACTGTTTGATTTCAGTTTCTAACAACCTGCTAATGCTTATAATTTCAAAAGTGACCATTTTTTTGGTCTTTATTAAAATGAAAAGGTTGATCGAAAAGTTTGGGGAATCTAAGAGTGTGGCAACCCAGTAGTCATGATTACTTCGAATTCTGACAATATGAGGGTCATGCTGCAGGTAGTGCAGCAAGAAGGCACTTATGTGTCTTGCGCATCTCGGAGCCCCAAAATTATTTTCCGGGCTAGATGCAGCTAAAAATTATTTTTAATTTTAAATCTGGTGAAGCTTATTATAGATGGCCTAATAGGATCAGTGCTGCACACTGCTACAAAGCCCAAATTATTTTCCAGTCAAGATACAGATAAACATGATTAGTAATTTGAAAGCTTAAAACGGTTGGTAGGGTGATTTTAACCAATCATCAAGCTTTTACTCTCCCCAGGATGACACAGGGGTAGAAAAGTCGTTTCGGATCCATGATTTGTTCATCTTTATGAACGTGAGTCTGTCTACATTATCAGTGGAGAGCCGCGTGCGCTTATCTGTCAGCACACCACCAGCAGCGCTGAACACACGTTCAGACAGAACGCTGGCTGCGGGGCATGACAAGATCTCCAAGGCGTAAGTGGCTAGCTCCGGCCATTTATCCAGATTGGAAGCCCAAAAAGAGCAAGGGTCCAGTGACACAGTCGTGGCTTCAATGTTTACTTGGAGATACTCCTGTACCATCGTCTCTAGGCGTTGACTATGTGTCAGACTTCTTGTCTCCTGTGGCCTTGCAAAGGATGGGCTAAAAAAGTGGTGAAATGATTCCGCAAAATTGATGTTACCAGCAGATACTGTGGTTCTGTTACGGTTTGAGTGCTGAACACTTGACGGTCCCACGGTTGGCAAGTTGGAACTGTGAGATTCACTACGTGCACCACTGGTATTTTGTGGAAAAGCACATGTAAGATTCTGCAACAGTCTCTGCTGATACTCCTGCATGCGTGCATCCCTTTCTATGGCAGGAATAATTTCTGCAAATTTACTTTTGTACCGGGGATCTAACAGTGTGGCAACCCAGTAGTCAGGATTATTTCTAATTCTCACAATTCGAGGGTCATGTTGCAGGTAGTGCAGCAAGAAGGCACTCATGTGTGTTGCGCATCCAGGAGCACCAAGTCCCTGTTGTGTTGGTGGCGAGGTAACAATCATGCTTCCTTCCTCTGTCCTCTCCCCCCAACCTCGCACAACAGAAATGTGATCAAGGTCTCCCTCATCTGATGAGTCTTCCATCAGTTCGTCCTCCACTTCTTCCTGGGCTCCTGCACCTTCCTCACTAGTTTGGCTGCTACCATGCGCCCTGGTAAAATCATCTCCCCCACCCTCACATGCCTGCCGCCCTGGTGCTGCCGACCGTCTGGACCTTGCAGATGTTAGCCCTTCCGCATACAACTCCTCCTCCTCTACTTCCTCCACCTCCTCTTGTGCCACCACCTGACTCCGAATTCTGTTTAACATGTGCTCCAGCATGTAAATCACCGGAATAGTCATGCTGATAATGGCATCGTCAGCACTAAACATCTTCGTCGCCATTTCAAAACTGTGCAGAAGGGTGCATAGGTCCCTGATCTGAGACCACTCCTCCAGCGTGATTTGCCCCACCTCTGAATCTCGTTGGCCCAGGCTATACGTCAGAATGTATTGCACCAGGGCTTGTCGGTGCTGCCACAGTCGCTGCAACATGTGCAGAGTTGAATTCCACCGGGTAGGCACATCGCATTTTAGCCGGTGAAGTGGCAGGCCCAACGACTTCTGTAGAGATGTAAGTCGCTGAGCTGCGGGATGCGAACGGCGGAAGTGAGCACACAGCGACCGTGCCCTCTGCAGAAGGCCATCTAGTCTGGGATAGTGGGCTAAAAATTGCTGGACAACCAGGTTCAACACGTGAGCCATACAAGGCACGTGTGTGACATTACCCCGGCGAAGGGCCGCACCCAGGTTTGCAGCATTGTCGCACACGGCCTTCCCTGGTTTCAGGTCCAGTGGAGACAACCATTCATGAAATTGGTTCTCCAGAGCTGACCACAACTCCTCAGCTGTGTGACTCACATTTCCCAGACATTTCAATGTAAAAACCGCCTGATGACGTTGAGCCCTACTGCCAGCATAGTAAGGAGGTGTGCAGGATCCCTTCTGCGCAGTTAGAAAGCTTGTGGCATGACCAGACAGGCTTTGGGTGCAGGTGGAAGACTGAGAGGAGGTTGAGGAGGCAGAAGCAGTGGAGGAAAAATGACATAAAGAGGATTGACGCACAACTCGTGGGGACGGCAAGACTTGGACAGCAGCCCCTTGTCCTGCTGTCACCATAGTTACCCAGTGCCCAGTCAGCGACATGTAACGCCCCTGTCCATGCCTACTCGTCCAAGTGTCTCTGGTGAAATGCACCCTGTCACACACAGAGTTTCTCAAAGAAGCGGTGATGTTGTGTGCGACATGCTGGTGGAGCGCAGGCACACCTTTCTTTGAGAAGTAGTGCCGACTGGGCATCTGGTACTGGGGCACTGCGACGGACATAAGGTCTCGAAAATCCTCTGTGTCCACCAGGCGGAAAGGCAGCATTTCTGTAGCCAAGAGCTTGCAGATGGTGAAATTCAACCTCTTAGCTTTCTCATGGCTAGGAGGAAATGGTCTTTTACTTGTCCACATCTGAGGGACCGAGGGCTGGCTATTGTGCTTAGACGGGGTTGATAAGGGTGTCCCCGGCAAACTGCCGGTCTGTGAGGAAGATGCAGGCGGACATGTTAGGTTGCCTTGATCCAAAGGTGGTGCTATCGATGTCAGACAGCGCTCAAGACCAGCTGGTGTTACCACCTCCAAAGAAAATGATGACCTGCCAATCACGCTGGCTGTTGCGGGTAAAGAGGTTGCAGGTCTGCGCCCCAAAACAGGTGTGACTGCTGTCCCCCCAGTCACAGAGGATGAAGAGGCCGCGGATGCACAAGATATGGCAGACGGTGGTTGGCCCGGCCGGCTAGACCGCATTGTAGCACACTGAGCTTCCCACTGCAACTTATGCTTCATGTCCATGTGCCGGTTCATGCATGAAGTACTCAAACTATGTATTTTTTGGCCTCTACTTAGCTTTTGCTGACAAATGTTACAGATAACACGAGTTGGGTCATCTTTATCGATCTGAAAAAATGCCCAGGCTATGCAAGGCTTAGCACCCATGCGACCTGAAGAGCCACCACGACTTGTGGTGAGAGGCAGAGTTGTGTTTGAGGATGCAGTTGTTGACGTGCTTCCAGTACTACGTCTCTGTCCAGGAAGGCGCAACCTGACCTCGTCGTCACTAGCATCTTCCTCCACCTCCTCTGCTGACCTCATCTCTTGGCTGACTGTGGGTTGACAGTAAGTGGGATCTCCGACCTCATCATCATCACCCTGTGCGTTATCACACCCGTCGTCCTCAGAGCCAACCTGTTCCTGCCCTGACAAAAAGCTAAAGTTGTCGCTCCAATCAGGTATTTGAGTCTTATCATCGTCTTCCTCATTGTCTCCACCAACAGGAGTTACAGTTTGGGAATGAGGGTCTACATTATGGTCAGAACCTTCTGCGTCTGGTCCTGGATCCGACTCATAAAGATTCTGGGCATCAGTGTAGATCATTTCCTCGTCTGGATTCACAGAAGCGCTGGAGTCGACCTCTGATTCCCAGGCTATAGTATGAGTAAACAGCTCTGCAGACTCAACCATCTGTTCTACCTCATACTCAGACGGGCAGCTGGAGATTTGGGAGCTGTGAGGAAGCAAGTGCGATTTGGGTGACACCTTTGAGGACTGGAGTATTTGTGATGTTGAAGTTGATGTGGAGGAGAGCCCACTTAAAGGAGCACTTGATATCCGTTGAAGCACCTGCTGTTTTTGTGCCTCATCTGGAATTTGTAGCGATTGGCGTGGCCGTAAGAAAGGGATCTTATCACATTGTCCGCTAAAAGAAGTAGACATTTTAGTTTGGCTGGAAGATGGTCTTTCTTCTGACCATACCCCACGGACACAACCTTTTTTCCCCTTCCCAACACGCCTATTCCCCTTTCCACCAGCAGCAGGCCTTTTTCCACTCATTTTGGTGGTTAACTAATTCACAACTCTGGAGTTGTTTGCACAAAAAAACAATGGATGGTAACCGAGCAGAGCTGAGTGGCCAAACTGTGGTATTAGGCCAAAACTATTGGCTGGGTTAGATGCAGAAAAAAATTATTTTGAATTTGCAACCTGATGGAGGTCAGTATAGATGGACTAATAGACCAAGTCCCACACACCGCTAGAAGCCCAAATATTTTTTCAGAGCTAGATGCAGAAATTTTTTTTATTCAATTTGCAACCTGATGGAGGTCAGTATAGATGGACTAATAGACCAAGTCCCACACACCGCTAGAAGCCCAAATATTTTTTCAGAGCTAGATGCAGAAAATTTTTTTATTCAATTTGCAACCTGATGGAGGTCAGTATAGATGGACTAATAGACCAAGTCCCACACACTGCTAGAAGCCCAAATATTTTTTCAGAGCTAGATGCAGAAAAAAATTATTTTTAATTTGCAACCTGATGGAGGTCAGTATAGATGGACTAATAGACCAAGTCCCACACACCGCTAGAAGCCCAAATATTTTTTCAGAGCTAGATGCAGAAAAAAATTATTTTTAATTTGCAACCTGATGGAGGTCAGTATAGATGGACTAATAGACCAAGTCCCACACACCGCTAGAAGCCCAAATATTTTTTCAGAGCTAGATGCAGAAAAAAATTATATTCAATTTGCAACCTGTTGGAGGTCAGTATAGAAGGACTAATAGAACAAGTCCCACACACTGCTAGAAGCCCAAATATTTTTTCAGAGCTAAATGAAGAAAAAAATTATTTTTAATTTGCAACCTGATGGAGGTCAGTATAGATAGACTAATAGACCAAGTCCCACACACTGCTAGAAGCCCAAATATTTTTTCAGAGCTAGATGCAGAAAAAAATTATTTTTAATTTGCAACCTGATGGAGGTCAGTATAGATGGACTAATAGACCAAGTCCCACACACTGCTAGAAGCCCAAATATTTTTTCAGAGCTAGATGCAGAAAAAAATCATTTTTAATTTGCAACCTGATGGAGGTCAGTATAGATGGACTAATAGACCAAGTCCCACACACCGCTAGAAGCCCAAATATTTTTTCAGAGCTAGATGCAGAAAAAAATTATATTCAATTTGCAACATGCTGGACGTCAGTATAGAAGGACTAATAGAACAAGTCCCACACACTGCTAGAAGCCCAAATATTTTTTCAGAGCTAAATGAAGAAAAAAAATATTTTTAATTTGCAACCTGATGGAGGTCAGTATAGATGGACTAATAGACCAAGTCCCACACACTGCTAGAAGCCCAAATATTTTTTCAGAGCTAGATGCAGAAAAAAATTATTTTTAATTTGCAACCTGATGGAGGTCAGTATAGATGGACTAATAGACCAAGTCCCACACACCGCTAGAAGCCCAAATATTTTTTCAGAGCTAGATGCAGAAATTTTTTTTATTCAATTTGCAACCTGATGGAGGTCAGTATAGATGGACTAATAGACCAAGTCCCACACACTGCTAGAAGCCCAAATATTTTTTCAGAGCTAGATGCAGAAAAAAATTATTTTTAATTTGCAACCTGATGGAGGTCAGTATAGATGGACTAATAGAACAAGTCCCACACGCTGCTAGAAGCCCAAATATTTTTTCAGAGATAAATGAAGAAAAAAATTATTTTTAATTTGCAACCTGATGGAGGTCAGTATAGATGGACTAATAGACCAAGTCCCACACACTGCTAGAAGCCCAAATATTTTTTCAGAGCTAGATGCAGAAAAAAAATATTTTTAATTTGCAACCTGATGGAGGTCAGTATAGATGGACTAATAGACCAAGTCCCACACACCGCTAGAAGCCCAAATATTTTTTCAGAGCTAGATGCAGAAAAAAATTATATTCAATTTGCAACGTGCTGGAGGTCAGTATAGAAGGACTAATAGAACAAGTCCCACACACTGCTAGAAGCCCAAATATTTTTTCAGAGCTAAATGAAGAAAAAAAATATTTTTAATTTGCAACCTGATGGAGGTCAGTATAGATGGACTAATAGACCAAGTCCCACACACTGCTAGAAGCCCAAATATTTTTTCAGAGCTAGATGCAGAAAAAAATTATATTCAGTTTGCAACCTGATGGAGGTCAGTATAGATGGACGAATAGAATGATGCTATGCCCAAAAGATTTTACTTCACTAGGTGCAGTAAAAAAATTGGTATTCTATACACAGGTGGTATATCTTGCAACACAGATAGGCTACTCCACTGACTAACACACTCTGCAATAGGCCATAAAGGATTAGCTTTGCTAGATTCAGCCAAATGCTGTGAAAAAAACTTGCACAGCACTGGCACAGACCTGCCTGGCAAAAACTGATAGGAACTGATGTAACCTAGTCCTGAAAAGGACTCCAATTACAATTAGTCTTTACTCCCACAATCTATCTATTTAAGAGCACAGACTTGCCTGATAAAAGTCGTAGGAAATGCTGTAACCTAGTCCTTAAAAGGACTGCAATCACAACTATTCCCTACTCCCAAGCTATCTGTATATTTGTGCGAAAATTATCTTGAAATTAACAAGGTATAGCGCACACAGCAACAGCGGTGCCGTCTAACACGCAGCTGCAGCAGTGAGAAAATGGTGGCGACGGGGAAAATGGCTTGGTCTTATAGGGCAAGGACATGTGACATACACTGCCAATCACACATGCCCTTGCTTGTGTGAAAAAAAGCACTTCGCTCCGTGTGTGCGCTGCTGATAGGCTGACAGATTGCACCTCCCCACTGCAAATGCGGGAAAGAGAAAAAAAAATGGAGATCTTCATTGTTCCTGCAGAGATCCATCCCCTGCCCCACCCCCCGCCCCGCTGTACACTCAAACTGCGTATTAACATTAATTTTCATCATTACTGAGAAAAAATCCAGTTATGATTTTGGTGCACGAACAGTTATCGAACATAACCTCGAACAGCCGAATTTTTCTCAAATTGTTCGTGTTCGCCGACCGGCTCGAACACCGCCCAAAACAGCTCGAATTTGAGATTGGCGAACAGTTCGAGTAGAACAACGCTCATCTCTAGTAAAGACTAATTGTAATTGGAGTCTTTTTCAGGACTAGGTTACATCAGTTCCTATCAGTTTTTGCCAGGCAGGTCTGTGCCAGTGCTGTGCAAGTTTTTTTCACAGCATTTGGCTGAATCTAGCAAAGCTAATCCTTTTTGGCCTATTGCAGAGTGTGTTAGTCAGTGGAGTAGCCTATCTGTGTTGCAAGATATACCAATTTTTTTACTGCACCTAGTGAAGTAAAATCTTTTGGGCATAGCATCATTCTATTAGTCCATCTATACTGACCTCCATCAGGTTGCAAATTAAAACTAATTTTTATCTGCATCTACAGTACCTCTGAAAAAATATTTGGGCTTCTACCTGTGTGTGGGACTTGTTGTATTAGTCCATCTATACTGACCTCCATCAGGTTGCAAACTGAATATATTTTTTTCCTGCATCTACCTCTGAAAAAATATTGGGCTTCTAGCTGTGTGTGGGTCTTGTTCTATTAATCCATCTATACTGACCTCCATCAGGTTGCAAATTCAAAATAATTTTTTTCTGCATCTAACCCAGCCAATAGTTTTGGCCTAATACCACAGTTTGGCCACTCAGCTCTGCTAGGTTACCATCCATTGTTTTTTTGTGCAAACAACTCCAGAGTTGTGAATTAGTTAACCACCAAAATGAGTGGAAAAAGGCCTGCTGCTGGTGTAAAGGGGAATAGGCGTGTTGGGAAGGGGAAAAAAGGTTGTGTCCGTGGGGTAGGTGTTAAAGCAACAGTAACATCTGCAGAAGAAAGACCATCTTCCAGCCAAACTAAAATGTCTACTTCTTTTAGCGGACAATGTGATAAGATCCGATTCTTACGGCCACGCCAATCGCTACAAATTCCAGATGAGGCACAAAAACAGCAGGTGCTTCAACGGATATCAAGTGCTCCTTTAAGTGGGCTCTCCTCCACATCAACTTCAACATCACAAATACTCCAGTCCTCAAAGGTGTCACCCAAATCGCACTTGCTTCCTCACAGCTCCCAAATCTCCAGCTGCCCATCTGAGTATGAGGTAGAACAGATGGTTGAGTCTGCAGAGCTGTTTACTCATACTATAGCCTGGGAATCAGAGGTCGACTCCAGCGCTTCTGTGAATCCAGACGAGGAAATGATCTGCACTGATGCCCAGAATCTTTATGAGTCGGATCCAGGACCAGACGCAGAAGGTTCTGACCATAATGTAGACCCTCATTCCCAAACTGTAACTCCTGTTGGTGGAGACAATGAGGAAGACGATGATAAGACTCAAATACCTGATTGGAGCGACAACTTTAGTTTTTTGTCAGGGCAGGAACAGGTTGGCTCTGAGGACGACGGGTGTGATAACGCACAGGGTGATGATGATGAGGTCGGAGATCCCACTTACTGTCAACCCACAGTCAGCCAAGAGATGAGGTCAGCAGAGGAGGTGGAGGAAGATGCTAGTGACGACGAGGTCAGGTTGCGCCTTACTGGACAGAGACGTAGTACTGGAAGCACGTCAACAACTGCATCCTCAAACACAACTCTGCCTCTCACCACAAGTCGTGGTGGCTCTTCAGGTCGCATGGGTGCTAAGCCTTGCATAGCCTGGGCATTTTTTCAGATCGATAAAGATGACCCAACTCGTGTTATCTGTAACATTTGTCAGCAAAAGCTAAGTAGAGGCCAAAAAATACATAGTTTGAGTACTTCATGCATGAACCGGCACATGGACATGAAGCATAACTTGCAGTGGGAAGCTCAGTGTGCTACAATGCGGCCTAGCCGGCCGGGCCAACCACCGTCTGCCATATCTTGTGCATCCGCGGCCTCTTCATCCTCTGTGACTGGGGGGACAGCAGTCACACCTGTTTTGGGGCGCAGACCTGCCACCTCTTTACCCGCAACAGCCAGCGTGATTGGCAGGTCATCATTTTCTTTGGAGGTGGTAACACCAGCTGGTGTTGAGCGCTGTCTGACATCGATAGCACCACCTTTGGATCAAGGCAACCTAACATGTCCGCCTGCATCTTCCTCACAGACCGGCAGTTTGCCGGGGACACCCTTATCAACCCCGTCTAAGCACAATAGCCAGCCCTCGGTCCCTCAGATGTGGACAAGTAAAAGACCATTTCCTCCTAGCCATGAGAAAGCTAAGAGGTTGAATTTCACCATCTGCAAGCTCTTGGCTACAGAAATGCTGCCTTTCCGCCTGGTGGACACAGAGGATTTTCGAGACTTTATGTCCGTCGCAGTGCCCCAGTACCAGATGCCCAGTCGGCACTACTTCTCAAAGAAAGGTGTGCCTGCGCTCCACCAGCATGTCGCACATAACATCACCGCTTCTTTGAGAAACTCTGTGTGTGACAGGGTGCATTTCACCACAGACACTTGGACGAGTAGGCATGGACAGGGGCGTTACATGTCGCTGACTGGGCACTGGGTAACTATGGTGACAGCAGGACAAGGGGCTGCTGTCCAAGTCTTGCCGTCCCCACGAGTTGTGCGTCAATCCTCTTTATGTCAAAGTTCCTCCACTGCTTCTGCTTCCTCAACCTCCTCTCGGTCTTCCACCTGCACCCAAAGCCTGTCTGGTCATGCCACAAGCTTTCTAACTGCGCAGAAGGGATCCTGCACACCTCCTTACTATGCTGGCAGTAGGGCTCAAAGTCATCAGGCGGTTTTTACATTGAAATGTCTGGGAAATGTGAGTCACACAGCTGAGGAGTTGTGGTCAGCTCTGGAGAACCAATTTCATGAATGGTTGTCTCCACTGGACCTGAAACCAGGGAAGGCCGTGTGCGACAATGCTGCAAACCTGGGTGCGGCCCTTCGCCGGGGCAATGTCACACACGTGCCTTGTATGGCTCACGTGTTGAACCTGGTTGTCCAGCAATTTTTAGCCCACTATCCCAGACTAGATGGCCTTCTGCAGAGGGCACGGTCGCTGTGTGCTCACTTCCGCCGTTCGCATCCCGCAGCTCAGCGACTTACATCTCTACAGAAGTCGTTGGGCCTGCCACTTCACCGGCTAAAATGCGATGTGCCTACCCGGTGGAATTCAACTCTGCACATGTTGCAGCGACTGTGGCAGCACCGACAAGCCCTGGTGCAATACGTTCTGACGTATAGCCTGGGCCAACGAGATTCAGAGGTGGGGCAAATCACGCTGGAGGAGTGGTCTCAGATCAGGGACCTATGCACCCTTCTGCACAGTTTTGAAATGGCGGCGAAAATGTTTAGTGCTGACGATGCCATTATCAGCATGACTATTCCGGTGATTTACATGCTGGAGCACATGTTAAACAGAATTCGGAGTCAGGTGGTGGCACAAGAGGAGGTGGAGGAAGTAGAGGAGGAGGAGTTGTATGCGGAAGGGCTAACATCAGCAAGGTCCAGACGGTCTGCAGCACCAAGGCGGCAGGCATGTGAGGGTGGGGGAGATGGTTTTACCAGGGCGCATGGTAGCAGCCAAACTAGTGAGGAAGGTGCAGGAGCCCAGGAAGAAGTGGAGGACGAACTGATGGAAGACTCATCAGATGAGGGAGACCTTGAACACATTTCTGTTGTGCGAGGTTGGGGGGAGAGGACAGAGGAAGGAAGCATGATTGTTACCTCGCCACCAACACAACAGGGACTTGGTGCTCCTGGATGCGCAACACACATGAGTGCCTTCTTGCTGCACTACCTGCAACATGACCCTCGAATTGTGAGAATTAGAAATAATCCTGACTACTGGGTTGCCACACTGTTAGATCCCCGGTACAAAAGTAAATTTGCAGAAATTATTCCTGCCATAGAAAGGGATGCACGCATGCAGGAGTATCAGCAGAGACTGTTGCAGAATCATACATGTGCTTTTCCACAAAATACCAGTGGTGCACGTAGTGAATCTCACAGTTCCAACTTGCCAACCGTGGGACCGTCAAGTGTTCAGCACTCAAACTGTAACAGAACCACAGTATCTGCTGGTAACATCAATTTTGCAGAATCATTTCACCACTTTTTTAGCCCATCCTTTGCAAGGCCACAGGAGACAAGAAGTCTGACACATAGTCAACGCCTAGAGACGATGGTACAGGAGTATCTCCAAGTAAACATTGAAGCCACGACTGTGTCACTGGACCCTTGCTCTTTTTGGGCTTCCAATCTGGATAAATGGCCGGAGCTAGCCACTTACGCCTTGGAGATCTTGTCATGCCCCGCAGCCAGCGTTCTGTCTGAACGTGTGTTCAGCGCTGCTGGTGGTGTGCTGACAGATAAGCGCACGCGGCTCTCCACTGATAATGTAGACAGACTCACGTTCATAAAGATGAACAAATCATGGATCCGAAACGACTTTTCTACCCCTGTGTCATCCTGGGGAGAGTAAAAGCTTGAAGATTGGTTAAAATCACCCTACCAACCGTTTTAAGCTTTCAAATTACTAATCATGTTTATCTGTATCTTGACTGGAAAATAATTTGGGCTTTGTAGCAGTGTGCAGCACTGATCCTATTAGGCCATCTATACTAAAGCTTCACCAGATTTAAAATTAAAAATAATTTTTAGCTGCATCTAGCCCGGAAAATAATTTTGGGGCTCCGAGATGCGCAAGGCACATAAGTGCCTTCTTGCTGCACTACCTGCAGCATGACCCTCATATTGTCAGAATTCGAAGTAATCATGACTACTGGGTTGCCACACTCTTAGATCCCCCAAACTTTTCGATGAACCTTTTCATTTTAATAAAGACCAAAAAAATGGTCATTTTTGAAATTATAAGCATTAGCAGGTTGTTAGAAACTGAAATCAAACAGTTTTCAACTCAAAACTTTATTCTAGGTGATGTTACATTTTCACATAGGACCCCTTGTTCGAAAGGAGCTTCTGAACTCTCTCGTCCATTGAATTTGTCAGGTTTTGGATGGTTTCTGCTTCAATTGTTTTGCATGAGGACAGAATACCCTCCCAGAGCTGTTGCTTAGATGTGAACTGCCTCCCGCCATCATAGACACTCCTTTTAATGATGCTCCAAAGGTTCTGAATGGGGTAGAGGTCAGGGGAGCATGGGGGTCACACCATAAGTTTGTCCCCTTTTATGCCCATATCAGCCAGAGATGCAGATGTTTTATGTGCAGCATGAGATGGTGCATTATCATGCAGAAAAATGATCTTGCTGTGAAATACACGGTTCTTCTTCTTGAACCATGGCAGGAAGTGCTGTTTGAGAAAATCCACATACATTATGGAGTTCATCTTTAGCGCCTTCAGGGATCCTAAAGGGGCCGACAATCTCTCTCCCCATGATTCCAGCCCAAAACATTACTCCACCTCCTCCTTGTTGGCGCTGTAGCCGTGTTTGCGTGGGGTGTCCATCAACCAGCCATCCTCCACTCCATCCATCTGGACCATCGAGCGCTGCACGGCACTCATCCGTGAACAAAACAGTTTTGAAATCAGTCTTCATGTAATGTTTGGCCCACTGGAGCCGTTTCTGCTTGTGTGAAGTGGATAGAGGAGGTCGACAGGATGGCGCATGCACAGCTGCAAACCTCTGAAGGACCCTGCATCTTGTTGTTCGGGGGACGTTGGAGGCACAAGCAGCTTCAAAAACTTGTCTGCTGCTATGACAAGGCTTTTTTGCCGCTGCTCTTTCAACCTGACGTAATTGCCTGTAGGAAAGAGTCCTCAATTTGCCCTTATCAGCACGCACACGTGTTTACTGTGAATCAGCTACATACTTCTTGATTGCCAAGACACTTCATCCTGATCATCGCACAATGTTGATTGTAGTCATGCCTTGACCTAAACACTCCACAATTTGTTGCTTCTCAGCAGCCGACACATCCTTTTTCTTTCCCATTTTGGCAGAAAATGTAGGCTGCTTAATAATGTGAGAGAGCCTTCTTAAGTAGTCTTGCCTTTCATTGGACACACCTGACAAACTAATTAGCACAGGTGTCTGCAATTGCTTACAGTGATAAAAAGAGCCCTGACACACATCACCATCAATGAGTTTAACTGACAAACAAACAAATTCTTCCCTTATCACTCCTAAACACTTTTTGCATAATAATTTGGAACGCAGTGTACATGTGCTTTTCCACAAAACACCAGTGGTTCACATAGTGAATCTTACAGTTCTAACTTGCCAACCGTGGTCTGTATGGAGTTGTTCAATAAAGGGCCCAAAATTAAGATAACATAGATGGGAGAGGTCTCTATGAATAGGAATTCCTAAGTATTTGATACCCTGTGAGGGCCAGGCAAAGGGAAAGTTGGACTGGATGGAATCCTATATGGATTTGGGGAGGGAGACATCGAGGGCCTCAGACTTCGCTGCATTGATTTTAAAATTTTACCATGTAACAAAGTGATCTATTTCAGCCATAACAGCATGGATGGATATATGTGATTGAGTGATATATACTAGGACATCATCAGCAAATAGAGAGCACTTGTACTCGGTGCCTCCCACCTCAATCCACCTAATATTGGGGTTATGGCGAATTGATGAGAGCAGGTGCTCCGTCACTAGGATGTATAAGAGAGGGGACAGAGGACATCACTGCCTTGTCCCATTGGTGATTGTGAAAGGTGATGAAAATGTTCTGACGCACCCCCTGGGCCTTGGGACACCCGGAGCCGGACCCTTTTTGGTGGATGCTGGTGGTTGTAGTCTTCGTGGCTCAGGGTGGTCAAACCAGTGGCGGAACTATTTATGTGGTTTTGATGTTTAAATGTCCGACTACGCCACCCGTGGATTGCGGTCAGAGTGAACCGCCGCTACAGGGCAGACCGCTGAGGCTGGTGTTGTGGGTGCAGCAGAGCGTAGCATAACTCCCCACGGGAGGAGTATAGCCTCAGGGCAGTGTATGCGGAGGATGTGGGTGATGGTGCAGGGCAGCAGCAGTAACGACACGGAGTCAGTGATGCAGTTCAGGGCCTTTACTCACAGTTCTTATTATCCAGACCACGTCTGCAGGTAACGGCTGCCCACGTCGTACTGTGCTCACCAGGTGAGGGGCTCAGACAACTCCCAGATAACTTTGGAGCACTTCACAGGACCCCCTTTGTGTGTCCTTTGTCTGGCCTTTCTTACCAACACTTCTGTCCGGCTGCCTCGGGCCTCCTCTTGGTAAACTTGGCACCAGTTTCCCTGACCCTATGTGTTGCCTTCCTAGCGGGTGTAGCGAGGGGCTGCGCCACATAAAATGTCAGAGCCTCCGGTTTCTAGCTGAGGGTCGTTTCCTGCCTCCACTAGTTCGGGGACCGGTCTCCCCCTTTGGCCTGACCCCTTCACGCAGGTGGATTCGGGCGTGCGGTGGCGACTCGCCCGTCCGCACCCCTGGGATCCCTTCATTCCTCGTTCCTGGAGCCTTCTCCACTCCTCTTCCTTCCTTCTCCGTCTTCCAGGCCTGGGCCTCTGTTACTAGGCCCGCCTCCGGAGCAGAGCTCATGCAGAGCCCCTGCTCCCTGCCACTTCTGCTCAGACTTCTCTGCACTGAACTAAGATGGTGCCCACCTTTTATACTCCCTTCTCAATGCACCCAGGAACTGCTTCCTCCCTGCTCCTGCACTACAGGGTTCCCCTTCCTCAGTGTTCCCTCCCCCCACTCCAGCCAGGGACAGGGACTGTCGTGCTCATCTCAGGGGCATATTGGTCGCCCTGCCCCACGGCAATGTGGTGTAATGCATGCAGGTGTCGGGTCCTGATCCACACTCCATCCTTACCTGAGAGTGAGATATCACACCTCTGGGTGAGGTGCAATACGTCTGTAGCAACCGAGCCCTCAGGGTGCTACAGTTCCATTTATCTTCAGCCTAGGTGACGTATTGCGATACAGGGCCGTGATTTTGGCTATAAAAGGGTCCCCTAGACCCCTACCCCAAGCTTTTTAAGAGAATCATATATGGCGTGCCAGGAGACTCTATGGAATGCTTTCTCAGCATCCAACGAGAGTATCTAATTACAAATTTTTAACTGCATCTAGCCCAGGAAATACTTTGTGCCTAGTAGCAGTGTCTGCTAGTCAGCGGATTATCCCGGCTGTTAAGCAAGCTGCACCACCTGTAGTTTAGACACTTAATTTTTTCAAAGGAAATGCTTCAGGACCATGGGATGCTTAGTGAAGAGCATCAGGAGGCACCCCAAGGCATAGGGGCTGGGACTGGCAGTAGGATGCCTTGCGGTGTACAGCCGAGCTCGATCCTTATAAAAGCTTTTTAACTGCAGCAGCTTTAGTGGACGCTACTGGAGCTGGAATTACCGTGGCTGCTGGCATGAGACTTGCCCTCCAATAGATCCTTGTAAATGGATTTAAAGTGTATTCATTCAAATTAGAGAGACAATTTAAATTAAAAAGCTTAGAGCTGCCTCCACCACAGGGGGGCTCGCTCGACCCACCAGCGGACAGGCACCAGTATTGGGAGAGGGGGGCTGGCCGTCAGGGTTCACCGCGGCTCTGGCACAAACCCGGCGACACGGAGGTGGCACGGGCAGGAGCGGACTGGCCGTGTCGGCTTCTCACTTTTTGGATTTTAGAAGGGCATGACATGCCTATATCTGTGTCTCCCCCTCCTTTTACTCCTCCACCTCTTTTATTTTCGCATGACTATATGTACTTGTCACTTTTCCATGTGTTAGTTATGTCTTCTGAGCAGTTTGTCAGCTTTTGGACACCTTTGAAGGTGTTTTCTATGTGTTTCTATGTGTTTTTGTTTGCCTGCCATTGGTTTTAACGGTGTTCGAAGGTGTTCGACGAACAGTTCGACGAACAGTTCGGCGAACACACAGGTGTTCGACGAACAGTTCGGCGAACACACGGGTGTTCGACGAACCGAACCGAACTCGAACACTACGGGGGTGGCTCAACACTAGTCCTAACAGAGACGCATGTAAGGGTAAACTTGAAGCCATACAGGATTACTGAAGCAGGCCGGGAGGTGATCTCGGCCGAGGTGAAGAGAATATTAGAACTCGGTGTGAGTCAAAGAGTGGATGCTCGAGCCCCATCCACTTCCCACCAGCGGAGAGTGGAAGTAATGACTACCGCCGGCTGAATGAGGTGTCCAAGTGTGATGTGTACCCGATACCCTGCGTCGACGAACTCTTCAAGAGGCTTGGACCGGCGAGGTACATCTCCATTCTTGACCTGACAAAGGGCTACTAGCAGATCCCCATGTCCCAGATGGCCAAGGAGAAGACAGCTTTCTTGACACCTGATGGGTGCTTTCAATACACTCGAATGCCATTCAGACTACAGGGAGCCCCAGCCACCTTCCAAAGGGCTATGGATCGGACCCCAGCCCCACATAAGAAGTATGCCACAGCCTTTCTTGACGACATTGTAGTCTTTAGCCCAGACTGGGCTACTCATCTACCTAAACTACAGGCCGTTCTGGATGCTCTAAGGAAGGTGGGATTTACAATTAATCCAAAAAAATGCACCATCGGGAGAGGCGAAATAAAGCCGCAAGTTAATAAAGAGGAGGCAATCCAGACTTGGCCAAAACCGCTCTCCAAGAAGCAAGTGAGAGCATTCCTGGGAATAGTGGGATATTACCGGCGGTTTATCCCAAATTTTGCCATGATGGCCGCACCACTGATGGATCTCCTAAAAGGCACCAGATCAACCATGGTTAAGTGGACGAAGGAAACAGAGACCGCGTTTCCACTGTTGAAGTCAGCACTGTGTAAACAGTCGGTCCTGGTTGCACCAGACTTCAAGAAAGAGTTTGTGGTCTAGACAGACGCTTCAGAGGTTGGTCTAGGAGCCGTACTCTTTCAAGAGATAAATGGGGAAGAACATCCCATTCTCTATCTGAGCCGGAAGCTTTCATCATGAGAGAAAAACTACGCAATAGTAGAAAAAGAGTGTTTAGCCATAAAGTGGGCCGTAGATACACTAAGATACTACCTACTAGGCCGGAAGTTTAAGTTGGTGTCAGACCATGCCCCTTTGAGATGGTTGAGGGAAAAGAGGGGTAAAAATGCCAGGGTAACTAGATGGATCCTAGCTCTTCAGGACTTCAACTTTAACGTAGCACATAGGCCTGGGAAGTTACACGGGAATGCTGATGCCCTTTCTAGAATTCCCTGTCTGGTATCGGAAGGTGCCAAAACCCCTGGCTTTGGGCAGAGGGGGTGAATATGTGGCAGAGTCACTGGTATGGTTTATGAGGGGAGGTATGTGTCACACAGGTTGCTGGCCTGTGTGAACTGAAACCAATAGACTTTCTTCCAGCATGTTATATGCTGGAGGTTAACTCTCTTAAAGGGTGAACAAGTTTTAATTGCTCAGTCACCATTTTTTTTCTGTTGTTGAATTTGGAGTGGAAAGGACTTCAGACTGGAAGGCCACAGCTCAGAGAGGAAAGGAAAGCTGGCACTACAACCTGTGTGGCTAATCCCACACTGCCATGGACTGTGTTATCGTTTATCTTTTTGTTTTGTTGTTTTGCCAGTTATGCCACATAATAAAGCCTGCAGAGAAAACACGGTTCCTGAGTCTACTTCCAGAAGCGGCCGAGTGAAGCGTCCTACCACAGTGTTTAATGGGAAGTGTATATGGGAAGTTATACTGTCAATTTAAAGCCAATAGTTTTGTGATATCTCTGCTCCTCAAAATTCAAGTTATCTGAAATCAGTCAACTCCTTTAACAGTTTCAATGACAAAGATATTTCATTTTTCTGTTAAAAATACTTAGCCATGGGTTAAAAGGTGAGAAAAAAAATAATTATGAATGATACCGTAATAAACTAAAAGATTGATCTTCTTGTTTCTCATTCATATTAATTTTCTGATATATTGGTCCAGACTTGTTCAGCAACCATTAGAAGTGCAAAACGCAAAAAACGAAAGCTAACAGCCATTAGAGCCCACGATCCCACACACAACAACTGTCATTTATTATCTGATGTTTATACATTATGTCAGCATGAACAAAATGCTGCTATATGTGAATGTAATAATTGCAATAAATAAACGTGACTGTCATAACAGCGATTGTTATGTGTGCTGGCTAAATGAATACACCCACACTCGGCATCCACCCCTGTGTTTTGTAAGTGTTCTCTAAACATTGCTTAGTTATTTCCCTGAAGACAGAAATATTCAATATGCAGAGCATGGGTAAATCTACAATAAAAAGCTGCAATTGCAAAATTGATGCAACATTCATTTTCATCTGTAAGAATTTGTATACAACAAGCCTGCTGACTTCAAAGACATTTGTCTGTTTATTAAAATGTAAAACCTTGCAAACTGTATATTTTTTGCTTACATTGCATTATGGAAACCAAAGCAAAGCCTATATTATATTATCCACTGAAAACATGGGACTTCTTCAAAATAATCTATAATTCTTATTACATTATATATTTAAATGAGCACATTGCATAGAGTAAGCAACTGTGTGAAATGGTTGTTATTAGTGATGAGCGAGCCTGCTCGCCACTGCACGGTACTCACCCGAGCATCACTGTGCTCAACATGCTTGGCACTCTTCGAGTATTTCTGGGTTGCTTGGGCTTGAGCTTGGGTCCCCGCCCTGCATATTTCCCGCTCTTTAGAGAGCCAATGAACATGCAGGGATTGATTGCCATGCACTGTAATGCCGTAGCCATGTTGGTTGTGGCATTACAGTGATTGACATAGCGTCTGTGAGTCGATATTAGACCTGATGCCCTAAGCTTGTCACAGTCTAACCCGGTGAAACAGGCAGAGTAGCGTGAGCTGCTGATAAGTAAGGGAGAGATTTGCTTATTAGTTAGTATAGGTATTCCACAACATATCTATAAAAATCATTGCTAAAGCTCTATTTAAGACCCGATTATGCTAGGTTCATCACAGTCTACCCCTGAAACAGGCAGAGTAGGGAGAGTTGCTGCTGAGTAAGGGAGGCATTTGCTTGTTTATAGTTAGTATATCTATTCCACAGCATATCTATATATCTATCTGAACTAACAGTCCTCCTGAGAACTAATCCAGCTGCATATTCAGTGGTGATAGCAGGAGTTAGGCAGGCAGGCAGAGTTTGTGGCAGTGTATACAGCACAAGAGGGTCCATTGGACGTTCTGACTGATCCTGCTATTACAGATACCCATAGTCATAGCCCCAGATATCAGGGGCCAGGGCTAATTTTTTTGTTATCTTAATCCTTATTATTTCCTTAAAAAGCAATTAAGAGTACATCATTTTACTGCTCCATTTGCTTGTTAGCACTGCAGAATACAACCAGATCTTTTTCATCATCAGATGTGATCCCATATTACAGCGATAAAAATGTACAAATTTGTAGTGAACGTGGAAAATATTTTCCTTCATTTAGAGTTTGTAGCAGTGTGTCATTGAAGCTATTCACAAGAGGTCGCTGCCAAGAATAATAAACTACAGGGCCGTTATTTAAAACCGTGGGTGTCTGTGAGACGTATCATGTATCACAGATAACTGTGATACAATTCCAGCCATTAAAAAGTTAATGTGGAAAATATTGTCCTCCATTTAGAGTTTTGCATTAGTTTGTCAGTGAAGCTATTCACACGTGGTCACTGGGAAGAATAGTAAACTACAGGGCCGCTATTTAAAACCATGGGTGTCCGTCAGACATATCATATACAACTGCTGTACAAATCCAGCCATTTGTAATGAACGTGGAAAATATTGTCCTCCATTTAGAGTTTGTAGCAATGTGTCAGTGAAGCTATGTGCACTAGGTTGCTGCCAAGAATAGTAAACTACAGGGCTGCTATTTAAACCCGTGGGTGTCCATCAGATGTATCACATATACAGTGGGGGAAATAAGTATTTGATCTCTTGCTGTTTTTGTAAGTTTACTCACTGACAAACACATGAACAGTCTATAATTTTAAGGGTTGGTTAATTTTGACATTGAGAGATAGAACATCCCCGAAAAAATCAAGAAAATCACATTGTATAAATTAGATACATTTTTGCAGTGAGAAAAGATATTTGATCCCTCTGGCAAACAAAACTTAATACTTGGTGGCAAAACCCTTGTTGGCAAGCACAGCAGTCAGACATTTTTTGCAGTTGATGATGAGGTTTGCGCACATGTCAGGAGGAATTTTGGTCCACTCCTCTTTGCAGATCATCTCTAAATCATTAAGATTTTGAGGCTGTCGCTTGGCAACTCGGAGCTTCAACTCCCTCCATATGTTTTCTATGGAATTAAGATCTGGAGACTAACTAGGCCACTCCATGACCTTACTGTGCTTCTTTTTGAGACACTCCATTGTTGCCTTGGCTGTATGTTTTGGGTCATTGTTAGAGATGAGCGTTGTTCGACTCGAACTGTTCGCCAATCACAAATTCGAGCTGTTTTGGGCGGTGTTCGAGCCGTTCGGCGAACACGAACGATTTGAGAAAAATTCGGCTGTTCAAGGTTATGTTCGATAACTTTTTGTGCACCAAAATCATAACTGGATTTTTTCTCAGTAATGATGAAAATTAATGTTAATACGCAGTTTGAGTGTACAGCGGGGTGGGGGGAGGGGCAGGGGATGGATCTCTGCAGGAATAATGAAGATCTCCATTTTTTTTTCTCTTTCCCGCATTTACAGTGGGGAGGTGTAATCTGTCAGCCTATCAGCAGTGCACACACGGAGCGAAGTGCTTTTTTTCACACAAGCAAGGGCATGTGTCATTGGCAGTGTAAGTCACATGTCCTTGCCCTATAAGACCAAGCCATTTTCCCCGTCGCCACCATTTTCTCACTGCTGCAGCTGCGTGTTAGACGGCACCGCTGTTGCTGTGTGCGCTATACCTTGTTAATTTCAAGCCAATTTTCGCACAAATCTACAGATAGCTTGGGAGTAGGGAATAGCTGTGATTGCAGTCCTTTTAAGGACTAGGTTACAGCATTTCCTACGACTTTTATCAGGCAGGTCTGTGCTCTTAAATAGATAGATTGTGGGAGTAAAGACTAATTGTAATTGCAGTCCTTTTCAGGACTAGGTTACATCAGTTCCTATCAGTTTTTGCAAGGCAGGTCTGTGCCAGTGCTGTGCAAGTTTTTTTCACAGCATTTGGCTGAATCTAGCAAAGCTAATCCTTTTTGGCCTATTGCAGAGTGTGTTAGTCAGTGGAGTAGCCTATCTGTGTTGCAAGATAAACCAAGTGTGTATTGAATACCAATTTTTTTACTGCACCTAGTGTAGTAAAATCTTTTGGGCATAGCATCATTCTATTAGTCCATCTATACTGACCTCCATCAGGTTGCAAATTGAATATAATTTTTTTCTGCATCTAGCTCTGAAAAAATATTTGGCCTTCTAGCAGTGTGTGGGACTTTCTCTATTAGTCCATCTATACTGACCTCCATCAGGTTGCAAACTGAATATAATTTTTTTCTGCATCTACCTCTGAAAAAATGTTTGGGCTTCTAGCTGTGTGTGGGACTTGTTCTATTAATCCATCTATACAGACCTCCATCAGGTTGCAAACTAAATATAATTTTTTTCTGCATCTACCTCTGAAAAAAATATTTGGGCTTCTAGCTGTGTGTGGGACTTGCTCTATTAGTCCATCTATACTGACCTCCATCAGGTTGCAAACTGAATATAATTTTTTTCTGCATCTACCTCTGAAAAAATATTTGGGCTTCTAGCTGTGTGTGGGACTTGTTCTATTAATCCATCTATACAGACCTCCATCAGGTTGCAAACTAAATATAATTTTTTTCTGCATCTACCACTGAAAAAAATATTTGGGCTTCTAGCTGTGTGTGGGACTTGTTCTATTAGTCCATCTATACTGACCTCCATCAGGTTGCAAACTGAATATAATTTTTTTCTGCAACTAGCTCTGAAAAAATATTTGGCCTTCTAGCAGTGTGTGGGACTTTCTCTATTAGTCCATCTATACTGACCTCCATCAGGTTGCAAATTAAAAATAATTTTTATCTGCATCTAGCTCTGAAAAAATATTTGGCCTTCTAGCAGTGTGTGGGACTTTCTCTATTAGTCCATCTATACTGACCTCCATCAGGTTGCAAATTCAAAATAATTTTTTGTCTGCATCTAGCTCTGAAAAAATATTTGGCCTTCTAGCAGTGTGTGGGACTTTCTCTATTAGTCCATCTATACTGACCTCCATCAGGTTGCAAATTAAAAATAACTTTTTGTCTGCATCTAGCTCTGAAAAAATATTTGGCCTTCTAGCAGTGTGTGGGACTTTCTCTATTAGTCCATCTATACTGACCTCCATCAGGTTGCAAACTGAATATATTTTTTTTCTGCATCTACCTCTGAAAAAATATTGGGCTTCTAGCTGTGTGTGGGACTTGTTCTATTAATCCATCTATACAGACCTCCATCAGGTTGCAAACTGAATATAATTTTTTTCTGCATCTAGCTCTGAAAAAATATTTGGGCTTCTAGCTGTGTGTGGGACTTGTTCTAATAATCCATCTATACAGACCTCCATCAGGTTGCAAACTGAATATAATTTTTGTCTGCATCTAGCTCTGAAAAAATATTTGGCCTTCTAGCAGTGTGTGGGACTTTCTCTATTAGTCCATCTATATTGACCTCCATCAGGTTGCAAATTAAAAATAATTTATATCTGCATCTAGCTCTGAAAAAATATTTGGCCTTCAAGCAGTGTGTGGGACTTTCTCTATTAGTCAATCTATACTGACCTCCATCAGGTTGCAAATTAAAAATATTTTTTTGTCTGCATCTAGCTCTGAAAAAATATTTGGCCTTCTAGCAGTGTGTGGGACTTTCTCTATTAGTCCATCTATACTGACCTCCATCAGGTTGCAAACTGAATATATTTTTTTTCTGCATCTACCTCTGAAAAAATATTTGGGCTTCTAGCTGTGTGTGGGACTTTCTCTATTAGTCCATCTATACTGACCTCCATCAGGTTGCAAATTAAAAATAATTTTTATCTGCATCTAGCTCTGAAAAAATATTTGGCCTTCTAGCAGTGTGTGGGACTTTCTCTATTAGTCCATCTATACTGACCTCCATCAGGTTGCAAACTGAATATAATTTTTTTCTGCATCTAGCTCTGAAAAAATATTTGGCCTTCTAGCAGTGTGTGGGACTTTCTCTATTAGTCCATCTATACTGACCTCCATCAGGTTGCAAATTCAAAATAATTTTTTGTCTGCATCTAGCTCTGAAAAAATATTTGGCCTTCTAGCAGTGTGTGGGACTTTCTCTATTAGTCCATCTATACTGACCTCCATCAGGCTGCAAATTAAAAATAATTTTTATCTGCATCTACCTCTGAAAAAATATTTGGCCTTCTAGCTGTGTGTGGAACTTGTTCTATTAGTCCATCTATACTGACCTCCATCAGGTTGCAAACTGAATATAATTTTTTTCTGCATCTAGCTCTGAAAAAATATTTGGCCTTCTAGCAGTGTGTGGGACTTTCTCTATTAGTCCATCTATACTGACCTCCATCAGATTGCAAATTAAAAATAATTTATATCTGCATCTAGCTCTGAAAAAATATTTCGCCTTCTAGCAGTGTGTGGGACTTTCTCTATTAGTCCATCTATACTGACCTCCATCAGGTTGCAAACTGAATATATTTTTTTTCTGCATCTACCTCTGAAAAAATATTTGGGCTTCTAGCTGTGTGTAGGACTTGTTCTATTAGTCCATCTATACTGACCTCCATCAGGTTGCAAACTGAATATAATTTTTTTCTGCATCTAGCTCTGAAAAAATATTTGGCCTTCTAGCAGTGTGTGGGACTTTCTCTATTAGTCCATCTTTACTGACCTCCATCAGGTTGCAAATTAAAAATAATTTATATCTGCATCTAGCTCTGAAAAAATATTTGGCCTTCTAGCAGTGTGTGGGACTTTCTCTATTAGTCCATCTATACTGACCTCCATCAGGTTGCATACTGAATATATTTTTTTTCTGCATCTACCTCTGAAAAAATATTTGGGCTTCTAGATGTGTGTAGGACTTGTTCTATTAGTCCATCTATACTGACCTCCATTAGGTTGCAAACTGAATACAATTTTTTTCTGCATTTACCTCTGAAAAAATATTTGGGCTTCTAGCTGTGTGTGGGACTTGTTCTATTAGTCCATCTATACTGACCTCCATCAGGTTGCAAATTGAATATAATTTTTTTCTGCATCTAACCCAGCCAATAGTTTTGGCCTAATACCACAGTTTGGCCACTCAGCTCTGCTCGGTTCCCATCCATTGTTTTTTTGTGCAAACAACTCCAGACTTGTGAATTAGTTAACCACCAAAATGAGTGGAAAAAGGCCTGCTGCTGGTGGAAAGGGGAATAGGCGTGTTGGGAAGGGGAAAAAAGGTTGTGTCCGTGGGGTAGGTGTTAAAGCAACAGTAACATCTGCAGAAGAAAGACCATCTTCCAGCCAAACTAAAATGTCTACTTCTTTTAGCGGACAATGTGATAAGATCCCTTTCTTACGGCCACGCCAATCGCTACAAATTCCAGATGAGGCACAAAAACAGCAGGTGCTTCAACGGATATCAAGTGCTCCTTTAAGTGGGCTCTCCTCCACATCAACTTCAACATCACAAATACTCCAGTCCTCAAAGGTGTCACCCCAATCGCACTTGCTTCCTCACAGCTCCCAAATCTCCAGCTGCCCGTCTGAGTATGAGGTAGAACAGATGGTTGATCTGCAGAGCTGTTTACTCATACTATAGCCTGGGAATCAGAGGTCGACTCCAGCGCTTCTGTGAATCCAGATGAGGAATTGATCTGCACAGATGCCCAGAATCTTTATGAGTCGGAACCAGGACCAGACGCAGAAGGTTCTGACCATAATGTAGACCCTCATTCCCAAACTGTAACTCCTGTTGGTGGAGACAATGAGGAAGACGATGATGAGACTCAAATACCTGATTAGAGCGACAACTTTAGTTTTTTGTCAGGGCAGGAACAGGTTGGCTCTGAGGACGACGGGTGTGATAACGCACAGGGTGATGATGATGAGGTTGGAGATCCCACTTACTGTCAACCCACAGTCAGCCAAGAGATGAGGTCAGCAGAGGAGGTGGAGGAAGATGCTAGTGACGACGAGGTCAGGTTGCGCCTTCCTGGACAGAGACATAGTACTGGAAGCACGTCAACAACTGCATCCTCAAACACAACTCTGCCTCTCACCACAAGTCGTGGTGGCTCTTCAGGTCGCATGGGTGCTAAGCCTTGCATAGCCTGGGCATTTTTTCAGATCGATAAAGATGACCCAACTCGTGTTATCTGTAACATTTGTCAGCAAAAGCTAAGTAGAGGCCAAAAAATACATAGTTTGAGTACTTCATGCATGAACCGGCACATGGACATGAAGCATAAGTTGCAGTGTGAAGCTCAGTGTGCTACAATGCGGCCTAGCCGGCCGGGCCAACCACCGTCTGCCATATCTTGTGCATCCGCGGCCTCTTCATCCTCTGTGACTGGGGGGACAGCAGTCACACCTGTTTTGGGGCGCAGACCTGCCACCTCTTTACCCGCAACAGCCAGCGTGATTGGCAGGTGATCATTTTCTTTGGAGGTGGTAACACCAGCTGGTGTTGAGCGCTGTCCGACATCGATAGCACCACCTTTGGATCAAGGCAACCTAACATGTCCGCCTGCATCTTCCTCACAGACCGGCAGTTTGCCGGGGACACCCTTATCAACCCCGTCTAAGCACAATAGCCAGCCCTCGGTCCCTCAGATGTGGACAAGTAAAAGACCATTTCCTCCAAGCCATGAGAAAGCTAAGAGGTTGAATTTCACCATCTGCAAGCTCTTGGCTACAGAAATGCTGCCTTTCCGCCTGGTGGACACAGAGGATTTTCGAGACCTTATGTCCGTCGCAGTGCCCCAGTACCAGATGCCCAGTCGGCACTACTTCTCAAAGAAAGGTGTGCCTGCGCTCCACCAGCATGTCGCACATAACATCACCGCTTCTTTGAGAAACTCTGTGTGTGACAGGGTGCATTTCACCACAGACACTTGGACGAGTAAGCATGGACAGGGGCGTTACATGTCGCTGACTGGGCACTGGGTAACTATGGTGACAGCAGGACAAGGGGCTGCTGTCCAAGTCTTGCCGTCCCCACGAGTTGTGCGTCAATCCTCTTTATGTCAAAGTTCCTCCACTGCTTCTGCCTCCTCAACCTCCTCTCGGTCTTCCACCCGCACCCAAAGCCTGTCTCGTCATGCCACAAGCTTTCTAACTGCGCAGAAGGGATCCTGCACACCTCCTTACTATGCTGGCAGTAGGGCTCAACGTCATCAGGCGGTTTTTACTTTGAAATGTCTGGGAAATGTGAGTCACACAGCTGAGGAGTTGTGGTCAGCTCTGGAGAACCAATTTCATGAATGGTTGTCTCCACTGGACCTGAAACCAGGGAAGGCCGTGTGCGACAATGCTGCAAACCTGGGTGCGGCCCTTCGCCGGGGCAATGTCACACACGTGCCTTGTATGGCTCACGTGTTGAACCTGGTTGTCCAGCAATTTTTAGCCCACTATCCCAGACTAGATGGCCTTCTGCAGAGGGCACGGTCGCTGTGTGCTCACTTCCGCCGTTCGCATCCCGCAGCTCAGCGACTTACATCTCTACAGACGTCGTTGGGCCTGCCACTTCACCGGCTAAAATGCGATGTGCCTACCCGGTGGAATTCATCTCTGCACATGTTGCAGCGACTGTGGCAGCACCGACAAGCCCTGGTGCAATACGTTCTAACGTAAAGCCTGGGCCAACGAGATCCAGAGGTGGGGCAAATCACGCTGGAGGAGTGGTCTCAGATCAGGGACCTATGCACCCTTCTGCACAGTTTTGAAATGGCGACGAAGATGTTTAGTGCTGACAATGCAATTATCAGCATGACTATTCCAGTGATTTACATGCTGGAGCACATGTTAAACAGAATTCGAAGCCAAGTGGTGGCACAAGAGGAGGTGGAGGAAGTAGAGGAGGAGGAGTTGTATGCGGAAGGGCTAACATCTGCAAGGTCCAGAAGGTCGGCAGCACCAAGGCGGCAGGCATGTGAGGGTGGGGGAGATGGTTTTACCAGGGCGCATGGTAGCAGCCAAACTAGTGAGGAAGGTGCAGGAGCCCAGGAAGAAGTGGAGGACGAACTGATGGAAGACTCATCAGATGAGGGAGACCTTGATCACATTTCTGTTGTGCGAGGTTGGGGGGAGAGGACAGAGGAAGGAAGCATGATTGTTACCTCGCCACCAACACAACAGGGACTTGGTGCTCCTGGATGCGCAACACACATGAGTGCCTTCTTGCTGCACTACCTGCATCATGACCCTCGAATTGTGAGAATTAGAAATAATCCTGACTACTGGGTTGCCACATTGTTAGATCCCCGGTACAAAAGTAAATTTGCAGAAATTATTCCTGCCATAGAAAGGGATGCACGCATGCAGGAGTATCAGCAGAGACTGTTGCAGAATCTTACATGTGCTTTTCCACAAAACACCAGTGGTGCACGTAGTGAATCTCACAGTTCCAACTTGCCAACCGTGGGACCGTCAAGTGTTCAGCACTCAAACCGTAACAGAACCACAGTATCTGCTGGTAACATCAATTTTGCGGAATCATTTCACCACTTTTTTAGCCCATCCTTTGCAAGGCCGCAGGAGACAAGAAGTGTGACACATAGTCAACGCCTAGAGACAATGGTACAGGAGTATCTCCAAGTAAACATTGAAGCCATGACTGTGTCACTGGACCCTTGCTCTTTTTGGGCTTCCAATCTGGATAAATGGCCGGAGCTAGCCACTTACGCCTTGGAGATCTTGTCATGCCCCGCAGCCAGCGTTCTGTCTGAACGTGTGTTCAGCGCTGCTGGTGGTGTGCTGACAGATAAGCGCACGCGGCTCTCCACTGATAATGTAGACAGACTCACGTTCATAAAGATGAACAAATCATGGATCCGAAACGACTTTTCTACCCCTGTGTCATCCTGGGGAGAGTAAAAGCTTGATGATTGGTTAAAATCACCCTACCAACCGTTTTAAGCTTTCAAATTACTAATCATGTTTATCTGTATCTTGGCTGGAAAATAATTTGGGCTTTGTAGCAGTGTGCAGCACTGATTCTATTAGGCCATCTATAATAAGCTCCACCAGATTTAAAATTACTAATCATGTTTATCTTTATCTTGACTGGAAAATAATTTGGGCTTTGTAGCAGTGTGCAGCACTGATCCTATTAGGCCATCTATACTAAGCTCTACCAGATTTAAAATTAATAATAATTTTTAGCTGCATCTAGCCCGGAAAATAATTTTGGGGCTCCGAGATGCGCAAGACACATAAGTGCCTTCTTGCTGCACTACCTGCAACATGACCCTCATATTGTCAGAATTCGAAGTAATCATGACTACTGGGTTACCACACTCTTAGATCCCCCAAACTTTTCGATCGACCTTTTCATTTTAATAAAGACCAAAAAAATGGTCATTTTTGAAATTATAAGCATTAGCAGGTTATTAGAAACTGAAATCAAACAGTTTTCAACTCAAAACTTTATTCTAGGTGATGTTACATTTTCACATAGGACCCCTTGTTCGAAAGAAGCTTCTGAACTCTCGTCCATTGAATTTGTCAGGTTTTGGATGGTTTCTGCTTCAATTGTTTTGCATGAGGACAGAATACCCTCCCAGAGCTGTTGCTTAGATGTGAACTGCCTCCCGCCATCATAGACACTCCTTTTGATGATGCTCCAGAGGTTCTGAATGGGGTAGAGGTCAGGGGAGCATGGGGGTCACACCATAAGTTTGTCCCCTTTTATGCCCATATCAGCCAGAGATGCAGATGTTTTATGCGCAGCATGAGATGGTGCATTATCATGCAAAAAAATGATCTTGCTGTGAAATACACGGTTCTTCTTCTTGAACCATGGCAGGAAGTGCTGTTTGAGAAAATCCACATACATTATGGAGTTCATCTTTAGCGCCTTCAGGGATCCTAAAGGGGCCGACAATCTCTCTCCCCATGATTCCAGCCCAAAACATTACTCCACCTCCTCCTTGTTGGCGCTGTAGCCGTGTTTGCGTGGGGTGTCCATCAACCAGCCATCCTCCACTCCATCCATCTGGACCATCGAGAGCTGCATGGCACTCATCCGTGAACAAAACAGTTTTGAAATCAGTCTTCATGTAATGTTTGGCCCACTGGAGCCATTTCTGCTTGTGTGAAGTGGATAGAGGAGGTCGACAGGATGGCGTATGCACAGCTGCAAACCTCTGAAGGACCCTGCATCTTGTTGTTCGGGGGACTTTGGAGGCACCAGCAGCTTCAAAAACTTGTCTGCTGCAATGACAAGGCTTTTTTGCCGCTGCTCTTTTAACCTGACGTAATTGCCTGTAGGAAAGAGTCCTCAATTTGCCCATATCAGCACGCACACGTGTGTACTGTGAATCAGCTACATACTTCTTGATTGCCAAGACACTTCATCCTGATCATCGCACAATGTTGATTGTAGTCATGCCTTGACCTAAACACTCCACAATTTGTTGCTTCTCAGCAGCCGACACATCCTTTTTCTTTCCCATTTTGGCAGAAAATGTAGGCTGCTTAATAATGTGAGACAGCCTTCTTAAGTAGTCTTGCCTTTCATTGGACACACCTGCCAAACTAATTAGCACAGGTGTCTGCAATTGCTTACAGTGATATAAAGAGCCCTGACACACATCACCATCAATGAGTTTAACTGACAAACAAACAAATTCTTCCCTTATCACTCCTAAACACTTTTTGCATAATAATTTGGAACACAGTGTACATGTGATTTTCCACAAAACACCAGTGGTTCACATAGTGAATCTTACAGTTCTAACTTGCCAACCGTGGTCTGTATGGAGTTGTTCAATAAAGGGCCCAAAATTAAGATAACATAGATGGGAGAGGTCTCTATGAATAGGAATTCCTAAGTATTTGATACCCTGTGAGGGCCAGGCAAAGGGAAAGTTGGACTGGATGGAATCCTATATGGATTTGGGGAGGGAGACATCGAGGGCCTCAGACTTCGCTGCATTGATTTTAAAATTTGACCATGTAACAAAGTGATCTATTTCAGCCATAACAGCATGGATGGATATATGTGATTGAGTGATATATACTAGGACATCATCAGCAAATAGAGAGCACTTGTACTCGGTGCCTCCCACCTCAATCCACCTAATATTGGGGTTATGGCGAATTGATGAGAGCAGGTGCTCCGTCACTAGGATGTATAAGAGAGGGGACAGAGGACATCACTGCCTTGTCCCATTGGTGATTGTGAAAGGTGATGAAAATGTTCTGACGCACACCTTGGGCCTTGGGACACCCGGAGCCGGACCCTTTTTGGTGGATGCTGGTGGTTGTAGTCTTCGTGGCGGCGACCTGGTTCCGTGGCTCAGGGTGATCAAACCAGTGGCGGAACTATTTATGTGGTTTTGATGTTTAAATGTCCGACTACGCCACCTGTGGATTGCGGTCAGAGTGAACCGCCGCTGCAGGGCAGACCGCTGAGGCTGGTGTTGTGGGTGCAGCAGAGCGTAGCATAACTCCCCACGGGAGGAGTATAGCCTCAGGGTAGTGTATACGGAGGATGGGGGTGATGGTGCAGGGCAGCAGCAGTAACGACACGGAGTCAGTGATGCAGTCCAGGGCCTTTACTCACAGTTCTTATTATCCAGACCACGTCTGCAGGTAACGGCTGCCCACGTCGTACTGTGCTCACCAGGTGTGGGGCTCAGACAACTCCCAGATAACTTTGGAGCGCTTCACAGGACCCCTTTGTGTGTCCTTTGTCTGGCCTTTCTTACCAACGCTTCTGTCCGGCTGCCTCGGGCCTCCTCTTGGTAAACTTGGCACCAGTTTCCCTGACCCTATGTGGTGCCTTCCTAGCGGGTGTAGCGAGGGGCTGCGCCACATAAAATGTCACAGCCTCCGGTTTCTAGCTGAGGGTCGTTTCCCGCCTCCACTAGTTTCAGGGACCGGTCTCCCCCTTTGGCCTGACCCCTCTATGCAGGTGGATTCGGGCATGCGGTGGCGACTCGCCCGTCCGCAACCCTGGGATCCCTTCGTTCCTCGTTCCTGGAGCCTTCTCCGCTCCTCTTCCTTCCTTCTCCCTCTTCCAGGCCAGGGCCTGTGTTACTAGGCCCGCCTCCGGAGCAGAGCTCATGCAGAGCCCCTGCTCCCTGTCACTTCTGCTCAGACTTCTCTGCACTAAACTAATATGGTGCCCACCTTTTATACTCCCTTCTCAATGCACCCAGGAACTGCTTCTTCCATGCTCCTGCACTACAGGGTTCCCCTTCCTCAGTGTTCCCTCCCCCCACTCCAGCCAGGGTCAGTGACTGTCGTGCCCATCTCAGGGGCATATTGGTCGCCCTGCCCCATGGCAATGTGGTGTAATGCATGCAGGTGTCGGGGTCCTGATCCACACTCCATCCTTACCTGAGAGTGAGATATCACACCTCTGGGTGAGGTGCAATACCTCTGTAGCAAACGAGCCCTCAGGGTGCTACAGTTCCATTTATCTTCAGCCTAGGTGACGTATTGTGATACAGGGCCATGATTTTGGCTATAAAAGGGTCCCCTAGACCCCTACCCCAAGCTTTTTAAGAGAATCATATATGGCGTGCCAGGAGACTCTATGGAATGCTTTCTCAGCATCCAACGAGAGTATCTAATTACAAATTTTTTACTGCATCTAGCCCAGGAAATACTTTGTGCCTAGTAGCAGTGTCTGCTAGTCAGCGGATTATCCCGGCTGTTAAGCAAGCTACACCACCTGTAGTTTGGACACTTAATTTTTTCAAAGGAAATGCTTTGGGACCACGGGATACTCAGTCAAGAGCATCAGCAGGCACCCCAAGGCATAGATGCTGGGACTGGCAGTAGGATGCCTTGCGGTGGACAGCCGAGCTCGATCCTTATAAAAGCTTTTTAACTGCAGCAGCTTTAGTGGACGCTACTGGAGCTGGAATTACCACGGCTGCTGGCATGAGACTTGCCCTCCAATAGATCCTTGTAAATGGATTTAAAGTGTATTCATTCAAATTAGAGAGACAATTTAAATTAAAAAGCTTAGAGCTGCCTCCACCACAGGGGGGCTCGCTCGACCCACCAGCGGACAGGAACCAGTATTGGGAGAGGGGGGTTGGCCGTCAGGGTTCACCGCGGCTCTGGCACAAACCCGGCGACATGGAGGTGGCACGGGCAGGAGCGGACTGAACGTGTCGGCTTCTCACTTTTTGGATTTTAGAAGGGCATGACATGCCTATATCTGTGTCTCCCCCTCCTTTTACTCCTCCACCTCTTTTCTTTTCGCATGACTATATGTACTTGTCACTTTTCCATGTGTTAGTTGTGTCTTCTGAGCAGTTTGTCAGCTTTTGGACACCTTTGAAGGTGTTTTCTATGTGTTTCTATGTGTTTTTGTTTGCCTGCCATTGGTTTTAACGGTGTTCGAAGGTGTTCGACGAACAGTTCGACGAACAGTTCGGCGAACACACGGGTGTTCGACGAACCGAACCGAACTCGAACACTACGGGGGTGGCTCAACACTAGTCATTGTCTTGCTGGAAGACCCAGCCACGAACCATCTTCAATGCTCTTACTGAGGGAAGGAGGTTGTTGGCCAAAATCTCGCAATACATGACCCCATCCAACTTCCCTTCAGTACGGTGCTGATGTCATGTCTCCTTTGCAGAAAAGCACCCCCAAAGTAAAATATTTCCCCCACCATGCTTCACGGTTAGGACGATGTTCTTAGGGTTGTACTCATCCTTCTTCTTCCTCCAAACACGGCGAGTTGAGTTAATGCCAAAGAGCTCAATTTTTTTCTCATCTGACCACAGCACCTTCTCCCAATAACTCACAGAATCATTCAGGTGTTCATTGGCAAACTTCAGGCAAGCCTGGACATGTGCCTTATTGAGCAGGGGGACCTTGCGGGCACTGCAGGATTTTAAACATTTATGGTGTAATGTGTTACCAATAGTTTTCTTGGTGACTGTGGTCCCAGCTGCCTTGAGATCATTAACAAGTTTCCCCTGTGTAGTTTTTGGCTGATCTCTCACCTTCCTCATGATCAAGGATACCCCACGAGGTGAATTTTGCGTGGTGACCCAGATCGATGTCGATTGACAGTCATTTTGTATGTCTTCCATTTTCTTACTATTGCACCAACAGTTGTCTCCTTCTCACCCAGCGTCATACTTATGGTTTTGTAGCCCATTCCAGTTTTGTGCAGGTCTATGATCTTGTCCCTGACATCCTTAGAAAGCTCTTTGGTCTTTCCCATGTTGCAGAGATTAAAGTCTGACTGATTAATTGAGTCTGTGGGCAGGAGTCTTTTATACAGGTGACTATGTAAGACAGCTGTCTTTAATGCAGGTAATGAGTTGATTAGGAGCGTCTAACTGGTCTTTATTAGCCAGAACTCATAATGGTTTGTAGGGGATCAAATATTTATTTCTCACTGCAAACTGCAAATAAATTTATCTAATTTATACAATGTGATTTTCTTGATTTTTTTTGGGATATTCTATCTCTCAAAGTAAAAATTAACCTACCCTTAAAATTATAGACTGTTCCTGTCTTTGTAAATGGGTAAACTTACAAAAACAGCAAGGGATAAAATACTTATTTCCCCCATTGTAACTGCGGTTCTAATCCAGCCATTTGTAGTGAACATGGAAAATATTATCCTCCATTTAAAATGGGCAAGGCGCGAGGCAAGGGACAGGGAAATGGGCGTGATGGTGCATGCAGAGCCTGAGGCCGTTGGCAAGCTGAAATTGTGCCAAAACCAACACCCATATCTTGTCGCTTGACCTTGCTGTCCCAATTGCTAGGGGACCGCAGCACACCACTATTGAACCCAGAGCAGTGTCAAAAGGTTGTTGGTTGGATAGCAGATAATGCTTCCAGTCACTTTGCCACCACTACCACTACCCTGTCTTCCACATGGTCAAGTCCCAGTATCCGTGAGTCTGGACCATATATTCCTCACCCTGATTCTCCTTCCTCCCACCATGCTGAGTACTCAGAGACAACTGATCCCACACTTGGACACTGCGAAGAGCTGTTCACTTTTCCATTTATAGATTCGGGCCTCTCGCTCTTCCCACTTCAAGCGGGGCAAGAGGAGAATGCGAGTAGCGATGCCCAAATATTTAAGCAGCAACGGTTGGAAAGTGCAATTACTGTCGCAATAGGTTGACTATGATGAGACACAATTGCCAGAAAGTCAAAAGGAGGACCACGGTGTGGAAGTGGAAGACGAAATGGTGGACGATGAAGTCACTGACCCAACCTTGCAAGGTAACATGCAGAGCGAGGACAGCAGCACAAAGGGAGGCGTAGCACCACAGCAGGCAGGAAGAAGCAGTGTGGTGGCCTCAGACACAAAGAGAGCAACATTCCCCGGAACACCAACACGACAGAAGTTTCCAGTACACTGTGCAAATTGCCTCTTCAGAGAAAAAGAGGACTTGTACTATATAGTGCCACCTATTGGAAGTAGAAATCCTACAAGTCACAATCAACCCTTTAACGAGTCGTGCAATATGACTTAGGATAAAAGCCAAATCAGAATCTCAATTTGCAGAAACGGTGTTTCGGGCTGTGGGCCCTCGTCAGTGCAAAGTATGAGAACTGATTTGGCTAGGTGAGAGGCTCTGGACTGAGGTCTAAGGGGTAGCGTTTCTCCTTATGGAGAGTGACACACCAGCTCTGGCACGTCAAGGTAAGGAGGCTTATTCGCCATGCAATGCTCCTCTTTGAAATTTAATATGCAAATTGCCTCTTCAGAGAAAAAGAGGACTTGTACTCTATAGCGCCACCTATTGGAAGTAGCAATCCTACAAGTCACAATCAGCCCTTTAACGAGTCATGCAATATGCCTTAGGATAAAAGCCAAATCAGAATCTCAGTTTGCAGACACCGTGTTTCGGGCAGTTCACTGTTAAATCTTCCGAAGTCTGGTTAATTTTTAAAGACTCTGCAGATAAGCCCAAAAAGGCCATTTGCACCATCTTCCATGCCAGCATCAGCAGGGGTAGCAAAACTTGCAGCCTGACCACCACCAGCATGATCAGGCACATAACAGCAAAGCACCCGACTAGGTGGGCCGAACCCCAGGGTACAGGAACAGTGTCTGCGGGTGACACCACTGCTTCTTCCACTTTTGTGCGTGGAAAACAATCCTCTGTCCATGGCGCATGCGAAGATGCCTCCTGCACCTGTCATTGCACACTCTCAACTAGCACAATCAGCAAGCATGTCCAAGTCCTTGTCCCAGTGCAGCGTTCAGGTGTCCCTACCCCAGTCCTTGGAACGGAAGCGCAAATACGCATCCAACGCCCCACAGGCCACACTACTAAATTCACACATTTCGCGAATGCTTGCACTCCAAATATTTCCTTTAAGGCTCATGGAGGCAGAAACATTCCGCAACCTGATGGTGGCAGCCGTCCCTCTGTACTCGGTCCCCAGCCTCCAATATTTTTCCGGTGTGCCATCCCCGCACAACACAAGCACATGTCCCAGAACATTAGCCATGCCCTCAACAATGCAGTTAATGGGAAGGTCCACCTAACCATGGACACGTGGACAAGTGCTTGTGGGCAGGAACGGACATCTCGCTGATGGCACACTAGGGTAATATAATGGAAGCTGGGACCCAGTCGAACCTTGGGACGGAACACGTTTTCCCGATGCCGAGGATTGCGGGCCCTGTGTCAGTCAGGGTGTCCCCCACATTCTACAGCTACTGCACCTACTCCTCCTCTTCAGCATCCATCTCTAAAATGACCATATCAGTCACAAGCTGGAAGCACTGCGGCACTGCCTCGGCCAAGAGGCAACAGGCTGTGCAGAAGCTAATATGCTTAGGTGACAAACCACACACCGCTTGTAACATACCTGGCGGCGTTCTTGCATAGGGCACCATCTTCCACTATGGAAGATCGCAAACTTGATCTTTAGTCCAGTCGGCTAGCCTGGATTCTTTCCATGCTGTCTGTTTGTCTCTGTTCTGACTGCTTAGGGCGGCGGCCCGGTCACTTCCTGTTTCTTGTAGCTGCTGTGGGCACACCCCTAATGCGTCCTCAGCCTATTGCTGTCAGTCACGTTATATTTAAACCAGCTTCACCTGGAAGCTGATGCCTGAGCAACGCTATCATTCAGTGTTCTCCTTCACTCTGAATGTGCCAGGTCCTGTTCTGTTCTTGTCTATTTCCACCACTCTGGGGACTGTATTCCCAGACTGGCTCCTGTATCTCTTTCAGTAGCAGTTCCTGTCTGAACTGTATCCTAGCCTGTTCGTCCCGCCTTCTAGGGGCCGCATACCTAGATCAGTTATTTGTGTTTCTTCCCAGTCTGTCCGCCTTCCTGGAGGCTGTATTTCCAGGCCAGTCTGAACACGCTCCTAGCCTGTTTGTCCCGCCCTCTGGGGGCCGCATACCCAGACTCGCTCCTGTATCTCGCTGCAGTGTCAGTTCCTGTCTGAACACTCAGTTCCTGTCTGAACACTCTCCTGGCCAGTTACCTGTTTTTCTCTATGTCCGTACCTTCCCTTTTTCTACAGAGTCTGAACCTGCACATAACTCCTACTCATTGTCGCTGTACTTCCGTTTGTGAGTTTAGAGTCCACTCTCTACTTCATTGCAAGTATCTTGTGTGTATCTGGTTCTGCATTTCCCTTCCAGTCTGTTCCGTGTAAACTGAGTCCTGTCCCCTCTGCTCTGCCTTGCTCATCGCTCCTGCGGCTCTTGCCGGCTCTGCCTTGCTCACCGCCCCGGCGGTTCTTGCCTGCTCTGCCTTGCTCACCCCTCCGGCGGTTCTTGCCTGTTCTGCCTTTGCTCACCGCTCCAGGCGGTTCTTGCCTGTTCTGCCTTTGCTCACCGCTCCAGGCGGTCTCGCTCTGCTCTGCCTTTGTTCAGCGCTCCAGGTGTTCTCGCTCTGCCCTGCCTTTGCTCACCGCTCCAGGCGGTCTCGCTCTGCTCTGCCTTTGCTCACTGCTCCAGGCGGCCTTGCTCTGCTCTGCCTTGCTCACCGCTCCAGGCAGTCTCACTCTGCTCTGTCTTTGCTCACCGCACCAGGCGGTCTCGCTCTGCTCTGCCTTTGGTCACCACTCCAGGTGGTCTCGCTCTACTCTGCCTTTGCTCACCGCTCCAGGCGGTCTCGCTCTGCTCTGCCTTTGCTCACCGCTCCAGGCAGTCTCGCTCTGCTCTGCCTTTGCTCACCACTCCAGGCGGTCTCACTCTGCTCTGCCTTTGCTCACCGCTCCAGGCGGTCTTGCTCTGCTCTGCCTTTGCTCACCGCTTCAGGCGCTCTCGCTCTGCTCTGCCTTTCCTCACCGCTCCAGGCGGTCTCGCTCTGCTCTGCCTTTGTTCACTGCTCCAGGCAGTCTCGCTCTGCTCTTTCTCACCGCTCCGGCAGCCTCGCCATGCTCTGCTCTTGTTCACTGCTCCGGCGGTCTCACTCTGCTCTACTTGTCTACCGCATCTGCGGTTCTGTTCCTGAGTCCCTGTCTGTACTGGACCTTATCCAGTCTGTGCTCCAACCTGCTAGTGCCTCCCTGTCGGCACTCCAGCCGTGCTTACCAGTACCCCCTGCCTGTATACCAGTCGTGCTTACCAGTGCCCGCTTGTCTGCATACCAGCCGTGCCTGCCTACACCCACAAGTCAGTGTGCCAGCCTAACCTGCCTGTTCCTGTATTCTCCGGTGTGGGTCAACAGCCGTGTCCGGCATCTGACCTGGAGTAGCACCTGGTCCCTCTGCTTGGTTCCTCCCTGGTGCATTGGCGTCGTTAGCTGTCTTGTGACCTTGGTCGGATAGGGTAGATACTTAGTTACGCCCCTCCAGGCAGTCTCCGGTTCATGGTCCAGTGGGATCACTAAACACGGACACGCCAGTCTGTCCGGGCGTGTGCATAACATTTTGCTCAGGCCATGGTTTCCGTTGAGCCCCACGGCCCTTCGCTCTCAGAGACATTTTGAATCCGTGTCCAGCGAATACGTGCATTAAAAAAAAAAAACATAAAATAAATTAAAAAAAAAAATTTTCTCTAGCTATGGCCCTCGTGATGTACGCACCAGTCCAAATGGAGCTTTCTGCACCCGTTCCTGCGGATCCGCCACGGTACTATGGGGATCCTAAACAAATCCATGCGTTTGTATGGCAATGCATGCTGCAGTTCCAGTTCTATGCTCCCGATTTTCCTACCGATCGGATTAAAGTGGGATTTATGATGTCCTACCTAGCGGGTGATGCCTTGAAATGGATCAACCCCCTATGGGAAGCACAGGATCCCATCGTCCTTGACCTGCAGGCCTTCCTGGTGGCCTTTCTAATGGTCTTTGATGACCCTAATCCTGGGGCCTCTGCTGAAGCTTTCCATCCCAGTTTCCCGGAGCAGCTCCGATGGGTGATGTGTGTGGGTAGCTCACCAGTTCTCCTGCCCGAAGAGACTGCTGCCCACCCAGAAACCAGACTGAAGATGGTCCCAAAGCAGGGACTCTCCATCTTTAATGAATCTGGCGATATGTCCATCGAGGCGGAGGATACTTCCAAGTCTCTGCACCCCTCTGACCAGGCTGAGGACCTCCAGTTACCTCCTGAATCCTCCGGGATACCACCTGATGGCAAATGAAGGGAAACTTTCCTAAACCCGGTACCCGATACTTCACCTGCTCCGTCCAGTGAGCTTGACAAAGGGTGCTTCAAAGCAGTGGTTACCCCCAAGTCCCTGCCTGAATCCTCCGGGGTACCACCTGATGGCAAATGGAGAGAGACTTTCCTACACCCGGTACCCGATACTTCGCCCGCTCCGTCCAGTGAGCTTGTCAACGGGTACCTCAAAGCAGTGGTTACCTCCGAGTCTCTGCACCCTTCCAACCAGGAGGAGGACCTCCAGTTGTCTCCTGAACCCTCCGAGATGCTACCTGATAGCAAATGGACAAAGACTTTCTTACACCCTGTACCTGGTGCTTCTCCCACTTCATCCAGTGAGCTGGACCAAGTGCTGTCCGAAGCAATGGTTACCCCTGAGTCTCTGCACCCCTCCAACCAGCAGGAGGACCTCCAGTTGTCTCCTGAATCCACCGGGGTGCTATCTGATAATAAATGGAGAGAGACTTTTCTGTGTGCTGTTCCCGGTACTTCACCCATTTCATCTGTTGCTGAGGATGGCTTGATGGTAGGAAGCATCCTAGTTACCAAGATAATGAGACCAGGTTCATTTCCTATGGTGGACAGAAGAGGTAGTCCTCTTGAAGAGAAGGATTGGCCTCCAAATTCTCTGCGGAACACCCTTGCAGGCTTGAAGAAGAGGGGGCGTAAAGGGGGGGTACTGTAACATACCAGGCGGCATTCATGCATAGGGCACCATCTCCCACTATGCAAGATCGCAAACTTGTTCATCAGTCCAGTCTGCTAGACTAGCTTCTTTCCATGCTGTCTGTTTGTCTCTGTTCTGACTGCTTAGGGCGGCGGCCCGGTCACTTCCTGTTTCTTGTAGCTGCTTTGGGCACACCCCTAATGCGTCCTCAGCCTATTGCTGTCAGTCACTGGATATTTAAACCAGCTTCAACTGGAAGCTGATGCCTGAGCAACGCTATCATTCAGTGTTCTCCTTGACTCTGAATGTGCCAGGTCTGTATTCCCAGACTGGCTCCTGTATCTCTTTTAGTAGCAGTTCCTGTCTGAACTGTATCCTAGCCTGCCTTTGCTCACCGCTCCAGGCGGTCTCGCTCTGCTCTGCCTTTGCTCACCGCTCCAGGCGGTCTCGCTCTGCTCTGCCTTTGCTCACCGCTCCAGCCGGTCTCGCTCTGCTCTGCCTTTGCTAACCGCTCCAGGCGGTCTCGCTCTGCTCTGCCTTTGCTCACCGCTCCAGGCGGTCTCGCTCTGCTCTGCCTTTGCTCACCGCTCCAGGTGGTCTCGCTCTGCTCTGCCTATTGCTCACCGCTCCAGGCGATCTCACTCTGCTCTACCTTTGCTCAATGTTCCAGGCGGTCTTGCTCTACTCTGCCTTTGCTCACCGCTCCAGGCGGTTTCGCTCTGCCCTGCCTTTGCTCACCGCTCCAGGTGGTCTCGCTCTGCTCTGCCTTTGCTCATCGCTCCAGGCGGTCTCTCTCTGCTCTGCCTTTGCTCACCGATCCTGGCGGTCTCGCTCTGCTCTGCCTTTGCTCACCGCTCCAGCCGGTCTCGCTCTGCTCTGCCTTTGCTAACCGCTCCAGGCGGTCTCGCTCTGCCCAGCCTTTGCTCACCGCTTCAGGCGGTCTCGCTCTGCTCTGCCTTTGCTCACCGCTCCAGGCGGTCTCGCTCTGCTCTGCCTTTGCTCACCGCTCCAGGCGGTATCGCTTTGCTCTGCTCTTCTCTTGCTCACTGCTCCGGCAGCCTCACCCTGCTCTGCTCTTACTCACTGCTCCGGCGGTCTAACTCTGCTCTGCTAGTCTACCGCATCTGCAGTTCTGTTCCTGAGTCCTAGTCTGTACTGGACCTTATTCAGTCTGTGCTCCAACATGCTAGTGCCTCCCTGTCGGCACTCCAACCGTGCTTGCCAGTACCCCTTGCCTGCATACCAGTCGTGCTTACCAGTGCCCGCCTGTCTGCATACAAGCCGTGCCTGCCTACACCCACCAGTCAGTGTGCAAGCCTAACCTGCCTGTTCCTGTATTCTCCTTTGCAAAAAGGTGGGCACTGCTATGGAATAGTGAATGTTACGGGGTGCTACAGTAACCTGATATAGTTATATAATATAATAAGGAAGAAAAAAGACTCAGGATATACAATCGTGCACACCCAATATTAGAAAAATGAAAAAGTCTTTATTACATGATTACACACTGACAACACAAGAAAAAATAAAAACAATTAAAAACAGACAAGGCATAGCAATATTCATGGGGGAGGAATAATAATAGTGTTCCAAAGCAATAAATCCCCCTTAGGCCACAGGTGTCATTTTTATTTTTACTATCTCATAATACAATAATGCTTATTGACCAAGCTATGTCGCCCTAGTAAAGGGTAGCACAGCACCACTAGACCAGATATGGGTGATGAACCAGACACTCCCAAGTAATCAGACCATACATGATAATAAATCAAGGAATGAGTGGGAGTAGTAATCTACTAGAACTAGGGGCCCGTATAATATCAGAGTTTATCAAAACATGTCATCCCACCTGATGTACGATATAGGATCATGAGTAAAGGCCATGTATGGCAAAGCGGGCACTCCTAAGTGGTCAAGGGAAAAGTCAAAAATAATAAAATGACATAGTTACCTGTTGGCACCAAAGACCCTACGCGTTACGCTGCTAGACCGCAGCTTCGTCAGGGGTATGTTGTCAGTGGACACATGTGTATATTAAATAGTCTATCCAATTTAGTGTGATTCCCTTCAGGTGAATATTAATGCCCTCACTAAGTCTCTCCAGCATCGTGGCGGATCGGACGGTCATTTCCTGTTTCCACAGCGTGCAGCCCACGTGCTGTGGTGTGACACAACCGGAATTGAATAAGACGTCATATCCGGTCGGCGAATCGCCGCCCCTTCCTATCTCTCATGCGTTCCACCCAGACGCCTTGGTGGAACGCAACCGGAACTAAATAGAAATCATCATATCCGGTTTTAGGAACCGCCCCCTCAAAGATCATGCGGGACACAGTCCCCCAAAATAGTCACGATAGGAAAAAGGCCGAAATTCCAGGGGAGGATAAAACGCAAAAACATATATGTACCCCCAGAAGTAGCGCGTCCGCTACAAAAAATATATACCGGTACAGAGACAAGAGGGCTAGCCCTGATCAAGGAAAATGCCTGACCAGGCCAAGAGCAAGATAAAAGATGTGATTGGAGTCAGAAAGTCACCAAATGTGCATAAGAATGTGACCAATCATGACGATACAAACATAAACATAAGACAAACCAACCACAGACAAACATAAAACAGACAACAATCATATACAGATTGTAGGCCATTACAAGATGGCTGATGAAGTCTGAAGGCAATATATATAATATACATACAAATATAAGGAAATGACATTTGAAATGATTACTGGAAATTAGCTTGTTATGGAATGGAGGAGATGCACAAGCCAGCCACACGAGAGGAGATGAAAGAAAAAAAAAAAAAAAAGGAAAAAGAAAGAAGGGGGAGACCAGAGAACCCTCAATCTAAAGCGGGACTCCAATAGCAAGGATACCATAGGAATTTAAGCCAAGTAACCAGTAAATGAAAAGTCCTCATTTATGCCCCTAGGGGCCACTGTATCAAGAACAAAAATCCACCTTGATTCAGATCTCAATAGATCCTTGGTGTGATCCGAGTTACGTGAATTAGGCCTCATTTTTTGAAGGCCCATAACTCGCATTTTATTGGGGCTACCAGAATGGCATTGGAAGAAGTGCAGAGCCACCGAAGGGATGGCTTTGCCCTTCTTCAAATCCTGCTCAGCAAGATGGATGTTGGAGACATGTTGCTGTACCCATCTGCGGAGTTCCTGCGACATTTGACCAACATAAACCTTCGGACAGGGACAGGTCAATGCATATACAACATTAGTAGACCTACAGTTGATAAAGTCCCTCAAAGGGTATTGATGGTTGTCAGTCGGATTAGTAAAAATTTTACCAGATGAAAAAAATGGACAAGCAGAACAATCGCCACAAGGGAATGAACCCTTAAATTTACTGCCGCCCGAGGTTCTGCAACTGGGGCGTGTATAATGACTATGCATAAGTTTATCCCTTAAATTAGGGGCGCGTCTAGCCGTCAACAACGGTCTCTCTGGTAAAATGCTAGAAAGACGACTATCCGTCTTAAGTATATTCCAATGTTTCCGAAATAGACTGCCCACTTCATTCCATTGATTGTTAAACCTGGTAATAAATCTAATCTGTGTATCCTCCATATTAACACGCGATTGTAGCAACATCTCCCGTGGTTTGACCAAAACCTTCTGGTGAGCCTTGGAGATTACCGCTTTAGGATATCCACGTTCCCCAAAGCGTGAGGTTAGATTTCTGGCCTCGGTTTTGTAGTCCTCCTGTGTTGTACAGTTCCTTTTGGCCCTTGAAAATTGTCCCACCGGTATACTGTCTCTCAAGTTTCTAGGATGAAAACTTTGGTAGTGTAGGAGACTATTAGTGGCAGTCGATTTCCTATGTAATTTGGATACAAGTGAGTCACCCACTTTCCTAATCTCCAGATCCAGGAAGTTAACTGCAGAGGAAGATATACAGTGGGTAAGATGAATGTTAAAATCATTAACGTTCAGCCTATCAATAAATGCAAGTGCCTCAGTTTCCGTGCCCGTCCAGATAATCAAAATGTCATCTATGAAGCGTAGCCATTTAAAGACCCACCGGTTGTATGCCTGTAAGGGGTACACGTGTGTGTCCTCCCACCAACCCAGAAAAAGGTTGGCAAAGGAGGGCGCACACCGCGCCCCCATGGCGGTCCCAGAGATTTGTCGATAGATGATATGATCAAACACAAAATAATTGTGAGTAAGAATGAAATTCAAGAGGTCCACAATGAAAGAGTCATGTAAGCGATTACCTCCACTTGTAGCATTCAGAACATAAAGGACTGCTGCTATGCCGTCTTTATGGGCTATATTTGAATATAGCGATTCAACATCAACAGTGATGAATAAGAAATGGTCAGGTAGGCAAAGAGAGATGAGAGTCCGTATCAGATGAGATGAATCTCTGAGATAAGAGGGTAAACTGGTAACGAGGGGCTGCAAGAAAAAATCTATGTAAATACATGCCTTTTCACAAATACTTCCTATGCCTGACACAATAGGTCGACCCGGTGGACATTCCAGATTTTTGTGGACTTTGGGCAAAACATAGAAGGTGGGTATGGAAGGTTTCCTCACTATCATAAATTCCCTCTCTTGTTTATTAATGGTTCCCATAGAGAAAGCCTTCAAAAGTAATCGTTCAAGCTTAGCCGAAAAGACCTGTGTGGGGTCCGAAGGAAGTCTCAAATAAAATCTGGTGTTGTTAAGCTGTCTATGTACTTCAGCAGTGTACATACCACGAGGCCATAAAACAATGTTTCCCCCTTTGTCTGCTTCCTTTATCAGGAATTCCTGGTTTTTCTGCAGGCAAAGGAGGGCACGCCTCTCCATAATGTTTAAATTTTGATGAGATATATTATTGACAGGTAATCTCCTGATCTCATCTTTCATAACCTCAAAAAATGTAGAGACTGCTGGAACCAAAGACAAAGATGGTAAAATATTAGAAGGTGATCGATGCGGAAACTTTTTCCTACCTTGGTAAGACTAGTTGTCCTCTAGAAGTCCTGTATTCTCCGGTGTGGGTCAACAGCCGTGTCTGGGGTCTGACCTGGAGTAGCACCTGGTCCCTCTGCTCGGTTCCTCCCTGGTACACTGGCATCGTTAGCCATCGTGCGACCTTGGTCGGATCGGGTAGATACTTAGTTACGCCCCTCCAGGCACTCTCCGGTTCATGGTCCAGAGGGATCACTAAACACGCACACGCCAGTCAGTCCAGGCTTGTGCATAACACCGCTGAAGAGTTGTGCATAGCTCTGAAAGAGCAGGCAGATCTGTGGCTGACACTGCTGAACCTACAGCCAGGCATGGTCATGTTTGACAATGGCCAGAACCTGGTGGCGGCACTGAAGCGAGGCAAGCTCACATACGTACCACGTGCTGGACCCATGTGCTTAACCTCGTGGTTTAGCGATCTGTCATAACCTACTCAGATCTGCCGGATCTACATGTCAAAGTGCACCGTGTGTGTGCCCATTTTGGAAAGTCAGCTTCATCTTCTACCACCCTTGCCGTTCTTCAGCAGCGTTTGCAGCTTCCATCTGACCGACTGGTTTGCAATGTCCCCACGAGTTGAAACTATATGTTGCACATTTTGGGAAGGATTTGTGAGCAGAAGAGGGCAGTTATTGACTACCAGCATCAACACAGTCGTCGATATTCAGTTCAGACTCCACACATAAGACCTCAGGGCATGGATGTCAGCATCTGTGCCATCCTCCAAAACTTTGAGGACTCCACCCGGATGGTGAGCGGCGATGACTCCATAATTAGCATCAACATCCCACTTCTCTGTCTTCTCAAACGCTCGCTGCTCACAATTAAAGAGGAGGCATTGCAGGCGGAGCATGATGAGATGGAGGAAGGAACCATACAGGGTGATTCCATACAACCCAGCCTCATGTCATCCCAATGTGGATTGGGTGACAATGAGGAAGAGGAGAAGGAGGAAGAACAGGAGCTTGTTTTGTGCGCTATAGACGGTATTACCCGCACAAATGTCATACTGTCTGTTCAGCATGGATGGCCTGAGGAGAGAGAGGAGGAGGATCAGGAGGAGAGCATAGTCAGTCGTCCTCTTGGTGAGGACATTGAAGTCTTGCCTGTAAGCAGTCTGGCACACATGGCTGAGTTTATATTACACTGCATTACCCGTGACCCTCGCGTTTTCCAAATTTTCGGTGACAGTCATTACTGGTTGGTGACACTTCTAGACCCACGCTACAAGGAGAACTTTCTTTCTCTTATTCCCACCATGGACAGGTATCCTAAAATGGGACAGTACCAGAAGGCCCTTGTTGCGGAATTATTAAAAAAATTCTCATCTTAAAACGCTGGCGGCAGACGTCACAATTCGTTGGACAATCAAGGAGTTCAGGCGAGAAAGACACAAATACAATCCAGCAGTGGCAGGGGAACATTGTCAAAGTTCTGTGACAGTTTTCTCAGACCCTACCACAGCACAAGCTCTGATGCCCGGGGTAGTCTCACAAGAAGGGAAAAGTTTGAGAAGATACTGAAGGAATACCTTTCCGACCATACCAACGTCCTCAGTGATACATCTGTGCCTTATAATTATTGGGTATCCAAGCTGGACAAGTGGCATGAACTGTCTCTCTATGCCTTGGAGGTCCTGGCCTGCCCTGCTGCTAGCATTTTGTAAGAACGGGTTTTTAGTGCTGCTGGTGGAATTTTAATCGACAGGCGCATCCACCTATCAACTGAAAATGCTGACAGGTTGACTCTTATGAAAATTAACAAAGGTGGGATTGGGCCAGACTTCTCAACACCACTGAATGAGAGCAGCGTAACATAAACTCACATACAGTGCCTTATTTTTGGGAAGTCTAACTCTCTTTCCATACACCTGTCTTCACACCCAGACACAGGTATACGCTTCCTGATTTTGTCTATTTGCTCTTGTCCACCTCCTTCTCCTTATCCTCAACCACCATATCACCAACATGTCTAGCATATTGCCATATCTATGTCTCTTGCAAAGGGTATTGGAGTGTCTAAATATTTTTGGCTGCCGTTGCATTCACTGCATAGGCAATAACAGTATGGGAGACCCACTTCCTCATAATGGGAAATTTTTTTTCATGAGGCCCTCCTCTACATCTCTTGCAAGGGGCATTGGAATACCTCCAATTTTTTGGCAGCCCCTGCATTCACTGCATAGACAGAAACAGTATGGGAGACCCACTTTCTAATAATAGGAAAAAAAAAATCATAAAGCCATCCTCTACGTCTCTTCCAAAGGGCATTGAAGTGCATCTAAATTTTTGGCAGCTGTTGCAATCACAGCATGCGCAAGAACAGTATGGGTGACAGGCTCCTTTATAATGGGAACATTTTGTTAAGGAGGCCTACTTCTATGTATCTTTAAATTGGTATTGTTTTTTTTTCCAAATTTAGGAAGCCGTTGTACTCACTGCATATGCAATAACTGTATAGCAGTACCGCTCCTTTTTAATGGGAACATGGCGCTACTGAGGCCCACCTCTATGTGTCTTCAAATTGGTATTGGGGTTTTTCCCAAATTTGGGCAGCCGTTGTACTCACTGCATACGCAATAACTATATAGCAGAACTACTACTTTCTAATGGGAACATGTCATTACTGAGGCCCACATCTATGTGTCTTCAAATAGGTATTGGGGTATTTCACAAATTTAGGCAACCCTTGTAGTCACTGCATGGGCATTACCACTACAGGAGACCGACTCCTTTATAATGGTAACTTTTTTTTACTGAGTCCCTACTCTATGTCTCTTCAAAGGGGTATATGGTTATGTGCATGTGGAATAACAGTATAGGAGACCCACTCTTTACTAATGGGAACAACAAAGTGTAGCCGGCTGATGGCTCTCTAACAATAGTGAGGGGCGACTGCTAGCCCTTTAAGAATAGTAAGGACCGCCCGATGGCCCTATAAAAATAGGCTTTTTGACTTTCAGAGTCCCTCCTTCATAAATGAAACAGTATGTGTCTCATCATATCTCACACACAACATGGTCAGATAAGGTAGTAAAATGTTAAAATTACATTTCCCGGTGAATGTATTTTTCACCATTGAAAGCAATGCAAAAGTGCAAAAACGCATCAAAAATGCTATGTGTGAACATAGCCCAATGAAAATGATGTTCCGTAACATTTTTCCCAGGAAAATCCATTTTGGTTTCGTTTTTGTATGTTTTATTTTGAATCCGTAAAAGTGGCGTAATACTCTGACAACATTGTTCTCAGCAGTAACCTGGGAGTCTTTCCCATGCTATTCACATGTCATTTAAGCACTATTCCCATCGATTTTGCCAATTTTTAGGCCCTCTCAAGATTTCTGGGGGTGGGGCAGCCAGAAAAATGCTTGAGTTTCCCATAGACTCACATGGGTTCGTTGCTCGGATCGAGCACTCGTGCATTCCAATTTGCTCGACTTGAACGACGAGTAAACGAGCATTTTAGTGCTCGCTCATCACTAGTTGTTATCTATTGTAAAAATATACTAAAAACTGTTTATATGTATTTATTTCTGTGGTAGTAAATACATAAATAATAGAGATAAGCGTAACATGAAACATGTATCCCTCTTGACGTTTCCTCTATCAGTGAATTCCCTTTATTTTTTTTATTAGGAAACCATAAACCTGTTTTATAGTTACATAGTTGTATACCATAATTCGGACCATAAGACGCACCAAGGTTTTAGAAGAGGAAGGTAGAAATAAATGTAAGCAAAAAATGTGGTCATGATGCACTGTTAAGGGGGAGGGTGTCTGCTGCTGACACTGTTATAGGGGTAATGTCCCCAAATTCTGTTAAGATCCCCCATCCTGGTATATATGGCCCCCTCCTACCTGTTATACGTGCCCCTCATCCCCATCCTGATATGCATGGTACCCCAATCCATCATCCTGGAATACATGGCCCTTTATCCCTCTCCTGGTATGTATGGCAGTCTTCATCCTGTTATGTATGGCCCCCCTCACACTCATCCTGGTATGTATGACATCTTCATCCCTCTTCCTGGTATGTGTGGTACCTTCATTCCTCTTACTGGTATGTATGGCACTCTTCATCCCTGTATGTATTGCCCCCCTCATCCTGGTATGTATGGCCCCCTTCATCCCTGTATGTATAGCCACCCTCATCCTTCATCCCTGTATGTTTGGCCCCCTCATCCTGGTAATTATGGCCCCCTTCATCCCTGTACGTATGGTCCCCCTTATGCCTCATCCCTATATGTATGGCCCACTCAGCCTTGTATGCATGGCCCCCCTCATCCCGGTATGTATGGTCACCCTCATCCCGGTATGCATGGCCCCCTTCATCCCTGTATGTATGGCCCACTCATCCTGGTATTCTTGACACCCCCTAATCCCTGTCATGCTGCACAGAAAAAAAATAAACAATCATACTCACCTCCTTTCTCCTTCAGTGCTGTGTTCTGCTCTGTGCCGGAATAGTCACTGCAGTGGTGGCGTGGGGAGCAGTGACTATTCTGGCACAGAGCGGAACACAGCACTGGAGGAGAGAGGAGTTGAGTAGTGTTGAGCGAGCACTAAAATGCTCGGGTGCTTGAAACTCGGGCCGAGCTCGCTGTGATACTCGGGTGCTCGACCTGAGCAACGAGTCCAATGTTAGTCTATGGGAGACCCGAGCATTTTTGCGGCGGCTCCCCCGGCAGTCTGTAGGAAGCCTAAAAAGTGCCCAAAACGATAGTGACAGTGCTCAAAAGACATGGGGACAGCATGGCCATCGCCCCAGGAAGCATTTCTTACCCCCAGGTCACTGCTGTCAACAACGTGGTCAGAGGTATTAAGCCACTTTTATGGGGTCACAAGAAAACATTCAAAAACGAAAGTGAAAGTACTTTCCTGTGAAATATGTTAAGGCACTTCCTTTCCAGTGTAAAGACTTGTGTATAAGGTAAAATAAATAACCAAAAACAAAAATACTCCTCCACACCTTGGGCTATGTTCACAAGTAGCATTTTTTATGCGTTTTTGCACTTCTGTATTGCTTTCAACCGTGACAAATGCATTCACCGGGAAATGTCATTTTAACATTTTACAACTTTATCTGGCCATGTGCTGTGTGACACATGCATACAGTGCTGAAAAGACATGGGAACAGCATGGGGAAGACCCCTGAAAGCATCTCTGACACCCAGGTCACTGCCTAAAAGTGTGCCCATCAGAAGTGATCCTTGCCGCATCAGAAGATGCAGACTTGCAACTATCCCAGTGCAAGTCCTTCTCCCAGAGCAGTGTTCAATTGTACCTCCCCCATTCCTTGCAATGCAAGCACAAGTATGCAGCCTGCCACCCACCCACCCCCAGGCTGCAATAGCATACTGCTAGCTTTCTTAGGCATGTGGAGGCCGACGCCGGCCACCATGTCATGGCTGCGTCGGCGGCCTGGTATCCATACTCAGTCCCCAGCCGCCCGGCGGCCGGGTGTCCACACTGTCCCCAGCCGCCCCTATTTCTCAGCTAAACTTCCCCCACACTTTTCTTAGCCTGGCATGCTTTAGGGCAGCATTGGACGAGCCCACCAGAGAATCAGACTGCTATGGTGGGCCCTGGCTTCTCCAACAGGGGAGTTAAGAGTGCCAAGGGGAGGAGCATGATGATGATAGAAGTTAGCATCTGCTTTGTTTTCTTGGAATGTAAGCGTAAGTGTGCAGCCTGCCACCCACCCACCCCCAGGCTGCAATACCATACTGCTAGCTTGCTTGCACTTGAAATTTGGCCTTTTAGGCATGTGGAGGCGGAATATGGCCACCACGTCAGGGCTGTGTCGGCGGCCTCGCATCCATACTCAGTCCCCAGCCACCCGGCGGCCGGATGTCCACGCTCGGTCCCCAGCCGCCAGGGGGAGGCTGGGTGTCCATACTCAATCCCCAGCCGCCCCGTGGCCAGGTGTCCACACATGGTCCCCAGCCGCCTGGGGGCAGCCGGGTGTCCATAAACGTTCCCCAGCCGCCCCTATTTCTCCTGTCAACTTCCCCCCACACACTTTTCTTAGCCCAGACTGCTTTAGGGCAGCATTGGACGAGCCCAACAGAGAACTAGACTCCTCCGGTGGGCCCTGGCTTCTCCATCAGGGGAGTTGAGAGTGCCCAGGTGAGGAGCATGATGATGATAGAAGTTAGCATCTGCTTTGTTTTCTTGGAATGCAAGCGTAAGTGTGCAACCGGCCACCCACCCACCCCCAGGCTGCAATACCATAATGCTAGCTTGCTTGCACTTGAAATTGGCCCTTTTAGGCATGTGGAGGCGGAATCTGGCCACCACGTCATGGCTGCGTCGGCGGCCTGGTATCCATACTCAGTCCCCAGCCGCCCGGCGGCCGGGTGTCCACGCTCAGTCCCCAGACTCCAGGGTGCGGCCTGGTGTCCATACTCGGTCCCCAGCCGCCCCGCAGCCAGGTGTCCACACACGGTCTCCAGCCGCCTGGGGGCGGTCGGGTGTCCATAAACGGTCCCCAGCCGCCCCTATTTGAAGGACAGCCTAACCTAACAAACACGTGGACAAATGAATGTGGCCAGGGATGGTCCATCTCATGATTTCACACTGGGTTAATATTGTGGAAGCCAGGACACAGTTGGACACTGGGATGCAACACGTCCTCCAGACATAGAGGATTGCGGGTCCTGGGTCAATCAGGCTTCAACACAAAGTTCAAAAGGTAGACAGCAGCAGTGGTCTGCCTCCTACACAACGAGTAAATTATTCATGATCATGAGGCCATCCATCTTCTTAGATTTCTGTACCTTGGAATGCAAGCGTATGTGTAGCGCCGGCGTCCCTGCCCTCTGCTAGGCAGGGACGCTGTTCCCCTCACCTCCCTGCTCCGTGCCCGGCGTCCTCCTCCCGCTCTGCTGGCAGCGCGCGCTCCTTCCCGTCCACTGTGCTTAGGGCGCGCGCGCTCTCCCTCCCTCTTAAAGGGGCCGCGCGCGCCGTCCTAAGGAGTCCCCGGCCAATGGCCGGAGGACTTGACCATATATAAGGCACCTCCTCCAAAATGGAGGTGCCCGAGCAATGTTGTTGCACTGTTTACTACTCTGCTTCAGCCCTCAGGTCCCGTTGCCAGTTACCTGCCAGTTACCTGCCAGATTCCTGCCTGATTATCCGCTACCTGCCTGCTAGTCTGAGGTCCGACGGTCTGCCTTACTACTCCTGTCAGTCTGTCTAAGGACCAGTCTGCCCGCTCACCTGGGAGCGCACATCAGCCACCTGCCTGCTTGCCCGAGGTCCGACGGTCTGCCTTCCAACTCCTGTCAGTCTGTCTATGGACCAGCTTGCCCGCTCACCTGGGAGCACACACCTGCTACCTGCCTGCTAGTCTACCTGGAGGCTCCGCCGTCACGTGCTGTGACCACCTGCCTGTCCAGTGACTCCTGCTCGCTCACCTGGGAGCGCTCATCTGCTGCCTGTCTGCTAGCCTACCTGGAGGCTCTGCCGTCACGTGCTGTGACCACCTGCCTGTCCAGAGACTTCTGCCCGCTCACGTGGGAGCGCTCATCTGCCGCCTGTCTGTTGGTCTTCCTGGAGGCTCCGCCGTCATGTGCTGTGACCACCCGTTCATCCAGAGACTCTCGCCTGCTCACCTGGGAGCTCACGTCTATCATCAGCCGCCACAGGTCGTACCAACCCTTTACCTAGAGACTGCCCCGGTCACTTGCCGTGACCATCTGCCTGTTCATCCAGAGACTGCCCCGGTCACTTGCTGTGACCATCTGCCCGTTCATTCAGAGACTGCCCCAGTCACTTGCCGTGACCATCAGCCCGTTCACTCAGAGACTGTCCCGGTCACCTGCTGTGACCTCCTGCCCATCTTCCCTGGTCGCCACCCGCTCCCTTACAAGGACTGCCCCTTTGTATAGTAGCTCAGAGGTTCTGCCTCCCAGACCCGTTACAGTTTGCTCGGGCCATGGAACCCGGTGGCACCCAAGCTCCCTCGCTCTCGAACATGTGTCATGAACTGTCCCGTCAAAGGTCCCAACAGGAGTCCATCCTGGGTCACCTGCGCAATGTCAATACTCGCCTGGACACTCTGAGTGCTCCACCAGCAACCTCCGCCAGTGCCATGTCTCGCAATCCGGCAGCTCCGCTGCCCACTAATACCATGGTATCCTACCCCGGACCCCGGCTTTCTGCACCTCCTCGCTTCGGAGGCGACTCCGCCCAGGCTCGGGGCTTCATAAATCAGTGCACCCTGCACTTTGAACTATTATCCCACCAGTTTAACTCCGACCGGGCCAAAATTGCATTCATCATGTCCCATCTCACCGGGGAGGCCCTGGCCTGGCTAAATCCTCTATGGGAGAGAGGAGACCCCCTGGTGTCCAACTTGCCTGCTTTTCTCACTCCGGAAAGTCTTCGACGAACCCAGACGGAAGACCTCTTCCGCATCATCACTGCTACGCCTCCGTCAGGGAAGTCTCACCGTGGGCCAATATGCCATACGGTTCCGTACCCTTGCCTCGGAGCTGGCCTGGGATAACGACGCTCTGGTATCCGTCTTCTGGGAGGGTCTGTCCGGCCGTATTAAAGATGAACTTGCCGGTCGGGACATTCCTACCACTCTCGATGACCTAATAACTCTTGCCACCCGGATTGACCTACGGTTCCAGGAGCGTGCCAAAGAGGTCACCCGTGAGAGGAGGTTACCTTGTCTAGCTCCTACTTTTCAGAAACCCGTCACTCCCTCCGTCTCTACCCAGGTACACTCTCCGGAGTCAATGCAGGTCGACCAGACCAAGATGGTCAAAACCCGTCAGGACTTACGCCGTGCCGAGGGGAGCTGCTTCTACTGTGGCAGTAAGGAGCACCGGATCCGTGCCTGCCCGGAGAGGTCGGGAAATGCCTGTGTCTAGGTTCGCTCAGAGAGGTCAACCTAGACAAGAATAAATCCTCTCCATCTCTGCTGCTGTCAGTCTCAATCGTCTGCGGGGAGAACCGTTATTTCGAACTAGCCCAACTTGACTCTGGAGCAGCCGGGAATCTTATTTCACAGTCCCTGGTAGAGAAATACCGCATCCCCACCAAACCTCTGGCTGTACCCTTGTCTGTTGCTGCCGTGGATGGGGGCCTCTTACCACGCCCCATCCAACTCATCACCGAATCCATTACTCTGCAGGTGGGAATGCTGCATTCTGAGAGTATCTCCTTTCATGTTCTGCCTGGACTCTCTCACGCCCTCTTGCTAGGCCTACCTTGGCTCCAGAGACATGCACCCGTGCTTGACTGGCAGACCGGAGAAGTCCTTCGCTGGGGACAGGACTGCCATAAGACCTGTCTGGTTCCCGTCCATCCCGTCCGTCCTTCTCCTACCCCAGCTAATCTACCTGGACTTCCGATTCCTTATTGGTCTTATGCTGATGTCTTTAATAAAAAGAAGCAGAGACACTACCTCCTCATAGACCATACGACTGCCCTATCGACCTGTTACCTGGTACTACTCCTCCCCGTGGGCGTATTTATCCTTTATCCGCTGCTGAGACCCGGTCGATGTCCGAATATATTGAGGAGAATCTGGCCAGGGGATTCATCCGGAAATCTACCTCCCCGGAGGGAACAGGCTTCTTTTTCGTCAAAAAGAAGGACGGCTCTCTCCGTCCCTGTATAGACTATAGAGGCCTTAACCAGATCACGGTGAAGAATAAGTACCCCCTTCCGCTCATTCCGGAGTTATTTGATCGTCTGAGGGGGGCTAGAATCTTCACCAAACTGGACCTCCGTGGGGCGTACAACCTGGTTCGTATCCGTCATGGGGATGAATGGAAGACGGCATTCAACACCCGGGACGGCCACTATGAATATCTGGTAATGCCCTTTGGTCTCTGTAACGCTCCTGCCGTCTTTCAAGAGTTGGTCAATGACATCTTCCGGGACCTTCTCTACTCCTGCGTAGTGGTGTACCTGGACGACATCTTGGTCTTCTCTCCGGATCTCCAGACTCACCGGAGGGACGTTCGTCAGGTCCTGCTCAGGCTCAGGCAGAATCACCTCTTCGCTAAATACGAGAAGTGCCTCTTTGAGCAGACCTCGCTTCCGTTTTTGGGCTACATTATTTCTCAGACCGGCCTACGAATGGATCCAGAGAAACTGTCTGCCATCGAGAAATGGCCTCGACCGGAGGGGTTGAAGGCCATTCAGCGATTCCTGGGCTTCGCCAACTACTACCGCCTCTTCATACCACACTTCTCTTCCCGGACTGCCCCAATTTCCGCGCTCACCCGTAAGGGTACTAATCCCAAAGAGTGGCCGCCCGAAGCAGAGGAGGCCTTTCTTTCCCTAAAACAGGCCTTCTCTTCCGCCCCGGTGCTGCATCGCCCGGACGGCAACAAGCAGTTCTTCCTGGAAGTTGACGCCTCCTCCTCTGGAGCCGGAGCGGTACTTACTCAAAAATCATCTTCCGGGAGAATGGTAACTTGTGGCTTCTTCTCCAAACTCTTCTCCTCTTCTGAGCGCAACTATTCCATAGGAGACCGAGAGTTATTGGCCATCAAACTGGCATTGGAGGAGTGGCGTTACCTACTCGAGGGGGCTCTTCACCCGGTAATAATTTACACTGACCACAAGAACTTGGCTTACCTCCAGCATGCCCAGAGACTTAACCCGCGCCAAGCCCGGTGGTCCTTGTTTTTTGCTCGCTTTGATTTTGTTCTTCATTTTCGCCCGGCTGACAAAAATGTCAAAGCAGATGCCTTGTCCCGATCCTTTCTGGTGTCCGATCTCGAGGAAGAACCTAAACATATCATCGATCCCGCCAGAGTAATGCAGGTGGCTCCCGTGAGCCTAAATCGTCTCCCTCCCGGTAAGACGTTCGTATCAGTACCTGATCGGGAGAAGATCCTACACTGGGGTCACTCGTCTAAACTAGCTGGCCACGCCGGTCAGAAAAAGACCCTCCAGCTTATTGCCCGGCACTACTGGTGGCCTACCCTGCACAAGGACGTAATAGACTTTGTTTCTGCCTGTGTGTCCTGCGCCCGCAACAAAGTCCCGAGACACCTGCCAGCCAGACGCCTTCTTCCGCTTCCTGTGCCTGCTGCCCCCTGGCAGCATATTGCTATGGACTTCATAACTGATCTCCCCGTCTCTGCCGGTTGTACGGTCATTTGGGTGGTCGCTGACTGCTTTTCCAAGATGGCTCACTTTATTCCCCTGCCTGGCCTTCTGTCTGCACCCGAGCTGGCTAAAGACTTTATCCGCCACATCTTCCGTCTTCATGGCCTGCCCCTCCACATCGTGTCGGATCGTGGGGTACAGTTCACCTCACGTTTCTGGAGAGCCACTTGTAAACTGCTAGACGTCACCCTGGACTTCTCTTCCGCTTACCACCCACAGTCCAATGGTCAAGTGGAGCGGATCAATCAGAACCTGACCAGTTACCTCCGGCACTTCGTTAATGCCCATCATTCTGACTGGGTGGATCTCCTACCATGGGCCGAGTTCTCCTATAACAATCACGAGAGCGAATCCTCCTCCAAATCCCCGTTTTTTGTAGTCTTCGGTCAGCATCCTCGGATTCCTTTTCCTGTCTCCACCTCTGTGGACAACCCGGCTGCGGAATCTCTCGTTAGCAAATTTTCCTCCATTTGGGAGAGTACCCGATCCGCACTCCTCCAGTCGTCCGAACGGATGAAAAGACACGCCGACAAAAAACGCCTGGATCCTCCACAATTTCATCCTGGAGATAAAGTCTGGCTCTCGTCTAAATATGTCCGACTCAAGATACCTTCTTACAAGTTAGGGCCTCGGTTCATCGGTCCTCTGGAGGTCATCAGTCAGATCAACCCGGTGGCCTATAAATTAAAACTCCCGGCCAACTTACGGATCCCTAACTCCTTCCATGTATCTCTCCTCAAACCTGTGGTACTTAACTCTTTTTCCAAGTCTACAGGTACGCCCCCTGCTCCGGTTTCTGCTGAGGACGAGATTGAGGTAGAGAACATTCTTGCCAGCAAAAGGGTAAGAGGAAAGACCTTTTTTCTAGTAGATTGGAGGGGGTTTGGTCCTGAGGAGAGAACGTGGGAGCCCCGGGAGAACATCCATGCCCCTCTTATCCTAGCTAAATTTCTGTCTGGCCTAAAAAAGGGGGGGCCTAAAGGGGGGGGTACTGTAGCGCCGGCGTCCCTGCCCTCTGCTAGGCAGGGACGCTGTTCCCCTCACCTCCCTGCTCCGTGCCCGGCGTCCTCCTCCCGCTCTGCTGGCAGCGCGCGCTCCTTCCCGTCCACTGTGCTTAGGGCGCGCGCGCGCGCTCTCCCTCCCCCTTAAAGGGGCCGCGCGCGCCGTCCTAAGGAGTCCCCGGCCAATGGCCGGAGGACTTGACCATATATAAGGCACCTCCTCCAAAATGGAGGTGCCCGAGCAATGTTGTTGCACTGTTTACTACTCTGCTTCAGCCCTCAGGTCCCGTTGCCAGTTACCTGCCAGTTACCTGCCAGATTCCTGCCTGATTATCCGCTACCTGCCTGCTAGTCTGAGGTCCGACGGTCTGCCTTACTACTCCTGTCAGTCTGTCTAAGGACCAGTCTGCCCGCTCAACTGGGAGCGCACATCAGCCACCTGCCTGCTTGCCCGAGGTCCGACGGTCTGCCTTCCAACTCCTGTCAGTCTGTCTATGGACCAGCTTGCCCGCTCACCTGGGAGCGCACACCTGCTACCTGCCTGCTAGTCTACCTGGAGGCTCCGCCGTCACGTGCTGTGACCACCTGCCTGTCCAGTGACTCCTGCTCGCTCACCTGGGAGCGCTCATCTGCTGCCTGTCTGCTAGCCTACCTGGAGGCTCTGCCGTCACGTGCTGTGACCACCCGCCTGTCCAGAGACTTCTGCCCGCTCACCTGGGAGCGCTCATCTGCCGCCTCTCTGTTGGTCTTCCTGGAGGCTCCGCCGTCACGTGCTGTGACCACCCGTTCATCCAGAGACTCTCGCCTGCTCACCTGGGAGCTCACGTCTATCATCAGCCGCCACAGGTCGTACCAACCCTTTACCTAGAGACTGCCCCGGTCACTTGCCGTGACCATCTGCCCGTTCATCCAGAGACTGCCCCGGTCACTTGCCGTGACCATCTGCCCGTTCATTCAGAGACTGCCCCGGTCACTTGCCGTGACCATCAGCCCGTTCACTCAGAGACTGTCCCGGTCACCTGCTGTGACCTCCTGCCCGTCTTCCCTGGTCGCCACCCGCTCCCTTACAAGGACTGCCCCCTTGTATAGTAGCTCAGAGGTTCCGCCTCCCAGACCCGTTACAGTATGTATGTAGTAGCGGCTAGGCCTGAGGTGGTCAGCATTTTGGAGCATATCCTACCTCCTCCGAGGATTGCTGGATATTTTCATGCTACTATCCCAGTTCTATGACTCCCGTTAAAACAAAGTTTCAGGTGATGAATGATGGATGAGATGGTGGCAAAGGAGAAAGAGCAGGAGGAACAGGGACTATTCACATCAATATCAGGCCAGTCAACCACACATGTCTTGTAGGATATGTTTCTGTACCAAAAGGAGCAGTTCGGCTACACAGTTTTAGGGCATACAGTGAGTGTAATGCCTAACAAAAATTTCGAGGCCACTCCAATGCCCCTTGGAAGTGACATGGAGGTCAGAGGGCCTTAACTAAACCATTTTTTCCATTTATAGCAACTGGGTCTTCTGTGCACTGTTGGCCTAAGCAGTGAATGGAAGGTTTTCCAAAAATGATGAGGAATTGCAATGGCCCTTGAAACAGACGTGGATTACAGCATACTAAAAACCTTCTACCCATTATTGGGTCAGCAAAAGCTGACTAAAATTAGGAGGAAATGCAATGCCCGTTGGAAGAGTCGTGGAGGTTAGAGGTAATTAAAAACAACATTTCAATGCCCCTTGGAAGAGCTGTGGAGCTCAGAATGGTTTAACAAGATGGTTTTAATACCCCTTGGAAGAGACATGGAGGTCCCTGTAGCTTAACAAGATGGTTTTAATGCCCCTTGGAAAAGTGGTGGAGGTCACAGTAGCTTAACAAGACGGTTTTAATGCCCCTCGGATGAGACGTGGAGGTCCCATTAGTTTAACAAGATGGTTTTAATGCCCCTTGGAAAAGTGATGGTGGTCACAGTAGCTTAACAAGACGGTTTTAATGCACCTTGGAAAAGTGGTGGAGGTCACAGTAGCTTAACAAGATGGTTTTAATGCCCCTCGGAAGAGACGTGGAGGTCACAGTAGCTTAACAAGACGGTTTTAATGCCACTTGGAAAAGTGGCGGAGGTCACAGTAGCTTAACTATACAGTTTTAATGCCCCTTACAAGAGCCATACAGTACAGCATATTACAAACATTATTCCCATTATTGGGGAGTGGGTCTCCCATAGTCTTTGCCTATGCCTTCCAAGCAAAAGCTGCCAAAAATTAGGACGGAGGAACTTGCAAAGCCCCTTACAAGAGCCATGCAGTACAGCATATTACAAACATTATTCCCATTATTGGGGAGTGGGTCTCCCATTGTCTTTGCCTATGCCTTCCAAGCAAAAGCTGCCAAAAATTAGGATGGAGGAACTTTCAATAATGGCAACACGGACCATGGTCACACTGGTGGTATAGTGGTGGTGGAGCCTGAGGATAAGGAGAAGAACATAAAACAGCCAAAATGAGGAAGCGTATACCCATATGTGGGTGTGAAGCGGTGCATGTGAATACACCTCCTGAAATAACACAATGGATTTGACTTTATGTTACTCTGCTGTCATTTGGTGGTTATGAGAAGTCTGGCCCAATCCAGCCCTTGTTCATTTTGATAAGGGTCAGCTTGTCAGCATTGTCAGTTGACAGGCGAGTGCGCTTATCAGTCATAATTCCCCCAGCAGCACTAAAAACACGCTCCGATAACACGCTAGCGGCAGGGCAGGCCAGGACCTCCAAGGCCTACAGAGCGAGTTCATTCCAAGTGTCCAGCTTGGATACCCAATAATTAAAAGGCACAGAGGAATCACGGAGGATGCTGGTACAGTCGGCAAGGTACTCACCATCTTTTGAAACTTTCCACTCCTTGTGAGAGTACCCCGCGCCTCAGGGTCTGTCCAAAGGGAGGGTCTGAGAAAACTGTCCCAGAATGTTGACAGTGTTCCCCTGCCTCTGCTGGATTGGAGTTGCGTCTCTCTCGTATTTACGCCTTGGTTGGGCAACGAACTGTGACCTCTGCTGCTAGCGTGTTCAGATGAGAATTTTTTTAAAAGTTCTGCAGCAAGGGCCTTCTGGTACTGCCCCATTTTTGTAGACCTCTCCACCTCAGGATTAAGAGAGTGAAAGTTCTCCTTGTAGTGGGGGTCTAAAAGTGTCACCAACCAGTAATGACTGTCACCCGACATTTTGACAGCGTGAGGGTCACGGTTAAGGCAGCGTAACATAAAGTCAGCCATGCGTGCCAGACTGGTAACTGGCAAGACTTCAATGTCCTCACCAAGATGACGACTGAGCATGCTCTCCTCCTCCTCACCCCTGTCCTCAGGCTACCCATGCTGAACCGACGGTATGACAGTTGTACAGGTACTACCGTCTACAGCGCATGATACCAGCTCCTGTTCTTCCTCCTCCTCCTCTCCCTCTTTGTCCCCCAATACACGTTGGGATGAGATGAGGCTGGGCTGTGCATAATCGACCACTATGGCTTTTTGATCCTCTCATCATACTCTGGCTGCAATACCTCCTCTTTAATTCTCTGCAGAGAGCATTTCAAAAGACAGACAAGTGGAATACTGACGCTAATGATGGTGTCATCGCCACTCACCATCTTGGTGGACTCCTCAAAGTTTGTCAAGATGGTACATATGTCAGACATCCGGGTCCACTCCTGAGGTCTTATGTGTGGAGTCTGACCTGAATATCTATGGCCTTGTTGCAGCTGGTACTCCACAACTGCTCTCTTCTGCGCACAAATCCTTTGCAACATGTGAAGGGTAGAGTTCCAATGTGTGGGGACATCACACACCAGTTGGTGTGCCGGAAGCTGAAAACACTGCTGCAACACAGCAAGGGCGGCGGAAGCTGTAGCCGACTTGCGAAAATGAGCTGACAGGCGGCGTACTTTGACGAGCAGATCTGGCAACTCAGGGTATGATTTAAGAAACCACCGAACCACGAGATTAAGCACATGAGCCAGGCATGGTACGTGTGTGATCTCGCCTCGCCTCAGAGCCGCCACCAGGTTACGGCCATTGTCACACACGACCATGCCTGGATGTAGGTTCAGCGGTGTCAGCCACAGATCTGCCTGCTCTTTCACAGCTGTCCACACCTCACAAGCAGTGTGAGGTTTCTCACCTAAGCTTATGAGTTTCAGCACAGCCTGTTGCCGCTTGGCGGAGAGAGTACTGCAGTGCTTCCAGCTGGTAACTAATGTGGTGATATCTGAGATGGAGGCTGAACATGAGGAGGAGGAGGAGGATGATGCACAGGAGCTGTACACTGTGGGGGCAACTCTGACTGACATAGGGCCCGCAATCCTCGGTGTGGGGAGGATGTGTTCCGTCCCAAGGTCCGACTGGGTCCCGCTTCCACTATGTTTACCCAGTGTGCCGTCAGGGCGATGTACCGTCCCTGACCACAAGCACTTGTCCACGTGTCCATTGTCAAACTCTCCCAGTTACTGCGCTGTTGAGGGCACGGAAAATGTTTTGGGACATGTGCTTGTGTAGTGCGGGGATGGCACACCGACAAAATAGTGTCAGCTGGAGTCCGAGTACCAAGGGACAGCCACCGCCATAAGGTTGCGGAAGGATTCGGTCTCCACGAGCCTAAAAGGCAGCATTTCCAATGCAAGCAGTCGTGAAATGTGTGAATTTAGGACTGTGGCCTGTGGGGATTTAGCTGTGAATTTCCGCTTTCGTTCAAAGGTCTGGGATATGGACAATTGAACGCTGGGGTGGGACGCGGACGTGGACGTTGATGCTGTTTCTTGAGAAACTGCCATAACAAGTGAAGACTGAGAGGAGGAGGCATCTTTGCATGCAGTATGGACAGGGGATTGCCTTGCACACACAACAAGGGGTTCTATTGCACGCACAACAGTGGAAGAAGCAGTGGTGACACTCGCTGACACTGGTCGTGGACCCTGGGTTTCGCCCCACAAAGTCGGGTGCTTTGCTGCCATGTGCCTGATCATGCTGGTGGTGGTCAGGCTTGGTAGTTTTGTCACCCCTGCTGATGCTGGCATGGCAGGTGGTACAAATGGCCTTTTTGGGGTTATCAGCAGAGTCTTTAAAAAAATTTTAGACTCTGGAAGACCTACAGCTTGAACTTGCAACGTCCCTCATGTTGGTGTTACAGGGAACTGTTGCCTGCCTTCTGTGTGCGGCCACCACACTGCTTCTTCCTACCTGTTGGGGTACTCTGCCTCCCTCACCCTGTGTGCTGCTAGCCTCGCTCTGCATGTCCTCTTGCCACGTTGGGTAAGTTACTTGATCATCCACCACCTTCTCCTCTTCCACTTGCGCACCACGATCCTCCTCCTCACTTCCTGGCAATTGTTTCTGGTCATTGTCCACATCTTGTGACTAATTGCCAGCGTCGACTTCCTGTGGCCGTGGCTGTTCAAATATTTGGGCATCGCTACATGGGATCTCCTCTTCCACCACTTCATGCGGAGCAGGCGAGGGGCTCAAATCTGGAAATGGACCAGTGAACAGCTCTTCAGAGTGTCCAAGTGTGGGATCAGTTGCTGTCTGACAACACTCGGCATGGTGTGAGGACCGAGCATCAGGGTGAGGAGGGGTATGAGGTCGAGACTCACGACTACTAAGATTTGAACATGTGGAAGACAGACCGGAGGTGGTCGCGCCCAGGTAACTGGAAGTATTATCTGCTATCCAATTAATAACCTGTTCACACTGATCAGCTTGCAATACTGGTGTTGTTCTGTGCTTCCCTAGTAATTTGGTCAAGAAGTGGGAGCGAGAAGATGTGGCTGTTGGTTGTGGCACATTTTCACCTTGGCCACGGCCCAGTCCTCTGCACGCACCATCACCAGAACATTCAGTTCCACGTCCCTTGCCACGTGCCTTGCCCATTGTAAAGGAAGTAAAATAGCTTACACTCGCACTATCAATGGAAAAAGGGTTAAGTAGATTAGAACCGTGGAAGAGGAAAACCACAGTTCTATTTCTCTGGCCTACACCCAACTCTTTTAAACAATCTGAACAATCTGTGAGAAACTATAACTGTTTTTCTTTACGGAAAAAATACCAAAAGCTGGATAATAGAGATTTTTCACTATGGGACGGCAAAACCACAGTTATAATTTACTGGTGTATACCAGACTCTTTTAAACTGATATATTGGTGTCTGAACAATCAGGAGACACTATTACAGTTTTTCTTTATATCAAAAAATGCCAAAAGCGGGATAATACCGAGATTTGACCAGTGCAACAGCAAAACCACACTTCTATTTCTAGGGCCTAGACCAGACTATTTTCATCAGAAATATTTGTGTCTGAACAATCAGGAGACACTATTACTGTTTTTCTTTACTTTAAAAAACGTCAAAAGCAGGATAATACAGAGATTTGACCCGTGGAACTGGAAAAAGCACAGTTCTATTTCTCGGGCCTACACCAGACTATTTTCATCAGATATATTTGTGTCTGAACAATCAGGGAGACACTATTACAGTTTTTTTTTCCGGTAAAAAATGCCAAAAGCAGTATAATATAGATTTTTTTACTGTGGAACAGCAAAACCACAGTTATAATTTACAGGTGTATACCAGACTTTTTTAAATATATATAGTTGCGGCTGAACAGTGAGCGACACACTCAAACTGTTTTTTTTAGATACAAATGGCCCAAAAGTGGATAATACAGAAGTTTGATCTGTGGAACTGCAAAACCACACTTCTCTTTCTCTGGCCTACACCAGACTATTTTCAACAGATATATTTGTGTCTGAACAATCAGGGAGACACTATTACAGTTTTTTTTTTACTGCAAAAAATGCCAAAAGCAGGATAATAGAGATTTTTTACCATGGAACAGCAAAACCACAGTTATAATTTACTGGTGTATGTAACGGGTCTGGGAGGCGGAACCTCTGAGCTACTACACAAGGGGGCAGTCCTTGTAAGGGAGCGGGTGGCGACCAGGCAGGCAGTCACAGCAGGTGACCAGGACAGTCTCTGGAAGAACGGGCAGGAGGTCACGGCAAGTGACCGTGGCAGTTTCTGGATGAACGGGCAGAAGGTCACGGCAAGTGACCGGGGCAGTCTCTGGGTAAAGGGTTGGTACGACCTGTGGCGGCTGATGGTAGAAGTGAGCTCCCAGGTGAGCAGGCGAGAGTCTCTGGATAAACGGGTGGTCACAGCATGTGACGGCGGAGCCTCCAGGAAGACCAACAGACAGGCAGCAGATGAGCGCTCCCAGGTGAGCGGGCAGAAGTCTCTGGACAGGCGGGTGGTCACAGCACGTGACGGCAGAGCCTCCAGGTAGGCTAGCAGACAGGCAGCAGATGAGCGCTCCCAGGTGAGCGGGCAGGAGTCTCTGGACAGGCGGGTGGTCACAGCACGTGACGGCGGAGCCTCCAGGTAGGCTAGCAGGCAGGTAGCAGGTGTGCGCTCCCAGGTGAGCGGGCAAGCTGGTCCATAGACAGACTGACAGGAGTTGGAAGGCAGACCGTCGGACCTCAGGCTAGCAGGCAGGTAGCAGAATATCAGGCAGGAATAAGACAGCAAGCTGGCAGGAATCTGGCTGGTAACTGGCAGGTAACTGGCAACGGGACCTGAGGGCTGAAGCAGAGTAGTGAACAGTGCAACAACATTGCTCGGGCACCTCCATTTTGGAGGAGGTGCCTTATATATGGTGAAGTCCTCCGGCCATTGGCCGGGGACTCCTTAGGACGGCGCGCGCGGCCCCCTTAAGAGGGAGGGAGCGCGCGCGCGCGCGCCCTAAGCACAGTGGCCGAGAAGGAGCGCGTGCTGCCAGCAGAGCGGGAGGAGGACGCCGGGCTCGGAGCAGAGAGGTGAGGGGAACAGCGTCCCTGCCTAGCAGAGGGCAGGGACGCCGGCGCTACAGTACCCCCCCTTTAGGCCCCCCCTTTTTTAGGCCAGACAGAAATTTAGCAAGGATAAGAGGGGCATGGATGTTCTCCCGGGGCTCCCACGTTCTCTCCTCAGGACCAAACCCCTTCCAATCTACTAGAAAAAAGGTCTTTCCTCTTACCCTTTTGGTGGCAAGAATGTTCTCTACCTCAAACTCGTCCTCAGCAGAAACCGGAGCAGGAGGCGTACCTGTAGACTTGGAAAAAGAGTTAAGTACCACAGGTTTGAGGAGAGATACATGGAAGGAGTTAGGGATCCGTAAGTTGGCCGGGAGTTTCAATTTATATGCCACCGGGTTGATCTGACTGATGACCTCCAGAGGACCGATGAACCGAGGCCCTAACTTATAAGAAGGTATCTTGAGTCGGACATATTTAAATGAGAGCCAGACTTTATCTCCAGGACGAAATTGTGGAGGATCCAGGCGTTTTTTGTCAGCGTGTCTTTTCATCCGTTCGGACGACTGAAGGAGTGCGGATCGGGTACTCTCCCAAATGGAGGAAAATTTGCTAACGAGAGATTCCGCAGCCGGGTTGTCCACAGAGGTGGAGACAGGAAAAGGAATCCGAGGATGCTGACCGAAGACTACAAAAAACGGGGATTTGGAGGAGGATTCGCTCTCGTGATTGTTGTAAGAGAACTTGGCCCATGGTAGGAGATCCACCCAGTCTGAATGATGGGCATTAACGAAGTGCCGGAGGTAACTGGTCAGGTTCTGATTGATCCGCTCCACTTGACCATTGGACTGTGGGTGGTAAGCGGAAGAGAAGTCCAGGGTGACGTCTAGCAGTTTACAAGTGGCTCTCCAGAAGCGTGAGGTGAACTGTACCCCACAATCCGACACGATGTGGAGGGGCAGGCCATGAAGACGGAAGATGTGGCGGATAAAGTCTTTAGCTAGCTCGAGTGCAGACGGGAGGCCTGGCAGGGGAACGAAATGAGCCATCTTGGAGAAGCGGTCAGCGACCACCCAAATGACCGTACAACCGGCAGAGACTGGGAGGTCAGTTATAAAGTCCACTGATATATGCTGCCAGGGGGCAGCAGGTACAGAAAGCGGAAGGAGGCGACCGGCTGGCAGATGTCTCAGAACCTTGTTGCGGGCGCAGGACACACAGGCAGAAACAAAGTCTATTACGTCCTAGTGCAGGGTAGGCCACCAGTAGTGCCGGGTAATAAGCTGGAGGGTCTTTTTCTGACCGGCGTGGCCAGCCAGTTTAGACGAGTGACCCCAGTGAAGGATCTTCTCCCGATCAGGTACTGATACGAACGTCTTTCCGGGAGGGAGACGATTTAGACTCACGGGAGCCACCTGCATTACTCTGGCGGGATCGATAATGTGTTTCGGATCTTCCTCGAGATCAGACACCAGAAAGGATCGAGACAAGGCGTCCGCCTTGACGTTTTTGTCAGCCGGGCGAAAATGAAGAACAAAATCAAAGCGAGCAAAAAACAAGGACCACCGGGCTTGGCGCGGGTTAAGTCTCTGGGCATGCTGGAGGTAAGCCAAGTTCTTGTGGTCAGTGTAAATTATTACCGGGTGAAGAGCCCCCTCGAGCAGGTAACGCCACTCCTCCAATGCCAGTTTGATGGCCAATAACTCTCGGTCTCCTATGGAGTAATTGCGCTCTGAGGAGGAGAAGAGTTTAGAGAAGAAGCCGCAAGTTACCATCCTCCCGGAAGATGAGTTTTGAGTAAGTACCGCTCCGGCTCCAGAGGAGGAGGCGTCAACTTCCAGGAAGAACTGCTTGTTGCCGTCCGGGCGATGCAGCACCGGGGCGGAAGAGAAGGCCTGTTTTAAGGAAAGAAAGGCCTCCTCTGCTTCGGGCGGCCACTCTTTGGGATTAGTACCCTTACGGGTGAGCGCGGAAATTGGGGCAGTCCGGGAATATAAGTGTGGTATGAAGAGGCGGTAGTAGTTGGCGAAGCCCAGGAATCGCTGAATGGCCTTCAACCGCTCCGGTCGAGGCCATTTCTCGATGGCAGACAGTTTCTCTGGATCCATTCATGGGCCGGTCTGAGAAATAATGTAGCCCAAAAACGGAAGCGAGGTCTGCTCAAAGAGGCACTTCTCGTATTTAGCGAAGAGGTGATTCTGCCTGAGCCTGAGCAGGACCTGACGAACGTCCCTCCGGTGAGTCTGGAGATCCGGAGAGAAGACCAAGATGTCGTCCAGGTACACCACTACGCAGGAGTAGAGAAGGTCCCGGAAGATGTCATTGACCAACTCTTGAAAGATGGCAGGAGCGTTATAGAGACCAAAGGGCATTACCAGATATTCATAGTGGCCGTCCCGGGTGTTGAATGCCGTCTTCCATTCATCCCCCTGACGGATACGAACCAGGTTGTACGCCCCACGGAGGTCCAGTTTGGTGAAGATTCTAGCCCCCCTCAGACGATCAAATAACTCCGGAATGAGCGGAAGGGGGTACTTTTTCTTCACCGTGATCTGGTTAAGGCCTCTATAGTCTATACAGGGACGGAGAGAGCCGTCCTTCTTTTTGACGAAAAAGAAGCCTGCTCCCGCCGGGGAGGTAGATTTCCGGATGAATCCCCTGGCCAGATTCTCCTCAATATATTCGGACATCGACCGGGTCTCAGCAGCGGATAATGGATAAATACGCCCACGGGGAGGAGTAGTACCGGGTAACAGGTCGATAGGGCAGTCGTATGGTCTATGAGGGGGTAGTGTCTCTGCCTCCTTTTTATTAAAGACATCAGCATAAGACCAATAAGGAATCGGAAGTCCAGGTAGATTAGCTGGGGTAGGAGAAGGACGGACGGGATGGACGGGAACCAGACAGGTCTTATGGCAGTCCTTTCCCCAGCGAAGGACTTCTCCGGTCTGCCAGTCAAGCACGGGTGCATGTCTCTGGAGCCAAGGTAGGCCTAGCAAGAGGGCGTGAGAGAGTCCAGGCAGAACATGAAAGGAGATACTCTCAGAATGCAGCATTCCCACCTGCAGAGTAATGGATTCGGTGATGAGTTGGATGGGGCGTGGTAAGAGACCCCCATCCACGGCAGCAACAGACAAGGGTACAGCCAGAGGTTTGGTGGGGATGCGGTATTTCTCTACCAGGGACTGTGAAATAAGATTCCCGGCTGCTCCAGAGTCAAGTTGGGCAAGTTCGAAATTACGGTTCTCCCCGCAGACGATTGAGACTGACAACAGCAGAGATGGAGAGGATTTATTCTTGTCTAGGTCGACCTCTCTGAGCGAACCTAGACACAGGCGTTTCCCGACCTCTCCGGGCAGGGACGGATACGGTGCTCCTTACTGCCACAGTAGAAGCAGCTCCCCTCGGCACGGCGTAAGTCATGACGGGTTTCGACCATCTTGGTCTGGTCGACCTGCATAGGCTCAGGAGAGTGTACCTGGGGAGAGACGGAGGGAGTGACGGGTTTCTGAAAAGTAGGAGCTAGACGTGGAAACCTCCTCTCACGGGTGACCTCTTTGGCACGCTCCTGGAACCGTAGGTCAATCCGGGTGGCAAGAGTTATTAGGTCATCGAGAGTGGTAGGAATGTCCCGACCGGCAAGTTCATCTTTAATACGGCCGGACAGACCCTCCCAGAAGACGGATACCAGAGCGTCGTTTTCCCAGGCCAGCTCCGAGGCAAGGGTACGGAACCGTATGGCATATTGGCCCACGGTGAGACTTCCCTGACGGAGGCGTAGCAGAGATGATGCGGATGAGGTCTTCCGTCCGGGTTCGTCGAAGACTTTCCGGAGAGCCGTGAGAAAGGCAGGCAAGTCGGACACCAGGGGGTCTCCTCTCTCCCATAGAGGATTTAGCCAGGCCAGGGCCTCCCCGGTGAGATGGGACATGATGAAGGCAATTTTGGCCCGGTCGGAGTTAAACTGGTGGGACAGGAGTTCAAAGTGCAGGGTGCACTGATTTATGAAGCCCCGAGCCTGGGCGGAATCGCCTCCGAAGCGAGGAGGTGCAGAAAGCCGGGGTCCGGGGTAGGATACCATGGTATTAGTGGGCAGCGGAGCTGCCGGATTGCGAGTCATGGCACTGGCGGAGGTTGCTGGCAGAGCAGTCAGAGTGTCCAGGCGAGAATTGACATTCCGCAGGTGACCCTGGATGGACTCCTGTTGGGACCTCTGACGGGACAGTTCATGACACAGGTCCGAGAGCGAGGGAGCTTGGGTGCCACCGGGTTCCATGGCCCGAGCAAACTGTAACGGGTCTGGGAGGCGGAACCTCTGAGCTACTATACAAGGGGGCGGTCCTTGTAAGGGAGCGGGTGGCGACCAGGCAGGCAGTCACAGCAGGTGACCGGGACAGTCTCTGGAAGAACGGGCAGGAGGTCACGGCAAGTGACCGGGGCAGTCTCTGGATTAACGGGCAGAAGGTCACGGCAAGTGACCGGGGCAGTCTCTGGGTAAAGGGTTGGTATGACCTGTGGCGGCTGATGGTAGACGTGAGCTCCCAGGTGAGCAGGCGAGAGTCTCAGGATAAACGGGTGGTCAAAGCATGTGACGGCGGAGCCTCCAGGAAGACCAACAGACAGGCAGCAGATGAGCGCTCCCAGGTGAGCGGGCAGAAGTCTCTGGACTAGTGTTGAGCCACCCCCGTAGTGTTCGAGTTCGGTTCGGTTCGTCGAACACCCGTGTGTTCGCCGAACTGTTCGTCGAACTGTTCGTCGAACACCTTCGAACACCGTTAAAACCAATGGCAGGCAAACAAAAACACATAGAAACACATAGAAAACACCTTCAAAGGTGTCCAAAAGCTGACAAACTGCTCAGAAGACACAACTAACACATGGAAAAGTGACAAGTACAAATAGTCATGCGAAAAGAAAAGAGGTGGAGGAGTAAAAGGAGGGGGAGACACAGATATAGGCATGTCATGCCCTTCTAAAATCCAAAAAGTGAGAAGCCGAGACGGCCAGTCCGCTCCTGCCCGTGCCACCTCCGTGTCGCCGGGTTTGTGCCAGAGCCGCGGTGAACCCTGACGGCCAGCCCCCCTCTCCCAATACTGGTGCCTGTCCGCTGGTGGGTCGAGAGAGCCCCCCTGTGGTGGAGGCAGCTCTAAGCTTTTTAATTTAAATTGTCCTTCTAATTTGAATGAATACACTTTAAATCCATTTACAAGGATCTATTGGAGGGCAAGTCTCATGCCAGCAGCCGCGTAATTCCAGCTCCAGTAGCGTCCACTAAAGCTGCTGCAGTTAAAAAGCTTTTATAAGGATTGAGCTCGGCTGTCCACCGCAAGGCATCCTAGTGCCAGTCCCAGCCCCTATGCCTTGGGGTGCCTCCTGATGCTCTTCACTGAGTATCCCGTGGTCCCGAAGCATTTCCTTTGAAAAAATTAAGTGTCCAAACTACAGGTGGTGTAGCTTGCTTAACAGCCGGGATAATCCGCTGACTAGCAGACACTGCTACTAGGCACAAAGTATTTCCTGGGCTAGATGCAGTTAAAAATTTGTAAGTAGATACTCTCGTTGGATGCTGAGAAAGCATTCCATAGAGTCTCCTGGCACGCCATATATGATTCTCTTAAAAAGCTTGGGGTAGGGGTCTAGGGGACCCTTTTATAGCCAAAATCACGGCCCTGTATCACAATACGTCACCTAGGCTGAAGATAAATGGAACTGTAGCACCGAGGGCTCGGTTGCTACAGACGTATTGCACCTCACCCAGAGGTGTGATATCTCACTCTCAGATAAGGATGAAGTGTGGATCAGGACCCGACACCTGCATGCATTACACCACATTGCCGTGGGGCAGGGCGACCAATATGCCCCTGAGATGGGCACAACAGTCCCTGTCCCTGGCTGGAGTGGGGGGAGGGAACACTGAGGAAGGGGAACCCTGCAGTGCAGGAGCAGGGAGGAAGCAGTTCCTGGGTGCATTGAGAAGGGAGTATAAAAGGTGGGCACCATCTTAGTTCAGTGCAGAGAAGTCTGAGCAGAAGTGGCAGGGAGCAGGGGCTCTGCATGAGCTCTGCTCCGGAGGCGGGCCTAGTAACAGAGGCCCAGGCCTGCAAGAGGGAGAAGGAAGGAAGAGGAGCGGAGAAGGCTCCAGGAACGAGGAATGAAGGGATCCCAGGGGTGCGGACGGGCGAGTCGCCACCGCACGCCCGAATCCACCTGCGTGGAGGGGTCAGGCCAAAGGGGGAGACCGGTCCCCGAACTAGTGGAGGCAGGAAACGACCCTCAGCTAGAAACCGGAGGCTCTGACATTTTATGTGGCGCAGCCCCTTGCTCCACCCGCTAGGAAGGCACCACATAGGGTCAGGGAAACTGGCGCCAAGTTTACCAAGAGGAGGCCCGAGGCAGCCGGACAGAAGTGTTGGTAAGAAAGGCCAGACAAAGGACACACAAAGGGGGTCCTGTGAAGCGCTCCAAAGTTATCTGGGAGTTGTCTGAGCCCCTCACCTGGTGAGCACAGTACGACGTGGGCAGCCGTTACCTGCAGACGTGGTCTGGATAATAAGAACTGTGAGTAAAGGCCCTGAACTGCATCACTGACTCCGTGTCGTTACTGCTGCTGCCCTGCACCATCACCCCCATCCTCCGCATACACTGCCCTGAGGCTATACTCCTCCCGTGGGGAGTTATGCTACGCTCTGCTGCACCCACAACACCAGCCTTAGCGGTCTGCCCTGTAGCGGCGGTTCACTCTGACCGCAATCCACGGGTGGCGTAGGCGGACATTTAAACATCAAAACCACATAAATAGTTCCGCCACTGGTTTGACCGCCCTGAGCCACGGAACCGGATCGCCGCCACGAAGACTACAACCACCAGCATCCACCAAAAAGGGTCCGGCTCCGGGTGTCCCAAGGCCCAGGGGGTGCGTCAGAACATTTTCATCACCTTTCACAATCACCAATGGGACAAGGCAGGGATGTCCTCTGTCCCCTCTCTTATACATCCTAGTGACGGAGCACCTGCTCTCATCAATTCGCCATAACCCCAATATTAGGTGGATTGAGGTGGGAGGCACCGAGTACAAGTGCTCTCTATTTGCTGATGATGTCCTAGTATATATCACTTAATCACATACAGTGCCTACAAGTAGTATTCAACCCCCTGCAGATTTAGCTGGTTGACACATGCGGAATTAACTTGGCATTGTGACATTTGTACTGTAGATCAGCCTGGAAGTGGGAAATTCACTGCAGCAAATTTTGTTTTTGTTTTTGTTTTTTTGTCTTTTTTAAAACGTTAAAAGTTAATTCAGAGTGTCATTTATTATTCAACCCCTCAAGCCACAAGAATTCTGCTTGGTCCCCCTAAAGTATTAAGAAGTAGTTCAGGCACCAAGAATAATGAGCTTCACTTGTGTGGATTAAAGATCTCTTTTGCCAGCCTTTTCTGACTATTTAAGACCCACCCCAAACTTGTGAACAGCACTCAGACATGGTCAACATGGGAAAGACAAAGGAACATTCCAAGGCCATCAGAGACAAGATCGTGGAGGGTCACAAGGCTGGCAAGGGGTACAAAACCCTTTCCAAGGAGTTGGGCCTACCTGTCTCCACTGTTGGGAGCATCATCCGTAAGTGGAAGGCTTATGGAACTACTGTTAGCCTTCCACGGCCTGGACAGCCTTTGAAAGTGTCCTCCCGTGCCGAGGCCAGGCTTGTCCGAAGAGTCAAGGCTAACCCAAGGACAACAAGGAAGGAGCTCCGGGAAGATCTCATGGCAGTGGGGACATTGGTTTCAGTCAATACCATAAGTAACGTACTCCACCGCAATGGTCTCCGTTCCAGACGAGCCTGTATGGTACCTTTACTTTCAAAGCGTCATGTCAAGGCTCGTCTACAGTTTGCTCATGATCACTTGGAGGACTCTGAGACAGACTGGTTCAAGGTTCTATGGTCTGATGAGACCAAGATCGAGATCTTTGGTGCCAACCACACACGTGATGTTTGGAGACTGGATGGCACTGCATATGACCACAAGAATACCATCCCTACAGTCAAGCATGGTGGTGGCAGCATCATGCTGTGGGGCTGTTTCTCAGCCAAGGGGCCTGGCCATCTGGTCCGCATCCATGGGAAGATGGATAGCACGGCCTACCTGGAGATTTTGGCCAAGAACCTCCGCTCCTCCATCAAGGATCTTAAGATGGGTCGTAATTTCATCTTCCAACAAGACAACGACCCAAAGCACACAGCCTAGAAAACCAAGGTCTGGTTCAAGAGGGAAAAAGTCAAGGTGTTGGAGTGGCCTAGTCAGTCTCCTGACCTTAACCCAATTGAAAACTTGTGGAAGGAGCTCAAGAATAAAGTCCACATGAGACACCCAAAGAACCTAGATAACTTGGAGAAGATCTGCATGGAGGAGTGGGCCAAGATAACTCCACAGACCTGTGCCGGCCTGATCAGGTCTTATAAAAGATGATTATTAGCTGTAATTGCAAACAAGGGTTATTCCCCAAAATATTAAACATAGGGGTTGTATAATAATTGACCCACACTTTTATGTTTAAAATTTAATAAAATTCAACTGAGCAACATAACTTTTTGGTTTGTAAGATTTATGCTTCTGTTCATAAAACCTACTCTCGTTTGCAGTTTGAAGGCTCTAACTTATTTGCATCTTATCAAACCAGCTAAATCTGCAGGGGGTTGAATACTACTTGTAGGCACTGTATATCCATCCCTGCTGTTATGGCTGAAATAGATCACTTTGTTACATGGTAAAATTTTAAAATCAATGCAGCGAAGTCTGAGGCCCTCGATGTCTCCCTCCCTAAATCCATATAGGATTCCATCCAGTCCAACTTTCCCTTTGCCTGGCCCTCACAGGGTATCAAATACTTAGGAATTCCTATTCATAGAGACCTCTCCCATCTATGTTATCTTAATTTTGGGCCCTTTATTGAACAATTCCATACAGACCATGGTTGGCAAGTTAGAACTGTAAGATTCACTACGTGAACCACTGGTGTTTTGTGGAAAAGCACATGTACACCGCGTTCCAAATTATTATGCAAAAAGTGTTTAGGAGTGATAAGGGAAGAATTTGTTTGTTTGTCAGTTAAACTCATTGATGGTGATGTGTGTCAGGGCTCTTTATATCACTGTAAGCAATGGCAGACACCTGTGCTAATTAGTTTGGCAGGTGTGTCCAATGAAAGGCAAGACTACTTAAGAAGGCTCTCTCACATTATTAAGCAGCCTACATTTTCTGCCAAAATGGGAAAGAAAAAGGATGTGTCGGCTGCTGAGAAGCAACAAATTGTGGAGTGTTTAGGTCAAGGCATGACTACAATCAACATTGTGCGATGATCAGGATGAAGTGTCTTGGCAATCAAGAAGTATGTAGCTGATTCACAGTACACACGTGTGCGTGCTGATAAGGGCAAATTGAGGACTCTTTCCTACAGGCAATTACGTCAGGTTGAAAGAGCAGCGGCAAAAAAGCCTTGTCATAGCAGCAGACAAGTTTTTGAAGCTGCTTGTGCCTCCAACGTCCCCCGAACAACAAGATGCAGGGTCCTTCAGAGGTTTGCAGCTGTGCATACGCCATCCTGTCGACCTCCTCTATCCACTTCACACAAGCAGAAACGGCTCCAGTGGGCCAAACATTACATGAAGACTGATTTCAAAACTGTTTTGTTCACGGATGAGTGCCGTGCAGCGCTCGATGGTCCAGATGAATGGAGTGGAGGATGGCTGGTTGATGGACACCCCACGCAAACACGGCTACAGCGCCAACAAGGAGGAGGTGGAGTAATGTTTTGGGCTGGAATCATGGGGAGAGAGATTGTCGGCCCCTTTAGGATCCCTGAAGGCGCTAAAGATGAACTCCATAATGTATGTGGATTTTCTCAAACAGCACTTCCTGCCATGGTTCAAGAAGGAGAACCGTGTATTTCACAGCAAGATCATTTTTCTGCATGATAATGCACCATCTCATGCTGCACATAAAACATCTGCATCTCTGGCTGATATGGGCATAAAAGGGGACAAACTTATGGTGTGACCCCCATGCTCCCCTGACCTCTACCCCATTCAGAACCTTTGGAGCATCATTAAAAGGAGTGTCTATGATGGCGGGAGGCAGTTCACATCTAAGCAACAGCTCTGGGAGGGTATTCTGTCCTCATGCAAAACAATTGAAGCAGAAACCATCCAAAACCTGACAAATTCAATGGACGAGAGAGTTCAGAAGCTCCTTTCGAACAAGGGGTCCTATGTGAAAATGTAACATCACCTAGAATAAAGTTTTGAGTTGAAAACTGTTTGATTTCAGTTTCTAACAACCTGCTAATGCTTATAATTTCAAAAATGACCATTTTTTTGGTCTTTATTAAAATGAAAAGGTTGATCGAAAAGTTTGGGGGATCTAAGAGTGTGGCAACCCAGTAGTCATGATTACTTCGAATTCTGACAATATGAGGGTCATGCTGCAGGTAGTGCAGCAAGAAGGCACTTATGTGTCTTGCGCATCTCGGAGCCCCAAAATTATTTTCCGGGCTAGATGCAGCTAAAAATTATTTTTAATTTTAAATCTGGTGAAGCTTATTATAGATGGCCTAATAGGATCAGTGCTGCACACTGCTACAAAGCCCAAATTATTTTCCAGTCAAGATACAGATAAACATGATTAGTAATTTGAAAGCTTAAAACGGTTGGTAGGGTGATTTTAACCAATCATCAAGCTTTTACTCTCCCCAGGATGACACAGGGGTAGAAAAGTCGTTTCGGATCCATGATTTGTTCATCTTTATGAACGTGAGTCTGTCTACATTATCAGTGGAGAGCCGCGTGCGCTTATCTGTCAGCACACCACCAGCAGCGCTGAACACACGTTCAGACAGAACGCTGGCTGCGGGGCATGACAAGATCTCCAAGGCGTAAGTGGCTAGCTCCGGCCATTTATCCAGATTGGAAGCCCAAAAAGAGCAAGGGTCCAGTGACACAGTCGTGGCTTCAATGTTTACTTGGAGATACTCCTGTACCATCGTCTCTAGGCGTTGACTATGTGTCAGACTTCTTGTCTCCTGTGGCCTTGCAAAGGATGGGCTAAAAAAGTGGTGAAATGATTCCGCAAAATTGATGTTACCAGCAGATACTGTGGTTCTGTTACGGTTTGAGTGCTGAACACTTGACGGTCCCACGGTTGGCAAGTTGGAACTGTGAGATTCACTACGTGCACCACTGGTATTTTGTGGAAAAGCACATGTAAGATTCTGCAACAGTCTCTGCTGATACTCCTGCATGCGTGCATCCCTTTCTATGGCAGGAATAATTTCTGCAAATTTACTTTTGTACCGGGGATCTAACAGTGTGGCAACCCAGTAGTCAGGATTATTTCTAATTCTCACAATTCGAGGGTCATGTTGCAGGTAGTGCAGTAAGAAGGCACTCATGTGTGTTGCGCATCCAGGAGCACCAAGTCCCTGTTGTGTTGGTGGCGAGGTAACAATCATGCTTCCTTCCTCTGTCCTCTCCCCCCAACCTCGCACAACAGAAATGTGATCAAGGTCTCCCTCATCTGATGAGTCTTCCATCAGTTCGTCCTCCACTTCTTCCTGGGCTCCTGCACCTTCCTCACTAGTTTGGCTGCTACCATGCGCCCTGGTAAAATCATCTCCCCCACCCTCACATGCCTGCCGCCTTGGTGCTGCCGACCGTCTGGACCTTGCAGATGTTAGCCCTTCCGCATACAACTCCTCCTCCTCTACTTCCTCCACCTCCTCTTGTGCCACCACCTGACTCCGAATTCTGTTTAACATGTGCCCCAGCATGTACATCACCGGAATAGTCATGCTGATAATGGCATCGTCAGCACTAAACATCTTCGTCGCCATTTCAAAACTGTGCAGAAGGGTGCATAGGTCCCTGATCTGAGACCACTCCTCCAGTGTGATTTGCCCCACCTCTGAATCTCGTTGGCCCAGGCTATACGTCAGAACGTATTGCACCAGGGCTTGTCGGTGCTGCCACAGTCGCTGCAACATGTGCAGAGTTGAATTCCACCGGGTAGGCACATCGCATTTTAGCCGGTGAAGTGGCAGGCCCAACGACTTCTGTAGAGATGTAAGTCGCTGAGCTGCGGGATGCGAACGGCGGAAGTGAGCACACAGCGACCGTGCCCTCTGCAGAAGGCCATCTAGTCTGGGATAGTGGGCTAAAAATTGCTGGACAACCAGGTTCAACACGTGAGCCATACAAGGCACGTGTGTGACAATGCCCCGGCGAAGGGCCGCACCCAGGTTTGCAGCATTGTCGCACACGGCCTTCCCTGGTTTCAGGTCCAGTGGAGACAACCATTCATGAAATTGGTTCTCCAGAGCTGACCACAACTCCTCAGCTGTGTGACTCACATTTCCCAGACATTTCAATGTAAAAACCGCCTGATGACGTTGAGCCCTACTGCCAGCATAGTAAGGAGGTGTGCAGGATCCCTTCTGCGCAGTTAGAAAGCTTGTGGCATGACCAGACAGGCTTTGGGTGCAGGTGGAAGACCGAGAGGAGGTTGAGGAGGCAGAAGCAGTGGAGGAACTTTGACATAAAGAGGATTGACGCACAACTCGTGGGGACGGCAAGACTTGGACAGCAGCCCCTTGTCCTGCTGTCACCATAGTTACCCAGTGCCCAGTCAGCGACATGTAACGCCCCTGTCCATGCCTACTCGTCCAAGTGTCTGTGGTGAAATGCACCCTGTCACACACAGAGTTTCTCAAAGAAGCGGTGATGTTGTGTGCGACATGCTGGTGGAGCGCAGGCACACCTTTCTTTGAGAAGTAGTGCCGACTGGGCATCTGGTACTGGGGCACTGCGACGGACATAAGGTCTCGAAAATCCTCTGTGTCCACCAGGCGGAAAGGCAGCATTTCTGTAGCCAAGAACTTGCAGATGGTGAAATTCAACCTCTTAGCTTTTTCATGGCTAGGAGGAAATGGTCTTTTACTTGTCCACATCTGAGGGACCGAGGGCTGGCTATTGTGCTTAGACGGGGTTGATAAGGGTGTCCCCGGCAAACTGCCGGTCTGTGAGGAAGATGCAGGCGGACATGTTAGGTTGCCTTCATCCAAAGGTGGTGCTATCGATGTCGGACAGCGCTCAAGACCAGCTGGTGTTACCACCTCCAAAGAAAATGATGACCTGCCAATCACGCTGGCTGTTGCGGGTAAAGAGGTGGCAGGTCTGCGCCCCAAAACAGGTGTGACTGCTGTCCCCCCAGTCACAGAGGATGAAGAGGCCGCGGATGCACAAGATATGGCAGACAGTGGTTGGCCCGGCCGGCTAGGCCGCATTGTAGCACACTGAGCTTCCCACTGCAACTTATGCTTCATGTCCATGTGCCGGTTCATGCATGAAGTACTCAAACTATGTATTTTTTGACCTCTACTTAGCTTTTGCTGACAAATGTTACAGATAACATGAGTTGGGTCATCTTTATCGATCTGAAAAAATGCCCAGGCTATGCAAGGCTTAGCACCCATGCGACCTGAAGAGCCACCACGACTTGTGGTGAGAGGCAGAGTTGTGTTTGAGGATGCAGTTGTTGACGTGCTTCCAGTACTACGTCTCTGTCCAGGAAGGCGCAACCTGACCTCGTCGTCACTAGCATCTTCCTCCACCTCCTCTGCTGACCTCATCTCTTGGCTGACTGTGGGTTGACAGTAAGTGGGATCTCCGACCTCATCATCATCACCCTGTGCGTTATCACACCCGTCGTCCTCAGAGCCAACCTGTTCCTGCCCTGACAAAAAACTAAAGTTGTCGCTCCAATCAGGTATTTGAGTCTTATCATCGTCTTCCTCATTGTCTCCACCAACAGGAGTTACAGTTTGGGAATGAGGGTCTACATTATGGTCAGAACCTTCTGCGTCTGGTCCTGGATCCGACTCATAAAGATTCTGGGCATCAGTGCAGATCATTTCCTCGTCTGGATTCACAGAAGCGCTGGAGTCGACCTCTGATTCCCAGGCTATAGTATGAGTAAACAGCTCTGCAGACTCAACCATCTGTTCTACCTCATACTCAGACGGGCAGCTGGAGATTTGGGAGCTGTGAGGAAGCAAGTGCGATTTGGGTGACACCTTTAAGGACTGGAGTATTTGTGATGTTGAAGTTGATGTGGAGGAGAGCCCACTTAAAGGAGCACTTGATATCCGTTGAAGCACCTGCTGTTTTTGTGCCTCATCTGGAATTTGTAGCGATTGGCGTGGCCGTAAGAAAGGGATCTTATCACATTGTCCGCTAAAAGAAGTAGACATTTTAGTTTGGCTGGAAGATGGTCTTTCTTCTGCACCTACCCCACGGACACAACCTTTTTTCCCCTTCCCAACACGCCTATTCCCCTTTCCACCAGCAGCAGGCCTTTTTCCACTCATTTTGGTGGTTAACTAATTCACAACTCTGGAGTTGTTTGCACAAAAAAACAATGGATGGTAACCGAGCAGAGCTGAGTGGCCAAACTGTGGAATTAGGCCAAAACTATTGGCTGGGTTAGATGCAGAAAAAAATTATTTTTAATTTGCAACCTGATGGAGGTCAGTATAGATGGACTAATAGACCAAGTCCCACACACCGCTAGAAGCCCAAATATTTTTTCAGAGCTAGATGCAGAAAATTTTTTTATTCAATTTGCAACCTGATGGAGGTCAGTATAGAAGGACTAATAGAACAAGTCCCACACACTGCTAGAAGCCCAAATATTTTTTCAGAGCTAGATGCAGAAAAAAATTATTTTTAATTTGCAACCTGATGGAGGTCAGTATAGATGGACTATTAGACCAAGTCCCACACACCGCTAGAAGCCCAAATATTTTTTCAGAGCTAGATGCAGAAAAAAATTATATTCAATTTGCAACCTGCTGGAGGTCAGTATAGAAGGACTAATAGAACAAGTCCCACACACTGCTAGAAGCCCAAATATTTTTTCAGAGCTAGATGCAGAAAAAAATTATTTTTAATTTGCAACCTGATGGAGGTCAGTATAGATGGACTAATAGAACAATTCCCACGCGCTGCTAGAAGCCCAAATATTTTTTCAGAGATAAATGAAGAAAAAAATTATTTTTAATTTGCAACCTGATGGAGGTCAGTATAGATGGACTAATAGACCAAGTCCCACACACTGCTAGAAGCCCAAATATTTTTTCAGAGCTAGATGCAGAAAAAAATTATTTTTAATTTGCAACCTGATGGAGGTCAGTATAGATGGACTAATAGACCAAGTCCCACACACTCCTAGAAGCCCAAATATTTTTTCAGAGCTAGATGCAGAAAAAAATTATATTCAATTTGCAACCTGCTGGAGGTCAGTATAGAAGGACTAATAGAACAAGTCCCACACACTGCTAGAAGCCCAAATATTTTTTCAGAGCTAAATGAAGAAAAAAATTATTTTTAATTTGCAACCTGATGGAGGTCAGTATAGATGGACTAATAGACCAAGTCCCACACACTGCTAGAAGCCCAAATATTTTTTCAGAGCTAGATGCAGAAAAAAATTATATTCAGTTTGCAACCTGATGGAGGTCAGTATAGATGGACTAATAGAATGATGCTATGCCCAAAAGATTTTACTTCACTAGGTGCAGTAAAAAAATTGGTATTCTATACACAGGTGGTATATCTTGCAACACAGATAGGCTACTCCACTGACTAACACACTCTGCAATAGGCCAAAAAGGATTAGCTTTGCTAGATTCAGCCAAATGCTGTGAAAAACACTTGCACAGCACTGGCACAGACCTGCCTGGCAAAAACTGATAGGAACTGATGTAACCTAGTCCTGAAAAGGACTCCAATTACAATTAGTCTTTACTCCCACAATCTATCTATTTAAGAGCACAGACCTGCTTGATAAAAGTCGTAGGAAATGCTGTAACCTAGTCCTTAAAAGGACTGCAATCACAACTATTCCCTACTCCCAAGCTATCTGTATATTTGTGCGAAAATTGGCTTGAAATTAACAAGGTATAGCGCACACAGCAACAGCGGTGCCGTCTAACACGCAGCTGCAGCAGTGAGAAAATGGTGGCGACGGGGAAAATGGCTTGGTCTTATAGGGCAAGGACATGTGACATACACTGCCAATCACACATGCCCTTGCTTGTGTGAAAAAAAGCACTTCGCTCCGTGTGTGCGCTGCTGATAGGCTGAAAGATTGCACCTCCCCACTGCAAATGCGGGAAAGAGAAAAAAAAATGGAGATCTTCATTGTTCCTGCAGAGATCCATCCCCTGCCCCTCCCCCCGCCCCGCTGTACACTCAAACTGCGTATTAACTAGAGATGAGCGGTGTTCGACTAGAACTGTTCGCCAATCTCAAATTCGAGCTGTTTTGGGCGGTGTTCGAGTTGTTCGACGAACCCGAACGATTTGCAAAAAATTCGGCTGTTCGAGGTTATGTTCGATAACTGTTCGTGCACCAAAAGCGTGTCCTGCATGTCTGGCGCTATTTAGAGCACCAATCGTGCAGGGATTGTCTGCCACTCACTGTAATGCCACAGCCATGGTGGTTGTGGCATTACAGTGATTGCCCAAATCGATGGGAACAGTGCCAACAGTGAAACATGAAAAGCCGGCAATTCAGCAGCGGCATACACCTGTACCCGACAATTTAGAACCGAAAGAATAGAGCTTCACACATAGATTAGATAGATATAAACATGTCAGCCACATATATACGAAGTACAGTGAAAGTGCTGCTTACTGTACTTGTCATTTAGCGTAAAGGATTTATCAAAAAAAATAATAGTGTTTTCATGCACCGTCTCTTTAAAAAAGCCGGCCGGCAATTCAGCAGCGGTACCCGACAATTTATAACAGACAGAATAGAGCTTCACACATAGATTAGATAGATAGAAACATGTCAGTCACATATATATGAAGTACAGTGATAGTGTTGGTTACTGTACTTGTCATTTAGTATTAAAATAAAGGATTTATTATTAAAAAAATTGGTGTGGGGTTCCCCTTAATTTTAGGCTCTAGCGGAGGTTAAGCAGACGGCTGGGGCAGATGTTTGAAGCCTGGGAAGGGGGTAATACACACGGAGCTTCCCAGGCTACTAATATCAGCCCCCAGCTGAATACATAGCCTTCACTAGCTATTAAAATGGGGGACCCCCCAAAAAAAATGACGTGGGGTCCCCCCTAATTTAATAGCTAGCAAAGGCTAGGCAGACAGCTGGGGGCTGATATTAATAGCCCAGGAAGGGAGCCATGAATATTGGCCCCCTCCCAGGCTAGAAACACCAGCCGTCAGCCGCCCCAGAAATGGCGCATTCATAGGATGCGCCAATTCTGGCACTTAGCCTCGCTCTTCCACGCTGCCCTGGTGCGGTGGCAGGGGGTAATAGGGTTGGGGTTGATGTCAGCTTATAATGCCAGCTGACATCAAGCCCAGGTTAGTAATGGAGAGGCGTCTATAAGACACCCCCATTACTAACCCCATAGTCAAAGTTAAAAAAAACACAAACACCCAGAATAAAGTCATTTAATTGAAATAAAGACACAATCCTTTATTGTTCTAAATTAAACCATACTTACCGTCACGCCCATTCCAGCTGAAGCCAACGATCTCCTGCAATAAAAGAAAAATAATAAAGCAACCTCATCCTTACCTTTCCATGGTTCCCACGACAGCTTCAGCTCTGCTACATCGAGATGACAGGCTGGACCGCAGCAGAACGCTGCCATCCAGCCTCTCATCCCGCAGACACTGAGAAGCGCAGGCTTGCTTGCGCTGCTCAGCGTCTCTCTGTGACGACATCCAGATGAGCCGAGTTCATGTCCAATGAACTCGGCTCACCTCATGCACGTCACTGACAGCGTGGGAAAATTCTCACGCTGAAGCGGTGAGTGCAGGAGAATTCTCCCACGCTGTCAGTGACGTGCATAAGGTGAGCTCATGTCCAATGAACTCAGCTCACCTCCTGCACGTCACTGACAGCGTGGGAGAATTCTCCTGCACTCAGCGCTTCAGCGTGAGAATTCTCCCACGCTGAAGCGCTGAGTGCAGGAGAATTTTCCCACGCTGTCAGTGACGTGCATAAGGAGAGCTCATGTCCAATGAACTCAGCTCACCTCCTGCACGTTACTGACAGCGTGGGAGAATTCTCCTGCACTCAGCGCTTCAGTGTGAGAATTCTCCCACGCTGAAGCGCTGAGTGCAGGAGAATTTTCCCACGCTGTCAGTGACGTGCATGAGGTGAGCCGAGTTCATTGGACATAAACTCGGCTCCTCTGGATGTCGTCACAGAGAGACGCTGAGCAGCGCAAGCAAGCCTGCGCTTCTCAGTGTCTGCGGGATGACAGGCTGGATGGCAGCGTTCTGCTGCGGTCCAGCCTGTCATCTCGATGTAGCAGAGCTGAAGCTGTCGTGGGAACCATGGAAAGGTAAGGATGATGTTGCTTTATTATTTTTCTTTTATTTCAGGAGATCGTTGGCTTCAGCTGGAATGGGCGTGATGGTAAGTATGGTTTAATTTAGAACAATAAAGGATTGTGTCTTTATTTCAATTAAAGGACTTTATTCTGGGTGTTTGTGTTTTTTTTAACTTTGACTATGGGGTTAGTAATGGGGGTGTCTTATAGACGCCTCTCCATTACTAACCTGGGCTTGATGTCAGCTGGCATTATAAGCTGACATCAACCCCAACCCTATTACCCCTTGCCACCGCACCAGGGCAGCGTGGAAGAGCGAGGCTAAGTGCCAGAATTGGCGCATCCTATGAATGCGCCATTTCTGGGGCGGCTGACGGCTGGTGTTTCTAGCCTGGGAGGGGGCCAATATTCATGGCTCCCTTCCTGGGCTATTAATATCAGCCCCCAGCTGTCTGCCTAGCCTTTGCTAGCTATTAAATTAGGGGGGACCCCACGTCATTTTTTTGGGGGGGTCCCCCATTTTAATAGCTAGTAAAGGCTATGTATTCAGCTGGGGGCTGATATTAGTAGCCTGGGAAGCTCCGTGGGTATTACCCCCTTCCCAGGCTTCAAACATCTGCCCCAGCCGTCTGCTTAACCTCCGCTAGAGCCTAAAATTAAGGGGAACCCCACGCCAATTTTTTTAATAATAAATCCTTTATTTTAATACTAAATGACAAGTACAGTAACCAACACTATCACTGTACTTCATATATATGTGACTGACATGTTTCTATCTATCTAATCTATGTGTGATGCTCTATCTTTCTGTTCTAAATTGTCGGGTACCGCTGCTGAATTGCCGGCCGGCTTTTTTAAAGAGACAGTGCATGAAAACACTATTATTTTTTTAAATAAATCCTTTACACTAAATGACAAGTACAGTAAGCAACACTATCACTGTACTTATTATATATGTGACTGACATGTTTCTATCTATCTAATCTATGTGTGAAGCTCTATTCTTTCTGTTCTAAATTGTCGGGTACAGATGCTGAATTGCCGGCCGGCTTTTTTAAAGAGACGGTGCATGAAAACACTAATATTTTTTTTAATAAATCCTTTACACTAAATGACAAGTGCAGTAACCAACACTGTCACTGTGCTTCTTATATGTGTGACTGACATGTTTCTATCTATCTAATCTATGTGTGATACTCTATTCCTTCTTGTCTAAATTGTCGGGTACCGGTGTATGCCGCTGCTGAATTTGCCGGCCGGCCTTTTTAAAGAGAGTGTCTTCTGAGCAGTTTGTCAGCTTTTGGACACCTTTGCAGGTGTTTTCTATGTGTTTCTATGTGTTTTTGTTTGCCTGCCATTGGTTTTAACGGTGTTCGACGGTGTTCTAAGGTGTTCGACGAACAGTTCGACGAACAGTTCCTCGAACATCCCGGTGTTCGACGAACCGAACCGAACCCGAACACTACGGGGGTGGCTCAACACTAGTATTAACATTAATTTTCATCATTACTGAGAAAAAATCCAGTTATGATTTTGGTGCACGAACATTTTTCGAACATAACCTCGAACAGCCGAATTTTTCTCAAATTGTTCGTGTTCGCCGACCGGCTCGAACACCGCCCAAAACAGCTCGAATTTGAGATTGGCGAACAGTTCGAGTAGAACAACGCTCATCTCTACTCTGGACAGGCGGGTGGTCACAGCACGTGACGGCAGAGCCTCCAGGTAGGCTAGCAGACAGGCAGCAGATGAGCGCTCCCAGGTGAGCGGGCAGGAGTCTCTGGACAGGCAGGTGGTCACAGCACGTGACAGCGGAGCCTCCAGGTAGGCTAGCAGGCAGGTAGCAGGTGTGCGCTCCCAGGTGAGCGGGCAAGCTGGTCCATAGACAGACTGACAGGAGTTGGAAGGCAGACCGTCGGACCTCAGGCTAGCAGGCAGGTAGCAGAATATCAGGCAGGAATAAGACAGCAAGCTGGCAGGAATCTGGCTGGTAACTGGCAGGTAACTGGCAACGGGACCTGAGGGCTGAAGCAGAGTAGTGAACAGTGCAACAACATTGCTCGGGCACCTCCATTTTGGAGGAGGTGCCTTATATATGGTGAAGTCCTCTGGCCATTGGCCGGGGACTCCTTAGGACGGCGCGCGCGGCCCCTTTAAGAGGGAGGGAGCGCGCGCGCGCGCGCCCTAAGCACAGTGGCCGGGAAGGAGCACGTGCTGCCAGCAGAGCGGGAGGAGGACGCCGGGCTCGGAGCAGAGAGGTGAGGGGAACAGCGTCCCTGACTAGCAGAGGGCAGGGACGCCGGCGCTACAGTGTATACCAGACTTTTTTAAATATATATATTTGTGGCTGAACAGTGAGCGACACACTCAAACTGTTTTTTTTTAGATACAAATGGCCGAAAAGTGGATAATACAGAGGTTTGAACTGTGGAACTGCAAAACCACAATTCTGTTTCTCTGGCCTACACCAGACTATTTTCAACAGATATATTTGTGTCTGAATTGTCACAGACACACTTTTTTTTGGGGGGGGGACACCAAAAGGTTAATAATATGGGTATTTGTACAGTGTGAAGAAGGAAAAAAAAAACAGGATTTAGATGAAAAAAAAGGATTTTTCCTGGCCCCCGAGACCTGGAGCTAAGTCCAGCAATTTCAGCAACAGGAGCACACAGGACTCTAATGCAGCATTTGCTGGTATAACCACTGCGTCTCCTATACAGCCTGCCTGCCTGATATCTGGGATGGATATTAGTCCTGAAAAGGACTGTTTGTTTGATCTGGCAGCCTTTACAGACCCTACACTAACTATTTCGCAGTATATATCTCTCCCTACACTGTCTGATCCCAGCAGTCTGTGTCCAAGATGGCGGCGCCCGGTTTTAAATACTCGAGGTAACGCTGTGCGGCCATCCAATCAATGTAATGCCCACAACCAACATGGCTGCGGCATTACAGTGACTGGCTGGCAATCTCTGCATGTTCATTGGCTCTGTAAAGAGCGCCAAACATGCAGGGCGGAGACCCGAGCTCCCGCCCGAGTAACCCGGAAATGCTCGGTGCTCGTCGAACATCCCGAGTAGCGTGATGCTCGGGCGAGTACCGAACAGTGTCGAGCATTTTCGCTCAACACTAGAGATGAGTATGAAAGTTTATTTTTTTTTCTTTGAAGCGTGACGAGGATCAGGGGGTGCCAAGCATACCTGGACTAGGGGGGCTATACATACAGGGATGAAGGGTGCCATACATACCGGGATGAGGGATGAGAGGGCCATACATACAGGGATGAAAGGTGCCATACATACCAAGAGCTGCGCTGGGGGCACAGTGTGCCGGTTATTAAGGAAAATTCATATTTATTGCTCCCCACGCCCATGGGTGTGGGGAGCAGTGAATATTAATTTTCTTTAGTAATGGGCACAATGTAGGCTGCAGCAGGCGACTGCTGCTTCCTGTGCACCGCTACTCCGCCACTGTCAATTCCCCCACATCCCCCACCACCCTCAGCCACAGTATTTATGTATATCGGACTATAAGATGCACCCCCCACTTTCCTCCAAAATTTTGGCGGAAAAGAATGTGTCTTATAGTCCGAAAAATACGGTTGTTAGTATGGTTGAAAGAAGAAAACAACCATCTAACTCAACTGAGGGATGGGAAAAGATAAATGGAAGGGGTATATGTACAGCATTTTTAATTTTTACTTCCTGATCTTAAGGGTCAAATGAATAGATCAACATTCAGAACAAGAATTTTAAAATTTTACATAAGAATTTATGCTAATTTCTTCTAAAAAAAAGCATTTGAGCCTTTTTTAAACTATCGATGCTTCCCACTGTGACCAGTTTTTGATGAAAGCTATTCCCCAGAGCCATCTTGACTTTGAGAGTGTTTTACATAACTTTTAATTTTATTTTAATTTTTTTGTTGGAGGGTTATCATACATGACAGCAATAGCAAATTGCATCCAGTAAGCAACATAAGACAGTGTACATTTGCATCTGAGATATGGTTAATAGATTGCATGTTGAAGTATCAGACAAAGTGTTCTGAGCACTTGCTATACAGTTTTACAATTTAACCAGCGAATCCTGAATCCTTGCCTAGAACATAATTTGTTACTTTAAATGACAATCTGCAGAATGTGACCACTTATAGTATATAATGTTTACTCACTCTGAAATAGCAGCATACTCATGTATCGGTAATGGTTGCTTGATAGGTTCGATCCCACTGGGAATGCAATATCGATTATAGGGTTATTCTGAAGTTGTCTCTTGAGTAGCTCATAACTCTGCAGTCTCCTTAATTCCTAGTTTCTGGCAGAGTGGGCTCTCCTCTTCGAGTGACAGTTCTTTTGAGAAGCAGAACTATACTATTAGTAGAACTATAAAGCTCAGCACAAGTTCTGCTGTAGCACATTCAGTTATCAGTGGTTTGTTCTGGAGTCTATGCTGTCATCACTATAATTACACATAGAAATAACAGGGCATTTCAAGAAGAACACAGTAAAGAACAGCGAAAGCAGAGATGCTGGGTGCATGAATGTATTGTGATTGCACAGGATTGATAAAAGAATCTTATCAGGAGCTATGAGAGGGCGGAGGGATGTGACCAGCTAACTGCTAAAAAGTAATCAATGGGTTGGAGTGAACTGAATGGCATTTTATGAGTTAACTCTTCTCCTGAATTGTAACTACTGCATAAACTTGGCCAGGCACTAGTGGCTAAGCTCAGTGAAAACAAGCTGTACACCATACAAGGTAAAAGCTGTAACTGAAGGAGTATGACAGCAGATAGAAAAAGCAAGTTAATTGCAAACTTGCATATTTTCATGTTGTCTTTCTAATTAAAGCAATTTAATAACTTGACAATACCTTGTTAAAATTCAGCAGGTAACCGTAAAATAGACCAACAAGAAAAAGTTTGTAGGATATAAGTAATCACATATTCAATAAGAAAGATACATATAGCTTTTATTGGATAACATTAAAAAGATATGTAGAAAATTCAAAAATACAGTCCCATGGAAAAAATAGCAAGTAAGATGACAAAAGGTAACATACAGTACAGACCAAAAATTTGGACACACGTTCTCATTTAAAGATTTTTTTGTATTTTCATGACTATGAAAATTGTACATTCACACTGAAGGCATCAAAACTATGAATTAACACATGTGGAATTATATACTTAACAAAAAAGTGTGAAACAACTGAAAATATGTCTTATATTCTAGGCTCTTCAAAGTAGCCACCTTTTGCTTTGATGACTGCTTTGCACACTCTTGGCATTCTCTTGATGAGCTTCAAGAGGTAGTCACCGGAAATGGTCTTCCATCAATCTTGAAGGAGTTCCCAGAGAGGCTTAGCACTTGTTGGCCCTTTTGCCATCACTCTGCGGTCCAGCTCACCCCAAACCATCTCGATTGGGTTCAGGTCTGGTGACTGTAGAGGCCAGGTCACCTGGCGTAGCACCCCATCACTCTCCTTCTTGGTCAAATAGCCCTTACACAGCCTGGAGGTGTGTTTGGGGTCATTGTCCTGTGGAAAAAAATGATGGTCCAACTACATGCAAACCGGATGGAATAGCATGCCGCTGCAAGATGCTGTGGTAGCCAAGCTGGTTCAGTATGCCTTCAATTTTGAATAAATCCCCAACAGTGTCACCAGCAAAGCACCCCCACACCATCACATCTCCTCCTCCATGTCTCAAGGTGGGAACCAGGCACGTAGAGTCCATCCGTTCACCTTTTCTGCATAGCACAAAGACACGGTGGTTGGAACCAATGATCTCAAATTTGGACTCATCAGACCAAAGCACAGATTTCCACTGGTCTAATGTCCATTCCTTGTGTTCTTTAGCCCAAACAAGTCTCTTCTGCTTGTTGCCTGTCCTTACCAGTGGTTTCCCAGCAGCTATTTTACCATGAAGGCCTGCTGCACAAAGTCTCCTCTTAACAGTTGTTGAAGAGATGTGTCTGCTGCTAGAACTCTGTGTGGCATTGACCTGGTCTCTAATCTGTGCTGCTGTTAACCTGCAATTTCTGAGGCTGGTGACTCGGATAAACTTATCCTCAGAAGCAGAGGTGACTCTTGGTCTTCCTTTCCTGGGGCGGTCCTCATGTGAGCCAGTTTCTTTGTAGTGCTTGATTGTTTTTGCAACTGCACTTGGGGACACTTTCAAAGTTTGCCCAATTTTTCGGACTGACAGATCTTCATTTCTTAAATTAATGATGACCACTTGTTTTTCTTTACTTAGCTGCTTTTTTCTTGCCATAATACAAATTCTAACAGTCTATTCAGTATCACTATCAGATGTGTATCCACCTGACTTCTGCACAACACAACTGATGGTCCCAACCCCATTTATAAGGCAAGAAATCCCACTTATTAAACCTGATAGGACACACTTGTGAAGTGAAAACCATTTCCGTTGACTACCTCTTGCAGCTCATCAAGAGAATGCCAAGGATGTGCAAAGCAGTCATCAAAGCAAAAGGTGGCTGCTTTGAAGAACCTAGAATATAAGACATATTTTCAGTTGTTTCACACTTTTTTGTTAAGTATATAATGCCACATGTGTTAATTCATAGTTTTGATGCCTTCAGTGTGAATTTACAATTTTCAAAGTCATGAAAATACAGAAAAATCTTTAAATGAGAACGTGTGTCCAAACTTTTGTTCTGTACTGTACATATAAGGCAAATGAATCACCCCAAAAGGAAGGAATACAAAAAGTAAAAAGGAAGGTGCTGAAAATGACAGTAAAAACTTGGTAAATACTGTCATTAAAAACACGATGGACCAGGCAGTCATCCTGATAGGTGGACTGATTGCAAAAATGCTGCAATAGCAAAGTGTAGATATGGCTCACCCACCAAACACCTGACTTATGTTTTTCAATAACTTTGTCCGAGGTGGATGAAGGGAGTAAAGAGCAGGCATTTAAATACAGCTGATCAATAACAAAAGACACATAATTAAGACAATAATAAAAAAACTACTGTATGTTTATAACTAGAGCGGGGAGAATGGAGAAAAGAAGGAGACATACGAAATGGAAAGTGATAAGCATGTGATATGCAAAGATCGCCGGGGCATGTGTGATAAATGTTATGGAGTTGATCATGTGATCAACAAGAGAGCAATGTCACTTATCAGAATGTGCATGTGGGCATCACATAAAAAGGGGAGCATATCAGCCACGTAACCCTAACATAATCGCAACATCAGGACAAGAACCAGGTGGAACTGTACAAAGGATTGAAAAGATAGAAAAAGTGCAGTTGTATGCAAATGAGGGAGAATATTAAATAAGAAAAAAGAAAGTGAGGAAGACATCCAGGTGAAACTGAGATGTGGATGCCCCCAGAATAAAGAGGATGCATCAAAAAATGCAAATGCAAAAAAAATAGTTCAAATGCCCCAAAAATAGAGAGGACTCATCAAAAAGTGCAAATGCAAAAAAAGTACAAATCCAAAAGAATGCAATATGCGTTTGACACACAAAAATGAGTCAGTAGATGTTAATAAGGATGACATATCAGTCAGGTAAATGGGAACTTAGGTAGTGATACATAAATATGATTGTTCAAAAATGATCATACATATAAAGAGGTTATTGTTAACCCAAAAAACATGTCACATGGCATCGAAAGGTCACAAAAGTGACAAAAAATAGTTATAAATTCACAGCAATATGTGTAAAAATATGAGTTATGAAAATTATAAACATTTGACAATAAATCAAAAATGCAAAAGAGAAATGTAAGTGTCTTGTCTCGAGTAAACAATTTAAATCCATATTTAATGCAGACGGTGGTGGACAATCTGGGCACATACAGGAAGCCAGTTGTGTGTTAAATGCCGATTTTAAGAAAAATTTTAAATGATGATAAAAAAGTTAAAATCAACTAGGGGGTAAACACAAGACGGGTTCAAGGTAGTAAAGGACCAAAAAAGTTATACAACTTTTAAGTTCATCATTACCCAGCCAATTTTGTGTCTTTAATTTAAAGATCCAAAATAGCTCTTTCTGGGCCAAATGACATCTCCAATCACCTTTGTGTGAGCAAGGAATATTGCCCTCGATCCCCCTTACTCATAGTAGGAACTCATCTCATCCATGTGCCAACTAAAACTTTGGGGGATAGGTTTGAGTTATGACCCTCAAAGATTAGATATGTGATCTTATAATTGGTAATACCATGCAATTTGGAGAATTCAGTGGAATTCAACACATTGGAACAAGCAACACAGTGGTCACGTCACAGGATTTACAATCCCATTTTGGCCACTGGAAGTCAAACATTCATATACAGTGGGTACGGAAAGTATTCAGACCCCTTTACATTTTTCACTCTTTGCTTCATTGCAGCCATTTGGTAAATTCTAAAAATTTCATTTATTTTTCTCATTAAAGTACCCTCTGCACCCCATCTTGACTGACAAAAACAGAAATGTAGAAATTTTTGCAAATTTATTAAAAAAGAAAAACTGAAATATCACATGGTCATAAGTATTCAGACCCTTTGCTCAGTATTGAGTATAAGCACCCTTTTGAGCTAGTACAGCCATGAGTCTTCCTGGGAATGATGCAACAAGTTTTTCACACATGGATTTGGGGATCCTCTGCCATTCTTCCTTGCAGATCCTCTCCAGTTCTGTCAGGTTGGGTGGTGAACGTTGGTGGACAGCCATTTTCAGGTCTCTTCAGAGATGCTCCATTGGGTTTAGGTCAGGGCTCTGGCTGGGCCTGTCAAGAATGGTCACAGAGTTGTTCTGAAGCTACTCCTTTGTTATTTTAGCTGTGTGCTTAAAGTCATTGTCTTGTTGGAAGGTGAACCTTTGGCCAAGTCTTAGATCCAGAGCACTCTGGAAGAGGTTTTCATCAAGGATATCTCTGTACTTGGACGCATTAATGTTTCCTTCAATTGCAACCAGTCGTCCTGTCCCTGCAGCTGAAAAACACCCCCATTGCATAATGCTGCCTCCACCATGTTTCACTGTTGGGATTGTATTGGGCAGGTGATGAGCAGTGCCTGGTTTTCTCCACACATACCGCTTAGAATTATCACCAAAAAGTAGGATCTTATTTTTCATAGTCTGGGAGTCCTTCATGTGTTTTTGAGCAAACTGTATGCGGGCTTTCATATGTCTTGCACTGAGGAGAGGCTTCCGTCGGGCCACTCTCCCAGAAAGGCCCGACCAGTGGAGGGCTGCAGTGATAGTTGACTTTGTGGAACTTTCTCCCATCTCCCTACTGCATCTCTGGAGCTCAGCCACAGTGATCTTGGAGTTCTTCTTTACCTCTCTCACCAAGGCTCTTCTCCCACAATTTCTCAGTTTGGCTGGACGGCCAGGTCTAGGAAGACTTCTGGTGGTCCCAAACTTCTTCCATTTAAGGATTATGGAGGCCACTGTGCTCTTAGGAACCTTGAGTAATGCAGAAATTCGTTTGTAACCTTGGCCAGATATGTGCCTTGCCACAATTCTGTCTCTGAGCTCCTTGGGCAGTTCCTTTGAGCTCATGATTCTTATTTGGGCTGACATGCACTGTGAGCTGTGAGGTCTTATATAGACAGATGTGTGCCTTTCCAAATCAAGTGCTATCAGTTTAATTAAACACAGCTGGACTCCAATGAAGGAGTAGAACCATCTCAAGGAGGATCACAAGGAAATGGACAGCATGTGACTTAAATATGAGTGTCTGAGCAAAAGGTCTGAATACTTATGACCATGTGATATTTTAGTTTTTCTTTTTTAATAAATTCGCAAAAATTTCTACATTTCTGTATTTTTCAGTCAAGATGGGGTGCAGAGTGTACTTTAATGAGAAAAAAAAATTACTTTTTAGAATTTACCAAATGACTGCAATGAAACAAAGAGTGAAAAATTTAAAGGGGTCTGAATACTTTCCGTACCCACTGTAGGTTTTGGGCCAGATGATAACTCTGAGCTAAAATTTCCTTGACATTTTTACATTTCGTGTGTGACATGGAAGGATATTCTGAGAGATGTCTATGCAAGGTGGCGTCAAAGAGGAGGATGGTCTAATGTTTCTGCAAATCATCATGCACTTGTTGGTGACATGAGAAAAATTCAGATATAAAGCAAACATCATAACGTTCTGTCTTGTTCCTAAACCTGGTACTAATAGTTCAGGTAGTTTTGAATGTCTCTATCTTTGTTCCGACTATACCCTCATTACCCGGAAAATAGTAATCAAAATAGTTTCCTGTTTAGCATACCTGGAATTATCGGAACAGAACATGTGAGTCTGTAAGAATTGTCCTGTAGGTATGTTTCTTACCAGGTAGGAAGGGTGTGAAAATGTAGAATGCAGGAGAGTGTTTGCTGCAGTTTTCTTGCTATGGATATCAGTTTGAAGATATCCAAGCTGGTTAACCTGCATCAAAGGACCCTAAAGTTCCATTGAATTTGGGTTGCCTTGGTAGGAGAGTCTGATGCAATATTTTCTGTTATTGAGCTGACAAATAAAAGTATTAGGTCACTCACGGGTCCTTACCATATCAACAAAATACTGTTGAGATAGCATCCCAAAAAATGCACCTGATGTATAAAGGATTCTGGCTTGGACAAAAAGATCTCGGTTCCACAGCCCCAAAAACAGATTAGTGTAAGAGAGTGCAAAAAATCCTAAAAGTTATATCAAATAAATGACCCACTAGTGACCAAGCCCAGTTTTTCCAAATTTTTCAAATCTGATGTAGCAGCTTTTCAGAATCAAACTTACATGAATGAAGTCAAACAATTAGTGCTTGATACCTACTGCTTGTGGTTCAGGTGGCATGTGTTCGCTGTCATGTTCCCTTTAACCCTTTATGTATTTCACAGGTATTAATGTAATGCAAAGCTACAGGCCACCTTAACTAGCAGACTAATAGGTTATTACTTTGCCTCATGTTTCTATGAAAACAATCTGGACCATATGATTGCGATACCAGCTCTAAAGTCAGGTGTAATATCTACTGACATCCACTTGTAACAATCTACATTTTCTAGTATCATGTACCGTATATTCCGGCGTATAAGACGACCTGGTGTATAAGACGACCCCCCTACTTTCCTGTTAAAATATAGAGTTTAGGATATATTCACCGTATAAGACTACCCCTTTTCCAACGCATACCAAACACCGGTAAAAATAAAAAAAAAACAGATTTGAATTTAACATGGTCCTTTTTTAATTTAAATTCTTATGACATGCAGGTATATAGCAGGAAAACTGTCACTCATAAACATATTAAAATAGGGGGGACCCCACGTCATTTTTTTGGGGGGTCCCCCATTCTAATAGCTAGTAAAGGCTAGGTATTCAGCTGGGGGCTGATATTAGTAGCCTGGGAAGCTCCGTGGGTATTACCCCCTTCCCAGACTTCAAACATCTGCCCCAGCCGTCTGCTTAACCTCCGCTAGAGACTATAATGATGGTGGATCCCACGCCAATTTTCTTTTTAAAAAATCCTTTATTTTAACACTAAATGACAATTGAGGGGTTAATAAAGATGCAGTCCCTAAATTATTATTAATTTTGTAATTAATTTTTCCCAAAAATGTTGACGTGGGCTTCGCCATATTTTTGTGTCCAGCCAGGTACAGCAGGCAGGAACGGGCTGCCCCCAACCACCAGCTGCCTATTTGTACCTGGCCGGACACAGCAATATAGAGAAGCCCTTTATTTTTTAATTATTTCATGAAATAATTAAAAAAAAAAAAGACGTGGGGCTTCGCCCTATTTTTGTGTCCAGCCAGGCACAACTAGGCAGCTGGGGGCTGGAATCTGCAGCGCAGGGAGGCCCAAGCTTTCTGGCCCCCCCCGCTGCAAATTGCAGTCCGCAGCCACCCCGGAAAATGGCGCGTTCTTAGAAGTGCCATCTTCTGGCGCTGTACCCAACTCATCCAGGGCCCTGGTGCGGTGGCTCACTGGGTAATAAAGGGGTTAGGGCCAGCTTGGCATTATCAGCTGGCCCTAAGCCCGAAATTCATGGGGTCACGCCAATATTAGACATGACCGCCATGAATTTCTAGTAAAGTAATTAAAAAAAACACAAACACCCAGAATAAAGTCCTTTAATTGAAATAAAGACACAATTTTTTAATGTTCTAAATTAAACCATACTTACAGTCACGCCCATTCCAGCTGAAGCCAACAATCTCCTGCAATAAAAGTAAAATAATAAAGCAACCTCATCCTTACCTTTCTATGGTTCCCAGGACCGGTCCAGCTCTGCTACATTCACATGACAGGCTGCACCGCAGCAGAACGCTGCCGTTCAGCTTGCCATGCGGCAGACACTGAGAAGCGCAGGCATGCTTGTGCTCCTCAGTGTCTGACTGTGACGGCATCCAGATGAGCCGAGATCATGTCCAATGAACTCGGCTCACCTCATGCACGTCACTGACAGCGTGGGAAAATCCTCCTGCTCCCCGCATGCGCAGTAGAAGTTTCCCACGCTGTCAGTGACGGACGTCCAGGAGGTGAGCTGAGTTCATTGTCGGCTCATCTGGATGCCGTCACAGCGAGACACTGAGGAGCGCAAGCATGCCTGCGCTTCTCAGTGTCTGCGGGATGACAGGCTGGATGGCAGCGTTCTGCTGTGGTCCAGCCTGTCATCTCGATGTAGCAGAGCTGAAGCTGTCCTGGGAACCATGGAAAGGTAAGGATGAGGTTGCTTTATTATTTTACTTTTATTGCAGGAGATCGTTGGCTTCAGCTGGAATGGGCGTGATGGTAAGTATGGTTTAATTTAGAACAATAAAGAATTGTGTGTTTATTTCAATTAAAGGACTTTATTCTGGGTGTTTGTGTTTTTTTTAACTTTTACTATGGGGTTAGTAATGGGGGTGTCTTATAGACGCCTCTCCATTACTAACCTGGGCTTGATGTCAGCTGGCATTATAAGCTGACATCAACCCCAACCCTATTACCCCACTGCCACCGCTACAGGGCAGTGGGAAGAGCGAGGCTAAGTGCCAGAATTGGCGCATCCTATGGATGCGCCATTTCTGGGGCGGCTGACGGCTGGTGTTTCTAGCCTGGGAGGGGGCCAATATTCATGGCACCCTTCCTGGGCTATTAATATCAGCCTCCAGCTGTCTGCCTAGCCTTTGCTAGCTATTAAAATAGGGGGGACCCCACGTCATTTTTTTGGGATCCCCCATTTTAATAGCTAGTAAAGGCTAGGTATTCAGCTGGGGGCTGATATTAGTAGTACCCCCTTCCCAGGCTTCAAACATCTGCCCCAGCTTTCTGCTTAACCTCCGCTAGAGACTAAAATTAAGGGGAACCGCACGCCAATTTTTTTTTAAATAAATCCGTTATTTTAACACTAGATGACAAGTACAGTAACCAGCACTGTCACTGTACTTCATATATATGTGACTGACATGTTTCTATCTATCTAATCTATGTGTGATGCTCTATCTTTCTGTTATAAATTGTCGGGTACAGATGCTGAAATGCCGGCCGGCTTTTTTAAAGAGACGGTGCATGAAAACACTAATATTTGTTTTAATAAATCCTTTACACTAAATGACAAGTACAGTAAGCAATACTGTCACTGTACTTCATATATATGTGACTGACATGTTTCTATCTATCTAATCTATGTGTGATGCTCTATTCTTTCTATTCTAAATTGTCGGGTGCCGGCTTATGCCGCTGCTGAATTGCCGGCTTTTCATATATTGTCACAGAAGCGATGCGAACTTCCCTGCTCCGGACACAGCGCAGCGCTTCTGTGACAAGTGAAAGCTGTCGGCACAGAAGCCCTGCGCTGTGTCCGGAGCTGGGAATACGCAGCGATGTGTCAGTTTCAGCACAGAAGCGCTGACTGTCTGGACCTACCGCCGCCGTATTTTAACTCCCTCCACCTTATATTAACTCCGACATGGCAGGGATACGGCCACGGCAGCTTATTAACACCCCCAGAGTATCCCCGCATGTCAATTTCTGAAAGTTCAAAAGCATTACCGGCGTATAAGACGACCCCAGACTAGACAGAAGATTTTTCAGTCTTCAAAAGTCGTCTTATACGCCGGAATATACGGTAATTGTTTTTGTTTTATATTGTATTTCTTTTAAAATCATAGTTTATAAATCACATACTCTGGCCTAAATGATACATAAATTTGTGATGCCTCTTACTCGAAAAGCCCTTTATTTTACCCTAGGTGATGGGGGACTCAGAGTCGGGTCCTTTGATGGAGAGATGGGGTGCAGCCGTGGCCCGGACCCGACCCGTGCTCAGGGCCGTCACATTAAAAAGGATGGTGTGGGCTTATCCGGGTTGAGTGGCTGATTTACGACTACGCCACCTGTGGTGCCTGGTGAAGGGCCACCAGCACCGCTGCAGTCCGCTGAGGCATGGTGTTATGGGCCAAAGTTATTACTACTCCCCACAGGTGGAGCAAGGCCTCAGGGCAGAGGGACAGGATGGAGGGGGTAGTAGTAGAGGAGAACGGATGCCGCGTCGCGCGGTGTGGCGCAGAATAAACAGTCCGGAGGCCATAGGGGTGAACTTCCAAGGCTTTACTCACTTTAGAGTTGGCAGAAGGAAGGCGACTCCCTGCTCCCCGCGGAGTCCTGCGGTCACCTGGGACGGGGGTCTTACAACCTCCGAGCAAGTCCAGCATTCAGTCAGGATCCTACACCAGAGTGTTCCTGAACTACAGACCGAATCCTTTCCTGTCCGTGTGTGTGCAAATAGACCTGGACTCCCTCTGAGCTCGTCTCAGAACTAGGGCACGGGTGGCAGCTCCTCTCCGTCCGATACCCGGTGGGATCCCCAGGGCCTACCGGGCTTTCCCGACCAGGACATGGAGTGGCAAGGTCGGGTGTTGGGGGCCGGTACCCCTCTTGCAGCCGGAGTCCCTCTGAATATATCAGGTTGGCGAGGACAGGTGGCGTACACCGCTCCGTCTGCATCCTGCCTGGGATCCATTTGCTGTGGAGCCACACTCTTGAGCTCCGGGCCTTCTTGGTCCTGGTCATTGGTCGGGTTGAGACATTCCTGGTCTGCAACCTGCCCCTCATCCCAAGGCCGGGGTATGAGGGCAGGGTGCCTTGCCGGTGCAGGCCCACACAGGATCTATGCTCCGGGAGGGAGGTCACATTTACACACAGTATATGACAGCACAGAGAACAGACGAAAGACCAAGATCCAAGATGGCTTATTATTAAATATGAAATTTAAAGTGTAACTAACTTGTAAGTCCTCCACTCTCACCCACTAACTGGTTCACCTAACTCTTGGTTCTCCAGTCTCCCTGTAACCAGGAGAGAAGCACCTAGTGCATACTAGCTCCCTCTGGTGGAGAAATGTGGTGTTGGATGCAAAGGTTGGGTCACGACTATCACACTGTTCTTACCTCAGGGGAGGAACACTACATTCCATTAAAGAAGTGCAGCATCCCTGTGGCGATCGAACCCTCAGGGGCGCCACAAATACATACCTTTGGTGAAATTACACGAATATTTTAAGATGTTGATAGGAATGAGGAAGCAATGAAGGAATAAAATAAAAGCTATCTCAATGAGAATATTTCAGAAGGTTTTTGTTAATCTGAGAGCAGCATAATATAGGGGAAGATAGCCTGATTATAGCAACAGGAAGCTAACAGTCAGGTTTGTGTGGGCTTATACACAGCCCAAAAGTCTAAGCTCTGCTATATCTACATCGGACAAAACAGGGATTATATCAAAACTGTTCCATGCAGCCCAATAAGTAATACATCACTGGAATCAGGGTCTGTCTTTACATTATGCTGACCTCATATCACATAACAAAAACCCCAAAACCTGCCTTCAGATTCCATTTAAACATACTTTAGCAAAAAAAAACAAAAGTATGCTAAGAAACCAAAGAAGAAACTGCATTATAAGTGAAACAAAATAGCACGAACTCTATCAGTCACTGCCGTGACTCTCTTATCAGTGAATGCTATGATGGAGTCTGATGCCATGCAGGCAATGTTTTTTGGTTCATTATAAGTAATATTTCAAAATTAAATTTAATAATAGTATTGTATTTTATTGAATTACATCAATATCAAATTTACAGGGTCACAATAATGATCAAATATTTGTATTTCCACAAGCACTAAAAAATAAAATACTTTATCACATGACTTTTCACATGATTGCAAATGAGTATATGGTGTGTTTAAATGCAGGTGCCATTCTGTTGGTATCGATGTATAGCATTCTATAGAGTAGGCAAAATCTTCTGCTATTTACATTTTTTAGGTTCAATTTTTTTTAATTAAATTTGCAACAAATAAATACGCTGTAAATCACAATCCAGCAAAGCCTCCAATTACTCTGAAAACACGCTTGTGACACTCTGAGGTTTCCTAAGACTGCATCCAACTCCTTTCAAGTTATATAAGACAAACACAGCCTTAGGGCTCATTTAGACATCAGTTTTTTTCATACAAGTGCAATCTTTGTTTATCATGGATAGCACTTGACCCTATGGTAGTAAATGGGGCTTTTCGCATGTCTTTGACTTTTTGCAGACTGAGCATGCAAGTGTTGGATCAATGCAAGTCTATGGGTCCATGAAAACATTGGACAGCATTTGGATGATATCTGAGTGCAGTTTGATTTTCACGGACTGCTAGACTGGAAAAGAATAGAAGGGTTTTTTTTGGTTTCCATGAACAGCTGCTGCATTCCCTGCATTGGCTTTTGTCCATCATGCCATGTGGAGTAATAGCTGCAAGTCATTTTGGGAAATCCGGCGTCTGAGATTATGTGAGCCTTCTGTGGCTGATGCAATCTTCTGCAATTAAAATTAAAATAAATTAAAATCTCACCAAAATTTTTTTGTCAATTTACACTAATCAAATTGCAAATTGTTCAAATTTGCTGGGACCTGCGAATTTCATAACATTGGACACGTATTCATTTCTCATAGAATCAGCGTACTAATGTCTAGCGGCATAGATGTTAAAAGACCTAAAACTACAAAATAAATAAAAGTTAAATGCGATGAAGATGTTGATTATTTATGTATATAGAGCGTATTAAGCATTCTGGTGTTAAGGATGAAATCATTATTCATCTACTGAACTATTAATAATGTCTTAGTAAACTAGTGTTGTCAGCTCTGTCAAATTATCATAAGCCCCCACAATTGAACTCTCTGCGTTTGCATGCATTATGGATAATTGCAACATTTATTTGTAATGAAAAAATCATAATCAGCTTCATTGATGTCTAATTCCCAGTTTTACAAATTCTCTTTCTTAGCTGATAACTAATAATATTGTTATATGTCATTTAAAGCTCCATGTGATTTCTTTGTAAGACAACATGTGAATAAGAATTTATGTAATTAAGAGAGAATGACTTATTAACATATTTTTTCTTAATCATTTGTCTTTAGTATTATACATTTTTCACTTCTGTATTCGCCAAGGTTTCACATTCCTATCACGTTTTTCACACTGTAGTCGTGACCATCTTTTATTTTAATTGTCTAGGTTACAGCATAATAATGAGTTTCCTTGTACTTTAGTACATAAACATTTATATGTTTTGACATTTTCCACATTATCATGCATACATCCTAGATGTGTAATGTGGGTGTATGGAGTTAGGCGACACCAAGAAATGTTATTGTTTTTTGAAATTTTTGTTTTGTCTCTGTGCATTCTCATCTTGTCATATAGGCATTGGCCTGCTGCAGGCAATTGCTAGCTGTATCGGTGGCACATTGGTCACTGCTGCGGCCACTGATTGGCTACGGTTGTTGCATGCCTGTATTAAAAACAAGAGAAAGAACAGACATCAGAGGGAACCAGGTCATTAATAGAAGAAGACAATCTGGGGTTGGTAAGATGACTATGCTTTTTTTTCCTATTTAACATGATGACAGAATGTTTATGAAAGAGTTGGAAAGCCCTTATATTTTAATTAATGTTGAGCGAGCATGCTCGACACTGCTCGGTACTCGCCCGAGCATCTCACTACTCGGGATATTCGGCGAGCACCGAGCATTTTCGGGTAACTTGGGCGGGAGCTCGGGTCTCCGCCCTGCATGTTTGGCGCTCTTTACAGAGCCAATGAACATGCAGGGATAGCCAGCCAGTCACTGAAATGCCGCAGCCATGTTGGTTGTGGGCATTACAGTGATTGGCTGGATGCACAGCGTCACCTCGAATATTTAAAACCGGGCGCCGCCATCTTGGACACAGTCGCTCCGGATCAGATAGTGTAGGGAGAGTGCTGCTGAGTTAGGGAGAGATTTATACTGCAAAATAGGTAGTGTAGGGTCTCTAAAGCCTGCAAAATCAAACAAACAGTCCTTCTGAGGACTAATATCCATCCCAGATAGACAAGGACTTGCACGGGGATAGTTGCAAGTCTGCATCTTCTGATGCGGCAAGGATCACTTCTGATGGGCACACTTTTAGGCAGTGACCTGGGTGTCAGAGATGCTTCCAGGGGTCTTCCCCATGCTGTTCCCATATCTTTTCAGCTCTGTATGCATGTGTCACACAGCACATTGCCAGATAAGATTGTAAAATGTTAAAATGACATTTCCAGGTGAATGCATTTGTCACGGTTGAAAGCAATAGAAAAGTGCAAAAACGCATAAAAAATGCTACTTGTGAACATAGCCCAAGGTGTGGAGAAGTATTTTAGTTTTTGGTTATTTATTTTACCTTATACACAAGTCTTTACCTTGGAAAGGATGTTCCTTAACATATTTCACAGGAAAACAGTTTCAGTTTCGTTTTTGAATGTTTTATTGTGAGCCCATAAAAGTGGCTTAATACCTCTGACCACGTTGTTGACAGCAGTGACCTGGTTGTCAGAAAAGCTTCCTGGGGCGATCCCCATGCTGTCCCCATGTCATTTGAGCACTGTCACTATCGTTTTGGGCACTTTTTAGGCTTTCTACAGACTGCCAAGGGTGCAGCCGCAAAAAATGCTCGGGTCTCCCATAGACTAACATTGGGCTCATTGCTCAGGTCGAGCACCCGAGTATCACGTTGAGCTCGGCCTGAGCTTCGAGCACCCGAGCATTTTAGTGCTTGCTCAACACTAATTTTAATTAATCTTCTTCTTATTTTGGATAAGGGGAGACCTATAAAACTGCCTTTTTGGTCCATTACTTTGTATAGGTTCTACTGTTTTAAACTGCATCAATATTCACCCTTTTAGTATAATCTGAAAGTACAGGTGAGAAAATAAAATAAATCCACCTACCATACTGGTCCCATACTGGACTTACTTCATCATAGGAACAAGTCAGATTTACTTTCACTGGCAGCGACATACAAATAAAGTCAACAGTACTCTGTTTTATACAACCCAAGGGGTCTCAAAAGGATAAAATGACTGTTATTTTTATAGTTTATCACTCTATCATCAAACATTATAACCAACATTTTAAGACCTTATTATAGGCCATTAACCCGTTCATGACCCATGACGTATAGGTACGTTATAGGTCGCATTTGATGTGCATCTTTTCCGGCACATGACAGCTGATTTTATTGCAGAAAAAGATCACTGCTTCGAGTCTCCTAAGAGGACTATTGAAGCAAGTAAAAAGTTGAAAAGAAAATGTTTTTTAAATTTTTTAAAATAATTGAAAAAATATAAACGTTCAAATCACCCCCCTCTTGCCCAATAGAAAATAAAACAATAATAAAAAAAAAATACACATATTTGGAATCGCTGTGTTCAGAAACACCCGATCTTTCCAAATATAAAAACAATTAATCCAATCGGTAAAAGACGTAACGAGAAAATAATCAAAATATCAGAATTACCTTTTTTTGGTCGCCGAAACATTGCAATAAAATGCAAACAGGCAATCAGAACATCTACCCCAAAATGGTAGCAATAAAAATGTCAGCTCTGCGCACAAAAAATAAGCACTCACCCAGCCCCAGATCCCAAAAAATGGAAATGTCTCAGAAAATTGAGCCATTTATTTATTTTTTTTCCAAACTTTGGAATTTTCTTTCTCCACTTACCGTATTTTTCGGACTATAAGACGCACCTAGGTTTTAGAGGAGGAAAATAGAAAAAAAATGTAAGCAAAAAATGTGGTCACAATGCACTGTTAAGGGGGGAGCAGGTCTGCTGCTGACACTGGAATAGGGGTGATGTCTCCCAATTCTGATAATATCCCCCATCCTGGTAGATATGCCCCCCCTTCCTATTATATGTGGCTCCCATCCCCATACTGATATGCATGGCACTCCTCCATCCTGATATGCATGGCACCCCGCATCCTTATCCTGGTATGCAAGGCACCCCTCATCCTTATCCTAGCATACATGGCATCCCTCATCCCTATCGTGGTATGCATGGCACCCCTCATCCCTATCCTGGTACACATGGCACCCTTCATCCCTATCCTTGTATGCATGGCACCCCTCATCCCTATTCTGGTATGCATGGCACCCCTCATCCCTATCCTGGCATGCATGGCACCCCTCATCCCTATCCTGGTATGCATGGCACCCCTCATCCCTATCCTGGTATGCATGGCACCCCTCATCCCTATCCTGGTATGCATGGCACCCCTCATCCCTATCCTAGTATGCATGGCACCCCTCATCCCTGTCCTAGTATGCATGGCACCCCTCATCCCTATCCTGGTATGCATGGCACCCCTCATCCTCAGATGTATTCATTGGTTAGTCCATGGGCAGATCCATGAGGTCATCAGGGGGTGTGATCCATGAGGTCATCAGGGGGCATAGTCCATGAGGTCATCAGGGTGGGTTGGTCCATGAGGTAATCAGGGGGCGTAGTCCATGCGATGTATCGCTCTGTGGTTGGTTAGTTATTCTATAGAATGCAGCTTCCTCCCAGAACAGAGCATGGTGTGATGAAACAGGAAATAGCAGCCATCTTTTGATCTAAACAAGCTTATGTAAGGTGAAATAATTGAAATAATAAAGTTTGTGGGTCTTTTCTCTCAATCTCCTATGTCTTGAGGTTAATTAAGTTTTTGAGCCTATGGCTCTCCTCAACAAAGCATTTGTCAAGCGTTTTTGCATGCATTTCTGCATGCGGGTTATCAAGCGCTTTTTCAAGAGATTTTATCATCACTTGGAAAAGTGCTTGACAACTTGGTCACACTATATAAATCCATGCAACCGGCATGGATTTATATAGTGCGACCAAGTAATAGTTAAAAAAAAGAATAATAATGGTAAAAAATAAAAAATAAACATTATACTTACCTTTCGATGGCCCCCGGTCTCCTTCTCCGATGCGTCCGGTCTCCCCAGTGTCTCGCAGTTGTGTAAAAGGACCTTCCATGACGTCATTTAGTCATGTGACAGGTCACGCGACCGCCGATGTCAGCGGTCGCGTGACCTGTCACATGACTAAATGACGTCATGTCAGGTCCTAACTCCACCGCAAGCCGCCCAACACACAGCACGCATCGCTGAGGAGGACGGGGCCGTTTATTTTTTATTTTAAATTCTTTCTTTTACAGGTACTATGGTACCCGCGTCTGGAGGAGAGTCTCCTCTTCTCCAAACCTGGGTACCATCCGCACATTGAATCGCTTCATATCCGCGTGTGCACATGTAGTCATGCGGATATCAAGCGTTTCAATGCAAGTCAATGGCGGCAATTACGCTGCGTGTCCGCAAAATTAATGGACATGCTGCGGATTTTTCCGCAATGATAATCTGCAGCAGAAATTTCTGCAGCATGTGCATAGCACATGCGGATTACCATTGGGGACCCTGGGGCACGTATTACCAAGCGTTTTTAAGCGTTTTCGCTGCGGAAATTCCGCTGCAAAAACGCTTGAAAAACGCATAGTGGGCACTTAGCCTAACACTCAGCTCAAACTCTGACCAGAGTAAGTATGAGTAAGCCCTTATTCTGTAAAAATATACAGTAATTTGCAAGGCTCAAAGACATACCTCCATCCAGTTCAGCCTTTCCCACAATGTTGATTCAAAGAAAGGCATCCAATAAACTTCTCCATAATGAATTTTTTTTTGAATTAGCCATGATAATGTAATCTATAACAAAGTTCCATAGTCTCAATCCTATTACATATGGAAGAACTGTCTATGTTGGTAGAGAGAAGCACTTTCTTCAAGATGTAATAGATGTTCTCCTATTATCATTACAGTTCTGGATAAAAATAGATTATGGGGAAATCTCTGTATTGAACTTTAATATGGTAATACATACTTATTGAATCACCCCTCAGAAGGTTTTTTTTTTTCTGAAATAAAATACTGTCACTAACAATTTTTCTAGTTATCGTAGTCCACCTATTCAATTTATTAATTTAGTAGCTCGCCTTTAAACCTGCTTAGGCTCTAAATCTTACACATTTGTGCCTAATCATGTACCAGAACAAGATGTGCTTTCAGGCTAGTGATTCTTAGAGGGATTGTTCAGGCTTGAGACATAAGTCTGCAGTCACACTACTGTATGTCCACATGTAGTCACGGACCACGGCCCCTTGTATTAGAGTATGTGGTCACATGGCTGATGCTTGCGATTCGCATACTTGCAGTCACGTGCACAGCTTCTCTCCATAGAAGTCCAAGATAAAAAATCAATTGACAATACAAGGAGCAGAAGAAGTTAAGTATTAAAGATAAAAGTGGCATACAAGTTATTCTTGTACAGTACATTGTGAAATTAAATGAAAATAGAGCCACCCTTATAGTACCTCGACTCCAATGCAGCAACTTATGCCTACTACAGGCAGAAAATAGTACAGTATTCTGTATGAAGAAGAGGTAATGGTCAGTACAAAACATGTATCACATGTGGAGAGAAGTACAGTACATGTTGAAGTCCACAGTACAATGCATGCAAAACTGACATTCACCTCAGGAAGGCAAAACTAGATAGCTGATCAGTTCAGGAAAATGTTTTTCCAGTTAAATCTGCAAGACGTTGTGATGGATGTTGCCACTTCAGCCAATGCTGTTACCTACTGAACTCTCGAAGACACTGTAAAGAATGACTGCCATGCCTTACTGTCATTTTTTTGTGGTAGAGAAATTACTGTGAAAGTGGTAAATTAATCTTATCATATATCATTATATGTATTAGAATGTGATATACTGGGTCATTTGCTTAGGTGTATGCTATGACTAATGTTCAAGAAATACAAGTAGGTGCCAGATGTCTGATGCAAGGCAAATTTTGAATTTTGCATTGAAAAAGAGTCAAAGAGACTATATCCGAGAGAATTAGGTGCCTCTGAAGTGTCTGCCAGCAGTATTAGCTTATTGCTTTCTACCAATTTTCTGATCAAGCCTGTTACCTCTTAGAAAAACTCTGTAACTAAGAAGTTAATTTCATGACAAAAATCTGCTTAATCATTTACTAACATTTGCTAATCATCCCTAACCTCACCACAGTCTTCATCCCAACCCTAACCCACCTTTTCAACCTGTCACTAACAGCTGATGTCTTCCCCTCATGCTTCAAACATGCCTCAACCACACTATTCCTCAAAAAGCCATCCCTTGACCCATCCACTCTGTCTAGCTATCGCCCCATATCACTTCTCCCTTACGCCTCAACACTACTGGAACAACACGTCCAATCTGAACTGTCCTCCCACCTCTCCTCTTGATCCCTCTTTGACCGCTTACAATCTGGCTTCCAACCGAACCACTTCACTGAAACTACTCTGACTAAAGTCACCAATGACCTACTAACTGCCAAATCCAAGCGACACTACTCTGTCCTCCTCCTCCTGGGCCTGGCATCTGCCTTTGACACAGTGGACTACTCCCTCTTACTACAGACTCTCTCATCTCTTGGCATCAAAGACTTGGCCCTATCTTGGATCTCCTCATATCTAACGACAGGACATTCAGTGTCTCCCACTCACACACCACCTCCTCATCTTGCCCCCTATCAGTCGGTGTCCCCCAAGGTTCAGTCCTAGGACCCCTACACTTCTCTATCTACACCTTTGGCCAGGGACAGCTCATAGAGTCTCATGGCTTTCAGCATCACCTCTATACTGATGACTCACAGATCTACCTCTCTGGACCCGATATCTCCTCCCTTCTAACCAGAATCCCACAATGTCTGTCTGCTATTTCATGCTTCTTCTCTGACAGATTTCTCAAACTTAACATTGATAAAATTGAATTCATCATCTTTCCACTGTCTCACTACCCCCCCCACCTGACCTATCCATCATAGTTAATGGCTGCTCACTTTCCCCAGTCCTGCAAGCTTGCTGCCTTGGGGTAACTCAGGACTCTAATCTCTCTTTCAAACCACATATTCAAGCCCTTTCCAATTCCTGCCGACTCCAACTTAAAAACATTGCCAGGATTCGCAATTCCTCAACCATGAATATGCAAGAACACTAGTGCACACCCTCATCATCTCCCGCCTCGACTATTGCAACCTCCTGCTCTGTGGCCTCCCTTCTACCACTCTTGCACCTCTCCAATCTATCCTAAACTCTGCTGCCTGACTAATCCACCTGTCCCCCTGCTATTCCCTGACCTCTCCTCTCTGATAATCCCTTCACTGGCTCACCATTGCCCATAGACTCGAGTTCAAAACCCTAACCATGGCCTACAAATCCATCCACAACCTGTCTCCTCCATATATCTGTGACCTAGTCTCCCAATACTTACCTACACGCAACCTCTGATCCTCACAAGATCTCCTTCTCTACTCCCCTATTATCTCCTCTTCATACAATAGTATACAAAATTTCTCCCATGCATCCCCCCTACTCTGGAACTCTCTACCCCAACACATCAGACTCTTGTCTACCTTGGAAACCTTCAAAAGGAACCTGAAGACCCACCTCTTCTGACAAGCCTACAACCTGCAGTAACCCTCTCTACACTATACCACTGCATGACCAGCTCTACCCTCACCTACTGTATCCTCACCCATCCCTTGTAGATTGTGAGCCCTCACAGGCAGGGTCCTTGCTCCTCATGTACCAGTCGCCGACTTGTATTTTTCAAATTTATTGTAATTGTTTGTGCTATGTATATCCCTTTCACAGGTAAAGCGCCTTGGAATAAATGGCGCTGTAATAATAATAAATAATAATAATAATAAATATTTGCAAGTCAAATTTATGTATGAGATAGCCAAGATGATTGTCTAGGAAATGATGGTAGTCTAATGTTCGAAGTAGTAGTGGATGGAGAGATGTGGACTAGTGATGAGCGAGCTCTAAAATGCTCAATGCAACGAGCCCAATTTAAGTCTATGGGGAACTCGAACATTTTTCCAGGCCCCCCCCTTCCACCCGGCAGTCTGCAGAGGGCCTAAACAGCATGGGGAAGACCCCTGGAAGCATCCGGGTCACTGCTCTGAACAATGTTGTCAGAGTATTACGCCACTTTTATGGACTCACCATAAAACATACAAAAACTAAACCAAAATGGATTTTCCTGGGAAAAATGTTAAGGAACATCGTTTCCAGGGTAATGACTTGTATATAAGGCAAAATAAATAACCAAAAACAAAAATGCTCTTCCACACCATGGGCTATGTTCACACATAGCATTTTTGATGCATTTTTGCACTTTTGCATTGCTTTTAACTGTGAAAAATACATTTACTAGTAAATGTCATTTTAACTTTTTACTTCCTTATCTTCCCATGTGGTGTGCAAGACATGATCAGACACATCCATACAGTGCTGAAAAGACATGGAAACAGCATGGTGAAGACCCCTGGAAGCATCTCTGACTCCCAGGTCACTGCCTTAAACCGTGGTCATCAGACATGATCCTATATTACTGCGGTAATAATACAGACTTTGGCATTGCTTTCAATGGTGAAAAATGCATTCACCGGTAAATGTCATTTTAACATTTTACTACCTTAACTGGCCATGTGGTGTGTGAGACAGGATCAGACACATCCTGTTTCATTTATGAAGGAGGGACTCTGAAAGTCACAAAGCCTATTTTTATAGGGCCATCAGGCGGCCCTTATTATTCTTATAGGGCCAGCAGTCGGCTATGCTAATGTTAGAGAGCCATCAACCTGGCTATGCCTTGTTTTTCCCATTATTAAAGAGTGGGTCTCCTATACTGTTATTGCAAATGCAGTGACTGTAATGGCTGCCAAAATTTGTGAAAAACCCCATTACCAATTTAAAGACACATAGAGGTGGTGTCACGCCAGGTGTGGGAAATACTTAGTGCAACACAAAGAGAAAAGGGAAAGGGAGCCTAGACTCTAGGGAAAGGGGGAAGGGGAGACCTTCTAGTCTGATTTAGTGTCACCCTGTCTCAACTATCATCCCTATATTGGCTCTTCATAAATCGCTGCATGTGTGCCTCGCCCTGACTTTCCCTGGCGTATGGCTAAGGCTAGGGACAGGAGGAGATGAGCACTAGTCGATCTCCCCTAAACTCTTTAAACTACAAGGGTAGACAAATAGGGGGGAATTGATTTGCTTTAGACGACTCCAGACAAATGCGCACACGGCCTCAAGCTCCAGAGAGGACAAAGTTCTGCTCTTGCTAAAGCCTCACAAGTAGTAATGAATATCGCCGACACCTCCCTCTCAGACACACCAGGTATTAATACACCCAGGCCAGGGTGCTAATTAGCCAGAGGGAGGAATCCGCTGGGTCCTAGAGATAGCCAGCCTCTAAGAAGATGTCTGTAATGCCAAATGTAGAGATATCCTGCAACCAACTGCAGGGCGACTGTCTGTCACCTCTGACACACCCGTGACAGTACCCCCCCTCTACGAGTGGCCTCCGGATACTCAGGACCGGGTTTCTCAGGAAAAGAGGTGTGAAATAAGTGAACCAATCTGGGAGCATTCAACTCTGATGCTGAAACCCACATCCACTACTCTGGACCATGGCCTTTCCTGTGCACCAAGAATTGTAGAGAACGATGTTGGAAACGAGAATCTGCAATCCTCGAAATCTGGAAATCCATATTACCATCAACCATTACTGCGGGTGGTGGTAGAGGCGAGGGCTCAAGAGTTTCCACATATTTTTTAACCCTACAATGCGTATCGGGGGCCTTTTAGGCCCTGGTGCTTACTTTTTTGCTATTATCTGCAAATTTAATTTAGTGAGAATTTTGAAACTCTAGGTGTTCCTCAATTATATGATTGTTGTTAATATCCAGTTGTTCATATAATTTTTTTGATAGGCATTTTGGTGCAACAATGCTTTTTTGGGGAAAACCACAACTGTATGGAACAGGGGCCTTTTAGGCCCCTGCTATTTTTGTCATGTACTAAGCAGTTTTTGTGTCTCAAGTTACTTTATTTGTAGTCAGGGTTGCTGGTGGAGGGGCCAGGGGGTGGATCATGCCATGTGAGAATGTCATGTGATTTTGGGAGGGAGTGATAAGGCCTAGAAGGAAGACGTATCACTTCTGCAAAAAAGAAGTCCTGGAAAAATATCTCAAAAGAGGAACTTTATGCATATATTGGACTTTTACTGCTGGCAGGGAGTCAAAAATCGTATGATGTTCCAATCAGAGAATTATTTCAGGATCCACTTTCTGATCCACGCTATAAAGCGACAATGGCAGTTGACAGATATGAGGAAATTAGAAGAAACATTCGATTTGATGATAAGTGAACTTGTGCAGCAAGGTTCCAAACAGACAAATTAGCCCCTATCAGTTATATCTGGAACATATTTATCAAAAATTGCACCAAGCTTTACAATCCTAGTACTAATGTTACAGCAGATGAGCAACTTGTACCCTGCAGAGGACGTTGCAAGTTCATACAATATATGTCCAGTAAACAAGCCAAGTATGGAATTAAAATCTTCTGGCTGTGTGATTCTGCAAATTATTATGGCATAAATAGGCTTATCTACTGTGGCAAAGAAGCTGATGCACCAGTACAGAAAGATCTATGGTCTGAGATTGTGAAAACACTTGCTGTACCAATATACAATTCAGGTAGAAACATTACCATGGACAATTATTTTACCAATGTTGCACTGGGCAATTTTCTGCTTGAAAATTCTGTTACACTTGTTGGTACTATGAAGCCAAACCAACGAGAAATTCCTCAAGCAATGAAGCATAATCCACAGCGAGCACTTTATGAGAGTGTCTTTGGTTTCAACAACAAAGCGACACTGGTATCTTACAAAGCAAAGAAGGAGAAATCCGTTATATTACTCTTTACTATGCATTATGATTGCAGTACTGACAGCAATGACAGGAAATTGAAACCAGAAATCATCCTGTATTACAATAAAACTAAAGGAGGTGTAGACAAAATGGATGAAATGGTGGGAGAATATTCATGCAAGAGGCAAACAAGACGTTGGCCTGTAGTAATTTTTTCAAATATGTTTGATATAGCAGCCCTGAATTCATTCATTATTTATACAGAAACTTATCCAGAATTCCATGCAAGGAGGGCGGACAGGAGACGCCTATTCTTGAAGGACCTTTGCCATGAACTTGTAATGCCTCACATGATGGAGCGAAGCAACTTGAAATGCTTGCCAAAGCAAACTAGAGAAGCAATGAAATGGTGTGGCGTACAGTTTCAGTATATTCCAGGGCCAGTAGAAAGAAAACAAAAGAGTTGTTTCATTTGTCCAAGAAACTTAGAGAGGAAAACTGAGTGATATTGTACCACTTGTGGGGAAAATGTCTGTAAAGAACATTCTTCAGAAAAGATAACATGTGAAAATTGTTTGGAAGACAAAATTGAAAAGAAAAAGTTAGAAAAGAAATGTAGCTGCAGCTAGTTTACTCTAGATTTATATACATTTGTGTGATTTTCATATCTTTGTTTGAAATTTGGAAAAAAAAGGTTTTTGGTGGTTTCTACAAAAAATTATAATTAAAATGTTGTGCATTATTCATATCTTATTTTGCAATTTTGAAATAAATTTGTAAAAGTTATTTATGTGAGTTTCTTCATATCATTTGCACGGCCCCCGTTAAGTAAAAGTGTAGATTTGTGAAGTCATGCATGCTAGGGTTAAGTAAAGACCTATGGAACACGTTGTGGACTTTAAGGGCCTCAGGAAGTTCAAGACAAAATTCTGCTGGGTTAAAGACGGAGGTTATTTTATATGGACCAATAAACCTAGGTTCCAGCTTCCAAGAAGGAACTTTCAATCTTATATTCCTGGTAGACAACCACACAAAGTCATTCACATCCAAGTCCGGACCTAGCAAGCGTTTTCTGTCAGCCATACATTTATACCTGTCTCCCATGATCTTTAAATTACTCAGCACACCCTGCCATACCGAGGAGAGCGACGAAGCAAACCGTTCCTCCTCAGGAACTCCTGAAGCTCCTCCCCCACTAAAGGTACCAAACTGTGGGTGATAACCGTTAGCACCGAAGAACGGTGACCTGTCAGTGGATTCTTGGCGATGATTATTAATGGCAAATTCTGCCATTGGCAGGAAGGATGCCCAATCCTCCTGATTTTCAGAAACAAAAGCCCTGAGGTAGGTCTCCAAATTGTGATTGACACGCTCAGTCTGTCCATTCAACTGAGGATGGAAGGCAGAGAAAAAGGACAGCTGCACCCCCAGTCGAGAACAGAATGCCTTACAGAACTTGGAAACAAACTGGGTCCCCTGATCTGACACCACATGGGAGGGAACCCCGCGAAGCTTCACAATCTCATTTATGAACACCTGAGCAAGTGTCTTGGCATTTGGAAGCATAGGCAATGCAACAAAATGAACCATTTTGCTAAACCTATCTACTACCACCAAAAACAATGGTTTGCCTGCAGAAACCGGAAGGTCAGTAATAAAATCCATGGACAAGTGTGTCCATTTCCTACAAGGGATAGGTAGTAGAAGAAGAGTACCAGACAAACAGGTATGCGAAACCTTAGAATGCGCTCAAATACTACAAGCAGCTACGCATTCAATTACGTCCCGATGCACCCCGGCCACCAAAAACGAAAAAGAGGAGGTCCGCGGTTGCCTTACCACCTGGATGCCCAGCAAGCACAGAGTTATGATGTTCCTTAATTACTTTGCAGCTCAAATTAGATGATACAAATAACTTTCCTGAAGGGCAGGAGGCAGGGGTGTCCACTAAATGACAAGCACAGTAAGCAACACTGTCACTGTACTTCTTATATATGTGACTGACATGTTTCTATCTATCTTATCTATGTGTGATGCTTTATTCCTTCTTGTCTAAATTGTCGGGTACTGGTGTATGCCGCTGCTGAATTGCCGGCCGGCTTTTTTAAAGAGAGTGTCTTCTGAGCAATTTGTCAGCTTTTGGAAACCTTTGAAGGTGTTTTCAATGTGTTTCTATGTGTTTTAGTTTGCCTGCCATTGGTTTTAACGGTGTTCGATGATGTTCGACGGTGTTCTAAGGTGTTCGACGAACAGTTCCACGAACATCCCGGTGTTCGACGAACGGAACCGAACCCCAACACTACGGGGGTGGCTCATCACTAATGGACAGCCCCCTCCAACCAATTGTTAGAACTCTCCTGTTAGGTTTTTTCTATCTTGCTGGTCACATGACCTAGTTTGCCTATTTAATCCTGCTCCGCCCTCCTGGCCTTGCTGGACTTCATTATAGTTTCTACTCTTAAGTTAACCTGGTGCTTAGTTACCTTTCTCAGTTTGTTTAGCTTGGTCTTCGGACCTTTATGTTCTATGTTGTGTGTTTGTCTTTTACTGCTACAATTTCTGCTAGGAGGTGCCCAACTTTATCCCAGTCCCTAGTTATTGTAGGCATCCCTCCCTTGCATCTATAGGTTTTCGTACAGACTAGCCGAGGACTTTAGCGGGTCTGATCGCAGGATCAGGTTCCCCGTTACATCGTAGGGATCTAGATTAGTTCTATTGTAGGGACAGATCTCTTTTATTTCCTTAGTGCTTGTTGCAGATCATAACAGTAAGTCCAGCCCAAAAATATCTCTAAGGAAAGACTACCAGTTTCCATCATGGTGTCGGTTCAGGATTTGGCTCAACGGCTGCAGGGACTCTCTCTGGAGGTGGCCGAGCTCCAACAACATGTGAGTAGCTGTTCTGGAGCACATTTTGTAGAGCCAAAGGTACGTTTGCCTGATTTATTCTTTGGTGATCAACAGGAATTTTTTTCCTTTAAAAATGCTTGTTTATTGTATTTTCGTTTGCGACCCAGATCCTCTGGTGATGAATCACAGCGCATAGGGTTCATAATGTCACTTTTGCGCAAAGAACCTCAGGGATGGGCCTTTTCTCTCCAACCTAGTGATCCATGCTTTAGATCAGTGGATAATTTTTTTTCTGCTTTGGGTTTGTTGTATGATGATCCTGATCGTGTCTCATCAGCTGAGACTGAATTAAGACATTTGAGGCAGGGATCAGGTAATGTGGAAAAATATTGTTCTCACTTCCGTCGGTGGTCTGCCCAGGTGGGGTGGAACGATTCAGCTTTGAAAAGTTTGTTTCTTGCGGGGCTAGGTGAAAGGGTTAAGGATTTGCTGATTGCTTATTCCACACCTGGAAACTTGCAGGAGGCTATGCAATTAGCTATACGGGTGGACAGGAGACTGCGTGCAAGGGTTAATGAAAGTAAATCCTCTGCCATGTCAGCTCCGAATCTTGAGAGGGTCTGTACTGACATTGGAGAGCCAATGGAGATCGGGGCGATGGCACCCCGCTCTCAGGAAAAAGACCGCAGATCTTCTGAAGGTTTGTGCTTTTATTGCGGAAAATCTGATCATTTTATTAAGAACTGTGTACTTCGTATGAACAAAGAAAAAAAAAAGGTCAGTTACGCCTGTATTGCCTGTTTAAATTCTAAGGGGGTATTTCTTTCTGCTACTACCACTGCTCAGGAAGAATTAATTGAATTTCGGATATTTGTGGATTGTGGTTCTACTCTGAATGTGATTGATGGGGGATTCTTGGAAAAACTTAAATTAAAACCCAAACCTTTGTCATCCCCTATTGCTGTGGTTTCTGTCGATGGCTCCCCCTTGAAGAGTGTTACTCACAAGGTCTGTGAATTTCCCCTCACTATTAATGGTGTTCATCAAGAAAATTTGGATTTGGTGGTATTAAATAATTTGCCGTCTCCAGTAATTTTGGGGTTACCCTGGTTAAAATTGCACAATCCTGTATTGGATTGGTCTACCAATGAAATTAAGTCCTGGAGTCCTAAGTGTTATGACAAGTGTTGTAACGGACGTATTGCTGCGGTGGAAAAAGGGGAATTACCTGTACTTATTCAGGATTTTTGGAGAGTTTTTTTCTGAGGAGGAGTCACAAATATTGCCTCCCCGTAGAGACTATGATTGTACCATTGAATTTGTCCATGGAGCGACTCTTCCTAAAAGTCGTTTATTTAATCTTACTATTAGAGATGAGCGTTGTTCTACTCGAACTGTTCGCCAATCTCAAATTCGAGCTGTTTCGGGCGGTGTTCGAGCCATTCGGCGAACACGAACAATTTGAGAAAAATTCGGCTGTTCGAGGTTATGTTCGATAACTGTTCGTGCACCAAAATCATAACTGGATTTTTTCTCAGTAATGATGAAAATTAATGTTAATACGCAGTTTGAGTGTACAGCGGGGTGGGGGGAGGGGCAGGGGATGGATCTCTGCAGGAACAATGAAGATCTCCATTTTTTTTTCTCTTTCCCGCATTTACAGAGGGGAGGTGCAATCTGTCAGCCTATCAGCAGCGCACACACGGAGCGAAGTGCTTTTTTTCACACAAGCAAGGGCATGTGTCATTGGCAGTGTATGTCACATGTCCTTGCCCTATAAGACCAAGCCATTTTCCCCGTCGCCACCATTTTCACACTGCTGCAGCTGCGTGTTAGACGGCACCGCTGTTGCTGTGTGCGCTATACCTTGTTAATTTCAAGCCAATTTTCGCACAAATCTACAGATAGCTTGGGAGTAGGAAATAGTTGTGATTGCAGTCCTTTTAAGGACTAGGTTACAGCATTTCCTACGACTTTTATCAGGCAGGTCTGTGCTCTTAAATAGATAGATTGTGGGAGTAAAGACTAATTGTAATTGGAGTGCTTTTCAGGACTAGGTTACATCAGCTCCTATCAGTTTTCTCCAGGCAGGTCTGTGCCAGTGCTGTGCAAGTTTTTTTCACAGCATTTGGCTGAATCTAGCAAAGCTAATCCTTTTTGGCCTATTGCAGAGTGTGTTAGTCAGTGGAGTAGCCTATCTGTGTTGCAAGATATACCACCTGTGTATAGAATACCAATTTTTTTACTGCACCTAGGGAAGTAAAATCTTTTGGGCATAGCATCATTCTATTAGTCCATCTATACTGACCTCCATCAGGTTGCAAATTGAATATAATTTTTTTCTGCATCTAGCTCTGAAAAAATATTGGGCTTCTAGCTGTGTGTGGGACTTGTTGTATTAGTCTATCTATACTGACCTCCATCAGGTTGCAAACTGAATATATTTTTTTCTGCATCTACCTCTGAAAAAATATTGGGCTTCTAGCTGTGTGTGGGACTTGTTCTATTAATCCATCTATACAGACCTCCATCAGGTTGCAAACTGAATATATTTTTTTCTGCATCTACCTCTGAAAAAATATTGGGCTTCTAGCTGTGTGTGGAACTTGTTGTATTAGTCCATCTATACTGACCTCCATCAGGTTGCAAACTGAATATATTTTTTTCTGCATCTACCTCTGAAAAAATATTGGGCTTCTAGCTGTGTGTGGGACTTATTCTATTAATCCATCTATACAGACCTCCATCAGGTTGCAAACTGAATATATTTTTTTCTGCATCTACCTCTGAAAAAATATGTGGCCTTCTAGCAGTGTGTGGGACTTTCTCTATTAGTCCATCTATACTGACCTCCATCAGGTTGCAAACTGAATATATTTTTTTTCTGCATCTAGCTCTGAAAAAATATTTGGCCTTCTAGCAGTGTGTGGGACTTTCTCTATTAGTCCATCTATACTGACCTCCATCAGGTTGCAAATTAAAAATAATTTTTATCTGCATCTACAGTACCTCTGAAAAAATATTTGGGCTTCTAGCTGTGTGTGGGACTTGTTCTATTAGTCCATCTATACTGACCTCCATCAGGTTGCAAATTGAATATAATTTTTATCTGCATCTAGCTCTGAAAAAACATTTGGCCTTCTAGCAGTGTGTGGGACTTTCTCTATTAGTCCATCTATACTGACCTCAATCAGGTTGCAAATTGAATATAATTTTTATCTGCATCTAGCTCTGAAAAAATATTTGGCCTTCCAGCAGTGTGTGGGACTTTCTCTATTAGTCCATCTATACTGACCTCCATCAGGTTGCAAACTGAATATATTTTTTTCTGCATCTACCGCTGAAAAAATATTGGGCTTCTAGCTGTGTGTGGGACTTGTTGTATTAGTCCATCTATACTGACCTCCATCAGGTTGCAAATTAAAAATAATTTTTATCTGCATCTACAGTACCTCTGAAAAAATATTTGGGCTTCTAGCTGTGTGTGGGACTTGTTTTATTAGTCCATCTATACTGACCTCCATCAGGTTGCAAATTGAATATAATTTTTATCTGCATCTAGCTCTGAAAAAATATTTGGCCTTCTAGCAGTGTGTGGGACTTTCTCTATTAGTCTATCTATACTGACCTCCATCAGGTTGCAAACTGAATATATTTTTTTCTGCATCTACCTCTGAAAAAATATTGGGCTTCTAGCTGTGTGTGGGACTTGTTGTATTAGTCCATCTATACTGACCTCCATCAGGTTGCAAATTAAAAATAATTTTTATCTGCATCTACAGTACCTCTGAAAAAATATTTGGGCTTCTAGCTGTGTGTGGGACTTGTTCTATTTGTCCATCTATACTGACCTCCATCAGGTTGCAAATTGAATATAATTTTTATCTGCATCTAGCTCTGAAAAAATATTTGGCCTTTTAGCAGTGTGTGGGACTTTCTCTATTAGTCCATCTATACTGACCTCCATCAGGTTGCAAATTAAAAATAATTTTTATCTGCATCTAGCTCTGAAAAAATATTTGGCCTTCTAGCAGTGTGTGGGACTTGTTCTATTAGTCCACCTATACTGACCTCCATCAGGTTGCAAATTCAAAATAATTTTTTGTCTGCATCTAGCTCTGAAAAAATATTTGGCCTTCTAGCAGTGTGTGGGACTTTCTCTATTAGTCCATCTATACTGACCTCCATCAGGTTGCAAACTGAATATATTTTTTTTCTGCATCTACCCCTGAAAAAATATTGGGCTTGTAGCTGTGTGTGGGACTTGTTCTATTAATCCATCTATACAGACCTCCATCAGGTTGCAAACTGAAGAAAAAAATTTTCTGCATCTACCTCTGAAAAAATATTTGGGCTTCTAGCTGTGTGTGGGACTTGTTCTATTAGTCCATCTATACTGACCTCCATCAGGTTGCAAATTGAATATAATTTTTTTCTGCATCTAACACAGCCAATAGTTTTGGCCTAATACCACAGTTTGGCCACTGAGCTCTGCTCGGTTCCCATCCATTGTTTTTTTGTGCAAACAACTCCAGAGTTGTGAATTAGTTAACCACCAAAATGAGTGGAAAAAGGCCTGCTGCTGGTGGAAAGGGGAATAGGCGTGTTGGGAAGGGGAAAAAAGGTTGTGTCCGTGGGGTAGGTGTTAAAGCAACAGTAACATCTGCAGAAGAAAGACCATCTTCCAGCCAAACTAAAATGTCTACTTCTTTTAGCGGACAATGTGATAAGATCCCTTTCTTACGGCCACGCCAATCGCTACAAATTCCAGATGAGGCACAAAAACAGCAGGTGCTTCAACGGATATCAAATGCTCCTTTAAGTTGGCTCTCCTCCACATCAACTTCAACATCACAAATACTCCAGTCCTCAAAGGTGTCACCCCAATCGCACTTGCTTCCTCACAGCTCCCAAATCTCCAGCTGCCCGTCTGAGTATGAGGTAGAACAGATGGTTGAGTCTGCAGAGCTGTTTACTCATACTATAGCCTGGGAATCAGAGGTCGACTCCAGCGCTTCTGTGAATCCAGACGAGGAAATGATCTGCACTGATGTCCAGAATCTTTATGAGTCGGATCCAGGACGAGACGCAGAAGGTTCTGACCATAATGTAGACCCTCATTCCCAAACTGTAACTCCTGTTGGTGGAGACAATGAGGAAGACGATGATAAGACTCAAATACCTGATTGGAGAGACAACTTTAGTTTTTTGTCAGGGCAGGAACAGGTTGGCTCTGAGGACGACGGGTGTGATAATGCACAGGGTGATGATGATGAGGTTGGAGATCCCACTTACTGTCAACCCACAGTCAGCCAAGAGATGAGGTCAGCAGAGGAGGTGGAGGAAGATGCTAGTGACGACGAGGTCAGGTTGCGCCTTCCTGGACAGAGACGTAGTACTGGAAGCACGTCAACAACTGCATCCTCAAACACAACTCTGCCTCTCACCACAAGTCGTGGTGGCTCTTCAGGTCGCATGGGTGCTAAGCCTTGCATAGCCTGGGCATTTTTTCAGATAGATAAAGATGACCCAACTCGTGTTATCTGTAACATTTGTCAGCAAAAGCTAAGTAGAGGCCAAAAAATACATAGTTTGAGTACTTCATGCATGAACCGGCACATGGACATGAAGCATAAGTTGCAGTGGGAAGCTCAGTGTGCTACAATGCGGCCTAGCCGGCCGGGCCAACCACCGTCTGCCATATCTTGTGCATCCGCGGCCTCTTCATCCTCTGTGACTGGGGGGACAGCAGTCACACCTGTTTTGGGGCGCAGACCTGCCACCTCTTTACCCGCAACAGCCAGCGTGATTGGCAGGTCATCATTTTCTTTGGAGGTGGTAACACCAGCTGGTGTTGAGCGCTGTCCGACATCGATAGCACCACCTTTGGATCAAGGCAACCTAACATGTCCGCCTGCATCTTCCTCACAGACCGGCAGTTTGCCAGGGACACCCTTATCAACCCCGTCTAAGCACAATAGCCAGCCCTCGGTCCCTCAGATGTGGACAAGTAAAAGACCATTTCCTCCTAGCCATGAGAAAGCTAAGAGGTTGAATTTCACCATCTGCAAGCTCTTGGCTACAGAAATGCTGCCTTTCCGCCTGGTGGACACAGAGGATTTTCGAGACCTTATGTCCGTCGCAGTGCCCCAGTACCAGATGCCCAGTCGGCACTACTTCTCAAAGAAAGGTGTGCCTGCGCTCCACCAGCATGTCGCACACAACATCACCGCTTCTTTGAGAAACTCTGTGTGTGATAGGGTGCATTTCACCACAGACACTTGGACGAGTAGGCATGGACAGGGGCGTTACATGTCGCTGACTGGGCACTGGGTAACTATGGTGACAGCAGGACAAGGGGCTGCTGTCCAAGTCTTGCCGTCCCCACGAGTTGTGCGTCAATCCTCTTTATGTCAAAGTTCCTCCACTGCTTCTGCCTCCTCAACCTCCTCTCGGTCTTCCACCTGCACCCAAAGCCTGTCTGGTCATGCCACAAGCTTTCTAACTGCGCAGAAGGGATCCTGCACACCTCCTTACTATGCTGGCAGTAGGGCTCAACGTCATCAGGCGGTTTTTACATTGAAATGTCTGGGAAATGTGAGTCACACAGCTGAGGAGTTGTGGTCAGCTCTGGAGAACCAATTTCATGAATGGTTGTCTCCACTGGACCTGAAACCAGGGAAGGCCGTGTGCGACAATGCTGCAAACCTGGGTGCGGCCCTTCGCCGGGGCAATGTCACACACGTGCCTTGTATGGCTCACGTGTTGAACCTGGTTGTCCAGCAATTTTTAGCCCACTATCCCAGACTAGATGGCCTTCTGCAGAGGGCACGGTCACTGTGTGCTCACTTCCGCCGTTCGCATCCCGCAGCTCAGCGACTTACATCTCTACAGAAGTCGTTGGGCCTGCCACTTCACCGGCTAAAATGCGATGTGCCTACCAGGTGGAATTCAACTCTGCACATGTTGCAGCGACTGTGGCAGCACCGACAAGCCCTGGTGCAATACGTTCTGGCGTATAGCCTGGGCCAACGAGATCCAGAGGTGGGGCAAATCACGCTGGAGGAGTGGTCTCAGATCAGGGACCTATGCACCCTTCTGCACAGTTTTGAAATGGCGACGAAGATGTTTAGTGCTGACGATGCCATTATCAGCATGACTATTCCGGTGATTTACATGCTGGAGCACATGTTAAACAGAATTCGGAGTCAGGTGGTGGCACAAGAGGAGGTGGAGGAAGTAGAGGAGGAGGAGTTGTATGCGGAAGGGCTAACATCTGCAAGGTCCAGACGGTCGGCAGCACCAAGGCGGCAGGCATGTGAGGGTGGGGGAGATGGTTTTACCAGGGTGCATGGTAGCAGCCAAACTAGTGAGGAAGGTGCAGGAGCCCAGGAAGAAGTGGAGGACGAACTGATGGAAGACTCATCAGATGAGGGAGACCTTGATCACATTTCTGTTGTGCGAGGTTGGGGGGAGAGGACAGAGGAAGGAAGCATGATTGTTACCTCGCCACCAACACAACAGGGACTTGGTGCTCCTGGATGCGCTACACACATGAGTGCCTTCTTGCTGCACTACCTGCAACATGACCCTCGAATTGTGAGAATTAGAAATAATCCTGACTACTGGGTTGCCACACTGTTAGATCCCCGGTACAAAAGTAAATTTGCAGAAATTATTCCTGCCATAGAAAGGGATTCACGCATGCAGGAGTATCAGCAGGGACTGTTGCAGAATCTTACATGTGCTTTTCCACATAATACCAGTGGTGCACGTAGTGAATCTCACAGTTCCAACTTGCCAACCGTGGGACCGTCAAGTGTTCAACACTCGAACCGTAACAGAACCACAGTATCTGCTGGTAACATCAATTTTGCGGAATCATTTCACCACTTTTTTAGCCCATCCTTTGCAAGGCCACAGGAGACAAGAAGTCTGACAAATAGTCAACGCCTAGAGACGATGGTACAGGAGTATCTCCAAGTAAACATTGAAGCCATGACTGTGTCACTGGACCCTTGCTCTTTTTGGGCTTCCAATCTGGATAAATGGCCGGAGCTAGCCACTTACGCCTTGGAGATCTTGTCATGCCCCGCAGCCAGCGTTCTGTCTGAACGTGTGTTCAGCGCTGCTGGTGGTGTGCTGACAGATAAGCGCACGCGGCTCTCCACTGATAATGTAGACAGACTCACGTTCATAAAGATGAACAAATCATGGATCCGAAACGACTTTTCTACCCCTGTGTCATCCTGGGGAGAGTAAAAGCTTGATGATTGGTTAAAATCACCCTACCAACCGTTTTAAGCTTTCAAATTGCTAATCATGTTTATCTGTATCTTGGCTGGAAAATAATTTGGGCTTTGTAGCAGTGTGCAGCACTGATTCTATTAGGCCATCTAAAATAAGCTCCACCAGATTTAAAATTACTAATCATGTTTATCTGTATCTTGACTGGAAAATAATTTGGGCTTTGTAGCAGTGTGCAGCACTGATCCTATTAGGCCATCTATACTAAAGCTTCACCAGATTTAAAATTAATAATAATTTTTAGCTGCATCTAGCCCAGAAAATAATTTTGGGGCTCCGAGATGCGCAAGACACATAAGTGCCTTCTTGCTGCACTACCTGCAGCATGACCCTCATATTGTCAGAATTCGAAGTAATCATGACTACTGGGTTGCCACACTCTTAGATCCCCCAAACTTTTCGATCAACCTTTTCATTTTAATAAAGACCAAAAAAAATGGTCATTTTTGAAATTATAAGCATTAGCAGGTTGTTAGAAACTGAAATCAAACAGTTTTCAACTCAAAACTTTATTCTATCTGATGTTACATTTTCACAAAGGACCCCTTGTTCGAAAGGAGCTTCTGAACTCTCTCGTCCATTGAATTTGTCAGGTTTTGGATGGTTTCTGCTTCAATTGTTTTGCATGAGGACAGAATACCCTCCCAGAGCTGTTGCTTAGATGCGAACTGCCTCCCGCCATCATAGACACTCCTTTTAATGATGCTCCAAAGGTTCTGAATGGGGTAGAGGTCAGGGGAGCATGGGGGTCACACCATAAGTTTGTCCCCTTTTATGCCCATATCAGCCAGAGATGCAGATGTTTTATGTGCAGCATGAGATGGTGCATTATCATGCAAAAAAATGATCTTGCTGTGAAATACACGGTTCTTCTTCTTGAACCATGGCAGGAAGTGCTGTTTGAGAAAATCCACATACATTATGGAGTTCATCTTTAGCGCCTTCAGGGATCCTAAAGGGGCCGACAATCTCTCTTCCCATGATTCCAGCCCAAAACATTACTCCACCTCCTCCTTGTTGGCGCTGTAGCCGTGTTTGCGTGGGGTGTCCATCAACCAGCCATCCTCCACTCCATCCATCTGGACCATCGAGCGCTGCACGGCACTCATCCGTGAACAAAACAGTTTTGAAATCAGTCTTCATGTAATGTTTGGCCCAATGGAGCCATTTCTGCTTGTGTGAAGTGGATAGAGGAGGTCGACAGGATGGCGTATGCACAGCTGCAAACCTCTGAAGGACCCTGCATCTTGTTGTTCGGGGGACGTTGGAGGCACCAGCAGCTTCAAAAACTTGTCTGCTGCAATGACAAGGCTTTTTTGCCGCTGCTCTTTTAACCTGACGTAATTGCCTGTAGGAAAGAGTCCTCAATTTGCCCTTATCAGCACGCACACGTGTGTACTGTGAATCAGCTACATACTTCTTGATTGCCAAGACACTTCATCCTGATCATCGCACAATGTTGATTGTAGTCATGCCTTGACCTAAACACTCCACAATTTGTTGCTTCTCAGCAGCCGACACATCCTTTTTCTTTCCCATTTTGGCAGAAAATGTAGGCTGCTTAATAATGTGAGACAGCCTTCTTAAGTAGTCTTGCCTTTCATTGGACACACCTGCCAAACTAATTAGCACAGGTGTCTGCAATTGCTTACAGTGATATAAAGAGCCGTGACACACATCACCATCAATGAGTTTAACTGACAAACAAACAAATTCTTCCCTTATCACTCCTAAACACTTTTTGCATAATAATTTGGAACACAGTGTACATGTGCTTTTCCACAAAACACCAGTGGTTCACGTAGTGAATCTTACAGTTCTAACTTGCCAACCGTGGTCTGTATGGAGTTGTTCAATAAAGGGCCCAAAATTAAGATAACATAGATGGGAGAGGTCTCTATGAATAGGAATTCCTAAGTATTTGATACCCTGTGAGGGCCAGGCAAAGGGAAAGTTGGACTGGATGGAATCCTATATGGATTTGGGGAGGGAGACATCGAGGGCCTCAGACTTCGCTGCATTGATTTTAAAATTTGACCATGTAACAAAGTGATCTATTTCAGCCATAACAGCATGGATCGATATATGTGATTGAGTGATATATACTAGGACATCATCAGCAAATAGAGAGCACTTGTACTCGGTGCCTCCCACCTCAATCCACCTAATATTGGGGTTATGGCGAATTGATGAGAGCAGGTGCTCCGTCACTAGGATGTATAAGAGAGGGGACAGAGAACATCCCTGCCTTGTCCCATTGGTGATTGTGAAAGGTGATGAAAATGTTCTGACGCGCCCCCTGGGCCTTGGGACACCCGGAGCCGGACCCTTTTTGGTGGATGCTGGTGGTTGTAGTCTCCGTGGTGGCGACCCGGTTCCGTGGCTCAGGGCGGTCAAACCAGTGGCGGAACTATTTATGTGGTTTTGATGTTTAAATGTCCGACTACGCCACCCGTGGATTGCGGTCAGAGTGAACCGCCGCTCCAGGGCAGACCGCTGAGGCTGGTGTTGTGGGTGCAGCAGAGCGTAGCATAACTCCCCACGGGAGGAGTATAGCCTCAGGGCAGTGTATGCGGAGGATGGGGGTGATGGTGCAGGGCAGCAGCAGTAACGACACGGAGTCAGTGATGCAGTCCAGGGCCTTTACTCACAGTTCTTATTATCCAGACCACGTCTGCAGGTAACGGCTGCCCACGTCGTACTGTGCTCACCAGGTGAGGGGCTCAGACAACTCCCAGATAACTTTGGAGTGCTTCACAGGACCCCCTTTGTGTGTCCTTTGTCTGGCCTTTCTTACCAACCCTTCTGTCCGGCTGCCTCGGGCCTCCTCTTGGTAAACTTGGCGCCAGTTTCCCTGACCCTATGTGGTGCCTTCCTAGCGGGTGTAGCGAGGGGCTGCGCCACATAAAATGTCACAGCCTCCTGTTTCTAGCTGAGGGTCGTTTCCTGCCTCCACTAGCTTCGGGGACCGGTCTCCCCCTTTGGCCTGACCCCTCCACGCAGGTGGATTCGGGCGTGCGGTGGCGACTCGCCCGTCCGCACCCCTGGGATCCCTTCGTTCCTCGTTCCTGGAGCCTTCTCCGCTCCTCTTCCTTCCTTCTCCCTCTTCCAGGCCTGGGCCTCTGTTACTAGGCCCACCTCCGGAGCAGAGCTCGTGCAGAGCCCCTGCACCCTGCCACTTCTGCTCAGACTTCTCTGCACTGAACTAAGATGGTGCACACCTTTTATACTCCCTTCTCAATGCACCCAGGAACTGCTTCCTCCCTGCTCCTGCACTACAGGGTTCCCCTTCCTCAGTGTTCCCTCCCCCCACTCCAGCCAGGGACAGGGACTGTCGTGCCCATCTCAGGGGCATATTGGTCGCCCTGCCCCACGCCAATGTGGTGTAATGCATGCAGGTGTCGGGTCCTGATCCACATTACATCCTTACCTGAGAGTGAGATATCACACCTCTGGGTGAGGTGCAATACCTCTGTAGCAACCGAGCCCTTAGGGTGCTACAGTTCCATTTATCTTCAGCCTAGGTGACATATTGCGATACAGGGCCGTGATTTTGGCTATAAAAGGGTCCCCTAGACCCCTACCCCAAGCTTTTTAAGAGAATCATATATGGCGTGCCAGGAGACTCTATGGAATGCTTTCTCAGCATCCAACGAGAGTATCTAATTACACATTTTTAACTGCATCTAGCCCAATAAATACTTTGTGCCTAGTAGCAGTGTCTGCTAGTCAGCGGATTATCCCGGCTGTTAAGCAAGCTACACCACCTGTAGTTTGGACACTTAATTTTTTCAAAGGAAATGCATCGGGACCACGGGATACTCAGTGAAGAGCATCAGGAGGCACCCCAAGGCATAGGGGCTGGGACTGGCAGTAGGATGCCTTGCGGTGGACAGTCGAGCTCGATCCTTATAAAAGCTTTTTAACTGCAGCAGCTTTAGTGGACGCTACTGGAGCTGGAATTACGCGGCTGCTGGCATGAGACTTGCCCTCCAATAGATCCTTGTAAATGGATTTAAAGTGTATTCATTCAAATTAGAGAGACAATTTAAATTAAAAAGCTTAGAGCTGCCTCCATCACAGGGGGGCTCGCTCGACCCACCAGCGGACAGGCACCAGTATTGGGAGAGGGGGGCTGGCCGTCAGGGTTCACCGCGGCTCTGGCACAAACCCGGCGACGCGGAGGTGGCACGGGCAGGAGCGGACTGAACGTGTCGGCTTCTCACTTTTTGGATTTTAGAAGGGCATGACATGCCTATATCTGTGTCTCCCCCTCCTTTTACTCCTCCACCTCTTTTCTTTTCGCATGACTATATGTACTTGTCACTTTTCCATGTGTTAGTTGTGTCTTCTGAGCAGTTTGTCAGCTTTTGGACACCTTTGAAGGTGTTTTCTATGTGTTTCTATGTGTTTTTGTTTGCCTGCCATTGGTTTTAACGGTGTTCGAAGGTGTTCGACGAACAGTTCGACGAACAGTTCGACGAACACACGGGTGTTCGACGAACCGAACCGAACTCGAACACTACGGGGGTGGCTCAACACTACTTACTATTCCTGAGAGAAAGGCTTTGGAGGAATACATACAGACAAGCTTGGCTGCCGGTCACATTAGGCCTTCCAAGTTTCCTGTGGCTGTTGGATTGTTTTTTGTTAAAAAAAAGGACGGCATTTTACGTCCTTGTCTGGACTTTCGTGAGATTAATAAAATTACTGTACGCAATCCTTACCCACTGCCATTGATTCCTGATTTGTTTAACCAGGTAGTGGGGGCCAAGTGGTTCTCTAAAATTGATCTCTGGGGGGCATACAATTTGTTGCGCATGAAGGAGGGTGATGAATGGAAGACTGCTTTTAACAGTCCTGTGGGTCATTTTGAGAACCTGGTTATGCCTTTTGGTCTTACCAATGCTCCAGCATTTTTTCAGTATCTTATTAATGACATCCTTAGACCTTTGATCGTCAAAAATGTGGTTGTGTATTTGGATGACATTTTGATTTATTCGCCTGATCTGGAGTCTCATTGGCGGAGCGTACGTGAGGTATTACAGTTATTAATTGACAATTCGCTTTTTGCTAAGCTGGAGAAATGTAAGTTTGCTGTACAATTAGTTTTTTGGGCTACATTATCTCCAGCGAAGGCTTTGAGATGGACCCTGTGAAGGTTCATGCGGTTCAGGAATGGCCTAGGCTTATTGGTTTGAAATCGATACAGAGGTTTTTGGGTTTCGCCAATTATTACAGAAAATTCATTAAAAAAATTTCTATTATTGTCAAACCACTGACTGATCTCACCAGGAAAGGTGCTAATGCGGTTCAGTGGACTACTGAGGCCATTGAAGCTTTTGTGTTTCTAAAGGAGAGCTTCAGCTCTGCTCCTATCCTTATGCAGCCTGATGTGACTAAGCCGTTTTTGGTTGAAGTTGATGGTTGAAGTTGATGCTTCTTCGGTGGGGGTCGGTGCGGTGTTGTCTCAGGAAATCAAGGATGGAGTACATCCCTGTGCTTTTTTTTCAAAAAAATTTTCTGAGACTGAACTTAATTACGATATTGGTAATCGGGAATTGCTGGCTATTAAACTCGCATTTGAACACTGGCGTCATCTCTTGGAAGGTGCTGAATTTCCCATTCAGGTTTTCACTGATCATAAAAATCTGATCTATCTTGATGCTGCCAAGCGCTTGAATGCCCGTCAGGCTAGGTGGGCACTTTTTTTCTCGCGGTTTAATTTTTCCGTTACTTACATCCCGGGTACCAAGAATGTTAAAGCTGATGCTTTGTCTCGCAGCTTTTCTCCCATGGTAGGTGCTGAGGAGGAGGGGAGCATTTTACAAGAAGGTGTTGTGATTGCTGCATTGGACTCCATTTTGGAAGATGAGATTCTTAAAGCACAGGAGAATGCCCCATCTAACACTCCCCATGGGAGGTTGTTTGTGCCTAGGACCTTTAGGAGAGATTTGTTTGTTGAGTGTCATGAGTCTCGGTTGGCAGGTCATCCAGGAATTTCTGAGACCAAGAGACTTGTGGGTCGCAGTTTTTGGTGGCCTGGATGGCAGAAGGAAGTCATTAAGTGGGTGCGTCAATGTACGGTGTGTGCTAGATCTAAGTCTTCACATACTCCTGCAGCGGTATTGCTTTGCCCTCTGGAGGTTCCTAGTGCACCTTGGACACATCTGGCTATGGACTTTATTACTGACCTTCCTCCCTATGAGGGTTTCACAGTCATCTGGGTGGTCGTGGACCGTTTTAGCAAGATGTGTCACTTGTTTCCGTTCATCAAACTGCCCTGCGCTAAGACACTCGCTAAGGCCTTTGTCAAGGAAATTGTCAGACTACATGGTGTTCCTACTGACATTGTTTTGGATAGGGGACCTCAGTTCGTGGCTCGTTTTTGGCGTGCTTTTTGTGACAGGTTGGGAGTTCATTTGTCGTTTTCATCCGGATATCATCCTGAGTCTAATGGCCAGACAGAAAGGAAGAATCAGGATGTTGAGCAGTTCTTGCGTTGTTTTGTGGCAGACAATCAGGAGGGGTGGTCTGAGTTTCTGCCACTTGCTGAGTTTGCTCTTAACAACCATACATCCTCTTCTGCTGGTTGTTCGCCTTTTTTTTGTTGTTCTGGGAGACATCCGTCTTTTGGGTCATTCTCCAAATTGGTATCGGCTGTGCCTGAGGAGGAGAGTTTTTCCGGTGACTTGGAGAGAGTTTGGACAGATGTGCGTGGTAATCTTCAGGAGGCTAACAAAAAATCTAAGAGGTACTTTGATAGGAAACGGCAAGAGGTTTTGTTTGCTATTGGTGACATGGTTTGGTTGTCATCTAAGAATCTGCGGTTGAGGATTCCTTCTAAAAAATTGGGTCCCAAGTTTGTAGGGCCCTTTAAGGTGCTTCAGGTAGTTAACCAATCTGCTGTTAGGTTGGAGGTTCCTACCTCCTGGAAGATTAATCCGGTGTTTAATGTTTCTCTGTTGAAAAGAGCTTGTGTATCGGATGGAGACTGTAGTGCCGGCGTCCCTGCCCTCTGTTAGGCAGGGACGCTGCTCCCCTCACCGCTCTGCCCCGTGCCCGGCGTCCCTCTCCCGCTCTGCTGTCAGCGCGCGCTCCTTCCCAGCGTCCTCCTCCCGCTCTGCTCTCAGCGCGCGCTCCTTCCCGGCCCCGGCGCTTAGGGCGCGCGCGCGCGCGCTCCCCTCCTCTTAAAGGGGCCGCGCGCGCCGTCCTAAGGAGTCCCCGGCCAATGGCCGGAGGACTTCATCATATATAAGGCACCTCCTCCAAAATGGAGGTGCCCGAGCAATGTTGTTTGCACCTGTGTCTCACCTGTGCTTCAGCCCTCAGGTCCCGTTGCCAGTTACCTGCCAGTTACCTGTCAGATTCCTGCCTGATTACTTGCTACCTGTCTGCTAGCCTGAGGTCCGACGGTCTGCCTTACTACTCCTGTCAGTCTGTCTAAGGACCAGCCTGCCCGCTCACCTGGGAGCGCACCTCAGCTACCTGCCTGCTTGCCTGAAGTCCGACGGTCTGCCTTACAACTCCGGTCAGTCTGTCTATGGACCAGCTTGCCCGCTCACCTGGGAGCGCTTCTCCGTTACCTGCCTGCTTGCCAGCCCGGAGGCTCCGCTGTCACGTGCTGTGACCACCAGCTACTCCAGACTCTTGCCCGCTCACCTGGGAGCGCTTCTCCGCTACCTGCCTGCTTGCCTGCCCGGAGGCTCCGCTGTCACGTGCTGTGACCACCAGCTACTCCAGACTCTTGCCCGCTCACCTGGGAGCGCTTCTCCGCTACCTGCCTGCTTGCCTGCCCGGAGGCTCCGCTGTCACGTGCTGTGACCACCAGCTACTCCAGACTCTTGCCCGCTCACCTGGGAGCGCTTCTCCGCTACCTGCCTGCTTGCCTGCCTGAAGGCTCCGCTGTCACGTGCTGTGACCACCAGCTATTCCTGAGACTCTTGCCCGCTCACCTGGGAGCGTTTCTCCGTTACCTGCCTGCTTGCCTACCTGGAGGCTCCGCCGTCACGTGCTGTGACCACCTGCTATTCCAGAGACTCTCGCTTGCTCACATGGGAGCACACATTCTTCATCTGCCTTGCTAGCCTACCTGGAGGTTCAGCCATCACAGGTCGTACCTACCCTTTATCCAGAGACTGCCCCGATCACTTGCCGTGTCCTCCTGCCCGTACACCCAGAGACTGTCCTGGTCATCTCCTGTGACTACCTGCCTGGTCGCCACCCGCTCCTTTACAAGGACCGCCCCCTTGTATTGTAGCCCAGAGGTTCCGCCTCACAGACCCGTTACAGTTTGCTCGGGCCATGGAACCCGGTGGCACCCAAGTTCCCTCGCTCTCGGACCTCTGTCTTGAACTGTCCCGTCAGAGGTCCCAACAGGAGTCCATCCTGGGTCACCTGCGGAATGTCAATACTCGCCTGAACACTCTGTCTGATCCACCAACAACCTCCGCCAGTGCCATATCTTGCAATCCGGCAGCTCCGCTGCCCACTAATACCATGGTATCCTACCCCGGACCCCGGCTTTCTGCACCTCCTCGCTTCGGAGGCGACTCCGTCCAGGCTCGGGGCTTCTTAAATCAGTGCACCCTGCACTTTGAACTTTTGTCCCACCAGTTTAACTCCGACCGGGCCAAAATTGCCTTCATCATGTCCCATCTCACCGGGGAGGCCCTGGCCTGGCTAAATCCTCTATGGGAGAGAGGAGACCCCCTGGTGTCCAACTTGCCTGCTTTTCTCACGGCTTTACGGAAAGTCTTCGACGAACCCGGACGGAAGACCTCATCTGCATCATCGTTGCTACGCCTCCGTCAGGAGAGTCTCACCGTGGGCCAATATGCCATACGGGTCCGTACCCTTGCCTCGGAGCTGGCCTGGGATAACGACGCTCTGGTTTCCGTCTTCTGGGAGGGTCTGTCCGGCCGTATTAAAGATGAACTTGCCGGTCGGGACATTCCTACCACTCTCGATGACTTAATAACTCTTGCCACCCGGATTGACCTACGGTTCCAGGAGCGTGCCAGAGAGGTCACCCGTGAGAGGAGGTTACCACGTCTAGCTCCTACTTTTCAGAAACCCGTCACTCCTTCTGTCTCTAACCAGGTACACCCTCCTGAGCCTATGCAGGTCGACCAGACCAAGATGGTCAAGACCCGTCAGGACTTACGCCGTGCCGAGGGGACCTGCTTCTACTGTGGCAGTAAGGAGCACCGGATCCGTGCCTGCCCGGAGAGGTCGGGAAACGCCTGTGTCTAGGTTCGCTCAGAGAGGTCCACCTAGACAAGAATAAATCCTCTCCATCCCTGCTGTTGTCAGTTTCAATCGTCTACGGGGAGAACCGTTATTTCGAACTAGCCCAACTGGACTCTGGAGCAGCCGGGAATCTTATTTCACAGTCCCTGGTAGAGAAATACCGCATCCCCACCAAACCTCTGGCTGTACCCTTGTCTGTGGCTGCCGTGGATGGGGGGCTCTTACCACGCCCCATCCAACTCATCACCGAATCCATTACTCTGCAGGTGGGAATGCTGCATTCTGAAAGTATCTCCTTTCATGTTCTGCCTGGACTCTCTCACGCCCTCTTGCTAGGTCTGCCTTGGCTCCAGAAACATGCACCCGTGCTTGACTGGCAAACCGGAGAAGTCCTTCGCTGGGGACAAGACTGTCATAAGACCTGCCTGGTTCCCGTCCATCCCGTCCGTCCCTCTCCTACCCCAGCTAATCTACCTGGACTTCCAATTCCTTATTGGTCTTATGCTGATGTCTTTAATAAAAAGGAGGCAGAGACATTACCCCCTCATAGACCATACGACTGTCCCATCGACCTGTTACCCGGTACTACTCCTCCCCGTGGGCGTATTTATCCTTTATCCGCTGCTGAGACCCGGTCGATGTCCGAATATATTGAGGAGAATCTGGCCAGGGGATTCATCCGGAAATCTACCTCCCCGGCGGGAGCAGGCTTCTTTTTCGTCAAAAAGAAGGGCGGCTCTCTCCGTCCCTGTATAGACTATAGAGGCCTAAACCAGATCACGGTGAAGAATAAGTACCCCCTTCCGCTCATTCCAGAATTATTTGATCGTCTGAGGGGGGCTAGAATCTTCACCAAACTAGACCTCCGTGGGGCGTACAACCTGGTTCGTATCCGTCAAGGGGATGAATGGAAGACGGCATTCAACACCCGGGACGGCCACTATGAATACCTGGTAATGCCCTTTGGTCTCTGTAACGCTCCTGCCGTCTTTCAAGAGTTGGTCAATGACATCTTCCGGGACCTTCTCTACTCCTGCGTAGTGGTGTACCTAGACGACATCTTGGTCTTCTCCCCGGATCTCCAGACTCACCGGAGGGACGTTCGTCAGGTCCTGCTCAGGCTCAGGCAGAATCACCTCTTCGCTAAATACGAGAAGTGCCTCTTTGAGCAGACCTCGCTTCCGTTTTTGGGCTACATTATTTCTCAGACCGGCCTACGAATGGATCCAGAGAAACTGTCTGCCATCGAGAAATGGCCCCGACCGGAGGGGTTGAAGGCCATTCAGCGGTTCCTGGGCTTCGCCAACTACTACCGCCTCTTCATACCACACTTCTCTTCCCGGACTGCCCCAATTTCCGCGCTCACCCGTAAGGGTACTAATCCCAAAGAGTGGCCGCCCGAAGCAGAAGAAGCCTTTCTTTCCTTAAAACAGGCCTTCTCTTCCGCCCCGGTGCTGCATCGCCCGGACGGCAACAAGCAGTTCTTCCTGGAAGTGGACGCCTCCTCCTCTAGAGCTGGAGCGGTACTTACTCAAAAATCTTCTTCCGGGAGGATGGTAACTTGCGGCTTCTTCTCTAAACTCTTCTCCTCCTCAGAGCGCAATTATTCCATAGGAGATCGAGAGTTATTGGCCATCAAACTGGCATTGGAGGAGTGGCATTACCTGCTTGAGGGGGCTCTTCACCCGGTAATAATTTACACTGACCACAAGAACTTGGCTTACCTCCAGCATGCCCAGAGACTTAACCCGCGCCAAGCCCGGTGGTCCTTGTTTTTTGCTCGTTTTGATTTTGTCCTTCATTTTCGCCCGGCTGACAAAAACGTCAAGGCGGACGCCTTGTCTCGATCCTTTCTGGTATCTGATCTCGAGGAAGATCCGAAACAAATCATCGATCCCGCCAGAGTAATGCAGGTGGCTCCCGTGAGTCTAAATCGTCTCCCTCCCGGAAAGACGTTCGTATCAGTACCTGATCGGGAGAAGATCCTTCACTGGGGTCACTCGTCTAAACTGGCTGGCCACGCTGGTCAGAAGAAGACCCTCCAGCTTATTTCCCGGCACTACTGGTGGCCTACCCTGCACAAGGATGTAATAGACTTTGTTTCTGCCTGTGTGTCCTGCGCCCGCAACAAGGTTCCGAGACATCTGCCAGCCGGTCGCCTCCTTCTGCTCCCAGTACCTGCTGCCCCCTGGCAGCATATTGCAATGGACTTCTTAACTGACCTCCCACTCTCTGCCGGTTGTACGGTCATTTGGGTGGTCGCTGACCGCTTCTCCAAGATGGCTCATTTCGTTCCCCTGCCAGGCCTTCCGTCTGCACCCGAGCTAGCTAGAGACTTTATTCATCACATCTTCCGTCTTCATGGCCTGCCCCTCCACATCGTGTCGGATCGTGGGGTACAGTTCACCTCACGCTTCTGGAGAGCCACTTGTAAACTACTAGACGTCACCCTGGACTTCTCTTCCGCTTACCATCCACAGTCCAATGGTCAAGTGGAGCGGATCAATCAGAACCTGACCAGTTACCTCCGGCACTTCGTTAATGCCCACCATTCTGACTGGGTGGATCTCCTACCATGGGCCGAGTTCTCTTACAATAATCACGAGAGCGAATCCTCCTCCAAATCCCCGTTTTTTGTAGTCTTTGGTCAGCATCCTCGGATTCCTTTTCCTGTCTCCACCTCGGTGGACAACCCGGCTGCGGAATCTCTCGTTAGCAAATTTTCCTCCATTTGGGAGAGTACCCGATCCGCACTCCTTCAGTCGTCCGAGCGGATGAAAAGACACGCTGACAAAAAACGCCTGGATCCTCCTCAATTTCGTCCAGGAGATAAGGTCTGGCTCTCATCTAAATATGTTCGACTCAAGATACCCTCTTACAAGTTAGGGCCTCGGTTCATCGGACCTCTGGAGGTCACCAGTCAGATCAACCCGGTGGCCTATAAATTGAAACTCCCGGCCAACTTACGGATCCCTAACTCCTTCCATGTATCTCTCCTCAAACCTGTGGTACTTAACTCTTTTTCCAAGTCTACAGGTACGCCTCCTGCTCCGGTTTCTGCTGAGGACGAGTTTGAGGTAGAGAACATTCTTGCCACCAAAAGGGTAAGAGGAAAGACCTTTTTTCTGGTAGATTGGAAGGGGTTTGGTCCTGAGGAGAGAACGTGGGAGCCCCGGGAGAACATCCTTGCCCCTCTCATCCTAGCTAAATTTCTGTCTGGCCTAGAAAAGGGGGGGCCTAAAGGGGGGGGGTACTGTAGTGCCGGCGTCCCTGCCCTCTGTTAGGCAGGGACGCTGCTCCCCTCACCGCTCTGCCCCGTGCCCGGCGTCCCTCTCCCGCTCTGCTGTCAGCGCGCGCTCCTTCCCGGCGTCCTCCTCCCGCTCTGCTCTCAGCGCGCGCTCCTTCCCGGCCCCGGTGCTTAGGGCGCGCGCGCGCGCGCGCCCCTCCTCTTAAAGGGGCCGCGCGCGCCGTCCTAAGGAGTCCCCGGCCAATGGCCGGAGGGCTTCATCATATATAAGGCACCTCCTCCAAAATGGAGGTGCCCGAGCAATGTTGTTTGCACCTGTGTCTCACCTGTGCTTCAGCCCTCAGGTCCCGTTGCCAGTTACCTGCCAGTTACCTGTCAGATTCCTGCCTGATTACTTGCTACCTGTCTGCTAGCCTGAGGTCCGACGGTCTGCCTTACTACTCCTGTCAGTCTGTCTAAGGACCAGCCTGCCCGCTCACCTGGGAGCGCACCTCAGCTACCTGCCTGCTTGCCTGAAGTCCGACGGTCTGCCTTACAACTCCGGTCAGTCTGTCTATGGACCAGCTTGCCCGCTCACCTGGAAGCGCTTCTCCGTTACCTGCCTGCTTGCCAGCCCGGAGGCTCCGCTGTCACGTGCTGTGACCACCAGCTACTCCAGACTCTTGCCCGCTCACCTGGGAGCGCTTCTCCGCTACCTGCCTGCTTGCCTGCCCGGAGGCTCCGCTGTCACGTGCTGTGACCACCAGCTACTCCAGACTCTTGCCCGCTCACCTGGGAGCGCTTCTCCACTACCTGCCTGCTTGCCTGCCCGGAGGCTCCGCTGTCACGTGCTGTGACCACCAGCTACTCCAGACTCTTGCCCGCTCACCTGGGAGCGCTTCTCCGCTACCTGCCTGCTTGCCTGCCCGAAGGCTCCGCTGTCACGTGCTGTGACCACCAGCTATTCCTGAGACTCTTGCCCGCTCACCTGGGAGCGCTTCTCCGTTACCTGCCTGCTTGCCTACCTGGAGGCTCCGCCGTCACGTGCTGTGACCACCTGCTATTCCAGAGACTCTCGCTTGCTCACCTGGGAGCACACATTCTTCATCTGCCTTGCTAGCCTACCTGGAGGTTCAGCCATCACAGTTCGTACCTACCCTTTATCCAGAGACTGCCCCGATCACTTGCCGTGTCCTCCTGCCCGTACACCCAGAGACTGTCCTGGTCACCTCCTGTGACTACCTGCCTGGTCGCCACCCGCTCCTTTACAAGGACCGCCCCCTTGTATTGTAGCCCAGAGGTTCCGCCTCCCAGACCCGTTACAGAGACGTCTCTGCCACTGTTCCTCCGGTGGTGGAGGACGGGGAATACGAAATTTCCTGCATCCTAAATTCTAGACGGTATAGAGGGAGTTTGCAGTATCTCGTCGCTTGGAAAGGTTTCGGACCCGAGGATAACTCATGGGTGAGGGCGGATGATGTTTCTGCTTCCAGACTTGTCAGAGCGTTTCACAAGAGGTTTCCTGATAAGCCAGGGCCTAGGGGATCCGGAGGATCCTCATAGAAGAGGGGGTACTGTTAGAACTCTCCTGTTAGGTTGCTTCTATCTTGCTGGTCACATGACTTTGTTTGCCTATTTAATCCTGCTCCGCCCTCCTGGCCTTGCTGGACTTCATTGTAATTTCTACTCTTAAGTTAGCCTGGTGCTTAGTTACCTTTCTCAGTCTGTTTTGCTTGGTCTTCGGACCTTTATGTTCTATGTTGTGTGTTTGTCTTTTACTGCTACAATTTCTGCTAGGAGGTGCCCAACTTTATCCCAGTCCCTAGTTCTTGCAGGGATCCCTCCCTTGCATCTATAGGTCTTTGTACAGACTAGCCGAGGACTTTAGCGGGTCTGATCGCAGGATCAGGTTCCCCGTTACATCGTAGGGATCTAGCTTAGTTCTATTGTAGGGACAGATCTCCTTTCTTTCCTTAGTGCTTGTAGCAGATCATAACACCAATGTCGCCATTCCTCGAATGCCAATTTGATCACCGAAAGTTCCCTATTACCCATGTCATAATTTCTCTTAGCCAAACTCAATTGTTTAGAAAAGAAGGTACATGGACGCCATTTACCAGTGGACGAACCCTGAGACAACACAGCCCCAACCCTGACATCCAACTCATCAACCTCCACAATAAATGGTTGAGAAACATTGGGTTGACTGAGTATAGGTGCAGTGGCAAAATTATTCTTTAAAGAAGAAAAAGCCTGGAAGGTAGCATCCGACCGTTTGGAAAAATCAGACCCCTTCTTAGTCATGTCAGTAAGGGGTTTCACTATAGCAGAGTAATTTTGGATGAATTTCTGGTAAAAATTAGTAAAGCCCCGAAAACGTTGTAGAGCCTTCAGGTTCTCAGGACGTTCTCAGTCAATGACTGCAGGGATCTTCTCCAGATCCATCCGAAAACCCGAAGATGACAACAACTACCCCAAAAACTGTACCTCCTGAACAGTGAAAACACATTTTTCTAGTTTGGCATAAAGTTTGTTATCCCTTAATATCTGGAGCACCTGTTTAACATGCCCCCGATGAGTCTCAAAATCAGGTGACTAAACCAAAATATCGTCCAGATAGACCACCACAAACCTCCCCACCAAATAAAGGAAAATGTCATTTACGAAATGCTGGAATACCGCAGGTGCATTGGTCAAACCAAAAGGCTTAACCAGACTCTCGAAATGTCCTTCCAGGGTATTGAACACTGTCTTCCATTAGTCCCCTTCTCTGATTCTAACCAAGTTGAAGGCTCCCCTTAAATCCAACTTGGAGAATACCTTAGCTCCCACAAACTGGCTGAACAAATCAGGAATCAGTATAAGAGGGTATGAATCACGGATGGTAATTTGATTTAATTCCCGGAAATATAAACAGGAACATAGACCGCCATCTTTTTTCTTCACAAAGAAGAACCCTGCCGCCACGGGCGAAGATGAGGGTCTGATATGTCCCTTCTCCAGACTTTCCGAAATGAAATCCTTCATGGCTTGCCTCTCAGGGCCAGAAAGATTATACAGTCTGGACTTCAGTAGTTTAGCTCCTGGAGTCAGGTTAATAGGATAGTCCTAAGCATAATGAGGAGGCAAATCCTGACACCCCCTTTCAGAAAAAACATCCTCAAAACCAGACAGAAAAGCAGGTAATATTTCCGTAGAGACAGTAGCAAGGGAAATATCTAAACAGTTCTCATGGCAGTAATCTTCCCATTCAATAATCTCCCCAGTTTGCCAATCCACCAACGGATTATGTTTAACAAGCCAAGTGATACCCAAGACAATTGGTATGGGAAGATTGTCCAGGACATAGCAAGGGATTATTTCACAATGAACTGACCCCACCCTCAGTTTCACACTATGTACAATCTGAGTAAATGTTTTGTGTGCAAATGTCGCTGAGTCGATGACGAAAATAGAAATAGGTTTATCTAAAGTCCAGCAAGTAAGACCATGAGTTTTCATAAATTCAAAATCCACAATGCTGACTCCGGCTCCACTGTCAACAAACACAGAAATTTTCTTAGTTTTGCTCTCTAGCACCACCTCTTCTGTCAGGACAAAGCAGGAACTGCAGTTTGTCCACAAATGCACCCCTTGTTTATCCAGCTCCAGACTACCAAGAGTTAATCGAGTCTCCTTTTGTTTAGAAATTGAAGGATAGGTCCCAACAAAATGTCCCTTTTCCCACAAAATAAACATACACCTTTGTTCTTGTGACTCTCCAGGGAGATGTATGATGCAGAGACACCCCCCAACTGCATGGGTTCCTCCACCTACCTTAGTAGTGGTTCACCCAAATATCACTCCCCTGGCAGAGGTACACAACCCCAACAAGGAGGCCCCGAAGAAGATGGTCTCACACGCCTATCCTGAAGGCATCTATCAAGACGTATGGCCAAAGACATGGCAGCCTCCAAGGACTGAGGGGTTTCATATACTGCCAAAGCATCTTTTAACCTTTCAGTAAGATCCTCACAAAATTGACTTCTAAGGGCTGAGTCATTCCATCTGGAATCCATTGCCCATGTATGGAATTCTGAACTGTACATCTCCACTGACTAATTCCCCTGCTGAAGTCGACGTAACCTAGGCTCAGCCAAGGCGACTCGGTCAGGGTCATCATATATAAGGGCAAGAGCCCCAAAAAACCTTCCACAGACTGGATACAAACCGAGTCCTGCAGTAAAGAAAACGCTCAGGATTGAGGATCACACTGCAGTAGAGAGATCACAATTCCACCCCGTTGCTCCTCATTTTTGGAGGAATAGGGATGAAGTTTAAAATACAGTTTGCAGGCCTCCTTGAATACAAAAAAACTGTCCCTACGTCCAGAAAACCTTGGGTTCAGACTGGGCAGGCCTACCTGCAGAAACCCCCATATCGGCGATCTGTAGCCACTGATGCTGCTGCTGTACCTCACCACGAAAGTCATTCACCTCCAGAGACAGCCTGTGCAGCCAATCTGCAAGCTCTGCAACTGAACCCATGCCAAGGGAGAAAGGGAAAAAAAAAGGTCCACGCCCAAAAACACACAAAGAAAAAAAAAAAAAAAAGTCAGCTTTTTTTTCTTTCCTTTTCAAAACGGGCTCGGCCCATGATAATGTCACAACAGGCATGGGAAAGACTTAGTGCAACACAAAGGGAAAAGGGAAAGGGAGCCCAGACTCTAGGGAAAGAGGGAGGGGAGACCTCCTAGTATGGTCTAGTGTCACCCTGTCTCGACTACCGTCCCTATAATGGCTCTTCCCCAATCGTCACACGCGTGCCTCGCCCTGACTTTACCTGAAGTATGGCTAAGACTAGGGACGGGAGGAGATGAGCACTAGTCAATCTCCACTCAACTCTATAGACAACATGGGTAGACAAACAGGGGGGAATTGATTAGCTTTAGACAACTCCAGACAAATGCACAAACGGCCTCAAGCTCCAGAGAGAACAAAGTACTGCTCTTGCTAAACCTTCACAAGTAGTAATGAATATCGCTGGCACCTCTATCTCAGACACACCAGGTAATTATACACCAACGTCAGGGAGCTAATGAGCCAGAGGGAGGTAGCAGCTGGGTCCTAGAGATAGCCAGCCTCTAAGAAGATGTCTGTAATGCCAAATGTAGAGATCTCCTGCAGCCAACAGCAGGGCGACTGTCTGTCACCTCTGACACACCTGTGAGAGGTGGGCCTCAGTAACTACATGTTCCCATTAGAAAGGAACAGTTCTGCTTTACATTTATAGGGTATGCAGTGGGTACAAGGGCTGACTAAAGTTGGGAAAAACCCCAATACCAATTTAAAGACACAAAAAGGTGGGTCACAGTAATGACATGTTCCCATTAGAAAGGAGCAAGTCTGCTATCCAGTTATATGGTATTCAGTGAGTACAAGGGCTGCCAAAATTTGGGAATAAAACCAATAACAATTTGAAGACACAAAGAGGTGGGACCCAATAATGACATGTTCCTTTAAGAAAGGAGTGGTTCTGCTATCCAGTTATAGGGTATGCAGTGAGTAGAAGGGCTGCCAAAATTTGAGAAAAACCCCAATAACAATTTAAAGACCCATAGAGGTCGGCCTCAGTAATGACATGTTCCTAGACAGGAGCGGTTCTGCTATCTAGTTATACAGTATGCAGTGTGTACAAGGGCTGCCAAAATTTGGGAAAAACCCCCAAAAACAATTTAAAGACACAAAGAGGTGGACCTCAGTAACGACATGCTCCCATTAGAAAGGAGCGGTTCTGCTATCCAGTTATAGGGTATGTAGTGAGTAGAACGGCTGCCAGCATTTTGGAAAAACCCCAATAACAATTTAAAGACACATAGAGGTGGGCCTCAGTAACAACATGTTTCCATTGAAAAGGAGTGGTTCTGATATTCAGTTATAGGGTATGTAGTGAGTAGAAGGCCTGCCAACATTTGGGAAAAAAAAAAAAGCAATTTAAAGACACATAGAGATGGGCCTCAGTAATGACATGTTCCCATTAGAAATGAGTGGTTCTGCTATCCAGTTATAGGCAATGTAGTGAGTAGAAGGGCTGCCAACATTTGAGAAAAACCCAAATAACAATTTAAGACACAGAGAGGTGGGCCTCAGTAACAAAATGTTCCAATTAGAAAGGAGCATTTCTGCTATTTAGTTATAGGGTATGAAGTGAGTAGAAAGGCTGCCAACATTTGGGAAAAACCACAATAACAATTTAAAGACACATAGAGGTGGGCCTCAGAAACTACATGTTAAATTAGAAAGGAGCGGTTCTTCTATCCAGTTATAGGGTATGCAGTGGGTACAAGGGCTGCCAAAATTTAGGAAAAACCCCAATAACAATTTGAAGACACATAGAGGTGGGCCTCAGTACCGACATGTTCCTAGAAAGGAGTGGTTCTGCTATTCAGTTATGGAGTATGTCGTGAGTGGAATTACTGCCAATATTTGGAAAAACCCCAATAACAATTTAAAGACACATAGAGGTGGGTCTCAATAACGGCATGTTTCCATTGGAAAGGAGCGGTTCTGATATTCAGTTATAGGGTATGCAGTGGGTACTAGGGCTGCCAAAATTCGGGAAAAACCCCAATAACAATTAAAAGACACATAGAGGTGGGCCACCGTAATAACATGTTCCCATTAGAAAGGAACGGGTCAGCTACCAGTTATAGGGTATGCAGTGAGTTCAAGGGCTGCCAAAATTTGGGAAAAACCCAATAACAATTTGAAGACACATAGAGTTGTGCCTCAGTAACGACATGTTCCTAGAAAGGAGCGGTTCTGCTATCCAGTTATGGGGTATGTCGTGAGTGGAATTACTGCAAATATTTGGGAAAACCCCAATAACAATTTAAAGACACATAGAGGTGTACCTTGGTAACAACATGTTTCCATTAGAAAGGAGTGATTCTGCTATCCAGTTATAGGGTATGCGGTGAGTACAAGGGCTGCCAAAATTTTGGAAAAAACCCCAAAACAATTTAAAGACACTTAGAGGTGGGCCACAGTAACAAGTACGACATGTTCCCAATGGCAGCCAAAAATTTGGAGGCACTCCAATGCCCCTTGCAAGAGACGCAGAGGGGGGCTTCTGAAAAAATGTTCCCATTATTAGGAAGTGGGTCTTCCATACTGTTTGCCTATGCAGTGAATGCAATGGATGCCAAAAACTTGCAAGCACTCCAATGCCCCTTGCAAGTGAAGTAGAGGAAGGCCTCTGGAAAAATATGTTCCTATTATTTAGAAGTGGGTCTCCCATACTGTTTGTCTATGCAGTGAATGCAACGGCTGCCAAAAATTTGGAGGCAGTCCAATGCCTCTTGCAAGAGACGTAGAGGTCTGAGGGCCTGCTGAAAACAATGATCCCATGATTATTAAGTGGGTCTCCCATACTGTTTGCCTATGCAGTGAATGCAACGGCTGCCAAAAATTTGGAGGAACTCCAATTCCCCTCTCAAGAGAAGTAGATATGGTGATATGGTGTAGGTGGAGGATGAAGATGAGGAGAAGGAGGAGGAAATTGACAAAATCGGGAAGCGTATACCCATGTCTGGGTGTGAAGACAGAGGTGCATGGGAATAGAGTTAGACCTCCCAAAAAAAAGACACTGTATTTGAGTTTATGTACCGCGGCTATCATTCGGTGGTGTTGAGAAATCTGGCCCAATCCAGCCCTTTTTCATTTTACTAAGAGTCAGCCTTGTCAACATTTTCAGTTGACAGGCGGGTGCGCCTATCAGTTATAATTCTACCAGCGGCACTAAAGCGCCCTCTGACAAAATAAATGTCAGGGAGGCAGAACAGGACCTCCAAGGTGTAGAGAGCCAGCCAGTTCATGCCACGTGTCCAGCTTGGATATCCAATAATTATAGGCACAGAGAAATCACGGAGGATGTTGGTATGGTCGGCAAGGTACTCCCTCACCATCTTAAAAAAAATTTCCCTCCTATTAAAAGTACCTCACATCTCAGGTCCTGTGCGATGGGAGGGTCTGAGAAAACTATCCTAGAACTTTGACAGTGTTCCCATGCCTCTGCTTGATTGGTTTTGTGTCTATCTCGCCTGTACTCTTGGTTGTCCAACGAAATTTGACCTGTGCTGCCAGCGTTTTCAGATGGCAAATTTTTTTTAATAATTCCGCAACAAGGACCTTCTGGTACTGCCCCGTTTTATTAGGCCTGTCCGTCACGGGAATAAGATACAGAAAGTTCTCCTTGTAGTGTGGGTCTAGAAGTGTCACCAACCAGTAATGACTGTCACCCAAAATTTGGACAATGCAAGGGTCACAGGAAAGGCAGCGTAAAATAAATTTAGCCATGTGTGCCAGACTGCAAAGAGGCAAGACTTCCGTGTCCTCACCAAGAGGATGATTGACCATGCTATCCACCTCATCCTCCTCCTCCTCCTCCTTCCTGTCCTCAGGCTATCCTCGCTGAACAGACTGTATGGAAGTTGTGCAGGTTGTACCATCTATAGCACAGGAAACTAGCTCCTGTACTTCATCCTCCTCTTCTTGCTTATTGTCACCCAATTCACATTGGGATTAGATGAGGCTGGGCTCTGTAGAATCATTCTGTATGGTTCTTTGCTCCATCTCATTGTGCTACGCCTGCAACGCATCTTCTTTAATTGTGAGCAGAGAGCATTTCAGAAGACAGAGAAGCAGGATGGTGACGCAAATTATGGCGTCATTGCCGCTCACCATCTTGGTGGAGTCCTCAAAGTTTTGGAGGATGGTACAGATGTCTGACATCGATGTCCTCTCCTGAGGTCTTATGTGTGGAGCCTGACCTGAATACTGATGCCTTGTTGATGCTGGTACTCAACAACTGCCCTCTTCTGCTCACAAATCCTTTCCAACATCTGCAATGTAGAATTCCAATGAGTGGATACAACACACACCAGTCGGTGAGCTGAAAGCTGCAAACACTGCAGAAGCACAGCAAGGGTGGTGGAAGCTGTAGATGACTTTCTAAAATGAGCACACATGCAGCGTACTTTGACAAGCAGATCCGGCATTTCAGGGTAGGTTTTGAAAAACCACTGAACCACGAAGTTAAGCACATGGGCCAGGCATGGTACATGTCTAAGCTCGCCTTGCTTCAGAGCCGCCACCAGGCCATTGTCACACACAACCATGCCGGGCTGTAGGTTCAGTAGTGTGGCCGGTGGGGCATTGGTTGCGTATTTGCGCTTACGTTCCAAGGACTGGGGTAGGGACAACTGAATGCTGCGCTGGGACAAGGACGTGGACGCGATTGCTGATGGTGCTAGTTGAGAGTGTGCAACGACAGGTGCAGGGCGGGAGGCATCTTCTCATGCACCATGGACAGGGGATTTTCATTCACGCACAACAGGGGAAGAAGCAATGGTGTCACTCTCATACACTGTTTCTGGACCCTGGGGTTCAGCCCACTTAGTCGAGTGCTTTGCTGCCATGTGCCTGATCATGCTGTTTGTGGTCAGGCTGCTAGTTTTGCTACCCCTGCTGATGGTGGCCTGGCAGGTGCTGCAAATGACTTTTTTGGGGTTATCTGCAGAGTCTTTAAAAAACAACCAGACTCTGGAAGACCTAACAGCTGTACTGGCAACTTCCATCGTGTTGGCGTTACGGAGAATGCTTTCCCGACGTGGGTCTGAGGCCACCACACTGCTTCTTCCTGTCTGTTGTGGTGCTACGCCTCCCTCCCCCTGTGTGCTGCTGTCCTCTGCATGTCCCCCCACCAAGTTGGGTCAGTAATTATATCATCCACTACCTCGTCTTTCACTTCCGCACCCTGGTCCTCCTCCTGACTTTCTGGCAATTGTGTCTCATCATCATCCACCTCTTGTAAGAGTAATTTCACTTTCCCACCGTTGCCTTCGTGTGACCATGGCTGCTTAAATATTTGGGCATCGCTACATGCATACTACTCTTCACCCGCTTGAAGCTGGCCGGGCGAGAGGCCCGACTCTATAAATGGAAAAGTGAACAACTCTTCTGAGTGTCCAAGTCCACTTGGCATGGTGGGAGGAAGGAGGCTCAGGGTGAGGAATATGCGATCCAGACTCATGGCTACTGAGACTTGACCATGTGGAAGACAGGGTGGTGGTGGTGGTGGCAAAGTGACTGGAAGCATTATCTGCTATCCAACCAACAAACTTTTGACACTGCATCTGTGTTCAATAGTGGTGTTCTGCGGTCCCCTAGTAATTGGGACAGAAAGGTCGAGCAGCAAGATGTGGGTGTTTGTTGTGGTACAATTTCAGCTTGCCCACGGCCTCGGCTTCTGCATGCACCATCACCATCACGTCTACTTCCTCGTCCCTTGCCACGCACTTTGCCTATTTTAAATGTAGGACAATATTTTCCACTACAAATGGCTGGATTTGACCTGCAGTTATATGGGATACGTCTGACAGAGAACCACGTTTTTAAATAGCGGGCCTGTAGATTACTATTCTTCACAGCGACGTCATGTGAATGGCTTCACCGACACACTGCAACAAAATTGAAATATAGGCCAGAAATGACTGAATTTGGAACGCAATCATATGTGATAGATCTGGCGGAGAACTACGGTTTAAAAAAGCGTTCCTGTAGTTTACTAATACTATTCTTCACAGCGACCTCGTGTGAATAGCTTCACCGACACACTGCAACAAAATGGAAATGGAGGCCAGAAATGGCTGAAATTTAAAGGCAGTTATGTGTGATACGTCTGACGGAGAACCACAGTTTTAAAAAGTGGGCCTGTAGTTTACTAATACTATTCTACACAGAGACCTAGTGTGAATATCTTGAGTGCAACATTGCAACGAAATGCAAATGGAAGAAATGGTTGATTTTGGAACACTCTTATAGGTGATATGTCTGACAGAGTACCAAGGTTTTAAATAGCAGGCCTGTAATTTACTAATGTTAATCTTCACAGACCCCTAGTGTGAAAAGCTCGGCCGATACACTGCAACAAAATGGAAATGAAGGCCAATATTTTCCACGTTCAGTTCAAATTTCTGGATTTTTATCACTGTAATATGGAAAAGATCTGGGTGTATTCTGCAGGGTTAACAAGCAAATGGAACAGAAAATGGTGTACTCTGGATTGCTTTTTAAGCAAATAATCAGGATTAAGATAAAAAAAATTAGCCCTGACCCCTGATACCTGGGGCTATGTCTACAAATACCTGTAATATCAGAATCAGTCAGAACGTGCAATGGACCCTCTTGTGCTGTATGCACTGCAGTCTGTCACATACCCTGCCTGCCTTGCTTTTAAAGCAAATAACCAGGATTAAGATAAAAAAAATAGCCCTGGTCCCTGATATCTGGGGTTATGTCTACAAATATCTGTAACAACAGCAGCAGCAGACAGAACGTGCTATTGACTCTCTTGTGCTATATGCATTGCAGTCTGCCACATACCCTGCCTGCCTGCCTAATTCGTGCTATCACCACTGAATATATGCAGCTGGATTAGTCCTCAGAAGGACTGTTAGTTCAGATTGATATATAGATATGCTGTGGAATAGATATACTAACTATAAGCAAGCAAATGCCTCCCTTACTCAGCAGCAACTCTCCCTACTCTGCCTGTTTCAGGGGTAGACTGTGACGAACCTAGCATAATCGGGTCTTAAATAGAGCTTTAGCAATGATTTTTATGTACCTGAATTTATGAATCAAGGTTGTTGATGGGTGAAAAATCTGTGGCGCCCCTGAGGGTTCAGTCGCCACAGAGGTACTGCACCTCACTCAGAGGTGTGGTGACTCCCTTCACTCAGGTAAGGAGGGAGTGCTGCATGGAACTCCAAACACCTGCATCCAACTCTACACTGCTCCAGGCAGGCTGGAGGGGCGACATGCAGAGCGCAGCTGCTGAGCCCTGTCCCTGGCTTGAGTGGGGGGAACCCAAAGGTAGGGGGAACCAGTAGTGGGTGTGGCTGGAGGAAGTAGTTTAGGGGAGCACTCATACAGTAAAGACATAAAAAGAAGCCATCTTAGAATAGTGCAGTCCAGTCAGTGAGAGGAGAGAGTGAAGACAGTCAGGGAGCCGAACCTCTCTAGGAGCTCTGCTCCACTACAAGGGCCCAGGACTGAGGCACAGGAGGGAGCAGGGATCCTAGGGGGTACGGCGAGTGCAGGCGGCACCCGTACACCCCGAACCTGCCAAGTGTCAGGAGGATCTAGGCCGCAAGAAGGGGACCGGCCCCTGGCCCAGTCGTGCAGCTTCAAGCCTCGGCTGGAAAATACCGGAGGCTTCTGACTTCTATAGCAGAAGCCAACCTCTCACTTCAATCCAAGAGTATGGTCGAGCAGGTCTGAGCAACTCCGACGGACAGGGGGGACCTCGCAGCACCCGAATAGGATTCACAGTGAGAAGCGCAGGGCAGGAGGTAGTAAAGACCCAGCGTGAAGTCGGTCTAGGAAGGTACATTTGAAAGTGGGGTTCTGCCACGTACACTCGAGCTGCCTGATGAAGAACCAAACCCCTGCCCGGTGAACGCAGTGCGATGCTGGAGGCTTGCACCAGTACAGTGCACCTGTGGACTGTCTAAGAACTTTGAGTAAATCTTGGATGACTGCACTGAACTGCCTCCGCTCCTTTATTTCGCTGGTGCCATTTCCCTCCCTGCACTACAACGTCCAGCACACCTACTCCATTTCTCTACACTGCCCTGAGGCCTGCTCCACCTGTGGGGAGCCGTTCCATCTTAAGCTGCCCTATCATCTGCCTCAGAGGACTGTCGCAGCGCTAGTGATCCTCACCAGACACCACAGGTGGCGTCACAAATAATTCCAAAATCCTCAAATAATAGAAGTTTCCCCATTTCACTGACCGCCCTGGGTCACAGACCGGGCCAGCCACCGTGATAACCCCCGGCAACCAGAGGCCCGGCAGCCGAGTACCCCACGGCCATGGGGACGCGTCAGCTTTGGCATCACGAACAGGATTCCGTGCCCATTGCCATCGGGTGCTGTGCGCCTTAAAAGACTGTGTTACTCACTGTGGTGAAGTTTTCCCGCCATTCCTGAGGTTTTCCCGCCATATCCGCCATTTTTCCTGTTGCCGCACGGGAAGAAGAGGGGCGTAACTTCTGGCAGCGCGCGAAGCCCAGGACACGCCCTGCCCCTGATGTCGTACCAGGAAGCGTCAGGTCCTGGAAGGAGCCAGAGGATGCTCTGACGTCAAATGCGAGCGACGCAAGGTCCTGAAGGAAGACCGTCGCCCGCGAAGCTGCGGCCTACCTAAAAGAAAAGTGAAGAAGGTAGGCTCCGGTTCACTAGGGGGGCGCAACCATGGCCGACGACCAGCAAGATGCCGCAGCACCGGATAACGCTCCCGACCAGAATCTCTACCCTGGTGACTCCGTCACCTACACCAGGCATAGAGGTGAAAGGGGCTGGTATGCCCTGAATGTCCACAGGGTGGTGGAGGAGAGCAAACCCTCGCCATCTAGAACTGATGACCCGGCTGGGCCAGCCTATTGTGGACAGGTGCTTCCCGGAGGGAGCACCATTATTGAACTGCTGAACATTTTGTGTGCATAATTACCCGTCAGGGTATATAGACTCCAGGCTGGGGACTGTGGACAGCCAGAGACTTATAAACTTTGAAAAATGTAACCAGCAACGTTTAAGTGAAGTACCTCCCATAAAGGGAAGAAATGTTTTATTGTGCTGCATATAATGCGTTCTAAAAATTTTCATGTCATGTATGCACTGTTTTACTCTGCTCCAGCCCGCGGACGTGCTGTGTTTTACTAGGGGATAATGTGGCGCCCCTGAGGGTTCAGTTGCCACAGAGGTACTGCGCCTCACTCAGAGGTGTGGTGCCTCCCTTCACTCAGGTAAGGAGGGAGTGCTGCACGGGACCCCAAACACCTACATCCCACACTACACTGCTCCAGGCCAGCTGGAGGGGCGACATTCAGAGCGCAGCTGCTGAGCCCTGTCCCTGGCTGGAGTAAGGGGAACCCAAAGGTAGGGGGAACAAGTAGTGCGTGTGGATGGAGGAAGTAGTTTAGGGGAGCACTCATACAGTAAAGATATAAAAAGAAGCCATCTTAGAATAGTGCAGTCCAGTCAGTGAGAGGAGAGAGTGAAGACAGTCAGGAAGCAGAATCTCTCTAGGAGCTCTGCTCCACTACAAGGGCCCGGGACTGAGGCCCAGGAGGGGAGCTGGGAGTAGGCTCCGATTTACTGAAGGGATCCTAGTGGGTACGGCGAGTGCAGGTGTGGCGCCCCTGAGGGTTCAGTTGCCACAGAGATACTGCACCTCTCCCAGAGGTGTGGTGTCTCCCTTCTCTCAGGTAAGATGGGAGTGCTGCATGGAACCCCAAACACCTACATCCAACACCACACTGCTCCAGGCCAGCAGGAGGGGCAAGACGCAATGTAGTTTTCTGCTGAGTCCTGACCCTGGCTGGAGTAGGGGGGAATCCAAAGGTAGGGGGAACCAATAGTGGGTGCGGGTGGTGGAAGCAGTTACAGGAAGCACTTATACAGTAGATATAAATAGAGAATCCATCTTAGGGTGGCAGTTGTTTTAGGAACAGTGGTCTAACAGTCCGGGAGCAGAGGCTCAGTCAGAGCTCTGCTCCACAGGTTACGGCCTAGGATAAAGGCCCCAGAGGGAAGAAGGGAGTAGGCTCCGTTCTACAAGAGGATCCCAGGGGGTACGGCACATGCAGGACAGCACCTATACGTCCCGCTCCAGCCAGGTGTCAGGAGGGATCTGTTGCTCCATTCTAATCTCCAGGGGGTCAGATTGGTCCCGGATCCGACGTACAGGAAGGACTTCAGCATACCTGAGTGGGATTGAGAGTGGGCAGCGTAGGGCAGCGTAGGGCAGCGGTGAGAAGGACCAAGTGTGAAGACGGTCAAAGTAGGAACACGAGAAAGTGGGGTTCCGCCAGGCATTTCTAAGCTGCTTGAAGAAGGACTGAGCCCCTGCCCGGTGAACGCAGTGCTACGAGGGAGACTTTCAACTGTAAAGTGCACTTGTGAATTGCCTAAGAACTGTAAGTAAAACCTTGGACGACTGCATCGAACAGCCTCTGTCTGTTTCTTCACCGGCGCCACTAATCCTCACCGCACCACAACGCCCAGCGCACCATCCATCTACTTACACTGCCCTGAGGCCCACTCCGCCTGTGGGGAGCCGTACCATCTTTAGCTGCCCTGACATCTGCCTCAGAGGACTGTTGCAGTGCTGGTGATCCTCACCAGACACCACAGGTGGCGTCACAAACTCTTTGAACTTTTCACTAATGAGTGATGCCCCTTTTGTGCACTGACCGCCCTGGGCCAGCCACCGTGATATACCCCTCAATCAGTACACCCAAGACCCACCAGGGGCGAGTCACAGGTGGCACCGATACACCCCGAAACTGCCAAGTGTCAGGAGGATCTAGGCCGCAAGAAGGGGACCGGCCCCTGGCCCAGTCGTGCAGCTTCAAGCCTCGGCTGGAAAATACCGGAGGCTTCTGACTTCTATAGCAGAAGCCAACCTCTCACTTCAATCCAAGAGTAAGGTCTAGGAAGCGCAGGGCAGGAGGGAGTAAAGACCCAGCGTGAAGTCGGTCTAGGAAGATACATTTGAAAGTGGGGTTCTGCCAGGTACACCCAAGCTGCCTGAGGAAGGACCAAACCCCTGCCCGCTGAACGCAGCGTGACGCGGGAGGCTTGCACCAGTACAGTGCACCTGTGGACTGTCTAAGAACTGTGAGTAAATCTTGGATGACTGCACTGAACTGCCGGTGCCATTTCCCTTCCTGCACTACAACGCCCAGCGCACCTACTCCTTTTCTCTACACTGCCCTGAGGCCTGCTCCACCTGTGGGGAGCCGTTCCATCTTAAGCTGCCCTATCATCTGCCTCAGAGGACTGTTGCAGCGCTGGTGATCCTCACCAGACACCACAGGTGGGGTCACGAATAATTCCAAAAACCCCAAATAATAGAAGTTTCCCCATTTCACTGACCGCCCTGGGTCACGGACCGGGCCAACCACCGTGATATCCCCTGGCAACCAGAGGCCCGGCTGCCGAATACCCCACAGCCCTGGGGGCGCATCAAATCTACCTTCAGTGTCAAAGTTTAACCTGTCAGATTCCCCGTCCCCCCAGAACTACCAGCAGTTGTGTCTGCATATGTAAATACCCTGCCTAACAGTACCTGTATTACATTACATACATGAACAGATCTTAAGAAAAAGTATTACTAAAGTCTGTTTATGATATGTAAATGAGGCCTTTGACTAGTCGATGGTGAGTTAGTGTCGACAGACTAGTTGGCCCTTTTAGCATGTTATCACGCCCCTGTGGCCTTGACTACATAACTTACAAGTGCCGGCATCATCGCCAGAGCTATACTTACATCATTCATACACTCGGCTTCTTCCCCTCCCATCATTAAGCCTCTGAAGCCGATTTCAGAGAGGCGCAATGCGCATGATTGGAAGTGCAGAAGACTTCCGATCATGAGCGAGGTATGCATAGTGCTGGCGATGATGCCGACACTTGTAAGTTATGTTATTATGCCCACATGGGCTGTGATAGCATGTTAAGTGGGCCGACTAGTCTGAGACACTAATGCCCCATCAGCTTGTCAAAGGCCTCATTTACATATCATATATGGACTTTAGAAATACTTTTTCTAAACATCTGTTTATGTGTGTAATGTAATACAGTGACTGTTAGGCAGGGTATTTACATATGCAGACACAACGTTCTGGGCGCATGAGGGACCTGATAAGTTACCTTTAATAAGGCTGTTAAGGAAACAATTGTTAAAAAAATTGAACTTGATAAAATGTCTCGTCCGTTCAGCACTCCTCCATTTAGCAATTTTAGATTGTCACCGCTAGGAGTAGTACGAGAAAAGAAGCCTGGATTGTTTAGACTAATGAATAACCTGTCATATCCTAAAGGGGCTTCTTTAAATTATGAAATAGATAAGTCTATAACATCAGTTAAATGTGCCTTTTTTGATCTGGCAGTGGAGCTCTTAAAATCTTACAGGAAAGGGGCATTGATGGATAAAATGGACATTAAATTATCATTTAGACTCCTCCCAGTATATTCTATAGGTTTTAACCCATTGGGATTCAATTTGAAGGGGGCGTTATTTTGGTAAATAGGTTTCCATTATCTTGTTTTTACTTTGAAGCCTTCTTGAAATTTTTTTAAAAACTAAAAATATATATTACCTTCACAAGTGATTGCCAGAAAAGAAGCTGTGAATAGATATGCAGATCTTGTGTTGTGTGCAAATCTGCATGTGACAGCCCAAAAAATTAGAATAGATAGAGAATCTATCGCTCTTGTGTGAAGAAACGGCATCAGGGAGACCTCGCAGGACCTGTCTGCTGCCGCTGCTTGTGATGGATCCACAACCCACCTCCCGCCTGACGTCACAGTTTCGTCAGATGGAGCTCGTGATACGGACTTGCCCTCTGCACCTACTTGACGTTCCGCACTCCTCTGAGGGACGCTTTAGGTCAGGTTGCTATGTTTGCATAGACACCCCCTGTACACACGGGTACAGGAAAGCACCAGGGAGCAATAAGAGTTGACCCACTCAGTCACTGACATGGCACCACACTCACCGACAACCCTGTGAGGCTGAGAGGCTCCACTTACTAGCTACAGTGAAGCAGAGCCTAGTCGGCCTGGGAGAGCTGCCACCAGTTTCTATTTGATATAACGGACTATATCAGGCTAGAAACCAGCCCGGTAGCGTGTCCGTTGGACTGAACAACAGGCGTAAGTTTCGTGGATCGAGATAAAAGAACAGCCCAAGGTTAAATTACATATTTAATCTCCTTAAGGGCACACTAAACAGTACACTATAAACAGTACAGACCAAAAGTTTGGACACACCTTCTCATTTAAAGATTTTTCTGTATTTTCATGACTATGAAAATTGTACATTCACACTGAAGGCATCAAAACTATGAATTAACACATGTGGAAATATATACTTAACAAAAAAGTGTGAAACAACTGAAAATATGTCTTACATTCTAGGTTCTTCAAAGTAGCCACCTTTTGCTTTGATGACTGCTTTGCACACTCTTGGCATTCTCTTGATGAGCTTCAAGAGGTAGTCACCAGAGAAAAAGGCCACACCCACATCAGCAGAACAATCAACACATCAAGCTAGGCAAGGAAAAATTACATTAACCCTTGACATCCCAAAGGGAAAAAACAGCAAAGAACAGAAGGCCGCCACGAATCATTTAATACTTCCTGACAGTACCCCCTGCTCTTCGAGTTTCCCCAGGACACTGAAGACCAGATTTATCTGGTAATTGACCTGGAGAAGTGACACTTCGAATGTCAGAGGTCACTTCCGCAAACACACTGTCCCCGTAGTCATAATACACTAAAGAAGGTGATAGAGAGGCAGGCTTCAAAGTCACAACTAATCGCCTAAGCGATGACCTATGGAAAACATTATGGCATGGAATCACCGAGGGTAACTCCACCTGAAAGGTCTTAGGGCTGAGTATGGCCGAAATTCAATATGGACCAATTCTCCCAAGAACCTTGAGACCCTGATGAATACCTCCATTTAATATTCAGAGAGCTAGCAAAGTTGTTCAGTGTTCTTTTGGAGGAGGAGAAGACAGTATATCCTTGCCATTGTCTGGAATTGTTTGGGATTATTATAGATTCAACTAATAAAGAAGTTAAACTTCCTATTAAAAATAGTGTCATTTCCATTTACTGTTAGTAGAAATGTTGGCAAAGAATAAAACTATATTAAGAGAGTTACAATCGTTATTAGGTACGTTAAATTTTATTTTGCATATAATTCCAATGAGTAGGATATTCTCTAGAAGATTTTATGATGCTACAAAAGGATTGAAAACTCCAAGAGCGTGTCATAGAAAAACTCATAAAATCTCCAGAAGTAAAGAGCTTACAATTTATTGAAGTAGAACCACATGTTAACATATGGGAAGAGGGTAAATCACATAGCTAAGAAGTGACAAAAATGAATTAAAATCCACTTTGAAGCTGGGACTTCCTGCGATGATCAAATGGTTAAAACAAGATATCTATTGTGGAGAACAGGATATCTGTTGTGCACAAAACGACAACCAGGCTGAAATATGTTTACATATGAGAGGGGAACAATCCTTTCCCAGGCCTAGGTTCTTGTCACACCATCTCTGATGGTCAGATATGAATATTGTGGTTTGTGTCAATTCAATATTTATGAGATATAGATTTTTGACGTCATAGAGAAGGGAAGAATCCCTTGAATTGAATGACGGACTGATAAATGATGCTACATCTGTCATATTTAGGGTCTATGCAATGGTAAAATCATGCTAAAAAATATGACAGCAATGTCTAACCCTAGAGACCTTCAGAAACAAAGATATCTCACAAGTTGGGGATTTCGTAAAATCCTGAAGGGCTGAGAACATCCCACAACCTGGCCTACAGGAGGTTATCAAGGGGGGGTGCGTGGGTGTAGCGAAGGAGCTAATAATACGCAAATGCCAATTATGATCGGTGTTCAATGCTAAGGAAGATATATGCCTGTGTAGGCTTGATCCATTTTCACTAGACATTTCTTAATTGAAGTGCTTACCTTTGCTAAGCTCTTAGCCATTTCTGTGATGAGTGTTAAGTAAGTTTCTATTGTCAATCCATTTTATTTTTAGTAATTGTATATGCTGTATTGTTTTGTCCCCTTTGTAAAATCTTTTGTATATTTTGTATAAACACTGCCCACTTTTCTGGATTAAATATAAAACTTAATAGTTCTGTTCCTCTTGATCTGTAAGCCGCACCCCGAAGCCATACGCTACTTGTGTAAAATAGGCCTGTATGAACAATTAGTGGTGGCAGCTAATAATCTTTCCTGGGTTATTGTGGAGTTGTCAGTGACCGTACCGAGGTATATATATTCCATGCGTTGGTTTTATTTATACAATATCCACACCACAAGTTCCGCAACAACTGGCTTAGAAGTAGACACAGTCGCAGACTCCTCCATTAATCTTTGGTCAATTGCATAATTGTCCTGATGATAGGGGCAGCAGAGGGCTGTTCATAACAAAAAGCTAACAGCTTGGTGGTTCAGCATGATCCTCCCAGCTGGGATCTTTGACAGAGCGCATATCAGATTTATTAGTAGCATGGAGGAGGATCTGGCAATGTGGCTTGAATTTGTAAACAGCTTTTTGCAGGGTAAGTTTTTACCAGCTGAATCATTGCGGTTATTTATTGATGCAGCAGGAAGTATTGCTTATGGAGTGTTTTGTGGAAGTAAATGGTCTGCCGAATGTGGATCAAAAATAAAGTGGTAAAAATATAGTGGTTTTGAAATTATTTTCAATTCTAGTTGTCATGGGGATCTGGGGACATGAGCAAAGAATAGGAGAATTATGCTCCACTCTGATAACCGAGGAGTGGTGTTTGCCATTAACTCTTTGTCGTCTAAATGGGCAGTAAAGCTGCTAAGACATTTTGTTTTTTTATTGTATTAAACAGAATATGTGGTTAAAGGAGTGCTATATTGGCGGTAAAAATAAAATGGTTTGGCTATTGCCGTTTCTCAGTGCCAGTGACAGACATTTTGGAGGTTGTCACAGAATGCTGATTAGAAAGGGACCCTATGCCCACTTCATCTTATATTGAGAGGTCCATTGCTGATAGAATATGGGCATCATGGAGAGCTTGTAAAAAAATGTTATTTGTTGAAGGTGAATTATACACAAAGTAAAGTTGAAATAACTTTGCTTATTGTGGAAAGTCTGATGAGTAAGAAACTGTCTTTTTCTTGTATTACAAAGACTTTAGCGGTTGTGTCTTTTTACTTGAAGCTGTCCGGTGAAAGTACTCTGATTCATTTTTTCCCCATAAAGTAGTTATTAAAAGGAAATAAGAGGTCACCAGCAAAACCCAAAAACAGGTGCTCGGTATCAAATGATCTTCTACAAAAGTTCTGGTGGATTTTGAATGAAATTCGAAAAGGTTCATTTTTTATGGAAAAAGTAAGAAAAGAGTAAACAGAGCAATGAAAAGGATTATGTTACATCTGGGCTGATTTTCTTATAAGCATTCAGATGCCCAAGGCTTCTTTCCCGGAATTTAGAGAGGTGACCTGGTTGACCTTTCAGACATTGGACAAGATATTTTCAATTTAAGATTGCAGAATTCAATTGAAAAATGACTGTGGTGTTTTGAGGGGGCCATGCTGGTGGATAATCGGATTTGGTCATTGTCTTTGGTCAAGAATACAGTTATTTGTACTTTCATGGTCTATCTAATTTATTTAGTCTATTAAGTTATTGAAATTTGAAATAATTTGTAACTCTTAATAAAGCATAATGGTCTATTTTAAATCCATCATACTTCTGAATTTTCGAGTCTTTCTTTATATAGTCTAAGGATGTTATGGGTCTTTTGCTACCATGAATATGACGCATTGACTATTTATATGTTGGTATATTGACCACATAGCAGAATTGTGCCCTTGTGAATTAATTTAATACTAAGTTTGTCCAGGCCCTATTTTCTGTTTTTTGAAGTACATATCTGGGGGGGGGCCTCCACGGTTAAACACCCTTATGCATCCATGTTTCCCATATAAGGTTTGAATTGCAAGCTACGCTTGGTTTTCTTTTCACTCGCCATTCAAATGAGTCAAATAGAAAGGTAGGACATTTAGTGGTTAGAGACTATCCATATTAAAAGGTCACCTTGACGTGGTTGGATTTCTTTTGCACTCTTTGAACAAGAGATGCTAAGAAAGTACCTTTACATTTTTAACCTTTGCACAAATATTGGAGTTCATGTATTCATTAGTAATAGTATGCTCTCGCATCGTGTATGTATATGCAAATATTCAGACTGGAGCAACTTTCCTGCTGGGAAATATTTTGCATTCCTCCTTTCTAAAATTTGACAACCTTGGATAGAATGGGTTTCCTCATAGCAGCAATCCCTAAAATCCTTAATGCAAGCATCATGTGTATTTATCAACCTATCAACACCCTTCTTATGCAGATCAATGAATAACACTCCCTTTTACATTTTCACTATCCATTGTAATTTTTTATGGCTTGACTGTTGTTTTTAAATTGATGTATGTTCAATATTTTAGGTTACAGTTAGTGTTGAGCGAACATGCTCGACACTGCTCGGTACCCGCCCGAGCATCACGCTACTCGGGATGCTCGGCGAGCACCGAGCATTTCCGGGTTACTCGGGCGGGAGCTCGGGTCTCCGCCCTGCATGTTTGGCGCTCTTTACAGAGCCAATGAACATGCAGGGATTGCCAGCCAGTCACTGTAATGCCGCAGCCATGTTGTTTGTGGGCATTACAGTGATTGGCTGGTCGCACAGCGTCACCTCGAGTATTTAAAACCGGGCGCCGCCATCTTGGACAAATTCGCTCCGGATCAGACAGTGTAGGGACAGCGCTGCTGATTTAGGGAGAGATATATCCTGCAAAATAGTTAGTGTAGGGTCTGTAAAGGCTGCCAGATCAAACAAACAGTCCTTCTCAGGACTAATATCCATCCCAGGTATATCAGGCAGGCAGGCAGGCTGTATAGGAGACGCAGTGGTTATACCAGCAAACGCTGCATTACAGTCCTGTGTGCTGCTCCTGTTGCTGAAATTGCTGGACTTAGCTCCAGGTCCCGGGGGCCAGGAAAAATCCTTTTTTTTTAGCTAAATCCTCTTTTTTTTTTCCTCCTTCACAATGTACAAATACCCATCTTATTAACCTTTTGGTGCCCCCCCCCCCAAAAAAAAAAAAAAAAAGTGTGCCTCTGGTTTTTCAGACACAAATATATCTGTTGAAAATAGTCTGGTGTAAGCCAGAGAAATAGAAGTGTGGTTTTGCAGTTCTATCGGCCATTTGTATCTAAAAAAAACAGTTTGAGTGTGTCGCTCACTGTTCAGCCGCAAATATATATATATTTTAAAAAGCCTGGTATACACCAGTAAATTATTACTGTGGTTTTGATGTTCCACTGTAAAACATCTCTATTATCCTGTTTTTGGCATTTTTTGCTGTATAAAAATAATAATAGTGTCTCCCTGATTTTTCAGACACAAATATATCTGTTGAAAATAGTCTGGTGTAGGCCAGAGAGACAGAAGTGTGCTTTTGATGTTCCACGGTAAAAAATCTCTATTATCCTGCTTTTTGCATTTTTTGCTGTAAAAAAAAAAAAAATAGTGTCTCCCTGATTTTTCAAACACAAATATATCTGTTGAAAATAGTCTGGTGTAGGCCCGAGAAATACAAGTGTGGTTTTGCAGTTCTACGGTACAAACCTCTGCATTATCCAAAAAATGGTATCTAAAAAAAAAGCAGTTTGAGTGTGTCGCTCACTGTTCAGCCGCAAATATCTCTATTTAAAAAAGTGTGGTATACCCCTGTAAACAATAACTGTGGTTTTCCTCTTCCACGGTTCTAATCTACTCTTTATTACCCTTTTTCCATTGATAGTGCAAGTGTAAGCTATTTTACTTCATTTACAATGGACAAGGAGTGTGGCAAGGGACGTGGAAGTGGACGTTCTGGTGATGGTTCGTGCAGAGGACAGGGCCGTGGCCAAGGTGAAAATGTGCCACAACCAACAGCCACATCTTCTCGCTCCCACTTCTTGACCAAATTACTAGGGAAGCACAGAACAACACCAGTATTGAGAACTGATCAGTGTGAACAGGTTATTAATTGGATAGCAGACAATACTTCCAGTTACCTGTGCACCACCACCTCCGGTCTGTCTTCCACAAGGTCAACTCTTAGTAGCCGTGAGTCTCGACCGCATACTCCTCCTCACCCTGATGCTCCTTCCTCCCATCATGCCGAGTGTCGTCAGACAGCAAGTGATCCCACACTTGGACACTCTGAAGAGCTGTTCACTGGTCCATTTCCATATTTGGGCCCCTCGCCTGATACGCTTGAAGTGGTGGAAGAGGAGATCCCATGTTGCGATGACCAAATATTTGAACAGCAACAGCCACAGGAAGTCGACGTTGGCAATCTGTCATAAGAGGTGGACGATGACGAGACACAATTGCCAGGAAGTGAGGAGGAGGATCGTGGTGCGCAAGTGGAAGAGGAGGAGGTGGTGGATGATCTAGTAACTGACCAAACGTGGAAGGAGGACATGCAGAGTGAGGCCAGCAGCACACAGGGGGAGGAAGGCAGAGTACCCCAACAGGCAGGATGAAGCAGTGTGGTGGCTGCAGACAGAAGGCAGGCAACCATTCCCCGTAACACCAACACGAGGGACGTTGCCAGTACAAGCGGTAGGTCTTCCAGAGTCTGGAATTTTTTTAAAGACTCTGCTGATAACCACAAAAAGGCCATATGTTCCACCTGCCATGCCAGCATCAGCAGGGGTGACAAAACTACCAGCCTGACCACCACCAGCATGATCAGGCACATGGCAGCAAAGCACCCGACTTTGTGGGGCGAAACCCAGGGTCCACGACCAGGGTCAGCGGGTGTCACCACTGCTTCTTCCACTGTTGTGCGTGCAATAGAACCCCCTGTTGTGTGTGCAAGGCAATCCCCTGTCCATACTGCATGTAAAGATGCCCCCTCCTCTCAGTCTTCACTTGTTATGGCAGTTTCTCAAGAAACAGCATCAACGTCCACGTCCACGTCCCACCGCAGCGTTCAATTGTCCATATCCCAGACCTTAGAACGAAAGCGGAAATTCGCAGCTAACGCCCCACAGGCCACAGTCCTAAACTCGCACATTTCACGACTGCTTGCCTTGGAAATGCTGCCTTTTAGGCTGGTGGAGACGGAATCCTTCAGCAATCTTATGGCGGTGGCCATCCCTCGGTACTCGGTCCCCAGCCGACACTATTTTGCACGGTGTGCCATCCCCGCACTACACAAGCACATGTCCCAAAGCATCTGCCATGCCCTCAACAACGCAGTTACTGGGAGAGTCCACCTGACAACGGAAACGTGGACAAGTGCTTGTGGCCAATGACGGTATATCTCTCTGACGGCACACTGGGTAAACATAGTGGAAGCCGGGACCAGTCGGACCTTGGGACGGAACACATCCTCCCCACACCGAGGATTGCGGGCCCTATGTCAGTCAGAGTTGCCCCCACAGTGTGCAGCTACTGCGCATCCTCCTCCTCCGCCTCCTCATGTTCAGCCTCCATCTCAGATATCACCACATCAGTTACAAGCTGGAAGCATTGCAGTACTGCCTCTGCCAAGCGGCAACAGGCTGTGCTGAAACTCATAAGCTTAGGTGATAAACCTCACACTGCTTGTGAGTTGTGGACAACTGTGAAAGAGCAGGCAGATCTGTGGCTGAGACCGCTGAACCTACATCCCGGCATGGTCGTGTGTGACAATGGCCGTAACCTGGTGGCGGCTCTGAGGCGAGGTGAGATCACACACGTACCATGCCTGGCTCATGTGCTTAACCTCGTGGTTCAGCAGTTTCTTAAATCGTACCCCGAGTTGCCAGATCTGCTGGTGAAAGTACGCCGCCTGTCAGCTCATTTTCGCAAGTCGGCTACAGCTTCCGCCGCCCTTGCTGTGTTGCAGCAGCGTTTGCAGCTTCCGGCACACCGACTGGTGTGTGATGTCCCCACACGTTGGAACTCTACCCTCCACATGTTGCAAAGGATTTGTGAGCAGAAGAGAGCAGTTGTGGAGTACCAGCTGCAACAAGGCCGTCGATATTCAGGTCAGACTCCACACATAAGACCTCAGGAGTGGACCTAGATGTCTGACATATGTACCATCCTGACAAACTTTGAGGAGGCCACCAAGATGGTGAGTGGCGATGACGCCATCATTAGTGTCAGCATCCCACTTGTCTGTCTTTTGCAACGCTCTCTGCAGAGAATTAAAGAGGAGGCATTGCAGCCAGAGTATGATGAGATGGATCAAGAAGCCGTAGCGGGCAATTGCACACAGCCCAGCCTCATCTCATCCCAACGTGCATTGGGGGACAATAAGGGAGAGGAGGAGGAGGAGGAGGAGGAAGATCAGTAGCTGCTATCATGCGTTGTAGACGGTAGTACCTGTACAAGTGTCATACCGTCGGTTCAGCGTGGGTGGCCTGAGGACAGGGGGGAGGAGGAAGAGGAGGAGGAGGAGGAGGAGGAGAGCATGGTCAGTCGTCATCTTGGTGAGGACACGGAAATCTTGCCCGTTACCAGTCTGGCACGCATGGCTGACTTTATGTTACGCTGCCTTAACCGTGACCCTCGCGTTGTCAAAATGTTGGGTGACAGTCATTACTGGTTGGTGACACTTGTAGACCCCCGCTACAAGGAGAACTTTCACTCTCTTATTCCTGAGGGCAATACCAGAAGGCCCTTGCTGCAGAACTCCCATCTGAACACGCTAGCGGCAGAGGTCACAGTTCGTTGCCCAACCAAGGCGTACAGGCGAGAGAGATGCAACTCCAATCCAGCAGAGGCAAGGGAACACTGTCAACATTCTGGGACAGTTTTCTGACACCCGCCCAGCTTACAGGCCCTGAGGCGCGGGGTACTCTCACAAGGAGTGGAAAGTTTCAAAAGATGGTGAGGGAGTACCTTGCAGATCGTACCAGCGTCCTCCGTGATTCCTCTGTGCCTTTTAATTATTGGGTATCCAAGCTGGACACTTGGAATGAACTCGCTCTGTACGCCTTGGAGGTCCTGGCCTGCCCTGCCGCTAGCGTGTTATCGGAGCGTGTTTTTAGTGCCGCTGGGGGAATTATAACTGATAAGCGCACTCGCCTGTCAACTGACAATGCTGACAAGCTGACCCTTATCAAAATGAACAAGGGCTGGATTGGGCCAGACTTCTCATCACCACCAAATGACAGCAGAGTAACATAAAGTCAAATCCACTGTGTTATTTCGGGAGGTGTATTCACATGCACCGCTTCAAACCCACACATGGGTATATGCTTCCTCATTTTGGCTGTTTAATCTTCTTCTCCTTATCCTCAGCCACCACCACCACTATACCACCAGGGTGCCAGCATTGCAAGTTCCTCCGTCCTAATTTTTGGCAGCTTTTGCTGGGAAAGCATAAGCAAATACCATGGGACACCCACTCCCCAATAATGGGACTTATGTTTGTAATATGCTGTACTGCATGGCTCTTGTAAGAGGCATTGCAAGTTGCTCCGTCCTAATTTTTGGCAGCTTTAGCTGGGAAAACATAAGCAAATACTATGGGAGACCCACTCCCCAATAATGTGACTTATGTTTGTAATATGCTGTACTGCATGGCTCTTGTAAGGGGCATTGCAAGCTGCTCCGTCCTAATTTTTGGCAGCTTTAGCTGGGAAAGCATAAGCAAATACTATGGGAGACCCACTCTCCAATAATGGGACTTATGTTTGTAATATGCTGTACTGCATGGCTCTTGTAAGGGGCATTGCAAGTTGCTCCGTCCTAATTTTTGGCAGCTTTTGCTTGCAATGCATAATCAAATACTATGGGACACCCACTCCCCAATAATGGGACTTATGTTTGTAATATGCTGTACTGCATGTGACGCGCCCCCTGGGCCTTGTGTACACGTGTGTGGGATACCCGGTGCCGGGTCTCAGGGTTTGTAGTCTCCGTGGCGGTGACCCGGTCCCGTGGCTCAGGCTGGTCAAACCAGTGGCAGTCTTTCTTAGGTTTTGAGGTTAATTGTCCGACTGCGCCACCCGTGGATTGCGGTCTGTGAGTACCACCGCTGCGAGGCAGACCGCTGAGGCTGGTGTTGGGTGCGCAGCATAAAATGGGATAACTCCCCTCAGGAGGAGTATAGCCTCAGGGCAGTGAGTGTGGATGATGGGGGTGATGGTGCACAAGCGCAGCAGGAATGACTCAGAGTCTTTGCAGTGCAGTTCAGGGTCTTTACTGATGATTATAAGGTAGACCCTCCCGGGAGTACTGGCTAGCATAAGAGGCCTGGTCAGTCTGTGAGCAAGCAGGAGTTCCCCTGGCCAGGTGGAGTTGTCGGCCTTCCCGTCTGTCTGCACTCTTCCTGGCTACCTTGCTGTAAGCGGGTAGAAGTAGCCCACGTCCCTGAGTGTACCGTGTAGTGCTCACCCGTATGGCTGGTGACTTGGGGCCTTCTGTTAGCCTCCGCTCCACGACGGCGGTGCTGGTCCCTTGCTTGTGACTGAGCCTCCGGGCTTCTATGGCCAGAGGACCTGAAATCCCCTGCCGGCTGGTTTCTGCTGCTGTATTTATAAGTTCTCACAGCTTTGGACTCCTGTGTCTGGTTCCTATTGTCTTCTGCCAGGGCGAGCTCTGCTCAGCTTCCAGCCCCTGGTCTTTAGCTCCTAGCTCCTACAGAGCTCCTTGCTGTTACTTTCCCTTGTTCTCACTCTGACTCTGACTGTTCTCTGACTCACTCAACCCCGCCCCAGATCCAGTTTATAAGGGCAGAATTCTCCCCTCCCAGGATTGGGGAAGGAGGATGTTGCATGTTTAAGGGATCCTGACCAGGAAACCTCCCACTTGCTCTCCGACGTAATATCTCTATTACTGTGGTGACCAGACCCCTGGGGTGCCACACATGGCTCTTGTAAGGGGCATTGCAGTTCCTCATAATTTTTGGAAAGCCTTCCATTCACTGCTTAGGCCAACAGTGCACGGGAGACCCAGTTGCTATAAATCGAAAAAAAGGTTTAGTTAACGCCTTCTGACCTCCATGTCATTTCCAAGGGGCATTGGAGTGGCTCGAAATTTTTGGTAGGCATTGCACTCACTGTATGCCCTATAACTGTGCAGCCGAACCGCTCCTTTTGTTACAGAAACATATCCTACAAGACATATCTGGTTGACTGGCCTGATATTGATGTGAATGGTCCCTGTTCCTCCTGCTCTTTCTCCTTTGCCACTACCTCATCCATCATTTATCACCTGAAGCTTTGTTTTAACGGGAGTCATAGAACTTGGATAGTAGCAGGAAAACATCCACAATCCACGGAGGAGGAAGGATATGCGCCAAAACGCTGACCACCTCAGGCCTAGCCGCTACTACATACATGCGCTTGCATTACAACAAAACAAAGCAGATGCTAACTTCTATCATCCTCATCATGCTCCTCACCTTGGCACTCTCTCACTCCCCTGATGGAGAAGCCAGGGCCCACCGGAGGAGACTGATAGTCCGGTGGGCTCGGCCAATGCTGCCCTAAAGCAGGCCAGGCTAAGAAAAGTGTGGGAAAGGTTACCGGGACAAATAGGGGTGGCTGGGGACCGAGTATGGACACCCGGCCACCCCCTGGAGGCTGGGGAGCAAGCGGGGACACCCGGCCACCAGGCGGCTGGGGACTGAGTATGGATACCAGGCAGCCGACACAGCCATGGCGTGGTGGCCAGATTCCGCCTCCACATGCCTAAAAGGCCCAATTTAAAGTGCAAGCAAGCAAGCAGTATGGTATTGCAGCCTGGGGGTGGTGGGTGGCAGGCAGCATACTTGAGCTTGTATTGCAAGGAATGGGGGAGGTACAATTGAACACTGCCCTGGGACTAGAACTTACATGGGGATAGTTGCAAGTCTGAATCTTCTGATGCGGTAAGGATCACTTATGATGGGCACACTTTTAGACAGTGACCTGGGAGTCCGAGATGCTTCCAGGGGTCTTCCCCATGCTATTCCCTTGTCTTTTCAGCACTTTATGCATGTGTCACACAGCACATGGCCAGATAAGGTTGTAAAATGTTAAAATGACATTTCACGGTGAATGCATTTGTCATAGTTGAAAGCAATACAAAAGTGCAAAAACGCATAAAAAATGCTACTTGTGAACATAGCCGAAGGTGTGGAGGAGTATTTTTGTTTTTGGTCATTTATTTTAACTTATACACAAGTCTTTTCCCTGGAAAGGATGTTCCTTAACTAGTGTTGAGCATTCCGATACTGAAATATCGGGTATCGGCCGATATTCACGGTATCGGAATTCCGATACTTAATTCCGATACTTTTACCATATCGAATACCGGAATCGGAAGTTCCTATAATGCCTGCGCTCTGCAGTGTCTCTGAAGTATGACAAGCTGGATGGCAGCGCTCAGCTGAGATCCAGCCTGTCATCAGAATGCCATCCCAGTGTGGGAGAATTCTCCTGATCGTTTAAAAGCCGGCGGGCGGTAAAAAGCCGCCGGCTTTTAAACAATCACACAGCCCCATACTGCTTCCCCGCAGCCTCCCACCCCGATCCTCCACTCCCCTCGCCACCTCCCATCCCGATTGTAAGTTAGGACCGGGCGGGGAGCGCAGCACCAAGGATCGGGGAGCGAAGGACCCGGGCGGGGAAGCCGGCAGTGAAAAGACTTCACCGCCGGCTTTCCAGTTCTGTGCTGCGCTTTCCCGCCGGTTATTTCAAATGAACAGCTGAGGTATCAGGTGATGCTGATCAGCTGTTCATTTGAAGTAGCCGCAGTGCCCTCAGAGGGTTCACGTGAGTTCATGCTTGACTGCATTGCATGAGCTCACAAGAACTTTCCCACGGCCGCACAAGTCAGCCTCACCTCCCAGACGATCAGCCCGTCATGATTGGTGTGTGTGGGTGTCTGTGCGTGTGTCTGCGAGTGTGTGCGGGGTGTCTGTGCGTGTGTCTGCGAGTGTGTGCGGGGTGTCTGTGCGATGTCTGCGGGTGTGTGCGATGTCTGCGGGTGTGTGTGGTGTCTGTGCGATGTGTGCGGGTGTGCGCGGTGTCTGTGCGATGTCTGCGGTGTCTGCGATGTCTGCGAGTGTGTGCGGTGTCTGTGCGATGTCTGCAAGTGTGTGCGGTGTCTGTGCGATGTCTGCGGGTGTGTGCGGTGTCTGTGCGATGTCTGCGAGTGTGTGCGGTGTCTGTGAGATGTCTGCGGGTGTGTGCGTGCAGGCAGACATAGGCCGATATGACACTACTACTCCCATCGGCCTATGTCTGTCCCCCGTCCACTCGTGCCAGCAGGATCAGCTCGATGGGAGCAGTAGTTCCCATCAGCCTGATCCTGCTATTTAAATTGCCCTACTGTTTCCCCAATAAATTTGAAATACATGTCATTGGTCGCCAGTGGTTACCTACAATAAATTAGTTCATACATTAACTGTCCCCGCCGATCGCCACCTAAAATAAAGTAAAAAATAAAAAACTACACCTATACTCACCTAGACACCTAATTCCCCAAAGCCATCGATCTCCTGTAGTAAAATATAAAATAATAAACCACAACCTTATCCTTACCCCTCCGTAGTAGACCACGAGTGTCCCACGATGATCTCCAGTTTAGAGCAGCCACATAGAATGTGACCGCTCTGAACCGCTGCCGCCGCTAGAATGATGGGGCCGTAATGCAGCCCCGTCATTGCATAAGCGGGTTCACCGGAGTTCAGGCAGCGCTGCTCCGGTTAGCTCCTTTATGGCCCTGCTGTATCGTGAGAAATTCCCAAGGTACAGCAGTGCCGTAAAGGAGGTTTCCGGAGCTGCGCTGCCTGAATGCACTCCGGTGACCTCAGTCAGTGGCTCCCACTGCCGGGAGCGGACGTGTTCCCGACAGTGTGAGCTTACAGCAGCCATGCACAGCTGTCACCATCTCCAGATTTGACAGCTGTGCATGGGAGATCAGCGCAGGAACGTGGACAGGTAACTATTTTTTTTTAGTAAACTAAGAATTAAATAAAATTGTGTGTTTTATTTCAAATAAATTATTTTTTTCTGGGTGTAGTGTTTTTTCTTTTTAACACTTTGTAGGTTAGTAATGGGGGTGTCTTATAGACGCCCATCATTACTAACCTGGGCTTCATGGCAGCTGGCGCTGACATGAACCCCAACCCTATTACCCCCTGCCACCACACCAGGGCAGCGTGGAAGAGAGAGGCTAAGTGCCAGAGTTGGCGCATCCTATAGATGCGCCATTTCTGGGGCGGCTGACGGCTGGTGTTTCTAGCCGGGGAGGGGGCCAATATTCATGGCACCCTTCCTGGGCTATTAATATCAGCCCCCAGCTGTCTGCCTAGCCTATTGCTAGCTATTAAATAGGGGGTACCCCACGTCATTTTTTTGGGGGGTCCCCCATTTTAATAGCTAGCAAAGGCTAGGTATTCAGCTGGGGGCTGATATTAGTAGTCTGGGAATCTCCGTGGGTATTACCCACTTCCCAGGCTTCAAACATCTGCCCCAGCCGTCTGCTTAACCTCCGCTAGAGCCTAAAATTATGGGGGATCCCACGCCAATTTTTTTTTAAATAAATCCTTTATTTTAACACTAAATGACATTTGAGGAGTTAATAAAGATGCAGTCCCTAAATTATTATTTATTTTTTAATTAATTTTTCCCAAAAATTTTGACGTGGGCTTTGCCATATTTTTGTATGCCAGCCAGGTACAGCATCCAGCTTCTATGAACGCGCCATTTTCCGGGGTGACTGCGGACTGCAATTTGCACCGGTGGGGGGGCAGAAAGCTTGGGCCTCCCTGCGCTGCAGATTCCATCCCCCAGCTGCCTAGTTGTACCTGGCTTGACACACAAATAGGGAGAAGCCCCACGTATTTTTTTTTTTATATTATTTCATGAAATTCATGAAATAATAAAGAAAAAAAGGGCTTCCCTATATTGTTGTATCCGGCCAGGTACAAATAGGCAGCTGTTGGTTGGGCGCAGCCCGTTCCTGCCTGCTGTACCTGGCTGGACACAAATATAGTGTGAAGCCCCGCATCAATTTTTTTAAAATTATTTCAGGAAATTCATTTCAGCTATTAAATTAGGGGGGACCCCACGTCATTTTTTTGAGGGGGTCCCCCATTTTAATAGCTAGTAAAGGCTAGGTATTCAGCTGGGGGCTCAAATTTGTAGCCTGGGAAGCTCCGTGGGTATTACCCCCTTCCCAGGCTTCAAACATCTGCCCCAGTCGTCTGCTTTACCTCCGCTAGAGACTAATATTAAGGGGAACCCCACGCCAATTTTTTTTAAATAAATCCTTTATTTTAACACTAAATGACAAGTACAGTAATCAACACTGTCACTGTACTTCATATATATGTGACTGACATGTTTCTATCTATCTAATCTATGTGTGAAGCTCTATTCTGTCTGTTATAAATTGTCGGGTACCGCTGCTGAATTGCCGGCCGGCTTTTTTAAAGAGACAGTGCATGAAAACACAATTATTTTTTTAAATAAATCCTTTACACTAAATGACAAGTACAGTAAGCAACACTGTCACTGTACTTCATATATATGTGACTGACATGTTTCTATCTATGTAATCTATGTTTGAAGCTCTATTCTTTCTGTTGTAAATTGTAGGGTACGGTGTATGCCGCTGATGAATTGCCGGCTTTTCGCGTAATACATTCTACATTATTCTTAGTTGTTTTACTTCATGTAGAATTAACCTACAAGGAAAGAAAGGGTTTATTTTCATTCCGATATTTGTGTCCCATTGACTTGCATTGGTTTCCGGTATCGGAATCGGCGATATCCGATACTTTTTGGGTATCGGTCCGATCCAATCCGATACGATATTTCCTGATATCGGAAGATATCGCTCAACACTATCCTTAACATATTTCACAGGAAAAAAGTTTCACTTTAGTTTTTGAACGTTTTATTGTGAGCCCGTAAAAGTGGCTTAATACCTCTGACCACGTTGTTGACAGCAGTGACCTGGGGGTCAGAAATGCTTCCTGGGGCGATCCCCATGCTGTCCCAATGTCATTTGAGCACTGTCACTATCGTTTTGGGCACTTGTTAGGCTTTTAAAAGACTGCCGAGGGTGCCACCGCAAAAATGCTCGAGTCTCCCATAGACTAACATTGGGCTCGTTGCTCGGGTCGAGCACCCGAGTATCACGGCGAGCTCGGCCCGAGCTTCGAGCACCTGAGCATTTTAGTGCTCGCTCAACACTAGTTACAATCATTCAACTAAATGCTGTCCCATCCTCATAAAATGTACCTCTGCCCTTATTGTACTATGTTGATACCACATAGTTTATTTTTCAGTGCTGTGAGCTTTTTGCGGTATCAATTTTGAAAATCCATAAATATGGTATAATTAATAAAAAAAATCAGATAGGAAAAACTAATAACTAGTATAATTTGCTAATTTAATAATTGTATTTAAAAAATGAGCAAACAAGAATGCTTTAAATATTTTACCTTTTTTGTGACAGTATGGTTTACTTCTATTTCTTTCATGTTCATTATATAATATATAAATGTGAAGTGAACATAAACTGTTAATGTGGAAAAAATATTAAAGCTTAAACAATCCAACAAGAAGTAAATTAAAATATCTAAGGAAGATTTAAATTGTATTGTAAGATTTGTGTTCTCTATTAGGGTTTATTTTACAGTTTATGTATCTGTATGACATTTATATAAGTATATTACATTTGTATCAATTATAAATATAGTTGTTTCCTTGTTAGGATTTGTTCAAGATAATAGGATGGAAAAGCGGAAGCTCAGAATTATGGATAGCAAGGCCAACAAAACATCTCTGAGCAAATCATTACTGACAACCAGAACAAAAAAAAAGAAAATTTCTTATAGAAGCACATAAAATGTCCATGGATAATAGAGAAAAGAGAAATGGCTATTGAAATTGAAATAGCATGTAAGGCCTCATTTCTTTTTCTTTGATTGCTTTTCTTTGTATACATGTTTTATATAGCAAAAATGGATGACAAGAGCCCTTGTTTGTCAACATTACACTAAAGCAGGAAACAAGTTTATTTAAATGGCTAATTGGATGAAAGCATTCAGGATCCAAAAGAACCAATGGTCTTAAAGAGTTAACAGATGCTCATGACATGTGCTTTATATGACATTGATGGGCCTCTGTGCGGGACTTGTTTATGCCTCTCTCCCCTCTTCTGTCAGTCCCAAACTGCATATAGACACACTGATTTACTTGCAAATCTTCATTGGGCACATATATAATATGCACATGCTAATATATTTATACAAAGTATAATATCGCATACACATTACGAAAATATATAGAAAATTGATGTTTTTTGATTCACTTGTTCAGATGACCACTTTTTTTTTTCATTCATTCATAGCTGTAACAAACCCACATTCTTATTTTTAATTATTATTATTATTATTATTATTATTAATAATATCATATATGTTGAATTTTTGTTTTTGAGAGTGAGGCTACAGTTTTCTTAGGGACAATTCCTCCAAACACATATTTAAGTGATACATTTGTATTAACATTTTTATGGGTTTAATGGAGAAAAAGCAATCACACCATTTTTATACTGCATGTCATTCACCAATCACTGTAAATAATTTGTTGATCGCATTGAATGGATTGTTACGATTACATGAATATAAAAATGCCTGTGTTATTTACTGACAAAAAGTGTATGAAGAATATGGTCAATGGCGTAACTGGAGTCTTATGGGTCAAAGCACAAAAATTGGAACTGTTGCTTGGAAGCATGGGCCCCGAGGTCATTAACAGAATCTATATTCACCCCACCACAAAAAAATACAAATGTAATACATAAATCTGATGGAAAAACGTGCCAATAAGATAGTTTTCTAAGTTATACTTCTAAATACAGTGACCTAGTGACCAAATACTTAATATTACTATACTTTTACTAAACAAAGTCCACTATACTAAAACCAATAAACCAATAATATCACTATAGAAAAGAAAAATAATGTTGACACACCATAAACATATGTTACCATCACATAGTGTCTGAATATTATCACCTCCCTGATTAAACAAAACCAACTATACCAAGACCAATATACCAATAAGACCAAATATAAGAGAGAAATCCTGCCACACCATGGCCATATATTACCACCAATTTGTGACTGAATTATATGACCATACTGATTATTAATAAAAATCATCTTTTTAACACAAATGTTTCTTCCATACAATGACCATATAGTGAAAGGTGTTGGTATATACAGTATATGAATCTCCAGTGACGTCTTCAATTTAAGTAATTAATTTTCTCTCATATTCTTCATCTGGGTCAGACTGATATGACTTTTTTTTAAACACAAATCGTTTCTGCAAAATGTAACACACATAAACCTGGGTCTGATCACTTTTAGGGCACCTTATTTTGGTTTCAAGATAATGGTATCACCAAAAATAAAATACAATGCACTAGTAATGTCCCTTTTATGTTCTTCATTCAGTAGTAACTTTTCTATCCCCTTTGTGATCAAAAACAGTAGAATTGCCACCAATGTAGCACCCGTATAGCAGTATTGTCCACCTATTATGCTACAATACAGGTGTAACATCATTCTTTATGTCCCTCGTATTGTAGTAATGTAATAGTTCTCCTTTGTGGCCCCATACATTAACAACTGGACCCTATGTGACCTGGTATATTAATGTCTGCCCCCCTGTGTGATACCTATACAATAATACTTGTTACACACCTGTCACTGGTATCCCGGGCTCTTTTCCTTCTCCTTGGGCTGCCATTCCCTGTTGTGCACCATGTGTGGTTTTGCAAGATAATAAAATCCTAGAAGCCATGGATTCAAAGGTGCAATGGGTACAAAACCATTGCCACGGGATATGGATGACTTGACTGGACTGGTTGGGCAACTTGCTCTCAGCCATTGGAAGCTTGTCCAGGTTGTGCAAAAATGTCTCAGCCATTTTGGACGCAGTGCCACATAAAAGTAAGGGACATCTTTAAAGAGAAGAGTATTTGATTTATACTTTAAATACACACATTATAGTGGTTATGAATGGGCAATGCAACTTTAATGTACAGTCATGGCCAAAAGTTTTGAGAATGACACCAAAATTATATTTTCACATGATCTATTGGCCTCTGGTTTTTATTAGTGTTTGTCTGATGTTTATATCACATACAGAAATATAATTGCAATCATATTATGAGTACCAATAGGTTATATTGAGTTATATAGTTAGAATGAGTTAATGCAGCAAGTCAATATTTGCAGTGTTGCCCCTTCTTCTTCAAGACCTCTGTAATTCTCCCTGGCATGCTCTCAATCAACTTTTGGACCAAATCCTGACTGATAGCAGTCCATTCTTGCATAATCAATGCTTGCATTTTGCCAGAATTTGATGGTTTTTGTTTGTCCACCCGTCTCTTGATGATTGACCACAAGTTCTCAATGGGATTAAGATCTGGGGAGTTTCCAGGCCATGGACTCAAAATCTCTATGTTTTGTTCCATGAGCCATTTAGTAATCACCTTTGCTTCATGGCAAGGTGCTCCATCATGCTGGAAAAGGCATTGTTGGGCGCCAAACTGCTCTTGGACGGTTGGGAGAAGTTGCACTTGGAGGACATTCTGGTACCATTCTTTTTTCATGGCTGAGTTTTTAGGCAAGACTGTGAGTGAGCCGATTCCCTTGGCTGAGAAGCAACCCCACACATGAATGGTTTCAGGATGCTTTACAGTTGGCATGAGACAAGACTGGTGGTAGCGCTCACCTCTTCTTCTCCGAATAAGCTGTTTTCCAGATGTCCCAAACAATCGAAAAGGGGATTCATCAGAGAAAATGACTTTGCCCCAGTCCTCAGCAGTCCACTCCCTGTACCTTTTGCAGAAAATCAGTCGGTCCCTGATGTTTTTTCTGGAGAGAAGTGGCTTCTTTGCTGCCCTCCTTGAAACCAGCCCTTGCTCAAAGAGTCTCCGCTTCACAGTGCGTGCAGAAGCACTCACACCAGCCTGCTGCCATTCCTGAGCAAGCTCGGCACTGCTGGTAGTCCGATCCCGCAGCTGAAACAGTTTTAAGATACGGTCCTGGCGCTTGCTGGTCTTTCTTGGGTGCCCTGGAGCCTTTTTGACAACAATGGAAGCTCTCTCCTTGAAGTTCTTGATGATGCAATAGATTGTTGACTGAGGTGCAATCTTTGTAGCTGCGATACTCTTCCCTGTTAGGCCATTTTTGTGCAGTGCAATGATGGTTGCACATGTTTCTTTAGAGATAACCATGGTTAACTGAAGAGAAACAATGATAACAAGAACCAGCCTCCTTTTAAAGTGTCCAGTGATGTCATTCTTACTTAATCATGACTGATTGATCGCCAGCCCTGTCCTCATCAACACCCACACCTGTGTTAATGGATCAATCACTAAAACCATGTTAGCTGCTCCTTTTAAGGCAGGACTGCAATGATGTTGAAATGTGTTTTGGGGGTTAAAGTTCATTTTCTGGGCAAATATTGCCTTTGCAAGTACAGTAATTGCTGTTAAGCTGATCACTCTTTGACATTCAGGAGTATATGCAAATTGCCATTACAAAAAATGAAGCAGTAAACTTTGGAAAAATTACTATTTATCTCATTCTCAATACTTTTGGCCATGACTGTACAGTATTGTTATTACTTTGGTTTATATTGATGATAACTAGTATTTTGCCAACATTTTTTTATAGTTACTATGGCATGTTCGATGTTTTCTTAATTGCTAATATTATGTTTGTACATTTAAAGGACTTTTCTAACAGGCAGATATACTTGAGGAATGAGAGAAATGATCGCTCTTAAACCAGCGTGTCTCAACTCAAGGCAGTGAAAATACAATGAAAACACTTCAGCATGATCAGTGTGTGGACTCAAGCATAGCACAAATCAATGGAATGCATTTTGTAACATACTGTTATTCATACCACATGTGAAAAAAGTGCCTGAAATGGGATTAAACTGCAAGCACTGAGGGCAAGATGCTACTAATTCCTTGACATCTTGTCTCTATTTTGGCAACTCATAGAAATGGAAAAGAAATGCAGCAGTTTAACTCCCGGGTAGTGATGGGCGAACCTGTGACTGTTTGGGTTTGGCTAATTGAGCCAAACATCGAACAGTTTTTTAAAAGTTCAGGTTCGGGTAGCCGAACAGTACCCAACCCCCAAACCCAAACACAGACCCCATTCATGTGAATGGGCGACCCGAATTTACCTGTTTTCCCGCGCTGTAATTTGCTTGATAGCACAGGAAACATATGCTCTGATCAGCGGTAATAGCATTACCGTAGACAGAGTGCTGTGAGATCATGCTGATAGGTGTCAGCATGATCCCACAGCTGTGACAGTGACCTGGTTTCCCACGCTGTTACTTGAGTGACAGCACGGGAAACACAGGCTCTGATCGGCGGTAATAGCAGAGCTGTGACAGTGACCCGCTTTAAAAAGCTTACCGCGGGTCATAGGCGCCGGCTGATGGTACTACTACCACCATCAGCCGGCGCCTCCTGCCATAGGAAACAGCGAGTGCAGGCACTGCTGGATGGGAGCAGTAGTCTCCCACATTGTAAAATGTGATCGCTCTGTTCAGCAGCCGCCAATACACTGAAGCTCAATGTATTGCTGGCAAATGAAGTCCACGCATGCACAGTGAGTATTTTCCCATGCTGGCAATGAGTTGAACTCAGACCTCATTTGCCGGCAATACACTGAGCTTCAGTGTATTGCCAGCTGCTGAACAGAGCAGTCACATTTTACAATGTGGCCGTTCTGTTCATGGGATCATTGTGGGACCCTCATTATTTGGACTGCATTGGAAAGATAAGGATGAGGTTGGTTAATTATTTTATTTTTATTACAGGGGACATTGGCTTCATCTGAAATGGGCATGACAGTAAGTATGGTTTAATTTAGAATATTAAAGGAATTCTGTCTTTATTTCAAATAAAATATTTTATTCTGGGTGTGGGTGATTTTATTTTACATTTGGCTTACACTATGGGGTTAGTAGTGGGGGCATCTTATAGACGCCTCTCCATTACTAACCTGGGCTTGATGTCACCTGGTATTTTAAGCTGACATCAACCCCAACGCTATAACCCCACTGCCATCACTACAGGGCAGTGGGCAGAGCGAGGCTAAGTGCCAGACTTGGCCCATCCAATGGATGCGCCATTTCTGGGGTGGCTGAGAGCTCCTGTTTCTAGCCTCAGAGTGGGGCCAATATTCATGGCCCCTTCCTAGGCTATTAATATCAGCCCCCAGCTGTCTTCATAGCCTTTGTTAGCTGTTAAAATAGGGGGACCCCATGTCATTTTTTTAGGGGGGTCCCCCATTTTAATAGCCAGTGAAGGCTAAGTATACAGCTGGGGGTTGATATTAGCAAACTGGGAAAGAGAGGAGAAGAGGGTGAGAGCTGACACTGGTCGTATCCTGGGTAACTTCAGTTCATGGATGGAGTTCATCAGGCGGGTGCCACATCCACTGGTGAAAGCAGTCAAATAGAAGAAACAAAGAAAGAATGTATATGGCACTACCAACTGGATAATGAAAAATGTTAAAATTTATTAGAAATCCATTAAAAGTTTATTAACACCAAAGAAACCTGATGCATTTCTGGTGCCAAGACAGTGCAACCTTAGTCACCTTACACCTAATCCCCGAAGCCCATGATCACCTGTAATAAAAGTAAAATAATAAAGCAAACTCATCCTCATCTATCCGTCGCAGTCCAAATAGCGAGGGTCCCACGATGACCCCATGAACAGAGAGGCCACATTGTAAAATGTGACCGCTTTGTTCATTTGTCGGCAATACACTGAACGTCAGTGTATTGCTGGCAAATGAGGTCAGTGCATGAGCGGAGAGTATTTTCCCATGCTTGCCAATGAGTTGAACTGAGCTCAACAGGTCTTCATGAGACCCTCGCTATGTGGACTGTGGCACACAGGAGAGAATGAGGTTGCTTTATGGTTTATGGTGTTTTTTTATTTGGTGCTTTTTGCAGGGGCGGAGAATATCGGGAATCAATGTGTAGGTGAGTATAATGTGTTTTATTTTTATTTGAACATTTTTTTATTAGTTTTAACATTTTTTTTTTACTTACAGCAGAGCACAGGCGCCAGCGGATGGGAGACTACTGCTCTCATCCAGTGGTACCTGCGCTCACTGTTTCCTATGGCAGGAGGCGTCGGCTGATGGTGGTAGTAGTACCATCAGCTCGCGCCTATGACCCGCGGTAAGCTTTTTACCGCGGGTCACTGTCACAGCTGTGGCATCATGCTGATATCTGTCTGCATGATGCCACAGAGCTCAGACCGCAGTAATGCTATTACCATCGATCAGAGCCTGTGTTTCCTGCGCTGTCATGCAAGTGACAGAGCGGGAAACACCCGAACCCTAGCCTGAACAGTAACATGGACTTCCTAAGGAAGTCCATGTTTGGGATCCGTGCCGAACAGTAGGTGTTCAGTATGGACCCCGAACTGTTCGGGTTCGCCCATCAATACTCCCGGGTGACTGTAGAGCAGTGGTCCCCAACCTTTCTGACCTTGAGAGCCACATTCAGCTCTGAGAGATGGTCACGTGCCACATCCAGTTCCTGCCCCCCTCACAGTAGTGGCAACAAAAGCCCCTATTTCAGGTATAATGATAACCAAAGCTTTTACACAGAAATCACGACAAAGCATTATACCAAGATCCAGGGGTTCCCATAATATCCTCATTCAATTTTCTCACATCAAGCACTCCCAACACACTGTCGCATGCTGATTCAAGCACCTCCTCCATCATACCATACTTACTGTAAATTATCTCTAAACCTCAAAGAGCAGTATATGTCCATCCAGATCTGATCTTCTGTACAGGGCTACTCACAAAATTCACCATTTTGAGATGTGCTTTTCATACCTGTTTGCTAGACCAGGAGCTAATGCACCAAGCAGGTAGACAGCCGTGAGCCACAATTCATGGGGTCGCAAGCCTCATGTGGCTCCCAAGCTACAGGTTGGGGACCACTGCTGTAGAGGAAGGGAAAATGGGCCCATGATAAGACTTGTCAGATGAGTGCCTTTGAAACCAAAGAACATTATTTATGTGGGGAACTGGAAGATGGAAAGATGGCAGCAACGATATGTTCAGGCTTAAAGGGAACCTGACAGGTCCCCCGTGCCACAGAGAATCACCAGCAATTGGGCCTGTATATATAAACACCCTGTCTAACAGTCCCTGTGTTACATTACACACATAAGCAGATCTTTAGAAAAAGTATTTCTAAAGTCTGTGTATGATATGTAAATTAGGGTTTTGACTAGTCAAAGGGGCGTTAGTGTCCCCAGACTAGTCAGCCCACTTAGCATGCTATAACGCCCCTGTGGGGGTGATAACATAACTTACAAGTGCCAGCGTCATCGCTAGCTCTATACTTACCTCGAATATGCACACGTCTTCTTCCCCTCTCTTCATTGATCCTGAAGTCGGGTGTAACCGTGCCTGCTTCAGAGAAGCACACTGCGCATTATCGGAACTCTCCGCGCGAGGTAGGTATAGCGCTATCAATAATGCCGCCATTTGTGGCGTAATAACATGCTTAGTCTAGGCACACTAACGCCCCCTCAACTAGTCAAAGCCCTCATTTACATATCATAAATGGAGTTTAGAAATACTTTTCATAAAGATCTGTTTATGCGTGTAATGTAATACAAGAAGTGCTAGGCAGGGAATTTACATATGCAGACCCAACTGCTGGTGCTTCTGGGGCACATGGGACCTAGGAGGGTCCCTTTAATTACATTTGAGGGTGGATCATCAGAGATATCAGATGAACCAAATGATCTAGATACAAGCATCAGTTCTGTGTTTTTTCTCAAAAAGACGATAAATCAGAAAGAAATCAAATCATGAGAAATAGAGGGAGCTTGGAAGAGACTCAGCTTATGAGCAGACTAATGATACTCCAGGTTTTTGTGGTCAGTATAGTTGGTCACCAGAAGCTTAGCTCCTTCAAGAAGATGTTGCCATTCCTCAAGGCAAAAGCTTATGACTAAGAGCTCACGGTCACCAATGGAGTAATTAGCAAAATTCACAAGTAGTTAACTAGTGATAATCTCCTACTGATAAACATTGATTGTAATAAAACACCAAAACCCAGGCTAGTAAGTGAAACATTGCTAGAAACAGACTCTCTTCCTCTACATCAAGATGCTCTCAGATTACATAAGAAAAATGTGGATACATATTCCCTTTAAATAAACATCATATAACAACCCATTTTAAGGCTAGATACACAATGACATTCGGATCTCATATTAGCATTTAGGACTCTTGCTAAAAAATGCATCAGTCCTATGACTGACACAAATATTGCAATATGGACACAATTGACTATATGGAGGTCCATTTAGTTTTCCTATATGTGCCCATCATTATAACAGAAGAAAATGAAACGTGCTACACTTTTTCTTCTTGTAAAAATTATGGAACTTGCAGTGAACCCTCCTAACTAAAGTCTTAATGAAAATGTGAATCTAGAATAACATTGTCATTACATGAGTAAAAAGTTGATTCCCAAAATCACAAGCTATCCCTTATCCATAGTAATATCCCATAACCCGCAGGATAAGTTTTAGAAACAGCCTTTTAAAAAGCAACAGCACTTTCACAAAATGTTTGTAATGTCATAAATTACAATGGAGAGCGATATCTCTTTCTGTACTGATGTAAATGGTCTTATGATGGAGTTAGATGGAACACATGTTCCAGATGAATAGAGGCTAATCATAGACTCTAGAAAAACGAGTTTGAGAACTGTCTTGTTAAACAATGGTAACGAAAAACAATCTGTACCATTTGCACATGTGATTGTAATGAAAGAGACTCATGATTCTATGGAGATCATTTTGAAAATAGTCAAATACTCTGAACATAAATGGAAAATTTTTGCTGACCTGAAAGTGGTAGCACTGCTTATCGGACTACAGTTAGGGAACACAGAGCATATGTGTTTCTTGTGCCTATGGAACAGTCGTAATGACATTAATCATTACAAAATGAGACTGAGGCCTCTCAGAGTCGAGTAGACAGCAGGTCAGTACAATGTACAACACAAATCACTGGTCGATCAACTTTAAGTTTATCTTCCACCATTTCACATTAAACTTGGTTTAATGAAAAATTTTGTTGCTGCAATTGATCATGATGAAAATGGTTTCAAGTATTTGAAGGAGACATTTAGCACGCTGAAAACTGAGGTGAAAATAGAGGCCAGAATTTTTATTGGCTCTGATATCAACAAACTAATACAAGATGACACATTCAGAACAAAACTCAACACTCTGGAACTTTCATCTTGGGATACATTTGTGTTAGTAGTACAGAAATACATTGGGAACAGATGAGCTGAAAACTATGATGAACTAATAGACAACATGGTTAAAGCATATAAACAACTTGGCTGCTGATTGTCACTGAAAATGCATTTCTTATATTCCCATCTAGACTTTTTTCCAACCAATTTGGGACACGTAAGTGACGAACTTGGAGAGAGGTTCCATAAAGCTATTTCTATAATTGAGAACAGATATCAAGGTCGCTGAAATCCCAACATGATGGGGACTATTGCTGGTTTTTGCATTGGGCAAATATGACCGTTCACAAGCACAAAAGCAGATGTCTGAAGCACCTTTAACAGTATTTGGCCTTGCTCAAGTAAGAGTTTTAAACTAGCATACAAAACTTTTTAAAATTTTGTTATTCAATTGATTTGACTGCTTTGACCACGATGGGTACACACAAATCCTTCTTAATTGCTGCTGCCAAATTAATTATCAATTCTATATGCATGCATAGAGAATAAGAGACACTTGAGTCTAGCTAGATGAAATGCAGACGTTGCTCTAGTTTATTGAGGAAATAGATAACATTTATAGCAAGTCTCTTGGACAATTTACAAGGGTGCATAATCTTTAATATAATTGGTTAGCTGCAATTATTGCCTTTTATGTTCAGAAGCAGAATATAAAGTAAGTTCCTTAAAAATCATATGACATAGGTGCGGTGCAGGAAGCCATCGCCATTTTGTAAATCTCCATATAATATTGATATCCATAACAATCCCCACTTGGAGATATACAAAATCCAATCAATTCGATCTGTCCTTGATTAGCAAGTTCCTGGTTGGCATTCTCCTCAGGTGGGGGAAGTGGTATTGGCAGTCTTCTTAAATGCACATAGTAGCCTTCATCATTCGGATCCCCGAAGTCGGCATGCATCGCTGTCACAGTATTTTCCATAGTATGGGTCATCATTTCCTTCATGCATGGGGCTACACAACATAAGAGTAAGGATAGTATAGATAGAACACATAGGATAACCACTCCTAATTTAATCAGTGCCCTTTGCCACCCCTCCAACCTCCCAAACCAGGAGTCCCATGGATTCTTTACACCAGAGTTCTGGGCTAGTTTAGTGAGTTCCTTCAAAGCTCTGGTTACGCTCCCATCAGGGGCTGTGTTGTTGGGTATGTATGTGCAACAGTTAGGCCCTATCATCTTGCAGACACCTCCTTTTTCTGCTAGGATCATGTCTAGTGCCATTCTGTTTTGGAAAGCCATAATGGATATGGGACCTAATTGTTCAACAATTCCTTTTAGGGCATCTCTGGCATAGTTCAAAAACCGTTGTTGATTATAGTACAGGTAGTTTATCCAGGCTACATTTTTGTTTTCAATTATTAAAGGAACGATGGATTCAAATCCAGCTGCCACTTGGTCTCTGGCCTTGAATTCATCTGGTACCCCCCAAGGGACTCCAAGAGCATCTATGTAGATGTGAAAATCAAAAGACCCTTTTAGTTCCCTCTTTATTTTACTTGGTGACTGGTTATCTTTAATTATTCCACCATTGTTAGGGAAGTAAAAGATGTGAAAGGGCATTAAGATCTTCACTAGAGTGCATTGTCCCCTCTAAGGTGTACTTAGCCTGGACCTGATTTTCATGTCACCACATAAACAAAACACACCAGCGAGTTGGTAAATCTGTCTTGTCAGCAGGGAGTCATTATACAAGCTATCTGGCAACACCTTAATGATGTAATTGCAATATTCAGGTGGCAGAGGGCCTAAATGCAACCCAGTGTTGTTACTTTCAAAACAGATATAACTTCCTCGATAAGGGGTGATTCCATGGCCTATTGGTTCTTTCTTTTGAAAGGGTGGATATAAGTGCAGTAGGACCTGAAACCTTTTTGAATTACTACGGGTCTTTGAGTACAGTGATAAGATACATCCAAAACGTTCTCTGTCTGTTTTGGAGTCTATTGGGACGGGCACAGTGCCTAGTTGAGGTCGTGCACTGAAACTGACTATGCAGGAGGTGCGATTTTCACTAGTAGCAGTGTATTTTAGCCATTCAAACCAGATGTTAGAGTCAGAGAATACTGTTTTGAGGGCCAGTTTATCTTCATATGTTAGTTCTGGAGTGCTATCAGTCCCTAGTTCTTAAAGTCCTACCCAACCTCGGTCCACCGGGAAAGGGAAATTGGATTCTTCACCGGGTTGAGACGAATTCTCCCTTTTAGAGAACCCCCCTTTGTAACCGGACTTATGCTTCAGGAGGTGAGGCTGCTGCCCTCTCTGTCCCTTTCCTTTCCCTATGATTATAGTCTGTGCAGGGAAGACAGGCCTGTTGTGAATATTTTTAAGGCAGAATTTGCCTAATTTATCACCATCCCCCTCTCTCCTACAACTTGTACTTAAGCTTAGTACATATAACCCTTGATCGCCTCCTGAAGGATTCTCGATGGTGAGATTCAGTCTTATGCACCCATCCTGTGGACAGCACTCCACAAAACTAGGTATAGATGGGGCCTTAACACTTCTCCTCCCTTTAAAAGAACCTTTTGTTAGGGTCATGAAGGCTAGTAAACTCTTTCCCCATTTATCTTTACGTTCTCGTGCTTGGGCTGGTTGATGTCCCCAGTTATGCGCACCAGTGTTCCACCCAGCAAGTGACCCGTTCTCACAGTTTGATCCTTCTCCTGTTTAAGCAGTGGTAACACAGATGTATTGTGTGCCTAACCATATGTCAAACTGTTCTGTGGGTGATGGGCATTCTACTATGATGCAATAATCAAGCTGGTATGTCACAGTTGGGGCAGAGGTGTTGTACCAGAAAGTTACTACCCCATTCTCCTTAGTCATTGCCCCCATGTGCTACCCCACTACTTGGGCTAGATAAAGGATATATATTAGATGGATGAAAGGTGGCAGCCGCCACTGGCCTCTGGATCCGACACCTTCTTGCAGTGGGAAGCATGGATCCATGTGGGCTTTCCTTCAAGCTTGACCGCTGTGATGGTGGTCAACAGAAATTGGAAAGGACCGCCATATCGGGGCTCAGGGGTTCGCCTGTTGAACCTTTTGGTGAGGACCCAGTCTCAAGGTTGGATCTGATGGGTCCCTTCTAGGTCTTGAGGATCTGGAATGGAGGAAAAAACTTGAAAATGTGTTTTAGATAGGTGTTTATCCAATTCAATAACAAACTTAGTCAGAGTGTCATACTGCATAGACAACTGTTGTGGGAAGTACAATCCTAACTTAGGAGTACTTCCAAATAGGATTTCATAGGGGCTGAGTTCGGTTGGACCAGCTGGAGTGTGCCTGACACTAAATAATGCAAGGGGAGGCTTTCATGCCATGGCTTCCCTGTTTCCTGTGCTGCCTTGAGCATTTTTGCTTTCAGTGTCCCATTTAACCTCTCAACCTTGCCACTGCTTTGCGGATGATATGGGGTATGAAGTGCTAACTCTGTCTCTAAGGCCTGCCATATCTCTTTTGTCAGATTGGCTGTGAATGCAGGGCCTTGGTCCCTCTCTATGGTTTCTGGGAGTCCATATCTGCACACTATCTCAGAGAGGAGCTTCTTTGCCGTTGTTCTGGCTGATTGATTCTTCACAGGAAAAGCTTCTGGCCACCTTGAGAATATATCTACCACCACTAAAGCATACTCAAACCCCCCTGAATGTGGCATCTATATGTGGTCTATTTGTATGCGCTGGAAACGGTACATGAGTTTGGATGTACACTTCTGAGGTGTCTTTTCAGTTTTCCCTGGATTGCAGCGGTCACAAACAAGACATCCTCTCGTGTAGTTTGCATCTCCTGTTGAAAAGCCTGGTGCGTGGTAGTATTGTCTCACAAGATTGTGCATTTTCATTTTTGATTGGTGTGTAGTGCCATGAGCCCACCTGGCTACCATGGGGTAGACAGTCTTTGGAAGGCACGGTTTTCTTTCTCTTAGTATCAGGTGCTTCTCAACAGGTTTGGCTCCATCCTGGATCCACTTCTCCTTTTCTTCTTTGGAGGCTTGCTTCTGAAGGGCCAGAACCATATCATCCCAAGATTGTTCTTCTGGTCCATCTTTCCTTCTTTCAGGATCCGTTAGAGAACATAGATGAGATATTTCTGTGCCAATCTGTTTCCTACTGCTTCTTTCGAGTTTGCTCCAGTGTGTGCCTTAACCTTTAACACTGCAACTCTTTCTGGCATCAACAGAGATACTATCAGTTCTTGTATGGCCTTATGGTGTCTTATGGGAGTTCCATTAGCTGTGATGAATTCTCTTGCCCTCCAGATTGGTCCGTAGTCGTGTGAGACCCCGTATCCATAGTGGGAGACTGTGTAGATGTTTGCAGTCCTCTGGGCAGTCATCTTGCAGGCTTCAGTTAAGGCAATCAGCTCTGCCTCCTGTGCAGACAAGGATGCAGGAAGTGGCTGTGGTAGTATCACCATTTCTTCCGTGAACACTGCCATGCCCATATGGAAATGGCCTTCTTGGTCTGCATATCTTGATTCATCCACAAAGAGAGTCAAGTCTGGGTCTTTCAGAGGTACATCTGTGACAGAGTCAAATCCTAAGGTTTCTTGCCTCATGAGGGCTAGGCAATCATGCCAGGTCATTTAACAGTCGACTACCTCTTCCTTCAGCGTGTCAGAGGTGGGATCCTCCTCCCCCCTTGGTAGAGGTAGGAGGGTAGCAGGCTTAAGGACATCATATCTGGAGATGGTGACATTATCTGGAAGCAGAAGTGAGCATTGTAGACGTAGATGGCGAGCAGCAGATAGGTCTTTTGGCTGTGTCTGAGCCAGAATGGCAGTGATGTCATGAGGTGCCATTATCTTCAGCCTATGGCCCAGGAAGTCTTATTCAGCAACAGGTGTGTTGCAAAAACAGCTCTCATGCAGGTTGGTGCTCCACCGGCAACTGGGTCTAGTCTGGCCAATTAGTACCAAAGCGGACGTTGTCTTCCTCCATATGGTTGCGTAAGGACTCCAGTTGCATGTCCTCACTTCTCTATCACAAACAAGCAGAATAGCCTCTGGTAGTCAGGTAGTCCCAGACCCAGGAAAGACATGATAGCATCTTTCAGCATGTAGAATCCGTCAATGGCTTCTTTGGTCAGACAGAAAGGAATATCCTTGAGGCAATCATACAAGGGCTGCATGTGCACTGAGGCGTCTAGGATCCAAGGACGGCAGTAGGATGCAAGTCTAAGAAAGGACTGAAGAAATGTTGGCTTGATTGGTAAAGAGATGCTCCTCACAGCTGTCTTTCTGTCTTCGGTGAGATACTTTGTCTGATGTGAGATGCAATGTCCTAGGAATACAACCTTGTCTTGGAAGAATTGCAACTTGTCTCTGGATGCCTTACAGCCATTGTTGGCCAGGAACTGTAGCAATGAGATTGACTACCTTTGTGCTTCTTCTTTGGAGTCTGAGCACAGGAGAAGGTCATCAACATACTGCAGGAGCGTAACTGTAGGATGTGTCATTTTCCAGGGCTCCAAGACAGTAGTCAGGGCTTGGCTGAACATGGATGGGCTTTTCTAAGCTCCCTGGGGTATCACAGTCCTTTTACTATATAAATAGTAAAAGGATTAAATCGAATAATATTGGACCGATAAAAAGTGATGAAGGCAAAATCATAGAGAAAGATGAGGATAAAGCTAATCTATTAAATAATTTTTTTTCGTCAACTTTCACAAAGGAAAAAGAACTAACAGGTGAAATGAGAAGTGACAAACTTAATCCTCCACTAAGAATGACAAATCTAACCCAAGCTGGGGTACAGAAACGCCTCAGTAACATTAAAATAAACAAATCACCAGGACCTGATGGCATACACCCACGGGTACTAAGGGAACTAAGTAATGTGATAGACAGACCGTTATATCTTATATTTAAGGACTCTGTTGAGACTGGGTCTGTACCACTTGATTGGCGACAGGCGAATGTAGTGCCAATATTCAAAAAGGGAGCAAAAAGTAACACCGGAAACTATCGGCCGGTGAGTCTGACGTCCGTTGTGGGCAAAATTTTTGAAGGCTTTATTAATGAGGCAATCATGGAGCATCTTGATGCTAATAATCTATTAACCCCGAACCAACATGGATTCATGAGGAATCGCTCCTGCCAAACAAACCTGATTGACTTCTACGAGGAGGTTAGCTCTCGAGTAGATCAGGGGGAACCAGTGGATGTCGTGTATCTCGACTTCTCAAAAGCGTTCGATAATAGGTTGGTATACAAAATGAGAATGATGGGGCTGGGGGAAAATGTCTGCAAGTGGGTAGCTAACTGGCTAAAGGATAGAAGGCAGAGGGTGGTTATAAATGGAATATACTCAGATTGGGTAAGCGTCACTAGTGGGGTACCACAGGGGTCTGTACTAGGCCCAATGTTATTTAATATCTTTATTAACGACATAGTCAACGGGATAAATAGTAAAATATCAATATTTGCAGATGACACAAAGTTATGTAAAACAATTAATACAAAAGAGGATAGTGAAGACCTACAGAGGGATTTGGATAAGCTGGGTAGGTGGAGCATTAAATGGCAAATGAGGTTTAACGAGGAGAAATGTAAGGTCATACATATGGGAAGGAAAAATGGAAGTCACCAGTACTCACTGAATGGGAAACCATTGGGGAATTCAGAGATGGAGAAGGACTTGGGCATCTTGATTGATAGCAAACTAAATTGGAGTGCCCAAAGTCAGGCCGCTGCTGTAAGGGCAAACACGGTAATGGGATGTATCAGAAGAGGTATAGCTGCAAAGGATGAGAACATTGTTCTTCCACTGTACAAAGCACTGGTCAGACCACACTTGGAATACTGTGCTCAGTTATGGGCCCCAATATATAGAAAGGATATAAATGAGCTTGAAAAGGTACAAAGGAGGGCAACAAAATTAATAAGGGGAATGGAGGGACTGCAATACCCAGAGAGGTTGGCAAAACTAGGACTATTCAGCCTGGAAAAGAGAAGGTTGAGGGGGGACATAATAAATGTGTACAAATATGTTAGGGGACAGTATAGAGACCTTGCCCGGGATTTGTTCAAAAGGAGGGATATTACGGTAACAAGAGGGCACTCACTAAGACTGGAAGAGAAAAGGTTTCAGCACCAGCATAGGAAGGGGTTCTTTATGGTAAGAGCAGTGAGAATATGGAATTCACTGAGTGAGGAGACGGTAATGTCGGATTCACTAAACCAGTTCAAGCGGGGACTGGATGCTTTTCTAGATACTAGGCAGATTTCTGCATATACTTAAAAATAGAATAAAATAGTAGGTTGATACAGGGATTTATTCTGACTGCTGGTTTCAGAGTCGGGAGGGAATTTTTCCTCAGGTGAAGATTGGCTAAATCATTTGGGGTTTTTGCCCTCCTCTGGATCAACTTTAGCAATTACAGAACTAACAGGTCGAACTTGATGGACGCAAGTCTTTATTCGGCTTTACTAACTATGTAACTATATATATACTGTTAACTCTCGTGCGTAATGGCAAACAGGTACAGGCAGTCAGAATGGCATGGAACACTGAAGAAAGCATTGGCCAAATCAATCACTGTGAACCATGGAGAGGTAGACGGGATTGATGATAGCAGAGTGTGTAGGTTTGGCACAATTGGGGTGTCCAGTACTGTGGCTTAATTGATGGCACGCAGGTCCTGCACCATGCGGAACTTGGTGGGTTGACCCTTTGGTGTTTTCTTCTTCACAGGGAACAATGGGGTGTTGCATGGTGACTTGGTAGGAATAACCGCTCCATTCTTAAGGTATATCTTGAGTAGTTATGCGATGGCAGCAGATTGTGGAATGAAGAGTGGATACTGAGGTTCCCGTGGCAGCAGAGCTCCTGGCTTGAGCTTTATTTCCACAGTTTGGACTTGGAGTCTTCCAATATCTTCTGGGCCTTGTGCCCATAAGGTATTTGGGACTTATGCTATTAACGTTCATCCACTGGATCAGCCGGTGTTTCCTGTAGAATGAAGAGGCCATACACTTCACCTGAGTGTTCCTGTGTCAATGAAGTAGTCAAGGTCACAGTCCCATCATCATGAAATCGAATATTGGCCTGGATCTTTGCTAGTAAGTCTGATCCCAGTAGATTCACTGGGCAGGTTGAAGAGACAACCAATTGGGCTAACATGCTCTGTGTAGGCTGCAGGCATATGTTCAGGGGTTTAGTCATTGATGTGTACCATGTGGTTCCATCCACCTCCACACAGGGCACCACTTCATCTGTGAGACAATCTGGGTCTGGTAAATCAATACTTCTTATTACATTTCTGGCTGCACCGGTATCCACCAAGAAACTGAGAGGTTTTCCCTCAACTTCTATCTGGATGGTGGGAGTTGGTCCACTCGGTTTTCTTGTGGAGTGTAAGAGTATGAGTGGTTCTTGTGCTTATGGTGGATCCGTCTTGCCAATGTACTATTGTGGTTTGTAACCCTGTAACTCTTGTGGTAGTTGCCACTGGGGTGGTTGCCCATGTTGTCCAGATTCTTTCTTTTGAGGGGCTGACCTGCAATGCTTTTTGATGTGTCCTACTTTGCCGCAGTTATAGCAGATGATGACTCTTGTCCTTGGTGCATCTTTAAGCAATGGATGGTTTGGTGTCACCTGGATGTTTGTACGAGGAGTTTTAGGTACTTGATTCATTTCAACCCCTCATGCTACCTGGAAGAGAGTACCCATATTCAGGTTCTGGTATTCAGGTCTTGTAGTCTGCACCAGTGTCCGTATAGGTTCTCTGAGTCCTTGAACAAAAGCTTGTAGCAGGATCAAGTGTTGAGATTTTTCTCTGTGTTCAAATCCAATATCAGTGAACATCAGGTTTAGCCGGTGATAGAATTTCTCCACTGTCTCTCCTTTTTCCCGTATGATATCTTGCAGGGAGGTGGCTTGATCTGCTAGGCGGTCCTTTGCCCAGTTGTACAGCTTAAGGCAGAAATCAACTCATGACTGTAATGTCTGATACCAGTCATCATGTCTGAGAACGTCTGGCTCCAGTGCTGGTCACATCACTGGCCAGAAAGAGTCTCCAGCTTTGCTTTCTATGAGTCCATGAAGGTCTGGCCATGAGGCAGAGTGTGTCTTCTGCATTTGGCTTATCTTCCTGTAAAACGGCATGGGGTGCTTATCCGGGTCTGGTAAGCCATCCACCGGTATGTCGGTTTCTCTAGGTTTCCAGGAGACATAGTGGGGAACTCGTTGAGGGCCAAATGGACTAGAAGTAGACCATGTATCATTAAATTGTGACATTTGGATCAGAGTATAAGGGGTGACAAAATGCTGTTGCAGAGTGCCGCTCGGTTCTCCATGTTGGGATATACCAGCTTGAGCTGCTATTTCTGGTTGATCTTGTCCTCCCTGTTTATGCTCCCCATTGCCTTCATTGTCTGCTGAACCAGTACCATTTGTGAATATTCCGGTAGTAACTGTAGCTAAGATGGCTGCAGGGGAGGGAGTGGCTGGAGCAGCTACAATTCCGGTGAGGAAGTGCCACTACTCAAAATGACCACTGCGGAGGAAGTGGCAGGAGTTAAGATGGCCACCGAGGTGTAGGGCTAGCAATCTGCATTAATGACAGGGTATAAGGAAGTAGGTCTGTGCTCCACAGACAGAACAGTAGTTACACCAGTATGGGTTCTGTGTATCACAGACTGCGCATGTCCAGCCTTCCAGGGAATATGGTGGTGGCCTGGACTGATTAGGTGGGGCTGGTGCAGTCAGCGCCATTTTGTCGGGCGGTGGCTGATAAGTATATCATCCAGTTACATCAATATATCTCTCCACATCTGTCTTCTCACTTCCCTTGCCATTCTATACCATGCTTCAGCATCTTTAAGAGCCTGGTGGTCCCTAAGAAGCCCCTTCTTATTAACTAACACATTCTTCCATTCCTTCTCATCTAATCTTCCTCCGGGGGCTAGTAGCCCTGACCATTTGAGATTTTCCATATTTTTTACATGCTTTTTTCCTTCTTTCTCTGCCACTATCTCTTCTGGGGTGAATTATGTACATGTTGATTGATTATTTCAGCCCATGTTATAACTTAAATCCTAGACGCAGCACTTCCGCCGCTTTTGCTAGGGCTGCTCCGGTTTCTTCTACACCAAAACTGTATGTCTACGGGGTTATGCAATCTCCTGTCTTCTATCTCCCAAAGCAGTATTCCTTCTGGGTTTGGAGCAGTAAGTCTAGCGTGTATATTTAAACGGAATACTTTGAATTCTGAAAATGTGGCTGAAATGGGTGTATAACCCGTTTGATGTCTAGGAAACGGGTCCTCAGCTACTTTGGTGACTCGCCACCCCTGTTCTGATATAGCTAATACGAGACCTTGCACACAGCTAGAGCAAGTCATGAAAAATGTTATATAGCTAATAACATCTGTTTCCTTTCTACTTATTATTTTTTTTTTTTGTGTGTGTTCCTCCAAAAGCGGAACTCAAAACCTCAACTTATTCAAGTGACAGACTGAAAATTAATATTTGATTAGCCACACTAAACAATAATGTGTAAATCACTGGCTGTTTCGGACAAGTCAAAATTCAATCTTAGTACTTCAAAACCAAATGCAAGAGTGTCACACCTTGATCTTTTCCCACAGCTTCCCGGCCCCTCAGTAATCTCGGGCACCATAAAGGTATGTTCTGTGGGTCGTACAAATGGTTCCTAATGATATTTTTCCAATAAAACCTTTATTGGGCAATCCACCACAATTCTTCCGTGGATATTGACTCTTGAACACTTTCAATCAGAGAACGGTCTATTACCCTTGCTGTCCGCCAACCTCTTTCTGATACTGCAAGCTCTACAATACACATGTCATAAAACAGGGAGATACAAAAGATTAAACATCAAATCACAGGTCGCTGCAACCACCTGTGATGCTAACAGCATACAATAATTACAATGATCACAATACCCTCAATATTCCGACCAGCAGTACTGGACAGAAAGTGACTGGAACCAGGTTAGCGGATCTCTAGTTACTCTGTCTATATGTTCAGCTTATAAAAGCTGGACCTTCAGAGCCCTGAAGCCGAGGGTGGTATGTACCTACCCTCAGGAACAAGAAACTGGTAAAACAAACATCAGTGTACCTGAGACTGGTAAACACATCAACCTACTCCCGAGGTTGGAAATACTCAAATACTACCAGCAGCCTTGGTCAGAGGCTGGTCAAACCCAGGAATTGCTGCTCTTCCTGCTGTTTGATTCGAGGATTGTGCAATACTATGACACTATGACAGAATATCTCCCAGACTTCAACTTAAATGATTAAACAATTAGTGAGGTTGGTGGGGCCAGCTAAAACAGCAACAACATTTAACATTCACGTGAACTGTCAAATTCAAATAAAGCAGAAAGCAGGCAATTAAGGCAACTATGATTGTGTTCAAAATGGGCTTAGGACTGACTATGTCAATTTCGGTCAATTATGTCCAAGTAATGACAGCCAAAGATCTCTATCCCTGGACGGAGACACAAGAGGTAGGCAAGATAAAAATGATTTTCTTAACTCATTGGAGCTGCAGACTCCTTTCCTCAGGTGATTTCCATCCTGGAACAAAGATGGGTTGAACGGCTGCCACTCCTTGGACAGTCCCAGCCCTCGCACGTTGGGCGCTAATTGATTTGGCTGCTTTGACCACGATGAGTACACGCAAATCCTTCTTAATTGCCGCTGACAAATTAATTATCAAATGTATATGCATGTATAGAGAATAACAGACACTTGAGTCTAGCTAGATCAAATGCAGAAGTTGTTCTAGTTTATTGAGGAAGTACATAACTTTTATAGCAAGTCTCTTGGACAATTTCCAAGGGTACGTAATTGGTTAGCTGCAATTGTTGCCTTTTATGTTCAGAAGAAAAATATAAAGTGAGTTCCTTAAAAATCATATGACATAGGTGCGGTGCAGGAAGCCATCGCCATTTTGTAAATCTCCATATAATATTGATATCCATAATACCATTACATTTTTATGCACTTTTTACTTTGAAAACCTTGATGTAGATCTGGTTATTGTTGAAGTAAAACTTGTTCTGTGCAAAATTATTCAATGCTTTCCAGGTGTTGAATTTATTAAGGTAAACTTATGCATAACAAAATTTCCTAACGTGTTACAATAACTGTGACTTCGAATTTGGAATATGCACACTCGATTTATTATAGAACACATATTTTTGCCAAGTAGCAGAAAGCTCATCAAGAGAATGCCAAGAGTGTGCAAAGCAGTCATCAAAGCAAAAGGTGGCTACTTTGAAGAACCTAGAATATAAGCCATATTTTCAGTTGTTTTTACACTTTTTTGTTAAGTATATAATTCCACATGTGTTAATTCATAGTTTTGATGCCTTCAGTGTGAATGTACAATTTTCATAGTCATGAAAATACAGAAAAATTTTGAAATGAGAAGGTGTGTCCAAACTTTTGGTCTGTACTGTATATATATATATATATATATATATATATATATGTATATATATATATATATATATATATACAGTGGGGAAAATAAGTATTTGATATATTGCCGATTTTGAAAGTTTTCCCTCCTACAAAGAATGGAGAGGTCTGTAATTTTTATCATATGTACACTTCAACTGTAAGAGACAATCTAAAAAAACATCCAGAAAGTCACATTGTATGAATTTTACATAATTAGCATTTTATTGCATGAAATAAGTATTCGATACAGAAGAAAAACCTACCTTAGTATTTGGAACAGAAATATTTGTTTGCAATTACAGAGGTCAGACGTTTCCTGTTGTTCTTGACCAAGTTTACACACACTACAGCAGGGATTGTTGGCCAATTTCTCCATACAGATCTTCTCCAGATCTTTCAGGTTTTGGGTCTGTTGCTGAGCAATATTGAATTTCAACTCCCTCCAAAGATTTTTTATTGGGTTCAGGTCTGGAGGCAGTCTAGACCACTCCAGGACCATGAAATGTCTCTTATTGAGCCAAAATCTCACGATACATGACCCCATCCATCCTCCCTTGAATACAGTGCAGTCGGCTTCTCCCATTTGCAGAAAAAAACCCTCCAAAGTATGATGTTTTCCCCACCACGCTTCATGGTTGGGATGGTGTTCCTTGAGTTGCACTCATCCTTCTTCTTCCTCTAAACACAACAAGTGAAGTTGATACCAAAAAGTTCTATGTTGGTTTCATTTGACCACATAACCTTCTCCCATGCCTCCTCTGGATCAAACAGATGGTCATTGGCGAACTTCAAATGGGCCTGGACATGTGCTAGCTTGAGCATATGGACCTTGCATGCCCTGCAGGGCTAAATCCTAGCACTGCAGGTCTTGATTAGATGCACCTGAGTTGCTTTGGCTAAGAAACAGGGCCTGTGTTCACTAGGTGTGTCAGTCTGTTGGATGGAGCAAAATATGCTGAAGCTAGTGAATGTCCAGTCAAAATGTGAGCTGTAGCTGAAAAAGAGACGTGCTGGGGTCTCTCTCTGAATGGAGACTACATGGTTCAGCTGGGAAAGCTGAGCAGCCTGTTTGTAGGAGCTGCAGAGAACTGTGTGTAAGCTGCAGCCTGTTCAGTGTCAACTGTGCCTCAAGTTGAACAGTCATGTTTGGCACTGGAAGCTGCTTGAGCGCAGGCTGAAGATGATGCCAAGACTTGGAGGACTGTACCCCTTTGGTGTATAAAGTTTGCACATGGAGAAAGGACTTTAATCTGTTCAAGTGAGCCTGCACTGACATATATGTACCTGCTTAATGAACTGCTTATTTAATGTGATATTTTTGTGCTCAGTAGAGGCTGTTTTTGGTTTGGAATCCCTTGGAATTTTATGAAAGCAATCACATTTTCACACAGGGCCCTGTAGGTTTGGATTTCTTTCTCCCTTTATAATAAAGACCTTCATTTAAAAACTGCATTTTGTGTTTACTTGTGTTATCTTTGTCTAATATTTAAATTTGTTTTGTGATCTGAAACATTTAAATGTAACAAACATACAACAGATTAAGAAGTCAGGAAGGCGGCAAACTCTTTTTCACACCACTGTAATTACTCTTGGGTTTTTTCTGTCCAACTATGTACACCAGACCAACACACAAAGTTCATGACGTCTTTTTCATCAGTTTTGTCTGGCTCCGGCATTACAAAACTAACTGGACATGACTGATTAATGTAAACAAACCTTTACTGTTCATAGGCATTTTGACTTTTATTTGGGGGGTGCAATGGCAGTGAATCTGGTATTGTGACTGATAAAGTGTATTTTCTTTATTTAATACTGAAAGCCACAATATAGATGGTACTTGTTCATACAAATTTGTTCACAATGTACTGTTTTAAGTATTCCGCTGCTGGCTTTATATAAGAGTGGAGGGCAAACTTTAGTACTGTGTAAGATGTGCTATAACATATACCTTAATTGGATCTGAGTTAAATAAACTCTATAAAGGTCTTAGAATTCATCTGTGTCTTCTAATGTTTTTACAGTATACAGTAGGGTAGGCATATACTCATATATTGTGTAATGTACAGTAAAATTGCTACATATGCTACATAATCTTACTGTTAATAGAAAGGAAACTGTCGGATAGTAGTATTTTTGGACAACCAAAATATGTATATAGGTTTTATTTACATACAATGCTATATTAAAGAAAAACAGTGCTACATTATGTGTGGTGATAATAATAATAATATTAATAATGTTATACAATCCAATGTAACTTGCTACACTTATTGAGCTTAAGCAAAGAATAAGAAATCATGTTTTTTTATGCACGGGAACTGACAATATTCACTTTAAAACTAGAAAAGTAAAAAAGGATAAAATATGAATCCAAATTACTTACTGTGAAGGAAGTATCCCCCCACTCTCATCACACTACCTGAACCACTACCAACTTTTATACTGTACTGACAGCTTTATGACTGCTGCATTTTCCTGAATTCTTAATTTTATTGACCTCCAGGCACTATTTCTACTAGTACTAAAAGATTTTATGCACCTTTCTATCAGCTGCTATGTCAGTGAATCAAACTCCTTTATTTGTTCAATGTCAAATGTTTGAATGACCCTGTTTTCCAAGTTATAAAAATTGTTTCATCCACTTCTCAGAGCTTCATACTATGTATTAGAAAACTAATTTTGTTTTGATAGATCTGAATTTTTAATCTACATATACATGCTCCGAAATGAAAATTCAGAAATGTTATCTTTTTGCATTATTACTCAATCCAAACACCATTAATATGGATTTTCTATCTGAGTTTCAATAAATATGGAACTTTCACGAGCAATGAATAGTGACAAGTTATTCTACAGAACACAAATAAATTATATTGACTTCAGGCTTTAAAAATACCGTTAGAGCAATCTTAAAGCATGTGATAACTCATTGTTTTCCGGAGTATATCAACCAGTATTCACAGCAATTTATGACAATTCAAAGTATAATGTTAGATGATTATGCTAAATCAATATTGATGTGTTTTCAAAATTAACAATCTTAGTGAAATATCCAAATGCTAACATTTTTGCATCAGTTTAATGAATGAAATGCATAACGTCAGTAGAAATATTACCGAATGGGAAAGAAAACATTAGTTGTACTACTAAATAAAAGCGCAATGCCTAAAAAACCTCCAAAAAGCCATAGTGCCCACCTTGGTGTCCTACAAAGTCAAAGTAACAGTATCTTTCTTTTGTTCCCCCCATAGTCACAGTACTAACACAAAAGAAAATACAGTAGCTATGTCCCTCTTTGTAGGAATTGCAAACATTTTTCTACAAAGCCTCTTCATTTTCAAACTCTAAAGAATAATTGAACGAATTAACGTTACCATAAATAAAATGTACATTTTTAAAACTTTGTAGAGAATCCTTTGCAGGAAATAGCTGCCTGAAGTCTGGAAGCCATGGACATCACTGAATGCTGTGTTTCCTATTTTTTGATGCTCTGCCAGGCCTTTACTATAGCTGGCTTCAGTTGTTGCTTGTTTGTGGGTCTTTCTGCCTTAAGATTTGTCTTAAGCATATGAAATGCATGCTCGATGGGGTTCAGATCTGGTGATTGACTTGGCCGTTAAAGAATATTCCACTTCTTAATCTTAAAAAACTCCCCGGTTGCTTTCACAATTTGTTTTGGGTAATTGTATTTTTACTGTGAAGCGCCATTTAATCAACCTTGCTGCATTTTGTTGAATTTGAGCAGAAAGTGTACAGTCCTGCTCATCGTTATTCGCACCCATGAATTTTAAGTACATAATGTTGAATATCTCCTGAAAAAAATTAATCAAGTGAAACAGTTTTTTTTATATAGAGCACTTGTGTTAAATGCAAAAAAGCAAAAGATAAACAATAATTTAAAACGAAAAACAAGGAGGAAAAATAGAAAATCCGAAAGCTTGCTGTGTCACAGGTATTGGCACTTTTTACACTAATTTAGTATGGAAACACATTTTGACTCGCTTGTGGTAAATCACAAAAGAGATTCACCTGTGATTGTCTGTGCCCATGTGACATGAATTAATGATTGAATGATGACTTCAGTGTTTTAAAAAGCCACATGGTAGGACCTGTTCCTTTGTCACAATGGTGAAGACAAAAGAGCTGTCTGGGGACAACAGAACTGCTATTAGCAAACACAAGACTTCCATAGGGTATAAGGCCATCTGCAAAGACCTTGGTATCCCAGTTTCAACAGTGCATAATGTTATTAAGAAGTTTTCCAAGTATGGAACCATCAAAAACCTCCCTGGATGTGGGGGAAAGAGGAAAATTGACAAGAGATGTCTTCGAAGGTTCGTGCGATTGGTGGAAAAAACACCACGTCAAACATCCAAAGACCTTAAGGCCAACCTGGAAAAGTCTGGGATCATGGTTTCAACAAGTATCATACATTGCACACTAAGCCAAGCAGAGCTATATGGGCAACGGCCAAGGAAGAAATCATATCTGAAGAAAAGACATAAAAAGAAACGACTGATCCTTGCCAAAGAGTACTGTGACAAATCACAATCCTTCTGGGGAAATATTCTGTGGACAAATGAAACAAAAATAGAGCTTTTTGGCAATGCCAAGCAACAGTTTATTTACAGACAATGCAAAGAAGCTTATAAGAAAAAGAACACCTTACTAGAGATAAGCGAACCTTTCAAGGTTCAGTTCGGTTTGGATTGGCGAACAACCCGTTGTTTGCCAAACAGTTCGCCGAACATATCCAAACCCCAATGAATTCAGTGGGAGGCAAAACCATAAGCATAGACAACACTTTCAGGGGGGACCAAAAGCTGCGAACACAGCTCAAAATAGGAGCAGACACAAGGAAAAGTGGCATCAGATGACCAATAGTACAAATAGTACAATTGCGTAGCATGGATGCATGGGACAGGGCCTGGGACAGGGCTTGGACAAGCATTTCTGGCTTAAACATTGATCAGTATCAGGTGGTTGAGTGAAAAAGTGTAGGCCTGGTTCACTGAGAGCCGTGCCAAATTCTTGCAACACACATGAAGGAGATTCAACTTGAGTACAAACATTTCCAAAAATTAGGGGCTGACATCAGGAAAAGTGGCATCAATTGACCCACAGTAAAAATATTATAATGACACAGCAGCAGTTAGCCAACGCCCATGAGATATCAGAGTCTGGGACAGCATTTACAGCTTTGACTTTAGGTTTAAATTAAGACGACGTAGGTGAGAGACCAACGTAGACCTACTGTACTGGAAGCCCTAATACCTCATGCAACAGCTCAAATTGTTTTTCAGCTTAGCCACACTTAGGTGGAACAAATATCAGCTTCGTAGCCTACTATTGTTAGAAAAATGTAAGGATAGTAACACAGGTAGTTGACTGAAAGTAAGTACAGGCCTGCCGGTCTGGGAGCCCTACTGCTACAGGCAACACACATGAAGGAGACCCAACTTGGAGACCAAACATTTCCAAAAAATAGGGGCAGACACCACTAAAGTGGCATCAATTTCCTCAGAGTAGAAATAGTATAATGGGGTTCTGACACCCCTTCCACTACAGGCAACCCACCAGATAGAGACCCAACTAGGAGTCTCCACATTTCAAAAAAATGTTAATAATATCACAATAAAAACGACACCATCAGATTGTCTGCCCGGTCTGTGACTGTGGTGAAACTGTCATTGGAGATCCATAACTTGTTCATCTTGATGAAAGTTAGTTGGTCTACACTTTCAGGGGACAGCCGGATGCGCTTATCTGTCAGGACACCACCAGCAGTGCTGAAGACACATTCTGAGAGAGCACTAGCTGCAGGGCATGACAAAACCTCCAAGGCGTGACAGGCGAGCTCAGGCCACACTTTAATTTTTGAAGACCAAAATGCAAAAGGGTCAAAACCCCCCTGATGGCATTGATTTTGAGCTTGAGATACTCCTGCACCATTCTCTCCAGTCGTTCACCACATGTCAGGCTTGTACTCTGTGTTGCTGGTGCATGGGCTGTTCTAAAAAATGTGTGAAACGACTTACAGAAATTGCTTCTACCAATTGCTTCTTTTTATACTGCAGCTGCTAATATTTTTGCATTGATGAGTCGACATTCCAGGGCTTGGAAGTCTAGAACTGTGATGCACACTGTGTGCTTCACTGCTGTCTTGGGGAACACCACTCTTAAGATTGTCTTCAAGCGTGTTTCGATACTCCAGCATGTGTGTGTCCCTTTCCAGGGAGAGAAGCATCTGGCAAAATTTACTCTTGTACGATGGATCTAACAGAGTGGCAACCCGGTAGTCAGCACTATTTCTAACCCTAACAATATGAGCATCATGTTGCAGTTAGTGCAGCACGAAGGTGCTCATGTGTTGGGTGTTTCCATGAGGTCCAAGTCCATGATGTGTTGGTGGCGGGATAATACTCAAGCTTGCTTCCTCCATCCCCTCCTGCCAACCACAGACAACAGAGAGGGGATCATTATCCTCTTCATCTCCTGACTGTTGCGCGCCCATCACCTCTTCCTCCTAGTCCTTCTCCATTTGTTCCACGGCTCCTGCACCCTCACTAACAGTTTGTCTTGTACTAACTATGAGCCCTGCTCAATGGCTGTAATCCACCCTCCCATTGCACCTGCTGGTACGACGACAGTCCAAAACTTAGAGATATTGTTATCCCTTCCGCATTCTCCTCTGCTTCCTCCTCTTCCTCTAGACTATTTAAAGTGTGCTCCAGCATGTAGATGACTGGAACAGTTATGCTGATGAGGGCATTGTCAGCACTAACCATCTCAGTAGAAATTTTGAAACTGTGCAGAAGGGTGCAGAAGTCCTTCATCTGTGTACACTCAGCAAGCATGATTTGCACCACGTCTGTACTGTGTTGGCTCGGGCTATGCAAAATTACATACTGCACCAGGGCTTGTCGCTGCAGCCACAGTCGCTGCATCATGTGCAGAGTGGAATTCTTGTCGGCACATCAGATATCAACTGGGTAACCTCTAGGCTGAAAGACGACTGTATCAATGCAAAATTAATGACCCGTGGGGTGCGAACCATGGAAGTAAGAAAACAGTAACCATGCTTTCTGAATTGCTGTACCACCAGGTTGAGGATATGAGCCATGCAAGGCACGTGTGTGAGGTTTCCCAGGTGTAGGGCCATCACCAGGTTCACATCGTTATGTCCTTCCCTTGCTTCAGGTTCAGTGGAGATAGCCATTGCTCAAACTTGGCCTGGATAGCTGTCCACAAGTCTAGAGCTGTATGACTGCGATCTCCAAGGCATATTAATTTAAACACTGCCTGATTGCGGTGAGCCCTAGCTGCGTAGTAGGAGGTGGGGGAGATTCTCTCTGCATTGTTGGAACGCGTGTCTCATTAAGGCCGAGGTTGAGGGTGCAGGTGGAAGCCCTAGAGGAGATGGATGATGCAGAAGCAGAAGAGGAAGTATTAGATACAGAGGTTTGTCCCACAAGTCTTTAGGATTCCAAGGCTTGTGGAGCAACCTCTTCCCTGCCTGCCCCCACAGTCACCAGAGTCACCCAGTGCCCTGTGTCCTTCCCATCTTTTAACCAGCTGTTTCACAACTCTAGGCCCACATCTGTCAGTCACCTGTCACTAAATTAACAACCACTATTTATTTGCTGAAATATTGTGGCTGGACTGCACTATTAGCTTAATGGATTTAGATGCTGAAATGTGGACTGGTGTCTGGACCACACAATTAGCACAAAAGATTCATATGCTGAAATGTGCACTGGTGTGTGGACCACACTATTAGCACAGAGGATTTAGATTTTGCAATGTGGACTGATGTCTGGACCACACAATTAGCACAAAAGATTTAAATGCTGAAATTTGGACTGGTGTCTGGACCACACTATTAGCAGAAAGGATATAGATTCTGAAATGTGGACTGGTGTCTGGACCACAATATTAGCACAAAGGATTTAGATTCTGAAATGTGGACTGGTGTCTGGACCACTCTATTAGCACAAAGGATTTAGATTCAGAAATGTGGACTGGTGTCTGGACCACACAATTAGCAGAAAGAATTTAAATGCTGAAATTTGGACTAGTGTCTGGACCACACTATTGGCTTAATGGATTTAGATGCTGAAATGTGGACTGGTGTCTGGACCACACAATTAGCACAAAAGATTAATATGCTGAAATGTGCACTGGTGTCTGGACCACACTATTAGCACAAAGTATTTAGATTTTGCAATGTGGACTGATGTCTGGACCACACAATTAGCACAAAAGATTTAAATGCTGAAATTTGGAATGGTGTCTGGACCACACTATAAGCAGAAAGGATTGAGATTCTGAAATGTGGACTGGTGTCTGGACCACGCTACTAGCAAAAAGAATTTAAATTCTAAAATTTGGACTGGTGTCTTGACCACACTATTAGCACAAAGGATTTAGATTCTGAAATTTGGACTGGTGTCTGGACCGCACAATTAGCAGAAAGAATTTAAATGCTGAAATTTGGACTGGTGTCTGGACAACACTACTAGCTTAATGGATTTAGATGCTGAAATGTGGACTGGTGTCTGGACCACACAATTAGCACAAAAGATTCTTATGCTGAAATGTGCACTGGTGTCTGGACCACACTATTAGCAGAAAGAATTTAAATGCTGAAATTTGGACTGCTGTCTGGACAACACTATTAGCTTAATGGATTTAGATGCTGAAATGTGGACTGCTGTCTGGACCACACAATTAGCACAAAAGATTCATATGCTGAAATGTGCACTAGTGTCTGGTCCACACTATTAGCACAGAGGATTTAGATTGTGCAATGTGGACTGATGTCTGGACCACACAATTAGCACAAAAGATTTAAATGCTGAAATTTGGACTGGTGTTTGGACAACTTATTAGCAGAAAGTATATAGATTCTGAAATGTGGACTGGTGTCTGGACCACACAATTACCACAAAAGATTTATATGCTGAAATTTTACTCAGTGTAGCGGGTGTGCTTTAAAGCTGGTAGTCTGCATGCATCTTGAGTTCTAGTGACAGATTTTCAATGATGTTCAGATCAGGGGACTGTGAGGGCCATTGTTAAACTTTCAGCTTGCTCCTTTTGAGGTAGTCTATTGTGGATTTTGACGCATGTTTAGAATCATTTTACGTGATCAGCGAGCATACTCCCCACTACTCTGTACTCACCCGAGCATCACAGTGCACGACAAGCTCGGCGCTTGGCAAGTATTTCCGTGTTGCTCGAGTGGGAACTTGGGTCCCCGCCCTGCATATTTGGCGTTCTTTAGATTGTTGGCATTACAGTGATTGGCTGGCCACATAGCGTCATCGGGTCTATATAAGGTGTCCCTATGCTCGTCACAGTCTAACCTGGAAACAGGCAGAGTAGGGAGAGCTGCTGCTGAGTGAGGGAGATATTTGCTTGTTTATTAGTTAATATAGATATTCCACAACATATCTATATATCCATCTGAACTAACAGTCCTGAGGAATAATCCAGCTGCTTATATTCAGTGGTGATAGCAGGAATTAGGCAGGCAGCCAGGGTTTGTAGCAGTGTATACAGCACAAGAGGATGCATTGCACGTTCTGTCTACTGCTGCTGGTACAGATATCCGTAGACATAGCGCCAGATATCTGGGGCCAGGGCTAATTTTCTTTTTATCTTAATCCTGATTATTTGCTTAAAAAGCAATACAGAGTACACCATTTTAGTGTTCCATTTGCTTGTTAGCATTGCAGAATACAGACAGATCTTTTCCATCATCAGACGTGATCCCATATTACAACGATAAAAATCCACAAATTTGTAGTGAACGTGGAAAATATTGTCCTCCATTTAGAGTTTGTAGCAGTGTATCAGTGAAGCTATTCATACATGGTCGCTGCCAAGAATAGTAAACTATAGGGCCACTATTTAAAACCGTGCATGTCTGTCAGTCGTATCACATATAACTGCGGTAGAAATACAGCCATTTGTAGTGAACATGGAAAATATTGTCCTCCATTCAGAGTTTGTTGCAGTGTGTCAGTGAAGCTATTCACACATGGTCACTGCCAAAAATAGTAAACTACAGGGCCGCTATTTATTGGGTGTCCGTCAGACGTATTGCATATAACTGCGGTATAAATTCAGCCATTTGTAGGGAACGTGGAAAATATTATCCTTCATTTAAAATGGGCAAAGAACGTGGCAAAGGATGGGGAAGTGGACATAATGCTGATGGTGCACGCAGAGGCCGAGGCTGAGGACAGGTTGAAATTGTGCCACAACAAGCACGCACATCTTGTCGCCCAATCTTCCTGTCCCAATTACTAGGGGACCGCAGCACACCACTATTAAACCCATAGCAGTGTCAAAAGGTTGTTGGTTGGATAGAAGATAATGCTTCCAGTCACTTTGCCACCTCCACCACCACCACCCTGTCTTCCACATGTTCAAGTCTCAGTAGCCGTGAGTCTGGATATTTCTTACCCTCATCCTCCTTCCTTCCACCATGCCGAGTGCCCGGAGACAACTGATCCCACACGTGGACACTCCGAAGGCCTGTTCATGTTTCCATTTACAGATTCGGGCATCTTGCCCGGCCAGCTTCAATTTGGGCAATAGAAGAATGCGTTTAGCAATGCCCAAATATTTGAGCAGCCACGGTCACATGAAGGCAACAGTGGAAAAGTGCAATTACTGTCGCAAAAGGTGGATGATGATGAGACACAATTGACAGTAAGTCAGGAGGAGGACAAGGGTGTGGAAGTGGAAGACGAGGTGGTGGACGATGAAGTCACTGACCAAACCTAGCAAGGTGACATGCAGAGTGAGGACAGCAGCACACAGGGGGAGGGAGGAGTATCACAACAACAGGCAGGAACACGCAGTGTTGTGGCCACAGACACAAGTTGGGAAAGTGTTCCTCGTAACGCCAACATGACGGAAGTTGCCAGTACAACTGTTAGGTCTTCCCGAGTCTGGTTATTTTTTAAAGACTATGCAGATAACCCCCAAAAGGGCATTTGCACCATCTGACAGGCCAGCATCAGTCAAGGTAGCAAAACTACCAGCCTGACCACCACCAGCATAATCAGGCACATGACAGCAAAGCACCCGACTAAGTGGGCAGAACACCAGGGTCCAGAAACAATATCTGCAGGTGACACTACTGCTTGTTCCACTGTTGTGCGTGCATGCCAATCCCCTGTCCATGGTGCTTACAATGATGCCTCCTTCCCTGCACCTGTCATTGCACATTTTCAGCTAGCACCATCAGCTACCACGTCCACGTTCTTGTCTCAGTGCAGCGTTCAGTTGTCCCTAATCAAGTCCTTGGAACGCGAGCGCAAATACGCAGCCAACACCCCACAGGGCACACTACTAAACTCACACATTTCATGAATGCTTTCACTCGAAATGTTGCTTTTTAGGCTTGATTTGACGAAAGCTTTCTGCAACCTGATGGCGGCGGCCGTCCCTCAATACTTGGTCCCAGCCGCCACTATTTCTCCCGGTGTGCAAGGCACGTGTCCCACAACATGAGCCATGCCTTCAACAACGCAGTTACTGGGAAAGTCCACCTGACCAATGACACATGAACAAGTTAATATAGTGGCAGCCGGGAGCCGGTCGGACCTAGGAACGGAGCACGTCCTCCCGACAACGAGGATTGCAAGCCCTGGGTCAATCAGGGTTGCCCCCACATTCTTCAGCTCATGTACCTCCTCCTCTTCAGCCTCCATCTCTTGAATGATCACATCAGTCACAAGCTGAAAGCACTGCAGCACTGCCTCGGCCAAGCAACAACAGACTGTGCTAAAGCTAAAATGCTTAGCTGACAAACCGCATAATGCTGAAGAGTTGTGGACAGCTCTGAAAGAGCAGGCAGATCTGTGGCTTACACCACTGAACCTACAGCCCGGCATGGTCATGCGTGACAATGGCTGGAACCTGGTGGCGGCTCTGAAGCGAGGCGAGCTCACACACGTACCATTCCTGGCCCATGTGCTTAACCTCGTGGTTCAGCGGTTTCTCAAAACCTACCCGGATCTGCTGGGAACATATTTTTCATGAGGCCCTCCTCTACATCTCTTCCAAGGAGAATTCAAGTGGGTTTCAATTTTTGGCATTGCATTCACTGCATAGGCAATAACTGTATAGCAGAACCGCTCCTTTCTAATGGGAATATGTTGTTGCTACGGAGGCCTTCCTCTATGTGTCTTTAAATTAGTATTGGGGGTATTTCCCACATTTAGGCAGCCAATGCAGTCACTGCATACACAATAACTGTATATGTAAAAAGAAATTTTTTGCTCAGTCTCTCTTGAAACATTCTGTAACCTTGAGTGCAGACTCGTACACAGATCTGATATAATGTTCTTAACAGATTGTAACTTGGAGGAAACTGGTACAGATGTTCTTGCCTGCTGACCACCCTCCTCTGCTAGCTGATTGGCTGAAGTTGTATCTTCTGCAGCATTACCGAAGCCAACATTACTCAAATTAAGAGATTGGATTGTACACACTTATTAAGCATGAGATGTCAGAATTTGAACTTGATTTGTCTGATGGCGATTCATACCTTAATCGACTGAAATGAAAGGGAGAATATCTTCGAGTTTTCTTATAGTCCTTGAATAGGTAACCGGTTCATCCCATAATTCATCCTCATAGTAGGGTGAAGTATTGAATTACGCTTGAGTATCTGCTGTTAGGTCTCCTAAAGACTGTCCTGCGGTATGGGCAATGCACAGTGATAAGCAGAGGATTTCTACACTTCATTGTAGAATGTGAACATCTAGGAATCCTCCTGGAGTCGAACTTACAGTAGTCTAAAAACGAGGTCCATATTTGTACTTTTCTTTTGACGACTTTTATAAAATCTCCTTTAAATTACAAGTAAACCTTACATTTCAGTGTTCTGAGTAAGATCATCTGACACTGTTCTGTTACCAGAGAAGACTTGGTTCAAGTCAAACATAGAAATCTCTTTGTGGACTGTTCTTGTAGCACATTCAGGATCTTTATTATTTCTAGTTACAGCAATATTACCATGATTTGTCTTGATGTTGTGTAACACAGGTGCCAGAATGCAACACACAGAGACAGAAGGCGGGAACAGTCAGGGATTGATAAAACCACTTTATATGTATAACAAGTGATATGCAAGGGGGTTAGTAACAGGGATAATAAACAGCAACTTGGAAAAGCAAAAATAAATAGTTTCAGTGAATAACGGTAAAGTTCTTTGCAAAAGTGTGATGCACCCAGTCGTGGGAGTCACCACGTGAGTTATCTTTATGGCTCTAGCGAGGGTCACTGGATCTTCACGCAAGGCTGAAAGTCTCTTTCGGATAAAGTCTATCAAATCCCGTTTAGCCTCCCACGCACTAATCGTCCCCCACCAAACCGCAAATACTAATCCCTACGGTCCCCAGTATCGCAGGTGAGAGTTGAAAGTGATGGCTCTGTTCGCTTGCGCGATTCCTCCGCTGTTGCTGGCACATCTCTCCTGTTGCAGTCCTCTCCCAGCTCTTCTCGGCTTGACCGTCAATGGTAGTCTCTCACCCTTGGGGTAAGGGGATCCAGACCTCGGCTCTTGACAGGGCGATGGGTCCCGGGAACTTACTCAGTATGTGGCGCAGGTCCTGACTCTGACCAACATGCGCAGGACTCAGAGTGCTTCTGTAAGGAGTCCGGAGCTTCTCAGGCAGTGTCCGACTCTGGTGCAACGCAGGCCTCCAGCTGAGGCCTGTTGCACTGGGCTCTGCGGTCCCTCTGGAGCAGGTCTGCTCCACTCTGCAGCCTGGTGCCAAATCTGCCTATGTATTTACCTACTGGACTTTTATATCCAGGAAATCCTTCCTGGGTGGCCACCTAATCAGGTCCGGCATCTGAATTTGTTCTCCCTTCAACTCTTCTAGCGCAACTTGGTTCTCATAGAATGGTAGAGTTGGAAGGGACCTCCTGGGTCATCTGGTCCAACCCCCTGCTCAAAGCAGGATTCACTAAATCATCTCAGACAGATGTCTGTCCAGCCTCTGTTTGAAGACGTCCATTGAAGGGGAACTCACCACCTCTCGTGGCAGCCTGTTCCACTCATTAATCACCCTAACTGTCAAAAAGTTTTTTCTAATATCTAATCTGTGTCTCCTCCCATTTAGTTTCATCCCATTGCTTCTAGTCTTTCCTTGTGCAAATGAGAATAAAGATGATCCTTCTACAATGTGACAGCCCTTGACATATTTGTAGACAGCTATTAAGTCTCCTCTCAGTCTTCTTTTTTGCAAGCTAAACATTCCCAAATCCTGCAACCGTTCCTCATAGGACATGGTTTGCAGACCAGTCACCATTCTGGTCGCTCTTCTCTGAACTTGCTCCAGTTTGTCTATGTCTTTTTTAAAATGTGGTGCCCAAAACTGTACACAGTATTCCAGATGAGGTCTGACCAAAGAGGAGTAAAGACCAATAATGACTTCACGTGATCTAGACTGTATGCTTCTGTTAATACATCCCAGAATTGTATTTGCCTTTTTTGCTGCTGCATCACACTGTTGACTCATGTTCAGTCTATGATCTATTAGTATACCTAAATCTTTTTCACATGTACTGTTGCTTAGCTCTATTCCTCCCATTCTGTATATGCTTTTTTCATTTTTATTGCCCAGATGTAGTACTTTGCATTTTTCCCTGTTAAAAACCATTCTGTTGGTTGCTGCCCACTGCTCCAGTTTATTTAGGTCTTTTTGAATCCTCTCTCTCTCTTCTCTAGTATTAGCTATCCCTCCTAGCTTTGTGTCATCAGCAAATTTAATCAGTTTACCCTCAATTCCTTCATCTAAATCATTGATAAAGATGTTGAACAATACAGGTCCCAGGACGGAGCCCTGTGGTACCCCACTTGAGACATTCATCCAGCTGGATGTGAAGCCATTTACAATCACCCTTTGAGTCCGATCACTAAGCCAGTTATGAATCCACCTAACAGTTGCCTGGTCCATTGCATACTTGGTCATTTTTTCAATAAGGATGGTGTGAGATACTTTGTCAAATGCTTTGCTGAAGTCAAGATATACTATATCTACAGCATTTCCCTGATCCACCCAGTCAGTGATTCTGTCATAGAAGGAAATTAAGTTAGTCTGACATGACTTGTTAGTTATAAACCCATGCTGACTCTGGTTAATCACTTCATTCTTATCCAGGTACTTACATACATGTTGTTTAATAATTTGTTCAAAGATCTTTCCTGGTATAGAAGTCAGACTCACCGGCCTATAGTTCCCTGGGTCCACCTTCTTCCCCTTTTTGAAGATAGGAACAACATTTGCTCTTCTCCAGTCTTCTGGGACTTCTCCTGTTCTCCAAGAATTTTGCTTGATTTCTGCTTGATTTCGCCTGGCCAGCAGATGGCAATCTTTCCTCATCTCTGGCATATTCTGCAAGAATTCTCCTGATGGTTCATGGCTCTCTACTACAGTTGTATTCAAAATCCTTTAGATGCCTTAACATATTTTCATCAGCTTCATATAGACGATATTTGAACCAAAGTGCTTTCTAAAGGACGTTTTTGTCCTATTTGTGGGAGTCAGTTCCTGAAGATGTTTCACTTCCTCTGGTAATAATCTGGGAGTTTCAGGAATATCTTCCTGGAAATCTTTTTGATGTGAGAGAGGTTCTGTATATTAACGTATATATTCAATATCATCACCAGAAGTTTCAGACCAATGATCATACTGTTCATTTTACTTATGCAACCTGTATTAACTATAAAGCAAATATCAGGAAGTTTTGGAGATGCATTCTGCTCAATGCTGTCAAATACATCTTCAAAAGACGCGTCAGAGATATTAAGCGGTTATCTTGAGGAGGCATCACTTCTTCAAAGATCTCTGGTTCAACAATGTTTTCATTTATCAAATCTTCTGATGATGAACTATCTATCATATATTCTTTTAATCTTACATCACAATTCTCCATTATAATTTCTTCTGCATACTCAATAACTGTATAGTAGAACCGCTCCTTTCTAATGGGAACTTGTTGTACTGAGGCCCACCTCTATAAGTCTTCAAATTGGTATTGGGGTATTTCCCAAATTTAAGCAGCCCTTGCAGTCACTGTATGGACATTACCTCTATAGGAGACACACTCCGTTATAATGGGAACATTTTTTTTACTGAGGCCCTCCTCTCTGTCTCTTCAAAGGGGTATTGGGGTGCGTCCATATTTTTGGCAGCCCTTGCAGTCACTGCATATGCAATAACACTATAGGAGACCCACTCTTTAATAATGGAAACAACAAAGCATAGCCGGCTGATGGTCCTCTAACAATAGTAAAGGGCAGACTGCTGGCCCTCTAAGAATAGTAAGGTCCACCTAATGGTCGTATAAAAATAAGCTTTGTGACTTTCAGAGTTCCTCCTTCATAAATGAAACAGGATGTGTCTGATCATGTCTCGCACACCACATGGGAAGATAAGGTAGTAAAATGTTAAAATGACATTTACTGGTAAATGTATTTTTCACCGTTGAAAGCAATGCAAAAGTGCAAAAACACATCAAAAGCACTATGTGTGAACATAGCCCATTTCCCAAAGACTTACATTGGGCTCATTGCTTGGATCGAGCACTCGATCATTCCAATCTGCTCGACTCCAGCAAGGAGTACCCGAGAATTTTAGTGCTCACTCATCACTAATCATTATTCATTTGTACAAGCCATCCTCTTTTCAGCTTCAGCTTTTCTTACAGATGGTGTTATGTTTGCACCAAAAATTTGTTGAAATTTCATTTAATCCTTTCTTCCCTCTACTCGTGAAATGTTCCTCATGCCATTGGCATAACCCCAAAGCATGTTTGATCCACCCACATGCTTAATGGTTGGCTAGAGGTTCTTTTCCTGAAATTCTGTGCCCTTTTTTCTCCACATATATGTCTTTGATCATTGTGGCCAGAGAGTGCTATTTTAACCTCATTAGTCAACATGACTTGTTTCCAAAATACATCACGCTCATTTAGGCTGAGTTCACACGATGCGTTTTTCATGCGTTTCCACGGTGTTTTTGCAGTTGCGTAAATGCCGCGGAAACCCATGAAAAACGCATGGTAGAAGGGCAGCAATGTTCCCCAATTGAAATCCGCATGTGTTGTGCCCATGATGCGGATTTTTCCGCAGCGTAAACGCTGCGGTCAAAAATCCGCAGCATGTCTATTAATTTTACGGAAACGCTGCTCTTTTGACGCCATTGACTTGCATTAGACCGCATGGAATCCGCATCACTGTATATGTTGATGCGCTTTTCATGCGGTCTAATGTGCGGATGGTACCCGGGTGTGGATGAGAGGACTCTCATCCAGACCCAGGTACCATTAAAAAAAAAAGAATAAAATAAAAAATATATATATTCTCACCTTCTGACGGCCCGCGCAGCTCTCCTGCTTGATTACCCGCACTTCACGGTTGAATGAAGAAGGACCTTCGCTGACGTCAGAGTCATGTGACGGGTCACGTGACGCTGACGTCGGCAGGTCCTAAAGTCTTCACTGCCGGCAGCCGGGACCGAGCGAAGCAGGACACCGGGGGCCATCAGAGGGTAAAGTATATATTTATTTTTTATTTTTTGACATTCACACACTATATAAATCCATGCCGGTTGCATGGATTTATATAGTGTGAAGTTGACAAGCACTTTCCAAGTGATGCTAAAATCGCTTGGGAAGCGTTTGTCAACCCGCATGCGGAAATGAAAGTGAAGACCGCTTCATTTCCGCATGTCCCTAGCAGGAAACCGCATGTACAATCCGCATGCGTTTTTTCCTGCCAGAGAGATGCAGAAACGCTCAGGAAAAAATCCTGAGCATTTCTGCATCGTGTGCACATACTCTTAGATCTTCTTTTGTATACTTCTGATGCTGAATTTTATGGTGAGGATGAAGGAGAGGTTTTCATCTGATGACTCTTCCATGAAGGCCATATTTATGCAGGTGTCGCTGAACAGTAGAACAATAAACCACATCTCTCGAGTCTTCTAAATTTTTCTGAATATCTTTTGCAGTCAAGTGGGGGTTCTGATTTGCCACTCTACCCATCCTATGAGCAGCTCTCACTGAAATTTTGCTTGTCCTTTCAGATCTTATCTTTCCCTCCACTGTTTATTTTAACTGCCATTTCTTAATTATATTTTGACAAGAATAAAGGGAAACTTGAAAACGCTTTGCTGTCTTCTTGTAACCTTCTTCTGCTTTGTGGGCCTCCACCGTTTTCAGAGTGCTAGGCAGATGCTTAGAAGCACAAGTTTAGAGGAGTCTGGGTTTTTATAAAGCTGGAAAATTTGCATCACCTGGCCTTTCCTAACAATGATAGCCTTAACCCTACCAGGCTAATTAAGGTCTGAAACTTTGGTTAACGTTATCTGAGCATACAAACCTCCAAGGGTGCCCAAACTTTTGCATCTGCTCATTTTACTTTTTGTAATTTTTAAATGTAATAGATGAAAATCATTTTTTTTCCTAAAACACAAATGAAATGTGTCATCTTCAACTTAAGCCTTTTTTTAAATTATTTCATCTGCAAGTTGCTTTACTGAACACAATAACTGTAATTTTGACCATGGGTACCCACATTTTTCATGCCACTGTATCTTCTCTTGAGTTTTCAAAAAAATTAGCCAGCACTAATGTGAATGCTACCCATGCATCCTTTTCCTTGCCCTGCAATAAAAGGATAAACTACTCATCTTGAAGAAGCTTACAAACTGAGTGTTAGATTTCAAATCCTGATAGGAATAAGAATTATTATTTTTTTTAATTATGCCTATTAAGCACACAAACTACAGGGGTGTTTTACTTTTAATATCTGACACTCTGATTGTCATCATGACGTGTTAAGAGTTTCAGACACGCTGTCTATTTGCATGGTAAATTACATAGCCAAAGTAAATTGGGAGTTTGCAGCCAGTACTTGGGTGGATGGAAATAAAAATTTACAATAAAGACATTTTATCATTAGACCCCTTTAAGAAATTATGCAAATATAAAGTCACTTGGAAATAGATATGTAGTAAATTAGTGCCTCCCAATTTACTTTTGCTATGTAATTTACCATGCAAATAGACAGCGCATCTGAAAATCTTAACACATCAGGATGACAATCAGAGTGTCAGATATTAAAAGTAAAACACCCCTGTAGTTTGTGTGCTAAATAGGCATAATTAAAAAAAAAATCTAATTCCTATCAGGATTTGAACTCTGACACTGTAGTTTCAGATGCTGATGCCTTACCATTGAACTATCCAGTCAATTGATAGCAACTCGCAGTTTCCTTGTCTTATGAGATCAACCATGAAAATACTCAGGGTGAATAAAAGTCATTGTGATTCTAAAGTTTGAAGAAAGTCACACATCAGACACACATCAAAATCAAACATCATTTGAATTTGGCTTGCTTGCAGTCTGTGCATAAGTCTCAATGAGTTTTAGACAAGTTTGCACTGAAAATCATATAACCAAATAGAACGCCTAGGTTTTAACAACTGATTTTATATCCTAGTGGTTAATGCACTGGCTTTGGGACAAAGAATTTTGGGTTCAAGTCCCATCAGCGAAAAGTTAATTTTTTTTTTATTATTATTACAGTTGTCAAAGTCACTTGTCAAAGTCACTTGTCAGAATCACTCATCAGAATCACTTATCAAAATTACTCGTCAGAATCACTCATCAGAATCACTCGTCAGAATCACTCGTCAAAGTCACTCGTCAGAATCACTCGTCAGAATCACTCGTCAAAATCACTCGTCAGAATCACTCGTCAGAATCACTCGGCAAAATCACTTGGCAAAATCACTTGGCAAAATCAGTTCTCAGACAGGGTATTTAGCCTCAAACTGACATCATTCTGATGTTTGATTTTGATATCTGATCATGTCCTAAAATGAACACTGTACAAGACCAGTATATGAACAGCATTTTCTGGAGTCTGAAGGGTATCTTGTGGATTTGACTTTTTGAATTTATTTCGTTCTGGGCCTCATTTTTTAAACTATCATTCTCCAGAAAGGGAATGTTCTAGTGACTAACTATTGAATCCCACTGGTCACTAATAAAATCAAACAAAAGAAAAATGCGTAACATTTTCACAATGCATTTTCAACCTTTTAAGCAAAAAACCAAATAACACTAGACTTTTTATGCACCATTCTTACATTAAGCAGCGTCTCTGATGCATATAATAGTCCCAAGAAACCATGCTTTCTACTCACACTGCTCAGTGGCTGGCAAGTGAAGCTGAATAAGCTTTAGTTGCTTATTCCAAACTTCCCAGGCTACAAGATGTGCAGTTCAAAGGAGAGCAGTGCTGAAGCATCATTGCTAGTTCAGCTGGCACTAGTTAATCATTCTGGAGGGAGTGGTGGAGAATCATTAAAATAATTAGCAACTGAAGCAGCCCAAGGACATCCAGCAGGCCATGCATACATAACAGCACATAAGAGATTGCCATATTAGAAAAAATAGGTGTTACTGAATAAAGCTGCTGTAGGATTTTAGGATTTCAGAGTGAAATGGTTTTTCCTGAAATATGCTGTAAATTAATAACAATAACAGCAATAATAATAATAATAATAATAATAATAATAATATTAACATTATTATTTTAATAATAATAAAAATAAATTGTAGTATTAAAATGATGCAAATTTCTAGAAGTCTAATTGTCCTAGGAATAAGATTGGGATCATTCAAATTACCGAGTAAGTAATTAAAAGATTATTACTTTTTCTATATATTCTAATTCAAATCTATTCACCAGAGGAAATGGGTTTGGAGAAGGAGGATCTCTCATACTGGTGGGTGAGGGTCAGCCATGTTTTAAATTGTCAGCCATGAATGGAATGTAACACTAAATTTCCCTTGCTATGGCCACTGTATAAATGTCTCAAAACCCACATCACAACAAGTACAGTCTAAAGGCCCCTATACACATTAGGCTAAAATTGATATCTGTGAAATCAGTAGAGAAATGTATATATTGACCTCCTGACTCACCTCCAACAGGTTATACAGAGAGAGAGAAGGATCCTGCAAATTGGAATTCCAACTGCCTATATTTGTATTCCCTGGAAAATAAGCTGCTGCCAAAGAAGTCTGGCAACGAGTCTCTCCTAGAAAACACAATAGTGTGTTACAGAGAGCTCCTGTGTATGAATGAGATGGAATATATACCTGTCTAATGTACATGGGGGACTTAAATCAAGTGCATATACAGTTCCAAAAAAAGACCTACAATGAAATAAAAAAGACAACAGGAGGGTGTAGTTGATATATTTTATGTAAGAAGCCTAGGTAGGTCTGCCACAACACAGATCAATAGTGAACATCAGTATGTAGTCTTGCACTGAATAAAAGTTTTACAGGGTCACTTGTGTGTATAAAGGATGTGATGAAAACTCCTTTATGGGAAAAACATTAGAAGATCTAATGGGTATCAGAAAATCTGACTACTATCTAATGTGTATTGCTACCTTATCTATGTAATTATGTTAGTAAGTACTGCAAAGCCTAACATTGCACAACTATTTAAGAATAAAATATGACAGTTAATTAAAAGTAAAATGTAAAAAAAACAAACTGGATATTAAAGTAAATCGAGTGAGATTTCATAAATCATTGTGGAGTCGGAAAGATTTTATTTAGATTTTATTTTATGAACAACCATCTCTAACAAGGCATCTTTTATCTCTTAATTTATATGACAGATAAAAGGAAGTCTAGTCTGCAACTGCTCCCATGGTGAACTTTCTTCCTTTAAACTAACTATAAAAGAAGACTTCTGCCTTGTACTTAAACCAATCACAATTCATTTGACATTCCTCTACTATTAACTGACATATTCAATTAACTGTTATCTCACAGAATTACAGTGTGTCTGATGCTTTTGCCTTGTAATGCTAAAATCTCTTGATCCCCAGACTGAAATACAGGTTTGGAAGACACTTGCAAAAGAAGTTTCTTTTCATCTCGGGTATAGAGTTGATTACACTGTAATCAATCTTTTCATTTCTCTTCAGTTTTTTATTGTAGCTTTATTTCTTTTATAACCTTTTTTATTTTTGTGGTTAGGGACTTTTCATTTGTAACTGAAATACAGTATTTAAGACAATGAGAACAGCCTCTATCCAAGAAATTGAAACTTTGTACAGGACAGTGCAGCAGTAGTTGTAAGCGCAATAAAAGCTTTTGGTTTCAACGACATCATCCAAATAGTCTTTTCTTTTTAATTCTATTTACATTGAAAGCAGTTAAAATAAAACATAGTGTAAATCTTAGTATCTCTTAGAGGGGATATTTGGTTAGTTCCATTTATCTTGTTTATAATTCTCAGAAATAACTGCTGTGAATGTACCAGCCTAAAACTGCAATGTAATTGTAGTTGTTAGTTTAATATTTTATCCTCTGGAAGGCAAACTAAGGCCCAACTTTTTTACAAAATAAAAGAACATGTTAGTAGTTAGTAGTAGTACCTCTTAAACTATTGACTCAATATGGGCTTTATTTATTTTTTAATTTTTAGGTAATTCTGATTTAATAAGGATGATCCCGCTCTGGAGCATCTTCTTGTCTATGACAATGTCAGAATCTTGTTCTAAAGGTCCTGTTTGGTAATACACACTTTAATGTGTACAGGGATAAAAATTAGCTCTCACTCTTTTGTCGCTGGGTACTAAAGAGTCATGGGTTAACGTAAGGTCAACTAAGTGTATGTCCACACACCCAAGTACAGTGAGATTGATCATTAAGGTTTAAACTCCAGATCCTGCAGACAAGCACAGTAAAAGATCATGCTGAAAAAAACCCTAAACTGTAGTTAGCTGTATTAAGAAGAGGGGTTGTGTAAGCATTCGCTATTAAAGTGTGCCACAACAGGGCTTAGATAGAGCCACATACAAATAAAGCTTCATCTTGTGCTGTAGTTTTCTGGTGTTTTTCCCAGGTGAAGAAGACAAGCTTTGCAAAAGAGAGCTCTACCATTAGATGGATGGAGTATTGCCACATCAGGGAGGCTTAAAGGGGTTGTACAGGTTTGGTACAAAAGTCTGTAGTCTCAGAAAGTCACACCTCACACTGTGCCCGGCCACATTTCGACTAAACATGTTGATCCTTACTCAACTTCCTAGTTTTGACTGAGTCTGTGCACGTCTAGTCAGAATGAGTCCAGGAGTATGCATGTCACATACTTGCAGTCAAATGACCACCCAGTCCCAGCACTGGCACCAGATAATCCTGTCAGCGAGTGTCGTAAGTGCTTTGTGGATTTACAAGTCTGCAGTCACTCTGCCAAATATGGAAAATCCCTTTAAAAATATGGTTAGCACCAGTAAATCACGTAGTGTGTATGGGGGCCTCATAGAAAAGAAGAGAAATATTGGGCAGTTTGAATTCACATACACAATCCTTTTGTTTCTGCAGGACATAAGCCGCTCCTATACGTGTCTAATAGCAACTTTCAGTGAACTTGAGGAATCATGGGATATAGTTTTAAGACAAACAAGCTTTCAGCCAACAGCTATCTTGGGTGTATACGCACTTTTATTTCTGTTTGGGAAAAGTGCATCAGTTTGTAAAAAGACTATGAAATAGCTTCCTGAGAAGTATGAAGAGACAGACACACCAGATTACTCTGAAGCCGCTGTTTGAAGGTTTCAAAGCCACATATGTCTCTCACTTCCTCTGGATGTATGTGATTTGTTCGAGAGAGAGACCAGCGTTGATTGGCGGCAGAGATTTCATGACATAACAATGTCACGAGGACCCCGGGAAAGCCAGTATTGACACCATACTTATTATTTTACATGGGTTAAACATAGGGATTGAGTAGGGGTTGTCTGAGTAGTGGACAACCCCTTTAAAGGAGCATATCATCCTACATGCCATCATATTGGAACAATGTATAATTTACCTCTGTAATGGTGCTGAAGGGAAACTGACCATTTACTGACAGGCTTCCCTATAGATTTTTGCTGATTACAGCAGGTTCACATCTTGTTGCTTGAGAATATGCATTCGTGAACTTTGTTTTGAAAACTGGCATAAAACAATTTGAGTAGTCACATTTTTTTCATAATGTCAATATGCACAAAAATGACACTACTATTGTCATTTTCATGTAAATTTCAAGCAGATGTGTCAAAATGAGTGGAGCTGGAGAGATTCCGGGGTGAAGCACTGCTATGCTCTTCCATCAAATTCTTGGAAAGTGGCGGCATTTCATGTGCCAGAAGAATTACTTGAGTCATTGACTGAAGTAATAATTCTGGCAAGGCTCACAAAGGCTTACACCACTGATAAAATGCACCAAATGTATTAAGTGGCGTGCGCCACTTAATAAATTGGCGTATATCATTCCTGCATGCAGCCCATTAACACAGCGGTATAAAATGACAATCTTAATGAATCAGAGCCAAAATCTTTTTGATTAGTTAAGTTTTAGCAATTAATAGTGATTAACTCTATAACAGATACCAATTTAAAGAAATCTTGCACCCAGTTTTGTAATATATTATTTTATGGAGAAATTTGATCATTTGAAAGCAATGCATTATATATCCTTAAAGGGATTTAGTAACTGAGGAATATACTAGAATATATTCTATTTTTTTCAGTACATTAGGTGAAAAGCAGGAAGAGTTGCATCACAAAGGGCTTGTACTTCAAGTTAGAGACTTGAAAGGTGGACTGCATATGTGATGTACAGGTCTACCTTATCAACAGTTTGCAGATGTAAGTGCTACTGTTCAGTCCTTGTAAATAATCATGAACATGTCCTCAAGACAATTCTGTCAATTATCACATTTTCTGACAACCATTTATACATGCATGCTTTTTTCTATGTTCTTAAAAGAGAAAGAAGAGTAAGTTACTCTCAGATACCTGTAATGGTCATTAGAGATCAGCGAATGTTTCAATATTCAATCGTATGCAAGAACAAAGAAGTATGTATGGACAGGGATCACCAATATTTAATCATATACTTTTATTGAACAAACAGACAAACATTTCAAAAATTAAAAACATTTAAAAAGCACAAGGCTTAAATGTAACAACAAGCCACACCACAATATTGTGTGGACTAAACCTCAAGCATAGGGTCATGGTAAGTAAAAGCTGACACACTCCAAAGTTATAATATTATACCTAATATCCAGACATGAGAAGTGATACTCACATTAATACAATCTATTATGCTGTAGGCACAACCATATTTAGAAAAATGGAGAACTTTTACCTGGGAGAAATACCCATAATGTCATGCATGTGGTGTATACAAAGATACACAAAGAGGTAAAAATTAAACCCCCAGCCCCACGCATATCGCCACTACTGGGGTGGCTTCATCAGGGGAGGTAATAATGATGGTGAAATTTATCTAGTCAAGTATTTTATATATCATTAAATAATTACCTTAAACAGTATCAGCTGAGGAAAGCCGCCGTCAGACCGGCCGCCATGGTGCCCATACCGTGAGCAGTGAGTCAGGAGAGAGGAATACAGGGTAATGACCGGGAAGTGAAATATCAACAGTTCCAGGGCAAACAAAGTATAGTGCTCACTAAACATGTGTGCGAACTTTAGGAGAGAACGTAGTGTGCATGCGCTCCCTCTAAAGCATACTAGTCGTCACGTTAGAGACATATGCCCATGTCAATAGACAGGTATAGCGCGTGTCTTGGTATCAGCGCATGCGCGCCCTGTTTAGCGTTCAGGACGTATCCATGTGGATAAGTTTTGAGCGAGTATGTTCTATTAACAAGAGATGAGCGTTGTTCTACTTGAACTGTTCGCCAATCTCAAATTCGAGCTGTTTTGGGCGGTGTTCGAGCCGTTCGGCGAACACGAACAATTTGAGAAAAATTCGGCTGTTCGAGGTTATGTTCGATAACTGTTCGTGCACCAAAATCATAACTGGATTTTTTCTTAGTAATGATGAAAATTAATGTTAATACGCAGTTTGAGTGTACAGCGGGGTGGGGGGAGGGGCAGGGGATGGATCTCTGCAGGAACAATGAAGATCTCCATTTTTTTTTCTCTTTCCCGCATTTACAGTGGGGAGGTGCAATCTGTCAGCCTATCAGCAGCGCACACACGGAGCGAAGTGCTTTTTTTCACACAAGCAAGGGCATGTGTCATTGGCAGTGTATGTCACATGTCCTTGCCCTATAAGACCAAGCCATTTTCCCCGTCGCCACCATTTTCTCACTGCTGCAGCTGCGTGTTAGACGGCACCGCTGTTGCTGTGTGCGCTATACCTTGTTAATTTCAAGCCAATTTTCGCACAAATATACAGATAGCTTGGGAGTAGGGAATAGTTGTGATTGCAGTCCTTTTAAGGACTAGGTTACAGCATTTCCTACGACTTTTATCAGGCAGGTCTGTGCTCTTAAATAGATAGGTTGTGGGAGTAAAGACTAATTGTAATTGGAGTCCTTTTCAGGACTAGGTTACATCAGTTCCTATCAGTTTTTGCCAGGCAGGTCTGTGCCAGTGCTGTGCAAGTTTTTTTCACAGCATTTGGCTGAATCTAGCAAAGCTAATCCTTTTTGGCCTATTGCAGAGTGTGTTAGTCAGTGGAGTAGCCTATCTGTGTTGCAAGATATACCACCTGTGTATAGAATACCAATTTTTTTACTTCACCTAGTGAAGTAAAATCTTTTGGGCATAGCATCATTCTATTAGTCCATCTATACTGACCTCCATCAGGTTGCAAACTGAATCTAATTTTTTTCTGCATCTAGCTCTGAAAAAATATTTGGCCTTCTAGCAGTGTGTGGGACTTGTTCTATTAGTCCACCTATACTGACCTCCATCAGGTTGCAAACTGAATATATTTTTTTCTGCATCTACCTCTGAAAAAATATTGGGCTTCTAGCTGTGTGTGGGACTTGTTGTATTAGTCCATCTATACTGACCTCCATCAGGTTGCAAACTGAATATATTTTTTTCTGCATCTACCTCTGAAAAAATATTGGGCTTCTAGCTGTGTGTGGGTCTTGTTCTATTAATCCATCTATACAGACCTCCATCAGGTTGCAAACTGAATATAATTTTTTTCTGCATCTAGCTCTGAAAAAATATTTGGCCTTCTAGTAGTGTGTGGGACTTTCTCTGTTAGGCTGTGTGCCCACGTAGCGTTTTTCAAGCGTTTTTGATGCGGAATTTCCGCAGCGGAAACGCTTGTAAAATGCTTGGTAACCCGCACCCCATGGTCCCCAATGGGTTTCCGCAACTTCTATGCACATGCTGCGGATTTTTCCGCAGCGTTTATGCCGCGTTCAAAAATCCGCAGCATGTCATTTAATTTTGCGTTTCCGCATGCAGAATTGCCTTTGTCCAATGCATAAAAAACGCAAGGCAATTCCGCATGTGGAAAACGCGTGAAAAACGCGCGAAAAAAGCGCGATAAACGCGTGCGGAATTCCGCATGCGTTTTTCCGGGAGAGGACTTGCATTTATGCAGCAGAAATTTTCTGCTTCATAAATGCAACGTGGGCACATAGCCTTAGTCCATCTATACTGACCTCCATCAGGTTGCAAACTGAATATATTTTTTTCTGCATCTACCTCTGAAAAAATATTGGGCTTCTAGCTGTGTGTGGGTCTTGTTCTATTAATCCATCTTTACTGACCTCCATCAGGTTGCAAACTGAATATAATTTTTTTCTGCATCTAGCTCTGAAAAAATATTTGGCCTTCTAGTAGTGTGTCGGACTTTCTCTATTAGTCCATCTATACTGCCCTCCATCAGGTTGCAAATTAAAAATAATTTTTATCTGCATCTACAGTACCTCTGAAAAAATATTTGGGCTTCTAGCTGTGTGTGGGACTTGTTGTATTAGTCCATCTATACTGACCTCCATCAGGTTGCAAACTGAATATATTTTTTTCTGCATCTACCTCTGAAAAAATATTGGGCTTCTAGCTGTGTGTGGGACTTGTTGTATTAGTCCATCTATACTGACCTCCATCAGGTTGCAAGCTGAATATATTTTTTTCTGCATCTACCTCTGAAAAAATATTGGGCTTCTAGCTGTGTGTGGGTCTTGTTCTATTAATCCATCTATACAGACCTCCATCAGGTTGCAAACTGAATATAATTTTTTTCTGCATCTAGCTCTGAAAAAATATTTGGCCTTCTAGCAGTGTGTGGGACTTGTTCTATTAGTCCACCTATACTGACCTCCATCAGGTTGCAAATTCAAAATAATTTTTTGTATGCATCTAGCTCTGAAAAAATATTTGGCCTTCTAGCAGTGTGTGGGACTTTCTCTGTTAGTCCATCTATACTGACCTCCATCAGGTTGCAAACTGAATCTAATTTTTTTCTGCATCTAGCTCTGAAAAAATATTTGGCCTTCTAGCAGTGTGTAGGACTTTCTCTATTAGTCCATCTATACTGACCTCCATCAGGTTGCAAATTAAAAATAATTTTTATCCGCATCTACAGTACCTCTGAAAAAATATTTGGGCTTCTAGCTGTGTGTGGGACTTGTTGTATTAGTCCATCTATTCTGACCTCCATCAGGTTGCAAACTGAATATATTTTTTTCTGCATCCACCTCTGAAAAAATATTGGGCTTCTAGCTGTGTGTGGGTCTTGTTCTATTAATCCATCTATACAGACCTCCATCAGGTTGCAAACTGAATATAATTATTTTCTGCATCTACCTCTGAAAAAATATTGGGCTTCTAGCTGTGTGTGGGACTTGTTGTATTAGTCCATCTATACTGACCTCCATCAGGTTGCAAACTGAATATATTTTTTTCTGCATCTACCTCTGAAAAAATATTGGGCTTCTAGCTGTGTGTGGGACTTGTTCTATTAATCCATCTATACAGACCTCCATCAGGTTGCAAACTGAATATATTGTTTTCTGCATCTACCTCTGAAAAAATATTGGGCTTCTAGCTGTGTGTGGGACTTGTTGTATTAGTCCATCTATACTGACCTCCATCAGGTTGCAAACTGAATATATTTTTTTCTGCATCTACCTCTGAAAAAATATTGGGCTTCTAGCTGTGTGTGGGACTTGTTGTATTAGTCCATCTATACTGACCTCCATCAGGTTGCAAATTCAATATAATTTTTTTCTGCATCTAACCCAGCCAATTGTTTTGGCCTAATACCACAGTTTGGCCACTCAGCTCTGCTCGGTTACCATCCATTGTTTTTTTGTGCAAACAACTCCAGAGTTGTGAATTAGTTAACCACCAAAATGAGTGGAAAAAGGCCTGCTGCTGGTGGAAAGGGGAATAGGCGTGTTGGGAATGGGAAAAAAGGTTGTGTCCGTGGGGTAGGTGTTAAAGCAACAGTAACATCTGCAGAAGAAAGACCATCTTCCAGCCAAACTAAAATGTCTACTTCTTTTAGCGGACAATGTGATAAGATCCCTTTCTTACGGCCACGCCAATCGCTACAAATTCCAGATGAGGCACAAAAACAGCAGGTGCTTCAACGGATATCAAGTGCTCCTTTAAGTGGGCTCTCCTCCACATCAACTTCAACATCACAAATACTCCAGTCCTCAAAGGTGTCACCCCAATCGCACTTGCTTCCTCACAGCTCCCAAATCTCCAGCTGCCCGTCTGAGTATGAGGTAGAACAGATGGTTGAGTCTGCAGAGCTGTTTACTCATACTATAGCCTGGGAATCAGAGGTCGACTCCAGCGCTTCTGTGAATCCAGACGAGGAAATGATCTGCACTGATGCCCAGAATCTTTATGAGTCGGATCCAGGACCAGACGCAGAAGGTTCTGACCATAATGTAGACCCTCATTCCCAAACTGTAACTCCTGTTGGTGGAGACAATGAGGAAGACGATGATAAGACTCAAATACCTGATTGGAGCGACAACTTTAGTTTTTTGTCAGGGCAGGAACAGGTTGGCTCTGAGGACGACGGGTGTAATAACACACAGGGTGATGATGATGAAGTTGGAGATTCCACTTACTGTCAACCCACAGTCAGCCAAGAGATGAGGTCAGCAGAGGAGGTGGAGGAAGATGCTAGTGACGACGAGGTCAGGTTGCGCCTTCCTGGACAGAGACGTAGTACTGGAAGCACGTCAACAACTGCATCCTCAAACACAACTCTGCCTCTCACCACAAGTCATGGTGGCTCTTCAGGTCGCATGGGTGCTAAGCCTTGCATAGCCTGGGCATTCTTTCACATCGATAAAGATGACCCAACTCGTGTTATCTGTAACATTTGTCAGCAAAAGCTAAGTAGAGGCCAAAAAATACATAGTTTGAGTACTTCATGCATGAACCGGCACATGGACATGAAGCATAAGTTGCAGTGGGAAGCTCAGTGTGCTACAATGCGGCCTAGCCGGCCGGGCCAACCACCGTCTGCCATATCTTGTGCATCCGCGGCCTCTTCATCCTCTGTGACTGGGGGGACAGCAGTCACACCTGTTTTGGGGCGCAGACCTGCCACCTCTTTACCCGCAACAGCCAGCGTGATTGGCAGGTCATCATTTTCTTTGGAGGTGGTAACACCAGCTGGTGTTGAGCGCTGTCCGACATCGATAGCACCACCTTTGGATCAAGGCAACCTAACATGTCCGCCTGCATCTTCCTCACAGACCGGCAGTTTGCCGGGGACACCCTTATCAACCCCGTCTAAGCACAATAGCCAGCCCTCGGTCCCTCAGAGGTTGAATTTCACCATCTGCAAGCTCTTGGCTACAGAAATGCTGCCTTTCCGCCTGGTGGACACAGAGGATTTTCGAGACCTTATGTCCATCGCAGTGCCCCAGTACCAGATGCCCAGTCGGCACTACTTCTCAAAGAAAGGTGTGCCTGCGCTCCACGAGCATGTCGCACACAACATCACCGCTTCTTTGAGAAACTCTGTGTGTGACAGGGTGCATTTCACCACAGACACTTGGACGAGTAGGCATGGACAGGGGCGTTACATGTCGCTGACTGGGCACTGGGTAACTATGGTGACAGCAGGACAAGGGGCTGCTGTCCAAGTCTTGCCGTCCCCACGAGTTGTGCGTCAATCCTCTTTATGTCAAAGTTCCTCCACTGCTTCTGCCTCCTCAACCTCCTCTCGGTCTTCCACCTGCACCCAAAGCCTGTCTGGTCATGCCACAAGCTTTCTAACTGCGCAGAAGGGATCCTGCACACCTCCTTACTATGCTGGCAGTAGGGCTCAACGTCATCAGGCGGTTTTTACTTTGAAATGTCTGGGAAATGTGAGTCACACAGCTGAGGAGTTGTGGTCAGCTCTGGAGAACCAATTTCATGAATGGCTGTCTCCACTGGACCTGAAACCAGGGAAGGCCGTGTGTGACAATGCTGCAAACCTGGGTGCGGCCCTTCGCCGGGGCAATGTCACACACGTGCCTTGTATGGCTCACGTGTTGAACCTGGTTGTCCAGCAATTTTTAGCCCACTATCACAGACTAGATGGCCTTCTGCAGAGGGCACGGTCGCTGTGTGCTCACTTCCGCCGTTCGCATCCCGCAGCTCAGCGACTTACATCTCTACAGAAGTCGTTGGGTCTGCCACTTCACCGGCTAAAATGCGATGTGCCTACCCGGTGGAATTCAACTCTGCACATGTTGCAGCGACTGTGGCAGCACCGACAAGCCCTGGTGCAATACGTTCTGACGTATAGCCTGGGCCAACGAGATCCAGAGGTGGGGCAAATCACGCTGGAGGAGTGGTCTCAGATCAGGGACCTATGCACCCTTCTGCACAGTTTTGAAATGGCGACGAAGATGTTTAGTGCTGATGATGCCATTATCAGCATGACTATTCCGGTGATTTACATGCTGGAGCACATGTTAAACAGAATTCGGAGTCAGGTGGTGGCACAAGAGGAGGTGGAGGAAGTAGAGGAGGAGGAGTTGTATGCGGAAGGGCTAACATCTGCAAGGTCCAGACGGTCGGCAGCACCAAGGCGGCAGGCATGTGAGGGTGGGGGAGATGGTTTTACCAGGGCGCATGGTAGCAGCCAAACTAGTGAGGAAGGTGCAGGAGCCCAGGAAGAAGTGGAGGACGAACTGATGGAAGACTCATCAGATGAGGGAGACCTTGATCACATTTCTGTTGTGCGAGGTTGGGGGGAGAGGACAGAGGAAGGAAGCATGATTGTTACCTCGCCACCAACACAACAGGGACTTGGTGCTCCTGGATGCGCAACACACATGAGTGCCTTCTTGCTGCACTACCTGCAACATGACCCTCGAATTGTGAGAATTAGAAATAATCCTGACTACTGGGTTGCCACACTGTTAGATCCCCGGTACAAAAGTAAATTTGCAGAAATTATTCCTGCCATAGAAAGGGATGCACGCATGCAGGAGTATCAGCAGAGACTGTTGCAGAATCTTACATGTGCTTTTCCACAAAACACCAGTGGTGCACGTAGTGAATCTCACAGTTCCAACTTGCCAACCGTGGGACCGTCAAGTGTTCAGCACTCAAACCGTAACAGAACCACAGTATCTGCTGGTAACATCAATTTTGCGGAATCATTTCACCACTTTTTTAGCCCATCCTTTGCAAGTCCACAGGAGACAAGAAGTCTGACACATAGTCAACGCCTAGAGACGATGGTACAGGAGTATCTCCAAGTAAACATTGAAGCCACGACTGTGTCACTGGACCCTTGCTCTTTTTGGGCTTCCAATCTGGATAAATGGCCGGAGCTAGCCACTTACGCCTTGGAGATCTTGTCATGCCTCGCAGCCAGCGTTCTGTCTGAACGTGTGTTCAGCGCTGCTGGTGGTGTGCTGAAAGATAAGCGCACGCGGCTCTCCACTGATAATGTAGACAGACTCACGTTCATAAAGATGAACAAATCATGGATCCGAAACGACTTTTCTACCCCTGTGTCATCCTGTGGAGAGTAAAAGCTTGATGATTGGTTAAAATCACCCTACCAACCGTTTTAAGCTTTCAAATTACTAATCATGTTTATCTGTATCTTGACTAGAAAATAATTTGGGCTTTGTAGCAGTGTGCAGCACTGATCCTATTAGGCCATCTATAATAAGCTCCACCAGATTTAAAATTAAAAATAATTTTTAGCTGCATCTAGCCCGGAAAATAATTTTGGGGCTCCGAGATGCGCAAGACACATAAGTGCCTTCTTGCTGCACTACCTGCAGCATGACCCTCATATTGTCAGAATTCGAAGTAATCATGACTACTGGGTTGCCACACTCTTAGATCCCCCAAACTTTTCGATCAACCTTTTCATTTTAATAAAGACCAAAAAAATGGTCATTTTTGAAATTATAAGCATTAGCAGGTTGTTAGAAACTGAAATCAAACAGTTTTCAACTCAAAACTTTATTCTAGGTGATGTTACATTTTCACATAGGACCCCTTGTTCGAAAGGAGCTTCTGAACTCTCTCGTCCATTGAATTTGTCAGGTTTTGGATGGTTTCTGCTTCAATTGTTTTGCATGAGGACAGAATACCCTCCCAGAGCTGTTGCTTAGATATGAACTGCCTCCCGCCATCATAGACACTCCTTTTAATGATGCTCCAAAGGTTCTGAATGGGGTAGAGGTCAGGGGAGCATGGGGGTCACACCATAAGTTTGTCCCCTTTTATGCCCATATCAGCCAGAGATGCAGATGTTTTATGTGCAGCATGAGATGGTGCATTATCATGCAGAAAAATGATCTTGCTGTGAAATACACGGTTCTTCTTCTTGAACCATGGCAGGAAGTGCTGTTTGAGAAAATCCACATACATTATGGAGTTCATCTTTAGCGCCTTCAGGGATCCTAAAGGGGCCGACAATCTCTCTCCCCATGATTCCAGCCCAAAACATTACTCCACCTCCTCCTTGTTGGCGCTGTAGCCGTGTTTGCGTGGGGTGTCCATCAACCAGCCATCCTCCACTCCATCCATCTGGACCATCGAGCGCTGCACGGCACTCATCTGTGAACAAAACAGTTTTGAAATCAGTCTTCATGTAATGTTTGGCCCACTGGAGCCGTTTCTGCTTGTGTGAAGTGGATAGAGGAGGTCGACAGGATGGCGTATGCACAGCTGTAAACCTCTGAAGGACCCTGCATCTTGTTGTTCGGGGGACGTTGGAGGCACAAGCAGCTTCAAAAACTTGTCTGCTGCTATGACAAGGCTTTTTTGCCGCTGCTCTTTCAACCTGACGTAATTGCCTGTAGGAAAGAGTCCTCAATTTGCCCTTATCAGCACGCACACGTGTGTACTGTGAATCAGCTACATACTTCTTGATTGCCAAGACACTTCATCCTGATCATCGAACAATGTTGATTGTAGTCATGCCTTGACCTAAACACTCCACAATTTGTTGCTTCTCAGCAGCCGACACATCCTTTTTCTTTCCCATTTTGGCAGAAAATGTAGGCTGCTTAATAATGTGAGAGAGGCTTCTTAAGTAGTCTTGCCTTTCATTGGACACACCTACCAAACTAATTAGCACAGGTGTCTGCAATTGCTTACAGTGATATAAAGAGCCCTGACACACATCACCATCAATGAGTTTAACTGACAAACAAACAAATTCTTCCCTTATCACTCCTAAACACTTTTTGCATAATAATTTGGAACGCAGTGTACATGTGCTTTTCCACAAAACACCAGTGGTTCACGTAGTGAATCTTACAGTTCTAACTTGCCAACCGTGGTCTGTATGGAATTGTTCAATAAAGGGCCCAAAATTAAGATAACATAGATGGGAGAGGTCTCTATGAATAGGAATTCCTAAGTATTTGATACCCTGTGAGGGCCAGGCAAAGGGAAAGTTGGACTGGATGGAATCCTATATGGATTTGGGGAGGGAGACATCGAGGGCCTCAGACTTCGCTGCATTGATTTTAAAATTTTACCATGTAACAAAGTGATCTATTTCCGCCATAACAGCAGGGATAGATATATGTGATTGAGTGATATATACTAGGACATCATCAGCAAATAGAGAGCACTTGTACTCGGTGCCTCCCACCTCAATCCACCTAATATTGGGGTTATGGCGAATTGATGAGAGCAGGTGCTCCGTCACTAGGATGTATAAGAGAGGGGACAGAGGACATCCCTGCCTTGTCCTATTGGTGATTGTGAAAGGTGATGAAAATGTTCTGACGCACCCCCTGGGCCTTGGGACACCCGGAGACGGACCCTTTTTGATGGATGCTGGTGGTTGTAGTCTTCGTGGCGGCGACCCGGTTCCGTGGCTCAGGGCGGTCAAACCAGTGGCGGAACTATTTATGTGGTTTTGATGTTTAAATGTCCGACTACGCCACCCGTGGATTGCGGTCAGAGTGAACCGCCGCTACAGGGCAGACCGCTGAGGCTTATGTTGCAGAGCGTAGCATAACTCCCCACGGGAGGAGTATAGCCTCAGGGCAGTGTATGCGGAGGATGGGGGTGATGGTGCAGGGCAGCAGCAGTAACGACACGGAGTCAGTGATGCAGTCCAGGGCCTTTACTCACAGTTCTTATTATCCAGACCACGTCTGCAGGTAACGGCTGTCCACGTCGTACTGTGCTCACCAGGTGAGGGGCTCAGACAACTCCCAGATAACTTTGGAGCACTTCACAGGACCCCCTTTGTGTGTCCTTTGTCTGGCCTTTCTTACCAACACTTCTGTCCGGCTGCCTCGGGCCTCCTCTTGGTAAACTTGGCGCCAGTTTCCCTGACCCTATGTGGTGCCTTCCTAGCGGGTGTAGTGAGGGGCTGCGCCACATAAAATGTCAGAGCCTCCGGTTTCTAGCTGAGGGTCGTTTCCTGCCTCCACTAGTTCGGGGACCGGTCTCCCCCTTTGGCCTGACCCCTCCACGCAGGTGGATTCGGGCGTGCGGTGGCGACTCGCCCGTCCGCACCCCTGGGATCCCTTCATTCCTCGTTCCTGGAGCCTTCTCCGCTCCTCTTCCTTCCTTCTCCCTCTTCCAGGCCTGGGCCTCTGTTACTAGGCCCTCCTCCGGAGCAGAGCTCATGCAGAGCCCCTGCTCCCTGCCACTTCTGCTCAGACTTCTCTGCACTGAACTAAGATGGTGCCCACCTTTTATACTCCCTTCTCAATGCACCCAGGAACTGCTTCCTCCCTGCTCCTGCACTACAGGGTTCACCTTCCTCAGTGTTCCCTCCCCCCACTCCAGCCAGGGACAGGGACTGTCGTGCCCATCTCAGGGGCATATTGGTCGCCCTGCCCCACGTCAATGTGGTGTAATGCATGCAGGTGTCGGGTCCTGATCCACACTCCATCCTTACCTGAGAGTGAGATATCACACCTCTGGGTGAGGTGCAATACGTCTGTAGCAACCGAGCCCTCAGGGTGCTACAGTTCCATTTATCTTCAGCCTAGGTGACGTATTGCGATACAGGGCCGTGATTTTGGCTATAAAAGGGTCCCCTAGACCCCTACCCCAAGCTTTTTAAGAGAATCATATATGGCGTGCCAGGAGACTCTATGGAATGCTTTCTCAGCATCCAACGAGAGTATCTAATTACAAATTTTTAACTGCATCTAGCCCAGGAAATACTTTGTGCCTAGTAGCAGTGTCTGCTAGTCAGCGGATTATCCCGGCTGTTAAGCAAGCTACACCACCTGTAGTTTAGACACTTAATTTTTTCAAAGGAAATGCTTCGGGACCATGGGATACTTAGTGAAGAGCATCAGGAGGCACCCCAAGGCATAGGGGCTGGGACTGGCAGTAGGATGCCTTGCGGTGGACAGCCGAGCTCGATCCTTATAAAAGCTTTTTAACTGCAGCAGCTTTAGTGGACGCTACTGGAGCTGGAATTACCGCGGCTGCTGGCATGAGACTTGCCCTCCAATAGATCCTTGTAAATGGATTTAAAGTGTATTCATTCAAATTAGAGAGACAATTTAAATTAAAAAGCTTAGAGCTGCCTCCACCACAGGGGGGCTCGCTCGACTCACCAGCGGACAGGCACCAGTATTGGGAGAGGGGGGCTGGCCGTCAGGGTTCACCGCGGCTCTGACACAAACCCGGCGACACGGAGGTGGCACGGGCAGGAGCGGACTGGCCGTGTCGGCTTCTCACTTTTTGGATTTTAGAAGGGCATGACATGCCTATATCTGTGTCTCCCCCTCCTTTTACTCCTCCACTTTTCCATGTGTTAGTTATGTCTTCTGAGCAGTTTGTCAGCTTTTGGACACCTTTGAAGGTGTTTTCTATGTGTTTCTATGTGTTTTTGTTTGCCTGCCATTGGTTTTAATGGTGTTCGAAGGTGTTCGACGAACAGTTCGACGAACAGTTCGGCGAACACACGGGTGTTCGACGAACCGAACCGAACTCGAACACAACGGGGGTGGCTCAACACTACTATTAACCCTTTCGCCGAGTATGCTTGGGCCGAGCTCCGAGTATTTATAGCTGCTCGGTGATATGATTAAATCACTCCCGTGTGCATGATTTGCAACTGTTTGACAGTTTTATTACATGTGAGGAATGTCTATTTCTTACACATTCCTCACATGTAATAAAGCTGTCAAACAGTCGCAAATCATGCACACGGGAGCGATTCAACCATTTCACCGAGCAGCTGTAAATACTCAGAGCTCGGCCCGAGCATACTCGGATAGAACATACTCGCTCAACCTTAATGGGGATCAGCAAAAATCAGATAGACTGCCATGGAGGTGCCCTGATATGTATACATAGATATCATTCCAAAGATCCCGGTCATATGTGTGTACATGTCTATAATTCAGAGCACATATCAATGAATAAGATATTATAAAGATGAAACATTATATGGGACGTCCTAATAAACAAACCCTGTATTGATAGTGAAACATACACATAGTCATCCAGAGTTGAGTCTGTCAGATCAAATTCTAATGACATTGGCTGCTAATACAAAAATATATATAGATACGTGCTAATTCAGCCAATGTCAGAAAAAAATAACAGATCAACATTTTCTGGTGATTAGTTTAGGCGCCAATCATAAATAGAATAATGGGCCCTGTCTTCAAGACCTGAAGTTAAATACAAAACAGAGTTATTCAAAAGTAACACACGCATATGTATGGCCATACCATCCATTAAATCATGCATAAAATAAGACTAAAGTGTCAAAAAGTCATATAGCCTCATGATATTGCAAAAAAAATGATTGCTGTTGTTGTATTTTTTTTTTAATGTCAATAAAAGTAGTTTGCTCCATCAAACTGGGAATGGAAAGTGACTACCGTATCATCAAGATAAGCGTAGAAAGAGCATACATTCACGCGGAACACGCAATGCACGCAATCCAGGCGACGAGCCCAATGTTAGTCTATGGGAGACCCGAGCATTTTTGCGGCGGCACCCCCGGCAGTCTTTTAAAAGCCTAACAAATGCGCAAAACGATAGTGACAGTGCTCAAATGACATGGGGACAGCATGGGGATCGACCCAGGATGCATTTCTGACCCCCAGGTCACTGCTGTCAACAATGTGGTCAGAGGTATTAAGCCATTTTTAAGGGCTCACAATAAAACGTTCAAAAACTAAACTGAAACTGCTTTCCTGTGAAATATGTTAAGGAAGTTCCTTTCCAGGGTAAAGACTTGTGTATAAGGTAAAATAAATAACCCCCCCAAAAAATACCCCTCCACTCCTTGGGCTATGTTCACAAGTAGCATTTTTTATGCGTTTTTGCGCTTTTGTATTGCTTTCAACCGTGACAAATGCATTCACCGGGAAATGTCATTTTAACATTTTACAATCTTATCTGGCCATGTGCTGTGTGACACATGCATACAGTGCTGAAAAGACATGGGAAAAGCATAGGGAATAACCCTGGAAGCATCTCTGACATCCAGGTCACTGCCTAAAAGTGTGCCCATCAGAAGTGATCCTTTCCGCATCAGAAGATGCAGACTTGCAACTATCCCCGTGCAAGTCCTTGTCTCAGGGCAGTGTTCAATTGTACCTCCCCCATTCCTTGCAATGCAAGCGCAAATATGAAGCCAACCAACCACCCACCCACCCGCAGGCTGCAATACCATACTGCTAGCTTTCACTTGAAATGGGGCCTTTTAGTTTGGAGGTGGCCGAAGCTGGCCACTACCACATAGCTGCTTTGGCAGTGAGGTATCCATACTCAGTCCCTAGCCGCCCGGTAGCCGGTGTCCACGCTGGGCCCCCAGCTGCCAGGGGGCGGCCAGGTGTCCATACTCGGTCCCCACCCGCCCCGCGGCCGGGTGTCCACACACGGTCCCCAGCCGCCTGGGGGCGGCCGGGTGTCCATAAACGGTCCCCAGCCGCCCCAATTTCTCCTGTTACCTTCCCACACACTTTTCTTAGCCTGGCCTGCTTTAGGGCAGCATTGGACGAGCCCAACAGAGAACCAGACTCCTCCGGTAGGCCCTGACTTCTCCATCAGGGGAGTTGAGAGTGCCAAGGTGAGGAGCATGATGATGATAGAAGTTAGCATCTGCTTTTTTTTCTTGGAATGCAAGCACATGTATGTAGTAGCGGCTAGACCTGAGGTGGTCAGCGTTTTGGCGCATATCCTACCTCCTCTGAGGATTGCTGGTTGTTTTCCTGCTACTATCCCAGTTCTATGACTCCCGTTAAAACAAAGCTTCAGGTGATAAATGATGGATGAGGTGGTGGCAAAGGAGAAAGAGCAGGAGGAACAGGGACCATTCACATCAATATCTGGCCAGTCAATCACACATGTCTTGTAGGATATATTTCTGTACCAAAAGGAGCGGTTCGGCAACACAGTTATAGGGAATACAGTGAGTGCAATGCCTTCCAAAAATTTAGAGGCACTCCAATGCCCCTTGGAAGTGAAATGGAGGTCAGAGGGCCTTAACTAAACAGTTTTTTCCATTTATAGCAACTGGGTCTCCTGTGCACTGTTGGCCTAAGCAGTGAATGGAAGGCTTTCCAAACATTATGAGGAACTGCAATGCCCCTTGAAACAGACGTGGATTGCAGCGTACTAAAAACCTTCTACCCATTATTGGGGAGTGGGCCTCACTTAGTATTAGCCTATGCATTGAAAAGCAAAAGCTGACTAAAATTAGGAGTTAATGCATTGCCCGTTGGAAGAGTCGTGGAGGTCGCAGTAGCTTAACAAGACGGTTTTAATGCCCCTTGGAAGAGACGTGGAGGTCGCAGTAGCTTAACAAGACAGCTTTAATGCCCCTTGGAAGAGACGTGGAGGTCGCAGTAGCTTAACAAGATGGTTTTAATGCCCCTTGGAAGAGATATGGAGGTCGCAGTAGCTTAACAAGATGGTTTTAATGCCCCTTGGAAAAGTGGTGGAGGTCACAGTAGCTTAACAAGATGGTTTTAATGCCCCTTGGAAAAGTGGTGGAGGTCGCAGAAGCTTAGCAAGACGGTTTTAATGCCCCTTACAAGAGCCATACAGTACAGTATCTTAAAACATTATTCCCATTATTGGGGAGTGGTTCTCCCATAGTCTTTGCCTATGCCTTCCAAGCAAAAGCTGTCAAATATTAGGACGGAGGAACTTGCAATGCCCCTTACCAGTGCCATGCAGTACAGAATATTACAAACATTATTCCCATTATTGGGGAGTGGGTCTTCCATAGTCTTTGCCTATGCCTTCCAAGCAAAAGCTGCCAAAAATAAGGATGGAGGAACTTGCAATGCCCCTTACAAAGCCATGTAGTACAGCATATTACAAACATTATTCTCATTATTGGGGAGTGGGTCTCCCATAATCTTTGCCTATGCCTTCCAAGTAAAAGCTGCCAAAAATTAGGAGGAAATGCAATGCCCATTAGAAGAGTCGTGGAGGTTAGTGTTAATTAAAAACAACATTTCAATGCCTCTTGGAAGAGCTGTGGAGTTCAGAGTGGTTTAACAATACGGTTTTAATGCCCCTCGGAAGAGATGTGGAGGTCCCAGTAGCTTAACAAGATGGTTTTAATGCCCCTTGGAAAAGTGGTGGAGGTCGCAGAAGCTTAACAAGATGGTTTTAATGCCCCTTGGAAAAGTGGTGGAGGTCACTATAGCTTAACAAGACGGTTTTAATGCCCTTTGGAAAAGTGGTGGAGGTCACAGTAGCTTAACAAGACGGTTTTAATGCTCCTCGGAAGAGACGAGGAGGTCACAGTAGCATAACAAGACAGTTTTAATGCCCCTCGGAAGACACGTGGAGGTTGCAGTAGCTTAACAAGACGGTTTTAATGCCCCTTGGAAAAGTGGTTGAGGTCACAGTAGCTTAACAAGATGGTATTAATGCCCCTTGGAAAAGTGGTGGAGGTCACAGTAGCTTAACAAGATGGTTTTAATGCCCCTCGTAAGAGACGTGGAGGTCGCAGTAGCTGAACAATACGGTTTTAATGCCCCTCGGAAGAGATGTGGAGGTCACAGTAGCTAAACAAGACGGTTTTAATGCCCCTTGGAAAAGTGGTGGAGGTCGCAGTAGCTTAACAAGATGGTTTTAATGCCCCTCGGAAGAGACGTGGAGGTCCTAGAAGCTTAACAAGATGGTTTCAATGCCCCTTGGAAAAGTGGTGGAGGTCACAGTAGCTTAACAAGACGGCTTTAATGTCCCTCGGAAGAGACGTGGAAGTCGAATTAGCTTAACAAGGCGGTTTTAATGCCCCTTGGAAAAGTGGTGGAGGTCGCAGTTGCTTAAAAAGACGGTTTTAATGCCCCTTGGAAAAGTGGTGGAGGTCACTATAGCTTAACAAGACGGTTTTAATGCCCTTTGGAAAAGTGGTAGAGGTCACAGTAGCTTAACAAGACAGTTTTAATGCCCCTTGGAAATGTGGTGGAGGTCACAGTAGCTTAACAAGACGGTTTTAATGCCCCTTGGAAAAGAAGTGGAGGTCGCAGTAGCATAACAAGACAGCTTTAATGCCCCTCGGAAGAGACGTGGAGGTTGCAGTAGCTTAACAAGACGGTTTTAATGCCCCTTGGAAAAGTGGTGGAGATAACAGTAGCTTAACAAGATGGTTTTAATGTCCTTTGGAAGAGTGGTGGAGGTCACAGTAGCTTAACAAGACGGTTTTAATGCCCCTCGGAAGAGACGTGGAGGTCGCAGTAGCTGAACAATACGGTTTTAATGCCCCTCGGAAGAGATGTGGAGGTCCCTGTAGCTTAATAAGACGGTTTTAATGCCCCTTGGAAAAGTGGTGGAGGTCGCAGTAGCTTAGCAAGATGGTTTTAATGCCCCTTGGAAGAGACGTGGAGGTCCTAGTAGCTTGACAAGATGGTTTTAATGCCCCTTGGAAAAGTGGTGGAGGTCACAGTGGTTTAACAAGACAGTTTTAATGCCCCTCGGAAGAGACGTGGAGGTTGCAGTAGCTTAACAAGACGGTTTTAATGCCCCTTGGAAAAGTGGTGGAGATCACAGTAGCTTAACAAGATGGTTTTCATGCCCCTTGAAAAAGTGGTGGAGGTCACAGTAGCAAAACAGGACGGTTTTAATGCCCCTCGGAAGAGACGTGGAGGTCGCAGTAGCTGAACAATACGTTTTTAATGCCCCTCGGAAGAGATGTGGAGGTCCCTGCAGCTTAACAAGACGGTTTTAATGCACCTTGCAAAAGTGGTGGAGGTCGCAGTAGCTTAACAAGATGGTTTTAATGCCCCTCGGAAGAGACGTGGAGGTCCTAGTAGCTTAACAAGATGGTTTTAATGCCCCTTGGAAAAGTGGTGGAGGTCACAGTAGCTTAACAAGACGGTTTTAATGCCCCTTGGAAAAGTGGTGGAGGTCACTATAGCTTAACAAGACGGTTTTAATGCCCTTTGGAAAAGTGGTGGAGGTCACAGTATCTTAACAAGACAGTTTTACTGCCCCTTGGAAAAGTGGTGGAGGTCACAGTAGCTTAACAAGACGGCTTTAATGCTCCTCGGAAGAGACGTGGAGGTTGCAGTAGCTTAACAAGACGGCTTTAATGCCCCTTGGAAAAGTGGTGGAGGTGACAGTAGCTTAACAAGATGATTTTAATGCCCCTTGAAAAAGTGGTGGAGGTCACAGTAGCTTAACAAGACGGTTTTAATGCCCCTCAGAAGAGACGTGGAGGTCGCAGTAGCTAGTAGCTTAACAAGACGGTTTTAATGCCCCTTGGAAAAGTGGTGGAGGTCGCAGTAGCTTAACAAGACGGTTTTAATGCCCCTTACAAGAGCCATACAGTACAGCCTCTTAAAAATATTATTCCCATTATTGGGGAGTTGGTCTCCCACAGTCTTTGCTTATGCCTTCCAAGCAAAAGCTGACAAAAATAAGGACGGAGGAGCTTTCAATAATGTCAACACGGACCACGGTCACTCTGGTGGTATAGTGGTGGTGGAGGCTGAGAATAAGGAGAAGAACATAAAACAGCCAAAATGAGGAAGTGTATACCCATGTGTGGGTGTGAAGCGGTGCATGTGAATACACCTCCCAAAATAACACAGTGGATTTGACTTTATGTTACTCTGCTGTCATTTGGTGGTGATGAGAAGTCTGGCCCAATCCAGCCCTTGTTCATTTTGATAAGGGTCAGCTTGTCAGCATTGTCAGTTGACAGGCGAGTGCACTTATAAGTAATAATACCCCCAGCGGCAATAAAAAAAAAGCTCCGATAACACGCTAGCGGCAGGGCAGGCCAGGACCTCCAAGGCATACAGAGCGAGTTCATTCCAAGTGTCCAGCTTGGATACCCAATAATTAAAAGGCACAGAGGAATCACGGAGGACCCTGGTGTGGTCAGCAAGGTACTCCCTCACCATCTTTTGAAACTTTCCACTCCTTGTGAGAGTACCCCGCGCCTCAGGTACTGTCCGAACGGGGGGTCTGAGAAAACTGTCCCAGAACGTTGACAGTGTTCCCCTGCCTCTGCTGGATTGGAGTTGCGTCTCTCTCGCATGTATGACATGGTTGGGCAACGAACTGTGACCTCTGCCGCTAGCGTGTTCAAATGGGAATTTTTTAACATTTCTGCAGCAAGAGCCTTCTGGTACTGCCCCATTTTTGAAGATCTCTCCACCTCAGGAATAAGAGAGTGAAAGTTCTCCTTGTAGCGGGGGTCTAAAAGTGTCACCAACCAGTAATGACTGTCACCCAACATTTTGACAACGCGAGGGTCACTGTTAAGGCAGTGCAACATAAAGTCAGTCATGCGTGCCAGACTGATAACGGGCAAGACTTCCATGTCCTCACCAAGATGATGACAGACCATGCTCTCCTCCTACTCCTCCTCCTCCTCCCCCCTGTCCTCAGGCCACCCACGCTGAACCGACGGTATGACAGTTGTACAGGTACTACCGTCTACAGTGCATGAGACAAGCTCCTGTTATTCCTCCTCCTCCTCCTCCTCTCCCTCATTGTCCCCCAATGCACGTTGGGATGAGATGAGGCTGGGCTGTGTGTAATCGACCGCTACGGCTTCTTGATCCATCTCATCATACTCTGGCTGCAATGCCTCCTTTTTAATTCTCTGCAGAGAGCGTTGCAAAAGACAGACAAGTGGAATGCTGATGCTAATGATGGCGTCAGGGCCACTCACCATCTTGGTGGACTCCGCAAAGTTTGTCAAGATGGTACATATGTCAGACATCCAGGTCCATTCCTGAGGTCTTATGTGTGGAGTCTGACCTGAATATCGATGGCCTTGTTGCAGCTGGTACTCCACAACTGCTCTCTTCTGCTAACAAATCCTTTGAATCATGTGGAGGGTAGAGTTCCAACGTGTGGGGTCATCACACACCAGTCGGTGTGACGGAAGTTGCAAACGCTGCTGCAACACAGGGCGGCGGAAGCTGTAGCCGACTTGCGAAAATGAGCTGACAGGAGGTGTGCTTTGATGAGCAGATCTGGCAACTCGGGGTACGATTTAAGAAACCACTGAACCACGAGGTTAAGCACATGAGCCAGGCATGGTACGTGTGTGATTTCGCCTCGCCTCAGAGCCGCCACCAGGTGACGGCCATTGTCACACACGACCATGCCTGGATGTAGGTTCAGCGGTGTCAGCCACAGATCTGTCTGCTCTTTCACAGCTGTCCACAGCTCACAAGCAGTGTGAGGTTTCTCACCTAAGCTTATGAGTTTCAGCACAGCCTGTTGCCAGTTGGCGGAGGCAGTACTGCAGTGCTTCCAGCTTGTAACTGGTGATATCTGAGATGGAGGCTGAACATGAGAAGGAGGAGGAGGATGATGCATAGTTGCTGTATACTGTGGGGGCAACTCTGACTGACATAGGGCCCGCAATCCTCGGTGTGGGGAGGATGTGTTCCGTCCCAAGGTCCGACTGGGTCCCGGCTTCCACTATGTTTACCCAGTGTGCCGTCAGGGAGATGTCCCGTCCCTGGCCTCAAGCACATGTCCACGTGTCCGTTGTCAGGTGGACTCTCCCGGTAACTGCGTTGTTGAGGGCACGGCAGATGTTTTGGGACACGTGCTTGTGTAGTGCGGGGATGGCACACCGGGAAAAATCGTGTCGGCTGGGGACCGAGTACCGAGGGACGGCCACCGCCATAAGGTTGCGGAAGGATTCCGTCTCCGCCAGCCTAAAAGGCAGCATTTCCAACGCAAGCAGTCGTGAAATGTGCGAATTTAGGACTGTGACCTGTGGGGCGTTAGCTGCGAATTTCCGCTTTCGTTCAAAGGTCTGGGATATTGACAATTGAACGCAGCGGTGGGACGTGGACGTGGACGTTGATGCTGTTACTTGAGAAACTACCATAACAAATGAAGACTGAGAGGAGGGGGCATCTTTGCATGCAGTATGGACAGGGGATTGCCTTGCACACACAACAGGGGATTCTATTGCAGGCACAGCAGCGGAAGAAGCAGTGGTGACACCCGCTGACACTGGTCGTGGAGCCCGGGGTACGCCCCACAAAGTCGGGTGCTTTGCTGCCATGTGCATGATCATGCTGGTGGTGGTCAGGCTGGTAGTTTTGTTACCCCTGCTGATGCTGGCATGGCAGGTGGTATAAATGGCCTTTTTGGGGTTATCAGCAGAGTCTTTAAAAAAATTCCAGACTCTGGAAGACCTACAGGTTGTACAGGCAACGTCCCTCGTGTTGATGTTACGGGGAACTGTTGCCCGCCTTCTGTCGGCGACCACCACACTGCTTCTTCCTTCCTGTTGGGGTACTCTGCCTCCCTCACCCTGTGTGCTGCTGGCCTCGCTCTGCATGTCCTTCTGCCACGTTGGGTCTGTTACTAAATCATCCACCACCTCCTCGTCTTCCACTTGCGCACCACGATCCTCCTCCTCACTTTCTGGCATTTGTGTCTCGTCATCGTCCACCTCTTGTGACAAATTGCCAGTGTCGACTTTCTGTGGCCATGGCTGTTCAAATATTTGGGCATCGCTACATGGGATCTCCTCTTCCACCACTTCAAGCGGAGCAGGCGAGTGGCACAAATCTGGAAATGGACCAGTGAACAGCTCTTCAGAGTGTCCAAGTGTGGGATCAGTTGCTGTCTGACGACACTCGGCATGGTGGGAGGAAGGAGCATCAGGGTGAGGAGGAGTATGGGATCGCGACTCACGGCTACTAAGATTTGACAGTGTGGAAGTCAGACTGGAGATGGTGGTTAGTGTTGAGCCACTCCCGTAGTGTTCGAGTTCGGTTCGGTTCGTCGAACACCCATATGTTCGCCGAACTGTTCGTCGAACTGTTCGTCGCACACCTTCGAACACCATTAAAACCAATGGCAGGCAAACAAAAACACATAGAAACACATAGAAAACACCTTCAAAGGTGTCCAAAAGCTGACAAACTGCTCAGAAGACACAACTAACACATGGAAAAGTGACAGGTACATATAGTCAAGCGAAAAGAAAAGAGGTGGAGGAGTAATAGGAGGGGGAGACACAGATATAGGCATGTCATGCCCTTCTAAAACCAAAAAAGTGCGAAGCCGACACGGCCAGTCCATTCCTGTCCGTGCGACCTCCGTGTCGCCGGCTTTGTGCCAGAGCTGTGGTGGACCCTGACGGCCAGCCCCCCTCTCCCAATACTGGTGCCTGTCCGCTGGTAGGTCGAGCGAGCCCCCCTGTGGTGGAGGCAGGTCTAAGCTTGTTAATTTAAAATGTCTCTCTAATTTGAATGAATACACTTTAAATCCTTTTACAAGGATCTATTGGAGGGCAAGTCTCATGCCAGCAGCCGCATAAATCCAGATTCAGTGGCGTCCACTAAAGCTGGTGCAGTTAAAAAGCTTTCATAAGGATCGAGCTCGGCGGTCCACCGCAAGGCGTCCTACCGCCAGTCCCAGCCCCTATGCCTTGGGGTGCCTCCTGATGCTCTTCACTGAGTAACCCGTGGTCCCGAAGCATTTCCTACAGAGGTGGTGTAGCTTGCTTAACAGCTGGGATAATCCGCTGACTAGCAGACACTGCTACTAGGCACAAAGTATTTCCTGGGCTCGATGCAGTTAAAAATTTGTAATTAGATACTCTCGTTGGATGCTGAGAAAGCATTCCATAGAGTCTCCTGGCACGCCATATATGATTCTCTTAAAAAGCTTGAGGTAGGGGTCTAGGGGACCCTTTTATAGCCAAAATCACGGCCCTGTATCGCAATACGTCACCTAGGCTGAAGATAAATGGAACTGTAGCACCCCGAGGGCTCTGTTGCTACAGAGGTATTGCACCTCACCCAGAGGTGTGATATCTCACTCTCAGGTAAGGATGGAGTGTGGATTAGGACCCCGACACCTGCATGCATTACACAACATTGCCGTGGGGCAGGGCGACCAATATGCCCCTGAGATGGGCACGACAGTCCCTGTCCCTGGCTGGAGTGGGGGGATGGAACACCAAGGAAGGGGAACCCTGTAGTGCAGGAGCAGGGAGGAAGCAGTTCCTGGGTGCATTGAGGAGGGAGTATAAAAGGTGGGCACCATCTTAGTTCAGAGCAGAGAAGTCTGAGCAGAAGTGACAGGGAGCAGGGGCTCTGCATGAGCTCTGCTCCGGAGGCGGGCCTAGTAACAGAGGCCAAGGCCAGGAAGAGGGAGAAGGAAGGAAGAGGAGCGGAGAAGGCTCCAGGAACGAGGAATGAAGGGATCCCAGGGGTGCGGACGGGCGAGTCGCCACCGCACGCCCGAATCCACCTGCGTGGAGGGGTCAGGCCAAAGGGGGAGACCGGTCCCCGAAACTAGTGGAGGCGGGAAATGACCCTCAGCTAGAAACCAGAGGCTGTGACATTTTATGTGGCGCAGCCCCTCGCTACACCCACTAGGAAGGCACCACATAGGGTCAGGGAAACTGGCGCCAAGTTTACCAAGAGGAGGCCCGAGGCAGCCGGACAGAAGCGTTAGTAAGAAAGGCCAGACATAGGACACACAAAGGGGGTCCTGTGAAGCGCTCCTAAGTTATCTGGAAATTGTCTGAACCCCTCACCTGGTGAGCACAGTACGACGTGGGCAGCAGTTACCTGCAGAAGTGGTCTGGATAATAAGAACTGTGAGTAAAGGCCCTGGACTGCATCACTGACTCCGTGCTGCTGCCCTGCAACATCACCCCCATCCTCCGCATACACTGCACTGAGGCTATACTCCTCCCGTGGGGAGTTATACTACGCTCTGCTGCACCCACAACACCAGCCTCAGTGGTCTGCCCTGCAGCGGCGGTTCACTCTGACCGCAATCCACGGGTGGCGTAGTCGGACATTTAAACATCAAAACCACATAAATAGTTCCGTCACTGGTTTGACCTCCCTGAGCCATGGAACCGGGTCGCCGCCACGGAGACTACAACCACCAGCATCCACCAAAAAGGGTCCGTCTCCGGGTGTCCCAAGGCCCAGGGGGCGCGTCAGAACATTTTCATCACCTTTCATAATCACCAATGGGACAAGGCAGGGATGTCCTCTGTCCCCTCTCTTATACACCCTAGTGATGGAGCACCTGCTCTCATCAATTCGCCATAACCCCAATATTAGGTGGATTGAGGTGGGAGGCACCGAGTACAAGTGCTCTGCATTTACTAATGATGTCCTAGTATTTATCTCTCAATCACATATATCCATCCCTGCTGTTATGGCTGAAATGGATCACTTTGTTACATGGTCAAATTTTAAAATCAATGCAGCGAAGTCTGAGGCCCTCGATGTCTCCCTCCCCAAATCCATATAGGATTCCATCCAGTCCAACTTTCCCTTTGCCTGGCCCTCACAGGGTATCAAATACTTAGGAATTCCTATTCATAGAGACCTCTCCCATATATGTTATCTTAATTTTGGGCCCTTTATTGAACAACTCCATACAGACCACGGTTGGCAAGTTAGAACTGTAAGATTCACTACGTGAACCACTGGTGTTTTGTGGAAAAGCACATGTTCCAAATTATTATGCAAAAAGTGTTTAGGAGTGATAAGGGAAGAATTTTTTGTTTGTCAGTTAAACTCATGGATGGTGATGTGTGTCAGGGCTCTTTATATCACTGTAAGCAATTGCAGACACCTGTGCTAATTAGCTTGGCAGGTGTGTCCAATGAAAGGCAAGACTACTTAAGTAGGCTGTCCCACATTATTAAGCAGCCTACATTTTCTGCCAAAATGGGAAAGAAAAAGGATGTGTTGGCTGCTGAGAAGCAACAAATTGTGGAGTGTTTAGGTCAAGGCATGACTACAATCAACATTGCCAAGACACTTCATCCTGATCATCGCACAATCAAGAAGTATGTATCTGATTCACAGTACACACGTGTGCGTGCTGATAAGGTAAAATTGAGGACTCTTTCCTACAGGCAATTACGTCAGGTTAAAAGAACAGCGGCAAAAAAGCCTTGTCATAGCAGCAGACAAGTTTTTGAAGCTGCTGGTGCCTCCAATGTCCCCCGAACAACAAGATGCAGCTGTGCGTAAGCCATCCTGTCGACCTCCTCTATCCACTGCACACAAGCAGGAACGGCTCCAGTGGGCCAAACAATACATGAAGACTGACTTCAAAATTGTTTTGTTCACCGATGAGTGCCGTGCAACACTCGATGGTCCAGATGGATGGAGTGGAGGATGGCTGGTTGATGGACATCACATGCAAACACGGCTACAGCGCCAACAAGGAGGAGGTGGAGTAATGTTTTGGGCTGGAATCAAGGGGAGAGAGATTTTCGGCCCCTTTAGGATCCCGGAAGGGGTAAAGATGAACTCCATAATGTATGTGGAGTTTCTCAAACACCACTTCCGGCCATGGTTCAAGAAAAAGAACCGTGTATTCCACAGCAAGATCATTTTCATGCATGATAATGCCCAATCTCATGCTGCACATAACACATCTGCATCTCTGGCTGATATGGGCATAAAAGGGGACAAACTTATGGCGTGACCCCATGCTCCCCTGACTAGTGTTGAGCCACCCCCGTAGTGTTCGGGTTCCGTTCGGTTCGTCGAACACCGGGATGTTCGAGGAACTGTTTGTCGAACTGTTCGTCGAACACCTTAGAACACCGTTGAACACCGTTAAAACCAATGGCAGGCAAGCAAAAACACATAGAAACACAAAGAAAACACCTTCAAAGGTGTCCAAAAGCTGACAAACTGCTCAGAAGACGCTCTCTTTAAAAAAGCCGGCCGGCAATTCAGCAGCGGCTTACACCGGTACCCGACAATTTAGACAAGAATGAATAGAGCATCACACATAGATTAGATAGATAGAAACATGTCAGTCACACATATAAGAAGCACAGTGACAGTGTTGCTTACTGTACTTGTCATTTAGTGTAAAGGATTTATTAAAAAAAATAATAGTGTTTTCGTGCACCGTCTCTTTAAAAAAGCCGGCCGGCAATACAGCAGCGGTACCCGACAATTTATAACAGAAAGAATAGAGCATCACACATAGATAGATATAAACATGCCAATCACATATATAATAAGTACAGTGACAGTGTTGGTTACTGTACTTGTCATTTAGTGTAAAGGATTTATTTAAAAAAATAATAGTGTTTTCATGCACCGTCTCTTTAAAAAAGCCGGCCGGCAATTCAGCCTCGGTACCCGACAATTTAGAACAGAATGAATAGAGCATCACACATAGATTAGATAGATAGAAACATGTCAGTCACACATATAAGAAGTACAGTGATAGTGTTGATCACTGTACTTGTCATTTAGTGTTAAAATAAAGGATTTATTAAAAAAAAAAATTGGCGTGGGGTTCCCCGTAATTTTAGTCTCTAGCGGAGGTTAAGCAGACGGCTGGGGCAGATGTTTGAAGCCTGGGAAGGGGGTATTACCCACAGAGCTTCCCAGGCTATTAATATCAGCCCCCAGCTGAATACCTAGCCTTTACTAGCTATTAAAATGGGGGACCCCCCCAAAAAAATGACGTGGGGTCCCCCCTATTTAAATAGCTAGCAAAGGCTAAGCAGACAGCTGGGGGCTGATATTAATAGCCCAGGAAGGGTGCCATGATTATTGGCCCCCTCCCAGGCTAGAAACGCCAGCCGTCAGCTGTCCCAGAAATGGCGCATCCGTAGGATGCGCCAAATCTGGCACTTAGCCTCGCTCTTCCCACTGCCCTGTAGCGGTGGCAGTGGGGTAATAGGGCTGGGGTTGATGTCAGCTTATAATGCCAGCTGACATCAAGCCCAGGTTAGTGATGGAGAGGCGTCTATAAGACACCCCCATTACTAACCCCAAAGTCAAAGTTAAAAGAAAACACAAACACCCAGAATAAAGTCCTTTAATAGAAATAAACACACAACTCTTTATTGTTCTAAATTAAACCATACTTACCATCACGCCCATTCCAGCTGAAGCCAACGATCTCCTGCAATAGAAGTAAAATAATAAAGCAACATCATCCTTACCTTTCCATGGTTCCCACGACAGCTTCAGCTCTGCTACATCGAGATGACAGGCTGGACCGCAGCAGAACGCTGCCATCCAGCCTGTCATCCCGCAGACACTGAGAAGCGCAGGCTTGCTTGCGCTCCTCAGTGTCTGGCTGTGACGGCATAAAGATGAGCCGAGGTCATGTCCAATGAGCTCGGCTCACCTCATGCACGTCACTGACAGCGTGGGAGAATTCTCACGCTGAAGCGCTGAGTGCAGGAGAATTTTCCCACGCTGTCAGTGACGTGCATGAGGCTGATATTTAAATTTGGCGCACAAATCGGTGATTGGTCGCGGGCAGCGTCCGCGACCAATCAGCACAGTATTGTTTAACTTTGGCGGCAAGATCAGTGATTGGTCGCGGTCAAGACGGCGACCAATCACCGATTTGTGCGGAACATTTAAATAGGGCCGCGACCAATTGGATGTCAGTGCCGCTCACTGGTCCTCCCTTCACGCCCTAGCCGCATGGATGTCAGCGGCGCTGCCTGTGCGTATACTTCCGCTGCGAGAACCCGGGACATGAGCGTGCGCTCGGAGCAGAAGTATCCCGACCCGCAGCGCCACTCCCCGGTCCTCCCTTCACACCCTAGCCGCTGATGTCCGGACATTTGTGTTAAAAATCGCTGATTGGTTGCAGGCGCTGCCCGCGACCAATCACCGATTTGGGCGCCAAATTTAAATATCGGCCGCGACCAATCACCCATCTCGGCTCCACATTTAAACACCGCTGTACTGATTGGTCGCGGACGCTATTTAAATGTGGCGCCAAAATTGGTGATTGGTCGCGCCCAGCGTCGGCGACCAATCAGCACAGCGGTGTTTAAATGTGGAGCCAAGATCGGTGATTGGTTGCGGCCGATATTTAAATTTGGCGCCCAAATCGGTGATTGGTCGCGGGCAGTGCCAGCGACCAATCAGCGATTTTTAACACAAATGTCCGGATCTTTGTAACACCATGCGGATACTGTGGGGAGATCAGCGGCTAGGGTGTCAAGGGAGGACCGGGGAGCGGAGCTGCGGGTCGGGATACATCTGCTGCGAGCAGTCGCTCATCTCCCGGCTTCTCGCAGCGGAAGTATCCGACCAGGCAGCGGCGCTCCCCGGTCCTCACCAATACGATTCGCTGATTGGTCGCGCTCTCTGCACGCGACCAATCAGTGATCTTGGCGCTAAAGTTAAACACCACTCTGCTGATTGGTCGCGGAAACTGCCCGCGACCAATCACCGATTTGGGCGCCACATTTAAATAGCGGCCGCGACCAATCAGTGAGATTGGCGCCAAATTTAAACAACGCTCTGCTGATTGGTCGCGGACTCCAGCCGCGACAAATCAGCGAGATTGGCGCCAAATTTAAACCCCGCTCTGCTAATTGGTCGCGGATGCCGGCCGCGACTAATCAGCCTTATTGGCGCCAAATTTAAACACCGCTCTGCTGATTGATCGTGGTCGCCGTCCGCAACCAATCAGCAGTATTGGCGCCAAATTTAAACCCTGCTCTGCTAATTGGTCACGGTTGCCGGCCGCGACCAATCAGCAGTATTGGCGCCAAATTTAAACCCCGCTCTGCTGATGGGTCACGGTTGCCGGCCGCGATCAATCAGCGATTTTGGCGCCAAATTGAAACACCGCTCTGCTGATTGGTCGCGGCCGGCAATTGCGACCAATCAGCATTATTGGCGCCAAATTTAAACCCCGCTCTGCTGATTGGTCGCGACCGCCGGCCGCGACTAATCAACATTGTTGCCGCCAAATTTAAACACCGCCCTGCTGAATAGTCGTGGTCGTGACCAATCACCGCTATTGGCGCCAAATTTAAACACCGCTTTGCTGATTGGTCGCAACCGCGACCAATCAGCATTATTGGCGCAAAATTTAAACCCCGCTCTGCTGATTAGTCGCAACCGCCGGCTGTGACCAATCAGCGATATAGTCGCCAAATTTCAACACCGCTTTGCTGATTGGTCGCGGTTGCTGGCCGCGACCAGTCAGCGATTTTGGCGCCAAATTTAAACACCGCTCTGCTGTTTGCGCCGGGTCTGCCGCATACATATTCTAGAATACCCGATGCGTTAGAATCGGGCCGCCATCTAGTTTCATGAAATAATTAAAAAAAAAATTGATGTGGGGCTTCGCACTATATTTGTGTCCAGCCAGGTACAGCAGGCAGGAACGGGCTGCCCCCAACCACCAGCTGCTTATTTGTACCTGGCCGGACACAACAATATAGGGAAGCCCTTTTTTTCTTAATTATTTCATGAATTTCATGAAATAATTTAAAAAAAAAATACGTGGGGCTTCGCCCTATTTTTGTGTCCAGCCAGGTACAACTAGGCAGCTCGGGGCTAGAATGTGCAGCGCAGGGAGGCCCAAGCTTTCTGGGTCCCCCCCGCTGCAAATTGCAGTCCGCAGCCACCCCGGAAAATGGCGCGTTCATAGAAGCGCCATCTTCTGGCGCTGTAAACAACTCATCCAGGGCCCTGGTGCGGTGGCTCACTGGGTAATAAAGGGGTTAGGGCCAGCTTGGCATTATCAGCTGGCCCTAAGCCCGAAATTCATGGGGTCACGCCAATATTAGACATGACCGCCATGAATTTCTAGTAAAGTATTTAAAAAAAAACAACACCCAGAATAAAGTCCTTTAATTGAAATAAACACACAATTCTTTATTGTTCTAAATTAAACCATACTTACAGTCACGCCCATTCCAGCTGAAGCCAATGTCTTCTGCAATAAAAGTAAAATAATAAAGCAACATCATCCTTACCTTTCCATGGTTCCCACGACAGCTTCAGCTCTGCTACATCGAGATGACAGGCTGGACCGCAGCAGAATGCTGCCATCCAGCCTGTCATCCTGCAGACACTGAGAAGGGCAGGCATGCTTGCGCTCCTAAGTGTCTCGCTGTGACGGCATAAAGATGAGACGAGTTCATGTCCAATGATCTCAGCTCACCTCATGCACGTCACTGACAGCGTGTTAAAATTCTCCTGCACTCAGCGCTACAGCGTGAGAATTCTCCCACGCTGTCAGTGACGTGCATGAGCTGAGCTGAGATCATTGGACATGAATGAGCTCACCTCATGCACGTCACTGACAGCGTGGGAAAATTCTCACGCTGTAGCGCTGAGTGCAGGAGAATTCTCCCACGCTGTCAGTGACGTGCATGAGGTGAGCTGAGTTCATTGGACATGAACTCGGCTCATCTGGATGCCGTCACAGCGAGACACTGAGGAGCGCAAGCATGCCTGCCCTTCTCAGTGTCTGCGGGATGACAGGCTGGATGGCAGCGTTCTGCTGCGGTCCAGCCTGTCATCTCGATGTAGCAGAGCTGAAGCTGTCGTGGGAACCATGGAAAGGTAAGGATGATGTTGCTTTATTATTTTACTTTTATTGCAGGAGATCGTTGGCTTCAGCTGGAATGGGCGTGGTGGTAAGTATGGTTTAATTTAGAACAATAAAGGAATGTGTCTTTATTTCAATTAAAGGAGTTTATTCTGGGTGTTTGTGTTTTCTTTTAACTTTGACTATGGGATTAGTAATGGGGGTGTCTTATAGACGCCTCTCCATTACTAACCTGGGCTTGATGTCAGCTGGCATTATAAGCTGACATCAACCCCAGCCCTATTACCCCACTGCCACCGCTACAGGGCAGTGGGAAGAGCGAGGCTAAGTGCCAGAATTAGCTCATCCTATGGATGCGCCAGTTCTGGGGCGGCTGACGGCTGGTGTTTCTAGCCTGGGAGGGGGCCAATATTCATGGCACCCTTCCTGGGCTATTAATATCAGCCCCCAGCTGTCTGCCTAGCTTTTGCTAGTTATTAAAATAGGGGGGACCCCACGTCATTTTTTTTGGGGGGGTCCCCCATTTTAATAGCTAGTAAAGGCTAGGTATTCAGCTGGGGGCTGATATTAGTAGCCTGGGAAGCTCCATGGGTATTACCCCCCTCCCAGGCTTCAAACATCTGCCCCAGCCGTCTGCTTAACCTCCGCTAGAGCCTAAAATTATGGGGACCCCCACGCCAATTTTTTTTTAAATAAATCCTTTATTTTAACACTAATTGACAAGTACAGTAAGCAACACTGTCACTGTACTTCATATATATGTGACTAACATGTTTCTATCTATCTAATCTATGTGTGATGCTCTATTCCTTCTATTCTAAATTGTCGGGTACCGCTGCTGAATTGCCGGCCGGCTTTTTTAAAGAGACAGTGCATGAAAACACTATTATTTTTTTTAATAAATCCTTTACACTAAATGACAAGTACAGTAAGCAACACTGTCACTGTACTTCATATATGTGACTGACATGTTTCTATCTATCTAATCTATGTGTGATTCTCTATTCTTTCGATTCTAAATTGTCGGGTACCGCTGCTGAATTGCCGGCCGGCTTTTTTAAAGAGACGGTGCATGAAAACACTACTATTTTTTTTGATAAATCCTTTACACTAAATGACAAGTACAGTAAGCAACACTGTCACTGTACTTCGTATATATGTGGCTGACTTGTTTCTATCTATCTAATCGATGTGTGATGCTCTATTCTTTCTGTTCTAAATTGTCGGGTACCGGTCTATGCCGCTGCTGAATTGCCGCTTTTCGTGTTTCACTGTTGGCACTGTTCCCATCGATTTGGGCAATCACTGTAATGCCACAACCACCATGGCTGTGGCATTACAGTGAGTGGCAGGCAATCCCTGCATGATTGGTGCTCAAAATAGCGCCAGACATGCAGGACATGCTTTTGGTGCACGAACAGTTATCGAACATAACCTCGAACAGCCGAATTTTTTGCAAATCGTTCGGGTTCGTCAAACAACTCGAACACCGCCCAAAACAGCTCGAATTTGAGATTGGCGAACAGTTCTAGTCGAACACCGCTCATCTCTACCCCTGACCTCAACCCCATTCAGAACCTCTGGAGCATCATCAAAAGGAGTGTCTATGATGGCGGGAGGCAGTTCACATCTAAGCAACACCTCTGGGAGGGTATTCTGTCCTCATGCAAAACAATTGAAGCAGAAACCATCCAAAACATGACAAATTCAATGGACGAGACAGTTCCGAAGCTCCTTTCGAACAAGGGTTACTATGTACAAATGTAACATCACCTAGAATAAAGTTTTGAGTTGAAAACTGTTTGATTTCAGTTTCTAATAACCTGCTAATGCTTATAATTTCAAAAATGACCATTTTTTTGGTCTTTATTAAAATGAAAAGGTTGATCGAAGAGTGTGGGGGATCTAAGAGTGTGGCAATCCAGTAGTCAGGATTACTTCGAATTCTGAAAATCTGAGGTTCATGTTGCAGGTAGTGCAGCAAGAAGGCACTCATGTGTCTTGCGCATCTAGGAGACCCAACATTATTTTCCGGGCTAGATGCAGCTAAAAATTATTATTAATTTGAAAGCTGGTGGAGCTTAGTATAGATGGCCCAATAGAATCAGTACTGCACACTGCTACAAAGCCCAAATTATTTTCCAGCCAAGATACAGATAAACATGATTAGTAATTTTAAATCTGGTGGAGCTTAGTATAGATGGCCTAATAGAATCAGTACTGCACACTGCTACAAAGCCCAAATTATTTTCCAGCCAAGATACAGATAAACATGATTAGTAATTTTAAAGCTTAAAACGGTTGTTGAGGTGATTTTAACAAATCATCAAGCTTTTACTCTCCCCAGGATGACACAGGGGTAGAAAAGTCATTTCGGATCCAGGATTTGTTCATCTTTATGAACGTGAGTCTGTCTACATTATCAGTGGAGAGCCGCGTGCGCTTATCTGTCAGCACACCACCAGCAGCACTGAACACACGTTCAGACAGAACGCTGGCTGGGGGGCATGACAAGTTCTCCAAGGCGTAAGTGGCGTGCTCCGGCCATTTATCCAGATTGGAAGCCCAAAAAGGGCAAGGGTCTAGTGACACAGTCATGGCTTCAATGTTTACTTGGAGATACTCCTGTACCATCGTCTCTAGGCGTTGACTATGTGTCAGACTTCTTGTCTCCTGTGGCCTTGCAAAGGATGGGCTAAAAAAGTGGTGAAATAATTCCGCAAAATTGATGTTACCAGCAGATACTGTGTTACTGTTACGGTTTGAGTGCTGAACACTCGACGGTCCCACGGTTGGCAAGTTGGAACTGTGAGATTCACTACGTGCACCACTGGTGTTTAGTGGAAAAGCACATGTCAGATTCTGCAACAGTCTCTGCTGATACTCCTGCATGCGTGCATCCCTTTCTATGGCAGGAATAATTTCTGCAAATTTACTTTTGTACCGGTGATCTAACAGTGTGGCAACCCAGTAGTCAGGATTATTTCTAATTCTCACAATTCGAGGGTCATGTTGCAGGTAGTGTAGCAAGAAGGCACTCATGTGTCTTGCGCATCCAGGAGCACCAAGTCCCTGTTGTGCTGGTGGCGAGGTAACAATCATGCTTCCTTCCTCTGTCCTCTCCCCCCAACCTCGCACAACAGAAATGTGATCAAGGTCTCCCTCATCTGATGAGTCTTCCATCAGTTCGTCCTCCACTTCTTCCTGGGCTCCTGCACCTTCCTCACTAGTTTGGCTGCTACCATGTGCCCTGGTAAAACCATCTCCCCCCCCCTCACATGCCTGCCGCCTTGGTGCTGCCGACCGTCTGGACCTTGCAGATGTTAGCCCTTCCGCATACAACTCCTCCTCATCTACTTCCTCCACCTCCTCTTGTGCCACCACCTGACTCCGAATTCTGTTTAACATGTGCTCCAGCATGTAAATCACCGGAATAGTCATGCTGATAATGGCATCGTCAGCACTAAGCATCTTCATCGCCATTTCAAAACTGTGCAGAAGGGTGCATAGGTCCCTGATCTGAGACCACTCCTCCAGCGTGATTTGCCCCACCTCTGGATCTCGTTGGCCCAGGCTATACGTCAGAACGTATTGCACCAGGGCTTGTCGGTGCTGCCACAGTTGCTGCAACACGTGTAGAGTTGAATTCCACCGGGTAGGCACATCCATCCATTTTAGCCGGTGAAGTGGCAGGCCCAACGACTTCTGTAGAGATGTAAGGCGTTGAGCTGTGGGAGTTGCGAATGGCGGAAGTGAGCACACAGTGACCGTGCCCTCTGCAGAAGGCCATCTAGTCCGGGATACTGGGCTAAAAATTGCAGGACAACCAGGTTCAACACGTGAGCCATACAAGGCACGTGTGTGACATTGCCCCGGCGAAGGGCCGCACCCAGGTTTGCAGCATTGTCGCACACGGCCTTCCCTGGTTTTAGGTCCAGTGGAGACAACCATTCATGAAACTGGTTCTCCAGAGCTGACCACAACTCCTCAGCTGTGTGACTCACATTTCTCAGACATTTCAAAGTAAAATCCACCTGATGACGTTGAGCCCTGCTGAGAGCATAGTAAGGAGGTGTGCAGGATCCCTTCTGCGCAGCTAGAAAGCTTGTGGCATGACCAGACAGGCTTTGGGTGCAGGTGGAGGACCGAGAGGAGGTAGAAGCAGTGGAGGAACTTTGAGATAAAGAGGATTGACGCACAACTCGTGGGGACGGCAAGACTTGGACAGCAGCCCCTTGTCCTGCTGTCACCATAGTTACCCATTGCCCAGTCAGCGACATGTAACGCCCCTGTCCTTGCCTACTCGTCCAAGTGTCAGTGGTGAAATGCACCCTGTCACACACAGAGTTTCTCAAAGAAGCGGTGATGTTGTATGTGACATGCTGGTGGAGCGCAGGCACACCTTTCTTTGAGAAGTAGCGCCGACTGGGCATCTGGTACTGGGGCACTGCGACGGACATAAGGTCTCGAAAATCCTCTGTGTCCAACAGGCGGAAAGGCAGCATTTCTGTAGCCAAGAGCTTGCAGATGGTGAAATTCAACCTCTTAGCTTTCTCATGGCTAGGAGGAAATGGTCTTTTACTTGTCCACATCTGAGGGACCGAGGGATGGCTGTTGTGCTTAGACGGGGTTGAGAATAGAGATGAGCGTTGTTCGACTCGAACTGTTCGCCAATCTCAAATTCGAGCTGTTTTGGGCGGTGTTCGAGCCGTTCGGCGAACACGAACGATTTGAGAAAAATTCGGCTGTTCGAGGTTATGTTCGATAACTGTTCGTGTACCAAAATCATTACTGGATTTTTTCTCAGTATTGATGAAAATTAATGTTAATACGCAGTTTGAGTGTACAGCGGGGTGGGGGGAGGGGCAGGGGATGGATCTCTGCAGGAATAATGAAGATCTCCATTTTTTTTTCTCTTTCCCGCATTTACAGTGGGGAGGTGCAATCTGTCAGCCTATCAGCAGCGCACACACGGAGCGAAGTGCTTTTTTTCACACAAGCAAGGGCATGTGTCATTGGCAGTGTATGTCACATGTCCTTGCCCTATAAGACCAAGCCATTTTCCCCGTCGCCACCATTTTCTCACTGCTGCAGCTGCGTGTTAGACGGCACCGCTGTTGCTGTGTGCGCTATACCTTGTTAATTTCAAGCCAATTTTTGCACAAATCTACAGATAGCTTGGGAGTAGGGAATAGTTGTGATTGCAGTCCTTTTAAGGACTAGGTTACAGCATTTCCTACGACTTTTATCAGACAGGTCTGTGCTCTTAAATAGATAGATTGTGGGAGTAAAGACTAATTGTAATTGCAATCCTTTTCAGGACTAGGTTACATCAGTTCCTATCAGTTTTTGCCAGGCAGGTCTGTGCCAGTGCTGTGCAAGTTTTTTTCACAGCATTTGGCTGAATCTAGCAAAGCTAATCCTTTTTGGCCTATTGCAGAGTGTGTTAGTCACTGGAGTAGCCTATCTGTGTTGCAAGATATACCACCTGTGTATAGAATACCAATTTTTTTACTGCACCTAGTGAAGTAAAATCTTTTGGGCATAGCATCATTCTATTAGTCCATCTATACTGACCTCCATCAGGTTGCAAATTGAATATAATTTTTTTCTGCATCTAGCTCTGAAAAAATATTTGGGCTTCCAGCAGTGTGTGGGACTTGTTCTATTAGTCCATCTATACTGACCTCCATCAGGTTGCAAACTGAATATAATTTTTTTCTGCATCTAGCTCTGAAAGAATATTTGGCCTTCTAGCAGAGTGTGGGACTTGTTCTATTAGTCCATCTATACTGACCTCCATCACGCTGCAAATTCAAAATAATTTTTTGTCTGCATCTACCTCTGAAAAAATATTTGGGCTTCTAGCTGTGTGTGGGACTTGTTCTATTAGTCCATCTATACTGACCTCCATCAGGTTGCAAACTGAATATAATTTTTTTCTGCATCTTGCTCTGAAAAAATATTTGGCCTTCTAGCAGTGTGTGGGACTTTCTCTATTAGTCCATCTATACTGACCTCCATCAGGTTGCAAATTAAAAATAATTTTTATCTGCATCTAGCTCTGAAAAAATATTTGGCCTTCTAGCAGTGTGTGGGACTTTCTCTATTAGTCCATCTATACTGACCTCCATCAGGTTGCAAATTCAAAATAATTTTTTGCCTGCATCTAGCTCTGAAAAAATATTTGGCCTTCTAGCAGGGTGTGGGACTTTCTCTATTAGTCCATCTATACTGACCTCCATCAGGCTGCAAATTAAAAATAATTTTTTTCTGCATCTATCTCTGAAAAAATATTTGGCCTTCTAGCTGTGTGTGGGACTTGTTCTATTAGTCCATCTATACTGACCTCCATCAGGTTGCAAACTGAATATAATTTTTTTCTGCATCTAGCTCTGAAAAAATATTGGCCTTCTAGCAGTGTGTGGAACTTTCTCTATTAGTCCATCTATACTGACCTCCATCAGGTTGCAAATTAAAAATAATTTATATCTGCATCTAGCTCTGAAAAAATATTTGGCCTTCTAGCAGTGTGTGGGACTTTCTCTATTAGTCCATCTATACTGACCTCCATCAGGTTGTAAATTAAAAATAATTTTTTGTCTGCATCTAGCTCTGAAAAAATATTTGGCCTTCTAGCGGTGTTTGGGACTTTCTCTATTAGTCCATCTATACTGACCTCCATCAGGTTGCAAACTGAATATATATTTTTTCTGCATCTACCTCTGAAAAAATATTGGGCATCTAGCTGTGTGTGGGACTTGTTCTATTAATCCATCTATACAGACCTCCATCAGGTTGCAAACTGAATATAATTTTTTTCTGCATCTACCTCTGAAAAAATATTTGGGCTTCTAGCTGTGTGTGGGACTTGTTCTACTAATCCATCTATACAGACCTCCATCAGGTTGCAAACTGAATATAATTTTTTTCTGCATCTACCTCTGAAAAAATATTTGGGCTTCTAGCTGTGTGTGGTACTTGTTCTATTAGTCCATCTATACTGACCTCCATCAAGTTGCAAACTGAATATAATTTTTTTCTGCATCTAGCTCTGAAAAAATATTTGGCCTTCTAGCAGTGTGTGGGACTTTCTCTATTAGTCCATCTATACTGACCTCCATCAGGTTGCAAATTCAAAATAATTTTTTGTCTGCATCTAGCTCTGAAAAAATATTTGGCCTTCTAGCAGTGTGTGGGACTTTCTCTATTAGTCCATCTATACTGACCTCCATCAGGCTGCAAATTAAAAATAATTTTTATCTGCATCTACCTCTGAAAAAATATTTGGCCTTCTAGCTGTGTGTGTGACTTGTTCTATTAGTCCATCTATACTGACCTCCATCAGGTTGCAAACTGAATATAATTTTTTTCTGCATCTAGCTCTGAAAAAATATTTGGCCTTCTAGCAGTGTGTGGGACTTTCTCTATTAGTCCATCTATACTGACCTCCATCAGGTTGCAAATTAAAAATAATTTATATCTGCATCTAGCTATGAAAAAATATTTGGCCTTCTAGCAGTGTGTGGGACTTTCTCTATTAGTCCATCTATACTGACCTCCATCAGGTTGTAAATTAAAAATAATTTTTTGTCTGCATCTAGCTCTGAAAAAATATTTGGCCTTCTAGCGGTGTTTGGGACTTTCTCTATTAGTCCATCTATACTGACCTCCATCAGGTTGCAAACTGAATATATATTTTTTCTGCATCTACCTCTGAAAAAATATTGGGCATCTAGCTGTGTGTGGGACTTGTTCTATTAATCCATCTATACAGACCTCCATCAGGTTGCAAACTGAATATAATTTTTTCTGCATCTACCTCTGAAAAAATATTTGGGCTTCTAGCTGTGTGTGGGACTTGTTCTATTAATCCATCTATACAGACCTCCATCAGGTTGCAAACTGAATATAATTTTTTTCTGCATCTACCTCTGTAAAAATATTTGGGCTTCTAGCTGTGTGTGGGACTTGTTCTATTAGTCCATCTATACTGACCTCCATCAGGTTGCAAACTGAATATAATTTTTTTCTGCATCTAGCTCTGAAAAAATATTTGGCCTTCTAGCAGTGTGTGGGACTTTCTCTATTAGTCCATCTATACTGACCTCCATCAGGTTGCAAATTCAAAATAATTTTTTGTCTGCATCTAGCTCTGAAAAAATATTTGGCCTTCTAGCAGTGTGTGGGACTTTCTCTATTAGTCCATCTATACTGACCTCCATCAGGCTGCAAATTAAAAATAATTTTTATCTGCATCTACCTCTGAAAAAATATTTGGCCTTCTAGCTGTGTGTGTGACTTTTTCTATTAGTCCATCTATACTGACCTCCATCAGGTTGCAAACTGAATATAATTTTTTTCTGCATCTAGCTCTGAAAAAATATTTGGCCTTCCAGCAGTGTGTGGGACTTTCTCTATTAGTCCATCTATACTGACCTCCATCAGGTTGCAAATTAAAAATAATTTATATCTGCATCTAGCTATGAAAAAATATTTGGCCTTCTAGCAGTGTGTGGGACTTTCTCTATTAGTCCATCTATACTGACCTCCATCAGGTTGCAAATTAAAAATAATTTTTTGTCTGCATCTAGCTCTGAAAAAATATTTGGCCTTCTAGCAGTGTGTGGGACTTTCTCTATTAGTCCATCTATACTGACCTCCATCAGGTTGCAAACTGAATATATTTTTTTTCTGCATCTACCTCTGAAAAAATATTTGGGCTTCTAGCTGTGTGTAGGACTTGTTCTATTAGTCCATCTATACTGACCTCCATCAGGTTGCAAACTGAATACAATTTTTTTCTGCATCTACCTCTGAAAAAATATTTGGGCTTCTAGCTGTGTGTGGGACTTGTTCTATTAGTCCATCTATACTGACCTCCATCAGGTTGCAAAGTGAATATAATTTTTTTCTGCATCTAACCCAGCCAATAGTTTTGGCCTAATACCACAGTTTGGCCACTCAGCTCTGCTCGGTTCCCATCCATTGTTTTTTTGTGCAAACAACTCCAGAGTTGTGAATTAAACACCAAAATGAGTGGAAAAAGGCCTGCTGCTGGTGGAAAGGGGAATAGGCATGTTGGGAAGGGGAAAAAGGTTGTGTCCGTGGGGTAGGTGTTAAAGCAACAGTAACATCTGCAGAAGAAAGACCATCTTCCAGCCAAACTAAAATGTCTACTTCTTTTAGCGGACAATGTGAAAAGATCCCTTTCTTACGGCCACGCCAATTGCTACAAATTCCAGATGAGGCACAAAAACAGCAGGTGCTTCAACGGATATCAAGTGCTCCTTTAAGTGGGCTCTCCTCCACATCAACTTCAACATCACAAATCCTCCAGTTCTCAAAGGTGTCACCCCAATCGCACTTGCTTCCTCACAGCTCCCAAATCTCCAGCTGCCCGTCTGAGTATGAGGTAGAACAGATGGTTGAGTCTGCAGAGCTGTTTACTCATACTATAGCCTGGGAATCAGAGGTCGACTCCAGCGATTCTGTGAATCCTGACGAGAAAATGATCTGCACTGATGCCCAGAATCTTTATGAGTCGGATCCAGGACCAGACGCAGAAGGTTCTGACCATAATGTAGACCCTCATTCCCAAACTGTAACTCCTGTTGGTGGAGACAATGAGGAAGACGATGATGAGACTCAAATACCTGATTGGAGTGACAACTTTAGTTTTTTGTCAGGGCAGGAACATGTTGGCTCTGAGGACGACGGGTGTGATAACGCACAGGGTGATGATGATGAGGTTGGAGATCCCACTTACTGTCAACCCACAGTCAGCCAAGAGATGAGGTCAGCAGAGGAGGTGGAGGAAGATGCTAGTGACGACGAGGTCAGGTTGCGCCTTCCTGCACAGAGACGTAGTACTGGAAGTACGTCAACAACTGCATCCTCAAACACAACTCTGCCTCTCACCACAAGTCGTGGTGGCTCTTCAGGTCGCATGGGTGCTAAGCCTTGCATAGCCTGGGCATTTTTTCAGATCGATAAAGATGACCCAACTCGTGTTATCTGTAACATTTGTCAGCAAAAGCTAAGTAGAGGCCAAAAAATACATAGTTTGAGTACTTCATGCATGAACCGGCACATGGACATGAAGCATAAGTTGCAGTGGGAAGCTCAGTGTGCTACAATGCGGCCTAGCCGGCCGGGCCAACCACCGTCTGCCATATCTTGTGCATCCGTGGCCTCTTAATCCTCTGTGACTGGGGGGACAGCAGTCACACCTGTTTTGGGGCGCAGACCTGCCACCTCTTTACCCGCAACAGCCAGCGTGATTGGCAGGTCATCATTTTCTTTGGAGGTGGTAACACCAGCTGGTGTTGAGCGCTGTCCGACATCGATAGCACCACCTTTGGATCAAGGCAACCTAACATGTCCACCTGCATCTTCCTCACAGACCGGCAGTTTGCCGGGGACACCCTTATCAACCCCGTCTAAGCACAATAGCCAGCCCTCGGTCCCTCAGATGTGGACAAGTAAAAGACCATTTCCTCCTAGCCATGAGAAAGCTAAGAGGTTGAATTTCACCATCTGCAAGCTCTTGGCTACAGAAATGCTGCCTTTCCGCCTGGTGGACACAGAGGATTTTCGAGACCTTATGTCCGTCGCAGTGCCCCAGTACCAGATGCCCAGTCGGCACTACTTCTCAAAGAAAGGTGTGCCTGTGCTCCACCAGCATGTCGCACACAACATCACCGCTTCTTTGAGAAACTCTGTGTGTGACAGGGTGCATTTCACCACAGACACTTGGATGAGTAGGCATGGACAGGGGCGTTACATGTCGCTGACTGGGCACTGGGTAACTATGGTGACAGCAGGACAAGGGGCTGCTGTCCAAGTCTTGCCGTCCCCACGAGTTGTGCGTCAATCCTCTTTATGTCAAAGTTCCTCCACTGCTTCTGCCTCCACAACCTCCTCTCGGTCTTCCACCTGCACCCAAAGCCTGTCTGGTCATGCCACAAGCTTTCTAACTGTGCAGAAGGGATCCTGCATACCTCCTTACTATGCTGGCAGTAGGGCTCAACGTCATCAGGCAGTTTTTACTTTGAAATGTCAGGGAAATGTGAGTCACACAGCTGAGGAGTTGTGGTCAGCCCTGGAGATCCAATTTCATGAATGGTTGTCTCCACTGGACCTGAAACCAGGGAAGGCCGTGTGCGTGCGGCCCTTCGCCGGGGCAATGTCACACACGTGCCTTGTATGACTCACGTGTTGAACCTAGTTGTAGAGCAATTTTTAGCCCACTATCCCAGACTAGATGGCCTTCTGCAGAGGGCACGGTCGCTGTGTGCTCACTTCCGCCGTTCGCATCCAACAGCTCAGCGACTTACATCTCTACAGAAGTCGTTGGGCCTGCCACTTCACCTGCTAAAATGCGATGTGCCTACCCGGTGGAATTCAACTCTGAACATGTTGCAGCAACTGTGGCAGCACCGACAAGCCCTGGTGCAATACGTTCTGACATATAGCCTGGGCCAACGAGATCCAGAGGTGGGGCAAATCACGCTGGAGGAGTGGTCTCAGATCAGGGACCTATGCACCCTTCTGCACAGTTTTGAAATGGCGACGAAGATGTTTAGTGCTGACGATGCCATTATCAGCATGACTATTCTGGTGATTTACATGCTGGAGCACATGTTAAACAGAATTCGGAGTCAGGTGGTGGCACAAGAGGAGGTGGAGGAAGTAGAGAAGGAGGAGTTGTATGCGGAAGGGCTAACATCTGCAAGGTCCAGACGGTCGGCAGCACCAAGGCGGCAGGCATGTGAGGGTGGGGGAGATGGTTTTACCAGGGCGCTTGGTAGCAGCCAAACTAGTGAGGAAGGTGCAGGAGCCCAGGAAGAAGTGGAGGACGAACTGATGGAAGACTCATCAGATGAGGGAGACCTTGATCACATTTCTGTTGTGCGAGGTTGGGGAGAGAGGACAGAGGAAGGAAGCATGATTGTTACCTCGCCACCAACACAACAGGGACTTGGTGCTCCTGGATGCGCAACACACATGAGTGCCTTCTTGCTGCACTACTTGCAACATGACCCTCGAATTGTGAGAATTAGAAATAATCCTGACTACTGGGTTGCCACACTGTTAGATCCCCGGTACAAAAGTAAATTTGCAGAAATTATTCCTGCCATAGAAAGGGATGCACGCATGCAGAAGTATCAGCAGAGACTGTTGCAGAATCTTGCATGTGCTTTTCCACAAAACACCAGTGGTGCACGGAGTGAATCCTACAGTTCCAACTTGCCAACTGTGGGACCGTCAAGTGTTCAGCACTCACACCGTAACAGAACCACAGTATCTGCTGGTAACATCAATTTTGCGGAATCATTTCACCACTTTTTAGCCCATCCTTTGCAAGGCCACAGGAGACAAGAAGTCTGACACATAGTCAACGCCTAGAGACGATGGTACAGGAGTATCTACAAGAAGACATTGAAGCCATGACTGTGTCACTGGACCCTTGCTCTTTTTGGGCTTCCAATCGGGATAAATGGCCGGAGCTAGCCACTTACGCCTTGGAGATCTTGTCATGCCCCGCAGCCAGCGTTCTGTCTGAACGTGTGTTCAGCGCTGCTGGTGGTGTGCTGACAGATAAGCGCACGCGGCTCTCCACTGACAATGTAGACAGACTCACGTTCATAAAGATGAACAAATCATGGATCCGAAACGACTTTTCTACCCCTGTGTCATCCTGGGGAGAGTAAAAGCTTGATGATTGGTTAAAATCACCCTACCAACCGTTTTAAGCTTTCAAATTACTACTCATGTTTATCTGTATCTTGTCTGGAAAATAATTTGGGCTTTGTAGCAGTGTGCAGCACTGATTCTATTAGGCCATCTATAATAAGCTCCACCAGATTTAAAATTACTAATCATGTTTATCTGTATCTTGACTGGAAAATAATTTGGGCTTTGTAGCAGTGTGCAGCACTGATCCTATTAGGCCATCTATACTAAGCTCCACCAGATTTAAAATTAATAATAATTTTTAGCTGCATCTAGCCCGGAAAATAATTTTGGGGCTCCGAGATGCGCAAGACACATAAGTGCCTTCTTGCTGCACTACCTGCAACATGACACTCATATTGTCAGAATTCGAAGTAATCATGACTACTGGGTTGCCACACTCTTAGATCCCCCAAACTTTTCGATCAACCTTTTCATTTTAATAAAGACCAAAAAAATTTTCATTTTTGAAATTATAAGCATTAGCAGGTTATTTGAAACTGAAATCAAACAGTTTTCAACTCAAAACTTTATTCTAGGTGATGTTACATTTTCACATAGGACCCCTTGTTCGAAAGGAGCTTCTGAACTCTCTCGTCCATTGAATTTGTCAGGTTTTGGATGGTTTCTGCTTCAATTGTTTTGCATGAGGACAGAATACCCTCCCAGAGCTGCTGCTTAGATGTGAACTGCCTCCCGCCATCATAGACACTCCTATTGATGATGCTCCAGAGGTTCTGAATGGGGTAGAGGTCAGGGGAGCATGGGGGTCACACCATAAGTTTGTCCCCTTTTATGCCCATATCAGCCAGAGATGCAGATGTTTTATGTGCAGCATGAGATGGTGCATTATCATGCAAAAAAATGATCTTGCTGTGAAATACACGGTTCTTCTTCTTGAACCATGGCAGGAAGTGCTGTTTGAGAAAATCCACATACATTATGGAGTTCATCTTTAGCGCCTTCAGGGATCCTAAAGGGGCCGACAATCTCTCTCCCCATGATTCCAGCCCAAAACATTACTCCACCTCCTCCTTGTTGGCGCTGTTGCCGTGTTTGCGTGGGGTATCCATCAACCAGCCATCCTCCACTCCATCCATCTGGACCATCGAGCGCTGCACGGCACTCATCCGTGAACAAAACAGTTTTGAAATCAGTCTTCATGTAATGTTTGGCCCACTGGAGCCGTTTCTGCTTGTGTGAAGTGGATAGAGGAGGTCGACAGGATGGCGTATGCACAGCTGCAAACCTCTGAAGGACCCTGCATCTTGTTGTTCGGGGGACGTTGGAGGCACCAGCAGCTTCAAAAACTTGTCTGCTGCTATGACAAGGCTTTTTTGCCGCTGCTCTTTTAACCTGACGCAATTGCCTGTAGGAAAGAGTCCTCAATTTGCCCTTATCAGCACGCACACGTGTGTACTGTGAATCAGCTACATACTTCTTGATTGCCAAGACACTTCATCCTGATCATCGCACAATGTTGATTCTTCCCTTATCACTCCTAAACACTTTTTGCATAATAATTTGGAACACAGTGTACATGTGGTTTTCCACAAAACACCAGTGGTTCACGTAGTGAATCTTACAGTTCTAACTTGCCAACCGTGGTCTGTATGGAGTTGTTCAATAAAGGGCCCAAAATTAAGATAACATAGATGGGAGAGGTCTCTACGAATAGGAATTCCTAAGTATTTGATACCCTGTGATGGCCAGGCAAAGGGAAAGTTGGACTGGATGGAATCCTATATGGATTTTGGGAGGGAGACATCGAGGGCCTCTGACTTCGCTGCATTGATTTTAAAATTTGACCATGTAACAAAGTGATCTATTTCAGCCATAACAGCATGGATGGATATATGTGCTTGAGTGATATATACTAGGACATCATCAGCAAATAGACAGCACTTGTACTCGGTGCCTCCCACCTCAATCCACCTAATATTTGGGTTATGGCGAATTGATGAGAGCAGGTGCTCCGTCACTAGGATGTATAAGAGAGGGGACAGAGGACATCCCTGCCTTGTCCCATTGGTGATTGTGAAAGGTGATTAAAATGTTCTGATGCACCCCCTGGGCCTTGGGACACCCGGAGCCGGACCCTTTTTGGTGGATGCTGGTGGTTGTAGTCTTCGTGGCGGCGACCCGGTTCCGTGGCTCAGGGTGGTCAAACCAGTGGCGGAACTATTTATGTGGTTTTGATGTTTAAATGTCTGACTACGCCACCCGTGGATTGCGGTCAGAGTGAACCGCCGCTGCAGGGCAGACCGCTGAGGCTGGTGTTGTGGGTGCAGCAGAGCATAGCATAACTCCCCACGGGAGGAGTATAGCCTCAGGGCAGTGTATGCGGAGGATGGGGGTGATGGTGCAGGGCAGCAGCAGTAATGACACGGAGTCAGTGATGCAGTCCAGGGCCTTTACTCACAGTTCTTATTATCCAGACCACGTCTGCAGGTAACGGCTGCCCACGTCATACTGTGCTCACCAGGTGAGGGGCTCAGACAACTCCCAGATAACTTTGGAGCGCTTCACAGGACCCCCTTTGTCTGGCCTTTCTTACCAACCCTTCTGTCCGGCTGCCTCGGGCCTCCTCTTGGAAAACTTGGCGCCAGTTTCCCTGACCCTATGTGGTGCCTTCCTAGCGGGTGTAGCGAGGGGCTGCGCCACATAAAATGTCACAGCCTCCGGTTTCTAGCTGAGGGTCATTTCCTGCCTCCACTAGTTTCGGGGACCTGTCTCTCCCTTTGGCCTGACCCCTCCACGCAGGTGGATTCGGGCGTGCGGTGGCGACTCGCCCGTCCGCACCCCTGGGATCCCTTCATTCCTCGTTCCTGGAGCCTTCTCCGCTCCTCTTCCTTCCTTCTCCCTCTTCCAGGCCTGGGCCTCTGTTACTAGGCCTGCCTCCGGAGCAGAGCTCATGCAGAGCCCCTGCTCCCTGCCACTTCTTTTCAGACTTCTCTGCACTGAACTAAGATGGTGCCCACCTTTTATACTCCCTTCTCAATGCACCCAGGAACTGCTTTCTCCCTGCTCCTGCACTACAGGGTTCCCCATCCTCAGTGTTCCCTCCCCCCACTCCAGCCAGGGACAGGGACTGTCGTGCCCATCTCAGAGGCATATTGGTCGCCCTGCCCCACAGCAATGTGGTGTAATGCATGCAGGTGTCGGGTCCTGATCCACACTCCATCCTTACCTGAGAGTGAGATATCACACCTCTGGGTGAGGTGCAATACCTCTGTAGCAACCGAGCCCTCAGGGTGCTACAGTTCCATTTATCTTCAGCCTAGGTGACGTATTGTGATACAGGGCCGTGATTTTGGCTATAAAAGTGTCCCCTAGACCCCTACCCCAAGCTTTTTAAGAGAATCATATATGGCGTGCCAGGAGACTCTATGGAATGCTTTCTCAGCATCCAACGAGAGTATCTAATTACAAATTTTTAACTGCATCTAGCCCAGGAAATACTTTGTGCCTAGTAGCAGTGTCTGCTAGTCAGTGGACTATCCCGGCTGTTAAGCAAGCTACACCACCTGTAGTTTGGAAACTTAATTTTTTCAAAGGAAATGCTTCGGGACCACGGGATACTCAGTGAAGAGCATCAGGAGGCACCCCAAGGCATAGGGGCTGGGACTGGCAGTAGGATGACTTGCGGTGGACAGCCGAGCTCGATCCTTATAAAAGCTTTTTAACTGCAGCAGCTTTAGTGGACGCTACTGGAGCTGGAATTACCGCGGTTGCTGGCATGAGACTTGCCCTCCATTAGATCCTTGTAAATGGATTTAAAGTGTATTCATTCAAATTAGAGAGACAATTTAAATTAAAAAGCTTAGAGCTGCCTCCACCACAGGGGGGCTCGCTTGACCCACCAGCGGACAGGCACCAGTATTGGGAGAGGGGGGCTGGCCGTCAGGGTTCACCGCGGCTCTGGCACAAACCCGGCGACACGGAGGTGGCACGGGCAGGAGCGGACTGAACGTGTCGGCTTCTCACTTTTTGGATTTTAGAAGGGCATGACATGCCTATATCTGTGTCTCCCCCTCCTTTTACTCCTCCACCTCTTTTCTTTTCGCATGACTATATGTACTTGTCACTTTTCCATGTGTTAGTTGTGTCTTCTGAGCAGTTTGTCAGCTTTTGGACACCTTTGAAGGTGTTTTCTATGTGTTTCTATGTGTTTTTGTTTGCCTGCCATTGGTTTTAACGGTGTTCGAAGGTGTTCAACGAACAGTTCGACGAACAGTTCGGCGAACACACGGGTGTTCGACGAACCGAACCGAACTCGAACACTACGGGGGTGGCTCAACACTAGTTGAGAAAGGTGTCCCCGGCAAACTGCTGGTCTGTGAGGAAGATGTAGGCGGACATGTTAGGTTGCCTTGATCCAAAGGTGGTGCTACCGATGTCAAACAGCGCTCAACACCAGCTGGTGTTACCACCTCCAAAGAAAATGATGACCTGCCAATCACGCTGGCTGTTGCGGGTAAAGAGGTGGCAGGTGCGTCCCAAAACAGGTGTGACTGCTGTCCCCCAGTCACAGAGGATGAAGATGCCGCGGATGCACAAGATGTGGCAGACGATGGTTGGCCCGGCCGGCTATGCCGCATTGTAGCACACTGAGCTTCCCACTGCAACTTATCCTTCATGTCCATGTGCCGGTTCATGCATGAAGTACTCAAACTATGTATTTTTTGGCCTCTACGTAGCTTTTGTTGACAAATGTTACAGATAACACGAGTTGGGTCATCTTTATCGATCTGAAAAAATGCCCAGGCTATGCAAGGCTTAGCACCCATGCGACCTGAATAGCCACCATGACTTGTGGTCAGAGGCAGAGTTGTGTTTGAGGATGCAGTTGCTGACGTGCTTCCAGTACTATGTCTCTGTCCAGGAAGGCGCAACCTGACCTCGTCGTCACTTGCATCCTCCTCCACCTCCTCTGCTGACCTCAACTCTTGGCTGACTGTGGGTTGACAGTAAGTGGGATCTCCAACCTCATCATCATCACCCAGTGTGTTATCACACCCGTCGTCCTCAGAGCCAACCTGTTCCTGCCCTGAAAAAAAACTAAAGTTGTCGCTCCAATCAGGTATTTGAGTCTCATCATCGTCTTCCTCACTGTCTCCACCAACAAGAGTTACAGTTTGGGAACGAGGGTCTACATTATGGTCAGAACCTTCTGCGTCTGGTCCTGGATCCGACTCATAAAGATTCTGGGAATCAGTGCAGATCATTTCCTCGTCTGGATTCACAGAAGCTCTGGAGCCGACCTCTGATTCCCAGGCTATAGTATGAGTAAACAGCTCTGCAGACTCAACCATCTGTTCTACCCCATACTCAGACGGGCAGCTGGAGACTTGGGAGCTGTGAGGAAGCAAGTGCGATTGGGGTGACACCTCTGAGGACTGGAGTATTCGTGATGTTGAAGATGACGTGGAGGAGAGCCCACTTAAAGGAGCACTTGATATCCGTTGAAGCACCTGCTGTTTTTGTGCCTCATCTGGAATTTGTAGCGATTGGCGTGGCCATAAGAAAGGGATCTTTTCACATTGTCCGCTAAAAGAAGAAAACATTTTAGTTTGGCTGGAAGATGGTCTTTCTTCTGCAGATGTTACTGTTGCTTTAACACCTATCCCACGGACACAACCTTTTTTCCCCTTCCCAACACACCTATTCCCCTTTCCACCAGCAGCAGGCCTTTTTCCACTCATTTTGGTGGTTAACTGATTCACAACTCTGGAGTTGTTTGCAATAAAAAAAAATGGATGGGAACCGAGCAGAGCTGAGTGGCCAAACTGTGGTATTAGGCCAAAAGTGTTGGCTGGGTTAGATGCAGATAAAAATTATATTGAAATTGCAACCTGATGGAGGTCAGTATAGATGGACTAATTGAACAAGTCCCACACACTGCTACAAGCTGAAATATTTTTTCAGAGCTAGATGCAGAAAAAAATTATATTGAATTTGCAACCTGATGGAGGTCAGTATAGATGGACTAATAGAACAAGTCTCACACACTGCAAGAAGCTGAAATATTTTTTCAGAGCTAGATGCAGAAAAAAATTATATTGAATTTACAACCTGATGGAGGTCAGTATAGATGGACTAATAGAACAAGTCCCACACACTGCTACAAGTTGAGATATTTTTTCAGAGCTACATGCAGAAAAAAATTATATTGAATTTGCAACCTGATGGAGGTTAGTATAGATGGACTAATAGAACAAGTCCCACACACTGCTAGAAGCCGAAATATTTTTTCAGAGCTAGATGCAGAAAAAAATTATATTGAATTTGAAACCTGATGGAGGTCAGTATAGATGGACTAATAGAACAAGTCCCACACACTACTACAAGCTGAAATATTTTTTCAGAGCTAGATGCAGAAAAAAATTATATTGAATTTGCAACCTGATGGAGGTTAGTATAGATGGACTAATAGAACAAGTCCCACACACTGCTAGAAGCCTAAATATTTTTTCAGAGCTCGATGCAGAAAAAAATTAGATTGAATTTGCAACCTGGTGGAGGTTAGTATAGATGGACTAATAGAATGATGCTATGCCCAAAAGGTTTTACTTCAATAGGTGCAGTAAAAAAATTTGTATTCTATACACAGGTGGTGTAGCTTGCAACACAGATAGGCTACTTCACTGACTAACACACTCTGCAATATGCCAAAAAGGATTTGCTTTGCTAGATTTAGCCAAATGCTGTGAAAAAAACTTGCACAGCACTGGCACAGACCTGCCTGGCAAAAAGTGATAGGAACTGATGTAACCTAGCCCTGAAAAGGACTGCAATTACAATTATTCTTTACTCCCAACCTATCTATTTAAGAGTACAGACCTGCCTGATGAAAGTCGTATGAAATGATGTAACCTAGTCCTTAAAAGGACTGCAATCACAACTATTCCCTACTTCCAAGATATCTGTAGATTTGTGCGAAAATTGGCTTGAAGTTAACAAAGTATAGCGCACACAGCAACAGCGGTGCCGTCTAACACGCAGCTGCAGCAGTGAGAAAATGGTGGCGACGGGGAAAATGGCTGGGTCTTATAGGGCAAGGACTTGTGACATACACTGCCAATGACACATGCCCTTGCTTTTGTGAAAAAAAGCAGTTCTCTCAGTGTGTGCGCTGCTGATAGGCTGACAGACAGCACCTCCCCACTGTAAATGCGGGAAAGAGAAAAAAAAATGGAGATCTTCATTATTCCTGCAGAGATCCATCCCCTGCCCCTCCCCCCGCCCCGCTGTACACTCAATCTGCGTATTAACATTAATTTTCAGCATTACTGAGAAAAAATCCAGTTATGATTTTGGTGCACGAACAGTTATCGAACATAACTTTGAAGAGCCGAATTTTTTTCCAATCGTTCGTGTTCGCCAAACGGCTCGAACACCACCCGAAACAGCTCGAATTTGAGATTGGCGAACAGTTCGAGTCGAACACCGCTCATCTCTAGTGGTGGTGCCCAGGTAACTGGAAGTATTATCTGCTATCCAATTAATAACCTGTTCACACTGATCAGTTCGCAATACTGGTGTTGTTCTGTCCTTCCCTAGTAATTCGGTCAAGAAGTGGAAGCGAGAAGATGTGGCTGTTGGTTGTGGCACATTTTCACCTTAGCCACGGCCCCGTCTTCTGCATGCACCATCACCAGATCATCCACTTCCACGTCCCTTGCAACGCGCCTTGCCCATTGTAAAGGATGTAAAATAGCTTACACTCACACTATCAATGGAAAAAGGTTAATAAAAAGTAGATTAGAACCGTGGAAGAGGAAAACCACAGTTCTATTTCTCTGGCCTACACCCGACTCTTTTAAACAATCTGAACAATCAGAAAAAATACCAGAAGCTGAATAATAGAGATTTTTTACCGTGGAATGGCAAAACCACAGTTATTGTTTACTGGGGTATACCAGACAATTTTAAATATATATATTTGCGGCTGAACAGTGAGCGACACACTCAAACTGTTTTTTGTTAGGTAAAAATGGCCCAAAAGTGGATAATACAGAGGTTTGAACCATGGAATGGAAAAACCACAGTTATAATTTACTGGTGTATACCAGATTCTTTTAAACAAATATATTGGTGTCTGAACAATCAGGAGACACTATTACTGTTTTTCTTTACAGAAAAAATACCAAAAGCTGGATAATAGAGATTTTTACCATGGAACTGCAAAACCACAGTTATAATTTACTGGTGTATACCAGACTCTTTTAAACAGATATATTGGTGTCTGAACAATCAGGAGACACTATTACTGTTTTTCTTTATGGAAAAAATACCAAAAGCTGGATAATAGAGATTTTTTACCGTGGTATGACAAAACCACAGTTATAATTTACTGGTGTATACCAGACTCTTTTAAAAATATACATTGGTGTCTGAACAATCAGGAGACACTATTACTGTTTTTCTTTATGGAAAAAATACCAAAAGCTGGATAATAGAGATTTTTTACCGTTGTATGACAAAACCACAGTTATAATTTACTGGTGTATACCAAACTCTTAAACAGATATATTGGTGTCTGAACAATCAAGAGACACTATTACTGTTTTTCTTTACGGCTAAAAATGCCAAAAGCAGGATAATAGAGATTTTTTACCGTGGAACAGCAAAACCACAGTTATAATTTACTGGTGTATACCAAACTATTTTAAATATATATATTTGCGGCTGAATAGTGAGCGACACACTCAAACTGTTTTTTTTAGGTACAAATGGTCCAAAAGTGGATAATACAGAGGTTTGAACCGTGGAACTGCAAAATAACACTTCTGTTACTCTGTCCTACACCAGACTATTTTAAACAGATTCATTTGTGTCTGAACTGTCACAGACACACTTTTTTTTTTTTGGGGGGGGTGGCACCAAAAGGTTAATAAGATGGGTATTTGTACAGTGTGAAGGAGGAAAAAAAAAGAGGATTTAGAAGAAAAAAAAAGGATTTTTCTTGGCCCCCCAGGACCTGGAGCTAAGTCCAGAAATTTCAGCAACAGGAGCACACAGGACTGTAATGCAGCATTTGCTGGTATAACCACTGCGTCTCTTATACAGCCTGCCTGCCTGCCTGCCTGATATTTGGGATGGATATTAGTCCTGAGAAGGACTGTTTGTTTGATTTGGCAGCCTTTACAGACCCTACACTAACTATTTTGCAGTATAAATCTCTCCCTAGCTCAGCAGCGCTTTCCCTACACTGTCTGATCTGGAGCGACTGTGTCCAAGATGGCGGGGACCGGTTTTAAATACTCGAGGTGACGCTGTGCGGCCAGCCAATCACTGTAATGCCCACAACCAACATGGCTGCGGCATTACAGTGACTGGATGGCAATCCCTGCATGTTCATTGGCTCTGTAAAGTGCGCCAACCATGCAGGGTGGAGACCCAAGCTCCCGCCCGAGTAACCTGGAAATGCTCAGTGCTCGCCGAACATCCCGAGTAGCGTGATGCTCGGGCGAGTACCTAGCAGTGTCGAGCATGTTCGCTCAACACTAATCATCATTAAATCCAGGCGGAAACCTGCAATAAAAAATTTGTAACAAAAGATTCTGGCCCCCCCTTCCCCTTCTTCTTCCCCACTGTCTCCCCCTCCACTCCCACTCCGCCCGCACCCCCCACCACCAAGTGGCAGAGGAGTGGGGAGAGTGGAGTGGGGGAGGAGAAAGGAAAAAAGGGGGGAAAAAATGGTCAGAATTTATCAACTGACTTAAACAGTACCAGAAGTAGTGGCATATATGTTTGAGCTAAACATAAAACCTTCAAGAGAAGGTTAAATAGGTTACTACATAGTTGTACCCACAGAATATAACAGATAAGAAAGTATGCTGTACCACAATCCAAATGACAAGTATATAAATTGAAAAGCACAGGACCATTTATATCCAAAGTGTATAAATGAGAGAATATCCATTTGTACCGAAAAATGGTCCACAAGAAGGGCGCATGCCGTATTAGGTAAATATATACAACCAGTAAGAGGTATAATGATGCCCGCAATAGTCTCAAAAAATAGAGGCATGAAAGTTATCTTGATTAGTGTTGAGCGAGCATGCTCGACACTGCTCGTGTTATGTTCTGCTACCAGAGCTAAGGAAAGAGAGGAGATCTGTCCCTACGATAGAACTCAGCTTAATCCCTACGATGTAACAGGGAACCTGATCCTGCGATCAGACCTGCTAAAGTCCTAAGCTAGTCTGTACGGAGACCTATAGATGTGGGGAAGGAATCCCTACAAGTACTAAGGACTGGGAGGAATATGGGACACCTCCTAACAGAAATAGTAGCAGACAGACGAACAAACAAAATATATAGAACATAGAGGTCAGTAGACCAAGCAAATTAACAGAGCAAGACACAGAGCACAGGCTAGCTAGAAAGTAGATATACAATGAAGTCCAGCAAAGCCAGAAGGGCGGAGCAGGATTAAATAGGCCAACAAGGTCATGTGACCAGCAAAGGAAAAAAAAAACCTAAGAGCAAGGTTCTAACAGTACCCCCCCTTCTAAGAGGATCCTCCGGATCCCCTAGGACCAGGCTTATCAGGAAATCTCCTGTGAAACGCTCTGATAAGTCTGGACGCGGAAACATCATCCGACCTCACCCAAGAGTTATCCTCGGGACCGAAACCTTTCCAGGCCACAAGATACTGCAAACTACCTCTATACCGTCTAGAGTTAAGGATGCGAGAAATTTCATATTCCCCGTCCTCCACCACCGGAGGAACAGAGGCAGAGGCGTCACAATCCGATACAACAGCTTTTTTCAACAGAGAGACATGAAATACCGGATTAATTCTCCAGGAGGTAGGAACCTCCAACCTAACAGCAGATTGGTTGACAACCTGAAGCACCTTAAAGGGCCCTACAAACTTGGGACCCAATTTCATTGAAGGAATCCTCAACCGCAGATTCCTAGAGGACAACCAAACCATGTCACCAACAGCGAACAAAACCTCCTGTCGTTTCCTATCAAAGTAGTCTTTAGATTTTCTGTTGGCCTCCTGAAGATTACCACGCACATCCGTCCAAACTCTCTCCAAATCACCCGAAAAATTCTCCTCCTCAGGCACGGCAGATCCCAACTTGGAGAACGACCCAAACGACGGATGTCTCCCAGAACAACAAAAAAAAGGCGAACAACCAGCAGAAGAAGATGTATGATTGTTCAGAGCAAATTCAGCAAGTGGCAGAAACTCAGACCACCCCTCTTGATTGTCTGCCACAAAACAACGCAAGAACTGCTCAACATCCTGGTTTTTCCTTTCTGTCTGGCCATTAGATTCAGGATGATATCCGGACGAGAACGACAAATGAACTCCCAACCTATCACAAAAGGCACGCCAAAAACGAGCCACGAACTGAGGACCCCTATCAGAAACAATGTCAGTAGGAACGCCATGAAGTCTGACAATTTCCTTGACAAAGGCCTTAGCGAGAGTTTTAGCGCAGGGCAGTTTGACGAAAGGAACCAAGTGACACATCTTGCTAAAACGGTCCACGACCACCCAGATGACAGTAAAACCCTCAGAGGGGGGAAGGTCAGTTATAAAGTCCATAGCCAAATGTGTCCAAGGAGCACTGGGAGCCTCCAAAGGACAAAGCAACCCCGCAGCAGGAGTATGTGAGGACTTAGATCTAGCACATATAGTACATTGACGCACCCACTTAATGACTTCCTTCTGCCATCCAGGCCACCAAAAACTGCGACCCACCAGTCTCTTGGTCTCAGAGATTCCGGGATGACCTGCCAACCGAGATTCGTGACACTCAACAAACAAATCTCTCCTAAAGGTCCCAGGCACAAACAACCTCCCATGAGGAGTGTTAGAAGGGGCATTCTCCTGTGCTTTAAGAATCTCATTTTCCAAAACGGAGTCCAAAGCAGCTATCACAACTAGAGATGAGCGTTGTTCTACTCGAACTGTTCGCCAATCTCAAATTCGAGCTGTTTTGGGCGGTGTTCGAGCCGGTCGGCGAACACGAACAATTTGAGAAAAATTCGGCTGTTCGAGGTTATGTTCGATAACTGTTCATGCACCAAAATCATAACTGGATTTTTTCTCAGTAATGATGAAAATTAATGTTAATACGCAGTTTGAGTGTACAGCGGGGCGGGGGGAGGGGCAGGGGATGGATCTCTGCAGGAACAATGAAGATCTCCATTTTTTTTTCTCTTTCCCGCATTTGCAGTGGGGAGGTGCAATCTGTCAGCCTATCAGCAGCGCACACACGGAGCGAAGTGCTTTTTTTCACACAAGCAAGGGCATGTGTGATTGGCAGTGTATGTCACATGTCCTTGCCCTATAAGACCAAGCCATTTTCCCCGTCGCCACCATTTTCTCACTGCTGCAGCTGCGTGTTAGACGGCACCGCTGTTGCTGTGTGCGCTATACCTTGTTAATTTCAAGCCAATTTTCGCACAAATATACAGATAGCTTGGGAGTAGGGAATAGTTGTGATTGCAGTCCTTTTAAGGACTAGGTTACAGCATTTCCTACGACTTTTATCAAGCAGGTCTGTGCTCTTAAATAGATAGATTGTGGGAGTAAAGACTAATTGTAATTGGAGTCCTTTTCAGGACTAGGTTACATCAGTTCCTATCAGTTTTTGCCAGGCAGGTCTGTGCCAGTGCTGTGCAAGTTTTTTTCACAGCAGTTGGCTGAATCTAGCAAAGCTAATCCTTTTTGGCCTATTGCAGAGTGTGTTAGTCAGTGGAGTAGCCTATCTGTGTTGCAAGATATACCACCTGTGTATAGAATACCAATTTTTTTACTGCACCTAGTGAAGTAAAATCTTTTGGGCATAGCATCATTCTATTAGTCCATCTATACTGACCTCCATCAGGTTGCAAATTAAAAATAATTTTTTTCTGCATCTAGCTCTGAAAAAATATTTGGGCTTCTAGCAGTGTGTGGGACTTGGTCTATTAGTCCATCTATACTGACCTCCATCAGGTTGCAAATTAAAAATAATTTTTTTCTTCATTTATCTCTGAAAAAATATTGGGGCTTCTAGCAGCGTGTGGGACTTGTTCTATTAGTCCATCTATACTGACCTCCATCAGGTTGCAAATTAAAAATAATTTTTTTCTGCATCTAGCTCTGAAAAAATATTTGGGCTTCTAGCAGTGTGTGGGACTTGGTCTATTAGTCCATCTATACTGACCTCCATCAGGTTGCAAATTAAAAATAATTTTTTTCTGCATCTAGCTCTGAAAAAATATTTGGGCTTCTAGCAGTGTGTGGGACTTGGTCTATTAGTCCATCTATACTGACCTCCATCAGGTTGCAAATTGAATAAAAAAATTTTCTGCATCTAGCTCTGAAAAAATATTTGGGCTTCTAGCGGTTTGTGGGACTTGGTCTATTAGTCCATCTATACTAACCTCCATCAGGTTGAAAATTAAAAATAATTTTTTTCTGCATCTAGCTCTGAAAAAATATTTGGGCTTCTAGCAGTGTGTGGGACTTGGTCTATTAGTCCATCTATACTGACCTCCATCAGGTTGCAAATTAAAAATAATTTTTTTCTTCATTTAGCTCTGAAAAAATATTTGGGCTTCTAGCAGTGTGTGGGACTTGTTCTATTAGTCCTTCTATACTGACCTCCAGCAGGTTGCAAATTGAATATAATTTTTTTCTGCATCTAGCTCTGAAAAAATATTTGGGCTTCTAGCGGTGTGTGGGACTTGGTCTATTAGTCCATCTATACTGACCTCCATCAGGTTGCAAATTAAAAATAATTTTTTTCTGCATCTAGCTCTGAAAAAATATTTGGGCTTCTAGCAGTGTGTGGGACGTGGTCTATTAGTCCATCTATACTGACCTCCATCAGGTTGCAAATTAAAAATAATTTTTTTCTTCATTTATCTCTGAAAAAATATTTGGGCTTCTAGCAGTGTGTGGGACTTGGTCTATTAGTCCATCTATACTGACCTCCATCAGGTTGCAAATTAAAAATAATTTTTTTCTTCATTTATCTCTGAAAAAATATTTGGGCTTCTAGCAGCATGTGGGACTTGTTCTATTAGTCCATCTATACTGACCTCCATCAGGTTGCAAATTAAAAATATTTTTTTTCTGCATCTAGCTCTGAAAAAATATTTGGGCTTCTAGCAGTGTGTGGGACTTGGTCTATTAGTCCATCTATACTGACCTCCAGCAGGTTGCAAATTGAATATAATTTTTTTCTGTATCTAGCTCTGAAAAAATATTTGGGCTTCTAGCGGTGTGTGGGACTTGGTCTATTAGTCCATCTATACTGACCTCCATCAGGTTGCAAATTAAAAAGAATTTTTTTCTGCATCTAGCTCTGAAAAAATATTTGGGCTTCTAGCAGTGTGTGGGACTTGGTCTATTAGTCCATCTATACTGACCTCCATCAGGTTGCAAATTGAATAAAAAAAATTTCTGCATCTAACTCTGAAAAAATATTTGGGCTTCTAGCGGTGTGTGGGACTTGGTCTATTAGTCCATCTATACTGACCTCCATCAGGTTGCAAATTAAAAATAATTTTTTTCTGCATCTAGCTCTGAAAAAATATTTGAGCTTCTAGCAGTGTGTGGGACTTGGTCTATTAGTCCATCTATACTGACCTCCATCAGGTTGCAAATTAAAAATAATTTTTTTCTTCATTTAGCTCTGAAAAAATATTTGGGCTTCTAGCAGTGTGTGGGACTTGTTCTATTAGTCCTTCTATACTGACCTCCAGCAGGTTGCAAATTGAATATAATTTTTTTCTGCATCTAGCTCTGAAAAAATATTTGGGCTTCTAGCGGTGTGTGGGACTTGGTCTATTAGTCCATCTATACTGACCTCCATCAGGTTGCAAATTAAAAATAATTTTTTTCTGCATCTAGCTCTGAAAAAATATTTGGGCTTCTAGCAGTGTGTGGTACTTGGTCTATTAGTCCATCTATACTGACCTCCATCAGGTTGCAAATTAAAAATAATTTTTTTCTTCATTTATCTCTGAAAAAATATTTGGGCTTCTAGCAGCGTGTGGGACTTGTTCTATTAGTCCATCTATACTGACCTCCATCAGGTTGCAAATTAAAAATAATTTTTTTCTGCATCTAGCTTTGAAAAAATATTTGGGCTTCTAGCAGTGTGTGGGACTTGGTCTATTAGTCCATCTATACTGACCTCCATCAGGTTGCAAATTAAAAATAATTTTTTTCTTCATTTATCTCTGAAAAAATATTTGGGCTTCTAGCAGCGTGTGGGACTTGTTCTATTAGTCCATCTATACTGACCTCCATCAGGTTGCAAATTAAAAATAATTTTTTTCTGCATCTAGCTCTGAAAAAATATTTGGGCTTCTAGCAGTGTGTGGGACTTGGTCTATTAGTCCATCTAAACTGACCTCCAGCAGGTTGCAAATTGAATATAATTTTTTTCTGCATCTAGCTCTGAAAAAATATTTGGGCTTCTAGCGGTGTGTGGGACTTGGTCTATTAGTCCATCTATACTGACCTCCATCAGGTTGCAAATTAAAAATATTTTTTTTCTGCATCTAGCTCTGAAAAAATATTTGGGCTTCTAGCAGTGTGTGGGACTTGGTCTATTAGTCCATCTATACTGACCTCCATCAGGTTGCAAATTGAATAAAAAAAATTTCTGCATCTAACTCTGAAAAAATATTTGGGCTTCTAGCGGTGTGTGGGACTTGGTCTATTAGTCCATCTATACTGACCTCCATCAGGTTGCATATTAAAAATAATTTTTTTCAGCATCTAGCTCTGAAAAAATATTTGGGCTTCTAGCAGTGTGTGGGACTTGGTCTATTAGTCCATCTATACTGACCTCCATCAGGTTGCAAATTAAAAATAATTTTTTTCTTCATTTAGCTCTGAAAAAATATTTGGGCTTCTAGCAGTGTGTGGGACTTGTTCTATTAGTAGTTCTATACTGACCTCCAGCAGGTTGCAAATTGAATATAATTTTTTTCTGCATCTAGCTCTGAAAAAATATTTGGGCTTCTAGCGGTGTGTGGGACTTGGTCTATTAGTCCATCTATACTGACCTCCATCAGGTTGCAAAGTAAAAATAATTTTTTTCTGCATCTAGCTCTGAAAAAATATTTGGGCTTCTAGCAGTGTGTGGGACTTGGTCTATTAGTCCATCTATACTGACCTCCATCAGGTTGCAAATTAAAAATAATTTTTTTCTTCATTTATCTCTGAAAAAATATTTGGGCTTCTAGCAGCGTGTGGGACTTGTTCTATTAGTCCATCTATACTGACCTCCATCAGGTTGCAAATTAAAAATATTTTTTTTCTGCATCTAGCTCTGAAAAAATATTTGGGCTTCTAGCAGTGTGTGGGACTTGGTCTATTAGTCCATCTATACTGACCTCCATCAGGTTGCAAATTAAAAATAATTTTTTTCTGCATCTAGCTCTGAAAAAATATTTGGGCTTCTAGCAGTGTGTGGGACTTGGTCTATTAGTCCATCTATACTGACCTCCATCAGGTTGCAAATTGAATAAAAAAAATTTCTGCATCTAACTCTGAAAAAATATTTGGGCTTCTAGCGGTGTGTGGGACTTGGTCTATTAGTCCATCTATACTGACCTCCATCAGGTTGCAAATTAAAAATAATTTTTTTCTGCATCTAGCTCTGAAAAAATATTTGGGCTTCTAGCAGTGTGTGGGACTTGGTCTATTAGTCCATCTATACTGACCTCCATCAGGTTGCAAATTAAAAATAATTTTTTTCTTCATTTAGCTCTGAAAAAATATTTGGGCTTCTAGCAGTGTGTGGGACTTGTTCTATTAGTCCTTCTATACTGACCTCCAGCAGGTTGCAAATTGAATATAATTTTTTTCTGCATCTAGCTCTGAAAAAATATTTGGGCTTCTAGCGGTGTGTGGGACTTGGTCTATTAGTCCATCTATACTGACCTCCATCAGGTTGCAAATTAAAAATAATTTTTTTCTGCATCTAGCTCTGAAAAAATATTTGGGCTTCTAGCAGTGTGTGGGACTTGGTCTATTAGTCCATCTATACTGACCTCCATCAGGTTGCAAATTAAAAATAATTTTTTTCTTCATTTATCTCTGAAAAAATATTTGGGCTTCTAGCAGCGTGTGGGACTTGTTCTATTAGTCCATCTATACTGACCTCCATCAGGTTGCAAATTAAAAATAATTTTTTTCTGCATCTAGCTCTGAAAAAATATTTGGGCTTCTAGCAGTGTGTGGGACTTGGTCTATTAGTCCATCTATACTGACCTCCATCAGGTTGCAAATTAAAAATAATTTTTTTCTTCATTTATCTCTGAAAAAATATTTGGGCTTCTAGCAGCGTGTGGGACTTGTTCTATTAGTCCATCTATACTGACCTCCATCAGGTTGCAAATTAAAAATAATTTTTTTCTGCATCTAGCTCTGAAAAAATATTTGGGCTTCTAGCAGTGTGTGGGACTTGGTCTATTAGTCCATCTATACTGACCTCCATCAGGTTGCAAATTAAAAATAATTTTTTTCTTCATTTATCTCTGAAAAAATATTTGGGCTTCTAGCAGCGTGTGGGACTTGTTCTATTAGTCCATCTATACTGACCTCCATCAGGTTGCAAATTAAAAATAATTTTTTTCTGCATCTAGCTCTGAAAAAATATTTGGGCTTCTAGCAGTGTGTGGGACTTGGTCTATTAGTCCATCTATACTGACCTCCATCAGGTTGCAAATTGAATAAAAAAAATTTCTGCATCTAACTCTGAAAAAATATTTGGGCTTCTAGCGGTGTGTGGGACTTGGTCTATTAGTCCATCTATACTGACCTCCATCAGGTTGCAAATTAAAAATAATTTTTTTCAGCATCTAGCTCTGAAAAAATATTTGGGCTTCTAGCAGTGTGTGGGACTTGGTCTATTAGTCCATCTATACTGACCTCCATCAGGTTGCAAATTAAAAATAATTTTTTTCTTCATTTAGCTCTGAAAAAATATTTGGGCTTCTAGCAGTGTGTGGGACTTGTTCTATTAGTCCTTCTATACTGACCTCCAGCAGGTTGCAAATTGAATATAATTTTTTTCTGCATCTAGCTCTGAAAAAATATTTGGGCTTCTAGCGGTGTGTGGGACTTGGTCTATTAGTCCATCTATACTGACCTCCATCAGGTTGCAAAGTAAAAATAATTTTTTTCTGCATCTAGCTCTGAAAAAATATTTGGGCTTCTAGCAGTGTGTGGGACTTGGTCTATTAGTCCATCTATACTGACCTCCATCAGGTTGCAAATTAAAAATAATTTTTTTCTTCATTTATCTCTGAAAAAATATTTGGGCTTCTAGCAGCGTGTGGGACTTGTTCTATTAGTCCATCTATACTGACCTCCATCAGGTTGCAAATTAAAAATAATTTTTTTCTGCATCTAGCTCTGAAAAAATATTTGGGCTTCTAGCAGTGTGTGGGACTTGGTCTATTAGTCCATCTATACGGACCTCCATCAGGTTGCAAATTAAAAATAATTTTTTTCTTCATTTATCTCTGAAAAAATATTTGGGCTTCTAGCAGCGTGTGGGACTTGTTCTATTAGTCCATCTATACTGACCTCCATCAGGTTGCAAATTAAAAATATTTTTTTTCTGCATCTAGCTCTGAAAAAATATTTGGGCTTCTAGCAGTGTGTGGGACTTGGTCTATTAGTCCATCTATACTGACCTCCATCAGGTTGCAAATTAAAAATAATTTTTTTCTTCATTTAGCTCTGAAAAAATATTTGGGCTTCTAGCAGTGTGTGGGACTTGTTCTATTAGTCCTTCTATACTGACCTCCAGCAGGTTGCAAATGGAATATAATTTTTTTCTGCATCTAGCTCTGAAAAAATATTTGGGCTTCTAGCGGTGTGTGGGACTTGGTCTATTAGTCCATCTATACTGACCTCCATCAGGTTGCAAATTAAAAATAATTTTTTTCTGCATCTAGCTCTGAAAAAATATTTGGGCTTCTAGCAGTGTGTGGGAGTTGGTCTATTAGTCCATCTATACTGACCTCCATCAGGTTGCAAATTGAATAAAAAAATATTCTGCATCTAGCTCTGAAAAAATATTTGGGCTTCTAGCGGTGTGTGGGACTTGGTCTATTAGTCCATCTATACTGACCTCCATCAGGTTGCAAATTAAAAATAATTTTGGCCTAATACCACAGTTTGGCCACTCAGCTCTGCTCGGTTACCATCCATTGTTTTTTTGTGCAAACAACTCCAGAGTTGTGAATTAGTTAATCAACAAAATGAGTGGAAAAAGGCCTGCTGCTGGTGGAAAGGGGAATAGGCGTGTTGGGAAGGGGAAAAAAGGTTGTGTCCGTGGGGTAGGTGCAGAAGAAAGACCATCTTCCAGCCAAACTAAAATGTCTACTTCTTTTAGCGGACAATGTGATAAGATCGCTTTCTTACGGCCACGCCAATCGCTACAAATTCCAGATGAGGCACAAAAACAGCAGGTGCCTCATCTTGCTGCACTACCTGCAACATGACCCTCGAATTGTGAGAATTAGAAATAATCCTGACTACTGGGTTGCCACACTGTTAGATCCCCGGTACAAAAGTAAATTTGCAGAAATTATTCCTGCCATAGAAAGGGATGCACGCATGCAGGAGTATCAGCAGAGACTGTTGCAGAATCTTACATGTGCTTTTCCACAAAATACCAGTGGTGCACGTAGTGAATCTCACAGTTCCAACTTGCCAACCGTGGGACCGTCAATTGTTCAGCACTCAAACCGTAACAGAACCACAGTATCTGCTGGTAACATCAATTTTGCGGAATCATTTCACCACTTTTTTAGCCCATCCTTTGCAAGGCCACAGGAGACAAGAAGTCTGACACATAGTCAACGCCTAGAGACGATGGTACAGAAGTATCTCCAAGTAAACATTGAAGCCACGACTGTGTCACTGGACCCTTGCTCTTTTTGGGCTTCCAATCTGGATAAATGGCCGGAGCTAGCCACTTACGCCTTGGAGATCTTGTCATGCCCCGCAGCCAGCGTTCTGTCTGAACGTGTGTTCAGCGCTGCTGGTGGTGTGCTGACAGATAAGCGCACGCGGCTCTCCACTGATAATGTAGACAGACTCACGTTCATAAAGATGAACAAATCATGGATCCGAAACGACTTTTCTACCCCTGTGTCATCCTGGGGAGAGTAAAAGCTTGATGATTGGTTAAAATCACCCTACCAACCGTTTTAAGCTTTCAAATTACTAATCATGTTTATCTGTATCTTGACAGGAAAATAATTTGGGCTTTGTAGCAGTGTGCAGCACTGATCCTATTAGGCCATCTATAATAAGCTTCACCAGATTTAAAATTAAAAATAATTTTTAGCTGCATCTAGCCCGGAAAATAATTTTGGGGCTCCGAGATGCGCAAGACACATAAGTGCCTTCTTGCTGCACTACCTGCAGCATGACCCTCATATTGTCAGAATTCGAAGTAATCATGACTACTGGGTTGCCACACTCTTAGATCCCCCAAACTTTTCGATCAACCTTTTCATTTTAATAAAGACCAAAAAAATGGTCATTTTTGAAATTATAAGCATTAGCAGGTTGTTAGAAACTGAAATCAAACAGTTTTCAACTCAAAACTTTATTCTAGGTGATGTTACATTTTCACATAGGACCCCTTTTTCGAAAGGAGCTTCTGAACTCTCTCGTCCATTGAATTTGTCAGGTTTTGGATGGATTCTGCTTCAATTGTTTTGCATGAGGACAGAATACCCTCCCAGAGCTGTTGCTTAGATGTGAACTGCCTCCCGCCATCATAGACACTCCTTTTAATGATGCTCCAAAGGTTCTGAATGGGGTAGAGGTCAGGGGAGCATGGGGGTCACACCATAAGTTTGTCCCCTTTTATGCCCATATCAGCCAGAGATGCAGATGTTTTATGTGCAGCATGAGATGGTGCATTATCATGCAGAAAAATGATCTTGCTGTGAAATACACGGTTCTTCTTCTTGAACCATGGCAGGAAGTGCTGTTTGAGAAAATCCACATACATTATGGAGTTCATCTTTAGCGCCTTCAGGGATCCTAAAGGGGCCGACAATCTCTCTCCCCATGATTCCAGCCCAAAACATTACTCCACCTCCTCCTTGTTGGCGCTGTAGCCGTGTTTGCGTGGGGTGTCTATCAACCAGCCATCCTCCACTCCATTCATCTGGACCATCGAGCGCTGCACGACACTCATCCGTGAACAAAACAGTTTTGAAATCAGTCTTCATGTAATGTTTGGCCCACTGGAGCCGTTTCTGCTTGTGTGAAGTGGATAGAGGAGGTCGACAGGATGGCGTATGCACAGCTGCAAACCTCTGAAGGACCCTGCATCTTGTTGTTCGGGGGACGTTGGAGGCACAAGCAGCTTCAAAAACTTGTCTGCTGCTATGACAAGGCTTTTTTGCCGCTGCTCTTTCAACCTGACGTAATTGCCTGTAGGAAAGAGTCCTCAATTTGCCCTTATCAGCACGCACACGTGTGTACTGTGAATCAGCTACATACTTCTTGATTGCCAAGACACTTCATCCTGATCATCGCACAATGTCGATTGTAGTCATGCCTTGACCTAAACACTCCACAATTTGTTGCTTCTCAGCAGCCGACACATCCTTTTTCTTTCCCATTTTGGCAGAAAATGTAGGCTGCTTAATAATGTGAGAGAGCCTTCTTAAGTAGTCTTGCCTTTCATTGGACACACCTGCCAAACTAATTAGCACAGGTGTCTGCAATTGCTTACAGTGATATAAAGAGCCCTGACACACATCACCATCAATGAGTTTAACTGACAAACAAATTCTTCCCTTATCACTCCTAAACACTTTTTGCATAATAATTTGGAACGCGGTGTACATGTGCTTTTCCACAAAACACCAGTGGTTCACGTAGTGAATCTTACAGTTCTAACTTGCCAACCGTGGTCTGTATGGAATTGTTCAATAAAGGGCCCAAAATTAAGATAACATAGATGGGAGAGGTCTCTATGAATAGGAATTCCTAAGTATTTGATACCCTGTGAGGACCAGGCAAAGGGAAAGTTGGACTGGATGGAATCCTATATGGATTTAGGGAGGGAGACATCGAGGGCCTCAGACTTTGCTGCATTGATTTTAAAATTTTACCATGTAACAAAGTGATCTATTTCAGCCATAACAGCAGGGATGGATATATGTGATTGAGTGATATATACTAGGACATCATCAGCAAATAGAGAGCACTTGTACTCGGTGCCTCCCACCTCAATCCACCTAATATTGGGGTTATGGCGAATTGATGAGAGCAGGTGCTCTGTCACTAGGATGTATAAGAGAGGGGACAGAGGACATCCCTGCCTTGTCCCATTGGTGATTGTGAAAGGTGATGAAAATGTTCTGACGCACCCCCTGGGCCTTGGGACACCCGGAGCCGGACCCTTTTTGGTGGATGCTGGTGGTTGTAGTCTTCGTGGCGGCGATCCGGTTCCGTGGCTCAGGGCGGTCAAACCAGTGGCGGAACTATTTATGTGGTTTTGATGTTTAAATGTCCGACTACGCCACCCGTGGATTGCGGTCAGAGTGAACCGCCGCTACAGGGCAGACCGCTAAGGCTGGTGTTGTGGGTGCAGCAGAGCGTAGCATAACTCCCCACGGGAGGAGTATAGCCTCAGGGCAGTGTATGCGGAGGATGGGGGTGATGGTGCAGGGCAGCAGCAGTAACGACACGGAGTCAGTGATGCAGTTCAGGGCCTTTACTCACAGTTCTTATTATCCAGACCACGTCTGCAGGTAACGGCTGCCCACGTCGTACTGTGCTCACCAGGTGAGGGGCTCAGACAACTCCCAGATAACTTTGGAGCACTTCACAGGACCCCCTTTGTGTGTCCTTTGTCTGGCCTTTCTTACCAACACTTCTGTCCGGCTGCCTCGGGCCTCCTCTTGGTAAACTTGGCGCCAGTTTCCCTGACCCTATGTGGTGCCTTCCTAGCGGGTGGAGCAAGGGGCTGCGCCACATAAAATGTCAGAGCCTCCGGTTTCTAGCTGAGGGTCGTTTCCTGCCTCCACTAGTTCGGGGACCGGTCTCCCCCTTTGGCCTGACCCCTCCACGCAGGTGGATTCGGGCGTGCGGTGGCGACTCGCCCGTCCGCACCCCTGGGATCCCTTAATTCCTCGTTCCTGGAGCCTTCTCCGCTCCTCTTCCTTCCTTCTCCCTCTTGCAGGCCTGGGCCTCTGTTACTAGGCCCGCCTCCGGAGCAGAGCTCATGCAGAGCCCCTGCTCCCTGCCACTTCTGCTCAGACTTCTCTGCACTGAACTAAGATGGTGCCCACCTTTTATACTCCCTTCTCAATGCACCCAGGAACTGCTTCCTCCCTGCTCCTGCACTGCAGGGTTCCCCTTCCTCAGTGTTCCCTCCCCCCACTCCAGCCAGGGACAGGGACTGTCGTGCCCATCTCAGGGGCATATTGGTCGCCCTGCCCCACGGCAATGTGGTGTAATGCATGCAGGTGTCGGGTCCTGATCCACACTCCATCCTTATCTGAGAGTGAGATATCACACCTCTGGGTGAGGTGCAATACGTCTGTAGCAACCGAGCCCTCGGTGCTACAGTTCCATTTATCTTCAGCCTAGGTGACGTATTGTGATACAGGGCCGTGATTTTGGCTATAAAAGGGTCCCCTAGACCCCTACCCCAAGCTTTTTAAGAGAATCATATATGGCGTGCCAGGAGACTCTATGGAATGCTTTCTCAGCATCCAACGAGAGTATCTACTTACAAATTTTTAACTGCATCTAGCCCAGGAAATACTTTGTGCCTAGTAGCAGTGTCTGCTAGTCAGCGGATTATCCCGGCTGTTAAGCAAGCTACACCACCTGTAGTTTGGACACTTAATTTTTTCAAAGGAAATGCTTCGGGACCACGGGATACTCAGTGAAGAGCATCAGGAGGCACCCCAAGGCATAGGGGCTGGGACTGGCAGTAGGATGCCTTGCGGTGGACAGCCGAGCTCGATCCTTATAAAAGCTTTTTAACTGCAGCAGCTTTAGTGGACGCTACTGGAGCTGGAATTACGTGGCTGCTGGCATGAGACTTGCCCTCCAATAGATCCTTGTAAATGGATTTAAAGTGTATTCATTCAAATTAGAGGGACAATTTAAATTAAAAAGCTTAGAGCTGCCTCCACCACAGGGGGGCTCTCTCGACCCACCAGCGGACAGGCACCAGTATTGGGAGAGGGGGGCTGGCCGTCAGGGTTCACCGCGGCTCTGGCACAAACCCGGCGACACGGAGGTGGCACGGGCAGGAGCGGACTGGCCGTCTCGGCTTCTCACTTTTTGGATTTTAGAAGGGCATGACATGCCTATATCTGTGTCTCCCCCTCCTTTTACTCCTCCACCTCTTTTCTTTTCGCATGACTATATGTACTTGTCACTTTTCCATGTGTTAGTTGTGTCTTCTGAGCAGTTTGTCAGCTTTTGGACACCTTTGAAGGTGTTTTCTATGTGTTTCTATGTGTTTTTGTTTGCCTGCCATTGGTTTTAACGGTGTTCGAAGGTGTTCGACGAACAGTTCGACGAACAGTTCGGCGAACACACGGGTGTTCGACGAACCGAACCGAACTCGAACACTACGGGTGTGGCTCAACACTAATCACAACACCTTCTTGTAAAATGTTCTCCTCTTTCTCAGCACCGACTATGGGAGAAAAACTGCGAGACAAGGCATTCACCTTAACATTCTTAGTACCAGGGATGTAAGTAACGGAGAAATTAAACCGCGAGAAAAACAGTGCCCACCTAGCCTGACGGGCATTCAGGTGCTTGGCAGCATCAAGATATATCAGATTTTTATGATCCGTAAGAACCTGAACGGGAAATTCCGCACCTTCCAAGAAGTGGCGCCAGTGTTCAAATGTGAGTTTAATAGCCAATAATTCCCGATTACCAATATCGTAATTCAGTTCAGTCTCCAAAAATTTTTTTGAAAAAAAGGCACAGGGATGTAATCCATCCCCGTTATCCTGAGACAATAATGCGCCAACCCCCACAGAGGAAGCATCAACCTCAACCAAAAACGGCCTAGTAACATCAGGCTGCATAAGGATGGGAGCAGAGGTGAACCTCTCCTTGAGATACACAAAAGCTTCAACGGCCTCAGAAGACCACTGAACCGCATCAGCACCTTTCCTGGTGAGATCAGTCAGAGGTTTGACAATACTAGAAAAATTTTTTATGAATTTTCTATAGTAATTGGCGAAACCCAAAAACCTCTGTATCGATTTCAAACCAATAGGCCTAGGCCATTCCTGCACAGCCTGAACCTTAACCGGATCCATCTCAAAACCTTTGCTGGAGATAATGTAGCCCAAAAAACTAATTCTCTGTACAGCGAACTCACATTTCTCCAGCTTAGCAAAAAGCGAATTGTCCATTAATAACTGTAATACCTCACGCACGCTCCGCCAATGAGACTCCAGATCCGGCGAATAAATCAAAATGTCATCCAAATACACAACCACATTTTTACCGATCAAAGGTCTAAGGATGTCATTAATCAGATTCTGAAAAAATGCAGGAGCATTAGTAAGACCAAAAGGCATAACCAGATTCTCAAAATGACCCACAGGAGTGTTAAAAGCAGTCTTCCATTCGTCACCCTCCTTCATGCGCAACAGATTGTATGCCCCCTTAAGGTCAATTTTAGAGAACCACTTGGCCCCCATTAACTGGTTAAACAGATCAGGAATCAATGGCAGTGGGTAAGGATTGCGTACAGTAATTTTGTTAATCTCACGAAAATCCAGACAAGGACGTAAACCGCCGTCCTTTTTTTTTACAAAAAAAAATCCAACCGCCACAGGAGACTTAGAGGGCCTAATGTGACCGGCGGCCAAACTTGTCTGTATGTATTCCTCCAAAGCCTTCCTCTCAGGAATAGTAAGGTTAAATAAACGACTTTTAGGAAGAGTCGCTCCAGGGACAAATTCAATAGAACAATCATAGTCTCTATGGGGAGGCAAAACCTGTGATTCCTTCTCAGAAAAAACTCTCCAAAAATCCTGAATAGGAACAGGCAATTCTCCCCTATCCAAAGCTGCAATACGCCCTTTACAACACTTGTCATAACATTTATGGCTCCAGGATTTAATTTCACTGGTAGACCAATCCAGTACAGGATTGTGAAATTTTAACCAGGGCAATCCCAATATTACTGGAGAAGGCAAGTTATTCAACACTACCAAATCCAATTTCTCATGGTGAACACCATTAATAGTGAGAGGAAATTCACAGACCTTGAGAGTAATATTCTTCAAAGGGGAACCATCCACAGAAACCACAGCAATGGGGGATGATAAAGGTTCAGGTTTTAAATTGAGTCTTTCCACGAATCCCCCATCAATAACATTCAGAGTAGACCCACAATCGACAAACACCCGAAATTCCATTAATTTTTCCTGAGCAATCGTGGAAGCAGCTAAAAATACACCCTTGGAATTTAAACAGGCAATACGGGCATGACTGACCATTTTTTTTTCTTTCTTCATACGAAGCTCACAGCCTTTAATCAAATGACCAGATTTTCCGCAATAGAAACACAAGCCTTCAAAAAATCGACGGTCTTTTTCTTGAGAGCGAGGTGCCACCGATCCAATCTCCATCGGTTCACCACTGTTAGTACACACATTCTCATAACCAGAAACTGACATAGCAGAGGATTTGCTCTCATTAACCCTTGCACGCAGTCTTCTATCCACCCGTATAGCTAATTGCATAGCCTGTTGCAAATCTTCAGGTGTAGGATAAGCAATTAGCAGGTCTTTAACCCTTTCACTGAGCCCAGCAAGAAATAGACTTTTCAGAGCAGAATCGTTCCACCCTGTTTGAGTAGACCAACGACGGAAATGAGTACAATATTTTTCCACATTACCTGATCCCTGTTTTAAACGTCTCAACTCAGTCTCAGCTGATGCGACACGGTCAGGATCATCATATAATATTCCCAAAGCAGAAAAAAAACTATCCACTGATCTGAAGCATGTATCACTAGGTTGCAAAGAAAAGGCCCACTCCTGAGGCTTTTTGCGCAAAAGTGACATTATGAACCCTACGCGCTGGGATTCATCCCCAGAGGACTTAGGTCTCAAACGAAAATAGAATAAGCAAGCATTTTTGAATGAAAAAAATTCTCGGTGTTCACCAAAAAATAAATCCGGCAAACATACCTTAGGCTCCAAGAAATGTGCTCCAGGACAGTTACTCACGTGCTGACAGAGCTCGGCCACCTCCAGAGAGAGTCCCTGCAGGCGATGAACCAAATCCTGAACCGACACCATGATGGAACAGAAAAATCTTTCCTTAGAGAATTTGCTGGCTGGACTTACTGTTATGTTCTGCTACCAGAGCTAAGGAAAGAGAGGAGATCTGTCCCTACGATAGAACTCAGCTTAATCCCTACGATGTAACAGGGAACCTGATCCTGCGATCAGACCTGCTAAAGTCCTTAGCTAGTCTGTACGGAGACCTATAGATTTGGGGAAGGAATCCCTACAAGTACTAAGGACTGGGAGGAATATGGGACACCTCCTAACAGAAATAGTAGCAGACAGATGAACAAACAAAATATATAGAACATAGAGGTCAGTAGACCAAGCAAACTAACAGAGCAAGACACAGAGCACAGGCTAGCTAGAAAGTAGATATACAATGAAGTCCAGCAAAGCCAGAAGGGCGGAGCAGGATTAAATAGGCCAACAAGGTCATGTGACCAGCAAAGGAAAAAAAAAAACCTAAGAGCAAGGTTCTAACAGCTCGGTACTCGCCCGAGCATCACGCTACTCGGGATGTTTGGCGAGCACCAAGCATTTCCCGGTTTCTCGGGCGGGAGCACAGGTCTCCGCCCTGCATGTTTGGCGCTCTTCACAGAGCCAATGAACATGCAGGGATTGCCAGCCAGTCACTGTAATGCCGCAGCCATGTTGTTTGTGGGCAATACAGTGATTGGCTGGCCGCACAGCGTCACCTCGAGTATTTAAAACCGGGCGCCGCCATCTTGGACACAGTCTCTCCTGATTAGACAGTGTAGGGACAGCGCTGCTGAGCTAGGGAGAGATTTATCCTGCAAAATAGTTAGTGTAGGGTGTTATGATCTGCTACAAGCACTAGGGAAAGAAAGGAGATCTGTCCCTACAATAGAACTAAGCTAGATCCCTACGATGTAACGGGGAACCTGATCCTGCGATCAGACCCGCTAAAATCCTCGGCTAGTCTGTACAAAGACCTATAGATGCAAGGGAGGGATCCCTACAAGAACTAGGGACTGGGATAAAGTTGGACACCTCCTAGCAGAAATTGTAGCAGTAAAAGACAAACACACAACATAGAACATAAAGGTCAGAAGACCTAGCTAAACTGACTGAGAAAGGTAACTAAGCACCAGGCTAACTTAAGAGTAGAAATTACAATGAAGTCCAGCAAGGCCAGGAGGGCAGAGCAGGATTAAATAGGCAAAAAAGGTCATGTGACAAGCAAGATAGAAAAAACCTAACAGGAGAGTTCTAACATAGGGTCTGTAAAGGCTACCAGATCAAACAAAAAAAAATCCATCCCAGATATCAGGCAGACAGGCAGGCTGTATAGGAGATGCAGTGGGGTTATACCAGCAAACGTTACATTACAGTCCTGTGTGCTCCTGTTTCTGAAATTGCTGGACTTAGCTCCAGGTCTCGGGGGCCAGGAAAAGTCCTTTTTTTTTCATCTAAATCCTCTTTTTTTTTTCCTCCTTCACACAGTACAAATACCCGTCTTATTAATCTATTGGTGTCCCCCCCAAAAAAAGTGTTTCTCTGATTTTTCAGACACAAATATATCTATTGTAAAGAGTCTGGTATAGGCCACAGAAAGAGAAGAGTGGTTTTGCAGTTCAACGGGTGAAATCTCTGTATTATCCAGTTTTGTGCCTTTTGTATCTAAAAAAAACAGTTTGAGTGTGTAGCTCACTGTTCAGCCGCAAATATATATGTTTTAAAAAGTCTGGTATACACCAGTAAATTATAACTGTGGTTTTGCTGTTCCACGGTAAAAAATCTCTATTATCCTGCTTTTGGCATTTTTTTTGCCGTCAAAAATAAATAATAGTGTCTCCTGATTGTTCAGACACAAATATATCTGTTGAAAATAGTCTGGTATACACCAGTAAATTATAACTGTGGTTTTGCCATTCCACGGTAAAAAATCTCTATTATCCTGCTTTTGGCATTTTTTGCCGTCAAAAATAAATAATAGTGTCTCCTGATTGTTCAGACACAAATATATCTGTTGAAAATAGTGTGGTATGCACCAGTAAATTATAACTGTGGTTTTGCTGTTCCACGGTAAAAAATCTCTATTATTAAGCTTTTGGTATTTTTTCCGTAAAGAAAAACAGTAATATTTTATCCCTGATTGTTCAGATTGTTTAAAAGCGTCGGTTGTAGGCCAGAGAAATAGAACTGTGGTTTTCCTCTTCCACGGTTCTAATCTACTTTTTATTACCCTTTTTCCATTGATAGTGTGAGTGTAAGCTATTTTACATCCTTTACAATGGGCAAGGCGCGTGGCAAGGGACGTGGAAGTGGACGTTCTGGTGATGGTGCGTGCAGAGGACAGGGCTGTGGCCAAGGTGAAAATGTGCCACAACCAACAGATACATCTTCTCGCTCCCACTTCTTGACCAAATTACTAGGGAAGCACAGAACAACACCAGTATTGTGAACTGATCAGTGTGAACAGGTTATTAATTGGATAGCAGATAATACTTCCTGTTACCTGGACACCACCAGCTCCGGCCTGTCTTCCACACGGTCTACTCTTAGTAGCCGTGAGCCTCGACCGCATACTCCTCCTCACCCTGATGCTCCTTCCTCCCACCATGCCGTGTGTCGTCAGACCGCAACTGATCCCACACTTGGACACTCTGAAGAGCTGTTCACTGGTCCATTTCCAGATTTGTGCCCCTCACCTGCTCCGCTTGAAGTGGTAGAAGAGGAGATGCCATGTAGCGATGCGCAAGTATTTGAACAGCGATGGCCACAGGAAGTTGACACTGGCAATTTGTCACAAGAGGTGGACGATGACGAGACACAATTGCCTGGAAGTGAGGAGGAGGATCGTGGTGCGCAAGTGAAAGAGGAGGAGGTGGTGGATGATCTAGTAACTGACCCAACGTGGCAGGAGGACATGCAGAGCGAGGCCAGCAGCACACAGGGGGAGGGAGGAAGAGTACTCCAACAGGCAGACAGAAGGCGGGCAACCGTTCCCCGTAACACCAACACGAGGGACGTTGCCAGTACAAGCGGTAGGTCTTCCAGAGTCTGGAATTTTTTTAAAGACTCTGCTAATAACCCCAAAAAGGCAATTTGTACCACCTGCCATGCCAGCCTCAGCAGGGGTTACAAAAGTACCAGCCTGACCACCACCAGCATGATCAGGCACATGGCAGCAAAGCACCCGACTTTGTGGGGCGAACCCCAGGGTCCACGACCAGTGTCAGCGGGTGTCACCACTGCTTCTTCCGCTGTTGTGCATGCAATAGAACCCCCTGTTGTGTGTGCAAGGCAATCCCCTGTCCATACTGCATGCAAAGATGCCCCTTCCTCTCAGTCTTCACTAGTTATGGTAGTTTCTCAAGAAACAACATCAACGTTTACGTCCATGTCCCACCGCAGCATTCAACTGTCCATATCCCAGACCTTTGAACGAAAGCAGAAATTCGCAGCTAACGCCCCACAAGCCACAGTCCTAAATTCGCACATTTCACGACTGCTTGGGTTGGAAATGCTGCCTTTTAGGCTGGTGTAGACGGAATCCTTCCGCAACCTTATGGCGGTGGCCGTCACTCGGTACTCAGTCCACAGCCGACACTATTTTGCCCGGTGTGTCATCCCCGCACTACACAAGCACGTGTCCCAAAACATCTGCCGTGCCCTTAACAACGCAGCTACTGGGAGAGTCCACCTGACAACGGACACGTGGACAAGTGCGTGTGGCCAGGGATGGTACATCTCCCTGACGGCACATTGGGTAAACATAGTGGAAGCCGGGACCCAGTCGGACCTTGGGACGGAACACATCCTCCCCACACCGAGCATTGCGGTCCCTATGTCAGTCAGAGTTGCCCCCACAGTGTACAGCTCCTGCGCATCATCCTCCTCCTCCTCCTCATGTTCAGCTTTCATCTCAGATATTACCACATCAGTTACAAGCTGGAAGCACTGCAGTACTGCCTCCGCCAAGCGGCAACAGGCTGTGCTGAAACTCATAAGCTTAGGTGAGAAACCTCACACTGATTGTGAGTTGTGGACAGCTGTGAAAGAGCAGGCAGATCTGTGGCTGAGACCGCTGAACCTACATCCAGGCATGGTCGTGTGTGACAATGGCCATAACATGGTGGAGGCTCTGAGGCGAGGCGAAATCAAACAAGTACCATGCCTGGCTCATGTGCTTAACCTTGTGGTTCAGCGGTTTCATAAATCGTACCCCGAGTTGCCAGATCTGCTCATCAAAGTACGCATCCTGTCAGCTCATTTTCGCAAGTCTGCTACAGCTTCCGCCGCCCTTGCTGTGTTGCAGCAGCGTTTTCAGCTTCCGTCACACCGACTGGTGTGTGATATCCCCACACATTGGAACTCTACCCTACACATGTTGCAAAGGATTTGTGAGCAGAAGAGAGCAGTTGTGGAGTACCAGCTGCAACAAGGCCGTCGATATTCAGGTCAGACTCCACACATAAGACCTCAGGAGTGGACCTGGATGTCTGACATATGTACCATCTTGACATACTTTGAGGAGTCCACCCAGATGGTTAGTGGTGATGATGCCATCATTAGCATCAGCATTCCACTTGTCTGTCTTTTGCAACGCTCTCTGCAGAGAATTAAAGAGGAGGCATTGCAGCCAGAGTATGATAAGATGGATCAAGAAGCCGTAGCGGTCGATTACACACAGCCCAGACTCATCTCATCCCAACGTGCATTGGGGGACAATGAGGGAGAGGAGGAGGAGGAAGAAGAACAGGAGCTTGTGTCATGCGCTGTAGACAGTAGTACCTGTACAACTGTCATACCGTCGGTTTAGCATGAGTAGCCTGAGGACAGGGGGGAGGAGGGGGAGGAGGAGGAGGAGAGCATGGTCAGTCATCATCTTGGTGAGGACACGGAAGTCTTGCCCGTTACGTCTGGCACGCATTGCTGACTTTATATTATGCTGCCTTAACCGTGACCCTCGCGTTGTCAAAATGTTGTGTGACAGTCATTACTGGTTGGTGACACTTTTAGACCCCCGCTACAAGGAGAACTTTCACTCTCTTATTCCTGAGGTGGAGAGGTCTACAAAAATGGGGCAGTACCAGAAGGCCATTGCTGCAGAACTGTTAAAAAAGTTCCCATCTGAACATGCTAGCTGCAGAGGTCACAGTTCGTTGACCAACCAAGGCGTACAAGCGAGAGAGAGGCAACTCCAATCCAGCAGAGGCAGGGGAACACTGTCAATGTTCTGGGACAGTTTTCTGAGACCCGCCAAGCTTACAGGCCCTGAGGCGCGGGGTACACTCACAAGGAGTGGAAAGTTTCAAAAGATGGTGAGGGAGTACCTTGCTGACCATACCAGCATCCTCCGTGATTCCTCTGTGCCTTTTTATTATTGGTATCCAAGCTGGACACTTGGAATGAACTCGCTCTATATGCCTTGGAGGTCCTGGCCTGCCCTGCTGCTAGCGTGTTATCAGAGCGTGTTTTTAGTGCCGCTGGGGGAATTATAACTTATAAGAACGCTCGCCTGTCAACTGACAATGCTGACAAGCTGACCCTTATCAAAATAAACAAGGGCTGGATTGGGCTAGACTTCTCATCACCACCAAATGACAGCAGAGTAGCATAAAGTCAAATCCACTGTGTTTTTTCGAGAGGTGTATTCACATGCACTGCTTCACACCCATACATGGGTATACGCTACCTCATTTTGGCTGTTTTATGTTCTTCTCCTTATCCTCAGCCTCCACCACCACTACACCACCAGGGTGACCGTGGTCAGTGTTGCCATTAATGAAAGTTCCTCCGTCCTTATTATTGGCAGCTTTTGCTTGGAAGGCATAAGCAAATACTAAGGGAGACCCACTCCCCAATAATGGGAATAATGTTTGTAATATGCTGTTCTGCATGGCTCTTGTAAGGGGCATTGCAAGTTCCTCCGTCCTAATTTTTGGCAGCTTTTGCTTGGAAGGCATAAGGAAAGACAATGGTAGACACACTTCCCAATAATGGGAATAATGTTTTTGAGATGCTGTACTGTATGGCTCTTGTAAGGGGCATTAAAAGGTTCTTGCTAAGGTACTGCGACCTCCACCACTTTTCCGAGGGGCATTAAAAGCGTCTTGTTAAACTACTGGTACCTCCACGTCTCTTCTGAGGGGCATTAAATGTGTCTTGTTAAGCTACTGGGACCTCCACCACTTTTCCGAGGGGCATGAAAAGCATGTTGTTAAGCTACTGGGACCTCCACGTCTCTTCTGAGGGGCATTAAAAGCATGTTGTTATACCACTCTTACCTCCACGTCTCTTCTGAGGGGCATTAAAAGCATGTTGTTATACCACTCTGACCTCCATTTCTCTTCTGAGGGACATTAAAAGCGTGTTGTTATACCACTCTGACCTCCACGTCTCTTCTGAGGGGCATTAAAAGCGTCCTGTTAAGCTACTGGGACCTCCACGTCTCTTCTGAGGGGCATTAAAAGAGTGTTGCTATACCACTCTGACCTCCACGTCTCCTCTGAGGGGCATTAAAAGCGTGTTGTTATACCACTCTGACCTCCACGTCTCTTCTGAGGGGCATTAAAAGCATGTTGTTATACCACTCTGACCTCGACGTCTCTTCTGAGGGGCATTAAAAGCATCTTGTTAAGCTACTGCGACCTCCACATCTCTTCTGAGGGGCATTAAAACCGTCTTGTTATACCACTCTGACCTACACGTCTCTTCTGAGGGGCATTAAAAGCGTGTTGTTTTACCACTCTGACCTACATGTCTCTTCTGAGGGACATTAAATGCGTCTTGCTAAGCTACTGTGACCTCCACGTCTCTTCTGAGGGGCATTAAAACCGTCTTGTTATACCACTCTGACCTCCATGTCTCTTCTGAGGGGCATTTAAAGCGTGTTGTTATACCACTCTGACTCCACGTCTCTTCTGAGGAGCATTAAAAGCGTCTTGTTAAGCTACTGCGACCTCAATATCTCTTCCGAGGGGCATTAAAACCGTCTTGTTAAACAACTGCGACCTCCACCACTTTTTCAAGGGGCATTAAAAGCGTCTTGTTATACCACTCTGACCTCCATGTCTCTTCTGAGGGGCATTAAAACGGTCTTGTTAAGCTACTGGGACCTCCACGCCTCTTCGAACGGGCATTGCTTTTCCTCATAATTTTTGGCAGCTTTTGCTTGGAAGGCATGAGCAAATACTATGGGAGACCCACTGCCCAATCATGGGAATAATGTTTGTAATATGCTGTACTGCATGGCTCTTATAAGGGGCATTGCAAGTTCCTCCATCCTAATTTTTGGCAGCTTTTGCTTGGAAGGCATAAGCAAATACTATGGGAGACCCACTCCCCAATAATGGGAATAATGTTTGTAATATGCTGTACTGCATAGCTCTTGTATGGGGCATTGCAAGTTCCTCCATCCTAATTTTTGGCAGATTTTGCTTGGAAGGCATAAGCAAATACTATGGGAGACATACTCCCCAATAATGGGAATAATGTTTGTAATATGCTGTACTGCATGTTTCTTGTAAGGGGCATTGCAAGTTCCTCCGTCCTAATTTTTGGCAGCATTTGCTTGGAAGGCATAAGCAAAGTCTATGGGAGACCCAATCCCCAATAATGAGAATAATGTTTTTAAGATGCTGCACTGTATGGCTCTTGTAAGGGGCATTAAAAGCATCTTGTTAAGCTACTGGGACCTCCACCACTTTTCCGAGGGGCATTAAAAGCATCTTGTTAAGCTACTGGGACCTCCACGTCTCTTCTGAGGGGCATTAAAAGCATGTTGTTATACCACTCTGACCTCCACGTCTCTTCTGAGGGGCATTAAGGGCGTGTTGTTTTACCACTCTGACCTCCACGTCTCTTCTGAGGGGCATTAAAAGCTTGTTGTTATACCACTCTGACCTCCACGTCTCTTCTGAGGGGCATTAAAAGTGTGTTGTTATACCACTCTGACCTCCACGTCTCTACTGAGGGGCATTAAAAGCATGTTGTTATACCACTCTGACCTCCACATCTCTTCTGAGGGGCATTAAAAACATCTTGTTATACCACTCTGACCTCCTCGTCTCTTCTGAGGGGCATTAAAAGCGTCTTGTTAAGCTACTGCGACCTCCACGTCTCTTCTGAGGGGCATTAAAACCATCTTGTTATACCACTCTGACCTCCACGTCTCTTCTGAGTGGCATTAAAACCGTCTTGTTATACCACTCTGACCTGCACGTCTCTTCTGAGGGGCATTAAAACTGTCTTGTTAAGCTACTGCGACCTCCACCACATTTCCAAGGGGCATTAAAAGCGCCTTGTTATGCTACTGCGACCTCCACGTCTCTTCAGAGGGGCATTAAAACCGTCTTGTTAAGCTACTGCAACCTCCATGTCTCTTCCAAGGGGCATTAAATGAATCTTGTTAAGCTACTGTGACCTCTACCACTTTTTCAAGGGGCATTAAAACCATCTTGTTAAGCTACTGTGACCTCCACGTCTCTTCCGAGGGGCATTGAAATGTTGTTTTTAATTACCTTTTACCTCCGCAACTCTTCCAATGGGCATTGCATTTCCTCCTAATTTTAGTCAACTTTTGCTTTTCAATGCAAAGGCGAAAACTAACGGAGACTCATTCCCCAATAATGGGTAGAAGGTTTTTAGTATGCTGTAATCCACGTCTGTTTCAAGGGGCATTGCAATTCCTCATAATTTTTGGAAAGCCTTCTATTCACTGCTGGGGACTGAGTATGGATAAAAGGGCCGCCAACGCAGCCATGACATGGCGACCGGCGTCTGCCTCCACATGCCTAAAAGGCCCAATTTCAAGTGCAAGCAAGCTAGCAGTATGGTATTGCAGCCTGGGGGTTGGTGGGTGGCAGGTTGCATACTTATGCTTGCATTCCAACAAAACAAAGCAGATGCTAACTTCTATCATCATCATCATGCTCCTCACCTTGGCACTCTCAACTGCCCAGATGGAGAAACCATGGCCCACCGGAGGAGTCTGATTCTCTGGTGGGCTCGTCCAATGCTGCCCTAAAGTAGGCCGGGCTAAGAAAAGTCTGTGGGGATGTTCCGTGGAGAAATCGGGGAAGCTGGGGACCGTTTATGGACACCCGGCCGCCCCCAGGCGGCTGGGGACGGTGTGTGGACACCCGGCCGTGGGTCGGCTGGGGACCGACTGTAGACACCCAGCCTCCGGGAGGCTGGGGATTGAGTATGGATAAAATGGCCACCGACGCAGCCATGACATGGTGGCCGGCATCTGCCTCCACATGCCTAAAAGGCCCAATTTCAAGTGCAAGCAAGCTAGCAGTATGGTATTGCAGCCTGGGAGTGGGTGGGTGGCAGGTTGCACACTTACGCTTGCATTCCAAAAAAACAAAGCAGATGCTAACTTCTATAATCATCATCATGCTCCTCACCTTGGCACTCTCAACTGCCCTGATGGAGAAGCCAGGGCCCACTGGAGGAGTCTGGTTCTCTGGTGGGCTCGTCCAATGCTGCCCTAAAGGAGGCCGGGCTGAGAAAAGTCTGTGGGGATGTTCCATGGAGAAATCGGGGCGGCAGGGGACCGTTAATGGACACCCAGCAGCCCCCAGGCGGCTGGGGACCGTGTGTGGACACCCGCCTGTGGGGCGGCTGGGGACCAAGTGTGGACACCCGGCCGCCGGGCGGCTGGGGACCGAGCGTGGACACCCAGTAGCCGGGCGGCTGGGGACTGAGTATGGATACCTCGCTGCCGAAGCAGCCTTGAGGTAATGGCCAGCTTCGGCCTCCTCAAAACTAAAAGGCCCCATTTCAAGTGCAAGCTAGCAGTATGGTATTGCAGCCTGCGGGTGGGTGGGTGGTTGGCTGCATATTTGTGCTTGCATTGCAAGGAATGGGGGAGGTACAATTGAACACTGCCCTGGGACAAGGACTTGCATGGGGATAGTTGCAAGTCTGCATCTTCTGATGCAGCAAGGATCACTTCTGATGGGCACACTTTTAGGCAGTGACCTGGGAGTCAGAGATGCTTCCAGGGGTCTTCCCAATTCTGTTCCCATATCTTTTCAGCACTGTATGCATGTGTCACACAGCACATGGCCAGATAAGGTTGTAAAACGTTAAAATGACATTTCCCGGTGAATGCATTTGTCACAGTTGAAAGCAATACAAAAGTGCAAAAACACATAAAAAATGCTACTTGTGAACATAGCCCAAGGTGTGGAGGAGTATTTTTGGTTTTGTTTACTTATTTTACCTTATACACAAGTCTTTACCCTGGAAAAGAAATTCCTTAACATATTTCACAGGAAAAATGTTTCACTTTTGTTTTTGAATGTTTTATTATGAGCCTGTAAAAGTGGCTTAATGCCTCTGACCACGTTGTTGACAACAGTGACCTGGGGGTCAGAAATGCTTCCTGGGGCGATCCCCATGCTGTCCCCATGTCATTTGAGCCCTGTCACTATCGTTTTGGGTACTTAGGCTTTTAAAAGACTGCCGGGGGTGCCGCCGCAAAAATGCTCGGGTCTCCCATAAACTAACATTGGGCTCGTTGCTCGGGTCGAGCACCCGAGTATCACGGCGAGCTCGGCCTGAGCTTCAAGCACCCGAGCATTTTAGTGCTCGCTAAACCCTAATCTTGATCTATAGAACCCCGTAAAAATAAGTTCTTTATTAATACCATTTGGGGCTAGACTATTCAACCTGATAATCCGTTTGGACTCTTGTCGAAGAAGTACTGATACAATGTCCATATTTCGGATGTTCTTGTGGACCGTTTCCAAACCCACAAGTCGAATATTCTTTGGTCTGCCCTTATGAAAGTCCAAAAAGTGTGCAGCAATTGAGGTAAGTGTTTTGCCCTTCTCTCGGTCTTTCTCAGCCACATTGATGGTAGATAAATGTTGCTGAAACCGGTGTCTCAATTCCTGTGTGGTCTGTCCCACATAGATTTTAGGACATCCACAAATGATTGCATAGACAAGATTACGTGTCTTGCAGTTACAGTATTCCCAAAGATGTAACTGTTCAGGGAGAATGGAGAGAGAAATGTTAATAGTAGCCAACATAAATGGACATACAGAACATTAATCACAAGGATAGGTACCCCGCAGTTTGAAGCCCCTATTCAAGGAACGAGTGGGGCATCTGAAGTGGCTAGTTACTAAGCAGTCCTTCAGGTTACGAGCCCTCCTAGCAATAACTCTTGGTTTGGTGGAAATGATGTTGCAGAGCTTAGATTCCCCTGATAGTATCTCCAAATTGTTAGTGAGAATATGGTAGACAACCTGCCACAGGCTGTGGTATGTGGTTATAAGATTAACGGTCCCCCAATTTCTACGGCATTTTGGTGTGAAGGTCTCCTTCCTATCAATGTCCCTGGAGAATCGGTAAGCCCCAGATATAACCTTATGGGGATAGCCTCTGGCAAGGAACCTTTGTGTTAGGTCCCTAGCCTGTAGTTTTAAGTCTTGTTGTGAACTAAAATTCATCTTAAGCCTCAAAAACTTTAGGTATACTTTTTTTGATATGGGCAGGATGGAAGCTAGAGAAATGCAGTACGCTGTTTGCTGCCATAGGTTTTCGAAAGAGAGTCGTAGCGAGGGTTGATCCAGTCAGAGTGATCTTAAGGTCCAAAAAACAGAGGAATATGAGTGATTCGATGTTAGAATAATATTCCAAGGGTTGTCATTAAGTATATAAAGAAAAAACAGACATTCCTCCAAAGGACTAGATGACTGCATAAGGATGTCGTCAATAAAACTATACCATCCGATAACATGCTCTGGATGGCTATGTGTATGTTTCACTATCAATACAGAGTTTGTTTATTAGGACATCCCGTATAATGTTTCATCTATATAATATCTTATTCATTGATATGTGCTTTGAACTATGGACATGTACACACATATGACCGGGATCTTTGGAATGATATCTATGTATACATATCAGGGCGCCTTCCATGGCAGTCTATCAGATTTTTGCTGATCCCATGGATACATCCTGAACGCTAAACAGGGCGAGCATACGCTGAAACCAAGACACGCGCTATACCTGTCTATTGGCCTGGGCATATGTCTCTAAGGAGATGACTAGTTCACTTTAGAGGGAGCGCATGCGTACTACGTTCTCTCCTGAACTTCACACACGCGTGTAGTGCGCCCCATACTTTATGTTTGACCTAAAACTGTTGATATTTCACTTCCCGGTCATTACCCTGTATTCCTCTGTCCTGACTCACTGCTCATGCACATGGCCACCATGGGACCGGTCTGACGGCGCCTTTCCTCAGCTGATACTGTTTAAGGTAATTATTTAATGATATATAAAATACTTGACTAGATGAATTTCACCATCATTATTTCCTCCCCTGATGAAGCCACCCCAGTAGTGGCAATACGCGTGAGGTTGGAGGTCTCTTTTTCACCTCTTTGTGTATATTTGTATACACCACATGCATGGCATTATGGGTATTTCTCCCAGGTAAAAGTTCTCCATTTTTCTAAATATGGTTGTGCCTACAGCATAATAGATTGTATTAATGTGAGTATCACTTCTCATGTCTTTTGCCTTACCTTGTATTTTAAGTGGGATTTAGGTATAATGTTATAACTTTGGAGTGTGCCAGCTTGTACTTACCATGACTCTATGCAGGGCTGGCTCCAGGTTTTTGTGGGCCCTGGGCGAAAGAGTCTCAGGGGACCCCTTTAACACATACCATGATTCATGATGCACAGATACCGCAGAGAACTATATATATATATATATATATACTGTATATAAACATATATATATATATATATATATATAAATAGTACAAGGACAAAGATTTCACTTCTTACATTACATGAGTGATATTTATTGCAAATTCTACAATAGCTCAGAAACTGGCGAATCGCTCCACACAGTATACTGGCCCCCATATAACGCTCCATACAGGATACTGGCCCCCATATAACGCTCCATACAGAATACCGGCCCCCATATAACGCTCCATGCAGGCTGTGCCCTCACATAATGCTCCATGCAGGCTGTTCCCCCCACACAATGCCTCATGCAGGCTGTTCCCCCCACATAATGCCCCACACAGGTTGTTCCCCCCACATAATGCCCCATGCAGGCTGCTCCCCCCATATAATGCCCCAATTAGGATGTCACCCCCCTTATAATGCCCCATGCAGGATGTCACACACCCCCTCCCTTATAATGCCCCATGCAGAATGTCACCCCTTCCTCCCTTTTAATGCCCCATGCCGGATGTCACCCCCCCTTATAATGCCCCACGCAGGATGTCACACCCCCCTCCCTTATAATGCCCCTTGCAGGATGTCACACCCCCCTCCATTATAATGCCACATGCAGGATGACACACACCCTCCCTCCCTTATAATGCCCCATGCAGGATGTCACCCCCCCTAATAATGCCCCATGCAGGATGTCACAGCCCCCTCCCTTATAATGCCCCATGCAGAATGTCACACCCCCCCTCCCTTTTAATGCCCCATGCCAGATGTCACCCCCCCTTATAATGCCCCATGCAGGATGTCACACCTCCCTCCCTTATAATGCCCATGCAGGATGTCACACAACCCCCCTCGCTTATAATGCCCCATGCAGAATGTCACACCCCGCCACCCCACCATATAATGCCACATGCCTCCATACAACAAAAAAAATAAATCAAATACTCACCTCACTTCTCACCTGCTGCCGCAGCTCCGGACTCCTCGTGCGCACCAGAGTCTTCCTGCTCTGCGCTGTGACGGCACAGGAGTGAGTGCGGTGGAAAGACGTCACCGCGCCCTCTGACCTGAGACATGACTGTGCAGCAGTCGCTGAAAAGACAGGACCTGCTGCAGAGGCACGGGGAGAGGTTAGTATTGCGCCGGCTGCTGGGGCCCTGAGCAAGCGGGGGGGAACGGGCGCTGGCACCGTCTCCTCCACTCACGGGTCTCATAGTGTGGCGATGTGCCAGATGGCGAGCGGTCCCCCCTGCCTGTTCAGGGCCCAGGCACTTGCTCGGGTGCACCGGGTGCTGACACCGGCCCTGACTCTTTGCTTGAGGTTTATTCCACACAATATTGTGGTGTGGCTTGTTGTTACATTTATTCCTTGTGCTTTTTAAATGTTTTTAATTTTTGGAATGTTTGTCTAACTTTTTGTCAATAAAAATATATGATTAAATATTGGTGATCCCTGTCCATACATACTTCTTTTTTCTTGCATACGATTGAATTATAGCTTCTTAATATGTGACGGGTTGAACACTATAGCGTATTATTATAGTGGTGCCCTCCGCCTCTCTCCCTAATAATGTTTCAATATTCAGTTCGGATTGCAATCGCCGAATCTCCAATATTTGCCGATTTATTTGACGAATATTTGCCGAACATAGCCGAGCGCCATAGGATTCATTGGGGGGAAAAAAAAACATATACAACACCTTCAAATGGGCCCAAAAGCTGCCAAAACACATCAAATTGGGGGTACACACCTTGAAAGTGCCATCAATTGACCCAGATTAAAAGTACTATAATTATTATTATTATTATTATTATTGCAGCAACATTTATTCCAAGGTGCTTTACATGTGAAAAGGGGTCACCGTCGGTGACTCACCGACTGGTACAAGAGGAGAGAGGACCCTGCCTGCGAGGGTGCACAAACAATCTACGAGGGATGGGTGAGGATACAGTAGGTCAGGCTACAGGAATTCATGCAGTGGTATGCTGGAGCGAGGGTTACCGCAGATCGTTTGCTTGTCAGAAGAAGTGGGTCTTCTTCAGCTTCCTTTTCAAGGTTTCCATGATAGGCAACAGTCTGATGTGTTGGGGTATAGTGTTACACAGTAGGTGAGATGCACTGGACAAATCTTTCATGCGATGATGACAATAAGAGATAAGAGGGAAGTAGAGAATGAGATCTTGGAAGGATGAGAGGTTGTGTGCAGGTACTAGTCTAGGTCACACATGTATGGAGGAGACAAGTTTTTGATGGCTTGTATGCGAAAGTTAGGCTTTGCTTTTCAACTGGAGTCTCGGGGCAACAAGAAGCAAGCGCAGGGAGTGACAGAGGGGAGAAGCCTGGGAATAGTGGGGTGACAGGTGGATTAATTGGCCAGCACAGTTTAGGATAGATTAGAGGGGTGCGAGAGTGGGAGAAGGGAGGCCACGGAGCAGGAGTTTGTAGTAGTCAAAGCGGGAGATGATGAGTGAATGCACTGGTGTTTTTCTAGATTCATGGTTGAGGAATGTGCGGATCCCCTAGATATTTTGGAGTTGAAGTCAGCAGCAAGTGGAAAGGGCTTGGATCTGAAGTTTTAAGGACAAATCAGAGTCAAATTTGCGGGATTGGGGAGAGTGGGCAGCCATTCACTTTGATGAATAGGTCAGTTGGGGGGGATGAATGAGATGGTGGAAAGATGATGCATTCAGTTTTATCCATGTTAAGTTTTACAAATCTAGCAGAGAAGAAAGATGAAATAGAGGACACACATTGTGGGATTCTGCTTAGTAAGGAGGTGATATCAGGTCCAGAGAGGTAGATCTGTGCATCACCAGAATAGATGTGATACTGAAAGCCATGAGACAATGAGCTGTCCTAGGCCGAAGGAGTAGATGGAGAAAAACAGAGGTCCCAACACTGGACCTTTGGGGACACTGACACATAGGGGGTGAGATGAGGAGGTGGTGTGTGAGTGAAAGACACTGAATGTCCTGTCGGTTAGGTATGAAAAGATCCAAGACAGGGCCAAGTCTGTGATCCCGAGAGATGGGAGTCTGTAGTAAGAGGGAATGGTCTACTGTATCGAAGGCAGATGCCAGGTCTAGGAGGAAGAGGACAGAGTAGTCTTGCTTGGATTTGGAAGTTAATTGGTCGTTGGTGACTTTAGTCAGGGCAGTTTCATTGGAATGGTGCAGTCGGAAGTTAGATTGTAAGTGGTCAAAGAGGGAGCAGGAGGAGAGGTGGGAGAACAGATCAAAATGGACATGTTGATCCAGTAGTTTGGAGGCATAGGGGAGAAGTGAGATGGGGTGATATCTAGACATAGGATGGGTGAAGGCAGGGCTTTTGGAGGATGGGTGTGATTGAGGTATGTTTGAATCATGAGGAGAAGACACTAGTTGTTAGTGACAGGTTGAAGAGGAGGGTTAGGCTTGGGATGAAGACTGTGGTATGGTTTTGAATGAGGTGGGATGGTATTGGGTCAAGTTCACAGGTGGTGAGATGTGATTTGGAGAGTAAAGATGATCTTCCGTGATGGTGGATAAGCTGGTTTTGGAGGAGGAGAGTTGATTAGTTTTGAGGAGGGGCTGTTGGGACTTTAAGCAAAAGCTATTAACTATGTTGTCAATCTTCTGCTTGAAGAATAAGGCTAAGTCTTCAGCTGAGATGAGAGGAGGGGAGAGGGACTAGAAAGTACTAAAGAGCTGTTTAGGGTTGTGAGACACATATGATATGCGAGATGAGAAGTAGGTTTGTTTTGCTGCGGTGAGAAATTGTGCAGCATTTTGAAAACTTCTGTTACTGGACTCCACTCCCTTTCTTTGGCAGTCGCACAGCGGTACGCCTTGTAGATAAGGGTCAGGAAGAAAATGTGCTCCAGCAGATGACAAGCTCTGCATCAAGTGGCCTCTGCTCGTCTTCCTCCACCTTAACATCACACACAATACAGTCCTCAGAGGTGGCAACCCAATTACCCTTGTTTTCACCCACGTCACAACTCTCCAACTGGTCAACTGACTGTGGGGAAGCACAGATGGGCGAGTCTGCAGAGCTGTTCATACATTCTATTCCAGGGCAGCAGAGGTCTGATCCAAAGCTTCACAGACTCAAGAGGGGGAAAGCATGTGTAGCAATGGCAAACATTTTTTTCAGTTGATCAGGGCCTGGACGAAGTAGGGTCCGAACAGAATTCAAACCCTCGTCACCAGGGGATGGAGAACTAAACCACTAGACACCAGGAGATGGAGAACCAAACTAATAGACAACAGGGGTTGGAGAGCTAAACTAATAAGACAACAGGGGTCGGAAAACTAACCTACTAAACAGCTAGGGTGGGAGACCTAAACTACTACACACCAGGGGATGAAGAGCTAAACCACTAGACAACAAGGTGTCACTAGACAGCAAGTGTTGGAATCCCCGAGACTTGTGGGACAAACCTCTGTATTCAACACTTCCTCCAGTGCTTCTGCATCCTCCACCTCCTCTAGGGCCTCCACCTGCGCCCTCAACCTCTGCCTTAATGAGACACATGTTCAAACAGTGCAGAGAGAATCCCTCCCCCTCCCCCCCACCTCCATACTGAGCTCCCAGGGCTCATTGCAATCAGGCAGTGTTAAAATAAATATGCCTTGGAGATCGCAGTCTTACTGTTATGTTCTGCTACCAGAGCTAAGGAAAGAGAGGAGATCTGTCCCTACGATAGAACTCAGCTTAATCCCTACGATGTAACAGGGGACCTGATCCTGCGATCAGACCTGCTAAAGTCCTAAGCTAGTCTGTACGGAGACCTATAGATGTGGGGAAGGAATCCCTACAAGTACTAAGGACTGGGAGGAGTATGGGACACCTCCTAACAGAAATAGTAGCAGACAGACGAACAAACAAAATATATAGAACATAGAGGTCAGTAGACCAAGCAAACTAACAGAGCAAGACACAGAGCACAGGCTAGCTAGAAAGTAGATATACAATGGAGTCCAGCAAAGCCAGAAGGGCGGAGCAGGATTAAATAGGCCAACAAGGTCATGTGACCAGCAAAGGAAAAAAAACCTAAGAGCAAAGTTCTAACACTTACAGCTTAAGATTTGTGGACAGCTCTCCAGGCTGAGTTTGAGCAATGGCTGTCTCCACTGAACCTGGAGCAAGGGAAGGCCGTATGCAATAATGGTGCAAACCTGGTGGCGGCCCTACACCGGGGTAACCTCAGACACCTGCCTTGCATAGCTCACATCCTCAACCTGATGGTACAGGAATTTCTCCGCCACTATCCCAGCCTGGATGTTCTGCTGCAGAAACCACAGTCTCTGTGTGCTCACTTAAAACTATAAAAATGAGCAGGATCTTTAGTATAAAAACCAGACTACTAGACAATAAGCAAACTCCTTCATGATGATAGAGGCCACCATCTCCTTAGATTGCTGGTACTTTTCTGTGGGAATGAGCTTTTCTCCAACCAGCCATGAATATTCAGTGAATGGCACACCATGGTTTGGTATTAGCACCCAGTACCAGAAGCGACCCATACCTCAGGAATTTTATTTGGTAGACTGGCTGCCCAAACATTAGTTTCTCACAAAGGAGATGAAGATACTGAGTGGCAGTAGATGCAAGTTTCTTCAGCATGACCTGTTTGTTATTGTTAGATATCAGAGGGAGAACATAACTGGGCTTTGCCAAGGTACCATATTGCATCTTAAGTCTTATAGACCCTGCACTTGCAGCCTTACATTCTACAGGATGGGGGGGGAGACAGTAGCTCGTGGAGTTGCATTAGCTCCGGTGGTGGTTGAGGTGGCAGCGAGACAATGGCAGTGTGTAGGCTGTCTTGAAGAGATGGGTTTTCAGGTTCTGTCTGAAGGATCCGAATGTGGTGGCTAATCGGACGTGTTGAGACACAGAATTCCAGAGGATGGGGGATATTTGGTAGAAGTCTTGGAGGCGATTGGGTGAGGAACAAATAAGTGTGGAGGAGAGAAGGAGGTCTTGGGAGTACCGGTGATTATGTAAGGGAATATATCGGGAGATTAGTTCAGAGATATACAGAGAAGGAAGGTTATGGATGGCTTTGCAGTGTTAGTAGTTTGAACTGGATATGCTGTGCAATTGGGAGCCAATGAATGGATCTTATAGATTGCAATATTATAGATTGCTGGAGCCAGTCCACAGTAAAAAAAACAGCCATAGAGTGTCAGAGAACCTTCACACAGACTTTTCTTAGCCAGGGATGCTTCTCGGCAGGGTTGGACGGCCCACTAGAAAACCAGAGACTCCCTCGGTGGGCCTTGACTTCTCCTTTAGGTGAGTTCAGGCGCAAACCTTGCAGCTGCTATTGGGATCTTGAGCGGGGGAGAAAAGTGGGCCCTCAGAATCAAATCCTCTGGTGGGCCCAATGTTCTTCAGTCTTATACTGCTTCTCGGTGACAGTTGTATTTTACCTCAGCCATATTTTTTAGCTCAAAGAACTGGAATAGAGGGAAACCATATCTACTCCGGCTGTGATTTCTCCCAGAAAAGTCCTCAAATGCAGCTTGTTCCATAAGCAATGACAGCCCGTCCAACATCAGCTCACACTTCTGGGCTTCAACACACAAAGATATTTCTTTGCGCCTTGAATTTCATGACTACAGAGTTGGGCAATGGCCTGATCTGCAATGCATTTTGAGAAATAACTTGCATAAGCAAAGCCACAGTTTAGGCCTCTCAAGATCATCATTAAGCAAAACTCATACAGCTTTCCCACAGACTGAAACAGTGGTATCAAGACTTCCAAGACAGTCAAGACTTCCCTGTCCTCACCAAGAGGATGACGGTCCATGTTCTCCTCCTCCTCCTCATTATCACCCAATTCGCATTGAGGTGAGATGAGGCTGGGCTGTGTAATATCGCCCTGTATAGTTCCTTACTCCACCTACAATGCCTCTTTTTTAACTGTGAGCAATGAGCGTTTCAATAGACAGAGAAGCAGGATGGTGGCACTAATTATGGCATCATAGCCACTCACCATCTTGGTGGTGTCCTCAAAGTTTTGGTAGTACGGCACAGATGTCAGACATCCATGCCCACTCAACAGCTATTATGTGCGGAGGCTTACTTGAATTCCAACAGGCGTGCTGGAACAATTGCCCTCTGCTGCTCACAAATCCTTCCAAACATCTGCAATGTTGTTTCTAATGTGTGGTGACATCGCACACCAGTCGGAGAGCTGGAAGCTGCAAATGCTGCTGAAGCACTGACAGGGTGGCGGAAGCAGTAGCCAACTTTTTGAAATGGCCCCACATGCGTTGTACTTTCACAAGCAGCTCTGACAGGTCTGGGTAGGTTTTCAGAAACCTCTGAACCACTAAGATGAGCATATTTAGTGCTTTCTTATTACTAATGTGTACCCCTGTATGGAGAACAATATCAGCACCAAAGAATTAAAAGATGAAATATAGCCTGCTTTATATACAACGGTACTAAGAAAACCAATTTTAATTATATCTTGTGTACCCCTGTGACAACAATATCTGCACCAAAGCATTCATTTCACTAGAGTCAAACTAGTATAATGGGGACCGACAACTCTTCCACTACAGTCAACTCAGCAGATGGAGACCCAATCAGGATTCTCAATATTTCCAAAGATTTGTGGCAGACACCACTGGAGTGGCATCAATTTCACTAGAGTAGAAGTAGTATAATGGAGACCAAAACCTCTTCCACTACAGCCAACTCAAGAAACCCAATCAGGATTCTCCACATTTCCAAAAAATTAGTGGCAGACTACAGCAAAGTGGCATCAATTTCAGTAGAGTAGAAATTGTAGAATTATGAACGACACCTCTTCCACGACAGCCAACCCAATAGATGGCGACCCAATCAGGATTCTCCACATTTCAAAAAATTAGGGCCTAAAACCACCAAAGTGTCATCAATTTCACCAGAGTAAAAGTAGTTTAATGGAGACCGAAACCTCTTCCACTACAGCCAACCCAATAGATGGAGACTCAATCAGGATTCTCCACATTTCAAAAAATCAGGGCCTAAAACCACCAAAGCTGCATCAATTTCAGTACAGGAGAAATAGTAGAATTATAAACGACACCTCTTACACTACAGCCAACCCAGCAGATGGAGACACAATCAGGAGTGTTCACATTTAAAACAAATTAGGGCCTAAGACCACCATTTCCATGGCCAATAAATTGGAGATGGTGGAGTTCAACCTCTTAGGTTTGTCATGTGTAGGAGGAAACAATCTTTTTTGTGACCACAACTGCGGGACCGAGGGCAGGCTGCAGTGCTGAGAGAGGACGGAGTACGGTGAACCAGACAAACTGCTGGACCATGAGTGAGGTGCATGCAAATATGTTATGGTGGATTGAGGAACGCGGTGTGCTCGGTGAAAGAAACACAGCAGGCATGTCCGCTGCCGTTAGAGCTGATGGGCTCTCACTCAGCCTAACTGGAGCAGGTATACAACCGGAGGTTCTGCGGTCGGAGACCAGGTTGACAAAACTTGGCATGGTAATAGAGGAGGAGGAAGAAGCAGCAGATTCGTTTGATGGGGCAGCTGATGGTTGTTTATTGAAAACCCATTTTGTTTACCATGTTTGTCTACCCCTGTGTGGAGAAAAATATCTGCCCCCAAAAATTAATTTCACTACACTATAACTATTATAATGGAGACCAAAACCTCTTCCACTACAGCCAACCCAGCAAATGGAAACCCAACCAGGAGTGTTCACATTAAAAAAATTTGGGCCTGACACAACCGAAGTGGCATCAATTCCAGTAGATTAGAAGTAGTATAATGGGGACAGACACCTCTTCCACTACAGCCAATCCAGTAGATAGAGACCCAATCAGGAGTGCACCATCCTCTCCAGTTGTTCAATACGTGTCAGACTTGTACTCTGTTGTGCTTGTGCACAAGCTGGTCTAAAAAATGTGTGAAAGGACTGACAGAAATTGCTTCTGCCACTTAACCTACTGCTGCTGCTAATATTTTGGCATTGACGAATTGACATGCCGGAGGTTGGAAGTGTAGAGCTGCGATGCACTCTATGTGCTTCACTGCCGTCTTGTGGAAAACCTATCTGAAGGTTGTGTAAAAGCGTGTTTCAATACTCCAGCATTAGCATAACGTGGATGTAACAGAGTGGCAACTCAGTAGTCAGCACTATTTCGGATCATAACTATCCAGGGATCATGTTGCAGAGAGTGCAGCAAGAAGGCACCCATATGTCAGGCTCTTCCATGAGGTTCAATACCATGCTATGTTGGTGGCTGGGTAATTCTGATGCTTGTTTCCTCCATCACCTCCAGCCAAACATGAACAGAGAGGGGATGATTATCCTCTTCATGTTCTGACTGTTGCTCGCCCATCACATCACCTCTTCCTCTTCCATTTATTCCTCACCTCTTGCCCCTTCACTAAGAGTTTTTCTGGTATCACCAACCCCCCCTTGATTTCAGTGAACACCCTCCCTTGGCACCCTGAGATGTCCCCTAGTGGATGACGTTAGTAACAGAAGAAAGTATTTTTTAGTGTGGATGAGGCCTGTATAACATACGAGATATTCTCCAAACTATTTCAAACTGAGATGTCCCCTGCTGTATAACGTTAGGAATCGAAGAAAGTATTTTTTTTAGTGTGGATGAGGCCTGTATAACATAGAATATATGCTCCAAGATATTTCAAACTCAGATCTAGCCCGCTGTAACACGTTAGGCACAGCAAAAAATATATATTTTTTACTCTGCATAAGCTCTGCATACAGTTGAATTTCACTGCCATTAAAGGACTTGGTGGCTTATAGCAAAGTGTAACACGTTTGTGACAGAAAAAAGTTGTTTTTGGACTCTGGCTAGCAACAGAAAAAATCAATTTTTTTACTCTGAAAACAGCTGAAGTTCAACATCACTGAAGTAGTAGGTGGATTTTAGCAGAGTATATCACGTTTGCGACAGATAAAAATACTTTTTATAGTCTGGCTAGCAACAGAATATAAATATTTTTACTCTGAAAATAACTGAAGTTCAATGCCACTAAAGTAGTAGCTGGCTTATAGCAGAGTATATTACGTTTGTTAAAGAAAAAAATATTTTTTGGACTCTGCCTAGAAGCAGAAAAAATATAATTTTTTACTCTGAAAACTGCTGAAGTTCAACGCCACTAAAATAGTAGGTGGCTTACAGCTGAGTGTATCACGTTTGCGACACAAAAAATCTTTTGTGGACTCTGCCTAGCAACAGAAAAAATATTTTCTTTTTACTGTGCATACAGCTGAATTTCTCCTACCAAAAAATGAAAATTACAGTAGCACAATCACATTAGCAAATGAAAAAAAAGGTTTTTGCACTCTGCACTGAGAAGCTCTGCAGAGTCTGCATACAGCTGAATTTCAACCCCACAAAAGCAAAAGGTGGTCTACAAGGGCTTGCAATCTGAATCTCAGTAATTGCACAAGAAAAAAAAAAGTGCTGCAAGGTCAATTTCACAGGTACACAGTAGAGAACTTATCCACACTATCTGACTTGCAAACAAGCACCCATCTATCTAGCTAATATTTCCCATTAAACAGGAGCACATTGAGCAACAGAATCTATTACAAGTGTCATGCATAAAATGGCACTGAGGGAACAGCAGCCAATGACAGAAGCCCTTGTGTCTAGACAGTGTGGATGCTTCCTGCGCTCTGATTGGCTAGCTGCTTTCCTCACTTAAAGTTACAGGGAAAAAAAAGAAAAGATTACAAGCATGCCACTGATCTGACCTTATCTGAGCTCTCACCAGCTCCTCCACTCATCTAACATGTCCCCCCCGCTCATCATACACAAGCACTATGCTAGCTTAACTCTTACAAATGCTGTAGCTGCCCCACAATCACGTTCCCACACTCATTCGCCGGATGTTACCAATTTTCCCGAATTTAAGTAAAAATGCTCGCCTTTCCGATCATGAATCCGAATATGTCACATTCGTGCGTAATTTAACATTTGAGATCAGATTTTGAACGTATTCGCTCATCACTAATGGTCAACTCATCTTCCCTGAGAACAAACAGGTCAGACATTTAAATTCCATATGATTCTTTCCTCTGACATTGTCGATCAGGGGAAAGTTAGAAAAGTCACATTTTAAACCACATAGGTAGCCCACCAGTCTTGATAAAATTATCAGGTTCAGCTAACCTTGCTCAAACATGTATATCAACCTTTAATGACTACCAACATAAGAGAAGTCTAAACTGAGCCAAATGGATAGTAATTCCTTCAGTACCAATAAAGCATGACACATCTATCCAGAAATGGGTGAGATGTTGTATGCAAATAGATATCTAATACATGGAATTTTCTATGTCAACTGAGATAAGCATGAAAACAAAATGTCTGTGCAGCATTAGCTTTTATCATTAATATCTTAAAATAATTAAAACTGAGACAAAAAAACAACAGCACTGCCGTAAAGAAAAATTAAAATCCATAAAGACATTTCCAGAGAAGGGAGAAGTTGGCATTTACATTGAACATATGGGATTAATTAGACACAGGAACAGAGGAACTAATTAAAACAAAAGAAATTAGAGAGAAGTAACACTTCCATCTCCCTTGAAGTAGGAGCACCAGCAGCAACCAGGCAATTACAGCAGGGAGATTTGCTGAGGAGAAGACAAAGTTTGAGATCCGTATATTCAAGAGGCAGAGAAGTGGAAAATCTAACACCTTCAGAGGCAACTCTTGTTCCTTTCAAAGAAAAACTGGACAATTGTGGTTAGAAACTCTGCCTCCAGTGTCCAGATATGAATTTTGGGTGTTTGCATTGATCTAATATTTATGGAAGATATATTTTTGACGTCATAGCTAAGGGAAGGACGTAACGCATTCCCTCACATCACTGTAAGGCCATTCTAACCCCTCCAACTTAATAACTGTCTGATGGATGATGCAATCCAAGTCATGTTTGCTAAAAAAATAAAATAGTCCTGGACTACCCCTTTAATAAAATTCATAGATGTGAATCTCCCTGATGGCCTCTGAATTACCTTCTGCCTTGGTCATATTCTCATGCTACAAATACATGAATGATGTCATATTGTATAGTAGCAGGTAAGGTTGAGCGAATATGTTCTGTCCGAGAATGCTCGAGCTGAGCTCCGAGTATTTATAGCTGCTCGGTGATAAGGTTAAATCGCTCCCGTGTGCATGATTTGCAATTGTTTGACAGTTTTATTACATGTGAGGAATGTGTAAGAAATAGACATTCCTACCATGTAAGAAAGCTGTCAAACAGTCACAAATCATGCACACGGGAGCGATTTAACCATATCACAGAGTAGTTATAAATACTCGGAGCTCGGCCCGAGCATACTCGGCGAAAGGGTTAATAGAACATACTCGCTCAACATTAGTAGCAGGAGGTACTGCACTGTGCAAAGACTAATGCAATTAGAAAGAAGCAGATGCCTGCTGGCTAAAACACAGACAACAGTGGTGTGGCATGGATTTGTATGTGCAAAATTGATACAGATGATACGGTTTCCTTCTTAGCCGGATGGTGGTGTGTGGTGTACTCTGTGATGTTGAAATAGGACAGAGAGCTTACACTTGCTGATAGAAGGCACAAACCTTTAATGTTATATCTTCTGCAGTACACAGGCACAGGCATAATTGTTAAAAAAGCAACACATTTCACTGTTTGGTGATGTACAGTGCAGTGTTCCTCAAAGAAAGGCCTTAGGCTCTGTATCATTCGCCTTGACTTTATGGTCTGCATGCTTTACCTCATTCCTCTGACACAGTTAGGGCTGTGAGCTCCACTGAGCCTCAAAAATACAACTTACTCTGGCAAAGTCTTCATCTAATGCAGCAATGCATCTCTCGTATCCTTGGCAATCTAATTTTTATCCAGCCCTGTATATGACCTCTCCCCTGTAGGCATTCTTATGCCACTCTCCTGTGCGTTCTTGTCGTCCCCATCTCTGGGAGAACATGACGATCGGCAGTTCAAAATCGAACAGGCCTGATTGACATCTCCCCTGACTATCAGTTGGCCAACGCCCCATACACATAAGATTGTCTGCAAAAGTCTGTTGTTATAGGCGGGTTAGGCCGACATAAGCATAATGTGTATGGGGACAGTAAAACTGACCTGCTCTTTGTCCAACTTCTCAAACTGTTCTAAAATACAGACTATTATAAACTATCTCATCTATCCTATACTACTCTAAACGTCTCTAAACTTTAAACTGTGGCTGTGGTTTTTATAATCTCCACTCCTTCCACCTTCCAGAGTGTTCTGCATACATTGTTTTAATGGGATTAACCCTCTAGCACACTAAAGATTGCTAGAGGGTCAATCCCTTATTAAAGTAACATACAGCATTTATTCAACATTCAAGCCAATGCTCATTTCTATTTTAAATATCAGAGCTTTCACACAGTAGCGTCATTCAAAAACAGTATGTAAATAATATATGAAGTAATGGCAATACACTATCTTTACAGGCACAGGCAACACATTTCTGCTGTGTATGGTCCTTAATAGTGATGGGCGAGCAATAAAATGCTCGGGTACTCGTTGTTCGAGTCGAGCATATTGTAATGCTCGAGTGCTCAGGCTGAGTAACGAGCCCAATGTAAGTCTATGGGAAACTCGAGCATTTTTCTGGCGGCTCCACCCCCGGCGGTCTGCAGAGGGCATAAGAATTGCCTAAATCGATGGGAACAGTGCTCAAATGACATGGGAACAGCATGGGGAAGACCCCTGGAAGCATTTCTGACTCCCAGGTGAATGCTGTCAACAACGTTGTTGTGGCACCCCAGGGGTCTGGTTACCACAGTAATAGAAATATTACGTCTGAGAGCAAGTGGGAGGTTTCCTGGTCAGGAGCTCTTAAGCATGCAACACCTCCTGCCCAGACCTTGGAGGGGAGGAATCTGCCCTATATAAACTGGGTCTGGGGCGGGTTAGACAGAACAAGCAGACACAAGGAAAGTAACAGCAGGAGCTCTGTAGGAGCAGGAACTGAGACCAGGGGCTGGAGCTGAGCAGAGCTCGGCATGGCAGAAGAATCTAAATACCGGACACCGGAGTCCGAGGCTGCACGGATCTTCAAGTCCAGCAGCAGAACCCAGCCTGCAGGGGATTCCAGGTCCTCTGGCCATAGAATCCCGGAGTCTCAGTCACGAGGAAGGGACCAGCACCGCCATCGAGGAGCGGAGACTATTAGAAGGCCCCAAGTCACCAGCCATACGGGTGAGCACCACACGGTATACTCAGGGACGTGGGCTACTTCCACTCGCTTACAGCAAGGTAGCCAGGAAGAGTGCAGATAGACGGGGAGGTATACAACTCCACCTGGCCAGGGGAACTCCTGCTTGCTCGCAGACTGACCAGGCCCCTTATGCTAGCCAGTACTCCCGGGAGGGTCTGCCTTAATATCATCAGTAAAGACCCTGAACTGCACTGCAAAAACTCTGAGTCGTTCCTGCTTTCTCGCCGCATACAGCACTACGAGTACTGGGACGCCCACACACCATCACTCCCATCATCCACATTCCCTGCCCTGAGGCCATACTTTTCCCGTGGGGAGTTATCCCATCTTTAGCTGCGCACACCACACCAGCCTTAGCGGACTGCCTCGCAGCGGTGGTACACCCTGACCGCAATCCACGGGTGGCATAGTCGGACATTAAAACCATAAAACCCTATAAAGACTGCAACTGGTTTGACCACCCTGAGCCACGGTACCAGGTCGCCGCCACGGAGACTACAACCCCCAGAGACCCGGCTCCGGGTAACCCACATGCGTGTACACTCGGCCCGGGGGGCGCGTCAACTTTGGCGTAGTCGGCAGGATTTCGTGCCCGCAACCACCGGGTACTGCGTGCCTTCAAAAGACTGTCATATCTGCCGTGGTGAAAGTTCCCGCCATCCGGAGCCGTTTCCCGCCATCCGCAGCTGTTTTCCCGCCATCCGCAGTAGTTTTCCCGCAATCGGACGACATCTTCGGGATGTCGCGTGGGAAGAAGAGGGGCGTGGACGCCGAAAGCGCGCGAGACCCGAAGCTCCGCCCCACGCACCGACGCTGCACAAGGTCCTGGAAGGGAGAGAGAGCGACGCTGACGTCACCAGGACGAGACGCAAGGTCCTCGTCTGGAGCAGCACCAGCGGAGCCGCGGCCTACCGAAGAGGATCGTCGGAAGGTAGGCCACACTTAACTAGGGGGGAGGAAGATGACGGACATGGAGGGACTCTCTACTACCAGCGCGGCCACTGTCGCAGTGATGCCATTTACAATGCCTTACATCCCCGGAGCGGCCTGGCTGCTCCAATACTCAGGGGAGTCGCATACCCTAAGCGACTTTAAAGAGAGACTGTACAGCCTATTTAAGGTATACCCCCTGACGGAGGGCCAGAAAGTGAGCATATTGATAGGCCAGCTAACCTGTGCTGCCCAGCGTGAAGTAAAGTCCTGGTCAGTCCGGGACAAGGAGACCGTAAAGGAGATCTTGGCCCATCTGAAGGACACTTTTGATACCCGCACCTCAGCCGAGATCAAAATTAGATTTTATGGGTGCCAGCAGCGGGCCCAAGACAGTATAAGAAACTATGCTTTGGGTTTGCAAGAGACCCTGGGAGCCATTAAACAGGCAGACCCTGACCGTGTGCGGAATGCAGATGAACTGTTAACTGAGCAATTCATTGAGGGTCTGCTGTCCAACGCCCACAGAACCCAGTTACGTGCAATGGCCTTGCAGAACCCTGGTTTAGACTTTGCAAAGTTCAAAGACAAGGCCATCTGGGTGCTCAGAGAACCGGCACCGGGTAGCGCTGTAACCCACCGGCGCCCTGCTATTACCTATCACCAGGAGGCGGCGCCCTTGTCTGCAGAGGAGGATCCCATCGTCCAGAGGAAGACCCAGCGACAGATACAACGAGGACGGACAACTCATCTGCCGCCGCTGCAATCAACCCGGACATATGGCAAGGTACTGTCATTTAAAAGGACACAACCTGGGGCAGAGGGCCAACCCCCAAGCATAAGATCATCAGGCCCATTGAACTGGCGTGATAAATACGTAGGAGGACATCCGGTCTTGCCTGTGGTACTGGATGGCATTCCTATGAGCGCCCTACTAGACACTGGGTCAGAGGTGACTACCATCCCGTACGTGCTCTTTAAGCGGTACTGGAATGACTCGGACATAACCCGTTACCCAGATGACGACCTGAGTATCATCGCCAGCAATGGTAAGCCTGTGCCGCAGGTGGGGTTCAAAGAGGTGACCATTAAGATCAGTAAAGTCGAACTAGTGCCACAAGGACTGATTATTGTGGACATTGACCGTCATGAGAGTCACCCTAGAATAACCTTGGGAACTAACGTGATTGAAAATTGTCTTGCAGAGGTGATTCTCATTTTACAGCAGGTTGCCAAGAACGCCAGTTCCAGCCAGCAGTGTGTCCTTCAAAAAGAGATCCGGGCACTGATGAAACGGCAACAGGTGGAATTATCTGGTGGTGAGATTGGTAGCGTGAGAATGTGTGACCCGTTCCCTATTGCCATGCCCCCGAAAAGTGAGATGATGATATGGTGCCGGGCAGCTATTGGTCTGAGAGATAGAGACTACCAAGCAATGGTAGAACCCGTCTACTCAGACAGTAGACCCACCATTTTGACAGCATGGGGGGTGGTCGAGGTACGCCATGGGAGGGTGCCCGTCCGCATCATAAATATCGGGGAGAAAGAAGTATACCTGCCCCGGTATGCCACGCTAGCCAAATTGTTCACAATAAACCAAAATTCTGTAAAGGCCGTAGAACCCTTGCCTCCATCTCAACCAGAGAAAGGTAATGGCTCTAAGAAACAAATGGAGGACTGGTGTCAGCAACTGCATTTGGGTACTGACTCCACTCCCTCACACCAAAAACAGGGAGTCTACCGGGTGGTTCAGGAGTACGAAAGAGTCTTTAGTAAACACCCGCTAGACTTCGGGCGAGTAAAAGGGGTAGAACATCACATCCCCACAGGAGACCATCCACCCATAAAGGAAAGATACCGACCTGTACCCCCTGCACACTATCAACATGCAAAGGGGATGTTGCGGGACATGAAGGAGGCTGGGGTAATCAGGGACAGCTGTAGCCCCTGGGCAGCTCCACTAGTTCTAGTGAAAAAGAAGGACAACACAATGAGAATGTGTGTAGACTACAGAAAGGTCAACCGTATCACACACAAAGATGCGTACCCGTTACCTAGAATAGAAGAATCTTTGACTGCATTAAAATCTGCTAACTTCTTCTTCACTTTGGATCTTACTAGCGGGTACGGGCAGGTTCCTGTAGCAGAGGCGGACAAGGAGAAGACTGCATTCACCACCCCGATGGGTCTCAGCGAATTCAACTGTATGCCGTTCGGCCTCTGCAACGCACCAGGAAACTTCCAGCGGTTGATGGAATGCTGTCTGGGACACCGGAATTTCGAGATGGTCCTGTTATACCTGGACAATGTCATCGTTTATTCCAAAACCTACGAGGACCATTTGAAACACCTGGCAGAAGTGTTTGACACCCTGGCAAGCTACGGCCTAAAGGTGAAACCATCCAAGTGTCACCTGCTGAAACCAAAGGTGCAGTACCTGGGACACGTGGTGAGTGCTGACGGAGTGGCTCCCGACCCCGATAAGATCACCGTGATTAAAGACTGGCCAAGACCCTCCAGCATAAAGGAAGTGCGGCAGTTTCTCGGGTTGGTAGGCTACTACCGAAGATTCATTCCCGGTTTCACCAAAATGGCAGCTCCTATGCAGGACCTCCTGACAGGTCAATCCAGGAAGGACAAAAACCAGAAGCCGCCCTTCAGGTGGGAAAACCTGGAAGAGGAGTCCTTCCGCCAGCTGAAGATGGCCCTCACGGGGGATGAAATCCTGGCGTACCCTGACTACAGCCAGCCCTTTATCCTCCACACGGATGCGAGCAACATCGGGCTAGGAGCCATACTGTCCCAGATCCAGCAGGGGAAAGAACGGGTAATCGCTTACGCCAGCCGAAAACTAAGGCCCACAGAGAGAAACCCTGAGAATTATAGCTCATTCAAGCTAGAGTTCCTGGCAGTGGTGTGTGCAGTGACCGAACGTTTCAAGCATTACCTTGCCTCTTCCAAGTTCACCGTGTACATGGATAACAACCCGTTGACACACTTGGACACTGCAAGACTTGGTGCCCTGGAGCAGAGATGGATGGCCCGCCTGTCCAACTATGAATTCACCATCAAATACCGGGCGGGACGCTCAAATGCCAACGCGGATGCCCTGTCCAGAAAGCCAAACTTACCGGACGTAGGGGAAGATCCAGAAGAACTGGAAGAAGTCGAACTCCCTGCGTTCCACCGTCATGGGATTATCCTGTATTCTCACCGTGTAAGGGACAGGTGCTCTGCCAGGTTCAATCCCTTACCCCACTACAGCTGGGCGGAGACACAAGACAGTGATCCCGCAGTCTGTCTGGTGAAGGAAATGCTGACACAGGCTGATGCCCGTCTTGACCCAGACGCTCCGGAGGAGACCAAGCAACTGTGGAAGGAGAAAAGTAGACTGTTTCTTTACAAGGAGAAGCTGTGCCGGAGAATGGTCAACTCTAGAACACATGAGCTGACCTGGCAGATAGTGGTTCCATGACCAAGGCTATGGTTCTGGAGGCATACCACGACGGAGCAGGACACTTTGGATGGAAGAAGCTGGAGTTCCTGTTGCGTGGACGGTTCTACTGGGTAGGCATGAGAGGAGCCATCGAGAGGTGGTGCAGAGACTGTGGCCCGTGCAACCTAAGAAGGAAGGACCGCGCCAGCCAGAAGACTCCCCTGCAGCCCATCATCACTAGGCAGCCACTGGAACTGGTAGCCCTGGACCATGTGAAACTGGCTCCAAGCAAATCTGGGTACGTCTACGCCCTCACAATCGTAGATCACTACTCCCGGTTCCTGGTGGTGGTTCCTGTCAAGGACTTAACGGCTCAAACAGCAGCTAGAGCCTTCCAGCAGCACTTCTGCCATCCACACGGGTATCCGAAGCAAGTGCTGATGGACCAAGGACCAGCCTTCGAATCGGAGGTCTTCCTAGAGTTCCGCAATCTGTATGGCTGCAGGAAGATAAGAACAACGCCCTATCACCCTCAGACTAACGGACTATGTGAGAAAATGAACCAGGTGGTGATAGACTTGCTAAAAACGTTGCTCCTGGAAGAACACAGTCTGTGGCCTGAAAAACTGCCTGATCTGGTGGACTTGTATAATCACATCCCCGTAGGTTCCACCAACTGTACCCCGGCTTACCTAATGAGAGCAAGACTTGGTAAGTGACCTATTGACCTGGATATGGGAGTCCTGACAGCTGAGGACACCTCGCCAGAGGCAGACTGGGATACAGAACGGCAGCAGCAGTATCGGAAAGTACAGGAGAGCGTCGAGCGAAGTCTGTCTCAAGCAAGAGAAAGGCAAAAGAAGACTTATAACCAGCATGCTCCCGCTGTTCCCCTGGTACCTGGGGAGCAGGTCTTGATGAGAAAGAGGCGGCTCCACAAGTTGGATGACAAGTGGGAGAAGGACCCGTACACAGTACTGCCCTCGAGCCATGATAATCCAAAAGTCTGCATAATCAGTAAGGATGGAGGAGAAACCACAGCCATTGTTTCCAGAGACCACCTGAAAAAGTGTCCCGAGCAGCTGCAAAGCCCTGACGAAGATCAAGAGAACCCTCAACCCGCAGAGGAAAGGGAAGAAATGATCAGTACCATACTCGGAGACTTTCCCCGGTCCTGGACTCAAATCAACAACGCAGTCGTGGTACCCGTCCTCACCTTTCTCCAGCCAGCCCCTCAAGGGCCTACAGAAGAACAGGTAGTGTCAGAAGAGCAGCCGGCCCAGGAGGCAGAAGAATCCATACCAGCAACCCAGGAGAATCAACCCTCTGCTAGTAGTGAGCCTGCTGTGCCCCTAGTAAGCCAAAGAGTACGCAGAAAGCTGCCAGACCTAGCCGTATCACCTCCTACACCCTGTAGTGCAGAGCCAGATAGTGGGTTACGTAGGTCCACTAAGAGCACTAGAGGACAGATGCCCGCTCGCTGGAGAATCTAAAATATAATGAGAATTTGCTTGTAAATTTCAATTCTGAAAAAGGTTTATGTTTTTGTTGCCTGTTCATTGATTATGTTTCTCTAGTTACCATGCAAGTTTATTTGGACAGACAGGTTATGGACACTGAGTAACCGGAACTACATTGTAGATAGTTGCACCTTGGTGCCTCTTGCGAAGTTGGCCACGGAAGAGAAAAACCTGTCTGGCGTGGCCTCCTTGTGGCCCAAAGTAGCTAGCCTCAGCATTGCAGCCACACCCAGGGCCAATGTTTGGGATTTGCTTTGGACAGGTCCCCTACTCTGTTCCAAGACTTCACCTTGTTGGGTGACATGGACACCCGGTTGCGGACACGCCGTGACCTCTAAAGACTAAAGCTTCTTGTACATATGTTGTTGTATTATTGTTATACCCTGTACTTGTGTTTAATTAAAACTGTTTTTAGTCCCGGAGTACTAAAATTTACTACGGGGGAATGTGGCACCCCTGGGGTCTGGTTACCACAGTAATAGAAATATTACGTCTGAGAGCAAGTGGGAGGTTTCCTGGTCAGGAGCCCTTAAGCATGCAACACCTCCTGCCCAGACCTTGGAGGGGAGGAATCTGCCCTATATAAACTGGGTCTGGGGCGGGGTTAGACAGAACAAGCAGACACAGGGAAAGTAACAGCAGGAGCTCTGTAGGTGCAGGAACTGAGACCAGGGGCAGGGAGCTGAGCAGAGCTCGCCCTGGCAGAAGAATCTAAATACCGGACACCGGAGTCCGAGGCTGCAAGGATCTTCAAGTCCAGCAGCAGAACCAAGCCGGCAGGGGATTCCAGGTCCACTTGCCATAGAAGCCCGGAGGCTCAGTCACGAGGAAGGAACCAGCACCGCCATCGAGGAGCGGAGGCTATCAGAAGGCCCCAAGTCACCAGCCATACGGGTGAGCACCACACGGTATACTCTGGGACGTGGGCTACTTCCACTCGCTTACAGCAAGGTAGCCAGGAAGAGTGCAGATAGACGGGGAGGCCTACAACTTCACCTGGCCAGGGGAACTCCTGCTTGCTCGCAGACTGACCAGGCCCCTTATGCTAGCCAGTACTCCCGGGAGAGTCTGCCTTAATAACATCAGTAAGATCCTGAACTGCACTGCAAAGACTCTGAGTCGTTCCTGCTTTCTCGCCGCATACAGCACTACTAGTACTGGGACGCCCGTGCACTATCACTCCCATCATCCACATTCCCTGCCCTGAGGCCATACTCTTCCCATGGGGAGTTATCCCATCTTTAGCTGCGCACACCACACCAGCCTCAGCGGACTGCCTCGCAGCGGCGGTACACCCTGACCGCAATCCACGGGTGGCATAGTCGGACATTAAAACCACAAAACCCTTTAAAGACTGCCACTGGTTTGACCACCCTGAGCCACGGGACTGGGTCGCCGCCACGGAGACTACAACCCCCAGAGACCCGGCTCCGGGTAACCCAGACGCGTGTACACTCGACCCAGGGGGCGCGTCATTGTCAGAGGTATTATGCCACTTTTACGGACTGACAATAAAACATACAAAAACTAAACCAAAATGGATTTTCCTGGGAAATATGTTAAGGAACATCCATTCCAGGGTATTGACTTGTATATAAGGCTAAATAAATAACCAAAAACAAAAATACTCCTCCACAACTTGGGCTATGTTCACACGTAGTATTTTTTATGCATGTTTGCATTGCATTCAACCAAGACAAATGCATCCACCAGGAAATGTCATTTTAACATTTTACAACCTTATCTAGCACTGTGATGTGTGACACATCATCAGACACATCCTGTTTCATTTATGGTTGAGGGACTCTCAAAGTCACAAAGCCTATGTTTATAGGGCCATCAGGCCACCCTTACTATTCTTAAAGGACCAGCAGTCGGCCCTCACTATTATTAGAGAGCCATTAAAAGGCTATGCTTTGTTGTTCCCATTATTAACGAGTGCGTCTACTATACTGTTATTTCGTATGCAGTGACTGCAAGGGCTGCCAAACATTTGGACGCAACCTAGTACCCCTTTAAAGAGACATAGAGGAGGGTCTCAGTAAATAAAATGTTCCCATTATAAAGGAGCTGGTCTCCTATAGTGGTAATGCCATGCTGTGACTGCAAGGGCTGCCAAAATTTTGGAAAAAACCCACTAACAATATAAAGACACATAGAGCTGGGCCATAGTAACGAGTACGACGTGTTCCCATTAGAAAGGAGAGGGTCTGCTATTCAGTTAAAGGGTATGCAGTGAGTCCAACGGCTGTCAAAATTTAGGAAAAACTCAACCAACAATTTAAAGAAACATACAGCTGGGCCATAGTACCAAGTACAATATGTTCCCATTAGAAAGTAGAGGGTCTGCTAATCAGTTGTAGGGTATGCAGTGAGTCCAAAGGCTGCCAAAATTTAGGAAAAACCCTACTAACAATTTAAAGACACAGAGCTGGGACACAGTAATGGCATGTTCCCATTAGAACGGAGAGGTTCTGCTATACAGTCATAGGTAGTGTTGAGCCACCCCCGTAGTGTTTGAGTTCGGTTCGGTTCGTCGAACACCCGTGTGTTCGCCGAACTGTTCGTCGAACTGTTCGTCGAACACCGTTAAAACCAATGGCAGGCAAACAAAAACACATAGAAACACATAGAAAACACCTTCAAAGGTGTCCAAAAGCTGACAAACTGCTCAGAAGACACAACTAACACATGAAAAAGTGACAAGTACATATAGTCATGCGAAAAGAAAAGAGGTGGAGGAGTAAAAGGAGGGGGAGACACAGATATAGGCATGTCATGCCCTTCTAAAATCCAAAAAGTGAGAAGCCGACACGTTCAGTCCGCTCCTGCCCGTGCCACCTCCATGTCGCCGGGTTTGTGCCAGAGCCGCGGTGAACCCTGACGGCCAGCCCCCCTCTCCCAATACTGGTGCCTGTCCGCTGGTGGGTCGAGCGAGCCCCCCTGTGGTGGAGGCAGCTCTAAGCTTTTTAATTTAAATTGTCTCTCTAATTTGAATGAATACACTTTAAATCCATTTACAAGGATCTATTGGAGGGCAAGTCTCATGTCAGCAGCCGCGTAATTCCAGCTCCAGTAGCGTCCACTAAAGCTGCTGCAGTTAAAAAGCTTTTATAAGGATCGAGCTCGGCTGTCCACCGCAAGGCATCCTACTGCCAGTCCCAGCCCGTATGCCTTGGGGTGCCTCTTGATCCTCTTCACTGAGTATCCCGTGGTCCCGAAGCATTTCCTTTGAAAAAATTAAGTGTCCAAACTACAGGTGGTGTAGCTTGCTTAACAGCCGGGATAATCCGCTGACTAGCAGACACTGCTACTAGGCACAAAGTATTTCCTGGGCTAGATGCAGTTAAAAATTTGTAATTAGATACTCTCGTTGGATGCTGAGAAAGCATTCCATAGAGTCTCCTGGCACGCCATATATGATTCTCTTAAAAAGCTTGGGGTAGGGGTCTAGGGGACCCTTTTATAGACAAAACCACGGCCCTGTATCACAATACGTCACCTAGGCTGAAGATAAGTGGAACTGTAGCACCCTGAGGGCTCGGTTGCTACAGAGGTATTGCACCTCACCCAGAGGTGTGATATCTCACTCTCAGGTAAGGATGGAGTGTGGATCAGGACCCAACACCTGCATGCATTACACCACATTGCCGTGGGGCAGGGCGACCAATATGCCTCTGAGATGGGCACGACAGTCCCTGTCCCTGGCTGGAGTGGGGGGAGGGAACACTGAGGAAGGGGAACCCTGTAGTGCAGGAGCAGGGAGGAAGCAGTTCCTGGGCGCATTGAGAAGGGAGTATAAAAGGTGGGCACCATCTTAGTTCAGTGCAGAGAAGTCTGAGCAGAAGTGGCAGGGAGCAGGGGCTCTGCATGAGCTCTGCTCCGGAGGCGGGCCTAGTAACAGAGGCCCAGGCCTGGAAGAGGGAGAAGGAAGGAAGAGGAGCGGAGAAGGCTCCAGGAACGAGGAATGAAGGGATCCCAGGGGTGCGGACGGGTGAGTCGCCACCGCACGCCCGAATCCACCTGCGTGGAGGGGTCAGGCCAAAGGGGGAGACCGGTCCCCGAAACTAGTGGAGGCAGGAAACGACCCTCAGCTAGAAACCGGAGGCTGTGACATTTTATGTGGCGCAGCCCCTCGCTACACCCGCTAGGAAGGCACCACATTGGGTCAGGGAAACTGGCGCCAAGTTTACCAAGAGGAGGCCCGAGGCAGCCGGACAGAAGGGTTGGTAAGAAAGGCCAGACAAAGGACACACAAAGGGGGTCCTGTGAAGCGCTCCAAAGTTATCTGGGAGTTGTCTGAGCCCTTCACCTGGTGAGCACAGTACGACGTGGGCAGCCGTTACCTGCAGACGTGGTCTGGATAATAAGAACTGTGAGTAAAGGCCCTGGACTGCATCACTGACTCCGTGTCGTTACTGCTGCTGCCCTGCACCATCACCCCCATCCTCCGCATACACTGCCCTGAGGCTATACTTGGGGAGTTATGCTACGCTCTGCTCCACCCACAACACCAGCCTCAGCGGTCTGCCCTGCAGCGGCGGTTCACTCTGACCGCAATCCACGGGTGGCGTAGTCGGACATTTAAACATCAAAACCACATAAATAGTTCCGCCACTGGTTTTACCACCCTGAGCCACGGAACCGGGTCGCCGCCACGAAGACTACAACCACCAGCATCCACCAAAAAGGGTCTGGCTCCAGGTGTCCCAAGGTCCAGGGGGTGCATCAGAACATTTTCATCACCTTTCACAATCACCAATGGGACAAGGCAGGGATGTACTCTGTCCCCTCTCTTATACATCCTAGTGACGGAGCACCTGCTCTCATCAATTCGCCATAACCCCAATATTAGGTGGATTGAGGTGGGAGGCACCGAGTACAAGTGCTCTCTATTTGCTGATGATGTCCTAGTATATATCACTCAATCACATATATCCATCCATGCTGTTATGGCTGAAATAGATCACTCTGTTACATGGTCAAATTTTAAAATCAATGCAGCGAAGTCTGAGGCCCTCGATGTCTCCCTCCCCAAATCCATATAGGATTCCATCCAGTCCAACTTTCCCTTTGCCTGGCCCTCACAGGGTATCAAATACTTAGGAATTCCTATTCATAGAGACCTCTCCCATCTATGTTTTCTTAATTTTGGGCCCTTTATTGAACAACTTCATACAGACCACGGTTGGCAAGTTAGAACTGTAAGATTCACTAGGTGAACCACTGGTGTTTTGTGGAAAAGCACATGTACACTGTGTTCCAAATTATTATGCAAAAAGTGTTTAGGAGTGATAAGGGAAGAATTTGTTTGTTTGTCAGTTAAACTCATTGATGGTGATGTGTGTCAGGGCTCTTTATATCACTGTAAGCAATTGCAGACACCTGTGCTAATTAGTTTGGCAGGTGTGTCCAATGAAAGGCAAGACTACTTAAGAAGGCTGTCTCACATTATTAAGCAGCCTACATTTTCTGCCAAAATGGGAAAGAAAAAGGATGTGTCGGCTGCTGAGAAGCAACAAATTGTGGAGTGTTTAGGTCAAGGCATGACTACAATCAACATTGTGCGATGATCAGGATGAAGTGTCTTGGCAATCAAGAAGTATGTAGCTGATTCACAGTACACACAAATGCGTGCTGATAAGGGCAAATTGAGGACTCTTTCCTGCAGGCAATTACGTCAGGTTAAAAGAGCAGCGGCAAAAAAGCCTTGTCATAGCAGCAGACAAGTTTTTGAAGCTGCTGGTGCCTCCAACGTCCCCTGAACAACAAGATGCAGGGTCCTTCAGAGGTTTGCAGCTGTGCATACGCCATCCTGTCGACCTCCTCTATCCACTTCACACAAGCAGAAACGGCTCCAGTGGGCCAAACATTACATGAAGACTGATTTCAAAACTGTTTTGTTCACGGATGAGTGCCGTGCAGCGCTCGATGGTACAGATGGATGGAGTGGAGGATGGCTGGTTGATGGACACCCCACGCAAACACGGCTACAGCGCCAACAAGGAGGAGGTGGAGTAATGTTTTGGGCTGGAATCATGGGGAGAGAGATTGTCGGCCCCTTTAGGATCCCTGAAGGCGCTAAAGATGAACGCCATAATGTATGTGGATTTTCTCAAACAGCACTTCCTGCCATGGTTTAAGAAGAAGAACCGTGTATTTCACAGCAAGATCATTTTTTTGCATGATAATGCACCATCTCATGCTGCACATAAAACATCTGCATCTCTGGCTGATATGGGCATAAAAGGGGACAAACTTATGGTGTGACCCCCATGCTCCCCTGACCTCTACCCCATTCAGAACCTCTGGAGCATCATCAAAAGGAGTGTCTATGATGGCGGGAGGCAGTTCACATCTAAGCAACAGCTCTGGGAGGGTATTCTGTCCTCATGCAAAACAATTGAAGCAGAAACCATCCAAAACCTGACAAATTCAATGGACGAGAGAGTTCAGAAGCTCCTTTCGAACAAGGGGTCCTATGTGAAAATGTAACATCACCTAGAATAAAGTTTTGAGTTGAAAACTGTTTGATTTCAGTTTCTAATAACCTGCTAATGCTTATAATTTCAAAAATGACCATTTTTTTGGTCTTTATTAAAATGAAAAGGTTGATCGAAAAGTTTGGGGGATCTAAGAATGTGGCAACCCAGTAGTCATGATTACTTCGAATTCTGACAATATGAGGGTCATGTTGCAGGTAGTGCAGCAAGAAGGCACTTATGTGTCTTGCGCATCTCGGAGCCCCAAAATTATTTTCCGGGCTAGATGCAGCTAAAAATTATTATTAATTTTAAATCTGGTGGAGCTTAGTATAGATGGCCTAATAGGATCAGTGCTGCACACTGCTACAAAGCCCAAATTATTTTCCAGCCAAGATACAGATAAACACGATTAGTAATTTTAAATCTGGTGGAGCTTATTATAGATGGCCTAATAGAATCAGTGCTGCACACTGCTGCAAAGCCCAAATTATTTTCCAGCCAAGATACAGATAAACATGATTAGTAATTTGAAAGCTTAAAACGGTTGGTAGGGTGATTTTAACCAATCATCAAGCTTTTACTCTCCCCAGGATGACACAGGGGTAGAAAAGTCGTTTCGGATCCATGATTTGTTCATCTTTATGAACGTGAGTCTGTCTACATTATCAGTGGAGAGCCGCGTGCGCTTATCTGTCAGCACACCACCAGCAGCGCTGAACACACGTTCAGACAGAACGCTGGCTGCGGGGCATGACAAGATCTCCAAGGCGTAAGTGGCTAGCTCCGGCCATTTATCCAGATTGGAAGCCCAAAAAGAGCAAGGGTCCAGTGACACAGTCGTGGCTTCAATGTTTACTTGGAGATACTCCTGTACCATCGTCTCTAGGCGTTGACTATGTGTCAGACTTCTTGTCTCCTGTGGCCTTGCAAAGGATGGGCTAAAAAAGTGGTGAAATGATTCCGCAAAATTGATGTTACCAGCAGATACTGTGGTTCTGTTACGGTTTGAGTGCTGAACACTTGACGGTCCCACAGTTGGCAAGTTGGAACTGTGAGATTTACTACGTGCACCACTGGTGTTTTGTGGAAAAGCACATGTAAGATTATGCAACAGTCTCTGCTGATACTCCAGCAAGCGTGCATCCCTTTCTATGGCAGGAATAATTTCTGCAAATTTACTTTTGTACCGGGGATCTAACAGTCTGGCAACCCAGTAGTCAGGATTATTTCTAATTCTCACAATTCGAGGGTCATGTTGCAGGTAGTGCAGCAAGAAGGCACTCGTGTGTTGCGCATCCAGGAGCACCAAGTCCCTGTTGTGTTGGTGGCGAGGTAACAATCATGCTTCCTTCCTCTGTCCTCTCCCCCCAACCTCGCACAACAGAAATGTGATCAAGGTCTCCCTCATCTGATGAGTCTTCCATCAGTTCGTCCTCCACTTCTTCCTGGGCTCCTGCACCTTCCTCACTAGTTTGGCTGCTACCATGCACCCTGGTAAAACCATCTCCCCCACCCTCACATGCCTGCCGCCTTGGTGCTGCCGACCGTCTGGACCTTGCAGATGTTAGCCCTTCCACATACAACTCCTCCTCCTCTACTTCCTCCAGCTCCTCTTGTGCCACCACCTGACTTCGAATTCTGTTTAACATGTGCTCCAGCATGTAAATCACCGGAATAGTCATGCTGATAATGGCATCGTCAGCATTAAACATCTTCGTCGCCATTTCAAAACTGTGCAGAAGGGTGCATAGGTCCCTGATCTGAGACCACTCCTCCAGCGTGATTTGCCCCACCTCTGGATCTCGTTGGCCCAGGCTATACGTCAGAACGTATTGCACCAGGGCTTGTCGGTGCTGCCACAGTCGCTGCAACATGTGCAGAGTTGAATTCCACCGGGTAGGCACATCGCATTTTAGCCGGTGAAGTGGCAGGCCCAACGACTTCTGTAGAGATGTAAGTCGCTGAGCTGCGGGATGCGAATGGCGGAAGTGAGCAGACAGTGACCGTGCCCTCTGCAGAAGGCCATCTAGTCTGGGATAGTGGGCTAAAAATTGCTGGACAACCAGGTTCAACACGTGAGCCATACAAGGCACGTGTGTGACATTGCCCCGGCGAAGGGCCGCACCCAGGTTTGCAGCATTGTCGCACACGGCCTTCCCTGGTTTCAGGTCCAGTGGAGACAACCATTCATGAAATTGGTTCTCCAGAGCTGACCACAACGCCTCAGCTGTGTGACTCACATTTCCCAGACATTTCAAAGTAAAAACCGCCTGATGACGTTGAGCCCTACTGCCAGCATAGTAAGGAGGTGTGCAGGATCCCTTCTGCGCAGTTAGAAAGCTTGTGGCATGACCAGACAGGCTTTGGGTGCAGGTGGAAGACCGAAAGGAGGTTGAGGAGGCAGAAGCAGTGGAGGAACTTTGACATAAAGAGGATTGACCCACAACTCGTGGGGACGGCAAGACTTGGACAGCAGCCCCTTGTCCTGCTGTCACCATAGTTACCCAGTGCCCAGTCAGCGACATGTAACGCCCCTGTCCATGCCTACTTGTCCAAGTGTCTGTGGTGAAATGCACCCTGTCACACACAGAGTTTCTCAAAGAAGCGGTGATGTTGTGTGCGACATGCTGGTGGAGCGCAGGCACACCTTTCTTTGAGAAGTAGTGCCGACTGGGCATCTGGTACTGGGGCACTGCGACGGACATAAGGTCTCGAAATCCTCTGTGTCCACCAGGCGGAAAGGCAGCATTTCTGTAGCCAAGAGCTTGCAGATGGTGAAATTCAACCTCTTAGCTTTCTCATGGCTAGGAGGAAATGGTCTTTTACTTGTCCACATCTGAGGGACCGAGGGCTGGCTATTGTGCTTAGACAGGGTTGATAAGGGTGTCCACGGCAAACTGCCGGTCTGTGAGGAAGATGCAGGCGGACATGTTAGGTTGCCTTGATCCAAAGGTGGTGCTATCGATGTCGGACAGCGCTCAACACCAGCTGGTGTTACCACCTCCAAAGAAAATGATGACCTGCCAATCACGCTGGCTGTTGCGGGTAAAGAGGTGGCAGGTCTGTGCCCCAAAACAGGTTTGACTGCTGTCCCCCCAGTCACAGAGGATGAAGAGGCCGCGGATGCACAAGATATGGCAGACGGTGGTTGGCCCAGCCGGCTAGGCCGCATTGTAGGACACTGAGCTTCCCACTGCAACTTATGCTTCATGTCCATGTGCCGGTTCATGCATGAAGTACTCAAACTATGTATTTTTTGGCCTCTACTTAGCTTTTGCTGACAAATGTTACAGATAACACGAGTTGGGTCATCTTTATCGATCTGAAAAAATGCCCAGGCTATGCAAGGCTTAGCACCCATGCGACCTGAAGAGCCACCACGACTTGTGGTGAGAGGCAGAGTTGTTTTTGAGGATGCAGTTGTTGACGTGCTTCCAGTACTACGTCTCTGTCCAGGAAGGCGCAACCTGACCTCGTCGTCACTAGCATCTTCCTCCACCTCCTCTGCTGACCTCATCTCTTGGCTGACTGTGGGTTGACACTAAGTGGGATCTCCAACCTCATCATCATCACCCTGTGCGTTATCACACCCGTCGTCCTCAGAGCCAACCTGTTCCTGCCCTGACAAAAAACCAAAGTTGTCGCTCCAATCAGGTATTTGAGTCTCATCATCGTCTTCCTCATTGTCTCCACCAACAGTTGTTACAGTTTGGGAATGAGGGTCTACATTATGGTCAGAACCTTCTGCGTCTGGTCCTGGATCCGACTCATAAAGATTCTGGGCATCAGTGCAGATCATTTCCTCGTCTGGATTCACAGAAGCGCTGGAGTCGACCTCTGATTCCCAGGCTATAGTATGAGTAAACAGCTCTGCAGACTCAACCATCTGCTCTACCTCATACTCAGACAGGCAGCTGGAGATTTGGGAGCTGTGAGGAAGCAAGTGCGATTGGGGTGACACCTTTGAGGACTGGAGTATTTGTGATGTTGAAGTTGATGTGGAGGAGAGCCCACTTAAAGGAGCACTTGATATCCGTTGAAGCACCTGCTGTTTTTGTGCCTCATCTGGAATTTGTAGCGATTGGCGTGGCCGTAAGAAAGGGATCTTATCACATTGTCCGCTAAAAGAAGTAGACATTTTAGTTTGGCTGGAAGATGGTCTTTCTTCTGCAGATGTTACTGTTGCTTTAACAACTACCCAACGGACACAACCTTTTTTCTCTTTCCCAACACGCCTATTCCCCTTTCCACCAGCAGCAGGCCTTTTTCCACTCATTTTGGTGGTTAACTAATTCACAACTCTGGAGTTGTTTGCACAAAAAAACAATGGATGGGAACCGAGCAGAGCTGAGTGGCCAAACTGTGGTATTAGGCCAAAACTATTGGCTGGGTTAGATGCAGAAAAAAATTATATTCAATTTGCAACCTGATGGAGGTCAGTATAGATGGACTAATAGAACAAGTCCTACACACAGCTAGAAGCCCAAATATTTTTTCAGAGGTAGATGCAGAAAAAAAATATATTCAGTTTGCAACCTGATGGAGGTCAGTATAGATGGACTAATAGAGAAAGTCCCACACACTGCTAGAAGGCCAAATATTTTTTCAGAGCTAGATGCAGACAAAAAATTATTTTTAATTTGCAACCTGATGGAGGTCAGTATAGATGGACTAATAGAGAAAGTCCCATACACTGCTAGAAGGCCAAATATTTTTTCAGAGCTAGATGCAGATATAAATTATTTTTAATTTGCAACCTGATGGAGGTCAGTATAGATGGACTAATAGAGAAAGTCCCACACACTGCTAGAAGGCCAAATATTTTTTCAGAGCTAGATGCAGAAAAAAATTATATTCAGTTTGCAACCTGATGGAGGTCAGTATAGATGGACTAATAGAACAAGTCCCACACACAGCTAGAAGGCCAAATATTTTTTCAGAGGTAGATGCAGATAAAAATTATTTTTAATTTGCAGCCTGATGGAGGTCAGTATAGATGGACTAATAGAGAAAGTCCCACACACTGATAGAAGGCCAAATATTTTTTCAGAGCTAGATGCAGACAAAAAAATATTTTGAATTTGCAACCTGATGGAGGTCAGTATAGATGGACTAATAGAGAAAGTCCCACACACTGCTAGAAGGGCAAATATTTTTTCAGAGCTAGATGCAGACAAAAAGTTTTTTTTAATTTGCAACCTGATGGAGGTCAGTATAGATGGACTAATAGAGAAAGTCCCACACACTGCTAGAAGGCCAAATATTTTTTCAGAGCTAGATGCAGATAAAAATTATTTTTAATTTGCAACCTGATGGAGGTCAGTATAGATGGACTAATTGAGAAAGTCCCACACAGTGCTAGAAGGCCAAATATTTTTTCAGAGCTAGATGCAGAAAAAAATTATATTCAGTTTGCAACCTGATGGAGGTCAGTATAGATGGACTAATAGAACAAGTCCCACACACAGCTAGAAGCCCAAATATTTTTTCAGAGGTAGATGCAGAAAAAAATTATATTCAGTTTGTAACCTGATGGAGGTCTGTATAGATGGATTAATAGAACAAGTCCCACACACAGCTAGAAGCCCAAAAATCTAACCTTGAAGACTCAAACTTCAAGGTTAGATTTTAGAAAGGCAGATTTTAAGAGACTCAGAAAGAGAATAGGAGGGATCCAATGGCTGGATGTCCTTAAGGACAAAAATGTCCAGGAAGGATGGGAAATTTTTAAAAATGAGATTCTCAAAGCACAATCGTTAACAATCCCGAAAAGTAGGAAGAATGGGAAGCATTTAAGGAAACCAGGATGGATGAATACAGAACTTAAACACATACTAAAAAGAAAGAAAGAAATGTTTATTAAATGGAAAGAGGGAGGCATATCTAAAGAAGATTATAATGCAGTCTGCAGATCCTGCAGGGCACGTATCAGTTTAGCTAAAGCTGACAATGAATTAAGGCTTGCAAGAGATGTCAAAAGCAATAAAAAAGGATTTTGGGGGTATGTCAAAAGTAAAAGAAAAGTCAAAGATGCTATAGGATTTTTACAGGATGAAAATGGAGAAATGGTAAGAGAGGATGTTGAGAAGGCCGAACTTTTTAATTCCTATTTTGCATCTGTTTTCTCTCAGAAAGAAAATGTAACATCAACTGATCTTCACTGTCCTTTTAAAGGAATAGAGGAATCCAAGTTATCTGTAAACAGAAAGATTGTGAGGGAATATTTAGCTAACATAAATGAGTTCAAGTCTCCAGGTCCAGATGAATTACACCCCAGAGTACTGAAGGAGATCGTAGAAGAAATTTTAGAACCACTCTCCATAATCTTTGAAAATTCTTGGAGAACAGGAGAAGTCCCAGAAGACTGGAGAAGAGCAAATGTTGTTCCTATCTTCAAAAAGGGGAAGAAGGTGGACCCAGGGAACTATAGGCCGGTGAGTCTGACTTCTATACCAGGAAAGATCTTTGAACAAATTATTAAACAACATGTATGTAAGTACATGGATAAGAATGAAGTGATTAACCAGAGTCAGCATGGGTTTGTAACTAACAAGTCATGTCAGACTAACTTAATTTCCTTCTATGACAGAATCACTGACTGGGTGGATCAGGGAAATGCTGTAGATATAGTATATCTTGACTTCAGCAAAGCATTTGACAAAGTATCTCACACCATCCTTATTGAAAAAATGACCAAGTATGCAATGGACCAGGCAACTGTTAGGTGGATTCATAACTGGCTTAGTGATCGGACTCAAAGGGTGGTTGTAAATAGCTTCACATCCAGCTGGATGAATGTCTCAAGTGGGGTACCACAGGGCTCCGTCCTGGGACCTGTATTGTTCAACATCTTTATCAATGATTTAGATGAAGGAATTGAGGGTAAACTGATTAAATTTGCTGATGACACAAAGCTAGGAGGGATAGCTAATACTAGAGAAGAGAGAGAGGATTCAAAAAGACCTAAATAAACTGGAGCAGTGGGCAGCAACCAACAGAATGGTTTTTAACAGGGAAAAATGCAAAGTACTACATCTGGGCAATAAAAATGAAAAAAGCATATACAGAATGGGAGGAATAGAGCTGAGAAACAGTACATGTGAAAAAGACTTAGGTATACTAATAGATCATAGACTGAACATGAGTCAACAGTGTGATGCAGCAGCAAAAAAGGCAAATACAATTCTGGGATGTATTAACAGAAGCATACAGTCTAGATCACGTGAAGTCATTATCGGTCTTTACTCCTCTTTGGTCAGACCTCATCTGGAATACTGTGTACAGTTTTGGGCACCACATTTTAAAAAAGACATAGACAAACTGGAGCAAGTTCAGAGAAGAGCGACCAGAATGGTGACTGGTCTGCAAACCATGTCCTATGAGGAACGGTTGCAGGATTTGGGAATGTTTAGCTTGCAAAAAAGAAGACTGAGAGGAGACTTAATAGCTGTCTACAAATATGTCAAGGGCTGTCACATTGGAGAAGGATCATCTTTATTCTCATTTGCACAAGGAAAGACTAGAAGCAATGGGATGAAACTAAATGGGAGGAGACACAGATTAGATATTAGAAAAAACTTTTTGACAGTTAGGGTGATTAATGAGTGGAACAGGCTGCCACGAGAGGTGGTGAGTTCCCCTTCAATGGACGTCTTCAAACAGAGGCTGGACAGACATCTGTCTGAGATGATCTAGTGAATCCTGCTTTGAGCAGGGGGTTGGACCAGATGACCCAGGAGGTCCCTTCCAACTCTACCATTCTATGATTCTATGATTTTTTCAGAGGTAGATGCAGAAAAAAATTATATTCAGTTTGCAACCTGATGGAGGTCTGTATAGATGGATTAAGAGAAAAAGTCCCACACACAGCTAGAAGCCCAATATTTTTTCAGAGGTAGATGCAGAAAAAAAATATATTCAGTTTGCAACCTGATGGAGGTCAGTATAGATGGACTAATAGAGAAAGTCCCACACACTGCTAGAAGGCCAAATATTTTTTCAGAGCTAGATGCAGACAAAAAATTATTTTTAATTTGCAACCTGATGGAGGTCAGTATAGATGGACTAATAGAGAAAGTCCCACACACTGCTAGAAGGCCAAATATTTTTTCAGAGCTAGATGCAGATAAAAATTATTTTTAATTTGCAACCTGATGGAGGTCAGTATAGATGGACTAATAGAGAAAGTCCCACACACTGCTAGAAGGCCAAATATTTTTTCAGAGCTAGATGCAGAAAAAAATTATATTCAGTTTGCAACCTGATGGAGGTCAGTATAGATGGACTAATAGAACAAGTCCCACACACAGCTAGAAGCCCAAATATTTTTTCAGAGGTAGATGCAGATAAAAATTATTTTTAATTTGCAACCTGATGGAGGTCAGTATAGATGGACTAATAGAGAAAGTCCCACACACTGCTAGAAGGCCAAATATTTTTTCAGAGCTAGATGCAGACAAAAAATTATTTTGAATTTGCAGCGTGATGGAGGTCAGTATAGATGGACTAATAGAGAAAGTCCCACACACTGCTAGAAGCCCAATATTTTTTCCGAGGTAGATGCAGAAAAAAAATATATTCAGTTTGCAACCTGATGGAGGTCAGTATAGATGGACTAATAGAACAAGTCCCACACACTGCTAGAAGCTCAAATATTTTTTCAGAGCTAGATGCAGACAAAAAAATTATTTTGAATTTGCAGCGTGATGGAGGTCAGTATAGATGGACTAATAGAACAAGTCCCACACACTGCTAGAAGGCCAAATATTTTTTCAGAGCTAGATGCAGAAAAAAATTATATTCAGTTTGCAACCTGATGGAGGTCAGTATAGATGGACTAATAGAACAAGTCCAACACACTGCTAGAAGCCCAAATATTTTTTCAGAGCTAGATGCAGAAAAAAATTATATTCAATTTGCAACCTGATGGAGGTCAGTATAGATGGACTAATGGAATGATGCTATGCCCAAAAGATTTTACTTCACTAGGTGCAGTAAAAAAATTGGTATTCTATACACAGGTGGTATATCTTGCAACACAGATAGGCTACTCCACTGACTAACACACTCTGCAATAGGCCAAAAAGGATTAGCTTTGCTAGATTCAGCCAAATGCTGTGAAAAAAACTTGCACAGCACTGGCACAGACCTGCCTGGCAAAAACTGATAGGAACTGATGTAACCTAGTCCTGAAAAGGACTGCAATTACAATTAGTCTTTACTCCCACAATCTATCTATTTAAGAGCACAGACCTGCCTGATAAAAGTCGTAGGAAATGCTGTAACCTAGTCCCTAAAAGGACTGCAATCACAACTATTCCCTACTCCCAAGCTATCTGTAGATTTGTGCGAAAATTGGCTTGAAATTAACAAGGTATAGCGCACACAGCAACAGCGGTGCCGTCTAACACGCAGCTGCAGCAGTGAGAAAATGGTGGCGACGGGGAAAATGGCTTGGTCTTATAGGGCAAGGACATGTGACATACACTGCCAATGACACATGCCCTTGCTTGTGTGAAAAAAAGCACTTCGCTCCGTGTGTGCGCTGCTGATAGGCTGACAGATTGCACCTCCCCACTGTAAATGCGGGAAAGAGAAAAAAAAATGGAGATCTTAATTATTCCTGCAGCGATCCATCCCCTGCCCCTCCCCCCACCCCGCTGTACACTCAAACTGCGTATTAACATTAATTTTCATCATTACTGAGAAAAAATCCAGTTATGATTTTGGTGCACGAACAGTTATCGAACATAACCTCGAACAGCCGAATTTTTCTCAAATCGTTCGTGTTCGCCGAACGGCTCGAACACCGCCCAAAACAGCTCGAATTTGAGATTGGCGAACAGTTCGAGTCGAACAACGCTCATCTCTAGTCATAGGGTATGCAGTGAGGAAACCAATGCCAAAATTTAGAAAAAAAAACACTAACAAATTAAAGACACATAGAGCTTGGCCACAGTAACGAGTGTGACACATTCCCATTAGAAAGGAGAGGGTCTGATATACACTTATAGGGTTTGCAGTGAGTTCAACGGCTGCCAAAATTTAGGAAAAACCTCACTATCAATTTAAAGACACATATAGCTGGGCGACAGTATTGACATGTTCCCATTAGAAAGGAGAGGGTCTGCTATACATTTTAGGGTATGCAGTAAGTCCAACGGCTGCCAAAATTTAGGAAAAAAACCCCTAACAATTTAAAGACACATACAGCTGGGCCACAGTAACGAGTACAACATGTTCCCATTAGTAAGGAGAGGTTGTGGTATTCAGTTATAGGGTATGCAGTGAGTGCAACGGCTGTCAAAATTTAGGAAAAACCCTACTAACAATTTAAAGACAAGTAGAGCTGGGCCATACTAACGAGTGTGACATGTTCCCATTAGAAAGGAGAGGGTCTGCTATTCAGTTATAGGGTATGTAGTGAGTCCAACGGCTGCCAAAATTTAGGAAAAATCCTACTAACAATTTAAAGACACAGTATTGACATGTTTCCATTAGAAAGGAGAGGGTCTGCTGTACATTTATAGGGTATGTAGAGAGTCCAATGGCTGCCAAAATTTAGGAATACCCCCACTAACAATTCAAAGACACATAGAGCTGGGCCACAGTAACGAGTACATGATATAGAAAATGCAGCACAACTGGACCAGGGTGCACGAGCAGGGTCCAAATCCATAGAAATTGTAGAAAAACCTCGGCACACCACAAATGAATTTACTGGTTTATTGTAACATTTCGGTCTATATATTGGACCTTCGTCAGTGTACTGCAGGTGAAATATAAGCGTAACAAAAGTACTAATTGGAATATACATAGAGCATAAAGAACAATAGGTCACAGTGTCTAAAGCCAATCATTTCATTTAGGAGAAGCAAAAATTCAAAGTTACATACCCACTTGCTTAGAAAAGGGGCAATGGAGAAAAGAGTGGGAAGCGTAGTGTCCCAAATAGGGAATCCTGTAGGTGTAAAACATATGGTGGTTCAGTGGGACAGCGGTGCAGTGTGATGCCACTGGTGCTGGTAATACCTGGTTGATCTATGCGTACCTTAGGCACTGGAGTGGATTGCGTGGGGACCTTGGATTAGCGGTATCCACCGCTGATGGCTGGCAAGGTAGTGAAGGGAGAACATGTATATCTTGAGAGTGGGCGGGACAAGCGGTGCCCGATAGCCAATAAGAGGCTTAAGGCATGATTGAGGCCATGCGTATCTGGTGATGTCACAGGAAGTGACGATGGGAAGGTCCGGGTGACGAATCCGATTGGTCGGAATGCGCTCATGCGCATGTGCGTGCGTGTCATCCGACAGGCTAGTGCGTTCCACGGGGCAAGAAATGACAACCAGGGGTTGTATAATGCGTTCCACCATAGGGGGGGCGTGAATTAAGCGACAGGACTGTGGGGAGGAGGCAGGAGGGGAGCGAATGCTGGCCCTTAAGGTCATCTAGAACATATATTCTACCATATTACTGCCTTGGACATGGGGGATGGATGTGCAGAGGCTCGATACATCGAAGGAGACTAGAATGGCCTCAGGGGGAACTTGTTTTAACTCTGTTAAGGAGTCAAGGAAAGTTCCTGTGTCCAGTAGTTAGGATGGACTTGTGGTGCCCCTGAGGGTTCAATCGCCACAGGGGTACTGCACCTCAGTAGAGGTGTGGTATCTTCTATTCCAGGTAAGGATGGAGCACTTCTCAGGACCCTACTTCACCATTCAACACTACACCACTCCTGACCTGTAGGGGGCCTAAATGCACCAGGGTGCTGCACCGGCCTGGGATATAGGAGATGGGGGGAACCAAAGTTAGGGGGAACCATGTAGTGTGTGAGGGTGGAGAACACACTTTTAGGTTACACTTATTCATTTATATTTAATCTTCAGCCATCTTAGGTTCAAGGTTTTTGATTGTGATCTTCATCGCTGATTGTGGCCTTCTGCTAAGAACCTGCAGCCTATTGAAGATACACGGTCCTCGTTCTCTGGCCTTGAGATGGGTAGCGGGTCAGAGTTAACCACTGCCTCTACCCGGTCAAGGTCCCTACCTAAGAAGGCCTGGAGGGGAGCAGAGGAGACAAGCTCCGCAGGCAAAAGGATCCCAGGGGGATGCAGACTGAGTGGCACACGCCACCTGTATTTCTTACTCTGGCCTAGTCAGAGGGACTCCTGCTGCAAGAGGGGTGACCGACCCCGATATCTGACTCTGTTACTTCACGTCTTAGTCAGAAAAGCCCAGAAGCCTAGTGGATCCCAGGAGGGATACGGACGGAGCAGCATATGCCACCTGTACCTCTTTACCTGTGTTCATCCAGTGGGACCCGGCCTTACACGTAGTTCTAACCACACATACAGTCAAGTGAAGACTTAGTGGGAGAACTCACCAAGGAGAGGAACACACACACCAGAGGGGTCTCGACAGGTGCTCCTGATCTATCTGGAAAGTGCTAGACCCCCTTCCTGGTAGCCACAGCACGCCGTGAGGAGCAGAGAGAAGCTTTGCGGCTAAAGTACATCTGAATGTGAGTAAAAACCCTGGATGACTTCACACCCCGCTTCAGCCTGTTATTTCCTGCGCGGCACTGCACCCACCATTCCTCATCACACTGCCCTGAAGCCTGCTCCGCCTGCGGGGAGCCGTCCCATCTAAGCTGCCCCTTTAACACCGGCCTCAGTGGACTGTAGCAGCGCTGGTGTCTATCACCGGAAACCGTAGGTGGTGTAGTCGGAAAATACCACTCAACCCTGAAAGCCCATTAAATCCTTTATGTGACGGCCCTGGGCACGGACCGGGTCCAGGCCACGACTGCAACCCCCAACATCTGACTCGGCTCCGAGTAAACCCCATTTCCCAGGGAGGGTTGAGAGCGTCACAGACTCTTTTGGGTTAAGGGAGTTAAGATTTTTTCCAAAAATATGGATAGTGGTGATAAAAGTGAGTCCGTGGAAGCTACTATTGGGCGGCCTGGGGGCTTAGTCAAATTTTTATGAATCTTAGGTAGGATATAAATCACCGGAATTACCGGATGATTATTCGTTAAGAATTCACATGTTTTGGTGTCAATTACCCCTGCTGCCAAAAAGCGCTGTAAAACGGAAGCTATTAGGGATTGTATTTGGTAGGTAGGGTCTTTGGGAAGTCTCCGATAAGTGGATTCATCCTGTAATTGTCTTTGAACTTCTGCGATGTAGTCGCATTTATCCAGGACTACAATGGCCCCGCCTTTGTCGACTGGTTTTATAACCAGATCTTTATCCTCCTGCAGGCTCTGAAGGGCCTGTCAGTCTAGGGGAGTCAGGTTGGTCTGATAGTGTACCTTGCCTCTGTCAATGTTGCTACGCAACTCCTGAAAAGCACCATCTACAAAGGCAATAAACGTCTCCAATTCATGTGTCCCCCGAGGAGGTCTATAAGTACTCTTTGTTCTTAAACCCAGACTATGAGATGTAATGCGTGCTATTGGTTCGGGTGGTATAATGATAGCGGGACTGTTGGCAAAATGCATCTTAAGGCGGAGTGCCCGATAGAAACGCTGTAACTCCATATCCAACTTAAAAGTGCTATATTTGTACGTGGGGCTAAATGATAGACCTTTCTGTAAGACTGAAGTTTGGGCAACACTCAGGGTTTTTGAAGAGATATTTACCACCAATGATGTGTCTGGGACCGGGTGACCCTGGTGAAGTCTATATTTCCTCCTCCGCCGGCTGCGTCGCCTCGTCTTCTTCTGGGTGGTCGCCTTCGTGGTTGGCCTAAAAAAGGAGCAGACTGTGTCAGTGGTTCCCTCCGTTCGGCATCGGAGACGAAGGATGAAAAGTCGGTAAATGATTTGGCAGAGCGGTGGGTATTTCTGCAGTTAAAGGAGTGGTCCCGCCATTAGTAGACTCGATTCAATTCGTAGTCTTCAGAGTCCCTGGCGAACTTGTTCCTTTTTCTGGTCTCGGTATCCTGTTTGTGTAGATCGATATTGGCCTGGATCTTGCTCTGTAGTTCCCGGAAATTCTCTGGGCTGATAGAAGACGTCAGCAGTGTCTCAATTTTCATAATTTGTTCCTTAGTAGTGGTGATTGCCTTGTGTAAAAAATCAACTGTTAATAACATAAGGTCAAAGGAGCACTTATTCAGGATAAGTTCAAACTTGGAATGTCCGCAAATAAGGTAGGGCGTATCAGTACTCCTAGTCCCCGTGGGATCCTATGGACCCTTAAATATTCAGTTAAAGTTGCACAATGTAATTCAATGTTTATTAGATGCTTTCGTTCCTTCTCAAGATCCCGAAAAGTTACAATAAACCAGTAAATTCATTTGTGGTGTGCCGAGGTTTTTCTACAGTAACGAATATGACATGTTCCCATTAGAAAGGAGAGGGTCTGCTATTCAGTTATAGGGTATGCAGTGAGTGAAACGACTGTCAAAATTGTGGAAAAACCCTACTAACAATTTAAAGGCAAGAAGAGCTGGGCCACAGAAATGACATATTTCCATTAGAAAGGAGAGGGTCTGCTATTCAGTTAAAGGGTATGCAGTGAGTCCAACGGCTGACCAATTTTAGAAAAAGCCCCACTAAGAATTTAAAGACACATGGAGCCGGGCCACAGTAACAAATACGACATATTCCCATTAGAATGGAGAGAGTCTGCTATACCGTTATAGGGTATGCAATGAGTCCAATGGCTGCCAAAATTTAGGAAACACCACACTAACAATTTAAAGACACATATAATTTGGCCACAGTAACCACATGTCCCCATTAGAAAGGAGAGGGTCTGCTTTACAATTATAGAGTATGCAGTGAGTCCAAAGGCTGCCAAAATTTAGGAAAAACCCCAATAGCAATTTAAAGACACATACAGCTGGGCAACAGTAACGAGTAAGAGATGATCCCATTACAATGGAGAGGTTCTGCTATTCAGTTCTAGCGTATGCAATGAGTGCAATGGCTGCAAAAATTTATGAAACACCATACTAACATTTTAAAGACACATACAGCTGGGCCACAGTAACGAGTGCAACATGTTCCCATTAGAAAGGAGATGGTCTGTTATTCAGGTATAGGGTATGCAGTGAGTCCAATGGCTGCCAAAATTTGGGGAAAATCTCACTAGCAATTTAAAGACATATACCACTTGGCCACAGTAACGACATGTTCCCATTAGAAAGGAGAGGGTCTGCTAAACCGTTATAGGGTATGCATTGAGTCCAATGGCTCCCAAAATTTAGGAAAAACCCCACTAACAATTTAAAGACAAATACAGCTGGGCCACACTACCGAGCTCGATATGCTCCCATTAGAAGGCAGAGGGTCTGCTATTCAGTTATAGAGTATGCAGTGAGTCCAAAGGCTGCCAAAATTTAGGAAAAACCCTACTAACAATTTAATGACACATAGAGCTGGGACACAGTAATGACATGTTCCCATTAGAAAGGAGAGGGTCTGCTATTCTGTCATAAAGTATGCAGTGAATAAAACGACTGCCAAAATTTAGGAAAAATCAAAAGACACATAGAGCTGCGCCACATTAACGAGTACGACATGTTCCCATTAGAAAGGAAAGGATCTCCTTTACAGTTATTAGGTATGCAGTGAGTGAAATGGCTGCCAAAATTTACGTAAAACCCTACAAACAATTTAAAGACACATAAAGCTGGGTGACGGTATTGACATGTTCCCATTAGAAAGGAGAGGGTCAGCTACACATTTTTAGGGTATGCAGTGAGTCTAACGGCTGCCAAAATTAGGAAAAACCCCATTAACATTTTAAAGTCACATACAGCTGGGCCACAGTAACGAGAACGACATGTTTACATTAGAACAGAGAGGGTTTGCTATTCAGTTATAGGGTATGCAGTGAGTCCAAAGGCTGACAAAATTTAGGAAAAGCCCTACTAACAATTTAATGACACATAGAGCTGGGACACATAAATGACATGTTCCCATTAGAAAGGAGAGGGTCTGCTATTCTGTCATAAAGTATGCAGTGAATAGAACGACTGCCAAAATTTAGGAAAAATCAAAAGACACATAGAGCTTGGCCACATTAACGAGTACGACATGTTCCCATTAGAAAGGAAAGTATCTCCTTTACAGTTATTAGGTATGCAGTGAGTGAAATGGCTGCCAAAATTTACGTAAAACCCTACTAACAATTTAAAGACACGTAAAGCTGAGCGACGGTATTGACAAGTTCCCATTAGAATGGAGAGGGTCAGCTACACATTTGTAGTTTATGCAGTGAGTCTAACGGCTGCCAAAATTTAGGAAAAACCCCATTAACATTTTAAAGACACATACAGCTGGGCCACAGTAACGAGAACGACATGTTTCCATTAGAAAGGAGAGGTTCTGGTATTCAGTTATAGGGTATGCAGTGAGTGCAACGTCTGCTAAAATTTAGGAAAAACCCTACTAACAATTTAAAGACACATAGAGCTCTGCCACACTAGTGAGTACGACATGTTCACATTAGAAAGGATAGGGTCTGCTATTCAGTTATAGGATAAGCAGTGAGTGCAATAGCTTCCAAAATTTAGGAAACACCCTACTAACAATTAAAAGACACATACAGCTGGGCCACACTAACGAGTACGACATGTTCCCATTAGAAAGGAGAGGGTCTGCTATTCAGATATAGGGTATGTAGTGAGTCCAACAGCTGCAAAAATTAAGGGAAAACCTCTCTAACAATTTAAAGACACATACAGCTGGGCCACAGTAACGAGTGTGACATGTTCCCATTAGAAAGGAGAGTGTCTGCTATTCAGTTATTGGGTATGCAGTGAGTCCAAAGGCTGCCAAAATTTAAGAAATACCCCACTAACAAATTAAAGACATGTAGAGCTGGGCCACAGTAACGAGTACGACACGTTCCCATTAGAAATGAGAGAGTCTGCTATTTAGTTATAGGGTATGCAGTGAGTCCAACGGCTGTCAAAATTTTGGCAAAATCCTACTAACGATTTAAAGACACATATAGCTGGGCGACAGTATTGACATCTTCCCATCTGAAAGGAGAGGGTCTGTTATACATTTATAGGGTATGCAGTGAGTCCAATGGCTGCCAAAATTTAGGAAAACCCCCACTAACCATTTAAAGACACATACAGCTGGACCACAGTAACGAGTACGACATATTCCCATTAGAAAGGAGAGGGTCTGCTAATCAGTTGTACGGTATGCAGTGAGTCCAATGGCTGCCAAAATTTAGGAAAACCCCCACTAACAATTTAAAGACACATACAGCTGGGCCACAGTAATGAGTCCGACATGTTCCCATTAGAAAGGAGAGGGTCTGCTATTCAGTTACAGGGTATGCAGTGGGTCCAATGGCTGGCAAAATCTAGGAAAAACCCATTAACATTTTAAAGTCACATACAGCTGGGCCACAGTAACGAGAACGACATGTTTACATTAGAACGGAGAGGGTTTGCTATTCAGTTATAGGGTATGCAGTGAGTCCAAAGGCTGACAAAATTTAGGAAAAACCCTACTAACAATTTAATGACACATAGAGCTGGGACACATAAATGACATATTCCCATTAGAAAGGAGAGGGTCTGCTATTCTGTCATAAAGTATGCAGTTAATAAAACGACTGCCAAAATTTAGGAAAAATCAAAAGACACATAGAGCAGGGCCACATTAACGAGTACGACATGTTCCCATTAGAAAGGAAAGGATCTCCTTTACAGTTATTAGGTATGCAGTGAGTGAAATGGCTGCCAAAATTTACGTAAAACCCTACTAACAATTTAAAGACACATAAAGCTGAGCAACGGTATTGACATGTTCCCATTAGAATGGAGAGGGTCAGCTACACATTTGTAGGGTATGCAGTGAGTCTAACAGCTGCCAAAATTTAGGAAAAACCCCATTAACATTTTAAAGACACATACAGCTGGGCCACAGTAACGAGAACGAAATGTTTCCCTTAGAAAGGAGAGGATCTGGTATTCAGTTATAGGGTATGCAGTGAGTGCAACGTCTGCTAAAATTTAGGAAAAACCCTACTAACAATTTAAAGACACATAGAGCTCTGCCACACTAATGAGTACGACATGTTCACATTAGAAAGGATAGGGTCTGCTATTCAGTTATAGGATAAGCAGTGAGTGCAATAGCTTCCAAAATTTAGGAAACACCCTACTAACAATTAAAAGACACATACAGCTGGGCCACACTAACGAGTACGACATGTTCCCATTAGAAAGGAGAGGGTCTGCTATTCAGATTTAGGGTATGTAGTGAGTACAACAGCTGCAAAAATTAAGGAAAAACATCTCTAACAATATAAAGACACATACAGCTGGGCCACAGTAACGAGTGCGACATGTTCCCATTAGAAAGGAGAGGGTCTGCTATTCAAATATAGGGTATGCATTGAGTGCAACGGCTGGCAAAAATTAGGAAAAACCCTACTAATAATTTAAAGACACATAGAGCTTGGCCACAGTAATGAGTATGACATGTTCCCATTAGAAAGGAGAAGGTCTGCTATACCATTATAGGGTATGCAGTGAGCGCAACAGCTGCCAAAATTTAGGAAAAACCCTACTAACTATTTAAAGCCACATACAGCTGGGCCACAGTATTGAGTACGATTTGTTCCCATTAGAAAGTAGAATGTTTGCTATTCAGTTATTGGGTATGCAGTGAGTCCAAAGGCTGCCAAAATTTAAGAAATACCCCACTAACAAATTAAAGACATGTAGAGCTGGGCCACAGTAACGAGTACGACACGTTCCCATTAGAAATGAGAGGGTCTGCTATTTAGTTATAGGGTATGCAGTGAGTCCAACGGCTGTCAAAATTTTGGCAAAATCCTACTAACGATTTAAAGACACATATAGCTTTGCGACAGTATTGACATATTCCAATCTGAAAGGAGAGGGTCTGTTATACATTTATAGGGTATGCAGTGAGTCCAATGGCTGCCAAAATTTAGGAAAACCCCCACTAACAATTTAAAGACACATACAGCTGGACCACAGTAACGAGTACGACATATTCCCATTAGAAAGGAGAGGGTCTGCTAATCAGTTGTAGGGTATGCAGTGAGTCCAATGGCTGCCAAAATTTAGGAAAACCCCCACTAACAATTTAAAGACACATACAGCTGGGCCACAGTAACGAGTACGATTTGTTCCCATTAGAAAGGAGAGTGTCTGCTATTCAGTTATTTTGTATGAGTGAGTCCAAAGGCTGCCAAAATTTAGGTAAAACCCTACTAACAATTTAAAGACACATAGAGTTGGGACACAGTACCGAGTACGATATGTTCCCATTAGAAAGGAGAGGGTCTGATATTCAGTTATAGAGTAAGCAGTGAGTGCCACGGCTGCCAAAATTTAGGAAAAACCCCACTAACAATTTAAAGCCACATACAGCTGGGACACAGTAAAGAGTACAACACCTTCCCATTAGAAAGGAGAGGGTCTACTATTCAATTATAGGCTATCTCTTGAGTCCAAAGACTGCCAAAATTGAAGAAAAACCCTACTAACAATTTAAAGACACATAGAGCTGGGACACAGTAATGACATGTTCCCATTAGAAAGGAGATGGTCTGCTATTCAGTCATAGGGTATGCAGTGAGTAAAACGACTGGCAAAATTTAAGAAATACCCCACTAACAAATTAAAGGCACGTAGAGCTGGGCCACAGTAACGAGTACGACACGTTCCCATTAGAAATGAGAGGGTCTGCTATTCAGGTATAGGGTATGCAGTGAGTCCAACGGCTGCCAAAATTTTGGCAAAATCCTACTAACAATTTAAAGACACATATAGCTGGGCGACAGTATTGACCTCTTCCCATTAGAAAGGAGAGGGTCTGCTATACATTTATAGGGTATGCAGTGAGTCCAATGGCTGCTAAAATTTAGGAAAACCCCCACTAACAATTTAAAGACACATACAGCTGGGCCACAGTAACGAGTACGACATATTCCCATTAGAAATGAGATGGTCTGCTATTCAGTTACAGGGCATGCAGTCAGTCCAAAGGCTGCCAAAATTTAGGAAAACCTTACTAACAATTTAAAGACACATAGAGCTGGGACACAGTAATGACATGTTCCCATTTGAAAGGAAAGGGTCTGCTATTCTGTCATTGGGTATGCAGTGAGTAAAACGACTGCCAAAATTTAGGAAAAATCACACTAACAAATAAAAGACACATAGAGGTGGGCCACAGTAACGAGTACGACACGTTCCCATTAGAAAGGAGAGGATCTGCTATACAGTTATTGAGTATGCAGTGAGTGAAATGGCTGCCAAAATTTAGGAAAAACACTACTATCAATTTAAAGACACATATAGCTGGGCGACAGTATTGAAATGTTCCCATTAGAAACGAGATGCTCTGCTATACATTCATAGTGTATGCAGTGAGTCCAACGGCTGCCAAAATTTATGAAAAAACCCATTAACAATTTAAAGACACATAGAGCTGGGCCACAGTAATGAGTACGACATGTTCCCATTAGAAAGGAAGAGGGTCTGCTATTCAGTTACAGGGTATGCAGTGAGTCCAACGGCTGTCAATATTTAGGAAAAACCCCATTAACAATTTAAAGACACATACAGCTGCGCCACAGTAACGAGTACGACAAGTTCCCATTAGAAAGAAGAGGGTCTGCTATTCAGTTATAGGGTATGCAGTGAGTGCAACGTCTGCTAAAATTTAGGAAAAACCCTACTAACAATTTAAAGACACATAGAGATCTGCCACACTAACGAGTACGACATGTTCACATTAGAAAGGATAGGGTCTGCTATTCAGTTATAGGATAAGCAGTGAGCGCAATAGCTTCCAAAATTTAGGAAACACCCTACTAACAATTAAAAGACACATACAGCTGGGCCACACTAACGAGTACGACATGTTCCCATTAGAAAGGAGAGGGTCTGCTATTCAGATATAGGGTATGTAGTGAGTCCAACAGCTGCAAAAACTAAGGAAAAACCTCTCTAACAATTTAAAGACACATACAGCTGGGCCACAGTAACGAGTGCGACATGTTCCCATTAGAAAGGAGAGGGTCTGCTATTCAAATATAGGGTATGCATTGAGTGCAACGGCTGGCAAAAATTAGGAAAAACCCTACTAATAATTTAAAGACACATAGAGCTTTGCCACAGTAATGAGTACGACATGTTCCGATTAGAAAGGAGAAGGTCTGCTATACCATTATAGGGTATGCAGTGAGCGCAACAGCTGCCAAAATTTAGGAAAAACCCTACTAACTATTTAAAGACACATACAGCTGGGCCACAGTATTGAGTACGATTTGTTCCCATTAGAAAGGAGAGTGTCTGCTATTCAGTTATTGGGTATGCAGTGAGTCCAAAGGCTGCCAAAATTTAAGAAATACCCCACTAACAAATTAAAGACATGTAGAGCTGGGCCACAGTAACGAGTACGACATGTTCCCATTAGAAATGAGAGGGTCTGCTATTTAGTTATAGGGTATGCAGTGAGTCCAACGGCTGTCAAAATTTTGGCAAAATCCTACTAACGATTTAAGGACACATATAGCTGGGCGACAGTATTGACATCTTCCCATCTGAAAGGAGAGGGTCTGTTATACATTTATAGGGTATGCAGTGAGTCCAATGGCTGCCAAAATTTAGGAAAACCCCCACTAACCATTTAAAGACACATACAGCTGGACCACAGTAACGAGTACGACATATTCCCATTAGAAAGGAGAGGGTCTGCTAATCAGTTGTAGGGTATGCAGTGAGTCCAATGGCTGCCAAAATTTATGAAAACCCCCACTAACAATTTAAAGACACATACAGCTGGGCCACAGTAATGAGTCCGACATGTTCCCATTAGAAAGGAGATGGTCTGCTATTCAGTTACAGAATATGCAGTGAGTCCAATGGCTGGCAAAATCTAGGAAAAACCCCATTAACAATTTAAAGACACATACAGCTGGGCCACAGTAACGAGTACGATTTGTTCCCATTAGAAAGGAGAGTGTCTGCTATTCAGTTATTGGGTATGAGTGAGTCCAAAGGCTGCCAAAATTTAGGTAAAACCCTACTAACAATTTAAAGACACATAGAGTTGGGACACAGTACCGAGTACGATATGTTACCATTAGAAAGGAGAGGGTCTGATATTCAGTTATAGAGTAAGCAGTGAGTGCCATGGCTGCCAAAATTTAGGAAAAACCCCACTAACAATTTAAAGCCACATACAGCTGGGACACAGTAAAGAGTACAACACGTTCCCATTAGAAAGGAGAGGGTCTACTATTCAGTTATAGGGTATGTATTGAGTCCAAAGACTGCCAAAATTGAAGAAAAACCCTACTAACAATTTAAAGACACATAGAGCTGGGACACAGTAATGACATGTTCCCATTAGAAAGGAGATGGTCTGCTATTCAGTCATAGGGTATGCAGTGAGTAAAACGACTGGTAAAGTTTAAGAAATACCCCACTAACAAATTAAAGACACGTAGAGCTGGGCCACAGTAACGAGTACGACACGTTCCCATTAGAAATGAGAGGGTCTGCTATTCAGGTATAGGGTATGCAGTGAGTCCAACGGCTGCCAAAATTTTGGCAAAATCCTACTAACAATTTAAAGACACATATAGCTGGGCGACAGTATTGACCTCTTCCCATTAGAAAGGAGAGGGTCTGCTATACATTTATAGGGTATGCAGTGAGTCCAATGGCTGCCAAAATTTAGGAAAACCCCCACTAACAATTTAAAGACACATACAGCTGGGCCACAGTAACGAGTACGACATATTCCCATTAGAAATGAGATGGTCTGCTATTCAGTTACAGGGTATGCAGTGAGTCCAAAGGCTGCCAAAATTTAGGAAAACCTTACTAACAATTTAAAGACACATAGAGCTGGGACACAGTAATGACATGTTCCCATTTGAAAGGAAAGGGTCTGCTATTCTGTCATTGGGTATGCAGTGAGTAAAACGACTGCCAAAATTTAGGAAAAATCACACTAACAAATAAAAGACACATAGAGGTGGGCCACAGTAACGAGTACGACACGTTCCCATTAGAAAGGAGAGGATCTGCTATACAGTTATTGAGTATGCAGTGAGTGAAATGGCTGCCAAAATTTAGGAAAAACCCTACTATCAATTTAAAGACACATATAGTTAGTAAAGCCGAATAAAGACTTGCGTCCATCAAGTTCGACCTGTTAGTTCTGTAATTGCTAAAGTTGATCCAGAGGAGGGCAAAAACCCCAAATGATTTAGCCAATCTTTACCTGAGGAAAAATTCCCTCCCGACTCTGAAACCAGCAGTCAGAATAAATCCCTGTATCAACCTACTATTTTATTCTATTTTTAAGTATATGCAGAAATCTGCCTGGTATCTAGAAAAGCATCCAGTCCCCGCTTGAACTGGTTTAGTGAATCCGACATTACCGTCTCCTCACTCAGTGAATTCCATATTCTCACTGCTCTTACCGTAAAGAACCCCTTCCTATGCTGGTGCTGAAACCTTTTCTCTTCCAGTCTTAGTGAGTGCCCTCTTGTTACCGTAATATCCCTCCTTTTGAACAAATCCCGGGCAAGGTCTCTATACTGTCCCCTAACATATTTGTACACATTTATTATGTCCCCCCTCAACCTTCTCTTTTCCAGGCTGAATAGTCCTAGTTTTGCCAACCTCTCTGGGTATTGCAGTCCCTCCATTCCCCTTATTAATTTTGTTGCCCTCCTTTGTACCTTTTCAAGCTCATTTATATCCTTTCTATATATTGGGGCCCATAACTGAGCACAGTATTCCAAGTGTGGTCTGACCAGTGCTTTGTACAGTGGAAGAACAATGTTCTCATCCTTTGCAGCTATACCTCTTCTGATACATCCCATTACCCTGTTTGCCCTTTCAGCAGCGGCCTGACTTTGGGCACTCCAATTTAGTTTGCTATCAATCAAGATGCCCAAGTCCTTCTCCATCTCTGAATTCCCCAATGGTTTCCCATTCAGTGAGTACTGGTGACTTCCATTTTTCCTTCCCATATGTATGACCTTACATTTCTCCTCGTTAAACCTCATTTGCCATTTAATGCTCCACCTACCCAGCTTATCCAAATCCCTCTGTAGGTCTTCACTATCCTCTTTTGTATTAATTGTTTTACATAACTTTGTGTCATCTGCAAATATTGATATTTTACTATTTATCCCGTTGACTATGTCGTTAATAAAGATATTAAATAACATTGGGCCTAGTACAGACCCCTGTGGTACCACACTAGTGACGCTTACCCATTCTGAGTATATTCCATTTATAACCACCCTCTGCCTTCTATCCTTTAGCCAGTTAGCTACCCACTTGCAGACATTTTCCCCCAGCCCCATCATTCTCATTTTTTATACCAACCTATTATGTGGCACGCTATCGAACGCTTTTGAGAAGTCGAGATACATGACATCCACTGGTTCCCCCTGATCTACTCGAGAGCTAACCTCCTCTTAGAAGTCAATCAGGTTTGTTTGGCAGGAGCGATTCCTCATGAATCCATGTTGGTTCGGGGTTAATAGATTATTAGCATCAAGATGCTCCATGATTGCCTCATTAATAAAGCCTTCAAAAATTTTGCCCACAACGGACGTCAGACTCAACGGCCGATAGTTTCCGGTGTTACTTTTTGCTCCCTTTTTGAATATTGGCACTACATTCGCCTGTCGCCAATCAAGTGGTACAGACCCAGTCTCAACAGAGTCCTTAAATATAAGATATAACGGTCTGTCTATCACATTACTTAGTTCCCTTAGTACCCGTGGGTGTATGCCATCAGGTCCTGGTGATTTGTTTATTTTAATGTTACTGAGGCGTTTCTGTACCCCAGCTTGGGTTAGATTTGTCATACTTAGTGGAGGATTAAGTTTGTCACTTCTCATTTCGCCTGTTAGTTCTTTTTCCTTTGTGAAAGTTGACGAAAAAAAATTATTTAATAGATTAGCTTTATCCTCATCTTTCTCTATGATTTTGCCTTCATCACTTTTTATGGGTCCAATATTATTCGATTTAATCCTTTTACTATTTATATACGTAAAGAACAGTTTGGGATTTGATCTACTTTCCCTAGCAATACGTCTCTCTGTTTCCTCCTTTGCTATTTTTATTTGTTTTTTGCAGGTTCTCGTTTTTTCCTTGTAACACATTAGTGCCTCCTTGCTGTTTTCCTGTTTTAATCTCTTGAATGCCTCTTTTTTGCTATTTAACGCCCCTTTTACGTTCTTATTCAACCATATTGGTTTCCTCTTATTTCTGGCCCTTTTATTCTCATACGGTATATACCTCTCGCACTGAGTATTCAGAATTCTTTTGAAGGTTTCCCATTTACTATTCGTATTTCCTTGATTAAGAACTTTGTCCCAGTCTATAAGTTGAAGGTTTTCTTTCAGCTGATCAAACTTCGCCCTCCTAAAGTTTAATGTTTTAGTTGTTCCCTTATTGATAACCCTACTGAAGGGCATTTTGAAATTGATAATATTATGATCGCTATTACCTAGGTGCCCCCCTATCTGTACCTCAGTTATTCTATCAGGCCTATTAGTCAATATTAAGTCCAACACTGCCTTCCCTCTCGTTGGTTCCTGCACTAGTTGGGAGAGATAATTATCCTTGATATTTGTCAAGAACCTTTTTCCTTTCTGCAATCTACAGGTTTCTGTTTCCCAGTCAATATCCGGGTAGTTGAAGTCCCCCATTACAATCACCTCATTATGTTTTGCTACTTTGTCTATTTGTCCTAATAGCAGTTTCTCATTCTCCTCTGTTATATTAGGTGGCTTATAGCAGACCCCCAGTAATATTTTATTATTATTTTTTGCCCCCTCTATCTCTACCCACATGGACTCGACCCCCTCTTCTCCCTCTCCTATATCTTCCCTTAGTCTGGGCTTTAGACGTGACCTTACATATAAGCAGACTCCTCCGCCCTTCCCCTGTTTCCGGTCCCTTCTAAATAAACTATAATCTGTTAAATTTACCGCCCAGTCGTAGCTATCGTCTAGCCAAGTCTCTGTCATACCTACGATGTCATACCTCTCCTCCGATATAAGCGCCCGCAGCTCATCCGCCTTATTGGTCAGGCTTCTTGCGTTGGTCAGCATGCAAGATAAAACTTTGGGGTTATTTAGCATCCTATTCTTCTCTAACGATCTAACTGTACTATCCCCACCCCCCTCTCCACCCTCATTATATTCACTTCTCCCCTTCCCCCTTGCTTGCCTCACATCCCACCTATTTCCTTGGTTTCCCCCCCCCGTCTCTAGTTTAAAAACTCCTCCAACCTATTAGCCATCTTCTTCCCCAGCACCGCTGCACCCTCCCCATTGAGGTGCAGCCCGTCCCTACGGTAGAGCCTGTAGCCGACAGCGAAGTCGGCCCAGTTCTCCATGAACCCAAACCCTTCTGCCTTGCACCAACTCTTTAGCCACTTATTCACCTCCCTAACCTCCCGTTGGCGCTCCTGTGTGGCTCGCGGAATTGGTAATATTTCTGAGAAAACTACCTTGGAGGTCCTTGCCCTAAGCTTCCTACCTAGATCCCTGAAATCATTTTTAAGGACCCTGCATCTACCACTCACTTTGTCATTGGTGCCAATGTGGACCATGACCGCTGGGTCTTCGCCAGCCCCACCCAGTAACCTGTCAACCCGATCCGCGATGTGCCGGACTCGAGCGCCAGGGAGGCAGCACACCGTTCGGCGATCCCGGTCTTTGTGACAGATTGCCCTGTCTGTCCCCCTAATAATAGAGTCACCCACTACCAGGACCTGTCTAGCCTGCCCTACACTCCCCCCCCCTCATTACTGGAGCATACACTCCCCCGGCGGTCAGAGGATCTGTCGTGCTCCAATAATGCCGGTTCTGAACCAGCCTTCCTATACTTCTTCCCTCTATCCCTTCTAACTGTTACCCAGCTCCCTGCCTGTTCAGCCTGCGCTTCCCCACTAAGCTCCACCCCCAGTGTTGACCCATTGAGTGTCTGCTCGGTGAGCAGCAAACTCCGTTCCATGTTGTCGATGCTCCTCAGTACCGCTATCTGAGCACTTAGATCCAGGATTTGGGCTTCCAAGCGCACGATATGCTCACATCTCTCGCAGCAGTATGGATCCCTGAGCGGTAGCTCAGGGAATGCATACATTGCGCAAGATGTACACTGCACGACTCCGGCCAACATGGACGTCATTCTAAATATGGGGATACAGTCAGTATATATGTACAAGTACAAAACACAATTATTTATATATAGGTGTATGGACGGGGATCAATTAGGGATGTGCAAGTGTATCGATTAGATATCGGCGCGGGATCAGTTAAGTATGGACGGGGGATCAATTAAGTATCAATTAAGTATGGACGGGGGATCAGCTGAGTGGGTCAGGTGGATTAATTAAGTATGGACGGTGTGTCAATTAACTATGGACTGGGATCAATAAGTATGGGCTGGGGAAATAATTAATTGTGGACTAGGGAATCAATCAATTAATTATGGACAGGGGGTTTAATTAAATAGGATGGGGGGTAAAGCAAATAAATAGGTATGGACAGTGGGTCAACTAACTAAGGACTGGGGATCAATAAGTATCAATAATATCAATAAATATGGACTGGGGAAATAATTAATTGTGGTCTGGGGAATCAATCAATTAATTATGGACAGGGGTTAATTAAATATGGTGGGGGATAAGGCAAATAGATAGGGACTGGGGATGAGTAAAAGTGGACAAGGGGAATCTATTAAATAGGACAAGGGGGATCAATCAATTATGGGCTGGGGGGGTCAATCATTTAAATGTGGTCAGGGGGATCACTTTAATATGGACAGGGGGTGGTCGGGGATCAATTAAATGAGGACGGGGGGGTCAATTTAATGTGGTCAGAGGGATCAGTTAAATATGGACGGGGGTGTTCAGGGGAATCAATTTAAATATGGACGGGGGTGATCAATTAAATATGGACGGGGGGTAATCAATTAAATATGGACTAGGGAATACAATACAATTACAATACAGATACAAATACAATACAGTACAGTACACACTTGGGTTCAGTAGGGCCGCTTATCGCGGCCTCCTGCCCCTCACTCACCTCCTCTAGGGATGCTGCACGCTATCACTGTGCGCTTGTCCCTCCGGTCGCCTCTTACCGGTCCTCCTGATCACCTCCTGGTCACCACCACCTGGCACCCTCCGCTGGCCGGCACTGCACGCTGCCACAGCGCTCTCTTGCGCTCGTTTCTCCGGTCGCCTCCTACTGGTCCTCCCGGTCCGCTCGGTCACCTCCGCCTGGCTCTCCTCCCTTCCCAGCTGGGCGACAGTATTGAAATGTTCCCATTAGAAACGAGAGGCTCTGCTATACATTCATAGGGTATGCAGTGAGTCCAACGGCTGCCAAAATTTATGAAAAAACCCATTAACAATTTAAAGACACATAGAGCTGGGCCACAGTAATGAGTACGACATGTTCCCATTAGAAAGGAAGAGGGTCTGCTATTCAGTTACAGGGTATGCAGTGAGTCCAACGGCTGTCAATATTTAGGAAAAACCCCATTAACAATTTAAAGACACATACAGCTGGGCCACAGTAACGAGTACGACATGTTCCCATTAGAAAGAAGAGGGTCTGCTATTCAGTTATAGGGTATGCAGTGAGTGCAACGTCTGCTAAAATTTAGGAAAAACCCTACTAACAATTTAAAGACACATAGAGATCTGCCACCCTAACGAGTACGACATGTTCACATTAGAAAGGATAGGGTCTGCTATTCAGTTATAGGATAAGCAGTGAGCGCAATAGCTTCCAAAATTTAGGAAACACCCTACTAACAATTAAAAGACACATACAGCTGGGCCACACTAACGAGTACGACATGTTCCCATTAGAAAGGAGAGGGTCTGCTATTCAGATATAGGGTATGTAGTGAGTCCAACAGCTGCAAAAATTAAGGAAAAACCTCTCTAACAATTTAAAGACACATACAGCTGGGCCACAGTAACGAGTGCGACATGTTCCCATTAGAAAGGAGAGGGTCTGCTATTCAAATATAGGGTATGCATTGAGTGCAACGGCTGGCAAAAATTAGGAAAAACCCTACTAATAATTTAAAGACACATAGAGCTTTGCCACAGTAATGAGTACGACATGTTCCGATTAGAAAGGAGAAGGTCTGCTATACCATTATAGGGTATGCAGTGAGCGCAACAGCTGCCAAAATTTAGGAAAAACCCTACTAACTATTTAAAGACACATACAGCTGGGCCACAGTATTGAGTACGATTTGTTCCCATTAGAAAGGAGATGGTCTGCTATTCAGTTATTGGGTATGCAGTGAGTCCAAAGGCTGCCAAAATTTAAGAAATACCCCACTAACAAATTAAAGACATGTAGAGCTGGGCCACAGTAACGAGTACGACACGTTCCCATTAGAAATGAGAGGGTCTGCTATTTAGTTATAGGGTATGCAGTGAGTCCAACGGCTGTCAAAATTTTGGCAAAATCCTACTAACAATTTAAAGACACATATAGCTGGGCGACAGTATTGACATCTTCCCATCTGAAAGGAGAGGGTCTGTTATACATTTATAGGGTATGCAGTGAGTCCAATGGCTGCCAAAATTTAGGAAAACCCCCACTAACCATTTAAAGACACATACAGCTGGACCACAGTAACGAGTACGACATATTCCCATTAGAAAGGAGAGGGTCTGTTAATCAGTTGTAGGGTATGCAGTGAGTCCAATGGCTGCCAAAATTTAGGAAAACCCCCAATAACAATTTAAAGACACATACAGCTGGGCCACAGTAATGAGTCCGACATGTTCCCATTAGAAAGGAGAGGGTCTGCTATTCAGGTACAGGGTATGCAGTGGGTCCAATGGCTGGCAAAATCTAGGAAAAACCCCATTAACAATTTAAAGACACATACAGCTGGGCCACAGTAACGAGTACGATTTGTTCCCATTAGAAAGGAGAGTGTCTGCTATTCAGTTATTGGGTATGAGTGAGTCCAAAGGCTGCCAAAATTTAGGTAAAACCCTACTAACAATTTAAAGACACATAGAGTTGGGACACAGTACCGAGTACGATATGTTCCCATTAGAAAGGAGAGGGTCTGATATTCAGTTATAGAGTAAGCAGTGAGTGCCATGGCTGCCAAAATTTAGGAAAAACCCCACTAACAATTTAAAGCCACATACAGCTGGGACACAGTAATGACATGTTCCCATTAGAAAGTAGATGGTCTGCTATTCAGTCATAGGGTATGCAGTGAGTAAAACGACTGGCAAAATTTAAGAAATACCCCACTAACAAATTAAAGACACGTAGAGCTGGGCCACAGTAACGAGTACGACACGTTCCCATTAGAAATGAGAGGGTCTGCTATTCAGGTATAGGGTATGCAGTGAGTTCAACGGCTGCCAAAATTTTGGCACAATCCTACTAACAATTTAAAGACACATGTAGCTGGGCGACAGTATTGACCTCTTCCCATTAGAAAGGAGAGGGTCTGCTATTCAGGTATAGGGTATGCAGTGAGTCCAATGGCTGCCAAAATTTAGGAAAACCCCCACTAACAATTTAAACACACATACAGCTGGGCCACAGTAACGAGTACGACATATTCCCATTAGAAAGGAGATGGTCTGCTATTCAGTTACAGGGTATGCAGTGAGTCCAAAGGCTGGCAAAATTTAGGAAAACCTTACAAACATTTTATAGACACATAGAGCTGGGACACAGTAATGACATGTTCCTATTTGAAAGGAAAGGGTCTGCTATTCTGTCATTGGGTATGCAGTGAGTAAAACGACTGCCAAAATTTAGGAAAAGTCACACTAACAAATAAAAGACACATAGAGGTGGGTCACAGTAACGAGTACGACACGTTCCCATTAGAAAGGAGAGGATCTGCTATACAGTAATTGAGTATGCAGTGAGTGAAATGGCTGCCAAAATTTAGGAAAAACCCTACTATCAATTTAAAGACACATATAGCTGGGCGACAGTATTGAAATGTTCCCATTAGAAACGAGAGGCTCTGCTATACATTCATAGGGTATGCAGTGAGTCCAACGGCTGCCAAAATTTATGAAAAAACCCATTAACAATTTAAAGACACATAGAGCTGGGCCACAGTAATGAGTACGACATGTTCCCATTAGAAAGGAAGAGGGTCTGCTATTCAGTTACAGGGTATGCAGTGAGTCCAACGGCTGTCAATATTTAGGAAAAACCCCATTAACAATTTAAAGACACATACAGCTGGGCCACAGTAACGAGTACGACATGTTCCCATTAGAAAGAAGAGGGTCTGCTATTCAGTTATTGGGTATGCAGTGAGTCCAACGGCTGCCAAAATTTGGGAAAACCCTACTAACAATTTAAAGGCACATACAGCTGGACCACAGTGACGACATGTTCCAATTAGAAAGGAGAAGGTCTGCTATACCGTTATAGGGTAAGCAGTGAGTCCAATGGCTCCCAAAATTTAGGAAAAACCCCACATACAATTTAAAGACACATAGTGCTGGGCCACAGAAATGTCATGTTCCCATTAGAAAGGAGAGGGTCTGCTATTCAGTTATAGGGTTTTCAGTAAGTCCGAAGGCTGTCAAAATTCAGGAAAAACCCTACTAACAATTTAAAGACAAAAAGAGCTGGCCACAGTAATGACATGTTACCATTAGAAAGGAGAGGGTCTCCCATACTGTTTGCCTATGCAGTGACTGCAATGGCTGTCAAAAATTTGGAGGCAGTCCAAAGGCCCCTGCAAGAGACTTAGAGGGTCAGATTTTCAGCTGACAGGCGGACGCGCCTATCGGTTATATTTCGACCAGCGGCACTAAAAACCCGCTCTGGCAGGGCAGGCCAGGACATCCAAGTCGTAGAGACCCAGTTCATGCTATGTGTCTAGCTTGGATACTCAATAATTATAAGGCACAGAGGAATCATGGCGGACATTGGTACGCTCGGCAAGGTACTCCCTAAGAATTTTCTAAAATTTTTCACTCCTTGGGAGAGTATCCCACGCCTCAGGGCCTGTGCGATGGGAGGGTCTGAGAAAACTGTCCCAGAACTTTGACAGTGTTCCCCTGCCTGTGCAGGATTGCATTTGTGTCTCTATCACCTGTACTCCTTGGTTGTCCAATAAACTGGGAAATCTGCCACCAGCTTTTTCAGATGGGGATTTTTTAATAATTCCACAACAAGGGCCTTCTAGTACTGCACCATTTTATTAGGCCTGTCCTGCACGGGAATAAGAGACAGAAAGTTCTCCCTTTAGTGTGGGTTTAGAAGTGTCACCAACCAATAATGACTGTCACCCAAAATTTGGACAATGCGAGGGTCACGGGGAAGGCAGCGTAACATAAACTCAGCCATGTGTGCCAGATTGCAAAGAGGCAAGACTTCCATGTCCTCACCAAGAGGACGACTGACCATGCTTTCCTCCTCATCCTCCTCCTTTTCCACCTCCTCCCTGTCCTCAGGCCATTCATGCTGAACAGACGGTATGATAGTTGTGCAGGTGGTACCATCTATAGCGCATGAAACTATCTCCTGTTCTTCCTCTTCCTCCTCCTCTTCCTCATTGTCACCCAATCCACGTTGGTATGAGATGAGGCTGAGCTGTGTTTAATCACCCTGTATGGTTCCTTGCTCCATCTCATCGTGCTCCACCTGCAATGCATCCTCTTTAATTGTGAACAGACAGCGTTTCAGAAGACAGAGAAGCGGGATGGTGGCAATAATTATGGCGTCATCGCCGCTCACCATCTTGGTGGAGTCCTCAAAGTTTTGGAGGATGGTACATATGTATGACATCCATGTTCACTCCTGAGATTTTATGTGTGGAGTCTGAAATGAATATCAATGGCCTTGTTGATGCTGGTAGTCAATAACTGCCCGCTTCTGCTCACAAATCCTTCTCAACATCTGCAATGTAGAGTTCCAACGCGTGGGGACATCGCAGACCAGTTGTTGAGCTGGAAGCTGCAAATGCGGCTGAAGCATGTCAAGGGTAGCGTAAGCTGTAGCTGACTTTCTAAAATGGGTACAAAGACGGCGTACTTTGACAAGCCGATCTGACAGATCTGGGTAGGTTTTGAGAAACCGCTGGACCACGAGGTTAAGCACATGGGCCAGGCATGGAACGTGTGTGAGCTCACTTCACCTCAGAGCCGCCACTAGGTTCCGGCCATTGTCACACACGACCATGCCTGGCTTGTAAGGTCAGCAGTGTCAGTCACAGATCTGCCAGGTCTTTCAGAGCTATCCACAACTCTTCAGCGTTGTGTGGTTTGCTACCTAAACATATTAGCTTCAGCACAGCCTGTTGCCGCTTGGCCAAGGCAGTGCTGCAGTGCTTCCAGCTTGCGACTGATGGGGTAATTTCAGATATGGAGGCTGAAGAGGAGGAGGAGGTGCAGGAGCTGTAGAATGTGGGGACAACCCTGATTGTCCCAGGGTCTGCAATCCTCATCATCGAGAGGACGTGTTCAATCCCAAGGTCCGACTGGGTCCCGGCTTCCACTATATTAACCCAGTGTGCCGTTAGCGAGATGTACCGTCCCTGACCGCAAGCACTTGTCCACGTGTCCGTGGTTAGGTGGACTTTCCCAGTAACTGTGTTGTTGAGGGCATGTCTAATATTGTGAGACACGTGCTTGTGCAATGCGGGGAAGGCACACCAGGAGAAATAGTGGCGGCTGGGGACCGAGTACCGAGGGATGGATGCCACCATCAGGTTGCAGAAAGCTTCCGTCTCCACGAGCCTAAAGGCAACATTTTGAGTGCAAGCATTCGCAAAGTGTGTTAATTTAGTAGTCTGGCCTGTGAGGCGTTGGCTGCGTATTTGCGCTTGCGTTCCAAGGACTGGGGTGGAGACAATTAACCGCTGCACTGGGACAAGGATGTGAACGTGCTTGCTGATGGGTGGAAGGCACCTTGGCATGCGCCATGGACAGGGGATTGGTGTGCATGCACAACAGCGAAGGAAGCAGTGGTGTCACCCGCAGACACTGTTGCTGGACCCTAGTGTTCAGCCCACTTAGTCGGGTGCTTTGCTGCTATGTGCCTGATCATGCTGGTGGTGATCAGGCTGCTAGTTTTGCTACCCCTGCTGGTGCTGGCCTGGCAAGTGGTGCAAATGGCCTTTTTGGGGTTATCTGCAGAGTCTTTAAAAAATAACAAGACTCGGGAAGACCTAACAGTTGTACTGGCAACTTCTGTTGTGTTGGTGTTACGAGGAACTCTTTCCCGCCTTGTGTCTGTGTCCACCACACTGCTTCTTCGTACCTGTTGTGGTGCTATGCCTCCCTCACCCTGTGTGCTGCTGTCCTCGCTCTGTTTGTCCCCCTGCCAGGTTGGGTCATTTACTATATCATCCATCACCTTGTCTTCCACTTCTGCACCTTGCTCCTCCTCCTTCTTTTTTGGCAATTGTGTCTCATCATCATCATCCACCTCTTGCAACAGTAATTGCATTTTCCCACCATCGCCTTTGTGTGACTGTGGCTGCTACAATAATTGGGCTTCGCTACACACGTTCTTCTGAGTGTCCAAGTGTGGGATAAGTTGTCTCCGGGCACTCGGCATGGTAGGAGGAAGGAAGATCAGGGTGAGGAATATGCGGTCCAGACTCACGGCTACTGAGACTTGACCATGTGGAAGAGAGGGTAGTGGTGGTGGTGGCAAAATGAATGGAAGCAATATCTTTTATCCAACTAACAACCTTTTGACACTGCTCTGTGTTCAATAGTGGTGTTCTGCGGTCCCCTAGTAATTGGGACAGGAAGGTCGAGTGACAAGAAGTGGGTGTCTGCATGAACCATCGCCACCGCGTCCATTTCCCCGTCCCTTGCCACTCACCTTGCCAATTTTTAATGGAGGACAATATTTTCCACATTTATGAGAAATGGCTGATTTTGGAACGTAGTTATAAGTGATATGTCTGACAGAGAACCGCAATTTTAAATAGCAGGCTTGTAATCTACTAATACTATTCTTTACAGACACCTACTGTGAACAGCTTGACCAACACACTGCAACAAAATGAAAATGGAAGAAATGGCTGATTTTGGAACAGTCTTATAGGTGTTATGTCTGACAGAGAACCATGGTTTTAAATAGCAGGCCTGTAATTTTCTAATACTATTCTACACAAAGACTTAGTGTGAATAGCTAGACCGACACACTGCAACAGAATGGAAAAGGAGGCCAATATTTTCCACATTCAGTTTAAATTTCTGGATTTTCATTGCTGAACAAATCTGGCTTTATTTTGCAGTGAGAACAAGAAAATGGAGCAGAAAATTGTGCACTCTGGATTGCTTTTTAAGCAAATAACCAGCATTAAGATAAAAAAAAATTGCTCTGGCCTCTGATATCTGGGGCTATGTCTACAAATATCTGTAATTATTACAGCAGCAGCAGACAGGACGATAAATGGACCCTCTTGCGCTATATCCACTGCAGTCTGCCACAAACACAGCCTGCCTAACTCCTGCCTAGCACTGATTATATGCAGCTGGATTAGTCCTCAGAAGGACTGTTAGTTCAGATTGATAAATATATACAGTACAGACCAAAAGTTTGGGCACACCTTCTCATTTAAAGATTTTTCTGTTTTTTCATGACTAAGAAAATTGTACATTCACACTGAAGGCATCAAAACTATGAATTAACACATGTGAAATTATACACTTAACAAAAAAGTGTGAAACAACTGAAAATATGTCTTATATTCTAGGTTCTTAAAAGTAGCCACCTTTTGCTTTGATGACTGCTTTACACACTCTTGGCATTCTCTTGATGAGCTTCAAGAGGTAGTGACCGGAAATGGTTTTCACTTCACATGTGTGCCCTGTCAGGTTTAATAAGTGGGATTTATTGCCTTATAAATGGGATTGGGACCATCGGTTGTGTTGTGCAGAAGTCTGGTGGATACACAGCTGATAGTCCTACTGAATAGACTGTTACAATTTGTATTATGGCAAGAAAAAAGCAGCTAAGTAAATAAAAACGAGTGGCCATTATTACTTTAAGAAATGAAGGTCAGTCAGTGCGAAAAATTGGGAAAACTTTGAAAGCGTCCCCAAGTGCAGTTGCAAAAATCATGAAGCACTACAAAGAAACTGGCTCACATGGGGACTGCCCCAGGAAAGAAAGACCGAGAGTCACCTCTGCTTCTGAGGATAAGTTTATCCAAGTCACCAGCCTCAGAAATCGCAGGTTAACAGCAGCTCAGATTAGAGACCAGGTCAATGCCACACAGAGTTCTAGCAGCAGACACATCTCTTCAACAACTGTGAGAGGAGACTTTGTGCAGCAGGCCTTCATGGTAAAATAGCTGCTAGGAAACCACTGCAAAGGACAGGCAACAAGCAGAAGAGACTTGTTTGGGCTAAAGAACACAAGGAATGGACATTAGACCAATGGAAATCTGTGCTTTGGTCTGATGAGTCCAAATTTGAGATCTTTTGTTCCAACCACCGTGTCTTTGTGCGATGCAGAAAAGGTGAACAGATGGACTCTACATGCCTGGTTCCCACCGTGAAGCATGGAGGAGGAGGTGTGATGGTGTGCGGGTGCTTTGCTGGTGACACTGTTGGGGATTTATTCAAAATTGAAGGCATACTGAACCGGCATGGCTATGGCTACCACACCATCTTGCAGCGACATGCTATTCCATCCGGTTTGCGTTTAGTTAGACCATCATTTATTTTTCAACAGGACAATGACCCCAAACACACCTCCAGGCTGTGTAAGGGCTATTTGACCAAGAGGGAGAGTGGTGGGGTGCTACGCCAGATGACCTGGCCTCCACAGTCACCAGACCTGAACCCAATCGAGATGGTTTGGGGTGAGCTGGACCGCAGAGTGAAGGCAAAAGGTCCAACAAGTGCTAAGCATCTCTGGGAACTCCTTCAAGATTGTTGGAAGACCATTTCCGGTGACTACCTCTTGAAGCTCATCAAGAGAATGCCAAGAGTGTGCAAAGCAGTCATCAAAGCAAAAGGTGGCTACTTTGAAGAACCTAGAATATAAGACATATTTTCAGTTGTTTCACACTTTTTTGTTAAGTATATAATTCCACGTGTTAATTCTTAGTTTTGATGTCTTTAGTGTGAATGTACAATTTTCATAGTAATGAAAATACAGGAAAATCTTTAAATGAGAAGGTGTGTCCAAACTTTTGGTCTGTACTGTATATATATATATGTTGTGGAATACCTATACTAACAGGACGATCAACGGACCCTCTTGTGCTGTATCATGCACTACAGTCTGCCACATACACTGCCTGCCTGCCTAACTCCTGCTATCACCAATGAATATATGCAGCTGTATTGGTCTTCAGAAGGACTGTTAGTTCAGTTGGATATACACATATATGTTGTTGAACACCTATACTAACTATAAAGAAGCAAATCTCTCCCTGACGCAGCAGCACCTTTCCCTACACTGCCTGATTCCGGGGTACACTGTGACAAGCATAGCAGCGCCAGGTCTTATATAAACCTGATGACGCTGTGAAACCAGCCAATCACTGTAATGCCGACAACCAACATGGCTATGGCATTACAGTGCATGGCAGGCAATCTCTGCATGTACTTGCCGAGCACCGAGCTTGTCGAGCACCATGATGCTCGAGTACCGTGCAGTGGCGAGCACGTTTGCTCATTACTAGTTCTTAAGTTTAAGCCTGAAGGTTCACATAAAATGTGCACTGTCAAATAAGGAAGATGCAGCATCTTACAATATATACAGTAACTTGAGAAAGTATTCACCCCAATTTTTGGGGGGGTGTTTGCATCAGTTCATGTAAAGAACATGCCTTCAACTGTGGATATTTGGTTTTCTTTTTATTGTGAAGCAAATAACAAATAGGTCAAAATAACTGAAAACTTCAGTGTGCATAACTATTCACCCCCCTTAAGTCAGTACTATCTAGAGCCTTCTTTCATGGCACTTACAGTTGCAATTCGATTTGGATAAATCTCTATGAGCTTTCCACATCTTGCCACTGAGATTTTTGCCCATTCCTCAAGGCAAAACTGCTCCAGTTCCTTCAAGTTAGGTGGTTTCCTCTGATGAACAGCAATATTCAAGTCTGACCACAGACTATTGGATTAAGGTCTGGGCTTTGACTATAAAACTCCAAAACATTAACAAGTTTCTCCTTAAAACACTAGAGTGTTGCTTTGGGTCATTACATAGTTACATAGTTACATAGTTTATAAGGCCGAAAAAAGACAAGCGTCCATCCAGTTCAGCCTATTTCTTGTGCACTGCAGCTATTCCGCAGTGTTGATCCAGGGGAAGGCAAAAAAAAAAACATGCGGTATAGGCCAATTTACATCATTGAGGAAAAATTCACTTCCCGACACCAATCTGGCAGTCAGATTAAATCCCTGGATTAATTAACTAAGCATAAGATGTAATTTTATTGTTCTCAAGAAAGGTGTACAGGCCTCTCTTGAACTCATTAAGTGAGTTGGACATCACCGCTTCCTCTCCCAGAGAGTTCCAGAGTCTCACGGCTCTGACCGTAAAGAATTCCCTTCTATGCTGGTGCAGGAACCTCCTTTCCTCCAGACGCATAGTGTGCCCCCTCATCTTTGTCAACATCCTTGGTATAAACAGGTCATGGGAGAGATCTCTGTACTGCCCCCTGATGTATTTATACATGTTTATGAGGTCTCCCCTAAGCCTTCTCTTTTCCAATGTAAATAGGCCTAATTTTGACAACCTCTCTGGGTATTCTAGTCCCTCCATTCCCTTTATTACCTTAGTCGCCCTCCTTTGTACCCTCTCTAGCTCCAATATGTCTTTCCTGAGCACCGGAGCCCAGAACTGTGCACAATATTCTAAGTGCGGCCTTACCAGCGCTTTATACAGAGGAAGAACAATGTTCTCATTATATGCCCCTATTCCTCTTTTGATGCATGCCATGACTCTATTTGCCTTCGCAGCTGCTGCCTGACTCTGGGCACTCTAATTTAATTTGCTGTTAACCAAGACGCCCAGGTCCTTCTCCATGTCAGATTTCCCCAACGGTTTCCCATTTAATATGTATGGGTGACTGCTGTTTTTCTTTCCCATGTGCATGACTTTACATTTATAGGCATTGAACCCCATTTGCCATTTTTTGGCCCAACTCCCCAATTTATCTAAATCCTCCTGTAGCTGTGCCCTATCCTCATCTGTATTCACTACTTTACAAAGTTTAGTATCATCTGCAAATATTGCTATTTTACTATGCAACCCTTCCACTAGATCATTAATAAATATATTAAATAATATAGGGCCCAAGACAGACCCTTGAGGCACCCCGCTAGTAACCCTGACACACCCTGAGCTTACTCCATTGATAACCACCCTCTGCTTTCTATTACTCAGCCAGCTATTTACCCACTTGCACACATTATCCCCCAGACCAAGCATTCTCATTTTATATACCAACCTTTTGTGTGGCACGGTATCAAACGCTTTGGAGAAGTCAAGGTATACAACATCCACTGACTCTCCCCGGTCCAGCTGTGAGCTCACCTCCTCGTAGAAGGCCATCAGGTTTGTTTGGCAAGAGCGATCCCTCATGAATCCATGTTGATATGGAGTTAGACAGTTATTATCATTAAGATATTCTACAAGAGCATCTCTAAGAAATCCTTCAAACAATTTACCCACAACAGACGATAAGCTGACTGGTCTATAGTTCCCAGGGTCACTTTTAGACCCCTTTTTGAATATTGGTACCACATTTACTTGGCGCCAGTCTAGTGGGACAGTCCCTGTCCATAAAGAGAGCTTAAATATAAGATACAGGGGCCTGTCTATCACATTACTTAATTCTTTTAGTACCCGGGTGTGTATGCCATCTGGGCCTGGTGACTTGTCTATTTTGATATTATTTAGGCATTTCTGAACTTCCTCCTGGGTTAGGTGGGTGATATTTAGCGGAGGGTTTACTTTATCACTCTGCATTTCCTCCGATAAATTGTTTTCTTTTGTGAAAACAGTGGAGAAGAAGCTATTGAGTAGGTTTGCTTTACCCTCATCGCCCTCTAGGATTTTACCCAGGTTATTTTTCAATGAGCCAACTCCATCAGTTTTAATCCTTTTACTGTTTATATAGTTAAAGAACAGTTTGGGATTTGTTTTACTTTCCTTGGCAATTGGTCTCTCTGTCTCCTCTTTTGCTATTCTTATTTGTTTCTTATAGATTTTGTTTTTTTCCCTATAAGATATTAGCGCTTCCTCGCTGCCTTCTTGTTTAAGTTTACCGAAAGCCCTTTTTATGTTTTTCATTGCCCTCTTGACTTCCATATTTAGCCACATTGGCTTCCTCCTATTCCTAGCCCTTTTATTCCCATAAGGTATGTACCTTCTACAGTGACTATGTAGGACTGTTTTGAAAATTTCCCATTTTCTATCCGTGCTCCTATTACTAAAGATACTATCCCAGTCTATAAGGTGAAGGGCATCTCTTAGCTGATCAAACTTTGCCCTCCTGAAGTTCAGTGTTTTTGTGACTCCCTTGCTGGGCTCCCTACTGAAGCACATGTGGAATTGTATAATGTTGTGGTCACTATTTCCCAGGTGCCCCCCGACCTGCACCTCAGTTATTCTGTCTTGCCTGTTAGTTAATATTAAGTCTAAAAGGGCCGTCCCTCTAGTTGGTTCCTGCACAAGTTGTGACAAATAATTGTCTTTGATAATTGACAGAAACCTGTTTCCTTTCTGAGATCTACAGCTTTCGGCTTCCCAGTCTATATCGGGGTAGTTGAAGTCCCCCAAAATAATCACCTCATTATTTTTTGCTACTTCGTCTATTTGTCTCATTAATAGACTTTCCGTGGCTTCTGCTATATTTGGTGGTTTATAACAGACTCCTATGATAATTTTATTATTGTTTTTTGCCCCATGTATCTCAACCCATAAGGACTCGACCTCCTCATTTCCCTCCCATACATCCTCCCGTATTGTAGGCTTTAGACACGTCTTTACATATAGACAGACTCCACCCCCTTTCCGACTTCTTCGATCCCTTCTAAACAGACTGTAACCCTGTAAGTTAACTGCCCAGTCATAGCTTTCATGTAACCATGTCTCGGTTATTCCCACTATGTCATAGTTACCTGTAGATATTTCTGCTTCCAGTTCATCCATCTTGTTTGCCAGGCTCCTGGCATTTGCTAGCAAGCAGTTTACACGATTTTGTTTTGTTCCAATCTTCTCCCTGTGGATTGTATTTGAAATTTTCTTACCTCCCTTCCAAGTATCTTGTCTTGGACCTTCTTTGTCGCACTTCATATCTTTCATTAGTATGTTCTCTGTTTGCATGTTCGTGTCCGGCGTTTTTCTTCCCATCCCCTCTTCTTCTAGTTTATCGCCCTCCTGATGAGTGTTGCGAGTCTCCTGGTGAATGTGTGTTTCCCGGGTTTGTTGAGGTGTAGTCCGTCTCTGGCAAGGAGTCCGTCATAGAGGTAATTCACACCGTGGTCCAGGAATCCAAATCCTTGTTGTCTGCACCATCGTCTCAGCCAGTTGTTCACATCAAGGATCCTGTTCCATCTCCTGACACCATGCCCGTCTACTGGAAGGATAGAAGAAAAAACTACCTGCGCATCCAGTTCTTTTACTTTCTTCCCCAATGCTTCAAAGTCCTTGCAGATTGTCGGTAGGTCCTTCTTTGCCGTGTCATTGGTGCCAACATGTATCAGAAGAAATGGGTGGACATCCTTGGAACTGATGAGCTTCGGTATCCTATCGGTAACATCCTTGATCTTCGCCCCTGGGAGGCAGCATACTTCTCTTGCGGTTATGTCCGGTCTGCAGATAGCTGCTTCTGTTCCTCTCAGTAGTGAGTCTCCCACCACCACCACTCTTCTTCCCTTCTTGGCTGTACTTTTTCTTGTCGCTTCTGGGTGTTTCTGGGTGCTCTTTTCTTTTTTGCTTGCTGGTAGTTCCTCATCCTTAGGTGTGCCATCTTCGTCCTCCACAAGTCCTTGGAATCTGTTTCTCAGTTGTGTGGTTGGTGGTGTCTCCATGGTCTTCTTGCTTCTTTTGGTCACTTGCCTCCACTTGTCTGCCTCTGGAGGTTCTGTGACGCTTCCTTCACTTTCCGTGACCAGTAGTGACGCTTCTGTTCTGTCCAGGAAGTCTTCATTTTCCTTGATGAGTTTTAATGTCGCAATTCTTTCTTCCAGTCCCCGCACCTTTTCTTCTAAAAGAGCCAGCAGTCTACACTTCTGGCAGGTGAAGTTGGTTTCAGCTTCTGGTCGATCTGTGAACATGTAGCACATGTTGCAGCTCACCATGTAGGTTGTCACATCGGCCATGCTGTCCCTTGTCCCTGCTGACTTGATGTCTGTCTTCTTTCTTGTGATACCCTAGAATAAACAAATTAAACAAATTCGGTTTGGCGATGCTTTCCAAGCAGCTGGTCCCGGCTGTACCCAACGATCTTCTAGCTGAAGGAGACTCTTCGCTTTTCCCAGAAGGCACCTGGAATATGCAAATTGTCCTCTTCAAGCTTCAATCCCTGGTTTGAAGATGCTTTCCAAGCAGCTGGTCCCGGCTGTACCCAACGATCTTCTAGCTGAAGGAGACTCTTCGCTTTTCCCAGAAGGCATCTGGAATATCCAAATTGTCCTCTTCAAGCTTCAATCCCTGGTTTGAAGATGCTTTCCAAGCAGCTGGTCCCGGCTGTACCCAACGATCTTCTAGCTGAAAGAGACTCTTCGCTTTTCCCAGAAGGCATCTGGAATATGCAAATTGTCCTCTTCAAGCTTCAATCCCTGGTTTGGGGATGCTTTCCAAGCAGCTGGTCCCGGCTGTACCCAACGATCTTCTAGCTGAAGGAGACTCTTCACTTTTCCCAGAAGGCACCTGGAATATGCAAATTGTCCTCTGTAAGCTTCAATCCCTGGTTTGAAGATGCTTTCCAAGCAGCTGGTCCCAGCTGTACCCAACGATCTTCTAGCTGAAGGAGACTCTTCGCTTTTCCCAGAAGGCACCTGGAATATGCAAATTGTCCTCTGTAAGCTTCAATCCCTGGTTTGAAGATGCTTTCCAAGCAGCTGGTCCCGGCTGTACCCAACGATCTTCTAGCTGAAGGAGACTCTTCACTTTTCCCAGAAGGCACCTGGAATATGCAAATTGTCCTCTGTAAGCTTCAATCCCTGGTTTGAAGATGCTTTCCAAGCAGCTGGTCCCGGCTGTACCCAACGATCTTCTAGCTGAAGGAGACTCTTCGCTTTTCCCAGAAGGCACCTGGAATATGCAAATTGTCCTCTGTAAGCTTCAATCCCTGGTTTGAAGATGCTTTCCAAGCAGCTGGTCCCGGCTGTACCCAACGATCTTCTAGCTGAAGGAGACTCTTCGCTTATCCCAGAAGGCACCTGGAATATGCAAATTGTCCTCTTCAAGCTTCCATCCCTGGTTTGGCGATGCTTTCCAAGCAGCTGGTCCCGGCTGTACCCAACCATCTTCTAGCTGAAGGAGACTCTTCGCTTTTCCCAGATGGCACCTGGAATATGCAAATTGTCCTCTTCAAGCTTCAATCAGTGGTTGGGGATGCTTTCCAAGCAGCTGGTCCCGGCTGAACCAAACGATCTTCTAGCTGAAGGAGACTCTTCGCTTTTCCCAGAAGGCACCTGGAATATGCAAATTGTCCTCTTCAAGCTTCAATCCCTGGTTTGGCGATGCTTTCCAAGCAGCTGGTCCCGGCTGTACCAAACGATCTTCTAGCTGAAGGAGACTCTTCGCTTTTCCCAGAAGGCACCTGGAATATGCAAATTGTCCTCTTCAAGCTTCAATCCCTGGTTTGGCAATGCTTTCCAAGCAGCTGGTCCCGGCTGTACCCAACCATCTTCTAGCTGAAGGAGACTCTTCGCTTTTCCCAGAAGGCACCTGGAATATGCAAATTGTCCTCTTCAAGCTTCAATCCCTGGTTTGGCGATGCTTTCCAAGCAGCTGGTCCCGGCTGTACCCAACCATCTTCTAGCTGAAGGAGACTCTTCACTTTTCCCAGAAGGCACCTGGAATATGCAAATTGTCCTCTTCAAGCTTCAATCCCTGGTTTGTCGATGCTTTCCAAGCAGCTGGCCCCGGCTGTACCCAACGATCTTCTAGCTGAAGGAAACTCTTCGCTTTTCCCAGAAGGCACCTGGAATATGCAAATTGTCCTCTTCAGCTTCAATCCCTGGTTTGGCGATGCTTTCCAAGCAGCTGGTCCCGGCTGTACCCAACGATCTTCTAGCTGAAGGAGACTCTTCGCTTTTCCCAGAAGGCACCTGGAATATGCAAATTGCCCTCTTCAAGCTTCAATCCCTGGTTTGAAGATGCTTTCCAAGCAGCTGGTCCCGCTGTACCCAACGATCTTCTAGCTGAAGGAGACTCTTCGCTTTTCCCAGAAGGCACCTGGAATATGCAAATTGTCCTCTTCAAGCATCAATCCCTGCTTTGAAGATGCTTTCCAAGCAGCTGGTCCCTGCTGTACCCAACGATCTTCTAGCTGAAGGAGACTCTTCGCTTTTCCCAGATGGCACCTGGAATATGCAAATTGTCCTCTTCAAGCTTCAATCCCTGGTTTGGCGATGCTTTCCAAGCAGCTGGTCCCGGCTGTACCCAACCATCTTCTAGCTGAAGGAGACTCTTCGCTTTTCCCAGAAGGCACCTGGAATATGCAAATTGTCCTCTTCAAGATTCAATCCCTGGTTTGGCGATGCTTTCCAAGCAGCTGGTCCCGGCTGTACCCAACGATCTTCTAGCTGAAGGAGACTCTTCGCTTTTCCCAGAAGGCACCTGGAATATGCAAATTGTCCTCTTCAAGCTTCAATCCCTGGTTTGGCGATGCTTTCCAAGCAGCTGTTCCCAGCTGTACCCAACGATCTTCTAGCTGAAGGAGACTCTTCGCTTTTCCCAGAAGGCACCTGGAATATGCAAATTGTCCTCTTCAAGCTTCAATTCCTGGTTTGGCGATGCTTTCCAAGCAGCTGGTCCCGGCTGTACCAAACGATCTTCTAGCTGAAGGAGACTCTTCACTTTTCCCAGAAGGCACCTGGAATATGCAAATTGTCCTCTTCAAGCTTCAATCCCTGGTTTATCGATGCTTTCCAAGCAGCTGGTCCCGGCTGGTACACAACCATCTTCTAGCTGAAGGAGACTCTTCGCTTTTCCCAGAAGGCACCTGGAATATGCAAATTGTCTTCTTCAAGCTTCAATCCCTGGTTTGGCGATGCTTTCCACGCAGCTGGTCCCGGCTGTACCCAACCATCTTCTAGCTGAAGGAGACTCTTCGCTTTTCCCAGAAGGCACCTGGAATATGCAAATTGTCCTCTTCAAGCTTCAATCCCTGGTTTGGCGATGCTTTCCAAGCAGCTGGTCCCGGCTGTACCCAACGATCTTCTAGCTGAAGGAAACTCTTCGCTTTTCCCAGAAGGCACCTGGAATATGCAAATTATCCTCTTCAAGCTTCAATCCCTGGTTTGGCGATGCTTTCCAAGCAGCTGGTCCCGGCTGTACCAAACGATCTTCTAGCTAAAGGAGACTCTTCGCTTTTCCCAGAAGGCACCTGGAATATGCAAATTGTCCTCTTCAAGCTTCAATCCCTGGTTTGGCGATGCTTTCCAAGCAGCTGGTCCCGGCTGTACCCAACGATCTTCTAGCTGAAGGAGACTCTTTGCTTTTCCCAGAAGGCACCTGGAATATGCAAATTGTCCTCTTCAAGCTTCAATCCCTGGTCCCGGCTGTACCCAACCATCTTCTAGCTGAAGGAAACTCTTCGCTTTTCCCAGAAGGCACCTGGAATATGCAAATTGTCCTCTTCAAGCTTCAATCCCTGGTTTGGCGATGCTTTCCAAGCAGCTGGTCCCGGCTGTACCCAACGATCTTCTAGCTGAAGGAGACTCTTCGCTTTTCCCAGAAGGCACCTGGAATATGCAAATTGCCCTCTTCAAGCTTCAATCCCTGGTTTGAAGATGCTTTCCAAGCAGCTGGTCCCGCTGTACCCAACGATCTTCTAGCTGAAGGAGACTCTTCGCTTTTCCCAGAAGGCACCTGGAATATGCAAATTGTCCTCTTCAAGCATCAATCCCTGCTTTGAAGATGCTTTCCAAGCAGCTGGTCCCTGCTGTACCCAACGATCTTCTAGCTGAAGGAGACTCTTCGCTTTTCCCAGATGGCACCTGGAATATGCAAATTGTCCTCTTCAAGCTTCAATCCCTGGTTTGGCGATGCTTTCCAAGCAGCTGGTCCCGGCTGTACCCAACCATCTTCTAGCTGAAGGAGACTCTTCGCTTTTCCCAGAAGGCACCTGGAATATGCAAATTGTCCTCTTCAAGATTCAATCCCTGGTTTGGCGATGCTTTCCAAGCAGCTGGTCCCGGCTGTACCCAACGATCTTCTAGCTGAAGGAGACTCTTCGCTTTTCCCAGAAGGCACCTGGAATATGCAAATTGTCCTCTTCAAGCTTCAATCCCTGGTTTGGCGATGCTTTCCAAGCAGCTGTTCCCAGCTGTACCCAACGATCTTCTAGCTGAAGGAGACTCTTCGCTTTTCCCAGAAGGCACCTGGAATATGCAAATTGTCCTCTTCAAGCTTCAATTCCTGGTTTGGCGATGCTTTCCAAGCAGCTGGTCCCGGCTGTACCAAACGATCTTCTAGCTGAAGGAGACTCTTCACTTTTCCCAGAAGGCACCTGGAATATGCAAATTGTCCTCTTCAAGCTTCAATCCCTGGTTTATCGATGCTTTCCAAGCAGCTGGTCCCGGCTGGTACACAACCATCTTCTAGCTGAAGGAGACTCTTCGCTTTTCCCAGAAGGCACCTGGAATATGCAAATTGTCTTCTTCAAGCTTCAATCCCTGGTTTGGCGATGCTTTCCACGCAGCTGGTCCCGGCTGTACCCAACCATCTTCTAGCTGAAGGAGACTCTTCGCTTTTCCCAGAAGGCACCTAGAATATGCAAATTGTCCTCTTCAAGCTTCAATCCCTGGTTTGGCGATGCTTTCCAAGCAGCTGGTCCCGGCTGTACCCAACGATCTTCTAGCTGAAGGAAACTCTTCGCTTTTCCCAGAAGGCACCTGGAATATGCAAATTATCCTCTTCAAGCTTCAATCCCTGGTTTGGCGATGCTTTCCAAGCAGCTGGTCCCGGCTGTACCAAACGATCTTCTAGCTGAAGGAGACTCTTCGCTTTTCCCAGAAGGCACCTGGAATATGCAAATTGTCCTCTTCAAGCTTCAATCCCTGGTTTGGCGATGCTTTCCAAGCAGCTGGTCCCGGCTGTACCCAACGATCTTCTAGCTGAAGGAGACTCTTTGCTTTTCCCAGAAGGCACCTGGAATATGCAAATTGTCCTCTTCAAGCTTCAATCCCTGGTCCCGGCTGTACCCAACCATCTTCTAGCTGAAGGAAACTCTTCGCTTTTCCCAGAAGGCACCTGGAATATGCAAATTGTCCTCTTCAAGCTTCAATCCCTGGTTTGGCGATGCTTTCCAAGCAGCTTTGTCTTATTAGAATGTGAACCTCCATCTCAGTCTCAAATCACTGACAGCCTGAAACAGGTTTTGCTCAAGAATATCCCTGTATTTTGCACCATTCATCTTCCCCTCAACTCGGACCATTTTCCCTGTACCCTCTGCCAAAAAACATCTCCACAGCATGATGCTGCCATCACCATGTTTTATTGTGGGGATGGTGTTCTTGGGGTCATGAGCTGTGTTGGTTTGGCGCCAGATATAGCGCCGTATGGACATACAGTCCCTGTTTGGTAACTGTGAAGCACCTTCAAGGATACCTTTGGTCTTTGTGCTGCATGTCTTATTAATCCCCTCCTTGCCTGGGTTGAGCATTTTGGTGGGCGGAATATTCATGGCATGTTTGTTGTGGTACCATGTTCCTTCCATTTGATGATAATGGATTTTATTGTGCTCTGGAGGATCATCAGAGATTAGGAATTTTTTTTATAATCCAACTCTGACTTTTACTTCTCAACAACTTTGTCTCTGACTTGTTGGGAGATCTCCTTGTCCTTCATGGTTTTGGTTAGTGATGCCTCTTGCTTAATGGTGTTGCAGCCTCTGGGGCCTTTCATAAAAGGTGTGTGTATATACTGACAGACCATGTGACACTTAGATTGCACACAGCATGTGACTTATAAAGGTAATTGCTTGCACCAGAAATGTTTAAAGGCTTCATAGTAAAAGGGGTGAATACATATGCACAAGACAATTTTTAGTTATTTGATGTCATAAATTTAATTTTTGCCTATATTTTTCTCACTTCACTTCACCAACTTGGACTATTTAGTGCTGATGCATCACACACAAATTGGATTGCAAAAATATTTAAACAAAAAGTTGTAATGTAACAAAATAGGTAAAAATTCAAAGCAGGTGAATACTTTCGCAAGTCAATGTATCACACATTTAGCCAAATAAACAGTACGAATTTCTTCATAAGAAGAAATGCTCATTCACCAAGGTGCAATTCATCAATACATGACAAGCACAAAACTCTAATATATTCACATGCAAATCCCATTCCATACCTTGCAGTTCAATGTTTTCTTGCATGTTTGCTTGAGATTTTTTTTCATTGTGCATCAAGCTCGGATTTACAAAAATATATACCGTAATATACTTTCATAAAACTATCATATCAATCTGATTTGAGTTTATTTTGGTTGTCAAATCTGGTCATTTGAGTTATGTATGGATTAAATTAACTAATTGAAAACAAAAACAATTAGGAACATGTTCTGAGACAGCAAAATCAAAAGATAATTATGTTGATATAGAGCATATGGTTAGTGTTCATAGGTTTATTCTGTTTCTGAAAAGAAAATTGACATGAATATGCTGTGTAAACAGATTATAAGGCAAAATAAACAAGACCTGTTCAAGCATCACCTAATGAATAAATGAGAGGACACAACCAACAGCTGGCAGGTATGCCAAGGACACATTTTTAAACATTACTTTATGGTAATAAACTAAAAGAAGAATCTTACTGATACAATAGCACAGCAGAATTAAACAGTTTTGGCCTATTTCCACCATTAGTCCAGATTTAATAGTTTTTTGGGCATTTTTAGCTAAGGGATGCAAAGAAAATCCAAGAGAGATGAATCTTAACTTTGTGTCATTCCTCGCTTCAGAATTAACTCCAGTTGTTTTGAGAATGCATCTAAACCAGCAATAGGTAAACATATCTTACAAAGGTTGAATTTGTCATTATGTGAGAGTGGCTCAAAATGAAGAAAATATTTGATTATGAATGTTATCTGTCACCGAGACTTCTACTCGGCAAAATTACAAAAAGAGACATGGCTCACTCATGAAAGTTCTGTAAGGAAAGAAGAGTTTAAATTTGTTCATGGGTCATTAGTGATGAGCGAACGCGCTCGCCACTGCTCGGTACTCACCCGAGCATCACTGTGCTCGACGAGCTCAGTGCTCGGCGAGTATTTCCTGGTTGCTTGGGCGGGAGCTCGGGTCCCTTCCCTGCATGTTTGGAGCTCTTTAGAGAGCCAATGAACATGCAGGGATTGCCTAATCCAGCTGCATATAATCAGTGCTAGACAGGCAGGCAGTGTATGTGGCAGACTGCAGTGTATGATACAGCACAAGAGGGTTCATTGAACGTCCTGTTAGTCTACGTATTCCACAACACATATATATATATATATATATATATATATATATATCAGAGCTAGGCAGGCAGGCAGTGTATGTGGCAGACTGCAGTGTATAATACAGCACAAGAGGGTCCATTGAATGTCCTGTCTGCTGCTGCTGTAATAATTACAGATATTTCTAGACGTAGCCCCAGATATCAGGGGCCAGGGCAAATGTTTTTTTTTATCTTAATCCTGGTTATTTGCTTAAAAAGCAATCCAGAGTACACCATTTTTCTGCTCACTGCAGAATAAAGCCAGATCTGTTTCATATTACAGCAATAAAAATCCAGAAATTTGAAATGAACGTGGAAAATACTTTTCCATTCTGTTGCAGTATGTCAGTGAAGCTATTCAAACTGGGTCTCCGTGTAGAATAATATTAGTAAATTACAGGCTTACAATTTAAAGCCGTGGTTCTCTGTCAGACATATCACCTTAAAAACTGTTCAAAAATCATACATTTCTTACATTTTCAATCCGTTGCAGTGTGTCGGTGAGGCTATTCACACTACTTCTCCATGTAGAATAATATTAGTTAATTACAAGCCTGCTATTTAAAATCGTGGTTCTATGTCAGACATATCACACATAACTGCTTTCCAAAATCCACCATTTCTCGTGAACGTGGAAAATATTGTCCTCCATTTAAAATGGGCAAGGTGCGTGGCAAGGGATGGACAAGTGGACGTGATGGTGCATGCAGAGGCTGAGGACGTGGCCATGGGCAAGGTGAAATTGTGCCACAACAAACACCCAAATCTTGTCGCTCGACCTTCCTGTCCCAAATACTAGGGGACCTCAGGGTGCCACTAGTGAACACAGAACAGTGTGAAAAGGTTATTGGTTGGATAGCAGATAATGCTTCCAGTAACTTGGCCATCACCACCTCCACCCTGTCTTCCACATGGTCAAGTCTCAGTAGCCGTGAGTCTGGACCGCATATTCCTCACCCTGATCCTCCTTCCTCCCACCAACCCGAGTGCCCAGAGACAACTGATCCCACACTTGGACACTCAGAAAAGCGGTTCACTTTTCCATTTGTAGATTCGGGCCTCTCGCCCGGCCAGCTTCAAGCGAATCAAGAGGAGAACCCGTGTAGCGATGCCCAAATATTGAAGCAGCCACAGTCACATGAAGGCGATGGTGGTAAAATGCAATTACTGTCGCAAGAGGTGGATGATAATGATGAGACACAATTTGCAGAAAGTCAGGAGGAGAACCAGGGTGCAGAAGTGGAAGACGAGGTGGTGGATGATATAGCAACTAGTCCATCCTGGTAGGGGGACACTCAGAGAGAGGATAGAAGCACAAAGGGGGAGGGAGGCATAGCACCACAACAAGCAGGAAGAAGTAAGGTGGTGGCCGCAGACACAAGGCAGGAAAGCGTTCCTCGTAACACCGACACGACGGAAGTTGCCAGTACAACTGTTAGGTCTTCCCGATTCTGGTTATCTTTTAAAGACTCTGCAGATAACCCCAAAGAGGCCATTTTCACCACCTGCCGGGCCAGCATCAGCAGGGGTAGAAAAACTACCAGCTTGACCACCACCAGCATGATCAAGCACAAGGCAACAAAGCATCTGACTAAGTGGGCCGAACCTCAGGGTTCAGCAACAGTATCTGCGGGTGACACCACTGCTTGTTCCGCTGTTGTGTGTGAACACCAATCCCCTGTCCACGGTGCATGCCAAGATGCCTCCCGCCCAGCATCTGTCATTGCACACTCTCAAGTAGCGCCATCAGCAAGCATGTCCATGTCCTGGACCCAGCACAGAGTTCAGTTGTCCCTACCCCAGTCCTTGGATTGCAAGAACAAATTCGCAGCCAACGCCTCACAGGCAACACAACTAAATTCACGCATTTCGCGAATGCTTGCGCTCGAAATGTTGCCTATTAGGCTCATGGAGACGGAAGCTTTCCGCAACCTGATGGCGGCGGACGTCCCTCGGTACTCGGTCCCCAGCCGCCACTATTTCTCCTGATGTGATGTCCCTACATTACATGAGCACATGTCCCACAATATTAGATGTGCCCTCAACAATGCAGTTACTGGGAAAGTCCTCCTAACCACGGACACATGGACAAGTGCTTGTGGGCAGGGATGGTACATCTCGCTGACATCACACTGGGTTAATATAGTGGACCCAGTCAGACCTTGGGATGGAACAAATCCTCCCAATGCCTAGGATTGTGGGCCCTGGGTAAATCAAGGTTGCCCCCACATTCTACTGCTCCTGAACCTCCTCCTCTTCTTCAGCCTCCATATCTAAAATGACTACATCAGTAGCAAGCTGGAAGCACTGCTGCACTACCTCTGTCAAGCGGCAACAGGCTTTGATGAAGCTAATATGCTTAGGTGACAAACCACAGAACGCTGAAGAGTTGTGGACACCTCTGAAAGAGCTGGCAGATCTGTGGCTGACACTGCTGACCCTACAGCCAGGCATGGTCATCTGTGACAATGGCCAGAATATGGTGTTGGCTCTGAGAGGAGGCGAGCTCATACACATACCATGCCTGGCCCATGTGCTTAACATCGTGGTTCAGCGGTTTCTCAAAAGCAACCTGGATCTGCTGGATCTATTTGTCAAAGTACACCGCCTGTGTGTCCATTTTAGAAAGTCAGCTACAGCTTCTGCTGCCCTTGCCATGCTTCAGAAGTGTTTTCAGCTTCCAGCTCACCGACTGATCTGCGATACCCCATGCATTGGAACTCTACATTGCAGATGTTGGGAAGGATTTGTGAGCTGAAAAGGGCAGTTGTTGACTACCAGCATCACCAAGGCCATCGGTATTCAGGTCAGACTTCACACATAAAACCATCAGGAGTGGACATGGTTGTCAGACATCTGTACCATCCTCCAAAACTTTGAGGACTCCATCAAGATGGTGAGCGGTGATGACGCCATAATTAGTTTCACCATCCCGCTTCTCTGTCTTCTGAAATGCTCTCTGCTCTCAATTAAAGAGGATGCATTGCAGGCTTGCAGGTGGAGCAGGATGAGATGGAGTAAGGAACCATACAGGGTGATTCCACACAGCCCAGCCTCATCTCATCCCAACGTGGATTGGGTGACAATGAGGAAGAGGAGGAGGAGAAGGAAGAACAGGACCTAGTTTCCTGCGCTATAGACGGTACTACCTGCACAACTGTCATACCGTCTGTTCAGCGTGGATGGCTTGAGGACAGGGAGGAGGAGGAAGAGGAGGAGTATGAGGAGAGCATGGTCAGTAATCCTCTTGGTTAGTACACGGAAGTCTTGTCTCTATGCAGTCTGGCACACATAGCTGAGTTTATGTTACGCCGCCATTCCTGTGACCCTCGCGTTGTTCAAATTTTGGATGACAGTCATTACTGGTTGGTGATGCTTCTAGACCCACGCTACAGGGAAAACTTTCTGTCTCTTATTACCTTGCAGGACAGGTCTAATAAAATGGTGCAGTAAAAGAAGGCCCTTGTTATTGTTATTAAAAAAAATTCCCATCTGAAAACGCTGGTGGCAGAGGTCACAGTTCGTTGGACAACCAAGGAGGAAAGGCGAGAGAGACACAAATGCAATTCAGCAGAGGCAGGGGAACACTGTCAAAGTTCTGGGACAGTTTTCTCAGACCCTCCCATCGCACAGGCCCTGAGGTGCGGGGTACTCTCACAAGGAGTGCAAAGTTTCAGAAGATGGTTAGGGAGTACCTTGCCGACTGTACCAACATTCTCCATGATTCCTCTGTGCCTTATAACTATAGGGTATCCAAGCAGGACACGTGGCATGAACTGGCTTGGACTGGCATGGATTGGGCCAGACTTCTCAACACCACCGAATGATAGCAGCGTAACATAAACTCAAATACAGTGTCTTTTTTGGGGAGGTCTTACTCTATTCCCATGCACCTCTGTCTTCACACCAAGACATGGGTATATGCTTCCTGATTTTGTCTATTTGCTCTTTTCCTCCTCCTTCTCCGCATCCTCATCCTCCACCACCATATTACCACCATATGGACCATATCAACATATCTAAGTCTCTTGCAAGGGGCATTGGAGTCCCTCCAAATTTTTGCCAGCTGTTGCTTCAGTGCATAGGCAAACAGTATGGGAGACACACTTCCTAATAATGGGAACATGGTTTTCAGGAGGTCCTCCGAGCTCTACGTCTCTTGCAAGGGACATTGGAGTTACTGCAAATTTTTGGCAGCCTTTGCTTCACTGCACAGGCAAACAGTATGGAAGACACACTTCCTAATAATGGGAACATTGTTTTCAGGAGGCCCTCCAACCTCTATGTCTCTTGCAAAGGGCACTGGAGTTCCTCCAAATTTTTGGCAGCCGTTGCTTCACTGCATAGGCAAACAGCATGGGGGACATACTTCCTAATAATGGGAACATTGTTTTCAGGAGGCCCTCCGCCTCTATGTCTCTTGCAAGGGGCTTTGGAGTTCCTCCAAATTTTTGGCAGCCATTGCATTCACTACATAGGCAAACAGTATGGGAGACACACTTCCTAATAATGGGAACATTGTTTTCAGGAGGCCCTCCGACCTCTATGTCTCTTGCAAGGGGCTTTGAAGTTCCTCAAAATTTTTGGCAGCCGTTGCATTCATTGCATAGGCAAACAGTATGGGAGACACACTTCCTAATAATGGGAACATTGTTTTCAGGAGGCCCTCTGACCTCTACGTCTCTTGCAAAGGGCATTGGAGTTCTTCCAAAATTTCGGCTGCCGTTGCATTCACTGCATATCCTTTAACTGTATAGCAGACCCTCTCCTTTCTAATGGGAACATGTCATTACTGTGGCCAAGCTCTATGTGTCTTTAAATTGTTAGTGGGGTTTTTCCCAAATTTTGGCAGTCCTTGCATTCACAGCATGGGCTTTACCACTATAGGAGACCTGCTCCTTTATAATGGGAACATTTTTTTACTGAGACCCTCCTCTATGTCTCTTCAAAGGGGTATTGGGTTGCGTCCAAATTTTTGGCAGCCCTTGCAGTCACTGCATACGCAATAACAGTATAGGAAACCCACTCGGTAATAATTGGAACAACAAAGCATAGCCGGCTGATGGCTCTCTAACAATAGCGAGGGCCGACTGCTGGTCCTTTATGAATAGTAAGGGCCGCCTAATGACCCTATAAAAATAGGCTTTGTGGCTTTCAGAGTCCCTTCATCATAAATGAAACAGGATGTGTCTGATGATGTGTCACACACCACATGGCCAGATAAGGTTGTAAAATGTTAAAATGACATTTCCCGGCAAATGCATTTGTCTTAGAAAATAGCGTAAAAAAATAAAAAGTAAAAACACAGTAGGATCTTTGTTTTGTATAAAAACCAGACTCACCAATGTAAACTCAATGTAATCACATTGTTCAGCTCCTGCACCTCCTCCAGTTCGGCCTCCATCTCCAAAATGACCAGATCAGTTACAAGATGAAAGCACTGCAACACTGCCTCGGCCAAGCGGCAACAGACTGTGCTGAAGATAACATGCTTAATGCTTAGGTGACAAACCACCCACCACTGCAGAGTTGTTGAAAGCTGTAGCACAGCAGCCTGATCTGTGGCACCCACCGCTGAACATACAGCCAGGCATGGTCGTGTGTGACAATGGGCAGAACCTGGAGATGGAGAGATGACAGCAGGAGTAGATACGGTTTCCCTGTATTCCTGTCCTTTCACCGAGCTAAAGAATATGGCTCTGGTGATATACAATTCCCACTGAGAAGCAGTTTCAAACTGAAAACATTGTGCCCACCAGAGGATTTCATTCCGAGGGCCCACCTTTCTCCCCCACTCAAGAGCCCCATAGCTGCTGCAAAGTTTGCGCGATCATGAACTCTCCTGATGGAGAAGTCAGTGCTGCAAGGCTTCAGTGCTAACCACTGAGCCAATGTGCTGCCATTCACCCTCTGATATCTAACAGGCTGGAGAAACTTGCACCTACTTCCACTCTATCTTCAGCTCCTTTGTGGGAAACCAAATTATTTGGGCAGCCACTCAGTCTACCAAATAGAATTTATGAGAAGGAAATTGGGGATGGCTTTGCTACTGGTACTGGGGGCAGTGCTAATACCATGGCGTCATACCATAGTTCACTGAAAATATTATAGGCTGGTAGGAGGCAAGCAGATTCCCACAGAAAAAAACAAGCAGTAATGTTCTAAGGTGGCCTAAAAGGCCTCCACGAGCTTAAAAGGCCACATTTCAAGCGCAAGCAGGTGCCCAGAAATCTGTAAGTTTACTATTGCGGTCTGTTTTGGCTGGCTGGCTGCATACTTGCGTTTGCATTCCAAGTACCATAAAACTAAGCAAATGGTGGCCTCTATCATCATCATGGCCTCACCTCGGCACTATGAACTCTCCTGAAGTAGAAGCGCCCACTGTAGGAGTCTCCGGTTCTTTGGTGGGCCCGTGCAACCCTGCCGAGAAGCAGACCTTGGTTAAGAAAAGTGGTTGGGTGTGGGAAGGTTCCTGGACACTTTATGGCTGCTTTTTTAATGTGGACTGGACTTGATTATGCATGTTATTTCTCAAACCGCATTGCAGATCAGGCCATTGCCCAACTCTCACCGACAATCTGTGGACTGGCTCCATACCTCCCTGGCCACATTCATCTGTCCACGTGTTTATAGTTAGGCGGTCCTTCCCAGTAAGTGCACTGGGGAGGGCACGGGTCATGTTCTGGGACCCTTGCTTATAGAAGGTGGAGACGATACCGGAACAAATAGTGGCGGCTGGGGACCGAGTATGGACACTAGTGTTGAGCCACCCCCGTAGTGTTCAGGTTCGGTTCGGTTCGTCGAACACCGGGATGTTCAAGGAACTGTTCGCCGAACTGTTCGTCGAACACCTTAAAACACCGTCGAACACCGTTAAAACCAATGGCAGGCAAACAAAAACACATAGAAACACATAGAAAATACCTTCAAAGGTGTCCAAAAGCTGACAAACTGCTCAGAAGACGCTCTCTTTAAAAAAGCCGGCCGACAATTCAGCAGCGGCATACACCGGTACCCGACAATTTAGACAAGAAGGAATAGAGCATCACACATAGATTAGATAGATAGAAACATGTCAGTCACACATATAAGAAGCACAGTGACAGTGTTGCTTACTGTACTTGTCATTTAGTGTAAAGGATTTATTTAAAAAAATAATAGTGTTTTCGTGCACCGTCTCTTTAAAAAAGCCGGCTGGCAATTCAGCAGCGGTACCCGACAATTTATAACAGAAAGAATAGAGCTTCACACATAGATAGATATAAACATGCCAATCACATATATAATAAGTACAGTGATAGTGTTGGTTACTGTACTTGTCATTTAGTGTAAAGGATTTATTTAAAAAAATAATAGTGTTTTCATGCACCATCTCTTTAAAAAAGCCGGCCGGCAATTCAGTACCCGACAATTTAGAATAGAAAGAATAAAGAATCACACATAGATTAGATAGATAGAAACATGTCAGTCACATATATATGAAGTACAGTGACAGTGTTGCTTACTGTACTTGTCATTTAGTGTAAAGGATTTATTAAAAAAAATAATAGCGTTTTCATGCACTGTCTCTTTAAAAAAGCCGGCCGGCAATTCAGGATCTGTACCCGATAATTTAGAATAGAAGGAATAGAGAATCACACATAGATTAGATAGATAGAAACGTGTGAGTCACATATATATGAAGTAGAGTGACAGTGTTGCTTACTGTACTTGTCATTTAGTGTAAAGGATTTATTAAAAAAAATAATAGTGTTTTCATGCACCGTCTCTTTAAAAAAGCCGGCCGGCAATTCAGCATCTGTACCCGACAATTTAGAACAGAAAGATAGAGCATCACACATAGATTAGATAGATAGAAACATGTCAGTCACATATATAAGAAGTACAGTGACAGTGTTGATTACTGTACTTGTCATTTAGTGTTGAAATAAAGGATTTATTAAAAAAAAAATTGGCGTGGGGTTCCCCGTAATTTTAGGCTCTAGCGGAGGTTAAGCAGACGGCTGGGGCAGATGTTTGAAGCCTGGGAAGGGGGTAATACCCACGGAGCTTCCCAGGCTACTAATATCAGCCCCCAGCTGAATACCTAGCCTTTACAAGCTATTAAAATGGGGGACCCCCCCAAAAAATGACGTGGGGTCCCCCCTATTTTAATAGCTAGCAAAGGCTAGGCAGACAGCTGGGGGCTGATATTAATAGCCCAGGAAGGGTGCCATGAATATTGGCCCCATCCCAGGCTAGAAACACCAGCCGTCAGCCGCCCCAGAAATGGCGCATCCATAGGATGCGCCAATTCTGGCACTTAGCCTCGCTCTTCCCACTGCCCTGTAGCGGTGGCAGGGGGTAATAGGGCTGGGGTTGATGTCAGCTTATAATGCCAGCTGACATCAAGCCCAGGTTAGTAATGGAGAGGCGTCTATAAGACACCCCCATTACTAACCCCATAGTCAAAGTTACAAAAAAACACAAACACCCAGAATAAAGTCCTTTAATTGAAATAAACACACAATTCTTTATTGTTCTAAATTAAACCATACTTACCGTCACGCCCATTCCAGCTGAAGCCAACGATCTCCTGTAATAAAAGAAAAATAATAAAGCAACCTCATCCTTACCTTTCCATGGTTAACAGGACAGCTTCAGCTCTGCTACATCGAGATGACTGGCTGGACCGCAGCAGAACGCTGCCATCCAGCCTGTCATCCCGCAGACACTGAGAAGCGCAGGCATGCTTGCGCTCCTCAGTGTCTCGCTGTGACGGCATAAAGATGAGCCGAGTTCATGTCCAATGAACTCGGAGCATCTCATGCACGTCACTGACAGCGTGGGAGAATTCTCCTGCACTCAGCGCTTCAGCGTGAGAATTTTCCCACGCTGTCAGTGACGTGCATGAGGTGAGGTCATGTCCAATGAACTCAGCTCACCTCATGTACGTCACTGACAGCGTGGGAAAATTCTCACGCTGAAGCGCTGAGTGCAGGAGAATTTTACCACGCTGTCAGTGACGTGCATGAGGCTGATATTTAAATTTGGCGCACAAATCGGTGATTGGTCGCCGGCAGCGTCCGCGACCAATCAGCACGGTAGTGTTTAACTTTGGCGGCAAGATCAGTGATTGGTCGCGGTCAAGACGGCGACCAATCACCGATTTGTGCGGCACATTTAAATAGCGGCCGCGACCAATTGGATGTCAGCGCCGCTCCCCGGTCCTCCCTTCACACCCTAGCCGCATGGATGTCAGCGGCAACTCCATGTGCAGATACTTCCGCTGCGAGAACCCGGGACATGAGCGGGCGCTCGCAGCAGAAGTATCCCGACCCGCAGCGCCGCTCCCCGGTCCTCCCTTCACACCCTAGCCGCTGATGTCCCCACAGTATCCGCATGGTGTTACAAAGGTCCGGACATTTGTGTTAAAAATCGCTGATTGGTCGCTGGCGCTGCCCGCGACCAATCACCGATTTGGGCGCCAAATTTAATTATTATTATTATTATTTAAATATCCTCCGCGACCAATCACCCATCTTGGCTCCACATTTAAACACCGCTGTACTGATTGGTCGCGGACGCTATTTAAATGTGGCGCCAAAATCGGTGATTGGTCGCGCCCAGCGTCGGCGAACAATCAGCACAGCGGTGTTTAAATGTGGAGCCAAGATTGGTGATTGGTTGCGGCCGATATTTAAATTTGGCGCCCAAATCGGTGATTGGTCGCGGGCAGTGCCAGCGACCAATTAGCGATATTTAACACAAATGTCCGGATCTTTGTAACACCATGCGGATACTGTGGGGACATCAGCGGCTAGGGTGTGAAGGGAGGATCGGGGACCGGCGCTGCGGGTCGGGATACTTCTGCTGCGAGCAGTCGCTCATCTCCCGGCTTCTCGCAACGGAAGTATCCGACCAGGCAGCGACGCTCCCCGGTCCTCACCAATACGATTAGCTGATTGGTCGCGCTCTCCGCACGCGACCAATCAGTGATCTTGGCGATAAAGTTAAACACCGCTCTGCTGATTGGTCGCGGACGCTGCCCGCGACCAATCACCGATTTGGGCGCCACATTTAAATAGAGGCCGCGACCAATCAGCGAGCTTGGCGCCAAATTTAAACAACGCTCTGCTGATTGGTCGCGGACGCCAGACGCGTCCAATCAGTGAGATTGGCGCCAAATTTAAAAAACGCTCTGCTGATTGGTCGCGGACTCCAGCCGCGACCAATCAGCGAGATTGGCGCCAAATTTAAACCCCGCTCTGCTAATTGGTCGTGGATGCCGGCCGCGACTAATCAGCATTATTGGCGCCAAATTTAAACACCGCTCTGCTGATTGATCGCGGTCGCCATCCGCGACCAATCAGTAGTATTGGCGCCAAATTTAAACCCTGCTCGGCTGATTGGTCACAGTTGCCTTCCGCGACCAATCAGCGATTTTGACGCCAAATTTAAACACCGCTCTGATGATTGGTCGCGGCCGGCGATTGCGACCAATCAGCATTATTGGCGCCAAATTTAAACCCCGCTCTGCTGATTGGTCGCGACCGCCGGCCGCGACTAATCAACATTGTTGCCGCCAAATTTAAACACCGCTCTGCTGAATGGTCGAGGTCGTGACCAATCACCATTATTGGCGCCAAATTTAAACACCGCTTTGCTGATTGGTCGCGACCACAACCTATCAGCATTATTGGCGCAAAATTTAAACCCCGCTCTGCTGATTAGTCGCGACCGCCGGCCGTGACCAATCAGTGATATAGTCGTCAAATTTCAACACCGTTTTGCTGATTGGTCGCGGTTGCTGGCCGCGACCAGTCAGCGATTTTGGCGCCAAATTTAAACACCGCTCTGCTGATTGCGCCAGGTCTGCTGCATACATATTCTAGAATACCCGATGCGTTAGAATCGGGCCACCATCTAGTTTCATGAAATAATTTTAAAAAAAATTGACGTGGGGCTTCGCACTATATTTGTGTCCAGCCAGGTACAGCAGGCAGGAACGGGCTGCCCCCAACCACCAGCTGCCTATTTGTACCTGGCCGGACACAACAATATAGGGAAGCCCTTTTTTTCTTAATTATTTCATGAATTTCATGAAATAATTAAAAAAAAAAATACGTGGAGCTTCGCCCTATTTTTGTGTCCAGCCAGGTACAACTAGGCAGCTGGGGGCTGGAATCTGCAGCGCAGGGAGGCCCAAGCTTTCTGGGCCCCACCCGCTGCAAATTGCAGTCCGCAGCCACCCCGGAAAATGGCGCATTCATAGAAGCGCCATCTTCTGGCTCTGTACCCAACTCATCCAGGGCCCTGGTGCGGTGGCTCACTGGGTAATAAAGGGGTTAGGGCCAGCTTGGCATTATTAGCTGGCCCTAAGCCCGAAATTCCTGGGGTCACGCCAATATTAGACATGACCACTATGAATTTCTAGTAAAGTATTTAAAAAAAACACAACACCCAGAAAAAAGTCCTTAAATTGAAATAAACACACAATTCTTTATTGTTCTAAATTAAACCATACTTACCATCACGCCCATTCCAGCTGAAGCCAACGATCTCCTGCAATAAAAGTAAAATAATAAAGCAACCTCATCCTTACCTTTCCATGGTTCCCACGACAGCTTCAGCTCTGCTACATCGAGATGACTGGCTGGACCACAGCAGAACGCTGCCATCCAGCCTGTCATCCCGCAGACACTGAGAAGCGCAGGCTTGCTTGCGGTCCTCAGTGTCTGGCTGTGACGGCATCCAGATGAGCCGAGGTCATGTCCAATGAACTCAGCTCACCTCATGTACGTCACTGACAGCGTGGAAGAATTCTCCTGCACTCAGCACTTCAGCGTGAGAATTCTCCCACGCTGTCAGTGACGTACATGAGGTCAGCTGAGTTCAATGGACATGAATGAGCTGACCTCATGCACGTCACTGACAGCGTGGGAAAATTCTCCTGCACTCAGCGCTTCAGCGTGAGAATTTTCCCACGCTGTCAGTGACGTGCATGAGGTGAGCTCATTCATGTCCAATGACCTCGGCACGTCACTGACAGCGTGGGAAAATTCTCACGCTGAAGCGCTGAGTGCAGGAGAATTCTCCCACGCTGTCAGTGACGTGCATGAGGTGAGCCGAGTTCATTGTCGGCTCATCTGGATGCCGTCACAGCGAGACACTGAGGAGCGCAAGCATGCCTGCGCTTCTCAGTGTCTGCGGGATGACAGGCTGGATGGCAGCGTTCTGCTGCGGTCCAGCCTGTCATCTCGATGTAGCAGAGCTGAAGCTGTCGTGGGAACCATGGAAAGGTAAGGATGAGGTTGCTTTATTATTTTACTTTTATTGCAGGAGATCGTTGGCTTCAGCTGGAATGGGCGTGGTGGTAAGTATGGTTTAATTTAGAACAATAAAGGATTGTGTCTTTATTTCAATTAAAGGACTTTATTCTGGGTGTTTGTGTTTTCTTTTAACTTTGACTATGGGGTTAGTAATGGGGGTGTCTTATAGACGCCTCTCCATTACTAACCTTGGCTTGATGTCAGCTGGCATTATAAGCTGACATCAACCCCAGCCCTATTACCCCACTGCCACCGCTACAGGGCAGTGGGAAGAGCGAGGCTAAGTGCCAGAATTGGCGCATCCTATGGATGCGCCATTTCTGGGCCGGCTGACGGCTGGTGTTTCTAGCCTGGGAGGGGGCCAATTTTCATGGCACCCTTCCTGGGCTATTAATATCAGCCCCCAGCTGTCTGCCTAGCCTTTGCTAGCTATTAAAATAGGGGGGACCCCACATAATTTTTTTGGGGGGGTCCCCCATTTTAATAGCTAGTAAAGGCTAGGTATTCAGCTGGGGGCTGATATTAGTAGCCTGGGAAGCTCCATGAGTATTACCCCCTTCCCAGGCTTCAAACATCTGCCCCAGCCGTCTGCTTAACCTCCGCTAGAGCCTAAAATTACGAGGAACCCCACGCCAATTTTTTTTAAAATAAATCCTTTATTTTAACACTAAATGACAAGTACAGTAATCAACACTATCACTGTACTTCTTATATATGTTTCTATCTATCTAATCTATGTGTGATGCTCTATTCCTTCTATTCTAAATTGTCGGGTACCGCTGCTAAAATGCCGGCCGGCTTTTTTAAAGGGACAGTGCGTGAAAACACTATTATTTTTTTTAATAAATCCTTTACACTAAATGACAAGTACAGTAAGCAACACTGTCACTGTACTTCATATATATGTGACTGACATGTTTCTATCTATCTAATCTATGTGTGATTCTCTATTCTTTCTATTCCAAATTGTCGGGTACCGCTGCTGAATTGCCGGCCGGCTTTTTTAAAGAGACGGTGCATGAAAACACTATTATTTTTTTTGATAAATCCTTTACACTAAATGACAAGTACAGTAAGCAACACTGTCACTGTACTTCATATATATGTGGCTGACATGTTTCTATCTATCTAATCTATGTGTGAAGCTCTATTCTTTCTGTTCTAAATTGTCGGGTACCGCTGCTGAATTGCCGGCCGGCTTTTTTAAAGAGACGGTGCATGAAAACACTATTATTTTTTTTGATAAATCCTTTACACTAAATGACAAGTACAGTAAGCAACACTGTCACTGTACTTCATATATATGTGGCTGACATGTTTCTATCTATCTAATCTATGTGTGAAGCTCTATTCTTTCGGTTCTAAATTGTCGGGTACTGGTGTATGCCACTGCTGAATTGCCGGCTTTTCATGTTTCACTGTTGGCACTGTTCCCATCGATTTGGGCAATCACTGTAATGCCACAACCACCATGGCTGTGGCATTACAGTGAGTGGCAGACAATCCCTGCATGATTGGTGCTCTAAATAGCGCCAGACATGCAGGATAAGCTTTTGGTGCACGAACAGTTATCGAACATAAACTCGAACAGCCGAATTTTTTGCAAATCGTTCGGGTTCGTCGAACAACTAGAACACCGCCCAAAACAGCTCGAATTTGAGATTGGCGAACAGTTCTAGTCGAACACCGCTCATCTCTAATGGACACCCGGCCACCGCCGTGAGGTTGCGAAAAGCTTTCGCCTCCACAAGCCTAAAAGGCCACATTTCAAGTACAAGCAGTTGCCCAGAAATCTGGCAGTTTACTATTGCAGCCTGTGGGTTTGTGTGTCGAATCACCACCGACAAGTGTGAGCTGATCTTGGACGGGCTGTCACTGCTTATGCGACAAGCTGCATTAGAGGACTTCCTGGGAGAAATGACAGCTGGAGTAGATACGGTTTCCCAAGTCCTTTCACCGAGCTAAAGAATATGGCTGTAGTGAAATACAACTCTCACCGACAAGCTGTGGACTGGCTCCATACTGTCCCTGGCCACATTCACTTGTCCACATGTTTGTGGTTAGGCGGTCTTTCCCAGTAAGTGCACTGGGGAGGGCACTGGTAATGTTCTGGGACCCTTGCTTGTGGAAGGCGAAGACGATACTGGGAGAAATAGTGGCGGCTGAGGACTGAGTATGGACACCCGACCGCCTCTGTCATGAGGTTGTGGACTGCGTCCGCCTCCATGAGTCTAAAAGGCCACATTTCAAGTGCAAGAAGCTGTCAAAAATTTGTCAGTATAGTATTGCAGTCTGTGGGTGAGTGGCTGGCTGGCTGCATACTTGCACTTGCATTCGAAGGAATGGGGTAGGGACAACTGAACACTGCCCTGGGACAAGGACTTTGTTGCAAGTCTGCAACGACAGGTACATGGCGGGAGGCATCTTCGCCTGCGCCAAGGATCACTTATGATGGGCACACTTTTAGGCAGTGACCTGGGAGTCAGAGATGCTTCCAGGGGTCTTCCCCATGCTGTTCCAATGTTTTTCTGCACTGTATGCATGTGTTTGATGATGTGTCACACACCACATGGCCAGATAAGGTTGTAAAATGTTCAAATAACATTTCCCAGTGAATGCATTTGTCTTGGTTGAAAGCAATGCAAAAGTGCAAAAACGCATCAAAAACGCTATGTTTAAACATAGACCAAGGTGTGGAGGAGCATTTTAGTTTTTGTTCATTTATTTTGCCTTATATACAAGTCATTACCCTGGAAAGGAGGTTCCTAAACATTTTTCCCAGGAAAATCCATTTTGGCTTAGTTTTTGAATGTTTTATTGAGAGTCCGTAAAAGTGGCGTAATATCTCTGACAACATTGTTGACAGCAGTGACCTGCGCATCCGAAATGCTTAGAGGGGTCATCCCCATGCTGATCCCATGTCATTTGAGCACTGTTCCCATCGATTTGGGCAATTTTTAGGCCCTCTGCAGACCGCCGGGTGGAGCCGCTGGAAAAATGTTCGAGTTACATTATACATTATACACTTTCATTGGCTCGTTACTCGGTCCGAGCATTCGAGCATTCCAATTTGCTTGACTCGGACAATGAGCATTTTAGTGGTCACTCATCACTAGTCCCAATTCATTAAGACTGGCATTTAATGAGCAGGATGCTGGAGTAAGATGCACCAAATTCATTAAGAGATGTTGGCTTAATAATGAATTTGGAGTAGTCAGGGACTGGTGTTCAATTCTGTCATAACTTTTTTAAAAGAAGGAGCAGACGGATAGAATGCTAAAAGACGCAACATATTTTACAACATCAAGTGGTGCAAACATTTTGTGATATTTCAAGCAGTTTTAAACCCCCAGAGGGGGTCCATATGTTAGTAGTTCACAGTCTTTATATAAATTGTACAGAATGATCAATCTGTTTTGCAATTCTACAATTCTTTTGTCCAAAGGTATCCCATATTAGTCTCTAAATCAAAGATATTAAATATTAAGCCATAGAAGTGTATAATGAATATTACTGTTAACCCCTTCATTACCTAGACAACCATTGTTAACAATTTCATTTTCCTAGAATACTAGAGTATTAGGTATAAATCAGAGCATCTTGCAAATTGGTAAGCAGAGCTATAGTTACAGGGTTCATGTCACTGATAAAAAGCCAATGAGAGGTGAAAGACTATGAGAGTCTGATGGAGCCATTGCTGGTACAGTGAGGGTTATGAAAGCCCAACATCAGAGATGAAAGGGTCAGTGAATAGCGATAAAAAAGGCTACCATAAGGCCTAGTGAGAAACTGAGAAACTTGTTCATACAAGTCTAGGGGTTGCACTGTATTCTGCAAGCATTTAAACTAAGTGAACTTACTAGTGTTATTACTTCTGTTTTACTGCTCTTGTAAATTGGGAGCATAGTTCTTAACCCCTTGGTGCAAAATTACATAACTATATGTAAAGACTGTGGTCTACAAGAGCTTAGGGGACTCAGGAGTTAATTCTCTCCACACGGGGTACTTGAGCTCTGATCACTGCTGCTTATGATTTAGATGCAACAGTCAATCTCTGACAGTGAAACTTAAATGAAGTAGATCACGGGGCACCAATCGGTTACCATAGAAGCCGGGTGCCTGCTGAAGGCCCCCGAACTCTGCTATCATGGTATTCCTGTGGAGCTCAATACAAGTTGATTTTCATAGGATAGTTTTCCCATGAACTGCTATACTATTATTACTACTAGTGTTGATTGAGCAGTGAAATGCTCGAGTGCTCGGTACTCGAGCTTGGATGTGCTCGACTCGAGGAGCGAGTGTAATGGATTGGAATGGCAAACTTGAAAATTTTTCTGAGAGGAGGCTCAGATAATTTACTTACGGGGAACAGAGCACTCAAGCACCACACAATACACGGCACTGCTTGCTACTCGATCTAGCACCCAGATAGAGTACTGAGCAGTGCCAAGGATGCTCGCCCATCACTAATTGCTTCTATTGCATTCAGGGGCTGGCTGGCAAATTTTAGCACACAATGTTGGTCTATGAGTCGTGGCTCATCAGTATCATATTTACATCTGGCTGCTTCATAAATTAAAGGTAAAGAGGCTTTAAAAAAACGAAAACTGGTGTGTTATTGGGATGGCACACACCTATGCAATTAAAGATAGTTTGCTGTCTGTAAAGCTATGTTCATACATTGCGTTTTTTTTTATACTTTTTTTATGTAAATTTTCAGCTGCGTTTTACAGTACCAGCAAAGTCTATGAGATTCCAGAAATCACTTGCACACATTTTGGTTTTTGTTTCACCAGTATTTTATGCTTTGCATGCTTTTTTGCACAATAGAGCATGTCACTTCTTTCAGCGTTTTTACAGTGTTTTGTGTTTTTCACCCATTGGAAGTAATGGGTGGTGAAAAAATGCTGAAGAAACGCTCCAATAAATGCAGTTGCCAAAACATAATGAAATAGAATAAGATTTTTTTTTTTCACTTAACTTTATGTAGATGCATAATGAGACGAAAGAACTTTCCTGGCAAGAGATTAGGTTTGTGCTGCAGAAAAAAACTCTGAAAAAACATCTAGTGTGAACATAGCCCAACAGCACGGGACATGAATAAAGACACTTTTCTGTAGGTATGCAGAGGCATCTAGGAGGGTATAAAGGGGCTGTAGGAAACCTGTTTACATGCATTTAAAGGTGATGAGCAGGGTTTATAAGGTATAAAACTGATGACAGGTTCCCTTTGTTCCCAAGAACCCTCATTCATATTTGGCCATTGTAAATGGACTATAACTAAAGAAGGTCTGTCATCCTCAAAACTCAATTTAAACTATTTAAACAGCCATAGAAGGACTTAGTCCCATATAAAGAAAATCAGACCTGTAGTGTAGATTTCACTTCTTTTATTTCGTATGCAAATGAGTCCTTCTCAGTGTACTGTTGGTGTGGCCAAGGGCTCACACACCATTCTGCCCTCTCAATCAGTAGGTCTCATACCTCCTTTTAGCTTGATTGACAGCACGCATCTGCACAGAGTGAGTGCTACCGGAGTTGAATCCTTTCCCCTCCATGTCTGCATTGACACTGCAAGAGGCCAGCTTGTGTGCACACCATGTCAGTGCAGGTGTGCTTTCATCCCCCTCTTCCGTCAGCAGTTCCCATTCGCTGCACTCAAGAATCGCATAGTAGCGGGTGGTTGATGAAGAGAGGAGAGAGGGATGAGCGTGCACCTGCACTGACCATGTGCACAGGACCAGAGATTAAATTTAGTCAGCGCTCGCTCTAGGCAAGTGAGCTTTGTCAATCGAGCTAAGAAGAGGTGCGCAGCAAGGTGATTGACTGGGTGGAATAGTGCACTGAGCCATTGGCCATGCCAACGGTGCACCGAGGAGCCTTCATTTACATTTAAAAAAAAAACTAAAAAGTGAAATCTATACAGTGGGTTTTATAGGGGCTATGTACCCTGTAGGAATGTATAAGTAGCTTAAATTGTGTTTTGGGGGTTGTAGATTTCCTTTAAGCAGGGTATATGGTTTTTTTAAGTGTAGTAAAGCATGGTATGCTCTGCTTTTCTACACTTCTAAAATATATTAAAAATAATACATGTACTCAGTGTAAAGGTGGTGAATGTAAGTGTAGGAAAAAAAATAATTTGAGACTATTAATTAACAGCTTAAGAAGAGATCTATGATAATGGAAAACTTTTCATTAAATGTGACTTAATAGTCTCATATTTTTTCTTTCCTATGCATTAATGAAATGCGATTTGGGGACATATAGTTAAAAAATGTAATTATAGGTCTACTGCATCTGACCATTGTAGAATGACTCTGCAAGGCGGTAGCTCTGAATAACCTGTCCTGTATGACATATGATGTCTGTATATACAGTATAGGATATATAAGTCATATTATCCTGTTTATGCACCTGATGTCTGTGCACATAGTATACCACATACAGTATACAGGATAATATATGACTGGAATATGATAAAGTGTGAGACAGACATCAGATATTACACCAGCTGCATATTATCCTGTATATAACACCTGATGTCTGGGTATATAGTATATTACATACAGTATATAAGATATATGTCAGTATACATTATAGTATGACTACAGACATCAGATATTACACCAGCTGTATATTATCCTGTATATAACATCGGATGTCTGTACACAGTATATACATCCAGTATATAGGAGAATATGTGACTGGTGTATGATATACTGTGACTAAAGACAGCCAATATCATGTATAGGATGTGACAGTTATATACTACACTATGATTACAGACATCAGATATTACACCAGTCACATTATTCTGTATGCTAGATCGGATGTTTGTACACATCCAGCACACAGGATCACTGGCAGACACAGACAGAAGAGGGTCCCTGTGCAGGACCAGTATATGGGCCCTTTACAGTCCAGTAGCTCATCATAATGCATAATTCCACATATTTTGGCCCCTGTGTGACTGCACAGGTTGCACAAATGGTATGTCTGCCCCTGCACATGATACACAGTGATATAGACATCAGATGTTATAATACACATTGTCATCTACTGTATATGTGCGTGTACATATAACAATGTGTACACTGTATTACATCTGATGTCTGTAGTCACAGTATCTCGTCTACCAGCACCGTATGTACTGTGCTGTGCACTGACATTAGATGGTATGTGACGCGCCCCCTGGGCCTGTGCTGCTGCTGCTGTGCAGGGGGAATTCCCGGAGCCGGATCGCTGGGGGTTGTAGTTCTCCGTGGCGGTGACCCGGTACATGCCCAGGGTGGTCAAACCAGTAGCAGTCTATTTGTATTGTAATAAGTGTCCGACTACGCCACCCGTGGATTGCGGTCAGTGGGGACCGCCGCTGCGCTGCAGACCGCTGAGGCTAATGTTGTATGCGCAGCCGAGTATGGGATGACTCCCCACGGGAGAAGTATTGCCTCAGGGCAGCTAATGTGGAAGATGATGGGAGTGATGGTCTGAGGGTCCCAGTGCTAATGGTGCAGGAGCGGCCAGGAATCACAGAGACGGGAGGTGCGGTTCATGGTCTTTACTGATGGTACAAGGCAGACCCTCCCGGGAGTACTGGCTAGTATAAGGGGCCTGGTCAGTCTGCGAGCAAGCAGGAGTTCCCCTGGCCAGGTGGAGTTGTAGGCCTCCCCGTTAATCTGCACTCTTCCTGGCTACCTTGCTGTCAGCGGTTACAAGTAGCCCACGTCCCTGAGTATACCGTGTGGTGCTCACCCGTATGGCTGGTGACTTGGGGCCTTCTGTTAGCCTCCGCTCCTGGATGGCGGCGCTGGTCCCTTCTCTGTGACTGAGCCTCCGGGCTTCTATGGCCAGAGGACCTGGAATCCCCTGCTGGCTGGTTTCTGCTGCTGGGTGTATATCAGTCCCCACAGCCTCGGACTCCTGTGTCCGGCTTTAGTATCTTCGTCCAGGGTGAACTCTGCTCAGCTCCAGCCCCTGGACATCAGCTACTGCTCCTCCAGAGCTCCTGTTCTTGCTTTCCCTCTCCAGGCTCTGACTGCTCTAATCCCGCCCCAGACCCAGTTTAAAAGGGCAGATTCCTCCCCTCCCAGGTCTGGGCGGACCGTGTTGCATGTTTAGGGATCCTGACCAGAGAAACCTCCCACTTGCTCTCAGACATAATATCTCTTTTACTGTGGCAACCAGACCCCTAGGGTGTCACATTCCCCCCTAGTAAATTTTAGTACTCCGGGACTAAACACATTTTTTAAAGAAACATAAATACAAGGTACAACAATAATACAATAACATATTCACAAGAAACTTTAGTCTGTAGAGGTCACAGCGTTTCCGTGACCGGGTGTCCATATCACCCAACAAGGCGAAGTCTTGGCACAGAATAGGGGACCTGTCCAAAGCAAACCCCTTGCGTTGTCCTTGGGCGTGGCTGCAAGGGTAGACTAACTACTTTGGGCCGCAAGGAGGCCACGCCAGACAGGTTTTCTCTTCCGCGGCCGTCTTCACAAGAGGCACCAAGGTGCAACTATCTACAAAACTGTTCCGGTTATCCAGTGTCCATAACCTGTTAGTCCAAATAAATCTGCAGGGTAACTGAGAAACATAATTAGTAACAGGCAACAAACAAAAACCATAAACATTTTTCAATAAACAGTCAACTTTACAGTGCATTGGTTTAGATTCTCCAGCGAGCGGGCATCTGACCTCTAGTGACTCTAGTGGACCTACGGAGCTCACTAACTGGTTCTGCACTACAGGGTGTAGGAGGTGTTATGGGCAAGCTGGGCAGCTTTCTGCGCACTCTTTGGCTCACTAGGGGCACAGCAGGCTCACTACTAGCAGAGGGTTGATCCTCCTGTACTGCTGGTGTGGACTCTTCTGCCCCTTGGGCCGGCTGCTCTTCCAGCTCTACCGGTTCCTCTGTAGGCACTTGCGGGGCTGGCTGGAGAAAGGTGAGGACGGGTACCACGACAGCGCCGTTTACTTGTGTCCAAGTCCGGGGGAAGTCTCCGAGTATGGTACTGATCATTTCTTCCCTTTCCTCTGCGGGTTGAGGGTTTTCTTGATCTTCTTCAAGGCTTTGCAGCTGCTCGGGACACTTCTTCAGGTGGTCTCTGGAGACAATGGCTGTGGTTTCTCCTCCATCCTTACTGATTACGCAGATTTTTGGGTTCTCATGGCTTGATGGCAGTACGGTGTACGGGTCCTTCTCCCACTGGTCGTCCAACTTGTGGAGCCGCCTCTTCCTCTTCAAGACCTGCTCTCCAGGTACCAGGGGAACAGTGGGAGAATACTGGTTATAAGCCTTCTCTTGCCTTTCTCTAGCGTGATACAGACTTCGCTCAACACTCTCCTGTACTTTCCGATACTGCTGCTGCCATTCTGTATCCCAGTCTGCCTCTGGCGAGGTGTCCTCAGGCGTCAGGACTCCCATATCCAGGTCAATAGGCAGCTTACCAGGTCTTGCTCTCATTAGGTAAGCCGGGGTACAGTTGGTGGAACCTACAGGGATGTGGTTATACAGATCCACCAGATCGGGCAGTTTCTCAGGCCACAGACTGCGTTCTTCCAGGGGCAAAGTTTTTAGCCGATCTATCACCACCTGGTTCATCTTCTCGCAGAGTCCATTGGTTTGAGGGTGATAGGGCGTTGTTCTTATCTTCTTGCAGCCATACAGGTTGCAGAACTCCTGGAAGACCTCCGCTTTAAAGGCTGGTCCTTGGTCTGTCAGCACTTGGTCCGGGTACCCGTGTGGACGGCAGAAGTGCTGCTGGAAGGCTCTAGCCGCTGTTTGAGCCGTTAAGTCCTTGACCGGGACCACCACCAGGAACCGGGAGTAATGATCTACGATTGTGAGGGCGTAGACATACCCAGATCTGCTCGGAGCCAGTTTCACATGGTCCAGCGCTACCAGTTCCAGTGGCTGTCTGGTGATGATGGGCTGCAGGGGATTCTTCTGGCTGGCTCGGTCTTTTCTTCTCAGGTGGCACGGGCCACAGTCTCTGCACCACCTCTCGATGGCTCCTCTCATGCCTACCCAGTAGAACCGTTCACGCAACAAGAACTCCAGCTTCTTCCATCCGAAATGCCCTGCTCCGTTGTGGTATGCCTCCAGAACCATAGCCGCGTCTCGTCTTGGGACCACTACCTGCCAGGTCAACTCATGTGTTCGAGAGTTAACCATTCTCCGGCACAGCTTCTTCCTGTAGAGGAACAGCTTACTTTTCTCCTTCCACAGTTGCTTGGTCTCCTCCGGAGCATCTGGGTCAAGACGGGCATCGGCCTGGGTCAGCATTTCCTTCACCAAATGGACTGCGGGATCACTGTCTTGCGTCTCCGCCCAGTTGTAGTGGGGCAAGGGATTGAACGTCACGGAGATCCTGTCCTTCACACAGTGGGAATACAGGGTAATCCCATGACGGTGGAACGCAGGGAGCTCAACTTCTTCCAGATCTTCTGGATCTTCCCCTACGTCCGGTAAGTTCGGCATTCTAGACAGGGCATCCGCGTTGGCATTTGAGCGTCCTGCCCGGTATTTGATGGTGAATTCAAAGTTGGACAGGCGGGCCATCCATCTCTGTTCCAGGGCACCGAGCCTTGCAGTGTCCAGGTGTGTCAACGGGTTGTTATCCGTGTACACGGTGAATTTGGAGGAGGCAAGGTAATGCTTGAAACGTTCGGTCACTGCCCACACTACTGCCAGGAACTTCAGCTTGAATGAGCTATAATTCTCAGGGTTCCTCTCCGTGGGCCGTAGCTTTCGGCTGGCGTAAGCGATTACCCGTTCTTTCCCTTGCTGGATCTGGGACAGTACGGCTCCTAGCCCGATGTTGATCGCGTCCGTGTGGAGGATAAAGGGCTGGCTGTAGTCTGGATATGCCAGGATTTCATCCCCCGTGAGGGCCATCTTCAGCTGGCAGAAGGACTCCTCTTCCAGCTTTTCCCACCTAAAGGGCGGCTTCTGGTTTTTGGCTTTCCGAGATTGACCTATCAGGAGGTCCTGCATAGGGGCTGCCATTTTGGTGAAACCGGGAATGAATCTTCGGTAGTAGCCTACCAACCCGAGGAACTGCCGCACTTCCTTTATGCTGGAGGGTCTTGGCCAGTCCTTAATCACGGTGATCTTATCAGGGTCAGGAGCCACTCCGTCAGCACTCACCACGTGTCCCAGGTATTGCACCTTTGGTTTCAGGAGGTGACACTTGGAGGGTTTCACCTTTAGGCCGTAGTTTGCCAGAGCTTCAAACACTTCAGCCAGGTGTTTCAGGTGGTCCTCATTGGTCTTGGAATAGACGATGACATCGTCCAGGTATAACAGGACCATCTCGAAGTTCCGGTGTCCCAGACAGCATTCCATCAACCGTTGGAAGGTTCCTGGTGCGTTGCAGAGCCCGAACGGCATACAGTTAAATTCGCTGAGACCCATCGGGGTGGTGAATGCGGTCTTCTCCCGGTCCGCCTCTGCTACAGGAACCTGCCAGTACCTGCTAGTGAGATCCAAAGTAGAGAAGAAGTTAGCAGATTTTAATGCAGCTAAGGACTCTTCTATCCTTGGTAACGGGTACGCATCTTTGTGTGTGATACGGTTGACCTTCCTGTAGTCTACACACATTCTCATGGTGTTGTCTTTCTTTTTCACTAAGACTAGTGGAGCTGCCCAGGGGCTACAGCTGTCCCTGATTACCCCAGCCTCCTTCATGTCTCTAAGCATCCCCTTGGCGTGTTGGTAGTGTGCCGGGGGTACGGGTCGGTATCTCTCCTTTATGGGAGGATGGTCTCCCGTGGGGATGTGGTGTTCTACCCCCTTTACTCGCCCGAAGTCTAGCGGGTGTTTACTAAACACTCTCTCGTACTCTCGAACCACCCGATAGACTCCCTGTTTCTGGTGTGAGGGAGTGGAGTCAGTACCCAAATGCAGTTGCTGACACCAGTCCTCCATTGGTTTCTTAGAGCCGTTACCTTCCTCTGGTTGAGATGGAGGCAAGGGTTCCACGGCCTGTACAGAATTCTGGTTTATGGTGAACAATTTGGCTAGCATGGCATACCGGGGCAGGTGTAGTTCTCTCTCCCCGATATTTATGATGCGAACGGGCACCCTCCCATGGCGTACATCGACCACCCCCCGTGCTGTCAAAATGGTGTGCCTACTGTCTGAGTAGACGGGTTCTACCATTACTTGGTAGTCTCTACCTCTTAGACCAATAGCTGCCCGGCACCAAATCATCATCTCACTTTTTCGGGGCATGGCAATAGGGAACGGGTCACACATTCTCACGCTACCTATCTCACCACCAGATAGTTCCACCTGTTGCCGCTTCATCAGTGCCCGGATCTCTTTTTGGAGCACACGCTGCTGGCCGGAACTGGCGTTCTTGGCAACCTGCTGTAAAATGAGAATCACCTCTGCAAGACAATTTTCAATCACATTAGTTCCCAAGGTTATTCTAGGGTGACTCTCATGACGGTCTATGTCCACTATTATCAGTCCTTGTGCCGCCAGTTCGACTTTACCGATGTTAATGGTCACCTCTTTGAATCCCACCTGCGGCACGGGCTGACCATTGCTGACGATCATACTCAGGTCGTCATCTGGGTAGCGGGTTATGTCCGAGTCATTCCAGTACTGCTTGAAGAGTACGTACAGGATGGTGGTGACCTGTGACCCGGTGTCTAGTAGGGCACTCATAGGAATGCCATCCAGTACCACAGGCAAGATTGGACATCCCCCTACGTATTTATCACGCCAGTTTGATGGGCCTGATGGTCTTATGCCTGGGGGTTGGCCCTCTACCCCAGGTTGTGCCCGTTTAAATGACAGTACCTTGCCACATGTCCGGGTTGATTGCAGCGGCGGCAGATGGGTCGTCCGTCCTCGTATCTGTCGCTGGGTCTTCCTCTGGCCGGTGGGGTCCTCCTCAGTCGGCGCCACGGGACATCCTCTGGTCCGGATGCCAGCTGGATCTTTCCTGGAGAAGAGACCTGTAAAGACTGCACAGTTCTGGTTAGCGCGGCAACGCTCTTAGTCAGCTCTTGGACCTGATGGTGCAGGTCTGTAGCTGGGTCACTGTTTAAAGCCTGGGCATCAGCTCCCACAGGCCCTGCAGACAAGGGCACCGTCTCCTGGTGGTAAGTGATAGCTGGGCGCCTGTGGGTCACAGCGCCACCTGGTGCCGGTTCTCGGAGCACCCGGATGGCTCTGTCCTTGAACTGTGCAAAGTCCAGGTCAGGGTCCTGTAAGGCCATTGCCCGCAACTGGGTTCGGTGGGCATTGCACAGTAGACCCTCAATAAATTGTTCAGTCAACAGCTTATCTTCATTTCCCATGCTGTCAGGGTCTGCCTGCTTAATGGCTCTCAGGGCCTCTTGTAGGTTTAGCGCATAGTCTCTTATACTTTCATGAGCCCGTTGTTTGCACCCATAAAATCTTAGTTTTATTTCGGCTGAGGTGCGTGTGTCAAACGTGTCTTTCAGCCGGGCTAGTATCTCTCTGACAGTCCTCTTCCTCCCAGGTGGCCAGGACTTTACCTCCCTTTGGGCTGCCCCGATTAATTGGGCCACCAGGATGCTCACTTTTTGCTCTTCTGTGAGGGGGTACACCTGGAAGAGGCTATCCAGTCTTTCTCTAAAGTCATTTAGAGTATGTGACTCCCCTGAGTACTGGGGTAGCCAGGTTGCCCCCGGGATATAGGGCATGGTGAACGGCATGACCGCAGCAGCGGTGGCGCTGGCGGTGGCTGTGGCGGTGGAGCTCTCCTCGGTATCCAACATCCTCCTCCCCCCTAGTGGACCGTGGCCTACCTTGCGATGCTCTTCTTCCGTAGGCCGCGGCTCCGCAGTCGATCGTCGGGGTTGAGGACCTGGCATCGCGCTCCGATGACGTCAGCGTCGCTCTTCCTTCCTTCCAGGACCTTGCGCGGCGTCAGCGTGGGGCGGAGCTTCGGATCTCGCGCGCTTTCGGCGTCCACGCCCCTCTTCTTCCTGTGCGGCGTCCCGAAGATGGTGTCCGAAGGTGGGAAGCAGCTGCGGATGGCGGGAAGAAGGCAGAAGACGGCGGGAAACGGTCCAAGATGGCGTCTGACGGCGGGAATCGGCTCCGGATGGCGGGAAACGACTCCGGACGGCGGGAAACTTCACCACAGGTAAGTATAAAAGTCTCTTTTTCAGGCACTCAGTACCCGGTGGTTGCGGGCACGAAATCCTGCCGACTACGCCAAAGTTGACGCGCCCCCTGGGCCTGTGCTGCTGCTGCTGTGCAGGGGGAATACCCGGAGCCGGATCGCTGGGGGTTGTAGTTCTCCATGGCGGTGACCCGGTCCGTGCCCAGGGTGGTCAAACCAGTGGCAGTCTATTTGTATTGTAATAAGTGTCCGACTACGCCACCCGTGGATTGCGGTCAGTGGGGACCGCCGCTGCGCTGCAGACCGCTGAGGCTGATGTTGTTTGCGCAGCCGAGTATGGGATGACTCCCCACGGGAGAAGTATTGCCTCAGGGCAGCTAATGTGGAAGATGATGGGAGTGATGGTCTGAGGGTCCCAGTGCTAATGGTGCAGGAGCGGCCAGGAATCACAGAAACGGGAGGTGCGGTTCAGGGTCTTTACTGATGGTACAAGGCAGACCCTCCCGGGAGTACTGGCTAGTATAAGGGGCCTGGTCAGTCTGCGAGCAAGCAGGAGTTCCCCTGGCCAGGTGGAGTTGTAGGCCTCCCCGTTAATCTGCACTCTTCCTGGCTACCTTGCTGTCAGCGGTTACAAGTAGCCCACGTCCCTGAGTATACCATGTGGTGCTCATCCGTATGGCTGGTGACTTGGGGCCTTCTGTTAGCCTCCGCTCCTGGATGGCGGCGCTGGTCCCTTCTCTGTGACTGAGCCTCCGGGCTTCTATGGCCAGAGGACCTGGAATCCCCTGCCGGCTGGTTTCTGCTGCTGGGTGTATATCAGTCCCCACAGCCTCAGACTCCTGTGTCCGGCTTTAGTATCTTCGTCCAGGGCGAACTCTGCTCAGCTCCAGCCCCTGGACTTCAGCTACTGCTCCTCCAGAGCTCCTGTTCTTGCTTTCCCTCTCCAGGCTCTGACTGCTCTAATCCCGCCCCAGACCCAGTTTAAAAGGGCAGATTCCTCCCCTCCCAGGTCTGGGCGGACCGTGTTGCATTTTTAGGGATCCTGACCAGAGAAACCTCCCACTTGCTCTCAGACATAATATCTCTTTTACTGTGGCAACCAGACCCCTGGGGTGTCACATATGTATAATAGTTTATGCACTGGACTGATCCTGCACCAGTTACAGGATGTTATAATAGCTGGCTGTGTATATATATTCTATGAGTCCTGTAGCCGCAGGATCAGTCCTGTGCAGGGTCGGTATACTCATGTCTGCAGTGGCTGTATTATCTGGGGCAGTTTGAACCTTCATACAGATCTGAGCTGTTGATCGCACACTGACAGCCCGACCCCCAACCGGCATGAAGACGCAAACTGCCATAATAAAATCCTCCTGATCCTCCCTCAGCAGAGCGGCCATAGCGTTCAGGATGCGGCCCTGGATTTGTGAGGGGTTATCAGGGCACAGCCCCGTCCTCGCTGTACAAACTGGGTAAATCTCTTACCTCCATCACTTCACGGCCCCACACTTACCAAGATCAAGCGATGTCACACCTTCCACACACTGCTCACAGGAAGGTCAGCATGAGGTGAGCAGTGTCTGCTGTGGGCTGCAGACGCCCGGCCGCCACATGTACACATTAAGATACATTTCAGGCTGCAGCCTCTAAATCAGCAGACGGCTCTGCAGCCCTGAACAACTGCTTTGGGACCGGCCTTGGGGGGAATGTGCCCCCCTGCTTCAATGGCCAGTCCGCCCCTGATTGTATTACAGTTTATGGAACAAGTGATCAGAGGATCGCAAGTTCAAGTTTTTAAAAATATACAAAAAATGTAAAAACTATAAAACTTTTAATCATCCCTCCTTTTCCTTTTCATCTTGTTAAAAATAAAGAAATTTGAAAAAAATATATTTGGTATCGTGACACATATAAAAGTCCGGTCCATCAAAAATGATCTCTCAAGCTGGTCAATTCATGGAATAATAAAACATTACCGGTCTCGAAGAATGGCGACACAAACCAGATTTTTTTTGTAAAAACTGCTTCTTTTTTTTTTACCACTTCAATGAAAAAATCTAAGCAAGTTTTATATCCTCATAATCATACTGACCAAGAGAATCATGTAGGAACAAATAAATCTTTATTATACAGTAAATTATTTACACTGTGTTTTAAGCCCTCTTGACAGCTTCCTATGATTATGCACAGACCAGGAAAAATCTTAGATAGGTTCCAACTGTCTAAAACAATTAAGTAATGAATTTGCTGTTTATATAGTATATGGAAATAACTTCTACTAAAAAACACATATCCAAAAATCCACTACTCTAAATCTTATAGAGAACAAAGTTATGTATTCTGTATTCCAGAAAATATAATGTATTAAGACATGCAGAAGAATAAATTATTCTTATGGCAAATGTATTTAATTTGGAACCCTTTTCAGAAAAGTAATTTAAAAAAAAATGCAGACAACTAAAACTAGCATCAAATCTATTGCCCATTAATGTGTCTAAGTAAGTTATAGAAGAGCTTGAGAAAGGAATAATAAATTGTATTCACTTTGCTGGATTATTGAACTGCAAAGGAAAAATTAGAGAGCGTTTGCGAACTTCATTCAACTTCTTCAGTAGGTTAGAGCTGATAAATGTGTACAGGAGAACTTATAGATTCTTGGTAAAGTTTCATTTTCATCAAAACTGAACTGGTGAATTTTCACAACGTAACAACTTTATTTACCAGGTAGTGCTAGGAGAATGTAGCAGGTAGTGTTTGCACTCATAATACCAACCTCTTTAAAATTTTCTTTATTGAGTAAAACAAGTACATATTTTCATTGTAAACAATTTGTCATAACAATAGACATTTTTCATGCAAGTATTATTTGAGCAAGAAATTATCAGAATACATACAAACAGGTACATATACCAGAAAAAAGGTGAGAAGAAAAATTATCAAGTGAGTAGTATTATGCCACTACATCAATCTTCAATATTAGCAAGGTAATACTGCAAGGTAATTTGATGAAATAAACCCCCCAGGTTCCTATAAAGTCTCAAATTTGGAGTTCATTGTGCAAGGGCCACTACTAGACATTGCCAGTTGGTGCAGATTGCAATACAATACATATGAAGCAGGCTTTCAGATCTCCACCATGCTTATTATGGCATGAAAATGAAATGTATGTCAAATACTACAAAATCTAAATGCAGAATTTGTACAAGGTTAGATGTTTATTAGTGTTGATCGAGCACTAAAATGCTCGGGTGCTCGAAGCTCGGGCCGAGCTCGCCGTGATACTCGGGTGCTCGACCCGAGCAACGAGCCCAATGTTAGTATATGGGAGACCGGAGCATTTTTGGGGTGGCACCCCCGGCAGTCTTTTAAAAGCCTAGCAAGTGCCCAAAACGATAGTGACAGTGCTCAAATGACATGGGGACAGCATGGGGATCGCCCCTGGAAGCATTTCTGACCCCCAGGTCACTGCTGTCAACAACGTGGTCAGAGGTATTAAGCCACTTTTACAGGCTCACAATAAAACGTTCAAAAACGAAACTGAAACCTTTTTCCTGTGAAATATGTTAAGGAATTTATTTTCCAGGGTAAAGACTTGTGTATAAGGTAAAATAAATATCCAAAAACAAAAATACTCCTCCACACCTTGGGCTATGTTCACAAGTAGCATTTTTTATGCGTTTTTGCACTTTTGTATTGCTTTCAACTGTGACAAATGCATTCACCGGGAAATGTCATTTTAACATTTTACAATCTTATCTGGCCATGTGCTGTGTGACACATGCATAAAGTGCTGAAAAGACATGGGAACAGCATGGGGAAGACCCCTGGAAGCATCTCTGACACCCAGTTCACTGTCTAAAAGTGTGCCCATCATAAGTGATCCTTGCCGCATCAGAAGATGCAGACTTGCAACTATCCCCGTGCAAGTTCTAGTCCCAGGGCAGTGTTCAATTGTACCTCCCCCATTCCTTGCAATGCAAGCGCAAGTATGCAGCCTGCCACCCACCCACCCCCAGGCTGCAATACTATACTGCTTGCTTGCTTGCACTTGAAATTGGGTCTTTTAGGCATGTGGAGGTGTAATCTGGCCACCACGTCATGGCTGCGTTGGCGGCCTGGAATCCATACTCAGTCCCCAGCAGCCCGGCGGCCGGGTATCCATGCTCGGTCCTCAGCCGCCCCGCGGCTGGGTGTCCACACACGGTTCCCAGCCACCTGGGGGCAGCCTGGTGTCCATAAACGGTCCCCTGCCGCCCCTATTTCTCCTTGGAACATCCCCCCACACACTTTTCTTAGCCCGGCCTGCTTTAGGGCAGCATTGGACGAGCCCACCAGAGAACCAGACTCCTCCGGTGGGCCCTGGCTTCTCCATCAGGGGAGTTGAGAGTGCCAAGGTGAGGAGCATGATGATGATGACAGAAGTTAGCATCTGCTTTGTTTTCTTTTAATGCAAGTCTAAGTGTGCAGCCTGCCACCCACCCACCCCCAGACTGCAATGCCATACTGCTAGCTTGCACTTGAAATGGGGCATTTTAGTTTGAAGGAGGCAGAAGCTGGCCACTACCTCATGGCTGCTTCGGCAGCGAGGTATCCATACTCAGTCCCCAGCCGCCCCTATTTGTCCTGGTGTGCCTTATACATAAGATTAGGCGCGTATACCAAAACATTACCTGTGCCCTCCCCAGAGCATTTAGTGGGAAAGAGAGCCTATTCCGCTGTAGTGTGTGCATGCCAAACCCCTGTTCATGGTACATGCGAAGATGCCTCCCACAATGCGCAGACTTGCAACTATCCCCGTTCAAGTCCTTGTCCCAGGGTAGTGTTCAATTGTACCTCTCCCATTCCTTGCAATGCAAGCGCAAGTATGCAGCCTGCCACCCACCAGCCCCAGGCTGCAATACCATACTGCTTGCTTGCTTGCACTTTAAATTGGGCCTTTTAGGCATGTGGAGGCGGAATCTGGCCACCACGCCATGGCAGCGTCGGCGGCCTGGTATCCATACTCAGTCCACAGCCGCCCGGTGGCTGGATGTCCCTGCTTGCTCCCCTGTCTCCAGGGGGCAGACGGGTGTCCATACTCGGTCCCCAGCCATCCCTATTTGTCCCGGTAACCTTTCCCACACTTTTCTTAGCCTGGCCTGCTTTAGGGCAGCATTGGCCGAGCCCACCAGACAACCAGACTCCTCCGGTGGGCCCTGGCTTCTCCATCAGGGGAGTTGAGAATGCCAAGGTGAGGAGCATGATGAGGATGATAGAAGTTAGCATCTGCTTTGTTTTGTTGGAATGCAAGAGCATGTATGTAGTAGTGGCTAGGCCTGAGGTGGTCAGCGTTTTGACGCATATCCTACCTCCTCCGAGGATTGCTGGATGTTTTCCTGCTACTATCCAAGTTCTATGACTCCCGTTAAAACAAAGCTTCAGGTGATAAATGATGGATGAGGTAGTGGCAAAGGAGAAAGAGCAGGAGGAACAGGGACCATTCACATCAATATCAGGCCAGTCAACCAGATATGTCTTGTAGGACATGTTTCTGTAACAAAAGGAGCGGTTCGGCAACACAGTTATAGGGCATACAGTGAGTGCGATGCCTACCAAAAATTTCGAGGCACTCCAATACCCCTTGGAAATGACATGGAGGTCAGAGGGCCTTAACTAAACCTTTTTTTCCATTTATAGCAACTGGGTCTCCTGTGCACTGTTGGCCTAAGCAGTGAATGGAAGGCTTTTCAAAAATTATGAGGAACTGCAATGCCCCTTACAAGAGCCATGCAGTACAGCATATTACAAACATAAGTCCCATTATTGGGGAGTGGGTCTCCCATAGGATTTGCTTATGCCTTCCAAGCAAAAGCTTCCAAAAATTAGGACGGAGCAACTTGCAATGCCCCTTAAAAGAGCCATGCAGTACAGCATATTACAAACATAAGTCCCATTATTGGGGAGTGGGTCTACCATAGGATTTGCTTATGCCTTCCAAGCAAAAGCTTCCAAAAATTAGGACGGAGCAACTTGCAATGCCCCTTACAAGAGCCATGCAGTGCAGAATATTACAAACATAAGTCCCATTATTGGGGAGTGGGTCTCCCATAGGATTTGCTTATGCCTTCCAAGCAAAAGCTTCCAAAAATTAGGACGGAGCAGCTTGTAATGCCCCTTACAAGAGCCATGCAGTACCGCATATTACAAACATAAGTCCCATTATTGGGGAGTGGGTCTCCCATAGGATTTGCTTATGCCTTCCAAGCAAAAGCCTCCAAAAATTAGGACGGAGCAGCTTGCAATGCCCCTTACAAGAGCCATGCAGTACAGCATATTACAAACATAAGTTCCATTATTGGGGAGTGGGTCTACCATAGGATTTGCTTATGCCTTCCAAGCAAAAGCTTCCAAAAATTAGGACGGAGCAACTTGCAATGCCCCTTACAAGAGCCATGCAGTACAGCATATTACAAACATAAGTCCCATTATTGGGGAGTGGGTCTCCCATAGGATTTGCTAATGCCTTCCAAGCAAAAGATTCCAAAAATTAGGACGGAGCAACTTGCAATGCCCCTTACAAGAGCCATGCAGTACAGCATATTACAAACATAAGTCCCATTATTGGGGAGTGGGTCTCCCATAGGATTTGCTTATGCCTTCCAAGCAAATGCTTCCAAAAATTAGGACGGAGCAGCTTGCAATGCCCCTTACAAGAGCCAAGCTGTACAGCATATTACAAACATAAGTCCCATTATTGGGGAGTGGGTCTCCCATAGGATTTGCTTATGCCTTCCAAGCAAAAGCTTCCAAAAATTAGGATGGAGCAACTTGCAATGCCCCTTACAAGAACCATGCAGTACAGCATATTACAAACATATGTCCCATTATTGGGGAGTGGGTTTCCCATAGGATTTGCTTCTGCCTTCCAAGCAAAAGCTTCCAAAAATTTGGACGGAGCAACTTGCAATGCCCCTTACAAGAGCCATACAGTACAGCATATTACAAACATAAGTCCCATTATTGGGGAGTGGGTCTCCCATAGGATTTGCTTTTGCCTTCCATCAAAAGCTTCCAATAATTAGGACGGAGCAACTTGCAATGCCCCTTACAAGAGCCATGCAGTACAGCATATTACAAACATAAGTCCCATTATTGGGGAGTGGGTCTCCCATAGGATTTGCTTATGCCTTCCAAGCAAAAGCTTCCAAAAATTAGGACGGAGCAACTTGCAATGCCCCTTACAAGAGCCATGCAGTACAGCATATTACAAACATAAGTCCCATTATTGGGGAGTGGGTCTACCATAGGATTTGCTTATGCCTTCCAAGCAAAAGCTTCCAAAAATTAGGACGGAGCAACTTGCAATGCCCCTTACAAGAGCCATGCAGTACAGCATATTACAAACATAAGTCCCATTATTGGGGAGTGGGTTTCCCATAGGATTTGCTTATGCCTTCCAAGCAAAAGCTTCCAAAAATTAGGACGGAGCAGCTTGCAATGCCCCTTACAAGAGCCATGCAGTACAGCATATTACAAACATAAGTCCCATTATTGGGGAGTGGGTCTACCATAGAATTTGCTTATGCCTTCCAAGCAAAAGCTTCCAAAAATTAGGATGTACCAACTTGCAATGCCCCTTACAAGAGCCATGCAGTACAGCATATTACAAACATAAGTCCCATTATTGGGGAGTGGGTCTCCCATAGGATTTGCTTATGCCTTCCATCAAAAGCTTCCAAAAATTAGGACGGATCAACTTGCAATGCCCCTTACAAGAGCCATGCAGTACAGCATATTACAAACATAAGTCCCATTATTGGGGAGTGGGTGTCCCATAGGATTTGCTTATGCCTTCCATCAAAAGTTTACAAAAATTAGGACGGATCAACTTGCAATGCCCCTTTCAAGAGCCATGCAGTACAGCATATTACAGACATAAGTCCCATTATTGGGGAGTGAGTGTCCCATAGGATTTGCTTATGCCTTCCAAGCAAAAGCTTCCAAAAATTAGGACGGAGCAGCTTGCAATGCCCCTTACAAGAGCCATGCAGTACAGCATATTACAAACATATGTCCCATTATTGGGGAGTGGGTCTCCCATAGGATTTGCTTATGCCTTCCAAGCAAAAGCTTCCAAAAATTAGGACGGAGCAACTTGCAATGCCCCTTACAAGAGCCATGCAGTACAGCATATTACAAACATAAGTCCCATTATTGGGGAGTGGGTTTCCCATAGGATTTGCTTATGCCTTCCAAGCAAAAGCTTCCAAAAAATAGGACGGAGCAGCTTGCAATGCCCTTTACAAGAGCCATGCAGTACAGCATATTACAAACATAAGTCCCATTATTGGGGAGTGGGTCTACCATAGAATTTGCTTATGCCTTCCAAGCAAAAGCTTCCAAAAATTAGGACGGATCAACTTGCAATGCCCCTTACAAGAGCCATGCAGTACAGCATATTACAAACATAAGTCCCATTATTGGGGAGTGGGTCTCCCATAGGATTTGCTTATGCCTTCCAAGAAAAAGCTTCCAAAAATTAGGATGGAGCAACTTGCAATGTCCCTTACAAGAACCATGCAGTACAGCATATTACAAACATAAGTCCCATTATTGGGGAGTGGGTCTCCCATAGGATTTGCTTATGCCTTCCAAGCAAAAGCTTCCAAAAATTAGGACGGATCAACTTGCAATGCCCCTTACAAGAGCCATACAGTACAGCATATTACAAACATAAGTCCCATTATTGGGGAGTGAGTCTCCCACAGTCTTTGCTTTTGCCTTCCATGCAAAAGCTGACAAAAATAAGGACGGAGGAACTTGTAATGCTGGCACCCTGGTGGTATAGTGGTGGTGGTGGCTGAGGAAAAGGAGAAGAACATAAAACAGCCGAAATGAGGAGGCGTATATCCATGTGTGGGTGTGAAGTGGTGCATGTGAATACACCTCCCGAAATAACACATTGGATTTGACTTTATGTTACTCTGCTGTCATATGGTGGTGATGAGAAGTCTGGCCCAATCCAGCCCTTGTTCATTTTGATAAGGGTCAGCTTGTCAGCATTGTCAGTTGACAGGCGAGTGCGCTTATCAGCTATAATTCCCCCAGTGGCAATGAAAACACGCTCCGATAACACGCTAGCGGCAGGGCAGGCCAGGACCTCCAAGGCGTACAGAGCTAGTTCATTCCAAGTGTCCAGCTTGGATACCCAATAATTAAAAGGCACAGAGGAATCACGGAGGACACTGGTACGATCGGCAAGGTACTCTCTCACCATCTTTTGAAACTTTCCACTCCTTGTGAGAGTACCCCGCGCCTCAGGGCCTGTAAGCTGGGCAGGTGTCAGAAATCTGTCCCAGAACGTTGACAGTGTTCCCCTGCCTCTGCTGGATTGGAGTTGCATCTCTCTCGCCTATACGCCTTGGTTGGGCAACGAACTGTGACCTCTGCCGCTAGCGTGTTCAGATGGGAATTTTTTAAGAGTTCTGCAGCAAGGGCCTTCTGGTACTGCCCCATTTTTGTAGACCTCTCCTCCTCTGGAATAAGAGAGAGAAAGTTCTCCTTGTAGCGGGGGTCTAAAAGTGTCACCAACCAGTAATGACTGTCACCCAACATTTTGACAACGAGAGGGTCACGGTTAAGGCAGCATAACATAAAGTCTGCCATGCGTGCCAGACTGGTAATGGGCAAGATTTCCGTGTCCTCACCAAGATGATAACTGACCATGCTCTCCTCCTCCTCCTCCTCCCCCCTGTCCTCAGGCCACCCACGCTGAACCGACGGTATGACACTTGTACAGGTACTACCGTCTACAGCGCATGATAGCAGCTCCTGTTCTTCCTCCTCCTCCTCCTCCTCTCCCTCATTGTCCCCCAATGCACGTTGAGATGAGATGAGGCTGGGCTGTGTGTAATCGCCCGCTACGGCTTCTTGATCCATCTCATCATACTCTGGCTGCAATGCCTCCTCTTTAATTCTCTGCAGAGAGCGTTGCAAAAGACAGACAAGTGGGATGCTGACACTAATGATGGCGTCATCGCCACTCACCATCTACGTGGCCTCCTCAAAGTTTGTCGGGATGGTACATATGTCAGACATCCAAGTCCACTCCTGAGGTCTTATGTGTGGAGTCTGACCTGAATATCGGCGGCCTTGTTGCATCTGGTACTCCCCAATTGCTCTCTTCTGCTCACAAATCCTTTGCAACATGTGGAGGGTAGAGTTCCAACGTGTGGGGACATCACACACCAGTCGTTGTGCCGGAAGCTGCAAACGCTGCTGCAACACAGCAAGGGTGGCGGAAGCTGTAGCCGACTTGCGAAAATGAGCTGACTGGCGGCATACTTTCACGAGCAGATCTGGCAACTCAGGGTACGATTTAAGAAACCGCTGAACCACGAGGTTAAGCACATGAGCCAGGCATGGTACATGTGTGATCTCACCTCGCCTCAGAGCCGCCACCAGGTTACGGCCATTGTCACACACGACCATGCCGGGATGTAGGTTCAGCGGTCTCTGCCACAGATCTGCCTGCTCTTTCACAACTGTCCACAACTCACAAACAGTGTGAGGTTTATCATCTAAGCTTATGAGTTTCAGCACAGCCTGTTGCCGCTTGGCGGAGGCAGTACTGCAGTGCTTCCAGCTTGTAACTGATGTGGTGATATCTGAGATGGAGGCTGAACATGAGGAGGAGGAGGAGGAGGAGGATGATGTGAAGGAGCTATACACTGTGGGGGCAACTCTGACTGACATAGGGCCCGCAATCCTCGGTGTGGGGAGGATGTGTTCCGTCCCAAGGTCCGACTGGGTCCCGGCTTCCACTATGTTTACCCAGTGTGCCGTCAGAGAGATGTACCAACCCTGGCCACAAGCACTTGTCCACGTGTCCGTTGTCAGGTCGACTCTCCCAGTAACTGCGTTGTTGAGGGCACGGCAGATGCTTTGGGACACGTGCTTGTGTAGTGCGGGGATGGCACACCGGGCAAAATAGTGTCGGCTGGGGACCGAGTACCGAGGGATGGCCACCGCCATAAGATTGCGGAAGGATTCCGTCTCCACCAGCCTAAAAGGCAGCATTTCCAGCGCAAGCAGTCGTGAAATGTGCGAAGTTAGGACTGTGGCCTGTGGGGCGTTAGCTGCGAATTTCCGCTTTCATTCAAAGGTCTGGGATATGGACAATTGAACGCTGCGGTGGGACGTGGACATGGACGTTGATGCTGTTTCTTGAGAAACTGCCATAACAAGTGAAGACGGAGAGGAGGGGGCATCTTTACATGCAGTATGGACAGGGGATTGCCTTGCACACACAACAGGGGGTTCTATTGCACGCACAACAGTGGAAGAAGCAGTGGTGACACCCGCTGACACTGGTCGTGGACCTTGGGTTTCGCCCCACAAAGTCGGGTGCTTTGCTGCCATGTGCCTGATCATGCTGGTGGTGGTCAGGCTGGTAGTTTTGTCACCCCTGCTGATGCTGGCACGGCAGGTGGAACATATGGCCTTTTTGGGGTTATCAGCAGAGTCTTTAAAAAAATTCCAGACTCTGGAAGACCTACCGCTTGTACTGGCAACGTACCCCGTGTTGGTGTTAGGGGGAACGGTTGTCCGCCTTCTGTCTGCGGCCACCACACTGCTTCTTCCTGCCTGTTGGGGTACTCTGCCTCCCTCCCCCTGTATGCTGCTGGCCTCACTCTGCATGTCCTCCTGCCATGTTGGGTCAGTTAATAGATCATCCACCACCTCCTCCTCTTCCACTTGCGCACCACGATGCTCCTCCTCAATTCCTGGCAATTGTGTCTCGTCATCGTCCACCTCTTGTGACAAATTGCCAGCGTCGACTTCATGTGGCCATATCTGTTCAAATATTTGGGCATCGCTACATGGGACCTCCTCTTCCACCACTTCAAGCGTATCAGGCGAGGGGCACAAATATGGAAATGGACCAGTGAACAGCTCTTCAGAGTGTCCAAGAGTGGGATCAATTGATCTCTGACGACACTCGGCATGGTGGGAGGAAGGATCATCAGGGTAAGAAGGAGTATGCGGTCGAGACTCACGGCTACTAAGAGTTGACCGTGTGGAAGACAGAACGGAGGTGGTGGTGCCCAGGTAACTGGAAGTATTATCTGCTATCCAATTAATAACCTGCTCACACTGATCAGTTCTCAATACTGGTGTTGTTCTGTGCTTTCCTAGTAATTCGGTCAAGAAGTGGGAGCGAGAAGATGTGACTGTTGGTTGTGGCACATTTTCACCTTGGCCACGGCCCCGTCCTCTGCACGAACCATCACCAGAACGTTCACTTCCACATCCCTTGCCATGCGCCTTGCCCATTGTAAAGGAAGTAAAATAGCTTACACTTGCACAATCAATGGAAAAAGGGTAATATAAAGTAGGTTAGAACCGTGGAAGAGGAAAACCACAGTTCTATTTCTCTGGCCTACACCCGACTCTTTTAAACAATCTGAAGAATCAGGGAGAAACTATTACTGTTTTTCTTTACGTAAAAAATATCAAAACCTGAATAATAGAGATTTTTTACCGTGGGATGGCAAAACCACAGTTATTGTTTACTGGGGTATACCAGACTTTTTTAAATATATAGATTTGCGGCTGAACAGTGAGCGACACACTCAAACTGTGTTTTTTTAGATGCCAAAGGCCCAAAACTGGATAGTACAGAGATTTGACCTGGGGAACTGCGAAACCACACTGGGATTTGTCGGGCCTACACCAGACTATTTTCAACAGATATATTTTTGTGTCACAACAGTCAGGAGACACTACTGTTTTTCTTTATGGAAAATATGCCAAAGCCTGAATAATAGAGATTTTTTACCGTGGGATTTCAAAACCACAGTTATTGTTTACTGGGGTATACCAAACTTTTTTAAATATATAGATTTGCGGCTGAACAGTGAGCGACACACTCAAACTGTGTTTTTTTGGATACCAATGGCCCAAATCTGGACAGTACAGATATTTGACCCGTGGAAATGCAAAACCACACTGGGACTTGTCGAGCCTACACCAGACTATTTTCAACAGATATATTTTTGTGTCACAACAGTCAGGAGACACTACTGTTTTTCTTTACGGAAAATATACCAAAACCTGAATAATAGAGATTTTTTACCGTGGGATGGCAAAAAAACACAGTTATTTGTTTACTGCGGTATATCAGACTTTTTTAAATAGATAAATTTGCGGCTGAACAGTGAGCGACACACTCAAACTGTTTTTTTTTAGAAACAGATGGCCCAAAAGTGGATAATACAGAGGTTTGAACCGTGGAAGTGCAAAATAACACTTCTGTTTCTCTAGCCTACACCTGACTATTTTCAACAGATATATTTGTGTCTGAAAAATCAGAGACACGCTTTTTTTTTGAGGGGGGGGGGGACACCAAAAGGTTAATAAGATAGGTATTTGTACAGTGTGAAGGAGGGAAAAAAAAAGAGGATTTAGATGAAAAAAAAAGGATTTTTCCTGTCCCCTGAGACCTGGAGCTAAGTCCAGCAATTTCAGCAACAGAAGCAGCACACAGGACTGTAATGTAGCGTTTGCTGGAATAACCACTGCATCTCCTATACTGCCTGCCTGCCTGATGTCTGGGATGGATATTAGTCCTGAGAAGGACTGTTTGTTTGATCTGGCAGCCTTTACAGACCCTACACTAACTATTTCGCAGTTTATATCTCTCCCTAAATCAGCAGCGCTGTCCCTACACTGTCTGATCCGGAGCGACTGTGTCCAAGATGGCGGCGCCTGGTTTTAAATACTCGAGGTGACGCTGTGCGGCCAGCCAATCACTGTAATGCCCACAACCAACATGGCTGCAGCAGTACAGTGACTGGCTGGCAATCCCTGCATGTTCATTGGCTCTGTAAAGAGCGCCAAACATGCAGGGCGGAGACCCGAACTTCCGCCCGAGTAACCCGGAAATGCTCGGTGCTCGCCGAACATCCCGTGTAGCGTGATGCTCGGGCGAGTACCGAGCAGTGTCGAGCATGTTCGCTCAACACTAATGTTTATATAACATTTTGGATTTAGGCATAATAATTAGGCTTGGACTTGTCCACAAGCTTACTGAGTAAACCGCCTATGGGCTTCAACTCTCAACTACATGTCCAGTACAAAAATTAGTTATGGTGAGTCCCAAGAATAATTAAAATCCTCAATTTATTGAAAAAATATTAAAAGATCATACAGGTTGGGGATACATCTCAACGCGTTTCTAGCAGAAGCCCTTATTCAACTGAGATACAAATTCCTTATGATACATGGTATAAAAACAAATAGTGACCAACCGTTGATCAATAAACACATATGCTAGCAATCAATCACATTTGAGAATAATCAGCATAATCACAAGACTAAATCACAAGAAAGCCAGAGAGAGGAAAAAAAAAACAAAACAAAAAAAAACAAAACACCTTAGACATTCAATTCTCTGAGATTTAATATAAATAAAGAGTATCATTCCTATAGTTCATGCCATTGGGATAGTTTGTATCCAGTTTGATAATCCAAAATAGCTCTCTTAGGAGGAGTTTTTTCCTCCAATCCCCTCCTCTAATAGGAATATCCACTTTTTCTAGCCCATAAAATGAAAAATTATTTAATTCCCCTTTATGTCTCTCTACAAAATGTTTACAAGCTCCTGAATAGGATGCATTTTTATTTTTGATGTTGGTAACATGTTCTGCCATCCTTTTCTTTAATTTACGTATCGTGCAGCCAATGTATTTTAATTTACATTCTTTGCAAAATATGCAATACACAACATAATTAGTATTGCAATTAATAAATCTTTTTATATCATTGGCTGCATCAATTTTTTGAGTTTGCAATGTATACTGGCACATCGTACATTTGGAACATGCACATTTAAAAAAACCTTTACAACTAAGCCAGATTTTTTTATCACTTTTTTGTGGCATGTATAGACTTGGGGAAAGAGTAGCACCTATCGATCTCCCTTTTCTTGGCACACATACTAATCCATTTTCCAGGATTTTGTTTAAGTCTTGGTCTTGAAATAATACAGGGACATATCTGTTTACAATATTTTTTATTTCCTGAAATTGGCAGCTATATGGGATACTGAAGATGGTTTTTTATCCATATTATTTGATTTTTTTATTATTAATTTCTGGCTGTTATTAATACCATCATCTCTGTTATTTAAATGAGTATTATTCGCAAGAACTTTTTTTAACGCTGAATCAATATGTTTTTTCTTATACCCCCTTTCCATTAATATTGATGTCGCTACCTCTGCTTGTTCATTAAATAGTGTGATATCAGAGCTATTTCTGTAGATTCTATTTAGTTCCCCATAGGGGATTGAGTTACAGTATGGGCGAGGTGGCAGCTGTCTGCTCTAAGTGTAGTGTTCCCACTGGCAGGTTTTCTATAGTTGCAATATTTAACCCTTTGTTGTTTTACATCCCCCATGAGATACAAATCCAAAAAACTAATTTTATCCTGTGGTTCAGTATAAGTGAATTTTAAATTTACATCATTGGCGTTGATATTAGATAAAAAGTATGGGATATTTTCCACTTCTCCTACCCATATTAACAAAACATCGTCCAAATATCTAACATATAGTTCAATGTCATTTTTAAAAGGATTTTTGTCTGTAAAAATAATGCTTTCTTCCCACCATGAAACAAAAAGTATGGCTAAAGATGGGGAGAAACATGAGCCCATTGGGCAACCTTCGATTTGGAAATAATATTGTTCATTGAACATAAAAAAATTATGCTCAAGAAGATATTCAATACTCCGGATAATCATTTCTTTTGTTTCATCCGTATAGCCACTGTATTTTTGTAAATGGTGGGACACAGCAGTTAATGCTAGATTATGTGGAATAGATGAAAACAGATTAACCACATCACATTAATGTGATTAATGAGTGGAACAGGCTGCCACGAGAGGTGGTGAGTTCCCCTTCAATGGACGTCTTCAAACAGAGGCTGGACAGACATCTGTCTGAGATGATCTAGTGAATCCTGCTTTGAGCAGGGGGTTGGACCAGATGACCCAGGAGGTCCCTTCCAACTCTACCATTCTATGATTCTATGATTCTATGATTCTATGATTCTACATGACAAAAATTTAGATTTTTCAGACCATTTTACATTTTTCACATAATCAATCACTGATGACGTGTCTTTTAGAAAACCCGGTGTTCTGGGAATTAATGGCTGTAGATAAAAATCTACCCATCGACTTAAATTTTCAATCAAAGAAGAAATACTCAATATAATAGGGCGTAAAGGTGTAGGAAATTCTAGTTTGTGGGTTTTAGGTAGCCCATGAAAAATTGGTGTCATCGGACTATCAGGTATTATATTATAACTCATTTTTTCAGTTAAAAACCCCATTTTTTTTCCATCTTCAACCAATTTACTCAAGATTTTCCTGCATGATTCTGTAGGGGGGTTTTTACTGAAAAAATTAGTTATAATATAATACCTGATAGTCCGATATATATTTACCAGAGAACCATAGACAGAAAAAATACCCAATAAAAATTAACTTTTAATAATTATCCTTAAAAGTGTACTCTATAGTACAAGTGAGAAAAAACTACACATATATCTCAAAAACAGGATACCATGTAAGGAGAATATAATATGAAATTAGCAATTAATTCAGACAAACTTACCCTGGATAGCACCTAATAAGATGGCTCTCCCTACCTAACAGCGGAGTGTTTTTCACCCTAAGGTTCATATGGTGTCCCCGCTCCTCGGAGGCTGTCCCTCTCCTTTCCCTAGGTATCCCTACACAGTCAAAAGATGCCACACACATACATATAAATGGACCAATTGTAGACTATTCATGTCATAATTGACATGCTCAATATAAAAAATTACAACAATACCATATCAGTGGGGAGTGGGCAAAAATAGATATAGTTGCACAAATAGAAGGAATTTGATTTACAGTAGCCCACTAATATAAATAGATAGACATGTGTACCAGTCAGAGCAAGTCCAAAAAAAATATTAAGAATATTTTCATCCCCAATCAAACTAGGATTCAAGCAATGCCATAAATGATATCAATTAGTTGGCCTTCAGTACAATGACTAAATGTAGTCAATCCACAATACAAAATTTCCCAAAGCTATAATAGCAATATTCCAGACATCAATATTATAAGATTCCTCAGACTGGTGTAAAGTCATCCGCAAATAAGGTTATAATTAATCCCTTTGTCCTAACCCACTGGAATAGGTAAAAATGTGTACTAGTCAGACCAAATAAGAAATAGTAATACACTTATCTTAATATCTAGTCCATCTGAGATTCACACAGTGCCTGGAGTGGTGTCCATTAGATGTCCTTTTTTATATACATAACTGAATATAGTCAATCCACAATTCAGAACTCCCCAAAATAGTAACAGCACTCCAGGCATCAATTTTCAAGGTCCCTCAGACTGGTGTAAAATCATCAGCAGTAAAGTTATTCCTTAGGATTAGTCTCTTCGTCCCTACGCGTTTCACCCCCTCCTCAATGTGGGGCTCATCAGGGGACAAGAAATATTAGAGGAGATGAGCCATAATAGATGCCCGCATAATAGCTCCTTGTATACCGGAGTCAAACCGCATGTTCAATGGTGGGATTCATCCCTATATATCTGTGGAATGCCATGTACCACGAGATTAATTTCACCTGTGATCAATCCCAGCGTTACCCTGACTACGAGACGCAAGCTTTAAGAAACTAGCGTACCACCGTGTTTAACATCACTTCCGGTCCCAACGTAATACGTCATTTCCGATTGCGTAGCCCAGGGTATTAGCTAAGGGATCGTACGAAGAATGCGTAAGCAAAGTACGTATCCTCCCGCTTTTTACGTCACTTCCTGGAACCACCAGGTGGAACGCAGACTGCGTTTCACTATCTGCATGGAGGATACCGCTACTCTCAGTTCAACGGGAACATGCAAGAGACTACCACAAAACAATAGACCCGGAAAATCACAAGATGAGCTGAATATTCCACCATAATTAAAAAGATGTGCATCCATCCCCAAAGAAAAGGGGGGGGGAATAGGTAGCATATTATCCACTTATGCGTGAGTAACTAAGCCAGTATTACAGTCCACCAGTAAGGTGAATACACCATATTATGGTGTACACCAATTATGGTGGAATATTCAGCTCATCTTGTGATTTTCCGGGTCTATTGGATGGGTACAGGGACCTCACAATGGGCTAGCAGCTTGCAGACTGACTAAATTCAATTGTTGCTCAAGCACCTCTCAACAGATGGAGGTACCTTAAGTACTAAGTGCCTCTCAGTTATTGGCTGGGGACACATTAAGAATGTGCTTGCTGTCTTTTTAAGAGACAGGGATTGTGCATTAAGCACCCTGCCAAGAGACCTGCAAGGCATGCACAGGCCATAGTTCACAGAAGCCGGAGCAGAGAATGTGGCAGGGTTGCCTGATTGGTGAGTGAGCCGTTGTCTCTGCCGGGAGGGAGGAGTGAAGACATGCAGGGACTCCGGCATTACAGCAATATTAAAACATAGAGGCATAAAAAGGACATTGTTAAGGGATACATAAATACACAGAAGAAAATGAGGCATTATTAATAAAAGGAAGCACAAAGGAGACATCATTACTATATGGAGGCACAAAGGGGACCTTATTAATGCATAGCAACATAACAAAGGCATTACTGATATATGGAAATACAAAAGGGCATTATTCACACCTGGAGGCACAAAGTGGATATTATTAATATTTGAAGGGACAATGGGGTAATATTAATTTAGGGATGCAAAAGGAGGCATTATTAGTACATGGAGGCATAAAAGGGGCATTATTAATATATGGAAGGACACAGTGGGCATTAATAACACATGGAAGCAAAAAGTATACTGTTTTAATGTATGGGAGCATAATGGTCATATTATTGATATATGGAGAAAAATGAGGTAAATATTAATATATGGAGTCACAACAAGGCAGTATATTAAATATATAAATGATAAGAAAGGGCATTAGTAATATATAGTAACACAAGAGGGGCACTAGCAATATCTGGAGGCACAAAGGAGCATTGCTAATAAATGGAATGACAAATGAGGAATTATTATTATACAGAGCTACAAAGAATACATTATTAACACTTGGAGGCACAAAGGAGGCATTAATAATTCAAGGTGGTACCAAAGGCCCATTAATAATATAAAGAGGCACAAATTAAGCAAAAATAATATATTAATCGCTTAATTGAGAAGCCTCTAAATGCCTGGAGAACATGGCTAGAACACTGTGAGTACCCCTTTGAGTCAATTGAATACATTTTGAGCTCTATAATGCAAACGCAGCCTTTTTAATGTCAAAATAACTTCAACCTATGTGGCTAGGGGAAACAAATTGTAACCAAAGGTACCTAACAGTGTATTTGACAGCACACTGCAGTACAGAATTTTTAGCCTACTTAAATTGTATAAATGATCAAAAAATATTCCTTTTGAGGAAACAGATGCAAAATATCTGCTGTTTATTGACAAGTAGTACAGATGGAATTGAAGAAGACATGGCGTTTTCACATGGTTGGGTGCCACAATTATTCCTATTTGGGGAGTTTAAAGAGCTTTGCATCTTGCTAAAAGTAGGAGTCGTTTTTCCATGAGCCATCCAAGAATTATTGTATCACTTCAATTACGCAAATAAAACAGGTATATTAAAATGTAATGGACTCTCAACTAGAAGTTAAAAAAAATATGAATTCTTTCTGGTCCTCAATTGATTTGCTAATGACCGAATAATTAAGAAATTACAAAGTCTTTTTATCAAGCTGTCCAAAAATGATTCCCTTTTTTCTGGAGAAAAAACAAATCATTGTCACCTGGTCAGAAACAGCCTACTTCATTACTCCAGCTGCCATCACAAATCAACAAAAGATTAATTACCTCATTCCCAGCTTCACAGAGTATGTAGGATAGTAACAGATCTCACCCTCTGAGAGAAGAGACTATCAGACATGGCTGAGACATTTCCTGAAAGTGGACCCACTAAAAAATTGCTTAGCCATGAAATCACAAACACTGCAAAACAACAACAACAGAATAACAAAACTAGGAGACTTACTTTTGTGAACACTTATCACCCCATTGTTCCATCAATCCAACATATCATATAAGAAAACATTGGTCACTCCTTACGTGGGCATATCCACAAATCCATGAATTTCAAAACCCTCCCATGATGAGTCCCAAGAGACTGTGCAATATCTGCGACCACTTAGTCAGGCGTGACATCAGTAGCCTCAGACAGAAGCCACAACAAAAGTTTTTAGATAGCAGGAGAACATACACCCTCCTATGTCTGCACTGCTTTAGTTGCTCCAACATCATCAAGTCCGACCATATTGTACACCCATGCACGGGAAAATTATGCTCAATTAAAGAATATTTCACATGTGACAATAACAACATTATCTACCTTATTAAATGGCCATGAAGCATACTATGTGTCGGAGAAACAATCCAACACATCAGGGACAGGATTTCAATCCCCAAATCAACAATATGATGTGTCACAAACTTGACTTCCATTACCAGCACATTTTAAGAAGACCAAACATTGTGTGGCTCAGCTGAGGTTTCAAATAATCAAACAAGGCCGAAGACCCAAGAAAGGGGGTAACCACTAGAGAGGAGTGAACCTTTCTAGGTTCAGTTCTGTCCGGTTCGGCGAACTGCCCGATGTTCGCCGATTAGTTTGTTGAACATATCCAAACTGAATTCAATGCCAAGCAAAATCAAAAGTATAGACAACACCTTCAGGGGGAGTCAAAATCTGCCAAAACAGCTCAAATTAAAGGCAAACACAAGGAAAAGTGTCATCAATTTACCTAGAGTACAAATACTATAATTGTGCAGGATGGATGCATGGAACAGGGCTTGGACCAGCATTTCTAGCTTAAAAATTGATCAGTAGCAGGTGGATGATTGACAGGTGTAGAACTGGTGCTTCAAGAGTCCTGCCAAATTCAGGCAACACACATGAAGGAGACGCAACTTGGAGTCCAAACATTTCCAAAAATTAGGGCAGACACCAGGAAAAGTGGCATCAATTGACCTAAAGTAGAAATTTTATAATGGCACAGCAACAGTCAGGCATGGGCCATGCATGAGGTATTAGGGTATGGGCCATCATTTAAAGCTTTCAATTTAAGTTCAAATTAAGATGAGGTCGGTGAGGGACTGGTATAGACCTGTTGTGCTGGGAGCCCTGATACCTCATGCAACAGCTCAAACTGCTTTTCTGCTCAGCCACACTCAGATGGCACGAATATCAGCTTAATTGACTACTTTTGCTAGAAAAATACATACAACTGTCGAACTGAGGGCCGGCTGGTGTGCTGAGAGAGGATGGAGTAGGGTGAACTAAATAAACTGCTGGACTGTGAGTGACATGCAGGTGGAGATGTTATGGTGGATTGAGAAAGATGTGATGGACTTGGTGAAGCAAAAATGGCAGGTATGTCCTCTTCCATAACAGCTGATGGACTCTCACTCACCCCGATTGTAGCGGGTAATCAAGTCGATGTTCTGCGGCCAGAGACATCTGTGAAACACTTGCCACAGTGACGGAGGAGGAAGAAGCAGCAGATATGGTTGATGGGGCGACCGGTAGTTTCCAAGGCCCACTAGTCCACATTTCAGCGCAGTGAGATTCCCAGTCTAATGCATGTTGATCATACATGTGTGTGCCGGTTAATGCATTTAGTAGTCAAATTATTGCATTTTTTGCCTCCACTGAGTCATTTTATACAAAGTTGGCAGATAACATGAGTTGGGTCATCCTCTCTGGTCTCAAAAAAGGCCCAGGCTAGCCAACCCTTGCTGCCCCTGCGAACTGTAGACCCGCAACCACTGCTGGCCACAGCCGGAGTTGTGCCTGAGGATGCAGTGCTTGTCGTGATTGCATCACTCCGTGTCTGTGCGGGAAGCTACAACATAACCTCCTCATCTTCCTCCTCCTCCAACTCCTCTGCTGTGCTACTCAGCTGCGTGCCTCTGGGTTCACACCAAGGGGGATCTACAACCTCATCATTGTCCTTTCTGTTCTCCCAATCTTCGCATTGAGAATCACCCTCCTCCTCTTCCTGCCCTGACAGCACAGTACAGTCCACGTATGCCTCAGGTATCTGAGTCTCATCAGGATCACCTCCACCCCCGGGGGTTAACGTCTGGTGACAAAGGTCTGAATTTTTTTCGGACCCTACTTCGTCTGGTCCCGGATCCAACAAAAAAAAAATTTGGGCTTCGATACAGATGCTTTCTTCCTCTTGAGTCTGTGAATCTTTGGAGCAGACCTCTGAGGCCCATGGAATATAATGTGTGAACAGCTCTGCAAACTTGCCGGTCTGTGGCTCTCAAAAGTCAGTTGGGCGGTTGGAGAGTTGTGACGAGGAAGGAAACAAAGGTAATTGGGGTGCCACCTCTGAGGACTGTACTGTGTGTGATGTTAAAGTGGAGAAAGAGAGGAGAGGCCTCTTGATGCAGTCTTGCCATTCACTGGAGCACATGCTCTTTCTGATCCTTATCTACAAGGCATAACGTTGTGTGGCTGACAAAGAAAGGGAGTAGAGTAACCCATCCAATAACAGAAGTAATCAGTAGTCTTTGGATATGATGAGCCAGTGTTTGTTCAGTAGAGCTTTCATTAACATTACCACCTACCCCACATACACCTTTAACACTAAGCCTATTTCTCCTTTCATCACAATCTCGCTTTTTCCCACTTCCCCTCTTTTAACTAGCTGTTTCACACCCTAGGCTTAGACCTATCAGTCACCTGTCACTAAATAAACAACCAGTAATTATTTGCTCAGATAGTGGGGCTGGACCACATAATTAGCACAAAGGATTTAGATGCTGAAATGTGGACTGGGGTCTGGACCTCACAATTAGCACAAAAGATTTATATGCTGAAATGTGAACTGGTGTCTGGACCACACTATTAGAACAAATAATTTAGATGCTGAAATGAGGACTGGAGTCTGGACCACACAATTAGCACAAAGGATTGATATGCTGCAAGGTAAATTTCACACCGAATCCTATATATCTGAACTAGCCAACAATAAACCGCCTAGCTAACTATCTGACTTCTTGCAGCAGCTGCATGAGCAGCTGCTCTGTGCTGTTACACTGACAAAATGGCACTAAAACAACATGTCTGCTTTTTATATGGAGCGGGACATATGATCTTGGCAGTCAATGACACAAGCCCTTGTGTGTGGACATTGTGGATGGTTTCTGTGCCCTGATTGGCTGTCAGAATCTGCACACATTAAGTTAAAAAAAAAAAAATAACAGTCCACTGCTCCTCTGACCTCTCCCCACAACTTTCCCTCATCAAAGTTGCCCCCCCACTCATTATGCAGCACCAATATCCTAGCCAAAGCCATAACAAAAGCATTAGTGGAAACTCGATCATTTACCGAACTTTGGCCGAATTTTGCAGATTTTGAGGAAAATGTTCGGGACTCCGAACATGAATCTGAATGTGCAATGTTCGTGCCGACTTTGAGATTGGCGAATATTTTCTGAACAATTTCGCTCATCTCTAGTAACCACATCAAATTATTGAGGCAGAGGGAAAATGCTTCTGTATTCACACCGTATAAACTATGTCACCCTTGGGTCTTAAACACGAGTATGACCTTGTTATTTGAGACATATATGCATTCTCTGACTTGTCATTTGCAATGCTCATATATGTTCTGGAGAGTTTAGGACCAGCAAATACAGCCCCAGCAACAACAGTCTAACTCTATGAAACACACAAGGAAGCCACTGGGTGTTTGGCTGCCATGGTCGTTCAATGACTAGAGCAGGAGCAGCATGGTAGAGAGTTAAGATGGGGCAAGGAAGGAGATCCTTGGTCATTTATGGCCAACAATAGCAGTCCCAGCAGCAAAAGTACTACAGCAAAGATGATATGATTAACAGGGAGTAGATGCTAAAAAGAGGATGGTGCATTGGTTCTGGCGGCAGTAGAATGTTGTAGACGAGAGTCAACAGACCGTCAAGTAGGCAGTCAGATGGTATGGCCAATTTAATGATTGATATCAGCTATTGGTGCATGAAAGTCTTTGCTGATCCATGTTTGATTCATTTTGACAATTATCAGGTTTTCCACAATTGTGGCAGATAGCCTGGTCAGCGTTAGTGTGACAAATCTACTGGCCACACTAAATACCCTCTCTGACTTGATGTTGGAGGCTGGACATGAGTACTCAATTCTGCAATTGCAAACCGGGCCAGTTCTTGACACTGGTCCAACTTGTTGACCCAGGAATCCATAGTCAGAGTTCATGGTATCTGCTTGAGAAAGGACACTGTACCTAGCTGTTCAGATGATGCGTCTGTTTGCTAAAGTGTGCCAGTTTCTTGCAATCACAAAAAGCCCATCTGCTACATTATGTCAAATATTCGGGTCGAGCAAATTGTAATGCTTGAGTGCTTGGTCTGAGTAACGAGCTCAATGTTAGTCAATGGGAAACTCGAGCATTTTTACGGCAGCTCCCCCGACGGTCTGCAGAGGGAATAACAATTGCCCAAATCGATGGGAACAATGCTCAAGTGACATGGCAACAGCATGGCATGGCAACAGCATTTCTGTCTCCCAGGTCACTGCTGTCAACAAAGTTTTAGAGGTATTACGCCACTTTTACGGATTCACAATAAAACATGCAAAAACAAAACCAAAATGGATTTTCCTAGGAAATATGTCAAGGATCCTCCTTTCCAGGATAATGACTTGTATATAAGGCAAAATAAATAACCAAAAACAAAAATGCTCCTTCACACCTTGGGCTATGTTCACACGTAGCGTTTTTGATGCGTTTGCATTGCTTTCAACCAAGACAAATGTATTCACCAGGAAATGTCATTTTAACATTTTAAAACCTTATCTGGCCATGTGGTGTGTGACACATCATCAGACACATCTTGATTCATTTATGATGGAGGGACTCTGAAAGTCACAAATCCTATTTTTCTAGGACCATCAGGCGGCCCTTTGGTTTGTTGTTCCCATTATTAACGAGTGGGTCTCCTATACTTTTATTGTGTATAAAAAAAAACTGAAGGTCTGAACTGAAACGTAAGTTGATGTGCATGCAAAATGTAAATTCATGTTCACACAAGGCAATTAAGCAGAGAGAAACCAAAGACAAGAAAAATACCCAAATAACTGAAAGTAAATGTATAGATCGCACAGTGCAAAAATAATAAATAATAAAGGATATTTAGTTAACATAATTTTGATCAAAATAATGTAAAAGCCATCTCGCCACTTCACGGCAACCCTTATGGGACAGTCCTAATTCTAATATTAAAAACCTTACCATTTGTCAAGTGACATACACATGGACAAGGGCAGAGAGAGACATAGAAGTCGGGCCTCCTGAAAATAATGTTCCCATTATTAGGAAGTGGGTCTCCTATACTGTTTGCCTATGCACGTCCGCGGGCTGGAACAGAGTAAAAACACAGGTGATTCAGACATACAAAATTTTTAGAATGCATTCACATAGAAGAATAATCATAACTTTTTTTCCCTTTATGGGAGGCGCATTTTCTTGAACGTTACATGTTTCTATCATTATATATAAAACATTATAAAACCACTTTTAATAACATTTTTCTTCACACTTATAAAACATCTTTTTATCCCATATAAAACACATTTTCAGTAAGATACAGTGAGATCTTTAACTGGGTGTCCATCTCACTGGAGAAGGTTCAATTTGTGGGACCCGTCCAAAAACCCTCAACGTAGGCCCTGGGCGTGGTAGCAGGGCATAGGTGATCCAGCTGTTGGACCACGTGGTGGAGGTTCCATCATGCTTTGGGGCTGTGTGGCCAATGCTGGCACCGGGAATCTTGTTAAAGTTGAGGGACGCATGGATTCCACTCAGTATCAGCAGATTCTTGACAATAATGTTCAAGAATCAGTGATAAAGTTGAAGTTATGCAGGGGATGGATCTTTCAGCAAGACAATGATTCAAAACACCGCTCCAAATCTACTCAGGCATTCATGCAGAGGAACAATTACAATGTTCTGGAATGGCCATCCCAGTCCCCAGACCTGAATATCATTGAACATCTGTGGGATTATTTGAAGAGGGCTGTCCATGCTCGGCGACCATCAAACTTAACTGAACTGGAATTGTTTTGTAAAGAGGAATGGTCAAAAATACCTTCATCCAGGATCCAGGAACTCATTAAAAGCTACAGGAAGCGACTAGAGGCTGTTATTTTTGCAAGAGGAGGATCTACAAAATATTAATGTCACTTTTCTGGTGAGGTACCCATACTTATGCACCTGTCAAATTTTGTTTAAATGCAGATTGCACATTTTCTGTTAGTACAATAAACCTCATTTCAAGGCAGAAACATTACTGTGTCCAACAGTTATTACATATATCAAACTGAAATAGCTGTTGCAAAAACACCAATTTTAAGAAAACATTAAGCTTAAGATTAATAGGGGTGCCCAAACTTTTTCATATAACTGTATATATATGTTGTGGAATACCTATGCTAACAGGATGTTCAATGGACCCTCTTGCACTATACACACTGCAGTCTGCCACACACCCTGCCTTACTGCCTAACTCCACTGAATATATGCAGCTGGATTAGTACTCAGAAGGACTGTTAATTCAGTTGAATATATATATATATATATATATGTTGTGTAATATCTATGCTAACTATAAACAAGCAAATCTCTCCCTGACGCAGCAGCACCTCTCCCTTCTCTGCCTGATTCCGGGGTAGACTGTGACAAGCATAGCGGCACCAGGTCTTATACAGCCAATCACTGTAATGCCCACAACCAACATGGCTATGGCATTACAGTGCATGGCAGGGGATTCCTGCATGTTCATTGGCTCTCTAAAGAGTGCCAAATATGCAGTGAGGTGACCCGAGTTCCTGCCCGAGTAACCCGGAAATACTCGACGAGCGCTGAGCTTGTCGAGCACCTGTAACGGGTCTGGGAGGCGGAACCTTTGAGCTACTATACAAGGGGGCAGTCCTTGTAAGGGAGCGGGTGGCGACCAGGGAAGACGGGCAGGAGGTCACAGCAGGTGACCGGGACAGTCTCTGAGTGAACGGGCTGGAGGTCACGGCAAGTGACCGGGGCAGTCTCTGGATGAACGGGCTGATGGTCACGGCAAGTGACCGGGGCAGTCTCTGAATGAACGGGCAGATGGTCACGGCAAGTGACCGGGGCAGTCTCTAGGTAAAGGGTTGGTACGACCTGTGGCGGCTGATGATAGACGTGGGCTCCCAGGTGAGCAGGCGAGAGTCTCTGGATGAACGGGTGGTCACAGCATGTGACGGCGGAGCCTCCAGGAAGACCAACAGACAGGCGGCAGATGAGCGCTCCCAGGTGAGCGGGCAGAAGTCTCTGGACAGGCGGGTGGTCACAGCACGTGACGGCAGAGCCTCCAGGTAGGCTAGCAGACAGGCAACAGATGAGCGCTCCCAGGTGAGCGAGCAGGAGTCACTGGACAGGCAGGTGGTCACAGCACGTGACGGCGGAGCCTCCAGGTAGACTAGCAGGCAGGTAGCAGGTGTGTGCTCCCAGGTGAGCGGGCAAGCTGGTCCATAGACAGACTGACAGGAGTTGGAAGGCAGACCGTCGGACCTCGGGCAAGCAGGCAGGTGGCTGATGTGCGCTCCCAGGTGAGCGGGCAGACTGGTCCTTAGACAGACTGACAGGAGTAGTAAGGCAGACCGTCGGACCTCAGACTAGCAGGCAGGTAGCAGATAATCAGGCAGGAATCTGGCAGGTAACTGGCAGGTAACTGGCAGGTAACTGGCAACGGGACCTGAGGGCTGAAGCAGAGTAGTAAACAGTGCAACAACATTGCTCGGGCACCTCCATTTTGGAGGAGGTGCCTTATATATGGTGAAGTCCTCCGGCCATTGGCCGGGAACTCCTTAGGACGGCGCGCGCGGCCCCTTTAAGAGGGAGGGAGAGCGCGCGCGCGAGCGCCCTAAGCACAGTGGACGGGAAGGAGCGCGCGCTGCCAGCAGAGCGGGAGGAGGACGCCGGGCATGGAGCAGGGAGGTGAGGGGAACAGCGTCCCTGCCTAGCAGAGGGCAGGGACGCCGGCGCTACAGTACCCCCCCTTTAGGCCCCCCCTTTTTTAGGCCAGACAGAAATTTAGCTAGGATAAGAGGGGCATGGATGTTCTCCCGGGGCTCCCACGTTCTCTCCTCAGGACCAAACCCCCTCCAATCTACTAGAAAAAAGGTCTTTCCTCTTACCCTTTTGGTGGCAAGAATGTTCTCTACCTCAAACTCGTCCTCAGCAGAAACCGGAGCAGGAGGCGTACCTGTAGACTTGGAAAAAGAGTTAAGTACCACAGGTTTGAGGAGAGATACATGGAAGGAGTTAGGGATCCGTAAGTTGGCCGGGAGTTTCAATTTATAGGCCACCGGGTTGATCTGACTGATGACCTCCAGAGGACCGATGAACCGAGGCCCTAACTTGTAAGAAGGTATCTTGAGTCGGACATATTTAGACGAGAGCCAGACTTTATCTCCAGGACGAAATTGTGGAGGATCCAGGCGTTTTTTGTCAGCGTGTCTTTTCATCCGTTCGGACGACTGGAGGAGTGCGGATCGGGTACTCTCCCAAATGGAGGAAAATTTGCTATGAGAGATTCCGCAGCCGGGTTGTCCACAGAGGTGGAGACAGGAAAAGGAATCCGAGGATGCTGACTGAAGACTACAAAAAACGGGGATTTGGAAGAGGATTCGCTCTCGTGATTGTTATAGGAGAACTCGGCCCATGGTAGGAGATCCACCCAGTCAGAATGATGGGCATTAACGAAGTGCCGGAGGTAACTGGTCAGGTTCTGATTGATCCGCTCCACTTGACCATTAGACTGTGGGTGGTAAGCGGAAGAGAAGTCCAGGGTGACGTCTAGCAGTTTACAAGTGGCTCTCCAGAAACGTGAGGTGAACTGTACCCCACGATCCGACACGATGTGGAGGGGCAGGCCATGAAGACGGAAGATGTGGCGGATAAAGTCTTTAGCCAGCTCCGGTGCAGACGGGAGACCAGGCAGGGGAATAAAGTGAGCCATCTTGGAAAAGAAGTCAGCGACCACCCAAATGACCGTACAACCGGCAGAGACGGGGAGATCAGTTATGAAGTCCATAGCAATATGCTGCCAGGGAGCAGCAGGCACAGGAAGCGGAAGAAGGCGACCGGCTGGCAGGTGTCTCGGGACTTTGTTGCGGGCGCAGGACACACAGGCAGAAACAAAGTCTATTACGTCCTTGTGCAGGGTAGGCCACCAGTAGTGCCGGGCAATAAGCTGGAGGGTCTTTTTCTGACCGGCGTGGCCAGCTAGTTTAGACGAGTGACCCCAGTGTAGGATCTTCTCCCGATCAGGTACTGATACGAACGTCTTACCGGGAGGGAGACGATTTAGGCTCACGGGAGCCACCTGCATTACTCTGGCGGGATCGATGATATGTTTAGGTTCTTCCTCGAGATCGGACACCAGAAAGGATCGGGACAAGGCATCTGCTTTGACGTTTTTGTCAGCCGGGCGAAAATGAAGAACAAAATCAAAGCGAGCAAAAAACAAGGACCACCGGGCTTGGCGCGGGTTAAGTCTCTGGGCATGCTGGAGGTAAGCCAAGTTCTTGTGGTCAGTGTAAATTATTACCGGGTGAAGAGCCCCCTCGAGTAGGTAACGCCACTCCTCCAATGCCAGTTTGATGGCCAATAACTCTCGGTCTCCTATGGAATAGTTGCGCTCAGAAGAGGAGAAGAGTTTGGAGAAGAAGCCACAAGTTACCATTCTCCCGGAAGATGATTTTTGGGTAAGTACCGCTCCGGCTCCAGAGAAGGAGGCGTCAACTTCCAGGAAGAACTGCTTGTTGCCGTCCGGGCGATGCAGCACCGGGGCGGAAGAGAAGGCCTGTTTTAGGGAAAGAAAGGCCTCCTCTGCTTCGGGCGGCCACTCTTTGGGATTAGTACCCTTACGGGTGAGCGCGGAAATTGGGGCAGTCCGGGAAGAGAAGTGTGGTATGAAGAGGCGGTAGTAGTTGGCGAAGCCCAGGAATCGCTGAATGGCCTTCAACCCCTCCGGTCGAGGCCATTTCTCGATGGCAGACAGTTTCTCTGGATCCATTCGTAGGCCGGTCTGAGAAATAATGTAGCCCAAAAACGGAAGCGAGGTCTGCTCAAAGAGGCATTTCTCGAATTTAGCGAAGAGGTGGTTCTGCCTGAGCCTGAGCAGGACCTGACGAACGTCCCTCCGGTGAGTCTGGAGATCCGGAGAGAAGACCAAGATGTCGTCCAGGTACACCACTACGCAGGAGTAGAGAAGGTCCCGGAAGATGTCATTGACCAACTCTTGAAAGACGGCAGGAGCGTTACAGAGACCAAAGGGCATTACCAGATATTCATAGTGGCCGTCCCGGGTATTGAATGCAGTCTTCCATTCATCCCCTTGACGGATACGGACCAGGTTGTACGCCCCACGGAGGTCCAGTTTGGTGAAGATTCTAGCCCCCCTCAGGCGATCAAATAATTCTGGAATGAGCGGAAGGGGATACTTATTCTTCACCGTGATCTGGTTAAGGCCTCTATAGTCTATACAGGGACGGAGAGAGCCGTCCTTCTTTTTTACGAAGAAGAAGCCTGCTCCCGCTGGGGAGGTAGATTACCGGATGAATCCCCTGGCCAAATTCTCCTCAATATATTCGGACATCGACCGGGTCTCAGCAGCGGACAATGGGTAAATACGCCCACGGGGAGGAGTAGTACCGGGTAACAGGTCGATAGGACAGTCGTATGGTCTATGAGGGGGTAATGTCTCTGCCTCTTTTTTATTAAAGACATCAGCAAATGACCAATAGGGAATCGGAAGTCCAGGTAGATTAGTTGGGGTAGGAGAAGGACGGCCGGGATGAACAGGAACCAAACAAGTCTTATGACAGTCCTGTCCCCAGCGAAGGACTTCTCCGGTCTGCCAGTCAAGCACGGGTGCATGTCTCTGGAGCCAAGGTAGACCTAGTAAGAGGGCGTGAGAGAGTCCAGGCAGAACATGAAAAGAGATGCTCTCAGAATGCAGCATTCCCACCTGCAGAGTTACGGATTCGGTGATGAGTTGGATGGGACATGGTAAGAGGCCCCCATCCACAGCAGCGACAGATAATGGTACAGCCAGAGGTTTGGTGGGAATGCGGTATTTTTCTACCAGGGACTGTGAGATAAGATTCCCGGCCGCTCCAGAGTCAAGTTGGGCTAGTTCGAAATAACGGTTCTCCCCGCAGACGATTGAGACTGACAGCAGCAGAGATGGAGAGGATTTATTTTTGTCTAGGTTGACCTCTCTGAGCGAACCTAGACACAGGCGTTTCCCGACCTCTCCGGGCAGGCACGGATCCGGTGCTCCTTACTGCCACAGTAGAAGCAGCTCCCTTCGGCACGGCGTAAGTCCTGACGGGTTTTGACCATCTTGGTCTGGTCAACCTGCATAGACTCAGGAGAGTGTACCTGGGTAGAGACGGAGGGAGTGACGGGTTTCTGAAAAGTAGGAGCTAGACATGGTAACCTCCTCTCACGGGTGACCTCTTTGGCACGCTCCTGGAACCGTAGGTCAATCCGGGTGGCAAGAGTTATTAGGTCATCGAGAGTGGTAGGAATGTCCCGACCGGCAAGTTCATCTTTAATACGGCCGGACAGACCCTCCCAGAAGACGGATACCAGAGCGTCGTTATCCCAGGCCAGCTCCGAGGCAAGGGTACGGAACCGTATGGCATATTGGCCCACGGTGAGACTTCCCTGACGGAGGCGTAGCAGTGATGATGCGGATGAGGTCTTCCGTCCGGGTTCATCGAAGACTTTCCTGAAAGCCGTGAGAAAAGCAGGCAAGTTGGACACCAGGGGGTCTCCTCTCTCCCATAGAGGATTTAGCCAGGCCAGGGCCTCCCCGGTGAGATGGGACATGATGAATGCAATTTTGGCCCGGTCGGAGTTAAACTGGTAGGACAGGAGTTCAAAGTGCAGGGTGCACTGATTTATGAAGCCCCGAGCCTGGGCGGAGTCGCCTCCGAAGCGAGGAGGTGCAGAAAGCCGGGGTCCGGGGTAGGATACCATGGGTGGGCAGCGGAGCTGCTGGGTTGCGAGTCAGGGCACTGGCGGTGGTTGCTGGTGGAGCAGTTAGAGTGTCCAGGCGAGAATTGACATTCCGCAGGTGACCCAGGATGGACTCCTGTTGGGACCTCTGACGGGACAGTTCATGACAGAGGTCCGAGAGCAAGGGAGCTTGGGTGCCACCGAGTTCCATGGCCCGAGCAAAACTGTAACGGGTCTGGGAGGCGGAACCTCTGAGCTACTATACAAGGGGGCAGTCCTTGTAAGGGAGCGGGTGGCGACCAGGGAAGACGGGCAGGAGGTCACAGCAGGTGACCGGGACAGTCTCTGAGTGAACGGGCTGGAGGTCACGGCAAGTGACCGGGGCAGTCTCTGGATGAACGGGCTGATGGTCACGGCAAGTGACCGGGGCAGTCTCTGAATGAACGGGCAGATGGTCACGGCAAGTGACCGGGGCAGTCTCTAGGTAAAGGGTTGGTACGACCTGTGGCGGCTGATGATAGACGTGGGCTCCCAGGTGAGCAGGCGAGAGTCTCTGGATGAACGGGTGGTCACAGCATGTGACGGCAGAGCCTCCAGGAAGACCAACAGACAGGCGGCAGATGAGCGCTCCCAGGTGAGCGGGCAGAAGTCTCTGGACAGGCGGGTGGTCACAGCACGTGACGGCAGAGCCTCCAGGTAGGCTAGCAGACAGGCAACAGATGAGCGCTCCCAGGTGAGCGAGCAGGAGTCACTGGACAGGCAGGTGGTCACAGCACGTGACGGCGGAGCCTCCAGGTAGACTAGCAGGCAGGTAGCAGGTGTGTGCTCCCAGGTGAGCGGGCAAGCTGGTCCATAGACAGACTGACAGGAGTTGGAAGGCAGACCGTCGGACCTCGGGCAAGCAGGCAGGTGGCTGATGTGCGCTCCCAGGTGAGCGGGCAGACTGGTCCTTAGACAGACTGACAGGAGTAGTAAGGCAGACCGTCGGACCTCAGACTAGCAGGCAGGTAGCAGATAATCAGGCAGGAATCTGGCAGGTAACTGGCAGGTAACTGGCAGGTAACTGGCAACGGGACCTGAGGGCTGAAGCAGAGTAGTAAACAGTGCAACAACATTGCTCGGGCACCTCCATTTTGGAGGAGGTGCCTTATATATGGTGAAGTCCTCCGGCCATTGGCCCGGGACTCCTTAGGATGGCGCGCGCGGCCCCTTTAAGAGGGAGGGAGAGCGCGCGCGCCCTAAGCACAGTGGATGGGAAGGAGCGCGCGCTGCCAGCAGAGCGGGAGGAGGACGCCGGGCATGGAGCAGGGAGGTGAGGGGAACAGCGTCCCTGCCTAGCAGAGGGCTGGGACGCCGGCGCTACAGCACCGTGATGCTTGGGCGAGTACCAAGTAGTGGCAAGCACGTTCACTCATCACTAGTCTGCATGGATCGCAGAGGGGTCTGCTGGTCAGTCATGTGGACGTCAGGCACTTACTCGGCAAAACTTAAAAGAGGAGGTAACAGAGCTTGTTCTGGTAGTAAGCCAATTTGGACTCCCTTTAGAAAGCTGTAAGAACTTCTCTGATTTTGCTTTTAAAGCCAGGGTCTAAAAACATGGCTATCGAATATTCATTACTTTGCTTCATGTTATTAATACGCCTGTCCTTCCACAAGCATTGCAGCATACACATTGGCATGCCCACCAGCACAACCAAAGAGCCCATTGTTTAATTGTTTCAATACAAGTGTGACGGTTGTCATGGTCAATGTAACAGTCACAGTCTATTTCACTCTGATTGTTTTCCGTATCCCCTGCCTTTACCTAGTCTCTATTCTCCTCCACTTCCACCTGCTCCTTGTCCTCTTCCTATTCTAGATCCTGCAGCATGTGATATAAACCTCAAGGGTCCCCAACAAACATGGCGATGCTGAATAGGTACAAGTTGGCGTTTCCTCTTTCCCATCTTGCTTAATGCTAAGTGTTTTTTGTAGGATAATTATTAGAGGGAATACAATGCTGTTTTCACACATGTCCCTAATGACAATTTTGATCGCCTACTCAAAGGGCTTCAGTAGGCCACACGCATTCCTCATTAGCTGCCAATGTTGGATCTCAAAATAATTTCAGATTGGCTGCTGCAAGATGTAGTCAGACACCATTTTACGCTGTTTGTAGAAATACGGCAACATATACAGTGTCAAATTACAGTGGATTGTAACATCAGGTGGTACTCAGAAAGCCTTCTTTTTTGCAAAGCCAGGAAGGCGTACTTTGCCACATTAGACCTAATGAAATGGACTGCCACTTTTCTTGCCATAGTCTTTCTCAAGCATGTATATTTGTGAAAGAAATCCTGCATTATTGAATTCAGGATGTGAGTCATTCATGGAGCATGAGTTATTTTGCCTGACCATAATGCAGCCAGAATGTTTCAAGTGTTGTCATTTACCACAATTTCAAGTTGATATTCACAGAGAGCCAGCTGGCGAGTGAGTTGCCCCTTGATGGAAAACAGCAACTCTTCCGCCAGATGGTTTTTCTCCAAGGATTCCAATTGTATAATCTGCTTGGCAGTGCTTTGCCTTGCATGAGCGAAAAGAATGAGGGCACTGTATGGAATCAATGATATGTCCTGTTCTTTTTGCGTATGAGGTAATGTCAGTTGAGTAAGATCTGGTGGAGATGTATGAAGAGAAAGCAAACTGCCCCCTGTCGTTGGAAACAGATGTAGCTCCCAGTTGCAAAGACGTCCCCATCTCTCCTATATGCGGTAATGCATTGCTAACACTGAGAACATGCACCCAGTGAGCTAGGCAACTCAAGTATTGTCCATGACCATAGTTGATGCTTCAGGTATCTATTGGCACTTTGGAGCTCAAAGACAATTCCAGAGAGTGGCCTATATTACTGTCATGGGTGTGACAGAAGTGACAGACAGTCACCCTGCAGTTGGTTGCAGGAGATCTGTTCATTTGGCATTACAGACACCTTCTTAGAAGCTGTCTGTCTAGGACCCAGTGGCTACCTTCCTTTTGCTAATTAACAAGCTGGCCTAGAGGGATGTGCTGGCGATACTCAAATGACCCCTTGTGAAGGCTTGAAGCTAGTGCAGTAATATTTCCTCTCTGGTGCTAAGAGAACGTGGGTTCATCTCTCTGAAGTTGACTAAAGCTAAGCTATCTTGCCTTGTTTGTCCCCCCTTGTTGTCTTTAGTTATCAGTGGGGATCGACTAGTGCTCATCCCCTCCCTTCCCTAGCCTTGGACAAATGCCAGAAAAAGACAGGGCGAGGTTCCTGTGGGGCGATTGGTGCGGAATCAATATAGGGACGTTAGGGGAGAAAGGGTGATATAGGTCAGCCTAGGAGGCCTCCACTACCCCCTTTCCCTAGAGTCGGAGCCCCTTTTTCCCCCTTCCCTTCATGTTGCACTTAGTCTTTCCTACACCTTGCGTGGCATTATCGCCGGCCGTGCACATTTTGAGAGAGAAAAAAAAAACTGACACTTTGGGTTTTTTTGTGTGTGTTTTTTGGGCGTGGATTTTGTTTTATTTTCTCCCTTGGTATGGTTTCAGTTGAAGAGCTTGCAGAGTGGCTGCGACGTCTGTCTCTGGAGATGACTGACCTCTGCTGTGAGGTTCAGCAACAGTATCAGCGGCTACAGGTCGCTAATGTGGGGGTCTCTGCAGGTAGGCCTGTCCAGTCTGAACCCCAGGTTGCCCTCCCGGACAGGTTTTCAGGAGGTAGGGACAGGATTTTTCTGGTCAAGGAGGCATGCAAACTGTATTTTAAACTTTGTCCTTACTCCTCCGGAAATGAGGAGCAACGGGTTGGAATTGTGATCTCTCTACTGCAGGGAGATCCTCAGTCATGGGCGTTTTCTTAAATGGAGGATTCAATTTGTCTCCTGTCTGTGGAGGGGTTTTTCGGGGCTCTGGCCCACATCTATAATGACCCTGACTGAGTCGCCTTTGTTGAGTCTAGGCTACATCGCCTTCAGCAGGGGAATCGGTCAGTGGAGATGTACAGTTCTGAATTCCATAGATGGGCAACGAATTCTAAATGGAATGACTCATCCCTTCGAAGCCAATTTTGTAAGGGTCTTACTGAAAGGTTGAAAGATCCTTGGCAGCTTATGAAATACATCAGTCCTTGGAGGCTTCTATATCTTTGGCCATACGTCTTGATAGATGCCTTCGGGATAAACAGGTGAGACCACCTTCTCCCGGGCCTTCTTGTCGGGGTTATGTACCTCTGCCGGAGGAGCAGTCTTGAGGTGAACCTGTACAGGGGGAGGTGGAGGAACCCATGCAGTTAGGGGGGCCTTTACATCATACTTTTCCCTGGAGATTTGCAAGAAAAAATGTGTATTTTTTGTGAGAAAAAGGGACATTTTGTTGGGACCTGTCCTTCAATTCCTAAACAAAAGGAAACACGATTAACTCTTGGTAGTCTGGAGTTGGATGAGCAAGGGATGCATTTGTTGACAACCTGCAGTTCACGGTTTGTCCTGACAGCAGAAGTGGTGCTAGAGAGCAAAGCCGAGAAAATTTCTGATTTTGTTGACAATGGAGCCGGAGTCAGCATGGTTGATGCTGAGTTTGTGAAAACTCATGGTCTTGCTTGCTGTACTTTAGCTAAACCTATTTCCATCTTCGCCATTGACTCGGTGCCACTTGCATAGAAAGCATTTACTCAGATTGTACATAATGCAAAACTAAGGGTGGGGTCAGTTCATTGTTAAACAATCCCTTGCTATGTCCTGGACAGTCTTCCCACCCCAATCGTTTTGAGTCTCCCCTGGCTGGTAAAACATAATCCGTTGGTGGATTGGCAAGCCATGGAGATTATTGAATGGGGAGATTACTGCCATAAGAACTGCTTAGATATTTCCCTTGCTACAGAAATATTACCTGCTTTTCTGTCTGTTTTTAATGATGTTTTTTCTGAGAGTGGGTGTCTTCAATTTCCTCCTCATCATGCATATGACTGTCCTATTAACCTGACCCCCGGAGCTAAACTACCGAAGTCCAGACTGTATAATCTTTCTGTCCCTAATAGACAAGTCGTGAAGGATTTAATTGCGGAAAGTCTGGACAAGGAACACATTAGGCCCTTATCTTCGCCAGTGGTGGCAGGGTTCTTCTTTGTGAAGAAAAAAGATGGCGATCTATGTCCCTGTATAGATTTCCAGGAATTAAATCAAATTATCATCTGAGATCCATATCCTCTTCCTCTGATTCCAGATTTATTCAGTCAAGTTGTAGGAGCTAAGGTATTCTCCAAGTTGGATTTAAGGGGAGCCTACAATCTGGTTAGAATCAGAGAAGGGTACAAATGGAAAACAGAGCTCAATACTCTTGAAGGGCATTTCGAGAGTCTGGTTATGCCTTTTGGTTTGACCAACGCACCTGCGGTATTCCAGCATTTCATAAATTATATTTTCCATCATTTAGTGGGGAGGTTTGTGGTGGTCTATATGGACGATATTTTGGTTTACTCAACTGATTTTGAGACACATCAGGGGCATGTTAAACAGGTGCTCCAGATATTAAGGGATAACAAACTCTATGCCAAACTGGAAAAATGTGTTTTCGCCGTTCAGGAGGTGCAGTTTTTGGGGTACTTGTTGTCATCTTCAGGTTTTCGAATGGATCCGGAGAAGATCCGTGCAGTCCTTAATTGGGACCGTCCCGAGAATCTGAAGGCTTTACTAATTTTTACCGGAAATTCATCCAAAATGACTCAGTAATTGTGAAACCCCTTACTGATGTGACTAAGAAGGGGTATGATTTTTCCAAATGGTCCCTCCAGGCTTTTTCTTCCTTAAATAATTATTTTGCCACTGCACCTATACTCAGTCAACCCGATGTTTCCCAGTCCTTTATTGTGGAAGTTGATGCGTCGGATGTGGAGGTTGGGGCTGTGTTGTTTCAGAGTCCGTCCCCAGGTAAATGGTGTCCATGGGCCTTCTTTTCTAAAAAACTGTCTTCGGCTGAGAGAATTTATCATGTGGGTAATAGGGAGCTCTAGGCGATCAATTTGGCATTCAAAGAATGACAACATTGGTTGGAGGGGGCTGTGCATCATATTACTGTTTTTACTGACCATAAGAACCTGTCATATCTCCAGTCAGCTAAACGTCTCAATCCTAGGCAAGCCAGATGGTCCCTGTTTTTAGTAGGTTCAATTTTTTTATCATTTTTCGTCCTGGGGTCAAAAATGTCAAGGCTGATGCATTGTCCCGGAGCTTCCCTGGTGGCGGTGACCATGAGAACCCTGCCCCAATATTGCAGAAGGGGTTAGTCATTTCAGCATTATATCCTGAACTGGAGGGTGAGGTGTTGGAGGCTCAGGGGGATGCCCCTGCCTCCTGCCCTTCAGGAAGGTTATTTGTACTATTCAATCTGTGCCGTAAGGTTATTAAAGAACATCATAACTCTGTGCTTGCTGGTCATCTAGGAGGTAAGGCAAGAGTGGACCTCCTCGTTTTTGGTGGGCGGGGTTGCATCAGGATGTGATTGAACACTTATCAGCTTGTAGTATTTGCCCGTGTTCTAAGGTTCTGCATACCCGTCAGTCTGGTACACTTCTTCCACTACCTATCCCTAGTAGGCCATGGATTTTATTACTGACCTACTGGTTTCTGAAGGCAAAATTGAGATTTTGGTGGTTGTAGATAGGTTCAGTAAAATGGTTCACTTTGTCGCATTACCTGCACTTCCAAATGCCAAGACACTTGCTCAGGTGTTCATAGATGAGATCGTGAAGCTTCACCGGGTTCCCTTCGATGTGGTGCCAGATTGGGGGACCCAATTTGTTTCCAAGTTCTGCAAAGCATTCTGTTCTTGACTGAGGGTGCAGCTGTCCTTTTCCTCTACCTTCCACCGTCTATCGAATGGACAATCGAGCATGTCCATCAGAATTTATGAGTAGTGTTGAGCGAATTTGTTTGGCAAATGTTCGAAAGTTTCAAATTTGGCACGAATATGGCACATTCAAATTCGTGATCGCAAAGGTGAGTACATTTTCTTAAAATTGGAAATGTGACGAATTTGCAAGGTACCACGAATACAGGGCCACCACTGCGTTTTGAACAGTTTTGTTAGCATAGTGCAAGTGTATGATGAGCGGTGACATGTGCCAGATGAGTGTGGCGGCTGTGGAGAGCTTAGAACAGATAAGATCAGTGGTGCACTGTTTGTTTTGTTTTTTTTCCCGTTGGCGCTAATTTTAACTGAGGAAAGCGTGGCCAGCCAATCATAGCACAGGAAGCATCTACACTGTCCAGACATAAGGGCCTCTGCAATTGGCTGCAGAAATCACATGTCCTCTCAATATAAAAAGCGGCCATGTTCCCTCAGCGCCATTATATCCACTTCACTGCTGGAGACAGACGCAGCTCAGTGTTCTCCTGTGTAATGAAATATATTAGCTAGATAGATGGGCGCTTGTGCGGTAGTCAGATAGTGCAGATAATTCCTGGCCTGTGTACCTGTGCAACCGCTGGTGCAGCACATTTTTGGTGCTCTTGTGAAAGTACTGAGATTCTGACAGAAACAGAGGGCCCATGCCATACAATAGTGCCGTGCACCGCTGGTATACAGCTCCATGTATCAGTATATCTTGAATCTATTTTTGCACTTGGTAATGTGATCAAGCAAGCGCAGTGCACCTTTTCATTTAGTGGGGTTGAAATTGTGCTCTGCACAGTCTACAGAGCTTCTCATTGCAAAGCACAATTTTTTTTTTCTGTTGCTATTGTGATATTAAAAGCTGTGTGCACTAAAGTTTTCTTTAGTGTCAGATACTATTTTAGTGGAGTTGAACTTCAGGTGGTTTCAGAGTAAAAAAATAATTTTTTTCTCTCGCTACACCCAGTCCAAAAAATATTTTTTCCTGTGCCAAAATTCATAAAGTGCTATAAGCCAGCTACTACGTCAGTGGCAGTCAAAGACAGCTGGATGCAGATCTTATGCAGAGTAACCCAAAAATATTTTTTGCTCTGAGTAAAGTGATACAGCTGGCTAGATCTGAGTTTGAAATATTTTGCTGCATATATTCTATGTCATACTGGCCTCATCCACATAAAAAAAAAAAATTCTTCTATTCCTAAAGTAATACTGCAGGGGACATCTCAGTTTGAAATTGTTTGGAGAATATCTCGTAGGTTTTATCGGCCTCATGCACACTAACAGATTTCTTTTGTCTGTTAGTAACGTTATACGGCAGGCCATATCTTACCTTGTCATTTAGTGTCGCTGAAATTAATGTGTGTGCTGAGCTATTGCACAGGAAAAAAATGTATTTTTCTTTAGTTAATTGCATGCTCCTACCACTTTATCTGACCAACATGAGTGGGAAAAAGACAGGGCGTGGTGGAAGGGGGAATACGCTTGGTGTTCAAGGTGTACATGGGGTACATGGTAATGTTAGTGAAAGCACTAGTGAACCAACACAAACAGGTCCTATCCAAAGACAACTGACAATTTATGTCAGTGGACGGCCTACTATACTCCCTTCCATTGGCAGCCGCACAGCGATACGCCTTGTTGATAAGGCCCAGAAAGAGCAGGTGCTCCAGTGGATGGCAAGCTCTGCTTCAAGTGGCCTCTCCTCTTCTTCCTCCACCTCAACTTGACACGCAGTACAGTCCACAGAGGTGGCACCCAAATTACCCATGCTTCCCCCCGTGTCACAACTGGCCAACTGCCCAACTGACTGTAGCGAACCACAGATGGGCGAGTCTGTAGAACTCTTGACCCATTCTACACCATGGGCATCAGAAGTGTACTCTAAACAGTCACAGAGTCAAGGGGAGGAAAGCATCTTCACCGATGCCCAATATTTTTTTAGCTTGGATTTGGGGCAGGACGAAGAAGGGTCCGAGCAGGTTCCTGACCCTCGTCACCAGACGTTAACCGCAGGGCAGGGAGGTGATCCCGATGAGACTCAGATACCTGAGGCTTATGCGGACTGTACTGTGCTGTCAGGGCAACAAGAGGAGAGGGGTCACTCTGAGGGCGAGGAATGGGATAACACATTGGATGATGACGAGGTTGAAGATCCCACTTGGTGTGAACCCAGAGTCAAGCATCCGAGTAGCTCATTGAGGAGGTGGAGGAGGAAGATGAGGAGGTTACATTTCGCCCTATGGTGCAGACACGGAGTGATGCAAGTACGAGAAGGACTACATCCTTATCCAGAACAGTGGCTGTGGACAGCAGCTGTCATGGGTCTGCAGCTCTCAGGGGCAGCAAGGGTTGCCTATCATGGGCCTTTTTTGTCACTGCAAAGGATGAGTCAATTCACGTTATCTGCAAACTTTGCGATAAAAAACTCAGTAGAGGGAAAAACTGCAATAATTTGACTACTACATGCATGAACGTTCACATGCTCAAACAACATTCTTTACGCTGGGAATCTTACCACGCTGAAATGCAGATCAGCGCACCTCTACAACCATCAGCTGCCCCATCAAACGCATCCCCTGATTCTTCCTCCTCCTCTGTTACCGTGCCAAGTATTGTCACGCAGGTCTCCCATCACAAAAACTCTGGTTCTTTAACCGCTCCAATCAGGCTGAGTGACAGCCCATCAGCTGTAACGGAAGTGGACACACCTGCTGTGTTTGTTTCACCGAGCACACCGCATGTTTCTAAATCCACTGTAACATCTGCACCTCACTCACGCTCCACCAGTTTTTCCAGTTCACCATACTCCGCCCTCTCTCAGCACCTTAGTCAGCCCTCGGTCCCGCAGTTGTGGTCACGTAAAAGATTGTTTCATCCTACGCATGACAAAGCTAAAAGGTTGAACTCCACCATCTCCAATCTGTTGACCATGGAAATGCTGCCTTTCCGCCTGGTGGATACAGACGTTTTCCGAAAACTGATGGCCGTTGCAGTCCCCCAGTACCAGTTGCCCAGTCACCATTACTTCTCTAAGAAAGCTGTGCGTGCACTACACCAGCATTTCACAGACAACATCACCTATTCCTTGTCTAAATCTACGTGTTCCTGGGTGCATTTCACCACAGACTCCTAGACGAGTAAGCATGGCCATGGTTACATCTTGCTGACTGGGCACTGGGTGACACTGATGGCTATGGGGGCAGGTGGGGAAGGGCCTGCTCCACAAATTTTGGAATCCCCAATGCTTGCACAAGAAACCTTTAACCAAAAATGTTGACAGAGTCTTATGATCTAAAATATATGGTCAGTACAAAAAGAACCAGAAAGAGTGATAATATAATAATAACAGTGTCTAAAGGTTCTTTATAATGATTAAGATTGAATAAACAAGACCAGATGACTCCAATCAGAAAAAAACTGCGGGATCAGTTTCGTTATACATATAACTAATTTTTATTAAAGACACATATTCATATAAATAGAGTATCCATAAGAAGGTGAGACAGAATAAATTGCTAAAATTATTTGAGAAAAGCTGTGTGCAAAATACAGACCATGAGAACAGATTGGATCTCCAGCCCAAATCACTAAAGGTAATTAAACGGGCAGCAAAAAGCATGTACTCATTCAGGGATATGTAAAAGATAAACAAGATTATGCATACGAGTAATGCTTGATTACATACAAACACCTGATAAATAGACAAAGCATTGTAGGTATTGTATGAAAGAAACTATACCTGAAGACATGCTGGTGTACCCTAAGGCGGGTAGGAGATCCAAAGAAGCGCCTCGACGCGCGTTTCTCCTTCCGGCTTCATCAGGAGGCGTATAGAGTTAAAAAGGGGCACTATATAAATGAAAATGTCTGGGTAACTGGCGAATCGGCGCATCGCTCGTCATGTTGCTCCTCCCCTAGGGGCGCGGCCGGCCAGCGCGTGCCGGAAACGACGGAAGAGAGGGCGACGTCATCGCCTCCCTCGCCCCAGCAACGCGTCTGGCCCGCTGCGACACAGGGGACAAACAGCGCATGTGCGAGGTGCGTCTGCGCCACTAGGATCAGACTACAACTCCAACCAGGTAATTAAAGACAGGAGTTTGAATAGAAAGTGCTAATAAACTAAGGTAACTTGAAAAAAGATAAAAATAAGCACATATGACCTGTTTGAATAGGTCCCTACCAAAGAATATACGGCTACATCATTGAAAGTGGATATTTCAAATTTACTCTATCCTAAATCGGCAGCATAATTATAGGGGATAGCAGTCTATTAAATTCTCTCTAATTATTAATGTAGATATTAGGGGGACATTAATAAATGGCCACACATACTACAGGGGTATTGCCATGTAAAAATATATATGAATATACGACCATCAGAATTATTATATCTAAAGTTAATAGCTTAATAAGGGAGAACAAATGATAGGTTCCTCCTGAAGAGTACTAGAATCTCCATATAGCAGGGCCACATAAGTGACTATTCACGCTCAAAGAATATTATAATACAGATATTTATAAAATAATTTAAAACAGAGCTATGAAAAAGACACACATGTAGCCCTCCGCTTCCAGGGTATACTTTATTCATGATAATTTACAAGGTTTGCAGAAGAAACCTTTGTATGTCCCACTTTCTCCGCTGCTTCTACATCCATCCTCCACCTCCTCTAGGGCCTCCACCTGCGTACTCAACCTCTGCCTTAATGAGACACGCGTTCCAAGGGTGTGGAGCAAATACACACCACCTCCGTACTGCGCAGTCAGGCTCACTGTAAACAGGCAGTCTTCAAATTAATATGCCTTGGAGATCGCAGTCATACAGGTGAAGAGTTGTGGGCAGCTCTCCAGGCTCAGTTTGAGCAATGGCTGTCTCCGCTGAACCTAGAGCCAGGGAAGCTCGCACACGTGCCTTGCATGGCTCAAGTCCTCAACCTGGTGGTACAGCGATTTCTCCGCCACTATCCTGGCCTGGATGAGCTGCTTCACAAAGTACAGAAGCTGTGTGCTCACTTCCGCCGTTCGCACCCCTAATGTCATCGACTTGCAACGATACAGAGGTCTTTGTCCGTGCCAGTTAACAGGTTGATCTGCGATGTGCCGACGCGGTGGAATTCCACTCTGCACATGTTGCAGCGACTTTATAAGCAGCAACGAGCTCTGACGCAGTTTGTCATGACGTATAGCTTGGGGTAACGCAGTATGGACTTGGGGCATATCACGTTTGCGGAGTGGGAACAGATTAAAGACCTCTGCACCCTTCTGCACGGTTTTGAAATGGCTACTAAACTGGTCAGCGCTGACGATGCCGTCATCAGCATCCATATTCCGGTCATATACATGCTGGGGAAAACTTTGTATAACCTGCGGCAGGAAGTGATGGCCCCAGAAAAAGAGGAGGATGCGGAAGGGATACTAATGTCTCAAATTTCCAGACTAACGTCACACAGGCAGATGCCAAGTGACAGTGGATTACAGTGAATGAGGGGGGTTGGTGATACCAGGCAAACTGTTAGTGAAAGTGCAAGAGCCGAGGAACTAAAGGAGGAGGAAGAGGTAATGGGCGAGCAGCTGTCAGAGGATGAAGAGGATAATCATCCCCTCGCGTTTGAACGTGGTTGGCAGGAGGGGACGGAGGAAACAAGCATCAGTGTTATGCAGCCCACAATACAGCCTGGCTTTGGACCTCCTGGAAGAGCCTGACATATGAGTGCCTTTTTGATGATCTGCAACATGATCCTCGTATAGTTAGGATTCTAAATAATGCTGACTACTGGGTTGCCACTCTGTTAGATCCATGTTATAAGAGTCAATTTTGCCTGATGCTTCCCACCCTGGAAAGGGCCCCGCTTATGTTGCAGTATCGAAACAAGCTTTTAAGCAACCTTAATAGAGGTTTTCCCCAAGATAACAGTGAGGCACACAGTGTGTATCGCAGCTGTCCTACACATGACAAAGCTAAGAGGTTGAACTCCACCATCTCCAAACTGTTGGCCACGGAAATGGTGGTCTTAGGCCCTATTTTTTAAAATGTAAACACTTCCGATTGAGTCTGCATTTCCTTGGTTGGCTGTAGTGGGACAGGTATGGGTCTGTGTTAAACTACTTGTAGTCTTATGACATTGATGACACTTCGGTGGTGTTAGGCCCTCATTTAGGGCAATGAGAACACTGCTGGTTAGGTCTCCATCTCCTGGGTTGGCTGTACTGGAACAGGTATGGGTCTTATTTACACTATTTGTACAGTAGTGAAAGTGATGCCACTTTGCTGGCGTCTGCCACAAATTTTTTTAAATGTGAGGAATCCTGATAGGGTCTCCATCTATTGGGTTGGCTGTAGTGGAACCTTCCTGTTCTGTAGCCTAAGTTTTGTAAGGATGCGTACCAGTCCTTGCAGCACTCCTGATACAGACTCTGCCTGCTGCACTCCTGATACAGACTCTGCTTGCTGCACTTTGATACAGACTCTGCCTGCTGCACTCCTGATACAGACTCGGCCTGCTGCACTCCTGATACAGACTCGGCCTGCTGCAATCCTGATGCAGACTCTGCCTGCTGAACTCCTGATACAGACTCTGCCTGCTGCACTCCTGATACAGACTCTGCTTGCTGCAATCCTGATGCAGACTCTGCCTCCTGTCCTCTGATACAGACTCTGCCTGCTGCACTCCTGATACAGACTCTGCCTGCTGCACTCAGATACAGACTCTGCCTGCTGCACTCCTGATAGAGACTCTGCCTGTTGCACTCCTGATACAGACAGCCTGCTGCACTCTGATACAGACTCTGCCTGCTGCACTCCTGATACAGACTCTGCCTGCTGTACTCTGATACAGACTCTGCCTGCTGCACTATGATACAGACTCTGCCTGCTGCACTCTGATACAGACTCTGCCTGCTGTACTCCTGATACAGACTCTGCCTGCTGCACTCCTGATACAGACTCTGCCTGCTGCACTCCTGATACAGACTCTGCCTGCTGCACTCCTGGTACAGACTCTGCCTGCTGCACTCCTGATACAGACTCTGCCTGCTGCACTTCTGATACAGGCTCTGCCTGCTGCACTCCCTATACAGACTCTGCCTGCTGCACTCCTAATACAGATTCTGCCTGCTGCACTCTGATGCCGACTCTGCCTGCTGCACTCCTGATACAGACTCTACCTTCTGCACTCCTGATACAAACTCTGCCTGCTGCACTCCTGATACAGACTCTACCTTCTGCACTCCTGATACAATCTCTGCCTGCTGCACTCCTGATACAGACTGCCTGCTGCACTCTGATACAAACTCTTCCTGCTGCACTCTTGATACAGACTCTGCCTGCTGCACTCCTGATACAGATTCTGCCTGCTGCACTCCTGATACAGACTCTGCCTGCTGCACTCCTGATACAGACTCTGCCTGCTGCACTCCTGATACAGACTCTGCCTGCTGCACTCTGATACCGACTCTGCCTGCTGCACTCTGATTCAGACTCTGCCTGCTGCACCATCTAGTCTGTCCTACTGGGTCTAGCTGCTGCGAGTCCGTTGGTCTGTCCTCGAGTGGCACCTGGCGTTCATCGGGAGCCAAGTCTAACCTCACCATCAGAGGCTCTAGTAAACAGTCCGGTGCTCACTTAGTCACGCCCCTCCGGGGTCCGTGGCACAGTGGTTCCACATACCACATCCGTGGCAGTGCACCCTCGCAGTCAGGGTCCTCTCTCCTGTTGTACCAGTCGGTGACCCCTTTTCACATTTAAAGCGCAAATGAATAAATGTCTCTGTCACAGTAATAATAATTATAGTACTTGTACTCAGGCAATTGATGGCACTTCCCTGGTGTTTACACCTAATTTGATGTGTTTTGACATCTTTTGGTCCCGTTTCTATGTGTTTTATATGCATTGACTCCTATGGGATTCGGAAATGTTCGACAAACATTCGGTGAATAAATTAGGCGAATATTAATTTGTTCGGCGAACTTTTCCGAACCAAACATTGAAATGTTCACTCATGCCTATTTATGAGACGTACCTCAGGTGTTTCATCTCCAAAATCCGGAGGATTGGGCATCCTACTTACCACTGGCAGAATTTGCCATTAATAATCATCGGCAAGAATCCACTGGCAGGTCATCGTTCTTCAGTGCATACGGTTACCACCCACAGTTTGGTACCTTAAGTGGGAGAGGAGCTTCGTAAGATCCTGAGGAGGAACGGTTTCCTTCATCGCTCTCCTCGGTATGGCGGGGTTTTCTGAGTAATTTAAAGATCATGGGAGATAGGTATAAATGTATGGCTGACAGAAAATGCTTGCTAGGTCCGGACCTATGTGGTTGTCTACCAAGAATATAAGATTGAAAGTCCCTTCCTTGAAGCTGGGGACTAGGTTTATTGGTCACAATAAAATAACCGCCGTCATTAACCAAGCAGCGTTACGTCTTGAACTTCCTCAGGCCCTTAAGGTCCACAACGTGTTCGAGGACAGTAGATTCTTGTCTCCAACGTCGATCTCTACAATACTTGGTGCACTGCAAGGATTAGGGTCCAGAGGAGAGGATGTGGGTTTCAGCATCAGAGGTGAATGCTCCCAGGTTGGTTCTTTATTTCCACACCTCTTATCCTGAGAAACCCAGTCCTGAGTGTCCAGAGGCCACTCGTTGAGGAGAATTTACTGTCATGGTGTGTCAGAAGTGACAGACAGTCGCCCTGCAGTTGGTTGCAGGAGATCTCTTTGTTTGGCATTACAGACACCTTCTTAGAAGTTGTCTGTCTAGGACTCAGTGGCTAACTTCCCCTTGCTAATTTACACCCTGGCCTGGGTGTATAAATACCTGCTGTTTTCTAGAGGGAGGTGCCGGCGATACTCACATGACCCCTTGTGAAGGCTTGGAGCTAGTTCAGTAATTCTTCCTCTCTGGTGCTAAGAGGACGTGGGTTAATCTCTCTGATGTCGACTAAAGCTAAGCTATTTCCCTTTTTTGTTCCCCCTTGTTGTCTTTAGTTGCCAGTGGGGATCGACTAGCGCTTATCCCCTCCCTTCCCTAGCCAGGGCCAAACGCTAGGGAAAGACAAGGTGAGGTTCCTGTGCGGCAATTGGTGCGGAACCAATATAGGGATCTTAGGGGAGACAAGGTGATATAGGTGAGCCTAAGAGGTCTTCACTACCCCCTTTCCATACAGTCAGGGCCCCCTTTTCCCCCTTCCCTTCGTGTTGCACTTAGTCTTTCCTACACTTTCCATGACAATTACCCTGCACATGAAAACAGAGAGCAGGCACCCTTTCTGTAAAAAATAATGGTGATTTGATATTTTCCAGAAAGACTGAGAGCACACCATCATTTTTCGAAAGGCATAATCACCCATAAGCTGGTAAGACAACAACTATTTTGACATGATGCAAGCTTAGTTGGAAAATCAGTGGATGGGAGGGAGCGTATGGTTGTTTCCTCGACACACAATCTGTGATGGATGTTTGCTTTTTCAGTGGAGAAGAAAGAGGTGTACTTGGAGTATGACACAAAGTAGAGGAGGATGACAATGATGGACGTGGGGATGTGACACCCAACAGGTGATACCTAAGAGCGTGTCTTGGCTGACAGAATGACAAGTGTGGCAAGAAGGGGAGGAAGACAACTTGGGGCTTGCTCTGATTGCTGGCAGGCTTAACTTTTATAAATGAGCAGGTAATGTCGCTTAATGTGCTGATGGATAGCTATAGTTCCTAGTCAAAAAAAGCAGTTATGTCCACAGCTTATATTTTTCTTGAAGAGTGTGCAGAGTGCCAAAGAATCATTTAGCAGTAACGCGCTAAAGACTATCTGCACGTACCCATCTCCACCACTGCGACCAGACCTTTCAGATGTTGTTTAACCTCCTCTACCAACACCATAAGCAGCATTACCTGCTACAGAGGTCACCACAGGAAAAGCTGATTTGACCCCAGAAGATGTGTTTAACCCATGGCTTCTGCACTTTGTATTGCCGATGCCTGTAACCTCCACTTCTGATGACATCAACTCCTCGTCATTCCTTTCAGGTTCCCAGATTTTGTCCAACACAGAATAACCATCATCATCATTTTCATCCTCATCCATGATTAAGCTAAAACGTGCCTTTGTGTGTGATATGGCCAGAGCTCCTTTTCCAACCTCCACCACCGCCTGATTCCCACCCCAAGTTTTGCCCTTGCTCAGATTGCTGCAATCATGGACAACATCCTTACCACTTCAGCTCGCAGAGCCTGTAACACAGATTGGCATTAAAATTGTGTTGTCCATCTTATCAGCACAATATCTTCCGAGAACAAGGGCTAACTGTTCATATCTTCCAAAATATCAACTGGAAGATGTTTTTCTGGTGTAGTATGTTCGTTAGCGTTAGCCCAGGGAGCTGTGGGATAGTGGAATTAGGGGCAGAACAGAAACAGGTGTCATTGACGGATTGATAATTCTGCTTTGTACAACATTTACAGTATGTTTACGTGTACAACATTAGGTACATTTAAAACTGTTATGGCAGCAGAGGAGTTGGGCAAAGCCGAACCCTTATTCCAGCTGATGGTGTTGCTATAACGGGTTATATCATCCTGGTGTGATTGAGATGAGCGATGGGACGTGTACTCCCTTCTGTTCTCAACTTTCTCTCTGCTAATGTGCTTTTCAGAGTTTTCAAAGGAAGGCAATTGTGAATTGCTTCTCATACTACAACTCTTGGGATGGATATTGCCAGCATTATCAATGGTGTTAGATCTCCTGCTAGTGGAAACTACATTCTAGGCTGTAATATTAGGGTTTTTTCTATTGTTCTGCCAAGTCCGTCGCTGTACCATGTTTGGGCTTAGCATACATTTTGGACAAAACTATAACATTTAATTTGTTTATAACTTTTGATTTCAAGCAAAATGAAAAATAATTTAATAAAACCTAAAATGCTAATTTGCAAAGTTGCTGCACGTGGGTTTGTGACCAATAACAAATATGCAACAACAACAGCAGTATTGTTGTGTGATGTATTGCGTCCAGTAAGAGAAAATCTTTATTGTTGTTCCATGTATCGTTTTTTTGATGATTTTTATCTAAGTAAATTTCTGAAGACTTTTAATACCTCTGCCTGGTGCCTGTCTCCTGGGAGCGCTGAATAGACTGGATGAATCCTTTCATTTTCTCCTGACCTTCATTCCACGGTCTCCTGGCTGAGAGATCCGTTGTATCCAGACTATAGCTGCACATCAAGGAGTCAAGGCATCTCAGTCAGACCTAAGAGGTTGATACGCTATGCCACAAGCTACATCAAAGGTGAGCAAATTAGCTTCTGAAAAATAGCTGAACTTAATAATCTGCACTCAGATCTGCGCCCGTGTTTTCTGTCTTTTCCCCTCTCCTAGACCCTATAGCCTTTGAGTCATATACCTCTGATTATTGTCGATCCTGGCATTCTGGTGCTTTGTGCTTTACTTCTTTTCCCTGTAACGGTGTGCTGTACAGGAATTAGTGCTGATATTGTGTGTAAAGCCAGGGGGAGCAGTGCAAGGGATTTAGTTGGAGTTACAGGGGGTGTGTACACTTCCGGCTTGCAGCCCAGCACAAGGAATGATAGGAAATATAGTCAGAAGGGTGCAGAGGAATCAGAAGCAAAAGAGATGGCTGTGAGAACAGAGCTGGTGCCAGGGCACAGGAAATGAAGCAGAAAGGCATAAAATAACATGAAATTTGGCAGAAAAGGTATAGTATTGTCTTTAAAAATGTATGGCAAAAACAGTAACTGAGTTAGGGTAGTGGACATCTCCTTTAAGTATTAGGTTGACTGTTTTGGACAACTCCTATAACTACATAATTACAATTGCTTCCTTTCTCTCCACTTTTTTTCCTTCTACATTAAATGCACTGGTTCACCTCTACAAATGACTACTACTACTGTAAATATTACTTCTCCAAACGACATTGAACATGACAATGGAAAAAAAATGTACTTAGCTCAAATACATTACCTTTAGTGGTCAGTAAGGATTTATTTACATTCATTTTCACGCTTGACTTTCGCTCCACTGTCTGGACAGATATTGCTATCTCCAGAACACATTTGAAAGTCTAAAAAAACTTTTCTAGATGCTTTCTCTCAATATACAACAAATTAGACTTTCTCCAAACTGTTACTTTTCAGGCATTCTTTCAAGTTTGACCACATATGTTACACTAGATTTGCTTTGTTTTGATTTTGGTTGTAAAATATGAAACACTCTGCAATCAGTAAAGGTTCAGGTACCAGATGCTCCTGTATGATCTTTACAAGGTTTGCAAAACTAGATGCAGTATGTTTCAAAGGGGTAGTCAGGCTGCACAGCAGGACACATGCTCTAGCCCCGTAGCACTTAATAACACTGGCACTGTTTCCTCAGCAGCAATACCATTAGCCGTAAAATATTGTTCCAGCTGTTCTGGGTACAGCAGCCAGCTGTCCACAGTACAATCAAGCAACTCAATTCTACCAATATAGGAAGCCATCTTGATGAATTAGTAGATTGCAAACACAAATGTTATATGCTAATAGGCAATAAGAGAAAACACTATTACAATAAAAAAAGAAAAAATGGAGATTTGAGTAATATATAATCCACTTATCATTACCGATACAATATTTGCAATCAGAGCCATAAATGTGCTTATGTGCAATTTTTTAAAGGCTTTTTTATCAATTTAAAATAGTGATACAAATGAAAGATTATAGCAATGAAAAGCAAACAACATGGATAGGATTTCTAAAGTTACTCTTCTCTCTAAAGCATACAAATTCTCCCCTTATTAACCATATACAGTGGCATGTAAAAGTTTGGGCCCCCCTGGTCAAAATTACTGTTATTGTGAACAGTTAAGCAAGTTAAAGATGAAATGATCTCTAAAAGGCCTAAAGTTAAAGATGACACATTTCCTTTGTGTTTTAGGAAACAATATATATATTTTCATCTTTTACATTTTAAAAATTAAAAAAAAAGAAAATGTGTCAATGCTAAGTTTGGGCACCCTTGGAGATTTGTGTGTTCAGATAATTTTGACAAATGTTTCAGACCTTAATTAGCCTGGTAGGGTTATGGCCTGTTCACTGTCATTGTCAGGAAAGGCCAGTTGATGCAAATTTCCCAGCTTTATAAAAAAACAGGCTTCCCTAACCTTGTGCCAAAAAAACAGCAGCCATGGTTCTTCTAGGCAGCTGCCTAGCACTTTGAAAATGAAATGGTAGAGGCCCACAAAGCAAGAGAAGGCTTTAAGAAGAAAGCAAAGGGTTTTTTAAGTGGCCCTTTCCTCAGTTCGAAATGTAATTAAGAAATGGCAGTTAACAGGAACAGTGGACGTCAAGATAAGGTCTGGAAGACCAAGCAAAATTTCAGCGAGAGCTGCTCATAGGATTGCTAGAGAGGCAAATCAGAATCTCAGAAGCAGAAACTGGAGTTGTGGTACATTGTTCTACTGCTCAGAGACACCTGCACAAATGTGGTCTTCAAGGAAGAGTCATCAGAAGAAAACTTCTCCTGCATTCTCACCCTAAAATTCAGCATCAGAAGTATGCAAAAGAAGATCTAAACAAGCTTGATGCATTTTGTAAACAAGTCCTGTGGACCAATGAGGTTGAAATAGAGCTCTCTGGCTGCAATGATTAAAGGTATGTGTGGAGAAAAAAGGACACAGAATTTCAGGAAAAGAACATCTCGCCAAACATTAAGCATGTGGGTGGATCAATCATGCTCTCGGGTTGTGCTGCAGCTAGTGTTGAGCGAGTATGTTCTGTTAACCCTTTTGCCGAGTAAGCTCGGCCCGAGCACCAAGTATTTATAGCTGCTCGGTAATATGCTTGAATCACTCCCGTGTGCATGATTTGCGACTGTTTGACAGTTTTATTACATGGGAGGAATGTCTATTTCTTACACATTCCTCACATGTAATAAAGCTGCCAAACAGTTGCAAATCATGCACACGGGAGTGATTCAAGCATATCACCGAGCAGCTATAAATACTCGGAGCTCGGCCCGAGCATACTCGGACAGAACATACTCGCTCAACACTAGCTGCAGCCAATTGCATGGTGAACATTTTACAGGTAGAGGAAAGAATGGATTCAATGAAATTTCAACAAATTCTTGATGCAAATGTGGCGCCCCTGCAGGTCCAGTTGCCACAGAGGTACTGCATCTCAGCCAGAGGTATGGTACCCCACTCTCAGGTAAGGAGAGAGCACTACCCGGGACCCATACACTCTCATCCAACACTACACCACTTCATAAGGGAAGGTCCAGATAGCTCTTAATGGAGAGCACAGGCCTGGTCAATGTTAGGAAGGTGGAACTAAGTAGAGGAGGTGGGTGGAGGAAGTTGCTTAGGGGAGCACAGACAGAACAGTATAAAAGCAAGGGTAGAAACATCTAGAAGGAGTCTGGTCCGAGGAGCGAGAGAGGAAGGGAGTACCATGGAGGAGTATGGCCCAGTAAAAGGGGCTCAGGAGGAGAGTGAGGAGAGAACACCGGAGCAGTGAGAGGGGCTCCAGTCATAGAAGGGATCCTAGGGGCACGGCGAGTGCTGGATGCCACCCGTGCGCCCGAGTTCACGCTGATCGTGGAGGGATCAAGGCTGCAGGAGGGGACCGGCCCCAGGCTAGTGGAGTACTTGAAGTCTCAGCTAGCAAACTGGAGGTTGTGGTATCTTCATGTGTCATAGCCACAGTTCACACACAAACGCTGAAAAGGTGGCCATATAGGATAAATGGGGCTGACCGGACGTCGCCCAACAAGGCCTGTGGCCACTGGCTCGGGACACTGTGTGTGAGGCACAGGGCAGGAGGGCGAGAGCCAGCGCAGAGAGAGAGACGACCTGGAGAGGTACACAGAAAGGGGTCCCGTTCAAGTGCACCCAAGTTATCTAAGAGATGGCTGAATCACTTCGCCAGAGGACATAGGACGATGTGGGCGGTTATAATTCGGCAGTTTTAACCTGGAGCATCTTGATAACTGTGAGTAAATACTTGAAGACTGCACCCCACTGTGTCCTTGACTTAATCACTATGCCACCTGCCTTGCGCTATATCAACAATATCTACCTCATCAAATCACCATATACTGCCCTGGAGCTTAGCTCTGTCCGTGGAGAGCTGCACTATCTCTGCTGCGTCACCATCAGCCCCAGTGGATCTGCACCGCAGCGGCGGCCCCATATAGCCGCATACCACGGGTGGCGTCACAAACTTTAGTTCCCAAAACTTTATTTCCCCTTTTGACTGTACTTTATTGACCACCCTGGTCCATGGACCGGGTCACTGCCGCCGTGACTACCCCAATAGAACCAACTGGCCTGGCTAGCGAGTACCCCACGGCCCCTATAGACTGTGCTTATTACTGAATGTGGCGGCCGCCTCAGAAGAACGGGTGCCATTATGTGTGCGTTAAAGGACGAAAAGAAGCCTCCCATCGTGGGCCGGGTTCCGGAATGGCGCCAAAAACTGAGCCCGCCCCATGCATCTGCGGCCATATACATAGACTTGTCCATCAGTCTGGGGGAGCCTCCCCCTGGTGGGGCCAGCAGCAAGCTGGATGGGAACAGCCCCCAAAAGTGGAGAGGAGAAGGAAAATCTTGGAGACAGGGCGGGGCCACAGGCAGAGGGGTCAGAATACACTCGGAAGGCACCATGGAAGGAGGTGATGGCCAGACTCACACCCGTGGCCTGCAGCCAGAAGATTCCCCCCTTAACCTGGAGGGGGTCCTGGGCAAGCTTCTTCTGGAGGATATAGGGTTCCTGCCGAGGTACAGGAGCTGGGACGGCGGATGGAAGAAGCCCAGAGGACCGCCGTCGCGCAGTGGAAGGACGAGCTGCTGGAGAAACTAACCCGGCAGCGGCCAATGCCTAGTCCTATCACCAACATCCCAGCCCCAGCGGGACCTGTCCTAAGCCCACAGGAGACGCCTAATACCGGAGCGATGGTGAGCGCTGGTAATAACAACGCCCCTGCCCCGGGTGCCGATGACACCGACACCCTCCTAGGTCCTCTGGGAGAACCATCAGCTCCTACACCAGGCTGGGTGTACGGGCGTGCAACATGGGAATGGTCCGCAAGGATCAAGGACCAGCAGGGAGACCCTTTAATGCCCACGCCCACGCCCCTGGTTGCCTGCGAAGGAAGAGAGGAGTTTAGGTGGGACAACCTGAAGGGCGATCTTATGGGATTCCCGTGGGAGACCGAAACAGAGGCTCTACGGAGAGAGGAGTATTGCCGGCTGGAACTCCAAAAACTGGAAGCAAAGCAGCGGGAACATCATGTACAGTGGGAGGCGATGGAGGCCCGCAACATGCAGGCTAAGACCTGGGCCCGCAAAGCCAATCCCACCAAACCCAGTCCCCGCACTGAGGGAACCGTGGTCAAGTTTGGTATTGAAGGGGGTTGGGGCTTCATTTGGGAGCCTCAAGTAGCCACGGACCTCTTTGTGAATAGGCGCGATGTGGAGTCCCACCTACAGCAGGGACACCTGGGACAGGATCAGTACCCTGGAGACAGGGTCACCTATACCCATCACCATGGAGAACGGGGGTGGTACGCCCTACATGTGCGTAGGGTGGTGAAGGAGGAGAATGCACCCCTGCCATCGGAGACTGATGACCTGGCAGGGCCATCCAGTGGTGGACAAATGTTTCCCCGGAGGGAGCACCACCACTGAACTGAAGTCATAATAAGAAAACTGTACATAGTTACCCAGAAGGGTACTGGTATAATCTTTGTGAGTTTAAAGGAAAGTTTTTGTTTGTTTTTTATGTACTCGTTTTAAAGAAAAGAGACACTGCGATTAAGGACAGTGATTAACCCAAAAACTTATATTGTGAAAAGTTAGCACTTCTTAAGATGCTTCTTGTTGGTTTTATAGACCACTGAACAAAAACCCATTTGGAGTGGCCGAACACGTGGTCCAACGAGTGTATCAGCTATGCCCTGCAGCCACACCCAGGGCCTATGTTGGGTTTTTTTTGTGGACCACCCCACATTGCACTTACACCAGTGAGATGGACACCCCGATAAAGACCTCACTACTGCCTGCAGGACTTGTTTGATAAAATGTTCTTTAAAGTGATCTTATATTTTTTTACATGTAACGTTTTAGAAAAAGTGCCTCCCATAAAGGGAGGAAAAACTTATCTATTTACAGTTTTTAAAAGTAAAAGCATTTTAAAATGTTGTCTGTCTTAAAATTCTTATTTTACGCTGCTCCAGCCCGCAGACGTGCTGTGTTTAACGGGAGGGAATGTTGCTCCCCTGCGGGTCCAGTTGCCACAGAGGTACTGCATCTCAGCCAGAGGTGTGGTACCCCACTCTCAGGTAAGGAGGGAGCACTACCCGGGACCCACACACTCACATCCAACACTACACCACTTCATAAGGGAAGGTTTAGATAGCTCCTAAGGGAGAGCACAGGCCTGTTCCTTATTAGGAAGGTGGAACTAAGTAGAGGAAGTGGGTGGAGGAAGTAGTTTAGGGGAGCACAGAAAGAACAGTATAAAAGCAAGGGTAGAAACATCTAGAAGGAGTCTGGTCCTAGGAGTGAGACAGGAAGGGAGGACCATGGATGAGTATGGCCCAGTAAAAGGGGCCCAGGAGGAGAGTGAGGATAAAACACCGGAGCAGTGAGAGGGGCTCCAGTCATAGAAGGGATCCTAGGGGCACGGCGAGTGCGGGATGACACCGGTGTGCTAGAGTTCATGCTGAACGTGGAGGAATCAAGGCCGCAGGAGGGGACCGGCCCCAGACTAGTGGAGTACTTGAAGGCTCAGCTAGCAAACCAGAGGTTTGCGGTATCTTCATGTGCCGTAGCCACAGTCCACACACAATCGTTGAAAAGGTGGCCATATAGGACAAAGGGGACAGACCAGACTTCGCCCAACAAGACCCACGGCCACTGGCTCGGGATACAGTGTGTGATGCACAGGGCAGGAGTGCGAGAGCCAGCACAGAGAGAGAGACGAACTGGAGAGGTACACAGAAAGGGGTCCCGTTCAAGTGCACCCATGTTACCTGAGAGTTTGCTGAATCACTTCCCCGGAGGACACAGGACAATGTGGGCAGTTATAATTCGGCAGTTGGAACCTGGAGCATCTTGATTACTGTGAGTAAATACTTGAAGACTGCACACCACTGTGTCCTTGACTTAATCACTACGCCACCTGCCTTGCGCTACACCAACAACATCTACCTCATCAAATCACCATATACTGCCCTGGAGCTTAGCTTTGTCCATGGAGAGCTGCACTCTTTCTGCTGTGTCACCATCAGCCCCAGTGGATCTGCACCGCAGCGGCGGTCCCATATAGCCGCATACCACAGGTGGCTTCACAAACTATATTTCACAAAACTTTATTTCCCCTATTGACTGTTCTTCATTGACAACCCTGGGCTACGGACCGGGTCACTGCCGCCGTAACTACCCCAATAGAGCCGACCGGCCCGGCTACCGAGTACCCCATGGCCTCAGGGGGAGAGACACAAACATAACACTGTCGGTAAAAAGCTGTAATTGAAAAGAGGAAGGCTTCTATAAATTGATAATGATCCTAAATACATGTCAAAATTAACAGTAGACTACCTGAAAAGGCGCAGGCTGAAGGTTTTACAATGGCCCTCACAGTCCCCTCATCTTGACATCATTGAAAATCTGTGGCTTGACCTCAAAATAGCAGTGCATGCAAGACGACCCAGGAATCTCACAGAATTGGAAGAATTTTCCAAGAAAGAATGCATAAAAATCACTCAAACACGAATTAAAAGACTCTTGTCTGGCTACACGCTTTGATACTTTCAAAAGGGGGTGCGATTAGGTACTAACCATGCAGGGTGCCCAAACTTTTGCATCGGCCCATTTTATTTTTTTTATTTTTAAAATGTAAAGATGAAAACATATTTTTTTGCCTAAAATACAAAAGAAGTGTGTCATCTTTAACTTTAGGAATTTTAGAGATCATTTCATCTTCAACTTGATGTTCACAATAACAGTAATTTTGACCAGGGGTGCCAAACTTTTACATTCCACTGTATCTTCCTCTTTAGATGGGTTACTTTAAACACATGACAAGCTAATAGCTTGTTCTCTAAATGCAGAATGAGTATAAACTACAGATTTCAAGATTATCAGACATATATTACGGAAAAATGATCTTTATGCCACTTTTTCCTGGCAATATTTTGGTCAGTATTTTGCATCAGTTTTTAGAATCCAAAACCAAGAATGTAATTTTTAGAAAAATAAAATTAAAAGATTTGTACATCTTTCTTGTTTTGGATCCCTAGTTTTGGATTACAAATCTTGGTGAAAAATACTGAACAAAAAACTGTTGTGTGAAAGTCGCCTTAACAAGGGGGAGTCTGTGACCTCAATTTAATCAAAATAGTTCCAAGTTTAAATTATTGAAAATAGCTGTAGGATTTAGCTAATAAAACTGTGCAAAAAATTATCTAAATTAATGGATCCGTGCTTTTAAAAAAAATTGTATAAATTAGTAGTTCCGGCAAATATAAGAAACTTTGTAATTTATCTACTGTACTTAAAGAAATATGTTTCCTTTTCCACTCATCAATCAATTCTTCCTGTCCCACCACCATCAGCTGAACTTGTTATCTATTCTGAACTAAAATCCACCTTGCTCAGAAAAGAAGTCCTACCAGATTATTGAGGTGTCACTTTACACAGCCCATTAAAGTCTAAAAAGGAAAAAAGAGCAGGAATCCCTCCCTATGTTCTGTGCTGTGTATGGGAATCTTCAAAGTCTCCTTCTCCCAGCTCAGAGTTAATAAAAAATATAGCCTAGAGAGAGGGAAAGTGGTGAAATATCAGAATACAAGTCATATAATGGCGAGAAATAATGTTATTCTTCATATGTACACACAGGACATTATTTTGAAAAGTTACTTGAAAGTATAGTTATCCTTTAAATACGTTAAATAAACAGCAACAATAATAATACAAATTGCAATAAATGCTGTAAAACAAAATAAATATATACTACACACTCTTCTTTTCCTTAAGCGATTCAACACAGAAGCTTCAACTATTTCCAAAGTCTTTGTTTACAAGCAACAATGTATTGTTTTTATTTCATTTTATTTTTATTTTTTTTCAAATCTTACAGAACAACGTGTCAATTTTTATAGACTGTATTATCACTTTTTAGGGCCCATTTAAACAGTTCAATATTCAGGAAACAACCATTGTTAGGAATCAAAAGACGAAAGAGCATTCTTAAAAATCACAAGACGAATGAGTAATCATGACGGCAATCAGATGTTAAAACGAGTAAAACTCTCTTTCATCTTCTGAGATGACTTTAAGCAGGGTTAAAAATCATCGTTCTCGGAAGCACGCCAGGATATGCGCTGTTGATAACATGATGTTCTATGCACATAGAATGATCGCATTAAAGGGAATCTGTCACCACATTTAACCTATCTAAACTATTAATATGGGAATACAGGTTATAGACTACTGAAAAAAGTGATCCCTGTATGTCTCGTATCAGATGCCTTGTCATGGATAAATCATCTTTTAATACTTTATATAAATGACCTCTTCCAGGTTCTGGGGAGGACGCTGCCTGGAAGATACCTCTGACTCTAGAGATTATTTTACAATAAGGGGGAGTTCACAGTGTGATATGTAATGGCTGCTCTCTTCTCTCCTGATCCCACTGCAGATCTGTGTGTGATTATAACTGACACATCTGCAGGTTCCTCTCAGCTTCAGCTTCCATCTCACAGGCAGACAGGGCTGCAATATTGTTGCAATATAGCAGATCTCAGAGAGCTGCAAAAAATGTGTTTGCAGGAAAACAAATTTAATTTCTCCTGTTCTGTGTTAGTTTCTTGTAACTTACTGATAACTCTCTCTTGTATTTATAATAAGCTCTCGAGATGGAGTTATCTTCCAGTCAACAACCTCTTCCTTGCCCCACATAAGAAAAATGTGGATTTCTCTGGAATACGACTTCAGTTCGCAAGTATCAAGGTATCATTTTATTCAGCTTCCTATGGCCTGTGTGCTCACATAGACAGCTTGGGAGGGTTGATCTTAGTGACAGATTCCCTTTAATGTCCTTATGGAAGTGCGTTTGACCAGTTTAAACAAGGGATTAAATGACGACAGATGATCTTCCATGCCATTTAATGATCAGCGATCAATTAATGGCTGTGCTCGTTATGTCTAAAGTCAACATTAAACTCCCCCCTAATTTCAGGCAATATAATTTTAGTAATTAAAAGAATATCTTAAAGTAATTCAGTTTAGGCCAATATTCAGCTATCTAATATTAATAGCAAAATGTTATAGATAATATAGTTTGGCTGTGTATGGTTGTAATAGATGTAAGGCTGATCCATCCAGACACTCATTTCGTACACATACTGTCAAGCCTCTGACTGACAAATAGTGTGCAACCATGTTACTGTCAGTGACTTGATATGTGTGTATGTTAATTTTCGGACCATTACTCAGCTAGGAGCAGGAACATCTATAAATAATGTCCTACAATGTTTGCAAAGTAAATATGTTGTTGGCAGCAATATATCAGTCTTTACATACATCTTTAAATGGTTTGATGGGCTAAAAGTTTTGTGCAGATCAAGTTAGAAATATAGGTCTATTACAATATTACTAAATAAATTAATGAATAAGTCAATTTAACACAAAATGGACTGAAAATAGATGAAATCAAGTTAATTGTATTTGCATACAATTGTATTTTTGTCTATGCAGGATTAGATAATTTCTGTTTTTGAACAAATAGCAAAAATCCTTATGGTGTATGTACCATTATTTGATGTTTTCGGTGCAAACTCATTTTATTCTGTAGCTACCTATAAATCTTTGAACCTAAATGTTCTTCACTGTTTGCTTTTCCCAGAAGACTATCAAGAATTGTTATTACTGAGCCAGTAGCAGAGATAAGATAAAGCACCTTATCAATAAGCTATATACTTTGCATTGCAGCTCCAATGATCTAACAGAACACACATATTTAAGACTTCTCTTACTGAGGGTTAATATGCCTGAAGCATGTAGATAGGAGCTTGTGAAGTGTCTGAGAAAAATATACTGGGATCCAAAGAAATGCTAGGTACAATTGTTCTGTGAAGGTGCATTTTACCAACAAAGCAAGTATACTAGTGATAAAAAATTGATTTAATGAAAGAAATTGACAAATTCAAACAATGTTTGAATTCTTTCAAGTGAATCACAAAAAATATGTCTGGTGTCATCTTGCACATTGCAGAAGATTGCATCAGCTACAGAAAGATCGCATGATCTCAGGCTTCCTGAAATTCCTTACAGCTATCTCATTACATAACATAGTACCTCTAATAAGGAAGGGCTTTCAGAGCCACTATAAAAGCTGAGGCTGGGTTTTGCAACCTAGTTAAAGGACTTCAGATTGAATAGCATAGCAATAGATAGATATAGAGTGAGAAAGCTAAAAAGCATTGGAAAATTACTTCAAACCAATTCTGTATACAACTTTATCACTTAAGATGATTAGTATAGTAGTCAGTCTGCGAATAATACAGAGATTCAATTGATAGGGGGAGAGATAGGAAACCGGTAGCAGCAATACCAGACTTAGTGTGTGTGATGATACAGCTAAAATCTTTATCAGCCAGACGTTTGGATTTGTTAATCCAAGAGAAATACACTTTTATCTTTGTGTTGACTTCTATTCGTCTGTGGAACAATGAATGTTTGATAATTATGTTGATTAACCTTTGTGGACCCTGTGGCTTATTGACTCACAAGATAGGAGGAGAAACTAAGCAAAATTCATTAAACATTCAACAATGAGACATGAGGCTGCCCTTTCCCCAGAACCTGTGGATGTATACTTAAAAAGGACATGTGCTTCTGTAGCAGGAGAGACTTGAAACAGAGATTGAAAAGAGACTTTACAAGGAGAATCAAATATCAGACTCTCTTCACACCATCAACTTTGTTACGATGGCTTTAAGCAAAGAGACACAGATTTTTCGATTCTACATGATTCCAGCCTTTTGTTTGAGAACTGCCTCGTTGCTACACGTGATGCCACATGCAAAGGACTCTGACTAGCTAAGTGATATACTTTATCTTTCTTCTATGATATTTACCTGTTGCATCTACTCCTGATGAAACTTTTAGAGAGGAGAAACGCATTGAGTTTTATAACAGGTTATGTGAATGTGATATGCTAATTTACTAGAGGTGTATGACACCCTAGCAATTATGACAAAGTATTTACTGGATGCGGTCAACTGCATGTTTGAAACCTATGCCTGAGATTGGTGTCTGTGACCTTTTGCATTTTATATTATGTGGTGTCTGATCATTTACATTAGGTGCCTCTTTTTTCATGTGTTCCAATGAGTTTCATAACAGGTTATGTGATTATGGTATGATAAATAACTAGAGATCTGTGACATCCTATCAATTATAACAGAGAATTTATTGGATGCTGTCAATTGATATATGTCTGATATCTATGCCTGAGATTGGTGTCATTGACTTTTTGCGTTCTATACTGTGTGATGTCTAAAACCTCACAACTGGTGCCCCTTTTTTGATCTGTTCCAACACAGCCCCCCTGCCCTCACTCACCCACCTATGTACCTGACAGGGTCAGAGAGGGCTAGAAGGGACAGCCATCGATGTGTGGGGGGCGCTATTGCGCAGGAAAAAGGGTGCCAACATCCGCTGATAGGCAGGGGCAGACTGAGGGCTATCTAAGAGACATCACCCCTTTATTTATTTATATTAAGGGTTCTTTTCCCTATCTATATCAAAGCCAAAACTAGCCTCAATATATTGAGACTGTGGGGATTTATGTGTGACATTTTGACATCTAATAATTTGATCTGCAACTCACTTACACCTGACCTATATGATCCAAGTATCATTAATATAGTGCAAGCAGACATTCTGTATACACCTATGATTTACAGCACTAAGGAAATTGTGCATTTTACATACCTATAGGCATACGGTGCCAGATACGCATAATTATTTTCTTTTCCCTATCTATTATCAGAGCCCTATAGGGATAGAAGGGAAAGCCGCAGAGGACCAGGGGCACCACTGGCGTAGGAAAAAGGCCAACCTCCGCTGTCAGGCAGGGACGAGTGTAAGTTCATTATAGGGACTGTTAGTTCCTTTTTTATGTATATATCTATCACTTGGGTAGTTTGTCCTTTAATATATGTTTTATTAAATATCTATTAAAAGTTAAATTTTAATTCTGCATCTATAAAATAAAGGTGCGAATAGTAAACGGTGATTTTTTTGTTGTTGGTAACGTACTGAGGCTATCATTTGAAGGTGAATTGATATTCTAGCCTAAGGGTATATAGCACTGACTGGAAAGATACAGATCTGCTCCTTTGACCATCAGAGAGCTCATGGATACTATGTGGGATGCTCTCGTCGCCCTGAACCCATGGAGACATTTGGAGAAGACAGATTGGTACCCGCCGGTCATCTGTCCCCATGGAAACTGTCAGTGAGCCCAGGGTGGGACCCCCGGATCTCCTGGCCTTGTATCTCAATGGACTGCTAGCTTCCTAAGCTTGCCACTACCTTCTCCCTGTGGGGAGCCCGCCAGAAGCAAGGGCCACTGGTGGAGGTAGTTGGTCCTGGAAGTCAAAAAGTCACAGCTGTTCTATCCCAGGCTGGTGGAGCAGAAGAGTGAGGACTGTGTAATATTGTACTATCTTGGGTATTTTTTGGTACTGGAACTGTTCTATGTGTTTATTGTCTGCTTTGTGGTTCAATAAAGTATTGCCATGCTGTTTTACCCTCACCTTGTGTTGTCTGAGAAGCATTACGCCCACGGAAGACCCCGGGTTTTCACAGTGTGATGGATCAGTGTTTCAGTGTAGCTGGCATTTGTCCTGCTACATTTGAATTATACATTTTTCCATTATTCTTCATGCATTTTAAAACATCAAGTAAACCACTCAGCTCAATTTTTTAACCACTTCCCGACCGCCTACTGTACATAAACGTCGGCGCTGGCTGGGCTCTGTGCAGTGCCGATGTTTCTAAACGTTCGGTGGTCCTGCAGAGTCCGACAAGCGCTGTGGGTGTGGTGCAGAGCAGTACCTCTGACAGGGGACATCATCAGGACCTGATTGGATCAGGTCCCAGTGATGTTAATCCTTTACTATCTTCTAGATGCAGCGATCCATAATAATCGAGGCATTTAGGAGATAGTGAGAGGAGAGGGGGGCATCCACTCACCTTTCCGACGAACCCTGTGATAGCTGATAGAACCTGGCGTTGTCATGGCAGCCTGCAGCTGAGTCTAGCAGGAGATCTGACAGTGTAAATCTATCAGCTCTCATGCAATGCAATACACGTCTATTGCATTGCATGAGACCAGTGATCTGAAAAATAAAAATTGAAGTCCCATACAGGGACTAAGTAAAAAAGTAAAAAAAAAAGTCTAAAAATGCTTTCAAACTGTTGAAAAAAATCACAAAAAAAAAAAAATAATTAAACCAATAAATCTGCATATTTATGCAAAAATAAATAAAGTACACATATTTGGTATTGCTGCGTCTGGAACAACCTGATCTATAAAACTGTCACACCATGACCAATTATCCCCTTCTGTGCGCACCGTATAAAAAAAATGGAGCAAAAAATTATGTTTTTCATCATATTGCCAAATAAAAAGTGGAATAAAATGCGATCAAAAACCAAATGTAAATAAAAATGATACCGCTGAAAACGTCACCTTGCCCAGCAAAGAAAAAAGCCGCCATGCAGCTCCATCAGCTGAAAAATAAAAAAGTAATGTCTCTCAGAACAAAGCGAAACAATTCTTTTTTCTATAAAATAGTTTTTATTGCGTAAAAGAATAAAGTCTAAGAATAAAGTCGTCTAATCACTTACACCACACAAGGAACAGCGTAAAAAATAAATAAAACCAATTCTTCACCTGCTGCTGATTTGTTCATTCTGCTTCCCAAAACAACGCAGTAAGCCGCGACTCATATTTATCCTGCGCTGAGCGCTTATGCCGGGGTTTCCTTGTAAAATACTGAAATACATGATTAAGATGGAACCCCCAGTGGAAGATTCCCTGTAATGAGGCAGATGGAGGCACCATGGACACTGTAGGACCTGTGATCCCACGGTGTCAGTTTTTTAAGGTGTTCATAAAAGTGCGGTTGACCACAGTTTTGTGCACTTCTGAAAAAAAGGACCCCATTAAACAGAGGCCAGACTGAGTCCAGAGTAACTATGCTGCCTTATTATAGTGAATGGATCTCTCGGGGGTTCATCTGAATTACACCACTTGGAGATTTAGATGGAAACCCCTATATCAGTGCTCAGCCTAGAGCGTCGGATAAACGTTACGTAAAATGCTCCCAATAAAAGCTTCAACTCAATCCTCAAAAAAATCCCCCACTCAGGTCTGTCATCTGTTAATGAAAATATAAGGGGCTTCCACGTTACTCATAGCACAAAGGCTCTGGAAAAGCGAAATGGTCCTTGGCCCCCAAATGAAATTCAGAAAATTCTGTGCTCCCAAATCCAAATGCCCCCCTCTCTTTTGAGCCCAACAATGTGCCTAAACTACATTTAGGGTCCACAAGTTTGGCATTCCTGTAGCGATGAGAGCCCACCTAATTTACAGGTGCATGTCTCCAGAAGCATGAGCTGGGCACAACGTACTGGTCACTACAGCATACTGGTCACTTCAACGGCAGTTTGAAATTTTCACTCAGCAACATTTACTGCTGCTTGTTTCTGGAAAACACCCATGAAGTCAAAATTGTCACTACACCTGTAGGTAAATTCCCAAAGGGGTATAATTTCCAAAATGCGGTCACTTGAGGGGGGATTCTGCTCTTCTATCACTTAGGGGCTCTGTATATGGAGTCCATAAACTATTCTACAATAATTTGTTCTCCAAGAGTCAAATAGCGCTACGTCCCTCCCGGGTCTCGTCGTATGGCTAAGCAATACTGTACAGCCAAATATGGGGTATTGCCACGTTTAGAAAAAATTGTGTAACACATTTCGGCAACATTTTTACCCATTGCCCTGTGTGAAAATGTAAAATCTGAGGCTAAAACAATTTTTTTGTGGTAAAAATATCATTATTTTTTCTTCATGGCCCAATGGTATAAATTTCTGTGAGGCACATGTGGTGTCAATATGATCACTGCACCCCTAGATGAATTCATTGAGAAGTGTAGTTTGTAAAACTGGGTAACTTATTGATGGGTTTCTGCTGTTCTGAGACCGCAGGGGCTCTTCCAGTGGGTCATGTCTCCTGCAAACAATTGTATGACCACAAGACCATTGTATGTGCCATGACAACAATGCATGCTGAAATTTTTTTCTATGGCTTTTTTAGCAGAAAGATGCAATTTTGTTAACAAAAAATAGAAAAAGAAGCTAAAGTAAATCTACTTTGTCACGCACCCAGGTGACGCACGTGGTTTGTGGACCTACTGTGCTACGCAGCCAGGCTTAATTAGGAGAGGTGTAGCGAAGCTGCTACCTGGGGTTCACTGGAGCTCTTGATGGTGGAGTTATGCTTGAGCTGCAGATAGCCACCAGTCAGTTTTTAAAGGGAAAGGCACACATAATGTATCGAATGATTTTTAAACCTCACAGAATTTAAAACACTCTCTAAAACTTCTATATCACCGCCGTCTTAAGGTATGGTGGAACAAATTTACATTGGAGCAGTATTTGGAGGAGAAACTTATCCCACGTGGTCTCCGGGTGCAGGTCTTTCCTTCTTATGGTAAAGACGATCCAGATTTTTCCTCCCAGTGGGAAGACATATGCAATACCTGCTCAAATAATTTTCTCGACCTTATTATTAAGAAAAATAGCGTCACACTAGTTGAAACGGACCAGGAGATTAATCAACTACAGGAGAAACTCAAATCCCTCATCTTAAAAGATGAATGGGATAAATTTTATAGTGACATGGAGGAATGTTTTGCCCTATGGGAGAAACAAATTAAGAGCACCAAAACATCAAAATACCAACGGGATTGTCAAGATAAAGAAAATAACAAAATTTACAAGTGGAAATTCCCTCAGTCATCTCGGGGTGACCGAAAAACATCGACATCATCTTCGGTATCAACAGATAGTGAATTGGCAGGACCATCCACTACTACAACTAACTACAATACAAGGCTAGGACAAAAAAACTTTGGTCCCAAGATAATAAATCGAGGGATCCTACCCAGGATGATCTACACACTGCCTCCTCCTCAATGAAGGTAATTACTCTGTCTCAGCACATACTCACTCAACCACAGAATGATGTTCTCTGCAAGGGTCTATCATTCTCACCAACAACAGGTTTTGACTACTTTACTGCATTAAAAGATCTTCACTTATTTGCTCGAAAACTTACTTTTAAAAAAATGTTTTATAGACCTGCTGACACAGATTTATTCCCTACTCTAGAGGAGCAGGAGGCAGTGAACATCCTTCAAAGTCTACTGGATGAACAGGAACAGAACCAAACAAGTAATTTACCTACATCAATCATTCCTAAATCCCAGCGCTTTCCACCCTTGTCCATATATCCCAATATCGACCTTTTTGTTCGTTTGGTGGATGATGAATTCAAAAACATTATGGTATCTCCACCATACGACAATTGTACCAGAGAAGAGAGACAAGCAATTAAGGAGCTTAAACAACTACAGGATATAGTCATAAAACCCTCGGACAAGGGTGGCAATGTAGTCCTATGGCCGACCTCTATGTATATTAGGGAAGCCAAAAAACAACTGGGAGATGGAAAGACATACAAGAAACTTACAATTAATCCCTTGTCCAAATACCAGGTTGAATTGAAAAATATCTTGAGTGAAGCAGAAACCCGAGGAATACTAACAAAGAAAGAATGTGACTGTTTATTGCCCCCCGTATTGCCACGCTATACTTGATCCCTAAAGTTCACAAGGATGTGACTAACCCTCCAGGTAGGCCGATAGTATCAGGTGTGGACAATTTTTGTGAACCAGTATGTAAATTCATAGACCACCTGTTACGTCCGTTAGTCCAAACACTCCCTTCTTTCATTCAAGATACATCAGATTTTTTAAAAAAAGTGGATGGCATACAGGTGGAAAATGAAGTTCTTATGGTCACATGTGACGTAGAAGCTCTCTACACTTCAATTGACCACGAAGATGGCCTCAATGCAGTAGACATTTTTCTCACTATGTCCAATTATGATGATAATATCAAAAAATTAAATATACAACTACTGCGCTTCGTACTGAATCACAACTTTTTTCTCTTCCAAAACTCCTTCTTCCTGCAGCTCAGAGGGACCGCAATGGGGGCGGCATGTGCCCCCTCATATGCAAATCTTTTCTTGGGTCTATGGGAGAGGGAGATTTTTATGTCTAACCCTCTGCCCCTAATTAATAACATCCTATATTGGGGCAGATACATAGATGACATCTTTTTTCTTTAGCAGGGATCCATTCAAGATGTCACATCTCTGATCAACTTACTTAATGGAAATGACCGTAAAATAAAACTTACCTTTAAAACTGGAAGAGAAAAAATGGAATATTTAGATGTCATCTTGGACATTGACTCAAAAGGCATCATCCAGACAGATGTCTTTCGCAAATCTACTTCTGCCAACACACTGCTCAATGCACATTCATCCCACCCAAAAAATCTCATTAAAAGCATTCCTATTGGACAATTTCTTAGAATGCGTCGCATCTGCTCAAATGATTCCAAATTTGAATATCAAGCTTTAGACCTCAAAACTAGATTCCAGAACAGGGGCTATTCTGACAGAATTATCCAGAATGGCTATCGAAGAGAAAAATGCTCAAAAAGAAAGGATCTCCTCTATCACATGAAAATCAAAATAAAGGAAGACACGGTGCGATTTATTTCCACCTATAATGCCAGGAATAAGGAAATGTGGCAAGCTTTGAAAAAACATTGGAAAGTATTACAAATTGATCAGACCCTCAATAGATATTTACCACCCAATCCTGCAATTACGTATCGACGCTCCAAAAACCTGAAAGACCTCCTGGTCCATAGCCACCTGGAATCTTCTGATAATAGGGGTCTCTTTGGATCAAGAGGCCCACTGTGGGGTTTTCGCCCCTGTGGCTCATGTGTGGCTTGTGCCAATATCGAAACCACAAAAACTTTTTCCAATTCAGACCATACAAAAGAATACAAAATTACCCATAGCATCACCTGTACAACCATCGGAGTTATTTATTATGCAAAATGCCCCTGTGGAAAAAAGTATATTGGTTTAACCTCAAGGGAACTCCGCAGACGCACAAGGGAGCATGTCCTCGACATCAAAGCAGCCAGGGAGGTTGAAAATTTGGATCATCTCAAAACGCTACCTCGCCACTTCAAACAATTTCATGATTGCATCTCCTCCGGTCTTCAGGTAAGTGGCATAGATAGGATTTACCCTGGTATTAGTGGTGGCAATTGGAAGAAAACATTGGCACAGAGGGAGGCAAGGTGGATCACTGTTTTAAACACCTTGGCTCCCTTTGGCCTTAATGAAACTTGTAGCTTTGTTTCCTTCCTGTAATTTGAGAGTATTTCTGCTGGGATTCATTTACAGTCATTCGTTTACATGAAGTTTTATTAGTTTTTTTTATTCATTTTATATGCTATTTACTTATCTTGTTTATTCATTCATTGTAGTTCTTTCGCCTGACGATTTCTTGCTATCTGGTTGTGCTCTCGGGGCCGTCCTATCATGTGATTTCCTTCGCTCTTCAATCAATTATCACGTCCATATTTCTTGAACATTGATCTATATGTCATTAGAATTATACCACTGTGATACTACATTAATATTTATCTATATGATAGTATGCCTTTTCATATTTTTATGCTATATGTCTATTTGTTCTAATACTAAGCCTGTATGAATCAATGTCAATACTTATATCTATCGATATCTCTCGCTGCATTAGTTGTTTGTTGTTATGTATATGTATATCTTTTCCATTTGGTGTATTCTCTCATGTGCTAACATATATACCATCCTTTTATCCTCACATTCACATTTCTTTTCTGTTTTTGTTTTCACACATATTTGTATTCTTATTCATATTTATATTCATTTCCCTTTCAACTGTTTCATCATTTTCACTTTATGCACCTTCATCCCATTATTATCATATTAGTTCAGTACCAGCACTCACAGACACGTTTTTATACATTTTCTTATCCAGCATACTTTTTCTCTCTATTACCTTCTTCATTATATTCTTTATTTTCGCACTCACATCCTTACACATTTCTTCACTCTTATTCTTCTCACCTCTATTCTCATCGTTACACTGTTTTTCTCCTTCTTTCATGCATGCGTTCCACTGTGGAACGCACTTCCTGTTTCCATCACATGACGTCTATTACATCACTTCCGGTCTGCGTTCCACGCTGACACGCACGCCGGCACCTCGCTAACATGCCTGCTCTGTGCTCCTAGGAGCCACAGCTCAGAGCGGGGCAGCAGTGCACGGCACTATACACATGGCGCCATGTTTTATAATTATACATATACCTTCCTCATTGTTCAGGCCCCCTATAAATACCAACCATCTTCTTTCTGACATCACATCCTCGTCAAAGCCCCCCCTTGGCGAAACGCGCGTCGAATTTGGCTGTCTGGGTTAGTACATACTTCAATACTTATGCATCTTCTGTTTCTGTACGACTTATTGATTTATTTAGAATGTAGCACATTTCTATTATTTTGGTCCATCTCTAGCACTATGCACCTTACTGTAGACCTCATTTAAAACACTGGTTGTCTATATATATTGCTTTACCTGATGTATAGAAACTGAACATATCATGTATTTATCATATATCAAGTATTGTCCTACTCAGTAACCTCCTTTCTGTGTTATCCTTTCCCTTATTTTATTTTGCCATGTAATTTATTATATGTATTCAATAAATGGTATTTATTTTAACAACATAGTTGATATGTCACACATATAGGTTACCTTTGATATAGACACATTTGTGCCTTAGTACATCTGTATCTAGCCCTTATTTTAGTAAATCTACTTTGTCACGGACCCAGGTGACGCACGTGGTTTGTGGACCTACTGTGCTACGCAGCCAGGCTTAATTAGGAGAGGTGTAGCGAAGCTGCTACCTGGGGTTCACTGGAGCTCTTGATGGTGGAGTTATGCTTGAGCTGCAGGTAGCCACCAGGTACCACTCCTAGGCTGTCCCCGGTACTGTAGCTGCTGCTGTCAGGTACGCAGACATGGACTGACTTGGGCTCCATTCAGACTACTCCTCAGGCAGGATGGACACTGACATGGAGTCACAGACAGGGCTGGTTTTAGTAATGCAGACATACGGAGTACACATTCAGGCACTGGCCACACATGGATCAGGAGAGCAGGTTCAGGCACTGACCACATACAGACCAGTGGACAAGGTTCAAGCACTGCCACACATGGATCAGGACACAAGGTTCAGGCTCTGGCCACACAAAGACCAGGGGATGAGGTTCAGACATTGGCCACACACAGGCCAAGGGATGAGGTTCAGCCACTGGCCACACACAGATCAGGGGATGAGTTTCAGGCACTGGCCACACACGGGCCAGGGGATGAAGTTCAGGCACTGACCAAACATGGACCAGGGGATCAGATTCAGTCACTCACCACACAAGGACCAGGGTTTATAGTTCAGGACCAAGCCACACAAGGACCAGGGGACCTAACAACTCACTACTGGCACACTTCAATCACTAGTGACATCATGTTGGTTAGGCACCTCCCTATTGGGGAGGGTGACTTTTGTACAAGATGTCTCCCTGCTATTGGCTGGGGGCATCTTATCAGGTGTGTGCGCTGCCCCTATAAGACCAGGGGAGCGTGTGTGCTCTAATACTACACTAATACTATCGGCAGGCTGTTGTTGCTCTTGAATTTTTTTGACGTCATGTGTATCCTACATAGCATTTCTTGTTCATTCCTATTTTGCCAAGTTTTGGATCAGTGTGATTATGTTTCAACAGTTTTGTAAATGTTATAACTGTGGTCTAAAAAAAAAGTGGCACTGGGAACAAATGGAGTGTTGTAAAAGAAAAAAAAAGTCTACTAATGTGAAACCCACTAGCAGCAGCAGCTGCATCACTAGCACCGCTAACCCCAGCAATCTAGTCAGTAGGGTTAACAAAGGCAGGTCATATTTGGCCTCCTTTGCCTCCAGCAAGAGTATAAGGGAGAAGTAAGCAGAAGTCATAATAAAATATATCTCCCATCTTTTATCTCAATCACAGCAGTATTCTATTTCTTAGAGCAACATCATCGGTTTGAGTCAGTGTTCTGCACAGTCTACCCCTGCCAAAGCAACACTTATTCTTTTGCATTGCGAACTTTCATTTCCATTAGCTGACAGAAATCACACGTTGATCTAATGGCACTAGGCAAAAATTTACAAAACCGAACATGAGGTACTAAGTTTAACATTCTGATCAGACTATATGAAGCCCACTACCTCGGTGAACATCTCAGTGGGTCCTTAGCTTGAATAGTGCGGCACCATGATGACGAAAACTATGCGGTAGACAAGACCTGGAAGCCAGTTCAAGGAGGTGATGTAATTATATGAGGAGAATGGTAGTGTCAGCCATAAAAGGGTGAGCTAACATCCAGCCAAAAAATCTCTCGGGGAAGATCTGCCTCTTCTTTTGTCAGCTCTAGAGTAGTTGATGCCATGATTGCTGTTGGTGATGGAAGGTCAAAAGTGTTTGAAAGCTCTGGTGGTATTCTGGTGGCAGTGTGTCCCATCTATGGGCATTTAAAGTGATGAATTTCTTTGCCACATTTAATAATCAATCTGTGCAGTAGGGAAATAAGCCGTGAACATTCAGGAGCAAATTGACTTAAAAATACTACTCTTTATAAGCACATGAAGAGACATCACCTGGTCTCATGGGAAAACCAAACTGATCAGCAATTAGTGCAAGGATCGAATGTCCTCATTTTTATCTCCATTGTCTTTCTGTTATTTTCAAGTAATACTTAATCCTTGTCATCATTACCATCATCAATCTAATCTACTGCTTACCCTATTCTTCCTCCGCTGCATCATCATTTAGCCATATGTGTGCCAATAAACATGCTTGTTCATTTGCATGGATATTCAACTCCAAAATTTTAAAGTTTAGCACAATCGATGCTATACCAGCTGAATAGTATTGCCTTTTGTGAAATGATTATGTGTACTCAGCTTCAATGCAGTATACCTAGCCATCATCATTTGTTGAAAAAAGCTGTCTCAGCTAATTATTTTTAGTTAAATTAATTTTATTTTAGGCATCAAGTGGGGTAAATTCTCCTGGGCCCTTGCGCAGGGCTGGGCGCAAAGGGAAAAATTGTCGTGAGAAAACAAAACATTTAGCTGTTCAATTACAGTAATTTTCTTTGCTGAAATTTTACATTTTGATAAAAATTACATGTTTTGGGGGGTGGGGAGCGGTGAGGGTTAGGGTAATGTCATGTGAAGCTCTCTGGTAGAATCCTATGCAGGATTGGGTCCTTGCCCAGAACTTGGCACATAGAAGATGATAGTGTTTCTTTATTCACTATATTTACAAATATCTGGTAGCTTAGGAGATAGATAGACCCTGTTCTGTGCTGTCGGATACATTGTCAATGGGTGGCAATATTAAACAATTATCTTGATTAAGCATAACATTTTCAAAGGTTTCGGTTACAACATATTTTACATTAGTAAGGGATAATTCTTCTGGTGATTCTTCATCTACAACAATAATATTTTCCAGTATAGGTTTTCTTCATTCAATAGTGTCATTTTACATCACTAAATCCCATGGTTAGAGAATGTTAACACATAAGGAAATTATCCCCCATCCTTTCCTGTGATGTGGACACCATGTTAACCACAGAAAATACCATAAAAAGTTGATGGAACACAGAGACACAGCATCATTACCACAAAAATGGATAGCCATCATCAAGTCCAGAACCCTGTGTGCATCTTTTATAAAATACATGATTAACTTTATTTTGTGTGGACTACTGGCTTAGGCTTTAGTTTTGTCCCTTGCAGGAAATTCAATTAATTTTTGTATACTTACAACCAGTAATAGAACAGTGTAGCTGAACATTAAAGACTAAGAGGAATCATTTTTGGACCAAGTTTTAATCTTAAAAAGCATGAAAAGTCTGTTTGTGCAATGTGATATTTAATAGGCTGTTGGTTAGCACTAGTTACCATCTGCTTAATCATAGCCATGTGTATTGAGGTCAGTTGGAATGTGTTTGCAGTAAAGTGCTTGAAAGGGACTTAATATGGTCCAAGGAGACCTCAGACTGTCACACATCTTATGTCAGCAATTAAAGACATAGCAGTACTTGCGATTCATAGTTATGTAGTTACATAGTTTCATAGTGCATAGTTGATACAGTGGAAAAAAGACAAATGCCCATCAAGTACAACCACAATGTATGATTAGGTCTGCTCCAAAAGAGATAATCTTTCTCTCCTGATCCTACTTGACTAAACATTTAAAAAATAAATTTACACATTTACTGAAGCAAAAAAGAAGTTAGGACTGCTTTGGAAATATCAACAGTTACCACTGTAAATGGTTCTTGTGGTAAATAAGCCATATCTCTTCTGGAGATTTTGTCAGATAATTGAACCTTTTTTCTGCCTCCTTGTATTTTACATAAAACTGCTTTTGACCACACCACTTTGAATGGGTCATTTACAGTATGAACTTGTACACATTTAACATGTCCCCCCTCATCTCAAAAAATATTTAATTATTTTAATCTTTCTTCATAACCAAGATCCTCTATGCCTTTTGTTTTGTGGCTCCTCCTTGTATCTTTTTGTAACTCCTGGGGCATTCTTTCTATGAACATTTTTGGTTAGGGCAAATCTATCCGGTGTTAATTACATTTTTTGAAAAATTCTGACAAAGCTGATGAATTTGAATTTCAAAAAATGTAGTCATCTTTACACTAACAAACTAGAGTAACTGTGTGAGTCAAGAAAATTCAGTAAGTTTCCAATGATAAAAACTTTTAGTCTGCCCCAGTAGAACCACAGATTGAAGATGACTATTCTAGTGTACACATTTATTTCTACCTTTTATCTTTTATTTTAATTTAATAAAAAAAAAACCTTTGCATTAAATTTATGATTTGTTTCCTAAAGAAAGTTATCAATGGAACAGTTTCTCACATTCTCTGTAATTCAAATTACACTGTGTGCATAATCATAAAGCAAGTGAGTATTTTGATCACATCATTATTTTTATGCATATTTTTGAACTCCAAGCTCTATAAACTTGAATGCTTATTGGTTTGAATTATATCAGGTGATGTGTATTAATGAAGTGAGGAAGGATGTGGCCGAAATATATCAATACTCTTTGTGTGTGCAAAATTATTATGCAGCTTGTTTTCCTCATGCAAAATGGACATAAAAGAGATTTAACTGACTCAACAACTGATTCAACATTTATTTAAAGGTCTTACAGATTAATTCAGCATTCTTTAAATTTCTTAGATATTGTGGCATGATCACAGAACCATCAAACGTTTTGTTGAAGATAGTCAACAAGGTCACAAAAAACACATTGAGAAAAAAAGATGCATATTAACCACCAAACATTTGAAAAGAATTCAACCTGAAGAAACCACAAATCCATTATCATCCAGTGTTTTCATATTCCAGAACTGCATGGTATGGAAGGCTAATAGTGGACCATCACTGAACAAGACGCATAAGTTGAGAGATCAAAACTGGGTCAAGAAATACCTGAAGATAGATTTTTCAAAGGTTTTATGGACTGATGAAATAAGAGTGATTCCTTTTGGACCATATAGTTGGGCTCCTGGATGGATCCGTAACGAGCACAGACCTCCACTTTGACTGAGATGACAACCAGATGGAGGTGGGTACTTTAGGCTGGTATTATTAAAGATGAGCTAGTTGGACCTTTTCCAGTAGAAGATGGACTAAAAATCAATTGCCAAACCTACCACCAGTTTTTAGAAGACACTTTCTTCAAGAAGTGGTTCCGGAAAAAGTCTGCATCCTTCAAGAAAACCATTCATTTTATGTAAGACGATACTCCATTGCATGCATCAAAGTACTCCACTGCTTGACTGGCAAGTAAAGGCCTTAAACATGAAAAATAATGACATTGCCTTCTTCTTAACAGGACGAATGTCTGAGGACTATGAGGACTTGTGAGATCTTCATAAATGAGAGATTTATGTTGAATGATAACAGTACACCTCTCTGAACAGTATCTGGGAGGCTGTGGTTGGTGCTGCACAAAAAGTCGATTGTCAACAGATAAAAAACTAACAAACTCCATGAATGGAAGGCTTGTTACTGCTATTGAAAAGAAAGGTGGTTATATTGGTCATTGATATTTGTTTGAAATGTCAGAAATGTATTTTGTACAGTTTGAGTTGTATTTTTATTATTCTCACTTTAACCGATGAAAATAAACAATTGAGATGGGAACATTTTCATTTAGTTGCATAATAATTCTGTACAGTAATAGTTGCCCAATAATTACATACACATAGATATTCTCCTAAGAAGGACAAAACTTCACTTTTACATTCTTAAATATTCAGGTTTATTAACTTTTTAGATTAATCAACAGTAGTGATGAGCGAGCATGCTCTCTACTGCTGGGTGCTCGCCCGAGCAGCTCACTGCTCGAGATGCTCGGTGCTCTCCGAGTATTTCCGGGGTGGCTCGGCGGGAGCTCGGGTCTCCTCCCTGCATGTTTGGCGCTCTTTACAGAACCAATGAACATGCAGGGATTGACTGGCACTCGCTGTAATGATGTAGCCATGTTGGTTGTGGCATTACAGTGAATGGCTGGCCGCACAGCATCATAAGGTCTATATCAGACCTGGCACCGCCATGCTCATCACAGTCACTCTGGAATCAGACAGTGTAGGGAGAGGTGCTGCTGAGCTAGGGAGAGATTTGCTTGTTTCTAGTTAGTATAGGTGTACCAAACTATATTAGAGACACATATCCATCTAAACAAACAGTCCTTCTGAGGACTAATCCATCTGCAGAGATATCATGCAGGCAGTGTATATAGTCAGACAGGCAGTGTATATTGCAGACTGCAGTGCATATAGCACAAGAGGCTCCATTCCAGTGTTGTCTGCTGCTGCTGTTAGATATTTCTAGAAATAGGCCCAGGACTCAGGGGCTAGGAATATTTTTTTTTTGGAACTTAATCCTCATTATTTTCTTAAAAAGCAATCCAGAGACACCGTTGTTCTGTGCCATTTGCTTGTTGGCACTGCAGAATACAGCCTGGTCCTTTACATATAGCAGCGCAAAAATCCAGCTATTTAAAACTGTGGTTTGTCCATCACATGGATCACATATAATTGCGCTGGAAATACTGCCATTTCTGGCATCCATTAAAAATTTGCTTCAGTATGTCAGTGAAGCAATTGACACCAGTTTGCTGTTCAAAATAGTTAACTACAGGCCAGGTATTTAAAACTGTGGTTTGACTGTCACACGGATCACATATAAGTTTTCAGAAAATACTGCCATTTCTGGCCTCCATTAAAAAATTGTTTCAGTGTGTCAATGAAGCAATTGACACCAGTTTGCTGTTCAAAATAGTTACCTACAGGTCAGGTATGTAAAACTGGTTTCTCCGTCACACGGATTAAATATAACTTTGCTCCAAATTCAGCCATTTGTAGTGAGCGTGGAAGATATTGTCCTCCATTTAAAATAGGCAAGGCGCGTGGCAATGGACGGGGAACTGGATGTGATGGTGATTGTGATGGTGCATGCAGAGGCCAAGGCTGAGGCCGTGGGCAAGCTGAAATTGTGCCACAACAAACACCCACATCTTCTTGCTCAACCTTCCTGTCCCAATTCCTATGGGACCGCAGCACACCACTATTGAACCCAGAGCAGTGTCAAAAGATTGTTGGTTGGATAGCGGATAATGCTTCCAGTCACTTTGCCACCACCACCACCACTCTGTCTTCCACACAGTCAAGTTTCAGTAACCGTGAGTCTGGACTGCATATTCCTCACCCTGATCCTCCTTCGTCCCACCATGCCGAATACCCAGAGACAACTGATCCCACACTTGGACACTCCGAAGAGCTGTTCACTTTTCCATTTATAGATTCGGACCTCTCGCCCGGTCAACTTGAAGCGGGGCAAGAGGAAATCGCATGTAGCGATGCCCAAATATTTGAGCAGTCACAGTCACACAAAGGCGACGGTGGGAAAGTGTCACAAGAGGTGGACGATGATGAGACACAATTGCCAGAAAGTAAGGAGGAGGATCAGGGTGCGGAAGTGGAAGACGAGGTGGTGGATGATATAGTAACTGACCCAACCTGGTAGGAGGACATGCAGAGTGAGGACAGCAGCACACAGGGGGAGGGAGGCAGAGCACCCCAACAGGCAGGAAGAAGCAGTGTGGTGGCCGCAGACAGAAGACAGGAAACCGTTCCCCGTAACACCAACACGAAGGAAGTTGCCAGTACAACTGTTAGGTTTTCCCGAATCTGGTTATTTTTTAAAGACTCTGCCGATAATATATAATAGCCAAGAGGAAAAACTTTTAAAATATAAACTTTATAAGATCCTTAAAATAATTAATTTTTGTACCTCCAATGTCCAATATAAACAGCTCATAAACCCCTATTGCATCATAGGCAAGCTCCCTATGCACTAGAGGGAGTCAGCACAAAATACTTCTAACCTTATTAAGGATACAGTACACTTAAACAGGACACTGTGCAACCCTCTTATAAATCCCATTGGAAGGAAGCAGAAATATATAATGTCAATCCCATCTGGTCCATATAAAACTTAGACATAGCGATACAAAAAGAACAAACAAACAAAAAAAAAAACTATAAATAATATGTGTAGATCTCACCCATTCTCTTGTCCATGGGCATCCTCCAGGGTTTTTATCTCCAGTTCAGTAATCTCCAAATATTAAGGATAAATCTACCCTGTCGTGCCCCTGGTGATTGCTCCCAACCTGACAAGGGCAGTACCCAAGTGTATCTATTATCCCACAAAATGCCTCCAGACGCATTTCTTCCTCCTCAAAAAGGATTCATCAGGGGAGTGTAACTCGCATCTTGGGGAGCACTACAAAAAAGTGACTAAAGAGGGCCCTTATCTCTTTGCATATTTGCATTTTTGAAGGTGGTAACAGTACTCTGTACCACAAGAAATGGACAGTCACTACTGTGAGGTCCATTAGACGATATTTTTTGAACCACATAGCACTTTAGAGCACTTAGTCACTTTTTTGTAGTGCTCGTTAATACTGAGGTTTATAAGTGAATACTGCCATAAGTTTAAGCAGTCAGTTGCTAAACTCTGCTGATAATCCCAAAAAGGCCATTTGCACTACCTGCCAGGCCAGCATCAGCAGGTGTGGCAAAATTAGCAGCCTGACCACCACCAGCATGATCAGGTCACATGTCAGCAAAGTACCCGACTTTGTGGGCTGAACCCCAGGGTCCAGGAACAGTGTCTGAGGGTGGCACCACTGCTTCTTCTGCTGTTGTGCATGCAAGCCAATCCCCTGTCCATGGTGCATACGAAGATGCCTCCTGCCTGTAGCATCGGCATCTCTGCCCCCTGCCAGTCAGAGACGCCGTCCCACTTACCGTCACGGTCCTGCTCCGGCGTCTTCAGGCCTCCCTGCTGCTGCTGCACGCAGCTTCCCCGGCACTGTGCTCAGGGCACGTGCGCACGCGCTCCCTCCCACTTAAAGGGGCCATGCGCGCCATCCTAAAAAGTCCCCGGCCAATGGCCGGAGGACTTTCTCTATAAAAGGCACCTCCTCCAATATCGAGGTGCCCATGTAAGGTTGTTGCTCTGTGATACTTACTTTGCTTCAGCCCTCAGGTCCTCTGCAAGTCAGTCTTGTCCGCCAGTGTGGTCTTCAGTCCAGTCCACCAGTCTGACTACTTTCCAGCCCAACAGTCTGCCTTCAGTCCAGTCTACCAGTCTGTCTATGGGCTCTGCCCGTCTGCTTACCTGGAAGCACCTGCCTGTTACATGCCGTGCCTGCCAGCCTGCTTGCCTGGAAGCACCTGCCTGTTACCTGCCGTGCCCGTTTGCCTGCCTTTACCTGCCGTGCCCACCTGCCTGTTATCTGTTGAGCCCACCAGCTTACCTACCCGGAGCATCTGTCTGGCTATCAGCCGAATCAGCCTGCCTGACTACCTAGACCACCCGTCAGCCTGCCTGCCGTGCTCTTCTGCTGTACCGGTCAGTTCCTGCCTTCTGACCAGTGGGAGTCACCTGCTCTCATGCAAGGTCGGTCCCAGAGTGGCACCTGGTCCCTCTGCTTGGTCCCTCCCTGGTTCACGGAGTCAACTGAGCCGCCATGCGACCTTGGTTAGGCCGAGTAGATACTTAGTCATGCCCTTCTCTTCCCTCCTTGCACCGCAGCTCAGAGGTTCCACCATCTGGATCTGTAACACTGCCCTGCACCTGTCATTGCACACTCTCAAGTAGCAGCATCAGTAAGCACGTCCATGTCCTTGTCCCAGCACAGCGTTCAGTTGTCCATACCCCAGACCTTGGAATGCAAGCGCAAATACGCAGCTAATGCCCCACAAGCCACACTACTAAATTCCCACATTTCATGGCTGCTTGCGCTCTAAATGTTACCTTTTAGGCTCGTGGAGATGGAAGCTTTCCACAACCTGATGGTGGCGGCCGTCCCTCGGTACTCGGTCCCCAGCCACCACTATTTCTCCCAGTGTGCCGTCCCCGCATTACACAAGCACATGTCCCAAAACATTAGCCGTGTCAACAACAACGCAGTTACCGGGAAAATCCAACTAACCACGGACACATGGACAAGTGCTTGTGAGCAGGAACGGTACATCTCACTGACGGCACACTGGGTTAACATAGTGGAAGCTGGGACCCAGTCGGACCTTGGGATGGAACACGTCCACCCAACGCCAAGGATTGCAGGCATTAGGTCAATAAGGGTTGCCCCCACAGTCTACAGCTCCTGCACCTCATCCTCCTCAGTCTCCTCCTCCTTTTTAGCCTCCATCCCCAAAATGACCACATCAAGCTGGAAGCACTGCAGCACTGCCTCGGCCAGGCAGCAACAGGCTGTGCTATGCCTGGCCCATGTGCTTAACCTCGAGGTTCAGCGGTTTCTTAAATCCTACCCGGAGCTGCTGGATCTGCTTGTTAAAGTACACCGCCTGAGTGCCCATTTTAGGAAGTCACCTACTGCTTCCGACGCCCTTACCATGTTTCAGCAGAGCATGCAGCTTCCGGATCACAGACTGGTGTGTGATGTCCCCACGTGTTGGTACTCTGCACTGCAGATGTTGGGAAGGGTTTGTGAACAGAAAAGGGCAGTTGTTGAGTACCAGCATCAACAAGGCCATTGGTATTCAGTTCAGACTCCACACATAAGACCTCAGGAGTGGACATGGATGTCAGACATATGTAATATCCTCCAAAACTTTGAGGACTCCACCAAGATAGTGAGCAGCGATGATGCCATAATTAGCATCCAAATCCCGCTTCTCTGTCTTCTGAAATGCTCTCTGCTCACAATCAAAGAGGATGCATTGCAGGCGGAGCACAATGAGATGGAGCACGGAACCAAACAGGGTGATTCCACACAGCCCAGCCTCATCTCATCCCAATGTGGATTGGGTGACAATGAGGAAGAGGAGGAGGAAGGACAGGAGCTAGTTTCATGCACTATAGATGGTACTACCTGCATAACTGTCATATCGTCTGTTCAGCGTGAATGGCCAGAGGACAGAGAGGAGGAGGAGGAGAGCATGGTCACTCGTCTTCTTGGTGAGGACATGGAAGTCTTGCCTGTTAGCAGTTTGGCATGCATGGCTAGGTTTATGTTACGCTGTCTTTCCCATGATCCTCGCATTCTCAAAATTTTCGGTGACAGTCATTACTGGTAGGTGACACTTCTAGATCCACGCTACAAAGAGAACTTTATATCTCTTATTCCTGAGGTAGACAGGTCTACAAAAATGGGGCAGTACCAGAAGGCTCTTGTTGTGGAACTATTATAAAAATTCCCATCTGAAAACGCTGGCAGTAGAGGTCACAGTTCGTGAGACAACCAAGGAGTACAGGTGAGAGAGACACCACTTCAATCCAGCAGAGGCAGGGGAACACTGTCAATGTTCTAGGAGAATTTTCTGAGCCCCTCTCATCGCACAAGCCCTGAGGCATGGGGTACTCTCACAAGGAGTGCAAAGTTTGGGAAGATGCTGAGGGAGTACCTTGCGGACCGTACCAACATCCTCCGTGATTCTTCTGTGCCTTATAATTATTGTGTGTCCAAGCTGGATGCTTTGGAGGTCCTGGCCTGCCCTGCTGCCAGCGTTTTATCAGAGCGAGTTTTTAGTACTGCTGGTGGAATTATAACTGATAAGCGCATCCACTTGTCAACTGAAAATGCTGAAAGGCTGACTCTTATAAAAATTAACAAGGGCTGGATTGGGCCAGACTTCTCAACACCACCGAATGATAGCAGCATAACATAAACTCAAATCCACTGTCTTTTTTTGGAAGGTGTATTCCCATGCACCTCTTCACACCCACATATTTTGACTATTTGCTCTTTTCCTCCTCCTTCTCCTAATCCTCCACCACCATATTACCAGGGTGGCAGTGGTCCGTGATGCAACACCCACATAATTTTTTTAAAGGGTGTTTATGATGCCCGTAAAAAAAATGTTTTATACAGTATGTTCATGTATACCCCCCAGGGGTAAATGTTTGACATCCCATACACTTAGTGCATGGGCATTACAAGTATAGGAGACCCGTTCCTTTCTAATGGGAACGTTTTTTATGAGGCCCTCCTCCACATTTCTTCCAAGGGGCATTGGAATGCCTCCCAATTTTTGGCAGCCCTTGCATTCATTGCATAGGCAAACACAATGGGAGACCCACTTCCTCATAATGGGAACTTTTTTTTCAGGAGGCCTTCCTCTACATCTCTTCCAAGGGGCATTGGAGTGACTCCAAATTTTTGCAACTCTTGCATTGACTGCAAAGGCAAACACAATGGGAAACCCACTTCCAAATAATGGGAAAATTGTTTTCAGGAGGCCCTCCTCTAAGTCACTTCAAAGGGGTATTGGGGTGCATCCAAATTTTCAAAGTGGTTTTGGGGTGCATCTAAATTTTGGGCAGCTCTGCCACTCACTGCATACGCAATAACAGTATAGTAGACCCACTCTTTAGTAATGGGAACAATAAAACATAGCTGGCTGATGGCTCTCTAAGAATAGTGAGGGCCGACTGCTGGCCCTTTAAGAATAGTAAAGGCCACCTGTTGGCCCTATAAAAATAGGCTTTGTGACTTTCAACGTCCCTCCTTCATAAATGAAACACGATGTGTCTGATGATATCTCACACACCACATGGCCAGATAAGGTTGTAAAATGTTAAAATGAGATTTCCTGGTGAATGCATTTGTCACGGTTGAAAGCAATGCAGAAGTGCAAAAACGCATCAAAAACGCTAAGGGTGAACACAGCCCAAGGTGTGGAGGAGTATTTTTGATTTTGGTTATTTATTTTGCTTTATACAAGTCATTAACCTGGAAAGGATGTTCCTTAACATATTTCCCAGGAAAATCCATTTTGGCTTCATTTTTGTATGTTTTATTGTGAGTCCGTAAAAGTGTGGTAATACTCTGACAACGTTGTTGACAGAAGTGACCTGGGAGTCAGAAATGCTTCCATGATTCTTCCCCATGCTGTTCCCATGTCATTTGAGCACTGTTCCCATCGATTTGGGCAATTTTTAGGCCCTCTGCAGACCGCCGGGAGTTTCTTATAGACTTACGTGGGCTCGTTGCTCGGGTCGAGCACCAGAGTATTCCAATATGATCGCCCCGAGCATCGAGCACCCGAGCATTTTAGTGCTCGCCCATCACTAATTAACAGCACTGTAGTTCAATAACAAAATTAAGCAGCAAAAATACAAATTGCCTATTAATTATGCTCACACTATGCTCACATTGTAGATTATATAGTAGAATCTATGACTAGAAATGTCAATAGCATTACTTGCCCCCTCACTGTTCTATGTGTCAGCATTTCCCTTTGCTTTTGTCAACATGAAATCTTGTCCTCTTGACTCAGGCTGTGGAACACACTCATCCTTCTCTAATTAATGACCTTTAGTGATAATAAAGTGATAATATTATGATTTGACAATAATACTTTGTGTCTCTAAATGCAAACCTATATTCACCCAGGAGTTCTAATGGGAGGGATGAAATTATATAAGTTAAATGTAAGTACTGTAAATAAAATACTTTTTCTGTTATTTTTCCTTACTGATACCATAACCCAGGTTTATAAGTACATAATAGTCAACAGTAGATGTAAAAAAATGGATACATTTTACACAACATGATAAACACAGAACAACTGCAATTTCTATTAACCAATTAGGAAATAAGTAGTCTAAAAGTAACTGCATTAAGTTTTTAATGTGAGGCTTATGAATGTGACTAACTTAGAATGTCCCTTATTTACTATTGTTTACTTACAGTATCCATTGAAAAATGGACTCCTTCTGACAAATAAACTGTTGACACGCCTTAGTTAATTATTGCTGAAATAAGACAGTCAAACAAAACAGCTGCCAAACCATTTTTGATTCTACATAGTTTCTTAGTACATCGAATAGCCTGAAATAATTTGCTTCATAAATCTGCCCTCCCTCTACATTAAATTTGACATTTTTAGATACAATTTTTTACTTTGCCTATACTGTAATATATAAAAGATTTTTTCTCTTATTTGAGGAAAGAGAGAAAACAAATGATAGCTAGATAGGTGATGATAATAACTTATTAATCGATGAGTATCCAACCACTGGTACCCACACTGCTCAGCAGAATGGTGCACTTTTGGTCCCTTTAGAGTAGGGCAACAGTGTGCTTTCTTGACCGTTGCTCCATTTATTTCCTATGGGACTGTTGAGCTCTGCACTTAACGTTTTCCTGCAACGCTATAAAGGCTGAATGGAGCGGCAGTCAGGCATCCAATCTGCAGCTCAATTTTGTAACAGGAATGAAAATACCCCATTGTGGATAAAAGTTTCTTGTTCTGCTGATTGGCCCAAAGCATGTGTTCAATTTTCATAACACAGAGATGACTAAAATTACCATTATCTATTCAATGATTGAGTCTGAAATAGGGTTTAAGAGTTATTATGTATTTGTCTTGTTCTATTAAATCTGTTCATCTGCTTGAATTCTACGTTCAATCACATAGCATTAGGGCAACAGCTTGTTTGAGATTTTCATTTTGCACAGTAAAGCATAAAACTGCAATCCTGCATATCAGAAATATCAATCAGCGTTCTACATATTTCTATCTGGCGCATGAAATAGTTCCTGAATTTAATGTTCTGGAATAATGTTTATAACTTTTTCCTTTTTTTATGTCAATTTTCCTGCTTTAGAATTATATAGCATACGCTTTTGTATACAACAGGATTCTGTGTCTTAAAGTGAAAAGGGTAAAATTTCAATACTAAACACAGCATGTTAAAACATGCCACTCTTTTAAAGAAGAAAAACTCAGGCCTATTTGTAATCTGATAAATTGTCTTTTTATAAACTTCTATCTTGATTTTTATTACAGAATTATTCACATGTAAAGAAAATGAAAGCACAAATGTCCCTTTGCTCATAGGACTTCAAAAAAGTCTGTAAAGAGCAAGAGGGTCAAGAGAAGATAAAGAAGACCAATAAAGTCACCTTTGAAATTGTAAAGACATATTGTGACAAGGGTGGACATATCATTGGTGCAACCTCGGCAGTACCAAAAAGTCCCAAAAGGTAAGGGGGCCACTTCTACCTATAAAGCAGGTGGGATTGTGTATTATGAGGTGCTATTGGGCTACAAAGGGCACACATACTATTCTTGCACAGGGACCATCCCTTGACTGTGTATTGTGGCATACCACTTAATAATAATGGTGCATTTTGAAACACCTGGAAGAACTTTAATTTATTAGTTGCCACAGATTTGCCACAAAAGGTGTGCCAGTTTCTGGCTTTCATTATAATATAACCAATATCAATAAATCATGGGCCTTGCCACCTGCAAAGTACCATGCCTACTTTATGTAATTTTCATGAGCATAGAGTAAATGGAGAAATATTTTCACAATTCCCATTATTGTGTTTATACTGATAAAGAATGGAAAATATTTGAGTGCATACAACATAAACTAGTACTCATTTTATAAACAATTTTTCTCTGCCGTCCACGTCCAGGGAGATTAACTACAGTGCCATGGGTTGTAAACTTCTTGATTAGGTTGCCCACCATGGACAAAGGAACATCAAGATCTCTGGAGATGGAATTGTAACATTGAGATTGTTAATATTTTTCAACAATTTTGGTTCTCAAGTCCTCAGACAGTTCTCTTCTCCTCTTTCTGTTCTCCATGCTTAATGTGGCGAACACAGACACACAATGCAGGAGATAGAGCCTCCCCTTTTTATGTGGTTCCATGTGTGGTTTTAACATTGCCCACACCTGTTACTTGCCACAGGTCTGTTTAAGTTAGCATCACATGCTTGGAACAAAGTTGTTTACCCACAATTTTGGAAAGGTTTCAACATTTTTTTCCAGCCCATTTTGGGGATTTTGTGTGAAATTATGTCCAATTTGCCTTTTTTTACAGTTTTTTTTAGTTGTTACAATACACACAAAGGAAATAAACATGTGCATAACAAAACATGTGTAATTGCAATAATTTTTTGGGATAAATACTTCATTTTCTGGAACAATTTCAGCCACAATATACATTAGTGGTTCCCCTTTAAAAGATAAGATTTTCAAATTTCCATAATTTTGTCAAGACTGAGTTTCATAGAACATTTTTAAACTGAACAATATGAAAGTAAGGTACTAATAGTGTTGAGCCACCCCCGTAGTGTTCGAGTTCTGTTCGGTTCGTCGTACACCCGTATGTTCACCGAACTGTTCGTCGAACTGTTCGTCGAACACCGTTGAACACCGTTAAAACCAATGGCAGGCAAACAAAAACACATAGAAACACATAGAAAACACCTTCAAAGGTGTCCAAAAGCTGACAAACTGCTCAGAAGACACAACTAGCACATGGAAAAGTGACAAGTACATATAGTCATGTGAAAAGAAAAGAGGTGGAGGAGTAAAAGGAGGGGGAGACACAGATATAGGCATGTCATGCCCTTCTAAAACCAAAAAAGTGCGAAGCCGACACGGCCAGTCCGTTCCTGCCCGTGCGACCTCTGTGTCGCCGGATTTGTGCCAGAGACGCGGTGGACCCTGACGGCCAGCCCCCTTCTCCCAATACTGGTGCCTGTCCGCTGGTGGGTCGAGCGAGCCCCCCCCTGCGGTGGAGGCAGGTCTAATCTTTTTAATTTAAATTGTCTCTCTAATTTGAATGAGTACACTTTAAATCCTTTTACAAGGATCTATTGAAGGGCAAGTCTCATGCCAGCAGCCACGGTAATTCCAGCTCCAGTAGCGTCCACTAAAGCTGCTGCAGTTAAAAAGATTTTATATGGATCGAGATTGACGGTCCACCGCAAGGCGTCCTACCGCCAGTCCCAGCCCCTGTGCCTTTGGGTGACTCCCCGATGCTCTTCACTGAGTGTCCCGGGGGCCCGAACCATTTCCTTTGAAAAAATTAAGTGTCCAAACTACAGGTGGTGTAGCTAGCTTAACAGCTGGGATAATCCGCTGAATAGCAGACACTGCTACTAAGCACAAAGAATTTCCTGGGCTAGATGCAGTTAAAAATTTGTAATTACATACTCTCATTGGATGCTGAGAAAGCATTCCATAGAATCTCCTGGCATGCCATATATTATTCTCTTAAAAAGCTTGGGGTAGGGGTCTAGGGGACCCTTTTATAGCCAAAATCACCGCCCTGTATCGCAATACGTCACCTAGGCTGAAGATAAATGGAACATTTTCATCACCTTTCATAATCACCAATGGGACAAGGCAGGGATGTCCTCTGTCCCCTCTCTTATACATCCTAGTGATGGAGCACCTGCTCTCATCAATTCGCCATAACCCCAATATTAGGTGGATTGAGGTGGGAGGCACCGAGTACAAGTGCTCTCCATTTGCTGATGATGTCCTAGTATATATCACTCAATCACATATATCCATCCCTGCTGTTATGGCTGAAAGAGATCACTTTGTTACATGGTCAAATTTTAAAATCAATGCAGTGAAGTCTGAGGCCCTCGATGTCTCCCTCCCCAAATCCATACAGGATTCCATCCAGTCCAACTTTCCCTTTACCTGGCCCTCACAGGGTATCAAATACTTAGGAATTCGTATTCATAGAGACCTCTCCCGTCTATGTTATCTTAATTTTGGGCCCTTTATTGAACAACTCCATACAGACCACGGTTGGCAAGTTAGAACTGTAAGATTCACTACGTGAACCACTGGTGTTTTGTGGAAAAGCACATGTACACTGTGTTCCAAATTATTATGCAAAAAGTGTTTAGGAGTGATAAGGTAAGAATTTTTTTGTTTGTCAGTTAAACTCATTGATGGTGATGTGTGTCAGGGCTCTTTATATCACTGTAAGCAATTGCAGACACCTGTGCTAATTAGTTTTGCAGGTGTGTCCAATGAAAGGTAAGACTACTTAAGAAGGCTGTCCAACATTATTAAGCAGCCTACATTTTCTGCCAAAATGGGAAAGAAAAAGGATGTGTTTGCTGCTGAGAAGCAACAAATTGTGGAGTGTTTAGGTCAAGGCATGACTACAATCAACATTGCCAAGACACTTCATCCTGATCATCGCACAATCAAGAAGTTTGTAGCTGATTCACAGTACACACGTGTGCGTGCTGATAAGGGAAAATTGAGGACTCTTTCCTACAGGCAATTACGTCAGGTTAAAAGAGCAGCGGCAAAAAAGCCTTGTCATAGCAGCAGACAAGTTTTTGAAGCTGCTGGTGCCTCCAACGTCCCCCGAACAACAAGATGCAGGGTCCTTCAAAGGTTTACAGCTGTGCGTAAGCCATACTGTCGACCTCCTCTATCCACTGTACACAAGCATAAACGGCTCCAGTTTGCCAAACAATACATGAAGACAGACTTCAAAACTGTTTTGTTCACCGATGAGTGCCGTGCAACGCTCGATGGTCCAGATGGATGGAGTCCAGTCCACCAGTCAGTCTATGGGCTCTGCCCGCCTGCTTACCTGGAAGCACCTGCCTGTTACATGCCGTGCCTGCCAGCCTGCTTGCCTGGAAGCACCTGCCTGTTACCTGCCATGCCCGTTTGCCTGCCTTTACCTGCCGTGCCCACCTGCCTGCTTACCTGGAAGCACCTGCCTGTTATCTGTTGTGCCCACCAGCTTGCCTACCCAGAGCATCTGTCTGGCTATCAGCCGAATCAGCCTGCCTGACTACCTAGACCACCCGTCATCCTGCCTGCCATGCTCTTCTGCTGTACCGGTCAGTTCCTGCCTTCTGACAAGTGGGAGTCACCTGCTCTCATGCAAGGTCGGTCCCAGATAGGCACCTGGTCCCTCTGCTTGGTCCCTCCCTGGTTCACGTAGTCAACTGAGCAGCCATGCGACCTTGGTTAGGCCGAGTAGATACTTAGTCACGCCCCTCTGTTCCCTCCTTGCACCGCAGCACAGAGGTTCCACCATCTGGATCTGTAACACTGCCCTGCACCTGTCATTGCACACTCTCAAGTAGCAGCATCAGTAAGCACGTCCACGTCCTTGTCCCAGCACAGCGTTCAGTTGTCCATACCCCAGACCTTGGAATGCAAGCGCAAATACGCAGCCAACGCCCCACAAGCCACACTACTAAATTCCCACATTTCATGGCTGCTTGCGCTCTAAATGTTGCCTTTTAGGCTCGTGGAGACGGGAGCATTCCGCAACCTGATGGTGGCGGCCGTCCCTCGGTACTCGGTCCCCAGCCACCACTATTTCTCCCAGTGTGCCATCCCCGCATTACACAAGCACATGTCCCAAAAAATTAGCCGTGTCAACAACAACGCAGTTACCGGGGAAATCCAACTAACCACGGACACATGGACAAGTGCTTGAGGGCAGGGATGGTACATCTCACTGACGGCACACTGGGTTAACATAGTGGAAGCTGGGACCCAGTCGGAACTTGGGATAGAACACGTCCACCCAACGCCAAGGATTGCAGGCATTAGGTCAATAAGGGTTGCCCCCACAGTCTACAGCTCCTGCACCTCATCCTCCTCAGCCTCCTCCTCCTCTTTAGCCTCCATCCCCAAAATGACCACATCAAGCTGGAAGCACTGCAGCACTGCCTCGGCCAGGCAGCAACAGGCTGTGCTATGCCTGGCCCATGTGCTTAACCTCGAGGTTCAGCGGTTTCTTAAATCCTGCCCGGAGCTGCCGGATCTGCTTGTTAAAGTACACCGCCTGAGTGCCCATTTTAGGAAGTCACCTACTGCTTCCGACGCCATTACCATGTTTCAGCAGCGCATGCAGCTTCCGGATCACAGACTGGTGTGTGATGTCCCCACGTGTTGGTACTCTGCACTGCAGATGTTGGGAAGGGTTTGTGAACAGAAGAGGGCAGTTGTTGAGTACCAGCATCAACAAGGCCGTCGGTATTCAGTTCAGACTCCACACATAAGACCTCAGGAGTGGACATGGATGTCCGACATATGTAACATCCTCCAAAACTTTGAGGATTCCACCAAGAAAGTGAGCAGCGATGATGCCATAATTAGCATCTCCATCCCGCTTCTCTGTCTTCTGAAATGCTCTCTGCTCACAATCAAAGAGGATGCATTGCAGGCGGAGCACAATGAGATGGAGCACGGAACCATACAGTGTGATTCCACACAGCCCAGCCTCATCTCATCCCAATGTGGATTGGGTGACATTGAGGAAGAGGAGGAGGAAGGACAGGAGCTAGCTTCATGCACTATAGATGGTACTAACTGCATAACTGTCATACCGTCTGTTCAGCGTGAATGGCCAGAGAACAGAGAGGAGGGGGAGGAGAGCATGGTCACTCGTCTTCTTGGTGAGGACATGGAAGTCTTGCCTGTTAGCAGTTTGGCATGCATGGCTACATTTATGTTACGCTGTCTTTCCCATGATCCTCGCATTCTAAAAATTTTCGGTGACAGTCATTACTGGTTGGTGACACTTCTAGATCCACGTTACAAGGAGAACTTTATATCTCTTATTCCTGACGTAGACAGGTCTACAAAAATGGGGCAGTACCAGAAGGCTCTTGTTGTGGAACTATTATAAAAATTCTCATCTGAAAACGCTGACGGTAGAGGTCACAGTTTGTGAGACAACCAAGGAGTACAGGTGAGAGAGACACAACTTCAATCCAGCAGAGGCAGGGGAACACTGTCAATGTTCTAGGAGAATTTTATGAGCCCCTCTCATTGCACAAGCCCTGAGGCATGGGGTACTCTCACAAGGAGTGCAAAGTTTGGGAAGATGCTGAGGGAATACTTTGCGGACCGTACCAACATCCTCCGTGATTCTTCTGTGCCTTATAATTATTGGGTGTCCAAGCTGGATGTTTTGGAGGTCCTGGCCTGCCCTGCTGCCAGCGTTTTATCAGAGCGAGTTTTTAGTACCGCTGGTGGAATTATAGCTGATAAGCGCATCCACTTGTCAGCTGAAAATGCTGACAGGCTGACTCTTTTAAAAATTAACAAGGGCTGGATTGGGCCAGATTTCTCAACACCACCGAATGATAGCAGCATAACATAAACTCAAATCCACTGTCTTTTTTTGGGAGGTGTATTCCCATGCACCTCTTCACACCCACACATGGGTATACGCTTCCTGATTTTGACTATTTGCTCTTTTCCTCCTCCTTCTCCTCATCCTCCACCACCATATCACCAGGGTGGCAGTGGTCCGTGATGCAACACCCACATAATTTTTTTAAAGGGTGTTTATGATGCCCGTAAAAAAAATGTTTTATACAGTATGTTCATGTATACCCCCCAGGGGTAAATGTTTGTCATCCCATACACTCAGTGCATGGGCATTACAAGTATAGGAGACCCATTCCTTTCTAATGGGAACATTTTTTATGAGGCCCTCCTCCACATTTCTTCCAAGGGGCATTGGAATGCCTCCCAATTTTTGGCAGCCCTTGCATTCATTGCATAGGCAAACACAATGGGAGACCCACTTCCTCATAATGGGAACTTTTTTTTCAGGAGGCCTTCCTCTACATCTCTTCCAAGGGGCATTGGAGTGACTCCAAATTTTTGCAACTCTTGCATTGACTGCAAAGGCAAACACAATGGGAGACCCACTTCCAAATAATGGGAAAATTGTTTTCAGGAGGCCCTCCTCTAAGTCACTTCAAAGGGGTATTGGGGTGCATCCAAATTTTCAAAGTGGTATTGGGGTGCGTCCAAATTTTGGGCAGCCCTGCCACTCACTGCATATGCAATAACAGTATAGTAGACCCACTCTTTAGTAATGGGAACAATAAAACATAGCCGGCTGATGGCTCTCTAAGAATAGTGAGGGCCGACTGCTGGCCCTTTAAGAATAGTAAAGGCCACCTGTTGGCCCTATAAAAATAGGCTTTGTGATTTTCAACGTCCCTCCTTCATAAATGAAACACGATGTGTCTGATGATATCTCACACACCACATGGCCAGATAAGGTTGTAAAATGTTACAATGAGATTTCCTGGTGAATGCATTTGTCACGGTTGAAAGCAATGCAAAAGTGCAAAAACGCATCAAAAACGCTAAGGATGAACATAGCCCAAGGTGTGGAGGAGTATTTTTGATTTTGGTTATTTATTTTGCTTTATACAAGTCATTAACCTGGAAAGGATGTTCCTTAACATATTTCCCAGGAAAATCCATTTTGGCTTCATTTTTGTATGTTTTATTGTGAGTCCGTAAAAGTGTGGTAATACTCTGACAACGTTGTTGACAGAAGTGACCTGGGAGTCAGAAATGCTTCCATGATTCTTCCCCATGCTGTTCCCATGTCATTTGAGCACTGTTCCCATCGATTTGGGCAATTTTTAGGCCCTCTGCAGACCGCCGGGAGTTTCTTATAGACTTACGTGGGCTCGTTGCTCGTGTCGAGCACCAGAGTATTCCAATATGCTCGACCCGAGCATCGAGCACCCGAGCATTTTAGTGCTCGCCCATCACTAATCAACAGCACTGTAGTTCAATAACAAAATTAAGCAGCAAAAATACAAATTGCCTAATAATTATGCTCACACTATGCTCACATTGTAGATTATATAGTAGAATCTATAACTAGAAATGTCAATAGCATTACTTGCCCCCTCACTGTTCTATGTGTCAGCATTTCCCTTTGCTTTTGTCAACATTAAATCTTGTCCTCTCGACTCAGGCTGTAGAACACACTCATCCTTCTTTAATTAATGACCTTTAGTGATAATAAAGTGATAATATTATGATTTGACAATAATACTTTGTGTCTCTAAATGCAAACCTATATTCACCCAGGAGTTCTAATGGGAGGGATGAAATTATATATGTTAAATGTAAGTACCGTAAATAAAATACTTTTTCTGTTATTTTTCCTTACTGATACCATAACCCAGGTTTATTAGTACATAATAGTCAACAGTAGATGTAAAAAAATGGATACATTTTACACAACATGATAAACACAGAAAAACTGCAATTTCTATTAACCAATTAGGAAATAAGTAGTCTAAAAGTAACTGCATTAAGTTTTTAATGTGAGGCTTATGAATGTGACTAACTTAGAATGTCCCTTATTTACTATTGTTTACTTACAGTATCCATTGAAAAATGGACTCCTTCTGCCAAATAAACTGTTGACACGCCTTAGTTAATTATTGCTGAAATAAGACGGTCAAACTAAACAGCTACCAAACCATTTTTGATTCTACATAGTTTCTTAGTACATCGAATAGCCTGAAATAATTTGCTTCATAAATCTGCCCTCCCTCTACATTAAATTTGACATTTTTAGATAAAATTTTTTACTTTGCCTATACTGTAATATATAAAAGATTTTTTCTCTTATTTGAGGAAAGAGAGAAAACAAATGATAGCTAGATAGGTGATGATAATAACTTATTAATCGATGAGTATCCAACCACTGGTACCCACACTGCTCAGCAGAATGGTGCACTTTTGGTCCCTTTAGAATAGGGCAGCAGTGTGCTTTCTTGACCGTTGCTCCATTTATTTCCTATGGGACTGTTGAGCTCTGCACTTTACGTTTTCCTGCAACGCTATAAAGGATGAATGGAGCGGCAGTCAGGCATCCAATCTGCGGCTCAATTTTGTAACAGGAATGAAAATACCCCATTGTGTATAAAAGTTTCTTGTTCTGCTGATTGGCCCAAAGCATGTGTTCAATTTTCATAACACAGAGATGACTAAAAATTACCATTATCTATTCAATGATTGAGTCTGAAATAGGGTTTAAGAGTTATTATGTATTTGTCTTGTTCTATTAAATCTGTTCATCTGCTTGAATTCTACGTTCAATCACATAGCATTAGGGCAACAGCTTGTTTGAGATTTTCATTTTGCACAGTAAAGCATAAAACTGCAATCCTGCATATCAGAAATATCAATCAGCGTTCTACATATTTCTATCTGGCGCATGAAATAGTTCCTGAATTTAATGTTCTGGAATAATGTTTATAACTTTTTCCTTTTTTTATGTCAATTTTCCTGCTTTAGAATTATATAGCATACACTTTTGTATACAAAAGTCTTAAAGTGAAAAGGGAAAAATTTCAATACTAAACACAGCATGTTAAAACATGCCACTCTTTTGAAGAAGAAAAACTCAGGCCTATTTGTAATCTGATAAATTGTCTTTTTATAATCCTCTATATTGATTTTTATTACAGAATTATTCACATGTAAAGAAAATGAAAGCACAAATGTCCCTTCGCTCATAGGACTTCAAAAAAGTCTGTAAAGAGCAAGAGGGTCAAGAGAAGATAAAGAAGACCAATAAAGTCACCTTTGAAATTGTAAAGACATATTGTGACAAGGGTGGACATATCATTGGTGCAACCTCTGCAGTACCAAAATGTCCCAAAAGGTAAGGGGGCCACTTCTACCTATAAAGCAGGTGGGATTGTGTATTATGAGGTGCTATTGGGCTACAAAGGGCACACATACTATTCTTGCACAGGGACCATCCCTTGACTGTGTATTGTGGCATACCACTTAATAATAATGGTGCATTTTGAAACACCTGGAAGAACTTTAATTTATTAGTTGCCACAGATTTGCCACAAAAGGTGTGCCAGTTTCTGGCTTTCATTATAATATAACCAATATCAATAAATCATGGGCCTTGCCACCTGCAAAGTACCATGCCCACTTTATGTAATTTTCATGAGCATAGAGTAAATGGAGAAATATTTTCACAATTCCCATTATTGTGTTTATACTGATAAAGAATGGCAAATATTTGAGTGCATACAACATAAAGTAGTGCTCATTTTATAAACAATTTTTCTCTGCCGTCCACGTCCAGGGAGATTAGCTATAGTGCCAGGGGTTGTAAACTTCTTGATTAGGCTGCCCACCATGGACAAAGGATCATCAAGATCTCTGGAGATGGAATTGTAACATTGAGATTGTTAATATTTTTCAACAATTTTGGTTCTCAAGTCCTCAGACAGTTCTCTTCTCCTCTTTCTGTTCTCCATGCTTAATGTGGCAAACACAGACACACAATGCAAGAGATAGAGCCTCCCCTTTTTATGTGGTTTCATGTGTGGTTTTAAAATTGCCCACACCTGTTACTTGCCACAGGTCTGTTTAAGTTAGCATCACATGCTTGGAACAAAGTTGTTTACCCACAATTTTGGAAAGGTTTCAACATTTTTTTCTAGCCCATTTTGGGGATTTTGTGTGAAATTATGTCCAATTTGCTTTTTTTTACTGTTTTTTTTGTGTTGTTACAATACACACAAAGGAAATAAACATGTGCATAACAAAACATGTGAAATTGCAATAATTTTTTGGGATAAATACTTCATTTTCTGGAACAATTTCAGCCACAATATACATTAGTGGTTCCCCTTTAAAAGATAAGATTTTCAAATTTCCATAATTTTGTCAAGACTGAGTTTCATAGAACATTTTTAAACTCAACAATATGAAAGTAAGGTTACTAATAGTGTTGAGCCACCCCCGTAGTGTTCGAGTTCTGTTCGGTTCGTCGAACACCCGTATGTTCGCCGAACTGTTCGTCGAACTGTTCGTCGAACACCGTTGAACACCGTTAAAACCAATGGCAGGCAAACAAAAGCACATAGAAACACATAGAAAACACCTTCAAAGGTGTCCAAAAACTGACAAACTGCTCAGAAGACACAACTAACACATGGAAAATTGACAAGTACATATAGTCATGCGAAAAGAAAAGAGGTGGAGGAGTAAAAGGAGGGGGAGACACAGATATAGGCATGTCATGCCCTTCTAAAACCAAAAAAGTGCGAAGCCGACACGGCCAGTCCGTTCCTGCCCGTGCGACCTCCGTGTCGCCGGGTTTGTGCCAGAGCTGCGGTGGACCCTGACGGCCAGCCCCCCTCTCCCAATACTGGTGCCTGTCCGCTGGTGGGTCGAGCGAGCCCCCCCTGCGATGGAGGCAGGTCTAATCTTTTTAATTTAAATTGTCTCTCTAATTTGAATGAGTACACTTTAAATCCTTTTACAAGGATCTATTGAAGGGCAAGTCTCATGCCAGCAGCCACGGTAATTCCAGCTCCAGTAGCGTCCACTAAAGCTGCTGCAGTTAAAAAGAATTTATATGGATCGAGATTGGCGGTCCACCGCAAGGCATACTACTGCCAGTCCCAGCCCCTGTGCCTTGGGGTGCCTCCCCGATGCTCTTCACTGAGTGTCCCGGGGGGCCTGAACCATTTCCTTTGAAAAAATTAAGTGTCCAAACTACAGGTGGTGTAGCTAGCTTAACAGCTGGGATAATCCGCTGACTAGCAGACACTGCTACTAAGCACAAAGTATTTCCTGGGCTAGATGCAGTTAAAAATTTGTAATTAGTAGAGATGAGCGTTGTTCTACTCGAACTGTTTGCCAATCTCAAATTCGAGCTGTTTTGGGCGGTGTTCGAGCCGTACGGCGAACACGAACAATTTGAGAAAAATTCGGCTGTTCGAGGTTATGTTCGATAACTTTTCGTGCACCAAAATCATAACTGGATTTTTTCTCAGTAATGATGAAAATTAATGTTAATACGCAGTCTGAGTGTACAGCGGGGTGGGGGGAGGGGCAGGGGATGGATCTCTGCAGGAACAATGAAGATCTCCATTTTTTTTTCTCTTTCCCGCATTTACAGTGGGGAGGTGCAATCTGTCAGCCTATCAGCAGCGCACACATGGAGCGAAGTGCTTTTTTTCACACAAGCAAGGGCATGTGTGATTGGCAGTGTATGTCACATGTCCTTGTCCTATAAGACCAAGCCATTTTCCCCGTCACCACCATTTTCTCACTGCTGCAGCTGCGTGTTAGACGGCACCGCTGTTGCTGTGTGCGCTATACCTTGTTAATTTCAAGCCAATTTTCGCACAAATCTACAGATAGCTTGGGAGTAGGGAATAGTTGTGATTTCAGTCCTTTTAAGGACTAGGTTACAGCATTTCCTATGACTTTTATCAGGCAGGTCTGTGCTCTTAAATAGATAGGTTGTGGGAGTAAAGACTAATTGTAATTGGAGTCCTTTTCAGGACTAGGTTACATCAGTTCCTATCAGTTTTTGCCAGGCAGGTCTGTGCCAGTGCTGTGCAAGTTTTTTTCACAGCATTTGGCTGAATCTAGCAAAGCTAATCCTTTTTGGCCTATTGCACAGTGTGTTATTCTGTGGAGTAGCCTATCTGTGTTGCAAGATATACCACCTGTGTATAGAATACCAATTTTTTTACTGCACCTAGTGAAGTAAAATCTTTTGGGCATAGCATCATTCTATTAGTCCATCTATACTGACCTCCATCAGGTTGCAAATTGAATATAATTTTTTTCTGCATCTAGCTCTGAAAAAATATTGGGCTTCTAGCTGTGTGTGGGACTTGTTGTATTAGTCCATCTATACTGACCTCCATCAGGTTGCAAACTGAATATATTTTTTTCTGCATCTACCTCTGAAAAAATATTGGGCTTCTAGCTGTGTGTGGGACTTGTTCTATTAATCCATCTATACAGACCTCCATCAGGTTGCAAACTGAATTTATTTTTTTCTGCATCTACCTCTGAAAAAATATTGGGCTTCTAGCTGTGTGTGGGACTTGTTGTATTAGTCCATCTATACTGACCTCCATCAGGTTGCAAATTAAAAATAATTTTTATCTGCATCTACAGAACCTCTGAAAAAATATTTGGGCTTCTAGCTGTGTGTGGGACTTGTTCTATTAGTCCATCTATACTGACCTCCATCAGGTTGCAAATTGAATATAATTTTTATCTGCATCTAGCTCTGAAAAAATATTTGGCCTTCTAGCAGTGTGTGGGACTTTCTCTATTAGTCCATCTGTACTGACCTCCATCAGGTTGCAAATTAAAAATAATTTTTATCTGCATCTACCTCTGAAAAAATATTTTTGCTTCTAGCTGTGTGTGGGACTTGTTCTATTAGTCCATCTATACTGACCTCCATCAGGTTGCAAATTGAATATAATTTTTATCTGCACCTAGCTCTGAAAAAATATTTGGACTTCTAGCAGTGTGTGGGACTTTCTCTATTAGTCCATCTATACTGACCTCCATCAGGTTGCAAATTGAATATAATTTTTATCTGCATCTAGCTCTGAAAAAATATTTGGCCTTCTAGCAGTGTGTGGGACTTTCTCTATTAGTCCATCTATACTGACCTCCATCAGGTTGCAAACTAAAAATAATTTTATCTGCATCTACCTCTGAAAAAATATTTGGGCTTCTAGCAGTGTGTGGGACTCATTGTATTAGGCCATCTATACCAAGCTCCACCAGCTTTGAAATTAATAATAATTTTTAGCTGCATCTAGCCCTGAAAATAATTTTTCCCAATAGTGGTAGCAATAGAAATATGGGGCGCGCGCCTGGCTAACAAAAATATACGCTTCATAACACAAAACACCAGCCTAGCGCACTGCATTAATAAAATGGCATCATCGTCTCTCCCAGTGCTAGGCCTACTACGCAGGCTAGTATTCCTGTGCCTAAAACACAATGTATGGGTCCGCGCTAGCCACTATGCTGAGGGGTATAAAGCTGCTGCTAACGCTTTATAACAATTCAATTGGCAGATTTTCACAGAGCTCTTCCACAACGCCCACCCATCGGGCAACAGTTGCCCACCCTCACTATGGGATCTAGTGGCGAATAGTTGATGCCATTACTCAGAGCGTCAGTTGCCCCGTCAACGTGGCAAGCATACGGTAAGGCATGGGAAGAGTGGACATGACTAGTAGCAGGCAGACGGGTTGACCAATGTGAACAAGCCAGATCACAAGTCACCATAGAATTTCTCCACCAGCTAATGATGAGGGGCATATCAGGGGCGTCAGCGCAGCGGTGTCTGACCGGAGTAGCATTTCACTTCCAACTACTGAATTGGGGAGATGTGACAAAGATTCATCATCAGACAATCCATAAAAGGGTGGAAAAGGGGTCAGCCAAGTCAGGAATGTAGACGTCCCGTCCCGTGTCACTAAAACTCATTTCTCACATCTTATCCCTAACACCATTAACATGACACTCACAATTTGAAGCAACACTAATGTCTACTGCATTTGTGATCGCCTTCTTCGGGGCGCTATGTATAAGCGAATTAGTCCCTCAATCCAAAATTACCACCAGTGGACGCTTATTACACCAGGAAGTAGTCATAGCCAATAATGCAATACGTGTACGCATACACCAATCGAAAACGGTTCCAGCGGGCAGGGGTACTTGGGTACTTCTACAACCCACAAACGGTACACTGAGTCGGGTAACAATAGTAAAAACATATCTAACCATCACATCACAAAGTAATTTCTTCCTATCACACATTGATGGAACGCCATTATCAAGATACCTGTTCCAAGCTATATTTAATAAATGCATAACATCGGCAGGGAACCACCCCAAAGATTACGGGACACACTCATTCCGCATAGGTGCGGCCACGGAAGCAGCAAGAGCAGGACTGTCAGAAACGGAAGTTCAGAGGATAGGGAGATGGCGATCCACGTGTTTGGCGAGATACATAAGACCGGACTTGTTATCCTAACGTGGTTTGTTTCTTTTACAGGTGACGCTAAGCCAACAGTGTGAGTGTTAGGCCACTCGTATATATATTGGGCACAAAAAAGGGCGAAAGTCCGCCCAGGCGGGAGGAAATTAGAGTTTCATAACACATATTTCAACTGGAGAGGTATTAGAGGCCTGCTATGGCCACAGGTACTAATGGAGGTAATCAAGGTAGGGAGAGAGGCAAGAGATCCGGTCATCTTAGTTATACAGGCCGGGGGAAACAACCTAGGTCATCACAAGAGCGCATAACTAATGGCAATAATGAAACTAGACACTGAGCGTTTCAGAGAATTTTTCACAAAATTAGCTATAGTATGGTCAGAGATTGTGCCGATAGCGGTATGGCAAGGTGCGCGAGACATCACGGCCATCGAATGGACAAGGCGGGTAATAAATATTCGGATGGCAAAATTTAGAAGAGACAGAGGCGGTATAGTGATACGACACCGACAACTGGAAGGAGATAAAGCAGGCCTCATACGGCCCGACGGTGTTCACTTAATAGATATTGGACTGGACATATTCCTGTCAGGACTCCAGGACGGAGTGGAACAAGCGTTAAGAGTGATGGGTGGGGGTCAGAGTCCTGCATACGAGTACGCTGGATCCTCCGTGGCCTGGAAATAGAAAGGACATGTTGGAGAGTTATACTTGTTGGCCAACTTGCCGGAGTGGGGACCCAGGGCATGCTGCAACAAGCTGAATTATTTTAGAAATAAAATGCCTTTCTAATGGAATGAGTATAAAGAGTTAATAAAGCTGTGACCGATCCTCACCCATCCAGTTGTAAGAGTTACATTATTGGGTTGTCCATGAAAGGGGGGCGGTAGGGGGGCTGAGCATCTGGGTTTGGTTGGGGGTCCCCACAGTCTGCCTAGGCTAGATTAATTTAAAAATTCTTATTAGATACACAGGCGGTGCAGCTTGCTTCACAGCTGGGCTACTACGCCCAAAGTATTGTCTAGGCTAGATGCAGTTAAAAATTCTACACTGACTAGCAGACACTGAAGATTTGGAGCAGACCTCTGAGTAAACAGCTCTTCAGACTCAACCATCTGTGTTACCCCAAGCCATAGTGTATGTAGTTTCTTACAGTTAAAAGGGGGGGGTGCGACCCAACCCACCTGGAATTGACGATGCCAGCCTCACGTAAGACACAGCAAGGGGACTCCCAAAATTGTGGCACAGACACCACTTAACCCTAGAACGCATACCTGTGGCCTTGCAGGCCTGCCCAGTTAATTGTTTTCTATTTTCTGCAAGATTGCTTTAGTTAGAATTTTGAAACTCTAGGTATTCTTCATGTATATAGTTGTTTGTCATTTGAGTTTGAGTTATTCCATGTTATTTGCACACGGGCCTAAAGGGCCCCAGGTATGTGAAAGTGTAGATTTTTATGGTCATGCGTTCTAGGGTTAAGTGGCATCAATTGCCCCACTGTTGCTTAAAACGGTTGGTGAGGTGATTTTACCAAATCCCCAAGCTTTTAGTCTCCCAAGGATGACACAGGGGTAGAAATGTCCTTGCGAATCCATGATTTGATCATCTTTATGAACGTGAGTCTGTCTACATTCTCAGTGGACAGCCGCGTGCGCTTATCTGTCAGCACACCACCAGCAGCGCTGAACACACGTTCAGAGAGAGCGCTGGCTGCATGGCATGACAAGATCTCCAAGGCGTGAGTGGCGAGCTCCGGCGATTTTTCAAGATTGGAATACCAAAATGAGTAAGGGTCCAATGACACAGTCATGGCTTCGATGTTCACTTGGAGATTCTCCTGTACCATCCTCTCTAGGCATTGACTATGTGTCAGACTTCTTGTCTCCTGTGGCCTTGCAAAGGATGGTCTAAAAAAGTGGTGAAACGATTCCACAAAATTGCTGTTACCAGCAGATACTGTGTTACTGTTACTGTATGAGTGATGAAGGCTCGACAATCCCACCGTTGGCAAGTTAGAACTGTGAGATTCACTACGTGCACCACTGGAGTTTTGTGGAAAAGCACATGTAAGATTCTGCAACAGATACTCCTGCATTCGCCAATTCCTTTTTATGGCAGGAATTATTTCAGCAAATATACTTTTGTACCGGGGATCTAAGAGTGTGGCAACCCAGTAGTCGGGATTACTTCGAATTCTGACAATCCGGGGGTCATGTTGCAGGTAGTGCAGCAAGAAGGCACTCATGTGTCTTGCGCATCCAGAAGGACCAAGTCCTTGTTGTGTTGGTAGCGAGGTAAGAATCATGCTTCCTTCCTCTGCCCTCTCCCTCCAACCTCGCACAACAGAAATGTGATCAAGGTCTCCCTCATCTGATGAGTCTTCCATGCCCATTGCTAGTTCGTCCTCCACTTCTTCCTCGGCTCCTGCACCTTCCTCAACAGTTTGGCTGCTACCATGCGCCCTGGTTAATCCCTCTCCCCCACCCTTCCATGCCTGCCACCTTGGTGCTGCCAACCGTCTGGACCTTGGAGATGTTATCCCTTCCGCATACGACTCCTCCTCTACTTCCTCCACCTCCTCTTGTCCCACCACCTGACTCCGAATTCTGTTTAACATGTGCTCCAGCATGTAAATCACTGTAATAGTCATGCTGATAATGGCATCGTCAGCACTAAACATCTTCGTCGCCATTTCAAGACTGTGCAGAAGGGTACATAGGTCCCTGATCTGAGACCACTCCTCCAGCATGATTTGCCCCACCTCTGGATCTCGTTGGCCCAGGCTATACGTCAGAACGTATTGCACCAGGGCTTGTCGGTGCTGCCACAGTCGCTGCAACATGTGCAGAGTTGAATTCCACCGTGTCGGCACATCGCATTTCAGCCGGTGAACTGGCAGGCCCAACGACTTCTGTAGAGATGTAAGTCGTTGAACTGCGGGATGCGAACGGCGGAAGTGAGCACACAGCGACCGTGCACTCTGCAGAAGGCCATCTAGTCCAGGATAATGGGCTAAAAATTGCTGGACAACCAGGTTCAACACGTGAGCCATACAAAACACGTGTGTGACATTGCCCCGGCGAAGTGCCGCACCCAGGTTTGCAGCATTGTCGCACATGGCCTTCCCTGGTTGCAGGTCCAGTGGAGACAACCTTTCATGAAACTGGGTCTCCAGAGCTGACCAAAACTCCTCAGCTGTGTGACTCACATTTCCCAGACATTTCAAAGTAAACATTGATGCGTTAAGCCCTGCTGCCAGCATCGTAAGGAGGTGTGCAGGATTCCTTCTGCGCAGTTAGAAAGCAGGTGGCATTACCAGACAGGCTTTGGGTGCAGGTGGAGGACCGAGAGGAGGTTGAGGAGGCAGAAGCAGTGGAGGAAGTTCGAGATAAAGAGCATTAACACACAACTCGTGGAGACGGTAAGACTTGGACAGCAGCCCCCTGTCCTGCTGTCACCATAGTTACCCAGTGCCCAGTCAGCGACATGTAACGCCCCTGTCCATGCCTTCTCGTCCAAGTGTCTGTGGTGAAGTGCACCCTGTCACACACAGAGTTTCTCAAAGAAGCAGTGATGTTGTGTGCGACATGCTAGTGGAGCGCAGGCACACCTTTCTTTGAGAAGTAGTGCCGACTGGGCATCTGGTACTGGGGCACTGTGACGGACATAAGGTCTTGAAAATCCTCTGTGTCCTCCAGGTGGAAAGGCAGCATTTCTGTAGCCAACAGCTTGCAGATGGTAAAATTCAACCTCTTAGCTTTCTCATGGCTAGGAGGAAATGGTCTTTTACTTTTCCACATCTGAGGGACCGAGGGCTGGCTGTTGTGCTTAGACGGTGTTGAGCAGGGTGTCCCCGGCAACTGCCGGTCTGTGAGGAAGATGCAGGCGGACATGTTAGGTTGCCTTGATCCAAAGGTGGTGCTCTCGATGTCGGAGAGCGCTCAACACTAGCAGGTGTTTCCACTTCCCAATGAACTGACGACCTGCCAATCACACTGGCTGTTGCGGGTAAAGAGGTGGCAGGTCTGCGTCCAAAAACATGTGTGACTGCTGTCCCCCCAGTCACAGAGGATGAAGAGGCTGCGGATGCACAAGATGGGGCAGACGGTGGTTGGCCCAGCCGGCTAGGCCGCATTGTAGCACAGTGAGCTTCCCACTGCAACTTATGCTTCATATCCATGTGACGGTACATGCATGAAGTACTCAAACTATGTATTTTTTGGCCTCTACTTAGCTTTTGCTGACAAATATTACAGATAACACGAGTTGGGTCATCCTTATCTATCTGAATAAATGCCCAGGCTATGCAAGGCTTAGAGCCCATGTGACCTGAAGAGCCACTACGACTTGTGTTCAGAGGCAGAGTTGTGGTTGAGGATGCAGTTGTTGACGTGCTTCCAGTACTCCGTCTCTGTTCAGGAAGGCGCAACCTAACCTCGTCGTCAATAGCATCTGTGATGCCCCGCTGCGCTTGGTATCACAGATCCTACAAGAGTGCATTGATGGAATCCTCCACAAGAGGCCCCCATAAACATTCACACATCTCCACCTTCCACCTCAGACCAGCAGAGGGAGCCCGTTAGGGATATAAATAGGGAAGGTGGAGCTAGGCAGTTCAGTTCCTCTGAAGAGTTCCTGCAGTAGAGAAGCCTAAGAGAGGTCAGTCTGCAGTGGAGCTCAGTCTAGTCTAGAGAACGCAGTTAATAGTTCAGCAGTGGAGCACGAGGCTCCTGCTTGCTAGATTCAGGGAGCCCAGATAGAGCTTAAGGTGTGCCGGTGCCGTAAGATCAGTGAAGCGCGGCAAGCTGCCGTTAGTGTGTATAGCCTAGTGAGGGCCCGAGTAGGCCGAAGGCGAGTGGCGAGTTAGTACATAAGGGGCAGAGGAGCTTAACCAGCTCACCCCGAAGCATTTACCGGACACAGGATCCGAGCTTACCGGTATCTCTATGACCCAGTAAGGCATAACCGGAATCCCTGGAGAACTACAAGTCCCAGGATCGCTAAGGTGCTGATATGTAACAGAGCCAGGAGACGCTTAGGCCCCGCATACTGGGAGCGTGAACTCCAAGAGAAGGCCCTACGACAAGGTCAGCCAGCGCAGGACAGAGACAAAGTTAGGCCTAGCTCCAGGCAGGTCAGAAACTTACTACGCAGAGGTAAGAAACAGGAGGCCCTACACCCGCTCATTGGGGAGGATCCTGATATGCACCCTTCACCCTACAGTGCTCCGGGATGTATACCACCAAGAGAAAAAAGCGGAGCTTTTATGGCAAGGATAAAAAGGTATAAATTTTATTGACACAGAATTTAAGACAACACAAAGACAATAAATACAAAAAGACATGTGCAAGGGGGCTAGGAGCGGTAGCAGCGAATACTGACAGTACTAGGGGGGGGGGGGATAGGAATAACAAGATGATACATAAATGAATTAATAGATATAGCTATCATCATAAAGTGCATAAATCCCCGAACCCCTAACTGTGGCAATAGGGCTCCACAGGGTAGAGCCCTACGAATGGACTATAAATAAAGGCAGTATCCAAATTAAATACTATATCAGCCATAAAGAGTCCAAAACATAATGATAAAAATAAAGAAACCCCACATTGGGGCATATAGAGAAAATCCCACAGAAGGGGAGGATGGCAGCTAGACAATGCTTACCCTAGGTCAGTAATCAAATAGATAGAAGGGAAAGCCCGCTTCCCAACGCGCGTTTCGCGTGTATATTGATCGGCTTTCTCAAGGGAAGGTGTGGTAATGTAGAAACAGGACCTTAAAATACATCATGTGGGAGGTCAGGTGGTGCACCACGTGACCATCGGGTGGCCAATTACATCCATACTATGGCGCATGCGCAGTGGAACAAGCAGGTCCCGCAGCTGCAGCACGGCTGTCACTACTGGGAGTACGCAGCAAAAGGCTGCATAGTCACAGAAGAGAAGACGCCGGGCGCAGCTGCACGGGAGAAGGTCGCACCACGCGCACGCGCACAGGATGTGGGTGGTAACAAAGCGGAGGATATGCAGAAAAGAGAAACAGAGTATAGAAATCGCTCTGTTAAGAGAAGCATATCACAGTGAATACATTCAAAAAATCAGCATTAAATGATAATTACATACTGAAGCACCCATAATACATAATACATGTAATACAGAGAAATCGTTAAGTTAGATGGATATATATAGCAGCCTCCGTCCATAATTATAATGCGTGCAGAAAATCAAAACTAGTAATTGCCAAGACGAGGTTGGTGCATGACTGTAAAACTTGGGAGGGTGGAAAGAACCTATACAAGAATAATGGACAAAAATATACAAAAACAAAAATTAGAAACATAAAAAGACCACACCAAAGAAAAAAGGAAATAAAATAAAAAATAAAAAAATGAAAAATAAAGAAATAAAATTCAATAATTAAAAACTGCTACAAAGAAATACAACAAGAAACGCAGAGCAGACCAAAAAGAAAATATCACCAGGAGGAGGTACACGCAAGGAGAATCATAGAAATGGAGCATAGCTAATGGTCTCGTTCAGACCATTAGGGGACAGAGTATCCAGTGTAACTATCCACTTCGTTTCTGTCTGGGCTAATATACGTTTCACGTTACCCCCTCTTGCCCCAAGATGAACAATGTCTATGCCCCGGATAAGTAATGATGATGGATTACAATCATGAAAGAGGCGAAAATGACGGGGCAAAGTTTTTAATTCCGAGGGGTCCGTCACAAACTTAGCCGCAGCAATGTCCCTAACGTGTTCCCGGACTCTGACTCTGAGTTCCCTGGATGTAAGGCCAACATAAATGAGTGGACAACCACACGTGGCATAGTAAACCACATTAGTGGAACTGCAGGAGATACGGTGACGAATAATAAATTGTTTATCCCCTGACGCAGAGTCGAAAGTCCGGGTACGTAGGACATTGCCGCAGGCCAAGCAGTGACCACATGGAAAACACCCTAGGGTAGGTTGAAAAGTTGAAAGGAAAGTTTTATTAGGAGGGACGTAATGACTCTTGACTATAATGTCATTAAGATTTTTTGCCCTCCTCGACGTCATGGACGGGGAATCTCCAAGGGTGTCCGCCAGAGCAGGTTCTGTCAACAAAATGGGCCAGTGTCTCTTAAGGATAGTACGCATTTCGTTCCACTTTGTGTTGTATGTGGAGATAAAGCGAGTCTGGTTGTCAGTGGACCTATTAATTCTCTGGCCATATAGAAGTTGGGAGCGGGGGGTTGCTTTGGCTCTATTATATCCTCTTTTAATCGAACGCTTACTGTAGCCGCGTTCGAGGAAACGGGACTGAAGAGATTTGGCCTGATCTTCGAAGGCCTCAGAGGAGGAACAGATCCGCCTCACCCTCAGGTACTGTCCAACCGGGACGGCCCCAATGGTTGCGGGATTGTGTGCAGAAGTGCTCCGGGATGTGCCTGAATTTCCACCAGTAAAAGGTACTGAAGTGACTACCGTGTCCGTTCCCGTTCTTGCTCTGACCCAGCTGGGTCTCGCCTGTCCTGCATTCCCCCTGCATACGCTGTTCTGAGATCTAGCTCCACCTGTGGGGAGCTATACCATCGAGCTGCCTTATCACCGGCCTCAGTGGACTGCTGCAGCGCTGGTGCTTGTCACCAGATACCACAGGTGGCGTCATGAACTCTTATAAAATTAACAATTATCCACCCTTTTAAAGAGAGACCCCAGGGTACGGGCCAGGGAGCCGACCACCGCGACATCCCCAAGGCCAGGCAAATGCACGGGTACCGAGTCATCCCCATCCCCAGGGCTAGTCACATCCTCCTCCACCTCCTCTGCTGACCTCATCGACTGTCTGACTGTGGGTTGACAGTAAGTGGGATCTCCAACCTCGTCATCATCACCCTGTGTGTTATCACACCCGTCGCCCTCAGAGCCAACCTCTTCCTGCCCTGACCGAAAAGTCAAGTTGTCGCTCCAATCAGGTATTTGAGTCTCATCATCGTCTTCATCATTGTCTCCACCAACAGGAGTTACAGTTTGGGAACAAGGGTCTACATTATGCTCAGAACCTTCTTCATCTGGTCCTGGATCCAACTTATAAAGATTCTGGGCATCGGATCAGATCATTTCCTCATCTGGATTAACAGAAGCTCTGGAGCAGACCTCCGTTTCCCAGGCTATAGTATGAGTAAACAGCTGGGCAGACTCAGCCATCTGTGTTACCCCATACTCAGACGGGCAGCTGGAGACTTGGGAGCTGTGAGGAAGCAAGTGCGATTGGGGTGACACCTCTGAGGACTGGAGTATTTGTGATGTTGAAATTGAGGTGATGGAGAGCCCACTTGAAGGAGCACTTGATATCCGTTGAAGCACCTGCTGTTTTTGTGCCTCATCTAGAATTTGTAGCGATGGGCGTGTCCGTAAGAATGGGATCGTATCACATTGTCCACGAAAAGAAGTCGACATCTTAGTTTGGCTGGAAGATGGTCTTTCTTCTGCAGATGTTATTCCCCCCCCCCACCGTGGGGGGCCTCGACCCACCGGCGGACAGGCAGCAGTATTGGGATAGGGGGGCTGGCCGTCAGGGTCCACCGCGGCTCTGGCACAAACCCGGCGACACAGAGGTGGCACAGGCAGGAACGGACTGGCCAAGTCGGCTACTCACTTTTTGGATTTTAGAAGGGCATGACATGCCTATATCTGTGTCTCCCCCTCCTTTTACTCCTCCACCTCTTTTCTTTTCGCATGACTATATGTACTTGTCACTTTTCCATGTGTTAGTTGTGTTTTCTGAGCAGTTTGTCAGCTTTTGGACACCGTTGAAGGTGTTTTCTATGTGTTTCTATGTGTTTTTGTTTGCCTGCCATTGGTTTTAACGGTGTTCGAAGGTGTTCGACGAACAGTTCGGCGAACACATGGGTGTTCGACGAACCGAACCGAATTCGAACACTACGGGGGTGGCTCAACACTAGTAATTAGATACTCTCGTTGGATGCTGATAAAGCATTCCATAGAGTCTCCTGGCACGCCATATATTATTCTCTTAAAAAGCTTGAGGAAGGGGTCTAGGGGACCCTTTTATAGCCAAAATCACTGCCCTGTATCGCAATACGTCACCTAGGCTGAAGATAAATGGAACATTTTCATCACCTTTCATAATCACCAATGGGACAAGGCAGGGATGTCCTCTGTCCCCTCTCTTATACATCCTAGTCACGGAGCACCTGCTCTCATCAATTCGCCATAACCCCAATATTAGGTGGATTGAGGTGGGAGGCAGCGAGTACAAGTGCTCTGCATTTGCTGATGATGTCCTAGTATATATCACTCAATCACATATATCCATCCCTGCTGTTATGGCTGAAATAGATCACTTTGTTACATGGTCAAATTTTAAAATCAATGCAGCAAAGTCTGAGGCCCTCGATGTCTCCTTCCCGAAATCCATACAGGATTCCATCCAGTCCAACTTTCTCTTTGCCTGGCCCTCACAGGGTATCAAATACTTAGGAATTCCTATTCATAGAGACCTCTCCCATCTATGTTATCTTAATTTTGGGCCCTTTATTGACCAACTCCATACAGACCACGGTTGGCAAGTTAGAACTGTAAGATTCACTACGTGAACCACTGGTGTTTTGTGGAAAAGCACATGTACACTGTGTTCCAAATTATTATGCAAAAAGTGTTTAGGAGTGATAAGGTAAGAATTTTTTTGTTTGTCAGTTAAACTCATTGATGGTGATGTGTGTCAGGGCTCTTTATATCACTGTAAGCAATTGCAGACACCTGTGCTAATTAGTTTTGCAGGTGTGTCCAATGAAAGGTAAGACTACTTAAGAATGCTGTCCCACATTATTAAGCAGCCTAAATTTTCTGCCAAGATGGGAAAGAAAAAGGATGTGTCGGCTGCTGAGAAGCAACAAATTGTGGAGTGTTTAGGTCAAGGCATGACTACAATCAACATTGCCAAGACACTTCATCCTGATCATCGCACAATCAAGAAGTATGCAGCTGATTCACAGTACACACGTGTGCGTGCTGATAAGGGCAAATTGAGGACTCTTTCCTACATTCAATTACGTCAGGTAAAAAGAGCAGCGGCAAAAAAGCCTTGTCATAGCAGCAGACAAGTTTTTGAAGCTGCTGGTGCCTCCAACGTCTCCCGAACAACAAGATGCAGGGTCCTTCAGAGGTTTGCAGCTGTGCGTAAGCCATCCTGTTGACCTCCTCTATCCACTGTACACAAGCAGAAATGGCTCCAGTGGGCCAAACAATACATGAAGACTGACTTCAAAACTGTTTTGTTCACCGATGAGTGCCGTGCAACACTCGATGGTCCAGACGGATGGAGTGGAGGATGGCTGGTTGATGGACACCCCATGCAAACACGGCTACGGCGCCAACAAGGAGGAGGTGAAGTAATGTTTTGGGCTGGAATCATGGGGAGAGAGATTGTCGGCCAATTTAGGATCCCTGAAGGGGTTAAGATGAACTCCATAATGTATGTGGAGTTTCTCAAACAGCACTTCCTGCCATGGTTCAAGAAGAAGAACCGTGTATTCCGCAGCAAGATAATTTTCATGCATGATAATGCACACATCTGCATCTCTGGCTGATATGGGCATAAAAGGGGACAAACTTATGGTGTGACCCCCATGCTCCCCTGACCTCAACCCCATTGAGAACCTCTGGAGCTTCATCAAAAGGAGTGTCTATGATGGCGGGAGGCAGTTCACATCTAAGCAACAACTCTGGGAGGTTATTCTCATGCAAAACAATTGTAGCAGAAACCATCCAAAACCTGACAAATTCAATGGACGAGAGAGTTCAGAAGCTCCTTTCGAACAAGGGGTCCTATGTGCAAATGTAACATCACCTAGAATAAAGTTTTGGGTTGAAAACTGTTTGATTTCAGTTTCTAATAACCTGCTAATGCATATAATTTCAAAAATGACCATTTTTGTGTTCTTTATTAAAATGAAAAGGTTGATCGAAAACTGTGGGGGATCTAAGAGTGTGGTAACCCAGTAGTCAGGATTATTTCGAATTCTGACAATCTGAGGGTCATGTTGCAGCAAGAAGGCACTCATGTGTCTTGCGCATCTAGGAGCCCCAAAATTATTTTCCGGGCTAGATGCAGCTAAAAATTATTATTAATTTGAAAGCTGGTGGAGCTTAGTATAGATGGCCTAATAGAATCAGTACTGCAAACTGCTACAAGGCCCAAATTATTTTCCAGCCCAGATACAGATAAACATGATTAGTAATTTTAAATCTGGTGGAGTTTAGTATAGATGGCCTAATAAAATCAGTACTGCGCACTGCTACAAGGCCCAAATTATTTTCCAGCCAAGATACAGATAAACATGATTAGTAATTTTAAATCTGGTGGAGTTTAGTATACATGGCCTAATATAATCAGTACTGCACACTGCTACAAGGCCCAAATTATTTTTCAGCCAAGATACAGATAAACATGATTAGTAATTTGAAAGCTTAAAACGGTTGGTGAGGTGATTTTAACAAATCATCAAGCTTTTACTCTCCCCAGGATGACACAGGGGTAGAAAATTAGTTTCGGATCCATGATTTGTTTATCTTTATGAACGTGAGTCTGTCTACATTATTATTGGAGAGCCGCATGCGCTTATCTGTCAGCACACCACCAGTAGCGCTGAACACACGTTCAGACAGAACGCTGGCTGCGGGGCATGACAAGATCTCCAAGGCGTTAGTGGCGAGCTCCGGCTATTTATCCAGATTGGAAGCCCAAAAACAGCAAGGGTCCAGTGACACAGTCATGGCTTCAATGTTTACTTGGAGATACTCCTGTACCATCGTCTCTAGGCGTTGACTTTGTGTCAGACTTCTTGTCTCCTGTGGCATTGCAAAGGATGGGCTAAAAAAGAGGTGAAATGATTCCGCAAAATTTATGTTACCAGCAGATACTGTGTTTCTGTTACGTTTTGAGTGCTGAACACTTGACAGTCCCACGGTTGGCATGTTGGAACTGTGAGATTCACTACGTGCACCACTAGTGTTTTGTGGAAAAGCACAAGTAAGATTCTGCAACAGTCTCTGCGGATACTCCTGCATGCATGCATCTCTTTCTATGGCAGGAATAATTTCGGCAAATTTACTTTTGTAACGGGGATCTAACAGTGTGGCAACCCAGTAGTCAGGATTATTTCTAATTCCCACAATTCGAGGGTCATGTTGCAGGTAGTGCAGCAAGAAGGCACTCATGTGTCTTGCGCATCCAGGAGCACCAAGTCCCTGTTTGGTTGGTGGCGAGGTAACAATCATGCTTCCTTCCTCTGCCCTCTCCCCCCAACCTCGCACAACAGAAATGTGATCAAGGTCTCCCTCATCTGATGAGTCTTCCATCAGTTTGTCCTCCACTTCTTCCTGGGCTCCTGCACCTTCCTCACTAGTTTGGCTGCTACCATGTGCCCTGCTAAAACTATCTCCCCCACCCTCACATGCCTGCCGCCTTGGTGCTGCCGACCGTCTGGACCTTGCAGATGTTAGCCCTTCCGCATACAACTACTCATCCTCTACTTCCTCCACCTTCTCTTGTGCCACCTGACTCCAAATTCTGTTTAACATATGCTCCAGCATGTAAATCACCGGAATAGTCATGCTGATTATGGCATCGTCAGCACTAAACATCTTCGTCGCCATTTCAAAACTGTGCAGAAGGGTGCATAGGTCCCTGATCTGAGACAACTCCTCCAGCGTGATTTGCCCCACTTCTGGATCTCTTTGGCCCACGCTATACGTCAGAACGTATTGCACCAGGGTTTGTCGGTGCTGCCACAGTCGCTGCAACATGTGCAGAGTTGAATTCCACCGGGTAGGCACATCGCATTTTAGCTGGTGAAGTGGCAGGCCCAACGACTTCTGCAGAGATGTAAGTCGCTGAGCTGCTGGATGCGAACGGCGGAAGTGAGCACACAGCGACTGTGCCCTCTGCAGAAAGCCATCTAGTCCGGGATAGTGGGCTAAAAATTGCTGGACAACCAGGTTCAACACGTGAGCCATACAAGGCATGTGTGTGACATTGCCCCGGCGAAGGGCAGCACCCAGGTTTTCAGCATTGTCGCACATGGCTTTCCCAGGTGTCAGGTCCAGTGGAGACAACCATTCATGAAACTGGTTCTCCAGAGCTGACCACAACTCCTCAGCTGTGTGACTCACATTTCCCAGACATTTCAAAGTAAAAACTGCCTGATGACGTTGATCCCTGCTGCCAGCATAGTAAGGAGGTGTGCAGGATCCCTTCTGCGCAGTTAGAAAGCTTGTGGCATGACAAGACTGGCTTTGGGTGCAGGTGGAGGATCGAGAGGAGGTTGAGGAGGCAGAAGCAGTGGAGGAACTTCGAGATAAAGATGATGGACGCACAACTCATGGGGACGGCAAGACTTGGACAGCAGCCCCTTGTCCTGCTGTCACCATAGTTACCCAGTGCCCAGTCAGCGACATGTAACACCCCTGGCCATGCCTATTTGTCCCAGTGTCTGTTGTGAAATGCACCCTGTCACACACAGAGTTTCTCAAAGAAGCGGTGATGTTGTGTGCGACATGCTGGTGGAGTGCAGGCACACCTTTCTTTGAGAAGTAGAGCCGACTGGGCATCTGGTACTGGGGCACTGCGACGGATATAAAGTCTCTAAAATCTTCTTTGTCCACCAGGCGGAAAGGCAGCATTTCTGTAGCCAAGAGCTTGCAGATGGTGAAATTCAACCTCTTAGCTTTCTCATGGCTAGGAGGAAATGGTCTTTTACTTGTCCACATCTGAGGAACCGAGGGCTGGCTGTTGTGCTTTGACGGGGTTGAGAAGGGTGTCCCTGGCAAACTGCCGGTCTGTGAGGAAGATGCAGGCGGACATGTTAGGTTGCCTTGATCCAAAGGTGGTGCTATCGATGTCGGACAGCGCTGAACACCAGCTGGTGTTTCCACCTCCAAAGAAAATGATAAGCTGCCAATCACGCTGGCTGTTGCAGGTAAAGAGGTGGCAGGTCTGCGTCCCAAAACAGGTGTGACTGCTGTCCCCCCAGTCACAGAGGATAAAGAGGCCGTGGATGCACAAGATGTGGCAGATGTTGGTTGGCCCGGCTGGCTAGGCCTCATTGTGGCACAGTGAGCTTCCCACTGGAACTTATGCTTCATATCCATGTGCCGGTTCATGCATGAAGTTCTCAAACTATGTATTTTTTGGCCTCTACTTAGCTTTTGCTGACAAATGTTACAGATAACACGAGTTGGGTCATCTTTATCGATCTGAAAAAATGCCCAGGCTATGCACTTAGCACCCATGCGACCTGAAGAGCCACCACGACTTGTGATCAGATGCAGAGTTGTGTTTGAGGATGCAGTTGTTAACGTGCTTCCAGTGGCCTCTGTCCAGGAAGGCGCAACCTGACCTCATCGTCACTAGCATCCTCCTCCACCTCCTTTGCTGACCTCATCGACTGGCTGACTGTGGGTTGACAGTAAGTGGGATCTCCAACCTCATCATCATCACCCTGTGTGTTATCACACCCGTCGCCCTCAGAGCCAACCTCTTCCTGCCCTGACAAAAAACTAAAGTTGTCGCTCCAATCAGGTATTTGAGTCTCATCATCGTCTTCCTCATTGTCTCCACCAACAGGGGTTACAGTTTGGGAACTTGGGTCGACATTATGCTCAGAGCCTTCTGCGTCTGGTTCTGGATCCGACTCATAAAGATTCTGGGCATCAGTGCAGATCATTTCCTCGTCTGGATTCACAGAAGCTCTGGAGCCAACCTCTGATTCCCAGGCTATAGTATGAGTAAACAGCTCTGCAGACTCAACCTTCTATTCTACCCCATACTCCGACAGGCAGCTGGAGACTTGAGAGCTGTGAGGAAGCAAGTGCAATTGCGGTGACACCTCTGAGGACTGGAGTATTTGTGATGTTGAAGTTGAGGTGGAGGAGAGCCCACTTAAAGGAGCACTTGATATCCGTTGAAGCACCTGCTGTTTTTGTGCCTCATCTGGAATTTGTAGCGATTGGCGTGTCCAGAAGAAAGGGATCTTATCACATTAGCTGCTAATAGAAGTAGACAACTTAGTTTGGCTGGAAGATGGTTTTTCTTCTGCAGATGTTACTATTGCTTTAACACCTACGCCACGGACACAAACTTTTTTTCCCTTCCCAACACGCCTATTCCCCTTTCCACCAGCAGCAGGCCTTTTTCCACTCATTTTGGTGGTTAACTAATTGACAACTCTGGAGTTGTTTGCAAAAAAAACAATGGATGGGAACCGAGCAGAGCTGAGTGGCCAAACTGTGGTATTAGTCCAAAAGTATTGGCTGGGTTAGATGCAGATAAAAATTATTTTGAATTTGCAACCAGGTGGAGGTTAGTATAGATGGACTAATAGAACAAGTCCCACACACTGCTACAGGCCAAAATATTTTTTTAGAGCTAGATACAGAAAAATTTATATTGAATTTGCAACCTGGTGGAGGTTAGTATAGATGGAGAAATAGATCAAGTCCAACACACTGCTACAAGCCGAAATATTTTTTCAGAGCTAGATGCAGAAAAAAATTATATTGAATTTGCAACCTGGTGGAGGTTAGTATAGATGGACTAATAGAACAAGTCCGACACACTGCTACAAGCCGAAATATTTTTTCAGAGCTAGATGCAGAAAAAAATTATATTGAATTTGCAACCTGGTGGAGGTTAGTATAGATGGACTAATAGAACAAGTCCCACACACTGCTACAAGCTGAAATATTTTTTCAGAGCTAGATGCAGAAAAAAATTATATTGAATTTGCAACCTGGTGGAGGTTAGTATAGATGGACTAATAGAACAAGTCCCACACACTGCTACATGCCGACATATTTTTTCAGAGCTAGATGCAGAAAAAAATTATATTGAATTTGCAACCTGGTGGAGGTTAGTATAGATGGACTAATAGAACAAGTCCCACACACTGCTACAAGCCGAAATATTTTTTCAGAGCTAGATGCAGATAAAAATTATTTTGAATTTGCAACCTGGTGGAGGTTAGTATAGATGGACTAATAGAACAAGTCCCACACACTGCTACAAGCCAAAGCCAAAATATTTTTTCAGAGCTAGATGCAGATAAAAATTATTTTGAATTTGCAACCTGGTGGAGGTTAGTATAGATGGACTAATAGAATGATGCTATGCCCAAAAGGTTTTACTTCACTAGGTGCAGTAAAAAAAAAGGTATTCTATACACAGGTGGTTTAGCTTGCAACACAGATCGGCTACTCCACTGACTAACACACACTGCAAGAGGACAAAAAGGATTTGCTTTGCTAGATTTAGCCAAATGGTGTGAAAATACTTGCACAGCACTAAAACAAACCTGCCTGGCAAAAAGTGATAGGAACTGATGTAACCTAGCCCTGAAAAGGACTGCAATTACAATTAGTCTTTACTCCCAACCTATCTATTTAAGAACACAGACCTGCCTGATAAAAGTCGTAGGAAATGATGTAATCTAGTCCTTAAAAGGACTGCAATCACAACTATTCCCTACTCCCAAGCTATCTGTAGATTTGTGCGAAAATTGGCTTGAAATTAGCAAAGTATAGTGCACACAGCAACATCGGTGCCGTCTAACACGCAGCCGCAGCTGTGAGAAAATGGTGGCGACGGGGAAAATGGCTGGGTCTTATAGGACAAGGAAATGTGACATACACTGCCAATGACACATGCCCTTGCTTGTGTGAAAAAAAGCAGTTCGCTCCGTGTGTGCGCTGCTGATAGGCTGACAGATTGGACCTCCCCACTGTAAATGCGGGAAAGAGAAAAAAAAATGGAGATCTTCATTATTTATGCCGAGATCCATCCCCTGCCCCTCCCCCCACCCCGCTGTACACTCAAATTGCGTATTAACATTAATTTTCAGCATTATTGAGAAAAAATCCAGTTATGATTTTGGTGCACGAACAGTTATCGAACATAACCTCGAACAGCCGAATTTTTTTCAAATTGTTCGTGTTCGCTGAACGGCTCGAACACCACCCAAAACAGCTTGAATTTGAGATTGGTGAACAGTTCGAGTCAAACACCTCTCATCTCTAGTTACTAATATAACTTACATTAAAAATCTTCAATATTACTTAAATTAGTTAATGAAAAAAATTAATACACCCCACTTCAAAAACAACTACATCTAGTAATTTGCATGGCTTCCATAATTTTAAAAGTCAGCACCTACTCTTACAGGCATGAAATGAACAAGTTGGTGACATATTGCAACGTCTATCTTTTTCAATTCTTTAAGAATTACCTCTTTTAGCGCCTGGAAGCTGGATGGACAGTGATGCTCAAGTTGTCTCTTCAGAATTTCAATAAGTGTTCAACTGGGTTCAGACCTTTAGACATAATTCCCCAATTAATCATTTTTACCCTGTTCTTCTTCAGAAAAGCAACAGTGGCCCTAAATGTTTGTTTTGATCATTGTCATATTAGAAAAGTGCAGGTCTAATAAGGACTTGGAGTGATGGTAGCATTTTCTCTTTCAAAATAGAACAGTACTTCTGTGAATTCATGATACCTTCAATCAAATGTAGCACTTGTCCATGTTTCACATCAAAGGAATGGCGTTTGACCATAATTATTCTATGAAAACCACTTCTGGCCAGACATCTCTTATCAGTAGATTGTTGCCAGATCTGAGCTGATAGCATTGCTGGACATCTTCCAATTTTAGAGGGAAGTAAGCATGATGTGTCTTTCACCTTCTGCACTACGTTTCCATGGCCGGCTACTGCATCCACTGTCCTCAGCATGGCCAATTCTTTCAGTGCTGGGAAATAAAAGCAAGTAGTTATCAATCATGCAATACCATCAGGAAATCATTTCATTGGCTACAAATTTATTCTGCAGCAGGACAACATCCCCAAATATGTTGCCAATTTTATTAATAATTATCCTCAATGTACTGAACAACTAGGCATCATGGAAGTGATAATATGGCCTCTACAGAAACCTGATCTCAAAATACACTAACATATTGGTGTCATATTGCTTTGGTGGTTAAACCAGTTATTTAGCCATTTCTACAAAGTGTCCAAGAAGACGTTTTTGAACATGACAACAAAATACCACATGTTGCTCATGCTACTCTGAGCAGCCTCCATAGCTTAGACATGCTACCGTGGCCTGTAGCATGTCCAGACTTGTACCCCATCAAACACATCTATGACATCCTTGGTCACCAATTTCAATGGGAGCAGCCAACAGAACCCGATTATTTGCCTGCCCTAGTTTCTCCAGCCTTGCAGATCATTCATCAGACAACCATTAATAACCTCATTGAAAGCATGAAAAGGACTGTAAGTGCAAGTATTTCTGTGCACGGTGCTCGTACTAAATACTGTATAAATCAAGATGTTTTGAAAATTTTAATTCCATTTTGTTCATCATTTGCATATGATTAACAAGTCAATCAATACTATGATTTCCACAATCACATTAATTTTCCTTTTTGGTGTTGCAATTTCAATGTTAAGTAATGTATGTATATATTAATATGTTTGTGTGTGTTTGTGTGTGTTTTTCAACTTTTTTGTGATTGATAAAACATTGACAAATGCATAACATGATGATCATGGGCTCCAGTGACAAGACTTGCTAATCTAACACATGTCATTTGGATCAACACAACCCCTTTAATACAAAGCTGAGAAAACGTTGATCATGGCTGTAGCTAGAAGGTATCAAGCCCCATATCAAAATTTTGTATATGGCCCTCCCTTAAATTTGCAAACCATACCACTAAAATATATTCCAGATCAAATGCAAAAGAAATTAGACCCAAGATCACACAAAAAACAGACAGTAAATTACATTTCTTGGCTTCTTTTGTCTTTCGAGTCCTGTACTCAGGTCCTAAACCTAACAAGTGCAATGATCTTATGTACCAGGCCTTCAAGAGTCAAATGCAGTGGTGGCAGGCACTAAAATGATGCATCATACCAATTATTACTGCTGTCTGCAAAACACAGATTAATAATACAGATGACTAATAGCTACGGAGGTGATACCAGGAGATGCTCTTGACACGTTTAATTTGGCATGAGTACACTACTAGTTAATACAGACGGTGTCATAAGTAGTGCTGTTGCCACATCTGCTTGGCAGTGGCTCCTGAGAATCTTCTATACTGCTGCTAAAGTGGCACGATTCAGATGCAGTTTTCATCTTGATGCAACATTCTTACTTAATTCATCTGATTCTAAACTGTCTCATTAAACACACTGTAGACATTACAATGAGGTACTAATTTGTTGATTGACTAATAATATCAAATGAAGGGTTAATTTTCTATGATAGCACAGACAAGATTGTGCTGCTCACTTCTAGTCTAAACCAAAAAAAGAAACAAAATGAACATATACCCTGCCATAAGTATTTAAAAAGCAATAGTGCATATAAATAACATAGGGTACCTAATAAACACTGTTTTTGATCAAAAAAGCATAAAAGCCTTCCACTTGCACCAAGGTGTACCCTGTCGGGGTGGTCTGAACAGCTAGTGTTAAGACCTTATCATCTGTCAAAAATTACCTGAATGTGAATAAGGGTCGAGCACGACCATTGCTCAACTGTGGACACTCAGCAATGGGAAGCTATATAAACATAATGCCAAGCTCAAGCTTCACATTCCAGGTGTGACTAAACCTCCAATAACTTCACAATGAATTGTTTTGGCATATATATCTTGATTTTACTAATGTCATCTTTCAACAGGTCTCAGTATATTAACTATATACAGCATTACTATGCATACATATTGGGGAAATAAGATGATAAATAGCTAATGCCTGGAAACAGTGCATATAACTGCACGAGGTGATTGCTATAATACAAGTAACTGCATTAAACTAGCATTGAAAGTACAAAATGCTTTTAAAAAACTGTTAACGATGTATGAGGAAATGACTAATTACTTAGTAACAAAATTATCTTTATATTCAATACTATTTTTTCCATATAAAAGTGAGCTGATATGAATTTCTATATTGAACTATATTAGATTGATTTATTGTATTGCAGCATGTAATACTTTCTGTATATAGTATATGAAAATGTTCAACAAACACAACATTTTTAATATGTTTTGACAAATTACATCTGAAGATTTGTATTACTGCTTTTTTTTTCATTTTAAAACAGCATTAAAGTTTAACACATCATTACAGTGTTGTAAAGTCCTCTCTGCAATTTCATATACCATCTTATTGAAACCCGCTAGCTCTTTTCTTATTATTACAATATGGACCATAAAAGTTGAAACTCATTATTCTCTGTTATTCTTGTATTATATTTTAATGTTTAAGTAGAGTAAATGATGTTTTTTAAGTACAAGTCAAACCATTTAAATAATTACAATGTGCAAATATAATTGCAGTCAGCTAAACAATAATATAAAGACAATATGTGTATTTACAAAAAAATAACACTCAAATAAATGAGCAGCTAGCGTTGTAAAGTTCCATAAAGATTTGTTAAACTAAGCTCAAAGCTAACCAAACTAAGAGTGAATGATGAAATATTTTCTATAACAATAGAGTTTAATGCCCCAGCATCCCAACAATCAGCTGATTGAGGAAAACTCTCTGAATAGCCTAGCAGCCTCTTCTCTGTTTGGGACACAGCTCTGTACATTTTATTAGTGGCTATGTTTGGTACTGCAGCCAAAGTATGTGAAAATAAAATCCAGAAGTTACATTAGAATGTGAGGAGTCAAAAACTAAACAATGTTTCAATGTCCTAGAAGTCAAAAATATCTGAAAAAATGTAAGTAGGCAATCTCTTTATAATTAGGGGTTTGTCGTGTTCGACCAAACTTTAGTCCAAGGTTTGGTTCGGATACAAGAACTGTACCCGAACTTGAACTTGAACCCAAACACCATAGAGATCAATGAGGACCAGAACTTTAAAGCTGGAAAACCTCTCTCTCTCTATTTTAGCCCCTTAAGGACTGAGCTATTTTTCATTTCTGTGCTTTAATTTTTTCCTCCCCTTTTTTCCAAGAAACATAACTTTTCTATTTTCCCACTGACAAAGCTATATGAGTTTTTTTTTTGTGGGGCCATTTGTACTTTGAATGACACAATCAAATGAAGTGAAACTGAGAAAAAAAAACTATTCTAAAATTATTTTTTGTGTTTTGTTTTTTCAGAGTTCATTCTGCAGCAAAAATAACCTGGAAATATGATTGTCCAGATCTGCAAAATTATGACAATACCAAACTTAGACTTTTTAAAATTATTTAAGTGGTGAAAAAAAGCTGAAATTCGTGGAAAAAACTTTTTGCTTGAGTCGCTATTTTCCAAAACCTGTAACATTTGATCGCTTCTCATTGCATTTTATTTTGGAGTTGTGGCAGTCAAAAAATATACATTTTTCTCTTTACAGTTTTTACAGATTGGGTTAATTAATTTTATATTTAGATAGATCAGACTTTTCTGGACATGTTAATACCAAATATGTACATTTTTTTTTTATACTTCTTTATTATTAACTGTGAAAAAGGGGGTGACTCGACTTTTTATGTCTTCTTTTTTACTTTACATCTTTAAAACCTTTTTTTCTTTATTTTTTACTTTAATTGCTAGCAAAAGAGAGTATACAGAGATAATAGAATGGGATTGCAGTTGATTCTTTCTGTGAAGTAAAATAAGTTTTTAAGAGGCAGGGAAATGTTGTGATCCTCTGTTGTAATGTCTGTATATGCTTTTGCTTCCTCCCCTGCCTAGGACCTGTGGTACGATCACACCGTGTTCCTGTACGGTCAGACACAGCCATTACACAGCACACAGCAGAGGCACATTTATAAGATTATCTCAGCACAGGAAGATTTTTTTTAACACATCTAATTGTGTAACTTATTTTTATTCCAAGATCTAGTGATTAAAATATACTTTGCTCATGGGAAAACCCCTTTAACTTTGCTATTACTAATGGGTGCTTTCATAATTCATTCCACCCATTCCTTGACCCCATCGGGGCTTTCATCCCTTACCCCACGCAAAACAGGATTCGCCATATGAGTCAACTGGGCCATAGACTATAATGGTGCAAGAAGAGTGAACGTACGCTGGAAGTGGATACTCAGACATAGCAGACTGAGTCTGAGTGTCCACCTCCAGAAGATGTATATTCCTGAAAATGATGCACGTCATAGCGCACATTCGCTCTGTCAGCACCATTATAGTCTATGGCCCTGTAGGCGCAAACATCCGAATCCCATTTTACCAGGGGTTTGGATGTAATCCCCGACAATGTCACTAAACGTGTGCTTAAATGCAATGTGACAGCATGCTAAAGTGGAACCTAAATTTGAGACATATTTTCTTTGTGTATAAGGTTATTTTCTGTACAAAATCATGGAAATGCTAATCTAGTGATGACTTTTGTGCTTACTAAAGGCTAAAGAATAGCTAGTCATTAACAATCTTCATAGAAATAGGCATGTAATAATAATAATAATCTTTTTATTTATATAGCACCAACATATTCTGCAGCACTTTACAATTCAGACAATTTCCAGACATTTTCGGCACTGTCACCATTGGGGCTCACAATCTACATTCCCTATCAGTATGTCTTTGGAGTGTGGGAGAAAACCGGAGAACCCGGGGGAAACCCACGCAAACATGGGGAGAACATACAAACTCTTTGCAGATGTTGCCCTTGGTGGGTTTTGAACCCAGGACCCCAGCCCTACTTTTTTAAGATGATATTGCTACCTTGTAGCTTCTTTTGGTATAGTAAATGGCTAAGAAAATTGGCTGAGGGGTATGCGTAGAAATATGTTTATCTTACCTCCATTATGGGTATGTTGGGAATTAAATTAGTAAATGTAGTGTTACACTCTGATTTAAAATGTTTTTATTTTTCAGCTTTATTTGCTTGCCTACTTAACCTTGAGGCTGGTGTAGTGTGTGCTGTGGAATATGAGAGAGATACAATTTTGTTAATTCTTAAAGGGAGGAATTTTGTCTACCTAAAAGGAATCTATCACCACATTTGACCTATCTAAACTATTAATATGACCATACAGATTATACAGGATGGGCCATTTATATGGATACACCTAAATTAAATGGGAATAGTTGGTGATATCAACTTCCTGTTTGTGTAACATTGGTATATGGGAGGGGGAAAACTTTTCCAGATGGGTGGTGACCATGGCGGCCATTTTGAATTTGGCCATTTTGGATCCAACTTAAAGTCCTACCTGTATGCTTCATATCAGATGCCTTGTTGTTAAGAATCATCTTTTATCCCTTTATATAAATGAGCTCCTTCAGGGTATATGAAGGATGCTGCCTGGAAGATACTTCTGCCTGCAGAGCTTATTTTACATGAAGGGGAGTTACCAGTGTGATGTGCAATGGCCGCTCTCCTGATCTCACTGCAGAGCTGAGTGTGGTTATACCTGACACATCTGCAGGTTCCGCTCAGCTTCCATCTCACAGGCAGACAGTGCTGCAATGTTGCACTACAGCAGAGCTCAGAGGGAAGCAAAAAATGTGTTTGCGAGAAATTGAATTTCATTTCTCCTGTTCTGTGTTAGTTACTTGTCACACACTTTCATGTAAAATAATCTCTGGGGGGAGAGTTATCTTCCAGGCAGCTTCCTGCACATAGACTGGAAGAGGTAATTTAAATAAAATGATTTCTTAAAAACAAGGCATCTGATATGAGGCATACAGGTATGGCTTTTTCACCAGTCTATAACCTTTATGCCGATATTAATAGTTTACATAGGTCAGAAGTGGTGACAGACTCCCTTTAAAATTTTATCCTTCAACTCTATAAAATCTATCTATCCTCCAACTCTATAAAATGTCCTCAGTATCTAGAAACTTAAATAGAACCTGTTAGTTATAGGGAAAACATAAAAAATTGGCAATAGATGAAATTTACAAGACTTTTCTCAAAGATACATCATTAGTAAATGTGACGAGTTACCTCAATATTACAGAGATGCCAGATTTAATTTTTACATTACCAGACTCAGTGCAAAATCTGGTGAGATTTTCTCCACTGGGACATTCTCACTATGAAGTTAGAAGCTGATCATTTTGTACATTATTTGAATAGCATAGTGAAACCTTAGCTATGGCAGGTGTTGGCCTGTTTCACAGTTTTGTTCACTTGCTGACCCTTAGGGTATAATGGGAGAAATAATCCACCTAATATTCTCTTAAATTCTTGAAAAATAATTCAGTAGTGAGTGTAAATTTAGGGGGAAATTTATTAAAACAAGCAAATTTGAATTTTAAAAGATTTGCTTATCTCTACTTGGGACATCCAGAAGAATAATTGTCCAGAGACGAAAAGGTGAACATTACCATGAGTTCAATGCCAGGCTAACAGTGAAGCTTCCTGAAACAATTCATTTGTTGCATTGCTTTTTATCCAAGGGAGTGGGCTTAGTCACAATTTTGCTTAAGAACGCTGCCTTAAATAAGCAATGGTATCTAAACATCCTCAAAACAACTACTCTCAACTGTATAGGGGTACTTTGTTGATAAGCAATGCTTTTTTCAACATGATGGAGAATCATGTCTGAAATCAAAAGTGATAACTAAGTGGCTCAGTAATCAAAACATTTAATTTTTTAGTTTGTAGCTAGGAAACTCATGAGATATCAATCCCATTGATAACCTGTGGTAAATTCTTGAAAAACAGATGACCAACCAAAAACACAGAAATTGTGATAAACTTCAAGCAACAATTAAGCAAGAGTGGGTTGCTATCAGTCACGATTTGGCCTAGAGTTTGATTTCCAGCATGCCAGGGTGAATTGAAAAGACTTAGAAATTAAGGATCACTGTAAACATTGAATAAACTTGATGTATTTGTAAAATAAAAGCTTAAAATCTTATGAAATGTATGAAATTGTTATAATTCTACTTCAGTGTACCATGAAAACATCTGACTAAGTCCTCATTCAGATGTCTGTGTTGCACTGTTGGAAGCCAACAAGTACAATATCTATGTTATGTGTACAATAAATCACTGAATTTATTGTTTTATCCATGAACTCTGGATAGTGTGAAATATCATCAAAATGCCTACACCAATGTACATCTGTACAAAACCCCTAGAATATAAACCATTATTCTTGAGATGGACATCTTGTCTCAAGTCCAAATGGAAATTTGAAATTGTCTTTTGGCTTCATTCACAAAAGCTTTTCATAAATGTAAGAACTCTATCCTCTCTCCGAAAGAAGATGAAGACCACAGCAACGTTTGTAAAGGCCCTTGGCCCTCAAATCAATTTTGGATATAAGGGTGCCATCATTAGTAGAGTGTCATCATCAACAGCCATGTTCTTGTTCCTGGAGAGCTCACAAGACCTTTAATTGATTGTATGATGCTATTATGTGGAGGTGTTACAGGGTGGGCAATGTATGGAATATGTTTGACTGTGTACCTGATATAAAGATAGCACACCAATTTAGTTAAGTACTTCCCATATTATACCACCCTCTCCTAGTACCTTTTCCCTTTCATTGTATCCTTTTTCCCTAGTTAGGTTTCCCGTATGTAAGTAACAGTAAATAAATTATTTATAAAAAAATCCCCTTTAAAAATCAAGTAACTCTTGTTAATTATTATTAACTAGCACCGAAAAACTCAGATTCTTCAAGCAGATACAAGTTGCATCCTTTTTTCTCACGGCTTCAACATGCACCAATAATACCATAATACCATATAACCTATGATGCTACTTACATGTCCATGTTTTTGTGCAAACTATGTGCCCATGCAAAACTTATGGAGACATGTCCATTTTCTTCTGGTATCGTGGATGTAAAGGGCCAATACCAGTCTACGGGTTTGTGAAAAACTCGTAAAGCATTCATAAGTTCAGTAAGTATTTAACATTTCAATGGATAGGAGAAACTTTGTAATTATTGATTTATCCATCCTTGGAAAGCACTGAGGACACACTGATCAAGAACACTGATGACACCAATACCATTTTTTCATGTACGTGTTTAAAATGGATGTGTGAATAGGGCCTAGAAGACCTAAAAATACTGAAGGGTAAAACTGTGTGAAAACCCAAAAATTGCATCCATTCAAAACTTATGGTCATGACTGTATATCCACAGATGATTTTTGGTCAGTTCTCCGAGATCTTTGTAAGAACCTCCCAGCCATGTTCCATCAAGAACTGTGTCTAGCGTTCTTAGAAGAATTGGTGCTTTGATACTGTTTTGAAGGCAAAGACTGGTCACACAAAATATTTATTGGATTAAAATTTCTCTTTAGTTAATTTTTATTTGTATTTTGTTAATTGATAACAATAAAGTATTCAAAACATCCTTACTTTACATCATTTTTACACACCTGGCTAAAACTATAAAACTTTTACACAGTACTGGATAGTGGAGAAATATTTTAGATTTGGTCTCTTTTTGCATCACAAAGTTTTCCAGGGAGTGATATGTCCTCTTCAAAGCCCACATTTAAAGCTCACATTTAGTTAGGTGTGAATGTACTATAGTTACATTGTCTAGATTGTTTTTCTCTTGGATGTGAGTTTCTTAATGTGTTCCATTACATCTCAGCTCATAGGAAGGCACTGCTACTCATTTGTGCTGTAAGATTGTTATGTAAAAATGTTCTAAATAGGAGGCTTTGTATATGAATAAATTGTGTGCCATTTAATTCATTTATTTGTTGGAAAGAAATGTGATTTAATTTTTTTCCTCATTTTCATACACTTTTATCTAAGATTTTATATTGCTATTCAAGAAGACAATTACATCTAAACAAAGCAGCAGCTGCTGTACTTGTACATTTTTCAGAATACAAAATATACTATAATAAAGAAGCATAACACACTGAGTATCTAATGAAATGTGATGCCTTTTAAATAAAACACTTATAGACTCTTTAAAAATAATTCCTTTGTTGCAAACTGGTTTAATAATTCCAAGCAAATCTATCCAGTATTAAATTTTCTTTATAGCTATAAATGATTCATCTTCTGCGAATGAAGGGGATATATTTAATCTGTTTGATCTGTCCAGACAAGAAGAAAAGTCTCTTTTCTAATACTTTCATATATTGTTTGTTTCTTTTGAGAATAATCTAAAAATGAGCAGAGAAAAGATCAGAGAATTCAGAATAAATACTCTCATGTGTAAGGCTCTGCTATGCAACCTTATGACCTTTATAAAGTGAGGAAGGAACAATAGAGATTGGGTCTATACTAAGTTATTAAATCTCTATAGCTAGAATTTTTCCAGGTATTCATGAAAGGCACAAATCCTAGGGGATGTGCTGTAATTTATTTTACTCATAATGGATGTGACACTTGTAAACCGCGGTGCTCTTCTTTAAGGACCTTTAACTCTTTTAACTTTACTCTGCACCTAATAAATACCTTTCATGAATCACTTTGACAGATTGGATTGGACATTAATCTGTTTTGCAATTTGAAATGCTTTCTATGACCTATATCTATATATATATCTGTGTGAAAAGGTATGTTGCATATTTTAAATTAAATTGTCTAAAGCTATTCTCTGGCAATATGATGGAAGACAGGATCATTGGGCTATTTCCGACTTACAAGAAATATGAAACTTAATTTTACACTAAAATAAGATAAAGTAAATGTGTGATATATAAACGGTGGTTGTTACATAAATATTAATATCATATATTTTAGAAAAGGAAGAAAATATTATACTTATATGGCAGTACGTGTAAATAGGTGAGTCGTAAATGGAGCTTTGCTAAAGTATTTTATTTGTAAAATATGGTGCATCGTTTATAATGGCCTCTAGGGTTTCCACAAAATGGTAAGTAAACTAATCTCTACAAAAAGATGCAGACCCAGGTTTAGCCATTGAGTAGACAATATACGTTGAAAAGGACATTCCGTATATTAGAAATAGTAGATATGAAAATAAAAAAATAAACATGCTCAAAAGTGGACGGCTTTTGCTGTTGGTTTATTTCTGTTGCCCCTCCGAGTATTCCAGTTTGTTTGTTTCTTAAATCCACAAAACGGTCACAGCTATATAGGAATTTTTTGTCAGTGCTAATTTTTATGGTCTTTACTAAAGGGGCATGGATCACAGGATTCTCTGTGACTGTCTCTTTTGATTGATATGCATTATTACCCTGTGAACCAACCCCTTGTAATGACCATAAAAATGAACACTAAATAAAATGGCCTAAATTTCTGGAAACGCATGAATGTGTTAAAAAAAACAAAAAAACAAGAACGTATTACTCAGCGGAGCCATGGGAATAAAATAAGAGCAAGATTTGTCCACTTAACCTAATGAAATAACCTCTTACAGAGTGGTTAGCAATGTAGCTTTGCAGCACTGGGTTCAAATCCCATCAAGGACAACATCTGCAAGGAGTTTATATGTTCTCTGCGTGTTTGTGAGAGTTTCCTCCAAGTAATCCAGTTTCTTCACACAATCCAAAGACATACTGATAGGGAATCCAGATTGTGAGTGATGTCGGTAAAGTGCTATAGAATTAATGGCACTATATAAACTAGTGAAATAAATTAATAAATAAAAGTTAAAACTGACAACTAACAGAGGAGTAGGGTACACATGATGATGCTTTATCTCAATCTCATCTATACCTTTATCTTTAATCTTAGCTGCTGCCATAAGTATTCAGACCAGCAGGAATGAACCAGTTTTTGATGGAATACCCATTGTAGGAGTTCATATTGAGGATGCAAATAGTTTTTTTTTCCCCCTTAATAAAATATTTACCCTTCTGTTGGGCATATATATGCACCAAGGTTCAGTGGTATTTTGTCCACAGGGAAGTGTCTCTTTCTAGCTACTATATATCCTAAATGACCTTGATCTTGGCCAGCTAAGGTTATTATTACAGCCGTTACCTACTGAAATAATTATGCTGTTTATCCTGTGAAACTAATGTTCAGCTTTTGTATTACTATGGGAAATCTCATCTTTAAAGTCTTGCTCAGAGATTTCTTGGTCTTGAAATTGTAAAGACCTTATGGGACCAATAATACATTTTTTTTTAACTTCCCCATGTCCTACTTTGTTGTGTTCTTTCAGACGTAGCCATTCAAGTCTATGGGAAGAAGAAAAGATAGATATCATACTGAAACCATCTGTGTGGTACATGTTTTAAATTTTTGATTTGTTAGTTTTTCATTGATACAATGTGCCCAAATAACACATGTTCTACAGCACTTACCATAGATATAGTGGGTATTTCTTCCACGGGATTCCCTTACTTCGACCTTGACACCTCATGACAATTTTGCTTTACATTTTAAACAATAGAGTGTAATCTAACATTGCTAAATTTTATTATTTTTTTTTAAATTACATTGAAAATTTGAATTTTATAGACGCATAAATTTTAAGTACAGCACTTGTTTAACATCCACCATATATTTGCCAAGTAGATTTAAGCAAAAACGGTGATGTCTTATGTGCTAATATTTCTAGCAAATTGCCTAATATGACTCAAATGTTAAACATGCACAAGGACATCTTAATGTGAAAGTCATTGCGAAAACTAATTAAGTTAAGATGCTTAATGCAACTGAGGACTTAATACTTTCAAAATCCAAATGAGAAATTTTTACAAAGGTAAAATGCAAAATTAAAATGTAACCTCTTTTACATAGATACTGCTACTAAATATGTATCTAGATTAAATAGCTAAGCAAATATTTTTTTCATAATACCCATTAGTAAGACCAGTGCCCTGTTATTTTAATATGTATATTATTGTTGAATATTGTTGAATATGAGGAAATTAAGATATATGTAGAACGCTGCCAAATAAAGTCTTGCAGTATACTTGCTACAAGCATACTGATTAGTTGCCCGGTCACCCAGCTAATAGGGATTGGAAAAATGATAAAATGCATATTTTAAATGTTTTGTAGATACAGTACATAGAAAGTTTGAATTTCAAAGAAGCTACATTTAGACTACATCAGCAAAGTGAAGCTTTAATTGGTTACTGTATTGTCAACAAACATTACATAAATTGACACAAACAAATATAAGAGACTTTATCTTATTAATTTTTAGAGAAATGTGCATCTTTCTCCACTTGTGAGACACTTTTTTCCTTTCCACTGCCTTATGAACTCAATCACTGTGAAAAAAAGCAAAAAATTGCCTAGGTCAAAACAAGATTGACTGCTTGCTCACTGAGGCATCAGATTAAAATTGTTTCTTGTAGTCTATAAAGAAGGGGGGACGTAGGAACCCCTAAACACCTGGTAAGAACAATCATGCTGCTATATTCTAGTATATGTTTACCTCGGCCCAGTGCAGTGCAGGAATTACTGATGCTTCTGTGTTTTGTGCATGCAAGTTATCATTGCAAGTCTCTGCCCACTAGCTCAGAGACAGCTGAGAATTAAGGACAGAATGTGGTAAGAGGAAAACTAGTAAATAATACAGGATACAATTTATATAATGGTCACAGCTTATAAAAGTAACATTCTGATATTATATCAGATGTGTACAGTAAAGCATTTTTAATAAATGCTTAAAGGAGTCCCACACTTTATCTTAGCACATGTTGGGGTCATAATTTTGTGGCACTTAAAATATATACTGTAGATATTACAGGTTCTCCTATTTTGTGAAGCTCTAACCACTTGTTAAGGAAGCCACCCTCACAGTATGCACAGCATTCATGTTTGCAAAATGGCGATTGATGGAGGAGAATATGACCAGACCTGTTCATCAGCCTCCTCAGGCTCCAATTTTGAGAACAGGAAAGCTGTGCTGTATGTGACGAAGGCTGCTCTAAGAAGAAAGTACTCATCATTTCCCACCTCGACAACTGCAACATTCTCCTCTGTGGCCTACCTGCTAACACTCTCACACCCCTCCAGTCCATCCTTAACTACGCTGCGCGACTGGTCCATCTCTCGCCGCGCTACTCCTCTGCTACTCCCCTTTGCAAATCCCTTCACTGGCTCCCAATTGCCCGGCATATCCAGTTCAAACTACTAACACTGACCTACAAAACCATCCATAACCTCTTTCCTTCATACATCTCTGAACTAATCTCCCGATATATTCCCTCACGTAATCTCTGGTCCTCCCAAGACCTCCTTCTCTCCTCCACACGTATTCATTCCTCATGCAATCGCCTCCAAGATTTCTCCCGAATATCCCCCGTCCTATGGAATTCTGTGCCTCAACATGTCCGATTATCCACCACACTTGGATCCTTCAGACGGAACATGAAAACCCATCTCTTCAAACAAGCTTACAGCCTGCCATGACCTTGCTTGCTGCCATGTCAACAACACCACTGGAGCTGCTGAAACCCCCCCCCAACCTACTGTCTCCTTCCCCATTCCTGTAGAATTTAAGCCCGCAAGGGCAGGGTCCTCTTCCCTCTGTACCAGTCTATCATTGTTAGCTTGTTTACTGTAAGTGATATCTGTATTTGGCATGAAACCCCTTTTTATGTACAGCACCATGGAATCAATGGCGCTATATAAATAAATAATATTTAATAATAATAATAACAAAGGAGGAGGACCTGTAATACTTACATATTATTAATTGTAACAAAATCATGTCACCGCCACATTTTAAAATAATGACTTGTCATTGGGAAAAAAACTATTGAAAAATGGTTATAATCTGTAGAGCTCTGGACAGCTAAGCAGGCACCAGTCAACTTTTTCTAATTTTGAAAAGGATTCATTAACATTACCATTATGGATTATATTTATAGTAGTTAAAAAAGTTATTTAATGTCAAAGAGGGAGTTAAGTTTCCATCTGTAAAGGGTGATTAATTGGTTGGGTACCGTTTTAAATATTTCATAGCATGTAGTGACTGCTGCTGGCACAGACGATTCCAACTTTCGGATGGTGGAATAAATGCAGGCGCACATAGTTGACAGTCTAGTAACTTTACTCAAGGGAGAAAATAAGCTTTATTGTTACAGAGTCTTAAATGAAGCATCACGCTTGGTGGCTTTAATAGTCTCAAAAGAATAAACAGCTTAAGACAAATTTAACTGTGGTCACTTTCAAAACTTTACAGACATGAAATACATGACAACTTTACATGACAATCTGCTGGCAATCTCTTCAGCAATAGTTCCTCCATTTTGGCACAGTCTATTTGTCATTCTCATAGTGCAAGGCACAGCTGCTCTGACAATCACATTGGTAGCAGCAGTGTCCTGCCACAGCTTTTCTGCCACCTTACCTACTATTGCAGCCTACTCACTCAGTTACTGCTTTACAGTTTCTCACATTATACACAAGTCTTCTAGCCATCTCTCTTCTTCACCAATAGTCATCAGCTTTAAGTCTTCCTCTTGTATGGCTATATCTTTGCCCTGTGTGCAGCATTCTTGTGCTATCTAGTGGTTATCTTTGGTTATTCTGCTCTGTACTTTGGATGCACTTTCTTAACCCTCAACCTCTCTCTGATGTACACTCATGCAGATAAGCTGATTTCCTTTGCTTGGGACAAACTAAAGCTCATACTAGGGCTTTTATATGCTTCTTTGTGGCCCTTACAAGGATCTGAGGTAGCAAAGCAAGTTTTACTCACCCCTGCTTGCAAGCTATGACATAGTTTCCTCTGTGCCGCACAGCTTATCTTCACTTTCTCTTGCCTGCATTGCCCACATGTGCCTGTAAATCAATGAAATACAATTTTTTTGCATTCTGGAATGCTGCCATGAAAGCGTTATTGGTCCTGCCCTCTGAACTAGTCATGTCACCGGCAACTTTGTGCATAAAATCAAAAGGAAACAGCATAAGACCCTGACTACTTATATGCGACATCTCAGACTTTACCATGCTACCCAGTGACGTCCAGCACTAAGCATTCTTTCCTCTGGGCACATGTTTTAAGTTTTCAATTAATCTGACATAATTCAATCATCAGCTCTGACATCATCCATAAGACACCTCTCCAGACCCCAAAATATAAAAATGTAAGATGTAAAAAAAAGTTAAAAAAATTGGTCACAATCCCCAAAAGGTCTCAATGTTAGGATGTGCTCCATGACCTTGCAAAAATAAGCGAATAATCAAACCTGCGCCTGGATGTGTGAGAAATTTTGGTACTTTAATACTACTGTTTTTACCATAATCACAATTTATTCATTAATATTTAGATATAATATACTTCTTTTTGTCATTTATAGGTTTGTTTATTTTTTAATAGCATTCATTACAGACGTAGCTCTTTATATGAATTTATTTTGCGCTAGGCACATTTTATGGTTATAGTAGTGGTATATAAACGTTATTATATGTGTGTTTACTGGCACTATGCACTTTATGCTGACATAAAAGCTGGAGATTAATTTTGACTATTTTGTGAGACTGATAACTATTAACCATTGTGTCTCAGATTTATACTATAGTGAAAATAAAATGAGAAAAAGGAACTCCAAGTGTGCTACCCCCAATACAAGACATAGCGTTCAAGGGATAGTATATGCTCACCTGTCTAGGTTGTGACCTGGCACAACTCCGTACTTGTAAGAATGCAGTGCTGCTCCTCCGACCGCTGACCCTTATGCTAGGGTGAAGAAACATATTCAAATCAAACAGGAAATAGAGTGGTGATTCCCTGGCACTGCCACAGAATGAAAACAAGGGTGTATGTTCTCTGGATTGGGTTGACTTCTTCATCAAGTATAGTATGTTATAAAGAGCTTTATCCTTTTTTATAATTTTTTTAGACTTCTCTCTCCTATATAAAGGGGGAGGCGCTGTATAACATACTATACCTGATGAAGAAGTCAACCTGACTGCGGAATGCGTTGTATGAATAAAAATCCAGAGAACATACATTCTTGTCCTCATTCTGTGAATCACCTCTCTTTTTCTTCTTTGGCTTGAATAGGATTATACTTTAAGGACTGATGCACCTGTTATACTTTTTATTATTTAGTTAGTGTACTCCTTATTAAATACTTTATTCCAGTACGTGTACTCTTAATCCTTAGTGATTTACATTGTTTGCATTTATAAGGTAAGTTTCTCTGCATAATCATTGAAATAAATTTTATACCTTGATAACTTCTCTTCAAATCCTCTGTAGAAATTTTGACAAAATGTTCATTTTTTGTTTTCAATTTGATCATGTGCTCAATAAAAGATAATTGATATTCATATTTCTAGATATAAGTGTGTATGTCATATCGTTATGAACGTGCCATCATACCTTAACCCCTTAAGTACTTGTGAATTTTTGTTTTTTTTTGACAATATAATTTTTTTTCACATTCCAGGAGCTATAATATTTTAAAAAAATAACAGTTCTGCTGTTGTTATTTTTCGCACAATTTTTTTCTGTGGGTCAGCAAGATTATCACTAAACCAAATTAATATGGTTTTATTTATTTTTTACTACTTTTGTACAATAAATAAACTTTGAAAAATCAATTTGCTTTTGTGTTTCCATATACTGAGAACCATAAGTTTTAGAATTTTCTGTCAAAGAAGCTGTATAGGGTCTTATTTATGCAAGAATAGATAAAATTTTCAGTGGTATCATGTTTTACAACTAATGACTTTTTGATCACTTTTTCATACTTTTATGATGGTGGAATGTACAAAATAAACAATAATTCTGGATTTTTTTAAGACACTATCACTATTCAGTTTAATTGACATGCTAACTTTAATCTGCAGGTAATTTCAATAATAACGATAATAATAACACTACTAATAATTCATAATAATAATTTTAGGAAGTGCAGTGAAGAAATGGTTAGCACTGTTGGTATGCAGCGATGGGGACCTGGGTTCAAATCCCACCAAGGACAACATCTGCAAGGAGTTTGTATGTTCCCCCCGTGTTTGCGTGGGTTTCCTCCAGGTTCTACGGTTTCCTCCCACACTCCAAAGACATACTGATAGGGGATTTAGTTTGTGAGTACCAATGGGGACAATGATGATAATGTCTGTGGAATATGATGATGCTATATAAGCAAAGCATAATATATAAGAAAAGCCTAATAATTAATAATGTCCCATTTATATAGTTTTTATGTTTCACTAATCCTACACAAAATAGTATACCGTATTTTTCGGACTATAAGACGCACTTCTTTCCTCCAAAATTTTGGAGGAAAGTGGGGAGTGCGTGTTATAGTCCGAATACTATATTATTGTATGGCCGCATGGAGGTGGGTGTGGGGGAGCGGCAGCGGGGGATCAGAGGGGCATAGGAGGCAGCAGCTGCCTGCTGCAGGCTAGCTGTGCCCACTACTAAAGAAAATGAATACACCCTGCTCCCCCCGCCCATGGGCGTGGAGAGCAATGAATATTCTTTTCTCTTAATAGCCGGCACACTGGAGCCGCAGCGCGGCTCCTGCTGTCGCTCTGCGTTCAGTGTGCCCGCTATTAAAGCTCATGAATATTTGCTACAACCCACTCCCATGGGTTGTAGTGATTATCCATGGTCTTTAATAGCAGGCACACTGACCACAGAGCAGCAGCAGGAGCCACGCTGTGGTACAGTGTGCCGGCTACTGAACAGACTGAATGGTCACTGCTCCCTATGCACAGAGTCCCGGCGTGGGGAGCAGTGACTATTCCAGCACAGTGTCTCACACTGTGTGAGGGTACATGGCAAGGACTCCATGCGCGCCCTGCCATACACTGCTCACACAGTGAGAGTGTCAGCAGCAGAGCAGGACAGCGCTAGAGGAGAGAGGAGGTGAGTATTTTTTTTTTTTTTTTGTAGGCAGCGTGATGGGGGCTCAGAGGGTGCCATACATACCAGGATGGGGGCTCAGAAGGTGCCATACATACCAGGATGAGGGCTCAGAAGGTGCCATACATACCAGGATGGGGGCTCAGAGGGTGCCATACATACGAAGATGGGATGGGGGCTCAGAAGGTGCCATACATACTATGATGGGGGCTCAGAGGGTGCCATACATACCAGGATCGGATGGGGGCTCAGAAGGTGCCACACATACCAGGATGAGGGCTCAGAGGGTGCCATGCATACCAGGATGGGGGCTCAGAGGGTGCCATACATACCAGGATGGGGGCTCAGAGGGTGCCATGCATACCAGGATGGGGGCTCAAGGAGTGCCATGCATACCAGGATGAGGGCTCAGAGGGTGCCATGCATACCAGGAGGGGGGCTCAGAGGGGTGCCATGAAGACCAGGATGGGGGCTCAGAGGGTGCCATGCATACCAGGATGGGGGCTCAGAGGGTGCCATGCATACAAGGATGGGGGCTCAAGGGGTGCCTTGCATACCTGAATGGGGGCTCAAGGGGTGCCATGCATACCAGGATGGGGATAAAGGGGTGCCATGCCTACCAAGATGGGGTATAAAGGGGTGCCATGCATACCAGGATGGGGGATAAAGTGGTGCCATGCATACCAGGATGGGATGGGGGCCACTTATACCAGGAAGGAGGGGGCATACATACCAGGATGGAGGATATTAACAGAATTGTGGGACATTACCCCAATACCAGTGTCAGCAGCAGACTCCCTCCCCTCTCCATCATGACCACATTTTTTGCTTCAATTTTTTTTCCTATTTTCCTCCTTTAAAACCTAGGTGCGTCTTATGGTCCGGTGTGTCTTATAGTCCGAAAAATACGGTAAATGCCCCCAAAAAAATTGAGGAGAGGTTCAACATATTTCAACACCCACAATTTTTAAATTTTTCCATAAACAGAGTTGTTAGAGTGCATATTTTGTGTGAGACAAGCTGTAGTTTTCACTGGTGCCACTTTTGAGTACATAGAATATTTTGATAGCTTTAGAGTATTTTTTGTAAGGTTGTATGCTCAATATTCAGCAATTATTTTATAGTTTTTCTATTTTTTTTTCTCGTAGCCTGCAACATGTGGAATAAGTAATGATATAATTTTGTAGTATGGATCAATGCAATTGTAGTGTTTTACAATGTATATCATTTTTTACAATTCACTACTTTTCCAAGTAAGCTTCTAAGTGGTTGTTTCATCAGTATTTTGAGTTGCGTCTGTGCTGCCTTCTTTCTCATGAGCACCAGCTGGATCCTGACTTACATTAAATTATGTCTAATGGTCATAAATACGGCTACCTTTTTTCCCTATTTCTTTTTTAAATTTTGGGCCCTTTTTGGTGAGTTTCTTTAAACTTTAGTGTAGGGACAACCATATCAATGAGGACTCTTAATGTGAGTTGCAAGCTTTTGTATTTTGGCCAAAATATCAACCAATATCTTGTTCATTTTATGCATTTTTTGATCTTTTCTTGTTGCACATTAATCTTATTTTGTAGTATGCATCAAGGCCCTTTATTTGTTGACTTTTGGAAGTCTGTTCCTTTGGGGTGCACTTACATAATGCTAGGTAACCCACGTGATCTAATACAATGGGCATCACTTATAGACTCTAAGCTAGAGACTATGCGCTAAACTTATCTATGTGACTGATGCCCTGTTCAAGCCTTATCATTGGGGATTTTTAATACTACACAACCACCCCGTCTATGAATAGTAAGCATATGAGTGGTTGTTTCATCAGTATTTTGCATCTTTGCTGTCTCTACCTTTTTCATTGGGATCCTGGTGCTTCCTGCAGTGCATTAATATTGTGTTTTGGTGATGGTAAATACGGCGGCCTTTATTCTGTAATTTAATGTTTTTTTTGTTTTTTTTTAATAATTATTATTTGATATATAAATAAACAGTTGGTTGTACAGGTGCATCTCACTAAATTAGAATATCATCAAAAAGTTAATTTATTTCAGTTCTTCAATACAAAAAGTGAAACTCATATATTATGTAGTCATTACAAACAGTGATCTATTTCAAGTGTTTATTTCTGATAATGTTGATGATTATGGCTTACAGCCAATGAAAACACAAAAGTCATTATCTCAGTAAATTAGAATGATTAATAAAAAACACATGCAAAGGCTTCCTAAGCGTTTAAAAAGGTCCCTTAGTCTGTTTCAGTAGGCTCCACAATCACGGGGAAGATTGCTGACTTGACAGATGTCCAGAACGCAGTCATTGACACACTCCACAAGGTCCCAGAGTTCCAATTGTCATTAGGAAATCAAGCTCCCAGAGTCTGGAGGAAGAGTGGAGAGGCACACAATCTAAGCTGCCCAAGGCCGATTGTGAAGTTTCCACAATCAGTGATGGTTTGGGGAGCCATGTCATCTGCTAGTGTAGGTCCAATGTGTTTTATCAAGATCAAAGTCAGCGCAGCCGTCTACCAGGAAATTTTAGAGCACTTCATGTTTCCCTCTGCCGACAAGCTATTGAGATGGAAATTTCATTCTCCCGTAGGACTTGGCACCTGTCCACACTGCCAAAAGTACCAATACCTGTTTTACAAACAACAGTATCACTGTGCTTGATTGACAAGAAAACCTGCCTGACCTTAACCCCATAGAGAATCTATGGGGTATTGTCAAGAAGAAGATGAGAGACACCAGACCCAACAATGCAGATGACCTGAAGGCTGCTATCAAAGCAATCTGGGCTTCCATAACACCTCAGAAGTGCCACTGGCTGATCGACTCCATGCCAAGCCACATTGATGCAGCAACTGATGCAAAAGGAGCCCCGACCAAGTATTGAGTGCATTTACTGAACATACATTTCTGTAGGCCAACATTTTGGATTTTAAAAACATTTTTCAAGCTGTTTTTAAAAAGTATTCTAATTTACTGAGATAATAACTTTTGTGTTTTCATTGGCTGTAAGCCATAATCATCAACATTATCAGAAATAAACACGTGAAATAGATCACTCTGTTTGTAATGACTCTATATAATATATGAGTGTCACTTTTTGTATTGAAGAACTGAAATAAATTAACTTTTAGATGATATTCTAATTTTGTGAGATGCACCTGTATGTATATAAGTATAGAACAGTATAATTTTGCTTAGTAAAATCACTTTCATTTTTAAATTGTTATTAATTTAAATATAAAAAAATAATTAGTTGTAGAAATTAGATGATCATTTAAAATTCAAGTTTTCCAGCATCAACAAATTGTCCCCCAAGAATTTGATTTAAGGCCTCTTATTACCCAGGAAAAAAAACCCTCTGGGTTTACTAAGTGTATATTGAACCCAATTTGAGCTCTCCAATGCAAAAACAACATGATGTCCAAGTGACCCTAAACTATCTGGCACGGGGAAGATGGATGGGAATCTGTGGTAAATAGCAGGCTTTTATCAACACACTGGATTATTAGACTTGTTAGAATACTTAAATTATAGAAATTGTTCAAAAATTAAACCTTTTTCTGGCGGCGGGGACGACTACGACTGGGTAGGTTAGATGCTTGCCTTGCTAGAGTTTATACACAGGCAGTGAAAGCCACTTCATTAAATGAGCAATTAGAAGATTATCCCTTTTGGAGAGAATCAAGTGCTTCTTCTTTGCTAAAGGAAGAAGTTATAGCTTTTTCACAATCTATCCCAAAATAAACACTTTATTCATGGAGACAAAACAGGTGTATTGTTTTGAATGTGATGAAGTTGTCCTATGCACATTTAGCTTCTGCTGCATACTTAGCACTACACAGCCTATTAAACATAAACCATATCAAATTACAAGTTTAGATACTTAAAATGGTCATCATTAACATCCAGACACTTCTGATTTCAGTGAAATACTGCAAGAATAACTTTAGATACAATGTCCACAGGGATTGCTCTGCATGCCATTTTAATTCATTTGACTCTCTTGACTGCCACACGGGGAATTGGATGTTTCGCCCCCAGCAGTTTGCCCCCAGCAATTTGTCCTCGGGTACATTTCGCCCCCTCACATATGTGGCACACAGGCTGGGGTAGAGTCCAGTATCCTGGCTTGGTCTGAAGACAAACATACACAGGAGACCTTCTCCCTCCAGACACACAGACAATGTGCAAAACAACAGCCTCCATTATATAGGCTATTAACCACACCCAGAAGTGAGGTATGTGGGTAGCTATACCGATACCCATCTCTCTAAACTACCCGTAACCCGGCTCCCATGTGCACCAAATGATCCTCTTAGTGCTTACATGCACTAGAGAAATACTCTGGGTTACATCACAGAGACCAACCATCTCTGTAACACATACCTCCCATGAGACCATTAGCCACCTTACATACCTCCTTCCTCTACCTAAAACCGTGGGGCTTGGCACTTTCTTCTACCAGACAGGGGATTCTCGAGAGTGCATCGGCATTACCATGTAGGTTCCCTGCTCTATGTTCTACATGGAAGTTGAAATCCTGTAGGGCTATAAATTAGTGGATGACCCTGGCATTTTTCCCCTTTGTTTCCCCCATCCATCTGAGTGGGGCATGGTAGGATACCAATCTAAATTTTCGACCTAACAGATAGTACCTTGATGTGTCCACCGCCCACTTTATGGCCAAGCACTCCATCTCTATGACGGAATAATTTTTCTTGCATGAGGACAGCTTCCTACTCAGGTAGAGGACAGTGTGCTCCTCCCTGTGTATCTCCTGGGAAAGTACTGCTCCAAAACCGACATCTGAGGCATCTGTCTGGAGTACAAACTCTTTCTTGAAGTCAGGGGCAACCAGAATTGGTTGACTACATAGAGGCACTTTCACCTCCTGAAAGGCCGTCTCTGCCTCGGCAGTCCACTTGGTCATGGCTGATTTTGTCCCCTTAAGGAGGTCAGCCAGATGTGTGGCCACCATGGCGAAGTTTGGGATGAACCTCCTGTAGTATCCCACAATTTCTAAGAAGGCTCTACCCTGTTTCTTTGACAGCAGTCTCAGCCAGGTTTGGATTGCCTCCACTCTACTGATTTGGGGTTTGATCTGACCTCTCCCCACTAAATAACACAGGTATTTGGTTTCTTCTTTGCCCATGGCACCTTTCTTCAGGTTTTTTGAAATCCCCACCTTCCTTAGAGCATCAAACACTGCCTGGATCTTTTCCAGATCACTCTCCCAGTCCGGGCTGATGATAACAATATCGTCCAGGTATGCTGCTGCGTATTGCTTACGGGGGTCAAGGATTCGGTCCATAGCTCTCTGAAAGGTTGCAGGGGCCCCCTGCAGTCCGAATGGCATCTGGACAAACTGGAGGCATACATTTGACTTAGAAAACGCAGTCTTCTCCTTGGATCCCTGTGCCATGGGGATCTGCCAATATCCCTTCTTCAAATCCAAGGTGGTTATTATGTACCTTGCTGGCCCAAGTCTCTCGATCAGCTCATCGACGAGATTTGCAAGACCTTGCATAACTCCCTCATCACCTTACTCATAAAAGGTGTTCCCTGGTCGGTCAGGATCTCCCTTGGTAACCCTGTCAGGGAAAAAATGTGGACTAATTCGCGGTCTATACTCTTTGCGGAGGAGTTTCTCAGGGGAATTGCTTCTGGATAGCGTGTTGCGTAGTCCAGAATGACCAAGATATATTGATGCTCATGAGCAGATTTAACCAGGGGACCAGCCAAGTCCATGGCAATTCTCTCGAATGGCACTTCAATAATGGGCAATGGCACGAGGGGACTTTGAAAGTGAGAGGTGGGGGCGGTTAACTGGCACGTAGGGAAGGACCTGCAATGTTTTAATATTTCTCGGTGACACCCGGGCCAATAGAACCTCTGCATAATCAGTTCCTGCATTTTTTCCACGTCTAGATGTCCCCCCAAGACATGCGAATGGGCCATGTCCAACACCTTCCATCTATAGGGGCCTTGGCACTATTAACTGTTCCACCAGCTCTTCCCTCACTTTTGTGATCCGGTACAACAATTCCTCACTTATCATAAAATAGGGAAACCTGGTGTCAGCCCCTGGCTGCTATGCCACCCCATTTATGACCGTGACATTATTGAAGGCTTTCTTCAGAGTTCGGTCCCTATGTTGGGCAGAACCAAAATTCTTGCTGGTCAACCCTAACTCCAGAACTTCAGACTCAGGGGACCCGACCTCATCATCCCCCACAAGGAAACAAAAGGGAAACTCGTCTGACTCTGGTGTGGTGATACCTCTTCAAGGTTACCTGGTTTCTTAACCGTGCCAGCGAACCCTGAACTCTTCCCTCACAGATCCTAAATTAAACAAAACTCCGGACCTATAATGATAGGGTGCAACAAGTCTTGAATGACACTGACCTCGTGGGACTCAGTACCGTGGGCAGTTTCAATATCCTCTCTGGACATAGGATAGTCCTTAGCATTTCCATAAATGCACCATACACCAACTTTTTTCCCCGGGATCAGTTGGAGAGGAAGAGCGGCCCTCACAAGGGTCACCAGACTCCCAGTGTCAAGCAGCGCCATTACTTTCTGCCCGTTCACCTTCACGGGACACGCATGTTGCCCCTCGCGGGGTGGACAGTTCACATTGCAGGCCAGATACACGTAATATGAACAGTGGCATCCTATGCTGAGGTCCACCTGCTCGGGGGTCAGGGGACAATGGGCAGCTATATGGCCTGGGCCGTGGCACCTCCAGAAGAACACATCACCCATAGGGACCTTGGGCACCACCTCCCCTGCCCCTTTTGACCTTGGATGCCCCACCACCTTTTGGGCCTCCGCCACCTGCTGGGACCCCCAGTATGGAGTGGGTTGCCTCCCACGGAACCTTCAACCCCCTTTTTATCTATCAACCAGTCTGACCAGTTCATCCGCATTCCGGGGATCACCCTGGGCAACCCAAGTCTCTATGGGCCTCGGTAGGGAGTGCACAAACCTGTTCATTACCACTCGCTCTACCATCTGTGAAGGCATAGAGGACTCTCACTGCAGCTACTTCTGGACCAGGTGGAACAGGTCAAACATTTGTGAGCGAGGGGGTTTGTCCTGGTAATACGCCCAGAGGTGTACCCGCTGTGACCTGACAGTCAACGTCACCCCCAAGCGCACCAGAATTTCAGTTTTTAATTTACCATACTTCTTGGTGTCCTGCAGAGCTTAGTCATAATAAGCCGACTGGGGCTCCCCCGTTAAGTATGGCGCTAGCACATCTTCCCACTGCTCTGGCGGAAGTCTCTCTCTCTCGGCGACCCTTTACAACACCGTCAGAAAGGCCTGTATATCATCCCCCGGGGTCATTTTCTGCAGGGCTCCCCTTGCCACCTTCCAGATGGAAAAATGACCCACTGACCTTGTCATCGGAGCTGTTGCCAAGCCACAGATCGCCTCTGCGATCAAATCAAACTGCTGCTGCTATTGTCAGCTCTGGTCTTGTTGGGCCTGCTGCTGGAGTTGGAGCTGCGGCATTAGCAATTTGGTGTTATCCTGTTGCGCCATATGCTGGTGTTGTAGCATCTGCTGGTGCTGCACTTGTTGCGCTTGCTGCTCCTGCAACAGATGCTTAAGCAGGTCCTCCATCTTGTCCGGTGTCACTTGCTGGCTTATGGCAGACATCACCCAGGACATGCAATTCTTCTTATAGCAAAAAAAACAAAAACAAAAAATATCACAAAATTTGAGCTTAGTTTAAAATGGTATACTTGCAGCACATATATGCATGTTTCACAATGGCCATAAATCAGAAAAACCTACAAAAAGCAAAATGAAAATGAACCCTGCAGTACATAAGTAAAAAGCAAGTGCATTTAAATAAAATAGGGTTCTTAGTAACACAGTTTTTGATCAAAAATAGTATGAAAGCTATCCCACCAGAGATAAGGTGAACCCATTTGGGATAGAACCTACTCTGTCTAATATTAAAAACCTTACTATGTGTCAAAGTTGACCTCTGTGTGAATAAGGGCAGACCTTGTCGCTGGTGGGATAGCTTTCATACTATTTTTGATCAAACACAGTGTTACTAAGAACCCTATTTAATTTGATTGCACTTGCTTTTTACTTATTTACAGCAGGGTTTATTTTCATTTTGCTTCTTGTAAGTCCTTCTTATAGCAGTCACATGTGTCTGCTGGGAACGCTGCCAGAATTTTCCACCAATTGTAGGGGTTTTACTCACTTAGGTGCGAAGGAAGGAAAACAGGAGGGTTGTTCCTTTAAAAGTTCATGTGGGTTTATTGCTTCTTAAACCCAGAAGCCAAACAGAAAAGCATATAGCCTTTAGATAAGGCAAACAAAGTAAATGTCCTTAGCAGGCCTCTGCTCACTCAGGCCTGTGTGACACACAGGCTGGGGTAGCGTCCAGTATCCTGGCTTGAGCAGAAGACAAACATACACAGGAGGCCTTCTCCCTCCAGACACACAGACAATGTGCAAAACAACAGCCTCCATTATATAGGCTGTTAACCGCACCCAGAGGTGAGGTATGTGGGTAGCTAGACCCTCCCATCTCTCTAAACTACCCGCAACCTGGCTCCTAGGTGCACCAAACGATCCTCTTAGTGCTCAAATGCACTAGAGAAACACTTTTGGTTACATCACAGAGACCAGCCATCTCTGTAACACATACCTCCCATCGATTATGCGACCATTAGACACCTTACAATATGTATATATATTTATATATATATATATATATATATATATACAGTACAGACCAAAAATTTGGACACACCTTCTCATTTAAAGATTTTTCTGTATTTTCATGACTTTTAAAATTGTACATTCACACTGAAGGCATTAAAACTATGAATTAACACATGTGGAATTATACACTTAACAAAAAATTGTGAAACAACTGAAAATATGTCTTATATTCTAGGTTCTTCCAAAAAGCCACCTTTTGCTTTGATGACTGCTTTGCACACTCTTGGCACTCTCTTGATGAGCTTCAAGAGGTAGTCACCGTAAATGGTTTTCACTTCACAGGTGTGCCCTGTCAGGTTTAATAAGTGGGATTTCATGCCTTATAAATGGGGTTGGGACCATAAGTTGTGTTGTGCAAAAGTCAGGTGGATATACAGCTGATAGTCCTACTGAATAGACTGTTAGAATTTGTATTATGGCAAGAAAAAAGCAGCTAAGTAAAGAAAAACGAGTGGCCATCATTAATTTAAGAAATGAAGATCTGTCAGTCCGAAAAATTGGGCAAACTTTGAAAGTGTCCCCAAGTGCAGTTGCAAAAACCATCAAGCGCTACAAAGAAACTGGCTCACATGAGGACCGCCCCAGGAAAGGAAGACCAAGAGTCACCTCTGCTTCTGAGGATAAGTTTATCCGAGTCACCAGTCTCAGAAATCGCAGGTTAACAGCAGCTCAGATTAGAGACCAGGTCAATGTCACACAGAGTTCTAGCAGCAGACTCACCCCTGCTTGCAAGCTATGACATAGTTTCCTCTGTGCCGCACAGCTTATCTTCACTTTCTCTTGCCTGCATTGCCCACATGTGCCTGTAAATCAATGAAATACAATTTTTTTGCATTCTGGAATGCTGCCATGAAAGCGTTATTGGTCCTGCCCTCTGAACTAGTCATGTCACCGGCAACTTTGTGCATAAAATCAAAAGGAAACAGCATAAGACCCTGACTACTTATATGCGACATCTCAGACTTTACCATGCTACCCAGTGACGTCCAGCACTAAGCATTCTTTCCTCTGGGCACATGTTTTAAGTTTTCAATTAATCTGACATAATTCAATCATCAGCTCTGACATCATCCATAAGACACCTCTCCAGACCCCAAAATATAAAAATGTAAGATGTAAAAAAAAGTTAAAAAAATTGGTCACAATCCCCAAAAGGTCTCAATGTTAGGATGTGCTCCATGACCTTGCAAAAATAAGCGAATAATCAAACCTGCGCCTGGATGTGTGAGAAATTTTGGTACTTTAATACTACTGTTTTTACCATAATCACAATTTATTCATTAATATTTAGATATAATATACTTCTTTTTGTCATTTATAGGTTTGTTTATTTTTTAATAGCATTCATTACAGACGTAGCTCTTTATATGAATTTATTTTGCGCTAGGCACATTTTATGGTTATAGTAGTGGTATATAAACGTTATTATATGTGTGTTTACTGGCACTATGCACTTTATGCTGACATAAAAGCTGGAGATTAATTTTGACTATTTTGTGAGACTGATAACTATTAACCATTGTGTCTCAGATTTATACTATAGTGAAAATAAAATGAGAAAAAGGAACTCCAAGTGTGCTACCCCCAATACAAGACATAGCGTTCAAGGGATAGTATATGCTCACCTGTCTAGGTTGTGACCTGGCACAACTCCGTACTTGTAAGAATGCAGTGCTGCTCCTCCGACCGCTGACCCTTATGCTAGGGTGAAGAAACATATTCAAATCAAACAGGAAATAGAGTGGTGATTCCCTGGCACTGCCACAGAATGAAAACAAGGGTGTATGTTCTCTGGATTGGGTTGACTTCTTCATCAAGTATAGTATGTTATAAAGAGCTTTATCCTTTTTTATAATTTTTTTAGACTTCTCTCTCCTATATAAAGGGGGAGGCGCTGTATAACATACTATACCTGATGAAGAAGTCAACCTGACTGCGGAATGCGTTGTATGAATAAAAATCCAGAGAACATACATTCTTGTCCTCATTCTGTGAATCACCTCTCTTTTTCTTCTTTGGCTTGAATAGGATTATACTTTAAGGACTGATGCACCTGTTATACTTTTTATTATTTAGTTAGTGTACTCCTTATTAAATACTTTATTCCAGTACGTGTACTCTTAATCCTTAGTGATTTACATTGTTTGCATTTATAAGGTAAGTTTCTCTGCATAATCATTGAAATAAATTTTATACCTTGATAACTTCTCTTCAAATCCTCTGTAGAAATTTTGACAAAATGTTCATTTTTTGTTTTCAATTTGATCATGTGCTCAATAAAAGATAATTGATATTCATATTTCTAGATATAAGTGTGTATGTCATATCGTTATGAACGTGCCATCATACCTTAACCCCTTAAGTACTTGTGAATTTTTGTTTTTTTTTGGCAATATAATTTTTTTTCACATTCCAGGAGCTATAATATTTTAAAAAAATAACAGTTCTGCTGTTGTTATTTTTCGCACAATTTTTTTCTGTGGGTCAGCAAGATTATCACTAAACCAAATTAATATGGTTTTATTTATTTTTTACTACTTTTGTACAATAAATAAACTTTGAAAAATCAATTTGCTTTTGTGTTTCCATATACTGAGAACCATAAGTTTTAGAATTTTCTGTCAAAGAAGCTGTATAGGGTCTTATTTATGCAAGAATAGATAAAATTTTCAGTGGTATCATGTTTTACAACTAATGACTTTTTGATCACTTTTTCATACTTTTATGATGGTGGAATGTACAAAATAAACAATAATTCTGGATTTTTTTAAGACACTATCACTATTCAGTTTAATTGACATGCTAACTTTAATCTGCAGGTAATTTCAATAATAACGATAATAATAACACTACTAATAATTCATAATAATAATTTTAGGAAGTGCAGTGAAGAAATGGTTAGCACTGTTGGTATGCAGCGATGGGGACCTGGGTTCAAATCCCACCAAGGACAACATCTGCAAGGAGTTTGTATGTTCCCCCCGTGTTTGCGTGGGTTTCCTCCAGGTTCTACGGTTTCCTCCCACACTCCAAAGACATACTGATAGGGGATTTAGTTTGTGAGTACCAATGGGGACAATGATGATAATGTCTGTGGAATATGATGATGCTATATAAGCAAAGCATAATATATAAGAAAAGCCTAATAATTAATAATGTCCCATTTATATAGTTTTTATGTTTCACTAATCCTACACAAAATAGTATACCGTATTTTTCGGACTATAAGACGCACTTCTTTCCTCCAAAATTTTGGAGGAAAGTGGGGAGTGCGTGTTATAGTCCGAATACTATATTATTGTATGGCCGCATGGAGGTGGGTGTGGGGGAGCGGCAGCGGGGGATCAGAGGGGCATAGGAGGCAGCAGCTGCCTGCTGCAGGCTAGCTGTGCCCACTACTAAAGAAAATGAATACACCCTGCTCCCCCCGCCCATGGGCGTGGAGAGCAATGAATATTCTTTTCTCTTAATAGCCGGCACACTGGAGCCGCAGCGCGGCTCCTGCTGTCGCTCTGCGTTCAGTGTGCCCGCTATTAAAGCTCATGAATATTTGCTACAACCCACTCCCATGGGTTGTAGTGATTATCCATGGTCTTTAATAGCAGGCACACTGACCACAGAGCAGCAGCAGGAGCCACGCTGTGGTACAGTGTGCCGGCTACTGAACAGACTGAATGGTCACTGCTCCCTATGCACAGAGTCCCGGCGTGGGGAGCAGTGACTATTCCAGCACAGTGTCTCACACTGTGTGAGGGTACATGGCAAGGACTCCATGCGCGCCCTGCCATACACTGCTCACACAGTGAGAGTGTCAGCAGCAGAGCAGGACAGCGCTAGAGGAGAGAGGAGGTGAGTATTTTTTTTTTTTTTTTGTAGGCAGCGTGATGGGGGCTCAGAGGGTGCCATACATACCAGGATGGGGGCTCAGAAGGTGCCATACATACCAGGATGAGGGCTCAGAAGGTGCCATACATACCAGGATGGGGGCTCAGAGGGTGCCATACATACGAAGATGGGATGGGGGCTCAGAAGGTGCCATACATACTATGATGGGGGCTCAGAGGGTGCCATACATACCAGGATCGGATGGGGGCTCAGAAGGTGCCACACATACCAGGATGAGGGCTCAGAGGGTGCCATGCATACCAGGATGGGGGCTCAGAGGGTGCCATACATACCAGGATGGGGGCTCAGAGGGTGCCATGCATACCAGGATGGGGGCTCAAGGAGTGCCATGCATACCAGGATGAGGGCTCAGAGGGTGCCATGCATACCAGGAGGGGGGCTCAGAGGGGTGCCATGAAGACCAGGATGGGGGCTCAGAGGGTGCCATGCATACCAGGATGGGGGCTCAGAGGGTGCCATGCATACAAGGATGGGGGCTCAAGGGGTGCCTTGCATACCTGAATGGGGGCTCAAGGGGTGCCATGCATACCAGGATGGGGATAAAGGGGTGCCATGCCTACCAAGATGGGGTATAAAGGGGTGCCATGCATACCAGGATGGGGGATAAAGTGGTGCCATGCATACCAGGATGGGATGGGGGCCACTTATACCAGGAAGGAGGGGGCATACATACCAGGATGGAGGATATTAACAGAATTGTGGGACATTACCCCAATACCAGTGTCAGCAGCAGACTCCCTCCCCTCTCCATCATGACCACATTTTTTGCTTCAATTTTTTTTCCTATTTTCCTCCTTTAAAACCTAGGTGCGTCTTATGGTCCGGTGTGTCTTATAGTCCGAAAAATACGGTAAATGCCCCCAAAAAAATTGAGGAGAGGTTCAACATATTTCAACACCCACAATTTTTAAATTTTTCCATAAACAGAGTTGTTAGAGTGCATATTTTGTGTGAGACAAGCTGTAGTTTTCACTGGTGCCACTTTTGAGTACATAGAATATTTTGATAGCTTTAGAGTATTTTTTGTAAGGTTGTATGCTCAATATTCAGCAATTATTTTATAGTTTTTCTATTTTTTTTTCTCGTAGCCTGCAACATGTGGAATAAGTAATGATATAATTTTGTAGTATGGATCAATGCAATTGTAGTGTTTTACAATGTATATCATTTTTTACAATTCACTACTTTTCCAAGTAAGCTTCTAAGTGGTTGTTTCATCAGTATTTTGAGTTGCGTCTGTGCTGCCTTCTTTCTCATGAGCACCAGCTGGATCCTGACTTACATTAAATTATGTCTAATGGTCATAAATACGGCTACCTTTTTTCCCTATTTCTTTTTTAAATTTTGGGCCCTTTTTGGTGAGTTTCTTTAAACTTTAGTGTAGGGACAACCATATCAATGAGGACTCTTAATGTGAGTTGCAAGCTTTTGTATTTTGGCCAAAATATCAACCAATATCTTGTTCATTTTATGCATTTTTTGATCTTTTCTTGTTGCACATTAATCTTATTTTGTAGTATGCATCAAGGCCCTTTATTTGTTGACTTTTGGAAGTCTGTTCCTTTGGGGTGCACTTACATAATGCTAGGTAACCCACGTGATCTAATACAATGGGCATCACTTATAGACTCTAAGCTAGAGACTATGCGCTAAACTTATCTATGTGACTGATGCCCTGTTCAAGCCTTATCATTGGGGATTTTTAATACTACACAACCACCCCGTCTATGAATAGTAAGCATATGAGTGGTTGTTTCATCAGTATTTTGCATCTTTGCTGTCTCTACCTTTTTCATTGGGATCCTGGTGCTTCCTGCAGTGCATTAATATTGTGTTTTGGTGATGGTAAATACGGCGGCCTTTATTCTGTAATTTAATGTTTTTTTTGTTTTTTTTTAATAATTATTATTTGATATATAAATAAACAGTTGGTTGTACAGGTGCATCTCACTAAATTAGAATATCATCAAAAAGTTAATTTATTTCAGTTCTTCAATACAAAAAGTGAAACTCATATATTATGTAGTCATTACAAACAGTGATCTATTTCAAGTGTTTATTTCTGATAATGTTGATGATTATGGCTTACAGCCAATGAAAACACAAAAGTCATTATCTCAGTAAATTAGAATGATTAATAAAAAACACATGCAAAGGCTTCCTAAGCGTTTAAAAAGGTCCCTTAGTCTGTTTCAGTAGGCTCCACAATCACGGGGAAGATTGCTGACTTGACAGATGTCCAGAACGCAGTCATTGACACACTCCACAAGGTCCCAGAGTTCCAATTGTCATTAGGAAATCAAGCTCCCAGAGTCTGGAGGAAGAGTGGAGAGGCACACAATCTAAGCTGCCCAAGGCCGATTGTGAAGTTTCCACAATCAGTGATGGTTTGGGGAGCCATGTCATCTGCTAGTGTAGGTCCAATGTGTTTTATCAAGATCAAAGTCAGCGCAGCCGTCTACCAGGAAATTTTAGAGCACTTCATGTTTCCCTCTGCCGACAAGCTATTGAGATGGAAATTTCATTCTCCCGTAGGACTTGGCACCTGTCCACACTGCCAAAAGTACCAATACCTGTTTTACAAACAACAGTATCACTGTGCTTGATTGACAAGAAAACCTGCCTGACCTTAACCCCATAGAGAATCTATGGGGTATTGTCAAGAAGAAGATGAGAGACACCAGACCCAACAATGCAGATGACCTGAAGGCTGCTATCAAAGCAATCTGGGCTTCCATAACACCTCAGAAGTGCCACTGGCTGATCGACTCCATGCCAAGCCACATTGATGCAGCAACTGATGCAAAAGGAGCCCCGACCAAGTATTGAGTGCATTTACTGAACATACATTTCTGTAGGCCAACATTTTGGATTTTAAAAACATTTTTCAAGCTGTTTTTAAAAAGTATTCTAATTTACTGAGATAATAACTTTTGTGTTTTCATTGGCTGTAAGCCATAATCATCAACATTATCAGAAATAAACACGTGAAATAGATCACTCTGTTTGTAATGACTCTATATAATATATGAGTGTCACTTTTTGTATTGAAGAACTGAAATAAATTAACTTTTAGATGATATTCTAATTTTGTGAGATGCACCTGTATGTATATAAGTATAGAACAGTATAATTTTGCTTAGTAAAATCACTTTCATTTTTAAATTGTTATTAATTTAAATATAAAAAAATAATTAGTTGTAGAAATTAGATGATCGTTTAAAATTCAAGTTTTCCAGCATCAACAAATTGTCCCCCAAGAATTTGATTTAAGGCCTCTTATTACCCAGGAAAAAAAACCCTCTGGGTTTACTAAGTGTATATTGAACCCAATTTGAGCTCTCCAATGCAAAAACAACATGATGTCCAAGTGACCCTAAACTATCTGGCACGGGGAAGATGGATGGGAATCTGTGGTAAATAGCAGGCTTTTATCAACACACTGGATTATTAGACTTGTTAGAATACTTAAATTATAGAAATTGTTCAAAAATTAAACCTTTTTCTGGCGGCGGGGACGACTACGACTGGGTAGGTTAGATGCTTGCCTTGCTAGAGTTTATACACAGGCAGTGAAAGCCACTTCATTAAATGAGCAATTAGAAGATTATCCCTTTTGGAGAGAATCAAGTGCTTTCTTCTTTGCTAAAGGAAGAAGTTATAGCTTTTTCACAATCTATCCCAAAATAAACACTTTATTCATGGAGACAAAACAGGTGTATTGTTTTGAATGTGATGAAGTTGTCCTATGCACATTTAGCTTCTGCTGCATACTTAGCACTACACAGCCTATTAAACATAAACCATATCAAATTACAAGTTTAGATACTTAAAATGGTCATCATTAACATCCAGACACTTCTGATTTCAGTGAAATACTGCAAGAATAACTTTAGATACAATGTCCACAGGGATTGCTCTGCATGCCATTTTAATTCATTTGACTCTCTTGACTGCCACACGGGGAATTGGATGTTTCGCCCCCAGCAGTTTGCCCCCAGCAATTTGTCCTCGGGTACATTTCGCCCCCTCACATATGTGGCACACAGGCTGGGGTAGAGTCCAGTATCCTGGCTTGGTCTGAAGACAAACATACACAGGAGACCTTCTCCCTCCAGACACACAGACAATGTGCAAAACAACAGCCTCCATTATATAGGCTATTAACCACACCCAGAAGTGAGGTATGTGGGTAGCTATACCGATACCCATCTCTCTAAACTACCCGTAACCCGGCTCCCATGTGCACCAAATGATCCTCTTAGTGCTTACATGCACTAGAGAAATACTCTGGGTTACATCACAGAGACCAACCATCTCTGTAACACATACCTCCCATGAGACCATTAGCCACCTTACATACCTCCTTCCTCTACCTAAAACCGTGGGGCTTGGCACTTTCTTCTACCAGACAGGGGATTCTCGAGAGTGCATCGGCATTACCATGTAGGTTCCCTGCTCTATGTTCTACATGGAAGTTGAAATCCTGTAGGGCTATAAATTAGTGGATGACCCTGGCATTTTTCCCCTTTGTTTCCCCCATCCATCTGAGTGGGGCATGGTAGGATACCAATCTAAATTTTCGACCTAACAGATAGTACCTTGATGTGTCCACCGCCCACTTTATGGCCAAGCACTCCATCTCTATGACGGAATAATTTTTCTTGCATGAGGACAGCTTCCTACTCAGGTAGAGGACAGTGTGCTCCTCCCTGTGTATCTCCTGGGAAAGTACTGCTCCAAAACCGACATCTGAGGCATCTGTCTGGAGTACAAACTCTTTCTTGAAGTCAGGGGCAACCAGAATTGGTTGACTACATAGAGGCACTTTCACCTCCTGAAAGGCCGTCTCTGCCTCGGCAGTCCACTTGGTCATGGCTGATTTTGTCCCCTTAAGGAGGTCAGCCAGATGTGTGGCCACCATGGCGAAGTTTGGGATGAACCTCCTGTAGTATCCCACAATTTCTAAGAAGGCTCTACCCTGTTTCTTTGACAGCAGTCTCAGCCAGGTTTGGATTGCCTCCACTCTACTGATTTGGGGTTTGATCTGACCTCTCCCCACTAAATAACACAGGTATTTGGTTTCTTCTTTGCCCATGGCACCTTTCTTCAGGTTTTTTGAAATCCCCACCTTCCTTAGAGCATCAAACACTGCCTGGATCTTTTCCAGATCACTCTCCCAGTCCGGGCTGATGATAACAATATCGTCCAGGTATGCTGCTGCGTATTGCTTACGGGGGTCAAGGATTCGGTCCATAGCTCTCTGAAAGGTTGCAGGGGCCCCCTGCAGTCCAAATGGCATCTGGACAAACTGGAGGCATACATTTGACTTAGAAAACGCAGTCTTCTCCTTGGATCCCTGTGCCATGGGGATCTGCCAATATCCCTTCTTCAAATCCAAGGTGGTTATTATGTACCTTGCTGGCCCAAGTCTCTCGATCAGCTCATCGACGAGATTTGCAAGACCTTGCATAACTCCCTCATCACCTTACTCATAAAAGGTGTTCCCTGGTCGGTCAGGATCTCCCTTGGTAACCCTGTCAGGGAAAAAATGTGGACTAATTCGCGGTCTATACTCTTTGCGGAGGAGTTTCTCAGGGGAATTGCTTCTGGATAGCGTGTTGCGTAGTCCAGAATGACCAAGATATATTGATGCTCATGAGCAGATTTAACCAGGGGACCAGCCAAGTCCATGGCAATTCTCTCGAATGGCACTTCAATAATGGGCAATGGCACGAGGGGACTTTGAAAGTGAGAGGTGGGGGCGGTTAACTGGCACGTAGGGAAGGACCTGCAATGTTTTAATATTTCTCGGTGACACCCGGGCCAATAGAACCTCTGCATAATCAGTTCCTGCATTTTTTCCACGTCTAGATGTCCCCCCAAGACATGCGAATGGGCCATGTCCAACACCTTCCATCTATAGGGGCCTTGGCACTATTAACTGTTCCACCAGCTCTTCCCTCACTTTTGTGATCCGGTACAACAATTCCTCACTTATCATAAAATAGGGAAACCTGGTGTCAGCCCCTGGCTGCTATGCCACCCCATTTATGACCGTGACATTATTGAAGGCTTTCTTCAGAGTTCGGTCCCTATGTTGGGCAGAACCAAAATTCTTGCTGGTCAACCCTAACTCCAGAACTTCAGACTCAGGGGACCCGACCTCATCATCCCCCACAAGGAAACAAAAGGGAAACTCGTCTGACTCTGGTGTGGTGATACCTCTTCAAGGTTACCTGGTTTCTTAACCGTGCCAGCGAACCCTGAACCCTTCCCTCACAGATCCTAAATTAAACAAAACTCCGGACCTATAATGATAGGGTGCAACAAGTCTTGAATGACACTGACCTCGTGGGACTCAGTACCGTGGGCAGTTTCAATATCCTCTCTGGACATAGGATAGTCCTTAGCATTTCCATAAATGCACCATACACCAACTTTTTTCCCCGGGATCAGTTGGAGAGGAAGAGCGGCCCTCACAAGGGTCACCAGACTCCCAGTGTCAAGCAGCGCCATTACTTTCTGCCCGTTCACCTTCACGGGACACGCATGTTGCCCCTCGCGGGGTGGACAGTTCACATTGCAGGCCAGATACACGTAATATGAACAGTGGCATCCTATGCTGAGGTCCACCTGCTCGGGGGTCAGGGGACAATGGGCAGCTATATGGCCTGGGCCGTGGCACCTCCAGAAGAACACATCACCCATAGGGACCTTGGGCACCACCTCCCCTGCCCCTTTTGACCTTGGATGCCCCACCACCTTTTGGGCCTCCGCCACCTGCTGGGACCCCCAGTATGGAGTGGGTTGCCTCCCACGGAACCTTCAACCCCCTTTTTATCTATCAACCAGTCTGACCAGTTCATCCGCATTCCGGGGATCACCCTGGGCAACCCAAGTCTCTATGGGCCTCGGTAGGGAGTGCACAAACCTGTTCATTACCACTCGCTCTACCATCTGTGAAGGCATAGAGGACTCTCACTGCAGCTACTTCTGGACCAGGTGGAACAGGTCAAACATTTGTGAGCGAGGGGGTTTGTCCTGGTAATACGCCCAGAGGTGTACCCGCTGTGACCTGACAGTCAACGTCACCCCCAAGCGCACCAGAATTTCAGTTTTTAATTTACCATACTTCTTGGTGTCCTGCAGAGCTTAGTCATAATAAGCCGACTGGGGCTCCCCCGTTAAGTATGGCGCTAGCACATCTTCCCACTGCTCTGGCGGAAGTCTCTCTCTCTCGGCGACCCTTTACAACACCGTCAGAAAGGCCTGTATATCATCCCCCGGGGTCATTTTCTGCAGGGCTCCCCTTGCCACCTTCCAGATGGAAAAATGACCCACTGACCTTGTCATCGGAGCTGTTGCCAAGCCACAGATCGCCTCTGCGATCAAATCAAACTGCTGCTGCTATTGTCAGCTCTGGTCTTGTTGGGCCTGCTGCTGGAGTTGGAGCTGCGGCATTAGCAATTTGGTGTTATCCTGTTGCGCCATATGCTGGTGTTGTAGCATCTGCTGGTGCTGCACTTGTTGCGCTTGCTGCTCCTGCAACAGATGCTTAAGCAGGTCCTCCATCTTGTCCGGTGTCACTTGCTGGCTTATGGCAGACATCACCCAGGACATGCAATTCTTCTTATAGCAAAAAAAACAAAAACAAAAAATATCACAAAATTTGAGCTTAGTTTAAAATGGTATACTTGCAGCACATATATGCATGTTTCACAATGGCCATAAATCAGAAAAACCTACAAAAAGCAAAATGAAAATGAACCCTGCAGTACATAAGTAAAAAGCAAGTGCATTTAAATAAAATAGGGTTCTTAGTAACACAGTTTTTGATCAAAAATAGTATGAAAGCTATCCCACCAGAGATAAGGTGAACCCATTCGGGATAGAACCTACTCTGTCTAATATTAAAAACCTTACTATGTGTCAAAGTTGACCTCTGTGTGAATAAGGGCAGACCTTGTCGCTGGTGGGATAGCTTTCATACTATTTTTGATCAAACACAGTGTTACTAAGAACCCTATTTAATTTGATTGCACTTGCTTTTTACTTATTTACAGCAGGGTTTATTTTCATTTTGCTTCTTGTAAGTCCTTCTTATAGCAGTCACATGTGTCTGCTGGGAACGCTGCCAGCATTTTCCACCAATTGTAGGGGTTTTACTCACTTAGGTGCGAAGGAAGGAAAACAGGAGGGTTGTTCCTTTAAAAGTTCATGTGGGATTATTGCTTCTTAAACCCAGAAGCCAAACAGAAAAGCATATAGCCTTTAGATAAGGCAAACAAAGTAAATGTCCTTAGCAGGCCTCTGCTCACTCAGGCCTGTGTGACACACAGGCTGGGGTAGCGTCCAGTATCCTGGCTTGAGCAGAAGACAAACATACACAGGAGGCCTTCTCCCTCCAGACACACAGACAATGTGCAAAACAACAGCCTCCATTATATAGGCTGTTAACCGCACCCAGAGGTGAGGTATGTGGGTAGCTAGACCCTCCCATCTCTCTAAACTACCCGCAACCTGGCTCCTAGGTGCACCAAACGATCCTCTTAGTGCTCAAATGCACTAGAGAAACACTTTTGGTTACATCACAGAGACCAGCCATCTCTGTAACACATACCTCCCATCGATTATGCGACCATTAGACACCTTACAATATGTATATATATTTATATATATATATATATATATATATACAGTACAGACCAAAAATTTGGACACACCTTCTCATTTAAAGATTTTTCTGTATTTTCATGACTTTTAAAATTGTACATTCACACTGAAGGCATTAAAACTATGAATTAACACATGTGGAATTATACACTTAACAAAAAATTGTGAAACAACTGAAAATATGTCTTATATTCTAGGTTCTTCAAAAAAGCCACCTTTTGCTTTGATGACTGCTTTGCACACTCTTGGCACTCTCTTGATGAGCTTCAAGAGGTAGTCACCGTAAATGGTTTTCACTTCACAGGTGTGCCCTGTCAGGTTTAATAAGTGGGATTTCATGCCTTATAAATGGGGTTGGGACCATAAGTTGTGTTGTGCAAAAGTCAGGTGGATATACAGCTGATAGTCCTACTGAATAGACTGTTAGAATTTGTATTATGGCAAGAAAAAAGCAGCTAAGTAAAGAAAAACGAGTGGCCATCATTAATTTAAGAAATGAAGATCTGTCAGTCCGAAAAATTGGGCAAACTTTGAAAGTGTCCCCAAGTGCAGTTGCAAAAACCATCAAGCGCTACAAAGAAACTGGCTCACATGAGGACCGCCCCAGGAAAGGAAGACCAAGAGTCACCTCTGCTTCTGAGGATAAGTTTATCCGAGTCACCAGTCTCAGAAATCGCAGGTTAACAGCAGCTCAGATTAGAGACCAGGTCAATGTCACACAGAGTTCTAGCAGCAGACACATCCCTTCAACAACTGTTAAGAGGAGACTTTGTGCAGCAGACCTTCATGGTAAAATAGCTTCAAGGAAACCACTGCTAAGGACAGGCAAGAAGCAGAAGAGACTTGTTTGGGCTAAAGAACACAAGGAATGGACATTAGACCAGTGGAAATCTGTGCTTTGGTCTGATGAGTCCAAATTTGAGATCTATGGTTCCAACCACCGTGTCTTTGTGCGACGCAGAAAAGGTGAACGGATGGACTCTACATGCCTGGTTCCCACCGTGAAGCAAGGAGGAGGAAGTGTGATGGTGTGGGGGTGCTTTGCTGGTGACACTGTTGGGGATTTATCAAAATTGAAGGCATAATGAACCAGCATGGCTACCACAGCATCTTGCAGCGGCATGCTATTCCATCCGGTTTGCGTTTAGTTCGACCATCAATTATTTTTCAACAGGACAATGACCCCAAACACACCTCCAGGCTTTGTAAGGGCTATTTGACCAAGAATGAGACTGATGGGGTGCTACACCAGATGACCTAGCCTCCACAGTCACCAGACCTGAACCCAATCGAGATGGTTTGGGTTGAGCTGGACCGCAGAGTGAAGGCAAAAGGGCAAACAAGTGCTAAGCATCTCTGGGAACTCCTTCAAGATTGTTGGAAGACCATTTCCAGTGACTACGTCTTGAAGCTCATCAAGAGAATGCCAAGAGTGTGCAAAGCAGTCATCAAAGCAAAAAGTGGCTACTTTGAAGAACCTAGAATATAAGACATATTTTCAATTGTTTCACACTTTTTTTGTTAAGTATATAATTCCACATGTGTTAATTCATAGGTTTGATGCCTTCAGTGTGAATGTACAATTTTCATAGTCATGAAAATACAGAAAAATCTTTAAATGAGAAGGTGTGTACAAAATACACTGCTCAAAAAAATAAAGGGAACACTCAGATAACACATCTAGATCTGAATGAATGAAATATTCTCATGGAATACTTTGTTCTGTACAAATTCACATAAAAATCATCAATGGAGATCAAATGTATTAACCAATGGAGGCCTGGATTTGGAGTCACCCCCACAATTCAAGTGGAAAAACACACAACAGGCTGATCCAACTTTGATGCAATGTCCTTAAAATAAGTCAAAATGAGGCTCAGTATTGTGTGTGGCCTCCACGTGCCTGTATGGCCTCCCTACAGCACCTGGGCATGCTGCTGATGAGGTTGCGGATGGTCTCCTGTGGGATCTCCTCCCAGACCTGGACTAAAGCATCCGCCAACTCCTGGACAGTCTGTGGTGCAACGTGAGGTTGGTGGATGGAGGGAGACATAGTTAGAACTCTCCTGTTAGGTTTTTTCTATTTTGCTGGCCACATGACCTTTTTTGCCTACTTAATCCTGCTCTGCCCTCCTGACCTTGCTGGACTTCATTGTACTTTCTACTCTTAAGCTAGCCAGGTGCTTTGTTACCTTACTCCGTCAGTTTAGCTACGTCTCTTGACCTCTATGTTCTATTTTGTTTGTTTGTCTTTTTACTGCTACAATTTCTGCTAGGAGGTGTCCATCTTTCGCCCAGCCCCTAGTTCTTGTAGGGATCCCTCCCTCACATCTATAGGTCTTCGTACAGACTTGCTGAGGACTTTAGCCGGTCTGATCGCAGGATCAGGTTCCCCGTTACATCGTAGGGATCTAGCTTAGTTCTATTGTAGGGACAGATCTCCTGTCTTTCCTTAGTGCCTGTAGCAGATCAGAACAGTAAGTCCAGCCCAAAAAAAAAAAAAAAAATTTCTCTAAGGAAAGACCTCCAGTTTCCATCATGGTGTCAGTTCAAGATTTGGCTCAACGCTTGCAGGGACTCTCTCTGGAGGTGGCCGAGCTCCAGCAACATGTGAGTAGTTGTTCTGGAGCACATTTTATGGAGCCAAAGGTACGTTTGCCTGATTTATTTTTTGGTGAACAGCAAGATTTTTTTTCCTTTAAAAATGCTTGTTTATTGTATTTTCGTGTGAGACCCAGATCCTCTGGTGATGAATCACAGCACATAGGGTTCATAATGTCACTTTTGCGCAAAGAACCTCAGGGATGGGCCTTTTCTCTCCAACCTAGTGATCCGTGCTTTAGATCAGTGGATAGATTTTTTTCTGCTTTGGGGTTATTGTATGATGATCCTGATCGTTTCTCATCAGCTGAGATGGAATTGAGACTTTTGAGACAGGGATCTGGTAATGTGGAAAATTATTGTACTCGCTTCCGTCGGTGGTCTGCTCAGGTTGGGTGGAACGATTCTGCTCTGAAAAGTTTGTTTCTTGCTGGGCTAGGGGAAAGGGTTAAGGATCTGCTGATTGCTTATCCTACACCTGGAAACTTGCAGGAGGCAATGCAATTAGCTATACGGGTGGACAGGAGACTGCGTGCAAGGGTTAATGAGTGTAAACCCTCTGCCGTGTCAGCTCCGAGTTCTGAGAGGGTCTGTACAGACATTGGAGAGCCGATGGAGATTGGGGCGATGTCATCCCGCTCTCAGGAAAAAGACCGCAGGTTTTCTGAAGGTTTGTGCTTTTATTGTGGAAAATCTGACCATTTCATTAAGAACTGTGTGCTTCGTATGAACAAAGAAAAAAAAAGGTCAGTTACGCCCGTATAGCCTGTTTAAACACAAAGGGTGTATTTCTTTCTGCTACTACCGCTGCTCAGGAAGAATTAATTGAATTTCGGGTATTTGTGGATTGTGGTTCTACTCTGAATGTGATTGATGGGGGATTCTTGGAAAAACTTAAATTAAGACCGAAACCTTTGTCATCCCCTATTTCCGTGGTTTCTGTCGATGGCTCTCCCTTGAAATGTATTACTCACAAGGTTTATGAATTTCCCCTCACTATTAATGGTATTCACCAAGAAAATTTGGATTTGGTGGTATTAAATAATTTGCCTTCTCCAGTAGTTTTGGGGTTGCCCTGGTTAAAATTGCACAATCCTGTACTGGATTGGTCTACCAATAAAATTAAGTCCTGGAGCCCTAAGTGTTATGACAAGTGTTGTAACGGGCGCATTGCTGCTGTGGATAGAGGGGAATTACCTGTACCTATTCAGGATTTTTGGAAAGTTTTTTCTGAGGAGGAGTCGCAAATTTTGCCTCCTCATAGAGACTATGATTGTACCATTGAATTTGTTCCTGGAGCGACTCTTCCTAAAAGTCGTTTATTTAATCTTACTATTCCTGAGAGAAAGGCTTTGGAGGAATACATACAGAAGAGCTTGGCCGCCGGTCATATCAGACCCTCTAAGTCACCTGTGGCTGTTGGATTTTTTTTTGTTAAAAAAAAGGACGGCAGCTAACGTCTTTGTCTGGACTTTCACGAGATTAATAAAATTACTGTACGCAATCCCTACCCACTGCCATTGATTCCTGATTTGTTTAACCAGTTAGTGGAGGCCAAGTGGTTCTCTAAAATTGATCTCCGGGGGGCATAAAATTTGTTGCGCATGAAGGAGGGTGATGAATGGAAGACTGCTTTTAACACTCCTGTGGGTCATTTTGAGAATCTGGTTATGCCTTTTGGTCTTACCAATGCACCAGCATTTTTTCAGAATCTTATTAACGATATCCTTAGACCTTTGACCGGCAAAAATGTGGTTGTGTATTTGGATGACATTTTGATTTATTCGCCTGATCTGGAGTCTCATTGGCGGAGCGTACGTGAGGTATTGCAGCTATTGATTGACAATTCGCTTTTTGCTAAGCTGGAGAAATGTGAGTTCGCTGTACAGAGAATTAGTTTTTTGGGCTACATTATCTCCAGCGAGGGCTTTGAGATGGACCCGGTGAAAGTTCAAGCTGTGCAAGAATGGCCTAGGCCTATTGGTTTGAAATCGACACAGAGGTTTTTGGGTTTCGCCAATTACTACAGAAAATTCATTAAAAATTTTTCTATTATTGTTAAACCATTGACCGATCTCACCAGGAAAGTTGCTAATACGGTTCAGTGGACTACCGAGGCCATTGAAGCTTTTGTGTTTCTAAAGGAAAGGTTCAGCTCTGCCCCCATCCTTATGCAGCCTGATGTGACTAAGCCGTTTTTGGTTGAGGTTGATGCTTTTCGGTGGGGGTCGGAGCGGTGTTGTCTCAGGAAAACAAGGATGGAGTACATCCCTGTGCCTTTTTTTCAAAAAAATTTTGTGAGACTGAACTTAATTATGATATTGGTAATCAGGAATTGCTGGCTATTAAACTCGCATTTGAACATTGGCGTCATTTCTTGGAAGGGGCTGATTTTCCCATTCAGGTTTTCACTGATCATAAAAATCTGATCAATCTTGATGCTGCCAAGCGCTTGAATGCCCGTCAGGCTAGGTGGGCACTTTTTTTTTCGCGGTTTAATTTTTCCGTTACTTACATCCCGGTTACCAAGAATGTTAAAGCTGATGCTTTGTCTCGTAGCTTTTCTCCCATGGTCGGTGCTGAGGAGGAGGAGAGCATTTTACAACAAGGTTTGGTGATTGCTGCATTTGACTCTGTTTTGGAAGATGAGATTCTTAAAGCACAGGGAGAATGCCCCATCTAACACTCCCCATAGGAGGTTGTTTGTGCCTAGGACCTTTTGGAGAGATTTGTTTGTTGAGTGTCATGAGTCTCGGTTGGCAGGTCATCCAGGAATTTCTGAGACCAAGAGACTTGTGGGTCGCAGTTTTTGGTGGCCTGGATGGCAGAAGGAAGTCATTAAGTGGGTGCGTCAATGTACTGTGTGTGCTAGATCTAAGTCTTCTCATACTCCTGCGGCGGGGTTGCTTTGTCCTCTGGAGGTTCCTAGTGCACCTTAGACACATCTGGCTATGGACTTTATTACTGACCTTCCTCCCTCTGAGGGTTTCACAGTCATCTGGGTGGTCGTGGACAGTTTTAGCAAGATGTGTCACTTGGTTCCCTTCATCAAACTGCCCTGCGCTAAGACACTCGCTAAGGCCTTTGCAAGGAGATTGTCAGACTCCATGGTCTTCCTACTGACATTGTTTCTGATAGGGGACCTCAATTCGTGGCTCGTTTTTGGCGTGCCTTTTGTGACAGGTTGGGAGTTCATTTGTCGTTTTCATCTGGTTATCATCCTGAGACTAATGACCAGACAGAAAGGAAGAATCAGGATGTTGAGCAGTTCTTGCGTTGTTTTGTGGCAGACAATCAAGAAGGGTGGTCTGAGTTTCTGCCGCTTGCTGAATTTGCCCTTAACAACCATACATCCTCTTCTGCTGGGTGTTCGCCTTTTTTTTGTTGTTCTGGGAGACATCCGTCTTTTGGGTCATTCTCCAAATTGGTATCGGCTGTGCCTGAGGAGGAGAGTTTTTCTGGTGATTTGGAGAGAGTTTGGATGGATGTGCATGGTGATCTTCAGGAGGCTAACGAAAAATCTATAAGGTATTTTGGCAAGAAACGTCAAGAGGTTTTGTTTACGGTTGGTGACATGGTTTGGTTGTCCTCTAAGAATCTGCGGTTGAGGATTCCTTCTAAAAAATTGGGTCCCAAGTTTGTAGAGCCCTTTAAGGTGCTTCAGGTGGTTAACCAATCTGCTGTTAGGTTGGAGGTTCCCACCTCCTGGAAGATTAATCCGGTGTTTCATGTTTCTCTAATGAAAAAAGCTGATGTATCAGATAGAGATGCCACTGTCACCGTTCCTTCGGTGGTGGAGGACGGGGAATATGAAATTTACCACATCCTTAATTCTAGGCAGTATAGAGGGAGTTTGCAGTATCTCATCGCTTGGAAGGATTTCGGTCCCGAGGATAACTCTTGGGTGAGGGCGGATGATGTTTCAGCTTCCAGACTTGTCAGAGCATTTCACAAGAGGTTTCCTGATAAGCCTGGGCCTAGGGGATCCGGAGGATCCTCATAGAATAGGGGGTACTGTTAGAACTCTCCTGTTAGGTTTTTGCCTATTTAATCCTGCTCCGCCCTCCTGGCCTTGCTGGACTTCATTGTAATTTCTACTCTTAAGCTAGCCAGGTGCTTTGTTACCTTATTCCGTCAGTTTAGCTAGGTCTCTTGACCTCTATGTTCTATTTTGTGTTTTTACTGCTACAATTTCTGCTAGGAGGTGTCCATCTTTCGCCCAGTCCCTAGTTCTTGTAGGGATCCCTCCGTCACATCTATAGGTCTTCGGACAGACTAGCTGAGGACTTTAGCGCGTCTGATCGCAGGATCAGGTTCCCCGTTACATTGTAGGGATCTAGCTTAGTTCTACTGTAAGGACAGATCTCCTGTCTTTCCTTAGTGCCTGTAGCAGATCATAACAGACATGATGTCCCAGATGTGCTCAATCAGATTCAGGTCTGGGGAATGGGCGGGCCAGTCCATAGCTTCAATGCCTTCATCTTGCAGGAGCTGCTGACACACACCAGCCACATGAGGTCTGGCATTGTCCTGCATTAGGAGGAACCCAGGGCCAACCACACCAGCATATGGTCTCACAAGGGGTCTGAGGATCTCATCTCGGTACCTAATGGCAGTCAGGCTACCTCTGGTAAGCACATGGAGGGCTGTGCGGCCCTCCAAAGAAATGCCACCCCACACCATTACTGACCCACTGCCAAACCGGTCATGCTGAAGGATGTTGCAGGCAGCAGATTGCTCTCCACAGCGTCTCCAGACTCTGTCAACGTCTGTCACTTGTGCTCAGTCTGAACCTGCTTTCATCTGTGAAGAGCACAGGGCGCCAGCGGCGACTTTGTCAATCCTGGTGTTCTGTGGCAAATGCCAAGCGTCCTGCACGGTGTTGGGCTGTGAGAACAACCCCCATCTGTGGACAGCGGGCCCTCATGCCTCCCTCATGGAGTCGGTTTCTAACCATTTTTGCAGACACATGCACATTTGTAGCCTGCTGGAGGTAATTTTGAAGGGCTCTGGCAGTGCTCCTCCTGTTCCTCCATGCACAAAGGCGGAGGTAGCGGTCCTGCTGCTCGGTTGTTGCCCTCCTGCGGCCCCCTCCACATCCCCTGGTGTACTGGCCTGTCTCCTGGTAGCTCCTCCAGCCCCTGGACACTACGCTTACAGACACAGCAAACCTCCTTGCCACAGCTCGCATTGACGTGCCATCCTGGATGAGCTGCACTACCTGAGCAACTTCTGTGGGTTGTAGAGTCCGTCTCATGCTACCACGAGTGTGAAAGCACAACCAACATTCAAAAGTGACCAAAACATCAGCCAGAAAGCAGTGGTACTGAGATGTGGTCTGTGGTCTCCACCTGCAGAACCACTCCTTTATTGTGTGTGTCTTGATAATTGCCAATAATTTCAATCTATTGTCTATTCCATTTGCACAACAGCATGTGAAATTGATTGTCAATCAGTGTTGCTTCCTAAGTGGACAGTTTGATTTCACAGAAGTTTGATTTACTTGGAATTATATTCTGTTGTTTGAGTGTTCCCTTTATTTTCTTGAACAGTGTGTATATATATATATATATATATATATATATATATATATATATATATATATATATATATATACATTGTATATGTTGATTGTCTCTGTTAATGAGTGTTTAATTCTTTTAGTGTTGGAATTTCCTAAAAGATTAGCATTGGTTATATTGCTTTTACGGTATTTTTTTCTTTGTTTTCTGATTCAGTGTAGGTTGTTAATTTTTTTTTTCTGCATGTAGTTATTTACTATATAAATACAAGAAAAAGTTAAGAATACTTGTTTATTTTGCTGCTTCTAGTCCCTATGGGCAAAACAAGGTTCAAAGGCAGTTACATTGCCAATATGATTCTCGCCCTCTCTCTTTTAATCTCAGTGATAATAATCAACTTTAAGGATCTCTTGTTTCTTCTTGTCATATATATTCTTCTTTTGCCAAGGCATGCCTGCTCGCTCACACAGCGCTTATTTTTTTTTAGAATTGCTGCTCTTTTCATATTGTATGGCATACTGTTATTATGATTAAGGAATTTAGTAAAATGTGATTCCTGATACCAAGCAGCGCTATTGGAGGTTTTCATTGCATAATAAACATGTAAAAGCCTGTGGTTGCTTGTAACAGCTTGCTTCATGACTTCCTGTGGCTGCAATGATTTATTTGAGTTTTTATGCCCATATTCTGCTGTTTTAGAACTATTTTATCTGTGTTATACATATCCAGCTACAACATATTTATTACACTAATTCTTTCATTTTCTTCGTCAATATAACCCCTACTGAATATCCCAGGAGTCTGACAAGTAGATTACCAGATTTAGTCCATATATATGTCACCCTTGTTTTATTGACAGAACTTTCTTTAGGCTATTGCTGTAACTGAAAAAAAATAGTACTGTTAGGTTTGTTATGTATGTGAATTTATTTTTGTATTCTGTATCCTTTAGGCAGTATGGTCAGATGGGATTAACCAATATTACTCACAGCAACATCTCATATTTTTTATTTGGTAATTTTATTTAGTTTAGTTCTACCAAGTTTAATGGTGCTATAATAAATAGTTTTAGAATTTTGAAACATACAGATTTGTATCACCTTTTCTTTTGTCTAAATATATGTCAAGTCTAGCCCCTAATACCTGTACCTACCTAGAGATTGGGTCTCAATTAAAACTTTCAAAGTTAATGGAGTTGTTCACTACTGGACAACCCCAACTTAATCAATTCAATAACCTAGTTAAAATAAAAATAATCTTTACCCACCTCAAGTCACATCACTCTACGGGAACATAGGCATGAGCAATGATATTGCTGGAATTGCTCCACTATGAGAGGTGAGTATCAATTGTTTTTATTTTAACTGGGTCCTTCACTGAATAAGTTGGGGTTGTTCAGTAGTGGACAATCCCGTTAAGTCCATAATAACATAGTAACATAGTAACATAGTTTTTAAGGTTGAAGGAAGACTAAGTCCATCTAGTTAACCCCATAGACTAATATGGCCCCACTATCAGTATTTGGTCAGTATTCGGTCAGTATTTTTTCTCAGGAGTGGGGGCCAAAACCAGGTGAGGAACAATCAGAGAAAAGGTATAATAGAAACAAGTCACCAATTCTGTATTTATCACCCACTACTAATTTTGGCTCCCACTCCTGAGAAAAATTACTCACCGAATATTGACCAAATACTGAAAGTGGGGCCGTGGCCTAAAGGAGACAGTTGTGCAAGCATGACTAGATACAGATCCCAGAGATGTCACATGTCAGTACAGGTTGGAGGAGGAACAGAGACTGGGGATTGTTACTGATCCAGGTGGTGGAACCTCTGTGCCGCGGTGCAAGGAGGGACCCAGAGGGGCATAACTAAGTATCAACTCGGACCGACCCTGGTCATACGGCGGCTAACGACTCCGTGACCAGGGAGGGACCGAGCAGAGGGACCAGGTGCTACTCTGGGGACGACCTTGCAAGAGAGCAGGTGGCTCCCACGGGTCAGATTACTGGGACTGACCGGTATAGCGGATGGGCACACCAAGCAGGCAGAAGTCTCAGGGTTAGCAGACAGGTGGTCACGGCAAGTGACAGCTGAGCAGGCGGAAGTCTCTAGGTTAACAGACAGGTGGTCACGGCAAGTGACAGCAGAGCCTCCAGGTAGGTTATCAGGTAACAAGCATGTAACAGGCGAGTGCTCCCAGATGAGCAGACTAGCAGGCATGGCAGATAGCAGGCAGGTAACAGGCGAGTGCTCCCAGGTGAGTGGGCTAGCAGGCTCGGCAGGTAGCAGGCAGGCAACTGGCAGGTGCTTCCTGGTAAACAGGCGGACTTGCCCATAGACAGACTGGCGGGTAGAATGGAAGGCAGACTGTCGGGCTGGAGAGTAGTCAGGCTGGTGGACTGGAACAGTACACAGGCTGGCAACTGGACCTGAGGGCTGAAGCAGAGGTAAGTATACTGTGCAACAACTATTGCTCGGGCACCTCCATTTTGGAGGAGGTGCCTTATATCTGGGAGGACCCTCGGCTATTGGCCGTGGACTCCTTAGGACGGCGGCCCCTTTAAGAGAGAGGGAGTGTGCACGCGCCCTAAGCACAGTGCCCGGGAAGCTGCGCGCGCCGGCCGCAGCAGGAAGAGGAGCGCAGGAGGACGCCGCGCGTGGAGCGGGGAGGTGTGTAGGACGGCGTCTCTGCCTGGCAGGGGGCAGAGACGCCGATGCTACAGGGATGACCTCGCAATGAAAGAGTTGTTTGATCAGTAAGGTGAGTATGCTTTTTTATTTATTTATTTTAAATCAAGAGTGGTTCAGAAGATTATAACCAGCACATTTTTATAAATATATTAGCTTCAACAGTTAATATTGGGTTAAAATTTGAACTCATCAGGAAAAACTTTAAAATATCCTACAAAATTGATCTAATCATCTCTCATTGCTTGTGCTTATATGATGAGGAACTTTACAGGTGTATCCTGTTTATTGAGTTAGGCAATGCTACTTTTCATTATCATTTTGAGTCTCCAAATGATTACTTTAAAAAGCCTACAATGCTTTACATACGTTTCAACACTTTGGTCAATATGTTCCTAAGGATACATTGATGTAAAAACATTGTACATATGTTTTTAAAGCAAGATTCTGTTCATAGTTTTTTTCAAAATGTCTGTTTATAATGCAAACCACAAATTATTGTCAGATCTATAGCACGATAGATAACACAACCCATTGTCTTATAACATGGCTTATCAGGGTCTGTGTTTTTTATTGTTTAATAGGAGAAACAGTCCTGCATGCCAAATCTAACAAAATCTATGCTGGAAGCTCTGAATAGAGAGTTAGACGTAGATTTGAGAATAGCATGGCTTGGCTACTTCAATTAATTGATTATTTTATTGATTTCAATGCATTATATCTAGAAAAAAAAATGGTAAAATCTATAAGAAAATATAAAAGATATAAAATGATTGCCTTCGCTTTACATAACTCCATAACATAGTTTTCTCATTCTCATACCCCCATTCTTATTTTCAATTTCTAAAAACAATGGAAAGGCCTTGATATCTCCTCTTTCTGCTCACTGACCATTAGGATTGAAACTGAGTTATTATACTCTTAGGATACCTGGAGTGAAACTTTCTCATAAAAGGTCCATATAGAACAATATTAACCTCTTACTTAACCCTTTGGCATATCTTGGAAATTATCCAGATTCAACCCTTATTTGCCAAATATATGACAATACCTAAAATTATTATTTGAAACAGACGTTGTAATAATTCTGTGACCTCTTCTAATGTTCTCATGAACCAATTAGCGAGGTTTAGGAATGTGAGTGTTTCATCTCATTTCAGCTGCTCTAGTTTGTTTTGTGCTCTCTGAGCCATTTTTCTTTAAACTCAGCTACTTTTGTTATGCTGGCCCATGTGAAATTAATTTCTCTATTGCTTTCAATTACTTCAGTTATTCCATATGTACAAACTATTTCAGCCAAGAGTTTCTTGACAGTAAATTTTGCTATAGCATCGGCAATAGGCTAGGCTATTGGCCACAGAGGAAAAAGGTCTATACATAAGGGACCATACATATAGACACTCACCTTGGGTAGCTGTATGCAGTTAATCTGCAGTCACTGGAACAGGTAATCTTACTTTGGGATGCACCTTGCTGGGGTTACCTGGATTGTGCCTGACGCATGTAAGACATCCCCTTGTAAAAAGTGAAGCGGTATTCTGAAGCACAGGGCAAAACCAAGTCTTTAAGGTGAACGCACATATAGCATTCTTTGGGTTGTGGGTTGGGTCCTGGCTAAGAGTGACTTTCATGAGAAAAACACAGAAGGGAAAACATACCCTGGGACCCAACTTCTTAAATCCTCCTCCTTTTGCAGCACCTTCATTCCCCCATACTTTTTTTTTAAAGGATTCTGGCTCTGGAGGACTTGCAGTAGCTTTAGGTCCACCGCAGCAGGAGGCTTTACAGCAGTTATAAACAGTATTAGGGGTTTCTGAGCAGCCAATTTAGCTGCTTCATCTTCCATACCATTCCCCAAAGGCTCCATGACTATGGCCACCCTGTTGGGTTTCTTTAGAGCCTTCATCTGGTCTTGTACAGCTTCAGCGTTCTAAAAAGGTTTGACAGTTGTTGTCAGGAACAAGCAGCTTTGCTAAATTTGACCAAAATTGTGTGTGTACCAAAAACATACCTCAAGTTCATTGAGATATTTCTCTCTTTTTCTTACAGCAAGATTACATGCTGCCGTTAGTGTCTTAAAGTCAGCCATTCTGGGGAGTGGTTGTTTCAACACTGGTTTACTATTCTTGATTTACTATCCTTGACTACTGCATGCATTTCCGGTGCAGAATGTGTCAACTTCCTGGTCCCTGGACCTGGATTCATCTGTGATATCTTCAACATCAGCTAATGGCACATCAGTTACATTTTATAGGCCTTTTGCTTTTAGCTCCATTAGGGCCATGCAGTCGTGCTGATGGGTCATGTCAAATTGTTGTTCATCGCTAGCAAGTTGAAAAATTAAGGGAAGATTCCCATTATCTCCCCCCTCTTCTGAATCCACAATTGTCAGTAAGGCTATGTGCCCACGATGCTGAAATGCTCAGGATTTTTTCCTGAGCATTTCTGTATCTCCCTGGCAGAAAAAATGCATGCGGATTATACATGCATTTTTCCTGCCAGGGACATGCGAATGTGAAGCGTTCTTCACATGCATTTCCGCATGCGGGTTGACAAGCGCTTTCCAAGCGATTTTAGCTTCACTTGGAAAGTGCTTGTCAACTTGGTCACACTATATAAATCCATGCAAATAGCATGGATTTTTGTACTGTGACCTTAAAGAATGGTAAAAAATAAAAAAATAAATCTATACTTACCTTCTGATGGCCCCCGCAGTCTTGCTTCGCTCCGTCCTGGCTTGCCGGCAGCTCGCGGTACACTACACTGAAGGACCTGCCGTCACATAACTATGACGTCAGCGCAGGTCCTTCAGTCCACCGCGATCTGCTGGCAAAGGAGGACAAGCTCAGCGGGGGCCGTCAGAGGGTAAATATAATATTTATTTTTTATTTTATTCTGTTTTTTACAGGTTCTATGGTACCCGGGTCCGGAGGAGAGTTTCCTGTCCTCCAGACCCAGGTACCATCCGCACATTGAAACGTTTGGATTCCGCATGTACAGATCCAGTGATGCGAAATCCAAGAGTTCCAATGCAAGTCAATGGCGGCAAAAACGCAGCGCTTCCGCAAAATAATTGATAGTGCTGCATTTTTTTCCGCAATGATAACCCGCAGCGGAAATTTCCGCAGCATGTGCAAAGCACTTGCGGATTATCATTGGGGAACATGGCAGGCCTGCTACCATGCATTTTTCAAGCATTTCTGCAGCGTTTTTGCCACTGCGGAAACTCTTAAAAAACGCATGGTGGGCACACAGCATAAAGTGGTTGGTTCAGAACATTACATCTTTTGAAAGTGAGGTTGATGTGAGTAGGGCAATTTCTTCCATGGTCAAAAAGTATTCTGTTTCTGTCTGTTGTAAAATATCAGTGACAGCTTGTGGAACCTGGAGAGTTAGATTGTGGTCCAGAACGATATCAGCAGTCTTCTTAAGTTTGCTGCAAACTTCTGACGGAATTTGGAGACCCAAAGATAACAGAATCCAGTGAGGTGGAGCAGTAAGCCATTTGCCACTGTTTCACACTATGGCTATGTGCCCACGATGCAGATATGCTCAGGATTTTTTCCTGAGCGTTTCTGCATCTCCCTGGCAGAAAAAAACGCATGCGGATTGTACATGCGTTTTCCTGCCAGGGACATGCGGAAATGGAGCGTTATTCACTGACATTTCCGCATGCGGATTGACAAGCACTTTCCAAGCGATTAGCATCACTTGGAAAGTGCTTGTGACAACTAGGTCACACTATATAAATCCATGCAAACGGCATGGATTTATATAGTGTGACCCGAGAGAGTGGTAAAAATAAAAAAATAAATATATACTTACCCTCCGATGGCCCGTGCTGGCTTGTTTCGCTCGGTCCCGGCTGCCAGCAACAGTGGATTGAAAGACCTGCCGACGTCAGCGTCGCGTGACCCGTCACATGACTCTGATGTCAGCGCAGGTCCTTCAATCCACTGCAAAGTGCCGGGAAGCAAGGAAGAGCACAGCGCGGGCCGCCCGAAGGTAAATATACATTTATTTTTTATTTTATTCTTTTTTTACAGATTTTTTAATGGTACCTGGGTGTGGATGAGACTCTCCTCTCATCTACACCCGAGTACCATCCGCACATTAGAACGCTTGGATTACGCATCTACATATACAGTGATGCGTAATCCATGCGGTCTAATGCAAGTCAATGGCCGCGAAGACGCAGCACTTCAGCAAAATAATTGGTAGTGCTGCGTTTTTTTCCGCAATGATAATCCGCAGCGGAAATTTCCGCAGCATGTGCATAGCACATGCGGATTGTCATTGGGGAACATTGCTGCCCTTCTACCATGCGTTTTTAATGCGTTTCTGCAGCGTTTCCGCAGCTGCAAAAATGCTGCAGAAACGCATTAAAAACGCATCGTGGGCACACAGCCTATATGTTTCTGTCAGGACTCTCATAGGCTGTTTACTCTGGTCACGAGAGAAAAGGATGAAAGGTTTGGAATAGTCTGGGAGGCCCAGAGCTGTGGCAGAGTTGAAAGAGATTATTTTGGGGTTGAGATTAAAAAGTCCAGAGGAGAAGCAGGAGAAAACGGATTGCATGAGAAGAGAGCAGTTACGGATCCAGTGGCATTAGTACCATATTAGGTCAACTAAATCTCAACATGTTTTGGTGTTATTGGACACAGAAATGCCTTCCACTGCCTTTACTTGGAATGGGCTGAGATACTTCACTCCTGGGGAGATAGAGTGGCCTAGAATTATCACTGTGAAAAGACAAAGTTGCAGCTCATCTTGAGAGGCTTTGCAGACAATCTGTGCTATGAAGAAAACCAGAGAGTTAAGGCCCCGTCACACTAAGCGATGCAGCAGCGATACCGACAATGATACGACCTGTCAGGGATCGTTGCTCCATCGCTAATACATCGCTGGTGAGCTGTCAAACAGGCAGGCTCACCAGCGATGAGGGGAGCAGCGATATCATGGAAAGAATCATTCCACGATGTCCTGCTCCCGTTATCAGCCTGCTGCTTAAGCAGGAGCGGGCTGGTAACTATGGTAAATATCGGGTTACTAAGTGCGCGTGTGCCCCTAGTAACCCGCTGTTTACCATGGATACCACTCTGCTACGGTGCGCTGGAGCCTCTGCTCACCGTAGCAGAGTGGTATCTATGGTAAACAGCGGGTTACTAAGTGCACGCGTGCCCCTAGTAACCCGATATTTACCATGGTTACCAGCCAGATCGTTGGTCCCGCTGGTCACACACAGCGATGTGTGCTGGCCAGCGGGAGGCCAACGACCAAAAAATGGTCCAGGACACTTTGCAACGATCAGCGACCTCACAGCAGGGGCCTGATCGTTGCAAAGTGTCACACATAGCGACATCGCTGGTGAGGTCGCTGGTGAGTCACCAAAACCGTGACACAGCAGCGATCTCGCTAGCGATATCGCTTAGTGTGACGGGGCCTTTAGTTTCACTTTCACAGACAGAGAAAGAAGAACAACAAAGCAGTATGTCATTAACATATTGAAGGAGGACTTTTCAGGTCTGGTGAAAACAATGAAGGTGAGTTGGTTGTTTCTTGAAGAAGGAAAGTCCAGCAGTATTGTTGTCCCTTGTAGGTGAATGGAAACAGAATGGAAACAGATACAAACAGTCCTGTTCCAGTGACACTAAAAAGAAAGCATTTGTAATATCAATAAGAGTAAAGCACATATAAAAAGGGGGACACATGATTAAACAGAATATTAGGGTTTGAGACCATAGACGTGTCAACGATTTTGACTTCATTTACTGCCCATAAATCATGGACCATTTGATATTCAGGTGGTTGATCTTTCAGTTTTTTCCTTATTAGGGAATTACATGGGTATTTCATAGGCTTAAGGAGCCACTTTCTGAGCAACTGCTCAACATCTTGTGCTATAGCCATTTCCCGGGACATGTTGAGTGAGTATTGTTTGACGTATGGTGAATTTTTGCCGCGCTTTCGTGTACTTATACCGGGGATACAAACAGTCTACCTATATCAAGCTTGTTTTCTACCCACAGTTAATTGGGAACTTTGCACAGCCTCTCAGTAAATTGGGCAGCTGGAGGCTCCTTGGTTCCTCTGCTAAAGGCCTGAATGCAGCAAAGGGATTTTTCACTGAAAGGCATTTTTAACTTAAACATTTGGACCATTTGTGGTAGCAAGTCTGTACGCAAGAAATTATGGGGAACAGATTAGAATGCTAGAACTCAGGTGACAATTTGTCTAGCATCATGTACTGTAAGCTTTATCAGGTGACTTATCAGGGGATATTATATCTATTGATGCATGTTCTAATTTTCTTGTTAGAATAATGACCTTTTTCTCTGCAATACCATCAGACTATGTTGCTAAGGTCTCTATTTCTGGGTGGCATGGGCCCATTCCTCTTCCCCTAGACTGGTTGACCTGTATTGGTCTTAATGGGCACAGGGGGTCATTTTCATTGAGGTTACCAGTTTTAATCCACTTTGATATTTCTGTGAGATCCTAGAATGCCATAGTTTGCCATTCGGGTTTGCTGGAGCATGTATGGGCTTGTATGGCAGGTTTCAGGCCATGCATAAAGACCTGAAGGATGATCTTCCAATCGTTAGAATAATTTGGCTCGTCGCCATAGTTGAGTCACATCTGCTCCAGTAGGGCAGAAAATTCTGCCACCATATGCTTGGGTTCCTGTGCTTCAAGTTGTAGGGAATCACACATTTTATCTTGCTCCTGTTGCACCAATAAATCCATGGCATCAATATATTCCCTCTCCTCCATGACTGGTCTGTGAGTTTTCACATGGAACCAAGTTAGCATCCATGGCCTGGTCTATCTTGAGTTTCAGGCCATCCCTTCCTTCTATGTCCAATCTATGTTCTATGCAGATTCTATGTCCAACCAGGTAGCATGGTAAGCTAACTGGACCCACTTTAGTTTACTTTGGAAGGACGTGGGGGTTTACATGGGTCTCACAAATGAAAGAATACCTGTACCACCTATATAGCAGAAGGAACATGCAACCTGTTATTTATACACAATTCTGCCAATATGGTTGTGGTGGTGCAATGCTTTAAAATATAGAAAATAGCATAGCAATGAGGAAAAGGAAAAGCTGCACTCACCGTACCATTAAAAAAGATTATCCTTTATTTCTCATCAATGTAATAATGATGGCGTGCAGGGAGTGCGAGGAGGAGGAGGACGGACGACAGTTGTTTCGCACTGAATCAAGCTCTTCCACAGGTCCAGGTAAATAGTGACACTACATCACTTCCTTAAATGGGTGGCTATCAGCCTGAGCCACATGTTAAAAACAAAATTTACATATTCATAAAAACAGAGAAATCTAAACGGTCATTTAATCCCAAAGGACAATTAGCATTTACTCGGGCAATCCATTTAGCTTCCTTTTGCAGGAGTAATTTATTTTGGTTACCACCTTCTGAAGGAAAACTTACTTGTTCAATCCCAGCAAATTTTAAAAGTCTAGGATTTCCACTGTAATGATTAATCATATGTGATATTAGTCTTTGATAACCTTTATGTCTCAATTGAATGCAAATGTTCCGTTATACGAATGAGCAGTGGGCGAATTGTCTTTCCATTATAAAAGAAACCACAGGGACAAAACATCACATACACAATAAATCTAGATCTACAGGAAATAAAATCCTTAACAAAATGGTTAATAGGGCCAATGTGTAACGGATTAGTAGTCAAATGGATGTCACAAAAAGAACATGATCCACATTTAAAATTGCCTTTCGTTCTAAAATCTCGTAACTCATTTTTAGATTTAGCTGATGATCTATGTGTACTAACTATGTCACCTAGATTGTGGCATCTTTTATATGAAATAAGTGGCTTATTCATTGCGGTTCCTGCTAAATCTTTATCTGTCTCCAATAGGTGCCAGTTGTTATAAATGGCTTTGCGGACAGTGTTATTAAGAGGACTTTGTTTGAAATGGAAAATTAATCTATTCATATCATTAGTCTGAGTTTTTTCTTATAGAGCAAGTCATGTTGAGAGAATTTTTTTGTTCTCTCCAAAGCTGCATCCAATTCCCGACCTGGGTAGCCCCTTGCCAAGAAGCTATTTTTAAGTTCATTCGTTTGTTCTAAGAACATTTGGTCGGAATTGTTAATTTTCCTAAGCTGCAAAAACTGGCTATGTGGGAGCCCTGCTTTCATATGTGGTGGGTGTGCGTTCTAGTAATACAACAAAGAATTGCTGACAGTAGGTTTTTTAGACACTTTGGTATGAATATTACTACTGATGATTGAGATCTCTACAGCCAGAAAATTAAGGACAGATCCACCAGATGACAAAGTAAATTTCATATTAGCGGTATTGACATCATTCAGATATGTCACAAACTCAGAGAATTGTGTGACAGATCCTGCCAACAAATACCCACATCCCTCCATTTTGCCCATGCAACTCGCTACAAAATTTCATGCTGTCTGAGGGGCAGTTTCCAGTCTCAAGCTGAACCTATGCTACATGCAAAACCCATTTTCGCCACTGTGAACCATCCAGTACAGAGGTTGCTACTCAAAAAGGTTACAAAACTTTTAGTCTCACAGTTTCAGCTGATTTGCGATTTTCCAAGTCGACAACTGCAAAGGACAATCTACTCGATTAGGTGCTGGACTTATCAAATATGTCTGGTCATTGGGTAACCAATCCTCTGATCAAACATAATTTTTCCCATAAATCACACTATGAATAAGACAAACAGCGTTACACACAGCACAATCAGGACGATTGCAGTTGTTACATTAATGGAACATATATTAGACTAAATACTTGATACCTGTCTGAAAGCATTTCGCTTGGGGAATCTGCCTGGGATTGTGCAACCAAATAAGTGTCCCTTCAATGGATGTCTGATGTCAGCAACAAAGGTATTACTTATCTGGGTTTTGTAGACATCAGAGATCTGAGAAGTGACTCCATGCAGTCAAGTAGTATCCTTCCATGGATTCCCAGGATTCAGCCCCATGTAAAATGTTGAGAGACCCTCTGGTCCACAATAGAGCAAATTTAAATAGAGAAAGAGGCCTCCTATATTTCCAGACGGTTCCCAGCTGGATTACAGCATGTTGGAGAGTGAAAGATACAGAAGAATATTTTCTCTCAATATCAAGATCTGTGTATTATTATTATTGTTTTACAATTTATAGAGTTCATAAAAAGTAGGGGGATGTCTGCTATCCAATAGAATAGTAGTGATGTGGCAAACAACCAATAACAGTTAATACATATAAGAGAAGAAGATTTGATTCCTTGCTAAAGTTTCACTTTCTGAGAAAGCAGCTATATACCTAGTTTTCGTTTTTCTATTAATCTACTTTACACAAAATGGGAATGAGAATAAGGAAGATACAAAAAAGGTTGCCTTGCCTTGACAATAGATACATCATTTTTAAACAACAATTACTAAGTTCTAAATTTACATTTCTAAGATCATTACCATTTTCTGAATAATCAAAGAAAAACATGACATAATTGAAAATCTGTTTGGTAAGTTAAATAAAATCAGGCTTATATACTAATTGTATTCATTTATCATAAATAATGCAAAAAAATAATATATCAGTTTTTTTTACAACAATTACTAAATCCCAAATTTAAATTACTAAGATCTCCATTGTCATTTCTGAATATTCAAAGAAACATGTAAAATAATAAAAAATACTTTGATTCTCACTATTCCAAATCGGCTACATAATCTCTTTTAGCACAAAGAAGTATATTTAGTACAATGAGGCTCTTTTATTATGATAACAATGTGTTTAAAACAATTTGCTTTAAACAGATGAGAGCGGCATTATAACTTGCTGTTGGTTTTTCTATAACTGCTCAATTTAATAAGATAATAAATTGGATAATTGAAAAGGAACTACTGGTTGCAGTAGCCAATTGAATTATGAGTGTGCTAAAAATGATGCAATATAATAATAATAGACAGCAGGATATTAACCAACTGGATACAGTATATTGTGCATACAAAGCTTAGAAAAGCTTGCAAATTAATTGTATATAGATTATGTAGAAATATAAAAGCATATTTTCTTTTATATTACTACCTTTGTCGTTAACATTTTTTTGAACTGCTTGAACTCTTGTGAAAAAAGTTACGTTTTTAAATTATTTTGAGCTACATTATAGATTTATCTCTGGTAGTCCCATAAATCATGAATGGAGAGGAGGTATGCATGCTTTATGGGGCATTGATAGCGGACAATTTACTATTTCCTTACTATTCTGTCTTAAAATCTTGGGGACCAAAACTGTCTTGTGTATTGGTTGCCTTTATTGAGTAAGAGTTTTGCCAAACAGAGGAATTGACCATTCACAGCCTCCCCTATACCACACAAAAGAGAAACAAATAGATAATAAGCTGGTTGTTTAACCCGCCAAATTACTCATTTAGTTAATTTCGATTTTTTTTCTGTGGCATTTATTTATTTTTCACCTGCTACAAAGATACAGCACACGGTCATATGAAAGATTTCTAAAAGAAGAGCAAGAAAGAAGAAAAGTGGTTGGCACAGTCATATATGCTGGTAAAAATGGGCATTAAAAGTAAAAAAAAAAAACAGTCGCAAAATTTTGAGTTTTTCAGTTCAACAGTCACAGTCATGTCTTCAGTAAATAGCCCACCATCAGATGACTCCCATCAGGCTGTGCTTACGTCATTTTCCAGAGTTCCCTGCTTCTGGGCATGCTCATGCGTTCTACAGTGACGTCAGGGACCCACTGGTAACAGATTGACTGACTGTAAAGAAACTGCACAGAAAGCTTGAGTATTTGTCTGCATGTGACTGCTGTACAGTGTTGTCGATTAGCTAGAAAGTATGAGTTTTTGGTCGGAGACTGACATGCAGTGTGTCTGCTATCTTGTTCTTCTTCCACTAGTGTAACAGTGAGGCTGACGGCTGGGCTCAAGAATGATAAGTGCTGCAGTAACACTGTGTATGTGTAGCCGGGGTGTCAGACGTATCCTGTGAATAATATAAACATTGCTCCACTCCACACCAAGTACTGAATTAGGAAGTATGAAGGCATGACTCTAATGCACGCTCACCCTCCTCCCCCGACTACTGTAGTCAGTAACAGTTGTGTTCACCAGCATAGCAAGAGACCCCAATGCCATCTTCTGCCGAATAGTCAGCTCTAGCTCCAGTCTGCCCTGCATGTTACACAAGATTGCTGCTGCCTACATACAGTCAGCTTCTGCAGTCACTCTCATGTGCCTGGAGGAGAGTGAGGAGGTGATCTTCAGGGGGGGGGGGGCAGAGAAGACAGGCAGTAGAGCGAGTGCTCTGGTAGCTGATGGAGAGAGAGCACTTAGCTCTGTGGGGAACATCTTTACACTGGCCGTTCTGTATGTACCATGTTTGCCACACATACTGTGGCTGGATCATGCAGGGGCTGACCAGGGGGCTCATTACAGCCATTTTTAGCTACTCAAACCCTAAAAATCTCTCTGACTTCTCTCCCCTGAGGAGTAATCAATGAGCGCTCCTATTAGTGTGAATGACAGAGCTTGCATTAGTCAATGTATCTGCTGCACCAGCACTGTGGCTTCAAGCTAATCACAATACAGTGCTCGCCACTGTCCTAGTATTCATACAGTTGTAGAAAGGTAAAGATTAGTGTTGAGCCACCCCCGTAGTGTTCGAGTTCGGTTCGGTTCGTCGAACACCCGTGTGTTCGCCGAACTGTTCGTCGAACTGTTCGTCGAACACCTTCGAACACCGTTAAAACCAATGGCAGGCAAACAAAAACACATAGAAACACATAGAAAACACCTTCAAAGGTGTCCAAAAGCTGACAAACTGCTCAGAAGACACAACTAACACATGGAAAAGTGACAAGTACATATAGTCATGCGAAAAGAAAAGAGGTGGAGGAGTAAAAGGAGGGGGAGACACAGATATAGGCATGTCATGCCCTTCTAAAATCCAAAAAGTGAGAAGCCGAGACGGCCAGTCCGCTCCTGCCCGTGCCACCTCCGTGTCGCCGGGTTTGTGCCAGAGCCGCGGTGAACCCTGACGGCCAGCCCCCCTCTCCCAATACTGGTGCCTGTCCGCTGGTGGGTCGAGAGAGCCCCCCTGTGGTGGAGGCAGCTCTAAGCTTTTTAATTTAAATTGTCCCTCTAATTTGAATGAATACACTTTAAATCCATTTACAAGGATCTATTGGAGGGCAAGTCTCATGCCAGCAGCCGCGTAATTCCAGCTCCAGTAGCGTCCACTAAAGCTGCTGCAGTTAAAAAGCTTTTATAAGGATCGAGCTCGGCTGTCCACCGCAAGGCATCCTACTGCCAGTCCCAGCCCCTATGCCTTGGGGTGCCTCCTGATGCTCTTCACTAAGTATCCCGTGGTCCCGAAGCATTTCCTTTGAAAAAATTAAGTGTCCAAACTACAGGTGGTGTAGCTTGCTTAACAGCCGGGATAATCCGCTGACTAGCAGACACTGCTACTAGGCACAAAGTATTTCCTGGGCTAGATGCAGTTAAAAATTTGTAAGTAGATACTCTCGTTGGATGCTGAGAAAGCATTCCATAGAGTCTCCTGGCACGCCATATGTGATTCTCTTAAAAAGCTTGGGGTAGGGGTCTATGGGACCCTTTTATAGCCAAAATCACGGCCCTGTATCACAATACGTCACCTAGGCTGAAGATAAATGGAACTGTAGCACCGAGGGCTCGGTTGCTACAGACGTATTGCACCTCACCCAGAGGTGTGATATCTCACTCTCAGATAAGGATGGAGTGTGGATCAGGACCCGACACCTGCATGCATTACACCACATTGCCGTGGGGCAGGGCGACCAATATGCGCCTGAGATGGGCACGACAGTCCCTGTCCCTGGCTGGAGTGGGGGGAGGGAACACTGAGGAAGGGGAACCCTGCAGTGCAGGAGCAGGGAGGAAGCAGTTCCTGGGTGCATTGAGAAGGGAGTATAAAAGGTGGGCACCATCTTAGTTCAGTGCAGAGAAGTCTGAGCAGAAGTGGCAGGGAGCAGGGGCTCTGCATGAGCTCTGCTCCGGAGGCGGGCCTAGTAACAGAGGCCCAGGCCTGCAAGAGGGAGAAGGAAGGAAGAGGAGCGGAGAAGGCTCCAGGAACGAGGAATGAAGGGATCCCAGGGGTGCGGACGGGCGAGTCGCCACCGCACGCCCGAATCCACCTGCGTGGAGGGGTCAGGCCAAAGGGGGAGACCGGTCCCCGAATTAGTGGAGGCAGGAAACGACCCTCAGCTAGAAACCGGAGGCTCTGACATTTTATGTGGCGCAGCCCCTTGCTCCACCCGCTAGGAAGGCACCACATAGGGTCAGGGAAACTGGCGCCAAGTTTACCAAGAGGAGGCCCGAGTCAGCCGGACAGAAGTGTTGGTAAGAAAGGCCAGACAAAGGACACACAAAGGGGGTCCTGTGAAGCGCTCCAAAGTTATCTGGGAGTTGTCTGAGCCCCTCACCTGGTGAGCACAGTACGACGTGGGCAGCCGTTACCTACAGATGTGGTCTGGATAATAAGAACTGTGAGTAAAGGCCCTGAACTGCATCACTGACTCCGTGTCGTTACTGCTGCTGCCCTGCACCATCACCCCCATCCTCCGCATACACTGCCCTGAGGCTATACTCCTCCCGTGGGGAGTTATGCTACGCTCTGCTGCACCCACAACACCAGCCTCAGTGGTCTGCCCTGTAGCGGCGGTTCACTCTGACCGCAATCCACGGGTGGCGTAGTCGGACATTTAAACATCAAAACCACATAAATAGTTCCGCCACTGGTTTGACCGCCCTGAGCCACGGAACCGGATCGCCGCCACGAAGACTACAACCACCAGCATCCACCAAAAAGGGTCCGGCTCCGGGTGTCCCAAGGCCCAGGGGGTGCGTCAGAACATTTTCATCACCTTTCACAATCACCAATGGGACAAGGCAGGGATGTCCTCTGTCCCCTCTCTTATACATCCTAGTGACGGAGCACCTGCTCTCATCAATTCGCCATAACCCCAATATTAGGTGGATTGAGGTGGGAGGCACCGAGTACAAGTGCTCTCTATTTGCTGATGATGTCCTAGTATATATCACTCAATCACATATATCCATCCCTGCTGTTATGGCTGAAATAGATCACTTTGTTACATGGTAAAATTTTAAAATCAATGCAGCGAAGTCTGAGGCCCTCGATGTCTCCCTCCCTAAATCCATATAGGATTCCATCCAGTCCAACTTTCCCTTTGCCTGGCCCTCACAGGGTATCAAATACTTAGGAACTCCTATTCATAGAGACCTCTCCCATCTATGTTATCTTAATTTTGGGCCCTTTATTGAACAATTCCATACAGACCACGGTTGGCAAGTTGGAACTGTGAGATTCACTACGTGCACCACTGGTATTTTGTGGAAAAGCACATGTAAGATTCTGCAACAGTCTCTGCTGATACTCCTGCATGCGTGCATCCCTTTCTATGGCAGGAATAATTTCTGCAAATTTACTTTTGTACCGGGGATCTAACAGTGTGGCAACCCTGTAGTCAGGATTATTTCTAATTCTCACAATTCGAGGGTCATGTTGCAGGTAGTGCAGCAAGAAGGCACTCATGTGTGTTGCGCATCCAGGAGCACCAAGTCCCTGTTGTGTTGGTGGCGAGGTAACAATCATGCTTCCTTCCTCTGTCCTCTCCCCCCAACCTCGCACAACAGAAATGTGATCAAGGTCTCCCTCATCTGATGAGTCTTCCATCAGTTCGTCCTCCACTTCTTCCTGGGCTCCTGCACCTTCCTCACTAGTTTGGCTGCTACCATGCGCCCTGGTAAAATCATCTCCCCCACCCTCACATGCCTGCCGCCCTGGTGCTGCCGACCGTCTGGACCTTGCAGATGTTAGCCCTTCCGCATACAACTCCTCCTCCTCTACTTCCTCCACCTCCTCTTGTGCCACCACCTGACTCCGAATTCTGTTTAACATGTGCTCCAGCATGTAAATCACCGGAATAGTCATGCTGATAATGGCATCGTCAGCACTAAACATCTTCGTCGCCATTTCAAAACTGTGCAGAAGGGTGCATAGGTCCCTGATCTGAGATCACTCCTCCAGCGTGATTTGCCCCACCTCTGAATCTCGTTGGCCCAGGCTATACGTCAGAACGTATTGCACCAGGGCTTGTCGGTGCTGCCACAGTCGCTGCAACATGTGCAGAGTTGAATTCCACCGGGTAGGCACATCGCATTTTAGCCGGTGAAGTGGCAGGCCCAACGACTTCTGTAGAGATGTAAGTCGCTGAGCTGCGGGATGCGAACGGCGGAAGTGAGCACACAGCGACCGTGCCCTCTGCAGAAGGCCATCTAGTCTGGGATAGTGGGCTAAAAATTGCTGGACAACCAGGTTCAACACGTGAGCCATACAAGGTACGTGTGTGACATTGCCCCGGCGAAGGGCCGCACCCAGGTTTGCAGCATTGTCGCACACGGCCTTCCCTGGTTTCAGGTCCAGTGGAGACAACCATTCATGAAATTGGTTCTCCAGAGCTGACCACAGCTCCTCAGCTGTGTGACTCACATTTCCCAGACATTTCAATGTAAAAACCGCCTGATGACGTTGAGCCCTACTGCCAGCATAGTAAGGAGGTGTGCAGGATCCCTTCTGCGCTGTTAGAAAGCTTGTGGCATGACCAGACAGGCTTTGGGTGCAGGTGGAAGACCGAGAGGAGGTTGAGGAGGCAGAAGCAGTGGAGGAAAAATGACATAAAGAGGATTGACGCACAACTCGTGGGGACGGCAAGACTTGGACAGCAGCCCCTTGTCCTGCTGTCACCATAGTTACCCAGTGCCCAGTCAGCGACATGTAACGCCCCTGTCCATGCCTACTCGTCCAAGTGTCTGTGGTGAAATGCACCCTGTCACACACAGAGTTTCTCAAAGAAGCGGTGATGTTGTGTGCGACATGCTGGTGGAGCGCAGGCACACCTTTCTTTGAGAAGTAGTGCCGACTGGGCATCTGGTACTGGGGCACTGCGACGGACATAAGGTCTCGAAAATCCTCTGTGTCCACCAGGCGGAAAGGCAGCATTTCTGTAGCCAAGAGCTTGCAGATGGTGAAATTCAACCTCTTAGCTTTCTCATGGCTAGGAGGAAATGGTCTTTTACTTGTCCACATCTGAGGGACCGAGGGCTGGCTATTGTGCTTAGACGGGGTTGATAAGGGTGTCCCCGGCAAACTGCCGGTCTGTGAGGAAGATGCAGGCGGACATGTTAGGTTGCCTTGATCCAAAGGTGGTGCTATCGATGTCGGACAGCGCTCAAGACCAGCTGGTGTTACCACCTCCAAAGAAAATGATGACCTGCCAATCACGCTGGCTGTTGCGGGTAAAGAGGTGGCAGGTCTGCGCCCCAAAACAGGTGTGACTGCTGTCCCCCCAGTCACAGAGGATGAAGAGGCCGCGGATGCACAAGATATGGCAGACGGTGGTTGGCCCGGCCGGCTAGACCGCATTGTAGCACACTGAGCTTCCCACTGCAACTTATGCTTCATGTCCATGTGCCGGTTCATGCATGAAGTACTCAAACTATGTATTTTTTGGCCTCTACTTAGCTTTTGCTGACAAATGTTACAGATAACACGAGTTGGGTCATCTTTATCGATCTGAAAAAATGCCCAGGCTATGCAAGGCTTAGCACCCATGCGACCTGAAGAGCCACCACGACTTGTGGTGAGAGGCAGAGTTGTGTTTGAGGATGCAGTTGTTGACGTGCTTCCAGTACTACGTCTCTGTCCAGGAAGGCGCAACCTGACCTCGTCGTCACTAGCATCTTCCTCCACCTCCTCTGCTGACCTCATCTCTTGGCTGACTGTGGGTTGACAGTAAGTGGGATCTCCGACCTCATCATCATCACCCTGTGCGTTATCACACCCGTCGTCCTCAGAGCCAACCTGTTCCTGCCCTGACAAAAAACTAAAGTTGTCGCTCCAATCAGGTATTTGAGTCTTATCATCGTCTTCCTCATTGTCTCCACCAACAGGAGTTACAGTTTGGGAATGAGGGTCTACATTATGGTCAGAACCTTCTGCGTCTGGTCCTGGATCTGACTCATAAAGATTCTGGGCATCAGTGCAGATCATTTCCTCGTCTGGATTCACAGAAGCGCTGGAGTCGACCTCTGATTCCCAGGCTATAGTATGAGTAAACAGCTCTGCAGACTCAACCATCTGTTCTACCTCATACTCAGACGGGCAGCTGGAGATTTGGGAGCTGTGAGGAAGCAAGTGCGATTTGGGTGACACCTTTGAGGACTGGAGTATTTGTGATGTTGAAGTTGATGTGGAGGAGAGCCCACTTAAAGGAGCACTTGATATCCGTTGAAGCACCTGCTGTTTTTGTGCCTCATCTGGAATTTGTAGCGATTGGCGTGGCCGTAAGAAAGGGATCTTATCACATTGTCCGCTAAAAGAAGTAGACATTTTAGTTTGGCTGGAAGATGGTCTTTCTTCTGCACCTACCCCACGGACACAACCTTTTTTCCCCTTCCCAACACGCCTATTCCCCTTTCCACCAGCAGCAGGCCTTTTTCCACTCATTTTGGTGGTTAACTAATTCACAACTCTGGAGTTGTTTGCACAAAAAAACAATGGATGGTAACCGAGCAGAGCTGAGTGGCCAAACTGTGGTATTAGGCCAAAACTATTGGCTGGGTTAGATGCAGAAAAAAATTATTTTTAATTTGCAACCTGATGGAGGTCAGTATAGATGGACTAATAGACCAAGTCCCACACACCGCTAGAAGCCCAAATATTTTTTCAGAGCTAGATGCAGAAATTTTTTTTATTCAATTTGCAACCTGATGGAGGTCAGTATAGATGGACTAATAGACCAAGTCCCACACACTGCTAGAAGCCCAAATATTTTTTCAGAGCTAGATGCAGAAAAAAATTATTTTTAATTTGCAACCTGATGGAGGTCAGTATAGATGGACTAATAGACCAAGTCCCACACACCGCTAGAAGCCCAAATATTTTTTCAGAGCTAGATGCAGAAAAAAATTATTTTTAATTTGCAACCTGATGGAGGTCAGTATAGATGGACTAATAGACCAAGTCCCACACACCGCTAGAAGCCCAAATATTTTTTCAGAGCTAGATGCAGAAAAAAATTATATTCAATTTGCAACCTGCTGGAGGTCAGTATAGAAGGACTAATAGAACAAGTCCCACACACTGCTAGAAGCCCAAATATTTTTTCAGAGCTAAATGAAGAAAAAAATTATTTTTAATTTGCAACCTGATGGAGGTCAGTATAGATGGACTAATAAACCAAGTCCCACACACTGCTAGAAGCCCAAATATTTTTTCAGAGCTAGATGCAGAAAAAAATTATTTTTAATTTGCAACCTGATGGAGGTCAGTATAGATGGACTAATAGACCAAGTCCCACACACCGCTAGAAGCCCAAATATTTTTTCAGAGCTAGATGCAGAAAAAAATTATTTTTAATTTGCAACCTGATGGAGGTCAGTATAGATGGACTAATAGACCAAGTCCCACACACCGCTAGAAGCCCAAATATTTTTTCAGAGCTAGATGCAGAAAAAAATTATATTCAATTTGCAACCTGCTGGAGGTCAGTATAGAAGGACTAATAGAACAAGTCCCACACACCGGTAGAAGCCCAAATATTTTTTCAGAGGTAGATGCAGAAATTATTTTTATTCAATTTGCAACCTGATGGAGGTCAGTATACATGGACTAATAGACCAAGTCCCACACACTGCTAGAAGCCCAAATATTTTTTCAGAGCTAGATGCAGAAAAAAATTATTTTTAATTTGCAACCTGATGGAGGTCAGTATAGATGGACTAATAGACCAAGTCCCACACACTGCTAGAAGCCCAAATATTTTTTCAGAGCTAGATGCAGAAAAAAATTATTTTTAATTTGCAACCTGATGGAGGTCAGTATAGATGGACTAATAGACCAAGTCCCACACACTGCTAGAAGCCCAAATATTTTTTCAGAGCTAGATGCAGAAAAAAATTATTTTTAATTTGCAACCTGATGGAGGTCAGTATAGATGGACTAATAGAACAAGTCCCACACGCTGCTAGAAGCCCAAATATTTTTTCAGAGATAAATGAAGAAAAAAATTATTTTTAATTTGCAACCTGATGGAGGTCAGTATAGATGGACTAATAGACCAAGTCCCACACACTGCTAGAAGCCCAAATATTTTTTCAGAGCTAGATGCAGAAAAAAAATTTTTTAATTTGCAACCTGATGGAGGTCAGTATAGATGGACTAATAGACCAAGTCCCACACACCGCTAGAAGCCCAAATATTTTTTCAGAGCTCGATGCAGAAAAAAATTATATTCAGTTTGCAACCTGATGGAGGTCAGTATAGATGGACTAATAGAATGATGCTATGCCCAAAAGATTTTACTTCACTAGGTGCAGTAAAAAAATTGGTATTCTATACACAGGTGGTATATCTTGCAACACAGATAGGCTACTCCACTGACTAACACACTCTGCAATAGGCCAAAAAGGATTAGCTTTGCTAGATTCAGCCAAATGCTGTGAAAAAAACTTGCACAGCACTGGCACAGACCTGCCTGGCAAAAACTGATAGGAACTGATGTAACCTAGTCCTGAAAAGGACTCCAATTACAATTAGTCTTTACTCCCACAATCTATCTATTTAAGAGCACAGACCTGCCTGATAAAAGTCGTAGGAAATGCTGTAACCTAGTCCTTAAAAGGACTGCAATCACAACTATTCCCTACTCCCAAGCTATCTGTATATTTGTGCGAAAATTGGCTTGAAATTAACAAGGTATAGCGCACACAGCAACAGCGGTGCCATCTAACACGCAGCTGCAGCAGTGAGAAAATGGTGGCGACGGGGAAAATGGCTTGGTCTTATAGGGCAAGGACATGTGACATACACTGCCAATCACACATGCCCTTGCTTGTGTGAAAAAAAGCACTTCGCTCCGTGTGTGCGCTGCTGATAGGCTGACAGATTGCACCTCCCCACTGCAAATGCGGGAAAGAGAAAAAAAAATGGAGATCTTCATTGTTCCTGCAGAGATCCATCCCCTGCCCCTCCCCCCGCCCCACTGTACACTCAAACTGCGTATTAACATTAATTTTCATCATTACTGAGAAAAAATCCAGTTATGATTTTGGTGCACGAACAGTTATCGAACATAACCTCGAACAGCCGAATTTTTCTCAAATTGTTCGTGTTCGCCGACCGGCTCGAACACCGCCCAAAACAGCTCGAATTTGAGATTGGCGAACAGTTCGAGTAGAACAACGCTCATCTCTAGTAAAGATACTCAGCATCCAACAACAGCATTGTATTGTGATTAGCTTTCCATACAGTGGAACCATGGCACGGAGTGCAATAATCTGACAGGAGAGGTGTGTGCCCTGCAAGGACAGACAGAAGAAACCCATATCCACTCATCCAAGCATCTGGCCTGCTGCTACCATAGTAAAAGCAGTGCTGTCTCAACAATTGGTGCATTCTATTTTAAAGAGAATTCCACCCTTACCCATTATCCTGACCCTGCTCCTGAAACACTTAGGAATGTGTTTAGATTATATATTACATGCCCTGAAGGTCAGCACTGGAAATGCATACACTCTTTACAAGCTCCATTGGCTGTAAGGAGAACTGTCTGTCACTGGTTCAAAAGGGATGGACAATGCCTGCAATAATACTGCCTATGCACTCCCGGGGTGTCAGGATCACTGATAGTAGAAGTCCCAATATGATGTTCAACATTATCTTCATGCTTGGGACCTCTGCTGTATGTTCCTGACACAGAGAGAGTGCATAGACAGTATTATTACAGACACTGTCCATCGGCTCTCCTGACACCCTATGGAGCATGTATGACACACAAACTAGATTACTATAAAATGGAACATTTATTAATCAATATAATAAAAAGACACATCAGGGAGATAAAATAGGGAAAGGTAACACAATAAAGAGTCCCAGAGGTAAGCAGCAGCTGTAACAAAATTAACATACAAAAAGATCAATTCATAAATACCCACCACAGCATGGATGTACTGCATATGTTTAAATAGAAACAACAATAAGGTGCATAGTGCCGGTTAAGATTCTCACACAGATGAGTATATAATAATGCAGCATAAACAGGTGATATGGTATACAACAATAGAACATGTATATCCTCGTCAAAGCCCCAGGGAAACGCGCGTCGGATTCGGTCTCTCGGGTCAGTATCAGCTCTGTCATTTCATACATGTTCTATTGATGTGTCTTTTTATTATATTGATTAATAAATGTTACATTTTATAGTAATCTAGTTTGTGTGTCATACATGTAGGTTTTTCTAGTTACAGACACGCAACCGCCTGTCTACATATCTTTATAGAGATTGTATCTAATTATTAACCCTATGGAGCATGTAAAGACTATGAATTACCTGTACTGAACTTCAGTACATATAATATATAACCTATACACAGTCCCCAGGGTGTCATGGGTGCTACATGCACTGTTGACAAGATGAAAGGGGAGGATTTATGCAGGTAATATCTATGCGCTCCACAACCTACCAGTAAGGCTGTCAGAAGACTTAGAGTGAGCAAGAGCAAGCCATGCGCATTCATGTGAGAAGCCAGCCGCCATGATTGTATGCTCTGGTCTGTAGGATTCCACCGCTATTAGGAGGCCCCATTATGGTTGGACAGAAATGCAGACTACTCAGAAAAATGTCTGTAGCATCAATAATATCTGAAGATTGGTGACAAACATTGTTTTAAAAACTCCAAATGACAAAATGTATAGTTATGAGGTGACATTATATCACCGGGTAATGTATTAGTGGGAAAACCACTACACGTTTTTATTCCATTATTAACTGAAATGCCTATTAATTAAACATGCCTAAAAGTGTAATCTGCAAGTAACTGCTGGGACCATCACACATTTAAATATTAGAAGTCCCTGAATTCTCATTCTTAGCAAAGTATAGAGAAACTTGTCCCAGACTTCTAATTGGATATGGTCTAATAAGCGCATATCACACATCCCCTAGTCAGTGCCTTAGCAATCTGTTTTCAGTGTTTTTTGAGCATAGTAGACATGTACCCTTATGTCTGCAAAGCTTAATGTCAACAAAAAGTTATTAAGTTTGTTATGACGTGAGGAATCATGCAAAGGAATAAGTGCACAAAACACTTAGAAAACTACAGACACAGTGTGCATAAACTCTGGAACTTGCTAATCATAATCAGTAGAAGTGAAGTAAAAGAGCATTACTAAAATAGCATAGATACTAATATATACTGCTCAAAAAAATAAAGGGAACACTCAAATAACACATCCTAGATCTGAATGAATAAAATATTCTCATTGAATACTTGGTTCTGTACAAAGTTGAATGTGCTGATAACAAAATCACACAAAAATCATCAATGGAAATAAAATTTAATTTGAGAGTTTTATATAACAAACAAATGTAATGCTCCAGATTCTCAACTATCTCAAAGGAAGGTCAATTTTATACCTTCTCAAATCAGCCAAACCGTTTTCAGCTGGGCTAGCATACTTGTGCAAGGGTTTTCTAGGGTTTCCTAAACATCCATTAGCCTTCTTACACAGTTAGCAAACACAATGTACCATTAAAACACTGGAGTGGTGGTTGTTGGAAATGGGCCTTTATACACCTATTTAGATATTGCAATAAAAATAAGACGTTTGCAGCTAGAATAGTCATTGTCAATGAATAGAGTGTATCTCTGATTCATTTAATGTTAGCTTCATTGAAAAAAAATGTGCTTTTCTTTAAAAAATAATGACATTTCTAAATGACCCCAAACTTTTGAACGGTAGTGTATATTTGGAAAGTCAACTTTTGTATAGCGGTTTCTCAGCAGAACTGGTTACTACTTGAATCTGCACTTGATATTTAATGTACTTACAAAACAGTAAATAAAATTTGCATAAAATGATTAGCACAGAGTCTACAGGTTTGTCCATGGTTCAACTGAAATTTCATCCTTTCATCTATTTCTGGGGCATGTCTCCAAATCAACACCAATTGTAGAAAATGAGCCACATTCGCAAGGTGAATTGCAAATAAATGCTTGTATTTAATTAAGGTAATGGAGAAACAAATTAGTTAATTCTGTGCTGCCATGTAGGAAGGATGAGGGATACCAATCGGAGTGTAACTGGTTTATTTAGTCAACGCGTTTAGAAGTATACATACTTCTTCCTTGAGACAACCACGTGAGCGTGTTTCTCCATTACCGGCATTTTCACCTCCTCGTGGGTCTGCAGCAGCCTAAGTTTATTAGTGGTTGTGTGCACACAACTTGACCTGTTGAGCACTAACAAGTTATTTTCTCAATACTGTTACCCAGATAAAACCCTATTTTTGTTCTTTGTGTCTTTCCAGGTCTCTCTTAACTTTAATTTAATTAAGTGCAGTATTGCACCATATTGCTGGAGGACAAAAAACAATAATCTACGTTTTCACCCGCCCCGGGTCTTTTTCAAACATCGCTGTGTCCAATTGCCAAGAGGTAAAGGTGATTAGCGCTGCACGTGCACCAAATTAACACCAACTCCTTTTTAGATCTCTGTGCTATCTAGTTAATACTAGAGAGGAGCAGATCTTTTGAAATTCAAAGTTGCTGAATTTTCCCCACAAATTTGATTTGCGCTGAATAAATTTGCATGAATCTCAATACTGGAAAGTTTGTAATTGCTCGGAAAATGTCAAAAATGTCCGAAACCGAGAATTTCAACTCAAACTTGATCCTTCGCGGATCCATGAGCTAATCTCTATTTAATATCTATTAACCCATATAGCCACATTAAAACTTATTCAAATATTTAATTTAATATCCTTTACCCACCAAGATACCTATACCCTTAGAAATAATAATTAATACCTATACATAAGGTAGAGCTTGATAAACTTTATTGTATGGCTCATAGCAACATAGGCCCCAATTCATCAAAACGATTACACTAGAAATCTGACATAAAACTTTTTGAAAAGTTGCTTCATTTTTGCACAGCACAGAGTTGTATAAAAATTGTGCAAATTTAAGTGTTTTCTTGTTGGTTTGGTCAGCTTTGCAAAAATATGTGGAGCAGTCATGGGATGTGATCCCGACAGGGCATGGCAACACCTTCTCATCTATTCCTGTCCCTGATTGGAGTAAGATTTGTGGCAAGGCACACTCCACTTTTCAGATGTGCCTAATTCATTAAGAAGCATGTGCCTCTTTATGATTCAAGCACCTCTGACTCCAGCATGCCTCATCATCAAGACTGTAATTTTTTTATTGGTGCCATCAACAATCAGTTCTATATGCAATAACAATCAGTTTCTTATATGCATTCATTTATCAAAAAGTCTCACTACCATTCACTCATAGCCTATACCACATGCCATAAATAGATGGAGTTCATTCATAAATACATGGACATATTACTGGATAACTAATTTATTCATAAAAACAGATCAATCAAGGATAACTTTATGGAAGTATATAATCACATGTATTTCAAAATAACATAAGTTGGCACTGTAAACTCTGTAGGAGCCATGTACGGGGACAGTCCCAAATATAGTATGTTAGTTGAATGTTGTTAAATGCAGGTTAATTTTATGTCTTTTAATACACTGAATAATTTAAACGTAGTTACTGGTAAAACAGATCACACTAGCTCATATCATTTTGAACACCTTATTAATTGGTCTTATGTTGGGAAATTTGAGGTGGGCTTTTCACCTGCAATTATTGATTTTGTGATCATTGCTGTCCACTGCATAATGGCTTGATAAAGGAAGGGGCTCAGTCTCTAACTCAATATACTCTTCATGGATTGCTTTTGCAGCCATGGACTTAAAGGGGTTGTCTGATCAAAAGTGATAAGTCTGCAGTCACTCTGTAACTGCAGACTTATGAATCCCCCCAGTGCTCACACTGTGTGCTGCGGGGATTCGCCGGTATGAGACCCGGGACCGGAGGGTATGTATGAATTATACATACCCCCGGCCAGTGGGAGCAGCCTCACTCTCCATACACTTGTATTGAGTGAGGCCGCGCCTTCTAGTCAGACGTGCCCACTGGCCATCATGTCAGTAGACGGGACGTGGGTGCTGAATGGCCAGAAGTATGTATAACTTATAAATAGCCTCCAGTCCTGGGTCTCATACCGGCAAATCCTCGCAGCGAACAGTACGTGCCCTTGGGGGGGATTCATAAGTCTGCAGTGACTGCAGACTTATCATTTTTGACCGAACAACCCCTTTAACAATGATACTCAAATCTGTTATTTTACTATATGTATTAGGCTCCGATGAGACTATAAACAAAGAAAACTAAGCAAATAAACTTTTCTCCTATAAAAATAGGATGACAAAATACATATACAAGTAATTTATAACAAAGTATCCATTTTGATCCTCTAAAAAGATCATTTTATTTAACTCACCCTGTAATTGTATAAAGGAAAAAACAATCCCAACATCACACAAAAGACCCAAATGGAAAGAAACCAATATATTTTTAAAGTTTTATAAAAGTATGAAAGCAAAAAATAACTACTGTATATACATTTTCTAATAAAGTTGACAAGTGAATTATACTGCATAGCAAATACCATAAACATTATACGTTCCTAAAAGCCCAAAAATTACTGAAATGTTATTTTCACCCCCCAAAGAAAAAATATTAAACATTTCCAGCATATAGTATGTACTATAACAAACTATCAGTTAGACAAAACCTCCTTCAAAGAAATAGCCATGAAACAGTTATATCATTTAAAAAAATAAAACATTATTCTTGGAATGCATAAATTCATCTTGACGAATTCAAAATTGCAAAGCCCTGAATGCCAAAAAGATAGCGTTTGAGTTGAATTTTCACAAGAATTTCAGTTCCTCAAAAATTGGAACACTCTTTGATTCGAAAATCAGCAAAAAAAATTCCCAGTGCTATTTCACTCACTCCTGAAGAATCAGTTGTGCAGGATTACCCATAATGCCCTGCAGCAATCAGATCCTATGGTCTAGCCCAGCCCATTAATGGAGTGAAGTCATAGCCAATATAAAAGATGGATGCTGGCCAATCAATGACATTTTGTGTGTGTACTGTTTGGGTATAGAAGTATAGATCACACAGGATAATATACTATTTTAGTGCTGATGTGCCCAAAAGAAACGGGAGTAATATACTCAATTAGTGAATACTAATTCAAAAATTAAAGAAATATATGGGAAACTGCTGTAGCTGTATAGTCACTCAATGTGACTGTAAATTGATTGAGCCGTGATATAGTAACAGCACCTTCAAGAGAATATTTCAGCAGATTTTTGCCATGTATTCTGGCAGTAGCATTAGGTAGACCCTTATTCCAGTGAAGTATCACTTAGTTTACTGGGTGCCGCAGTTATGATAGAAATACGGTGAATCTGAATCTGCGCTGCCCTAGGATCAAAAGTAAGATCACACACAAATGAAAAGCATGAATGAGTTTAATGAGGTTTATTGTGTCAACGCGTTTCAAGGTTTTCAAACCTCTTCATCAGGACCAAACCACAATGATCATTGGAAAATCTTGAAACGAGTTGACACAGTAAACCACATTCATGCTTCACCTTTGTGTGCGATTGTACCTTTTAACCTTGCGCAATGCGGATTTTGAACCACCATATTTCCTTATTCATTGCATCTTATCCCATTGGTGGTCCTGAAGCAGCCCTTACATACTTCTATAGGAGTTGTGACTTTCACAGCCGTATCAGGTACCTAACATTTTATATCACTTTGTTACCAGTTAAGACCCTATTTGTGCTTTTTGTCTCTCCAATTTTCTTTTTTTCTGCAGTTTTGATAGAGTCACAGTTTTCTCCGCTGCAGTTTTAGCAGAGCTCAGTTGTCTAGCTGTGTATAATCTCGCTCACACACAGATTAGCAGCTTTCCGTGTACATTGTATAGTGGCAGAAATCTTCTAATCAGTGCTGGGGGTGTGGCTGGACTAGGTTATTCTCTAGTGATAATCTCCTGCTATTAAAACATTGATTGTATTGAAACAGCAAAACACAGCCTAGTAAGTGACAGATCACCATAATCATCCTCTATACTTCTACATAATGGTGTTGTCCGATTACATAGAAAAAAACTGGTGACAAATTCCCTTTAATAACTTCATTTTTTTACATAGTGCAAGCAAACAGTGCTAATGATGCAACAAACACCAAATTCTGAATTCAAAGACTACTATTTTTCCTGAATTTTGACACATGCAAGCCATTTTTTTAAAAAAAGAAATCTCTATACTCCTGAAACTTAAACACAATGTTAGTTAAAATATGTTTTGTTTAGTTAGCTTCATTGCTCTAGCAATCTCATATTAGACACAAACACATCTGAATACAGCAGCAATTTGCATGTTTTTGCTTTTTGAGATATGATTCTACCTAGATTTTCTGGCCACTTCACAAACAAAGGCACCGGAGAGTCTAATCAGGCATGACGATGAAGATGGAGATGATCCTATGGTGAATAAAACCTGGGAACTAGGCAGGGGAACAACAAGGGGGCTAATCAAAAAAAATATTGCTGGCATTGGCAATACACAGCGCAGGTGATGTGTGTCCAAAAATATCCTCTGGGGCCAAATCAGCTTATTCTGCTGCCATCTCTGTAGCAGTTGATGACCCATGTGCTGTTGGTGGAGAAGGCTTTGCAGCGCCTGAAAGGTCTAGTTGCGGTAGTGGTGAGTCAGTATCTTTACTTGAATGACATGGGGCCAAAGTAGATGGAGGACCCCACTCTCTAATGCCAAGCAGTGTTGCTTGTTTTATAAGTCATGGGCGATAGAGGCACTGTCTGTAGTAGTAGCACTCTGAGCCATGGCAAATCTCATAATGTGAACCTTGGGGAGTGGTCAAGATGATCAGGCCAATTCCATACTGATTCCATGCAAACTTTTTATAAGGGAAGCGTTTTGGATTACAAACGTAGACACCAAATAGCCAAAAGGCATGAACTATAGGAATGATACTATGTTTATTTATTGAAAGTTTTTTTTTTCCTTGCTCATTAGTCAATATCCATTAAATAATATATGCAATAATGATTTAAATATTTTTCAGATGGTATACCATGTTCTTTACACATTTGTCCAATTACAATCAATGTCTCCACATGATTGGGGGAGGTTTATTTTATAAGGTGGTTTTCAATGTTTTAACACCCTCTATGACTAAGGGCGCACACGGCACCAGAAAGCATCAGAGTGTTTTTTCTATCACCAGCATGTGGATTTTAATTGTTTGATACTTATGGAATAAAATTTGAAGATTTTATCTGTTTTTTGGATGTGCTGATCAACTATTCTTGTCCTGGACTAATTTCCTAACGGTCAATAGTATTTGAAACGGCGTCCAGTGCATATAAAGGAGAGATTTGGTCATTCACTGCATGGTGAGCGATTTAGTTACTATTTTTTAAAGAAATAGATTGTAATTTACTTGTAGCATGTTTCTAGGTTCAACAGGTTTATTGTGGTTCCCCCGAGGAAGAGGTCTGTTTAACCTAGAAATGCATTGGGAATAAACAATAGTCTATTTTTTTCGTCTGTATCTTATGAATTCTTTTCCCACAGCGCAGCACACCCATATTTCTACTTTTTGGTATTAAAGAAAATGCACACATTTTATTTTTTTTCACACCTTGTTTACTAGTTAAATTTCTCAGCAATACATGTCACAACAATACTTGGGGCTGTTGCAACATTTTGATTTCCGGGGCATGTACCTATCTGGCTTTCTTTGCTATGTTTTTTTTGGAAAGGTGGATAGAATTTTGTTAACAAAATAGGTAGCCCAAAACACTGTGTCTGCAAATTGAGATTCTGATTTGGCTTTTATCGTAAGGCATATTGAACGACTCGTTAAAGAGTTGATTTTGACTTGTAGGATTGCTGCTTCCAATAAGTGGCGCTATAGAGTTCAAGTCTTTTTCTCTGAAGAGGCAATTTGCATGTTAACAATATCTAAACAGATCAACAAATTGCCATGTGTAGGTCTGTTTATGCACAGTTGATTAAATAGTCACATTTCATATCTGTACATGCCACACCAATATTGTGGGAATTAGGTTTTTGGGCATCATGTATACGTATATAGCATTTTTTGTTCAGTCTTTTTTTGTCCGTGGTTGAATAACTGTTGTTGAAAAGCTTTGGAATTGTTAATTTGCTTGTATGCAAAATGTATGATAAGAAAAATGGCAATAGCAATGAGAGGGCTAGAGTGAAAAATCAAAACAAAATAAAAAACATTACATTGCTAAGAATGTGAGAACCACTGTCATCAGCAGAACCACCTCCACATCTGGCACCAGCTGTTCGGGCAGTAGTCAGATCAGAAGCAGGTCACATTTTCCCTCCTTTGCCTCTGGCAAGTGTATTAGTTAAAAAGAACTGAAGGGTTTAATTGACCATAAAGAATATCGCTTGACACAGAACAAATATGTTACCTATGACAGCAACACCATCAGGTAGATGTAGTGTTTTGCATAATCTACCTTTTCATCTACCAGTACACTTAATATACAGGTGCATCTCACTAAATTAGAATATCATCAAAAAGTACATTTATTTCAGTTCTTCAATACAAAAAGTGAAACTCATATATTATATAGAGTCATTACAAACAGAGTGATCTATTTCAAGTGTTTATTTCTGTTAATGTTGATGATTATGGCTTACAGCGAATGAAAACACGAAAGTCATTATCTCAATAAATTAGAATACTTTATAACAACAGCTTGAAAAATGTTTAAAATCCGAAATGTTACCCTACACCCTCTTTTACTTGATTAATTTGTTGAGATGAACAACCATCTTTTGTACTCAAATGAGATGGCATCAGAAGAAGTGGAGAACACGATTCAAGTGCTTAGCTGTATTTTCGGCTCTGTCAGCCCCGTTTATAGGGACACTGACAGTGATTGTAGCACACTGAGTCAGGACAAATCTAGAGATGTGAATCAGGCAGGATGTTAAGAGCTCTGGACATTTGCCTTAAAATGTGATGACCTTTGGCCATAAAGAGGTTCCGAGTGCTGATCTCTTTCTTTTTGTGTTAACTCAGGAGTAGTTGATGCCAAGACTGCTGGTTATGGATAAAGCTCAACTGCACTTGAAAGATTTGGTGGTAGTTGTGCTGGTTTTGTGGTGGTGGTAATTTTTGTGATGTTGTCAGTGGACCAAACTATTGGACTGTGTAAGCTCTGCAGTAGGAAAATATGCTGTCTGTGGATAAACCGGCATAAATTGACAAGGAATTATGACTCTTCCTCAATACATGAATTGGCTTTGCCTGCTTTTGTCGGAAAGCCAAACTGACCAGCAGTGTGACCACAGCCCAGACTTTCTTATTTCTTTTCTTAATTGTTTATCTGGAAACCAGATTGTATCCTAAAATAGAGCCTGGACATTGTCATTATCATCATCCTCATCTAATGTTTTCTGTACTCTTCCTCCTCTACCTCTGTTGCATCATAACTTTGCTATATGTGCTGTAGTAGATTGGTTCACTTTGCTGCTCCAAGAGATATTTACATGAACACTTTCCATTTAAGCTTTCAACTGGTTTAGTGAAAACGTACTGTATAAACCATTGCAAAGTTAAGTAAATAAACATGACCCTTATGGCATAATGGGAAAAACAAAATAACATACAGTACAGTCTATGTGGCTGCGGGGATTCACCCGCTCAGGGAAAACATATGGTTCAGTTCTCTTTAACACGAGCATATCTCTGGAGATCTCGTCTCCAGACACATCGAATACTGAATGAGTCCAAAGGATTCCTATTTACCTTTTGGACCACACCCTGGGGTGGAGATATGGTAAACAGCCTCCCACCCATTCTTCAGCTGTTCACAAAAAAAAACAGCCCTTAACATGACTGATTAACCCCTCTCAGCACTTAGTATGCTGGAGCATTTTTCCAGGTTCATATCACTGACGCTAACAACCTGAGTGACACATATTTCCCAACCATTATTCTACCAGTGACCCTCTCAAAGTGTGTAGAGGAAATACATTTATTCGCTTGTTTGGAAAATAAACTCCCACATATCCAAGTTCACCATAGTCAATGATGTGCCATGCACTCAACCTTGATAAAAGATACCTTGCCACTATTATTTCTAGAAGAGACTCATATGAGCTTCTCCTTCATTGTTTATTACTTTAATTTTTTTGTGCATGAATTGGGATGAATTACCCTGGTAAGACCCTGCACAGGATTGGCCACTGGGCAAGAATGTGTACAAGGGGAAAACATTTTCTATTAAAAAAATTCCACTGACTCCAATTTTCATTATATATCAGCTGTTTGCTTAATTTTTTCAAAACTATTTTTGGGGGCATCAACTAAGGTGAATTCTTGAGGTAGGACCCTGCACTTGATTATATCCCTGCCCAGGATTGAAAACATAAAAGGCGTTGCTTGTACGTCGGACAACAATTAAAGTAATTTAGGAGATGGATTCTGCTTAATGCTGTTGGATACATCTTCAAATTATCACAATATTAAATAGTTATTTTGAATAAGCATCAAGTGTTTCTGATTCAACAGAATTTATATAACTAATGTCTAAATATTCTGGTGAGGGAGTACATATTGCTGGTGAAGAAGATCAAATTGATTCAGGTGGAATTAAATTCTCAAATTTTACAAAAATCTGTATTTTCCAATTTACAGATTTTTGCAATTCGCTCCTCACAAATTCATCAACATGGCTGCCAACTGCATACTAGGATCTGGCAATCGGGTTTCTTCTGTTATGAGCATTCTGCTTTGGAATCTTTACTATAGGCTATGGCTTCCAGCTTTTAAAAACGGTGACATCTGTATGAAATATAATTTTAACTACAGTTAAATAAACATATCACTCACATAGTAAAATAGAATATCTATTCTTGTCTTTGGTTAATAAGATATAATATATATGGAGTATTCTTGGTAACATCCTGGGTCCAGAAAAGTCTTATCTGACTCCATCTTGTATTTCTGTTACCATGCAGCACCCATTTACTACATACATTGCACAGTTATTCTACTGTATAGAGTGTGCAGCTGGTATTGCATATTGTACAAACACATATATACTAAATTACAATGTGAGTAGCCAAATGTGCGGTAGCTCCAAGAAATAACTAACATAGTAAGCAAGAGGATAAAATATAACTTTTATTAACTAAATAGATAAAATAAAAGGCTACTAGCCAACAATGACAAAGTGCACTGTGCAAAAACAGATAAAATCCAATATGAATAGTTGACCTAATAGCCAATAAAAACCCCTATTTTGCACTACTCATAGCTTAGAGCATATATGGAATAGCAAGGTGAACAATGCACTATAGGGCCCTACTGACTTGGTATCGAGTCTAATGAAAGGTGTCACGCAAGATGTGGGAAATATTAAATGCAACACAAAGGGATGAAGGGAAGGGAGCCCTGACACTAGGGAAAGGGTGAGTGGAGATCTCCTAGGCTGATCAGATATCACCCTGTCTCCCCTATTGTCCCTATATTGGTTCCTCACAAATCGCTGCACAGGAACCTAAAACCCTGTATCTCCCTACCAGCAACTAAATGCAGCAAGGGGAGACAAACAAGGGGGGAAATAACAGCTTGAGCCGACTTCAGGGAGATTACACCAAAGATCCTCAAAACACCAGAGAGGATGTAAGCAGACTGCAATAGCTCCAAGCCTTCACAGGAAAACATGTGAATATCACCGGTGCCTCCCTATAGCAAACTGAAAGTATTTAAACACCCAGGCCAGGGTATTAATTAGAGCAGGAGGGAGGTAGCCACTGGGTCCTAGAGTGAGACAGATTCTAAGAAGGTGTCTGTAATGCCAAAAGAAAAGATCTCCTGCAACCAACTGCAGGGTGGCTGTCTGTCACCTCTGACACACCCGTGACAGTACTCTCTCCTCTATGAGTGGCCTCCGGACTCAGGGCCAGGTTTCTCAGGATAAGAGGTGTGAAATGAATGAACCAACCTGGGAGCATTCACCTCTGATGTTGAAACCCACATCCTCTCTTCTGGACCATAACCCTTCCAGTGCACCAAGTACTGTAGGGAATGACATTGCAGATGAGAATCAACAATCCTCGAAATCTGAAACTTGAGATTTCCATCAATCATCATTGGGGGTGGAGGTAGGGGTGAGGGCTCAAGAGGTTCCACATATTTCTTGAGTAAGGACCTATGGAAAACATTGTGGACCTTAAGGGCCTGAGGAAGCTCAAGACGAAACGCTGCTGAGTTAATGTCCAATATGTAAAGTAAATCAGAAAATAGGCAACTTTGCTTTCATGAACATGCTCAGACATGCAGGACTAAGCACCTACATGCTTGACCCGTTGAGGCGTGAAACGGCTGTCGTCGGCACAGGTGTTACACGTGTACCCCCCAGCTTGTTGTGATTTTATTGCAACAATAAAGATGTAATTTTTACAAGAATCGGTGAGTGTCTTCTATCTTCTTTTGACATTTTATATGGACTTGCTGCTGGGTTAATGACAGTGGTTATTTTATAGGGACCAATAAACCTAGATCCCAGCTTCCATGAAGGGACTTTCAACTTGATATTTCTGGTAGGCAACCACATAAAGTCATTCACACTCAGGTCTGGACCTGGCAAGTATTTTCTGTCAGCCATACATTTATACCTGTCTCTCATGATCTTTAAATTACTCAGAACCCTCTGCCACACCGAGGAAAGCGACAAAGCAAAACCTTCCTCCTCAGGAACTCCCAAAGATCCTCTCCCACTAAAGGTACCAAAGAACGGTGACCTGTCGGTGAATTCTTGACGATGATTATTAATGGCAAATTCTGCCAACAGTACGTAGGATGCCCAATTCTCCTGATTTTTGGAGATGAAACATCTGAGGTAGGTCTCCAAATTCTGATTGATGCACTGGGTCTGTCCATTTGACTGATGGTAGAAGGTAGAAGAAAAGGACAGCTGCACCCCAAGTTGAAAACAGAATTCTTTCCAGAATTTGGAAACAAACTGAGTCTGATCTGACACCATATCGGAGGGAACCCCATGAAGCTTCATGATCTCATTTATAAACACCTGAGCAAGTGTCTTGGCATTTGGAAGTGCAGGTAATGCGACGAAGTGAACCATTTTACTGAAGCTATCTACAATCACCAAAACCACAGTTTTGCCTCCAGAAACCAGTAGGTCAGTAATAAAATCCATGGACAAGTGTGTCCATGGCCTCCTAGGGAGAAGTAGCTGAAAAAGATTACCAGACAGACGGGTATGTGAAACCTTAGAACGCGCGCAAATACTACAAGCAGATACATGTTCAATCACATCCCGATGCAACCCCGGCCACCAAAAACTACGAGAGAGGAGATCCGCAGTTGCCTTACCACCTAGATGACCAGCAAGCACAGAGTTATGATGTTCCTTAATTACTTTTCAGCGCAGATTATATGGTGCAAATAATCTTCCTGAAGGGCACGACGCATAGGCGTCCCCCTGAGCCTCCAACACCTCACCCTCCAGTTCAGGATATATTCCCGAAATGACTACCCCTTTCTGTAATATCAGTGCAGGGGTCTCATGGTCACCGCCACAAGGGAAGCTCTGGGACAAAGCATCAGCCTTGACATTTTTGACCCCTGGATGAAAAGTGACAACAAAATTGAACCTAGTGAAAAACAGGGACCATCTGGCTTGCCTAGGGTTCAGATGTTTAGCTGACTGGAGATATGACAGATTCTTATGGTCAGTAATAAGAGTAATAGGATGGACAGCCACCTCCAACCAATGTCGCCATTCTTCGAATGCCAATTTGATCGCCAAAAGTTCTTTATTACCCATGTCATAATTTCTCTCAGCCGAAGACAATTTTTTAGAAAAGAAAGCACTTGGGCACCATTTACCAGGGGACGGACCCTGACACAACACAGCCCCAACCCCAAAATCCGACGTATCAATTTCCACAATAAAGGCTTGGGAAACATTGGGTTGACTGAGTATAGGTGCTGTGGCAAAATAATTCTTTAAGGATGGAAAAGCCTGGAGGGAGGCATCCGACCATTTGGAAAAATCAGACACCTTCCTAGTCATATCAGTAAGGGGTTTCACGATTACTGAGTAATTTTGAATGAATTTCCGGTAAAAATTAGTAAAGCCCAGAAAACGATGAAGGGCCTTCAGGTTCTCTGGACAGTCCCAATCAAGGACTGCATGGATCTTCTCCAGATCCATCCCAAAACCCGAAGATGACAAGTACCCCAAAAACTACACCTACTGAATGGCAAAAACACGTTTTTCTAGTTTGCCATAAAGTTTGATATTCCGTAATATCTAGAGCACCTGTTTAACATGCCCCCTATGTGTCTCAAAATCAGGTGAGTAAACAAAAATATTGTCCAGATAGACCACTACAAACTTCCCCACCAACTGATGGAAAATATCATTTATGAAATGCTGGAACACCATAGGTGCATTGGTCAAACCGAATGGCATAACCAGACTCTCGAAGTGCCCTTGAGGAGTATTGAGCTCTGTTTTCCATTTGTACCCTTCTCTGATCCTAACCAGATTGTAGACTCCCCTTAAATCCAACTTGGAGAATACCTTAGCTCCTATAACATAGCTGAATAAATCTGGAATCAAAGGAAGAGGGTATGGATCTCAGATGGTAATTTGATTTAATTCCCGGAAATCTAAACAGGCAAGTAGACCGCCATCTGTTTCCTTCATGAAGAAGAACCTTGCTGCCACAGGCGAAGATGAGGGCCTAATGTGTCCCTTATCCAGACTTTCCGCAATGAAATCCTTCATGGCTTGTCTCTCAGGGCCAGAAAGATTATGCAGTCTGGACTTTGGTAGTTTAGCTCTGGGGTCAGGTTAAAAGGACAGTCATATGCACGATGAGGAGGCAAATCCTGACACCCCCGCTCAGAAAAATCGTCCTCAAAACCAGACAGAAAAGCAGGTAATATTTCCGTAGAGACCATAGTAAGGGAAATATATAAAGAGTTCTCATTTAAGTAATCTCCTCATTCAATAATCTCCCCGACTTGCCAATCCACCAACGGATTGTTTCACCAACTAGGGAAGACCCAAAACAATTGAGGTGGGAAGACCGTCCAGGACATAGCAAGGGATTATTTCACAAAGGACTGACCCCACCCTCAGTTTTACATTATGTACAATCTGAGTAAATTCTTTCTGTGCAAGTGGCGCCAAGTCGATGGCAAAGATGGGAATAGGTTTAGCTAAAGTACAGCAAGAAAGACCATGAGTTTTTACAAACTCAGCATCATTCATGCTGACTCTGCCTCCACTGTAAAAAAACACAGAAATTTTCTCAGTTTTTCTCTCTAGTACCACCTCTGCTGTCAGGACAAACCGGGAACTGCAGGTTGGAGATCAATGCACCCCTTGCTTTTCCAACTCCCGACTACCAAGAGTTAATCAAGTCTCCTTTTGCTTAGGAATCGAAGGACAGGTCCCAATTAACTGTCTCTTTTTCCCACAAAAAAACATACGCCTTTTTTCTTGCGAATCTCCAGGGAAATGTATGATCTAGAGGCACCCCCTAACTGCATAGGTTCCTCCATCTCCCCAGTACTGGTTCACCGCCAGACCACTCCCTCAGCCTAGGACCTCCTAGGCTGATCTGATATCACCCTGTCTCCCCTATCGTCCCTATATTGGTTCCACACTAATCGTCGCCTAGGAGCCTAAAACACGGTATCACCCTGTATATGATTCACTTATACCAGGTTATGCAAAGTACTACAGTTAATTCTTTTTATTGCCAACACCATTTTATCAGGCAATACCATTAATGTTGAATGGATGACTGCGCTCTAATTTTTAAGCTAATCACTAATATACTGTAAGGCATCAGATATCATAGTGTGTCCTATGTTCAAGCGAGTAAGACGCAGCATATAAAATAGGCAGGCTGTGGTTAAAATATTGCTAACTGAATTTCAAATACACTATTGGGCAGTGATATATATAATTTGATTGCTCTTAAAGGGATTGTTAAACATAAGGAGGTACTGTGACGCCAGTAGCCAATCATTGTTCGCACGATTGAGGACAATAATATGTATGTATCCTCGTATCCTTTTCAATAGACTGGTTACCCAGTCACTAGGGCCCTATAGTGCTTTGTTCACCTTACTATTACATATGTGCTCAATGCTATGAGTAGGGCAGAATAGGGGTTGTTATTGGCTCTTAGGTCAAACCATTCATATTGGATTTTATCTGTTTTTGCACAGTGCACATTATCGTTGTTGGCTAGTAGCCTTTTATTTTCATTTTATTATATTTATTTAGTGAATAAAAGTTATATTTTATCCTCTTGCTTACCACACTGCTCAAAAAAGGGAACACTCAAATAACACATCCTAGATCAGAATGAATGAAATATTCTCATTGAATACTTTTTTCTGTACAAAGTTGAATGTGTTGACAACAAAATCACACAAAAATCATCAATGGAAATTAATTAACCAATGGAGACCTGGATTTGGAGTCACCCCCAAAAGTAAAGTTGAAAACACACTACAGGCTGATTCAACTTTGATGTAATGTCCTTAAAACAAAATGAGGCTCAGTATTGTGTGTGGCCTCCACGTGCCTGTATGACCTCCCTACAACGCCTGGGCATGCTCCTGATGAGGTTGCGGATGGTCTCCTGTGGGATTTCCTCACAGACCAGGACTAAAGCATCCGCTAACTCCTGGACAGTCTGTGGTGTAACGTCACATTGGTGAATGGAGCGAGACATGATGTCGCAGATGTGATCAATCGGATTCAGGTCTGGGGAACGGATGGGCCAGTCCATAGCTTCAATGACTTCATCTTGCAGGAACTGCTGACACATTTCAGCCACATGAGGTCTGGCATTGTCCTGCATTTGGAGAAACTCAGGGCCAACCGCACCAGCATATGTTCCCACAAGGGGTCTGATGATCTCATCTCGCTCGGTACCTAATGACAGTCAGGCTACCTCTGGCGAGTACATGGAGGGTTGTCAGGCCCTCCAAAGAAATGCCACCCCACACCTTTACTGACCCACTGCCAAACCGTTCATGCTGAAGGATGTTGCAGGCAGCAGATCGCTCTCCACGGCGTCTCCAGACTCTGTGACATCTGTCACATGTGCTCAGTGTGAACCTGCTTTCATCTGTGAAGAGCACAGAGCACCAGTGACGACTTTGCCAATCCTGTTGTTCTGTGGCAAATGCCAAGTTTCCTGCACGGTGTTGGGCTGTGAGCACAACCTCCATCTGTGGACTTCGGGCCTTCATACCACCCCCATGGAGTCGGTTTCTAATGGTTTGTGCAAACACATGCACATTTGTGGCCAACTGGAGGTTATTTTGTAGGGCTCTGGCAGTGCTCCTCCTGTTCCTCCTTGCACAAAGGCGGAGGTAGCAGTCCTGCTGCTGGGTTGTTGCCCTTCTATGGCCCCCTCCTTGTCTCCTGGTGTACTGGCCCGTCTCCTGGTAGCGCCTCCAGCCTCTGGACATTACGCTGACAGACACAGCAAACCTTGCCACAGCTCGCATTGATGTGCCATCCTGGTTGAGCTGCACTAACTGAGCAACTTCTGTGGGTTGTAGAGTCCATCTCATGCTACCCCAAGTGTGAAAGCACAACCAACATTCAATAGTGACCAAAACATCAGCCAGAATGCATTGGTACTGAGATGTCGTATATTCTGTTGTTTAAGTGTTCCCTTTATTTTTTTGAGCAGTGTAATTTTTAGGGAAGCAGATAAGGGTGGGAACCTTGTTCTGCTCACCCAAGATTATTACCATCAAGAAGCGATGAGACAACTAATGAATTCAAATATATATAAAAAATTAGGACATAATCCAATCTACAGTTTTAAAAAAGAACTACAGAGCTGCTTAAAAAAACAAGTAGAGATTGGCTTGATCACCAGAAAAACTGAAAAACTTTACCCTGAATTCCCTAAAAAACCTCATTGGTATTTTATTCCAAAAATACATAAATCCCATATCTCAACCGCCCAGGCGCCCATTTATCTACGGGATAGGGTCCCTTATGGAACCCCTATCTAAGTTCATGGAATGGCTCCTAAAACCTCTTTTAAAATCAATCCCATCCTATATGAAAGATACTAATGACTTTCTAGATGTCTTGTGGAAATCTACATGGCAGGAGGATTTTTCATTAGTTTCTATTTATATAGAGAGTCTTTATACAAGAATCCCATAGGGATTGGGTATGGAAGCTATTAAATCTATTTTGACCAACACAGATATTGGTGAGGACATGACCAGGTTTATTGCAGAAGGAGTTAAATTTATTCTCAACCTTAATGCCTTTCAATTTAAGGATTAATGGTTCTTTCAACATAATGGCAATTCGATGGTCACGCCAGTAGCATGTACCTTCGCTAATTTGTTTTTGGGAGTTTTTGAGGAAAGATATATATATGCTCCATGCAACACATACAGTTAGGTCCATATATATTTGGACAGAGACAACATTTTTCTAATTTTGGTTCTAGACATTACCACAATTAATTTTAAACAAAACAATTCAGATACAGTTGAATTTCAAACTTTCAGCTTTCATTTGAGGGTATCCACATTAAAATTGGATGAAGGGTTTAGGAGTTTCAGCTCCTTAACATGTGCCACCCTGTTTTTAAAGGGACCAAAAGTAATTGGACAATTGACTCCAAGGCTATTTCATAGACAGGTGTGGGCAATCCCTTCGTTATGTCTTTCTCAATTAAGCAGATAAAAGGCCTGGGGTTGATTTGAGGTGTGGTGCTTGCATTTGGAAGGTTTTGCTGTGAAGTAAACATGCGGTCAAAGGAGCTCTCCATGCAGGTGAAACAAGCCATCCTTAAGCTGCAAAAACAGAAAAAACCCATCCAAGAAATTGCTACAATATTAGGAGTGGCAAAATCTACAGTTTGGTACATCCTGAGAAAGAAAGAAAGCACTGGTGAACTCATCAATTCAAAAAGACCTGGGCGCCCATGGAAGACAAAAGTGGTGGATGATCGCAGAATAATCTCCATGGTGAAGAGAAACCCCTTCATAACAGCCAACCAAGTGAACAACACTCTCCAGGAGGTAGGCGTATCAATATTCAAATCTACCATAAAGAGAAGACTGCATGAAAGTAAATACAGAGGGTTCACTGCACGGTGCAAGCCACTCATAAGCATCAAGAATAAAAAGGCTAGACTGGACTTTGCTAAAAAACCTCTAAAAAAGCCAGCACAGTTCTGGAAGGACATTCTTTGGACAGATGAAACCAAGATCAACCTCTACCAGAATGATGGAAAGAGAAAAGTATGCCAAAAGCGTGGTACAGCTCATTATCCAAAGCATACCACATCATCTGTAAAACACGGCGGAGGCAGTGTGATGGCTTGGGCATGCATGGCTGCCAGTGGCACTGGGTCACTAGTGTTTATTGATGATGTGACACAGGACAGTAGCAGCCGAATGAATTCTGATGTATTCAGAGCCATACTGTGTGCTCAGATCCAGCCAAATGCAGCCAAACTGATTGGTAGTCATTTCATACTACAGATGGACAATGACCCAAAACATAAAGCCAAAGCAACCTAGGAGTTTATTAAAGCAAAGAAGTGGAATATTCTTGAATCGCCAAGTCAGTCACCTGATCTCAACCCAATTGAGCATGCATTTCACTTGTTAAAGACTAAACTTCAGACAGAAAGGCCCACAAACAAACCGCAACTGAAAACCACCACAGTGAAGGCCTGGCAGAGCATCAAAAAGAAGGAAACACAGCGTCTGGTGATGTCCATGAGTTCAGGACTTCAGGCAGTCATTGCCAACAAAGGGTTTTCAACCAAGTAATAGAAATGAACATTTTATTTACAATTATTTAATCTGTCCAATTATTTTTGGTCCCTTAAAAAACAGGGTGGCACATGTTAAGGAGCTGAAACTCCTAAACCCTTCATCCAATTTTAATGTGGATACCCTCAAATGAAAGCAGAAAGTCTGAACTTCAACTGCATCTGAATTGTTTTATTTAAAATTAATTGTGGTAATGTCTAGAACCAAAATTAGAAAAATGTTGTCTCTGTCCAAATATATATGGACCTAACTGTATCTGAGGTATATTCGTCTGTACCTCAGATATGTGGATGATATTTTTATTGTATGGTCTGGAACCAAAAGTACTTTTGAGGACTTTGTCAAATATCTAAATGATGGGAATAAAATGGACACGCCTTTTACCTCAGTTTTTGGGAGAACCAAGCTCGATTTTTTGGATGTTAGGATCATTATTGAAGAACTGAGTATTAAAATAGAAGCTTTTAGGAAGCTCTCCTCAACAAATATGCTACTCGATTATGATAGTATTCATCCATCTTATACAAAAAACTCATTGCCATATAGTCAGTTGTTACAACTCCAGTGAATCAATTCACATGAGAATCGTTTTTTGAAACAGGCAAAAGAGTTGGAGGGCAGATTTTTGAGGAGGGGCTATTCTAAAAAAATCCTAGAGACTATTTTTGAAAGAGCAAGGAACATAAATAATACCTATCGAAGTTAAAACAACAGAAAAGTCATTGCAAAACATAAAGAAAAAAGAGAAAAAAGATTTATATTTAATTTCAAATATAGTCCCATGGATAAAGAGATCCGATCTGACATCCAAAATAATTGGCATCTGTTGAGAAGTGATGAAACCCTAACTGAAATTGTGAATAGGGGTCCAATTTTATCATGTAGATGTACAAGCAATTTACGGGATCTATTGGTCCATAATAGAGCAAAAAAAGTCACAAAAAAATGTCTTTCAAAAAATTCTCCAAAAGGTAACTTTAAATGTGTCCATTGCAATTTCTGTCAGTTTCACATCATGGAAAAATGTATTAAAATGGGCAGTACGACTCTTATTGTGCAAGATTTTATTACTTGCCACACGACGTATGTTGTCTATCTAATTCTATGCCCTTGTGGCTTCTATTACATAAGCAAAACAATTCGTCCTTTATTCATTAGATATCGACAGCATTTTAAATGAGTGCAGACAAAAAAAGGATCCAAAAGACTGATTGAACATTTCTGGGAGTTTCATGAAGCAGATCCCAGGCTGATGCGTTATGCTTGCTTGGAGCAGGTGCATTTACCAGCAGGAGGTGGGGACCTGTACAGACTCCTACTCAGGAGAGAGGCATAGTGGATCCTATGCTTGGAAGCACAGGGAGGGACCCACCGGCCTAAATGATAGATTAGAGATGTCGGCGTTTCTATAAAAAAAATTTTATGTAATGTCAATCAGAGTATAACTTATTTTTTGTACTTTGTTTTTAATATCGTTGTTTTGTTTATATGTTCGCAGCGGTGTGGGCGAGTCTTATTCCAATCCCTTGTTTGGTGATGTCATTGTGTGTTGATTTGATTAAAAGTAATCACCTTTGTTACATTCCCCATACCTGTTTGACTGGTTAAAGCGCGTTTCTGCAGGAAACGGCCGTCATCAAGAACAGCATGACATATACCCCCGAGCTGGTGATGTTTTTAAAGAAGAAACGCTAAAGAAGCATTTTAACACAGTCCGGTGAGCGCTTTCCACTTTTCTTGAATTATTTGTAGTGATGTCCAGAAAAGTAAGGAGATTTTTTGGTCTACAACCGAATAGCTCTACCCTGCACTGCACACGCAGTCACTCTCCTATCATGCTTCAGACTGATGAAGGACTAGTTGTAGACCAAAACATCTCCTTATTTTGCTGGATATCACTACAATTAAAATTGCATCACTGTTTATCACATTTGAGTGCCAAATCACTATATGAAGTGTGTGGTGACCTTAAGGGCCATAATGGGCCTCGTCAGAGCCAGAAGCATGACTTAGCATTTGAGGGACTGTGATCACAGTGCAAAAGTTTGTGAACAGACGATACAATAAGGCTGGATGGGTGATGATAATAAGCAGAAGGGTCTGACACGTGAGTGGTAAGGTGAGTATAAGGTTTTCTTTTATTTTTTACATATTATGTTTATTATGCTCTGGGGCTTGAAGAGACTGTAGAGCATAACCATGAAAATTAAACTGACAGAATAATTTTTTTGTAAATAAAATTTGCTGGGATAATCAGCGTGAACAGGCGAATTTGAATTTTGTCTCAAGTACTCATTTTTTTGTGGTCACACCAATTGTTGATTTGATTTAGATTTCTCTTTTGTTCATTCACTTTGAAGTTTGTTCGTTGATAAAAATAAGTTCTCTGATACCACTGCTCAACTCCTTCCGTAAAGAGTTACCGTGTTTCTTCTTTTTTTTTATATCCGATTTCCCTTGTAACTGGAGCTGGCATATTAGCCCCAGTTACAGGGTAAATTCATCTATTAGAACCTATTAGGATGCTTTAGCTCCTCTTCCCTCCTAGTGCCAAGCAATCACATGAATGGAAGGTCAGCACTTTCCAATCTGTATACACAGCGCTTGATCACCAATGTGTATAAAGCAATCAGAAAGACAACAATTGTACTAAACCATCTTCTCTAAGGGGAGCCCTGTTGTGTCTTACAGGTGACCACCTTCCTGCAGCTGCACCATCTCAGGCAGCTGCTTGCTATGCAATGATGTTCAAGAATGTAATTGCAGAGTATTATGCAGACTGCCTAGATCTTTAAGGTCTATGGACAGTCCAGTATCAGGTAATATGCAACATGTAAAGGATTCAACTTTTGTTCAAGATGTAAAATGCCTAGTCTAGTTTCTATGATTGTGACATCTGTGAAAAATAGTGTGCACGGAAACCTTTCTACAGTTTTGTACTCTTGAGGAAATAAATCAAATCACTGGCATACAATTTATTTACTCCAGGGAAAGAAAAGTCTAGTTGTAATCTGACACTCAGCTCAGACAGTAAGAAATGAAACATAAGTGAATAAATTTTATAAAGATATCTGAATTTCCTGATGCACTAAAACAAAATGCTCATTATATCAGATAGTGATCTCTAAAGTTTTAAATCTTAAGCGATTAAGCTAAAGAATTTGTGATTGTAAATCCTCACTTTGAAAAATAACTTATATAAGAATGTAATGAGTTCTCCAAAGCCTCGCAGCACAACAAACTAATTCATTTTATGACCACTAGACTTCTGTTAAAGAAGCACATTTTTATTCCATTTATTACGGAATGAGTAATGGTTTCTAGCTGATCATTATTTCATGTGTCGATTTCACAAGATCTACAAAAAATTACTTTCCCTGAAACATTTATTGCAGCAGTCAATTAAGAAGCATGTTCCTCGAGGCTATATAAGATCAATATCTCCGGGGAGTGAAGTGTGTTGAGATAACTACACGAAACGATTTGTTATATCTTTGTATGATTAGCTGCACCAGAAAGAGAAAACATCTGATCTAAAACTAGCAAAATAAAGTCTTGTGGGCAACTTTGGCAGAAACTTCTACAGTATTTTTCAAGTACAATGTGAATTTGATATACTAAAACAAGATAAATCATAGCATGAAATGTAAAATGCTACTGAAAATTGGCATTTATACTGTACTTAACAAATATCTCAATGTACAGTAGAATATATCTATCTATATACAGTATGTGTATACATATGTGTATATATACATATATATATATACAGACATAGATAGTTATAAAGACTTAACTATCTATCTATTTATATATATATATATACATATATATATATATATATATATATATATATATATATATATAATACAGTCCAAAAGTTTGGACACACCTTCTCATTTAAAGATTTTTCTGTATTTTCATAACTATGAAAATTGTACATTCGCACTGAAGGCATCAAAAATATGAATTAACACATGTGGAATTATATACTTAACAAAAAAGTGTGAAACAACTGAAAATATGTCTTATATTCTAGGTTCTTCAAAGTAGCCACCTTTTGCTTTGATGACTGTTTTGCACACTCTTGGCATTCCACATGTGTTAATTCATAGTTTTGATGCCTTCAGTGTGAATGTACAATTTTCATAGTCATGAAAATACAGAAAAATCTTTAAATGAGATGGTGTGTCCAAACTTTTGGTCTGTACTGAATATATATATATATATATATATATATATATATATATATATATATATATATATACTGTATATATATACACTGCTCAAAAAAATAAATGGAACACTTAAACAGAATATAACTCCAAGTAATTCAAACTTCTATGAAATCAAACTGTCCACTTAGTAAGCAACACTGATTGACAATCAATTTCACATGCTGTTGTGAAAATAGAATAGACAATAGATGAAAATTATGGGCAGTTATCAAGGAACACTCAATAAAGGAGTGGTTCTGCAGGTGGGGACCACAGACCACATCTCAGTGCCAATGCTTTCTGGCTTATGTTTTGGTCACTTTTGAATGTTGGTTGTGCTTTCACACTCGTGGTAGCATGAGACAGACTCTACAACCCACAGAAGTTGCTCAGTTAGTGCAGCTCATCCAGGATTGCACAGCAATGCAAACTGTGGCAAGAATGTTTGCTGTGTCTGTCAGTATAGTGTCCAGAGGCTGACAGACGTGACAGAATCTAGCGATGCTGTGGAGAGCGATCTGCTGCCTGCAACATCCTTCAGCATGACTGGTTTGGCAGTGGGTCAGTTATGGTGTGGGGTGGCATATCTTTGGAGGACCGCACAGCCCTCCATGTGCTCGCCAGAGGTAGCCTGACTGCCATTAGGTACCGAGATGAGATGCTCAGACCCCCGTGTGAGACCATATGCTGGTGCAGTTGGCCCTGGGTTCCTCCTAATGCAGGACAATGCCAGACCTCATGTGGCTGGAGTGTGTCAGCAGTTCCTGCGAGATGAAGGCATTGAAGCTATGGACTGGCCCGCCCATTCCCCAGACCTGAATCTGATTGAGCACATCTGGGACATCATGTCTCGCTCCATCCACCAATGTCACGTTGCACCACAGACTGTCCAGGAGGTGGCGGATGCTTTAGTCCAGGTCTGGGAAGAGGGCCCACAGGAGACCATCCGCAACCTCAACAGGAGCATGCCCAGACATTGTAGGGAGGTCATACACGCACGTATAGGCCACACACAATACTGAGCCTCATTTTGACTTGTATTAAGGACATTACATAAAAGTTGGATCAGCCTGTAGTGTTTTTTTCCACTTTAATATTGGGAGTGACTCCAAATCCAGGCCTTCTTTTGTCAATAAATTTGATTTCCATTGATGATTTTTGTGTGATTTTGTTGTCAACACATTCAACTTTGCACAGAACAAAGTATTCAATGAGAATATTTCATTCATTCAGATCTAGGATGTGTTATTTGAGTGTTCCCTTTATTTTTTGAGCAGTGTATATATATATATATATACATATATATACATATATATATATATATATATATATATATATACAGTGGTGGCCAAAAGTATTGGCACCCCTACAATTCTGTCAGATAATATTCAGTTTCTTCCTGAAAATGATTGCAATCACAAATTCTTTGGTATTATTATCTTCATTTAATTTGTCTTCAATGAAAAAACACAAAAATAATTGTCCTAAAGCCAAATTGGATACAATTCCACACCAAACCTTAAAAAGGGGGTGGACAAAAGTATTGGCACTGTTTGAAAAATCATATGATGCTTCTCTAATTCGTGTAATTAACAGCATCTGTAACTTACCTGTGGCACCGAACAGGTGTTGGCAATAACTAAATCACACTTGCAGCCAGTTAGCATGGATTAAAGTTGACTCAACCTCTGTCCTGTGTCCTTGTGTGTACCACATTGAGCATGGAGAAAAGAAAGAAGACCAAAGAACTGTCTGAGGACTTGAGAAACCAAATTGTGAGGTAGCATGAGCAATCTCAAGGCTGCAAGTCCATCTCCAAAGACCTGAATGTTCCTGTGCCTTCCGTGCGCAGTGTCATCAAGAAGTTTAAAGCCCATGGCACTGTGGCTAACCTCCCTAGATGTGGACGGAAAAGAAAAATTGCCGAGAGATTTCAACGCAAGATTGTGTGGATGGTGGATAAAGAACCTCGACTAACATCCAAACAAGTTCAAGCTGCCCTGCAGTCCGAGGGTACAACAGTGTCAACCCGTACTATCGTCGGCGTCTGAATGAAAAGGGACTGTATGGTAGGATACCCAGGAAGATCCCACTTCTTACCCCGAGACATAAAAAAGCCAGGCTGGAGTTTGCAAAAACTTACCTGAGAAAGCCTAAAACATTTTGGAAGAATGTTCTCTGGTCAGATGAGACAAAAGTAGAGCTTTTCGGCAAAAAGCATCAACATAGAGTGCACAGGAAAAAAAAAAGAGGCATTCAAAGAAAAGAACACGGTCCTTACAGTCAAACATGGTGGAGATTCCCTGATGTTTTGTGGTTGCTTTGCTGTCTCTGGCACTGGACTGCTTGACCGTGTGCATGGCATTATGAAGTCTGAAGACTACCAACAAATTTTGCAGCATAATGTAGGGCCCAGTGTGAGAAAGCTGGGTCTCCCTCAGAGGCCATGGGTCTTCAAGCAGGACAATGACCCAAAACACACTTCCAAAAGCACTATAAAATGGTTTGAGAGAAAGCACTGGAGACTTCTAAGGTGGCCAGCAATGAGTCCAGACCTGAATCCCATAGAACACCTGTGGAGAGATTATTATTATTATTATTATTATTATTATTTATTATTATAGCGCCATTTATTCCATGGCACTTTACATGTGAAAAAGGGGGTATAATACAAGAACAATTACAATAATCTTGAACACAATGTGACAGCGACTGGTACAGCAGGAGCGAAGACCCTGCCCGCGAGGGCTCACAATCTACGAGGGATGAGTGAGGATACAGTAGGTGAGGGTAGAGCTGGTCATGCAGCGGTATGGTGGAGCGGTGGTTACTGCAGGTTGTAGGCTTGTCGGAAGAGGTGGGTCTTCAGGTTCCTTTTGAAGGTTTCCACCGTAGGCGAGAGTCTGATACGTTGGGGTAGAGAGTTCCAGAGTAGGGCGGAAGCACGGGAGAAATCTTGTATACGGTTGTGGGAGGAGGAGATAAGAGGGGAGTAGAGCAGGAGATCTTGTGAGGATCGGAGGTTGCGTGCTGGTATGTAACGGGAGACTAGGTCGGGGATATATGGAGGAGACAGGTTGTGAATGGCTTTGTATGCCATGGTTATGGTTTTGAACTGGAGTCTCTGAGCAATGGGGAGCCAGTGAAGAGATTGACAGAGAGGAGAAGCTGGGGAATAGCGGGGGGACAGGTTGATTAGTCGAGCAGCAGAGTTTATGATAGATTGGAGGGGTGCGAGAGTGTTAGAGGGGAGGCCACAGAGCAGGAGGTTGCAGTAGTCAAGGCGGGAGATGATGAGGGCGTGCACTAGTGTTTTTGCAGATGCATGGTTTAGAAATGTGGGAATCCAGGAGATATTTTTGAGTTGGAGTCGGCAGGAAGTGGAAAGGGCTTGGATATGTGGTTTGAAGGAGAGTTCCGAGTCCAGGGTTACCCCAAGACAGCGAGCTTGAGGGACTGGGGAGAGTGGGAAGCCATTGATGTTGATAGATAGGTCAGTTGGGAGGGTTGAATGAGATGGCGGAAAGATGATGAATTCTGTTTTGTCCATGTTAAGTTTTAGAAATCTGGCAGAGAAAAAGGATGAAATAGCAGACAGACATTGTGGGACTTTGGTTACTAAGGAGGTGATATCGGGTCCAGAGAGGTAGATCTGTGTGTCATCGGCATAGAGGTGATAATGAAACCCATGAGACTCTATGAGCTGTCCCAGGCCTAAGGTGTAGATGGAGAAGAGCAGGGGTCCTAAAACTGAACCTTGGGGGACACCGACAGATAGGGGGCGAGATGAAGAGGTGGTGTGTGAGTGGGAGACACTGAATGTGCGGTCTGTTAGGTACGAGGAGATCCAGGATAGGGCCAAGTCTGTGATGCCGAGAGATGAGAGAGTCTGTAGTAAGAGGGAATGGTCCACTGTGTCAAAGGCAGATGACAGGTCTAGGAGGAGGAGGACAGAGTAGTGTCACTTAGATTTGGCGGTTAGTAGGTCATTTGTGACTTTAGTCAGTGCAGTTTCAGTAGAATGGTGCGGTCGGAAACCAGATTGTAGGCGGTCAAAGAGGGAGCAGGATGAGAGGTGGGAGGACAGTTCAGTATGGACATGTTGTTCCAGTAGTTTTGAGGCATAGGGGAGAAGTGATATGGGGCGATAGCTAGACACAGAGGATGGGTCAAGGGAGGGCTTTTTGAGGATGGGTGTGATTGAGGCATGTTTGAAGCATGAGGGGAAAACACCAGTTGTTAATGACAGGTTGAAGAGGTGGGCTAGGGCTGGGATGAAGATAGTGGTAAGGTTTGGGATGAGGTGGGACGGGATTGGGTCAAGTTAATGGCAGTTTGGAGAAGGCACCCTTCAAATATCAGGGACCTGGAGCAGTTTGCCAAAGAAGAATGGTCTACAATTCCAGCAGAGCATTGTAAGAAACTCATTGATGGTTACCGGAAGCGGTTGTTCGCAGTTATTTTGGCTAAAGGTTGTGCAACCAAGTATTAGGCTGAGGGTGCCATTACTTTTGTCTGGCCCATTTTTGGAGTTTTGTGTGAAATGATCAATGATTTGATTTTTGCTTCATTCTCTTTTGTATTTTTTCCTTGCAAGCAAATTAAATGAAGATAATAATACCAAAGAATTTGATTTGTGATTGCAATCATTTTCAGGAAGAAACTGAGTATTATCTGACAGAATTGCAGGAGTGCCAATACTTTTGGCCACCACTGTATATATATATATATATATATATATATATATATATATATATTATTTTCGTTTGAAGTGCTGGTCAGTTTTTGGTCGTACTTACCTTGGCCATATTTTCTTTAGCAGAGAAAAGCACAGCAAACGAGAAATCAGATGACACCTCTTAAATGACAAAAAAAAATAAAAAAGATTTATTAATTCATTAAAGTGCTTGAAAAATGAAAAATTATACATATTTAAAATTGCACATAAATTCCTGGCTTTTATGTGGTATCCTAGACAGAATAATTGTAATTCAGTATCACTATGCATGATATCAGTAAATAACCAATGAATTTAAAAAATGTTGTGCCGTCCAAAGTAGCAAAATGAGAGCAGGCGCCTACTGTCCGTAGGGACAGACCAAGCGGTCATTATGGATCCTGTGTGTCAGGCGTACCTGTTGCCAGTCACCCTCCCAATGCGCATCATCATCATTTCTGTGAAAGTTGAATAGAACAGTAGAGCAGTGACATTTGCTCCCTGTATCATTATTTATCACATATGTTTTATGCCATAAGAAAAAATATGAAAAAAAATAATACTTGAATTGCTGGATTTAGCTAATCCAGCTTGACATAAATGGAATTGAAAAGTGATCAGAAATCAAAAAAATTGTACTTATCAAAATATGGTAGCACTGAAAAGTACATCTCATCCTGCAAAAAAAAAGCCCACATGAAGCTCCATTGATAGAAAATTGTAAAATGTTTGGCTGTCAGAAAATGATGATACAAAAACAGATTATTTTTTCTCAGTGTATAAATTGTGCAAAAGTAGTAATAATGCATTTTAAATGTGTTTTTTGTAGTACAGAAAAGCTTTGATTCTGCAATTCAAAAAGTAACTCCATCTTTTTACATTTGTTCTTTTTTTAGACTCCACGTGAAAGCCTCTAGAGAACAAAAATCTCCAAAACTGCACACTTTGTGGCCCAGGGCATACTAATACGTATCTGTGCCCTGGGCCTTATGGGCCAGATACGTATTAGTATGCCTTGGCGACTTCGCCCACACAGAAGCAGTGCCGGTGAGATTGCTGCCGGGTGTCAGCTGAGTGTTACAGCTGACACCCGGTGCTATGTGCCAGGAGCGGTCCCGCACTGCTCCCTGCACATTAACCCCCAAAATACTGCGATCGAAATCGATCGCAGCATTCCGGTGGCAAGAGGAGGTAAGCGCTATACTTACCTTCTCTGCCCGCGTCCCACAGCGTCTGTGTTCGGTCCCGGATGTTGCCATGGTGACCCGATGTCAACATGGCAACATCCGGGTTACCAGGAAGCAGGAAGTGGTCATGCGCAGTGCCCGACCAAAGTAACTTCCCCTTGTGCAGCGCTGACAGGCTGCATAGCACAGGGATAATTCTGCATTCCTGTGCTATACAGCCGATCAGGCTGCAAAAAGTGAAAGTCCCATAGTGGGACAAAGTGTAAAAGTAATAAAAATGTCAGAAAGTGAAAAAAAATGTTTTAAAAAAATAGTAAAAATATTAAAAAATAAATAAAAATATATTGTACCCATAAATAAATATTCTTATGACCTGACCTATAAAATTGTCCCACTAGTTAACCCGTTTAGTGAACACGGTAAAAAAAATAAATAAAAAACGAAACATAAAACGATGTTTTATCATCATAACGCCAAACAAAAAATGGAATAAAACACGATCAAAAAGACGATTGTAAATAAAAATGGTAGTACCGCTGAAAATGTCATCTCGTCCCACAAAAAACAAGCCGACATACAGCTCCAATGGCTGAAAAATAAAAGTTATAGCTCTCAGAATAAAGTGATACAAAAACAATTCTTTTTTCTATAAAATGGTTTTTATTGTGTAACAGCGCCAAAATATAAAAAATAAATAAATGTGGTACCGCTGTAAACATACTGACCCAAAGAATAAAGCTGCCTTATCAGTTTTACCACACGCAGAACGGCATAAAAAAAATTCCTGAATTGTTGGCTTTTGTTTATTCTGACTTCTAAAAATCAGAATAGAAAGCGATCAAAAAATGTCACGTGCAACGCAAAAAACAAGCCGTCACATGACTCTGTCGGCCGAAATATGGAAAAATTATAGCTCTCAAAATATGGCGATGTAAAAACTAGTCTTTGCAAAAAAAACGTTTTTTAGTGTGTGACAGCTGTCTATCATAAAAAGCCAATATGAATCTGGCATCGCTGTAATTGCACCGACCCGAAGAATAAAGACGTCTAATCACTTATACCGCACGAGGAACGGCGTAAAAAATAAACTTTAGGGTTAGGGTTGTGCAAGGGTTATGGTTGTGCTAGGGTTAGGGTTGTGCTAGGGCTAGGGTTGTGCTAGGTTTACGGTTAGGGTTGTGCTAGGGTTAGGGTTAGAGTTGTGCTAGGGTTGTGCTAGGATTAGGGTTAGCTAGGGTTAGGGTTGGGTTAGGGTTGGGTTAGGGTTGGGCTAGGGTTAGGGTTATGCTAGGTTTAGGGTTAGGGTTGTGCTAGGGTTAGGGTTGGAGTTGTGTTAGGGTTGTGCTAGGATTAGGGTTGGGTTAGGGTTAGGGTTGGGTTAGGGTTGGGCTAGGGTTAGGGTTATGATAGAGTTAGGATTGTGCTAGGGTTAGGGTTAGGTTAGGGTTAGGCTAGGGTTAGGTTAGGGTTAGGCTAGGGTTAGACTTGGGTAAGGGTAAGGCTAGGGTTAGGGTTGAGCTAAGGTTAGGGTTGGGATTTTTTCAGAAGTAAAGAAAACAAAATGACGACGATAAGGTGTTATGAACTGCTACAAACACTAAGCAAAGATAGGAAAACTGTCCCTACAATAGGACTAAGCTGATTCCCTACGATGCAGCGGGGGACCTGTTCCTTGTGAATAGACCCGCATAAGTCCTCAGCTAGTCTGAACGCAGACCTATAGATATAAGGGAGGGGTCCCTACAAGAACTAAGGACTGGGATATAGTTGGACACCTCCTAGCAGAAATTGTAGCAGAGCAAAGACAAACAAGCAAACAGAAGTACTAGTGGTCAAAAGACCAAGCAAACTACAGAGTAAGGTACAAGGCACCTGGCTAGCTTAAGAGTAAATGCAACACTGAAGTCCAGCAAGGCCAGGAGGGTGGAGCTGGATTAAATAGGCAAAAAGTCATGTAACCAGCAAAATAGAAAAAACTAACAGGAGGGTTCTAACAGTACCCCCTCTTCTATGAGGATCCTCCAGATTCCCCAGGCCCAGGTCTATCAGGAAACCTCCTGTGAAATGCTCTGACAAGTCTAGGAGAAGAGACATCATCCGCCCTTACCCAGGAGTTATCCTCGGGACCAAAACCTTTCCAAGCGACGAGATACTGCAATCTCCCTCTAAACCATCTAGAATTAAGAATGCGAGAAATTTCATATTCACCGTCTTCCTCCACCGGAGGAACAGAGACAGTGGCGTCCCTATCAGAAACATCAGCTTTTTTCAATAAGGAAATATGAAACACTCGATTAATCTTCCAGGAGGTAGGAACCTCCAACCTAACAGCAGATTGGTTAACTACCTGAAGCACTTTAAACGGACCCACAAACTTCGGGCCCAATTTCTTAGAAGGAATCCTCAACCGCAGATTCCTAGAGGACAACCAAATCATGTCACCAACAGTAAAACCTCTTGACGTTTCCTGTCAAAGTACCTCTTGGATTTTTTGTTAGCCTCTTGAAGGTTACGACATACATCAGTCCAAACTCTCTCCAAATCACAGGAAAAATTCTCCTCCTCCGGCACAGCCGATACCAATTTGGAGAATGACCCAAACGACGGATGTCTCCCAGTACAACAAAAAAAAGGAGAACACCCAGCAGAAGAGGATGTATGGTTGTTAAGAACAAATTCAGCCAGTGGCAGAAACTCAGACCACCCCTCTTAATTGTCAGCCACAAAACAACGCAAAAACTGTACAACATCCTCGTTCTTTCTTTCTGTCTGTCCATTAGACTCTGGATGATAACCAGATGAAAATGACAAATGGACTTCCAACCTGTCACAAAAGGCACGCCAAAAACGAGCCACGAACTGAGGTCCCCTATCGGGAACAATGTCGGTAGGAACGCCATGGAGCCTGACAATTTCATTAACAAAAGCCTTAGCGAGTGTCTTGGTGCAGGGCAGTTTGATGAAGGGAACCAAGTGACACATCTTGCTAAAACGGTCCACGACCACCCAGATAACAGTGAAACCCTCAGAGGCAGGAAGGTCAGTAAGGCTGTGTGCCCACGTAGCGTTTTACAAGCGTTTTTGATGCGGAATTTCCGCAGCGGAAACGCTTGTAAAATGCTTGGTAACCCGCACCCCATGATCCCCAATGGGTTTCCGCAACTTCTATGCACATGCTGCGGATTTTTCCGCAGCGTTTATGCCGCGTTCAAAAATCCGCAGCATGTCATTTAATTTTGCGTTTCCGCAAGCGGAATTGCCTTTGTCCTATGCATAAAAAACGCAAGGCAATTCCGCATGTGGAAAACGCGTGATAAACGCGTGAAAAAAGCGCGATAAACGCGTGCGGAATTCCGCATGCGTTTTTCCGGGAGAGGACTTGCATTTATGCAGCAGAAATTTTCTGCTTCATAAATGCAACGTGGGCACATAGCCTAATAAAATCCATAGCAAGATGCGTCCAAGGAGCACTAGGAACCTCCAGAGGGCAAAGCAACCCCGAAGCAGGAGCATGTGAAGACTTAGATCTAGCACACACAGTACATTGATGCACCCACTTAATGACTTCCTTCTGCCACCCAGGCCACCAAAAACTGCGACCTACAAGTCTCTTAGTCTCCGAAATTCCTGGATGACCTGCCAACCGAGACTCATGACACTCCACAAACAAATCTCTCCTAAAGTTCCTAGGCACAAACAACCTCCCATGGGAAGTGTTAGATGGGGCATCCTCCTGGGCTTTCAGAATCCCATCTTCCAAAACGGAGTCCAATGCTGCTATCACAACACCTTCCTGTAAAATGCTCTCCTCATCCTCGGTACCAACCATGGGAGAAAAACTGCGAGATAAAGCATCAGCTTTTACATTCTTGGTACCCGGAATGTAAGTAACAGAAAAATTAAACCGCGAAAAAAAAAGTGCTCACCTAGCTTGACGGGCATTCAAACGCTTGGCAGCATCAAGATAGATCAGATTCTTATGATCAGTAGTGTTGAGCCACCCCCGTAGTGTTCGAGTTCGGTTCGGTTCGTCGAACACCCGTGTGTTCGCCGAACTGTTCGTCGAACTGTTCGTCGAACACCTTCGAACACCGTTAAAACCAATGGCAGGCAAACAAAAACACATAGAAACACATAGAAAACACCTTCAAAGGTGTCCAAAAGCTGACAAACTGCTCAGATGACACAACTAACACATGGAAAAGTGACAAGTACATATAGTCATGCGAAAAGAAAGAGGTGGAGGAGTAAAAGGAGGGGGAGACACAGATATAGGCATGTCATGCCCTTCTAAAAAGTGAGAAGCCGAGACGGCCAGTCCGCTCCTGCCCGTGCCACCTCCGTGTCGCCGGGTTTGTGCCAGAGCCGCGGTGAACCCTGAAGGCCAGCCCCCCTCTCCCAATACTGGTGCCTGTCCGCTGGTGGGTCGAGAGAGCCCCCCTGTGGTGGAGGCAGCTCTAAGCTTTTTAATTTAAATTGTCCCTCTAATTTGAATGAATACACTTTAAATCCATTTACAAGAATCTATTGGAGGGCAAGTCTCATGCCAGCAGCCGCGTAATTCCAGCTCCAGTAGCGTCCACTAAAGCTGCTGCAGTTAAAAAGCTTTTATAAGGATCGAGCTCGGCTGTCCACCGCAAGGCATCCTAGTGCCAGTCCCAGCCCCTATGCCTTGGGGTGCCTCCTGATGCTCTTCACTGAGTATCCCGTGGTCCCGAAGCATTTCCTTTGAAAAAATTAAGTGTCCAAACTACAGGTGGTGTAGCTTGCTTAACAGCCGGGATAATCCGCTGACTAGCAGACACTGCTACTAGGCACAAAGTATTTCCTGGGCTAGATGCAGTTAAAAATTTGTAAGTAGATACTCTCGTTGGATGCTGAGAAAGCATTCCATAGAGTCTCCTGGCACGCCATATATGATTCTCTTAAAAAGCTTGGGGTAGGGGTCTAGGGGACCCTTTTATAGCCAAAATCACGGCCCTGTATCACAATACGTCACCTAGGCTGAAGATAAATGGAACTGTAGCACCGAGGGCTCGGTTGCTACAGACGTATTGCACCTCACCCAGAGGTGTGATATCTCACTCTCAGATAAGGATGGAGTGTGGATCAGGACCCGACACCTGCATGCATTACACCACATTGCCGTGGGGCAGGGCGACCAATATGCCCCTGAGATGGGCACGACAGTCCCTGTCCCTGGCTGGAGTGGGGGAGGGAACACTGAGGAAGGGGAACCCTGCAGTGCAGGAGCAGGGAGGAAGCAGTTCCTGGGTGCATTGAGAAGGGAGTATAAAAGGTGGGCACCATCTTAGTTCAGTGCAGAGAAGTCTGAGCAGAAGTGGCAGGGAGCAGGGGCTCTGCATGAGCTCTGCTCCGGAGGCGGGCCTAGTAACAGAGGCCCAGGCCTGCAAGAGGGAGAAGGAAAGAAGAGGAGCGGAGAAGGCTCCAGGAACGAGGAATGAAGGGATCCCAGGGGTGCGGACGGGCGAGTCGCCACCGCACGCCCGAATCCACCTGCGTGGAGGGGTCAGGCCAAAGGGGGAGACCGGTCCCCGAACTAGTGGAGGCAGGAAACGACCCTCAGCTAGAAACCGGAGGCTCTGACATTTTATGTGGCGCAGCCCCTTGCTCCACCCGCTAGGAAGGCACCACATAGGGTCAGGGAAACTGGCGCCAAGTTTACCAAGAGGAGGCCCGAGGCAGCCGGACAGAAGTGTTGGTAAGAAAGGCCAGACAAAGGACACACAAAGGGGGTCCTGTGAAGCGCTCCAAAGTTATCTGGGAGTTGTCTGAGCCCCTCACCTGGTGAGCACAGTACGACATGGGCAGCCGTTACCTGCAGACGTGGTCTGGATAATAAGAACTGTGAGTAAAGGCCCTGAACTGCATCACTGACTCCGTGTCGTTACTGCTGCTGCCCTGCACCATCACCCCCATCCTCCGCATACACTGCCCTGAGGCTATACTCCTCCCGTGGGGAGTTATGCTACGCTCTGCTGCACCCACAACACCAGCCTTAGCGGTCTGCCCTGTAGCGGCGGTTCACTCTGACCGCAATCCACGAGTGGCGTAGTCGGACATTTAAACATCAAAACCACATAAATAGTTCCGCCACTGGTTTGACCGCCCTGAGCCACGGAACCGGATCGCCGCCACGAAGACTACAACCACCAGCATCCACCAAAAAGGGTCAGGCTCCGGGTGTCCCAAGGCCCAGGGGGTGCGTCAGAACATTTTCATCACCTTTCACAATCACCAATGGGACAAGGCAGGGATGTCCTCTGTCCCCTCTCTTATACATCCTAGTGACGGAGCACCTGCTCTCATCAATTCGCCATAACCCCAATATTAGGTGGATTGAGGTGGGAGGCACCGAGTACAAGTGCTCTCTATTTGCTGATGATGTCCTAGTATATATCACTCAATCACATATATCCATCCCTGCTGTTATGGCTGAAATAGATCACTTTGTTACATGGTAAAATTTTAAAATCAATGCAGCGAAGTCTGAGGCCCTCGATGTCTCCCTCCCTAAATCCATATAGGATTCCATCCAGTCCAACTTTCCCTTTGCCTGGCCCTCACAGGGTATCAAATACTTAGGAATTCCTATTCATAGAGACCTCTCCCATCTATGTTATCTTAATTTTGGGCCCTTTATTGAACAATTCCATACAGACCACGGTTGGCAAGTTAGAACTGTAAGATTCACTACGTGAACCACTGGTGTTTTGTGGAAAAGCACATGTACACCGCGTTCCAAATTATTATGCAAAAAGTGTTTAGGAGTGATAAGGGAAGAATTTGTTTGTTTGTCAGTTAAACTCATTGATGGTGATGTGTGTCAGGGCTCTTTATATCACTGTAAGCAATTGCAGACACCTGTGCTAATTAGTTTGGCAGGTGTGTCCAATGAAAGGCAAGACTACTTAAGAAGGCTCTCTCACATTATTAAGCAGCCTACATTTTCTGCCAAAATGGGAAAGAAAAAGGATGTGTCGGCTGCTGAGAAGCAACAAATTGTGGAGTGTTTAGGTCAAGGCATGACTACAATCAACATTGTGCGATGATCAGGATGAAGTGTCTTGGCAATCAAGAAGTATGTAGCTGATTCACAGTACACACGTGTGCGTGCTGATAAGGGCAAATTGAGGACTCTTTCCTACAGGCAATTACGTCAGGTTGAAAGAGCAGCGGCAAAAAAGCCTTGTCATAGCAGCAGACAAGTTTTTGAAGCTGCTTGTGCCTCCAACGTCCCCCGAACAACAAGATGCAGGGTCCGTCAGAGGTTTGCAGCTGTGCATACGCCATCCTGTCGACCTTCTCTATCCACTTCACACAAGCAGAAACGGCTCCAGTGGGCCAAACATTACATGAAGACTGATTTCAAAACTGTTTTGTTCACGGATGAGTGCCGTGCAGCGCTCGATGGTCCAGATGAATGGAGTGGAGGATGGCTGGTTGATGGACACCCCACGCAAACACGGCTACAGCGCCGACAAGGAGGAGGTGGAGTAATGTTTTGGGCTGGAATCATGGGGAGAGAGATTGTCGGCCCCTTTAGGATCCCTGAAGGCGCTAAAGATGAACTCCATAATGTATGTGGATTTTCTCAAACAGCACTTCCTACCATGGTTCAAGAAGAAGAACCGTGTACTTCACAGCAAGATCATTTTTCTGCATGATAATGCACCATCTCATGCTGCACATAAAACATCTGCATCTCTGGCTGATATGGGCATAAAAGGGGACAAACTTATGGTGTGACCCCCATGCTCCCCTGACCTCTACCCCATTCAGAACCTTTGGAGCATCATTAAAAGGAGTGTCTATGATGGCGGGAGGCAGTTCACATCTAAGCAACAGCTCTGGGAGGGTATTCTGTCCTCATGCAAAACAATTGAAGCAGAAACCATCCAAAACCTGACAAATTCAATGGACGAGAGAGTTCAGAAGCTCCTTTCGAACAAGGGGTCCTATGTGAAAATGTAACATCACCTAGAATAAAGTTTTGAGTTGAAAACTGTTTGATTTCAGTTTCTGACAACCTGCTAATGCTTATAATTTCAAAAATGACCATTTTTTTGGTCTTTATTAAAATGAAAAGGTTGATCGAAAAGTTTGGGGGATCTAAGAGTGTGGCAACCCAGTAGTCATGATTACTTCGAATTCTGACAATATGAGGGTCATGCTGCAGGTAGTGCAGCAAGAAGGCACTTATGTGTCTTGCGCATCTCGGAGCCCCAAAATTATTTTCCTGGCTAGATGCAGCTAAAAATTATTTTTAATTTTAAATCTGGTGAAGCTTATTATAGATGGCCTAATAGGATCAGTGCTGCACACTGCTACAAAGCCCAAATTATTTTCCAATCAAGATACAGATAAACATGATTAGTAATTTGAAAGCTTAAAACGGTTGGTAGGGTGATTTTAACCAATCATCAAGCTTTTACTCTCCCCAGGATGACACAGGGGTAGAAAAGTCGTTTCGGATCCATGATTTGTTCATCTTTATGAACGTGAGTCTGTCTACATTATCAGTGGAGAGCCGCGTGCGCTTATCTGTCAGCACACCACCAGCAGCGCTGAACACACATTCAGACAGAACGCTGGCTGCGGGGCATGACAAGATCTCCAAGGCGTAAGTGGCTAGCTCCGGCCATTTATCCAGATTGGAAGCCCAAAAAGAGCAAGGGTCCAGTGACACAGTCGTGGCTTCAATGTTTACTTGGAGATACTCCTGTACCATCGTCTCTAGGCGTTGACTATGTGTCAGACTTCTTGTCTCCTGTGGCTTTGCAAAGGATGGGCTAAAAAAGTGGTGAAATGATTCCGCAAAATTGATGTTACCAGCAGATACTGTGGTTCTGTTACGGTTTGAGTGCTGAACACTTGACGGTCCCACGGTTGGCAAGTTGGAACTGTGAGATTCACTACGTGCACCACTGGTATTTTGTGGAAAAGCACATGTAAGATTCTGCAACAGTCTCTGCTGATACTCCTGCATGCGTGCATCCCTTTCTATGGCAGGAATAATTTCTGCAAATTTACTTTTGTACCGGGGATCTAACAGTGTGGCAACCCAGTAGTCAGGATTATTTCTAATTCTCACAATTCGAGGGTCATGTTGCAGGTAGTGCAGCAAGAAGGCACTCATGTGTGTTGCGCATCCAGGAGCACCAAGTCCCTGTTGTGTTGGTGGCGAGGTAACAATCATGCTTCCTTCCTCTGTCCTCTCCCCCCAACCTCGCACAACAGAAATGTGATCAAGGTGTCCCTCATCTGATGAGTCTTCCATCAGTTCGTCCTCCACTTCTTCCTGGGCTCCTGCACCTTCCTCACTAGTTTGGCTGCTACCATGCGCCCTGGTAAAACCATCTCCCCCACCCTCACATGCCTGCCGCCTTGGTGCTGCCGACCGTCTGGACCTTGCAGATGTTAGCCCTTCCGCATACAACTCCTCCTCCTCTACTTCCTCCACCTCCTCTTGTGCCACCACCTGACTCCGAATTCTGTTTAACATGTGCTCCAGCATGTAAATCACCGGAATAGTCATGCTGATAATGGCATCGTCAGCACTAAACATCTTCGTCGCCATTTCAAAACTGTGCAGAAGGGTGCATAGGTCCCTGATCTGAGACCACTCCTCCAGCGTGATTTGCCCCACCTCTGAATCTCGTTGGCCCAGGCTATACGTCAGAACGTATTGCACCAGGGCTTGTCGGTGCTGCCACAGTCGCTGCAACATGTGCAGAGTTGAATTCCACCGGGTAGGCACATCGCATTTTAGCCGGTGAAGTGGCAGGCCCAACGACTTCTGTAGAGATGTAAGTCGCTGAGCTGCGGGATGCGAACGGTGGAAGTGAGCACACAGCGACCGTGCCCTCTGCAGAAGGCCATCTATTCTGGGTTAGTGGGCTAAAAATTGCTGGACAACCAGGTTCAACACGTGAGCCATACAAGGCACGTGTGTGACATTGCCCCGGCGAAGGGCCGCACCCAGGTTTGCAGCATTGTCGCACACGGCCTTCCCTGGTTTCAGGTCCAGTGGAGACAACCATTCATGAAATTGGTTCTCCAGAGCTGACCACAACTCCTCAGCTGTGTGACTCACATTTCCCAGACATTTCAATGTAAAAACCGCCTGATGACGTTGAGCCCTACTGCCAGCATAGTAAGGAGGTGTGCAGGATCCCTTCTGCGCAGTTAGAAAGCTTGTGGCATGACCAGACAGGCTTTGGGTGCAGGTGGAAGACCGAGAGGAGGTTGAGGAGGCAGAAGCAGTGGAGGAACTTTGACATAAAGAGGATTGACGCACAACTCGTGGGGACGGCAAGACTTGGACAGCAGCCCCTTGTCCTGCTGTCACCATAGTTACCCAGTGCCCAGTCAGCGACATGTAACGCCCCTGTCCATGCCTACTCGTCCAAGTGTCTGTGGTGAAATGCACCCTGTCACACACAGAGTTTCTCAAAGAATCGGTGATGTTGTGTGCAACATGCTGGTGGAGCGCAGGCACACCTTTCTTTGAGAAGTAGTGCTGACTGGGCATCTGGTACTGGGGCACTGCGACGGACATAAGGTCTCGAAAATCCTCTGTGTCCACCAGGCGGAAAGGCAGCATTTCTGTAGCCAAGAGCTTGCAGATGGTGAAATTCAACCTCTTAGCTTTCTCATGGCTAGGAGGAAATGGTCTTTTACTTGTCCACATCTGAGGGACCGAGGGCTGGCTATTGTGCTTAGACGGGGTTGATAAGGGTGTCCCCGGCAAACTGCCGGTCTGTGAGGAAGATGCAGGCGGACATGTTAGGTTGCCTTGATCCAAAGGTGGTGCTATCAATGTCGGACAGCGCTCAAGACCAGCTGGTGTTACCACCTCCAAAGAAAATGATGACCTGCCAATCACGCTGGCTGTTGCGGGTAAAGAGGTGGCAGGTCTGCGACCCAAAACAGGTGTTACTGCTGTCCCCCCAGTCACAGAGGATGAAGAGGCCGCGGATGCACAAGATATGGCAGACGGTGGTTGGCCCGGCCGGCTAGGCCGCATTGTAGCACACTGAGCTTCCCACTGCAACTTATGCTTCATGTCCATGTGCCGGTTCATGCATGAAGTACTCAAACTATGTATTTTTTGGCCTCTACTTAGCTTTTGCTGACAAATGTTACAGATAACACGAGTTGGGTCATCTTTATCGATCTGAAAAAATGCCCAGGCTATGCAAGGCTTAGCACCCATGCGACCTGAAGAGCCACCACGACTTGTGGTGAGAGGCAGAGTTGTGTTTGAGGATGCAGTTGTTGACGTGCTTCCAGTACTACGTCTCTGTCCAGGAAGGCGCAACCTGACCTCGTCGTCACTAGCATCTTCCTCCACCTCCTCTGCTGACCTCATCTCTTGGCTGACTGTGGGTTGACAGTAAGTGGGATCTCCGACCTCATCATCATCACCCTGTGCGTTATCACACCCGTCGTCCTCAGAGCCAACCTGTTCCTGCCCTGACAAAAAACTAAAGTTGTCGCTCCAATCAGGTATTTGAGTCTTATCATCGTCTTCCTCATTGTCTCCACCAACAGGAGTTACAGTTTGGGAATGAGGGTCTACATTATGGTCAGAACCTTCTGCGTCTGGTCCTGGATCCGACTCATAAAGATTCTGGGCATCAGTGCAGATCATTTCCTCGTCTGGATTCACAGAAGCGCTGGAGTCGACCTCTGATTCCCAGGCTATAGTATGAGTAAACAGCTCTGCAGACTCAACCATCTGTTCTACCTCATACTCAGACGGGCAGCTGGAGATTTGGGAGCTGTGAGGAAGCAAGTGCGATTTGGGTGACACCTTTGAGGACTGGAGTATTTGTGATGTTGAAGTTGATGTGGAGGAGAGCCCACTTAAAGGAGCACTTGATATCCGTTGAAGCACCTGCTGTTTTTGTGCCTCATCTGGAATTTGTAGCGATTGGCGTGGCCGTAAGAAAGGGATCTTATCACATTGTCCGCTAAAAGAAGTAGACATTTTAGTTTGGCTGGAAGATGGTCTTTCTTCTGCACCTACCCCACGGACACAACCTTTTTTCCCCTTCCCAACACGCCTATTCCCCTTTCCACCAGCAGCAGGCCTTTTTCCACTCATTTTGGTGGTTAACTAATTCACAACTCTGGAGTTGTTTGCACAAAAAAACAATGGATGGTAACCGAGCAGAGCTGAATGGCCAAACTGTGGTATTAGGCCAAAACTATTGGCTGGGTTAGATGCAGAAAAAAATTATTTTTAATTTGCAACCTGATGGAGGTCAGTATAGATGGACTAATAGACCAAGTCCCACACACCGCTAGAAGCCCAAATATTTTTTCAGAGCTAGATGCAGAAAAAAATTATATTCAATTTGCAACCTGCTGGAGGTCAGTATAGAAGGACTAATAGAACAAGTCCCACACACTGCTTGAAGCCCAAATATTTTTTCAGAGCTAAATGAAGAAAAAAAATATTTTTAATTTGCAACCTGATGGAGGTCAGTATAGATGGACTAATAGACCAAGTCCCACACACTGCTAGAAGCCCAAATATTTTTTCAGAGCTAGATGCAGAAAAAAAATATTTTTAATTTGCAACCTGATGGAGGTCAGTATAGATGGACTAATAGAACAAGTCCCACACGCTGCTAGAAGCCCAAATATTTTTTCAGAGATAAATGAAGAAAAAAATTATTTTTAATTTGCAACCTGATGGAGGTCAGTATAGATGGACTAATAGACCAAGTCCCACACACTGCTAGAAGCCCAAATATTTTTTCAGAGCTAGATGCAGAAAAAAATTATTTTTAATTTGCAACCTGATGGAGGTCAGTATAGATGGACTAATAGAACAAGTCCCACACGCTGCTAGAAGCCCAAATATTTTTTCAGAGATAAATGAAGAAAAAAATTATTTTTAATTTGCAACCTGATGGAGGTCAGTATAGATGGACTAATAGACCAAGTCCCACACACTGCTAGAAGCCCAAATATTTTTTCAGAGCTAGATGCAGAAAAAAATTATTTTTAATTTGCAACCTGATGGAGGTCAGTATAGATGGACTAATAGACCAAGTCCCACACACCGCTAGAAGCCCAAATATTTTTTCAGAGCTAGATGCAGAAAAAAATTATATTCAATTTGCAACCTGCTGGAGGTCAGTATAGAAGGACTAATAGAACAAGTCCCACACACTGCTAGAAGCCCAAATATTTTTTCAGAGCTAAATGAAGAAAAAAATTATTTTTAATTTGCAACCTGATGGAGGTCAGTATAGATGGACTAATAGACCAAGTCCCACACACTGCTAGAAGCCCAAATATTTTTTCAGAGCTAGATGCAGAAAAAAATTATTTTTAATTTGCAACCTGATGGAGGTCAGTATAGATGGACTAATAGACCAAGTCCCACACACCGCTAGAAGCCCAAATATTTTTTCAGAGCTAGATGCAGAAAATTTTTTTATTCAATTTGCAACCTGATGGAGGTCAGTATAGATGGACTAATAGACCAAGTCCCACACACTGCTAGAAGCCCAAATATTTTTTCAGAGCTAGATGCAGAAAAAAAATATTTTTAATTTGCAACCTGATGGAGGTCAGTATAGATGGACTAATAGACCAAGTCCCACACACTGCTAGAAGCCCAAATATTTTTTCAGAGCTAGATGCAGAAAAAAATTATTTTTAATTTGCAACCTGATGGAGGTCAGTATAGATGGACTAATAGAACAAGTCCCACACGCTGCTAGAAGCCCAAATATTTTTTCAGAGATAAATGAAGAAAAAAATTATTTTTAATTTGCAACCTGATGGAGGTCAGTATAGATGGACTAATAGACCAAGTCCCACACACTGCTAGAAGCCCAAATATTTTTTCAGAGCTAGATGCAGAAAAAAATTATTTTTAATTTGCAACCTGATGGAGGTCAGTATAGATGGACTAATAGAATGATGCTATGCCCAAAAGATTTTACTTCACTAGGTGCAGTAAAAAAATTGGTATTCTATACACAGGTGGTATATCTTGCAACACAGATAGGCTACTCCACTGACTAACACACTCTGCAATAGGCCAAAAAGGATTAGCTTTGCTAGATTCAGCCAAATGCTGTGAAAAAAACTTGCACAGCACTGGCACAGACCTGCCTGGCAAAAACTGACAGGAACTGATGTAACCTAGTCCTGAAAAGGACTCCAATTACAGTTAGTCTTTACTCCCACAATCTATCTATTTAAGAGCACAGACCTGCTTGATAAAAGTCGTAGGAAATGCTGTAACCTAGTCCTTAAAAGGACTGCAATCACAACTATTCCCTACTCCCAAGCTATCTGTATATTTGTGCGAAAATTGGCTTGAAATTAACAAGGTATAGTGCACACAGCAACAGCGGTGCCGTCTAACACGCAGCTGCAGCAGTGAGAAAATGGTGGCGACGGGGAAAATGGCTTGGTCTTATAGGGCAAGGACATGTGACATACACTGCCAATCACACATGCCCTTGCTTGTGTGAAAAAAAGCACTTCGCTCCGTGTGTGCGCTGCTGATAGGCTGACAGATTGCACCTCCCCACTGCAAATGCGGGAAAGAGAAAAAAAAATGGAGATCTTCATTGTTCCTGCAGAGATCCATCCCCTGCCCCTCCCCCCGCCCCGCTGTACACTCAAACTGCGTATTAACATTAATTTTCATCATTACTGAGAAAAAATCCAGTTATGATTTTGGTGCACGAACAGTTATCGAACATAACCTCGAACAGCCGAATTTTTCTCAAATTGTTCGTGTTCGCCGACCGGCTCGAACACCGCCCAAAACAGCTCGAATTTGAGATTGGCGAACAGTTCGAGTAGAACAACGCTCATCTCTAATGATCAGTAAAAACCTGAATGGGAAATTTAGCACCTTCCAAGAGATGACGCCAATGTTCAAATGCGAGTGTAATCGCCAGCAATTCCCGATTACCGACATCGTAATTAAGTTCGGTCTGAGAAAATTTTTTTTTTAAAAAAAGCACAGGGATGTACTCCATCCTTGTTTTCCTGAGACAAAACAGCACCGACCCCCACCGAAGAAGCATCAACCTCGACCAAAAAAGGCTTGGTCTCATCAGGCTGCATAAGGATGGAGGCAGAACTGAACCTCTCCTTGAGATACACAAAAGCTTCAATGGCCTCTGTAGTCCACTGGACCGAATTCGCACCTTTCCTGGTGAGATCGGTCAGCGGCTTAACAATTATAGAAAAATTCTTAATGAATTTTCTGTAATAATTGGCGAAACCCAAAAATCTCTGTATTGGTTTCAAACCAATAGGCCTAGGCCATTCCTGAACCACCTGAACCTTCACCGGGTCCATCTCAAAGCCCTCGCTGGAGATAATGTAGCCCAAAAAACTAATTCTCTGCACAGCAAACTTACATTTCTCCAGCTTAGCAAAAAGTGAATTGTCGCTTAACAACTGCAATACCTCACGTACGCTCTGCCAATGAGACTCCAGATCCGGCGCAAAAATCAAAATGTCATCCAAATACACCACAACATTCTTACCAATCAACGGTCTCAGGATGTCACTAATAAGGTTCTGAAAAAACGCTGGTGCGTTGGTAAGACCAAAGGGCATAACCAGATTCTCAAAATGACCCACTGGAGTGTTAAAAGCAGTTTTCCTCTCATCACCTTCCTTCATACGTAACAAATTGTATGCCCCCCCGGAGATCAATCTTAGAGAACAACTTGGCCCCCACTAACTGGTTGAACAAGTCAGGAATTAATGGAAGTGGGTAGGAATTGCGTACTGTAATTTTATTAATTTCGCGAAAGTCCAGACATAGAGGTAAACCGCCATCCTTTTTTTTTACAAAAAAGAATCCAACAGCCACAGGTGACTTAGAAGGTCTAATGTGACCGTTGGCCAAGCTTGTCTGTATGTATTCCTCCAAGGCCTTTCTCTCAGGGATAGTAAGATTAAATAAGCGACTCTGGGGAAGAGTTTCTCCAGTGACAATCTCAATAGTACAATCACAGTCCCTATGAGGAGGCAAAACTTGCGACTCCTCAGAAAAAGCCTTCCAAAAATCCTGAATAGGTACCGGTAATTCCCCTCTTTCCACAGCAGCAATGCCACCGTTGCAACATCTGTCATAACACTTAGGACTCCAAGACTTAATTTCATTGGTAGACCAGTCCAGTACAGGATTGTGCAATTTTAACCAAGGTAACCCCAAAACCACTGGAGCAGACAAATTATTTAATACCGCCAAATCCAAATTCTTTTGGTGGATACCATTAATGTTGAGGGGAAATTCAAAAACCTTGTGAGTAATACCTTTCAAGGGAGAGCCATCAACAGCAACCACAGAAATAGGAGATGACAAAAGTTTGGATTCTAATTTAAATTTTTCCAAAAAACCCTCATCAATCACATTGAGTGTAGAACCACAATCCACAAATACCCGAAATTCAATCAACTCCTCCTGGAATGAGGTGCTTCCAGAAATAAATACTCCTTTTGAGTTTAAACAAGCTATGCGGGCGTAACTGACTTCTTTTTTTTTTCTTTGTTCAAACGAAGCATACAGTTTTTAATAAAGTGGTCAGATTTACCGCAATAAAAGCACAATCCTTTAGCAAACCTGCGGTCTTTTTCCTGAGAGTGGGGTGACATCGCCCCAATCTCCATCGGTTCTCCAACCTCCGAACAGACCCTCTGAAAACTAGGAGCTGCCATAGCAGTAGATTTCTCTTCATTTCTCCTAGCACGCAGTCTCCTGTCCACACGTATGGCTAATTGCATTGCCTCCTGCAAGGTTGCAGGTTTTGGGAAGGCAATCAGCAGATCCTTAACCCTTTCACCTAGACCATCAAGAAACAAACATTTTAATGCTGAGTCATTCCATTCCACTTCAGCCGACCATCTTCTGAAGTATGTGCAATAATTTTCCACATCACTTGATCCCTGCTTCAAACGTCTTAATTCAGTTTCAGCAGATGAGACTCAATCAGGATCATCATACAACAACCCCATGGAAGAAAAAAAATCTTCCACAGATCTAAAACACGGATCATTAGGTTGTAGAGAAAAGGCCCATCCCTATGGTTCTTTGCGCAAAAGTGACATTATAAACCCAATGCGCTGTGATTCATTCCCCGAGGATCTGGGTCTTAAACGAAAATAAAATAAACAAGCGTTTTTAAAGGAAAAAAAATCTTGCCATTTACCATAAAAAAAATCTGGCAGTCCTACCTTCGGTTCGACAAAATGCGCTCCAGGACAGCTACTCACGTGTTGCTGGAGCTCGGCCACCTACAAAGACAGTCCCTGCAGGCGTTGAGCCAACTCCTGAACTGACACCATGCTGAAATCAGGATTTCTTTCCTTAGAGTGTTTTATTTTTTTGGCTGGACTTACTGTTATGAACTGCTACAAACACTAAGGAAAGATAGGAAAACTGTCCCTACAATAGGACTAAGCTGATTCCCTACGATGCAGCGGGGGACCTGTTCCTTGTGAACAGACCCGCTTAAGTCCTCAGCTAGTCTGAACGCAGACCTATAGATATAAGGGAGGGGTCCCTACAAGAACTAATGACTGGGATATAGTTGGACACCTCCTAGCAGAAATTGTAGCAGAGCAAAGACAAACAAACAAACAGAAGTACTAGTGGTCAAAAGACCAAGCAAACTACAGAGTAAGGTACAAGGCACCTGGCTAGCTTAAGAGTAAATGTAACACTGAAGTCCAGCAAGGCCAGGAGGGCGGAGCTGGATTAAATAGGCAAAAAGTCATGTGACCAGCAAAATAGAAAAAACAAACAGGAGGGTTCTAACATATGGCAACTAATGTTGAGTGCAAGTGCTCGCTACTTGAGTTTTCATTGGGTGCTCATGTATGCATCGAGTATAGCAGGTGCTTGAGTGACATGCTCGAGTTTCCGCCCCAAATGTTTTGCAGCTGTTTTACAGCCAAAAAAATCTTGTGGGGATTGCCTGCCATGCACGAGCAATCCCCGCATGTTTTTTTTTGCATGTCTAATAACCGTGAAACATGCGGGACGGGGATCCGAGCATGTCACTTGAGCACCAGCGATACTTGGTGCATACCCGAGTACCCGATGCAAACTTAAATAGCGAGCACTTGCACTCAAGACTAATGACAATCTATTCAATATGATGACCTAATGTTATCAAATTCTGTGTTGTACCTCTGGGTTCAAAATGTTCACTATACCCCCTGATAAAATCCTGGAGGGATGTAGTTTCCAAAATAGAGTCACTGGGGGGGTGGATTCCACTATTTAGGCACATCAGGGACTCCCCAAATGCAACATGGCGTCCGCTAATTATTCAGGCTAATTTTACATTCAAAAAGTCAAATGGCGCTCCTTCCCTTCCGAACCCTGCCGTGCGCCTAATTAGTGGTTTTCCCCCACATATGGAGTATCGGCTTACTCAGGAGAAATTGCACAATTAATTGCATGGTTCAATTTCTCCTGTTACCCTTATGAAAATGCAAAATTGGGGGCTGAAAAATATTTTTGTTGAAAAAATGTGAAAATTTTATTTTTACGGTTCAATGCTATAAACTTCTGTGAAGCACCTAGGGGTTCAGGGTGCTCACCACACATCTACATAAGTTCCCTGGGGGTCTAGTTTCCAAAATGGGGTCACTTGATGGGGTTTTCCACTGTTTTGGGACATTATGGGCTCCCCAAACGCAACATGGCGTCCGCTAATTATTCAAACAAATTTTACATTCAAAAAGTCTAATGGTGCTCCTTCCCTTCCAAACCCTGCGGTGCGTCCAAACAGTGGTGTAACGGGTCCGGGAGGCGGAACCTCTGAGCTACTATACAAGGGGGCGGCCCTTGTAAGGGAGCGGGTGGCAGTCTCTGGGTGAACGGACAGGGAGTTACGGCAAGTGATCAGGGCAGTCTCTGGGTAAGGGGTAGGTACGACCTGTGATGGCAGACCCTCCGGGTAGGCTAGCAGGCAGATGGTAGATGTGTGCTCCCAGGTGAGCAAGCGAGAGTCTCTGGAATAGCAGGTGGTCACGGCACGTGACAACGGGACCTCCGGGCTGGCAAGCAGGCAGGTAACGGAGATGCGCTCCCAGGTGAGCGGGCAAGAGTCTCTGAGATAGCTGGTGGTCACAGCACGTGACAACGGAGCCTCCGGGCTGGCAAGCAGGCAGGTAGCGGAGAAGCGCTCCCAGGTGAGCGGGCAAGCTGGTCCATAGACAGACTGACCGGAGTTGTAAGGCAGACCGTCGGACCTCAGGCAAGCAGGCAGGTAGCTGATGTGCGCTACCAGGTGAGCGGACAAGTTGGTCCTTAGACAGACTGACCGGAGTTGTAAGGCAGACCGTCGGACCTCAGGCAGGCAGGCAGGTAACAAGTATACAGGCAGGAATCAGGCAGGTAACTAGCAGGAAACTGGCAGGAAACTGGCAGGTAACTGGCAGGTAACTGGCAACGGGACCTGAGGGCTGAAGCACAGGTGAGACACAGGTGCAAACAACATTGCTCGGGCACCTCCATTTTGGAGGAGGTGCCTTATATATGATGAAGTCCTCCGGCCATTGGCCGGGGACTCTTTAGGGCGGCGCGCGCGGCCCCTTTAAGAGGAGGGAAGCGCTCGCGCGCGCCCTAAGCACAGGGGCCGGGAAGGAGCGCGCGCTGAGAGCAGAGCAGGAGGAGGACGCCGGGACGGAGCGCGCGCTGACAGCAGAGCAGGAGGAGGACGCCGGGACGGAGCGCGCGCTGACAGCAGAGCGGTGAGGGGAGCAGCGTCCCTGCCTAGCAGAGGGCAGGGACGCCAGCGCTACAGTACCCCCCCCTTTAGGCCCCCCTTTTTTAGGCCAGACAGAAATTTAGCTAGGATGAGAGGGGCATGGATATTCTCCCGGGGCTCCCACGTTCTCTCCTCAGGACCAAACCCCCTCCAATCTACCAAGAAAAAGGTCTTTCCTCTTACCCTTTTGGTGGCAAGAATGTTCTCTACCTCAAACTCGTCCTCAGCAGAAACCGGAGCAAGAGGCGTACCTGTAGACTTAGAAAAAGAGTTAAGTACCACAGGTTTGAGGAGAGATACATGGAAGGAGTTAGGGATCCGTAAGTTGGCCGGGAGTTTCAATTTATAGGCCACCGGGTTGATCTGACTCATAACCTCCAGTGGGCCGATGAACCGAGGCCCCAACTTATAGGAAGGGATCTTGAGCCGGACATATTTGGACGAGAGCCAGACTTTATCCCCAGGACGGAATTGAGGAGGATCCAGACGTCCCTTGTCAGCGTGCCCCTTCATACGCTCGGATGACAGAAGGAGTGCGGACCGGGTACTCTCCCACATGGAGGAAGACTCGCTCTTGTGATTGTTGTACGAGAATTCGGCCCATGGCAGGAGATCCACCCAGTCAGAATGGTGAGCATTAACGAAGTGCCGGAGGTAACTGGTCAGGTTCTGATTGATCCGCTCCACTTGACCATTAGACTGTGGGTGGTAAGCGGAGGAGAAGTCCAGAGTGACGTCTAGCAATTTACAAGTGGCTCTCCAGAAACGAGAAGTGAACTGTACTCCTCGATCCGACACGATGTGACGGGGCAGGCCATGAAGACGGAAGATGTGGCGGATAAAGACTCTAGCCAGCTCGGATGCAGACGGAAGACCTGGCAGGGGAATGAAGTGAGCCATCTTGGAAAAGCGGTCAGCGAGCACCCAAATGACCGTACAACCGGCAGAGACGGGCAGATCAGTTACGAAGTCCATCGCTATATGCTGCCAGGGGGCAGCAGGTGCTGGCAGAGGAAGAAGGCGGCCGGCCGACAGGTGTCTCGGAACCTTGTTGCGGGCGCAGGACACACAGGCAGAAACAAAGTCCATAACATCCTTGTGCAGGTTAGGCCACCAGTAGTGCCGGGTAATAAGCTGGAGGGTCTTTTTCTGACCGGCGTGGCCAGCTAGTTTAGACGAATGACCCCAGTGTAGGATCCTCTCCCGATCAGGTACCGATACGAACGTCTTACCAGGAGGGAGACAATTTAGACTCACGGGGGCCACCTGCATTACTCTGGCGGGATCGATGGGGCAGTCACATGGTCTATGAGGTGGTAATGTCTCTGCCTCCTCCATATCAAAGACATCAGCACAAGACCAATAAGGAATCGGAAGTCCAGGTAGATTAGCTGGGATAGGAGAGGGACGGACGGAATGGACGGGAACCAGACAGGTTTTATGACAGTCTTGTCCCCAGCGAAGGACTTCTCCGGTTTGCCAGTCAAGCACGGGTGCATGTCTCTGGAGCCAAGGCAGACCTAGCAAGAGGGCGTGAGAGAGTCCAGGCAGAACGTGAAGGGAGATACTCTCTGAATGCAGCATACCCACTTGCAGAGTAATGGATTCGGTGATGAATTGGATGGGGCGAGATAAGAGGCCCCCATCCACGGCAACAACAGACAAGGGTACAGCCAGAGGTTTGGTGGGGATGCGGTATTTCTCCACCAGGGACAGTGAAATAAGATTTCCGGCTGCTCCAGAGTCAAGTTGGGCTAGTTCGGAATAACGATTCTCCCCGCAGATGATTGAGACAGACAGCAGCAGGGATGGAGAGGATTTATTTTTGTCTAGATCAAGTCCTCTGAGCGAACCTAGACACAGGCGTTCTCCCGACCTCTCCGGGCAGGCACGGATCCGATGCTCCTTACTGCCACAGTAGAAGCAGCTCCCCTCGGCACGGCGAAAGTCCTGACGGGATTTGACCATCTTGGTCTGGTCGACCTGCATAGGCTCAGGAGAGTGTACCTGGGGAGAAACGGAAGGAGTGACGGGTTTCAGAAAAGTAGGAACCAGACGTGGAAGCCCCTTTTCACGGGTGACCTCTTTGGCACGTTCCTGGAACCGTAGGTCAATCCGGGTGGCAAGAGTTATTAGGTCATCGAGAGTGGTAGGAATGTCCCGGCCAGCAAGTTCATCTTTAATACGGCCGGACAGACCCTCCCAGAAGACGGATACCAGAGCTTCGTTATCCCAGGCCAGCTCCGAGGCAAGGGTACGGAACCGTATGGCATATTGACCCACGGTGAGGCTTCCCTGACGGAGGCGTAGCAGAGATGATGCGGATGAGGTCCTCCGTCCGGGTTCGTCGAAGGCTTTCCGGAAAGCCGTGAGAAAGGCAGGCAAGTCGGACACCAGGGGGTCTCCTCTCTCCCATAGAGGATTTAGCCAGGCCAGAGCCTCCCCGGTGAGATGGGACATGATGAATGCAATTTTGGCTCGGTCGGAGTTAAACTGGTGGGACAATAGTTCAAAATGCAGGGTGCACTGATTTATGAAGCCCCGAGCCAGGACGGAGTCGCCTCCGAAGCGAGGAGGTGCAGAGAGCCGGGGTCCGGAAAAGGATACCAAGGTACTGGCCGTAGTTGCAGGATCAGACAGGGTGTTCAGGCGAGTATTAACATTCCGCAGATGACCCAGGATGGCCTCCTGTTGGGACTTCTGATGGGACAGTTCAAGACAGAGGTCCGAGAGCGAGGGAGCTTGGGTGCCACCGGGTTCCATGGCCCGAGCAAACTGTAACGGGTCCGGGAGGCGGAACCTCTGAGCTACTATACAAGGGGGCGGCCCTTGTAAGGGAGCGGGTGGCAGTCTCTGGGTGAACGGACAGGGAGTTACGGCAAGTGATCAGGGCAGTCTCTGGGTAAGGGGTAGGTACGACCTGTGATGGCAGAGCCTCCGGGTAGGCTAGCAGGCAGATGGTAGATGTGTGCTCCCAGGTGAGCAAGCGAGAGTCTCTGGAATAGCAGGTGGTCACGGCACGTGACAACGGGACCTCCGGGCTGGCAAGCAGGCAGGTAACGGAGATGCGCTCCCAGGTGAGCGGGCAAGAGTCTCTGAGATAGCTGGTGGTCACAGCACGTGACAACGGAGCCTCCGGGCTGGCAAGCAGGCAGGTAGCGGAGAAGCGCTCCCAGGTGAGCGGGCAAGCTGGTCCATAGACAGACTGACCGGAGTTGTAAGGCAGACCGTCGGACCTCAGGCAAGCAGGCAGGTAGCTGATGTGCGCTCCCAGGTGAGCGGACAAGTTGGTCCTTAGACAGACTGACCGGAGTTGTAAGGCAGACCGTCGGACCTCAGGCAGGCAGGCAGGTAACAAGTATACAGGCAGGAATCAGGCAGGTAACTAGCAGGAAACTGGCAGGAAACTGGCAGGTAACTGGCAGGTAACTGGCAACGGGACCTGAGGGCTGAAGCACAGGTGAGACACAGGTGCAAACAACATTGCTCGGGCACCTCCATTTTGGAGGAGGTGCCTTATATATGATGAAGTCCTCCGGCCATTGGCCGGGGACTCTTTAGGGCGGCGCGCGCGGCCCCTTTAAGAGGAGGGAAGCGCGCGCGCGCGCGCCCTAAGCACAGGGGCCGGGAAGGAGCGCGCGCTGAGAGCAGAGCAGGAGGAGGACGCCGGGACGGAGCGCGCGCTGACAGCAGAGCAGGAGGAGGACACCGGGACGGAGCGCGCGCTGACAGCAGAGCAGGAGGAGGACGCCGGGACGGAGCGCGCGCTGACAGCAGAGCGGGGAGAGGACGCCGGGACGGAGCGCGCGCTGACAGCAGAGCGGTGAGGGGAGCAGCGTCCCTGCCTAGCAGAGGGCAGGGACGCCAGCGCTACAAGTGGTTTTCCCCCACATATGGGGTATCGGCTTACTCAGGAGAAATTGCACAACAAATTGCATGGTGCAATTTCCCCTGTTACCCTTGTGAAAATGCAAAATTGGTGGCTGAAAAGATTTTTGTGTGAAAAATGTGAACCAGTTACCAGAAATAATCTGATCACTGTGTTGTACAGGTTGTTATGATTACAGGGAAACCAAATATTTTCATTTTGTTTGCTGATTTGTGATGTTTATTAATTTTTTTAAATGTGTATTGAAGATGACATTTTTGCAATTATTTTTATTTTTAGTAATTTTACAGGACAAAAAAAATGTGACCAGATCACAAGGAAAAGGAGAATTGTATATTTAATTAATGTAAGTGTGAGTAATAATAATAATAATCTTTATTTTTATATAGCGCTAACATATTCCACAGCGCTTTACATACATTATTGTCGCTGTTCCCATCGGGGCTCACAATCTAGATTCTCTATCAGTATTTCTTTGGAGTGTGGGAGGAAACCGGAGAACCCGGAGGAAACCCACGCACACACGGGGAGAACATACAAACTCCTTGCAGATGTTGTCCTTGGTGGGATTTGAACCCAGGACCCCAGCGCTGCAAGGCTGCAGTGCTAACCACTGCGCCACCGTGTAAAAATTCCGCTCCTGTGCCTCCCACCCCTTCCCAGGAGGAGGGGCTACAGCACAGAAACAAGCCGGAGAGAAATCTTCGCTGAGAGACTTGCAGAGATAATGGGATTGCCCACTTGCTACCATTCAAATAAAGTAACAGCTAAAATGCTGGTAAATATAGTTGATGGATGGCACAATAATCAGGCTTGAAACAAGTAAAGGAACCAACTTTCTTCCAAAGAGTCAGTACTCAGTACAAGTGCAAAATATTGCATTTGTAGTTGAAAAAAAATGTAAGACAGGAGATTCATAAAAAATGTCTGAACACACGATTTCTTCTGTGTAGCTACGGTTTCTCTGCCTCCTGCCGGGCAGAGACGCCGTTCCCCTCACCTCCGCGGTCCCGGTCCGGCATACTACAGCTCCCCTGCTGCTGCTGTTGCGCGCACTGTGCACAGCTTTTCCAGCACCGTGCTAAGGGCGCGCGAGCTCCCTCTTGAAAGGGCCGCACGCGCCGTCCAAAAGAGTCCCCGACCGATGGCTGGAGGACAACTCCTATTTAAAGCACCTCCTCCAAAATGGAGGTGCCTGTGCAAGGTTGTTGTTTGTGTGCGAACACTCTCCTTAGCCCTCAGGTTCCAGTGCCCGCCAGTCTGTCTATCAGCCGTGCCCACATGCCTGTCTATCAGCCATGCCCACCTGCCTGTTTATCAGCTGTGCCCGCCAGTCTGTCTATCAGCCGTGCCCGCTGGCTTGCCTATCAAGATCACCTGTCAGATTACCTTCTGTGCCCGCCTGTTTGCCTACCCGGATCACCTGTCTGGCTACCTGCCGTGCCCACCTGCTTGTCTACCTGGATCACCCGTCAGGCTACCTGCCGTGCTTATCCACTGTACCTGTCAGCCTCAGCCATCTGACCTGTGGGAGTCGCCTGCTCTCACACAAGGTCTGTCCCAGAGTGGCACCTGATTCACCTGCCTGGTCCCTCCTTGGTTCATGGAGTCGACTAAGCCGCCATGTGGCCAGGGTCGGTCCGAGTTGGCACTTAGTTATGCCCCTCTGGTCCCTCCCAGGCTGCTTCGCTCTCAGACCTGTACCAAGAGGTCTCTCACCAGAGATCCCAACAGGATACTATCCTGTCCTATCTGCGGTCAGTCAACTACCGCTTGGACACGCTGTCCACCTCGACTGTGTCCACCTCTAACTGAGCGGCATCCGCTCCTGCGGCACCTCAACCCAGTGGTGCTGTGGCACCTGGCTTTATACCCGGCTTTCTGCGCCTCCATGTTTTGGTGGTGACCCTGTCCTATGTCTGGGCTTCATAAATCAGTGCACGCTGCACTTTGAACTCCTGGCACACCTGTTCAACTCCGACCGGGCCAAGGTGGCATTCATCATGTCTCACCTTACCAGAGAGGCGTTGGCGTGGCTTAACCCTCTGTGGGAGAGAGGGGATCCTCTGGTGTCTGCTCTCCAGGCTTTCCTCGCGGCTTTCTGGAAGGTGTTCGATGAGCCTGGACGAAAATCTTCTACTGCCTCCTCACTACTCCGACTCCGCCAAGGGAGTCTCTGTGGGCCAGTATGCCGTGCATTTGCAAACCCTCGCATCTGAACTTGCCTAGAACAATGAAGCCCTGGTGTCCACCTTTTGAGAGGGCCTTTCCGAACGGCTCAGGGATGAGCTAGCCGGTCATGACATACCTTCCTCCTTGGATGACCTGGTGTCATTAGCTACCCGGATTGACATCCGTTTTTTGGAACGCGCTAAGGAGATGACCCGTGAGAGGAAACCTCTGCGCCTCGCTCCCGTCTTCCAAAGTTCAGTCTCGCAACCTGCACTCCCCTGGGTGTCTTCTCCAGAGCATATGCAAATTGATCATCCCCTCTTGCTTGGCCTGCCTTGGTTACAGAGACATGAGCCTGTCCTGAATTGGAGCTCGGGTGAGGTGCTCCGTTGGGGTCAGGAATGCCATAAGACCTGTCTGGTTTGGGTTCGTCCTGCTCGACCCCCGTATACTCCTGCTAACCTACCTGGCCTGCCAGCACCCTACTGGTCCTATGCGGACGTCTTTGATAAAAAGGAGGCAGAGACACTACCACCTCATACGCCGTATGATTGTCCCATCGACCTAATACCTGCTGCTTCACCTCCTCGCCGGCGAATCTACTTCTTGTCACTGGACGAGACCCGTGCCATGTCTGAATACATAGAAGAAAATCTTGCTAGGGGATTTATCCAGAAATCCACCTATCCGGCTGGAGCAGGATTCTTCTTCGTCAAGAAGAAAGATGGCTCTCTTCATCCTTGTATCGACTACAGGGGCCTAAACCAGATTACCATCAAGAATAAGTACCCCCTGCCTCTCATCTCTGAGCTGTTTGACCGCCTAAAAGGCGCTACGGTCTTCACTAAGCTCGATCTGCGTGGGGCGTACAATCTGGTCTGGATTCGCCAGGGAGACGAGTGGAAGATGGCATTCAACACTCGGGATGGTCACTACGAGTACCGCGTGATACCCTTCGGTCTCTGTAATTCTCCAGCCATCTTCCAGGAGTTAGAAAATGATATCTTTTGAGATCTCCTGTTTTCCTGCGTAGTGGTGTTCCTGGATGATATCTTAGTGTTCTCCCCTGATCTGCCCTCTCACCGGAGGGATGTTCGTCAGGTCCTGCTGAGGCTCTGGAAGAATCGCCTGTATGCTAAGTTCAAGAAATGCCTTTTTGAGCAGACCTCCCTGCCATTTCTGGGGTATATCATCTCTGAGCCAGACGGCCGACGGATCCCGAGAAGGTGTCTGCTCTATTAAAGTGGCCCCAACCGGAGGGCTTGAAGGCTATTCGGCAGTTTCTGGGATTCGCTAACTATTACGGTCTCTTTATTCCACATTTCTCCTCCCGGACAGCTCCCATCTCTGCTCTTACCCGTAAGGGAGCAAACCCCAGGGAGTTGCCTCCCGAGGCAGAGAATGCCTTTATCTCTGTTAAACAAGCCTTCTCCTCCACTCCTGTGCTACACCATCCAGATTGCAATAAACAGTTCTTCCTGGAGGTTGATGCCTCTTCCTTCGCACCCGGAGCAGTGCTTACCCAGAAATCCTAGTCCAGGCGAATGGTGACCTGCGGCTTCTTTTCCAAACTATTCTCTTCGTCCGTGTGCAATTACTCCATAGGAGATCGAGAACTGCTGGCCATCAAATTAGCGCTAGAGGAGTGGTGCTACGTGCTTGAGGGGGCTCTGCACCCAGTGGTCATTTACACTGACCATAAAAACCTCGCTTATTTGCAGACCGCCCAAAGACTAAACCGGCATCAGGCCAGATGGTCTTTGTTCTTTGCTTGATTCAGCTTCACTCTCTATTACCGCCCGAAAGACAAGAACATTAAAGCCAATGCTCTATCCCGCTCTTTTCTGTCTTCTGACATAGAGGAAGAGCCTCTACACATCATTGACCCCTCCAGAATTATGATTGTTGCTCCATTTGATCTCTCTCATCTACCTCCTGGTAAGACCTTTGTAGTGGCCCAGGATTGGAAGAGGATCTTACTCTGGGGCCATTCGTCAAAACTGGCTGGCCATGCTGGTCAGAGGAAGACGCTTCTGCTCATTACCCGGCATTATTGGTGGCCCACCCTGTGCAAGGATGTTGCAGATTTTGTTGCGGCTTGTTCCTCTTGTGCCCAAAACAAGATACCAAGGCACCTCACAGCCAGTCGTCTTCTTCCTCTTCCTGTGCCTTCCGCTCTGTGGCATCATACTTCAATGGATTTCATCACGGATCTTCCTGTATCGGCCAGCTGTACTGTCATTTGGGTGGTCGCCAACCGCTTCTCCAAGATGGCTCACTTCATCCCTGTGCCTGGCCTTCTGTCTGCACCTGTGCTGGCTAAGTACTTCATCCGTAACATCTTCCGTCTCCATGGCTTGCCCCTCAGCATTGTCTCAGACCGAGGAGTTCGGTTCACTTCTCGCTTTTGGAGAGCCACGTGCAAGCAGCTGGATGTCTCTTTGGATTTTTCTTCGGCCTATCATCCTCAGTCCAATGGTCAAGTGGAACGTATCAATCAGATCCTTACAAGTTTTCCTTGGCACTTTGTCAATGCTCACAATAGCGATTGGGTTGAGCTCCTGCCCTGGGCCGAGTTTTCATATAACAACCATATGAGTGAGTCCTCTGCTAAATCTCCGTTTTTTGTAGTGTACGGTCGACACCCCAGAATTCCATTTCCAGTCTCCTCATCAGTGGACAATCCTGGTGCAGAGTCTCTTGTCAGTGAATTTTCTGCGATTTGGGAAGACACTAGATCTGCGCTTCTTCGGTCCTCAGAGCGGATGAAGAAGCATGCGGATAAAAGATGTCTAGATCCATCTCAATTCTGTCCAGGAGACAAGGCCTGGCTTTCCTCCAAATATGTCCGTCTGAAGATACCATCATACAAGTTGCGTCCGCGATTCATCAGTCCATTCGAGATTCTGAACCAAATTAATCCAGTGGCTTAGAAGCTGAAACTCATGGCCTCTCTATGGATCCCCAACTCCTTTCATGTGTCTCTCCTCAAACCGGTTGTCCTTAATCCTTTCTCTAATGATCCAGGTACCACTCCAGCTCCAGTCTCCACGGAGGATGTCTTTGAGGTAGAAAACATTTTGGCCATCAAGAGGGCAAGAGGAAAAACTTTCTTTCCTGTGGATTGGAAGGGGTTTGGACCTGAGGAGAGGTCTTGAAAGCACAGGGAGACCATTCATGCCCCTCGTATCCTAGAAAAATTACTTGGGGGCGTAAAGGGGGAGTACTGTAGCATCGGCGTTTCTGCCTCCTGCTGGGCAGAGACGCCGTTCCCCTCACCGCCACGGTCCTGGTCTGGCGTCCTCCAGCTCCCCTGCTACCGCTGTTGCGTGCACTGTGTGCAGCTTCCCGGGCACTGTGCTTAGGGCGCCTGCCTGTCTATCAGCCGTGCTCGCCTGCCTGTCTATCAGCTGTGCCCGCCTGCCTGTCTATCAGCCGTGCCCACCAGCCTGTCTACCTGCCGTGCCCGCCTGCTTGCCTACCCAGATCACATGTCTGGTTACCTGCTGTGCCCGCCTGCTTGCCTTCCCGGATCACCTGTCTGGCTATCTGCCATGCCCACCTAATGCCTACCCGATCACCCGTCAGGCTACCTGCCGTGTTCATCAGCTGTACCTGTCAGCCTCAGCCACCTGACCCGTGGGAGTCACCTGCTCTCACACAAGGTCGGTTCCAGAGTGGCACCTGATTCACCTGCCCGGTCCCTCCTTGGTTCACGGAGTCGACTAAGCCGCCATGTGGCCAGGGTCGGTCCGAGTTGGCACTTAGTTACGCCCCTCTGGTCCCTCCTTGCATCACAGCACAGAGGTTCCACCACCCAGATCTGTAACATTCTGAATGAGAGAAATAGTGATTAGTGTTGAGCCACCCCCGTAGTGTTCGAGTTCGGTTCGGTTCGTCGAACACCCGTGTGTTCGCCGAACTGTTCGTCGAACTGTTCATCGAACACCTTCGAACACCGTTAAAGCCAATGGCAGGCAAACAAAAACACATAGAAACACATAGAAAACACCTTCAAAGGTGTCCAAAAGCTGACAAACTGCTCAGAAGACACAACTAACACATGGAAAAGTGACAAGTACATATAGTCATGCGAAAAGAAAAGAGGTGGAGGAGTAAAAGGAGGGGGAGACACAGATATAGGCATGTCATGCCCTTCTGAAATCCAAAAAGTGAGAAGCCGACACGTTCAGTCCGCTCCTGCCCGTGCCACCTCCGTGTCGCCGGGTTTGTGCCAGAGCCGCGGTGAACCCTGACGGCCAGCCCCCCTGTCCCAATACTGGTGCCTGTCCGCTGGTGGGTCGAGCGAGCCCCCCTGTGGTGGAGGCAGCTCTAAGCTTTTTAATTTAAATTGTCTCTCTAATTTGAATAAATACACTTTAAATCCATTTACAAGGATCTATTGGAGGGCAAGTCTCATGCCAGCAGACGCGTAATTCCAGCTCCAGTAGCGTCCACTAAAGCTGCTGCAGTTAAAAAGCTTTTATAAGGATCGAGCTTGGCTGTCCACAGCAAGGCATCCTACTGCCAGTCCGAGCCCCTATGCCTTGGGGTGCCTCCTGATGCTCTTCACTGAGTATCCCGTGGTCCCGAAGCATTTCCTTTGAAAAAATAAAGTGTCCAAACTACAGGTGGTGTAGCTTGCTTAACAGCCGGGAAAATCCGCTGACTAGCAGACCATGCTACTAGGCACAAAGTATTTCCTGGGCTAGATGCAGTTAAAAATTTGTAATTAGATACTCTCGTTGGATGCTGAGAAAGCATTCCATAGAGTCTCCTGGCACGCCATATATGATTCTCTTAAAAAGCTTGGGGTAGGGGTCTAGGGGACCCTTTTATAGCCAAAATCACGGCCCTGTATCGCAATACGTCACCTAGGCTGAAGATAAATGGAACTGTAGCACCCTGAGGGCTCGGTTGCTACAGAGGTATTGCACCTCACCCAGAGGTGTGATATCTCACTCTCAGGTAAGGATGTATTGTGGATCAGGACCCGACACCTGCATGCATTACACCACATTGCCGTGGGGCAGGGCGACCAATATGCCCCTGAGATGGGCACGACAGTCCCTGTCCCTGGCTGGAGTGGGGGGAGGGAACACTGAGGAAGGGGAACCCTGTAGTGCAGGAGCAGGGAGGAAGCAGTTCCTGGGTGCATTGAGAAGGGAGTATAAAAGGTGGGCACCATCTTAGTTCAGTGCAGAGAAGTCTGAGCAGAAGTGGCAGGGAGCAGGGGATCTGCATGAGCTCTGCTCCGGAGGCGGGCCTAGTAACAGAGGCCCAGGCCTGGAAGAGGGAGAAGGAAGGAAGAGGAGCGGAGAAGGCTCCAGGAACGAGGAACGAAGGGATCTCAGGGGTGCGGACGGGCGATTCGCCACCGCACGCCCGAATCCACCTGCGTGGAGGGGTCAGGCCAAAGGGGGAGACCGGTCCCCGAAACTAGTGGAGGCAGGAAACGACCCTCAGCTAGAAACAGGAGGCTGTGACATTTTATGTGGCGCAGCCCCTCGCTACACCCGCTAGGAAGGCACCACATAGGGTCAGGGAAACTGGCGCCAAGTTTACCAAGAGGAGGCCCGAGGCAGCCGGACAGAAGGGTTGGTAAGAAAGGCCAGACAAAGGACACACAAAGGGGGTCCTGTGAAGCACTCCAAAGTTATCTGGGAGTTGTCTGAGCCCCTCACCTGGTGAGCACAGTACGACGTGGGCAGCCGTTACCTGCAGACGTGGTCTGGATAATAAGAACTGTGAGTAAAGGCCCTGGACTGCATCACTGACTCCGTGTCATTACTGCTGCTGCCCTGCACCATCACCCCCATCCTCCGCATACACTGCCCTGAGGCTATACTCCTCCCGTGGGGAGTTATGCTACGCTCTGCTGCACCCACAACACCAGCCTCAGCGGTCTGCCCTGGAGCGGCGGTTCACTCTGACCGCAATCCACGGGTGGCGTAGTCGGACATTTAAACATCAAAACCACATAAATAGTTCCGCCACTGGTTTGACCGCCCTGAGCCACGGAACCGGGTTGCCGCCACGGAGACTACAACCACCAGCATCCACCAAAAAGCGTCCGGCTCCGGGTGTCCCAAGGCCCAGGGGGCGCGTCAGAACATTTTCATCACCTTTCACAATCACCAATGGGACAAGGCAGGGATGTTCTCTGTCCCCTCTCTTATACATCCTAGTGACGGAGCACCTGCTCTCATCAATTCGCCATAACCCCAATATTAGGTGGATTGAGGTGGGAGGCACCGAGTACAAGTGTTCTCTATTTGCTGATGATGTCCTAGTATATATCACTCAATCACATATATCCATCCATGCTGTTATGGCTGAAATAGATCACTTTGTTACATGGTCAAATTTTAAAATCAATGCAGCGAAGTCTGAGGCCCTCGATGTCTCCCTCCCCAAATCCATGTAGGATTCCATCCAGTCCAACTTTCCCTTTGCCTGGCCCTCACAGGGTATCAAATACTTAGGAATTCCTATTGATAGAGACCTCTCCCATCTATGTTATCTTAATTTTGGGCCCTTTATTGAACAACTCCATACAGACCACGGTTGGCAAGTTAGAACTGTAAGATTCACTACGTGAACCACTGGTGTTTTGTGGAAAAGCACATGTACACTGTGTTCCAAATTATTATGCAAAAAGTGTTTAGGAGTGATAAGGGAAGAATTTGTTTGTTTGTCAGTTAAACTCATTGATGGTGATGTGTGTGAGGGCTCTTTATATCACTGTAAGCAATTGCAGACACCTGTGCTAATTAGTTTGGCAGGTGTGTCCAATGAAAGGCAAGACTACTTAAGAAGGCTGTCTCACATTATTAAGCAGCCTACATTTTCTGCCAAAATGGGAAAGAAAAAGGATGTGTCGGCTGCTGAGAAGCAACAAATTGTGGAGTGTTTAGGTCAAGGCATGACTACAATCAACATTGTGCGATGATCAGGATGAAGTGTCTTGGCAATCAAGAAGTATGTAGCTGATTCACAGTACACACGTGTGCGTGCTGATAAGGGCAAATTGAGGTCTCTTTCCTACAGGCAATTACGTCAGGTTGAAAGAGCAGCGGCAAAAAAGCCTTGTCATAGCAGCAGACAAGTTTTTGAAGCTGCTTGTGCCTCCAACGTCCCCCGAACAACAAGATGCAGGGTCCTTCAGAGGTTTGTAGATGTGTATACGCCATCCTGTCGACCTCCTCTATCCACTTCACACAAGCAGAAACGGCTCCAGTGGGCCAAACATTACATGAAGACTGATTTCAAGACTGTTTTGTTCACGGATGAGTGCCGTGCAGCGCTCGATGGTCCAGATGGATGGAGTGGAGGATGGCTGGTTGATGGACACCCCACGCAAACACGGCTACAGCGCCAACAAGGAGGAGGTGGAGTAATGTTTTGGGCTGGAATCATGGGGAGAGAGATTGTCGGCCCCTTTAGGATCCCTGAAGGCGCTAAAGATGAACTCCATAATGTATGTGGATTTTCTCAAACAGCACTTCCTGCCATGGTTCAAGAAGAAGAACCGTGTATTTCACAGCAAGATCATTTTTCTGCATGATAATGCACCATCTCATGCTGCACATAAAACATCTGCATCTCTGGCTGATATGGGCATAAAAGGGGACAAACTTATGGTGTGACCCCCATGCTCCCCTGACCTCTACCCCATTCAGAACCTTTGGAGCATCATTAAAAGGAGTGTCTATGATGGCGGGAGGCAGTTCACATCTAAGCAACAGCTCTGGGAGGGTATTCTGTCCTCATGCAAAACAATTGAAGCAGAAACCATCCAAAACCTGACAAATTCAATGGACGAGAGAGTTCAGAAGCTCCTTTCGAACAAGGGGTCCTATGTGAAAATGTAACATCACCTAGAATAAAGTTTTGAGTTGAAAACTGTTTGATTTCAGTTTCTAACAACCTGCTAATGCTTATAATTTCAAAAATGACCATTTTTTTGGTCTTTATTAAAATGAAAAGGTTGATCGAAAAGTTTGGGGGATCTAAGAGTGTGGCAACCCAGTAGTCATGATTACTTCGAATTCTGACAATATGAGGGTCATGCTGCAGGTAGTGCAACAAGAAGGCACTTATGTGTCTTGCGCATCTCGGAGCCCCAAAATTATTTTCCGGGCTAGATGCAGCTAAAAATTATTATTAATTTTAAATCTGGTGAAGCTTTAGTATAGATGGCCTAATAGGATCAGTGCTGCACACTGCTACAAAGCCCAAATTATTTTCCAGTCAAGATACAGATAAACATGATTAGTAATTTTAAATCTGGTGGAGCTTATTATAGATGGCCTAATAGAATCAGTGCTGCACACTGCTCAAAGCCCAAATTATTTTCCAGCCAAGATACAGATAAACATGATTAGTAATTTGAAAGCTTAAAACGGTTGGCAGGGTGATTTTAACCAATCATCAAGCTTTTACTCTCCCCAGGATGACACAGGGGTAGAAAAGTCATTTCGGATCCATGATTTGTTCATCTTTATGAACGTGAGTCTGTCTACATTATCAGTGGAGAGCCGCGTGCGCTTATCTGTCAGCAAACCACCAGCAGCGCTGAACACACGTTCAGACAGAACGCTGGCTGCGGGGCATGACAAGATCTCCAAGGCGTAAGTGGCTAGCTCCGGCCATTTATCCAGATTGGAAGCCCAAAAAGAGCAAGGGTCCAGTGACACAGTCGTGGCTTCAATGTTTACTTGGAGATACTCCTGTACCATCGTCTCTATGCGCTGACTATGTGTCAGACTTCTTGTCTCCTGTGGCCTTGCAAAGGATGGGCTAAAAAAGTGGTGAAATGATTCCGCAAAATTGATGTTACAAGCAGATACTGTGGTTCTGTTATGGTTTGAGTGCTGAACACTTGACGGTCCCACGGTTGGCAAGTTGGAACTGTGAGATTCACTACGTGCACCACTGGTATTTTGTGGAAAAGCACATGTAAGATTCTGCAACAGTCTCTGCTGATACTCCTGCATGCGTGCATCCCTTTCTATGGCAGGAATAATTTCTGCAAATTTACTTTTGTACCGGGGATCTAACAGTGTGGCAACCCAGTAGTCAGGATTATTTCTAATTCTCACAATTTGAGGGTCATGTTGCAGGTAGTGCAGCAAGAAGGCACTCATGTGTGTTGCGCATCCAGGAGCACCAAGTCCCTGTTGTGTTGGTGGCGAGGTAACAATCATGCTTCCTTCCTCTGTCCTCTCCCCCCAACCTCGCACAACAGAAATGTGATCAAGGTCTCCCTCATCTGATGAGTCTTCCATCAGTTCGTCCTCCACTTCTTCCTGGGCTCCTGCACCTTCCTCACTAGTTTGGCTGCTACCATGCGCCCTGGTAAAACCATCTCCCCCACCCTCACATGCCTGCCGCCTTGGTGCTGCCGACCGTCTGGACCTTGCAGATGTTAGCCCTTCCGCATACAACTCCTCCTCCTCTACTTCCTCCACCTCCTCTTGTGCCACCACCTGACTCCGAATTCTGTTTAACATGTGCTCCAGCATGTAAATCACCGGAATAGTCATGCTGATAATGGCATCGTCAGCACTAAACATCTTCGTCGCCATTTCAAAACTGTGCAGAAGGGTGCATAGGTCCCTGATCTGAGACCACTCCTCCAGCGTGATTTGCCCCACCTCTGGATCTCGTTGGCCCAGGCTATACGTCAGAACGTATTGCACCAGGGCTTGACGGTGCTGCCACAGTCGCTGCAACAGGTGCAGAGTTGAATTCCACCAGGTAGGCACATCGCATTTTAGCCGGTGAAGTGGCAGGCCCAACGACTTCTGTAGAGATGTAAGTCACTGAGCTGCGGGATGCGAACGGCGAAAGTGAGCACACAGCGACCGTGCCCTCTGCAGAAGGCCATCTAGTCTGGGATAGTGGGCTAAAAATTGCTGGACAACCAGGTTCAACACGTGAGCCATACAAGGCACGTGTGTGACATTGCCCCGGCGAAGGGCCGCACCCAGGTTTGCAGCATTGTCGCACACGGCCTTCCCTGGTTTCAGGTCCAGTGGAGACAACCATTCATGAAATTGGTTCTCCAGAGCTGACCACAACTCCTCAGCTGTGTGACTCACATTTCCCAGACATTTCAATGTAAAAACCGCCTGATAACGTTGAGCCCTACTGCCAGCATAGTAAGGAGGTGTGCAGGATCCTTTCTGCGCAGTTAGAAAGCTTGTGGCATGACCAGACAGGCTTTGGGTGCAGGTGGAAGACCGAGAGGAGGTTGAGGAGGCAGAAGCAGTGGAGGAACTTTGACATAAAGAGGATTGACGCACAACTCGTGGGGACGGCAAGACTTGGACAGCAGCCCCTTGTCCTGCTGTCACCAAAGTTACCCAGTGCCCAGTCAGCGACATGTAACGCCCCTGTCCATGCCTACTCGTCCAAGTGTCTGTGGTGAAATGCACAATGTCACACACAGAGTTTCTCAAAGAAGTGGTGATGTTGTGTGCGACATGCTGGTGGAGCGCAGGCACACCTTTCTTTGAGAAGTAGTGCCGACTGGGCATCTGGTACTGGGGCACTGCGACGGACATAAGGTCTCGAAAATCCTCTGTGTCCACCAGGCGGAAAGGCAGCATTTCTGTAGCCAAGAACTTGCAGATGGTGAAATTCAGCCTCTTAGCTTTCTCATGGCTAGGAGGAAATGGTCTTTCACTTGTCCACATCTGAGGGACCGAGGGCTGGCTATTGTGCTTAGACGGGGTTGATAAGGGTGTCCCCGGCAAACTGCCAGTCTGTGAGGAAGATGCAGGCGGACATGTTCGGTTGCCTTGATCCAAAGGTGGTGCTATCGATGTCGGACAGCGCTCAACACCAGCTGGTGTTACCACCTCCAAAGAAAATGACGACCTGCCAATCACGCTGGCTGTTGCGGGTAAAGAGGTGGCAGGTCTGCGCCCCAAAACAGGTGTGACTGCTGTCCCCCCAGTCACAGAGGATGAAGAGGCCGCGGATGCACAAGATATGGCAGACGGTGGTTGGCCCGGCCGGCTAGGCCGCATTGTAGCACACTGAGCTTCCCACTGCAACTTATGCTTCATGTCCATGTGCCGGTTCATGCATGAAGTACTCAAACTATGTATTTTTTGGCCTCTACTTAGCTTTTGCTGACAAATGTTACAGATAACACGAGTTGGGTCATCTTTATCGATCTGAAAAAATGCCCAGGCTATGCAAGGCTTAGCACCCATGCGACCTGAAGAGCCACCACGACTTGTGGTGAGAGGCAGAGTTGTGTTTGAGGATGCAGTTGTTGACATGCTTCCAGTACTACGTCTCTGTCCAGGAAGGCGCAACCTGACCTTGTCGTCACTAGCATCTTCCTCCACCTCCTCTGCTGACCTCATCTCTTGGCTGACTGTGGGTTGACAGTAAGTGGGATCTCCAACCTCATCATCATCACCCTGTGCGTTATCACACCCGTCGTCCTCAGAGCCAACCTGTTCCTGCCCTGACAAAAAACTAAAGTTGTCGCTCCAATCAGGTATTTGAGTCTTATCATCATCTTCCTCATTGTCTCCACCAACAGGAGTTACAGTTTGGGAATGAGGGTCTACATTATGGTCAGAACCTTCTGCGTCTGGTCCTGGATCTGACTCATAAAGATTCTGGGCATCAGTGCAGATCATTTCCTCGTCTGGATTCACAGAAGCGCTGGAGTCGACCTCTGATTCCCAGGCTATAGTATGAGTAAACAGCTCTGCAGATTCAACCATCTGTTCTACCTCATACTCAGACGGGCAGCTAGAGATTTGGGAGCTGTGAGGAAGCAAGTGCGATTGGGGTGACACCTTTGAGGACTGGAGTATTTGTGATGTTGAAGTTGATGTGGAGGAGAGCCCACTTAAAGGAGCACTTGATATCCGTTGAAGCACCTGCTGTTTCTGTGCCTCATCTGGAATTTGTAGTGATTGGCGTGGCCGTAAGAAAGGGATCTTATCACATTGTCCGCTAAAAGAAGTAGACATTTTAGTTTGGCTGGAAGATGGTCTTTCTTCTGCAGATGTTACTGTTGCTTTAACACCTACCCCACGGACACAACCTTTTTTCCCCTTCCCAACACGCCTATTCCCCTTTCCACCAGCAGCAGACCTTTTTCCACTCATTTTGGTGGTTAACTAATTAACAACTCTGGAGTTGTTTGCACAAAAAAACAATGGATGGGAACCGAGCAGAGCTGAGTGGCCAAACTGTGGTATTAGGCCAAAACTATTGGCTGGGTTAGAGCAGAAAAAAATTATATTCAATTTGCAACCTGATGGAGGTCAGTATAGATGGACTAATAGAGAAAGTCCCACACACTGCTAGAAGGCCAAATATTTTTTCAGAGCTAGATGCAGATAAAAATTATTTTTAATTTGCAACCTGATGGAGGTCAGTATAGATGGACTAATAGAGAAAGTCCCACACACTGCTAGAAGGCCAAATATTTTTTCAGAGCTAGATGCAGATAAAAATTATTTTTAATTTGCAACCTGATGGAGGTCAGTATAGATGGACTAATAGAGAAAGTCCCACACACTGCTAGAAGGCCAAATATTTTTTCAGAGGTAGATGCAGAAAAAAATATATTCAGTTTGCAACCTGATGGAGGTCAGTATAGATGGACTAATACAACAAGTCCCACACACAGCTAGAAGCCCAATATTTTTTCAGAGATAGATGCAGAAAAAAATATATTCAGTTTGCAACCTGATGGAGGTCTGTATAGATGGATTAATAGAACAAGTCCCACACACAGCTAGAAGCCCAATATTTTTTCAGAGGTAGATGCAGAAAAAAATATATTCAGTTTGCAACCTGATGGAGGTCAGTATAGATGGACTAATGCAACAAGTCCCACACACAGCTAGAAGCCCAATATTTTTTCAGAGGTAGATGCAGAAAAAAATATATTCAGTTTGCAACCTGATGGAGGTCTGTATAGATGGATTAATAGAACAAGTCCCACACACAGCTAGAAGCCCAATATTTTTTCAGAGGTAGATGCAGAAAAAATATATTCAGTTTGCAACCTGATGGAGGTCAGTATAGATGGACTAATACAACAAGTCCCACACACAGCTAGAAGCCCAATATTTTTTCAGAGGTAGATGCAGAAAAAAATATATTCAGTTTGCAACCTGATGGACGTCTGTATAGATGGATTAATAGAACAAGTCCCACACACAGCTAGAAGCCCAATATTTTTTCAGAGGTAGATGCAGAAAAAAATATATTCAGTTTGCAACCTGATGGAGGTCAGTATAGATGGACTAATACAACAAGTCCCACACACAGCTAGAAGCCCAATATTTTTTCAGAACTAGATGCAGAAAAAATATATTCAGTTTGCAACCTGATGGAGGTCTGTATAGATGGATTAATAGAACAAGTCCCACACACAGCTAGAAGCCCAATATTTTTTCAGAGGTAGATGCAGAAAAAAATATATTCAGTTTGCAACCTGATGGAGGTCAGTATAGATGGACTAATACAACAAGTCACACACACAGCTAGAATCCCAATATTTTTTCAGAGGTAGATGCAGAAAAAAATATATTCAGTTTGCAACCTGATGGAGGTCTGTATAGATGGACTAATACAACAAGTCCCACACACAGCTAGAAGCCCAATATTTTTTCAGAGGTAGATGCAGAAAAAAATATATTCAGTTTGCAACCTGATGGAGGTCTGTATAGATGGATTAATAGAACAAGTCCCACACACAGCTAGAAGCCCAATATTTTTTCAGAGGTAGATGAAGAAAAAAATATATGTAGTTTGCAACCTGATGGAGGTCAGTATAGATGGACTAATACAACAAGTCCCACACACAGCTAGAAGCCCAATATTTTTTCAGAGCTAGATGAAGAAAAAAATTATATTCAATTTGCAACCTGATGGAGGTCAGTATTGATGGACTAATAGAATGATGCTATGCCCAAAAGATTTTATTTCACTAGGTGCAGTAAAAAAAATTGGTATTCTATACACAGGTGGTATATCTTGCAACACAGATAGGCTACTCCACTGACTAACACACTCTGCAATAGGCCAAAAAGGATTAGCTTTGCTAGATTCAGCCAAATGCTGTGAAAAAAACTTGCACAGCACTGGCACAGACCTGCCTGGCAAAAACTGATAGGAACTGATGTAACCTAGTCCTGAAAAGGACTCCAATTACAATTAGTCTTTACTCCCACAATCTATCTATTTAAGAGCACAGACCTGCCTGATAAAAGTCGTAGGAAATGCTGTAACCTAGTCCTTAAAAGGACTGCAATCACAACTATTCCCTACTCCCAAGCTATCTGTAGATTTGTGCGAAAATTGGCTTGAAATTAACAAGGTATAGCGCACACAGCAACAGCGGTGCCGTCTAACACGCAGCTGCAGCAGTGAGAAAATGGTGGCGACGGGGAAAATGGCTTGGTCTTATAGGGCAAGGACATGTGACATACACTGCCAATGACACATGCCCTTGCTTGTGTGAAAAAAAGCACTTTGCTCCGTGTGTGCGCTGCTGATAGGCTGACAGATTGCACCTCCCCACTGTAAATGCGGCAAAGAGAAAAAAAAAATGGAGATCTTCATTGTTCCTGCAGAGATGCATCCCCTGCCCCTCCCCCCACCCCGCTGTACACTCAAACTGCGTATTAACATTAATTTTCATCATTACTGAGAAAAAATCCAGTTATGATTTTGGTGCACGAACAGTTATCGAACATAACCTCGAACAGCCGAATTTTTCTCAAATTGTTCGTGTTCGCGGAACGGCTCGAACACCGCCCAAAACAGCTCGAATTTGAGATTGGCGAACAGTTCGAGTAGAACAACGCTCATCTCTAATAGTGATACGTTCCCCAAACTGGAAATATTAAATTCGGATATACTGGATATTGGTCTGAGGCTCATTCGTACACATAAATTTTTCATTGTGCATACTGATCAAAGCCACCAAAAATTCTGAACGTGTTACATATGATTTTGTGCAGATTTTTATGTGAATTTGCCATGTATTATAATGTGTAATTTGTAAAGGATGAAAACCAGTATAAAATTCTGCAGCATAAACTGATGTGTTGGGGATTTAAAATTTGCACCACTGATCAATTTCCACTGGAGATTTTACAGCAGTGCATGGATGAGATTTGGTAAAATTTGATCCACCATGCTACTATATTAATATGTCCACAAATTAAGATGGAAAATTAGCAAGATATCTACTACATGTGAACGTACCCTAAATAATGCTTCCACACACGACCCCACTGCATCAAGAGAAGTTCGATATTAGCATACTATGATGTTTACAATTAAATTCTTCCTATATTCAGAATATGTAACAGTGAGTTACATCGCATGAACATAGCAATTATGCTCTGCAAATAAAGACGTCTAACCTATTTCTCGCACAATGTTAGACTAATAGAGTTTTGATTGATATTTTGCTCAATGCTCAATATCCCAAACCAATTAAAGAAAAAAAGGAAAAGTCAAAATCTGCCTTTTGTCAAAAGTCTACCATAGTCTTCTGGGGGAAGCTTCTGATGTGATGAAACAGAGCTCTTTAATCTATTATTTTACCTTTCTGAATGTCTGTTCTAAATATGGCTTACTAAAGAAATTACACCACATCATTACACATTACACATTACGTCAACATTAATTTAGCCTGGTCTGGGATCAAAATGGAACAACCAACACTTTCAAGCTTTGCCATTGAGCTGTTATAATTGCTTCCAGTCAGAGGTGGAATTAAATTTTTTAGGAGGAAATGCTAGCAGTTGTTAATAGCCATTATCATATATATTTATTAAGGGATAATCTTACCCCTTCCTATATGTAAAGGATGACATCAAGGTAATTCTTATCAAAAAATATAGTCATTTATTAAATTATCTTTATTAAGTTATCAGTGTAGAAAAATACAGAATATGTAAAGAAATTTTAGTAAAATTGTCTATTTGTCTGTGGTCAGAATATTTGATTTATTGAAGAGAGAATTTTACCCATCTTTCTTTGAATCTTGAATGGAAAGTTTGTGTCAGCTTCGTGTCCTTGAGTGAGAGAGTGTCTAAGAGCAGCAGTCTCATGTAATCATATATTTATACATTAAACCCAGCGGCTGGTACATCCATCTATGGCTCTATGGCATTTCAAGCCTATATTTTGTTGCTAACATGCACCTAAGCTAAGTGTGCAGACACACTAATAAATATATATATATATATATATATATATATATATATATGTACATATATATTAGTTTCAACACATATAGTATATCTGCAGTATCTATCTATCTACAGGCATACAGGATTGAAAGATAGCTAGATAGATAGCTAGATAGATAGGTGGTTTAAGGGTTTTATAAGAATGTTAATTAATTTAAATGTATGTTTTTATTTGTACCTGATGAAGAGAGCAATTCACTCTAGATATGCGTTGTTTTAATAAAAACACCGTTTTTCAATAATTCATTGGAGTGACAGCGCCATTAGATCGTCATTTTTTTATTATTTTTATTTCGATTTATATCTTCACTCTCAGCTGGGGGCTGATGACGAAGGCTGCAGTCTGGTAACATCAGAGCTGTGCCTAAGATTACACAACGATTCCACGTGAGCCTTTTCAGTATTGGGTTGATTCACACATAGGAGCGCCTGATTCTTTCTTTGCTTTTAAGAACTATAGCATCCATACTATCCATACTTATGAATTCTGCTTCTAGAGATGATTAACTTGCCTAAAATTCAAATTCAACAGCTTCAATGAATTTTACCTGAAAATTTTGATGTGTGTCAAATAAATTCACTGTGAATCTCAATACTGCAAAGCTTCTAATTACCGTGAAACTAGGTTTATAAGACTTGGAAATCTCATAGCCATGTATAGAACTCATTTTGAGCTCTTTAGTACAATCACAGCCTTCTTAATGTCCATGTGACCTATCTGGATGAATGAAAATGAATAGTAGCTGGTGGTAAATAAGAGGATATTTACAAACACACTCTGCAGTACAGGCCTTAGTAGTTTGTACAAATTGTAGAACTTTCCAAAAATTATCATTTTTAGGGGCAGATGCCTACCTTCCTGGTGTTTATACACAGGCAGAGCAAATGGAAGAAGCCATGGCTTTTCACACAAGGTGGTGCAAAAATGATTCCTGTTTTTTCTTTGCTAAATTATGCAGCACAAGTTTTTAGCAAGGCATTAAAAAATTAACCCCTTATGAGAGCAAAACAGGTGAGATTAGCACTATTGAAAGTAAAGAAATGTTGACTTCTAAACTCGTACTGGAAAAATTATCAATTTTTGTGTGATCCACAACAGGTTTTGCGAGAAAACAATTACAAAGTCTTTTCATCAAAGCTTCCAAAAATTATTCTATTTTTGTTCTGGAGAATGAACAGGCTAATTATTTTCATAGTGAAAAAACAATTGTTTGTTGTCAATAAGCTTTTAAAAAATTAGCCATATTTTGTTAAAGAATAAAAGTCATTTTACTTTTTATGTTTTAAATCAATGGTACACGTGAAAAAAAGAAACTTAGCAGTATATTTCATCAGAGAAATTGTGCTTCTTTCTGTGCCAGAGCTAATCATTCATTTTCTAAATTCTCAATTCTTTGTTAAAATCTCTATTCACTGAAGACATATTTTTTAGTACTAAGACAAGAGATGACAGTTGGCTTTTATAAGATTGTATGTAGAATGAATGGAGCAGTAGAAGGGATGAGCTTTACCTTGAGCTCCTCCTCCTTCTTCTTCCAGTTTTCTTTCAGTGGAAGTGGAAGCAGCCAAAACCGCATTGCACAGTATTAGGAGGGGTAAGCAAGAAGATGTCTGACAGTGAAGTGCCAGCAATGGCAGAAGCAGCAGTACAGTCTAACATTATAAAATACAGTGGGCAGGTAGCTTGGAGATGTGTGGCTGACGTGGCTGTGCAGTGTCAGTGGCAGAGGCCTCATGATAGAGTATTAGGATGGGTAGTCATGAAGGTGTCTGGCAGTGTTGCACCAGCAATGGCAGCTCCAACAACAGCAGTACAGTCTTGCACTATAAAACACAATGTGCAGCCAGGAGATATTTGGCTGGCATAGCTTTGTAATAATAGTGGAAACGGAAGATGCCACATAGTAGAGCATTGCAATTTGCAAGAAAGAAAATTTCTGACAGTTTAGGAACAGCAATAGCAGCCCCAACAGTAGCATTACTACAATATAGATGACCTGTTGCCCAGCTGGAATTGATCTGAGAGTGGGCTATCATCACTGGTGACAGCATAAATGTGTAGAATACAGACAATAGGCAATCAGGCAAGCAGATGGTATAGTTTATTTAATCACTGGCATTAGCCATAAGTAGAGATGAGCGTTGTTCTACTCGAACTGTTCGCCAATCTCAAATTCGAGCTGTTTTGGGCGGTGTTCGAGCCGTTCGGCGAACACGAACAATTTGAGAAAAATTCGGCTGTTCGAGGTTATGTTCGATAACTGTTCGTGCACCAAAATCATAACTGGATTTTTTCTCAGTAATGATGAAAATTAATGTTAATACGCAGTTTGAGTGTACAGCGGGGTGGGGGGAGGGGCAGGGGATGGATCTCTGCAGGAACAATGAAGATCTCCATTTTTTTTTTCTCTTTCCCGCATTTACAGTGGGGAGGTGCAATCTGTCAGCCTATCAGCAGCGCACACACGGAGCGAAGTGCTTTTTTTCACACAAGCAAGGGCATGTGTCATTGGCAGTGTATGTCACATGTCCTTGCCCTATAAGACCAAGCCATTTTCCCCGTCGCCACCATTTTCTCACTGCTGCAGCTGCGTGTTAGACGGCACCGCTGTTGCTGTGTGCGCTATACCTTGTTAATTTCAAGCCAATTTTCGCACAAATCTACAGATAGCTTGGGAGTAGGGAATAGTTGTGATTGCAGTCCTTTTAAGGACTAGGTTACAGCATTTCCTACGACTTTTATCAGGCAGGTCTGTGCTCTTAAATAGATAGATTGTGGGAGTAAAGACTAATTGTAATTGGAGTCGTTTTCAGGACTAGGTTACATCAGTTCCTATCAGTTTTTGCCAGGCAGGTCTGTGCCAGTGCTGTGCAAGTTTTTTTCACAGCATTTGGCTGAATCTAGCAAAGCTAATCCTTTTTGGCCTATTGCAGAGTGTGTTAGTCAGTGGAGTAGCCTATCTGTGTTGCAAGATATACCACCTGTGTATAGAATACCAATTTTTTTACTGCACCTAGTGAAGTAAAATCTTTTGGGCATAGCATCATTCTATTAGTCCATCTATACTGACCTCCATCAGGTTGCAAATTGAATATAATTTTTTTCTGCATCTAGCTCTGAAAAAATATTGGGCTTCTAGCTGTGTGTGGGACTTGTTGTATTAGTCCATCTATACTGACCTCCATCAGGTTGCAAATTGCATATATTTTTTTCTTCATCTACCTCTGAAAAAATATTGGGCTTCTAGCTGTGTGTGGGACTTGTTCTATTAATCCATCTATACAGACCTCCATCAGGTTGCAAACTGAATATATTTTTTTCTTCATCTACCTCTGAAAAAATATTGGGCTTCTAGCTGTGTGTGGGACTTGTTGTATTAGTCCATCTATACTGACCTCCATCAGGTTGCAAATTGAATATAATTTTTTTCTGCATCTAGCTCTGAAAAAATATTGGGCTTCTAGCTGTGTGTGGGACTTGTTGTATTAGTCCATCTATACTGACCTCCATCAGGTTGCAAACTGCATATATTTTTTTCTTCATCTACCTCTGAAAAAATATTGGGCTTCTAGCTGTGTGTGGGACTTGTTCTATTAATCCATCTATACAGACCTCCATCAGGTTGCAAACTGAATATATTTTTTTCTGCATCTACCTCTGAAAAAATATTGGGCTTCTAGCTGTGTGTGGAACTTGTTGTATTAGTCCATCTATACTGACCTCCATCAGGTTGCAAACTGAATATATTTTTTTCTGCATCTACCTCTGAAAAAATATTGGGCTTCTAGCTGTGTGTGGGACTTGTTCTATTAATCCATCTATACAGACCTCCATCAGGTTGCAAACTGAATGTGTTTTTTTCTGCATCTACCTCTGAAAAAATATTGGGCTTCTAGCTGTGTGTGGGACTTGTTGTATTAGTCCATCTATACTGACCTCCATCAGGTTGCAAACTGAATATATTTTTTTCTGCATCTACCTCTGAAAAAATATTGGGCTTCTAGCTGTGTGTGGGACTTGTTCTATTAATCCATCTATACAGACCTCCATCAGGTTGCAAACTGAATATATTTTTTTCTGCATCTAACTCTGAAAAAATATTGGGCTTCTAGCTGTGTGTGGGACTTGTTGTATTAGTCCATCCATACTGACCTCCATCAGGTTGCAAACTGAATATATTTTTTTCTGCATCTACCTCTGAAAAAATATTGGGCTTCTAGCTGTGTGTGGGACTTGTTCTATTAATCCATCTATACAGACCTCCATCAGGTTGCAAACTGAATATATTTTTTTCTGCATCTACCTCTGAAAAAATATTGGGCTTCTAGCTGTGTGTGGGACTTGTTGTATTAGTCCATCTATACTGACCTCCATCAGGTTGCAAACTGAATATATTTTTTTCTGCATCTACCTCTTAAAAAATATTGGGCTTCTAGCTGTGTGTGGGACTTGATCTATTAATCCATCTATACAGACCTCCATCAGGTTGCAAACTGATTATATTTTTTTCTGCATCTACCTCTGAAAAAATATTTGGCCTTCTAACAGTGTGTGGGACTTTCTCTATTAGTCCATCTATACTGACCTCCATCAGGTTGCAAATTAAAAATAATTTTTATCTGCATCTAGCTCTGAAAAAATATTTGGCCTTCTAGCAGTGTGTGGGACTTTCTCTATTAGTCCATCTATACTGACCTCCATCAGGTTGCAAATTAAAAATAATTTTTATCTGCATCTAGCTCTGAAAAAATATTTGGCCTTCTAGCAGTGTGTGGGACTTTCTCTATTAGTCCATCTATACTGACCTCCATCAGGTTGCAAATTAAAAATAATTTTTATCTGCATCTAGCTCTGAAAAAATATTTGGCCTTCTAGCAGTGTGTGGGACTTTCTCTATTAGTCCATCTATACTGACCTCCATCAGGTTGCAAATTGAATATAATTTTTTTCTGCATCTAACCCAGCCAATAGTTTTGGCCTAATACCACAGTTTGGCCACTCAGCTCTGCTCGGTTCCCATCCATTGTTTTTTTGTGCAAACAACTCCAGAGTTGTTAATTAGTTAACCACCAAAATGAGTGGAAAAAGGCCTGCTGCTAGTGGAAAGGGGAATAGGCGTGTTGGGAAGGGGAAAAAAGGTTGTGTCCGTGGGGTAGGTGTTAAAGTAACAGTAACATCTGCAGAAGAAAGACCATCTTCCAGCCAAACTAAAATGTCTACTTCTTTTAGCGGACAATGTGATAAGATCCCTTTCTTACGGCCACGCCAATCGCTACAAATTCCAGATGAGGCACAAAAACAGCAGGTGCTTCAACGGATATCAAGTGCTCCTTTAAGTGGGCTCTCCTCCACATCAACTTCAACATCACAAATACTCCAGTGCTCAAAGGTGTCACCCCAATCGCACTTGCTTCCTCACAGCTCCCAAATCTCCAGCTGCCCATCTGAGTATGAGGTAGAACAGATGGTTGAGTCTGCAGAGCTGTTTACTCATACTATAGCCTGGGAATCAGAGGTCGACTCCAGCGCTTCTGTGAATCCAGACGAGGAAATGATCTGCACTGATGCCCAGAATCTTTATGAGTCGGATCCAGGACCAGACGCAGAAGGTTCTGACCATAATGTAGACCCTCATTCCCAAACTGTAACTCCTGTTGGTGGAGACAATGAGGAAGACGATGATAAGACTCAAATACCTGATTGGAGCGACAACTTTAGTTTTTTGTCAGGGCAGGAACAGGTTGGCTCTGAGGACGACGGGTGTGATAACGCACAGGGTGATGATGATGAGGTTGGAGATCCCACTTACTGTCAACCCACAGTCAGCCAAGAGATGAGGTCAGCAGAGGAGGTGGAGGAAGATGCTAGTGACGACGAGGTCAGGTTGCGCCTTCCTGGATAGAGACGTAGTACTGGAAGCACGTCAACAACTGCATCCTCAAACACAACTCTGCCTCTCACCACAAGTCGTGGTGGCTCTTCAGGTCGCATGGGTGCTAAGCCTTGCATAGCCTGGGCATTTTTTCAGATCGATAAAGATGACCCAACTCGTGTTATCTGTAACATTTGTCAGCAAAAGCTAAGTAGAGGCCAAAAAATACATAGTTTGAGTACTTCATGCATGAACCGGCACATGGACATGAAGCATAAGTTGCAGTGGGAAGCTCAGTGTGCTACAATGCGGCCTAGCCGGCCGGGCCAACCATCGTCTGCCATATCTTGTGCATCCGCGGCCTCTTCATCCTCTGTGACTGGGGGGACAGCAGTCACACCTGTTTTGGGGCGCAGACCTGCCACCTCTTTACCCGCAACAGCCAGCGTGATTGGCAGGTCATCATTTTCTTTGGAGGTGGTAACACCAGCTGGTGTTGAGCGCTGTCCGACATCGATAGCACCACCTTTGGATCAAGGCAACCTAACATGTCCGCCTGCATCTTCCTCACAGACCGGCAGTTTGCCGGGGACACCCTTATCAACCCCGTCTAAGCACAATAGCCAGCCCTCGGTCCCTCAGATGTGGACAAGTAAAAGACCATTTCCTCCTAGCCATGAGAAAGCTAAGAGGTTGAATTTCACCATCTGCAAGTTCTTGGCTACAGAAATGCTGCCTTTCCGCCTGGTGGACACAGAGGATTTTCGAGACCTTATGTCCGTCGCAGTGCCCCAGTACCAGATGCCCAGTCGGCACTACTTCTCAAAGAAAGGTGTGCCTGCGCTCCACCAGCATGTCGCACACAACATCACCGCTTCTTTGAGAAACTCTGTGTGTGACAGGGTGCATTTCACCACAGACACTTGGACGAGTAGGCATGGACAGGGGCGTTACATGTCGCTGACTGGGCACTGGGTAACTATGGTGACAGCAGGACAAGGGGCTGCTGTCCAAGTCTTGCCGTCCCCACGAGTTGTGCGTCAATCCTCTTTATGTCAAAGTTCCTCCACTGCTTCTGCCTCCTCAACCTCCTCTCGGTCTTCCACCTGCACCCAAAGCCTGTCTGGTCATGCCACAAGCTTTCTAACTGCGCCGAAGGGATCCTGCACACCTCCTTACTATGCTGGTAGTAGGGCTCAACGTCATCAGGCGGTTTTTACATTGAAATGTCTGGGAAATGTGAGTCACACAGCTGAGGAGTTGTGGTCAGCTCTGGAGAACCAATTTCATGAATGTTTGTCTCCACTGGACCTGAAACCAGGGAAGGCCGTGTGCGACAATGCTGCAAACCTGGGTGCGGCCCTTCGCCGGGGCAATGTCACACACGTGCCTTGTATGGCTCACGTGTTGAACCTGGTTGTCCAGCAATTTTTAGCCCACTATCCCAGACTAGATGGCCTTCTGCAGAGGGCACGGTCGCTGTGTGCTCACTTTCGCCATTCGCATCCCGCAGCTCAGCGACTTACATCTCTACAGAAGTCGTTGGGCCTGCCACTTCACCGGCTAAAATGCGATGTGCCTACCCGGTGGAATTCAACTCTGCACATGTTGCAGCGACTGTGTCAGCACCGACAAGCCATGGTGCAATACGTTCTGACGTATAGCCTGGGCCAACGAGATCCAGAGGTGGGGCAAATCACGCTGGAGGAGTGGTCTCAGATCAGGGACCTATGCACCCTTCTGCACAGTTTTGAAATGGCGACGAAGATGTTTAGTGCTGACGATGCCATTATCAGCATGACTATTCCGGTGATTTACATGCTGGAGCACATGTTAAACAGAATTCGGAGTCAGGTGGTGGCACAAGAGGAGGTGGAGGAAGTAGAGGAGGAGGAGTTGTATGCGGAAGGGCTAACATCTGCAAGGTCCAGACGGTCGGCAGCACCAAGGCAGCAGGCATGTGAGGGTGGGGGAGATGGTTTTACCAGGGCGCATGGTAGCAGCCAAACTAGTGAGGAAGGTGCAGGAGCCCAGGAAGAAGTGGAGGACGAACTGATGGAAGACTCATCAGATGAGGGAGACCTTGATCACATTTCTGTTGTGCGAGGTTGGGGGGAGAGGACAGAAGAAGGAAGCATGATTGTTACCTCGCCACCAACACAACAGGGACTTGGTGCTCCTGGATGCGCAACACACATGAGTGCTTTCTTGCTGCACTACCTGCAACATGACCCTCGAATTGTGAGAATTAGAAATAATCCTGACTACTGGGTTGCCACACTGTTAGATCCCCGGTACAAAAGTAAATTTGCAGAAATTATTCCTGCCATAGAAAGGGATGCACGCATGCAGGAGTATCAGCAGAGACTGTTGCAGAATCTTACATGTGCTTTTCCACAAAATACCAGTGGTTCACGTAGTGAATCTTACAGTTCTAACTTGCCAACCGTGGTCTGTATGGAGTTGGTCAATAAAGGGCCCAAAATTAAGATAACATAGATGGGAGAGGTCTCTATGAATAGGAATTCCTAAGTATTTGATACCCTGTGAGGGCCAGGCAAAGGGAAAGTTGGACTGGATGGAATCCTATATGGATTTGGGGAGGGAGACATCGAGGGCCTCAGACTTCGCTGCATTGATTTTAAAATTTGACCATGTAACAAAGTGATCTATTTCAGCCATAACAGCATGGATGGATATATGTGATTGAGTGATATATACTAGGACATCATCAGCAAATAGAGAGCACTTGTACTCGGTGCCTTCCACCTCATTCCACCTAATATTGGGGTTATGGCGAATTGATGAGAGCAGGTGCTCCGTCACTAGGATGTATAAGAGAGGGGACAGAGAACATCCCTGCCTTGTCCCATTGGTGATTGTGAAAGGTGATGAAAATGTTCTGACATGCCCCCTGGGCCTTGGGACACCCGGAGCCGGACCCTTTTTGGTTGATGCTGGTGGTTGTAGTCTCCATGGCGGCAAACCGGTTCCGTGGCTCAGGGCGGTCAAACCAGTGGCGGAACTATTTATGTGGTTTTGATGTTTAAATGTCCGACTACGCCACCCGTGGATTGCGGTCAGAGTGAACCGCCGCTCCAGGGCAGACCGCTGAGGCTGGTGTTGTGGGTGCAGCAGAGCGTAGCATAACTCCCCACGGGAGGAGTATAGCCTCAGGGCAGTGTATGCGGAGGATGGGGGTGATGGTGCAGGGCAGCAGCAGTAATGACACGGAGTCAGTGATGCAGTCCAGGGCCTTTACTCACAGTTCTTATTATCCAGACCACGTCTGCGGGTAACGGCTGCCCACGTCGTACTGTGCTCACCAGGTGAGGGGCTCAGACAACTCCCAGATAACTTTATAGTGCTTCACAGGACCCCCTTTGTGTGTCCTTTGTCTGGCCTTTCTTACCAACCCTTCTGTCCGGCTGCCTCGGGCCTCCTCTTGGTAAACTTGGCGCCAGTTTCCCTGACCCTATGTGGTGCCTTCCTAGCGGGTGTAGCGAGGGGCTGCGCCACATAAAATGTCACAGCCTCCTGTTTCTAGCTGAGGGTCGTTTCCTGCCTCCACTAGTTTCGGGGACCGGTCTCCCCCTTTGGCCTGACCCCTCCACGCAGGTTTATTCGGGCGTGCGGTGGCGACTCGCCCGTCCGCACCCCTGAGATCCCTTCGTTCCTCGTTCCTGGAGCCTTCTCCGCTCCTCTTCCTTCCTTCTCCCTCTTCCAGGACTGGGCCTCTGTTACTAGGCCCGCCTCCGGAGCAGAGCTCATGCAGAGCCCCTGCTCCCTGCCACTTCTGCTCAGACTTCTCTGCACTGAACTAAGATGGTGCCCACCTTTTATACTCCCTTCTCAATGCACCCAGGAACTGCTTCCTCCCTGCTCCTGCACTACAGGGTTCCCCTTCCTCAGTGTTCCCTCCCCCCACTCCAGCCAGGGACAGGGACTGTCGTGCCCATCTCAGGGGCATATTGGTCCCCCTGCCCCACGGCAATGTGGTGTAATGCATGCAGGTGTCGGGTCCTGATCCACACTACATCCTTACCTGAGAGTGAGATATCACACCTCTGGGTGAGGTGCAATACCTCTGTAGCAACCGAGCCCTCAGGGTGCTACAGTTCCATTTATCTTCAGCCTAGGTGACGTATTGCGATACAGGGCCGTGATTTTGGCTATAAAAGGGTCCCCTAGACCCCTACCCCAAGCTTTTTAAGAGAATCATATATGGCGTGCCAGGAGACTCTATGGAATGCTTTCTCAGCATCCAACGAGAGTATCTAATTACAAGTTTTAACTGCATCTAGCCCAGGAAATACTTTGTGCCTAGTAGCAGGGTCTGCTAGACAGTGGATTATCCCCGCTGTTAAGCAAGCTACACCACCTGTAGTTTGGACACTTCATTTTTTTAAAGGAAATGCTTCGGGACCACGGGATACTCAGTGAAGAGCATCAGGAGGCACCCCAAGGCATAGGGGCTCGGACTGGCAGTAGGATGCCTTGCGGTGGACAGCCGAGCTCGATCCTTATAAAAGCTTTTTAACTGCAGCAGCTTTAGTAGACGCTACTGGAGCTGGAATTACGCGGCTGCTGGTATGAGACTTGCCCTACAATAGATCCTTGTAAATGAATTTAAAGTGTATTTATTCAAATTAGAGAGACAATTTAAATTAAAAAGCTTAGAGCTGCCTCCACCACAGGGGGGCTCGCTCGACCCACCAGCGGACAGGCACCAGTATTGGGAGAGGGGGGCTGGCCGTCAGGGTTCACCGCGGCTCTGGCACAAACCCGGCGACACGGAGGTGGCACGGGCAGGAGCGGACTGAACGTGTCGGCTTCTCACTTTTTGGATTTTAGAAGGGCATGACATGCCTATATCTGTGTCTCCCCCTCCTTTTACTCCTCCACCTCTTTTCTTTTCGCATGACTATATGTACTTGTCACTTTTCCATGTGTTAGTTGTGTCTTCTGAGCAGTTTCTCAGCTTTTGGACACCTTTGAAGGTGTTTTCTATGTGTTTCTATGTGTTTTTGTTTGCCTGCCATTGGTTTTAACGGTGTTCGAAGGTGTTCGACGAAAAGTTCGACGAACAGTTCGGCGAACACACGGGTGTTCGACGAACCGAACCGAACTCGAACACTACGGGGGTGGCTCAACACTAGCCATAAGTGAATGAAAATCTGCATTCATCCATGCCTGATTCATTTGAAAAATGTAAGGTTCTCCATGCTTATGGCTGAAAACATGGTCCGCTTAATTGTGACAAAGCCACTGGCCATGCTGAACCAATTTTCTAACAGTAGAGTGGAGGCTGGATATGATAGCAAACTGGGCCACTTCTTGACACTGGTGCAATCTTCGGAACCAGAAACCTTTGGCGCAGCTCATGATACAATGCCAGAGAAAGAACACAATGCTGGTATGACAAGGCTCATCATACAATTCAGTTTTCTGTTGTTCATCAGGTTCGTACAGTGTCAAATAAAACATCTGGACCATCATGTCATATATACTCAAATTACTGATGCTGCTTTGGTTATTTGTTGTAGCTGTAGTGATGGCAAACGTGGGGAAGTGCTGCCCCTAAAAATCATTCACAATTTTGATGCTAAATAATGTTAAAAGAAAATTGCATTACAGAATTCCAAGAATTTGGGCTAAATAATTTACAATTTTGTCCTCCGTGTTTATGCCCAGTGCATGGTACCTGGGTACATGGGGAAGAGTTGATTCTGCAGGAAGAGGAGAAAGTTCTCCTGGTCAAACATGCAGTTCTTAGCTGTCTGCTACTGTTTCTTTCGAGAATGTAGCTTATCCTGCAAAGACATCAATTCACCAGCTCAAAAAAATCATTAACATTTTTGAAAGATTGTGAATTTTATTTAATAAAATTTCATTTACGGAATTCAAGAATTATGAGTTGATAAGTTTTATCAATATTTTCCTCTGTTCCTTCCCTGCTCAGAAATTTAAATCTTCACAGAGTACTACCGGGTAAGATCATCACAGACGCAAGCACAATGAAATTTAAGTTTACTGGAAATTACAGAGAATGTGAGAGTTGTAAGACATATTAAAAATTTGCTGCCAAAACCTGGCCCACATGGCTTTTTTCATAAAATAATCATAAAATTTGTGGAATCAGCCATAAATGCAAGGCAGGGTTCACGAGATGCCCAAAAAGGCTAATGCAACACCAGCATGTTTGTAATATTGGTGCAGAACGTGTCTCCAATTTGATGATTTAAACAAGTGTGCCAAACAGACGTCCAGTGCAAAATATCTAAATATTTTCTAATAATTTGTAGTCAAATATTTGGTTAGAGCAGATTAATTTCTCATTCCTAAAATGGAACACATAACAACAGAAGCCAGGAGGTAGAAACTACGTCTCAAAATCCAGCAACAGCCCCCAGTATAAATGTGGAGTAAATAATTGCCAAATTGGAATATTTAAACAGTTAAACAATTAGTAAATTGTGTGTATAATGTTTTTAAATTTGTAATTTAGGCTTTTTTTAATATGATTATCTTCCGTGATAAAAAAAATGTGTCCAGAATGCTATGTTGTTTGTTAAATACACAGACGTTAACCCCCTTACCCCCGAGGGTGGTTTGCACGCTAATGACCAGGTCAATTTTTACAATTCTGACCACTGTCAATTTATGAGGTAATTACTCTGGAAAGCTTCAAGGGATCCTCCTGATTCTGAGACTGTTTATTCCTGACATATTGCACTTCATGGTAGTGGTAAAATTTATTTGACATCACTTGCGTTTATTTTTGAAAAAAACTGAAATTTGGTGAAAATTTTGAAAATTTTGCAATTTTCAAACTTTGAATTTCCATGCCCTTAAATCAGAGAGATATGTTACACAAAATATTTAATAAATAACAACATTTCCCACATGTCTACTTTACATCAGCACAATTTTGGAACCACATTTTTTTTGTTAGGAAGCTATAAGGGTTAAAAAATGATTGATTGCTCATTTTTACAACAAAATTTACAAAATCATTTTTTTAGGGACCACATCACATTTGAAGTGACTTTGAGGGGCCTTTATGACAGAAAATACCCAAAAGTGACACAATTCTAAAAACTGCATCCCTCAAGGTGCTCAAAACCACATTCAAGAAGTTAATTAACCCTTCAGGTGCTTCAAAGGAATTTTTGGAATGTGGAAGAAAAAAATGAACATTAATTTTTTTTTACAAAAATGTTATTTTAGACCCCAATTTTTTTTATTTTGGTAAGGGTATCATTAAAAAATGAACCCAAAATTTATTGTGCAATTCCTCCTGGGCATGATAATACCCCACATGTGGGGGAAAACTACTGTTTGGGCACACGGCAGGGTTCGGAAGGGAAGGAGCGACATTTGACTTTTTGAATATAAAATTTGCTTGAATAATTAGCGGATGCCATGTTGCGTTTGGGGAGCCTCTGATGTGCCTAAACAATGGAAACCCCCCACAAGTGACACTATTTAGGAAACTAGACCCCCTAGGGAACTTATCTAGATGTGTGGTGAGCACCCTGAAACCCCAGGTGCTTCACAGAAGATTATAACATTGAGCCATAAAAATAAAATTTTCACATTTTTCCAACAAAAATGTTTTTCAGCCCCCAATTTTGCATTTTCATAAGGGTAACAGGAGAGATTGCACCATGCAATTTGTTGTGAAATTTTTACTGAGTAAGCCAATACCCCATATGTGGGGGAAAACCACTGTTTGGGCGCACGTCAGGGTTCGGAAGGGAAGGAGCGCCATTTGACTTTTTGAATGTAAAATTTGCTTGAATAATTAGCGAACGCCCCTGATGTGCCTAAACAGTGGAAACCCCCCACAAGTGATCCCATTTTGGAAACTAGCCCTCTCAAGGATTTTATCAAGGGGTATAGTGAACATTTTGAACCCAGAGGTACGACACAGAATTTGAGAACATTAGGTCATCATATTGAATAAGTTGTCATTAGTCTTGAGTGCAAGTGCTCGCTACTTGAGTTTGCATTGGGTACTCGGGTATGCACCAAGTATCACGGGTACTCAAGTGACATGCTCGAGTCCTCACTCCGCATGTTTCATGGTTATTAGACACCCTAAAAAAAACATGCGGGTATCGCTCGTGCATGACAGGCAATCCCCGTGAGGTTTTTTTGGCTGTATAACAGCTGCAAAACATTTGAGGTGGAGACTCGAGCATGTCACTCGAGCATTCGCTATAATTGGTGCATACCCTAGCACCCGATGCAAACTCAAGTAGCGAGCACTTGCACTCAACATTAGACGCCATATCAATGTCATTTTGTTTTCTTTACTTCTGAAAAAATCCCAACCTCAACACAAGCCTAACCCCAACCCTAAAACAACCCCAACCCTAATACAACCCTAACCCAACCCTAGCCCAACCCTAACCTTAGCCCAACCCTAACCCTAGCACGACCCTAACCCTAGCCCGACCCTACCCCTAGCCCAACCCTAACCCTAGCACAACCCTAACCCTAGCCCAACCCTAACCCTGACCTTAGCCCAACCCTAACCCTAGCACAACCCTAACCCTAGAGGGCTTTTTTTACGCTGTTACTCGTGCGGTATAAGTAATTAGACGACTTTATTCTTCGGGTCGGTGCAATTACAGCGGTACTAGATTCATATTGGGTTTTTATGATTGACAGCTGTCACAAACTAAAAAAATCTTTTTTTTTGCAAAGACTAGTTTTTGCATCGCCATATTTTGAAAGCTATAATTTTTCCGTATTTCGGCCGACATAGTCAGGTGATGGCTTGTTTTTTGCGGGACAAGTTGACGTTTTTATTGGTACCATTTTCGGGCACGTGAAATTTTTTGATCGCTTTCCATTTCAATTTTTGAGAGGCAGAACCAACAATTCAGGAATTGTTTTTTGGGGTTTTATTTTATGCCGTTCTGCGTGCAGTAAAATTGATAGCTTTATTATTCGGGTCAGTACGTTTACAGCGGTACCACATTTATATATTTTTTTATGTTTTGGCGGTTTTATACAATAAAAACTATTTTATAGAAAAATAATTGTTTTTGCATCGCTTTATTCTGAGAGCTATAACTTTTTTATTTTTCTGCCGTTGGAGCTGTTTAGTGGCTTGTTTTTTGCGGGACAAGATGTTGTTTTCAGCGTTACCATTTTTATTTACAGTTGTCTTTTTGATCGCATTTCATTCCATTTTTTGTTTGGCGGTATGATAATAAAGCATCATTTTATGTTTCTTTTTTTTTTTTTTTTTTTACCTTGCTCACAAAAGGGGTTAACTAGTGGGACAGTTTTATAGGTCAGGTCGTTCCGGACGCGGCGATACTAAATATGTGTACTTTTATTGTTTGTTTTTGTTTTTTTTCATAAGATTATTTATTTATGGGTACAATATATATATATATGTTTTTTTTTGGGATTATTTTTTTAATAATTTTTTAAAAAAAAATTCTCACCTTTTTGGACTTTTTACACATTGTCCCACTATTGGACTTTCACTTTTTGCAGCATGATCAGCTGTATAGCACAGGAATGCAGAACCATCCCTGTGCTATGCAGCCTGTCAGCGCTGCACAGGGAGAAGTTACTTTGGTCGTGCACTGCCTGCTTTCTGGTTACCCGGATGTTGTCATGATGACATCGGGTCACCATAACAACATCTGGGACCGGACTCAGATGCTGCGGGATGCCGGAAAAGAAGGTAAGTATCGCGCTTACCTCCTTTTAACCCACATTTCGGGGGTTAATGAGCAGGGAGCCGTGCAGGACCGCTCCCTGCACATAGCACCTGGTGTCAGCTGTGAGAATCAGCTGACACCTGGCAGCGATCGTGCCCGCACCACTTGTGTGCGGGCGAAATCGCCAAGGCGTACTAATACGTATCTGACCCATAAGTCTCAGGGCACAGATACATATTAGTAAGCCCTGGGCCAGAAAGGGGTTAATTAATTAATTTACTGTATCAGCAAGTAGTATTGCTGTGTGCAGAGGTGTACTTAGGGATTCATCTCAGGGGTTTGAAACATCTGAGTGGGCCCCTAACCTGTAACCCTAATTACAACTATGGTGACGCACTAATATTATCGCCATATGGTGATATATAGTGGTAGATAGAAGTCCTGCAGAACATACAAGTGATTACAGTACAGTTACATATAGTGACCTACACATGACATTCTTTCTGATGGAGTCATTCATTTTCCACATCTTTCCTATTTGGCCCAGATCAACATGGCAATTTTTTCCAGACATGTCTTGTCTGCAGATATTACAACAAAGACACATTTGACTTCTCATAAATTCCAGCACTGTCCTCATCTATTCCCAACCTGCACAAATGAATCATCCTGCTGGTACCTCAATACTGACCACTGCTGCATTATGTGTCCATATTACTGCACCTGCTGTTTGGCACAATAACAGTGCTCCTCTTAGTGCCTCACATAATAATGCCACCAATGTGCCCCTTATAAAGTAATAATGCCTTCTTTGTGTCCTCTAGATGGTATACCTGGCCCAAAGAAAATATTAATGCTTTGTGGGAATGCCATAAAAAACAGTGTCTACATTTTGTCCTTTGATGCACACAATATTCTGAGTACCCCTATAGCAATAATGTTTCTTAAATGCCCACATAACATTTAATTACGTTTACTCAATTAACCAATATACAGCTCCTCTATATACAGTATGGTGGGCCCACAGCTCTCTTATACAGAGTATGATGTCCCCACAGCTCCCCTATACACAATATGATGGGCCCTCAGCTAACCTACAGTGCTGGCCAAAAGTATTGGCACCCCTGCTATTCTGTCAGATAATACTCAGTTTCTTCCTGAAAATGATTGCAATCACAAATTCTTTGGTATTATTCTCTTCATTTAATTTGCTTGCAAGGAAAAAACACAAAAGAGAATGAAGCAAAAATTAAATCATTGATCATTTCACACAAAATTCCAAAAAAGGGCCGGACAAAAGTATTGGCACCCTCAGCTTAATACTTGGTTGCACAACCTTTAGCCAAAATAACTGCGAACAACCGCTTCCGGTAACCATCAATGAGTTTCTTACAATGCTCTGCTGGAATTGTAGACCATTCTTCTTTGGCAAACTGCTCCAGGTCCCTGATATTTGAAGGGTGCCTTCTCCAAACTGCCATTTTGAGATCTCTCCACAGGTGTTCTATGGGATTCAGGTCTGGACTCATTGCTGGCCACCATAGAAGTCTCCAGTGATTTCTCTCAAACCATTTTAGAGTGCTTTTGGAAGTGTGTTTTGGGTCATTGTCCTGCTGGAAGACCCATGACCTCTGAGGGAGACCCAGCTTTCTCACACTAGGCCCTACATTATGCTGCAAAATTTGTTGGTAGTCTTCAGACTTCATAATGCCATGCACACGGTCAAACAGTCCAGTGCCAGAGGCAGCAAAGCAACCCCAAAACATCAGGGAACCTCAGCCATGTTTGACTGTAGGGACCGTGTCTTTGAATGCCTCTTTTTTTTTCCTGTACACTCTATGTTGATGTTTTTTCCCAAAAAGCTCTACTTTTGTCTCATCTGACCAGAGAACATTCTTCCAAAACGTTTTATGCTTTCTCAGGTAAGTTTTGGCAAACTCCAGCCTGGCTTTTTTATGTCTCGGGGTAAGAAGTGGGGTCTTCCTGGGTATCCTACCATACAGTCCCTTTTCATTCAGACGCCGATGGATAGTACGGGTTGACACTGTTGTACCCTCGGGCTGCAGGGCAGCTTGAACTTGTTTGGATGTTAGTCGAGGTTCTTTATCGACCATCTGCACAATCTTGCGTTGAAATCTCTCGCCAATTTTTCTTTTCCGTCCACATCTAGGGAGGTTAGCCACAGTGCCATGGGCTTTAAACTTCTTGATGACACTGCGCACGGAAGACACAGGAACATTCAGGTCTTTGGAGATGGACTTGTAGCCTTGAGATTGCTCATGTTTCCTCACAATTTGGTTTCTCAAGTCCTCAGATAGTTCTTTGGTCTTCTTTCTTTTCTCCATGCTCAATGTGGTGCACACAAGGACACAGGACAGAGGTTGAGTCAACTTTAATCCATGTTAACTGGCTGCAAGTGTGATTTAGTTATTGCCAACACCTGTTAGTTGCCACAAGTAAGTTACAGGTGCTGTTAATTACACGAATTAGAGAAGCATCACATGATTTTTCAAAGGGTGCCAATACTTTTGTCCATCCCCTTTTTTAGGTTTGGTGTGGAATTATATCCAATTTGGCTTTAGGACAATTCTTTTTGTGTTTTTTTCATTGATGACAAATTAAATGAAGATAATAATACCAAAGAATTTGTGATTGCAATCATTTTCAGGAAGAAACTGAGTATTATCTGACAGAATTGCAGGGGTGCCAATACTTTTGGCCAGCACTGTATACACAGTATGATGGGCCCATAGCTACTTATACACAGTATGATGGGCCCAGAGCTCTGCTATACACAGTATGATACCCCCACAGCACCCCTATACATAGTATGATGTCTTACTGCTCCACCAAAACACTGTATAATGACCATCACCGAAGCCCTCACACTGTATAATAGCTCCCACAGTTGAAGAAACACTGTATAATGGCCCCCACACTGTATAATAGCCTCCACAGTAGTACCCACACTGGCTCCCAAACTGTATAATTGCTCTGGCACTTGCCCCCAAATTGTATAATGGCCCCTACATTAGCCTCCACGCTGTATAATGGCCCTCATATTGGCTCCCAAACTGTATAATTGCTCTCACATTAACCTCTAAACTGTATAATGGCCACTTCATTAGCCCCTAAGCTGTATAATGGCCTGCACATTAGCTTCCTCGCTGTATAATGGCCCTCACATTAGCCGCCAAACTGTTTAATGACCCCCATATTAGCTCCCACACTGTATAAAGGGCCCTACATTAGCTTTTGTACTGTATAATGGCCCCCATATAAGCTCCTATACTGTATAATGGGTCCCACATTAGCTCCTATACTGTATAAGAGCCCCAAAATTAGCCCCTAAACTGTATAATTGCCTCCACATTAGCTCTCATACTGTATAATGGCCCCCACTTTAGCTCCTGCACTAAATAATTGGCCCCACATTAGCCTCTAAACTGCTTATTAAAGTTATTAGGCCCCACACTTTATAAGGGTCTCCACAGTACAGTAGTCCCTATAATATATGATCGCCCTCCAGTATTTCAGGGTCCCCCATTGTTTAAGATGCCTCCCACATCATTAAATAAAAAAACATAATATACTGTACTTACCTAATCCAGAATCCTGATGACTCCTCCGACAAGGCTCGGGCAGACCAACACGCTGTCATAGCAAAGACGCATGCACAGGATGTCAGAATCATGACGCCTGCAGTCTACAGAACTGATAATGGTGGTGCAGAGAGATTGTGTCTTCCTACACTACTGTAGGGCTTAACTGTATTGGTGTTCGCAGCTAAGAGTAGTGTAGCTCCAGGTGTGACCCTGTGAGTGCAGAGCATGGGGCAACTTCACTCTTTGCTCTCCCCGGTGGCTACGCTACTGTTGTGTCGCGAAAGGTTGTTTAATTCAACTACTAAAATGGTTGTAAAACTTTAAGCTTTTGGTGATTTACCTATATATACTGTATACAAAAATGCAAAGTAATCCTGATATGTAAAATAGCTTAAGTAGCTACACATAGTTTTACATCCAGAAAGGAATGTGCAACAGTTACATGCCATATGATGATGAGGTGTGCAGGTTTTTTTGCACACCTTTTGGACAAAAATAATTGTAATCAATCGCTTTCTTTAACCAATCCACAAGTTTCTTACACCTCTCAACTGGAATTTTGGATCACTCTTCTTTTGTATATTGCTTCTCTCATATTTGAAGGGTGCCTTCTCCAAACAACAATTTTAAGATCTCTACACAGGTGTTCAATGGAATTTAGATCCAGACTCATTGCTGGCTACTTCAATACTCTCCAGTGCTTTGTTTCCATCCATCACTGGGTGCTTCTTGAAGTATGTTAGGGGTCATTGTCCTGCTGAAAGACCCATGACCTAGGACGCAAACCAAGCTTTCTGACACTAGGCATTACATTGCGACCCAAAATCCTTTGGAAATCTTCAGATTTCATGATGCTTTGCACACAGTCTTGGCACCCAGTGCCAAAGGCAGCAAAATAACCCCAAAACGTCTTTGAACCCCCATCATGTTTGACTGCAGGTACTCTGTTCTTTTCTTTGTAGGCCTCATTCTGTTTTCGGTAAACAGTAGAATGATGTGCTTTACCAAAAAGCTCTATCTTGGTCTCATCTATCCACAAGATACTTTCTCAGAAGGATTTTGTCTTACTGACAAACAATTTGTCAAACTGCAATCTAGCTTTTTTACATCTCTGTCAGCAGAGGGGTCCTCCTAGGTCTCCTGCCATAGTGTTTCATTTCATTCAAATGTAGATGGAAAGTTCACACTGACCCTGATGCACCATGAGCCTACAGGACAGCTTGAAATTATTTGGAACTTGATTGGGGCTGCTTATCCACAACCCAGACTATCCTGGGTTTCAACCTTTAGTCAATTTTCCTCTGCCATCCACTTTAAGCTACAGTAACATAGGTTGTAAACTTCTTGATTTTGTTTTGCACTGTGGACAAAGGAACATCAAAATCTCTGGAGATGGACTTGTAATCTTGAGATTATTGATATTGTTCAACAATTTTGGTTCTCAAGTCCTCAGACAATTCTCTTCTCTTTTTATTCTCCATGCTTCGTGTGGCACACACAGACACACAATGCAAAGATTGAGTCAACTTCTCCACTTTTTATCTGGTTTCAGGTGAGATTTTCATATTGCCCACATCTTTTACTTGCTGCAGGTGAGTTTGAACGAGCATCACATGCATGAAAGGAATTTGTTTACCCACAATTTTGGAAAGGTGCTAACAATTTTATCTAGCCCATTTTTGGGGTTTTGTGTGAAATTATTTCCAATGTGCCTTTTCTCTGTTTTTCTGTGGTATTACAATACACACAAAGGAAATAAACATGTGTATAACAAAATGTGTAATTGCAATCATTTTCTGGGAGAAATATTTAATTTTCTGGAACAATTTCAAGGGTGCCAAAAACTTTTGGGCATATCTGCATATTAATATTTATTTTAAGTCCCCACCCATGCTAAAAAATGTAACATAAGTAACCTTAAGATACTATTTTACTAGGCAGGTGCACTTGTTTTATTTGGCTATAAAAACAGCTGTAATCCTTAGCATTTTTTTGTTTTTGTTTTTTCTTTTTATTGTTTTCTTTTTTTTTCTTTATCCCCCTTCCCCTTGAATGAAAACTTAATGTAACCCAAAATGCCTCGTTGCAAATTTGGTACACATAAGTTTCAAAAGGGTCAAGTATGGTCTTGTGGTATACAGTAGTGATGAGCGCGTATGCTTCATTAACCCTTTCGGCGAGCACGCTCAGGTGCTTGCTGAATATTTTGGCGTGCTTGGCGTTTCATTCATTGTCGCCAAGCCTGCAAGTGTTAACAGCTGTTAGACAGCTGTGACACATGCAGAGATAGCCTGTTCATCAGGCTATCTCTGCATGTGTCACAGCTGTCTAACAGCCGTGACACTTGCAATCGCGGCGACAATGAGTGAAATGCCGAGCACGCCAAAATACTCGGCGAGCACCCGAGTGTGCTCGCCGAAATGGTTAATGAGGCATACTCACTCATCGCTAGTGTACAGTTGATAATTTGTACTATTAAACAGGTATTCAATCATTTAAAATGTATCCAATATTTCCCCAATATTTTCTTAAAAATGATCGGGACAAGAAAAGTTTGTTAGCATTGAGTCTTAAAAGCGATCTACGTACATTAGCGAAATTAGAACATAAGTTGTTAAAATGAGTTTGTTTGCAACTGCAGTGTTTGAAGAGTAAAACAACTGTTATTAAGGTGCAGTTACTGCATTATATCACAGAGCAATTAATTCGCAGTCACATAACTATGTAGGTACTACAACTATGTACTGTACCTACCCTCTATTTCACTTGAATCTTTGGATTATTATTCAAACACTGACTAACACTCACATTTTCATTGTGCTTCAACACTAGAGCTGTAATACCACACAATTCAATTTTAGTCTTTTTCTGTCCCTATATGGAATGAGCTATGTGCTCTGATCTCCTATCTTAATCTACAAAAGTATTGGCCAGACCTCATCTTTCTTACTGGATTTGATAATCCTCCCTGTGTAACTCTAGACCATGTAATGTTATAGCTGTAGGGCATTATGCGGAAGTCCGCTTGGTCACACCTGATATCATTAGCCTTCTGTGTGACTTTTCAGCAGTGTGAGAAATGGCACTGGGACTTTTTTTTTGGCCACTCCATGTCATTCAAATAGCAAACTGTTTGAATTTGTGAGAAGCCATGAGTAGGAGGAAACTTGACTCGTTCTGAATCAACTACAGTGTAACTCCTAATGAAATATAACTACCCCATTGTCTGACCTTTTAAACTACTGTATAACTGCCACACTACCCTCCCTTATGAGTTATGGCTTCCACACTGCCCCACCTAATCCATCCACACTGCCCCTTCTTCACTCTGTGTACCTTCCTACTCTGCATCCTTTCCATACTATGCACTTACACTGCTCCCTCTCCATGCAGTGCCACCTCTTCACATTGTCCCCTTCTCCATACTGTGACCATCTTTACACAGTTTCCCTCCACAACACAGTGTTCTTTTTCCATATTGTGTTCCCCATCTGCATACTTTCTTCCCCATGCTGTGCCCTCATACAAACCCAATCTCCCATTCCTGGTATACAATAAAAGTCCCTTGAATTTTCAGCTCTGCTGTGGAGCGCTTACCATATCTCGCATATTTGCCTCTATTGAAGTGCTGCATCTTGTCATCAGGGTGTAAAACACAGCTTAAGAATATGGAGGACTACATGGCAGCAGGCCAACTGGTCCTTAAGTGATAATATGCCTCTAATAAAACAGTGATTTTGCCAAAACTACACTTAAAAACTAAAATCAGTCTAAAAATGGTAATACTGTGAAGTTTAACAATTGATTGTTGCTACTATGAGAAAGTTCCCATATCAGAATATTTAAATCAATTACATCATAATACCAAAGAGTTAAACCAAATTGAAACATCGAACAAAATCAATAATCAGTTCTTTGCACTTTTGCAAATGATTTGTTATTGTTCTTCAGATAACATCGAGATAAGTCCAGTTGTCCAGAACAAATTCACACTTTGAAGAAATAAAAATCACACAGTATTCTGGTTAAAATAAAGTTATAAAGTTTTACTACTCAAACCAGTTACTGATTACTTCTAGCTTTATTTCAGCCTCGTTGTGCAGTCAGGAGAAGACAGCAAATTCATTAGGGAAATATGAAAAATTCCTTCTTCTACAATTAGAAAAGCTCAATAAGGACATTAAGCTCAATCTCAATAAGGACATTAAGATTTCATGAGCTTTGTTATCTAACAATTATTTATGAATAGGCAATAATCTGCATTGCTTTATTGTCTATACTAACACTGTGACTAACTATAATGATAACTTTAGCCACCCCATTGTTTTTTTCCCATTTGCAACTCTTACAATATGCGTTTTAATATCTGTTTCCTAAGCTATAAAATATCCATGGAAATCAGGTTTGTAATGATACAGTACACAAGAGAATGATTCTGATGGTTCAAGTGGCATCAAGAATAATGATACTGATCAAGCATTAGGGTGCTTGGGTACGCTCGTTACTCAATCGAGTATCCGGGTGCTTGAGCGCCATGCTCGAGTCCCTGCCCTGCATGTTTTGTGACTGTTAGTGTACGTTCATTGTTTGTTCAGGCTTTCACACAGCTGAATTTCCACATGAATCCTGCACCTCAGCTCACTTGCGATTCTTCTTGAGTTTTTGCAGCGTTTTTGACGTATGCATTTTTTGTCTCTCTTTGATATGATGTGCAAGGGTATAGATAGATATGGGGTAGGTAGATAGATAGATAAATAGATAGATATGGGGTAGATAGATAGAGAGATATCTGTGAGTTATATAATTAACCTAATAAATAAATGGAAAAAATGACTTGGGGGCCCCCCCTATTTTTGATAACCATCCAAGGTAAAGCAGACCACTGTGAGCTTATATTATCATGCTGGGAAGGTCCCTGGTTATTCGGCCTGTCTCAGCCTAAAAATACAAGCCCCAGAATTGGCGCATCACGGCGCCAATCCTGGTGCTTTGCCTGGCTCTTCCCCATTGTCCTGGTGCAGTGGCAATCAGGGTATTGTTAGTTAGGTTTGATGACGGCTGTGATTTGACTAAAATAACTGCTGGTATCATGCCTTGGGGTTAGTAATAGAGATGTGTCTATCAGTCACCCCCATTGCTAACCCGGTAATTAAAAATAAAAACATACACAAAGAAAAAAACACTTTATTTGAATAAATACACCCCCACACTATCCCTCATTCACCAATGTATATAAAAAAAAAAAAATCCTATGCGAGTTGGCAGTAATCCACCGAATCCGAAATAGTCCAGAGAAGGATGTCTGATAGACATAAAATGACAGAAACAAAGACAGAAAGACTCCCTGATTCATCAATTTATTATCCAAAATGTTGCCACGTAGGTCCAATGTAGTCCACGTTCCCCAAAGTCTCCAGCATCTGTGAATAGCAGTAAAGTGACCACTATTCACAGGAGCCGGGTAGTCACATCAATGCTCATCATAGTTGCAGGGTCTTGCTTCGCTCAGCAAGACCCGGCAACGATGATGAGTGTCGTAGACATTACAAGGCGCTTTTGCATAGCTGTCACTTTACTGCTATTCACACTCACCGGAGCAAGATTTGAGGAACATGGACTATGGCAGAGCTTCGTGGGAACACTATAGGTAATAAATTGGTGACCGATGGAGTGCCTGTTGTGTTTATTTCTGACTCGGATAAACTTATCCTCAGAAGCTGAAGTGACTCTTGGTCTTCCTTTCCTGGGGCGGTCCTCATGTGAGCCAGTTTCTTTGTAGCGCTTGATGGTTTTTGCAACTGCACTTGGGGACACTTTCAAAGTTTTCCCAATTTTTCGGACTGACTGATCTTCATTTCTTAAAGTAATGATGGCCACTCATTTTTTTTTACTAAGCTGATTTTTTCTTGCCATAATACAAATTCTAACAGTCTATTCAGTAGGACTATCAGCTGTCTATCCACCAGACTTCTGCACAACACATCTCATGGTCCTAACCCCATTTATAAGGCAAGAAATCCCACTTATTAAACCTGACAGGGCTCACATATGAAGTGAGGAGTAAAAGGAGGATGAGACACAGATATAGGCATATCATGCCCTTCTGAAACCAAAAAAGTGCAAAGCCGACTCGGCCAGTCCGTTCCTGCCCGTGCGACCTCCGTATCGCTGGGTTTGTGCCAGAGCTGTGGTGGACCCTGATGGCCAGCCCCCCTCTCCCAATACTGGTGCCTGTCCGCTGGTGGGTCGATCGAGCCCCCCTGCGGTGGAGGCAGGTCTAAGCTTTTTCATTTAAATTGTCTCTCTAATTTGAATGAGTACACTTTAAATCCTTTTACATGGATCTATTGAAGGGCAAGTCTGATGCCAGCAGCTGCGGGAATTCCAGCTCCAGTAGCGTCCACTAAAGCTGCTGCAGTTAAAAAGCTTTTATAAGGATTGAGCTTGGCAGTCCATCGCAAGGCGTCCTACCGCCAGTCCCAGCCCCTGTGCCTTGGGGTGCCTCCCGATGCTCTTCACTGTGTATCCCGGGGGCCCGAAGCATTTCCTTTGAAAAAATTAAGTGTCCAAACTACAGGTAGTGTAGCTTGCTTAACAGCTGGGATAATCCGCTGACTAGCAGACACTGCTACTAGGCCCAAAGTATTGCCTGGGCTAGATGCAGTTAAAAATTTGTAATTAGATACTCTCGTTGGATGCTGAGAAAGCATTCCATAGAGTCTCCTGGCACGCCATATATTATTCTCTTAAAAAGCATGGGGTAGGGGTCTAGGGGACACTTTTATAGACAAAATCACGGCCCTGTATCGCAATACGTCACCTAGGCTGAAGATAACTGGAACTGTAGCACCGCGAGGGCTCGGTTGCTACAGAGGTATTGCACCTCACCCAGAGGTGTGATAGCTCACTCTCAGGTAAGGATGGAGTTTGGATCAGGACCCCGATACCTGCATTCATTACACCACATTGCTGTGGGGCAGGGCGACCAATATGCCCCTGAGATGGGCACGACAGTCCCTGTCACTGGCTGGAGTGGGGGGAGGGAACACCGAGGAAGGGGAACCCTGTAGTGTAGAAGCAGGGAGGAAGCAGTTCCTGGGTGCATTGAGAACGGAGTATAAATGGTGGGCACCATCTTAGTTCAGTGCAAAGAAGTCTGAGCTGAAGTGACAGGGAGCAGGGGCTCTGCATGAGCTCTGCTCCGGAGGCGGGCCTAGTAACAGAGGCCCAGGCCTGGAAGAGGGAGAAGGAAGGAAGAGGAGCGGAGAAGGCTCCAGGAATGAGGAACGAAAGGATCCTAGGGGTGCGGAGGGGCGAGTCACCACCACACGCCCGAATCCACCTGCATGGAGGGGTCAGGCCAAAGGGGGAGACCGGTCCCCGAAACTAGTGGAGGCGGGAAACGACCCTCAGCTAGAAACCGGAGGCTGTGACATTTTATGTGGCGCAGCCCCTCGCTACACCCTCTAGGAAGGCACCACATAGGGTCAGGGAAACTGGCGCCAAGTTTACCAAGAGGAGGCCCGAGGCAGCCGGACAGAAGCGTGGTCACTGGTGGGGTAAGAAAGGCCAGAGAAAGGACACACAAAAGGGGTCCTGTGAAGCGCTCCCAAGTTATCTGGGAGTTGGCCGAGACCCTCCCCTGGTGAGCAGAGTACGACGTGGGCAGCCGTTACCTGCAGAAGTGGTCTGGATAATAAGAACTGTGAGTAAAGGCCCTGGACTGCATCACTGACTCCGTGTCGTTACTGCTGCTGCCCTGCACCATCACCCCCATCCTCCGCATACACTGCCCTGAGGCTATACTCCTCCCGTGGGGAGTTATACTACGCTCTGCTGCACCCACAACACCAGCCTCAGCGGTCTGTCCTGCTGCGGCGGTTCAATCTGACCACAATCCACGAGTGGCGTAGTCGGACATTTAAACATCAAAACCACATAAATAGTTCCGCAACTGCTTTGACCGCCCTGAGTCATGGAACCGGGTCGCCACCACGAAGAATACAACCCCCAGCATCCACCAAAAAGGGTCCGGCTCCGGGAGTCCCAAGGCCCAGGGGGCGCGTCAGAACATTTTCATCACCTTTCATAATCACCAATGGGACAAGGCAGGGATGTCCTCTTTCCCCTCTCTTATACATCCTAGTGACGGAGCACCTGCTCTCATCAATTCGCCATAACCGCAATATTAGGTGGATTGAGGTGGGAGGCACCAGGTACAAGTGCTCTGCCTTTGCTGATGATGTCCTAGTATATATCACTCAATCACATATATCCATCCCTGCTGTTATGGCTGAAATAGATCACTTTGTCACATGGTCAAATTTTAAAATCACTGCAGCGAAGTATGAGGCCTCGATGTTTCCCTGCCCAAATCCATACAGGATTCCATCCAGTCCAACTTTCCCTTTGCCTGGCGCTCACAAGGTGTCAAATACTTAGGAATTCGTATTCAAAGAGACCTCTCCCATCTATGTTATCTTAATTTTGGGCCCTTTATTGAACAACTCCATACAGACCACGGTTGGCAAGTTAGAACTGTAAGATTCAGTACATGAACCAAAGGTGTTTTGTGGAAAAGCACATGTACACTGTGTTCCTAATTATTATGCAAAAAGTGTTTAGGAGTGATAAGGGAAGAATTTGTTTGTTTGTCAGTTAAACTCATTGATGGTGATGTGTGTCAGGGCTCTTTATATCACTGTAAGCAATTGCAGACACCTGTGCTAATTAGTTTAGCAGGTGTGTACAATGAAAGGCAAGTCTACTTAAGAAGGCTGTCCCACATTTTTAAGCAGCCTACATTTTCTGCCAAAATGGGAAAGAAAAAGGATGTGTCGGCTGCTGAGAAGCAACAAATTGTGGAGTGTTTAGGTCAAGGCATGACTACAATCAACATTGCCAAGACACTTCATCCTGATCATCGCACAATCAAGAAGTATGTAGCTGATTCACAGTACACACGTGTGCGTGCTGATAAAGGAAAATTGAGGACTCTTTCCTACTAGCAATTGCGTCAGGTTAAAAGAGCAGCGGCAAAAAACCCTTGTCATAGCAGCAGACAAGTTTTTGAAGCTGCTGGTGCCTCCAACGTCCCCCGAACAACAAGATGCAGGGTCCTTCAGAGGTTTGCAGCTGTGCGTAAGCAATCCTGTCGACCTTCTCTATCCACTGTACACAAGCAGAAACGCCTCCAGTGGGCCAAACAATACATGAAGACTGACTTCAAAACTATTTTGTTCACGGATGAGTGCTGTGCAATGCTCGATGGTCCAGATGGATGGAGTGGAGGATGGCTGGTTGATGGACACCCCATGCAAACACGGCTACGGCGCCAACAAGGAGGAGGTGGAGTAATGTTTTGGGCTGAAATCATGGGGAGAGAGATTGTCGGCCCCTTTAGGATCCCTGAAGGGGTAAAGATGAACTCCATAATGTATGTGGAGTTTCTCAAACAGCACTTCCTGCCATGGTTCAAGAAGAAGAACAGTGTAATCCGCAGCAAGATCATTTTCATGCATGATAATGCACCGTCTCATGCTGCACATAACACATCTGCATCTCTGGCTGATATGGGCATAAAAAGGGACAAACTTATGGTGTGACCCCCATGCTCCCCTGACCTCAACCCCATTGAGAACCTCTGGAGCATCATCAAAAGGAGTGTCTATGATGGTGGGAGGCAGTTCACATCTAAGCAACAGCTCTGGGAGGGTATTCTGTCCTCATGCAAAACAATTGAAGCAGAAACCATCCAAAACCTGACAAATTCAATGGACGAGAGAATTCAGAAGCTCCTTTCGAACAAGGGGTCCTATGTGCAAATGTAACATCACCTAGAATAAAGTTTTGAGTTGAAAACTGTTTGATTTCAGTTTCTAATAACCTGCTAATGCTTATAATTTCAAAAATGACCATTTTTTTGTTCTTTATTAAAATGAAAAGGTTGATCGAAGAGTGTGGGGGATCTAAGAGTGTGGCAACCAAGTAGTCAGGATTATTTGGAATTCTGACAATCTGAGGGTCATGTTGCAGATAGTGCAGCAAGAAGGCACTCATGTGTCTTGCGCATCTAGGAGCCCCAAAATTATTTTCCGAGCTAGATGCAGCTAAAATTGATTATTAATTTGAAAGCTGGTGGAGCTTAGTATAGATGGCCTAATAGAATCAGTACTGCAAACTGCTTCAAGGCCCAAATTATTTTACAGCCAAGATACAGATAAACATGATTAGTAATTTTTATATCTGGTGGAGTTTGGTATAGATGGCCTAATAGAATCAGTACTGCAAGCTGCTACAAGGCCCAAAGTATTTTACAGTCAAGATAAAGATAAACATGATTAGTAATTTTAAATCTGGTGGAGCTTAGTATATATGTCCTAATAGAATCAGTACTGCAAACTGCTACAAGGCCCAAATTATTTTACAGCCAAGATACAGATAAACATGATTAGTAATTTTAAATCTGGTGGAGTTTAGTATAGATGGCCTAATAGAATCAGTACTGCAAACTGCTACAAGGCCCAAATTATTTAACAGCCAAGATACAGATAAACATGATGAGTAATTTGAAAGCTTAAAACGGTTGGTGAGGTGAATTTAACAAATCATCAAGCTTTTACTCTTCCCAGGATGACATAGGGGTAGAAAAGTCCTTTCGGATCATTGATTTGTTCATCTTTATGAACGTGAGTCTGTCTACATTATCAGTGGAGAGCCGCGTGCGCTTATCTGTCAGCACACCACCAGCAGCGCTGAACACACGTTCAGACAGAACGCTGGCTGCGGGGCATGACAATATCTCCAAGGCGTAAGTGGCGAGCTCCGGCCATTTATCCAGATTGGAAGCCCAAAAAGAGCAAGGGTCCAGTGACACAGTCATGGCTTCAATGTTTACTTAGAGATACTCCTCTACCATCGTCTCTAGGCGTTGACTATGTGTCAGACTTCTTGTCTCCTGTGGCCTTACCAAGGATTAGTGTTGAGCCACCCCCGTAGTGTTCGGGTTCGGTTCGGTTCGTCGAACACCGGGATGTTCGAGGAACTGTTCGTCGAACTGTTCGTCGAACACCTTAGAACACCGTCGAACACCGTTAAAACCAATGGCAGGCAAACAAAAACACATAGAAACACATAGAAAACACCTGCAAAGGTGTCCAAAAGCTGACAAACTGCTCAGAAGACACTCTCTTTAAAAAAGCCGGCCGGCAAATTCAGCAGCGGCATACACCGGTACCCGACAATTTAGACAAGAAGGAATAGAGCATCACACATAGATTAGATAGATAGAAACATGTCAGTCACACATATAAGAAGCACAGTGACAGTGTTGGTTACTGCACTTGTCATTTAGTGTAAAGGATTTATTAAAAAAAATATTAGTGTTTTCATGCACCGTCTCTTTAAAAAAGCCGGCCGGCAATTCAGCATCTGTACCCGACAATTTAGAACAGAAAGAATAGAGCTTCACACATAGATTAGATAGATAGAAACATGTCAGTCACATATATAATAAGTACAGTGATAGTGTTGCTTACTGTACTTGTCATTTAGTGTAAAGGATTTATTTAAAAAAATAATAGTGTTTTCATGCACTGTCTCCTTAAAAAAGCCGGCCGGCAATTCAGCAGCGGTACCCGACAATTTAGAACAGAAAGATAGAGCATCACACATAGATTAGATAGATAGAAACATGTCAGTCACATATATATGAAGTACAGTGATAGTGTTGGTTACTGTACTTGTCATTTAGTATTAAAATAAAGGATTTATTATTAAAAAAATTGGCGTGGGGTTCCCCTTAATTTTAGGCTCTAGCAGAGGTTAAGCAGACGGCTGGGGCAGATGTTTGAAGCCTGGGAAGGGGGTAATACCCACGGAGCTTCCCAGGCTACTAATATCAGCCCCCAGCTGAATACATAGCCTTTACTAGCTATTAAAATGGGGGACCCCCCAAAAAAAATGACGTGGGGTCCCCCCTAATTTAATAGCTAGCAAAGGCTAGGCAGACAGCTGGGGGCTGATATTAATAGCCCAGGAAGGGAGCCATGAATATTGGCCCCCTCCCAGGCTAGAAACACCAGCCGTCAGCCGCCCCAGAAATGGCGCATTCATAGGATGCGCAAATTCTGGCACTTAGCCTCGCTCTTCCACGCTGCCCTGGTGCGGTGGCAGGGGGTAATAGGGTTGGGGTTGATGTCAGCTTATAATGCCAGCTGACATCAAGCCCAGGTTAGTAATGGAGAGGCGTCTATAAGACACCCCCATTACTAACCCCATAGTCAAAGTTAAAAAAAACACAAACACCCAGAATAAAGTCCTTTAATTGAAATAAAGACACAATCCTTTATTGTTCTAAATTAAACCATACTTACCATCACGCCCATTCCAGCTGAAGCCAACGATCTCCTGCAATAAAAGAAAAATAATAAAGCAACCTCATCCTTACCTTTCCATGGTTCCCACGACAGCTTCAGCTCTGCTACATCGAGATGACAGGCTGGACCGCAGCAGAACGCTGCCATCCAGCCTGTCATCCCGCAGACACTGAGAAGCGCAGGCTTGCTTGCGCTGCTCAGCGTCTCTCTGTGACGACATCCAGATGAGCCGAGTTCATGTCCAATGAACTCGGCTCACCTCATGCACGTCACTGACAGCGTGGGAAAATTCTCACGCTGAAGCGCTGATTGCAGGAGAATTTTCCCACGCTGTCAGTGACGTGCAGGAGGTGAGCTGAGTTCATTGGACATGAGCTCACCTCATGCACATCACTGACAGCGTGGGAGAATTCTCCTGCACTCAGCACTTCAGCGTGAGAATTTTCCCACGCTGTCAGTGACGTGCATGAGGTGAGCCGAGTTCATTGGACATGACCTCGGCTCATCTGGATGCCGTCACAGCGAGACAGTGAGGAGCGCAAGCATGCCTGCGCTTCTCAGTGTCTGCGGGATGACAGACTGGATGGCAGCGTTCTGCTGCGGTCCAGCCAGTCATCTCGATGTAGCAGAGCTGAAGCTGTCGTGGGAACCATGGAAAGGTAAGGATGAGGTTGGTTTATTATTTTTCTTTTATTGCAGGAGATCGTTGGCTTCAGCTGGAATGGGTGTGATGGTAAGTATGGTTTAATTTAGAACAATAAAGAATTGTGTCTTTATTTCAATTAAAGGACTTTATTCTGGGTGTTGTGTTTTTTTTAAATACTTTACTAGAAATTCATGGCGGTCATGTCTAATACTGGCGTGACCCCATGAATTTTGGGCTTGGGGCCAGCTGATAATGCCAAGCTGGCCCTAACCCCTTTATTACCCAGTGAGCCACCGCATCAGGGCCCTGGATGAGTTGGGTACAGCGCCAGAAGATGGCGCTTCTATGAACGCGCCATTTTCCGGGGTGGCTGCGGACTGCAATTTGTAGCGGGGGGGGGCCCAGAAAGCTTGGGCCTCCCTGCGCTGCAGATTCCAGCCCCCAGCTGCCTAGTTGTACCTGGCTGGACACAAAAATAGGGCGAAGCCCCACGTACTTTTTTTTTAATTATTTCATGAAATTCATGAAATAATTAAGAAAAAAAGGCCTTCCCTATATTGTTGTGTCCGGCCAGGTACAAATAGGCAGCTGGTGGTTGGGGGCAGCCCGTTCCTGCCTGCTGTACCTGGCTGGACACAAATATAGTGCGAAGCCCCACTTCAATTTTTTTTAATTATTTCATGAAATTCATGAAATAATTAAGAAAAAAAGGGCTTCCCTATATTGTTGTGTCCGGCCAGGTACAAATAGGCAGCTGGTGGATGGGGGCAGCCCGTTCCTGCCTGCTGTACCTGGCTGGACACAAATATAGTGCGAAGCCCCACTTCAATTTTTTTTAATTATTTCATGAAATTCATGAAATAATTAAGAAAAAAAGGGCTTCCCTATATTGTTGTGTCCGGCCAGGTACAAATAGGCAGCTGGTGGATGGGGGCAGCCCGTTCCTGCCTGCTGTACCTGGCTGGACACAAATATAGTGCGAAGCCCCACTTCAATTTTTTTAAATTATTTCAGGAAATTCATGAAATAATTTAAAAAAAATTGACGTGGGGCTTCGCACTATATTTGTGTCCAGCCAGGTACAGCAGGCAGGAACGGGCTGCCCCCATCCACCAGCTGCCTATTTGTACCTGGCCGGACACAACAATATAGGGAAGCCCTTTTTTCTTAATTATTTCATGAATTTCATGAAATAATTAAAAAAAATTGAAGTGGGGCTTTGCACTATATTTGTGTCCAGTCAGGTACAGCAGGCAGGAACGGGCTGCCCCCAACCACCAGCTGCCTATTTGTACCTGGCCGGACACAACAATATAGGGAAGCCCTTTTTTTCTTAATTATTTCATGAAATAATTTAAAGAAAATTGACGTGGGGCTTCGCCCTGTTTTTGTGTCCAGCCAGGTACAACTAGGCAGCTGGGGGCTGGAATCCGCAGCGCAGGGAGGCCCAAGCTTTCTGGGCCACCCCCGCTGCAAATTGCAGTCCGCAGCCACCCCGGAAAATGGCGCGTTCATAGAAGCGCCATCTTCTGGCGCTGTACCCAACTCATCCAGGGCCCTGATGCGGTGGCTCACTGGGTAATAAAGGGGTTAGGGCCAGCTTGGCATTATCAGCTGGCCCTAAGCCCGAAATTCATGGGGTCACGCCAATATTAGACACGACCACCATGAATTTCTAGTAAAGTATTTAAAAAAAACACAACACCCAGAAAAAAGTCCTTTAATTGAAATAAACACACAATTCTTTATTGTTCTAAATTAAACCATACTTACCATCACGCCCATTCCAGCTGAAGCCAACGATCTCCTGAAATAAAAGAAAAATAATAAAGCAACATCATCCTTACCTTTCCATGGTTCCCATGACAGCTTCAGCTCTGCTACATCGAGATGACAGGCTGGACCGCAGCAGAACGCTGCCATCCAGCCTGTCATCCCGCAGACACTGAGAAGCGCAGGCTTGCTTGCGCTCCACAGTGTCTCTCTGTGAGGGCATCCAGATGAGCCGAGTTAATGTCCAATGAACTCGGCTCACCTCATGCACGTCACTGACAGCGTGGGAAAATTCTCCTGCACTCAGCGCTTCAGCGTGGGAGAATTCTCACACTGAAGCGCTGAGTGCAGGAGAATTCTCCCACGCTGTCAGTGACGTGCAGGAGGTGAGCTGAGTTCATTGGACATGAGCTCACCTTATGCACGTCACTGACAGCGTGGGAAAATTCTCCTGCACTCAGCGCTTCAGCGGGAGAATTCACACGCTGAAGCGCTGAGTGCAGGAGAATTCTCCCACGCTGTCAGTGACGTGCAGGAGGTGAGCTGAGTTCATTGGACATGAGCTCACCTTATGCACGTCACTGACAGCGTGGGAGAATTCTCCTGCACTCACCGCTTCAGCTTGAGAATTTTCCCATGCTGTCAGTGACGTGCATAAGGTGAGCCGAGTTGATTGGACATGAACTCGGCTCATCTGGATGTCGTCACAGAGAGACGCTGAGCAGCGCAAGCAAGCCTACGCTTCTCAGTGTCTGCGGGATGAGAGGCTGGATGGCAGCGTTCTGCTGCGGTCCAGCCTGTCATCTCGATGTAGCAGAGCTGAAGCTGTCGTGGGAACCATGGAAAGGTAAGGATGAGGTTGCTTTATTATTTTTCTTTTATTGCAGGAGATCGTTGGCTTCAGCTGGAATGGGCGTGACGGTAAGTATGGTTTAATTTACAACAATAAAGGATTGTGTCTTTATTTCAATTAAAGGACTTTATTCTGGGTGTTTGTGTTTTTTTTAACTTTGACTATGGGGTTAGTAATGGGGGTGTCTTATAGACGCCTCTCCATTACTAACCTGGGCTTGATGTCAGCTGGCATTATAAGCTGACATCAACCCCAACCCTATTACCCCTTGCCACCGCACCAGGGCAGCGTGGAAGAGCGAGGCTAAGTGCCAGAATTGGCGCATCCTATGAATGCGCCATTTCTGGGGCGGCTGATGGCTGGTGTTTCTAGCCTGGGAGGGGGCCAATATTCATGGCTCCCTTCCTGGGCTATTAATATCAGCCCCCAGCTGTCTGAATAGCCTTTGCTAGCTATTAAATTAGGGGGGACCCCACGTCATTTTTTTTGGGGGGTCCCCCATTTTAATAGCTAGTAAAGGCTATGTATTCAGCTGGGGGCTGATATTAGTAGCCTGGGAAGCTCCGTGGGTATTACCCCCTTCCCAGGCTTCAAACATCTGCCCCAGCCGTCTGCTTAACCTCCGCTAGAGCCTAAAATTAAGGGGAACCCCACGCCAATTTTTTTAATAATAAATCCTTTATTTTAATACTAAATGACAAGTACAGTAACCAACACTATCACTGTACTTCATATATATGTGACTGACATGTTTCTATCTATCTAATCTATTTGTGAAGCTCTATTCTGTCTGTTATAAATTGTCGGGTACAGATGCTGAATTGCCGGCCGGCTTTTTTAAAGAGACGGTGCATGAAAACACTATTATTTTTTTTGATAAATCCTTTACGCTAAATGACAAGTACAGTAAGCAACACTGTCACTGTACTTCGTATATATGTGGCTGACATGTTTCTATCTATCTAATCTATGTATGATGCTCTATTCTGTCTGTTATAAATTGTCGGGTACCGCTGCTGAATTGCCGGCCGGCTTTTTTAAAGAGACAGTGCATGAAAACACTATTATTTTTTTAAATAAATCCTTTACACTAAATGACAAGTACAGTAATCAACACTGTCACTGCACTTCTTATATATGTGACTGACATGTTTCTATCTATCTAATCTATGTGTGATTCTCTATTCCTTCTACTCTAAATTGTCGGGTACCGCTGCTGAATTGCCGGCCGGCTTTTTTAAAGAGACGGTGCATGAAAACACTATTATTTTTTTTGATAAATCCTTTACGCTAAATGACAAGTACAGTAAGCAGCACTTTCACTGTACTTCGTATATATGTGGCTGACATGTTTATATCTATCTAATCTATGTGTGAAGCTCTATTCTTTCGGTTCTAAATTGTCGGGTACAGGTGTATGCCGCTGCTGAATTGCCGGCTTTTCATGTTTCACTGTTGGCACTGTTCCCATCGATTTGGGCAATCACTGTAATGCCACAACCACAATGGCTGTGGCATTACAGTGAGTGGCAGACAATCCCTGCATGATTGGTGCTCTAAATAGCGCCAGACATGCAGGACACGCTTTTGGTGCACGAACAGTTATCGAACATAACCTCGAACAGCCGAATTTTTTGCAAATCGTTCGGGTTCGTCGAAAAACTCGAACACCGCCCAAAACGGCTCGAATTTGAGATTGGCGAACAGTTCTAGTCGAACACCGCTCATCTCTACCAAGGATGGGCTAAAAAAGTGGTGAAATGATTCCGCAAAATTGATGTTACCAGCAGATACTGTGTTTCTGTTACGTTTTGAGTGGTGAACACTTGACGGTCCCACGGTTGGCAAGTTGAAACCGTGAGATTCACTGCGTGCACCACTAGTGTTTTGTGGAAAAGTACATGTAAGATTCTACAGCAGTCTCTGCTGATACTCCTGCATGCGTGCATCTCTTTCTATGGCAGGAATAAGTTCTGCAAATTTACTTTTGTACCGGGGATCTAACAGTGTGGCAACCCAGTAGTCAGGATTATTTCTAATTCTTACAATTCGAGGGTCATGTTGCAGGTAGTGCAGCAAGAAGGCACTCATGTGTCTTGCGCATCCAGGAGCATCAAGTCCCTGTTGTGTTGGTGGCGAGGTAACAATCATGCTTCCTTCCTCTGCCCTCTCCCCCCAACCTCGCACAACAGAAATGTGATCAAGGTCTCTCTCATCTGATGAGTCTTCCATCAGTTTGTCCTCCACTTCTTCCTGGGCTCCTGCACCTTCCTCACTAGTTTGGCTGCTACCATGCGCCCTGGTAAAACCATCTCCCCCACCCTCACATGCCTGCCACCTTGGTGCTGCCGACCGTCTGGACCTTGCAGATGTTAGCCCTTCCGCATACAACTCCTCCTCCTCTACTTCCTCCACCTCCTCTTGTGCCACCACCTGACTCCGAATTCTGTTTAACATGTGCTCCAGCATGTAACTCACCGGAATAGTCATGCTGATAATGGCATTGTCAGCACTAAACATCTTCGTTGCCATTTCAAAACTGTGCAGAAGGGTGCATAGGTCCCTAAACTGAGACCACTCCTCCAGCGTGATTTGCCCCACCTCTGGATCTCGTTGGCCCAGGCTATACGTCACAATGTATTGCACCAGTACTTGTCGGTGCTGCCACAGTCGCTGAAACATGTGCAGACTTGAATTCCACCTGGTAGGCACATCGCATTTCAGCCAGTGAAGTGGCAGGCCCAACGACTTCTGTAGAGATGTAAGTCACTGAGCTGCGGGATGTGAATGGCGGAAGCGAGCACACAGCGACCGTGCCCTCTGCAGAAGGCCATCTAGTCCAGGATAGTGGGCTAAAAATTGCTGGACAACCAGGTACAACACATGAGCCATACAAGGCACGTGTGTGACATTGCCCCGGCGAAAGGCCGCACCCAGGTTTGCAGCATTGTCGCACACGGCCTTCCCTGGTTTCAGGTCCAGTGGAGACAACCATTCATGGAACAGGTTCTCCAGAGCTGACCACAACTCCTCAGCTGTGTGACTCACATTTCCCAGACATTTCAAAGTAAAAACTGCCTGATGACGTTGAGCCCTGCTGCCAGCAGAGTAAGGAGGTGTGAAGGATCCCTTCTGCACAGTTAGAAAGCTTGTGGTATGACCAGACAGGCTTTGGGTGCAGGTGTAGGGCCAAGAGGAGGTTGAGGAGGCAGAAGCAGTGGAGGAACTTCGAGATAAAGAGAATTGATACACAACTCGTGGGGACGGCAAGACTTGGACAGCAGCCCCTTGTCCTGCCGTCACCATAGTTACCCAGAGCCCAGTCAGCGACATGTCACGCCCCTGTCCATGCCTACTTGTCCAAGTGTCTGTGGTGAAATGCACCCTGTGACGCACAGAGTTTCTCAAAGAAGCGGTGATGTTGTATGCGACATGCAGGGACCGAGGGCTGGCTGTTGTGCTTAGACGGGGTTGAGAAGGGTGTCCCCCGCAAACTGCCAGTCTGTGAGGAAGATGCAGGCAGACATGTTAGGTTGCCTTGATCCAAAGGTGGTGCTATCGATGTCGGAAAGCGCTGAACACCAGCTGGTGTTTCCACCTCCAAAGAAAATGATGACCTGCCAATCACGCTGGCTGTTGCGGGTAAAGAGGTGGCAGGTCTGCGTCCCAAAACAGGCCTGACTGCTGTCCCCCCAGTCACAGAGGATGAAGAGGCCGCGGATGCACAAGATGTGGCAGACGGTGGTTGCCCCGGCCGGCTAGGCTGCATTGTAGCACAGTGAGCTTCCCACTGCAGCTTATGCTTCATGTCCATGTGCCGGTTCATGCATGAAGTAATCAAACTATGTTTTTTTTGGCCTCTACTTAACTTTTGCTGACAAATGTTACAGATAACACGAGTTGGGTCATCTTAATCTATCTGAAAAAATGCCCAGGCTATGCAAGGCTTAGAACCCATGCGATCTGAAGAGCCACCACGACTTGTGGTCAGAGGCAGAGTTGTGTTTGAGGATGCAGTTGTTGACGTGCTTCCAGTACTACGTCTCTGTCCAGGAAGGCGCAACCTAACCTCATCGTCACCAGCATCCTCCTCCACCTCCTCAGCTGACCTCATCTCTTGGCTGACTGTGGGTTGACAGTAAGTGGGATCTCCAACCTCGTCATCATCACCCTGTGCGTTATCACACCCCTCGTCCTCAGAGCCAACCTCTTCCTGCCCTGACAAATAACTAAAGTTGTCGCTCCAATCAGGTATTTGAGTCTCATCATCATCTTCCTCATTGTCTCCATCAACAGGAGTTACAGTTTGGGAACGAGGGTCGACATTATGGTCATAACCTTCTGCGTCTGGTCCTGGATCCGACTCATAAAGATTCTGGGCATCAGTGCAGATCATTTTCTCGTCTGAAATCACAGAAGCTCTGGAGCCGACCTCTGATTCCCAGGCTATAGTATGAGTAAACAGCTCTGCAGACTCAACCATCTGTTCTACCCCATACTCAGACGGGCAGCTGGAGACTTGGGAGCTGTGAGGAAGCAAGTGCGATTGGGGTGACACCTTTGAGGACTGGAGTATTTGTGATGTTGAAGTTGAGGTGGAGGAGAGCCCACTTAAAGGAGCACTTGATATCCATTGAAGCACCTGCTGTTTTCGAGCCTCATCTGGAATTTGTAGCGATGGGCGTACCGTAAGAAATGGATCTTATCACATTGTCCGCTAAATGAAGTAGACATCTTTCTTTGGCTGGAAGATGGTCTTTCTTCTGCAGATGTTACTGTTGCTTTAACACCTACCCCACAGACACAACCTTTTTTTCCCTTCCCAACACGCCTATTCCCCTTTCCACCAGCAGCAGGCCTTTTTCCACTCATTTTGGTGGTTAACTAATTCACAACTCTGGAGTTGTTTACACAAAAAACAATGGATGGGAACCGAGCAGAGCTGAGTGGCCAAACTGTGGTATTAGCCCAAAAGTATTGGTTGGGTTAGATGCAGATAAAAATTATTTTGAATTTGCAACCTGGTGGAGGTTAGCATAGATGGAATAATAGAACAAGTCCCACACACTGCTACAAGACAAAGCCCAAATATTTTTTCAGAGCTAGATACAGATAAAAATTATATTGAATTTGCAACCTAATGGAGGTTAGTATAGATGGACTAATAGCACAAGTCCCACACACTGCTACAAGCCAAAATATTTTTTCAGAGCTAGATGCAGATAAAAATTATATTGAATTTGCAACCTGGTGGAGATTAGTATAGATGGACTAATATAACAAGTCCCACACACTACTACAAGCCGAAATATTTTTTCAGAGCTAGATGCAGAAAAAAAATATATTGAATTTGCAACCTGGTGGAGGTTAGTATAGATGGACTAATAGAACAAATCCCACACACTGCTACAAGCTGAAGCCCAAATATTTTTTCACAGCTAGATGCAGATAAAAATTATATTGAATTTGCAACCTGGTGGAGGTTAGTATAGATGGACTAATAGAACAAGTCCCACTCACTGCTACAAGCCAAAATATTTTTCAGAGTTAGATGCAGATAAAATTCTATTGAATTTGCAACCTAGTGGAGGCTAGTATAGATGTACTAATAGAAAAAGTCCCACACACTGCTACAATCCGAAATATTTTTTCAGAGCTAGATGCAGAAAAAAATTATATTGAATTTGCAACATGGAGGAGGTTAGTATAGATGGAATAATAAAACAAATCCCACACACTGCTACAAGCCGATGACCAAATATTTTTTCAGCGCTAGATGCAGATAAAAATTATACTGAATTTGCAACCTGGTGGAGGTTAGTATAGATGGACTAATAGAACAAATCCCACACAGTGCTACAAGCCCAAATATTTTTTCAGAGCTAGATGCAGAAAAAAATTATATTGAATTTGCAACCTGGTGGGGGTTAGTATAGCTGGACTAATAGAACAAGTCCCACACACTGCAACAAGCCGAAATATTTTTTCAGAGCTAGATGCAGAAAAAAATTCTATTGAATTTGCAACCTGGTGGAGGTTATTATAGATGGACTAAAAGAACAAGTCCCACACACTGCTACAAGCCGAAGCCAAAATATTTTTTCAGAGCTAGATGCAGATAAAAATTATATTGAATTTGCAACCTGGTGGAGGTTAGTATAGATGGACTAATAGAACAAGTCCCACACACTGCTACAAGCCGAAGTCCAAATATTTTTTCAGAGCTAAATGCAGATAAAAATTATCTTGAATTTGCAACCTGGTGGAGGTTAGTATAGACGGACTAATAGCACAAGTCCCACACACTGCTACAAGCCGAAATATTTTTTCAGAGCTAGATGCAGGAAAAATTATATTGAATTTGCAACCTGGTGGAGGTTAGTATATATAGACTAATAGAACAAGTCCTACACACTGCTACAAGCCGAAATAATTTTTCAGGGCTAGATGCAGAAAAAAATTATATTGAATTTGCAACCTGGTGGAGGTTAGTATAGATGGACTAATAGAACATGTCCCACACACTGCTACAAGCCGAAGCCCAAAAATTTTTTCTGAGCAAGATGCAGATAAAAATTATATTGAATTTGCAACCTGGTGGAGGTTAGTATAGATGGACTGATAGAACAAGTCCCACACACTGCTACAATCCAAAATATTTTTTCAGAGCTAGATGCAGATAAAAATTATATTGAATTTGCAACCTGGTGGAGGTTAGTATAGATGGACTAATAGAACAAGTCCCAACCACTGCTACAAGCCAAAATATTTTTTCAGAGCTAGATGCAGAAAAAAATTATATTGAATTTGCAACCTAGTGGAGGTTAGTATAGATGGACTAATAGAACTAGTCCCACACACTGCTACAAGCCGAAGCCCAAATATTTTTTCAGAGCTAGATGCAGATAAAAATTATACTGAATTTGCAACCTGGTGGAGGGTAGTATAAAAGGACTAATAGAACAAGTCCCACGCACTGCTACAAGCCGAAATATTTTTTCAGAGCTAGATGCAGAAAAAAATTATATTGAATTTGCAAACTGGTGGAGGTTAGTATAGATAGTCTAATAGAACAAGTCCCACACACTGCTACAAGCCGAAATATTTTTTCAGAGCTAGATGCAGAAAAAAATTATATTAAATTTGCAACCTGGTGGAGGTTAGTATAGATGGACTAATAGAACAAGTCCCAAACACTGCTACAAGCCGAAGCCGAAATATTTTTTCAGAGCTAGATGCAGATAAAAATTATATTGAATTTGCAACCTGGTGGAGGTTAGTATAGATGGACTAATAGAACAAGTCCCACACACTGCTACAAGCCGAAGCCGAAATATTTTTTCAGAGCTAGATGCAGATAAAAATTATATTGAATTTGCAACCTGGTGGAGGTTAGTATAGATGGACTAATAGAACAAGTCCCACACACTGCTACAAGCCGAAGTCCAAATATTTTTTCAGAGCTAAACGCAGATAAAAATTATATTGAATTTGCAACCTGGTGGACGTTAGTATAGATGGACTAATAGATCAAGTCCCACACACTGCTACAAGCCGAAATATTTTTTCAGAGCTAGATGCAGGAAAAATTATATTGAATTTGCAACCTGGTGGAGGTTAGCTTAGATGGAATAACAGAACAAGTCCCACACACTGCTACAAGCCGAAATAATTTTTCAGAGCTAGATGCAGAAAAAAATTATATTGAATTTGCAACCTGGTGGAGGTTAGTATAGATGGACTAATAGAACTAGCACCACACACTGCTACAAGCCGAAGCCCAAATATCTTATCAGAGCGAGATGCAGATAAAAATTATACTGAATTTGCAACCTAGTGGAGGTTAGTATAGATGAACTAATAGAACAAGTCCCACACACTGCTACAAGCCAAAATATTTTTTCAGAGCTAGATGCAGAAAAAAATTATATTGAATTTGCAACCTGGTGGGGGTTAGTATAGATGGACTAATAGAACAAGTCCAACACACTGCTACAAGCCGAAGCCCAAATATTTTCTCAGAGCTAGATGCAGAAAAAAATTATATTGAATTTGCAACCTGGTGGAAGTTAGTATAGCTGGACTAATAGAACAAGTCCCTCACTCTGCTACAAGCCGAAATATTTTTTCAGAGCTAGATGCAGAAAAAAATGATATTGAATTTGCAACCTGGTGGAGGTTAGTATAGATAGACTAATAGAACAAGTCCCACACACTGCTACAAGCCGAAGTCGAAATATTTTTTCAGAGCTAGATGCAGAAAAAAATGATATTGAATTTGCAACCTGGTGGAGGTTAGTATAGATAGACTAATAGAACAATTCACACACACTTCTACAAGCTGAAATATTTTTTCAGAGCTAGATGCAGAAAAAAATTATATTCAATTTGCAACTTGGTGGAGATTAGTATAGATGGACTAATAGAATAAGTCCCACACATTGCTACAAGCCGAAATATTTTTTCAGAGCTAGATGCAGATAAAAATTATATTGAATTTGCAACCTAGTGGAGGTTATGTAGATGGACTAATAGAACAAGTCCCACACATTGCTACAAGCCGAAATTTTTTTTCAGAGCTAGATGCAGAAATTTTTTTTATTGAATTTGCAACCTGGTGGAGGTTAGTAAAGATAGATTAATAGAACAAGTTCCACACACTGCTATAAGCCGAAATATTTTTTCAGAGCTAGATGCAGAAAAAAATGATATTGAATTTGCAACCTGGTGGAGGTTAGTATAGATGGACTAATAGAACAAGTCCAACACACTACTACAAGCCGAAGCCCAAATATTTTTTCAGAGCTACATGCAGAAAAAAATTATGCTGAATTTGCAACCTGGTGGAGGTTAGTATAGATGGACTAATAGAACAAGTCCCACACACTGCTACAAGCCGAAATATTTTTTCAGAGCTAGATGCAGAAAAAAATTATAATGAATTTGCAACCTGGTGGGTGTTAGTATAGATGGACTAATAGAACAAGTCCCACACACTGCTACAAGACGAAGCCCAAACATTTTTTCAGAGCTAGATGCAGAAAAAAATTATATTGAATTTGCAACCTGGTGGAGGTTAGTATAGATGGACTAATAGAACAAGTCCCACACACTGCTTAAAGCCGAAGCCAAAATATTTTTTCAGAGCTAGATGCAGATAAAAATTATATTGAATTTGCAACCTGGTGGAGGTTAGTATAGCTGGACTAATAGAACAAGTCCCACACACTGCTAAAAGCCGAATCCAAATATTTTTTCAGAGCTAGATGCACATAAAAATGATATTGAATTTGCAACCTAGTGGAGGTTAGTATAGCTGGACTAATAGAACAAGTCCCACACACTGCTACAAGCCGAAATATTTTTTCAGAGCTTGATGCAGGTAAAAATTATATTGAATTTGCAACCTGGTGGAGCTTAGTATAGGTGGACTAATAGAACAAGTCCCACACACTGTTACAAGACGAAATATTTTTTCAGGGCTAGATGCAGAAAAAAATTATATTGAATTTGCAACCTGGTGGAGGTTAGTATAGATGGACTAATAGAAGAAGTCCCACACACTGCTACATGCCGAAGCCGAAAAATTTTTTCAGAGTAAATGCAGATAAAAATGATTTTGAATTTGCAACGTGGTGGAGGTTAGTATAGATGGACTAATAGAACAAGTCCCACACACTGCTACAAGCTAAAGTCAAAATATTTTTTCAGAGCTAAATGCAGATAAAAATTATATTGAATTTGCAACCTGGTGGAAGTTAGTATAGATGGACTAATAGAACAAGTCCCACACACTGCTACAAGCCAAAATATTTTTCAGAGTTAGATGCAGATAAAATTCTATTGAATTTGCAACCTAGTGGAGGCTAGTATAGATGTACTAATAGAAAAAGTCCCACACACTGCTACAATCCGAAATATTTTTTCAGAGCTAGATGCAGAAAAAAATTATATTGAATTTGCAACATGGAGGAGGTTAGTATAGATGGAATAATAAAACAAATCCCACACACTGCTACAAGCCGATGACCAAATATTTTTTCAGCGCTAGATGCAGATAAAAATTATACTGAATTTGCAACCTGGTGGAGGTTAGTATAGATGGACTAATAGAACAAATCCCACACAGTGCTACAAGCCCAAATATTTTTTCAGAGCTAGATGCAGAAAAAAATTATATTGAATTTGCAACCTGGTGGGGGTTAGTATAGCTGGACTAATAGAACAAGTCCCACACACTGCAACAAGCCGAAATATTTTTTCAGAGCTAGATGCAGAAACAAATTCTATTGAATTTGCAACCTGGTGGAGGTTATTATAGATGGACTAAAAGAACAAGTCCCACACACTGCTACAAGCCGAAGCCAAAATATTTTTTCAGAGCTAGATGCAGATAAAAATTATATTGAATTTGCAACCTGGTGGAGGTTAGTATAGATGGACTAATAGAACAAGTCCCACACACTGCTACAAGCCGAAGTCCAAATATTTTTTCAGAGCTAAATGCAGATAAAAATTATCTTGAATTTGCAACCTGGTGGAGGTTAGTATAGACGGACTAATAGCACAAGTCCCACACACTGCTACAAGCCGAAATATTTTTTCAGAGCTAGATGCAGGAAAAATTATATTGAATTTGCAACCTGGTGGAGGTTAGTATATATAGACTAATAGAACAAGTCCTACACACTGCTACAAGCCGAAATAATTTTTCAGGGCTAGATGCAGAAAAAAATTATATTGAATTTGCAACCTGGTGGAGGTTAGTATAGATGGACTAATAGAACATGTCCCACACACTGCTACAAGCCGAAGCCCAAAAATTTTTTCTGAGCAAGATGCAGATAAAAATTATATTGAATTTGCAACCTGGTGGAGGTTAGTATAGATGGACTAATAGAACAAGTCCCACACACTGCTACAATCCAAAATATTTTTTCAGAGCTAGATGCAGATAAAAATTATATTGAATTTGCAACCTGGTGGAGGTTAGTATAGATGGACTAATAGAACAAGTCCCAACCACTGCTACAAGCCAAAATATTTTTTCAGAGCTAGATGCAGAAAAAAATTATATTGAATTTGCAACCTAGTGGAGGTTAGTATAGATGGACTAATAGAACTAGTCCCACACACTGCTACAAGCCGAAGCCCAAATATTTTTTCAGAGCTAGATGCAGATAAAAATTATACTGAATTTGCAACCTGGTGGAGGGTAGTATAAAAGGACTAATAGAACAAGTCCCACGCACTGCTACAAGCCGAAATATTTTTTCAGAGCTAGATGCAGAAAAAAATTATATTGAATTTGCAAACTGGTGGAGGTTAGTATAGATAGTCTAATAGAACAAGTCCCACACACTGCTACAAGCCGAAATATTTTTTCAGAGCTAGATGCAGAAAAAAATTATATTAAATTTGCAACCTGGTGGAGGTTAGTATAGATGGACTAATAGAACAAGTCCCAAACACTGCTACAAGCCGAAGCCGAAATATTTTTTCAGAGCTAGATGCAGATAAAAATTATATTGAATTTGCAACCTGGTGGAGGTTAGTATAGATGGACTAATAGAACAAGTCCCACACACTGCTACAAGCCGAAGCCGAAATATTTTTTCAGAGCTAGATGCAGATAAAAATTATATTGAATTTGCAACCTGGTGGAGGTTAGTATAGATGGACTAATAGAACAAGTCCCACACACTGCTACAAGCCGAAGTCCAAATATTTTTTCAGAGCTAAACGCAGATAAAAATTATATTGAATTTGCAACCTGGTGGACGTTAGTATAGATGGACTAATAGATCAAGTCCCACACACTGCTACAAGCCGAAATATTTTTTCAGAGCTAGATGCAGGAAAAATTATATTGAATTTGCAACCTGGTGGAGGTTAGCTTAGATGGAATAACAGAACAAGTCCCACACACTGCTACAAGCCGAAATAATTTTTCAGAGCTAGATGCAGAAAAAAATTATATTGAATTTGCAACCTGGTGGAGGTTAGTATAGATGGACTAATAGAACTAGCACCACACACTGCTACAAGCCGAAGCCCAAATATCTTATCAGAGCGAGATGCAGATAAAAATTATACTGAATTTGCAACCTAGTGGAGGTTAGTATAGATGAACTAATAGAACAAGTCCCACACACTGCTACAAGCCAAAATATTTTTTCAGAGCTAGATGCAGAAAAAAATTATATTGAATTTGCAACCTGGTGGGGGTTAGTATAGATGGACTAATAGAACAAGTCCAACACACTGCTACAAGCCGAAGCCCAAATATTTTTTCAGAGCTAGATGCAGAAAAAAATTATATTGAATTTGCAACCTGGTGGAAGTTAGTATAGCTGGACTAATAGAACAAGTCCCTCACTCTGCTACAAGCCGAAATATTTTTTCAGAGCTAGATGCAGAAAAAAATGATATTGAATTTGCAACCTGGTGGAGGTTAGTATAGATAGACTAATAGAACAAGTCCCACACACTGCTACAAGCCGAAGTCGAAATATTTTTTCAGAGCTAGATGCAGAAAAAAATGATATTGAATTTGCAACCTGGTGGAGGTTAGTATAGATAGACTAATAGAACAATTCACACACACTTCTACAAGCTGAAATATTTTTTCAGAGCTAGATGCAGAAAAAAATTATATTCAATTTGCAACTTGGTGGAGATTAGTATAGATGGACTAATAGAATAAGTCCCACACATTGCTACAAGCCGAAATATTTTTTCAGAGCTAGATGCAGATAAAAATTATATTGAATTTGCAACCTAGTGGAGGTTATGTAGATGGACTAATAGAACAAGTCCCACACATTGCTACAAGCCGAAATTTTTTTTCAGAGCTAGATGCAGAAATTTTTTTTATTGAATTTGCAACCTGGTGGAGGTTAGTAAAGATAGATTAATAGAACAAGTTCCACACACTGCTATAAGCCGAAATATTTTTTCAGAGCTAGATGCAGAAAAAAATGATATTGAATTTGCAACCTGGTGGAGGTTAGTATAGATGGACTAATAGAACAAGTCCAACACACTACTACAAGCCGAAGCCCAAATATTTTTTCAGAGCTACATGCAGAAAAAAATTATGCTGAATTTGCAACCTGGTGGAGGTTAGTATAGATGGACTAATAGAACAAGTCCCACACACTGCTACAAGCCGAAATATTTTTTCAGAGCTAGATGCAGAAAAAAATTATAATGAATTTGCAACCTGGTGGGTGTTAGTATAGATGGACTAATAGAACAAGTCCCACACACTGCTACAAGACGAAGCCCAAACATTTTTTCAGAGCTAGATGCAGAAAAAAATTATATTGAATTTGCAACCTGGTGGAGGTTAGTATAGATGGACTAATAGAACAAGTCCCACACACTGCTTAAAGCCGAAGCCAAAATATTTTTTCAGAGCTAGATGCAGATAAAAATTATATTGAATTTGCAACCTGGTGGAGGTTAGTATAGCTGGACTAATAGAACAAGTCCCACACACTGCTAAAAGCCGAATCCAAATATTTTTTCAGAGCTAGATGCAGATAAAAATGATATTGAATTTGCAACCTAGTGGAGGTTAGTATAGCTGGACTAATAGAACAAGTCCCACACACTGCTACAAGCCGAAATATTTTTTCAGAGCTTGATGCAGGTAAAAATTATATTGAATTTGCAACCTGGTGGAGCTTAGTATAGGTGGACTAATAGAACAAGTCCCACACACTGTTACAAGACGAAATATTTTTTCAGGGCTAGATGCAGAAAAAAATTATATTGAATTTGCATCCTGGTGGAGGTTAGTATAGATGGACTAATAGAAGAAGTCCCACACACTGCTACATGCCGAAGCCGAAAAATTTTTTCAGAGTAAATGCAGATAAAAATGATTTTGAATTTGCAACGTGGTGGAGGTTAGTATAGATGGACTAATAGAACAAGTCCCACACACTGCTACAAGCTAAAGTCAAAATATTTTTTCAGAGCTAAATGCAGATAAAAATTATATTGAATTTGCAACCTGGTGGAAGTTAGTATAGATGGACTAATAGAACAAGTCCCACACACTGCTACAAGCCAAAATATTTTTTCAGAGCTAGATGCAGAAAACAATAATATTGAATTTGCAACCTGGTGGAGGTTAGTATAGATGGACTAATAGAACAAGTCCCACACACTGCTACAAGCCGAAGTCCAAATATTTTTTCAGAGCTAAATGCAGATAATAATTATATTGAATTTGCAACTTGGTGGAGGTTAGTATAGATGAACTAATAGAACAAGTCCCACACACTGCTACAAGCCCAAATATTTTTTCAGAGCTAGATGCAGTTAAAAATTATATTGAATTTGCAACCTGGTGGAGGTTAGTTTAGATGGACTAATAGAACAAGTCCAACACACTGCTACAAGCCGAAATATTTTTTCAGAGCTAGATGCAGATAAAAATTGTATTGAATTTGCAACCTGGTGGAGGTTCGTATAGATAGACTAAAAGAACAAGTCCACACATTGCTACAAGCCAAAATATTTTTTCAGAGATAGATGCAGAAAAAAATTATATTGAATTTGTAACCTGGTGGAGGTTAGTATAGATGGACTAATAGAACATGTCCCACACACTGCTACAAGCCGAAGCCAAAATATTTTTTCCGAGCTAGATGCAGATAAAAATTATACTGAATTTGCAACCTGGTGGAGGTTAGTATAGATGGACTAATAGAACAAGTCCCACACACTGCTACAAGCCAAAATATTTTATCAAAGCTAGATGCAGAAAAAAATTGTATTGAATTTGCAACCTGGTGGAGATTAGTATAGATGGACTAATAGAACAAGTCCCACACACTTCTACAAGCTGAAATATTTTTTCAGAGCTAGATGCAGAAACAAATTATATTGAGTTTGCAACTTGGTGGAGGTTAGTACAGATGGACTAATCGAATAAGTCCCACACATTGCTACAAGCCGAAATATTTTTTCAGAGCTAGATGCAGATAAAAATTATATTGAATTTGCAACCTGGTGGCGGTTAGTATAGATGGACTAATAGAATAAGTCACACACATTGCTACAAGCCCAAATATTTTTCCAGAGCTAGATGCAGTTAAAAATTATGTTGAATTTGCAACCTGGTGGAGGTTAGTTTAGATGGACTAATAGAACAAGTCCCACACACTGCTACAAGCCAAAATATTTTTTCAGAGCTAGATGCAGATAAAAATTGTATTGAATTTGCAACCTGGTGGAGGTTCGTATAGATAGACTAAAAGAACAAGTCCAAACATTGCTACAAGCCAAAATATTTTTTCAGGGCTAGATGCAGAAAAAAATTATATTGAATTTGCAACCTGGTGGAGGTTAGTATAGATGGACTAATAGAACAAGTCCCACACACTGCTACAAGCTGAAGCCAAAATATTTTTTCAGAGCTAGATGCAGATAAAAATTATATTGAATTTGCAACCTGGTGGAGGTTAGTATAGCTGGACTAATAGAACAAGTCCCACACACTGCTAAAAGCCGAATCCAAATATTTTTTCAGAGCTAAATGCAGAAAAAATTTATATTGAATTTGCAACCTGGTGGGGGTTAGTATAGATAGACCAATAGAACAAGTCCCACACACTGCTACAAGCCGAAGCCAAAATATTTTTTCAGAGCTAGATGCAGATAAAAATTATATTGAATTTGCAACCTGGTGGAGGTTAGTATAGCTGGACTAATAGAACAAGTCCCACACACTGCTAAAAGCCGAATACAAATATTTTTTCAGAGCTAAATGCAGAAAAAAATTATATTGAATTTGCAACCTGGTGGGGTTTAGTATAGATGGACCAATAGAACAAGTCCCACACACTGCTACAAGCCGAAGCCCAAATATTTTTTCAGAGCTAGATGCAGATAAAAATGATATTGAATTTGCAATCTGGTGGAGGTTAGTATAGCTGGACTAATAGAACAAGTCCCACACACTGCTACAAGCCGAAATATTTTTTCAGAGCTAGATGCAGGTAAAAATTATATTGAATTTGCAACCTGGTGGAGCTTAGTATAGCTGGACTAATAGAACAAGTCCCACACACTGCTACAAGCCGAAATATTTTTTCAGGGCTAGATGCAGAAAAAAATTATATTGAATTTGCAACCTGGTGGAGGTTAGTATAGATGGACTAATAGAACAAGTCCCACACACTGCTACAAGCCGAAGCCGAAAATTTTTTTCAGAGTAAATGCAGATAAAAATTATATTGAATTTGCAACCTGGTGGAGGTTAGTATAGATGTTCTAATAGAACAAGTCCCACACACTGCTACAAGCCAAAGTCAAAATATTTTTTCAGAGCTAAATGCAGATAAAAATTATATTGAATTTGCAACCTGGTGGAGGTTAGTATAGATGGACTAATAGAACAAGTCCCACACACTGCTAAAAGCCGAATCCAAATATTTTTTCAGAGCTAAATGCAGAAAAAATTTATATTGAATTTGCAACCTGGTGGGGGTTAGTATAGATGGACCAATAGAACAAGTCCCACACACTGCTACAAGCCGAAGCCAAAATATTTTTTCAGAGCTAGATGCAGATAAAAATTATATTGAATTTGCAACCTGGTGGAGGTTAGTATAGCTGGACTAATAGAACAAGTCCCACACACTGCTAAAAGCCGAATACAAATATTTTTTCAGAGCTAAATGCAGAAAAAAATTATATTGAATTTGCAACCTGGTGGGGTTTAGTATAGATGGACCAATAGAACAAGTCCCACACACTGCTACAAGCCGAAGCCCAAATATTTTTTCAGAGCTAGATGCAGATAAAAATGATATTGAATTTGCAATCTGGTGGAGGTTAGTATAGCTGGACTAATAGAACAAGTCCCACACACTGCTACAAGCCGAAATATTTTTTCAGAGCTAGATGCAGGTAAAAATTATATTGAATTTGCAACCTGGTGGAGCTTAGTATAGCTGGACTAATAGAACAAGTCCCACACACTGCTACAAGCCGAAATATTTTTTCAGGGCTAGATGCAGAAAAAAATTATATTGAATTTGCAACCTGGTGGAGGTTAGTATAGATGGACTAATAGAACAAGTCCCACACACTGCTACAAGCCGAAGCCGAAAATTTTTTTCAGAGTAAATGCAGATAAAAATTATATTGAATTTGCAACCTGGTGGAGGTTAGTATAGATGTTCTAATAGAACTAGTCCCACACACTGCTACAAGCCAAAGTCAAAATATTTTTTCAGAGCTAAATGCAGATAAAAATTATATTGAATTTGCAACCTGGTGGAGGTTAGTATAGATGGACTAATAGAACAAGTCCCACACACTGCTAAAAGCCGAATCCAAATATTTTTTCAGAGCTAGATGCAGAAGAAAATTATATTGAATTTGTAACCTGGTGGAGGTTAGTATAGATGGACTAATAGAACAAGTCCCACACACTGCTACAAGCCGAAGCCAAAATATTTTTTCAGAGCTAGATGCAGATAAAAATTATATTGAATTTGCAACCTGGTGGAGGTTAGTATAGCTGGACTAATAGAACAAGTCCCACACACTGCGAAAAGCCGAATCCAAATATTTTTTCAGAGCTAAATGCAGAAAAAAATTATATTGAATTTGCAACCTGGTGGGGGTTAGTATAGATGGACCAATAGAACAAGTCCCACACACTGCTACAAGCCGAAGCCCAAATATTTTTTCAGAGCTGGATGCAGATAAAAATTATATTGAATTTGCAACCTGGTGGAGGTTAGTATAGCTGGACTAATAGAACAAGTCCCACACACTGCTACAAGCCAAAATATTTTTTCAGAGCTACATGCAGGTAAAAATTATATTGAATTTGCAACCTGGTGGAGCTTAGTATAGCTGGACTAATAGAACAAGTCCCACACACTGCTACAAGCCGAAATTTTTTTTTTCAGGGCTAGATGTAGAAAAAAATTATATTGAATTTGCAACCTGGTGGAGGTTAGTATAGATGGACTAATAGAACAAGTCCCACACACTGCTACAAGCCGAAGCCGAAAAATTTTTTCAGAGTAAAAGCAGATAATAATTATATTGAATTTGCAACCTGGTGGAGGTTAGTATAGATGAACTAATAGAACAAGTCCCACACAATGCTACAAGCCCAAATATTTTTTCAGAGCTATATGCAGTTAAAAATTATATTGAATTTGCAACCTGGTGGAGGTTAGTTTAGATGGACTAAAAGAACAAGTCCCACACACTGCTACAAGCCGAAATATTTTTTCAGAGCTAGATGCAGGTAAAAATTGTATTGAATTTGCAACCTGGTTGAGGTTAGTATAGATAGACTAAAAGAACAAGTCCACACATTGCTACAAGCCAAAATATTTTTTCAGAGTTGGATGCAGAAAAAAATTATATTGAATTTGTAAACTGGTGGAGGTTAGTATAGATGGACTAATAAAACAAGTCGCACACACTGCTACAAGCCGAAGCCCAAATAGTTTTTCCGAGCTAGATGCAGATAAAAATTATATTGAATTTGCAACCTGGTGGAGGTTAGTATAGCTGGACTAATAGAACAAGTCCCACACAATGCTACAAGCCGAAATATTTTTTTAAAGCTAGATGCAGAAAAAAATTATATTGAATTTGCAACCTGGTGGAGGTTAGTATAGATGGACTAATAGAACAAGTCCCACACACTGCTACAAGCCAAAGCCCATATATTTTATCAGAGCTAGATGCAGATAAAAATTATACTGAATTTGCAACCTGGTGGAGGTTAGTATAGATAGACTAATAGAACAAGTCCCACACACTGCTACAAGCCGAAATATTTTTTCAGGGCTAGATGCAGAAAAAAATTATATTGAATTTGCAACCTGGTGGGGGTTAGTATAGATGGACCAATAGAACAAGTCCCACACATTGCTACAAGCCGAAGCCCAAATATTTTTTCAGAGCTAGATGCAGATAAAAATTATATTGAATTTGCAACCTGGTGGAGGTTAGTATAGCTGGACTAATAGAACAAGTCCCACACAATGCTACAAGCCGAAATATTTTTTCAGAGCTAGATGCAGAAAAAAATTATATTGAATTTGCAACCTGGTGGAGGTTAGTATAGATGGACTAATAGAACAAGTCCCACACACTGCTACAAGCCGAAGCCCATATATTTTATCAGAGCTAGATGCAGATAAAAATTATACTGAATTTGCAACCTGGTGGAGGTTAGTATAGATGGACTAATAGAACAAGTCCCACACACTGCTACAAGCCAAAATATTTTTTCAGGGCTAGATGCAGAAAAAAAATTATATTGAATTTGCAACCTGGTGGAGGTTAGTATATATGGACTAATAGAACAAGTCCCACACACTGCTACAAGCCCAAGCCGAAAAATTTTTTCAGAGCTAAATGCAGATAAAAATTATATTGAATTTGCAACCTGGTGGAGGTTAGTATAGATGGACTAATAGAACAAGTCCCACACACTGCTAAAAGCCGAAGTCCAAATATTTTTTCAGAGCTAAATGCAGAAAAAAATTATATTGAATTTGCAACCTGGTGGGGGTTAGTATAGATGGACCAATAGAACAAGTCCCACACACTGCTACAAGCCGAAGCCCAAATATTTTTTCAGGGCTAGATGCAGGTAAAAATTATATTGAATTTGCAACCTGGTGGAGCTTAGTATAGCTGGACTAATAGAACAAGTCCCACACACTGCTACAAGCCGAAATATTTTTTCAGGGCTAGATGCAGAAAAAAATTATATTGAATTTGCAACCTGGTGGAGGTTAGTATAGATGGACTAATAGAACAAGTCCCACACACTGCTACAAGCCGAAGCCGAAAAAATTTTTCAGAGCTAAATGCAGATAAAAATTATATTGAATTTGAAACCTGGTGGAGGTTATTGTAGATGGACTAATAGAACAAGTCCCAAACACTGCTGCAAGCCAAAGTCAAAATATTTTTTCAGAGCTAAATGCAGAAAAAAATTATATTGAATTTGCAACCTGGTGGGGGTTAGTATAGATGGACTAATAGAACAAGTCCCACACACTGCTACAAGTCGAAGCCCAAATATTGTTTCAGAGCTAGATGCAGGTAAAAATTATATTGAATTTGCAACCTGGTGGAGCTTAGTATAGCTGGACTAATAGAACAAGTCCCACACACTGCTACAAGCCGAAATATTTTTTCAGGGCTAGATGCAGAAAAAAATTATATTGAATTTGCAACCTGGTGGAGGTTAGTATAGATGGACTAATAGAACAAGTCCCACACACTGCTACAAGCCGAAGCCCATATATTTTATCAGAGCTAGATGCAGATAAAAATTATACTGAATTTGCAACCTGGTGGAGGTTAGTATAGATAGACTAATAGAACAAGTCCCACACACTGCTACAAGCCGAAGCCCAAATAGTTTTTCCGAGCTAGATGCAGATAAAAATTATATTGAATTTGCAACCTGGTGGAGGTTAGTATAGCTGGACTAATAGAACAAGTCCCACACAATGCTACAAGCCGAAATATTTTTTCAAAGCTAGATGCAGAAAAAAATTATATTGAATTTGCAACCTGGTGGAGGTTAGTATAGATGGACTAATAGAACAAGTCCCACACACTGCTACAAGCCGAAGCCCATATATTTTATCAGAGCTAGATGCAGATAAAAATTATACTGAATTTGCAACCTGGTGGAGGTTAGTATAGATAGACTAATAGAACAAGTCCCACACACTGCTACAAGCCGAAATATTTTTTCAGGGCTAGATGCAGAAAAAAATTATATTGAATTTGCAACCTGGTGGGGGTTAGTATAAATGGACCAATAGAACAAGTCCCACACATTGCTACAAGCCGAAGCCCAAATATTTTTTCAGAGCTAGATGCAGATAAAAATTATATTGAATTTGCAACCTGGTGGAGGTTAGTATAGCTGGACTAATAGAACAAGTCCCACACAATGCTACAAGCCGAAATATTTTTTCAGAGCTAGATGCAGAAAAAAATTATATTGAATTTGCAACCTGGTGGAGGTTAGTATAGATGGACTAATAGAACAAGTCCCACACACTGCTAAAAGCCGAAGCCCATATATTTTATCAGAGCTAGATGCAGATAAAAATTATACTGAACTTGCAACCTGGTGGAGGTTAGTATAGATGGACTAATAGAACAAGTCCCACACACTGCTACAAGCCAAAATATTTTTTCAGGGCTAGATGCAGAAAAAAATTATATTGAATTTGCAACCTGGTGGAGGTTAGTATATATGGACTAATAGAACAAGTCCCACACACTGCTACAAGCCCAAGCCGAAAATTTTTTTCAGAGCTAAATGCAGAGAAAAATTATATTGAATTTGCAACCTGGTGGAGGTTAGTATAGATGGACTAATAGAACAAGTCCCACACACTGCTAAAAGCCGAAGTCCAAATATTTTTTCAGAGCTAAATGCAGAGAAAAATTATATTGAATTTGCAACCTGGTGGGGGTTAGTATAGATGGACCAATAGAACAAATCCCACACACTGCTACAAGCCGAAGCCCAAATATTTTTTCAGGGCTAGATGCAGGTAAAAATTATATTGAATTTGCAACCTGGTGGAGCTTAGTATAGCTGGACTAATAGAACAAGTCCCACACACTGCTACAAGCCGAAATATTTTTTCAGGGCTAGATGCAGAAAAAAATTATATTGAATTTGCAACCTGGTGGAGGTTAGTATAGATGGACTAATAGAACAAGTCCCACACACTGCTACAAGCCGAAGCCGAAAAAATTTTTCAGAGCTAAATGCAGATAAAAATTATATTGAATTTGAAACCTGGTGGAGGTTATTGTAGATGGACTAATAGAACAAGTCCCAAACACTGCTACAAGCCAAAGTGAAAATATTTTTTCAGAGCTAAATGCAGAAAAAAATTATATTGAATTTGCAACCTGGTGGGGGTTAGTATAGATGGACTAATAGAACAAGTCCCACACACTGCTACAAGTCGAAGCCCAAATAATGTTTCAGAGCTAGATGCAGGTAAAAATTATATTGAATTTGCAACCTGGTGGAGCTTAGTATAGCTGGACTAATAGAACAAGTCCCACACACTGCTACAAGCCGAAATATTTTTTCAGGGCTAGATGCAGAAAAAAATTATATTGAATTTGCAACCTGGTGGAGGTTAGTATAGATGGACTAATAGAACAAGTCCAACACACTGCTACAAGCCGAAGCCCAAATATTATTTCAGAGCTAGATGCAGATAAAAATTATGCTGAATTTGCAACCTGGTGGAGGTTAGTATAGATGGACTAATAGAACAAGTCCCACACACTTCTACAAGCCGAAAGATTTTATCAGAGCTAGATGCAGAAAAAAATTATAATGAATTTGCAACCTGGTGGGGGTTAGTATAGATGGACTAATAGAACAAGTCACACACACTGCTACAAGACGAAGCCCAAACATTTTTTCAGAGCTAGATGCAGATAAAAATTATATTGAATTTGAAACCTGGTGGAGGTTAGTATAGCTGGACTAATAGAACAAGTCCCACACAATGCTACAAGCCGAAATATTTTTTCAGAGCTAGATGCAGAAAAAAATTATATTGAATTTGCAACCTGGTGGAGGTTAGTATAGATGGACTAATAGAACAAGTCCCACACACTGCTACAAGTCGAAGACCATATATTTTATCAGAGCTAAATGCAGATAAAAATTATACTGAATTTGCAACCTGGTGGAGGTTAGTATAGATGGACTAATAGAAAAAGTCCCACACACTGCTACAAGCCGAAATATTTTTTCAGGGCTAGATGCAGAAAAAAATTATAATGAATTTGCAACCTGGTGGAGGTTAGTATAGATAGACTAATACAACAAGTCCCACACACTGCTACAAGCCAAAGCCGAAAAAATTTTTTAGAGCTAAATGCAGATAAAAATTATATGGAATTTGCAACCTGGTGGAGGCTAGTATAGATGGACTAAAAGAACAAGTCCCACACACTGCTAAAACCCGAAGTCCAAATATTTTTTCAGAGCTAAATGCAGAAAAAAATTATATTGAATTTGCAACCTGGTGGGGGTTAGTATAGATGGACCAATAGAACAAGTCCTACACACTGCTACAAGCCGAAGCCCAAATATTTTTTCAGAGTTAGATGCAGATAAAAATTATATTGAATTTGCAACCTGGTGGAGGTTAGTATAGCTGGAATAATAGAACAAGTCCCACACGCTGCTAAAAGCCGAAATATTTTTTCAGCGCCAGATGCTGAAAAAAATTATATTAAATTTGCAACCTGGTGGAGGTTAGTATAGATGGACTAATAGAACAAATCCCACACACTGCTACAAGCCAAAGCCGAAATATTTTTTCAGAGCTAGATGCAGATAAAAATTATATTGAATTTGAAACCTGGTGGAGGTTAGTATAGATGGACTAATAGAACAAGTCCCACACACTGCTACAAGCCGAAACATTTTTTCAGAGCTAGATGCAGAAAAAAATTATATTGAATTTGCCACCTGGTGGAGGTTAGTATAGATGGACTAATAGAACAAGTCCCACACACTGCTACAAGCTGAAATATTTTTTCAGAGCTAGATGCAGAAAAAAATTATATTGAATTTGCAACTTGGTGGAGGTTAGTATAGATGGACTAATTGAATAAGTCCCACACATTGCTACAAGCCGAAATATTTTTGCAGAGCTAGATGCAGAAAAAAATTATATTGAATTTGCAACCTGGTGGAGGTTAGTATAGATGGACTAATAGAACAAGTCCCACACACTGCTACAAGCCGAAATATTTTTTCAGAGCTAAATGCTGAAAAAAATTATATTGAATTTGCAACCTGGTGGGGGTTAGTATAGATGGACTAATAGAACAAGTCCCACACACTGCTACAAGCCGAAGCCGAAAAATTTTTTCAGAGCTAAATGCAGATAAAAATTATATTGAATTTGCAACCTGGTGGAGGTTAGTATAGATGGACTAATAGAACAAGTCCCACACACTGCTACAAGCCGAAAAAATTTTTCAGAGCTAGATGCAGAAAAAAATTATATTGCATTTTCAACCTGGTGGAGGTTAGTATAGATGGACTAATAGAACCAGTCCCACACACTGCTACAAGCCGAAGTTCAAATATTTTTTCAGAGCTAAATGTAGATAAAAATTATATTGAATTTGCAACCTGGTGGAGGTTAGTATAGATGGACTAATAGAACAAGTCCCACACTCTGCTACAAGCCGATATTTTTTCAGAGCTAGATGAAGATAAAAGTTATATTGTATTTGCATCTTGCTGGAGGTTAGTATAGGTAGACTAATAGAACAAGTCCCACACACTGCTACTAGCCGAAATATTTTTTCAGAGCTAGATGCAGAAAAAAATTATATTGAATTTGCAACCTGGTGGAGGTTAGTAAAGATGGACTAATAGAAGAAGTCCCACAGACTGCTACAAGCCGCAGCCCATATATTTTTTCAGAGCTAAATGCAGATAAAAATTATATTGAATTTGCAACCTGGTGGAGGTTAGTTTAGATGGACTAATAGAACAAGTCCCACACACTGCTACAAGCCGAAATATTTTTTCAGAGCTAGATGCAGATAAAAATATATTGAATTTGCAACCTGGTGGAGGTTAGTAAAGATAGACTAAAAGAACAAGTCCCACAAACTGCTACAAGCCAAAATATTTTTTCAGAGCTAGATGCAGAAAAAAATTATATTGAATTTGCAACCTGGTGGAGGTTAGTATTGATGGACTAATAGAACAAGTCCCACACACTGCTACAAGCCGAAGCCCAAATATTTTTTCAGGACTAGATGCAGATAAAAATTAAACTGAATTTGCAACCTGGTGGAGGTTAGTATAGATGGACTAATAGAACAAGTCCCACACACTGCTACAAGCTGAATTATTTTTTCTGATCTAGATGCATAAAAAAATGATAGTGAATTTGCAACCTGGTGGGGGTTAGTATGGATGGACTAATAGAACAATTCCCACACACTGCTACAAGCAGAAGCCCAAATATTTTTTCAGAGCTAGATGCAGATAAAAATTATATTGAATTTGCAACCTGGTGGAGGTTAGTATAGCTGGACTAATAGAACAAGTCCCACACACTGCTACAAGCCGAAGTCTAAATATTTTTTCAGAGATAAATGCAGATAAAAATTGTATTGAATTTGCAACCTGGTGGAGGTTAGTATAGATGGACTAATAAAACAAGTCCCACAGACTGCTACAAGCCAAAATATTTTTTCAGAGCTAGATGCAGAAAAAAATTATATTGAATTTGCAACTTGGTGGAGGTTTGTATAGATAGACTAATAGAACAAGTCCCACACACTGCTACTTGCCGAAATATTTTTTCAGAGCTAGATGCAGAAAAAAATTATATTGAATTTGCAACCTGGTAGAGGTTAGTATAGATGGATTAATAGAAGAAGTCCCACAGACTGCTACAAGCCGCAGCCCATATATTTTTTCAGAGCTAGATGCAGATAAAATTATACTGAATTTGCAACCTGGTGGAGGTTAGTATAGATGGACTAATAGAACAAGTCCCACACACTGCTACAAGCCGAAATATTTTTTCAGAGCTAGATGCAGAAAAAAATTATATTGAATTTGCAACCTGGTGTGGTTTAGTATTGATGGACTAATAGAAAAAGTACCACACACTCCTACAAGTAGTAGCCCAAATATTTTTTCAGAGCTAGATGCAGGTAAAAATTATATTGAATTTGCAACCTGGTGGAGCTTAGTATAGCTGGACTAATAGCACAGGTCCCACACACTGCTACAAGCCGAAATATTTTTTCAGGGCTAGATGCAGAAAAAAATTATATTGAATTTGCAACCTGGTGGAGTTTAGTATAGATGGACTAATAGAACTAGTCTCACACACTGCTACAAGTCGAAGCCGAAACATTTTTTCAGGGCTAGATGCAGAAAAAAATTATATTGAATTTGCAACCTGGTGGAGGTTAGTATAGATGGACTAATAGAACAAGTCCCACACACTGCTACAAGCCAAAGTCAAAATAATATTTCAGAGCTAGATGAAGAAAAAAATTATATTGAATTTGCAACCTGGTGGAGGTTAGTATAGATTGACTAATAGAACAAGTCCCACACACTGCTACAAGCCGAAGTCCAAATATTTTTTCAGAGCTAAATGAAGATAAAAATTACATTGAATTTGCAACCTGGTGGAGTTCAGTATAGATGGACTAATAAAACAAGTCCCACACACTGCTACAAGCCCAAATATTTCTTCAAAGCTAGATGCAGATAAAAATTATATTGAATTTGCAACCTGGTGGAGGTTAGTATAGATGTACTAATAGAACAAGTCCCGCACACTGCTACAAGCCCAAATATTTCTTCAAAGCTAGATGCAGAAAAAAATTATATTGAATTTGCAACTTGGTGGAGGTTAGTATAAATGGACTAATAGAATAAGTCCCACAAATTGCTACAAGCCGAAATATTTTTTCAGAGCTAGATGCAGAAAAAAATTATTTTGAATTTGCAACCTGGTGGAGGTTAGTATAGATGGACTAATTGAAGAAGTCCCACAGACTGCTACAAGCCGAAGCCCATATATTTTATCAGAGCTAGATACAGATAAAAATTATACTGAATTTGCAACCTGTTGGAGCTTAGTATAGCTGGACTAATAGAACAAGTCCCACACACTGCTACAAGCCAAAATATTTTTTCAGGGCTAGATGCAGAAAAAAATTATATTGAATTTGCAACCTGGTGCAGGTTAGTATAGATGGACTAATAGAACAAGTCCCACACACTGCTACAAGCCGAAGCCAAAAAATTTTTTCAGAGCTAAATGCAGATAGAAATTATATTGAATTTGCAACCTGGTGGAGGTTAGTATAGATGGACTAATAGAACAAGTCCCACACATTGCTACAAGACAAAGTCAAAATATTTTTTCAGAGCTAATTGCAGATAAAATTATATTGAATTTGCAACCTGGTGGAGGTTAGTATAGATGGACTAATAGAACAAGTCCCACACACTGCTACAAGCCGAAGTCCAAATATTTTTTCAGAGCTAAATGCAGATAAAAATTATATTGAGTTTGCAACCTGGTGGAGGTTAGTATAGATGGACTAATAGAACAAGTCCCACACACTGCTACAAGCCGATATTTTTTCAGAGCTAGATGCAGATAAAAATTAAATTGAATTTGCAACTTGGTGGAGGTTAGTATAGATAGACTAATAGAACAAGTCCCACACACTGCTACTAGCCGAAATATTTTTTCAGAGCTAGATGCAGAAAAAAATTATATTGAATTTGCAACCTGGTGGAGGTTAGTATAGATGGACTAATAGAAGAAGTCCCTCAGACAGCTACAAGCCGAAGCCCATATATTTTTTCAGAGCTAGATGCAGATAAAAATTATACTGAATTTGCAATCTGGTGGAGATTAGTATAGATGGACTAATAGAACAAGTCCCACACAATGCTACAAGCCGAAGTCCAAATATTTTTTCAGAGCTAAATGCAGATAAAAATTATATTGAATTTGCAACCTGGTGGAGGTTAGTATAGATGAACTAATAGAAGAAGTCCCACACACTGCTACAAGCCCAAATAATTTTTCAGAGCTAGATGCCGATAAAAATTATACTGAATTTGCAACCTGGTGGAGGATAGTATAGATGGACTAATAGAACAAGTCCCACACACTGCTACTAGCCGAAATATTTTTTCAGAGCTAGATGCAGAAAAAAACTATATTGAATTTGCAACCTGGTGGAGGTTAGTATAGATGGACTAATAGAAGAAGTCCCACAGACAGCTACAAGCCGAAGCCCATATATTTTTTCAGAGCTAGATGCAGATAAAAATTATACTGAATTTGCAACCTGGTGGAGGTTAGTATAGATGGACTAATAGAACAAGTCCCACACACTGCTACAAGCCGAAGTCCAAATATTTTTTCAGAGCTAAATGCAGATAAAAATTATATTGAATTTGCAACCTGTTGGAGGTTAGTATAGATGAACTAATAGAACAAGTCCCACACACTGCTACAAGACCAAATAATTTTTCAGAGCTAGATGCCGATAAAAATTATACTGAATTTGCAACCTGGTGGAGGATAGTATAGATGGACTAATAGAACAAGTCCCACACACTGCTACAAGCCAAAATATTTTTTCAGAGCTAGATGCATAAAAAAATTATAGTGAATTTGCAACCTGGTGGGGGTTAGTATAGATGGACTAATAGAACAATTCCCACACACTGCTACAAGCAGAAGCCCAAATATTTTTTCAGAGCTAGATGCAGATAAAAATTATATTGAATTTGCAACCTGGTGGAGGTTAGTATAGCTGGACTAATAGAACAAGTCCCACACACTGCTACAAGCCAACATATTTTTTCAGAGCTATATGCAGAAAAAAATTATATTGAATTTGCAACCTGGTGGAGGTTAGCATAGATCGACTAATAGATCAAGTCCCACACACTGCTACAAGCCGAAGTTCAAATATTTTTTCAGAGCTAAATGCAGAAAAAAATTATATTGAATTTGCAACCTGGTGGGGGTTAGTATAGATATACTAATAGAACAAGTCCCACACACTGCTACAAGCCGAAGCCCAAATATTTTTTCAGAGCTAGATGCAGATAAAAATTATATTGAATTTGCAACCTGGTGGAGGTTAGTATAGATGGACTAATAGAACAAGTCCCACACACTGCTACAAGCCAAAATATTTTTTCAGAGCTAGATGCAGAAAAAAATTATATTGAATTTGCAACCTGGTGGAGGTTAGTATAGATGGACTAATAGAACAAGTCCCACACACTGCTACAAGCCGAAGTCCAAATATTTTTTCAGAGCTAAATGCAGATAAAAATTATATTGAATTTGCAACCTGGTGGAGGTTAGTATAGATGAACTAATAGAACAAGTCCCACACACTGCTACAACCCCAAATATTTTCTCAGAGCTAGATGCAGTTAAAAATTATATTGAATTTGCAACCTGGTGGAGGTTAGTATAGATGGACTAATAGAACAAGTCCCACACACTGCTACAAGCCGAAGTCCAAATATTTTTTCAGAGCTAAATGCAGATAAAAATTATATTGAGTTTGCAACCTGGTGGAGGTTAGTATAGATGGACTAATAGAACAAGTCCCACACACTGCTACAAGCCGATATTTTTTCAGAGCTAGATGCAGATAAAAATTAAATTGAATTTGCAACTTGGTGGAGGTTAGTATAGATAGACTAATAGAACAAGTCCCACACACTGCTACAAGCCGAAATATTTTTTCAGAGCTAGATGCAGAAAAAAATTATATTGAATTTGCAACCTGGTGGAGGTTAGTATAGATGGACTAATAGAAGAAGTCCCTCAGACAGCTACAAGCCGAAGCCCATACATTTTTTCAGAGCTAGATGCAGATAAAAATTATACTGAATTTGCAATCTGGTGGAGGTTAGTATAGATGGACTAATAGAACAAGTCCCACACAATGCTACAAGCCGAAGTCCAAATATTTTTTCAGAGCTAAATGCAGATAAAAATTATATTGAATTTGCAACCTGATGGAGGTTAGTATAGATGAACTAATAGAAGAAGTCCCACACACTGCTACAAGCCCAAATAATTTTTCAGAGCTAGATGCCGATAAAAATTATACTGAATTTGCAACCTGGTGGAGGATAGTATAGATGGACTAATAGAACAAGTCCCACACACTGCTACTAGCCGAAATATTTTTTCAGAGCTAGATGCAGAAAAAAACTATATTGAATTTGCAACCTGGTGGAGGTTAGTATAGATGGACTAATAGAAGAAGTCCCACAGACAGCTACAAGCCGAAGCCCATATATTTTTTCAGAGCTAGATGCAGATAAAAATTATACTGAATTTGCAACCTGGTGGAGGTTAGTATAGATGGACTAATAGAACAAGTCCCACACACTGCTACAAGCCGAAGTCCAAATATTTTTTCAGAGCTAAATGCAGATAAAAATTATATTGAATTTGCAACCTGGTGGAGGTTAGTATAGATGAACTAATAGAACAAGTCCCACACACTGCTACAAGACCAAATAATTTTTCAGAGCTAGATGCCGATAAAAATTATACTGAATTTGCAACCTGGTGGAGGATAGTATAGATGGACTAATAGAACAAGTCCCACACACTGCTACAAGCCGAAATATTTTTTCAGAGCTAGATGCATAAAAAAATTATAGTGAATTTGCAACCTGGTGGGGGTTAGTATAGATGGACTAATAGAACAATTCCCACACACTGCTACAAGCAGAAGCCCAAATATTTTTTCAGAGCTAGATGCAGATAAAAATTATATTGAATTTGCAACCTGGTGGAGGTTAGTATAGCTGGACTAATAGAACAAGTCCCACACACTGCTACAAGCCAACATATTTTTTCAGAGCTATATGCAGAAAAAAATTATATTGAATTTGCAACCTGGTGGAGGTTAGCATAGATCGACTAATAGATCAAGTCCCACACACTGCTACAAGCCGAAGTTCAAATATTTTTTCAGAGCTAAATGCAGAAAAAAATTATATTGAATTTGCAACCTGGTGGGGGTTAGTATAGATATACTAATAGAACAAGTCCCACACACTGCTACAAGCCGAAGCCCAAATATTTTTTCAGAGCTAGATGCAGATAAAAATTATATTGAATTTGCAACCTGGTGGAGGTTAGTATAGATGGACTAATAGAACAAGTCCCACACACTGCTACAAGCCAAAATATTTTTTCAGAGCTAGATGCAGAAAAAAATTATATTGAATTTGCAACCTGGTGGAGGTTAGTATAGATGGACTAATAGAACAAGTCCCACACACTGCTACAAGCCAAAATATTTTTTCAGAGCTAGATGCAGAAAAAAATTATATTGAATTTGCAACCTGGTGGAGGTTAGTATAGATGAACTAATAGAACAAGTCCCACACACTGCTACAAGCCCAAATATTTTTTCAGAGCTAGATGCAGTTAAAAATTATATTGAATTTGCAACCTGGTGGAGGTTAGTTTACATGGACTAATAGAACAAGTCCCACACACTGCTACAAGCCGAAATATTTTTTCAGAGCTAGATGCAGATAAAAATTATATTGAATTTGCAACCTGGTGGAGGTTAGTATAGATAGACTAAAAGAACAAGTTCCACACACTGCTACAAGCCAAAATATTTTTTCAGAGCTAGATGCAGAAAAAAATTATATTGAATTTGTAACCTGGTGGAGGTTAGTGTAGATGGACTAATAGAACAAGTCCCACACACTGCTACAAGCCGAAGCCCAAATATTTTTTCAGAGCTAGATGCAGATAAAAATTATACTGAATTTGCAACCTGGTGGAGGTTAGTATAGATGGACTAATAGAACAAGTCCCACACACTGCTACAAGCCGAAATATTTTTTCAGAGCTAGATGCAGAAAAAAATTATATTCAATTTGCAACCTGGTGGAGGTTAGTATAGATGGACTAATAGAACAAGTCCCACACACTGCTACAAGCCGAAGTCCAAATATTTTTTCAGAGCTAAATGCAGATAAAAATTATACTGAATTTGCAACCTGGTGGAGGTTAGTATAGCTGGACTAATAGAACAAGTCCCAGACACTGCTACAAGCCAAAATATTTTTTCAGAGCTATATGCAGAAAAAAATGGTATTGAATTTGCAACCTGGTGGAGGTTAGTATAGATGGACTAATAGAACAAATCCCACACACTGCTGCAATCCGAAATCCAAATATTTTTTCAGAGCTAAATGCAGAAAAAAATTATATTGAATTTGCAACCAGGTGGGGGTTAGTATAGATATACTAATAGAACAAGTCCCACACACTGCTACAAGCCGAAGCCCAAATATTTTTTCAGAGCTAGATGCAGAAAAAAATTATATTGAATTTGCAACCTGGTGGAGGTTAGTATAGATGGACTAATAGAACAAGTCCCACACACTGCTACAAGCCGAAGCCGAAATATTTTTTCAGAGCTAGATGCAGATAAAAACTATATTGAATTTGCAACCTGGTGGAAGTTACTATAGATGGACTAATAGAACAAGTCCCACACACTGCTACAAGACAAAGTCCAAATTTTTTTTCAGAGCTAAATGCAGATAAACATTATATTGAATTTGCAACCTGGTGGAGGTTAGTATAGATGGACTAATAGAACAAGTCCCACACACTGCTGCAAGCCGATATTTTTTCAGAGCTAGATGCAGATAAAAATTATATTGAATTTGCAACCTGGTTGAGGTTAGTATAGATGGACTAATAGAAGAACTCCCACAGACTGCTACAAGCCGAAGCACATATATTTTTTCAGAGCTAGATGCAGATAAAAATTATACTGAATTTGCAACCTGGTGGAGGTTAGTATAGATGGACTAATAGAACAAGTCCCACACACTGCTACAAGCCGAAGTCCAAATATTTTTTCATTGCTAAATGCAGATAAAAATTATATTGAATTTGCAACCTGGTGGAGGTTAGTATAGATGAACTAATAGAACAAGTCCCACACACTGCTACAAGCCGAAATATTTTTTCAGAGCTAGATGCATAAAAAAATTATAGTGAATTTGCAACCTGGTGGGGGTTAGTATGGATGGACTAATAGAACAATTCCCACACACTGCTACAAGCAGAAGCGCAAATATTTTTTCATAGCTAGATGCAGATAAAAATTATATTGAATTTGCAGCCTGGTGGAGGTTAGTATAGCTGGACTATTAGAAAAAGTCCCACACACTGCTAAAAAACAAAATATTTTTTCAGAGCTAGATGCAGAAAAAAATTATATTGAATTTTCAACCTGGTGGGGGTTAGTATAGATATACTAATAGAACTAATCCCACACACTGCTACAAGCCGAAGCCCAAATATTTTTTCAGCGCTAGATGCAGATAAAAATTATATTGAATTTGCAACCTGTTGGAGGTTAGTATAGCTGGACTAATAGAACAAGTCCCACACACGGCTACAAGCCGAAACATTTTTTCAGAGCTAGATGCAGAAAAAAATTATATTGAATTTGCAACCTGGTGGAGGTTAGTATAGATGGACTAATAGAACAAGTCCCACACACTGCTACAAGCCGAAGCCGAAATATTTTTTCAGAGCTAGATGCAGATAAAAACTATATTGAATTTGCAACCTGGTGGAGGTTAGTATAGATGGACTAATAGAACAAGTCCCACACACTGCTGCAAGCCAAAGTCCAAATATTTTTTCAGAGCTAAATGCAGCTAAAAATTATATTGAATTTGCAACCTGGTGGAGGTTAGTATAGATGGACTAATAGAACAAGTCCCACACACTGCTTCAACCAAAACATTTTTTCAGAGCTAGATGCAGATTAAAATTATATTGAATTTGAAACTTGGTGGAGGTTAGTATAGATAGACTAATAGAACAAGTCCCACACACTGCTACTAGCCGAAATATTTTTTCAGAGCTAGATGCAGAAAAAAATTATATTGAATTTACATCGTGGTAGAGGTTAGTACAGATGGACTAATAGAAGAAGTCCCACAGACTGCTACAAGCCGAAGCCCATATATTGTTTCAGAGCTAGATGCAGATAAAAATTATACTGAATTTGAAACCTGGTGGAGGTTAGTATAGATGGACTAATAGAACAAGTCCCACACACTGCTACAAGCCGAAATATTTTTTCAGAGCTAGATGCAGAAAAAAATTATATTGAATTTGCAACCTGGTGTGGTTTAGTATAGATGGACTAATAGAACAAGTACCACACACTGCTACAAGTCGGAGCCCAAATATTTTTTCAGAGCTAGATGCAGGTAAAAATTATATTGAATTTGCAACCTGGTGCAGCTTAGTATAGCTGGACTAATAGAACAAGTCCCACACACTGCTACAAGCCGAAATATTTTTTCAGGGCTAGATGCAGAAAGAAATTATATTGAATTTGCAACCTGGTGGAGGTTAGTATAGATTGACTAATAGAACAAGTCCCACACACTGCTACAAGCCAAAGTCAAAAAAATTTTTCAGAGCTAAATGCAGATAAAAATTATATTGAATTTGCAATCTGATGGAGGTCTGTATAGATGGACTAATAGAACAAGTCCCAAACACTGCTACAAGCCCAAACATTTTTTCAGAGCTAGATGCAGAAAAAAATTATTTTGAATTTGCAACCTGGTGGAGGTTAGTATAGATGGACTAATAGAACAAGTCCCACACACTGCTACAAGCCGAAGCCGAAATATTTTTTCAGAGCTAGATGCAGATAAAAACTATATTGAATTTGCAACCTGGTGGAGGTTAGTATAGATGGACTAATAGAACAAGTCCCACACACTGCTACAAGCCGAAGTCCAAATATTTTTTCAGAGCTCAATGCAGCTAAAAATTATATTGAATTTGCAACCTGGTGGAGGTTAGTATAGATGGACTAATAGAACAAGTCCCACACACTGCTTCAACCAAAATATTTTTTCAGAGCTAGATGCAGATAAAAATAATATTGAATTTGAAACTTGGTGGAGGTTAGTATAGATAGACTAATAGAACAAGTCCCACACACTGATACTAGTCAAAATATTTTTTCAGAGCTAGATGCAGAAAAAAATTATATTGAATTTACATCGTGGTAGAGGTTAGTATAGATGGACTAATAGAAGAAGTCCCACAGACTGCTACAAGCCGAAGCCCATATATTTTTTCAGAGCTAGATGCAGATAAAAATTATACTGAATTTGCAACCTGGTGGAGGTTAGTATAGATGGACTAATAGAACAAGTCCCACACACTGCTACAAGCCGAAATATTTTTTCAGAGCTAGATGCATAAAAAAATTATAGTGAATTTGCAACCTGGTGGGTGTTAGTATGGATGGACTAATAGAACAATTCCCACACACTGCTACAAGCAGAAGCGCAAATATTTTTTCATAGCTAGATGCAGATAAAAATTATATTGAATTTGCAACCTGGTGGAGGTTAGTATAGCTGGACTATTAGAAAAAGTCCCACACACTGCTACAAAACAAAATATTTTTTCAGAGCTAGATGCAGAAAAAAATTATATTGAATTTTCAACCTGGTAGGGGTTAGTATAGATATACTAATAGAACTAATCCCACACACTGCTACAAGCCGAAGCCCAAATATTTTTTCAGCGCTAGATGCAGATAAAAATTATATTGAATTTGCAACCTGTTGGAGGTTAGTATAGCTGGACTAATAGAACAAGTCCCACACACGGCTACAAGCCGAAACATTTTTTCAGAGCTAGATGCAGAAAAAAATTATATTGAATTTGCAACCTGGTGGAGGTTAGTATAGATGGACTAATAGAACAAGTCCCACACACTGCTACAAGCCGAAGTCCAAATATTTTTTCAGAGCTAAATGCAGATAAAAATTATATTGAATTTGCAACCTGGTGGAGGTTAGTATAGATGAACTAATAGAACAAGTCCCACACACTGCTACAAGCCCAAATATTTTCTCAGAGCTAGATGCAGTTAAAAATTATATTGAATTTGCAACCTGGTGGAGGTTAGTATAGATGGACTAATAGAACAAGTCCCACACACTGCTACAAGCCGAAGTCCAAATATTTTTTCAGAGCTAAATGCAGATAAAAATTATATTGAGTTTGCAACCTGGTGGAGGTTAGTATAGATGGACTAATAGAACAAGTCCCACACACTGCTACAAGCCGATATTTTTTCAGAGCTAGATGCAGATAAAAATTAAATTGAATTTGCAACTTGGTGGAGGTTAGTATAGATAGACTAATAGAACAAGTCCCACACACTGCTACTAGCCGAAATATTTTTTCAGAGCTAGATGCAGAAAAAAATTATATTGAATTTGCAACCTGGTGGAGGTTAGTATAGATGGACTAATAGAAGAAGTCCCTCAGACAGCTACAAGCCGAAGCCCATATATTTTTTCAGAGCTAGATGCAGATAAAAATTATACTGAATTTGCAATCTGGTGGAGGTTAGTATAGATGGACTAATAGAACAAGTCCCACACAATGCTACAAGCCGAAGTCCAAATATTTTTTCAGAGCTAAATGCAGATAAAAATTATATTGAATTTGCAACCTGGTGGAGGTTAGTATAGATGAACTAATAGAAGAAGTCCCACACACTGCTACAAGCCCAAATAATTTTTCAGAGCTAGATGCCGATAAAAATTATACTGAATTTGCAACCTGGTGGAGGATAGTATAGATGGACTAATAGAACAAGTCCCACACACTGCTACTAGCCGAAATATTTTTTCAGAGCTAGATGCAGAAAAAAACTATATTGAATTTGCAACCTGGTGGAGGTTAGTATAGATGGACTAATAGAAGAAGTCCCACAGACAGCTACAAGCCGAAGCCCATATATTTTTTCAGAGCTAGATGCAGATAAAAATTATACTGAATTTGCAACCTGGTGGAGGTTAGTATAGATGGACTAATAGAACAAGTCCCACACACTGCTACAAGCCGAAGTCCAAATATTTTTTCAGAGATAAATGCAGATAAAAATTATATTGAATTTGCAACCTGGTGGAGGTTAGTATAGATGAACTAATAGAACAAGTCCCACACACTGCTACAAGACCAAATAATTTTTCAGAGCTAGATGCCGATAAAAATTATACTGAATTTGCAACCTGGTGGAGGATAGTATAGATGGACTAATAGAACAAGTCCCACACACTGCTACAAGCCGAAATATTTTTTCAGAGCTAGATGCATAAAAAAATTATAGTGAATTTGCAACCTGGTGGGGGTTAGTATAGATGGACTAATAGAACAATTCCCACACACTGCTACAAGCAGAAGCCCAAATATTTTTTCAGAGCTAGATGCAGATAAAAATTATATTGAATTTGCAACCTGGTGGAGGTTAGTATAGCTGGACTAATAGAACAAGTCCCACACACTGCTACAAGCCAACATATTTTTTCAGAGCTATATGCAGAAAAAAATTATATTGAATTTGCAACCTGGTGGAGGTTAGCATAGATCGACTAATAGATCAAGTCCCACACACTGCTACAAGCCGAAGTTCAAATATTTTTTCAGAGCTAAATGCAGAAAAAAATTATATTGAATTTGCAACCTGGTGGGGGTTAGTATAGATATACTAATAGAACAAGTCCCACACACTGCTACAAGCCGAAGCCCAAATATTTTTTCAGAGCTAGATGCAGATAAAAATTATATTGAATTTGCAACCTGGTGGAGGTTAGTATAGATGGACTAATAGAACAAGTCCCACACACTGCTACAAGCCAAAATATTTTTTCAGAGCTAGATGCAGAAAAAAATTATATTGAATTTGCAACCTGGTGGAGGTTAGTATAGATGGACTAATAGAACAAGTCCCACACACTGCTACAAGCCGAAGTCCAAATATTTTTTCAGAGCTAAATGCAGATAAAAATTATATTGAATTTGCAACCTGGTGGAGGTTAGTATAGATGAACTAATAGAACAAGTCCCACACACTGCTATAAGCCCAAATATTTTTTCAGAGCTAGATGCAGTTAAAAATTATATTGAATTTGCAACCTGGTGGAGGTTAGTTTACATGGACTAATAGAACAAGTCCCACACACTGCTACAAGCCGAAATATTTTTTCAGAGCTAGATGCAGATAAAAATTATATTGAATTTGCAACCTGGTGGAGGTTAGTATAGATAGACTAAAAGAACAAGTTCCACACACTGCTACAAGCCAAAATATTTTTTCAGAGCTAGATGCAGAAAATAATTATATTGAATTTGTAACCTGGTGGAGGTTAGTGTAGATGGACTAATAGAACAAGTCCCACACACTGCTACAAGCCGAAGCCCAAATATTTTTTCAGAGCTAGATGCAGATAAAAATTATACTGAATTTGCAACCTGGTGGAGGTTAGTATAGATGGACTAATAGAACAAGTCCCACACACTGCTACAAGCCGAAATATTTTTTCAGAGCTAGATGCAGAAAAAAATTATATTCAATTTGCAACCTGGTGGAGGTTAGTATAGATGGACTAATAGAACAAGTCCCACACACTGCTACAAGCCGAAGTCCAAATATTTTTTCAGAGCTAAATGCAGATAAAAATTATACTGAATTTGCAACCTGGTGGAGGTTAGTATAGCTGGACTAATAGAACAAGTCCCACACACTGCTACAAGCCAAAATATTTTTTCAGAGCTATATGCAGAAAAAAATGGTATTGAATTTGCAACCTGGTGGAGGTTAGTATAGATGGACTAATAGAACAAATCCCACACACTGCTGCAATCCGAAATCCAAATATTTTTTCAGAGCTAAATGCAGAAAAAAATTATATTGAATTTGCAACCTGGTGGGGGTTAGTATAGATATACTAATAGAACAAGTCCCACACACTGCTACAAGCCGAAGCCCAAATATTTTTTCAGAGCTAGATGCAGAAAAAAATTATATTGAATTTGCAACCTGGTGGAGGTTAGTATAGATGGACTAATAGAACAAGTCCCACACACTGCTACAAGCCGAAGCCGAAATATTTTTTCAGAGCTAGATGCAGATAAAAACTATATTGAATTTGCAACCTGGTGGAAGTTACTATAGATGGACTAATAGAACAAGTCCCACACACTGCTACAAGACAAAGTCCAAATTTTTTTTCAGAGCTAAATGCAGATAAACATTATATTGAATTTGCAACCTGGTGGAGGTTAGTATAGATGGACTAATAGAACAAGTCCCACACACTGCTGCAAGCCGATATTTTTTCAGAGCTAGATGCAGATAAAAATTATATTGAATTTGCAACCTGGTTGAGGTTAGTATAGATGGACTAATAGAAGAACTCCCACAGACTGCTACAAGCCGAAGCACATATATTTTTTCAGAGCTAGATGCAGATAAAAATTATACTGAATTTGCAACCTGGTGGAGGTTAGTATAGATGGACTAATAGAACAAGTCCCACACACTGCTACAAGCCGAAGTCCAAATATTTTTTCATTGCTAAATGCAGATAAAAATTATATTGAATTTGCAACCTGGTGGAGGTTAGTATAGATGAACTAATAGAACAAGTCCCACACACTGCTACAAGCCGAAATATTTTTTCAGAGCTAGATGCATAAAAAAATTATAGTGAATTTGCAACCTGGTGGGGGTTAGTATGGATGGACTAATAGAACAATTCCCACACACTGCTACAAGCAGAAGCGCAAATATTTTTTCATAGCTAGATGCAGATAAAAATTATATTGAATTTGCAACCTGGTGGAGGTTAGTATAGCTGGACTATTAGAAAAAGTCCCACACACTGCTAAAAAACAAAATATTTTTTCAGAGCTAGATGCAGAAAAAAATTATATTGAATTTTCAACCTGGTGGGGGTTAGTATAGATATACTAATAGAACTAATCCCACACACTGCTACAAGCCGAAGCCCAAATATTTTTTCAGCGCTAGATGCAGATAAAAATTATATTGAATTTGCAACCTGTTGGAGGTTAGTATAGCTGGACTAATAGAACAAGTCCCACACACGGCTACAAGCCGAAACATTTTTTCAGAGCTAGATGCAGAAAAAAATTATATTGAATTTGCAACCTGGTGGAGGTTAGTATAGATGGACTAATAGAACAAGTCCCACACACTGCTACAAGCCGAAGCCGAAATATTTTTTCAGAGCTAGATGCAGATAAAAACTATATTGAATTTGCAACCTGGTGGAGGTTAGTATAGATGGACTAATAGAACAAGTCCCACACACTGCTGCAAGCCAAAGTCCAAATATTTTTTCAGAGCTAAATGCAGCTAAAAATTATATTGAATTTGCAACCTGGTGGAGGTTAGTATAGATGGACTAATAGAACAAGTCCCACACACTGCTTCAACCAAAACATTTTTTCAGAGCTAGATGCAGATTAAAATTATATTGAATTTGAAACTTGGTGGAGGTTAGTATAGATAGACTAATAGAACAAGTCCCACACACTGCTACTAGCCGAAATATTTTTTCAGAGCTAGATGCAGAAAAAAATTATATTGAATTTACATCGTGGTAGAGGTTAGTACAGATGGACTAATAGAAGAAGTCCCACAGACTGCTACAAGCCGAAGCCCATATATTTTTTCAGAGCTAGATGCAGATAAAAATTATACTGAATTTGAAACCTGGTGGAGGTTAGTATAGATGGACTAATAGAACAAGTCCCACACACTGCTACAAGCCGAAATATTTTTTCAGAGCTAGATGCAGAAAAAAATTATATTGAATTTGCAACCTGGTGTGGTTTAGTATAGATGGACTAATAGAACAAGTACCACACACTGCTACAAGTCGGAGCCCAAATATTTTTTCAGAGCTAGATGCAGGTAAAAATTATATTGAATTTGCAACCTGGTGCAGCTTAGTATAGCTGGACTAATAGAACAAGTCCCACACACTGCTACAAGCCGAAATATTTTTTCAGGGCTAGATGCAGAAAAAAATTATATTGAATTTGCAACCTGGTGGAGGTTAGTATAGATTGACTAATAGAACAAGTCCCACACACTGCTACAAGCCAAAGTCAAAAAAATTTTTCAGAGCTAAATGCAGATAAAAATTATATTGAATTTGCAACCTGATGGAGGTCTGTATAGATGGACTAATAGAACAAGTCCCAAACACTGCTACAAGCCCAAACATTTTTTCAGAGCTAGATGCAGAAAAAAATTATTTTGAATTTGCAACCTGGTGGAGGTTAGTATAGATGGACTAATAGAACAAGTCCCACACACTGCTACAAGCCGAAGCCGAAATATTTTTTCAGAGCTAGATGCAGATAAAAACTATATTGAATTTGCAACCTGGTGGAGGTTAGTATAGATGGACTAATAGAACAAGTCCCACACACTGCTACAAGCCGAAGTCCAAATATTTTTTCAGAGCTCAATGCAGCTAAAAATTATATTGAATTTGCAACCTGGTGGAGGTTAGTATAGATGGACTAATAGAACAAGTCCCACACACTGCTTCAACCAAAATATTTTTTCAGAGCTAGATGCAGATAAAAATAATATTGAATTTGAAACTTGGTGGAGGTTAGTATAGATAGACTAATAGAACAAGTCCCACACACTGATACTAGTCAAAATATTTTTTCAGAGCTAGATGCAGAAAAAAATTATATTGAATTTACATCGTGGTAGAGGTTAGTATAGATGGACTAATAGAAGAAGTCCCACAGACTGCTACAAGCCGAAGCCCATATATTTTTTCAGAGCTAGATGCAGATAAAAATTATACTGAATTTGCAACCTGGTGGAGGTTAGTATAGATGGACTAATAGAACAAGTCCCACACACTGCTACAAGCCGAAATATTTTTTCAGAGCTAGATGCATAAAAAAATTATAGTGAATTTGCAACCTGGTGGGTGTTAGTATGGATGGACTAATAGAACAATTCCCACACACTGCTACAAGCAGAAGCGCAAATATTTTTTCATAGCTAGATGCAGATAAAAATTATATTGAATTTGCAACCTGGTGGAGGTTAGTATAGCTGGACTATTAGAAAAAGTCCCACACACTGCTACAAAACAAAATATTTTTTCAGAGCTAGATGCAGAAAAAAATTATATTGAATTTTCAACCTGGTAGGGGTTAGTATAGATATACTAATAGAACTAATCCCACACACTGCTACAAGCCGAAGCCCAAATATTTTTTCAGCGCTAGATGCAGATAAAAATTATATTGAATTTGCAACCTGTTGGAGGTTAGTATAGCTGGACTAATAGAACAAGTCCCACACACGGCTACAAGCCGAAACATTTTTTCAGAGCTAGATGCAGAAAAAAATTATATTGAATTTGCAACCTGGTGGAGGTTAGTATAGATGGACTAATAGAACAAGTCCCACACACTGCTACAAGCCGAAGTCCAAATATTTTTTCAGAGCTAAATGCAGATAAAAATTATATTGAATTTGCAACCTGGTGGAGGTTAGTATAGATGAACTAATAGAACAAGTCCCACACACTGCTACAAGCCCAAATATTTTCTCAGAGCTAGATGCAGTTAAAAATTATATTGAATTTGCAACCTGGTGGAGGTTAGTATAGATGGACTAATAGAACAAGTCCCACACACTGCTACAAGCCGAAGTCCAAATATTTTTTCAGAGCTAAATGCAGATAAAAATTATATTGAGTTTGCAACCTGGTGGAGGTTAGTATAGATGGACTAATAGAACAAGTCCCACACACTGCTACAAGCCGATATTTTTTCAGAGCTAGATGCAGATAAAAATTAAATTGAATTTGCAACTTGGTGGAGGTTAGTATAGATAGACTAATAGAACAAGTCCCACACACTGCTACTAGCCGAAATATTTTTTCAGAGCTAGATGCAGAAAAAAATTATATTGAATTTGCAACCTGGTGGAGGTTAGTATAGATGGACTAATAGAAGAAGTCCCTCAGACAGCTACAAGCCGAAGCCCATATATTTTTTCAGAGCTAGATGCAGATAAAAATTATACTGAATTTGCAATCTGGTGGAGGTTAGTATAGATGGACTAATAGAACAAGTCCCACACAATGCTACAAGCCGAAGTCCAAATATTTTTTCAGAGCTAAATGCAGATAAAAATTATATTGAATTTGCAACCTGGTGGAGGTTAGTATAGATGAACTAATAGAAGAAGTCCCACACACTGCTACAAGCCCAAATAATTTTTCAGAGCTAGATGCCGATAAAAATTATACTGAATTTGCAACCTGGTGGAGGATAGTATAGATGGACTAATAGAACAAGTCCCACACACTGCTACTAGCCGAAATATTTTTTCAGAGCTAGATGCAGAAAAAAACTATATTGAATTTGCAACCTGGTGGAGGTTAGTATAGATGGACTAATAGAAGAAGTCCCACAGACAGCTACAAGCCGAAGCCCATATATTTTTTCAGAGCTAGATGCAGATAAAAATTATACTGAATTTGCAACCTGGTGGAGGTTAGTATAGATGGACTAATAGAACAAGTCCCACACACTGCTACAAGCCGAAGTCCAAATATTTTTTCAGAGCTAAATGCAGATAAAAATTATATTGAATTTGCAACCTGGTGGAGGTTAGTATAGATGAACTAATAGAACAAGTCCCACACACTGCTACAAGACCAAATAATTTTTCAGAGCTAGATGCCGATAAAAATTATACTGAATTTGCAACCTGGTGGAGGATAGTATAGATGGACTAATAGAACAAGTCCCACACACTGCTACAAGCCGAAATATTTTTTCAGAGCTAGATGCATAAAAAAATTATAGTGAATTTGCAACCTGGTGGGGGTTAGTATAGATGGACTAATAGAACAATTCCCACACACTGCTACAAGCAGAAGCCCAAATATTTTTTCAGAGCTAGATGCAGATAAAAATTATATTGAATTTGCAACCTGGTGGAGGTTAGTATAGCTGGACTAATAGAACAAGTCCCACACACTGCTACAAGCCAACATATTTTTTCAGAGCTATATGCAGAAAAAAATTATATTGAATTTGCAACCTGGTGGAGGTTAGCATAGATCGACTAATAGATCAAGTCCCACACACTGCTACAAGCCGAAGTTCAAATATTTTTTCAGAGCTAAATGCAGAAAAAAATTATATTGAATTTGCAACCTGGTGGGGGTTAGTATAGATATACTAATAGAACAAGTCCCACACACTGCTACAAGCCGAAGCCCAAATATTTTTTCAGAGCTAGATGCAGATAAAAATTATATTGAATTTGCAACCTGGTGGAGGTTAGTATAGATGGACTAATAGAACAAGTCCCACACACTGCTACAAGCCAAAATATTTTTTCAGAGCTAGATGCAGAAAAAAATTATATTGAATTTGCAACCTGGTGGAGGTTAGTATAGATGGACTAATAGAACAAGTCCCACACACTGCTACAAGCCGAAGTCCAAATATTTTTTCAGAGCTAAATGCAGATAAAAATTATATTGAATTTGCAACCTGGTGGAGGTTAGTATAGATGAACTAATAGAACAAGTCCCACACACTGCTACAAGCCCAAATATTTTTTCAGAGCTAGATGCAGTTAAAAATTATATTGAATTTGCAACCTGGTGGAGGTTAGTTTACATGGACTAATAGAACAAGTCCCACACACTGCTACAAGCCGAAATATTTTTTCAGAGCTAGATGCAGATAAAAATTATATTGAATTTGCAACCTGGTGGAGGTTAGTATAGATAGACTAAAAGAACAAGTTCCACACACTGCTACAAGCCAAAATATTTTTTCAGAGCTAGATGCAGAAAAAAATTATATTGAATTTGTAACCTGGTGGAGGTTAGTGTAGATGGACTAATAGAACAAGTCCCACACACTGCTACAAGCCGAAGCCCAAATATTTTTTCAGAGCTAGATGCAGATAAAAATTATACTGAATTTGCAACCTGGTGGAGGTTAGTATAGATGGACTAATAGAACAAGTCCCACACACTGCTACAAGCCGAAATATTTTTTCAGAGCTAGATGCAGAAAAAAATTATATTCAATTTGCAACCTGGTGGAGGTTAGTATAGATGGACTAATAGAACAAGTCCCACACACTGCTACAAGCCAAAATATTTTTTCAGAGCTATATGCAGAAAAAAATGGTATTGAATTTGCAACCTGGTGGAGGTTAGTATAGATGGACTAATAGAACAAATCCCACACACTGCTGCAATCCGAAATCCAAATATTTTTTCAGAGCTAAATGCAGAAAAAAATTATATTGAATTTGCAACCTGGTGGGGGTTAGTATAGATATACTAATAGAACAAGTCCCACACACTGCTACAAGCCGAAGCCCAAATATTTTTTCAGAGCTAGATGCAGAAAAAAATTATATTGAATTTGCAACCTGGTGGAGGTTAGTATAGATGGACTAATAGAACAAGTCCCACACACTGCTACAAGCCGAAGCCGAAATATTTTTTCAGAGCTAGATGCAGATAAAAACTATATTGAATTTGCAACCTGGTGGAAGTTACTATAGATGGACTAATAGAACAAGTCCCACACACTGCTACAAGACAAAGTCCAAATTTTTTTTCAGAGCTAAATGCAGATAAACATTATATTGAATTTGCAACCTGGTGGAGGTTAGTATAGATGGACTAATAGAACAAGTCCCACACACTGCTGCAAGCCGATATTTTTTCAGAGCTAGATGCAGATAAAAATTATATTGAATTTGCAACCTGGTTGAGGTTAGTATAGATGGACTAATAGAAGAACTCCCACAGACTGCTACAAGCCGAAGCACATATATTTTTTCAGAGCTAGATGCAGATAAAAATTATACTGAATTTGCAACCTGGTGGAGGTTAGTATAGATGGACTAATAGAACAAGTCCCACACACTGCTACAAGCCGAAGTCCAAATATTTTTTCATTGCTAAATGCAGATAAAAATTATATTGAATTTGCAACCTGGTGGAGGTTAGTATAGATGAACTAATAGAACAAGTCCCACACACTGCTACAAGCCGAAATATTTTTTCAGAGCTAGATGCATAAAAAAATTATAGTGAATTTGCAACCTGGTGGGGGTTAGTATGGATGGACTAATAGAACAAGTCCCACACACTGCTACTAGCCGAAATATTTTTTCAGAGCTAGATGCAGAAAAAAACTATATTGAATTTGCAACCTGGTGGAGGTTAGTATAGATGGACTAATAGAAGAAGTCCCACAGACAGCTACAAGCCGAAGCCCATATATTTTTTCAGAGCTAGATGCAGATAAAAATTATACTGAATTTGCAACCTGGTGGAGGTTAGTATAGATGGACTAATAGAACAAGTCCCACACACTGCTACAAGCCGAAGTCCAAATATTTTTTCAGAGCTAAATGCAGATAAAAATTATATTGAATTTGCAACCTGGTGGAGGTTAGTATAGATGAACTAATAGAACAAGTCCCACACACTGCTACAAGACCAAATAATTTTTCAGAGCTAGATGCCGATAAAAATTATACTGAATTTGCAACCTGGTGGAGGATAGTATAGATGGACTAATAGAACAAGTCCCACACACTGCTACAAGCCGAAATATTTTTTCAGAGCTAGATGCATAAAAAAATTATAGTGAATTTGCAACCTGGTGGGGGTTAGTATAGATGGACTAATAGAACAATTCCCACACACTGCTACAAGCAGAAGCCCAAATATTTTTTCAGAGCTAGATGCAGATAAAAATTATATTGAATTTGCAACCTGGTGGAGGTTAGTATAGCTGGACTAATAGAACAAGTCCCACACACTGCTACAAGCCAACATATTTTTTCAGAGCTATATGCAGAAAAAAATTATATTGAATTTGCAACCTGGTGGAGGTTAGCATAGATCGACTAATAGATCAAGTCCCACACACTGCTACAAGCCGAAGTTCAAATATTTTTTCAGAGCTAAATGCAGAAAAAAATTATATTGAATTTGCAACCTGGTGGGGGTTAGTATAGATATACTAATAGAACAAGTCCCACACACTGCTACAAGCCGAAGCCCAAATATTTTTTCAGAGCTAGATGCAGATAAAAATTATATTGAATTTGCAACCTGGTGGAGGTTAGTATAGATGGACTAATAGAACAAGTCCCACACACTGCTACAAGCCAAAATATTTTTTCAGAGCTAGATGCAGAAAAAAATTATATTGAATTTGCAACCTGGTGGAGGTTAGTATAGATGGACTAATAGAACAAGTCCCACACACTGCTACAAGCCGAAGTCCAAATATTTTTTCAGAGCTAAATGCAGATAAAAATTATATTGAATTTGCAACCTGGTGGAGGTTAGTATAGATGAACTAATAGAACAAGTCCCACACACTGCTACAAGCCCAAATATTTTTTCAGAGCTAGATGCAGTTAAAAATTATATTGAATTTGCAACCTGGTGGAGGTTAGTTTACATGGACTAATAGAACAAGTCCCACACACTGCTACAAGCCGAAATATTTTTTCAGAGCTAGATGCAGATAAAAATTATATTGAATTTGCAACCTGGTGGAGGTTAGTATAGATAGACTAAAAGAACAAGTTCCACACACTGCTACAAGCCAAAATATTTTTTCAGAGCTAGATGCAGAAAAAAATTATATTGAATTTGTAACCTGGTGGAGGTTAGTGTAGATGGACTAATAGAACAAGTCCCACACACTGCTACAAGCCGAAGCCCAAATATTTTTTCAGAGCTAGATGCAGATAAAAATTATACTGAATTTGCAACCTGGTGGAGGTTAGTATAGATGGACTAATAGAACAAGTCCCACACACTGCTACAAGCCGAAATATTTTTTCAGAGCTAGATGCAGAAAAAAATTATATTCAATTTGCAACCTGGTGGAGGTTAGTATAGATGGACTAATAGAACAAGTCCCACACACTGCTACAAGCCAAAATATTTTTTCAGAGCTATATGCAGAAAAAAATGGTATTGAATTTGCAACCTGGTGGAGGTTAGTATAGATGGACTAATAGAACAAATCCCACACACTGCTGCAATCCGAAATCCAAATATTTTTTCAGAGCTAAATGCAGAAAAAAATTATATTGAATTTGCAACCTGGTGGGGGTTAGTATAGATATACTAATAGAACAAGTCCCACACACTGCTACAAGCCGAAGCCCAAATATTTTTTCAGAGCTAGATGCAGAAAAAAATTATATTGAATTTGCAACCTGGTGGAGGTTAGTATAGATGGACTAATAGAACAAGTCCCACACACTGCTACAAGCCGAAGCCGAAATATTTTTTCAGAGCTAGATGCAGATAAAAACTATATTGAATTTGCAACCTGGTGGAAGTTACTATAGATGGACTAATAGAACAAGTCCCACACACTGCTACAAGACAAAGTCCAAATTTTTTTTCAGAGCTAAATGCAGATAAACATTATATTGAATTTGCAACCTGGTGGAGGTTAGTATAGATGGACTAATAGAACAAGTCCCACACACTGCTGCAAGCCGATATTTTTTCAGAGCTAGATGCAGATAAAAATTATATTGAATTTGCAACCTGGTTGAGGTTAGTATAGATGGACTAATAGAAGAACTCCCACAGACTGCTACAAGCCGAAGCACATATATTTTTTCAGAGCTAGATGCAGATAAAAATTATACTGAATTTGCAACCTGGTGGAGGTTAGTATAGATGGACTAATAGAACAAGTCCCACACACTGCTACAAGCCGAAGTCCAAATATTTTTTCATTGCTAAATGCAGATAAAAATTATATTGAATTTGCAACCTGGTGGAGGTTAGTATAGATGAACTAATAGAACAAGTCCCACACACTGCTACAAGCCGAAATATTTTTTCAGAGCTAGATGCATAAAAAAATTATAGTGAATTTGCAACCTGGTGGGGGTTAGTATGGATGGACTAATAGAACAATTCCCACACACTGCTACAAGCAGAAGCGCAAATATTTTTTCATAGCTAGATGCAGATAAAAATTATATTGAATTTGCAACCTGGTGGAGGTTAGTATAGCTGGACTATTAGAAAAAGTCCCACACACTGCTAAAAAACAAAATATTTTTTCAGAGCTAGATGCAGAAAAAAATTATATTGAATTTTCAACCTGGTGGGGGTTAGTATAGATATACTAATAGAACTAATCCCACACACTGCTACAAGCCGAAGCCCAAATATTTTTTCAGCGCTAGATGCAGATAAAAATTATATTGAATTTGCAACCTGTTGGAGGTTAGTATAGCTGGACTAATAGAACAAGTCCCACACACGGCTAAAAGCCGAAACATTTTTTCAGAGCTAGATGCAGAAAAAAATTATATTGAATTTGCAACCTGGTGGAGGTTAGTATAGATGGACTAATAGAACAAGTCCCACACACTGCTACAAGCCGAAGCCGAAATATTTTTTCAGAGCTAGATGCAGATAAAAACTATATTGAATTTGCAACCTGGTGGAGGTTAGTATAGATGGACTAATAGAACAAGTCCCACACACTGCTGCAAGCCAAAGTCCAAATATTTTTTCAGAGCTAAATGCAGCTAAAAATTATATTGAATTTGCAACCTGGTGGAGGTTAGTATAGATGGACTAATAGAACAAGTCCCACACACTGCTTCAACCAAAACATTTTTTCAGAGCTAGATGCAGATTAAAATTATATTGAATTTGAAACTTGGTGGAGGTTAGTATAGATAGACTAATAGAACAAGTCCCACACACTGCTACTAGCCGAAATATTTTTTCAGAGCTAGATGCAGAAAAAAATTATATTGAATTTACATCGTGGTAGAGGTTAGTACAGATGGACTAATAGAAGAAGTCCCACAGACTGCTACAAGCCGAAGCCCATATATTTTTTCAGAGCTAGATGCAGATAAAAATTATACTGAATTTGAAACCTGGTGGAGGTTAGTATAGATGGACTAATAGAACAAGTCCCACACACTGCTACAAGCCGAAATATTTTTTCAGAGCTAGATGCAGAAAAAAATTATATTGAATTTGCAACCTGGTGTGGTTTAGTATAGATGGACTAATAGAACAAGTACCACACACTGCTACAAGTCGGAGCCCAAATATTTTTTCAGAGCTAGATGCAGGTAAAAATTATATTGAATTTGCAACCTGGTGCAGCTTAGTATAGCTGGACTAATAGAACAAGTCCCACACACTGCTACAAGCCGAAATATTTTTTCAGGGCTAGATGCAGAAAAAAATTATATTGAATTTGCAACCTGGTGGAGGTTAGTATAGATTGACTAATAGAACAAGTCCCACACACTGCTACAAGCCAAAGTCAAAAAAAATTTTCAGAGCTAAATGCAGATAAAAATTATATTGAATTTGCAACCTGATGGAGGTCTGTATAGATGGACTAATAGAACAAGTCCCAAACACTGCTACAAGCCCAAACATTTTTTCAGAGCTAGATGCAGAAAAAAATTATTTTGAATTTGCAACCTGGTGGAGGTTAGTATAGATGGACTAATAGAACAAGTCCCACACACTGCTACAAGCCGAAGCCGAAATATTTTTTCAGAGCTAGATGCAGATAAAAACTATATTGAATTTGCAACCTGGTGGAGGTTAGTATAGATGGACTAATAGAACAAGTCCCACACACTGCTACAAGCCGAAGTCCAAATATTTTTTCAGAGCTCAATGCAGCTAAAAATTATATTGAATTTGCAACCTGGTGGAGGTTAGTATAGATGGACTAATAGAACAAGTCCCACACACTGCTTCAACCAAAATATTTTTTCAGAGCTAGATGCAGATAAAAATAATATTGAATTTGAAACTTGGTGGAGGTTAGTATAGATAGACTAATAGAACAAGTCCCACACACTGATACTAGTCAAAATATTTTTTCAGAGCTAGATGCAGAAAAAAATTATATTGAATTTACATCGTGGTAGAGGTTAGTATAGATGGACTAATAGAAGAAGTCCCACAGACTGCTACAAGCCGAAGCCCATATATTTTTTCAGAGCTAGATGCAGATAAAAATTATACTGAATTTGCAACCTGGTGGAGGTTAGTATAGATGGACTAATAGAACAAGTCCCACACACTGCTACAAGCCGAAATATTTTTTCAGAGCTAGATGCATAAAAAAATTATAGTGAATTTGCAACCTGGTGGGGGTTAGTATGGATGGACTAATAGAACAATTCCCACACACTGCTACAAGCAGAAGCGCAAATATTTTTTCATAGCTAGATGCAGATAAAAATTATATTGAATTTGCAACCTGGTGGAGGTTAGTATAGCTGGACTATTAGAAAAAGTCCCACACACTGCTACAAAACAAAATATTTTTTCAGAGCTAGATGCAGAAAAAAATTATATTGAATTTTCAACCTGGTAGGGGTTAGTATAGATATACTAATAGAACTAATCCCACACACTGCTACAAGCCGAAGCCCAAATATTTTTTCAGCGCTAGATGCAGATAAAAATTATATTGAATTTGCAACCTGTTGGAGGTTAGTATAGCTGGACTAATAGAACAAGTCCCACACACGGCTACAAGCCGAAACATTTTTTCAGAGCTAGATGCAGAAAAAAATTATATTGAATTTGCAACCTGGTGGAGGTTAGTATAGATGGACTAATAGAACAAGTCCCACACACTGCTACAAGCCGAAGTCCAAATATTTTTTCAGAGCTAAATGCAGATAAAAATTATATTGAATTTGCAACCTGGTGGAGGTTAGTATAGATGAACTAATAGAACAAGTCCCACACACTGCTACAAGCCCAAATATTTTCTCAGAGCTAGATGCAGTTAAAAATTATATTGAATTTGCAACCTGGTGGAGGTTAGTATAGATGGACTAATAGAACAAGTCCCACACACTGCTTCAAGCCGAAGTCCAAATATTTTTTCAGAGCTAAATGCAGATAAAAATTATATTGAGTTTGCAACCTGGTGGAGGTTAGTATAGATGGACTAATAGAACAAGTCCCACACACTGCTACAAGCCGATATTTTTTCAGAGCTAGATGCAGATAAAAATTAAATTGAATTTGCAACTTGGTGGAGGTTAGTATAGATAGACTAATAGAACAAGTCCCACACACTGCTACTAGCCGAAATATTTTTTCAGAGCTAGATGCAGAAAAAAATTATATTGAATTTGCAACCTGGTGGAGGTTAGTATAGATGGACTAATAGAAGAAGTCCCTCAGACAGCTACAAGCCGAAGCCCATATATTTTTTCAGAGCTAGATGCAGATAAAAATTATACTGAATTTGCAATCTGGTGGAGGTTAGTATAGATGGACTAATAGAACAAGTCCCACACAATGCTACAAGCCGAAGTCCAAATATTTTTTCAGAGCTAAATGCAGATAAAAATTATATTGAATTTGCAACCTGGTGGAGGTTAGTATAGATGAACTAATAGAAGAAGTCCCACACACTGCTACAAGCCCAAATAATTTTTCAGAGCTAGATGCCGATAAAAATTATACTGAATTTGCAACCTGGTGGAGGATAGTATAGATGGACTAATAGAACAAGTCCCACACACTGCTACTAGCCGAAATATTTTTTCAGAGCTAGATGCAGAAAAAAACTATATTGAATTTGCAACCTGGTGGAGGTTAGTATAGATGGACTAATAGAAGAAGTCCCACAGACAGCTACAAGCCGAAGCCCATATATTTTTTCAGAGCTAGATGCAGATAAAAATTATACTGAATTTGCAACCTGGTGGAGGTTAGTATAGATGGACTAATAGAACAAGTCCCACACACTGCTACAAGCCGAAGTCCAAATATTTTTTCAGAGCTAAATGCAGATAAAAATTATATTGAATTTGCAACCTGGTGGAGGTTAGTATAGATGAACTAATAGAACAAGTCCCACACACTGCTACAAGACCAAATAATTTTTCAGAGCTAGATGCCGATAAAAATTATACTGAATTTGCAACCTGGTGGAGGATAGTATAGCTGGACTAATAGAACAAGTCCCACACACTGCTACAAGCCAACATATTTTTTCAGAGCTATATGCAGAAAAAAATTATATTGAATTTGCAACCTGGTTTAGGTTAGCATAGATCGACTAATAGATCAAGTCCCACACACTGCTACAAGCCGAAGTTCAAATATTTTTTCAGAGCTAAATGCAGAAAAAAATTATATTGAATTTGCAACCTGGTGGGGGTTAGTATAGATATACTAATAGAACAAGTCCCACACACTGCTACAAGCCGAAGCCCAAAAATTTTTTCAGAGCTAGATGCAGATAAAAATTATATTGAATTTGCAACCTGGTGGAGGTTAGTATAGATGGACTAATAGAACAAGTCCCACACACTGCTACAAGCCAAAATATTTTTTCAGAGCTAGATGCAGAAAAAAATTATATTGAATTTGCAACCTGGTGGAGGTTAGTATAGATGGACTAATAGAACAAGTCCCACACACTGCTACAAGCCGAAGTCCAAATATTTTTTCAGAGCTAAATGCAGATAAAAATTATATTGAATTTGCAACCTGGTGGAGGTTAGTATAGATGAACTAATAGAACAAGTCCCACACACTGCTACAAGCCCAAATATTTTTTCAGAGCTAGATGCAGTTAAAAATTATATTGAATTTGCAACCTGGTGGAGGTTAGTTTACATGGACTAATAGAACAAGTCCCACACACTGCTACAAGCCGAAATATTTTTTCAGAGCTAGATGCAGATAAAAATTATATTGAATTTGCAACCTGGTGGAGGTTAGTATAGATAGACTAAAAGAACAAGTTCCACACACTGCTACAAGCCAAAATATTTTTTCAGAGCTAGATGCAGAAAAAAATTATATTGAATTTGTAACCTGGTGGAGGTTAGTGTAGATGGACTAATAGAACAAGTCCCACACACTGCTACAAGCCGAAGCCCAAATATTTTTTCAGAGCTAGATGCAGATAAAAATTATACTGAATTTGCAACCTGGTGGAGGTTAGTATAGATGGACTAATAGAACAAGTCCCACACACTGCTACAAGCCGAAATATTTTTTCAGAGCTAGATGCAGAAAAAAATTATATTCAATTTGCAACCTGGTGGAGGTTAGTATAGATGGACTAATAGAACAAGTCCCACACACTGCTACAAGCCGAAGTCCAAATATTTTTTCAGAGCTAAATGCAGATAAAAATTATACTGAATTTGCAACCTGGTGGAGGTTAGTATAGCTGGACTAATAGAACAAGTCCCACACACTGCTACAAGCCAAAATATTTTTTCAGAGCTATATGCAGAAAAAAATGGTATTGAATTTGCAACCTGGTGGAGGTTAGTATAGATGGACTAATAGAACAAATCCCACACACTGCTGCAATCCGAAATCCAAATATTTTTTCAGAGCTAAATGCAGAAAAAAATTATATTGAATTTGCAACCTGGTGGGGGTTAGTATAGATATACTAATAGAACAAGTCCCACACACTGCTACAAGCCGAAGCCCAAATATTTTTTCAGAGCTAGATGCAGAAAAAAATTATATTGAATTTGCAACCTGGTGGAGGTTAGTATAGATGGACTAATAGAACAAGTCCCACACACTGCTACAAGCCGAAGCCGAAATATTTTTTCAGAGCTAGATGCAGATAAAAACTATATTGAATTTGCAACCTGGTGGAAGTTACTATAGATGGACTAATAGAACAAGTCCCACACACTGCTACAAGACAAAGTCCAAATTTTTTTTCAGAGCTAAATGCAGATAAACATTATATTGAATTTGCAACCTGGTGGAGGTTAGTATAGATGGACTAATAGAACAAGTCCCACACACTGCTGCAAGCCGATATTTTTTCAGAGCTAGATGCAGATAAAAATTATATTGAATTTGCAACCTGGTTGAGGTTAGTATAGATGGACTAATAGAAGAACTCCCACAGACTGCTACAAGCCGAAGCACATATATTTTTTCAGAGCTAGATGCAGATAAAAATTATACTGAATTTGCAACCTGGTGGAGGTTAGTATAGATGGACTAATAGAACAAGTCCCACACACTGCTACAAGCCGAAGTCCAAATATTTTTTCATTGCTAAATGCAGATAAAAATTATATTGAATTTGCAACCTGGTGGAGGTTAGTATAGATGAACTAATAGAACAAGTCCCACACACTGCTACAAGCCGAAATATTTTTTCAGAGCTAGATGCATAAAAAAATTATAGTGAATTTGCAACCTGGTGGGGGTTAGTATGGATGGACTAATAGAACAATTCCCACACACTGCTACAAGCAGAAGCGCAAATATTTTTTCATAGCTAGATGCAGATAAAAATTATATTGAATTTGCAACCTGGTGGAGGTTAGTATAGCTGGACTATTAGAAAAAGTCCCACACACTGCTAAAAAACAAAATATTTTTTCAGAGCTAGATGCAGAAAAAAATTATATTAAATTTTCAACCTGGTGGGGGTTAGTATAGATATACTAATAGAACTAATCCCACACACTGCTACAAGCCGAAGCCCAAATATTTTTTCAGCGCTAGATGCAGATAAAAATTATATTGAATTTGCAACCTGTTGGAGGTTAGTATAGCTGGACTAATAGAACAAGTCCCACACACGGCTACAAGCCGAAACATTTTTTCAGAGCTAGATGCAGAAAAAAATTATATTGAATTTGCAACCTGGTGGAGGTTAGTATAGATGGACTAATAGAACAAGTCCCACACACTGCTACAAGCCGAAGCCGAAATATTTTTTCAGAGCTAGATGCAGATAAAAACTATATTGAATTTGCAACCTGGTGGAGGTTAGTATAGATGGACTAATAGAACAAGTCCCACACACTGCTGCAAGCCAAAGTCCAAATATTTTTTCAGAGCTAAATGCAGCTAAAAATTATATTGAATTTGCAACCTGGTGGAGGTTAGTATAGATGGACTAATAGAACAAGTCCCACACACTGCTTCAACCAAAACATTTTTTCAGAGCTAGATGCAGATTAAAATTATATTGAATTTGAAACTTGGTGGAGGTTAGTATAGATAGACTAATAGAACAAGTCCCACACACTGCTACTAGCCGAAATATTTTTTCAGAGCTAGATGCAGAAAAAAATTATATTGAATTTACATCGTGGTAGAGGTTAGTACAGATGGACTAATAGAAGAAGTCCCACAGACTGCTACAAGCCGAAGCCCATATATTTTTTCAGAGCTAGATGCAGATAAAAATTATACTGAATTTGAAACCTGGTGGAGGTTAGTATAGATGGACTAATAGAACAAGTCCCACACACTGCTACAAGCCGAAATATTTTTTCAGAGCTAGATGCAGAAAAAAATTATATTGAATTTGCAACCTGGTGTGGTTTAGTATAGATGGACTAATAGAACAAGTACCACACACTGCTACAAGTCGGAGCCCAAATATTTTTTCAGAGCTAGATGCAGGTAAAAATTATATTGAATTTGCAACCTGGTGCAGCTTAGTATAGCTGGACTAATAGAACAAGTCCCACACACTGCTACAAGCCGAAATATTTTTTCAGGGCTAGATGCAGAAAAAAATTATATTGAATTTGCAACCTGGTGGAGGTTAGTATAGATTGACTAATAGAACAAGTCCCACACACTGCTACAAGCCAAAGTCAAAAAAATTTTTCAGAGCTAAATGCAGATAAAAATTATATTGAATTTGCAACCTGATGGAGGTCTGTATAGATGGACTAATAGAACAAGTCCCAAACACTGCTACAAGCCCAAACATTTTTTCAGAGCTAGATGCAGAAAAAAATTATTTTGAATTTGCAACCTGGTGGAGGTTAGTATAGATGGACTAATAGAACAAGTCCCACACACTGCTACAAGCCGAAGCCGAAATATTTTTTCAGAGCTAGATGCAGATAAAAACTATATTGAATTTGCAACCTGGTGGAGGTTAGTATAGATGGACTAATAGAACAAGTCCCACACACTGCTACAAGCCGAAGTCCAAATATTTTTTCAGAGCTCAATGCAGCTAAAAATTATATTGAATTTGCAACCTGGTGGAGGTTAGTATAGATGGACTAATAGAACAAGTCCCACACACTGCTTCAACCAAAATATTTTTTCAGAGCTAGATGCAGATAAAAATAATATTGAATTTGAAACTTGGTGGAGGTTAGTATAGATAGACTAATAGAACAAGTCCCACACACTGATACTAGTCAAAATATTTTTTCAGAGCTAGATGCAGATAAAAATTATACTGAATTTGCAACCTGGTGGAGGTTAGTATAGATGGACTAATAGAACAAGTCCCACACACTGCTACAAGCCGAAATATTTTTTCAGAGCTAGATGCATAAAAAAATTATAGTGAATTTGCAACCTGGTGGGGGTTAGTATGGATGGACTAATAGAACAATTCCCACACACTGCTACAAGCAGAAGCGCAAATATTTTTTCATAGCTAGATGCAGATAAAAATTATATTGAATTTGCAACCTGGTGGAGGTTAGTATAGCTGGACTATTAGAAAAAGTCCCACACACTGCTACAAAACAAAATATTTTTTCAGAGCTAGATGCAGAAAAAAATTATATTGAATTTTCAACCTGGTAGGGGTTAGTATAGATATACTAATAGAACTAATCCCACACACTGCTACAAGCCGAAGCCCAAATATTTTTTCAGCGCTAGGTGCAGATAAAAATTATATTGAATTTGCAACCTGTTGGAGGTTAGTATAGCTGGACTAATAGAACAAGTCCCACACACGGCTACAAGCCGAAACATTTTTTCAGAGCTAGATGCAGAAAAAAATTATATTGAATTTGCAACCTGGTGGAGGTTAGTATAGATGGACTAATAGAACAAGTCCCACACACTGCTACAAGCCGAAGCCGAAATATTTTTTCAGAGCTAGATGCAGATAAAAACTATATTGAATTTGCAACCTGGTGGAGGTTAGTATAGATGGACTAATAGAACAAGTCCCACACACTGCTGCAAGCCAAAGTCCAAATATTTTTTCAGAGCTAAATGCAGCTAAAAATTATATTGAATTTGCAACCTGGTGGAGGTTAGTATAGATGGACTAATAGAACAAGTCCCACACACTGCTTCAACCAAAACATTTTTTCAGAGCTAGATGCAGATTAAAATTATATTGAATTTGAAACTTGGTGGAGGTTAGTATAGATAGACTAATAGAACAAGTCCCACACACTGCTACTAGCCGAAATATTTTTTCAGAGCTAGATGCAGAAAAAAATTATATTGAATTTACATCGTGGTAGAGGTTAGTACAGATGGACTAATAGAAGAAGTCCCACAGACTGCTACAAGCCGAAGCCCATATATTTTTTCAGAGCTAGATGCAGATAAAAATTATACTGAATTTGAAACCTGGTGGAGGTTAGTATAGATGGACTAATAGAACAAGTCCCACACACTGCTACAAGCCGAAATATTTTTTCAGAGCTAGATGCAGAAAAAAATTATATTGAATTTGCAACCTGGTGTGGTTTAGTATAGATGGACTAATAGAACAAGTACCACACACTGCTACAAGTCGGAGCCCAAATATTTTTTCAGAGCTAGATGCAGGTAAAAATTATATTGAATTTGCAACCTGGTGCAGCTTAGTATAGCTGGACTAATAGAACAAGTCCCACACACTGCTACAAGCCGAAATATTTTTTCAGGGCTAGATGCAGAAAAAAATTATATTGAATTTGCAACCTGGTGGAGGTTAGTATAGATTGACTAATAGAACAAGTCCCACACACTGCTACAAGCCAAAGTCAAAAAATTTTTTCAGAGCTAAATGCAGATAAAAATTATATTGAATTTGCAACCTGATGGAGGTCTGTATAGATGGACTAATAGAACAAGTCCCAAACACTGCTACAAGCCCAAACATTTTTTCAGAGCTAGATGCAGAAAAAATTTATTTTGAATTTGCAACCTGGTGGAGGTTAGTATAGATGGACTAATAGAACAAGTCCCACACACTGCTACAAGCCGAAGCCAAAATATTTTTTCAGAGCTAGATGCAGATAAAAACTATATTGAATTTGCAACCTGGTGGAGGTTAGTATAGATGGACTAATAGAACAAGTCCCACACACTGCTACAAGCCGAAGTCCAAATATTTTTTCAGAGCTCAATGCAGCTAAAAATTATATTGAATTTGCAACCTGGTGGAGGTTAGTATAGATGGACTAATAGAACAAGTCCCACACACTGCTTCAACCAAAATATTTTTTCAGAGCTAGATGCAGATAAAAATAATATTGAATTTGAAACTTGGTGGAGGTTAGTATAGATAGACTAATAGAACAAGTCCCACACACTGATACTAGTCAAAATATTTTTTCAGAGCTAGATGCAGAAAAAAATTATATTGAATTTACATCGTGGTAGAGGTTAGTATAGATGGACTAATAGAAGAAGTCCCACAGACTGCTACAAGCCGAAGCCCATATATTTTTTCAGAGCTAGATGCAGATAAAAATTATACTGAATTTGCAACCTGGTGGAGGTTAGTATAGATGGACTAATAGAACAAGTCCCACACACTGCTACAAGCCGAAATATTTTTTCAGAGCTAAATGCAGAAAAAAATTATATTGAATTTGCAACCTGGTGTGGTTTAGTATAGATGGACTAATAGAACAAATACCACACACTGTTACAAGTCGGAGCCCAAATATTTTTTCAGAGCTAGATGCAGGTAAAAATTATATTGAATTTGGTAACCTGGTGGAGCTTAGTATAGCTGGAATAATAGAACAAGTCCCACACACTGCTACAAGCCGAAATATTTTTTCAGGGTTAGATGCAGAAAAAAATTATATTGAATTTGCAACCTGGTGGAGGTTAGTATAGATTGACTAATAGAACAAGTCCCACACACTGCTACAAGCCAAAGTCAAAATATTTTTTCAGAGCTAAATGCAGATAAAAATTATATTGAATTTGCAACCTGGTGGAGGTCAGTATATATGGACTAATAGAACAAGTCCCAAACACTGCTACAAGCCCAAATATTTTTTCAGAGCTAGATGCAGATAAAAATTATATTGAATTTGCAACCTGGTGGAGGTAAGTTTAGATGGACTAATAGAACAAGTCCCACACACTGCTACAAGCCGAAATATTTTTTCAGGGCTAGATGCAGATAAATTTTATATTGAATTTGCAACCTGGTGGAGGTTAGTATAGATGGACTAATAGAACAAGTCCCACACACTGCTACAAGCCGAAGCTGAAATATTTTTTCCGAGCTAGATGCAGATAAAAATTATACTGAATTTGCAACCTGGTGGAGGTTAGTATAGATGGACTAATAGAACAAGTCCCACACACTGCTGCAAGCAGAAGCCCAAATATTTTTTCAGAGCTAGATGCAGAAAAAAATTATATTGAATTTGCAACCTGGTGGAGGTTAGTATAGATGGACTAATAGAACAAGTCCCACACACTGCTACAAGCCGAAGTCCAAATATTTTTTCAGAGCTAAATGCAGATAAAAATTATATTGAATTTGCAACCTGGTGGAGGTTAGTATATTTTTTCAGAGCTAGATGCAGAAAAAAATTATATTGAATTTGCAACCTGGTGAAGGTTAGTATAGATGGACTAATAGAACAAGTCCCACACACTGCTACAAGCCGAAGTCCAAATATTTTTTCAGAGCTAAATGCAGATAAAAATTATATTGAATTTGCAACCTGGTGGAGGTTAGTATAGCTGGACTAATAGAACAAGTCCCAAACACTGCTACAAGCCGAAACATTTTTTCAGAGCTAGATGCAGAAAAAAATTATATTGAATTTGCAACCTCGTGGAGGTTAGTATAGATGGACTAATAGAACAAGTCCCACACACTGCTACAAGCCGAAGCCGAAATATTTTTTCAGAGCTAGATGCAGATAAAAACTATATTGAATTTGCAACCTGGTAGAGGTTAGTATAGATGGACTAATAGAACAAGTCCCACACACTGCTACAAGCCTAAATATTTTTTCCGAGCTAGATGCAGAAAAAAATTATATTGAATTTGCAACCTGGTGGAGGTTAGTATAGATGGACTAATAGAACAAGTCCCAAACACTGCTACAAGCCGAAGCCAAAATATTTTTTCAGAACTAGATGCAGATAAAAACTATATTGAATTTGCAACCTGGTGGAGGTTAGTATAGATGGACTAATAGAACAAGTCCCACACACTGCTACAAGCCGATATTTTTTCAGAGCTAGATGCAGATAAAAGTTATATTGAATTTGCATCTTGCTGGAGGTTAGTATAGATAGACGAATAGAACAAGTCCCACACACTGCTACTAGCCGAAATATTTTTTCAGAGCTAGATGCAGAAAAAAATTATATTGAATTTGCAACCTGGTGGAGGTTAGTAAAGATGGACTAATAGAAGAAGTCCCACAGACTGCTACAAGCCGCAGCCCATATATTTTTTCAGAGCTAGATGCAGATAAAAATTATACTGAATTTGCAACCTGGTGGAGGTTAGTATAGATGGACTAATAGAACAAGTCCCACACACTGCTACAAGCCGAAGTCCAAATATTTTTTCAGAGCTAAATGCAGATAAAAATTATATTGATTTTGCAACCTGGTGGAGGTTAGTATAGATGAACTAATAGAACAAGTCCCACACACTGCTACAAGCCCAAATATTTTTTCAAAGCTAGATGCAGATAAAAATTATATTGAATTTGCAACCTGGTGGAGGTTAGTTTAGATGGACTAATAGAACAAGTCCTACACACTGCTACAAGCCGAAATATTTTTTCAGAGCTAGATGCAGATAAAAATTATATTGAATTTGCAACCTGGTGGAGGTTAGTATAGATAGACTAAAAGAAAAAGTCCCACACACTGCTACAAGCCAAAATATTTTTTCAGAGCTCGATGCAGAAAAAAATTATAATGAATTTGCAACCTGGTGGGGGTTAGTATGGATGGACTAATAGAACAAGTCCCACACACTGCTACAAGCAGAAGCCCAAATATTTTTTCAGAGCTAAATGCAGATAAAAATTATATTGAATTTGCAACCTGGTGGAGGTTAGTATAGCTGGACTAATAGAACAAGTCCCACACACTGCTACAAGCCGAAGCCCAAATATTTTTTCAGAGCTAGATGCAGATAAAAATTTTATTGAATTTGCAACCTGGTGGAGGTTAGTATAGCTGGACTATTAGAACAAGTCCCACACACTGCTACAAGCCGAAACATTTTTTCAGAGCTAGATGCAGAAAAAAATTATATTCAATTTGCAACCTGGTGGAGGTTAGTATAGATGGACTAATAGAACAAGTCCCACACACTGCTACAAGCCGAAGTCCAAATATTTTTTCAGAGCTAAATGCAGATAAAAATTATACTGAATTTGCAACCTGGTGGAGGTTAGTATAGCTGGACTAATAGAACAAGTCCCACACTCTGCTACAAGCCGAAATATTTTTTCAGAGCTAGATGCAGATAAAAATTATATTGAATTTGCAACCTGGTGGAGGTTAGTATAGATAGACTAAAAGAACAAGTTCCACACACTGCTACAAGCCAAAATATTTTTTCAGAGCTAGATGCAGAAAAAAATTATATTGAATTTGTAACCTGGTGGAGGTTAGTGTAGATGGACTAATAGAACAAGTCCCACACACTGCTACAAGCCGAAGCCCAAATATTTTTTCAGAGCTAGATGCAGATAAAAATTATACTGAATTTGCAACCTGGTGGAGGTTAGTATAGATGGACTAATAGAACAAGTCCCACACACTGCTACAAGCCGAAATATTTTTTCAGAGCTAGATGCAGAAAAAAATTATATTCAATTTGCAACCTGGTGGAGGTTAGAATAGATGGACTAATAGAACAAGTCCCACACACTGCTACAAGCCGAAGTCCAAATATTTTTTCAGAGCTAAATGCAGATAAAAATTATACTGAATTTGCAACCTGGTGGAGGTTAGTATAGCTGGACTAATAGAACAAGTCCCACACACTGCTACAAGCCAAAATATTTTTTCAGAGCTATATGCAGAAAAAAATGGTATTGAATTTGCAACCTGGTGGAGGTTAGTATAGATGGACTAATAGAACAAATCCCACACACTGCTGCAATCCGAAATCCAAATATTTTTTCAGAGCTAAATGCAGAAAAAAATTATATTGAATTTGCAACCTGGTGGGGGTTAGTATAGATATACTAATAGAACAATTCCCACACACTGCTACAAGCAGAAGCGCAAATATTTTTTCATAGCTAGATGCAGATAAAAATTATATTGAATTTGCAACCTGGTGGAGGTTAGTATAGCTGGACTATTAGAAAAAGTCCCACACACTGCTACAAAACAAAATATTTTTTCAGAGCTAGATGCAGAAAAAAATTATATTGAATTTTCAACCTGGTAGGGGTTAGTATAGATATACTAATAGAACTAATCCCACACACTGCTACAAGCCGAAGCCCAAATATTTTTTGAGCGCTAGATGCAGATAAAAATTATATTGAATTTGCAACCTGTTGGAGGTTAGTATAGCTGGACTAATAGAACAAGTCCCACACACGGCTACAAGCCGAAACATTTTTTCAGAGCTAGATGCAGAAAAAAATTATATTGAATTTGCAACCTGGTGGAGGTTAGTATAGATGGACTAATAGAACAAGTCCCACACACTGCTACAAGCCGAAGCCGAAATATTTTTTCAGAGCTAGATGCAGATAAAAACTATATTGAATTTGCAACCTGGTGGAGGTTAGTATAGATGGACTAATAGAACAAGTCCCACACACTGCTGCAAGCCAAAGTCCAAATATTTTTTCAGAGCTAAATGCAGCTAAAAATTATATTGAATTTGCAACCTGGTGGAGGTTAGTATAGATGGACTAATAGAACAAGTCCCACACACTGCTTCAACCAAAACATTTTTTCAGAGCTAGATGCAGATTAAAATTATATTGAATTTGAAACTTGGTGGAGGTTAGTATAGATAGACTAATAGAACAAGTCCCACACACTGCTACTAGCCGAAATATTTTTTCAGAGCTAGATGCAGAAAAAAATTATATTGAATTTACATCGTGGTAGAGGTTAGTACAGATGGACTAATAGAAGAAGTCCCACAGACTGCTACAAGCCGAAGCCCATATATTTTTTCAGAGCTAGATGCAGATAAAAATTATACTGAATTTGAAACCTGGTGGAGGTTAGTATAGATGGACTAATAGAACAAGTCCCACACACTGCTACAAGCCGAAATATTTTTTCAGAGCTAGATGCAGAAAAAAATTATATTGAATTTGCAACCTGGTGTGGTTTAGTATAGATGGACTAATAGAACAAGTACCACACACTGCTACAAGTCGGAGCCCAAATATTTTTTCAGAGCTAGATGCAGGTAAAAATTATATTGAATTTGAAACCTGGTGCAGCTTAGTATAGCTGGACTAATAGAACAAGTCCCACACACTGCTACAAGCCGAAATATTTTTTCAGGGCTAGATGCAGAAAAAAATTATATTGAATTTGCAACCTGGTGGAGGTTAGTATAGATTGACTAATAGAACAAGTCCCACACACTGCTACAAGCCAAAGTCAAAAAATTTTTTCAGAGCTAAATGCAGATAAAAATTATATTGAATTTGCAACCTGATGGAGGTCTGTATAGATGGACTAATAGAACAAGTCCCAAACACTGCTACAAGCCCAAACATTTTTTCAGAGCTAGATGCAGAAAAAAATTATTTTGAATTTGCAACCTGGTGGAGGTTAGTATAGATGGACTAATAGAACAAGTCCCACACACTGCTACAAGCCGAAGCCGAAATATTTTTTCAGAGCTAGATGCAGATAAAAACTATATTGAATTTGCAACCTGGTGGAGGTTAGTATAGATGGACTAATAGAACAAGTCCCACACACTGCTACAAGCCGAAGTCCAAATATTTTTTCAGAGCTCAATGCAGCTAAAAATTATATTGAATTTGCAACCTGGTGGAGGTTAGTATAGATGGACTAATAGAACAAGTCCCACACACTGCTTCAACCAAAATATTTTTTCAGAGCTATATGCAGATAAAAATAATATTGAATTTGAAACTTGGTGGAGGTTAGTATAGATAGACTAATAGAACAAGTCCCACACACTGATACTAGTCAAAATATTTTTTCAGAGCTAGATGCAGAAAAAAATTATATTGAATTTACATCGTGGTAGAGGTTAGTATAGATGGACTAATAGAAGAAGTCCCACAGACTGCTGCAAGCCGAAGCCCATATATTTTTTCAGAGCTAGATGCAGATAAAAATTATACTGAATTTGCAACCTGGTGGAGGTTAGTATAGATGGACTAATAGAACAAGTCCCACACACTGCTACAAGCCGAAATATTTTTTCAGAGCTAAATGCAGAAAAAAATTATATTGAATTTGCAACCTGGTGTGGTTTAGTATAGATGGACTAATAGAACAAATACCACACACTGTTACAAGTCGGAGCCCAAATATTTTTTCAGAGCTAGATGCAGGTAAAAATTATATTGAATTTGGTAACCTGGTGGAGCTTAGTATAGCTGGAATAATAGAACAAGTCCCACACACTGCTACAAGCCGAAATATTTTTTCAGGGTTAGATGCAGAAAAAAATTATATTGAATTTGCAACCTGGTGGAGGTTAGTATAGATTGACTAATAGAACAAGTCCCACACACTGCTACAAGCCAAAGTCAAAATATTTTTTCAGAGCTAAATGCAGATAAAAATTATATTGAATTTGCAACCTGGTGGAGGTCAGTATATATGGACTAATAGAACAAGTCCCAAACACTGCTACAAGCCCAAATATTTTTTCAGAGCTAGATGCAGATAAAAATTATATTGAATTTGCAACCTGGTGGAGGTAAGTTTAGATGGACTAATAGAACAAGTCCCACACACTGCTACAAGCCGAAATATTTTTTCAGGGCTAGATGCAGATAAATTTTATATTGAATTTGCAACCTGGTGGAGGTTAGTATAGATGGACTAATAGAACAAGTCCCACACACTGCTACAAGCCGAAGCTGAAATATTTTTTCCGAGCTAGATGCAGATAAAAATTATACTGAATTTGCAACCTGGTGGAGGTTAGTATAGATGGACTAATAGAACAAGTCCCACACACTGCTGCAAGCAGAAGCCCAAATATTTTTTCAGAGCTAGATGCAGAAAAAAATTATATTGAATTTGCAACCTGGTGGAGGTTAGTATAGATGGACTAATAGAACAAGTCCCACACACTGCTACAAGCCGAAGTCCAAATATTTTTTCAGAGCTAAATGCAGATAAAAATTATATTGAATTTGCAACCTGGTGGAGGTTAGTATATTTTTTCAGAGCTAGATGCAGAAAAAAATTATATTGAATTTGCAACCTGGTGGAGGTTAGTATAGATGGACTAATAGAACAAGTCCCACACACTGCTACAAGCCGAAGTCCAAATATTTTTTCAGAGCTAAATGCAGATAAAAATTATATTGAATTTGCAACCTGGTGGAGGTTAGTATAGCTGGACTAATAGAACAAGTCCCAAACACTGCTACAAGCCGAAACATTTTTTCAGAGCTAGATGCAGAAAAAAATTATATTGAATTTGCAACCTCGTGGAGGTTAGTATAGATGGACTAATAGTACAAGTCCCACACACTGCTACAAGCCGAAGCCGAAATATTTTTTCAGAGCTAGATGCAGATAAAAACTATATTGAATTTGCAACCTGGTAGAGGTTAGTATAGATGGACTAATAAAACAAGTCCCACACACTGCTACAAGCCTAAATATTTTTTCAGAGCTAGATGCAGAAAAAAATTATATTGAATTTGCAACCTGGTGGAGGTTAGTATAGATGGACTAATAGAACAAGTCCCAAACACTGCTACAAGCCGAAGCCAAAATATTTTTTCAGAACTAGATGCAGATAAAAACTATATTGAATTTGCAACCTGGTGGAGGTTAGTATAGATGGACTAATAGAACAAGTCCCACACACTGCTACAAGCCGATATTTTTTCAGAGCTAGATGCAGATAAAAGTTATATTGAATTTGCATCTTGCTGGAGGTTAGTATAGATAGACGAATAGAACAAGTCCCACACACTGCTACTAGCCGAAATATTTTTTCAGAGCTAGATGCAGAAAAAAATTATATTGAATTTGCAACCTGGTGGAGGTTAGTAAAGATGGACTAATAGAAGAAGTCCCACAGACTGCTACAAGCCGCAGCCCATATATTTTTTCAGAGCTAGATGCAGATAAAAATTATACTGAATTTGCAACCTGGTGGAGGTTAGTATAGATGGACTAATAGAACAAGTCCCACACACTGCTACAAGCCGAAGTCCAAATATTTTTTCAGAGCTAAATGCAGATAAAAATTATATTGATTTTGCAACCTGGTGGAGGTTAGTATAGATGAACTAATAGAACAAGTCCCACACACTGCTACAAGCCCAAATATTTTTTCAGAGCTAGATGCAGATAAAAATTATATTGAATTTGCAACCTGGTGGAGGTTAGTTTAGATGGACTAATAGAACAAGTCCTACACACTGCTACAAGCCGAAATATTTTTTCAGAGCTAGATGCAGATAAAAATTATATTGAATTTGCAACCTGGTGGAGGTTAGTATAGATAGACTAAAAGAAAAAGTCCCACACACTGCTACAAGCCAAAATATTTTTTCAGAGCTCGATGCAGAAAAAAATTATAATGAATTTGCAACCTGGTGGGGGTTAGTATGGATGGACTAATAGAACAAGTCCCACACACTGCTACAAGCAGAAGCCCAAATATTTTTTCAGAGCTAAATGCAGATAAAAATTATATTGAATTTGCAACCTGGTGGAGGTTAGTATAGCTGGACTAATAGAACAAGTCCCACACACTGCTACAAGCCGAAGCCCAAATATTTTTTCAGAGCTAGATGCAGATAAAAATTTTATTGAATTTGCAACCTGGTGGAGGTTAGTATAGCTGGACTATTAGAACAAGTCCCACACACTGCTACAAGCCGAAACATTTTTTCAGAGCTAGATGCAGAAAAAAATTATATTCAATTTGCAACCTGGTGGAGGTTAGTATAGATGGACTAATAGAACAAGTCCCACACACTGCTACAAGCCGAAGTCCAAATATTTTTTCAGAGCTAAATGCAGATAAAAATTATACTGAATTTGCAACCTGGTGGAGGTTAGTATAGCTGGACTAATAGAACAAGTCCCACACTCTGCTACAAGCCGAAATATTTTTTCAGAGCTAGATGCAGATAAAAATTATATTGAATTTGCAACCTGGTGGAGGTTAGTATAGATAGACTAAAAGAACAAGTTCCACACACTGCTACAAGCCAAAATATTTTTTCAGAGCTAGATGCAGAAAAAAATTATATTGAATTTGTAACCTGGTGGAGGTTAGTGTAGATGGACTAATAGAACAAGTCCCACACACTGCTACAAGCCGAAGCCCAAATATTTTTTCAGAGCTAGATGCAGATAAAAATTATACTGAATTTGCAACCTGGTGGAGGTTAGTATAGATGGACTAATAGAACAAGTCCCACACACTGCTACAAGCCGAAATATTTTTTCAGAGCTAGATGCAGAAAAAAATTATATTCAATTTGCAACCTGGTGGAGGTTAGAATAGATGGACTAATAGAACAAGTCCCACACACTGCTACAAGCCGAAGTCCAAATATTTTTTCAGAGCTAAATGCAGATAAAAATTATACTGAATTTGCAACCTGGTGGAGGTTAGTATAGCTGGACTAATAGAACAAGTCCCACACACTGCTACAAGCCAAAATATTTTTTCAGAGCTATATGCAGAAAAAAATGGTATTGAATTTGCAACCTGGTGGAGGTTAGTATAGATGGACTAATAGAACAAATCCCACACACTGCTGCAATCCGAAATCCAAATATTTTTTCAGAGCTAAATGCAGAAAAAAATTATATTGAATTTGCAACCTGGTGGGCGTTAGTATAGATATACTAATAGAACAAGTCCCACACACTGCTACAAGCCGAAGCCCAAATATTTTTTCAGAGCTAGATGCAGAAAAAAATTATATTGAATTTGCAACCTGGTGGAGGTTAGTATAGATGGACTAATAGAACAAGTCCCACACACTGCTACAAGCCGAAGCCGAAATATTTTTTCAGAGCTAGATGCAGATAAAAACTATATTGAATTTGCAACCTGGTGGAAGTTAGTATAGATGGACTAATAGAACAAGTCCCACACACTGCTACAAGACAAAGTCCAAATTTTTTTTCAGAGCTAAATGCAGATAAACATTATATTGAATTTGCAACCTGGTGGAGGTTAGTATAGATGGACTAATAGAACAAGTCCCACACACTGCTGCAAGCCGATATTTTTTCAGAGCTAGATGCAGATAAAAATTATATTGAATTTGCAACCTGGTTGAGGTTAGTATAGATGGACTAATAGAAGAACTCCCACAGACTGCTACAAGCCGAAGCACATATATTTTTTCAGAGCTAGATGCAGATAAAAATTATACTGAATTTGCAACCTGGTGGAGGTTAGTATAGATGGACTAATAGAACAAGTCCCACACACTGCTACAAGCCGAAGTCCAAATATTTTTTCATTGCTAAATGCAGATAAAAATTATATTGAATTTGCAACCTGGTGGAGGTTAGTATAGATGAACTAATAGAACAAGTCCCACACACTGCTACAAGCCGAAATATTTTTTCAGAGCTAGATGCATAAAAAAATTATAGTGAATTTGCAACCTGGTGGGGGTTAGTATGGATGGACTAATAGAACAATTCCCACACACTGCTACAAGCAGAAGCGCAAATATTTTTTCATAGCTAGATGCAGATAAAAATTATATTGAATTTGCAACCTGGTGGAGGTTAGTATAGCTGGACTATTAGAAAAAGTCCCACACACTGCTAAAAAACAAAATATTTTTTCAGAGCTAGATGCAGAAAAAAATTATATTGAATTTTCAACCTGGTGGGGGTTAGTATAGATATACTAATAGAACTAATCCCACACACTGCTACAAGCCGAAGCCCAAATATTTTTTCAGCGCTAGATGCAGATAAAAATTATATTGAATTTGCAACCTGTTGGAGGTTAGTATAGCTGGACTAATAGAACAAGTCCCACACACGGCTACAAGCCGAAACATTTTTTCAGAGCTAGATGCAGAAAAAAATTATATTGAATTTGCAACCTGGTGGAGGTTAGTATAGATGGACTAATAGAACAAGTCCCACACACTGCTACAAGCCGAAGCCGAAATATTTTTTCAGAGCTACATGCAGATAAAAACTATATTGAATTTGCAACCTGGTGGAGGTTAGTATAGATGGACTAATAGAACAAGTCCCACACACTGCTGCAAGCCAAAGTCCAAATATTTTTTCAGAGCTAAATGCAGCTAAAAATTATATTGAATTTGCAACCTGGTGGAGGTTAGTATAGATGGACTAATAGAACAAGTCCCACACACTGCTTCAACCAAAACATTTTTTCAGAGCTAGATGCAGATTAAAATTATATTGAATTTGAAACTTGGTGGAGGTTAGTATAGATGGACTAATAGAACAAGTCCCACACACTGCTACAAGCCGAAGCCGAAATATTTTTTCAGAGCTAGATGCAGATAAAAACTATATTGAATTTGCAACCTGGTGGAGGTTAGTATAGATGGACTAATAGAACAAGTCCCACACACTGCTACAAGCCGAAGTCCAAATATTTTTTCAGAGCTCAATGCAGCTAAAAATTATATTGAATTTGCAACCTGGTGGAGGTTAGTATAGATGGACTAATAGAACAAGTCCCACACACTGCTTCAACCAAAATATTTTTTCAGAGCTAGATGCAGATAAAAATAATATTGAATTTGAAACTTGGTGGAGGTTAGTATAGATAGACTAATAGAACAAGTCCCACACACTGATACTAGTCAAAATATTTTTTCAGAGCTAGATGCAGAAAAAAATTATATTGAATTTACATCGTGGTAGAGGTTAGTATAGATGGACTAATAGAAGAAGTCCCACAGACTGCTACAAGCCGAAGCCCATATATTTTTTCAGAGCTAGATGCAGATAAAAATTATACTGAATTTGCAACCTGGTGGAGGTTAGTATAGATGGACTAATAGAACAAGTCCCACACACTGCTACAAGCCGAAATATTTTTTCAGAGCTAGATGCAGAAAAAAATTATATTGAATTTGCAACCTGGTGTGGTTTAGTATAGATGGACTAATAGAACAAATACCACACACTGTTACAAGTCGGAGCCCAAATATTTTTTCAGAGCTAGATGCAGGTAAAAATTATATTGAATTTGGTAACCTGGTGGAGCTTAGTATAGCTGGAATAATAGAACAAGTCCCACACACTGCTACAAGCCGAAATATTTTTTCAGGGTTAGATGCAGAAAAAAATTATATTGAATTTGCAACCTGGTGGAGGTTAGTATAGATTGACTAATAGAACAAGTCCCACACACTGCTACAAGCCAAAGTCAAAATATTTTTTCAGAGCTAAATGCAGATAAAAATTATATTGAATTTGCAACCTGGTGGAGGTCAGTATATATGGACTAATAGAACAAGTCCCAAACACTGCTACAAGCCCAAATATTTTTTCAGAGCTAGATGCAGATAAAAATTATATTGAATTTGCAACCTGGTGGAGGTTAGTTTAGATGGACTAATAGAACAAGTCCCACACACTGCTACAAGCCGAAATATTTTTTCAGGGCTAGATGCAGATAAATTTTATATTGAATTTGCAACCTGGTGGAGGTTAGTATAGATTGACTAATAGAACAAGTCCCACACACTGCTACAAGCCGAAGCCGAAATATTTTTTCCGAGCTAGATGCAGATAAAAATTATACTGAATTTGCAACCTGGTGGAGGTTAGTATAGATGGACTAATAGAACAAGTCCCACACACTGCTACAAGCAGAAGCCCAAATATTTTTTCAGAGCTAGATGCAGAAAAAAATTATATTGAATTTGCAACCTGGTGGAGGTTAGTATAGATGGACTAATAGAACAAGTCCCACACACTGCTACAAGCCGAAGTCCAAATATTTTTTCAGAGCTAAATGCAGATAAAAATTATATTGAATTTGCAACCTGGTGGAGGTTAGTATATTTTTTCAGAGCTAGATGCAGAAAAAAATTATATTGAATTTGCAACCTGGTGGAGGTTAGTATAGATGGACTAATAGAACAAGTCCCACACACTGCTACAAGCCGAAGTCCAAATATTTTTTCAGAGCTAAATGCAGATAAAAATTATATTGAATTTGCAACCTGGTGGAGGTTAGTATAGCTGGACTAATAGAACAAGTCCCAAACACTGCTACAAGCCGAAACATTTTTTCAGAGCTAGATGCAGAAAAAAATTATATTGAATTTGCAACCTCGTGGAGGTTAGTATAGATGGACTAATAGAACAAGTCCCACACACTGCTACAAGCCGAAGCCGAAATATTTTTTCAGAGCTAGATGCAGATAAAAACTATATTGAATTTGCAACCTGGTAGAGGTTAGTATAGATGGACTAATAGAACAAGTCCCACACACTGCTACAAGCCTAAATATTTTTTCAGAGCTAGATGCAGAAAAAAATTATATTGAATTTGCAACCTGGTGGAGGTTAGTATAGATGGACTAATAGAACAAGTCCCAAACACTGCTACAAGCCGAAGCCAAAATATTTTTTCAGAACTAGATGCAGATAAAAACTATATTGAATTTGCAACCTGGTGGAGGTTAGTATAGATGGACTAATAGAACAAGTCCCACACACTGCTACAAGCCGATATTTTTTCAGAGCTAGATGCAGATAAAAGTTATATTGAATTTGCATCTTGCTGGAGGTTAGTATAGATAGACGAATAGAACAAGTCCCACACACTGCTACTAGCCGAAATATTTTTTCAGAGCTAGATGCAGAAAAAAATTATATTGAATTTGCAACCTGGTGGAGGTTAGTAAAGATGGACTAATAGAAGAAGTCCCACAGACTGCTACAAGCCGCAGCCCATATATTTTTTCAGAGCTAGATGCAGATAAAAATTATACTGAATTTGCAACCTGGTGGAGGTTAGTATAGATGGACTAATAGAACAAGTCCCACACACTGCTACAAGCCGAAGTCCAAATATTTTTTCAGAGCTAAATGCAGATAAAAATTATATTGAATTTGCAACCTGGTGGAGGTTAGTATAGATGGACTAATAGAACAAGTCCCACACACTGCTGCAAGCCAAAGTCCAAATATTTTTTCAGAGCTAAATGCAGCTAAAAATTATATTGAATTTGCAACCTGGTGGAGGTTAGTATAGATGGACTAATAGAACAAGTCCCACACACTGCTTCAACCAAAACATTTTTTCAGAGCTAGATGCAGATTAAAATTATATTGAATTTGAAACTTGGTGGAGGTTAGTATAGATAGACTAATAGAACAAGTCCCACACACTGCTACTAGCCGAAATATTTTTTCAGAGCTAGATGCAGAAAAAAATTATATTGAATTTACATCGTGGTAGAGGTTAGTACAGATGGACTAATAGAAGAAGTCCCACAGACTGCTACAAGCCGAAGCCCATATATTTTTTCAGAGCTAGATGCAGATAAAAATTATACTGAATTTGAAACCTGGTGGAGGTTAGTATAGATGGACTAATAGAACAAGTCCCACACACTGCTACAAGCCGAAATATTTTTTCAGAGCTAGATGCAGAAAAAAATTATATTGAATTTGCAACCTGGTGTGGTTTAGTATAGATGGACTAATAGAACAAGTACCACACACTGCTACAAGTCGGAGCCCAAATATTTTTTCAGAGCTAGATGCAGGTAAAAATTATATTGAATTTGCAACCTGGTGCAGCTTAGTATAGCTGGACTAATAGAACAAGTCCCACACACTGCTACAAGCCGAAATATTTTTTCAGGGCTAGATGCAGAAAAAAATTATATTGAATTTGCAACCTGGTGGAGGTTAGTATAGATTGACTAATAGAACAAGTCCCACACACTGCTACAAGCCAAAGTCAAAAAATTTTTTCAGAGCTAAATGCAGATAAAAATTATATTGAATTTGCAACCTGATGGAGGTCTGTATAGATGGACTAATAGAACAAGTCCCAAACACTGCTACAAGCCCAAACATTTTTTCAGAGCTAGATGCAGAAAAAAATTATTTTGAATTTGCAACCTGGTGGAGGTTAGTATAGATGGACTAATAGAACAAGTCCCACACACTGCTACAAGCCGAAGCCGAAATATTTTTTCAGAGCTAGATGCAGATAAAAACTATATTGAATTTGCAACCTGGTGGAGGTTAGTATAGATGGACTTATAGAACAAGTCCCACACACTGCTACAAGCCGAAGTCCAAATATTTTTTCAGAGCTCAATGCAGCTAAAAATTATATTGAATTTGCAACCTGGTGGAGGTTAGTATAGATGGACTAATAGAACAAGTCCCACACACTGCTTCAACCAAAATATTTTTTCAGAGCTAGATGCAGATAAAAATAATATTGAATTTGAAACTTGGTGGAGGTTAGTATAGATAGACTAATAGAACAAGTCCCACACACTGATACTAGTCAAAATATTTTTTCAGAGCTAGATGCAGAAAAAAATTATATTGAATTTACATCGTGGTAGAGGTTAGTATAGATGGACTAATAGAAGAAGTCCCACAGACTGCTACAAGCCGAAGCCCATATATTTTTTCAGAGCTAGATGCAGATAAAAATTATACTGAATTTGCAACCTGGTGGAGGTTAGTATAGATGGACTAATAGAACAAGTCCCACACACTGCTACAAGCCGAAATATTTTTTCAGAGCTAGATGCAGAAAAAAATTATATTGAATTTGCAACCTGGTGTGGTTTAGTATAGATGGACTAATAGAACAAATACCACACACTGTTACAAGTCGGAGCCCAAATATTTTTTCAGAGCTAGATGCAGGTAAAAATTATATTGAATTTGGTAACCTGGTGGAGCTTAGTATAGCTGGAATAATAGAACAAGTCCCACACACTGCTACAAGCCGAAATATTTTTTCAGGGTTAGATGCAGAAAAAAATTATATTGAATTTGCAACCTGGTGGAGGTTAGTATAGATTGACTAATAGAACAAGTCCCACACACTGCTACAAGCCAAAGTCAAAATATTTTTTCAGAGCTAAATGCAGATAAAAATTATATTGAATTTGCAACCTGGTGGAGGTCAGTATATATGGACTAATAGAACAAGTCCCAAACACTGCTACAAGCCCAAATATTTTTTCAGAGCTAGATGCAGATAAAAATTATATTGAATTTGCAACCTGGTGGAGGTTAGTTTAGATGGACTAATAGAACAAGTCCCACACACTGCTACAAGCCGAAATATTTTTTCAGGGCTAGATGCAGATAAATTTTATATTGAATTTGCAACCTGGTGGAGGTTAGTATAGATTGACTAATAGAACAAGTCCCACACACTGCTACAAGCCGAAGCCGAAATATTTTTTCCGAGCTAGATGCAGATAAAAATTATACTGAATTTGCAACCTGGTGGAGGTTAGTATAGATGGACTAATAGAACAAGTCCCACACACTGCTACAAGCAGAAGCCCAAATATTTTTTCAGAGCTAGATGCAGAAAAAAATTATATTGAATTTGCAACCTGGTGGAGGTTAGTATAGATGGACTAATAGAAAAAGTCCCACACACTGCTACAAGCCGAAGTCCAAATATTTTTTCAGAGCTAAATGCAGATAAAAATTATATTGAATTTGCAACAAGGTGGAGGTTAGTATATTTTTTCAGAGCTAGATGCAGAAAAAAATTATATTGAATTTGCAACCTGGTGGAGGTTAGTATAGATGGACTAATAGAACAAGTCCCACACACTGCTACAAGCCGAAGCCGAAATATTTTTTCAGAGCTAGATGCAGATAAAAACTATATTGAATTTGCAACCTGGTAGAGGTTAGTATAGATGGACTAATAGAACAAGTCCCACACACTGCTACAAGCCTAAATATTTTTTCAGAGCTAGATGCAGAAAAAAATTATATTGAATTTGCAACCTGGTGGAGGTTAGTATAGATGGACTAATAGAACAAGTCCCAAACACTGCTACAAGCCGAAGCCAAAATATTTTTTCAGAACTAGATGCAGATAAAAACTATATTGAATTTGCAACCTGGTGGAGGTTAGTATAGATGGACTAATAGAACAAGTCCCACACACTGCTACAAGCCGATATTTTTTCAGAGCTAGATGCAGATAAAAGTTATATTGAATTTGCATCTTGCTGGAGGTTAGTATAGATAGACGAATAGAACAAGTCCCACACACTGCTACTAGCCGAAATATTTTTTCAGAGCTAGATGCAGAAAAAAATTATATTGAATTTGCAACCTGGTGGAGGTTAGTAAAGATGGACTAATAGAAGAAGTCCCACAGACTGCTACAAGCCGCAGCCCATATATTTTTTCAGAGCTAGATGCAGATAAAAATTATACTGAATTTGCAACCTGGTGGAGGTTAGTATAGATGGACTAATAGAACAAGTCCCACACACTGCTACAAGCCGAAGTCCAAATATTTTTTCAGAGCTAAATGCAGATAAAAATTATATTGATTTTGCAACCTGGTGGAGGTTAGTATAGATGAACTAATAGAACAAGTCCCACACACTGCTACAAGCCAAAATATTTTTTCAGAGCTCGATGCAGAAAAAAATTATAATGAATTTGCAACCTGGTGGGGGTTAGTATGGATGGACTAATAGAACAAGTCCCACACACTGCTACAAGCAGAAGCCCAAATATTTTTTCAGAGCTAAATGCAGATAAAAATTATATTGAATTTGCAACCTGGTGGAGGTTAGTATAGCTGGACTAATAGAACAAGTCCCACACACTGCTACAAGCCGAAACATTTTTTCAGAGCTAGATGCAGAAAAAAATTATATTGAATTTGCAACCTGGTGGAGATTAGTATAGATGGACTAATAGAACATGTCCCACACACTGCTAGAAGCCGAAGTCCAAATATTTTTTCGCAGATAAAAATTAGATTGAATTTGCAACCTGGTGGAGGTTAGTATAGATGGACTAATAGAACAAGTCCCACACACTGCTACAAGCCGAAATATTTTTTCAGAGCTAGATACAGATAAAAATTATACTGAATTTGCAACCTGGTGGAGGTTAGTATAGATGGACTAATAGAACAAGTACCACACACTGCTACAAGCCGAAACATTTTTTCAGAGCTAAATGCAGAAAAAAATTATATTGAATTTGCAACCTGGTAGGGGTTAGTATAGATGGACTAATAGAACAAGTCCCACACACTGCTACAAGCCAAAGTCAAAATATTTTTTCAGAGCTAAATGCAGATAAAATTATATTGAATTTGCAACCTGGTGGAGGTTAGTATAGATGGACTAATAGAACAAGTCCCACACACTGCTACAAGCTGAAATATTTTTTCAGAGCTAGATGCAGAAAAAAATTATATTGAATTTGCAACCTGGTGGAGGTTAGTATAGATGGACTAATAGAACAAGTCCCACACACTGCTACAAGCCGAAATATTTTTTCAGAGCTAGATGCAGATAAAAATTATATTGAATTTGCAACCTGGTGGAGGATAGTATAGATGGACTAATAGAACAAGTCCCACACACTGCTACAAGCCGAAATATTTTTTCAGAGCTAGATGCATAAAAAAATTATAGTGAATTTGCAACCTGGTGGGGGTTAGTATGGATGGACTAATAGAACAATTCCCACACACTGCTACAAGCAGAAGCCCAAATATTTTTTCAGAGCTAGATGCAGATAAAAATTATATTGAATTTCCAACCTGGTGGAGGTTAGTATAGCTGGACTAATAGAACAAGTCCCACACACTGCTACAAGCCAACATATTTTTTCAGAGCTATATGCAGAAAAAAATTATATTGAATTTGCAACCTGGTGGAGGTTAGCATAGATCGACTAATAGATCAAGTCCCACACACTGCTACAAGCCGAAGTTCAAATATTTTTTCAGAGCTAAATGCAGAAAAAAATTATATTGAATTTGCAACCTGGTGGGGGTTAGTATAGATATACTAATAGAACAAGTCCCACACACTGCTACAAGCCGAAGCCCAAATATTTTTTCAGAGCTAGATGCAGATAAAAATTATATTGAATTTGCAACCTGGTGGAGGTTAGTATAGATGGACTAATAGAACAAGTCCCACACACTGCTACAAGCCAAAATATTTTTTCAGAGCTAGATGCAGAAAAAAATTATATTGAATTTGCAACCTGGTGGAGGTTAGTATAGATGGACTAATAGAACAAGTCCCACACACTGCTACAAGCCGAAGTCCAAATATTTTTTCAGAGCTAAATGCAGATAAAAATTATATTGAATTTGCAACCTGGTGGAGGTTAGTATAGATTGACTAATAGAACAAGTCCCACACACTGCTACAAGCCAAAGTCAAAAAATTTTTTCAGAGCTAAATGCAGATAAAAATTATATTGAATTTGCAACCTGATGGAGGTCTGTATAGATGGACTAATAGAACAAGTCCCAAACACTGCTACAAGCCCAAACATTTTTTCAGAGCTAGATGCAGAAAAAAATTATTTTGAATTTGCAACCTGGTGGAGGTTAGTATAGATGGACTAATAGAACAAGTCCCACACACTGCTACAAGCCGAAGCCGAAATATTTTTTCAGAGCTAGATGCAGATAAAAACTATATTGAATTTGCAACCTGGTGGAGGTTAGTATAGATGGACTTATAGAACAAGTCCCACACACTGCTACAAGCCGAAGTCCAAATATTTTTTCAGAGCTCAATGCAGCTAAAAATTATATTGAATTTGCAACCTGGTGGAGGTTAGTATAGATGGACTAATAGAACAAGTCCCACACACTGCTTCAACCAAAATATTTTTTCAGAGCTAGATGCAGATAAAAATAATATTGAATTTGAAACTTGGTGGAGGTTAGTATAGATAGACTAATAGAACAAGTCCCACACACTGATACTAGTCAAAATATTTTTTCAGAGCTAGATGCAGAAAAAAATTATATTGAATTTACATCGTGGTAGAGGTTAGTATAGATGGACTAATAGAAGAAGTCCCACAGACTGCTACAAGCCGAAGCCCATATATTTTTTCAGAGCTAGATGCAGATAAAAATTATACTGAATTTGCAACCTGGTGGAGGTTAGTATAGATGGACTAATAGAACAAGTCCCACACACTGCTACAAGCCGAAATATTTTTTCAGAGCTAGATGCAGAAAAAAATTATATTGAATTTGCAACCTGGTGTGGTTTAGTATAGATGGACTAATAGAACAAATACCACACACTGTTACAAGTCGGAGCCCAAATATTTTTTCAGAGCTAGATGCAGGTAAAAATTATATTGAATTTGGTAACCTGGTGGAGCTTAGTATAGCTGGAATAATAGAACAAGTCCCACACACTGCTACAAGCCGAAATATTTTTTCAGGGTTAGATGCAGAAAAAAATTATATTGAATTTGCAACCTGGTGGAGGTTAGTATAGATTGACTAATAGAACAAGTCCCACACACTGCTACAAGCCAAAGTCAAAATATTTTTTCAGAGCTAAATGCAGATAAAAATTATATTGAATTTGCAACCTGGTGGAGGTCAGTATATATGGACTAATAGAACAAGTCCCAAACACTGCTACAAGCCCAAATATTTTTTCAGAGCTAGATGCAGATAAAAATTATATTGAATTTGCAACCTGGTGGAGGTTAGTTTAGATGGACTAATAGAACAAGTCCCACACACTGCTACAAGCCGAAATATTTTTTCAGGGCTAGATGCAGATAAATTTTATATTGAATTTGCAACCTGGTGGAGGTTAGTATAGATTGACTAATAGAACAAGTCCCACACACTGCTACAAGCCGAAGCCGAAATATTTTTTCCGAGCTAGATGCAGATAAAAATTATACTGAATTTGCAACCTGGTGGAGGTTAGTATAGATGGACTAATAGAACAAGTCCCACACACTGCTACAAGCAGAAGCCCAAATATTTTTTCAGAGCTAGATGCAGAAAAAAATTATATTGAATTTGCAACCTGGTGGAGGTTAGTATAGATGGACTAATAGAAAAAGTCCCACACACTGCTACAAGCCGAAGTCCAAATATTTTTTCAGAGCTAAATGCAGATAAAAATTATATTGAATTTGCAACAAGGTGGAGGTTAGTATATTTTTTCAGAGCTAGATGCAGAAAAAAATTATATTGAATTTGCAACCTGGTGGAGGTTAGTATAGATGGACTAATAGAACAAGTCCCACACACTGCTACAAGCCGAAGCCGAAATATTTTTTCAGAGCTAGATGCAGATAAAAACTATATTGAATTTGCAACCTGGTAGAGGTTAGTATAGATGGACTAATAGAACAAGTCCCACACACTGCTACAAGCCTAAATATTTTTTCAGAGCTAGATGCAGAAAAAAATTATATTGAATTTGCAACCTGGTGGAGGTTAGTATAGATGGACTAATAGAACAAGTCCCAAACACTGCTACAAGCCGAAGCCAAAATATTTTTTCAGAACTAGATGCAGATAAAAACTATATTGAATTTGCAACCTGGTGGAGGTTAGTATAGATGGACTAATAGAACAAGTCCCACACACTGCTACAAGCCGATATTTTTTCAGAGCTAGATGCAGATAAAAGTTATATTGAATTTGCATCTTGCTGGAGGTTAGTATAGATAGACGAATAGAACAAGTCCCACACACTGCTACTAGCCGAAATATTTTTTCAGAGCTAGATGCAGAAAAAAATTATATTGAATTTGCAACCTGGTGGAGGTTAGTAAAGATGGACTAATAGAAGAAGTCCCACAGACTGCTACAAGCCGCAGCCCATATATTTTTTCAGAGCTAGATGCAGATAAAAATTATACTGAATTTGCAACCTGGTGGAGGTTAGTATAGATGGACTAATAGAACAAGTCCCACACACTGCTACAAGCCGAAGTCCAAATATTTTTTCAGAGCTAAATGCAGATAAAAATTATATTGATTTTGCAACCTGGTGGAGGTTAGTATAGATGAACTAATAGAACAAGTCCCACACACTGCTACAAGCCAAAATATTTTTTCAGAGCTCGATGCAGAAAAAAATTATAATGAATTTGCAACCTGGTGGGGGTTAGTATGGATGGACTAATAGAACAAGTCCCACACACTGCTACAAGCAGAAGCCCAAATATTTTTTCAGAGCTAAATGCAGATAAAAATTATATTGAATTTGCAACCTGGTGGAGGTTAGTATAGCTGGACTAATAGAACAAGTCCCACACACTGCTACAAGCCGAAACATTTTTTCAGAGCTAGATGCAGAAAAAAATTATATTGAATTTGCAACCTGGTGGAGATTAGTATAGATGGACTAATAGAACATGTCCCACACACTGCTAGAAGCCGAAGTCCAAATATTTTTTCGCAGATAAAAATTAGATTGAATTTGCAACCTGGTGGAGGTTAGTATAGATGGACTAATAGAACAAGTCCCACACACTGCTACAAGCCGAAATATTTTTTCAGAGCTAGATACAGATAAAAATTATACTGAATTTGCAACCTGGTGGAGGTTAGTATAGATGGACTAATAGAACAAGTACCACACACTGCTACAAGCCGAAACATTTTTTCAGAGCTAAATGCAGAAAAAAATTATATTGAATTTGCAACCTGGTAGGGGTTAGTATAGATGGACTAATAGAACAAGTCCCACACACTGCTACAAGCCAAAGTCAAAATATTTTTTCAGAGCTAAATGCAGATAAAATTATATTGAATTTGCAACCTGGTGGAGGTTAGTATAGATGGACTAATAGAACAAGTCCCACACACTGCTACAAGCTGAAATATTTTTTCAGAGCTAGATGCAGAAAAAAATTATATTGAATTTGCAACCTGGTGGAGGTTAGTATAGATGGACTAATAGAACAAGTCCCACACACTGCTACAAGCCGAAATATTTTTTCAGAGCTAGATGCAGATAAAAATTATATTGAATTTGCAACCTGGTGGAGGATAGTATAGATGGACTAATAGAACAAGTCCCACACACTGCTACAAGCCGAAATATTTTTTCAGAGCTAGATGCATAAAAAAATTATAGTGAATTTGCAACCTGGTGGGGGTTAGTATGGATGGACTAATAGAACAATTCCCACACACTGCTACAAGCAGAAGCCCAAATATTTTTTCAGAGCTAGATGCAGATAAAAATTATATTGAATTTCCAACCTGGTGGAGGTTAGTATAGCTGGACTAATAGAACAAGTCCCACACACTGCTACAAGCCAACATATTTTTTCAGAGCTATATGCAGAAAAAAATTATATTGAATTTGCAACCTGGTGGAGGTTAGCATAGATCGACTAATAGATCAAGTCCCACACACTGCTACAAGCCGAAGTTCAAATATTTTTTCAGAGCTAAATGCAGAAAAAAATTATATTGAATTTGCAACCTGGTGGGGGTTAGTATAGATATACTAATAGAACAAGTCCCACACACTGCTACAAGCCGAAGCCCAAATATTTTTTCAGAGCTAGATGCAGATAAAAATTATATTGAATTTGCAACCTGGTGGAGGTTAGTATAGATGGACTAATAGAACAAGTCCCACACACTGCTACAAGCCAAAATATTTTTTCAGAGCTAGATGCAGAAAAAAATTATATTGAATTTGCAACCTGGTGGAGGTTAGTATAGATGGACTAATAGAACAAGTCCCACACACTGCTACAAGCCGAAGTCCAAATATTTTTTCAGAGCTAAATGCAGATAAAAATTATATTGAATTTGCAACCTGGTGGAGGTTAGTATAGATGAACTAATAGAACAAGTCCCACACACTGCTACAAGCCCAAATATTTTTTCAGAGATAAATGCAGTTAAAAATTATATTGAATTTGCAACCTGGTGGAGGTTAGTTTACATGGGCTAATAGAACAAGTCCCACACACTGCTACAAGCCGAAATATTTTTTCAGAGCTAGATGCAGATAAAAATTATATTGAATTTGCAACCTGGTGGAGGTTAGTATAGATAGACTAAAAGAACAAGTTCCACACACTGCTACAAGCCAAAATATTTTTTCAGAGCTAGATGCAGAAAAAAATTATATTGAATTTGTAACCTGGTGGAGGTTAGTGTAGATGGACTAATAGAACAAGTCCCACACACTGCAACAAGCCGAAGCCCAAATATTTTTTCAGAGCTAGATGCAGATAAAAATTATACTGAATTTGCAACCTGGTGGAGGTTAGTATAGATGGACTAATAGAACAAGTCCCACACACTGCTACAAGCCGAAATATTTTTTCAGAGCTAGATGCAGAAAAAAATTATATTCAATTTGCAACCTGGTGGAGGTTAGTATAGATGGACTAATAGAACAAGTCCCACACACTGCTACAAGCCGAAGTCCAAATATTTTTTCAGAGCTAAATGCAGATAAAAATTATACTGAATTTGCAACCTGGTGGAGGTTAGTATAGCTGGACTAATAGAACAAGTCCCACACACTGCTACAAGCCAAAATATTTTTTCAGAGCTATATGCAGAAAAAAATGGTATTGAATTTGCAACCTGGTGGAGGTTAGTATAGATGGACTAATAGAACAAATCCCACACACTGCTGCAATCCGAAATCCAAATATTTTTTCAGAGCTAAATGCAGAAAAAAATTATATTGAATTTGCAACCTGGTGGGGGTTAGTATAGATATACTAATAGAACAAGTCCCACACACTGCTACAAGCCGAAGCCCAAATATTTTTTCAGAGCTAGATGCAGAAAAAAATTATATTGAATTTGCAACCTGGTGGAGGTTAGTATAGATGGACTAATAGAACAAGTCCCACACACTGCTACAAGCCGAAGCCGAAATATTTTTTCAGAGCTAGATGCAGATAAAAACTATATTGAATTTGCAACCTGGTGGAAGTTAGTATAGATGGACTAATAGAACAAGTCCCACACACTGCTACAAGACAAAGTCCACATTTTTTTTCAGAGCTAAATGCAGATAAACATTATATTGAATTTGCAACCTGGTGGAGGTTAGTATAGATGGACTAATAGAACAAGTCCCACACACTGCTGCAAGCCGATATTTTTTCAGAGCTAGATGCAGATAAAAATTATATTGAATTTGCAACCTGGTTGAGGTTAGTATAGATGGACTAATAGAAGAACTCCCACAGACTGCTACAAGCCGAAGCCCATATATTTTTTCAGAGCTAGATGCAGATAAAAATTATACTGAATTTGCAACCTGGTGGAGGTTAGTATAGATGGACTAATAGAACAAGTCCCACACACTGCTACAAGCCGAAGTCCAAATATTTTTTCATTGCTAAATGCAGATAAAAATTATATTGAATTTGCAACCTGGTGGGGGTTAGTATAGATGGACTAATAGAACAAGTCCCACACACTGCTACAAGCCGAAATATTTTTTCAGAGCTAGATGCAGATAAAAATTATATTGAATTTGCAACCTGGTGGAGGATAGTATAGATGGACTAATAGAACAAGTCCCACACACTGCTACAAGCCGAAATATTTTTTCAGAGCTAGATGCATAAAAAAATTATAGTGAATTTGCAACCTGGTGGGGGTTAGTATGGATGGACTAATAGAACAATTCCCACACACTGCTACAAGCAGAAGCCCAAATATTTTTTCAGAGCTAGATGCAGATAAAAATTATATTGAATTTCCAACCTGGTGGAGGTTAGTATAGCTGGACTAATAGAACAAGTCCCACACACTGCTACAAGCCAACATATTTTTTCAGAGCTATATGCAGAAAAAAATTATATTGAATTTGCAACCTGGTGGAGGTTAGCATAGATCGACTAATAGATCAAGTCCCACACACTGCTACAAGCCGAAGTTCAAATATTTTTTCAGAGCTAAATGCAGAAAAAAATTATATTGAATTTGCAACCTGGTGGGGGTTAGTATAGATATACTAATAGAACAAGTCCCACACACTGCTACAAGCCGAAGCCCAAATATTTTTTCAGAGCTAGATGCAGATAAAAATTATATTGAATTTGCAACCTGGTGGAGGTTAGTATAGATGGACTAATAGAACAAGTCCCACACACTGCTACAAGCCAAAATATTTTTTCAGAGCTAGATGCAGAAAAAAATTATATTGAATTTGCAACCTGGTGGAGGTTAGTATAGATGGACTAATAGAACAAGTCCCACACACTGCTACAAGCCGAAGTCCAAATATTTTTTCAGAGCTAAATGCAGATAAAAATTATATTGAATTTGCAACCTGGTGGAGGTTAGTATAGATGAACTAATAGAACAAGTCCCACACACTGCTACAAGCCCAAATATTTTTTCAGAGATAAATGCAGTTAAAAATTATATTGAATTTGCAACCTGGTGGAGGTTAGTTTACATGGGCTAATAGAACAAGTCCCACACACTGCTACAAGCCGAAATATTTTTTCAGAGCTAGATGCAGATAAAAATTATATTGAATTTGCAACCTGGTGGAGGTTAGTATAGATAGACTAAAAGAACAAGTTCCACACACTGCTACAAGCCAAAATATTTTTTCAGAGCTAGATGCAGAAAAAAATTATATTGAATTTGTAACCTGGTGGAGGTTAGTGTAGATGGACTAATAGAACAAGTCCCACACACTGCAACAAGCCGAAGCCCAAATATTTTTTCAGAGCTAGATGCAGATAAAAATTATACTGAATTTGCAACCTGGTGGAGGTTAGTATAGATGGACTAATAGAACAAGTCCCACACACTGCTACAAGCCGAAATATTTTTTCAGAGCTAGATGCAGAAAAAAATTATATTCAATTTGCAACCTGGTGGAGGTTAGTATAGATGGACTAATAGAACAAGTCCCACACACTGCTACAAGCCGAAGTCCAAATATTTTTTCAGAGCTAAATGCAGATAAAAATTATACTGAATTTGCAACCTGGTGGAGGTTAGTATAGCTGGACTAATAGAACAAGTCCCACACACTGCTACAAGCCAAAATATTTTTTCAGAGCTATATGCAGAAAAAAATGGTATTGAATTTGCAACCTGGTGGAGGTTAGTATAGATGGACTAATAGAACAAATCCCACACACTGCTGCAATCCGAAATCCAAATATTTTTTCAGAGCTAAATGCAGAAAAAAATTATATTGAATTTGCAACCTGGTGGGGGTTAGTATAGATATACTAATAGAACAAGTCCCACACACTGCTACAAGCCGAAGCCCAAATATTTTTTCAGAGCTAGATGCAGAAAAAAATTATATTGAATTTGCAACCTGGTGGAGGTTAGTATAGATGGACTAATAGAACAAGTCCCACACACTGCTACAAGCCGAAGCCGAAATATTTTTTCAGAGCTAGATGCAGATAAAAACTATATTGAATTTGCAACCTGGTGGAAGTTAGTATAGATGGACTAATAGAACAAGTCCCACACACTGCTACAAGACAAAGTCCACATTTTTTTTCAGAGCTAAATGCAGATAAACATTATATTGAATTTGCAACCTGGTGGAGGTTAGTATAGATGGACTAATAGAACAAGTCCCACACACTGCTGCAAGCCGATATTTTTTCAGAGCTAGATGCAGATAAAAATTATATTGAATTTGCAACCTGGTTGAGGTTAGTATAGATGGACTAATAGAAGAACTCCCACAGACTGCTACAAGCCGAAGCCCATATATTTTTTCAGAGCTAGATGCAGATAAAAATTATACTGAATTTGCAACCTGGTGGAGGTTAGTATAGATGGACTAATAGAACAAGTCCCACACACTGCTACAAGCCGAAGTCCAAATATTTTTTCATTGCTAAATGCAGATAAAAATTATATTGAATTTGCAACCTGGTGGGGGTTAGTATGGATGGACTAATAGAACAATTCCCACACACTGCTACAAGCAGAAGCGCAAATATTTTTTCATAGCTAGATGCAGATAAAAATTATATTGAATTTGCAACCTGGTGGAGGTTAGTATAGCTGGACTATTAGAACAAGTCCCACACACTGCTACAAAACAAAATATTTTTTCAGAGCTAGATGCAGAAAAAAATTATATTGAATTTTCAACCTGGTGGGGGTTAGTATAGATATACTAATAGAACTAATCCCACACACTGCTACAAGCCGAAGCCCAAATATTTTTTCAGCGCTAGATGCAGATAAAAACTATATTCAATTTGCAACCTGGTGGAGGTTAGTATAGATGGACTAATAGAACAAGTCCCACACACTGCTGCAAGCCAAAGTCCAAATATTTTTTCAGAGCTAAATGCAGCTAAAAATTATATTGAATTTGCAACCTGGTGGAGGTTAGTATAGATGGACTAATAGAACACGTCCCACACACTGCTTCAACCAAAACATTTTTTCAGAGCTAGATGCAGATTAAAATTATATTGAATTTGAAACTTGGTGGAGGTTAGTATAGATAGACTAATAGAACAAGTCCCACACACTGCTACTAGCCGAAATATTTTTTCAGAGCTAGATGCAGAAAAAAATTATATTGAATTTACATCGTGGTAGAGGTTAGTACAGATGGACTAATAGAAGAAGTCCCACAGACTGCTACAAGCCGAAGCCCATATATTTTTTCAGAGCTAGATGCAGATAAAAATTATACTGAATTTGAAACCTGGTGGAGGTTAGTATAGATGGACTAATAGAACAAGTCCCACACACTGCTACAAGCCGAAATATTTTTTCAGAGCTAGATGCAGAAAAAAATTATATTGAATTTGCAACCTGGTGTGGTTTAGTATAGATGGACTAATAGAACAAGTACCACACACTGCTACAAGTCGGAGCCCAAATATTTTTTCAGAGCTAGATGCAGGTAAAAATTATATTGAATTTGAAACCTGGTGCAGCTTAGTATAGCTGGACTAATAGAACAAGTCCCACACACTGCTACAAGCCGAAATATTTTTTCAGGGCTAGATGCAGAAAAAAATTATATTGAATTTGCAATCTGGTGGAGGTTAGTATAGATTGACTAATAGAACAAGTCCCACACACTGCTACAAGCCAAAGTCAAAAAATTTTTTCAGAGCTAAATGCAGATAAAAATTATATTGAATTTGCAACCTGATGGAGGTCTGTATAGATGGACTAATAGAACAAGTCCCAAACACTGCTACAAGCCCAAACATTTTTTCAGAGCTAGATGCAGAAAAAAATTATTTTGAATTTGCAACCTGGTGGAGGTTAGTATAGATGGACTAATAGAACAAGTCCCACACACTGCTACAAGCCGAAGCCGAAATATTTTTTCAGAGCTAGATGCAGATAAAAACTATATTGAATTTGCAACCTGGTGGAGGTTAGTATAGATGGACTAATAGAACAAGTCCCACACACTGCTACAAGCCGAAGTACAAATATTTTTTCAGAGCTCAATGCAGCTAAAAATTATATTGAATTTGCAACCTGGTGGAGGTTAGTATAGATGGACTAATAGAACAAGTCCCACACACTGCTTCAACCAAAATATTTTTTCAGAGCTAGATGCAGATAAAAATAATATTGAATTTGCAACCTGGTGGAGGTTAGTATAGATTGACTAATAGAACAAGTCCCACACACTGCTACAAGCCAAAGTCAAAATATTTTTTCAGAGCTAAATGCAGATAAAAATTATATTGAATTTGCAACCTGGTGGAGGTCAGTATATATGGACTAATAGAACAAGTCCCAAACACTGCTACAAGCCCAAATATTTTTTCAGAGCTAGATGCAGATAAAAATTATATTGAATTTGCAACCTGGTGGAGGTTAGTTTAGATGGACTAATAGAACAAGTCCCACACACTGCTACAAGCCGAAATATTTTTTCAGGGCTAGATGCAGATAAATTTTATATTGAATTTGCAACCTGGTGGAGGTTAGTATAGATGGACTAATAGAACAAGTCCCACACACTGCTACAAGCCGAAGCCGAAATATTTTTTCCGAGCTAGATGCAGATAAAAATTATACTGAATTTGCAACCTGGTGGAGGTTAGTATAGATGGACTAATAGAACAAGTCGCACACACTGCTACAAGCAGAAGCCCAAATATTTTTTCAGAGCTAGATGCAGAAAAAAATTATATTGAATTTGCAACCTGGTGGAGGTTAGTATAGATGGACTAATAGAACAAGTCCCACACACTGCTACAAGCCGAAGTCCAAATATTTTTTCAGAGCTAAATGCAGATAAAAATTATATTGAATTTGCAACCTGGTGGAGGTTAGTATATTTTTTCAGAGCTAGATGCAGAAAAAAATTATATTGAATTTGCAACCTGGTGGAGGTTAGTATAGATGGACTAATAGAACAAGTCCCACACACTGCTACAAGCCGAAGTCCAAATATTTTTTCAGAGCTAAATGCAGATAAAAATTATATTGAATTTGCAACCTGGTGGAGGTTAGTATAGCTGGACTAATAGAACAAGTCCCAAACACTGCTACAAGCCGAAACATTTTTTCAGAGTTAGATGCAGAAAAAAATTATATTGAATTTGCAACCTCGTGGAGGTTAGTATAGATGGACTAATAGAACAAGTCCCACACACTGCTACAAGCCGAAGCCGAAATATTTTTTCAGAGCTAGATGCAGATAAAAACTATATTGAATTTGCAACCTGGTAGAGGTTAGTATAGATGGACTAATAGAACAAGTCCCACACACTGCTACAAGCCTAAATATTTTTTCAGAGCTAGATGCAGAAAAAAATTATATTGAATTTGCAACCTGGTGGAGGTTAGTATAGATGGACTAATAGAACAAGTCCCAAACACTGCTACAAGCCGAAGCCAAAATATTTTTTCAGAACTAGATGCAGATAAAAACTATATTGAATTTGCAACCTGGTGGAGGTTAGTATAGATGGACTAATAGAACAAGTCCCACACACTGCTACAAGCCGATATTTTTTCAGAGCTAGATGCAGATAAAAGTTATATTGAATTTGCATCTTGCTGGAGGTTAGTATAGATAGACGAATAGAACAAGTCCCACACACTGCTACTAGCCGAAATATTTTTTCAGAGCTAGATGCAGAAAAAAATTATATTGAATTTGCAACCTGGTGGAGGTTAGTAAAGATGGAGTAATAGAAGAAGTCCCACAGACTGCTACAAGCCGCAGCCCATATATTTTTTCAGAGCTAGATGCAGATAAAAATTATACTGAATTTGCAACCTGGTGGAGGTTAGTATAGATGGACTAATAGAACAAGTCCCACACACTGCTACAAGCCGAAGTCCAAATATTTTTTCAGAGCTAAATGCAGATAAAAATTATATTGATTTTGCAACCTGGTGGAGGTTAGTATAGATGAACTAATAGAACAAGTCCCACACACTGCTACAAGCCCAAATATTTTTTCAGAGCTAGATGCAGATAAAAATTATATTGAATTTGCAACCTGGTGGAGGTTAGTTTAGATGGACTAAAAGAACAAGTCCTACACACTGCTACAAGCCGAAATATTTTTTCAGAGCTAGATGCAGATAAAAATTATATTGAATTTGCAACCTGGTGGAGGTTAGTATAGATAGACTAAAAGAACAAGTCCCACACACTGCTACAAGCCAAAATATTTTTTCAGAGCTCGATGCAGAAAAAAATTATAATGAATTTGCAACCTGGTGGGGGTTAGTATTGATGGACTAATAGAACAAGTCCCACACACTGCTACAAGCAGAAGACAAATATTTTTTCAGAGCTAAATGCAGATAAAAATTATATTGAATTTGCAACCTGGTGGAGGTTAGTATAGCTGGACTAATAGAACAAGTCCCACACACTGCTACAAGCCGAAGCCCAAATATTTTTTCAGAGCTAGATGCAGATAAAAATTATATTGAATTTGCAACCTGGTGGAGGTTAGTATAGCTGGACTATTAGAACAAGTCCCACACACTGCTACAAGCCGAAACATTTTTTCAGAGCTAGATGCAGAAAAAAATTATATTGAATTTGCAACCTGGTGGAGATTAGTATAGATGGACTAATAGAACATGTCCCACACACTGCTAGAAGCCGAAGTCCAAATATTTTTTCGCAGATAAAAATTAGATTGAATTTGCAACCTGGTGGAGGTTAGTATAGATGGACTAATAGAACAAGTCCCACACACTGCTACAAGCCGAAATATTTTTTCAGAGCTAGATACAGATAAAAATTATACTGAATTTGCAACCTGGTGGAGGTTAGTATAGATGGACTAATAGAACAATTCCCACACACTGCTACAAGCCGAAACATTTATTCAGAGCTAAATGCAGAAAAAAATTATATTGAATTTGCAACCTGGTAGGGGTTAGTATAGATGGACTAATAGAACAAGTCCCACACACTGCTACAAGCCAAAGTCAAAATATTTTTTCAGAGCTAAATGCAGATAAAATTATATTGAATTTGCAACCTGGTGGAGGTTAGTATAGATGGACTAATAGAACAAGTCCCACACACTGCTACAAGCTGAAATATTTTTTCAGAGCTAGATGCAGAAAAAAATTATATTGAATTTGCAACCTGGTGGAGGTTAGTATAGATGGACTAATAGAACAAGTCCCACACACTGCTACAAGCCGAAGTCCAAATATTTTTTCAGAGCTAAATGCAGATAAAAACTATATTGAATTTGCAACCTAGTGGAGGTTAGTATAGATGAACTAATAGAACAAGTCCCACACACTGCTACAAGCCCAAATATTTTTTCAGAGCTAGATGCAGTTAAAAATTATATTGAATTTGCAACCTGGTGGAGGTTAGTTTAGATGGACTAATAGAACAAGTCCCACACACTGCTACAAGCCGAAATATTTTTTCAGAGCTAGATGCAGATAAAAATTATATTGAATTTGCAACCTGGTGGAGGTTAGTATAGATGGACTAATAGAACAAGTCCCACACACTGCTACAAGCCGAAATATTTTTTCAGAGCTAGATGCATAAAAAAATTATAGTGAATTTGCAACCAGGAGGGGGTTAGTATGGATGGACTAATAGAACAATTCCCACACACTGCTACAAGCCGAAGCCCAAATATTTTTTCAGAGCTAGATGCAGATAAAAATTATATTGAATTTGCAATCTGGTGGAGGTTAGTATAGCTGGACTAATAGAACAAATCCCACACACTGCTACAAGCCAAAATATTTTTTCAGAGCTATATGCAGAAAAAAATTATATTGAATTTGCAACCTGGTGGAGGTTAGTATAGATTAACTAATAGAACAAATCCCACACACTGCTACAAGCCGAAGTCCAAATATTTTTTCAGAGCTAAATGCAGAAAAAAATTATATTGAATTTGCAACTTGGTGGGGGTTAGTATAGATATACTAATAGAACAAGTCCCACACACTGCTACAAGCCGAAGCCCAAATATTTTTTCAGAGCTAGATGCAGATAAAAATTAAATTGAATTTGCAACCTGGTGGAGGTTAGTGTAGCTGGACTAATAGAACAAGTCCCACACACTGCTACAAGCCGAAGCCGAAATATTTTTTCAGAGCTAGATGCAGATAAAATCTATATTGAATTTGCAACCTGGTGGAGGTTAGTATAGATGGACTAATAGAACAGGTCCCACACACTGCTACAAGCCGAAGCCAAAATATTTTTTCAGAGCTAGATGTAGATAAAAACTATATTGAATTTGCAACCTGGTGGAGGTTAGTATAGATGGACTAATAGAACACGTCCCACACACTGCTACAAGCCGAAATATTTTTTTCAGAGCTAAATGCAGATAAAAATTATATTGAATTTGCAACCTGGTGGAGGTTAGTATAGATGGACTAATAGAAGAATTCCCACAGACAGCTAAAAGCCGAACCCCATATATTTTTTCAGAGCTAGATGCAGATAAAAATTATACTGAATTTGCAACCTGGTGGAGGTTTGTATAGATGGACTAATAGAACAAGTCCCACACACTGCTACAAGCCGAAGTCCAAATATTTTTTCAGAGCTAAATGCAGATAAAAATTATATTGAATTTGCAACCTGGTGGAGGTTACTATAGATGAACTAATAGAACAAGTCCCACACACTGCTTCAAGCCCAAATAATTTTTCAGAGCTAGATGCCGATAAAAATTATATTGAATTTGCAACCTGGTGGAGGTTATTATAGCTGGACTAATAGAACAAGTCCCACACACTGCTACAAGCCAAAATATTTTTTCAGAGCTATATGCAGAAAAAAATTATATTGAATTTGCAACCTGGTGGAGGTTAGCATAGATGGACTAATAGATCAAGTCCCACACACTGCTACAAGCCGAAGTCCAAATATTTTTTCAGAGCTAAATGCAGAAAAAAATTATATTGAATTTGCAACCTGGTGGGGGTTAGTATAGATATACTAATAGAACAAGTCCCACAGACTGCTACAAGCCAAAGCCCAAATATTTTTCCAGAGCTAGATGCAGATAAAAATTATATTGAATTTGCAACCTGGGGGAGGTTAGTATAGCTGGACTAATAGAACAAGTCCGACACACTGCTGCAAGCCGAAACATTTTTTCAGAGCTAGATGCAGAAAAAAATTATATTGAATTTGCAACCTGGTGGAGGTTAGTATAGATGGACTAATAGAACAAGTCCCAAACACTGCTACAAGCCGAAGCCGAAATATTTTTTCAGAACTAGATGCAGATAAAAATTATTTTGAATTTGCCACCTGGTGGAGGTTAGGATAGAAGGACTAATAGAACAAGTCCCACACACTGCTACAAGCCGAAATATTTTTTCAGAGCTAGATGCAGAAAAAAATTATATTGAATTTGCAACCTGGTGGAGGTTAGTATAGATGGACTAATAGAACAAGTCCCACACACTGCTACAAGCCGAAGTCCAAATATTTTTTCAGAGCTAAATGCAGATAAAAATTATATTGAATTTGCAACCTGGTGGAGGTTAGTATAGATGAACTAAAAGAACTAGTCCCACACACTGCTAGAAGCCCAAATATTTTTTCAGAGCTAGATGCAGTTAAAAATTATATTGAATATTCAACCTGGTGGAGGTTAGTTTACATGGACTAATAGAACAAGTCCCACACACTGCTGCAAGCCGAAATATTTTTTCAGAGCTAGATGCAGATAAAAATTATATTGAATTTGCAACCTGGTGGAGGTTAGTATAGATAGACTAAAAGAACAAGTCCCACACACTGCTACAAGCCAAAATATTTTTTCAGAGCTAGATGCAGAAAAAAATTATATTGAATTTGTAACCTGGTGGAGGTTAGTATAGATGGACTAATAGAACAAGTCCCACACACTGCTACAAGCCGAAGCCCAAATATTTTTTCAGAGCTAGATGTAGATAAAAATTATACTGAATTTGCAACCTGGTGGAGGTTAGTATAGATGGACTAATAGAACAAGTCCCACACACAGCTACAAGCCAAAATATTTTTTCAGAGCTAGATGCAGAAAAAAATTATATTCAATTTGCAACCTGGTGGAGGTTAGTATAGATGGACTAATAGAACAAGTCCCACACACTGCTACAAGCCGAAGTCCAAATATTTTTTCAGAGCTAAATGCAGATAAAAATTATACTGAATTTGCAACCTGGTGGAGGTTAGTATAGATGGACTAATAGAACAAGTCCCACACACTGCTACAAGCCGAAATATTTTTTCAGAGCTAGATGCAGAAAAAAATTATAGTGAATTTGCAACCAGGTGGGGGTTAGTATGGATGGACTAATAGAAAAATTCCCACACAATGCTACAAGCCGAAGCCCAAATATTTTTTCAGAGCTAGATGCAGATAAAAATTATATTGAATTTGCAACCTGGTGGAGGTTAGTATAGCTGGACTAATAGAACAAGTCCCACACACTGCTACAAGCCAAAATATTTTTTCAGACCTAGATGCAGAAAAAAATTATATTGAATTTGCAACCTGGTGGAGGTTAGCATACATGGACTAATAGAACAAGTCCCACACACTGCTACAAGCCGAAGTCCAAATATTTTTTCAGAGCTAAATGCAGATAAAAACTATATTGAATTTGCAACCTGGTGGACGTTAGTTTAGATGGACTAATAGAACAAGTCCCACACACTGCTACAAGCCGAAGTCCAAATATTTTTTCAGAGCTAAATGCAGATAAAAATTATATTGAATTTGCAACCTGGTGGAGGTTAATATAAATGGACTAATAGAACAAGTCCCACACACTGCTTCAAGCCGAAATATTTTTTCAGAGCTAGATGCAGATAAAAATTATATTGAATTTGCAACTTGGTGGAGGTGAGTGTAGATAAACTAATAGAACAAGTCCCACACACTGCTACTAGCCGAAATATTTTTTCAGAGCTAGATGCAGAAAAAAATTATATTGAATTTGCAACCTGGTAGAGATTAGTATAGATGGACTAATAGAACAAGTCCCACACACTGCTGCAAGCCGAAGTCCAAATATTTTTTCAGAGCTAAATGCAGCTAAAAATTATATTGAATTTGCAACCTGGTGGAGGTTAGTATAGATGGACTAATAGAACAAGTCCCACACACTGCTTCAACCAAAATATTTTTTCAGAGCTAGATGCAGATAAAAATTATATTGAATTTGAAACTTGGTGGAGGTTAGTATAGATAGACTAATAGAACAAGTCCCACACACTGCTACTAGCCGAAATATTTTTTCAGAGCTAGATGCAGAAAAAAATTATATTGAATTTACATCGTGGTAGAGGTTAGTATAGATGGACTAATAGAAGAAGTCCCACAGACTGTTACAAGCCGAAGCCCATATATTTTTTCAGAGCTAGATGCAGAAAAAAATTATATTGAATTTGCAACCTGTTGTGGTTTAGTATAGATGGACTAAAAGAACACGTACCACACACTGCTACAAGTGGGAGCCCAAATATGTTTTCAGAGCTAGATGCAGGTAAAAATTATATTGAATTTGCAACCTGGTGGAGCTTAGTATAGCTGGACTAATAGAACAAGTCCCACACACTGCTACAAGCCGAAATATTTTTTCAGGGCTAGATGCAGAAAAAAATTATATTGAATTTGCAACCTGGTGGAGGTTAGTATAGATTGACTAATAGAACAAGTCCCACACACTGCTACAAGCCAAAGTCAAAATATTTTTTCAGAGCTAAATGCAGATAAAAATTATATTGAATTTGCAACCTGGTGGAGGTCAGTATAGATGGACTAATAGAACAAGTCCCAAACACTGCTACAAGCCCAAACATTTTTTCAGAGCTAGATGCAGAAAAAAATTATATTGAATTTGCAACCTGGTGGAGGTTAGTATAGATGGACTAATAGAAAAAGTCCCACACACTGCTTCAAGCCGAAGCCGAAATATTTTTTCAGAGCTAGATGCAGATAAAAACTATTTTGAATTTGCAACCTGGTGGAGGTTAGTATAGATGGACTAATAGAACAAGTCCCACACACTGCTACAAGCCGAAGTCAAAATATTTTTTCAGAGCTAAATGCAGCTAAAAATTATATTGAGTTTGCAACCTGGTGGAGGTCAGTATAGATGGACTAATAGAACAAGTCCCAGACACTGCTACAAGCCCAAATATTTTTTCAGAGCTAGATGCAGATAAAAATTATATTGAATTTGCAGCCTGGTGGAGGTTAGTTTAGATGGACTAATAGAACAAGTCCCACACACTGCTACAAGCCGAAATATTTTTTCAGAGCTAGATGCAGATAAAAATTATATTGAATTTGAAACCTGGTGGAGGTTAGTATAGATGGACTAATAGAACAAGTCCCACACACTGCTACAAGCCGAAGCCCAAATATTTTTTCCGAGCTAGATGCAGATAAAAATTATACTGAATTTGCAACCTGGTGGAGGTTAGTATAGATGGACTAATAGAACAAGTCCCACACACTGCTACAAGCAGAAGCCCAAATATTTTTTCAGAGTTAGATGCAGATAAAAATTATATTGAATTTGCAACCTGGTGGAGGTTAGTATAGCTGGACTAATAGAACAAGTCCCACACACTGCTGCAAGCCCAAATATTTTTTCAGAGCTAGATGCAGATAAAAATTATACTGAATTTGCAACCTGGTGGAGGTTAGTATAGATGGACTAATAGAACAAGTCCCACACACTGCTACGAGCCGAAATATTTTTTCAGAGCTAGATGCATAAAAAAATTATAGTGAATTTGCAACCTGGTGGGGGTTAGTATGGATGGACTAATAGAACAATTCCCACACACTGCTACAAGCAGAAACGCAAATATTTTTTCAGAGCTAGATGCAGATAAAAATTATATTGAATTTGCAACCTGGTGGAGGTTAGTATAGCTGGACTAATAGAACAAGTCCCACACACTGCTACAAGCCAAAATATTTTTTCAGAGGTAGATGCAGAAAAAAATTATATTGAATTTGCAACCTGGTGGGGCTTAGTATAAATATACTAATAGAACAAGTCCCACACACTGCTACAAGCCGAAGCCCAAATATTTTTTCAGAGCTAGATGCAGATAAAAATTATATTGAATTTGCAACCTGGTGGAGGTTAGTATAGCTGGACTAATAGAAAAAGTCCCACACACTGCTACAAGCCGAAACATTTTTTCAGAGCTAGATGCAGAAAAAAATTATATTGAATTTGCAACCTGGTGGAGGTTAGTATAGATTAACTAATAGAACAAGTCCCACACACTGCTACAAGCCAAAGTCAAAATATTTTTTCAGAGCTAGATGCAGATAAAAATTATATTGAATTTGCAACCTGGTGGAGGTCAGTATAGATGGACTAATAGAACAAGTCTCAAACACTGCTACAAGCCCAAACATTTTTTCAGAGCTAGATGCAGAAAAAAATTATATTGAATTTGCAACCTGGTGGAGGTTAGTATAGATGGACTAATAGAAAAAGTCCCACACACTGCTACAAGCCGAAGCCGAAATATTTTTTCAGAGCTAGATGCAGATAAAAACTATATTGAATTTGCAACCTGGTGGAGGTTAGTATAGATGGACTAATAGAACAAGTCCCACACACTGCTACAAGCCGAAGTCCAAATATTTTTTCAGATCTAAATGCAGCTAAAAATTATATTGAATTTGCAACCTGGTGGAGGTTAGTATAGATGGACTAATAGAACAAGTCCCACACACTGCTTCAACCAAAATATTTTTTCAGAGCTAGATGCAGATAAAAATTATATTGAATTTGAAACTTGGTGGAGGTTAGTATAGATAGACTTATAGAACAAGTCCCACACACTGCTACAAGCCGAAGCCCATTTTTTTTTTCAGAGCTAGATGCAGATAAAAATTATACTGAATTTGCAACCTGGTGGAGGTTAGTATAGATGGACTAATAGAACAAGTCCCACACACTGCTACAAGCCGAAATATTTTTTCAGAGCTAGATGCAGAAAAAAATTATATTGAATTTGCAACCTGGTGTGGTTTAGTATAGATGGACTAATAGAACAAGTCCCACACACTGCTACAAGCCGAAGCCGAAATATTTTTTCCGAGCTAGATGCAGATAAAAATTATACTGAATTTGCAACCTGGTGGAGGTTAGTATAGATGGACTAATAGAACAAATCCCACACACTGCTACAAGCAGAAGCCCAAATATTTTTTCAGAGCTAGATGCAGATAAAAATTATATTGAATTTGCAACCTTGTGGAGGTTAGTATAGCTGGACTAATAGAACAAGTCCCACACACAGCTACAAGCCAAAATATTTTTTCAGAGCTAGATGCAGAAAAAAATTATAGTGAATTTGCAACCTGGTGGGGGTTAGTATGGATGGACTAATAGAACAATTCCCACACACTGCTACAAGCAGAAGCGCAAATATTTTTTCAGAGCTAGATGCAGATAAAAATTATATTGAATTTGCAACCTGGTGGAGGTTAGTATAGCTGGACTAATAGAACAAGTCCCACACACTGCTACAAGCCAAAATATTTTTTCAGAGGTAGATGCAGAAAAAAGTTATATTGAATTTGCAACCTGGTGGGGCTTAGTATAGATATACTAATAGAACAAGTCCCACACACTGCTTCAACCAAAATATTTTTTCAGAGCTAGATGCAGATAAAAATTATATTGAATTTGAAACTTGGTGGAGGTTAGTATAGATAGACTTATAGAACAAGTCCCACACACTGCTACAAACCGAAGCCCATTTTTTTTTTCAGAGCTAGATGCAGATAAAAATTATACTGAATTTGCAACCTGGTGGAGGTTAGTATAGATGGACTAATAGAACAAGTCCCACACACTGCTACAAGCCGAAATATTTTTTCAGAGCTAGATGCAGAAAAAAATTATATTGAATTTGCAACCTGGTGTGGTTTAGTATAGATGGACTAATAGAACAAGTCCCACACACTGCTACAAGCCGAAGCCGAAATATTTTTTCCGAGCTAGATGCAGATAAAAATTATACTGAATTTGCAACCTGGTGGAGGTTAGTATAGATGGACTAATAGAACAAATCCCACACACTGCTACAAGCAGAAGCCCAAATATTTTTTCAGAGCTAGATGCAGATAAAAATTATATTGAATTTGCAACCTTGTGGAGGTTAGTATAGCTGGACTAATAGAACAAGTCCCACACACAGCTACAAGCCAAAATATTTTTTCAGAGCTAGATGCAGAAAAAAATTATAGTGAATTTGCAACCTGGTGGGGGTTAGTATGGATGGACTAATAGAACAATTCCCACACACTGCTACAAGCAGAAGCGCAAATATTTTTTCAGAGCTAGATGCAGATAAAAATTATATTGAATTTGCAACCTGGTGGAGGTTAGTATAGCTGGACTAATAGAACAAGTCCCACACACTGCTACAAGCCAAAATATTTTTTCAGAGGTAGATGCAGAAAAAAATTATATTGAATTTGCAACCTGGTGGGGCTTAGTATAGATATACTAATAGAACAAGTCCCACACACTGCTACAAGCCGAAGCCCAAATATTTTTTCAGAGCTAGATGCAGATAAAAATTATATTGAATTTGCAACCTCGTGGAGGTTAGGATAGCTGGACTAATAGAAAAAGTCCCACACACTGCTACAAGCCGAAACATTTTTTCAGAGCTAGATGCAGAAAAAAATTATATTGAATTTGCAACCTGGTGGAGGTTAGTATAGATTAACTAATAGAACAAGTCCCACACACTGCTACAAGCCAAAGTCAAAATATTTTTTCAGAGCTAAATGCAGATAAAAATTATATTGAATTTGCAACCTGGTGGAGGTCAGTATAGATGGACTAATAGAACAAGTCTCAAACACTGCTACAAGCCCAAACATTTTTTCAGAGCTAGATGCAGAAAAAAATTATATTGAATTTGCAACCTGGTGGAGGTTAGTATAGATGGACTAATAGAACAAGTCCCACACACTGCTTCAACCAAAATATTTTTTCAGAGCTAGATGCAGATAAAAATTATATTGAATTTGAAACTTGGTGGAGGTTAGTATAGATAGACTTATAGAACAAGTCCCACACACTGCTACAAGCCGAAGCCCATTTTTTTTTTCAGAGCTAGATGCAGATAAAAATTATACTGAATTTGCAACCTGGTGGAGGTTAGTATAGATGGACTAATAGAACAAGTCCCACACACTGCTACAAGCCGAAATATTTTTTCAGAGCTAGATGCAGAAAAAAATTATATTGAATTTGCAACCTGGTGTGGTTTAGTATAGATGGACTAATAGAACAAGTCCCACACACTGCTACAAGCCGAAGCCGAAATATTTTTTCCGAGCTAGATGCAGATAAAAATTATACTGAATTTGCAACCTGGTGGAGGTTAGTATAGATGGACTAATAGAACAAATCCCACACACTGCTACAAGCAGAAGCCCAAATATTTTTTCAGAGCTAGATGCAGATAAAAATTATATTGAATTTGCAACCTTGTGGAGGTTAGTATAGCTGGACTAATAGAACAAGTCCCACACACAGCTACAAGCCAAAATATTTTTTCAGAGCTAGATGCAGAAAAAAATTATATTGAATTTGCATCCTGGTGGAGGTTAGCATAGATGGACTAATAGAACAAGTCCCACACACTGCTAAAAGCCGAAGTCCAAATATTTTTTCAGAGCTAAATGCAGAAAAAAATTATTTTGAATTTGCAACCTGGTGGGGGTTAGTATAGATATACTAATAGAACAAGTCCCACACACTGCTACAAGCCGAAGCCCAAATATTTTTTCAGAGCTAGATGCAGATAAAAATTATATTGAATTTGCAACCTGGTGGAGGTTAGTATAGCTGGACTAATAGAACAAGTCCCACACACTGCTACAAGCCGAAACATTTTTTCAGAGCTAGATGCAGAAAAAAATAATATTAAATTTGCAACCTGGTGGAGGTTAGTATAGATCGACTAATAGAACAAGTCCCACACACTGCTACAAGCCGGAGCCGAAATATTTTTTCAGATCTAGATGCAGATAAAAACTATATTGAATTTGCAACCTGGTGGAGGTTAGTTTAGATGGACTAATAGAACAAGTCCCACACACTGCTACAAGCCGAAGTCCAAATATTTTTTCAGAGCTAAATGCAGATAAAAATTATATTGAATTTGCAACCTGGAGGAGGTTAGTATAGATCGACTAATAGAACAAGTCCCACACACTGCTTCAAGCCGAAATATTTTTTCAGAGCTAGATGCAGATAAAAATTATATTGAATTTCCAACTTGGTGGAGGTTAGTGTAGATAGACTAATAGAACAAGTCCCACACACTGCTACTAGCCGAAATATTTTTTCAGAGCTAGATGCATTAAAAAATTAGATTGAATTTGCAACCTGGTAGAGATTAGTATAGATGGACTAATAGAACAAGTCCCACACACTGCTACAAGCCGAAACATTTTTTCAGAGCTAGATGCAGAAAAAAATTATATTGAATTTGCAACCTGGTGGAGGTTAGTATAGATGGACTACTAGAACAAGTCACACACACTGCTACAAGCCGAAGCCAAAATATTTTTTCAGAGCGAGATGCAGATAAAAACTATATTGAATTTACAACCTGGTGGAGGTTAGTATTGATGGACTAATAGAACAAGTCCCACACACTGCTACAAGCCGAAGTCCAAATATTTTTTCAGAGCTAAATGCAGCTAAAAATTATATTGAATTTGCAACCTGGTGGAGGTTAATATAGATGGACTAATAGAACAAGTCCCACACACTGCTTCAGCCAAAATATTTTTTCAGAGCTAGATGCAGATAAAAATTATATTGAATTTGAAACTTGGTGGAGGTTAGTATAGATAGACTAATAGAACAAGTCCCACACACTGCTACTAGCCGAAATATTTTTCAGAGCTAGATGCAGAAAAAAATTATATTGAATTTACATCGTGGTAGAGGTTAGTATAGATGGACTAATAGAAGAAGTCCCACAGACTGCTACAAGCCGAAGCCCATATATTTTTTCAGAGCTAGATGCAGATAAAAATTATACTGAAGTTGCAACCTGGTGGAGGTTAGTATAGATGGACTAATAGAACAAGTCCCACACACTGCTACAAGCCGAAATATTTTTTCAGAGCTAGATGCAGAAAAAATTTATATTGAATTTGCAAACTGGTGTGGATTAGTACAGATGGACTAATAGAACAAGTCCCACACACTGCTACAAGCCAAAGCCGAAATATTTTTTCCGAGCTAGATGCAGATAAAAATTATACTGAATTTGCACCCTGGTGGAGGTTAATATAGCTGGACTAATAGAACAAGTCCCACACACTGCTACAAGACAAAATATTTTTTCAGAGCTAGATGCAGAAAAAAATTATATTTAATTTGCAACCTGGTGGAGGTTAGCATAGATGGACTAATAGAACAAGTCCCACACACTGCTACAAGCCGAAGTCCAAATATTTTTTCAGAGCTAAATGCAGAAAAAAATTATATTGAATTTGCAACCTGGTGGGGGTTAGAATAGATATACTAATAGAACAAGTCCCACCCACTGCTACAAGCCGAAGTCCAAATATTTTTTCGAAGCTAGATGCAGATAAAAATTATATTGAATTTGGAACCTGGTGGAGGTTAGTATAGCTGGACTAATAGAACAAGTCCCACACACTGCTACAAGCCGAAACATTTTTTCAGAGCTAGATGCAGAAAAAAATAATATTGAATTTGCAACCTGGTGGAGGTTAGTATAGATGGACTAATAGAACAAGTCCCACACACTGCTCCAAGCCGAAATATTTTTTCAGAGCTAGATGCAGATAAAAATTATATTGAATTTCCAACTTGGTGGATGTTAGTGTAGATAGACTAATAGAACAAGTCCCACACACTGCTACTAGCCAAAATATTTTTTCAGAGCTAGATGCAGAAAAAAATTATATTGAATTTGCAACCTGGTAGAGATTAGTATAGATGGACTAAAAGAAGAAGTCCCACAGACTGCTACAATCCGAAGCCCATATATTTTTTCAGAGCTAGATGCAGATAAAAATTATACTGAATTTGCAACCTGGTGGAGGTTAGTATAGATGGACTAATAGAACAAGTCCCACACACTGCTACAAGCCGAAATATTTTTTCAGGGCTAGATGCAGAAAAAAATTATATTGAATTTGCAACCTGGTGGGGGTTAGTATAGATGGACTAATAGAACAAGTCACACACACTGCTACAAGCCAAAGCCGAAACATTTTTTCAGAGCTAGATGCAGATAAAAATAATATTGAATTTGCAACCTGTTGGAGGTTAGTATAGATTGACTAATAGAACAAGTCCCACACACTGCTACAAGCCAAAGTCAAAATATTTTTTCAGAGCTAAATGCAGATAAAAATTATATTGAATTTGCAACCTGGTGGAGGTCAGTATAGATGGACTAATAGAACAAGTCCCAAACACTGCTACAAGCCCAAATATTTTTTCAGAGCTAGATGCAGATAAAAATTATATTGAATTTGCAGCCTGGTGGAGGTTAGTTTAGATGGACTAATAGAACAAGTCCCACACACTGCTACAAGCCGAAATATTTTTTCAGAGCTAGATGCAGATAAAATTTATATTGAATTTGCAACCTGGTGGAGGTTAGTATAGATGGACTAATAGAACAAGTCCCACACACTGCTGCAAGCCGAAGCCCAAATATTTTTTCCGAGCTAGATGCAGATAAAAATTATACTGAATTTGCAACCTGGTGGAGGTTAGTATAGATGGACTAATAGAACAAGTCCCACACACTGCTACAAGCAGAAGCCCAAATATTTTTTCAGAGTTAGATGCAGATAAAAATTATATTGAATTTGCAACCTTGTGGAGGTTAGTATAGCTGGACTAATAGAACAATTCCAACACACTGCTACAAGCCCAAACATTTTTTCAGAGCTAGATGCAGATAAAAATTATACCGAATTTGCAACCTGGTGGAGGTTAGTATAGATGGACTAATAGAACAAGTCAAACACACTGCTACGAGCCGAAATATTTTTTCAGAGCTAGATGCATAAAAAAATTATAGTGAATTTGCAACCTGGTGGGGGTTAGTATGGATGGACTAATAGAGCAATTCCCACACACTGCTACAAGTAGAAGCGCAAATATTTTTTCAGAGCTAGATGCAGATAAAAATTATATTGAATTTGCAACCTGGTGGAGGTTAGTATAGCTGGACTAATAGAACAAGTCCCACACACTGCTACAAGCCAAAATATTTTTTCAGAGCTAGATGCAGAAAAAAATTATATTGAAATTGCAACCTTGTGGGGGTTAGTATAGATATACTAATAGAACAAGTCCCACACACTGCTACAAGCCGAAGCCCAAATATTTTTTCAGAGCTAGATGCAGATAAAAATTATATTGAATTTGCAACCTGGTGGAGGTTAGTATAGCTGGACTAATAGAACAAGTCCCACACACTGCTACAAGCCGAAACATTTTTTCAGAGCTAGATGCAGAAAAAAATTATATTGAATTTGCAACCTGGTGGAGGTTAGTATAGATGGACTAATAGAACAAGTCCCACACACTGCTACAAGCCGAAGCCGAAATATTTTTTCATAGCTAGATGCAGATAAAAACTATATTGAATTTGCAACCTGGTGGAGGATAGTATAGATGGACTAATAGAACAAGTCCCACACACTGCTACAAGCCAAAGTCCAAATATTTTTTCAGAGCTAAATGCAGCTAAAAATTATATTGAATTTGCAACCTGGTGGAGGTTGGTATAGATGGACTAATAGAACAAGTCCCACACACTGCTTCAACCAAAATATTTTTTCAGAGCTAGACGCAGATAAAAATTATATTGAATTTGAAACTTGGTGGAGGTTAGTATAGATAGACTAATAGAACAAGTGCCACACACTGCTACTAGCCGAAATATTTTTTCAGAGCTAGATGCAGAAAAAAATTATATTGAATTTACATCGTGGTAGAGGTTAGTATAGATGGACTAATAGAAGAAGTCCCACAGACTGCTACAAGCCGAAGCCCATATATTTTTTCAGAGCTAGATACAGATAAAAATTATACTGAATTTGCAACCTGGTGGAGGTTAGTATAGATGGACTAATAGAACAAGTCCCACACACTGCTACAAGCCGAAATATTTTTTCAGAGCTAGATGCAGAAAAAAATTATATTGAATTTGCAACCTGGTGTGGTTTAGTATAGATGGACTAATAGAACAAGTCCCACACACTGCTACAAGCCGAAGCCGAAATATTTTTTCCGAGCTAGATGCAGATAAAAATTATACCGAATTTGCAACCTGGTGGAGGTTAGTATAGATGGACTAATAGAACAAGTCCCACACACTGCTACAAGCAGAAGCCCAAATATTTTTTCAGAGTTAGATGCAGATAAAAATTATATTGAATTTGCAACCTTGTGGAGGTTAGTATAGCTGGACTAATAGAACAATTCCAACACACTGCTACAAGCCCAAACATTTTTTCAGAGCTAGATGCAGATAAAAATTATACTGAATTTGCAACCTGGTGGTGGTTAGTATAGATGGACTAATAGAACAAGTCAAACACACTGCTACGAGCCGAAATATTTTTTCAGAGCTAGATGCATAAAAAAATTATAGTGAATTTGCAACCTGGTGGGGGTTAGTATGGATGGACTAATAGAGCAATTCCCACACACTGCTACAAGTAGAAGCGCAAATATTTTTTCAGAGCTAGATGCAGATAAAAATTATATTGAATTTGCAACCTGGTGGAGGTTAGTATAGCTGGACTAATAGAACAAGTCCCACACACTGCTACAAGCCAAAATATTTTTTCAGAGCTAGATGCAGAAAAAAAATATATTGAAATTGCAACCTTGTGGGGGTTAGTATAGATATACTAATAGAACAAGTCCCACACACTGCTACAAGCCGAAGCCCAAATATTTTTTCAGAGCTAGATGCAGATAAAAATTATATTGAATTTGCAAGCTGGTGGAGGTTAGTATAGCTGGCCTAATAGAACAAGTCCCACACACTGCTACAAGCCGAAACATTTTTTCAGAGCTAGATGCAGAAAAAAATTATATTGAATTTGCAACTTGGTGGAGGTTAGTATAGATGGACTAATAGAACAAGTCCCACACACTGCTACAAGCCGAAGCCGAAATATTTTTTCAGAGCTAGATGCAGATAAAAACTATATTGAATTTGCAACCTGGTGGAGGATAGTATAGATGGACTAATAGAACAAGTCCCACACACTGCTACAAGCCAAAGTCCAAATATTTTTTCAGAGCTAAATGCAGCTAAAAATTATATTGAATTTGCAACCTGGTGGAGGTTGGTATAGATGGACTAATAGAACAAGTCCCACACACTGCTTCAACCAAAATATTTTTTCAGAGCTAGACGCAGATAAAAATTATATTGAATTTGAAACTTGGTGGAGGTTAGTATAGATAGACTAATAGAACAAGTGCCACACACTGCTACTAGCCGAAATATTTTTTCAGAGCTAGATGCAGAAAAAAATTATATTGAATTTACATCGTGGTAGAGATTAGTATAGATGGACTAATAGAAGAAGTCCCACAGACTGCTACAAGCCGAAGCCCATATATTTTTTCAGAGCTAGATACAGATAAAAATTATACTGAATTTGCAACCTGGTGGAGGTTAGTATAGATGGACTAATAGAACAAGTCCCACACACTGCTACAAGCCGAAATATTTTTTCAGAGCTAGATGCAGAAAAAAATTATATTGAATTTGCAACCTGGTGTGGTTTAGTATAGATGGACTAATAGAACAAGTTCCACACACTGCTACAAGCCGAAGCCGAAATATTTTTTCCGAGCTAGATACAGATAAAAATTATACTGAATTTGCAACCTGGTGGAGGTTAGTAAAGATGGAGTAATAGAAGAAGTCCCACAGACTGCTACAAGCCGCAGCCCATATATTTTTTCAGAGCTAGATACAGATAAAAATTATACTGAATTTGCAACCTGGTGGAGGTTAGTATAGATGGACTAATAGAACAAGTCCCACACACTGCTACAAGCAGAAGCCCAAATATTTTTTCAGAGCTAGATGCAGATAAAAATTATATTGAATTTGCAACCTGGTGGAGGTTAGTATAGCTGGACTAATAGAACAAGTCCCACACACTGCTACAAGCCAAAATATTTTTTCAGAGCCAAATGCAGAAAAAAATTATATTGAATTTGCAACCTTGTGGGGGTTAGTATAGATATACTAATAGAACAAGTCCCACACACTGCTAAAAGCCGAAGCCCAAATATTTTTTCAGAGATAGATGCAGATAAAAATTATATTGAATTTGCAACCTGGTGGAGGTTAGTATAGCTGGACTAATAGAACAAGTCCCACACACTGCTTCAAGCCGAAGCCAAAATATTTTTTCAGAGCTAGATGCAGATAAAAATTATATTGAATTTGCAACCTGGTGGAGGTTAGTATAGATGGACTAATAGAACAAGTCCCACACACTGCTACAAGCCGAAATATTTTTTCAGAGCTAGATGCAGAAAAAAATAATATTGAATTTGCAACCTGGTGGAGGTTAGTATAGATGGACTAATAGAACAAGTACCACACACTGCTACAAGCTGAAGCCGAAATATTTTTTCAGAGCTAGATGCAGATAAAAACTATATTTAATTTGCAACCTGGTGGAGGTAAGTTTAGATGGACTAATAGAACAAGTCCCACACACTGCTATAAGCCGAAGTCCAAATATTTTTTCAGAGCTAAATGCAGATAAAAATTATATTGAATTTGCAACCTGGTGGAGGTTAGTATAGATGGACTAATAGAACAAGTCCCACACACTGCTTCAAGCCGAAATATTTTAGCAGAGCTAGATGCAGATAAAAATTATATTGAATTTCCAACTTGGTGGAGGTTAGTGTAGATAGACTAATAGAACAAGTCCCATACATTGCTACTAGCCGAAATATTTTTTCAGAGCTAGATGCAGAAAAAAATTATATTGAATTTGCAACCCGGTAGAGATTAGTATAGATGGACTAATAGAAGAAGTCCCACAGACTAGAGATGAGCGTTGTTCTACTCGAACTGTTCGCCAATCTCAAATTCGAGCTGTTTTGGGCGGTGTTCGAGCCGGTCGGCGAACACGAACAATTTGAGAAAAATTTGGCTGTTCGAGGTTATGTTCGATAACTGTTCGTGCACCAAAATCATAACTGGATTTTTTCTCAGTAATGATGAAAATTAATGTTAATACGCAGTTTGAGTGTACAGCGGGGCGGGGGGAGGGGCAGGGGATGGATCTCTGCAGGAACAATGAAGATCTCCATTTTTTTTTCTCTTTCCCGCATTTGCAGTGGGGAGGTGCAATCTGTCAGCCTATCAGCAGCGCACACACAGAGCGAAGTGCTTTTTTTCACACAAGCAAGGGCATGTGTGATTGGCAGTGTATGTCACATGTCCTTGCCCTATAAGACCAAGCCATTTTCCCCGTCGCCACCATTTTCTCACTGCTGCAGCTGCGTGTTAGACGGCACCGCTGTTGCTGTGTGCGCTATACCTTGTTAATTTCAAGCCAATTTTCGCACAAATATACAGATAGCTTGGGAGTAGGGAATAGTTGTGATTGCAGTCCTTTTAAGGACTAGGTTACAGCATTTCCTACGACTTTTATCAGGCAGGTCTGTGCTCTTAAATAGATAGATTGTGGGAGTAAAGACTAATTGTAATTGGAGTCCTTTTCAGGACTAGGTTACATCAGTTCCTATCAGTTTTTGCCAGGCAGGTCTGTGCCAGTGCTGTGCAAGCTTTTTTCACAGCATTTGGCTGAATCTAGCAAAGCTAATCCTTTTTGGCCTATTGCAGAGTGTGTTAGTCAGTGGAGTAGCCTATCTGTGTTGCAAGATATACCACCTGTGTATAGAATACCAATTTTTTTACTGCACCTAGTGAAGTAAAATCTTTTGGGCATAGCATCATTCTATTAGTCCATCTATACTGACCTCCATCAGGTTGCAAACTGAATATAATTTTTTTCTGCATCTAGCTCTGAAAAAATATTTGGGCTTCTAGCAGTGTGTGGGACTTGGTCTATTAGTCCATCTATACTGACCTCCATCAGGTTGCAAATTAAAAATAATTTTTTTCTTCATTTAGCTCTGAAAAAATATTTGGGCTTCTAGCAGTGTGTGGGACTTGTTCTATTAGTCCTTCTATACTGACCTCCAGCAGGTTGCAAATTGAATATAATTTTTTTCTGCATCTAGCTCTGAAAAAATATTTGGGCTTCTAGCGGTGTGTGGGACTTGGTCTATTAGTCCATCTATACTGACCTCCATCAGGTTGCAAATTAAAAATAATTTTTTTCTGCATCTAGCTCTGAAAAAATATTTGGGCTTCTAGCAGTGTGTGGGACTTGGTCTATTAGTCCATCTATACTGACCTCCATCAGGTTGCAAATTAAAAATAATTTTTTTCTTCATTTATCTCTGAAAAAATATTTGGGCTTCTAGCAGCGTGTGGGACTTGTTCTATTAGTCCATCTATACTGACCTCCATCAGGTTGCAAATTAAAAATAATTTTTTTCTGCATCTAGCTCTGAAAAAATATTTGGGCTTCTAGCAGTGTGTGGGACTTGGTCTATTAGTCCATCTATACTGACCTCCATCAGGTTGCAAATTAAAAATAATTTTTTTCTTCATTTATCTCTGAAAAAATATTTGGGCTTCTAGCAGCGTGTGGGACTTGTTCTATTAGTCCATCTATACTGACCTCCATCAGGTTGCAAATTAAAAATAATTTTTTTCTGCATCTAGCTCTGAAAAAATATTTGGGCTTCTAGCAGTGTGTGGGACTTGGTCTATTAGTCCATCTATACTGACCTCCATCAGGTTGCAAATTAAAAATAATTTTTTTCTGCATCTAGCTCTGAAAAAATATTTGGGCTTCTAGCAGTGTGTGGGACTTGGTCTATTAGTCCATCTATACTGACCTCCATCAGGTTGCAAATTAAAAATAATTTTTTTCTGCATCTAACCCAGCCAATAGTTTTGGCCTAATACCACAGTTTGGCCACTCAGCTCTGCTCGGTTACCATCCATTGTTTTTTTGTGCAAACAACTCCAGAGTTGTGAATTAGTTAACCACCAAAATGAGTGGAAAAAGGCCTGCTGCTGGTGGAAAGGGGAATAGGCGTGTTGGGAAGGGGAAAAAAGGTTGTGTCCGTGGGGTAGGTGCAGAAGAAAGACCATCTTCCAGCCAAACTAAAATGTCTACTTCTTTTAGCGGACAATGTGATAAGATCCCTTTCTTACGGCCACGCCAATCGCTACAAATTCCAGATGAGGCACAAAAACAGCAGGTGCTTCAACGGATATCAAGTGCTCCTTTAAGTGGGCTCTCCTCCACATCAACTTCAACATCACAAATACTCCAGTCCTCAAAGGTGTCACCCAAATCGCACTTGCTTCCTCACAGCTCCCAAATCTCCAGCTGCCCGTCTGAGTATGAGGTAGAACAGATGGTTGAGTCTGCAGAGCTGTTTACTCATACTATAGCCTGGGAATCAGAGGTCGACTCCAGCGCTTCTGTGAATCCAGACGAGGAAATGATCTGCACTGATGCCCAGAATCTTTATGAGTCGGATCCAGGACCAGACGCAGAAGGTTCTGACCATAATGTAGACCCTCATTCCCAAACTGTAACTCCTGTTGGTGGAGACAATGAGGAAGACGATGATAAGACTCAAATACCTGATTGGAGCGACAACTTTAGTTTTTTGTCAGGGCAGGAACAGGTTGGCTCTGAGGACGACGGGTGTGATAACGCACAGGGTGATGATGATGAGGTCGGAGATCCCACTTACTGTCAACCCACAGTCAGCCAAGAGATGAGGTCAGCAGAGGAGGTGGAGGAAGATGCTAGTGACGACGAGGTCAGGTTGCGCCTTCCTGGACAGAGACGTAGTACTGGAAGCACGTCAACAACTGCATCCTCAAACACAACTCTGCCTCTCACCACAAGTCGTGGTGGCTCTTCAGGTCGCATGGGTGCTAAGCCTTGCATAGCCTGGGCATTTTTTCAGATCGATAAAGATGACCCAACTCGTGTTATCTGTAACATTTGTCAGCAAAAGCTAAGTAGAGGCCAAAAAATACATAGTTTGAGTACTTCATGCATGAACCGGCACATGGACATGAAGCATAAGTTGCAGTGGGAAGCTCAGTGTGCTACAATGCGGTCTAGCCGGCCGGGCCAACCACCGTCTGCCATATCTTGTGCATCAGCGGCCTCTTCATCCTCTGTGACTGGGGGGACAGCAGTCACACCTGTTTTGGGGCGCAGACCTGCCACCTCTTTACCCGCAACAGCCAGCGTGATTGGCAGGTCATCATTTTCTTTGGAGGTGGTAACACCAGCTGGTCTTGAGCGCTGTCCGACATTGATAGCACCACCTTTGGATCAAGGCAACCTAACATGTCCGCCTGCATCTTCCTCACAGACCGGCAGTTTGCCGGGGACACCCTTATCAACCCCGTCTAAGCACAATAGCCAGCCCTCGGTCCCTCAGATGTGGACAAGTAAAAGACCATTTCCTCCTAGCCATGAGAAAGCTAAGAGGTTGAATTTCACCATCTGCAAGCTCTTGGCTACAGAAATGCTGCCTTTCCGCCTGGTGGACACAGAGGATTTTCGAGACCTTATGTCCGTCGCAGTGCCCCAGTACCAGATGCCCAGTCGGCACTACTTCTCAAAGAAAGGTGTGCCTGCGCTCCACCAGCATGTCGCACACAACATCACCGCTTCTTTGAGAAACTCTGTGTGTGACAGGGTGCATTTCACCACAGACACTTGGACGAGTAGGCATGGACAGGGGCGTTACATGTCGCTGACTGGGCACTGGGTAACTATGGTGACAGCAGGACAAGGGGCTGCTGTCCAAGTCTTGCCGTCCCCACGAGTTGTGCGTCAATCCTCTTTATGTCATTTTTCCTCCACTGCTTCTGCCTCCTCAACCTCCTCTCGGTCTTCCACCTGCACCCAAAGCCTGTCTGGTCATGCCACAAGCTTTCTAACTGCGCAGAAGGGATCCTGCACACCTCCTTACTATGCTGGCAGTAGGGCTCAACGTCATCAGGCGGTTTTTACATTGAAATGTCTGGGAAATGTGAGTCACACAGCTGAGGAGTTGTGGTCAGCTCTGGAGAACCAATTTCATGAATGGTTGTCTCCACTGGACCTGAAACCAGGGAAGGCCGTGTGCGACAATGCTGCAAACCTGGGTGCGGCCCTTCGCCGGGGCAATGTCACACACGTGCCTTGTATGGCTCACGTGTTGAACCTGGTTGTCCAGCAATTTTTAGCCCACTATCCCAGACTAGATGGCCTTCTGCAGAGGGCACGGTCGCTGTGTGCTCACTTCCGCCGTTCGCATCCTGCAGCTCAGCGACTTACATCTCTACAGAAGTCGTTGGGCCTGCCACTTCACCGGCTAAAATGCAATGTGCCTACCCGGTGGAATTCAACTCTGCACATGTTGCAAGGACTGTGGCAGCACCGACAAGCCCTGGTGCAATACGTTCTGACGTATAGCCTGGGCCAACGGGATTCAGAGGTGGGGCAAATCACGCTGGAGGAGTGGTCTCAGATCAGGGACCTATGCACCCTTCTGCACAGTTTTGAAATGGCGACGAAGATGTTTAGTGCTGACGATGCCATTATCAGCATGACTATTCCGGTGATTTACATGCTGGAGCACATGTTAAACAGAATTCGGAGTCAGGTGGTGGCACAAGAGGAGGTGGAGGAAGTAGAGGAGGAGGAGTTGTATGCGGAAGGGCTAACATCTGCAAGGTCCAGACGGTCGGCAGCACCAAGGCGGCAGGCATGTGAGGGTGGGGGAGATGGTTTTACCAGGGCGCATGGTAGCAGCCAAACTAGTGAGGAAGGTGCAGGAGCCCAGGAAGAAGTGGAGGACAAACTGATGGAAGACTCATCAGATGAGGGAGACCTTGATCACATTTCTGTTGTGCGAGGTTGGGGGGAGAGGACAGAGGAAGGAAGCATGATTGTTACCTCGCCAACAACACAACAGGGACTTGGTGCTCCTGGATGCGCAACACACATGAGTGCCTTCTTGCTGCACTACCTGCAACATGACCCTCGAATTGTGAGAATTAGAAATAATCCTGACTACTGGGTTGCCACACTGTTAGATCCCCGGTACAAAAGTAAATTTGCAGAAATTATTCCTGCCATAGAAAGGGATGCACGCATGCAGGATTATCAGCAGAGACTGTTGCAGAATCTTACATGTGCTTTTCCACAAAATACCAGTGGTGCACGTAGTGAATCTCACAGTTCCAACTTGCCAACCGTGGGACCGTCAAGTGTTCAGCACTCAAACCGTAACAGAACCACAGTATCTGCTGGTAACATCAATTTTGCGGAATCATTTCACCACTTTTTTAGCCCATCCTTTGCAAGGCCACAGGAGACAAGAAGTCTGACACATAGTCAACGCCTAGAGACGATGGTACAGGAGTATCTCCAAGTAAACATTGAAGCCACGACTGTGTCACTGGACCCTTGCTCTTTTTGGGCTTCCAATCTGGATAAATGGCCGGAGCTAGCGACTTACGCCTTGGAGATCTTGTCATGCCCCGCAGCCAGCGTTCTGTCTGAACGTGTGTTCAGCGCTGCTGGTGGTGTGCTGACAGATAAGAGCACGCGGCTCTCCACTGATAATGTAGACAGACTCACGTTCATAAAGATGAACAAATCATGGATCCGAAACAACTTTTCTACCCCTGTGTCATCCTGGGGAGAGTAAAAGCTTGATGATTGGTTAAAATCACCCTACCAACCGTTTTAAGCTTTCAAATTACTAATCATGTTTATCTGTATCTTGACTGGAAAATAATTTGGGCTTTGTAGCAGTGTGCAGCACTGATCCTATTAGGCCATCTATAATAAGCTTCACCAGATTTAAAATTAAAAATAATTTTTAGCTGCATCTAGCCCGGAAAATAATTTTGGGGCTCCGAGATGCGCAAGACACATAAGTGCCTTCTTGCTGCACTACCTGCAGCATGACCCTCATATTGTCAGAATTCGAAGTAATCATGACTACTGGGTTGCCACACTCTTAGATCCCCCAAACTTTTCGATCAACCTTTTCATTTTAATAAAGACCAAAAAAATGGTCATTTTTGAAATTATAAGCATTAGCAGGTTGTTAGACACTGAAATCAAACAGTTTTCAACTCAAAACTTTATTCTAGGTGATGTTACATTTTCACATAGGACCCCTTGTTCGAAAGGAGCTTCTGAACTCTCTCGTCCATTGAATTTGTCAGGTTTTGGATGGTTTCTGCTTCAATTGTTTTGCATGAGGACAGAATACCCTCCCAGAGCTGTTGCTTAGATGTGAACTGCCTCCCGCCATCATAGACACTCCTTTTAATGATGCTCCAAAGGTTCTGAATGGGGTAGAGGTCAGGGGAGCATGGGGGTCACACCATAAGTTTGTCCCCTTTTATGCCTATATCAGCCAGAGATGCAGATGTTTTATGTGCAGCATGAGATGGTGCATTATCATGCAGAAAAATGATCTTGCTGTGAAATACACGGTTCTTCTTCTTGAACCATGGCAGGAAGTGCTGTTTGAGAAAATCCACATACATTATGGAGTTCATCTTTAGCGCCTTCAGGGATCCTAAAGGGGCCGACAATCTCTCTCCCCATGATTCCAGCCCAAAACATTACTCCACCTCCTCCTTGTTGGCGCTGTAGCCGTGTTTGCGTGGGGTGTCCATCAACCAGCCATCCTCCACTCCATTCATCTGGACCATCGAGCGCTGCACGGCACTCATCCGTGAACAAAACAGTTTTGAAATCAGTCTTCATGTAATGTTTGGCCCACTGGAGCCGTTTCTGCTTGTGTGAAGTGGATAGAGGAGGTCGACAGGATGGCGTATGCACAGCTGCAAACCTCTGAAGGACCCTGCATCTTGTTGTTCGGGGGACGTTGGAGGCACAAGCAGCTTCAAAAACTTGTCTGCTGCTATGACAAGGCTTTTTTGCCGCTGCTCTTTCAACCTGACGTAATTGCCTGTAGGAAAGAGTCCTCAATTTGCCCTTATCAGCACGCACACGTGTGTACTGTGAATCAGCTACATACTTCTTGATTGCCAAGACACTTCATCCTGATCATCGCACAATGTTGATTGTAGTCATGCCTTGACCTAAACACTCCACAATTTGTTGCTTCTCAGCAGCCGACACATCCTTTTTCTTTCCCATTTTGGCAGAAAATGTAGGCTGCTTAATAATGTGAGAGAGCCTTCTTAAGTAGTCTTGCCTTTCATTGGACACACCTGCCAAACTAATTAGCACAGGTGTCTGCAATTGCTTACAGTGATATAAAGAGCCCTGACACACATCACCATCAATGAGTTTAACTGACAAACAAACAAATTCTTCCCTTATCACTCCTAAACACTTTTTGCATAATAATTTGGAACGCGGTGTACATGTGCTTTTCCACAAAACACCAGTGGTTCACGTAGTGAATCTTACAGTTCTAACTTGCCAACCGTGGTCTGTATGGAATTGTTCAATAAAGGGCCCAAAATTAAGATAACATAGATGGGAGAGGTCTCTATGAATAGGAATTCCTAAGTATTTGATACCCTGTGAGGGCCAGACAAAGGGAAAGTTGGACTGGATGGAATCCTATATGGATTTAGGGAGGGAGACATCGAGGGCCTCAGACTTCGCTGCATTGATTTTAAAATTTTACCATGTAACAAAGTGATCTATTTCAGCCATAACAGCAGGGATGGATATATGTGATTGAGTGATATATACTAGGACATCATCAGCAAATAGAGAGCACTTGTACTCGGTGCCTCCCACCTCAATCCACCTAATATTGGGGTTATGGCGAATTGATGAGAGCAGGTGCTCCGTCACTAGGATGTATAAGAGAGGGGACAGAGGACATCCCTGCCTTGTCCCATTGGTGATTGTGAAAGGTGATGAAAATGTTCTGACGCACCCCCTGGGCCTTGGGACACCCGGAGCCGGACCCTTTTTGGTGGATGCTGGTGGTTGTAGTCTTCGTGGCGGCGATCCGGTTCCGTGGCTCAGCGCGGTCAAACCAGTGGCGGAACTATTTATGTGGTTTTGATGTTTAAATGTCCGACTACGCCACCCGTGGATTGCGGTCAGAGTGAACCGCCGCTACAGGGCAGACCGCTAAGGCTGGTGTTGTGGGTGCAGCAGAGCGTAGCATAACTCCCCACGGGAGGAGTATAGCCTCAGGGCAGTGTATGCGGAGGATGGGGGTGATGGTGCAGGGCAGCAGCAGTAACGACACAGAGTCAGTGATGCAGTTCAGGGCCTTTACTCACAGTTCTTATTATCCAGACCACGTCTGCAGGTAACGGCTGCCCACGTCGTACTGTGCTCACCAGGTGAGGGGCTCAGACAACTCCCAGATAACTTTGGAGCGCTTCACAGGACCCCCTTTGTGTGTCCTTTGTCTGGCCTTTCTTACTAACACTTCTGTCCGGCTGCCTCGGGCCTCCTCTTGGTAAACTTGGCGCCAGTTTCCCTGACCCTATGTGGTGCCTTCCTAGCGGGTGGAGCAAGGGGCTGCGCCACATAAAATGCCAGAGCCTCCGGTTTCTAGCTGAGGGTCGTTTCCTGCCTCCACTAGTTCGGGGACCGGTCTCCCCCTTTGGCCTGACCCCTCCACGCAGGTGGATTCGGGCGTGCGGTGGTGACTCGCCCGTCCGCACCCCTGGGATCCCTTCATTTCTCTTTCCTGGAGCCTTCTCCGCTCCTCTTCCTTCTCCCTCTTGCAGGCCTGGGCCTCTGTTACTAGGCCCGCCTCCGGAGCAGAGCTCATGCAGAGCCCCTGCTCCCTGCCACTTCTGCTCAGACTTCTCTGCACTGAACTAAGATGGTGCCCACCTTTTATACTCCCTTCTCAATGCACCCAGGAACTGCTTCCTCCCTGCTCCTGCACTGCAGGGTTCCCCTTCCTCAGTGTTCCCTCCCCCCACTCCAGCCAGGGACAGGGACTGTCGTGCCCATCTCAGGGGCATATTGGTCGCCCTGCCCCACGGCAATGTGGTGTAATGCATGCAGGTGTCGGGTCCTGATCCACACTCCATCCTTATCTGAGAGTGAGATATCACACCTCTGGGTGAGGTGCAATACGTCTGTAGCAACCGAGCCCTCGGTGCTACAGTTCCATTTATCTTCAGCCTAGGTGACGTATTGTGATACAGGGCCGTGATTTTGGCTATAAAAGGGTCCCCTAGACCCCTACCCCAAGGTTTTTAAGAGAATCATATATGGCGTGCCAGGAGACTCTATGGAATGCTTTCTCAGCATCCAACGAGAGTATCTACTTACAAATTTTTAACTGCATCTAGCCCAGGAAATACTTTGTGCCTAGTAGCAGTGTCTGCTAGTCAGCGGATTATCCCGGCTGTTAAGCAAGCTACACCACCTGTAGTTTGGACACTTAATTTTTTCAAAGGAAATGCTTCGGGACCACGGGATACTTAGTGAAGAGCATCAGGAGGCACCCCAAGGCATAGGGGCTGGGACTGGCACTAGGATGCCTTGCGGTGGACAGCCGAGCTCGATCCTTATAAAAGCTTTTTAACTGCAGCAGCTTTAGTGGACGCTACTGGAGCTGGAATTACGCGGCTGCTGGCATGAGACTTGCCCTCCAATAGATCCTTGTAAATGGATTTAAAGTGTATTCATTCAAATTAGAGGGACAATTTAAATTAAAAAGCTTAGAGCTGCCTCCACCACAGGGGGGCTCTCTCGACCCACCAGCGGACAGGCACCAGTATTGGGAGAGGGGGGCTGGCCGTCAGGGTTCACCGCGGCTCTGGCACAAACCCGGCGACACGGAGGTGGCACGGGCAGGAGCGGACTGGCCGTCTCGGCTTCTCACTTTTTGGATTTTAAAAGGGCATGACATGCCTATATCTGTGTCTCCCCCTCCTTTTACTCCTCCACCTCTTTTCTTTTCGCATGACTATATGTACTTGTCACTTTTCCATGTGTTAGTTGTGTCTTCTGAGCAGTTTGTCAGCTTTTGGACACCTTTGAAGGTGTTTTCTATGTGTTTCTATGTGTTTTTGTTTGCCTGCCATTGGTTTTAACGGTGTTCGAAGGTGTTCGACGAACAGTTCGACGAACAGTTCGGCGAACACACGGGTGTTCGACGAACCGAACCGAACTCGAACACTACGGGGGTGGCTCAACACTACCACAGACTGCTACAAGCCGAAGCCCATATATTTTTTCAGAGCTAGATGCAGATAAAAATTATACTGAATTTGCAACCTGGTGGAGGTTAGTATAGATGGACTAATAGAACAAGTCCCACACACTGCTACAAGCCGAAATATTTTTTCAGGGCTAGGTGCAGAAAAAAATTATATTGAATTTGCAACCTGGTGGAGGTTAGTATAGATGGACTAATAGAACAAGTCCCACAAACTGCTACAAGCCGAAGCCGAAACATTTTTTCAGAGCTAGATGCAGATAAAAATAATATTGAATTTGCAACCTGGTGGAGGTTAGTATAGATTGACTAATAGAACAAGTCCCACACACTGCTACAAGCCAAAGTCAAAATATTTTTTCAGAGCTAAATGCAGATAAAAATTATATTGAATTTGCAACCTGGTGGAGGTCTGTATAGATGGACTAATAGAACAAGTCCCAAACACTGCTACAAGCCCAAATATTTTTTCAGAGCTAGATGCAGATAAAAATTATATTGAATTTGCAGCCTGGTGGAGGTTAGTTTAGATGGACTAATAGAACAAGTCCCACACACTGCTACAAGCCGAAATATTTTTTCAGAGCTAGATGCAGATAAAAATTATATTGAATTTGCAACCTGGTGGAGGTTAATATAGATTGACTAATAGAACAAGTCCCACACACTGCTACAAGCAGAAGCCCAAATATTTTTTCAGAGTTAGATGCAGATAAAAATTATATTGAATTTGCAACCTGGTGGAGGTTAGTATAGCTGGACTAATAGAACAAGTCCCACACACTGCTACAAGCAAAAATATTTTTTCAGAGCTAGATGCAGAAAAAAATTATATTGAATTTGCAACCTGGTGGAGGTTAGCATAGATGGACTAATAGAACAAGTCCCACACACTGCTACAAGCCGAAGTCCAAATATTTTTTCAGAGCTAAATGCAGATAAAAATTATATTGAATTTGCAACCTGGAGGAGGTTAGTATAGATAGACTAAAAGAACAAGTCCACACATTGCTACAAGCCAAAATATTTTTTCAGAGCTAGACGCAGATAAACATTATATTGAATTTGAAACTTGGTGGAGGTTAGTATAGATAGACTAATAGAACAAGTCCCACACACTGCTACTAGCCGAAATATTTTTTCAGAGCTAGATGCAGAAAAAAATTATATTGAATTTACATCGTGGTAGAGGTTAGTATAGATGGACTAATAGAAGAAATCCCACAGACTGCTACAAGCCGAAGCCCATATATTTTTTCAGAGCTAGATGCAGATAAAAATTATACTGAATTTGCAACCTGGTGGAGGTTAGTATAGATGGACTAATAGAACAAGTCCCACACACTGCTACAAGCCGAAATATTTTTTCAGAGCTAGATGCAGAAAAAAATTATATTGAATTTGCAACCTGGTGTGGTTTAGTATAAATGGACTAATAGAACAAGTCCCACACACTGCTACAAGCCGAAGCCGAAATATTTTTTCCGAGCTAGAAGCAGATAAAAATTATACCGGATTTACAACCTGGTGGAGGTTAGTATAGATGGACTAATAGAACAAGTCCCACACACTGCTACAAGCAGAAGCCCAAATATTTTTTCAGAGCTAGATGCAGATAAAAATTATATTAAATTTGCAACCTGGTGGAGGTTAGTATAGCTGGACTAATAGAACAAGTCCCACACACTGCTACAAGCAAAAATATTTTTTCAGAGCTAGGTGCAGAAAAAAATTATATTGAATTTGCAACCTGGTGGAGGTTAGCATAGATGGACTAATAGTACAAGTCCCACACACTGCTACGAGCCGAAGTCCAAATATTTTTTCAGAGCTAAATGCAGAAAAAAATTATATTGAATTTGCAACCTTGTGGGGGTTAGTAAAGATATACTAATAGAACAAGTCCCACACACTGCTACAAGCCGAAGCCCAAATATTTTTTCAGAGCTAGATGCAGATAAAAATTATAATGAATTTGCAACCTGGTGGAGGTTAGTATAGCTGGACTAATAGAACAAGTCCCACACACTGCTACAAGCCGAAACATTTTTTCAGAGCTAGATGCAGAAAAAATAATATTAAATTTGCAACCTGGTGGAGGTTAGTATAGATGGACTAATAGAACAAGTCCCACACACTGCTACAAGCCGAAGCCGAAATATTTTTTCAGAGCTAGATGCAGATAAAAACTATATTGAATTTGCAACCTGGTGGAGGTTAGTATAACTGGCCCAATAGAACAAGTCCCAAACACTGCTACAAGCTGAAACATTTTTTCAGGGCTAGATGCAGAAAAAAATTATATTGAATTTGCAACATGGTGGAGATTAGTATAGATGGACTAATAGAAGAAGTCCCACACACTGCTACAAGCCGAAATATTTTTTCAGGGCTAGATGCAGAAAAAAATTATATTGAATTTGCAACCTGGTGGAGGTTAGTATAGATGGACTAATAGAACAAGTCCCACACACTGCTACAAGCCGAAGCCGAAACATTTTTTCAGAGCTAGATGCAGATAAAAATAATATTGAATTTGCAACCTGGTGGAGGTTAGTATAGATTGACTAATAGAACAAGTCCCACACAATGCTACAAGCCAAAGTCAAAATATTTTTTCAGAGCTAAATGCAGATAAAAATTATATTGAATTTGCAACCTGGTGGAGGTCAGTATAGATGTAGTAATAGAACAAGTCCCAAACACTGCTTCAAGCCCAAATATTTTTTCAGAGCTAGATGCAGATAAAAATTATATTGAATTTGCAGCCTGGTGGAGGTTAGTTTAGATGGACTAATAGAACAAGTCCCACACACTGCTACAAGCCGAAATATTTTTTCAGAGCTAGATGCAGATAAAAATTATATTGAATTTGCAACCTGGTGGAGGTTAGTATAGATGGACTAATAGAACAAGTCCCACACACTGCTACAAGCCGAAGCCCAAATATTTTTTCCGAGCTAGATGTAGATAAAAATTATACTGAATTTGCAACCTGGTGGAGTTTAGTATAGATGGACTAATAGAACAAGTCCCACACACTGCTATAAGCAGAAGCCCAAATATTTTTTCAGAGTTAGATGCAGATAAAAATTATATTGAATTTGCAACCTGGTGAAGGTTAGTATAGCTGGACTAATAGAACAAGTCCCACACACTGCTACAAGCCCAAATATTTTTTCAGAGCTAGATGCAGATAAAAATTATACTGAATTTGCAACCTGGTGGAGGTTAGTATAGATCGACTAATAGAGCAAGTCCCACACACTGCTACGAGCCGAAATATTTTTTCAGAGCTAGATGCATAAAAAAATTATAGTGAATTTACAACCTGGTGGGGGTTAGTATGGATGGACTAATAGAACAATTCCCACACACTGCTACAAGCAGAAGCGCAAATATTTTTTCAGAGCTAGAAGCAGATAAAAATTATATTGAATTTGCAACCTGGTGGAGGTTAGTATAGCTGGACTAATAGAACAAGTCCCACACACTGCTACAAGCCAAAATATTTTTTCAGAGCTAGATGCAGAAAAAAATTATATTTAATTTGCAACCTGGTGGGGGTTAGTATAGATATACTAATAGAACAAGTCCCACACACTGCTACACACCGAAATATTTTTTTCAGAGCTAGATGCAGAAAAAAATTATATTGAATTTGCAACCTGGTGTGGTTTAGTATAGATGGACTAATAGAACAAGTCCCACACACTGCTACAAGCCGAAGCCGAAATATTTTTTCCGAGCTAGATGCAGATAAAAATTATACTGAATTTGCAACCTGGTGGAGGTTAGTATAGATGGACTAATAGAACAAGTCCCACACACTGCTACAAGCTAAAGTCCAAATATTTTTTCAGAGCTAAATGCAGAAAAAAATTATATTGAATTTGCAACCTGGTGGGGGTTGGTATAGATATACTAATAGAACAAGTCCCACACACTGCTACAAGCCGAAGCACAAATATTTTTTCAGAGCTAGATGCAGATAAAAATTATATTGAATTTGCAACCTGGTGGAGGTTAGTATAGCTGGACTAATAGAACAAGTCCCACACACTGCTATAAGCCGAAACATTTTTTCAGAGCTAGATGCAGAAAAAAATAAAATTGAATTTGCAACCTGGTGGAGGTTAGTATAGATGGACTAATAGAACAAGTCCCACACACTGCTACAAGCCGAAGCCCAAATATTTTTTCAGAGCTAGATGCAGATAAAAATTATATTAAATTTGCAACCTGGTGGAGGTTAGTATAGCTGGACTAATAGAACAAGTCCCACACACTGCTACAAGCAAAAATATTTTTTCAGAGCTAGGTGCAGAAAAAAATTATATTGAATTTGCAACCTGGTGGAGGTTAGCATAGATGGACTAATAGTACAAGTCCCACACACTGCTACGAGCCGAAGTCCAAATATTTTTTCAGAGCTAAATGCAGAAAAAAATTATATTGAATTTGCAACCTTGTGGGGGTTAGTAAAGATATACTAATAGAACAAGTCCCACACACTGCTACAAGCCGAAGCCCAAATATTTTTTCAGAGCTAGATGCAGATAAAAATTATAATGAATTTGCAACCTGGTGGAGGTTAGTATAGCTGGACTAATAGAACAAGTCCCACACACTGCTACAAGCCGAAACATTTTTTCAGAGCTAGATGCAGAAAAAATAATATTAAATTTGCAACCTGGTGGAGGTTAGTATAGATGGACTAATAGAACAAGTCCCACACACTGCTACAAGCCGAAGCAGAAATATTTTTTCAGAGCTAGATGCAGATAAAAACTATATTGAATTTGCAACCTGGTGGAGGTTAGTATAACTGGCCCAATAGAACAAGTCCCAAACACTGCTACAAGCTGAAACATTTTTTCAGGGCTAGATGCAGAAAAAAATTATATTGAATTTGCAACATGGTGGAGATTAGTATAGATGGACTAATAGAAGAAGTCCCACACACTGCTACAAGCCGAAATATTTTTTCAGGGCTAGATGCAGAAAAAAATTATATTGAATTTGCAACCTGGTGGAGGTTAGTATAGATGGACTAATAGAACAAGTCCCACACACTGCTACAAGCCGAAGCCGAAACATTTTTTCAGAGCTAGATGCAGATAAAAATAATATTGAATTTGCAACCTGGTGGAGGTTAGTATAGATTGACTAATAGAACAAGTCCCACACAATGCTACAAGCCAAAGTCAAAATATTTTTTCAGAGCTAAATGCAGATAAAAATTATATTGAATTTGCAACCTGGTGGAGGTCAGTATAGATGTAGTAATAGAACAAGTCCCGAACACTGCTTCAAGCCCAAATATTTTTTCAGAGCTAGATGCAGATAAAAATTATATTGAATTTGCAGCCTGGTGGAGGTTAGTTTAGATGGACTAATAGAACAAGTCCCACACACTGCTACAAGCCGAAATATTTTTTCAGAGCTAGATGCAGATAAAAATTATATTGAATTTGCAACCTGGTGGAGGTTAGTATAGATGGACTAATAGAACAAGTCCCACACACTGCTACAAGCCGAAGCCCAAATATTTTTTCCGAGCTAGATGTAGATAAAAATTATACTGAATTTGCAACCTGGTGGAGTTTAGTATAGATGGACTAATAGAACAAGTCCCACACACTGCTATAAGCAGAAGCCCAAATATTTTTTCAGAGTTAGATGCAGATAAAAATTATATTGAATTTGCAACCTGGTGAAGGTTAGTATAGCTGGACTAATAGAACAAGTCCCACACACTGCTACAAGCCCAAATATTTTTTCAGAGCTAGATGCAGATAAAAATTATACTGAATTTGCAACCTGGTGGAGGTTAGTATAGATCGACTAATAGAGCAAGTCCCACACACTGCTACGAGCCGAAATATTTTTTCAGAGCTAGATGCATAAAAAAATTATAGTGAATTTACAACCTGGTGGGGGTTAGTATGGATGGACTAATAGAACAATTCCCACACACTGCTACAAGCAGAAGCGCAAATATTTTTTCAGAGCTAGAAGCAGATAAAAATTATATTGAATTTGCAACCTGGTGGAGGTTAATATAGCTGGACTAATAGAACAAGTCCCACACACTGCTACAAGCCAAAATATTTTTTCAGAGCTAGATGCAGAAAAAAATTATATTTAATTTGCAACCTGGTGGGGGTTAGTATAGATATACTAATAGAACAAGTCCCACACACTGCTACACACCGAAATATTTTTTTCAGAGCTAGATGCAGAAAAAAATTATATTGAATTTGCAACCTGGTGTGGTTTAGTATAGATGGACTAATAGAACAAGTCCCACACACTGCTACAAGCCGAAGCCGAAATATTTTTTCCGAGCTAGATGCAGATAAAAATTATACTGAATTTGCAACCTGGTGGAGGTTAGTATAGATGGACTAATAGAACAAGTCCCACACACTGCTACAAGCTAAAGTCCAAATATTTTTTCAGAGCTAAATGCAGAAAAAAATTATATTGAATTTGCAACCTGGTGGGGGTTGGTATAGATATACTAATAGAACAAGTCCCACACACTGCTACAAGCCGAAGCACAAATATTTTTTCAGAGCTAGATGCAGATAAAAATTATATTGAATTTGCAACCTGGTGGAGGTTAGTATAGCTGGACTAATAGAACAAGTCCCACACACTGCTATAAGCCGAAACATTTTTTCAGAGCTAGATGCAGAAAAAAATAAAATTGAATTTGCAACCTGGTGGAGGTTAGTATAGATGGACTAATAGAACAAGTCCCACACACTGCTACAAGCCGAAGCCCAAATATTTTTTCAGAGCTAGATGCAGATAAAAATTATATTAAATTTGCAACCTGGTGGAGGTTAGTATAGCTGGACTAATAGAACAAGTCCCACACACTGCTACAAGCAAAAATATTTTTTCAGAGCTAGGTGCAGAAAAAAATTATATTGAATTTGCAACCTGGTGGAGGTTAGCATAGATGGACTAATAGTACAAGTCCCACACACTGCTACGAGCCGAAGTCCAAATATTTTTTCAGAGCTAAATGCAGAAAAAAATTATATTGAATTTGCAACCTTGTGGGGGTTAGTAAAGATATACTAATAGAACAAGTCCCACACACTGCTACAAGCCGAAGCCCAAATATTTTTTCAGAGCTAGATGCAGATAAAAATTATAATGAATTTGCAACCTGGTGGAGGTTAGTATAGCTGGACTAATAGAACAAGTCCCACACACTGCTACAAGCCGAAACATTTTTTCAGAGCTAGATGCAGAAAAAATAATATTAAATTTGCAACCTGGTGGAGGTTAGTATAGATGGACTAATAGAACAAGTCCCACACACTGCTACAAGCCGAAGCAGAAATATTTTTTCAGAGCTAGATGCAGATAAAAACTATATTGAATTTGCAACCTGGTGGAGGTTAGTATAACTGGCCCAATAGAACAAGTCCCAAACACTGCTACAAGCTGAAACATTTTTTCAGGGCTAGATGCAGAAAAAAATTATATTGAATTTGCAACATGGTGGAGATTAGTATAGATGGACTAATAGAAGAAGTCCCACACACTGCTACAAGCCGAAATATTTTTTCAGGGCTAGATGCAGAAAAAAATTATATTGAATTTGCAACCTGGTGGAGGTTAGTATAGATGGACTAATAGAACAAGTCCCACACACTGCTACAAGCCGAAGCCGAAACATTTTTTCAGAGCTAGATGCAGATAAAAATAATATTGAATTTGCAACCTGGTGGAGGTTAGTATAGATTGACTAATAGAACAAGTCCCACACAATGCTACAAGCCAAAGTCAAAATATTTTTTCAGAGCTAAATGCAGATAAAAATTATATTGAATTTGCAACCTGGTGGAGGTCAGTATAGATGTAGTAATAGAACAAGTCCCAAACACTGCTTCAAGCCCAAATATTTTTTCAGAGCTAGATGCAGATAAAAATTATATTGAATTTGCAGCCTGGTGGAGGTTAGTTTAGATGGACTAATAGAACAAGTCCCACACACTGCTACAAGCCGAAATATTTTTTCAGAGCTAGATGCAGATAAAAATTATATTGAATTTGCAACCTGGTGGAGGTTAGTATAGATGGACTAATAGAACAAGTCCCACACACTGCTACAAGCCGAAGCCCAAATATTTTTTCCGAGCTAGATGTAGATAAAAATTATACTGAATTTGCAACCTGGTGGAGTTTAGTATAGATGGACTAATAGAACAAGTCCCACACACTGCTATAAGCAGAAGCCCAAATATTTTTTCAGAGTTAGATGCAGATAAAAATTATATTGAATTTGCAACCTGGTGAAGGTTAGTATAGCTGGACTAATAGAACAAGTCCCACACACTGCTACAAGCCCAAATATTTTTTCAGAGCTAGATGCAGATAAAAATTATACTGAATTTGCAACCTGGTGGAGGTTAGTATAGATCGACTAATAGAGCAAGTCCCACACACTGCTACGAGCCGAAATATTTTTTCAGAGCTAGATGCATAAAAAAATTATAGTGAATTTACAACCTGGTGGGGGTTAGTATGGATGGACTAATAGAACAATTCCCACACACTGCTACAAGCAGAAGCGCAAATATTTTTTCAGAGCTAGAAGCAGATAAAAATTATATTGAATTTGCAACCTGGTGGAGGTTAGTATAGCTGGACTAATAGAACAAGTCCCACACACTGCTACAAGCCAAAATATTTTTTCAGAGCTAGATGCAGAAAAAAATTATATTTAATTTGCAACCTGGTGGGGGTTAGTATAGATATACTAATAGAACAAGTCCCACACACTGCTACACACCGAAATATTTTTTTCAGAGCTAGATGCAGAAAAAAATTATATTGAATTTGCAACCTGGTGTGGTTTAGTATAGATGGACTAATAGAACAAGTCCCACACACTGCTACAAGCCGAAGCCGAAATATTTTTTCCGAGCTAGATGCAGATAAAAATTATGCTGAATTTGCAACCTGGTGGAGGTTAGTATAGATGGACTAATAGAACAAGTCCCACACACTGCTACAAGCTAAAGTCCAAATATTTTTTCAGAGCTAAATGCAGAAAAAAATTATATTGAATTTGCAATCTGGTGGGGGTTGGTATAGATATACTAATAGAACAAGTCCCACACACTGCTACAAGCCGAAGCACAAATATTTTTTCAGAGCTAGATGCAGATAAAAATTATATTGAATTTGCAACCTGGTGGAGGTTAGTATAGCTGGACTAATAGAACAAGTCCCACACACTGCTATAAGCCGAAACATTTTTTCAGAGCTAGATGCAGAAAAAAATAATATTGAATTTGCAACCTGGTGGAGGTTAGTATAGATGGACTAATAGAACAAGTCCCACACACTGCTACAAGCCGAAGCCGAAATATTTTTTCAGAGCTAGATGCAGATAAAAACTATATTAAATTTGCAACCTAGTGGAGGTTAGTTTAGATGGACTAATAGAACAAGTCCCACACAGTTCTACAAGCCGAAGTCCAAATATTTTTTCAGAGCTAGATGCAGATAAAAATTATATTGAATTTCCAACTTGGTGGAGGTTAGTGTAGATAGACTAATAGAACAAGTCCCACACACTGCTACTAGCCGAAATATTTTTTCAGAGCTAGATGCAGAAAAAAATTATATTGAATTTGCAACCTGGTAGAGATTAGTATAGATGGACTAATAGAAGAAGTCCCACAGACTGCCACAAGCCGAAGCCCATATATTTTTTCAGAGCTAGATGCAGATAAAAATTATACTGAATTTGCAACCGGGTGGAGGTTAGTATAGATTGACTAATAGAACAAGTCCCACACACTGCTACAAGCCAAAGTCAAAATATTTTTTCAGAGCTAAATGCAGATAAAAATTATATTGAATTTGCAACCTGGTGGAGGTCAGTATAGATGGACTAATAGAACAAGTCCCAAACACTGCTACAAGCCCAAATATTTTTTCAGAGCTAGATGCAGATAAAAATTATATTGAATTTGCAGCATGTTGAAGGTTAGTTTAGATGGACTAATAGAACAAGTCCCACACACTGCTACAAGCCGAAATATTATTTCAGAGCTAGATGCAGATAAAAATTATATTGAATTTGCAACCTGGTGGAGGTTAGTATAGATGGACTAATAGAACAAGTCCCACACACTGCTACAAGCCGAAGCCCAAATATTTTTTCCGAGCTAGATGCAGATAAAAATTATACTGAATTTGCAACCTGGTGGAGGTTAGTATAGATATACTAATAGAACAAGTCCCACACACTGCTACAAGCTGAAGCCCAAATATTTTTTCAGAGCTAAATGCAGATAAAAATTATATTGAATTTGCAACCTGGTGGAGGTTAGTATAGCTGGACTAATAGAACAAGTCCCACACACTGCTACAAGCTGAAACATTTTTTCAGAGCTAGATGCAGAAAAAAATAATATTGAATTTGCAACCTGGTGGAGGTTAGTATAGATGGACTAATAGAACAAGTCCCACACACTGCTACAAGCCGAAGCCGAAATATTTTTTCAGAGCTAGATGCAGATAAAAACTATATTGAATTTGCAACCTGGTGGAGGTTAGTATAGATGGACTAATAGAACAAGTCCCACACACTGCTTCAAGCCGAAATATTTTTTCAGAGCTAGATGCAGATAAAAATTATATTGAATTTGCAACTTGGTGGAGGTTAGTATAGATAGACTAATAGAACAAGTCCCACACACTGCTACTAGCCGAAATATTTTTTCAGAGCTAGATGCAGAAAAAAATTATATTGAATTTGCAACCTGGTAGAGATTAGTATAGATGGACTAATTTAAAAAGTCCCACAGAATGCTACAAGCCGAAGCCCATATATTTTTTCAGAGCTAGATGCACATAAAAATTATACTGAATTTGCAACCTGGTGGAGGTTAGTAAAGATGGACTAATAGAACAAGTCCCACACTCTGCTACAAGCCGAAATATTTTTTCAGGGCTAGATGCAGAAAAAAATTATATTGAATTTGCAACCTGGTGGAGGTTAGTATAGATGGACTAATAGAACAAGTTCCACACACTGCTACAAGCTGAAGCCGAAACATTTTTTCAGAGCTAGATGCAGATAAAAATAATATTGAATTTGCAACCGGGTGGAGGTTAGTATAGATTGACTAATAGAACAAGTCCCACACACTGCTACAAGCCAAAGTCAAAATATTTTTTCAGAGCTAAATGCAGATAAAAATTATATTGAATTTGCAACCTTGTGGAGGTCAGTATAGATGGACTAATAGAACAAGTCCCAAACACTGCTACAAGACCCAACATTTTTTCAGATCTAGATGCAGATAAAAATTATATTGAATTTGCAACCTGGTGGAGGTTAGTTTAGATGGACTAAGAGAACAAGCCCCACACACTGCTACAAGCCGAAATATTTTTTCAGAGCTAGATGCAGATAAAAATTATATTGAATTTGCAACCTGGTGGAGGTTAGTATAGATGGATTAATAGAACAAGTCCCACAGACTGCTACAAGCCGAAGCCCAAATATTTTTTCCGAGCTAGATGCAGATAAAAATTAAACTGAATTTGCAACCTGGTGGAGGTTAGTATAGATTGATTAATAGAACAAGTCCCACACACTGCTACAAGCCGAAATATTTTTTCAGAGCTAGATGCATAAAAAAATTATAGTGAATTTGCAACCTGGTGGAGATTAGTTTAGATGGACTAATAGAAGAAGTCCCACAGACTGCTACAAGCCGAAGCACATATATTTTTTCAGAGCTAGATGCAGATAAAAATTATACTGAATTTGCAACCTGGTGGAGGTTAGTATAGATGGACTAATAGAACAAGTCCCACACACTGCTACAAGCCGCAATATTTTTTCAGGGCTAGATGCAGATAAAAATTATATTGAATTTGCAACCTGGTGGAGGTTAGTATAGATGGACTAATAGAACAATTCCCACACACTGCTACAAGCCGAAGCAGAAATATTTTTTCAGAGCTAGATGCAGATAAAAACTATATTGAATTTGCAACCTGGTGGAGGTTAGTATAACTGGCCCAATAGAACAAGTCCCAAACACTGCTACAAGCTGAAACATTTTTTCAGGGCTAGATGCAGAAAAAAATTATATTGAATTTGCAACATGGTGGAGATTAGTATAGATGGACTAATAGAAGAAGTCCCACACACTGCTACAAGCCGAAATATTTTTTCAGGGCTAGATGCAGAAAAAAATTATATTGAATTTGCAACCTGGTGGAGGTTAGTATAGATGGACTAATAGAACAAGTCCCACACACTGCTACAAGCCGAAGCCGAAACATTTTTTCAGAGCTAGATGCAGATAAAAATAATATTGAATTTGCAACCTGGTGGAGGTTAGTATAGATTGACTAATAGAACAAGTCCCACACAATGCTACAAGCCAAAGTCAAAATATTTTTTCAGAGCTAAATGCAGATAAAAATTATATTGAATTTGCAACCTGGTGGAGGTCAGTATAGATGTAGTAATAGAACAAGTCCCAAACACTGCTTCAAGCCCAAATATTTTTTCAGAGCTAGATGCAGATAAAAATTATATTGAATTTGCAGCCTGGTGGAGGTTAGTTTAGATGGACTAATAGAACAAGTCCCACACACTGCTACAAGCCGAAATATTTTTTCAGAGCTAGATGCAGATAAAAATTATATTGAATTTGCAACCTGGTGGAGGTTAGTATAGATGGACTAATAGAACAAGTCCCACACACTGCTACAAGCCGAAGCCCAAATATTTTTTCCGAGCTAGATGTAGATAAAAATTATACTGAATTTGCAACCTGGTGGAGTTTAGTATAGATGGACTAATAGAACAAGTCCCACACACTGCTATAAGCAGAAGCCCAAATATTTTTTCAGAGTTAGATGCAGATAAAAATTATATTGAATTTGCAACCTGGTGAAGGTTAGTATAGCTGGACTAATAGAACAAGTCCCACACACTGCTACAAGCCCAAATATTTTTTCAGAGCTAGATGCAGATAAAAATTATACTGAATTTGCAACCTGGTGGAGGTTAGTATAGATCGACTAATAGAGCAAGTCCCACACACTGCTACGAGCCGAAATATTTTTTCAGAGCTAGATGCATAAAAAAATTATAGTGAATTTACAACCTGGTGGGGGTTAGTATGGATGGACTAATAGAACAATTCCCACACACTGCTACAAGCAGAAGCGCAAATATTTTTTCAGAGCTAGAAGCAGATAAAAATTATATTGAATTTGCAACCTGGTGGAGGTTAGTATAGCTGGACTAATAGAACAAGTCCCACACACTGCTACAAGCCAAAATATTTTTTCAGAGCTAGATGCAGAAAAAAATTATATTTAATTTGCAACCTGGTGGGGGTTAGTATAGATATACTAATAGAACAAGTCCCACACACTGCTACACACCGAAATATTTTTTTCAGAGCTAGATGCAGAAAAAAATTATATTGAATTTGCAACCTGGTGTGGTTTAGTATAGATGGACTAATAGAACAAGTCCCACACACTGCTACAAGCCGAAGCCGAAATATTTTTTCCGAGCTAGATGCAGATAAAAATTATGCTGAATTTGCAACCTGGTGGAGGTTAGTATAGATGGACTAATAGAACAAGTCCCACACACTGCTACAAGCTAAAGTCCAAATATTTTTTCAGAGCTAAATGCAGAAAAAAATTATATTGAATTTGCAATCTGGTGGGGGTTGGTATAGATATACTAATAGAACAAGTCCCACACACTGCTACAAGCCGAAGCACAAATATTTTTTCAGAGCTAGATGCAGATAAAAATTATATTGAATTTGCAACCTGGTGGAGGTTAGTATAGCTGGACTAATAGAACAAGTCCCACACACTGCTATAAGCCGAAACATTTTTTCAGAGCTAGATGCAGAAAAAAATAATATTGAATTTGCAACCTGGTGGAGGTTAGTATAGATGGACTAATAGAACAAGTCCCACACACTGCTACAAGCCGAAGCCGAAATATTTTTTCAGAGCTAGATGCAGATAAAAACTATATTAAATTTGCAACCTAGTGGAGGTTAGTTTAGATGGACTAATAGAACAAGTCCCACACAGTTCTACAAGCCGAAGTCCAAATATTTTTTCAGAGCTAGATGCAGATAAAAATTATATTGAATTTCCAACTTGGTGGAGGTTAGTGTAGATAGACTAATAGAACAAGTCCCACACACTGCTACTAGCCGAAATATTTTTTCAGAGCTAGATGCAGAAAAAAATTATATTGAATTTGCAACCTGGTAGAGATTAGTATAGATGGACTAATAGAAGAAGTCCCACAGACTGCCACAAGCCGAAGCCCATATATTTTTTCAGAGCTAGATGCAGATAAAAATTATACTGAATTTGCAACCGGGTGGAGGTTAGTATAGATTGACTAATAGAACAAGTCCCACACACTGCTACAAGCCAAAGTCAAAATATTTTTTCAGAGCTAAATGCAGATAAAAATTATATTGAATTTGCAACCTGGTGGAGGTCAGTATAGATGGACTAATAGAACAAGTCCCAAACACTGCTACAAGCCCAAATATTTTTTCAGAGCTAGATGCAGATAAAAATTATATTGAATTTGCAGCATGTTGAAGGTTAGTTTAGATGGACTAATAGAACAAGTCCCACACACTGCTACAAGCCGAAATATTATTTCAGAGCTAGATGCAGATAAAAATTATATTGAATTTGCAACCTGGTGGAGGTTAGTATAGATGGACTAATAGAACAAGTCCCACACACTGCTACAAGCCGAAGCCCAAATATTTTTTCCGAGCTAGATGCAGATAAAAATTATACTGAATTTGCAACCTGGTGGAGGTTAGTATAGATATACTAATAGAACAAGTCCCACACACTGCTACAAGCTGAAGCCCAAATATTTTTTCAGAGCTAAATGCAGATAAAAATTATATTGAATTTGCAACCTGGTGGAGGTTAGTATAGCTGGACTAATAGAACAAGTCCCACACACTGCTACAAGCTGAAACATTTTTTCAGAGCTAGATGCAGAAAAAAATAATATTGAATTTGCAACCTGGTGGAGGTTAGTATAGATGGACTAATAGAACAAGTCCCACACACTGCTACAAGCCGAAGCCGAAATATTTTTTCAGAGCTAGATGCAGATAAAAACTATATTGAATTTGCAACCTGGTGGAGGTTAGTATAGATGGACTAATAGAACAAGTCCCACACACTGCTTCAAGCCGAAATATTTTTTCAGAGCTAGATGCAGATAAAAATTATATTGAATTTGCAACTTGGTGGAGGTTAGTATAGATAGACTAATAGAACAAGTCCCACACACTGCTACTAGCCGAAATATTTTTTCAGAGCTAGATGCAGAAAAAAATTATATTGAATTTGCAACCTGGTAGAGATTAGTATAGATGGACTAATTTAAAAAGTCCCACAGAATGCTACAAGCCGAAGCCCATATATTTTTTCAGAGCTAGATGCACATAAAAATTATACTGAATTTGCAACCTGGTGGAGGTTAGTAAAGATGGACTAATAGAACAAGTCCCACACTCTGCTACAAGCCGAAATATTTTTTCAGGGCTAGATGCAGAAAAAAATTATATTGAATTTGCAACCTGGTGGAGGTTAGTATAGATGGACTAATAGAACAAGTTCCACACACTGCTACAAGCTGAAGCCGAAACATTTTTTCAGAGCTAGATGCAGATAAAAATAATATTGAATTTGCAACCGGGTGGAGGTTAGTATAGATTGACTAATAGAACAAGTCCCACACACTGCTACAAGCCAAAGTCAAAATATTTTTTCAGAGCTAAATGCAGATAAAAATTATATTGAATTTGCAACCTTGTGGAGGTCAGTATAGATGGACTAATAGAACAAGTCCCAAACACTGCTACAAGACCCAACATTTTTTCAGATCTAGATGCAGATAAAAATTATATTGAATTTGCAACCTGGTGGAGGTTAGTTTAGATGGACTAAGAGAACAAGCCCCACACACTGCTACAAGCCGAAATATTTTTTCAGAGCTAGATGCAGATAAAAATTATATTGAATTTGCAACCTGGTGGAGGTTAGTATAGATGGATTAATAGAACAAGTCCCACAGACTGCTACAAGCCGAAGCCCAAATATTTTTTCCGAGCTAGATGCAGATAAAAATTAAACTGAATTTGCAACCTGGTGGAGGTTAGTATAGATTGATTAATAGAACAAGTCCCACACACTGCTACAAGCCGAAATATTTTTTCAGAGCTAGATGCATAAAAAAATTATAGTGAATTTGCAACCTGGTGGAGATTAGTTTAGATGGACTAATAGAAGAAGTCCCACAGACTGCTACAAGCCGAAGCACATATATTTTTTCAGAGCTAGATGCAGATAAAAATTATACTGAATTTGCAACCTGGTGGAGGTTAGTATAGATGGACTAATAGAACAAGTCCCACACACTGCTACAAGCCGCAATATTTTTTCAGGGCTAGATGCAGATAAAAATTATATTGAATTTGCAACCTGGTGGAGGTTAGTATAGATGGACTAATAGAACAATTCCCACACACTGCTACAAGCCGAAGCCGAAACATTTTTTCAGAGCTAGATGCAGATAAAAATAATATTGAATTTGCAACCGGGTGGAGGTTAGTATAGATTGACTAATAGAACAAGTCCCACACACTGCTACAAGCCAAAGTCAAAATATTTTTTTCAGAGCTAAATGCATATAAAAATTATATTGAATTTGCAACCTGGTGGAGGTCAGTATAGATGGACTAATAGAACAAGTCCCAAACACTGCTACAAGCCCAAATATTTTTTCAGAGCTAGATGCAGATAAAAATTATATTGAATTTGCAACCTGGTGGAGGTTAGTTTATATGGACTAAGAGAACAAGTCCCACACACTGCTACAAGCCGAAATATTTTTTCAGAGCTAGATACATAAAAAAATTATAGTGAATTTGCAACCTGGTGGAGATTAGTATAGATGGACTAATAAAAGAAGTCCCACAGAGTGCTACAAGCCGAAGCCCATATATTTTTTCAGAGCTAGATGCAGATAAAAATTATACTGAATTTGCAACCTGGTGGAGGATAGTATAGATGGACTAATAGAACAAGTCCCACACACTGCTACAAGCCAAAATATTTTTTCAGGGCTAGATGCAGAAAAAAATTATATTGAATTTGCAACCTGGTGGAGGTTAGTTTAGATGGACTAAGAGAACAAGCCCCACACACTGCTACAAGCCGAAATATTTTTTCAGAGCTAGATGCAGATAAAAATTATATTGAATTTGCAACCTGGTGGAGGTTAGTATAGATGGATTAATAGAACAAGTCCCACAGACTGCTACAAGCCGAAGCCCAAATATTTTTTCCGAGCTAGATGCAGATAAAAATTAAACTGAATTTGCAACCTGGTGGAGGTTAGTATAGATTGATTAATAGAACAAGTCCCACACACTGCTACAAGCCGAAATATTTTTTCAGAGCTAGATGCATAAAAAAATTATAGTGAATTTGCAACCTGGTGGAGATTAGTTTAGATGGACTAATAGAAGAAGTCCCACAGACTGCTACAAGCCGAAGCACATATATTTTTTCAGAGCTAGATGCAGATAAAAATTATACTGAATTTGCAACCTGGTGGAGGTTAGTATAGATGGACTAATAGAACAAGTCCCACACACTGCTACAAGCCGCAATATTTTTTCAGGGCTAGATGCAGATAAAAATTATATTGAATTTGCAACCTGGTGGAGGTTAGTATAGATGGACTAATAGAACAATTCCCACACACTGCTACAAGCCGAAGCCGAAACATTTTTTCAGAGCTAGATGCAGATAAAAATAATATTGAATTTGCAACCGGGTGGAGGTTAGTATAGATTGACTAATAGAACAAGTCCCACACACTGCTACAAGCCAAAGTCAAAATATTTTTTTCAGAGCTAAATGCATATAAAAATTATATTGAATTTGCAACCTGGTGGAGGTCAGTATAGATGGACTAATAGAACAAGTCCCAAACACTGCTACAAGCCCAAATATTTTTTCAGAGCTAGATGCAGATAAAAATTATATTGAATTTGCAACCTGGTGGAGGTTAGTTTATATGGACTAAGAGAACAAGTCCCACACACTGCTACAAGCCGAAATATTTTTTCAGAGCTAGATACATAAAAAAATTATAGTGAATTTGCAACCTGGTGGAGATTAGTATAGATGGACTAATAAAAGAAGTCCCACAGAGTGCTACAAGCCGAAGCCCATATATTTTTTCAGAGCTAGATGCAGATAAAAATTATACTGAATTTGCAACCTGGTGGAGGATAGTATAGATGGACTAATAGAACAAGTCCCACACACTGCTACAAGCCAAAATATTTTTTCAGGGCTAGATGCAGAAAAAAATTATATTGAATTTGCAACCTGGTGGAGGTTAGTATAGATGTACTAATAGAACAAGTCCCACACACTGCTACAAGCCGAAGCCGAAACATTTTTTCAGAGCTAGATGCAGATAAAAATAATATTGAATTTGCAACCGGGTGGAGGTTAGTATGGATTGACTAATAGAACAAGTCCCACACACTGCTACAAGCCAAAGTCAAAATATTTTTTCAGAGCTAAATGCAGATAAAAATTATATTGAATTTGCAACCTGGTGGAGGTCAGTATAGATGGACTAATAGAACAAGTCCCACACACTGCTACAAGCCGAAATATTTTTTCAGAGCTAGATGCAGATAAAAATTATATTGAATTTGCAACCTGGTGGAGGTTTGTATAGATGGACTAATAGAACAAGTCCCACACACTGCTACAAGCCGAAGCCCAAATATTTTTTCCGAGCTAGATGCAGATAAATATTATACTGAATTTGCAACCTGGTGGAGGTTAGTATAGATGGACTAATAGAACAAGTCCCACACACTGCTACAAGCAGAAGCCCAAATAATTTTTCAGAGGTAGATGCAGATAAAAATGATATTGAATTTTCAACCTGGTGGAGGTTAGTATAGCTTGACTAATAGAACAAGTCACACACACTGCTACAAGACAAAATATTTTTTCAGAGCTAGATGCAGAAAAAAATTATATTGAATTTGCAACCTGGTGGAGGTTAGCATAGATGGACTAAAAGAACAAGTCCCGCACACTCCTACAAGCTGAAGCCCAAATATTTTTTCAGAGCTAGATGCAGATAAAAATTATATTGAATTTGCAACCTGGTGGGGGTTAGTATAGATATACTAATAGAACAAGTCCCACACACTGCTACAAGCTGAAGCCCAAATATTTTTTCAGAGCTAGATGCAGATAAAAATTATATTGAATTTGCAACCTGGTGGAGGTTAGTATAGCTGGACTAATAGAACAAGTCCCACACACTGCTACAAGCTGAAACATTTTTTCAGAGCTAGATGCAGAAAAAAATAATATTGTATTTGCAACCTGGTGGAGGTTAGTATAGATGGACTAATAGAACAAGTCCCACACACTGCTACAAGCCGAAGCCGAAATATTTTTTCAGAGCTAGATGCAGATAAAAACTATATTGAATTTGCAACCTGGTGGAGGTTAGTATAGATGGACTAATAGAACAAGTCCCACACACTGCTTCAAGCCGAAATATTTTTTCAGAGCTAGATGCAGATAAAAATTATATTGAATTTGCAACTTAGTGGAGGTTAGTATAGATAGACTAATAGAACAAGTCCCACACACTGCTACTAGCCGAAATATTTTTTCAGAGCTAGATGCAGAAAAAAATTATATTGAATTTTCAACCTGGTAGAGATTAGTATAGATGGACTAATATAAGAAGTCCCACAGACTGCTACAAGCCGAAACCCATATATTTTTTCAGAGCTAGATGCAGATAAAAATTATACTGAATTTGGAACCTGGTGGAGGTTAGTATAGATGGACTAATAGAACAAGTCCCACACACTGCTACAAGCCGAAATATTTTTTCAGGGCTAGATGCAGAAAAAAATTATATTGAATTTGCAACCTGGTGGAGGTTAGTATAGATGGACTAATAGAACAAGTTCCACACACTGCTACAAGCCGAAGCCGAAACATTTTTTCAGAGCTAGATGCAGATAAAAATAATTTTGAATTTGCAACCGGGTGGAGGTTAGTATAGATTGACTAATAGAACAAGTCCCACACACTGCTACAAGCCAGAGTCAAAATATTTTTTCAGAGCTAAATGCAGATAAAAATTATATTGAATTTGCAACCTGGTGGAGGTCAGTATAGATGGACTAATAGAACAAGTCCCAAACACTGCTACAAGCCCAAACATTTTTTCAGATCTAGATGCAGATAAAAATTATATTGAATTTGCAACCTGGTGGAGGTTAGTTTAGATGGACTAAGAGAACAAGCCCCACACACTGCTACAAGCCGAAATATTTTTTCAGAGCTAGATGCAGATAAAAATAATATTGAATTTGCAACCTGGTGGAGGTTAGTATAGATGGATTAATAGAACAAGTCCCACAGACTGCTACAAGCCGAAGCCCAAATATTTTTTCAGAGCTAGATGCAGATAAAAATTATACTGAATTTGCAAACTGGTGGAGGTTAGTATAGATTGATTAATAGAACAAGTCCCACACACTGCTACAAGCCGAAATATTTTTTCAGAGCTAGATACATAAAAAAATTATAGTGAATTTGCAACCTGGTGGAGATTAGTATAGATGGACTAATAGAAGAAGTCCCACAGACTGCTACAAGCCGAAGCCCATATATTTTTTCAGAGCTAGATGCAGATAAAAATTATACTGAATTTGCAACCTGGTGGAGGTTAGTATAGATGGACTAATAGAACAAGTCCCACACACTGCTACAAGCCGAAATATTTTTTCAGGGCTAGATGCAGATAAAAATTATATTGAATTTGCAACCTGGTGGAGGTTAGTATAGATGGAGTAATAGAACAAGTCCCACACACTGCTACAAGCCGAAGCCGAAATATTTTTTCAGAGCTAGATGCAGATAAAAATAATATTGAATTTGCAACCGGGTGGAGGTTAGTATAGATTGACTAATAGAACAAGTCCCACACACTGCTACAAGCCAAAGTCAAAATATTTTTTTCAGAGCTAAATGCAGATAAAAATTATATTGAATTTGCAACCTGGTGGAGGTCAGTATAGATGGACTAATAGAACAAGTCCCAAACACTGCTACAAGCCCAAATATTTTTTCAGAGCTAGATGCAGATAAAAATTATATTGAATTTGCAACCTGGTGGAGGTTAGTTTAGATGGACTAAGAGAACAAGTCCCACACACTGCTACAAACCAAAATATTTTTTCCGAGCTAGATGCAGATAAAAATTATACTGATTTTGCAACCTGGTGGAGGTTAGTATAGATTGATTAATAGAACAAGTCCCACACACTGCTACAAGCAGAAATATTTTTTCAGAGCTAGATACATAAATAAATTATAGTGAATTTGCAACCTGATGGAGATTAGTATAGATGGACTAATAGAAGAAGTCCCACAGACTGCTACAAGCCGAAGCCCATATATTTTTTCATAGCTAGATGCAGATAAAAATTATACTGAATTTGCAACCTGGTGGAGGATAGTATAGATGGACTAATAGAACAAGTCCCACACACTGCTACAAGCCGAAGCCGAAACATTTTTTCAGAGCTAGATGCAGATAAAAATAATATTGAATTTGCAACCGGGTGGAGGTTAGTATGGATTGAGTAATAGAACAATTCGCACACACTGCTACAAGCCAAAGTCTAAATATTTTTTCAGAGCTAAATGCAGATAAAAATTATATTGAATTTGCAACCTGGTGGAGGTCAGTATAGATGGACTAATAGAACAAGTCCCACAAACTGCTACAAGCCGAAGCCCAAATATTTTTTCCGAGCTAGATGCAGATAAAAATTATACTGAGTTTGCAACCTGGTGGAGGTTAGTATAGATTGATTAATAGAACAAGTCCCACACACTGCTACAAGCCGAAATATTTTTTCAGAGCTAGATGCATAAAAAAATTATAGTGAATTTGCAACCTGGTGGGGGTTAGTATGGATGGACTATTAGAACAATACCCACACACTGCTACAAGCCGAAGCCCAAATATTTTTTCCGAGCTAGATGCAAATAAAAATTATATTGAATTTGCAACCTGGTGGAGGTTAGTATAGCTGGACTAATAGAACAAGTCCCACACACTGCTACAAGCCAAAATATTTTTTCAAAGCTAGATGCAGAAAAATATTATATTGAATTTGCAACCTGGTGGAGGTTAGTATAGATGGACTAATAGAACAAGTTCCACACACTGCTACAAGCCGAAGTTCAAATATTTTTTCAGAGCTAAATGCAGAAAAAAATTATATTGAATTAGCCACCTGGTGGGGGTTAGTATAGATATACTAATAGAACAAGTCCCACACACTGCTTCAAGCCAAAGCCCAAATATTTTTTCAGAGCTAGATGCAGATAAAAATTATAATGAATTTGCAACCTGGTGGAGGTTAGTATAGCTGGACTAATATAACAAGTCCCACGCACTGCTACAAGCTGAAACAATTTTTCAGAGCTAGATGCAGAAAAAAATTATATTGAATTTGCAACCTGGTGGAGGTTAGTACAGATGGACTAATAGAACATGTCCCACACACTGCTACAAGCCGAAATATTTTTTCAGAGCTTGATGCAGAAAATAATTATATTGAATTTGCAACCTGGTGAAGGTTAGTATAGATGGACTAATAGAACCAGTCCCACACATTGCTACAAGCCGAAATATTTTTTCAGAGCTAGATGCAGAAAAAAATTATATTGAATTTTCAACCTGGTGGAGGTTAGTAAAGATCGACTAATAGAACAAATCCCACACACTGCTACAAGCCGAAGCCCAAATATTTTTTCATAGCTAGATGCAGTTAAAAATTATACTGAATTTGCAACCTGGTGGAGGTTAGTATAGATGGACTAATAGAATAAGTCCCACACATTACCACAAGCCAAAATATTTTTTCAGAGCAAGATGCAGATAAAAATTATTTTGAATTTGCAACCTGGTGGAGGTTAGTAAAGATGGACTAATAGAACAAGTCCCACACACTGCTACAAGATAAAATATTTTTTCAAAGCTAGATGCAGAAAAAAATTATATTGAATTTGCAACCTGGTGGAGGTTAGTATAGACAGACTAATAGTAGCAGTCCCACACACTGCTACAAGCCGAAATATTTTTTCAGAGCTAGATGCAGAAATAAATTATATTGAATTTGCAACCTGGTAGAGGTTAGTAAAGATGGACTAATAGAACAAGTCCCACACACTGCTACAAGCCGAAGAACAAATATTTTTAAAGAGCTAGATGCAGTTAAAAATTATACTGAATTTGCAACCTGGTGGAGGTTAGTATAGATGGACTAATAGAACAAGTCCCACACTCTGCTACAAGCCGAAATATTTTTTCAGAGCTAGATGCAGAAAAAAATGATATTGAATTTGCAACCTGGTGGGGGTTAGTATAGATGGACTCATAGAACAATTCCCACACACTGCTACAAGCTGAAATATTTTTTCAGAGCTAGATCTAGAAAAAAATTATATTGAATTTGCAACCTGGTGGGGGTTAGTATAGATGGACTAATAGAACAATTCCCACACACTGCTACAAGTCGAAGCCCAAATATTTTTTCAGAGCTAGATGCAGATAAAAAATATATTGAATTTGCAACCTAGTAGAGGTTAGTATAGCTGGACTAATAGAGCAAGTCCCACACACTGCTACAAGCCGAAATATTTTTTGAGAGCTAGATGCAGAAAAAAATTATATTGAATTTGCAACCTGGTGGAGGTTAGTATAGATGGACTAATAGAACAAGTCCCACACACTGCTACAAGCCGAAGTCCAAATATTTTTTCAGAGCTAAATGCAGATAAAAATAATATTGAATTCGCAGCCTGGTGGAGGTTAGTATAGATGGACTAATAGAACAAGTCCCACACACTGCTACAAGCTGAAATATTTTTTCAGAGCTAGATGCAGAAAAAAATTATATTAAATTGTCAACCTGGTGGAGGTTAGTATAGATGGAATAATAGAACAAGTCCCACACACTGCTACAAGCCGAAATATTTTTTCAGAGCTAGATGCAGGAAAAAATTATATTGAATTTGCAACTTGGTGGAGGTTAGTATAGATGGACTAATAGAATAAGTCCCACACATTACTACAAGCCAAAATATTTTTTCAGAGCTAGATGCAGATAAAAATTATTTTGAATTTGCAACCTGGTGGAGGTTAGTAAAGATGGACTAATAGAACAAGTCCCACACACTGCTACAAGCCAAAATATTTTTTCAGAGCTAGATGCAGAAAAAAATTATATTGAATTTGTAACCTGGTGGAGGTTAGTATAGACAGACTAATAGTACCAGTCCCACACACTGCTACAAGCCGAAATATTTTTTCAGAGCTAGATGCAGAAAAAAATTATATTGAATTTGCAAGCTGGTGGAGGTTAGTAAAGATGGACTAATAGAACAAGTCCCACACACTGCTACAAGCCGAAGCCCAAATATTTTTTCAGAGCTAGATGCAGTTAAAAATTATACTGAATTTGCAACCTGGTGGAGGTTAGTATAGATGGACTAATAGAACAAGTCCCACACTCTGCTACCAGCCAAAATATTTTTTCAGAGCTAGATGCAGAAAAAAATGATATTGAATTTGCAACCTGGGGGAGGTTAGTATAGATTGACAAATAGAACAAGTCCCACACACTGCTACAAGCCGAAGCCCAAATATTTTTTCAGAGCTAGATGCAGATAAAAATTATACTGAATTTGCAACCTGGTGGAGGTTAGTGTAGATGGACTGATAGAACAAGTCCCACACACTGCTACAAGCCGAAGCCCAAGTATTTTTTCAGAGCTAGATGCAGATAAAAATTATACTGAATTTGCAACCTGGTGGAGGTTAGTATAGATGGACTGATAGAACAAGTCCCACACACTGCTACAAGCCGAAGCTGAAATATTTTTTCAGAGGTAGATGGAGATAAAAATTATATTGAATTTGCAACCTGGTGGGGGTTAGTATAGATGGACTAATAGAACAATTCCCACATACTGCTACAAGTCGAAGCCCAAATATTTTTTCAGAGCTAGATGCAGATAAAAAATATATTGAATTTGCAACCTAGTGGAGGTTAGTATAGCTGGACTAATAGAACAAGTCCTACACACTGCTACAAGCCGAAATATTTTTTCAGAGCTAGATGCAGAAAAAAATTATATTGAATTTGCAACCTGGTGGAGGTTAGTATAGATGGACAAATAGAACAAGTCCCACACACTGCTACAAGCCGAAGTCCAAATATTTTTTCAGAGCTAAATGCAGATAAAAATTATATTGAATACGCAACCTGGTGGAGGTTAGTATAGATTGACTAATAGAACAAGTCCCACACACTGCTACAAGCCGAAATATTTTTTCAGAGCTAGGTGCAGAAAAAAATTATATTAAATTCGCAACCTGGTGGGGGTTAGTTTAGATATACTAATAGAACAAGTCCCACACACTGCTACAAGCCGAAGTCCAAATATTTTTTCAGAGCTAAATGCAGATAAAAATTATATTGAATTTGCAACCTGGTGGAGGTTAGTATAGATGGACTAATAGAATAAGTCCCACACATTGCTACAAGCCAAAATATTTTTTCAGAGCTAGATGCAGAAAAAAATTATTTTGAATTTGCAACCTGGTGGAGGTTAGTATAGATGGAATAATAGAACAAGTCCCACACATTGCTACAAGCCAAAATATTTTTTCAGAGCTAGATGCAGAAAAAAATTATATTAAATTCGCAACCTGGTGGAGGTTAGTATAGATGGAATAATAGAACAAGTCCCACACACTGCTACAAGCCGAAATATTTTTTCAGAGCTAGATGCAGAAAAAAATTATATTGAATTTGCAACTTGGTGGAGGTTAGTATAGATGGACTAATAGAATAAGTCCCACACATTACTACAAGCCAAAATATTTTTTCAGAGCTAGATGCAGATAAAAATTATTTTGAATTTGCAACCTGTTGGAGGATAGTAAAGATGGACTAATAGAACAAGTCCCACACACTGCTACAAGCCAAAATATTTTTTCAGAGCTAGATGCAGAAAAAAATTATATTGAATTTGCAACCTGGTGGAGGTTAGTATAGACAGACTAAGAGTAGCAGTCCCACACACTGCTACAAGCCGAAATATTTTTTCAGAGCTAGATGCAGAAAAAAATTATATTGAATTTGCAACCTGGTGGAGGTTAGTAAAGATGGACTAATAGAACAAGTCCCACACACTGCTACAAGCCGAAGCCCAAATATTTTTTCAGAGCTAGATGCAGTTAAAAATTATACTGAATTTGCAACCTGGTGGAGGTTAGTATAGATGGACTAATAGAACAAGTCCCACACTCTGCTACCAGCCGAAATATTTTTTCAGAGCTAGATGCAGAAAAAAATGATATTGAATTTGCAACCTGGGGGAGGTTAGTATAGATGGACTGATAGAACAAGTCCCACACACTGCTACAAGCCGAAGCTGAAATATTTTTTCAGAGGTAGATGCAGATAAAAATTATATTGAATTTGCAACCTGGTGGAGGTTAGTATAGATGGACTAATAGAACAAGTCCCACACACTGCTACAAGCCGAAGTCCAAATATTTTTTCAGAGCTAAATGCAGATAAAAATTATATTGAATTTGCAACCTGGTGGAGGTTAGTATAGATGGACTAATAGAATAAGTCCCACACATTGCTACAAGCCAAAATATTTTTTCAGAGCTAGATGCAGAAAAAAATTATTTTGAATTTGCAACCTGGTGGAGGTTAGTATAGATGGACTAATAGAACAAGTCCCACACATTGCTACAAGCCAAAATATTTTTTCAGAGCTAGATGCAGAAAAAAATTATACTGAATTTGCAACCTGGTGGAGGTTAGTATAGATGGACTAATAGAACAATTCCCACACACTGCTACAAGCCGAAATATTTTTTCAGAGCTAGATGCAGAAAAAAATTATATTGAATTTGCAACCTGGTGTGGTTTAGTATAGATGGACTAATAGAACAATTCCCACACACTGCTACAAGCTGAAATATTTTTTCAGAGCTAGATGCAGAAAAAAATTATATTGAATTTGCAACCTGGTGGAGGTTAGTATAGATTGACCAATAGAACAAGTCCCACACACTGCTACAAGCCGAAGCCGAAATATTTTTTCAGAGCTAGATGCAGATAAAAATTATATTGAATTTGCAACCTGGTGGAGGTTAGTATAGATGGACTAATAGAACAAGTCCCACACACTGCTACAAGCCGAAGCCGAAATATTTTTTCAGAGCTAGATGCAGATAAAAATTATATTGAATTGGCAACCTGGTTTAGGTTAGTATAGATGGACTAATAGAAAAAGTCCCACACACTGCTACAAGCCAAAGTCCAAATATTTTTTCAGATCTAAATGCAGATAAAAATTATATTGAATTTGCAACCTGGTGGAGGTTAGTATATATGGACTAATAGAACAAGTCCCACACACTGCTACAAGCCGAAATATTTTTTCAGAGCTAGATGGAGAAAAAAAATATATTGAAATTGCAACCTGGTGGAGGTTAGTATAGATAGACTATTAGAACCAGACCCACACACTGCTACAAGCCGAAATATTGCTTGTGTGAAAAAAAGCAGTTCGCTCTGTTTGTGCGCTGCTGATAGGCTGACAGATTGCACCTCCCCACTGTAAATGCGGGAAAGAGAATAAAAAATGTAGATCTTCATTATTTATGCAGAGATCCATTCCCTGCCCCTCCCCCGCCCCGCTGTACAGTCAAACTGCGTATTAACATTCATTTTCAGCATTACTGAGAAAAAATCCAGTTATGATTTTGGTGCACGAATAGTTTTCGAACATAACCTCGAACAGCCGAATTTTTTTCAAATCGTTCGTGTTCGCCGAACGGCTCGAACACCGCCCAAAACAGCTCGAATTTGAGTTTGGTGAACAGTTTGATTCGAACACCGCTCATCTCTACTAATAAAGAGGGACTATTATAGCCTGTGTAAAAGCAGAGGCAGGTAATTCAGCAGTCATTTTATAAATCTGGATAGTGAGATGACGTCACAGGTCATAATTTAGTAAAAGACATAAGAAGAAAGATACATAAAACACTCATAAACATTAGAAATAGCGTGACAGCACAGCAGTGAAGAACAGTTTCTGTTAACGGTTACAGCATACCCTTAACTATATATGTTGAGGTCATATTGTTATTACTAAGGCTGTGTTTGCATTGAGGAGCTTGAAATGAGTTGGATACTATCCTAAGAGACCTCAGAGTGTCACACAAATCTTTTCATGGTAATTGAACTATAAAATAGAAGTTTTGGAAAAATTTGACTAAGCTGGGAAATTTGAATTTCAAAAGATCTCTAACATTAACCTAATTATGACATAGCCAGTCCGACAATTTTTATTTTCTATGTAAGTCACTCACTTTGTGGTAAAAATTGCTATGCAACTTGATTCTACAATTAAGTATGATTACTGTGCTACCAAATGTATATGGTTAAATTTCATCTTTCACTGGTTTTCAACAATTCTGAAATTTATTTGTGAGGCCAAATATCCAAAAATTGCAATTTGGGCATTTTTCTTTTTATTACAGAGTTTACTGTATGGGCTAAATAATTTTATATCTTTAAAGGTCTGACTTTTACAAACTCAGCAATTCCAAAAATATATATTTTTATTATTTTTGAAATTAGAAGAAATTGGGTGATTTCATCTTTTATTTAACTTTTTTTTTCAATTTTTACAAAATTAGTTCATGTCTTAAGGTGATTTAAACCTGCAAGTCATCTTCAACAGTACAAACATAGAGGCTATAGGGGCCTTTAATAGGCCCCCAACTACTATAAAAACACTATTGGCACTCCATGTAGTGTGAACATTGGTGATTAAATGAAAGCCTTTCCAAGAACAAAACTGTTTAATTAGTGCTATCAGTGATTGATAGTGGCATCTAAGTGTCTGAACAACCACAAAAAAAGCTGGGAGCCAGAGGTTTAGGTGGCTCAACTTATAAACTAATGATACCATCACACTTAGCAACACTACAGCGATCCCGACAAGAATACGTCTTGACAAGGATCGTTGCTGCGTCGCTATGTGGTCGCTGGTGAGATGTCAAACAGTCAGATCTTCCCAACGACGCTGCAACGATACGATGCACAGAGTATAGGTGTCAGAAGAACCGTTGAAGAATAGATAAATTGATGTGGTGTCGCAGCCCTGAGATCTCTACTACGATCTGCAAATCAACACGCGGTCAGGAACAAAGGATGGAACCACTACTATGTTGCCTTCTTTAATCCAAGGCCACCCAATCAGAACACAGTAGCGACCACCAATCGGAGCTGAGGGGGTGCTTAAAAGGCAACGCAAATGCATGCCTATGGGTCTCAGTTCTGAGTCGCCAATTAGGTCGTTGGTAAGGTGTCAAACGCACCGATGCATGCTACCCAGCCGGACCTCAACGATCAAAAAATGGTCCAGACCACTCCGACATGACCAGCGATCTCACAGCAGGGGCCTGGTCGCTGCTACGTGTCATACGTAGCGAGATCGCTACTGAGGTCGCTGTTGCGTCACAAAACTTGTGACTCAGCAGCGATCTCGCTAGCGATCTCGCTTAGTGTGATGGAGCCTTTACTACATAAATTCTCCTTAGACATTCTTTGTGCATGTACACCCGATGTCAGGAAGGAATAAATGAGATTTTTATAATAAGAAGTCATCATTGCCTATGCCCCACTGGAACCACTCCCTGGGGGAAATATATAGTTATTCACTAGGTTTATTCCTTTGCAGCTAACTTTTTTCAGTTTAATTATCAATGAACCTTGCCAGAACACTTTCTGAAATAAAAATTCCAGGCTAATTAAGCCAAGTAGTGGTTTTAAGACTGCTTCCAATAACAGTGCGTGCTGATACAGGAAATTGTGAATAGTAAATTTGGTACTGGCTATTACTTACTTTATCTTTTTATTTTAACATCTTTATTTATGTCTTTATTTTTTCTTGTTTCTTTGTCCCTTTGATTTTTAATTAATCTATATATAGTTGGATTAATTTACAAATGAATTAATTGTATTAGATATTGTTGCTAAAGGCTAATATTACTGCTTTCAGCTGCAAAAGAGTTAAACTGTGCAATAATATGCAAATAAAATGCAAATAATAATAGTGTAATTACATCTTAGTTTTTAGCATTGTGCTCTCTTTATTGAATTAAGGAAGTAGTATATGATTAGAAAATGTCTCTCTGTTCTAAATCATGAGCTGTGATTGGTATTGCACCACGGCCCCCAAAAAAAGTTTATGAAGAAAAATAACATTGTTTCTAGGAATAAATAATTAAAAAAATGCAGGTTATTAGAGACTGTGAAGCATTAAGGACATATCTTTACTCTTAAAACTCCTAAAGATTTGATGCTTAGTTTCATGGCCTTTTCTATTCTTTCTTTCCTTTCCTATTTTATATGTTTTATTTAAGTCTAGTTAGTTTTTATTTTTAAGTCATTGCAAAGTGGAAATAATTGAAAGGAACAGTTTGGCAACAGAGGGCATTTCACAAAACTTCATTGTTAATCTTGCTGCATTTTGTATTCCATTAGTTAAATGTACTCATAATATATTATTTAAAACTCAAATACCCTGAATTGCTTTATAAAGTTATGAAAATGCTGCACTAGCATTTTATCAACTTATTGTGAAAAGACAAATGACTTGGAGCTAAATCAACTACAATGGATTCATCGAAATTCCAATTCAGTAACCTTGTGATGCATTTTCTAGTCTTGAACTGTAAACAAAAGCAGATGAGCTGTTAACCTTAAAACAGATTCTGGATCCTGTTCAATACACTGGAAAGTGGGCCAATGCAAATGACTTTATCTTGCCATTTTAAAAAAGGGATTCAGTCTATAAGAGGTATTTAATTACACTATTGTTATTTACCTTTTATACATTAACTTTAGCAAATGCATAATATTATGCAGGTTAACTATTTAGCAGCTAAAAGTTTATGTTCCATTTTCATACCTTAGGCCTATAATATAACTGAAGTATAACAAATCATATCACTTATACGATACACTGATGATAATTTTTTCATGAGTACACAAAGTGGACACTTTGCACATTGCATAAATACCACCCAACACCTTACTGTCATGGATATCTTCATGCAATTTTGCATTATACCAGGGGTGGACATACCATTAATGCTATCTGAGTAGCCCACTGTCACTCCCTGCTTGCTGTCCCTTTAATTGCATTTCCATCGTGCCACATCTTCAGTCCAGTTTTCATTCTAGACCAGAGCTTCTGGCAACAAGTAGGCCCCGGATGTCATAGCGCAGGCAGAGTGACCTTGCAGGGCCTGCTTGCAGCTAGAAGTCACAGCATACAGTGAACGTTAACCCAAGTCTGTCAGATGCAGGCCACGGGGGGTCACAGTGCAGAGGTCACATCCAGAAGTTGCATCTCAGAGTGAACACCAAGAAGGAGATGCATCATAATGGAGGCAAGAAGAACTTGGAAGGCAGAAGGGAGTAACAAAGGAAACTAAAGAGGTGAGTTGTGAGGTATGTTTTTTTCTAATTAAGGTATCTAGCTCACCTATCTCGCCGAGTGCACAGGATCCAAAGTTCCAAACAATCTAAAGATCTAAACATACTGGAACTGTGGGCAGCAACAAGCAAAATATTTTTTTTTAACAGAGAGAAATGCAAAGTCCTACATCTGGGCAAGAAAAATTAAAAAAGCTTATACAGGGTGGGCCATTTATATGGATACACCTAAGTAAAATGGGAATGGTTGGTGATATCAACTTCCTGTTTGTGGCACATTAGTATATGGGAGGGGGAAAATTTTTCCAGATGGGTGGTGACCATGGTGGCCATTTTAAAGTCAGCCATTTTGGATCCAACTTTATTTTTTTCAATGGGAAGAGGGTCATGTGACACATCAAACTTATTGAGAATTTCATAAGGAAAACAATGGTCTGCTTGGTTTTTAACATAACTTTATTCTTTTATGAGTTATTTACATGTATCTCTTTGTTTACAGCCATTGACATATCGCAGAGGTTAATACGAGAGGAGCGGAGAGAAATTGTGTTGATGTTTGATGAATGCAGTACCCGGGTCATTGCAGCAGATTTCAATGCAAGAAACCCTACGAGACCACCCATCTCCCATGCTACAGTTAGCAAACTGCTTGCCAAATTTCGTGAAACGGGTTCAGTGTTGGATTTGCCAAAATGTGGATGCAAGAAAACTGTCACTAATGAAGAAACATCAGTGGCTGTCCTAGTTTCATTCAGCAAGAGCCCACAGCGCAGCGCTCTCCGCATGTCACTGGAGAGTGGCATCAGTCGAACATCACTTTGGCAGATATTAGCTACTCACAAATGGCACCCTTACAAAATCCAGCTTCTGCAGCATCTCAGCGAGGATGACCCAGATCGGCACACTGAATTTGCAGAATGGGCAGCACAAAAATTGGAACAGGACCCTCAGTTTACTCAGAACATTATGTTCAGTGATGAGGCAAACTTTTTTGTGAATGGTGACATTAACAAACAAAACCACCGCTATCGGTCTGACACTAACCCACAGATCCCTCCAAGACTGTTGGAACACAAAAATGTATGGTATGGTGTGGTATATGGGGTACAAAGATAGTGGGGCCATTCTTCATCAATGGAAACCTCAATGCCACTGGATATCTGAAATTTCTACATGATGATGTGTTGCCCTCTTTATGCACTGAAGATGGCACGTTCCCTGAGTTTTTCTAACAAGATGGTGCACCACCACATTATGGGTGTCAGGTCCGAGCATTCCAACATGAACAGTTTCCTGGAAAGTGGATTAGCTGCCATGGGCCAGTTGAATGGCCACCAAGGTCTCCCGATCTGACCCCCTTAGACTTTTATCTTTGAGGTCATCTGAAGGCAATTGTCTATGCTGTGAAGATACGAGATTTGCAGCATCTGAAACAACGGATACTGGAAGCCTGTGCTAGCATTTCTTCTGCGGTGTTGCTATCAGTGTGTCAAGAGTGGGACAAGAGGGTTGCATTGACAATCCAACACAATGGGCAGCACTTTGAACACATTTTATAAGTGGTGATAAACTTGTAAATAACTCATGAAAGAATAAAGTTACGTTAAAACGAAGCACACCATTGTTCTTCTTATGAAATTCTCAATGAGTTTCATGTGTCACATGACCCTCTTCCCATCGAAAAAAATAACGTTGGATCCAAAATTGCCGACTTTAAAATGGCCACCATGGTCACCACCCATCTGGAAAAGTTTTCCCCCTCCCATATACTAATGTGCCACAAACAGGAAGGTGATATCACCAATCATTCCCATTTTATTTAGGTGTATCCATATAAATAGCCCACCCTGTACAAAATGGGAGGAATAGGGCTAAGCAACAGCACATGTGAAAAAGACTTGTGTATACCAATAGATCACAGACTGAACAGAGTCAACAGTGTGATGGATCAGCAAAAAAGGCAAACTCAATTCTTGGTTGCATTAACAGAAGCATAGTCTAGATCACGTGAAGTAATTATCACCCTCTACTCCGCTTTGGTCAGACCTCATCTGGAATACCAGTTTTGGGCACAACATTTTAAAAAAGACATGAAGAAACTGGAGCAAGTTCAGAGAAGAGCGACCAGAATGATGAACCGTCTGCAAACAATGTTCTATGAGGAATAGTTAGAGGATTGGGGAATGTTTAACTTGCAAAAGAAAAGACTGAGAGGAGACTTATTAGCTGTCTCCAAATATCTCAAGGGCTGTCGCACTGTAGAGGGATCAGCTTTATTCTCATTTGCACAAAGAAAGACTAGAAGAAATGGAATTAAACAGAATGGCAAAAGATACAGTACAGACCAAAAGTTTGGACACACCTTCTCATTTAAAGATTTTTCTGTATTTTCATGACTTTGAAAATTGTGCATTCACACAGAAGGCATCAAAACTATGAATTAACACAGGTGGAATTATATACTTAACAAAAAAGTGTGAAACAACTGAAAATATGTTTTATATTCTAGGTTCTTCAAAGTAGCCACCTTTTGCTTTGATGACTGCTTTGCACACTATTGGCATTCTCTTGATGAGCTTCAAGAGGTAGTCACCGGAAATGGTCTTCCAACAGTCTTGAAGGAGTTCCCAGAGATGCTTAGCACTTGTTGGCCCTTTTGCCTTCACTCTGCGGTCCAGCTCACCCCAAACCATCTCGATTGGGTTCAGGTCTGGTGACTGTGGAGGCCAGGTGATCTGGCGTAGCACCCCATCACTCTCCTTCTTGGTGAAATAGCCCTTACACAGCCTGGAGGTGTGTTTGGAGTCATTGTCCTGTTGAAAAATAAATGATGGTCCAACTAAACGCAAACCGGATGGAATAGCATGCCTCTTCAAGATGCTGTGGTAGCCATGCTGGTTCAGTATGCCTTCAATTTTGAATAAATTCCCAACAGTGTCACCAGTAAAGCACCCCCACACCATCACACCTCCTCCTCCATGCTTCACGGTGGGAACCAGGCATGTAGAGTCCATCCGTTCACCTTTTCTGCATTGCACAAAACACGGTGGTTGGAACCAAAGATCTCAAAGTTGGACTCATCAGACCAAAGCACAGATTTCCACTGGTCTCATGTCCATTCCTTGTGTTCTTTAGCCCAAACAAGTCTCTTCTGCTTGTTGCCTGTCCTTAGCAGTTGTTTCCTAGCAGCTATTTTACCATGAAGGCCTGCTGCACAAAGTCTCCTCTTAATTGTTGTTGAAGAGTTGTGTCTGCTGCTAGAACTCTGTGTGGCATTGACCTGGTCACTAATCTGAGTTGCTTTTAACCTGTGATTTCTGAGGCTGGTGTCTCAGATAAACTTATCCTCAGAAGCAGAGGTGAGTCTTGGTGTTCCTTTCCTTGGGCGGTCCTCATGTGAGCCAGTTTCTTTGTAGTGCTTGATGGTTTTTGCAACTGCACTTGGGGACACTTTCAAAGTTTTGCCAATTTTTCGCACTGACTGACCTTCATTTCTTAAAGTAATGATGGCCACTCGTTTTTCTTTACTTAGCTGCTTTTTTCTTGCCACAATACAAATTCTAAAAGTCTATTCAGTAGGACTATCAGCTGTGTATCCACCAGACTTCTGCACAACACAACTGATGGTCCCAACCCCATTTATAAGGCAAGAAATCCCACTTATTAAACCTGACAGGGCACACCTGTGAAGTGAAAACCATTTCCGGTGACTACCTTTTGAAGCTCATCAAGAGAATGCCAAGAGTGTGCAAAGTAGTCATCAAAGCAAAAGGTGGCTGCTTTGAAAAACCTAGAATATAAGACATATTTTCAGTTGTTTCACACTTTTTTGTTAAGTATATAATTCCACATGTGTTAATTCATAGTTTTAATGCCTTCAGTGTGAATGCACAATTTTCATAGTCATGAAAATACAGAAAAAACTTTAAATGAGAAGGTGTGTCCAAACTTTTGGTCTGTTCTGTACATATTAGACATTAGAACAACATTTTTGATAGTGAGGCTTATTCTTGAGTGGAACAGGCTGGTGAGTTCTCCTTCAATGGAAGTCTTCAAACAGAGGCTGGACAGACATCTGTCTGAGATGATTTAGTGAATCCTGCATTGAGCAGGGGGTTGGACCAGATTACCCTGGAGGTCCCTCCAACTCTACCTTTCTATGTTTCTATCAAAATACTCCAAAGATTACAAATTACAGTAGAGAGTGATCCAGCACATGTAAAACATATTAGGCTTTATTATTTCATGGTTAAAAGCACAACAAAAAGGATGATATGTCTAGGGTAAATTAAAAGTCCTATAAGCGCATATTAATGTATAATAATTGACGCTTTTTTATGTTATTTTTAACCTTTTGCCATACCTCTACTGTTCAGGAAAATGGTGACCGCAGCAAGCTGCAATTACGCTGAATTTGTGCAAAATGTAAAAGATATGTGTTCTTCAGAATACGGATTTTAAATTTCAAGTACAATTCAATTACAATCGACAGTCAGTCATTTCTGTTAGTAGCACATATGCACAGAATATTTGCACCGACCTGGGCTGAAGGATCTCTGTTCATTTTAGTGGACATCGTGATTAAGTGTTCAGAAGGAATATATGATGACTGATTCACAATCAGGTAGATTGTGATCTAATAATCTAAGAGAGAGCAAAAAAAAACAAAAAAATCAGAGGTTTGACTCAAACGCTGGCTGCACGATTACAGCTAAAAATGTTTTTCTCTTAAATACTGGTGTATCAGGGATAAAATATAGTTTGAAAAGCAGGATGAGGACAATATATAGGGAAAGAACTGACTAATTCAATGTGGTCAGTGGCTGGCTTCTCCCTGCCCTGCTTTAGGGGAGAGACCTGTCAATCAACTGGAGTGAGGCAGAAAATTGTTGAGAACTGATGTTTCTATCCTTTTTCTATCCTAGTCCCTGTTTCTATCCTAGACCCTGACTTGGGTCTAGCTTTTAGCATCCAGATAATCACTAGGAAAGTGATTTCCATACTTGCCCCAGCATCCTGTTCTTAAATATGCACATCTTGGTGGAACGTACAGTGGGGAAAAAAAGGATTTAGTCAGCCACCAATTGTGCAAGTTCTCCCACTTAAAAAGATGAGAGAGGCCTGTAATTGACATCATAGGTAGACCTCAACTATGAGAGACAAAATAAGAAAAAAAATCCTGAAAATCACATTGTCTGGCTTGGAAAGAAATTTTTTTTCAAATTTTAGTGGAAAATAAGTATTTGGTCAATTACAAACAAGCAAGATTTCTGGCTCTCACAGACCTGTAACTTCTTCTTTAAGAGGCTCCTCTGTCCTCCACTCATTACCCTTAGTACCGGCACCTGTTTGAACTTGTTATCAGTATAAAAGACACCTGTCCACAACCTCAAACAGTCACACTCCAAGCTCCACTATGATTAAGACCAAAGAGCTGTCGAAGAGCACCAGAGACAAAATTGTAGCCCTGCACCAGGCTGGGAATACTGAATCTGCAATAGGCAAGCAGCTTGGTTTGAAGAAATCAACTGAGGGAGCAATAAATAGAAAATGGAAGACATACAAGAACACTGATAATCTCCCTCGATCTGGGGCTCCACACAAGATCTCACCCCGTGAGGTCAAAATGATCTTAAGACCGGTGAGAAAAAATCCCAGAACCACACCGGGGGACCTAGTGAATTACCTGCAGAGAGCTGGACCAACGTTACACAGACTACCATCAGTAACACACTACGCCGCCAGGGACTCAGATTCTGCAATGCCAGACATGTCCCCCTGCTTAAGTCATTACAGGTCCAGGCCCGTCTGAAGTTGGCTAGAGAGCATCTGGATGATCCAGAAGAGGGAGAATGTCATATGGTCAGATGAAACCAAAGTAGAACGCTTTGGTAAAAACACAACTCGTTGTGTTTGGAGGGGAAAGAATGCTGAGTTGCATCCAAAGAACACCATACCTACTGTGAAGCATGGGGGTGGCAACATCATGTTTGGGGCTGTTTCTCTGCCAATGGACAAGGACGACTGATCCGTGTACATGAAAGAATGAATGGGGCCTCTTATCGTGAGATTTTGAGTGCAAACCTCCTTCCATCAGCAAGGGCATTGAAGATGAAACGTGGCTGGGTCTTTCAGCATGACAATGATCCCAAGCACCCAGCACCCAGCCAGGGCAATGATGGAGTGGCTTGGAAAGAAGCATTTCAAGGTCCTGGAGTGGCCCAGCCTGTCTCCAGATCTAAACCCTATAGAAAACCTTTGGAGGGAGTTGAAAGTCCTTGTTGCCCAGCGACAGCCCCAAAATATCACTGCTCTAGAGGAGATCTGCATGGAGGAATGGGCCAACATACCAGCAACAGTGTGTGCCAACCTTGTGAAGACTTACAGAAAACGTTTGACCTTTGTCATTGCCAACAAAGGATATATAACAAAGTATTGAGATGAACTTTTGTAACTGACCAAATGCTTATTTTCCACCAAAATTTGAAAAAAAAATTTCTTTCCAAATCAGACAATGTGATTTTTAGGATTTGCTTTCTCATTTTGTCTCTCATAGTTAGGGTCTACCTATGATGTCAATTACAGGCCTCTCTCATCTTTTTAAGTGGGAGAACTTGCACAATTGGTGGCTGACTAAATCCTTTTTTTCCCCACTGTATCTAAACACAGAAGCTCCAGGACTTGCAGAAGACAGTCATCAAAGCTGGACAAATGGATTTACTTGCATGAAGAACCTCTGAACCACAGTGAGGAGAAATGTTAGGAATAATGACCTCTACCTAAAGATGAGAATATGCGTATATACTTACAGTATATTTATGTCTGTCTAATTTTTTTGGGCTATTTTGAGGGCCTCTGCTCAGTGATGAACCATTTTGAGATATTTTTAGTAGAATATGAGCATATAATGGAAATTCTTTAGGGGCAGCCAATGGGCAGTGGGGGTGATACAGTGTCCACTCATGTAAAGGTGCCAACCCCTGAGGTCTTGGAAGGGACTACTTTATATTAAAAATTGGGATAGGCAGTCCTTTTTCTTACTATGATAGTGCAAAGATGTTCTGTCAATGGTCGCCTGACAGCTCTAAAATGGCCAGCATAGTCAGGCTTAGTGCAAGCCACTCCACTTAACACATCCCAGGGTTTGCCCTAGCCTTTAACATTTAATTTCATGGTTCTGGACTTAAACAGGGGTCCCTGTGCTGGGAACAAGGAATATGCTGCTGTTCGGTGGTGCAGACTGGTAGGAGTGGTCAGGTAGCTGGATCAGAACCAAGAAGGCATTAACGGTACAAAATCAGAATCCCTACGAATAGTCAGAAACACAAGCCAACATCAAAACAAGCAGCAATGATAATAACAAGGAGCTAATCAGACAAGACTCAACCATAGGAGTACAAAACTATATCTAGCAGCTTCCAGCAGTAAGCTGGAAGGTTAAAGAAGATGTCCAGTACTTTATCCCCCCCCCAATGTATCCCCCCAGGGCCCCAAAGACTTATTGTAAATACCTTCTGTTGGTGATAATGACTGTGAGCGATGCTATCGGTGACCGTTCACAGGCATAACATGACCCCGCGTTGACGTCACAACAAGTGAGGCGTGACTCAGCGCTGGGGTCCCCACGTTGGCTGCTGGGTTGTGGGCGGGGTTACCCCCCGCGTCACACCCAGCATCCACCGTGCACTTTAACAATGAATGGGGAGAGGCAGAGCGCACTGTAGATGCCGGGTGTGACGTGAGGGGTAACCCCACCCACAGCCTGGCACCCACCGTAGAACTAGGAAGATAAAGACCCCCGGCTGCTGCCAGCATTTGTCATGACATCAGCGGATGTCAGCGCGGGCTGCAGCCAGGGGTCACATGATGCCTGTGAGCGGCCAGTGATAACGCCACTCACAGGCATTATCAGCAACAGAAGGTATTTACAATAAGTCTTAGGGGTGCCGGGGGAATACATGAGGGGGATATAAAGTAGTGGACAACCTCTTTAAGTTTAATTGATGCTCTCGAATTGGCAGAAGCAGGTAGCTGATAACTCCAGCTGGACAGCACACACATTCATACTGTCAGATGGCACTGCACCACGCAAATCTAAATTGACAGAGCCAGCGCCATCCAGAGTTTCAGGTTCCAATGTCTCTTCTATCACCAGCGCCACTCGAAGAATGAATATGGCACTGCCTGGTGACAGAAAAAGACATCACAGGAGCAGGTCCTGGTGGAGCTGTGATAGAAAGTTTTGTACCCTAAGATTAAATGGATCTAAATTCGTAGAAGGTGAGGTTCCTGAATATGATCAACTATATATTGATCTGCCTTATTTGGAAGGCTGTAAGCTACTGGTATCCATTGATCTCTTAGTGTACTTTTTTGATTCTGGTATAAACCTAGTTATATGCTGAGAAAGTGATCATAATCATTCGATTTTAAAATAGAAATGTATATCACTCAAGTTTTTTGCACAAATCACTGGTATTATCTGAAATAGTGGTGATCACTAGAGATAAGTGGATCTTTTGAAATTCAAATTCACAGAATTTTACAAAATATTTAAATTGCAGAGAATAAATTTGACCAAATTGCAATAATGTAAATCTAGTAATTGCTTGGAAAATACACATGAGGGAGAGAGAAAGAGAGAGAGAGTGAACCCAGCTGAGCCTACACTTTACAAGCAAGCTTATACTTTACAGGTGAGAGATAGAGGAATCTGCTTTCCATAAGAACTTACACACTACAGGCGAGGGAGAGGACTTCCCTGACCATAACAACTTTCATACTACAGGAGATAGAGATTTACCCAGTGACTGTGGAGATGAAAAATTACTTTACTGTACAAACTGTGCTCTACTTGGAACTGCTGATCTGTGATGGTCAAGGTACTGATGACCACACAAAATAACATTTTCCTACTCTCTAATGCTTCAGCAATGTAAGAAATGGTGCTGGGCAAGTTCTTTTGCAAATTGCAAGCTGAATCTCAAAATGTTTGAATTCATGTATAACCACGAATTTCAGTTCAGTTTCTCACACTCGATCCTTATCAAATAAAGCCAATCATCTGCAGTGAACATAAAATTGTAACATTGGTTTAATAACAGTTATATACTGTATTTTAATATCTTTTTATTTGGGCTTTTAATTTAACAAGAAAAATAACAATAAATAAACAAGCATTTAGCGGAACAATTCTCAATATTTAGAAACGGGAACAAAGTAAGGCTATGTGCCCACGATGCAGAAATGAACCAGAACATTTCTGCAGCATTTCTGCATCTCCCTGGCAGAAAAAAACACATGCGGATTGTACATTCATTTTTCCTGCGGAATACATGCGGATTCACATGCGTTTCCGCATGCGGATTGACAAGCGCTTTCAAAGCGATTTTAGCATCACATGGAAAGTGCTTGACAACTTGGTCACACTATATAAATCCATGCAAACAGCATGGATTTATATAGTGTGACCCAAGAGAATGGTTAAAAATAAAAAATAAACCTATACTTACCTTCCGATGGCCCGACGTGTGTTGCTGCGCTCCTTCCTGGCTGCCAGCTGATCGCGGGACACTGCACTGAAAGGCCTGCCGTCACATGACTGTGATGTCACCGCAGGTCCTTCAGTCCTGCCCGCAAGCACAGGGAAGGAGTCCGGGGGCCGTCGGAAGGTGAATATAATCTTAATTTTTTATTTTATTCTTTTTTTACAGCTTTTAGGGTACCCGGGTCTGGAGGAGAGTCTCCTCTCCTCTACACTCGGGTACCATCCGCACATTAGAATGCGCCAATTACGCAAGTACAGATGCAGTCTTGCCGAATTGGCGTGTTCTAATGCAAGTCAATGGTGGCGAAAACGCAGCACTTCCGCAAAATAATTGGTCGTGCTGCGTTTTTTTCTGCAATGGTAATCCGCAGCGGAAATTTCTGCAGCATGTGCACAGCACATGCGGATTATCATTGGGGAGCATGGCAGACCTTCTACCATGCGTTTTTAATGCGTTTCCGCTGCTGCAAAAACGCTGCGTAAATGCATTAAAAATGCATCGTGGGCACACAGCCTAAGAAGGAGAAACAAAACAAATCTAACTTTATATTTTACATCTGTAGAAAGACTCATGAACATCGATCAACAAACCCATTTAAAGGGGAATTTATTTAGTGGCTTTTTAATAATATACAACCTTTTTTTTTCTCTGGATTAAATCTGTGCTACCTTTTAGATGAGACAGTAAAAATCTTCACTGTCCCACCCAGATCTTCTAAGAAATGCCATTCTGTATATTGAAGTGTCTAAACCAACTTTCTTTTCTCTGTCTTATTATCAAAAAACAATGTAAAACTCTTCTACTGTGGAAGTTTTCTTTATGTCTATCTACTTCTACCAGCTCAATTTTCAATAGATGTTTCATTTGAGCTACTAACATACAGAATCTAAAGTAGGGGTATTTGTTATAAGACATTCATTAAAAAGACTTTGCAATGCCACTATCAAAAATCATTTATAATCCTGGGTATATTCCCAACGCATATTGTACTGGAGTTCTTTAGTTGGTGGAAGAGAATGGCATGTGGAGTCTGTGGTATGTTTATTCCCTAGCAAGATTTTATGTGAGATATGACCCTGGTGCAGGAATATTAAAGCCATATAAAACTACATGGATTAGTTTAAAATATGTTTCACGCTATTTTTCATTTAGTATTTTTTTGCACCTTATCCCACCTCTCCAGTATCACTTTTGAAATGTCCAAGTCTTGTGTCCATCTTTCCCTTCTTTTAAAGAGTCTTTCAGGATCCATTTTCAAAACACTATGCCTCATAGTTTTATAAAAAGAGGATATATTTACTTTATGAGTGTTAGAACCTATGATATTATCTAAGATAGGTTTGGAGGCTTCCATAGCAAGGGAGTAGAGTCTGGTCGAACAGAGAGTGTATCTGCAAAACATACAGAAAGTATTTCTATCTATATGAAATTTAGCCATAATCTTTCTTGGCTTGAGGCATCGTTTTTCCTCTGCATGTATAATATCTCCTGCCCTTCTCATGTACTCACTGTTTAGTTGAAGAACATATGCTGATTCTATTCCTTGTGGGAATTCTGAATGATTTGAAATTTGCATATACTTGGATGTCTGAAAAGGGAGATGAAATGCTTTACTAACTATTTTCAAACACGTTATGCTATCCCGTAGTAAGAGAGAGGATTTGATACTCTAAGAAAGTGTAGCCATTTTGGTTTGGAGAAAGGCTATCAAATCCCATATTGCTGCAAAATGTCTCTCTTCATTTAAGTTAGAGTAATTATTTGTATTGTGTAACCAAGCTACAACATGTCGAAATAGCATTATAAGCTTTAATATTTGGTAAATTTACACCCCCCTTCACCTCAGTGCAACATCAAATTTCCAGCACAAATAAAGTAAGACAATTTTTTATTTAATTTATCTACAAGTGCTTCTCACTAAATTAGAATATCATCAAACAGTTAATTTATTTCAGTTCTTCAATACAAAAAGTGAAACTCATATATTATATATAGTCATTACAAACAGAGTGAAATTTTAAAAGTGTTTATTTCTATTAATGTTGATGATTAGTGTTGAGCCACCCCCGTAGTGTTCGAGTTCGGTTCGGTTCGTCGAACACCCTTGTGTTCGCCGAACTGTTCGTCGGACACCTTCGAACACCATAAAAACCAATGGCAGGCAAACAAAAACACATAGAAACACATAAAAAACACCTTCAAAGGTGTTCAAAAGCTGACAAACTGCTCAGAAGACATAACTAACACATGGAAAAGTGACAAGTACATGTAGTCATGCGAAAAGAAAAGAGGTGGAGGAGTAAAAGAAGGGGGAGACACAGATATAGGCATGTCATGCCCTTCTAAAATCCAAAAAGTGAGAAGCCGACACGGCCAGTCCGTTCCTGCCCGTGCCACCTCGGTGTCGACGGGTTTGTGCCAGAGCCGCGGTGGACCCTGACGGCCAGCCCCCCTCTCCCAATACAGGTGCCTTTCCGCTGGTTGGTCGAGCCCCCCCGCGGTGGTGGGGGAGTAACATCTGCAGAAGAAAGACCATCTTCCAGCCAAACTAAGATGCCGACTTCTTTTCGTGGACAATGTGATACGATCCCTTTCTTACGGACACGCCCATTGCAACAAATTCCAGATGAGGCACAAAAACAGCAGGTGCTTTAACGGATATCAAGTGCTCCTTCAAGTGGGCTCTCCACCACCTCAATTTCAACATCACAAATACTCCAGCCCTCAGACGTGTCACCCCAATCGCACTTGCTTCCTCACAGCTCCCAAGTCTCCAGCTGCCTGTCTGAGTATGGGGTAACACAGATGGTCGAGTCTACACAGCTGTTTACTCATACTATAGCCTGGGAAACGGAGGTCTGCTCCAGAGCTTCTGTTAATCTAGACGAGGAAATGATCTGCACTGATGCCCAGAATCTTTAAAAGTCGGATCCAGGACCAGATGAAGAAGGTTCTGAGCATAATGTAGACCCTCGTTCCCAAACTGTAACTCCTGTTGGTGGAGACAATGAGGAAGACGATGATGAGACTCAAATACCTGATTGGAGCGACAACTTGACTTTTCGGTCAGGGCAGGAAGAGGTTGGCTCTGAGGACGACGGGTGTGAGAACACACAGGGCGATGATGACGAGGTTGGAGATCCCCCTTACTGTCAACCCACAGTCAGCCAGTCGATGAGGTCAGCAGAGGAGGTGGAGGAGCATGTGACTAGCCCAGGGGATGGGGATGACTCGGTACCCGGGCCTTTGCCTGGCCTTGGGGATGTCGTGGTGGTCGGCTCCCTGTCCCGTACCCTGGGGTCACTCTTTAAAAGGGTGGATAATTGTTAATTTTATAAGAGTTCGTGATGCCACCTGTGGTATCTGGTGAGAAGCACCAGTGCTGCAGCAGTCCACTGTGGCCGGTGATAAGGCAGCTCGATGGTATAGCTCCCCACAGGTGGAGCTAGGTCTCAGGGCAGTGTATGCAGGGGGAATGCAGGACAGGCGAGACCCAGCTGGGTCAGAGAAGGAACGGGAACGGACACGGTAGTCACTTCAGTACCTTTTACTGGTGGAAATTCAGGCACATCCCGAAGCACTGTAGGGTGAAGGGTGCATATCAGGATCCTCCCCAATGAGCGGGTGTAGGGCCTCCTGTTTCTTGCCTCTGCATAGTAAGTTTCTGACCTGCCTGGAGCTAGGCCTAACTTTGTCTCTGTCCTGCGCTGGCTGACCTTGTGGTAGGGCCTACTCTTGGAGTTCACGCTCCCAGTATGCGGGGCCTAAGCATCTTCTGGCTCTGTTACGTATCAGCACCTTAGCAATCCTGGGACTTGTAGTTCTCCAGGGATTCCGGTTATGCCTTACTAGGTCATAGAGATCCTGGTAAGCTCGGATCCGGTGTCCGGCAAATGCTTCGGGGTGAGCTGGTTAAGCTCCTCTGCCCCTTATGTACTAACTCGCCACTCGCCTTCGGACTACTCGGGCCCTCACTAGGCTATACACACTAATGGCAGCTTGCCGCGCTTCACCGATCTTATGGCGCCGGTACACCTTAAGCTCTTTCTGGGCTACCTGAATCTAGCTAGCAGGAGCCTCGTGCTCCACTGCTGAACTATTAACTGAGTTCTCTAGACTAGACTGAGCTCCACTGCAGACTGACCTCTCTTAGGCTTCTCTACTGCAGGAACTCTTCAGAGGAACTGAACTGCCTAGCTCCACCTTCCCTATTTAAATCCCTAACGGGCTCCCTCTGCTGGTCTAAGGTGGAAGGTGGAGATGTGTGAATGTTTATGGGGGCCTCTTGTGGAGGATTCCATCAATGCACTCTTCTAGGATCTGTGATACCAAGCGCAGCGGGGCGTCACAGATGCTATTGACGACGAGGTTAGGTTGCACCTTCCTGGACAGAGATGGAGTACTGGAAGCACGTCAACAACTGCATCCTCAACCACAACTCTGCCTCTGACCACAAGTCGTAGTGGCTCTTCAGGTCGCATGGGCTCTAAGCCTTGCACAGCCTTGGCATTTATTCAGATCGATAAGCATGACCCAACTCATGTTATCTGTAATATTTGTCACCAAAAGCTAAGTAGAGGCCAAAAAATCCATAGTTTGAGTACTTCATGCATGTACCGTCACATGGATGTGAAGCATAAGTTGCAGTGGGAAGCTCACTGTGCTACAATGCAGTCTAGCGGGCTGGGCCAACCACCGTCTGCCCCATCTTGTGCATCCGCAGCCTCTTCATCCTCTGTGACTGGGGGGACAGCAGTCACACATGTTTTTGGACGCAGACCTGCCACCTCTTTACCCGCAACAGCCAGTGTGATTGGCAGGTCGTCAGTTCATTGGGAAGTGGAAACACCTACTGGTGTTGAGCGCTCTCCGACATTGAGAACACCACCTTTGGATCAAGGCAACCTAAAATGTCCGCCTGCATCTTCCTCACAGACTGGCAGTTTGCCGGGGACACCCTACTCAACCCCGTCTAAGCACAACAGCCAGCCCTCGTACCCTCAGATGTGGAAAAGTAAAAGACCATTTCCTCCTAGCCATGAGAAAGCAAAGAGGTTGAATTTCACCATCTGCAAGCTGTTGGCTAAAGAAGTGCTGCCTTTCCGCCTGGAGGACACAGTGGATTTTCGAGACCTTATGTCCGTCGCAGTGCCCAAGTACCAGATGACAAGTCGGCACTACTTCTCAAAGAAAGGTGTGCCTGCGCTCCACCAGCATGTCGCACACAACATCACCGCTTATTTGAGAAACTCTGTGTGTGACAGGGTGCATTTCACCACAGACACTTGGACGAATAGGCATGGACAGGGGCGTTACATGTCGCTGACTGGGCACTGGGTAACTATGGTGACAGCAGGACAAGGGGCTGCTGTCCAAGTCTTACCTTCCCCACGAATTGTGCGTCAATCCTCTTTATCTCGAAGTTCCTCCACTGCTTCTGCCTCCTCAACCCCCTCTCGGTCCTCCACCTGCACCCAAATCCTGTCTGGTAATGCCACCTGCATTCTAACTGCGCAGAAGGAATCCTGCACACCTCCTTACTATGCTGGCAGCAGGGCTCAACGGCATCAGTGTTTACTTTGAAAAGTCTGGAAAATGTGAGTCACACAGCTGAGGAGTTGTGGTCAGCTCTGGAGACCCAGTTTCATGAATGGTTGTCTCCACTGGACCTGCAACCAGAGAAGGCCGTGTGCGACAATGCTGCAAACCTGGGTGCGGCCCTTCGCCAGGGCAATGTCACACAGGTGCCTTGTATGGCTCACGTGTTGAACCTGGTTGTCCAGCAATTTTTAGCATACTATCCCGGACTAGATGGCCTTCTGCAGAGGGCACGGTCTCTGTGTGCTCACTTCCTCCATTTGCATCCTGCAGCTCAATGACTTACATCTCTACAGAAGTCGTTGGGCCTGCCAGTTCACAGGCTGAAATGCGATGTGCCGACATGGTGGAATTCAACTCTGCACATGTTGCAGCGACTGTGGCAGCACCGACAAGCCCTGGTGCAATACGTTCTGATGTATAGCCTGGGCCAACGAGATCCAGAGGTGGGGCAAATCACGCTGCAGGAGTGGTCTCAGATCAGGGACCTATGAAGTTGACGTGCCCCCTGGGCCGTGGGGTACCCTGAGCCGGGCCGGTAGACGCTGGGGATTGTAGTCACTGTGGCGGTGACCCGGTCCATGACCCAGGGCGGTCAATCTAAGGGTAATTTGTAAATATGGATTTTATAATGTCCGACTACGCCACCTTGGAGTGCGGCCAAAGGGGCCGCCGCTGCGGAACAGTCCTCTGAAGCTGGTGGTTTTGCAGCAATGGTATTATTACTCCCCACAGGAAGAGTGTAGCTTCAGGGCAGTTTGGGTGGATGTTGGTGGTTGTAGTGCAGGGAGTCAGTAATGAACACAGAGTCCGTGTGATTCGGTCCCAAGATCTTTACTCACAGTTGTTGCAGTCCAGATTACAGGTACCAGAGCTATCTCCCCAGTCGTGCTGTGAGTACTCAGTGAGGGGCTCAGTCCACCCCCTCATAGCTCCGGAGTACTTAGCAGGACCCCCTTCTGTGTGTCCTTTCTCTAGCCTTCTCCCTGCACCTCACACCCAGTGACACTTCTATCCTGTATCTTCGGGCCTTGGCGGGCGACGTGTGTTCCGTCCCCTGGGTCCTATGTGGCTACCTTCTTAGTGAGACTGGTGTGGACTTTGGCCTGCAGTACATGAAATGCTGCAGCCTCCGGTTTCTAGTTGAGCCTTGCTGTTTCTCCGCTAGTTGAGGGACCGGTTCCCCTTATCTGGCCTGACCCCTCTACCTCCTGGTAGCAGCGGGAGTACGGGTGGCCTTCTGCACCGCCCGTAGACCTACGGTCCCTTCGGTTCCTGGAGCCTTCCTGCTTCCACTCCTCTCTTCTCTCCTTCAGTCCTTGGCCTCCCAGGCTAGGCCCGCCTCTGGAGCAGAGCTCTTGCCGAGCCTCTGCTCCTGTCACTTTTCCTCCTCTGACTGGCTTGCTCTTTCTAAGATGGCTTCCTATTTATACTCTCCCTGTCATGTGCTCCCCTAAGCTGCTCCCCTAAGCACCCAATACATAGGACCCTCCCACCAGCTAGGGACCTGGGACTGTGCTCTCCCTTAGGAGCAATCTCGCCCTACCCCCACTGCGGGTATGTATTGGATACAGGTGTTAGGGTCCTGAGCCATACGCCTTCCTTACATGAAGGTGAGATACCACACCTCTGGGTAAGATGCAGTAACTCAGTGGCGACTGAACCCTCAGGGGCACCACACACCCTTCTGTACAGTTTTGAAATGGCGACGAAGATGTTTAGCGCTGACGACGATGCCATTATCAGCATGACTATTCCGGTGATTTACATGCTGGAGCACACATTAAACAGAATTCAGAGTCAGGTGGTGGGACAAGAGGAGGTGGAGGAAGTAGAGGAGGAGTCATATGCGGAAGGGATAACATCTCCAAGGTCCAGACGGTTGGCAGAACAAAGGTGGCAGGCATGGGAGGGTGGGGGAGAGGGATTATCCAGGGTGCATGGTAGCAGCCAAACTGTTGAGGAAGGTGCAGGAGCCGAGGAAGAAGTGGAGGACGAACTGGCGATGGGCATGTAAGACTCATCAGATGAGGGAGACCTTGATCACATTTCTGTTGTGCGAGGCTGGGGGGAGAGGGCAGAGGAAGGAAGCATGATTCTTACCTCGCTACCAACACAACAAGGACTTGGTCCTCCTGGATGCGCAAGACACATGAGTGCCTTCTTGCCGCACTACCTGCAACATGACCCTCGGATTGTCAGAATTCGAAGTAATCCCGACTACTGGGTTGCCACACTCTTAGATCCACGGTACAAAAGTAAATTTGCCGAAATAATTCCTGCCATAAAAAGGCATTGACGCATGCAGGAGTATCTGCAGACGCTGTTGCAGAATCTTACATGTGCTTTTCCACAAAACACCAGGGGTGCACGTAGTGAATCTCACAGTTCTAACTTGCCAAACGTGGGACTGTCGAGTTTTCATCACTCAAACCGTAACAGTAACACAGTATCTGCTGGTAACAGCAATTTTGTGAAATCGTTTCACCACTTTTTTAGACCATCCTTTGCAAGGCCACAGGAGACAAGAAGTCTGACACATAGTCAATGCCTAGAGAGGATGGTACAGGAGTATCTCCAAGTGAACATCGAAGCCATGACTGTGTCACTGGATCCTTGCTCATTTTGGGATTCCATTCTGGAAAAATGGCCGGAGCTCGCCACTCACGCCTTGTAGATCTTGTCATGCCCTGCAGCCTGCGTTCTCTCTGAAGATGTGTTCAGAGCTGCTGGTGGTGTGCTGACAGATAAGCGCATGCAGCTGTCCACTGAGAATGTAGACAGACTCACGTTCATAAAGATGAACAAATCATGGATTCGCAAGGACTTTTCTAACCCTGCGTCATCCTTGGGAGAATAAAAGCTTGTGGATTTGGTAAAATCACCTCACCAACCGTTTTAAGCAACTGTGGGGCAATTGATGCCACTTAACCCTAGAACGCATGACCATAAAAATCTAACCTTTCACATACCTGGGGCCTTTTAGGCCCGTGTGCAAATAACATGGAATAACTCAAACTCAAATGACAAACAACTATATACATGAAGAATACCTAGAGTTTCAAAATTCTAACTAAAGTAATCTTGCAGAAAATAGAAAACAATTAACAGGGCGTGCCTGCGAGGCCCCAGGTATGCGTTCTAGGGTTAAGTGGTGTCTGTGCCACAATTTTGGGAAAAAATTGAGACTCTTTTTGGAGTCCTCTTGCTGTGTCTTACGTGACGTTGGCATTGTCAATTCCAGGTGGGTTGGGTCGCCCCCCCCTTTTAACTGTAAGAAACTACATACACTATGGCTTGGGGTAACACAGATGGATGAGTCTGAAGAGCTGTTTACTCAGAGGTCTGCTCCAAATCTTCAGTGTCTGCTAGTCAGCGTAGAATTTTTAACTGCATCTAGCCTAGGCAATACTTTGGGCGTAGTAGCCCAGCTGCGAAGCAAGCTGCACCACCTGTGTATCTAATAAGAATTTTTAAATGCATCTAGCCTAGGCAGACTGTGGGGACCCCCAACCAAACCCAGACGTTCAGCCCCCCTACCGCCCCCCTTTCCTTGACAATACAATAATGTAACTCTTACAACTGGATGGGTGAGGATCGGTCACAGCTTTATTAACTCTTTGTACTCATTCCATTAGAAAGGCATTTTATTTCTAAAATAATTCAGCTTGTTGCAGCATGCCCTGGGTCTCCACTCTGGCAAGTTGGCCAACAAGTGTAACTCTCCAACATGTCCTTTCTATTTCCAGGCCACGGAGGATCCTACGTACTCGTATGCAGGACTCTGACCCCCACCCATCACTCTTAACGCTTGTTCCACTCCGTCCTGGAGTCCTGACAGGAATATGTCCAGTCCAATATCCATTAAGTGAACACCGTCGGGCCGTATTAGGCCTGCTTTATCTCCTTCCAGTTGTCGATGTCATATCACTACACCGCCTCTGTATCTTCTAAATTTTGCCATCCGAATATTTATTACCCGCCATGTCCATTCGATGGCCGTGATGTCTCACGCACCTTGACATAACGCTATTGGCACAATCTCTGACCATACTATAGCTAGTTTTGTGAAAAATTCTCTGAAGCGCTCAGTGTCTAGTTTCATTATTGCCATTAGTTATGCGCTCTTGTGATGATCTAGGTTGTTTCCCCCGGCCTGTATAACTAAGATGACAGGACCTCTTGCCTCTCTCCCTACCTTGATTACCTCCATTAGTACCTGTGGCCATAGCAGGCCTCTAATACCTCTCCAGTTGAAATATGTGTTATGAAACTCTAATTTCCTCCCGCCTGGGCGGACTTTCGCCCTTTTTTCTGCCCAATATATATACGAGTGGCCTATCACCCACACTGTTGGCTTAGCGTCACCTGTAAAAGAAACAAACCACGTTAGGATAACAAGTCCGGTCTTATGTATCTCGCCAAACACGTGGATCGCCATCTCCCTATCCTCTGAACTTCCGTTTCTGACAGTCCTGCTCTTGCTGCTTCTGTGGCCGCATCTATGCAGAATGAGTGTGTCTCGTAATCTTTGGGGTGGTTCCCTGCCGATGTTATGCATTTATTAAATATAGCTTGGAACAGGTATCTTGATAATGGCGTTCCATCAATGTATGATAGGAAGAAATTACTTTGTGATCTGATGGTTAGATATGTTTTTACTATTGTTACCCGACTCAGTGTACCGTTTGTGGGTTGTAGAAGTACCCAAGTGCCCCTGCCCACTGGAACTGTTTTCGATTGGTGTATGCGTAGACGTATTGCATTATAGGCTATGACTACGTCCTGGTGTAATAAGCCTCCACTGGTGGTAATTTTGGATTGAGGGACTAATTCGCTTATGAATAGCGCCTCGAAGAAGGCGATAGCAAATGCAGTAGACAGTAGTGTTGCTTCAAATTGTGATTGTCATGTTAATGGTGTTAGGGATATGATGTGAGAAATCAGTTGGCTGACCCCTTTTCCACCCTTTTATGGATTGTCTGATGATGAATCTTTGTCACATCTCCCCAATTCAGTAGTTGGAAGTGAAATGCTGCTCCGGTCAGAAACTGCTGCGCTGACGTCCCTGATATGCCCCTCATCATTAGCTGGTGGAGAAATTTGATGGTGACTTGTGATCTGGCTTGTTCACATTGGTCAACTCGTCTGCCTGCTACTAGTCGTGTCCACTCTTCCCATGCCTTACCGTATGCTTGCCACGTCGACAGGGCAACTGACGCTCTGATTAATGGCATCAACTCTTCGCCACTAGATCCCATAGGGAGGGTGGGCAACTGTTTCCTGATGGGTGGGCGTTGTGGAAGAGCTCTGTGAAAATATGCCACTTGAATTGTTATAAAGCGTTAGCAGCAGCTTTAGACTAGTGTTGAGCCACCCCCGTAGTGTTCGAGTTCGGTTCGGTTCGTCGAACACCCGTGTGTTCGCCGAACTGTTCGTCGAACTGTTCGTCGAACACCTTCGAACACAGTTAAAACCAATGGCAGGCAAACAAAAACACATAGAAACACATAGAAAACACCTTCAAAGGTGTCCAAAAGCTGACAAACTGCTCAGAAGACATAACTAACACATGGAAAAGTGACAAGTACATATAGTCATGCGAAAATAAAAGAGGTGGAGGAGTAAAAGGAGGGGGAGACACAGATATAGGCATGTCATGCCCTTCTAAAATCCAAAAAGTGAGAAGCCGACACGGCCAGTCCGCTCCTGCCCGTGCCACCTCCGTGTCGCCGGGTTTGTGCCAGAGCCGCGGTGAACCCTGATGGCCAGCCCCCCTCTCCCAATACTGGTGCCTGTCCGCTGGTGGGTCGAGCGAGCCCCCCTGTGGTGGAGGCAGCTCTAAGCTTTTTAATTTAAATTGTCTCTCTAATTTGAATGAATACACTTTAAATCCATTTACAAGGATCTATTGGAGGGCAAGTCTCATGCCAGCAGCCGCATAATTCCAGCTCCAGTAGCGTCCACTAAAGCTGCTGCAGTTAAAAAGCTTTTATAAGGATCGAGCTCGGCTGTCCACCGCAAGGCATCCTACTGCCAGTCCCAGCCCCTATGCCTTGGGGTGCCTCCTGATGCTCTTCACTAAGTATCCCATGGTCCCGAAGCATTTCCTTTGAAAAAATTAAGTGTCTAAACTACAGGTGGTGTAGCTTGCTTAACAGCCGGGATAATCCGCTGACTAGCAGACACTGCTACTAGGCACAAAGTATTTCCTGGGCTAGATGCAGTTAAAAATTTGTAATTAGATACTCTCGTTGGATGCTGAGAAAGCATTCCATAGAGTCTCCTGGCACGCCATATATGATTCTCTTAAAAAGCTTGGGGTAGGGGTCTAGGGGACCCTTTTATAGCCAAAATCACGGCCCTGTATCACAATACGTCACCTAGGCTGAAGATAGATGGAACTGTAGCACCCTGAGGGCTCGGTTGCTACAGACGTATTGCACCTCACCCAGAGGTGTGATATCTCACTCTCAGGTAAGGATGGAGTGTGGATCAGGACCCGACACCTGCATGCATTACACCACATTGCCGTGGGGCAGGGCGACCAATATGCCCCTGAGATGGGCACGACAGTCCCTGTCCCTGGCTGGAGTGGGGGGAGGGAACACTGAGGAAGGGGAACCCTGCAGTGCAGGAGCAGGGAGGAAGCAGTTCCTGGGTGCATTGAGAAGGGAGTATAAAAGGTGGGCACAATCTTAGTTCAGTGCAGAGAAGTCTGAGCAGAAGTGGCAGGGAGCAGGGGCTCTGCATGAGCTCTGCTCCGGAGGCGGGCCTAGTAACAGAGGCCCAGGCCTGGAAGAGGGAGAAGGAAGGAAGAGGAGCGGAGAAGGCTCCAGGAACGAGGAATGAAGGGATCCCAGGGGTGTGGACGGGCGAGTCGCCACCGCACGCCCGAATCCACCTGCGTGGAGGGGTCAGGCCAAAGGGGGAGACCGGTCCCCGAACTAGTGGAGGCAGGAAACGACCCTCAGCTAGAAACCGGAGGCTCTGACATTTTATGTGGCGCAGCCCCTCGCTACACCCGCTAGGATGGCACCACATAGGGTCAGGGAAACTGGTGCCAAGTTTACCAAGAGGAGGCCCGAGGCAGCCGGACAGAAGTGTTGGTAAGAAAGGCCAGACAAAGGACACACAAAGGGGGTCCTGTGAAGTGCTCCAAAGTTATCTGGGTGTTGTCTGAGCCCCTCACCTGGTGAGCACAGTACGACGTGGGCAGCCGTTACCTGCAGACGTGGTCTGGATAATAAGAACTGTGAGTAAAGGCCCTGAATAGAGATGAGCGTTGTTCTACTCGAACTGTTCGCCAATCTCAAATTCGAGCTGTTTTGGGCGGTGTTCGAGCCGGTCGGCGAACACGAACAATTTGAGAAAAATTCGGCTGTTCGAGGTTATGTTCGATAACTGTTCGTGCACCAAAATCATAACTGGATTTTTTCTCAGTAATGATGAAAATTAATGTTAATACGCAGTTTGAGTGTACAGCGGGGCGGGGGGAGGGGCAGGGGATGGATCTCTGCAGGAACAATGAAGATCTCCATTTTTTTTTCTCTGTCCTGCATTTGCAGTGGGGAGGTGCAATCTGTCAGCCTATCAGCAGCGCACACACGGAGCGAAGTGCTTTTTTTCACACAAGCAAGGGCATGTGTGATTGGCAGTGTATGTCACATGTCCTTGCCCTATAAGACCAAGCCATTTTCCCCGTCGCCACCATTTTCTCACTGCTGCAGCTGCGTGTTAGACGGCACCGCTGTTGCTGTGTGCGCTATACCTTGTTAATTTCAAGCCAATTTTCGCACAAATATACAGATAGCTTGGGAGTAGGGAATAGTTGTGATTGCAGTCCTTTTAAGGACTAGGTTACAGCATTTCCTACGACTTTTATCAGGCAGGTCTGTGCTCTTAAATAGATAGATTGTGGGAGTAAAGACTAATTGTAATTGGAGTCCTTTTCAGGACTAGGTTACATCAGTTCCTATCAGTTTTTGCCAGGCAGGTCTGTGCCAGTGCTGTGCAAGTTTTTTTCACAGCATTTGGCTGAATCTAGCAAAGCTAATCCTTTTTGGCCTATTGCAGAGTGTGTTAGTCAGTGGAGTAGCCTATCTGTGTTGCAAGATATACCACCTGTGTATAGAATACCAATTTTTTTACTGCACCTAGTGAAGTAAAATCTTTTGGGCATAGCATCATTCTATTAGTCCATCTATACTGACCTCCATCAGGTTGCAAACTGAATATAATTTTTTTCTGCATCTAGCTCTGAAAAAATATTTGGGCTTCTAGCAGTGTGTGGGACTTGGTCTATTAGTCCATCTATACTGACCTCCATCAGGTTGCAAATTAAAAATAATTTTTTTCTTCATTTAGCTCTGAAAAAATATTTGGGCTTCTAGCAGTGTGTGGGACTTGTTCTATTAGTCCTTCTATATTGACCTCCAGCAGGTTGCAAATTGAATATAATTTTTTTCTGCATCTAGCTCTGAAAAAATATTTGGGCTTCTAGCGGTGTGTGGGACTTGGTCTATTAGTCCATCTATACTGACCTCCATCAGGTTGCAAATTAAAAATAATTTTTTTCTGCATCTAGCTCTGAAAAAATATTTGGGCTTCTAGCAGTGTGTGGGACTTGGTCTATTAGTCCATCTATACTGACCTCCATCAGGTTGCAAATTAAAAATAATTTTTTTCTTCATTTATATCTGAAAAAATATTTGGGCTTCTAGCAGTGTGTGGGACTTGTTCTATTAGTCCATCTATACTGACCTCCATCAGGTTGCAAATTAAAAATAATTTTTTTCTGCATCTAGCTCTGAAAAAATATTTGGGCTTCTAGCAGTGTGTGGGACTTGGTCTATTAGTCCATCTATACTGACCTCCATCAGGTTGCAAATTAAAAATAATTTTTTTCTTCATTTATCTCTGAAAAAATATTTGGGCTTCTAGCAGCGTGTGGGACTTGTTCTATTAGTCCATCTATACTGACCTCCATCAGGTTGCAAATTAAAAATATTTTTTTTCTGCATCTAGCTCTGAAAAAATATTTGGGCTTCTAGCAGTGTGTGGGACTTGGTCTATTAGTCCATCTATACTGACCTCCATCAGGTTGCAAATTAAAAATAATTTTTTTCTTCATTTATCTCTGAAAAAATATTTGGGCTTCTAGCAGCGTGTGGGACTTGTTCTATTAGTCCATCTATACTGACCTCCATCAGGTTGCAAATTAAAAATAATTTTTTTCTGCATCTAGCTCTGAAAAAATATTTGGGCTTCTAGCAGTGTGTGGGACTTGGTCTATTAGTCCATCTATACTGACCTCCATCAGGTTGCAAATTGAATAAAAAAATTTTCTGCATCTAGCTCTGAAAAAATATTTGGGCTTCTAGCTGTGTGTGGGACTTGGTCTATTAGTCCATCTATACTGACCTCCATCAGGTTGCAAATTAAAAATAATTTTTTTCTGCATCTAGCTCTGAAAAAATATTTGGGCTTCTAGCAGTGTGTGGGACTTGGTCTATTAGTCCATCTATACTGACCTCCATCAGGTTGCAAATTAAAAATAATTTTTTTCTTCATTTAGCTCTGAAAAAATATTTGGGCTTCTAGCAGTGTGTGGGACTTGTTCTATTAGTCCTTCTATACTGACGTCCAGCAGGTTGGAAATTGAATATAATTTTTTTCTGCATCTAGCTCTGAAAAAATATTTGGGCTTCTAGCGGTGTGTGGGACTTGGTCTATTAGTCCATCTATACTGACCTCCATCAGGTTGCAAATTAAAAATAATTTTTTTCTGCATCTAACCCAGCCAATAGTTTTGGCCTAATACCACAGTTTGGCCACTCAGCTCTGCTCGGTTACCATCCATTGTTTTTTTGTGCAAACAACTCCAGAGTTGTGAATTAGTTAACCACTAAAATGAGTGGAAAAAGGCCTGCTGCTGGTGGAAAGGGGAATAGGCGTGTTGGGAAGGGGAAAAAAGGTTGTGTCCGTGGGGTAGGTGCAGAAGAAAGACCATCTTCCAGCCAAACTAAAATGTCTACTTCTTTTAGCGGACAATGTGATAAGATCCCTTTCTTACGGCCACGCCAATCGCTACAAATTCCAGATGAGGCACAAAAACAGCAGGTGCTTCAACGGATATCAAGTGCTCCTTTAAGTGGGCTCTCCTCCACATCAACTTCAACATCACAAATACTCCAGTCCTCAAAGGTGTCACCCAAATCGCACTTGCTTCCTCACAGCTCCCAAATCTCCAGCTGCCCGTCTGAGTATGAAGTACAACAGATGGTTGAGTCTGCAGAGCTGTTTACTCATACTATAGCCTGGGAATCAGAGGTCGACTCCAGCGCTTCTGTGAATCCAGACGAGGAAATGATCTGCACTGATGCCCAGAATCTTTATGAGTCGGATCCAGGACCAGACGCAGAAGGTTCTGACCATAATGTAGACCCTCATTCCCAAACTGTAACTCCTGTTGGTGGAGACAATGAGGAAGACGATGATAAGACTCAAATACCTGATTGGAGCGACAACTTTAGTTTTTTGTCAGGGCAGGAACAGGTTGGCTCTGAGGACGACGGGTGTGATAACGCACACGGTGATGATGATGAGGTCGGAGATCCCACTTACTGTCAACCCACAGTCAGCCAAGAGATGAGGTCAGCAGAGGAGGTGGAGGAAGATGCTAGTGACGACGAGGTCAGGTTGCGCCTTCCTGGACAGAGACGTAGTACTGGAAGCACGTCAACAACTGCATCCTCAAACACAACTCTGCCTCTCACCACAAGTCGTGGTGGCTCTTCAGGTCGCATGGGTGCTAAGCCCTGCATAGCCTGGGCATTTTTTCAGATCGATAAAGATGACCCAACTCGTGTTATCTGTAACATTTGTCAGCAAAAGCTAAGTAGAGGCCAAAAAATACATAGTTTGAGTACCTCATGCATGAACCGGCACATGGACATGAAGCATAAGTTGCAGTGGGAAGCTCAGTGTGCTACAATGCGGCCTAGCCGGCCGGGCCAACCACCGTCTGCCATATCTTGTGCATCCGCGGCCTCTTCATCCTCTGTGACTGGGGGGACAGCAGTCACACCTGTTTTGGGGCGCAGACCTGCCACCTCTTTACCCGCAACAGCCAGCGTGATTGGCAGGTCATCATTTTCTTTGGAGGTGGTAACACCAGCTGGTGTTGAGCGCTGTCCGACATCGATAGCACCATCTTTGGATCAAGGCAACCTAACATGTCCGCCTGCATCTTCCTCACAGACCGGCAGTTTGCCGGGGACACCCTTATCAACCCCGTCTAAGCACAATAGCCAGCCCTCGGTCCCTCAGATGTGGACAAGTAAAAGACCATTTCCTCCTAGCCATGAGAAAGCTAAGAGGTTGAATTTCACCATCTGCAAGCTCTTGGCTACAGAAATGCTGCCTTTCCGCCTGGTGGACACAGAGGATTTTCGAGACCTTATGTCCGTCGCAGTGCCCCAGTACCAGATGCCCAGTCGGCACTACTTCTCAAAGAAAGGTGTGCCTGCGCTCCACCAGCATGTCGCACACAACATCACCGCTTCTTTGAGAAACTCTGTGTGTGACAGGGTGCATTTCACCACAGACACTTGGACGAGTAGGCATGGACAGGGGCGTTACATGTCGCTGACTGGGCACTGGGTAACTATGGTGACAGCAGAACAAGGGGCTGCTGTCCAAGTCTTGCCGTCCCCACGAGTTGTGCGTCAATCCTCTTTATGTCAAAGTTCCTCCACTGCTTCTGCCTCCTCAACCTCCTCTCGGTCTTCCACCTGCACCCAAAGCCTGTCTGGTCATGCCACAAGCTTTCTAACTGCGCAGAAGGGATCCTGCACACCTCCTTACTATGCTGGCAGTAGGGCTCAACGTCATCAGGCGGTTTTTACATTGAAATGTCTGGGAAATGTGAGTCACACAGCTGAGGAGTTGTGGTCAGCTCTGGAGAACCAATTTCATGAATGGTTGTCTCCACTGGACCTGAAACCAGGGAAGGCCGTGTGCGACAATGCTGCAAACCTGGGTGCGGCCCTTCGCCGGGGCAATGTCACACACGTGCCTTGTATGACTCACGTGTTGAACCTGGTTGTCCAGCAATTTTTAGCCCACTATCCCAGAGTAGATGGCCTTCTGCAGAGGGCACGGTCGCTGTGTGCTCACTTCCGCCGTTCGCATCCCGCAGCTCAGCGACTTACATCTCTACAGAAGTCGTTGGGCCTGCCACTTCACCGGCTAAAATGCGATGTGCCTACCCGGTGGAATTCAACTCTGCACATGTTGCAGCGACTGTGGCAGCACCGACAAGCCCTGGTGCAATACGTTCTGACGTATAGCCTGGGCCAACGAGATTCAGAGGTGGGGCAAATCACGCTGGAGGAGTGGTCTCAGATCAGGGACCTATGCACCCTTCTGCACAGTTTTGAAATGGCGACGAAGATGTTTAGTGCTGACGATGCCATTATCAGCATGACTATTCCGGTGATTTACATGCTGGAGCACATGTTAAACAGAATTCGGAGTCAGGTGGTGGCACAAGAGGAGGTGGAGGAAGTAGAGGAGGAGGAGTTGTATGCGGAAGGGCTAACATCTGCAAGGTCCAGAAGGTCGGCAGCACCAAGGCGGCAGGCATGTGAGGGTGGGGGAGATGGTTTTATCAGGGCGCATGGTAGCAGCCAAACTAGTGAGGAAGGTGCAGGAGCCCAGGAAGAAGTGGAGGACGAACTGATGGAAGACTCTTCAGATGAGGGAGACCTTGATCACATTTCTGTTGTGCGAGGTTGGGGGGAGAGGACAGAGGAAGGAAGCATGATTGTTACCTCGCCACCAACACAACAGGGACTTGGTGCTCCTGGATGCGCAACACACATGAGTGCCTTCTTGCTGCACTACCTGCAACATGACCCTCGAATTGTGAGAATTAGAAATAATCCTGACTACTGGGTTGCCACACTGTTAGATCCCCGGTACAAAAGTAAATTTGCCGAAATTATTCCTGCCATAGAAAGGGATGCACGCATGCAGGAGTATCAGCAGAGACTGTTGCAGAATCTTACATGTGCTTTTCCACAAAATACCAGTGGTGCACGTAGTGAATCTCACAGTTCCAACTTGCCAACCGTGGGACCGTCAAGTGTTCAGCACTCAAACCGTAACAGAACCACAGTATCTGCTGGTAACATCAATTTTGCGGAATCATTTCACCACTTTTTTAGCCCATCCTTTGCAAGGCCACAGGAGACAAGAAGTCTGACACATAGTCAACGCCTAGAGACGATGGTACAGGAGTATCTCCAAGTAAACATTGAAGCCACGACTGTGTCACTGGACCCTTGCTCTTTTTGGGCTTCCAATCTGGATAAATGGCCGGAGCTAGCCACTTACGCCTTGGAGATCTTGTCATGCCCCGCAGCCAGCGTTCTGTCTGAACGTGTGTTCAGCGCTGCTGGTGGTGTGCTGACAGATAAGCGCACGCGGCTCTCCACTGATAATGTAGACAGACTCACGTTCATAAAGATGAACAAATCATGGATCCGAAACGACTTTTCTACCCCTGTGTCATCCTGGGGAGAGTAAAAGCTTGATGATTGGTTAAAATCACCCTACCAAACGTTTTAAGCTTTCAAATTACTAATCATGTTTATCTGTATCTTGACTGGAAAATAATTTGGGCTTTGTAGCAGTGTGCAGCACTGATCCTATTAGGCCATCTATAATAAGCTCCACCAGATTTAAAATTAAAAATAATTTTTAGCTGCATCTAGCCCGGAAAATAATTTTGGGGCTCCGAGATGCGCAAGACACATAAGTGCCTTCTTGCTGCACTACCTGCAGCATGACCCTCATATTGTCAGAATTCGAAGTAATCATGACTACTGGGTTGCCACACTCTTAGATCCCCCAAACTTTTCGATCAACCTTTTCATTTTAATAAAGACCAAAAAAATGGTCATTTTTGAAATTATAAGCATTAGCAGGTTGTTAGAAACTGAAATCAAACAGTTTTCAACTCAAAACTTTATTCTAGGTGATGTTACATTTTCACATAGGACCCCTTGTTCGAAAGGAGCTTCTGAACTCTCTCGTCCATTGAATTTGTCAGGTTTTGGATGGTTTCTGCTTCAATTGTTTTGCATGAGGACAGAATACCCTCCCAGAGCTGTTGCTTAGATGTGAACTGCCTCCCGCCATCATAGACACTCCTTTTAATGATGCTCCAAAGGTTCTGAATGGGGTAGAGGTCAGGGGAGCATGGGGGTCACACCATAAGTTTGTCCCCTTTTATGCCCATATCAGCCAGAGATGCAGATGTTTTATGTGCAGCATGAGATGGTGCATTATCATGCAGAAAAATGATCTTGCTGTGAAATACACGGTTCTTCTTCTTGAACCATGGCAGGAAGTGCTGTTTGAGAAAATCCACATACATTATGGAGTTCATCTTTAGCGCCTTCAGGGATCCTAAAGGGGCCGACAATCTCTCTCCCCATGATTCCAGCCCAAAACATTACTCCACCTCCTCCTTGTTGGCGCTGTAGCCGTGTTTGCGTGGGGTGTCCATCAACCAGCCATCCTCCACTCCATCCATCTGGACCATCGAGCGCTGCACGGCACTCATCCGTGAACAAATCAGTTTTGAAATCAGTCTTCATGTAATGTTTGGCCCACTGGAGCCGTTTCTGCTTGTGTGAAGTGGATAGAGGAGGTCGACAGGATGGCGTATGCACAGCTGCAAACCTCTGAAGGACCCTGCATCTTGTTGTTCGGGGGACGTTGGAGGCACAAGCAGCTTCAAAAACTTGTCTGCTGCTATGACAAGGCTTTTTTGCCGCTGCTCTTTCAACCTGACGTAATTGCCTGTAGGAAAGAGTCCTCAATTTGCCCTTATCAGCACGCACACGTGTGTACTGTGAATCAGCTACATACTTCTTGATTGCCAAGACACTTCATCCTGATCATCGCACAATGTTGATTGTAGTCATGCCTTGACCTAAGCACTCCACAATTTGTTGCTTCTCAGCAGCCGACACATCCTTTTTCTTTCCCATTTTGGCAGAAAATGTAGGCTGCTTAATAATGTGAGAGAGCCTTCTTAAGTAGTCTTGCCTTTCATTGGACACACCTGCCAAACTAATTAGCACAGGTGTCTGCAATTGCTTACAGTGATATAAAGAGCCCTGACACACATCACCATCAATGAGTTTAACTGACAAACAAACAAATTCTTCCCTTATCACTCCTAAACACTTTTTGCATAATAATTTGGAGCGCGGTGTACATGTGCTTTTCCACAAAACACCAGCGGTTCACGTAGTGAATCTTACAGTTCTAACTTGCCAACCGTGGTCTGTATGGAATTGTTCAATAAAGGGCCCAAAATTAAGATAACATAGATGGGAGAGGTCTCTATGAATAGGAATTCCTAAGTATTTGATACCCTGTGAGGGCCAGGCAAAGGGAAAGTTGGACTGGATGGAATCCTATATGGATTTGGGGAGGGAGACATCGAGGGCCTCAGACTTCGCTGCATTGATGTTAAAATTTTACCATGTAACAAAGTGATCTATTTCAGCCATAACAGCATGGATGGATATATGTGATTGAGTGATATATACTAGGACATCATCAGCAAATAAAGAGCACTTGTACTCGGTGCCTCCCACCTCAATCCACCTAATATTGGGGTTATGGCGAATTGATGAGAGCAGGTGCTCCGTCACTAGGATGTATAAGAGAGGGGACAGAGGACATCCCTGCCTTGTCCCATTGGTGATTGTGAAAGGTGATGAAAATGTTCTGACGCGCCCCCTGGGCCTTGGGACACCCGGAGCCGGACCCTTTTTGGTGGATGCTGGTGGTTGTAGTCTTCGTGGCGGCGACCCGGTTCCGTGGCTCAGGGCGGTCAAACCAGTGGCGGAACTATTTATGTGGTTTTGATGTTTAAATGTCCGACTACGCCACCCGTGGATTGCGGTCAGAGTGAACCGCCGCTACAGGGCAGACCGCTGAGGCTGGTGTTGTGGGTGCAGCAGAGCGTAGCATAACTCCCCACGGGAGGAGTATAGCCTCAGGGCAGTGTATGCGGAGGATGGGGGTGATGGTGCAGGGCAGCAGCAGTAACGACACGGAGTCAGTGATGCAGTCCAGGGCCTTTACTCACAGTTCTTATTATCCAGACCACGTCTGCAGGTAACGGCTGCCCACGTCGTACTGTGCTCACCAGGTGAGGGGCTCAGACAACTCCCAGATAACTTTGGAGCACTTCACAGGACCCCCTTTGTGTGTCCTTTGTCTGGCCTTTCTTACCAACACTTCTGTCCGGCTGCCTCGGGCCTCCTCTTGGTAAACTTGGCGCCAGTTTCCCTGACCCTATGTGGTGCCTTCCTAGCGGGTGTAGCGAGGGGCTGCGCCACATAAAATGTCAGAGCCTCCGGTTTCTAGCTGAGGGTCGTTTCCTGCCTCCACTAGTTCGGGGACCGGTCTCCCCCTTTGGCCTGACCCCTCCACGCAGGTGGATTCGGGCGTGCAGTGGCGACTCACCCGTCCGCACCCCTGGGATCCCTTCATTCCTCGTTCCTGGAGCCTTCTCCGCTCCTCTTCCTTCCTTCTCCCTCTTCCAGGCCTGGGCCTCTGTTACTAGGCCCGCCTCCGGAGCAGAGCTCATGCAGAGCCCCTGCTCCCTGCCACTTCTGCTCAGACTTCTCTGCACTGAACTAAGATGGTGCCCACCTTTTATACTCCCTTCTCAATGCACCCAGGTACTGCTTCCTCCCTGCTCCTGCACTACAGGGTTCCCCTTCCTCAGTGTTCCCTCCCCCCACTCCAGCCAGGGACAGGGACTGTCGTGCCCATCTCAGGGGCATATTGGTCGCCCTGCCCCACGGCAATGTGGTGTAATGCATGCAGGTGTCGGGTCCTGATCCACACTCCATTCTTACATGAGAGTGAGATATCACACCTCTGGGTGAGGTGCAATACGTCTGTAGCAACCGAGCCCTCAGGGTGCTACAGTTCCATTTATCTTCAGCCTAGGTGACGTATTGCGATACAGGGCCGTGATTTTGGCTATAAAAGGGTCCCCTAGACCCCTACCCCAAGCTTTTTAAGAGAATCATATATGGCGTGCCAGGAGACTCTATGGAATGCTTTCTCAGCATCCAACGAGAGTATCTAATTACAAATTTTTAACTGCATCTAGCCCAGGAAATACTTTGTGCCTAGTAGCAGTGTCTGCTAGTCAGCGGATTATCCCGGCTGTTAAGCAAGCTACACCACCTGTAGTTTAGACACTTAATTTTTTCAAAGGAAATGCTTCGGGACCATGGGATACTCAGTGAAGAGCATCAGGAGGCACCCCAAGGCATAGGGGCTGGGACTGGCAGTAGGATGCCTTGCGGTGGACAGCCGAGCTCGATCCTTATAAACGCTTTTTAACTGCAGCAGCTTTAGTGGACGCTACTGGAGCTGGAATTACGCGGCTGCTGGCATGAGACTTGCCCTCCAATAGATCCTTGTAAATGGATTTAAAGTGTATTCATTCAAATTAGAGAGACAATTTAAATTAAAAAGCTTAGAGCTGCCTCCACCACAGGGGGGCTCGCTCGACCCACCAGCGGACAGGCACCAGTATTGGGAGAGGGGGGCTGGCCATCAGGGTTCACCGCGGCTCTGGCACAAACCCGGCGACACGGAGGTGGCACGGGCAGGAGCGGACTGGCCGTGTTGGCTTCTCACTTTTTGGATTTTAGAAGGGCATGACATGCCTATATCTGTGTCTCCCCCTCCTTTTACTCCTCCACCTCTTTTATTTTCGCATGACTATATGTACTTGTCACTTTTCCATGTGTTAGTTGTGTCTTCTGAGCAGTTTGTCAGCTTTTGGACACCTTTGAAGGTGTTTTCTATGTGTTTCTATGTGTTTTTGTTTGCCTGCCATTGGTTTTAACGGTGTTCGAAGGTGTTCGACGAACAGTTCGACGAACAGTTCGGCGAACACACGGGTGTTCGACGAACCGAACCGAACTCGAATACTACGGGGGTGGCTCAACACTAGCCCTGAACTGCATCACTGACTCCGTGTCGTTACTGCTGCTGCCCTGCACCATCACCCCCATCCTCCGCATACACTGCCCTGAGGCTATACTCCTCCCGTGGGGAGTTATGCTACGCTGTGCTGCACCCACAACACCAGCCTCAGCGGTCTGCCCTGTAGCGGCGGTTCACTCTGACCGCAATCCACGGGTGGCGTAGTCGTACATTTAAACATCAAAACCACATAAATAGTTCCGCCACTGGTTTGACCGCCCTGAGCCACGGAACTGGGTCGCCGCCACGAAGACTACAACCACCAGCATCCACCAAAAAGGGTCCGGCTCCGGGTGTCCCAAGGCCCACGGGGTGCGTCAGAACATTTTCATCACCTTTCACAATCACCAATGGGACAAGGCAGGGATGTCCTCTGTCCCCTCTCTTATACATCCTAGTGACGGAGCACCTGCTCTCATCAATTCGCCATAACCCCAATATTAGGTGGATTGAGGTGGGAGGCACCGAGTACAAGTGCTCTCTATTTGCTGATGATGTCCTAGTATATATCACTCAATCACATATATCCATCCATGCTGTTATGGCTGAAATAGATCACTTTGTTACATGGTCAAATTTTAAAATCAATGCAGCGAAGTCTGAGGCCCTCGATGTCTCCCTCCCCAAATCCATATAGGATTCCATCCAGTCCAACTTTCCCTTTGCCTGGCCCTCACAGGGTATCAAATACTTAGGAATTCCTATTCATAGAGACCTCTCCCATCTATGTTATCTTAATTTTGGGCCCTTTATTGAACAACTCCATACAGACCACGGTTGGCAAGTTAGAACTGTAAGATTCACTACGTGAACCGCTGGTGTTTTGTGGAAAAGCACATGTACACCGCGTTCCAAATTATTATGCAAAAAGTGTTTAGGAGTGATAAGGGAAGAATTTGTTTGTTTGTCAGTTAAACTCATTGATGGTGATGTGTGTCAGGGCTCTTTATATCACTGTAAGCAATTGCAGACACCTGTGCTAATTAGTTTGGCAGGTGTGTCCAATGAAAGGCAAGACTACTTAAGAAGGCTCTCTCACATTATTAAGCAGCCTACATTTTCTGCCAAAATGGGAAAGAAAAAGGATGTGTCGGCTGCTGAGAAGCAACAAATTGTGGAGTGTTTAGGTCAAGGCATGACTACAATCAACATTGTGCGATGATCAGGATGAAGTGTCTTGGCAATCAAGAAGTATGTAGCTGATTCACAGTACACATGTGTGCGTGCTGATAAGGGCAAATTGAGGACTCTTTCCTACAGGCAATTACGTCAGGTTGAAAGAGCAGCGGCAAAAAAGCCTTGTCATAGCAGCAGACAAGTTTTTGAAGCTGCTTGTGCCTCCAACGTCCCCCGAACAACAAGATGCAGGGTCCTTCAGAGGTTTGCAGCTGTGCATACGCCATCCTGTCGACCTCCTCTATCCACTTCACACAAGCAGAAACGGCTCCAGTGGGCCAAACATTACATGAAGACTGATTTCAAAACAGTTTTGTTCACGGATGAGTGCCGTGCAGCGCTCGATGGTCCAGATGGATGGAGTGGAGGATGGCTGGTTGATGGACACCCCACGCAAACACGGCTACAGCGCCAACAAGGAGGAGGTGGAGTAATGTTTTGGGCTGGAATCATGGGGAGAGAGATTGTCGGCCCCTTTAGGATCCCTGAAGGCGCTAAAGATGAACTCCATAATGTATGTGGATTTTCTCAAACAGCACTTCCTGCCATGGTTCAAGAAGAAGAACCGTGTATTTCACAGCAAGATCATTTTTCTGCATGATAATGCACCATCTCATGCTGCACATAAAACATCTGCATCTCTGGCTGATATGGGCATAAAAGGGGACAAACTTATGGTGTGACCCCCATGCTCCCCTGACCTCTACCCCATTCAGAACCTTTGGAGCATCATTAAAAGGAGTGTCTATGATGGCGGGAGGCAGTTCACATCTAAGCAACAGCTCTGGGAGGGTATTCTGTCCTCATGCAAAACAATTGAAGCAGAAACCATCCAAAACCTGACAAATTCAATGGACGAGAGAGTTCAGAAGCTCCTTTCGAACAAGGGGTCCTATGTGAAAATGTAACATCACCTAGAATAAAGTTTTGAGTTGAAAACTGTTTGATTACAGTTTCTAACAACCTGCTAATGCTTATAATTTCAAAAATGACAATTTTTTTGGTCTTTATTAAAATGAAAAGGTTGATCGAAAAGTTTGGGGGATCTAAGAGTGTGGCAACCCAGTAGTCATGATTACTTCGAATTCTGACAATATGAGGGTCATGCTGCAGGTAGTGCAGCAAGAAGGCACTTATGTGTCTTGCGCATCTCGGAGCCCCAAAATTATTTTCCGGGCTAGATGCAGCTAAAAATTATTTTTAATTTTAAATCTGGTGAAGCTTTAGTATAGATGGCCTAATAGGATCAGTGCTGCACACTGCTACAAAGCCCAAATTATTTTCCAGTCAAGATACAGATAAACATGATTAGTAATTTGAAAGCTTAAAACGGTTGGTAGGGTGATTTTAACCAATCATCAAGCTTTTACTCTCCCCAGGATGACACAGGGGTAGAAAAGTCATTTCGGATCCATGATTTGTTCATCTTTATGAACGTGAGTCTGTCTACATTATCAGTGGAGAGCCGCGTGCGCTTATCTGTCAGCACACCACCAGCAGCGCTGAACACACGTTCAGACAGAACGCTGGCTGCGGGGCATGACAAGATCTCCAAGGCGTAAGTCGCTAGCTCCGGCCATTTATCCAGATTGGAAGCCCAAAAAGAGCAAGGGTCCAGTGACACAGTCGTGGATTCAATGTTTACTTGGAGATACTCCTGTACCATCGTCTCTAGGCGTTGACTATGTGTCAGACTTCTTGTCTCCTGTAGCCTTGCAAAGGATGGGCTAAAAAAGTGGTGAAATGATTCCGCAAAATTGATGTTACCAGCAGATACTGTGGTTCTGTTATGGTTTGAGTGCTGAACACTTGACGGTCCCACGGTTGGCAAGTTGGAACTGTGAGATTCACTACGTGCACCACTGGTATTTTGTGGAAAAGCACATGTAAGATTCTGCAACAGTCTCTGCTGATACTCCTGCATGTGTGCATCCCTTTCTATGGCAGGAATAATTTCTGCAAATTTACTTTTGTACCGGGGATCTAACAGTGTGGCAACCCAGTAGTCAGGATTATTTCTAATTCTCACAATTCGAGGGTCATGTTGCAGGTAGTGCAGCAAGAAGGCACTCATGTGTGTTGCGCATCCAGGAGCACCAAGTCCCTGTTGTGTTGGTGGCGAGGTAACAATCATGCTTCCTTCCTCTGTCCTCTCCCCCCAACCTCGCACAACAGAAATGTGATCAAGGTCTCCCTCATCTGATGAGTCTTCCATCAGTTCGTCCTCCACTTCTTCCTGGGCTCCTGCACCTTCCTCACTAGTTTGGCTGCTACCATGCGCCCTGGTAAAACCATCTCCCCCACCCTCACATGCCTGCCGCCTTGGTGCTGCTGACCGTCTGGACCTTGCAGATGTTAGCCCTTCCGCATACAACTCCTCCTCCTCTACTTCCTCCACCTCCTCTTGTGCCACCACCTGACTCCGAATTCTGTTTAACATGTGCTCCAGCATGTAAATCACCGGAATAGTCATGCTGATAATGGCATCGTCAGCACTAAACATCTTCGTCGCCATTTCAAAACTGTGCAGAAGGGTGCATAGGTCCCTGATCTGAGACCACTCCTCCAGCGTGATTTGCCCCACCTCTGAATCTCGTTGGCCCAGGCTATACGTCAGAACGTATTGCACCAGGGCTTGTCGGTGCTGCCACAGTCGCTGCAACATGTGCAGAGTTGAATTCCACCGGGTAGGCACATCGCATTTTAGCCGGTGAAGTGGCAGGCCCAACGACTTCTGTAGAGATGTAAGTCGCTGAGCTGCGGGATGCGAACGGCGGAAGTGAGCACACAGCGACCGTGCCCTCTGCAGAAGGCCATCTAGTCTGGGATAGTGGGCTAAAAATTGCTGGACAACCAGGTTCAACACGTGAGCCATACAAGGCACGTGTGTGACATTGCCCCGGCGAAGGGCCGCACCCAGGTTTGCAGCATTGTCGCACACGGCCTTCCCTGGTTTCAGGTCCAGTGGAGACAACCATTCATGAAATTGGTTCTCCAGAGCTGACCACAACTCTTCAGCTGTGTGACTCATATTTCCCAGACATTTCAATGTAAAAACCGCCTGATGACGTTGAGCCCTACTGCCAGCATAGTAAGGAGGTGTGCAGGATCCCTTCTGCGCAGTTAGAAAGCTTGTGGCATGACCAGACAGGCTTTGGGTGCAGGTGGAAGACCGAGAGGAGGTTGAGGAGGCAGAAGCAGTGGAGGAACTTTGACATAAAGAGGATTGACGCACAACTCGTGGGGACGGCAAGACTTGGACAGCAGCCCCTTGTTCTGCTGTCACCATAGTTACCCAGTGCCCAGTCAGCGACATGTAACGCCCCTGTCCATGCCTACTCGTCCAAGTGTCTGTGGTGAAATGCACCCTGTCACACACAGAGTTTCTCAAAGAAGCGGTGATGTTGTGTGCGACATGCTGGTGGAGCGCAGGCACACCTTTCTTTGAGAAGTAGTGCCGACTGGGCATCTGGTACTGGGGCACTGCGACGGACATAAGGTCTCGAAAATCCTCTGTGTCCACCAGGCGGAAAGGCAGCATTTCTGTAGCCAAGAGCTTGCAGATGGTGAAATTCAACCTCTTAGCTTTCTCATGGCTAGGAGGAAATGGTCTTTTACTTGTCCACATCTGAGGGACCGAGGGCTGGCTATTGTGCTTAGACGGGGTTGATAAGGGTGTCCCCGGCAAACTGCCGGTCTGTGAGGAAGATGCAGGCGGACATGTTAGGTTGCCTTCATCCAAACGTGGTGCTATCGATGTCGGACAGCGCTCAACACCAGCTGGTGTTCCCACCTCCAAAGAAAATGATGACCTGCCAATCACGCTGGCTGTTGCGGGTAAAGAGGTGGCAGGTCTGCGCCCCAAAACAGGTGTGACTGCTGTCCCCCCAGTCACAGAGGATGAAGAGGCCGCAGATGCACAAGATATGGCAGACGGTGGTTGGCCCGGCCGGCTAGGCCGCATTGTAGCACACTGAGCTTCCCACTGCAACTTATGCTTCATGTCCATGTGCCGGTTCATGCATGAAGTACTCAAACTATGTATTTTTTGGCCTCTACTTAGCTTTTGCTGACAAATGTTACAGATAACACGAGTTGGGTCATCTTTATCGATCTGAAAAAATGCCCAGGCTATGCAAGGCTTAGCACCCATGCGACCTGAAGAGCCACCACGACTTGTGGTGAGAGGCAGAGTTGTGTTTGAGGATGCAGTTGTTGACGTGCTTCCAGTACTACGTCTCTGTCCAGGAAGGCGCAACCTGACCTCGTCGTCACTAGCATCTTCCTCCACCTCCTCTGCTGACCTCATCTCTTGGCTGACTGTGGGTTGACAGTAAGTGGGATCTCCAACCTCATCATCATCACCCTGTGCGTTATCACACCCGTCGTCCTCAGAACCAACCTGTTCCTGCCCTGACAAAAAACTAAAGTTGTCGCTCCAATCAGGTATTTGAGTCTTATCATCGTCTTCCTCATTGTCTCCACCAACAGGAGTTACAGTTTGGGAATGAGGGTCTACATTATGGTCAGAACCTTCTGCGTCTGGTCCTGGATCCAACTCATAAAGATTCTGGGCATCAGTGAAGATCATTTCCTCGTCTCGATTCACAGAAGCGCTGGAGTCGACCTCTGATTCCCAGGCTATAGTATGAGTAAACAGCTCTGCAGACTCAACCATCTGTTCTACCTCATACTCAGACGGGCAGCTGGAGATTTGGGAGCTGTGAGGAAGCAAGTGCGATTGGGGTGACACCTTTGAGGACTGGAGTATTTGTGATGTTGAAGTTGATGTGGAGGAGAGCCCACTTAAAGGAGCACTTGATATCCGTTGAAGAACCTGCTGTTTTTGTGCCTCGTCTGGAATTTGTAGCGATTGGCGTGGCCGTAAGAAAGGGATCTTATCACATTGTCCGCTAAAAGAAGTAGACATTTTAGTTTGGCTGGAAGATGGTCTTTCTTCTGCAGATGTTACTGTTGCTTTAACACCTAGCCCACGGACACAACCTTTTTTCCCCTTCCCAACACGCCTATTCCCCTTTCCACCAGCAGCAGGCCTTTTTCCACTCATTTTGGTGGTTAACTAATTCACAACTCTGGAGTTGTTTGCACAAAAAAACAATGGATGGTAACCGAGCAGAGCTGAGTGGCCAAACTGTGGTATTAGGCCAAAACTATTGGCTGGGTTAGATGCAGAAAAAAATTATATTCAATTTGCAACCTGATGGAGGTCAGTATAGATGGACTAATACAACAAGTCCCACACACAGCTAGAAGCCCAATATTTTTTCAGAGGTAGATGCAGAAAAAAATTATATTCAGTTTGCAACCTGATGGAGGTCTGTATAGATGGATTAATAGAACAAGACCCACACACAGCTAGAAGCCCAATATTTTTTCAGAGGTAGATGCAGAAAAAAATATATTCAGTTTGCAACCTGATGGAGGTCTGTATAGATGGATTAATAGAACAAGACCCACACACAGCTAGAAGCCCAATATTTTTTCAGAGGTAGATGCAGAAAAAAATTATATTCAGTTTGCAACCTGATGGAGGTCTGTATAGATGGATTAATAGAACAAGACCCACACACAGCTAGAAGCCCAATATTTTTTCAGAGGTAGATGCAGAAAAAAATATATTCAGTTTGCAACCTGATGGAGGTCTGTATAGATGGATTAATAGAACAAGACCCACACACAGCTAGAAGCCCAATATTTTTTCAGAGGTAGATGGAGAAAAAAATATAATCAGTTTGCAACCTTATGGAGGTCAGTATAGATGGACTAATACAACAAGTCCCACACACAGCTAGAAGCCCAATATTTTTTCAGAGGTAGATGCATAAAAAAATATATTCAGTTTGCAACCTGATGGAGGTCAGTATAGATGGACTAATACAACAAGTCCCACACACAGCTAGAAGCCCAATATTTTTTCAGAGGTAGATGCAGAAAAAAATATATTCAGTTTGCAACCTGATGTAGGTCAGTATAGATGGACTAATACAGCAAGTCCCACACACAGCTAGAAGCCCAAATATTTTTTCAGAGGTACTGTAGATGCAGATAAAAATTATTTTTAATTTGCAACCTGATGGAGGTCAGTATAGATGGACTAATAGAGAAAGTCCGACACACTGCTAGAAGGAAAAATATTTTTTCAGAGCTAGATGCAGAAAAATATTATATTCACTTTGCAACCTGATGGAGGTCAGTATAGATGGACTAACAGAGAAAGTCCCACACACTGCTTGAAGGCCAAATATTTTTTCAGAGCTAGATGCAGAAAAAAATTATATTCAGTCTGTAACCTGATGGAGGTATGTATAGATGGATTAATAGAACAAGACCCACACACAGCTAGAAGCCCAATATTTTTTCAGAGGTAGATGCAGAAAAAAATATATTCAGTTTGCAACCTGATGGAGGTCAGTATAGATGGACTAATACAACAAGTCCCACACACAGCTAGAAGCCCAATATTTTTTCAGAGGTAGATGCAGAAAAAAATATATTCAGTTTGCAACCTGATGGAGGTCAGTATAGATGGACTAATACAACAAGTCCCACACACAGCTAGAAGCCCAAATATTTTTTCAGAGGTACTGTAGATACAGATAAAAATTATTTTTAATTTGCAACCTGATGGAGGTCAGTATAGATGGACTAATAGAGAAAGTCCGACACACTGCTAGAAGGCCAAATATTTTTTTCAGAGCTAGATGCAGAAAAAAATTATATTCAGTTTGCAACCTGATGGAGGTCTGTATAGATGGATTAATAGAACAAGACCCACACACAGCTAGAAGCCCAATATTTTTTCAGAGGTAGATGCAGAAAAAAATATATTCAGTTTGCAACCTGATGGAGGTCAGTATAGATGGACTAATACAACAAGTCCCACACACTGCTAGAAGCCTAAATATTTTTTCAGCGCTAGATGCAGAAAAATATTATATTGAATTTGCAACCTGGTGGAGGTTAGTATAGATGGACTAATAGAACAAGTCCCACACACTGCTATAAGCTGAAATATTTTTTCAGAGGTAGATGCAGAAAAAAAATATATTGAATTTGCAACCTGATGGAGGTCAGTATAGATGGACTAATAGACCAAGTCCCACACACTGCTAGAAGCCCAAATATTTTTTCAGAGCTAGATGCAGAAAAAAATTATATTCAATTTGCATCTTGGTGGAGGTTAGTATAGATGGACTAATAGAATGATGCTATGCCCAAAAGGTTTTACTTCACTAGGTGCAGTTAAAAAAATTGGCATTCTATACACAGGCGGTGTAGCTTGCAACACAGATAGGCTACTCCACTGACTAACACACTCTGCAATAGGCCAAAAAGGATTTGCTTTGCTAGATTTAGCTAAATGCTGTGAAAAAAACTTACACAGCACTGGCACAGACCTGCCTGGCAAAAAACTGATAGGAACTGATGTAACTTAGTCCTGAAAAAGACTGCAATTACAATTAGTCTTTACTCCCAACCTATCTATTTAAGAGCACAGACCTGCCTGATAAAAGTCATAGGAAATGCTGTAACCTAGTCCTTAAAAGGACTGCAATCACAACTCTTCCCTACTCCCAAGCTATCTGTAGATTTGCGCGAAAATTGGCTTGAAATTAACAAGGTATAGCGCACACAGCAACAGCGGTGCCGTCTAACACACAGCTGCAGCAGTGAGAAAATGGTAGCGATGGGGAAAATGGCTGGGTCTTATAGGGCAAGGACATGTGACATACACTGCCAAAGACACATGCCCTTGCTTGTGTGAAAAAAAGCAGTTCGCTCCATGTGTGCGCTGCTGATAGGCTGTCAGTTTGCACCTCCCCACTGTAAATGCGGGAAAGAGAAAAAAAATGGAGATCTTCATTATTCCTGCAGAGATCCATCCCCTGCCCCTCCCCCCGCCCCGCTGTACACTCAAACTGCGTATTAACATTAATTTTCAGCATTGCTGAGAAAAAATCCAGTTATGATTTTGGTGCACAAACAGTTATTGAACATAACCTCGAACAGCCGAATTTTTTTCAAATCGTTCGTGTTCGCCGAACGGCTCGAACACCGCCCAAAACAGCTCGAATTTGAGATTGGCGAACAGTTCGAGTCGAACACCGCTCATCTCTATTGATGATCTTGGCTTACAGCCAATGAAAGCACAAAAGTCATTATCTTAGAATAATTAACAAAATGCACCTGCAAAGGCTTCCAATGCATTTAAAAAGGTGCCTTAGTCTGTTTCAGTAGGATCCACAATCATGGGGAAGACTGCAGACTTGAAAGATGTCCAGAAGGCAGTCAATGACAAACTCCACAAAGAGGGTAAGCCACAAAAGGTCATTGCTAAAGAAGCTGGCTGTTTACAGAGTGCTGTATCCAAGCATATTAACGGAAAGTTGAGTGGAAGGAAAAACTGTGGTAGAAAAAGGTGCACAAGCAACCGGAATAACCACAGTATTGAAAGGATTGTTAAGAAAAGGACATTCAAAAATTTGGGGGAGATACACAAGGAGCCGACTACTGCTGGAGTCATTGCTTCAAGGGCCACCACACACAGACGTATCCAGGACATGGGCTACAAGTGTCGCATTCCTTGTGACAAGCCACTCATGACCAATAGACAATGCCAGATGCATCTTACCTAGACCAAGGAGAAAAAGACCTGGACTGTTGCTCGGTTGTCCAAGGTGTTGTTTTCAGATGAAAGTAAATTTTGCATTACATTTGGAAATCAAGGTCCCAGAGTCTGAAGGAAGAGTGGAGAGGCACACAATCCAAGCTGCTTGATGTCTGCTGTGAAGTTTCCACAATCAGTTATGGTTTGGGGAGCCATGTCATCTGTTGGTGTAGGTCCACTGTGTTTTATCAAGACCAAAGTCAGCGCAACCTTCCACCAGGAAATTTTAGAGCACTTCATGTTTCCCTCTGCCGATAAGCATTTTGGAGATGGAAATTTCATTCTCCAGCAGGACTTGGCACCTGACCACACTACTAAAAGTACCAATACCTGGTTTAAAACCAACAATATCAATGTGCTTTATTGGCCAGAAAACTTGCCTGACCTTAACCCCATAGAGATTCTGTGGGGTATTGTCAAGAGGAAGATGAGAGACACCAGACCCAACAATGCAGGTGAGCTGAAAGCTGCTATCAAAGCAACCTGGGCTTCCATAACACCGCAGCAGTGCCACAGGCTGATCGCCTTGATGCCACGCCACAATGATGCAGTAATTGATGCAAAAGGAGCCTCGACCAAGTATTGAGTGTATTTACTGAACATACATTTCAGTAATCCAACATTTCAGATTTTAAAAACATTTTTTCAAGCTCTTGTTATAAAGTACAGGGTGGGCCATTTATATGGATACACCTAAATAAAATGGGAATGGTTGGTGATATCAACTTCCTGTTTGTGGCACATCGGGAGACTTTGTGGCCATTCAACTGGCCCATGACAACCAATCCACTTTCCAGGAAACTGTTCATGTAGGAATGCTCGGACCTGACACCCATAATGTGGTGGTGAACCATCTTGTTGGAAAAACTCAGGTAACGTGCAATCTTCAGTGCATAAAGAGGGCAACACATCATAATGTAGCAATTTCTCTTGATCTGACCCCCTTAGACTTTTATCTTTGGGGTCATCTGAAGGCAATTGTCTATGCTGTGAAGATGCGAGATGTGCAGCATCTGAAACAATGGATACTGGAAGCCTGTGCTAGCATTTCTTCTGCGGTGTTCCTATCAGTGTGTCAAAAGTGGGAGAAGAGGGTTGCATTGACAATCCAACACAATGAGCAACACTTTAAACACATTTTATGAGTGGTCATAAACTTGCAAATAACTCATTAAAGAAGAAAGTTACGTTAAAACTAAGTACACCATTGTTTTTCTTATGAAATTCTCAATAGGTTGATGTGTCACGTGACCCTCTTCCCATTGAAAAAAATAAAGTTGGATCCAAAATGGCCGACTGAAAAATGGCCGCCATGGTCACCACCCACCTGGAAAAGTTTTCCCCCTCCCATATACTAATGTGCCACAAACAGGAAGTTGGTATCACCAACCTTTCCCATTTTATTTAGCTGTATCCATATAAATGGCCTACCCTGTATTCTAATTTTCTTAGATAATGACTTTTGTGTTTTCATTGGCTGTAAGCCTTAATCATCAACATTAACAGAAATAAACACTTGAAATAGATCACTCTGTTTGTAATAACTCTATATAATATGAGTTTCACTTTTTGTATTGAAATTAACTTTTTGATTATATTCTAATGTAGTGAGAAGCACTTGCATGCTCCAAGATATTTCAAACTCAGATCTAGCCTGCTGTATCACATTAGTCACAGCAAAAAATAGATTTTTTTTACTCTGCATAAACTCTGCATGCAGCTGAATATCACCGCCACTAAAGGACTAGGTGGCTTATAGCAGAGTGTAACACATTTGTGAAAAAAAAATAAAATCTTTTGTGGACTCTGCCCAGCAAGAAAAAAAAATATTTTTTTACTCTGAAAACAGCTGAAGTTCGACATCACAGTAAAATAGTAGGTGGCTTATAGCAGATCATATCATATTTGCGACACAAAAAAATATTTTGTGGACTCTGCCTAGCAACAGAAAAAAATATTTTTTTTTCTGTGCATAGAGCTGAATTTCTCCCACCAAAAAATGACAAAGTGGGCTACTATTGCTTGCACTATCACTTTAGCAAATGAAAAAAAAAGTTTTTGTGCTCTGCACTGAGAAGCTCTGCAGAGTCTGCATACAGCTGAATTTCAACCCCACAAAATCAAAAGGTGGGCTACAAGGGCTTGCTTGCTTTATCACATTAGCAAGTGAAAAAATAGATTGATGGGATACTCGTGCATACAGCACAATACAAGCAGTGCACAACACAGTTCTAGCCATGGGCCTGGCTGTTTCTGTCTGAATCTCAGTAATTGCGCAAAAAAAATGTGCTGCAAGATCGATTTCACAGGTACACAGCAGAGGATTTATTTACACTATCTGACTTCCAAACAAGCACCCATCTATCTAGCTAATATCTCTTATTACACAGGACCAGGGTGCAACACCTATCACGAGTGACATGCATATAATGGCGCTGAGAGAACATGGCTGCTCTTTATATAGAGAGGACATGTGATTTCAGCAGCCATTGGCAGAAGACCTTGTGTCTGGACAGTGTGGATGCTTCATGCGCTCTGATTGGCTAGCCCCGCTTTCCTCACTTAAAGTTACAGGGAAAAAAAAAATTATTACAAGCGCGCCTCTTCTCTGACCTGTTCTGAGCTCTCTCAAGCTCCTTCACTCATATAACATGTCCCCACACTCATCATAAACAGGCACTCTGCTAGCCAAATTGTTAAAAATGTTATAGTTGCCCTGCAATCACGTACCCACACTTATTCACCGAATGTTACTGATTTTTTCCAAATTTAAGTAAAAATGTTTGCGCTTCCGAATGTGCCATATTCATGCCGAATTTAACTTTTGTGATCGGATTTCGAACATATTTGCTCATTACTACTTTTCACTAAAGTCCTCACAGACCCTCCTCATAACTACTCAACTCTCCGCCTCCAAAACCAGCTTCACCATCACGGAAGATCAACTTTCTTCTTTACTCTCCAAATTACATCTCACTACCTGTGAACTTGACACAGGCCCATCCCACCTTATTCCAAACCTAACCACAGTCTTCATCCCAACCCTAACCCACCTTTTCAACCTGCCACTAACAACTGGTGTTTTCCCCTTGAATACCTTGAATATACCCATCCTCCAAAAGCCCCCCCTTGACCCATCCTCTGTGTCTAGCTATCTGCCCATATAATTTTTCCCCTATGCCACAAAACCACTGTAACAGTACTTCCATTTTGAACTGTCCTCTCACCTCTCCTCCTGCTCCCTTTTTGACCGCTTACAATCTGGCTTCCGACCGCATCATTCCAGTGAAATTGCCCTGAATAAAGTCAACAATGTATGTAAAAATTGTAAATATCTCGCGAGGCTAAAATATCAAAGGAATCATGGAAAGACTTATAAAAACTATAAAAAATACCTTTATTGAAAAATCTGAAGGATCAAGACACGCATGACCCAAAAAAAACACACCACCAAAAATGCACACGAATAAAAGGCTAATATAATGAAATCCTATAGGCTAAACCTCCTCTCTCCCTTCCTACCAGTGGAAGTTGGCACCCCCGCTCCTCTGCAGCTATCCCTAGAAAATACCTGTTTCGTCCCTAACAATAAAGTGACAAGATAAAGAGGACCCTGAATTAATACACAAAATCTCCTCCAATGCTAAGAGAGGTGTAGGGGTATAAAACTCAGCACAAAAAATATGATAATACACGGATATTGTCCACTGTGACTTGAAAATGATAACAAGACATCCAGAATCCCATTTTAGGGCCAGTTATTGTCACTCGAAGTTAGAAAATAGTACTTCAGTATATATATCACAGTTCCTAACCAGATTGTAAAGTACATTGACGTATCTCTATATGTGGAAGCGTCAATAGATAAGCAATCTGGATTCATATTTATACATTAACTTTATTAGATTAGATAAAGTGCACTGTGCTTTGATTGCTGGTGGCACCATGCTTAATCGCTAGTAATCACTTAAGTTTGACAGCAATAGATAGATACTGTTCACAAATGTGGATAAGCTTATGCAGCATGATACATAAAGACTGCAGAAAAGTTGCATATAGACACACTCACCGTACAGATTCGTCAAGCCTCTGCAGCAATACAATATATAGTAGACCACATACAATAATTTCTCAGCAATGGTGTAAAATCTGAAATAAGTTGCAGATAATATACTCATCCAATGGTATGTGCGGTGTCACATTGATGCCTCAAATGCCTCATACTCTTCCAAAGGGATGTGCCCTGTCACATGGATTCCTCAAATGCCTATACGCGTTTCGCTCCCAGGAGGCTTGCGTCCCGCGGTAGTTGAAGTTCCGATAATTGGAATGCACATTATCTTGACATATATAATTTGTCATGTCCGGACATGCGCTTTGTGATGCGGTGGCCCACGCAGAAGTATCTGGATAGTGACCATATCCAGTCTGTGGAATGCATGCTATGGTACCACTTCCAGACATGCGCGGTTGGCCACCTTGAAGCATCCCGGAGAACAATATTAGGTATAGGGAACGCGTGCAGCTGAAGCGGATCGCATCATGACCGGACATGTGCTGTGAGGCTCCGTGTGGCACTGGAAGTGGACCCAGATATTTGATGGAGGAGGATCGTCTGAAGTTTCGGTTCATGCTGGAACGCAGTGCGTGGTACGCACTTACAGCTGAACCGACTGAGAATTAATTAAGTAGTTTGGGGAGGAGCTCTTTAGTGGAGCGGACAATATATAAAGGAGATCAGCTAGGAAACACATCTATGCCTGATCAAACTATCTATAGGATACATACATGAATTGATATCAGAAACTATCGGGCATCCTGAGGAGCCTATGGGGGTGAAATGCGTAGAGGCATTTGAGGCATCCATGTGACAGGGCACCTCCCATTGGATGAGTATCAGGCATTTGAGGCATCCATGTGACAGGACACATCCCATTGGATGAGTATGAGACATTTGAGGCATCCATGTGACACGGCACATCCTATTGGATGAGTATATTATCTGCAACTTATTTCAGATTTTACACCATTGCTGAGAAATTATTATATGTGATCTACTACAGGTGCATCTCACTAAATTAGAATATCATCTCCCGGATCCATGCATTCCTCAGCAAAGACTCTGCAAAAACACTAGTGCATGCCCTCACCATCTCCCGCCTTGACTACTGCAACCTCCTGCTCTGTGGCCTCCTTTCCAACACTCTTGCGCCCCTCCAATCTATCCTAAACTCTGCTGCTCGACTAATCCACCTGTCCCTCCACTATTCCCCGGCCTCTCCCCTCTGTCAATCCCTTCACTGGCTCCCCATTGCCCAGAGACTCAAGTACAAAACTCTTACCATGGCATACAAAGCCATCCACAACCTGTCTCCTCCATACATCTGTGATCTAGTCTCCCGGTACTTACCTGCATGCAACCTCCGATCCTCACAAGATCTCCTTCTCTACTCCCCTCTTATCTCCTCTTCCCACAATCGCATGCAAGATTTCTCCCACGCATCCCCCCTAGTCTGGAACTCTTTACCCCAACACATCAGACTCTCGCCTACCATGGAAGTCTTCAAAAGAAACTGGAAGACCTACCTCTTCTGACAAGCCTACAACCTGCAGTAATCACCGCCCCACCACATTACTTCATGACCTCCTCTACCCCCACCTACTGTATCCTCACCCATCCCTTGCAGACTGTGAGCCCTCACTGGCAGGGTCCTCTCTCCTCCTGTACCAGTCGCTGACTCGTTTTGTTAAGATTATGTAAATGTTTTTGCTATGTATATCCCTATCACATGTAAAGTGCCATGGAATAAATAGCGCTATAATAATAAATAATAATAATAAATAATATTAAGAATTACACGCGCCCTCCCCAGTGCAATTACTGGGAAGGACCGTCTAACCACAAACACGTGGACAGGTGAATGTGGCCAGGGACAGTATGGAGCCAGTCCACAGCTTTTTTTGCTGAGGGTTGTATTTAGCTCGGTGAAAGGACTGGCATAGAGGGAAACTGTATCTACCCTGGGTTTCATTTCTCCCTGGAAGTCCTCTAAAGCAGCTTGTTGCAGAAGCAATGGCAGCCCGTCCAACATCAACTCACCCTTGTCGGTGGTGCTTTGACACACAAACATCTTTCTTTGCGCATTTAATTTCATGAATACAGAGTTGGACAATGGCCTTATCTGTAATGTGGTTTAAGAAATAACATGCATAAGCATGTCCGATCCACATTAAAAAAGCAGCCATAGAGTGTCCGGGAACCTTCCCCCTCACTTTTCTTAGTCAGGGCTGCTTCTCGGCAGGGTTCGACGGGCCCACCAGAGAACCGGAGACTCCTCCGGTGAGCCCTGGCTTCTCCTTCAGGAGAGTTCATAGTGCCGAGGTGAGGCCATGATGATGATAGAGGCCACCATCTGCTTAGTTTTATGTTATTTGAAATGTAAGAGCAAGTATGCAGCCACCTACCCACCCACAGGCCGCAACACTAAGCTGCCAGATTTCTAGGCAGCTGCTTACACTTGAAATATGGCCTTTAGGCTCGTGGAGGCGGAAGCCTTACACAACCTCATGCCGGCGGCGGCTGGGTGCCGCCAATATTTCTCCCGGCGCCACTATTTCTTCCACAAGCACGGGTCCCACAACATTACCCATGCCCTCCCCACGGCACTTACTGGGAAGGACCGCCTACCCATAAACATGTGGACAGGTGAAAATGGCCAGTGATGGTACAGAGCCAGTCCACACCTTTTTTTGCTGAGAGTTGTATTTAGCTCAGTGAAAGTACTGGCATAGAGGGAAACCATATCTTCTCCGGCTGTCATTTCTCCGTCACCAGGTTCTGCCCATTGTCACACATGACCATGTCTGGCTGTATGTTCAGCGGTGAGAGCCACAGATCAGGCTGCTGTGTTACAGCTTTCATCAACTCTGCAGTGCTGGGCGGTTTGTCAATTAAGCATTAAGCATGTTATCTTCAGCACAGCCTGTTGCCGCTTGGCCAAGGCAGTGCTGCATTGCTGTCAGCTTGGGACTGATGTGGTCATTTTGGAGATGGAGGAGGAGGTACAGGAGCAGAACAATGTGATTACATTGAGGTTAAATTTGTGACGCTGTTTTTTATACTAAAGAAAGATCCTATTGTTTTGTTTTTATTACATTTTTTCTTAAGACAAATGCATTCACCGGGAAATGTCATTTTAACATTTTACAACCTTATCTGGCAATGTGGTGTGTGACACATCATCAGACACATCCTGTTTTATTTATGATAGAGGGACTCTGAAAGTCATAAAGCCTAATTTTATAGGGACATCAGATGGCCCTTACTATTCTTAAAAGGCCAGCAGTCAGCCCTCGCTATTGTTAGAGAGCCATCAGCCGGCTATGCTTTGTTGTTCCCATTATTTACAAGTGGATCTCCTATACTGTTATTGCGTATCCAGTGACTGCAAGGTCTGCCAAAAATTTGGACGCAACCCAATACCCCTTTGAAGAAACATAGAGGAGGGTCTCAGTAAAAAAAAATGTTCCCATTATAAAGTAGCGGGTCTCCTATAGTGGTAATGTCCATGCTGTGACTGCAAGGGCTGCCAAAATTTGGGAAAAACCCCACTAAGAATTTAAAGACACATAGAGCAGGGCCACAATGACGACAAATTCTATTTAGAAAGGAGAGAGTCTGCTATACAGTTATAGGGTATGCAGTGAGTCCAACGGCTGACCAATTTAAGGAAAAACCCCACTAAGAATTTAAAGACACACAGAGCAGGGCCACAGTAACAAGTACGACATGTTCCCATTGAAAAGCAGAGGGTCTGCTATACAGTTATAGGGTATTCATCGAGTCCAACGGCTGACCAATTTTAGGAAAAACCCCGCTAAGAATTTAAAGACACATAGAGCCAGGCCACAATAACAAGGTACGACATGTTCCCATTAGAAAGGAGAGAGTCTGCAATATAGTTATAGGGTATGCAATGAGTCCAATGACTGACCAATTTTAGGAAAAACCCCACTAAGAATTTAAAGACACACAGAGCAGGCCCACAGTAACAAGTACGACATGTTACCATTAGAAAGGAGAGGGTCTGCTATACCGTTATAGGGTATTCAGTGAGTCCAACAGCTGATCAAATTTAGTTAATACCTCACTAAGAATTTAAAGACACACAGAGCAGGGCCACAGAAGCAAGGTATGACATGTTCCCATTAGAAATGAGAGAGTCTGCTATACATTTATAGGATATGCAGTGAGCCCAACGGCTGACCAATTTTAAGGAAAAACCCCACTAAGAATTTAAAGACATATAGAGCAGGGCCACAGTAATGACAAATTCCCATTAGAAAGTAGAGAGTCTCCTATAGTGTTGGCCTATGCAGTGAATGCTATGGCTGCCAAAAATTTGGAGGTACTTCAATGCCCCTTGGAAGAGACGTGTAGCAGGGCCTAATAAAAAAATGTTCCCATTAGAAAGGAGCAGGCCTCCTATATTTGTAATCTCCATGCACTAAGTGTATGGGCTGACAAACATTTACCCCTGGGGGGTATACGTGAACATACTGTATAAAAAATTATTTTAAACGGGCATCATAAACACCCTTTAAAAAATTATGTAGGTGTTGCATCACAGACCATGGTGACCCTGTTGATATGGTGGTGGAGGATGAGGAGAAGGAGGAGGACAAGAGCAAATAGCCAAAATCAGGAAGCGTATACCTATGTGTGTGTGTGAAAAGGTGCATGGGAATACACCTCCCAAGAAAAGACACTGGATTGGAGTTTATCTTACGCTGCTATCATTCGGTGGTGTTGAGAAGTCTGGCCCAATCCAGCCTTTGTTCATTTTTGTAAGAGTCAGCCTGTCAGCAATTTCAGTTGACATGCGGATGCGCTTATTAGTTTTAATTCCCCCAGCGGCACTAAAAGCCTGCTCTGATAAAACGATGGCGGCAGGGCAGGCCATGACCCCCAAGGCATAGAGAGCCAGTTCATTCCATGTATCCAGCTTGGATACCCAATAATTATAAGGCACAGCGGAATCACGGGGGACTTTGGTACAGTCGGCAAGGTGCTCCCTCAGCATCTTCCCAAACATTGCAGTCCTTGTGAGAGTACCCCTCGCCTCAGGGCCTGTGCGATGGGAGGGTCTGAGAAAACTCTCCCAGAACTTTGACAGTGTTCCCCTGCCTCTGCTGGATTGAAGTTGTGTCTCTCTCACCTGTACTTCTTGGTTGTCCAACGAAGTGGGCCCTCTGCTGCCAGCGTTTTAAGATGGGAATTTTTTAAATAGTTCCGCAACAAGGGCCTTCTGGTACAGCCCAATTTTTGTAGACCTGTCTGCCTCAGGAATAAGAAATATAAAGTTCTCCTTGTACCGTGGGTCTAGAAGTGTCACCAACCAGTAATGACTGTCACCCAAAATGTTTAGAACGCGATGGTCATGGGAAAGGCAGCATAACATAAACTCAGCCATGCGTGCCAGACTACTAACAGGCAAGACTTCGGTGTCCTCACCAAGAGAATGACTGACCATGCTCTCCTCCTCCTCTCTGTCCTCTGGCCATCCACGCTGAACAGACGGTATGACAGCTGTGCAGGTAGTACCATCTATAGTGCATGAGACTAGCTCCTATCCTTCCTCCTCCTCCTCTTCCTCATTGTCACCCAATCCACGTTGGGATGACATGAGGCTTGGCTGTGTGTAATCACCCTGTATGGTTCCTTGCTCCATCTCATCGTGCTCCACCTGCAATGCTTCCTCTTTGATTGTGAGCAGAAAGACAGAGAAGTGGGATGGTGACGCTAATTATGGCGTCATCGCCGCTCACCATCTTGGTGGAGTCCTCAAAGTTTTGAAGGATGGTACATATGTCTGACATCCATGTCCACTCCTGAGGTCTTATGTGTGGAGTATGAACTGAACACCGATGGCCTTATTGATGCTGGTACTCAACAACTGCCCTCTTCTGCTCACAAATCCTTCCCAATATCTGCAGTGTAGAGTTCCAACGCGTGGGAACATTACTCACCCGTCTGTGAGCTGGAAGCTGCAAACGCTGCTGAAACACTGCAAGGGCGGCAGAAGCTGTAGCTGACTTTCTAAATGGGCACACAGGCAGCGTACTTTAACAAGCAGATGCGGTAGCTCTGGGTAGGATTTGCGAAACCGCTGAACCACGAGGTTAGGCACATGGGCCAGACATGGTACGTGTGTGAGCTTGCCTTGCCTCAGAGCCGCCACCAGGTTCTGGCCATTGTCACACATGACCATGCCTGGCTGTAGGTTCAGCGGTGTGAGCCACAGATCTTCCTGCTCTTTCATAGCTGTCCACAACTCTTCAGCATTGTGCGGTTTGTCACCTAAGCATATTAGCTTCAGCACAGCCTGTTGCCGCTTGGCCGAGGCAGTGCTGCAGTGCTTCCAGCTTGTGACTGATGTGGTCATTTTGGAGATGGAGGCTGAAGAGGAGGAGGAGGCTGAGGAGGATGAGGTGCAGAAGCTATAGACTGCGGGGGCAACCCTGATTGACCTAGGGGCCCGCAATTCTTGGCGTCGGGAGGATGTGTTCCGTCCCAAGGTCCGACTGGGTCCCGGCTTGAACTATGTTTACCCAGTGTGCCATCAATGAGATGTACCGTCCCTGCCCACAAGCACTTGTCCACGTGTTTGTGGTTATGAGGACTTTCCTGGTAACTGCATTCTTGAGGGCACGGCTAATGTTTTGGGACACGTGCTTGAGTAATGCGGGGATGGCACACAGGGAGAAATAGTGGCGGCTCAGGACCAAGTACCAAGGGATGGCCGCCGCCATCAGGTTGCGGAATTCTTCTGTCTCCACGAGCCTAAAAGGCAACATTTCAAGCGAAAGCAGTTGTGAAATGTGAGAATTTAGTAGTGTGGCCTGTGGGTCGTTGGCTGCATATTTTTGTTTGCGTTCCAAGGACTGGGGTATGGACAACTTAACGCTGCGCTGGGACAATGACATGGACGTGCTTCCTGATGCTGCTACTTGAGAGTGCATAACAACAGGTGCAGGGCAGGAGGCATTTACGCATGCACCATGGACAGGGGATTGGCTTGCATGCACAACAGCGGAAGAAGCAATTGTGCCACCCGCAGACACTGGTCCAGGACTCTGGTGTTCGGCCCACAAAGTCGGGTGTATTGCTGCCATATGCCTGATCATGCTGGTTTTGGCCAGGCTGGTCGTTTTGCCACCCCTGCTGATGCTGGCCTGGCAAGTGTTGCAAATGACCTTTTTGGGGTTATTGGCATAGTCTTTAAAAAACAACCAGACTCGGGAAGACCTAACAGTTGTACTGGCAACTTCCTTCGGGTTGGTGTTACAGGGAACGGTTGCCTGCATTCTGTCTGCGGCCACCACACTGCTTCTTCCTGCCCGTTGGGGTGCTCTTCCTCCCTCCCCCTGTGTACTGCTGTCCTCGCTCTGCATGTCCTACTGCCAGGTTGGGTCAATTACTATATCATCCACCACCTCGTCTTCCACTTCCGCACCCTGGTCCTCCTCCTTACTTTCTGGCAATTGTGTCTCATCATAGTCAACATCTTCTGACACTTTCCCACCATCGACTTCATGTGACCGTGGCTTCTCAAATATTTGGGCATCGTTACACGTGATCTCCTTTTGCCCCACTTCAAGTGGACTGGGCGAGAGGCCCGAATCTATAAATGGAAAAGTGAACAGCTCTTCAGAGTGTCCAAGTGTGGGATCAGTTGTCTCTGGGTACTCTGCATGGAGGGAGGAAGGAGGATCAGGGTGAAGAATATGCGGTCCAGACTCACGGCTACTGAGACTTAACCGTGTGGAAGAAAGGGTGGTGGTGGTTGTGGTGGCGAAGTGACTGGAACCATTATCCGCTATCCAACCAGCAACCTTTTGACACTGCTCTGGGTTCAATAGTTGTGTGCTGCGGTCCCCTAGAAATTGGGACGGTCAGGCGAGAAGATGTGGTGTTTGTTGTGGCACAATTTCAGCTTGCCCACGGCCTTGTCCTCAGCCTCTACATGCACCATTACCATCACGTCCAGTTTCCCGTCCCTTGCCACTTGCCTTGACCATTTTAAATGGAGGACAGTATCTTCCATGCTCACTACAAATGACTGAGTTTGGAGCGAACTTATATGTGATCCGTGTGACTGAGAAAACAGAGTTTTAAATACCTGGCCTGTAGGCAAGTAGTTTGAACAGCAAACTGCTGTGAATTGCTTCACTGACACACTAAAGAAAATTTTTAATGGAGGACAGAAATGACAGTATTTTCTGACAATGTATATGTGATCCATGTGACGGAGAAAACAGAGTTTTAAATACCTGGCCTGTAGGTAAGTAGTTTGAACAGCAAACTGCTGTGAATTGCTTCACTGACACACTAAAGGAAATTTTAATTGGAGGCCAGAAATGGCAGTATTTTCTGACAACGTATATGTGATCCGTTTGACGGAGAAAACAAAGTTTTAAATAGCTGGATTTCTAGCGCTGTAATATGGAAAGGACCTGGCTTTATTCTGCAGTGCCAACAAGCAAATGGCGCAGAAAAACTGTGTTCTCTGGATTGCTTTATAAGCAAATAATGAGGATTAAGATCCAAAGAAAAGTTTTCCTGGCCCCTGAGACCTGGGCCTTTGTATAGAAATATCTAACAGCAGCAGAAAGCAGAATTGGAATGGAGCCTCTTGTGCTATATGCACTGCAGTCTGCTATATACACTGTCTGCCTATATAAACTGTAAACTGCCTGCCTGATATCTCTAATGATCAAGGAAGAGCCACAAGGCTCAAAAAATGGATGATCCAGCACAATATTGTATCAAAATATCTAGATTTTATTACATGATAACAAAATAAGTGGATAAACATTCACAGAAAACACAGAATGTATTTAAAATAACACGCACAGTGGAAATAGTCACTCAGTAGTTAAGGGAGAAGAAATTCTTTGAAACTCCAAAGGGTAAGTATCTAGAGTATGGTATATATAATCACATTAGATATCACCACCATGACAGGTACATGATTGATAACTACTTCACATATTTTACTTATAAAAAACATATATCCGAAACATAGTCTACCTGTCAATGGATAGATAACCCTTCAGTCACTGCCACATGCGCGCCAGCCCCGATGCGCATTTCGGCAAATGAGCCTTTGTCAAGGGGTGTGCCTGATTTCTCTGCAGATTGATTAGTTAGTCCTCAAAAGGACTGTTTGTCAAGATGGATATGTGTAATGTACCGTTTTTCTCCCTACACTACCTAATACACAAGCAAATCTCTCCCTGACGCAGCAGCACCTCTCCCTGCACTGTCTGATTCTGGATTGACTGTGACGAACCTGACGGCGCCAGGTCTGATATAGACCTGATGACGTTGTGCGGCCAGCCAATCACTGTAATGCCACAACCAACATGGCTACGGCATTACAGTGAGTGACAGGCAATCTCTGCATATTGATTGGCGCTCTAAAGAGCGCCAAACATGCAGGGAGGGGACCCAAGCTCCCGCCGAGCAGCCCTGGAAATACTCGGCGAGCACCGAGCATCTCGAGCAGTGAGATGCTCGGGCGAGCACCGAGCAGTAGCGAGCATGCTCGCTAATCACTATTCTTCATACAAAAAGTGAAACTCCTATATTATATAGTGTCATTACAAACAGAGTGATCTATTGCAAGTGTTTATTTCTGTTAATGTGGATGATTATGGCTTACAGCCAATGAAAACACAAAAGTCATTAACTCAGAAAATTAGAATAATTAACAAAAAACACCCGCAAAGGCTTCCTAAGCATTTATAAAGGTCCCTTAGTCTGTTTCAGTAGGCTCCACAATCATGGGGAAGACTGCTGACTTGACAGATGTCCAGAAGACAGTCATTGACACTAGTTAAATGCAAAGTAAATTTTGCATTTCATTTGGAAATCTAGGTCCCAGAGTCTGGAGGAAGAGTGGAGAGGCACACAATCCAAGGTGTTTGAGGTCTAGTGTGAAGTTTGCACAATCAGTGATGGTTTGGGGAGCCATGTCATCTGCTGGTGTAGGTCCACTGTGTTTTATCAAGACCAAAGCCAGCGCAGCTGTCCAACAGGAAATTTTAGAGTACTTCCCTCTGACGACAAGCTTTTGGAGATGAAAATTTCCTTCACCAGCAGGACTTGGCACTAGTGGTGAGCGAGCATGCTCATCACTCGAGATTTACAAGCATGCTCGGGCGAGCACCTAGAATCTTCAGCGTGCTCTGTGTTACGTTTAAATCACTCTCGTGCGCATGATTTGCGACTGTTTGACAGCTTTAATACCTGTGATGAATGCGAAAGAAACAGGCATTCCTCACCTGTTTTAAAGCTGTCAAACATTTGAAAATCACACGCACAGCAGTGATTTAAACATAACACCGAGCACGCTGAAGATACTAGGTGTTCGCACAGGCATGCTCGTCAAAAGGTTTAACAGAACATACTCACTCATCATTACATGGCACCTGTCCACACTGCAAAAAGTACCCATACCTGGTTTAAAACATCAGTATCACTGTGCTTGATTGGCCAGCAAACTCGCCTGACCTTAACCCCATAGAGAATCTATGGGGTATTGTCAACAGAAAGATGAGAGATACCAGACCCAACAATGCAGACGAGCTGAAGGCTGCTATCAAAGCAACCTGGGCTTCCATAACACCTCAGCAGTGCCACAGGCTGATCGCCTCCATGCCACGCCGCATTGATGCAGTAATTGATGCATAAGGAGTAGTGTTGAGCATTCCGATACTGAAATATCGGGTATCGGCCGATATTCGCGGTATCGGAATTCCGATACTTAATTCCGATACTTTTGCAATATCGCATACCGGAATCGGAAGTTCCCATAATGCTATGAGCCAGTTTCATTTTATTCAGCCAATGAGGATCCTTAGAAGTGTGGGCTCATCCTGTTAGGCATGTAGGCATCTTAACTAATGGCATGGCTGTGATTGGCTGCTGAAATGTTGTCATGATGCACTATAAAAGCCGCCGCAGCCATTTTGAGCTCATTCTGCTGTGAATTCAGTTAGGGATAGGACGCTGTTGTTCTGAGGGAGATTTTTAGCTACCTATTTGGTCTATTCTGCTTTACCCAAGCTACTTTATAAATCGCTGTGCCTTGCAGCGCTAGTGCACAGTTCTCTGTGCTGTTCACCGCTGTCTGCAAGGTCTGTGTGTGTGAGTGCAGTTCACCCTGTAGTGTGTGCTTCAGCCACGTCTGGTTGTAGTGCACTCAGTGTGTGTCACTGCCTCATACATTGTCCTTTTTTGCCAATTCATAATTTATCCTGACTTCTCCTATTAGTGTGGTGGTTCCATCCGTATTCAGCTACATTGGTTCCAAACACACTATATAGGAGTAGCTAGAGGAGCCTTTCTGCAGCATTGTGCCCTGCAGCCCCAGCCAGATTAGTATTAGCCTATTTTTTGTAGCCTCATCTATTGCATTGTAGGTTACCTTCCTACATTGTAATAGGTACAAAAAGTTTGTGATACAATCGGTATTACATCTTTGGGCACATCCAGTGTCTTTTTGTGACAAAAAAAACCTAAATAAAGTTCACCAAACACTCCACTTTACAGTTGTGTAGGCCACATTAGCTCATATTAAAGTCTAGTCCACACTTTATAAAATTAGTGTTTCTTATACCTCTTAGCAGCTGTTCAGGAATAAGCACACTAAGCCCGTAGTACTTTTCTGCCTATCTTTAACAGTTTACCAAGATGAAGAAGGCAGGGAGTAAGGCATGTGGTCGTGGTTTTGGGCGTGGGCGTGGAGTTTCTGCAGGGAGAGGACGTGAGGATTCTATGCCTGCAGGGAGAGGACGTGGGTATTCTGTGCCTGCTGTGGGCACCAGTGACTCAGCATCCCCCAGCTTTACCAGGGAACAGTCCTTTATGCGCAGCTTTGTAGGAGCTAGCCGTACCCCACTGCTGCGGGAGGACCAAATTGGAGCCGTTGTCGGATGGATGGCAGCAAACGCATTGACTTCAATTAGTTCCAGATCCTCTCAGGTCCTGAGCTCTGAAGAGCACCGATCTGTCTCTTCACCACCTGCCAAATTGCCCAGGCAGTCAGAGAGCCCTGGACAGGAGCCATCTCTACTTCTGTTCTCTGAATCTCTTGGCTTGGAAAGAGGGGGCCAGCCAAGCAGAATTTGAGAATTTGAAGAAGAGGTAGTATGCAGTGATGCGCAACCGTTTTGTCTCTCTGAATCTGAAGAGGCGGGTGGACCAGTGCCTATGGTCAGCAGCACACCTCAGTACGCATCTGATGATGAGACTCAGGTGCCACTTTCCGGTGCGTACTGTGCTGTCGAAACTACCCAGGAGAAGCAGTTGTTTGAAGAGGGTGGTGTAGATGATGAGGTCCTTGACCCATCATGGCGTGAGGGACAGGAAGGTGGTGAGAGAAGCTCTGAGGAAGAGATTCCCCAAACAGCCCAAAAAGGAGGGAGAGGGAGGGGGCAGACTTGGTTGCCTGTAGCCTCCACTTCGGCACCCATTAGGAGCATGGCTCTTCCAAAATCCAAAACGGGCGCTCCCAAGACTTGCAGTGCCTGGTCCTTTTTTGACACAGTTGCAGATGACATTTGCTTTGTCAAATGCAAGCTGTGTAATCAGAAGGTGAAAAGAGGGAAAAGTGTCAGCAACCTCAATACCACAAATATGTGGAAACATGTGCGGACCAAGCACGTGGTGGAGTTACAAAAACACACTGAAGACCTAGGCCAACATACAGCGCCACCTACCACCTCTTCAGCTCGTGTTGTAGCCTCTTCCTCCAGCTCACACACAGCTGATTCGGCTTCCTCACAGGATCACCATGGAAGAATCTCTGGCACTGTTGTACAGAGACACAGTGTAATTCCACCCACAGCACCACTTTCCCAGTCATCCTCACACTCCCAGGCCAGTCTACAGCCATCGTTAGCACAGGCATGGGAGAAAAGGCGCCCATACTCGGCAAACCACCCCCGAGCACAGGCTCTGAATGCTGGCATTGCTTAACTACTGGCCCTTGAAATGCTATCATTCAGCCTGGTGGAGACTGACACCTTCCGTAACTTTATGGCATTGGCAGTCCCACAATACAACGTGCCCAGCTGCTTTTATTTCCGCAGGAAAGCCGTCCCTGCCCTGCAACAGCATGTGGAGGGAAAAATTAAACATGCGCTACAAAACGCCGTCAGTAGCAAGGTCCACCTGACGACCGATGCGTGGACCAGTAAGCATGGACAGGGACGATACCTTTCCCTCACTGCCCATTGGGTAAATGTTGTGGAGCCGGGTACAGATCTTGAGAGTGGCGCTGTACATGTTCTGCCAACTCCAAGGATTGCAGGAATCCAGTCTGTACACATTGACTCCTCCTCATACTCCAGTTCCTCTGAATCAGCGCTGCAGGAGCCGTCACGGTCTACCTCCACATCGACCCGTGAACGGTTACCTGTTATGATGACCGATATGAGCACAGCCGTGGCCAAACGTCAACAGGCCGTATTAAAATTAATTTCTTTGGGGAATCGAAGCCACACAGCGCAGGAGCTCTGGAATGCCATCAAGCAGCAGAGCGACATGTGGTTTGTGCCAGCGAATCTCCAGCCAGGCATGGTAGTGTGTGACAATGGTCGAAATCTGGAGGCAGCTCTGGGCCTAGGCAACCTCACTCACATCCCATGTCTGGCACATGTGCTCAACTTGGTCGTGCAGAGTTTTTTGAGGGACTATCCGGATCTTGATGCACTGCTTCACAAGTTCCGCATAGAGTGCGCTCACTTGCGGCGTTCCAGCATTGCAAGATCACGCATTGCAGCTCTGCAGCGCCGATTACGTCTTCCGGAACATCGCATCATATGTGACCTACCCACCAGGTGGAATTCAACGTTACGTATGTTGGAGAGGTTGTGTGAGCAGCCGGCAGCAGTAATGGAGTACCAGCTGCAGCAGGCGCAAACAAGTCGCAGTGCGCGCCGTTCACACTTCACCACCACTGAGTGGGCCTCTATGAAGGACATTTGCCACGTTTTGCGTGCCTTCGATTATTCCACGCGGATGGCGAGTGCAGATGATGCACTAGTCAGCATGATTATCCCCCTTATCTGCCTGCTTGAAAAAACACTGCAAGCACTAAGGGACGAGGTTTTGGAAGAGGTGGAGGATGAGGAGTCACAAATGCCATCTGCTTCTCTACAGTCTGCGCAACGTGGTTCCTCACAAAGGCGTAGGCAGGGGACACTTTGTGAGGAGGATGAGGAGGGGTCAATGGATGAGGAAGACATCTGTCCAGAGGAGGGAGGTACACAATGCTCTATCAGTCAGTATCTAGAGCGAAGGTGGGGTGATGCAGAGCAGGCAGAGATCACGGCTCAAGCAGGGGACAGCGTTTCTTGGCCAGTTGGCAGTCTGCAGCACATGGTTGATTTCATGCTGCAGTGCCTGAGAAACGACAGCCGCATCGCCCACATTCTCAACACGGCTGATTATTGGGTGTCCACCCTCCTAGATCCTCGCTACCGGGACATCTTACAAAGCCTCATAACACCGTTGAACCAGGAGCGTAAAATGCGGGAGTACCAAGACCCACTGGTGCATTCCATCCTGTTCTCCATTCCAACCGAGAGCAGTGCTGCTAGTGCTTTACAAAGCAGCTCAGTGCGTCGAGGCAGTGGAGGAAGCTCTGCTCAAAGAGGGAGCAGAAGCAGCGCCTCAGCACAAGGCAAGACCAGTATGGCCGAAATGTGGCAAAGTTTTGTGTCCCCGCCGCCACAAATGTCTACACCATGACAGACGGCTCCAGTCAGCAGGAGGCAACGTTTCCGTCAGATGGTGACAGACTACATGTCTTGCCCTCTTAGTGTACTTCCAGACGGCTCTTCTCCCTTCAAGTTTTTGGTCTGTAAGCTGGATACATGGCCAGAGCTTAGTCAGTATGCATTGGAGGTGCTAGCTTGCCCTGCTGCTAGTGTATTATCAGAACGCGTCTTTAGTGCCGCAGGTGGTGTACTAACAGACCGTCGCATGTGACTATCCTCCGATAACGTTGACCAGCTTACTTTTCTCAAAATGAACAAGGCCTGGATCTCTCATGAATTTGCCAGTCCTCTTCCAGAATAAATAATTGGTTGGCAACAGTATCCAGGTCTCCTGTTGTGTTCATGTTTCTACCACCTGAACTGTAATCCCTGAGCTCCAACACCGCCAGTTGGTGCTCGGAAGTGCCGTCTGCACAGTCAACACTTGCTGCCGTTTTATTGGGGTTCAGTAACGTCAGCTGTTCCCCTGCTGTGCGGACGGCAATTTCTCCTGCTCTGTCCACATTCTCACTACTACAGATTTTAAAGTTGCTCCAATTACACCTCTGGCTCCTCTGTTTTCAGTATTATCCCTGAGCCCCAACACCGCCAGTTGGCGCTCGGAAGTGCCGTCTGCACAGTCAACACTTGCTGCCGTGTTATTGGGGTTCAGTAACGTCAACTGTTCCCCTGCTGTGCGGACGGCAATTTCTCCTGCTCTGTCCACATTCTCACTACTACAGATTTTAAAGTTGCTCCAATTACATCTCTGGCTCCTCTGTTTTCAGTATTATCCCTGAGCTCCAACACCGCCAGTTGGCGCTCGGAAGTGCCGTCTGCACAGTCAACACTTGCTGCCGTGTTATTGGGGTACAGTAACGTCAGCTGTTCCCCTGCTGTGCGGACGGCAATTTCTCCTGCTCTGTCCACATTCTCACTACTACAGATTTTAAAGTTGCTCCAATTACACCTCTGGCTCCTCTGTTTTCAGTATTATCCCTGAGCTCCAACACCGCCAGTTGGCGCTCGGAAGTGCCGTCTGCACAGTCAACACTTGCTGCCGTGTTATTGGGGTTCAGTAACGTCAGCTGTTCCCCTGTTGTGCGGACGGCAATTTCTCCTGCTCTGTCCACATTCTCACTACTACAGATTTTAAAGTTGCTCCAATTACACCTCTGGCTCCTCTGTTTTCAGTATTATCCCTGAGCTCCAACACTGCCAGTTGGCGCTCGGAAGTGCCGTCTGCACAGTCAACACTTGCTGCCATGTAATTGGGGTTCAGTAACGTCAGCTGTTCCCCTGCTGTGTGTCCGGCAAATTCTCCTGCTTTGTCCACATCCACTGTACTGCTGATTTAAAACTTGCTCCAATTACTACTCTGGCTCCTCTGTTTTTAGTATTTACCCTGGGCTCCAATACCGCTAGTTGCTTTTCAGAAGTGCCGTCTGCACAGTCAACACTTGCTCCAGTGTTATTGGGGTTCAGTAACGTCAGCTGTTCCCCTGCTGTGCGGACGGCAATTTCTTCTGCTCTGTCCACATTCTCACTACTACAGATTTTAAAGTTGCTCCAATTACACCTCTGGCTCCTCTGTTTTCAGTATTATCCCTGAGCTCCAACACCGCCAGTTGGCGCTCGGAAGTGCCGTCTGCACAGTCAACACTTGCTGCCGTGTTATTGGGGTTCAGTAACGTCAGCTGTTCCCCTGCTGTGCGGACGGCAATTTCTCCTGCTCTGTCCACATTCTCACTACTACAGATTTTAAAGTTGCTCCAATTACACCTCTGGCTCCTCTGTTTTGAGTATTTACCCTGGGCTCCAATACCGCTAGTTGCTGCTCAGAAGTGCCGTCTGCACAGTCAACGGTTGCTCCAGTGTTATTGGGGTTCAGTAACGTCAGCTGTTCCCCTGCTGTGTGTCCGGCAAATTCTCCTGCTTTGTCCACATCCACTGTACTACTGATTTAAAACTTGCTCCAATTACACCTCTGGCTCCTCAGTTTTTAGTATTTACCCTGGGCTCCAATACCGCTAGTTGCTGCTCAGAAGTGCCGTCTGCACAGTCATCGCTTGCTCCAGTGTTATTGGGGTTCAGTAACGTCAGCTGTTCCCCAGCTGTGTGTCCGGCAAATTCTCCTGCTCTGTCCACATTCACACTACTACAGATTATAAAGTTGCTCCAATTACGCCTTTGGCTCCACTCTGTTTTTAGTATTTACCCTGGGTTCCAGCACCGCCAGATGTTTCCCAGCAGTGTCTTTGGCACGGGTACTCCCTCCTGCCTAGCCTGGTTCCAGCACGCCAGCTGTTTCCAGGTAGTGTCAATGTCACTTTGCCTCCAATGCGTTGTCCTGTCGTGTTGCAGTCGGATTAGCCGACTCTATGGTGCCTGCAGTTTAGGTGAATCCTATGTGGGCTTTGGGATCTGGCAATGAAGGCTGGTTCCATAGTGCCAATAGGACAAGCACCCCCTGTAGGACTGTGGGTTTTGGTAACAGCGGCCGGCTCGCGGCCTTGAAACTTTTTTTTACATGGGTACCTTCTGCTACCCATCCGGGTTCCAGTACCGTCAGCTGGTTCTCAGCAGTGCCTTTGGATTAGGTGCCTCCTTCTCGGTATCCAAGTTCCACCAACGTCTGCTGGTCCTTGTTAGTGCTTTCTGGCACAGGTACCTCCTGCTTAGTAACCGAGTTCCAGTACCGTCAGCTGGTCTTCGGTAGTTCCATTGGCTCTTGTACCTTCTACTACCCATCCTGGTTCCAGTACCGTCAGCTCGTTCTCGGCAGTGTCTTTGACACGGGTATTCTCTCCTGCCCAGCCTGGTTCCAGCACGCCAGCTGTTTCCAGGTAGTGTCATCGTCACTTTGCCTCCAATGCGTTGTCCTGTCGTGTTGCGGTCAGGTTAGCCAACTCTATGGTGCCTGCAGTTTAGGTGAATCCTATGTGGGCTGCGGGATCTGGCAATGAAGGCTGGTTCCAAAGTGCCAATAGGACAATCACCCCCTGTAGGACTGTGGGTTTTGGTAACTGCGGCCGGCTCGCGGCCTTGAAACTTTTTTTTTACATGGGTACCTTCTGCTACCCATCCGGGTTCCAGTACCGTCAGCTGGTTCTCGGCAGTGCCTTTAGATTAGGTGCCTGCTTCTCGGTATCCAAGTTCCACCAACGTCTGCTGGTCCTTGGTAGTGCTTTCTGGCACAGGTACCTCCTGCTTTGTAACCGAGTTCCAGTACCATCAGCTGGTCTTCGGTAGTTCCATTGGCTCTTGTACCTTCTACTTCCCATCCTGGTTCCAGTACCGTCAGCTGGTTCTCGGCACAGTCTTTGGCACGGGTATTCCCTCCTGCCCAGCCTGGTTCCAGCACGCCAGCTGTTTCCAGGTAGTGTTAACGTCACTTTGCCTCCAATGCGTTGTCCTGTCTTGTTGCGGTCGGGTTAGCCGACTCTATGGTGCCTGCAGTTTAGGTGAATCCTATGTGGGCTGCGGGATCAGGCAATGAAGGCTGGTTCCATAGTGCCAATAGGACAAGCACCCCCTGTAGGACTGTGGGTTTTGGTAACTGCGGCCGGCTCGCGGCCTTGAAACTTTTTTTTACATGGGTACCTTCTGCTACCCATCCGGGTTCCAGTACTGTCAGCTGGTTCTTGGCAGTGCCTTTGGATTAGGTGCCTCCTTCTCGGTATACAAGTTCCACCAACGTCTGCTGGTCCTTGGTAGTGCTTTCTGGCACAGGTACCTCCTGCTTAGTAACCGAGTTCCAGTACCGTCAGCTGGTCTTCGGTAGTTCCATTGGCTCTTGTACCTTCTGCTACCCATCCGGGTTCCAGTACCGTCAGCTGGTTCTCGGCAGTGTCTTTGGCACGGGTACTCCCTCCTGCCCAGCCTGGTTCCAGCACACCAGCTGTTTCCAGTTAGTGTCAACGTCACTTTGCCTCCAATGCGTTGTCCTGTCGTGTTGCGGTTGGGTTAGCCGACTCTAAGGTGCCTGCAGTTTAGGTGAATCCTATGTGGGCTGCGGGATCTGGCAATGAAGGCTGGTTCCATAGTGCCAATAGGACAAGCACCCCCTGTAGGACTGTGGGTCTTGGTAACTGCGGCCGGCTCGCGGCCTTGAAACTTTTTTTACATGGGTACCTTCTGCTACCCATCCGGGTTCCAGTACCGTCAGCTGGTTCTTGGCAGTGCCTTTGGATTAGGTGCCTCCTTCTCGGTATCCAAGTTCCAACAACGTCTGCTGGTCCTTGTTAGTGCTTTCTGGCACAGGTACCTCCTGCTTAGTAACGGAGTTCCAGTACCGTCAGCTGGTCTTCGGTAGTTCCATTGGCTCTTGTACCTTCTGCTACCCATCCGGGTTCCAGTACCGTCAGCTGGTCCTCGGTAGTTCCATTTGCTCTTGTACCTTCTACTACCCATCTGGGTTCCAGTACCGTCAGCTGGTTCTCGGCAGTGTCTTTGGCACGGGTACTCCCTCCTGCCCAGCCTGGTTCCAGCACACCAGCTGTTTCCAGGTAGTGTCAACGTCACTTTGCCTCCAATGCGTTGTCCAGTCGTGTTGCGGTTGGGTTAGCCAACTCTATGGTGCCTGCAGTTTAGGTGAATCCTATGTGGGCTGCGGGATCTGGCAATGAAGGCTGGTTCCATAGTGCCAATTGGACAAGCACCCCCTGTAGGACTGTGGGTTTCGGTAACTGCGGCCGGCTCGCGGCCTTAAAACTTTTTTTTACATGGGTACCTTCTGCTACCCATCCGGGTTCCAGTACCGTCAGCTGGTTCTTGGCAGTGCCTTTGGATTAAGTGCCTCCTTCTCGGTATCCAAGTTCCACCAACGTCTGCTGGTCCTTGGTAGTGCTTTCTGGCACAGGTACCTCCTGCTTAGTAACGGAGTTCCAGTACCGTCAGCTGGTCTTCCGTAGTTACATTGGCTCTTGTACCTTCTGCTACCCATCCGGGTTCCAGTACCGTCAGCTGGTCCTCGGTTGTTCCATTTGCTCTTGTACCTTCTACTACACATCAGGGTTCCAGTACCGTCAGCTGGTTCTCGGCAGTGCCTTTGGATTAGGTGCCTCCTTCTCGGTATCAAAGTTCCACCAACGTCTGCTTGTCCTTGGTAGTGCTTTCTGGCACAGGTACCTCCTGCTTAGTATCCGAGTTCCAGTACCGTCAGCTGGTCTTCGGTAGTTCCATTGGCTCTTCTACCTTCTACTACCCATCAGGGTTCCAGTACCGTCAGCTGGTTCTCGGCAGTGTCTTTGGCACGGGTACTCCCTCCTGCCCAGCCTGGTTCCAGCACGCCAGCTGTTTCCAGGTAGTGTCAATGTCACTTTGCCTCCAATGCGTTGTCCTGTCATGTTGCGGTCGGGTTAGCCGACTCTATGGTGCCTGCAGTTTAGGTGAATCCTATGTGGGCTGCGGGATCTGGCAATGAAGGCTGGTTCCATAGTGCCAATAGGACAAGCACCCCCTGTAGAACTGTGGGTTTTGGTAACTGCGGCCGGCTAGCGGCCTTGAAACTTTTTTTTACATGGGTACCTTCTGTTACCCATCCTGGTTCCAGTACCGTCAGCTGGTTCTCGGCAGTGCCTTTGGATTAGGTGCCTGCTTCTCGGTATCCAAGTTCCACCAACGTCTGCTGGTCCTTGGTAGTGCTTTCTGGCACAGGTACCTCCTGCTTAGTAACCGAGTTCCAGGACCGTCAGCTGGTCTTCGGTAGTTCCATTGACTCTTGTACCTTCTACTACCCATCCTGGTTCCAGTACCATCAGCTGGTTCTCGGCAGTGTCTTTGGCACGGGTATTCTCTCCTGCCCAGCCTGGTTCCAGCACGCCAGCTGTTTCCAGGTAGTGTCAACGTCACTTTGCCTCCAATGCGTTGTCCTGTCGTGTTGCGGTCGGGTTAGCCGACTCTATGGTGCCTGCAGTTTAGGTGAATCCTATGTGGGTTGCTGGATCTGGCAATGAAGGCTGGTTCCATAGTGCCAATAGGACAAGCACCCCCTGTAGGACTGTGGGTTTTGGTAACTGCGGCCAGCTCGCGGCCTTGAAACTTTTTTTTACATGGGTACCTTCTGCTACCCATCCGGGTTCCAGTACCGTCAGCTGGTTCTTGGCAGTGCCTTTGGATTAGGTGCCTCCTTCTCGGTATCCAAGTTCCACCAACGTCTGCTGGTCCTTGTTAGTGCTTTCTGGCACAGGTACCTCCTGCTTAGTAACGGAGTTCCAGTACCGTCAGCTGGTCTTCGGTAGTTCCATTGGCTCTTGTACCTTCTGCTACCCATCCGGGTTCCAGTACCATCAGCTGGTTCTTGGCAGTGTCTTTGGCACGGGTACTCCCTCCTGCCCAGCCTGGTTCCAGCACACCAGCTGTTTCCAGTTAGTGTCAACGTCACTTTGCCTCCAATGCGTTGTCCAGTCGTGTTGCGGTTGTGTTAGCCGACTCTATGGTGCTGCAGTTTAGGTGAATCCTATGTTGGCTGCGGGATCTGGCAATGAAGGCTGGTTCCATAGTGCCAATAGGACAAGCACCCCCTGTAGGACTGTGGGTTTTGGTAACTGCGGCCAGCTCGCGGCCTTGAAACTTTTTTTTACATGGGTACCTTCTGCTACCCATCCGGGTTCCAGTACCGTCAGCTGGTTCTTGGCAGTGCCTTTGGATTAGGTGCCTCCTTCTCGGTATCCAAGTTCCACCAACATCTGCTGGTCCTTGTTAGTGCTTTCTGGCACAGGTACCTCCTGCTTAGTAACGGAGTTCCAGTACCGTCAGCTGGTCTTCGGTAGTTCCATTGGCTCTTGTACCTTCTGCTACCCATCCTGGTTCCACTACTGTTAGCTGGTCCTCGGTAGTTCCATTTGCTCTTGTACCTTCTACTACCCATCCGGGTTCCAGTACCGTCAGCTGGTTCTCGGCAGTGTCTTTGGCACGGGTACTCCCTCCTGCCCAGCCTGGTTCCAGAACACCAGCTGTTTCCAGGTAGTGTCAACGTCACTTTGCCTCCAATGCGTTGTCCAGTCGTGTTGCGGTTGGGTTAGCCGACTCTATGGTGCCTGCAGTTTAGGTGAATCCTATGTGGGCTGCGGGATCTGGCAATGAAGGCTGGTTCCATAGTGCCAATTGGACAAGCACCCCCTGTAGGACTGTGGGTTTTGGTAACTGCGGCCGGCTCGCGGCCTTGAAACTTTTTTTTACATGGGTACCTTCTGCTACCCATCCGGGTTCCAGTACCGTCAGCTGGTTCTTGGCAGTGCCTTTGGATTAAGTGCCTTCTTCTCGGTATCCAAGTTTCACCAACGTCTGCTGGTCCTTGGTAGTGCATTCTGGCACAGGTACCTCCTGCTTAGTAACGGAGTTCCAGTACCGTCAGCTGGTCTTCCGTAGTTCCATTGGCTCTTGTACCTTCTGCTACCCATCCGGGTTCCAGTACCATCAGCTGGTCCTCGGTAGTTCCATTTGCTCTTGTACCTTCTACTACCCATCAGGGTTCCAGTACCGTCAGCTGGTTCTCGGCAGTGCCTTTGGATAAGGTGCCTCCTTCTCGGTATCCAAGTTCCACCAACGTCTGCTTGTCCTTGGTAGTGCTTTCTGGCACAGGTACCTCCTGCTTAGTAACCGAGTTCCAGTACCGTCAGCTGGTCTTCGGTAGTTCCATTGGCTCTTGTACCTTCTACTACCCATCCGAGTTCCAGTACCGTCAGCTGGTTCTCGGCAGTGTCTTTGGCACGGGTACTCCCTCCTGCCCAGCCTGGTTCCAGCACGCCAGCTGTTTCCAGGTAGTGTCAATGTCACTTTGCCTCCAATGCGTTGTCCTGTCGTGTTGCGGTCGGTTTAGCCGACTCTATGGTGCCTGCAGTTTAGGTGAATCCTATGTGGGCTGCGGGATCTGGCAATGAAGGCTGGTTCCATAGTGCCAATAGGACAAGCACCCCCTGTAGAACTGTGGGTTTTGGTAACTGCGGCCGGCTCGCGGCCTTGAAACTTTTTTTTACATGGGTACCTTCTGCTACCCATCCGGGTTCCAGTACCGTCAGCTGTTTCTCGGCAGTGCCTTTGGATTAGGTGCCTGCTTCTCGGTATCCAAGTTCCACCAACGTCTGCTGGTCCTTGGTAGTGCTTTCTTGCACAGGTACTTCCTGCTTAGTAACCGAGTTCCAGTACCGTCAGCTGGTCTTTCGTAGTTCCATTGACTCTTGTACCTTCTACTACCCATCCTGGTTCCAGTACCATCAGCTGGTTCTCGGCATTGTCTTTGGCACGGGTATTCTCTCCTACCCAGCCTGGTTCCAGCACGCCAGCTGTTTCCAGGTAGTGTCAACGTCACTTTGCCTAAAATGCGTTGTCCTGTCGTGTTGCGGTCGGGTTAGCCGACTCTATGGTGCCTGCAGTTTAGGTGAATCCTATGTGGGCTGCGGGATCTGGCAATGAAGGCTGGTTCCATAGTGCCAATAGTACAAGCACCCCCTGTAGGACTGTGGGTTTTGGTAACTGCAGCCGGCTCGCGGCCTTGAAAGTTTTTTTTACATGGGTACCTTCTGCTACCCATCCGGGTTCCAGTACTGTCAGCTGGTTCTCGGCAGTGCCTTTGGATTAGGTGCCTCCTTCTCTGTATCCAAGTTCCACCAACGTCTGCTGGTCCTTGGTAGTGCTTTCTGGCAGAGGTACCTCCTGCTTAGTAACGGAGTTCCAGTACCGTCAGCTGGTCTTCGGTAGTTCCATTGGCTCTTGTAGCTTCTGCTACCCATCCGGGTTCCAGTACCCTCAGCTGGTCCTCGGTAGTTCCATTTGCTCTTGTTCCTTCTGCTACCCATCCGGGTTCCAGTACCGTCAGCTGTTTCTCGGCAGTGCCTTTGGATTAGGTGCCTGCTTCTCGGTATCCAAGTTCCACCAACGTCTGCTGGTCCTTGGTAGTGCTTTCTGGCACAGGTACCTCCTTCTTAGTAACCGAGTTCCAGTACCGTCAGCTGGTCTTCCGTAGTTCCATTGGCTCTTGTACCTTCTGCTACCCATCCGGGTTCCAGTACCGTCAGCTGGTTCTTGGCAGTCTCTTTGGCACGGGTACTCCCTCCTGCCCAGCCTGGTTCCAGCACACCAGCTGTTTCCAGGTAGTGTCAACGTCACTTTGCCTCCAATGCGTTGTCCTGTCGTGTTGCGGTTGGGTTAGCCGACTCTATGGTGCCTGCAGTTTAGGTGAATCCTATGTGGGCTGCGGGATCTGGCAATGAAGGCTGGTTCCATAGTGCCAATAGGAGAAGCACCCCCTGTAGGACTGTGGGTTTTGGTAACTGCGGCCGCCTCGTGGCCTTGAAACTTTTTTTTACATGGTTACCTTCTGCTACCCATCCGGGTTCCAGTACCGTCAGCTGGTTCTTGGCAGTGCCTTTGGATTAGGTGCCTCCTTCTCGGTATCCAAGTTCCACCAACGTCTGCTGGTCCTTGGTAGTGCTTTCTGGCACAGGTACCTCCTGCTTAGTAACGGAGTTCCAGTACCGTCAGCTGGTCTTCGGTAGTTCCATTGGCTCTTGTAGCTTCTGCTACCCATCCGGGTTCCAGTACCCTCAGCTGGTCCTCGGTAGTTCCATTTGCTCTTGTTCCTTCTACTACCCATCCGGGTTCCAGTACCGTCAGCTGTTTCTCGGCAGTGCCTTTGGATTAGGTGCCTCCTTCTCGGTATCCAAGTTCCACCAACGTCTGCTTGTCCTTGGTAGTGCTTTCTGGCACAGGTACCTCCTCCTTAGTAACCGAGTTCCAGTACCGACAGCTGGTCTTCGATAGTTCCATTGGCTCTTGTACCTTCTGCTACCCATCCAGGTTCCAGTACCGTCAGCTGGTACTCGGCAGTGTCTTTGGCACGGGTACTCCCTCCTGCCCAGCATGGTTCCAGCACACCAGCTGTTTCCAGGTAGTGTCAACGTCACTTTGCCTCCAATGCGTTGTCCAGTCATGTTGCGGTTGGGTTAGACGACTCTATGGTGCCTGCAGTTTAGGTGAATCCTATGTGGGCTGCGGGATCTGGCAATGAAAGCTGGTTCCATAGTGCCAATTGGACAAGCACTCCCTGTAGGACTGTGGGTTTTGGTAACTGCGGCCGGCTCGTGGCCTTGAAACTTTTTTTTACATGGGTACCTTCTGCTACCCATCCGGGTTCCAGTACCGTCAGCTGGTTCTTGGCAGTGCCTTTGGATTAAGTGCCTCCTTCTCGGTATCAAAGTTCCACCAACGTCTGCTGGTCCTTGGTAGTGCTTTCTGGCACAGGTACCTCCTGCTTAGTAACGGAGTTCCAGTACCGTCAGCTGGTCTTCCGTAGTTCCATTGGCTCTTGTACTTTCTGCTACCCATCCGGGTTCCAGTACCGTCAGCTGGTCCTCGGTAGTTCCATTTGCTCTTGTACCTTCTACTACCCATCAGGGTTCCAGTACCGTCAGCTGGTTCTCGGCAGTGCCTTTGGATTAGGTGCCTCATTCTCGGTATCCAAGTTCCACCAACGTCTGCTTGTCCTTGGTAGTGCTTTCTGGCACAGGTACCTCCTGCTTAGTAACCGAGCTCCAGTACCGTCAGCTGGTCTTCGGTAGTTCCATTGGCTCTTGTACCTTCTACTACCCATCCGGGTTCCAGTACCGTCAGCTGGTTCACGGCAGTGTCTTTGGCAGGGGTACTCTCTCCTGCCCAGCCTGGTTCCAGCACGCCAGCTGTTTCCAGGTAGTGTCAATGTCACTTTGCCTCCAATGCGTTGTCCTGTCGTGTTGCGGTCGGGTTAGCCGACTCTATGGTGCCTGCAGTTTAGGTGAATCCTATGTGGGCTGCGGGATCTGGCAATGAAGGCTGGTTCCATAGTGCCAATAGGACAAGCACCCCCTGTAGGACTGTGGGCTTTGGTAACTGCGGCCGGCTCGCGGCCTTGAAACTTTTTTTTACATGGGTACCTTCTGCTACCCATCCGGGTTCCAGTACCGTCAGCTGATTCTCGGCAGTCCCTTTGGATTAGGTGCCTGCTTCTCGGTATCCAAGTTCCACCAACGTCTGCTGGTCCTTGGTAGTGCTTTCTGGCACAGGTACCTCCTGCTTAGTAACCGAGTTCCAGTACCGTCAGCTGGTCTTCGGTAGTTCCATTGACTCTTGTACCTTCTACTACCCATCCTGGTTCCAGTACCGTCAGCTGGTTCTCGGCAGTGTCTTTGGCACGGGTATTCTCTCCTGCCCAGCCTGGTTCCAGCACGCCAGCTGTTTCCAGGTAGTGTCAACGTCACTTTGCCTCCAATGCGTTGTCCTGTCGTGTTGCGGTCGGGTTAGCCGACTCTATGGTGCCTGCAGTTTAGGTGAATCCTATGTGGGCTGCGGGATCTGGCAATGAAAGCTGGTTCCATAGTGCCAATTGGACAAGCACCCCCTGTAGGACTGTGGGTTTTGGTAACTGCGGCCGGCTCGTGTCCTTGAAACTTTTTTTTACATGGGTACCTTCTGCTACCCATCCGGGTTCCAGTACTCTCAGCTGGTTCTCGGCAGTGCCTTTGGATTAAGCGCCTCCTTCTCGGTATCCAAGTTCCACCAACGTCTGCTGGTCCTTGGTAGTGCTTTCTGGCACAGGTACCTCCTGCTTAGTAACGGAGTTCCAGTACCGTCAGCTGGTCTTCCGTAGTTCCATTGGCTCTTGTACCTTCTGCTACCCATCCGGGTTCCAGTACCGTCAGCTGGTCCTCGGTAGTTCCATTTGCTCTTGTACCTTCTACTACCCATCAGGGTTCCAGTACCGTCAGCTGGTTCTCGGGAGTGCCTTTGGATTAGGTGCCTCCTTCTCGGTATCCAAGTTCCACCAACGTCTGCTTGTCCTTGGTAGTGCTTTCTGGCACAGGTACCTCCTGCTTAGTAACCGAGCTCCAGTACCGTCAGCTGGTCTTCGGTAGTTCCATTGGCTCTTGTACCTTCTACTACCCATCCGGGTTCCAGTACCGTCAGCTGGTTCTCGGCAGTGTCTTTGGCACGGGTACTCCCTCCTGCCCAGCCTGGTTCCAGCACGCCAGCTGTTTCCAGGTAGTGTCAATGTCACTTTGCCTCCAATGCGTTGTCCTGTCGTGTTGCGGTCGGGTTAGCCGACTCTATGGTGCCTGCAGTTTAGGTGAATCCTATGTGGGCTGCGGGATCTGGCAATGAAGGCTGGTTCCATAGTGCCAATAGGACAAGCACCCCCTGTAGGACTGTGGGTTTTGGTAACTATGGCCGGCTCGCGACCTTGAAACTTTTTTTTACATGGGTACCTTCTGCTACCCATCCGGGTTCCAGTACTGTCAGTTGATTCTCTGCAGTGCCTTTGGATTAGGTGCCTGATTCTCGGTATCCAAGTTCCACCAACGTCTGCTGGTCCTTGGTAGTGCTTTCTGGCACAGGTACCTCCTGCTTAGTAACCGAGTTCCAGTACCGTCAGCTGGTCTTCGGTAGTTCCATTGACTCTTGTACCTTCTACTACCCATCCTGGTTCCAGTACCGTCAGCTGGTTCTCCGCAGTGTCTTTGGCACAGGTATTCTCTCCTGCCCAGCCTGGTTCCAGCACGCCAGCTGTTTCCAGGTAGTGTCAACGTCATTTTGCCTCCAATGCGTTGTCCTGTCGTGTTGCGGTCGGGTTAGCCGACTCTATGGTGCCTGCAGTTTAGGTGAATCCTATGTTGGCTGCGGGATCTGGCAATGAAGGCTGGTTCCATAGTGCCAATAGTACAAGCACCCCCTGTAGGACTGTGGGTTTTGGTAACTGCGGCCGGCTCGCGGCCTTGAAACTTTTTTTTACATGGGTACCTTCTGCTACCCATCCAGGTTCCAGTACTGTCAGCTGGTTCTCGGCAGTGCCTTTAGATTAGGTGCCTCCTTCTCGGTATCCAAGTTCCACCAACGTCTGCTGGTCCTTGGTAGTGCTTTCTGGCACAGGTACCTCCTGCTTAGTAACCGAGTTCCAGTACCGTCAGCTGGTCTTCGGTAGTTCCATTGGCTCTTGTACCTTCTGCTAACCATCCGGGTTCCAGTACCGTCAGCTGGTTCTCGGCAGTGTCTTTGGCATGGGTACTCCCTCCTGCCCAGCCTGGTTCCAGCACACCAGCTGTTTCCAGTTAGTGTCAACGTCACTTTGCCTCCAATGCGTTGTCCTGTCGTGTTGCGGTTGGGTTAGCCGACTCTATGGTCCCTGCAGTTTAGGTGAATCCTATGTGGGCTGCGGGATCTGGCAATGAATGCTGGTTCCATAGTGCCAATAGGACAAGCACCCCCTGTAGGACTGCGGGCTTTGGTAACTGCGGCCGCCTCGCGGCCTTGAAACTTTTTTTTACATGGGTACCTTCTGCTACCCATCCGGGTTCCAGTACCGTCAGCTGGTTCTTGGCAGTGCCTTTGGATTAGCTGCCTCCTTCTCGGTATCCAAGTTCCACCAACGTCTGCTGGTCCTTGTTAGTGCTTTCTGGCACAGGTACCTCCTGCTTAGTAACGGAGTTCCAGTACCGTCAGCTGGTCTTCGGTAGTTCCATTGGCTCTTGTACCTTCTGCTACCCATCCGGGTTCCAGTACCGTCAGCTGGTCCTCGGTAGTTCCATTTGCTCTTGTACCTTCTACTACCCATCCGGGTTCCAGTACCGTCAGCTGGTTCTCGGCAGTGCCTTTGGATTAGGTGCCTGCTTCTCGGTATCCAAGTTCCACCAACGTCTGCTTGTCCTTGGTAGTGCTTTCTGGCACAGGTACCTCCTGCTTAGTAAACCAAGTTCCAGTACCGTCAGCTGGTCTTCGATAGTTCCATTGGCTCTTGTACCTTCTGCTACCCATCCGGGTTCCAGTACCGTCAGCTGGTACTTGGCAGTGTCTTTGGCACGGGTACTCCCTCCTGCCCAGCCTGGTTCCAGCACACCAGCTGTTTCCAGGTAGTGTCAACGTCACTTTGCCTCCAATGCATTGTCCAGTCGTGTTGCGGTTGGGTTAGCTGACTCTATGGTGCCTGCAGTTTAGGTGAATCCTATGTGTGCTGCGGGATCTGGCAATGAAGGCTGGTTCCATAGTGCCAATAGTACAAGCACCCCCTGTAGGACTGTGGGTTTTGGTAACTGCGGCCGGCTCGTGGCATTGAAACTTTTTTTTACATGGGTACCTTCTGCTACCCATCCGGGTTCCAGTACCGTCAGCTGGTTCTTGGCAGTGCCTTTGGATTAAGTGCCTCCTTCTCGGTATCCAAGTTCCACCAACGTCTGCTGGTCCTTGGTAGTGCTTTCTGGCACAGGTACCTCCTGCTTAGTAACGGAGTTCCAGTACCGTCAGCTGGTCTTCCGTAGTTCCATTGGCTCTTGTACCTTCTGCTACCCATCCGGGTTCCAGTACCGTCAGCTGGTCCTCGGTAGTTCCATTTGCTCTTGTACCTTCTACTACCCATCAGGGTTCCAGTACCGTCAGCTGGTTGTCGGCAGTGCCTTTGGATTAGGTGCCTCCTTCTCGGTATCCAAGTTCCACCAACGTCTGCTTGTCCTTGGTAGTGCTTTCTGGCACAGGTACCTCCTGCTTAGTAACCGAGTTCCAGTACCATCAGCTGGTCTTTGGTATTTCCATTGGCTCTTGTACCTTCTACTACCCATCCGGGTTCCAGTACCGTCAGCTGGTTCTCGGCAGTGTCTTTGGCACGGGTACTCCCTCCTGACAGCCTGGTTCCAGCACACCAGCTGTTTCCAGGTAGTGTCAATGTCACTTTGCCTCCAATGCGTTGTCCTGTCGTGTTGCGGTCGGGTTAGCCGTCTCTATGGTGCCTGCAGTTTAGGTGAATCCTATGTGGGCTGCGGGATCTGGCAATGAAGGCTAGTTCCATAGTGCCAATAGGACAAGCACCCCCTGTAGGACTGTGGGTTTTGGTAACTGCGGCCGCCTCGAGGCCTTGAAACTTTTTTTTACATGGGTACCTTCTGCTACCCATCCGGGTTCCAGTACCGTCAGCTGGTTCTCGGCAGTGCCTTTGAATTAGGTGCCTCCTTCTCGGTATCCAAGTTCCACCAACGTCTCCTGGTCCTTGGTAGTGCTTTCTGGCACAGGTACCTCCTGCTTAGTAACCGAGTTCCAGTACCGTCAGCTGGTCCTCGGTAGTTCCATTGGCTCTTGTACCTTCTGCTACCCATCCGGGTTCCAGTACCGTCAGCTGGTCCTCGGTAGTTCCTCAGCATTCTTGTACCTTCTGCTACATTTCCAAGTTCAAGCTTTTTGAAATGGTTCTTGGTAATCACTCTGGATCTCCCTGACGAGGACCCTGAAGATGAGGACCCTGAAGACCAACCCGAAGAAGACGAGGACCCCGAAGACGAAGACCCTGAAGACCCCCCCGAAGAAGACGAGGACCCTGAAGATCACCCCGAAGAAGACGAGGACCCTGAAAACCACCACGAAGAAGACGAGGACCCCGAAGACGAGGACCCTGAAGACGAGGACCCTGAAGACCAACCCGAAGAAGACGAGGACCCCAAAGAAGACGAGAATCCCGAAGACGACGACCCTGAAGACGAGGACCCTGAAGACCCCTCCGAAGAAGACGAGGACCCTGAAGACCACCCCGAAGAAGACGAGGACCCTTAAGACCACCCCGAAGAAGACGAGGACCCCGAAGACGAGGACCCTGAAGACAAGGACCCTGAAGACCAACCCGAAGAAGACGAGGACCCCGAAGAAGACGAGGACCCCGAAGACGAGGACCCCCGAAGACGACGACCCTGAAGACCACCCCGAAGAAGACCAAGAAGATGACCCTGAAGAAGTTGACCAAGAGGACAAAGAAGAGAAGACAAGCACCAAGATACAGAAGAACAAGAGACAGAAAACCAAGAAGCAGAAGCACAAGAAGCTGCAGAACAAAAAGCGGAAGAACATTAAGCATAAGACTAAAAATCAGAGCAAAAGATAATATCTAAATTATAAGCAGAAGATGACTAAGCAGTGTATGGGGGTGAGTCCATTCCTCCTCGTGGTGCCCCTGGAAAAGACCTGCTGCTGCAGGCCAAACTGAACGCGGACAAATCCTGTTGTAAATCTTTTGTGACGGGCAGAACGAAAGGTGTAATGTCCAACCTTTTATAGATAACAACTACAGGAATGCCTGTCACAAATAAGAATATGATGAAGAAGAAGAATATGAAGAAGATGAAGAAGTAAAATATGAAGAATGTAAAAAAAAAGAATAATACGAAGAAGGTGAAGAAGAAGAAGATGAAGAAAGGTGAAGAAGAAGTGGATGAAAAAGATTCTGATGCTGAGGATGATGAAGGAGAAAGTTTGGGAGAAGTAAAAAAGAAGGTGAAGAGCATGGAAGTAGTTAAACATAAATATCTGACAAAATATAAAAATACTTAACATAGTCAATATTTCCGTAACTCAGAACGTCTTAAAAAAAATATTAATTCCTGCTATTCCATTTGATTGGGCTACACCTCTATGCCTTTATTGTCTCCCCCACCTCCCCCAATACATTCTACATTATTCTTAGTTGTTTTCCTTCATGTAGAATTAACCTACAAGGAAAGAAAGGGTTTATTTTCATTCCGATATTTCTATCCCATTGACTTGCATTGGTTTCCGGTATCGGAATCGGCGATATCCGATACTTTTTGGGTATCGGTCCGATCCAATCCGATCCGATATTTGCCGATATCGGAAGGTATCGCTCGACACTAATAAGGAGCCCCGACCAAGTATTGAGTGTATTTACTGAACATACATTTCAGTAGGCCAACATTTCGGATTTTAAAAATAGTTTTCAAGCTGTTGTTATAAAGTATTCTAATTTACTGAAATAATGACTTTCGTGTTTTCATTGGCTGTAAGGCATAATCATCAACATTAAAAGGAATAAACATTTGAAAAATATCACTCTGTTTGTAATGACTCTATATAGTGAGTTTCACTTTTTGTATTGACTAACTGAAATAAATTACCTTTTGATGATATTCTAATTTAGTGAGATGCACCTGTATATATTGCATTACTACAGAGGCATGACCATTATGTATGGAGAGTGTGTCTATATATAACTTTTCTGCAGTCTTTTTGTATCATGCTGGATAAGCTTATCCACATTTATGAACAGTATCTGTCTATTGCTGTCAAACTTTAGTGATTACCAGTGATTAAGCATGGTGCACTCTCCTGTCCTCACCCTGCATAAGTGTATTTATATCCATGAAAGTTGGAGTTTCAGCATTGTCTAAACCATAGGTACGATTAGTAATTAAGCACGGTGCACTTTATTAGTTGTTGACTTATGATCAAAGTCTGGAAACACCAGCAGTCAAAGCACAGTGCACTTTATCTAATCTAATAAAGTTAATGTATAAATCTGAATCCAGATTGCTTATCTATTGACGCTTCCACATATACAGATGCATCAAAGTACTTTACAATCTGGTTAGGATCTGTGATATATATACTGAAGTACTATTTTCTAACTTCGGGTGACAATAACTGGCCCTAAAAGGGACTCTGGATGTGTTGTTATCATTTTCAAGTCACAGTGGACAATATCCGTGTATTATCATATTTTTCGTGCTGAGTTTTATACACCTACACCTCCCTTAGCGTTTGAGGAGATTTTGTGTATTAGTTCAGGGTCCTCTTTATCTTGCCACCTTATTGTTAGAGACAGAACAGACATTTCCTAGGGATAGCCGCCAAGGAGCGGGCGTGCCACAATGCCCCCCTAGGGTGCCAACCTCCGATTATAGGAAAGGAGAGGGTAGGTTTAGCCTATAGGATCAGTTGGCTTACATCATATCAGCCTTTTATTGGTGTGTGTTTTTGGTGATGTGTTTTTTTTGGGTCAAGCGTGTCTTGATCCTTCAGATTTTTCAATAAAGGTATCTTTTATAGTTTTAATTGGTCTTGCCATGATTCCTTTAAAGTCAACAATGACCTACTAACTGCCAAATACACTAATTTGTCCTCCTCCTACTGGACCTGTCATCTGCTTTCAACACAGTGGACTGTTCCATCTTACTACAGACTCTCTGATCTCTTGGCATCACAGACTTGGCCCTATCTTGGATTTCCTCGTTAGAGATGAGTGGTGTTCGAATCGTACTGTTCGCCAATTTCAAATTCGAGCTGTTTTGGGCGGTGTTCGAGCCGTTCGACGAACCCGAACGATTTGAAAAAAATTCGGCTGTTCGAGGTTATGTTCGATTACTGTTTGTGCACCAAAATCGTAACTGGATTTTTTCACAGTAATGCTGATAATCAATGTTAATACGCAGTTTGAGTGTACAGTGGGGCGGGGGGAGGGGCATGGGATGGATCTCTGCAGAAATAATGAAGATCTCCATTTTTTTATTCTCTTTCCCGCATTTACAGTGGGGAGGTGCAGTCTGTCAGCCTTTCAGCAGCGCACACACGGAGCAAAGTGCTTTTTTTCACACAAGCAAGGGCATGTGTCATTGGCTGTGTATGTCACATGTCCTTGCCCTATAAGACCCAGCCATTTTCCCCGTCGCCACCATTTTCTCACTGCTGCAGATGAGTGTTAGACGGCACTGCTGCTGCTGTTAGCGCTTTATTGTCTAACTGAATTGCAAGCAAATTTTGTCGTAAATAGACAGAAAGGTTTAGGGAGTAGGGACTAGTTTTTAATTGCAGCCCTTTTGAGGGCTAGGTTACAGCAGTTCCTAGCACTTTTTGCCAGGCAGGTCTGTTTTAGTGCTGTGAAAGTGTTTTTCACAGCATTTGGCTAATTCTAGCAAAGCAAATCCTTTTGGGCCTCTTGTAGTGTGTGTTAGTCAATCGAGTAGCGTATCTGTGTTGCAAGCTACACCACCTGTGTATGTAATACAATTTTTTTACTGTACCTAGCCAAGTAAAACCTTTTGGGCATAGTAGCAGTGTGTGGTACTCATTGTATTAGGCCATATATACTAAGCTCCACCAGCTTTGAAATTAATAATAATTTTTAGCTGCATCTTGCCTGTAAAATAATTTTGGGCATATTAGCAGTGTGTGGTACTCATTCTATTAGGCCATCTATACTAAGCTCCACCAGCTTTCAAATTACTAATAATTTTTAGCAGCATCTTGCCTGTAAAATAATTTTGGGCATATTAGCAGTGTGTGGTACTCATTCTATTAGGCCATCTATACTAAGCTCCACCAGCTTTCAAATTACTAATACTTTTTAGCTGCATCTTGCCTGTAAAATAATTTTGGGCATATTAGCAGTGTGTGGTACTCATTATATTAGGCCATCTATACTAAGCTCCACCAGCTTTCAAATTACTAATAATTTTTAGCTGCATCTTGCCTTTAAAATAATTTTGGGCATATTAGCAGTGTGTGGTACTCATTGTATTAGGCCATCTATACCAAGCTCCACCAGCTTTCAAATTACTAATAATTTTTAGCTGCATCTTGCTTGTAAAATAATTTTGGGCATATTAGCAGTGTGTGGTACTCATTCTATTAGGCCATTTATACTGAGCTCCACCAGCTTTCAAATTACTAATAATTTTTAGCTGCATCTTTCTTGTAAAATAATTTTGGGCATATTAGCAGTAGAGATGAGCGTTGTTCTACTCGAACTGTTCGCCAATCTCAAATTCGAGCTGTTTTGGGCGGTGTTCGAGCCGGTCGGCGAACACGAACAATTTGAGAAAAATTCGGCTGTTCGAGGTTATGTTCGATAACTGTTCGTGCACCAAAATCATAACTGGATTTTTTCTCAGTAATGATGAAAATTAATGTTAATACGCAGTTTGAGTGTACAGCGGGGCGGGGGGAGGGGCAGGGGATGGATCTCTGCAGGAACAATGAAGATCTCCATTTTTTTTTCTCTTTCCCGCATTTGCAGTGGGGAGGTGCAATCTGTCAGCCCATCAGCAGCGCACACACGGAGCGAAGTGCTTTTTTTCACACAAGCAAGGGCATGTGTGATTGGCAGTGTATGTCACATGTCCTTGCCCTATAAGACCAAGCCATTTTTCCCGTCGCCACCATTTTCTCACTGCTGCAGCTGCGTGTTAGACGGCACCGCTGTTGCTGTGTGCGCTATACCTTGTTAATTTCAAGCCAATTTTCGCACAAATATACAGATAGCTTGGGAGTAGGGAATAGTTGTGATTGCAGTCCTTTTAAGGACTAGGTTACAGCATTTCCTACGACTTTTATCAGGCAGGTCTGTGCTCTTAAATAGATAGATTGTGGGAGTAAAGACTAATTGTAATTGGAGTCCTTTTCAGGACTAGGTTACATCAGTTCCTATCAGTTTTTGCCAGGCAGGTCTGTGCCAGTGCTGTGCAAGTTTTTTTCACAGCATTTGGCTGAATCTAGCAAAGCTAATCCTTTTTGGCCTATTGCAGAGTGTGTTAGTCAGTGGAGTAGCCTATCTGTATTGCAAGATATACCACCTGTGTATAGAATACCAATTTTTTTACTGCACCTAGTGAAGTAAAATCTTTTGGGCATAGCATCATTCTATTAGTCCATCTATACTGACCTCCATCAGGTTGCAAACTGAATATAATTTTTTTCTGCATCTAGCTCTGAAAAAATATTTGGGCTTCTAGCGGTGTGTGGGACTTGGTCTATTAGTCCATCTATACTGACCTCCATCAGGTTGCAAATTAAAAATAATTTTTTTCTGCATCTAGCTCTGAAAAAATATTTGGGCTTCTAGCAGTGTGTGGGACTTGGTCTATTAGTCCATCTATACTGACCTCCATCAGGTTGCAAATTAAAAATAATTTTTTTCTTCATTTATCTCTGAAAAAATATTTGGGCTTCTAGCAGCGTGTGGGACTTGTTCTATTAGTCCATCTATACTGACCTCCATCAGGTTGCAAATTAAAAATATTTTTTTTCTGCATCTAGCTCTGAAAAAATATTTGGGCTTCTAGCAGTGTGTGGGACTTGGTCTATTAGTCCATCTATACTGACCTCCATCAGGTTGCAAATTAAAAATAATTTTTTTCTGCATCTAGCTCTGAAAAAATATTTGGGCTTCTAGCAGTGTGTGGGACTTGGTCTATTAGTCCATCTATACTGACCTCCATCAGGTTGCAAATTGAATAAAAAAAATTTCTGCATCTAGCTCTGAAAAAATATTTGGGCTTCTAGCGGTGTGTGTGACTTGGTCTATTAGTCCATCTATACAGACCTCCATCAGGTTGCAAATTAAAAATAATTTTTTTCTGCATCTAGCTCTGAAAAAATATTTGGGCTTCTAGCAGTGTGTGGGACTTGGTCTATTAGTCCATCTATACTGACCTCCATCAGGTTGCAAATTAAAAATAATTTTTTTCTGCATCTAGCTCTGAAAAAATATTTGGGCTTCTAGCAGTGTGTTTGACTTGGTCTATTAGTCCATCTATACTGACCTCCATCAGGTTGCAAATTAAAAATAATTTTTTTCTGCATCTAGCTCTGAAAAAATATTTGGGCTTCTAGCAGTGTGTGGGACTTGGTCTATTAGTCCATCTATACTGACCTCCATCATTTTGCAAATTGAATAAAAAAATTTTCTTCTTCATTTAGCTCTGAAAAAATATTTGGGCTTCTAGCAGTGTGTGGGACTTGTTCTATTAGTCCTTCTATACTGACGTCCAGCAGGTTGCAAATTGAATATAATTTTTTTCTGCATCTAGCTCTGAAAAAATATTTGGGCTTCTAGCGGTGTGTGGGACTTGGTCTATTAGTCCATCTATACTGACCTCCATCAGGTTGCAAATTAAAAATAATTTTTTTCTGCATCTAGCTCTGAAAAAATATTTGGGCTTCTAGCAGTGTGTGGGACTTGGTCTATTAGTCCATCTATACTGACCTCCATCAGGTTGCAAATTAAAAATAATTTTTTTCTGCATCTAGCTCTGAAAAAATATTTGGGCTTCTAGCAGTGTGTGGGACTTGGTCTATTAGTCCATCTATACTGACCTCCATCAGGTTGCAAATTGAATAAAAAAATTTTCTGCATCTAGCTCTGAAAAAATATTTGGGCTTCTAGCGGTGTGTGGGACTTGGTCTATTAGTCCATCTATACTGACCTCCATCAGGTTGCAAATTAAAAATAATTTTTTTCTGCATCTAACCCAGCCAATAGTTTTGGCCTAATACCACAGTTTGGCCACTCAGCTCTGCTCGGTTACCATCCATTGTTTTTTTGTGCAAACAACTCCAGAGTTGTGAATTAGTTAACCACCAAAATGAGTGGAAAAAGGCCTGCTGCTGGTGGAAAGGGGAATAGGCGTGTTGGGAAGGGGAAAAAAGGTTGTGTCCGTGGGGTAGGTGCAGAAGAAAGACCATCTTCCAGCCAAACTAAAATGTCTACTTCTTTTAGCGGACAATGTGATAAGATCCCTTTCTTACGGCCACGCCAATCGCTACAAATTCCAGATGAGGCACAAAAACAGCAGGTGCTTCAACGGATATCAATTGCTCCTTTAACTGGGCTCTCCTCCACATCAACTTCAACATCACAAATACTCCAGTCCTCAAAGGTGTCACCCAAATCGCACTTGCTTCCTCACAGCTCCCAAATCTCCAGCTGCCCGTCTGAGTATGAGGTAGAACAGATGGTTGAGTCTGCAGAGCTGTTTACTCATACTATAGCCTGGGAATCAGAGGTCGACTCCAGCGCTTCTGTGAATCCAGACGAGGAAATGATCTGCACTGATGCCCAGAATCTTTATGAGTCGGATCCAGGACCAGACGCAGAAGGTTCTGACCATAATGTAGACCCTCATTCCCAAACTGTAACTCCTGTTGGTGGAGACAATGAGGAAGACGATGATAAGACTCAAATACCTGATTGGAGCGACAACTTTAGTTTTTTGTCAGGGCAGGAACAGGTTGGCTCTGAGGACGACGGGTGTGATAACGCACAGGGTGATGATGATGAGGTCGGAGATCCCACTTACTGTCAACCCACAGTCAGCCAACAGATGAGGTCAGCAGAGGAGGTGGAGGAAGATGCTAGTGACGACAAGGTCAGGTTGCGCCTTCCTGGACAGAGACGTAGTACTGGAAGCACGTCAACAACTGCATCCTCAAACACAACTCTGCCTCTCACCACAAGTCGTGGTGGCTCTTCAGGTCGCATGGGTGCTAAGCCTTGCATAGCCTGGGCATTTTTTCAGATCGATAAAGATGACCCAACTCGTGTTATCTGTAACATTTGTCAGCAAAAGCTAAGTAGAGGCCAAAAAATACATAGTTTGAGTACTTCATGCATGAACCGGCACATGGACATGAAGCATAAGTTGCAGTGGGAAGCTCAGTGTGCTACAATGCGGTCTAGCCGGCCGGGCCAACCACCGTCTGCCATATCTTGTGCATCCGCGGCCTCTTCATCCTCTGTGACTGGGGGGACAGCAGTCACAACTGTTTTGGGGTGCAGACCTGCCACCTCTTTACCCGCAACAGCCAGCGTGATTGGCAGGTCATCATTTTCTTTGGAGGTGGTAACACCAGCTGGTCTTGAGCGCTGTCCGACATCGATAGCACCACCTTTGGATCAAGGCAACCTAACATGTCCGCCTGCATCTTCCTCACAGACCGGCAGTTTGCCGGGGACACCCTTATCAACCCCGTCTAAGCACAATAGCCAGCCCTCGGTCCCTCAGATGTGGACAAGTAAAAGACCATTTCCTCCTAGCCATGAGAAAGCTAAGAGGTTGAATTTCACCATCTGCAAGCTCTTGGCTACAGAAATGCTGCCTTTCCGCCTGGTGGACACAGAGGATTTTCGAGACCTTATGTCCGTCGCAGTGCCCCAGTACCAGATGCCCAGTCGGCACTACTTCTCAAAGAAAGGTGTGCCTGCGCTCCACCAGCATGTCGCACACAACATCACCGCTTCTTTGAGAAACTCTGTGTGTGACAGGGTGCATTTCACCACAGACACTTGGACGAGTAAGCATGGACAGGGGCTTTACATGTCGCTGACTGGGCACTGGGTAACTATGGTGACAGCAGGACAAGGGGATGCTGTCCAAGTCTTGCCGTCCCCACGAGTTGTGCGTCAATCCTCTTTATGTCATTTTTCCTCCACTGCTTCTGCCTCCTCAACCTCCTCTCGGTCTTCCACCTGCACCCAAAGCCTGTCTGGTCATGCCACAAGCTTTCTAACTGCGCAGAAGGGATCCTGCACACCTCCTTACTATGCTGGCAGTAGGGCTCAACGTCATCAGGCAGTTTTTACATTGAAATGTCTGTGAAATGTGAGTCACACAGCTGAGGAGTTGTGGTCAGCTCTGGAGAACCAATTTCATGAATGGTTGTCTCCACTGGACCTGAAACCAGGGAAAGCCGTGTGCGACAATGCTGCAAACCTGGGTGCGGCCCTTCGCCGGGGCAATGTCACACACGTGCCTTGTATGGCTCACGTGTTGAACCTGGTTGTCCAGCAATTTTTAGCCCACTATCCCAGACTAGATGGCCTTCTGCAGAGGGCACGGTCGCTGTGTGCTCACTTCCGCCGTTCGCATCCCGCAGCTCAGCGACTTACATCTCTACAGAAGTCGTTGGGCCTGCCACTTCACCGGCTAAAATGCGATGTGCCTACCCGGTGGAATTCAACTCTGCACATGTTGCAGCGACTGTGGCAGCACCGACAAGCCCTGGTGCAATACGTTCTGACGTATAGCCTGGGCCAACGAGATTCAGAGGTGGGGCAAATCACGCTGGAGGAGTGGTCTCAGATCAGGGACCTATGCACCCTTCTGCACAGTTTTGAAATGGCGACGAAGATGTTTAGTGCTGACGATGCCATTATCAGCATGACTATTCCGGTGATTTACATGCTGGAGCACATGTTAAACAGAATTCGGAGTCAGGTGGTGGCACAAGAGGAGGTGGAGGAAGTAGAGGAGGAGGAGTTGTATGCGGAAGGGCTAACATCTGCAAGGTCCAGACGGTCGGCAGCACAAAGGCGGCAGGCATGTGATGGTGGGGGAGATGGTTTAACCAGGGCGCATGGTAGCAGCCAAACTAGTGAGGAAGGTGCAGGAGCCCAGGAAGAAGTGGAGGACGAACTGATGGAAGACTCATCAGATGAGGGAGACCTTGATCACATTTCTGTTGTGCGAGGTTGGGGGGAGAGGACAGAGGAAGGAAGCATGATTGTTATCTCGCCACCAACACAACAGGGACTTGGTGCTCCTGGATGCGCAACACACATGAGTGCCTTCTTGCTGCACTACCTGCAACATGACCCTCGAATTGTGAGAATTAGAAATAATCCTGACTACTGGGTTGCCACACTGTTAGATCCCCGGTACAAAAGAAAATTTGCAGAAATTATTCCTGCCATAGAAAGGGATGCACGCATGCAGGAGTATCAGCAGAGACTGTTGCAGAATCTTACATGTGCTTTTCCACAAAATACCAGTGGTGCACGTAGTGAATCTCACAGTTCCAACTTGCCAACCGTGGGACCGTCAAGTGTTCAGCACTCAAACCGTAACAGAACCACAGTATCTGCTGGTAACATCAATTTTGCGGAATCATTTCACCACTTTTTTAGCCCATCCTTTGCAAGGCCACAGGAGACAAGAAGTCTGACACATAGTCAACGCCTAGAGACGATGGTACAGGAGTATCTCCAAGTAAACATTGAAGCCACGACTGTGTCACTGGACCCTTGCTCTTTTTGGGCTTCCAATCTGGATAAATGGCCGGAGCTAGCCACTTACGCCTTGGAGATCTTGTCATGCCCCGCAGCCAGCGTTCTGTCTGAACGTGTGTTCAGCGCTGCTGGTGGTGTGCTGACAGATAAGCGCACGCGGCTCTCCACTGATAATGTAGACAGACTCACGTTCATAAAGATGAACAAATCATGGATCCGAAACGACTTTTCTACCCCTGTGTCATCCTGGGGAGAGTAAAAGCTTGATGATTGGTTAAAATCACCCTACCAACCGTTTTAAGCTTTCAAATTACTAATCATGTTTATCTGTATCTTGACTGGAAAATAATTTGGGCTTTGTAGCAGTGTGCAGCACTGATCCTATTAGGCCATCTATAATAAGCTTCACCAGATTTAAAATTAAAAATAATTTTTAGCTGCATCTAGCCCGGAAAATAATTTTGGGGCTCCGAGATGCGCAAGACACATAAGTGCCTTCTTGCTGCACTACCTGCAGCATGACCCTCATATTGTCAGAATTCGAAGTAATCATGACTACTGGGTTGCCACACTCTTAGATCCCCCAAACTTTTCGATCAACCTTTTCATTTTAATAAAGACCAAAAAAATGGTCATTTTTGAAATTATAAGCATTAGCAGGTTGTTAGAAACTGAAATCAAACAGTTTTCAACTCAAAACTTTATTCTAGGTGATGTTACATTTTCACATAGGACCCCTTGTTCGAAAGGAGCTTCTGAACTCTCTCGTCCATTGAATTTGTCAGGTTTTGGATGGTTTCTGCTTCAATTGTTTTGCATGAGGACAGAATACCCTCCCAGAGCTGTTGCTTAGATGTGAACTGCCTCCCGCCATCATAGACACTCCTTTTAATGATGCTCCAAAGGTTCTGAATGGGGTAGAGGTCAGGGGAGCATGGGGGTCACACCATAAGTTTGTCCCCTTTTATGTCCATATCAGCCAGAGATGCAGATGTTTTATGTGCAGCATGAGATGGTGCATTATCATGCAGAAAAATGATCTTGCTGTGAAATACACGGTTCTTCTTCTTGAACCATGGCAGGAAGTGCTGTTTGAGAAAATCCACATACATTATGGAGTTCATCTTTAGCGCCTTCAGGGATCCTAAAGGGGCCGACAATCTCTCTCCCCATGATTCCAGCCCAAAACATTACTCCACCTCCTCCTTGTTGGCGCTGTAGCCGTGTTTGCGTGGGGTGTCCATCAACCAGCCATCCTCCACTCCATTCATCTGGACCATCGAGCGCTGCACGGCACTCATCCGTGAACAAAACAGTTTTGAAATCAGTCTTCATGTAATGTTTGGCCCACTGGAGCCGTTTCTGCTTGTGTGAAGTGGATAGAGGAGGTCGACAGGATGGCGTATGCACAGCTGCAAACCTCTGAAGGACCCTGCATCTTGTTGTTCGGGGGACGTTGGAGGCACAAGCAGCTTCAAAAACTTGTCTGCTGCTATGACAAGGCTTTTTTGCCGCTGCTCTTTCAACCTGACGTAATTGCCTGTAGGAAAGAGTCCTCAATTTGCCCTTATCAGCACGCACACGTGTGTACTGTGAATCAGCTACATACTTCTTGATTGCCAAGACACTTCATCCTGATCATCGCACAATGTTGATTGTAGTCATGCCTTGACCTAAACACTCCACAATTTGTTGCTTCTCAGCAGCCGACACATCCTTTTTCTTTCCCATTTTGGCAGAAAATGTAGGCTGCTTAATAATGTGAGAGAGCCTTCTTAAGTAGTCTTGCCTTTCATTGGACACACCTGCCAAACTAATTAGCACAGGTGTCTGCAATTGCTTACAGTGATATAAAGAGCCCTGACACACATCACCATCAATGAGTTTAACTGACAAACAAACAAATTCTTCCCTTATCACTCCTAAACACTTTTTGCATAATAATTTGGAACGCGGTGTACATGTGCTTTTCCACAAAACACCAGTGGTTCACGTAGTGAATCTTACAGTTCTAACTTGCCAACCGTGGTCTGTATGGAATTGTTCAATAAAGGGCCCAAAATTAAGATAACATAGATGGGAGAGGTCTCTATGAATAGGAATTCCTAAGTATTTGATACCCTGTGAGGGCCAGGCAAAGGGAAAGTTGGACTGGATGGAATCCTATATGGATTTAGGGAGGGAGACATCGAGGGCCTCAGACTTCGCTGCATTGATTTTAAAATTTTACCATGTAACAAAGTGATCTATTTCAGCCATAACAGCAGGGATGGATATATGTGATTGAGTGATATATACTAGGACATCATCAGCAAATAGAGAGCACTTGTACTCGGTGCCTCCCACCTCAATCCACCTAATATTGGGGTTATGGCGAATTGATGAGAGCAGGTGCTCCGTCACTAGGATGTATAAGAGAGGGGACAGAGGACATCCCTGCCTTGTCCCATTGGTGATTGTGAAAGGTGATGAAAATGTTCTGACGCACCCCCTGGGCCTTGGGACACCCGGAGCCGGACCCTTTTTGGTGGATGCTGGTGGTTGTAGTCTTCGTGGCGGCGATCCGGTTCCATGGCTCAGGGCGGTCAAACCAGTGGCGGAACTATTTATGTGGTTTTGATGTTTAAATGTCCGACTACGCCACCCGTGGATTGCGGTCAGAGTGAACCGCCGCTACAGGGCAGACCGCTAAGGCTGGTGTTGTGGGTGCAGCAGAGCGTAGCATAACTCCCCACGGGAGGAGTATAGCCTCAGGGCAGTGTATGCGGAGGATGGGGGTGATGGTGCAGGGCAGCAGCAGTAACGACACGGAGTCAGTGATGCAGTTCAGGGCCTTTACTCACAGTTCTTATTATCCAGACCACGTCTGCAGGTAACGGCTGCCCACGTCGTACTGTGCTCACCAGGTGAGGGGCTCAGACAACTCCCAGATAACTTTGGAGCGCTTCACAGGACCCCCTTTGTGTGTCCTTTGTCTGGCCTTTCTTACCAACACTTCTGTCCGGCTGCCTCGGGCCTCCTCTTGGTAAACTTGGCGCCAGTTTCCCTGACCCTATGTGGTGCCTTCCTAGCGGGTGGAGCAAGGGGCTGCGCCACATAAAATGTCAGAGCCTCCGGTTTCTAGCTGAGGGTCGTTTCCTGCCTCCACTAGTTCGGGGACCGGTCTCCCCCTTTGGCCTGACCCCTCCACGCAGGTGGATTCGGGCGTGCGGTGGCGACTCGCCCGTCCGCACCCCTGGGATCCCTTCATTCCTCGTTCCTGGAGCCTTCTCCGCTCCTCTTCCTTCCTTCTCCCTCTTGCAGGCCTGGGCCTCTGTTACTAGGCCCGCCTCCGGTGCAGAGCTCATGCAGAGCCCCTGCTCCCTGCCACTTCTGCTCAGACTTCTCTGCACTGAACTAAGATGGTGCCCACCTTTTATACTCCCTTCTCAATGCACCCAGGAACTGCTTCCTCCCTTCTCCTGCACTGCAGGGTTCCCCTTCCTCAGTGTTCCCTCCCCCCACTCCAGCCAGGGACAGGGACTGTCGTGCCCATCTCAGGGGCATATTGGTCGCCCTGCCCCACGGAAATGTGGTGTAATGCATGCAGGTGTCGGGTCCTGATCCACACTCCATCCTTATCTTAGAGTGAGATATCACACCTCTGGGTGAGGTGCAATACGTCTGTAGCAACCGAGCCCTCGGTGCTACAGTTCCATTTATCTTCAGCCTAGGTGACGTATTGTGATACAGGGCCGTGATTTTGGCTATAAAAGGGTCCCCTAGACCCCTACCCCAAGCTTTTTAAGAGAATCATATATGGCGTGCCAGGAGACTCTATGGAATGCTTTCTCAGCATCCAACGAGAGTATCTACTTACAAATTTTTAACTGCATCTAGCCCAGGAAATACTTTGTGCCTAGTAGCAGTGTCTGCTAGTCAGCGGATTATCCCGGCTGTTAAGCAAGCTACACCACCTGTAGTTTGGACACTTAATTTTTTCAAAGGAAATGCTTCGGGACCACGGGATACTTAGTGAAGAGCATCAGGAGGCACCCCAAGGCATAGGGGCTGGGACTGGCATTAGGATGCCTTGCGGTGGACAGCCGAGCTCGATCCTTATAAAAGCTTTTTAACTGCAGCAGCTTTAGTGGACGCTACTGGAGCTGGAATTACGCGGCTGCTGGCATGAGACTTGCCCTCCAATAGATCCTTGTAAATGGATTTAAAGTGTATTCATTCAAATTAGAGGGACAATTTAAATTAAAAAGCTTAGAGCTGCCTCCACCACAGGGGGGCTCTCTCGACCCACCAGCGGACAGGCACCAGTATTGGGAGAGGGGGGCAGGCCGTCAGGGTTCACCGCGGCTCTGGCACAAACCCGGCGACACGGAGGTGGCACGGGCAGGAGCGGACTGGCCGTCTCGGCTTCTCACTTTTTGGATTTTAGAAGGGCATGACATGCCTATATCTGTGTCTCCCCCTCCTTTTACTCCTCCACCTCTTTTCTTTTCGCATGACTATATGTACTTGTCACTTTTCCATGTGTTAGTTGTGTCTTCTGAGCAGTTTGTCAGCTTTTGGACACCTTTGAAGGTGTTTTCTATGTGTTTCTATGTGTTTTTGTATGCCTGCCATTGGTTTTAACGGTGTTCGAAGGTGTTCGACGAACAGTTCGACGAACAGTTCGGCGAACACACGGGTGTTCGACGAACCGAACCGAGCTCGAACACTACGGGGGTGGCTCAACACTAATTAGCAGTGTGTGGTACTCATTCTATTAGGCCATCTATACTAAGCTCCACCAGCTTTCAAATTACTAATAATTTTTAGCTGCATCTTGCCTGTAAAATAATTTTGGGCATATTAGCATTGTGTGGTACTCATTCTATTATGCTATCTATACTAAGGTCCACCGGCTTTCAAATTACTAATAATTTTTAGCTGCATCTTGCTTGTAAAATAATTTTGGGCATATTAGCAGTGTGTGGTACTCATTCTATTAGGCCATCTATAATAAGCTCCACCAGCTTTTAAATTACTAATAATTTTTGGCTGCATCTTGCCTGGAAAATAATTTTGGGCCTGTAGCAGTGTTTGGTTCTCATTCTATTAGGCCATCTATACTAAGCTCCACCACCTGTGTATCTAATAAAAGTGTTTTACTGCTTCTAACCCAGCCAATCCTTTTGGGCAAGTACCACAATTTGGCCACTCAGCTCTGCTCGGCTTCCATCCATCGTTTTTTGTGCAAACAACTCCAGAGTTGTCAATTAGTTAAACACCAAAATGAGTGGCAAATGGCCTGCTGCTGGTTGAAAGGGGAATAGGTGTGTTGGGAAGGGAAAAAAAGGTTGTGTCCGTGGGGTAGGTGTTAAAGCAACAGTAACATCTGCAGAAGAAAGACCATCTTCCAGCCAAACTAAGATGTCTACTTTTTTTAGTGGACAATGTGATACGATCCCTTTTTTAAGGCCACGCCCATCTCTACAAATTCCTGATGAGGCACAAAAACAGCACGTGCTTCAACAGATATCAAGTGCTCCTTTAAGTGGGCTTTCCTCCACCTCAACTTCAACATCACAAATAATCCAGTCCTCAGAGGTGTCACCCCAATCGCACTTGCTTCCTCACAGCTCCGAAGTCTCCAGTTGCCCGTCTGAGTATGGGGTAGAACAGATGGTTGAGTCCTCAGAGCTGTTTACTCATACTATAGCCTGGGAATCAGAGGTCGGCTCCAGAGCTTCTGTGAATCCAGATGAGGAAATGATCTGCACTGATGCCCAGAATCTTTATGGGTCGGATCCAGGACCAGATGAAGATGGTTCTGAGCATAATGTAGACCCTCGTTCCCAAACTGTAACTCCTGTTGGTGGAGACAATGAGGAGGAAGATGATGATGAGACGCAAATACCTGATTGGAGCGGCAACTTGAGTTTTTTGTCAGGGCAGGAAGAATTTGGCTCTGAGGACGACGGGTGTAGAACACACAGGTTGATGATGACGAGGTTGCAGATCCCACTTACTGTCAACCCACAGTCAGCCAGTCGATGAGGTCAGCAGAGGAGGTGGAGGAGGATGCTAGTTACAATGAGGTCAGGTGGCGCCTTCCTGGACAGAGACGTAGTACTGGATGCACGTCAACAACTGCATCCTCAACCACAACTCTGCCTCTGACCACAAGTCGTGGTGGCTCTTCAGGTCGCATGGGTTCTAAGCCTTGCATTGCCTGGGCATTTTTTCAAATCGATAAGGATGACCCAACTCGTGTTATCTGTAACATTTGTCACCAAAAGCTAAGTAGAGGCCAAAAAATCCATTGTTTGAGTACTTCATGCATGAACTGTCACATGGATATGAAGCATAAGTTGCAGTGGGAAGCTCACTGTGCTACAATGCTGCCTAGCGGGCCGGGCCAACCACCGTCGGCCCCATCTTGTGCATCCGCTGCCTCTTCATCCTCTGTGACTGGGGGACAGCAGTCACACCTGTTTTGAGGCAGAGACCTGCCACCTCTTTACCCGCAACAGCCAGTGTGATTGGCAGGTCATCATTTCATTTGGAAGTGGAAACACCAGCTGGTGTTGAGTGCCCTCCGACATCGAGAGCACCACCTTCGGATAAAGGCAACCTAACTTTTCCGCCTGCATCTTCCTCACAGACCATCAGTTTGCCGGGGACACCCTACTCAACCCCCTCTAAGCAAAAAGCCAGCCCTCAGTCCCTCAGATGTGAACAAGTAAAAGACCATTTCCTCCAAGTCATTAGAAAGCTAAGAGGTTGAGTTTCACCATCTGCAAGCTCTTGGCTACAGAAATGCTGCCTTTCCGCCTGGTGGACACAGAGGATTTTCGAGACCTTATGTCCGTCGCAGTGCCCCAGTACCAGATGCCCAGTCGGCACTACTTCTCAAAGAAAGGTGTGCCTGCGCTCCACCAGCATGTCGCACACAACATCACCACTTCTTTGAGAAACTCTGTGTGTGACAGGGTGCATTTCACCACAGATACTTGGAAGAGTAGTCATGGACAGGGGCGTTACATGTCACTGACTGGGCACTGGGTAACTATGTTGACAGCAGGACAAGGGGCTGCTGTCCAAGTCTTGCCGTCCCTACGAGTTGTGTTCAATCCTCTTTATCTCGAAGTTCCTCCACTGCTTCTGCCTCCTCAACCTCCTCTCGGTCCTCCACCTGCTCCCAAAGCATGTCTGGTCATGCCGCCCACTTTCTAACTGCTCAGAAGGGTTCCTGCACACCTCCTTACTATGCTGGCAGCAGGGCTCAACGGCATCAGGCTGTGTTTACTTTGAAATGTCTGGGAAATGTGAGTCACACAGCTGAGGAGTTGTGGTCAGCTCTGGAGAACCAGTTTCATGAATGGTTGTCTCCACTGGACCTGCAACCAGGGAATGCCGTGTGCGACAATGCTGCAAACCTGTGTGCGGCCCTTCGCCGGGGCAATGTCACACACGTGCCTTGTATGGCTCACTTGTTGAACCTGGTTGTCCAGCAATTTTTAGCCCACTATCCCGGACTAGATGGCCTTCTGCAGAGGGCACGGTCCCTGTGTGCTCACTTCCACCGTTTGCATCCCGCAGCTCAGCGACTTACATCTCTACAGAAGTCGTTGGGCCTGCCACTTCACCGGCTAAAATGCGATGTGCCAACAAGGTGGAATTCAACTCTGCACATGTTGCAGCGACTGTGGCAGCACCGACAAGCCCTGGTGCAATACGTTGTGACGTATAGCCTGGGCCAACGAGATCCAGAGGTGGGGCAAATCACGCTGGAGGAGTGGTCTCAGATCAGGGACCTATGCACCCTTTTGCATAGTTTTGAAATGGCGACGAAGATGTTTAGTGCTGACGATGCCATTATCAGCATGACTATTCCGGTGATTTACATGCTGGAGCACATGTCAAACAGAATTCGGAGTCAGGTGGTGGGTAGAGATGAGCATTGTTCGACTCGAACTGTTCGCCAATCTCAAATTCGAGCTGTTTTGAGCGGTGTTCGATCCGTTCGGCAAACATCCGGCTGTTCGAGGTTATGTTCGATTACTGCTCGTGCACCAAAATCATAACTGGATTTTTTCACAGTAATGCTGATAATCAATGTTAATACGCAGTTTGAGTGTTCAGTGGGGCGGGGGGAGGGGCAGGGGATGGATCTCTGCAGAAATAATGAAGATCTCTATTTTTTTTTCTCTTTCCCGCATTTACAGTGGGGAGGTGCAATCTGTCAGCCTATCAGCAGCGCACACACTGAGCGAACTGCTTTTTTTCACACAAGCAAGGGCATGTGTCATTTGCTGTGTATGTCACATGTCCTTGCCCTATAAGACCCAGCCATTTTCCCCGTCGCCACCATTTTCTCACTGCTGCAGCTGCGTGTTAGACTGCACCGCTGTTGCTGTGTGCACTATACTTTCAGTGTTAATTTCAAGCCAATTTTCTCTGAAATATACAGATAGCTTGGGAGTAGGGAATAGTTGTGATTGCAGTCCTTTTGAGGACTAGGTTACATCAGTTCCTACAACTTTTAGCAGGCAGGTCTGTGCTCTGAAATAGATAGGTTGGGAGTAGGGACTAATTGTAATTGCAGTCCTTTTGAGGACTATTTTACAGCATTTCCTAGGACTTTTTGCCAGGCAGGTCTGTGCCAGTGCTGTGCAAATGTTTTTCACAGCATTTGGCTAAATCTAGCTAAGCAAATCCATTTTAGCCTCTTGCAGTGTGTGTTAGTCAGTGGAGTCGCGTATCTGTGTTGCAAGCTATACCACCTGTGTATAGAATACAATTTTTTTTACTGCACCTAGCCAAGTAAAACCTTTTGGGCATAGCATCATTCTATTAGGCCATCTATACTAAGCTCCACCAGCTTGCAAATTAGTAATAATTTTTATCTGCGTCTAGCTCGGAAAATAATTTTGGGCTTGTAGCAGTGTTTGGGACTTATTCTTAGTCCATCTATACTAAGCTCCTCCAGCTTGCTAATTACAAATAATGTTTATTTGCATCTAGCTTGGAAAATAATTTTAGGCATAGTAGTAGTGTGTGGTACTCATTGTATTAGGCTATCTATACCAAGCTCCACCAGCTTTGAAATTAATAATAATTTTTAGCTGCATCTTGCCTTTAAAATAATTTTGGGCATATTAGCAGTGTGTGGTACTCATTCCATTAGGCCATCTATACTAAGCTCTACCAGCTTTCAAATTACTAATAATTTTTAGCTGCATCTTGCCTGGAAAATAATTTTGGGCATAGTTGCAGTGTGTGGTACTCATTGAATGAGGCCGTCTATACCAAACTCCACCAGTTTTGAAATTAATAATAATTTTTATCTGCATCTTGCCTGGAAAATAATTTTGGGCATAGTACCAGTGTGTGGTACTCATTGTATTAGGCCATCTATACCAAGCTCCTCCAGCTTTGAAATTAATAATCATTTTTAGCTGCATCTTGCCTTTAGAATAATTTTGGGCATATTAGCAGTGTGTTGTACTCATTCTATTAGGCTATCTATACTAAGCACCACCAGCTTTCAAATTAATAATAATTTTTAGCTGCAACTTGCCTGTAAAATAATTTTGGGCATATTAGCAGTGTGTGGTACTCATTGTATTAGGCCATCTATACTAAGCTCCACCAGCTTTCAAATTACTAATAATTTTTAGCTGGATCTTGTCTGAAAACAATTTTGGGCATAGTAGCAGTGTGTGGTACTCATTGTATTAGGCCATCTAAACCAAGCTCCACCACTTTTGAAATTAATAATAATTTTTAGCTGCATCTTGCCTGGAAAATAATTTTGGGCATAGTAGCAGTGTGTGGTACTCATTGTATTAGGCCATCTATACCACGCTCCACCAGTTTTGAAATTAATAATAGTTTTTAGCTGCATCTTGCCTGGAAAATAATTTTTGGCATAGTAGCAGTGTGTGGTACTCATTGTATTAGGCCATCTATACCAAGCTCCACCAGCTTTGAAATTAATAATAATTTTTAGCTGCATCTAGCCCGGAAAATAATTTTTCTTCCCAATACTGGTAGCAATAGAAATATGGGGCGTGTGCCTGGCTAACAAAAATATACGCTTCATAACAAAAAACACCAGCCTAGCGTACAGCATTAATAAGATGGCATTATCGTCTCTCCCAGTGCTAGGCCTACTACGCCGGCTAGCATTCCTGTGCCTAAAACATAATGTATGGGTCCGCGCTAGCCACGACGCTGAGGGGTCTAAAGCTGCTGCTATCACTTTATCACAATTCAATTGGCAGATTTTCACAGAGCTCCTCCCCAACACCCAACCATCGGGAAACAGTTGCCCACCCTCCCTATGGGACCTAGTGGCGAATAGTTGATGCCATTAATCAGAGCGTCAGTTTCCCCTTCGACGTGGCAAGCATACGGTAAGGCATAGGAAGAGTGGACACGACTAGTAGCAGGCAGACGGGTTGACCAATGTGAACAAGCCAGATTACAAGTCACCATAGAATTTCTCCACCAGCTAATGATGAGGGGCATATCAGAGGCATCAGCGCAGCGGTGTCTGACCAGAGTAGCATTTCACTTCCAACTACTGAATTGGGGAGATGTGACAAAGAGATTCATCATCAGAAAATCCATAAAAGGGTGGAAAAGGGCTCAGCCAAGTCAGGAGTGTAGACGTCCCGTCCCGTGTCACTAAAACTGATTTATCACATCATATCCCTAACACCATTAACATGACACTCACAATTTGAAGCAACACTACTGTCTACTGCATTTGCGATCGCCTTCTTCGAGGCGCTATGCATAAGCGAATTAGTCCCTCAATCCAGAATTGCCACCAGTGGAGGCTTATTACACCTGGACGTAGTCATAGCCAATAATGCAATACGTCTACGCATACGCCAATCGAAAACGGTTCCAGCGGGCAGGGGCACTTTGGTACTTCTACTACCCACAAACGGTACACTGAGTCGAGTAACAATAGTAAAAACATATATAACCATCAAATCACAAAGTAATTTCTTCCTATCACACATTGATGGAATGCCATTATCAAGATACCAGTTCCAAGCTATATTTAATAAATGCATAACATCGGCAGGGAACCACCCCAAAGATTACGGGACACACTCATTCCGCATAGGCGCGGCCACGGAAGCATCAAGAGCAGGACTGTCAGAAACGGAAGTTCAGAGGATAGGGAGATGGCGATGCACGTGTTTGGCGAGATACATAAGACCTGACTTGCTATCCTAACGTGGTTTGTTTCTTTTACAGGTGACACTAAGACAACAGCGTGGGTGATAGGCCACTCGTATATATATTGGGCCACCCAGGCGGGAGGAAATTAGAGTTTCATAACACATATTTCAACTGGAGAGGTATTAGAGGCCTGCTATGGCCACAGGTACTAATGGAGGTAATCAAGGCAGGGAGAGAGGCAAGAGGTCCGGTCATCTTAGTTATACAGGCCGGGGTAAACGACCTAGGTCATCACAAGAGCGCATAACTAATGGCAATAATGAAACTAGACACTGAGCGCTTCAGAGAATTTTTCACAAAACTAACTATAGTATGGTCAGAGATTGTGCCGATAGCGGTATGGCAAGGTGCGCGAGACATCACGGCCATCGAACGGACAAGGCGGGTAATAAATATTCGGATGGCAAAATTTAGAAAAGACAGAGGCGGTGTAGTGATACAACACCGACAACTGTAAGGGGATAAAGCAGGCTTCATACTGCCCGACGGTGTTCACTTAATGGATATTGGACTGGACATATTCCTGTCAGGACTCCAGGAGGGAGTGGAACAAGCGTTAAGAGTGATGGATGGGGGTCAGAGTCCTGCATACGAGTACGCAGGATCCTCTGTGGCCTGGAAATAGATAGGACATGTTGGAGAGTTACACTTGTTGGCCAACTTGCCGGTGTGGAGACCCAGGGCATGCTGCAACAAGCTGAATTATTTTAGAAATAAAATGCCTTTCTAATGGAATGAGTATAAAGAGTTAGTAAAGCTGTGACCGTTCCTCACCCATCCAGTTGTAAGAGTTACATTATTGTATTGTCAAGGAAAGGGGGGCGGTAGGGGGCTGAGCATCTGGGTTTGGTTGGGGGTACCCACAGTCTGCCTAGGCTAGATGCATTTAAAAATTCTTAGATACACAGGCGGTGCAGCTTGCTTCGCAGCTGGGCTACTACGCCCAAAGTATTGCCTAGGCTAAATGCAGTTAAAAATTCTACGTTGACTAGCAGACACTGAAGCTTTGGAGCAGACCTCTGAGTAAACAGCTCTTCAGACTCAACCATCTGTGTTACCCCAAGCCATAGTGTATGCAGTTTCTTACAGTTAAAAGGTGGGGAGGCGACCCAACCCACCTGGAATTGACGATGCCAACGTCACGTAAAACAAAGCAAGGGGACTCCAAAAAGAGTCTCCATTTTTTCCCAAAATTGTGGTACAGACACCACTTAAGTGGCATCAATTGCCCCAGAGTTGCTTAAAACAGTTGGTGAGGTGATTTTAACAAATCCTCAAGCTTTTAGTCTCCCCAGGATGACACAGGGGTAGAAAAGTCCTTGCGGATCCAAGATTTGTTCATCTTTATGAACGTGAGTCTGTCTACATTCTCAGTGGACAGCCGCGTGCTCTTTTCTGTCAGCACACCACCAACAGCGCTGAACACACTTTCAGAGAGAACGCTGGCTTCGGGGCATGACAAGATCTCCAAGGCGTGAGTGGCGAGCTCCGGACAATTTTCAAGATTGGAATCCCAAAATGAGCAAGGGTCCAGTGACACAGTCATGGCTTCGATGTTCACTTGGAGATACTCCTGTACCATCCTCTCTAGGCGTTGACTATGTGTCAGACTTCTTGTCTCCTGTGGCCTTGCAAAGGATGGTCTAAAAAAGTGGTGAAACGATTCCACAAAATTGCTGTTACCGGCAGATACTGTGTTACTGTTACGGTTTGAGTGATGAAGACTCGACTGTCCCACGTTTTGCAAGTTAGAACTGTGAGATTCACTACGTGCACCACTGGTGTTTTGTGGAAAAGCACATGTAAGATTCTGCAACAGCCTCTGCTGATACTCCTACATGCGTGAATCCCTTTCTATGGCAGGATTTATTTTGGCAAATTTACTTTTGTACCGGGAATCTAAGAGTGTGGCAACCCAGTAGTCGGGATTACTTCGAATTCTGACAATCCAAGGGTCATGTTGCAGGTAGTGCAGCAAGAAGGCACTCATGTGTCTTGCGTATCCAGGAGGACCAAGTCCTTGTTGTGTTGGTAGCGAGGTAAGAATTATGCTTCCTTCCTCTGCCCTCTCCCCCCAACCTCACACAACAGAAATGTGATAAAGGTCTCCCTCATCTGATGAGTCTTACATGCCCATCGCCAGTTCGTCTTCCACTTCTTCCTCGGCTCCTGCACCTTCCTCAACAGTTTGGCTGCTACCATGCGCCCTGGTTATTCCTTCTCCCCCACCCTCCCATGCCTGCCGCCTTGGTGCTGCCGACCGTCTGGACCTTGGAGATGTTAACCCTTCCGCATACAACTCCTCCTCTACTTCCTCCACCTCCTCTTGTACCACCACCTGACTCTGAATTTTGTTTAACGTGTGCTCCAGCATGTAAATCACTGGAAAAGTCATGCTGATAATGTCATCGTCAGCAGTAAACATCTTCGTCGCCATTTCAAAACTGTGCAGAAGGGTGTGTGGTGCCCCTGAGGGTTCAGTCGCCACAGAGGTACTGCATCTCACCCAGAGGTGTGGCTCAGGACCCTAACACCTGCATCCAACCCATACCCACAGTGGGGGTAGGGTGAGATTGCTCCTAAGGGAGAGCACAGTCCCAGGTCCCTAGCTGGCGCGAGGGTCCTATGTTGGGTGTGGTTGCAGAAAGCAGCTTAGGGGAGCACATGACAGGGGAGTATAAATAGGAAGCCATCTTAGAAAGAGCAAGACAGTCAGAGGAGGAGAAGTGACAGGAGACTGAGCCCCTCACTGAGTACGCACAGCACGACGGGGGAGATTGCTCTGGTACCTGTAATCTGAACTGCAATAACTGAGAGTAAAGATCTTGGCACTGCATCTCACGGACTCTGTGTTCATTACTGACTCCCTGCACTACAACCACCACTCTTCCTGTGGGGAGTAATAATACCATTGCTGCAAAACCACCAGCTTCAGAGGACTGTTCCGCAGCGGCTGCCCCTTTGGTCGCACTCCATCGGTGGCGTAGTTGGACATTATAAAACTTATATATACAAATTACCCTTGGATTTACCACCCAGGGTCACGAACCGGGTCACCGCCACAGTGACTACATCCCCCAGCATCTACCGGCCTGGCTCCAGGTACCCCACGGCCCAGGGGGCGCGTCAACTTCATAGGTCCCTGATCTGAGACCACTCTTGCAGCTTGATTTGCCCCACCTCTGGATCTCGTTCGCCCAGGCTATACGTCAGAACGTATTGCACCAGGGCTTGTCGGTGCTGCCACAGTCGCTGCAACATGTGCAAAGTTGAATTCCACCGTGTCGGCACATCGCATTTCAGCCGGTGAACTGGCAGGCCCAACGACTTCTGTAGAAATGTAAGTCATTGAGCTGCGGGATGCGAACGGCGGAAGTGAGCACACAGCGACCGTGCCCTCTGCAGAAGGCCATCTAGTCCGGGATAGTGGGCTAAAAATTCAACACATGAGCCATACAAGGCACGTGTGTGACATTGCCCCGGTGAAGGGCCGCACCCAGGTTTGCAGCATTGTCGCACACGGCCTTCCCTGGTTGCAGGTCCATTGGAGACAACCATTCATGAAACTGGGTCTCCAGAGCTGACCACAACTCCTCAGCTGTGTGACTCACATTTCCCAGACATTTCAAAGTAAACACCGTCTGATGCCGTTGAGCCCTGCTGCCAGCATAGTAAGGAGGTGTGCAAGATTCCTTCTGCGCAGTTAGAAAGTGGGTGGCATTACCAGACAGGCTTTGGGTGCAGGTGGAGGACCGAGAGGAGGTTGAGGAGGCAGAAGCAGTGGAGGAACTTCGAGATAAAGAGGATTGACGTACAACTCGTGGGGATGGCAAGACTTGGACAGCAGCCCCTTGTCCTGCGGTCACCATAGTTACCCAGTGCCCAGTCAGCGACATGTAACGCCACTGTCCATGCCTACTCGTCCAAGTGTCTGTGGTGAAATGCACCCTGTCACACACACAGTTTCTCAAAGAAGCGGTGATGTTGTGTGTGACATGCTGGTGGAGCGCAGGCACACCTTTCTTTGAGTAGTAGTGACGACTGGGCATCTGGTACTGGGGCACTGCGACGGGCATAAGTTCTCAAAAATCCTCTGTGTCCACCAGGCGGAAAGGCAGCATTTCTGTAGCCAAGAGCTTGCAGATGGTGAAATTCAACCTCAGCTTTGTCATTGCTAGGAGGAAATGGTCTTTTACTTGTCCACATCTGAGGGACCGAGGGCTGGCTGTTGTGCTAAGACGGGGTTGAGTAGGGTGTCCCCGGCAAACTGCTTCTCTGTGAGGAAGATGCAGGCGGAAAAGTTAAGTTGCCTTGATCCAAAGGTGGTGCTCTCTATGTCTGAGAGCGCTCAACACCAGCTGGTGTTTCCACTTCCAAATGAAATGATGACCTGCCAATCACACTGGCTGTTGCGGGTGAAGAGGTGGCAGGTCTGCATCCAAAAACATGTGTGACTGCTGTCCCCCCAGTCACAGAGGATGAAGAGGCCGCGGATGCGTAAGATGGGGCAGATGGTGGTTGGCCCAGCCGGCTAGGCCGCATTGTAGCTCAGTGAGCTTCCCACTGCAACTTATGCTTCATATCCATGTGACGGTTAATGCATGAAGTACTCAAACTATGGATTTTTTGGCCTCTACTTAGCTTTTGGTAACAAATATTACAGATAACACGAGTTGGGTCATCCTTATCGATCTGATAAAATGCCCAGGCTATGCAAGGCATACAGCCCATGCGACCTGAAGAGCCACTACGACTTGTGGTCAGAGGCAGAGTTGTGGTTGAGGATGCAGTTGTTGACGTGCTTCCAGTACTCCGTCTCTGTCCAGAAAGGCGCAACCTAACCTCGTCGTCAATAGCATCTGTGACGCCCAGCTGCGCTTGGTATCACAGATCCCAGAAGAGTGCATTGATGGAATCCTCCACAAGAGGCCCCCATAAACATTCACACATCTCCACCTTCCACCTCAGACCAGCAGAGGGAGCCCGTTAGGGATATAAATAGGGAAGGTGGAGCTAGGCAGTTCAGTTCCTCTGAAGAGTTCCTGCAGTAGAGAAGCCTAAGAGATGTCAGTCTGCAGTGGAGCTCAGTCTAGTCTAGAGAACTCAGTTAATAGTTCATCAGTGGAGCACGAGGCTCCTGCTAGCTAGATTCAGGGAGCCCAGTTAGAGCTTAAGGTGTGCCGGCGCCATAAGATCGGTGAAGCGCGACAAGCTGCCGTTAGTGTGTATAGCCTAGTGAGGGCCTGAGTAGGCCGAAGGCAAGTGGAGAGTTAGTACATAGGGGCAGAGGAGCTTAACCATCTCACCCGGAAGAATTTACCGGACACCGGATCCGAGCTTACCGGGATCTCTATGACCCAGTAAGGCATAACCAGAATCCCTTGAGAACTACAAGTCCCAGGATCGCTAAGGTGCTGATACGTAACAGAGCCAGGAGACGCTTAGGCCCTGCATACTGGGTGCATGAACTCCAAGACAAGGCCCTACCACAAGGTCAGCCAGTGCAGGACAGAGACAAAGTTAGGCCTAGCTCCAGGCAGGTCAGAAACTTATTGCGCAGAGGCAAGAAACAGGAGGCCTTACACCCGCTTATTGGGGAGGATCCTGATATGCACCCTTCACCCTACAGTGCTCCAGGATGTGCCTGAATTTCCACTAGTAAAAGGTACTGAAGTGACTACCGGGTGCTTTCCCGTTCTTGCTCCGACCCAGCTGGGTCTCGCCTGTCCTGCATTCCCCCTGCATACGCTTTTCTGAGGCCTAGCTCCACCTGTGGGGAGCTATACTATAGAGCTGCCTTATCTCCGGCCTCAGTGGACTGCTGCAGCGCTGGTGCTTCTCACCAGATACCACAGATGGCGTCAATACTCTTATAAAATGAACAATTATCCACCCTTTTAAAGAGTGACCCCAGGGTACGGGCCCGGGAGCCGACCACCGCGACGTCCCCAAGGCCAGGCAAAGGCTCGGGTACCGAGTCATCCTCATCCCCTGGGATAGTCACATCTTCCTCCACCTCCTCTGTTGACCTCATCGACTGGCTGACTGTGGGTTGACAGTAAGTGGGATCTCCAACCTCCTCATCACCACCCTGTGGGTTCTCACACCCGTTGCCCTCAGAGCCAACCTCTTCCTGCCCTGACCGAAAAGTCAAGTTGTCGCTCCAATCAGGTATTGGAGTCTCATCATCGTCTTCATCATTGTCTCCACCAACAGGAGTTGCAGTTTGGGAACGAGGGTCTACATTATGCTCAGAACCTTCTTCATCTTGTCCTAGATCCGACTCATAAAGATTCTGGGCATCAGTGCAGATCATTTCCTAGTCTTGATTAACAGAAGCTCTGGAGCAGACCTCCGTTTCACAGGCTATAGTATGAGTAAACAGCTGTGCAGACTCAACCATCTGTGTTACCCCATACTCAGACAGGCAGCTGGAGACTTGGGAGCTGTGAGGAAGCAAGTGCGATTGGGGTGACACGTCTGAGGACTGGAGTATTTATGATGTTGAAGTTGAGGTGGAGGAGAGCCCACTTGAAGAAGCACTTGATATCCATTGAAGCACCTGCTGTTTTTGTGCCTCATCTGGAATTTGTAGCGATGGGTGTGTCCATAAGAAAGGGAGCGTATCACATTGTCCACGAAAAGAGGTAGACATCTTAGTTTGGCTGGAAGATGGTCTTTCTTCTGCAGATGTAACCCCCCCCCCCACCGCGGGGGGTCTCGACCCACCAGCGGACAGGCACCAGTATTGGGAGAGGGGGGCTGGCCATCAGGGTCCACCGCGGCTCTGGCACAAACCCGGCGACACGGAGGTCGCATGGGCAGGAACGGACTGGCCGTGTCGGCTTGGCACTTCAGCGTAGTCCCTCTGCCCGCTCGCGCCCGTAACCTCAAAGGGATGCACAAGCGGCTTTTCTTCCCAGGGATGTTCCCCGCCCAGCAGGAATGTGGGGGAGCTCAGGTCGGCCTTCCACTCTACTCCCTTACCTCCCTCGCCCTCTTTCCTTCTTCGATTCTCCATCTAACCCCTCGGCTCTGTGGTGTCCGCTCTCCCTCAAGCTCTCTCCTTCTCACAGGTGGACTACCGCGTGTATTCACACTTAGGCAAATCTTTTGGGCCCAGGCATAAGAAGTTGTCGAGGTAATGGATAATATGTGCCCCCTTAGAAACGTCCATTACAACCCATTTGAGGAAGCAACTAAACGCCTCAAATAGTGAGCAGGATCTGGACCACCCCATGGGCAAACAGCGATCTATATAGTATGCTCCTTCCCAGAAGCAGCCCAATAGGTGGACACTATTCGAAGGCACAGGTAGTAAGTAACCGGAACGCCACATCAATGTCTGATTTGGCCATTAGGGTGACCCTTCCCAACTTCTTGATCCGCCTGATTGCCTTGTCAAAGGATGTACAGTATATACTACTGTACTTGGTTACGAGTCGATGTTGTCGTTTACTGACCTTCCCCTTGGATATGACAAATGGTGGATTAGTCCGAATGTATTGGGTTCCGTTTTTGGCACAACTCACAACGGGGATACCACTCATCTTGTAAGGAAAGTGTTCTGAATGGAACTGCCATTCTACCTAAAGATATTTCTTTTTTTAATTTTCTTGTCACGACGTCTTGGTGTTGGTAGGCTGATTTTAGATTTTTACTCCAGCCTTTCTTGATTTTAGAAGGGCATGACATGCCTATATTTGTGTCTCCACCTCCTTTTACTCCTCCACCTCTTTTCTTTTCGCATGACTATATGTACTTGTCACTTTTCCATGTGTTAGTTGTGTCTTCTGAGCAGTTTTTCAGCTTTTGGACACCTTTGAAGTGTTTTCTATTTGTTTCTATGTGTTTTTGTTTGCCTGCCATTGGTTTTAACGGTGTTCGAAGGTGTTTGACGAACAGTTCGCGAACAGCTCATCGAATATACGGGTGTTCAAAGAACCGAACCGAACTCGAACACTACGGGGGTGGCTCAACTCTAGTGGTGGGACAAGAGGAGGTGGAGGAAGTAGAGGAGGAGGAGTTGTATGCCGAAGGGCTAACATCTGCAAGGAACAGATGGTCGGCAGCACCAAGGCGGCAGGCATGAGAGGGTGGGGGAGAGGGATTAACCAGGGCGCATGGTAGCAGCCAAACTAGTGAGCAAGGTGCAGGAGCCCAGGAAGGAGTGGAGGACGAACTGGCGATGGGCATGGAAGACTCATCAGATGAGAGAGACCTTGATCACATTTCTGTTTTGTGAGGTTGGGGGGAGAGGGCAGAGGAAGGAAGCATGATTCTTATCTCGCCACCAACACAATAGGGACTTGGTGCTCCTGGATGCGCAAGACACATGAGTGCCTTCTTGCTGCACTACCTGCCACGTGACCCTCGAATTGTCAGAATTCGAAATAATCATGACTACTGGGTAGCCACACTCTTAGATCCCCGGTACAAAAGTAAATTTGCCAAAATAATTCCTGCCATAGAAAGGGATTCACGCATGCAGGAGTATCAGCAGAGACTGTTGCAGAATCTTACATGTGCTTTTCCACAAAACACCAGTGGTGCACGTAGTGAATCTCACAGTTCTAACTTTCCAACCGTGGGACTGTCGAGTCTTCAGCACTCAAAAAGTAACAGAAACACAGTATCTGCTGGTAACAGCAATTTTGCGGAATCCTTTCACCACTTTTTTAGCCCATCCTTTGCAAGGCCACAGGAGACAAGAAGTCTGACACATAGTCAACAACCTAGAGGCGATGGTACAGGAGTATCTCCAAGTGAACATCGAAGCCATGACTGTGTCACTGGACCCATGCTCTTTTTGGGCTTCCAATCTGGTTAAATGGCCAGAGCTCGCCACTCACGCCTTGGAGATCTTGTCATGCCCCGCAGCCAGCGTTCTCTCTGAACGTGTGTTCAGCGCTACTGGTGGTGAACTGACAGATAAGCGCACGCGGCTGTCCATCTATACTAAGCTCCTCCAGCTTTCAAATTAGTAATAATTTTTAGCTGCATCTTGCCTGGAAAATAATTTTGGGCCTGTAACAGTGTGTGGCACTCATTCTATTAGGCCATATATACTAAGCTCCACCAGCTTTCAAATTACTAATAATTTTTAACTGCATCTTGTCTGGAAAATAATTTTGGTCATAGTAGCAGTGTGTGGTACTCATTCTATTAGGACATCTATACTAAGCTCAACCAGCTTTCAAATTAATAATAATTTTTGTTCTCTCTGAACGTGTGTTCAGCGCTGCTGGTGGTGTGCTGACAGATAAGCGCACGCGGCTGTCCACTGACATTGTAGATAGACTCACGTTCATAAAGATGAACAAATCATGGATCCGCATGGACTTTTCTACCCCTGTGTCATCCTGGGAGAGTAAAAGCTTGAAGATTTGTTAAAATCACCTCACCAACCGTTTTAAGCAACTCTGGGGCAATTGATGCCACTTAAGTGGTGTCTGAGCCCCAAATTTTTGGAAAAAATGGAGACTCTTTTTGGAGTCCCCTTGCTCTGTTTTACGTGACGTTGGCATCGTCAATTACAGGTGGGTTGGGTCTCCCCCCCCCCTTTTAACCGTAAGAAACTACATACACTATGGCTTGGGGTAACACAGATGGTTGAGTCTGAAGAGCTGTTTACTCATACTATAGCCTGGGAATCAGAGGTCTGCTCCAAAGCTTCAGTGTCTGCTAGTCAGCGGAGTAGCCACCGCCTGTAGATCTAATTACAATTTTTTTTTTCAAATTCAAGTTTTTTTTTATTTTTGTGTTGAAAAAGTGCAAGAAAATACAATATACAAAGTAAAAGGGGTAGTATAACTATAAATCTATGCGTAACGACAGTACATTGGGGGGTACAGGGAGGGTTTTCCATAAATATCCAGATCAAGCATGTTTTTTTCCATATGAAAGATAGAGAGAGAGGGAGCTAACCACGGCAGACCACCAATCAATAGAGTGCGATTATGATCATTGTTGTGCCGACATCATGGATAACTTTAGTTAGGGGCTAGATGGTAGGCGTCAGAGTTTTGCAAATCAATCCAATCCCTCCAAATCACACAGTATCTATCAACATCAGCCGGTGAGATGGCAATCCTATTAAGGAGGGAGATCTCCGCAAACCATTCCTCCACAGTGGGTGGGTCTCTGCTTTTCCAGTGTCGTGGAATGACATTCTTAGCTGCCTGCATTAGGTAGCCTATTGATGACCTTTTATAACTACATTTACTTATTGGTAACATTGATAAAAGGAGAGCTTCTGGCGTATTAGGGATAGTCAAACCAGTTATTTTCTCAATCATGGGAACCACCTTTGCCCAAAATGCATTTATTATAGGGCTTGCCAACCATATGTGTGACATTGTCCCTTCCCCCTCCTTACATCTCCAACGTCTATCTGAGACCACTGGATACCATCTATGAAGGACTGCTGGTACCCGGTACCATCTAGAGATAATTTTGAAGGAGGTCTTCTGAGCTTTGGACTCTATTGAGGTTTTATGCGTTAGGAAGAAACATTTATCCCATTGTGAGTCAGAGAAGGACTTCCTCAGTTCCCTTTCCCATGCACTGCAGAATCCTTGCCTATTGTCAGTTACCTGGGCAATGAGGAGATTATACAGTAGGGAGATGGAGTGTCTAGGGGGTGACAATGATAGGCTCAATTTTTCAAAGTTTGTGAGATCTCTATGAAGATGTGTGCACTTCTTCACAGTTGAATAGAAGTGTTGTAACTGGCTATATTCAAAATTAGCCTTCGGGGAAGTGGCTCTTCCCTGTAACAAGTCATTGAGGGGCAGCAGTGAAGTATTGGAGATGACATGAGAAAATAATATCGGATGGGATTTATTGGAACCGAGAAATCTATTTGCAGATAGTCCTGGTGGGAAATCTGGATTATCTGAAATCAGGAGCAAGGGGCCCTGGGGGTCGATTGAGGATAAGATTTTTTTTGGGGATCTCAAAGCCAAAGCAGTGGCATAAGTACTATATGACATGAGGCCAAGAGAGGGGACAATTAAACGGGCGCACCATGGGAGAGTGATAAGAGCTTTAGGACAAATGGATTGAGCTATTTTGACCCACAATTTCCCCTCCGAATGATGGAAGATGTCCAGGATTCTAGCGTGTACTGCTGCCATGTAATACCTTCTACAATCCGGAAGGCTAAGGCCTCCCTTTTGTTTGTGTCTGATCAGAACGTCCCCCCGAATGCGTGGACGCCCACTTGCCCAGATAAATCTGCAAAAGCTACTGCGTAGTCTTTTCCAAAAATTTGAGGGAATTACCACGTGAATGGTTTGGAAGAGGTATAATAGTTTAGGTAGGACGTTCATTTTTAGTATATTTATTCTGCCGAACCAGGAAAAATCCTTCACCGGCCAAGAAGTAAGATCTCTATGGAGTTGTTCAATAAAGGGCCCAAAATTAAGATAAAATAGACGGGAGAGGTCTCTCTGAATATGAATTCCTAAGTATTTGATACCCTGTGAGGGCCAGGCAAAGGGAAAGTTGTACTGGATGGAATCCTGTATGGATTTGGGGAGGGAGACATCGAGGGCCTCAGACTTCGCTGCATTGATTTTAAAATTTGATCATGTACCAAAGTGATCTATTTCAGCCATAACAGCAGTGATGGATATATGTGCTTGAGTGATATATACTAGGACATCATCAGCAAATGCAGAGCACTTGTACTCTGTGCCTCCCACCTCAATCCCCCTAATATTGGGGTTATCGTGAATTGATGAGAGCAGGTGCTCCATCACTAGGATGTATAAGAGAGGGGACAGAGGACATCCCAGCCTTGTCCCATTGGTGATTATGAAAGGTGATGATAATGTTCCATTTATCTTCAGCCTAGCTGACGGATTGCGATACAGGGCCATGATTTTGGCTATAAAAGGGTCCCCTACCCCAAGCTTTTTAAGAGAATAATATATGGCGTGCCAGGAGACTCTATGGAATGCTTTCCCAGCATCCAGCGAGAGAATTACAAAATTTTAAGTGCATCTAGCCCAAGCAATACTTTGGGCCTAGTAGCAGTGTGTGCTAGTCAGCGGATTAACCCAGCTGTTAAGCAAGCTACACCACCTGTAGTTTGGACACTTAATTTTTTCAAAGGAAATGGTTCGGGCCCCCGGGACACTCAGTGAAGAGCATCGGGGAGGCACCCCATGGCACAGGGGCTGGGACTGGCGGTAGGATGCCTTGCGGTGGACCACCAAGCTCGATCCTTATAAAAGCTTTTTAACTGCAGCAGCTTTAGTGGACGCTACTGGAGCTGGAATTACCGTGGCTGCTGGCATGAGACTTGCCCTCCAATACATCCTTGTAAAAGGATTTAAAGTGTACTCATTCAAATTAGAGAGACAATTTAAATTAAAAAGATTAGACCTGCCTCCACCGCAGGGGGGCTCGCTCGACCCACCAGCGGACAGGCACCAGTATTGGGAGAGGGGGACTGGCCATCAGGGTCCACCGCAGCTCTGACACAAACCCGGCGACACGGAGGTCACATGGGCAGGCACGGACTGGCCGTGTCGGCTTCGCACTTTTTTGGTTTTAGAAGGGCATGACATGCCTATATCTTTGTCTCCCCCTCATTTTACTCCTTCACCTCTTTTCTTTTCGCATGACTATATGTACTTGTCACTTTTCCATGTGTTAGTTGTGTCTTCTGAGCAGTTTGTCAGCTTTTGGACACCTTTGAAGTGTTTTCTATGTGTTTTCTATGTGTTTCTATGTGTTTATGTTTGCCTGCCATTGGTTTTAACGGTGTTCGAAGGTGTTCGACAAACAGTTCGACGAACAGTTCGGCGAACATACGGGTGTTCGATGAACCGAACTGAACTCGAACACTACGGGGGTGGCTCAACACTGCTCCTCATACCTAACAAACAGAACATTCAGTGTCTCCCACTCACACACCACCTCCTCATCTCGCCCCCTATCTGTTGGTGTCCCCCAAGGTTCAGTTCTAGGACCCTGCTCTTCTTCATCTGCACCTTTGGCCAGGGACAGCTCAAAGAGCCTCACGGCTTTTAGTATTACCTCAATGCTGATGACACAGAGATCTAACTCTATGGACCTGATATCCCCTTTTCACTAACCAGAATCCCACAATGTTTGTCTGCTATTTCATCTTCTTCTCTGCTAGATTTCTAAAACTTAACATGGATAAAACTGAATTCATCATCTTTCCACCATCTCATTTGACTTCCCCCAACTACCTAGCATTCAAAGTCAATGACTGCAACACTCCTCTCAGTCCTGCAAGCTTGACTCTGATCTCTCCTTCAAACCTGAGATCCAAGCCCTTTCCACTTCCTGCCGATTCCAACTCAAAAATATCTCCGGGATCCGCACTTTCCTCAACCATAAATCTGCAAAATCACTAGTGCATGCCCTCATCATTTCCCGCCTCGGCTACTGCAATATCCCGCTCTGTGGCCTCCCTTATAACACTCTCACACCCCTCCAGTCTATCCTAAACTATGCTGCCTGACTAATCCACATGTAACCCCACAATTCCCTGGGTTCTTCCTTTTGTCAATCCCTGCACTGGCTTACCATTGCCCAGAGACATCAATTCAAAACCCTAACTTTGGCATACAAAGTCATTGAAAACCTGTCTCCTTCAGACATATGTGACCTAGTCTCCTGGTACTTACCTGCATGCAACCTCCTATCCTAATAATATCTCCTTCTTTACTTCCCTCTTATCTCCTCTTCCCACAACCCTATACAAGATTTCTCACGTGCATCTCCCCTATTCTTGAACTCTCTACCCCAACATATCAGACTCTCACCTACCATGGAAACCTTCAAAAGAAACCTGAAGACCTACCTCTTTCGACAAGCATACAACCTACAGTAAACCTAGCTCCATCATACCGCTGCACGACCAGCTCTACTCTCACCTACTGTATCCTCACCCATCCCTTGTAGATTGTGAGCCCTTGCGGGCAGGGTCCTCTCTCCTCCTGTACCAGTTGGTGATTCGTTTTTGTTCATTATTGTGCTTGTTGTTTGCTATGTATACCTCTTTTCACAAGTAAGGCGCAATGGAATAAATAGCGCTATAATAATAAATAATAATTATGCTATTTGTACTCTGGGTCAATTGATGAAACTTTTCCTGGTGTCTGTCCCCAATTTGAGCTGTTTTGGCAGCATTTGGGTCCTCTTGAAGGTGTTGTCTATGCATTTGATTTTGCCTCCAAATGAATTCAATGGGGTTTGGATATGTTCGACAAACTGTTCGACGAACATCGAGATGTTCATCGATCTGAACTGAACGAAACCTTGAAAGGTTGGCTCATCTCTAATCTTGAAGCATCTATTGTTTCAAAAGCAATGTTAACATCCAAAAGACTCTGTGTCTACCCCAAGGCAGCTAACCATTGTTTTAACCCTATTTACCTGCAGATAAATAGAGATTTATTAGAGCAGATTATTGTGCAAATAAATAGGATTTGTAAACATGACAGGTTCTTTATTAAAGGGAGCCAGTCAGCTGATACATGGATTGGGCACCAATGACATTCTGCTACCCACATGACAACCAGGTTGGAGAGACTTATAGACATTGTAACATTGTACTAAAGTTATTTGATAAGTAATTTAATGTCCTAACCAAGTTCAAGAGAATTCAAAGGCGAACAAATCTGTATATATATTTACACACTTGGTCAAAATTGTTGGTACCCCTCGTTTAATGAAAGAAAAACCCACAATGTTCACAGAAATAACTTGAATCTGACAAAAGTAATAATAAATTAAAAATCTATGAAAATGAACAAATGAAAGCCAGACATTGCTTTTCAACCCTGCTTCAACAGAATTTAAAAAAAAAATTAAACTCATGAAATAGGCCTGGAAAGAAATGATGGTACCCCTGAAAATAATGTGACAAAAGGGACATGTTTAATCAAGTTGTGTCCACTAATTAGCATCACAGGTGTCTACAATCTTGTAATCAGTCAGTGAGCTACAGATACTCACTGCGCTGTTTGGTGACATGGTATGTACCACACTCAACATGGACCAGAGGAAGCAAAGGAAAGAGTTGTCTCAGTACATTAGAAAGAAAATTATAGACAAGCATGTTAAAGGTAAGGGTTATAAGACCATCTCCAAGCAGATTGATGTTCCTGGCACTACCGTTGCACATATTATTCAAAAATTTAAGATCCATGGGACTGTAGCCAAGCTCCCTGGACGTGGCCGCGTGAGAAAAATTGATAACAAAGCAAAGAGACCGATAATACAAATGGTAACAAAAAAGAAAAGGATAACTTCTAAAAAGATTAAAGAAGAACTTCAAGCTCAAGGAACATCAGTGTCAGATAGCAGCATCCGTCGTTGTTTGATCCAAAGTGGACTTCATGGGGACGACCAAGGAGAACACCATTGTTGAAAAAAAATCATTAGAAAGCCAGACTGGAATTTGCCAAACTACATGTTGACAAGCCACAAAGCTTCTGGGAGAATGTCCTATGGACAGATGAGACAAAAATGGAAGTTTTTGGCAGGGCAAATCAACTCTATGTTCACAGATGGAAAAATTAAGCATATCAAGAAAAGAACACTGTCCCTACTGTGAAACATGGAGGAGGCTCTGTTTTGTTCTGGGGCTGCTTTGCTGCATCTGGCACAGGGTGTCTTGAATCTGTGCAGGATACAATGAAATCTCAAGACTATCAAGGGATTTTAGAGAGAAATGTGCTGCCCAGTGTCAGAAAGCTTGGTCTCAGTCGTCAGGTCATGGGTCTTACAACAGGATAATGAGAAAACAGCAAAAAGGCAATGGTACTCACCAGCCAAGGTGTCAAGAAAAATGAAAAATGCACACCAGGACACAGCCGGCCCCCTTTTGTAAGAAGGAGGTAACACAGGTGCAGAATGCTGATTAACAATCACTCTCACCCCCTCTCACTGGAAGAGCGACTGCCTAGCACTAAACCTGCACACAGATGAAACTTGCAATAGGGTGCAATTCACACACTCACGGCACCGTGTCGCAGAGGTGCAAACCCCCAAATTCACAAGGTCACCATTAATGGTCCTGGCTGCTCCCTGGCAAACAAAAAAGTGCAAAAATATAATAGGAGGTATTATCAAAATTTTGGCCAAATTACGTTAGCTCGCAACCCAAACATCAAGGGTCCTCACAATTTTGCGAGTCCCTACTCTATCATTAAAAACAAACAGCATAACAAAGAAACAGGATAATGACCCAAAATACACAGCTAAAAACACCCAAGAATGGCTAAGAGGAAAACATTGAACTATTCAGAAGTGGCCTTCTACAAGCCCTGACCTAAATCCTATTAAGCATCTTTGGAAAGAGCTGAAACATGCCATCTGGAAAAGGCAACCTTCAAACACGAGACAACTGGACCAGTTTTCTCATGAGGAGTGGGCCAAAATACCTGTCGAGAGGTGCAGAAGTCTCATTGACAGTTACAGGAATCGTTTGATTAAGTTAAGAGTATCATCATTTCTGTCCAGGCCTACTTCATGCGGTTAATTATTTAAAAAATTCTGTGGAAGCAGGGTTGAAAAGCAATGTCTGACTTTCATTTGTTCATTTTCATAGATTTTTAATTTATTATTACTTTTGTCAGATTCAAGTTATTTCTGTGACCATTGTGGGTTTTTCTTTCATTAAACGAGGGGTATCAACAATTTTGACCACGCGTGTATTTATATGTGTATGTATCCATTATGTACACTATCCCCATGTACACTACTCAAAAAAATAAAGGGAACACTTAAATAACACATCCTAGATCTGAATGAATGAAATATTCTCATTGAATACTTTGTTGTCAGCACATTCAACTTTGTACAGAACAAAATCACACAAAAATCATCAATGGAAATCAAATTTATTAACCAATGGAGGCTTGGATTTGGAGTCACCCCCAAAATTAAAGTGGAAAAACACACTACAGGCTGATCCAACTTTGATGTAATGTCCTTAAAACAAGTTAAAATGAGGCTCAGTATTGTGTGTGACCTCCACGTGCCTGTATGATCTCCCTACAATGCCTGGGCATGTTCCTGATGAGGTTGTGGATGGTCTCCTGTGGGATTTCCTCCTAGACATGGACTAAAGCATCCACCAACTCCTGGACAGTCTGTGGTGCAATGTGACATTGGTGTCATGCTGTCTCAACGTACAGGAGGTCAGGGGCCTGAGCTGACCCTAAACAGGGGCCCTGACTAATCCCTCAACCTGGAGGTACTGTTAATTTTTACAGAGGTCCAGCGTAACCCTAAACTCCTGAATATCCCTGAACCTCTGTAATCCAGTCCTGAAAAGGACCCCGATCACAACAATGGGGAACAGGATAGAAAATGCCCAAACACAGTACTAAACAAACGAGACAGTACAAGGGGAAACCAAAAACCACCTTGCATACAAAAAACTCACACCACAATTACAGAGGGAACAACAACAGGTTAGGAGATAAATGATAAAGGGAGGAAGGGAAGAAACCACACTGTATACTCTTCGCTCCGAACTCCACCAAACAACGATCCGCTCTGTAGGTCTGCAAGAAATGCTTTCACCGACAACTTCCCTATCAGACCAGCAGGTATTTGAAGGAATCCCAATCCAGCAGCATTAACTGCAGCTGGGCAAGGCAGAGCCTCGTCAAGCACAGAGGGAGAGAATGAACTCCCTCACTACCAAAACACAAAACACCAAAAACTCAGCTGCGAGAAGTCAGGCTGTGTAGTCGCGACGATCTTCATGGTGACACACCCGTGACAGTACCCCCCCCTTCTACGAGGGGCCTCCGGACCCTCAGGGCCAGGTTTATCCAGGTGAGTCATGTGGAAGGCCCGAATTAACCGGTCTGCGTTAATATCTGACGCAGGAACCCACATTCTCTCCTCAGGACCATACCCTTTCCAATGAACCAGGTACTGAAGGGACCGGCGACTAAAACGTGAATCGATGACTTTCGATACCTGAAACTCCAAATTTCCATTGACCACCACTGGAGGAGGAGGTAAAGGTGACGGTATCATTGGCGCCACATACCTCTTAAGCAAAGATCTGTGGAACACGTTATGAATTTTAAACGTAGGGGGGAGGTCAAGACGGAATGCCACCGGATTAATTATAGAACTGATCGTGTACGGCCCGATGAACCTGGGACCCAGTTTCCAGGAGGGAACCTTGAGTTTTATATTCTTAGTAGACAACCATACCCGATCGTTCACACTTAGGTCCGGACCAGACACTCTCCTCCTATCAGCCATACATTTGTATCGGTTCCCCATAGTACTCAGATTATTCAGTACCCCTCTCCACACTGAAGCGAGTGATGACGAAAATCGTTCCTCCTCAGGAACCCCCAAAGAGCCCCCTCTACTGAAAGTACAAAACTGGGGATGAAAACCATATGCCCCAAAAAACGGGGACTTACCAGTGGATTCGCTCCGCCTATTATTAAGAGCAAACTCCGCCAGAGGTAAGAAAGAAGCCCAGTCCTCCTGGTTCTCTGACACAAAACACCGAAGATATGTCTCCAAACTCTGGTTCAGACGTTCCGTCTGACCATTGGTCTGAGGATGAAAAGCCGATGAGAACGATAAATGCATCCCCCGCTGAGTACAAAAAGCCTTCCAGAATTTGGACACAAACTGAGACCCCCGATTCGACACCACATCGGAGGGTACCCCGTGAAGCCTCACAATCTCTCCAAGGAACACCTGCGCAAGAGTTTTAGCATTAGGAAGAGCAGGAAGAGTGATAAAATGTGCCATCCTGCTGAACCTGTCTACTACAACGAGTATGACCGTTTTACCCGAGGACGGCGGGAGGTCCGTAATAAAGTCCATAGACAGATGAGTCCAAGGACGCTCCGGGATCTTCAAAGGTAAGAGGGCCCCAGACGGACGGGTATGTGGGGTCTTAGAGCGTGCACAAACCCCACAGAACGCAACAAAAGTTACCACCTCCTTATGTAAGTTAGGCCACCAAAACCGACGCGAGAGGAGATCCACAGTTGCTTTACTCCCTGGGTGTCCTGCCAAAGCTAAGTTATGGTGTGCCTCGATCTCTTTTTGTCGTAGCTGATCTGGAACAAACAGTCTCCCTGGAGGTCCAACAGGGGCGTCCCCCTGAGCCTCCAATACCTCCTCCTCAAGCTCAGAGCATACTGCCGACACCACCACCCCCTCTTGAAGGATAGGAACCGGATCATCCGTATTCCCGGCCCCAGGGAAACTACGAGATAAGGCATCCGCCTTCACATTTTTTGACCCAGGACGATATGTAACGACAAAATTAAACCTGGTAAAAAGCAATGACCACCTGGCTTGTCTGGGATTCAGACATTTTGCAGACTCCAGATATAGCAGGTTCTTGTGATCGGTGATAACGGTGACCGGATGGACTGCCCCCTTCAAAAAATGGCGCCACTCTTCAAAAGCTAACTTAATGGCCAAGAGTTCCCTATTGCCGACATTGTAATTCCTCTCAGCGGACGACAATTTTTTGGGGAAAAAAGCGCACGGACGCCACTTACCAGGAGACGAACCTTGTGATAAAACTGCTCCCACCCCTACCTCAGAAGCGTCTACCTCTACAATGAACGGCTGTGACGCATCAGGTTGAATGAGTATGGGTGCCGAGGCAAAACATTTTTTCAAGGAGGAGAATGCTTGACAAGCCTTGTCAGACCATCTAGAAAAATCCGTCCCCTTTTTTGTCATGTCTGTGAGAGGTTTAACCATGGATGAGAAATTACGAATGAATTTCCGGTAATAATTAGCAAACCCCAGGAAACGTAGTGCCTTAAGATTCTCTGGCAGATCCCACTCCAGAACTGCCCGCACTTTCCCTGGGTCCATACGAAAACCGGACGCTGACACCAGGAAACCTAAAAACTGGAGTTCCTGTACGGCGAACACATACTTCTCCCATTTGGCGTACAGTTTATTATCCCGCAAGATCTGTAACACCTGCCTAACATGCTCCTGATGAGACACAAGATCAGGCGAGTAAATTAAGATGTCAACCAGATATATGACCACAAATTGACCCACCAGGCGGCGAAAAATGTCATTAACAAAGTGTTGGAACACCGCCGGGGCATTAGTCAGACCGAATGGCATGACAAGGTTCTCATAATGCCCCTCCGGAGTGTTAAACGCCGTCTTCCACTCATCCCCCTCCTTCATCCTAATCAGATTGTACGCCCCCCTGAGATCCAACTTAGAGAACCACTTGGCGCCCACGATCTGATTAAAAAGATCGGGGATAAGTGGGAGTGGATACGGATCTCTGACCGTAATCCGATTAAGTTCACGGAAATCCAGGCAAGGGCGTAGGCCTCCATCTTTCTTCTTCACAAAGAAGAACCTATCGGCCACCGGGGAAGATGAAGGTCTAATATGCCCTTTAGCCAGACTCTCTGAAATATAATCCTTCATGGCCTGCCTTTCCGGACCAGATAGGTTATACAACCTAGATTTAGGTAAATTGACCCCAGGAAGCAATTTTACAGAACAGTCATACACGCGATGAGGAGGTAGTTCCTAAAACCCTTTCTCCGAGAATACATCCTCAAAGTCCGCCAGAAATGGAGGTAAGACCCTAGGAGTGACAGCACCGATGACCGTATTCATGTAGTTTTTATTACAGAATTCACTCCATTGGCTTATCTCCCTGGATTGCCAATTAATAACCGGATTATGCTTAGTTAACCAAGGAAGGCCCAACACAATAGGAGTGGGAAGACCCTCCAACACGTAACAAGAAAACAGTTCTTTATGTATCGCCCCCACTTGAAGATTTACGTTATGCACCACTTGCAAAAAACTTCCCTGACCGAGAGGCCTGGCGTCGATTGAAAATATGGGGACGGGTTTAGCCAACATATTCAATAGCATACCTTGAACCCGGGCAAACCGAGCGTCCACCAGATTAGCCCCGGCCCCACTATCTAGAAGAACAGATATCCTCTCAGTTCTCGTACCCACCACCACCTCCGCCGGCACGAGAAACTGAGATGAACCTAGGGACGAAATACCTACTCCCAGATTGCCGTCCACCACACAACCTGGGATCAACAGTTTTCCGACGACTCTTTACTCTGCAAAGGACGGGATGGACACCCCCCAATAAAATGTCCCTTTCTCCCGCAGAAGAAGCAACTTCCAGTCTTGTGGCTCACCGCCGGTCCCCTCCCCCGGAATGATGTCCCTCCTAACTGCATAGGCTCCTCTGGACTGACCAGGGGAACCTCCATATGAGGGGACCTTGTAGGAGGTGGAGTCATCACAGGGAACGGAGTTATCCCGCACCTCTCCCGAAGCCGTCTGTCAATGCGAATAGCAAGGGCCATAGCGGCTTCCAGTGAGGCGGGAGGATCATACTGTGCCAACACATCCTTTAATTTGTCAGATAACCCTTGACAAAACTGGCTTCTAAGAGCCGGGTCATTCCACTGGGTGTCCGTGGCCCACCTACGGAACTCCGAACAGAATTCCTCCGCCGAACGATCTCCCTGGTGGATCCTACGTAACTTAGATTCAGCAAGGGAGATCCGATCCGGGTCATCATATACAAGACCCATAGCAGAGAAAAACCCACCCACAGACCGGAGAGCCGGAGAGCCCGGGGGAAGAGAGAACGCCCAAGATTGTGGGTCCCATTGTAGGAGCGAGATGACAATTCCCACCCTTTGCTCCTCACTCCCCGATGACCGAGGCCACAGCCGAAAGTACAACATGCATGCCTCCCGGAAAACACAAAACTTGTCCCGCCCCCCAGTGAACCTGTCAGGGAGAGCTACTTTAGGTTCTGGTCCGGCTTGCTCCCGGGGATACAAAACCTTGGACTTAACGTCCGCCAGCTCCATGGACAAACTCTGCAACTGCCGAGCTAGACTGGCTACTGGATCCATGGTGGCTGGAGAGAATTTTTTTTTTTGTTTTTTTGTGTCGGTCGGTGAAAATGTCACGCTGTCTCAACGTAAAGGAGGTCAGGGGCCTGAGCTGACCCTAAACAGGGGCCCTGACTAATCCCTCAACCTGGAGATACTGTTAATGGTACAGAGGTCCAGGCCGCCAGCGTAACCCTAAACTCCTGAATATCCCTGAACCTCTGTAATCTAGTCCTGAGAAGGACCCCGATCACAACAATGGGGAACAGGATAGAAAATGCCCAAACACAGTACTAAACAAACAAGACAGTACAAGGGGAAAACCAAAAACCACCTTGCATACAAAAAACTCACACCACAATTACAGAGGGAATAACAACAGGTTAGGAGATAAATGATAAAGGGAGGAAGGGAAGAAACCACACCGTATGCTCTTCGCTCCGAACTCCACCAAACAACGATCCGCTCTGTAGGTCTGCAAGAAATGCTTTCACCGACAACTTCCCTATCAGACCAGCAGGTATTTGAAGGAATCCCAATCCAGCAGCATTAACTGCAGCTGGGCAAGGCAGAGCCTCGTCAAGCACAGAGGGAGAGGTAGCGGTCCTGCTGCTGGGTTGTTGCCCTCCTATGGCCTCCTCCACGTATTCTGGTGTACTGGCCTGTCTCCTGTTAGCGCCTCCAGCTCTGGACACTACGCTGACAGACACAACTTACCTTCTTGCCACAGCTCGCATTGATGTGCCATCCTGGATGAGCAGCACTACCTGAGCAACTTCTGTGGGTTGTAGAGTCCGTCTGATTCTACCACGAGTGTGAAAGCACAACCAACATTCAAAAGTGACCAAAATATCAGCCAGAAAGTATTGATACTGAGATGTGGTCCGTGGTCCCCACCTGCAGAACCACTCCTTTATTGAGTGTATCTTGATAATTGCCAATAACGTCCATCCATTGTCTATACCATTTGCACAACAGCATGTGAAATTGATTGTCAATCAGTGTTGCTCCCTAAGTGGACAGTTTGATTTCACAGAGGTTTGATTCACTTGGAGTAATATTCTGTTGTTTAAGTGTTCCCTTTATTTTTTTGAGCAGTGTATATATATATATATATATATATATATATATATATATATACATATATTAACCTTTGGTGAGAGCTGTTGCATGTTCTTGTGAAATATTAAAAATATAACTACTAGCGATATTTCCCTAAGAATAAAATCACACTATTAAAGAAATTACACCTTTATAAAACTACAGATGAGTCTTTGTAACCCTTAGTACTGATTAATTAAATACTGGTTGCATGTGTTAAATATTTCACAGATATTAACATTTACTGAACAGATGTTGCTTGCTAAAATATTACAAATATCATCACTAAATTCCCATAAGAATAAAATCACACTATTAGCACCCAAAATACATACACAAATACTATATGTATATATGGATGTATCTATATATATATATATATATATATATATATATATATATATATATATATATATACACTGTATATAGACTGTGTAAAAGTTTTAGGAAGATGTGGAGAAGTATGTTTAAAGTAAGCATACATCCAAAAATATAAAGTGTTAATAGTTTATTTTTCACAATTAAAATGCAAAATGAATGAACAAAATGGAAATCCGAATTAAATCAATAATTTTTGAGACCACCCTTTGCCTTAAAAAACATAATATCATCTAGTTACAGTAGCACAGGGTTTTTGTAGTCAGGTGTACAAGTGATCAATTACGCCAACAGGTTACAATGATCATCATTTTTATATATATATATGTCCAGTTCAGCAGTGACTTCAGCTCAGAACTAGCAGCAACCAGTGGGACACAGCTACACCCATATTCTGTTTGAAGAAAATTGGCCAGAATTGGTCTTCATAAAAGAATGTCAGCCTGAAACTTATGCTTTCAACATAAAAACATGGCCAAGCGACTCAACTATGCACAACAACATAGGAACTGGGCTGCAGAAAACAGATGAGTCAAAATTTGTAATAATTGTTGCCTTTAACAGAAGGCAGTTTGTTCACTGAAGGTCTGGAGATCAATAGAATAATGTGGGTCTGCAGACAATGAAGAAAAATGGTGGAGGATCCTTGAAAGTTTTGGGTTCCATTTCAGCAAATGGATTTGGAGAATTATTCAGCATGAATGGTGTCCTCAGTGCTGAGAAATACAGGCTGATACTTATCCATCATGAAATACCATGAGCCAGTCAGATGCCATCCTGATGTTATTGCATGATTAAGAAGTATCTCTCTGTATTTCTCAGCATTGAGGACACCATTATTTTTGACCAAATCAACAATTACATTTGCTAAAGATTTAAAATTTTGACTCGTTATTTTAGAGCACCTGCTGCCATTCTTCTGCACACCAGTTCCTATATTTTGGAGCAAAATGTTGACATTTGACATTGTTGTCACATCGAAGAAATGTTTTTTATTCTCAATTTGTCCATTAGAGAGGGTTCTGATGGCTCCAAATTCATTGACAGAACAACGAACCTAAATGCACAGCCAATATCCTTAAAATCTTTCTTCATCTCAAGCCTGTCTGTAATTACATGAAGAGACAGACAGTTATTTCTCCAAGATGTTTTGAACAACCTCACCTGCTGAGTTCCTTAAAAAAAAAATTTAAGTGCACCTATAATAAATATACCAAAACTGTAATCTATCATGTGCCTTTCCCTTGCGGCAAAATAAATATGAGCATGACATCCCATGAGCTTAAGGTGCGCATGAAGGAGCATATTCATGATGTTAAGGGATTATTTAAGTCTGATCAGATGAGAGCATTGACAAAATGAGTTTACAGTTGCTCCAAGGAGAATCTTTGGCCAGACATTTGCATGATTTTTATAAATGAAGATGGAGATTATTTAGAGGATTGACAGGATTTATATGGTGTGACAGAGTCTCTGCTGTGATATATGAGGGGAGGTATGTGTCACTCAGGCTGCTCTCCTGTGTGAACTGAAACCTACTAATTTTCTGCCAGCATGTTATATGCTGGGGGTTAACTCTCTTAAAGGGTATGGTTTTATGGGAATGGCAAAGCGGGTGGGAGGCCATTCCCCTACCTCCCCTCAGGGTGTGGCTGAGCAAGGTTAAAATGCTCAGTCGCCATTTCTTTCTTCTGTTGTGGTCTGGAGAGGTAAGGTCTCCAGACTGGGAAAGCTTCAGCTCAGGATGGAGCTGAAGGCTGAGACTACAACCTGTGTGGGCGAATCCCACACTCATATGGACTGTGCTATAGTTTATCTTTTGTTTTGTTGTTTTTCCACTAAGGCCATGTTTATTTTGCTGGAGTTGCAAAGCTTTATGTTGTATAATATAGACTGCAGAGAAAACCCAGGTTCCTGAGTCTACTTCCGGAAGCGGGCGAGCGAGTCGTCTTGCCACAATTGGTGGAGAATGAGGGCAAGATTCCAGGTACACGTGTGCCTGCTATAAAGAACGGTGGATGTTCTGGGTAAAGGCCACCAGCCAGCCAGAGATGTCCAGCAGTTTGGAGGATCTCCTTAAATACCAACAACAGCAGCACCAGCAGCAGTTATAAACCCAGCAGAGCCTGCAACAGCAGCACCGGGAGCAGCAACAGATGCAACAAGAGACTAATAAACTCCTGATGCAGCAGATTCAGAAGCAAAAAAGGCAAACAGAATTTCTAGCGGGGGAAGTTTGCAGCAGAGAGGCCATACCTCCCCCAACTCCAGGTGATGTCTCCTACGTCCGTAAGGTGGTAAGGAGAGCTATGCAAAAGATGACCCAATTCGATGATGTTGAGGCATTCCTGACTGTCTTTGAGAGGGTGGCAGAACGGGAGAGATTGCTGTGGGAGCAGTGGGCGGAGGTTCTGGTGCCATATTTGACTGGGGAGTCGCAGAAGGCCTATTACGATCTGAATTTACAGGACACACAGGTATATGCAAAATTAAAAACTGAGATATTTGCACGCTCAGGTGTGACTATGTCTGTCCCGGCGCAAAGAGTCCACCACTGGGCGTATTCTGGTGACCAACCTCAACGCTCACAGATGTTCAACTTGTTGCATTTGGTCCAGAAATGGCTGCAGCCAGAGTCTTCCACTCCTGCCCAGATGGTTGAATGTGTGGTGATTGACAGGTTCATCTATTCCCTACCTAGGCTGGTGCAGACCTGGGTTGCCACGGATCTCGTAGGTCTGGTAGAGAGGTACCACGTGGTCAAAAAATCCCTAAGGAAACCTGACATAGTCACCTCCTCATACTGGAATGCCAAAAAGGGGGTGGGTTCACCACGGAGGGGGTTCAAAGCCACAACTGGGGAGCTTCCCTCTTCCACTGAAGGTGCCGCAAGGACTCATGTTAAGGAGGTGATCTGTGGGTAGTGTCACAATTCCAGGGAACATATCCTCCCTGTGTCTGCTGAGCCAAAGGACTGCAGCCTAGGCAGACGATGTTTATATTAGGCTTACCCAGCCTGCAGTGTGGACTGTCAATCCAGCGAGGTACCACAGGCATGTGCAGTATCCGTTAATGGAGTGAGGGTCCTGGCGCTGTTGTACTCTGTGAGTCTCGTAACCTTAATTAGTGACACTCTTCCCCACCAGCTGATCCCTACCAAATATGTGGGCGTCTGCTGCATTCATGGGGATACCAAGAACTACCCAGTGGCCAGAGGGACAGTTGGAACAGACTGTGGCACCCAATCCCACTAGGTCAGGATGGTCAAGTACCTGATACATCCCGTCATATTGGGGCTCGATTTTCCCTTGTTCTGGGACTTGTGGGGGATGGGATCCATACTGAGTCACGTGAACAAAAGCCAGGAGCCAAGAAAAATATCCTGGTCCACATCAGAAGTGGATGACTTCTCACTGTGTGTCCTTGCCGGCGACAAGGATGAGAGTGTGACCAAGTTGGCTGACCTCCCTGAATTAGAGGTGCCCGGATAGAACTTTGGATCAGCTCAAGTTTGGAACTTGACCTTGAAAGGGGCGTGGGACAATGTTACTGTTTGTAATGGTGTTGCCCAAGAGCCGGAGGCAGACACCAGGTACCCACACTTTTCAGTTCAGTGGGAGCTGTTAAACTGGCTGACTAGACTGAAAGGTGAAGAGGTAGTGGAACAGCTGTTAGTGTCAGGGCCATATCGTTGGAGGGTAATATACATAGCCCACTCACGTATTCTGTGGGGACACCAAGGGGTTGAGAAAACCCAGGAGAGAATAATGAGGAGGTTCTATTGGCCAGGATGTTACCGGGAAATCTTAAACTATTGTAGGTCCTGCCCCACCTGCCAGATAACCGCACCCAGCTCCCATTTCCGTAGTCCCTTAGTGACACTTCCTGTGATAGAGGTTCCCATTGAGAGGATTGCCATGGACCTCGTGGGTCACTTAGTTAAATCAGCTCGGGGCCACCAATATATCCTAGTGGTCATGAACTATGCGACCCGAAGCGGTACCCCTAAGGAACTTGTCCAGTCAAAGTATAGCCCGAGAACTGGTCCATATTTTTGCTCGGACAGGTCTGCCAAAAGAGATTTTGACAGACCAAGAAACCCCCTTCATGAGCAAGGTGATGAAGGAGCTTTGCAGAGTTCTTCAAATAGCCAAGATTTGGACCTCTGTTTACCATCCACAGATGGATGGTCTAGTGGAACGCTTCAACAAGACCTTAAAAGCGATGCTCAGGAAGGTCGTAAAAAAGGATGGGTGGGACGGGACTACCTGCTCCCATTTCTACTTTTCTCCGTCAGAGAAGTTCCTCAAGCCTCCACTGGCTTCTCTCCGTTTGAGCTCCTATATGGACGGCATCCAAGAGAACAGTGTCCATTTTACGACATGATCAGATATCAAAGTCAAATATCAGAATGATGTCAGTTTGAGGCTAAATACCCTGTCTGAGAATTAAGTTTGATAAGTGACTTTGATATATGACTTTTAAGAATGACTTTGATAGGTGACTTTGACATATGTCTTTAATAAGTGACTTTTACAATTGTAATAATAATAAAAAAAGTCACTGTTCGCTGATGGTACTTAAACTCCAAACTCCATGTCTAGAAGCCAGTGCACTAACCATTGAGCTATAAACTCAGTTGTAAAACCTAGGCATTATATTTGGTTATGTGATTTTCAGTGAAAACCTGTCTGAAACTCATTGAGACTTTCAGAAATATCCAAGCCAAATGTCCAAGCCAAATTCAAGTGATGTGTGATTTTGATGTGTGAGTCTGATGTGTGACTTTCTTCAAACATCAGAATCAGAATTACAATGACTTTTAGTCACCCTGAGTATTTTCATGGTTAATATACATATAATAACTTTTGCTGAGCAACTGTTGCGTGTTCTAGTGAAATATCTAATACATAATTGCCAATCGGCTCTGTCACAGCTTCCAGCAATTGTGTCGCTATCCCACAATCCACCGAGGCAGACGAACTGTGACAAAAGCGGCACCGCTATACAGTTGGGAGATGAGCTAGCCGTTGATCTCTCGACGGTAGCCATGGCTTATTTCCCGCCATAGTGAGGTCAGCGGCGACGCAGCCGGGAGATGAGCAGCGCCAGCCACTTATCTCCCGGCTGCTCGCATCGGAACTACGCGACCACCATATTGGAACACCCAAGTTATGGGTATTCCGATAGGGCGGCCGAGATCCATATCCCCCCCAAGCCGCGCGGCACCGCTAATTGGCTGAGCCGCCCGTCGGTTTAAGAAGGGGATTTCAATCCCGCGCCGCTCATTGGCTCAGCCGCCCGCAGCTCAGCCAATGAGGGGTGCCGGGGGCGCTCAGCCAATGAGCGGTGCCGCATGGCTTTGGCGGGGGATTTGAATTCCATTCCGCTCATTCACTGAGCTGCCACCGGCTGAGCCAATGAGTAGCGCAGGATTCAAATCCCCCGCCCCGCCGGCTGATCCAATGAGGTCTGCCGCGCGACTTTGGTGGGGGATTTGAATCCCGTGCCACTCATTGGCTCAGCTGCCGGCAGCTCAGCCAATGGCTCATCTCCTGCCGTAGGGAGGTCAGCGGCGATGCAGCCTGGAGATAGGTATTCCGATATGGCGGCCGGGATTCATATCCCCCACCAAGCCGGGGGCTCTCAGCCAATGAGCGGTGTCATGCGGCTATGGCAGGGGATTTGAATGAGCAGCGTGGAATTCAAATCCCCCTCCAAACCGCACTGCACTGCTCATTGGCTAAGCGCCCCTGGCGGCGCGGGATTCAAATCGCCCGCCTCGCCGGCTGAGACAATGAGCGGTGCCACGCTGCTTTGGCAGGGGATTTCAATCCTGCGCGGCACCGCTCATTGGCTGAGCTGCCCACCGGCTGAGCCAATGAGCGTGCCGCACAGGATTTAAATCTCCCACCAAGGCTGGCGACCAATTAGCTGCTAGCGGTATTGGCGCCAGACTTGAATACTGCTAGCAGCTGATGTGAGTGGTCGCCTGCCGCCAGGTTGCCGATCTATCAGCTGTTAGCGGTATTGCCGATCTCCCGGCGGTGTCGGCGTGGGAGATTTAAACACGGTTGTGCTTACATCTTCTGTGGCCACACCGTCGGGAGATCAGCGGTGCCCGCCGGACATGGCTGCCATGGTGACAAGAGGTGACGTCACCACAACAGAAATAGCAGCGATGTCACAGCAATATGTATGGATTGTCTTTCTGTTACTATTATGTGAAAGTATGAACCTTTGCCATTATTTTTGACATGTTAATAAATTGTATCCTTTCACTTCCATTCTGTTTTTTTTTTCCACCTTGGAAACGGACAATCACACACACATCAAACTACACAAAACAATGTACCACATTCAATTATAGTCACAACAGTTTCCAAGAGAACATATAGTGTAAACCCACATACAGCACACTGGGGAGACACCACATAGTGAACATCACTCAAGAAAAACAACACCAGATACCAAAATACAGCACACAACAAAGAAGAGACAGTGCACAGGTGTGAAGAAGTCAAATGATGCAACATATACAATGCACAAATGCGGAAGGATGACATAGAACAGGTATGTTTGAAAGCGCAAATGGTGTGACACATGTCCATTGCTCCTGTTAGCACCACTAAGGATACACAGATGTTCATTTCACCGCACTCCAGATGCAATAGCATCGGGCCTATTTCTAGTTAAAAATATAACTTCTAGCGATATTTCCCTAAGAATAAAATCACACCATTAAAGTAATTACACCTTTATAAAAATACAGATGAGTACTTGTAACCTTTAGTACTGATTAATTAAATAATGGTTGCATGTGTTAAAAATTTCACAGATAAAAACATTTAGTGAACAGATGTTGCTTGCTAAAATATTACAAATATCACTAAATTCCCATAAGAATAAAATAATAAATTCACACTATTAGCACCAAAACTACACACACAAATACTGTATGTATAAATGGATGTATATGTATATATATATATATATATATATATATATATATATATATACAGTGCAGACCAAAAGTTTGGACACGCCTTTGCATTTAAAGATTTTTCTGCATTTTCATGACTATGAAAATTGTACATTCACACTGAAGGCATCAAAACTATGAATTAACACATGTAGAATTATATACTTAACAAAAAAAGTGTGAAACAACTGAAAATATGTCTTATATTCTAGGTTCTTCAAAGTAGCCACCTTTTGCTTTGATGACTGCTTTGCACACTATTGGCATTCTCTTGATGAGCTTCAAGAGGTAGTCACCGGAAATGGTCTTCCAACAATCTTGAAGGAGTTCTCAGAAATGCTTAGCACTTGTTGACCCTTTTGCCTTCACTTTGTGGTCCAGCTCACCCCAAACCATCTCGATTGGGTTCAGGTCTGGTGACTGTGGAGGCCAGGTCATCTGGCGAAGCACCCCATCACTCTCCTTCTTGGTCAAATAGCCCTTATACATTCTGGAGGTGTGTTTGGGGTCATTGTCCTGTTGAAAAATAAATGATGGTCCTGCTAAACAAAACCGGATAGAATAGCATGTCGCTGCAAGATGCTGTGGTAGCCATGCTGGTTCAGTATGCCTTCAATTTTGAATAAATCCCCAAAATTGTCACCAGCAAGGCACCCCCACACCATCACACCTCCTCCTCCATGCTTCACGGTGGGAACCAGGCATGTAGAGTCCATCCGTTCATCTTTTCTGCGTCGCACAAAGACACGGTGGTTGGAGCCAAGGATCTCAAATTTGGACTCATCAGACCAAAGCACAGATTTCCATTGGTCTAATGTTCATTCCTTGTGTTCTTTAGCCCAAACAAGTCTTTTCTGCTTGTTGCCTGTCCTTAGCAGTGGTTTCCTAGCAGCTATTTTCCCATGAAGGCCTGCTGCACAAAGTCTCCTCTTAACAGTTGTTGTAGAGATGTGTCTGCTGCTAGAACTCTGTGTGGCATTAACCTGGTCTCTAATCTGAGCTGCTGTTAACCTGCCATTTCTGAGGCTGGTGACTCGGATAAACTTATCCTCAGAAGCAGAGGTTACTCTTGGTCTTCCTTTCCTGGGGCGGTCCTCATGTGAGCCAGTTTCTTTGTAGCGCTTGATGGTTTTTGCAATTGCACTTGGGGACACTTTCAAAGTTTTCCCAATTTTTCGCACTCACTGACCTTCATTTCTTAAAGTAATGATGGCCACTCATTTTTCTTTACTTAGCTGCTTTTTTCTTGCCATAATACAAATTCTAACAGTCTATTCAGTAGGACTATCAGCTGTGTATCCACCTGACTTCCGCACAACACAACTGATGGTCCCAACCCCATTTTTAAGGCAAGAAATCCCACTTATTAAACCTGACAGGGCACACCTGGGAAGTGAAAACCATTTCCGGTGACTACCTCTTGAAGCTCATCAAGAGAATGCCAAGAGTGTGCAAAGCAGTCATCAAAGCAAAAGGTGGCTACTTTGAAAAATCTAGAATATAAGACATATTTTCAGTTGTTTCACACTTTTTTGTTAAGTATATAATTCCACATGTGTTAATTCATAGTTTTGATGCCTTCAGTGTGAATGTACAATTTTCAAAGTCATGAAAATACAGAAAAATCTTTAAATGAGAAGGTGTGTCCAAACTTTGTGTCTGTACTGTATATATACATATGACTCTGTAAAAGTTTTAGGAAGATGTGGAGAAGTATGTTTAAATTAAGCATACATCCAAAAATGTGAAGTGTTGATAGTTTATTTTTCACAATTAAAATGCAAAATGAATGAACAAAATAGAAAACTGCATTAAATCAATATCTTTTGAGACCACCCTTTGCCTTAAAAAAACATAATATCATCTAGGTACAGTAGCCCAGGGTTTATGTAGTCGGGTGTACAAGTGATCAATTATGCCAACAGGTTACAATGATCATCATTTATATATATATATATATATATATACATTACAGACCAAAACTTTGGACACACCTTCTCATTTAAAGATTTTTCTGTATTTTCATGACTATGAAAATTGTACATTGACACTGAAGGCATCAAAACTATGAATTAACACATGTGGAATTATATACTTAACAAAAAAGTGTGTAACAACTGAAAATATGTCTTATATTCTAGGTTCTTTAAAGTAGCCACCTTTTGCTTTGATGACTGCTTTGCACACTCTTGGCATTCTCTTGATGAGCTTCAAGAGGTAGTCACCGGAAATGGTCTTCCAACAATCTTGAAGGAGTTCCCAGAGATGCTTAGCACTTGTTGGCCCTTTTGCCTTGACTCTGCGTTCCAGCTCACCCCAAACCATCTTGATTGGGTTCAGGTCTGGTGACTGTGGTGGCAAGGTCATCTGGCGTAGCACCCCATCACTCTCCTTCTTGGTCAAATAGCCCTTACACAGCCTGGAGGTGTGTTTGGGGTCATTGTCCTGTTGAAAAATAAATGATGGTCCTACTAAACGCAAACCGGATGGAATAGCATGCCGCTGCAAGATGCTGTGGTAGCCATGCTGGTTCAGTATGCCTTTAATTTCGAATAAATCCCCAACAGTGTCACGAGCAAAGCACCCCCACACCATCACACCTCCTCCTCCATGCTTCACGGTGGGAACCAGGCATGTAGAGTCGATCGGTTCACCTTTTCTGCGTCACACAAAGACACGCTGGTTGGAACCAAAGATCTCAAATTTGGGCTCATCAGACCAAAGAACAGATTTCCACTGGTCTAATGTCCATTCCTTGTGTTCTTTAGCCCAAACAAGTCTCTTCTGCTTGTTGCCTGTCCTTAGCAGTGGTTTCCTAGCAGCTAATTTACCATGAAGGCCTGCTGCACAAAGTCTCCTCTTAACAGTTGTTGAAGAGATGTGTCTGCTGCTAGAACTCTGTGTGGCATTGGCCTGGTCTCTAATCTGAGCTGCTGTTAATCTGCAATTTCTGAGGCTGGTGACTCGGATAAACTTATCCTCAGAAGCAGAGGTGACTCTTGGTCTTCCTTTCCTGGGGCGGTCCACATGTGAGCCAGTTTCTTTGTAGCGCTTGATGGTTTTTGCAACTGCACTTGGGGACACTTTCAAAGTTTTCCCAATTTTTCGCACTGACTGACCTTCATTTCTTAAAGTAATGATGGCCACTCATTTTTCCTTACTTAGCTGCTTTTTTCTTGCCATAATACAAATTCTAACAGTCTATTCAGTAGGACTATCAGCTGTGTATCCACCTGACTTCCGCACAACACAACTGATGGTCCCAACCCCATTTATAAGGCAAGAAATCCCACTTATTAAACCTGACAGGGCACACCTGGGAAGTGAAAACCATTTCCGGTGACAACCCCTTGAAGCTCATCAAGAGAATGCCAAGAGTGTGCAAAGCAGTCATCAAAGCAAAAGGTGACTACTTTGAAGAACCTAGAATATAAGACATATTTTCAGTTGTTTCACATTTTTTTATTAAGTATATAATTCCACATGTGTTAATTCATAGTTTTGATGCCTTCAGTGTGAATGTATAGTTTTCAAAGTCATGAAAATACAGAAAAATCTTTAAATGAGAAGGTGTGTCCAAACTTTTGGTCTGTACTGTATATATATATATATATATATATATATATATATCCATTCCAGCAGTGATGTCAGCTCAGCACTAGCAGCAACCAGTGGGACACAGCTACATCCATGTTCGGCTTGAAGAAAATTGGCCAGAATTGGTCTTCATAAAAGAATTTCAGCCTGAAACCCATGCTTTCCAAAATTAAAACATGTCCAAGCGACTCAACTATGCACAAGAACATAGGAACTGGGCTGCAGAAAACGGATGAGTCAAAATTTGGAATAATTGTTGCCTTTAACAGAAGGCAGTTTGTTCACTGAAGGTCTGGAGATCAGTACAATAATATGCGTCTGTAGACAATAGAGAAAAATGGTGGAGGATCCTTGAATGTTTTGGGTTCCATTTCAGCAAGTGGATTTGGAGAATTATTCAGGATTAATGGTGTCCTCGATCCTGAGAAATACAGGCTGATACTCATCCATCATGAAATACCATGAGCCAGTCAGATGCCTTCCTGCTGTTTTTGCATTATTAAGAAGTATCTCTCTGTATTTCTCAGCATTAAGGACACCATTATTCTTGACCAAATCAACAATCACATTTGTTAAAGATTTAAAATTTTGACTCATTATTTCAGAGCACCTGATGCCATTCTTCTGCACACCAGTTCCTATATTTTGGAGCAAAATGTAGACATTTGATATTGTTGTCATGTCAAAGAAATGATTTTTACTCTCAATTTATCCATCAGGGAGGGTTCTGATTGGCTCCAAATTCATTGTACAACAGAATAACAAACCTAAATGCACAGCCAATATCGTTAAAATCTTTCTTCAGCGTAAAAAAGAACAAGGAGTCCTAGGATCAATTTTATCGCCCCCTAGCAAGCACTAATGTAAACATCATCGAGCCTGTCTGTAATTACATGAAGAGACAGACGGTTAGTTCTACAAGATGTTTGGAAAAACCTCACCTGCTGAATTCCTTAAAAAAAAAATTTAAGTGTACCTATAATAAATATATACGTATATCCATTGCTCAGCATAAATGAGTACACCCCCTTTGAAATGTAAACTTTAATCAAGATCTCACTGAATAGAAGAAAAATGTCCAAAATTTTGACAAGACTGAGTTTCATAGAACAATTTTTTTATCCATAACATGGAAGTAAGGTTAATAATTGTAGTGCCGGCGTCCCTGCCCTCTGCTAGGCAGGGACGCTGCTCCCCTCACCGCTCTGCTCCGTGCCCGGCATCCTCCCCCCGCTCTGCTGTCAGCGCGCGCTCCGTCCCGGCGTCCTCCTCCTGCTCTGCTCTCAGCGCGCGCTCCTTCCCGGCCCCTGTGCTTAGGGCGCGCGCGCGCTCTCCTCCTCTTAAAGGGGCCGCGCGCGCCGCCCTAAAGAGTCCCCGGCCAATGGCCGGAGGACTTCATCATATATAAGGCACCTCCTCCAAAATGGAGGTGCCCGAGCAATGTTGTTTGCACCTGTGTCTCACCTGTGCTTCAGCCCTCAGGTCCCGTTGCCAGTTACCTGCCAGTTTCCTGCCAGTTTCCTGCTAGTTACCTGCCAGTTACCTGCCTGATTCCTGCCTGAATACTTGTTACCTGTCTGCCAGTCTGAGGTCCGACGGTCTGCCTTACTACTCCTGTCAGTCTGTCTAAAGGACCAGCCTGCCCGCTCACCTGGGAGCGCATATCAGCTACCTGCCTGCTTGCCTGAGGTCCGACGGTCTGCCTTACTACTCCGGTCAGTCTGTCTAAGGACCAGCTTGCCCGCTCACCTGGGAGCGCTTCTCCGTTATCTGCCTGCTTGCCAGCCCGGAGGCTCCGTTGTCACGTGCTGTGACCACCAGCTATTCCAGAGACTCTTGCCCGCTCACCTGGGAGCGCTTCTCCGTTACCTACCTGCCTGCCAGCCCGGAGGTTCCGCCGTCACGTGCCGTGACCACCTGCTATTCCAGAGACTCTCGCTTGCTCACCTGGGAGCACACTTCTACCATCTGCCTGCTAGCCTACCCGGAGGCTCTGCCATCACAGGTCGTACCTACCCCTTACCCAGAGACTGCCCTGATCACTTGCCGTAACTCCCTGTCCGTTCACCCAGAGACTGCCACCCGATCCCTTACAAGGGCCGCCCCCTTGTATAGTAGCTCAGAGGTTCCGCCTCCCGGACCCGTTACAGTTTGCTCGGGCCACGGAACCCGGTGGCACCCAAGCTCCCTCGCTCTCGGACCTCTGTCTTGAACTGTCCCGTCAGAGGTCCCAACAGGAGGCCATCCTGGGTCACCTGCGGAATGTTAATACTCGCCTGAACACTCTGTCTGATCCACCAACAACCTCCGCCAGTGCCATATCTTGCAATCCGGCAGCTCCGCTGCCCACTAATACCATGGTATCCTACCCCGGACCCCGGCTTTCTGCACCTCCTCGCTTCGGAGGCGACTCCGTCCAGGCTCGGGGCTTCTTAAATCAGTGCACTCTGCATTTTGAACTTTTGTCCTACCAGTTTAACTCCGACCGGGCCAAAATTGCCTTCATCATGTCCCATCTCACCGGGGAGGCCCTGGCCTGGCTAAATCCTCTATGGGAGAGAGGAGACCCCCTGGTGTCCAACTTGCCTGCTTTTCTCACGGCTTTCCGGAAAGTCTTCGACGAACCCGGACGGAAGACCTCATCTGCATCATCGTTGCTACGCCTCCGTCAGGGGAGTCTCACCGTGGGCCAATATGCCATACGGTTCCGTACCCTTGCCTCGGAGCTGACCTGGGATAACGACGCTCTGGTTTCCGTCTTCTGGGAGGGTCTGTCCGGCCGTATTAAAGATGAACTTGCCGGTCGGGACACTCCTACCACTCTCGATGACTTAATAACTCTTGCCACCCGGATTGACCTACGGTTCCAGGAGCGTGCCAGAGAGGTCACCCGTGAGAGGAGGTTACCACGTCTAGCTCCTACTTTTCAGAAACCCGTCACTCCTTCTGTCTCTAACCAGGTACACCCTCCTGAGCCTATGCAGGTCGACCAGACCAAGATGGTCAAGACCCGTCAGGACTTACGCCGTGCCGAGGGGACCTGCTTCTACTGTGGCAGTAAGGAGCACCAGATCCGTGCCTGCCCGGAAAGGTCGGGAAACGCCTGTGTCTAGGTTCGCTCAGAGAGGTCCACCTAGACAAGAATAAATCCTCTCCATCCCTGCTGTTGTCAGTTTCAATCGTCTACGGGGAGAACCGTTATTTCGAACTAGCCCAACTGGACTCTGGAGCAGCCGGGAATCTTATTTCACAGTCCCTGGTTGAGAAATACCGCATCCCCACCAAACCTCTGGCTGTACCCTTGTCTGTCGCTGCCGTGGATGGGGGCCTCTTACCTCGCCCCATTCAACTCATCACCGAATCCATTACCCTGCAGGTGGGAATGCTGCATTCTGAAAGTATCTCCTTTCATGTTCTGCCTGGACTCTCTCACGCCCTCTTGCTAGGTCTGCCCTGGCTCCAGAGACATGCACCCGTGCTAGACTGGCAAACCGGAGAGGTCCTTCGCTGGGGACAAGACTGTCATAAAACCTGCCTGGTTCCCGTCCATCCCGTCCGTCCCTCTCCTACCCCAGCTAATCTACCTGGACTTCCGATTCCTTATTGGTCTTATGCAGATGTCTATAATAAAAAGGAGGCAGAGACATTACCACCACATAGACCATACGACTGTCCCATCGATCTGCTACCCGGTACTACTCCTCCCCGTGGGCGTATCTATCCTTTATCCGCTGCTGAGACCCGGTCAATGTCCGAATATATTGAGGAGAATCTGGCCAGAGGATTCATCCGGAAATCTACCTCCCCGGCGGGAGCAGGCTTCTTTTTCGTCAAAAAGAAGGACGGCTCTCTCCGTCCCTGTATAGACTATAGAGGCCTAAACCTGATCACGGTGAAGAATAAGTACCCCCTTCCGCTCATTCCAGAATTATTTGATCGTCTGAGGGGGGCTAGGATCTTCACCAAACTGGACCTTCGTGGGGCGTACAACCTGGTTCGTATTCGTCAGGGGGATGAATGGAAGACGGCATTCAACACCCGGGACGGCCACTATGAATACCTGGTAATGCCCTTTGGTCTCTGTAACGCTCCTGCCGTCTTTCAAGAGTTGGTCAATGACATCTTCCGGGACCTTCTCTACTCCTGCGTAGTGGTGTACCTGGACGACATCTTGGTCTTCTCTCCGGATCTCCAGACTCACCGGAGGGACGTTCGTCAGGTCCTGCTCAGGCTAAGGCAGAACCATCTCTACGCTAAATTTGAGAAGTGCCTCTTTGAGCAGACCTCGCTTCCGTTTCTGGGCTACATTATCTCTCAGACCGGCCTACAAATGGATCCTGAGAAACTGTCTGCCATCGAGAAATGGCCCCGACCGGAGGGGTTGAAGGCCATTCAGCGATTCCTGGGCTTCGCCAACTACTACCGCCTCTTCATACCACACTTCTCTTCCCGGACGGCCCCAATTTCTGCGCTCACCCGTAAAGGTACTAATCCCAAAGAGTGGCCACCCGAAGCAGAGGAGGCCTTTCTTTCCCTTAAACAGGCCTTCTCTTCCGCCCCGGTGCTGCATCGCCCAGATGGCAACAAGCAGTTCTTCCTGGAAGTTGACGCCTCCTCCTCTGGAGCCGGAGCGGTACTTACTCAAAAATCATCTTCCGGGAGGATGGTAACTTGTGGCTTCTTCTCTAAACTCTTCTCCTCCTCTGAGCGCAACTATTCCATAGGAGACCGAGAGTTATTGGCCATCAAACTGGCATTGGAGGAGTGGCGTTACCTGCTCGAGGGGGCTCTTCACCCGGTAATAATTTACACTGACCACAAGAACTTGGCTTACCTCCAGCATGCCCAGAGACTTAACCCGCGCCAAGCCCGGTGGTCCTTGTTTTTTGCTCGTTTTGATTTTGTCCTTCATTTTCGCCCGGCTGACAAAAACGTCAAGGCGGACGCCTTGTCTCGATCCTTTCTGGTGTCTGATCTCGAGGAGGATCCGAAACATATCATCGATCCCGCCAGAGTAATGCAGGTGGCTCCCGTGAGTCTAAATCGTCTTCCTCCTGGTAAGACGTTCGTACCAGTACCTGATCGGGAGAAGATCCTACACTGGGGTCATTCGTCTAAACTAGCTGGCCACGCCGGTCAGAAAAAGACCCTCCAGCTTATTACCCGGCACTACTGGTGGCCTAACCTGCACAAGGATGTAATAGACTTTGTTTCTGCCTGTGTGTCCTGCGCCCGCAACAAAGTTCCGAGACACCTGCCGGCCGGCCGCCTCCTACCTCTGCCAGTACCTGCTGCCCCCTGGCAGCATATAGCGATGGACTTCATTACTGATCTGCCCGTCTCTGCCGGTTGTACGGTCATTTGGGTGGTCGCTGACCGCTTCTCCAAGATGGCTCACTTCATTCCACTGCCAGGTCTTCCGTCTGCACCCGAGCTGGCTAAAGACTTTATCCGCCACATCTTCCGTCTTCATGGCCTGCCCCGTCACATCATGTCGGATCGTGGGGTACAGTTCACTTCCCGTTTCTGGAGAGCCACTTGTAAATTGCTGGACGTCACCCTGGACTTCTCCTCCGCTTACCACCCACAGTCTAATGGTCAAGTGGAGCGGATCAATCAGAACCTGACCAGTTACCTTCGGCACTTCGTTAATGCCCACCATTCTGACTGGGTGGATCTCCTGCCATGGGCCGAATTCTCGTACAACAATCACGAGAGCGAGTCTTCCTCCAAATCCCCGTTTTTTGTAGTCTACGGTCAGCATCCTCGGATCCCGTTTCCCGTCTCCACCTCGGCGGACAATCCGGCTGCGGAATCTCTTGTTAACAAATTTTCCTCCATATGGGAGAGTACCCGGTCCGCACTCCTTCTGTCACCCGAGCGTATGAAAAGACACGCTGACAAAAAACGTCTGGACCCTCCTCAATTCCGCCCTGGGGATAAAGTCTGGCTCTCGTCCAAATATGTCCGGCTCAAGATCCCTTCCTATAAGTTAGGGCCTCGGTTCATCGGCCCACTGGAGGTCATCAGTCAGATCAACCCGGTGGCCTATAAATTGAAACTCCCGGCCAACTTACGGATCCCTAACTCCTTTCATGTGTCTCTCCTCAAACCTGTGGTGCTTAACTCTTTTTCCAAGTCTACAGGTACGCCTCCTGCTCCGGTTTCTGCTGAGGACGAGTTTGAGGTAGAGAACATTCTTGCCACCAAAAGGGTAAGAGGAAAGACCTTTTTCCTGGTAGATTGGAAGGGGTTTGGTCCTGAGGAGAGAACGTGGGAGCCCCGGGAGAACATCCATGCCCCTCTCATCCTAGCTAAATTTCTGTCTGGCCTAAAAAAGGGGGGGCCTAAAGGGGGGGGTACTGTAGTGCCGGCGTCCCTGCCCTCTGCTAGGCAGGGACGCTGCTCCCCTCACCGCTCTGCTCCGTGCCCGGCATCCTCCCCCCGCTCTGCTGTCAGCGCGCGCTCCGTCCCGGCGTCCTCCTCCTGCTCTGCTCTCAGCGCGCGCTCCTTCCCGGCCCCTGTGCTTAGGGCGCGCGCGCGCTCTCCTCCTCTTAAAGGGGCCGCGCGCGCCGCCCTAAAGAGTCCCCGGCCAATGGCCGGAGGACTTCATCATATATAAGGCACCTCCTCCAAAATGGAGGTGCCCGAGCAATGTTGTTTGCACCTGTGTCTCACCTGTGCTTCAGCCCTCAGGTCCCGTTGCCAGTTACCTGCCAGTTACCTGCCAGTTTCCTGCCAGTTTCCTGCTAGTTACCTGCCAGTTACCTGCCTGATTCCTGCCTGAATACTTGTTACCTGTCTGCCAGTCTGAGGTCCGACGGTCTGCCTTACTACTCCTGTCAGTCTGTCTAAAGGACCAGCCTGCCCGCTCACCTGGGAGCGCATATCAGCTACCTGCCTGCTTGCCTGAGGTCCGACGGTCTGCCTTACTACTCCGGTCAGTCTGTCTAAGGACCAGCTTGCCCGCTCACCTGGGAGCGCTTCTCCGTTATCTGCCTGCTTGCCAGCCCGGAGGCTCCGTTGTCACGTGCTGTGACCACCAGCTATTCCAGAGACTCTTGCCCGCTCACCTGGGAGCGCTTCTCCGTTACCTACCTGCCTGCCAGCCCGGAGGTTCCGCCGTCACGTGCCGTGACCACCTGCTATTCCAGAGACTCTCGCTTGCTCACCTGGGAGCACACTTCTACCATCTGCCTGCTAGCCTACCCGGAGGCTCTGCCATCACAGGTCGTACCTACCCCTTACCCAGAGACTGCCCTGATCACTTGCCGTAACTCCCTGTCCGTTCACCCAGAGACTGCCACCCGCTCCCTTACAAGGGCCGCCCCCTTGTATAGTAGCTCAGAGGTTCCGCCTCCCGGACCCGTTACAATAATATAAAACTTTCGTTACAAAATCTTCAGTTTTACTCAAATTAGTTGATGCAAAAATGAATTCACGCAACATAAAAACTACTACATCTAATATTTTGTATGATCTCCATGATTAAGGACAACACAAAGTCATCTAAGCATGAAATGAACAAGTTGGTGACATATTGCAACATCTTTTTACATTAATCAAGAACAACCTCTTTTAGAGCCTGGATGCTGGAAGGAGAGAGATGATCAACTTGTTTCTTTGGAATTCCCCATTAATGTTTTGGATGAGTTCAGATCAAGAGACATAATTGGCCACTGAATCACTTTCACCCTGTTCTTTTTCAGAAACGCAACAGTGGCCTTAGATGTATGTTTTGGATCATTGTCATGTTGGAAATGTGTATGTCTACAAAGGGCACTTAGTGATGGCAGTATTAATGATCTGATTGACTAACCAGCAAAGCACCTAGATTGGCTATGTACACTGTATATAGACAGGGTACACAGACTGAGGTGAGATACTGAGGAATATGCATATGTCTCCAAGCATCCTTACTGGCCCCACCATTTACTCCAAAGCAGTGGCATTGTCTGCTGTAAAGTGCAGGCTGAGGATTGCATCAAAGCACAGCACAATTATACACAAATCTGAAATAAACAACAACAGAGCTGATTGCAAACTCAATATTCTCTAAAATAATTTGCTAAAATATCAGTATTGCATCAGTACTGATATTTCAACACAACTCTGATTTATGAATCTATTAAGTGCAAAATTTAAGTTATGACCAGGCTTAATACCTGACCATTTTTCTAGATATCTCCTCAGCCTTATCTGTATGCCTATTCATATATCTAAACTGCTGTAACTATGTTTCTTCATGCCATTCAGGGACTTGTTTTAATATTAATGTATATAGACCCTTGTTTTCCTTCTGACATACAGTAGCTACTGGTAAATTCCTTTTATTTATACTGTGCTTAACTTCAATGTTGCAACTAATTCCATCCTTGATTATTTATTATTAATCAGCTGTAAACTTGTAGTCAGCAGCTAATACAGTTAGTGTTGAGCGAGCATGCTCGACACTGCTCGGTACTCGCCTGAGCAACACGCTACTCAGGATGCTCGGCGAGCACCGACCATTTCCGGTTTACTCGGGCGGGAGCTCGGGTCTCCACCCTGCATGTTTGGCGCTCTTTACAGAGCCAATGAATATGCAGGGATTGCCAGCCAGTCACTGTAATGCTGCAGCCATGTTGTTTGTGGGCATTACAGTGATTGGCTGGCCGCACAGCGTCACCTCGAGTATTTGAAACCGGGCGCCGCCATCTTGGACACAGACGGCTGGGATCAGATAGTGTAGGGACAGCGCTGCTAATTTAGGGAGAGATATATCCTGCAAAATAGTTAGTGTAGGGTCTGTAAAGGCAGCTAGATCAAACAAACAGTCCTTCTCAGAACTAATATCCATCCCAGATATCAGGCAGGCAGGCAGGCTGTATAGGAGACGCAGTGGTTATACCAGCAAACGCTGCATTACAGTTCTGTGTGGTCCTGTTGCTGAAATTGCTGGACTTAGCTCCAGGCCTCATGGGCCAGGAAAAATCCATTTTTTTTCATCTAAATCCTCTTTTTTTTTTCCTCCCTCACACTGTACAAATATCCGTCTTATTAACCTTTTGGTGTCCCCCCCTCCCCCAAAAAAAAAATTGTGTGTCTCTGATTTTTCAGACACAAATATATCTGTTGAAAATAGCGTGGTGTAGGTCAGAGAAATAAAAGTGTGGTTTTGCAGTTCCATGGGCCATTTGTATCTAAAAAAATCAGTTTGAGTGTGTCTCTCACTGTTCAGCCACAAATATCTATATTTAAAAAAGTCTGGTATACACCAGTAAATTATAACTGTGGTTTTACTGTTCCACGGTAAAAAATCTCTATTATCCTGCTTTTGGCATTTTTTGCCGTAGAAAATAAATAATAGTGTCTCCTGAATGTTCAGACACAAATATATCTGTTGAAAATAGTCTGGTGTAGGCCTGAGAAATACAAGTGTGGTTTTGCAGTTCCACGGGTCAAATCTCTGTATTATCCTGCTTTTGGCATTTTTTGCCATAAAAAATAAATAATAGTGTCTCCTGATTGTTCACACTCAAATATATCTGTTGAAAATAGTCTGGTGTAGGCCCAAAGAAATACAAGTGTGGTTTTGCAGTACCACGGTTCAAACCTCAGTATTATCCACTTTTGGGCCATTTGTATCTAAAAAAAACAGTTTGCGTGTCGCTCACTGTTCAGCCGCAAATATATATATTTAAAAAAGTCTGGTATACACCAGTAAATTATAGCTGTGGTTTTGCTGTTCCACGGTAAAAAATCTCTATTATCCTGCTTTTGGCATTTTTTGCCGTAAAAAATAAATAATAGTGTCTCCTGATTGTTCAGACACAAATATATCTTGAAAATAGTCTGGTGTAGGCCTGAGAATTACAAGTGTGGTTTTGCAGCTCCACGGGTAAAATCTCTGTATTATCCTGCTTTTGGCATTTTTTGCCATAAAAAATAAATAATAGTGTCTCCTGATTGTTCAGACACAAATATATCTGTTGAAGATAGTCTGGTGTAAGCCCGAGAAATACAAGTGTGGTTTTGAAGTACCACGGGTCAAATCTCTGTATTATCCTGCTTTTGGCATTTCTTGCCTTAAAAAATAATAAATAGTGTGTTAGGCGTCAGTCTGGTGTTGGGTTCAAAATGGGTCAAGGGCCTTCTGTGGTCTCCCATTTTGGTCCAGCCAAGGCTGATGCTGCTCAGCATCACCATCAGGCTCAACACCCAGCTGGTCCGCAAGCACTGTTTATCTCCTGGGTAGTTGTGCCTAGCAATGTTAAGCCTGGGTTGCAGAGGGAGACAGGGCTTGTGGAATCTAAGTCCAGGATTTGCCGTACTGAGCATGTCCGTTACCTGGCGGGTCATGATTGGTGGGTTGGCACCCACCTGACCCGGTGACCTGGCACCGCCTGATTGGTCAACGGGTAACGTCACCAATGGCGCGTCGGTGGGCAGGGCTTAGTCTTTTAAAGGCCCGCCCACAAACATGGCGACGCGCTCTGATCATTTGAGCAAGTGATGCTGTTGTGTGGACAACTCTATTCCACGTGCTCCCTAGCTGTTCACTCCGTGATCTGCCGATGCCAGAGTTCGCTCAGCTAATTAGCACAGGTCGCTTAGGCAGGTTAGCTCCATAGAGGCAGGTTAGCTCCATAGAGGCAGGTAGCTTCGTCTAGCAGCCTGAATCAGCCAAAGGTGTCGCCTATCACCGTGAGCAGCCTGCAGGCATCCTGTTCACGGCTAAAGCCTGTCAGCCACGTGGAATTGAACCCTTCAGTCCGGTAGCATGCTGGCTGGAGGCACGTGTACCCATAGTCGTAGTCATACACGCATCCTAGCGCCGCCACTGTAGTCCCTGCGCTGTAACAGGACTACAGATAGTTTTTCTCTGCCTATCTCTCGTGCAGCTAACGGAGATAGTGTGAATTGCTATACCCATTCCTGTGTGCAGAAACACGAAAGGGTTTTACATTTAAGTGGGTTCTTTACTTTCCACCCGGAAAGTGTTCAGCAGCAGTACTCCAGGCGGCATCACGGACCCCGGGGTCGGTTGCATTCCATTTTTATAAATTTGTCTGCAACCGCCCTCCAAACAGTATCAGAGCGCCAGGGTCTTGCCGAACATGGCCAACAATCAGCAGCTGCAGCGCTATATACAGAAACTGGAGACCAGACTTAGGTCTCTGGAACAAGCTGCTCCGGTTGCTGATATCACTGCAGTAGCTTCCCAGGCGGCTACTCTGGCAGCCAATATTATTAACTCAGCTGTGGTGAATACTGCAACAACTGCAAGTGCCCCATTACCCCGGTTTGCTCTCCCGGATAAATTTTCTGGGGATAGTAAACTCTGCAGGGGTTTTATTAATGTATGCTCCATTCATTTGGAGATGATGGAGGCACGGTTCCCCTCCGAAAGAGCCAAAGTGGATATATCATCTCATTGCTTTCTCACAGGGCTCTGGAGTGGGCTACTCCTCTATGGTAGCGGAACGACCCGGTTGTAGTAAATGCGGGTCTTTTCCTTAAGACCCTAAAAAGTGTTTTCATGGGTCCTCAGGTCACGCATGATACGGCTCTTAAGCTTCTTGCGTTGGTCCAGGGTTCGACCACCGCCAGCCACTATGCCGTCCACTTCAGAACCTTAGCGGCTGGACTGGATTGGTCTGAGCGGTCGCTTATCCTGGTGTTCTGCAAGGGTCTGGCTGGGCATATTAAAGATGCTTTATCTACCAGAGAGATTCCAACCTCTCTGGAGGAGTTAATATCTCTCGCTGACCGTATAGACTTGCGTCATGCAGAAAACAAGTTAGAGCTAGAGGTTGGCAGACCTCCGTATCTGTTGGCACCAGGCGTCTTTAGGTCCAAACCCAAGACTCTGGACCCGGAGCCTGAGGCTATGGATATATCCTGGACTGAGTCTGGTCCCTCTCGTTCCCGACCTGCACATCTCTTGGAGCACCCCGTAAATAAGGGTTCCAAGCAGTCAGTAAAACGAGTGGGTCTTACCACCATTGGAGGAGGTGTATTAAATTCAGGGACTTCGTCCTCCAAGTTATCATATAAAGTGACGTTGTCCTTTGGTAGATCTGCAGTTGCTGAGGGCAATTTTTTGTCATCTACGTTTGCCCAGAGTCATGACATCCCTATTGAGCTACTCTATAGTCCAATGAACATTAGTGTTGCCAAAAGTTCACTCCTGGATGTGCAAATCACCCATCAGTCGATCCCTCTCACCATGTAATTTCCTCAGGGCCACCGGGAGGTTATCTCATTTCTTATTATTCCCGGTGGATTAGACGAGGTGTTACTGGGTCTCCCCTGGTTACGTTGTCATACTCCACACATTGACTGGAAGACGGGGAGAATTTCTTCCTGGAGTGAGAATTGTGCATCTCAGTGTTTGGTCAAAGTCACCCGGAGGGTAGTCTCTGATCCTCCTATCATTGCGACATCCGGTACAGATTCCTTGTATGTTTCCAGGACCCGGGTCTTATCAGATTATGTCACAAAGAACTCTCAGGAGGAGAGGGTGGCTGCAGTGTCCTCCAACCCGGTTCCTTCGGGGAGGATGTTTGTTTCCCCTAATCTACGGAGTATGGTGCTCTCCTGGGTCCATGCCCCTAAGACTGGAGCTCAACTGGGGGTCAAACGTACCACTAAGTCCCTTCAACGGTCCTATTTGTGACCCCAATGGCGCCAGGACGTCAAGGACTTTGTTCTCGCGTGTCCCGTCTGTGCGAGAGATAAATCTTTTCGCCAGAGACCGGTGGGTCCTTTCTCCCGGTCACCCGTGAACGATCCCACACCTAGAGAACCAGTTGTCACTTCTTGCCATCCTGCTTCCCATCCAAAAAGAGAGTACCCTGTACACCGGAGGGTTCACTGTTGCGTGAAACCTCTCTGTGACCCGTTGGATCACATCCTTGTCCCCCGGCTCAAGGAGGAATCTGAGCATCAAGTGGAGGGGAATGTTAGATGGGGGATAATGTTAGGCAGCAGTCTGGTGCTGGATTTGAAAGGGGTCCAGAACCTTCTGTGGTCTACCATTTTGGTCCAGCCAGGGCTGATGCTGCTCAGCATCACCGTCAGCCTCAACGCCTAGCTGGTCAGCGAGCACTGTTTATCTCCCAGGTAGTTGTGCCTAGCAATGTTAAGCCTGGGTTGCAGAGGGAGACAGGGCTTGTGGAATCTAAGTCCAGGATTTGCAATACTGAGCATGTCCGTGACCTGGCGGGTCATAATTGGTGGGTTGGCACCCACCTGACCCAGTGACCTGGCACCGCCTGATTGGTCAACGGGTAACGTCACCAATGGCGCGTCGGTGGGCAGGGCTTAGTCTTTAAAAGGCCCGCGCACAAACATGGCGAACTGCTCTGATCATTTGAGCAAGTGATGCTGTTATGTGGACAACTCTGTTCCATGTGCTCCTTAGCTGTTCACTCCGTGACCTGCCGATGCCAGAGTTTGCTCGGCTAATTATCATAGGTCGCTTAGGCAGGTTAGCTCCATAGAGGCAGGTTACCTTCATAGAGGGTGGTAGCTTCGTCTAGCAGCCTGGCTCAGCCAAAGGGGTCACCTATCACCCCGAGCAGCCTCCAGGCATCCTGTTCACGGCTAACGCCTGTCAGCCACGTGGAGTTGAAACCATCAGTCCGGTAGCACGCCGGCTGGAGACACGTGTACCCATGGCGTAGTCATACACGCTTCCTAGCGCCGCCACTGTAGTCCCTCTGCCTATCTCTCGTGCAGCTAACGGAGATAGTGCGAACTGCTATACCCGTTCCTCTGTGCAGAAACGCGGAAGGGTTTTACATTTAAGTTGATTCATTTCTTTCCACCCGGAAAGTGTTCGGCAGCAGTCCTCCAGGCTGCATCGCGGACCCCGAGGTCGGTTGAGTTCCATTTTAATAAAGTTGTCTGCAACCGCCCTCCTAGCATAGTGTCTCCTGATTGTTCAGACACAAATATATCTGTTGAAAATTTGTATCTAAAAAAAAAAAAAGTTTGAGAGTGTCGCTCACTGTTCAGCCGCAAATATATATATTTAAAAAAGTCTGGTATACACCAGTAAATTATAACTGTGGTTTTGCTGTTCCACGGTAAAAAATCTCTATTATCCAGCTTTTGGCATTTTTTGCCGTAAAAAATAAATTATAGTGTCTCCTGATTGTTCAGACACAAATATGTCTGTTGAAAATTGTCTGGTGTAGGCCCGAGAAATACAAGTGTGGTTTGGCAGTTCCACGGTTTAAACCTCTGTATTATCCACTTTTGGGCCATTTGTATCTAAAAAAAAAAGTTTGAGTGTGTCGCTCACTGTTCAGCCGCAAATATATATATTTAAAAAAGTCTGGAAAACACCAGTAAATTATAACTGTGGTTTTGCTGTTCCACGGTAAAAAATCTCTATTATACTGCTTTTGGCATTTTTTGCCATAAAAAATAAATAATAGTGTCTCCTGATTGTTCAGACAGAAATATATCTGTTGAAAATTGTCTGGTGCAGGCCCGAGAAATAAAAGTGTGGTTTTGCAGTTCCACAGGTCAAATCTCTGTATTATACTGCTTTTGACATTTTTTGCCGTAAAAAATAAATAATAGGGTCTCCTGATTGTTCAGACAGAAATATATCTGTTGAAAATAGTCGGGTGTAGGCCCAAGAAAAACAAGTGTGGTTTTGCAGTTCCACAGTTCAACCCTTATATTATCCACTTTTGGGCCATTTGTATCTAAAAAAAACAGTTTGAGTGTGTCGCTCACTGTTCAGCCGAAAATATATATATTTTAAAAAGTCTGGTATACACCAGTAAATTATAACTGTGGTTTTGCTGTTCCACGGTAAAAAATCTCTATTATACTACTTTTGGCATATTTTGCCGTAAAAAAAAAGTAATAGTGTCTCCTGATTGTTCAGACACAAATATATCTGTTGAAAATAGTCTGGTGTAGGCCCGAGAAATACAAGTGTGGTTTTGCAGTACCATGGGTCAAATCCCTGTATTATCCTGCTTCTGTCATTTTTTGGCGTAAAAAATAAATAATAGTGTCTCCTGATTTTTCAGACTCAAATATATCTGTTGAAAATAGTCTGGTGTAGGCCCGATAAATACAAGTGTGGTTTTGCAGTTCCACGGTTCAAATCTCTGCATTATCCTGCTTTTGGCATTATTTGCCGTTAAAAATAAATAATAGTGTCTCCTGATTGTTAAGACACAAATATATCTGTTGAAAATAGTCTGGTGTAGGCCCAAGAAATACAAGTGTGGTTGTGCAGTTGCATTGTTCAAACCTCTGTAATGTCCACTTTTGGGCCATTTGTATCTAAAAAAAACAGATTGAGTGTGTCGCTCACTGTTCAGCCACAAATAAATATATTTAAAATAGTCCGGTATAGAGCAGTTTATTATAACTGTGGTTTTGCTGTTCCACGGTAAAAAATCTCTATTATCCTACTTTTGCCATTTTTTGCGGTAAAAAATAAATAATAGTGTCTCCTGATTGATCACACACAAATATATCTGTTGAAAATAGTCTGGTGTAGGCCCTAGAAATACAAGTGTGGTTTTGCAGTTCCACGAGTCAAATCTTGTATTATCCTACTTTTGGCATTATTTGCCGTAAAAAATAAATAATAGTGTAACCTGATAGTTCAGAAACAAATATTTATGTTGAAAATAGTCTAGTGTAGGCCTGAGAAATACAAGTGTGGTTTTGCAGTTCCATGAGTCAAATCTCTGCACTATCATGCTTTTGGCATTTTTTGCCGTAAAAAATAAATAATAGTGTCTCCTGATTGTTCAGACACAAATATATCTGTTGAAAATAGTCTGGTGTAGGCCGGAGAAATAAAAGTGTGGTTTTGCAGTACCAAGGTTCAAACCTCTGTATTATCCACTTTTGGGCCATTTGTATCTAAAAAGAGCAGTTTGAGTGTGTCGCTCACTGTTCAGCCACAAATATATATATTTAAAAAAGTCTGGTATACACCAGTAAATTATAACTGTGGTTTTGCTGTTCCACAGTAAAAATCTCTAGTATCCTGCTTTTTGTATTTTTTGCCATAAAAAATAAATAATAGTGTCTCCTGATTGTTCAGACACAAATATATCTGTTGAAAATTGTCTGGCATAGGCCCAAGAAATACAAGTGTGGTTTTGCAGTTCCTCGATTCAAACCTCTGTATTATACACTTTGGGTCCATTTGTATCTAAAAAAAACAGTTTGAGTGTTTCGCTCACTGTTCAGCTGCAAATATATATATTTAAAAAAGTCTGGTATACAGCAGTAAATTATAACTGTGGTTTTGCTGTTCCACAGTAAAAGTTCTCTTTTATCCTGCTTTGGCATTTTTTTGCCGGAAAAAATAAATATTAGTGTCTCCTGATTGTTCAGACACAATTATATCTGTTGAAAATAGTCTGATTTAGGCCAAGAAATACAAGTATGGTTTTGCAGTTCCACGGGTCAAATTAGTGTAGTATCCTGCTTTTGGCATTTTTTGCCGTAAAAAATAAATAATAGTGTCTCCTGATTGTTCAAACACAAATATATCTGTTGAAAATAGTCTGGTGTAGGCCCGAGAAATACAAGTGTGGTTTTGCAGTTCCACGGTTCAAATCTCTGTATTATCCACTTTTGGGCCATTTGAATCTAAAAAAAACAGTTTGATGGTGTCGCTCACTGTTCACCCGCAAATATATATATTTAAAAAAGTCTGGTATACAGTACAGACCAAAAGTTTGGACACACCTTCTCATTTAAAGATTTTTCTATATTTTCATGACTATGAAAATAGTACATTCACACTGAAGGCATCAAAACTATGAATTAACACGTGGAATTATATACTTAACAAAAAAGTGTGAAACAGCTGAAAATATGTCTTATATTCTAGGTTCTTCAAAGTAGCCACCTTTCGCTTTGATGACTGCTTTGCACACTCTTGGCATTCTCTTGATGAGCTTCAAGAGGTAGTCACCGGAAATGGTCTTCCAACAATCTTGAAGGAGTTCCCAGAGATGCTTAGCACTTGTTGGCCCTTTTGCCTTCACTCTGCGGTCCAGCTCACCCCAAACCATCCCGATTGGGTTCTGGTCTGGTGACTGTGGAGGCCAGGTCATCTGGCGTAGCACCCCATCACTCTCCTTCTTGGTCAAATAGCCCTTACACAGCCTGGAGGTGTGTTTGGGGTCATTGTCCTGCTGAAAAATAAATGATGGTCCAACTAAACGCAAACCTGATGGAATAGCATGCCAATGCAAGATGCTGTGGTAGCCATGCTGGTTCAGTATGCCTTCAATTTTGAATAAATCCCCAACAGTATCACCAGCAAAGCACCCCCACACCATCACACCTCCTGCTCCATGCTTCATGGTGGGAACCAGGCATGTAGAGTCCATTCGTTCACCTATTCTGCGTCGCACAAATACACGGTGGTTGGAACCAAAGATCTTAAATTTGGACTCATCAGACCAAAGCACAGATTTCCACTGGTCTAATGTCCATTACTTGTGTTCTTTAGCCCAAACAAGTCTCTTCTGCTTGTTGCCTGTCCTTAGCAGTGGTTTCCTAGCAGCTATTTTACCATGAAGGCCTGCTGCACAACGTCTCCTCTTAACAGTTGTTGTAGAGATGTGTCTGCTGCTAGAACTCTGTGTGGCATTGACCTGGTCTCTCATCTGAGCTGCTGTTAACCTGAGATTTCTAAGGCTGGTGACTCAGATAAACTTATCCTCAGAAGCAGAGGTGACTCTTGGACTTCCTTTCCTGTGGCGGTCCTCATGTGAGCCAGTTTCTTTGTTTCGCTTGACGGTTTTTGCAACTGCACTTGGGGACACTTTCAAAGTTAGCCCAATTTTTCGGACTGACTGACCTTCATTTCTTAAAGTAATGATGGCCATTCATTTTTCTTTACTTAGCTGCTTTTTTCTTGCCATAATACAAATTCTAACTGTCTATTCAGTAGGACTATCAGCTGTGTAGCCACCTGACTTCTACACAACACAACTGATGGTCCCAACCCTATTAATAAGGCAAGAAATCCCACTTATTAAACCTGATAGGGCACACCTGTGAAGTGAAAACCATTTCTGGTGACTACCTCTTGAAGCTCATCAAGAGAATGCCAAGAGTGTGCAAAGCAGTCATCAAAGCGAAAGGTGGCTACTTTGAAGAACCTAGAATATAAGACATATTTTCAGTTGTTTCACACTTTTTTGTTAAGTATATAATTCCACATGTGTTAATTCATAGTTTTGATTCCTTCAGTGTGAATGTACAATTTTCAAAGTCATGAAAATACAGAAAAATCTTTAAATGAGAAGGTGTGTCCAAACTTTTGGTCTGTACTGTACACCAGTTAATTATAACTGTGGTTTTGCTGAATATATATGTTGAACATAGTCTGATGTAGGCCCAAGAAATACAAGTGTGGTTTTTCAGTTCCACGGGTCAAATCTCTGCATTATCCTGCTTTTGGCATTTTTTGCCGTAAAAAATAAATAATAGTGTCTCCTGATTATTCAGACACAAATATATTTGTTGAAAATAGTCTGGTGTAAGCCCGAGAAATACAAGTGTGGTTTTGCAGTTCCACGGTTCAAATCTCTGTATTATCCACTTTTGGGTCATTTGTATCTAAAAAAACAGATGAGTGTGTCGCTCACTGTCCAGCCGCAAATACATATATTTAAAAAAGTCTGGTATACAGCAGTAAATTATAACTGTGATTTTGCTGTTCCACGGTAAAAAATCTCTATTATCCTGCTTTTGGCATTTTTTGCCAAAAAAAATAAATATTAGTGTCTCCTGATTGTTCAGACACAAATATATCTGTTGAAAATAGTCTGGTGTAAGCCCTAGAAATACAGGTGTGGTTTTCTAGTTCCACGGGTGAAATCTCTGTATTATCCTGCTTTTGGCATTATTTGCCATAAAAAATAAATAATAGTGTCTCCTGATTGTTCATACACAAATATATATGATGATTATAGTCTGGTGTAGGCCCGAGATATACAAGTGTGGATTTGCAGTTCCACGCGTCAAGTCTCTGCATTATCCTGCTTTTGGCATTTTTTGTCGTAAAAAATAAATAATAGTGTCTCCTGATTGTTCAGACACAAATATATCTGTTGAAAATAGTCTGGTGTAGGCCCTAGAAATACAAGTCTGGTTTTGCAGTTCCATGGGTCAAATCTCTGTATTATCCTGATTTTGGCATTATTTGCCGTTAAAAATAAATAATAGGGTCTCCTGATTGTTCATTCACATATTTATCTGTTGAAAATTGTCTGGTGTAGGCCCGAGAAATAAAAGTGTGGTTTTGCAGTTCCATGAGTCAAATCTCTGTATTATCCTGCTTTTGGCATTTTTTGACGTAAAAAATAAATAATAGTTTCTCCTGATTGTTCATACACAAATATATATGTTGAAAATAGTCTGGTGTATGCCCTAGAAATACAAGTGTGGTTTTGCAGTTCCACTGTTCAAATCTTTGTATTATCCACTTTTGGGTCATTTGTATCTAAAAAAACAGATGAGTGTGTCGCTCACTGTCCAGCTGCAAATACATATATTTAAAAAGGTCTGGTATGCAGCAGTAAATTATAACTGTGATTTTGCTGTTCCACTGTAAAAAATCTCTATTATCCTGCTTTTGGCATTTTTTGCCGTAAAAAATAAATAATAGTGTCTCCGGATTGTTCAGACACAAATATATCTGTTGAAAATAGTCTGGTGTAGGCTCTAGAAATACAAGTGTGGTTTTGCTGTTCCACGGGTCAAATCTCTGTATTTTCCTGCTTTTGGTATTATTTGCCGTAAAAATAAATAATAGTGTCTCCTGATTGTTCAGACTCAAATATATCTGTTGAAAATAGTCTGGTGTAGGCCCGATAAATACAAGTGTGGATTTGCAGTTCCACTGGTCAAATCTCTGTATTATCCTGCTTTTGGCATTTTTTGCCATAAAAAATAAATAATAGTGTCTCCTGATTGTTCATACACAAATATATCTGTTGAAAATAGTCTGGCGTAGGCACTAGAATTACAAGTGTGGTTTTGCAGTTCCACGGTTCAAATCTCTGTATTATCCACATTTGGGCCATTTGTATCTAAAAAAACAGTTTGAGTGTGTCGCTCACTGTTCAGCTTCAAATATATATATATTTAAAAAAGTCTGGTATACACCAGTAATTTATAACTGTGGTTTTGCTGTTCCACGGTATAAAATCTCTATTATCCTGCTTTTGGCATTTTTTTCCGTAAAAAATAAATTTTAGTGTCTCCTGATTGTCCAGACACAAATATATCTGGTGAAAATAGTCTGGTGTAGGCCCTAGAAATAGACGTGTAGTTTTGCAGTTCCACGGGTCAAATCTCGGTATTATCCTGCTTTTGGCATTTTTTGCCGTAAAAAATAAATAATAGTGTCTCCTGATTGTTCAGACACAAATATATCTGTTGAAAATAGTCTGTTGTAGGCCATAGAAATACAAGTGTGGTTTTGCAGTTCCACGGGTCAAATCTCTGTATTATCCTGCTTTTGGCATTATTTGCCGTTAAAAATAAATAATAGGGTCTCCTGATTGTTCATTCACATATTTATCTGTTGAAAATTGTCTGGTGTAGGCCCGAGAAATAAAAGTGTGGTTTTGCAGTTCCACGAGTCAAATCTCTGTATTATCCTGCTTTTGCCATTTTTTGACGTAAAAAATAAATAATAGTGTCTCCTGATTGTTCATACAAAAATATATCTGTTGAAAATAGTGTGGTGTATGTCCTAGAAATACAAGTGTGGTTTTGCAGCTCCCCGGTTCAAATCTCTGTATTATCCACTTTTGGGTCAATTGTATCTAAAAAAACAGATGAGTGTGTCGCTCACTGTCCAGCTGCAAATACATATATTTAAAAAAGTCTGGTATACAGCAGTAAATTATAACTGTGATTTTGCTGTTCCACGGTAAAAAATCTCTATTATCCTGCTTTTGGCATTTTTTGCCGTAAAAAATAAATAATAGTGTCTCCTGATTATTCAGACACAAATATATCTGTTGAAAATAGTCTGGTGTAGGCCCGAGAAATACAAGTGTGGATTTGCTGTTCCACGATTCAAACCTCTGTATTATCCACTTTTGGGCCATTTGTATCTAAAAAAAGAGTTTGAGGGTGTCGCTCACTGTTCAGCTGCAAATATATATATTTAAAAAAGTTTGGTAAACACCAGTAAATTATAACTGTGGTTTTGCTGATCCATGGTATAAAATCTTTATTATCCTGCTTTTGGCATTTTTTTCCGTAAAAAATAAATTTTAGTGTCTCCTGATTGTCCAGACACAAATATATCTGGTGAAAATAGTCTGGTGTAGGCCCGAGAAATACAAGTGTGGTTTTGCGGTTCCACGGGTCAAATCTCTGTATTATCCTGCTTTTGGCATTATTTGCCGTTAAAAATAAATAATAGGGTCTCCTGATTGTTCATTCACATAAATATCTGTTGAAAATTGTCTGGTGTAGGCCCGATTAATACAAGTGTGGTTTTGCAGTTCCATGGGTCAAATCTCTGTATTATCCTACATTTGGCATTTTTTGACGTAAAAAATAAATAATAGTGTCTCCTGATTGTTCATACACAAATATATCTGTTGAAAATAGTCTGGTGTATGCCCTAGAAATACAAGTGTGGTTTTGCAGTTCCACGGTTCAAATCTCTGTATTATCCACTTTTGGGTCATTTGTATAAAAAAAAACAGATGAGTGTGTCGCTCACTGTCCAGCCGCAAATACATATATTTAAAAAAGTCTGGTATACAGCAGTAAATTATAACTGTGATTTTGCTGTTCCACGGTAAAAATCTCTATTATTCTGCTTTTGGCATTTTTTGCCGTAAGAAATAAATATTAGTGTCTCCTGATTGTTCAGACACAAATATATCTGTTGAAAATAGTCTGGTGTAGGCCCGAGAAATGCAAGTGTGGTTTTGCAGTTCCACGGGTCAAATCTCTGCATTATCCTGCTTTTGGCATTTTTTGCCGTAAAAAATAAATAATAGTGTCTCCTGATTGTTCAGACACAAATATATCTGTTGAAAATAGTCTGGTGTAAGCCCTAGAAATACAGGTGTGGTTTTCTAGTTCCACGAGTCAAATCTCTGTATTATCCTGCTTTTGGCATTATTTGCCATAAAAAATAAATAATAGTGTCTCCTGATTGTTCATACACAAATATATATGTTGAAAATAGTCTGGTGTAGGTCCGAGAAATGCAAGTGTGGTTTTGCAGTTCCACGGGTCAAATCTCTGCATTATCCTGCTTTTGGCATTTTTTGCCGTAAAAAATAAATAATAGTGTCTCCTGATTTTTCATACACAAATATATCTGTTGAAAATAGTCTGGCGTAGGCACTAGAATTACAAGTGTGGTTTTGCAGTTCCACGGTTCAAATCTCTGTATTATCCACATTTGGGCCATTTGTATCTAAAAAAACAGTTTGAGTGTGTCGCTCACTGTTCAGCTGCAAATATATATATTTAAAAAAGTCTGGTATACACCAGTAATTTATAACTGTGGTTTTGCTGTTCCACGGTATAAAATCTCTATTATCCTGCTTTTGGCATTTTTTTCCGTAAAAAATAAATTTTAGTGTCTCCTGATTGTCCAGACACAAATATATCTGGTGAAAATAGTCTGGTGTAGGCCCTAGAAATAGACGTGTAGTTTTGCAGGTCCACGGGTCAAATCTCGGTATTATCCTGCTTTTGGCATTTTTTGCCGTAAAAAATAAATAATAGTGTCTCCTGATTGTTCAGACACAAATATATCTGTTGAAAATAGTCTGTTGTAGGCCATAGAAATACAAGTGTGGTTTTGCAGTTCCACGGGTCAAATCTCTGTATTATCCTGCTTTTGGCATTATTTGCCGTTAAAAATAAATAATAGGGTCTCCTGATTGTTCATTCACATATTTATCTGTTGAAAATTGTCTGGTGTAGGCCCGAGAAATAAAAGTGTGGTTTTGCAGTTCCACGAGTCAAATCTCTGTATTATCCTGCTTTTGCCATTTTTTGACGTAAAAAATAAATAATAGTGTCTCCTGATTGTTTATACAAAAATATATCTGTTGAAAATAGTGTGGTGTATGTCCTAGAAATACAAGTGTGGTTTTGCAGCTCCCCGGTTCAAATCTCTGTATTATCCACTTTTGGGTCAATTGTATCTAAAAAGCAGATGAGTGTGTCGCTCACTGTCCAGCTGCAAATACATATATTTAAAAAAGTCTGGTATACAGCAGTAAATTATAACTGTGATTTTGCTGTTCCACGGTAAAAAATCTCTATTATCCTGCTTTTGGCATTTTTTGCCGTAAAAAATAAATAATAGTGTCTCCTGATTATTCAGACACAAATATATCTGTTGAAAATAGTCTGGTGTAGGCCCGAGAAATACAAGTGTGGATTTGCTGTTCCACGATTCAAACCTCTGTATTATCCACTTTTGGGCCATTTGTATCTAAAAAAAGAGTTTGAGGGTGTCGCTGTCACGCTGTCTCTGTAAACTGGAGGTAGGGGGCCTAAGCTGACCCTAAGCTGGGGCCCTGACTAATCCCTCAACCTGGAGGTACTGTTAAAGGTACAGAGGTCCAGGCCGCCAGCATAACCCCTACCTCCTGAGGATCCCTGCACCTAAGTAATCTAGTCCTGAGAAGGACCCCGATCACAACAAAAGAGGACAAGTAATAATATGCCCACACACAGTACTTAGACGAACGAGACAGTACAAGGGAAAAACCAAAACCACCTTGCATACAAAAACTACACAACTACAACAGAGGGAACACCAACGGGAAAGGAGATAAATGATAAAGCGAGGAAGGGAAAAACCACTCCAAATACACTTATCTCAGAAACTCCAAATACCACGATCCGCTCTGTAAGTCTGTATGAAATGCTTTCACCGACACTTCCCAAACAGACCAGCAGGCATTTGAAGGAGACTCACTACAGCAGCATTGATTGCAGCTGGGCGAGGCTGGACCTCGTCTAGCACAGAGAGAGAATTAACTCCCTCACTGCCGAAAACACAAAGCACCAAAAAGTCAGCTGCGAGAAGTCAGGCTGTGTATTCGTGACGATCTTCGTGGCGACACACCCGTGACAGTACCCCCCCTTCTACGAGGGGCCTCCGGACCCTCAGGGCCAGGTTTATCCGGGTGAGTCGTGTGGAAGGCCCGAACTAATCGGTCTGCGTTAATATCCGACGCAGGAACCCACATCCTCTCCTCAGGACCATACCCTTTCCAATGAACCAGGTACTGAAGGGACCGGCGATTAAAACGTGAATCGATGACCCTTGATACCTGGAACTCCAAGTTACCATTGACCACCACTGGAGGGGGAGGTAATGGTGACGGTACCACCGGCGCCACATACCTCTTAAGCAACGATCTGTGGAACACGTTGTGAATTTTAAACGTAGGGGGGAGGTCAAGACGGAATGCCACCGGATTAATAATAGAACTGATTCTGTACGGCCCGATGAACCTGGGACCCAGTTTCCAGGAGGGAACCTTAAGTTTTATATTCCTGGTAGACAACCATACCCGATCGTTCACACTTAGGTCCGGACCAGACACTCTCCTCCTATCAGCCATACGTTTGTATCGGTTCCCCATAGTATTCAGATTCTTCAGCACCCCTCTCCATACTGAAGCGAGTGATGAGGAAAATCGTTCCTCCTCAGGAACCCCCGAAGAGCCCCTCCTACTGAAAGTACAAAACTGGGGGTGAAAACCATATGCCCCAAAAAACGGGGACTTACCAGTGGACTCGCTCCGCCTATTATTAAGAGCAAACTCTGCCAGAGGTAAGAAAGAAGCCCAGTCCTCCTGGTTATCTGACACAAAACACCGGAGATATGTCTCCAAGCTCTGGTTCATACGTTCCGTCTGACCATTGGTCTGAGGGTGAAAAGCTGATGAGAATGACAAATGCATCCCCCGCCGTGCACAAAACGCCTTCCAGAACTTGGACACAAACTGAGACCCCCGATCAGACACCACATCGGAGGGTACCCCGTGAAGCCTCACAATCTCCCCAATGAACACCTGCGCAAGAGTTTTAGCATTAGGGAGAGCCGGAAGAGCGATAAAATGTGCCATCTTGCTGAACCTGTCCACTACAACGAGTATGACCGTTTTACCCGAAGACGGAGGGAGGTCCGTAATAAAGTCCATAGACAGATGAGTCCAAGGATGCTCCGGGATCTTCAAAGGTAAGAGGGCCCCAGACGGACGGGTATGTGAGGTCTTAGAGCGCGCACAAACCCCACAGGACGCGACAAAAGTTACCACCTCCTTATGTAAGTTAGGCCACCAAAACCGACGCGAGAGGAGATCCACAGTTGCTTTACTCCCCGGGTGTCCTGCCAAAACTGAGTTATGGTGTGCCTCGATCACCTTTTGTCGCAACTGATCTGGAACAAACAGTCTCCCCGGAGGTCCAACAGGGGCGTCCCCCTAAGCCTCCAATACCTCCTCCTCCAGCTCAGAGCATACTGCCGAAACCACCACCCCCTCCTGAAGGATAGGAATCGGGTCGTCCGTATTCCCGGCCCCAGGGAAACTGCGAGATAAGGCATCCGCCTTTACATTTTTTGACCCAGGACGATATGTAACGACAAAATTAAACCTGGTAAAAAACAATGACCACCTAGCTTGTCTGGGATTCAGACGTTTCGCGGACTCCAGATATAGCAGGTTCTTGTGATCGGTGATGACGGTGACCGGATGGACTGCCCCCTCCAAAAAATGGCACCACTCCTCAAAAGCTAACTTAATGGCCAAGAGTTCCCTATTGCCGACATCGTAATTCCTCTCAGCGGACGACAATTTTTTAGAGAAAAAGGCGCACGGATGCCACTTACCAGGGGACGAACCTTGTGACAATACTGCTCCCACCCCTACCTCAGAAGCGTCTACCTCTACAATGAATGGCTGTGACGCATCAGGTTGAATGAGTATGGGTGCCGAGGCAAAACATTTTTTCAAGCAGGAGAATGCTTGACAAGCCTTGTCAGACCACCTAGAAAAATCCGTCCCCTTTTTAGTCATGTCTGTGAGAGGCTTAACCATGGACGAGAAATTACGAATGAACTTCCGGTAATAATTAGCAAACCCCAGGAAACGTTGTAGTGCCTTAAGATTCTCTGGCCGATCCCACTCAAGAACTGCCCGCACTTTCCCAGGGTCCATACGAAAACCGGACGCTGAAACCAGGAAGCCTAAAAACTGGAGTTCCTGTACGGCGAACACACACTTTTCCCATTTGGCATACAGTTTATTATCCCGCAAGATCTGTAACACCTGCCTAACGTGCTCCTGATGAGACACCAGATCCGGCGAGTAAATTAAGATATCATCCAGATATATGACAACAAACTGTCCCACCAGGCGGCGAAAAATGTCATTAACAAAGTGTTGGAACACCGCCGGGGCATTAGTCAGACCGAATGGCATGACAAGGTTCTCATAATGCCCCTCCGGAGTGTTAAACGCCGTCTTCCACTCATCCCCCTCCTTCATCCTAATCAGATTGTACGCCCCCCTGAGATCCAACTTAGAGAACCATTTGGCGCCCACGATCTGATTAAAGAGATCGGGAATAAGTGGGAGTGGATATGGATCTCGGACCGTAATCCGATTAAGTTCACGGAAATCCAGGCAAGGGCGTAGGCCTCCATCTTTCTTCTTAACAAAGAAGAACCCCGCAGCCACCGGTGAAGATGAAGGTCTAATATGCCCCTTAGCCAGACTTTCTGAAATATAATGGCCTGCCTCTCAGGACCAGAAAGGTTATACAACCTAGCTTTAGGTAACTTGGCCTCAGGGAGCAGTTTTACAGAACAGTCATACTCGCGATGAGGAGGTAGTTCCTGACACCCTTTCTCCGAGAATACATCCTCAAAGTCCGCCAGAAATGGAGGTAAGACCCAAGGAGTAACCGCACCGATGACCGTGTTCATGCAGTTTTTATTACAGAATTTACTCCATTGGCTTATCTCTCTGGTTTGCCAATTAATAACCGGGTTATGCTTAGTTAACCAAGGAAGGCCCAACACTATAGGAGTGGGAAGACCCTCCAACACGTAGCAAGACAACAGTTCTTTATGTATCGCCCCCACTTGAAGTTTTACGTCATGCACAGCTTGCAAAAAACTTCCCTGACCGAGAGGCCTGGCATCGATCGAGAATATGGGGATGGGTTTAGCCAACTCACTCAATCGCATACCTTGAACCCGGGCAAACCGAGCATCAACCAGATTAGCCCCTGCCCCACTATCCAGAAGAACAGATATCCTCTCAGTTCTCGTACCCACCACCACCTCCGCCGGTACGAGAAACTGAGACGAACCTAGGGACGAAATACCTACTCCCAGATTGCCGTCCACCACACAACCTGGGATCAACAGTTTTCCGACGACTCTTCACTCTGCAAGGGACGGGATGGACACCCCCCAATAAAATGTCCCTTTCTCCCGCACAAGAAACACCTTCCTGTCTTATGGCGCACCACCGGTCCCCTCCCCCGAAATGATGTCCCTCCTAATTGCATAGGCTCCTCTGGACTGACCAGGGGAACCACCATATGAGGGGACCTTGTAGGAGGTGGAGTCATCACAGGGGGTCGAGTTATCCCACACCTCTCCCGAAGCCGTCTGTCAACGCGAATAGCCAGGGCCATAGCGGCTTCCAGTGACGCGGGAGAGTCATACTGTGCCAACACATCCTGTAATTTGTCGGATAAACCTTGACAAAACTGGCTCCTAAGAGCCGGGTCATTCCACTGGGTGTCCGTGGCCCACCTACGGAACTCCGAACAGAATTCCTCCGCCGGACGATCTCCCTGCTGGATCCTACGTAACTTAGACTCAGCAAGGGAGATCCGATCTGGGTCATCATATACGAGTCCCAGAGCAGCGAAAAACCTATCCACTGACTGGAGAGCCGGGGAGCCCGGGGGAAGAGAGAACGCCCAAGATTGTGGGTCCGCTTGTAGGAGCGAGATGACAATTCCCACCCTTTGTTCCTCACTCCCCGATGACCAAGGCCGCAGCCGAAAGTACAATTTGCATGCCTCCCGGAAAACAAAAAACTTGTCCCGCCCCCCAGTGAACCTGTCAGGGAGAGCTACTTTAGGTTCTGGTCCAGCTTGCTCCTGAGGATGCAAAACCTTGGACCTAACGTCCGCCAGCTCCATGGACAAACTCTGCAACTGCCGAGCTAGACCGGCTACTGGATCCATGGTAGCTGGAGAAAAACTAAGTGGGTCGGTGAAAATGTCACGCTGTCTCTGTATACTGGAGGTAGGGGGCCTAAGCTGACCCTAAGCTGGGGCCCTGACTAATCCCTCAACCTGGAGGTACTGTTAAAGGTACAGAGGTCCAGGCCGCCAGCGTAACCCCTACCTCCTGAGGATCCCTGCACCTAAGTAATCTAGTCCTGAGAAGGACCCCGATCACAACAAAAGAGGACAAGTAAAAATATGCCCACACACAGTACTTAGACTAACGAGACAGTACAAGGGAAAAACCAAAACCACCTTGCATACAAAAACTACACAACTACAACAGAGGGAACACCAACGGGAAAGGAGATAAATGATAAAGCGAGGAAGGGAAAAACCACTCCAAATACACTTATCTCAGAAACTCCAAATACCACGATCCGCTCTGTAAGTCTGTATGAAATGCTTTCACCGACACTTCCCAAACAGACCAGCAGGCATTTGAAGGAGACTCACTACAGCAGCATTGATTGCAGCTGGGCGAGGCTGGACCTCGTCTAGCACAGAGAGAGAATTAACTCCCTCACTGCCGAAAACACAAAGCACCAAAAAGTCAGCTGCGAGAAGTCAGGCTGTGTAATCGTGACGATCTTCGTGGCGACACACCCGTGACAGTCGCTCACTGTTCAGCTGCAAATATATATATTTAAAAAAGTTTGGTATACACCAGTAAATTATAACTGTGGTTTTGCTGATCCATGGTATAAAATCTCTATTATCCTGCTTTTGGCATTTTTTTCCGTAAAAAATAAATTTTAGTGTCTCCTGATTGTCCAGACACAAATATATCTGGTGAAAATAGTCTGGTGTAGACCCGAGAAATACAAGTGTGGTTTTGCGGTTCCACGGGTCAAATCTCTGCATTATCCTGCTTTTGGCATTATTTGCCGTTAAAAATAAATAATAGGGTCTCCTGATTGTTCATTCACATAAATATCTGTTGAAAATTGTCTGGTGTAGGCCCGATTAATACAAGTGTGGTTTTGCAGTTCCATGGGTCAAATCTCTGTATTATCCTACATTTGGCATTTTTTGACGTAAAAAATAAATAATAGTGTCTCCTGATTGTTCATACACAAATATATCTGTTGAAAATAGTCTGGTGTATGCCCTAGAAATACAAGTGTGGTTTTGCAGTTCCACGGTTCAAATCTCTGTATTATCCACTTTTGGGTCATTTGTATAAAAAAAAACAGATGAGTGTGTCGCTCACTGTCCAGCCGCAAATACATATATTTAAAAAAGTCTGGTATACAGCAGTAAATTATAACTGTGATTTTGCTGTTCCACGGTAAAAATCTCTATTATTCTGCTTTTGGCATTTTTTGCCGTAAGAAATAAATATTAGTGTCTCCTGATTGTTCAGACACAAATATATATGTTGAAAATAGTCTGGTGTAGGCCCGAGAAATGCAAGTGTGGTTTTGCAGTTCCACGGGTCAAATCTCTGCATTATCCTGCTTTTGGCATTTTTTGCCGTAAAAAATAAATAATAGTGTCTCCTGATTGTTCATACACAAATATATATGTTGAAAATAGTCTGGTGTAGGCCCGAGAAATGCAAGTGTGGTTTTGCAGTTCCACGGGTCAAATCTCTGCATTATCCTGCTTTTGGCATTTTTTGCCGTAAAAAATAAATAATAGTGTCTCCTGATTGTTCAGACACAAATATATCTGTTGAAAATAGTCTGGTGTAGGCCCAAGAAATACAAGTGTGGATTTGCAGTTCCACGATTCAAACCTCTGTATTATCCACTTTTGGGCCATTTGTATCTAAAAAAACAGTTTGAGTGTGTCGCTCACTGTTCAGCTGCAAATATATATATTTAAAGAAGTCTGGTATACACCAGTAAATTATAATTGTGGTTTTGCTGTTCCACGGTATAAAATCTCTATTATCCTGCTTTTGGCATTTTTTTCCGTAAAAAATAAATTTTAGTTTCTCCTGATTGTCCAGACACAAATATATCTGGTGAAAATAGTCTGGTGTAGGCCCTAGAAATACAAGTGTGGTTTTGCAGTTCCACGGGTCAAATCTCTGTATTATCCTGCTTTTGGCATTATTTGCCATTAAAAATAAATAATAGGGTCTCCTGATTGTTCATTCACATATTTATCTGTTGAAAATTGTCTGGTGTAGGCCCGAGAAATAAAAGTGTGGTTTTGCAGTTCCACGAGTCAAATCTCTGTATTATCCTGCTTTTGGCATTTTTTGACGTAAAAAAGAAATAATAGTGTCTCCTGATTGTTCAGACACAAATATATCTGTTGAAAATAGTCTGGTGTAGGCTCTAGAAATACAAGTGTGGCTTTGCTGTTCCACGGGTCAAATCTCTGTATTATCTTGCTTTTGGTATTATTTGCCGTAAAAATAAATATTAGTGTCTCCTGATTGTTTAGACACAAATATATCTGTTGAAAATAGTCTGGTGTAGGCCCGAGATATACAAGTGTGGTTTTGCAGTTCCACGGGTCAAATCTCTGTATTACCCTGCTTTTGGCATGTTTTGACGTAAAAAATAAATAACAGTGTCTCCTGATTGTTCAGACTCAAATATATCTGTTGAAAATAGTCTGGTGAAGGCCCGATAAATACAAGTGTTGTTTTTCAGTTCCACTGGTCAAATCTCTGTATTATCCTGCTTTTGGCGTTTTTTGCCATAAAAAATAAATAATAGTGTCTCCTGATTGTTCATACACAAATATATCTGTTGAAAATAGTCTAGCGTAGGCACTAGAAATACAAGTGTGGTTTTGCAGTTCCACGGTTCAAATCTCTGTATTATCCACTTTTGGGCCATTTGTATCTAAAAAAACAGTTTGAGGGTGTCTCTCACTGTTCAGCTGCAAATATATATATTTAAAAAAGTCTGGTATACACCAGTAAATTATAACTGTGGTTTTGCTGTTCCACGGTATAAAATCTCTATTATCCTGCTTTTGGCATTTTTTTCCATAAAAAATAAATGTTAGTGTCTCCTGATTGTCCAGACACAAATATATCTGGTGAAAATAGTCTGGTGTAGGCCCTAGAAATAGAAGTGTGGTTTTGCAGTTCCACGGGTCAAATCTCGGTATTATCCTGCTTTTGGCATTTTTTGCCGTAAAAAATAAATAATAGTGTCTCCTGATTGTTCAGACACAAATATATCTGTTGTAAATAGTCTGGTGTAGGCCCTAGAAATAGAAGTGTGGTTTTGCAGTTCCACGGGTCAAATCTTTGGATTATCCTGCTTTTGGCATTATTTGCCGTAAAAAATAAATAATAGGGTCTCCTGATTGTTCATTCACATATTTATCTGTTGAAAATTGTCTGGTGTAGGCCCGAGAAATACAGGTGTGGTTTTCTAGTTCCACGAGTCAAATCTCTGTATTATCCTGCTTTTGGCATTATTTGCCATAAAAAATAAATAATAGGGTCTCCTGATTGTTCATACACAAATATATATGTTGAAAATAGTCTGGTGTAGGCCCGAGAAATGCAAGTGTGGTTTTGCAGTTCCACGGGTCAAATCTCTGCATTATCCTGCTTTTGGCATTTTTTGCCGTAAAAAATAAATAATAGTGTCTCCTGATTGTTCAGACACAAATATATCTGTTGAAAATAGTCTGGTGTAGGCCCAAGAAATACAAGTGTGGATTTGCAGTTCCACGATTCAAACCTCTGTATTATCCACTTTTGGGCCATTTGTATCTAAAAAAACAGTTTGAGTGTGTCGCTCACTGTTCAGCTGCAAATATATATATTTAAAGAAGTCTGGTATACACCAGTAAATTATAACTGTGGTTTTGATGTTCCACGGTATAAAATCTCTATTATCCTGCTTTTGGCATTTTTTTCCGTAAAAAATAAATTTTAGTGTCTCCTGATTGTCCAGACACAAATATATCTGGTGAAAATAGTCTGGTGTAGGCCTTAGAAATACAAGTGTGGTTTTGCAGTTCCACGGGTCAAATCTCTGTATTATCCTGCTTTTGGCATTATTTGCCATTAAAAATAAATAATAGGGTCTCCTGATTGTTCATTCACATATTTATCTGTTGAAAATTGTCTGGTGTAGGCCCGAGAAATAAAAGTGTGGTTTTGCAGTTCCACGAGTCAAATCTCTGTATTATCCTGCTTTTGGCATTTTTTGACGTAAAAAAGAAATAATAGTGTCTCCTGATTGTTCAGACACAAATATATCTGTTGAAAATAGTCTGGTGTAGGCTCTAGAAATACAAGTGTGGCTTTGCTGTTCCATGGGTCAAATCTCTGTATTATCTTGCTTTTGGTATTATTTGCCGTAAAAATAAATATTAGTGTCTCCTGATTGTTTAGACACAAATATAACTGTTGAAAATAGTCTGGTGTAGGCCCGAGAAATACAAGTGTGGTTTTGCAGTTCCACGGGTCAAATCTCTGTATTACCCTGCTTTTGGCATGTTTTGACGTAAAAAATAAATAACAGTGTCTCCTGATTGTTCAGACTCAAATATATCTGTTGAAAATAGTCTGGTGTAGGCCCGATAAATACAAGTGTTGTTTTGCAGTTCCACTGGTCAATTCTCTGTATTATCCTGCTTTTGGCGTTTTTTGCCATAAAAAATAAATAATAGTGTCTCCTGATTGTTCATACACAAATATATCTGTTGAAAATAGTCTAGCGTAGGCACTAGAAATACAAGTGTGGTTTTGCAGTTCCACGGTTCAAATCTCTGTATTATCCACTTTTGGGCCATTTGTATCTAAAAAAACAGTTTGAGGGTGTCGCTCACTGTTCAGCTGCAAATATATATATTTAAAAAAGTCTGGAATACACCAGTAAATTATAACTGTGGTTTTGCTGTTCCACGGTATAAAATCTCTATTATCCTGCTTTTGGCATTTTTTCCCATAAAAAATAAATTTTAGTGTCTCCTGATTGTCCAGACACAAATATATCTGGTGAAAATAGTCTGGTGTAGGCCCTAGAAATAGAAGTGTGGTTTTGCAGTTCCACGGGTCAAATCTCGGTATTATCCTGCTTTTGGCATTTTTTGCCGTAAAAAATAAATAATAGTGTCTCCTGATTGTTCAGACACAAATATATCTGTTGTAAATTGTCTGGTGTAGGCCCTAGAAATACAAGTGTGGTTTTGCAGTTCCACGGGTCAAATCTCTGGATTATCCTGCTTTTGGCATTATTTGCCATTAAAAATAAATAATAGGGTCTCCTGATTGTTCATTCACATATTTATCTGTTGAAAATTGTCTGGTGTAGGCCCGAGAAATAAAAGTGTGGTTTTGCAGTTCCACGAGTCAAATCTCTGTATTATCCTGCTTTTGGCATTTTTTGACGTAAAAAATAACTAATAGAGTCTCCTGATTGTTCATACACAAATATATCTGTTGAAAATAGCCTGGTGTATGCCCTAGAAATACAAGTGTGGTTTTGCAGTTCTACGGTTCAAATCTCTGTATTATCCACTTTTGGGTCATTTGTATCTAAAAAAACTGATGAGTGTGTCGCTCACTGTCCAGGCGCAAATACATATATTTAAAAAAGTCTGGTATACAGCAGTAAATTATAACTGTGATTTTGCTGTTCCACGGCAAAAGATCTCTATTATCCTGCTTTTGGCATTTTTTGCCGTAAAAAATAAATATTAGTGTCTCCTGATTGTTCAGACACAAATATATCTGTTGAAAATAGTCTGGTGTAGGCCCTAGAAAAACACGTGTGGTTTTGCTGTTACACGGGTCAAATCTCTGTATTATCCTGCTTTTGGTATTATTTGCCGTAAAAATAAATATTAGTGTCTCCTGATTGTTCAGACACAAATATATCTGATGAAAATAGTATGGTGTAGGCCCGAGAAATACAAGTGTGGTTTTGCAGTTCCACGGGTCAAATCGCTGCATTATCCTGCTTTTGGCATTTTTTGCCGTAAAAAATAAATAATAGTGTCTCCTGATTGTTCAGACACAAATATATTTGTTGAAAATAGTCTGGTGTAGGCCCGAGAAATACAAGTGTGGTTTTGCAGTTCCACGAGTCAAATCTCTGTATTATCCTGCTTTTGGTATTTTTTGCCATAAAAAATAAATAATAGTGTCTCCTGATTCTTCAGACTCAAATATATCTGTTGAAAATAGTCTGGTGTAGGCCCGACTAATACAAGTGTGGTTTTGCAATTCCATGGGCCAAATCTCTGTATTATCCTGCTTTTTGGCATTTTTTGCCACAAAAAATAAATAATAGTGTCTCCTGATTGTTCAGACTCAAATATAGCTGTTGAAAATAGTCTGGCATAGGCCCCAGAAATACAAGTTTGGTTTTGCAGTTCCACGATTCAAACCTCTGTATTATCCAATTTTGGGCCATTTCTATCTAAAAAAAGCAGTTTGAGTGTGTCGCTCACTGTTCAGCCGCAAATATATATATTTTAAAAAGTCTGATATACACCAGTAAATTATAACTGTGGTTTTGCTTTTCCATGGAAAAAATCTTTATTATTCTGCTTTTGGCATTTTTTGCCATAAAAAATAAATATTAGTGTCTCCTGATTGTTCAGACACAAATATATCTGTTGAAAATAGTCTGGTGTAGGCCCGATAAATACAAGAGAGGTTTTGCAGTTCCACGGTTCAAATCTCTGTATTATCCTGCTTTTGGCATTTTTTGCCATAAAAAATAAATAATAGAGTCTCCTGATTGTTCAGACTCAATTATATCTGTTGAAAATAGTCTTGTGTAGTCCCTAGAAATACAAGTGTGGTTTTGCAGTTACACAGGTCAAATCTCTGTATTATCCTGTTTTTGGTATTATTTGCTGTAAAAATAATTATTAGTGTCTCCTGATTGTTCAGACACAAATATATCTGTTGAAAATAGTCTGGTGTAGGCCCGATAAATACAAGCGAGGTTTTGCAGTTCCACGGGTCAAATCTCTGTATTATCCTGCTTTTGGCATTTTTTGACGTAAAAAATAAATAATAGTGTCTCCTGATTGTTCATACACAAATATATCTGTTGAAAATAGTCTGGTGTAGGCCCCTGGAAATACAAGTGTGATTTTGCAGTTCCACGGTTCAAATCTCTGTATTATCCACTTTTGGGTCATTTATATCTAAAAAAACAGATGAGTGTGTCGCTCAGTGTCCAGCCGCAAATACATATATTTAAATAAGTCTGGTATACAGCAGTAAATTATAACTCTGATTTTGCTGTTCCACAGTAAAAAATCTCTATTATCCAGCTTTTGGAATTTTTTGCCGTAAAAAATAAATATTAGTGTCTCCTGATTGTTCATACTCAAATATATATGTTGAAAATAGTCTGGTGTAGGCCCGAGAAATACAAGTGTGGTTTTGCAGTTGCACGAGTCAAATCTCTGTATTATCCACTTTTTGGCCATTTGTTTCTACAAAATACAGTTTGAGTGTGTTTCTCACTGTTCAGCTGCAAATGTATATATTTAAAAAAGTCTGATATACACCAGTAAATTATAACTATTGTTTTACTGTTCCACGGTAAAGAATCTCCATTATCCTGCTTTGGCATTTTTTGCCGGAAAAAATAAATAATAGTGTCTCCTGATTGTTCAGACACAAATATATCTGTTGAAAATAGTCTGGTGTAGGCCCTAGAAATACAATTGTGGTTTTGCAGTTCCACGAGTCAAATCTCTGTATTATTCTGCTTTTGGCATTTTTTGCCGTAAAAAATAAATAATAGTATCTCCTGATTCTTCAGACTCAAATATATCTGTTGAAAATAGTCTGGTGTAGGCCCGATTAATACAAGTGTGGTTTTGCAATTCCATGGGTCAAATCTCTGTATTATCCTGCTTTTGGCATTTTTTGCCATAAAAAATAAATAATAGTGTCTCCTGATTGTTCAGACCCAAATATAGCTGTTGAAAATAGTCTGGCATAGGCCCGAGAAATACAAGTGTGGTTTTGCAGTTCCACGATTCAAATCTCTGTATTATCCACTTTTGGGTCATTTGTATCTAAAAAAACAGATGACTGTGTCGCTCACTGTCCAGCCTCAAATACATATATTTAAAAAAGTCTGGTATACAGCAGTAAATTATAACTGTGATTTTGCTGCTCCACAGTAAATAATCTCTATTATCCTGCTTTTGGCATTTTTGCCGTAAAAAAACATATAATATTGTCTCCTGATTGTTCAAACTCAAATATATCTGTTGAAAATAGTCTGGTGTAGGCCTGATATATACAAGCGTGGTTTTGCAGTTCTATGGATCAAATCTATGTATTATCCTGCTTTTCGCATTTTTTGCCGTAAAAAATAAATAATAGTGTCTCATGATTTTTTAGACACAAATATATCTGTTGAAAATAGTGTGGTGTAGGCCCGAGAAATACAAGTGTAGTTTTGCAGTTGCATGGTTCAAACCTCTGTATTATCCACTTTTGGGCCATTTGTATCTAAAAAAAACAGTTGAGTGTGTCGCTCACTCTTCAGCCGCAAATATATATATTTTAAAAAGTCTTGTATACAGCAATGAATTATAATTGTAGTTTTGCTTTTCCACGGTAAAAATCTATATTATCCAGCTTTTGACATTTTTTGCCGTAAAAAATAATTAATAGTGTCTCCTGATTGTTCAGACACAAATATATCTGTTGAAAATAGTCTGGTGTAGGCCCTAGAAATATAAGTGTGGTTTTGCAGTTCCACGGGTCAAATCTCTGTATTATCCTGCTTTTGGCATTTTTTGCAGTAAAAAATAAATAATAGTGTCTCCTGATTGTTCAGACTCAATTATATCTGTTGAAAATAGTCTGGTGTAGGCCCGAGAAATACAAGTGTGGTTCTGAAGTTCCACGATTCAAACCTGTATTATCCACTTTTGGGCCATATGTATCTAAAAAAAACAGTTTGATTGTGTCACTCACTGTTCAGCCTCAAATATATAAATTAAAAAAATCTGGTATACTCCAGTAAATTATAACTGTGGTTTTGCTGTTCCACTGTAAAAAAATCTCTATTATCCTGCTTTTTGCATTTTTTGCAGTAAAAAATAAATAATAGTGTCTCCTGATTGTTCAGACACAAATATATCTGTTGAAAATAGTCTGGTGTAGGCCCGAAAAATACAATTGTGGTTTTGCAGTTCCACGGGTCAAATCTCTGTATTATCCTGCTTTTGGCATTTTTTGCCTTAAAAAAAAATAATAGTATCTCCTGATTGTTCAGACACATATATATCTGTTGAAAATAGTCTGGTGTAGGCCCTAGAAATACAAGTGTTGTTTTGCAGTTCCAGGGTTCAAATCTCTGTATTTTCCACTTTTGGGCCATTGGTATCTAAAAAAACAGATGAGTGTGTCGCTCACTGTCCAGCCGCAAATATATATATTTAAAATATTTTGGTATACAGCCGTAAATTATAACTGTGCTTTTCCTGCTCCACTGTAAAAATCTCTATTATCCTGCTTTTGGCATATTTTGCGTTAAAAAATAAATAATAGTGTCTCCTGATTGCTCAGACACAAATATATCTGTTGAAAATAGTCTGGTGTAGGCCCGAGAAATACATGTGTGGTTTTGCAGTTCCACGGGTCAAATCTCTGTGATATCCTGTTTTGGCATTTTTTGCACTAAAAAATAAATAAGAGTGTCTCCTGATTGTTCGGACTCAAATATATCTGGTGAAAATAGTCTGGTGTAGGCCCGAGAAATACAAGTGTGGTTTTGAAGTTCTACGATTCAAACCTGTATTATCCACTTTTGGGCCATATGTATCTAAGAAAAACAGTTTGATTGTGTTGCTCACTGTTCAGCCGTAAATATATATATTTTAATAAGTCTGTTATACACCAGTAAATTATAACTGTAGTTTTGCTGTTCCACGGTAAAAAATCTCTATTATCTTGCTATTGGCATTTTTTGCCGTAAAAAATAAATAATAGTGTCTCCTGATTGTTCAGACACAAATATATCTTGAAAATAATCTGGTGTAGGCCTTAGAAATATAAGTGTGGTTTTCAAGTTCCACGGGTCAAATCTCTGTATTACCCTGCTTTTGGCACAATTTGCAGTAAAAAATAAATAATAGTGTCTCCTAATTGTTCAGACACAAATATATATGTTGAAAATAGTCTGGTGTAGGTCCGACAAATACAAGTGTGGTTTTGCAGTTCCACGGGTCAAATCTCTGCATTATCCTGCTTTTGCCATTTTTTGCCATAAAAAATAAATAATAGTGTCTCCTGATTGTTCAGACACATATATATCTGTTGAAAATAGTCTGGTGTAGGCCCGAGAAATACAAGTGTGGTTTTGCAGTTCCACGTTTCAAATCTATGAATTATCCACTTTTGGGCCATTTGTATCTAAAATAAACAGTTTGAGTGTGTCGCTCACTGTTCAGCCGCAAATATATATATTTTAAAAAGTCTGGTATACACCAGTAAATTATAACTGTGGCTTTGCTGTTCCATGGTAAAAAATCTCTATTATCCTGCTATTGGCTTTTTTTGCCGTAAAAAATAAATAATAGTGTCTCCTGATGGTTCAGACACAAATATATCTGTTGAAAATAGTCTGGTGTAGGCCCTAGAAATATAAGTGTGGTTTTGCAGTTCCACGGGTCAAATCTCTGTATTATCCTGCTTTTGGCATTTTTTGCAGTAAAAAATAAATAATAGTGTCTCCTGTATTATCCACTTTTGGGCCATATGTATCTAAAAAAAACAGTTTGATTGTGTCACTCACTGTTCAGCCTCAAATATATAAATTTAAAAAATCTGGTATACTCCAATAAATTATAACTGTGGTTTTGCTATTCCACTGTAAAAAATCTCTATTATCCTGCTTTTTGCATTTTTTGCAATAAAAAATAAATAATTGTGTCTCCTGATGGTTCAGACACAAATATATCTGTTGAAAATAGTCTGGTGTAGGCCCGAAAAATACATGTGTGGTTTTGCAGTTCCACGGGTCAAATCTCTGTGTTATCCTGTTTTGGCATTTTTTGCACTAAAAAATAAATAATAGTGTCTCCTGATTGTTCGGACTCAAATATATCTGGTGAAAATAGTCTGGTGTAGGCCCGAGAAACACAAGTGTGGTTTTGAAGTTCTACGATTCAAACCTGTATTATCCACTTTTGGGCCATATGTATCTTAAAAAAACAGTTTTCTTGTGTTTCTCACTGTTCAGCCGTAAATATATATATTTTAATAAGTCTGTTATACACCAGTAAATTATAACTGTAGTTTTGCTGTTCCACGGTAAAAAATCTCTATTATCTTGCTATTGGCATTTTTTGCCATAAAAAATAAATAATAGTGTCTCCTGATTGTTCAGACACAAATATATCTTGAAAATAATCTGGTGTAGGCCTTAGAAATATAAGTGTGGTTTTCAAGTTCCACGGGTCAAATCTCTGTATTATCCTGCTTTTGGCACAATTTGCAGTAAAAAATAAATAATAGTGTCTCCTAATTGTTCAGACACAAATATATATGTTGAAAATAGTCTGGTGTAGGTCCGACAAATACAAGTGTGGTTTTGCAGTTCCACGGGTCAAACCTCTGCATTATCCTGCTTTTGCCATTTTTTGCCGTAAAAAATAAATAATAGTGTCTCCTGATTTTTCAGACACATATATATCTGTTGAAAATAGTCTGGTGTAGGCCCGAGAAATACAAGTGTGGTTTTGCAGTTCCACGTTTCAAACCTATGAATTATCCACTTTTGGGCCATTTGTATCTAAAATAAACAGTTTGAGTGTGTCGCTCACTGTTCAGCCGCAAATATATATATTTTAAAAAGTCTGGTATACACCAGTAAATTATAACTGTGGCTTTGCTGTTCCACGGTAAAAAATCTCTATTATCCTGCTATAGGCTTTTTTTGCCGTAAAAAATAAATAATAGTGTCTCCTGATGGTTCAGACACAAATATATCTGTTGAAAATAGTCTGGTGTAGGCCCTAGAAATATAAGTGTGGTTTTGCAGTTCCATGGGTCAAATCTCTGTATTATCCTGCCTTTGGCATTTTTTGCAGTAAAAAATAAATAATAGTGTCTCCTGATTGTTCAGACTCAAATATATCTGTTGAAAATAGTCTGGTGTAGGCCCGAGAAATACAAGTGTGGTTTTGAAGTTCCACGATTCAAACCTGTATTATCCACTTTTGGGCCATATGTATCTAAAAAAAACAGTTTGATTGTGTCACTCACTGTTCAGCCTCAAATATATAAATTTAAAAAATCTGGTATACTCCAATAAATTATAACTGTGGTTTTGCTATTCCACTGTAAAAAATCTCTATTATCCTGCTTTTTGCATTTTTTGCAATCAAAAATAAATAATTGTGTCTCCTGATGGTTCAGACACAAATATATCTGTTGAAAATAGTCTGGTGTAGGCCCAAAAAATACAATTGTGGTTTTGCAGTTCCACGGGTCAAATCTCTGTATTATCCTGCTTTTGGCATTTTTTGCCGTAAAAAAAAATAATAGTGTCTCCTGATTGTTCAGACACATATATATCTGTTGAAAATAGTCTGGTGTAGGCCCTAGAAATACAAGTGTTGTTTTGCAGTTCCAGGGTTCAAATCTCTGTATTATCCACTTTTGGGCCATTGGTATCTAAAAAAACAGATGAGTGTGTCGCTCACTGTCCAGCCGCAAATACATATATTTAAAAAAGTCTGGTATACAGCAGTAAATTATAACTGCGATTTTGCTGTTCCACGGTAAAAAATCTCTATTATCCTGCTTTTGGCTTTTTTTTGCCGTAAAAAATAAATAATAGTGTCTCCTGATTGTTCAGCCACAAATATATCTGTTGAAAATAGTCTGGTGTAGGCCCGAGAAATACAAGTGTGGTTCTGAAGTTCCACGATTCAAACCTGTATTATCCACTTTTGGGTCATATGTATCTAAAAAAAACAGTTTGATTGTGTCACTCACTGTTCAGCCTCAAATATATAAATTAAAAAATCTGGTATACTCCAGTAAATTATAACTGTGGTTTTGCTGTTCCACTGTAAAAAAATCTCTATTATCCTGCTTTTTGCATTTTTTTGCAGTAAAAAATAAATAATAGTGTCTCCTGATTGTTCAGACACAAATATATCTGTTGAAAATAGTCTGGTGTAGGCCCGAAAAATACAATTGTGGTTTTGCAGTTCCACGGGTCAAATCTCTGTATTATCCTGCTTTTGGCATTTTTTGCCTTAAAAAAAAATAATAGTATCTCCTGATTGTTCAGACACATATATATCTGTTGAAAATAGTCTGGTGTAGGCCCTAGAAATACAAGTGTTGTTTTGCAGTTCCAGGGTTCAAATCTCTGTATTATCCACTTTTGGGCCATTGGTATCTAAAAAAACAGATGAGTGTGTCGCTCACTGTCCAGCCGCAAATATATATATTTAAAATATTTTGGTATACAGCTGTAAATTATAACTGTGCTTTTTCTGCTCCACTGTAAAAATCTCTATTATCCTGTTTTTGGCATATTTTGCGTTAAAAAATAAATAATAGTGTCTCCTGATTGTTCAGACACAAATATATCTGTTGAAAATAGTCTGGTGTCGGCCCTAGAAATACAAGTGTGGTTTTGCAGTTCAACGGGTCAAATCTCTTTATTATCCTGCTTTTGGCATTATTTGCCGTTAAAAATAAATAATAGTGTCTCCTGATTGGTCAGACACATATATCTGTTGAAAATAGTCTGGTGTAGGCACGATAAATACAAGTGTTGTTTTGCAATTCCATGGGTCAAATCTCTGTATTATCCTGCTTTTGGCATTTTTGCCATAAAAAATAAATAATAGTGTCTCCTGATTGTTCAGACACAAATATATCTGTTGAAAATAGTCTGGTGTAGGCCGGAGAAATATAAGTGTGGTTTTGCAGTTGCACGGTTCAAACCTCTGTATTATCCACTTTTAGGCCATTTGTATGTAAAAAAAACAGTTGAGTGTGTCGCTCACTGTTCAGCCGCAAATATATATATTTAAAATATTCTGGTATACAGCTGTAAATTATAACTGTGCTTTTCCTGTTCCACTGTAAAAATCTCTATTATCCTGCTTTTGGCATATTTTGCGTTAAAAAATAAATAATAGTGTCTCCTGATTGTTCAGACACAAATATATCTGTTGAAAATAGTCTGGTGTCGGCCCGAGAAATACAAGTGTGGTTTTGCAGTTCCACGGGTCAAATCTCTGTGTTATCCTGTTTTGGCATTTTTTGCAGTAAAAAAGAAATAATAGTGTCTCCTGATTGTTCAGACTCAAATATATCTGTTGAAAATAGTCTGGTGTAGGCCCGAGAAATACAAGTGTGGTTTTGAAGTTCCACGATTCAAACCTGTGTTATCCACTTTTGGGCCATATGTATCTAAAAAAAACAGTTTGATTGTGTTGCTCACTGTTCAGCCGCAAATATATATATTTTAATAAGTCTGGTATACACCAGTAAATTATAACTGTAGTTTTGCTGTTCCACCGTAAAAAATCTCTATTATCCTGCTATTGGCATTTTTTGCCGTAAAAAATAAATAATAGTGTCTCCTGATTGTTCAGACACAAATATATCTTGAAAATAGTCTGGTGTAGGCCCTAGAAATATAAGTGTGGTTTTCACGTTCCACGGGTCAAATCTCTGTATTATCCTGCTTTTGGCATAATTTGCCGTAAAAAATAAATAATATTGTCTCCTGATTGTTCAGACACATATATATATATGTTGAAAATAGTCTGGTTAAGGTCCGACAAATACAAGTGTGGTTTTGCAGTTCCACGGGTCAAATCTCTGCATTATCCTGCTTTTGCCATTTTTTGCAATAAAAAATAAATAATAGTGTCTCCTGTTTGTTCAGACACATATTTATCTGTTGAAAATAGTCTGGTGTAGCCCCGAGAAATACAAGTGTTGTTTGGCAGTTCCTCGGTACAAACCTATGAATTATCCACTTTTGGGCCATTTGTATCTAAAATAAACAGTTTGAGTGTGTCGCTCACTGGTCAGCCGCAAATATATATATTTTAAAAAGTCTGGTATACACCAGTAAATTATAACTGTGGCTTTGCTGTTCCACGGTAAAAAATCTCTATTATCCTGCTATTGGCATTTTTTGCCGTAAAAAATATATAATAGTGTCTCCTGATTGTTCAGACACATATATATCTGTTGAAAATAGTCTGGTGCAGGCACGATAAATACCAGTGTGGTTTTGCAGTTCTATGGGTCAAATCTATGTATTATCTTGCTTTTGGCATTTCTTGCCATAAAAAATAAATAATAGTGTCTCCTGATTGTTTAGACACAAATATATCTGTTGAAAATAGTCTGGTGTAGGACCTAGAAATATAAGTGTGGTTTTGCAGTTCCACGGGTGAAATCTCTGTATTATCCTGCTTTTGGCATTTTTTGCAGTAAAAAATAAATAATAGTGTCTCCTGATTGTTCGGACTCAAATATATCTGTTGAAAATAGTCTGGTGTAGGCCCGAGAAATACAAGTGTGGATTTGAAGTTCCACGATTCAAACCTGTATTATCCACTTTTGGGCCATACGTATCTAAAAAAAACAGTTTGATTGTGTCACTCACTGTTCAGCCTCAAATATATAAATTTAAAAAATCTGGTATACACCAGTAAATTATAAATGTGGTTTTGCTGTTCCACTATAAAAAATCTCTATTATTCTGCTTTTTGCATTTTTTGCAGTAAAAAATAAATAATAGTGTCTCCTGATTGTTCAGACACAAATATATATGTTGAAAATAGTCTGGTGTAGGCCCGAGAAATACAAGTGTGGTTTTGCAGTTCCACGGGTAAAATCTCGGTGTTATCCTGTTTTTGGCATTTTTTGCAGTAAAAATTAAATAATAGTGTCTCCTGATTGTTCAGACTCAAATATATCTGTTGAAAATAGTCTCATGTAGGCCCGAGAAATACAAGTGTGGTTTTGAAGTTGCACGGTTCAAACCTCTTTATTATCCACTTTTGGGCCATTTGTATCTAAAAAAAACAGTTGAGTGTGTCGCTCACTGTTCAACCGCAAATATATATATTTAAAAAAGTCTAGTATACATCAGTAAATTATAACTTTGGTTTTGCTGTTGCACGGTAAGAATTCTCTATTATCCTGCTTTTGGCATTTTTTGCCGTAAAAAATAAATAATAGTGTCTCCTGATTGTTCAGACACAAATATATCTGTTGAAAATAAGCTGGTGTAGGCCCAAGAAATACAAGTGTGGTTTTGCATTTCCATGGGTCACATCTCTGAATTATCCTGCTTTTGGCATTTTTTGGCGTAAAAAATAAATAATACTGTCTCCTGATTGCTCAGATACAAATATATCTGTTGAAAATAGTCTGGTGTATGCCCAAGAAATACAAGTGTGGTTTTGCAGTTCCACTGGCCAAATTTCTGTATTATCCTGCGTTTTGCATTTTTTGCCGTAAAAAATAAATAATAGTGTCTCCTGATTGTTCAGACACAAATATATCTGTTGAATATAGTCTGGTGTATGCCCGAGAAATACAAGTGTGGTTTTGCAGTTCCACAGTTCAATCCCCAGTATTATCCACTTTTGGGCCATTTGTATCTAAAAAAACAGTTTGAGTGTGTCGCTCACTGTTCAGCCGCAAATATATGTATTTAAAAAAGTCTGGTATACACCAGTAAATTAGAACTTTGGTTTTGCTGTTCCACGGTAAAAAATCACTATTATCCTGCTTTTGGCATTTTTTGCCATAAAAAATAAATAATAGTGTCTCCTGATTGTTCAGACACAAATATATCTGTTGAAAATAGTCTGGTGTAGGCCCGAGAAATACAAGTGTGGTTTTGCAGTTCAACGGGTCAAATTTCTGTATTATCCTGCTTTTGGAATTTTTTGATGTAAAAAATAAATAATAGTGTCTCCTGATGTTCAGACACAAATATATCTGTTGAAAACAGTCTCGTGTAGGCCCGAGAAATACAAGTGTGGTTTTGCATGTCCACAGTTCAAACCTCTGCATTATCCAGTTTTGGGCCATTTGTATCTAAAAAAAACAGTTTGAGTGTGTCGCTCACTGTTCAGCCGCAAATATATATATTTAAAAAAGTCTGGTATACTGCAGTAAATTATAACTGTGGTTTTGCTGTTCCACTGTAAAAAATCTCTATTATCCTGCTTTTGGCATTTTTTTCCGTAAAAAATAAATAATAGTGTCTCCTGATTGTTCAGACTCAAATATATCTGTTGAAAATAGTCTTATGTAGGCCCGAGAAATACGAGTGTGGTTTTGCAGATCCACGGGTGAAATCTCTGTATTATCCTGCTTTTGGCATTTTTTGCCGTAAAAAATAAATAATAGTGTCTCCTGATTGTTCAGACACAAATATATCTGTTGAAAATAGTCTGGTGTAGGCCCGAGAAATACAAGTGTGTTTTTGCAGTTCCACGGGTAAAATCTCTGTATTATCCTGCTTTTGGCATTTTTTGCGATAAAAAATAATTAATAGTGTCTCCTGATTGTTCAGACACAAATATATCTGTCGAAAATAGTCTGGTGTAGGCTCGAGAAATACAAGTGTGGTTTTGCAGTTCCACGGTTCAAACCTCTGTATTATCCACTTTTGGGCCATTTGTTTCTAAAAAAAAACAGTTTGAGTGTGTTGCTCACTGTTCAGCCGCAAATATATATATTTAAAAAAGTCTGGTATACACCAGTAAATTATAACTGTGGTATTGCTGTTCCACGGCAAAAAATCTCTATTATCCTGCTTTTGGCAATTTTTGCCGTAAAAAATAAGTAATAGTTTCTGCCTGATTGTTCAGATTGTTTAAAAGAGTCGGGTGTAGGCCAGAGAAACAGAACTGTGGTTTTCCTCTTCCACGGTTCTAATCTACTTTTTATTACACTTTTTCCATTGATAGTGCGAGTGTAAGCTATTTTACTTCCTTTACAATCTGCAAGGCGAGTGGCAAGGGACGTGGAAGTGGATGTTCTGGTGATGAGGATGGGGCCGTGGCCAAGGTGAAAATGTGCCACAACCAACAGCCACATCTTCTCGCTCCCACTTATTGACCGAATTACTAGGGAAGCACAGAACAACACCAGTATTGCGAACTGATCAGTGTGAACAGCTTATTAATTGGATAGCAGATAATACTTCCAGTTACCTGGGCACCCCCACCTCCGGCCTGTCTTCCACACGGTCGACTCTTAGTAGCCGTGAGTCTCGACCGCATACTCCTCCTCACCCTGATGCTCCTTCCTCCCACCATGCCAAGTGTTGTCAGACAGCAACTGATCCCACACTTGGACACTCTGAAGAGCTGTTCACTGGTCCTTTTCCAGATCTGTGCCCCTCGCCTGCTCCGCTTGAAGTGGTGGAAGAGGAGATCTCATGTAGCGATGCCCAAATATTTGAACAGCCACGGCCACAGGAAGTCGACGCTGTCAATTTGTCACAAGAGGTATACGATAACAAGACACAATTGCCAGGAAGTGAGGAGGAGGATCGTGGTGCGCAAGTGGAGGAGGAAGAGGTGGTGGATGATCTAGTAACTGACCCAACGGGACAGGAGGACATGTAGAGTGAGGCCATCAGCACACAGGGGGAGGGAGGCAAAGTACCCCATCAGGCAGGAAGAAGCAGTGTGGTGGCCGCAGACAGAAGGCGGGCAACAGTTCCCCGTAACAACAACACGAGGGACGTTGCCAGTACAACCGGTAGGTCTTACAGAGTCTGGAATTTTTTTAAAGACTATGCTGATAACCCCAAAAAGGCCATTTGTACCACCTGCCATGCCAGCATCAGCAGGGGTGACAAAACTACCAGCCTGACCACCACCAGCATGATCAGGCAAATGGCAACAAAGCACCTGACTTTGTGGGGCGATCCCCAGGGTCCACGACCAGTGTCAGCGGGTGTAACCACTGCTTCTTCTGCTGTTGTGCGTGCAATAGAACCCCCTGTTGTGTGTGCAAGGCAATCCCCTGTCCATACTGCATGCAAAGATGCCCCCTCCTCTCAGTCTTCACTAGTTATGGCAGTTTCTCAAGAAACAGCATCAACGTCCACGTCCACGTCCCACCGCAGCGTTCAATTGTCCATATCCCAGACCTTTGCACAAAAGCAGAAATTCGCAGCTAACACTCCACAGGTCACAGTCCTAATTTCGCACATTTCACGACTGCTTGCGTTGGAAATGCTGCCTTTTAGGCTGGTGGAGACGGAATCTTTCCGCAACCTTATGGCGGTTGCCGTCCCTCGGTATTCGGTCCCCAGCCGACACTATTTTGTCCGATGTGCCATCCTCGCACTACACAAGCACGTGTCCCAAAACATCTGCCGTGCCCTCAACAATGCAGTTACTGGGAGAGTCCACCTGACAACGGACACGTGGACAAGTGCTTGTGGCCAGGGATGGTACATCTCCCTGACGGCACACTGGGTAAACATAGTGGAAGCCGGGACCCAATCGGACCTTGGGAAGGAAAACATCCTCCCCACACTGAGGATTGCGGGCCATATGTCAGTCAGAGTTGCCCCCACAGTGTACAGCTTCTGCGCATCATCCTACTCCTCCTCCTCATGTTCAGCCTCCATCTCAGATATCACCACATCAGTTTCAAGCTGGAAGCACTAAAGTGCTGCCTCCACCATGCGGCAACAGGCTGTGCTGAAACTCATAAGCTTAGGTGAGAAACCTCACACTGCTTATGAGTTGTGGACAGCTGTGAAAGAGCAGGCAGATCTGTGGCTGAGACCGCTGAACCTACATCCAGGCTTGGTCATTTGTGACAATGGCCGTAACATGGTGGTGGCTCTGAGGCGAGATCACACACGTACCATGCCTGGCTCATGTGCTTAACCTCGTGGTTCAGCGGTTTCTTAAATCGTACCCCAAGTTGCCATATCTGCTCGTCAAAGTACGCCTCCTGTCAGCTCATTTTTGCAAGTCGGCTATAGCTTCCGCCGCCCTTGCTGTGTTGCAACAGCGTTTGCAGCTTCCGTCACATCGACTGGTGTGTGATGTCCCCACACGTTGGAACTCTACCCTCCACATGTTCCAAAGGATTTGTGAGCAGAATAGAGCAGTTGTGGAGTACCAGCTGCAACAAGGCCGTCGATATTCAGGTCAGACTCCACACATAAGACCTCAGGAGTGGACCTGGATGTCTGACATCTGTACCATCTTGACAAACTTTGAGGAGTCCACCCAGATGATCAGTGGTGATGACGCCATCATTATCATCAGCATTCCACTTGTCTGTCTATTGCAACGCTCTCTGCAGAGAATTAAAGAGGAGGCATTGCAGCCAGAGTATGATGAGATGGATCAAAAAGCCGTAGCGGTCGATTACACACAGCCCAGCCTCATCTCATCCCAAGGTGCATTGGGGGACAATGAAGGAGAGGAGGAGGAGGAGGAGGAGGAGGAAGAACAGGAGCTTGTATCATGCGCTGTAGATGGTAGTACCTGTACAACTGTCATACCGTCGGTTCAGCATAGGTGGCCTGAGGACAGGGCGGAGGAGGAGGAGGAGAGCATGGTCAGTCGTCATCTTGGTGAGGACACGGAAGTCTTGCCCGTTACCAGTCTGGCACGCATGGCTGACTTTATTTTACGCTGCCTTAATCGTGACCCTCGCGTTGTCAAAATGTTGGGTGACAGTCATTACTGGTTGGTGACACTTTTAGACCCCCGCTACAAGGAGAACTTTCACTATCTTATTCCTGAGGTGGAGAGGTCTACAAAAATGGGGCAGTACCAGAACGTCCTTGCTGCAGAACTGTTAAAAAAGTTCCCATCTGAACATGCTAGCGGCAGAGGTCACAGTTCGTACAAGCAAGAGAGAGGCAACTCCAATCCAGCAGAGGCAGGGGAGCACTGTCAACGTTCTGGGACAGTTTTCTGAGACCCGCCCAGCTTACAGGCCGGGGTACTCTAACAAGTAGTGGAAAGTTTCAAAAGATGGTGAGGGAGTACCTTGCCGACTGTACCAGCATCCTCCGTGATTCCTCTGTGCCTTTTAATTATTCAGTATCCAAGCTGGACACTTGGAATGAACTCGCTCTGTATGCCTTGGAGGTCCTGGCCTGCCCTGCCACTAGCGTGTTATCGGAGCGTGTTTTTAGTGCCGCTTGGTGAATTATAACTGATACGAGCACTCGCCTGTCAACTGACAATGCTGACAAGCTGACCCTTATCAAAATGAACAAGGGCTGGATTGGACCAGACTTCTCATCACCACCAAATGACAGCAGAGTAACATAAAGTCAAATCCACTGTGTTTATTCGGGAGGTGTAATCACATGCACCGCTTCACACCCACAAATGGGTATTCGCTTCCTCATTTCGGCTGTTTTATGTTCTTCTCCTTATCCTCAGCCTCCACCACCACTATACCACCAGAGTGAGTGTGGTCCGTGTTGCCATTATTGATAGTTCCTCCATCCTTATTTTTGTCAGCTTGGAAGGCATAAGCAAATACTGTGGGAGACCCACTCCCCAATAATGGGAATAATGTTTTTAAGATGCTGTACTGTATGGCTCTTGTAAGGGGCATTAAAAGCGTCTTGTTAAGCTACTGCAACCTCCACCACTTTTCCGAGGGGCATTAAAAGCATCTTGTTAAGCTACTGGGACCTCCATGTCTCTTCTGAGGGGAATTAAAAGCATCTTGTTAAGCTACTGGGACCTCCACGTCTCTTCTGAGGGGCATTAAAACCATCTTGTTAAGCTACTGCGACCCCCACGTCTCTTCTGAGGGGCATTTAAAGCGTCTTGTTAAGCTACTGGGACCTCCACGTCTCTTCTGAGGGGCATTAAAAGCGTCTTGTTTAGCTACTACGACCTCCACCACTTTTCCGAGGGGCATTAAAAGCGTCTTGTTAAGCTGCTGGGACCTCCACGTCTCTTCTGAGGGGCATTAAGGCCGTCTTGTTATGCTAGTGCGACCTCCTCGTCTCTTCTGAGGGGCATTAAAAGCGTCTTGTTAAGCTACTGGAACCTCCACGTCCCTTCTGAGGGCCATTAAAAGTGTCTTGTTAAGCTACTGCGACCTCCACGTCTCTTCTGAGGGACATTAAAAGCGTCTTGTTAAGCTAATGGGACCTCCACGTCTCTTCTGAGGGGCATTAAAAACGTCTTGTTAAGCTACTGCGACCTCCACCACTTTTCCGAGGGGCATTAAAACCGTCTTGTTAAGCTACTGGGACCTCCACCACTCTTCCAAGGGGCATTAAAACCATCTTGTTAAGCTACAGGGACCTCCTCGTCTCTTCTGAGGGGCATTAAAAGCATCTTGTTACACCACTCTGAACTCCACAGCTCTTCCAAGTGGCAGTGAAAGGTTGTTTTTAATTAACTCTAACCTCCACGACTCTTCGAACGGGCATTGCATTTCCTCCTAATTTTTAGCAGCTTTTGCTTGGAAGGCATAAGCAAAGACTATGGGAGACACACTCCCCAATAATGGGAATAATGTTTGTAATATGCTGTACTGCATGGCTCTTGTAAGGGGCATTGCAAGTTCCTCCGTCTTAATTTTTGGCAGATTTTGCTTGGAAGGCATAAGCAAATGCTGTGAGAGACCCACTCCCCAATCATGGGAATAATGTTTGTAATATGCTGTACTGCATGGCTCTTGTAAGGGGCATTGCAAGTTTCTCCGTCCTAATTTTTGGCAGCTTTTGCTTGGAAGGCATAAGCAAAGACTATGGGAGACCCACTCCCCAATCAAGGGAATAATGTTTGTAATATGCTTTACTGCATGGCTCTTGTAAGGGGCATTGCAAGTTCCTCCATCCTAATTTTTGACAACTTTTGCTTGGAAGGCATAAGCAAAGGCTATGGGAGACCCACTTCCCAATCATGGGAATACTGTTTGTAATATGCTTTACTGCATGGCTCTTGTAAGGGGCATTGCAAGTTCCTCCGTCCTAATTTTTGACAGCTTTTGCTTGGAAGGCATAAGCAAAGACTATGGGAGACCCACTCCCCAATCATGGGAATAATGTTTGTAATATGCTGTACTGCATGGCTCTTGTAAGGGGCATTTCAAGTAGATATGAGCAGTGTTCGACTCAAACTGTTTGCCAATCTCAAATTCAAGCTGTTTTGGGCGGTGTTCGAGCCGTTCGGCGAACACGAACGATTTTAAAATAATCCGGCTGTTCGAGGTTATGTTCGATAACTGTTCGTGCACCAAAATCATAGCTGGATTTTTTCTCAGTAATGCTGAAAATTAATGTTAATACGCAGTTTGAGTGTATAGCGGGGCGGGGGGAGGGGCAGGGGATGGATCTCTGCAGAAACAATGACCCAGCCATTTTCCACGTAGCCACCATTTTCTCACTGCTGCAGCTGCGTGGTAGACGCCACCGCTGTTAATGTGTGCGCTATACTTTGAGTGTTTATTTCAAGCCAATTTTCTCTGAAATATACAGACAGCTTGGGAGTAGGGAATAGTTGTGATTGCAGTCCTTTTGAGGACTAGGTTACATCATTTCCTACAACTTTTATCAGGCAGGTCTGTGCTCTTTAATAGATAGGTTGGGAGTAGGGACTAATTGTAATTACAGTCCTTTTGAGTGCAAGGTTACATCAGTTCCTATCACTTTTTGCCAGGCAGGTCTGTGCCAGTGCTGTGCACGTTTTTTTCACAGCATTTGGCTAAATCTAGTTAAGCAAATCCTTTTTGGCCTCTTGCAGTGTGTGTTAGTCGGTGGAGTAGAATATCTGTGTTCCAAGCTAAACCACCTGTGTATAGAATACAATTTTTTTTACTACACCTAGCCAAGTAAAACCTTTTTGGCATAGCATCATTCTATTAGTCCATCTATACTAACCTCCACCAGGTTGCAAGTTAAAAATAATTTTTATCTGCATCTAGCTCTGAAAAAAAAATTGGTCTTGTAGCAGTGTGGGGGACTTGTTCTATTAGTCCATCAATACTAACCTCCACCAGGTTGCAAATTAAAAATAATTTTTATCTGCATCTAGCTCTGAAAAAAAATGTGGGCTTGTAGCAGTGTGTGGGACTTGTTCTATTAGTCCATCTATACTAACCTCCACCAGGTTGCAAATTAAAAATATTTTTTATCTACATCTAGCTCTGATAAAATATTTGGGCTTGTAGCAGTGTGTGGGAATTGTTCTATTAGTCCATATATACTAACCTCCACCAGGATGCAAATTAAAAATAATTTTTATCTGCATCTAGCTCTGAAAAAATATTTGGGCTTGTAGGAGTGTGTGGGACTTGTTCTATTAGTCCATCTATACTAACATCCACCAGGTAGCAAATTAAAAATAATTTTTATCTGCCTCTAGCTCTGAAAAAATATTTTGGCTTGTAGCAGTGTGTGGGACTTGTTCTATTAGTCCATCTATACTAACCTCCACCAGGTTGCAAATTTAAATTAATTTTTATATGCATCTAGCTCTGAAAAAATATTTGGGCTTGTAGCAGTGTGTGGGACTTGTTCTATTAGTCCATCTATACTAACCTCCACCAGGTTGCAAATTAAAAATAATTTTATATGCCTCTAGCTCTGAAATAATATTTGGGCTTGTAGCAGTGTGTGGGACTTGTTCATTTAGTTCATCCATACTAACCTCCACCAGGTTGCATATTATAAAGATTTTTTTTCTGCATCTAGCTCTGAAAAAATATTTGGGCTTGTAGCAGTGTGTGGGAATTGTTCTATTAGTCCATCTATACTAACCTCCACCAGGTTGCAAATTAAAAATAATTTTTATCTGCATCTTGCTCTGAAAAAATATTTGGGCTTCTAGCAGTGTGTGGGACTAATTAAATTAGTCCATCTATACTATCCTCCACCAGGTTGCAAATTAAAAATAATTTTTATCTGCATCTAGCACTGAAAAAATATTTGGGCTAGTAGCAGTGTGTGGGACTTGTTCTAATAGTCCATCTATTCTAACCTCCACCAGGTTGCAAATTAAAAATAATTTTTTCTGCATCTAGCTCTGAAAAAATATTTGGGCTTGTAGCAGTATGTGGGACTTGTTCTATTAGTCCATCTATACTAACCTCCACCAGGTTGCAAATTAAAAATAATTTTTATCTACATCTAGCTCTGAAAAAAAATTTGGGCTTGTAGCAGTGTGTGGGACTTGTTCTATTAGTCCATCTATACTTACCTCCACCAGGTTGCAAATTAAAAAGATTTTTTATCTGCATCTAGCTCTGATAAAATATTTGGGCTTGTAGCAGTGTGTGGGACTTGTTCTATTAGTCCATCTATACTAACCTCCACCAGGTAGCAAATTAAAAATAATTTTTATCTGCATCTAGCTCTGAAAAAATATTTTGGCTTGTAGCAGTGTGTGGGACTTGTTCTATTAGTCCATCTATACTAACCTCCACCAGGTTGCAAATTTAAATTAATTTTTATATGCATCGAGCTCTGAAAAAATATTTGGGCTTGTAGCAGTGTGTGGGACTTGTTCTATTAGTCCATCTATACTAACCTCCATCAGGTTGCAAATTAAAAATAATTTTATATGCCTCTAGCTCTGAAAAAATATTTGGGCTTGTAGCAGTATGTGGGACTTGTTCTATTAGTCCATCTATACTAACCTCCACCAGGTTGAAAATTAAAATTAATTTTTATCTACATCTAGCTCTGAAAAAAAATTTGGGCTTGTAGCAGTGTGTGGGACTTGTTCTGTTAGTCCATCTATACTAACCTCCACCACCTGTGTATGTAATAAAATTGTTTTACTGCATCTAACTCAGCCATTTCTTTTGGGCTAATACCACAGTTTGGCCACTCAGCTCTGCTCGGTTCCCATCCAGTGTTTTTTGTGCAAACAACTCCAGAGTTGTCAATTATTTAACCACCAAAATGAGTGGAAAAAGGCCTGCTGATGGTGGAAAGGGGAATAGGCGTGTTGGGAAGGGAAAAAAAGGTTGTGTCCGTGGGGTAGGTGTTAATGCAACAGTAACATCTGCAGAAGAAAGACCATCTTCCAGCCAAACTAAAATGTCTACTTCTTTTAGCGGACAATGTGATAAGATCACTTTCTTACGGCCACGCAAATCGCTACAAATTCCAGATGAGGCACAAAAACAGCAGGTGCTTCAATGGATATCAAGTGCTCCTTTAAGTGGGCTCTCCTCCACCTCAACTTCAACATCACAAATACTCCAGTCCTCAGAGGTGTCACCCCAATCGCACTTGCTTCCTCACAGCTCCCAAGTCTCCAGCTGCCTATCTGAGTATGGGGTAGAACAGATGGTTGAGTCTGCAGAGCTGTTTACTCAAACTATAGCCTGGGAATCAGACGTTGGCTCCAGAGTTTCTGTGAATCCAGACGAGGATATTATCTGCACTGATGCCCAGAATCTTTATGAGTCGGATCCAGGAACAGACGCAGAAGATTCTGACCATAATGTAGACTCTCGTTCCCAAACTGTAACTCCTGTTGGTGGCGACAATGAGGAAGACGATGTTGAGACTCAAATACCTGATTGGAGAGACAACTTTAGTTTTTTGTCAGGGCAGGAAGAGTTTGGCTCTGAGGACGACGGGTGTGATAACACACAGGGTGATGATGACAAGGTTGGAGATCCCACTTACTGTCAACCCACAGTCAGCCAGTCAATGAGGTCAGCAGAGGAGGTGGAGGAGGATGCTAGTGACGACGAGGTCAGGTTGCGCCTTCCTGGATAGAGACGTAGTACTGGAAGTACGTCAACAACTGCATCCTCAAACACAACTCTGCCTCTGACCACAAGTCGTGGTGGCTCTTCAGGTCGCATGGGTGCTAAGCCTTGCATAGCCTGGGCATTTTTTCAGATCGATAAAGATGACCCAACTCGTGTTATCTGTAACATTTGTCAGCAAAAGCTAAGTAGAGGCCAAAAAATACATAGTTTGAGTACTTCATTCATGAACCGGCACATGGATATGAAGCATAAGTTGCAGTGGGAAGCTCACTGTGCTACAATGCGGCCTAGTCCTCCGGGCCAACCACCGTCTGCCACATCTTGTGCATCCACGGCCTCTTCATCCTCTGTGACTGGGGGGACAGCAGTCACACCTGTTTTGGGACACAAACCTGCCACCTCTTTACTAGTGTTGAGCCACCCCCGTAGTGTTCGAGTTCGGTTCGCTTCGTCGAATACCCGTTTGTTCGCAGAGCTGTTCGTCCAACTGTTCATCGAACACCGTTAAAACCAATGGCAGGCAAACAAAAATGCAAAGAAACACATAGAAAACACCTTCAAAGTTGTCCAAAAGCTGACAAACTGCTCAGAAGACACAACTAACACATGGAAAAGTGACAAGTACATATAGTCATGCAAAAAGAAAAGAGGTGGAGGAGTAAAAGGAGGGGGAGACACAGATATTGGCATGTCATGCCCTTCTAAAACCAAAAAAGTGCGAAGCCGACACGGCCTGTCCGTTCCTGCCCATGCGACCTCCGTGTCTCCGGATTTGTGCCAGAGCTGCAGTGGACCCTGACGGCCAGCCCTAATCTCCCAATACTGGTGCCTGTCCGCTGGTGGGTCGAGCGAGCCCCCCTGCGATGGAGGCAGGTCTAAGCTTTTTAATTTAAATTGTCTCTCTAATTTGAATGAATACACTTTAAATCCTTTTACAAGGATCTATTGGAGGGCAAGTCTCATGCCAGCAGCCGTGTAGTTCCAGCTCCAGTAGCGTCCACTAAAGCTGCTGCAGTTAAAAAGCTTTTATAAGGATCGAGCTCGGCGGTCCACCACAAGGCGTCCTACCGCCAGTCCCAGCCCCTATGCCTTGGGGTGCCTCCCCAATGCTCTTCACTGAGTGTCCCGGGGGCCTGAACCATTTCCTTTGAAAAAATTAAGCGTCCAAACTACAGGTGGTGTAGCTTGCTTAACAGCTGGGATAATCCGCTGACTAGCAGACACTGCTACTAGGCACAAAGTATATCCTGGGCTAGATTCAGTTAAAAATTTGTAATTAGATACTCTCATTGGATGCTGAGAAAGCACTCCATAGAATCTCCTGGCAAGCCATATATTATTCCCTTAAAAAGCTTGGGGTAGGGGTCTAGGGGACCCTTTTATAGGCAAAATCACGGCCCTGTATCACCTAGGCTGAAGATAAATGGAACATTTTCATCACTTTTCATAATCACCAATGGGACAAGGCAGGGATGTCCTCTGTCCCCTCTCTTATACATCCTAGTGACGGAGCACCTGCTCTCATCAATTCGCCATAACCCCAATATTAGGTGGATTGAGGTGGGAGGCACCGAGTACAAGTGCTCTGCATTTGCTGATGATGTCCTAGTATAAATCACTCAATCACATATATCCATCCCTGCTGTTATGGCTGAAATAGATCACTTTGTTACATGGTCAAATTTTAAAATCAATGCAGCGAAGTCTGAGGCCCTCGATGTCTCCCTCCCCAAATCCATACATGAAGTCCAATTTTCCCTTTGCCTGGCCCTCACAGGGTATCAAATACATAGGAATTCCTTTTCATAGAGACCTCTCCCGTCTATTTTATCTAAATTTTGGGCCCTTTATTGAACAACTCCATACAGACCTCAGTTGGCAAGTTAGAACTGTAAGATTCACTACGTGAACCATTGGTGTTTTGTGGAAAAGCACATGTACACTGTGTTCCAAATTATTATGCAAAAAGTGTTTAGGAGTGTTTAGGGAAGAATTATTTTGTTTGTCAGTTAAACTCATTGATGGTGATGTGTGTCAGGGCTCTTTATATCACTGTAAGCAATTGCAGACACCTGTGCTAATTAGTTTGGCAGGTATGTCCAATGAAAGGCAAGACTACTTAAGAAGGCTGTCCCACATTATTAAGCAGCCTTCATTTTCTGCCAAAATGGGAAAGAAAAAGGATGTGTCGGCTGCTGAGAAGCAACAAATTGTGGAGCGTTGTGGTCAAGGCATGACTACAATCAACATTGCCAAGACACTTCATCCTGATCATCGCACAATCAAGAAGTATGTAGCTGATTCACAGTACACACGTGTGCGTGCTGATAAGGGAAAATTGAGAACTCTTTCCTACAGGCAATTACCTCAGGTTAAAAGAGCAGCGGCAAAAAAGCCTTGTCATAGCAGCAGACAAGTTTTTGAAGCTGCTGGTGCCTCCATCGTCCCCTGAACAACAAGATGCAGAGTCCTTCAGAGGTTTGCAGCTGTGCGTAAGCCATCCTGTCGACATCCTCTATCCACTGTACACAAGCAGAAACGGCTCCAGTGGGCCAAACAATACATGAAGACTGACTTCAAAACTGTTTTGTTCACCGATGAGTGCCGTGCAACGCTCGATGGTCCAGATGGATGGAGTGGAGGATGGCTGGTTGATGGACACCCAACGCAAACACGGCTACGGCGCCAACAAGGAGGAGGTGGAGTAATGTTTTGGGCTGGAATCATGTGGAGAGAGATTTTTGGCCCCTTTAGGATCCCTGAAGGGGTAAAGATGAACTCCATAATGTATGTGGAGTTTCTCAAACAGCACTTCCTGCCATGGTTCAAGAAGAAGAACTATGTATTCTGCAGCAAGATCATTTTCATGCATGATAATGCACCGTCTCATGCTGCACATAACACATCTGCATTTCTGGCTGCTATGGGCATAAAAGGGGACAAACTTATGGTGTGACCCCCATGCTCCCCTGACCTCAACCTCATTGAGAACCTCTGGAGCATCATCAAAAGGAGTTCTATGATGGCGGGAGGCAGTTCACATCTAAGCAACAGCTCTGGGAGGGTATTCTGTCCTCATGCAAAATAATTGAAGCAGAAACCATCCAAAACCTGACAAATTCACTGGATGAGAGAGTTCAGAAGCTCCTTTCGAACAAGGGGTCCTATGTGCAAATGTAACATCACCTAGAATAAAGTTTTGAGTTGAAAACTGTTTGATTTCAGTTTCTAATAACCTGCTAATGCTTATAAATTCAAAAATGACCATTTTTTTGTTCTTTATTAAAATGAAAAGGTTGATCGAAGAGTGTGGGGGATCTAAGAGTGTGGCAACCCAGTAGTCAGGATTACTTCGAATTCTGACAATCTGAGGGTCATGTTGCTGGTAGTGCAGCAAGAAGGCACTCATGTGTAGTGTTGAGCCACCCCCGTAGTGTTCGAGTTCGGTTCGGTTCGTCGAACACCCGTGTGTTCGCCGAACTGTTCGTCGAACTGTTCGTCGAACACCTTCGAACACCGTTAAAACCAATGGCAGGCAAACAAAAACACATAGAAACACATAGAAAACACCTTCAAAGGTGTCCAAAAGCTGACAAACTGCTCAGAAGACACAACTAACACATGGAAAAGTGACAAGTACATATAGTCATGCGAAAAGAAAAGAGGTGGAGGAGTAAAAGGAGGGGGAGACACAGATATAGGCATGTCATGCCCTTCTAAAATCCAAAAAGTGAGAAGCCGAGACGGCCAGTCCGCTCCTGCCCGTGCCACCTCCGTGTCGCCGGGTTTGTGCCAGAGCCACGGTGAACCCTGACGGCCAGCCCCCCTCTCCCAATACTGGTGCCTGTCCGCTGGTGGGTCGAGAGAGCCCCCCTGTGGTGGAGGCAGCTCTAAGCTTTTTAATTTAAATTGTCCCTCTAATTTGAATGAATACACTTTAAATCCATTTACAAGGATCTATTGGAGGGCAAGTCTCATGCCAGCAGCCGTGTAGTTCCAGCTCCAGTAGCGTCCACTAAAGCTGCTGCAGTTAAAAAGCTTTTATAAGGATCGAGCTCGGCGGTCCACCACAAGGCGTCCTACCGCCAGTCCCAGCCCCTATGCCTTGGGGTGCCTCCCCAATGCTCTTCACTGAGTGTCCCGGGGGCCTGAACCATTTCCTTTGAAAAAATTAAGCGTCCAAACTACAGGTGGTGTAGCTTGCTTAACAGCTGGGATAATCCGCTGACTAGCAGACACTGCTACTAGGCACAAAGTATATCCTGGGCTAGATTCAGTTAAAAATTTGTAATTAGATACTCTCATTGGATGCTGAGAAAGCACTCCATAGAATCTCCTGGCAAGCCATATATTATTCCCTTAAAAAGCTTGGGGTAGGGGTCTAGGGGACCCTTTTATAGGCAAAATCACGGCCCTGTATCACCTAGGCTGAAGATAAATGGAACATTTTCATCACTTTTCATAATCACCAATGGGACAAGGCAGGGATGTCCTCTGTCCCCTCTCTTATACATCCTAGTGACGGAGCACCTGCTCTCATCAATTCGCCATAACCCCAATATTAGGTGGATTGAGGTGGGAGGCACCGAGTACAAGTGCTCTGCATTTGCTGATGATGTCCTAGTATAAATCACTCAATCACATATATCCATCCCTGCTGTTATGGCTGAAATAGATCACTTTGTTACATGGTCAAATTTTAAAATCAATGCAGCGAAGTCTGAGGCCCTCGATGTCTCCCTCCCCAAATCCATACATGAAGTCCAATTTTCCCTTTGCCTGGCCCTCACAGGGTATCAAATACATAGGAATTCCTTTTCATAGAGACCTCTCCCGTCTATTTTATCTAAATTTTGGGCCCTTTATTGAACAACTCCATACAGACCTCAGTTGGCAAGTTAGAACTGTAAGATTCACTACGTGAACCATTGGTGTTTTGTGGAAAAGCACATGTACACTGTGTTCCAAATTATTATGCAAAAAGTGTTTAGGAGTGTTTAGGGAAGAATTATTTTGTTTGTCAGTTAAACTCATTGATGGTGATGTGTGTCAGGGCTCTTTATATCACTGTAAGCAATTGCAGACACCTGTGCTAATTAGTTTGGCAGGTATGTCCAATGAAAGGCAAGACTACTTAAGAAGGCTGTCCCACATTATTAAGCAGCCTTCATTTTCTGCCAAAATGGGAAAGAAAAAGGATGTGTCGGCTGCTGAGAAGCAACAAATTGTGGAGCGTTGTGGTCAAGGCATGACTACAATCAACATTGCCAAGACACTTCATCCTGATCATCGCACAATCAAGAAGTATGTAGCTGATTCACAGTACACACGTGTGCGTGCTGATAAGGGAAAATTGAGAACTCTTTCCTACAGGCAATTACCTCAGGTTAAAAGAGCAGCGGCAAAAAAGCCTTGTCATAGCAGCAGACAAGTTTTTGAAGCTGCTGGTGCCTCCATCGTCCCCTGAACAACAAGATGCAGAGTCCTTCAGAGGTTTGCAGCTGTGCGTAAGCCATCCTGTCGACATCCTCTATCCACTGTACACAAGCAGAAACGGCTCCAGTGGGCCAAACAATACATGAAGACTGACTTCAAAACTGTTTTGTTCACCGATGAGTGCCGTGCAACGCTCGATGGTCCAGATGGATGGAGTGGAGGATGGCTGGTTGATGGACACCCAACGCAAACACGGCTACGGCGCCAACAAGGAGGAGGTGGAGTAATGTTTTGGGCTGGAATCATGTGGAGAGAGATTTTTGGCCCCTTTAGGATCCCTGAAGGGGTAAAGATGAACTCCATAATGTATGTGGAGTTTCTCAAACAGCACTTCCTGCCATGGTTCAAGAAGAAGAACTATGTATTCTGCAGCAAGATCATTTTCATGCATGATAATGCACCGTCTCATGCTGCACATAACACATCTGCATTTCTGGCTGCTATGGGCATAAAAGGGGACAAACTTATGGTGTGACCCCCATGCTCCCCTGACCTCAACCTCATTGAGAACCTCTGGAGCATCATCAAAAGGAGTTCTATGATGGCGGGAGGCAGTTCACATCTAAGCAACAGCTCTGGGAGGGTATTCTGTCCTCATGCAAAATAATTGAAGCAGAAACCATCCAAAACCTGACAAATTCACTGGATGAGAGAGTTCAGAAGCTCCTTTCGAACAAGGGGTCCTATGTGCAAATGTAACATCACCTAGAATAAAGTTTTGAGTTGAAAACTGTTTGATTTCAGTTTCTAATAACCTGCTAATGCTTATAAATTCAAAAATGACCATTTTTTTGTTCTTTATTAAAATGAAAAGGTTGATCGAAGAGTGTGGGGGATCTAAGAGTGTGGCAACCCAGTAGTCAGGATTACTTCGAATTCTGACAATCTGAGGGTCATGTTGCTGGTAGTGCAGCAAGAAGGCACTCATGTGTAGTGTTGAGCCACCCCCGTAGTGTTCGAGTTCGGTTCGTCGAACACCCGTGTGTTCGCCGAACTGTTCGTCGAACTGTTCGTCGAACACCTTCGAACACCGTTAAAACCAATGGCAGGCAAACAAAAACACATAGAAACACATAGAAAACACCTTCAAAGGTGTCCAAAAGCTGACAAACTGCTCAGAAGACACAACTAACACATGGAAAAGTGACAAGTACATATAGTCATGCGAAAAGAAAAGAGGTGGAGGAGTAAAAGGAGGGGGAGACACAGATATAGGCATGTCATGCCCTTCTAAAATCCAAAAAGTGAGAAGCCGAGACGGCCAGTCCGCTCCTGCCCGTGCCACCTCCGTGTCGCCGGGTTTGTGCCAGAGCCACGGTGAACCCTGACGGCCAGCCCCCCTCTCCCAATACTGGTGCCTGTCCGCTGGTGGGTCGAGAGAGCCCCCCTGTGGTGGAGGCAGCTCTAAGCTTTTTAATTTAAATTGTCCCTCTAATTTGAATGAATACACTTTAAATCCATTTACAAGGATCTATTGGAGGGCAAGTCTCATGCCAGCAGCCGCGTAATTCCAGCTCCAGTAGCGTCCACTAAAGCTGCTGCAGTTAAAAAGCTTTTATAAGGATCGAGCTCGGCTGTCCACCGCAAGGCATCCTAGTGCCAGTCCCAGCCCCTATGCCTTGGGGTGCCTCCTGATGCTCTTCACTAAGTATCCCGTGGTCCCGAAGCATTTCCTTTGAAAAAATTAAGTGTCCAAACTACAGGTGGTGTAGCTTGCTTAACAGCCGGGATAATCCGCTGACTAGCAGACACTGCTACTAGGCACAAAGTATTTCCTGGGCTAGATGCAGTTAAAAATTTGTAAGTAGATACTCTCGTTGGATGCTGAGAAAGCATTCCATAGAGTCTCCTGGCATGCCATATATGATTCTCTTAAAAAGCTTGGGGTAGGGGTCTAGGGGACCCTTTTATAGCCAAAATCACGGCCCTGTATCACAATACGTCACCTAGGCTGAAGATAAATGGAACTGTAGCACCGAGGGCTCGGTTGCTACAGACGTATTGCACCTCACCCAGAGGTGTGATATCTCACTCTCAGATAAGGATGGAGTGTGGATCAGGACCCGACACCTGCATGCATTACACCACATTGCCGTGGGGCAGGGCGACCAATATGCCCCTGAGATGGGCACGACAGTCCCTGTCCCTGGCTGGAGTGGGGGGAGGGAACACTGAGGAAGGGGAACCCTGCAGTGCAGGAGCAGGGAGGAAGCAGTTCCTGGGTGCATTGAGAAGGGAGTATAAAAGGTGGGCACCATCTTAGTTCAGTGCAGAGAAGTCTGAGCAGAAGTGGCAGGGAGCACGGGCTCTGCATGAGCTCTGCTCCGGAGGCGGGCCTAGTAACAGAGGCCCAGGCCTGCAAGAGGGAGAAGGAAGGAAGAGGAGCGGAGAAGGCTCCAGGAACGAGGAATGAAGGGATCCCTGGGGTGCGGACGGGCGAGTCGCCACCGCACGCCCGAATCCACCTGCGTGGAGGGGTCAGGCCAAAGGGGGAGACCGGTCCCCGAACTAGTGGAGGCAGGAAACGACCCTCAGCTAGAAACCGGAGGCTCTGACATTTTATGTGGCGCAGCCCCTTGCTCCACCCGCTAGGAAGGCACCACATAGGGTCAGGGAAACTGGCGCCAAGTTTACCAAGAGGAGGCCCGAGGCAGCCGGACAGAAGTGTTGGTAAGAAAGGCCAGACAAAGGACACACAAAGGGGGTCCTGTGAAGCGCTCCAAAGTTATCTGGGAGTTGTCTGAGCCCCTCACCTGGTGAGCACAGTACGACGTGGGCAGCCGTTACCTGCAGACGTGGTCTGGATAATAAGAACTGTGAGTAAAGGCCCTGAACTGCATCACTGACTCCGTGTCGTTACTGCTGCTGCCCTGCACCATCACCCCCATCCTCCGCATACACTGCCCTGAGGCTATACTCCTCCCGTGGGGAGTTATGGTACACTCTGCTGCACCCACAACACCAGCCTTAGCGGTCTGCCCTATAGCGGCGGTTCACTCTGACCGCAATCCACGGGTGGCGTTGTCGGACATTTAAACATCAAAACCACATAAATAGTTCCGCCACTGGTTTGACCGCCCTGAGCCACGGAACCGGATCGCCGCCACGAAGACTACAACCACCAGCATCCACCAAAAAGGGTCCGGCTCCGGGTGTCCCAAGGCCCAGGGGGTGCGTCAGAACATTTTCATCACCTTTCACAATCACCAATGGGACAAGGCAGGGATGTCCTCTGTCCCCTCTCTTATACATCCTAGTGACGGAGCACCTGCTCTCATCAATTCGCCATAACCCCAATATTAGGTGGATTGAGGTGGGAGGCACCGAGTACAAGTGCTCTCTATTTGCTGATGATGTCCTAGTATATATCACTCAATCACATATATCCATCCCTGCTGTTATGGCTGAAATAGATCACTTTGTTACATGGTAAAATTTTAAAATCAATGCAGCGAAGTCTGAGGCCCTCGATGTCTCCCTCCCTAAATCCATATAGGATTCCATCCAGTCCAACTTTCCCTTTGCCTGGCCCTCACAGGGTATCAAATACTTAGGAATTCCTATTCATAGAGACCTCTCCCATCTATGTTATCTTAATTTTGGGCCCTTTATTGAACAATTCCATACAGACCACGGTTGGCAAGTTAGAACTGTAAGATTCACTACGTGAACCACTGGTGTTTTGTGGAAAAGCACATGTACACCGCGTTCCAAATTATTATGCAAAAAGTGTTTAGGAGTGATAAGGGAAGAATTTGTTTGTTTGTCAGTTAAACTCATTGATGGTGATGTGTGTCAGGGCTCTTTATATCACTGTAAGCAATTGCAGACACCTGTGCTAATTAGTTTGGCAGGTGTGTCCAATGAAAGGCAAGACTACTTAAGAAGGCTCTCTCACATTATTAAGCAGCCTACATTTTCTGCCAAAATGGGAAAGAAAAAGGATGTGTCGGCTGCTGAGAAGCAACAAATTGTGGAGTGTTTAGGTCAAGGCATGACTACAATCAACATTGTGCGATGATCAGGATGAAGTGTCTTGGCAATCAAGAAGTATGTAGCTGATTCACAGTACACACGTGTGCGTGCTGATAAGGGCAAATTGAGGACTCTTTCCTACAGGCAATTACGTCAGGTTGAAAGAGCAGCGGCAAAAAAGCCTTGTCATAGCAGCAGACAAGTTTTTGAAGCTGCTTGTGCCTCCAACGTCCCCCGAACAACAAGATGCAGGGTCCTTCAGAGGTTTGCAGCTGTGCATACGCCATCCTGTCGACCTCCTCTATCCACTTCACACAAGCAGAAACGGCTCCAGTGGGCCAAACATTACATGAAGACTGATTTCAAAACTGTTTTGTTCACGGATGAGTGCCGTGCAGCGCTCGATGGTCCAGATGAATGGAGTGGAGGATGGCTGGTTGATGGACACCCCACGCAAACACGGCTACAGCGCCAACAAGGAGGAGGTGGAGTAATGTTTTGGGCTGGAATCATGGGGAGAGAGATTGTCGGCCCCTTTAGGATCCCTGAAGGCGCTAAGATGAACTCCATAATGTATGTGGATTTTCTCAAACAGCACTTCCTGCCATGGTTCAAGAAGAAGAACCGTGTATTTCACAGCAAGATCATTTTTCTGCATGATAATGCACCATCTCATGCTGCACATAAAACATCTGCATCTCTGGCTGATATGGGCATAAAAGGGGACAAACTTATGGTGTGACCCCCATGCTCCCCTGACCTCTACCCCATTCAGAACCTTTGGAGCATCATTAAAAGGAGTGTCTATGATGGCGGGAGGCAGTTCACATCTAAGCAACAGCTCTGGGAGGGTATTCTGTCCTCATGCAAAACAATTGAAGCAGAAACCATCCAAAACCTGACAAATTCAATGGACGAGAGAGTTCAGAAGCTCCTTTCGAACAAGGGGTCCTATGTGAAAATGTAACATCACCTAGAATAAAGTTTTGAGTTGAAAACTGTTTGATTTCAGTTTCTAACAACCTGCTAACGCTTATAATTTCAAAAATGACCATTTTTTTGGTCTTTATTAAAATGAAAAGGTTGATCGAAAAGTTTGGGGGATCTAAGAGTGTGGCAACCCAGTAGTCATGATTACTTCGAATTCTGACAATATGAGGGTCATGCTGCAGGTAGTGCAGCAAGAAGGCACTTATGTGTCTTGCGCATCTCGGAGCCCCAAAATTATTTTCCGGGCTAGATGCAGCTAAAAATTATTTTTAATTTTAAATCTGGTGAAGCTTATTATAGATGGCCTAATAGGATCAGTGCTGCACACTGTTACAAAGCCCAAATTATTTTCCAGTCAAGATACAGATAAACATGATTAGTAATTTGAAAGCTTAAAACGGTTGGTAGGGTGATTTTAACCAATCATCAAGCTTTTACTCTCCCCAGGATAACACAGGGGTAGAAAAGTCGTTTCGGATCCATGATTTGTTCATCTTTATGAACGTGAGTCTGTCTACATTATCAGTGGAGAGCCGGGTGCGCTTATCTGTCAGCACACCACCAGCAGCGCTGAACACACGTTCAGACAGAACGCTGGCTGCGGGGCATGACAAGATCTCCAAGGCGTAAGTGGCTAGCTCCGGCCATTTATCCAGATTGGAAGCCCAAAAAGAGCAAGGGTCCAGTGACACAGTCGTGGCTTCAATGTTTACTTGGAGATACTCCTGTACCATCGTCTCTAGGCGTTGACTATGTTTCAGACTTCTTGTCTCCTGTGGCCTTGCAAAGGATGGGCTAAAAAAGTGGTGAAATGATTCCGCAAAATTGATGTTACCAGCAGATACTGTGGTTCTGTTACGGTTTGAGTGCTGAACACTTGACGGTCCCACGGTTGGCAACTTGGAACTGTGAGATTCACTACGTGCACCACTGGTATTTTGTGGAAAAGCACATGTAAGATTCTGCAACAGTCTCTGCTGATACTCCTGCATGCGTGCATCCCTTTCTATGGCAGGAATAATTTCGGCAAATTTACTTTTGTACCGGGGATCTAACAGTGTGGCAACCCAGTAGTCAGGATTATTTCTAATTCTCACAATTTGAGGGTCATGTTGCAGGTAGTGCAGCAAGAAGGCACTCATGTGTGTTGCGCATCCAGGAGCACCAAGTCCCTGTTGTGTTGGTGGCGAGGTAACAATCATGCTTCCTTCCTCTGTCCTCTCCCCCCAACCTCGCACAACAGAAATGTGATCAAGGTCTCCCTCATCTGATGAGTCTTCCATCAGTTCGTCCTCCACTTCTTCCTGGGCTCCTGCACCTTCCTCACAAGTTTGGCTGCTACCATGCGCCCTGGTAAAATCATCTCCCCCACCCTCACATGCCTGCCGCCCTGGTGCTGCCGACCGTCTGGACCTTGCAGATGTTAGCCCTTCCGCATACAACTCCTCCTCCTCTACTTCCTCCACCTCCTCTTGTGCCACCACCTGACTCCGAATTCTGTTTAACATGTGCTCCAGCATGTAAATCACCGGAATAGTCATGCTGATAATGGCATCGTCAGCACTAAACATCTTCGTCGCCATTTCAAAACTGTGCAGAAGGGTGCATAGGTCCCTGATCTGAGACCACTCCTCCAGCGTGATTTGCCCCACCTCTGAATCTCGTTGGCCCAGGCTATACGTCAGAACGTATTGCACCAGGGCTTGTCGGTGCTGCCACAGTCGCTGCAACATGTGCAGAGTTGAATTCCACCGGGTAGGCACATCGCATTTTAGCCGGTGAAGTGGCAGGCCCAACGACTTCTGTAGAGATGTAAGTCGCTGAGCTGCGGGATGCGAACGGCGGAAGTGAGCACACAGCGACCGTGCCCTCTGCAGAAGGCCATCTAGTCTGGGATAGTGGGCTAAAAATTGCTGGACAACCAGGTTCAACACGTGAGCCATACAAGGCACGTGTGTGACATTGCCCCGGCGAAGGGCCGCACCCAGGTTTGCAGCATTGTCGCACACGGCCTTCCCTGGTTTCAGGTCCAGTGGAGACAACCATTCATGAAATTGGTTCTCCAGAGCTGACCACAACTCCTCAGCTGTGTGACTCACATTTCCCAGACATTTCAATGTAAAAACCGCCTGATGACGTTGAGCCCTACTGCCAGCATAGTAAGGAGGTGTGCAGGATCCCTTCTGCGCAGTTAGAAAGCTTGTGGCATGACCAGACAGGCTTTGGGTGCAGGTGGAAGACCGAGAGGAGGTTGAGGAGGCAGAAGCAGTGGAGGAAAAATGACATAAAGAGGATTGACGCACAACTCGTGGGGACGGCAAGACTTGGACAGCAGCCCCTTGTCCTGCTGTCACCATAGTTACCCAGTGCCCAGTCAGCGACATGTAACGCCCCTGTCCATGCCTACTCGTCCAAGTGTCTGTGGTGAAATGCACCCTGTCACACACAGAGTTTCTCAAAGAAGAGGTGATGTTGTGTGCGACATGCTGGTGGAGCGCAGGCACACCTTTCTTTGAGAAGTAATGCCGACTGGGCATCTGGTACTGGGGCACTGCGACGGACATAAGGTCTCGAAAATCCTCTGTGTCCACCAGGCGGAAAGGCAGCATTTCTGTAGCCAAGAGCTTGCAGATGGTGAAATTCAACCTCTTAGCTTTCTCATGGCTAGGAGGAAGTGGTCTTTTACTTGTCCACATCTGAGGGACCGAGGGCTGGCTATTGTGCTTAGACGGGGTTGATAAGGGTGTCCCCGGCAAACTGCCGGTCTGTGAGGAAGATGCAGGCGGACATGTTAGGTTGCCTTGATCCAAAGGTGGTGCTATCGATGTCGGACAGCGCTCAAGACCAGCTGGTGTTACCATCTCCAAAGAAAATGATGACCTGCCAATCACGCTGGCTGTTGCGGGTAAAGAGGTGGCAGGTCTGCGCCCCAAAACAGGTGTGACTGCTGTCCCCCCAGTCACAGAGGATGAAGAGGCCGCGGATGCACAAGATATGGCAGACGGTGGTTGGCCCGGCCGGCTAGACCGCATTGTAGCACACTGAGCTTCCCACTGCAACTTATGCTTCATGTCCATGTGCCGGTTCATGCATGAAGTACTCAAACTATGTATTTTTTGGCCTCTACTTAGCTTTTGCTGACAAATGTTACAGATAACACGAGTTGGGTCATCTTTATCGATCTGAAAAAATGCCCAGGCTATGCAAGGCTTAGCACCCATGCGACCTGAAGAGCCACCACGACTTGTGGTGAGAGGCAGAGTTGTGTTTGAGGATGCAGTTGTTGACGTGCTTCCAGTACTACGTCTCTGTCCAGGAAGGCGCAACCTGACCTCGTCGTCACTAGCATCTTCCTCCACCTCCTCTGCTGACCTCATCTCTTGGCTGACTGTGGGTTGACAGTAAGTGGGATCTCCGACCTCATCATCATCACCCTGTGCGTTATCACACCCGTCGTCCTCAGAGCCAACCTGTTCCTGCCCTGACAAAAAACTAAAGTTGTCGCTCCAATCAGGTATTTGAGTCTTATCATCGTCTTCCTCATTGTCTCCACCAACAGGAGTTACAGTTTGGGAATGAGGGTCTACATTATGGTCAGAACCTTCTGCGTCTGGTCCTGGATCCGACTCATAAAGATTCTGGGCATCAGTGCAGATCATTTCCTCGTCTGGATTCACAGAAGCGCTGGAGTCGACCTCTGATTCCCAGGCTATAGTATGAGTAAACAGCTCTGCAGACTCAACCATCTGTTCTACCTCATACTCAGACGGGCAGCTGGAGATTTGGGAGCTGTGAGGAAGCAAGTGCGATTTGGGTGACACCTTTGAGGACTGGAGTATTTGTGATGTTGAAGTTGATGTGGAGGAGAGCCCACTTAAAGGAGCACTTGATATCCGTTGAAGCACCTGCTGTTTTTGTGCCTCATCTGGAATTTGTAGCGATTGGCGTGGCCGTAAGAAAGGGATCTTATCACATTGTCCGCTAAAAGAAGTAGACATTTTAGTTTGGCTGGAAGATGGTCTTTCTTCTGCACCTACCCCACGGACACAACCTTTTTTCCCCTTCCCAACACGCCTATTCCCCTTTCCACCAGCAGCAGGCCTTTTTCCACTCATTTTGGTGGTTAACTAATTCACAACTCTGGAGTTGTTTGCACAAAAAAACAATGGATGGTAACCGAGCAGAGCTGAGTGGCCAAACTGTGGTATTAGGCCAAAACTATTGGCTGGGTTAGATGCAGAAAAAAATTATTTTTAATTTGCAACCTGATGGAGGTCAGTATAGATGGACTAATAGACCAAGTCCCACACACCGCTAGAAGCCCAAATATTTTTTCAGAGCTAGATGCAGAAATTTTTTTTATTCAATTTGCAACCTGATGGAGGTCAGTATAGATGGACTAATAGACCAAGTCCCACACACTGCTAGAAGCCCAAATATTTTTTCAGAGCTAGATGCAGAAAAAAATTATTTTTAATTTGCAACCTGATGGAGGTCAGTATAGATGGACTAATAGACCAAGTCCCACACACCGCTAGAAGCCCAAATATTTTTTCAGAGCTAGATGCAGAAAAAAATTATTTTTAATTTGCAACCTGATGGAGGTCAGTATAGATGGACTAATAGACCAAGTCCCACACACCGCTAGAAGCCCAAATATTTTTTCAGAGCTAGATGCAGAAAAAAATTATATTCAATTTGCAATCTGCTGGAGGTCAGTATAGAAGGACTAATAGAACAAGTCCCACACACTGCTAGAAGCCCAAATATTTTTTCAGAGCTAAATGAAGAAAAAAATTATTTTTAATTTGCAACCTGATGGAGGTCAGTATAGATGGACTAATAGACCAAGTCCCACACACTGCTAGAAGCCCAAATATTTTTTCAGAGCTAGATGCAGAAAAAAATTATATTCAGTTTGCAACCTGATGGAGGTCAGTATAGATGGACTAATAGAATGATGCTATGCCCAAAAGATTTTACTTCACTAGGTGCAGTAAAAAAATTGGTATTCTATACACAGGTGGTATATCTTGCAACACAGATAGGCTACTCCACTGACTAACACACTCTGCAATAGGCCAAAAAGGATTAGCTTTGCTAGATTCAGCCAAATGCTGTGAAAAAAACTTGCACAGCACTGGCACAGACCTGCCTGGCAAAAACTGATAGGAACTGATGTAACCTAGTCCTGAAAAGGACTCCAATTACAATTAGTCTTTACTCCCACAATCTATCTATTTAAGAGCACAGACCTGCCTGATAAAAGTCGTAGGAAATGCTGTAACCTAGTCCTTAAAAGGACTGCAATCACAACTATTCCCTACTCCCAAGCTATCTGTATATTTGTGCGAAAATTGGCTTGAAATTAACAAGGTATAGCGCACACAGCAACAGCGGTGCCGTCTAACACGCAGCTGCAGCAGTGAGAAAATGGTGGCGACGGGGAAAATGGCTTGGTCTTATATGGCAAGGACATGTGACATACACTGCCAATCACACATGCCCTTGCTTGTGTGAAAAAAAGCACTTCGCTCCGTGTGTGCGCTGCTGATAGGCTGACAGATTGCACCTCCCCACTGCAAATGCGGGAAAGAGAAAAAAAAATGGAGATCTTCATTGTTCCTGCAGAGATCCATCCCCTGCCCCTCCCCCCGCCCCGCTGTACACTCAAACTGCGTATTAACATTAATTTTCATCATTACTGAGAAAAAATCCAGTTATGATTTTGGTGCACGAACAGTTATCGAACATAACCTCGAACAGCCGAATTTTTCTCAAATTGTTCGTGTTCGCCGACCGGCTCGAACACCGCCCAAAACAGCTCGAATTTGAGATTGGCGAACAGTTCGAGTAGAACAACGCTCATCTCTACTCATGTGTCTTGCGCATCTAGGAGCCCCAAAATTATTTTCCGGGCTAGATGCAGCTAAAAATTATTATTAATTTGATAGCTGGTGGAGCTTAGTATAGATGGCCTAATAGAATCAGTACTGCAAACTGCTACAAAGCCCAAATTATTTTCCAGCCAAGGTACAGATAAACATGATTAGTAATTTTAAATCTGGTGGAGTTTAGTATAGATGGCCTATTAGAATAAGTACTGCACACTGGTACAAGGCCCAAATTATTTTCCAGCCAAGATACAGATAAACATGATTAGTAATTTTAATTCTGGTGGAGCTTAGTATAGATGGCCTAATAGAATCAGTACTGCACACTGCTACAAGGCCCAAATTATTTTCCAGCCAAGATACAGATAAACATGATTAGTAATTTTAAAGCTAAAAATGGTTGGTGAGGTGATTTTACTCTCCCCAGAATGACACAGGGGTAGAAAATTCGCTTTGGATCCATGATTTGTTCATCTTTATGAACGTGAGTCTGTCTACATTATCAGTGGAGAGCCGCGTGCGCTTATCTGTCAGCACACCACCAGCAGCGCTGAACACATGTTCAGACAGAACGCTGGCTGCGGGTCATGACAAGATCTCCAAGGCGTAAGTGGTGAGCTCCGGCCATTTATCCAGATTGGAAGCCCGAAACGAGCAAGGGTCCAGTGACACAGTCATGGCTTCCACGTTTACTTGGAGATACTCCTGTACCATCGTCTCTAGGCGTTGACTATGTGTCAGACTTCTTGTCTCCTGTGGCCTTGCAAAGGATGGGCTAAAAAAGTGGTGAAATGATTCCGCAAAATTGATGTTACCAGCAGATACTGTGTTTCTGTTACGTTTTGAGAGCTGAACACTCGACGGTCCCACGGTTGGCAAGTTGGAACTGTGAGACTCACTACGTGCACCACTAGTGTTTTGGGGAAAAGCACATGTAAGATTCTGCAACCGTCTCTGCTGATACTCCTGCATGCGTGCCTCTCTTTCTATGGCAGGAATAATTTCTGCAAATTTACTTTTGTACCGGGGATCTAACAGTGTGGCAACAGAGTAGTCAGGATTATTTCTAATTCTCACAATTCGAGGGTCATGTTGCAGGTAGTGCAGCAATACGGCACTCATGTGTCTTGCGCATCCAGGAGCACCAAGTCCCTGTTGTGTTGGTGGCGAGGTAACAATCATGCTTCCTTCCTCTGCCCTCACCCCCAAACCTCGCACAACAGAAATGTGATCAAGGTCTCCCTCATCTGATGAGTCTTCCATCAGTTCGTCCTCCACTTCTTCCTGGGCTCCTGCACCTTCCTCACTAGTTTGGCTGCTACCATGCGCCCTGGTAAAACCATCTCCCCCACCCTCACATGGACTGTGATATAGTTTATCTTTTGTTTTGTCGTTTTTCCTGTACGGCCATGTTTATTTTGCTGGAGTTGCAGAGCTTTATGCCGTATAATAAAGTCTGCAGAGAAAACCCGGGTTCCTGAGTCTACTTCCGGAAGCGGCCGAGTGAGTTGTCTTGCCACAGTGGGTATCCACGGGGGGTGACGTATAAACTCAATTATAGAGGAGGAAACTAAATGGATTATATAACACTTGATACAATGTCACATAAAGGTTTAAATGAAGCTCTTAGCTTTGCATTTTATTTGCAATACCTGGGGTGCTTTTTAGCCATTGCATTTATTTTTTTCACTCTTACATCTTCCGCTTAATATGACTTCTCAGATTTGTGTCAACCAAGCTATGAACCTATGCCTAAGATCTCCATTTTTTTACATTGTCAGTATCAAGACTTCAATTTACAGTATGTACAATGCCCTCAAAAAGTTTTCATACTCCATGAACTTTTCCACCTTTTTTCACGCTACACTCACAGTTAAATATTTTTTATGTGGCTTTTATGTGATATACCAACACAATGTACCAAATATTTGTCAAGTGTAAAGGAAATGATACATGATTTTTAAAATATTTTAAAAGTATAAACTTGAAAATTGTGATGTGCATTTGTATTTAGTACCTCTGAGTCAATACTTTTGTAGGACCACCCTTTGCTGCAGTTACTGCTACACGTTTTTTTGGGGGCATGTCACCACCTGCTTTGCACTTTAGGGAGGATGAATTTTTTGCCCATTCTTCTTAGCAGGCTAGCATTAGCTCAGTGAGATTGGATTAACACTAGGACTACTGGACTCGTGACCCCGCCTAGAACTACTGAAAGGAGTCATTTTGACTCCTTGCTTGTTTTCGTTTATTTTTAGAGTTTCATTTGTGGTTATTTATTAATAATTATATTTTTTGTAATGTATTATTATTGTGAGATCCAACAGTAATGCTTTTGATTGTTTTTTTTCTGCTTTTCTTATTTTTCTACAGAAAATAACAATAATTATAATAGACGTTTTTCAAACATTTTTTTTATTCAAGTGCACACATATAAACAACAACTGAAGAACAAAAAGCAGAGAAAATGTAGGTGGAGGAGCATAAAAATGAAAATATGGCGCAGAATTCACCTTCTAAACATTTGGTGTTTCGCATTTTAGGCATTGCCTTTGATTTATGGCAGTACATTGCCCACACAAAGACTTACCACAAGTCTTACAATTTCCGACAGATCTATTTTTCTTGCACTTTTCTATGATCTGGCAAAATTTTGTTTGAACCATCACTTCTGAGCATGTAGAAACTTGGGACGTGGAACCCTTTTCCCTATCTGTGACATAAGGACCACTCAACTCTCTCACAAGCGTTTGCAAAAATGCCTTGCGTGACATTTTTTGGTGGGTAATCTCCTTGAATATTATCCATGCATTTATACCCGCAAAGTCTAAGGCATTTTCAAATGCATGAACAGGCCATCTCCTTGTGCATGTTCGTGTGGTATATTTTCATGCCATCTGATCCACTACATCTACTCCATATTTTGTTTCATTGTAAAACTTTACCGTTTCTGGAGTTTTTTTAGCGGAATCAGATGCAACGACAACATCTGGATGGACGGAACTCAAAATGACAACATTTTTGTTGGGCTTTCCTTGATATACTGTAAGTGTAAAATTGTCTTCATTTCTAAACACTTTAGTGTTGTACAATTCCTCTTTCATGGATTTTATTTCTTTAGGCACTTCTCGCCTTATCTTGTTCAGTGTTCCCACGATGGTTGCTCCTTTGCTTTTTAGCTGTTTAGCTAATTTTACTGAAGTAAAATAATTATCGGCTGTAACATTGCGACCTTTTTTCAAAAACGGGTCCAATAACTTCATTACCACATGGTCAGCTAAACGGTCCTCAGCACGGCGTGTGTCATCTTTGCCTAGATAAGGGAAGCCATTTGCCAGATATTTGCTCCTCTTATCAACAGCTAGCCAATATTTGTGGCCATATTTATCTGGTTTGGAAGGCATGTACTGCGTAAATGTACACCTAGTTTTGCTTGGGAAAAGTTGCTCATCCACCGTTTATATGGGCCAGGTTTGTAACACGCAATACAATTTTCAATAAACCTGTCCCACACAATAGAAAATAGAGCAAACTTGTCCGTTTGCAGTCTCTCCGATCGAGTAGATTTCTCATCAAATCTGAGAAACCTCATAATTTCAACAAAGCGATCCCTAGACATTGTCGCTTTGCAAAACGGTATTCCCCAGTCATTACACCAAATACTGCTAATCGAGTGACGGTTCGTGCCAGATATTCCACGAGCATAGAATATTGCAATGAATGCATCTAGCTCCTCATCAGATAGAGTAAACTGTAAATTGTTGTTCCTGCATGCTTCTGCAAGCGTACAGTTCTTTATATGTGTCAATATATATGAATCAAAAAATAAACGCCATGCGCTCAAAGGACTATCGATAATGATATTTCTTCTGGCGTATCCTGTAGGGCCAGGTGCTTCTCGAAGAATATTTTGGCTGTCACGCCTACCAGGCAAGTGTTCTCCAATTTCAACAGGTTTCCATTGAATACCATCCGCTGAAACTAGTATTCCTTCAGATTCGCCTTCTCTGGTGTTTGTTGTTGCATTACCTTCGCCGCCATCGTTATCTGTTGTTCTTTCATTTCTGGGACGTTTTGCTGATTTTTTCTGTCCACGACCAGGAGGATGGTCACGAGGCAACATAACTGCATGAGCCCGATCCCCAGTTGATGTGCTTGGAATATCTGTAAAAAAGTTGATGAATATTTAGAATTTTTGTTTTGTAAGGGTCCGTGCACACTGGCTGGATTAGCGGCGGAATATCCGACCGGATATTCTCCCCACAATCCGGCCCGTACCTGCCCGCTCAGGTACAGAGCGGAGTTTCATACCTGAAGCTCCGCTCCGAACCCCGGGCTGGAGCCGCTGTCTGGGACGGAGCCGTGCTCGCGCGTAAGTAAGCGCTGCTCTGTCCCTGACAGCGGCTCCAGCCCGGGGTTCGGAGCGGAGCTTCAGGCATGAGCGGGCAGGTACGGCCTGTATTGCAGCAAGAATATCCAGATGGCTATTCAGCCAGAATTCTGCTAGTGTGCACAGGCCCTAACTCAGTGTGTGGAAGAACAAATAAATACACATAACTACTTACCTTCTGGATTTGTTCCTTCTGAGTCTTCAGATTCACTTGATATGTTCTGAGGAATGAAATCTTTATCACTGTCAGAATCAAATACATGTTCCTGCAATTCGGATTCCGATTCATCCTCCGGTATGGATTGCAAAGTAGCCAGAATATCCTGAGGCTTTATCAAACGTCTTCTCTCCATATTCCTCACAAATTCCATAATTCTATATAGTTCCCTGCTGAAAAATAGAAATGAAATGAAAACTAAAAGAAATAATAACTGTTCTGCCACCTTCAAAAGTAGGTGGGCTGAATCAGTTGACAGACAGCTAAACTATTTCATAACAATTCATACCTGTATGAGTCTTCAGAGCTCGTATGTCTGCGTCTGTTCTCTTTGTCTCTTCAGCTGAACTGAAAGTAAAGTTACTATCCAGAATACTGTCTACTGCTAGGACCTTAGAAAAACACCACCCTTCATTAGCATAAGATAAGAGCCTAGAGTAAACAAGCTATTTTGTTCAGCATTACACAGTAATACAAGCAGGTAAAACACAAGGAAAATGTGAAAAGTTGACATGTAAATTGAACTACATCTATATGAACATCAGGGTAAATAAGACAGAGTGAAAAAATTATGCACAAAACTTTATAGCAACATTTAGTGACAAAAGGACCTCAAAATATAGTAGTAGTTCTTGGTAAACTTTATAGCAACATTTAGTGACAAAAGGACCTCAAAATATAGTAGTAGTTCTTGGTAAACTTTGAAAAAAACGCACAAATTTTTCACCAAAATTATTTATTCTCACAAAATCTTTTTTCACATCATATTTGAGGAAAAGTCACCGAGTTTCAAGCCGGAATTCTGAAAAATGTAGTCACAGAAGAGAAATAAAAAGTGAAAGGAGTCAAAATGACTCCATCAGTAGTTCTAGTGTTAAGAGCATCTGTGAACAGCAATTTTCAAGTTTTGCCACAGATTCAAATGGATTTATGTCTGGACTTTGACTGGGCCATTTAAACACATGAATATGCTTTAATCTAAACCATTCCATTGTAGCAATGGCAGTGTGTTTAGAGTCGTTATCTTGCTGGAGCTTAACTTATGCCCCAGTCTGAAGTCTTTCGCTGTCTCTAACAGGTTTTCCTCCAGGATTGCCCTGTATTTAGCTCAATACATCTTCCTATCAACTCTGACCAGCTTGCCTCTCCTTGCTGAAGAAAAACTTCCCCACTGAATGATACTGCCACCACCCAGTTTGATTGTATGGATGGTATTTTCAGTGTGATCTGTATTTGTTTTCCACTACACATAGCGTTTTGCAATTAGCCCAAAAATTTCTACTTTGTTGTCAACTGAGAAAAGCACCTTATTCCACATGCTAGATGTGTCCTTACATGGCTTTTGGCAAACAGCAAAAGGGACTTCTTATGGCTTACTTTCAAAAATGGCTTTATTCTTGCCACTCCTCCATGAACATCAGATTTTACCTCCTGAGCTGTGGATCTCATATGCTTCTCCAGAGTGACCAAATGCTTTCTGGCTGATCTCCTTGCTTTGTATGTCAGTTAGGATGGACAGCCATGTCTTGGTTGGTTTGCAGTTGTGTCATATGCCTTCCATTTTTGGAAGAGGGAGTAAACAGTGTCCTGTGAGATTTTCAGAGTTTGTGCTATTTTTTTATAACCTAACCCTGCTTTATTCTTCTGCACAACTTTATCCTGGACCTTCATTATGATGTATGATCCATAATGTTCTCAAACAAAATTCTGAGACCTTCACAGAACAGCTGTATTTATACTGAGAGTAAATTACACACAGTTGGACTCCTGCAAATGGTATCTCGGGATTTTATTTATGGGTATCCAACTACAGAGGGTTGAATCGAAATGCACATGACAATTTTCAGATTTCGATTTTTAAAAGATTTAGAAAACCATGTATCCCTTCCTTTACACTTCACAAAAATGTGCTACTTTGTGTTGGCATGTTTCATAAAATCCCAATAAAATACATTTATGTTTGTTGATGTCTCTCTGTCTCTAGCTGCAATACAATCCACTCTGGTCAGCTTCCCCCAACTGACTTACTAGGGTGAGCACAAAGCCTGTAAATGTGCAGAAATAGCTATGTGCACCTAATCAGAACTCTAACCTACCTGCCTTTGCTATATAATATATTTGGATTTTATGTACATTTATTATACATTCACAACTAAAAATGTTTTCTATTAAAAAATAAGTACAGTTATATGAAAAAGTTTGGGCACCCCTATTAATCTTAAGCTTAATGTTTTATAAAAATTGGTGTTTTTGCAACAGCTATTTCAGTTTGATATATGTAATAACTGTTGGACACAGTAATGTTTCTGCCTTGAAATGAGGTTTATTGTACTAACTGAAAATGTGCAATCTGCATTCAAACAAAATTTGACAGGTGCATAAGTATGGGCACCCTTATCATTTTCTTGTTTTAAATACTCCTACCTACTTTTTACTGACTTACTAAAGCACTTTTTTTGGTTTTGTAACCTCATTGAGCTTTGAACTTCATAGCCAGGTGTATGCAGTCATGAGAAAAGCTACTTAAAGTGGCCACTTGCAAGTTGTTCTCCTGTTTGAATCTCCTCTGAAGAGTGGCATCATGGGCTCCTCAAAACAACTGTCAAATGATCTGAAAACAAAGATTATTCAACATAGTTGTTCAGGGGAGGATACAAAAGGCTGTCTCAGCGATTTAACCTGTCAGTTTCCACTGTGAGGAACATAGTAAAGAAATGGAAGAACACAGGGACAGTTCTTGTTAAGGCCAGAAGTGGCAGGCCAAGAAAAACATCAGAAAGGTAGAGAAGAAGAATGGTGAGATCAGTCAAGGACAATCCTCAGACCACCTCCAGAGAGCTGCAGCATCAACTTGCTGCAGATGGTGTCACTGTACATTGGTCAACTATACAGCGCACTTTGCACAAGGAGAAGCTGTATGGGAGAGTGATGCGAAAGAAGCCGTTTCTGCAAGCACGCCACAAACAGAGTCGGCTGAGGTATGCAAAAGCACATTTGGAGAAGCCAATTTCTTTTTGGAAGAAGGTCCTCTGGACTGATGAAACCAAGATTGAGTTGTTTGGTCATACAAAAAGGCGTTATGCATGGCGGCAAAAAAACACAGCATTCCAAGAAAAACACTTGCTACCCACAGTAAAATTTGGTGGAGGTTCCATCATGCTTTGGGGCTGTGTGGCCAATGCCGGCACCGGGAATCTTGTTAAAGTTGAGGGACGCATGGATTCCACTCAGTATCAGCAGATTCTTGACAATAATGTACAAGAATCAGTGACAAAGTTGAAGTTACGCAGGGGATGGATCTTTCAGCAAGACAATGATCCAAAACACCGCTCCAAATCTACTCAGGCATTCATGCAGAGGAACAATTACAATGTTCTGGAATGGCCATCCCAGTCCTCAGACCTGAATATCATTGAACATCTGAGGGATCATTTGAAGAGGGCTGTCCATGCTCGACGACCATTAAACTTAACTGAACTGGAATTGTTTTGTAAAGAGGAATGGTCAAAAATACCTTCATCCAGGATCCAGGAAATCATTAAAAGCTACAGGAAGCGACTAGAGGCTGTTATTTTTGCAAAAGGAGGATATACTAAATATTAATGTCACTTTTCTGGTGAGGTGCCCATACTTATGCACCTGTCAAATTTTGTTTGAATGCAGATTGCACATTTTCTGTTAGTACAATAAACCTCATTTCAAGGCAGAAACATTACTGTGTCCAACAGTTATTACATATATCAAACTGAAATAGCTGTTGCAAAAACACCAATTTTTATAAAACATTAAGCTTAAGATTAATAGGGGTGCCCAAACTTTTTCATATAACTGTATATTAAAAATATACTTTATTGACATATAGTTATACATTAGTAATTTTCTATTAATTATGCAAATTGACAAAGAATACCACTGTGCTAAATTATTCAGTTCATACACCACATCAAATATGACCAAATTAGGGGCAAACCTACGGGGTCCCCAAATAATAAGATATTTAACTAAAAGTGATAGACTAACATAAGTTGAGGAGAAACCCTGCAGTCTGACTCATGTTGGTCAAAACATATATCTTACAAACATATTAATTGCATGAATACAAATAGTGGGGGAATAAAACCATTAGGCAATACCTCACTGGTTATGCTTCATTAACTAGTACGTGCACACAAAAATAAGAATATGACCAGTGAGGTTTACATAAAGAAAACTAAAATAGCTCCAAAGAGTCCAATTGTAGTGACCACTGGCTGGTATATGAAAGGGGAAAAACGGGACCTGGATTAAAACGCCTGCATTTGCTCACTGTTTAGGTGCTCCTAGTGTCCGCAGTCCATGGGTGCTTCGGATGCTAGCTCTGGTTGCGTGTGTGCAGGAGTGGCGGCACTCACACTCAGGGAGCCCTGACTGGTGGCTTACCAGCGGCTGAGTTGTCCGTGTGTGGAGGGAGCAAACAATGGTGTATGACGTCACAGGCACAGAGACGGAGGCCTGAGGCTTCCAATCCAATACCTTACGCGTTTCAGAGACGCTCTAGTCTCCTTCTTAAGAAGGTGCTGTACTGCCGTTGGGTTCCTCCTTTATATGATCCCTTTTATTTAAGATTTTGTTTCTCTTTTTATACATCCTAAAATCTTGTTTGCTTTTGCGGCTGCTACTTGACATTGCTCAACTTACTTGTAACCAGCATACCGAAGTCCTTCTCCTGTTCTGTAGTCCCGAGAATACTCCCATTTAATGTGTATGCAGCGATAGGATTACTCAGTCCTAGGTGCATTACTCTACATTTATCTATATTAAGCCTCATCTGCCAAGTGTTTTCCCATTCAGTCATCTTATCCAGATCGTTCTGCAATATCGTAATGTCAAGATCAGCTTTTAATATTCTACATAGTTTGGTGTCATCAGCAAAAACTGACACTTTACTTTCCATCTCATCCCCAAGGTCATTAATAAAGAGGTTGAAAATAATCGGTCCTAGCACAGATCCCTGCGGCACCCCACTGCTGACTATGTCCCATTTAGAGAATGTTCCATTTACGATGACTCTGTTTCCTATCATTTAGCCAATTCCTTACCATCTACATATAGTTCCTCCAAGTCCTTGCTTCTGTAGCTTCAGTATAGGGCTGTTATGTGGTGCAGTGTCAAATGCATTTGCAAAGTCCAGATAAATCACATCAGCTGCATTACCAACAACCAGATTTGCACTTACCTCCTCTTAGAACCCCAACATGTTGGTTAGACACAACCTATTTTTCATGAATCTGTGCCGATTATCATTTATTATATTATTTTCTGTGACATAACTCTGCAGGTCATTTCTTATGATGTACTCAAAAACCTTGCATACTACGGATATCAGACTTACTGGACGGTAGTTACCTGGATCCATCTTCGTACTTTTCTTAAATATTGGTACCACATCAGCTATTCTCCAATCCCGTAGCACTATCCCTGTTACCAGAGAGTCTAAGAAAATGAGATTTGTCAATTACTGAGCTTAGTTCCCTCTATCTGTGGATGAATACCATCTGGGCCAGGGGATTTGTCAATGTTTAATTTGCTCAGATGCAAGCATACTTCTTTTTGTGTTAAACTAGTTATATTAGGTGGTGAACTTTGATTTTTGCCCTGTTGAAAGATCCCTGGAACAGACAGTTTGTTGGTGAACATGGATGAAAAGTGTCTGTTTAATATCTCAGCCTTTTCTTTGTCCTCTATAATTATCTTGCTGTTATCGTCCTTTAAGGGGCCGATACCATCTGATTTTTTTCTTTTTGGCATTGATGTATGTATAACATTTTTTGGGATTTGTTAGTAATAGTACGTAGCTGCACCCTGGGCCTATAGGGGCAGCTACATACTATTATGCATGCTGCGATCGCGCCCACACACAAGGTGTGCGGGGTGATCGCCGCCGGTGTGAGCAGTTGACACCCGGTGCTATGTGCAGGGAGCAATCCCGCACCTCTCCCTGCACATTATCCCCCACAATGCTGTGATCGAAGTCGATCGCAGCATTGCGGTAGCAAGGGGAGAGGTGATTGCTATGCTCACCTCTCCTGCCGGCGTCCCGCAATGTCTGCGGCGGCTTCCGGATGTTGTCATGATGACCCGATGTCGTCATGACAACATCTAGGTCACTAGGAGGCAGGACGTTACTTTGGTCATGCACTGCGCATGGGATTAATGTCTCCCATGTGTGCAGCGCTGACAGGCTGCATGGCATCGGGAGCTGCTGCTCTCTATGCCATACAGCCGATCAGGCTGCAACACGTGAAAGTCCCATAGTGGGACAATGTGTAAGAGTAAAAAAAAAAAAGTAAAAAAAATAAAAAATAAAAATCTAAAAAAAAAAATTAAAAAAATAATCCCAAAAAATAAAAATATATTGAACCCATAATATTTATTTATTATGAAAAAAAAATAAACCAATAAAAGCACACATATTTGGTATTGCCGTGTCCGGAACGACCTGACCTATAAAACTGTCCCACTAGTTAACCCCTTTAGTGAACACAGTAAAAAAATAAAAAAATAAAAAACAAAGCAAAAAACAATCATACCGACAAACAAAAAATGGAATAACACGAGATCAAAAAGACAATGTAAATAAAAATGGTACCGCTGAAAACATCATCTTGTCCTGCAAAAAACAAGCTGCTATACAGCTGCATCATCCAAACAATAAAAAAGTTATAGCTCTCAGAATAAAGTGATACAAAAATAAGATTTTTGCTAGAAAATAGTTTTTATAGTGTAAAAGCGCCAAAACTTAAAAAAAGATATAAATGTGGTCCCGCTGTAAACGTACTGACCCAAAGAATAAAGATGCCTTATCAATTTTTCCACACGTGGAATGGCATAATAAAACCCCCATAAAAACAATTCCGGAATTGCTGGTTTTTGTTTATTCTGCCTCCCATGAATCGGAATAGAAAGCGATCAAAAAATGTCACATGCCCTAAATGGTACCAATAAAAACGTCAACTTGTCCCGCAAAAAACAAGCCATCATATGACTCTGTCAGCCAAAATATGGAAAAATTATAGCTCTCAAAATATGGCGATGCAAAAACTAGTCTTTACAAAAAAAGCGTCTTTTAGTGTGTGACAGCTGTCAATCATAAAAACCCGATATGAATCTGGTATCACTGTAATCGCACTGACCCGAAGAATAAAGTCGTCTAATCACTTATAACACAAGGGTTAAGGTTGGGCTAGGGTTAGGGTTGGGCTAGGGATGGGCTAGGGTTGGGGTTGGGGTTAGGGTTGGAGTTAGGGTTAGGGTTGGGGCTAGGGTTGGGCTAGGGTTGGGGTTAGGGTTGGGGTTAGGGTTGCGATTTATTCAAAAATAAAGAAAAAAAATGATGACGATATGGCGACCAGTGTTGAGATTAAGTGCTCGCTACTTGAGATTGCATCGGGTGCTCATGTATGCACTGAATATCACGGGTGCTCGAGTGACATGCTCGAGTCTCTGCCCCATATGCTTCATGGGCAAAAAAAAACGTTGCTGGGATCTCCTGCCATGCACGAGCAATCCCCGCATGCTTTTCTTTGGGTGTCTAACAACCGTGAAACATGCGGGGCAGAGACTCGAGCATGTCAATAGAGCACCCATGATACATGATGCATACCCGAGTACCCGATGCAAACTCAAGTAGCAAGCACTTGCGCTCAAGACTAATGACAACTTATTCAATATGATGACCTAATGATATCAAATTCTGTCGTATCTCTGGGTTCAAAATGTACACTATACCCCTTGATAAAATCCTTAAGGGGTCTAGTTTCCAAAATGGAGTCAATAGTGTGGGGTTTCCACTATTTAGGCACATCAGGGGCTCCTGAAATGCGACATGGCATCCGCTCTTGATTCCAGCACAATTTTCTGTTCAAAAAGTCACACAGTTCTCCTTCCCTTCTGAGCCCTGATGTGCGCCCAAACAGTGTATTTTCCCCACATATGGAGTATTGGTGTACTCAGGAGAAATTGCACAACAGTTTTTACTTTCCATTTTGTCCTCTTACCCTTGTGAAACTAAAAAATGTGGGGCTAAAATATCATTTTTGTGGAAAAAGTTATATTTTTTTATTTTCACGGCTTCATGTTCTAAACTTCTGTGAAGCACTTGGGGTTAAGAGTGCTCACCACACATCTAGGTAGGTTCCCTGAGGGGTCTAGTTTCCAAAATGGTGTCACTTGTGGGGGTTTTCCACTGCTTAGGCACATCAGGGGCACATCCGTTAATTATTCAAGCAAATTTTACATTCAAAAAGTCAAATAGCGCTCCTTCCTTTCTGAACCCTGCCGTATGCCCAAGCAGTGGTTTTCCCCCACATATGGGGTATCAGCTTACTCAGGAGAGATTGCATAACAAGTTGAATGGTGTAATTTCTCCTATCACTCTTATAAAAATGCAAAACTGGAGGCTGAAAAACATTTTTGTGAGAAAAATGTGAAAATTTTATTTTCACGGCTCCATGTTATAAACTTCTGTGAAGCACCTGGGGGTTCAAGGTGCTCACCATACATCTAGATAAGTTCCCTGAGGGGTCTAGTTTCCTAAATAATGTCACTTGTGGGGTATTTCCACTGTTTGGGCACATCAGGGAGTCTCCAAATGCAACATGGCGTCCGCTAATTATTCAAGCAAATTTTACATTCAAAAAATCAAATGGCGCTCCTTCCCTTCCGAACCCTGCCGTGTGCCCAAGCAGTGGTTTTCCCCCACATATAGAGTGTCAGATTAATCAGAAGAGATTGCAAAACAAGTTGCATTGTGCAATTTCTCCTTTTACCCTTATGAAAATGCAAAACTTGGGGCTGAAAAACATTTTTGTGCGGAAAATGTAAAAATTTTATTTTCAATGCTCCATGTTGTAAACTTCTGTGAAGTACCTGTGGGTTCAAGGTGCTCACTACACATCTAGATAAGTTCACTAAGGGGTCTAGTTTCCAAAATGGTATCCCTTATGGGGGATTTCCACTGTTTAGGCACATCAGGGGCTCTCTAAACCCAACATGGCATCCGCTAATTTTTCAAGCAAATTTTACATTCAAAAAGTCAAATGGCTCTCCTTTCCTTTTGAGCCGTGCCGTGCGCACAAACAGTGTTTTTTTTCACCACGTATGGGGTATCTGCATGCTCAGGGGAAATTGTACAACAAATTTTGAGGTCCATTTTTTCCTGTTGCCACAGCAAAAATGAAGAGATTAGGGTCTAAAGTAACATTTTTGTGAAAAAAGTTAAATGTTCATTTTTTTCTTCCCCATTCCAAAAATTCCTGTGAAGCACGTGAAGGGTTAATAAACCTCTTCAATGTGGTTTTGAGCACCTTCAGGGGTGCAGTTTTTAGAATGGTGTCACTTTTGGATATTTTATGTCATAAAGGCTCCTCAAAGTCACTTCAAATGTGATGTGGTCCCTAAAAAAATGGTTTTGTAAATTTCGTTGGAAAAATGAGAAATCGCTGATCAACCCATATAGCACACTAATACAAAAAATTTGGGGTACAATATTGTGCACATGTAAAGTAGACATGTGGGAAATGCTATTTATTAACTCTTTTGTGTAACATACAGTACAGACCAAAAGTTTGGACACAGCTTCTCATTTAAAGATTTTTCTGTATTTTCATGACTATGAAAACTGTACATTCACACTGATGGCATCAAAACTATGAATTAACACATGTGGAATTATATACTTAACAAAAAAGTGTGAAACAACTGAAAATTTGTCTTATATTCTAGGTTCTTCAAAGTAGCCACCTTTTTCTTTGATGACTGCTTTGCACACTCTTGGCATTCTCTTGATGAGCTTCAAGAGGTAGTCACCGGAAAAGGTTTTCACTTCAACAGTGTGCCCTGTCAGGTTTAATGAGTGGGATTTCTTGCCTTATAAATGGGGTTGGGACCACCAGTTGTGTTGTGCAGAAGTCTGGTGGATACACAGCTGATAGTCCTACTGAATTGACTGTTAGAATTTGTGTTATGGCAAGAAAAAAGCAGCTAAGTAAAGAAAAACGAGTGGCCATCATTACGTTAAGAAATGAAGGTCAGTCAATCCGAAAAATTGGGCAAACTTTGAGAGTGTCCCCAAGTGCAGCTGCAAAAACCATCAAGCGCTACAAAGAAACTGGCTCACATGAGGACCGCCCCAGGAAAGGAAGACCAAGAGTCACCTCTACTTCTGAGGATAAGTTTATCCGAGTCACCAGCCTCAGAAATCACAGGTTAACAGCAGCTCAGATTACAGACCAGGTCAATGCCACACAGAGTTCTAGCAGCAGACACATCTCTACAACAACTGTTAAGAGGAGACTTTGTGCAGCAGGCCTTCATGGTAAAATAGCTGCTAGGAAACCACTGCTAAGGACAGGCAACAAGCAGAAGAGACTTGTTTGGGTTAAATAACACAAGGAATGGACATTAGACCAGTGGAAATCTGTGCTTTGGTCTGATGAGTCCATATTTGAGATCTTTGGTTCCAACTACCGTGTCTTTGTGTGATGCAGAAAAGGTGAATGGATGGACTCTACATGCCTGGTTCCCACCGTGAAAGATGGAAGAGGAGGTGTGATTGTGTGGGGGTGCTTTGCTGGTGACACTGTTGGCTATTTATTCAAAATTGAAGGCATACTGAACCAGGGTGGCTACAACAGCATCTTGCAGCGGCATGTTTTTCCATCCGGTTTGCATTTAGTTGGACCATCATTTATTTTTCAACAGGACAATGACCCCAAACACACCTCCAGGTTGTGCAAGGGCTATTTGACGAAGAAGGAGAGTGATGGGGTGCTACTCCAGAAGACCTGGCCTCCACAGTCACCAGACCTGAACCCAATCAAGATGGTTTGGGGTGAGCTGGACCGCAGAGTGAAGGCAAAAGGGCCAACAAGTACTAAGCATCTCTGAGAACTCCTTCAAGATTGTTGGAAGACCATTTCTGGGACTACCTCTTGAAGCTCATCAAGAAAATGCCAAGAGTGTGCAAAGCAGTCATCAAAGAAAAAGATGGCTGCTTTGAAGAACCTAGAATATAAGACATATTTGCAGTTGTTTCACACTTTGCTGTTAAGTATATAATTCCACATGTGTTAATTCATAGTTTTGATGCCTTCAGTGTGAATGTACAATTGTAAAAGTCATGGAAGTACAGAAAAATCTTTAAATGAGAAGGCGTGTCTAAACTTTTGGTCTGTACTGTTTCTCTCTGATTTAAGGGCATAAAAATGAAAATCTTGAAAATTGTGAAATTTTAAAAATTTTCTCCAAGTTTTCAATTTTTTCACAAATAAACAGAAGTGACATCGAAGAAATTTTACCACTATTATGAAGGACAATATGTCATGAAAAAACTTTCTCAGAATCAGTGGGATCTGTTGAAGCATTTCAGAGTGATTACCTCATAAAGTGACAGTGGTCAGAATTGTAAAAATTGGCGTGGTCATTAAAGTGCAAACCACCCTGGGGGGTAAAGGGGTTAATGTCGCTGGCGATTTGTTGCTCTGTAGATAATTTTATTAGCTTGATTTCTTTTTTACATTTTTTCTTTTGGTTTTATACTCCTGAAATGCTATCTCTGTATTCTTGGCCTTGAAGATTTTGAATGCCCTATGTTTTTGTCTTATTAAACTTTGTACTGTCTTATTTATCCATAATGGTTTCTTTTTATTCCTGGACATCTTATTGCTAGAGGGTATACATTTTTTAAAAGATACTAGTAGTATTTCCTTAAACATGCCCCATTTACGTTCGGTATCCCCAGTTACTATGACATGGTCCCAGTCTACACGATTATGCTCTTCCCTTAATTTGTTGAAATTAGCTTTCCTAAAGTTCTGGCTTTTGCATCTCCTTTTTTAAATGTTTTATTGAATATTACATTGAAACTTACCAAATTATGGTCACTGTTTTCCAAATGCTCCCGGACCTGTGGATCTGAAATTGTATCTGGTCCATTTGATAGCTCCAGATCCAGCAGATTACCTTCCCTGGTTGGCTCCTCAACCAGTTGAGAGAGGTAATTGTCCTGAATTGTGAATAAGAACTTACAGCTTTTTGCACAACTGGAAGATTCTATGTCCCATTGAATATCTGGATAATTAAAATCCCCCATAATAAGGACCCTATTATTTGCTGCCTTTTTAATTTGTTCCAGCATTTCATCCTCTACCTGCTCAGCTATATTAGGAGGCATGTAACAAACTCCAATTAAAAGCTTTCCATTATGGCCATCCCCATGTACACTGCTCAAAAAAATAAAGGGAACACTCAAATAACACATCCTAGATCTGAATGAATGAAATATTCTCATTGAATACTTTGTTCTGTACAAAGTTGAATGTGCTGACAACAAAATCACAGAAAAATCATCAATGGAAATCACATTTATGAACCAATGGAGGCCTGGGTTTGGAGTCACCCCCAAAATTAAAGTGGAAAAACACACTACAGGCTGATCCAACTTTGATGTAATGTCCTTAAAACAAGTCAAAGTGAGGCTCAGTATTGTGTGTGGCTTCCATGTGTCTTTATGACCTCCCTACAATGCCTTGACATGCTCCTGATGAGGTTGCGGATGGTCTCCTGTGGAATCTCCTTCCAGACCTGGACTAAAGCATCCGCCAACTCCTGGACAGTCTGTGGTGCAACTGTTGGTGGATGGAGCGAGACATGATGTCCCAGATGTGCTCAATCAGATTCAGGTCTGGGGAACGGGCGGGCCAGTCCATAGCTTCAATGCCTTCATCTTGCAGGAACTGCTGACACACTCCAGCCACATGAGGTCTGGCATTGTCCTGAATTAGGAGGAACCCAGGGCCAACCGCACCAGCCTATGGTCTCACAAGAGGTCTGAGGATCTCATCTCAGTACCTAGTGGCAGTCAGGCTACCTCTTGCAAGCACATGCAGGACTTTGCGGCCCTCCAAAGAAATGCCACCCCACACAATTACTGACCCACTGCCAAACCGGTCATGCTGAAGGATGTTGCAGGCAGCAGATCACTCTCCACAGCGTCTCCAGACTCTGTCACATGTGCTCAGTGTGAACCTGCTTTCATCTGTGAAGAGCACAGGGCACCAGTGGCGACTTTGCCAATCCTGGTGTTCTGTGGCAAATGCCAAGCGTCCTGCACAGTGTTGGGCTGTGAGCACAACCCCCATCAGTGGAGGTAGGGCCCTCATACCACATTCATGGAATCGGTATCTAACCGTTTGTGCAGACACATGCACATTTGTGGCCTGCTGGAGGTCATTTTGCAGGGCTCTGGCAGTGCTCCTCCTGTTCCTCCTTGCACAAGATAGCGGTCCTGCTGCTGGGTTGTTGCCCTCCTACGGCCCCCTCCAGGTCTCCTGGTGTACTGGCCTGTCTCCTGGTAGCACCTCCAGCCTCTGGACACTACGCTGACAGACACAGCAAACCTTCTTGCCTCAGCTCGCATTGATGTGCCATCCTGGATGAGCTGCACTACCTGAGCAACTTATCTGGCTTGTAGAGTCCGTCTCATGCTATCACGAGTGTGAAACCAAAACCAACATTCAAAAGTGACCAAAACATCAACCAGAAAACATTGGTACTGAGATGTGATCTGTGGTCCCCACCTGTAGAACCACTCCTTTATTGAGGGTGTCTGGATAATTGCCAATAATATCCATCTATTGTCTATTTTCTTAATTGCAAAGTGCTGCTGAATATGTTGGACAGTTTGATTTCATATAAGTTTGATTTACTTGGAGTTATATTCTACTGTTTAAGTGATCCCTTTATTTTTTTGAGCAGTGTACATTAGCACACACTGACACTACATTGTTGCAGCTCCCCCCAATGTTGTCATGGAGAACAGGTTTTAAGTTGGATATTATGAAAATACACACCCCTCCACCTTTTTTGTCTTCCAAGTCCTTTCTAAATGTAGTATATCCTTTCACATTTGTCATCTAGTCATGGCTTTCATCCAGCTAGTTTTCCGTAATACCCACCACATTATATTCCATGACCAACATAAGAGTCTTCAGTTCATTCATTTTGTTTGCGAGACTTCTTGCATTTGCCAGCAGACATTTAATACCATTAGGGTATGTGCCCACGTAGCGTTTTACAAGCATGTATGCTGCTGAATTTCCGCAGCGTAAACGCTTGTGAAATGCTTGTTAATCCGTCCCCCATGGTCCCCAATGAGAATCCGCAATTTCAATGCCCATGCTGCGGATTTTTCCGCAGCGTTTATGCTGCGCTCAAAAATCTGCAGCATGTCCATTAATTTTGCGGACACGCATGCGGAATTGCCTTGTCAATGCAATAAAAATGCAAGGCAATTCCACATGTCCCAAACGCATCATAAACGCGTGAAAAACGCTTGCAAAACTCCGCAAGCGTTTTTCCGGGAGAGGACATGCGGAAATGAAGCAGAAATTTTCTGCTTCATTTCTGCAACGTGGGCACATAGCCTTAGGACATTTGTTACTCCTACTCAGCTCCCTACTTGCGTATCCCAGCCCCCCCAGATCCTCTATAACCCCTGCTGTCCCACTCTCTCTGTCTACTCTACCTATCCCCTTATTAGCATGAATAACCTCCCTTCCCTCAGATCCTAGTTTAAAGGCTCCTCCATCCGTCTGATCATTTTTTTCCCCCAGCATTGCTGCACCCACCCCATTGAGATGCAGCCCGTCCCTACTGTAGAGCCTGTAGCCGACAGAGAGGTCAACCAAGTTCTCCATGAACCAAAACCCTTACTTCCTGCACCAATTTCTGAGCCACTTATTTATCTCCCTAAGCTCCCGCTGTCTATCTAGTGACGCACGTGGCACCGGCAGTATTTCTGAAAACACCACCTTGGAGGTTCTGGCCTTCAGCTTCTCTCCTAATTTACAGTAATCATTTTTAAGGACCTTCCACCTCCCTCTAACTTTGTCATTGGTACCGATGTGTACCATGACCACTGGGTTTTCCCCAAACCCACCCAGCAATCTGTCTATCCTATCCGCAATATGACCATCCTAAGCACCCGGCAGACAACACATTGTTCGGCATTCACGGTCGCAGCCTAATTATAGAGTCCCCTACCGCCAACATCTGTCTGGCCTTTGCTGCATTCCTATTTTCCTCCTTCCTACAGCAGTCATATTCCTGGTTGCTAGGAGCAATGTCTTGCTGCTGTGATCCAGCCCTGGGCTAGCATTTCTAATATCAGCCAAACAGGCATATTTACTAGGTTGTGCCAGATCAGGAATGGGCTCCCTGGCACTTCCCCCCCTACCCCTTCTTCTAACTGTTACTGAGGTACCTAGTTCTGGGTCCTGATCTTCCCCACCTCTACCCTCCTCCATATCACTGGCCCCAGCCAGTGCAAGCTCAGTGATCTCTAAACTCCTCTCCAGGTTTGCAATGCTCCTCAGCTTAATGCATTAGGGTCAGGGATGGATAAATTATTCCGTTCGTGCACATGTAATCTACTTGTATGATCTTGTTTTGGAGCACCTGCACAACATACTCCTTCACTATTGACCGCCTAGGCCGAGGAAAGACAGTGAGTTGTACTGACGCGCCGCCTGGGCCATGGGGTACCCAGAACCGGGCCTGTAGATGCTGGGGATTGTAGCCACCGTGGCTATGACCCGGTCAGTGACCCAGGTGGTCAATCCAAGGGTAGTAGATGTATATAGGCTAATTAATGTCCGACGACGCCACCTGTGGAGTGCGGTTAATAGAGACCGCCACTGCGGAACAGTCCTCTGAAGCCGGTGGTATAGCAGCAAAGGTGGTATAACTCCCCACAGGAAGAGTTAGCTTCAGGGCAGTGTGTGGATGATGGTGGGTGTGCAGGGTGTCGCGGAGCAGAAATAACCACACATTCCGTGCAGTGCAGTCCCAGGGTCTTTACTGGTAGCAATTAGACAGGCCTGGACTGGAGTACTGGCTAGAGATAAGAGTCTGGTCAGTCTGGGAGCAAGCATAGAGTCCTCCTGGGCAGGTGGAGTTGTAGGCCTGCTGTGCTCACTATTCTCTTTGGCTATTCTGCTTGTAGCTGTGATGTAGCCCATGTCCCTGAGTGTAACGTGCTGTGCTCACCCGTATGGCTGGTAGCGCGAGCCTTGTTGATATTTTGCTCCTCGTGGCGGTGCTGGTCCCTCTGTGCTACTGAGCCTCCGGGCGTCTGATGTGGGCCAGGAGACCTGCAATCTCCTGCCCTACGGTATCTGCTGCTGGGTCTGGAATCCCTCACAGCCTCGGACTCCGGTGTCAGGTTCTCTGTGTAGCTCCAACTAGGACGAGCTATCTCCAACTCCAGTCCCTAGCTCCTCTCTCTTCGATGTCCTAAACTCAACTCCCTGCATTGAACTAAACTAACCCCGCCTCCAGATCCAGTTGCCAAAGGGAGGGTCCTCCCCTTGCTGGTCTAGAGCCAGGAAATGTTGCATGTGTTATGCTCCTGACCAGGAACCCCTGCTGCCTCCAGACATGGCATTACTTCTTTTGAGGGAAGCAATGCCACTGTGGAAACCAGACTCTCTTGGGTGCCACATTCCCCCCTAGTTAATTTCAGTACTCCGGGACTGAACATATTTTTCAAAAGTAACAATAGCATTAACAATAACAGGCACATTAGAATATTTACAAACATTACAGTCCTTGATAGGTTACAGTACAATCTGCAACCAGGTGTCCATTCCACTGTGCAAGGTGTAATTTGAGGAACCCGTGCAAAACCCTCCACGGAGGCCCTGGGGTGGCTGCAGGGCATAGATGATCCAGGTGTTGGACCACGTCTTCGGCCACCTCCAACGGGTTTTTGTTCAGTGGTCTTTCAATAAGGGGCACTTTAACAAGTGCAACTATTTACAAGGGAAAGTTCTTTGGTTATTCACTGTCCATAACCTAAAAGTCTCTTGATCCCTTTCGGGTAACTGGAAAAACACACATATATCAAACTTTTCAAATTTTTAAGTCTCTTGTATACCTTTGCGGGTAACTATATACAGCATACATTTTAATATTCTTATACTTTAAACTTTACATTTTTAAATTCTCCAACGGGCATGGGGCTGACATCTTGTACTTCTGGTGGATCTACGGAGTACACTATCTGTCACTGCTCTACCCTGGTCCATTGTGTCTACCCCTGGTGTGATGGGTTCAGTGTGAACTGCATTACTAGTATTTTGAGGTGACACTGGTAGGTTGGGCAACTTCCTATGGATTCTTTGGCTTACCGTGGGTACGACAGGTTCGCTACTAGCAGAGGGTAGACTCTCCTGGTCTGCTGATGGGGAAACTTCTGCCTCCAGGGCCAACTGTTCTTCCAACTCTTCTGGGACTTCTGCAGCTTCCTGAGGGGCTGGTTGGAGAAAGGTAAGGACTGGCACAACAATTGCATTGTTCACTTGTGTCCACGACCGGGGAAACTCTCCGAGTACTGTTTTGACCATTTCTTCCACTTCCTCTGTGGGTTGAGGGCTATCCTGGTCTTCTTTAGTGTGTTGTAATTGCTCGAGACATTTCTTCAAGTGATCTCTTGAAACTGTTGCTGATGTTTCTCCTCTATCCTTACTAATGAGGCACACCTTGGTGTTATCATGACTTGAGGGTAGGATGGTGTACGGCTCTACCTCCCACTGGTCATCCAATTTGTGGAGTCGCCTCTTTCTCTTAAGGACCTGTTCTCCAGGTGACAATGGAACAGCAGGTGCGTGTTGATTGTAAGTCTTCTCTTGCCTTTGTCTTGCTTGGGACAGACTTCTTTCAACACTCTCTTGCACTTTGCAGTATTGTTGTTGCCGCTCAGTGTCCCAATCTGCATCTGGTGAGGCAGTCTCTGGTGTTAGGACTCCCATGTCCAGGTCGATGGGCTGCTTACCAGGTCTTGCTCTCATCAGGTAAGCAGGTGTGCAGTTGGTAGAGTTTACTGGGATATGGTTATAGAGATCTGGTAGCTTTTCTCGCCACAGGCTGCATTCCTCAAGGGGCATGCCTGCGCTTCTCAGTGTCTGTGGCATGGCAAGCTGGATGGCAGCTTTCAGCTGCCATCCAGCCTGTCATGTCAATGTAGCAGAGCTGAAGCTGTCGTGGGAACCATGGAAAGGTAAGGATGAGGTTGCTTTATTATTTTACTTTTATTGCAGGAGATGTTTGGCTTCAGCTGGAATGGGCGTGATGGTAAGCATGGTTTAATTTAGAACATTAAAAAATTGTGTGTTTATTTCAATTAAAGGATTTTATTCTGGGTGTTGTGTTTTTTTAAATACTTTACTAGAAATTCATGGCAGTCATGTCTAATATTGGCGTGACCCCATGAATTTTGGGCTTAGGGCCAGCTGATAATGCCTAGCTGGCCCTAACCCCTTTATTACCCAGTGAGCCACTGCACCTGGGCCCTGGATGAGTTGGCTACAGCGCCAGAAGATGGAGCTTCAATGAACGCGCCATTTTCTGGGGTGGCTGCGGACTGCAAATTGCAGCGGGGGGGGCCCAGAAAGCTTGGGCCTCCCTGCTCTGCGGATTCCAGCCCCCAGCTGCCTAGTTTTACCTGGCTGGACACAAAAATAGTGCGAAGCCCCACGTATTTTTTTTAAATTATTTCATGAAATTCATGAAATAATTAAAAAAACGTCTTCGCTATATTGTTGTGTCCGGCCAGGTACAAATAGACAGCTGGTGGTTGGCGGCAGCCCGTTCCTGCCTGCTGTACCTGGCTGGACACAAAAATATGGCGAAGGCCACGTCAAATTTTTGGTGAAAAATTCAATAAAATAAAAAATAAAAAAACACATTTAGGGACTGCATCTTTATTAACCCCTCCACGTGAGGGGTTAATAAACATGCAGTCCCTAAATTTTTTTTTTTTATTATTATTTTTTAATTAATTTTTCCCAAAAATTTTGACGTGGGCTTCGCCATATTTTTCTATGCCAGTCAGGTACAGCATCCAGGAACGGGCTGCCCCCAACCACCAGATGCCTATATGTACCTGGCCGGACACAACAATATAGGTAACCCTTTTATTTTTTATTATTTCATGAATTTCATGAAATAATTAAAAAAAAAATACGTGGGGATTCGCCCTATTTTTGTGTCCAGCCAGGTACAGCAGGCAGGAACGGGCTGCCCCCAACCACCAGCTGCCTATTTGTATCTGGCCGGACACAACAATATAGGGAAGCCCTTTTTTTTCTAAACTATTTCATGAATTTCATGAAATAATTAAAAAAAAAACATACGTGGGGCTTCGCCCTATTTTTGTGTCCAGCCAGGTACAACTAGGCAGCTGGGGTCTGGAATCCGCAGCGCAGGGAGGCCCAAGCTTTCTGGGCCCCTCGCTGCAAATTGCAGTCCGCAGCCACCCCAGAAAATGGCGCGTTCATAGAAGCGCCATCTTCTGGCGCTGTACCCAACTCATCCAGGGCCCTGGTGTGGTGGCTCACTGGGTAATAAAGGGGTTAGGGCCAGCTAGGCATTATCAGCAGGCCCTAAGCCCGAAATTCATGGGGTCACGCCAATATTAGACATGACCGCCATGAATTTCTTGTAAAGTATTTAAAAAAACACAACACCCAGAATAAAGTAATTTAATTGAAATAAACACATAATTTTTTAATGTTCTAAATTAAACCATACTTACCATCACGCCCATTCCAGCTGAAGCCAACGATCTCCTGCAATAAAAGTAAAATAATAAAGCAACCTCATCCTTACCTTTCCATGGTTCCCACGACAGCTTCAGCTCTGCTACATTGACATGACAGGCTGGATGGCAGCCGAAAGCTGCCATCCAGCTTGCCACGCCGCAGACACTGAGAAGCGCAGGCATGCTTGCGCTCCTCAGTGTCTCGCTGTGACGGCATCCAGATGAGCCGAGCTCTTGTCCAATGAACTCGGATCACCTCATGCATGTCACTGACAGCGTGGGAAAAATCTCCTGTGCTCAGCTCTTGAGCAGGAGAATTCTTCCGCGCTGGGATGGCATTGAGATGACAGGCTGGATGGCAGCTGAGCGCTGCCATCCAGCATGCCATCCTTCATAGACACTGCAGAGCACAGGCAATTCTCCCACGCTGTCAGTGACGTGCATGAGGTGAGCTGAGTTCATTGGACATGAGCTCACCTCATGCACGTCACTGACAGCATGGGAAAATTCTCCTGCGCTCAGCGCTTCAGCAGTAGAATTCTCTCTTGCTGACTGCGAGCGCCGGAGAATTTTCCCACGCTGTCAGTGACGTGCATGAGGTGAGCCGAGTTCATTGGACATGACCTCGACTCATCTTTATGCCGTCACAGCGAGACACTGAGGATCACAAGCATGCCTGAACTTCTCAGTGTGTGCGGCATGGCAAGCTGGATGGCAGCTTTCTGCTGCGATCCAGCCTGTCATGTGAATGTAGCAGAGCTGAAGCTGTCGTGGGAACCATGGAAAGGTAAGGATGATGTTGCTTTTTTATTTCACTTTTATTGCAGAAGACATTGGCTTCAGCTGGAATGGGCGTGATGGTAAGTATTGTTTAATTTAGAACAATAAATAATTGTGTGTTTATTTCAATTAAAGGACTTTATTCTGGGTGTTTGTGTTTTTTTTTAACTTTGACTATGGGGTTAGTAATGGGGGTGTCTTATAGACGCCTCTCCATTACTAACCTGGGCTTGATGTCAGCTGGCATTATAAGCTGACATCAACCCCAGCCCTATTACCCCACTGCCACCGCTACAGGGCAGTGGGAAGAGCGAGGCTAAGTGCCAGAATTTGGGCATCATATGCATGCGCCGTTTCTGGGGCGGCTGACGGCTGGTGTTTCTAGCCTGGGAGGGGGCCAATATTCATGGTACCCTTCCTGGGCTATTAATATCAGCCCCCATCTGTCTGCCTAGCCTTTGCTAGCTATTAAAATAGGGGGACCCCATGTCATTTTTTTTGGTTCCCCCATTTTAATAGCTAGTAAAGGCTAGGTATTCAGCTGGGGGCTGATATTAGTAGCCTGGGAAGCTCCTTGGGTATTACCCCCTTCCCAGGCTTCAAACATTTGCCCCAGCCGTCTGCTTAACCTCCGCTAGAGACTAAAATTACGGGGAACCCCACGCCATTTTTTTTTTTTAATAAATCCTTTATTTTAACACTAAATGACAAGTACAGTAATCAACACTATCACTGTACTTCTTATATATGTGACTGACATGTTTCTATCTATGTAATCTATGTGTGATGCTCTATTCTTTTTGTTATAAATTGTCGGGTGCCGATGCTGAATTGCCGGCCGGCTTTTTTAAAGAGACAGTGCATAAAAACATTAATATTTTTTTTAATAAATCCTTTAACACTAAATGACAAGTACAGTAACCATCACTGTCACTGTACTTCTTATATATGTGACTGTCATGTTTCTATCTTTCAAATCTATGTGTGATACTCTGTTCTTTCTGTTCTAAATTGTCGGGTACCGGTGTATGCCGCTGCTGAATTGCCGGCTTTTCATGTTTCACTGTGAGCACTGTTCCCATCGATTTGGGCAACCATTGTAATGCCACAACCACCATGGCTGTGGCATTACAGTGAGTAGCAGACAATCCCTGCATGATTGGTGCTCTAAATAGCGCCAGACATGCAGGACACGCTTTTGGTGCACGAACAGTTATCGAACATAACCTCGAACAGCCGAATTTTGGTAAATCGTTTGCGTTCGTCGAACGACTCGAACACCGCCCAAAACAGCTCGAATTTGAGATTGGCGAACAGTTCTAGTCGAACACCGCTCATCTCTATTCACCACCTGATTCATCTTGTCACACAACCCGTTGGTTTGGGGGTGATACGGCATTGTCCTGATTTTCTTGCAGCCATACAGGTTGCAGAATTCCTGGAACACCTCCGCTTCGAAGGCTGGACCTTGGTCAGTAAGTACATGTTCTGGGTAACCGTGCGGGCGACAGAAGTGCTGTTGGAAAGCTTTGGCTGCCGTCTGAGCCATCTGGTCTTTCACTGGCACTACTACCAGGAACCGGGAGTAGTGGTTTATGATGGTGGGTGCGTAGACATAGCCTGACCTGCTTGGGGCTAGCTTCACATGGTCCAAGGCTACCAGTTCAAGTGGCTGCTTGGTGATGATGGGCTGCAGGGGAGCCCTCTGGCTGTCACTGTCTTTTCACCTCAGGTTGAATGATCCACATTCTCGACACCACCTCTCGATTGCTTTCCTCATGCCAGCCCAGTAGAACCGTTCATGTAGCAGGACTTCCAACTTCTTCCAGCCAAAGTGTCCTGCTCCATCGTGGTACGCTTTCAAGACCATTGACGCATCCCGCCTCGGGACTACTACCTGCCAGACCAATTCATGTGTCCGGGAGTTGATGGCTCTTCGACACAGCTTCCCTTCATAGATGAATAGCTTGCCCTTCTCCTTCCACAGCTGTTTGGTCTCCTCTGGGGCATCTGGATCAGGGTACTAGTCAGCTCGTGTCATCAACTCCTTGACTAGGCGGACAGCCGGGTCACTATCTTGTGTCTCTGCCCATCCATGGTGGGGCAATGGATTGAACGTGGCCTCTCAGTTGGGGTAGCACCTGTTCTTCACACAATCGGAGCACTGAGTTACTCCATGACGGTGGAAAGTGGGGATCTCTATCTCCTCCAGCTCTTCCGGGTCTTGTCCCCCATCTGGCAAGTTAGGCATCCTGGACAGAGCATCGGCGCTTTCATTCTTGCGCCCAGCCCGGTACTTGATGGTGAACTCATAATTAGACAGTCGGGCCATCCATCTTTGTTCCAGGGCACCAAGTTTCGCAGTGTCCAGGTGCATCAGCGGGTTATTATCCGTGAAGACGGTGAATTTGGAGCAGGCGAGATAATGCTTGAAGCGCTCTGTCACAGCCCAGACTGTGGCGAGGAACTCCAACTTGAAGGAACTGTAATTTTCGGGGTTCCTTTCTGTGGGCCGGAGCTTCCTGCTGGCATAGGCAATCACTCTTTCTTTCTTGCTGTATCTGGGACAGCACCGCTCCTAGTCCCACGTTACTTGCGTCTGTATGGAGTTTGAAGGGTTGGCCATAGTCAGGGTAGGCCAGGATCTCGTCTCCTGTGAGAGCCATCTTCAGCCTACTGAAGGATTCGTCTTCCGGCTTATCCCATTTGAATGGAGGCTTCGGGTTTTTTGACCTTCCTGGACTGGCCTACTAGGAGGTCCTGCATGGGCGCCGCCATCTTGGTGAAGCCTTGGATAAATCTTCGGTAGTAGCCCACCAACTCGAGGAACTGCCGCACTTCCTTGATAGTGGAGGGTCTTGGCCAGTCCTCGATTACTGTGACCTTGTCAGGGTCTGGTGCTACACTTCGGTGCTTAACACATGACCTAGGTACTGTACCTTGGGCTTCAACAGGTGGCATTTTGACAGCTTCACCTTTAGGCCAAAATCAGCTAGGGCTTCAAACACCTCTGTCAGGTGCTTCAGGTGATCTTCATAGGACTTGGAGTATACTATGACATCATCCAGGAACAGCAGGACTGTTTCGATGTTCTTATGTCTTAGACAGCACTCCAGCAACCGCTGGAAGGTTCCTGGGGCGTTACAGAGCCTGAATGGCATGCAGTTAAACTCACTGAGGCCCATCGGGGTTGTGAATGCGGTCTTTTCTTTATCCGCCTCTGCTACAGGAACCTGCCAATACCCACTAGTGAGATCCAAAGTAGAGAAATAATTAGCAGAACTTAATGCAGCTAGTGACTCCTCAATCCTGGGTAATGGGTATGCATCTTTATGTGTAATGCGTTTAATTTGCCTGTAGTCTACACACATTCTCATCGTGCCATCTTTTTTCATTACGAGAACTAATGGAGCTGCCCAGGGACTACAACTATCTCTTATCACCTCAGCCTCCTTCATCTCTCGTAACATCCCTTTGGCATTTTGTTAGTGTGCAGGGGGTACAGGCCGGTACCGCTATTTAATGGGTGGATGGTCTACCGTGGGGATATGGTGTTGAACCCCTTTTACCTGCCTGAAGTCTAGTGGGTGTTTGCTGAAGACCCTTTCATACTCCTGGACCACCCGGTATACTCCATGTTTTTGGTGCTGAGGGGTGGAGTCAGTGCCCACATGTAGCTTTTGACACCAGTCCTCCATCTGTCCCTTGGAGACATTATCCTTCGCCGGTTTAGATGGAGGTAAGGGTTCCACTGTTTTTATAGAATTGTTGCTGATGGTGAATAATTTGGCAAGGGTAGCATACCGGGGCAAATGGATTTCTTTCTCCCCAATATTTAGGATGCGGACTGGCACTCTCCCATGGCGGACATCAACCACCCCCCTGGCTGTCAAGATGGTGGGCCTACTGTCAGAGTATACGGGCTCTACCAGGGCCTGGTAATCTCTACTCCTGAGACCGATTGCTGCCCGGCACCATATCAACATTTCACTTCTTGGGGGCATGGCAATGGGGAACGGGTCACTCATCCTGACACTGCCAATCTCACCACCAGACAGTTCTACCTGTTGTCTTCTCATCAGGGCTCTGATTTCTCTCTGCAGAACCCACTGCTGACTGGAACTGGCAGTCTCCGCAACCTGCTGTAACAAGACAATAATTTCTGAAAGACAATTTTCAATGACATTAGTGCCTAAGGTTATCATGGGATGACTTTCTCGGTGGTCAATGTCAACAATTATCATTCCTTGGGATGGCAAATCTACTCTGCCAATCTTTATGGTCACTTCTTTATACCCCACCTGAGGCAAGGGCTGACCATTGCTGGCATAGATGTTAAGATGTTCATCTGGATGGCTGGTAATGTCCGAATCAGTCCAGTATCGTTTATAAAGAATGTTTGGCATAGTGTTCACCTGGGATCCAGTGTCCAGCAGCGCGCTCATTGGGATTCCATCAAGCACGACAGGTAGGACCAGCCGTCCTCCCACATACTTGTCTCACCAGCTTTGTGGGCCTGGTGGTCTTACTCCTGGGGGTTGGCCCTCTGCCCCAGGTTTTGCTCATTTAAATTACAGTACCTTGCATAGTTACTGCCTTGTGGCAGCGGCGGCAGATGGGTTGTCCGTCTTGGTCGCTGTTCCTCCCTCTGATTGGTGGAATCCTCTGTCATCACCATGGGACGTCCTCCGGACTGGAAGCCAGCTGGATCTTCTCCTTGGGGGACACTTGCATAGACTGCACCATTTTGGCTAGTGCAGCTACACTTTTCGTCAGCTCTTGGACCTGAAGGTGCAGGTCTGTAGACGGATCATTGTCCAGAGTCTGTGCATCAGCTCCTACAGGCTCTGGGGAAAAGGGTGCCACCTCGTGGTGCGCCGGTGAGACATAGCGCCGCCTGGTGTTGGTTCACGCAGTACCCGGATGGCTCTATCTTTAAATTGTGCAAAGTCCAGATCAGGGTTTTGTAGAGCCATTATGCGCAGTTGTGTCCGGTGAGCAATAAACTGCTCAGTTAACAGTCTGTTCTCATCTCGCACACTGTCAGGGTCTACCTGTTTGCTGGCCCTCAGCGACTCCTGCAGGTTTAAAGCATAGTCCCGTACACTGTCCTGCGCCCGTTGTTTGCACCCATAAAACTTCATTTTTATCTCAGCTGTAGTACTGGTGTCAAAAGTGTCCTATAGGCGGGCCAGTATCTCTTTCACAGTCCCTTTGTCTCTGGCTGACCAGGACTTCACTTTTCTCTGGGCTGCTCAAATTAACTGGCCTATGAGGATGCTCACTTTCTGCTCCTCGGACAGGGGGTACACTTTAAACAAGCTGCTCAGTCTTTCTTTAAAGTCACTCAGGGTGTGTGACTCTCCTGAGTACTGGGGCAACCACGCCGCCCCCGGTATATATGGCATGGAGAATGGCATTACCGCGGCAGCGGCTGCGCCTGCGGCTGAAGCTCCCTCCTTATTGAGTGTCTTCCTCCCCCCTAGTGAACCGTGGCCTACCTTCTTTCACTTTGGTTCCGTAAGCCGCAGTTCCGCAGGCGATGGTCTCCTTTGAGGACCTGGCGTCACTTGCTTGTGACATCAGCGCTTGCTGGGGCTCCATCCAGGACCTGGCGCTGCATCCGTGCCTGAGGCGGGCCTTGGGCTTTGCGCGCTTCCAGCGGTTACGCCCCTCTTCTTCCCGCACGGTGACCCGGAAATGGCGGACAATGGCGGGAAACAGCGGTAATTGGCTGGAAAACTTCACGACGGTATGTGACACAGTTCGTGAAGGCGCACAGTACCCGGTGGTAACGAGCACGAAATCCTGCTGACTACGCCAAAGTTGACGCGCCCCCTGGGCCGTGGGGTACCCGGAGCTGGGCCCGTAGACGCTGGGGGTTGTAGTCACCGTGGCGGTGACCCGGTTCGTTACCCAGGGCGGTCAATCCAAGGGTAGTATAGGTGTGTAGGTTATATATAGTGTCTGATTATGCCACCTGTGGAGTGCGGTTAATAGAGACCGCCGCTGCGGAACAGTCCTCTGAAGCCAGTGGTATAGCAGCAAAGGTGGTATAACTCCCCACAGGAAGAGTTAGCTTCAGGGCAGTGTGTGTGGATGATGGTGGTTGTGCAGGGTGTCATGGTGCCGAAATAACCACAGAGTCCGTGCAGTGCAGTGACCAGTCTTTACTGGTAGCAATTAGACAGGCCTGGACTGGAGTACTGGCTAGAGATAAGAGTCTGGTCAGTCTGGGAGAAATTATAGAGTCCTCCTGGGCAGGTGGAGGTGTAGGCCTGCCTTGCTCACTATTCTCTTGGCTATTCTGCTTGTAGCTGTGATGTAGCCCACGTCCCTGAGTGTAACGTGCTGTGCTAACCGTATGGCTGGTAGCGCGGGCCTTGTGGATGCTTCACTCCTCGTGGCAGTGCTGGTCCCTCTGTACTACTGAGCCTCCGAGTGTCTGATGGGGGCCAGGAGACCTGCAATCTCCTGCCCTACGGTATCTGCTGCTGGGTCTGGAATCCCCACAGCCTCGGACTCCGGTGTCCTGTTCTCTGTGTAGCTCCAGCTAGGACGAGCTATCTCCAGCTCCAGTCCCTAGCTCCTCTCTCTTCGATGTCCTAAACTAAACTCCCTGCACTGAACTAAACTAACCCCGCCTCCAGATCCAGTTGCCAAGGGGAGGGTCCTCCCCTTGCTGGTCTAGAGCCAGGAAGTGTTGCATGTGTTATGTTCCCGACCAGGAACCCCTGGTTTCCTCCAGACATGGTATTACTTCTTTTGAGGGAAGCAATACCACTGTGGAAACCAGACCCTCTGGGGTGCCACAGTACCACTCCAGCCCGAATGCACCATTGGACAACTAATTTCACTGGGGCTTTATATGGGGCATAACATTCTACAACTTATTTTCCTAATGAAGAAGGTGTTGTATTACCAAGAAAAACTGCCCAGTGTTGTGGTCAAAGGTACAATATGTATTTAGTGTTTATTACAGGGTTTTTAATACAGATGTATTTACTGTCTGTAATGATATACAGTTTATATTATTATTAAATACATTTCTAACTTCACAACTGTGAGAGGGATTAAGGAGTTATTAATCCACCATGTGAATGTTATTATAGATATGTTAAGAATATGGCTTTGTTCTTGCAGCAGACATATTTGTATTTCTTCTTAAAGACATCAGGGGTAAAAAAGAGTATGCATCACAGAAACGTGTTGGTTTGGGAATTATACAGTCTTGTTTATAAGTGCTTGCACCCTTCCTGATTGCTTTTCTTTAGCATGTTTGCCACACTTAAATGTTTGAGATCACAAAGCAAATTAAAATATTAGACAAAGATAACACAAGTAAACACAAGTTTTTAAATAAAGGTCTTTCTTATTAAGGGAAAAAACCTACAGGGCTATGTGTGAAAAATTGATTGCCCCCTAAACCTAACAACTGGTTGGGCTACCCTTAGCAGCAACAACTACAATCAAGCGTTTGCGATAACTGGCAATAAGTCTTTTACAACGCTCAGGAGGAATTTTGGCCCTCTCATCTTTGCAAAATTGCAGTAATACAGCCACATTTGAGGGTTTCCGAGCATGAGCAGCCTTTTTAAGGTCATGCCACAGCATCTTTGATTGGATTAAGGTCAGGACTTTGACTAGGCCACTACAAAGTCTTAATTTTGTTTTTCTTAAGCCATTCAGAGGTGGATTTGTGGCGTATTTTGGTTCATTGTCCTGCTGCATAACCAAAGTGTGCTTTAAATTGAGGTCACGAACAGAGGGCTGGACATTCTCCATCAGGATTTTTTGATAGACAGCAGAATTCATGGTTCCATTTACCACAGCATGTTTTCCAGGTCCTAAATAGAGATGAGCGTTGTTCTACTCGAACTGTTCGCCAATCTCAAATTCGAGCTGTTTTGGGCGGTGTTCGAGCCGTTCGGCGAACACGAACAATTTGAGAAAAATTCGGCTGTTCGAGGTTATGTTCGATAACTGTTCGTGCACCAAAATCATAACTGGATTTTTTCTCAGTAATGATGAAAATTAATGTTAATACGCAGTTTGACTGTACAGCGGGGTGGGGGGAGGAGCAGGGGATGGATCTCTGCAGGAACAATGAAGATCTCCATTTTTTTTTCTCTTTCCCGCATTTGCAGTGGGGAGGTGCAATCTGTCAGCCTATCAGCAGCGCACACACGGAGCGAAGTGCTTTTTTTCACACAAGCAAGGGCATGTGTCATTGGCAGTGTATGTCACATGTCCTTGCCCTATAAGACCAAGCCATTTTCCCCGTCGCCACCATTTTCTCACTGCTGCAGCTGCGTGTTAGACGGCACCGCTGTTGCTGTGTGCGCTATACCTTGTTAATTTCAAGCCAATTTTCGCACAAATCTACAGATAGCTTGGGAGTAGGGAATAGTTGTGATTGCAGTCCTTTTAAGGACTAGGTTACAGCATTTCCTATGACTTTTATCAGGCAGGTCTGTGCTCTTAAATAGACAGATTGTGGGAGTAAAGACTAATTGTAATTGGAGTCCTTTTCAGGACTAGGTTACATCAGTTCCTATCAGTTTTTGTCAGGCAGGTCTGTGCCAGTGCTGTGCAAGTTTTTTTCACAGCATTTGGCTGAATCTAGCAAAGCTAATCCTTTTTGGCCTATTGCAGAGTGTGTTAGTCAGTGGAGTAGCCTATCTGTGTTGCAAGATATACCACCTGTGTATAGAATACCAATTTTTTTACTGCACCTAGTGAAGTAAAATCTTTTGGGCATAGCATCATTCTATTAGTCCATCTATACTGACCTCCATCAGGTTGCAAATTGAATATAATTTTTTTCTGCATCTAGCTCTGAAAAAATATTGGGCTTCTAGCTGTGTGTGGGACTTGTTCTATTAATCCATCTATACAGACCTCCATCAGGTTGCAAACTGAATATATATTTTTCTGCATCTACCTCTGAAAAAATATTGGGCTTCTAGCTGTGTGTGGGACTTGTTCTATTAATCCATCTATACAGACCTCCATCAGGTTGCAAACTGAATATATTTTTTTCTGCATCTACCTCTGAAAAAATATTGGGCTTCTAGCTGTGTGTGGGACTTGTTCTATTAATCCATCTATACAGACCTCCATCAGGTTGCAAACTGAATATATTTTTTTCTGCATCTACCTCTGAAAAAATATTGGGCTTCTAGCTGTGTGTGGGACTTGTTCTATTAATCCATCTATACAGACCTCCATCAGGTTGCAAACTGAATATATTTTTTTCTGCATCTACCTCTGAAAAAATATTGGGCTTCTAGCTGTGTGTGGGACTTGTTCTATTAATCCATCTATACAGACCTCCATCAGGTTGCAAACTGAATATATTTTTTTCTGCATCTACCTCTGAAAAAATATTGGGCTTCTAGCTGTGTGTGGGACTTGTTCTATTAATCCATCTATACAGACCTCCATCAGGTTGCAAACAGAATATATTTTTTTCTGCATCTACCTCTGAAAAAATATTGGGCTTCTAGCTGTGTGTGGGACTTGTTCTATTAATCCATCTATACAGACCTCCATCAGGTTGCAAACTGAATATATTTTTTTCTGCATCTACCTCTGAAAAAATATTGGGCTTCTAGCTGTGTGTGGGACTTGTTCTATTAATCCATCTATACAGACCTCCATCAGGTTGCAAATTGAATATAATTCTTTTCTGCATCTAACCCAGCCAATAGTTTTGGCCTAATACCACAGTTTGGCCACTCAGCTCTGCTCGGTTCCCATCCATTGTTTTTTTGTGCAAACAACTCCAGAGTTGTGAATTAGTTAACCACCAAAATGAGTGGAAAAAGGCCTGCTGCTGGTGGAAAGGGGAATAGGCGTGTTGGGAAGGGGAAAAAAGGTTGTGTCCGTGGGGTAGGTGTTAAAGCAACAGTAACATCTGCAGAAGAAAGACCATCTTCCAGCCAAACTAAAATGTCTACTTCTTTTAGCGGACAATGTGATAAGATCCCTTTCTTACGGCCACGCCAATCGCTACAAATTGCAGATGAGGCACAAAAACAGCAGGTGCTTCAACGGATATCAAGTGCTCCTTTAAGTGGGCTCTCCTCCACATCAACTTCAACATCACAAATACTCCAGTCCTCAAAGGTGTCACCCCAATCGCACTTGCTTCCTCACAGCTCCCAAATCTCCAGCTGCCCATCTGAGTATGAGGTAGAACAGATGGTTGAGTCTGCAGAGCTGTTTACTCATACTATAGCCTGGGAATCAGAGGTCGACTCCAGCGCTTCTGTGAATCCAGACGAGGAAATGATCTGCACTGATGCCCAGAATCTTTATGAGTCGGATCCACGACCAGACGCAGAAGGTTCTGACCATAATGTAGACCCTCATTCCCAAACTGTAACTCCTGTTGGTGGAGACAATGAGGAAGACGATGATAAGACTCAAATACCTGATTGGAGCGACAACTTTAGTTTTTTGTCAGGGCAGGAACAGGTTGGCTCTGAGGACGACGGGTGTGATAACGCACAGGGTGATGATGATGAGGTTGGAGATCCCACTTACTGTCAACCCACAGTCAGCCAAGAGATGAGGTCAGCAGAGGAGGTGGAGGAAGATGCTAGTGACGATGAGGTCAGGTTGCGCCTTCCTGGACAGAGACGTAGTACTGGAAGCACGTCAACAACTGCATCCTCAAACACAACTCTGCCTCTCACCACAAGTCGTGGTGGCTCTTCAGGTCGCATGGGTGCTAAGCCTTGCATAGCCTGGGCATTTTTTCAGATCGATAAAGATGACCCAACTCGTGTTATCTGTAACATTTGTCAGCAAAAGCTAAGTAGAGGCCAAAAAATACATAGTTTGAGTACTTCATGCATGAACCGGCACATGGACATGAAGCATAAGTTGCAGTGGGAAGCTCAGTGTGCTACAGTGCGGCCTAGCCGGCCGGGCCAACCACCGTCTGCCATATCTTGTGCATCCGCGGCCTCTTCATCCTCTGTGACTGGGGGGACAGCAGTCACACCTGTTTTGGGGCGCAGACCTGCCACCTCTTTACCCGCAACAGCCAGCGTGATTGGCAGGTCATTTTCTTTGGAGGTGGTAACACCAGCTGGTGTTGAGCGCTGTCCGACATCGATAGCACCACCTTTGGATCAAGGCAACCTAACATGTCCGCCTGCATCTTCCTCACAGACCGGCAGTTTGCCGGGGACACCCTTATCAACCCCGTCTAAGCACAATAGCCAGCCCTCGGTCCCTCAGATGTGGACAAGTAAAAGACCATTTCCTCCTAGCCATGAGAAAGCTAAGAGGTTGAATTTCACCATCTGCAAGCTCTTGGCTACAGAAATGCTGCCTTTCCGCCTGGTGGACACAGAGGATTTTCGAGACCTTATGTCCGTCGCAGTGCCCCTGTACCAGATGCCCAGTCGTCACTACTTCTCAAAGAAAGGTGTGCCTGCGCTCCACCAGCATATCGCACACAACATCACCGCTTCTTTGAGAAACTCTGTGTGTGACAGGGTGCATTTCACCACAGACACTTGGACGAGTAGGCATGGACAGGGGCATTACATGTCGCTGACTGGGCACTGGGTAACTATGGTGACAGCAGGACAAGGGGCTGCTGTCCAAGTCTTGCCGTCCCCACGAGTTGTGCGTCAATCCTCTTTATGTCAAAGTTCCTCCACTGCTTCTGCCTCCTCAACCTCCTCTCGGTCTTCCACCTGCACCCAAAGCCTGTCTGGTCATGCCACAAGCTTTCTAACTGCGCAGAAGGGATCCTGCACACCTCCTTACTATGCTGGCAGTAGGGCTCAACGTCATCAGGCGGTTTTTACATTGAAATGTCTGGGAAATGTGAGTCACACAGCTGAGGAGTTGTGGTCAGCTCTGGAGAACCAATTTCATGAATGGTTGTCTCCACTGGACCTGAAACCAGGGAAGGCCGTGTGCGACAATGCTGCAAACCTGGGTGCGGCCCTTCGCCGGGGCAATGTCACACACGTGCCTTGTATGGCTCACGTGTTGAACCTGGTTGTCCAGCAATTTTTAGCCCACTATCCCATACTAGATGGCCTTCTGCAGAGGGCACGGTCGCTGTGTGCTCACTTCCGCCGTTCGCATCCCGCAGCTCAGCGACTTACATCTCTACAGAAGTCGTTGGGCCTGCCACTTCACCGGCTAAAATGCGATGTGCCTACCCGGTGGAATTCAACTCTGCACATGTTGCAGCGACTGTGGCAGCACCGACAAGCCCTGGTGCAATACGTTCTGACGTATAGCCTGGGCCAATGAGATTCAGAGGTGGGGCAAATCACGCTGGAGAAGTGGTCTCAGATCAGGGACCTATGCACCCTTCTGCACAGTTTTGAAATAGCGACGAAGATGTTTAGTGCTGACGATGCCATTATCAGCATGACTATTCCGGTGATTTACATGCTGGAGCACATGTTAAACAGAATTCGGAGTCAGGTGGTGGCACAAGAGGAGGTGGAGGAAGTAGAGGAGGAGGAGTTGTATGCGGAAGGGCTAACATCTGCAAGGTCCAGACGGTCGGCAGCACCAAGGCAGCAGGCATGTGAGGGTGGGGGAGATGGTTTTACCAGGGCGCATGGTAGCAGCCAAACTAGTGAGGAAGGTGCAGGAGCCCAGGAAGAAGTGGAGGACGAACTGATGGAAGACTCATCAGATGAGGGAGACCTTGATCACATTTCTGTTGTGCGAGGTTGGGGGGAGAGGACAGAGGAAGGAAGCATGATTGTTACCTCGCCACCAACACAACAGGGACTTGGTGCTCCTGGATGCGCAACACACATGAGTGCCTTCTTGCTGCACTACCTGCAACATGACCCTCAAATTGTGAGAATTAGAAATAATCCTGACTACTGGGTTGTCACACTGTTAGATCCCCGGTACAAAAGTAAATTTGCAGAAATTATTCCTGCCATAGAAAGGGATGCACGCATGCAGGAGTATCAGCAGAGACTGTTGCAGAATCTTACATGTGCTTTTCCACAAAATACCAGTGGTGCACGTAGTGAATCTCACAGTTCCAACTTGCCAACCATGGGACCGTCAAGTGTTCAGCACTCAAACCGTAACAGAACCACAGTATCTGCTGGTAACATCAATTTTGCGGAATCATTTCACCACTTTTTTAGCCCATCCTTTGCAAGGCCACAGGAGACAAGAAGTCTGACACATAGTCAACGCCTAGAGACGATGGTACAGGAGTATCTCCAAATAAACATTGAAGCCACGACTGTGTCACTGGACCCTTGCTCTTTTTGGGCTTCCAATCTGGATAAATGGCCGGAGCTAGCCACTTACGCCTTGGAGATCTTGTCATGCCCCGCAGCCAGCGTTCTGTCTGAACGTGTGTTCAGCGCTGCCTGTGGTGTGCTGACAGATAAGCGCACGCGGCTCTCCACTGATAATGTAGACAGACTCACGTTCATAAAGATGAACAAATCATGGATCCGAAACGACTTTTCTACCCCTGTGTCATCCTGGGGAGAGTAAAAGCTTGATGATTGGTTAAAATCACCCTACCAACCGTTTTAAGCTTTCAAATTACTAATCATGTTTATCTGTATCTTGGCTGGAAAATAATTTGGGCTTTGTAGCAGTGTGCAGCACTGATTCTATTAGGCCATCTATAATAAGCTCCACCAGATTTAAAATTACTAATCATGTTTATCTGTATCTTGACTGGAAAATAATCTGGGCTTTGTAGCAGTGTGCAGCACTGATCCTATTAGGCCATCTATACTAAAGCTTCACCAGATTTAAAATTAATAATAATTTTTAGCTGCATCTAGCCCGGAAAATAATTTTGGGGCTCCGAGATGCGCAAGACACATAAGTGCCTTCTTGCTGCACTACCTGCAGCATGACCCTCATATTGTCAGAATTCGAAGTAATCATGACTACTGGGTTGCCACACTCTTAGATCCCCCAAACTTTTCGATCAACCTTTTCATTTTAATAAAGACCAAAAAAATGGTCATTTTTGAAATTATAAGCATTAGCAGGTTGTTAGAAACTGAAATCAAACAGTTTTCAACTCAAAACTTTCTTCTAGGTGATGTTACATTTTCACATAGGACCCCTTGTTCGAAAGGAGCTTCTGAACTCTCTCGTCCATTGAATTTGTCAGGTTTTGGATGGTTTCTGCTTCAATTGTTTTGCATGAGGACAGAATACCCTCCCAGAGCTGTTGCTTAGATGTGAACTGCTGTCACGGGTGTGTCGCCACGAAGATCGTCACGATTACACAGCCTGACTTCTCGCAGCTGACTTTTTGGTGCTTTGTGTTTTCGGCAGTGAGGGAGTTAATTCTCTCTCTCTCTGTGCTAGACGAGGTCCAGCCTCGCCCAGCTGCAATCAATGCTGCTGTAGTGAGTCTCCTTCAAATGCCTGCTGGTCTGTTTGGGAAGTGTCGGTGAAAGCATTTCATACAGACTTACAGAGCGGATCGTGGTATTTGGAGTTTCTGAGATAAGTGTATTTGGAGTCTTTTTTCCCTTCTTCGCTTTATCATTTATCTCCTTTCCCGTTGGTGTTCCCTCTGTTGTAGTTGTGTAGTTTTTGTATGCAAGGTGGTTTTGGTTTTTCCCTTGTACTGTCTCGTTCGTCTAAGTACTGTGTGTGGGCATATTATTACTTGTCCTCTTTTGTTGTGATCGGGGTCCTTCTCAGGACTAGATTACTTAGGTGCAGGGATCCTCAGGAGGTAGGGGTTACGCTGGCGGCCTGGACCTCTGTACCTTTAACAGTACCTCCAGGTTGAGGGATTAGTCAGGGCCCCAGCTTAGGGTCAGCTAAGGCCCCCTACCTCCAGTATACAGAGACAGCGTGACATTTTCACCGACCCACTTAGTTTTTCTCCAGCTACCATGGATCCAGTAGCTGGTCTAGCTCGGCAGTTGCAGAGTTTGTCCATGGAGCTGGCGGACGTTAGGTCCAAGGTTTCGCATCCTCAGGAGCAAGCCGGACCAGAACCTAAAGTAGCTCTCCCTGACAGGTTCACTGGGGGGCGGGACAAGTTTTTTGTTTTCCGGGAGGCATGCAAATTGTACTTTCGGCTGCGGCCTCGGTCATCGGGGAGTGAAAAACAAAGGGTGGGAATTGTCATCTCGCTCCTACAAGGGGACCCACAATCTTGGGCGCTCTCTCTTCCCCCGGGCTCCCCGGCTCTCCAGTCAGTGGATAGGTTTTTCGCTGCTCTGGGACTCGTATATGATGACCCAGATCGGATCTCCCTTGCTGAGTCTAAGTTACGTAGGATCCAGCAGGGAGATCGTCCGGCGGAGGAATTCTGTTCGGAGTTCCGTAGGTGGGCCACGGACACCCAGTGGAATGACCCGGCTCTTAGGAGCCAGTTTTGTCAAGGTTTATCCGACAAATTACAGGATGTGTTGGCACAGTATGACTCTCCCGCGTCACTGGAAGCCGCTATGGCCCTGGCTATTCGCGTTGACAGACGGCTTCGGGAGAGGTGCGGGATAACTCGACCCCCTGTGATGACTCTACCTCCTACAAGGTCCCCTCATATGGTGGTTCCCCTGGTCAGTCCAGAGGAGCCTATGCAATTAGGAGGGACATCATTTCGGGGGAGGGGACCGGTGGTGCGCCATAAGACAGGAAGGTGTTTCTTCTGCGGGAGAAAGGGACATTTTATTGGGGGGTGTCCATCCCGTCCCTTGCAGAGTGAAGAGTCGTCGGAAAAACTTTTGATCCCAGGTTGTGTGGTGGACGGCAATCTGGGAGTAGGTATTTCGTCCCTAGGTTCGTCTCAGTTTCTCGTACCGGCGGAGGTGGTGGTGGGTACGAGAACTGAGAGGATATCTGTTCTTCTGGATAGTGGGGCCGGGGCTAATCTGGTTGATGCTCGGTTTGCCCGGATTCAAGGTATGCGATTGAGTGAGTTGGCTAAACCCATTCCCATATTCTCGATCGATGCCAGGCCTCTCGGTCAGGGAAGTTTTTTGCAAGCTGTGCATGACGTAAAACTTCAAGTGGGGGCGATACCTAAAGAACTGTTGTCTTGCTACGTGTTGGAGGGTCTTCCCACTCCTATAGTGTTGGGCCTTCCTTGGTTAACTAAGCATAACCCGGTTATTAATTGGCAAACCAGAGAGATAAGCCAATGGAGTAAATTCTGTAATAAAAACTGCATGAACACGGTCATCGGTGCGGTTACTCCTTGGGTCTTACCTCCATTTCTGGCGGACTTTGAGGATGTATTCTCGGAGAAAGGGTGTCAGGAACTACCTCCTCATCGCGAGTATGACTGTTCTGTAAAATTGCTCCCTGAGGCCAAGTTACCTAAAGCTAGGTTGTATAACCTTTCTGGTCCTGAGAGGCAGGCCATGAAGGATTATATTTCAGAAAGTCTGGCTAAGGGGCATATTAGACCTTCATTTTCACCGGTGGCTGCGGGGTTCTTCTTTGTTAAGAAGAAAGATGGAGGCCTACGCCCTTGCCTGGATTTCCGTGAACTTAATCGGATTACGGTCCGAGATCCGTATCCACTCCCACTTATTCCCGATCTCTTTAATCAGATCGTGGGCGCCAAATGGTTCTCTAAGTTGGATCTCAGGGGGGCGTACAATCTGATTAGGATGAAGGAGGGGGATGAGTGGAAGACGGCGTTTAACACTCCGGAGGGGCATTATGAGAACCTTGTCATGCCATTCGGTCTGACTAATGCCCCGGCGGTGTTCCAACACTTTGTTAATGACATTTTTTGCCGCCTGGTGGGACAGTTTGTTGTCATATATCTGGATGATATCTTAATTTACTCGCCGGATCTGGTGTCTCATCAGGAGCACGTTAGGCAGGTGTTACAGATCTTGCGGGATAATAAACTGTATGCCAAATGGGAAAAGTGTGTGTTCGCCGTACAGGAACTCCAGTTTTTAGGCTTCCTGGTTTCAGCGTCCGGTTTTCGTATGGACCCTGGGAAAGTGCGGGCAGTTCTTGAGTGGGATCGGCCAGAGAATCTTAAGGCACTACAACGTTTCCTGGGGTTTGCTAATTATTACCGGAAGTTCATTCGTAATTTCTCGTCCATGGTTAAGCCTCTCACAGACATGACTAAAAAGGGGACGGATTTTTCTAGGTGGTCTGACAAGGCTTGTCTAGCATTCTCCTGCTTGAAAAAATGTTTTGCCTCGGCACCCATACTCATTCAACCTGATGCGTCACAGCCATTCATTGTAGAGGTGGACGCTTCCGAGGTAGGGGTGGGAGCAGTATTGTCACAAGGTTCGTCCCCTGTTAAGTGGCATCCGTGCGCCTTTTTCTCTAAAAAATTGTCGTCCGCTGAGAGGAATTACGATGTCGGCAATAGGGAACTCTTGGCCATTAAGTTAGCTTTTGAGGAGTGGCGCCATTTTTTGGAGGGGGCAGTCCATCCGGTCACCGTCATCACCGATCACAAGAACCTGCTATATCTGGAGTCCGCGAAACGTCTGAATCCCAGACAAGCTAGGTGGTCATTGTTTTTTACCAGGTTTAATTTTGTCGTTACATATCGTCCTGGGTCAAAAAATGTAAAGGCGGATGCCTTATCTCGCAGTTTCCCTGGGGCCGGGAATACGGACGACCCTATTCCTATCCTTCAGGAGGGGGTGGTGGTTTCGGCAGTATGCTCTGAGCTGGAGGAGGAGGTATTGGAGGCTCAGGGGGACGCCCCTGTTGGACCTCCGGGGAGACTGTTTGTTCCAGATCAGTTGCGACAAAAGGTGATCGAGGCACACCATAACTCAGTTTTGGCAGGACACCCGGGGAGTAAAGCAACTGTGGATCTCCTCTCGCGTCGGATTTGGTGGCCTAACTTACATAAGGAGGTGGTAACTTTTGTCGCGTCCTGTGGGATTTGTGCGCGCTTTAAGACCTCACATACCCGTCCGTCTGGGGCCCTCTTACCTTTGAAGATCCCGGAGCATCCTTGGACTCATCTGTCTATGGACTTTATTACGGACCTCCCTCCGTCTTCGGGTAAAACGGTCATACTCGTTGTAGTGGACAGGTTCAGCAAGATGGCACATTTTATCGCTCTTCCGGCTCTCCCTAATGCTAAAACTCTTGCGCAGGTGTTCATTGGGGAGATTGTGAGGCTTCACGGGGTACCCTCCGATGTGGTGTCTGATCGGGGGTCTCAGTTTGTGTCCAAGTTCTGGAAGGCGTTTTGTGCACGCCGGGGGATGCATTTGTCATTCTCATCGGCTTTTCACCCTCAGACCAATGGTCAGACGGAACGTATGAACCAGAGCTTGGAGACATATCTCCGGTGTTTTGTGTCAGAGAACCAGGAGGACTGGGCTTCTTTCTTACCTCTGGCAGAGTTTGCTCTTAATAATAGGCGGAGTGAGTCCACTGGTAAGTCCCCGTTTTTTGGGGCATATGGTTTTCACCCCCAGTTTTGTACTTTCAGTAGGGGGGGCTCTTCGGGGGTTCCTGAGGAGGAACGATTTTCCTCATCACTCGCTTCAGTATGGAGAGGGGTGCTGAAGAATCTGAATACTATGGGGAACCGATACAAACGTATGGCTGATAGGAGGAGAGTGTCTGGTCCGGACCTAAGTGTGAACGATCGGGTATGGTTGTCTACCAGGAATATTAAACTTAAGGTTCCCTCCTGGAAACTGGGTCCCAGGTTCATCGGGCCGTACAGAATCAGTTCTATTATTAATCCGGTGGCATTCCGTCTTGACCTCCCCCTACGTTTAAAATTCACAACGTGTTCCACAGATCGTTGCTTAAGAGGTATGTGGCGCCGGTGGTACCGTCACCTTTACCTCCCCCTCCAGTGGTGGTCAATGGTAACTTGGAGTTCCAGGTATCAAGGGTCATCGATTCACGTTTTAATCGCCGGTCCCTTCAGTACCTGGTTCATTGGAAAGGGTATGGTCCTGAGGAGAGGATGTGGGTTCTTGCGTCGGATATTAATGCAGACCGATTAGTTCGGGCCTTCCACATGACTCACCCGGATAAACCTGGCCCTGAGGGTCCGGAGGCCCCTCGTAGAAGGGGGGGTACTGTCACGGGTGTGTCGCCACGAAGATCGTCACGATTACACAGCCTGACTTCTCGCAGCTGACTTTTTGGTGCTTTGTGTTTTCGGCAGTGAGGGAGTTAATTCTCTCTCTCTCTGTGCTAGACGAGGTCCAGCCTCGCCCAGCTGCAATCAATGCTGCTGTAGTGAGTCTCCTTCAAATGCCTGCTGGTCTATTTGGGAAGTGTCAGTGAAAGCATTTCATACAGACTTACAGAGCGGATCGTGGTATTTGGAGTTTCTGAGATAAGTGTATTTGGAGTCTTTTTTCCCTTCTTCGCTTTATCATTTATCTCCTTTCCCGTTGGTGTTCCCTCTGTTGTAGTTGTGTAGTTTTTGTATGCAAGGTGGTTTTGGTTTTTCCCTTGTACTGTCTCGTTCGTCTAAGTACTGTGTGTGGGCATATTATTACTTGTCCTCTTTTGTTGTGATCGGGGTCCTTCTCAGGACTAGATTACTTAGGTGCAGGGATCCTCAGGAGGTAGGGGTTACGCTGGCGGCCTGGACCTCTGTACCTTTAACAGTACCTCCAGGTTGAGGGATTAGTCAGAGCCCCAGCTTAGGGTCAGCTTAGGCCCCCTACCTCCAGTATACAGAGACAGCGTGACAACTGCCTCCCGCCATCATAGACACTCCTTTTAATGATGCTCCAAAGGTTCTGAATGGGGTAGAGGTCAGGGGAGCATGGGGGTCACACCATAAGTTTGTCCCCTTTTATGCCCATATCAGCCAGAGATGCAGATGTTTTATGTGCAGCATGAGATGGTGCATTATCATGCAGAAAAATGATCTTGCTGTGAAATACACGGTTCTTCTTCTTGAACCATGGCAGGAAGTGCTGTTTGAGAAAATCCACATACATTATGGAGTTCATCTTTAGCGCCTTCAGGGATCCTAAAGGGGCCGACAATCTCTCTCCCCATGATTCCAGCCCAAAACATTACTCCACCTCCTCCTTGTTGGCGCTGTAGCCGTGTTTGCGTGGGGTGTCCATCAACAAGCCATCCTCCACTCCATCCATCTGGACCATCGAGCGCTGCACGGCACTCATCCGTGAACAAAACAGTTTTGAAATCAGTCTTCATGTAATGTTTGGCCCACTGGAGCCGTTTCTGCTTGTGTAAAGTGGATGGAGGAGGTCGACAGGATGGCATATGCACAGCTGCAAACCTCTGAAGGACCCTGCATCTTGTTGTTCGGGGGACGTTGGAGGCACAAGCAGCTTCAAAAACTTGTCTGCTGCTATGACAAGGATTTTTTGCCGCTGCTCTTTCAACCTGACGTAATTGCCTGTAGGAAAGAGTCCTCAATTTGCCCTTATCAGCACGCACACGTGTGTACTGTGAATCAGCTACATACTTCTTGATTGCCAAGACACTTCATCCTGATCATCGCACAATGTTGATTGTAGTCATGCCTTGACCTAAACACTCCACAATTTGTTGCTTCTCAGCAGCCGACACATCCTTTTTCTTTCCCATTTTGGCAGAAAATGTAGGCTGCTTAATAATGTGAGACAGCCTTCTTAAGTAGTCTTGCCTTTCATTGGACACACCTGCCAAACTAATTAGCACAGGTGTCTGCAATTGCTTACAGTGATATAAAGAGCCCTGACACACATCACCATCAATGAGTTTAACTGACAAACAAACAAATTCTTCCCTTATCACTCCTAAACACTTTTTGCATAATAATTTGGAACGCAGTGTACATGTGCTTTTCCACAAAACACCAGTGGTTCACGTAGTGAATCTTACAGTTCTAACTTGCCAACTGTGGTCTGTATGGAGTTGTTCAATAAAGGGCCCAAAATTAAGATAACATAGATGGGAGAGGTCTCTATGAATAGGAATTCCTAAGTATTTGATACCCTGTGAGGGCCAGGCAAAGGGAAAGTTGGACTGGATGGAATCCTATATGGATTTTGGGAGGGAGACATCGAGGGCCTCAGACTTTGCTGCATTGATTTTAAAATTTGACCATGTAACAAAGTGATCTATTTCAGCCATAACAGCATGGATGGATATATGTGATTGAGTGATATATACTAGGACATCATCAGCAAATAGAGAGCACTTGTACTCGGTGCCTCCCACCTCAATCCACCTAATATTGGGGTTATGGCGAATTGATGAGAGCAGGTGCTCCTTCACTAGGATGTATAAGAGAGGGGACAGAGGACATCCCTGCCTTGTCCCCTTGGTGATTGTGAAAGGTGATGAAAATGTTCTGATGCACCCCCTGGGCCTTGGGACACCCGGAGCCGGACCCTTTTTGGTGGATGCTGGTGGTTGTAGTCTTCGTTTCGGCGACCCGGTTCCGTGGCTCAGGGTGGTCAAACCAGTGGCGGAACTATTTATGTGGTTTTGATGTTTAAATGTCCGACTACGCCACCCGTGTATTGCGGTCAGAGTGAACCGCCGCTGCAGGGCAGACCGCTGAGGCTGGTGTTGTGGGTGCAGTAGAGCGTAGCATAACTTCCCACGGGAGGAGTATAGCCTCAGGGCAGTGTATGCGGAGGATGGGGGTGATGGTGCAGGGCAGCAGCAGTAATGACACGGAGTCAGTGATGCAGTCCAGGGCCTTTACTCACAGTTCTTATTATCCAGACCACGTCTGCAGGTAACGGCTGCCCACGTCGTACTGTGCTCACCAGGTGAGGGGCTCAGACAACTTCCAGATAACTTTGGAGCGCTTCACAGGATCCCCTTTGTGTGTCCTTTGTCTGGCCTTTCTTACCAACCCTTCTGTCCGGCTGCCTCGGGCCTCCTCTTGGTAAACTTGGCGCCAGTTTCCCTGACCCTATGTGGTGCCTTCCTAGCGGGTGTAGCGAGGGGCTGCGCCACATAAAATGTCACAGCCTCCGGTTTCTAGCTGAGGATCGTTTCCTGCCTCCACTAGTTTCGGGGACCGGTCTCCCCCTTTGGCCTGACCCCTCCACGCAGGTGGATTCGGGCGTGCGGTGGCGACTCGCCCGTCCGCACCCCTGGGATCCCTTCATTCCTCGTTCCTGGAGCCTTCTCCGCTCCTCTTCCTTCCTTCTCCCTCTTCCAGGCCCACCTTTTATACTCCCTTCTCAATGCACCCAGGAACTGCTTCCTCCCTGCTCCTGCACTACAGGGTTCCCCTTCCTCAGTGTTCCCTCCCTCCACTCCAGCCAGGGACAGGGACTGTCGTGCCCATCTCAGAGGCATACTAGTCGCCCTGCCCCACGGCAATGTGGTGTAATGCATGCAGGTGTCGGGTCCTGATCCACACTCCATCCTTACCTGAGAGTGAGATATCACACCTCTGGGTGAGGTGCAATACCTCTGTAGCAACCGAGCCCTCAGGGTGCTAAAGTTCCATTTATCTTCAGCCTAGGTGACGTATTGTGATACAGGGCCGTGATTTTGGCTATAAAAGGGTCCCCTAGACCCCTACCCCAAGCTTTTTAAGAGAATCATATATGGCGTGCCAGGAGACTCTATGGAATGCTTTCTCAGCATCCAACGAGAGTATCTAATTACAAATTTTTAACTGCATCTAGCCCAGGAAATACTTTGTGCCTAGTAGCAGTGTCTGCTAGTCAGCGGATTATCCCGGCTGTTAAGCAAGCTACACCACCTGTAGTTTAGACACTTAATTTTTTCAAAGGAAATGCTTCGGGACCATGGGATACTCAGTGAAGAGCATCAGGAGGCACCCCAAGGCATAGGGGCTGGGACTGGCAGTAGGATGCCTTGCGGTGGACAGCCGAGCTCGATCCTTATAAAAGCTTTTTAACTGCAGCAGCTTTAGTGGACGCTACTAGAGCTGGAATTACGCGGCTGCTGGCATGAGACTTGCCCTCCAATAGATCCTTGTAAATGGATTTAAAGTGTATTCATTCAAATTAGAGAGACAATTTAAATTAAAAAGCTTAGAGCTGCCTCCACCACAGGGGGGCTCGCTCAACCCACCAGCGGACAGGCACCAGTATTGGGAGAGGGGGGCTGGCCATCAGGGTTCACCGCGGCTCTGGCACAAACCCGGCGACACGTAGGTGGCATGGGCAGGAGCGGACTGGCCGTGTCGGCTTCTCACTTTTTGGATTTTAGAAGGGCATGACATGCCTATATCTGTGTCTCCCCCTCCTTTTACTCCTCCACCTCTTTTATTTTCGCATGACTATATGTACATGTCACTTTTCCATGTGTTAGTTATGTCTTCTGAGCAGTTTGTCAGCTTTTGGACACCTTTGAAGGTGTTTTCTATGTGTTTCTATGTGTTTTTGTTTGCCTGCCATTGGTTTTAACGGTGTTCGAAGGTGTTCGACGAACAGTTCGACGAACAGTTCGGCGAACACAGGGGTGTTCGACGAACCGAACCGAACTCGAACACTACGGGGGTGGCTCAACACTAGTCCTAAAGCAGCAAAACTGCCCCAGACCATCACACTACCACCACTATATTTTACTGTTGGTAAAATGTCCTTTTCTGAAAATCTGTGTTACTGTGTTACTTCTATGCCAGATGTAATGGGACATATACCTTCCAAAACATTCAACTTTTGTCTCATCAGTCCATCATCAAGGTGTTTTCTGTCAAAATTGAGACAGGCCTTTATGTTCTTTTTGCTCAGCAGCAGCGATGAGTGAGCATGTGCTGTTAACCCTTTCGGCAAGCATGCACGGGTACTTGCCGAGTATCTTCAGCGTGCTCGGGTTTTTTGATTTAGTCACTCCGTGCTCATGATTTGCGATTGTTTTACAGCTTTAATACATGTGAGGAATGCCTAAGAAACATGCAAATCATGAGCATGGAATGACTAAATCATAACATCTGAGCACGCTGAAGATACTCGGAAAACACCCGAGCATGCTCGTAAATCTCGAGTAACGAGCATGCTCGCTCATCACTATTCAGCAGTAGTCTCTTTCTTACGGTGGAGTCATGAACACTGACCTTAACTGAGGCAAGTGAGGCCTGCAGTTCTTTGGATGTTGTTGTGGAGTGTTTTGTGACCTCTTACATGAGTCGTCGCTGCGATCTTGGTGTAATTTTGGTAGGCTGTCTACTCCTGGGAAGGTTCACCACTGCTGTTCCATGTTTTCACCATTTGTGGATAATGGCTCTCACTGTGGTTCACTGGAGTCCCAAAGCTTTAGAAAATTACTTTATAGCCTTTCCCAGACTGATAATTCTCAATTACTTTGTTTCTTATTTGTTCCTGAATTTCTTTGGATTGCAGCATTATGTCTTCCTTTTGACAATCTTTTGGCCTACTTCACTTTGTCTGGCAGGTTCTATTTAAGTGATTTCTTGATTGAGAACAGATGAAGCCGCAATCAGGCCTGTATGTGGTTAGAGAAGAGCAGGGGAGATCATTTGCACTAAGTGTGCTGCCAGAAGACAGTGTGGCGTTCACAGAAGGAGAAGAAGGAGCACAAGGACGCTGCTGCAGCTGGGGCGGTGAATGTGTTGGCGTCCCCGAATGGAAAGAGCAGGGAAACCATTTGTGAGTGCCAGCAATGGCCGTTACATCCTCAAGTTGCACTGCATTAACCCTAACATTAGTGATTGGCATGCCAGCTTCTAACTTCAGTCATCATTGAGCCTACCGATTGCTCCTGTTAACCTCTTAAAATCTGCTATCAGAGGCTGACTGCAGCATTTAATCACGGCAATGCAGCAATGGTTGCTGATGATGGGTTACTATGACAGCAAGGGCCTGGCTGAAGGCCCTCCTCTCTGTCATATGATCGGTCATATGATCTCTTCTATAATATCCAGTTTGTAACTGGGTGTCATAGAAGACAGTGATTTTTACTACATGCAGAAATGCAATGGTATTGCTGTATATAGTACAAAAAAAAAAGAATAAAAATGTAAATTATTCCCTTTTCCACAGTTAACAATAAAAATGTGCAGAAATAAAAAAAATGCAAATGTTTGTTATTATTGTGTCCAGAAAAGCCCGTTCTATCCAAATATAAAATTAATTAACCTAACCTGTAAAAACTGCAAAAAACTCATGATCAATTGTAGAGTCATGTGCATGCATGACTTCTTCTTCACACAGTTTTTATGAGGATTTAGAAGAGGATTTTACTGCAAATCCACATAAAAAAATGCTTCAAATACTCTTCGAATATGCTTCCTACTAGTTTTATTGTGAAATGTTCAAAATAACGTAAAAAAAAAGTCCCCAAATAAATAGAATATTATTAAAGAAAAAAAAAAAATAACTTAAAAGAAAAGTACTGCGTGCACTAATTTAACATGGGTTTTGGGAGCAGAATCTATTTCTAAAACCTCGTCAAAAACCTCAGTGTGAACGTACCATTAGAATGTTGAGTTTTGGAGGTAAGAGTTCTATAAGTAGAATTTGTGTCTATCAGACATTTTTTGTATATACTTTTAACAGGAAAATCATATATTTTCAATCCCTTCATATATTATGTCCATATTATAAAAAAAGAGAATTTCTGTTCACATCAGTAAACATGAAATCTGCTAATCTCTTACCGTTCAGACACCATCAATGTAAATAATGGAATCCCTATTATCACTGCTGAAGGTAATACCGCTTTAATTTTTAGTATGGAGTCCGGAATGGCTCAGTTTGACAATGTGAACCTTGGACCAAAATAGATTGTGCACCCCTGCTATAGATGGATATCTATTATAAAAATATTATTTTATTGGAAATCAAGTGATGAGAAATAGATTATAAACATTGCACTGCACTTTACTAGTTATTCATCTAGTTAGGACAAGAATAAAAGTTAAGAATTCCAGTAGTTACATTGATGGTGTCTGAACCGTAAGAGATGTGCAGATTTCAGGTTTACTAATGTGAACAGGAATTCTCCTTTCTTATAATATGCACATAATATATGAGGGAGATTGAAATTATGCTTGATTTCCTGTCAATTTGAAAATTTTTAAATATATACAGTATATATAGGATATCTCCCAATTAATGAATATATTGTTACGAATGGGAGATAGAATTTATTTTATCCACTGTTAATCTCACAATTAAATGACATTAATTCCCTATTTTGGCCTAAATATCTCTTTTTGGAGGAGAGACAGTGTTTATTACTGCAGTGCATTTTTGGGGTGACGTGATAATTATGCACTTAGTCACATTTATTTTTCATTAAATTATTTTATAATATTTATGATAAAGTAATATTTTTATAATAAGTATTGCTTAATAGATATATATTTGATATTTGGATGCTATTAGAATGGGATGGATCTACTACTGTGGAAATACCTTCATTCACAGTTATTCTTCTCTGGGCGAAAGCTCATGTAAAATGGACTATGGTAAACTGTTCTGTGGTCTGATGAATCAAAATGTGAAATTCTTTATGGAAACAACAGACACCGTGTCCTGCAGATTCAAAAGGAAAGAGACCATCCAGCTTGTTTTAAACGCACAGTTTAAAAGCCTGCATCTCTCTTTGAATGGGGTTCCATTAGTGGTAGGGTATGGGCAGCTTATCCATCTTGCAGGGCACAATCAATGCTGATTATTATATAGAGGTTTTATATGTTACCATCCAGACAGAGTTTCTTTCAAGGAAGGCCATGCATATTTCAGCAAGGCAATGCCAAACACAGACTGCTCCTATCACAGCAGCATGGTTTGCTGCAGAAGAGTTTGGGTGATGAACTGGTGGCCTGTAGGCCAGACCTTTTTTGCTAATAGAATGGTGCATAATTAACTGAAAAATCTGGCAAAGAATATGCATCATTGTTGAGCAGCTAGACTCCTACATCAATCAAGAATGGGACAACATCTCACCATCAATTAGTCTCCTCCCTCTCAATTTGTTTTCTAATGAAATAGAAGCATGTCTAACTTTCAACCTCTTATATGTGTTCTATCTTCTGTTGTGAATGAAATATGGTATAAGGCCACATGCACACGATGAGTATTTGGTCAGTATTTTACTTCAGTATTTGTAAGTCAAAACCAGGAGTGGGTGATAAATACAGAAATGAATCAAATACTCAACATGTGCACTTGGCCTAAAAGATTTCCAAATCATTGCATTCTTCTTTTCTTTCCATTTTACACAGCGTCCCAACTTTTTGGAAATTGGGTTTACATATATTTGGGGATATGATGAGTGAGTAGGTAAGAATGGGAGAAAGACTGAACCTATTATAAAATCATATTGCCCAGTGCCCATGCATGCCATGGCCCTGAGTTAGTGCTTAGAATGCTAAAGTCTAAACTACTGATTTATAAAGTAAATCCATATGTTATTCTCTATTTAAATTATATTGTTGTGCCATTTTTATCTTTAATGACTCAGAATAATTTTTGGACTGCTGCAGGGCTGTTTTCGAATTGACGTATTATCAAAAATATTCAGATAAAACAAATGTACACTGACAGAGAGAACATAACTTCTAAGATCGCTCCTTGAAGCATAAAATCTGGAACTTTTAAAAGATACATTTTGTTACAAGAAATGATGTAATTAAAGTGACACTCTTTCTCTTTGCTTCAGCAAAATTTCTGTGCTCCACAAGGGCTGAATTTATTATAAATATCAATACACATTAGCTCTGTAAAATTAAAATGTACCTAAACTTCAGACCAATCTCAATTTATTCTCATTTGCAAAACTGAGAGATCACATCTGGTCATTAGCATGCTGTGGTTATATAAACAAATTAGCTGCCAGTTTATCTTGCTAGAGATTTACTTCTACATTTTAATGCTATTTAATTAAAAGGCCTTTATGGGATGTAAATTTCACATACCATATCTTAAAAAAATATAATGTTATAGGCTGGAGCCCTCGATATTTCTGCAACAGTGATATAAATTAAAACAATTACAGTAGATGCAGTGGTGGAATGTTATGCAAAAATGCAGATATATTTTAGTTAGTTTCCTGAAAATCATGATGTAATTCCAAGTTGAACATTCATATAAAGTGTTTTATTTTGCTTTTTGAAAGCTGCAGCTATGGATGCATATGTAAATCAATGATGTTTTTATGGAAGCTATCAAAGCCAGAAAACTAACTCTGTGGCAGCTACTTAGCCAAGTAAATCTAATTTAAATCAAGCCAAATTAGATGAGGCATATTTAACATGCCCTATTGCATCTTACAATTGAAGAGAAATCAAAATTAAAGGGATGGGGGACATATCATTTTACTGTTCTATTCTTGTAGAGTATGTCTTCGGAAAAACTTTTCTTGATTGTTATTGATTGCCTGATAAGATGTTCAGCTATTCCGCCTTTACTACTATCTTCAGTATGTAATTTCACAAAGAGGAGACAAAAGTCAACTGCAAAAACTTGGAAGCAGTTTCTGGCCTTGAGCTCGAAAACTCAAAATAGTCTGAAATGGTATCCTGAAAGGCAATCAATGCAATAAAACTAAACCATTACCAGATGCTAGAGATGTTACAATATAGCGACTAACATTCAGGGTAGCTGCTAGTCTGTAAAGTACAGTTTTAAAAAGCAATTTTCTTCTAAAATCAGGAAGTCTTCAGTAAAGTAACATATTTGTGTTTTCCTCTTTTATTAACCCTTTTATCGACAGGGGATTTTCGACATTTTGCACCTGTTATCAGGGCAATTGTTTTCAATTTTGATGAGCACAAATAAAACCTAAATTACTGAATAACAAGTTGATATTAGCCCCCAACATCAATATACTGTATTAAAAACTGGCACATTGTTAAAATTATGCTGAATTAATAATGGGTAAAAGTGTGACCAGAACAGAAAATTTGATACACTGCTACTCTTAACATAAAAGTTCAACAAGTGTAGTGTCCAAACTCATTCCCCAAGTATATGTTTATATTTTAGGTATATTCATAAATTCTTCACATCTGGAGAAGCCAAAAATCTGATTTTTACCATGGAAATTCAAATGTGGCATGTACCAGTGTACTTCAAGTGAGAGAATCCGGCACCATGTAAACGCCCTGCATTCGCAAAATGATAGTATGGAACCTCTGATCAACAGGGATCATGGGTGCGACACCAAAACAAGGCAGTTTACAAAAATGTGGGAAGATAGAAGGTGGCACTCACCATCCCTTAAAAGTCTTTTTTCTTAAACAAAATTAAAACATGAATGCAGTAGTGAATGGAATATACACTGCTCAAAAAATAAAGGGAACACTTAAACAACAGAATATAACTCCAAGTAAATCAAACTTCTGTGAAATCAAATTGTACACTTAGGAAGCAACACTGATTGACAATCAATTTCACTTGCTGTTGTGCAAATGGAATAGACAATAGATGAAAATTATTGGCAATTATCAAGACACACTCAATAAAGGAGTGGTTCTGCAGTTGAGGACCACTGATCACATCTCAGCACCAATGCTTTCTGGCTGATGTTTTGGTTACTTTTGAATGTTTGGTTGTGCTTTCACACTCGTGGAAGAATGAGACGGACTCTACCACCCACAGAAGTTGCTCAGGTAGTGCAGCTCATCCAGGATGGCACATCAATGCGAGCTGTGGCAAGAAGTTTTGCTGTGTCTGTCAGCGTAGTGTCCAGAGGCTGGAGGCACTACCACGAGAGAGGCCAGTGCACCAGGAGACATGGAGAGGGCCGTAGGAGGGCAACAACCCAGCAGCAGGACCGCTACCTCCGCCTTTGTGCAAGGTGGAACAGGATGAGCACTGCCAGAGCCCTTTAAAATGACCTCCAGCAGGAAACAAATGTGCATGTGTCTTCACAAACAGTTAGAAACCAGAAACTGACTCCATGAGGGTGGTATGAGGGTCCGATGTCCACAGATGGGGGTTGTGCTCACAGCCCAACATCGTGCAGGATGCTTGGCATTCGCCACAGAACACCAGGATTGGCAAAGTCACCACTGGTGCCCTGTGCTCTCACAGAGGAAAGCAGGTTCACACTGTGCACATGTGACAGACATGACAGAGTCTGGAGACGCCGTGGAGAGTAATCTGCTGCCTGCAACATACTTCAGCATGACCGATTTGGCAGTGGGTCAGTAATGGTGTGGGGTGGCATTTCTTTGGAGGGCCGCACAGCCCTCCATGTGCTCACCATAGGTAGCCTGACTACAATTAGGTACCGAGATGAGATCCTCAGACCCCTTGTGAAACCATATGCTGGTGCAGTTGGCCCTGGGTTCCTCCTAATGCAGGACAATGCCAGACCTCATGTGGCTGTAGTGTGTCCGCAGTTCCTGCAAGATGAAGGCATTGAAGCTATGGACTGGCCTGCCCGTTCCCCAGACCTGAATCCGATTGAGCACATCTGGGACATCATGTCTCTCTCCATCCACCAATGTCAGATTGCACCACAGACTGTCCAGGAGTTGGCAGATGCTTTAATCCAGGTCTGGGAGGAGATCCCACAGGAGACCATCCGCAAACTCATGAGGAGCATGCCCAGGCGTTGTAGGGAGGTCATACTGGCACGTGGAGGCCACACACAATACTGAGCCTTATTTTGACTTGTTTTAAGGACATTACATCAAAGTTGGATCAGCCTGTAGTGTTTTTTTCCACTTTAATTTTGGGAGTGACTCCAAATCCAAGCCTCCATTGGTTAATAAATTTGATTTCCATTGATGATTTTTGTGTGATTTTGTTGTCAGCACATTCAACTTTGTACAGACCAAAGTATTCAATGAGAATATTTCATTCATTCTGATCTAGGATGTGTTATTTGAGTGTTCCCTTTATTTTTTTGAGCAGTGTATAAAGTCCTATGTGTTCCATTCACTCCTGCATCCATGTTTTAATTTTGTTTAATTGAAAGGACTTTTAAGGGACAGTAAGTGCCACTTTCTGTTTTCCCATGTTAATGTACCAATGTACATAACAATATCTTTGGAAAACCTTTATGTATACAGTGTATAAAAACAGTGTATACTCACCTCCAGGGCTAGCATAGTTGTTATCCCTTTAGTTGCTTCGCATAATTTAATGCAAAGTGGAATGAATAAGTGATTTTTTTTCCACTAAAATGTAGTTTTAGTTTCAATTGTTTTTTATTTTCAAAAGAAGTAATAAGGGGAAAAAACACCCCATAATATTTAACTCAATTTTTATGGAAATATCTGGTTATATACTATGTTTTGTGCACATTCCAGGCCTCGTAAAGAAAGTGGTAGCATTTGAAACTCTAATTTGGCTGAAATGTTTATTGGTAGACATATTGCATTTGTTGGAATCCCTGAGTTAATTGTACAGAATAAACCAATGCATTTATACTTTGTAAAAATCAAAAAAATTTTTGTGTCCTTATTCTGAGACATAAACTTTTTAGTTCTTTGTTGACAGAGCGGGGGGCTTATTTTTTGCATGATAATTATTTGTTTTTATTGGTATCATGTTGAATGACGTGACTTTTTGTTCGCTTTTTATTCCAATGTGACATAAAATTATCCATTCTGCTTTTTTTTATGATGTTCATTGTGCAGGATAAATAGCATGCTCATTTTAAAGTTTGGATCATTATGGATATTATAATGCCAAACATTCATAGCTTATATTTTATAAAAAAAAATTACAGTAAAATCACATTTTTCGAAAGAATTGTGTATTTATATGTTGTCAAATGTAAGAGTCATATTTTTTTTTTTTTGTTGACAAAGCTTTGTGTGGGCTTATTTTTTTCTTGACAAACTAGTATTTACTAGTCACATTTTGGATCATGAGACTTTTTGATAGTCTGTTATACATTTCTTTTTAAATGAAATGATCATAAAACTGCAAATCTGGCTTTGTTTTCACTTTTTTCTTTCTTTTTGTATCGTTTAGGTTGCTATGTACACAGCAATCACATATGTAAAGTTTATATTTTTTAAAACATTTACAGTGGGTATGGAAAGTATTCAGACCCCTTTACATTTTTCACTCTTTGTTTCATTGCAACCATTTGGTAAAATTTAAAAAGTTGTTTTTTTTTCTCATGACCCCATCTGCACCCCATCTTGAGTGAAAAAAAAACAGAAATGTAGAAATTTTTGCAAATTTATTAAAAAAGAAAAACTGAAATATCACATGGTCATAAGTATTCAGACCCTTTGCTCAGACACTCATATTTAAGTCACATGCTGTCCATTTCCTTGTGATCCTCCTTGAGATAGTTCTACTCCTTCATTGGAGTCCAGCTGTGTTTAATTACACTGATAGGACTTTATTTAGAAACACACACACCTGTCTGTATAAGAACTCACAGCTCACAGTGCATTTCAGACCAAATGAGAATCATGAGCTCAAAGGAACTGCCCAAGGAGCTCAGAGACAGAATTGTGGCAAGGCATAGATCTGGCCAAGGTTACAAAGGAATTTATGCATTACTCAAGGTTCCTAAGAGCACCTTGGCCTCCATAATCCTTAATTGGAAGAAGTTTGGAACCACCAGAATTCTTCCTAGACATGGCCGTTCAGCCAATCTGAGCAATCGTGGGAGAAGTGCTTTGGTGAGCGAGGTAAAGAAGAACCCCAAGATTACTGTAGCTGAGCTCCAGAGATGCAGTAGGAAGAAGGGAGATAGTTCCACAAAGTCAACTATCACTGCAGCCCTCCACCAGTTGGGCCTTAATGGCAGAGTAGCCTGATGGAAGCATCTCCTCGGTGCAAGACATATGAAAGTCCGCATAGAGTTTGCTCAAAAACACATGTAGGACTCCCAGACTATGAGAAATAAGATTCTCTGGTATGATGAGACGTAGATAGAACTTTTTGTTGATAATTCTAAGCGGTATGTGTGGAGAAAAACAGGCACTGCTCATCACCTGCACAATTGAAGGAAACATGAATGCGGCCAAGTACAGAGACATCCTGGATGAAAACCTCTTCCAGAGTGCTCTGGACCTCAGACTTGGCCGAAGGTTCACCTTCCAACAAGACAATGACCATAAGCACACAGCTAAAATAACAAAGCAGTGGCTTCAGAACAACTTTGTGACCATTCTTTACTGGCCCAGCCAGAGGCCTGACCTAAACCCAATTGAGCATCTCTGGAGAGACCTGAAAATGGCAGTCCACCAACCCTCACCATCCAACCTAACGGAACTGGAGAGGATCTGCAAGGATAAATGGCAGAGGATCCCCAAATCCAGGTGTGAAAAACTTGTTTCATCAGTCCCAAGAAGACTCATGGCTGTACTAGCTCAAAAGGGTGCTTTTACTCAATACTGAGCAAAGGGTCTGAATACTTATGACCATGTGATATTTCAGTTTTTCTTTTGTAATAAATTTGCAAAAATGTCTACATTTCTGTTTTTTTTCAGTCAAGATGGGGTCCAGAGTGTACTTTAATGAGAAAAAAATGAACTTTTTAGAATTTACCAAATGGCTGCAATGAAACAAAGAGTGAAAAATTTAAAGGGGTCTGAATACTTTCCGTACCCACTGTATTTTACTGTGATGTTGAGTTACACACCTATTCTTACACAAGGACATAAGCAAATCCCACATCACCTCTTTCTTGTTCCTGTAGCTTATGAGCTCCCTTCCTCTCCTCCTTCACACTGGCTATAGTCTGGAGGGAGACATTAAACAGGCTATATCTCAGCTAGTTACTGCGGTGATACAGGGCTTGTTTTAAGGTTTAGATTCTAAGGCCATTCTAAGACCATTATCTAGTGTCCTTAGCTACTGATGTATGAGACATGTCTTTGGCAAGGAAATTGTTAAGATATTAAGACCTCTACTCGCTACTGTAAAAATTACTCTTTTCAGGACACTGCACAGCTTAAGAAACATAGAATGCCTTAAATGTTTTTCTTTCTGCTCTTCAACAGCATGAGCAGTCAACCGAGGTTGCCATGTTGCACTTCATGAGTTCAGGAATAGGGAATAAAAAAATGTTTCTCCTTCATGCAGCACCTTATATGTTGACTGCTTTACTGAAGAAATACAGGTGCATACAAGACATATAAAATATGGGTTAATATTGGCTTATGCAGTGTGTTAAACTATACACATCAATGAAATTAGGTAATATACTTAATAATAGGAAAGTCAAATTCATACAATATGAATTACCTTTCAGCAAGTATGACAGCAGAGCTTGTGCATCAGTTTTGATAAAGGAAAAATATATCTTTGTACCGTGTTAGCCAGTAGATATAGAAGCACTGAGGACTCTCAAATTTTAATATTTTGCATAAATGTTGTCATCCATGGATTCTAACAAAAAGAGTTAGAAATGTTATAGAGACATAAAAAGCATACCTTGTAAGTTTGAGCTAAGAACCCACAAGCATAACAAATATAGTGCATGCAAACTGTTTCAGCACTGTCTAGAGTTTTATGTAGAAGTCTAGCACCGACCATTCTAAGGAAATATCAATTCAAAGAAATTATAATTCTCTGAGATTATTTTGGATGCTTTCATATCAACCTAATCATGTCACGTGATTTAGTGGTGTCTATGTTAATGTTAGATTATGTCAATTTGATTTTTAAATTCCGGTGATAATTTTTTGGCTTTACTTATTTTTTAGAATTCATTCTTCAGCATGAGTAACATGAACTCATACGTGGCATAGAGGAAAAGATTGTTTTACATTTAAAAGGAGACACTGAAAGATGCAAAGAGGAAACTGATCAGAACAGAGATTGTATTAATTACAAAATACATCATCAGGGCAAAACACATGTGGAATGGTTTAGTACTGTGCCCAGAACCACTAAGGGAGTTACTCATGTATACCATTACCTTATATACCATATTGCATCCTGCTTGAATTACACCAAGCTCATTTGTCGTTAGATATCATAGTAATCTTCAGATTGCTATTTACGTACTGTGTATGTTTGAGAGGATAAGTACCCATGTGGTTCTCTTGTTATTATAATAAATAAATTTTACTATATGTGCGGTCATTTTAACATGATTTTTAATTTTTATGGAATGAAGTTTGCAATTGAATAGAGTTCGGTCTCCGTCTCTTACTTATGTATTAGGATTTCTATCTATTCTATAATACTGTGACAAATTTGATATTGGCTCCTGGTGATTGGTGGCATCTCATAAATTGATTTGCAATTTTATGTTAGTATCTGCATTACTTGTGTAGGACAGTGCAGTATCCTTTATGTTAGTATTATACTAATAAGCTGCTTATCAAACATTGCCTCTGGCTGGATCCAGAAGGCATTTAACAATGGCACAAACAGAAACCTCTAATTGCTATAGCAACCGATAGGCAACCTGTGCTATAGCAACCGATAGGCAACCTGTGTTTGTTTTGTTACCGATAGGCTGAGAACCACGGTATCTAAGGAACTAAACTGTTGGAATCGGAGCTAGGAGACGCAGTAGCTTAGCTGTATATAACAGCCGGTTTCTGCTGCATATAGAATGTACATAGCTAATGCTTTCATGCTATCCCTGGAATTTACATATAGTAGATTGCTGACTGGGTAAATTATTCCACATCAAGATGTAAATGTACATCCTTCTGCAGGAAGGGATTATAAAATTGTTACTGTGTTTAATTGATTTCACGGTGGTTCTTCAGTTTTTTTTAAATGTGTATTGGAGCCTGTTTAGAAATTTTTAGAAACCAGATTTTAAAGGTGAAACTTTTCTGCATAAAAAGTCAGATATTTTTATACAAGTCTCATGTATAATTTTACATTACCACCCTCTACCAACTTTTCAAATACAGCTTATAGCTGGCACAGATTTAATATTATGGCACACAGACTAACAAAGACAATGTGTTAATTTTTTTTAAAGGCATGTGACAACTTTATTAGAGGCAAATCTAATGCCAGCCTTTAATATATATACCATATATATATACTATATATATATATTTATATATATATATATATATATATATATACAGTACAGACCAAAAGTTTGGACACACCTTCTCATTTAAAGATTTTTCTGTATTTTCATGACTATGAAAATTGTACATTCACACTGAAGGCATCAAAACTATGAATTAACACATGTGGAATTATATACTTAACAAAAAAGTGTGAAACAACTGAAAATATATCTTATATTCTAGGTTCTTCAAAGTAGCCACCTTTTGCTTTGATGACTGCTTTGCACACTGTTGGCATTTTCTTGTTGAGCTTCAAGTGGTAGTCACCGGAAATGGTCTTCCAACAATCTTGAAGGAGTTCTCAGAGATGCTTAGCACTTGTTGGCCCTTTTGCCTTCACTCTGTGGTCCAGCTCACCCCAAACCATCTTGATTGGGTTCAGGTCTGGTGACTGTGGAGGCCAATTCATCTGGCGTAGCACCCCATCACTCTCCATCTTGGTCACATAGCCCTTACACAGCCTGGAGGTGTGCTTGGGGTCATTGTCCTGTTGAAAAATAAATGATGGTCCAACTAAACGCAAACCGGATAAAATGGCATGCCACTGCAAGATGCTGTGGTAGCCATGCTGGTTCAGTATGCCTTCAATTTTGAATAAATCCCCAACAGTGTCACCAGCAAAGCTCCCCCACACCATCACACCTCCTCCTCCATGCTTCACGGTGGGAATCAGGCATGTAGAGTCCATCCGTTCACCTTTTCTGCGTTGCCAAATGATCTCAAATTTGGATTCATCAGACCAAAGCACAGATTTCCACTGGTCTAATGTCCATTCCTTGTGTTCTTAGCCCAAACAAGTCTCTTCTGCTTGTTGCCTGTCTTTAGCAGTGGTTTCCTAGCAGCTATTTTACCATGAAGGCCTGCTGCACAAAGTCTCCTCTTAACAGTTGTTGAAGAGATGTGTCTGTTGCTAGAACTCTGTGTGGCATTGACCTGGTCTCTAATCTGAGCTGCTGTTAACCTGTGATTTCTGAGGCTGGTGACTCGGATAAACATATCCTCAGAAGCAGAGGTGACTCTTGGTCTTCCTTTCCTCGGGCGGTCCTCATGTGAGCCAATTTCTTTGAAGCGCTTGATGGTTTTTGCAACTGCACTTGGGGACACTTTCAAAGTTTCCCAATTTTTCGGACTGACTGACCTTCATTTCTTAAAGTAATGATGGACACTCGTTTTTCTTGCCATAATACAAATTCTAACAGTCTATTCAGTAGGACTATCAGCAGTGTATCCACCAGACTTGTGCACAACACAACTGATGGTCCCAACCCCATTTATAAGGCAAGAAATCCCACTTATTAAACCTGACAGGGCACACCTGTGAAGTGAAAACCATTTCCGGTGACTACCTCTTGAAGCTCATCAAGAGAATGCCAAGAGTGTGCAAAGCAGTCATCAAAGCAAAAGGTAGCTACTTTGAAGAACCTAGAATATAAAACATATTTTCAGTTGTTTCACACTTTTTGTTAAGTATATAATTCCACATGTGTTAATTCATAGTTTTGATGCCTTCAGTGTGAATGTACAATTTTCATAGTCAAGAAAATACAGAAAAATCTTTAAATGAGGTGTGTCCAAACTTTTCGTCTGTACTGTATATATATATATCTATATGTATATATATATATATATATATATATATACAGTGGGTACGGAAAGTATTCAGACCCCTTTAAATTTTTCACTCTTTATTTCATTGCAGTCATTTGTTAAATTCTAAAAAGTTCATTTTTTTCTCATTAAAGTACACTCTGCACCCCATCTTGACTGCAAAAAAACAGAAATGTAGACATTTTTGCAGATATATTATAAAAGAAAAACTGAAATATCACATGGTCATAAGTATTCACACCCTTTGCTCATTATTGAGTAGAAGCACCCTTTTGAGCTAGAACAGTCATGAGTCTTTTTGGGAATGATGCAACAAGTTTTTCACACCTGGATTTGGGGATCCTCTGCTATTGTTTCTTGCAGATCCCCTTTAGTTCCGTCAGGTTGGATGGTGAACATTGGTGGACCGCCATTTTAAGGTCTCTCCAGAGATGCTCAATTGGGTTTAGGTCAGGGCTCTTGCTGGGCCAGTCAAGAATGGTCACAGATTTGTTCTCAAGCCACTCCTTTGTTATTTTAGCTGTGTGCTTAGGGTCATTGTTTTGTTGGAAGGTGAACCTTCGGCCAAGTCTGAGGTCCAGAGCACTCTGGAAGAGATTTTCATCCAGGATATCTCTGTACTTGGCCGCATACATATTTCCTTCAATTGCAACCAGTCGTCCTGTCCCTGCAGCTGAAAATCACCCCCATAGCATGATACTGCCACCACCATGTTTCACTGTTGGAATTGTATTGGGCAGGTGATGAGCAATGCCTGGTTTTCTCCACACATACTATTTAGAATTATCGCCACAAAGTTCTATCTTCGTCTCATCAGACCAGAGAATCTTATTTCTCATAGTCTCGGGGACTCTTCATGTGTTTTTGAGCAAACTCTATGCGGACTTTCATATGTCTTGCACTGAGGAGAGGCTTCCATCAGGCCACTCTTCCATAAAGGCCCGACTGGTGGAGGTCTGCAGTGATAGTTGACTTTGTGGAACTTTCTCCCTTCTCCCTACTACATCTCTGGAGCTCAGCCATAGTGATTTTGGGGTTTTTCTTTACCTCTCTCACCAAGACTCTTCTCCCACTATTGCTCAGTTTGGCTGGACGGCCAGGTCTAGGAAGACTTCTGGTGGTCCCAAACTTCTTCCATTTTAGGATTATGGAGGCCACTGTGCTCTTGGGAACCTTGAGTAATGCAGAAATTCTTTTGTAGCCTTGGCCAGATCTGTGCCTTGCCACAATTCTATCATTGGGCAGTTCCTTTGAGCTCATGATTCTCATTTGGTCTGACATGCACTGTGAAGTGTGAGGTCTTATATAGACAGGTGTGTACCTTTCCAAATCAAGTCCTATCAGTTTAATTAAGCACAGCTGGACTCCAATGAAGTAGGAGGAGGATCACAAGGAAATGGACAGCATGTGACTTAAGTATGAGTGTCTGAGCAAAGGGTCTGAATACTTATGACCATGTGATATTTCAGTTTTTCATTTTTAATAAATTTGCAAAAATTTCTACATTTCTGTTTTTTTTCAGTCAGGTTGGGGTGCAGAGTGTACATTAATGAGAAAAAAAATGAACTTTTTAGAATTTACCAAATGGCTACAATGAAACAAAGAGTGAAAAATTTTAAGGAGTCTGAATACTTTCCATACCCACTGCAAAGCCATAGCTGCAGTACATATGTACAATACAATATATATATATTTATATACACACATATCTGCATAAATACGCACATATACATATGAAATATATATATTTATATATATATATATATATACAAATAGTGTGTATATACAGGTGCATCTCACTAAATTACGATATCATCAAAAAGTTAATTTATTTCAGTTCTTCAATACAAAAAGTGAAACTTCTATATTATATTGAGTCATTACAAACAGAGTGATGTATTTCAACTGTTTATTTCTGTAAATGTTGATGATCATGGCTTACAGCCAATGAAAACACAAAAGTGATTATCTCAGTAAATTAAAATTATTAACAAAAAACCTGAAAAGGCTTCCTAAGCATTTAAAAAGGTCCCTTAGTCTGTTTCAGTAGGCTCCACAATCATGGGGAAGACTGCTGACTTGACAGATGTCCAGAAGGCAGTCATTGACACACTCCACAAGGTCCCAGAGTACCAATTTTCATTTGGAAATCAAGGTCTTAGAGTTTGGAGGAAGAGTGGAGAGTCACACTATCCAAGCAGCTTGAGGTCTAGTGTGAAGTTTCCACAATCAGTGGTGGTTTGGGAATCCATGTCATCTGCTGGTTTAGATCCACTGTGTTTTATCAAAACCAAAGTCAGCGCAGCCGTCTACCAGGAAATTTTAGCGCACTTTAAGCATTCCTCTGCCGACGAGCTTTTTGGAGATGGAAATTTCATTCTCCAGCAGAACTTGGCACCTGTCCACAATGCGAAATGTACCAATACCTGGTTTAAAAACAACAGTATCACTGTGCTTGATTAGCCAGCAAACTCGTCTGACCTTAACCCCATAAAGAATCTGTGGAGTATTGTCAAGAAGAAGATGAGAGACACCAGACCCAACAATGCTGACGAGCTTAAGGCTACTAACAATGCAACCTGGGCTTCCATAACACTTCAGCAGTGCTACAGGTTTATCGCCTATATGCCACTCCGAATTGATGCAAAAGGAGCCTGGACCAAGTAGTGCATTTACTGAACATACTTTTCAGTAGGCCAACATTTCGGATTTTTAAAACATTTTTCAAGCTGTTGTTATAAAGTATTCTAATTTACTGAGATAATGACTTTTGTGTTTTCATTGGCTGTAAGCCATAATCATCAACATTAACCAAAATAAACACTTGAAATAGATCACTTTGTTTGCAATCACTCTATATAATATGAGTTTCACTTTTTGTATTGAATAACTGAAATAAATTAACTTTTTGATGATATTCTAATTTAGTGAGATGCACCTGTATATGTTTTTCCTCACTTTGTTGAGCATGATGCCTTTCATTTGTAGTGTTAGAGACATGGGCATAGACTAAGTTGAAACACCCTTACAGTTTTGGTTTACATACCATTGTTGATCATTATTGATCCTCTTTTGTTTGAAATCTTTTCGTGATTTTTAGATTAAGTCAAATAGTTATTTGCTACCACCTCAGGGCTCATGTATATGAAAAAATCCAAACTTGGCTGTGCAATTCTCCTTCACGGACGTATAGCTGCTACATTGGTTGTTTATATGTTGTGTCCTACTCTTTTTAGAGTAACCAAGAATTTATAAAGGCAAATTTTACTTTTTGGTTGTGAAAGGTAAAAGACTGTTTTACGTTTCATATTTAATAGTTAATGATAATCTAAGTTAATGAAAGTATTCATCTTTTTAAAATTGATGACCTTTCCCTATAGTCCATCAATATTAGATCAGTGAAGGTCCATTTCTCAGCACCCCTGCCCTTCAGCACCCGAGTTGCTGTTTCTTCAATGTTTATAGTTGTTTCAGACTCATTTGTACTCACAAGGTGTTGTCTCATTCCAGTGAATAGAACAACCCTGCAATAACTTGTACTTCTGTTACAAAATTAATTGTGTGTTTGCAAATGCAAAACATTCTGGAACTCGGAAGAGTCTTTGTAGAGAGAGCATTATTTCAACCAGTACCTTATTCCAACAGATGGGAGTTGACATCTCTGCAAATATATTCTGATGGTCTATTCCATTAATTAGACCATTCATTTTTAAAGGTTGGATAACCTCTTTAACGATAATTGGTCCAATCATTGTAATTGTTTACTTGAAACTGAAATAATTCAAAGCACCATAGGGGGGAAATAATAAAAGTAAACGAGAACACATCATACAATTTATACACGAACATCATTTATGGTATCATGAGATCTATTCATGTAAATTTTGATTAAAATTCTTGCCTACTTTTTTTTTTCTTCAGTAAATGATATTATAATGAAAAATCATTTCAAAATTAGGGAAGCAACAGGTCTGAAAAATATGTGGATTTTTTTGTGTTTAAGCCAGCAAAACAATTCTGGGTCCGAAAAAAACCAATGCTTATATTATTTCATGCATTAACAAGTTTCAGAAGGAATTAATTGGAAGACCATTCTTGAGAATAAAAACAGCTGCAGCATTAAGTGTAGTTTAATCTAATTAGTATAATGCGGCACATGAATAGCATTAAGTGTTATTTACAATTCAAATAATTTGCGTCACTCCATTCAGAGCTATTTTAATATTACATTTTCCATTAAAATGATCTGATAAGTAAATGATAGGCTGAGTACATACAACTTTTATTTGGTATAGACAAAGAGCAGGAACTTGTGATGTAAACAACATCATTATCAAGGGGCCTTATGTCAGCAACTGTATGTTACAAAAAAATAATTTTAAGCCCTTTCCATCTGGCTTATTGCTGCCATTATGAAGATTATGGAATTTATGCTAGTATCAAATCAGCAATGGAATAATAAGTGTAAAGAGCTTCTATTAGTCTTCAAATAAGCACTGAGCTGCATAAGTCCCAGTGATGATTAAACTAAGCTTCCCTGTTAACAATATGTGAGAACAGAATTTCAAGTTTATTTTTAAATGTCAAGGTTAATTATTACTTGTGAGCGGAAGAAAGAAAAAATTGAAGCTGGAGAACATACTTTTAGGGATTCCTCTGAAGTCTAGTTCAATTATGTTAAACTTTTTTTTTCAATATGCATTGAGATAAAACCCAGTGCTATTAAATTATTAACTGCCTTTTAATTTGAAAATTATTTTATTATGTAGCTTCAAAATTGCTTTTGGTAATCCATGTTATTAATAATATTATCTCTTTACTAGGTGCTATGTAAATAAGACATGGATACTCTACATGTACATCACATTAAAGGTTTTCTTTCATTTCCTAATTCTTTTTTTGCTCACATGAACAAAAAACTTGTCCTTCAAAAAGTAAAATGTTTAGCATTTGTAATTCAGAATCAGGATCAAAATCAACAATAAAAATTATTTTAAGGTTTATACCTATTTCTTGTTTCAGAGTTATTTTTGGCCTTGGATTACAAAGACTGATGAAACACTGACTAAAATACTGTAGTTTGAATAAGGCTTTACACGGATGATGAATGATACCAGATAGCTACTAACTAAAGTGAAATAAGGGAAGGAAAACCAGCTCGAAATAAACCTATCTTCATTTTCTACAGAATGTACAGTATAAGCCTACACATGACTTCCTCCATAAATGAACAAAAATATAGGATGAAGAAAGTGGAATGGTTATATCAACCTATTATATATTGAAAATTTAGCAGTTTGCAAAAGCAATAGCATTGAGACATGTTCTGATTTTTTGTAATGAATTTATTTCTGTTAAATGTATATTTCATGTACAGTAATATATGTTAAAGAGAAAGACCCTTAAAATATGCAAATAATATACAGTAGAACGCCAAGATTATTGTCTTTGATATCATAGTAAAGCTTAAAAAAATAAAACATTTGATTATTTAAAATATTATTTATTTCTGATAAAGTGCATAGCGCTAACTTATTTTGCAGATGATTTTCTAAAATTACATGCTCTCGCATAATTTTTGTTCTCATTGGGCCTTCCACTAGTATACTGAATATTTGTTTTTATTTTAATTTCTGTACCAAGACATGCACACATTCCATTCAGTTGATCAAATATTTCTATTATATTTATGAACTTGAAATGAGAATGCTTGTTTATTAGACAAAAACAGCAATATGATAAGGAGAAACAACTCTTAATTCTTAATGAATAATTTAGGTTATTGTGTAGAAGTAAAGATGTGTGGCACTGCAGATATGTGGGTGCACAAATAGGATTCATTCCTAAATTCAATTTTAACAAGAAACTTGGCACTCCTAAAATATATGTAAATTAATTTTATTTTGTTTTTATTCTGAAAGAGGAATCTGCTTTGGAAATCATATATGACGTTTCGTTCTTTACAAATAGACGTTCATCAGATACAAGTTCCATAACAGGACAATGAATTGAGATGTAACAAAATCTATGCTGGCAGTGTTATGGTGTTGTGAATTATCAATTGTAGGTATGTGCAAATACACAGTTCAAATGACGTGCATTACCTGCAGTGTGCTCTGGAGCAGGTAATGCCGCACTTGATTTTGGTGGAGAAGGTTCTACAGCTTCTGGAATGTCTGGTTGCAATGTTGGCGAGTAGTGTTGAGCGAGTATGTTCTGTTCCGAGTATGCTCGGGCCAAGCTCCGAGTATTTACAGCTGCTCGGTGATATGGTTGAATCGCTCCCATGTGCATGATTTGCAACTGTTTGACAGCTTTATTACATGTGAGGACTGTGTAAGAAATTGACAGCTTTATTACATGTGAGGAATGTCTAACAGTTGCAAATCATGCACACAGGAGCGATTCAACCATATCACCGAGCAGCTGTAAATACTCGGAGCTCGGCCCGAGCATACTCGGCGAAAGGGTTAATAGAACATACTCGCTCAACACTAGTGGCGAGTCGAATATACAGGCTTCTCATGGGTGGGAGTTCTTTTGCACGTTGCCGTCAGACGATCCTTTGGCACTCTGCAGCATATGAAGGAGAAAAATTAGCTGTGGATGTCCCAGCTCTTATAGACTAAGAACTATAGCTCTCCATCAGCGCATGAAGTTACATCAAATGCTCATTTGTCAAAGTCAAGTCAGCCAGCAATCAAAGAAAGCCTCAAGTTCCTTCCTCCCTTTCTCACCAAGCTCATCTTTTTGTCAGTCAAACCACACCCTTAGGTAGCAAATGTTTGATGTCATTCTCGTGATCATCATTGTCATCCTTCTCTACTGCTTGTCATATTCCAAGTACACCTCCTCCTTCTATATCAAAACAGCAAATATCCATTATCAATTGTGTGCCGAGGAAACAACTGTATGCTCCCAGTCATAAGCAGGTTTGCCAACTAAATTTGCATCTTGTCAAGTTGTTGGTGGTGCAGTTGCCACAGTCACCAAAGGTCCTGTACCCTGCAGGACTCTAGGAAAACTGCTGAAAAAGAGGACACAGACTGGTACAGTCATACAATATGTGTTCTATGTTCTATGTACAATATGTGTTCTATGTATACATAGATATCTGTATGTGTGCACTCTGTGTAAACATATATGTCTGTCTGTATGTGCACTGTGTATGCATGTGTCTGTATATATGCACTCTTTTCATGCTTGTCTCTGTGTGTATGTGCTATGTCCTTGGTGTAGATATCTGCATGTATGTGCTCTATGTATAGATGTGTCTATATGTATGTGCTCTGCGTATACATGTATGTAAATATATATGTGCTCTCTGTATACATATGTCTGTTAATATGTGCTCTGTGTATGCATGTCTCTGTATGCATGTGTTCTTTGAATACATGTGTCTATATGTATGTAATATATATATATATATATATATATATATATTTATATATATATACAGTACAGACCAAAAGTTTGGACACACTTTCTCATTTAAAGATTTTTCTGTATTTTCATGACTATGAAAATTGTACATTCACACTGAAGGCATCAAAACTATGAATTAACACATGTGGAATTATATACTTAACAAAAAAGTGTGAAACAACTGAAAATATGTCTTATATTCTAGGTTCTTCAAAGTAGCCACCTTTTGCTTTGATGACTGCTTTACACACTCTTGGCATTCTCTTGATGAGCTTCAAGAGGTAGTCACCGGAAATTGTTTTCGCTTCACAGGTGTGCCCTGTCAGGTTTAATAAGTGGGATTTCTTGCCTTATAAATGGGGTTGGGACCATCAGTTGTGTTGTGCAGAAGTCTGGTGGATACACAGCTAATAGTCCTACTGAATAGATTGCTAGAATTTTTATTATGGCAAGTAAAAAGCAGCTAAGTAAAGAAAAACGAGTGGCCAATATTACTTTAAGAAATGAAGGTCAGTCAGTCCGAAAAATTGGGAAACTTTGAAAGTGTCCCCAAGTGCAGTTGCAAAAACCATCAAGCGCTACAAAGAAACTGGCTCACATGAGGACCGCCCCAGGAATGGAAGACCAAGAGTCACCTCTGCTTCTGAGGATAAGTTTATCCGAGTCACCAGCCTCAGAAATCGCAGGTTAACAGCAGCACAGATTAGAGACCAGGTCAATGCCACACAGAGTTCTAGCAGCAGACACATCTCTACAACAACTGTTAAGAGGAGACTTTGTGCAGCAGGCCTTCATGGTAAAATAGCTGCTAGGAAGCCTCTGCTAAGGACAGGCAACAAGCCAAAGAGACTTGTTTGGCCTAAAGAACACAAGGAATGGGCATTAGACCAGTGGAAATCTGTGCTTTGGTCTGATGAGTCCAAATTTGAGATCTTTGGTTCCAACCACCGTGTCTTTGTGAGACGCAGAAAAGGTGAACTGATGGGCTCTACATGCCTGGAGGCAGGAGGTGTGATGGTGTGGGGGTGCTTTGCTGGTGACTCTGTTGGGGATTTATTCAAAATTGAAGGCATACTGAACCAGCAAGGCTACCACAGCATCTTGCAGTGGCATGCTATTCCATCCGGTTTGCGTTTAGTTGGACCATCATTTATTTTTCAACAGGACAATGACCTCAAACACACCCCCAGACTGTGTAAGGGCTATTTGACCAAGAAGGAGAGTGATGGGGTGCTACGCCAGATGACCTGGCCTCCACAGTCACCAGACCTGAACCATATCGAGATGGTTTGGGGTGAGCTGGACCGCAGAGTGAAGGCAAAAGGGACAACAAGTGCTAAGCATCTCTGGGAACTCCTTCAAGATTGTTGGAAGACCATTTCCGGTGACTACCTCTTGAAGCTCATCAAGAAAATGCCAAGAGTGTGCAAAGCAGTCATCAAAGCAAAAGGTGGCTACTTTGAAGAACCTAGAATATACAGTGGTGGCCAAAAGCATTGGCACTCCTGCAATTCTGTCAGATAATACTCAGTTTCTTCCTGAAAATGTTTGCAATCCCAAATTCTTTGGTATTATTATCTTCATTTAATTTGTCTTCAAAGAAAAAACACAAAAATAATTGTCCTAAAGCCAAAATGGATACAATTCCACACCAAACCTAAAAAAGGGAGTGAACAAAAGTATTGGCACTTTTTGAAAAATCATGTGATGCTTCTCTAATTCATGTAATTAACAGCACCTGTAAATTACCTGTGGCACCTAACAGGTGTTGGCAGTAACTAAATCACACTTGCAGTCAGTTAACATGGATTAAAGTTGACTCAACCTCTGTCATGTGTCCTTGTGTGTACCACATTGAGCATGGAGAAAAGAAAGAAGACAAAAGAACTGTCTGAGGACTTGAGAAACCAAATTGTGAGGAAGCATGAGCAATCTCAAGGCTACAAGTCCATCTCCAAAGACCTGAATGTTCCTGTGTCTTCCGTGCGCAGTGTCATCAAGAAGTTTAATGCCCATGGCACTGTGGCTAACCTCCCTAGATGTGGACGGAAAAGAAAAATTGACGAGAGATTTCAACGCAAGATTGTACGGATGGTGGATAAAGAACCTCGACTAACATCCAAACAAGTTCAAGCTGCCCTGCAGTCCGAGGGTACAACAGTGTCAACCCGTACTATCCGTCGGCGTCGGAATGAAAAGGGACTGTATGGTAGGATAGCCAGGAAGACCCCACTTCTTACCCCGAGACATAAAAAAGCCAGGCTGGAGATTTCCAAAACTTACCTGAGAAAGCCTAAAACGTTTTGGAAGAATGTTCTCTGGTCAGATGAGACAAAAGTAGAGCTTTTTGGGAAAAAGCATCAACATAGAGTGTACAGGAAAAAAAAAGAGGCATTCAAAGAAAAGAACACGGTCCCTACAGTCCAACTTGGCGGAGGTTCCCTGATATTTTGGGGTTGCTTTGCTGCCTCTGGCACTGGACTGCTTGACCATGTGCATGGCATTATGAAGTCCGGAGACTACCAACAAATTTTTCAGCATAATGTAGGGCCCAGTGTGAGAAAGCTGGGTCTCCCTCAGAGGTCATGGGTCTTCCAGCAGGACATTGACCAAAACACACTTCCAAAAGCACTATAAAATGGTTTGAGAGAAAGCACTGGAGACTTCTAAGGTGGCCAGCAATGAGTCCAGACCTGAATCCCATAGAACACCTGTGGAGAGATCTCAAAATGGCAGTTTGGAGAAGGCACCCTTAAAATATCAGGGACCTGGAGCAGTTTGCCAAAGAAGAATGGTCTACAATTCCAGCAGAGCATTGTAAGAAACTCATTGATGGTTACCAGAAGCGGTTGTTCGCAGTTATTTTGGCTAAAGGTTGTGCAACCAAGTATTAGGCTGAGGGTGCCAATACTTTTGTCTGGCCCATTTTTGGAGTTTTGTGTGAAATGATCAATGATTTGATTTTTGCTTCATTTGCTTTTGTGTTTTTTCCTTGCAAGCAAATTAAATGAAAATAATAATACCAAAGAATTTGTGAATTCAATCATTTTCAGAAAGAAACTGAGTATTATCTGACAGAATTTCAGGGGTGCCAATACTTTTGGCCACCACTGTAAGACATATTTTCAGTTGTTTCACACTTTTTTGTTGAGTATATAATTCCACATGTGTGAATTCATAGTTTTCATGCCTTCAGTGTGAATGTACAATTTTCATAGTCATGAAAATACAGAAAAATCTTTAAATGAGAAGGTGTGTCCAAACTTTTGGTCTGTACTGTATGTCCATATGTATTTGCTTAGTGTATGCATATATGCGTATCTGGATACATATGTTTATGTGTTCTATGTATAAATATGTGTGTGTATGTGTATACATGTATGTTAGCTATGTGTATAGACATTTGTGTGTAAAATGTATTGTGTAGACATGTGTATACCATACAATGTTTGTGTAACATACTGTGAGTGAGAGTTCATAGGTATAAACATGTCAGCATTCACGCAATAACCAAGCAATATGATGCTCATTCATCGGGTGATTGGATTGTTTAGAGCACCACTCCAGCGTTTTTTTCTTCATCGTTTTTTTGGTGTCTCTCAGGGCCCAACGCGTCATCTTCTGACCATAGCTTCTGACTGGCCAGAAGTCAGAAGCTACATCACAAGCTCTCAATACAAGCCTATGAGAGACAGAACAAGGCTCTCATAGACTTGTATTGAAAAGTGTCCTCCGCATAGCTCCATGAAACACTTGAGATGCGAACAGGTCACTTTTTGCTGGAGACCGACCAGGGCAACACTGGAAACGGATGAAGGCGGCAGCAGGTGAGTATCAGACAGGGGCAGGTAAATTACATTTAAAACACTCCAGCGGTGCAATAAAAAAAATTCTGGAGTGATGCTTTAATCCAGAGCAAAAATCATTGTTCTCAGCAGCACATTGCTTTGTGTAATCTGCAGATGTGCTGCTGATAACATGATCATGTATGGGGACAGATTGATCTATTAGTGATCATTCTGTGCCTATCATTCTTCATTCTTCATAAGCCTGTGTAAAAAAGCCTGTAAAAAAACACCAAATGACTTGAATATTGTCGATTGTGCTAGTTTAACGGCCTGAATTCAGCTCATGTAAATGCAACCTAAATGTTTCTATGTGATGATGCAATATGTTAGCATTTGAGACTCCACGTTTAACTTTTGGCCAGAGCCCCACTTTGTCTAAAACCGGCCTGCTGGTATCTATTTTTTATCAACAGTGAAAACCCTAGACCAATTGGCACCAAATTTGACCCATAGGTAAATCAAGCGCTTCTGAAGGTTTTAGACAAAGTTTCAGCTCTTTCGAACCTACGGTTCTTGAAATATTGGTCAAAAATTGGAAAACAAAAGCAAATATTTATTTAAAAACAAACTGGACCAATCAGCCACAAATTTGGCATGTTGGTAAGTCAAATACTAAGTATACGTATTGCAACATCTATCTTTTTCTATTCTTCAAGAATTACCTCTTTTATAGTCTGGAGGCTGGATGGAGAGTGATGCTCAACTTTTCTCTTCAGAATTCCCCATAGATTTTTCTGTGTCATTCAAATCAGGAGACATACTTGAGCACTAAATTACTTTCACCTCGTTCTTCAGAAATGTGTGTTTTGGTTCATTGTCATGTTAGAAAAGTGTCATCTACTGAGGTTACTGAATGATGCTAACATCTTGTCAAAACCTCATGCAGCCCCACCACTATGTTTCACTGTAGGCACCATGCATTTCACTAAATTCATTTTTCTAAATGTATTTTGGTAAATGAAATTCTTTATATTGAAAGAGAAGATGCAATCAGCACTCTGTACCCTTAGTAGATGTTCACCAACTTAGTAGATGTTCACCAATATGTTGCCAACTTGTTCATTCCCTGCCATAAAGTCTTTAAAAAATACTGGATGGTTGTTTTTGATGTTGGGTGTATTCACTAACTTGAGTAAAGCTGAAGATTTTGTACTGAAACATATAATTAGCCTTACTTTCATCGATAAACAACAATTTACAGTGTTCCAAATGCATTGCTTTATGCATCATGTATTTTAGAGAAATTTGTAATATTTTCTAAGAAATAAAGTGATTTTTACCAGGAGTTGGATTATCATTCACATTTTTCGATTGTGGTATAGTACAAGCAATCAGATAATCACAGGTTCAAGTCTTCTAAAGGTACTACAAAAAAACGTAAAAACTTTTTTTTTTTTAAAGTTTACAGTAGTTTTTGGTCAAATTTATGCAAAAATGAAAAATAACTCTGAAGGGTTCACAAACTTTCAAGCACCACAGATAGTATTGTGTAGTAAAAATATATATATTAAAGTATTTAATTTTATACAGTACTAGATGGAGGCCCGATGCTATCACATTAGAAGGGCGGTAATGTCACGATGGGGGCAGACTTTGCAGCGTTGAGAATCTCTCCCCACATGTGCTCACCCACCTATCCCCTTTCTCTTTCCCCCATGTGCTGACTTCTCCCGTCTGTGCTCTCTTCTTTGACCTGTCTACCCTATGTGCTCTCCCCCTTCTCTTCTGTCTCTCCCCTTCTTGTGGTGTGTTCTCCCCTCATGTGCTGTCCCATTTGAGCTGTCTCCCCCCTGTGCTCTGTGTCTCTCCCCCCCTGTGTGCTTTCTCTCTCCCCCATCTGCTGTCTTCTCCTCTCATGTGATCTCTTCTTTGACATGTGTACCCCATGTGCTCTCCCCCTTGTCTGCTCTCTCTTTCCACCCCTGTGCTGTCTTCTTCCCTCATGTGTTCTCTTGTTTGAGCTGTCTCCCCACACAGTAAATCAGACCGCCCCCATCTTTGTGCAGGCAGATAGCGACAGTCACATTAAAACTGCGCATGCGCTCCTCCTGTACAAAGTTGGCTGTGGTCAGTGAATCATTCGGCTGATCCCGGCGGCGGCATGTACAGCATGTTCGCAATGGTGTTCTGCTTGTGGTACCGTGCAAGAAGCTGCGTACCGTGTGTACAGTGTGTGTGGTGGTGGGTACGACGTATACAGTGTGTGTGTGGTGCGTATGGCGTATACAGTGTGTGTGTGTGTTGCATGCAGCATATACAGTGTGTGTGTGTGTGTAAGGTGTAAACAGTGTGTGTGTGGTGCGTACGGCGTATACAGTGTGTGTGTGGTGCGTATGTCGTATACAGTATGTGTGGTGTGTACAGTGTATACAGTGTGTGTGTGTGGTGCGTATGGCGTATACAGTGTGTGTGTTGTGCGTACGGTGTATACAGTGTGTGTGGTGCGTACAGTGTATACAGTGTGTGTGTGTGTGGTGCGTACCGCGTATACAGTGTGTGTGTGGTGCGTATGGCATATACAGTGTGCGTGTGTGGTGCATACGGCATATACAGTGTGTGTGTGGTGAGTACGGCATATACAGTGTGTGTGTGGTGCGTACGGCATATACAGTGTGTGTGTGTGGTGCGTACGGCATATACAGTGTGTGTGTGGTGCGTACGGCGTATACAGTGTGTGTTTATGTGTGTGTGGTGCGTACGGCATATACAGTGTGTGTTTATGTGTGTGGTGCGTACGGCGTATACAGTGTGTGTGTGTGTTGCGTATGGCATATACAGTGTGAGTGTGTGGTGCATACGGCATATACAGTGTGTGTGTGTGGTGCGTACGGCATATACAGTGTGTGTGGTGCGTACGGCATATACAGTGTGTGTGTGTGGTGCGTACGGCATATACAGTGTGTGTGTGTAGTGCGTACAGTGTATACTGTGTGTGTGTGTGTGGTGCGTACAGCGTATACAGTGTGTGTGTGGTGCGTATGGCATATACAGTGTGCGTGTGTGGTGCGTACGGCATATACAGTGTGTGTGTGGTGCGTACGGCATATACAGTGTGTGTGTGGTGCGTATGGCATATACAGTGTGCATGTGTGGTGCGTACGGCATATACAGTGTGTGTGTGGTGAGTACGGCATATACAGTGTGTGTGTGGTGCGTACGGCATATACAGTGTGTGTATGTGGTGCGTACGGCATATACAGTGTGTGTGTGGTGCGTACGGCGTATACAGTGTGTGTTTATGTGTGTGTGGTGCGTACGGCATATACAGTGTGTGTTTATGTGTGTGGTGCGTACGGCATATACAGTGTGTGTGTGTGTTGCGTACGGCATATACAGTGTGTGTGTGTGGTGCATACGGCATATACAGTGTGTGTGTGTGGTGCGTACGGCATATACAGTGTGTGTGGTGCGCACGGCATATACAGTGTGTGTGTGTGGTGCATACGGCATATACAGTGTGTGTGTGTAGTGCGTACAGTGTATACAGTGTGTGTGTGTGTGGTGCGTACGGCATATACAGTGTGTGTGTGTGGTGCGTACGGCATATACAGTGTGTGTGTGTAGTGCATACAGTGTATACAGTGTGTGTGTGTGTGTGGTGCGTACGGCGTATACAGTGTGTGTGTGGTGCGTACGGCATATACAGTGTGTGTTTATGTGTGTGTGGTGCGTACGGCATATACAGTGTGTGTTTATGTGTGTGGTGCGTACGGCATATACAGTGTGTGTGTGTGTTGCGTACGGCATATACAATGTGTGTGTGTGGTGCATACGGCATATACAGTGTGTGTGTGTGGTGCGTACGGCATATACAGTGTGTGTGGTGCGCACGGCATATACAGTGTGTGTGTGTGGTGCATACGGCATATACAGTGTGTGTGTGTAGTGCGTACAGTGTATACAGTGTGTGTGTGTGTGGTGCGTACGGCATATACAGTGTGTGTGTGTGGTGCGTACGGCATATACAGTGTGTGTGTGTAGTGCATACAGTGTATACAGTGTGTGTGTGTGTGTGTGGTGCGTACGGCGTATACAGTGTGTGTGTGGTGCGTATGGCATATACAGTGTGCGTGTGTGGTGCGTACGGCATATACAGTGTGTGTGTGGTGCGTACGGCATATACAGTGTGTGTGTGGTGCGTATGGCATATACAGTGTGTGTGTGGTGCGTACGGCATATACAGTGTGTGTGTGGTGCGTATGGCATATACAGTGTGTGTGTGGTGCGTACGGCATATACAGTGTGTGTGTGTGGTGCGCACGACATATACAGTGTGTGTGTGGTGCGTACGGCGTATACAGTGTGTGTTTATGTGTGTGTGGTGCGTACGGCATATACAGTGTGTGTTTATGTGTGTGGTGCGTACGGCGTATACAGTGTGTGTGTGTGTTGCGTATGGCATATACAGTGTGAGTGTGTGGTGCATACGGCATATACAGAGTGTGTGTGTGGTGCGTACGGCATATACAGTGTGTGTGGTGCGTACGGCATATACAGTGTGTGTGTGTGGTGCGTACGGCATATACAGTGTGTGTGTGTAGTGCGTACAGTGTATACTGTGTGTGTGTGTGTGGTGCGTACGGCGTACACAGTGTGTGTGTGGTGCGTATGGCATATACAGTGTGCGTGTGTGGTGCGTACGGCATATACAGTGTGTGTGTGGTGCGTACGGCATATACAGTGTGTGTTGTGCGTATGGCATATACAGTGTGCATGTGTGGTGCGTACGGCATATACAGTGTGTGTGTGGTGAGTACGGCATATACAGTGTGTGTGTGGTGCATACGGCATATACAGTGTGTGTATGTGGTGCGTACGGCATATACAGTGTGTGTGTGGTGCGTACGGCGTATACAGTGTGTGTTTATGTGTGTGTGGTGCGTACGGCATATACAGTGTGTGTTTATGTGTCTGGTGCGTACGGCATATACAGTGTGTGTGTGTGTTGCGTACGGCATATACAGTGTGTGTGTGTGGTGCATACGGCATATACAGTGTGTGTGTGTGGTGCGTACGGCATATACAGTGTGTGTGGTGCGCACGTCATATACAGTGTGTGTGTGTGTGGTGCATACGGCATATACAGTGTGTGTGTGTAGTGCGTACAGTGTAAACAGTGTGTGTGTGGTGCGTATGGCATATACAGTGTGCGTGTGTGGTGCGTACGGCATATACAGTGTGTGTGTGGTGCGTACGGCATATACAGCGTGTGTGTGGTGCGTACGGCATATACAGTGTGTGTGTGTGGTGCGCACGACATATACAGTGTGTGTGTGGTGCGTACGGCGTATACAGTGTGTGTTTATGTGTGTGTGGTGCGTACGGCATATGCAGTGTGTGTTTATGTGTGTGGTGCATACGGCGTTTACAGTGTGTGTGTGGTGTGTATGGCATATACAGTGTGTGTGTGGTGCGTACGGCATATACAGTGTGTGTGTGTGGTGCGTATGGCATATACAGTGTGCGTGTGTGGTGCGTACGGTATATACAGTGTGTGTGTGGTGCGTACGGCATATACAGCGTGTGTGTGTGGTGCGTATGGCATATAGAGTGTGCGTGTGTGGTGCATACGGCATATACAGTGTGTGTGTGGTGCATGCGGCATATACAGTGTGTGTGTGGTGCGTACGGCATATACAGCGTGTGTGTATGGTGCATACGGCATATACAGTGTGTGTGTGGTGCATACGGCATATACAGTGTGTGTGTGGTGCATACGGCATATACAGTGTGTGTGTGGTGCGTACGGCATATACAGAGTGTGTGGTGCGCACGGCGTATACAGTGTGTGTGTGTGGTGCATACGGCGTATACAGTGTGTGTTTATGTGTGTGTGGTGCGTACGGCATATACAGTGTGTGTTTATGTGTGTGGTGCATACGGCGTATACAGTGTGTGTGTGTACGGTGTATACAGTGTGTGTGTGTGTGTGGTACGTACGGCGTATACAGTGTGTGGGTGTGGTGCGTACGGCGTATGCTGTGTGTGAGTGTGGTGCGTACGGCGTATACAGTGTGTGTGTGTGGTGCGTACAGCGTATGCAGTGTGTGCGTGTGTGTGGTGCGATGGTGTTCCACTAGTGGTGCTGTGCAAGAGGCTGGTACCACCAGTGGTTTCAATATTGAGACACCCATCACTTGGGTGTCCCAATATGGCGGTCAACGATCTTCCGCCACTTGGAATTCTGCGATCCGGACACATCTGGACAGAACAGGATGTAAAGACATTACAAGGTAAGTATATATTAGATAAAGCAATGAGTGCTTATTACAAAGTATTTGTCTAATGTCCTGTACCTCAGTTCTCTTTCATATACAGGAAACACCTCAAGGTACACTAGAATGCATTAGATTAATAATGTACAACTTTTTGTCATATAATACCAAAGTTAGACAGTTCCCAGAGGAGATATGGATTTAGCACCCTTAATACTTCCTAATTCAGAGAACTGTAAAGCAATTCACTCATTCCTTTGGTAATATTTCACATACAAGAGCAGTTGAAGACCATTGCAATAAATAGTTTACATTGAATTTCTAAAAAAATCATGTCACAAAAATAAATCATCAGTTTATAAAAACATTTGATAGTTAAATACTTTGTTAATATGTGGGAACTTTGTGTTTATGGAAGTGCACCTCCTTTAAGGCAATTGACCAATGCAAATGACTACTTACAGTAAATATAAGGTTCTCATATTTCATAACACAGTCAAAAGAAATAAATAGCTAAACAATGTAAGTCTCCAGCACTGACAGTCCAACAGTAACTTTGGGTTGAAAACTCGATAAAGTTTCAAGAGTTTCAGATTGAGGTGCCTAGAGCTCATCAGTAGAATTGATTCTAGGAGCTCACACTACAGCTACATGCAAATACCCATTTGGTATTATCTCCATTATAGCGGAATATTAACTGTAAAAATAAGCTGTCTCCTGCACATCTTCTGTGCTTCCATTTTAACTATGATGTACAAATACAGTTGTTTGCATTAAAGTGGTCCTCCTGTGACAATAAGCTATCTCCAATACTTTGAATAGGCAATAACTTATTGACCGGTGAGGGTACAAACGCTAGCACTGATCAGCAGAACATGTAACTTTTACTTATTTCAAAATGGAACTCTATTTTGGACTGCTGCTCCATTCATTCTCTATGGGACCGCTGGAAAAAATTGAGCTCACCACTCAACAGTCCTGTGGAGAATGAACAGAGCTGCAGTCTATCATGCCACTCAATTCTAGCAAGAATGAAAATTTGTCATGATTGTTGCTTCCTTGGCAGGCGAGTCCGAGCCAGAGCTTATATATTGCTCTTATTATATGGTCACCCTCCAATAATGGCTCTATTTGTTTTTTTATTGTTTTTATTTCTCTATTGTAGACACAAGAATTCTCCTTTTATGTTTGCAACCTTTTGCACATATAATTATTATATATGGTGCTAGTTTTATTTAAGTATTTATTTCCAACATTATTCTTGATTACATTTTACATACCCCTTACATCACATCTGAAAAGCGTACCATTATGGGGTCACTGTTAACGGTCACCTGGCAGCACTAAAAAGTACAGCCTTGGACAGGCTTTACTCTGGCTATTCAGACCATCAGATCCCAGAGGATCCCTGGGCTCTACCATTTAGTTCTTGTATAGGGATGTGGACTTTTACAGGGACTCCTGCAACGTCCTCACAGTAGCTGCTGTCTGGTTGTGTAGGCTGGCAGTATGTATAGTCAGGTAGCTAGTCAGGAATGAGAGTGATTAGTAGTGTTGATTGAACAGTGAAATGCTCGAGTGTTTGGTACTCGAATCGAGCACGTCGGTAGCTCGGACGTGCTCAACTCGAGCAGCGAGCATAATGGAAGAGAATGGCAATCTCTCTCCCGAACACTTGAGCACCACGCCATACTTGGAACTGCACGCTACTCGATCGAGCATCACTTGTGATCAGTAGATGAACAGAGGTCAGAATCAGGAAAATCTACAGGAAACACAGGAAGACAACAAGGAGTTCATCAGAGCTAATATAGCTATAACTGTCAGTGAATGAATGGATAAAAGGAGCACCACTCAGGCTAAACAGCAGGAAGCATCCTAAGCAGAAATTTACTCTCAGTCACCTGCCCCAGTCAGTCCTCCAAGTTCCTGAGACTACAGGATTAGCATTGTTATCTGCAATAAAGGTGCTGCACTGCTGGCGACAGCAGCAGAGACTGAAAGAGTATGCACCAATACAGATATCACATGTATGATGTGGTAGATCTCTCTTATAGTATCCTTTACAATATGATTATAGATAAGTCAAGCATTAAAATTGATTAAAGTCTATAATTCATAGTTGAAATAATAATGGGTAAAATGATAATCTTTGACACCAGTCTCATATTTTTGTTGAGCCTTTGTCATCACTTATACTGAGTGAAGAAAAGTATGGGCTTTATGACCTCACAATCTAACTTTTTAAGTATTAAAATAAAGTGCTTCTGGGAAGACTTTCTAAAAGATTTTTGAGAGTGTCTGTTCGAAAATTGTGCCCATTCATGCAGAAGAGCACTTGTTCAAATACTGATGTTGAACTAAATGATCTGGTTCAAAGTCCCTAAAGGTTTTAAATGGGGTTGAGGCTCTGTTCAGATAAGTCAAGTTTTTTTTTTACACCAAAATGACTCTACCACTCATTTAACGACCTTGTTTAGTGCACTGGGTGGCAGTAAGAAAAATACATTCCTCAAACTGTTCCTATAAAGATGGAAGCTGTCCAAAATGTCTCGATACACTGATTTCTCTTCACTGGAACTAAGAGAACTAAGACAACCCCTAAAAAGCAACCTTGTAGCATTATTCCCCCTCCACCAACCAACTGGCACAATGCAGTCAGGCAGGCAATATGGTTTTTATATTACTGAGAGCTATTTAGCTACTTCTCTTCGCATTCACAATCACATCACGTAACCTAAATATGCGAAAAATGTTCTTGCTGGAAATTGTTTTGCATGTTAAGTTAAATGTGGAATTGAGAGTTCAGGGCTCAGTAGATTTTATTTTTCTCTAAATAGACGAAAATAGTAGTAATACTACTTTCTATGTTCAGTGAAGCTGCAGATCTCTTTTGCAGTTCATAAATATAATTTAAAATGTACCCAGTGTTAGGTACATAAAACGCTTAAAGATCATTGTCAACAGGTTCCAATTTAGTCTTTTTCTACATAGTGCAATCTGAGAGCAAATTCTATTGATTCTTTTGGACTCAACCTGGTAGAATTAAATACTAGAATCTAGGTGAAAAGTGTGATGGCTTAGCTAACTCAAACCAACATTTCTATAGTCAGTAATTGACATCTTCCTTCTGGCATGTCAAAATTCCTACTTTGACTATGGTGCTAGCTGATGAATGTTGATTTAATGTGTAAGAAAATACTTTTTAGAAAATATTGCCTAAGTAAAGCCTGTTCTCTAGCAAATCCTAGAAAGGTATAGTGATTTATCAATCAGTGGAAAGGTCTAATAAGGTTAATCAAGTTGAAATGATCTTTAAAAGGCCTGATGTTAGAGATGACACTTTTCCTTTGTATTTTAGGTAAAAAAAATATATTGTCATTTTTTACATTTTATAAATTACAAAAAGGAAAATGGACAGATGCAAAAGTTTTGGCACCCTTGGAGATTTGTGTACTCAGATAACTTTGACCAAGTTTTCAGACCTTATTTAGCGTGTTAGGGTTATGGATTGGTCACTATCATCATTAGGAAAGGCCAGGGGATGCAAATCTCCCAGCTTTATAAAAACCCAGCTTCCTCTAACCTTGTGCCAAAAAACAGTAGTCATGGTACTTCTAAGCAGCTGCCTAGCACTCTGGAAATGAAAATGGTGGAGGCCCACAAACCAGGATAAGGCTATAAGAAGATAGCAAAGTGTTTTCAAGTTGCCCTTTCCTCAGTTCAAAATGTAATTAAGAAATGGCAGTTAATAGGAACAATGGAGGTCAAAATAAAACCTGGAAGACCAAGCAAAATTTTAGTGAGAGCTGCTCGTAGGATTGTTAGAGAGGCAAATCAGAACACCTGCTTGACTGAAAAAGACCTTCAGAAAGATTTAGCAGACTCTGAAGTTGTGGTACATTATTGCACTGTACAGAGACACTTGTATAGATAAGGCCTTCATGGAAGAGTTATCAGAATAAAACCTCTCCTCCATCCTCACCATAAAATTCAGTGTGTGAAGTATGCAAAAGAACATCTAAATAAGCCTGATGCATTTTGAAAACAAATCCTGTGGACCATTGAGGTTAAAATAGAACTCTTTGACCACAATGATCAAAGGTACGTGTGGAGAAGAAAGGGCCCAGAATTTCAGGAAAAGAACATCTCACCAACAATTAAGAATGGGGGTGGATCAATCATGTTTTGGGGTTGTGTTGCAACCAACAGCACGTTTACAAGCTGCGATACTTTCAAAAGTGGGTTCTAATACTTACTGACCATGCAGGGAGCCCCAAACCTTTGAATTTGCCTAGTTGTCATTTTTAAAATGTAAAAAATGACTATATATATTTTTTGTGCCTAAAATACAAAGGAAATGTGTCATTTTTCACATTAGTCTTTTTAGAGATCATATTATCTTTGCCTAACTGTTCACAATAACAGTAATTTTTACCAGGGGTGCGTAAACTTTTACATGCTACTACATAACATTGTAGTATGGAGATAAAATTTATTGTTTATTAATAATCAAGAAATAAAAATCAGGAAAGGGATAAAGAAACACCAGGTGGAAAAACAATGCGAGGACAAATGTACAGTACAGACCAAAAGTTTGGACACACCTTCTCATTTAAAGATTTTTCTGTATTTTCATGACTTTGAAAATTGTACATTCACACTGAAGGCATCAAAACTATGAATTAACACATGTGGAATTATATACTTAGCAAACTACTGTGAAACAACTGAAAATATGTCTTATATTCTAGGTTCTTCAAAGTAGCCATCTTTTGCTTTGATGACTGCTTTGCACACTCTTGGCATTCTCTTGATGAGCTTCAAGAGGTAGTCACCGGAAATGGTTTTCGCTTCACAGGTGTGCCCTGTCAGGTTTAATAAGTGGGATTTCTTGCCTTATAAATGGGGTTGGGACCATCAGTTGTATTGTGCAGAAGTCAGGTGGATACACAACTGATAGTCCTACTGAATAGACTGTAAGAATTTGTATTATGGCAAGAAAAAAGCAGCTAAGTAAAGAAAAACGAGTGGCCATCTTTACTTTAAGAAATGAAGGTCAGTCAGTGCGAAAAATTGGGCAAACTTTGAATGTGTCCCCAAGTGCAGTTGAAAAAACCATCAAGCGCTACAAAGAAACTGGCTCACATGAGGACCGCCCCAGGAAATGAAGACGAAGAGTCACCTCTGCTTCTGAGCATAAGTTTATCTGAGTCACCAGCCTCAGAAATCGCAGGTTAACAGCAGCTCAGATTAGAGACCAGGTCAATGCCACACAGAGTTCTAGCAGCTGACACATCTCTACAACAACTGTTAAGAGGAGACTTTGTGCAGCAGGCCTTCATGGTAAAATAGCCCTTGCTGATGGAAGGAGGTTTGCACTCATAATCTCACCATACATGGCCCTATTCATTCTTTCATGTACACGGATCAGTCGTCTTGGTCCCTTGGCTGAGAAACCGTCCCAAAGCATGATGTTGCCACCTCCATGCTTCACAGTAGGTATGGTGTTCATTGGATGCAACTCAGCATTCTTTCCCCTCCAAACACGATGAGTTATGTTTCTACTAAAGAGTTCAACTTTGGTTTCATCTGACCATATGACATTCTCCCAATACTCTTTTGGATCATCCAAATGCTCTCTAGCAAACTTTAGATGGGCCTGGACATGTAATTGCTTAAGCAGGGGGACACGTCTGGCACTGCAGGATCTGAATCCCTGGCGGCGTAGTGTGTTACTGATGATAGCCTGTGTAACGTTGGTCCCAGGTCTCTGCAGGTCATTCACTAGGTCCTCTTGTGTGGTTCTGTGATTTTTGCTCACCGTTCTTGAGATCATTTTGACCCCACGGGGTGAGATCTTGTGTGGAGCCCCAGATCGAGGGATATTATCAGTGGTCTTGAATGTCTTCCATTTTTTAATTATTGCTCCCACAGTTAATTTCTTCACACCAAGCTGCTTGCCTATTGCAGATTCAGTCTTCCCAGCCTGGTGCAGGGCTACAATTTTGTTTCTGGTGTCCTTCGACAGCTCTTTGGTCTTCACCATAGTGGAGTTTGGAGTGTGACTGTTTGAGGTTGCGGACAGGTGTCTTTTATACAGAGGACAGAGGAGCCTCTTAAAGAAGAAGAAGTTACAGGTCTGTGAGAGCCAGAAATCTTTCTTGTTTGTAATTGACCAAATACTTATTTTCCACCAAAATTTGAAAAAAATTTCTTTCCATATCAGACAATGTGATTTGGTCTTATTCTGTATATATTGGTGCTGTGTGGCATCATATTGCATATAGGGAGACTGTGTGTAGGCTCATTAGGTATATAGGGGGACTGTGTTTGGACTCATACTGTATATACGGGGCTGTGTGTCGGCTCATACGGTATATAGGGGCTATGTGTGGACTCATATATTATATAGGGGGTCTATGTTTGGGATCATACTGTATATAGAGTGGGTGTCTCCATACTTAATTCTGCTGAATATTAGGTTAGAAAATTAATATTAATATACACTAGTATTTATAGTTAATATGCTGATATTACTATTGAGCAGAATAAATTTCAGCCTATTATCTTAGCCTTCAACAACAGTCAGGATCTCTCAGGAAAATGAATTGCCTACTACTGCATTAGATAGCTGTTAACTGAACGACTGTCTGTTAAAATTTTCGAAATGGTGAACTATATGAAGAAAAAAAAATAACAAAGACTGACCGCAAGGGTCATGTACCATCTTGTACACATGAACATACGTCACATAATTTAAAAGTCAGATCTCAAGCTAGTAACATGCACTTCACTGCCAAATATTACAGCTCACGAGTAAGGGTAAATAGTGGATCAACAAAGGATTAAGTATGCCATCATAACAAATGAACATTTATTATTTATTGAATGTAAACAAATTATCGCTACACAACCCAATCCAAATGGAAAAAATAGAAGCATTAGAATGATTGAGGCATGCTTTTTTGTTACAATGTAAGTCTGAAGCAAATACATTTTGATTCTGCAATCATTTATTTCTATTTATTTCTCTGCAACTATTCATGCAAGTTGAGTTATTTAATACTTTTTGCTACAAACTTGAAATGAAGCGAATTGATTTACTTCTCTCCAGGAAATAGTATCGACAATGACATTAAGTTCTTGTGTTCTCCTGCTGCGTGTCATAGCATGTTCCAGTGTCTATAAAAAATGAGAGTTTACAGCTTCTTTAAGCCCTCAACAATAATATTACCTTTTTGATTATCTCAGAATTACTAAGATTCTCCTTATTTTCATAAAATTGCAAATCTTGTGTTTTTTTTTTATTTGTGTTCATATAACGTATATAAAGTATTGATATTCACTCTATTTACCTATTTACAAACACTGCAGGGTTCACTTAGGAGCTGGATTGTCACCAAAAGACTTATGGTGCATAGGGATATAGTTTATTGTTATAAGTATCTTTTCAGTGTGGCAGGTTGAAAGCAATGTCTGTTGTTGAAGCAATTGCCATGTTTTCTGGTTCTGCATCATTTTCTTGACAGCTAAGACCATTACAGGGTGTTGTGAGAAAACAAAGTGATAAATATTTTAAGGAAATATAGAAGAAAGTGAACAGGTACCTCTTGTAATAGCTTAAAATGAAATTGGGATCTTACACTAAAAACATGCGCTAGACACAGATAAATATTGTCTTCTGCCTTTAAACATGCACTTGACATTAGATCCCAGCACGTGGACTCTTGTGGTAACTAAGATATTTATTCTTTTAGGGTATGTAAAGCATATAAATGTATGTATTGTACTAGAATAATGAGACTAATGAATAATATGGGTAGCCAGTACCAGATTTAAATCAAATGAACTTCTAATAACTAAATATTAGTGTTGAGCGCAAGTGCTCATTACCTGAGTTTGCCAAGTTTCGCGGGTGCTCAAATAATATATTCGAGTCCCCGTGGCCGCATGTTTTGCAGCTGATGGACAGCCACAAAACATGCATGTATTGCCTGACAAACACGGCAATCCTCGCATGTTTGGTGGCTGCCTAACAGCCGCAAAACATGCGGCCGTAGGGACTGGAACATATCACTTGAGCACCTGCAATGCTCGATGGATACGGGAGCACCCTAGGCAAACTCGAGTAATGAGCACTTGTGTTCATTAACGATGAGCGAGCATTAAAATGCATGGGTACTCGTTGCTCGGGTCGAGCAAATTGGAATGCTCGAGTGCTCGGTCCGAGTAACGAGCCCAATGTAAGTCTATGGGAAATGCGAGCATTTTTCCGGCGGCCCCCCTGGCGATCTGCAGAGGGCCCCAAAATTGCCCAAATCGATGGGAACAGTGGTCAAATGACATGGGAACAGCATGGGGAAGACCCCTGGAACCATTTCTGACTCCCAGGTCACTGCAGTCAACAATGTTATCAGCGATATTACGCCACTTTTACGGACTCAAAATAAAACATACAAAAAGGAAACTAAAATGGATTTTCTTGGGAAATATGTTAAGGAACAACCTTTCCAGGGTAATAACTTGCATATAAGGCAAAATAAATAACCCAAAACAAAAATGCTCCTCCACATCTTAGGCTATGTTCACACGTAGCGTTTTTTATGCGTTTTGCACTTTTGCATTGCTTTCAACTGTGAAAATTGCCTTCAGCAGGAAATGTAATTTTAACATTTTACTATCTTATCTGGCCATGTGGTGTGTGACATGGGAACAGCATGGGGAAGACCCCTGGAAGAATCTCTGACTCCCAGGGCACTGCCTAAAACTGTGGTCATCTCATCAGACGTGATCCAATATTACTGCGGTAATAATACAGACATTTTAGGCAACGTGACAAATCTTAAACTCCATTTAAAATGGGCAAGGTGTGTGTCAAGGTACGGGGAAGTGGACATTATGGTGATGGTGATAGTGCACGCAGAGGCCGTAGGGAGCACAAAAAACACCCATGTCATGTCAATCTTCCTGTTCCCAATTTCTAGGGGGCCGCGGAACACCACTATTGAAGCCAGAGCAGTGTGAAAAGGTTGTTGGTTGGATAGCAGATAAAGTTTCTAGTCAGTTTGCCTCCACCACCACCCTGTCTTCCACATGGTCCAGTCTAAGTAGACGTGAGTCTGGACCACATTATTATTAATACTTTACCACCATTTATTCCATGGCACTTTACATGTGAAAAAAGGGGTATACATTGCAAAAACAATTACAATAATCTTGAACGAAAATGTGACAGCGACTGGTACAGGAGAGGAGAGGACCCTGCCTGTGAAGGATCACAGCCTACAATGGATGGGCGATGACACAGTAGGTGAGGATAGAGCTGGTCATGCAGCGGTATGGTGAACCGAGGGTTACTGCAGGTTATACGCATATCGCCAGAGGTGTGTCTTCAGGTGCTTTTTGAAGGTTTCAACAGTAGGCAAGAGTCAGAAATCGTGGGGTAGAGAGTTCCAGAGAAGGGGGGATGCACGGGAGAAATCTTGTATGCGATTGTGGGAAGAGGAGATAAGAGGTGAGTAGAGAATGGACCTTGTGAGGATCGAAGGTTGCGTGCAGGTAAGTACCGGGAGACTAGGTCACAGATGTATGGAGGAGACAGGTTGTGGATGGCTTTGCATGCCAAGGTTAGGGTTTTGAACTGGAGCCAATGAAGGGATTGACAGAGAGGAGAAGCCAGGAAATAGTGAGGGGACAGGTGGATTAGTCAGGCAACAGAGTTTAGGATAGCTTGGAGGAATGCAAGAGTGTTAGAAGGGAGACCACAGAGCAGGAGGTTGCAGTCGTCGAGAAGGGAGATGATGAGTACGTGCACTAGTATTTTTGTAGATTCTTAGTTGAGGAATGTGTGGATCTGGGAGATTTTGTAAGAAAGTACTTACTAAGAGCTGAAAGATCCTGGAAAACAGTGTAGATAATTCTTCAAAGCAGAGAATGAAGTTTATTCAGAGGTACGCGGCAGAACAGTTCAGAATGCAGGCAGGGAAAATACACTGACACTCGCAGGTGCCTAGACAAGCAAAACAGCATTGGGATATCTGGCGATGGTCTGGCCCCGGTCACCAGTATCAGTAGCTTTTTATACATGGTTAAACAAAGGAACTTCATTGCGGAAAAAGGCGTATACATATTAACCTCATACTGCAGGGAAAACGTGCATTTTAGAACAATTATGAGATAATGCAACATGACAATATTTATGATTTTTACCAAATTGCATTACAATACATAAATCTCTATGTCCTTCTGACCTAAATGACAGTTTTCTCATAATTCCAAACCTATTGACAACTATATTGTCCTAATTTCTATACCACAATTACAATAACATTATTTACTATCTCATAACACCACTTATTTACTTTCACAATGACCTGCAGCTGTTTCCATTAACCTTTGTGTATACTAACCATACTTACTAATGGCACTGACATCATTTTATGGCTCCATTGTAACTAGGACATGTGTAGGACATGCATCTCATTTGCTGCAAAACTCAATTCTCAAACTTCTGAACAAGATGGCTGCTAGGTTTAACATGGCTGTTCAGAATATTAGGACTTTTTATTCTCTTACAAGTCCCCTTCTTGTACTCTATCCAGAGTACAACTTACACTGCTGTAATACGCATGGGAGAGTTATGGTAGATAGGAACAATGGGAGGGTCTATCATATCATACTTCCGAGAACCGGTATTAGAAGAACTGTCTGAACTTGGTTTGGTGGTAGTGGGGGCAGATCTTGTAGAACTACGGACTCTGGGGGAAAATGGTCTCCTATAACGTCGCAAGAAAGGAATATGATTATGAACTCGGGACTGAAGATAACACAACTCTTCAACATAGCCTAGATTCTTTTTAAAAGAATCTGCCTACAACACACACAAAGGAAACATTCGAATACAATTCCACAAAAAATGAATTCCCAGAGTATGGGATGTGAAAAGAAGTGACTAGCTGCATTACGAAGTGGGGGGGGGGGTTTACCTGCGAAAAACTTGACAATCTCATCCCACCAAGAGATATTCAACTCCTCATACTGTTTGATCACTGTGTGAATTCTTTTCTTGTTGTGGGCTACAGTAACAAGGGCTCTCTGACCAGTTTGATTATACAATCGCTGGAAATGTTCCAAAACTTTCAAGTCTTTGACCATCTGGTACAGACCCTTCCCCATAGATATGTGGGGAAAGTGCGATCTTGGGGTGTGGTATGTTACATTGTACTGTCTTTTTATCAAGATGACAGGCTCGTATACCCATTTTTGTTCATCAACTCTAATATCGATAATTGGTGCGACTGTACAGTACAGAGCAGGGTGGGCTAGATCTGTCACCATGCAAGTTGGAGTACGAAAGGTGATACACTGTTTAGTCTGGACATGGAAACACAGCTCACCATTTTTTAACTGCCAAAACAAGGGTCCTCTAAGTTCCTCGAGAATGAGAGGGCAGGTAGTTTCCTCATTCTCCCAGCAGGGTTGATAGTGAATGTAGTTGGTAACTCCATAGGGTCACACTAAATCAGATTGTTCCAGTCCACATAGGGCGGCAGAAATTTTGACGATGCCCTTCGGACTCTGAATATATCTAATGGCATTGTCTGTCGGGGTCCGCACCCACAAGTTCTGGTGGACTAACCCCATATCAATTAGGCTCAGGAGTGGGTGAACAGTACTTTGGATGGGTATTAGAGCCCCGAAGGTACAATCCTACATATCAAGGTTAGTACATCCCATCCACTCAATTTTCCACCAATCCACATTTTTTTTGCAAATTCAGTTATACCTGGCCATGTACGGCCCATTTCCCATGGCCAATGACCATTAAGATGAGTTTAGAGGAGTATTTTGGCATTAGTGTGCATTTCTCCTTGGAGAGCGATACAAGCAAGGGTGTTAGAACCTTGCTCTTAGGTTTTTTCCTTTGCTGGTCACATGACCTTGTTGGCCTATTTAATCCTGCTCTGCCCTTCTGGCTTTGCTGGACTTCATTGTATAACTACTTTCTAGCTAGCCTGTGCTCTGTATCTAACTCTGTTTGTTTGCTTGGTCTACGGACCTCTATGTTCTATATATTTTGTTTGTTCGTCTGTCTGCTACTATTTCTGTTAGGAGGTGTCCCATTTTCCTCCCAGTCCTTAGTACTTGTAGGGATTCCTTCCCCACATCTATAGGTCTCCGTACAGACTAGCTTAGGACTTTAGCAGGTCTGATCGCAGGATCAGGTTCCCTGTTACATCGTAGGGATTCAGCTGAGTTCTATCGTAGGGACAGATCTCCTCTCTTTCCTTAGCTCTGGTAGCAGAACATAACAGTAAGTCCAGCCTGCAAATTCTCTAAGGAAAGATTTTTCTGTTCCATCATGGTGTCGGTTCAGGATTTGGCTCATCGCCTGCAGGGACTCTCTCTGGAGGTGGCCGAGCTCCGTCAGCACGTGAGTAACTGTCCTGGAGCACATTTCTTGGAGCCTAAGGTATGTTTGCCGGATTTATTTTTTGGTGAACACCGAGAATTTTTTTCATTTAAAAATGCTTGCTTATTGTATTTTCGTTTGAGACCCAAGTCCTCTGGGGATGAATCCCAGCGCATAGGGTTCATAATGTCACTTTTGCGCAAAGAGCCTCAGGAGTGGGCCTTTTCTTTGCAACCTAGTGATACATGCTTCAGATCAGTGGATAGTTTTTTTTTTCTGCTTTGGGACTATTATATGATGATCCTGACCGTGTCGCATCAGCTGAGACTGAGTTGAGACGTTTGAAACAGGGATCAGGTAATGTGGAAAAATATTGTACTCATTTCCGTCGTTGGTCTACTCAAACAGGGTGGAACGATTCTGCTCTGAAAAGTCTATTTCTTGCTGGGCTCAATGAAAGGGTTAAAGACCTGCTAATTGCTTATCCTACACCTGAAGATTTGCAACAGGCTATGCAATTAGCTATACGGGTGGATAGGAGACTGCGTGCAAGGGTTAATGAGAGCAAATCCTCTGCTATGTCAGTTTCTGGTTATGAGAATGTGTGTACTAACAGTGGTGAACCGATGGAGATTGGATCGGTGGCACCTCGCTCTCAAGAAAAAGACCGTAGATTTTTTGAAGGCTTGTGTTTCTATTGCGGAAAATCTGGTCATTTGATTAAAGGCTGTGAGCTTCGTATGAAGAAAGAAAAAAAAATGGTCAGTCATGCCCGTATTGCCTGTTTAAATTCCAAGGGTGTAATTTTAGCTGCTTCCACGATTGCTCAGGAAAAATTAATGGAATTTCGGGTGTTTGTTGATTGTGGGTCTACTCTGAATGTAATTGATGGGGGATTCTTGAAAAGACTCAATTTAAAACCCGAACCTTTATCATCCCCCATTGCTGTGGTTTCTGTGGATGGTTCCCCTTTGAAGAATATTACTCTCAAGGTCTGTGAATTTCCTCTCACTATTAATGGTGTTCACCATGAGAAATTGGATTTGGTAGTTTTGAATAACTTGCCTTCTCCAGTAATATTGGGATTGCCCTGGTTAAAATTTCACAATCCTGTACTGGATTGGTCTACCAGTGAAATTAAATCCTGGAGCCATAAATGTTATGACAAGTGTTGTAACGGGCGTATTGCAGCTTTGGATAGGGGAGAATTGCCTGTTCCTATTCAGGATTTTTGGAGAGTTTTTTCTGAGAAGGAATCGCAGGTTTTGCCTCCCCATAGAGACTATGATTGTTCTATTGAATTTGTCCCTGGAGCGACTCTTCCTAAAAGTCGTTTATTTAACCTTACTATTCCTGAGAGGAAGGCTTTGGAGGAATACATACAGACAAGTTTGGCCGCCGGTCACATTAGGCCTTCTAAGTCTCCTGTGGCGGTTGGACTTTTTTTTGTAAAAAAAAAGGACGGCGGTTTACGTCCTTGTCTGGATTTTCGTGAGATTAACAAAATTACTGTACGCAATCCTTACCCACTGCCATTGATTCCTGATCTGTTTAACCAGTTAATGGGGGCCAAGTGGTTCTCTAAAATTGACCGTAAGGGGGCATACAATCTGTTGAGCATGAAGGAGGGTGACGAATGGAAGACTGCTTTTAACACTCCTGTGGGTCATTTTGAGAATCTGGTTATGCCTTTTGGTCTTACTAATGCTCCTGCATTTTTTCAGAATCTTATTAATGACATCCTTAGACCTTTGATCGGCAAAAATGTGGTTGTGTATTTGGATGACATTTTGATTTATTCGCCGGATCTGGAGTCCCATTGGCGGAGCGTACGTGAGGTATTACAGTTATTAATGGACAATTCGCTTTTTGCTAAGCTGGAGAAATGTGAGTTCGCTGTACAGAGAATTAGTTTTTTGGGTTACATTATCTCCAGCGATGGTTTTGAGATGGACCCGGTGAAAGTTCAAGCTGTACAGGAATGGCCTAGGCCTATTGGTTTGAAATCGATACAGAGGTTTTTAGGTTTCGCCAATTATTACAGAAAATTCATAAAAATTTTTTCTAGTATTGTCAAACCTCTGACCGATCTCACCAGGAAAGGTGCTGATGCGGTTCAGTGGTCTTCTGAGGCCATTGAAGCTTTTGTGTATCTCAAGGAGAGGTTCACCTCTGCTCCCATCCTTATGCAGCCTGATGTGACTAAGCCGTTTTTGGTTGAGGTTGATGCTTCCTCTGTGGGGGTTGGCGCAGTATTGTCTCAGGATAACGGGGATGGATTACATCCCTGTGCCTTTTTTTCAAAAAAATTTTCGGAGACTGAACTGAATTACGATATTGGTAATCGGGAATTATTGGCTATTAAACTCGCATTTGAACACTGGCGCCACTTCTTGGAAGGTGCGGAATTTCCCGTTCAGGTTCTTATATCTTGATGCTGCCAAGCGCCTGAATGCCCGTCAGGCTAGGTGGGCACTGTTTTTCTCGCGGTTTAATTTCTCCGTTACTTACATCCCTGGTACTAAGAATGTTAAGGCGGATGCCTTGTCTCGCAGTTTTTCTCCCATAGTCGGTGCTGAGAAAGAGGAGAACATTTTACAAGAAGGTGTTGTGATAGCTGCTTTGGACTCCGTTTTGGAAGATGAGATTCTTAAAGCACAGGAGAATGCCCCATGTAACACTACTCATGGGAGGTTGTTTGTGCCTGGGACCTTTAGGAGAGATTTGTTTGTTGAGTGTCACGAGTCTCGGTTGGCAGGTCATCCCGGAATCTCTGAGACCAAGAGACTGGTGGGTCGCAGTTTTTGGTGGCCTGGATGGCAGAAGGAGGTCATTAAGTGGGTGCGTCAATGTACTATATGTGCTAGATCTAAGTCCTCACATACTCCTGCTGCGGGGTTGCTTTGTCCTTTGGAGGTTCCCAGTGCTCCTTGGACACATTTGGCTATGGACTTTATAACTGACCTTCCCCCCTCTGAGGGTTTTACTGTCATCTGGGTGGTCGTGGACCGTTTTAGCAAGATGTGTCACTTGGTTCCCTTCGTCAAACTGCCCTGCGCTAAAACTCTCGCTAAAGCCTTTGTCAAGGAAATTGTCAGACTTCATTGCGTTCCTACTGTCATTGTTTCTGATAGGGGTCCTCAGTTCGTGGCTCGTTTTTGGCGTGCCTTTTGTGACAGGTTGGTAGTTCATTTGTCGTTCTCGTTCGGATATCATACTGAATCTAATGGCCAGACAGAAAGGAAAAACCAGGATGTTGAGCAGTTCTTGCGTTGTTTTGTGGCAGACAATCAAGAGGGGTGGTCTGAGTTTCTGCCACTTGCTGAATTTGCTCTGAACAATCATACATCTTCTTCTGCTGGTTGTTCGCCTTTTTTTGTTGTTCTGGGAGACATCCGTCGTTTGGGTCGTTCTCCAAGTTGGGATCTGCCGTGCCTGAGGAGGAGAATTTTTCCGGTGATTTGGAGAGAGTTTGGACGGATGTGCGTGGTAATCTTCAGGAGGCCAACAGAAAATCTAAAGACTACTTTGATAGGAAACGACAGGAGGTTTTGTTCGCTGTTGGTGACATGGTTTGGTTGTCCTCTAGGAATCTGCGGTTGAGGATTCCTTCTAAGAAATTGGGTCCCAAGTTTGTAGGGCCCTTTAAGGTGCTTCAGGTTGTCAACCAATCTGCTGTTAGGTTGGAGGTTCCTACCTCCTGGAGAATTAATCCGGTATTTCATGTCTCTCTGTTAAAAAAAGCTGTTGTGTCGGATGGTGACGCCTCTGCCTCTGTTCCTCCGGTGGTGGAGGACGGGGAATATGAAATTTCTCGCATCCTTAACTCTAGACGGTATAGAGGTAGTTTGCAGTATCTTGTGGCCTGGAAAGGTTTCGGACCCGAGGATAACTCTTGGGTGAGGTCAGATGATGTTTCCGCATCCAGACTTATCAAAGCGCTTCACAGGAGATTTCCTGATAAGCCTGGTCCTAGGGGATCCGGAGGATCCTCTTAGAAGGGGGGGTACTGTTAGAACCTTGCTCTTAGGTTTTTTCCTTTGCTGGTCACATGACCTTGTTGGCCTATTTAATCCTGCTCCGCCCTTCTGGCTTTGCTGGACTTCATTGTATACCTACTTTCTAGCTAGCCTGTGCTCTGTATCTAACTCTGTTAGTTTGCTTGGTCTACGGACCTCTATGTTCTATATATTTTGTTTGTTCGTCTGTCTGCTACTATTTCTGTTAGGAGGTGTCCCATTTTCCTCCCAGTCCTTTGTACTTGTAGGGATTCCTTCCCCACATCTATAGGTCTCCGTACAGACTAGCTTAGGACTTTAGCAGGTCTGATCGCAGGATCAGGTTCCCTGTTACATCGTAGGGATTCAGATGAGTTCTATCGTAGGGACAGATCTCCTCTCTTTCCTTAGCTCTGGTAGCAGAACATAACAAAGGGCATGTTGAGTTACAGTACCATTTTCACGGGTGACCTGAACCAAAGCTGTAAATTGACTTTTAAGGTAGTCCATTACAAAGGCTTGATACTTTTGGTTGTTAATAATCATTTGACCTTGGATAGCACTTTGAACTAGGGCCACATTTTCAGCATCAGCTCCAATAGTGGCTAGGGAAGACAATCTACTACTAAGAGTCTGAATATCTATGGTGTTGAGAACACCTGTCCCTGTTCTTGCCCCCCCCCCCCAAAAGGATATCATACCATTCTTTTTTCTTTCTTTTCAAACCACTTTCAGGGCCAGAGCTTATCCCTGTTTTGCGAATTACACTACTCCTTGAAGCCCTCGTATAACGGGCTGACACAGTCCTGGCTGTCAACCATCTTTGAAAATTCATGCTAAACCCGTCTAAGAAAGGGGCTTGTCTTTTCCTTTGGGATTATTCTGTACACAAATAAAGCATTTATCATGTATCCCATGACACAAAGCTCTTAAGTGGGAATGCCACATTTTGTGTTGTACAAGCTCCAGTAAAGCCTCTGGTCCTGGGTGAGCAAAAACTGAATGATTAAATTTAATCAGGGGCTTGATCATTGTCGTGGGTATGTAAGGCACAAGCTTGTCATTAACCCTTTTGTAGTACAGAGACTCCCCTTTTTCAGTGGACAGAGACTCGAGGGAATTAAACAAACATGAGTTTCCATCCTTCTCCTGTGCTTTTATAAGATCTTGACAAGGAGAAAAAACAAGGTGGGGCTTTTGAGGCTTCTTAGTAACAGCAGCACTTAATGAGGATATTTTTCCTCCCCTGTAAGGGTGGCTTCCTTGGCTGCATGTTCTACATATGCATTGCCAAGGGTGTGGGGGTCAGGAGTTAGCTTTTGGTGACCTTTGATTTTACAAAAGGACCATAAATATGGGAATTCTTTACCCCACTGCACAATTTGTCTGCGAATCTCTGCATGTTGTAAGGGCTTGTTCTGTGAATCAACCGTCCTCCTCCAGCCCATAACAAAGAGAGGGAAGAAGCAACATAGGCACTGTCACTGAAAATATTCATAGGTTCAGTGAACGCTAGAATAACTTATAACGCTGCTTTTAATTCAGCTCTTTGGGCAGAAAAGTGACCTGGGAGTCTGTACTGCAGCAACAACTGTTTATCGGGAAACCATACAGCATAACCTGTGACGTAGCATACAGTATACCAGTAAGGAGCTCCGTCAATACAGGTACAAGGGACGCCCTCCTGAAAGTCTGCTCAGAAGGGGGAGGGAGTGACATTAGTCTGTTCAACTTGACAATCGTGACATTTTCATGCATACTGCACCATCTGGGCTAAATGATATTTTTCACCCACTTCAATTTGTAAGTCTCTGGTCTCAAAGTCAATGATCCATTGAGCCATTCTCTGTGAATTTACCCCCATGCTTTTCCTTTCAACAGAGTTTTTATAGTGACATGTGGAGTTTGTGAAATTAACAGAGCAAATCCCACTATGTGTCTTACTTGATTCATTGTCCAGTGGATGCCCAGTAAGTGCTTCATGCACAGAGTAAAACTTTTCTCCACAGGGTGAGCAAACTGGAGCAGTAACCCTGGGTATACAACAGACTGGACACTTCAGGACTATCTTTGGGCCATTTTTGTAAAAGCACAGAGGAAATAGATGCATCACCGGTGTGGGCTTGAATATAAAAGGGCTGGGAAGGATCAGGACTGATTTAACACAGTGGCTGCCATAAGGGCTTGCTTCAAACCTTCTAAAGCCTGCAAGGCTTCTCCCTCTACAATGACAGGGGTGTGATCGTTATCAACTTCTTTTAACAAATCATCCAATGGTTTAGCCAGATGAGCAAAGTCAAATTCTCTGGAAAAATTAATAAGACCCCAAAATTTCTCTTTATGTTCATATTCATCAACAGTTTGAATTAACAAATTATCAACATATTATCAGACTTTGTCTCCGTAACCAAGGGGTTCTAAGACCTGAGCCAATGCCTGATGGAAATACACAGGAGAACTGTGGAGTCCCATGGACAACCGCATGAACAAGTACTGCACATTCTCAAAGGTAAATGCAAAGCGGAGGGCAGATTCAGGTGTTAGGGGTACTGAGAAAAAGCCATTTGCAATGTCGAAACAAGAAAACACTTTACAATCACTCCTTAGCTGTGACATAACTTCATGGACAGATGCAACTAGGTGAGCTGCTAAGGGAGTGTACGTATTTACAAATCTCAAGTCTACAACCATTCGAAAGCTACCATCTTCCTTTTTTACAAGTAAAATGGGACTGTTACATGGAGAATTACCTTTTACAACAAAACCTTTTTTTTTCTAATTCACTGACCGCAACCCTTATGTAAGGCATTGCATCCTCAGTAATTTGGTGCTCATGCTGGACAGGTGGTAGCTCTTCATTATCAATTTTAACTTGTGTTTGCATTAACACATAATCAGTTTTCTTTGAGATCCATAATTCAGGAACCTTTGTTTCAATTCATTTTTAAGAACATCATTATCAACATTTTCATCATTTACATCAGTACATGAACTTAGACTGGCAATGGATAATTTGTGACTCTCCAACTCCTCCTCCACAGGCACAGTTACAGAACAAATATTTGCTTCTTTGTTCTGTCACAGAACTTTGTTACATAAATTAACAACAATTCCCATTACTCCCAAAACATTGGTACCCAGAATAGTGGACCATAATTGTGGATTTACCCAACAAGTGCATCGAAGACCCTTTTCTTCGATCCCCCTGCATTCTGAAATCTCAGGTTCACTGGACAACTTTATACTGCTTGAATACAGGAGCCCTCAAATAGTACCAAAGTGGTAGTCTTAGGCAGTCCAGGGGATGACTGCATGCAATTTGTGTCCTGTTACTGAAACTGAGGCTCCTGTATCGATGAGGATGTCTTCCCTCGGCAGTCCCTCTAGTCTCCCTTTGACATAAGGTCTTCCATCCTTGCCCAGGGAAAAAGGGACAAGGAAGACAAGGGGAACACTGGAAGCACATTATCAGTTGGTGTTACCTGCGATGGGAAGCCCTAAAAATCCATCATTCCCATCAGAGAAAGTTTCCATACTTCAGCTCCCACCTCCACCCCAAAGAGATCTTTAGTAAGAAACCAGTCCTCATGACCACAACTCCTTCATTGACCCCTTTACCCCCGAGGGTGGTTTGCACATTAATGACCGGGCCAATTTTTACAATTCTGACCACTGTCACTTTATAAGGTAATTATTCTGGAATGCTTCAATGGATCCCCCTAATCCTGTTTTTTCGTGACATATTGTACTTCATGATTGTGGTAAAATTTCTTCTATATCACTTGCGTTTATTTCTAAAAAAAACTTAAATTTGGTGCAAATTTTGAAAATTTTGCAATTTTCAAAATTTGAATTTTTAAGCCCTTAAATCAGAGAGATATGTCACAAAAAATAGTTAATAAATAACATTTCCCACATGTCTACTTTACATCAGCACAATTTTGGAACCAATTTTTTTTTTGTTAGGGAGCTATAAGGGTTATCAGTTGACCAGCGATTTCTCATTTTTCCAACAAAATTTGCAAAACCATTTTTTTTGGGACCACATCACATTTGAAGTCACTTTGAGGGGTCTTTATGACAGAAAATACCCAAAAGTGACATAATTCTAAAAACTGCACCACTCAAGGTGCTCAAAACCACAGTCAAGAACTTTATTAACCCTTCAGGTGCTTCACAATAATTTTTTGAATGTGGAAGAAAAAAATTAACATTTAACTTTTTTCACAAAAATGATACTTTAGACCCAATTTTTTTTTTATTTTCGCAGGGGTAACAGGAGAAAATGGACCCCAAAATTTGTTGTGAAATTTCCCCTGAGCACACAGATACCCCATACGTGGGGAAAAAATACTGTTTGGGCGCACGGCAGGGTTCGGAAGGGAAGGAGCGCCATTTGACTTTTTGAATGTAAAATTTGATTGAATAATTAGCGGATGCCATGTTGCGTTTTGAGAGCCCCTGATGTTCCTAAACAGTGGAAACCCCCCACAAGTGACCCCATTTTGGAAACTAGACCCCTCATGGAACTTATTTCGATTTGTGGTGAGCACCTTGAATCTCCAGGTGTTGCACAGAAGTTTAGAACATTGAGCCATAAAAATAAAATTTTCACATTTTTGCAACAAAAATGTTTTTCAGCCTCCAATTTTGCATTTTCATGAGGGTAACAGAAGAAATTGCACAATGCATTTTGTTGTTTAATTTCTCCTGAGCACGCTGATACCTCAAATGTGTGGGAAAACTACTGTTTGGGTGCACAGCAGGGCTCGGAAAAGAATGAGCGCCATTTGACTTTTTGAATGTAAAATTTGCTTGAATAGTTAGCGGACGCCATGTTGCGTTTGGAGAGCACCTGATGTGCCTAAACAGTGGGAACCCCCCACAAGTGACACCATTTTGGAAACTAGACCCCTCATGGAACTTATCTAGATGTGTGGTGAGCACTCTGAACCCCCAAGTGCTTTACAGAAGTTTATAACATGGAGCCATGAAAATAAAAAAATAAAAACTTTTTGCACAAAAATTATGTTTTAGCCCCAATTTTTTTATTTTCACAAGGGTAAGAGGAGAAAATGGCCCCAAAAAAAGTTTGTGAAATTTCTCATGAGTATGCCAATACCCCATATGTGGGGAAAATACAGTGTTTGGGCGAACGGCAGTGTTCAGAAGGGAAGGAGCACTGTGCGACTTTTTGTACGCAACATTGGCTGGAATTGAGAGCGGACCCTATGTCCCGTTTGGAGAGCCCCTGATGTGCCTAAATAGTGGAAACCCTGCACAATTGACCCCATTTTGGAAACTACACCCCTCAAGGATTTTATCAAGGGGCATAGTGAACATTTTGAACCCAGAGGTATGGCACAGAATTTGATAACATTAGGTCATCATATTGAATAAGTTGTCATTAGTCTTGAGCGCAAGTGCTCGCTACTTGAGTTTGCATCGGGTACTCGGGTATGCACCATGTATCGCGCGGGCTCGAGTGACATGCTCGAGTCCCCTCTCGCATGTTTCATGGTTATTAGACACCCCAAAAAAAACATGCGGGAGTTTATTTTTTACGCCGTTCCTCGAGCAGTATAAGTGATTAGACGACTTTATTCTTCGGGTCGGTGCGATTACAGCGATAACAGAATAATTTCGGGTTTTTATGATTGACAGCTGATACACACTAAAAGACGCTTTTTTTTGTAAAATCTAGCTTTTACATCGCCATATTTTGAGAGCTATAATTTTTCCATATTTTGGCCAACAGAGTCATGCGATGGCTTGTTTTTTGTGGAATGAGTTTATGTTTGGTACCATTTTCAAGCACTTGACATTTTTTGATCGCTTTCCGATTTTTTGGGAGGCAGCATAAACAAAAACCAGCAATTCCTAAATTGTATTTGTTTTTTTTTATGCTGTTCCGTGTGTGGTAAAATTGATAGCGTAGCTTTATTCTTCGGGTCAGTACATTTACAGTGGTACCACATTTATATCGTTTTTCTATGTTTTGGCACTTTTACACAATAAAAGCTATTTTATAGATAAAAATATTTTTTTCCATCGCTTTATTCGGAGAGCTATAACTTTTTTATTTTTCCGCTGATGGAGCTGTATGGCAGCTTGTTTTTTGCATGACAAGATGACGTTTTCAGCACTACAATTTTTATTTATTTGCGTCTTTTTGATCACGTGTTATTACATTTTTTGTTTGGCGGTATGATGATAAAGCATTGCTTTTTGCTTCGTTTTTTATTTATTTTTTTAACGTGTTCACTAAAGGGGTTAACTAGTGGGACAGTTTTTTAGGTCAGGTCGTTCTGGGCGTGGCGTTACCAAATATGTGTACTTTTACTGCTTTTTTTGTTTTTTAAAATAATAATATTTATTCATGGGCACATTATATTTTTATTTTTGGTGGATTATTTATTTAATATTTTTACAATTTTTTATTTATTTTGTTTTAAATTTTTTAACACTTTTTGGACTTTTGTTCTGTGTCCCACTATGGGACTTTCACTTTTTTATTCTGATCTCCTGTATAGCACAGGGATGGAGCACCATCCCTGTGCTATTCAGGCTGTCAGCGCTGCAGATGCAGAAGGTACTTTGGTCATGCACTGTGCATGACCAAAATATCTTCCGGCTGTCTGGTGACCCGGATGTTGTCATGACGACATCAGGTCGTTATGACAACACCTGGGAAGCCACGGCAGACAGCGCTGGAGGCCAGGAGAGGAGGTGAATATTGCACTCACCTCCCCTTTCCCCCGCAATTCTGCGATCAACTTTTATAGCAGAATTTAGGGGGTTAATGTGCTGGGAGCCGCCCCCAGCTGTACAGCACGAAGATCAACCATTAACCTTTGTGTATACTAACCATACTTGCTAATGGCTAGTGTTGAGCCACCCCCGTAGTGTTCGAGTTCGGTTCGGTTCGTCGAACACCCGTGTGTTCGCCGAACTGTTCGTCGAACACCTTCGAACACCGTTAAAACCAATGGCAGGCAAACAAAAACACATAGAAACACATAGAAAACACCTTCAAAGGTGTCCAAAAGCTGACAAACTGCTCAGAAGACACAACTAACACATGGAAAAGTGACAAGTACATATAGTCATGCGAAAAGAAAAGAGGTGGAGGAGTAAAAGGAGGGGGAGACACAGATATAGGCATGTCATGCCCTTCTAAAATCCAAAAAGTGAGAAGCCGACACGTTCAGTCCGCTCCTGCCCGTGCCACCTCCGCGTCGCCGGGTTTGTGCCTGAGCCACGGTGAACCCTGACGGCCAGCCCCCCTCTCCCAATACTGGTGCCTGTCCGCTGGTGGGTCGAGCGAGCCCCCCTGTGGTGGAGGCAGCTCTAAGCTTTTTAATTTAAATTGTCTCTCTAATTTGAATGAATACACTTTAAATCCATTTACAAGGATCTATTGGAGGGCAAGTCTCATGCCAGCAGCCGCGTAATTCCAGCTCCAGTAGCGTCCACTAAAGCTGCTGCAGTTAAAAAGCTTTTATAAGGATCGAGCTCGGCTGTCCACCGCAAGGCATCCTACTGCCAGTCCCAGCCCCTATGCCTTGGGGTGCCTCCTGATGCTCTTCACTGAGTATCCCGTGGTCCCGAAGCATTTCCTTTGAAAAAATTAAGTGTCCAAACTCCAGGTGGTGTAGCTTGCTTAACAGCCGGGATAATCCGCTGACTAGCAGACACTGCTACTAGGCACAAAGTATTTCCTGGGCTAGATGCAGTTAAAAATTTGTAATTAGATACTCTCGTTGGATGCTGAGAAAGCATTCCATAGAGTCTCCTGGCACGCCATATATGATTCTATTAAAAAGCTTGGGGTAGGGGTCTAGGGGACCCTTTTATAGCCAAAATCACGGCCCTGTATCACAATACGTCACCTAGGCTGAAGATAAATGGAACTGTAGCACCCTGAGGGCTCGGTTGCTACAGACGTATTGCACCTCACCCAGAGGTGTGATATCTCACTCTCAGGTAAGGATGGAGTGTGGATCAGGACCCGACACCTGCATGCATTACACCACATTGCCGTGGGGCAGGGCGACCAATATGCCTCTGAGATGGGCACGACAGTCCCTGTCCCTGGCTGGAGTGTGGGGAGGGAACACTGAGGAAGGGGAACCCTGTAGTGCAGGAGCAGGGAGGAAGCAGTTCCTGGGTGCATTGAGAAGGGAGTATAAAAGGTGGGCACCATCTTAGTTCAGTGCAGAGAAGTCTGAGCAGAAGTGGCAGGGAGCAGGGGCTCTGCATGAGCTCTGCTCCGGAGGCGGGCCTAGTAACAGAGGCCCAGGCCTGGAAGAGTGAGAAGGAAGGAAGAGGAGCGGAGAAGGCTCCAGGAACGAGGAACGAAGGAATCCCAGGGGTGTGGACGGGCGCGTTGCCACCGCACGCCCGAATCCACCTGCGTGGAGGGGTCAGGCCAAAGGGGGAGACCGGTCCCCGAAACTAGTGGAGGCAGGAAACGACCCTCAGCTAGAAACAGGAGGCTGTGACATTTTATGTGGCGCAGCCCCTCGCTACACCCGCTAGGAAGGCACCACATAGGGTCAGGGAAACTGGCGCCAAGTTTACCAAGAGGAGGCCCGAGGCAGCCGGACAGAAGGGTTGGTAAGAAAGGCCAGACAAAGGACACACAAAGGGTGTCCTGTGAAGCGCTCCAAAGTTATCTGGGAGTTGTCTGAGCCCCTCACCTGGTGAGCACAGTACGACGTGGGCAGCCGTTACCTGCAGACGCGGTCTGGATAATAAGAACTGTGAGTAAAGGCCCTGGACTGCATCACTGACTCCGTGTCGTTACTGCTGCTGCCCTGCACCATCACCCCCATCCTCCGCATACACTGCCCTGAGGCTATACTCCTCCCGTGGGGAGTTATGCTATGCTCTGCTGCACCCACAACACCAGCCTCAGCGGTCTGCCCTGGAGCGGCGGTTCACTCTGACCGCAATCCAAGGGTGGCGTAGTCGGACATTTAAACATCAAAACCACATAAACAGTTCCGCCACTGGTTTGACCGCCCTGAGCCACGGAACCGGGTCGCCGCCACGGAGACTACAACCACCAGAATCCACCAAAAAGGGTCCGGCTCCGGGTGTCCCAAGGCCCAGGGGGCGCGTCAGAACATTTTCATCACCTTTCACAATCACCAATGGGACAAGGCAGGGATGTTCTCTGTCCCCTCTCTTATACATCCTAGTGACGGAGCACCTGCTCTCATCAATTCGCCATAACCCCAATATTAGGTGGATTGAGGTGGGAGGCACCGAGTACAAGTGCTCTCTATTTGCTGATGATGTCCTAGTATATATCACTCAATCACATATATCCATCCCTGCTGTTATGGCTGAAATAGATCACTTTGTTACATGGTCAAATTTTAAAATCAATGCAGCGAAGTCTGAGGCACTCGATGTCTCCCTCCCCAAATCCATATAGGATTCCATCCAGTCCAACTTTCCCTTTGCCTGGCCCTCACAGGGTATCAAATACTTAGGAATTCCTATTCATAGAGACCTCTCCCATCTATGTTATCTTAATTTTGGGCCCTTTATTGAACAACTCCATACAGACCACGGTTGGCAAGTTAGAACTGTAAGATTCACTACGTGAACCACTGGTGTTTTGTGGAAAAGCACATGTACACTGTGTTCCAAATTATTATGCAAAAAGTGTTTAGGAGTGATAAGGGAAGAATTTGTTTGTTTGTCAGTTAAACTCATTGATGGTGATGTGTGTCAGGGCTCTTTATATCACTGTAAGCAATTGCAGACACCTGTGCTAATTAGTTTGGCAGGTGTGTCCAATGAAAGGCAAGACTACTTAAGAAGGCTGTCTCACATTATTAAGCAGCCTACATTTTCTGCCAAAATGGGAAAGAAAAAGGATGTGTCGGCTGCTGAGAAGCAACAAATTGTGGAGTGTTTAGGTCAAGGCATGACTACAATCAACATTGTGCGATGATCAGGATGAAGTGTCTTGGCAATCAAGAAGTATGTAGCTGATTCACAGTACACACGTGTGCGTGCTGATAAGGGCAAATTGAGGACTCTTTCCTACAGGCAATTACGTCAGGTTGAAAGAGCAGCGGCAAAAAGCCTTGTCATAGCAGCAGACAAGTTTTTGAAGCTGCTGGTGCCTCCAACGTCCCCCGAACAACAAGATGCAGGGTCCTTCAGAGGTTTGCAGCTGTGCATACGCCATCCTGTCGACCTCCTCTATCCACTTCACACAAGCAGAAATGGCTCCAGTGGGCCAAACATTACATGAAGACTGATTTCAAAACTGTTTTGTTCACGGATGAGTGCCGTGCAGCGCTCGATGGTCCAGATGGATGGAGTGGAGGATGGCTGGTTGGTGGACACCCCACGCAAACACGGCTACAGCGCCAACAAGGAGGAGGTGGAGTAATGTTTTGGGCTGGAATCATGGGGAGAGAGATTGTCGGCCCCTTTAGGATCCCTGAAGGCGCTAAAGATGAACTCCATAATGTATGTGGATTTTCTCAAACAGCACTTCCTGCCATGGTTCAAGAAGAAGATCCGTGTATTTCACAGCAAGATCATTTTTTTGCATGATAATGCACCATCTCATGCTGCACATAAAACATCTGCATCTCTGGCTGATATGGGCATAAAAGGGGACAAACTTATGGTGTGACCCCCATGCTCCCCTGACCTCTACCCCATTCAGAACCTTTGGAGCATCATTAAAAGGAGTGTCTATGATGGCGGGAGGCAGTTCACATCTAAGCAACAGCTCTGGGAGGGTATTCTGTCCTCATGCAAAACAATTGAAGCAGAAACCATCCAAAACCTGACAAATTCAATGGACGAGAGAGTTCAGAAGCTCCTTTCGAACAAGGGGTCCTATGTGAAAATGTAACATCACCTAGAATAAAGTTTTGAGTTGAAAACTGTTTGATTTCAGTTTCTAACAACCTGCTAATGCTTATAATTTCAAATATGACCATTTTTTTGGTCTTTATTAAAATGAAAAGGTTGATCGAAAAGTTTGGGGGATCTAAGAGTGTGGCAACCCAGTAGTCATGATTACTTCGAATTCTGACAATATGAGGGTCATGCTGCAGGTAGTGCAGCAAGAAGGCACTTATGTGTCTTGTATTTTCCAATCAAGATACAGATAAACATGATTAGTAATTTTAAATCTGGTGGAGCTTATTATAGATGGCCTAATAGAATCAGTGCTGCACACTGCTACAAAGCCCAAATTATTTTCCAGCCAAGATACAGATAAACATGATTAGTAATTTGAAAGCTTAAAACGGTTGGTAGGGTGATTTTAACCAATCATCAAGCTTTTACTCTCCCCAGGATGACACAGGGGTAGAAAAGTCGTTTCGGATCCATGATTTGTTCATCTTTATGAACGTGAGTCTGTCTACATTATCAGTGGAGAGCAGCGTGCGCTTATCTGTCAGCACACCACCAGCAGCGCTGAACACACGTTCAGACAGAACGCTGGCTGCGGGGCATGACAAGATCTCCAAGGCGTAAGTGGCTAGCTCTGGCCATTTATCCAGATTGGAAGCCTAAAAAGAGCAAGGGTCCAGTGACACAGTCATGGCTTCAATGTTTACTTGGAGATACCCCTGTACCATCGTCTCTAGGCGTTGACTATGTGTCAGACTTCTTGTCTCCTGTGGCCTTGCAAAGGATGGGCTAAAAAAGTGGTGAAATGATTCCGCAAAATTGATGTTACCAGCAGATACTGTGGTTCTGTTACGGTTTGAGTGCTGAACACTTGACGGTCCCACGGTTGGCAAGTTGGAACTGTGAGATTCACTACGTGCACCACTGGTATTTTGTGGAAAAGCACATGTAAGATTCTGCAACAGTCTCTGCTGATACTCCTGCATGCGTGCATCCCTTTCTATGGCAGGAATAATTTCGGCAAATTTACTTTTGTACCGGGGATCTAACAGTGTGCCAACCCAGTAGTCAGGATTATTTCTAATTCTCACAATTCGAGGGTCATGTTGCAGGTAGTGCAGCAAGAAGGCACTCATGTGTGTTGCGCATCCAGGAGCACCAAGTCCCTGTTGTGTTGGTGGCGAGGTAACAATCATGCTTCCTTCCTCTGTCCTCTCCCCCCAACCTCGCACAACAGAAATGTGATCAAGGTCTCCCTCATCTGATGAGTCTTCCATCAGTTCGTCCTCCACTTCTTCCTGGGCTCCTGCACCTTCCTCACTAGTTTGGCTGCTACCATGCGCCCTGGTAAAACCATCTCCCCCACCCTCACATGCCTGCCGCCTTGGTGCTGCCGACCGTCTGGACCTTGCAGATGTTAGCCCTTCCGCCTACAACTCCTCCTCCTCTACTTCCTCCACCTCCTCTTGTGCCACCACCTAACTCCGAATTCTGTTTAACATGTGCTCCAGCATGTAAATCACCGGAATAGTCATGCTGATAATGAGATCGTCAGCACTAAACATCTTCGTCGCCATTTCAAAACTGTGCAGAAGGGTGCATAGGTCCCTGATCTGAGACCACTCCTCCAGCGTGATTTGCCCCACCTCTGGATCTCGTTGGCCCAGGCTATACGTCAGAACGTATTGCACCAGGGCTTGTCGTTGCTGCCACAGTCGCTGCAACATGTGCAGAGTTGAATTCCACCGGGTAGGCACATCGCATTTTAGCCGGTGAAGTGGCAGGCCCAATGACTTCTGTAGAGATGTAAGTCGCTGAGCTGCGGGATGCGAACGGCGGAAGTGAGCACACAGCGACCGTGCCCTCTGCAGAAGGCCATCTAGTCTGGGATAGTGGGCTAAAAATTGCTGGACAACCAGGTTCAACACGTGAGCCATACAAGGCACGTGTGTGACATTGCCCCGGCGAAGGGCCGCACCCAGGTTTGCAGCATTGTCGAACACGGCCTTCCCTGGTTTCAGGTCCAGTGGAGACAACCATTCATGAAATTGGTTCTCCAGAGCTGACCACAACTCCTCAGCTGTGTGACTCACATTTCCCAGACATTTCAATGTAAAAACCGCCTGATGACGTTGAGCCCTACTGCCAGCATAGTAAGGAGGTGTGCAGGATCCCTTATGCGCAGTTAGAAAGCTTGTGGCATGACCAGACAGGCTTTGGGTGCAGGTGGAAGACCGAGAGGAGGTTGAGGAGGCAGAAGCAGTGGAGGAACTTTGACATAAAGAGGATAAACGCACAACTCGTGGGGACGGTAAGACTTGGACAGCAGCCCCTTGTCCTGCTGTCACCATAGTTACCCAGTGCCCAGTCAGCGACATGTAACGCCCCTGTCCATGCCTACTCGTCCAAGTGTCTGTGGTGAAATGCACCCTGTCACACACAGAGTTTCTCAAAGAAGCGGTGATGTTGTGTGCGACATGCTGGTGGAGTGCACGCACACCTTTCTTTGAGAAGTAGTGCCGACTGGGCATCTGGTACTGGGGCACTGCGACGGACATAAGGTCTCGAAAATCCTCTGTGTCCACCAGGCGGAAAGGCAGCATTTCTGTAGCCAAGAGCTTGCAGATGGTGAAATTCAACCTCTTGGCTTTCTCATGGCTAGGAAGAAATGGTCTTTTACTTGTCCACAACTGAGGGACCGAGGGCTGGCTATTGTGCTTAGACGGGGTTGATAAGAGTGTCCCCGGCAAACTTCCGGTCTGTGAGGAAGATGCAGGCGGACATGTTAGGTTGCCTTGATCCAAAGGTTGTGCTATCGATGTCGGACAGCGCTCAACACCAGCTGGTGTTACCACCTCCAAAGAAAATGATGACCTGCCAATCACGCTGGCTGTTGCGGGTAAAGAGGTGGCAGGTCTGCGCCCCAAAACAGGTGTGACTGCTGTCCCCCCAGTCACAGAGGATGAAGAGGCCGCGGATGCACAAGATATGGCAGACGGTGGTTGGCCCGGCCGGCTAGGCCGCATTGTAGCACACTGAGCTTCCCACTGCAACTTATGCTTCATGTCCATGTGCCGGTTCATGCATGAAGTACTCAAACTATGTATTTTTTGGCCTCTACTTAGCTTTTGCTGACAAATGTTACAGATAACACGAGTTGGGTCATCTTTATCGATCTGAAAAAATGCCCAGGCTATGCAAGGCTTAGCACCCATGCGACCTGAAGAGCCACCACGACTTGTGGTGAGAGGCAGAGTTGTGTTTGAGGATGCAGTTGTTGACGTGCTTCCAGTACTACGTCTCTGTCCAGGAAGGCGCAACCTGACCTCGTCGTCACTAGCATCTTCCTCCACCTCCTCTGCTGACCTCATCTCTTGGCTGACTGTGGGTTGACAGTAAGTGGGATCTCCAACCTCATCATCATCACCCTGTGCGTTATCACACCCGTCGTTCTCAGAGCCAACCTGTTCCTGCCCTGACAAAAAACTAAAGTTGTCGCTCCAATCAGGTATTTGAGTCTTATCATCGTCTTCCTCATTGTCTCCACCAACAGGAGTTACAGTTTGGGAATGAGGGTCTACATTATGGTCAGAACCTTCTGCGTCTGGTCCTGGATCCGACTCATAAAGATTCTGGGCATCAGTGCAGATCATTTCCTCGTCTGGATTCACAGAAGCGCTGGAGTCGACCTCTGATTCCCAGGCTATAGTATGAGTAAACAGCTCTGCAGACTCAATCATATGTTTTACCTCATACTCAGACGGGCAGCTGGAGATTTGGGAGCTGTGAGGAAGCAAGTGCGATTGGGGTGACACCTTTGAGGACTGGAGTATTTGTGATGTTGAAGTTGATGTGGAGGAGAGCCCACTTAAAGGAGCACTTGATATCCGTTGAAGCACCTGCTGTTTTTGTGCCTCATCTGGAATTTGTAGCGATTGGCGTGGCCGTAAGAAAGGGATCTTATCACATTGTCCGCTAAAAGAAGTAGACATTTTAGTTTGGCTGGAAGATGGTCTTTCTTCTGCAGATGTTACTGTTGCTTTAACACCTACCCCACGGACACAACCTTTTTTCCCCTTCCCAACACGCCTATTCCCCTTTCCACCAGCAGCAGGCCTTTTTCCACTCATTTTGGTGGTTAACTAATTCACAACTCTGGAGTTGTTTGCACAAAAAAACAATGGATGGGAACCGAGCAGAGCTGAGTGGCCAAACTGTGGTATTAGGCCAAAACTATTGGCTGGGTTAGATGCAGAAAAAAATTATATTCAATTTGCAACCTGATGGAGGTCTGTATAGATGGACTAATACAACAAGTCCCACACACAGCTAGAAGCCCAATATTTTTTCAGAGGTAGATGCAGAAAAAAATATATTCAGTTTGCAACCTGATGGAGGTCTGTATAGATCGATTAATAGAACAAGTCCCACACACAACTAGAAGCCCAATATTTTTTCAGAGGTAGATGCAGAAAAAAATTATATTCAGTTTGCAACCTTATGGAGGTCAGTATAGATGGACTAATAGAACAAGTCCCACACACAGCTACAAGCCCAATATTTTTTCAGAGGAAGATGCAGAAAAAAAATATATTCAGTTTGCAACCTGATGGAGGTCAGTATAGATGGACTAATAGAGAAAGTCCCACACACTGCTAGAAGGCCAAATATTTTTTTAGAGCTAGATGCAGACAAAAAATTATTTTGAATTTCCAACCTGATGGAGGTCAGTATAGGTGGACTAATAGAACAAGTCCCACACACTGCTAGAAGGCCAAATATTTTTTCAGAGCTAGATGCAGAAAAAAATTATATTCAGTTTGCAACCTGATGGAGGTCAGTATAGATGGACTAATAGAGAAAGTCCCACACACTGCTAGAAGGCCAAATATTTTTTCAGAGCTAGATGCAGATAAAAATTATTTTTAATTTACAACCTGATGGAGGTCAGTATAGATGGACTAATAGAGAAAGTCCCACACACTGCTAGAAGGCCAAATATTTTTTCAGAGCTAGATGCAGATAAAAATTATATTCAATTTGCAACCTGATGGAGGTCAGTATAGATGGACTAATAAAACAAGTCCCACACACAGCTAGAAGCCCAAATATTTTTTCAGAGGTACTGTAGATGCAGATAAAAAATATTTTTAATTTGCAACCTGATGGAGGTCAGTATATATGGACTAATACAACAAGTCCCACACACAGCTAGAAGCCCAATATTTTTTCAGAGGTAGATGCAGAAAAAAATTATATTCAGTTTGCAACCTGATGGAGGTCAGTATAGATGGTTTAATAGAACAAGTCCCACAAACAGCTAGAAGCCCAAATATTTTTTCAGAGGTAGATGCAGAAAAATTTTTTATTCAGTTTGCAACCTGATGGAGGTCTGCATAGATGGACTAATACAGAAAGTCCCACACACTGCTAGAAGGCCAAATATTTTTTCAGAGCTAGATGCAGACAAAAAATTATTTTGAATTTGCAAACTGATGGAGGTCAGTATAGGTGGACTAATAGAACAAGTCCCACACACTGCTAGAAGGCCAAATATTTTTTCAGAGCTAGATGCAGAAAAAAATTATATTCAGTTTGCAACCTGATGGAGGTCTGTATAGATGGATTAATAGAACAAGTCCCACACACAGCTAGAATCCCAAATATTTTTTCAGAGGTAGATGCAGATAAAAATTATTTTAAATTTGCAACCTGATGGAGGTCAGTATAGATGGACTAATAGAGAAAGTCCCACACACTACTAGAAGGCCAAATATTTTTTCAGAGCTAGATGTAGATAAAAATTATTTTTAATTTGCAACCTGATGAAGGTCAGTATAGATGGACTAATAGAGAAAGTCCCACACACTGCTAGAAGGCCAAATATTTTTTCAGAGCTAGATGTAGATAAAAATTATTTTTAATTTACAACCTGATGGAGGTCAGTATAGATGGACTAATAGAGAAAGTCCCACACACTGCTAGAAGGCCAAATATTTTTTCAGAGCTAGATGCAGATAAAAATTATATTCAATTTGCAACCTGATGGAGGTCAGTATAGATGGACTAATAGAACAAGTCCCACACACAGCTAGAAGCCCAAATATTTTTTCAGAGGTACTGTAGATGCAGATAAAAATTATTTTTAATTTGCAACCTGATGGAGGTCAGTATAGATGGACTAATACAACAAGTCCCACACACAGCTAGAAGCCAAATATTTTTTAGAGGTAGATGCAGAAAAAAATATATTCAGTTTGCAACCTGATGGAGGTCAGTATAGATGGAGTAATAGAACAAGTCCCACATACAGCTAGAAGCCCAAATATTTTTTCAGAGGTAGATGCAGATAAAAATTATTTTTAATATGCAACCTGATGGAGGTCAGTATAGATGGACTAATAGAGAAAGTCCCACACACTGCTAGAAGGCCAAATATTTTTTCAGAGCTAGATGCAGATAAAAATGATATTCAATTTGCAACCTGATGGAGGTCAGTATAGATGGACTAATAGAGAAAGTCCCACACACTGCTAGAAGTCCAAATATTTTTTCAGAGCTAGATGCAGATAAAAATTATATTCAATTTGCAACCTGATGGAGGTCAGTATAGATGGACTAATAGAACAAGTCCCACACACAGCTAGAAGCCCAAATATTTTTTCAGAGGTACTGTAGATGCAGATAAAAATTACTTTTAATTTGCAACCTGATGGAGGTCAGTATAGATGGACTAATAGAGAAAGTCCCACACACTGCTAGAAGGCCAAATATTTTTTCAGAGCTAGATGCAGAAAAAAATTATATTCAGTTTGCAACCTGATGGAGGTCAGTATAGATGGACTAATAGAGAAAGTCCCACACACTGCTAGAAGGCCACATATTTTATCAGAGGTAGATGCAGAAAAAAATATATTCAGTTTGCAACCTGATGGAGGTCTGTATAGATGGATTAATAGAACAAGTCCCACACACAGCTAGAAGCCCAATATTTTTTCAGAGGTAGATGCAGAAAAAAATATTTTCAGTTTGCAACCTGATGGAGGTCAGTATAGATGGACTAATACAACAAGTCCCACACACAGCTAGAAGCCCAATATTTTTTCAGAGGTAGATGCAGAAAAAAATATATTCAGTTTGCAACCTGATGGAGGTCTGTATAGATGGACTAATAGAGAAAGTCCCACACACTACTAGAAGGCCAAATATTTTTTCAGAGCTAGATGCAGATAAAAATTATTTTTAATTTGCAACCTGATGGAGGTCAGTATAGATGGACTAATAGAGAAAGTCCCACACACTGCTAGAAGGCCAAATATTTTTTCAGAGCTAGATGTAGATAAAAATTATTTTTAATTTACAACCTGATGGAGGTCAGTATAGATGGACTAATAGAGAAAGTCCCACACACTGCTAGAAGGCCAAATATTTTTTCAGAGCTAGATGCAGATAAAAATTATATTCAATTTGCAACCTGATGGAGTTCAGTATAGATGGACTAATAGAACAAGTCCCACACACAGCTAGAAGCCCAAATATTTTTTCAGAGGTACTGTAGATGCAGATAAAAATTATTTTTAATTTGCAACCTGATGGAGGTCAGTATAGATGGACTAATACAACAAGTCCCACACACAGCTAGAAGCCAAATATTTTTTCAGAGGTAGATGCAGAAAAAAAAAAATTCAGTTTGCAACCTGATGGAGGTCAGTATAGATGGAGTAATAGAACAAGTCCCACATACAGCTAGAAGCCCAAATATTTTTTCAGAGGTAGATGCAGATAAAAATTATTTTTAATATGCAACCTGATGGAGGTCAGTATAGATGGACTAATAGAGAAAGTCCCACACACTGCTAGAAGGCCAAATATTTTTTCAGAGCTAGATGCAGATAAAAATGATATTCAATTTGCAACCTGATGGAGGTCAGTATAGATGGACTAATAGAGAAAGTCCCACACACTGCTAGAAGTCCAAATATTTTTTCAGAGCTAGATGCAGATAAAAATTATATTCAATTTGCAACCTGATGGAGGTCAGTATAGATGGACTAATAGAACAAGTCCCACTCACAGCTAGAAGCCCAAATATTTTTTCAGAGGTACTGTAGATGCAGATAAAAATTACTTTTAATTTGCAACCTGATGGAGGTCAGTATAGATGGACTAATAGAGAAAGTCCCACACACTGCTAGAAGGCCAAATATTTTTTCAGAGCTAGATGCAGAAAAAAATTATATTCAGTTTGCAACCTGATGGAGGTCAGTATAGATGGACTAATAGAGAAAGTCCCACACACTGCTAGAAGGCCACATATTTTATCAGAGGTAGATGCAGAAAAAAATGTATTCAGTTTGCAACCTGATGGAGGTCTGTATAGATGGATTAATAGAACAAGTCCCACACACAGCTAGAAGCCCAATATTTTTTCAGAGGTAGATGCAGAAAAAAATATATTCAGTTTGCAACCTGATGGAGGTCAGTATAGATGGACTAATACAACAAGTCCCACACACAGCTAGAAGCCCAATATTTTTTCAGAGGTAGATGCAGAAAAAAATATATTCAGTTTGCAACCTGATGGAGGTCTGTATAGATGGATTAATAGAACAAGTCCCACACACAGCTAGAAGCCCAATATTTTTTCAGAGGTAGATGCAGAAAAAAATATATTCAGTTTGCAACCTGATGGAGGTCTGTATAGATGGACTAATACAACAAGTCCCACACACAGCTAGAAGCCCAATATTTTTTCAGAGGTAGATGCAGAAAAAAATATATTCAGTTTGCAACCTGATGGAGGTCTGTATAGATGGATTAATAGAACAAGTCCCACACACAGCTAGAAGCCCAATATTTTTTCAGAGGTAGATGCAGAAAAAAATATATTCAGTTTGCAACCTGATGGAGGTCAGTATAGATGGACTAATAGAATGATGCTATGCCCAAAAGATTTTACTTCACTAGGTGCAGTAAAAAAATTGGTATTCTATACACAGATGGTATATCTTGCAACACAGATAGGCTACTCCACTGACTAACACACTCTGCAATAGGCCAAAAAGGATTAGCTTTGCTAGATTCAGCCAAATGCTGTGAAAAAAACTTGCACAGCACTGGCATAGACCTGCCTGGCAAAAACTGATAGGAACTGATGTAACCTAGTCCTGAAAAGGACTCCAATTACAATTAGTCTTTACTCCCACAATCTATCTATTTAAGAGTACAGACCTGCCTGATAAAAGTCGTAGGAAATGCTGTAACCTAGTCCTTAAAAGGACTGCAATCACAACTATTCCCTACTCCCAAGCTATCTGTAGATTTGTGCGAAAATTGGCTTGAAGTTAACAAGGTATAGCGCACACAGCAACAGCGGTGCCGTCTAACACGCAGCTGCAGCAGTGAGAAAATGGTGGCGACGGGGAAAATGGCTTGGTCTTATAGGGCAAGGACATGTGACATACACTGCCAATGACACATGCCCTTGCTTGTGTGAAAAAAAGCACTTCGCTCCGTGTGTGCGCTGCTGATAGGCTGACAGATTGCACCTCCCCGCTGTAAATGCGGGAAAGAGAAAAAAAAAATGGAGATCTTCATTGTTCCTGCAGAGATCCATCCCCTGCCCCTCCCCCCACCCTGCTGTACACTCAAACTGCGTATTAACATTAATTTTCATCATTACTGAGAAAAAATCCAGTTATGATTTCGGTGCACGAACAGTTATCGAACATAACCTCGAACAGCCGAATTTTTCTCAAATTGTTCGTGTTCGCCGAACGGCTCGAACACCGCCCAAAACAGCTCGAATTTGAGATTGGCGAACAGTTCGAGTAGAACAACGCTCATCTCTACTAATGGCACTGACATCATTTTATGGCTCCATTTTAACTAGGACATGTGTAGGACATGCATCTCATTAGCTGCAAAACTCAATTCTCAAAGTTCTGAACAAGTTAGCTGCTAGGTTTAACATGGCTGTTCAGAATGAACTTTTCATTCTCTTACAGGGGTCGGCATCTTCTTCAACCTGATCCTCCTTCCTCCCACCATTCCGAGTGCCCTGAGAAAACTGATCCCACACTTGGACCCTCTGAAGAGCTGTTTTGTTCACCTTTCCATTTATAGATGCTGGCCTCTCGCTCGGAAGTGGAAAGAGCTTGAATATGTGGTTTGAAGTAGAGATTAGAGTCCAGAGTTACCCAAAGAGCTGTTCACTTTCCCATCGATTAATTTGGGCCTCTTGACTGGCCAGCTTCCAGCAGGGCAACAGAAAATCACATGAAGCGATGTGAGCAGCCATGGTTACCCGAAGGTGACGGTGGGAAAGTCCAATTAATGTCGCAAGAGGTGGAAAATTATGAGACACAATGGACAGAAAGTCAGTAGGAGGACCAGGGTGCGAAAGTGGAAAACAAAGCGGTGGACGATGAAGTCACTTACCGAACCTGGCAAGTGGACATGTAGAGTGAGGCCAGCAGCACACAGGGGCAGGGAGGTATTGTACGACAACAGGCAGGAACACGCAGTGTGGTGGCTACAGACACAAGGCAGGCAACTGCTCCCCGGAAAACAAACACAATGGAAGTTGCCAGTACAACTGTTTGGTCTTCTCAAGTCTGGTTCTTTTTTAAAGACTGTTTAGATAACCCCAAAAAGGCCATTTGGAATATCTGCCAGGCCAGCATCAGCAAGATCACCAAAACTACCAGTCTGACCACCACCAGCATGCTCAGACGCATGACAGCAAAGCACCTGACTAGCTGGGCTGAACACCAAGGTCCAGAAACAGTGTCTGCGGATGACACCACTGCCTCTTCCGCTGTTGTGTGTGCACGCCAATCCCCTGTCCATGATGCATGAGAAGATGCCTCTTGCTGTGTACCTGTCATTGCAGATTTACAGCCATCACCGTCCACATCCTTGTCCCTTTGCAGCGTTCAGTTGTCCCTACCACAGACCTTGGAATGCAAGCACAAGTATGCAGCCAGCCACCCACCAACCCACTGGCCGCAATACTAAACTGCCACATTTTTGGACTGCTTGCTTGCCCTTGAAATGTTGCCTTTTAGGCTTGTTGAGGTGGAAACTTTTCACAGCCTCATGCCAGTGGTGGCCGGGTATCCATACTCGGTCCCCAGCTGCCACTATTTCTTCCGGTATCGTCTTCATCTACCACAAGCGCGGGTCCCAGAACATTACCATTGCCCTCCCCAGTGCATTTAAGTGGGAAGGACCATCTAACCATAAACACGTGGACAAGTGAATGTGGTCAGGGACTGTTCATCTCATTGTCGCATTCCACTGAGTTAACAGACAATGACCAAATTATTCATGATGGTTGGATCATCCATATCCTTAGCTTTGTGTTACTTAGAATGCAAGTGACAGTATGCAGCCAACCACCCACCTACCCACAGGCCGCAATACTAAACTGTCACATTTCTGGACTGCTTGCTTGCACTTGAAATGTTGCCTCTTAGGCTCGTTTAGGCGGAAGCTTTTCACAACCTCATGCTGGCGGCAGCCGGGTGTCCATACTCGGTCCCCAGCCACCACCATTTCTCCCGGTATCGCCTCCGCCTTCAACAAGCGAAAATCCCAGAACATTACCCGCGCCCTCCCCAGTGCACTTAAGTGGGAAGGACCGCCTAACCACAAACATGTGGACAAGTTAATGTGGCTAGGGATGGTTCATTTCACTGACATATTCCACTGGGTTAATATTGTGGAAGCCAGGACCCAGTGTGACCCTGAGACGGAATACGTCCTCCCGACACAGAGGATTGCGGACCCTTGGTCAATTAGGGTTACCATTACATTCTACAGATCCTGCACCCCCTCCTTCTCCTCCTCTTCAGCCTCTATCTCCATCACTTGATTAAATTTTTCAGGACATATTAGAGATTATTTACTTAAACGTCGTATGTGCCAATAACAATAAATAGGACTGTATGCTTAGGTGACAAACCGCACACCATTGCAGAGTTGCTGAAAGCTGTATCAGAGAACCTGGTGTCGGCTCTGAAGCGCTCGCACATGTACCATGCCTGGCCCATGTACTCAACTTAGGGGTTCTGCAGTTTCTCAAAATCTACACTGATCTGCCAGAGCTGCTTGTGAAAGTACGCTGCATGTGTGCCCATTTCAGAAAGTCAGCTACAGCTTCTGCCGCCCTGGCAGGGCTTCAGCAGCATTTGCTGCTTCCAGCACACCGACTGGTGTGCGATGTGACTACACATTGGAAATCAACGTTGCAGGTGTTTGAAATCATTTTGAGCAGTGGAGAGCAGTTGTTAAGTACCAGTTTTAACATGTCCATCGGCATTCAGTTCAGACACTACATATAAGACCTCAGGAGTGGACATGGATGTCAGACATATGAACCATCCTCCAAAACCTTGAGGACTCCACTAAGATGGTGATCAGCAATGATGCCATAATTAGCGTTACCATCCTGCCTCTCTGTATACTGAAACGCTCACTGCTCACAATTAAAGAGGATTCATTGTAGGTGGAGCAAGGAACTATACAGGGTGATGCTACCCAGCCCAGCCTCATCTCATCTTAACGCAGATTGGGTGATAATGAGGAGGAGGAGGAATAGTATATAGACAGTAATACTCTTGGTGAGAGCAGGGAAGTCTTGTCTGTTCGCAGTCTGGCTCAAATCCCACCAACATCTGCAATGATTTTGTATGTTCTCCCCGTGTTTGTGTGGGTTTCCCCCTCAGTGGAGGAGGGAGGAGCTCTGTCTCTAGCTCTTCATCCCCCTCACCAACTCCACTCTACATAGAATCTAATCAGTACCAACTGTCATCTCCTATATCAGTAATGGGAAAGTCTATCTTCACTGAATATAGATTTTACCCATGAACTGAGAATTTTTTAAATGATGACTCAGTCCTGGTGGAGAAAAAAATCTAATTTATCTGATAAAATATATTACAAAGTTTCTTATTTTCATGTGCACTATTTATTTATTAAATAAAAGTTAAAATGACACTTACTTGTTTAAGGCTTAGTGCCCGCGATGCAGAAATGAAGCAGAAATTTTCCTGAGCACTTCTGCATTTCCTTGGCAGAAAAACGCATGCGTTTTTTACATGCGTTTTTGACGCTTATTTGCATGAGTATTTGCCATGCGTTTTTCCAATGCATTGGATAGGCAAATACGCATGCAGAAACGCACAAGAATTGGTCATGTCCGTATTTTTTCTGCGCAGAAAAAATACGGACCATGTGCGCAAAACTTGCAGAATGTCATAGGAAGTCATGGGATAAGGTGTGCAATGCGTTTCTGGAGTGTTTACGTGCTGCAAATACACACCAAAATACGCACCAAAAACGCATCGTGGCACACCGCCTTAATGTTCTATTTTTAGCCAATAAGTACAGTATGTAGGGAAGTTACTGACATTTTTTCTATGGATTTCTTAAAAAGTGACTATTTGAAGTTAAGGGGGAACCTTTCTCCTTGAGGAGAGTGCCAAGCCAGCATAAGGAAATTTATAGGCCATGCAATGATCCTCTGGAAATGTAAACATGTAAATAACCTCTTCAGAGAGGGAGACGACTTCAACTCTAGCGCCACCTGTTGGATGTTGCAATGCTAAGAGTCAATATAGATTCTTTAATGAGATTTGCCACATGACTTTAAATAAGAAACTAAACCAGACACTCCATTTGCAGTCACCTGTTTTCGGTGGTTTGCTCCTTATCATTGCAAAGAAGGACATGTGATTTTGCCTTTGACATGGTTTCTGAGGGGGGAACCTTTCTCTTTCTGTAGAGTGCCAAGGTGGCATAAGGGAACTTATAGACCATGCAATACTTCTTTGAGAATTAAAATATGCAAATAGTATCTTCAGAAAGAGGTAGGACTTGAAATCTTTCTCTCTGAATGCCATATTGACCCACTCTACATGGAAAATGTACCCCCTTTGACCCACTTTTAGAGACCTTTCACACAAATGAGATCTTCTGCTTTGCACTGATAAGTGGCAAACTCCAAGAAACATGTGTCTATGAATAGAGTTTCTGGTTTGGCTTTTTATCCTAAGTCATGTGACAAGGGTTAGGATTAACTGTTAGGATTGCTACATCCAATAGTTGGCTCTCGAGTTCAAGTCTTATTTCTTTCTAAAGAAGCTATTTGCATATTTGAAGTTAAAACTCACCCTTGTATTATGTTTGCATAGTTTTATTTCATAGCCATAAAAAGTAATCCTGTTCTGGAGCAAACATTGATGCTGGATGGCACATATGCTGCCCACACTATTAATCCTTAATATTCTGCATAAACTTTAGTGGCCACTGTTGCAACTACAATGACATACACTATGTAGTGTTAACAAATTCCTCTATTTCAATATATCTCTCTGTGGTATATTCTAACTTTCAATTATACCTCCAAACATAAATAAAGTCTTAGAAAAATAACTCAACCTAAAACCCCAAAAATTGTCAAAATCACAAAGTATGTGCCATTATCAATGAGCTGAATATGCTTTCAATGACAAAGAATCAATGAGGATTGTCTTTTATACAAACTCATTTTATTTTGTAAACATGAAATTAGCCATTAGCATCTATTCAACAATAGGAACATCATTTATTTCATTTATTTCACTTTGTAATTTCAGATACCCTTGTGTTGTTTTTGTTTAGCAACTGTTGCCTATGAATTCTCAATCTGCTTTCTAGCAGCTTTATTTTCAGCCCTGTTTATAATTAATCAATAAACAACCAAAATGGTTCAATTGAAGAATCAAGAAGATATCATCCTACAAAGGAAAATCTAGCAAAGACAAACATTAATTAGGAGAAAGCAGCTGAGTGGAGTGTATTACAAATGCATTAATGCTCTTTTATCAATGCCCACAGACTCATAGTCATTGTCTAAGAGCATTCATTCTCTGCCTCTTTGCCATCACATTAATACAGCACAGATGGAGTTCATTAAATGAATAAAATATAATACACTATGATTTCAGAATGCCAAAGCATCCAACTGTATAACTCCCATTGACGTTAATTATTTCATGAAAACAATCTCAGTTTTTCTTGGGGCTCACCACTAAGGAATTAAAACTTACTCAAGAAAATACTGAAGTTCCAAATGGATATCTCTTGGTATTAAACAAGTTCCATTTCTTATCATTTGGATATTGTTTTAAATAAATAAAATTCCATTTTTTTCATGATATGCTCTTGTAATATTAAATGTGTTGGTAAATTATAGGGTGTACGGAAAATATGGATATTCCAATTAAGGCTATAGTAAAATTATGTCTACCATACTATCGGTTAATATGCTAATACAATATCCAAATTTGTAAGTAAATATACCCTTAGACTTTAAAGGGCAAACATATTCCAAGAGAAACTTTATTTTTTATTTAGTCAATATATGTTAGCATCCTCCAATCCCTACAAAAATTGCAAAGTATAATTGACAGCACTTTCCTATATGACTGTATAGAAAAAGTATATACTGAACACAGTACAGTGGGGAAAAAAAGTATTTAATCAGCCACCAATTGTGCAAGTTCTCCCACTTAAAAAGATAAGAGAGGCCTGTAATTAACATCATAGGTAGACTTCAACTATGAGAGACAAAATGAGAAAACAAATGAAAATCACATGCCTGATTTGGAAAGAAATTTTTTTCAAATGTTGGTGGAAAATAAGTATTTGGTCAATTACAAACAAGCAAGATTTCTGGCTCTCAAAGATCTGTAACTTCTTCCTTAAGAGGCTCCTCTGTCACTCATTACCTGTAGTACTGGCACCTGTTTAAACTTGTTATCAGTATAAAAGACACCTGTTCGCAACCTCAAACAGTCACACTCCAAACTCCACTATGATGAAGACCAAAGACCTGTCGAAGGACACCAGAAACAAAATTGTAGCCCTGCACCAGGCTGGGAAGACTGAATCTGCAATAGGCAAGCAGTTTGGTGTGAAGAAATCAACTGTGGGAGCAATAATTATAAAATCGAAGACATACAAGACCACTGATAATCTGGGGCTCCACATAAGATCTCACCCCGTGGGGTCAAAATAATCTCAAGAACGGTGAGCAAAAATCCCAGAACCACACGGGGGGACCTAGTGAATGACCTGCAGAGAGCTGGGACCAACGTTACACAGGCTACCATCAGCAACACACTACGCCGCCCGGGACTCAGATCCTGCAGTGCCCGACGTGTCCCCCTGCTTAAGCCATTACATGTCCGGTCCAGTGTGAAGTTTACTAGAGAGCATGTGGATGATCCAGAAGAATATTGGGAGAATGTCATATGGTCAGATGAAACCAAAGTAGAACTGTTTGGTAGAAACACAGCTCGGCGTGTTTGGAAGAGAAAGAATGCGGAGTTGCATCCAAAGAACACCATACCTGCTGTGAAGCATGGGTGTGGCAACATCATGCTTTGGGGCTGTTTCTCTGCTAAGGGACCAGGATGACTGATCCGTGTACATGAAAGAAAGAATGGGGCCATGTATCGTGAGATTTTGAGTGCAAACCTCCTTCCATAAGCAAGGGCATTGAAGATGAAACGTGGCTGGTTCTTTCAGCATGACAATGATCCCAAGTAAACCACCAGGGCAATGAAGGAGTGGCTTTGTAAGGAGCATTTCAAGGTCCTGGAGTGACCTAGCCAGTCTCCAGATCTAAACCCTATAGAAAACCTTTGGAGGCAGTTGAAAGTCCTTGTTGCCCAGCAACAGCCCCAAAACATCACTGTTCTAGAGGAGATCTGCATGGAGGAATGGGCCAACATACCAGCAACACTGTGTGCCAACCTTGTGAAGACTTAGAGAAAACATTTGACCTCTGTCATTGCCAACAAAAGATATATAACAAAGTATTGAGCTGAACTTTTGTAATTGACCAAATACTTATTTTCCACCAAAATGTAAAAAAAAATTCTTTCCAAATCAGACAATGTGATTTTCAGGATTTGTTTTCTCATTTTGTCTCTCATAGTTGAGGTCTACCTATGATGTCAATTACAGTCCTCTCTCATCTTTTTAAGTGGGAGAACTTGCACAATTGGTGGCTGACTAAATACTTTTTTCCCCACTGTATGTGTTTTGCTAAAGCTGCATTAAAATATATTGATGGAAAATTCTGTTTTATGTATTTTTACCAAGATATTAAAAATCTTGAATAAAAGTGCCGATCTACTGTATAGAACATGCATTCACTTCTGGACAATAAATGCAGGGCTCCCTACCCTCCTCTAAGTTTCTGTTCTGAACCGCAATACTTTCTTGCAACGATGATGGTCTAATTAAAATACATAAGAATAGTAGAAGAAGGATTCAGCCTTCAGTTTCTTGAGTTATGGTTAACTAGGAGATTATTTAAAATTTTCTTCAGTTTTTGGACAGATGGCCAGAAATATACCATTTCATTCACTTGAATGAGGTTAAGTTATCATATGTAGTGTTGAGCCACCCCCGTAGTGTTCGAGTTCGGTTCGGTTCGTCGAACTGTTCGTCGAACACCTTCGAACACCGTTAAAACCAATGGCAGGCAAACAAAAACACATAGAAACACATAGAAAACACCTTCAAAGGTGTCCAAAAGCTGACAAACTGCTCAGAAGACATAACTAACACATGGAAAACTGACAAGTACATATAGTCATGCGAAAATAAAAGAGGTGGAGGAGTAAAAGGAGGGGGAGACACAGATATAGGCATGTCATGCCCTTCTAAAATCCAAAAAGTGAGAAGCCGACACGGCCAGTCCGCTACTGCCCGTGCCACCTCCGTGTCGCCGGGTTTGTGCCAGAGCGGCGGTGAACCCTGATGGCCAGCCCCCCTCTCCCAATACTGGTGCCTGTCCGCTGGTGGGTCGAGCGAGCCCCCCTGTGGTGGAGGCAGCTCTAAGCTTTTTAATTTAAATTGTCTCTCTAATTTGAATGAATACACTTTAAATCCATTTACAAGGATCTATTGGAGGGCAAGTCTCATGCCAGCAGCCGCGGTAATTCCAGCTCCAGTAGCGTCCACTAATGCTGCTGCAGTTAAAAAGCTTTTATAAGGATAGAGCTCGGCTGTCCACCGCAAGGCATCCTACTGCCAGTCCCAGCCCCTATGCCTTGGGGTGCCTCCTGATGCTCTTCACTAAGTATCCCATGGTCCCGAAGCATTTCCTTTGAAAAAATTAAGTGTCTAAACTACAGGTGGTGTAGCTTGCTTAACAGCCGGGATAATCCGCTGACTAGCAGACACTGCTACTAGGCACAAAGTATTTCCTGGGCTAGATGCAGTTAAAAATTTGTAATTAGATACTCTCGTTGGATTCTGAGAAAGCATTCCATAGAGTCTCCTGGCACGCCATATATGATTCTCTTAAAAAGCTTGGGGTAGGGGTCTAGGGGACCCTTTTATAGCCAAAATCACGGCCCTGTATCGCAATACGTCACCTAGGCTGAAGATAAATGGAACTGTAGCACCCTGAGGGCTCGGTTGCTACAGACGTATTGCACCTCACCCAGAGGTGTGATATCTCACTCTCAGGTAAGGATGGAGTGTGGATCAGGACCCGACACCTGCATGCATTACACCACATTGCCGTGGGGCAGGGCGACGAATATATCCCTGAGATGGGCACGACAGTCCCTGTCCCTGGCTGGAGTGGGGGGAGGGAACACTGAGGAAAGGGAACCCTGTAGTGCAGGAGCAGGGAGGAAGCAGTTCCTGGGTGCATTGAGAAGGGAGTATAAAAGGTGGGCACCATCTTAGTTCAGTGCAGAGAAGTCTGAGCAGAAGTGGCAGGGAGCAGTGGCTCTGCATGAGCTCTGCTCCGGAGGCGGGCCTAGTAACAGAGGCCCAGGCCTGGAAGAGGGAGAAGGAAGGAAGAGGAGCGGAGAAGGCTCCAGGAACGAGGAATGAAGGGATCCCAGGGGTGCGGACGGGCGAGTCGCCACCGCACGCCCGAATCCACCTGCGTGGAGGGGTCAGGCCAAAGGGGGAGACCGGTCCCCGAACTAGTGGAGGCAGGAAACGACCCTCAGCTAGAAACCGGAGGCTCTGACATTTTATGTGGCGCAGCCCCTCGCTACACCCACTAGGAAGGCACCACATAGGGTCAGGGAAACTGGCGCCAAGTTTACCAAGAGGAGGCCCGAGGCAGCCGGACAGAAGTGTTGGTAAGAAAGGCCAGACAAAGGACACACAAAGGGGGTCCTGTGAAGTGCTCCAAAGTTATCTGGGAGTTGTCTGAGCCCCTCACCTGGTGAGCACAGTACGACGTGGGCAGCCGTTACCTGCAGACGTGGTCTGGATAATAAGAACTGTGAGTAAAGGCCCTGGACTGCATCACTGACTCCGTGTCGTTACTGCTGCTGCCCTGCACCATCACCCCCATCCTCCGCATACACTGCCCTGAGGCTATTCTCCTCCCGTGGGGAGTTATGCTACGCTCTGCTGCACCCACAACACCAGACTCAGCGGTCTGCCCTGTAGCGGCGGTTCACTCTGACCGCAATCCACGGGTGGCGTAGTCGGACATTTAAACATCAAAACCACATAAATAGTTCCGCCACTGGTTTGACCGCCCTGAGCCACGGAACCGGGTCGCCGCCACGAAGACTACAACCACCAGCATCCACCAAAAAGGGTCCGGCTCTGGGTGTCCCAAGGCCCAGGGGGTGCGTCAGAACATTTTCATCACCTTTCACAATCACCAATGGGACAAGGCAGGGATGTCCTCTGTCCCCTCTCTTATACATCCTAGTGACGGAGCACCTGCTCTCATCAATTCGCCATAACCCCAATATTAGGTGGATTGAGGTGGGAGGCACCGAGTACAAGTGCTCTCTATTTGCTGATGATGTCCTAGTATATATCACTCAATCACATATATCCATCCCTGCTGTTATGGCTGAAATAGATCACTTTGTTACATGGTAAAATTTTAAAATCAATGCAGCGAAGTCTGAGGCCCTCGATGTCTCCCTCCCCAAATCCATATAGGATTCCATCCAGTCCAACTTTCCCTTTGCCTGGCCCTCACAGGGTATCAAATACTTAGGAATTCCTATTCATAGAGACCTCTCCCATCTATGTTATCTTAATTTTGGGCCCTTTATTGAACAATTCCATACAGACCACGGTTGGCAAGTTAGAACTGTAAGATTCACTACGTGAACCACTGGTGTTTTGTGGAAAAGCACATGTACACTGCGTTCCAAATTATTATGCAAAAAGTGTTTAGGAGTGATAAGGGAAGAATTTGTTTGTTTGTCAGTTAAACTCATTGATGGTGATGTGTGTCAGGGCTCTTTATATCACTGTAAGCAATTGCAGACACCTGTGCTAATTAGTTTGGCAGGTGTGTCCAATGAAAGGCAAGACTACTTAAGAAGGCTCTCTCACATTATTAAGCAGCCTACATTTTCTGCCAAAATGGGAAAGAAAAAGGATGTGTCGGCTGCTGAGAAGCAACAAATTGTGGAGTGTTTAGGTCAAGGCATGACTACAATCAACATTGTGCGATGATCAGGATGAAGTGTCTTGGCAATCAAGAAGTATGTAGCTGATTCACAGTACACACGTGTGCGTGCTGATAAGGGCAAATTGAGGACTCTTTCCTACAGGCAATTACGTCAGGTTAAAAGAGCAGTGGCAAGAAAGCCTTGTCATAGCAGCAGATAAGTTTTTGAAGCTGCTGGTGCCTCCAACGTCCCCCGAACAACAAGATGCAGGGTCCTTCAGAGGTTTGCAGCTGTGCATACGCCATCCTGTCGACCTCCTCTATCCACTTCACACAAGCAGAAACGGCTCCAGTGGGCCAAACATTACATGAAGACTGATTTCAAAACTGTTTTGTTCACGGATGAGTGCCGTGCAGCGCTCGATGGTCCAGATGGATGGAGAGGAGGATGGCTGGTTGATGGACACCCCACGCAAACACGGCTACAGCGCCAACAAGGAGGAGGTGGAGTAATGTTTTGGGCTGGAATCATGGGGAGAGAGATTGTCGGCCCCTTTAGGATCCCTGAAGGCGCTAAAGATGAACTCCATAATGTATGTGGATTTTCTCAAACAGCACTTCCTGCCATGGTTCAAGAAGAAGAACCGTGTATTTCACAGCAAGATCATTTTTCTGCATGATAATGCACCATCTCATGCTGCACATAAAACATCTGCATCTCTGGCTGATATGGGCATAAAAGGGGACAAACTTATGGTGTGACCCCCATGCTCCCCTGACCTCTACCCCATTCAGAACCTTTGGAGCATCATTAAAAGTAGTGTCTATGATGGCGGGAGGCAGTTCACATCTAAGCAACAGCTCTGGGAGGGTATTCTGTCCTCATGCAAAACAATTGAAGCAGAAACCATCCAAAACCTGACAAATTCAATGGACGAGAGAGTTCAGAAGCTCCTTTCGAACAAGGGGTCCTATGTGAAAATGTAACATCACCTACAATAAAGTTTTGAGTTGAAAACTGTTTGATTTCAGTTTCTAACAACCTGCTAATGCTTATAATTTCAAAAATGACCATTTTTTTGGTCTTTATTAAAATGAAAAGGTTGATCGAAAAGTTTGGGGGATCTAAGAGTGTGGCAACCCAGTAGTCATGATTACTTCGAATTCTGACAATATGAGGGTCATGCTGCAGGTAGTGCAGCAAGAAGGCACTTATGTGTCTTGCGCATCTCGGAGCCCCAAAATTATTTTCTGGGCTAGATGCAGCTAAAAATTATTTTTAATTTTAAATCTGGTGGAGCTTATTATAGATGGCCTAATAGGATCAGTGCTGCACACTGCTACAAAGCCCAAATTATTTTCCAGTCAAGATACAGATAAACATGATTAGTAATTTGAAAGCTTAAAACGGTTGGTAGGGTGATTTTAACCAATCATCAAGCTTTTACTCTCCCCAGGATGACACAGGGGTAGAAAAGTCGTTTCGGATCCATGATTTGTTCATCTTTATGAACGTGAGTCTGTCTACATTATCAGTGGAGAGCCGCGTGCGCTTATCTGTCAGCACACCACCAGCAGCGCTGAACACACGTTCAGACAGAACGATGGCTGCGGGGCATGACAAGATCTCCAAGGCGTAAGTGGCTAGCTCCGGCCATTTATCCAGATTGGAAGCCCAAAAAGAGCAAAGGTCCAGTGACACAGTCGTGGCTTCAATGTTTACTTGGAGATACTCCTGTACCATCGTCTCTAGGCGTTGACTATGTGTCAGACTTCTTGTCTCCTGTGGCCTTGCAAAGGATGGGCTAAAAAAGTGGTGAAATGATTCCGCAAAATTGATGTTACCAGCAGATACTGTGGTTCTGTTACGGTTTGAGTGCTGAACACTTGACGGTCCCACGGTTGGCAAGTTGGAACTGTGAGATTCACTACGTGCACCACTGGTATTTTGTGGAAAAGCACATGTAAGATTCTGCAACAGTCTCTGCTGATACTCCTGCATGCGTGCATCCCTTTCTATGGCAGGAATAATTTCGGCAAATTTACTTTTGTACCGGGGATCTAACAGTGTGGCAACCCAGTAGTCAGGATTATTTCTAATTCTCACAATTCGAGGGTCATGTTGCAGGTAGTGCAGCAAGAAGGCACTCATGTGTGTTGCGCATCCAGGAGCACCAAGTCCCTGTTGTGTTGGTGGCGAGGTAACAATCATGCTTCCTTCCTCTGTCCTCTCCCCCCAACCTCGCACAACAGAAATGTGATCAAGGTCTCCCTCATCTGATGAGTCTTCCATCAGTTCGTCCTCCACGTCTTCCTGGGCTCATGCACCTTCCTCACTAGTTTGGCTGCTACCATGCGCCTTGGTAAAACCATCTCCCCCATCCTCACATGCCTGCCGCCTTGGTGCTGCCGACCGTCTGGACCTTGCAGATGTTAGCCCTTCCGCATACAACTCCTCCTCCTCTACTTCCTCCACCTCCTCTTGTGCCACCACCTGACTCCGAATTCTGTTTAACATGTGCTCCAGCATGTAAATCACCGGAATAGTCATGCTGATAATGGCATCGTCAGCACTAAACATCTTCGTCGCCATTTCAAAACTGTGCAGAAGGGTGCATAGGTCCCTGATCTGAGACCACTCCTCCAGCGTGATTTGCCCCACCTCTGAATCTCGTTGGCCCAGGCTATACGTCAGAACGTATTTCACCAGGGATTGTCGGTGCTTCCACAGTCGCTGCAACATGTGCAGAGTTGAATTCCACCGGGTAGGCACATCGCATTTTAGCCGGTGAAGTGGCAGGCCCAACGACTTCTGTAGAGATGTAAGTCGCTGAGCTGCGGGATGCGAACGGCGGAAGTGAGCACACAGCGACCGTGCCCTCTGTAGAAGACCATCTAGTCTGGGATAGTGGGCTAAAAATTGCTGGACAACCAGGTTCAACACGTGAGCCATACAAGGCACGTGTGTGACATTGCCCCGGCGAAGGGCCGCACCCAGGTTTGCAGCATTGTCGCACACGGCCTTCCCTGGTTTCAGGTCCAGTGGAGACAACCATTCATGAAATTGGTTCTCCAGAGCTGACCACAACTCCTCAGCTGTGTGACTCACATTTCCCAGACATTTCAAAGTAAAAACCGCCTGATGACGTTGAGCCCTACTGCCAGCATAGTAAGGAGGTGTGCAGGATCCCTTCTGCGCAGTTAGAAAGCTTGTGGCATGACCAGACAGGCTTTGGGTGCAGGTGGAAGACCGAGAGGAGGTTGAGGAGGCAGAAGCAGTGGAGGAACTTTGACATAAAGAGGATTGACGCACAACTTGTGGGGACGGCAAGACTTGGACAGCAGCCCCTTGTCCTGCTGTCACCATAGTTACCCAGTGCCCAGTCAGCGACATGTAACGCCCCTGTCCATGCCTACTCGTCCAAGTGTCTGTGGTGAAATGCACCCTGTCACACACAGAGTTTCTCAAAGAAGCGGTGATGTTGTGTGCGACATGCTGGTGGAGCGCAGGCACACCTTTCTTTGAGAAGTAGTGCCGACTGGGCATCTGGTACTGGGGCACTGCTCGGACATAAGGTCTCAAAAATCCTCTGTGTCCACCAGGCGGAAAGGCAGCATTTCTGTAGCCAAGAGCTTGCAGATGGTGAAATTCAACCTCTTAGCTTTCTCATGGCTAGGAGGAAATGGTCTTTTACTTGTCCACATCTGAGGGACCGAGGGCTGGCTATTGTGCTTAGACGGGTTTGATAAGGGTGTCCCCGGCAAACTGCCGGTCTGTGAGGAAGATGCAGGCGGACATGTTAGGATGCCTTGATCCAAAGGTGGTGCTATCGATGTCGGACAGCGCTCAACACCAGCTGGTGTTACCACCTCCAAAGAAAATGATGACCTGCCAATCACGCTGGCTGTTGCGGGTAAAGAGGTGGCAGTTCTGCGCCCCAAAACAGGTGTGACTGCTGTCCCCCCAGTCACAGAGGATGAAGAGGCCGCGGATGCACAAGATATGGCAGACGGTGGTTGGCCCGGCCGGCTAGGCCGCATTGTAGCACACTGAGCTTCCCACTGCAACTTATGCTTCATGTCCATGTGCATGAAGTACTCAAACTATGTATTTTTTGGCCTCTACTTAGCTTTTGCTGACAAATGTTACAGATAACACGAGTTGGGTCATCTTTATCGATCTGAAAAAATGCCCAGGCTATGCAAGGCTTAGCACCCATGCGACCTGAAGAGCCACCACGACTTGTGGTGAGAGGCAGAGTTGTGTTTGAGGATGCAGTTGTTGACGTGCTTCCAGTACTACGTCTCTGTCCAGGAAGGCGCAACCTGACCTCGTCGTCACTAGCATCTTCCTCCACCTCCTCTGCTGACCTCATCTCTTGGCTGACTGTGGGTTGACAGTAAGTGGGATCTCCAACCTCATCATCATCACCCTGTCTGTTATCACACCCGTCGTCCTCAGAGCCAACCTGTTCCTGCCCTGACAAAAAACTAAAGTTGTCGCTCCAATCAGGTATTTGAGTCTTATCATCGTCTTCCTCATTGTCTCCACCAACAGGAGTTACAGTTTGGGAATGAGGGTCTACATTATGGTCAGAACCTTCTGCGTCTGGTCCTGGATCCGACTCATAAAGATTCTGGGCATCAGTGCAGATCATTTCCTCGTCTGGATTCACAGAAGCGCTGGAGTCGACTTCTGATTCCCAGGCTATAGTATGAGTAAACAGCTCTGCAGACTCAACCATCTGTTCTACCTCATACTCAGACGGGCAGCTGGAGATTTGGGAGCTGTGAGGAAGCAAGTGCGATTTGGGTGACACCTTTGAGGACTGGAGTATTTGTGATGTTGAAGTTGATGTGGAGGAGAGCCCACTTAAAGGAGCACTTGATATCCGTTGAAGCACCTGCTGTTTTTGTGCCTCATCTGGAATTTGTAGCGATTGGCGTGGCCGTAAGAAAGGGATCTTATCACATTGTCCGCTAAAAGAAGTAGACATTTTAGTTTGGCTGGAAGATGGTCTTTCTTCTGCAGATGTTACTGTTGCTTTAACACCTACCCCACGGACACAACCTTTTTTCCCCTTCCCAACACGCCTATTCCCCTTTACACCAGCAGCAGGCCTTTTTCCACTCATTTTGGTGGTTAACTAATTCACAACTCTGGAGTTGTTTGCACAAAAAAACAATGGATGGTAACCGAGCAGAGCTGAGTGGCCAAACTGTGGTATTAGGCCAAAACTATTAGCTGGGTTAGATGCAGAAAAAAATTATATTCAATTTGCAACCTGATGGAGGTCAGTACAGATAGACTAATACAACAAGTCCCACACACAGCTAGAAGCCCAATATTTTTTCAGAGGTAGATGCAGAAAAAAATATATTCAATTTGCAACCTGATGGAGGTCAGTATAGATGGACTAATACAACAAGTCCCACACACAGCTAGAAGCCCAATATTTTTTCAGAGGTAGATGCAGAAAAAAATATATTCAGTTTGCAACCTGATGGAGGTCAGTATAGATGGACTAATACAACAAGTCCCACACACAGCTAGAAGCCCAAATATTTTTTCAGAGGTACTGTAGATGCAGATAAAAATTATTTTGAATTTGCAACCTGATGGAGGTCAGTATAGATGGACTAATAGAGAAAGTCCGACACACTGCTAGAAGGCCAAATATTTTTTCAGAGCTAGATGCAGAAAAAAATTATATTCAGTTTGCAACCTGATGGAGGTCAGTATAGATGGACTAATACAACAAGTCCCACACACAGCTAGAAGCCCAATATTTTTTCAGAGGTAGATGCAGAAAAAAATATATTCAGTTTGCAACCTGATGGAGGTCAGTATAGATGGACTAATAGAGAAAGTCCGACACACTGCTAGAAGGCCAAATATTTTTTCAGAGCTAGATGCAGAAAAAAATTATATTCAGTTTGCAACCTGATGGAGGTCTGTATAGATGGATTAATAGAACAAGACCCACACACAGCTAGAAGCCCAATATTTTTTCAGAGGTAGATGCAGAAAAAAATATATTCAGTTTGCAACCTGATGGAGGTCAGTTTAGATGGACTAATACAACAAGTCCCACACACAGCTAGAAGCCCAAATATTTTTTCAGAGGTACTGTAGATGCAGATAAAAATTATTTTGAATTTGCAACTTGATGGAGGTCAGTATAGATGGACTAATAGAGAAAGTCCGACACACTGCTAGAAGGCCAAATATTTTTTCAGAGGTACTGTAGATGCAGATAAAAATTATTTTTAATTTGCAACCTGATGGAGGTCAGTATAGATGGACTAATAGAGAAAGTCCGACACACTACTAGAAGGCCAAATATTTTTTCAGAGCTAGATGCAGAAAAAAATTATATTCAGTTTGCAACCTGATGGAGGTCAGTATAGATGGACTAATACAACAAGTCCCACACACAGCTAGAAGCCCAATATTTTTTCAGAGGTAGATGCAGAAAAAAATATATTCAGTTTGCAACCTGATGGAGGTCAGTATAGATGGACTAATACAACAAGTCCCACACACAGCTAGAAGCCCAATATTTTTTCAGAGGTAGATGCAGAAAAAAATATATTCAGTTTGCAACCTGATGGAGGTCAGTAAAGATGGACTAATACAACAAGTCCCACACACAGCTAGAAGGCCAAATATTTTTTCAGAGGTACTGTAGATGCAGATAAAAATTATTTTGAATTTGCAACCTGATGGAGGTCAGTATAGATGGACTAATAGAGAAAGTCCGACACACTGCTAGAAGGCCAAATATTTTTTCAGAGCTAGATGCAGAAAAAAATTATATTCAGTTTGCAACCTGATGGAGGTCTGTATAGATGGATTAATAGAACAAGACCCACACACAGCTAGAAGTCCAATATTTTTTCAGAGGTAGATGCAGAAAAAAATATATTCAGTTTGCAACCTGATGGAGGTCAGTATAGATGGACTAATAGAGAAAGTCCGACACACTGCTAGAAGGCCAAATATTTTTTCAGAGCTAGATGCAGAAAAAAATTAGATTCAGTTTGCAACCTGATGGAGGTCAGTATAGATGGACTAATAGAATGATGCTATGCCCAAAAGATTTTACTTCACTAGGTGCAGTAAAAAAATTGGTATTCTATACACAGGTGGTATATCTTGCAACACAGATAGGCTACTCCACTGACTAACACACTCTGCAATAGGCCAAAAAGGATTAGCTTTGCTAGATTCAGCCAAATGCTGTGAAAAAAACTTGCACAGCACTGGCACAGACCTGCCTGGCAAAAACTGATAGGAACTGATGTAACCTAGTCCTGAAAAGGACTCCAATTACAATTAGTCTTTACTCCCACAACCTATCTATTTAAGTGCCCAGACCTGCCTGATTAAAGTCGTAGGAAATGCTGTAACCTAGTCCTTAAAAGGACTGCAATCACAACTATTCCCTACTCCCAAGCTATCTGTATATTTGTGCGAAAATTGGCTTGAAATTAACAAGGTATAGCGCACACAGCAACAGCGGTGCCGTCTAACACGCAGCTGCAGCAGTGAGAAAATGGTGGCGACGGGGAAAATGGCTTGGTCTTATAGGGCAAGGACATGTGACATACACTGCCAATGACACATGCCCTTGCTTGTGTGAAAAAAAGCACTTCGCTCCTTGTGTGCGCTGCTGATAGGCTGACAGATTGCACCTCCCCACTGTAAATGCGGGAAAGAGAAAAAAAAATGGAGATCTTCATTGTTCCTGCAGAGATCCATCCCCTGCCCCTCCCCCCACCCCGCTGTACACTCAAACTGCGTATTAACATTAATTTTCATCATTACTGAGAAAAAATCCAGTTATGATTTTGGTGCACGAACAGTTATCGAACATAACCTCGAACAGCCGAATTTTTCTCAAATTGTTCGTGTTCGCCGAACGGCTCGAACACCGCCCAAAACAGCTCGAATTTGAGATTGGCGAACAGTTCGAGTAGAACAACGCTCATCTCTAATCATATGAGAACTAATTGAAAAACTTGCAACCTCACAAATCATTACTATACCTAAAAGCCATGACAATTAACATTTTAATATCAAATCTAATGTGCATTATTTGCACAGTGTAACCAACATTTACTTTGAATAAATGACTTGCAATGACAACAACAATGTTAGTGACTGCTACATCTGCATCTTAACAAGCAGCAAAACTAATAAACCAGTTATAGATAATTCACATTCCTAATGAATATTCTGGGCTATTCAATGAATATGCTTAATTAGGAAAATAAATAGCCCACTTCAATTTCTGATGGCCATTGCCATCTCCTCTGCTTACTATTTCATAGAATACTAATTTACATAGAAAATCGCTGTATTCTGATGACATAGCCAACTGGGTAGTTACAAAGTAAGTATAGGGTTTTCATTTTAGATTTTGCTTTAAAGGAAACTTGTCACTAGGTTTGTCCCATATGAGACATATATACAGCATTCTAATATCCTGTATATATGCTCCCAATCTGGCCTGCAACAAAAGAAAAAGACCTTTTATTATACTCACCTATGGGTGAGGCAAAGTGCCAGAATTGGCGCATCCTATGGATGCGCCATTTCTGGGGCAGCTAAGGGTTGGTGTTTGTAGCCTGGGAGGGGGCCAATATTCATGGCACCCTTCCTGGGCTATTAATATCAGCCCCCAGCTGTCTGCCTAGCCTTTGCTAGCTATTAAAATAGGGGGGACCCCACATCATTTTTTTGGGGGGTCCCCCATTTTAATAGCTAGTCAAGGCTAGGTATTCAGTTGGGGGCTGATATTAGTAGCCTCGGAAGCTCCGTGGGTATTACCCCCTTCCCAGGCTTCAAACATCTGCCCCAGCCATCTGCTTAACCTCTGCTAGAGACTAAAATTATGGGGAACCCCAAGCCAATTTTTTTTTTTAATAAATCCTTTATTTTAACACTAAATGATAAGTACAGTAACCAACACTGTCACTGTACTTCTTATATATGTGACTGACATGTTTCTATCTTTCTAATCTATGTGTGATGCTCTATTCTTTCTGTTCTAAATTGTCGGGTACCGATGTATGCCGCTGATGAATTGCTGGCTGGCTTTTTTAAAGAGACGGGTGCATGAAAACACTATTATTTTTTTTAATAATCCTTTATTTTAACACTAAATGACAAGTACAGTAACCAACACTGTCACTCTACTTATTATATATGTGACTGAAATGTTTCTATCTATCTAATCTATGTGTGATGCTCTATTCTTTCTGTTCTAAATTGTCGGGTACCGATGTATGCCGCTGATGAATTGCTGGCTTTTCATGTTTCATTGTGAGCACTGTTCCCATCAATTTGGGCAATCACTGTAATGCCACAACCACCATGGCTGTGACATTACAGAGAGTGGCAGGCAATCCCTGCATGATTGATGCTCTAAATAGTGCCAAACATGCAGGACGGGGACCCGAGCTCCCGCCCGAGCATCGTGCAAGTACTCGGCGAGCTCCGAGCATCTTGAGTACTAAGATGCTCGGGCGAGTACCGAGCAGTGGCGAGCATACTCGCTCATCACTAGTAAATATGTGTGCCCTTTATACAGCGTGACCTATGGTCAAATGATCATTTTGTACAGATCATAATGTACTGTAAACAAGTGGGCTGTAAACCAATTGAAAAGATGCATTGATGTGGCAAGTAGCACTGAAGTGTTGAAGATAGCAACTGGTAAAGTCAGGTTATATGTGGAATGTGTCCTAGAATCCTAGAAACTTGTGTCTGGTACCAATGCCCCAGCCAGCAGAAGCAACGTACAAAAGTATCGAATGGCAGGAATATTCCAGCTAAAGCTGAAAAGTGGTTAAGCCAGAAAGTTAAGATGAGATTGTGGTCACTCTGACTGTCAAAGATCACAGTCAGGAGGGCCACGCTGAGCTCATCACGCTGTTACTATTTGGTCACAAACAGCCCTCTGCTGCCCCCTATTGTGAGGACAATTATACAATTGACAGACAATTAATAGAGGAGGCTGAGGATGTTTCCACTAATAGGCCAGTTATTGGAGAACTAATAGTGAGCATATGGTATATATGCCTCTGATTCCAATGCATGGAATATAGGTATATACAGCCTGTACAGTCACTGCAAGCTCTGCAATCAGAAAGCTAACTACTCACTGCCACTACCAATTGTTTATACAGACGATTTGGACACCCGACAGGTAGTGCATGGGTGCGGTTTACAGAACAAGAGGAAAAGAACTATAAAATTTTATATTTAATCCAGAAAGATAGACAGTGTTTATAAAAATATACAAAAGATTTTCCAAAGGGAACAAAACAATACAGCAGATACAATTACATAAAATAAAAAGATAAACAAAAGAAAATAACTAAAACTGATGTCACTACAATGGCTTCAGAGCTTAGCGGAAGAAAGCAATCCGATTGGAAAATGTCTGGTTAACATGGATCACGTCTACTTGGCAATGTATCTTCCGACATTGAACCCAGATCATAATGTGCCTTTTCTTTTTGCCAGCACCTAAGTTACACCCACACCCCTCCTCTTGATGACTCATAACAGGGCTGGTTGTGGGATGTAGGTTCAGTTTCAGAAAATGATGAGATTCCCAACCATCACTATATCTTCACTCCTGATGATCACAGGTATTCAATGTCGCCATCATATTTTTTATCGGGATTTTACCTTTTCATAGATAGTAAACATGGCATGGCTGTTGCCAGCTATCTGTCCACTATTAATTTGGGGCTGATTAGCATGTCTCACAGTTATGAAAAAATATGCATATTCTTCCCCTATTAGTCCAGAAGTTGAAAATGTATGTCCCTCAAAATCTAATCATCAATACTAAACCCAGTATTCATAACTTTACATTGGAGGCACAAACTCTTGTAAGTTTCTTTTATCATAGCAGCTTATCCCTCTTCAGTCCACCAACCCTAGACTCTATGTCTGTTTCCAAAAATAGATATCCTGTTTTAACCTTTTGGTCACCGCAGGTAGTCCCATCCTCAAAAGGAATTTTAATTAGTTTTGTCACTTCTTAGCAATACATAATTTCCTCCCTTCCCTTATGTTAAACATGTGGTTCTATTACACAAAAGAGGTTTTAGCTTGTCAGCTCTTTCTCCTGGAGATTTTGTGAGAGAGAGAAGAGGGGTAAGGTGAAGGTTCCCTCCCTGGAGAGGCCTTATGGATTTAAATTTTTCTCTGACACTGACTAAAACTGGTAATTGACATGATTCATCTGCTTATATCTTTTGTCCAACCACTATTGTACTAGCATCTCTGACCATTATATATGTATAACCCTTGTGTATATAGTGTATTGTCTAGTTTGCCCTTAAGGCGATTAAATATATAATTTAACTTAGGGCTGTTTTTTTATCTCGATCCATGAATCCTCACGTTCATTGTTTGGTTTAATTCCTATGCTACCGGGGCTGGTTTCTGGCCTGATATAATTCCCGTTAATGGCACGGGGCTTATATCGAATAGGAACTGGTGGCAGCTCTACCAGGTTGATAAGGTTAGTGAAAGAGGCCTCTAAGCCTGTAAGGGGTGTTAGCGAGTGTGCTTCCACGTCAGTGACTAAGTGGGCCACCTCTTCTCACACTTGGTACCTTCCTGAACCCATGAGGACAGAGGGTGTCTAGGAAAACTGTACCAATCTGACCTTACATATCCCCAAGGGGTGGGGAAGGTCAGGTTGGTGAAAAGTGCGGATCCGTATCACGTGATCCATCTGACCTAATAGTGACGTAATAGTGACGTCAGGCAGGTGGCGAGGTGTGGATTCTTCACAGGGACTAACTATCATTTTTTGTGTAGTATAATGGAGTCAATGAGCAAAATGAGTTTTCACAGGATAAGGAGTTGGAGTCAGGGCCTGTTTTGGACAAAGTGTGACCCTAGGCAAAATTAAAAGTTTGGCCCCAAACGATAACATATTATGCCATATTACGATGAAATATTTAGAGCTTAGAGTTCCTCAATGCACTGCAGCCTCCCACCCCAAACACCATTCTTTACTTACTTATCCTGCAAACATGATATCAGGTTCAATCACTGACCTTGCTTGTCTTAAATGTTGACATTTCTAGAGACTAGGGAATGGCTGCAGCAATCATGTGGAAGTGCGACACATCACTACTGCAGGGAAAGCAAGCAAAACTATGAGGTACCACCAAAGCACACGTGAGTAATGATTATTTCTTTTATTAGATTTAGTGCTGATGAATATTTATCTTTTCTGTATAACCCCATTAATATCTGTATATCATTTGCTAACAATATTGAATACTTACTCACTATATTTAATACTTTGGGAAAAATAACTAACATATAAAGATATTGGTGTTTTTCATTTTACGACTAAATAATTTTTTTAAACACTTCAGTACAGTTCTCTTTAAATTAAAAATATTGCATTAAAGGGGTTGTCCAAGCTCGACACAAACTTCTGCAAACTTCTGAATCATGACAGCATGTGATGTACTGACTGTTAGGATTCCCCTATGTTCCAGATGCGAGCGGGTGGTCATGTGGTTGCATGTATGTGATTGTTGGGAAATCATTAATGAAGCTTGATCCAAAATGCGTGTAGAGTATATTTTGTTTGATAAGTTATTTTCAATATGTGTACTTTTATGTGATATCATTCCCTACCTGTTTACCTGTGTGTACCTTAAAACGCCTTAACTTATAGAGCACTGGCTATTTTGTCTTGAACCTTTTGAGTATCCATCCTTAATACTGTGATTGCATGTAACATAACTCGGTATTAATTTGTAGTATTCACACAAGGGAGTATTGTTATTATTACTTATACTTACCTACCTTTACTAGTTTTTATGTCTTACTTTTGTGTGTCTATTTTTATGCTTTTAATTGTATTGATTTGTAGTTTTCACACAAGGGAATTTTGTCATTATCACTTACCTTTAGTATTTTATAGTTCTGACTTTTGTGTGTCTATTTTTATGCTTTTAGTTATTTTGTTATCCAATAAAGAATATATATTTTTTATTGATTTTGAGCCTTGCACATTTCTACATACGTATTCTTGTATTCTAGAGATGAGCCGATCAGACAAAAATCAGATTTCCTGTTGTTATTCTCTGTGACTTTAATGTCCTGTATTATGTTCTGGGGTCTATCCAGACTACAGAGCATAGTAAGATGTAAAAAATAAAAAAAAATCCTCATACTCATTTCACCACTCCATCCCCTCCTCTCCTCAAAGTCCTGGACCACTGTACGACATGTTGGAGAGTTCTGCAGTTGTGTGTGTGTGGTCAAGATGCCATGACCTTTCACATGCCTGCGCAGAACCTCCCAGGTTCATCAAAGTCAGAAGTCCTGGTCCAGTGTGAAAGGCCCAGGAATTACAGTGCAAGCAGCAGCAATCTGAGGAAGCAGAAGAGACTGGACAGGAGACGCAGAGGGGAAGGAGAGGAGAGCGGTAAGTTGAATAAAAGGATGGGTGACGCAGAGGGGAAGGAGAGGAGAGCGGTAAGGTGAATAAAAGGATGTAAAAATACATCGATGAAAAGAATATGTTGGTTTACACTTTACTGCATCAAGATATGTTGTTTGTGAATAAAGGTAGTAAATGCTACAGCTATAGTTCTTTAAAATTCTGCAAACTATCCTCAACTATTTTCAATTCTACAATTTTTTTATGTTCAGCTGTAAAGAGAATGTACAATAGCTGAAGACCTCATTTCCTTACAAAGGGATAGACTTGACATGAAATTTAAGATAGAAATACATACTTTATTCTCATCATCTGTACTATTATCATATCATTATCATAAACACATTGATATATTCTTTAATATTGTCTTAGAAACATAGAATGTCCTGTAAAGCACAAAGGCTTCAATATTATAAATCTATTTCCCGGGGAGGATATGCAGTGGGGACCCCTGCTGTGTTTAATAACTGCAGAAATCAGAGCGGAACATCCTCAAATTTTCGGCACAATTTGTATAAAACTTTTTTAAATGCCATTGCTAGAGGCTATAATTTTATCAAATATCTCAGAAATCAAATCCTTTTGCCACTTTATAATACCTTCTGTGGGTATTTGATAGCATTCATTCAATTATTCATCAAGAATGCTCATAATCATTTTGAAGAGCTGAAAACTGCTTCTTCTTTATTACAGGATGACTGCATGCATGTTATTTTAAATGACTGAGCTTAAAATGATTCTTATACTATAGATCAAGTGCACAGTAACGATAAAGTGGTCCCTTTCAACAATTATCCAACTGGGTTTGATTTGCCTGAGAACTATAATTTTCATGCAGCAAGTGCATTGTATGTGTTGAACATTGTGAGTCAGTGCTGTTACATGCTGAATAATGCTAGCTGATGTCAAAGTTCTGCTTTCCAAACAAACATTGTTCTGTACAATCCTTTTGATGACAGGTTACAGCTTTTGTTTTTTGAAATGAGTAACATTGACTTTATGCTAAGAAATTTATTTTGTGATAGAGATATAAACAAATTAAAAACTCAATTATATAATTAATATCAGAGGTTTTTTTTCAATCTGTGACCTATTTGATATATGAAAAAGTAGATTCTGACAGGTTCTTTGAAAGAAAATTATTGTTCTGTCATAAACAAGATAAAAGTGTATGTACAATTTGTGTTGTCCATTATTGTCTAGGATGTAAACTCATACAGCAGATTAATTGGATTGCACAGAACAGGGTGCACACATTATTAGATAGATCTTATTCCTTATGAAGCTAGTGTACTTTCTCTTGAAAATCCATGTCAGAATGGCTATATAATCTTTCTTGAAATTATAAACTAAATCTCTACCTACAGCAGGTGAAATAGGTATTCCACAGGTCACCAATTCCAAACATGATGTGTATTATAGAATTCAAAGAGTTCACCTTTGGTCTCATCTGACCAGACTATATTCTCAAAGTATTTCTCAGGCTTGTTTAAATGTTGTTGATCAAACTTTACACACGCTTGAACAGGCTTTTTGTTCAGCAAGGAGTCATCCGTGATGAGCATGCATACAGGCCATGGAGGTTGAGTGCATTACTTATAGTTTTTTTAAACAATTGTACCTGATGACTCCAAGTCTTTCTGTATCTCTCAACAGCTGGTCCTTGGCTCTTGGACAACTCTTCTGGTAATTATTTTCATTCCTCTTTCTGAAACCATATAGTCATGGTTGGTTTAGGGTGAAATAATGTTCTTTCCAGTTCCAGATTATGGCCTCAACAGTGCTCACTGGAACCTTCAGTAGTTTAGAAATTCTTCTGTAACTAATGCCATCAGTATGTTTTGCAACAATAAGGTTTCGAAAGTCTTGAGACAGCTTACTGGTTTTACCCATCATGAGATGTTCATTGTGTGGCACCATGGTAATGAGACACCTTTCTATAGGCTATCAGCTGAACCAGCTGATATTATTTTTCACTAAGTGGCAGGGTTGATTTCTGTTTACTGAAAGATTTCAGCTGATGTCATGACTTTCCTTAGCTTCTTGCACCTCTCTTTCTCTCATGTGTTCAATACTTTTTTCTTGTGTCATTTCACACTACAGTGTATTCAGACCCCTTTAAATTTTTCACTCTTTGTTTCATTGCAGCCATTTGGTAAAGTTTAAAAAGTTCATTTTTTTTCTCATTAGAGTACACTCAGCACCCCATCATGACAGAAAAAAAACAGAAATGTAGAAATTTTAGCAAATTTGTTTAAAAAAAAACCATGAAATATCACATGGTCATAGGTATTCAGACCCTTTGCTCAGACACTCATATTTAAGTCACATGCTGTCCATTTTCTTGTGTTCCTCCTTGAGATGGTTCTACTCCTTCATTGGAGTCCAGCTGTGTTTAATTAACCTGATACTACTTGATTTGGAAAGGCACACACCTGTCTATATAAGACCTCACAGCTCACAGTGCATATCAGACCAAGTGAGAATCATGAGTTCAAAGGAACTGCCCAATGACCTCAGAGACAGAATTGTGGCAAGGCATAGATCTGGCCAAGGTTACAAAAGAAATTCTGCATTGCTCAAGGTTCCCAAGAGCACAGTGGCCTCCATAATCTTTAAAGTTTGGAAGAAGTTTGGGACCACCAGAAGTCTTCCTAGACCAGGCCGTCCAGCCAAACTGAGCAATCGTGGGAGAGGAGCCTTGGTGAGAGAGGTAGAGAAGAACCCCAAGATCACTGTGATTGAGCTCCAGAGATGCAATAGGGAGATGGGAGAAAGTTCCACAAAGTCAAATATCCCTGCAGTCCTCCACCACTTGGGCCTTTAAGGCAGAGTGGCCTGACGGATGCCTCTCCTCACTGCAAGACATATGAAAACCCACATAGAGTTTGCTCAAAAACACATGAAGGACTCCCAGACTATGAGAAATAAGATTCTCTGGTCTGATGAGACAAAGATAGAACTTTTTGGTGATAATTCTAAGCGGTATGTGTGGAGAAAACCAGGCACTGCTCATCACCTGCCCAATACAATCCCAACAGTGAAACATGGTGGTGGCAGCATCATGCTATGAGGGTGTTTTTCAGCTGCAGGGACAGGATGACTAGTTGTAATTGAAGGAAACATGAATGTGGCCAAGTACAGAGATAGCCTGGATGAAAACCTCTTCCAGAGTGCTCTGGACCTCAGACTTGACTGAAGGTTCACCTTCCAACAAGACAATGACCCTCAGCACACAGCTAAAATAACAATGGAGTGGCTTCTGGACAACTCTGTGACCATTCTTGACTGGCCCAGCCACTGCCCTGACCTAAACCCAATTGAGCATCTCTGGAGAGAACTAAAAATGGCTGTCCACCAATGTTCACCATCCAACCTGACGGAACTGGAGAGGATCTGCATGGAAGAATGGCAGGGGATCCCTAAATCCATGTGTGAAAAACTTGTTGCATCATTCCCAAGAAGACTCGAGGCTGTACTAGCTCAAAAGGGTGCTTCTACTCAATACTGAGCAAAGGGTCTGAATACTTATGACCATGTGATGTTTCAGTTTATCTTTTTTAATAAATTTGAAAAAAATTCTACATTTCTGTTTTTTTCAGTCAAGATGGGGTGCAGAGTGTACTTTATGGAGAAAAAAATGAACTTTTTAGAATATACTAAATGGCTGCAATTAAACAAAGAGTGAAAATTTTAAAGATGTCTGAATACTTTCTGTAACCACTGTATATCACATAATGCGTGGACAGCTATAGTTTTCTTTCTTTGCCTGTGTGGATTGGATGCATTGTTACCTACATCTGGTGAGAATTACATGTCAAAAGAACCTTTAGAAATATATTTACTTAGACAATTGGTGATGCGTTCAATATTTATTTCACCCGTTGTATATAGTCTGCTTGACAAGACCATCAGTTTCCATCCTTCCAACTGCTGAAATCTCACACCGTTCAGTGTAGTGTTTTAAAAAAGTGACAATTTATAAAAACAGTAAAAATGAAAATATTGAGTTAAGTGAAGGAGGTTGAAAAAATTAGATTGGCAAAATAATCAACTGCTATAGGCCGCTTCTACTGTACACTTTTCATTGCAATACATTTGATAAAAGTCCAAAGAAGTTTCTTACAAATGCAATAGGGAGAACATTATGTAACAATTCCTTTTACCACACAAGGGTCAAATTCATATATTATTTAGTATCTTTTAAGCATTGTTCTGTAAATAATTCGAAATTTCTTGCAGGGAAGACCCCAAGTCCATAGTTTTGTATAATAGATCCCATATAGTGTATTACTTTTAATTTGTCACAGTTATGTTATGGTTTTGAGTAATTCAACTTTTTCTCAATAACCTCTGCTGCGCTTGTTATTATCCACAGGCTCCTTCAGCTTCTCAACTCTACTTGATATTGGCAGCAAGAAAGATAGAAACAGTCTGGTGTTTTTATGAAGTTTCATTTCATATAAAAACAACAATAGCAGCTACAGAGACATTTCCAGTGCAATTTTCTCTTTAGTTGAAAGACAATGTTTTACAGTCAGACATGGAATTCATTCATTCTTTGAGATGTACGGTTTAAGAAATGTGTTCTTATATAGAATAGCCTTCAGCTGGGAAAACACCCTAAAATGTCTATAAATCTCAAACACAAATTTGACAAAAACCATCTTTACATTCTCAAGAAAAATATTATATCTAAAGAATGAAAGGAATGAAGTCATCAGTGTCAGACTTTTAATTTGTTCGAATTACTTTTGAGAAATTTAAAGTTGTCAGGAATATTATAAAAACAGCATAAAACAATATGGCAAAAAAATAGCCAATATTTAACAGTTTAACATAACTCATATGTAGATATTGGAACTCTTAAAAATACAAAGATATCACAATGTAGCAAGCTATCCTACTGTAGAAAAGTATAACTCTTCATCTAATAAAGTATAAGGTCAATAGATTTTTTATGTTAAGTGTTGACTTGTTGACTTCCTGTAACTAATATCTTTTCTTTTAGTGTTGTGACAAGTTTACACTGGCCAACTTGCCATGCCAAATGAGGCTATTCAGCTACATGTTTGCCGAACAGTGATCTTTTAATATCCTGTTTAGACAGAGAACTTAATTTCTGATGCGCAAAGAAAGATCAGTAAACGATAGTTCTGTGTGCATAAACTTTCATGGCAGCATTTGTCCTGTTTTAAGGTCTAAGGGGTAGCGTTTCTCCTTATGGAGAGTGACACACCAGCTCTGGCATGTCAAAGTAAGGAGGCTTATGGTTAATAAGCCTCCTTGCCTTGACATGCCAGAGCTGGTGTGTCACTCTCCATAAAGAGAAACGCTACCCCTTAGGCCTCAGTCCAGAGCCTCTCATCTAGCCAAATCAGTTCTCATACTTTGCACTGACGAGGACCAACAGCCCGAAACACCGTGTCTGCAAATTGAGATTCTGATTTGGCTTTTATCCTAAGTCATATTGCACGACTTGTTAAATGGTTGATTGTGACTTGTAGGATTGCTACTTCCAATAGGTGGCGCTATAGAGTACAAGTCCTCATTTTCTCTGAAGAGGCAATTTGCATATCCTGTTTTAAGCAAACTTAATAAACATTGCACTGCAATCTTGCTATGTATGTGTAGCCAGATACAAACGTACAGTAGTATTTCTTAAATTAAAGGTACATTTACATTATCGTGAATAAGCATTCCTAGGAGTGTATATATTTCTCAATAAATGCTCATTCATCATGTGATCAGCAGCCTCTTTACACTAGTACATTATCAGGAAAAGAACATTCCTTGGAATGCTCAAATAAATGCACCTCTAGCTTTAGAAATACTGCAGCACATCAGTACCTATTTAAGTATACAGCATTTACACTAAAATGACTTTTTGGCAGTCTGAAAGAATCCCTAAAAAGGAAGGTCATAAATAGAAATTTAAACCTGAATGTTTAACAGCCTGTAAATTAGGATGATTCATTGTTCCTGACAATAAGGGGCTAGTAACCTTTTTATCCCCAAAGCCCTTTAACTAGATAACTACCAACTACTATGAATTTATGGCACTTGGTCTTGGGCTTTAACTCCATGCCAGTGTAAATTTATAGTGTGGGGTTAATTATCCTGCTTTTGCAATCTAGTAGGAGCAGGAAAGGTCCCCCACCATCAGACACTGCAACAAACTCTAAATAGAATTCAGAAACAGTTTATGATTGCTTCTGTCTTCTTTTTTACCAACTATAAAGAGCTCAATGAACAATATGTAGTGAACAGAAACATTTGCATTGCCAATACGTCTGTAAGAACTGTTGATCAATTAATTGATTGGTTTCTGAATAGCATAAGCAGAACTGCTGGGTTAAAGTAGAGTCATATCAGCTGTTCCAGTAATGTGTCTCACTGTAGAGAGTTATTTTCCCCTGCAACTGGGGCTTCTATGTATGTTCCTATTATATATATATATATATATATATATATATATATATATATATATACAGTACAGACCCAAAGTTTGGACACACCTTCTCATTTAAAGATTTTTCTGTATTTTCATGACTATGAAAATTGCTCATTCACACTGAAGGCATCAAAAGTATGAATTAACACATGTGGAATTATATACTTAACAAAATAGTGTGAAACAACTGAAAATATGTCTTATATTCCAGGTTCTTCAAAGTAGCCACCTTTTGCTTTGATGACTGCTTTGCACACTCTTGGCATTCTCTTGATGAGCTTCAAGAGGTAGTCACCAGAAATGGTTTTCACTTCACAGGTGTGCCCTGTCAAGTTTAATAAGTGTATTATTGCAAGAAAAAAGCAGCTAAGTAAAGAAAAACGAGTGGCCATCATTACTTTAAGAAATGAAGGTCAGTCAGTGCGAAAAATTGGGCAAACTTTGAAAGTGTCCCCAAGTGCAGTTGCAAAAACCATCAAGCGCTACAAAGAAACTGGCTCACATGAGGACCGCCCCAGGAAAGGAAGACCAAGAGTCACCTCTGCTTCTGAGGATAAGTTTTTCCGAGTCACCAGCCTCAGAAATCGCAGGTTAACAGCAGCTCAGATTAGAGACCAGGTCAATGCCACACAGAATTTTAGCAGCAGACACATCTCTACAACAACTGGTAAGAGGAGACTTTTTACAGCAGGCCTTCATGGTAAAATAGCTGCTAGGAAACCACTGCTAAGGACAGGCAACAAGCAGAAGAGACTTATTTTTGCTAAAGAACACAAGGAATGGACATTAGACCAATAAAAATCAGTGCTTTGGTCGGATGAGTCCAAATTTGAGATCTTTGGTTCCAACCACCGTGTCTTTGTGCTACGCAGAAAAGGTAAACGGATGGACTCTACAGGCCTGGCTCCCACCGTGAAACATGGAGGAGGAGGTGTGATGGTGTGGGGGTGCTATTCTGGTGACACTGTTGGGGATTTATTCAAAATTGAAGGCATACTGAACCAGCATGGTTACCACAGCATCTTGCAGCGGCATGCTATTTCATCCGGTTTGCGTTTAGTTGAACCATCATTTATTTTTCAACAGGACAATAACCCCAAACACACCTCCAGGCTGTGTAAGGGCTATTTGACCAAGAAGGAGAGTGATGGGGTGCTACGCCAGATGACCTGGCCTCCAGAGTCACCAGACCTGAACCCAATCGAGATGGTTTGGCGTGAGCTGGACCGCAGATTGAAAGCAAAAGGGCCAACAAGTGCTAAGCATCTCTGGGAACTCCTTCAAGATTGTTAGAAGACCATTTCCGGTGACTACCTCTTGAAGCTCATCAAGAGAATCCCAAGAGTGTGCAAAGCAGTCATCAAAGCAAAAGGTGGCTACTTTGAAGAACCTAGAATATAAGACATATTTTCAGTTGTTTCACACTTTTTTGTTAAGTATATAATTCCACATGTGTTAATTCATAGTTTTGATGCCTTCAGTGTGAATGTACAATTTTCATAGTCATGAAAATACAGAAAATTCTTTAAATGAGAAGGTGTGTCCAAACTTTTGGTCTGTACTGTATATACATATGTATATACAGTTATATGAAAAAGTTTGGACACCCCTATTAATCTTAAGCTTAATGTTTTATAAAAATTGGTGTTTTTGCAACAGCTATTTCAGTTTGATATATGTAATAACTGTTGGACACAGTAATGTTTCTGCCTTGAAATGAGGTTTATTGTACTAATAGAAAATGTGCAATCTGCATTCAAACAAAATTTGACAGGTGCATAAGTATGGGCACCTCACCAGAAAAGTGACATTAATATTTAGTATATCCTCCTTTTGCAAAAATAACAGCCTCTAGTCGCTTCCTGTAGCTTTTAATGATTTCCTGGATCCTGGATGAAGGTATTTTTGACCATTCCTCTTTACAAAACAATTCCAGTTCAGTTAAGTTTAATGGTCGTCGAGCATGGACAGCCCTCTTCAAATGATCCCTCAGATGTTCAATGATATTCAGGTCTGGGGACTGGGATGGCCATTCCAGAACATTGTAATTGTTCCTCTGCATGAATGCCTGAGTAGATTTGGAGCGGTGTTTTGGATCATTGTCTTGCTGAAAGATCCATCCCCTGCGTAGCTTCAACTTTGTCACTGATTCTTGTACATTATTGTCAAGAATCTGCTGATACTGAGTGGAATCCATGCGTCCCTCAACTTTAACAAGATTCCCGGTGCCGGCATTGGCCACACAGCCCCAAAGCATGATGGAACCTCCACCAAATTTTACTGTGGGTAGCAAGTGTTTTTCTTGGAATGCTGTGTTTTTTTGCTGCCATGCATAACGCCTTTTTGTATGACCAAACAACTCAATCTTGGTTTCATCAGTCCAGAGGACCTTCTTCCAAAAAGAAATTGGCTTCTCCAAATGTGCTTTTGCATACCTCAGCCGACTCTGTTTGTTTCGTGCTTGCAGAAACGGCTTCTTTCGCATCACTCTCCCATACAGCTTCTCCTTGTGCAAAGTGCGCTGTATAGTTGACCAATGCACAGTGACACCATCTGCAGCAAGTTGATGCTGCAGCTCTCTGGAGGTGGTCTGAGGATTGTCCTTGACTGATCTCACCATTCTTCTTCTCTACCTTTCTGATGTTTTTCTTGGCCTGCCACTTCTGGCCTTAACAAGAACTGTCCCTGTGTTCTTCCATTTCTTTACTATGTTCCTCACAGTGGAAACTGACAGGTTAAATCGCTGAGACAGCCTTTTGTATCCTCCCCTGAACAACTATGTTGAATAATCTTTGTTTTCAGATCATTTGACAGTTGTTTTGAGGAGCTCATGATGCCACTCTTCAGAGGAGATTCAAACAGGAGAACAACTTGCAAGTGGCCACTTTAAGTAGCTTTTCTCATGACTGCATACACCTGGCTATGAAGTTCAAAGCTCAATGAGGTTACAAAACCAAAAAAAGTGCTTTAGTAAGTCAGTAAAAAGTAGGTAGGAGTATTTAAAACAAGAAAATGATAAGGGTGCCCATACTTATGCACCTGTCAAATTTTGTTTGAATGCAGATTGCACATTTTCTGTTAGTACAATAAACCTCATTTCAAGGCAGAAACATTACTGTGTCCAACAGTTATTACATATATCAAACTGAAATAGCTGTTGCAAAAACACCAATTTTTATAAAACATTAAGCTTAAGATTAATAGGGGTGCCCAAACTTTTTCATATAACTACAGTACAGACCAAAAGTTTGGACACACCTTCTCGTTTAAAGATTTTTCTGTATTTTCATGACTATGAAAATTGTACATTCACACTGAAGGCATCAAAACTATGATTTAACACATGTGGAATTATATACTTAACAAAAAAGTGTGAAACAACTGAAAATATGTCTTATATTCTAGGTTCTTTAAAGTAGCCACCTTTTGTTTTGATGACTGCTTTGCACACTCTTGGCATTCTCTTAATGAGCTTCAAGAGGTAGTCACCGGAAATGGTTTTCACTTCACTGCTGTGCCCTGTCAGGTTTAATAAGTGGGATTTCTTGCCTTATAAATGGGGTTGGGACCATCAGTTGTGTTGTGCAGAAGTCTGGTGGATATGCAGCTGACAGTCCTACTGAATAGACTGTTAGAATTTGCATTATGGCAAGAAAAATGCAGCTAAGTAAAGAAAAACGAGCGGCCATCATTACTTTAAGAAATGAAGGTCAGTCAGTCCGAAAAATTGGGAAAACTTTGAAAGTGTCCCCAAGTGCAGTTGCAAAAACCATCAAGCGCTACAAAGAAACTGGCTCACATGAGAACCGCCCCAGGAAAGGAAGACCAAGAGTCACCTCTGCTTCTGAGGATAAGTTTATCCAAGTCACCAGCCTCAGAAATCGCAGGTTAACAGCAGCTCAGATTAGAGACCAGGTCAATGCCACACAGAGTTCCAGCAGCAGACACATCTCTTTAACAACTGTTAAGAGGAGACTTTGTGCAGCAGTCCTTCATGGTAAAATAGCTGCTATGAAACCACTGCTAAGGACAGGCAACAAGCAGAAGAGACTTGTTTGGGCTAAAGAACACAAGGAATAGACATTAGACCAGTGGAAATCTTTGCTTTGGTCTGATGAGTCCAAATTTGAGATCTTTGGTTCCAACCACCGTGTCTTTGTGCGATGCAGAAAAGGTGAACGGATGGACTCTACATGCCTGGTTCCCACCCTGAAGCATGGAGGAGGAGGTGTGATGGTGTGGGGGTGCTTTGCTGGTGACACTGTTGGGGATTTATTCAAAATTGAAGGCATACTGAACCAGCATGGCTACCACAGCATCTTGCAGCGGCATGCTATTCCATCCAGTTTGCGTTTAGTTTGACTATCATTTATTTTTCAACATGAGAATGACCCCAAACACATCTCCAAGCTGCGTAAGGGCTATTTGACCAAGAAGGAGAGTGATGGGGACCTACGCCAGATGACCTGGCCTCCACAGTCACCAGACCTGAACACAATCGAGATGGTTTGGGATGAACTGGACCGCAGAGTGAAGGCAAAAGGGCCAACAAATGCTAAGCATCTCTGGGAACTCCTTCAAGATTGTTGGAAGACCATTTCCGGTGACTACCTCCTGAAGCTCATCAAGAGAATGCCAAGAGTGTGCAAAGCAGTCATCAAAGCAAAAGGTGGCTACTGTGAAGACCCTAGAATATAAGACATATTTTCAGTTGTTTCACACTTTTTTGTTAAGTATATAATTCCACATGTGTTAATTCATAGTTTTGATGCCTTCAGTGTGAATGTACAATTTTCATAGTCATGAAAATATAGAAAAATCTTTAAACGAGAAGGTGTGTCTAAACTTTTGGTCTGTACTGTATATATATATATATATATATATATATATATATATACATAAAATATAATGACCTAGATATACTGCACACTTTAGATAGCCGCACAACTGTAATAATTTGAAAAATGTATTCAACTTTTTTTGAAGTGAAGGACAAACAGCAATAATGTACCACACGAAGAGCACTAAAAAATGTTACATTGTATACCACATAAAACAAAACCTTGTGACGCCACGTCAATGAGAAAATTAAAAATAAATGACGGCTACTGATACTGAAGAAAAGAGAGGTAAAATTGAAAAACGTGGTTGTTCATTGTCCCATACAGTGCCTTTTTTCATTCATAGGTGTTTGTTGGATTTGTTTGTTGCCCAGTATTACAAAATCTCTGTCAATTTCCTCAATGGAAAACATAATTTTACTCATCCTCTACTGACGGCTTTCTGATCCTCTATTAGCAGATTTCAGCAGTGATGATGTAACAAAGGTGATGGCATGTAAAATAAATGCATTGTCAGACAGTAGTCTTAGAATGTTCAATAATACAATACAGGAAAGGATAGGGTACATAGTAAGTAGTGTTGAGCAACCCCCGTAGTGTTCGAGTTCGGTTCGGTTCGTCGAACACCCGTGACATATAGTCATGAGAAAAGAAAAGAGGTGGAGGAGTAAAAGGAGGGGGAGACACAGATATAGGCATGTCATGCCCTTCTAAAATCCAAAAAGTGAGAAGCCGACACGTTCAGTCCGCTCCTGCCCGTGCCACCTCGGTGTCGCCGGGTTTGTGCCAGAGCCGCGGTGAACCCTGACGGCCAGCCCCCCTCTCCCAATACTGGTGCCTGTCCGCTGGTGGGTCGAGCGAGCCCCCCTGTGGTGGAGGCAGCTCTAAGTTTTTTAATTTAAATTGTCTCTCTAATTTGAATGAATACACTTTAAATCCATTTACAAGGATCTATTGGAGGGCAAGTCTCATGCCAGCAGCCGCGTAATTCCAGCTCCAGTAGCGTCCACTAAAGCTGCTGCAGTTAAAAAGCTTTTATAAGGATCGAACTCGGCTGTCCACCGCAAGGCATCCTACTGCCAGTCCCAGCCCCTATGCCTTGGGGTGCCTCCTGATGCTCTTCACTGAGTATCCCATGGTCCCGAAGCATTTCCTTTGAAAAAATTAAGTGTCCAAACTACAGGTGGTGTAGCTTGCTTAACAGCTGGGATAATCCACTGACTAGCAAACACTGCTATTAGGCACAAAGTATTTCCTGGGCTAGATGCAGTTAAAAATTTGTAAGTAGATACTCTCGTTGGATGCTGAGAAAGCATTCCATAGAGTCTCCTGGCACGCCATATATGATTCTCTTAAAAAGCTTGGGGTAGGGGTCTAGGGGACCCTTTTATAGCCAAAATCACGGCCCTGTATCACAATACGTCACCTAGGCTGAAGATAAATGGAACTATAGCACCCTGAGGGCTCGGTTGCTACAGACGTATTGCACCTCACCCAGAGGTGTGATATCTCACTCTCAGGTAAGGATGGAGTGTGGATCAGGACCCGACACCTGCATGCATTACACCACATTGCCGTGGGGCAGGGCGACCAATATGCCCCTGAGATGGGCACGACAGTCCCTGTCCCTGGCTGGAGTGTGGGGAGGGAACACTGAGGAAGGGGAACCCTGTAGTGCAGGAGCAGGGAGGAAGCAGTTCCTGGGTGCATTGAGAAGGGAGTATAAAAGGTGGGCACCATCTTAGTTCAGTGCAGAGAAGTCTGAGCAGAAGTGGCAGGGAGCAGGGGCTTTGCATGAGCTCTGCTCCGGAGGCGGGCCTAGTAACAGAGGCCCAGGCCTGCAAGAGGGAGAAGGAAGGAAGAGGAGCGGAGAAGGCTCCAGGAACGAGGAATGAAGGGATCCCAGGGGTGCGGACGGGCGAGTCGCCACCGCACGCCCGAATCCACCTGCGTGGAGGGGTCAGGCCAAAGGGGGAGACCGGTCCCCGAACTAGTGGAGGCAGGAAACGACCCTCAGCTAGAAACCGGAGACTCTGACATTTTATGTGGCGCAGCCCCTCGCTACACCCGCTAGGAAGGCACCACATAGGGTCAGGGAAACTGGCGCCAAGTTTACCAAGAGGAGGCCCGAGGCAGCCGGACAGAAGTGTTGGTAAGAAAGGCCAGACAAAGGACACACAAAGGGGGTCCTGTGAAGCGCTCCAAAGTTATCTGGGAGTTGTCTGAGCCCCTCACCTGGTGAGCACAGTACGACGTGGGCAGCCGTTACCTGCAGACGTGGTCTGGATAATAAGAACTGTGAGTAAAGGCCCTGAACTGCATCACTGACTCCGTGTCGTTACTGCTGCTGCCCTGCACCATCATCCCCATCCTCCGCATACACTGCCCTGAGGCTATACTCCTCCCGTGGGGAGTTATGCTACGCTCTGCTGCACCCACAACACCAGCCTCAGCGGTCTGCCCTGTAGCGGCTGTTCACTCTGACCGCAATCCACGGGTGGCGTAGTCGGACATTTAAACATCAAAACCACATAAATAGTTCCGCCACTGGTTTGACCACCCTGAGCCACGGAACCGGGTCGCCGCCACGAAGACTACAACCACCAGCATCCACCAAAAAGGGTCCGGCTCCGGGTGTCCCAAGGCCCAGGGGGTGCGTCAGAACATTTTCATCACCTTTCACAATCACCAATGGGACAAGGCAGGGATGTCCTCTGTCCCCTCTCTTATACATCCTAGTGACGGAGCACCTGCTCTCATCAATTCACCATAACCCCAATATTAGGTGGATTGAGGTGGGAGGCACCGAGTACAAGTGCTCTCTATTTGCTGATGATGTCCTAGTATATATCACTCAATCACATATATCCATCCATGCTGTTATGGCTGAAATAGATCACTTTGTTACATGGTCAAATTTTAAAATCAATGCAGCGAAGTCTGAGGCCCTCGATGTCTCCCTCCCCAAATCCATATAGGATTCCATCCAGTCCAACTTTCCCTTTGCCTGGCCCTCACAGGGTATCAAATACTTAGGAATTCCTATTCATAGAGACCTCTCCCATCTATGTTATCTTAATTTTGGGCCCTTTATTGAACAACTCCATACAGACCACGGTTGGCAAGTTAGAACTGTAAGATTCACTACGTGAACCACTGGTGTTTTGTGGAAAAGCACATGTACACTGCGTTCCAAATAATTATGCAAAAAGTGTTTAGGAGTGATAAGGGAAGAATTTGTTTGTTTGTCAGTTAAACTCATTGATGGTGATGTGTGTCAGGGCTCTTTATATCACTGTAAGCAATTGCAGACACCTGTGCTAATTAGTTTGGCAGCTGTGTCCAATGAAAGGCAAGACTACTTAAGAAGGCTGTCTCACATTATTAAGCAGCCTACATTTTCTGCCAAAATGGGAAAGAAAAAGGATGTGTCGGCTGCTGAGAAGCAACAAATTGTGGAGTGTTTAGGTCAAGGCATGACTACAATCAACATTGTGCGATGATCAGGATGAAGTGTCTTGGCAATCAAGAAGTATGTAGCTGATTCACAGTACACACGTGTGCGTGCTGATAAGGGCAAATTGAGGACTCTTTCCTACAGGCAATTATGTCAGGTTGAAAGAGCAGCGGCAAAAAAGCCTTGTCATAGCAGCAGACAAGTTTTTGAAGCTGCTTGTGCCTCCAACGTCCCCCGAACAACAAGATGCAGGGTCCTTCAGAGGTTTGCAGCTGTGCATACGCCATCCTGTCGACCTCCTCTATCCACTTCACACAAGCAGAAACGGCTCCAGTGGGCCAAACATTACATGAAGACTGATTTCCAAACTGTTTTGTTCACGGATGAGTGCCGTACAGAGCTCGATGGTCCAGATGGATGGAGTGGAGGATGGCTGGTTGATGGACACCCCACGCAAACACGGCTACAGCGCCAACAAGGAGGAGGTGGAGTAATGTTTTGGGCTGGAATCATGGGGAGAGAGATTGTCGGCCCCTTTAGGATCCCTGAAGGCGCTAAAGATGAACTCCATAATGTATGTGGATTTTCTCAAACAGCACTTCCTGCCATGGTTCAAGAAGAAGAACCGTGTATTTCACAGCAAGATCATTTTTCTGCATGATAATGCACCATCTCATGCTGCACATAAAACATCTGCATCTCTGGCTGATATGGGCATAAAAGGGGACAAACTTATGGTGTGACCCCCATGCTCCCCTGACCTGTACCCCATTCAGAACCTTTGGAGCATCATTAAAAGGAGTGTCTATGAGCGGGAGGCAGTTCACATCTAAGCAACAGCTCTGGGAGGGTATTCTGTCCTCATGCAAAACAATTGAAGCAGAAACCATCCAAAACCTGACAAATTCAATGGACGAGAGAGTTCAGAAGCTCCTTTCGAACAAGGGGTCCTATGTGAAAATGTAACATCACCTAGAATAAAGTTTTGAGTTGAAAACTGTTTGATTTCAGTTTCTAATAACCTGCTAATGCTTATAATTTCAAAAATGACCATTTTTTTGGTCTTTATTAAAATGAAAAGGTTGATCGAAAAGTTTGGGGGATCTAAGAGTGTGGCAACCCAGTAGTCATGATTACTTCGAATTCTGACAATATGAGGGTCATGCTGCAGGTAGTGCAGCAAGAAGGCACTTATGTGTCTTGCGCATCTCGGAGCCCCAAAATTATTTTCCGGGCTAGATGCAGCTAAAAATTATTATTAATTTTAAATCTGGTGAAGCTTTAGTATAGATGGCCTAATAGGATCAGTGCTGCACAATGCTACAAAGCCCAAATTGTTTTCCAGTCAAGATACAGATAAACATGATTAGTAATTTTAAATCTGGTGGAGCTTATTATAGATGGCCTAATAGAATCAGTGCTGCACACTGCTACAAAGCCCAAATTATTTTCCAGCCAAGATACAGATAAACATGATTAGTAATTTGAAAGCTTAAAACGGTTGGTAGGGTGATTTTAACCAATCATCAAGCTTTTACTCTCCCCAGGATGACACAGGGGTAGAAAAGTCGTTTCGGATCCATGATTTGTTCATCTTTATGAACGTGAGTCTGTCTACATTATCAGTGGAGAGCCGCGTGCGCTTATCTGTCAGCACACCACCAGCAGCGCTGAACACACGTTCAGACAGAACGCTGGCTGCGGGGCATGACAAGATCTCCAATGCGTAAGTGGCTAGCTCCGGCCATTTATCCAGATTGGAAGCCCAAAAAGAGCAAGGGTCCAGTGACACAGTCGTGGCTTCAATGTTTACTTGGAGATACTCCTGTACCATCGTCTCTAGGCGTTGACTATGTGTCAGACTTCTTGTCTCCTGTGGCCTTGCAAAGGATGGGCTAAAAAAGTGGTGAAATGATTCCGCAAAATTGATGTTACCAGCAGATACTGTGGTTCTGTTACGGTTTGAGTGCTGAACACTTGACGGTCCCACGGTTGGCAAGTTGGAACTGTGAGATTCACTACGTGCACGACTGGTATTTTGTGGAAAAGCACATGTAAGATTCTGCAACAGTCTCTGCTGATACTCCTGCATGCGTGCATCCCTTTCTATGGCAGGAATAATTTCTGCAAATTTACTTTTGTACCGGGGATCTAACAGTGTGGCAACCCAGTAGTCAGGATTATTTCTAATTCTCACAATTCGAGGGTCATGTTGCAGGTAGTGCAGCAAGAAGGCACTCATGTGTGTTGCGCATCCAGGAGCACCAAGTCCCTGTTGTGTTGGTGGCGAGGTAACAATCATGCTTCCTTCCTCTGTCCTCTCCCCCCAACCTCGCACAACAGAAATGTGATCAAGGTCTCCCTCATCTGATGAGTCTTCCATCAGTTCGTCCTCCACTTCTTCCTGGGCTCCTGCACCTTCCTCACTAGTTTGGCTGCTACCATGCGCCCTGGTAAAACCATCTCCCCCACTCTCACATGCCTGCCGCCTTGGTGCTGCCGATCGTCTGGACCTTGCAGATGTTAGCCCTTCCGCATACAACTCCTCCTCCTCTACTTCCTCCACCTCCTCTTGTGCCACCACCTGACTCCGAATTCTGTTTAACATGTGCTCCAGCATGTAAATCACCGGAATAGTCATGCTGATAATGGCATCGTCAGCACTAAACATCTTCGTCGCCATTTCAAAACTGTGCAGAAGGGTGCATAGGTCACTGATCTGAGACCACTCCTCCAGCGTGATTTGCCCCACCTCTGAATCTCGTTGGCCCAGGCTATACGTCAGAACGTATTGCACCAGGGCTTGTCGGTGCTGCCACAGTCGCTGCAACATGTGCAGAGTTGAATTCCACCGGGTAGGCACATCGCATTTTAGCCGGTGAAGTGGCAGGCCCAATGACTTCTGTAGAGATGTAAGTCGCTGAGCTGCGGGATGCGAACGGCGGAAGTGAGCACACAGCGACCGTGCCCTCTGCAGAAGGCCATCTAGTCTGGGATAGTGGGCTAAAAATTGCTGGACAACCAGGTTCAACACGTGAGCCATACAAGGCACGTGTGTGACATTGCCCCGGCGAAGGGCCGCACCCAGGTTTGCAGCATTGTCGCACACGGCTGTCCCTGGTTTCAGGTCCAGTGAAGACAACCATTCATGAAATTGGTTCTCCAGAGCTGACCACAACTCCTCAGCTGTGTGACTCACATTTCCCAGACATTTCAATGTAAAAACCGCCTGATGACGTTGAGCCCTACTGCCAGCATAGTAAGGAGGTGTGCAGGATCCCTTCTGCGCAGTTAGAAAGCTAGTGGCATGACCAGACAGGCTTTGGGTGCAGGTGGAAGACCGAGAGGAGGTTGAGGAGGCAGAAGCAGTGGAGGAACTTTGACATAAAGAGGATTGACGCACAACTCGTGGGGACGGCAAGACTTGGACAGCATCCCCTTGTCCTGCTGTCACCATAGTTACCCAGTGCCCAGTCAGCGACATGTAACGCCCCTGTCCATGCCTACTCGTTCAAGTGTCTGTGGTGAAATGCACCCTGTCACACACAGAGTTTCTCAAAGAAGCGGTGATGTTGTGTGCGACATGCTGGTGGAGCGCAGGCACACCTTTCTTTGAGAAGTAGTGCCGACTGGGCATCTGTTACTGGGGCACTGCGACGGACATAAGGTCTCGAAAATCCTCTGTGTCCACCAGGCGGAAAGGCAGCATTTCTGTAGCCAAGAGCTTGCAGATGGTGAAATTCAACCTCTTAGCTTTCTCATGGCTAGGAGGAAATGGTCTTTTACTTGTCCACATCTGAGGGACCGAGGGCTGGCTATTCTGCTTAGACGGGGTTGATAAGGGTGTCCCCGGCAAACTGCCGGTCTGTGAGGAAGATGCAGGCGGACATGTTAGGTTGCCTTGATCCAAAGGTGGTGCTATCGATGTCGGACAGCGCTGAACACCAGCTGGTGTTACCACCTCCAAAGAAAATGATGACCTGCCAATCACGCTGGCTGTTGCGGGTAAAGAGGTGGCAGGTCTGCGCCCCAAAACAGGTGTGACTGCTGTCCCCCCAGTCACAGAGGATGAAGAGGCCGCGGATGCACAAGATATGGCAGACGGTGGTTGGCCCGGCCGGCTAGGCCGCATTGTAGCACACTGAGCTTCCCACTGCAACTTATGCTTCATGTCCATGTGCCGGTTCATGCATGAAGTACTCAAACTATGTATTTTTTGGCCTCTACTTAGCTTTTGCTGACAAATGTTACAGATAACACGAGTTGGGTCATCTTTATCGATCTGAAAAAATGCCCAGGCTATGCAAGGCTTAGCACCCATGCGACGTGAAGAGCCACCACGACTTGTGGTGAGAGGCAGAGTTGTGTTTGAGGATGCAGTTGTTGACGTGCTTCCAGTACTACGTCTCTGTCCAGGAAGGCGCAACCTGACCTCGTCGTCACTAGCATCTTCCTCCACCTCCTATGCTGACCTCATCTCTTGGCTGACTGTGGGTTGACAGTAAGTGGGATCTCCAACCTCATCATCATCACCCTGTGCGTTATCACACCCGTCGTCCTCAGAGCCAACCTGTTCCTGCCCTGACAAATAACTAAAGTTGTCGCTCCAATCAGGTATTTGAGTCTTATCATCGTCTTCCTCATTGTCTCCACCAACAGGAGTTACAGTTTGGGAATGAGGGTCTACATTATGGTTAGAACCTTCTGCGTCTGGTCCTGGATCCGACTCATAAAGATTCTGGGCATCAGTGCAGATCATTTCCTTGTCTGGATTCACAGAAGCGCTGGAGTCGACCTCTGATTCCCAGGCTATAGTATGAGTAAACAGCTCTGCAGACTCAACCATCTGTTCTACCTCATACTCAGACGGGCAGCTGGAGATTTGGGAGCTGTGAGGAAGCAAGTGCGATTGGGGTGACACCTTTGAGGACTGGAGTATTTGTGATGTTGAAGTTGATGTGGAGGAGAGCCCACTTAAAGGAGCACTTGATATCCGTTGAAGCACCTGCTGTTTTTGTGCCTCATCTGGAATTTGTAGCGATTGGCGTGGCCGTAAGAAAGGGATCTTATCACATTGTCCGCTAAAAGAAGTAGACATTTTAGTTTGGCTGGAAGATGGTCTTTCTTCTGCAGTTGTTACTGTTGCTTTAACACCTACCCCACGGACACAACCTTTTTTCCCCTTCCCAACACGCCTATTCCCCTTTCCACCAGCAGCAGGCCTTTTTCCACTCATTTTGGTGGTTAACTAATTCACAACTCTGGAGTTGTTTGCACAAAAAAACAATGGATGGGAACCGAGCAGAGCTGAGTGGCCAAACTGTGGTATTAGGCCAAAACTATTGGCTGGGTTAGATGCAGAAAAAAAATTATATACAATTTGCAACCTGATGGAGGTCTGTATAGATGGACTAATACAACAAGTCCCACACACAGCTAGAAGCCCAATATTTTTTCAGAGGTAGATGCAGAAAAAAATATATTCAGTTTGCAACCTGATGGAGGTCTGTATAGATGGATTAATAGAACAAGTCCCACACACAGCTAGAAGCCCAATATTTTTTCAGAGGTAGATGCAGAAAAAAATTATATTCAGTTTGCAACCTTATGGAGGTCAGTATAGATGGACTAATAGAACAAGTCCCACACACAGCTAGAAGGCCAAATATTTTTTCAAAGGTAGATGCAGAAAAAAATTATATTCAGATTGCAACCTTATGGAGGTCAGTATAGATGGACTAATAGAACAAGTCCCACACACAGCTAGAAGGCCAAATATTTTTTCAGAGGTAGATGCAGAAAAAAATTATATTCAGTTTGCAACCTTATGGAGGTCAGTATAGATGGACTAATAGAACAGTCCCCCACACAGCTAGAAGGCCAAATATTTTTTCAGAGGTAGATGCAGAAAAAAATTATATTCAGTTTGCAACCTTATGGAGGTCAGTATAGATGGACTAATAGAACAAGTCCCACACACAGCTAGAAGGCCAAATATTTTGTCAGAGGTAGATGCAGAAAAAAATTATATTCAGTTTGCAACCTTATGGAGGTCAGTATAGATGGACTAATAGAACAAGTCCCACAGACAGCTAGAAGGCCAAATATTTTTTCAAAGGTAGATGCAGAAAAAAATTATATTCAGATTGCAACCTTATGGAGGTCAGTATAGATGGACTAATAGAACAAGTCCCACACACAGCTAGAAGGCCAAATATTTTTTCAGAGGTAGATGCAGAAAAAAATTATATTCAGTTTGCAACCTTATGGAGATCAGTATAGATGGACTAATAGAACAAGTCCCCCACACAGCTAGAAGGCCAAATATTTTTTCAGAGGTAGATGCAGAAAAAAATTATATTCAGTTTGCAACCTTATGGAGGTCAGTATAGATGGACTAATAGAACAAGTCCCACACACAGCTAGAAGGCCAAATATTTTTTCAGAGGTAGATGCAGAAAAAAATTATATTCAGTTTGCAACCTTATGGAGGTCAGTATAGATGGACTAATAGAACAAGTCCCACACACAGCTAGAAGGCCAAATATTTTGTCAGAGGTAGATGCAGAAAAAAATTATATTCAGTTTGCAACCTTATGGAGGTCAGTATAGATGGACTAATACAACAAGTCCCACACACAGCTAGAAGCCCAATATTTTTTCAGAGGTAGATGCAGAAAAAAATATATTCAGTTTGCATCCTGATAGAGGTCTGTATAGATGGATTAATAGAACAAGTCCCACACACAGCTAGAAGCCCAATATTTTTTCAGAGGTAGATGCAGAAAAAAATATATTCAGTTTGCAACCTGATGGAGGTCTGTATAGATGGATTAATAGAACAAGTCCCACACACAGCTAGAAGCCCAATATTTTTTCAGAGGTAGATGAAGAAAAAAATATATGCAGTTTGCAACCTGATGGAGGTCAGTATAGATGGACTAGTACAACAAGTCCCACACACAGCTAGAAGCCCAATATTTTTTCAGAGCTAGATGCAGAAAAAATTATATTCAATTTGCAACCTGATGGAGGTCAGTATAGATGGACTAATAGAACAAGTCCCACACACAGCTAGAAGGCCAAATATTTTTTCAGAGGTAGATGCAGAAAAAAATTATATTCAGTTTGCAACCTTATGGAGGTCAGTATAGATGGACAAATAGAACAAGTTCCACACACAGCTAGAAGGCCAAATATTTTTTCAGAGGTAGATGCAGAAAAAAATTATATTCAGTTTGCAACCTTATGGAGGTCAGTATAGATGGACTAATAGAACAAGTCCCACACACAGCTAGAAGGCCAAATATTTTGTCAGAGGTAGATGCAGAAAAAAATTATTTTCAGTTTGCAACCTTATGGAGGTCAGTATAGATGGACTAATACAACAAGTCCCACACACAGCTAGAAGCCCAATACTTTTTCAGAGGTAGATGCAGAAAAAAATATATTCAGTTTGCAACCTGATGGAGGTCTGTATAGATGGATTAATAGAACAAGTCCCACACACAGCTAGAAGCCCAATATTTTTTCAGAGGTAGATGAAGAAAAAAAAATATGCAGTTTGCAACCTGATGGAGGTCAGTATAGATGGACTAGTACAACAAGTCCCACACACAGCTAGAAGCCCAATATTTTTTCAGAGCTAGATGCAGAAAAAAATTATATTCAATTTGCAACCTGATGGAGGTCAGTATAGATGGACTACTAGAACAAGTCCCACACACAGCTAGAAGGCCAAATATTTTTTCAGAGGTAGATGCAGAAAAAAATTATATTCAGTTTGCAACCTTATGGAGGTCAGTATAGATGGACTAATAGAACAAGTCCCACACACAGCTAGAAGGCCAAATATTTTTTCAGAGGTAGATGCAGAAAAAAATTATATTCAGTTTGCAACCTTATGGAGGTCAGTATAGATGGACTAATAGAACAAGTCCCACACACAGCTAGAAGGCCAAATATTTTTTCAGAGGTAGATGCAGAAAAAAATATATTCAGTTTGCAACCTGATGGAGGTCTGTTTAGATGGATTAATAGAACAAGTCCCACACACAGCTAGAAGCCCAATATTTTTTCAGAGGTAGATGAAGAAAAAAATATATGCAGTTTGCAACCTGATGGAGGTCAGTATAGATGGACTAGTACAACAAGTCCCACACACAGCTAGAAGCCCAATATTTTTTCAGAGCTAGATGCAGAAAAAAATTATATTCAATTTGCAACCTGATGGAGGTCAGTATAGATGGACTAATAGAATGATGCTATGCCCAAAAGATTTTACTTCACTAGGTGCAGTAAAAAAAATGGTATTCTATACACAGGTGGTATATCTTGCAACACAGATAGGCTAGTCCACTGACTAACACACTCTGCAATAGGCCAAAAAGGATTAGCTTTGCTAGATTCAGCCAAATGCTGTGAAAAAAACTTGCACAGCACTGGCACAGACCTGCCTGGCAAAAAGTGATAGGAACTGATGTAACCTAGTCCTGAAAAGGACTCCAATTACAATTAGTCTTTACTCCCACAATCTATCTATTTAAGAGCACAGACCTGCCTGATAAAAGTCGTAGGAAATGCTGTAACCTAGTCCTTAAAAGGACTGCAATCACAACTATTCCCTACTCCCAAGCTATCTGTAGATTTGTGCGAAAATTGGCTTGAAATTAACAAGGTATAGCGCACACAGCAACAGCGGTGCCGTCTAACACGCAGCTGCAGCAGTGAGAAAATGGTGGCAACGGGGAAAATGGCTTGGTCTTATAGGGCAAGGACATGTGACATACACTGCCAATGACACATGCCCTTGCTTGTGTGAAAAAAAGCACTTCGCTCCGTGTGTGCGCTGCTGATAGGCTGACAGATTGCACCTCCCCACTGCAAATGCGGGAAAGAGAAAAAAAAATGGAGATCTTCATTGTTGCTGCAGAGATCCATCCCCTGCCCCTCCCCCCACCCCGCTGTACACTCAAACTGCATATTAACATTAATTTTCATCATTACTGAGAAAAAATCCAGTTATGATTTTTGGTGCATGAACAGTTATCGAACATAACCTCGAACAGCCGAATTTTTCTCAAATTGTTCGTGTTCGCCGAACGGCTCGAACACCGCCCAAAACAGCTCGAATTTGAGATTGGCGAACAGTTCGAGTAGAACAACGCTCATCTCTAATAGTAAGTCTAAACCCATTTGGTAATACCTTGATGTAGGACAAATAAATAGATATTCAAGGCTTATGAAGCAAGGAATATACAAAAAAACAAGAGAAAAAAAATCATATCAAACCCCTATATAGTAATGAAAAAATATATCAGTTTTTATTGCACATAATTTATACAGGAAACTTTTATGAATCACAAAAACAGAGGCAATTAATAATAAAATGATGGAGGAGCACCAATAGGGAGCAGGGAGCAAAAAATTCTTTCTGACATGAATACAAAATTGAGCTGTCCTAAAGCTGAAAATGTATTTGTTAGGGAAAACTTGTGTATTTATGCATTCAATAAAAGTGCTAATGCTTATAAAGTAGGTCTAAGGTAATTAGATCGCTATTATCCCTATCTATGTATAAATGCTATCAGTATATATAACCCGTTTATAGGATAGCATTGCCTTATATGTATCGTATTAATATCCCCATCTATCGGACCATACAAAAAAGATATATCCTAACACCTATTAAGGTCTAGATAAAATACCCAGATATGAAAAGAGTGATCTAAGGGCAGCAATATAGAAAATATGGCATGAGTATTTCAATGTACTTACAGCCGCAGAGGATATGACCACACTTTCCACTGGTGCTCTCCCCGACGTGCGTTTTGGCACAGCTGCATTCGTCAGTCTTAGAATATTATAGAAGAAAACTTACTCTGGCAGGTCAGTATAAGCTCATGCATCTACATGACATGATATATTGTCATGGCCGTTGTATTTGATCCAATTGTAAGCAGTCTTTCATCAGTGAAAAAAATAAATAAATTGCAAAACTTCTCCTATTCATTGCAATAAAATGAGCAGCACGCAGGTTGCACTCTAATGCCACCCATGTGCTATTTTCACGGACCAGTAAACTTGTATGGATAATTTTGATCCATGACTGTGGATCAAAACAGATGTGTCTCTATGATTTTTTAGTTGTCAAAAAACAGGTGTGAACAGTAGAGATGAGCGGTGTTCGACTAGAACTGTTCACCAATCTCAAATTCGAGCTGTTTTGGGCGGTGTTCGAGTTGTTCGACGAACCCAAACGATTTACAAAAAATTCGGCTGTTCGAGGTTATGTTCGATAACTGTTCGTGCACCAAAAGCGTGTCCTGCATGTCAGGCGCTATTTAGAGCACCAATCATGCAGGGATTGTCTGCCACTCACTGTAATGCCACAGCCATGGTGGTTGTGGCATTAGAGTGATTGCCCAAATCGTTGGGAACTGTGCTCACAGTGAAACATGAAAAGCCGGCAATTCAGCAGCGGCATACACCGGTACCGGCCAATTTAGAACTGAAAGAATAGAGCATCACACATAGATTAGATAGATAGAAACATGTCAGTCACATATATAAGAAGTACAGTGACAGTGTTGATTACTGTACTTGCCATTTAGTGGAAAGGATTTATTAAAAAAAATATTAGTGTTTTCATGCACTGTCTCTTTAAAAAAGCCGGCCGGCAATTCAGCAGCAGTACCCGACAATTTAGAATGGAAGGAATAGAGAATCACACATAGATTAGATAGATAGAAACACGTCAGTCACATATATATGAAGTACAGTGACAGTGTTGATTACTGTACTTGTCATTTAGTGTTAAAATAAAGGATTTATTTAAAAAAAAATTGGCGTGGGGTTCCCCATAATTTTAGGCTCTAGCGGAGGTTAAGCAGACAGCTGGGGCAGATATTTTAAGCCTGGGAAGGGGTAATACTCACGGAGCTTCCCAGGCTACTAATATCAGCCCCCAGCTGAATGCCTAGCCTTTACTAGCTATTAAAATGGGGGACCCCCCAAAAAATTGACGTGGGGTCCCCCCTATTTTAATAGCTAGCAAAGGATAGGCAGACAGCTGGGGGCTGATATTAATAGCCCAGGAAGGGTGCCATGAATATAGGCCCCCTCCCAGGCTAGAAACACCAGCCGTCAGCCGCCCCAGAAAGGGCACATCCATAGGATGCGCCAATTCTGGCACTTAGCCTCGCTCTTCCCACTGCCCTGTAGCGGTGGCAGTGGGGTAATAGGGCTGGGGTTGATGTCAGCTTATAATGCTAGCTGACATCAAGCCCAGGTTAGTAATGGAGAGGCGTCTATAAGACACCCCCATTACTAACCCCATAGTCAAAGTTAAAAAAAAACACAAACACCCAGAATAAAGTCCTTTAATTGAAATAAAGACACAATTCTTTATTGTTCTAAATTAAACCATACTTACCATCACGCCCATTCCAGCTGAAGCCAACGATCCCCTGCAATAAAAGAAAAATAATAAGGCAACATAATCCTTACCTTTCCATGGTTTCCACGACAGCTTCAGCTCTGCTACATCGAGATGAAAGGCTGGACCGCAGCAGAAAGCTGCCATCCAGCCTGTCATCCCGCAGACACTGAGAAGCCCAGGCTTGCTTGCGCTCCTCAGCGTCTCTCTGTGAGGGCATCCAGATGAGCCGAGTTAATGTCCAATGAACTCGGCTCACCTCATGCACGTCACTGACAGCGTGGGAAAATTCTCACGCTGAAGCGCTGAGTGCAGGAGAATTCTCCCACGCTGTCAGTGACGTGCATGAGGTGAGCTCATGTCCAATGAACTCAGCTCACCTCATGCACGTCACTGACAGCGTGGGAAAATTCTCCTGCACTCAGCGCTTCAGCGTGAGAATTCTCCCACGCTGAAGCGCTGAGTGCATGAGAATTTTCCCACGCTGTCAGTGACGTGCATGAGGTGAGCCGAGTTCATTGGACATTAACTCGGCTCATCTGGATGCCCTCACAGAGAGACGCTGAGAAGCGCAAGCATGCCTGCGCTTCTCAGTGTCTGCGGGATGACAGGCTGGATGGCATCGTTCTGCTGCGGTCCAGCCTGTCATCTCGATGTAGCAGATCTGAAGCTGTCATGGGAACCATGGAAAGGTAAGGATGATGTTGCTTTATTATTTTTCTTTTATTTCAGGAGATCGTTGGCTTCAGCTGGAATGGGCGTGATGGTAAGTATGGTTTAATTTAGAACAATAAAGAATTGTGTGTTTATTTCAATTAAAGGACTTTATTCTGGGTGTTGTGATTTTTTTAAATACTTTACTAGAAATTCATGGTGGTCATGTCTAATATTGGCGTGACCCCATGAATTTCGGGCTTAGGGCCAGTTGATAATGCCAAGCTGGCCCTAACCCCTTTATTACCCAGTGAGCCACCGCATCAGGGCCCTGAATGAGTTGGGTACAGCGCCAGAAGGTGGCGCTTCTATGAAAGCGCCATTTTCCGGGGTGGCTGCGGACTGCAATTTGCAGCGGGGGTGGCCCAGAAAGCTTGGGCCTCCCTGCGCAGCGGATTCCAGCCCCCAGCTGCCTAGTTGTACCTGGCTGGACAAAAAAACAGGGCGAAGCCCCACGTCAATTTTCTTTAAATTATTTCATGAAATAATTAAGAAAAAAAGGGCTTCCCTAAATTGTTGTGTCCGGCCAGGTACAAATAGGCAGCTGTTGGTTGGGGGCAGCCCGTTCTAGCCTGCTGTACCTGGCTGGACACAAATATAGTGCGAAGCCCCACGTCAATTTTTTTTTAATTATTTCATGAAATGATTTAAAAAAAAAAAGGGCTTCCCTATATTGTTGTGTCCGGCCAGGTACAAATAGGCAGCTGGTGGTTGGGGGCAGCCGTTCCTGCCTGCTGTACCTGGCTGGACACAAATATAGTGCGAAGCCCCACGTCAATTTTTTTTTAATTATTTCATGAAATGATTTTAAAAAAAAAAGGGCTTCCCTATATTGTTGTGTCCGGCCAGGTACAAATAGGCAGCTGGTGGTTGGGGGCAGCCCGTTCCTGCCTGCTGTACCTGGCTGGACACAAATATAGTGCGAAGCCCCACGTCAATTTTTTTTTAATTATTTCATGAAATAATTTAAAAAAAAAAGGGCTTCCCTATATTGTTGTGTCCGGCCAGGTACAAATAGGCAGCTGGTGGTTGGGGGCAGCCCGTTCCTGCCTGCTGTACCTGGCTGGACACAAATATAGTGCGAAGCCCCACGTAAATTTTTTTTTCATTATTTCATGAATTTTCTGAAATAATTAAAAAAAATTGCACCAGCTGCCTATTTGTACCTGGCCGGACACAACAATATAGGGAAGGCCTTTTTTTCTTAATTATTTCATGAATTTCTTGAAATAATTTAAAAAAAAATACGTGGGGCTTCGCCCTATTTTTGTGACCAGACAGGTACAACTAGGCAGCTGGGGGCTGGAATCTGCAGCGCAGGGAGGTCCAAGCTTTCTGGGCCCCCCCCCCGCTGCAAATTGCAGTCCGCAGCCACCCCGGAAAATGGCGCGTTCATAGAAGCGCCATCTTCTGGCGCTGTACCCAACTCATCCAGGGCCCTGGTGCGGTGGCTCACTGGGTAATAAAGGGGTTAGGGCCAGCTTGGTATTATCAGCTGGCCCTAAGCCCAAAATTCATGGGGTCACGCCAGTATTAGACATGACCACCATGAATTTCTAGTAAAGTATTTAAAAAAAACACAACACCCAGAATAAAGTCCTTTAATTGAAATAAACACAAAATTCTTTATTGTTCTTAATTAAACCATACTTACAATCATGCCCATTCCAGCTGAAGCCAACGATCTCCTGCAATAAAAGAAAAATAATAAACCAACATCATCCTTACCTTTCCATGGTTCCCACGACAGCTTCAGCTCTGCTACATCGAGATGACAGGCTGGACCGCAGCAGAACGCTGCCATCCAGCCTGTCATCCCGCAGACACTGAGAAGCACAGGCTTGCTTGCGCTCCTCAGTGTCTCGCTGTGACGGCATCAAGATGAGCCGAGGTAATGTCCAATGAACTCGGCTCACCTCATGCACGTCACTGACAGCGTGGGAAAATTCTCACGCTGAAGCTCTGAGTGCAGGAGAATTCTCCCACGCTGTCAGTGACGTGCATGAGGTGAGCTCATGTCCAATGAACTCAGCTCACCTCATGCACGTCACTGACAGCGTGGGAAAATTCTCCTGCACTCAGCGCTTCAGCGTGAGAATTCTCCCACGCTGTAAGTGACGTGCATGAGGTGAGCTGAGATCATTGGACATGAGCTCACCTCATGCACATCACTGACAGCGTGGGAAAATTCTCCTGCACTCAGCGCTTCAGCGTGAGAATTCTCCCACGCTGAAGCGCTGAGTGCAGGAGAATTTTCCCACGCTGTCAGTGACGTGCATGAGGTGAGCCCAGCTCATTGGACATGACCTCGGCTCATCTGGATGCCGTCAGAGCGAGACACTGAGGAGCGCAAGCAAGCCTGCTCTTCTCAGTGTCTGCGGGTTGACAGGCTGGATGGCAGCGTTCTGCTGCGGTCCAGCCTGCCATCTCGATGTAGCAGAGTTGGAGCTGTCCTGGGAACCATCAAAAGGTAAGGATGATGTTGGTTTATTATTTTATTTTTATTGCAGGAGATCGTTGGCTTCAGCTGGAATGGGTGTGACTGTAAGTATGGTTTAATTTAGAACAATAAAGAATTGTGTGTTTATTTCAATTAAAGGACTTTATTCTGGGTGTTTGTGTTTTTTTAACTTTCACTATGGGGTTAGTAATGGGGGTGTCTTATAGACGCCTCTCCATTACTAACCTGGGCTTGATGTCAGCTGGCATTATAAGCTGACATCAACCCCAGCCCTATTACCCCACTGCCACCAATACAGGGCAGTGGGAAGAGCGAGGCTAAGTGCCAGAATTGGCGTATCCTATGGATGCGCCATTTCTGGGGCGGCTGACGGCTGGTGTTTCTAGCCTGGGAGGGGGCCAATATTCATGGCACCCTTCCTGAACTATTAATATCAGCCCCCAGCTGTCTGCCTAGCCTTTGCTAGCTATTAAAATAGGGGGGACCCCACGTCATTTTTTTGTGGGGTCCCCCATTTTAATAGCTAGTAAAGGCTAAGTATTCAGTTGGGGGCTGATATTAGTAGCCTGGGAAGCTCCATGGGTATTACCCCCTTCCCAGGCTTCAAACATCTGCCCCAGCCGTCTGCTTAACCTCCGCTAGAGACTAAAATTACGGGGAACCCCACGCTAATTTTTTTTTTAAGAAATCCTTTATTTTAACACTAAATGACAAGTACAGTAACCCACACTATCACTGTACTTATTATATATCTGACTGACATGTTTCTATCTATCTGATCTATGTGTGATGCTCTATCTTTCTGTTCTAAATTGTAGGGTACAGATGCTGAATTGCCGGCCGGCTTTTTTAAAGAGACGGTGCATGAAAACACTATTATTTTTTTAAATAAATCCTTTACACTAAATGACAAGTACAGTAAGCAACACTGTCACTGTACTTATTATATATGTGACTGACATGTTTCTATCTATTTAATCTATGTGTAAAGCTCTATTCTTTCTGTTCTAAATTGTCGGGTACCGCTGATGAATTGCCGGCCGGCTTTTTTAAAGAGATGGTGCATGAAAACACTAATATTTTTTTTAATAAATCCTTTACACTAAATGACAAGTGCAGTAACCAACACTGTCACTGTGCTCCTTATATGTGTGACTGACATGTTTCTATCTATCTAATCTATGTGTGATGCTCTATTCCTTCTTGTCTAAATTGTCGTGTACCGGTGTATGCCGCTGCTGAATTTGCCGGCCGGCTTTTTTAAAGAGAGTGTCTTCTGAGCAGTTTGTTAGCTTTTGGACACCTTTGAAGGTGTTTTCTATGTGTTTCTATATGTTTTTGTTTGCCTGCCATTGGTTTTAACGGTGTTCGACGGTGTTCTAAGATGTTCGACGAACAGTTCGACGAACAGTTCCTCGAACATCCCGGTGTTCGACGAACCGAACCGAACCCGAACACTACGGGGGTGGCTCAACACTAGTGAACAGCTCTGTAGATTATAATTGGTTTGTGTTAGTACTGTAGAGACAAATGTGTCTGTCATATTAGTTTTTTCCTCATCCTCTTCCATCATTTCTCCGAGATTATTCCTGAGGGGGCCAGCACTATCATTTTTGAGCTTATTTACTGTTCATGTAGTTGAAGAATATTTTTTGATTATTTTTACTTTCTTTGGCAATAATCCTCTGTCTCTCTGTATAAATCTCTGCTGCCTTGATTTTTTTTTTATATAATTATTTAATGCCTCATCACTACCCTCTTGCTTTAATTCTCTTTCTTTTTGTCATTTATTGTGCCCCTTTCAGCTCTATTTAACCACAGTTGTTTCCTCCTATTTCTAGCTTGTTTATTCCCATAGGGTACATGTTGTGCATAGGTCTTATTAAGGATGTTTAAAAAGTGTCCCATTTGCTTTGAGTACTTTTATTTCTCAGGGTATCGTCCCAGTTTGTGGCAGTACATTCATCTCTCAGTTGTTGGAAATTCGCCTCCCTGAAGTTTACTGTCCTTGTAGCCCCCCTACTGAAAAACTTAATGAAGGATAAATGAATACTTATTATTTTGTGATTACTAATCCTCAAGTGACCCCGAATCCGTATATTTGATTCGATCTGGCCTATTAGTTAAAATAAGGTTTACAAGTGCCTGTTGGGACCTGCATCAATTCTTAAAGATAATAATAGTCTTTCATTATTGTAAAAAAAAAGTTTTTTTCTTTCTTGTACATGCAGGTTTCTGCTACCCAATTTATATCAGGGTAGTTGACTAATTACTTTTCATTGGTTTGCTGCCTCATCTATTTGTTTTATGATCAAAACACCTTTGCGGCAGATTACCCTGTCTGCTCCTAGCACCTGTAGGTGTCACCTGTCACTGTAATCATACATAGTTACATAGTTACATAGTTTATAAGGCCAAAAAAAGACAAGCGTCCATCCAGTTCAGCATATTTCTTGTGCACTGCAGCTATTCCGCAGCGTTGATCCAGGGGAAGGCAACAAAAAACCATGCGGTATAGGCCAATTTACATCATTGAGGAAAAATTCTCTTCCCGACACCAATCTGGCAGTCAGATTAAATCCCTGGATTAATTAACTAAGCATAAGATGTAATTTTATTGTTCTCAAGAAAGGCGTACAGGCCTCTCTTGAACTCTTCAAGTGAGTTGGACATCACCACTTCCTCTCCCAGAGAGTTACAGAGTCTCACGGCTCTGACCGTAAAGAATCCCCTTCTATGCTGGTGCAGGAACCTCCTTTCCTCCAGACGCATAGTGTGCCCCCTCATCTTTGTCACCATCCTTGGTATAAACAGGTCATGGGAGAGATCTCTGTACTGCCCCCTGATGTATTTATACATGTTTATGAGGTCTCCCCTAAGCCTTCTCTTTTCCAACGTAAATAGGCCTAATTTTGACAACCTCTCTGGGTATTCTAGTCCCTCCATTCCCTTTATTACCTTAGTCACCCTCCTTTGTACCCTCTCTAGCTCCAATATGTCTTTCCTGAGCACCAGAGCCCAGAACTGTGCACAATATTCTAAGTGCGGCCTTACCAGCGCTTTATACTGAGGAAGAACAATGCTCTCATCATATGCCCCTATTCCTCTTCTGATGCATGCCATGACTCTATTTGCCTTCGCAGCTGCTGCCTGACACTGGGCACTCCAATTTAATTTGCTATTAACCAAGACGCCCAGGTCCTTCTCCATGTCAGATTTCCCCAAAGGTTTCCCATTTAATATGTATGGGTGACTGCTGTTTTTCTTTCCCATGTGCATGACCTTACATTTATCGGCATTGAACCCCATTTGCCATTTTTTGGCCCAACTCCCCAATTTATCCCCACCAGGGATCATAAGGAAACTGCTGTAAACCCTTCTTGAAAGGACAGGAAGTGTGAATTTAAAAAAAGCCCAATGACCACTATGAAAATCGCTAGATACTACTTTTGTTTTTGTTTTGTAAAGAGATTATGATTAGTGATGGAAGAACCCAAACATTAAAGTTCAGGGTCCTTACCGAACACCTACTATTCTGGCACAGACCCCGAACACGGATTTCCTCAGGAAGTCCATGTTACTGTTCAGGCTCGGGTTCGGGTGTTTCCCGCGCTGTCACTTGCGTGACAGTGCAGGAAACATAGGCTCTGATCAGAGGTAATAGCATTACTGCAGTCAGAGCGCTGTGGCATCATGCTGACAGGTGTCAGCATGATGCCACAGCTGTGACAGTGACCCGCGGTAAAAAGTTTAGCGTGGGTCATAGGCGCCGGTTGATGGCACTACTACAACCATCAGTCGGCGCCTACTGCCATAGGAAACAGCGAGCGCAGGCGCAGCTGGGTGGGAGCAGTAGTTCCCACTGCTGAAAGTAAAAAAAAAATGTTAAAATTAATAAAAATATGTTCAACTAAAAATAAAACACATTATACTCACCTACATCCTGTCCCCAATGTTCACCGCCCCTGCAAAAAAATAAAACAGCACCTTATACTCACCTTACACCTAATCCCCGAAGCCCATGATCACCTGTAATAAAAGTAAAATAATAAACCAACCTCATCCTTACCTTTCCGCAGCAGTCCAAATAGCAAGATTGGTTTATTATTTTATTTCTATTACAGGTGATCTTTGGCTTCAGCTGTAATGGGTGTGATGGTAAGTATGTTTTAATTTAGAGTATTAAAGGGTGTCTGTTTTATTTCAAATAAAATATATTATTCTGATAATATATCTATTATCTATCCATATATCTATCTAAGATAGATAATAGACAGATATATGGATATATAGATATATTGATAGATAGATACACGGATATATATATATATATATATATATGTACAGTACAGACCAAAAGTTTGGACACACCTTCTCATTTAAAGATTTTTCCGTATCTTCATGACTATGAAAATTGTACATTCACACTGAAGGCATCAAAACTATGAATTAACACATGTGGAATTATTTACTTAACAAAAAAGTGTGAAACAACTGAAAATATGTTTATATTCTAGGTTCTTCAAAGTAGCCACCTTTTGCTTTGATGACTGCTTTGCACATTCTTGGCATTCTCTTGATGAGCTTCAAGAGGTAGTCACCGGAAATGGTCTTCCAACAATCTTGAAGGAGTTCCCAGAGATGCTTAGCACTTGTTGTCCCTTTTGCCTTCACTCTGCGGTCCAGCTCACCCCAAACCATCTCGATTGGGTTCAGGTCTGGTGACTGTGGAGGCCAGGTCATTTGGCGTAGCATCCCATCACTCTCCTTCTTGGTCAAATAGCCCTTACACAGCCTGGAGGTGTGTTTGGGGTCATTGTCCTGTTGAAAAATAAATGATGGTCCAACTAAATGCAAACCGGATGGAATAGCATGCTGCTGCAAGATGCTGTGGTAGCCATGCTGGTTCAGTATGCCTTCAATTTTGAATAAATCCCCAACAGTGTCACCAGCAAAGCACCCCCACACCATCACACCTCCTCCTTCATGCTTCACGGTGGGAACCAGGCATGTAGAGTCCATCCGTTCACCTTTTCTGCATCGCACAAAGACACGGTGGTTGGAACCAAAGATCTCAAATTTGGACTCATCAGACCAAAGCACAGATTTCCACTGGTCTAATTGTCCATTCCTTGTGTTCTTTAGCCCAAACAAGTCTCTTCTGTTTGTTGCCTGTCCTTAGCAGTGGTTTCCTAGCAGCTATTTTACCATGAAGGCCCGCTGCACAAAGTCCCCTCTTAACATTTGTTGAAGAGATGTGTCTGCTGCTAGAACTCTGTGTGGCATTGACCTGGTCTCTAATCTGAGCTGCTGTTAACCTCCGATTTCTGAGGCTGGCGACTTGGATAAACTTATCCTCAGAAGCAGAGGTGACTCTTGGTCTTCCTTTCCTGGGGCGGTCCTCATGTGAGACAGTTTCTTTGAAGCGCTTGATGGTTTTTGCAACTGTACCTGGGGACACTTTCAAAGTTTTCCCAATTTTTCACAGTGACTGACCTTCATTTCTTAAAGTAATGATGGCCACTCATTTTTCTTTACTTAGCTGCTTTTTTCTTGCCATAATACAAATTCTAACAGTCTATTCAGTAGGACTATCAGCTGTGTATCCACCTGACTTCTGCACAACACAACTGATGGTCCCAATGCCATTTATAAGGCAAGAAATCCCACTTATTAAACCTGACATGGTACACCTATGAAGTGAAAACCATTTCCGGTGACTACTTCATGAAGCTCATCAAGAGAATGTCAAGAGTGTGCAAAGAACTCCTCAAAGCAAACGGTGGCTACTTTGAAGAACCTAGAATACAAGACATATTTTCAGTTGTTTCACACTTTTTTGTTAAGTATTTAATTCCACATGTGTTAATTCATAGTTTTGATGCCTTGGGTGTGAATGTACAATTTTCATAGTCATGAAATACAGAAAAATCTTTAAATGAGAAGGTGTGTCCAAACTTTTGATCTGTACTGTATATATATATATATATATATATATATACATATATATATATATGGATAGATATATGGATAAATAGATTTATAGATTGATAGATAGTAGGGATGAGCGAGTATACTCGTTACTATTCGGTTCTCGCCGAATAGTACGGTACTTGGGCTACTCGTTACTCCCCGAGTTTCCTTGTGATTACTCGCTAGGAGTAACGAGTACAATGTAAGTCAATGGGAAATGCGAGTAAGCCGAGTAATTATCTGCTGGAGCCTATAAATCGGTCAGCGGGCTGAGGAAAAGGCTGAAATGGGTGCATGATTGTTTAAAAGCTGGCGGTAAAAAGCCACCTATTAAACAATCACTCAGCCCCATACTCGCTTCCCCTTCATCCTCCCATCCCGATTCCTCCGCTCCCCCCGCCGCCTCCCATCCTGATCCTAAGTTAGGACTGGGCGGGGAGAGAAGCACCAGGGAGTGGGGAGAGCAGCACCAGTGAGCAGGGAGCAAAGGACCCGAGCAGGGAAGGCGGCAGTGAAAGGACTTCACCGCCGGCTTTCCTGTTCGGTGCTGCGCTCCCCACTCAGAAATGTAGCTGAGCTAAAGAAGAAGACTCCATTGGACTACGTCAGACAGAAGATGATTTTTTTTATAAAGATGAAGCCTCTAATTTTTTTTTGTTTTATTTCTAATGAAAAATGTATTTCTCTGTATTGTGTTTTGTTTTAGTATTTCACTTAGAAATTCATGGCGGTCATGTCTAACATTGGCATGACCCCATGAATTTTGGGCTTAGGGCTAGCTGATAATACAAAGCTGGCCCTAACCCCTTTATTACCCAGTGAGCCAGCGCATCAGGGCCCTGGATGAGTTGAGTACAGCGCCAGAAGATGGCGCTTCTATGAACGCACGATTTTCTGGGGTGGCTGCGGACTGCAATTCGCAGCGGGGGGGCAGAAAGCTTGGGCCTCCCTGCGCTGTGGATTCCAGCCCCCAGCTGCTTAGTTGTACCTGGCTGGACACAAAAATAGCGCGAAGCCCCATGTCACATTTTTTTAAATTATGTCATGAAATTCATGAAATAATTCAAAAAAGGGCTTCCCTGTATTTTTGTTTCCAGCCAGGTACAAATAGGCATCTGGGGGTTGGGGGCAGCCCGTTCCTGCCCGATGTACCTGGCTGGACACAAAAATATGGCGAAGGCCACGTCAAATTTTTGGTGAAAAATTCATTAAAAAATTAAAAAAAACACATTTAGGGACTGCATCTTTATTAACCCCTCCATTTGATCGGTTAATAAAGATGCAGTCGATAAATTATTATTTTATTTTTATTTTTTAATTAATTTTTCCCAAAAAATTTTGACGTGGGCTTCGCCATAATTTTGTATGCCAGCCAGGTACAGCATCCAGGAACGGGCTGCCCCCAACCCCCAGCTGCCTATTTGTACCTGGCTGGACACAACAATATAGGGAAGCCCTTTTTTTATTTTTAATTCATGAATTTCATGAAATAATTTAAAAAAAAATACGTAGGACTTCGCCCTATTTTTGTGTCCAGCCAGGTACAACTAGGCAGCTGGGGGTTGGAATCCGCAGTGCAGGGAGGCCCAAGCTTTCTAGACCCCCCCCGCTGCAAATTGCAGTCTTCAGCCACCCCAGAAAAGGGCGCCTTCATTGTAACGCCATCTTCTGGCGCTTTACCAAACTCATCCAGGGCCCTGGTGCGGTGGCTCACTGGGTAATAAAGGGGTTAGGGCCAGCTTTGTATTATCAGCTGGCTCTAAGCCCGAAATTCATGGGGTTACGCCAAAATTAGACAAGACCGCCATGAATTTCTAGTGAAGTATTAAAAAAAAACACAACACAGAAAAAATATTTTTTATTAGAAAAAAAAACAACACTTAGAATCTCCATCTTTATTAAAAAAATAATCTTCCGTATGACGTAGTCCTATGGAGTCTTCTTATTTAGCTCAGTTACATCTCTGGTAGAGATTATCTACCAGAGATGTAGCTGAGCTGTGCGGCCGTGGGAAAGTTCACGTGATTTCATGCTGTCAAGTATTAACTCACATGAACCCTCTGAGGGCACCACGGCTACTTTAAATGAACCGCTGATCAGCATCAGCTGATACCTCAGCTGTTCATTTGAAATAACCGGCAGGAAAAAGTGGTAGAGCAGATCACCTTGCTCTGTCAGCGGTGACTCGCTCATGACAGCGGCTATCCCATGGGAAGTGGAGCTGGGGCACACAGCGCTGTGTATGGCGCTGTGCTCCCTGCTCTTTCTGGCGGTGTATGTACAGCTCTGTCTGCTGTGGTCTGTTTACCACCAGCTTCTGCCTGCAACAGCAGCCAGAGCTGTACATATACCGCCAGGAAGAGCAGGGAGCAGAGCGCCATACACAGCTCTGTATGCCCCAGCTCCACTGCCCAAGGGACAGCCGTTGTCATGAGCGAGTATACTCGCCTTGCAATATTTGAACCTCCAGCCCAGCATTAGCCAATCACAGTAATGCCGCAGCCTTCTTTGCTGTGGCATCGCTATGATTGGCTGGCTGCCCAGCGTCATACATGAGTCATACATGACTCATAGGCTCTATATAAGCCTTGCCCCCACCATTTTGTGCACATTGCATGAAGAACACAGCGCGTGTAGGGAGAGTGTGAGCGGCTGCTAGGGAGAGTTAGTCTTGAAAAACCAGAAAAAAAACTATATTTAACCCAAAAGCTCTTCTCAGAGCTACCAGGAGGAGTATTGTTGTAGTAAGGGACTATAGTGCAGGGAGACAGGCAGGAGGTAGCGTTACAGTTTCACATCGTACCTCAATAGCAGAGCTGACTCAGCTCTTCTCAGAGCTGAAAGTATAAGCTTAGGGACTAGTTTGTGTTCCCAGATAATTTTGGTGTCACATTTACCCCTCCAGGCACAAGTTTTTGGGCCATTGCAGTGCTGTTTTTAAAAGAAATAGCACGCACGTTACCTCAGGTCTGACACGCAGCCAGCACCTCTGTCCAGGGTGGTGACTGGTTTTGCGTAATCTCTGACAATTTTTTGTGGGCCATTGCGCTGCTGTTCTAGCAAATAGCACGCACGGTACCTCAGGTCTGACACGCAGCCAGCACCTCTGTCCAGGGTAGTGACTGGTTTTGTGTAATCTCTGTCAATTTTTTGTGGGCCATTGCATTGCTGTTCTAACAAATAGCACACACGGTACCTCAGGTCCGACACGCAGCCAGCACCTCTGTCCAGGGTGGTAACTGGCTTTGTGTAATCTCGCTTGTAACCTCTGGCCAATTTTTGTGTGCAGTTGCGTTGCTGTTTGTTAAACACCAAGCATTAGTAGCCTGTAGTATTATCCTTCCACAAAATAGTAACTGCTACTTGTTTGTCAATATCTGCAACCATGTCACAAAAAGCACAAAATCCGAAAAAGACTGTTGCGAAGTGACGTGGGCATGGGCTTGTCAGTCGTGCCCAACAAGGCACTGAGTCTGGGAGACAGAGGAAGATTGATGCATCTATGTTCCTGTCTAAATTTCCCGGTCTGGAACGTAAACGTGTCTTGAAGCCGGAAGAGCAAGACCAGATAATGTCTTGGATGGCTGATAAGACCTCAATGAATTGTTCTAGCAGCACCCAATCTTCCTTGAACACACAGTCTCCTGTCGATAGAAAGAACGCTGGGTCATCCAATCCTCAACCTCTTCCTATTTCCTCACCCCGTCAGCAGTTACAGGAAACATTTGACCCCAAGCATGGCCACTCTGAGGATTTGTTTGGTACATATGATCCTTTGGTTGACTCTAGCCTCTCAGCCTGCAACATTGACGAGGAAAGTGAGGATGTATTCTCGGTTCATGGCCAAATATTTGAAAAACCATGGCCCGAAGAAAGCCACTTTCAGCCACGTCATATACCGCCTGAGGACAGTTGTCATCTGGCCAGCCGACTATATCAACCCGGAATCAGAATGAAATAGACGACGAGGTGGTTCATGATGAGACCACTGATCCGATCTGGAATGTTGGCATGCATAGCCAGCACAGCAGCACAGAGGAAGAAAGTGGATACATAGCACCTACAAAGGCACCAAGGTCTACTGGTTTGAGCAGAGTGCTAAGTGTGTCAACTCTTGCCAAGAGCAATCCCTCTGTGCCCCAAATCAAGGCAAGAGTACATTCAGCCGCGGTCTGGAAATTTTTTTCGGATACTCCTTCTGAACCAAATGTTGTAATCTGTAGCATCTGCCATACAAAGCTAAGCAGAGGCCAGGGCAAAGGCAACCAGAGCACCACGAGTATGCGGAAACACATGGCAGCAAAGCAGTCTACTAGGTGGGCGGAACAACAGGGTACAAAATTTGTGTCTTCGGGTCAAAACACTGCCATGTTACCTGTGATCCGTCCTTCCCAATCTGCTGGCAAGGAAGCAGGTGCTGCTCATACTTACTGCTCACAAGCTGCGGTTGTAGAGAGACAGGACACAAGTCCATCCACTTGTTTGTCACAGCCAACCGTCCAGTTGTCCATGCCCCAGATCTATGAAAGGAAGCGGAAATCCCAAGCTTCGCACCCACAAGCACAAATACTTAATGCGCACATTGCCAAGTTGCTAGCCGTGGAGATGTTGCCGTTTAGGTTTGTGGGGACACAGTCATTCCGCGATCTGTTCGCGGTGGCTGCCCCACGATACTCTGTTCCCTGCCGGCACTATTTTTCACGGTGTGCCATCCCCACGTTACACCAGCATGTCTTAAGCAATCTAAAGCGTGCTCTCACCAATGCCATAACCAGGAAGGTTCACCTAACAACGGACACCTGGACAAGTAGCTGTGGACAGGGACGATACATCTCTGTCACGGCACACTGGCTCAACCTGGTGGAGAGTGGGACAACTTCTCAAAGTGGACCATCACATATACTACCCACTCCACGAATAGCGGGCCCAACATCATTCAGGGTGTCCGCCTCATCATATACGTCCAGTCCACACTCTTCTTCCTCCACTTCCTCATCCAATGCTGAATTACCCTCAACATCACGCCCAAGTTAGGAGCATTGCAGCAGCGCATGAGCAAGGCGACAACACGCTCTGCTCAAGCTGATCTGTTTAGGTCAAACATCGCACACTTCAGCAGAGCTCTGGAAAGGTATAAAGCAACAGACCGATCATTGGCTCTCCCCACTGCAACGCCAACCCGGTTTGGTCGTCAGCGATAATGGGCGTAACTTCGTGGCGGCTTTAAAGCTCGGGAAGCTGGTACACGTGCCATGCATGGCTCATGTGCTGAACCTAGTGGTGCAGAAATTTCTCAAAACCTACCCGGACTTGACGTACCTACTTGATAAGGTGCGCCGGATTTGCGCCCATTTCAGACATTCATCAACAGCTGTTGCCAGTCTTGCAGCGCTTCAAATGCAATTTAATTTGCCCAACCACAGACTCATTTGTGACCTGCCCACATGCTGTAACTCAACATATCATATGTTAGCAAGGATTAGTGAGCAGCAGAGGGCACTTGCGGAATGCCAGCTTAAACATGCCCGTCAGTCTGAGACTCAGCCAAGACACATAACAACTGTCGACTGGGTGTGGATCGCTGACATTTGTGAGGTGCTTGATAACTTTGAGTACTGTACCAAGCTTGTGAGCGGTGATCAGTCTATTATCAGTGTAACAATCCCTATGCTGCTGAAATAATCACTGCAGAATCTAAAAATGTAATATTTGAGTGCTCAGCAGATGGGGATAAAGCAAGATTTCACACTCACTGATCCTAGCCATCCCAGCCAATGTCAGCAGCCAACATTGGGGGATGAAGATGATGAGGAAGATGAGGAGGGAGATGACTTCTTTTTCTGTGGTACCGAGGGGGACCCTCATGCTACCGAGGGTACTCCCAACCCCAGCTTTATGTCTGTCCAGCATGGGTGGGCTGGAGAGGAGGAAGAGGAGAGTCAGTGTGAGGCCACGATGGGTATTGTTCCTCCTTCTGGGGACACAGAACATTTGAGTCTTTGCAGCTTGGCACACATGGCACAATTCATGTCTAACTGTCTGTCCTAAGACCCTCGCATGATCAACATTTTGAACAGCAACCTATACTGATTGGCCACCTTTCTGGACCCACGGTACAAGGACAAATTTACTTCGCTACTGTTGCAGTCACCAAGGGGCTTTACAATTGAATATTTCAAGAGGGCTGTTGTCGACAATTTGATGACAAGATCACCCTCAGACACCGCTGTTAGCAGATGTACCAGCTCTTTGCAACAGCAGTGATTCATGGGGAGAGACACGCCCCTCAAGTGGAGGGGTTAATAAAGATGCAGTCCCTAAATGTGTTTTTATTTTATTTTTTAATGCATTTTTCACCAAAAATTTGACGTGGGCTTCGCCATATTTTTGTATGCCAGCCAATTGCAGCAGGCAGGAACGGGCTTCCCCCAATCCCCAGCTGCCTATTTGTACCTGGCTGGAAACAAAAGTACAGGGAAGCCTTTTTTTTAATTATTTCATGAATTTCCCACCTACAGGAAGGATGTCCTAAATTATGTTGCTTCTTGTGAAGTCTGCGCCAGATTCAAGACACCACGTTCCTCACCTACAGGTCTATTGCAGCCCTTGCCCATCCCATCCCACCCTTGGGGCTCAATTTCTATGGATTTCATTGTGGGAAAAGCACCATTTTGGTGGTGGTGGATCTTTGGACAAAGGCAGCTCACTTTATTGCCTGTACCGGTTTACCTTCTGCTAAACAGACATCCGACTTAATCATTCAAAATGTGTTTTGCCTACATGGAGCACCAGATGAGGTCATTTCTGATCGAGGGTGCAATTCACTTCAAAATTTTGGCAGAGTTTCTGCGCTGCTTTAGACATTAAAGTTAATCTCTCTTCTGCATTTCACCCCCAGAAGAATGGACAGACTGAACTTACCAATCAGACCTTGGAGCAATATTTTCGCTGCTTTATTTGCCATCTGCAGGATGATTGGGTAGATCTTCTCCCATTGGCTGAGTTTTCATATAATAGCACAACAGGCTCCATTCCAATTGTGCCTTCTGCTGCTGTTAGATATTTCTATACAAAGGCCCAGGTCTCAGGGGCCAGGAATACTTTTCTTTGGATCTTAATCCTCATTATTTGCTCAAAAAGCAATCCAGAGAACACAGTTTTTTCTGCGCCACATGCTTGTTGGCACTGCAGAATACAGCCAGGTCCTTTATATAATAGAGGGCTAGAAATCCAGCTATTTAAAACTGTGTTTTCTCCGTCAAACGGATCACATATATGTTGTCAGAAAATACTGCCATTTCTGGCCTCCATTAAAAATTTCCTTTAGTGTGTCAGTGAAGCACTTCACCCCAGTTTGCTGTTCACACTACTTACCTACAGGCCAGGTATTTAAAACTCTGTTTTCTCCATAACACGGATCACATATACGTTGTCAGAAAATATTGTCATTTCTGGCCTCCATTAAAAATTTCTTTCAGTGTGTCAGTGAAGCAATTCATAGCAGTTTACTGGTCAAACTACTTAACTACAGGTCAGGTATTTAAAACTCTGGTTTCTCCATCACACAGATCACATATAAGTTCGCTCCAAACTCAGTCATTTGTAGTGAATGTGGAAGATACTGTCCTCCATTTAAAATGGGCAAGGCACATGGCAAGGGATGGGGAACTGGATGTGATGGTAATGGTGCATGCAGAGGCCGAGGACGAGACCCTGGGCAAGCCGAAATTGTGCCACAACAAACACCCACATCTTCTCGCCTGACCTTCCAGTCCCAATTTCTAGGGGACCGCAGCACACCACTATTGAACCCAGAGCAGTGTCAAAAGGTTGTTGGTTGGATAGCGGATAATGCTTCCAGTCACTTAGCCACCACCACCACCACCCTGTCATCCACACGGTCAAGTCTCAGTAGCCGGGAGTCTGGACCGCATATTCCTCACCCTGATCCTCCTTCTTCCCACCATGTCGAGTACCAGAGACAACTGATCCCACACTTGTACACTCTGAAGAGCTGTTCACTTTTCCATTTATAGATTCGGGCCTCTTGCCCGGTCCACTAGAAGCGGGGCAAGACGAGATCGCGTGTAACGATGCCTAAATATTTGAGCAGCCACGGTCACACGAAGGCGATGGTGGGAAAGTGTCACAAGAGGTGGACGATGATGAGACACAATTGCCAGAAAATCAGGAGGAGGACCAGGGTGCGGAAGTGGAAGACAAGGTGGTGGATGATATAGTAACTGACCCAACCTGGCAGGAGGACATGCAGAGTGAGGAGAGCAGCACACAGGGGGAGGGAGGCAGAGCACCCCAACAGGCAGGAAGAAGCAGTGTGGTGGCCGCAGACAGAAGGAAGGCAACCATTCCTCGTAACACCAACAAGAAGGAAGTTGCCAGTACAACTGTTAGGTATTCCCGAGTCTCGCTGTTTTTTAAAGATTCTGTGGGCCGAACTCCAGGGTCCAGGAACAGTGTCTGCGGGTGGCACCATTGCTTCTTCCGCTGTTGTGCATGCAAGAAAATCCCCTGTCCATGGTGCACCTGTCATTGCACACTATCAAGTAGCAGTATCAAGAAGCATGTCCGTGTCCTTGTCCCAGCGCAGCGTTCAGTTGTCCATACCCCAGTCCTTGGAACGCAAGCGTAAATATGCAGCCAATGCCCTACAGGCCACACTACTAAATTCTCACATTTTATCACTGCTTGTGCTTGAAATGTTGCCTTTTAGATTCGTGGACATGGAAGCATTCCGCAACCTGATGGCGGCGGCTGTCCCTCGGTACTCGGTCCCCAGCCGCCACTATTTCTCCTGGTGTGCCATCCCCGCATTACACAAGCAAGTGTCCCAAAATTTTAGCCGTGTTCTCAACAACGCAGTTACTGGTAAAGTCCACCTAACCACGGACACGTGGACAAGTGATTTTGGGGAGGGACGGTACATCTGGCTGACGGCACACTGGGTTAACATAGTGGAAGCAGGGACCCATTCAGACCTTGGAACGGAACACGTCTTCCTGACACCAAGGATTGCAAGCCTTAGGTCAATCAGGGCTGCCCCCACGGTCTACAGCTCCTGCACCTCATCCTCCTCAGCCTCCTCCTCCCCTTCAGCCTCCATCTCCAAAATGACCACATCAGTCACAAGCTGGAAGCCCTGCAGCACTGCCTCGGCCAAGCGGCAACAGGCTGTGCTGAAGATAATATGCTTAGGTGAATAACCGCACAATGCTGAAGAGTTGTGGAGAGCTCTGAAAGAGCAGGCAGATCTGTGGCTCACACCGCTGAACCTACAGCCAGGAATGGTCGTGTGTGACAATGGCTGGAACCTGGTGGCGGCTCTTAGGTGAGGCGAGCTCACGCACCTACCATGCCTAACCCATGTGCTTAACCTCGTGGTTCAGCGGTTTCTCAAATCCTACCAGGAGCTGCCAGATCTGCTTGTTCAAGTACGCCACCTGTGTACCCATTTTAGAAAGTCAGCTACAGCTTCCACCGCCCTTGCAGTGTTTCAGAAGCGTTTGCAGTTTCCGGCTCACAGACTGGTGTGTGATGTCCCCACGCGTTGGAACTCTACACTGCAGATGTTGGGAAGGATTTGTGAGCAGAAGAGGCCAGTTGTTAAGTACCAGCATCAACAAGGCCGTCGGTATTCAGTTCAGACTCCACACATAAGACCTCAGGAGTGGACATGGATGTCAGACGTATGTACTATCCTCCAAAACTTTGAGGACTCCACCAAGATGGTGAGTGGCAATGACGCCATAATTAGCATCACAATCCCACTTCTCTGTCTTCTGAAATGCTCTCTGCTCACAATCAAAGAGGATGCATTGCAGGTGGAGCACAATGAGATGGAGCAAGGAACCATACAGGGTGATTACTCACAGCCAAGCCTCATCTCATCCCAATGCGGATTTGGTGACAATGAGGAAGAGGAAGAGGAAGAAAAGGTGCTAGTTTCATGCACTATAGATGGTACTACCTGCACAGCTGTCATACCATCTGTTCAGCGTGGATGGCCAGAGGACAGAGAGGAGGAGGAGGAGGAGAGCATGGTCAGTCATCCTCTTGGTGAGGACACAGAAGTCTTGCCTGTTAGTAGTCTGGCACGCATGGCTGAGTTTATATTACGCTGCCTTTCCCATGACCCTCGCGTTCTCAAAATTTTGGGTTACAGTCATTACTGGTTGGTGACACTTCTAGACCCACGCTACAAGGATAACTTTACATCTCTTATTCCTGAGGCACACAGGTGTACAAAAATGGTGCTGTACCAGAAGGCCCTTGTTGCGGAACTATTAAAAAAATTCCCACCTGAAAACTCTGGCGGCAGAGGGCACACTTCGTTGGACAACCAAGGAGTACAGGCGAGAGAGACACAACTTTAATCCAGCAGAGGCAGGGTAAAAAAATTCCCATCTGAAAACGCTGGCGGCAGAGGGCACACTTCATTGGACAACCAAGGAGTACAGGCGAGAGAGACACAACTTCAATCCAGCAGAGGCAGGGGAACACTGTCAAAGTTCTGGGAGAGTTTTCTCAGACCTTCCCATCACACAGGCCCTGAGGCGCGAGGTACTCTCACAAGAAGTGCAAAGTTTGGGAAGATGCTGAGGGAGTACCTTGTCGACCGTACCAATGTCCTCCATGATTCCTCTGTGCCTTATAATTATTGGATATCCAAGCTGTATACGTGGAATGAACTGGCTCTCTATGCCTTTTAGGTCCTGGCCTGCCCTGCTGCCAGCGTTTTATCAGAGCGGGTTTTTAGTGACGCTGGTGGAATTAAAACCGATAAGCGCATCCGCCTGTATACTGAAAATGCTGACAGACTGACTCTTATAAAAATGAACAAGGGCTGGATTGGGCCAGACTTCTCAACACCACCGAATGATGGCAGCGTAACATAAACTCAAATCCAGTGTCTTTTCTTGGGATGTGTATTCCATGCACCTTTTCACACCCACACATTGGTATATGCTTCCTGATTTTGGCTATTTGCTCTTGTCCTCCTCCTTCTCCTCTTCCTCCACCACCATATCACCAGGGTGACAGTGGTCCGTGATGCAACACCCACATCATTTTTTTAAAGGGTGTTTATGATGCCCGTAAAAAATTTTTTTATACACTATGTTCATGTATAACCCCCAGGGGTAAATGTTTGTCAGCCCATTAACTTAGTGCATGGGCATTACAAGTATAGGAGGCCAGCTCCTTTCTAATAGGAACATTTTTTTATGAGGCCCTCCTCCACGTTTCTTCCAAGAGTAATTGAAGTGCCTCCAAATTTTTGGCAGCCCTTGCATTAAATCCATAGGCCAACACTATGGGAGACTCTCTCCTTTCTAATGGGAATTTGTCGTTACTGTGGCCCTACTCTATGTGTCTTTAAATTCTTAGTGGGGTTTTTCCTAAAATTGGTCAGCCGTTGGACTCACTGCATACCCTATAATAGCAGACCCTATCCTTTCTAATGGGAACATGTCATACCTTGTTACTGTGGCCCTGCTCCATGTGTCTTTAAATTCTTAGTGGGGTTTTTACTAAAATTGGTCAGCCGTTGGACTCACTGCTTACCCTATAAGTGTATAGCAGACTCTCTCCTTTCTAATGGGAACATGTCGTACCTTGTTACTGTGGCCCTGTTCTGTGTGTCTTTAAATTCTTAGTGGGGTTTTTCCTAAAATTGTTCAGCTGTTGGACTCACTGCATACCCTTTAACTGTATAGCAGACCCTCTCCTTTCTAATGGGAACATGTCGTACCTTATTATTGTGGCCCTGCTCTGTGTGTCTTTAAATTCTTAGTGGGGTTTTTCCTAAAACTTCTTAGCCGTTGGACTCACTGCCTTTCCTATAAGTGTATAGCAGACTCTCTCCTTTCTAATGGGAACATGTCGTACCTTGTTACTGTGGCCCTGTTCCGTGTGTCTTTAAATTCTTAGTGGGGTTTTTCCGAAATTTTGGCAACCCTTGCAGTCACAGCATGGGCATTACCACTATAGGAGACTCGCTCCTTTATAATGGGAACATTTTTTTTACTGAGACCCTCCTCTATGTCTATTCAAAGGGGTATTGGGTTGCGTCCAAATTTTTGGTAGCCCTTGCAGTCACTGGATATCCAAAAACAGTATAGGAGACCCACTTGTTAGTAATGGGAACAACAAAGCATAGCCGGCTGATGGCTCTCTAACAATAGCTAGGGCCGACTGCTGGCCTTTTAAGAATAGTAAGGGCCGTCTGATGTCCCTATAAAAATAGGCTTCATGACTTTCAGAGTGCCTCCATCATAAATAAAACAGTATGTGTCTGATGTGTCACACACCACATTGCCAGATAAGGTTGTAAAATGTTAAAATGACATTTCCCGGTGAATGCATCTGTCTTAAAAAATAACATAAAAAAACAAAACAATAGGATATTTCTTTAGCATAAAAAACAGTGTCACCAATTTAACCTCAATGTAATCACATTGTTCAGCTCATGCACCTCCTCCTCCATCTCCGAAATAACCGCATCAGCCACAAGCTGACAGCACTGCAGCACTGCCTTGGCCAAGCGGTAACAGGCTGTGCTGAAGATAACATGCTTAATGCTTAGGTGACAAACAGCCCAGCACTGCAGAGTTGTTGAAGGCTGTAACACAGCAGCCTGGGGTAGATACAGTTTCCCTCTATTCCATTCCTTTCACCGAGCTAAAGAATATGGCTGTGGTGAAATACAACTCCCACTGAGAAGCCGTTTCAGATTGAAAAACATTGTGCCCACCAGATGATTTGATTCTGAGGGCTAACCTTTCTCACCTGCTCAAGAGCCCCATAGCAGCTGCAAAGTTAGCGCTATCATGAACTCTCCTGAAGTAGAGGCCAAGGCACACCAGAGGATTCTCTGGTGGGACCGTTCAACCCTGCCGAGAAGTAGTCCTGGCTACGAAAAGTGTGTGGGAAGTTGCCCGGACCCTCTATGTCTGCTTTTTTACTGAGGAGGAAACATACACAAACACGGGAAGAACATACAAAGTCCTTGCAGATGTTGTCCTTGCTGGGATTTGAACCCCGGATCCGAGCGCTGCAAGGCTTCAGTGCTAACCACTGATCCAATGTGCTGCCGTTCACCCTCTAATATCTAACAGGCTGGAGAAACTTGCACCTACTGCCACTCTATCTTCAGCTCCTTTGTGAGAAAATATATTTGGGCAGCAACGCAGTCTACAAAATAAAATTCCTGAGAAGGAAATTGGGGATGACTTCGCTGCTGGTACTGGGGGCAGTGCTAAAACCATGGCGTCGTACCATAGTTTGCTGAAAATATTCCAGCCTGGTAGGAGGCAAGCAAATTCCCACAGAAAAGTACCAGAAGTAATGTTCAGGCCACATTTCAAGTGCAAGCAGCTTTAGAGGACTTCCTGGGAGAAATGACACGCAGGGTAAATACGGTTTCCCTCTATGCCAGTCCTTTCACTGAGCTAAATACAACTCTCAGCAAAAAAAGTCGTGGACTGGCTCCGTACCGTCCCTGGCCACATTCACCTGTCCACATGTTTGTAGTTTGGCGGTCCATACCAGTAAGTGCACTGGGGAGGGCACGGGTAATGTTGTGGGACCCGTGCTTGCACTCCAAGTAACAGAAGTCTAAGCAGATGGTGGCCTCTATCATCATCATGGCTTCACCTCGGCACTATGAACTCTCCTGAAGGAGAAGCCAGGGCCCGCCGTAGGAGTCTCCGGTTTTCTGGTGGGCCCGTCCAACCGTTCCAAAAAGCATCCCTGGCTAAGAAAAGTGTAGGGAAGGTTCCCAGACACTCTATGGCTGCTTTTTTAATGTGGATCGGCCATGCTTATGCATGCTATTTCTCAAAACGCATTACAGATCAGGCCATTGTCCAACTCTGTATTCCAGAAATTAAATGCGCAAAGAAAGATGTGTGTGTGTCAAAGCATCACTGACAAGTGCGAGTTGATGTTGAACGGGATGCCATTGTTTCTGCAACAAGCTCAATTACAGGACTTCTTGGGAGAAATGACACGCAGGGTAGATACGGTTTCCCTCTATGCCAGTCCTTTCACCGAGCTAAATACAACTCTTAGCAAAAAAAGTTGTGAACTGGCTCCGTACCATCCCTGGCCACATTCACCTGTTCACGTGTTTGAGGTTAGGCGGTCTTTCCCAGTGAGTGCACTGGGGAGGGGACAGGTGATGTTGTGGGACCCGTGCTTGTGGAATGCGGCGGCGATACCGGGAAAAATAATGGCGGCTGGGGACCAAGTATGGATACCCAGTCGCCGCCGCCATGAGGTTGTGAAAATCTTCTGCCTCCACGAGCTTAAAAGGCCATATTTCAAGTGCAAACAGCTGCCCAGAAATCTGGAAGTTTAGTGTTGCGGCCTGTGGGTGGTTGGGTGACTATCTGCATACTTGCACTTGCATTCCAAGTAACAGAAAACTAAGCAGATGGTGGCCTCTATCATCATCATGGCCTCACCTCAGCACTATGAACTCTCCTGAAGGAGAAGCCAGGGCCCACCGGAGGAGCCTCTGGTTCTCTGGTGGGCCCGTCCAACCCTGTCGAAAAGCAGCCCGGCTAAGAAAAGTGTGGGGGAAGGTTCCCGGACACTCTATGGCTGCTTTTTTAATGTTGATCGGCCATGCTTATGCATGTTATTTCTCAAAACTCATTACAGATCAGGCCGTTGTCCAACTCTGTATTCAAGAAATTAAATGCGCAAAGAAAGATGTGTGTGTGTGTGTCAAAGCACCACCGACAAGTGCAAGTTGATGTTGGACGGGCTGCCATTGCTTCTGCAACAAGCTCAATTACAGGACTTCCTGGGAGAAATGACACGCGGGGCAGATACGGTTTCCCTCTATGCCAGTCCTTTCACCTAGCTAAATACAACTCTTAGCAAAAAAAAGTTGTGGACTGGCTCCGTACTATCCCTGGCCACATTCACCTGTCCACGTGTTTGTGGTTAGGTGGCCCTTCCCAGTAAGTGCACTGGGGAGGGCACGGGTAATGTTGTGGGACCCGTGCTTGTGGAAGGCGGAGGCGATACCGGGAAATATAGTGGCGTCTGGGGACCGAGTATGGACTCCCGGCCGCCGCAGGCATGAGGTTATGAAAAGCTTCCGCCTCCACGAGCCTAAAAGGCCACATTTCAAGTGCAAGCAGCTGTCAAAAATTTGGCAGTATAGTATTGCAGCCTGTGGGTGGGTGGGTGGCTGCCTACTTACTTGCGCTTTCATTCCAAGGAATCGGGTAGGGACAACTGAAAGCTGCAGTGGAACAAGGACGTGGGTGGTGATTGTTGCAAGTCTGCAACGAAAGGTGCATGGCGGGAGGCATCTTTGCAATTGCCAAGGATCACTTATGATGGGCACACTTTTAGGCAGTGACCTGGGAGTCAGAGATGCTTCCAGAGGTCTTCCCCATGCTGTTCCCATGTCTTTTCAGCACTGTATGCATGTGTCTGATGATGTGTCACACACCACATGGCCAGATAAGGTTGTAAAATGTTAAAATTACATTTCCTGGTGAATGCATTTGCCTTGGTTGAAAGCAATGCAAAAGTGCAAAAACGCATCAAAAACGCTACGTGTGAACATATCCCAAGTTGTGGAGGAGTATTTTTGTTTTTGGTTATTTCTTTTGCCTTATATACAAGTCATTACCCTGGAAAGGATGTTCCTTAACATATTTCCCAGGAAAATCCATTTTAATTTCATTTTTGTATGTTTTATTGTGAGTCCGTAAAAGTGGCGTAATACTCTGACCACATTGTTGACAGTAGTGATCTGGGAGTCAGAGATGCTTCCAGGGGTCTTTCCCATGCTGTTCCCATGTCATTTGAGCACTGTTCCCATCAATTTGGGCAATTTTTAGGCCCTCTGCAGACTGCCAGGGGGAGCCGCCTAAAAAATGCTCGAGTTTCCCAAAGACTTACATTGGGCTCGTTGCTCGGGTCGAGCACCCGAGTATTCCAATTTGCTCGACCCGAGCAACGAGTACCCGAGCATTTTAGTGCTCGCTCATCACTAGTCATTAATTTTCAATTCATTTCCCAAGGTAGGCATGCAGGCCATAAATGAAAATTGTCCTGCATTTCTATTTTGACATAACGCTTACAAGAAAGCTAATTCTTTGTCATTATGTATTAGCGCTTCTGAACATCCTGACAATTCATTGATGGCTTTGGCAGTACTTGACATTTTTAAATCATAATTTAAAAGGATTTCAAATGCTCCAAATTATATACTGTATTTGAAATAATGATGTAAATGCACTTAATCCAAAAAACTTAGAAAATTGAATATATTTCTATTTCTACTATCAGGTATCTCTTTAGCTGGCAATGTGAATCTATTTTATCTAATGAGCCTTTTTGAAGCACTTTTATCAGCAGGTATTTACCTCCTACTATTTCATGAGTTTTTAGGAATTAACATTTCACAATGAATATACTTCTTTGCTCTGGATTCTTATATCAAGCTGAGTCTAATTTGAAATATCACAAAAATGCAAACTGCATTTTCCCTTTCAGAATGGCCTTATATAGCCATAAACTGGCATTATGGCGATAGACCAAGAACCTATTTCTAATTTTATTTGGATGATTAGATAATGAGATTGTGCTTTTAAATTATATGGATGATCTTCAGTGGATAACTACTGGCTGTTTTAACCTGTTTATAGGGAATCAGACAGCTTTGAAGTGCAGTGCAATCTGCCAGTGGCATCTAATAGAGCAGGAGGAGCTTAACAGATTAATATATAGATTATTGGTAAAAGATTCAGTAGAACTTTAATTATATGCAATGAAATTCCTGCTGTTTATGGGTACAGGTCTAGTGGGCAGTCATAACCCCTGATTGATAGTTTTCTCCTTGCGAGAATGCAAACCATGATAGCTGTCAATCAATGATTAAAACCACCAACTGGTCCGAGAAAGAGTAGGGATTTTGTTGAATAAAATATAAGTTTTACTGAGTACTTTCCCACAAATCTGTATAGTAATCTGTTCAGTTTTTCCTGCCTGATACTTTACTGCCGGCAGTTTCCACTGCATTTTCCAGCTGATACATGCCCCTTAATGTGTATAAAGCACATAATATAGAGGAACATGAAATGGAAAGGTCAATAATTCCAATAAACCAGAGCAATAGTGGTGTAATGGGAAGAGAAGCTAAATACAATGACCTAATAATCATTTTATTCCTGGAAGCAATGTGAATTGAAGATTATCAGCTCTCCGAGTAATTAGTACAGAAATGAGGAAATGCCATGTGCTACCAAAGATTTTAACTATAGTTTATGTCAATTTCTGATATGAATTATAGTAAACTTTTTGGACTGTGGGAGGTCACAGCCTTTTTTCTAAGCCCAGCCCGCTTTAAAAAAATAACCAAAAGCAGCATAAATATTTGAAAAGTTGGAAAACTTGCACATACAAATGCAAATTAGGCGTGCACCAAAATGTGTGACTTGTATGGACTGTGTGATCCAAATATATGGAAGTGTCCTTCTCCTAGGTGTAAGAGAAACTGGGATATTCCCCTAATGAAAATAATTATCACAAGAAAAATAACAGTTATGGAGGTAGAAAAATAAGTATAAAAACAACAAATTGGACACGATGTACATTGTTTTTGTAATCACAGTTGTAAGATCCTCATTGTGGAATTATAAAATATCCTAAATGATGTGGTAGAATGGAGCATATATAATTTAAATATTAAGAGAATATTGTATTATCTAGAAGTACTATAAAAAGGCCCAAAAAGGGAAAAATACATCTCAATTTGGGCAATGTATACTTGTTTTCTCAATGTTCTAACAGCATTTAATTTAGTCAATATGACAAATAAATCTACATTCAGAAAATTAATCATTGGCAACCTAAATATAGAAAATACTGATTAGCCACATATATTTCCTATGATATCCAATTAGACATTTTGTTTCTAATTAGACATAAATGTATTGCATCATTTTTTAAATAAAAAATTACATTTAAACCTAATTAGTAATGTAGGCTAAAGTCTCTTCGGTAAGTAATTTGTATTGATATAATTCCAGATCTTTTAAACCAGTTGCTTCAGGGAAATCAAAGCAGTTTGTGTAATGACCTGTAGGGACACATTTGTTTGGAAAAACAGTAAGTTCTAGAAATTAAAAATAACCTAAATACAACTTACACATGTACATGAAAAATCACCTATTTGTACCAAGAAGAATCAATTCAGAACCCTTTCCAACTTTAATACCACCTATAATTTGAACAATTCAATTAAAAAACAAAAGGAAGTATTTTCAGGTGTAAGAATAAAAATAAAAAACTAAAATAATGTGGTAGCATAAATATGTGCATCCTTAAATTAATACTTTATTGAAGAATCTTTTTGCTGCTTTTACAATGCTTCAATGTGGGTATAGTGTTTTTTTGGTGATGTGCAGTGTTGGCTTTGCAACAAAAATACCTTTAGGAATTATGGCCAAAAAGTTCAACCTCGGTTTAATCAGACCATATCAAATTGCGTTCTTTTGACTTTCTTGATGTAGGTTTTGGCAAAATATAGCTGAGGTTGGGCATTTTTCTTTGCAATACAATGCTTCCATCTTGCTACCCTACACCAAATGCCTAATATTATGGAAGATTGTTGTCACGTAAACTACACAACCAGTAAATACCAGGTAATGTCACTGATGTGACAAACTTAAGCCAATTCTTGATGACCACCTTCACAGTTTTCCATGGTATAACTAATGCCTTGGAAATGTATTTGTAGCCCTCTCCATTCTAATAGCTTTCAACAATGAGATCCCTCTGCTGTGTTTTAAACTGTTTATGGATCATGGCTGTTGATGTAAAATGTAACTAAGAAAAGTCAAGAAAACAAGCTAGAGCAGCTAAATTTTATGTAGGGTCAACCAGAATCACTTTAAATGATGGCAGCTAGATGCTGACTATTATAAAACATGAGCTGAAATGTGATTTTCCCATTCTGAATATAACCACATCCCCAATTATAAAAAAGTGTTCACACTTTTGCAACCACATTATACAATACAAGCAAGATATGAATAACATAATATGGTCATTTAATTTTTTCAAAATTAATTCTTAGTGTACCTTTTCTGGGGTAGCTTTGGGCTGCTATTTTTAGGCTGGGGAGAGCCAATATCCATGGCCCCTTTCCAATCTGAGAATACCAATCCCCAGCTGTCTGCTTTAGCTTGGCTGATTGTCAAAAATGGGGGGGGGACCCCATGCATTTATTAATTATTTATTTAAATAATTAAAAATACAGTGTGGGGACTTCTCTATTTTTGATAACCATCCAATATAAAGCTGACAGCTGTGAGTTGCAGCTCGCAATTGTCAGCATTACCTGCGCTGGTTATCCCCAAATTTTTTTTTTATTTATTTACTGGACAGGCTCCGGCTGATGAATGCTATCATCAGCCTCGCCATCTCTCACTGCTAACAATGAAGCAGGCGTATGCTTATGAGAGGAGTACTCTCATCAGCCAACGCCTGTGATCAATGATAACCTTTTAATGAGCTTACCACTGATCAGAGTTGTCTATTTTTCTCACACTGTCACACAGAAGACAGCATGGAAAATAGTCGATGTTTGGGGTGCTGAACCCAAACAGTAGTACAGACTTCCTAGAGAAGTCCGTGTTCAGGGTCCGTTCACAGATACTGGGTGTTCAGTACGGACACCAAACATTACTGTTCAGGTTCGCCTATCACTAGTAAGGAGATGATGGGAGTTTTTATTCTGATCAGCCATCATCAGACTGTGGACCACACTGATGAGACGCAGGCAGTAGCGCTTTTAAACAATTAAAGAGTAACTTTTAGGAGATATTTTTTATATTTTAGGCCCATTAATTCTGAGCAGATTGATGTGAGTCTGGGTCCTTAAAACCCCACCAATCATTCAGAAGAACTCTTAGAAGTGTACAGCTCAGGAGACAGGACTACGATTTTCTATTTCATCTGCTCTGCACTGTGTTTTCTCCTGACGCCTGAGCTGCACTTTTTTAACAGGTCTTTTGGGCGATTATTAGTCGCAGTGTTAATGTTCCTCAAAGAGTACTAAACTTTTGGGAGATTTTTTTCTGTTTTAGGCCCAGTAATTCTGAGAAGATCGATGGTGGATCCATTGCTGAGACTGCCACAAGCCTGCTCAGAATTAATGGACTTAAACAATAAAAAATCTCCCAAAACTTTTGCATTATTTAAGGTGCATTAATACTGGGCTTTCAATCACCCAATGCATGAGCAAAATATTAGTCTGGTCATTCATCGAATTTATTATTAAACTTGCTAAAATATCATCCACTTGGCAGCACATTGTCCTGTATAAACATACGCTGCTGAAAACAATGCTATTCTAGCCGCACAAAATGATCATGGGAACGATCATTCTGCGCATCAAAAGAGTGGTCAAAAGCTATTAAACAACTGCCAATCATCTTCATATAGCAGACTGACGGTGGTTATATAGGTGGAGATTGGCCAATGTAGTTGCACCTTGTGTGCTAGGTACCTTATAGGTGACATCTTCTCTGAATGGAGTTCTTCTCATTGTTTTCTTTTTCATCTAGTCTTGATGCTTCTCCCCCTAGTGCCACGCCACCACCTGCATGACTCATTTTCTGGAGGACGGTCCCTGGATGACGCACTACCAGTGCTTACTGCCGGCTACATAACCAGTGGTTTCTCCTACTCCCCCACCATATGCCACTGCTACAGTATTTATAAGGTACTACTATAAAACATTATAAGATTATGAACTACCCTTCTCTCAATACAGGACAACAGACTAATCCAGGCTTTTAATTATTGCTCGTAGCACCTGTCTTTCTGTTACCCCCTCCTGCTCCCTCATATGTTATGTGTCCTCCCTTTATGTCTCATGTCTCTCTATCCTATAGAAACCTACCCTAATGTTATCTCTATCCAGTTTGTTATTATACACCATAACATACAGTGACATCCTCCTCACATCACTTCTCAGTTCGAATGATAGGTCATACCATATTGTAGGTGTTCCATGACAAACATGATGTTCCTTTACCCTCACTTGGGTCATCCACTGTGAACATGTTTCTCTAAAAGGTTGACACGAGTTCTTTATTTTTTCCAAGTATGTTCTAATGAAAATGATTTCTCTCAGAATATGTATGTACCATCCATGGGAATGTCGAGATTGTGTATATTGTATATATTGTATATACTGTAATATCATACTTTGTATATAGCTGCAACTTTGACACTCATGCTATGCTTTCTCCTTTTCTTCCAGTGACTAATGTGACAAAGACCTAAGAAGGGTCGAAACGTCTAAGGTCTAGGTTGTTCCCCTGCCAGTTCCATTGATGTTCCAAACTGAGCACCCCCTTAGACTACCCCTTCTCAATTCTAAGACCCTCTTTTCAGCTCAAACATAGGCCACATGCTGCTCCCTATTCATACTGAGAACTGTCTATTGTAAGCATCGTCCTCGGCTCTGTGAAGCTTACTGTCTCCCAGCTGCTGCTCCCACAACCTTATGTCCTCTGCAGCGCTCTGGAGTGATGTATGTAGCGTCATGAGATGACCTCAACACCCTGCATGCGTCAGGCTGGGAACTGATCCTGGAACTCTCATCTTCATTTGTATTTGCATGCAAATACAAATGAATGCAAAGAAGTTCCAACCCTGCTACCTCATCCGCCGCCTCTTCCCCACAACTCGTTGCCCTAGGCACCGAACCTCGGGTGCCTAGTGGAAAATTTGCCCCTGTATATAGGGCTGTGCATAATTACATAATTAACATGTGATAAATATGAAAACAGGGAAACAATACAGTGCAAATTCATATTATAATAAATATTGTGTGTCAAGGTGAATAATACACATAGCTATGACATAAATGTAATTTATTGACATCTTATGTTAATGCGTCCAAGCGCTAAAACATCTAATTAGATCAATTATATGCAAAGGTGGGATATATGTAAATAGTAACGACTCACCATAAGTCTTTGCATAAACTTGATTTATTATTCAATTAATATTTAAAAACAATTATGAAATGCTTATTATTGCAATTCAGTAACCATTGGAACATCTGATTAAAAGATCTAAAACACTGAAGCATCAAATTTTGTGAAAACCAAAATTTGTGTTAGTCTCAAAACTTTTTGCCACAACTGTATATAAAATCTAAAAATGGGGGGTATTACTACTGTATCATGGCCACAAAGAAGGGCATCAGTGTTGTATGAAGCACAAAGGAAGAATATAACTACTGTATAGGGTCACAAGGGAGGACATTTCTACTTTATGGAAATACAAAGCAGGAGGCTCCTATGAGCTTGAGGATCTGAGTGATAATTTTTTTTAGAAATGAAGGAATCCATTTTTTCCAATAATGATATATTTGCATTATTTGATTTTGTCTAGTTCATGGGAAAGCTGTAACGTTTATTTTAAATCATGCACTATTTTTTATGACAGCTTTTTGCATACTAATAGGCCAATCATTAAAGTGGTTGTCAAGACTAGTGCAATTTTTCATCAACCACTGCAGCTTGCTGAAACATAACAGTAATGTACACACTGTGAGTATTCAGCTCTCTGTTCGTGTAGTCATCATATTACAATAAGAATGTGATTTGCATGCTTATGGTTACATGCAGATTAGATTCTCTTCCTGCTTTAAACAATGTTCTGAAAATCTGGGCAGTGAGAAAGATAAAAAACTGGGAGAAGAAAGGAGCGCTATCTGAGCGCAGTAAATAACGTCACATATAGAATTTTGATAAGGTAACTGGAGAGGCTCACCTTTGTGGGTTGTGCAGATCCAGGCACAACTCTAGTAGAGATTTTATAAAATATTTTACAGGGTCTCCACCAACGGTCTGCCGCATATCCGAAAGCCGCGGTTGCATACCTTGTCCTGGCCTGACAGGTTGCCTCTACGTGGGTTTGTGAAAGAGATTACCGGAGGCGCTCCCGTGGATAATGATAGAGACTCCACTGTAAGTTTAGTGAAAACATTCCAATAGGCTCGCAGGTGACTGCTCAAAAGCGCATAGGTTCAAGATATAAAAATTTATTTGGAATTAAAAAACACTCAAGAGATGAGTGGTTGACATATAATAGCATATAATGGCACAACGCGTTTCTGCTCTCAAAGAGCCTTCATCAGGTGCATGTTGAGCTATACAATAAACAAGCTTTAAATACCCTATTTGTATAGTAAGGGGTGGGGCTCTCTCCCCGTGCATTGAGCTGAACTTCATTATATCAAACAGCCTACACCTTCCCACCCTCACACAGACTGCCAGGCTGCAAGACCGTTGGTGGAGACCCTGTAAAACATTTTATTAAATCTCTACTAGAGTTGTGCCTGGATCTACACAACCCACAAAGGTGAGATTCTCCAGTTACCTTATCAAAATTCTATATGTGATGTTATTTACTGCGCTCAGATAGCGCTCCTTTCTTCTCCCAGTTTTTTATCTTTCTCACTGCCCAGATTTTCTCTACATTTTACAACTGCTGGAGTCCAGCTCATCAGTTGTTTACTGGGAGAAGGCGTTGTCCACATTGGGAGCTGCACACGGAGCAAAATGGACTATTATTCTACAAGAATTGAGTCGCAGAAAAACCTTATTGCCTCTCTGATAACTAAAGAGGAATTTACAGATTTGAACTTTAAGACAAATCAAGGTTTGGAACCGGTACCTGACTTACACACTATTATACATGGGATTTTTTCTAAATTTGAAAATAATATGAAAACTGAAATGAAGCATGAAATAGATGCAGATTTTTTGGAGTTGTGCTTGACCAAAAATCAGGTCCCAAAGGGTCTGCAGGTCAATATTCCATCGACTTTTCATAATGACTCAGAATTTACCAAATTATGGGCTGACCACTGTCCCATGTGTTAAGTAGGTTTATTGCATATTTTGATAGAAAAACGTAGGAATCTAGCAAGGTCTGCAACTATATTGTGCAATGAATGTGTGAAAGACCTTTACAAATAAACGAATGTGCCCTTATTTAAAGAGATGAATAATGAGGTCACTCTAAGACTCAAAAAGTTTGAAAAGAATTTGATTGGAAAAAAAGCATCCAAATTCCTACGGGATCAGCCTCCTGGTAGGCAAAAAAGTATTACTAGAGATTGTAAACATGCTCCCTCAGACCCCACTTCATGGTCCCGTGTGGCTCTGTCATCTCACACTCACCAAAATAGATCTGTTTCCCAGCCTGCAAAGGCATGCAATCAGTGGTATAAAAATCCTAACTCTGTTGTTTTTCCACCCAAACCATCTTATGGTTCTAAGAATCAGCAGACCTTTTTCCACCGTCGGACCTTCACTCAGTCCATTATGTCTAAATACCTCACCGGCCCCCCCGGAGGACACCCCACCTGTTCCTCCATCCCACCCCGTTATAAACCATTCCATATCTGCCCCTAACACACACAATCCACTGGTGGTTGTGGATCCCTCCAGCTATCCCACAGCCAATCCAAATTTACCAGCACTTATCACTACTGAAAAAGGAAATACCCCCTTACCTTCTGGATCTGGTACTCTATCCCCTATTAATCTCAGCAATATCTCTGTTTATGACACTTCAGTCAATTCTTCTTCACAAAATACCATAGTTCCCACGAATATCACACCTCCGTCTTCTTGGTCTCCCAAATCCTCTTCGTCCTCAGTCGCATCCACATTCAGCAATGCATCCAACATTTCTATTTTAGGATTGGGCCCCACATGCCCGTTCTTGACATTTCCAGGGCACCTTTGCCCCACTACTACCCTCCCTCCTCCTCTATCCTTCCGGTCACACTCCATAACAAAGTTCTTTCCACCACTCAAATCATCCCAAAAAAGAAAAGAACATTGCGGGGAAAACGAGGTGGAAGAAAACACCAACGGTCCCCCAAAATACACCCCCACAAATAAAGCTCCCAAACTGTAAAGATTTTCAACTTATCACAATATACACTCGATGACTTTGAAATTAATCTCCTGACCAAAGGATTAAAATTTTGTCCCTCACAACAAGCTAGTGAATATCAACTATTCCTGGATTTAAATAGGTTTGTTCACAAACTCACCCTAGATAGACACTTCCAGATTGAAAAAAACAAAGTGAAATCTGAACCTTTGGCTTTAGAGTCAGATGTATATATACATCAACCAGTTGCATCAAAATCCCAATTTTATCCTCTACATCATAGAGGACACTTTCTTGGAACCTTTTATTCCCTTGTCATGGGTGAGTTTGAAAATATTAATAAAACTAAAATAAGCACATACAATTTACGAAAAGGGGGACGTTTGGCTTTAAAACAGCTACAAAATAACACCAAAATTGTCATAAGAGAAGCTGACAAGGGAAGGGGTGTGGTTGTACAGAATCGAGATGATTATATCAAGGAAGCACTAAATATTCTGTCTGATAATAAATACTACAAAATTGTTACAGTAGATCCTACCAAATCCTATGAAAAAGAATACAAAATCCTGATAAATGAAGCGCATCAAGCAAAAGTACTCAACAAAAAAGAAAAACGGTTCTTAACCAATAATAATTTGAATCAGGCAATATTTTACCACTTACCCAAAATTCATAAAGACAATAAAAATCCCCCGGGAAGACCCATCATTTCCAAAATTGGTTCTTTAACCTGCTCTCTGTCCCATTATCTTGATTTATTCTTACAGGGATATGTATCAAAATTATCCTCATATCTTAAAGATTCCACACAACTGATATTGGAAACTAGAGATATAGAATGGGAAACCGATTTTCTTTTTTTGACCCTTGACGTTTGTGCGCTGTATTCAAATATAGATCACGACCTGGGTATCGAATCTATAGATTATTATTTATCAAACGACACAGCGGTGTTGATGGAACAAAAAATCTTTCTGCTCAAAAGCCTGAGATTTATACTCGAACACAATCTTTTATGGTTCCAAAACACACTGTACCTGCAGCAGTTCAGGACTGCGATGGGGACTCGGGTCGCACCCAGTTTCACAAATTTATTCATGGGGCGATTCGAGTCCCTGTCGCCACTCACAGCCCCCAAATATAAGGATCACATTCGATATTATCGCAGATATATTGTTGACTTAATCATAATATGGAGGGGCACAACAAGCGAAGCAGAGTCCTTTGTGAAAGAGTTAAATCAAAATGATTAGAGCTTATCGTTCACTAGCAATACATCTAAAGAAAAAATGGTTTATTTGGATCTTGGACTATATACTGTAGGTCAAAAAATTAAAAGTAGAAAATATTTCAAATCGGTAGACACAAATGGATACCTTGATTACTCAAGCGCACATTACCCCAAGTGGAAGAAAAATATCCCTTCAAGTCAATTTCGACGCATTAGGCGTAACTGTACCTCAACAGCAGATTACCAGGAACAATCAAACACATTGATCACAAGATTCAAAGAGAAGGCTTACCCTAGAGCATTAATTGCATCCTCCTATCAAAATAATCTAGTGCTTACTCAAAATGATTGTTTGATTCAGAAACCGCCAAGCAATCCAGAGAAGAGCAAATCTGACTGGAAACATAGTTTCATTACAGTATATAATAAAGGAAACCACATAATTCATAAAATGTTAAATAAATATTGGTATCTGGTTAGGAAGGACCCCATTTTAAAAGATCTAGTCCCCCCGAGACCCAATATAGTGTTCAGAAGGTGCAAAACTATAAAAAATTGCATAGTGCCCAGTCTGTTGAGGAATGAAAATATTTATACTGTACAGAGGCCTGATAAAGAAAAAGTCGGAATCTTTAAATGCGGGAACAAAAAATGTTATTGTTGTAGAACTATCAACTTTGACAAGAGAGCCTCAAACGATAAAACAGCTCAGGTCACTGCAAATCCTATGTATGAGTTCACATGTGGTTCTGAATTTCTTAAATATGCTGTCACATGTAGCTGTGGGCTCAATTATGTGGGATGCACAGTTCAGACCTTGTGGAACCGTATGAACGGCCAAAGGTATAACGGCCAAAACAGGCTTTCTCAAGCAAAGTCTATCCAAGCACATCACATTAGTGCATAATAAAAATTTTGATTCTGTAGTAGTCACACCGCTTGAACAGATCCCTGCAGGTATCAGAAATAGAAGAGCCACCCTTAATTCCAAAGAATTATTAGGCAAATGCGTATTTTGATCACTTCGATACTTTTTATACATGTTGTCCGACTCCAAGCTGCATAGGTTTGAGAGCCAACTACCAATTAAGTAAATCTGGTGATGTGCATCTCTGTAATGAGGAGGGGTGTTGTCTAATGACATTAACACCCTATATAAAGTGTGCTTACTTATTAGGCAACTTCCTTTTCTTTGGCAAAATGGGTCCGAAGAGAGATTTGACGGGCTCTGAAAAGTTCAAAATTGTGAGATGTCTTGCAGAGGGATGCAGCAGTCTTGAAATTTCCAAACTTTTGAAGCGTGATCACCGAACAATCAAGCGTTTCATGGCAAATAGTCAACAGGGTCGCAAGAAGCGTGTTGGCCAAAAAAGGCACAAAATAACTGCCCATGAATTGAGGAAAATCAAGCGTGAAGCTGCCAAGATGCCATTCGTCACTAGTTTTGCCATATTTCAGAGCTGCAACGTTACTGGAGTATCAAAAAGCACAAAGTGTGCGATACTCAGGGACATGGCCAAGGTAAGGAAGGCTGAAAAACGACCACCTTTGAACAAGAAACATAAGATAAAACATCAAGAATGGGCCAAGAAATATCTTAAGACTGATTTTTGAAAGGTTTTATGGACTGATGAAATGAGAGTGACTCTTGATGGGCCAGATGGATGGGCCTGAGGCTTGACCAATAAAGGGCAGAGAGCTCCACTCCGACTCAGACGCCAGCAAGGTAGAGGTGGGGTACTGCTATGGGCTGGTATCATCAAAGATGAACTTGTGGGACCTTTTCGGGTTGAGGATGGAGTGAAGCTCAACTCCCAGACCTACTGCCAGTTTCTGGAAGACAACTTCTTCAAGCAGTGGTACAGGAAGAAGTCGGTATCGTTCAAGAAAAACATGATTTTCATGCAGGACAATGCTCCATCACATGCATCCAACTACTCCACAGCGTGGCTGGCCAGTAAAGGTCTAAAAGAAGAAAAAATAATGACATGGCCCCCTTGTTCACCTGATCTGAACCCCATAGAGAACCTGTGGTCCATCATAAAATGTGAGATCTACAGGGAGGGAAAACAGTACACCTCTCGGAACAGTGTCTGGGAGGCTGTGGTGGCTGCTGCACGCAATGTTGATCGAAAACAGATCAAGCAACTGACCGAATCTATGGATGGAAGGCTGTTGAGTGTCATCATAAAGAAAGGTGGCTATACTGATCACTAATTTTTTTTGTTTTTGTTTTTGCATGTTAGAAATGTTTATTTCTAAATTTTGTGCTCTGATATTGGTTTACCTGGTGAAAATAAACAAGTGAGATGGGATTATATTTGGTTTTTACTAAGTTGCTTAATAATTCTGCACAGTAATAGTTACCTGCACAAACAGATATCCTCCTAAAATAGCCAAATCTAAAAAAATCCCACTCCAACTTCCAAAAATATTAAGCTTGGATATTTATGAGTCTTTTGGGTTGATTAAGAACATAGTTGTTGATCAATAATAAAAATAATCCTCTAAAATGCAACGTGCCTAATAATTCTGCACACAATGTAAATCTTGTTTATTGTGTAGCTCAACATGGCCTGATGAAGGCTCCTTGAGAGCAGAAACGCGTTGTGCCATTATATGCTATTATATGTCAACCACTCATCTCTTGAGTGGTTTTTAATTCCAAATAAATTTTTACATCTTGAACCTATGCACTTTTGAGCAGTCACCTGCGAGCCTATTCAAACCTTTCCACTAAACTTACAGTGGAGTCTCTATCATTATCCACGGGAGCGCCTCCAGTAATCTCTTTCCTAAACAATGTTCTATCATGGGAAGTAAATAATACATTAGTTTATATCTGATCTCAAGTAAGCCAATTGCATATGAGCAATCACTTGACAACTGCTCAAACTGGTAAGCAGAGACAAATCCTAAAATTGTGTACTTTATACACTGTTAGGATTTTAAAAGCTGCAATGAAGAAAAGAGAAAAGAACCACATATCAATGAGCACACCTGCTATTTATAATAATATATATATGCTAAATCTTTATTCAAAATTATGGACATACATATAAGACCATTTAATATACATATACCAGCAGCCTTGCCTCAACAATTATCGCATGAACAAAATTATGTATGTCAAAGACCTCTACAGACAATATTTCTATTGCATTAATGCATCAGCTATGACCAGAAAATAATTTAGTTTGTTCAATAAGAGGAATGAAACATAGGCTCCTTATACATAGGTAAATAGGGTTCAGTTACCAAATACTGGTGGATGTCGTAACACTTATATATAAACCATGCCCTGAGATCATGAAGATAACATATATGCATGAGAAACCTCATAAAACACCCAGAGCCCTGCTATACATATCTGATGATGCACAACCTACTGAGTACTTATCACCCGCCTATATAATCCCAGTTATATACAGAGAGAATCTCCAACTGAGTGCAAGTTCAGGCTGATAAAATGAGCCTAGTGGTAGAAAAAAAAATAAATAGATTTAAACACCCATATACAAATAAGAAAAGAATTTTGGTGAGTTCCAAAAAGAATTAAAATCCTCAATTTATTTCAAAATAATTTAAAAGATCATAAATGTTGGAAACAAATCTCAACGCGTTTCTGGCAAAAAGCCCTTATTCACTGAGATACAGATTCTTTATGATACATGGTATAAAAACAAATGGTAACAAACCGTTGATCAATAAACACATATGTTAACAATCAATCACATTTCAGAATAATTAGCATAATCACAAGGCTAAATCACAAGGAAAACAAGAAGGAGAGAGAAAAATAAAGAAAATAAAAACTGCATTAAAATCCCTAAATTTGAATATAAGTAAAGAGTATCATTCCTATGGTTCATGCCATTGGGGTATTTGGGTCAAGTTTAATGATCCAAAATAATTCTCTTAGGAGGAGTTTTTTCCTCCAATCCCCTCCTCTAATAGGAATATATGCTTTTTCTATCCCATAGAATGAAAAATTGTTTAATTCCCCTTTATGTATCTCTACAAAATGCATGCATGCTCCCGAATAGGATGCGTTTTTATTTTTGATGTTGGTAACATGTTCTGCCATCCTTTTCTTTAATTTACGTATTGTGCAGCCAATGTATTTTATTTTACATTCTTTGCAAAATATGCAATACACAGCATAATTTGTATTACAATTAATAAATCTTTTAATATCATTGGCTGCATCAATTTTTTTGAGTTTGCAATGTATACTGGCACATCGTACATTTGGAACATGCACATTTAAAAAAACCTTTACAGCTTAGCCAGGTTTTTTTATCACTTTTTTGTGGCATGTATAGACTTCGGGAAAGAGTAGCACCTATTGATCTCCCTTTTCTCGTCACACATACTAATCCATTTTTCTGGATTTTATTTAAGTCCCGATCTTGGAATAATACAGGGACATACAGAACAGACCAAAAGTTTGGACACACCTTCTCATTTATTATTATTATTTATTTTTATAGCGCCATTTATTCAATGGCACTTTACATGTGAAAAAGGGGTATACATACAAGAACAATTACAATAATCTTGAACACAATGTGACAGCGACTTGTACAGGAGGAGAGAGGTCCCTGCCCGCGAGGGCTCACAATCTACAAGGGATGGGTGAGGATACAGTAGGTGAAGGTAGAGCTGGTCGTGCAGCGGTGTGTTGGATCAGTGGTTACTGCCGTTTGTAGGCTTGTCGGAGGAGATGGGTCTTCAGTAGTGTTGAGCCACCCCCGTAGTGTTCGAGTTCGGTTCGGTTCGTCGAACACCCGTGTGTTCGCCGAACTGTTCGTCGAACTGTTCGTCGAACACCTTCGAACACCGTTAAAACCAATGGCAGGCAAACAAAAACACATAGAAACACATAGAAAACACCTTCAAAGGTGTCCAAAAGCTGACAAACTGCTCAGAAGACATAACTAACACATGGAAAAGTGACAAGTACATATAGTCATGCGAAAATAAAAGAGGTGGAGGAGTAAAAGGAGGGGGAGACACAGATATAGGCATGTCATGCCCTTCTAAAATCCAAAAAGTGAGAAGCCGACACGGCCAGTCCGCTCCTGCCCGTGCCACCTCCGTGTCGCCGGGTTTGTGCCAGAGCCGCGGTGAACCCTGATGGCCAGCCCCCCTCTCCCAATACTGGTGCCTGTCCGCTGGTGGGTCGAGCGAGCCCCCCTGTGGTGGAGGCAGCTCTAAGCTTTTTAATTTAAATTGTCTCTCTAATTTGAATGAATACACTTTAAATCCATTTACAAGGATCTATTGGAGGGCAAGTCTCATGCCAGAAGCCGCGGTAATTCCAGCTCCAGTAGCGTCCACTAAAGCTGCTGCAGTTAAAAAGCTTTTATAAGGATCGAGCTCGGCTGTCCACCGCAAGGCATCCTACTGCCAGTCCCAGCCCCTATGCCTTGGGGTGCCTCCTGATGCTCTTCACTAAATATCCCATGGTCCCGAAGCATTTCCTTTGAAAAAATTAAGTGTCTAAACTACAGGTGGTGTAGCTTGCTTAACAGCCGGGATAATCCGCTGACTAGCAGACACTGCTACTAGGCACAAAGTATTTCCTGGGCTAGATGCAGTTAAAAATTTGTAAGTAGATACTCTCGTTGGATGTTGAGAAAGCATTCCATAGAGTCTCCTGGCACGCCATATATGATTCTCTTAAAAAGCTTGGGGTAGGGGTCTAGGGGACCCTTTTATAGCCAAAATCACGGCCCTGTATCGCAATACGTCACCTAGGCTGAAGATAAATGGAACTGTAGCACCCTGAGGGCTCGGTTGCTACAGACGTATTGCACCTCACCCAGAGGTGTGATATCTCACTCTCAGGTAAGGATGGAGTGTGGATCAGGACCCGACACCTGCATGCATTACACCACATTGCCATGGGGCAGGGCGACCAATATGCCCCTGAGATGGGCACGACAGTCCCTGTCCCTGGCTGGAGTGGGGGCAGGGAACACTGAGGAAGGGGAACCCTGTAGTGCAGGAGCAGGGAGGAAGCAGTTCCTGGGTGCATTGAGAAGGGAGTATAAAAGGTGGGCACCATCTTAGTTCAGTGCAGAGAAGTCTGAGCAGAAGTGGCAGGGAGCAGGGGCTCTGCATGAGCTCTGCTCCGGAGGCGGGCCTAGTAACAGAGGCCCAGGCCTGGAAGAGGGAGAAGGAAGGAAGAGGAGTGGAGAAGGCTCCAGGAACGAGGAATGAAGGGATCCCAGGGGTGCGGACGGGCGAGTAGCCACCGCACGCCCGAATCCACCTGCGTGGAGGGGTCAGGCCAAAGGGGGAGACCGGTCCCCGAACTAGTGGAGGCAGGAAACGACCCTCAGCTAGAAACCGGAGGCTCTGACATTTTATGTGGCGCAGCCCCTCGCTACACCCGCTAGGAAGGCACCACATAGGGTCAGGGAAACTGGCGCCAAGTTTACCAAGAGGAGGCCCGAGGCAGCCGGACAGAAGTGTTGGTAAGAAAGGCCAGACAAAGGACACACAAAGGGGGTCCTGTGAAGTGCTCCAAAGTTATCTGGGAGTTGTCTGAGCCCCTCACCTGGTGAGCACAGTACGACGTGGGCAGCCGTTACCTGCAGACGTGGTCTGGATAATAAGAACTGTGAGTAAAGGCCCTGGACTGCATCACTGACTCCGTGTCGTTACTGCTGCTGCCCTGCACCATCACCCCCATCCTCCGCATACACTGCCCTGAGGCTATACTCCTCCCGTGGGGAGTTATGCTACGCTCTGCTGCACCCACAACACCAGCCTCAGCGGTCTGCCCTATAGCGGCGTTTCACTCTGACCGCAATCCACGGGTGGCGTAGTCGGACATTTAAACATCAAAACCACATAAATAGTTCCGCCACTGGTTTGACCGCCCTGAGCCACGGAACCGGGTCGCCGCCACGAAGACTACAACCACCAGCATCCACCAAAAAGGGTCCGGCTCCAGGTGTCCCAAGGCCCAGGGGGTGCGTCAGAACATTTTCATCACCTTTCACAATCACCAATGGGACAAGGCAGGGATGTCCTCTGTCCGATCTCTTATACATCCTAGTGACGGAGCACCTGCTCTCATCAATTCGCCATAACCCCAATATTAGGTGGATTGAGGTGGGAGGCACCGAGTACAAGTGCTCTCTATTTGCTGATGATGTCCTAGTATATATCACTCAATCACATATATCCATCCCTGCTGTTATGGCTGAAATAGATCACTTTGTTACATGGTAAAATTTTAAAATCAATGCAGCGAAGTCTGAGGCCCTCGATGTCTCCCTCCCCAAATCCATATAGGATTCCATCCAGTCCAACTTTCCCTTTGCCTGGCCCTCACAGGGTATCAAATACTTAGGAATTCCTATTCATAGAGACCTCTCCCATCTATGTTATCTTAATTTTGGGCCCTTTATTGAACAATTCCATACAGACCACAGTTGGCAAGTTAGAACTGTAAGATTCACTACGTGAACCACTGGTGTTTTGTGGAAAAGCACATGTACACTGCGTTCCAAATTATTATGCAAAAAGTGTTTAGGAGTGATAAGGGAAGAATTTGTTTGTTTGTCAGTTAAACTCATTGATGGTGATGTGTGTCAGGGCTCTTTATATCACTGTAAGCAATTGCAGACACCTGTGCTAATTAGTTTGGCAGGTGTGTCCAATGAAAGGCAAGACTACTTAACAAGGCTCTCTCACATTATTAAGCAGCCTACATTTTCTGCCAAAATGGGAAAGAAAAAGGATGTGTCGGCTGCTGAGAAGCAACAAATTGTGGAGTGTTTAGGTCAAGGCATGACTACAATCAACATTGTGCGATGATCAGGATGAAGTGTCTTGGCAATCAAGAAGTATGTAGCTGATTCACAGTAAACACGTGTGCGTGCTGATAAGGGCAAATTGAGGACTCTTTCCTACAGGCAATTACGTCAGGTTAAAAGAGCAGCGGCAAGAAAGCCTTGTCATAGCAGCAGACAAGTTTTTGAAGCTGCTGGTGCCTCCAACGTCCCCCGAACAACAAGATGCAGGGTCCTTCAGAGGTTTGCAGCTGTGCATACGCCATCCTGTCGACCTCCTCTATCCACTTCACACAAGCAGAAATGGCTCCAGTGGGCCAAACATTACATGAAGACTGATTTCAAAACTGTTTTGTTCACGGATGAGTGCCGTGCAGCGCTCGATGGTCCAGATGGATGGAGTGGAGGATGGCTGGTTGATGGACACCCCACGCAAACACGGCTACAGCGCCAACAAGGAGGAGGTGGAGTAATGTTTTGGGCTGGAATCATGGGGAGAGAGATTGTCGGCCCCTTTAGGATCCCTGAAGGCGCTAAAGATGAACTCCATAATGTATGTGGATTTTCTCAAACAGCACTTCCTGCCATGGTTCAAGAAGAAGAACCGTGTATTTCACAGCAAGATCATTTTTCTGCATGATAATGCACCATCTCATGCTGCACATAAAACATCTGCATCTCTGGCTGATATGGGCATAAAAGGGGACAAACTTATGGTGTGACCCCCATGCTCCCCTGACCTCTACCCCATTCAGAACCTTTGGAGCATCATTAAAAGGAGTGTCTATGATGGCGGGAGGCAGTTCACATCTAAGCAACAGCTCTGGGAGGGTATTCTGTCCTCATGCAAAACAATTGAAGCAGAAACCATCCAAAACCTGACAAATTCAATGGACGAGAGAGTTCAGAAGCTCCTTTCGAACAAGGGGTCCTATGTGAAAATGTAACATCACCTACAATAAAGTTTTGAGTTGAAAACTGTTTGATTTCAGTTTCTAACAACCTGCTAATGCTTATAATTTCAAAAATGACCATTTTTTTGGTCTTTATTAAAATGAAAAGGTTGATCGAAAAGTTTGGGGGATCTAAGAGTGTGGCAACCCAGTAGTCATGATTACTTCGAATTCTGACAATATGAGGGTCATGCTGCAGGTAGTGCAGCAAGAAGGCACTTATGTGTCTTGCGCATCTCGGAGCCCCAAAATTATTTTCCGGGCTAGATGCAGCTAAAAATTATTTTAATTTTAAATCTGGTGGAGCTTATTATAGATGGCCTAATAGGATCAGTGCTGCACACTGCTACAAAGCTCAAATTATTTTCCAGTCAAGATACAGATAAACATGATTAGTAATTTGAAAGCTTAAAACGGTTGGTAGGGTGATTTTAACCAATCATCAAGCTTTTAATCTCCCCAGGATGACACAGGGGTAGAAAAGTCGTTTCGGATCCATGATTTGTTCATCTTTATGAACGTGAGTCTGTCTACATTATCAGTGGAGAGCCGTGTGCGCTTATCTGTCAGCACACCACCAGCAGCGCTGAACACACGTTCAGACAGAACGCTGGCTGCGGGGCATGACAAGATCTCCAAGGCGCAAGTGGCTAGCTCCGGCCATTTATCCAGATTGGAAGCCCAAAAAGAGCAAGGGTCCAGTGACACAGTCGTGGCTTCAATGTTTACTTGGAGATACTCCTGTACCATCGTCTCTAGGTGTTGACTATGTGTCAGACTTCTTGTCTCCTGTGGCCTTGCAAAGGATGGGCTAAAAAAGTGGTGAAATGATTCCGCAAAATTGATGTTCCCAGCAGATACTGTGGTTCTGTTACGGTTTGAGTGCTGAACACTTGACGGTCCCACGGTTGGCAAGTTGGAACTGTGAGATTCACTACGTGCACCACTGGTATTTTGTGGAAAAGCACATGTAAGATTCTGCAACAGTCTCTGCTGATACTCCTGCATGCGTGCATCCCTTTCTATGGCAGGAATAATTTCTGCAAATTTACTTTTGTACCGGGGATCTAACAGTGTGGCAACCCAGTAGTCAGGATTATTTCTAATTCTCACAATTCGAGGGTCATGTTGCAGGTAGTGCAGCAAGAAGGCACTCATGTGTGTTGTGCATCCAGGAGCACCAAGTCCCTGTTGTGTTGGTGGCGAGGTAACAGTCATGCTTCCTTCCTCTGTCCTCTCCCCCCAACCTCGCACAACAGAAATGTGATCAAGGTCTCCCTCATCTGATGAGTCTTCCATCAGTTCGTCCTCCACTTCTTCCTGGGCTCCTGCACCTTCCTCACTAGTTTGGCTGCTACCATGCGCCCTGGTAAAACCATCTCCCCCACCCTCACATGCCTGCCGCCTTGGTGCTGCCGACCGTCTGGACCTTGCAGATGTTAGCCCTTCCACATACAACTCCTCCTCCTCTCCTTCCTCCACCTCCTCTTGTGCCACCACCTGACTCCGAATTCTGTTTAACATGTGCTCCAGCATGTAAATCACCGGAATAGTCATGCTGATAATGGCATCGTCAGCACTAAACATCTTCGTCGCCATTTCAAAACTGTGCAGAAGGGTGCATAGGTCCCTGATCTGAGACCACTCCTCCAGCGTGATTTGCCCCACCTCTGAATCTCGTTGGCCCAGGCTATACGTCAGAACGTATTGCACCAGGGCTTGTCGGTGCTGCCACAGTCGCTGCAACATGTGCAGAGTTGAATTCCACCGGGTAGGCACATCGCATTTTAGCCGGTGAAGTGGCAGGCCCAACGACTTCTGTAGAGATGTAAGTCGCTGAGCTGCAGGATGCGAACGGCGGAAGTGAGCACACAGCGACCGTGCCCTCTGCAGAAGGCCATCTAGTCTGCGATAGTGGGCTAAAAATTGCTGGACAACCAGGTTCAACACGTGAGCCATACAAGGCACGTGTGTGACATTGCCCCGGCGAAGGGCCGCACCCAGGTTTGCAGCATTGTCGCAAACGGCCTTCCCTGGTTTCAGGTCCAGTGGAGACAACCATTCATGAAATTGGTTCTCCAGAGCTGACCACAACTCCTCAGCTGTGTGACTCACATTTCCTAGACATTTCAAAGTAAAAACCGCCTGATGACGTTGAGCCCTACTGCCAGCATAGTAAGGAGGTGTGCAGGATCCCTTCTGCGCAGTTAGAAAGCTTGTGGCATGACCAGACAGGCTTTGGGTGCAGGTGGAAGACCGAGAGGAGGTTGAGGAGGCAGAAGCAGTGGAGGAACTTTGACATAAAGAGGATTGACACACAACTCGTGGGGACGGCAAGACTTGGACAGCAGCCCCTTGTCCTGCTGTCACCATAGTTACCCAGTGCCCAGTCAGCGACATGTAACGCCCCTGTCCATGCCTACTCGTCCAAGTGTCTGTGGTGAAATGCACCCTGTCACACACAGAGTTTCTCAAAGAAGCGGTGATGTTGTGTGCGACATGCTGGTGGAGCGCAGGCACACCTTTCTTTGAGAAGTAGTGCCGACTGGGCATCTGGTACTGGGGCACTGCGACGGACATAAGGTCTCGAAAATCCTCTGTGTCCACCAGGCGGAAAGGCAGCATTTCTGTAGCCAAGAGCTTGCAGATGGTGAAATTCAACCTCTTAGCTTTCTCATGGCTAGGAGGAAATGGTCTTTTACTTGTCCACATCTGAGGGACCGAGGGCTGGCTATTGTGCTTAGACGGGGTTGATAAGGGTGTCCCCGGCAAACTGCCGGTCTGTGAGGAAGATGCAGGCGGACATGTTAGGTTGCCTTGATCCAAAGGTGGTGCTATCGATGTCGGACAGCGCTCAACACCAGCTGGTGTTACCACCTCCAAAGAAAATGATGACCTGCCAATCACGCTGGCTGTTGTGGGTAAAGAGGTGGCAGGTCTGCGCCCCAAAACAGGTGTGACTGCTGTCCCCCCAGTCACAGAGGATGAAGAGGCCGCGGATGCACAAGATATGGCAGACGGCGGTTGGCCCGGCCGGCTAGGCCGCATTGTAGCACACTGAGCTTCCCACTGCAACTTATGCTTCATGTCCATGTGCCGGTTCATGCATGAAGTACTCAAACTATGTATTTTTTGGCCTCTACTTAGCTTTTGCTGACAAATGTTACAGATAACACGAGTTGGGTCATCTTTATCGATCTGAAAAAATGCCCAGGCTATGCAAGGCTTAGCACCCATGCGACCTGAAGAGCCACCACGACTTGTGGTGAGAGGCAGAGTTGTGTTTGAGGATGCAGTTGTTGACGTGCTTCCAGTACTACGTCTCTGTCCAGGAAGGCGCAACCTGACCTCGTCGTCACTAGCATCTTCCTCCACCTCCTCTGCTGACCTCATCTCTTGGCTGACTGTGGGTTGACAGTAAGTGGGATCTCCAACCTCATCATCATCACCCTGTGTGTTATCACACCCGTCGTCCTCAGAGCCAACCTGTTCCTGCCCTGACAAAAAACTAAAGTTGTCGCTCCAATCAGGTATTTGAGTCTTATCATCGTCTTCCTCATTGTCTCCACCAACAGGAGTTACAGTTTGGGAATGAGGGTCTACATTATGGTCAGAACCTTCTGCGTCTGGTCCTGGATCCGACTCATAAAGATTCTGGGCATCAGTGCAGATCATTTCCTCGTCTGGATTCACAGAAGCGCTGGAGTCGACCTCTGATTCCCAGGCTATAGTATGAGTAAGCAGCTCTGCAGACTCAACCATCTGTTCTACCTCATACTCAGACGGGCAGCTGGAGATTTGGGAGCTGTGAGGAAGCAAGTGCGATTTGGGTGACACCTTTGAGGACTGGAGTATTTGTGATGTTGAAGTTGATGTGGAGGAGAGCCCACTTAAAGGAGCACTTGATATCCGTTGAAGCACCTGCTGTTTTTGTGCCTCATCTGGAATTTGTAACGATTGGCGTGGCCGTAAGAAAGGGATCTTATCACATTGTCCGCTAAAAGAAGTAGACATTTTAGTTTGGCTGGAAGATGGTCTTTCTTCTGCAGATGTTACTGTTGCTTTAACACCTACCCCACGGACACAACCTTTTTTCCCCTTCCCAACACGCCTATTCCCCTTTCCACCAGCAGCAGGCCTTTTTCCACTCATTTTGGTGGTTAACTAATTCACAACTCTGGAGTTGTTTGCACAAAAAAACAATGGATGGTAACCGAGCAGAGCTGAGTGGCCAAACTGTGGTATTAGGCCAAAACTATTGGCTGGGTTAGATGCAGAAAAAAATTATATTCAATTTGCAACCTGATGGAGGTCAGTATAGATGGACTAATACAACAAGTCCCACACACAGCTAGAAGCCCAATATTTTTTCAGAGGTAGATGCAGAAAAAAATATATTCAGTTTGCAACCTGATGGAGGTCAGTATAGATGGACTAATACAACAAGTCGCACACACAGCTAGAAGCCCAAATATTTTTTCAGAGGTACTGTAGATGCAGATAAAAATTATTTTGAATTTGCAACCTGATGGAGGTCAGTATAGATGGACTAATAGAGAAAGTCCGACACACTGCTAGAAGGCCAAATATTTTTTCAGAGCTAGATGCAGAAAAAAATTAGATTCAGTTTGCAACCTGATGGAGGTCAGTATAGATGGACTAATAGAATGATGCTATGCCCAAAAGATTTTACTTCACTAGGTGCAGTAAAAAAATTGGTATTCTATACACAGGTGGTATATCTTGCAACACAGATAGGCTACTCCACTGACTAACGCACTCTGCAATAGGCCAAAAAGGATTAGCTTTGCTAGATTCAGCCAAATGCTGTGAAAAAAACTTGCACAGCACTGGCACAGACCTGCCTGGCAAAAACTGATAGGAACTGATGTAACCTAGTCCTGAAAAGGACTCCAATTACAATTAGTCTTTACTCCCACAACCTATCTATTTAAGAGCACAGACCTGCCTGATAAAAGTCGTAGGAAATGCTGTAACCTAGTCCTTAAAAGGACTGCAATCACAACTATTCCCTACTCCCAAGCTATCTGTATATTTGTGCGAAAATTGGCTTGAAATTAACAAGGTATAGCGCACACAGCAACAGCGGTTCCGTCTAACACGCAGCTGCAGCAGTGAGAAAATGGTGGCGACGGGGAAAATGGCTTGGTCTTATAGGGCAAGGACATGTGACATACACTGCCAATGACACATGCCCTTGCTTGTGTGAAAAAAAGCACTTCGCTCCGTGTGTGCGCTGCTGATAGGCTGACAGATTGCACCTCCCCACTGTAAATGCGGGAAAGAGAAAAAAAATGGAGATCTTCATTGTTCCTGCAGAGATCCATCCCCTGCCCCTCCCCCCACCCCGCTGTACACTCAAACTGCGTATTAACATTAATTTTCATCATTACTAAGAAAAAATCCAGTTATGATTTTGGTGCACGAACAGTTATCGAACATAACCTCGAACAGCCGAATTTTTCTCAAATTGTTCGTGTTCGCCGAACGGCTCGAACACCGCCCAAAACAGCTCGAATTTGAGATTGGCGAACAGTTCGAGTAGAACAACGCTCATCTCTAGTCTTCAGGCTCCTCTTGAAGATTTCCACGCTAGGCAAGAGTCTGACGCTTTGGGGTAGGGAGTTCCAGAGTAGGGGGGAAACATGGGAGAAATCTTGTATGCGATTGTGGGAGGAGGAGATAAGAGGGGAGTAGAGAAGGAGATCTTGTGAGGATCGGAGGTTGCATGCGGGTATGTAACGGGAGACTAGTTCAGAGATATATGGAGGAGATAAGTTGTGAATGGCTTTGTATGTCATGGTTAGGGTTTTGAACTGGAGTCTCTGAGCAATGGGGAGCTAGTGAAGAGATTGACAGAGAGGAGAGGCCTGGGAATAGCAGGGGGACAGGGATTAGTCAGGCAGCAGAATTTAGGATGGATTGGAGGGGTGCAAGTGTGTTGGAAGGGAGGCCACAGAGCAGGAGGTTGCAGTAGTCAAGGCGGGAGATGATGAGGGCGTGCACTAGTGTTTTTTCAGATTCATGGTTGAGGAATGTGTGGATCCAGGAGATATTTTTGAGTTTGAGTCTTCAGGAAGTGGAAAGGGCTTGGATATGTGGTTTGAAGTAGAGTTCAGAGTCCAGGGTTACCCCAAGGCAGTGAGCTTGATAGACTGGGGAGAGTGGACAGCCATTGACGTTGATAGATAGGTCAGTTGGGGGGGTGAATGAGATGGCGGAAAGATGATGAATTCTGTTTTGTCCATGTTAAGTTTTAGAAATCTAGCAGTGAAGAAAGATGAAAAAGCAGACAGACATTGTGGGATTTTGGTTAGTAAGGAGGTGATATCGGGTCCAGAGTGGTAGATCTGTGTGTCATCAGCATAGAGGTGATAATGAAAGACATGAGACTCTATGAGCTGTCCCAGGCCAAAGGTGTAGATGGAAAAGAGCAGGGGTCCTAGAACTGAACCTTGGGGGACACCGACAGATAGGGGACGAGATGAGGAGGTGGTGTGTGAGTGGGAGAAACTGAATGTCCTGTCTGTTAGGTATGAGGAGATCCTAGATAGGGCCAAGTCTGTGATGCCGAGAGATGAGAGAGTTTGTAGTAAGAGGGAATGGTCCACTGTGTCGAAGGCAGATGACAGGTCTAGGAGGAGGAGGACAGAGTAGTGTCGCTTAGATTTGGCAGTTAGTAGGTCGTTGGTGACTTTAGTCAGTGCAGTTTCAGTAGAATTGTGCGGTCGGAAACCAGATTGTAGGCAGTCGAAGAGAGAGCAGGACGAGAGGTGGGAGGACAGCTCAGAATGGACGAGTAGTTTTTGAGGCATAGTGGAGAAGTGATATGGGGCGATAGCTAGTCAGAGGGGATGGGTCAAGGGAGGGCTTTTTGAGGATGGGTGTGATTGAGGCATGTTTGAAGCATGAGGGGAAGACACCTGTTGTTAATGACAGGTTGAAGTGGTGGGATAGGGCTGGGATGAAGATAGTGGTAAGGTTTGGGATGAGGTGGGAAGGGATTGGGTCAAGTTTACAGGTGGTGAGGTGTGATTTGGAGAGTAAAGAGGAAAGTTGATCTTCCGTAATGGTGGAGAAGGTGGTTTTGGAGAAGGAGGGTTGAGTAGGTGTGGGGAGGGGCTGTGGGGGTTTTAGGCAAAAGCTTTGTCTGATGGTGTCAATCTTCTGCTTGAAGAATGAGGCAAAGTCTTAGGCTGAAATAAGAGGAGAGGGAGGAGGCACTGGGGCACGGAGGAGAGAATTGAAGGTGTTGAATAGTTGTTTGGGGTTGTGAGACAGGGAGGATATGAGAGATGCAAAGTATGTTTGTTTTGCTGCAGTGAGTGTGGACTTGAAGGTAGTGAGGGACTGTTTGAATGCGATGAAGTGCTCATTGCAGTGGGACCTTTTCCATCTACGCTCAGCAACCCTGGAGGCCCTTCACAGTTCTTTAGTTAGGCTGGTGTGCCAGGGTTGTCTGTTGATTGTGCGAGCTTTGGTATGTGTGAGGGGGGCGACCGAATCGAGAGCTGCAGCTATTGTGGTGTTGTATAAAGTGGCAGCAACATCTGCATCATGTAAGGAACCAATGTCTGTAAGAGGGAGAAGGGATTCAGAGAGTGAGTGTAGGTCAAGTAAAGATTTTTCTGTATTTTCATGACTATGAAAATTGTACATTCACACTGAAGGCAACAAAACTATGAATTAACACATGTGGAATTATATACTTAACGAAAAAGTGTGAAACAACTGAAAATATATCTTATATTATAGGTTCTTCAAAGTAGCCACCTTTTGCTTTGATGACTGCTTTGTACACTCTTGGCATTCTCTTGATGAGTTTCAAGAGGTAATCACCGGAAATGGTTTTCACTTCACAGGTGTGCCGTGTCAGGTTTAATAAGTGGGATTTCTTGCCTTATAAATGGGCTTGGGACCATCAGTTGTGTTGTGCAGAAGTCAGGTGGATACACAGCTGCTAGTCCTACTGAATAGACTGTTAAAATTTGTATTGTGGCAAGAAAAAAGCAGCTATGTAAAGAAAAACGAGTGGCCATCATTACTTTAAGAAATGAAGGTCAGTCAGTCTGAAAAATTGGGAAAACTTTGAAAGTGTCCCCAAGTGCAGTTGCAAAAACCATCTAGCTCTACAAGAAACTGCCTCACATGAGGACCGCCCCAGGAAAAGAAGACCAAGAGACACCTCTGCTTCTGAGGATAAGTTTATCCGAGTCACCAGCCTCAGAAATCGCAGGTTAACAGCAGCTCAGATTAGAGACCAGGTCAATGCCACACAGAGTTCTAGCAGCAGACACATCTCTACAACGACTGTTAAGAGGAGACTTTTTGCATCAGGCCTTCATGGTAAAATAGCTGCTAGGAAACCACTGCTAAGGATAGGCAACACGCAGAAGAGACTTGTTTGGGCTAAAGAACACAAGGAATGGACATTAAACCAGTGGAAATCTGTGCTTTGGTCTGATAAGTCCAAATTTGAGATCTTTGGTTCCAACCACCGTGTCTTTGTGCAATGCAGAAAAGGTGAACGGATGGACTCTACATGCCTTGTTCCCACCGTGAAGCATGGAGGAGGAGTTGTGATGGTGTGGGGGTGCTTTGCTGGTGACACTGTTGAGGATTTATTCAAAATTGAAGGCATACTGAACCAGCATGGCTACTACAGCATCTTGCAGCGGCATGCTATTCCATCCGGTTTCCGTTTAGCTGGACCATCATTTATTTTTCAACAGGACAATAACCCCAAACACACCTCCAGGCTGTGCAAGGGCTATTTGACCAAGAAGGAGAGTGATGGGGTGTTACGCGAGATAACCTGGACTCCACAGTAACCGGACCTGAACCCAATCAAGATGTTTTGGGGTGAGCTGGACAGCAGAGTGAAGGCAAAAGGGCCAACAAGTGCTAAGCATCTCTGGGAACTCCTTCAAGATTGTTGGAAGACCATTTCCGGTGACTACCTCTTGAAGCTCATCAAGAGAATGCCAAGAGTGTGCAAAGCAGTCATCAAAGCAAAAGGTGGCTACTTTGAAGAACCTATAATATAAGATATATTTTCAGTTGTTTCACACTTTTTCGTTAAGTATATAATTCCACATGTGTTAATTCATAGTTTTGATGCCTTTAGTGTGAATGTACAATTTTCATAGTCATAAAAATTCAGAAAAATCTTTAAATGAGAAGGTGTGTCCAAACTTTTGGTCTGTACCGTATCTGTTTATAATATTTTTTATTTCCTGAAATTGGCAACTATATGCGTGCTGAAAATGATTTTTTGTCCATATTATTATATTTTATTATTATTGCTTTCTTGTTGTTATTAATACCACCATCTCTGTTGTTTAAATTAGTATTTCTTACAAGAACTTTTTTTAATGCTTTCCATTAATCTAGATGTTGCTACCTTTGCTTGTTCATTGAATAGTGTGATATCAGAGATATTTCTATAAATTCTATTTAATTCACCATAGGGGATTGAATTCACAGTATGGGCGGGGTGGCAGCTGTCTGCTCTAAGTTTAGTGTTCCCACTAATAGATTTTCTATAGTTGCGATATCTAACTTTTTGTTGTTTTACATCCCCCATGGGATACAAGTCCGAAAAGCTGATTTTATCCTGCGGTTCAGTATAAGTAAATTTTAAATTTACATCAATAGCATTGATATAGGATAAAAAATATGGGATTTTTTCCACTTCCCCTACCCATATTAGTAAAACATCATCCAAATATCTAACATATAGTTCAATGTCATTTTTAAAAGGATTTTTGTCTGTGAAAATAGTGCTTTCTTCCCACCATGATACAAAAAGTACGGCTAAAGATGGAGAGAAACATGAGCCCATTGGGCAACCTTTTATTTGGAAATAATATTCTTCATTGAACATAAAAAAATTATGTTCAAGGAGATATTCAGTACTACAGATAATTATTTCCTTTGTTTCATATGTATAGCTGCTATATTCCTGTAAATGGTGGAACACAGCAGTTAATGCTAGAATATGTGGAATAGATGAAAACAGATTTACCACATCACATGACAGAAATTTAGATTTTTCAGACTATTTTAAATTTTTCATATAATCAATTACTGATGACGTTCCTTTTAAATAACCCGGTGTTCTGGGAATTAATGGCTGTAGATAAAAATCTACCCATCGACTTAAATTTTCATTGAAAGAATAAATACTCAATATAATGGGGCGTAAAGGTGTAGGAAATTCTAGTTTGTGGGTTTTAGGGAGCCCATGAAAAGTTGGTATTATCAGATTATCAGGTATAATATTATAACTCATTTTTTCAGTAAACACCTCCATTTTTTCTCCGTCTTCAATCAATTTGCTCAAGATTTTTCTGCATGATTCTGTAGGATTAAATTGTATCCTTTTATTCGTCTCATTATCATCCAGGATATCATAAACACATTTTTCAAAGGATGCGTTTTTATTTTTGATGTTGGTAACATGTTCTGCCATCCTTTTCTTTAATTTACGTATCGTGCAGCCAATGTATTTTATTTTACATTCTTTGCAAAATATGCAATACACAACATAATTTGTATTGCAATTAATATATAAAAAATAATCTAACTATAGATGAGAAAAAAGGAATCACCAGCTTATCCAAAAGAGATAACCTGCAAGCTGCATTGTTCTTCTGGATAAGAAACTCTATGAAAAATGTGGGACGCAGAAACACAGCCAGGTAGCGCACTCATGTGGGCAAAAAGTTTTGCCCATACACCGTAGTGCACCTGCTCGATGACACAAATGTAGAGAAGGTCATCCGCCTTATGTCAAGTATGAGCCCATACCCTAGAATGAGCTTTGTGCTGCTGGAACGAAGCACAGACCTCTACCGTTTTTGCACTAATAAAGGGGCACATCAACATATGGTTTAGTGCACATGTACGTTAGTGATAAGATAAGATAAGATAAGATAAGATAAGATAAGAAATTGTGTCAGGATGTTGGAATCAAATCCAAGGACTGTCACCAGTATGGACCTAATAAATGATATTGATAACTGCCGATAGTCCAAGATATTGGAATTTCTCATTTTACGATAAATTATCATACTTATATTGATCGATTATATCCACAGTCCTACTTGTCACATGCATTTATAATACATGGTCTAATTTAGAGAAAAATAAAGTGTTGATATAAAATAGCTCCCCATGATAGAGAGAACATTTTATGTCACTTCCTATATGCAGAACTCCAGAAATCTGACCAGCATGTGAATATATTCCCATACTGGGATGATGCTGTGATGGACTCAAGTATCCTCTAGTATGTGGCACCCATTAGATCAAGGTCTCTGTGCTGATATGAACCATGAGATAATGGGTGATCTTTCTGTAATTCCATGACCTGATCTCACACAATTACATGGCTCAATAACTGTTTTTAAACAAAAACGGATTTATATTCTGAGAACCTGTAATGTCCAGTGAATGTTTCAACAGAATATCCCAAGGTATCTGTGAATAGTCAGCTACAAGAAAGGGGGCACTGAATGTAAATAAGTAACAGATATATCCCCAGAGCAGGGGGCCCTTAAGATGGAGACTGACCTGTTAGTGACAAATCCATACCCAAAACAGTAATTAAACTGTCAAAAAATAGAGATAAACGGGCAAAATATATACATCCCAATAAAAATTCCTTGCTAATAAAAACGGCAAGAGTCCAGGATGGGATAAGCCAAAATTCCAGAAAGGGATATAACCAGGCCAACATGCTGTTGTGTTGGTGCTTAGTTCAATTGCAATTCAACATGAAGGTTTTCTCAGGCTCCTCTGTATGATCAGAAAGCCACAAGGTCGACATGGGGCCCCATCATATCCAAATCCCATGTTCTAACTGTCAATTTCCAAGATAAAGTTCCTTAGGGCCACTGAAGGGATAATAGCTTGGGGAGGGGGGAATAGCAAAACATTATTCATTATCCAAGAAAGCCAGTGAGCAATAGTTCCTCATTCATCCCATTGGGGCCACGAACTGAAGTTCAAATATCCTGCATCATTCCGTTTGGAGCAATTTCTTATGTATAAAAAATTGCTCCAAATGGAATCACGCTGGATATTTGAACTTCAGTCCGTGGCCCCCAATGGGATGAATGAGGAACTATTGATCACTGGCTTTGTTGGATAATGATTAATGTAGGGTCAGGACCTTACCTCGTCTTGCTTCTCAATATATAACTAGCTATTGAAAACGTTCTATGCCCGGGTGGCGAGCATTTTTATTGGTATATGGTCTCCCATGCTGGTATTTGTTGCCCCTGTCCTTGTATTTTTGCTGCCCCCATCCTGTCCCCACCATCCAATCCTGGTATGCGTGGCACCCCTCACCCCCAATCCTGGTATGTGTGGCACCCCTCACACCCAATCCTGGTATGCGTGGCACCCCTCATCCCTATCCTGGTGTGTATGGTATCCCTCATTCTGGTATGCATGGCATCCTATCCCTCACTCCCAATCCTGGTATGCGTGGCACCCCTCACCCCCAATCCCAGTATGCGTGGCACCCCTCATCCCAGTATGCGTGGCACCCCTCACCCCCAATCCTGGTATGCGTGGCACCCCTCGACCTTATCCTGGTGTGTATGGTATCCCTCATCCTGGTATGCATGGTACCCCATCCCTCATCTCTATCCTGGTGTGTATGGTATCCCTCATCCTGGTATGCGTGGCACCCCATCACTCATTCCCAATCCCGGTATGCGTGGCACCCTTCATCCCAAATCCCGGTATGCCTGGTACCCCTTATCCCCAATCCCGGTATGCCTGCCACCCCTCTTCCCCAATCCCGGTATGCATGGCACCCCTCACCCCCATCCCGGTATGCATGGCACCCCTCACCCCCAATCCCGGTAAGTGTGGCACTCCTCACCCCCAATCCCGGTATGCGTGGCACCCCTCACCCTCAATACTGTTATGCTTGGCACCCCTCACCCCTGTATGCGTGGCACCACTCATCCCTATCCTGGTATGTATGGCACTCCTCATCACTATCCTGGTGTGTACGGTATCCCTCATCCTGGTATGCATGGTACCCCATCCCTCATCCCGGTATGCATGACACTCCATCCCTCATCCCCAATCCCGCTATGCGTGGCACCCTTCATCCCCAATCCCGGCATGCGTGGCACCCCTCATCCCCAATCCCGGCATGCATGGCACCCCTCATCCCCAATCCAGGCATGCGTGGTACCCCTCATCCCCAATCCTGGCATGCGTGGCACCCCTCATCCCCAATCCCGGCATGCGTGGCACCCCTCATCCCCAATCCTTGTATGCATGGCACCCCTCATCCCCAATCCCGGTATGCGTGGCACCCCTCATCCCCAATCCCGGTATGCGTGGCACCACTCATCCCCAATCCCGGTATGCGTGGCACCCCCCACCCTCAATCCTGGTATGCATGGTCCCCTCACCCCCCAATCCTGGTATGCGTGTTACCCCTCACCCCCCAATCCTGGTATGCGTGGCACCCCTCACCCCCAATCCTGGTATGTGTGGCACCCATCACCCCCAATCCTGGTATGTGTGGCACCCCTCACCCCCCAATCCTGATATGCGTGGCACCCCTCATCCCCAATCCTGGCATGCAAGGCACCCCTCATCCCCAATCCAGGCATGCGTGGTACCCCTCATCCCCAATCCTGGCATGCGTGGCACCCTTCATCCCCAATCCTGGCATGCGTGGCACCCCTCATCCCCAATCCTTGTATGCGTGGCACCCCTCATCCCCAATCCTGGTATGCGTGGCACCCCTCATCCTCAATCCCGGTATGCGTGGCACCACTCATCCCCAATCCCGGTATGCGTGGCACCCCCCACCCTCAATCCTGGTATGCATGGTCCCCTCACCCCCCAATCCTGGTATGCGTGTTACCCCTCACCCCCAATCCTGGTATGTGTGGCACCCATCACCCCCAATCCTGGTATGTGTGGCACCCCTCACCCCCCAATCCTGGTATGCGTGGCACCCATCACCCCCCAATCCTGGTATGTGTGGTACACCTCACCCCCCAATCCTGGTATGTGTGGCACCCCTCACCCCCCAATCCTGGTATGTGTGGAACCCTTCACCGCCCAGTCCTGGTATGCGTGGTACCCCTCACCCCCAATCCTGGTATGTGTGATACCCCTCCCCCCAATCCTGGTATGCATGGTACCCCTCACCCCCCAATCCTAGTATGCGTGGTACCCCTCACCTCCAATCCTGGTATGTGTGGTACCCCACACCCCCAATCCTGGTATGTGTGGTACCCCTCACCCCCAATCCTGGTATGCGTGGTACCCCTCACCCCCCAATCCTGGTATGCGTGGTACCCCTCACCCCCAATCCTGGTATGCGTGGTACCTCTCCCCCCAATCCTGGTATGTGTGGTACCCCTCACCCCCCAATCCTGGTATGTGTGGTGCCTCTCACCCCCCATCCTGGTATGTGTGGTACCCCTCACCCCCCAATCCTGATATATGCATGGTCCCCTCACCCCACAATCCTGTTATGTGTGGCCCCCTCATCCCTTTCACACTGTACACACATACAAAAAAATAAACAGTTATACTATCCTTTCTTCTCTGTACTCCAGCGCTGCAGCGTCCTGTTCTGCCGGAGGCCGGGGGAGGGGTGCGGCACCGGAGCACAGCGCTGTCCGGCGCCATTTTGCTGAAGACACACTGTAAATGTGTCTTCAGTAAAATGGCACCGGATATCGTAATGCGCACGCGCCGGTCCGACGCCTTCACTCCGCCCCTGGTCTCCAGCGAAGAGAGGCGCCACGGCAACGCTCCTCCCGGTCAGGTAAGTATGTAAGTATGGCGCCGGAGATCGCGGTATGTGTTCAGTGTCTATGCATACTGCGATCTCCGGCACCATATACTCCTCTTACCTGTAATGGCTGGATGCGTGCTTCTCTCTGGAGCCAGACTGCGCGTCACGCATGCGCAGTCTATCGAGGCTTCAGACAGAGACACGCATCCCGCCTTATCTTGCCTCTCTATATATAATTCTGCTTTTCCTGCCATAGCATCTTGACCATCAAAGTCAGTCGGCAATCCTTCTTGGGCTGATCTATGCCATCTTTTGATGTCCCATTTGAGACCTACCGTATTTTTTGGACTATAAGACGCACAAGACCATAAGACGTACCTAGGTTTTAGAGGAGGAAAATAGAAAAAAAATGTAAGCAAAAAATGTGTTCACGAAGCACTTTTAAGGGGGAGGGAGTCTTCTGCTGACACTGGTATAGGGGTAATGTCCTCCAATTCGGAAAATATCCCCCATCTTGGTATATATGCCCCCCCTTCCTTTTATACGTGGCCCCCATCCCCATCCTGGTATGCCTGGCATCCCTCCATCCTGGTATGCATGGAACCCCTCCATCCTGGTATGCATGGCACCCCTCATCCTTATCCTGGTATGCATGGCACCCCTCATCCCTATCCTGGTATGCATGACACCCCTCATCCCTATCCTGGCATGCATGGCACCCCTCATCCCTGTCCTGGTATGCATGGCACCCCTAATCCCTATCCTGGTATGCATGGCACCCCTCATCCCTCTCCTGGTATGCATGGCACCCCTCATCCCTATCCTGGTATGCATGGCACCCCTCATACCTATCCTGGTATGCATGGCACAACAATCCCCATCATGGTATGCATGGCACCCCTAATCCCTATCCTGGTATGCATGACACCCCTAATCACTATCCTGGTATGCATGACATTCCTCATCCTTATCCTGGTTTATATGGCCCCATCATCCTTATTCTGGTATGTATGATCCCCCTCATCCTTATCCTGGTATGTATGGCACCCCTCATCCTTTTCCTGGTGTGCATGGTGCCGTTATCCTTATACTGGTATGTATGATCCCCCGCATCCTTATCCTGGTTTTTATGGCCCCCTCAACTTTATCCTGTTATGTATGCCCCCTCATCCTTATCCTGGTACGCATGGTCCCCCTAATCTCCATCATGCTGCACACAAAAAAAATAAACACTCCTACTCACCTTTCTTCTCTCCTCCAGCTCTGCGTCCTGTCTGCCCACACTGATCTCGCCATGTGAGCCGCGCATGCCGTCACTACCATTCGCAGCTCACAAGGAGAGATGAGCTGCCTGAAGTCACTGCTCCCCATGCCGGGACTGTGTGCGAGGGGAGCAGTGACTTCATGCTCCTTAATAGCCAGCACACAGTGTAGCCTCAGCACGGCTCCTGCTGCTGCCGGGTGATTGCGTGTGCTCACTATTAAAAGGCATGAATATTCACCCCCTCCCCACGCCCCATGGGTGTGGGGAGCAGTGAATATTCATTTTCTTTAGCACCGGGGACAGTGTAGGCTGCAGTTGGCGCCCACAGACTCCTGTGCCCCGCTCCTCCTCCGCTACAGCTCCCCCCACACCCCACACAGCATTTATATATAACCACTCCGCCCTCAACATTTCGACTATAGGACGCACCTCCCATTTTCCTCCAAAATTTTGGAGGAAAAAAAGTGTGTCTTATATTCTGAAAAATACGGTATACTATTTGTATATGGGTGTTTATATCTCTAGATTTTTTTTTCTACCACTAGGCTCATTTTATCAGCCTGAACTTCACTCAGTAGGAGATTCTCTCTGTTTATAACTGAGATTATATAGGCGGGTGATAAGTACTCAGTAGTTTGTGCATCATCAGATATGTATATGGGGCTCTGGGTATTTTATGAGGTTTCTCATGCATATATGTTATCTTCATGATCTCAGGGCATGGTTTACATATAAGTGTTACGACATCCATCAGTATTTGGTAAATTAACTCTTTTTACCTACATAAACGGAGCCTTTGTTCGGTTCTTCAGACTGAACAAACTAACATTTTTTCTGGTCATAGCAGATGCATTAATGCAATAGAAACATTGTCTGTAGAGGTCTTTGACATACATAATTTTGTTCATGCGATATTTGTTGAGGAAAGACTGTTGGTATATTTATATTAAATGGCTTTATGTGTATGTCCATAATTTTGAATAAAGATTTAGTTTATATAGTTTTATAATTAGCAGGTTATCCACATGATGTAGCACCCGCTGCAATATAGACGTTGTTACAATTGTGGTGTGTTCTACATATATAGATATCTAGCTTAGGATATTAAAAGCTGCCGTGCTTGTTGAAATGTTGCACTGGCCTGGAAATTTTAGCCTCACTTGTACTATTTTCTCTTACTGTAGTGTATTGTATGACAAATGAAAAAGGAGAGAAGACAGCAATGCTGTAAAATGAAGAAAAACTGCAAGCCTGTTATTGACTTCACAGCACAGTGCAACATTTTAACCCATAAAGGGTCTTTGTCAAGCAATTACATAGTGCCAAACATTAATTATTTATATTCAGTATACTCATCATTTAATTTCCATAGCAATCATTATGATTAATAAGTGCAATTATATATTATGTTAATTACAAATTAACTCTTTATGCTGAGTATAAGATATACACATGTAGTAAAAATTGTTGGTACCCCTCGATTAATGAAAGAAAACCCACAATGGTCACAGAAATAACTTGAATCTGACAAAAGTAATAAAATAAAAATCTTTTAAAATGAACAAATGAAAGTCAGACATTGCTTTTCAACCCTGCTTCCACAGAATTTTTAAAAAATTAACCACTTCGCACCAGAGCCTGTTTTTGCCTTCGTGACCCGGCCAATTTTTTCAATTCTGACCACTGTCATTTTATGAAGTAATTACTCTGGAACGCTTCAACGGATCCCCCTGATTCTGAGAAGATTGTTTTTTCATGACATATTGTACTTCATGATAGTGGTAAAATTTCTTCGATATCACTTGCGTTTATTTGTGAAAAAATCGGAAATTTGGCGAAAATTTTGAAAATTTTGCAATTTTCAAACTTTGAATTTTCATGCCCTTAAATCAGAAAGATATGTCGCACAAAATAGTTAATAAATAACATTTCACACATGTCTACTTTACATCAGCACAATTTTGGAACCAACATTTTTTTTTGTTAGGGAACTATAAGGGTTAAAAGTTGACCAGTGATTTCTCATTTTTCCAACAAAATTTACAAAACCATTTTTTTAGGGACCACATAATATTTGAAGTCACTTTGAGGGGTCTTTATGACAGAAAATACCCAAAAGTGATACCATTCTAAAAACTACACCCCTCAAGGTGCTCAAAACCACATTCAAGAACTTTATTAACCGTTCAGGTGCATCATAGGAATTTTTGGAATGTAGAAGAAAAAAATTAACATTTAACTTTTTTCACATAAATGTTATTTTAGACCCAATTTTTTTTATTTTCACAGGGGTAAAAGGAAAAATTGGACACCAAAATTTTTGTGCAATTTCTCTTGAGTGCGCTGATACCCCATATGCGAGGGAAAACCACTGTTTAGGTGCACTGCAGGGTTCGGAAGGGAAGGAGCGCCATTTGACTTTTTGAATGAAAAATTTGTTTGAATAATTAGCAGACGCCATGTTGCGTTTGGAGAGCCCCTGATGTGCCTAAACAGTGGAAACCCCCCACAAGTGACACCATTTTGGAAACTAGACTCCTTAGGGAACTTATCTAGATGTGTGGTGAGCACCTTACTTATCTAGATGTGTGGTGAGCACCTTGAACCCCAAGGTGCTTCACAGAAGTTTATAATATTGAGCTGTAAAAATTAAATTTTCACATTTTTCCCACAAAAACGTTTTTCATCCCTTAATTTTGCATTATCACAAGGGTAACAGGATAAATTGCACCATGAAATTCGTTGTGCAATTTCTCCTGAATACGACGATACCTCATATGTGGAGGCAAACCACTGTTTGGGCGCACGGCAGGGTTTGAAAGGGAAGGAGCGCCATTTTACTTTTTGAATGTAAAATTTGTTTGAATAATTAGCGGACGCCATGTTGCATTTGGGGAGCCCCTGATGTGCCTAAACAGTGGAAACCCTCCACAAGTGACACCATTTTGGAAGCTAGACCACTTAGGGAACTTATCTAGATGTGTGGTGAGCACCTTGCACCCCCAGCTGCTTCACAGAGGTTTATAATATTGAGCCATAAAAATAAAATTTTCACATTTTTCCCACAAAAAATGTTTTTCATTCCCTAATTTTGCATTATCATAAGGGTAGCAGGATAAATTGCACCATGAAATTTGTTGTGCAATTTCTCCTGAGTACGCCGATACCCCATATGTGGGGGAAAACCACTGCTTTGGTGTACGGCAGGGTTCGGAAGAGAAAGGAGCGCTATGTTGGCTGGGATAGGTTGCAGACACCATGTCACATTTGAAGAGTCGCTGACATGCCGAAACACCAGAAACCCCCACAAGTGACCCCATTTTGTAAACTACACCTCTCAAGGAATTCATCTAGGGAAGTAGTGAGTATTTTTTAATTTTTTAATTTATACCATTAGGCAGTGAAAAAAGCATAATTATATTTTTACCACAAAAAATGTTTTACCCTCAGATTTTATATTTTCACACAGGGCAATGGGTAAAAATGGTGCCAAAATGTGTCACACAATTTCTTCTAAAAGTGGCAATACCCCATATGTGGCTGTATCGTACTGCTCAGCCATACGGCGAGATCTGGGGGGGATAGAGCGCTATTTGACAATTGGAGAGCAAATTATTGTAGAATAGGCATTTGGATTTGGGAGCACAAAATTTTCTGAATTTCTTTTGGGGGGCAAGGGCCATTTTGCTTTTCCAGAGCCTTTCTGCTACCAGTAACTTGGAAGTCCCTTATATTTTTAACAGATGACGGACCTGAGTGGGTACTAGCTTTTTTTGAGGACTGAGTTGAAGCTTTTATTGGGAACATTTTACGTAACATTTATCCGGCGCTCTAGGCTGAGCACTTACATCGGGGTTTCCATCTAAATTTCCAAGTGATGTAATTCAGATGAAACCCCTGCGGGATCCATTCACTGTAATGAGGCAGCAGAGTTACTCTGGACTCCGTCTGGCCTCTGTTTAGCGGTGTCCTTTTTTTCTGAAGTGCACAAAACTGTGGCCCACCACACTTTTATGCACGCCTAAAACAAATGACACCGTGGGATCACAGGCCAGACGGCATCCACAGTGGCCTATATTTGCCTCATTACAGGGAATCTTCTGTCATGGGTTCGGTCTGAATCACGTATTTCAGAGATTTACACGGAAACTCTGGTGTAAGTGCTCAGCGCAGAGCGCAGGATAAATGTGGGCAGAGCCTTACAGCAATCTTTGGGAGACATAATAAACAAATCAGTAGCTGGTGAAGAATTGGTTTTATTTATTTTTTACGCTGTTTCTCGTGTGATATAACTGATTAGATTACTTTATTCTTCGGGTCGGTGCGATTACAGAGATACCAGATTTATATCGGGTTTTTATGATTGACAGCTGTCACATACTAAGAGACGCTTTTTTTTAGAAAATCTAGTTTTTGCATCGCCATATTTTGAGAGCTATAATTTTTCCATATTTCTGCCGACAGAGTCATGTGATGGCTTGTTTTTTGCGGGACGAGTTGACATTTTTATTGGTACCATTTTTGGTGACATTTTTTGATCGCTTTCTATTCCGTTTTTTGCGAGGTAAAATTAACAAAAACCAACAATTCAGGAATTGTTTTTTGAGTTTTTTTTTATGTCGTTCTGCGTGTGGTAAAAGTGATCAGGCAGCTTTATTCTTCGGGTCAGTACGTTTACAGCGATACTACACTTACTGTATATTTTTTTTATGTTTTGGCGCTTTTACACAATAAAACAATTTTAAAGAAAAAATATTTTTTTTGCATTGCTTTATTCTGAGCGCTATAACTTTTTTGTTTTTCTGCTGATAGAGCTGAATGGCGGCTTTTTTTTGCGGAACAAGATGTCATTTTCAGCGGTACCATTTTTATTTCCATTTTGCTTTTTGATCACATTTTTTTCCACTTTCTGTTTGGCGATATGATGAAAAAGAATATTTTTTTGCTCCGTTTTTTATTTATTTTTATTACGGTGTGCACAGATGGAATTAATTAGTGTGACAGTCTAATAGCTCGAGTTGTTTCGGATACCAAATATGTGTACTTTTTTTGGTTTTGCATAAATATACGGATTTATTGGTTTAATATTTTATTTATTTATTTTTATTTATTTTGTGATTTTTTTTTTAACAGTTTAAAAACATTTTTTTTTACTTTTTTTTTCATTTTTACTTAGTCCCTGTATGGGACATTAATTTTTATTTTTCTGATCACTGATCTCATGTAATGTAATAGACATGTATTACATTACATGAGATCTTTGCTGACTGTTTCACAGTCAGTGGGTCCTGCCAGGCTTCAGCTGTAGGCTGAGTCTGGCAGGACACCATATATGGCAGATCTGGAGGCAATCATGTGACCTCCAGCTGCCATAGCAGCGCCAGGTCCTGGAAGGTATCAGGGGTCGTCGGAGAGGTAAGTAAGATGACTCCCTCTCCTCTGTCTATCTTCTATATGCCGCGATCACTATAGATTGTGGCATATAGAACAAAGCAAAGGGTTAACATCATTGGGACCTGATCCAATCAGGTCCCGATGATGTCCCCTGTCAGAGCTTAAGCTTTGCACCGGAATCGCAGTGCTTGCAGGACCCTGGGGGTCCTGAGCGTTATGGGACCACCCACCATTTTTAAACGTCGGCATTGCACAGAGCCCAGGCAACGCCGACGTTTATGTACAGTGGGCGGTCGGGAACCGGTTAAACTCATGAAATAGGCCTGGAGAGAAATGATGGTACCCTTAACTTAATATTTTGTTGAACAACCTTTGGAGGCAATCACTGCAATCAAACGATACCTGTAACTAACAATGAGACTTCTGCACCTCTGCACAGGTATTTTGGCCCACTCCTCATGAGCAAACTGCTCCAGTTGTCTCGTGTTTGAAGGTTGCCTTTTCCAGATGGCATGTTTCAGCTCTTTCCAAAGATGATCAATAGGATTTAGTGTGTTTTGGGTCATTATCCTGTTGTAAGACCCATGACCTGTGACTGAGACCTAGCTTTCTGACACTGGGCAGCACATTTCTCTCTAGAATCCCTTGATAGTCTTAATATTTCAGTGTACCCTGCACAGATTCAAGACACCTTGTGCCAGATGCAGCAAAGCAGCCCCAGAACATAACCGAGCCTCCTCCATGTTTCACAGTAGGGACAGTGTTCTTTTCTTGATATGCTTAATTTTTCCATCTGTGAACATAGAGCTGATGTGCCGTGCCAAAACCTTCCATTTTTGTCTCATCTGTCCATAGGACATTCTCCCAGAAGCTTTGTGGCTTTTCAACATGTAGTTTGGCAAATTCCAGTCTGGCTTTTTTATGATTTTTTTCAACAATGGTGTTCTCCTTGGTCGTCTCCCTTGAAGTCCACTTTGGATCAAACAACAACGGATAGTGCGATCTGACACTGATGTTCCTTGAGCTTGAAGTTCACCTTTAATCTCTTTAGAAGTTATCCTGGGCTCTTTTGTTACTATTCGCAATATCCGTCTCTTTGATTTATCATCAATTTTCCTCCTGCAGCCACATCCAGGGTGGTTGCCTACAGTCCCATGGATCATAAATTTCTGAATAATATGTGCAACTGTAGTCACAGGAACATCAAGCTGCTTGGCGATGGTCTTATAACCTTTACCTTTAACATGTTTGTTATAATTTTCTTTCTAATCTCCTGAGACAACTCTTTCCTTTGCATCCTCTGGTCCATGTTGAGTGTGGTACACACCATGTCAACAAACAGCACAGTGAGTATCTGTAGCCCTATATACAGGCCCACTCACTGATTACAAGATTGTAGACACCTGTGATGCTAATTAGTGGACACAACTTGATTTAACATGTCCCTTTTGTCACATTATTTTCAAGGGTACCATCATTTCTGTCCAGGCCTATTTCATGAGTTTATTTATTTTTTAAATACTGTGGAAGCAGGGTTGAAAAGCAATGACTGACTTTCATTTGTTCATTTGCATAGATTTTTTATTTATTATTACTTTTGTCAGATTCAAGTTATTTCTGTGACCATTGTGGGTTATTCTTTCATTAAACGATGTCTTATAAACAATTTTAACCACGTGTGTAAAGTGCATATCTGTGTTGTGAGGTCAATGAAAGGCTTTTCTTCATTTTGGAGTGCTGTGATCTTTTCTATTTCTTTGTGTAGAATTGTCTGAGTGAACTGGGGCTTTGGACTATTGGTACTCTTATTTTTTTGGTTGCGCTATTAGTTTTCTTTGTATTGTATGACACAATAATGGTGATTTGCATAAATGTCCCCAATGCATTGACAAACCTAATGGCTACTCGTTAGTTACAGAGAAAAGAACTCACAATTGAAACATTTGTAATAAATATGATCTATATTGATTCAGATTAAGAAAACTATAATCTAGAGATGGATGAAAAGATAGAGAAACAATAGAAGAAAGCAGTGTCAAACTTAGTAAACATTTCACATGCTTTATACAGTAGTTCTGATACAGAAGTGTGTTTTTCTCCATCCACTTCACCTTTACACATGTTGGGAATATGCTGTTTAAGAGGATCTCATCAATATAAGGAATTTCTTATTCTGCCTTTTCTTTGAGATCTGAGATACAGAGGAGATCAATGTGCTGTGCACTTCATTCTTCAGCAGAAAGTGTCAGCTCCAGCTTCCTACTGAAATATAGGTACTCTAGAGATGGCTCTTGTAATTTCACATCTGTGTACATCACTGTGGATTTACCTTACGCTCCAAGTAAAAATGTTAGTACATTTTATTTACCGGTATGCTAAAGAAAACACGTGACCAGGTCAAAGTGTCAATTTTTATCTAATTTTATGCCCTCTACTCTCCTGAGGAACAGTTTTTTTGTTGCTGTCGTTGTACTTGTTATTGTTCTTTAATCCACCATACAGTTCCTGAGATATAGGTTTTTCCCTAAGTTCTCAGTTTTATGATATTTTACAAAGGGTTGTTGCTTATGAGATTTTCTAGGGCATGTCCTTAGGCTACTCTGAACTAAAGCTCTGTGAGTAATGCACTTTTGGAAAGACCAAAAAATGATCCACTAAATACATTTTTTAGTGGTCAGCCAATGAACAAGCAAATGCTAATATATTGGCTAATCGTATATATTGTGAAGCCTAAAAAGATAATCATCTTCATCAGTAGCACATCATTCATGTAAACAGGAAATGTACTGCAGATATTATGCAGAGTCAATTGCAACCTTTCGATCACAAGATCAGAAGATGAAATGGCGACAACTCCCCCTCCAAAAAATGGTATAAAATGTATTAAATTACAGAAAATTGAAATCTAACATTATTATTTTGAAGCTTAAATTTAATATCCCTATGGACTGTATGTATTATTATATATGACAAGTGAACAAAAAAATTCATATACAGTACAGACCAAAAGTTTGGACACACCTTCTCATTTAAAGATTTTTCTGTATTTTCATGACTATGAAAATTGTACATTCACACTGAAGGAATCAAAACTATGAATTAACACATGTAGAATTTTATACTTAACAAAAAAGTGTGAAACAACAATTGAAAATATGTCTTATATTCTAGGTTCTTCAAAGTAGCCACCTTTTGCTTTGATGACTGCTTTGCACACTCTTGGCATTCTCATGATGAGCTTCAAGAGGTAGTCACCGGAAATGGTTTTCACTTCACAGGTGTGCCCTGTCAGGTTTAATAAGTGGGATTTCTTGCCTTATAAATGGGGCTGAGACCATCAGTTTTGTTGTGCAGAAGTCAGGTGGATACACAGCTGATAGTCCTACTGAATAGACTGTTAGAATTTGTATTACGGCAAGAAAAAAGCTGCTAAGTAAAGAAAAATGAGTGGCCATCATTACTTTAAGAAATGAAGGTCAGTCAGTCCGAAAAATTGGGCAAACTTTGAATGTGTCCCCAAGTGTAGTTGCAAAAACCATCAAGCGCTACAAAGAAACTGGCTCACATGAGGACCGCCGCAGGAAAGGAAGACCAAGAGTCACCTCTGCTTCTGAGGATAAGTTTATCCGAGTCACCAGCCTCAGAAATCGCAGGTTAACAGCAGCTCAGATTAGAGACCAGGTCAATGCCACACAGAGTTCTAGCAGCAGACACATCTGTACAACAACTGTTAAGAGGAGACTTTGTGCAGCAGGCCTCCATGGTAAAACAGCTGCTAGGAAACAACTTCTAAGGACAGGCAACACGCAGAAGAGACTTGTTTGGGCTAAAGAACACAAGGAATGGACATTGGACCAGTGGAAATCTGTGCTTTGGTCTGATGAGTCCAAATTTGAGATCTTTGGTTTCAACCACCATGTCTTTGTGCAACGCAGAAAAGGTGAACGGATGAACTCTACATGCCTGGTTCCCACCGTAAAGCATGGAGGAGGAGGTGTGGGGGTGTGGGGGTGTTTTGCTGGTGACACTGTTGGGGATTTATTCATAATTGAAGGCATACTGAACCAGCATGGCTACCACAGCATCTTGCAGCGGCATGCTATTCCATCCGGTTTCCGTTTAGTTGGACCATAATTTATTTTTCAACAGGACAATGACCCCAAACACACCTCCAGGCTGTTTAAGGGCTATTTGGCCAAGAAGGAGAGTGATGGGGTGCTACGCCAGATGACCTGGCCTCCACAATCACCAGACTTGAACCCAATCGAGATGGTTTGGGGTGAGCTGGACCGCAGAGTGAAGGCAAAAGGGACAACAAGTGCTAAGCATCTCAGGGAACTCCTTCAAGATTGTTGGAAGACCATTTCCGGTGACTACCTCTTGAAGCTCATCATGAGAATGCCAAGGGTGTGCAAAGCAGTAATCAAAGCAAAAGGTGGCTACTTTGAAGAACCTAGAATATAAGACATATTTTCAGTTGTTTCACACTTTTTAGTTAAGTATATAATTCCACATGTGTTAATTCATAGTTTTGATGCCTTCAGTGTGAATGTACAATTTTCAAAGTCATGAAAATAAAGAAAAATCTTTAAATGAGAAGGTGTGTCCAAACTTTTGGTCTGTACTGTATATGTATACACTCCTCAACGTGGAGATTCCAACACCAAGAAGGAAATGTCAGGCAATTATGAAAATTAAATGATTGATTGACATGTTTTTCATATGCAAATCGTAAAAAAATTGAAACAAAGTATTCAAGATGTCTCGATTTGTTCAAGTTTTGAGTATGAGCGCCCTGAGAAATACATGCACTTACATGCCTTGTCTTGCTATCAATGACTTTATTTAATGTTTTCTGAGGACTTTGCTACCACATTGAATGCATTTTGGAATGGAAATCATCAAGATCTGCTGCTGGCTGATGCCTTTCCAATTGTCAACAATGAAGCACCTATTGTATTCGATAAGAAACAAGTCTGGAGATTTTGAATAGCATGGAAGCACATATAGGCCATTCAGGCTGCTCCAAGTACCATGAGCAACATATAACCTGGCATTGTTGTGTAGATAAATGGCTTCAGGGATACTTGGGAGAAATGGCAGTACCAATGGCTCCACCAAAAAATGCAGAGCTTTTAGTAAATCTGGAATAAAGTCTAAAGGGGTCTGGCTACGGTACATTCTGTCAACTCACACTGTAATCCCAAGAGAATGACCAGTCTAATATGAAGGCCTCTTCATGGCATTGCCCATTTTGTCTACAGATGCAGACCGAAGGTTTGGATGGATCAATGAACGCTTGAATGGAGATATTTAATCTTCCTCCATGAGTATTGCTTTTGTCATGGATGCAATTATAGCCAAAGATTGGTCTGGAGATCAACTGAGTAATGGCATGAGGAGGTCTTCACAAGGAAGTGTCACACCTGTTCTTTTTTTGGATTATTGTGTGGGGTGGCATAACTTGTGGTAGTCGATCCCCTCTAGTGTATATTCCAGGTACACTAATAGCTCAGTATTACATTGATTTGCTTGTGAAACAAGTGGTACAGTTATTTCTCCAAAGCAATCCAGGAGTCATTATGTAACAAAATAACACCAAGCTGCATGTTGTTTATGCAACTATGAGCAGCTTGCATGGCCTAAACTTGTTAATATGGCATTCAGCTTCAATGTTTCAGCAAGATTGGTGTCATCAGGGGATTGAGGCTTTAATGATTATTATTGCCTCAATCCCCTGATGACATCAATCTTGTTGAAACATATTAGAGAGTCTTAAGGTTTGTCCTTTTATTTAGCATAGGTTAGTTGTATGGATATGAAATAAAGATATTGCTACAGTGTAGTGCAGATCCATAGCTGCACCAAGCTGTATTCAGGTTTAAAAAGTTATATGGGTTAGGAAGTACCTTATCAAACAGAGTAAATTCTATGGATGATTGAGATTGATACTATACCTTAATGGGTTTGAACCATATACTGACCTTTGTCATTTTAATTATATTATATATTCCTATTAACCAGTAAAAATAAAAGTTAAATTTTAATAGTCTTGAGTAAGGGAATATTTACCTTTTGGCAATTTGTTAATAATTATGGTTTATCGTACGTTGACTGCTTGAACAGCTTATCTTACAACCGGTATGGCTGCACATCCTTTTGTGGCTTTTATGAAAATGGCTGAAGCTTCAATAGAGAAAAATGTCAATATTTTGTAAGCAATAAAACAAAATTTTTTTTTCCCCAAAAATGTAATTTGTGGCAAAAATGTTTATGCTAAGCTCAGTACTGGAAAGCTCAGAAACTACAAGTGGGGTAGAGAAGAGAAAGAAGACCTTGCTGATGATAAGAGCTTACACTCTACAGTGGAAAGAGATGACCCAAATGAATTTAAGCACTTACATTCTACAGACAAGAGAGAGGACCCTGTTGACCATAAGATTTTACACTCAATGGGAGCGAGAGACTTTCCTAGTGACTTTGCAGATGAAAATCGACTCTGCCACACAAACTGTGCTCCACTGAGAACCGCTGATCTCAGATAACCTAGGTACTGACCACCACTGTATTGGGTATAATAATCTGTCAGATGCCATAGCTGCAGGGCATTATTGGGAGGTCCCCTGGCAAGGCAAGATGACATTAGTCTCTCTGATGCTTCAGAAGTGTGTAGAATGGTACTGAGCAAGTTTATCTTTTTTCCAAACCACGAATCAAATCTCAAAATGTTCAAATTCGTGTTTCACGTGAAACTGCAAATTTCATGAAATTTGTCTTGAACTCGATACTCTGCGGGTTTTTATTTCCACGAGAATGTAAATTATCTTATCACTTATCTGAATTTGTAAGTTGGTGCACCAAAAAGAGGAAATAAGCCATCATAAAACCGTATAATCTACCTCCATTCAATTATTTTACGGCTATAACAAAATCCTGTAAACTGAAATACACATTTTCCTTTCCTTGATATTCATCACCTTGTCTTGTCACATCACTATATCCCTTATCTGCACTCTGGAGATGCATTTGATTAGAGCTCATTCAGCAATTTGCACAATAGTTCATCTAAGAAGGGGCAAGCCCTTGCAATAACTAAGTGTTATCTTCTTGTTGTCATATTTGTGCAGGAGTTTTTTTTAACAGTTTTCATTATTGAGATGTAATGTGTGCCTTAAAGGAAATGTAACATCAGAAAATCATTGCTTAATACAAATTTTTCATCAGGTTTTATAATACAAATATATTATTTCATTTGATATCTTGGACCAAAAGAGGTGTAATTACTTTAAAAATCCATGTCGAAATGGCTGTATAATCATGTTATTAAGATGAGCATTTTATGAGTCCAGCTATAAAATTAAATTGCTTATGACAAGAAGTAACCGGATCAATCTGCAGAGGATAAAGTTTGAGAGAAATTTCGTGAAATTTGCAGTTTCATGCAAATTCAAACACTTCAAGATTCAATTTGTGATTCAGAAAAAGAAACGTGCCCCCCACATTCTTTTACATATGAGAGTGGATTGTCATTTTGTGCAGCATAGCAAGCTATCTAGTTCCCCTAAATGGTCAGCAGCTATGACATCACATCTTAATTTTTCAAGTGGATTATCATACCTTTTACAATGATGGTTAGTACACCATTTAGTCATTGGAGATCATTGGTTGTTAGTTGAGTACAGTCAGATGCATGATACAGTCAGATGCAGGAGTGGTGATATATACAACAGAGCTAGTTTATATCTCCAGATTCACTGACAGATCATATTGAAATTATGTGAATTATTCTTGTGGTCTCTCTCTCTTTACTTTTCCAGTAGTGAGAGCTGCGAAAATGTATTAATCGCAAATCAAAATTTTGGGGAAATCTAGCAAATTATAGTTTCAATCAATCTGCTCATATCTATGGTACTTATGACGTGTGATGGGCGAACCCTTGGATGTTCAGGTCTGGCAGGTTCGGTTGATCATTTAAAATAAGTTCAATTCGGGTACCAGAACAGTACCCGAATAGTACCAGAACAGTACCCGAACAATGCCAGAACAGTACCCGAACTCGAACTTGGACCCAGACCCCATTCAGATGAATGAGGGGTCAGAACATCCATTGTTTTTAATGCTGCTATCTGCGTGACCATGCGGCAAACACGGGCTCAGATCGGCGGTAAGATCATTACTGCAGATCAGAAAGTTGGGGTTCTGATGCTGTAAGATGACAGCATGTGAGACAGCAGCTGTGACCGGAGGTAAAATGTTTACTGCCGGTCAAGACGTCGGCTATTGAGAGTACTACTCTCATCAGTGTACACCTGCTGTCCCTGAGAGCAGGCAAAGCTGATGAGAGTATTTCTCATGGAATATTCTCCTTTGCCTCCAGTCACAGCTGTTGGCTCTCATGCTGTCATCTGACAACATGAGCACCACAGCTCTCTGACCTGCAGTAACGATCTATCAGCTGATCAGACTTGCCCGTGTTTCTTGCACTGTCACACAGATGACAGCATGGGAAACAGCCATTGATCATGTTGCCAAACCCGATCAGTAACACAGAATTCCTGGAGAAATCCATGTTCAAGGTCCATGCTCAGACAATAGGTTCATCCATCACTTCTCATGACTTCAAATGTATTCCATATTCATCCATCCAGCCTGACTGACAGCTGCAACTTGTCCTGAGCAGTGTGAGATCTCAGCAGCAGGAGGGACACTGAGGAGTTAGGTGGGTGGAGATTGTGTTAAAACTTTGATAAAAGATCATTCAGCCACTCTGTCATGGATTTTCAAAGTAAATACAGTGTCCTTATTGAGTCTTATACATTTATTGATAATAAAGTTTTAGTACCAAAAAATATCACTCCATAGTGCTGGACATTTAGACTTCTTTCTTCATAATCTGCTACTCATTGTCTGTTTTCAAGTAAAATTATTCTTTAAGTGTCAAGATGGATAACATGAAGTGGGAACAAGTCTTTGCTTGCACAGACCAGCTTCTGTCTACTACATATATTGTAGTTGTATTTATCACTTGAGGAGTCTCAAAATCTTTAGTGGCAAAATTAAAATGACAGATAACACTTCTATTTAGAGTGTCAAACACTGAATAAATAACATTTATATTAGGTGAAGTCACAGCTCACCTCTTGTGTTTTTGCAGAATAACCCCAGCACAGGTCATAGAACATGTCTAGAAAACTCTACAATCAAATTCAATGAACATTTCCACACATGATCACAGCTCCTATAGACACAATTAAATACAGATTAGATATAAAAAATAAACAGAAGACTAAATAGTTATCAATATCTGTTTGTAATTAATGAAAAATATAGGTAATTCAAAAAATAAATGTTCAGAAGTAATTTTTTCTGGTATTTCTATTGCTGAAATCAACGTTCTAGCATATTCACAGGATATACCATATTTTGCAAATCATAAAATGCACTGGATTATAAAATGCACCCCAAATTTTAGGCAAAAAAAAAGTTTTAGTAAAATAGCGGTTGTAACGGGTCTGGGAGGCGGAACCTCTGAGCTACTATACAAGGGGGCGGTCCTTGTAAGGGAGCGGGTGGCGACCAGGGAAGACGGGCAGGCAGTCACAGCAGGTGACCGGGACAGTCTCTGAGTGAACGGGCAGGAGGTCACGGCAAGTGACCGGGGCAGTCTCTGGATGAACGGGCAGGAGGTCACGGCAAGTGACCGGGGCAGTCTCTGGATAAAGGGTAGGTACAACCTGTGATGGCAGAGCCTCCAGGTAGGCTAGCAGGCAGATGGTAGATGTGTGCTCCCAGGTGAGCAAGCGAGAGTCTCTGGAATGGCAGGTGGTCACAGCACGTGATGGCGGAGCCTCCAGGTAGGCTAGCAGGCAGGTAACAGGTGTGCACTCCCAGGTGAGCGGGCAGGAGTCTCTGGAAAGGCAGGTGGTCACAGCACGTGACGGCGGAGCCTCCAGGTAGGCTAGCAGGCAGGTAGCAGGTGTGCGCTCCCAGGTGAGCAGGCAGGAGTCTCTGGAATGGCAGGTGGTCACAGCACGTGACGGCGGAGCCTCCAGGTAGGCTAGCAGGCAGGTAGCAGATGTGCGCTCCCAGGTGAGCGGGCAAGCTGGTCCATAGACAGACTGACAGGAGTTGGAGGGCAGACTGTCAGACCTCAGGCTAGCAGGCAGGTAGCAGAAGAGCGCTCCCAGGTGAGCGGGCAAGCTGGTCCTTAGACAGACTGACAGGAGTCGGTAGGCAGACCGTCGGACCTCAGGCTAGCAGGCAGGTAAGCGGAATATCAGGCAGGAATCAGACAGCAAACTGGCAGGAATCTGGCAGGTAACTGGCAACGGGACCTGAGGGCTGAAGCAGAGTAGTGAACAGTGCAACAACATTGCTCGGGCACCTCCATTTTGGAGGAGGTGCCTTATATATGGTGAAGTCCTCCGGCCTTTGGCTGGGGACTCCTTAGGACGGCACGCGCGGCCCCTTTAAGAGGGAGGGAGCGCGCGCGCGCGCGCCCTAAGCACAGTGGCCGGGAAGGAGCGCGCGCTGCCAGCAGAGTGGGAGGAGGACGCCGGGCTCGGAGCAGAGGGGTGAGGGGAACAGCGTCCCTGCCTAGCAGAGGGCAGGGACGCCGGCGCTACAGTACCCCCCCCTTTAGGCCCCCCCTTTTTTAGGCCAGAGAGAAATTTAGCTAGGATGAGAGGGGCATGGATGTTCTCCCGGGGCTCCCACGTTCTCTCTTCAGGACCAAACCCCTTCCAATCTACTAGAAAAAAGGTCTTCCCTCTTACCCTTTTGGTGGCCAGAATGTTCTCTACCTCAAATTCGTTTTCAGCGGAAACCGGAGCAGGAGGCGTACCTGTAGACTTGGAAAAAGAGTTAAGTACCACAGGTTTGAGGAGAGATACATGGAAGAAGTTAGGGATCCGCAAGTTGGCCGGGAGTTTCAATTTATAGGCCACCGGGTTGATCTGACTGATGACCTCCAGAGGACCGATGAACCGAGGCCCTAACTTATAGGAAGGAATCTTGAGCTGGACATACTTGGACGAGAGCCAGACCTTATCCCCTGGACGGAATTGAGGAGGATCCAGACGTTTTTTGTCAGCATGTCTTTTCATACGCTCGGATGACAGAAGCAGTGCGGATCGGGTACTCTCCCATATGGAGGAAAATTTGTTAACAAGAGATTCCGCAGCCGGATTGTCCACCGAGGTGGAGACGGGAAATGGGATCCGAGGATGCTGACCGAAGACTACAAAAAACGGTGATTTGGAGGAAGATTCGCTCTCGTGATTGTTGTAAGAAAATTCGGCCCATGGCAGGAGATCCACCCAGTCTGAATGGTGGGCATTAACGAAGTGCCGGAGGTAACTGGTCAGGTTCTGATTGATCCGCTCCACTTGACCATTAGACTGTGGGTGGTAAGCGGAGGAGAAGTCCAGGGTGACGTCTAGCAGTTTACAAGTGGCTCTCCAGAAGCGTGAGGTGAACTGTACCCCACGATCCGACACGATGTGGAGGGGCAGGCCATGAAGACGGAAGATGTGGCGGATAAAGTCTTTAGCCAGCTCGGGTGCAGACGGGAGGCCTGGCAGGGGAACGAAATGAGCCATCTTGGAAAAGCGGTCAGCGACCACCCAAATGACCGTACAACCGGCAGAGACGGGGAGATCAGTTATAAAGTCCATTGCTATATGCTGCCAGGGGGCAGCAGGTACTGGGAGCGGAAGGAGGCGACCGGCTGGCAGATGTCTCGGAACCTTGTTGCGGGGGCAGGACACACAGGCAGAAACAAAGTCTATTACGTCCTTGTGCAGGGTAGGCCACCAGTAGTGCCGGGTAATAAGCTGGAGGGTCTTTTTCTGACCGGCGTGGCCAGCTAGTTTAGACGAGTGACCCCAGTGTAGGATCTTCTCCCGATCAGGTACTGATACGAACGTCTTACCGGGAGGGAGACGATTTAGACTCACGGGAGCCACCTGCATTACTCTGGCGGGATCGATGATGTGTTTTGGTTCTTCCTCGAGATCAGACACCAGAAAGGATCGGGATAAGGCGTCCGCCTTGATGTTTTTGTCAGCCGGGCGAAAATGAAGAATAAAATCAAAGCGAGCAAAAAACAAGGACCACCGAGCTTGGCGCGGGTTAAGTCTCTGGGCATGCTGGAGGTAAGCCAAGTTCTTGTGGTCAGTGTAAATTATTACCGGGTGAAGAGCCCCTTCGAGCAGGTAACGCCACTCCTCCAATGCCAGCTTGATGGCCAATAACTCTCGATCTCCAATGGAATAGTTGCGCTCAGAAGAGGAGAAGAGTTTGGAGAAGAAGCCACAAGTTACCATTCTCCCGGAAGATGATTTTTGGGTAAGTACCGCTCCGGCTCCAGAGGAGGAGGCGTCAACCTCCAGGAAGAACTGCTTGTTGCCATCTGGGCGATGCAGCACCGGGGCGGAAGAGAAGGCCTGTTTTAAGGAAAGAAAGGCCTCCTCTGCTTCGGGCGGCCACTCTCTGGGATTAGTGCCCTTACAGGTGAGCGCGGAAATTGGGGCAGTCCGGGAAGAGAAGTGCGGTTTGAAGAGGCGGTAGTAGTTGACGAAGCCCAGGAACCGCTGAATGGCCTTCAACCCCTCCGGTCGGGGCCATTTCTCGATGGCAGACAGTTTCTCTGGATCCATTCGTAGGCCGGTCTGAGAAATAATGTAGCCCAAAAACGGAAGTGAGGTCTGCTCAAAGAGGCACTTCTCATATTTAGCGAAGAGGTGATTCTGCCTGAGCCTGAGCAGGACCTGACGAACGTCTCTCCGGTGAGTCTGGAGATCCGGAGAGAAGACCAAGATGTCGTCCAGGTACACCACTACCCAGGAGTAGAGAAGGTCCCGGAAGATGTCATTGACCAACTCTTGAAAGACGGCAGGAGCGTTACAGAGACCAAAGGGCATTACCAGATATTCATAGTGGCCGTCCCGGGTGTTGAATGCAGTCTTCCATTCATCCCCTTGACGGATACGGACCAGGTTGTACGCCCCACGGAGGTCCAGTTTGGTGAAGATTCTAGCCCCCCTCAGACGATCAAATAATTCTGGAATGAGCGGAAGGGGGTACTTATTCTTCACCGTGATCTGGTTAAGGCCTCTATAGTCTATGCAGGGATGGAGAGAGTCGTCCTTCTTTTTTACGAAAAAGAAGCCTGCTCCCGCCGGGGAGGTAGATTTCCGGATGAATCCCCTGGCCAAATTCTCCTCAATATATTCGGACATCGACCGGGTCTCAGCAGCGGACAATGGGTAAATACGCCCATGGGGAGGCGTAGCACCAGGTAACAGGTCGATAGGACAGTCGTATGGTCTATGAGGGGGTAATGTCTCTGACTCCTTTTTATTAAAGACATCAGCAAATGACCAATAGGGAATCGGAAGTCCAGGTAGATTAGTTGGGGTAGGAGAAGGACGGGCGGGATGAACAGGAACCAAACAAGTCTTATGACAGTCCTGTCCCCAGCGAAGGACTTCTCCGGTCTGCCAGTCAAGCACGGGTGCATGTCTCTGGAGCCAAGGTAGACCTAGTAAGAGGGCGTGAGAGAGTCCAGGCAGAACATGAAAAGAGATGCTCTCAGAATGCAGCATTCCCACCTGCAGAGTTACGGATTCGGTGATGAGTTGGATGGGACGTGGTAAGAGGCCCCCATCCACAGCAGCGACAGATAATGGTATAGCCAGAGGTTTGGTGGGAATGCGGTATTTTTCTACCAGGGCCTGTGAAATAAGATTCCCGGCCGCTCCAGAGTCAAACTGGCAGGAATCTGGCAGGTAACTGGCAACGGGACCTGAGGGCTGAAGCAGAGTAGTGAACAGTGCAACAACATTGCTCGGGCACCTCCATTTTGGAGGAGGTGCCTTATATATGGTGAAGTCCTCCGGCCATTGGCCGGGGACTCCTTAGGACGGCGCGCGCGGCCCCTTTAAGAGGGAGGGAGCGCGCGCGCGCCCTAAGCACAGTGGCCGGGAAGGAGCGCGCGCTGCCAGCAGAGCGGGAGGAGGACGCCGGGCTCGGAGCAGAGGGGTGAGGGGAACAGCATCCCTGCCTAGCAGAGGGCAGGGACGCCGGCGCTACAGCGGTGCATCTCATAGTCCGCTTTTACGGTAGCTTACCGGGGGTGGCTGCTGCATTGGAGTGGAGTGCCAGGAAACAGGCTCACTGCTGCAGGAAGCTGGAGTGGGGCAATGCTACGGCTGGGAGTGCAAGGGTTTAGGGCTTTCACAAAATGTCGGCGTAGACTCCACCACCGAACACCCCTTCCTTCCAGCCTGGGATCAGCAGCATCACCCCAATATTACAGATGCTGCTAGCTTCCTGCAGCAGCGACCCTGGTACCCCACTCCACTGCAGCTGGTAAACTGCGTTCAGATTATAAGACGCACCACCATTTTCCTCACAAATTTGGGAGGAAAACATGTGTCTTATAATCTGAAAAAAAGCTTACTTTAAATATCTAATGTTTACGGTAGCTGACACACTTTTCTGCCTTTTAGCGTCTACAAATTAGTGTTTTCTGCCTTAGCAACGTTAGTACCAGTAAGTTTCCTGCTACCTAGTTGTAAGGTCCCTGTACCCATACTCTCTGAATTTAATCCTGTCAGTCCAATTTACCTGACCCTGTCCACTTAGACTGCACCTGATCATACTCATCTTGCTGTGCCTATACGTGAACCCACCCTGCCTGTTCCTAGTCCTGATCCTGACCCGTCTTAAACAGTACCTGTTAACCGGCACCTGTGATCCCATACCTGTGGCCGTCCCGTGTTACTGTGCCTATCCTGCTTGTGCCCGATCCTGCATCTGACTACCAGCCACATACCTTCTGCTAACCAGTTCCTGGTTAATTCTGCTTCCCTATCCCCTTAGAGATCAGCTGCTGCTGCTCCGGGGTCCATCCTGGATTTGCACCTGGCATCCACCTGGGTTCAAGTCTAACCACAACATCAGAAGTTCTAGTGAAGAACCAAGTGTTCACTTAGTTATGCCCCTCCAAACTCTCCTTGGACCGTGGCACAGTGGTTCCACAACCATGTGCATAACGTCACATATACCCCTCATTAATCATTAAGGAACAACAACATCAATGATCTCTTTGATAGGCTGAAAGCAAATATTCTGAGCCATGCTTTACAGGTTTTAATCAGTCTATTATGCACGAAGGTGGAGCATGTGGTTCGTAGACCCACTGTGCCACGGAGATGGGCTTACCTCGGAGGGGCGTAGCTAAGCAGTTACCTGGTGTTCACTGGAGCTCTAGATGGTGGAGTCAGGCTTGAGCTGCAGGTATTTACCAGGTACCACTGCTAGGCAGTCCCCGGTACTGCAGCTGCTGACCCAAAGTGTCACGCACGCAGACATGGAATCAGGCTCCATTCAGACTATTCCTCAGGCATAACCGGTCATGACATGCAGACACAGACAGGACTGCATTCGGAAACTGGTTTTAGCAGTCTGGATATACAGTGTACACGAGCTAGCATAGGTGCTACAGTTTCCCCTTACGCCCCCTCTTCTTCAAGCTCACCTGGACTCTCTGCAGAGAAATTATGACCCGACTCCACAACATCTCTTCAGAGCAACCATCTCTCACCATCTCCATGAGTAGGATGCTTCTCACCATCAAGGCATCCTAAAAGTAGGACAAAGTGGTAATACTACCAAGAACTTTACATTGTGAAGTCTCTCTCTCCCTGATGAGACCAGCTACCACCCTGGAGGATTCAGGAACCAACTGGAGTTCCTCTGCCTGGTTTGTGGATTGCAGAGACTTGGAAGATGCCACCACCTTGAAGTTCTCTTAAACTGATAGCATAGAAACTGAAGATAACTTCTCTAGTTCAATCTTCAGCCTTTTCTTCAAGACGACACATCCTCAAAGCGGGGAGGTTCCTGGGAGCTGATCATTGAAACAATCGTCGAGATTGTGTGGGGACTAGTGTTGAGCCAACCCCGTAGTGTTTTAGTTCGGTTCGGTTCGTCGAACACCCGTGTGTTCGCCGAACTGTTCGTCGAACTGTTCGTCGAACTGTTCGTCGAACACCTTCGAGCACCGTTAAAACCAATGGCAGGCAAACAAAAACACATAGAAACACATAGAAAACACCTTCGAAGGTGTCCAAAAGCTAACAAACTGCTCAAAAGACATAACTAACACATGGAAAAGTGACAAGTACATATAGTCATGCGAAAAGAAAAGAGGTGGAGGAGTAAAAGGAGTGGGAGACACAGATATAGGCATGTCATGCCCTTCTAAAATCCAAAAAGTGAGAAGCCGACACGGCCTGTCCGTTCCTGCCCGTGCCACCTCCGTGTCGCCGGGTTTGTGCCAGAGCCGCGGTGGACCCTGACGGCCAGCCCCCTTCTCCCAATACTGGTGCCTGTCCGCTGGTGGGTCAAGTGAGCCCCCCTGTGGTGGAGGCAGCTCTAAGTTTTTTAATTTAAATTGTCTCTCTAATTTGAATGAATACACTTTAAATCCTTTTACAAGGATCTATTGGAGGGCAAGTCTCATGCCAGCAGCCGCATAATTTCAGCTCCAGTAGCGTCCACTAAAGCTGCTGCAGTTAAAAAGCTTTTATAAGGATCGAGCTCGGCTGTCCACCGCAAGGCATCCTACCGCCAGTCCCAGCCCCTTTGCCTTGGGGTGCCTCCTGATGCTCTTCACTGAGTATCCCGTGGTCCCGAAGCATTTCCTTTGAAAAAATTAAGTGTCCAAACTATAGGTGGTGTAGCTTGCTTAACAGCTGGGATAATCCGCTGACTAGCAGACACTGCTACTAGGCACAAAGTATTTCCTGGGCTAGATGCAGCTAAAAATTTGTAATTAGATACTCTCGTTGGATGCTGAGAAAGCATTCCATAGAGTCTCCTGGCACGCCATATATTATTCTCTTAAAAAGCTTGGGGTAGGGGTCTAGGGGACCCTTTTATAGCCAAAATCACGGCCCTGTATCGCAATACGTCACCTAGGCTGAAGATAAAAGAACTGTAGCACCCTGAGGGCTCAGTTGCTGCAGAGGTATTGCACCTCACTCAGAGGTGTGATAACTCACTCTCAGGTAAGGATGGAGTGTGCATCAGGACCCGACACCTGCATGCATTACACCACATTGCCATGGGGCAGGGCGACCAATATGCCCCTGAGATGGGCACGACAGTCCCTGTCCCTGGCTGGAGTGGGGGGAGGGAACACTGAGGAAGGGGAACCCTGTAGTGCAGGAGCAGGGAGGAAGCAGTTCCTGGGTGCATTGAGAAGGGAGTATAAAAGGTGGGCACCATCTTAGTTCAGTGCAGAGAAGTCTGAGCAGAAGTGACAGGGAGCAGGGGTTCTGCATGAGCTCTGCTCCGGAGGCGGGCCTAGTAAAAGAGGCCCAGGCCTGGAAGAGGGAGAAGGAAGGAAGAGGAGCGGAGAAGGCTCCAGGAATAAGGAATGAAGGGATCCCAGGGGTGCGGACGGGCGAGTCGCCACCGCACGCCCGAATCCACCTGCGTGGAGGGGTCAGGCCGAAGGGGGAGACCGGTCCCCAAAACTAGTGGAGGCGGGAAACGACCCTCAGCTAGAAACCGGAGGCTGTGACATTTTATATGTCGCAACGCCTCGCTACACCCGCTAGGAAGGCACCACATAGGGTCAGGGAAACTGGCACCAAGTTTACCAAGAGGAGGCCCGAGGCAGCCGGACAGAAGGGTTGGTATGAAAGGCCAGACAAAGGACACACAAAGGGGGTCCTGTGAAGCGCTCCAAAGTTATCTGGGAGTTGTCTGAGCCCCTCACCTGGTGAGCATATACGACGTGGGCAGCCGTTACCTGCAGAAGTCTTCTGGATAATAAGAACTGTGAGTAAAGGCCCTGGACTGCATCACTGACTCCGTGTCGTTACTGCTGCTGCCCTGCACCATCACCCCCATCCTCCGCATACACTGCCCTGAGGCTATACTCCTCCCTTGGAGAGTTATGCTACGCTCTGATGCACCCACAACACCAGCCTCAGCGGTCTGCCCTGCAGCGGCGGTTCACTCTGACCGCAATCCACGGGTGGCGTAGTCGGTTGTTTAACCATCAAAACCACATAAATAGTTCTGCCACTGGTTTGACCACCCTGAGCGACGGAACAGGGTCGCCGCCACGGAGACTACAACCACCAGCATCCAGCAAAAAGGGTCCGGCTCCGGGTGTCCCAAGGCCCAGGGTGCGCGTCAGAACATTTTCATCACCTTTCATAATCACCAATGGGACAAGGCAGGGATGTCCTCTGTCCCCTCTCTTATACATCCTAGTGATGGAGCACCTGCTCTCATCAATTCGCCATAACCCCAATATTAGGTGGATTGAGGAGGGAGGCACCGAGTACAAGTGCTCTCTATTTGTTGATGATGTCCTAGTATATATCTCTCAATCACATATATCACTGAAATAGATCACTTTGTTACATGGACAAATTTTAAAATCAATGCAGCGAAGTCTGAGGCCCTCGATGTCTCCCTCCCCAAACCCATACAGGATTCCATCCAGTCCAACTTTCCCTTTGCCTGGCCCTCACATGGTATCAAATACTTAGGAATTCCTATTCATAGAGACATCTCCCGTCTATGTTATCTTAATTTTGGGCCCTTTATTGAACAACTCCATGCAGACCATGGTTGGCAAGTTAGAACTATAAGATTCACTATAGTGAACCACTGGTGTTTTGTGGAAAAGCACATGTACACTGTGTTCCAAATTATTATGCAAAAAGTGTTTAGGAGTGATAAGGGAAGAATTTGTTTCTTTGTCAGTTAAACTCATTGATGGTGATGTGTGTCAGGGCTCTTTATATCACTGTAAGCAATTGCATACACCTGTGCTAATTAGTTTGGCAGGTGTGTCCAATGAAAGGCAAGACTACTTAAGAAGGCTGTCCCACATTATTAAGCAGCCTACATTTTCTGCCAAAATTGGAAAGAAAAAGGATGTGTCGGCTGCTGAGAAGCAACAAATTGAGGAGTGTTTAGGTTAAGGCATGACTACAATCAACATTGTGCAATGATCAGGATGAAGTGTCTTGGCAATCAAGAAGTATGTAGCTGATTCACAGTACACTCGTGTGCATGCTGATAAGGGCAAATTGAGGACTCTTTCCTACAGGCAATTACGTCAGGTTAAAAGAGCAGCGGCAAAAAAGCCTTGTCATAGCAGCAGACAAGTTTTTGAAGCACACAAGCAGAAACGGCTCCAGTGGGCCAAACAATACGTGAAGACTGATTTCAAAACTGTTATGTTCACGGATGAGTGCCGTGCAACGCTCGATGGTCCAGATGGATGGAGTGGAGGATGGCTGGTTGATGGACACCCCACGCAAACACGGCTACAGCGCCAACAATGAGGAGGTGGAGTAATGTTTTGGGCTGAAATCATGGGGAGAGAGATTGTCGGCCCCTTTAGGATCCCTGAAGGGGTAAAGATGAACTCCATAATGTATATGGAGTTTCTCAAACAGCACTTCCTGCCATGGTTCAAGAAGAAGAACCGTGTATTCCACAGCAAGATCATTTTCATGCATGATAATGCACCGTCTCATGCTGCTCATAACACATCTGCATCTCGGGCTGATATGGGCATAAAAGGGGGCAAACTTATGGTGTGACCTCCATGCTCCCCTGACCTCTACCCCATTCAGAACCTCTGGAGCATCATCAAAAGGAGTGTCTATGATGGCGGGAGGCAGTTCACATCTAAGCAACAGCTCTGGGAGGGTATTCAGTCCTCATGCAAAACAATTGAAGCAGAAATCATCCAAAACCTGACAAATTCAATGGACAAAAGAGTTCAGAAGCTCCTTTCGAACAAGGGGTCCTATGTGCAAATGTAACATCACCTAGAATAAAGTTTTGAGTTGAAAACTGTTTGATTTCAGTTTCTAATAACCTGCTAATGCTTATAATTTCAAAAATGACCATTTTTTTGGTCTTTTTTAAAGTGAAAAGGTTGATCGAAAAGTGTGGGGGATCTAAGAGTGTGGCAACCCAGTAGTCAGGATTACTTAGAATTTTGACAATCTGAGGGTCATGTTGCAGGTAGTGCAGCAAGAAGGCACTTATGTGTCTTGCGCATCTCGAAGCCCCAAAATTATTTTCAGGGCTAGATGCAACTAAAAATTATTATTAATTTTAAATCTGGTGGAGCTTAGTATAGATGGCCTAATAGAATCAGTACTGCACACTGCTGCAAAGCCCAAATTATTTTCCAGCCAAGATACAGATAAACATGATTAGTAATTTTAAATCTGGTGGAGCTTAGTATAGATGGCCTAATAGAATCAGTACTGCACACTGCTACAAAGCCCAAATTATTTTCCAGCCAAGAAACAGATAAACATGATTAGTAATTTTAAATCTGGTGGAGCTTAGTATAGATGGCCTAATAGAATCAGTACTGCACACTGCTACAAAGCCCAAATTATTTTCCATCCAAGATGCAGATAAACATGATTAGTAATTTGAAAGCTTAAAACGGTTGGTGAGGTAATTTTAACCAATCATCAAGCTTTTACTCTCCCCAGGATGACACAGGGGTAGAAAAGTATTTTCAGATCCATGATTTGTTCATCTTTATGAACGTGAGTCTGTCTACATTATCAGTGGAGAGCCACATGCGCTTATCTGTCAGCACACCACCAGCAGCGCTGAACACACGTTCAGACAGAACGCTGGCTGCGGGGCATGACAAGATCTCCAAGGCATAAGTGGCTAGCTCCGGCCATTTATCCAGATTGGAAGCCCAAAAAGAGCAAGGGTCCAGTAACACAGTCATGGCTTCAATGGAGATACTCCTGTACCATCGTCTCTAGGCGTTGACTATGTGTCAGACTTCTTGTCTCCTGTGGCCTTGCAAAGGATGGGCTAAAAAAGTGGTGAAATGATTCCGCAAAATTGATGTTACCAGCAGATACTGTGTTTCTGTTACGGTTTGAGTGCTGAACACTCGACAGTCCCACGGTTGGCAAGTTGGAACTGTGAGATTCACTACGTGCACCACTGGTGTTTTGTGGAAAAGCACATGTAAGATTCTGCAACAGTCTCTGCTGATACTCCTGCATGCGTGCATCCCTTTCTATGGCAGGAATAATTTCTGTAAATTTACTTTAGTACCGGGGATCTAACAGTGTGGCAACCCAGTAGTCAGGATTATTTCTAATTCTCACAATTCGAGGGTCATGTTGCAGGTAGTGCAGCAAGAAGGCACTCATGTGTGTTGCGTATCCAGGAGCACCAAGTCCCTGTTGTGTTGGTGGCGAGGTGCAATCATGCTTCCTTCCTCTGTCCTCTCCCCCCAACCTCGCACAACAGAAATGTGATCAAGGTCTCCCTCATCTGATGAGTCTTCCATCAGTTCATCCTCCACTTCTTCCTGGCCTCCTGCACCTTCCTCACTAGTTTGGCTGCTACCATGCGCCCTGGTAAAACCATCTCCCCCACCCTCACATGCCTGCCTCCTTGGTGCTGCCGACCGTCTGGACATTGCAGATGTTATCCCTTCCGCATACAACTCCTCCTCCTCTACTTCCTCCACCTCCTCTTGTGCCACCACCCGACTCTGAATTCTTTTTAACATGTGCTCCAGCATGTAAATCACCGGAATAGTCATGCTGATAATGGCATCATCAGCACTAAACATCTTCGTCGCCATTTCAAAACTGTGCAGAAGGGTGCATAGGTCCCTGATCTGAGACCACTCCTCCAGCGTGATTTGCTCCACCTCTGGATCTCGTTGGCCCAGGCTATACGTCAGAACGCATTGCACCAGGGCTTGTCGGTGCTGCCACAGTCGCTGCAACATGTGCAGAGTTGAATTCCACCGGGTAGGCACATCGCATTTTAGCCGGTGAAGTGGCAGGCCCAACGACTTCTGTAGAGATGTAAGCCGCTGAACTGCGGGATGCGAACGGCGGAAGTGAGCACACAGCGACCGTGCCCTCTGCAGAAGGCCATCTAGTCCGGGATAGTGGGCTAAACATTGCTGGACAACCAGGTTCAAAACGTAAGCCATACAAGGTTCGTGTGTGACATTGCCCCGGCGAAGGGCCGCACCCAGGTTTGCACCATTGTCGCACACGGCCTTCCCTGGTTTCAGGTCCAGTGGAGACAACCATTCATGAAATTGGTTCTCCAGAGCTGAACACAACTCCTCAGCTGTGTGACTCACATTTCCCAGACATTTCAAAGTAAAAACCGCCTGATGACGTTGAGCCCTACAGCCAGCAGAGTAAGGAGGTGTGCAGGATCCCTTCTGCACAGTTAGAAAGCTTGTGACATGACCAGACAGGCTTTGGGTGCAGGTGGAGGACCGAGAGGAGGTTGAGGAGGCAGAAGCAGTGGAGGAACTTTGAGATAAAGAGGATTGACACACAACTCGTGGGGACGGCAAGACTTGGACAGCGGCCCCTTGTCCTGCTGTCACCATAGTTACCCAGTGCCCAGTCAGCGACATGTAACACCCCTGTCCATGCCTACTCGTCCAAGTGTCTGTGGTGAAATGCACCCTGTCACACACAGAGTTTCTCAAAGAAGTGGTGATGTTGTGTGTGACATGCTGGTGGAGCGCAGGCACACCTTTCTTTGAGAAGTAGTGCCGACTGGGCATCTGGTAATGGGGCACTGCGACGGACATAAGGTCTCAAAAATCCTCTGTGTCCACCAGGCGGAAAGGCAGCATTTCTGTAGCCAAGAGCTTGCAGATGGTGAACTTCAACCTCTTAGCTTTCTCATGGCTAGGAGGAAATGGTCTTTTTCTTGTCCACATCTGAGGGACCGAGGGCTGGCTGTTGTGCTTAAACGGGGTTGATAAGGGTGTCCCCGGCAAACTGCCGGTCTGTGAGGAAGATGCAGGCGGACATGTTAGGTTGCCTTGATCCAAAGGTGGTGCTATCGATGTCGGACAGCGCTCAACACCAGCTGGTGTTACCACCTCCAAAGAAAATGATGACCTGCCAATCACGCTGGCTGTTGCGGGTAAAGAGGTGGCAGGTCTGCGTCCCAAAGCAGGTGTGACTGCTGTCCCCCCAGTCACAGAGGATGAAGAGGCCGCGGATGCACAAGATGTGGCAGACGGTGGTTGGCCCGGCCGGCTAGGCCGCATTGTAGCACAGTGAGCTTCCCACTTCAACTTATGCTTCATGTCCATGTGCCGGTTCATGCATGAAGTACTCAAACTATGTATTTTTTTACCTCTACTTAGCTTTAACTGACAAATGTTACAGATAACACGAGTTGGGTCATCTTTATCGATCTGAAAAAATGGCCAGGCTATGCAAGGCTTAGCATCCATGCGACCTGAAGAGCCACCACGACTTGTGGTGAGAGGCAGAGTTGTGTTTGAGGATGCAGTTGTTGACGTGCTTCCAGTACTACGTCTCTGTCCAGGAAGGCGCAACCTGACCTCGTTGTCACTAGCATTCTCCTCCACCTCCTCTGCTGACCTCATCTCTTGGCTGACTGTGGGTTGACAGTAAGTGGGATCTCCAACCTCATCATCATCACCCTGTGTGTTATCACACCCGTCGTCCTCAGAGCCAACCTGTTCCTGCCCTGACAAAAAACTAAAGTTGTCGCTCCAATCAGGTATTTGAGTCTCATCATCGTCTTCCTCATTGTCTCCACCAACAGGAGATACAGTTTGGAAATGAGGGTCTACATTATGGTCAGAACCTTTCTGCGTCTGGTCCTTGATCAGCCTCATAAAGATTCTGGGCATCAGTGCAGATCATTTCCTCGTCTGGATTCACAGAAGCACTGGAGCCGACCTCTGATTCCCAGGCTATAGTATGAGTAAACAGCTCTGCAGACTCAACCATCTGTTCTACCTCATACTCAGACGGGCAGCTGGAGATTTGGGAGCTGTGAGGAAGCAGGTGCGATTGGGGTGACACCTCTGAGGACTGGAGTATTTGTGTTGTTGAAGTTGATGTGGAGGAGATCCCACTTAAAGGAGCACTTGATATCCGATGAAGCACCTGCTGTTTTTGTGCCTCATCTGGAATTTGTAGCGATTGGCGTGTCCGTAAGAAAGGGATCTTATCACAATGTCCGCTAAAAGACATTTGTTTTTTTAACTTGAAACAGACGCCGGTACGGCGTTGAAACGCGTTGTTAATAAACAGCCTTTTTCATCATCATCATCTCTGAAGAATTGATTCACGTCTGCAGCGCAGCCCAGCTACGTGTTTATCCAACTGGATCCAATATCTCCGGGAGGATTCATCTTACAGCCACGGGGCAGCAGCAGCTGGTTTTCTTCATGCCTACATAGGAGTTGTGCCTGTCACAACTCCATCAGGTGAGTGTAACCAGCACTCTCTTACTCTCCCTCCATAGGGTATCACCCTATTGTGCGCTCTGTTTCCCACATTTAGATCTACATTGTCTGCTAAAAGAAGTAGACATTTTAGTTTGGCTGGGAGATGGTCTTTCTTCTGCAGATGTTACTGTTGCTTTAACACCTACCCCACGGACACAACCATTTTTCCCCTTCCCAACACATCTGTTCCCCTTTCCACCAGCAGCAGTTCTTTTTCCACTCATTTTGGTGGTTAACTAATTCACAACTCTGGAGTTGTTTGCACAAAAAAACAATGGATGGGAACCGAGCAGAGCTGAGTGGCCAAACTGTGGTATTAGGCCAAAATTATTGGCTGGGTTAGATGCAGAAAAAAATTATATTCAATTTGCAACCTGATGGAGGTCAGTATAGATGGACTAATAGACCAAGTCCCACACACTGCTAGAAGCCCAAATATTTTTTCAGAGCAAGATAAAGATTAAAATTATTTTTAATTTGCAACCTGATGGAGGTCAGTATAGATGGACTAATAGACCAAGTCCCACACACTGTTAGAAGCCCAAATATTTTTTCAGAGCTAGATGCAGAAAAAAAATATTTTTAATTTACAACCTGATGAAGGTCAGTATAGATGGACTAATAGACTAAGTCCCACACACTACTAGAAGCCCAAATATTTTTTCAGAGCTAGATGCAGATAAAAATTATTTTTAATTTGCAACCTGATGGAGGTCAGTATAGATGGACTAATAGACCAAGTCCCACACACTGCTAGAAGCCCAAATATTTTTTCAGAGCTAGATGCAGATAAAAATTATCTTTAATTTGCAACCTGATGGAGGTCAGTATAGATGGACTAATAGACCAAGTCCCACACACTGCTAGAAGCCCAAATATTTTTTCTGAGCTAGATTCAGAAAAAAATTATATTCAATTTGCAACCTGGTGGAGGTCAGTATAGATGGACTAATAGAACAAGTCCCACACACTGCTAGAAGCCCAAATATTTTTTCAGAGCTAGATGCAGAAAAAAATTATATTCAATTTGCAGCCTGGTGGAGGTCAGTATAGATGGACTAATAGAACAAGTCCCACACACTGCTAGAAGCCCAAATATTTTTTCAGAGCTAGATGCAGAAAAAAATTATATTCAGTTTGCAACCTGATGGAGGTCAGTATAGATGGACTAATACAATGATGCTATGCCCAAAAGGTTTTACTTCACTAGGTGCAGTAAAAAAATTGTTATTCTATATACAGGTGGTGTAGCTTGCAACACAGATAGGCTACTCCACTGACTAATACAATCTGCAATAGGCCAAAAAGGATTAGCTTTGCTAGATTTAGCCAAATGCTGTGAAAAAAACTTGCACAGCACTGGCACAGACCTGCCTGGCAAAAACTGATAGGAACTGATGTAACTTAGTCCTGAAAAGGACTGCAATTACAATTTATCAGGTAAGAGCACAGACCTACCTGATAAAAGTCGTAGGAAATGCTGTAACCTAGTCCATAAATGGATTGCAATCACAACTATTCCCTACTCCCAAGCTATCTGTAGATTTGTGCGAAAATTTGCTTGAAATTAACAAGGTATAGCGCACAAAGCAACAGCGGTGCCGTCTAACACGCAGCTGCAGCAGTGAGAAAATGGTGGCGACGGGGAAAATGGCTTGGTCTTATAGGGCAAGGACATGTGACATACACTGCCAATGACACATGCCCTTGCTTGTGTGAAAAAAAGCACTTCGCTCCGTGTGTGCGCTGCTCATAGGCTGACAGATTGCACCTCCCCACTGTAAATGTGGGAAAGAGAAAAAAAATGGAGATCTTCATTATTCCTGCAGAGATCCATCCCCTGCCCCTCCCCCCGCTCCGCTGTACACTCAAACTGCGTATTAACATTAACTTTCATCATTACTGAGAAAAAATCCAGTTATGATTTTGGTGCACGAACAGTTATAGAACATAACCTCGAACAGCCGAATTTTTTTCAAATCGTTCGTGTTCGCCGAACTGCTCGAACACCGCTCAAAACAGCTCGAATTTGAGATTGGCGAACAGTTCGAGTCGAACAACAATCATCTCTAGTGGGGACATCATCTTCGCTTCTCTTCCTTCGGAGATGTCAGCACGCAGCGAGTCAGCTACTAACAGACCTTGCAGAGAACATGGCGACACTGGTGGCTGAACTGGATGTTTAGGGACCAGACACCTCTTGTCACTTCACTGTCTCCAACACTGTTTAGACAGAGCTTAATAAGCACTGTGTAGATAGTATAGGAAAGAAAAAGAAGCACCCCTTTCAGCTACAGCCTCATCAACCATGTGATGCCAAGATGATATATGGAGGAGGAGTTCCTGGGCCTTAGCAGACCAATACCAGCTCTGCAGTGCAGCTAGAAGGCTGAATTTTTCCTGTAACTGTGGTTAATATTCTATTAATTACAGAAGAAATCAGTAATATTAATAAAAATAATAATGTATGCTAAATGTTAAAATGCTCTCAAAAGTTCTTTTATGACTTTATGTGGGACATAATGTGTGAAATGAGTAAATAAGTAAATTAATTAAAGTATGCAGACACATGTCTGGTAAATAAAAACACTTGCAGAAATGAGATCACAATATATAATCTATAATATAACCAGGGATGTGTCCTTCTGTCCGAAGCCTCTATAGACTGCGCAAGCACAATGTGCCTGCGCAGTCTGGCCCAAGCAGAACAAACATCCACATCCCAGACAGGGATGAGAAGTGTGGAGCCGGAGATCAAGGTATGTGTAGGCACTGAACGCATACCACGATCTCCGGCGTCATAAGCACATACCTGCCAAGGAGGAGTGTGGTGCCTTATTTCGGGCCGGTTGAGGAGTGTGGCATCGGAATCAGCACCTGTGCATAGCACGATATCCGGCACCATTTTAGTGAAGGCACATTTGCAGTGTGTCTTCAACAAAATTGTGCCGGACATCACGATATGCGCATGCGTTAACTCCGCTGCCATTTTGTTAAAGACACTCTGCACATTTGTCTTAATAAAATGGCGCCAGATACTACGCTATGCAGGTGCTGATTCCGGCGCAATTTTAGTAAAATAACACAGGCGACACGCTGTATGGGAGGGATGGAAAGGTGAGTAGGATTGATTTTTAATTTAATTTATGAATGGATGGGGGAGCATATACCAGGATGGAGGAGCATATAACATGATGGAGGGACCATGATGAGGGAGCATATACCAGGATGGGGAGTATATACCAGGATGAGGAAGCATAAATCAGGATGGGGGAGCATGTACCAGCCTGGGGGACCAAGATGGGGGAGCATATACTAGGATGAGGGAGCATATACCAGGATGGAGGACCAGGATGAGAGAGCATATAAAAGGATGGGGGAGCATATACCAGGATTGAGGAGGATATACCAAGATGGAGGACCAGAATAGGAAAGCATATACCAGTAAGGGGGAGCATATACCAGGACAGGGGCGCACATACCAGGATGGGGAAGCATATTCCAGGATGGTGGCCCAAATACCAGGATGGGGGAGCATATACTAGGATGGGGGCCCAGGATGAAGGAGCATATATTAGGATTGTGGAGCAAATACCAGAATGAGGGTGGGGGAGCATATGCCAGAATGGGGGCACAAATACCATGATGGGGTAGAGTATACAAGGATGGGGACCATATACCAGGATGGGGGATCAGGATGGGGGCGCAAATACCTGGATGGGGGAGCATATATCAGGATGGGGGCCAGAATGGGGGACCAGGATGGAGGCACAAATACCAGGATGGGGGAGTATATACCAGGATGGGGGAGCATATAACAGGATGTAGGAGCATAGAACAGCATGTGGAACCAAGATAGGGTGGCATATAGTAGGATGAGGGAGTATATACCAGGATGGGGGAGCATATAAAAGGATGGGGGAGCATGTACCAGGATGGAGGAGCATATACCTAGATGGAGGACCAGAATAGGAATGCAATGACCAGGATGGCGGAGCATATTCCAGGATGGTGGCCCAAATACCAGGATGGGGGAGCATATACTAGGATGGGGGGCCAGGATAAAGGAGCATATAAAAGGATGGGGGCGCATGTACCAGGATGGTGGAGCATATACCAAGGTGGAGGACCAGAATAGGAAAACATAGACTAGGATGGGGTAGCATATACCAAGACGGGGATGCAAATACCGGGAAGGGGAAACATATTCCAGGATGGTGGCCCTAATACCAGGATGGGGGAGATTATACTAGGATGGGGGACCAGGATGAAGGAGCATATAACAGGATTGGGGAGCATATATTAGAATGAGGGACCTGTATGGGGGAGCATATACCAGGATGGGGAGTATATACCAGGATGAGGAAGCATAAATCAGGATGGGGGAGCATGTACCAGCCTGGGGGACCAAGATGGGGGAGCATATACTAGGATGAGGGAGCATATACCAGGATGGAGGACCAGGATGAGAGAGCATATAAAAGGATGGGGGAGCATATACCAGGATTGAGGAGGATATACCAAGATGGAGGACCAGAATAGGAAAGCATATACCAGTAAGGGGGAGCATATACCAGGACAGGGGCGCACATACCAGGATGGGGAAGCATATTCCAGGATGGTGGCCCAAATACCAGGATGGGGGAGCATATACTAGGATGGGGGCCCAGGATGAAGGAGCATATATTAGGATTGTGGAGCAAATACCAGAATGAGGGTGGGGGAGCATATGCCAGAATGGGGGCACAAATACCATGATGGGGTAGAGTATACAAGGATGGGGACCATATACCAGGATGGGGGATCAGGATGGGGGCGCAAATAACTGGATGGGGGAGCATATACCAGGATGGGGGCCAGAATGGGGGACCAGGATGGAGGCACAAATACCAGGATGGGGGAGTATATACCAGGATGGGGGAGCATATAACAGGATGTAGGAGCATAGAACAGCATGTGGAACCAAGATAGGGTGGCATATACTAGGATGAGGGAGTATATACCAGGATGGGGGAGCATATAAAAGGATGGGGGAGCATATACCAGGATGGAGGAGCATATACCTAGATGGAGGACCAGAATAGGAATGCAATGACCAGGATGGCGGAGCATATTCCAGGATGGTGGCCCAAATACCAGGATGGGGGAGCATATACTAGGATGGGGGGCCAGGATAAAGGAGCATATAAAAGGATGGGGGCGCATGTACCAGGATGGTGGAGCATATACCAAGGTGGAGGACCAGAATAGGAAAACATAGACTAGGATGGGGTAGCATATACCAAGACGGGGATGCAAATACCAGGAAGGGGAAACATATTCCAGGATGGTGGCCCTAATACCAGGATGGGGGAGCTTATACTAGGATGGGGGACCAGGATGAAGGAGCATATAACAGGATTGGGGAGCATATATTAGAATGAGGGACCTGTATGGGGGATCATATACCAGGATGGGGAAGCATATACCAGGATGGGGGATCATGGATAGAAGAGCATATACCAGGATGAGGGAGTACATAACAGGATGGGGGAGCACATAACAGGATAGGGGACCAGAGTGGGGGAGCATATACCATAATCAAGGACCAGGATGGGGGAGCATGGACCAGGATGGGGGAGCATATACCAGGATGGGGGTATACATAAGAGGATGAGGGACAAGGATAAAGGAGCATGGACCAGGATGATAGAGCATACCAGGATGGGGGACTACATAACAGGATGGGGGAGCATAAACCAGGATGGGGACCAGGATGGGGTAGCATATACACGGATGGGGGAGCATATACCAGGATGGGGGCACAAATACCATGAAGGGGTAGCATATACAAGGATGGGGGAGCATAAACCTGGATGGGGGCGCAGATACCAGGATGGGGGAGCACATACCAGGATTGGGCGTAAATACCAGGATGAGGGAGCATATACCAGAATGGGACACCAGGATGGGGGAGCATATATCAGGATGGAGGACCAGGATTGGGGAGCATATACCAGGATGGGTGATCAGGATGGGGGCACAAATACCAGGATGGGGGAGAATATACCAGGATGGGGGACCAGGATGGGTGAGCATAAACCAGGATGTGGGACCAAGATAAGGAACTCGGATTGGGAAGCATATACCATGATGTGGGATCAGGATTGGGGAGCATATACCAGGATAGGGCACCAGGATGGGGGAGCATATACCAGGATGGGGGATCACATGTTACACTCGCGCCCTGACTGACTGGCGTGAGTGTGATTAGTTATCCCACTGTACCATGAACCGAGGAGTGCCTGGAGGGGCGTAACTAAGTATCAACCCGATCCGACCACGATCGCACGGCAGCTTAGTCAACTCCGTGGACCAAGGAGGAACCGTGCAGAGGGACCAGGTGCGACTCCAGGTCAGACCCCGGTCACAGTTGTTGACCCACTCCGGGGAATGCGGGAACAGGCAGGTTAGACTGGCATACAGGCAGGTGGGTATTGGCAAGTACGGCTGGTATGCAGACAGGTGGGTACTGGCAAGTACAGCTGGTATGCTGACAGGTGGGCACTGGCAAGCATGACTGGTATGCAGACATGTGGGCACTGGCAAGCACGGCTGGTATGCATACAGGGAGATACTGGCAAGCACGGCTGGAGTGCAGACAGGGAGGAACTAGCAGGTTGGAGCGCAGGCTGGATAGGGTCCACTACAGACTGGGAGACAGGTACAGAGCAGCAGATGCGGTAGACAACCAGAGTAAAGCGAAACCGCCAGAGCGGAGGACAAGGCAGAGCAGAGAGGAACTGCTGGTGGGGTGAGCATGCAGAGCGGAGCAAAAACCGCAGGTGCGGTGGGCAAGGCAGAGCAGAGCGGAACCGCCGGAGCGGTGGACAAGGCAGAGCAGAGAGAAACCACAGGTGTGGTGGACAAGGCAGAGCAGAGCGGAACCACCAGAGCAGTGGGCAAGGCAGAGCAGAGAGAAGCCGCCGGAGCGGTGGGCAAGTCAGAGAAGAGAGAAACCGCTGGTGCGGTGAGCAAGGCAGAGCAGAGAGAAGCCGCCAGAGCGGTGGGCAAGTCAGAGCAGAGAGAATCTGCTGGAGCAGTGGGTAAATCAGAGCAGAGAGAAGCCGCCGGAGCGGTGGGCAAGGCAGAGCAGAGAGAAGCCGCTGGAGTGGTGGGCTAGTCAGAGCGGAGAGAAACCGCTGGTGCGGTGAGCAAGGCAGAGCAGAGAGAAGCCGCCGGAACGGTGGGCAAGTCAGAGCAGAGAGAATCTGACGGAGCAGTGGGTAAGTCAGAGCAGAGAGAAGCCGCCGGAGCGGTGGGTAAGGCAGACCAGAGGGAAGCCGCAGGAGCGGTGGGCAAGTCAGAGCAGAGAGAAACCACCGGAGCGGTGGGTAAGGCAGAGCAGAGGGAAGCCGCCAGAGTGGTGGGCAAGTCAGAGCAGAGAGAAACCCGCCGAAGCGGTGGGCAAGACAGAGCGGAGCGAAACAGCAGGTGCGGTGGACAAGGCAAAGAGGACAGGGCTCTGTTCACATGGAAAAGACAGGAAAATACAGGAAGATGGCAAGAATACAGGAGGAAGATACGGAGGAAGGGAAAAGGAACAAGCAGAACCAGATACACACAAGGTACTTCCTATGAAGTAGCGAGTGGACATAAAACTCACAAACAGAAGTACAGAGACAACGAGTTGGAGTTAGGTGCAGGCTCAGATACTGCAGGAAAAGATAAGGTACGGACATAGAGACAAACAGGTAACAGGCTAGGATACAGTTCAGACAGGAACTGCTACTGCAATGAGAAACAAGAATGAACCTGGGTATACAGCCCCCAGAGTGGCAGAAACAGACTAGAAGTTACAGGTAACAGGCCTGGGTATACAGCCCCCAGAGCAGCAAAAACAGACTAGAAAAAGGACAGGACCTGGCAATTCAGTAGCAAAGACTAACTGAGTGAAGGTGTTGCTCAGGCACCTCCTTCTGGGTGGAGGGGGTTTAAATACCCCGTGACTCACAGCAATAGGCTGGAGACGCATTAGGGGTGCGCCCACAGCAGCTATAAGAATCAAGAAGTAACCGGGCCGCCGCCCTATGCACTCAGTCAAGAGACATGTACACAGCATGAACTGGAGCAAGGTTTGTAGGCTGGACTGACAGGTAAGATTGCGGTCTTGCATAGTGGAATGTGGTGCACTATGCAAGCACGCCGCCAGGGATGTTACAGCACATACCAGGATGGGGCATAAATACCAGGATGGGGGAGCATATACCAAAATGGGGGGCCAGAATGGGGCACCAGGATGGGGGTGCATATACCAGGATGGAGGACCAGGATGGGGGAGCATATACCAGGATGGGTGATCAGGATGAGGGCACAAATACCAGGATGGGGGAGCATATACCAGGATGCGAGACCAGGATGGGCAGCATATACCAGGATGTGGGACCAGGATAGGGGACTAGGATTGGGGAGCATATACCATGATGTAGGATCAGGATTGGGGAGCATATACCAGAATAGGGCACCAGGATGGGGAAGCATATACCAGGATGGGGGACCAGGATAGGGTACCAGGATTGGGGAGCATATACCTTGATGTGGGATCAGGATTGGGGAGCATATACCAGGATGGGGAAGCTAGTGTATTCTAATGATCTTTTGTTGTTAAAAAAATATATATTTGTATACTGTATATATATATTTATATATATATACACATTGTGTATATAAACTGTATATATGTGTATATATACTGTATATACTGTATGAATTAGTAGACATATATTTCCTTATATTAATTTATATAACAGCAATACAAAAGCGTATGAACATTATATACAAATTAAGTGCCATGTATCACAAAAAAAGAGGCAAAATATATTTAAAGGGAATCTGTCAGCAGGATCAACCCTGATAAAGTGTAAAGTGGTACCTTGATATCTGCAATCTAATGTCTAATTCCAGAGATATCCATGTTTTTCTTGTATGTAAATAACTTGTTCAGAATTATGGGTCGGACACTGATCTGCATGAGAATCTGCCTCCAGAGTTTATTTTAAATGAATAGGGGAGTTACAAGTGTTAGACATTTAACTGTTCAGCTCACATGGTAAAGTGGATCCTTCAAGCCTCTGGTCTGGGTGGGATCATAGGCTATGAGCGTCGGTGCATCAAGTAAGACACACAGGATACAAGGGCTGGAAGCACTGAGAACTGCAGGCAGACTACACCAGAAAGCAGTTTGGTATATGAAGCAGGTACTAGAAGCCCTTGAAACTGCAGGCAGAGCAGACATAATAAAACAGGAATGGATATGGAGCAGATACTGAAAGCACTGGAAGCCGTAGGCAGAAAGGTCACAGATGAAGCTAAGAGTCTTAATATTAAGAGACAGGTGTGTGTCTTGGTGGGCCTTATGTAGATAAATAAGGTGCGCACTCAGCAATTAAGCAAGGGTGCATGCTGAACTGGAGAATCCAAAAAGTCAATGGAAGATAATCAGCCACACTCATAGAGGATTACAGATACATGCTTGTATTTAATTTAATTAAGTACAGTACAGTGTTTCACAATAGTGCTGGGTGTCAGGACAGAAAGCGATAGTGGTGGGCCTTATACAGTCAAAAAGGAGCTAGCCGGGCCACTTGCAAAGCCCCACGAGGAGGACAACAGAGTTGAGCAGACAATGGAGAGGAGAGCCCAGACACGGGACAAGTGTGTAACAGTACCTCCGCTAGTAATGGCTGAAAGAGGGTGCTTAACATGAAGTTTTATGGGCAAGATTGAAGCATTTATGTCCTTTTTTTGGCACCCATTATCTCTCCTCACTACCATATCCCTTCCAGTGTATCAAGTAAAAAAAGCTGTAGGAGAGCATCTGTTGAGAACCAGAGGATTTAGTAGGGTAAACATGAAAATCAGTAGGGATTTTCAGAGTAGGAGGTAGTTTAAGAAGGAAGGTGACTGAGTTTATTTGCTCAATAATCTAGAATGGGCTAATAAACTTGGGTGTCAGATTTTTGGAACAAGTCTGCAAACTGAAGTTTTTAGTGGAGAGCCATACCTTATCTCCTGGAGCAATGTTGGGAACTGGTCGGCGGTGTCTATCAGCACTCTTCTCGGCTCTTGCTGCGGCTGTAGCTAAATTGGCTTGTACCTCAGTCCAGATGTTATAGATGTCCAGATAGATGTTATTCACAGCAGGAAGTAGGCTTTTAGCTGGAATAATCAAAGGGAGACAAGATTCTCAGCCGAAAACTGTAACATGCAGATTTCCAAGAAGACTCTGAAACAGAATTGTTATGGGCGAATTTGGCCCTAGGAAACAGATCTAACCAGTTACCTTGGTGGAAGTTGGAGAAAATGCATAAATACTGCACTATGGACTGACTGATTAATTCTTTCAGACTGCCCATTACTTTAGTTGTGATAAGCTGAGAAGTCGAGGGAAATGTTTAACTTGTTGCAGAGCGCCCTACAGAATCTGCAAATAAATTGCACATGATGTTCAGCAACAATACGTGTTGGAAGACCATGGAACTGGGCAATTTCTTTTAAAAATACTTGACCCAACTGTGGAGCAGATGGAAGACTTGGTAAGGGCACAAACTTAGACATTTTAGAGACATAGTCCACTACGACCCACATGGTAGTGAACCTTTGTGCTTCAGGAAGATCAGTAACAAATTCCATAGAGATTTCAGCACAAGGCTCTTAGGGAATAACAAGAGGCTGAAGAAGACCGAGGGGTGCTTGACAAGAGGGTTTTACCTGCTCACACTGAGGGCAATACAAACTCCTTGAAATGTCTTATCTCCATTCCGGTCACCAGTAGAAATGAGAGAGAAGTTCAGTGGCACGTTTAACTTCTGGGCAAGCAGAGAGGAGAGTTGAATTAGCCCAGGATAAGAGAGCCTTTGAAAACAGAGAACATCTCTTAGGTAGTGAATTGGAGGAAGAAGAGATGGCAGCAACAATACATTGAGGTTAAATTACATGTTAGGGTGGATCATCATCAGCATCATATGGATGAAAGGACCTGAATAGAGTGTCAGCCCTGAGGATTTACTCAACCGGGCGATAGGTGAGAATAAAATCAAATCATGAGAAAAAGATCTACCATTGAGGTTGTTGGGGATTCAGACTATGAGCAAACTGAAGATACTCCAGATTTTTTAGGTCAGTATAGATGGTCACTGAAAACTTAGCTCCTTCAAGAGAATGTCGCCATTCCTCAAGACCCAATTTTATGTCTAAGAGTTCACGGTCACCAATGGAATAATTCCATTCTGCTGGAGAAAATTTGCTGGAGATAGCCCTTAGGGATGATTTCTTGCTCTAGAGTAGAGATGATTGAATCCGAACTGTGAAGTTCTGATTCTAGTGTCTGGTGCTAAATTCCGAACATGGACTTCTCACGGAAGTCTGTTTTAGTGTTCGGAGTTCGGATGCTCCATAAAGCTTGTTGAAAGGCTGCAGCACAGCCAATTAACAAAATTTGTGGCTGTAGGAACTCCCGCAGCCATCACAACCATGCTGATTATGGGAATGGCTGTGATTTACCGGTGCCCACATGGCCCAGCCTGTGTAACCGCCGGATCACGAGTGGCGCTACCAATCTATTCTGACTAGCGCAGGGACAGGACAAAGCTCAAGTAAGGGACAGTGTTAGATTCTGTGGGTGTACTCTGCAAAACAGACTTTGTGGGGGTACTCTGCAAAACAGCATCTCTGGAGTTACTCTGTAAAACAGCCTATGTGGGTGTACTTTGAAAAACTGCCTGTGTGGGTATACTCTGCAATACAGTCTCTGCGGGTGTACTCTGCAAAACAGCCTGTGTAGGGTTACTCTGAAAACAGCTTCTTTGGGTGTACTCTGCACCTCTTATTTTAGGGGTTCATCATGGGACATGTTTGGCAACAGTACATTAGAAGGCCCTCATGGCCTGAGTCGCACTGAGTACTTGATGATTCAGTATCTCACTCAGTGCTTCCGTGCTCCTGTATCGCAAATGCTCTCCATAGTAAGGCCAAGCATGTCTAGTTGGAATGTGGCTGGGAGTATGCAAAGTGATTCCTCACAGTGTGTGGTGTACAAGGTGTAAGGCTTTAAAGATCTGAAATCATATAGAACAACCCATTTAAGTATAGAAAACCAATGTTTATAGCAATGTTTATTACAATATTTCAAATAGTTCCAAACTAATTATGTTTTCTCTATTGCTATTTGGCATTAACAATTCTTGTTTTTTTGACAAGTTTCTATTTCTTTTCACATATTCTTGCATACAAAATTATACAAGTGACAAAACCTCAATACTCCTTTTCTTGAATAGATATATTATATGCATTTCAATGTGTAGGTGTACTTGTGTTTATTATTAATTTGTCACAAAAATAGAAAGTTAGACTTGCCAAGCTTCTCAAAACAAATTGAAGTTTGATTAAAAATTATTTTTCTTCCCTGAATAAACAATTCTGTGGTGAAAAGAATTTCTTATTTGTATGCCAATGTTATGCAGCTCCATTGTACAGAATATCTTGTAAGTTTAATCATATGTAAAATTATAATAACTATCTCTGGAGGAAGAAATAAGTCTAATTCCCACAGATATGCTTACTAGTCTTGTAACTACGATCATTTAATCCCTTCAGAGCCAAGACTCATTTTTAGATTTTCATGTTTCCCATCCTTCTTCCATAAGTCAAAACTTTTACTTTCTCGTTTCAAATAACCATAGATAAATTTGGCTTGGGACATTTTTTTGAAGACCCTTTTTCCATTAATGGAACTCTGTGGGGACTTGATTTTTATTAGGCGAGTTGTAGTTTATACTGGTAGAATTTGGTATACATGTAATGTTATTTGATTGCTTTTCTGGGAGATTTGTTTTGACTGATAAACTGTCAGTCTGATTTTAAGCATTCTGGTATTAAATAAACATATTCTGTATTGTTGCATCAGTAAAAGTCCAATGTATCAAAATATAAAATGATTTAACTCGTAAGGTCAATGCAATAAAGGAAAAAAAATCAGCTGCTGAAAATGCTGTTTTTTATTTGCCACAACTTCCCCAAAAATACAATGTGATGTCAATACTGCAAACAATAACAGACATCCCGAGCCGCAGCAGAGACTCAGTGTTGATCCTATGGATGGTGAGTGTAATGCTTCTATCCCCAGGTCTCAATCTCTGCTATCTCTATAAGTCTAAGTCTCTCCAATCTCTTTTGTTAGAAGCAAGTGTTGTCTGTATAACACAGCCAGCACCCACTGTGTGTAGAGCAGACTCAGCTCCTAAGCAATGAATCAGCTCTATACACCCAGCTTATACTTTAAAAGTTATCACCTATTCTTAAGATAAGTGAAAACCTGCTGATCTGTGGGGGTTTAACCACTGGGACCCCCAACTGATCCCAAGCATAGTGCTTTGAAATCACCCATTTGAGTGGCTGAGCAAGTGCACCACAAGTCAGTTCATTTTCCATGGGACTGCTGGAGATAACTAGATACAAAAGACATTTATGAATCTTACTAGATGGTGGCCCGATTCTAACGCATCGGGTATTCTAGAATATGTATGCGGCTGGCTGCGACCAATCAGAGAAGCGGTGTTTTAAATTTTGCGCTAATATCGCTGATTGGTCGCGGCTGGGCGGTTGCGACCAATCAGCAAAGCGTGTTTCAAATCTGGCGCCAATTCGCGTCCGGACTGCGCTCGTTGCTGATTGGTGGCGGCAGCCGGCCGCGACCAATCAGGACAGCGGTGTTTTAAATTTTGCGCCAATATCACGCTGCATCGCTGCTGACCTCCATGTGGCTACCGTTGGGAGATCAGCGGCTAGGGCCGCTGATCTCCCGACGGCAAGTGTGAAGGGAGGACCGGAGAGCGGCGCCACCTAGGCTGCATCGCCGTTGACCTCTGTGCGGCAGATGAGCTGCTAACGGCCGCCATCTTGTTCTGAAATCCCGCATCGCTGATTGGCCGCGGCCGGACCAATCAGCGACGTGGGATTTCCTGGACGAACAGACAGACGGGATAAGCCGATTATATAGTAGATTGTCTGGACCAGTGGGAGTCCCAATCATTGGACGCCCACTCATCACTATGTTATTAATAGAGATGAGCGTTGTTCGACTCGAACTGTTCGCCAATCTCAAATTCAAGCTGTTTTGGGCGGTGTTCGAGCCGTTCGGCGAACACGAACGATTTGAGAAAAATTCGGCTGTTCGAGGTTATGTTCGATCACTGTTCGTGCACCAAAATCATAACTGGATTTTTACTCAGTAATGATGAAAATTAATGTTAATACGCAGTTTGAGTGTACAGCGGGGCGGGGGGAGGGGCAGGGGATGGATCTCTGCATGAATAATGAAGATCTCCATTTATTTTTCTCTTTCCCGCATTTACAGTGGGGAGGTGCAATCTGTCAGCCTATCAGCAGCGCACACACAGTGCTTTTTTTCATACAAGCAAGGGCATGTGTCATTGGCAGTGTATGTCACATGTCCTTGCCCTATAAGACCCAGCCATTTTCTCCGTCGCCGCCATTTTCTCACTGCTGCAGCTGCGTGTTAGACAGCACCGCTGTTGCTGTGTGGGCTATACCTTGTTAATTTCAAGCCAATTTTCGCACAAATCTACAGATAGCTTGGGAGTAGGAAATAGTTGTGATTGCAGTCCTTTTAAGGACTAGGTTACAGCATTTCCTACGACTTTTATCAGGCTGGTCTGTGCTCTTAAATAGATAGGTTATGGGAGTAAAGACTAATTGTAACTGCAGTCCTTTTCAGGACTAAGTTACATCAGTTCCTATCAGTTTTTGCCAGGCAGGTCTGTGCCAGTGCTGTGCAAGTTTTTTTCACAGCATTTGGCTGAATCTAGCAAAGCTAATCCTTTTTGGCCTATTGCAGAGTGTGTTAGTCAGTGGAGTAGCCTATCTGTGATGCAAGATACACCACCTGTGTAGAGAATACCAATTTTTTTACTGCACCTAGTGAAGTAAAACCTTTTGGGCATAGCATCATTCTATTAGTCCATCTATACTGACCTCCATAAGGTTGCAAATTGAATATAATTTTTTTCTGAAACTAGCTCTGAAAAAATATTAGTCCTTCTAGCAGTGTGTGGGACTTGTTCTACTAGTCCATCTATACTGACCTCCATCAGGTTTCAAATTCAAAATATTTTTTTTCTGCATCTAGCTCTGAAAAAATATTTGGGCTTCTAGCAGTGTGTGGGACTTGTTCTATTAGTCCATCTATACTGACCTCCATCAGGTTGCAAATTAAAAATAATTTTTATCTGCATCTAGCTCTGAAAAACTATTTGTCCTTCTAGCAGTGTGTGGGACTTGTTCTACTAGTCCATCTATACTGACCTCCATCAGGTTGAAAACTGATTATAATTTTTTTCTGCATCTACCTCTGAAGAAATATTTGGCCTTCTAGCAGTGTGTGGGACTTTCTCTATTAGTCCATCTATACTGACTAGTGTTGAGCCACCCCCGTAGTGTTCGAGTTCGGTTCGGTTCGTCGAACACCCGTGTGTTCGCCGAACTGTTCGTCGAACTGTTCGTCGAACACCTTCGAACACCGTTAAAACCAATGGCAGGCAAACAAAAACACATAGAAACACATAGAAAACACCTTCAAAGGTGTCCAAAAGCTGACAAACTGCTCAGAAGACATAACTAACACATGGAAAAGTGACAAGTACATATAGTCATGCGAAAATAAAAGAGGTGGAGGAGTAAAAGGAGGGGGAGACACAGATATAGGCATGTCATGCCCTTCTAAAATCCAAAAAGTGAGAAGCCGACACGGCCAGTCCGCTCCTGCCCGTGCCACCTCCGTGTCGCCGGGTTTGTGCCAGAGCCGCGGTGAACCCTGACGGCCAGCCCCCCTCTCCCAATACTGGTGCCTGTCCGCTGGTGGGTCGAGCGAGCCCCCCTGTGGTGGAGGCAGCTCTAAGCTTTTTAATTTAAATTGTCTCTCTCTAATTTGAATGAATACACTTTAAATCCATTTACAAGGATCTATTGGAGGGCAAGTCTCATGCCAGCAGCCGCGTAATTCCAGCTCCAGTAGCGTCCACTAAAGCTGCTGCAGTTAAAAAGCTTTTATAAGGATCGAGCTCGGCTGTCCACCGCAAGGCATCCTACTGCCAGTCCCAGCCCCTATGCCTTGGGGTGCCTCCTGATGCTCTTCACTAAGTATCCCATGGTCCCGAAGCATTTCCTTTGAAAAAATTAAGTGTCTAAACTACAGGTGGTGTAGCTTGCTTAACAGCCGGGATAATCCGCTGACTAGCAGACACTGCTACTAGGCACAAAGTATTTCCTGGGCTAGATGCAGTTAAAAATTTGTAATTAGATACTCTAGTTGGATGCTGAGAAAGCATTCCATAGAGTCTCCTGGCACGCCATATATGATTCTCTTAAAAAGCTTGGGGTGGGGGTCTAGGGGACCCTTTTATAGCCAAAATCACGGCCCTGTATCGCAATACGTCACCTAGGCTGAAGATAAATGGAACTGTAGCACCCTGAGGGCTCGGTTGCTACAGACGTATTGCACCTCACCCAGAGGTGTGATATCTCACTCTCAGGTAAGGATGGAGTGTGGATCAGGACCCGACACCTGCATGCATTACACCACATTGCCGTGGGGCAGGGCGACCAATATGCCCCTGAGATGGGCACGACAGTCCCTGTCCCTGGCTGGAGTGGGGGGAGGGAACACTGAGGAAGGGGAACCCTGTAGTGCAGGAGCAGGGAGGAAGCAGTTCCTGGGTGCATTGAGAAGGGAGTATAAAAGGTGGGCACCATCTTAGTTCAGTGCAGAGAAGTCTGAGCAGAAGTGGCAGGGAGCAGGGGCTCTGCATGAGCTCTGCTCCGCAGGCGGGCCTAGTAACAGAGGCCCAGGCCTGGAAGAGGGAGAAGGAAGGAAGAAGAGCGGAGAAGGCTCCAGGAACGAGGAATGAAGGGATCCCAGGGGTGCGGACGGGCGAGTCGCCACCGCACGCCCGAATCCACCTGCGTGGAGGGGTCAGGCCAAATGGGGAGACCGGTCCCCGAACTAGTGGAGTCAGGAAATGACCCTCAGCTAGAAACCGGAGGCTCTGACATTTTATGTGGCGCAGCCCCTCGCTACACCCGCTAGGAAGGCACCACATAGGGTCAGGGAAACTGGCGCCAAGTTTACCAAGAGGAGGCCCGAGGCAGCCGGACAGAAGTGTTAGTAAGAAAGGCCAGACAAAGGACACACAAAGGGGGTCCTGTGAAGTGCTCCAAAGTTATCTGGGAGTTGTCTGAGCCCCTCACCTGGTGAGCACAGTACGACGTGGGCAGCCGTTACCTGCAGACGTGGTCTGGATAATAAGAACTGTGAGTAAAGGCCCTGGACTGCATCACTGACTCCGTGTCGTTACTGCTGCTGCCCTGCACCATCACCCCCATCCTCCGCATACACTGCCCTGAGGCTATACTCCTCCCGTGGGGAGTTATGCTACGCTCTGCTGCACCCACAACAACAGCCTCAGCGGTCTGCCCTGTAGCGGCGGTTCACTCTGACCGCAATCCACGGGTGGCGTAGTCGGACATTTAAACATCAAAACCACATAAATAGTTCCGCCACTGGTTTGACCGCCCTGAGCCACGGAACCGGGTCGCCGCCACGAAGACTACAACCACCAGCATCCACCAAAAAGGGTCCGGCTCCGGGTGTCCCAAGGCCCAGGGGGTGCGTCAGAACATTTTCATCACCTTTCACAATCACCAATGGGACAAGGCAGGGATGTCCTCTGTCCCCTCTCTTATACATCCTAGTGACGGAGCACCTGCTCTCATCAATTCGCCATAACCCCAATATTAGGTGGATTGAGGTGGGAGGCACCGAGTACAAGTGCTCTCTATTTGCTGATGATGTCCTAGTATATATCACTCAATCACATATATCCATCCCTGCTGTTATAGCTGAAATAGATCACTTTGTTACATGGTAAAATTTTAAAATCAATGCAGCGAAGTCTGAGGCCCTCGATGTCTCCCTCCCCAAATCCATATAGGATTCCATCCAGTCCAACTTTCCCTTTGCCTGGCCCTCACAGGGTATCAAATACTTAGGAATTCCTATTCATAGAGACCTCTCCCATCTATGTTATCTTAATTTTGGGCCCTTTATTGAACAATTCCATACAGACCACGGTTGGCAAGTTAGAACTGTAAGATTCACTACGTGAACCACTGGTGTTTTGTGGAAAAGCACATGTACACTGCGTTCCAAATTATTATGCAAAAAGTGTTTAGGAGTGATAAGGGAAGAATTTGTTTGTTTGTCAGTTAAACTCATTGATGGTGATGTGTGTCAGGGCTCTTTATATCACTGTAAGCAATTGCAGACACCTGTGCTAAATAGTTTGGCAGGTGTGTCCAATGAAAGGCAAGACTACTTAAGAAGGCTCTCTCACATTATTAAGCAGCCTACATTTTCTGCCAAAATGGGAAAGAAAAAGGATGTGTCGGCTGCTGAGAAGCAACAAATTGTGGAGTGTTTAGGTCAAGGCATGACTACAATCAACATTGTGCGATGATCAGGATGAAGTGTCTTGGCAATCAAGAAGTATGTAGCTGATTCACAGTACACACGTGTGCGTGCTGATAAGGGCAAATTGAGGACTCTTTCCTACAGGCAATTACGTCAGGTTGAAAGAGCAGCGGCAAAAAAGCCTTGTCATAGCAGCAGACAAGTTTTTGAAGCTGCTTGTGCCTCCAACGTCCCCCGAACAACAAGATGCTGGGTCCTTCAGAGGTTTGCAGCTGTGCATGCGCCATCCTGTCGACCTCCTCTATCCACTTCACACAAGCAGAAACGGCTCCAGTGGGCCAAACATTACATGAAGACTGATTTCAAAACTGTTTTGTTCACGGATGAGTGCCGTGCAGCGCTCGATGGTCCAGATGGATGGAGTGGAGGATGGCTGGTTGATGGACACCCCACGCAAACACGGCTACAGCGCCAACAAGGAGGAGGTGGAGTAATGTTTTGGGCTGAAATCATGGGGAGAGAGATTGTCGGCCCCTTTAGGATCCCTGAAGGCGCTAAAGATGAACTCCATAATGTATGTGGATTTTCTCAAACAGCACTTCCTGCCATGGTTCAAGAAGAAGAACCGTGTATTTCACAGCAAGATCATTTTTCTGCATGATAATGCACCATCTCATGCTGCACATAAAACATCTGCATCTCTGGCTGATATGGGCATAAAAGGGGACAAACTTATGGTGTGACCCCCATGCTCCCCTGACCTCTACCCCATTCAGAACCTTTGGAGCATCATTAAAAGGAGTGTCTATGATGGCGGGAGGCAGTTCACATCTAAGCAACAGCTCTGGGAGGGTATTCTGTCCTCATGCAAAACAATTGAAGCAGAAACCATCCAAAACCTGACAAATTCAATGGACGAGAGAGTTCAGAAGCTCCTTTCGAACAAGGGGTCCTATGTGAAAATTTAACATCACCTAGAATAAAGTTTTGAGTTGAAAACTGTTTGATTTCAGTTTCTAACAACCTGCTAATGCTTATAATTTCAAAAATGACCATTTTTTTGGTCTTTATTAAAATGAAAAGGTTGATCGAAAAGTTTGGGGGATCTAAGAGTGTGGCAACCCAGTAGTCATGATTACTTCGAATTCTGACAATATGAGGGTCATGCTGCAGGTAGTGCAGCAAGAAGGCACTTATGTGCCTTGCGCATCTCGGAGCCCCAAAATTATTTTCCGGGCTAGATGCAGCTAAAAATTATTTTTAATTTTAAATCTGCTGAAGCTTTAGTATAGATGGCCTAATAGGATCAGTGCTGCACACTGCTACAAAGCCCAAATTATTTTCCAGTCAAGATACAGATAAACATGATTAGTAATTTGAAAGCTTAAAACGGTTGGTAGGGTGATTTTAACCAATCATCAAGCTTTTACTCTCCCCAGGATGACACAGGGGTAGAAAAGTCGTTTCGGATCCATGATTTGTTCATCTTTATGAACGTGAGTCTGTCTACTTTATCAGTGGAGAGCCGCGTGCGCTTATCTGTCAGCACACCACCAGCAGCGCTGAACACATGTTCAGACAGAACGCTGGCTGCGGGGCATGACAAGATCTCCAAGGCGTAAGTGGCTAGCTCCGGCCATTTATCCAGATTGGAAGCCCAAAAAGAGCAAGGGTCCAGTGACACAGTCGTGGCTTCAATGTTTACTTGGAGATACTCCTGTACCATCGTCTCTAGGCGTTGACTATGTGTCAGACTTCTTGTCTCCTGTGGCCTTGCAAAGGATGGGCTAAAAAAGTGGTGAAATGATTCCGCAAAATTGATGTTACCAGCAGATACTGTGGTTCTGTTACGGTTTGAGTGCTGAACACTTGACGGTCCCACGGTTGGCAAGTTGGAACTGTGAGATTCACTACGTGCACCACTGGTATTTTGTGGAAAAGCACATGTAAGATTCTGCAACAGTCTCTGCTGATACTCCTGCATGCGTGCATCCCTTTCTATGGCAGGAATAATTTCTGCAAATTTACTTTTGTACCGGGGATCAAACAGTGTGGCAACCCAGTAGTCAGGATTATTTCTAATTCTCACAATTCGAAGGTCATGTTGCAGGTAGTGCAGCAAGAAGGCACTCATGTGTGTTGCGCATCCAGGAGCACCAAGTCCCTGTTGTGTTGGTGGCGAGGTAACAATCATGCTTCCTTCCTCTGTCCTCTCCCCCCAACCTCGCACTACAGAAATGTGATCAAGGTCTCCCTCATCTGATGAGTCTTCCATCAGTTCGTCCTCCACTTCTTCCTGGGCTCCTGCACCTTCCTCACTAGTTTGGCTGCTACCATGCGCCCTGGTAAAACCATCTTCTCCACCCTCACATGCCTGCCGCCTTGGTGCTGCCGACCGTCTGGACCTTGCAGATGTTAGCCCTTCCGCATACAACTCCTCCTCCTCTACTTCCTCCACCTCCTCTTGTGCCACCACCTGACTCCGAATTCTGTTTAACATGTGCTCCAGCATGTAAATCACCGGAATAGTCATGCTGATAATGGCATCGTCAGCACTAAACATCTTCGTCGCCATTTCAAAACTGTGCAGAAGGGTGCATAGGTCCCTGATCTGAGACCACTCCTCCAGCGTGATTTGTCCCACCTCTGAATCTCGTTGGCCCAGGCTATACGTCAGAACGTATTGCACCAGGGCTTGTCGGTGCTGCCACAGTCGCTGCAACATGTGCAGAGTTGAATTCCACCGGGTAGGCACATCGCATTTTAGCCGGTGAAGTGGCAGGCCCAACGACTTCTGTAGAGATGTAAGTCGCTGAGCTGCGGGATGCGAATGGCGGAAGTGAGCACACAGCGACCGTGCCCTCTGCAGAAGGCCATCTAGTCTGGGATAGTGGGCTAAAAATTGCTGGACAACCAGGTTCAACACGTGAGCCATACAAGGCACGTGTGTGACATTGCCCCGGCGAAGGGCCGCACCCAGGTTTGCAGCATTGTCGCACACGGCCTTCCCTGGTTTCAGGTCCAGTGGAGACAACCATTCATGAAATTGGTTCTCCAGAGCTGACCACAACTCCTCAGCTGTGTGACTCACATTTCCCAGACATTTCAATGTAAAAACCGCCTGATGACGTTGAGCCCTACTGCCAGCATAGTAAGGAGGTGTGCAGGATCCCTTCTGCGCAGTTAGAAAGCTTGTGGCATGAACAGACAGGCTTTGGGTGCAGGTGGAAGACCGAGAGGAGGTTGAGGAGGCAGAAGCAGTGGAGGAACTTTGACATAAAGAGGATTGACGCACAACTCGTGGGGACGGCAAGACTTGGACAGCAGCCCCTTGTCCTGCTGTCACCATAGTTACCCAGTGTCCAGTCAGCGACATGTAACGCCCCTGTCCATGCCTACTCGTCCAAGTGTCTGTGGTGAAATGCACCCTGTCACACACAGAGTTTCTCAAAGAAGCGGTGATGTTGTGTGCGACATGCTGGTGGAGCGCAGGCACACCTTTCTTTGAGAAGTAGTGCCGACTGGGCATCTGGTACTGGGGCACTGCGACGGACATAAGGTCTCGAAAATCCTCTGTGTCCACCAGGCGGAAAGGCAGCATTTCTGTAGCCAAGAGCTTGCAGATGGTGAAATTCAACCTCTTAGCTTTCTCATGGCTAGGAGGAAATGGTCTTTTACTTGTCCACATCTGAGGGACCGAGGGCTGGCTATTGTGCTTAGACGGGGTTGATAAGGGTGTCCCCGGCAAACTGCCGGTCTGTGAGGAAGATGCAGGCGGACATGTTAGGTTGCCTTGATCCAAAGGTGGTGCTATCGATGTCGGACAGCGCTCAACACCAGCTGGTGTTACCACCTCCAAAGAAAATGATGACCTGACAATCACGCTGGCTGTTGCGGGTAAAGAGGTGGCAGGTCTGCGCCCCAAAACAGGTGTGACTGCTGTCCCCCCAGTCACAGAGGATGAAGAGGCCGCGGATGCACAAGATATGGCAGACGGTGATTGGCCCGGCCGGCTAGGCCGCATTGTAGCACACTGAGCTTCCCACTGCAACTTATGCTTCATGTCCATGTGCCGGTTCATGCATGAAGTACTCAAACTATGTATTTTTTGGCCTCTACTTAGCTTTTGCTGACAAATGTTACAGATAACACGAGTTGGGTCATCTTTATCGATCTGAAGAAATGCCCAGGCTATGCAAGGCTTAGCACCCATGCGACCTGAAGAGCCACCACGACTTGTGGTGAGAGGCAGAGTTGTGTTTGAGGATGCAGTTGTTGACGTGCTTCCAGTACTACGTCTCTGTCCAGGAAGGCGCAACCTGACCTCGTCGTCACTAGCATCTTCCTCCACCTCCTCTGCTGACCTCATCTCTTGGCTGACTGTGGGTTGACAGTAAGTGGGATCTCCGACCTCATCATCATCACCCTGTGCGTTATCACACCCGTCGTCCTCAGAGCCAACCTGTTCCTGCCCTGACAAAAAACTAAAGTTGTCGCTCCAATCAGGTATTTGAGTCTTATCATCGTCTTCCTCATTGTCTCCACCAACAGGAGTTACAGTTTGGGAATGAGGGTCTACATTATGGTCAGAACCTTCTGCGTCTGGTCCTGGATCCGACTCATAAAGATTCTGGGCATCAGTGCAGATCATTTCCTCGTCTGGATTCACAGAAGCGCTGGAGTCGACCTCTGATTCCCAGGCTATAGTATGAGTAAACAGCTCTGCAGACTCAACCATCTGTTCTACCTCATACTCAGACGGGCAGCTGGAGATTTGGGAGCTGTGAGGAAGCAAGTGCGATTTTGGTGACACCTTTGAGGACTGGAGTATTTGTGATGTTGAAGTTGATGTGGAGGAGAGCCCACTTAAAGGAGCACTTGATATCCGTTGAAGCACCTGCTGTTTTTGTGCCTCATCTGGAATTTGTAGCGATTGGCATGGCCGTAAGAAAGGGATCTTATCACATTGTCCATTAAAAGAAGTAGACATTTTAGTTTGGCTGGAAGATGGTCTTTCTTCTGCAGATGTTACTGTTGCTTTAACACCTACCCCACGGACACAACCTTTTTTCCCCTTCCCAACACGCCTATTCCCCTTTCCACCAGCAGCAGGCCTTTTTCCACTCATTTTGGTGGTTAACTAATTCACAACTCTGGAGCTGTTTGCACAAAAAAACAATGGATGGTAACCGAGCAGAGCTGAGTGGCCAAACTGTGGTATTAGGCCAAAACTATTGGCTGGGTTAGATGCAGAAAAAAATTATTTTGAATTTGCAACCTGATGGAGGTCAGTATAGATGGACTAATGCAAATAGTCCCACACACTGCTAGAAGCCCAAATATTTTTTCAGAGGTACTGTAGATGCAGATAAAAATTATTTTTAATTTGCAACCTGATGGAGGTCAGTATAGATGGACTAATAGACCAAGTCCCACACACTGCTAGAAGCCCAAATATTTTTTCAGAGCTAGATGCAGAAAAAAATTATTTTTAATTTGCAACCTGATGGAGGTCAGTATAGATGGACTAATAGACCAAGTCCCACACACCGCTAGAAGCCCAACTATTTTTTCAGAGCTAGATGCAGAAAAAAATTATATTCAATTTGCAACCTGCTGGAGGTCAGTATAGAAGGACTAATAGAACAAGTCCCACACACTGCTAGAAGCCCAAATATTTTTTCAGAGCTAAATGAAGAAAAAAATTATTTTTAATTTGCAACCTGATGGAGGTCAGTATAGATGGACTAATAGACCAAGTCCCACACACTGCTAGAAGCCCAAATATTTTTTCAGAGCTAGATGCAGAAAAAAATTATTTTTAATTTGCAACCTGATGGAGGTCAGTATAGATGGACTAATAGACCAAGTCCCACACACCGCTAGAAGCCCAAATATTTTTTCAGAGCTAGATGCAGAAAAAAATTATTTTTAATTTGCAACCTGATGGAGGTCAGTATAGATGGACTAATAGACCAAGTCCCACACACCGCTAGAAGCCCAAATATTTTTTCAGAGCTAGATGCAGAAAAAAATTATTTTTAATTTGCAACCTGATGGAGGTCAGTATAAATGGACTAATAGACCAAGTCCCACACACTGCTAGAAGCCCAAATATTTTTTCAGAGCTAGATGCAGAAAAAAATTATTTTTAATTTGCAACCTGATGGAGGTCAGTATAGATGGACTAATAGACCAAGTCCCACACACCGCTAGAAGCCCAAATATTTTTTCAGAGCTAGATGCAGAAAAAAATTATTTTTACTTTGCAACCTGATGGAGGTCAGTATAGATGGACTAATAGACCAAGTCCCACACACTGCTAGAAGCCCAAATATTTTTTCAGAGCTAGATGCAGAAAAAAATTATTTTTAATTTGCAACCTGATGGAGGTCAGTATAGATGGACTAATAGACCAAGTCCCACACACCGCTAGAAGCCCAAATATTTTTTCAGAGCTAGATGCAGAAAAAAATTATTTTTAATTTGCAACCTGATGGAGGTCAGTATAGATGGACTAATAGACCAAGTCCCACACACTGCTAGAAGCCCAAATATTTTTTCAGAGCTAGATGCAGAAAAAAATTATTTTTAATTTGCAACCTGACGGAGGTCAGTATAGATGGACTAATAGACCAAGTCCCACACTCCGCTAGAAGCCCAAATATTTTTTCAGAGCTAGATGCAGAAAAAAATTATTTTTAATTTGCAACCTGATGGAGGTCAGTATAGATGGACTAATAGACCAAGTCCCACACACTGCTAGAAGCCCAAATATTTTTTCAGAGCTAAATGAAGAAAAAAATTATTTTTAATTTGCAACCTGATGGAGGTCAGTATAGATGGACTAATAGACCAAGTCCCACACACTGCTAGAAGCCCAAATATTTTTTTCAGAGCTAGATGCAGAAAAAAATTATATTCAGTTTGCAACCTGATGGAGGTCAGTATAGATGGACTAATAGAATGATGCTATGCCCAAAAGATTTTACTTCACTAGGTGCAGTAAAAAAATTGGTATTCTATACACAGGTGTTATATCTTGCAACACAGATAGGCTACTCCACTGACTAACACACTCTGCAATAGGCCAAAAAGGATTAGCTTTGCTAGATTCAGCCAAATGCTGTGAAAAAAACTTGCACAGCACTGGCACAGACCTGCCTGGCAAAAACTGATAGGAACTCATGTAACCTAGTCCTGAAAAGGACTCCAATTACAATTAGTCTTTACTCCCACAACCTATCTATTTAAGAGCACAGACCTCCCTGATAAAAGTCGTAGGAAATGCTGTAACCTAGTCCTTAAAAGGACTGCAATCACAACTATTCCCTACTCCCAAGCTATCTGTATATTTGTGCGAAAATTGGCTTGAAATTAACAAGGTATAGCGCACACAGCAACAGCGGTGCCGTCTAACACGCAGCTGCAGCAGTGAGAAAATGGTGGCGACGGGGAAAATGGCTTGGTCTTATAGGGCAAGGACATGTGACATACACTGCCAATGACACATGCCCTTGCTTGTGTGAAAAAAAGCACTTCGCTCCGTGTGTGCGCTGCTGATAGGCTGACAGATTGCACCTCCCCACTGCAAATGCGGGAAAGAGAAAAAAAAATGGAGATCTTCATTGTTCCTGCAGAGATCCATCCCCTGCCCCTCCCCCCACCCCGCTGTACACTCAAACTGCGTATTAACATTAATTTTCATCATTACTGAGAAAAAATCCAGTTATGATTTTGGTGCACGAACAGTTATCGAACATAACCTCGAACAGCCGAATTTTTCTCAAATTGTTCGTGTTCGCCGAACGGCTCGAACACCGCCCAAAACAGCTCGAATTTGAGATTGGCGAACAGTTCGAGTAGAACAACGCTCATCTCTAATACTGACCTCCATCAGGTTGCAAATTAAAAATATTTTTTATCTGCATCTAGCTCTGAAAAAATATTTGGCCTTCTAGCAGTGTGTGGGACTTGTTCCATTAGTCCATCTATACTGACCTCCATGAGGTTGCAAATTAAAAATAATTTTTTGTCTGCATCTAGCTCTGAAAAAATATTTGTCCTTCTAGCAGTGTGTGGGACTTGTTCTATTAGTCCATCTATACTGACCTCCATCAGGTTGCAAATTGAATATAATTTTTTTCTGCATCTAGCTCTGAAAAAATATTTGTCCTTCTAGCAGTGTGTGGGACTTGTTCTACTAGTCCATCTATACTGACCTCCATCAGGTTGCAAATTCAAAATAATTTTTATCTGCATCTAGCTCTGAAAAAATATTTGTCCTCCTAGCAGTGTGTGGGACTTGTTCTACTAGTACATCTATACTGATCTCCATCAGGTTGCAATCTGAATATAATTTTTTTCTGCATCTACCTCTGAAAAAATATTTGGGCTTCTAGCAGTGTGTGGGACTTGTTCTATTAGTCCATCTATACTGACCTCCATCAGTATGCAAACTGAATATAATTTTTTTCTGCATCTACCTCTGAAAAAATATTTGGGCTTCTAGCTGTGAGTGGGACTTGTTCTGTTAGTCCATCTATACTGACCTCCATCATGTTGCAAATTGAATATAATTTTTTTCTGCATCTAACCCATCCAATAGTTTTGGCCTAATACCACAGTTTGGCCACTCAGCTCTGCTCGGTTCCCATCCATTGTTTTTTTGTGCAAACAACTCCAGAGTTGTGAATTAGTTAACCACCAAAATGAGTGGAAAAAGGCCTGCTGCTGGTGGAAAGGGGAATAGGCGTGTTGGGAAGGGGAAAAAAGGTTGTGTCCAAGGGGTAGGTGTTAAAGCAACAGTAACATCTGCAGAAGAAAGACCATCTTCCAGCCAAACTAAAATGTCTACTTCTTTTAGCGGACAATGTGATAAGATCCCTTTCTTACAGCCACGCCAATCGCTACAAATTCCAGATGAGGCACAAAAACAGCAGGTGCTTCAACGGATATCAAGTGTTCCTTTAAGTGGGCTCTCCTCCACATCAACTTCAACATCACAAATACTCCAGTCCTCAAAGGTGTCACCCCAATCGCACTTGTTCCTCACAGCTCCCAAATCTCCAGCTGCCCATCTGAGTATGAGGTAGAACAGATGGTTGAGTCTGCAGAGCTGTTTACTCATACTATAGCCTGGGAATCAGAGGTCGGCTCCAGCGCTTCTGTGAATCCAGACGAGGAAATGATCTGTACTGATGCCCAGAATCTTTATGAGTCGGATCCAGGACCAGACGCTGAAGGTTCTGACCATAATGTAGACCCTCATTCCCAAACTGTAACTCCTGTTGGTGGGGACAATGAGGAAGACGATGATGAGACTCAAATACCTGATTGGAGCGACAACTTTAGTTTTTTGTCAGGGCAGGAACAGGTTGGCTCTGAGGACGACGGGTGTGATAACGCACAGGGTGATGATGATGAGGTTGGAGATCCCACTTACTGTCAACCCACACTCAGCCAAGAGATGAGGTCAGCAGAGGAGGTGGAGGAGAATGCTAGTGACGACGAGGTCAGGCTGCGCCTTCCTGGACAGAGACGTAGTACTGGAAGCACGTCAACAACTGCATCCTCAAACACAACTCTGCCTCTCACCACAAGTCGTGGTGGCTCTTCAGGTCGCATGGGTGCTAAGCCTTGCATAGCCTGGGCATTTTTTCAGATCGATAAAGATGACCCAACTCGTGTTATCTGTAACATTTGTCAGCAAAAGCTAAGTAGAGGCCAAAAAATGCATAGTTTGAGTACTTCATGCATTAACCGGCACATGGACATGAAGCATAAGTTGCAGTAGGAAGCTCACTGTGCTACAATGCGGCCTAGCGGGCCGGGCCAACCACGTCTGCCATATCTTGTGCATCCGTGGCCTCTTCATCCTTTGTGACTGGGGGGACAGCAGTCACACCTGTTTTGGGTCGCAGACCTGCCACCTTTTTACCCTCAACTGCCAGCATGACTGGCAGGTCATCATTTTCTTTGGAGGTGGTAACTAGTGTTGAGCCACCCCCGTAGTGTTCGGTTCGGTTCGGTTCGTCGAACACCGGGATGTTCGAGGAACTGTTCGTCGAACTGTTCGTCGAACACCTTAGAACACCGTCGAACACCGTTAAAACCAATGGCAGGCAAACAAAAACACATAGAAACACATAGAAAACACCTTCAAAGGTGTCCAAAAGCTGACAAACTGCTCAGAAGACGCTTTCTTTAAAAAAGCCGGCCGGCAATTCAGCAGCGGCATACACCGGTACCCGACAATTTAGACAAGAAGGAATAGAGCCTCACACATAGATTAGATAGATAGAAACATGTCAGTCACATATATATGAAGTACAGTGACAGTGTTGCTTACTGTACTTGTCATTTAGTGTAAAGGATTTATTAAAAAAAATAATAGTGTTTTCATGCACCGTCTCTTTAAAAAAGCCGGCCGGCAATTCAGCAGCGGTACCCGACAATTTATAACAGACAGAATAGAGCTTCACACATAGATTAGATAGATAGAAACATGTCAGTCACATATATATGAAGTACAGTGATAGTGTTGGTTACTGTACTTGTCATTTAGTATTAAAATAAAGGATTTATTATTAAAAAAAATTGGCGTGGGGTTCCCCTTAATTTTAGGCTCTAGCGGAGGTTAAGCAGACAGCTGGGGCAGATGTTTGAAGCCTGGGAAGGGGGTAATACCCACGGAGCTTCCCATTCTACTAATATGAGCCCCCAGCTGAATACATAGACTTTACTGGGGACTGATATTAATAGCCCAGGAAGGGAGCCATGAATATTGGCCCCCTCCCAGGCTAGAAACTCCAGCCGTCAGCCGCCCCAGAAATGGCGCATTCATAGGATGCGCCAATTCTGGCACTTAGCCTCGCTCTTCCACGCTGCCCTGTAGCGGTGGCAGGGGGTAATAGGGCTGGGGTTGATGTCAGCTTATAATGCCAGCTGACATCAAGCCCAGGTTAGTAATGGAGAGGCGTCTATAAGACACCCCCATTACTAACCCCATAGTCAAAGTTAAAAAAAACACAAACACCCAGAATAAAGTCCTTTAATTGAAATAAAGACACAATTCTTTATTGTTCTAAATTAAACCATACTTACCATCACGCCCATTCCAGCTGAAGCCAACGATCTCCTGCAATAAAAGAAAAATAATAAAGCAACATTATCCTTACCTTTCCATGGTTACCACGACAGCTTCAGCTCTGCTACATCGAGATGACAGGCTGGACCGCAGCAGAACGCTGCCATCCAGCTTGCCATGCCACAGACACTGAGAAGAGCAGGCATGCTTGCGCTCCTCAGTGTCTCGCTGTGACGGCATCCAGAGGAGCCGAGGTCATGTCCAATGAACTTGGCTCACCTCATGCACGTCACTGACAGCGTGGGAAAATTCTCACGCTGAAGTGCTGAGTGCAGGAGAATTCTCCCACGCTGTCAGTGACGTGCATGAGGTGAGCCGAGTTCATTGGACATGAACTCGTCTCATCTTTATGCCGTCACAGAGAGACAATGTGGAGCGCAAGCATGCCTGCTCTTCTCAGTGTCTGCGGGATGACAGGCTGGATGGCGGCGTTCTGCTGCGGTCCAGCCTGTCATCTCGATGTAGCAGAGCTGAAGCTGTCGTGGGAACCATGGAAAGGTAAGGATGAGGTTGCTTTATTATTTTATTTTTATTACAGGAGATCGTTGGCTTCAGCTGGAATGGGCGTGATGGTAAGTATGGTTTAATTTAGAACAATAAAGAATTGTGTCTTTATTTCAATTAAAGGACTTTATTCTGGGTGTTTGTGTTTTTTTTAACTTTGACTATGGGGTTAGTAATGGGGGTGTCTTATAGACGCCTCTCCATTACTAACCTGGGCTTGATGTCAGCTGGCATTATAAGCTGACATCAACCCCAGCCCTATTACCCCCTGCCACCGCACCAGGGCAGCGTGGAAGAGCGAGGCTAAGTGCCAGAATTGGCGCATCCTATGAATGCGCCATTTCTGGGGCGGCTGACGGCTGGAGTTTCTAGCCTGGGAGGGGGCCAATATTCATGGCTCCCTTCCTGGGCTATTAATATCAGTCCCCAGCTGTCTGCCTAGCCTTTGCTAGCTATTAAATTAGGGGGGACCCCACGTCAGTTTTTTTGGGGGGTCCCCCATTTTAATAGCTAGTAAAGGCTATGTATTCAGCTGGGGGCTGATATTAGTAGCCTGGGAAGCTCCGTGGGTATTACCCCCTTCCCAGGCTTCAAACATCTGCCCCAGCTGTCTGCTTAACCTCCGCTAGAGCCTAAAATTAAGAGGAACCCCACGCCAATTTTTTTAATAATAAATCCTTTATTTTAATACTAAATGACAAGTACAGTAACCAACACTATCACTGTACTTCATATATATGTGACTGACATGTTTCTATCTATCTAATCTATGTGTGATGCTCTATTCTTTCTATTCTAAATTGTCGGGTACAGATGCTGAATTGCCGGCCGGCTTTCTTAAAGAGACGGTGCATGAAAACACTATTATTTTTTTTAATAAATCCTTTACACTAAATGACAAGTACAGTAATCAACACTGTCACTGTACTTCATATATATGTGACTGACATGTTTCTATCTATCTAATCTATGTGTGATGCTCTATTCTTTCTATTCTAAATAGTCGGGTACAGATGCTGAATTGCCGGCTGGCTTTCTTAAAGAGACGGTGCATGAAAACACTATTATTTTTTTTAATAAATCCTTTACACTAAATGACAAGTACAGTAATCAACACTGTCACTGTACTTCATATATATGTGACTGACATGTTTCTATCTATCTAATCTATGTGTGATGCTCTATTCTTTCTATTCTAAATTGTCGGGTACAGATGCTGAATTGCCGGCCGGCTTTTTTAAAGAGACGGTGCATGAAAACACTATTATTTTTTTTGATAAATCCTTTACGCTAAATGACAAGTACAGTAACCAACACTTTCACTGTACTTCGTATATATGTGGCTGACATGTTTATATCTATCTAATCTATGTGTGAAGCTCTATTCTTTCGGGTCTAAATTGTCGGGTACCGGTGTATGCCGCTGCTGAATTGCCGGCTTTTCATGTTTCACTGTGAGCACTGCTCCCATCGATTTGGGCAATCACTGTAATGCCACAACCACCATGGCTGTGGCATTACAGTGAGTGGCAGACAATCCCTGCATGATTGGTGCTCTAAATAGCACCAGACATGCAGGACGCTTTTGGTGCACGAACAGTTATCGAACATAACCTCGAACAGCCGAATTTTTTGCAAATCGTTCGGTTCGTCGAACAACTCGAACACCGCCCAAAACAGCTCGAATTTGAGATTGGCGAACAGTTCTAGTCGAACACCGCTCATCTCTAGTGGTAACACCAGCTGGTGTTGAGCGCTGTCCGACATCGATAGCACCACCTTTGGATCAAGGCAACCTAACATGTCCGCCTGCATCTTCCTCACAGACCGGCAGTTTGCCGGGGACACCCTTATCAACCCCGTCTAAGCACAATAGCCAGCCCTCGGTCCCTCAGATGTGAACAAGTAAAAGACCATTTCTTCCTAGCCATGAGAAAGTTAAGAGGTTGAATTTCACCATCTGCAAGCTCTTGGCTACAGAAATGCTGCCTTTCCGCCTGTTGGACACAGAGGATGTTCGAGACCTTATGTCCGTCGCAGTGCCCCAGCACCAGATGCCCAGTCGGCACTACTTCTCAAAGAAAGGTGTGCCTGCGCTCCACCAGCATGTCGCACACAACATCACCGCTTCTTTGAGAAACTCTGTGTGTGACAGGGTGCATTTCACCACAGACACTTGGATGAGTAGGCATGGACAGGGGCGTTACATGTCGCTGACTGGGCACTGGGTAACTATGGTGACAGCAGGACAAGGGGCTGCTGTCCAAGTCTTGCCGTCCCCATGAGCTGTGCATCAATCTTCTTTAAGTCAAAGTTCCTCCACTGCTTCTGCCTCCTCAACCTCCTCTCAGTCCTCCACCTGCACCCAAAGCCTGTCTGGTCATGCCACAAGCTTTCTAACTGCGCAGAAGGGATCCTGCACACCTCCTTACTATGCTGGCAGTAGGGCACAATGTCATCAGGCGGTTTTTACTTTGAAATGTCTGGGAAATGTGAGTCACACAGCTGAGGAGTTGTGGTCAGCTCTGGTGAACCAATTTCATGAATGGTTGTCTCCACTGGACCTGAAACCAGGGAAGGCCGTGTGCGGCAATGCTGCAAACCTGGGTGCGGCCCTTAGCCGGGGCAATGTCACACACGTGCCTTGTATGGCTCACGTGTTGAACCTGGTTGTCTAGCAATTTTTAGCCCACTATCCCGGACTAGATGGCCTTCTGCAGAGGGCACGGTCGCTGTCTGCTCACTTCCGCCGTTCGCATCCCGCAGCTCAGCGACTTACATCTCTACAGAAGTCGTTGGGCCTGCCACTTCACCGGCTAAAATGCGATGTGCCTACCCGGTGGAATTCAACTCTGCACATGTTGCAGCGACTGTGGCAGCACCGACAAGCCCTGGTGCAATATGTTCTGACGTATAGCAGGGGCCAACGAGATCCAGAGGTGGGGCAAATCACGCTGGAGGAGTGGTCTCAGATCAGGGACCTATGCACCCTTCTGCACACTTTTGAAATGGCGACGAAGATGTTTAGTGCTGACGATGCCATTATCAGCATGACTATTCCGGTGATTTACATGCTGGAGCACATGTTAAACAGAATTCGGAGTCAGGTGGTGGCACAAGAGGAGGTGGAGGAAGTAGAGGAGGAGGAGTTGTATGCGGAAGGGCTAATATCTGCAAGGTCCAGATGGTCGGCAGCACCAAGGCGGCAGGCATGTGAGGGTGGGGGAGATGGTTTTACCAGGGCGCATGGTAGCAGCCAAACTAGTGAGGATGGTGCAGGAGCCCAGGAAGAAGTGGAGGACGAACTGATGGAAGACTCATCAGATGAGGGAGACCTTGATCACATTTCTGTTGTGCGAGGTTGGGGGCAGAGGACAGAGGAAGGAAGCATGATTGTTACCTCGCCACCAACACAATAGGGACTTGGTGCTCCTGGATGCGCAACACACATGAGTGCCTTCTTGCTGCACTACCTGCAACATGACCCTCGAATTGGGAGAATTAGAAATAATCCTGACTACTGGGTTGCCACACTGTTAGATCCCCGGTACAAAAGTAAATTTGCAGAAATTATTCCTGCCATAGAAAGGGATGCACACATGCAGGAGTATCAGCAGAGACTGTTGCAGAATCTTACATGAGCTTTTCCACAAAACACCAGTGGTGCACGTACTGAATCTCACAGTTCCAACTTGCCAACCGTGGGACCGTCGAGTGTTCAGCACTGAAACCGAAACAGAAACACAGTATCTGCTGGTAACATCAATTTTGCGGAATCATTTCACCACTTTTTTAGCCCATCCTTTGCAAGGCCAGAGGAGACAAGAAGTCTGACACATAGTCAACGGCTAGAGTCGATGGTACATTAGTATCTCCAAGTAAACATTGAAGCCATGACTGTGTCACTGGACCCTTGCTCTTTTTGGGCTTCCAATCTGGATAAATGGCCAGAGCTAGCCACTTATGCCTTGGAGATCTTTTCATGCCCCGCAGCCAGAGTTCTGTCTGAATGTGTGTTCAGCGCTGCTGGTGGTGTGCTGACAGATAAGCGCACGCGGCTCTCCACTGATAATGTACACAGACTCACGTTTATAAAGATGAACAAATCATGGATCCGAAACTACTTTTCTACCCCTGTGTCATCCTGGGGAGAGTAAAAGCTTGATGATTGGTTAAAATCACCTCACCAACCATTTTTTGGGCTTTGTAGCAGTGTGCAGTACTGATTCTATTAGGCCATCTATACTAAGCTCCACCAGATTTAAAATTACTAATCATGTTTATCTGTATCTTGGCTGGAAAATAATTTGGGCTTTGTAGCAGTGTGCAGTACTGATTCTATTAGGCCATCTATGCTAAGCTCCACCAGATTTAAAATTAATAATAATTTTTAGCTGCATCTAGCCCAGAAAATAATTTTTGGGCTTCGAGATGCGCAAGACACATAAGTGCCTTCTTGCTGCACTACCTGCAACATGACCCTCATATTGTCAGAATTCGAAGTAATCCTGACTACTGGGTTGCCACACTCTTAGATCCCCCACACTCTTCGATCAACCTTTTCATTTTAATAAAGACCAAAAAAATGGTCATTTTTGAAATTATAAGCATTAGCAGGTTATTAGAAACTGAAATCAAACAGTTTTCAACTCAAAACTTTATTCTAGGTGATGTTACATTTGCACATAGGACCCCTTGTTCAAAAGGAGCTTCTGAACTCTCTTGTCCATTGAATTTGTCAGTTTTTGGATGGTTTCTGCTTCAATTGTTTTGCATGAGGACAGAATACCGTCCCAGAGCTGTTGCTTAGATGTGAACTGCCTCCCGCCATCATATACACTCCTTTTGATGATGCTCCAGAGGTACTGAATGGGTTAGAGGTCAGGGGAGCATGGGGGTCACACAATAAGTTTGTCCCCTTTTATGCCCATATCAGCCAGAGATGCAGATGTGTTATGTGCAGCATGAGACGGTGCATTATCATGCATGAAAATGATCTTGCTGTGGAATACACGGTTCTTCTTCTTGAACCATGGCAGGAAGTGCTGTTTGAGAAACTCCACATACATTATGGAGTTCATCTTAACCCCTTCAGGGATCCTAAAGGGGCCGACAATCTCTCTCCCCATGATTCCAGCCCAAAACATTACTCCACCTCCTCCTTGTTGGCACTGCAGCCGTGTTTGCGTGGGGTGTCCATCAAACAAGCCATCCTCCACTCCATCCATCTGGACCATCGAGCGTTGCACGGCACTCATCCGTGAACAAAACAGTCTTCATGTAATGTTTGGCCCACTGGAGCCATTTCTGCTTGTGTGAAGTGGATAGAGGAGGTCGACAGGATGGCGTATTCACAGCTGCAAACCTCTGAAGGACCCTGCATCTTGTTTTTTGGGGGACGTTGGAGGCACCAGCAGCTTCAAAAACTTGTCTGATGCTATGACAGGGCTTTTTTGCCGCTGCTCTTTTAACCTGACGTAATTGCCTGTAGGAAAGAGTCCTCAATTAGCCGTTATCAGCACGCACACGTGTGTACTGTGAATCAGCTACATACTTCTTGATTGCCAAGACACTTCATCCTGATCATCGCACAATGTTGATTGTAGTCATGCCTTGACCTAAACACTCCACAATTTGTTGCTTCTCAGCAGCCGACACATCCTTTTTCTTTCCCATTTTGGCAGAAAATGTAGGCTGCTTAATAATGTGGGACAACCTTCTTAAGTAGTCTTGCCTTTCATTGGACACACCTGCCAAACTAATTAGCACAGGTGTCTGCAATTGCTTACAGTGATATAAAGAGCCCTGACACACTTCACCATCAATGAGTTTAACTGACAAGCAAACAAATTCTTCCCTTATCACTCCTAAACACTTTTTGCATAATAATTTGGAACACAGTGTACATGTGCTTTTCCACAAAACACCAGTGGTTCACGTAGTGAATCTTCCAGTTCTAACTTGCCAACCGTGGTCTGTATGGTGTTGTTCAATAAAGGGCCCAAAATTAAGATAACATAGATGGGAGAGGTCTCTATGAATAGGAATTCCTAAGTATTTGATACCCTGTGAGGGCCAGGCAAAGGGAAAGTTGGACTGGATGGAATCCTGTATGGATTTGGGGGAGGGAGACATCGAGGGCCTCAGACTTCGCTGCCTTGATTTTAAAATTTGACCATGTAACAAAGTGATCTATTTCAGCCATAACAGCAGGGATGGATATATGTGATTGAGTGATATATACTAGGACATCATCAGCAAATAGAGAACACTTGTACTCGGTGCCTCCCACCTCAATCCACCTAATATTGAGGTTTATGGCGAATTTATGAGAGCAGGTGCTCCGTCACTAGGATGTATAAGAGAGGGGACAGAGAACATCCCTGCCTTGTCCCATTGGTGATTATGGAAGGTGATGAAAATGTTCTGACGCGCCCCCTGGGCCTTGGGACACCCAGAGCCGGACCCTTTTTGGTGGATGCTGGTGGTTGTAGTCTCCGTGGCGGCGACCCGGTTCCGTGGCTCAGGGCGGTCAAACCAGTGGCGGAACTATTTATGTGGTTTTGATGTTTAAATGTCCGACTACGCCACCCGTGGATTGCGGTCAGAGTGAACCGCCGCTGCAGGGCAGACCGCTGAGGCTGGTGTTGTGGGTGCAGCAGAGCGAAGCATAACTCCCCACGGGAGGAGTATAGCCTCAGGGCAGGGTATGCGGAGGATGGGGGTGATGGTGCAGGGCAGCAGCAGTAACGATACGGAGTCAGTGATGCAGTCCAGGGCCTTTACTCACAGTTCTTATTATCCAGACCACGTCTGCAGGTAACGGCTGCCCACGTCATACTGTGCTCACCAGTTGAGGGGCTCAGACAACTCCCAGATAACTTTGGAGCGCTTCACAGGACCCCCTTTGTGTCCTTTGTCTGGCCTTTCTTACCAACCCTTCTGTCCGGCTGCCTCGGGCCTCCTCTTGGTAAACTTGGCGTCAGTTACCCTGACCCTATGTGGTGCCTTCCTAGCGGGTGTAGCGAGGGGCTGCGCCACATAAAATGTCACAGCCTCCGGTTTCTAGCTGAGGGTCATTTCCCGCCTCCACTAGTTTCGGGGACCGGTCTCCCCCTTTGACCTGACCCCTCCACGCAGGTGGATTCGGGCGTGCGGTGGCGACTCGCCCGTCCGCACCCCTGGGATCCCTTCGTTCCTTGTTCCTGGAGCCTTCTCCGCTCCTCTTCCTTCCTTCTCCCTCTTCCAGGCCTGGGCCTCTGTTACTAGGTCTGCCTCCGGAGCAGAGCTCATGCAGAGTCCCTTCTCCCTGTCACTTCTGCTCAGACTTCTCTGCACTGAACTGGGATGGTGCCCACCTTTTATACTCCCTTCTCAATGCACCCAGGAACTGCTTCCTCCCTGCTCCTGCACTACAGGGTTCCCCTTCCTCAGTGTTCCCTCCCCCCACTCGAGCCAGGGACAGGGACTCTCGTGCCCATCTCAGGGGCATATTGGTCGCCCTGCCCCACGGCAATGTGGTGTAATGCATGCAGATGTCGGGTCCTGATGCACACTCCATCCTTACCTCTGGGTGAGGTGCAATACCTCTGTAGCAACCGAGCCCTCAGGGTGCTACAGTTCCATTTATCTTCAGCCTAGGTGACGTATTGCGATACAGGGCCATGATTTTGGCTATAAAAGGGTCCCCTAGACCCCCACCCCAAACTTTTTAAGAGAATAATATATGGCGTGCCAGGAGACTCTATGGAATGCTTTCTCAGCATCCAACGAGAGTATCTAATTACAAATTTTTAACTGCATCTAGCCCAGGAAAAACTTTGTGCCTAGTAGCAGTGTCTGCTAGTCAGCGGATTATCCCGGCTGTAAAGCAAGCTACACCACCTGTAGTTTAGACACTTAATTTTTTCAAAGGAAATGCTTCGGGACCACGGGATACTCAGTGAAGAGCATCAGGAGGCACCCCAAGGCATAGGGGCTGGGACTGGCAGTAGGATGCCTTGCGGTGGACAGCCGAGCTCAATCCTTATAAAAGCTTTTTAACTGCAGCAGCTTTAGTAGACGCTACTGGAGCTGGAATTACGCGGCTGCTGGCATGAGACTTGCCCTCCAATAGATCCTTGTAAATGGATTTAAAGGGTATTCATTCAAATTAGAGAGACAATTTAAATTAAAAAGCTTAGAGCAGCCTCCACCACAGGGGGGCTCGCTCGACCCACCAGCGGACAGGCACCAGTATTGGGAGAGGGGGGCTGGCCGTCAGGGTTCACCGCGGCTCTGGCACAAACCCGGCGACACGGAGGTGGCACGGGCAGGAGCGGACTGACCGTGTCGGCTTCTCACTTTTTGGATTTTAGAAGTGCATGACATGCCTATATCTGTGTCTCCACCTCCTTTTACTCCTCCACCTCTTTTCTTTTCGCATGACTATATGTACTTGTCACTTTTCCATGTGTTAGTTATGTCTTCTGAGCAGTTTGTCAGCTTTTGGACACCATTGAAGTTGTTTTTTATGTGTTTCTATGTGTTTTTGTTTGCCTGCCATTGGTTGTAATGGTGTTCGAAGGTGTTCGACGAACAGTTCGACGAACAGTTCGGCGAACACACGGGTGTTCGACGAACCGAACCGAACTCGAACACTACGGGGGTGGCTCAACACTAGTTATTACCTATCCTGGACACATGATAATATCTAAAGATTGGATTAACTTTTTAAGTATAGTATGACTGTAGTTCCATGCAGTTCAACTTTATCTCCCAATGCAACACTTGAGCCTTTAGTTGCAAGATGAGAGATTACCCATTTTGATTTGGTCCTCTTGACACTTTCAGTCTATTTCTCATTATTTATGATCTGGATGAGCAGACTTTTTACTAGTACAACAGAAAAAAAATGAGATGAGCTAACCAATATAATGTGCATTATTCCACACACAGTGGCTCTGTGGTTAGCACTGTCGCTTTGAAACGCTGGAGTCCTGGGTTCAAATCCAACCAAAGACAAGATCTGCAAGGCGTTTGCGTGGGTTTCTTCCCACATTTCAAGGATATACTAATAGGGAATGTGGATTGTGAGCTCCAATGGGGACAGTGATGATGATGTGGAATTTGATGGCACTGTATAAGTGAGTAAAAAAAATAATGTCACCTTAATGGTAGTTGTCAGCAGGGAAGTATTAACTTCAATAAAACTATGAACAATGTCCAGCATTCGTTATCATCTCTTGAAACCTACAGTGACCTAGAATTAGTCCAGATTGATATTAAACTGTGGTCGTGTTAATAAAGAGTAAACTGTCCTTTGAAATATGTATCACAATCGCTCCAAAGACATACTGATAGGGAATTTACATTGTGAGCCCCAATAGGGACAGTGATGATAATGTCTGTAAAGCACTGTGGAATACAATGACGCTATATAAAAAAATCATAATAAATAATAATAATTATAAAATCTTGAGACAATATTGATAAATCTGTTCCAGTGTCGTCCTATGGAAAACTATTATTGTTATGACGAAAAATAGTAGATTTTTTTTTGCCTTAGAAGTATTAACATATTAACAAACTATTATAAATCCAAGATAGATCATCAGCTCTAGACACTACAGTGTTAAGTGAAGCACATAGTACTTAACCAATGTTATTATAACCACTTTTCTTATTTAGCCATATGTCTGTCTATCTCCGGAGGGTAAAAATTATAAAGAAAACAGCTGACTCTCTAAATGAGCAAGCTAGAATAATATATAATTGCAGCCATATGGAGTATATCAGGTGACAAAATCAAAAATTAGGATTTATTTTGCTTCACTGAAAAGTACATGCTTCTCAATTATTTGGAGTTTGGCTTCTTGCTAGCACACATGGCATTTTTCCTGCACAAATTTATTACTGCAATCCAGAGTTTACAGTTATTATTATATTCTTTACGTGGTGATTTTTATTCTTGCATGAACACAGCAATTTCTAAATGAATGCTTGTCTGCCAGCAATTGTTCCGTACGTTAGAAGACGTAGACAATGCTAAATATATCATAATTACTGTCTCTCCAAATGAATGTTACACTGAAAATAAAGCTCTGTCTACTTACCTAAATACATTTATGAGAACATATTTACTATCCAATTTTCAAATTGATTTTGTACAGTAATACAATGCATCCAGAAAACTAGCAATTGCATAAAATGTGCTTTTCTGTGCGCTTTAAACTCCGGAAACAATTAGAGAAGAGACTGAACACCAGGGAATTTAAGAATACATCTCTGTTTGATCCTCAAAATTTAACATGATAACTATTGAATGAACAATCATTAATTTAAATGCTTCCTCTCCGCCTTCTCAAAACCTAGCATTATTTATAATGATGAATAAAATGGGAATTCACCTAAAACAGTAAATACGTAATACCATAGGCAAGCATAACAAACTCGGATCACATGTAAGAAGTGAACAGGAAATGAAGCCATGACGTGCCTGAAGCAAAGTCATAATGACCGATTCATCATTTGTGTTTTTTGTCACTTTTCTTTCATTATCTTAATATATTTATTGTTTTTGCTCCAAATTCTTTAATATGTGTTTCATGAAATTTAAGCAAAAAACAAACATACTCTCGTACCCATTTTTTTAACAAAAATTCACATGTTCTGCTAAAATTAAAAGCATTCAAAAAAATCACATTTCCCCAAAAATGTTGTGACTTTTTGGAAAGTCGCAATTGATGAATCAGCCGAAAACATTCGGAAACCCCTAAACCTCAAACCCTGTTACCAATGGAGAACTGAAAAAAAATCCATAAGAACCACTGATCACCTTAAGCACGCAATCCAGTACCTCTGAATGCAAAAATCATTTTAATTCAAAAACTATTTAAAAGCATGTTTAATGATAAGCAGACTACAGTTGCATGGTACAGCAGAGTGAAAAAAACCTGCACATTTTAAACAGTCTTACTCTTAATCATGGGCAAGGTCTATCTGTCTCCATATTTAACATGCCTAAGTAAAACTAGGAACTGTAAACCTATTGCATACTGAATGGAACACAATACTCAATATATATGGAAAACATTGATGAGGTACTAATAATAGAAGAGAAAAGGCATAGAAACAGGAAAAGAATACAGGTGCATCTCACTAAATTAGAATATCATCAAAATGTTAATTTATTTCAGTTCTTCAATACAAAAAGTGAAACTCATATATTATATAGAGTCATTACAAACAGAGCGATCTATTTCAAGTGTTTATTTCTGTTAATGTTGATGATTATGGCTTACAGCCAATAAAAACACAAAAATCATTATCTCAGTAAATTAGAATAATTAACAAAAAACACCTGCAAAGGCTTCCTAAGCGTTTAAAAGGGTCCCTTAGTCTGTTTCAGTAGGCTCCACAATCATGGGCAAGACTGCTCACTTCACAGATGTCCAGAAGGCAGTCACTGACACATTCCACAAGGTCCCAGAGTTCCAATTGTCATTTGGAAGTCAAGGTCCCAGAGTCTGGAGGAAGAGTGGAGAGACACACAATCCAAGCTGCTTGAGGTCTAGTGTGGAGTTTCCACAATCAGTGATAGTTTGGGGAGCCATGTCATCTGCTGGTGTAGATCCACTGTGTTTTATCTAGACCAAAGTCAGCGCAGCCATCTACCAGGAAATTTTAGAGCCCTTCATGCTCCCCTCTGCCGATAAGCTTTTTGGAGATGGAAATTTCATTCTCCAGCAGGACTTGGCACCTGTCCACACTGCCAAAAGTGCCTATACCTGGTTTAAAAACAACAGTATCACTGTGCTTAATTGGCCAGCAAACTCGCCTGACCTTAACCCCATAGAGAATCTATGGGGTATTGTCAAGAGGAAGATGAGAGACACCAGACCCAACAATGCTGATGAGCTGAAGGCTGCAATCAAAGCAACCTGGGCTTCATAACACCTCAGCAGTGCCACAGGCTGATTGCCTCCATGCCACGACACATTGATGCAGTAATTGATGAAAAGGAGCCCTGGCCAAGTATTGAGTGCAGTTACTGATCATACATTTTAGTAGGCCAACATTTTGGATTTTAAAAACATTTTTCAAGCTGTTGTTATAAAGTATTCTAATTTACTGACTTTTGTGTTTTCATTGGCTGTAAGCCATAATCATCAACATTCACAGAAATAAACACTTGAAATAGATCACTCTGTTTGTAATGACTCTATATAATATATGAGTTTCACTTTTTGTATTGAAGAACTGAAATAAACTAACTTTTTGATGATATTCTAATTTAGTGAGAAGCACCTGTACATGAATGTAAATTTATGAAAAAGGTGAAGAAAACAAAAAAATAAATATAAAGTAAGTTACTCTAATAAGTCATACCTAGTTGTATGCTAGTATTTAGGCTTTAAATCCAAAATATCTCTCTAGTAAGGACACACCTGGTCCAGTTGCCTCCTCTGAAAAGTCTTTTGACTCTCTATGCCAAAAAAACTTATATACTACTATACCATACAATTGTAACTTGTTTATCTTTGAACAAGTTTTAAATAATTTTTGAATAAAGAAGTTTTTTACATTCAGAGGTGCTGGATTGTGTGCTTAAGGAGATCAGTGCTTCTTATGGATTTTCTTTAGTTGCCTGCTGGCCGTTGGGCTCCTCTCTCTTAAAAACAAACAAACTGTTGAAAAAAATATAAAATATAAAGATGCAAATAAAAAGATGAATTTGGTGCAAATAAAAAATGGGCTAAAGTACAAAAAACTATAAATAAAGGCACAAATTCAATAATGAATCAAGTCCTTAAACTCTGAGGAGATTAAAGAAGAGAGCTTATGCTTAAGGAAGTCTTTTTTTACTTCCTACATTCTGCCTCAGTATTTCTGATCAGTGGTCAGCACTTTTTAGGGACCTAAGAAAACAAAACTTTGAAAGTGATTTGAGAAAAATTCTATTCATGACAATATCTGTCAAATAAAAAGAGTCTTTTAAAGAGAACCTGACAGCTGATACATGCTGTCCACGTGCAGCATGAATCAGTCACTGGCTGCATGATTTCAGCCATGTATATTTCAATCTAAAGCGCTGCAGAATTGCAGAGAAAAACATAGTTTAAAAGCCGACCTCTCCCTGCCTGTTGCCTTGGATTAACAGGTCTCTCCCTTCACATGCATACAGGGAGAATCATGTCAGTCACTGGTAATGAGTGGGGATAAACCACCGCGGACCAGTCAGTCCAACTAGTCTCTCACACGGCTCATTCCCCAGTGGCTTTTAAACTAGGTTTTTCTCTGAAACATCACTGTATTTCAGAATTAAACATATATGGCTGAAATCATTCAGTGTCTGATACATGCTGCCCACTGCCAAGTATAGAGTCCATTTAGGAAATTGATAAGACACAGGTTTGCTACACGGCCCACCTATCCTATAATTTACCTGTGGGTCACAATGATAGGTTGCACCTGTCTCCAGGATTTGAGCTTCAGGTCGTTCTCAGCAAAACAGTTTAAGAGTATTGGAAAAGGCAACCATGTTTATGTGGCCATTAATATATTAGGAAGTTACCATATATGCATGTACCTGGTATTTTGATTTTGATTGGCTCCACTGAAAAGCTTTAAATGAAACCTGTCATCTCTAAAAATGCTATATATAAATATAGTGGTAATCATTAAAGAACAGGAAAAGTTTCTTCTGATACTCCCTCATCTTTGCATGATCCATCCCAGGTTTGCGATGTGATCTGGTGTCTCTTACAGAATCCAGCATCAGAAAAATCCACGTATCAAGGATGTTTCCCAATCACTTCGGAATCATCTTTAGAAGCACTTTGCTGGCGTAGGGGATTAAACAATTGTTCTATCACTGGCAAAGTCGCTGGCATCACATTTCTTCACAAGTGGGATGAAAACTAATCTTTACCAGCTTTTGTTCTGGTATGTAACTCAAAATTCTGTCTCACAGCCATGGAGTTTTCACCCATGCTCAGACCAAATACATCAACAATTCAAGTGGAAACATAAAAATTAGTTCTCAAGGACAATTCCTTGAAACTTGGAGGTGCCTCATTTCTGTTAGACCATCTGATCACCCGTATTTTTTTGACTATAAGACACACCGGACCATAAGACGCACCTAGGTTTTAGAGGAGGTAAATAAAAAAATAAAAATTTAAGCGAAAAATGTGGTCATGATGCACTTTTAAGGGGGAGGGGGTCTTCTGCTGACACTGGTATAGGGGTAATGTCCCCCAATTCTGACAATATCCCCCATCCTAGGATATATGCCCCCCCCTTTCTTTTATACGTGGTACCCATCCCCATCCTGGTATGCCTGGCATCCCTCCATCCTGGTATGCATGGCACCCCTCATCCTTATCCTGGTATGCATGGCAACATTCATACCTATCCTGATATGCATGGCACCCCTCATCCCTGTAGTAGTATGCATGGTACCCCTCATCCCTGTCCTGGTATGCATGGCACCCCTAATCCCTGTCCTAGTATGCATGGTACCCCTCATCCCTGTCCTGGTATGCATGGCACCCCTAATTCCAATCCTGGTATGCATGGCACCCATCATCCCTGTCCTGGTATGCATTGCACCCCTCATCCCTGTCCTGGTATGTATGGCACCCCTCATCCCTGTCCTGGTATGCATGGCACCCCTAATCCCTGTCCTGGTATGCATGGCACCCCTAATCCCTGTACTGGTATGCATAGCACCCCTCATCCCTGTCCTGGTATGCATGGCATCCCTAATCCCTGTCCTGGTATGCTTGGCACCCCTAATCCCTGTCCTGGTATGCATGGCATCCCTAATCCCCATCCTGGTATGCATGGCACCCCTCATCCCTGTCCTGGTATGCATGGCACCCCTAATCCCTGTCCTGGTATACATGGCACGCCTAATCCCTGTCCTAGTGTGCATGGTCCCCCTAATCCCCATCATGCTGCACATTAAAAAAAATAAATACTCCTACTCACCTTTCTTCTCTCCTACAGCGCTGCATCCAGTCTGCCTGCACTGATCTCTCCATGTGAGCCGCGCATGACATCACTGCCGGAAGTCACTGCTCCCCACGCCGGGTCTGTGTGCGCGGGGAGCAGTGACTTCACTCTCCCTCATAGCCGGCACACAGAGGAGCTGCGCTGCGGCTGCTGCTGCTGCCGGCTATTTCCTGTGCCCGCTCATTAAAGTGCATGAATATTCACCCCCTCCCCACGCCCATGGGCATGGAGAGAGGTTGAATATTCATGCCCCTTAACAGCAGGCACAGGAGATAGCCGGCAGCAGCAGCAGCTGCAGCGCGGCTACACTGTATACCACTATTAGGAGCATGAATATTCAGTGCTCCCCACGCCCAATGGGCGTGGGGAGCTGTGAATATTCATTTTCTTTAGCAGCGAGGACAGTGTAGGATGCAGTAGGCGGCTGCTGCCTCCTGTGCCCCGCTCCTCCACCGATACCGCTCCCCCCACACCACACATAAATATGCACCCCCCCAACATTCGGACTATAAGACGCACCCCCCTTTATCCTCCAAAATTTTGGAGGAAAAAAGTGCGTCTTATAGTCTGAAAAATACCGTATATTACAAAGTATTACAGAACATTCTAATATAGGGAAAATATATATTCTTGTACCGTGTTAGCCAGTAGATAGAAAAATATTTAGATTTGAGAGTCCTCAGTAAAAGGTATCAACCACTGAGGACTCTCAAATCTAAATATTTTTTTACAGAACATTCTAACAATACCTGCGGGCTCAGCCTTGGTTTTTCTTAGCTGAAATAAAACGTGATTTTCTAAAGCTGTTAGTTGAAATTTCACAATTAATAGAACATGTTGTTATATTATGGATATAATAGCTTTATTGACTATTTTCTTTATCAGAAGACCAAAGGCCCATTGGCTGGATGCCATCTAGAATTACATGGAAATGAGAATCTAATAATTGAAAGAAGAAGCTATGGAAAACAGGGAAGCATAGTGAGAGCTGGCTTTCAGAGAATCTAAGGGTCAGAAATGACTGAATGGTTACAATCAGAATCAAAATAGTGGTAATCGGCAGTTAGATAGCATTTAAACCGTGTCTGGCAGGCTTTTTGGAAGCATGGCTACATAGAGAAACTGAAGATAAATTCTCCCTACAGCTGCTCGCTTCCAGTCACTGGGACAGTGCACAAGCAGTTACAGTCAATGCTCACTATACAGTGAGCTCAATGTAATCAATCCCCAGCATGTGTGTACAGAACTGGATGTCAGTGAAGGTACAGGGGAGGAATCAGAGCACAGCCTACTCACTGATTAGTAAGAGTTGGCTACAACAGCTCTTATACCGCCTCCATGACTGAAAGCAAGCGACTGCAGGGAGAACAAAATTTTATATTCGCCCTCTTGCCGTGCTTCCAGTAAGACAGCCTGGCATTATTTAAATGCTATTTATTTGCAGATTACCACTATATCCCAAGTAATTAGCATTTTTTGGAGGTGACTGATTTCCTTTAAACTGATCTCAATTTAAAAATCGTTTTGTTTAAATATTAAAATAGATTGCAAACCATATACTTTACAGCTTGCACAGCAGTAGTCTATCGATAGCTCTTAAAATATCATTTATTGTCCTGCAATATTCTAAACATCTAATAGTTAAATTGCTTGATAAAACGTATGTGGCAAGTTATAATTCTCCCACAGGTTGTAGCTCTTTAATGTATCCTCATTTGTAATATATTTGCAATTTAGAGAAATTATTCATAAAAGATTTATCCTGCTCTTTGAAAAGTCTAATTTATTTTGGATCCTGACACATGATGGAATTTCTTGTTTTTGATCGTAGACATGTGTTCAGTTCTCGTGTCTTTTCACCCTTTTCTGACTTGAATAGAAAAGTGTAGAACGTAACTTCAAAGTATGTGCTAGAAGAGAAAATTTCTACAAGTTCTCAGTTTTATGCTAATTATTTCACCTTTACATTCAGAAACATAATATAAAAAATGTAATGAAATCATTGAGATAAATATAATATATATTACATAAAGTTAATGTCTGACATTTTTACAAAGGTTGTACAATTAGGTGTCATTTTAATCTTTGGTTATATTGGACTGGTAGGACAAATGGGCAAAGTCTTACAATATATTAGGGCTGTACCTCTATTTAAAAAGATTGTTAAAAATGATGTCAACTAATATAACATGTAAAATTTTAACATAAAGAATAAAAAGAGAGGCGGTTCTATTAGGAAAGCCCCAATCTATACGTTCTAGTAGGGAATATGGACATAAGTGTGTTGTTACTAATATATAGATGTTGTGCTTGAGGTATCCATATATTACACATATAGCGTCAGACAGCATGGTCACTAAGGGGCCAGTACGTTAAGGGACTCCCCACGTTCAGTGTCACAATTTCAATTATATCTGTATACTCAAGATTACAGTGGTGGAGCAGGGAACAGTCTCCAACCTTCATAAAGAGAAGGATGCCATTGCCAAACAGGAGCATATACTAAGGACATGTGTGTTTCTAGTAGAGGTCTGCATATACAGGTGCATCTCACTAAATTAGAATATCATCAAAAAGTTAATTTTTTTTCACTTTTTCAATACAAATAGTGAAATGCATATATTATATAGAGTCATTACAAACAGAGTGAACTATTTCAAGTGTTTATTTCTGTAATGTTGATGATTATGGCTTACAGACAATGAAAATACAAAAGTTATTATCTCAGTAAATTAAAATAATTAACAAAAAACACCTGCAAAGGCTTCCTAAGCAATTAAAAAAGTTCTTTAGGCTGTTTCAGTAGGCTCCACAATCACAGGGAAGACTGCTGACTTGACAGATGTCCAGAAGGCAGTCATTTCTGGGAACGCCTTCAAGATGGTTGGAAGGCCATTTCCGGTGACTACCTCTTGAAGGTCATCAAGAGAATGCCAAGAGTGTGCAAAGCAGTCATCAAAGCAAAAGGTGGCTACTTTGAAGAACCTAGAATATAAGACATATTTTCAGTTGTTTCACACTTTTTTGTTAAATATATAATTCCACATGTGTTAATTCATAGTTTTGATGCCTTCAGTGTGAATGTATAATTTTCGTAGTCAGGAAAATACAGAAAAATCTTTAAATGAGAAGGTGTGGCCAAACTTTTGGTCTGTACTATATATATATATATATATATATATATATTCTGTATATGTATATCTAATGTATATATAATTTTGTATATTTGCAAATATATAGATATGGGGAAGGTATTATGAAGGTATTTGACCATAATACCTTCTCCCATCTCTATATATTTTTTTTATATCTCTGCTGAACTGTGTCCTATGGGCATACGTCAATTCTCTGATCTGATTCATATTTCAGGTATATTTTTTTTCCTTGAATCGCTTGTTCATGCTTCATATTTGTAGGGCAGGTTTACCTTTTTACATTAATGTTTTACAGTATACAATATGTGGCCTACCAGAGCTGATTGTGGCCAATATCTCTAGGCTTTGTTAGAGGAATGTTGGGTCATCAGACACAGGCAAGTTTATGAGGAAGCCATAGCACTCTGCAAAGGAAGGGATGCAGCACCTCTGTTATAAATTGTGCACCAACAGAATCCTAAACATTACAGACTGATATAGTAATGAGACCATTCCAGAAAATGGTGAAAATATCAAGCAAACAGCCTTAATTAAAGGAGACTTTAAAATAACATTTAGAATTTGATACTTACCTCAGGGTGATACATTTCCTCATTGTTATATTTAGAAACTTAAGGATAGGATGAAGCTACTCCCACAGCCGATCAAAGGTGACAAGGTGCATGCAACAATAGGCAAAAAATTTGTCGGGTGCTCTGTAGCTCCCCATATAGCTGGTGGAAGTGGCTTTTAGAGGCCCAATGGCTGACCAGAGGATGGACCCATAGTTTTGGAAGCCTCCTATTGTAAACTCGCTCAATACAGCAGACCAACAATTACTAAGCACTTTGGGATATCCCAAAAAAATGTATTTGGTCAAACTTTGTCTTTAGTGGAGTTGTTTTTCTAGGGTTAGGATCAAAGAGGTCCTTAATTGAATAGGAAATTGTAAAGAAAATGGACGAGAAAAATGGATTGCATATGTTTGGCTACCACTTAGATACAATCGTTTACATATTGGATAAATCATTAGCGTAATCTCCATATGTGATATATATAAACTACAAAGATACAATTGGAATACTTATTTTGAATAAAATACGATTTTTTATTGAAGTATTATAGCACAAATTCTAACAGTATATACACAATGTAAAAATAGAGGTGGAATCAGGAAAAGACCACAATGTAGTCCCTAGCGGTATGCAGACAGAAATCTATAATATAACAGGAGATGCATGTCTCTGTCTGAAGCCTTTATAGACTGCGCAAGCGCGGAGCCGTTACAGGTAAGAGGAGTGTGTATGGCCCCGGACATCACAGTATGCGTAGACACTGAATGCATACCGCGATCTCCTTTGCCATACTTGCTTGACCTGGAGGAGCGTTGCCTCGGCGCCTCTCTTCGCCGGACACTGGGGCAGGAGTGAGGCGTCGGAATTGGCGCATGCGCATAGCGCTATCTGGCGCCATTTTACTGAAGACACATTTACAGTGTTTCTTCAGCAAAATGGCTCCGGACAGCTCGGTATGGGCACGCACGTACTCCGGTACCGCACTCCTCCCCCGGCCTCAGGCAGAACAAGACTCCACAGTGCTGGAGCACAGGGAAGAAAGGTGAGTATAAGTGTTTATTTTTGTATGTGTGCAGCGTGAAAGGGATGAGGGGCACCATGCATACCAGAATTGGGGGATGAGGGGTACCAAGCATACCAGGATTGGGGGATGAGGGGTAAAAAGCATTCCAGGATTGGGGGATGAGGGGTACCATGCATACCAAGATTGGGGGATGAGGGGTACCATATATACCAGGATTGGGGGATGAGGGGTGCCATGCATACCAGGATGAGGAATGGGGTGCCATGCATACCAGGATGAGGGGTACCAAAAATACCAGGATTGGGGGGTGAGGGGACCATGCATACTTGGATTGGGGGGTGAGGGGACCATGCATACCAGGATTGGGGGGTGAGGGGACCATGCATACCTGGATTGGGGGGTGAGGGGTGCCATGCATACCAGAATAAGGATGAAGGGTACCATGCATACCAGGATAGGGATGAGGTGTACCATACACACCAGGATAGGTACTGCAGGGTCCAATGCATACAAGGATGAGGGATGGGGTACCATGCATACCAGGATAGAAATGTGGGGTACCATGCATACCAGGATAGGGATGGGGTACCATGCATACCAGGATCAGGGATGGCGTGCCATACATACCAGGATGAGGGGTACCATGCATACCAGAATAGGGATGAAGGGTACCATGCATACAAGTATAGGGATGAGGGGTACGATGCATACCAGGATAAGGGATGGGGTGCCATGCATACCAGGACAGGGATGAGGGAGCCATACATACCAGGATTGGGGATGAGGCATGCCATGCATACCAGAATTGGGATGAGAGGTGCCATGTATACCTGGATGAGGGATGGGGTGCCATACATACCGGGATGAGGGGTACCATACATACCAGAATAGGGATATGGGGTACCATGCATACCAGGATAGGAATGCAGGGTACCATGCATACCAGGATTGGGGGATGAGTGGTGCCATGCATACCAGGATGAAGGATTGGGTACAATACATACCAGGATTGGGATGAGGGTGGAATGTATACCAGATTTGGAATGAGGGGTGCCATGCACACCAGGATTGGGGATGAGGGGTGCTATGCATACCAGGATTGGGGATGAGGGGTGCCATGCATTCCAGGATTGGGGATGAGGGGTGCCATGCATACCAGGATTGGGGATGAGGGGTGCCATGCATACCAGGACTGGGGATGAGCGGTGCCATGCATACCAGGATAGGAGATGAGGGTGACATGAATACCAGGATTGGGGATGAGGGGTGCCATGCATACAAGGATTGGGGATGAGGGGTGCCATGCATAGCAGGATTGGGGATGAGGGGTGCCAGGCATACCAGGATTGGGGGATGAGGGGTGCCATGCATACCAGGATTGGGGATGAGGGGTGCCATGCATAGCAGGATTGGGGATGAGGGGTGCCATGCATACCAAGATTGGGGATGAGGGGTGCCATGCATACCAGGATGAGGATGAGGGGTGGGATGCCATGCATACAAGGATAGAGATGAGGGGTACCATTCATACCAGGATGAGGGGTACCATACATAGCAGGATAGGAATGAGGGATGGGGTACCATGCATACCAGGATGAGGATGAGGGGTGCCATGCATACCAGGATGAGGATGAGGGGTACCATCCATACCAGGATGAGGGGTACCATACATACCAGGATAGGGATGAGGGATGGGGTACCATGCATACCAAGATAGGGATAAGGAGTGCCATGCATACCAGGATTGGGGGTGAGGGGTGCCATGCATACCAGGGTTGGAGGTGAGGGGAGCCAGGCATACCAAGATTGGGGTGAGGGGTGCCATGCATTCCAGGATTGGGGGAGAAGGGTGCCATGCATACCAGGATTGGAGATGAGGGGTGCCATGCATATCAGGATGGGGATGAGGGGTGCCATGCATACCAGGATTGGGGGTGAGAGGTGCCATGCATACCAGGATTGGGGGTGAGGGATGCCATGCATACCAGGATTGGGGGTGAGGGGTGTCATGCAAACCAGGATAGAGATGAGGGGTACCATCCATACCAGGATGTGGGGTACCATACATAGCAGGATAGGGATGAGGGATGGGGTACCATGCATACCAGGATGAGGATGAGGGGTGGGGTGCCATGCATACCAGGATGAGGGGTATCATCCATACCAGGATGAGGGGTACCATACATACCAGGATAGGGTTGAGGGATGGGGTACCATGCATACCAAGATAGGGATAAGAAGTGCCATGCATACCACGATTGAGGGTGAGGGGTGCCATGCATACCAGGATTGGGGGTGAGGGGTGCTATGCATACCAGGATTGGCGGTGAGGGGTGCCATGCATACCAAGATTGGGGTTGAGGGGTGCCATGCATTCCAGGATTGGGGGTGAAGGGTGCCATGCATTCCAGGATTGGAGATGAGGGGTGCCATGCATATCAGGATGGGGATGAGGGGTGCCATGTATACCAGGATTGGGGTGTGATTTGTGCCATGCATACCAGGATTGGGGGTGAGGGGTGCCATGCATACCAGAATTGGGGGTGAGGGGTGTCATGCAAACCAGGATGGGGATTGTGGTGCCATGCATACCAGGATTGGGGGGTGAGGGGACCATGCATACCAGGATTGGGGGGGTGAATGGTGCCATGCATACGAGGATTGGGGATGTGGTGGGTGCCATGCATTCCAGGATTGTGGGTGAAGGGTGCCATGAATACCAGGATGGGGATGAGGGGTGCCATGCATACCAGGATAGGATGGTGGGGACAGGATGTGGGCAGCAGAAATACCAGAATGGGGGCAGCAGAAATACCAGGAGGGGGGCAACACATACCTGCATGGGAGACCATATACCAATAAAAATGCTCGCCACCTGGGCGTAGAACGGGTTCAATAGCTAGTAGTAATATATAGGGTTGAGCGACTATGTTCTGTCCGAGTATGCTCGGGCCGAGCTCCGAGTTTTTACAGCTGCTCGGTGATATGGTTGAATCGCTCCCGTGTGCACTATTTGCAACTGTTTGACAGCTTTGTTACATGTGAGGAATGTGTAAGAAATAGATATTCCTCACATGTAATAAAACTGTCAAACAGTTGCAAATCATGCACACGGGAGCCATTCAAACACATCACCGAGCAGCTGTAAATACACGGAGCTCGGCCCGAGCATACTCGGCGAAAGGGTTAATAGAACATACTCGCTCAACACTAGTAATATATAATTATATACACAAAGTATGTAATAGGGTTTGCCGCATATGCAAGACTGGGTGATAGTCTATTAGCGAAACAAAACACTTGGCTCTAGTAAATGTAAGTCACAGGGGAAATTAATTCCTTAAATAATTAATACTTATTGCATTGATTAGTTTACCCAATATGCTAGGTGGAAACAAAAGAATGGTGTGAAGCTGGAGAACACACAATCCAAAATCACCATTAGTCAATATAAGCCAATCTCATTAGTATCATCTGTGAATATCCATACATTCACTGCAACAAGGTCTTTGTTCTGAAAAAGCTAACCCAAAACGCGTGTCAATAAGGGTTCCTTCCCTTGTCACTGGCAACAGCATTTCATTATGGGTAAGTTGTCTTGATGTTGTACTAACGTGATTTAACTTGGAATGTGTTGCAGTGATACGTGTAAATATAGCAAGACATTTAAAATGTCTTGATACATTTGTCCATTCATCCTTCCTTCAAACATACGAAGTTTGCCAATGCCATATTCTGAAAAACAGCCTCTCACCATGCTGTTCGCACCTCCAAACCTCACTGTTGGTATGGTGTTTTTGGGGTGATATGCAGTGCCTTTTAGCCTCCAAATATGGTGTCTATTATGGAATGCAAATAGTTCAATTTTGGTCTCATCTGACCCGACTATATTTTCCTAGTATTTCACACAAAATTTGTCTAAATGTTGTTGAACAAACTTTAAACACGCTTGAACATGCTTTTGTTCAGCAATGGAGTCCTGCGTGGTCAGCCTTCATACAGGTCATGGAAGTTGAGTGCATTACTAATAGTTATTTTTTAAACAATTGTACCTGCTTATTTCAGATCTTTCTTTAGCTCTTCGCAGGTGGTCTTTGGCTGTTGAAAAACTCTTCTGATAATTCTTTTCACTCTTCTGGCAGAAAGTTTGTGGGGAGCATCTGTTAGAACTTTCCTGTTAGGTTTTTTCTATCTTGCTGGTCACATGACCTTTTTTGCCTATTTAATCCTGCTCCGCCCTCCTAGCCTTGCTGGACTTCATTGTAATTTCTACTCTTAAGCTAGCCTGGTGCTTAGTTACCTTTCTCAGTCAGTTTAGCTAGGTCTTCGGACCTTTATGTTCTATGTTGTGTGTTTGTCTTTTACTGCTACAATCTCTGCTAGGATGTGTTCAACTTTATCTCAGTCCCTAGTTCTTGTAGGGATCCCTTCCTTGCATCTATAGGTCTTCGTACAGACTAGCCGAGGACTTTAGCGGGTCTGATCGCAGGATCAGGTTCCCCGTTACATCGTAGGGATCTAGCTTAGTTCTATTGTAGGGACAGATCTCCTTTCTTTCCTTAGTGCTTGTAGCAGATCATAACAGCATCTGGTCATGGCCAGTTTATGGTAAAATGATGTTCTTTGGACTTAAAGGGGTATTCCCATCTCCAAGATCCTATCCCGATATGAAGTAGGTGTAATAATAATAATATTAGCAAATACCTCCAATTAGAAATGTAATATAGTATTTTTGTTTCGCTATGCCACTTACCTCATGTGCAGGCAATACAGGACCTTAGGTATCCACGGTTACGACCACTAGCAGCTATTTAACTAACTGTCATTATATCAATGGTCATAACCATGGATACCTAAGGTCCTGCTATGCCTGCACATGAGGAAAGAGACATAGCGAATCAAAAATACTATATTACATTTCTAATTGTAGGTATTTGCTAATATTATTATTAGCGATGGCCATCCCGGTGTGCCGTTCCCGCATTACACGAGTATGTGTCCCACAACATTAGACGTGCCCTCAAAAACGCAGTTACTGGGAAATTCCACCTGACCACGGACATGTGGACAAGTGCTTGTGGACAGAGATGGTACATCTCGCTGATGGCACACTGGGTTAATATAGTGGAAGCCGGGACCCAGTCGGACCCTGGGACGGAACATGTCCTCCCGATGCCGAGGATTGCGGGAATTCGGTCAATCAGGGTTGCCCCCACATTCTATGGCTCCTGCACCTCCTCCTCTTCAGCCTCCATATCCGAAATGACCACATCAGTCGCAAGCTGGAAGCAAAGCAGCACTGCCTCGGTCAAGCGGCAACAGGCTGTGCTGAATCTAATATGCTTAGCTAACAAACCACACAACGCTGAAGAGTTGTGGACAGCTCTGAAAGAGCAGGCAGATCTGTGGCTGACATCGCTGACCCTACAGCCAGGCAAGGTCATGTGTGACAATGGCCGGAACCTGATGGTGGCTCTGAGGTGAGGTGAGCTGACACATGTATCAGGCCTGGTGTTAGAACTAGTGTTGAGCCACCCCCGTAGTGTTCGAGTTCGGTTCGGTTCGTCGAACAACCGTGTGTTCGCCGAACTGTTCGTCGAACTGTTCGTCGAACACCTTCGAACACCGTTAAAACCAATGGCAGGCAAACAAAAACACATAGAAACACATAGAAAACACCTTCAAAGGTGTCCAAAAGCTGACAAACTGCTCTGAAGACACAACTAACACATGGAAAAGTGACAAGTACATATAGTCATGCGAAAAGAAAAGAGGTGGAGGAGTAAAAGGAGGGGGAGACACAGATATAGGCATGTCATGCCCTTCTAAAATCCAAAAAGTGAGAAGCCGACACGTTCAGTCCGCTCCTGCCCGTGCCACCTCCGTGTCGCCGGGTTTGTGCCAGAGCCGCGGTGAACCCTGACGGCCAGCCCCCCTCTCCCAATACTGGTGCCTGTCCGCTGGTGGGTCGAGCGAGCCCCCCTGTGGTGGAGGCAGCTCTAAGCTTTTTAATTTAAATTGTCTCTCTAATTTGAATGAATACACTTTAAATCCATTTACAAGGATCTATTGGAGGGCAAGTCTCATGCCAGCAGCCGCGTAATTCCAGCTCCAGTAGCGTCCACTAAAGCTGCTGCAGTTAAAAAGCTTTTATAAGGATCGAGCTCGGCTGTCCACCGCAAGGCATCCTACTGCCAGTCCCAGCTCCTATGCCTTGGGGTGCCTCCTGATGCTCTTCACTGAGTATCCCGTGGTCCCGAAGCATTTCCTTTGAAAAAATTAAGTGTCAAAACTACAGGTGGTGTAGCTTGCTTAACAGCGGGGATAATCCGCTGACTAGCAGACACTGCTACTAGGCACAAAGTATTTCCTGGGCTAGATGCAGTTAAAAATTTGTAATTAGATACTCTTGTTGGATGCTGAGAAAGCATTCCATAGAGTCTCCTGGCACGCCATATATGATTCTCTTAAAAAGCTTGGGGTAGGGGTCTAGGGGACCCTTTTATAGCCAAAATCACGGCCCTGTATCGCAATACGTCACCTAGGCTGAAGATAAATGGAACTGTATTACCCTGAGGGCTCGGTTGCTACAGAGGTATTGCACCTCACCCAGAGGTGTGATATCTCACTCTCAGGTAAGGATGGAGTGTGGATCAGGACCCGACACCTGCATGCATTACACCACATTGCCGTGGGGCAGGGCGACCAATATGCCCCTGAGATGGGCACGACAGTCCCTGTCCCTGGCTGGAGTGGGGGGAGGGAACACTGAGGAAGGGGGACCCTGTAGTGCAGGAGCAGGGAGGAAGCAGTTCCTGGGTGCATTGAGAAGGGAGTATAAAAGGTGGGCACCATCTTAGTTCAGTGCAGAGAAGTCTGAGCAGAAGTGGCAGGGAGCAGGGGCTCTGCATGAGCTCTGCTCCGGAGGCGGGCCTAGTAACAGAGGCCCAGGCCTGGAAGAGGGAGAAGGAAGGAAGAGGAGCGGAGAAGGCTCCAGGAACGAGGAATGAAGGGATCCCAGGGGTGCGGACGGGCGAGTCGCCACCGCACGCCCGAATCCACCTGCGTGGAGGGGTCAGGCCAAAGGGGGAGACCGGTCCCCGAAACTAGTGGAGGCAGGAAATGAACCTCAGCTAGAAACCGGAGGCTGTGACATTTTATGTGGCGCAGCCCCTCGCTATACCCGCTAGGAAGGCACCACATAGGGTCAGGGAAACTGGCGCCAAGTTTACCAAGAGGAGGCCCGAGGCAGCCAGACAGAAGGGTTGGTAAGAAAGGCCAGACAAAGGACACACAAAGGGGGTCCTGTGAAGCGCTCCAAAGTTATCTGGGAGTTGTCTGAGCCCCTCACCTGGTAAGCACAGTACGACGTGGGCAGCCGTTACCTGCAGACGTGGTCTGGATAATAAGAACTGTGAGTAAAGGCCCTGGACTGCATCACTGACTCCGTGTCGTTACTGCTGCTGCCCTGCACCATCACCCCCATCCTCCGCATACACTGCCCTGAGGCTATACTCCTCCCGTGGGGAGTTATGCTACACTCTGCTGCACCCACAACACCAGCCTCAGCGGTCTGCCCTGGAGCGGCGGTTCACTCTGACCGCAATCCACGGGTGGCGTAGTCGGACATTTAAACATCAAAACCACATAAATAGTTCCGCCACTGGTTTGACCGCCCTGAGCCACGGAACCGGTTCGCCGCCACGGAGACTACAACCACCAGCATCCACCAAAAAGGGTCCGGCTCCGGGTGTCCCAAGGCCCAGGGGGCGCGTCAGAACATTTTCATCACCTTTCACAATCACCAATGGGACAAGGCAGGGATGTTCTCTGTCCCCTCTCTTATACATCCTAGTGACGGAGCACCTGCTCTCATCAATTCGCCATAACCCCAATATTAGGTGGATTGAGGTGGGAGGCACCGAGTACAAGTGCTCTCTATTTGCTGATGATGTCCTAGTATATATCACTCAATCACATATATCCATCCATGCTGTTATGGCTGAAATAGATCACTTTGTTACATGGTCAAATTTTAAAATCAATGCAGCGAAGTCTGAGGCCCCGGATGTCTCCCTCCCTAAATCCATATAGGATTCCATCCAGTCCAACTTTCCCTTTGCCTGGCCCTCACAGGGTATCAAATACTTAGGAATTCCTATTCATAGAGACCTCTCCCATCTATGTTATCTTAATTTTGGGCCCTTTATTGAACAACTCCATACAAACCACGGTTGGCAAGTTAGAACTGTAAGATTCACTACGTGAACCACTGGTGTTTTGTGGAAAAGCACATGTACACTGTGTTCCAAATTATTATGCAAAAAGTGTTTAGGAGTGATAAGGGAAGAATTTGTTTGTTTGTCAGTAGAGATGAGCGGTGTTCGACTAGAACTGTTCGCCAATCTCAAATTCGAGCTGTTTTGGGCGGTGTTCGAGTTGTTCGACGAACCCGAACGATTTGCAAAAAATTCGGCTGTTCGAGGTTATGTTCGATAACTGTTCGTGCACCAAAAGCGTGTCCTGCATGTCTGGCGCTATTTAGAGCACCAATCATGCAGGGATTGTCTGCCACTCACTGTAATGCCACAGCTATGGTGGTTGTGGCATTACAGTGATTGCCCAAATCGATGGGAACAGTGCCAACAGTGAAACATGAAAAGCCGGCAATTCAGCAGCGGCATACACCGGTACCCGACAATTTAGAACCGAAAGAATAGAGCTTCACACATAGATTAGATAGATATAAACATGTCAGCCACATATATACGAAGTTCAGTGAAAGTGCTGCTTACTGTACTTGTCATTTAGTGTAAAGGATTTATCAAAAAAAATAATAGTGTTTTCGTGCACCGTCTCTTTAAAAAAGCCGGCCGGCAATTCAGCAGCGGTACCCGACAATTTATAACAGACAGAATAGAGCTTCACACATAGATTAGATAGATAGAAACATGTCAGTCACATATATATGAAGTACAGTGATAGTGTTGGTTACTGTACTTGTCATTTAGTATTAAAATAAAGGATTTATTATTAAAAAAATTGGCGTGGGGTTCCCCTTAATTTTAGGCTCTAGCGGAGGTTAAGCAGACGGCTGGGGCAGATGTTTGAAGCCTGGGAAGGGGGTAATACCCACGGAGCTTCCCAGGCTACTAATATCAGCCCCCAGCTGAATATATAGCCTTTACTAGCTATTAAAATGGGGGACACCCCCAAAAAAATGACGTGGGGTCCCCCCTAATTTAATAGCTAGCAAAGGCTAGGCAGACAGCTGGGGGCTGATATTAATAGCCCAGGAAGGGAGCCATGAATATTGGCCCCCTCCCAGGCTAGAAACACCAGCCGTCAGCCGCCCCAGAAATGGCGCATTCATAGGATGCGCCAATTCTGGCACTTAGCCTCGCTCTTCCACGCTGCCCTGGTGCGGTGGCAGGGGGTAATAGGGTTGGGGTTGATGTCAGCTTATAATGCCAGCTGACATCAAGCCCAGGTTAGTAATGGAGAGGCGTCTATAAGACACCCCCATTACTAACCCCATAGTCAAAGTTAAAAAAAAACACAAACACCCAGAATAAAGTCCTTTAATTGAAATAAAGACACAATCCTTTATTGTTCTAAATTAAACCATACTTACCGTCACGCCCATTCCAGCTGAAGCCAACGATCTCCTGCAATAAAAGAAAAATAATAAAGCAACCTCATCCTTACCTTTCCATGGTTCCCACGACAGCTTCAGCTCTGCTACATCGAGATGACAGGCTGGACCGCAGCAGAACGCTGCCATCCAGCCTCTCATCCCGCAGACACTGAGAAGCGCAGGCTTGCTTGCGCTGCTCAGCGTCTCTCTGTGACGACATCCAGATGAGCCGAGTTCATGTCCAATGAACTCGGCTCACCTCATGCACGTCACTGACAGCGTGGGAAAATTCTCACGCTGAAGCGGTGAGTGCAGGAGAATTCTCCCACGCTGTCAGTGACGTGCATAAGGTGAGCTCATGTCCAATGAACTCAGCTCACCTCCTGCACGTCACTGACAGCGTGGGAGAATTCTCCTGCACTCAGCGCTTCAGCGTGAGAATTCTCCCACGCTGAAGCGCTGAGTGCAGGAGAATTTTCCCACGCTGTCAGTGACGTGCATAAGGTGAGCTCATGTCCAATGAACTCAGCTCACCTCCTGCACGTCACTGACAGCGTGGGAGAATTCTCCTGCACTCAGCGCTTCAGTGTGAGAATTCTCCCACGCTGAAGCGCTGAGTGCAGGAGAATTTTCCCACGCTGTCAGTGACGTGCATGAGGTGAGCCGAGTTCATTGGACATTAACTCGGCTCATCTGGATGCCCTCACAGAGAGACACTGTGGAGCGCAAGCAAGCCTGCGCTTCTCAGTGTCTGCGGGATGACAGGCTGGATGGCAGCGTTCTGCTGCGGTCCAGCCTGTCATCTCGATGTAGCAGAGCTGAAGCTGTCATGGGAACCATGGAAAGGTAAGGATGATGTTGCTTTATTATTTTTCTTTTATTTCAGGAGATCGTTGGCTTCAGCTGGAATGGGCGTGATGGTAAGTATGGTTTAATTTAGAACAATAAAGAATTGTGTGTTTATTTCAATTAAAGGACTTTTTTCTGGGTGTTGTGTTTTTTTTAAATACTTTACTAGAAATTCATGGTGGTCATGTCTAATATTGGCGTGACCCCATGAATTTCAGGCTTAGGGCCAGCTGATAATGCCAAGCTGGCCCTAACCCCTTTATTACCCAGTGAGCCACCGCATCAGGGCCCTGGATGAGTTGGGTACAGCGCCAGAAGATGGCGCTTCTATGAACGCGCCATTTTCCGGGGTGGCTGCGGACTGCAATTTGCAGCGGGGGTGGCCCAGAAAGCTTGGGCCTCCCTGCTCTGCGGATTCCAGCCCCCAGCTGCCTAGTTGTACCTGGCTGGACACAAAAACAGGGCGAAGCCCCACGTCAATTTTCTTTAAATTATTTCATGAAATAATTAAGAAAAAAAGGGCTTCCCTATATTGTTGTGTCCGGCCAGGTACAAATAGGCAGCTGGTGGTTGGGGGCAGCCCGTTCCTGCCTGCTGTACCTGGCTGGACACAAATATAGTGCGAAGCCCCACGTCAATTTTTTTTAAATTATTTCATGAATTTCCTGAAATAATTTAAAAAAATTGAAGTGGGGCTTCGCACTATATTTGTGTCCAGCCAGGTACAGCAGGCAGGAACGGGCTGCCCCCATCCACCAGCTGCCTATTTGTACCTGGCCGGACACAACAATATAGGGAAGGCCTTTTTTTCTTAATTATTTCATGAATTTCATGAAATAATTAAAAAAAAAGTACGTGGGGCTTCGCCCTATTTTTGTGTCCAGCCAGGTACAAGTAGGCAGCTGGGGGCTGGAATCTGCAGCGCAGGGAGGCCCAAGCTTTCTGGGCCCCCCCCCGCTACAAATTGCAGTCCGCAGCCACCCCGGAAAATGGCGCGTTCATAGAAGCGCCATCTTCTGGCGCTGTACCCAACTCATCCAGGGCCCTGGTGCGGTGGCTCACTGGGTAATAAAGGGGTTAGGGCCAGCTTGGTATTATCAGCTGGCCCCAAGCCCAAAATTCATGGGGTCACGCCAGTATTAGACATGACCACCATGAATTTCTAGTAAAGTATTTAAAAAAAACACAACACCCAGAATAAAGTCCTTTAATTGAAATAAAGACACAATTCTTTATTGTTCTAAATTAAACCATACTTACCATCACACCCATTCCAGCTGAAGCCAACGATCTCCTGAAATAAAAGAAAAATAATAAAGCAACCTCATCCTTACCTCTCCATGGTTCCCAGGACCGGTTCAGCTCTGCTACATTCACATGACAGGCTGCACCGCAGCAGAACGCTGCCGTTCAGCTTGCCATGCGGCAGACACTGAGAAGCGCAGGCATGCTTGCGCTCCTCACTGTCTCGCTGTGACGGCATCCAGATGAGCCGAGGTCATGTCCAATGAACTCGGCTCACCTCATGCACGTCACTGACAGCGTGGGAAAATTCTCACGCTGAAGTGCTTAGTGCAGGAGAATTCTCCCACGCTGTCAGTGATGTGCATGAGGTGAGCTCATGTCCAATGAACTCAGCTCACCTCCTGCACGTCACTGACAGGGTGGGAAAATTCTCCTGCAATCAGCGCTTCAGCGTGAGAATTTTCCCACGCTGTCAGTGACGTGCATGAGGTGAGCCGAGTTCATTGGACATGAACTCGGCTCATCTGGATGTCGTCACAGAGAGACGCTGAGCAGCGCAAGCAAGCCTGCGCTTCTCAGTGTCTGCGGGATGACAGGCTGGATGGCAGCGTTCTGCTGCGGTCCAGCCTGTCATCTCGATGTAGCAGAGCTGAAGCTGTCGTGGGAACCATGGGAAGGTAAGGATGAGGTTGCTTTATTATTTTTCTTTTATTGCAGGAGATCGTTGGCTTCAGCTGGAATGGGCGTGATGGTAAGTATGGTTTAATTTAGAACAATAAAGGATTGTGTCTTTATTTCAATTAAAGGACTTTATTCTGGGTGTTTGTGTTTTTTTTAACTTTGACTATGGGGTTAGTAATGGGGGTGTCTTATAGACGCCTCTCCATTACTAACCTGGGCTTGATGTCAGCTGGCATTATAAGCTGACATCAACCCCAACCCTATTACCCCCTGCCACCGCACCAGGGCAGCGTGGAAGAGCGAGGCTAAGTGCCAGAATTGGCGCATCCTATGAATGCGCCATTTCTGGGGCGGCTGACGGCTGGTGTTTCTAGCCTGGGAGGGGGCCAATATTCATGGCTCCCTTCCTGGGCTATTAATATCAGCCCCCAGCTGTCTGCCTAGCCTTTGCTAGCTATTAAATTAGGGGGGACCCCACGTCATTTTTTTGGGGGGGTCCCCAATTTTAATAGCTAGTAAAGGCTATGTATTCAGCTGGGGGCTGATATTAGTAGCCTGGGAAGCTCCGTGGGTATTACCCCCTTCCCAGGCTTCAAACATCTGCCCCAGCCGTCTGCTTAACCTCCGCTAGAGCCTAAAATTAAGGGGAACCCCACGCCAATTTTTTTAATAATAAATCCTTTATTTTAATACTAAATGACAAGTACAGTAACCAACACTATCACTGTACTTCATATATATGTGACTGACATGTTTCTATCTATCTAATCTATGTGTGATGCTCTATCTTTCTGTTCTAAATTGTCGGGTACCGCTGCTGAATTGCCGGCCGGCTTTTTTAAAGAGACAGCGCATGAAAACACTATTATTTTTTTAAATAAATCCTTTACACTAAATGACAAGTACAGTAAGCAACACTATCACTGTACTTATTATATATGTGACTGACATGTTTCTATCTATCTAATCTATGTGTGAAGCTCTATTCTTTCTGTTCTAAATTGTCGGGTACAGATGCTGAATTGCCGGCCGGCTTTTTTAAAGAGACGGTGCATGAAAACACTAATATTTTTTTTAATAAATCCTTTACACTAAATGACAAGTGCAGTAACCAACACTGTCACTGTGCTTCTTATATGTGTGACTGACATGTTTCTATCTATCTAATCTATGTGTGATGCTCTATTCCTTCTTGTCTAAATTGTCGGGTACCGGTGTATGCCGCTGCTGAATTTGCCGGCCGGCTTTTTTAAAGAGAGTGTCTTCTGAGCAGTTTGTCAGCTTTTGGACACCTTTGCAGGTGTTTTCTATGTGTTTCTATGTGTTTTTGTTTGCCTGCCATTGGTTTTAACCGTGTTCGACGGTGTTCTAAGGTGTTCGACGAACAGTTCGACGAACAGTTCCTCGAACATCCCGGTGTTCGACGAACCGAACCGAACCCGAACACTATGGGGGTGGCTCAACACTATTTGTCAGTTAAACTCATTGATGGTGATGTGTTTCAGGGCTCTTTATATCACTGTAAGCATTTGCAGACACCTGTGCTAATTAGTTTGGCAGGTGTGTCCAATGAAAGGCAAGACTACTTAAGAAGGCTGTCTCACATTATTAAGCAGCCTACATTTTCTGCCAAAATGGGAAAGAAAAAGGACGTGTCGGCTGCTGAGAAGCAACAAATTGTGGAGTGTTTAGGTCAAGGCATGACTACAATCAACATTGTGCGATGATCAGGATGAAGTGTCTTGGCAATCAAGAAGTATGTAGCTGATTCACAGTACACATCCATCTTTTACTCTCCCCAGGATGACACAGGGGTAGAAAAGTCGTTTCGGATCCATAATTTGTTCATATTTATGAACGTGAGTCTGTCTACATTATCAGTGGAGAGCCGCGTGCGCTTATCTGTCAGCACACCACCAGCAGCGCTGAACACACGTTCAGACAGAACGCTGGCTGTGGGGCATGACAAGATCTCCAAGGCATAAGTGGCTAGCTCCGGCCATTTATCCAGATTGGAAGCCCAAAAAGAGCAAGGGTCCAGTGACACAGTCATGGCTTCAATATTTACTTGGAGATACTCCTGTACCATCGTCTCTAGGCGTTGACTATGTGTCAGACTTCTTGTCTCCTGTGGCCTTGCAAAGGATGGGCTCAAAAAGTGGTGAAATAATTGCGCAAAATTGATGTTACCAGCAGATACTGTGGTTCTGTTATGGTTTGAGTGCTGAACACTTGACGGTCCCACGGTTGGCAAGTTGGAACTGTGAGATTCACTACGTGCACCACTGGTGTTTTGTGGAAAAGCACATGTAAGATTCTGCAACAGTCTCTGCTGATACTCCTGCATGCGTGCATCCCTTTCTATGGCAGGAATAATTTCTGCAAACTTACTTTTGTATCGGGGATCTAACAGTGTGGCAACCCAGTAGTCAGGATTATTTCTAATTCTCACAATTCGAGGGTCATGTTGCAGGTAGTGCAGCAAGAAGGCACTCATGTGTGTTGCGCATCCAGGAGCACCAAGTCCCTGTTGTGTTGGTGGCGAGGTAACAATCATGCTTCCTTCCTCTGTCCTCTCCCCCCAACCTCGCACAACAGAAATGTGATCAAGGTCTCCCTCATCTGATGAGTCTTCCATCAGTTCGTCCTCCACTTCTTCCTGGGCTCCTGCACCTTCCTCACTAGTTTGGCTGCTACCATGCGCCCTGGTAAAACCATCTACCCCACCCTCACATGCCTGCCGCCTTGGTGCTGCCGACCGTCTGGAACTTGCAGATGTTAGCCCTTCCGCATACAACTCCTCCTCCTCTACTTCCTCCACCTCCTCTTGCGCCACCACCTGACTCCGAATTCTGTTTAACATGTGCTCCAGCATGTAAATCACCGGAATAGTTATGCTGATAATGGCATCGTCAGCACTAAACATCTTCGTCGCCATTTGAAAACTGTGCAGAAGGGTGCATAGGTCTCTGATCTGAGACCACTCCTCCAGCGTGATTTGCCCCACGTCTGGATCTCGTTTGCCCAGGCTATACGTCAGAACGTATTGCACCAGGGCTTGTCGGTGCTGCCACAGTCGCTGCAACATGTGCAGAGTTGAATTCCACCGGGTAGGCACATCGCATTTTAGCCGGTGAAGTGGCAGGCCCAACGACTTCTGTAGAGATGTAAGTCGCTGAGCTGCGGGATGCGAACGGCGGAAGTGAGCACACAGCGACCGTGCCCTCTGCAGAAGGCCATCTAGTCTGGGATAGTGGGCTAAAAATTGCTGGACAACCAGGTTCAACACGTGAGCCATACAAGGCACGTGTGTGACATTGCCCCGGCGAAGGGCCGCACCCAGGTTTGCAGCATTGTTGCACACGGCCTTCCCTGGTTTCAGGTCCAGTGGAGACAACCATTCATGAAATTGGTTCTCCAGAGCTGACCACAACTCCTCAGCTGTGTGACTCACATTTCCCAGACATTTCAAAGTAAAAACCGCCTGATGACGTTGAGCCCTACTGCCAGCATAGTAAGGAGGTGTGCAGGATCCCTTCTGCGCAGTTAGAAAGCTTGTGGCATGACCAGACAGGCTTTGGGTGCAGGTGGAAGACCGAGAGGAGGATGAGGAGGCAGAAGCAGTGGAGGAACTTTCACATAAAGAGGATTGACACACAACTCGTGGGGACGGCAAGACTTGGACAGCAGCCCCTTGTCCTGCTGTCACCATAGTTACCCAGTGCCCAGTCAGCGACATGTAACGCCCCTGTCCATGCCTACTCGTCCAAGCGTCTGTGGTGAAATGCACCCTGTCACACACAGAGTTTCTCAAAGAAGCGGTGATGTTGTGTGCGACATGCTGGTGGAGCGCAGGCACACCTTTCATTGAGAAGTAGTGCCGACTGGGCATCTGGTACTGGGGCACTGCGACGGACATAAGGTCTCGAAAATCCTCTGTGTCCACCAGGCGGAAAGGCAGCATTTCTGTAGCCAAGAGCTTGCAGATGGTGAAATTCAACCTCTTAGCTTTCTCATGGCTAGGAGGAAATGGTCTTTTACTTGTCCACATCTGAGGGACCGAGGGCTGGCTATTGTGCTTAGACGGGGTTGATAAGGGTGTCCCCGGCAAACTGCCGGTCTGTAAGTAAGATGTAGGCGGACATGTTAGGTTGCCTTGATCCAAAGGTGGTGCTATCGATGTCGGACAGCGCTCAACACCAGCTGGTGTTACCACCTCCAAAGAAAATGATGACCTGCCAATCACGCTGGCTGTTGCGGGTAAAGAGGTGGCAGGTCTGCGCCCCAAAACAGGTGTGACTGCTGTCCCCCCAGTCACAGAGGATGAAGAGGCCGCGGATGCACAAGATATGGCAGACGGTGGTTGGCCCGGCCAGCTAGGCCGCATTGTAGCACACTGAGCTTCCCACTGCAACTTATGCTTCATGTCCTTGTGCCGGTTCATGCATGAAGTACTCAAACTATGTATTTTTTGACCTCTACTTAGCTTTTGCTGACAAATGTTACAGATAACACGAGTTGGGTCATCTTTATCGATCTGAAAAAATGCCCAGGCTATGCAAGGCTTAGCACCCATGCGACCTGAAGAGCCACTACGACTTGTGGTGAGAGTCAGAGTTGTGTTTGAGGATGCAGTTGTTGACGTGCTTCCAGTACTACGTCTCTGTCCAGGAAGACGCAACCTGACCTCGTCGTCACTAGCATCTTCCTCCACCTCCTCTGCTGACCTCATCTCTTGGCTGACTGTGGGTTGACAGTAAGTGGGATCTCCAACCTCATCATCATCACCCTGTGCGTTATCACACCCGTCGTCCTCAGAGCCAACCTGTTCCTGCCCTGACAAAAAACTAAAGTTGTCGCTCCAATCAGGTATTTGAGTCTCATCATCGTCTTCCTCATTGTCTCCACCAACAGGAGTTACAGTTTGGGAATGAGGGTCTACATTATGGTCAGAACCTTCTGCGTCTGGTCCTGGATCCGACTCATAAAGATTCTGGGCATCAGTGCAGATCATTTCCTCGTCTGGATTCACAGAAGCGCTGGAGTCGACCTCTGATTCCCAGGCTATAGTATGAGTAAACAGCTCTGCAGACTCAACCATCTGTTCTTCCTCATACTCAGAAGGGCAGCTGGAGATTTGGGAGCTGTGAGGAAGCAAGTGCGATTGGGGTGACACCTTTGAGGACTGGAGTATTTGTGATGTTGAAGTTGATGTGGAGGAGAGCCCACTTAAAGGAGCACTTGATATCCGTTGAAGCACCTGCTGTTTTTGTGCCTCATCTGGAATTTGTAGCGATTGGCGTGGCCGTAAGAAAGGGATCTTATCACATTGTCCGCTAAAAGAAGTAGACATTTTAGTTTGGCTGGAAGATGGTCTTTCTTCTGCAGATGTTACTGTTGCTTTAACACCTACCCCACGGACACAACCTTTTTTCCCCTTCCCAACACGCCTATTCCACTCTCCACCAGCAGCAGGCCATTTTCCACTCATTTTGGTGGTTAACTAATTCACAACTCTGGAGTTGTTTGCACAAAAAAACAATGGATGGGAACCGAGCAGAGCTGAGTGGCCAGACTGTGGTATTAGGCCAAAACTATTGGCTGGGTTAGATGCAGAAAAAAATTATATTCAATTTGCAACCTGATGGAGGTAAGTATAGATGGACTAATAGAACAAGTCCCACACACAGCTAGAAGGCCAAATATTTTTTCAGAGCTAGATGCAGAAAAAAATTATATTCAGTTTGCAACCTGATGGAGGTCAGTATAGATGGACTAATAGAGAAAGTCCCACACACTGCTAGAAGGCCAAATATTTTTTCAGAGCTAGATGCAGAAAAAAATTATATTCAGTTTGCAACCTGATGGAGGTCAGTATAGATGGACTAATAGAGAAAGTCCCACACACTGCTAGAAGGCCAAATATTTTTTCAGAGCTAGATGCAGAAAAAAATTATATTCAGTTTGCAACCTGATGGAGGTCTGTATAGATGGATTAATAGAACAAGTCCCACACACAGCTAGAAGCCCAATATTTTTTCAGAGGTAGATGCAGAAAAAAATATATTCAGTTTGCAACCTGATGGAGGTCAGTATAGATGGAGTAATAGAACAAGTCCCACACACAGCTAGAAGCCCAAATATTTTTTCAGAGCTAGATGCAGATAAAAATTATTTTTAATTTGCAACCTGATGGAGGTCAGTATAGATGGACTAATAGAGAAAGTCCCACACACTGCTAGAAGGCCAAATATTTTTTCAGAGCTAGATGCAGAAAAAAATTATATTCAGTTTGCAACCTGATGGAGGTCTGAATAGATGGATTAATAGAACAAGTCCCACACACAGCTAGAAGCCCAATATTTTTTCAGAGGTAGATGCAGAAAAAAATATATTCAGTTTGCAACCTGATGGAGGTCAGTATAGATACACTAATACAACAAGTCCCACACACAGATAGAAGCCCAATATTTATTCAGAGCTAGATGCAGAAAAAAATTATATTCAATTTGCAACCTGATGGAGGTCAGTATAGATGGAGTAATAGAACAAGTCCCACACACAGCTAGAAGCCCAAATATTTTTTCAGAGGTAGATGCAGAAAAAAATTATTTTCAGTTTGCAACCTGATGGAGGTCTGTATAGATGGATTAATAGAACAAGTCCCACACTCAGCTACAAGCCCAATATTTTTTCAGAGGTAGATGCAGAAAACTATATATTCAGTTTGCAACCTGATGGAGGTCAGTATAGATGGAGTAATAGAGAAATTCCCACACACTGCTAGAAGGCCAAATATTTTTTCAGAGCTAGATGCAGAAAAAAATTATATTCAGTTTGCAACCTGATGGAGGTCAGTATAGATGGACTAATAGAATGATGCTATGCCCAAAAGATTTTACTTCACTAGGTGCAGTAAAAAAATTGGTATTCTATACACAGGTGGTATATCTTGCAACACAGATAAGCTACTCCACTGACTAACACACTCTGCAATAGGCCAAAAAGGATTAGCTTTGCTAGATTCAGCCAAATGCTGTGAAAAAAACTTGCACAGCACTGGCACAGACCTGCCTGGCAAAAACTGATAGGAACTGATGTAACCTAGTCCTGAAAAGGACTCCAATTACAATTAGTCTTTACTCCCACAACCTATCTATTTAAGAGCACAGACCTGCCTGATAAAAGTCGTAGGAAATGCTGTAACCTAGTCCTTAAAAGGACTGCAATCACAACTATTCCCTACTCCCAAGCTATCTGTAGATTTGTGCGAAAATTGGCTTGAAATTAACAAGGTATAGCGCACACAGCAACAGCGGTGCCGTCTAACACGCAGCTGCAGCAGTGAGAAAATGGTGGCGACGGGGAAAATGGCTTGGTCTTATAGGGCAAGGACATGTGACATACACTGCCAATGACGCATGCCCTTGCTTGTGTAAAAAAAAGCACTTCGCTCCGTGTGTGCGCTGCTGATAGGCTGACAGATTGCACCTCCCCACTGTAAATGCGGGAAAGAGAAAAAAAAATGGAGATCTTCATTATTCCTTCAGAGATCCAGCCCCTGCCCCTCCCCCCACCCCGCTGTACACTCAAACTGCGTATTAACATTAATTTTCATCATTACTGAGAAAAAATCCAGTTATGATTTTGGTGCACGAACAGTTATCGAACATAACCTCGAACAGCCGAATTTTTCTCAAATCGTTCGTGTTCGCCGAATGGCTCGAACACCGCCCAAAACAGCTCGAATTTGAGATTGGCGAACAGTTCGAGTAGAACAACACTCATCTCTAGTTAGAACCCTCCTGTTCGTTTCTTCCATCTTGTGTTTTGCGGTCACGTGACCATCTGCCTATTTATTCCAGCTCCGCCCTTTTGGCTGTGCTGGACTTCAGTGTTGTTTGACTGTTTTGCTAGCCAGGTGCTTTTGTCTCTGTCAGTTTGCTTGGTCCTTCTGGGACCTCTAGTACCTATTTGTCAGTTTATCTTTTTGTGTTCTGCAACAACCTTCTCTGTTCAGGAGGTGCCCCATTTCTGTTCCAATCCTTAGTTCTTTTAGGGACCCCTTCCTTTATTCTATAGGTCTTCGTTCAGGCTAGCCGAGGACTAAGGCGGGTCTGTTCGCAAGGAACAGGCAGCCCGCTACATCGTAGGGATTCAGCTTAGTCTTACTGTAGGGATAGCTTTCCCCTTTCTTTCCTTAGTACTTACTGCAGATCAGAACAGTAAGTCCAGCCCAAAAAAACTAAAAGGCAAGAAATTCGGGGATCAGTATGGCTTCCGTGCAGGATTTGGCTCAACGCTTGCATGGATTGTCTCTGGAGGTGGCCGAGCTCCAGCAACATGTGAGCAGCAGTTCTGGAGCGCATTTTTGTGGAACCCAAGGTAGGACTGCCTGATTTTTTTCCTTTAAAAATGCTTGTTTGTTATATTTTCATTTGAGACCAAGGTCCTCTGGGAATGAATCACAGCGCATTGGTTTTAATATGTCACTTCTGCGCAATGAACCACAAGGGTGGGCCTTTTCTCTCCAACCTAATGATCCATGCTTAAGGTCGGAAGAAGAATTTTTTTCTGCTGTGGGTCTGTTATATGACGATCCTGACCGAATCTCATCTGCTGAGGCAGAACTCAGGCGTTTGAATCAGGGGTCATGTGATGTTGAAAATTATTGCACACACTTTAGAAGATGGGCTCCAGAAGTCAAATAGAATGATCCTGATCTGAAATGTCTATTTCTTACTGGTCTGAATGAAAGGGTTAAGGATTTGCTAATTGCATTCCCCGCACCTGAGACTCTGCAGGATGCCATGCAATTAGCTGTTCCTGTGGATAGGAGGCTGAGATCTAGGCAGAATGAGGTAAAGACTCCTGTAATGCCAGGTCCTAGTCCCCAGAAAATCTGCTCAGACGGCGGTGAACCTATAGAGTTTGGGGCGATGTCGCTCCGCTCTCAGGAAAGAGACCGGAGGTTCGCCAAGGGATTGTGTCTTTATTGTGGTAAAGCTGACCATTTGATTAAGTATTGTGAGCTTCGTTTAAGTAAAGAAAAAAAAAGGTCAGTTACACCCGTATAGCTTATTTATGCTCTGCAGGAGTATTTCTTTCAGGGAGTACTACTTTGCAGGAAAATTTGATTGAATTTTAGGTATTTGTGGATTGTGGTTCAACACTTAATGTGATTGATAAAGGGTTTTTGGTTTTTGAAAAACCTTAAATTGAAATCCAAACCTTTGTCATCACCTATTTCTGTGATTGCAATTGATAACACTCCCTTGAAATGTATTACTCACAAGGTTGCTGCATTTCCCCTCACTATCAATGGTCTTCACCAAGAAATTTTGGACTTGGTTGTATTAAATAATTTACCCTCTCCGGTCGTTCTAGGATTGCCTTGGTTAAAACTGCACAATCCTTCGCTGGACTGGTCTACTAATATGATAAAGTCTTGGAGTCCGAAGTGCTATGATAAATGGTGCAATGGTCACATTGCGGCTGTGGAAAAAAGGGAATTACCTGTACCTATTCAAGATTTTTGGAGTGTTTTTTCGGAGGAGGAGTCGCAAGTTTTACCTCCTCATAGGGATTATGATTGCGCCATTGAGTTTGTTCCGGGAGCTACTCTTCCCAAGAGTCGCTTGTTTAATCTGACTATCCCTGAAAGAAAGGCCTTGGAGGAGTACATACAGACTAGCCTGGCTGCTGGTCACATTAGACCTTCTAAGTCGCCTGTGGCAGTTGGATTTTTCTTTGTTATAAAAAAGGACGGGGGTTTACGTCCATGTGTGGATTTTCGTGAAATTAATAAGATTACCGTAGGCAATTCCTACCCATTGCCGTTAATTCCTGACTTGTTTAACCAGTAAGTGGGGGCCAAGTCATTCTCTAAGATTGATCTCCGGGGGACATACAATTTGTTACGAGTAAAGGATGGTGATGAATGGAAAACTGCCTTTAACACTCCGGTAGGTCATTTTGAGAATCTGGTGATGCCTTTTGGTCTTACCAATGCACCTGCATTTTTTCAGAATCTTATTAATGACATCCTGAGACCTTTGATTGGTAAGAATCTGGTGGTGTATTTAGATGACATTTTGATTTATTCGCCAGATCAGGAGTCCCATTGGCAGAGTGTACGTGAAGTTTTGCAGTTATTGAGTGATAATTCACTCTTTGCTAAGCAGGAGAAATGTGAGTTCGCTGTGCCGAAAATTAGTTTTTTGGGCTACATTGTCTCCACCGTGGGCTTTGAGATGGACCCAGTGAAGGTTCAGGCTGTGCAGGAATGGCCTAGACCTATTGGTTTGAAATCTATACAGAGATTTTTGGGTTTTGCCAATTATTACAGGAAATTCATTAAGAATTTTTCTGTAATTGTTAAGCCTCTAACCGATCTCACCAGGAAAGTTGCAAATACAGTCCAGTGGACTACTTGAGGCCATTGAAGTGTTTAAGTATCTCAAAGAGAGGTTCAGTTCTGCCCCTATCCTTATGCAGTCTGATGAGACCAAGCCTTTTTTGGTCGAGGTCGATGCTTCATCGGTAGGGGTCAGAGCAGTTTTGTCTCAGCAGAACAGGGATGGAGTACATCCTTGTGCCTTCTCTTCGAAAAAAAATTCGGAAACCGAACTGAATTATGATGTTGGAAATCAGGAGTTGCTGGCTATTAAACTCGCATTTGAACATTGGCGTCATTTTTTGGAAGGTGCTAGATTTCCTATTCAGGTTTTCACATATCATAAGAATTTGATCTATCTGGATGCTGCCAAGCGCTTGAATGCCCGTTAAGCTAGGTGGGCACATTTTTTTCTCGGTTTAAATTTTCTGTTACCTATATCCCTGGTACTAAGAATGTTAAAGCCGATCGTTTGTCTTGCAGCTTCTCTCCTACGGTCGGTGCCGAGGAGGAGGAGAGCATTTTACAGAAAGGAGTTGTGGTGGCGGCATTGGACTCCGTTTTGGAGAATGAGATTCTGAAAGCTCAAGATGATGCTCCATCTAACACTCCCCATGGGAGGTTGTTCGTGCCTAGAACCAATAGGAGAGATTTGCTTGTGGAGTGTCATGAGTCTCGGTTGGCAGGTCATCCAGGAATTTCTGAGACTAAGTGACTTATCAGTCGCAGTTTTTGGTGGCCTGGATGGCAGAAGGAAGTCATCAAGTGGGTGTGTCAATGTACTGTGTGTGCTAGGTCAAAGGCTTCACATACTCCTGCTGCGGAGTTGCTTTGCCCTCTGGAGGTTCCTAGTGCACCTTGGATTACTAATCTCCCTGTGTCTGAGGTTTTTACTGTCATCTGGGTAGTCCTGGACCATTTTAGTAAGATTTCATGGTGTCATTTGGTTCCATTCATTAAGTTGCCCTGAGCCAAGACACCCGCTAAGGGGTTTGTTAAGGAGATTGTCAAGCTTCATGGCGTTCCCACGGATATTGTTTCTGATAGAGGACCTCAGTTTGTGGCTCGATTTTGGCGTGCTATTTCTGACAGGTTGGGAGTCCATTTGTCATTTTCGTCTGGGTATCATCCTGAGTCTAATGGACAGACTGAAAGAAAGAACAAGGATGTAGAACAGTTTTTGCATTGTTTTGTGGCAGACAATCAAGAGGTGTGGTCTGAGTTTCTGCCTCTCGCAGAATTTGCTCTTAACAATTATACATCCTCCTCAGCTGGGTGTTCTCCTTTTTTTTGTTGTACTGGGAGACATCCGTCTTTTGGTTCGTTCTCCAAATTGGGGTCGGTGGTGCCGGAGGAGGAGAATTTTTCCGGTGATTTGGAGAGAGTTTGGACTAATGTACTTTGCAACCTTCAAGAGGCTAACAAGAAGTCCAAGAAGTATTTTGACAGGAAACGTAAGGAGGTTTTGTTTACTGTGGGTGACATGGTTTGGTTGTCCTCAAGGAACTTGCCGTTGAGGATTCCCTCTAAAAAACTGGGTCCTAAGTTTGTGGGTCCATTTAAAGTGCTTCAGGTTGTTATCCCGTCTGCGATTAGGTTGGATGTCCCTACTTCCTGGAAGATTAATCCTGTGTTTCATGTTTCCTTGTTGAAAAAGGCTGATGTATCAGATAGGGATGCCACTGTCACAGTTTTTCTTGTGGTGAAAGACGGCTAATATGAAATTTCTCGTATCTTGAATTCTAGATGGCATAGAGGGACATTATAGTATCTCGTCTCCTGGAAGGGTTTCGGTCCCGAAGATAACTCCTGGGTAATGGCGGATGATGTCTCTGCTCCTAGGCTTGTTAGAGCTTTCCACAAGAGGTTTCCGGATAGGCCTGGGCCTGGAGGATCCGGAGGATCCTCATAAAAGAGGGGGTACTGTTAGAACCCTCCTGTTTGTTTTTTTCATCTTGTGTTTTGAGGTCACGTGACCATCTGCCTATTTATTCAAGCTCCGCCCTTTTGGCCCCTTTTGGCTGTGCTGGACTTCAGTGTTGTTTGACTGTTTTACTAGCCAGGTGCTTCTGTGCCTATCTCTGTCAGTTTGCTTGGTCCTTCTGGGACCTCTAGTACCTTTTTGTCAGTTTATCTTTTTGTGTTCTGCAACAACCTTCTCTGTTCAGGAGGTGTCCTATTTTTGTTCCAGTCCTAAGTTCTTTTAGAGACCCCTTCCTTTAAGCTATAGGTCTTCATTCAGACTAGCTGAGGACTAAGGCGGGTCTGTTCGCAAGGAACAGGCAGCCCGCTACATCGTAGGGATTCAGTTTAGTCTTACTGTAGGGATAGCTTTGCCCTTTCTTTCCTTAGTAATTGTTGCAGATCATAACACCTGGCTCATGTGCTTAACCTCATGGTTCAGCGGTTTCACAAAATCTACCCGGATCTGCCTGATCTGCTTCTCAAAGTATGCCGCCTGTTTGCTCATTTTAGAAAGTCAGCTACAGCTTCCGCTGCCCTTGCTGTGCTTCAGCAGCATTTGCAGCTTCCAGCTCACCGACTGATCTGCGATGTCACCACCCATTGGAACTCTACATTGCAGATGTTGGGAAGGATTTGTGAGCAGAAGTGGGCAGTTGTTGACTACCAGCATCAACAAGGCCATCGGTATTCAGGTCAGACTCCACACATAAAATCTCAGGAGTGGACATGGATATCAAACATATGTACCATTGTCCAAAAATTTGAGGACTCCACCAAGATGGTGAGCGGCGATGACGCCATAATTAGGGTCAACATCCCGCTTCTCTGTCTTCTGAAACGCTCTCTGCTCACAATTAAAGAGGATGCATTGCAGGCGGAGCACGATGACGTGGAGCAACGAACCATACAGGGTGATTCCACACAGCCCAGCCTCGCCTCATTTCATCCCAACGTAGATTGGGTGACAATGAGGAAGAGGAGGAGGAGGATGAACAGTAGCGTTGAGCCACCCCCGTAGTGTTCGAGTTTGGTTCGGTTCGTCGAACACCCTTGTGTTCGCCGAACTGTTCGTCGAACTGTTCGTCGAACATCTTCGAGCACCGTTAAAACCAATGGCAGGCAAACAAAAACACATAGAAACACATAGAAAACACCTTCAAAGGTGTCCAAAAGCTGACAAACTGCTCAGAAGACACAACTAACACATGGAAAAGTGACAAGTACATATAGTCATGCGAAAAGAAAAGAGGTGGAGGAGTAAAAGGAGAGGGAGACACAGATATAGGCATGTCATGCCCTTCTACAATCCAAAAAGTGAGAAGCCGACACGTTCAGTCCGCTCCTGCCCGTGCCACCTCCGTGTCGCCAGGTTTGTGCCAGAGCCGCGGTGAACCCTGACGGCCAGCCCCCCTCTCCCAATACTGGTGCCTGTCCACTGGTGGGTCGAGCGAGCCCCCCTGTGGTGGAGGCAGCTCTAAGCTTTTTAATTTAAATTGTCTCTCTAATTTGAATGAATACACTTTAAATCCATTTACAAGGATCTATTGGAGGGCAAGTCTCATGCCAGCAGCCGCGTAATTCCAGCTCCAGTAGCGTCCACTAAAGCTGCTGCAGTTAAAAAGCTTTTATAAGGATCGAGCTCGGCTGTCCACCGCAAGGCATCCTACTGCCAGTCCCAGCCCCTATGCCTTGGGGTGCCTCCTGATGCTCTTCACTGAGTATCCCGTGGTCCCGAAGCATTTCCTTTGAAAAAATTAAGTGTCCAAACTACAGGTGGTGTAGCTTGCTTAACAGCTGGGATAATCCGCTGACTAGCAGACACTGCTACTAGGCACAAAGTATTTCCTGGGCTAGATGCAGTTAAAAATTTGTAATTAGATACTCTCGTTGGATGCTGAGAAAGCATTCCATAGAGTCTCCTGGCACGCCATATATGATTCTCTTAAAAAGCTTGGGGTAGGGGTCTAGGGGACCCTTTTATAGCCAAAATCACGGCCCTGTATCACAATACGTCACCTAGGCTGAAGATAAATGGAACTGTAGCAACCTGAGGGCTCGGTTGCTACAGAGGTATTGCACCTCACCCAGAGGTGTGATATCTCACTCTCAGGTAAGGATGGAGTGTGGATCAGGACCCGACACCTGCATGCATTACACCACATTGCCGTGGGGCAGGGCGACCAATATGCCTCTAAGATGGGCACGACAGTCCCTGTCCCTGGCTGGAGTGGGGGGAGGGAACACTGAGGAAGGGGAACCCTGTAGTGCAGGAGCAGGGAGGAAGCAGTTCCTGGGTGCATTGAGAAGGGAGTATAAAAGGTGGGCACCATCTTAGTTCAGTGCAGAGAAGTCTGAGCAGAAGTGGCAGGGAGCAGGGGCTCTGCATGAGCTCTGCTCCAGAGGCGGGCCTAGTAACAGAGGCCCAGGCCTGGAAGAGGGAGAAGGAAGGAAGAGGAGCGGAGAAGGCTCCAGGAACGAGGAATGAAGGGATCCCAGGGGTGCGGACGGGCGAGTCGCCACCGCACGCCCGAATCCACCTGCGTGAAGGGGTCAGGCCAAAGGGAGAGACCGGTCCCCGAAACTAGTGGAGGCAGGAAACGACCCTCAGCTAGAAACCGGAGGCTGTGACATTTTATGTGGCGCAGCCCCTCGCTACACCCGCTAGGAAGGCACCACATAGGGTCAGGGAAACTGGCGCCAAGTTTACCAAGAGGAGGCCCGAGGCAGCCGGACAGAAGGGTTGGTAAGAAAGGCCAGACAAAGGACACACAAAGGGGGTCCTGTGAAGCGCTCCAAAGTTATCTGGGAGTTGTCTCAGTCCCTCACCTGGTGAGCACAGTACGACGTGGGCAGCCGTTACCTGCAGACGTGGTCTGGATAATAAGAACTGTGAGTAAAGGCCCTGGACTGCATCACTGACTCCGTGTTATTACTGCTGCTGCCCTGCACCATCACCCCCATCCTCCGCATACACTGCCCTGAGGCTATACTCCTCCCGTGGGGAGTTATGCTACGCTCTGCTGCACCCACAACACCAGCCTCAGCGGTCTGCCCTGCAGCGGCGGTTCACTCTGACCGCAATCCACGGGTGGCGTAGTCGGACATTTAAACATCAAAACCACATAAATAGTTCCGCCACTGGTTTGACCACCCTGAGCCACGGAACCGGGTCGTCGCCACGAAGACTACAACCACCAGCATCCACCAAAAAGGGTCCGGCTCCGGGTGTCCCAAGGCCCAGGGCGTGCATCAGAACATTTTCATCACCTTTCACAATCACCAATGGGACAAGGCAGGGATGTCCTCTGTCCCCTCTCTTATACATCCTAGTGACGGAGCACCTGCTCTCATCAATTCGCCATAACCCCAATATTAGGTGGATTGAGGTGGGAGGCACCGAGTACAAGTGCTCTCTATTTGCTGATGATGTCCTAGTATATATCACTCAATCACATATATCCATCCATGCTGTTATGGCTGAAATAGATCACTTTGTTACATGGTCAAATTTTAAAATCAATGCAGCGAAGTCTGAGGCCCTCGATGTCTCCCTCCCCAAATCCATATAGGATTCCATCCAGTCCAACTTTCCCTTTGCCTGGCCCTCACTGGGTATCAAATACTTAGGAATTCCTATTCATAGAGACCTCTCCCATCTATGTTATCTTAATTTTGGGCCCTTTATTGAACAACTCCATACAGACCACGGTTGGGAAGTTAGAACTGTAAGATTCACTACGTGAACCACTGGTGTTTTGTGGAAAAGCACATGTACACTGTGTTCCAAATTATTATGCAAAAAGTGTTTAGGAGTGATAAGGGAAGAATTTGTTTGTTTGTCAGTTAAACTCATTGATGGTGATGTGTGTCAGGGCTCTTTATATCACTGTAAGCAGTTGCAGACACCTGTGCTAATTAGTTTGGCAGGTGTGTCCAATGAAAGGCAAGACTACTTAAGAAGGCTGTCTCACATTATTAAGCAGCCTACATTTTCTGCCAAAATGGGAAAGAAAAAGGATGTGTCGGCTGCTGAGAAGCAACAAATTGTGGAGTGTTTAGGTCAAGGCATGACTACAATCAACATTGTGCGATGATCAGGATGAAGTGTCTTGGCAATCAAGAAGTATGTAGCTGATTCACAGTACACACATGTGCGTGCTGATAAGGGCAAATTGAGGACTCTTTCCTACAGGCAATTACGTCAGGTTAAAAGAGCAGCGGCAAAAAAGCCTTGTCATAGCAGCAGACAAGTTTTTGAAGCTGCTGGTGCCTCCAACGTCCCCCGAACAACAAGATGCAGGGTCCTTCAGAGGTTTGCAGCTGTGCATACGCCATCCTGTCGACCTCCTCTATCCACTTCACACAAGCAGAAACGGCTCCAGTGGGCCAAACAACCCAGTAGTCATGATTACTTCGAATTCTGACAATATGAGGGTCATGTTGCAGGTAGTGCAGCAAGAAGGCACTTATGTGTCTTGCGCATCTCGGAGCCCCAAAATTATTTTCCGGGCCAGATGCAGCTAAAAATTATTATTAATTTTAAATCTGGTGGAGCTTAGTATAGATGGCCTAATAGGATCAGTGCTGCACACTGCTACAAAGCCCAAATTATTTTCCAGTCAAGATACCGATAAACATGATTAGTAATTTTAAATATGGTGGAGCTTATTATAGATGGCCTAATAGAATCAGTGCTGCACACTGCTACAAAGCCCAAATTATTTTCCAGCCAAGATACAGATAAACATGATTAGTAATTTGAAAGCTTAAAACGGTTGGTAGAGTGATTTTAACCAATCATCAAGCTTTTACTCTCCCCAGGATGACACAGGGGTAGAAAAGTAGTTTCGGATCCATGATTTGTTCATCTTTATGAACGTGAGTCTGTCTACATTATCAGTGGAGAGCCGCGTGCGCTTATCTGTCAGCACACCACCAGCAGCGCTGAACACACGTTCAGACAGAACGCTGGCTGCGGGTCATGACAATATCTCCAAGGCGTAAGTGGCTAGCTCCGGCCATTTATCCAGATTGGAAGCCCAAAAAGATCAAGGGTCCAGTGACACAGTCATGGCTTCAATGTTTACTTGGAGATACTCCTGTACCATCGTCTCTAGGCGTTGACTATGTGTCAGACTTCTTGTCTCCTGTGGCCTTGCAAAGGATGGGCTAAAAAAGTGGTGAAATGATTCCGCAAAATTGATGTTACCAGCAGATACTGTGGTTCTGTTACGGTTTGAGTGCTGAACACTTGACGGTCCGACGGTTGGCAAGTTGGAACTGTGAGATTCACTACGTGCACCACTGGTGTTTTGTGGAAAAGCACATGTAAGATTCTGCAACAGTCTCTGCTGATACTCCTGCATGCGTGCATCCCTTTCTATGGCAGGAATAATTTCTGCAAATTTACTTTTGTACCGGGGATCTAACAGGGTGGCAACCCAGTAATCAGGATTATTTCTAATTCTCACAATTCGAGGGTCATGTTGCAGGTAGTGCAGCAAGAAGGCACTCATGTGTGTTGCGCATCCAGGAGCACCAAGTCCCTGTTGTGTTGGTGGCGAGGTAACAATCATGCTTCCTTCCTCTGTCCTCTCCCCCCAACCTCGCACAACAGAAATGTGATCAAGGTCTCCCTCATCTGATGAGTCTTCCATCAGTTCGTCCTCCACTTCTTCCTGGGCTCCTGCACCTTCCTCACTAGTTTGGCTGCTACCATGCGCCCTGGTAAAACCATCTCCCCCACCCTCTCATGCCTGCCGCCTTGGTGCTGCCGACCGTCTTGACCTTGCAGATGTTAGCCCTTCCGCATACAACTCCTCCTCCTCTACTTCGTCCACCTCCTCTTGTGCCACCACCTGACTCCGAATTCTGTTTAACATGTGCTCCAGCATGTAAATCACCGGAATAGTCATGCTGATAATGGCATCGTCAGCACTAAACATCTTCGTCGCCATTTCAAAACTGTGCAGAAGGGTGCATAGGTCCCTGATCTGAGACCACTCCTCCAGCGTGATTTGCCCCACCTCTGGATCTCGTTGGCCCAGGCTATACGTCAGAACGTATTGCACCAGAGCTTGTCGGTGCTTCCACAGTCGCTGCAACATGTGCAGAGTTGAATTCCACCGGGTAGGCACATCGCATTTTAGCCGGTGAAGTGGCAGGCCCAACGACTTCTGTAGAGATGTAAGTCGCTGAGCTGCGGGATGCGAACGGCGGAAGTGAGCACACAGCGACCGTGCCCTCTGCAGAAGGCCATCTAGTCTGGGATAGTGGGCTAAAAATTGCTGGACAACCAGGTTCAACACGTGAACCATACAAGGCGCGTGTGTGACATTTCCCTGGTGAAGGGCCACACCCAGGTTTGCAGCATTGTCGCACACGGCCTTCCCTGGTTTCAGGTCCAGTGGAGACAACCATTCATGAAATTGGTTCTCCAGAGCTGACCACAACTCCTCAGCTGTGTGACTCACATTTCCCAGACATTTCAAAGTAAAAACCGCCTGATGACGTTGAGCCCTACTGCCAGCATAGTAAGGAGGTGTGCAGGATCCCTTCTGCGCAGTTAGAAAGCTTGTGGCATGACCAGACAGGCTTTGGGTGCAGGTGGAAGACCGAGAGGAGGTTGAGGAGGCAGAAGCAGTGGAGGAACTTTGACATAAAGAGGATTGACGCACAACTCGTGGGGACGGCAAGACTTGGACAGCAGCCCCTTGTCCTGCTGTCACCATAGTTACCCAGTGCCCAGTCAGCGACATGTAACGCCCCTGTCCATGCCTACTCGTCCAAGTGTCTGTGGTGAAATGCACCCTGTCACACACAGAGTTTCTCAAAGAATCGGTGATGTTGTGTGCGACATGCTGGTGGAGCGCAGGCACACCTTTCTTTGAGAAGTAGTGCCGACTGGGCATCTGGTACTGGGGCACTGCGACGGACATAAGGTCTCGAAAATCCTCTGTGTCCACCAGGCGGAAAGGCAGCATTTCTGTAGCCAAGAGCTTGCAGATGGTGAAATTCAACCTCTTAGCTTTCTCATGGCTAGGAGGAAATGGTCTTTTACTTGTCCACATCTGAGGGACCGAGGGCTGGCTATTGTGCTTAGACGGGGTTGATAAGGGTGTCCCCGGCAAACTGCCGGTCTGTGAGGAAGATGCAGGCGGACATGTTAGGTTGCCTTGATCCAAAGGTGGTGCTATCGATGTCGGACAGCGCTCAACACCAGCTGGTGTTACCACCTCCAAAGAAAATGATGACCTGCCAATCACGCTGGCTGTTGCGGGTAAAGAGGTGGCAGGTCTGCGCCCCAAAACAGGTGTGACTGCTGTCCCCCCAGTCACAGAGGATGAAGAGGCCGCGGATGCACAAGATATGGCAGACGGTGGCTGGCCCGGCCGGCTAGGCCGCATTGTAACACACTGAGCTTCCCACTGCAACTTATGCTTCATGTCCATGTGCCGGTTCATGCATGAAGTACTCAAACTATGTATTTTTTGGCCTCTACTTAGCTTTTGCTGACAAATGTTACAGATAACACGAGTTGGGTCATCTTTATCGATCTGAAAAAATGCCCAGGCTATGCAAGGCTTAGCACCCATGCGACCTGACAAGCCACCACGACTTGTGGTGAGAGGCAGAGTTGTGTTTGAGGATGCAGTTGTTGACGTGCTTCCAGTACTCCGTCTCTGTCCAGGAAGGCGCAACCTGACCTCGTCGTCACTAGCATCTTCCTCCACCTCCTTTGCTGACCTCATCTCTTGGCTGAGTGTGGGTTGACAGTAAGTGGGATCTCCAACCTCATCATCATCACCCTCTGCGTTATCACACCTGTCGTCCTCAGAGCCAACCTGTTCCTGCCCTGACAAAAAACTAAAGTTGTCGCTCCAATCAGGTATTTGAGTCTCATCATTGTCTTCCTCATTGTCTCCACCAACAGGAGTTACAGTTTGGGAACGAGGGTCTACATTATGGTCAGAACCTTCTGCGTCTGGTCCTGTATCCGACTCATAAAGATTCTGGGCATCAGTGCAGATCATTTCCTCGTCTGGATTCACAGAAGCGCTGGAGTCGACCTCTGATTCCCAGGCTATAGTATGAGTAAACAGCTCTGCAGACTCAACCATCTGTTCTACCTCATACTCAGACGGGCAGCTGGAGATTTGGGAGCTGTGAGGAAGCAAGTGCGATTGGGGTGACACCTTTGAGGACTGGAGTATTTGTGATGTTGAAGTTGATGTGGAGGAGAGCCCACTTAAAGGAGCACTTGATATCCGTTGAAGCACCTGCTGTTTTTGTGCCTCATCTGGAATTTGTAGCGATTGGCGTGGCCGTAAGAAAGGGATCTTATCACATTGTCCGCTAAAAGAAGTAGACATTTTAGTTTGGCTGGAAGATGGTCTTTCTTCTGCAGATGTTACTGTTGCTTTAACACCTACCCCACGGACATAACCTTTTTACCCCTTCCCAACACGCCTATTCCCCTTTCCACCAGCAGCAGGCCTTTTTCCACTCATTTTGGTGGTTAACTAATTCACAACTCTGGAGTTGTTTGCACAAAAAAACAATGGATGGGAACCGAGCAGAGCTGAGTGGCCAAACTGTGGTATTAGGCCAAAACTATTGGCTGGGTTAGATGCAGAAAAAAAATATATTCAATTTGCAACCTGATGGAGGTCAGTATAGATGGACTAATAGAACAAGTCCCACACACAGCTAGAAGCCCAAATATTTTTTCAGAGGTAGATGCAGAAAAAAATATATTCAGTGTGCAACCTGATGGAGGTCAGTATAGATGGACTAATAGAGAAAGTCCCACACACTGCTAGAAGGCCAAATATTTTTTCAGAGCTAGATGCAGACAAAAAATTATTTTGAATTTGCAACCTGATGGAGGTCAGTATAGATGGACTAATAGAGAAAGTCCCACACACTGCTAGAAGGGCAAATATTTTTTCAGAGCTAGATGCAGAAAAAAATTATATTCAGTTTGCAATCTGATGGAGGTCTGTATAGATGGACTAATAGAACAAGTCCCACACACAGTTAGAAGCCCAAATATTTTTTCAGAGGTAGATGCAGATAAAAATTATTTTTAATTTGCAACCTGATGAAGGTCTGTATAGATGGACTAATAGAGAAAGTCCCACACACTGCTAGAAGGCCAAATATTTTTTCAGAGCTAGATGCAGATATAAATTATTTTTAATTTGCAACCTGATGGAGGTCAGTATAGATGGACTACTAGAGAAAGTCCCACACACTGCTAGAAGGCCAAATATTTTTTCAGAGCTAGATGCAGAAAAAAATTAAATTCAGTTTGCAACCTGATGGAGGTCAGTATAGATGGAATAATAGAACAAGTCACACACACAGCTAGAAGGCCAAATATTTTTTCAGAGGTAGATGCAGATAAAAATTATTTTTAATTTGCAGCCTGATAGAGGTCAGTATAGATGGACTAATAGAGAAAGTCCCACACACTGCTAGAAGGCCAAATATTTTTTCAGAGCTAGATGCAGACAAAAAATTATTTTGAATTTGCAACCTGATGGAGGTCAGTATAGATGGACTAATAGAGAAAGTCCCACACACTGCTAGAAGGCCAAATATTTTTTCAGAGCTAGATGCAGAAAAAAAATATATTCACTTTGCAACCTGATGGAGGTCAGTATAGATGGACTAATAGAACAAGTCCCACACACAGCTAGAAGCCCAAATATTTTTTCAGAGGTAGATGCAGATAAAAATTATTTTTAATTTGCAACCTGATGGAGGTCAGTATAGATGGACTAATAGAGAAAGTCCCACACACTGCTAGAAGGCCAAATATTTTTTCAGAGCTAGATGCAGAAAAAAATTATATTCAGTTTGCAACCTGATGGAGGTCAGTATAGATGGACTAATAGAACAAGTCCCACACAGAGCTAGAAGGGCAAATATTTTTTCAGAGGTAGATGCAGATAAAAATTATTTTTAATTTGCAACCTGATGGAGGTCAGTATAGATGGACTAATAGAGAAAGTCCCACACACTGCTAGAAGGCCAAATATTTTTTCAGAGCTAGATGCAGAAAAAAATTATATTCAGTTTGCAACCTGATGGAGGTCAGTATAGATGGACTAATAGAACAAGTCCCACACAGAGCTAGAAGGGCAAATATTTTTTCAGAGGTAGATGCAGATAAAAATTATTTTTAATTTGCAGCCTGATGGAGGTCAGTATAGATGGACTAATAGAGAAAGTCCCACACACTGCAAGAAGGCCAAATATTTTTCAGAGCTAGATGCAGACAAAAAATTATTTTGAATTTGCAACCTGATGGAGGTCAGTATAGATGGACTAATAGAGAAAGTCCCACACACTGCTTGAAGGCCAAATATTTTTTCAGAGCTAGATGCAGAAAAAAATTATATTCAGTTTGCAACCTGATGGAGGTCAGTATAGATGGACTAATAGAACAAGTCCCACTCACAGCTAGAAGCCCAAATATTTTTTCAGAGATAGATGCAGAAAAAAATTATATTCAGTTTGCAACCTGATGGAGGTCTGTATAGATGGATTAATAGAACAAGTCCCACACACGGCTAGAAGCCCAATATTTTTTCAGAGGTAGATGCAGAAAAAAAATATATTCAGTTTGCAACCTAATGGAGGTCAGTATAGATGGACTAATAGAGAAAGTCCCACACACTGCTAGAAGGCCAAATATTTTTTCAGAGCTAGATGCAGATATAAATTATTTTTAATTTGCAACCTGATGGAGGTCAGTATAGATGGACTAATAGAGAAAGTCCAACACACTGCTAGAAGGCCAAATATTTTTTCAGAGCTAGATGCAGATATAAATTATTTTTAATTTGCAACCTGATGGAGGTCAGTATAGATGGACTAATAGAGAAAGTCCCACACACTGCTAGAAGGCCAAATATTTTTTCAGAGCTAGATGCAGAAAAAAATTATATTCAGTTTGCAACCTGATGGAGGTCAGTATAGATGGACTAATAGAACAAGTCCCACACACAGCTAGAAGCCCAAATATTTTTTCAGAGGTAGATGCAGATAAAAATTATTTTTAATTTGCAACCTGATGGAGGTCAGTATAGATGGACTAATAGAGAAAGTCCCACACACTGCTAGAAGGCCAAATATTTTTTCAGAGCTAGATGCGGACAAAAAAATATTTTGAATTTGCAGCGTGATGGAGGTCAGTATAGATGGACTAATAGAACAAGTCCCACACACTGCTAGAAGGCCAAATATTTTTTCAGAGCTAGATGCAGAAAAAAATTATATTCAGTTTGCAACCTGATGGAGGTCAGTATAGATGGACTAATAGAACAAGTCCCACACACTGCTAGAAGCCCAAATATTTTTTCAGAGCTAGATGCAGAAAAAAATTATATTCAATTTGCAACCTGATGGAGGTCAGTATAGATGGACTAATAGAATGATGCTATGCCCAAAAGATTTTACTTCACTAGGTGCAGTAAAAAAATTGGTATTCTATACACAGGTAATATATCTTGCAACACAGATAGGCTACTCCACTGACTAATACACTCTGCAATAGGCCAAAAAGGATTAGCTTTGCTAGATTCAGCAAAATGCTGTGAAAAAAACTTGCACAGCACTGGCACAGACCTGCCTGGCAAAAACTGATAGGAACTGATGTAACCTAGTCCTGAAAAGGACTCCAATTACAATTAGTCTTTACTCACACAATCTATCTATTTAAGAGCACAGACCTGCCTGATAAAAGTCGTAGGAAATGCTGTAACCTAGTCCTTAAAAGGACTGCAATCACAACTATTCCCTACTCCCAAGCTATCTGTAGATTTGTGCGAAAATTGGCTTGAAATTAACAAGGTATAGCGCACACAGCAACAGCGGTGCCGTCTAACACGCAGCTGCAGCAGTGAGAAAATGGTGGCGACGGGGAAAATGGCTTGGTCTTATAGGGCAAGGACATGTGACATACACTGCCAATGACACATGCCCTTGCTTGTGTGAAAAAAAGCACTTCGCTCCGTGTGTGCGCTGCTGATAGGCTGACAGATTGCACCTCCCCACTGTAAATGCGGGAAAGGGAAAAAAAAATGGAGATCTTCATTATTCCTGCAGAGATCCATCCCCTGCCCCTCCCCCCACCCCGCTGTACACTGAAACTGCGTATTAACATTAATTTTCATCATTACTGAGAAAAAATCCAGTTATGATTTTGGTGCACGAACAGTTATCGAACATAACCTCGAACAGCCGAATTTTTCTCAAATCGTTCGTGTTCGCCGAATGGCTCGAACACCGCCCAAAACAGCTCGAATTTGAGATTGGCGAACAGTTCGAGTCGAACAACGCTCATCTCTAATGAACAGGAGCTAGTTTCCTGCGTCATAGATGGTACTACCTGCACAACTGTTATACCATCTGTTCTGCGTGGATGGCCTCAGGACAGGGAGGAGGGGGAAGAGAAGGAGGATGGGGAGGAGAGCATGGTCAGACGTCCTCTTGGTGAGGACATGGAATTCTTGCCTCTTTTCAGTTTGGCACACATTGCTTAGTTTATGTTACGCTGCCTTTCCTGTGACCCTCACGTTGTCCATATTTTGTGTGATAGACATTATTGGTTGGTGACACTGCTAGACCTACGCTATAAGGAGAGATTTATGTCTCTTATTCCCTTGCAGGACAGGCTTAATAAAATGGGTCAGTACGAGAAGGCCATTGTTGTGGAATTATTACAAAAATTCCCATCTGAAAACGCTGGCGGCAGAGGTCACAGTTCGTTGGACAACCAAGGAGTACAGGTGAGAGAGACACAAATGCAATCCAGCAGAAGCAGAGGAACACTGTCAAAGTTCTGAAACTGTTTTCTCGGATCCTTCCATTGCACAAGCCCTAATGCGGGGGGTACTTTCCAAATGAGTGAATGCTGGGGAAGATGCTGTGGGAGAACCCTTCCGACAGAACCAACGTTCTCAGTGATTCCTCTGTGCATTATAATTTTTGGGTATCCAAGCTGGACACGTGGCATGAACTGGCTCTCTACGTCTTGTAAGTCCTGGTCTGTACCTGCCACGAGCGTTTTGTCAGAGCAGGTTTTTTATGCTGCTGGTGGAATTATAACCGATAGGCGTATCCGCCTGTCAACTGAAAATGCTGACAAGCTGACTCTTATAAGAATGAACAAGGGCTAGATTGGGCAAGACTTCTCAAAACCACTGAATGATAGCAGCGTAACATAAACTCAAATACAGTGTCTTTTTTGGGGGAGGTCTAACTCTTTTTCCATGCACCTATGTCTTCACACCCAGATATGGGTATATGCTTCCTGATTTTGTCTATTTGCTCTTGTCCTCCTCCCTCTTCGCATCCTCATCCTCCACCACATCACCTCCATATGTACCATATCACCATATCTACGTCTCTTGCAAGGGTCATTAGATTTCCTCCAAATTTTTGGCAGCTGTTGCTTCACTGCATAGGCAAATAGTATGAGAGACCCACTTCCTAATAATGGGAACATTGTTTTCATGAGGTCCTCTGAACTCTACATCTCTTGCAAGGACCATTGGAGTTCCTCCAAATTTTTGGCAGCCGTTACTTCACTGAATATGCAAACAGTATGGGAGACACATTCCCTAATAAGGGGAACATTGTTTTCAGGAGGCCCTCCGACCTCTACGTCTCTTGCAAGGGACACTGGAGTACCTCCAAATTTTTGGCAGCCTTTGCTTCACTGCATAGGAAAACAGTATGGGAGACCCTCTTCCTATTAATGAGAACATTGTTTCAGGACGCCCTCCGACCTTTAAGTCTCTTGCAAGGGGCATTGAATTTCCTCCAAATTTTTGGCAGCCATTGCATTCACTGCATACCCTTTAACTGTACACAGACCCACTCCTTTCTAAAGGGAACATGTCGTTACTGTGGCCCAGTGCTATGTGTTTTTAAATTGTTAGTAGGGTTTTTCCTAAATTTTGGCAGCCGTTGCACTCACTGCATACCCTATAGCTGAATAGTAGACCCTGTCCTTTCTAATGGGAACATGTAGTACTCATTACTGTGGCCCAGCTCTGTGTCTTTAAATTGTTAGTTGGGTTTTTCCCAAATTTTGGCTGCCCTTGCAGTCACAGCATGGGCATTACCACTATAGGAGACCTGCTCCTTTATAATGGGAACATTTATTTACTGAGACGCTCCTCTATGTCTCTTCAAAGGGGTATTGGGTTGCGTCCAAATTTTTGGCAGCCCTTGCAGTCACTGCATATGCAATAACAGTATAGGAGACCCACTAGTTAATAATGGGAATAACAAAGCATAGCCGGCTGATGGCTCTCTACCAATTGCGAGGGCCGACTGCTGGCCCTTTAAGAATAGTAAGGGCCACCTGATGGCCTTTTAAAAATAGGCTTTGTGACTTTCAGAGTCCCTCCATCATAAATTAAACAGAATGTGTGTGATGATGTGTCACACACTGCATTGCCAGATAAAGTTGTAAAATGTTAAAATGACATTTCCCGGTAAATGCATTTGTCTTAAAAAATAACGTAAAAAAATATATAAATAAAAACACAGTAGGATCTTTCTTTAGTATAAAAACCAGACTCGCCTATGTAACCTCAATGTAATCACATTGTTATGCTCCTGCACCTCCTCCCCCAGTTTGGCCTCCATCTCCAAAATGACCACATCAGTCACAAGCTGAAAGCACTGCAGCACTGCCTTGGCCAAGCAGCAACAGGCTGTGCTAAAGATTAGTGTTGAGCCACCCCCGTAGTGTTCGAGTTCGGTTCGTCGAACACCCGTATGTTCGCCGAACTGTTTGGCGAACTGTTCTACGAACACCTTCGAACACCGTTAAAACCAATGGCAGGCAAACAAAACCACATAGAAACACATAGAAAACACCTACAAAGGTGTCCAAAAGCTAACAAACTGCTCAGAAGACATAACTCACACATGGAAAAGTGACAAGTACATATAGTCATGCGAAAAGAAAAGAGGTGGATGAGTAAAAGGAGGGGGAGACACAGATATAGGCATGTCATGCCCTTCTAAAATCAAAAAAAGTGCAAAGCCGACACGGCCAGTCCATTCCTGCCCGTGCCACCTCCGTGTGGCCGGGTTTGTGCCAGAGCTGTGGTGGACCCTGACGGCCAGCCCCCCTCTCCCAATACTGGTGCCTGTCCGCTGGTGGGTCGAGTCCCCCCGCGGTGGGGGGGGAGTAACATCTGCAGAAGAAAGACCATCTTCCAGCCAAACTAAGATGTCGACTTCTTTTCGTGGACAATGTAATACGATCCCTTTCTTACGGACACACCCATCGCTACAAATTCCAGATGAGGCACAAAAACAGCAGGTGCTTCAACGGATATCAAGTGCTCCTTCAAGTGGGCTCTCCTCCACCTCAACTTCAACATCACAAATACTCCAGTCCTCAGAGGTGTCACCCCAATCGCACTTGCTTCCTCACAGCTCCCAAGTCTCCAGCTGCCCGTCTGAGTATGGCGTAACACAGATGTTTGAGTCTGCAGAGCTGTTTACTCATACTATAGCCTGGAAAACTGAGGTCTGCTCCAGAGCTTCTGTTAATCCAGACGAGGAAATGATCTGCACTGATGCCCAGAATATTTACAAGTCGGATCCAGGACCAGATGAAGAAGGTTCTGAGCATAATGTAGACCCTCGTTCCAAAACTGTAACTCCTGTTGGTGGAGTCAATGATGAAGACGATGATGAGACTCAAATATCTGATTGGAGCGACAACTTGACTTTTCGGTCAGGGCAGGAAGAGGTTGGCTCTGAGGACGACAGGTGTGAGAACACACAGGGTGATGATGACGAGGTTGGAGATCCCACTTACTGTCAACCCACAGTCAGCTAGTCGATGAGATCAGCAGAGGAGGTGGAGGAGGATGTGACTAGCCTAGGGGATGGGGATGACTCGGTACCCGGGCCTTTGCCTGGCCTTGGGGATGTCGCGGTGGTCGGCTCCCTGGCCCGTACCCTGGGGTCACTCTATAAAAGGGTGGATAATGATTAATTTTATAAGAGTTCGTGACGCCACCTGTGGTATCTGGTGAGAAGCACCAGCGCTGCAGCAGTCCACTGAGGCCGGTGATAAGGCAGCTCGATAGTATTGCTCCCCACAGGTGGAGCTAGGTCTCAGGGCAGCGTATGCAGGGGGAATGCAGGACAGGCAAGACCCAGCTGGGTCAGAGCAAGAACGGGAACGGACACGGTAGTCACTTCAGTACATTTTACTGGTGGAAATTCAGGCACATCCCAGAGCACTGTAGGGTGAAGGGTGCATATCAGGATCCTCCCCAATGAGCGGGTGTCGGGCCTCCTGTTTCTTGCCTCTGTGTAGTAAGTTTCTGACCTGCCTGGAGCTAGGCCTAACTTTGTCTCTGTACTGCGCTGGCTGACCTTGTGGCAGGGCCTTCTCTTGGAGTTCACGCTACCAGTATGCGGGGCTTAAGCGTCTCCTGGCTCTGTTACGTATCAGCACCTTAGTGATCCTGGGACTTGTAGTTCTCCAGGGATTCCGGTTATGCCTTACTGGGTCATAGAGATCCCGGTAAGCTCGGATCCGGTGTCCGGTAAATTCTTCGGGGTGAGCTGGTTAAGCTTCTCTGCCCCTTATGTAGAAACTCGCCTCTCGCCTTCGGCCTACTCGGGCCCTCACTAGGCTATACACACTAACGGAAGCTTGCCGCGCTTTACCGATCTTATGGCGCCGGCACACCTTAAGCTCTAACTGGGCTCCCTGAATCTAGCTAGCAGGAGCCTCATGCTCCACTGCTGAACTATAAACTGAGTTCTCTAGACTAGACTGAGCTCCACTGCAGACTGACCTCTCTTAGGCTTCTCTACTGCAGGAACTCTTCAGAGGAACTGAACTGCTTAGCTACACGTTCCCTATTTATATCCCTAACGGGCTCCCTCTGGTGGTCTGAGGTGGAAGGTAGAGATGTGTGAATGTTTATGGGGGCCTCTTGTGGAGGATTCCATCAATGCACTCTTCTAGGATCTGTGATACCAAATGCAGCGGGGCATCACAGATGCTATTGATGACGAGGTTAGGTTGCGCCTTCCTGAACAGAGACGGAGTACTGGAAGCACGTCAACAACTGCATCCTCAACCACAACTCTGCCTCTGACCACAAGTCGTAGTGGCTCTTCAGGTCACATGGACTCTAAGCCTTGCATAGCCTGGGCATTTATTCAGATCGATAAGGATGACCCAACTCGTGTTATCTGTAATATTTGTCAGCAAAAGCTAAGTAGAGGCCAAAAAATCCATAGTTTGAGTACTTCATGCATGTACCGTCACATGGATATGAAGCATAAGTTGCAGTGGGAAGCTCACTGTGCTACAATGCGGCCTAGCGGGCAGGGTCAACCACTGTCTGCCCCATCTTGTGCATCCGCAGCCTCTTCGTCCTCTCTGACTGGGGTGACAGCAGTCACACATGTTTTAGGATGCAGACCTGCCACCTCTTTACCCGCAACAGCCAGTGTGATTGACAGGTCATCAGTTCATTGGGAAGTGGAAACACCTGCTGGTGTTCAGCGCTCTCCGACATCGAGAGCACCACCTTTGGATCAAGGCAACCTAACATGTCCACCTGCATCTTCCTCACAGACCGGCAGTTTGCCGGGGACACCCTACTCAACCCCGTCTAAGCACAACAGCCAGCCCTCAGTCCCTCAGATGTGGAAAAGTAAAAGACCATTTCCTCCTAGCCATGACAAAGCTAAGAGGTTGAATTTCACCATCTGCAAGCTGTTGGCTACAGAAATGCTGCCTTTCCGCCTGGCGGACACAGAGGATTTACGAGACCTTATGTACGTCGCAGTGCCCCAGTACCAGATGCCCAGTTGGCACTACTTCTCAAAGAAAGGTGTGCCTGCTCTCCACCAGCATGTCGCACACAACATCACCGCTTCTTTGAGAAACTCTGTGTGTGACAGGGTGCATTTCACCACAGACACTTGGACGAGTAGGCATGGACAGGGGCGTTACATGTCGCTGACTGGGCACTGGGTAACTATGGTGAGAGCAGGACAAGGGGCTGCTGTCCAAGTCTTACCGTCCCCACGAGTTGTGCGTCAATCCTCTTTATCTCGAAGTTCCTTCACTGCTTCTGCCTCCTCAACCTCCTCTCGGTCCTCCACCTGCACCCAAAGCCTGTCTGGTAATACCACCTGCTTTCTAACTGCGCAGAAAGAATCCTGCACACCTCCTTACTATGCTGGCAGCAGGGCTCAACGGCATCAGTGTTTACTTTTAAATGTCTGGGAAATGTGAGTCACAGAGCTGAGGAGTTGTGGTCAGCTCTGGAGACCCAGTTTCATGAATGGTTGTCTCCACTGGACCTGCAACCAGGGAAGGCCATGTGCGACAATGCTGCAAACCTGAGTGCGGCCCTTCGTCGGGGCAATGTCACACACGTGCCTTGTATGGCTCACGTGTTGAACCTGGTTGTCCAGCAATTTTTAGCCCACTATCCCGGACTAGATGGCATTCTGCAGATGGCACGGTCGCTGTGTGCTCACTTCCGCCGTTCGCATCCCGCAGCTCAACGACTTACATCTCTACAGAAGTCGTTGGGCCTGCCAGTTCACCGGCTGAAATGCGATGTGCCGACACGGTGGAATTCAACTCTGCACATGTTGCAGCGACTGTGGTCGCACCGACAAGCCCTGGTGCAATATGTTCTGACATATAGCCTGGGCCAACAAGATCCAGAGGTGAGGCAAATCTCACTGCAGGAGTGGTCTCAGATCAGAGACCTATGAAGTTGACGCGCCCCCTGGGCCATGAAGTACCCGGAGCCGGGCCGGTAGACGCTGGGTGTTGTAGTCACTGTGGCGGTGACCCGGTCCGTGGCGGTCAATCCAAGGGTAATTTGTATATATGGGTTTTATAATGTCAGACTACGCCACCTCTGGAGTGCGGCAAAAGGGGCCGCCGCTGTGGAACAGTCCTCTGAAGCTGGTGATTTTGCAGCAATGGTATTATTACTCCCCACAGGAAGAGTGTAGCTTCAGGGCAGTGTGGGTGGATGATGGTGGTTGTAGTGCAGGGAGTCAGTAATGAACACAGAGTTCGTGCGATGCAGTCCCATGATCTTTACTCACAGTTGTTGTAGTCCAGATTACAGGTACTAGAGCAATCTCCCCCGTCGTGCTGTGCGTACTCAGTGAGGGGCTCAGTCCACTCCCAGATAGCTCTGGAGTACTTAGCAGGACCCCCTTCTGTGTGTCCTTTCTCTGCCCTTCTCGCTGCACCTCACACCCAGTGACACTTCTATCCGGTGTCCTCGGGTCTTGGCGGGCGACGTGTGTTCCGTCCCCTGGGTCCTATGTGGCTACCTTCTTAGTGAGACTGGTGTGGACTTTGGCCTGCAGAACATGAAATGCTGCAGCCTCCGATTTCTAGTTGAGCCTTGATGTTTCTCCGCTAGTTGAGGGACCGGTTCCCCTTATCTGGCCTGACCCCTCTACCTCCTGGTAACAGTGGGAGTACGGGGGGCCTTCTGCACGGCCCGTACCCCTAGGGTCCCTTCGGTTCCTGGAGCCTTCCTGCTCCCACTCCTCTCTTCTCTCCTTCAGTCCTGGGCCTTCCAGGCTAGGCCCGCCTCCGGAGCAGAGCTCATGCAGAGCCTCTGCTCCTGTTACTTTTCCTCCTCTGACTGGCTTGCTCTTTCTAAGATGGCTTCCTATTTATACTCTCCCTGTCATGTGCTCCCCTAAGCTGCTCCTCTAAGCACCCACTACATAGGACCCTCCCGCCAGCTAGGGACCTGGGACTGTGCTCTCCCTTAGGAGTAATCTCGCCCTACCCCCACTGCGGGTATGTGTTGGATGCAGCTGTTAGGGTCCCGAGCCATACGCCTTCCTTACCTGAGGGTGAGATACCACACCTCTGGGTGAGATTCAGTAACTCTGTGGCGACTGAACCCTCAGGGGCGCCACACACCCTTCTGCACAGTTTTGAAATGGCGACGAAGATGTTTAGTGCTGACGACGATGCCATTATCAGCATGACTATTCCAGTGATTTACATGCTGGAGCACACATTAAACAGAATTCAGAGTCAGGTGGTGGGACAAGAGGAGGTGGAGGAAGTAGAGGAGGAGTCGTATGCAGAAGGGATAACATCTCCAAGGTCCAGACGGTCGGCAGCACCAAGGCAGCAGGCATGGGAAGGTGGGGGAGAGGGATTAACCAGGGCACATGGTAGCAGCCAAACTGTTGAGGAAGGTGCAGGAGCCGAGGAAGAAGTGGAGGACGACCTGGCGATGGGCATGGAAGACTCATCAGATGAGGGAGACCTTGATCACATTTCTGTTGTGCGAGATTGGGGGGAGAGGGCAGAGGAAGGAAGCATGATTCTTACCTCGCTACCAACACAACAAGGACTTGGTCCTCCTGGATGCGCAGGACACATGAGTGCCTTCTTGTCGCACTACTTGCAACATGACCCTCGGATTGTCAGAATTCGAAGTAATCCCGATTACTGGGTTGCCACACTCTTAGATCCCCGGTACAAAAGTAAATTTGCCGAAATAATTCCTGCCATAAAAAGGGATTTACGCATGCAGGAGTATCTGCAGACGCTGTTGCAGAATCTTACATGTGCTTTTCCACAAAACACCAGTGGTGCACGTAGTGAATCTCACAGTTCTAACTTGCCCACCGTGGGACTGTCGAGTCTTCATCACTCAAACCGTAACAATAACACAGTATCTGCTGATAATAGCAATTTTGTGGAAACGTTTCACCACTTTTTTAGACCATCCATTGCAAGGCCACAGGAGACAAGAAGTCTGACACATAGTCAACGCCTAGAGATGATGGTACTGGAGTATCTCCTAGTGAACATCGAAGCCATGACTGTGTCACTGGACCCTTGCTCATTTTGGGATTCCAATCAGGAAAAATGGCCGGAGCTCGCCACTCACGCCTTGGAGATCTTGTCATGCCTAGCAGCAAGCGTTCTCTCTGAACGTGTGTTCAGCGCTGCTGGTGGTGTGCTGACAGATAAGCGCACGCAGCTGTCCACTGAGAATGTAGACAGACTCACGTTCATAAAGATGAACAAATAATGGATTCCCAAGGACTTTTCTACCCCTGTGTCATCCTGGCGAGACCAAAAGCTTGAGGATTTTGTAAAATCACCTCACCAACCGTTTTAAGCAACTGTGGGGCAATTGATCCCACTTAACCCTAGAACGCATGACCATAAAAATCTACACTTTCACATACCTGGGACCTTTTAGGCCCGTGTGCAAATAACATGGAATAACTCAGACTCAAATGACAAACAACTATATACATGAAGAATACCTACAGTTTCAAAATTCTAACTAAAGTAATCTTGCAGAAAATAGAAAACAATTAACAGGGCGGGCCTGCGAGGCCCCAGGTATGCGTTCTAGGGTTAAGTGGTGTCTGTGCCACAATTTTGGGAAAAAATGGAGACTCTTTTTGGAGTCCCCTTGCTGTGTCTTACGTGTCGTTGGCATCGTCAATTCCAGGTGGGTTGGGTCGCCCCCCCCCTTTTAACTGTAAGAAACTACATACACTGTGGCTTGGGGTAACACAGATGGTTGAGTGTGAAGAGCTGTTTCCTCAGAGGTCTGCTCCAAAGTTTCAGTGTCTGCTAGTCAGCGTAGAATTTTTAACTGCATCTAGCCTAGGCAATACTTTGGGTGTAGTAGCCCAGCTGCGAAGCAAGCTGCACCGCCTGTGTATCTAATAAGAATTTTTAAATGCATCTAGCCTAGGCAGACTGTGGGGACCCCCAACCAAGCCCAGACGCTAAGGCCCCTACCGCCCCCCTTTCCTTGACAATACAATAATACAACTCTTACAACTGGATGGGTGAGGATCGGTCACAGCTTTATTAACTCTTTATACTCATTCCATTAGAAAGGCATTTTATTTCTAAAATAATTCAGCTTGTTGCAGCATGCCCAGGGTCTCCACTCCGGCAAGTTGGCCAACAAGTGTAACTCTCCAACATGTCCTTTCTATTTCCAGGCCACGGAGGATCCTGCGTACTCGTATGCAGGACTCTGACCCCCACCCATCACTCTTAACGCTTGTTCCACTCCGTCCTGGAGTCCAGACAGGAATATGTCCAGTCCAATATCCATTAAGTGAACACCGTCGGGCCGTATGAGGCCTGCTTTATCTCCTTCCAGTTGTCGGTGTCGTATCACTACACCGCCTCTGTCTCTTCGAAATTTTGCCATCCGAATATTTATTACCCGCCTTGTCCGTTCGATGGCCGTGATGCCTCGCGCACCTTGCCATACCGCTATCGGCACAATCTCTGACCATACTATAGCTAGTTTTGTGAAAACTTCACTGAAGCGCTCAGTGTCTAGTTTCATTATTGGAATTAGTTATGCGCTCTTGTGATGACCTAGGTCGTTTCCCCCGGCCTGTATAACTAAGATGACCAGACCTCTTGCCTCTCTCCCTACCTTCATTACCTCCATTAGTACCTGTGGCCATAGCAGGCCTCTAATACCTCTCCAGTTGAAATATGTGTTATGAAACTCTAATTTCCACCCGCCTGGGTGGACTTTCGCCCTTTTTTCTGCCCAATATATATACGAGTGGCCTATCACCCACACTGTTGGCTTAGCGTCACCTGTAAAAGAAACAAACCACGTTAGGATAACAAGTCCGGTCTTATGTTTCTCGCCAAACACGTGGATCGCCATCTCCCTATCCTCTGTACTTCCGTTTCTGACAGTCCTGCTCTTGCTGCTTCCGTGGCCGCGCCTATGCGGAATGAGTGTGTCCCGTAATCTTTGGGGTGGTTCCCTGCCGATGTTATGCACTTATTAAATATAGCTTGGAACTGGTATCTTGATAATGGCATTCCATCAATGTGTGATAGGAAGAAATTACTTTGTGATCTGATGGTTATATATGTTTTTACTATTGTTACCCGACTCAGTGTACCGTTTGTGGGTTGTAGAAGTACCCAAGTGCCCCTGCCCGCTGGAACCGTTTTCGATTGGCGTATGAGTAGACGTATTGCATTATTGGCTATGACTACGTCCTGGTGTAATAAGCCTCCACTGGTGGTAATTTTGGATTGAGGGACTAATTCTCTTATGCATAGCGCCCCGAAGAAGGCGATCACAAATGCAGTAGACAGTAGTGTTGCTTCAAATTGTAAGTGTCATGTTAATGGTGTTAGGGATATGATGTGAGAAATCAGTTTTAGTGACACTGGACGGGACGTCTACACTCCTGACTTGGCTGACCCCTTTTCCACCCTTTAATGGATTGTCTGATGATGAATCTTTGTCACATCTCCCCAATTCAGTAGTTGGAAGTGAAATGCTACTCCGGTCAGACACTGCTGCGCTGACGCCCATTATATGCCTCTCATCATTAGCTGGTGGAGAAATTCTATGGTGACTTGTGATCTGGCTTGTTCACATTGGTCAACCCGTCTGCCTGCTACTAGTCGTGCCCACTCTTCCCATGCCTTACCGTATGCTTGCCACGTCGACGGGGCAACTGACGCTCTTGGCATCAACTATTCGCCACTAGATCCCATAGGGAGGGTGGGCAACTGCTGCCCGATGGGTGGGCGTTGGGGAAGAGCTCTGTGAAAATCTGCCAATTGAAATGTTATAAAGGGTTAGCAGCAGCTTTACACCCCTCAGCATAGTGGCTAGAGCGGACCCATACATTGTGTTTTAGGCACAGGAATGCTAGCCGGCTTAGTAGGCCTAGCATTGGGAGAGACGATCATGCCATCTTATTAATGCAATGCGCCAGGCTGGTGTTTTTAGTTATGAAGCGTATATTTTTGTTAGCCAGGCGCGCGCCCCTTATTTCTATTGCTACCACTATTGGGAAGAAAAAATATTTTCAGGGCTAGATGCAGCTAAAAATTATTATTAATTTCAAAGCTGGTGGAGCTTGGAATAGATGGCCTAATACAATGAGTACCACACACTGCTACAAGCCGAAATATTTTTTCAGAGCTAGATGCAGAAAAAAATTATATTGAATTTGCAACCTGATGGAGGTCAGTATAGATGGACTAATAGAACAAGTCCCACACACTGCTAGAAGCCCAAATATTTTTTCAGAGCTAGATGCAGATAAAAATTATTTTTAATTAGCAACCTGGTGGAGATTAGTATAGATGGACTAATAGAACAAGTCCCACACACTGCAAGAAGCCCAAATATTTTTTCAAAGCTAGATGCAGATAAAAATTATTTTTAATTTGCAACCTGGTGGAGGTTAGTATATATGGACTAATAGAATGATGCCATGCCCAAAAGGTTTTACTTCACTAGGTGCAGTAAAAAAATTTGTATTCTATACACAGGTGGTGTAGCTTGCGACACAGATAGGCTACTCCACTGACTAACACACTCTGTAATAGGCCAAAAAGGATTTGCTTTGCTAGATTTAGCCAAATGCTGTGAAAAAAACTTGAACAGCACTGACACAGACCTGCCTGGCAAAAAGTGATAGGAACTGATGTAACCTAGCCCTGAAAAGGACTGCAATCACAACTCTTCCCTACTCCCAAGCTATCAGTAGATTTGTGTGAAAATTGGCTTGAAATTAACAAGGTATAGCCCTGCCCCCCCCAGCCCCGCTGTACACTCAAACTGCGTATTAACATTAATTTTCAGCATTACTGAGAAAAAATCCAGTTATGATTTTGGTGCATGAACAGTTATCGAACATAACCTCGAATAGCCGAATTTTTTTCAAATCGTTCGTGTTCGCCGAACGGCTCGAACACCGCCCAAAACAGCTCGAATTTGAGATTGGCGAACAGTTCGAGTTGAACATCGCTCATCTCTACTAAAGATAACATGATTATTGCTTAGGTGACAAACCGTCCACCGCTGCAGAGTTATTGAAAACTGTAACACAGCAGCCTGATCTGTGGCTCTCACCGCTGAACATACAGCCAGGCATGGTCGTGTGTGACAATGGGCGGAACCTGGTGACGGAGAAATGACAGCCGGAGTAGATATGGTTTCCCTCTATGCCAGTCCTTTCACTGAGCAAAAGAATATAGTTGTGGTGAAATACAACTCTCACTGAGAAGCAGTGTCGTGTCCAAATGAAAAACATTGGGCCCACCAGAGGATTTGATTCTGAGGTCCCACCTTTCTCCCCCACTCAAGAGCCCCATAGCAGCTGCAAAGTTTGCGCCTATCATGAACTTTCCTGATGGAGAAGCCAGGGCCACCCTAGTATTCTCCGGTGGGCCAGTCCAACCCTGGCGATAAGCAGCCCTGGCTAAGAGATAAGTGTGTGGGAAGGTTCTCGGACACTCTATGGCTGCATTTTTAATGTGGACTGGCTCCATACCATCCCTGGCCACATTCACCTGTCCACGTGTTTGTGGCTAGGTGGTCCTTCCCAGTAAGTGCACTGAGGAAGGCGCGGGTAATGTTGTCGGACTCGCGCTTGTGGAAGGCGGAGACGACGCTGGGAGAAATAGTGGTGGTTGGGACTGAGTACGGACACACGGCCGCCACCGCCATGAGGTTGTGGACAGCTTCAGCCTCCATGAGCCTAAAAGGCCACATTTCAAGTGCAAGCAGCTGCCCAGAAATTTACTATTGCGGCCAGTGGGTGGGTGGGTGGCTGGCTGCATACTTGTGCTTGCATTCCAAGTAACAGAAGACTAAGCAGATGGTGGCATCTATCATCAACATGGCTTCACCTCGGCACTATGAACTCTCCTGAAGGAGAAGCCAGGGCCAACCGGAGGAGTCTCCGGTTCTCTAGTGGGCCCGTCCAAACCTGCCGAGAAGCAGCCCTGGCTAAGAAAAGAGTGTGGGAAGGTTCCCGGACACTTTATGGCTGCTTTTTTACTGTGGACTTTACTCTAATGAGATGTGCCGTCCCTGGCCATATTAACTTGTCCACGTGTTTGTGGTTAGGCAGTCCATCCCACTTAAGTCCATTGGGGAGGACACGGGTAATGTTGTGGGACCCGTGATTGTGGAGGGCGGAGACGACACCGGGAGAAATAGTGGCGGCTGGGGACCGAGTATGGACACACGACCGCCGCCACCATGAGGTTGTGGACAGATTCTGCCTCCACGAGCCTAAAAGGCCACATTTCAAGTGCAAGCAGCTGCCCAGAAATCTGGCAGTTTACTATTGCGGCCTGTGGGTGAGTTGGTGGCTGGCTGCATACTTGGGCTTGCATTCCAAGGAATAGTGTAGGGACAACCGAATGCTGCGCTGGGACAAGGATGCGAACAGTGATTGTTGCAAGTCTGCATTGACAGGAGCATGGCGGAGGTATCTTCGCATGCGCCAAGGATAACTTCTGATGGGTACACTTTTAGGCAGTGACCTGGGAGTCAGAGATGCTTCCAGGGGTCTTCCCCATGCTTTTCCCATGTCTTTTCAGCACTCAATGCATGTGTCTGATGATGTGTCACACCACATGGCCAGATAAGGTTGTAAAATGCTAAAATTACATTTCCCAGTGAATGCATTTGTCTTGGTTGAAAGCAATGCTAAAGTGCAAAAATGCGTCAAAAACCAAGGTGTGGAGGAGCATTTTTGTTTTTGTTTATTTATTTTGCATTGTATACAAGTCATTACCCTGGAAAGGATGTTCCTTAACATATTTACCAGGAAAATCCATTTTGATTTCGTTTTTGCATGTTTTATTGTGAGTCCGTAAAAGTGACTTAATACCTCTGACAACGTTGTTGACAGCAGTGAGCTGGGCATCAGAAATGCTACCAGGGGGTCTTCCCATGCTGATCGCATGTCATTTGAGCACTGCTCCCATCGATCTGGGCAGTTTTTAGGCCCTCTGAAGACTACCAGGGGGAGCCGCCGGAAAAATGCTCAAATTTCTCATAGACTTACATTGGGCTTGTTACTCGATCCGAGCACTCGAGCATTCCAATTTGCTTGACTCGAACAATGAGTACCCGAGCAATTTAGTGGTCGCTCATCACTAATTATGACCTCAAAAGTACTCAGTGGAACTTTCAGTAATTTCAAAATTTTTCTGGAACTAATGCCATTAGTCTGTTTTGAAACAATAAGGTTGCAAAGGTCTTGAGACAGCTCACTGGCTTTACCCATCACAAGATGCTTCTTGTGTGGCACCTTGGTAATGAGACACCTATTATTATTTATAGGCCAGCTGATAATATTTTTTTTTCACTTAGTGGCAGGATTGCTTTCTAACTATTGATAAATTTCAGCTGGTCTCATGACTTTTCATGGCTTTTTGCACCTCTCTTTCTTCATACTGTATGTTCAATACCTTATCTCTATGTTGTTTTATATATTACACATATCTTAATTTATGGACATCTATTCTTTGATTTCTTTGCCTGTGTTGATTGTATGGGTTGTTACCGAAATTCTGGTGAGAATTTCATGTCAACAGCACCTTTAGAAAAATGTTTACTTAGAAAATTAGTGACATGTTTAATGCTTATTTCACCCACTGTATATATATATCAAAAATCTGTAGCTTGGTAGCCATAAAAATAGGAGGGTAATCTCAACACATTTCCTGCACAGGGGCCCCAAGCTGTCAGTATCCGCCCTGAAAAAAATGTTTGTTAGTCTATCTAAACAGGCCATAAAAGACCACCAACTGCCTTGCATATAGCCAATCAACAGTTGTTTAGTGGCCTATAATGGCCTGTGTAAAAGGGGCATAAACTGAGTGCTGCCTAGAGATACAGCTATATTTCCCTGGTGTAGTCTGTGCTTGACTGATTATAGTGGATTCTGCCTGGCTATGCTTTTTCCTCCTGTCGCTTCACCTGTTAGGAAACTGTGCTGATGAGATCCTTTACGATTACTGTGCCTTTTTGATGAGAAGCTGTTTACCATGTGAATTTATCTGTTGCCTGCACAGTTTGGTGTTTCTCCATAAAATGATGTAGAACACTTAGCACTCCCTTGTGTTCTCTTAATTTGGGCTCATGTGGCATTTATCATTTCTTCACGCAGCACTAAGTAATGAAATCTGCAACCTTTAGCTATAGATACTAATATAATAAAACATGGCTGCTGGTAACAGAAATGTACAAACAAATATTTAGGAAAGCAGATTTTCACTATAAATGAGAATAGGAGATTGCATATCAGCATGTTATTGATTCACAGATAAAATTCTGAGGACTTTATTATTAATACTTATTGATGAATATCATCAGTAAATCTAAAAATGAAGTAGATGTGATTATTGTTATGAAAGAAATTGCTTGTGATGTTACAGGCTGAATATCTGGTTTAAAGCGTAACTGTCGTTTTAATTTTTATTCCATAAATCAATAGTACACTTGAAAATAAGCAACTTTGTAATATACCTTATCAGAGAAATCTGCATCTTTCTCCTCCTGTGCTGGTCATTCATACTCAAAATTCGCAATTTACAGGTAAAATCTGAATTCATTGAAGACCGATTATTACATTACTAAGATAGAAAATGGTAGTTACTACTGATAATATTCTATGTATACAGGAGTGGGGGGGGGGAAGCTCTACCTGCAGCTCCTGCCTCCTCTCCTCTACATAGAATCTAATCAGTAGCAGCTGCCATCATCTATCTCAGTAATGGCAAACTCTGTCTTCACTGAAAATAGATTTTACCCATAAATTGAGAATTTTGAGAATGAATGATCAGTCCAGGAAAAAGAAGCAGATTTCCCTAATAAAAAATATGAAAAAGTTGTTTATTTTCATGTGTAGTAATGATTGTAGTATTGAATGGTGATTCCATTTTAAGGAATCTTTATATGTAATATGATATTATAATAGTTGATGTACAGTATGTGATGCATTGTCATTTTATTATTTTTTTAGTTTGTAAGTTTTGTTACAGTATGTCCTCTGAATGAATGGATGATTGATGAGTTTTAAAGTTAAAGGGATCTTCCACTTTAAAGGAAAATTGACCCCAAAGTCAACCCCAGCTGCTGAGGCAAGTGAAGCAGTGAAGCATGCTATTAATGTGATATCACTGCTGCAGCCAAAACAAAACACAGAGACCCAAGCAGCGATAGGGAGTCAGCACTGAACATGGGGAGGGTGAGTGCATGCCCTGGTTGCTATTTTAATTATAAAAGAGTACTTTGGGTACACATTCCTTAAAGTGTAAAACACCTTTAACAGAATCTGCTGTGAATTGTGATGCTAGTCACTGCTCATGGACTAGCTGTGAGGCAGAGTGATCAAGAGGTCCAAGGTCAAATGCCAGGAAAATACGCCAAAGACAAAGGGATAAGACAAACGGATAGTCAGAGGCAAAGTACGGGTCTGGTACTAAAGGTCTGAATGCGTCAAAGGAAAAAGGGATTATACAAATGGGTAGTCAAAAGGCAAATTCAAGGTCCGGCAACAAAAGATCAGAATAAAGAGCACAGAGTGAACACACCACTGAGCTGAAGCTACCATTGGCAATGACCTAACATTGCCAGCCAGTTAAATAGCATGGCAATTATCCAGAAAAGGAAGCACCTGGAGGAAACTCAAACACAACAGTCCAACACGCCCCTGCTATCCATAGGGCAGCTGATCTGTCACGCACAGCACTGACATCCCGGCACGCCCCTGCTATCCATAGGGCAGCTGATCTATCACATACAGCACTGACATCCTGGCACACTCCTGCTATCCATAGGGAGGCTGTGCTGTCGCTCCCAGCACTGACATCCAGACACGCCCTTGCTATCCTATCCATAGACCGGGTTAGCGGTAATTCACAGCTCTGACAGCTTGACATGCCCCTGCTATCCATAGGTCGGCTGAGCAATCACTCACAGCGTCCCTAGGACACAGCGAGTGGCGGGATCGTGACATGAATGTGTGCCATTTTTATCAAACTAATTCTATGCGATTCTGTAGCTGTAGATAAAACCTTAACTACAATATTACTATAGTTTTGTTCTATAAATGTTTCATTTATGCCTTCCTCTACCTTTCACATCTACTGCTTTTTGTTCTCAGCTGTACAAGATGTTTCAATTATCAGTGTCAGACTGAGCTTTTCTTTTCACCATAATGCACATATTGCAACAGTGAAAAGAATGACTAATCTGCCTAATATTTGAATTATTTATTTTGTGTAAGCTCATAATCTTGATTCAGAGAACTTTATCAATTCAGGAAATGATATATTCTTAAAGAAATAAATATATTGCTTGCATTAATGGGTGTCCTATCTATATGTTAATTTCAACATTTATGTTATCCTCAAAATGTAATAGCAAATAAAATGTATTTTTAAGTAAACTTGCTAATATCTATTAAAAAGTTACAGTGTGAATTCTAGATTTATTACTTTTGTGGAAAAAATGGTCTTTTACTGGTAATCTTAGTTACTTAAATATATGAGGTTTGTGTTCATATTCAGTTGCAATCAAAGTCATTCAGCCCCCATATCAAATTACTGATGTCTGCAATAAACCTATTAAACAGGAACAGCTTAAATAACTCAACAGAAGTAAAATCAGAGATGCACAATTTTTTTACAATTCAAATTCAATTCATAGTGAATAGATTTGGTGAAAATTCAAAGTATTCTAAATCCAACAGTAGTGTATAACACTATTCTCTTTTCCTCACATACTAATCATCTTCACATCTTTGTAGATAGCAGAAGAGGAGCTAAAGACAGAACTCCTCCCTCCTCCTATCTACATAGAATCTTATCAGTGGCAGCTGCCATCTCCTTTTTCAGTAATGGGAAAGTCTGTCTTCACTGAGTACAGATTTTACCTCAGATTTGAGAATTTTGATAATGACTGATCAATTTTGGCAAAGAAAGAAGCAAATCTCTCTGATAAAATATATTACAAAGTCACTGATTTTCAAGTGTACTATTGATTTACGAAATAAAAATTTAAACAACGGTAACGCTTTAACTATTGACCATTGATTTGGGGTCCAGTTATTACACACTGATCAGAACATACATTTTTTGTCAATCTTACAACCTTTTCATAATTATCATGTTTCTCACTCACACTCAAGCTAATTAATTAGTTATTCAAATATTTATTTAGATAGATTTCCAAACTTTTCATGTCTTATTCGAAATAATCATTTTTAAAATGTGTGATATCCCTATGAATTTTATCCTCTTCTTATCAAACTCATTAAACTTAATTGTCCTACATTTTCCTCTAATAATCAAATTCAGAACATTCTAAACATTGGCTTGTATTCAAATGCTCATTTTGTTTGCGTTTCTCCTCATACGGGAGTCTAGGACACAAATCACAATTTAAAGAATATCGGTCATTTCAAAATAACTAGTGATGTTTGTTTAACTGAGTAATAAAACTATTTTTGTCTACTTTATGACTTGTATACTGCACCTTTTTCCTGATTTATCCTCTATATACCACATTTCTAATTTTCAGTTGTCATTGAGCATATTGGTGGAGACTAGATGATGTTTCCCATATACAGTGTACAAATACATGAGGGATTTCTGTTCTCCTGTCTCTATGTTTCACATTTTCCAAAGCAGAAGACTGATTTAATACTGCTGTACTACTTACTAGAAAACTGCAGCCCCTTCTCTCTACCTCTTTCTTTTGCACTCCTATTCTTCTCCTCTTCCTTCCTCCAGTCCTTCACCATAAACTTCATTAGGCAGCTGTATTCTAATCCTTCATTAGGTTGGCAGTCTAATGCAACACCAATTTGGGCTTTTTTTCAGAGTGAATTATGAGTTGAGGAGACATAGGGCAGAAAAGAAGTGGCTTATAAGTGGAGAATGCTGTAGTTCAAAGTTTCCTAAATTCTTATATTTGCCTGTACTATCGATTTATGTAAAGATTTTTGAAATGACAGTAACCATTTAAAGACCAATAGCGAATGCAAAGCTAAAATTTCCAGATGTAATCATACGTAGTTTCTTGTCGATCATGTACAACACTACTTCTATCCACCAAGATTAGAGGGTTTCTGATCATTGCACACCATCAAATAACATAATTAATTTTCTACACAATTAACTAAACTGAATGACATGATGCATGCTACTAATCTACTGTTAAATAGACACCAATGACAGACTTTTTGTGTAATATAGAGTTAAGTGAATAGAATCTTCTATCGATCTTCTTTCTTCTATCTTCCATCCGGCTAGGTCTTCCATTCATTAGGTGCAGTGCTAAGCCACGTCATCCATTTACTAGGCATTGATGTTGTTTGCACCACATGCAATCACATAGGGTTAACTGCATGCCAATGACTTCAGTTGTGCGTTGCTTTCCATGTGAAGACATGGGGCATAGTGAATGGTAGACCAGGTAAAAGGAGACAAAAGGAGTGGGATATGTTCAGGGGGGTGGAGCGAAAAGGGTGATGAGAGGTGAGTATAAGATTTTTTTATCTTCATAGTCCAGCAATAAAGTGATTGGCCGCTATTTTGCTAGATACCCTAAAACAAACTGTAAGTGCAATTTTTTTGTATATTAGTGCAATAATAGGAGGGTGCAGCATTGAGCAGTCATGCCTGTTCTCCAGTCATGTGCACTGTTCAGTTGATTGATGTCCTTCTCAGAATTTAAATGTGCTAAGTAGAAAGACAATCATCTGAACAGTGAATGTAAAACAGCTACGACTACTCACAGCTAAACCATGACTCCATGTCTAAAGCAGAGCAGGACACAGTGTGATTATAATGGTTTCTCCTTTCACAGCTGAGTGCTGCCTATTACACTGACATGACCCAGATGCTAATTATGACCCCTAACCTTACTTAAATAGCCATCCCTGATTTGACAGGTTCCCTTAAAAAACACGCCACATTCTACAGACAGGTATATTTCTAATTTGACTTGTGTGGATCTCATTAGTATGTTGTTTTAACCCTTTCCTTTCCAAAAGGCACAGCTTATAGGAACTACTACTGTTCCACTGGGAACTCATTACTGGACTCATGCATAACCCACAATGCACAAGTCAATGCAAGGGAAATGTAAATGAATAAGCAATGACAGAAAAGTGCATAAGCATAATACATTATACCGCGCTATATATCCTTATAAGATACATTTTTCAGGTAGATACAGAAATACTTTCCTTGTGTCCAGATTACTGTTTGCTTTAACTGAATACTCATTCAACGGAAAGAACAAACCTTGTGAAGATAAAAAAACAACATTATATTCTCACTTCACATTTTTATTTTTATGTATTAATTTTCAAAAGTATTGTATCACTGGGCTATTCAGTGCAACATTTTTAATGTTTCTTACATACTAACAGTACATATTAAGCCTTTAAGGATCAGGTCTAATTTGGCCTTGAAGGATAACTATACATTCAAGTAACTTTTGAGAATAGGCTGTTCTACATGTGTGTACACAGGGCCGCCATGAGGGCATTACTGCCCTTATTGTATGGGATCCAGTGAGCAGAAGCAGTCCATGCCCCCCCTCTCTTGCTTCTGCTCACCAGGCCACAGGGTATAATAATGCATTGTGCATCGGTGTCCATCATCAGTGGCGCACATCTCTGCGCTGGGAGCTTTCTTGGAGCTCCATGGCCATCAAAACAGAACGGCCGTGCAGCTCCAGGAAAGCTCCCTCCACCTCTTCTGTGACACACTGGTGATGGAGCCTACACGATAACATCATCGTTAAGGTGATGGCATGTATGTGACGCGCCCCCTGGGCCATATTCTTTAGGGGGAATACCCGGAGCCGGATCAGATGGGAGTTGTAGTCTTCCGAGTGGCTGTGACCCGGTCCGTGCCCAGGGTGTCAAACTCAGTTGTATGTGGCAGTCCTACAGATGTTAATAAGTTCTTAATGTCGACTACGCCACCCGTTGTATTGCGGTCACTATGGCCGCCGCTGCAGCAGGGTCCGCTGAGGCTGATGGTGTAGGTGCAGCTTTTGATGGTATAACCCCCAACGGGTGGGGTATAGCCTCAGGGGGTCAGGTGCAGAGGATGGGGGTTGTGGTGGTGCAGCATAGATGTTAAAGGAAGACATAGTCGGGTTATGCAGTTAAGGGTATTTACTCACTGCTGATGTTCCGGTCACTCCAGCTTCAAGTGACCTCCCGAGCCGTGCTGCATCCACCAGGTCCTGGATCCAGCCAACCCCAAAGCGAGTCCGGAGCGTGACCCTGAGCTCTCCTTCTGTCCTTTCTCTGGCCGTCCCCACTAGTGATCCACCCAGGTCCAGCTCCCTCGGGCCTTCTGTTGGGAGACCCTTGGCCTTGGGTTCCCTGACCCTCCACGTGGTATGCCTTCGGGGTGGATGTGGTGGGTGGCCGTGGCAGACGCTGCCCACGGCCTCCGGTCTCTGGCTGGGGTGTGTTTTTGCCCCCACCAGCTTGGGTTCCGGTACCCTGATGCCGACTCTTCACCCGTGGATTGGATTTGGGGTCTCAGAGTCCTCTCTTCTCTTTCCCCCTCTGGGTCTCTCTTGCTTTCTCCTCTCTCTCTCTCTGGGGCTGCTCTGCTCCTCTGCTTCTTACTTCTCTGCAAAGGCTGACAGACTGACTGACCCTGTTCTTAGTTGGTGCCCACCTTATATACACCCTCTATGTGTGAGCTCAGGTGACCAGCACCCAATGAGCTCCTATCTTTACCCAGGCTGCTCCCCCTATCTGCCCCTACACTACTTGGGATGTACCACCCCCCTCCCACTCCAGCCAGGAACAGACTCGGTCGTACCTGCACATTTCTAAGTGGGAGTACCGTCGGTCTGCTCCTCGGAAATGGGATGTGTGTAGTGCATGCAGCCTACCGAGCTCAGTTCCACACTCCATCCTTACCCGGGAGTGGAATACCACACCTCTGGGTTGAGGTGCAATACCCCTGTAGCAGCCGAATCCTCAGGGTGCTACATTCCCCCCTGGTAAATCACAGCACGTCCTCGGGCTGTAAGACATAACACCAAAACATACAAATTTTTGCATAAACATTTAAAACATATAAAACATTACATATATATATATCAATATAAAACATTCTCGTCGCCTCTGGCTCCTCCTCCGGTCACTGTGCAACGTGTGACCGGGTAAAGTGCGACAGTCTCTCTGGAAAACTGGTTTTCCTATAAAACCGGTAGGGGGCGCTTTAGGACGCGCAACTATATACAGGGATATGGCCGCTCTCAGTCCTCGGCCAGTGGGAATTAAGGGAAATACGGGTAACAGTTCACACTTGCTGGTCCCAACGGGGACTATATTAGCAACAGCAACAGTTTCAGTTTTCAGTTTCAGTTTACTGTGCCCCGACGGGCAACTATATACAGCTTCTGCTTCGCTGTCCTTAGCGACGGCGTCCTCCTGCTCTTGCTTTTTGGTTACCTTTGGCTCTAGTTTCAGACCCGTCCGGGTCCTCTTGTTCTTCCTCCTCACACCGCAGCTCTTCCTCCGTCAGGCGATGCACATGGAGGGCGTAGGGACCTTTGGCACACTTGTGCCGGGTGAAGGTGACCTCGTCCCCGATGTAAAGGTCACGACCTCTGTGTCCCTCCGGCAGGTGGGACTCAACGTCTCTTCTGGTCACAAAGACGTCGCCTAGGGTGTGGTGGTCTCGGATGAAGCCCCACCCATGCTGCAGGTTAAACTTTATCACAGTCCCGGTGGTGCGGGGACTATGCGCTGCACGGGGGTCTCTCCTGGCCCGGCTCTTCTGCTCCACGCTCTTTACTTGAGCTAGCTGTTCCCGGACCCGCCTCTCTCTCCGCTCCCTCTCGAAGTCCTCGAGCTGTTGGCGGCAGCACTCAGCACGCTCCGCTGCAGCTGCCCGAGTCTCTTGAGTGAACCCCATAAGATCTTCTCCGGTGGGGTCCCACTCAAACTGTGCTTCCGCTAGCGGGGGCGAGATCCTCTTTACGGGCTTTGGAGCCGGGATCAGGGGTTCATCCAGGGGTCTCTCTCTCCGGAGTCGGGGATGGTGGAACTCCGGTGGCCATATAAATGGCTGCCCATCCGGGCACGTATGCTGGGCGTACAGGTCCTCTCCCAGATGCGGCACTCTTGGTCTTATGGGCGCGGTGGTGTTAGCGCCCGGGTTGCCCGGGCCTTGCGGCCAGGCCTGGGGTATCTGGAAGGTAAAGGGCACCGTAAGGACGGCGGCGCCCTGGGCTACTTGGCCCTGCGACCAGGCCGGGGGCTCCGCGGAGGTAGGGGGCGCTGTTGGTATTGCGGCGCCCGGGGGTACTAGGCCTTGCGACCAGGCTGGTGGTACTTCCTGCTTGGTCACGCTCGGGGTCGAGTCGTGTGACGTCACAGGGGTCGCGGCTCCCGTTTGAGGCCTAGTCTGCGGCGGTGACGTTGCAGCGACGGGCACGGCAGGATAGACTTCGGGCTCTGCGACGGGGAGCTGGGGCAGGTACGCGGTTTCCCGGTTTGGGGTATAGACGTCCCCTTTACCTGCCTCCACTCGTTCGGCTCCCTTCTCGGCGCCGTCTCCAGCCTTCAATCCTCCCGCGCCATCCTCAGAGGCGGTCTGTCTCCTCGTCTCGGGTGGCGTGCTCCGCTGACAGGTCTCGGTCTGCTGGGCCATCTCACGGCTCCACTCCGCCAACGTCTCTCGCTGCACCCGGGCCATCCTCCTTGCGAGGCCCTCCAGAGCGGTCTGTGCACACTCCCGGTCTCGGGGGAGCTGTGCTAGGACCTCCACTAGGCCTAGTGGGGTCGTTGTTTCCAGCAGGCTCCTGACCAACGGGTCGGTGCTGCTCTGCTCTCCTACAGTCGTCTCCAGCAGGCTCCTGGCCAGCGGGCCGGTGCTGCTCTGCTCTCCCTCCTCGGTTTCTAGCAGGCTCCTGGCCAACGGGCCGGTGCTGCTCTGCTTTCTCGCCATCTCCGGGTAAGCTCCTCCGATACTCTTCTCCAGGCTTCTTGCCTCCGGGTGCGCTCGCTCTAGACTGCTCCAGGCGGCACCCATCTTTGTTCTCTCCTTTCGTCTCCTCCCACCTCGAGGGCGGTCCCGGGGCCACTTGGTGATTGTCAGCTCCAGGGGCGGTTCTTTCACGCTGACAGACACCTCTAGCATCACAGTCTCTGTTGGTGGGGGCGGTTTCCACTTTTGGCGCCATTTTCGGTCCTGGCCCACGATGGGAGGTGGCCTCTTGCCACCCTCTGGCACGCCCATAATGGCGTCCGCTCTGACAAGGCGGGAAACCTTTGGAAATGGCGGGAATCGCTTCCCAGTGGCGGGAAACTCTGCAGATGGCGGGAAAACGCGGTTAATGGCGGACAACCGGCTGGAATCGACTGGTGATGGGGTCCGATGGCGGGGACCCTCCGGAACCGGCAGGAGACTTCTTTTTGAGGTAAACTCATTCTTTTCTTCAGGCACGCAGTACCCGGGTGTTGTGGGCACGTAATCCTGCCGACTACGCCAAAGTTGACGCGCCCCCTGGGCCATATTCTTTAGGGGGAATACCCGGAGCCGGATCAGATGGGAGTTGTAGTCTTCCGAGTGGCTGTGACCCGGTCCGTGCCCAGGGTGTCAAACTCAGTTGTATGTGGCAGTCCTACAGATGTTAATAAGTTCTTAATGTCGACTACGCCACCCGTTGTATTGCGGTCACTATGGCCGCCGCTGCAGCAGGGTCCGCTGAGGCTGATGGTGTAGGTGCAGCTTTTGATGGTATAACCCCCAACGGGTGGGGTATAGCCTCAGGGGGTCAGGTGCAGAGGATGGGGGTTGTGGTGGTGCAGCATAGATGTTAAAGGAAGACAGAGTCGGGTTATGCAGTTAAGGGTATTTACTCACTGCTGATGTTCCGGTCACTCCAGCTTCAAGTGACCTCCCGAGCCGTGCTGCATCCACCAGGTCCTGGATCCAGCCAACCCCCAAGCGAGTCCGGAGCGTGACCCTGAGCTCTCCTTCTGTCCTTTCTCTGGCCGTCCCCACTAGTGATCCACCCAGGTCCAGCTCCCTCGGGCCTTCTGTTGGGAGACCCTTGGCCTTGGGTTCCCTGACCCTCCACGTGGTATGCCTTCGGGGTGGATGTGGTGGGTGGCCGTGGCAGACGCTGCCCACGGCCTCCGGTCTCTGGCTGGGGTGTGTTTTTGCCCCCACCAGCTTGGGTTCCGGTACCCTGATGCCGACTCTTCACCCGTGGATTGGATTTGGGGTCTCAGAGTCCTCTCTTCTCTTTCCCCCTCTGGGTCTCTCTTGCTTTCTCCTCTCTCTCTCTCTGGGGCTGCTCTGCTCCTCTGCTTCTTACTTCTCTGCAAAGGCTGACAGACTGACTGACCCTGTTCTTAGTTGGTGCCCACCTTATATACACCCTCTATGTGTGAGCTCACGTGACCAGCACCCAATGAGCTCCTATCTTTACCCAGGCTGCTCCCCCTATCTGCCCCTACACTACTTGGGATGTACCACCCCCCTCCCACTCCAGCCAGGAACAGACTCGGTCGTACCTGCACATTTCTAAGTGGGAGTACCGTCGGTCTGCTCCTCGGAAATGGGATGTGTGTAGTGCATGCAGCCTACCGAGCTCAGTTCCACACTCCATCCTTACCCGGGAGTGGAATACCACACCTCTGGGTTGAGGTGCAATACCCCTGTAGCAGCCGAATCCTCAGGGTGCTACATATGCGTGCCAAGATACCAGTCCAGAAGTGAAGCTGCAGGGGATCATATGAGAGGTAAGTATGAAAAACATTTATTTTTTCTTTTTATTTATTAAAATTAATTAAATGGGTGTGGGTGGAGCAAATAATGATGAATTGAGAGTGGGGGCTGGTGACAGTCAGCAAATTATGTATTAAGGGTGGGGGACGGGGGACTGTATATGATGATGTATTGAGGTGGAGAGTGCAAATAATGATGAAATAGGAGTGTGGGAGAGAAAATGATGAATTGAAGTTAGAGGACAGGGGACAGCAAATGATGAATTGAGGGTTGGGGATGGGGATAGCAGCTGATGATAAGAGGGTGGGAGTCTGCAAATGATGAATTGAGGGTGGGGGACAGCAAATGATGAATTGAGGGTGGGGGACAGCAAATGATGAATTGAGGGTGGAGGAGGGGAAAGCAAATGATGTATTCAAGGTTGGGGGCAGAAAATTATATATTGAAGTTTGGGAACAGGGGACTGCAAATGATGAATTGAGGGTGGGTGACAGGGGACAGAGAATGATGATGTATTAAGGTTGGGTGATGGGTGACAGCAAATGATCTTGTATTGAGGAGGGTAGGGAAAAGCAAAAGGTGATGACTTGAGTTTAACTTGTGTGGGGGAGAGCAGATAATGATGAATTGAGGATGGAGGGTGGGGACAGCAAGTGATGATGAATTTGGGGTGAGGGGCAGCAAATAAAGATAAATTTAGGGTGTGGAAGAGCAAATGATGTTGTATTATGGGTGGCGGAGACCAAATGATGAATTGAGGGTGGGTGAGAGCAGTTGATAATGAATAGAGGATGGGGGTGGGAGAGAAAGGACATGACATAATGAATTGGGGCAGAGGGGGGCATGTAGATATTTGAATCGGGGGAGCAGGAGGTACAGAGTGGGGGGCTTTGAGGATGTAAGGGTGTGACTGGTTATGAATTGGGGAAAGAGTACATGTGCTAATTAATTTATATATTTATTTGGTGGGGAAAGTGGCTATTTATAGTTAGTGGGGGCAGAGTAGTGGGTTATAATTTATATTTAGAAAGGTGCATTGCATAACAACTAATAATATATTGGTGGGTGCACGTCTGTATTCAGCTGCGTAGTGTAGATGTTGGGGAAAAAGTGGGGAATGTACTCTGGAAGCGTTCTCTAGATAACTGTGTGTTATTTTCTGCAGAGACGAGTCCTGGCTGGAAGAAGTGATGGTGGTTTGCACTGGATGAAGAAAAGCGAAGATGAAGGACTTCAACTAGAAATGTCACTGATGAGTCAATGTATTACCGGTACACTGACAATTTACACTACATGTCATATACAGAGCTCCTGTGTATAATGTCACTGGTGATCAATGTATTACCTGTACACTAACACTATATATAGTGATGAGCGAGCACTAAAATGCTCGGGTCGAGCACATTGGAATACTAGGGTGCTCAACCAGAGCAATCAACCCAATGTAAGTCTATGGGAATCTTGAGCATTTTTCAGGTGGCTCATACAAAAGTGAAACCAAAATGGATCTTCCTGGGAAATATGTTAAGGAACATCCTTTCCAGCGTAATGACTTGTATATAAAGCAAAATAAATAACCAAAAACAAAAATGCTCCTCCACACCTTGGGCTATGTTCACACGTAGCGTTTTTGATGCGTTTTTTCACTTTTGCATTGCTTTCAACCAAGACAAATTAATTCACCAGGAAATGTCATTTTAACATTTTACAACCTTATCTGGCCATGTGGTGTGTGAGATATCATCAGACGCATCGTGTTTCATTTATGAAGAAGGGACTCTGAGAGTCACAAAGCCTATTTTTATAGGGCCATCAGGCGGCCTTTACTCTTCTTAAAGGGCCAGCAGTTGGCCCTCACTATTCTTAGAGAGCCATCAGCCGGCTATGTTTTATTGTTCACATTAATAAAGAGTGGGTCTCTTGTACTGTTATAGCGTATGCAGTGAGTGCCAGGGCTGCCCAAAATTTGAAAGCACCCCAATACCATTTTGAAAATTTGGATGCACCCAAATACTCCTTTGAAGAGATTAGAGGAGGGCCTCCTGAAAACAATATTCCCATTATTAGGAAGTAGGTCTCCCATTGTGTTTGCCTATGCAGTGAATGCAAGGGTTGCCAATAATTTGGAGGCACTCCAATGCGTGGAGGTCAGGGGGCCTCCTGAAAACAATGTTCCCATTATTATGAAGTGGGTCTCCCATTTTGTTTGCCAATGCAGTGAATGCAAGGGCTGCCAAAAATTGGGAGGCACTCCAATGCCCCTTGGTACAGACGTGGAGGAGGGCCTCATAAAAAAATGTTCCCATTAGAAAGGAGCGGACCTCCTATACTTGTAATGCCCATGCACTAAGTGTATGGGCTGACAAACATTTACCCCTGGGGGGTATACATGAACATACTGTATATATATTTTTTTTATGGGCATCATAAACACCCTTTAAAAAAATTATGTGGGTGTTGCATCATGGACCACGGTCACCCTGGTGATATGGTGGTGGAGGATGAGGAGAAGGAGGAGGACAAGAGCAAATAGCCAAAATCAGGAAGCGTATACCCATGTGTGGGTGTGAAAAGGTGCATGGGAATACACCTCCCAAGAAAATACACTGGATTTGAGTTTATGTTATGCTGCTATCATTCGGTGGTGTTGAGAAGTCTGGCCCAATCCTGCCCTTGTTCATTTTAATAAGAGTCAGCCTGTCAGCATTTTCAGTTGACAAGCGGATGCGCTTATCAGTTATAATTCCACTAGCGGCACTAAAAACCTGTTCTGATAAAACGCTGGCGCAGGGCAGGCCAGGACCTCCAAGGCATAAATAGCCAGTTCATTCCATGTATCTAGCTTGGATATCCAATAATTATAAGTCACAGAGGAATCACGGAGGACGTTGGTACGGTCGGCAAGGTACTCCCTCAGCATCTTCCCAAACTTTGCACTCCTTCTGAGAGTACCCCACGCCTCAGGGCCTGTGCGATGGGAGGGGCTGAGAAAACTCTCCCAGAACTTTGACAGTGTTCCCCTGCCTCTGCTAGATTGAAGTTAAGTCTCTCTTGCCTGTACTCCTTGGTTGTCCAACAAAGTGTGCCCTCTGCGGCAAGCGTTTTCAGATGGGAATTTTTTTAATAGTTCCGCAACAAGGGACTTCTGGTACAGCCCCATTTTTGTAGACCTGTCTGCCTCAGGAATACGAGATATAAAGTTCTCCTTGTAGCGTGGGTCTAGAAGTGTCACCAACTGGTAATGAATGTCACCCAAAATTTTGAGAACGCGAGGGTCATGGGAAAGGCAGCGTAACATAAACTCTGCCATGCGTGCCAGACTACTAACAGGCAAGACTTCCGTGTCCTCACCAAGAGGATGACTGACCATGCTCTCCTCCTCCTCTCTGTCCTCTGGCCATCCACGCTGAACAGACAGTATAACAGCTGTGCAGGTAGTACCGTCTATAGCGCATGAAACTAGCTCCTGTCCTTCCTCCTCCTCTTCCTCATTGTCACCCAATCCACGTTGGGATGAGATGAGACTGGGCTGTGCGTAATCACCCTGTATGGTTCCTTGCTCCATCTCATCGTGCTCCGCCTGCAATGCATCCTCTTTGATTGTGAGCAGAGAGCCTTTCAGAAGACAGAGAAGCGGGATGGTGATGCTAATTATGGTTTCATCGCCGCTCACCATCTTGGTGGAGTCCTCAAAGTTTTGGAGGATGGTACATGTGTCTGACATCCATGTCCACTCCTGAGGTCTTATGTGTGGAGTCTGAACTGAATACCGATGGCCTTGTTGATGCTGGTACTCAACAATTGCCCTCTTCTGCTCACAAATCCTTCCCAACATCTGCAGTGTAGAGTTCCAACGCGTGGGGACATCACACACCAGTCTGTGAGCCAGAAGCTGCAAACGCTGATGATACACTGCAAGGGCGGCCGAAGCTTTAGCTGACTTTCTAAAATGGACACACAGGTGGCATACTTTAACAAGCAGATCCGGCAGCTCTGGGTAGGATTTGAGAAACCGCTGAACCACGAGGTTAAGCACATGGGCCAGGAATGGTACGTGTGTGAGCTTGCCTCGCCTCAGAGCCGCCACCAGGTTCCGGCCATTGTCACACACGACCATGCCTGGCTGTAGGTTCAGCGGAGTGAGCTACAGATCTGCCTGCTCTTTCAGAGCTGTCCACAACTCTTCAGCATTGTGCGGTTTGTCACCTAAGCATATTAAATTCAGCACAGCCTGTTGTCGCTTGGCCAAGGCAGTGCTGCAGTGCTTCCAGCTTGTGACTGATGTGGTCATTTCGGAGATGGAGGCTGAAGAAGAGGAGGAGGCTGAGGAGGATGAGGGCATTGGGGTGCAATTGTTCCCCAAATTTTTTATTTTTTTATTTTTTTATATATTCTTCTTATAATAGAATATGTGATCGCATCTGCAACCAGAATTATTTGAAGAACATGAATGATTTCTTTAGGAGTGTGTCCGTATTACCGGTGTAGTACTAGAGAATAGTCGTGTGCATTAATGTCCACTAGGTGGTATAATGAGCACTGAAAATATCCTAGGGCATGGTGCAGACTGCTGGGAACAGAATGCAATGATCATAAGAAGAAAGCTAAACTTAACTCGGTCAAAACCTGGATGGGGACAGTGGATCAACTAGGATACTTTCAGTGCTCATTATACCACCTAGTGGACATTAATGCACATGACTATTCTCTAGTACTACACCGATAATACGGACACACTCCTAAAGATATCATTCATGTTCTGCAATTAATTGTGGCTGCAGATACGATCACATATTCTATTATAAGAAGAATATTAAAAAAAATAATAATAATTTGGGGAACAATTGATTGTATGTGAGTACACATTTCATGCATTTGGGCTGTATAATACAGACAAGGGTAACTGGTACATTTCTTAATACGTATCTTCCAATAAGACACATTCTCTTCTTATGCACTGTCTTTTGGATCTTGACATACATTTTTATTTTGTTTAGTACTGTACATTGATGGATACTCAAATTTATGCCTTTTTATTGATTGTACTTTTCTGTCTTAATTGCCACCTTGTTTTGGTGCCAGTTTTTTTTGACATTTTTTGTATATATATATATATATATATATATATATATATGTCCACTCCTTGCTATTCCTGACACAAGCTATGCACTGATGAAGTGGACAGGACGTCCACGAAAAGCGTCTGATTTTAGCTTCTAAATAAATGGACTCTTAACCAAGCACTGGGTAATGCATCCCTTCTTTTGACCCAGAGGAGCGCGGAATCATTGGCACTTTCTTGCATCCACAACTTATGGTACTCGGACCCTTGAGGTTTTGTGTCTCCTGCAGCACTCACTATACCATTATATGAGTTGTGCTTTTCACAACTCACCAAGGTGAGCATCCTTTTTCCTTTATACTACTACTTGTCTGGGTAACAGCGCTATTGGCACCCCCTCTCCAGCTTATTGCAGATCTCTCAATGTTAAAATAACCTACCCTTAAAATTATAGACTGTTCATGTCTTTGTCAGTGGACAAACTTACAAAAATAGCAAGGGATAAAATATTTATTTCCCCCACTGTATATGTCCATCTGAACTAACAGTCCGTCTGAGGACTAATCCAGCTGCATATAATCACTAGGCAGGAGTTAGGCAGGCAGGCAGTGTACATGGCACACTGTAGTGCATATAGCGCAAGAGGGTCCATTGAACGTCCTGAATGCTGCTGCTGTAATAATTACAGATATTTGTAGTCATAGTCCCAGATATCAGGGGCCAGGACAGATTTTTTTTATCTTAATCCTGGTTATTTTCTTAAAAAGCAATCCAGAGTACACCATTTTTCTGCTCCATTTGCTTGTTAGCACTGCGGAATACAGCCAGATCTGTTCCATATTTCAGTGATAAAAATCCAGAAAGTTGAACTGAACCTGGAAAATATTGGCCTCCTTTTCCATTCTGTTGCAGTGTGTTGGTCAAGCTAGGTGTCTGTGAAAATTAGTATTAGTAAATTACTGCCTGCTATTTAAAACCGTTGTTCTCTGTCAGACATATAACCTATAACAGTGTTACAAAATCAGCCATTTCTTCCAGTTTCATTACGTTGCAGTGTGTCAGTCAAATTATTCACACTAGGTCTCTGTGTAGAATAATATTAGTAAATTACAGGCCTGCTTTTTAAAACCGTGGTTCTCTGTCAGACATATCACCTATAACAGTGTTCCAAAATCAGCCATTCCTGCCTTCCATTTCATTGCAGTGTGTTGGTCAAGGTATTCACACTAGGTCTCTGTGTATAATAATATTAGTAAATTACAGGCCTGCTATTTAAAACCGTGGGTCTCTGCCAGACATATCACATATAACTGCGTTCCAAAATCAGCCATTTCTCGTGAACGTGGAAAATATTGTCCTCCATTTAAAATGGGCAAGGTGCGTGGCAAGGGACAGGAAGTGGATGTGATGGTGATGGTGCATACAGAGGTCGAGGACGTGGCCATGGGCAAGCTGAAATTGTGCCGCAACAAACACCCACATCTTGGCCTTCCTGTCCCAATTACTAAAGAACCCCAGCACACCATTATTGAACTCAGAGCCATGTCAAAAGGTTGTTGGTTGGATAGCAGATAATGCTTCCAGTCACTTTGCAACCACCTGTCTTCCACACGGTCAAGTCTCAGTAGCCGTGAGTCTGGACAGAATATTCCTCACCCTGATCCTCCTTCCTCCCACCATGCCGAGTGCCCGGAGACAACTGATCTCACACTTGGACACTGCGAAGAGCTGTTTACTCTTCCATTTGTAGATTCGGACATCTCGCTCAGTCAGCTTTAAGCGAGTCAAGAGGAGAACGCGTGTAGCGATGTCCAAATTTTGGAGAACTCACGGTCACACAAAGGCAACGGTAGGAAAATGCAATTACTGTCGCAAGAGGTGGATGATGATGAGACACAATTGCCAGAAAGTCAGGAGGAGGACCAGGGTGCGGAAGTGGAAGAAGAGGTGGTGGATGATATAGTAACTGAACCAACCTGGCAGGGGGACATATTGAGTAGAGATGAGCGTTGTTCTACTCGAACTGTTCGCCAATCTCAAATTCGAGCTGTTTTGGGCGGTGTTCGAGCCGGTCGGCGAACACGAACAATTTGAGAAAAATTCGGCTGTTCGAGGTTATGTTCGATAAATGTTCGTGCACCAAAATCATAACTGGATTTTTTCTCAGTAATGATGAAAATTAATGTTAATACGCAGTTTGAGTGTACAGCGGGGCGGGGGGAGGGGCAGGGGATGGATCTCTGCAGGAACAATGAAGATCTCCATTTTTTTTTCTCTTTCCCGCATTTGCAGTGGGGAGGTGCAATCTGTCAGCCTATCAGCAACGCACACACGGAGCGAAGTGCTTTTTTTCACACAAGCAAGGGCATGTGTGATTGGCAGTGTATGTCACATGTCCTTGCCCTATAAGACCAAGCCATTTTCCCCGTCGCCACCATTTTCTCACTGCTGCAGCTGCGTGTTAGACGGCACCGCTGTTGCTGTGTGCGCTATACCTTGTTAATTTCAAGCCAATTTTCGCACAAATATACAGATAGCTTGGGAGTAGGGAATAGTTGTGATTGCAGTCCTTTTAAGGACTAGGTTACAGCATTTCCTACGACTTTTATCAAGCAGGTCTGTGCTCTTAAATAGATAGATTGCGGGAGTAAAGACTAATTGTAATTGGAGTCCTTTTCAGGACTAGGTTACATCAGTTCCTATCAGTTTTTGCCAGGCAGGTCTGTGCCAGTGCTGTGCAAGTTTTTTTCACAGCATTTGGCTGAATCTAGCAAAGCTAATCCTTTTTGGCCTATTGCAGAGTGTGTTAGTCAGTGGAGTAGCCTATCTGTGTTGCAAGATATACCACCTGTGTATAGAATACCAATTTTTTTACTGCACCTAGTGAAGTAAAATCTTTTGGGCATAGCATCATTCTATTAGTCCATCTATACTGACCTCCATCAGGTTGCAAACTGAATATAATTTTTTTCTGCATCTAGCTCTGAAAAAATATTTGGGCTTCTAGCAGTGTGTGGGACTTGGTCTATTAGTCCATCTATACTGACCTCCATCAGGTTGCAAATTAAAAATAATTTTTTTCTTCATTTAGCTCTGAAAAAATATTTGGGCTTCTAGCAGTGTGTGGGACTTGTTCTATTAGTCCTTCTATACTGACCTCCAGCAGGTTGCAAATTGAATATAATTTTTTTCTGCATCTAGCTCTGAAAAAATATTTGGGCTTCTAGCGGTGTGTGGGACTTGGTCTATTAGTCCATCTATACTGACCTCCATCAGGTTGCAAATTAAAAATAATTTTTTTCTGCATCTAGCTCTGAAAAAATATTTGGGCTACTAGCAGTGTGTGGGACTTGGTCTATTAGTCCATCTATACTGACCTCCATCAGGTTGCAAATTAAAAATAATTTTTTTCTGCATCTAGCTCTGAAAAAATATTTGGGCTTCTAGCAGTGTGTGGGACTTGGTCTATTAGTCCTTCTATACTGACCTCCAGCAGGTTGCAAATTGAATATAATTTTTTTCTGCATCTAGCTCTGAAAAAATATTTGGGCTTCTAGCGGTGTGTGGGACTTGGTCTATTAGTCCATCTATACTGACCTCCATCAGGTTGCAAATTGAATAAAAAAAATTTCTGCATCTAGCTCTGAAAAAATATTTGGGCTTCTAGCGGTGTGTGGGACTTGGTCTATTAGTCCATCTATACTGACCTCCATCAGGTTGCAAATTAAAAATAATTTTTTTCTGCATCTAACCCAGCCAATAGTTTTGGCCTAATACCACAGTTTGGCCACTCAGCTCTGCTCGGTTACCATGCATTGTTTTTTTGTGCAAACAACTCCAGAGTTGTGAATTAGTTAACCACCAAAATGAGTGGAAAAAGGCCTGCTGCTGGTGGAAAGGGGAATAGGCGTGCTGGGAATGGGAAAAAAGGTTGTGTCCGTGGGGTAGGTGCAGAAGAAAGACCATCTTCCAGCCAAACTAAAATGTCTACTTCTTTTAGCGGACAATGTGATAAGATCCCTTTCTTACGGCCACGCCAATCGCTACAAATTCCAGATGAGGCACAAAAACAGCAGGTGCTTCAACGGATATCAAGTGCTCCTTTAAGTGGGCTCTCCTCCACATCAACTTCAACATCACAAATACTCCAGTCCTCAAAGGTGTCACCCAAATCGCACTTGCTTCCTCACAGCTCCCAAATCTCCAGCTGCCCGTCTGAGTATGAGGTAGAACAGATGGTTGAGTCTGCAGAGCTGTTTACTCATACTATAGCCTGGGAATCAGAGGTCGACTCCAGCGCTTCTGTGAATCCAGACGAGGAAATGATCTGCACTGATGCCCAGAATCTTTATGAGTCGGATCCAGGACCAGACGCAGAAGGTTCTGACCATAATGTAGACCCTCATTCCCAAACTGTAACTCCTGTTGGTGGAGACAATGAGGAAGACGATGATAAGACTCAAATACCTGATTGGAGCGACAACTTTAGTTTTTTGTCAGGGCAGGAACAGGTTGGCTCTGAGGACGACGGGTGTGATAACGCACAGGGTGATGATGATGAGGTCGGAGATCCCACTTACTGTCAACCCACAGTCAGCCAAGAGATGAGGTCAGCAGAGGAGGTGGAGGAAGATGCTAGTGACGACGAGGTCAGGTTGCGCCTTCCTGGACAGAGACGTAGTACTGGAAGCACGTCAACAACTGCATCCTCAAACACAACTCTGCCTCTCACCACAAGTCGTGGTGGCTCTTCAGGTCGCATGGGTGCTAAGCCTTGCATAGCCTGGGCATTTTTTCAGATCGATAAAGATGACCCAACTCGTGTTATCTGTAACATTTGTCAGCAAAAGCTAAGTAGAGGCCAAAAAATACATAGTTTGAGTACTTCATGCATGAACCGGCACATGGACATGAAGCATAAGTTGCAGTGGGAAGCTCAGTGTGCTACAATGCGGCCTAGCCGGCCGGGCCAACCACCGTCTGCGATATCTTGTGCATCCGCGGCCTCTTCATCCTCTGTGACTGGGGGGACAGCAGTCACACCTGTTTTGGGGCGCAGACCTGCCACCTCTTTACCCGCAACAGCCAGCGTGATTGGCAGGTCATGATTTTCTTTGGAGGTGGTAACACCAGCTGGTCTTGAGCGCTGTCCGACATCGATAGCACCACCTTTGGATCAAGGCAACCTAACATGTCCGCCTGCATCTTCCTCACAGACCGGCAGTTTGCCGGGGACACCCTTATCAACCCCGTCTAAGCACAATAGCCAGCCCTCGGTCCCTCAGATGTGGACAAGTAAAAGACCATTTCCTCCTAGCCATGAGAAAGCTAAGAGGTTGAATTTCACCATCTGCAAGCTCTTGGCTACAGAAATGCTGCCTTTCCGCCTGGTGGACACAGAGGATTTTCGAGACCTTATGTCCGTCGCAGTGCCCCAGTACCAGATGCCCAGTCGGCACTACTTCTCAAAGAAAGGTGTGCCTGCGCTCCACCAGCATGTCGCACACAACATCACCGCTTCTTTGAGAAACTCTGTGTGTGACAGGGTGCATTTCACCACAGACACTTGGACGAGTAGGCATGGACAGGGGCGTTACATGTCGCTGACTGGGCACTGGGTAACTATGGTGACAGCAGGACAAGGGGCTGCTGTCCAAGTCTTGCCGTCCCCACGAGTTGTGCGTCAATCCTCTTTATGTCAAAGTTCCTCCACTGCTTCTGCCTCCTCAACCTCCTCTCGGTCTTCCACCTGCACCCAAAGCCTGTCTGGTCATGCCACAAGCTTTCTAACTGCGCAGAAGGGATCCTGCACACCTCCTTACTATGCTGGCAGTAGGGCTCAACGTCATCAGGCGGTTTTTACATTGAAATGTCTGGGAAATGTGAGTCACACAGCTGAGGAGTTGTGGTCAGCTCTGGAGAACCAATTTCATGAATGGTTGTCTCCACTGGACCTGAAACCAGGGAAGGCCGTGTGCGACAATGCTGCAAACCTGGGTGCGGCCCTTCGCCGGGGCAATGTCACACACGTGCCTTGTATGGCTCACGTGTTGAACCTGGTTGTCCAGCAATTTTTAGCCCACTATCCCAGACTAGATGGCCTTCTGCAGAGGGCACGGTCGCTGTGTGCTCACTTCCGCCGTTCGCATCCCGCAGCTCAGCGACTTACATCTCTACAGAAGTCGTTGGGCCTGCCACTTCACCGGCTAAAATGCGATGTGCCTACCCGGTGGAATTCAACTCTGCACATGTTGCAGCGACTGTGGCAACACCGACAAGCCCTGGTGCAATACGTTCTGACGTATAGCCTGGGCCAACGAGATTCAGAGGTGGGGCAAATCACGCTGGAGGAGTGGTCTCAGATCAGGGACCTATGCACCCTTCTGCACAGTTTTGAAATGGCGACGAAGATGTTTAGTGCTGACGATGCCATTATCAGCATGACTATTCCGGTGATTTACATGCTGGAGCACATGTTAAACAGAATTCGGAGTCAGGTGGTGGCACAAGAGGAGGTGGAGGAAGTAGAGGAGGAGGAGTTGTATGCGGAAGGGCTAACATCTGCAAGGTCCAGACGGTCGGCAGCACCAAGGCGGCAGGCATGTGAGGGTGGGGGAGATGATTTTACCAGGGCGCATGGTAGCAGCCAAACTAGTGAGGAAGGTGCAGGAGCCCAGGAAGAAGTGGAGGACGAACTGATGGAAGACTCATCAGATGAGGGAGACCTTGATCACATTTCTGTTGTGCGAGGTTGGGGGGAGAGGACAGAGGAAGGAAGCATGATTGTTACCCCGCCACCAACACAACAGGGACTTGGGGCTCCTGGATGCGCAACACACATGAGTGCCTTCTTGCTGCACTACCTGCAACATGACCCTCGAATTGTGAGAATTAGAAATAATCCTGACTACTGGGTTGCCACACTGTTAGATCCCCGGTACAAAAGTAAATTTGCAGAAATTATTCCTGCCATAGAAAGGGATGCACGCATGCAGGAGTATCAGCAGAGACAGTTGCAGAATCTTACATGTGCTTTTCCACAAAATACCAGTGGTGCACGTAGTGAATCTCACAGTTCCAACTTGCCAACCGTGGGACCGTCAAGTGTTCAGCACTCAAACCGTAACAGAACCACAGTATCTGCTGGTAACATCAATTTTGCGGAATCATTTCACCACTTTTTTAGCCCATCCTTTGCAAGGCCACAGGAGACAAGAAGTCTGACACATAGTCAACGCCTAGAGACGATGGTACAGGAGTATCTCCAAGTAAACATTGAAGCCACGACTGTGTCACTGGACCCTTGCTCTTTTTGGGCTTCCAATCTGGATAAATGGCCAGAGCTAGCCACTTACGCCTTGGAGATCTTGTCATGCCCCGCAGCCAGCGTTCTGTCTGAACGTGTGTTCAGCGCTGCTGGTGGTGTGCTGACAGATAAGCGCACGCGGCTCTCCACTGATAATGTAGACAGACTCACGTTCATAAAGATGAACAAATCATGGATCCGAAACGACTCTTCTACCCCTGTGTCATCCTGGGGAGAGTAAAAGCTTGATGATTGGTTAAAATCACCCTACCAACCGTTTTAAGCTTTCAAATTACTAATCATGTTTATCTGTATCTTGACTGGAAAATAATTTGGGCTTTGTAGCAGTGTGCAGCACTGATCCTATTAGGCCATCTATACTAAAGCTTCACCAGATTTAAAATTAAAAATAATTTTTAGCTGCATCTAGCCCGGAAAATAATTTTGGGGCTCCGAGATGTGCAAGGCACATAAGTGCCTTCTTGCTGCACTACCTGCAGCATGACCCTCATATTGTCAGAATTCGAAGTAATCATGACTACTGGGTTGCCACACTCTTAGATCCCCCAAACTTTTCGATCAACCTTTTCATTTTAATAAAGACCAAAAAAATGGTCATTTTTGAAATTATAAGCATTAGCAGGTTGTTAGAAACTGAAATCAAACAGTTTTCAACTCAAAACTTTATTCTAGGTGATGTTACATTTTCACATAGGACCCCTTGTTCGAAAGGAGCTTCTGAACTCTCTCGTCCATTGAATTTGTCAGGTTTTGGATGGTTTCTGCTTCAATTGTTTTGCATGAGGACAGAATACCCTCCCAGAGCTGTTGCTTAGATGTGAACTGCCTCCCGCCATCATAGACACTCCTTTTAATGATGCTCCAAAGGTTCTGAATGGGGTAGAGGTCAGGGGAGCATGGCGGTCACACCATAAGTTTGTCCCCTTTTATGCCCATATCAGCCAGAGATGCATATGTTTTATGTGCAGCATGAGATGGTGCATTATCATGCAGAAAAATGATCTTGCTGTGAAATACACGGTTCTTCTTCTTGAACCATGGCAGGAAGTGCTGTTTGAGAAAATCCACATACATTATGGAGTTCATCTTTAGCGCCTTCAGGGATCCTAAAGGGGCCGACAATCTCTCTCCCCATGATTCCAGCCCAAAACATTACTCCACCTCCTCCTTGTTGGCGCTGTAGCCGTGTTTGCGTGGGGTGTCCATCAACCAGCCATCCTCCACTCCATTCATCTGGACCATCGAGCGCTGCACGGCACTCATCCGTGAACAAAACAGTTTTGAAATCAGTCTTCATGTAATGTTTGGCCCACTGGAGCCGTTTCTGCTTGTGTGAAGTGGATAGAGGAGGTCGACAGGATGGCGTATGCACAGCTGCAAACCTCTGAAGGACCCTGCATCTTGTTGTTCGGGGGACGTTGGAGGCACAAGCAGCTTCAAAAACTTGTCTGCTGCTATGACAAGGCTTTTTTGACGCTGCTCTTTCAACCTGACGTAATTGCCTGTAGGAAAGAGTCCTCAATTTGCCCTTATCAGCACGCACACGTGTGTACTGTGAATCAGCTACATACTTCTTGATTGCCAAGACACTTCATCCTGATCATCGCACAATGTTGATTGTAGTCATGCCTTGACCTAAACACTCCACAATTTGTTGCTTCTCAGCAGCCGACACATCCTTTTTCTTTCCCATTTTGGCAGAAAATGTAGGCTGCTTAATAATGTGAGAGAGCCTTCTTAAGTAGTCTTGCCTTTCATTGGACACACCTGCCAAACTAATTAGCACAGGTGTCTGCAATTGCTTACAGTGATATAAAGAGCCCTGACACACATCACCATCAATGAGTTTAACTGACAAACAAACAAATTCTTCCCTTATCACTCCTAAACACTTTTTGCATAATAATTTGGAACGCGGTGTACATGTGCTTTTCCACAAAACACCAGTGGTTCACGTAGTGAATCTTACAGTTCTAACTTGCCAACCGTGGTCTGTATGGAATTGTTCAATAAAGGGCCCAAAATTAAGATAACATAGATGGGAGAGGTCTCTATGAATAGGAATTCCTAAGTATTTGATACCCTGTGAGGGCCAGGCAAAGGGAAAGTTGGACTGGATGGAATCCTATATGGATTTAGGGAGGGAGACATCGAGGGCCTCAGACTTCGCTGCATTGATTTTAAAATTTTACCATGTAACACAGTGATCTATTTCAGCCATAACAGCAGGGATGGATATATGTGATTGAGTGATATATACTAGGACATCATCAGCAAATAGAGAGCACTTGTACTCGGTGCCTCCCACCTCAATCCACCTAATATTGGGGTTATGGCGAATTGATGAGAGCAGGTGCTCCGTCACTAGGATGTATAAGAGAGGGGACAGAGGACATCCCTGCCTTGTCCCATTGGTGATTGTGAAAGGTGATGAAAATGTTCTGACGCACCCCCTGGGCCTTGGGACACCCGGAGCCGGACCCTTTTTGGTGGATGCTGGTGGTTGTAGTCTTCGTGGCGGCGATCCGGTTCCGTGGCTCAGGGCGGTCAAACCAGTGGCGGAACTATTTATGTGGTTTTGATGTTTAAATGTCCGACTACGCCACCCGTGGATTGCGGTCAGAGTGAACCGCCGCTACAGGGCAGACCGCTAAGGCTGGTGTTGTGGGTGCAGCAGAGCGTAGCATAACTCCCCACGGGAGGAGTATAGCCTCAGGGCAGTGTATGCGGAGGATGGGGGTGATGGTGCAGGGCAGCAGCAGTAACGACACGGAGTCAGTGATGCAGTTCAGGGCCTTTACTCACAGTTCTTATTATCCAGACCACGTCTTCAGGTAACGGCTGCCCACGTCGTACTGTGCTCACCAGGTGAGGGGCTCAGACAACTCCCAGATAACTTTGGAGCGCTTCACAGGACCCCCTTTGTGTGTCCTTTGTCTGGCCTTTCTTACCAACACTTCTGTCCGGCTGCCTCGGGCCTCCTCTTGGTAAACTTGGCGCCAGTTTCCCTGACCCTATGTGATGCCTTCCTAGCGGGTGGAGCAAGGGGCTGCGCCACATAAAATGTCAGAGCCTCCGGTTTCTAGCTGAGGGTCGTTTCCTGCCTCCACTTGTTCGGGGACCGGTCTCCCCCTTTGGCCTGACCCCTCCACGCAGGTGGATTCAGGCGTGCGGTGGCGACTCGCCCGTCCGCACCCCTGGGATCCCTTCATTCCTCGTTCCTGGAGCCTTCTCCGCTCCTCTTCCTTCCTTCTCCCTCTTGCAGGCCTGGGCCTCTGTTACTAGGCCCGCCTCCGGAGCAGAGCTCATGCAGAGCCCCTGCTCCCTGCCACTTCTGCTCAGACTTCTCTGCACTGAACTAAGATGGTGCCCACCTTTTATACTCCCTTCTCAATGCACCCAGGAACTGCTTCCTCCCTGCTCCTGCACTGCAGGGTTCCCCTTCCTCAGTGTTCCCTCCCCCCACTCCAGCCAGGGACAGGGACTGTCGTGCCCATCTCAGGGGCATATTGGTCGCCCTGCCCCACGGCAATGTGGTGTAATGCATGCAGGTGTCGGGTCCTGATCCACACTCCATCCTTATCTGAGAGTGAGATATCACACCTCTGGGTGAGGTGCAATACGTCTGTAGCAACCGAGCCCTCGGTGCTACAGTTCCATTTATCTTCAGCCTAGGTGACGTATTGTGATACAGGGCCGTGATTTTGGCTATAAAAGGGTCCCCTAGACCCCTACCCCAAGCTTTTTAAGAGAATCATATATGGCGTGCCAGGAGACTCTATGGAATGCTTTCTCAGCATCCAACGAGAGTATCTACTTACAAATTTTTAACTGCATCTAGCCCAGGAAATACTTTGTGCCTAGTAGCAGTGTCTGCTAGTCAGCGGATTATCCCGGCTGTTAAGCAAGCTACACCACCTGTAGTTTGGACACTTAATTTTTTCAAAGAAAATGCTTCGGGACCACGGGATACTCAGTGAAGAGCATCAGGAGGCACCCCAAGGCATAGGGGCTGGGACTGGCACTAGGATGCCTTGCGGTGGACAGCCGAGCTCGATCCTTATAAAAGCTTTTTAACTGCAGCAGCTTTAGTGGACGCTACTGGAGCTGGAATTACGCGGCTGCTGGCATGAGACTTGCCCTCCAATACATCCTTGTAAATGGATTTAAAGTGTATTCATTCAAATTAGAGGGACAATTTAAATTAAAAAGCTTAGAGCTGCCTCCACCACAGGGGGGCTCTCTCGACCCACCAGCGGACAGGCACCAGTATTGGGAGAGGGGGGCTGGCCGTCAGGGTTCACCGCGGCTCTGGCACAAACCCGGCGACACGGAGGTTTCACGGGCAGGAGCGGACTGGCCGTGTCGGCTTCTCACTTTTTGGATTTTAGAAGGGCATGACATGCCTATATCTGTGTCTCCCCTCCTTTTACTCCTCCACCTCTTTTCTTTTCGCATGACTATATGTACTTGTCACTTTTCCATGTGTTAGTTGTGTCTTCTGAGCAGTTTGTCAGCTTTTGGACACCTTTGAAGGTGTTTTCTATGTGTTTCTATGTGTTTTTGTTTGCCTGCCATTGGTTTTAACGGTGTTCGACTAACAGTTCGACGAACAGTTCGACGAACAGTTCGGCGAACACACGGGTGTTCGACGAACCGAACCGAACTCGAACACTACGGGGGTGGCTCAACACTAATATTGAGTGAAGACAGCAGCACACAAGGGAAGGGAGGCATAGCACTACAACAGGCAGGAAGAAGCAGTGTGGTAGTCACAGACAGAAGGCAGGAAAGCGTTCCTCGTAACTCCAACAAGATGGAAGTTGCTAGTACAACTGTTATGTCTTCCCGAATCTGGTTGTTTTTTAAAGACTGTGCAGATAACCCCAAAAAGGCCATTTGCACCACCTGCCAGGCCAGCATCTGCAGGGGTGGCAAAATGACCAGCCTGATCACCACCAGCATGATCAGGCTCATGGCAGCAAAGCACCCAACTAAGTGGGCCGAACCCTAGGTCCGGAAACAGTGTCTGCGGGTGACACCACTGCTTGTTCCGCTGTTGTGTGTGCACGCCAATCCCCTGTCCATGGCACATGCGAAGATGCCTCCCGACCTGCACGTGTCGGTGCCCACTCTCAACTAGCACCATCAGCAAGCACATCCATGTCCTTGTCCCAGCGCAGTGTTCAGTTATCCCTACCCCAGTCCTTGGAATGCAAGCGCAAATACGCAGCCAACGTCCCACAGGTCACACTACTAAATTCACTCATTTCGCGACTGCTTGGGCTTGAAATGTTGCCTTTTAGGCTCGTGGAGACGGAATCTTTCCGCAACCTAATGGTGGCAGCCGTCCCTTAGTACTCGGTCCCTAGTCACCACTATTTCTCCCGGTGTGCCGTCCCCGCATTACACAAGCACGTGCCCCACAACATTATCCGTGCCCTCAACAACGCAGTTAATGGGAAAGTCTACCTAACCACGAACACGTGGACTAGAGCTTGCGGGCAGAGAAGGTACATCTCGCTGATGGCACACTATGTTAATATAGTGGAAGCCGGGACCCAGTCGGACCTTGGGATGGAACACGTCCTCCCGACGCCAAGGATTGAGGGCCCTGGGTCAAACAAGGTTGCCCCCACATTCTACAGCTGTTGCACCTCCTCCTCTTCAAACTCCATCTCCGAAATGACCATATCAGTCACAAGCTGGAATCACTGCTTTGGTGACAAACCGTACAACGCTGAAGAGTTGTGGACAGCTCTGAAAGAGCAGGCAGATATTTGTCCTTCACCGCTGACCCTACAGCCAGGCATGGTCATGTGTGACAATGGCCAGAACCTGGTGGCGGCTCTGAGGCGAGGCGAGCTCACACACGTACCATGCCTGGCCCATGTGCTTAACCTCATGGTTCAGCAGTTTCTTAAAACCTACCTGGATCTGCCGGATCAGCTTGATAAAGTACGCCGCCTGTGTACCCAGTTTAGAAAGTCAACTACAGCTTCCGCCGCCCTTACCGTGCTTCAGCAGCATATGAAGCTTCCAGCTCACCTACTGATCTGCGATATCCCCACACATTGGAACCCTACATTGCAGATGTTGGGAAGGATTTGTGAGCATAATAGGGCAGTTGTTGACTACCAGCATCAACAAGGCCGTCGGTATTCAGGTCAGACTCGACACATAAAACCTCAGGAGTGGACATGGATGTCAGACATATGTACCATCCTCCAAAAATTTGAGGACTCCACCAAGATGTTGAGCTGTGATGACGACATAATTAGCGTCACCATCCCGCTTCACTGTCTTCTGAAACGCTGTCTGCTCACAATTAAAGAGGATGCATAGCAGGCGGAGCACGATGAGATGGAGCAAGGAACCATACAGGGTGATTCCACACATCCCATCCAATGTGGATTGGGTGACAATGAGGGAGAGGAGGAGGAAGAACAGGATCAAGGTTCATGCTCTATAGACGGTACTACATGCACAACTGTCATACCGTCTGTTCAGCGTAGATGGCCTGAGGATAGGGAGGAGGAGGAGGAGGAGAGCATGGTCAGTTGTCCTCTTGGTGAGGACAAGGAAGTTTTGCCTGTTAGCAGTCTGTCACACATGGCTGAGTTTATGTTACCCTGCCTTTCCCTTGACCCTCGCGTTGTTCAAATTTTAAGTGACAGTCATTACTTGTTGGTGACACTACTAGACCTATGCTACAAGGAGAACTTTCTGTCTCGTATTCCCTTGCAGGACAGGCCTACTAAAATGGTGCCGTACGAGAAGGACTTTGCTGGGGAATTATTTAAAAAATTCCCCTCTGAAAACGCTGGCCGCAGAGGTCACAGTTCATTGGAGAACCAAGAAGTACAGGACAGAGAGACACAAATGCAATCCAGCAGAGGCAGGGGAACACTGTCAAAGTTCTGGGACAGTTTTCTCAGACGCTCCCATCCCACAGGCCCTGAAGGGTGAGGTATTCTCACAAGGAGGGAAACGTTTCAGAAGATGGTGAGGGAGTACCTTTCCGACCGTACCAAGGTCCTCAGTGATTCATCTGTGTCTTATAATTATTGGGTATCCAAGCTGGACATGTGGCATGAACTGGCTCTCTACGCCTTGTAAGTCCTGGCCTGCCCTGCCTCTAGCGTTTTTTCAGAGCGGGTTTTTTGTGCTGCTGGTGGAATTATAACCAATAGGCGCATCCGCCTGTCAACTGAAAATGCTGGCAGGCTGACTCTTATAAAAATAAACAAGGGTTGGATTGGGCCAGACTTCTCAACACCACCGATTTATAGCAGCGTAACATAAACTCAAATACAGTGGTTTTTTTTGGGGAGGTCTAACTCTTTTCCCATGCACCTCTGTCTTCACACCCAGATATGGGTATACGCTTCCTGATTTTGTCTATTTGCTTTTGTCCTCCTCCTTCTCCTCATCCTCCACATCCTCCTCCATATCACCACCATATCTACCATATCACCATATCTACGTCTCATGTAAGGGGCATTGGAGTTCCTCCATATTTGTGGCAGCCATTGCATTCAGTGCATAGGCAAACAGTTTGGGAGACCCACTTCCTAATAATGGGAACATTGTTTCAGGAGGCCCTCCCAACCTCTATGTCTTTTGCAAGGGGAATTGGAGTCCCTCCAAATTTTTGGCGTTCATTGCATTCACTGCATTGGCAAAAATTATGGGAGACCCACTTCCTAATAATGGGAAGATTGTTTTCAGGAGGCCCTCCGATCTCTACATCTCTTGGAAGGGGTATTGGAGTTCCTCCAAAATGTTGTCAGCTGTTGCATTCACTGCATAGGCAAACAGTATGGGAGACCCACTTCCTAATAATTGGAACATTTGTTTTCAGGAGGCCCTCCGACCTCTACGTCTCTCGCAAGGGGCATTGGAGTTCCTCCATATTATTGGCAGCCGTTGCATTTACTGCAGAGGCAAACTGTATGGGAGACCCACTTCCTAATAATGGGAACATTGTTTTCAGGAAGCCCTCTGACCTCTACATCTCTTGCAAGGGTCACTGGAGTTCCTCCACATTTTGGCAGCCATTGCATTCACTTCATAGGCAAACAGTATGGGAGACCCATTACTTGAATATGTCACTCTCGTTAATGTAGCCCTGCTCCATGTGTCTTTAAATTGTTAGTAGGGTTTTTCCTAAATTTTGGCAGCCGTTGGACTCACTGCATACCTTATAACTGTATAATAGACCCTCTCCTTTCTAATGGAACATGTTGTTACTGTGGTCCAGCTCTATGTGTCTTTACATTTTAAGTGGGGTTTTTCCTAAATTTTGGGAGCCGTTGGACTCACTGCATACCCTATAACTGGATAGCGCACCCTCTCCTTTCTAATGGGAACCTGTCTTTACTGTGGCCCAGTTCTATGTGTCTTTAAATTGTTATTGGGGTTTTTCCCAAATTTTGGCAGCCCTTGTAGTCTCAACTTGGGCATTACCACTACAGGAGACGAACTCCTTTATAATGGGAACACTTTTTTTTTACTGAGACCCTCCTCTATGTCTCTTCAAAGGGGTATTAGGCTGCATCCAAATTTTTGGCAGCCCTTGCAGTCACTGCATATGCAATAACAGTATAGGAGATCCACTCTTTAATAATGGGAACAACAAAGCATATCCGACTGCTGACCCTTTAAGAATAGTAAGATTGTAAAAATAGTGTTTGTGACTTTCACAATCCCTCCTTCATGAAAGAAACAGGATGTGTCTGATGATGTTTCACATACCACATGGCCAGATAAGGTTGCAAAATGTTAACCCCTTTACCCCCGAGGGTGGTTTGCACGTTAATGACCAGGCCAATTTTTACAATTCTGACCATTGTCAATTTATGAGGTAATTACTCTGAAATGCTTCAACGGATACCGCTGATTCTGAGACTGTTTTTTCAAGACATATTGTACTTCATGATAGTGGTAAAATTTCTTCGATATGACTTGCGTTTATTTGTGAAAAAATTGGAAATTTGGTGAAAATTTTGAAAATTTCACAATTTTCAAAATTTTAATTTTTATTCCGTTAAATCAGAGAGATATTTTACACAAAATAGTTAATAAAGAACATTTCCCACATGGCTACTTTACATCAGCACAATTTTGGAACCAAAATTTTTTTATTAGTGCGCTATAAGAGTTAAAAGTTGATCAGCGATTTCTCATTTTTACAACAAAATTTACAAAACCATTTTTTAGGGACCACATCACATTTGAAGTGACTTTGAGGGGTCTTCATGACAGAAAATACCCAAACGTGACACAATTCTAAAAACGGAACCCCTCAAGGTGCTAAAAACCACTTTCAAGAAGATTATTAACCCTTCATGTGCTTCACAGGAATTTTTGGAATGGGGAAGAAAAAAATGAACATTTAACTTTTTTCACAAAAATGTTATTTAGACCCCAATTTTTTTTTTTTTGCAGGGGTAACAGGAAAAAATGTACCCCAAGATTTGTTGTGCAATTTCTCCTGAGTTTGCAGATACCCCAAACGAGGGGAAAAAACACTGTTTGGGTGCACAGCAGGGCTCAGAAGGGAAGGAGCGCCATTTGACTTTTTGAATGTAAAATTTGCTTGAATAATTAGTGGACGCCATGTTGCATTTGGAGAGCCCCTGATGTGCCTAAACAGTGGAAACCCCCCACAAGTGACACCATTTCGGAAACTATACCCCTCAGGGAACTTATCTAGATGTGTGGTGAGCATCTTGAACTCCAGGTGCTTCACAGAAGTTTATAACATGGAGCCGTGAAAATAAAATGTTCAAATTTTCCTACAAAAATGTTTTTCAGCCCCCACTTTTGCATTTTCATAAGGGTAACAGGAGAAATTGCACCATGCAACTTGTTGAGAAATCTCTCTTGAGTAAGCCGATGCCCCATATGTGGGGGAAAATCACTGTTTGGGCGCACGGCAGGGTTCGGAAGGGAAGGAGCGCCATTTGACTTTTTGAATGTAAAATTTGCTTGAATAATTAGTGGATGTGCCCATGATTAGTGTTGAGCCACCCCCATAGTGTTTGGGTTCGGTTCGGTTTGTCGAACACCGGGATGTTCGTGGAACTGTTCGTCGAACACCGTCGAACACCGTCGAACACCGTTAAAACCAATGGCAGGAAAACAAAAACACATAGAAACACATAGAAAACACCTTCAAAGGTGTCCAAAAGCTGACAAACTGCTCAGAAGACACTCTCTTTAAAAAAGCCGGCCGGCAATTCAGCAGCGGCATACACCGGTACCCAACAATTTAGACAAGAAGGAATAGAGCATTACACATAGATTAGATAGATAGAAACATGTCAGTCACATATATAAGAAGTACAGTGACAGTGTTGCTTACTGTACTTGTCATTTAGTGTTAATGAATTTATTTAAAAAAATAATAGTTTTTCATGCACCGTCTCTTTAAAAAAGCCGGCTGGCAATTCAGCATCGGTACCCGACAATTTATAACAGAAAGAATAGAGCATCACACATAGATTAGATAGATAGAAACATGTCAGTCACATTTATAAGAAGTACAGTGATAGTGTTGATTACTGTACTTGTCATTTAGTGTTAAAATAAAGGACTTATTACAAAAAAAATTGGCGTTAGGTCCCCCGTAATTTTAGTCTCTAGCGGAGGTTAAGCAAACGGCTGGGGCAGATGTTTGAAGCCTGGGAAGGGGGTAATATCCACGGAGCTTCCCAGGCTACTAATATCAACCCCCAGCTGAATACCTAGCCTTTACTAGCTATTAAAATTGGGGGACCCCCAAAAAAATGACGTGGGGTCCCCACTATTTTAATAGCTAGCAAAGGCTAGGCAGACAGCTAGGGGCTGATATTAATAGCCCAGGAAGTGTGCCATGAATATTGGCCCCATCCCAGGCTAGAAACACCTTTTTTAAAGAGAGTGTCTTCTGAGCAGTTTGTCAGCTTTTGGACACCTTTGAAGGTGTTTTCTATGTGTTTCTATGTGTTTTTGTTTGCTTTCCATTGGTTTTAATGGTGTTCGACGGTGTTCGACGGTGTTCTAAGGTGTTCGACGAACACTTCTTCGAACATCCCGGTGTTCGACGAACCAAACCGAACCCGTACACTACGGTGGTGGCTCAACACTACCTGTCATGTGAATGTAGCAGAGCTGAAGCTGTTGTGGGAACCATGGAAAGGTAAAGATGAGGTTGCTTTATTATTTTATTTTTATTGTAGGAGATTGTTGGCTTCAGCTGGAATGGGCGTGATGGTAAGTATGGTTTAATTTAGAACAATAAAGAATTGTGTCTTTATTTCAATTAAAGGACTTTATTCTGGGTGTTTATGTTGTTTTTTTTAACTTTGACTATGGGTTAGTAATGGGGGTGTCTTATAGACGCCTCTCCATTACTAACCTGGGCTTGATGTCAGCTGGCATTATAAGCTGACATCAACCCCAGCCCTATTACCCCACTGCCACCGCTACAGGACAGTGGGAAGAGCGAGGCTTATTGCCATAATTGGCGCATCCTATGGATGCGCCATTTCTGGGGCGGCTGACGGCTGGTGTTTCTAGCCTGAGAGGGGGCCAATATTCATGGCACCCTTCCTGGGCTATTAATATCAGCCCCCAGCTGTCTGCCTAGCCTTTGCTAGCTATTGAAATAGAGGGGAACCCACATCATTTTTTAGGGGGTCCCCCATTTTAATAGCTAGTAAAGGCTAGGCATTCAGCTGGGGGCTGATATTAGTAGCCTGGGAAGCTCCGTGGGTATTACCCCCTACCCAGGCTTCAAACATCTGCCCCAGCGGTCTGCTTAACCTCCGCTAGAGACTAAAATTACGGGAACCCCACGCCAATTTTTTTTTTTATAAATCCTTTATTTTAACACTAAATGACAAGTACAGTAATCAACACTGTACTTCTTATATATGTGACTGACATGTTTCTATCTATCTAATCTATGTGTGATGCTCTATTCTTTCTGTTATAAATTAAAAAATAATAGTTTTTCATGCACCGTCTCTTTAAAAAAGCCGGCTGGCAATTCAGCATCGGTACCCGACAATTTAGAACAGAAAGAATAGAGCATCACACATAGATTAGATATATAGAAACATGTCAGTCACATATATAATAAGTACAGTGATACAGGGGCGGACACAGACTGTAGTGGGCCCCTGTGCAAGAAATTTTTGGGGCCCCCCCCTGCCCTTCATAAGGCAACAAAGTTATGTAAACATAACCCCCCCACGTGCATCTCTCATCCCCCCCCATGTGCATCTTTCATCGCCCCCCATGTGCATCTTTCATCGCCCCCCATGTGCATCTCTCATCCCCCCCATGTGCATCTCTCATCCCCCCATGTGCATCTCTCACCCCCCCATGTGCATCTCTCACCCCCCCCCATGTGCATCTCTCATCCCCCCCGTGCATCTCATCCCCCCCGTTCCTAGTTAATTAATTGTATTTAAAAAAAATAAAACTTGCTATACTTACCCCCATGCGATCCCTGCAGAATCCTGGCGCTCGTCCACGTCGCTGCCACCAGGTTCTCCTGACGTTCGGCCATGTGACGGCGGCACATACATAGCCAGCAGCTTTTGTTTTGGCCAAAAGATTTTTAAAGCCGCCACCACGATAAGGTAGACTCTTCTGGCCGGGCCCTACTCTAACCTATTAAAATTTTCTTAAAACATCCAATACTCTTTTTAGATATATTTTTATTTCGTTTTCTTTAAGGGAATGTGTCATATACATTTTTTTTTAAATGACCAATAATACCACATACAGGGAATACCGCCACACCATGACCAGACCACATATTACCACAACATAGTGACCGAATAATACCACACAGAAGGAAGAAAAACTGCCACACCATGACCAGACCACATATTACCACCACATTACTAATATTACCATAAGTGTCATTATACACGGGAGCTCTATACATGGTATGTATAATTTAAGTGTCCAGGTAATCTAGTGATCACCAGTGACATTATACACAGGAGCTCTGTATATAGTGTCAGTGTACAGGTAATACAGTGATCACCAGTGACATTATACACAGGAGCTCTGTATATAGTGTCAGTGTACAGGTAATACAGTGATCACCAGTGACATTATACACAGGAGCCCGGTACATAGTATATAGTGTAAGTGTACATGTAATACACTGACTCACTGGTGACGTCTCTAGGTGAAGTCCTTCAGCTACGCTTTTCTCCTTCATCCAGCACAGACCGCCATCACGTCTTCCAGCCAGGACTCGTCTCTGCATAAAATAACACAGTTATCTAGAGCACATTCCCCAACTTCTACATTACGCAGCTGAATACAGACGTGCACCCACCATTAATATATAGTTATTATGCCACCCACCATTCCAAATATAAATTGTAATCCACCACGGTGCCCCCATTAACTGTAAATAGGCACTTAATATATAATTTAATTAGAACCTCTACTCTTTCCACCAATTTGTTACCAGTTACACTCCTGCATCCGCAACGCCCCCTACTCTATACTTCCTGCTCCCCGCATTCATTATTTACATGCACCCCCTGCCCCAATTCATTATATCATGTCCGTGCTCTCCCCACCCCATCATCATTTACTCTCCCCCACCCCACATTCATTATGTGCAGCTCATTATCCCCCTACTCCCAATTCCCCCATGTGCAGCTCATTTTCTCCCAATTCCCCCATGTGCAGCTCTCATCCCCCCCATGTGCACATCTCTCATCCCCCTCCCCATGTGCATCTCTCATCCCCCCACATGTGCAGCTCTCACCACCCCCCCATGTGCAGCTCTCTCATCCCCCACATGTGCACCTCTCTCATCCCCCTCCCCCACATGTGCACCTCTCTCATCCCCCTCCCCCACATGTGCACCTCTCATCCCCCTCCCCCCATGTGCATCTCCCATTCCCCCCCCATGTGCACCTCTCTCATCCCCCTACCCCCATGTGCATCTCCCATTCCCCCCCATGTTCATCTCCCATTCCCCCCCCATATGTGCATCTCCCATTTCCCCCCCCCTCCATATGTGCATCTCCCATTTCACCCCCCCATATGTGCATCTCCCATTCCCCCCCCCCATATGTGCATCTCCCATTTCCCCCCCCCATATGTGCATCTCCCATTTCCCCCCCCCATATGTGCATCTCCCATTCCCCTTCCCCCCCATGTGCATCTCCCATCCCCCCCCCCATATGTGCATCTCCCATTCCCCTTCCCCCCCATGTGCATCTCCCATTTCCCCCCACTCCTAGTTAATTGTATTTAAAAAAAAAAAATAAAACTTGTTATACTTACCCCCATGCGATCCCTGCAGAATCCTGGCGCTCGTCCAAATCGCTGACACCAGGTTCTCCTGACTTCCGGTCATGTGACGGCGCGGTCACATGACCGGAAGTCAGGGGAATCATAAAGGCGCTGCCGCAGCAGAGCAGCGCAGCGCTGATGTCCCGGACCCGGCGCTTAGCATGGGGCCGGGGGCCCCATGAGGAGAGAGACGCACAAGAGGGGGGGCTCCGAGGGGGCCCCTACCGGCCGGGCCCCATACTGGAGTCAGGGCAGTCATGCCCTGATGGCGGCCCTGCTGGAGGCTGGAGGGGCCCCCTCTCCCTCGGGGCCCCCGTTCAATGAACCGGCTGCACGGTCGGTAGTTCCGCCCCTGCAGTGATAGTGTTGATTACTGTACTTGTCAGTTAGTGTTAAAATAAAGGATTTATAAAAAAAAAATTGGTGTGGGGTTCCCCGTAATTTTAGTCTCTAGCGGAGGTGAAGTGAAGCCTGGGAAGGGGGTAATACCCACGGAGCTTCCCAGGCTACTAATAGCAGCCCCCAGCTGAATACCTAGCCTTTACTAGCTATTAAAATGGGGGACCCAAAAAAAATGACGTTAGGTCCCCCCTAATTTAATAGCTAGCAAAGGCTAGGCAGACAGCTGGGGGCTGATATTAATAGCCCAGGAAGGGTGCCATGAATATTGGCCCCCTCCCAGGCTAGAAATGTGGCACCCCTGGGGTCCGTTTGCCACAGTGGCATTGCCTCCCTCACTAGAGGTAATGCCATGCCTGGAAGCAAGCAGGGGTCCCCTAATCAGGTTATACTAAACATGCAACACTTTCCTGGCTCCTGACCAGCAAGGGGAGCACCTCCCCTTGGCAACTGGGATCTGGGGGTGGGATTAGTTAGTCTTAGTGTGAGGAGTTGAAGTGAGGACGTCGAGAAGTGAATAGCTGGGGACTGGATTTGCGCGGCAGCTTAACCCAGAAGCATCAGCACAGAACAACCGGACACCATAGTCCGAGGCTGTGGGGCACTGAAGGCCCAGCCGCAGAAACCGGAGGGCAGAAGACTGCAGGTCTCATGGCCCCATCAGATGCCCGGAGGCTCAGCAGCACTGTAGGGTTCAGCACCGCCACGTAGGAGCGACGCACCAGCAAGGCCCGAGCTGCCTGCCATACGGGTGAGCACAGAAACGTTGCACTCAGGGACGAGGGCAGCCGCACAGCTACAAACTGCAGGGCCAAAGAGTTTAGTAGAAAGGGAAGGCCTCCAACTTCACCTGGCGAGGAAGATTCTTTACTTGCTTCCAGGCCGCCCGGACTTCCACTTCTAGCCAGCACCGCAGTCCCGGCTTGTCTAATCACCACCAGTAAAGACAAGAGTAAACTGCCATTAAGTTGTGAACTGATTATTGCTGCGCCATCAACCCCAGCACTACAACGTCCAGCACAACCTACAACATCTACACTGCCCTGGAGCTAGCTCTTACTGTGGAGAGCCACACCATCCCTGCTGCAGTAACATCAGCTTCAGAGGACTGCTCCGCAGCGGCGGCTCCCTTTAGCCGCATTCCACAGGTGGCATCACAAACTCTATAAAAACACTATAAATCCCCTATCCATAACCCCCTTTTATTGACCGCCCTCGGTCACGGACCGGGTCACCGCCACTGTGACTAGTGTTGAGCCACCCCCGTAGTGTTCGAGTTCGGTTCGGTTCGTCGAACACCCGTGTGTTCGCCGAACTGTTCGTCGAACTGTTCGTCGAACACCTTCGAACACCGTTAAAACCAATGGCAGGCAAACAAAAACACATAGAAACACATAGAAAACACCTTAAAAGGTGTCCAAAAGCTGACAAACTGCTCAGAAGACATAACTAACACATGGAAAAGTGACAAGTACATATAGTCATGCGAAAATAAAAGAGGTGGAGGAGTAAAAGGAGGGGGAGACACAGATATAGGCATGTCATGCCCTTCTAAAACCCAAAAAGTGAGAAGCCGACACGGCCAGTCCGCTCCTGCCCGTGCCACCTCCGTGTCGCCGGGTTTGTGCCAGAGCCGCGGTGAACCCTGACGGCCAGCCCCCCTCTCCCAATACTGGTGCCTGTCCGCTGGTGGGTCGAGCGAGCCCCCCTGTGGTGGAGGCAGCTCTAAGCTTTTTAATTTAAATTGTCTCTCTAATTTGAATGAATACACTTTAAATCCATTTACAAGGATCTATTGGAGGGCAAGTCTCATGCCAGCAGCCGCGGTAATTCCAGCTCCAGTAGCGTCCACTAAAGCTGCTGCAGTTAAAAAGCTTTTATAAGGATCGAGCTCGGCTGTCCACCGCAAGGCATCCTACTGCCAGTCCCAGCCCCCATGCCTTGGGGTGCCTCCTGATGCTCTTCACTAAGTATCCCATGGTCCCGAAGCATTTCCTTTGAAAAAATTAAGTGTCTAAACTACAGGTGGTGCAGCTTGCTTAACAGCCGGGATAATCCGCTCACTAGCAGACACTGCTACTAGGCACAAAGTATTTCCTGGGCTAGATGCAGTTAAAAATTTGTAATTAGATACTCTCGTTGGATGCTGAGAAAGCATTCCATAGAGTCTCCTGGCACGCCATATATGATTCTCTTAAAAAGCTTGGGGTAGGGGTCTAGGGGACCCTTTTATAGCCAAAATCACGGCCCTGTATCGCAATACGTCACCTAGGCTGAAGATAAATGGAACTGTAGCACCCTGAGGGCTCGGTTGCTACAGACGTATTGCACCTCACCCAGAGGTGTGATATCTCACTCTCAGGTAAGGATGGAGTGTGGATCAGGACCCGACACGTGCATGCATTACACCACATTGCCGTGGGGCAGGGCGACCAATATGCCCCTGAGATGGGCACGACAGTCCCTGTCCCTGGCTGGAGTGGGGGGAGGGAACACTGAGGAAGGGGAACCCTGTAGTGCAGTAGCAGGGAGGAAGCAGTTCCTGGGTGCATTAAGAAGGGAGTATAAAAGGTGGGCACCATCTTAGTTCAGTGCAGAGAAGTCTGAGCAGAAGTGGCAGGGAGCAGGGGCTCTGCATGAGCTCTGCTCCGGAGGCGGGCCTAGTAACAGAGGCCCAGGCCTGGAAGAGGGAGAAGGAAGGAAGAGGAGCTGAGAAGGCTCCAGGAACGAGGAATGAAGGGATCCCAGGGGTGCGGACGGGCGAGTCGCCACCGCACGCCCGAATCCACCTGCGTGGAGGGGTCAGGCCAAAGGGGGAGACCGGTCCCCGAACTAGTGGAGGCAGGAAACGACCCTCAGCTAGAAAAAGGAGGCTCTGACATTTTATGTGGCGCAACCCCTCGCTACACCCGCTAGGAAGGCACCACATAGGGTCCGGGAAACTGGCGCCAAGTTTACCAAGAGGAGGCCCGAGGCAGCCGGACAGAAGTGTTGGTAAGAAAGGCCAGACAAAGGACACACAAAGGGGGTCCTGTGAAGTGCTCCAAAGTTATCTGGGAGTTGTCTGAGCCCCTCACCTGGTGAGCACAGTACGACGTGGGCAGCCGTTACCTGCAGACGTGGTCTGGATAATAAGAACTGTGAGTAAAGGCCCTGAACTGCATCACTGACTCCGTGTCGTTACTGCTGCTGCCCTGCACCATCACCCCCATCCTCCGCATACACTGCCCTGAGGCTATACTCCTCCCGTGGGGAGTTATGCTACGCTCTGCTGCAGCCACAACACCAGCCTCAGTGGTCTGCCCTGTAGCGGCGGTTCACTCTGACCGCAATCCACGGGTGGCGTAGTCGGACATTTAAACATGAAAACCACATAAATAGTTCCGCCACTGGTTTGACCGCCCTGAGCCACGGAACCGGGTCGCCGCCACGAAGACTACAACCACCAGCATCCACCAAAAAGGGTCCGGCTCCGGGTGTCCCAAGGCCCAGGGGGTGCGTCAGAACATTTTCATCACCTTTCACAATCACCAATGGGACAAGGCAGGGATGTTCTCTGTCCCCTCTCTTATACATCCTAGTGACGGAGCACCTGCTCTCATCAATTCGCCATAACCCCAATATTAGGTGGATTGAGGTGGGAGGCACCGAGTACAAGTGCTCTCTATTTGCTGATGATGTCCTAGTATATATCACTCAATCACATATATCCATCCATGCTGTTATGGCTGAAATAGATCACTTTGTTACATGGTAAAATTTTAAAATCAATGCAGCGAAGTCTGAGGCCCTCGATGTCTCCCTCCCCAAATCCATATAGGATTCCATCCAGTCCAACTTTCCCTTTGCCTGGCCCTCACAGGGTATCAAATACTTAGGAATTCCTATTCATAGAGACCTCTCCTATCTATGTTATCTTAATTTTGGGCCCTTTATTGAACAACTCCATACAGACCACGGTTGGCAAGTTAGAACTGTAAGATTCACTACGTGAACCACTGGTGTTTTGTGGAAAAGCACATGTACACTGCGTTCCAAATTATTATACAAAAAGTGTTTAGGAGTGATAAGGGAAGAATTTGTTTGTTTGTCAGTTAAACTCATTGATGGTGATGTGTGTCAGGGCTCTATATATCACTGTAAGCAATTGCAGACACCTGTGCTAATTAGTTTGGCAGGTGTGTCCAATGAAAGGCAAGACTACTTAAGAAGGCTCTCTCACATTATTAAGCAGCCTACATTTTCTGCCAAAATGGGAAAGAAAAAGGATGTGTCGGCTGCTGAGAAGCAACAAATTGTGGAGTGTTTAGGTCAAGGCATGACTACAATCAACATTGTGCGATGATCAGGATGAAGTGTCTTGGCAATCAAGAAGTATGTAGCTGATTCACAGTACACACGTGTGCGTGCTGATAAGGGCAAATTGAGGACTCTTTCCTACAGGCAATTACGTCAGGTTGAAAGAGCAGCGGCAAAAAAGCCTTGTCATAGCAGCAGACAAGTTTTTGAAGCTGCTTGTGCCTCCAACGTCCCCCGAACAACAAGATGCAGGGTCCTTCAGAGGTTTGCAGCTGTGCATGCGCCATCCTGTCGACCTCCTCTATCCACTTCACACAAGCAGAAACGGCTCCAGTGGGCCAAACATTACATGAAGACTGATTTCAAAACTGTTTTGTTCACGGATGAGTGCCGTGCAGCGCTCGATGGTCCAGATGGATGGAGTGGAGGATGGCTGGTTGATGGACACCCCACGCAAACACGGCTACAGCGCCAAAAAGGAGGAGGTGGAGTAATGTTTTGGGCTGGAATCATGGGGAGAGAGATTGTCGGCCCCTTTAGGATCCCTGAAGGCGCTAAAGATGAACTCCATAATGTATGTGGATTTTCTCAAACAGCACTTCCTGCCATGGTTCAAGAAGAAGAACCGTGTATTTCACAGCAAGATCATTTTTCTGCATGATAATGCACCATCTCATGCTGCACATAAAACATCTGCATCTCTGGCTGATATGGGCATAAAAGGGGACAAACTTATGGTGTGACCCCCATGCTCCCCTGACCTCTACCCCATTCAGAACCTTTGGAGCATCATTAAAAGGAGTGTCTATGATGGCGGGAGGCAGTTCACATCTAAGCAACAGCTCTGGGAGGGTATTCTGTCCTCATGCAAAACAATTGAAGCAGAAACCATCCAAAACCTGACAAATTCAATGGACGAGAGAGTTCAGAAGCTCCTTTCGAACAAGGGGTCCTATGTGAAAATGTAACATCACCTAGAATAAAGTTTTGAGTTGAAAACTGTTTGATTTCAGTTTCTAACAACCTGCTAATGCTTATAATTTCAAAAATGACCATTTTTTTGGTCTTTATTAAAATGAAAAGGTTGATCGAAAAGTTTGGGGGATCTAAGAGTGTGGCAACCCAGTAGTCATGATTACTTCGAATTCTGACAATATGAGGGTCATGCTGCAGGTAGTGCAGCAAGAAGGCACTTATGTGCCTTGCGCATCTCGGAGCCCCAAAATTATTTCCCGGGCTAGATGCAGCTAAAAATTATTTTTAATTTTAAATCTGGTGAAGCTTTAGTATAGATGGCCTAATAGGATCAGTGCTGCACACTGCTACAAAGCCCAAATTATTTTCCAGTCAAGATACAGATAAACATGATTAGTAATTTGAAAGCTTAAAACGGTTGGTAGGGTGATTTTAACCAATCATCAAGCTTTTACTCTCCCCAGGATGACACAGGGGTAGAAGAGTCGTTTCGGATCCATGATTTGTTCATCTTTATGAACGTGAGTCTGTCTACATTATCAGTGGAGAGCCGCGTGCGCTTATCTGTCAGCACACCACCAGCAGCGCTGAACACACGTTCAGACAGAACGCTGGCTGCGGGGCATGACAAGATCTCCAAGGCGTAAGTGGCTAGCTCCGGCCATTTATCCAGATTGGAAGCCCAAAAAGAGCAAGGGTCCAGTGACACAGTCGTGGCTTCAATGTTTACTTGGAGATACTCCTGTACCATCGTCTCTAGGCGTTGACTATGTGTCAGACTTCTTGTCTCCTGTGGCCTTGCAAAGGATGGGCTAAAAAAGTGGTGAAATGATTCCGCAAAATTGATGTTACCAGCAGATACTGTGGTTCTGTTACGGTTTGAGTGCTGAACACTTGACGGTCCCACGGTTGGCAAGTTGGAACTGTGAGATTCACTACGTGCACCACTGGTATTTTGTGGAAAAGCACATGTAAGATTCTGCAACAGTCTCTGCTGATACTCCTGCATGCGTGCATCCCTTTCTATGGCAGGAATAATTTCTGCAAATTTACTTTTGTACCGGGGATCTAACAGTGTGGCAACCCAGTAGTCAGGATTATTTCTAATTCTCACAATTCGAGGGTCATGTTGCAGGTAGTGCAGCAAGAAGGCACTCATGTGTGTTGCGCATCCAGGAGCACCAAGTCCCTGTTGTGTTGGTGGCGAGGTAACAATCATGCTTCCTTCCTCTGTCCTCTCCCCCCAACCTCGCACAACATAAATGTGATCAAGGTCTCCCTCATCTGATGAGTCTTCCATCAGTTCGTCCTCCACTGCTTCCTGGGCTCCTGCAGCTTCCTCACTAGTTTGGCTGCTACCATGCGCCCTGGTAAAACCATCTCCCCCACCCTCACATGCCTGCCGCCTTGGTGCTGCCGACCGTCTGGACCTTGCAGATGTTAGCCCTTCCGCATACAACTCCTCCTCCTCTACTTCCTCCACCTCCTCTTGTGCCACCACCTGACTCCGAATTCTGTTTAACATGTGCTCCAGCATGTAAATCACCGGAATAGTCATGCTGATAATGGCATCGTCAGCACTAAACATCTTCGTCGCCATTTCAAAACTGTGCAGAAGGGTGCATAGGTCCCTGATCTGAGACCACTCCTCCAGCGTGATTTGCCCCACCTCTGAATCTCGTTGGCCCAGGCTATACGTCAGAACGTATTGCACCAGGGCTTGTCGGTGCTGCCACAGTCGCTGCAACATGTGCAGAGTTGAATTCCACCGGGTAGGCACATCGCATTTTAGCCGGTGAAGTGGCAGGCCCAACGACTTCTGTAGAGATGTAAGTCGCTGAGCTGCGGGATGCGAACGGCGGAAGTGAGCACACAGCGACCGTGCCCTCTGCAGAAGGCCATCTAGTCTGGGATAGTGGGCTAAAAATTGCTGGACAACCAGGTTCAACACGTGAGCCATACAAGGCACGTGTGTGACATTTCCCCGGCGAAGGGCCGCACCCAGGTTTGCAGCATTGTCGCACACGGCCTTCCCTGGTTTCAGGCCCAGTGGAGACAACCATTCATGAAATTGGTTCTCCAGAGCTGACCACAACTCCTCAGCTGTGTGACTCACATTTCCCAGACATTTCAATGTAAAAACCGCCTGATGACGTTGAGCCCTACTGCCAGCATAGTAAGGAGGTGTGCAGGATCCCTTCTGCGCAGTTAGAAAGCTTGTGGCATGACCAGACAGGCTTTGGGTGCAGGTGGAAGACCGAGAGGAGGTTGAGGAGGCAGAAGCAGTGGAGGAACTTTGACATAAAGAGGATTGACGCACAACTCGTGGGGATGGCAAGACTTGGACAGCAGCCCCTTGTCCTGCTGTCACCATAGTTACCCAGTGCCCAGTCAGCGACATGTAACGCCCCTGTCCATGCCTACTCGTCCAAGTGTCTGTGGTGAAATGCACCCTGTCACACACAGAGTTTCTCAAAGAAGCGGTGATGTTGTGTGCGACATGCTGGTGGAGCGCAGGCACACCTTTCTTTGAGAAGTAGTGCCGACTGGGCATCTGGTACTGGGGCACTGCGACGGACATAAGGTCTCGAAAATCCTCTGTGTCCACCAGGCGGAAAGGCAGCATTTCTGTAGCCAAGAGCTTGCAGATGGTGAAATTCAACCTCTTAGCTTTCTCATGGCTAGGAGGAAATGGTCTTTTACTTGTCCACATCTGAGGGACCGAGGGCTGGCTATTGTGCTTAGACGGGGTTGATAAGGGTGTCCCCGGCAAACTGCCGGTCTGTGAGGAAGATGCAGGCGGACATGTTAGGTTGCCTTGATCCAAAGGTGGTGCTATCGATGTCGGACAGCGCTCAACACCAGCTGGTGTTACCACCTCCAAAGAAAATGATGACCTGCCAATCACGCTGGCTGTTGCGGGTAAAGAGGTGGCAGGTCTGCGCCCCAAAACAGGTGTGACTGCTGTCCCCCCAGTCACAGAGGATGAAGAGGCCGCGGATGCACAAGATATGGCAGACGGTGATTGGCCAGGCCGGCTAGGCCGCATTGTAGCACACTGAGCTTCCCACTGCAACTTATGCTTCATGTCCATGTGCCGGTTCATGCATGAAGTACTCAAACTATGTATTTTTTGGCCTCTACCTAGCTTTTGCTGACAAATGTTACAGATAACACGAGTTGGGTCATCTTTATCGATCTGAAAAAATGCCCAGGCTATGCAAGGCTTAGCACCCATGCGACCTGAAGAGCCACCACGACTTGTGGTGAGAGGCAGAGTTGTGTTTGAGGATGCAGTTGTTGACGTGCTTCAAGTACTACGTCTCTGTCCAGGAAGGCGCAACCTGACCTCGTCGTCACTAGCATCTTCCTCCACCTCCTCTGCTGACCTCATCTCTTGGCTGACTGTGGGTTGACAGTAAGTGGGATCTCCGACCTCATCATCATCACCCTGTGCGTTATCACACCCGTCGTCCTCAGAGCCAACCTGTTCCTGCCCTGAAAAAAAACTAAAGTTGTCGCTCCAATCAGGTATTTGAGTCTTATCATCGTCTTCCTCATTGTCTCCACCAACAGGAGTTACAGTTTGGGAATGAGGGTCTACATTATGGTCAGAACCTTCTGCGTCTGGTCCTGGATCCGACTCATAAAGATTCTGGGCATCAGTGCAGATCATTTCCTCGTCTGGATTCACAGAAGCGCTGGAGTCGACCTCTGATTCCCAGGCTATAGTATGAGTAAACAGCTCTGCAGACTAAACCATCTGTTCTACCTCATACTCAGACGGGCAGCTGGAGATTTGGGAGCTGTGAGGAAGCAAGTGCGATTTGGGTGACACCTTTGAGGACTGGAGTATTTGTGATGTTGAAGTTGATGTGGAGGAGAGCCCACTTAAAGGAGCACTTGATATCCGTTGAAGCACCTGCTGTTTTTGTGCCTCATCTGGAATTTGTAGCGATTGGCGTGGCCGTAAGAAAGGGATCTTATCACATTGTTCGCTAAAAGAAGTAGACATTTTAGTTTGGCTGGAAGATGGTCTTTCTTCTGCAGATGTTACTGTTGCTTTAACACCTACCCCACGGACACAACCTTTTTTCCCCTTCCCAACACGCCTATTCCCCTTTCCACCAGCAGCAGGCCTTTTTCCACTCATTTTGGTGGTTAACTAATTCACAACTCTGGAGTTGTTTGCACAAAAAAACAATGGATGGTAACCGAGCAGAGCTGAGTGGCCAAACTGTGGTATTAGGCCAAAACTATTGGCTGGGTTAGATGCAGAAAAAAATTATTTTGAATTTGCAACCTGATGGAGGTCAGTATAGATGGACTAATAGAGAAAGTCCGACACACTACTAGAAGGCCAAATATTTTTTCAGAGGTAGATGCAGAAAAAAATATATTCAGTTTGCAACCTGATGGAGGTCAGTATAGATGGACCAATACAAATAGTCCCACACACCGCTAGAAGCCCAAATATTTTTTCAGAGGTACTGTAGATACAGATAAAAATTATTTTTAATTTGCAACCTGATGGAGGTCAGTATAGATGGACTAATAGACCAAGTCCCACACACTGCTAGAAGCCCAAATATTTTTTCAGAGCTAGATGCAGAAAAAAATTATTTTTAATTTGCAACCTGATGGAGGTCAGTATAGATGGACTAATAGACCAAGTCCCACACACCGCTAGAAGCCCAACTATTTTTTCAGAGCTAGATGCAGAAAAAAATTATATTCAATTTGCAACCTGCTGGAGGTCAGTATAGAAGGACTAATAGAACAAGTCCCACACACTGCTAGAAGCCCAAATATTTTTTCAGAGCTAAATGAAGAAAAAAATTATTTTTAATTTGCAACCTGATGGAGGTCAGTATAGATGGACTAATAGATCAAGTCCACACACCGCTAGAAGCCCAAATATTTTTTCAGAGCTAGATGCAGAAAAAAATTATTTTTAATTTGCAACCTGATGGAGGTCAGTATAGATGGACTAATAGACCAAGTCCCACACACTGCTAGAAGCCCAAATATTTTTTCAGAGCTAGATGCAGAAAAAAATTATTTTTAATTTGCAACCTGATGGAGGTCAGTATAGATGGACTAATAGACCAAGTCCCACACACCGCTAGAAGCCCAAATATTTTTTCAGAGCTAGATGCAGAAAAAAATTATTTTTAATTTGCAACCTGATGGAGGTCAGTATAGATGGACTAATAGACCAAGTCCCACACACCGCTAGAAGCCCAAATATTTTTTCAGAGCTAGATGCAGAAAAAAATTATTTTTAATTTGCAACCTGATGGAGGTCAGTATAGATGGACTAATAGACCAAGTCCCACACACCGCTAGAAGCCCAACTATTTTTTCAGAGCTAGATGCAGAAAAAAATTATATTCAATTTGCAACCTGCTGGAGGTCAGTATAGAAGGACTAAGAGAACAAGTCCCACACACTGCTAGAAGCCCAAATATTTTTTCAGAGCTAAATGAAGAAAAAAATTATTTTTAATTTGCAACCTGATGGAGGTCAGTATAGATGGACTAATAGACCAAGTCTCACACACTGCTAGAAGCCCAAATATTTTTTCAGAGCTAGATGCAGAAAAAAATTATTTTTAATTTGCAACCTGATGGAGGTCAGTATAGATGGACTAATAGACCAAGTCCCACACACTGCTAGAAGCCCAAATATTTTTTCAGAGCTAGATGCAGAAAAAAATTATTTTTAATTTGCAACCTGATGGAGGTCAGTATAGATGGACTAATAGACCAAGTCCCACACACTGCTAGAAGCCCAAATATTTTTTCAGAGCTAGATGCAGAAAAAAATTATTTTTAATTTGCAACCTGATGGAGGTCAGTATAGATGGACTAATAGACCAAGTCCCACACACCGCTAGAAGCCCAACTATTTTTTCAGAGCTAGATTCAGAAAAAAATTATATTCAATTTGCAACCTGCTGGAGGTCAGTATAGAAGGACTAATAGAACAAGTCCCACACACTGCTAGAAGCCCAAATAATTTTTCAGAGCTAAATGAAGAAAAAAATTATTTTTAATTTGCAACCTGATGGAGGTCAGTATAGATGGACTAATAGACCAAGTCCCACACACTGCTAGAAGCCCAAATATTTTTTCAGAGCTAGATGCGGAAAAAAATTATATTCAGTTTGCAACCTGATGGAGGTCAGTATAGATGGACTAATAGAATGATGCTATGCCCAAAAGATTTTACTTCACTAGGTGCAGTAAAAAAATTGGTATTCTATACACAGGTGTTATATCTTGCAACACAGATAGGCTACTCCACTGACTAACACACTCTGCAATAGGCCAAAAAGGATTAGCTTTGCTAGATTCAGCCAAATGCTGTGAAAAAAACTTGCACAGCACTGGCACAGACCTGCCTGGCAAAAACTGATAGGAACTCATGTAACCTAGTCCTGAAAAGGACTCCAATTACAATTAGTCTTTACTCCCACAACCTATCTATTTAAGAGCACAGACCTCCCTGATAAAAGTCGTAGGAAATGCTGTAACCTAGTCCTTAAAAGGACTGCAATCACAACTATTCCCTACTCCCAAGCTATCTGTATATTTGTGCGAAAATTGGCTTGAAATTAACAAGGTATAGCGCACACAGCAACAGCGGTGCCGTCTAACATGCAGCTGCAGCAGTGAGAAAATGGTGGCGACGGGGAAAATGGCTTGGTCTTATAGGGCAAGGACATGTGACATACACTGCCAATGACACATGCCCTTGCTTGTGTGAAAAAAAGCACTTCGCTCCGTGTGTGCGCTGCTGATAGGCTGACAGATTGCACCTCCCCACTGCAAATGCGGGAAAGAGAAAAAAAAATGGAGATCTTCATTGTTCCTGCAGAGATCCATCCCCTGCCCCTCCCCCCACCCCGCTGTACACTCAAACTGCGTATTAACATTAATTTTCATCATTACTGAGAAAAAATCCAGTTATGATTTTGGTGCACGAACAGTTATCGAACATAACCTCGAACAGCCGAATTTTTCTCAAATTGTTCGTGTTCGCCGAACGGCTCGAACACCGCCCAAAACAGCTCGAATTTGAGATTGGCGAACAGTTCGAGTAGAACAACGCTCATCTCTAACTGTGACATCACCCCCAGCATCTACCAGCCCGGCACCGGGTACCCCACGGCCTAGGGGGCGCGTCAACTTGGCGTCACGAACAGGATTCACGAAGCCCGGTATAACTGGGTCCTGTGTGCCATAGACTTTATTGAACTGTGTTATCACGTGGTTTGCCGCCCGCCGAGGGGGAAGAAAGAAGCTAAGATCCGGAACCGCCGGGTAAGAGATCCCTCCGCCTGCAGAGCAGCATACTGTTACGTCAGCAGACGCCCAGGACCTGGCTGAGGTTCACTATGGGGGGGAGGAAGATGCCCAACATGGAGGAGGGTTCAGATGCAGGCACGGCCGCTGCCACTGTGATGCCGTTATCAATGCCATATATACTGGTGGTGGTTTGGTTGCCCCAGTACTCAGGGGAGTCGCACACCCTGAACGACTTTGAGGAGAGACTGCACAGTTTGTTTAAAGTGTACCCCCTGTCTGAAGAGCAGAAAGTCAGCATCCTCATAGGCCAGCTAATCGGTGCAGCCTAGAGAGAAGTGAAGTCCTAGCCGGGCAGAGGCAAAGGCACTGTTAAAGAAATACTGGTCCGGTTGAAGGATAACTTTGACACCCGCACCGCAGCAGAAATTAAAATGAAGTTTTACGGGTGCAAACAAAGGGTGCAGGACAGTGTACGGGACTATGCTCTAAACCTGCAGGAGGCGCTGCAGGCCATCAAACAGGTAGACCCTGGCAGTGTGCATGATGAGGACAGATTGCTGACTGAGCAGTTTATTGAGGGCTCCTGTCCAGCGCTCACAGGACACAGCTGCACATTATGGCTCTGAAAAACCCTGATCTGGACTTTGCGCAATTTAAAGACAGAGACATCCGGGTGCTTAGAGAATCAACACCAGGAGGCGCTGCATCCCACCAGCGCCCAGCTATTACCTACCACCAGGAGGTGGCATCCTTTTCCCCAAAACCTGTGGAGGCTGATGTGCCGACTCTGAACAATGACTCGTCTGCAGACCTGCGCCTTCAGGTCCAGGAGCTGACCAAAAGTGTGGCTGCGTTAACCAAAACCGTGCAGCCATGCAAGTGTCTCCAAAGGAGAAGATCCTGCTGACTTCCAGTCCAGATGACGTTCCGTGGCGACGACAGAGAATTCCACCGATCAGAGGGAGGAACAGAGATCGCTACGACCAGGACGGACAACCCATCTGTCGCCACTGTCAAAAGGCAGGACACTACGCAAGATTCTGCAATTTAAATGAACAACACCTGGGGCAGAGGGCCAACCCCCAGGAGTAAGACGAAAATGCCCACAAAGCTGGCGAGACAAGTACGTGGGAGGACGGCCGGTCCTACCTGTCGTGCTTGATGGTATCCCAATGAACGCGTTGCTGAACACTGGGTCCCAGGTGACCACGATGCCATATATCCTTTAAAATCAATAATGGACTGATTCAGACATTACCTGCCGTCCAGATGAACATCTTAGTATCTATGCCAGCAATGGTCAGCCCTTGCCTCAGGTGGGGTATAAAGAGGTGACCATAAAAGTTGGCAAAGTAGAATTGCCATCACAAGGAATGATTATTGTTGATATTGATCGCCTAGAAAGTCATCCCATGATAACCTTAGGCACTAATGTGATAGAAAATTGTCTTGGAGAAATCATTGTTTTGTTGCAACAGGTCACAGAGACTGTCAATTCCAGTCAGCAGCGAGTTCTGCAGAAGAAGATCAGAGCCCTGATGAAAAGACAACAGGTAGAGCTGTCTGGAGGGAAATTGGCAGTGTCAGGATGAGTGATCAGTTACTCATTGCAATGCCCCCTAGGAGTAAAATGTTGATATGGTGTCGAGCAGCAATTGGTCTCAGGGGTCAAGATTATCAGGCCCTTGTAGAACCCGTATACTCTGACAGTAGGCCCACTATCTTGACAGCAAGGGGGGTAGTCGATGTCCGCAAGGGGAGAGTGCTGATCTGCATCCTTAATTGTGGGGAGAAAGAGGTCCATTTACTCCGGTATGCTACCCTTGCTAATTTATTCACTGTCAGTAACAACTCAATAAAGACAGTGGCACCCTTGCCTCCATCCAAACCGGAGGAGGATAATGGCTCTAAGGGGCCGATGGAGGATTGGTGTCAGAAGCTACAAGTGGGCACTTTCTCCACCCCTTTGCACCAAAAGCATGGAGTATACCGGGTGGTCCAAGAGTATGAGCGGGTCATCAGCAAACACCCACTAGACTTAGGGCAGGTAAAAGGGGTCCAACATCATATCCCCACAGGAGATCATCCACCCATTAAAGAGAGGTACAGGCCTGTACCCCCAGCTCACTATCAATGTGCCAAAAGAATGTTACGGGGGTGAAGGAGACTGTGGTGATCTGAGATAGTTGTAGCCCCTGGGCAGCTCCATTAGTTCTCGTTAGAAAGAAGGATGGTACAATGAGGATGTGTGTTGATTACAGGCAGATTAACCGCATTACACATAAGGATGCCTACCCGTTACCCAGAATTGAGGAGTCACTAGGCTGCATTAAGATCTGCTAATTATTTCTCCACTTTGTATCTCACCAGTGGGTATTGGCAGGTTCCTGTGGCAGAGGCGGACAAAGAAAAGACCGCGTTTACAACACCAATGGGCCTCAGTGAGTTCAACTGCATGCCATTCGGGCTCTGCAACGCCCCAGGAACCTTCCAGCGGTTAATGGAGTGCTGCCTAGGACACAAGAACTTCGAAACTGTCCTGCTGTACCTGGACGACATAATTGTCTACTCGAAGACATATAAAGACCACCTAGAGCACCTAGCCGAGGTGTTCGAAGCCCTATCTGGTTTTGGCCTGAAGGTAAAGCCGTCCAAATGCCACCTGTTGAAGCCCAAGGTGCAGTACTTAGGTCATGTGGTAAGCGCTGAATGTGTAGCACCAGACCCTGAAAAAGTCACCGTGATCAAGGACTGGCCAAGACCCTCCACTATCAAGGAAGTTCCTTGGGCTGGTAGACTACTACAGGAGATTTATCAAGGGTTTTACCAAGATAGCAGCACCCATGCAGGACCTCCTGGTAGGCCAGTCCAAGAACCCAAAACTTCCATTCAAATGGGGTAAACCAGAAGACGAATCCTTCACCCGACTGAAGATGGCTCTGACCGGAGACGAAGTCCTGGCCTACCCCAACTATGGCCAACCCTTTATACTCCATACAGATGCCAGCAACGTGGGATTGGGAGCGGTGCTGTCCCAGGTACAGCAAGGCAGAGAGCGAGTGATTGCATACGCCAGCAGGAAGCTCCGGCCCACGGAAAGGAACCCCGACAACTACAGTTCCTTCAAGTTGGAGTTTCTCGCCATAGTCTGGGCTGTAACAGAGTGCTTCAAGCACTATCTCGCCTCCTCCAAATTTACAGTGTTCACAGATAATAACCCTATGACGCACCTGGAGACTGCGAAGCTTGGTGCCCTAGAGCAACGATGGATGGCCCGACTGTCTAACTATGAGTTCACCATCAAGTATCGGGCGAGGCATAAAAATGCAAATGCTGATGCGCTGTCCAGGATGCCCAACTTGCCAGACGGGGGAGAAGACCCGGAAGAGCTGGAAGAGATAGAGATACACGCTTTCCATCATCATGGGGTGACCCAGTGCTCCCACTGTGTAAGGGACAAGTGCTCCGCCAACAGAGAGGCCACGTTCAACCCATTGCCCCACCATGGATGGGTAGAAACGCAGGATAGCGACCAGGCTGTCGCCTAGTCAAGGAATTGCTGACGCAAGCTAACTCGTACCCTGATCCAGATGCTCCACAGGAGACCCAACAGTTGTGGAAGAAGAAGGGCAAACTGTTCATCTACGAAGTACAGCTGTGTCGAAGAAGCATCAACTCCCGGACACATGAACTGGTCTGGCAGGAGGTAGTCCTGAGGCAGGATGCGTCAATGGTCTTAGAAGCGTACCACGATGGAGCAGGACACTTCGGGTGGAAGAAGTTGGAAGTCCTGCTACGTGAGCGATTCTACTGGGTTGGCATGAGGAAGGCAATCGAGAGATGGTGTCGAGAATGTGGTCCATGCAACCTGAGATGAAAAGACCGTGACAGCCAGAGGGCTCCCCTGCAGCCCATCATCACCAAACAGCCACTAGAACTGGTAGCCTTGGACCACGTGAAGCTAACCCCAAGCAGGTCTGGCTATGTCTATGCTCTAACCATAGTAGACCACTACTCCCGGATCCTGGTAGTAGTGCCAGTAAAAGACCAGATGGCTCAGGCGGCAGCCAAAGCATTCCAACAGCACTTTTGTCACCCGCACGGTTACCCTGAACGGGTGCTTACCGACCAAGGTCCAGCCTTTGAAGCAGAGGTGTTCCAGGAATTCTGTAACTTGTACGGCTGCAAGAAAATCAGGACGACGCCGTATCATCCCCAGACCAACGGGTTGTGTGAAAAGATGAACCAGGTGGTGATAGACCTGTTGAAGACATTTCCCCTTGAAGAACGTAGCCTTTGGCCAGAGAAGTTACCAGATTTGGTGAACCTATATAATCACATCCCGGTGAACTCCACCAACTGTACACCCGCTTACCTGATGAGAGCATGACCTGGTAAACTACCCATCGACTTACACATGGGAGTCTTAACACCAGAGACGACCTCACCAGATGATGATTGGGATACCGAGCGGCAGCAACAATACCGCAAGGTGCAAGAATGTGTTGAGAGAAGTTTGTCCCAGGCAAGACAGAAGCAAGAGAAAACTTATAATCAGCATGCACCTGCCGTTCCCTTATCACCTGGAGAACAGGTACTTAAGAGGAAGAGACGAGTCCATAAATTAGATGACCAGTGGGAGGTTGAGCCATACACCGTCCTACCCTTCAATTACGATAACACCAAAGTGTTCCTCATCAGCAAAGATGTAGGGGAAACTTCAACGGCAGTCTCAAGAGACCACTTGAAGATCTGTCCTGAACAGTTGAAACACACAGAAGAAGATCAAGACAACTCTCAGCCCACAGAAGGAGTGGAGGAAGTGGTCCAAACAGTACTCGGAGAATTTCCCCAGTCTTGGACGCAGGTGAATAGTGTGATTGTGGTACCGGTCCTTACCTTTCACCAAGCGGCCTCACTGGAAGCTGCAGAAGTCCCAGAACAGCTGGAAGACCAGTCGGCCCCAGAGACAGGGCTTTCATCATCACCAGATCAGGAGAATCTGCCCTCTGCTAGCAGTGAACCTGTCGTACCCATGGTGAGCCAAATAATTCGTAGGAGATTACCCAGCCTACCGGTGTTACCTCAGACTACCCGTCGAGTAGTTCACACTGGACCCACCACACCAGGGGTAGACACAAGGGACTAGGGTAGAGCAGTGACTACCAATGTACTACATATATCAACCAGGAGTACAAAAGGTCAGCTCCCTGCCCGTTGGAGAAACTAAAATGTAAAGAATTAAAGTATAAGAGAACTAAAATGTATGCTGTATATAGTTACCCATAAGGGTAAAGCAGAAAAGTTGTGTTTTCAAAGTGAATTGAAAAAGTTGGTCATGTGTGCATTTAGTTACCCGGTAAGGGTATAAAGACTTGTAGCTTATGGACGGTGAATAACCAAAGAACTTTCCATTGTAAATAGTTGCACTTATTAGAGTGCCCCCTTATTGGTTTTATGATTATAACAAATGACCTCAGAACAAAAACCCGTTTGGCGTGGCTGAAGACGTGGTCCAACACGTGGATCATCTATGCCCTGCAGCCACGCCCACGGCCTACATTGACGGTTTTTGGACGGGTCCTTCATGTTGCTCAAAATTGCACCTGACTAAAGAAGAATGTTATTAACAGTGTTTTATAATGTTTTGATAACCAGTAACGTTCAAGATATGTTAAATTCATAATCTTCTAATGTGAATTGTTATCTGTTAATTTTGAAAAGTATCCTCAGTCCGGGAGTACGGAAGTTAACTAAGGGGGAATGTGGCACCCCAGGGGTCCAGTTGCCACAGTGGCATTGCCTCCCTCACCAGAGGTAATGCCATGCCTGGAAGCAAGCAGGGGTCCCCTAATCAGGTTATACTTAACATGCAACACTTTCCTGGCTCCAGACCAGCAAGGGGAGCACCTCCCCTTGGCAACTGGGATCTGGGGGCGGGGTTAGTTAGTCTTAGTGTGAGGAGTTGAAGTGAGGACGTCGAGAAGTGAGGAGCTGGGGACTAGAGCTGCTCAGCCCAGTAGCATCAGCACAGAACAACCGGAAACCAGAGTCCGAGGCTGTGGGGCACTAAAGGCTCAGCCGCAGAAACCGGAGGGCAGGAGACTGCAGGTATTCTGGCCCCATCAGACGCCAGGAGGCTCAGCAGCACCGCAGGGTCCAGCACCGCCACGTGGGAGCGACGCACCAGCAAGGCCCGAGCTGCCTGCCATACGGGTGAGCACAGATAGGTTGCACTCAGGGACGAGGGACACCGCACAGCTACAAACAGCAGGGCCAAAGAGTTTAGTAGAAAGGGAAGGCCTCCAACTTCACCTGGCGAGGAGGATTCTTTACTTGCTTCCAGGCCGCCCGGACTTCCACTTCTAGCCAGCACCATAGTCCAGGCTTGTCTAATCACCACCAGTAAAGACAAGAGAAAACTGCCATTAAGTTGTGGACTGATTATTCCTGCGCCATCAACCCCTGCACTACAATGCCCAGCACAACCTACAACATCTACACTACCCTGGAGCTAGCTCTTACTGTTGAGAGCCACACCATGCCTGCTGCAGTAACATGAGCTTCGAGGACTGTTCCGCAGCGGCAGCTCCCTTTAGCCGCATTCCACAGGTGGAATCACAAACTCTATAAAAACACTATAAATCCCCTATCCATAACCCCCTTTTATTGACCGCCCTGGGTCATGGACCGGGTCACCGCCATTGTGACATCACCCCCAGCATCTACCAGCCGGCACTGGGTACCCCACGGCCCAGAGGGCGCGTCAGAAACACCAGCCGTCAGCCGCCCCAGAAATGGCGCATCCATAGGATGCGCCAATTATGGCACTTAGCCTCGCTCTTCCCACTGCCCTGTAGCGGTGGCAGTGGGGTAATAGGGCTGGGGTTAATGTCAGCTTATAATGCCAGCTGACATCAAGCCCAGGTTAGTAATGGAGAGGCGTCTATAAGACACCCCCATTGCTAACCCCATAGTCAAAGTTAAAAAAACACAAACACCCAGAATAAAGTCCTTTAATTGAAATAAACACATACTCCTATTCTCTATTCTTTCTGTTATAAATTGTCGGGTACTGCTGCTGAATTGCCGGCCGGTTTTTTTAAAGAGACGGTGCAAGAAAACACTATTATTTTTTTAAATAAATCCTTTACACTAAATGACAAGTACAGTAAGCAAATATATCACTGTACTTCATATATATGTGACTGACATGTTTCTATCTATCTAATCTATGTGTGATGCTCTAGTCTCTCGTTTCTAAATTGTCTGGTACCGGTGTATGACGCTGCTGAATTGCCGGCTTTTCATGTTTCACTGTGAGCACTGTTCCCATCGAGTTGGGCAACCACCATGGCTGTGGCATTACAGTGAGTGGCAGACAATCCCTGCATGATTGGTGCTCTAAATGCCAGACATGCAGGACACGCTTTTGGTGCAAGAACAGTTATCGAACATAATCTCGAACAGCCGAATTTTTTGCAAATCGTTCGCGTTCGTCGAATGACTCGAACACCGCCCAAAACAGCTCGAATTTGAGATTGGCGAACAGTTCTAGTCGAACACTGCTCATCTCTACTCTCTACTCAATAATCCTAAGCAGCTCTTTGACACTTTTCCCTCTCTTCCCAGTCCAAGAGTGCCGGCCCCCACCACTGACCTCAGGGTTTATTATCTGTCCAACTATTTAAAAGAAAAAGTTGACCATATCCAACAGGAAATTTTCCAACAATTCCCAAAGGTTCTGCATTCTCCTCCCTTCTGTACTGCATCTTGCTCACTTTCTGTCTTTTAACCTGTCACGCAAGAAGAAGTGACCAAGTCCCCTGCATCTTCTTGCTCTACTACCTGCACCAATGACTGTATTCCTTTACATCTCCTCCTGTCCCTTTCCCCTGCTGTCACCACTCACCTAACTAAAATATTTAATCTCTCCCTCTCTTCTGGTATCTTTCCCTACTCATTTAAACATGCCAGCATACATCCACTACTTAAAAAAACAGACCTAAACTCCTGGATTGCTTGGTCCACTCCTGTCTAATCCGCTACCTCTCAGATAACTTTCTTCTCGAACCTTTACAATCTGTTTTTTCTGCTCGTTACATTCTACAAAAACTGTCCTCACTACAGTCTCTAGTGATCTACTAACAGCTAAATTTAATGTTCACTGCTTTCTTCTGATTCTTCTGGATCTCTCTGCAGCATTTGACACTGTGGATCACCAGCTCCTCCTCACTATGCTCCGCTCTATCGGCCTCAAGGACACTGTTCTCTCCTGGTTCTCCTCCTATCTCTCTGACTGCTCTTTCACTGTATATTTTGCTGTCTCCTCTTCCTTTCCCCCTCACCTTACTGTCGGGGTTCCTCAAGGTTCAGTCCTAGGCCCCCTCCTTTTCTCCTTGTACACCACCCCTATTGGAAAAACATTCAAAGTAAAAGTAAAAATTATTATTATTATTAATATGTTAGAGTAGAGCCCTGCCAAAAGAGTTTACCTTGTCGTGGTTGTGGCTTAAAAAATATTTTGGTCAAAACAAAAGCTGATGGCTATGTTTTTGATATGGTGTTCGATGGGAACTGTTAATGGAGTTTTTCCAAAAGTGGGTGGTGGGACTGTGGAAGGTTCGAGGGGAGGAGGCGGAGCTGGGGTGGAGATTGGGCAAAGTCTCAATGGGGCCTGAAAATTTTGCCAGTATGGGGCCCTGAAAATCCTGGTGGCTGCCTTGTGTGTATATGAAGAATAACACTATATCTGGCCATTATATTACTTGCATCTTGCATCTTCACCAGTTTCTCCTTTGTAAGCTCTAGCTTTAATTTGCAATTCTCTTTGAGCTGGCGGGAGAAGACTAGTTACCGGGTTGCCTCCCATACAGCACACTGCAAACAGAGAGGGATTACTGCTCTTCATTCTTTAGTTAGAAGCAGCAGTAGCAGAATGAAGATAATTATAAAACAGTACTAAAAAGTGAGGTTATAGACTTCCTAGAAATCTCAGCACAATCTTTCTCTATCTCACTCTGCCCATTTTCCTTCCATGCTTCCAACTCATCTTCCCACAATCCATCTCCATTGAGTATAATAGTAAGCAAAGATGAGCAGAACTTTAGAAATTAAAATTTGCTAACTTAGATTTTCGGCAAATAAATGTGTGTGACTCTCAATACTGGAAAGCTTGTACTTGCTCTGAAAACACACATGGGAGAGAGAAGAGAGAACACAGTTGACCATAAGAGCTTATACTCTATAGAAGGGAGTAAGTTGGAGAACCCCACTAACCAAATGAGCTTACACTTAAAAGGAAGAGAGGATAGGACCCTGATGATCATAAGAGATGACACTCTATACAAGAAAGAGAGAGCTGGACGACCTTGCTGATCATAAGAGCTTGCAAACTGAAAAAATATATAAAGGGTAAGGTGTCCAACATCAATTACCAACCATGTAGAAAAAATCCCCAAAAATATACTTTATTAGATATACATTAAAATTAGCACTCAAAAGAAAACACAAAGATAGAAGACCAGAGATAGAGCTCTAAAAGGGTAGTGTACAGATACTCCAGAAGGCAGATTGGGCCCATCTGACTCTTGATATACCCTGGATTGACCCTGTCTTTCTTCAGAGGTTTTTAGACACCTAAAACACCTAAAACTAGAGATTAGCATATCTTTTGAAATTCAAATTCACCAGCTTCGCTGAATTTTCCCAACGGATTTGATTTACAGCAAATAAATATGCCCGAGCATACACTCTACATGAGAAAGAGAGAAATACCCTATTGACCATAAGAACTTATACTCTACCGTAGAGAGACTTAGTGATTTTGAAGATGAAGAATGACTTTGATTTATTAACTGTGCTCCACTGGGGACGCTGATCTGTGATAGCCAAGTTACCAGTGACTAATGTAAAAGGTATGATAATCTGCTACATGTCATAGCTTAAACAACCGAAGCAACCACGATCAAAGGCCAATCTACATCATAAAAAATTGTTTTATTAAATATTCAATTTTGTTAAAAATTATCACATGCAGATAATTGGTGCAAAAAATGGTGCAAAACAACATACAGTGTGTAAAAAAATTCCACCGCTATATGGGACACGCTGGACCCAAATTGTACAGCCTAGTAGATATTAGATAATCATCCAAGTAGCATAGTGTTTATACACAGGCCAATGTGACCCGATTAGTAAAAAGGCTCATATACTCAAATGTTGTTAAGTCAGAGAAACAGACAATGTTAATACATTCCTCAAAATGATATTACGGGTATAATGAGCCACCATATATGTATTTACATGTATATAACAACAGTATATATATATCAACGGTATATAGACATACAATATATTGGTACTTTGTATGACATCCTATCTATATATTGTTCAGCCAGATTATCCATCATATGGAAAACATATCTGGCACACGATGGTTCTGTGTAAGGTGACAATACAAATTGATGTACATATCATAATTGATACCTAGACACCAGACTGCTACTGTATAGGGCTTCCAAAATGAGTCCTGCTCCCACCCCAATGCGCGTGTTGGCGCTGCCTTCCTCAGGGGGCGTGGATCATACTGGGAGGTGTGCATCTTTAAATAATGCTCTGGCCAATCACTGTGTAGGGGAGGGCCACTCGACGCATGTCGCGTCACAGTTACCAGGGCGATCAGTGACGTCGGTGTCAAGCAATAACCACGTGACAGTCACATGGGCCCATGTGACCACGCAGGTCCTTGTATAGAGATGCAGAAAGCCAGAGAACGCATACTGGGGCCGTACTGCGCATGCGTTCAGGTCCTGCTTGTTGCTAATTATACTGTGCTGCACAGAGAGGTACATCCATAATTACTAACAAATATATTTTGTCTTTAGAGCATATCATATGCAGTGGCATGGAGGGCTCCAAACCATTTATGATTCGCGCAACTTGCTTGATAAAGCATGATTTAACAGAGGCAGTCCTATACATCACAATGGTAATAGGTGTCATTTAAGCTGCTCAGCCATGCGATAAACTGAGAATCCATCAATCACATATTGTCCCATATATATGTTGTATAATGCTGTTACATACAGCCTAATATGACATTTTAATTTAAATCTTGTCTCATAGAATTAGTATATCATAGGGGTCCTTCATAGATTACATGGAATGCACAGTTCATCCATATGTTACACAAAAGATGTAAAGGACGGTCTCAATATCTATTGTGCATAATCAATGATCAGGTGATCCATGTGAATGCACGTCCACAAGCGGGTGGGCAATGTCGACCCCCCACAACCCACAACTCCGACCCCCGCCCGCGGTCACCCACGGCAAAATGCCATAAGGGGGGGCACGCATGCGGCCGGTCACGGTGCAGGGAGGGGGGACCACAGAGCCCACCGTATCAAGAGAACACGCATACCAAGGACATACCTCCATGACCACCGCATACCAGGTCATAGTACATCAGAAACAGCACAGTAGAATTACAGATTGTATAACCTGACAATCACATAAAAAACTGATAGTCACAGTCATATAGCATTATCATTAAACTCCACAGGGTCCAAGCTCCATTCTCCTCTGTCATACCGAATGCCAGAACACTTCATGTGCTGATGGAAGTTCCAATATCCCTTGAAAGTGTCTAAGTATGCCCAACATGTCCGTACTCATATAGATTCCACATTCCCAGGACGATCCACCAAAAAAACATATATATGCGATGAACTGTGAAAATTAAAATCATTGTTAAAAATATAAAAACAATACACCTGTATGCAGCAGACAGAGAGCGATCAAAGAAAGGGAGCAAAGCTCAAGTTCTCATTTAGTCCATTAGGTTGTACAGTATTCAACCTCCAAATCCATCGGGTCTCAAGCTGAGCCAACCGTTGGCTCAGCTTGCCACCACGAATACCAATTGTGAGTGAATCTATACCCCTCACTCTAAATCCAGAAGTATCACAACCATGTGCTAACTTAAAGTGCCGGGGTATTGTCCTGAGCGTGGAAGTGTCCATACAGTCGATGGCCGCAGTAATGCCCAACACATGTTCTCTAATTCTAACTTTCAGTTGGCGAGTGGTCAGGCCAACATATATTAGTCCACACGGACATGTGGCATAGTAAATCACATAACGTGAAGTACACGTAATCCGATTTCTGATCCTGTACATTTTAGAGCCTGATGCATTTACAAATATATTTGTTCGCTCCATGTTTGGGCACGCGACAAAACGACCACATGGTACACTCCCAGGCTCAGGACCGCTCTTATCTAAGAATGTATTTTTTGATTCTCCCTGGTAATGACTTCGTACAAGGTGGTCACGTAAATTATTAGATCGACGTATGATGATGCATGGTTGGTCAGAAAGGATTTTAGACAAGGTAGGATCCGTTAATAAAATTGGCCATGCCCTAGTTAGACAATCCCTCATACGTCCAAATTGTCCGTGATACCCTGTAATAAACCTCATTTTATCCTCCATCTTAGGTTTTTTAGTTTTGTATACAAGATCATGGCGAATAGAGTGTTTTGCCCGATGGTAAGCTCTCTTCACCATACATCTACTATATCCTCTATCGTAGAATCTTTGTTTAAGGTCATCGGCCTGTTTCTCAAAATCTTTGTCATCGGAGCAAATTCTCCGTAGGCGTAAGAACTGACCAGTAGGTACGGACTCAATCATGTATGGAGGATGTGAAGATGTTGCATGAAGCAACATATTTGTTGAAGTATCCTTCCTATATGTACTGGTCTGGATAGAATTATTCTTATCCCTCCTCAGGGACACATCTAAGAAGTTGATAGCATCTTTATTCCATGTGTATGTAATATGGATGTTCATATTATTGTTGTTAAGAGACTCCATAAAGTCCAATAGGGCCTCAGTAGAACCCTGCCAGATCAGCAGGATGTCATCAATGTACCGCGTCCAAAAGGGGACACAGTCCATTGATGCCCACCGATCCGACAGGGTGAGGTCCCTGTATTAACATTGTCTGTTTCTCTGACTTAACAACCTTTGAGTATATGAGCCTTTTTACTAATCGGGTCACATTGGCCTGTGTATAAACACTATGCTACTTGGATGATTATTGAATATCTACTAGGCTGTACAATTTGGGTCCTGCGTGTCCCATATAGCGGTGGAATTTTTTTACACACTGTATGTTGTTTTGCACCATTTATTGCACCAATTATCTGCATGTGATAATTTTTAACAAAATTAAATATTTAATAAAACAATTTTTTATGATGTAGATTGGCCTTTGATCATGGTTGCTTTGGTTGTTTATGTTTTTCTTGCGATTTTACCATTATACGGTCCATAGTTGCCACTCTATACATTGTAGTATGTGTACATTATGGAGTAGCACTGTTTGAAAATTATACTAGTAGATGTCATAGCTGCAGGGCACTATAGGAAAGTCTGCATGGCCACACAAAAAGACATTAGCCCACTCTTTGATGCTTCAGCAGCGTGGGAAATGGTGCAAGGTTTTTTTTTTAAAATCTAATCTAAAAGTGTTCAAATTTGCATAAAACTTGATACTCCATGGAATAATCCACTAATCAGCAAACAATTACTTATACATTATTTATTAATTCCAAAAGACAACTGCACTACTTATGAAGTTCAGTGCATTAGCACCTCTGTCAGACCTCAAGTCCAGCTTTAGGCCTTTGGTTGACAAAGTAACCATTAGCTTTAAGCAATCACTTTGTGGTGTGAGGGGCTAAAAGGTTGACACAGGGTGCACTTTCCCCTTGTCAAACTTCTTACATGCTGAGGTTTCTTTTGCCTACTGTATGTAAGGAGTTAATTGAGCTAGTACAGAGTGCTAACAGGTCTCACTTGCTGCTGCTGTATCTGCAGTAGTACCAGGGAGCAAGTATTGTTTGACAGAGGGAGTACTCTCATCACGATCCTGGGTAAAGATGCATTGTCTTTTCTCAGACCTCATAGAAACTGGCACTTTTACTAGTAAAATGAAAATACAATGATGGACTCTGGTTAAACTGTCAGAATTGGGCAAAACATGATTATTGTCACTTTAATGTACTGCTTCTGCATTTTTTCTGTATTGCAGCGCAGGAGTGGTACTTCTAAGACTACTTTCACACGATGAGCATTTGGTGAGTTTTTAATGTTGCATATTTTCTGCACCTATTAGCTATTTTAGTTACTTGAGTTATATCAATGTGTTTTTGAATGTGTTTTTTACATGCATTTTTATCGAGTTTTTGACACTGCATTTTTTGCCTCTCGTTGGTATGTCATGTTTAGTGTTGAGCCACCCCCGTAGTGTTCGAGTTCGGTTCGGTTCGTCGAACACCCGTGTGTTCGCCAAACTGTTCGTCGAACTGTTCGTCGAACACCTTCGAACACCGTTAAAACCAATGGCAGGCAAACAAAAACACATAGAAACACATAGAAAACACCTTCAAAGGTGTCCAAAAGCTGACAAACTGCTCAGAAGACATAACTAACACATGGAAAAGTGACAAGTACATATAGTCATGCGAAAATAAAAGAGGTGGAGGAGTAAAAGGAGGGGGAGACACAGATATAGGCATGTCATGCCCTTCTAAAATCCAAAAAGTGAGAAGCCGACACAGCCAGTCCGTTCCTGCCCGTGCCACCTCCGTGTCGCCGGGTTTGTGCCAGAGCCGCGGTGGACCTTGACGGCCAGCCCCCCTCTCCTAATACTGGTGCCTGTCCGCTGGTGGGTCGAGCCCCCCGCGGTGGAGGGGGAGTAACATCTGCAGAAGAAAGACCATCTTCCAGCCAAACTAACATGTCGACTTCTTTTCGTGGACAATGTGATACGATCCCTTTGTTACGGACACGCCCATCGCTACAAATTCCAGATGAGGCACAAAAACAGCAGGTGCTTCAGCGGATATCAAGTGCTCCTTCAAGTGGGCTCTCCTCCACCTCAACTTCAACATCACAAATACTCCAGTCCTCAGAGGTGTCACCCCAATCGCACTTGCTTCCTCACAGCTCCCAAGTCTCCAGCTGCCCGTCTGAGTATGGGGTAACACAGATGGTTGAGTCTGCACAGCTGTTTACTCATACTATAGCCTGGGAAACGGAGGTCTGCTCCAGAGCTTCTGTTAATCCAGACGAGGAAATGATCTGCACTGATGTCCAGAATCTTTATAAGTCAGATCCAGGACCAGATGAAGAAGGTTCTGAGCATAATGTAGACCATCGTACCCAAACTGTAACTCCTGTTGGTGGAGACAATGATGAAGACGATGATGAGACTCAAATACCTGATTGGAGCGACAACTTGACTTTTCGGTCAGGGCAGGAAGAGGTTGGCTTTGAGGACGACGGGTGTGATAACACACAGGGTGATGATGACAAGGTTGGAGATCCCACTTACTGTCAACCCACAGTCAGACAGTCGATGAGGTCACCCGGGCCTTTGCCTGGCCTTTGGGATGTCAAAGGTGGTCGGCTCCCTGGCCCGTACCCTGGGGTCACTCTTTAAAAGGGTGGATAATTGTTAATTTTATAAGAGTTTGTGACACCACCTGTGGTATCTGGTGAGAAGCACCAGCGCTGCAGCAGTCCACTGAGGCCCGTGATAAGGCAGCTCGATGGTATAGCTCCCCACAGGTGGAGCTAGGTCTCAGGGCAGCGTATGCAGGGGGAATGCAGGACAGGCGAGACCCAGCTGGGTCAGAGCAAGAACGGAAACGGACACGGTAGTCACTTCAGTACCTTTTACTGGAGGAAATTCAGGCACATCCTGGAGCACTGTAGGGTGAAGGGTGCATATCAGGATCCTCCCCAATGAGCGGGTGTAGGGCCTCCTGTTTCTTGCCTCTGCGCAGTAAGTTTCTGACCTGCCTGGAGCTAGGCCTAACTTTGTCTCTGTCCTGCGCTGGCTGACCTTGTGGTAGGGCCTTCTCTTGAAGTTGACGCTCCCAGTATGCGGGGCCTAAGCGTCTCCTGGCTCTGTTACGTATCAGCACCTTAGCGATCCTGGGACTTGTAGTTCTCCAGGGATTCCGGTTATGCCTTACTGGGTCATAGAGATCCCGGTAAGCTCGGATCCGGTGTCCGGTAAATGCTTCGGGGTGAGCTGGTTAAGCTCCTCTGCCCCTTATGTACTAACTCGCCACTCGCCTTCGGCCTACTCGGGCCCTCAATAGGCTATACACACTAACGGCAGCTTGCCGCGCTTCACAAATCTTATGACGCCGGCACACCTTAAGCTCTATCTGGGCTCCCTGAATCTAGCTAGCAGGAGCCTCGTGCTCCACTGCTGAACTATTAACTGAGTTCTCTACACTAGACTGAGCTCCACTGCAGACTGACCTCTCTTAGGCTTCTCTACTGCAGGAACTCTTCAGAGGAACTGAACTGCCTAGCTCCACCTTCCCTATTTATATCCCTAACGGGCTCCCTCTGCTGGTCTGAGGTGGAAGGTGGAGATGTGTGAATGTTTATGGGGGCCTCTTGTGGAGGATTCCATCAATACACTCTTCTAGGATCTGTGATACCAAGCGCAGCGGGGCGTCACAGATGCTATTGACGACGAGGTTAGGTTGCGCCTTCCTGGACAGAGACGGAGTACTGGAAGCACGTCAACAACTGCATCCTCAACCACAACTCCGCCTCTGACCACAAGTCGTAGTGGCTCTTCAGGTCGCATGGGCTCTAAGCCTTGCATAGCCTGGGCATTTATTCAGATCGATAAGGATGACCCAACTCGTGTTATCTGTAATATTTGTCACCAAAAGCTAAGTAGAGGCCAAAAAATCCATAGTTTGAGTACTTCATGCATGTACCGTCACATGGATATGAAGCATAAGTTGCAGTGGGAAGCTCACTGTGCTACAATGCGGCCTAGCAGGCTGGGCCAACCACCGTCTGCCCCATCTTGTGCATCCGCGGCCTCTTCATCCTCTGTGACTGGGGGGACAGCAGTCACACATGTTTTTGGACGCAGACCTGCCACCTCTTTACCTGCAACAGCCAGTGTGATTGGCAGGTCGTCAGTTCATTGGGAAGTGGAAACACCTGCTTGTGTTGAGAGCTCTCTGACATCGAGAGCACCACCTTTGGATCAAGGCAACCTAACATGTCCGCCTGCATCTTCCTCACAGACCGGCAGTTTGCCAGGGACACCCTACTCAACCCCGTCAAAGCACAACAGCCAGCCCTCGGTCCCTCAGATGTGGACAAGTAAAAGATCATTTCCTCCTAGCCATGAGAAAGCTAAGAGGTTGAATTTCACCATCTGCAAGCTGTTGGCTACAGAAATGCTGCCTTTCCGCCTGGAGGACATAGTGGATTTTTGAGACCTTATGTCCGTCGCAGTGCCCCAGTACCAGATGCCCAGTCGGCACTACTTCTCAAAGAAAGGTGTGCCTGCACTCCACCAGCATGTCGCACACAACATCACCGCTTCTTTGAGAAACTCTGTGTGTGACAGGGTGCATTTCACCACAGACACTTGGACGAGTAGGCATGGACAGGGGCGTTACATGTCGCTGACAGGGCACTGGGTAACTATGGTGACAGCAGGACAAGGGGCTGCTGTCCAAGTCTTGCCGTCCCCGCGAGTTGTACGTCAATCCTCTTTATCTAGAAGTTCCTCCACTGCTTCTCCCTCCTCAACCTCCTCTCGGTCCTCCACCTGCACCCAAAGCCTGTCTGGTAATGCCACCTGCTTTCTAACTGCGCACCTCCTTACTATGCTGGCAGCAGGGCTCAACGGCATCAGTGTTTACTTTGAAATGTCTGGGAAATGTGAGTCACACAGCTGAGGACTTGTGGTCAGCTCTGGAGACCCAGTTTCATGAATGGTTGTCTCCACTGGACCTGCAACCAGGGAAGGCCGTGTGCGACAATGCTGCAAACCTGGGTGCGGCCCTTCGCCGGGGCAATGTTACACACGTGCCTTGTAAGGCTCACGTGTTGAACCTGGTTGTCCATAAATTTTTAGCCCATTATCCCGGACTAGATGGCCTTCTGCAGAGGGCACGGTCGCTGTGTGCTCACTTCCGCCGTTCGCATCCCGCAGCTCAACGACTTACATCTCTACAGAAGTCGTTGGGCCTGCCAGTTCACCGGCTGAAATGCGATGTGCCGACACGGTGGAATTCAACTTTGCACATGTTGCAGCGACTGTGGCAGCACCGACAAGCCCTGGTGCAATAGTTTCTGACATATAGCCTGGGCCAACGAGATCCAGAGGTGGGGCAAATCACACAGCAGGAGTGGTCTCAGATCAGGGACCTATGAAGTTGACGCGCCCCCTGGGCCGTGGGATACCCGGAGCCGGGCCGGTAGACGCTGGGGGTTGTAGTCACTGTGGCGGTGACCCGGTCCGTGACCCAGGGCGGTCAATCCAACGGTAATTTGTATATATGGATTTTATAATGTCCGACTACGCCACCTGTGGAGTGCGGCCAAAGGGGCCGCCGCTGCGGAACAGTCCTCTGAAGCTGGTGGTTTTGCTGCAATGGTATTATTACTCACCACAGGAAGAGTGTAGCTTCAGGGCAGTGTGGGTGGATGATGGTGGTTGTAGTGCAGGGAGTCAGTAATGAACACAGAGTCCGTGTGATGCAGTCCCAAGATCTTTACTCTCAGTTGTTGCAGTCCAAATTACAGGTACCAGAGCTATCTCACCCGTCGTGCTGTGCGTACTCAGTGAGGGGCTCAGTCCACCCCCAGATAGCTCCGGAGTACTTAGCAGGACCCCCTTCTGTGTGTCTTTTCTCTGGCCTTCTCCCTGCACCTCACACCCAGTGACACTTCTATCCGGTATCCTCGGGCCTTGGCGGGCGACTTGTGTTCTGTCCCCTGGGTCCTATGTGGCTACCTTCTTAGTGAGACTGATGTGGACTTTTGCCTGCAGTACATGAAATGCTGCAGCCTCCGGTTTCTAGTAGAGCCTTGCTGTTTCTCCTCTAGTTGAGGGACCGGTTCCCCTTATCTGGCTTGACCCCTCTACCTCCTGGTAGCAGCGGGAGTACAGGTGGCCTTCTGCACGGCCCGTAGCCCTATGGTCCCTTCGGTTCCTGGAGCCTTCCTGCTCCCACTCCTCTCTTCTCTCCTTCAGTCCTGGGCCTCCCAGGCTAGGCCCGCCTCCGGAGCAGAGCTCATGCCGAGCCTCTGCTCCTGTCACTTTTCCTCCTCTGACTGGCTTGCTCTTTCTAAGATGGCTTCCTATTTATACTCTCCCTGTCATGTGCTCCCCTAAGCTGCTCCCCTAAGCACCCACTATATAGGATCCTCCCACCAGCTAGGGACCTGGGACTGTGCTCTCCCTTAGGAGCAATGTCGCCCTAACCCCACTGCGGGTATGTGTTGGATGCAGGTGTTAGGGTCCCGAGCCATACGCCTTCCTTACCTGAGGGTGAGATACCACACCTCTGGGTGAGATGCAGTAACTCTGTGGTGACTGCACCCTCAGGGGCGCCACACACCTTTCTGCACAGTTTTGAAATGGCGACGAAGATGTTTAGTGCTGACGACGATGCCATTATCAGCATAACTATTCCGGTGATTTACATGCTGGAGCACACATTAAACAGAATTCAGAGTCAGGTGGTCGGACAAGAGGAGGTGGAGGAAGTAGAGGAGGAGTCGTATGCGGAAGGGATAACATCTCCAAGGTCCAGACGGTTGGCAGCACCAAGGAGGCAGGCATGGGAGGGTGGGGGAGAGGGATTAAACTGGGCGCACGGTAGCAGCCAAACTGTTGAGGAAGGTGCAGGAGCCGAGGAAGAAGTGGAGGATGAACTGGCGATGGGCATGGAAGACTCATCAGATGAGGGAGACCTTGATCACATTTCTGTTGTGCGAGGTTGGGGGGAGAGGGCAGAGGAAAGAAGCATGATTCTTACCTCGCTACCAACACAACAAGGACTTGGTCCTCCTGGATGCGCAAGACACATGAGTGCCTTCTTGCTGCACTACCTGCAACATGACCCTCAGATTGCAGAATTCGAAGTAATCTCGACTACTGGGTTGCCACACTCTTAGATCCCTGGTACAAAAGTAAATTTGCCGAAATAATTCCTGCCATAAAAAGGGATTGACGCATGCAGGAGTATCTGCAGACGCTGTTGCAGAATCTTACATGTGCTTTTCCACAAAACACCAGTGGTGCACGAAGTGAATCTCACAGTTCTAACTTGCCAACCGCGGGACTGTCGAGTCTTCATCACTCAAACCGTAACAGTAACACAGTATCTGCTGGTAACAGCAATTTTGTGAAATCGTTTCACCACTTTTTTAGACCATCCTTTGCAAGGCCACAGGAGACAAGAAGTCTGACACATAGTCAATGCCTAGAGAGGATGGTGCAGGAGTATCTCCAAGTGAACATCGAAGCCATGACTGTGTCACTGGACCCTTGCTCATTTTGGTATTCCAATATGGAGAAATGGCCGGAGCTCGCCACTCACGCCTTGGAGATCTTGTCATGCCCTGCAGCCAGTGTTCTCTCTGAACGTGTGTTCAGCGCTGCTTATGGTGTGCTGACAGATAAGCGCACGCGGCTGTCCACTGAGAATGTAGACAGACTCACGTTCATAAAGATGAACAAATCATGGATTCGCAAGGACTTTTCTAATCCTGTGTTATCCTTGGGAGGCTAAAAGCTTGAGGATTTGGTAATATCACCTCACCAACCGTTTTAAGCAACTGTGGGGCAATTGATGCCACTTAACCCTAGAACGCATGACCATAAAAATCTACACTTTCATATACCTGGGGCCTTTTAGGCCCGTGTGCAAATAACATTGAATAACTCAAACTCAAATGACAAACAACTATATACATGAAGAATACCTAGAGTTTCAAAATTCTAACTAAAGTAATCTTGCAGAAAATAGAAAACAATTAACAGGGCGGGACTGCGTGGCCCCAGGTATGCGTTCTAGGGTTAAGTGGTGTCTGTGCCACAATTTTGGGAAAAAATGGAAACTCTTTTTGGAGTCCCCTTGCTGTGTCTTACGTGACGTTGGCATCGTCAATTCCAGGTGGGTTGGGTCGCTCCCCCCCCACTTTTAACTGTAAGAAACTACATACACTATGGCTTGGGGTAACACAGATGATTGAGTCTGAAGAGCTGTTTACTCAGAGGTCTGCTCCAAATCTTCAGTGTTTGCTAGTCAGCGTAGAATTTTTAACTGCATCTAGCCTAGGCAATACTTTGGGCGTAGTAGCCCAGCTGCGAAGCAAGCTGCACCGCCTGTGTATCTAATAAGAATTTTTAAATGCATCTAGCCTAGGCAGACTGTGGGGACCCCCAACCAAACCCAGACGCTCAGCCCCCCTACCGCCATTAGAAAGACATTTTATTTCTAAAATAATTCAGCTTGTTGCAGCATGCCCTGGGTCTCCACTCCGGGAACTTGGCCAACAAGTGTAACTCTCCAACATGTCCTTTCTATTTCCAGGCCACGGAGGATCCTGCGTACTCGTATGCAGGACTCTGACCCCCACCCATCACTCTTAACGCTTGTTCCACTCCATCCTGGAGTCCTGACAGGAATATGTCCAGTCCAATATCCATTAAGTGAACACCGTCGGGCCGTATGAGGCCTGCTTTATCTCCTTCCAGTTGTCGGTGTCGTACCACTACACCGCCTCTGTCTCTTCTAAATTTTGCCATCCAAATATTTATTACCCGCCTTGTCCGTTCGATGGCCGTGTTGTCTCGCGCACCTTGCCATACCGCTATCGGCACAATCTCTGACCATACTATAGCTAGTTTTGTGAAAAATTCTCTGGAGCGCTCAGTGTCTAGTTTCATTATTGCCATTAGTTATGCGCTCTTGTGATGACCTAGGTTGTTTCCCCCGGCCTGTATAACTAAGATGACCAGACATCTTGCCTCTCTCCCTACCTTGATTACCTCCATTAGTACCTGTGGCAATAGCAGGCCTCTAATACCTCTCCAGTTGAAATATGTGTTATGAAACTCTAATTTCCTCCCGCCTGGGTGGACTTTCGCCCTTTAATCTGCCCAATATATATACGAGTGGCCTATCACCCACACTGTTGGCTTAGCGTCACCTGTAAAAGAAACAAACCACGTTAGGATAACAAGTCCGGTCTTATGTATCTTGCCAAACACGTGGATCACCATCTCTCTATCCTCTGAACTTCCGTTTCTGACAGTCCTGCTCTTGCTGCTTCTGTGGCCGAGCCTATGCGGAATGAGTGTGTCCCGTAATCTTTGGGGTGGTTCCCTGCCGATGTTATGCATTTATTAAATATAGCTTGGAACTGGTATCTTGATAATGGCGTCCCATCAATGTGTGATAGGAACAAATTACTTTGTGATCTGATGGTTAGATATGGTTTTACTATTGTTACCCGACTCAGGGTACCGTTTGTGGGTTGTAGAAGTACCCAAGTGCCCCTGCCCTTTGGAACCACTTTCGATTTGTGTATGCGTAGACGTATTGCATTATTGCCTATGACTACGTCCTGGTGTAATAAGCCTCCACTGGTGCAAATTTTGGATTGAGGGACTAATTCGCTTATGCATAGCGCCCCTAAGAAGGCGATCACAAATGCAGTAGACAGTAGTGTTGCTTCAAATTGTGAGTGTCATGTTAATGGTGTTAGGGATATGATGTGAGAAATCAGTTTTAGTGACACGGGACGGGACGTCTACACTCCTGACTTGGCTGACCCCTTTTCCACCCTTTTATGGATTGTCTGATGATGAATCTTTGTCACATCTCCCCAATTCAGTAGTTGGAAGTGAAATCCTACTCCGGTCAGACACAGCTGCGCTGACGCCCCTGATATGCCCCTCATCATTAGCTGGTGGAGAAATTCTATGGTGACTTGTGATCTGGCTTGTTCACATTGGTCAACCCGTCTGCCTGCTACTAGTCGTGTCCACTCTTCCCATGCCTTACCGTATGCTTGCCACGTCGACGGGGCAACTGACGCTCTGATTAATGGCATCAACTATTCGACACTAGATCCCATAGGGAAGGTGGGCAACTGTTGTCCCGATGGGTGGGCATTGTGGAAGAGCTCTGTGAAAATCTGCCAATTGAATTGTTATAAAGCGTTAGCAGCAGCTTTAGACCCCTCAGCATAGTGGCTAGCGCGGACCCATACATTGTGTTTTAGGCACAGGAATGCTAGCCTGGGTAGTAGGCCTAGCACTGGAAGAGACGATGATGCCATCTTATTAATGCAGTGCGCTAAGCTGGTGTTTTTTGTTATGAAGCGTATATTTTTGTAAGCCAGGAGCGCGCCCCATATTTCTATTGCTACCACTATTGGGAAGAAAAATTATTTTCAGGGCTAGATGCAGCGAAAAATTATTATTAATTGAAAAGCTGGTGGAGCTTGGTATAGATGGCCTAATACAATGAGACCCAAACACTGCTAGAAGGCCAAATATTTTTTCAGAGTTAGATGCAGAAAAAAATTATATTCAGTTTGCAACCTGATTGAGGTCAGTATAGATGGACTAATAGAACAAGTCCCACACACTGCTAGAAGGCCAAATATTTTTTCAGAGGTAGATGCAGACAAAAAATTATTTTGAATTTGCAACCTGATGGAGGTCAGTATAGATGACTAATAGAACAAGTCCCACACACTGCTAGATGGCCAAATATTTTTTCAGTGCTAGATGCAGAAAAAAATTATATTCAGTTTGCAACCTTATGGAGGTCAGTATAGATGGACTAATAGAACAAGTCCCACACACAGCTAGAAGCCCAAATATTTTTTCAGAGGTAGATGTAGAAAAAAATTATATTCAGTTTGCAACCTGATGGAGGTCTGTATAGATGGATTAATAGAACAAGTCCCACACACAGCTAGAAGCCCAATATTTTTTCAGAGGTAGATGCAGAAAAAAATATATTCAGTTTGCAACCTGATGGAGGTCTGTATAGATGGATTAATAGAACAAGTCCCACACACAGCTAGAAGCCCAATATTTTTTCAGAGGTAGATGCAGAAAAAAATATATTCAGTTTGCAACCTGATGGAGGTCAGTATAGATGGACTAATAGAACAAGTCCCACACACTGCTAGAAGGCCAAACATTTTTTCAGAGCTAGATGCAGAAAAATATTATATTCAATTTGCAACCTGATGGAGGTCAGTATAGATGGACTAATAGAACAAGTCCCACAAACAGCTAGAAGGCCAAATATTTTTTCAGAGGTAGATGCAGAAAAAAATTATATTCAGTTGCAACCTTATGGAGGTCAGTATAGATGGACTAATAGAACAAGTCCCACACACAGCTAGAAGGCCAAATATTTTTTCAGAGGTAGATGCAGAAAAAAATTATATTCGGTTTGCAACCTGATGGAGGTCAGTATAGATGGACTAATAGAACAAGTCCCACACACTGCTAGAAGGCCAAACATTTTTTCAGAGCTAGATGCAGAAAAATATTATATTCAATTTGCAACCTGATGGAGGTCAGTATAGATGGACTAATAGAACAAGTCCCACACACAGCTAGAAGGCCAAATATTTTTTCAGAGGTAGATGCAGAAAAAAATTATATTCAGTTTGCAACCTTATGGAGGTCAGTATAGATGGACTAATAGAACAAGTCCCACACACAGCTAGAAGCCCAAATATTTTTTCAGAGGTAGATGCAGAAAAAAATGATATTCAGTTTGCAACCTGATGGAGGTCTGTATAGATGGATTAATAGAACAAGTCCCACACACAGCTAGAAGCCCAATATTTTTTCAGAGGTAGATGCAGAAAAAAATATATTCAGTTTGCAACCTGATGGAGGTCTGTATAGATGGATTAATAGAACAAGTCCCACACACAGCTAGAAGCCCAATATTTTTTCAGAGGTAGATGCAGAAAAAAATATATTCAGTTTGCAACCTGATGGAGGTCTGTATAGATGGATTGATAGAACAAGTCCCACACACAGCTAGAAGCCCAATATTTTTTCAGAGGTAGATGCAGAAAAAAATATATTCAGTTTGCAACCTGATGGAGGTCAGTATAGATGGACTAATAGAACAAGTCACACACACTGCTAGAAGGCCAAACATTTTTTCAGAGCTAGATGCAGAAAAATATTATATTCAATTTGCAACCTGATGGAGGTCAGTATAGATGGACTAATAGAACAAGTCCCACACACAGCTAGAAGGCCAAATATTTTTTCAGAGGTAGATGCAGAAAAATATATATTCAGTTTGCAACCTGATGGAGGTCTGTATAGATGGATTAATAGAACAAATCCCACACACAGCTTGAAGCCCAATATTTTTTCAGAGGTAGATGCAGAAAAAAAGATATTCAGTTTGCAACCTGATGGAGGTCTGTATAGATGGATTAATAGAACAAGTCCCACACACAGCTAGAAGCCCAATATTTTTTCAGAAGTAGATGCAGAAAAAAATATATTCAGTTTGCAACCTGATGGAGGTCTGTATAGATGGATTAATAGAACAAGTCCCACACACAGCTAGAAGCCCAATATTTTTTCAGAGCTAGATGCAGAAAAAAATTATATTCAATTTGCAACCTGATGGAGGTCAGTATAGATGGACTAATAGAATGATGCTATGCCCAAAAGATTTTACTTCACTAGGTGCAGTAAAAAAATTGGTATTCTATACACAGGTGGTATATCTTGCAACACAGATAGGCTACTCCACTGACTAACACACTCTGCAATAGGCCAAAAAGGATTAGCTTTGCTAGATTCAGCCAAATGCTGTGAAAAAAACTTTCACAGCACTGGCACAGACCTGCCTGGCAAAAACTGATAGGAACTGATGTAACCTAGTCCTGAAAAGGACTCCAATTACAATTAGTCTTTACTCCCACAATCTATCTATTTAAGAGCACAGACCTGCCTGATAAAAGTCGTAGGAAATGCTGTAACCTAGTCCTTAAAAGGACTGCAATCACAACTATTCCCTACTCCCAAGCTATCTGTAGATTTGTGCGAAAATTGGCTTGAAATTAACAAGGTATAGCGCACACAGCAACAGCGGTGCCGTCTAACACGCAGCTGCAGCAGTGAGAAAATGGTGGCGACGGGGAAAATGGCTTGGTCTTATAGGGCAAGGACATGTGACATACACTGCCAATGACACATGCCCTTGCTTGTGTGAAAAAAAGCACTTCGCTCCGTGTGTGCGCTGCTGATAGGCTGACAGATTGCACCTCCCCACTGCATATGCGGGAAAGAGAAAAAAAAATGGAGATCTTCATTGTTCCTGCAGAGATCCATCCCCTGCCCCTCCCCCCACCCCGCTGTACACTCAAACTGCGTATTAACATTAATTTTCATCATTACTGAGAAAAAATCCAGTTATGATTTTGGTGCACGAACAGTTATCGAACATAACCTCGAACAGCCGAATTTTTCTCAAATTGTTCGTGTTCGCCAAACGGCTCGAACACCGCCCAAAACAGCTCGAATTTGAGATTGGCGAACAGTTCGAGTAGAACAACGCTCATCTCTAGTCATGTAATAAATGAAGCTGCTTTGTTTTTGATACTTCCTGGTATTTGACAAAATTTTATTGATATAGTCATATAGTCATATGTGAATTACATGCATTTTTGATGCCACTAAAAATGTACTATCAGTATTTGGTCAGTGTTCAGTCAGTATTTTTTCTCATGAGTGGGAGACAAAACCAGGAGTGGGTGATAAATGCAGAATTGGTGCACTTGTTTCTATTATACCTTTTCTCTGATAGTTCCTCACCTGGTTTTGTCTCTCACTCCTGAGAAAAATTATTGACCGAATACTGACCAAATACTGATAGTGGGGCTGTGGCCTAAGGGAAAAATCTGGACATAAAACTCAGTGTACCCACCCACAAGAGAAATTGACATGTTGCGGATTAGAAGCACGCACCTCAGGTCAGTTGACGGTGAGTAAAATCAAAGCACAGTGAGCAGGAGATTTCTATAAATCACATCCACTTTTCTGGAACTCAAGATGCTGCCTTTTTTGACACAGTAAAAATACACAGCATCAAAACTCACCAAAAACTCATTGTGAGCACACAGCGAAAAGTTTCCTGCACTTTGTCTCATAATTACTACCCTCCATCTTCAACTATTCCCAGCACCTCTCCTATCTACGTCCAGCAGTTTGTAACCTGCCAAATTGCTCCAGTGTTTGCTGGAGTCATCCACAAGTCACAACTCAATATAAGTCTATGAAAGCCAAAATAAGGCTTTCATATATTTACATAGAAAACTTCCGATAAAGGATTGGGACCAGAGCGGCCCTGGGAAGACCTGAAGACAGCAGCTGGTAAGTATAAGGCTGGGCTCAAGGAACTTAAATTAGTAGCACCACTCCAGGGCTGAAATAAAATAAAAAAGCTTTAGCTTTAAGGAATTGTACAAATTAATTTTCAGGAGATGCAATATGAATTTTACCATGTCACCAAAATGGATAATGTACCATATGTATTGCAAAATTATATGTTTTTCTATGCAAAAAAACAAACAAACTATTTTGCCAGTTATTGCTTGTTTTATATACATCATCCACATTTAGGAAGAAATAAACTAAATTGCAACATATCAGTGCATATAAAATATTCTTACATAAAATGATGTCTATACATACATGTATGTGAAAAATAAGTTTACAAATTATGAAAGTGTATACCTAAACTTGAATAGAAAATGTATATATGAAACTTTTGGATAAAATTCTTCTATACTTTTCAAAGGAGTATTCAATTAATGACTTAGTTGTACCAGAGAAAAGGTCAATACAGTGAAAGCTGTAATTTAATGTTACTAAGTGTCTATCTATGCACTTAGAGACAGAAAATTATTTTAAAGTTATGTATTACGGGCACGGTAATGGCTAACAATAAGCACTATATGAACTAACGGGTATTATGGCATTTCAGAAAGGTTTATAGCAGGTAAACAAAATATGCAACAAGTAAAACTATAACTTTAGAAGAATTGGCAAGATGAGCTGAGTAAAAATGAATCTTCTTTCCTAAACCTCAAAGTGGAAAAGATTAAAAACAAAACAATTATTTTTGTATAGATTTACTTTTTGATATCTTATAACATAGGGGTCAGCGGGATCCTTTAACCTGGATAGAAATGATATAATTGGGTCATAACTGTTAGTAGTTTTGTGTGTGGAACTAGTGAAATGTTCTTATCTGTGGCTTAGGTGAGGTTTCTCCCTATGTTCTTCAAACCTCAATATTAAGATTTACAATCTGCTCCTCCATGAGACAAGAAAACCTGCAAGCAGTCGTCAGATCTCCAGCATACTCAGCAACAGGGTGATTAGGACATTAAGAATAAAAAAAAATCTGAGCAATGTTGCTCTCAAGCGAGCATTGGTATGAAAAGGAGTGAGTTTTATTACAGAAAATAATATCTTTGCATACGCATTTTGTTTATGGAAAAAACAAATACACTGGAAACTCAAGTAAAGGGAACATGTCATGTCCCCAAACACTGGTAACATACAGCTATAGGGCACATCTGCAGGTTAATAGTGTTACAATGCTGTCTGTCCACCTTACTGAAAGTGCAGCTACTGGGACAAAATCAACTTTATTTCTCTCAGGAGCCACCAACCTTTAGTCATACATGATTGCATGAAGTGGCTACGGTACAGTGAGCAGTGACAGTAACCACAGCTTGATCTGCAGGGTATCTGTGCAGAGCAAGCTGTCAATCAAAGTGCCAAGGTGTGCTTACCGCAACAGCTCATAATGCTGTGAGTGGTGACTGTAGACACTTCGGTGCACACCCTAAAGGGACTCTGTCAGCACAGAATGACTGTTCAAACCAAGTACAGGCGCTCAGTGCATCATGGCAGGGCCAAACATTTATATACACTTTCCCACCTGCTTGTTTTCCCTGTATCTCCACCCCCCTCTTCTTTGATTGACAGTTCTGAGTTCATAGAGCTAGAAAAGGGTGGAGATAGATGGAAACCAAGCAGACGAGAAGTTGCAATTAAATGATTGGCCACACTATGAGTGCCTGTGCTTGGTTTGATCAGTCATTCTGTACTGACAGAGTTCCTTAATAATTGAAATAAAGTAAATTTTCTCCCAGGAGCTGCACTTTCAGCAAGGGGGCCGAAAAACATTGTAACGCTATTAACCTGCAGATTAACCCAATATCTGCAGGTGAATAGCGTTTATAGATATGACTGGTTCTCTTTAAATTTAATGATTCAATCCTGAAGTGTTTTTTTATGGCATTGAATATATTAGAAAATAATAATAATACATTTACCTCGCCATTGTATATGACTATCCTCTTGTCCAGATTCCCTGCTCTCTGTGGCATGCCTGGCTGGGGATGCCAAAAGTCAAATTTATTACAGAGGAGTACAAAGTCCAAAGACCCTAATCAAAGTATAGACTTTTAGATTATTTTAATGAATTGTGAAATAGATGGAAAAATATTATATATATATGTATATAGTGTATAAATTCAGCTCTGGCAAAAATTAAGAGACCACTGCAAAATTTTCATTTTCTCTGATTTTTCTCTTTATAGGTATATTTTTGAGTAAAATGTACATTGTTGTTTTATTCTATAAATTACTGACAACATGTCTCCAAAATTCAAAGCTAAAAATTTTGTATTTATTTGCAGCAAATGAGAAATTGTCAAATTAATGAAAAAGAAACAGTGCTTTCAGACCTCAAATAATGCAAAGAAAACAAGTTCTAATTCATTTAGAAACAACAATACTCATGTTTTAACTCAGGAAGAGTTCAGAAATCAATATTTGGTGGAATAACCATGATTTTTAATCACAGCTTTCATGCTTTCCACTAGTCTTTCACACTGCTTTTAGGTGACTTTATGCCACTCCTGGCTTAAAAATTTAAGCAGTTCTTCTTTGTTTGATGGCTTGTGACTATCCATCTTCCTCTTGATTACATTCCAGAGGTTTTCAATGGGGTTCAGGTCTGGAGATTGGGCTGGCCATGACAGGGTCTTGATGTGGTGCTCCTTCATCCACACATTGATTGACCTAGCTGTGTGGCATCTGGCATTGTCCTGCTGGAAAAAACAGTCCTCAGAGTTGGGGAACATTGCCTGAGCAGTAGGAAACAAGTGTTTTTCAAGGATAACCTTGTATGCGGCTTGATTCATACGTCCTTTGCTAAGATTAACCTACCCAATCCCAGCCTTGCTGAAGCATCCCAAGATCATCACCGATCCTCCACCAAATTTGACAGTGGGTGCAAGGGGAGGCTTGTATACCTCAACAGGTCTTCGTCTAACCATTAGACAACCAGGTGCTGGGCAAAGCTGAAAATTAGACTCATCAGAGAAGATTACCTTACTCCAGTCCTCTATGGTCCAATCCTTATGGTCTTTGGCAAACTTCAGCCTGGCTCTCCTTTGCTTCTCATTGATGAAAGGCTTTTTTCTAGCTTTACATGACTTGAGGCCTGCCTCTGGGAGCCTGTTACGAACTGTTCTTGCCGTGCACGTCACCCCAGCTGCCATTTGCTATTCCTTTTGTAGGTCACTTGATGTCATCCTACGGTTGCTGAGTGACATTCGAATAAGATGGCGGTCATCCCGGTCAGTGGAGAGTAGTTTTCACCCTCTGCCGGTCTGTAGCTTTGTTGTCCCCAATGTCTGCTGCTTGACCCTGTTGTAATGGACTGCCGTTTTCGAAATTTTAAGGATGGAGGCAACATGATGCTCACTGTATCCCTCTGCTAGTAAAGCCAGAATTTAGCCCTTCTTTTCCTCACTCAAGACTTTTCTTTTCAACTCATTTGGCATGGTTAAAAGTTATTTTTTCATTCAAATTACTTTTGGACAATTCCTAGCACTTGTTTTGCCATCCAGCTTGTCCTATTGCAAGAGGATTGTGAAGACAACAGCAGTGTTTTTTATACTTTCCCTCATTACATAAGATTTGGTTCAGATGAACACCTAATCAAAAGCACATTAAGTAAAATGAGGTGTACTTTGTTTGGAATTCAACTGACACTGGAATGGAATGGCTGTCAGACACATAGAGATGGGGATTTGTAGAAAACTGTGCAGTTGTCCCTTAATTTTTGCCAGAGCTGTATATAGATGTATAAATATATAACAGTAGAATTTTGTGAAGAAAGCTTGAAGACATAACATCAAAACAGCATTATTTTCACAATACACTTACTGCATATCTTAACATATAAAAAAAAGTAGCTAAATAATAAATTTTTGCTTTTTTTGATTGAAATATGAAAGATCAAAGATTTAACCTTCACTCACAATATTCATGTTATTTTTACTATTTTTACTATGTAAAATCATTAATTAAAGACTCTATTAATCATCAAGAACCCTGCTCTTACACTGTAGCATGCACTTTTATTTCCTAGTGCAGTATTCAAAACAAATAAAAGTTAAAACTTAATGAAAATTCATTAAAAATAAAATGGTTCCTCCTACTATGATGTCCAGTCATTAACTGTAAAAAAATTTTAGCTCTAAAAATATTAATGTTTTTTTTTTACCTGCCCACCCAAGTATCACATATATTGAGACTTGTGTCTTAATATTAATTATTTCTATTACAGTATAGAAAGAGAGAAATTCTGTTGGCCATGTTCAGCATGAAGGTTATAAGAATAAAGGCCAGCTGTTTTAACCCCATTAATCAATCTAATGCTCCAGAAAAATAATCAAACTTGAGAGTCCTGAGTGGTTGATCTCTTTTAATGGCTAGCTAAAAAGATGGTAAGCAAGCTTTCGAGACTACATCGAACTACACACTTCATCAGACATAGTATAACACAAAATCTGAAGAGTCACATATTTATACACAACATCACACAAGAATAATACAGTACATAAGACAAGTGAAGTTAAGCAGAGCTATCAGTATGGGAGAGGGATAAACAGTTATGGCTGTAAATATTGGGGTAGTTGTAGATAAGGAGTGAAAAATGTTATTGTCTACTGATTGTCCACTATTTGCAAAATATTTCTCATTCAGCATTTCCTGCCTTAGAGAAAATAGCATAGGCTAAACTGTAATTGCATTGGTAATTTTAGTAAATGTATCTGTAACATCTCAGCTCATCTCAGCATCATGACCACTGCTACATCTACAGCTGAGAAAACAGGGATTCTATCAAAACTGCACCAAGCAGTCCAATAAGTGATGCATGGCTGGAATCAGGATCTTTTCACCCTACATCATGCTGCTCGCAGATTCCATAGCAAAAACCTGCTAACTGATTCCCTTTAATAGCATTTTGAAGGTGCAGTACTGAAAGTGCAGCACTTGGGAGAAAACAAACTTAATTCCTCCAGGGAACTGATGGCTTTCAATCATACCGGCATTGCCAGAGCAATAAAAGTCACCACTCACAGCTGGTATGCACTCTCCGGCACTGACTGTCAGCCTGTTTTGCACTGATGTGCCTCACAGTTGGCTGTCACTCGGTGCTGGGGCGTGCTTACAGCTGCCATTCTGAGTGCTGTGAGCGGTGACTGTAAATGCCTCAGGCATAAATGTATGACTGAAAGCTGTCGGCTTTCAGGGAGGAATATAGTTAATTTTCTCTCAAGTGCCACACTTTCAGTATAGCGGCCTGGCACCTTCATTATGCTATTAAATAGCAAATTAAACTTATAACTGCATTTTAACCATGTTATCTTTAAGTCCTGCCAACCTTCCACTTCCACAGTGCACCCTGCCACTAGCAATGTGTTTTGTATGTACGCTATCTTTTTTACCTTATTGCATGAAGGAATATTATTAAGGTCTATGATTGGGAGTTCAAAACATTTAATTCCACCATGTGATTTGAGTTCCATGCTTTTTATGTGAATATTAATGAAGATCAAAATAAAGTTACATTTTTACTATTTTTGGTGCTGGACATAAACATTTTTATTTTACTGGGAGTGCGTTTTTCCTGATTAGTCTCACATTTAATAAATAAGACAATGCAAATGAATGTAGAAAGACTGTGAAATACTTTATCGTCAAGTGGCAATTAAAGAAAGAATTGCTCTTTATTAGGAAATATAACTGTATTTGAGTATTTATATAAATCTGAAATAAAGGAAGCATGTTTAGTCTCACTTTATATTCTCAAAATGCAAATCAAAATAGTAACTTTTTTCCCTGTTTTTTCTCTCCAAAAACCAGTAATCCAGAAAAGTTAAAACCTTGAACTTGTTTACAGTCCAACATTTCACAGTCAGTATATTTTATGGTAGACAATTTGAATATTTTACCATGATACTAGGTCCTTTTGCACTTTATTACACATTGTAACATTGCATGCAACTCCTGAATGAAACATAGTTCAAAATGGATTTTATACCCGTGCATGGTTCATATCCTTTTATCAGAAAATGTGCTCCTAAATGTATATGTGCTAGTTGTACATAAAATGATTCAATTGCATTTATTGGCTATTCTGGCATGTCCAAATTTGTGATATCCATTGCAATATGTAGAAATTCCTATTGCTGGACGCATGATTTTAGCTGAAACCATGTTATTAAATTTTAGCTCTCTAACTGGAAATGAATGGATATAGCTAATATGCTTACAATTCAACTCTCCAATATCAACATAATAGATTACAATTATGGTTAAAGGGCAGGGGGTAAGAAGATATTTTTATCAGATTTCTGGTCATTTATAACATTTCTGCCATATTTCAAATACAGGCCATTTTTCTCAACTAAAGTGTCAGATAAAAAAAGAAACTTAGAAATCTATTTCTTTTCTATTTTTCAGCAATATGAAACACCTAGCAAAAATGAACTAGCAAATCAATAAAAAAACTAAATCAAGAACTTTCATCTCACTCATGAAACAACAAACACTTCCCATCACCTGCAAAGGAAAATGAAATGAGCCAAAACATAAAAAAAATCTGCTGTTGTTGCTAGCACCACCAGTGAATTTAGCAAAATGGAAATATGTATCATTAGCAGACGGCAATATGTTTCTACATGCCAGAGGTTCCGTATATGTAGCTTCAGAATCTGTCATGCATAACTTACTTACAACGCTGTGTACTGTAGAGGTTTGCTGATTTTAGAAATGCTTATTATTGTTTTAACAATAAGAATATTAACTTTTATATTAGTAAAGTATTACAAATTCCATTAACCAATGCTTAGCTCTTTTGATAAACAAAAAATAAAGTCTTGGCCTAAATCATTTAGTGTTATATATACAGTGAGTCCGGAAAGTATTCAGACCCCTTCAAATTTTTCACTCTTTGTTTCACTGCAGCCATTTGGTAAATTCTAAAAAGTTCATTTTTTTTTCTCTTTGTACAAGTACACTCTGCACCTCATCTTGACTGAAAAAAAACAGAAATGTAGAAATTTTTGCAAATTTATTAAAAAATAAAAACTGAAATATCACATGGTCATAAGTATTCAGACCCTTTGCTCAGACACTCATATTTAAGCTACATGCTGTCTATTTCCTTGTGATCCTCCTTGAGATGGTTCTACTCCTTCATTGGAGTCCAGCTGTGTTTAATTAAACTGATAGGACTTGATTTGAAAAGGTACACACCTGTCTATATAAGACCTCACAGCTCACAATGCATGCCAGACCAAATGAGAAGCAAGAGCTCAAAGGAGCTGCCCAAGGAGCTCAGAGACAGAACTGTGGCAAGACACAGATGTGGCCAGGGTTACAAAAGAATTTATGCATTACTCAAGGTTCCTAAGAGCACAATGGCCTCCATAATCCTTAAATGGAAGAAGTTTGGGACCACCAGAAGTCTTCCTAGACCTGGCCGTCCAGCCAAACTGAGCTATTGTGGGAGAAGAGTCTTGGTGAGAGGTAAAGAAGAACCCCAAGATCACCGTGGCTGAGCTCCAGAGATGCAGTAGGGAGATGGGAGAAAGTTCCACAAAGTCAACTATCACAGTAGCCCTCCACCAATCAGGCCTTCATGGCAGTTTGGCCCAATGGAAGCCTCTCCTCAGTGCAAGACATATGAAAGCCCGTATAGAGTTTGCTCAAAAACACATGAAGGACTCCCAGACTATGATAAATAAGATTCTCTGGTCTGATGAGACAAAGATAGAACTTTTTGGTGATAATTCTAAGCGGTATGTGTGGAGAAAACCAGGCACTGCTCATCACCTGCCCAATACAATCCCAACAGTGAAGCATGGTGGTGGCAGCATCATTCTATGGGGGTGTTTTCAGCTGCAGGGACAGGATGACTGGTTGCAATTGAAGGAAACATGAATGCTGCCAAATACAGAGATATCCTGGATGAAAACCTCTTCCAGAGTGCTCTGGACCTCAGACTTGGCCAAAGGTTCACCTTCCAACCAGACAATGACCCTAAACACACAGCTAAAATAACAAAGGAGTGGCTTAACAACAACTGCGTGATCATTCTTGACTGCCCCTGCTTTAGCCCTGACCTAAACCCAATTGAGCATCTCTGGAGAGACATGAAAATGGCTGTCCACCAATGTTCACCATCCAACCTGATGGAACTGGAGAGGATCTGCAAGGCAGAAGGGCAGAGGATCCCTAAATCCAGGTGTGAAAAACTTGTTGCATCATTCCCAAGAAGACTCATGGCTGTACTAGCTCAAAAGGGTGCTTCTACTCAATACTGAGCAAAGGGTGTGAATACTTATGACCATGTGATATTTCAGTTTTTCTTTTTTAATAAATTTGCAAAAATTTCTACATTTATGTTTTTTTTCAGTCAAGATGGGGTGCAGAGTGTACTTTAAAAAAAATGAACTTTTTAGAATTTACCAAATGGCTGCAATGAAACAAAGAGTGAAAAATTTAAAGCAGTCTGAATACTTTCCGGACCCACTGTATTTATATCTGATAGATATTGATTAGATAGATAGATAGATAGATATTATTAAGGACTTCGACCTACTCGGATCAAAGATCAATTAAGATGCAGCAATGACACTGGAAGTCAACAGGAGAATGTCAAATCAACACTGAAGTCACTGGACAAGGTCTTCAAATCTGAAATCTGGTGACAAGGACACGGCTTGTACATAGTCTGGTCTTTTCCGTGGTAACACACGGATGCTAAACCTGGACGATAAAGAAAAAAGACAGAAGAAAAATTGACCCCTTTGAAATGTGGTGCTGGAGAAGGATGTTATCAATACCATGGATTGAAAGAAGAACAAAGAAATCAATCTTGGAATGTTATGTGTCTGGGTACAAACCCTTGAGCATGTGCTTTGTGGTCGGCTTCTCTGCCTGCCGAGGCACAGTGATACACCTTTTCTCCGGGTGTTTATTACTGTTATCCTTGCTTCAGTCTTTTTAGGGTAACTGGTGTTTTCATTTACTAATTTTTCTGCCCTATCACCTTTCGGGTGTGACTTTATATTCTTTCCCCCTGCTGGTGATAGTCTCATTTGAATGTCCAGCCATACTGCTGTAGTCTAAGCCAGTCAGTGAAAGACCAGCTAGGATTTATCTCTCTGCTGTTTATGTTCTTTACACTGCACCTATTTTCTGTTTATTTTTAGAAAGTAGGCAGCATATTCTCTAACAGTATGTGCTTAATCCTTTATTCTGTATTTTGTGGTTTGTTTTACTCACTCTGGGATCTATTTCAGAACACTTTCCCTACTATAGTTAATATGCACTCTACTCTGCCCTTCGATTCTTTAGAACGAATGTGAAGTGATTGATGGCCTTTCAGGCAGCACAGGTCCGAGTTGCCATCGTCTAGTCTGTAGTTAGGGCTATCTCAGCTTACTCTGGAACCACTAGGGACTGCTGGGTTAGCATCTCTGGTCTGTAAAGGAACATGCAGGGTCAGTTGCAGCTTTAGGGTGTTAATTATTTTGCCGAGTGAGTTGCTATACTAGCATAACAGGAATAAATCAGAAATTTCACTCAAAGCAAGGATTACAAAGCTATGACTTGCCTATTTTGGATCATATGAAGAGCGTAATCTCTGGAGAAGGACATCATGGTCGGAAGAACAGAAGGAACCAGGCGAAAAGGAAGACCAGCAAACTGAAACCTTGATACTATCAAGGTAACAGTGGAGAAGATCCTGGTGGACCTATCTAGGCTTGCACAAGGTCTATCTTCTTAAAAATCATTCATCCACCAAGTTGCCATGGTTCGAGATCAAGTCGAAGGCCATTAAATAGATAATAAATAAATTGATATAGATATATACAGTATATATGTATATATATACAGCTAGGTCCAGTGACACAAGCTTTGGCATTTCAGCTCTTTACCAAAACATATTCAAGATATAGTTATATAATCAATATGGCTCTCAGCTTTAATTTGAGGGTATTCACATTCTAACTGGAGTAAGGGTTCAGAAACTACAGCTCTTTAATATGTAACTTCCTCTTTAAACACCTTCACAATATATGATGTACATGTAAGTAATATGTAGTGTCCCTGCCTTTGATGTGGGCTCACACACCGAGGATGCATCTTTCCCAGCAAATGATGGTTTATTTAATCAGCCACTATGTGACTTTAACAACCATAAGGAGAGCGGATCTCTGCCAACGGCTGTTAACCTGTTAAATCCTGCTGTCAATCTCTGATGGCGGCATTTAACATGCGCTGGCAGAAATGAGAACACAAAAAAACATAGATAGAAATCTAAGAACAAAAAAGCTATATTAACAAAAATGGGAGGACAAAACTCCATTAACACTAAATTGAATGTAAGGATAATTCTATATCACTATAATACGATGGGGTATTGATATGTATTGTTAGTCTAACCTAGAAATAAATGGTATGCTTTCTTACAAATGCTATTTATTCAATATAATCACCTTTCACTTCTATATATTTAATGCATTGATCAAAAACTAATTCTAATCCTCTAAAAAAAATTACTATCTTGTTCTGGATAGCACCACGCCACAAACACAATTACCATCTTGTTTGACATATCTTTTCATCGTATTAATGACTTTTGGAGTTTTGAAAACAGATAATCAGATGTGGCCAAATCAGGAAAATTTGGGCAGATCATCAACAATTTGAAAGTAAACTTCATCAAGTTTTTGCAGGGTAATACAAGACTTGAGGGCAGGTTTATTATCATGCAAAAAACAAGACGCCTTTGGAAAGTTTTGCTGAAAGTCCAATCTTCTTCTTACAAGGTTAATGTTTCTTAATAACAATTTCAAAATGACATAACCTTTTTTTGCTAAAACTTACAAAGTGCACTTTTGAAAGTTAATACTTGTTTCCATATGAATAAGATTTATTTTTTGTCTGCTCGAAATATTCAAGACCAACTATATATCAATACCTCCTTGTATTAAGGAACATTTGATTGCACAGCTGTATCGCTCTAAGGTTTCTTCATATCATGGGGCAGCACAGTGACTCAGTGGTTAGCACTGCAGCCTTGCAGCGCTGGGGTCCTGGGTAGTGTTGAGCCACCCCCGTAGTGTTCGAGTTCGGTTCGGTTCGTCGAACACCCTTGTGTTCGCCGAACTGTTCGTTGAACTGTTTGTCGAACACCTTCGAACACCGTTAAAACCAATGGCAGGCAAACAAAAACACATAGAAACACATAGAAAACACCTTCAAAGGTGTCCAAAAGCTGACAAACTGCTCAGAAGACATAACTAACACATGGAAAAGTGACAAGTACATATAGTCATGCGAAAAGAAAAGAGGTGGAGGAGTAAAAGGAGGGGGAGACACAGATATAGGCATGTCATGCCCTTCTAAAATCCAAAAAGTGAGAAGCCGACACGGCCAGTCCGCTCCTGCCCGTGCCACCTCCGTGTCGCCGGGTTTGTGCCAGAGCCACGGTGGACCCTGACGGCCAGCCCCCCTTTCCCAATACTGGTGCCTGTCTGCTGGTGGGTCGAGCGAGCACCCCTGTGGTGGAGGCAGCTCTAAGCTTTTTAATTTAAATTGTCTCTCTAATTTGAATGAATACACTTTAAATCCATTTACAAGGATCTATTGGAGGGCAAGTCTCATGCCAGCAGCCGCGTAATTCCAGCTCCAGTAGCGTCCACTAAAGCTGCTGCAATTAAAAAGCTTTTATAAGGATCGAGCTCGGCTGTCCACCGCAAGGCATCCTACTGCCAGTCCCAGCCCCTATGCCTTGGGGTGCCTCCTGATGCTCTTCACTGAGTATCCCATGGTCCCGAAGCATTTCCTTTGAAAAAATTAAGTGTCTAAACTACAGGTGGTGTAGCTTGCTTAACAGCCGGGATAATCCGCTGACTAGCAGACACTGCTACTAGGCACAAAGTATTTCCTGGGCTAGATGCAGTTAAAAATTTGTAATTAGATACTCTCGTTGGATGCTGAGGAAGCATTCCATAGAGTCTCCTGGCACGCCATATATGATTCTCTTAAAAAGCTTGGGGTAGGGGTCTAGGGGACCCTTTTATAGCCAAAATCACGGCCCTGTATCACAATACGTCACCTAGGCTGAAGATAAATGGAACTGTAGCACCCTGAGGGCTCGGTTGCTACAGAGGTATTGCACCTCACCCAGAGGTGTGATATCTCACTCTCAGGTAAGGATGGAGTGTGGATCAGGACCCGACACCTGCATGCATTACACCACATTGCCGTGGGGCAGGGCGACCAATATGCCTCTGAGATGGGCACGACAGTCCCTGTCCCTGGCTGGAGTGGGGGGAGGGAACACTGAGGAAGGGGAACCCTGTAGTGCAGGAGCAGGGAGGAAGCAGTTCCTGGGTGCATTGAGAAGGGAGTATAAAAGGTGAGCACCATCTTAGTTCAGTGCAGAGAAGTCTGAGCAGAAGTGGCAGGGAGCAGGGGCTCTGCATGAGCTCTGCTCCGGAGGCGGGCCTAGTAACAGAGGCCCAGGCCTGGAAGAGGGAGAAGGAAGGAAGAGGAGCGGAGAAGGCTCCAGGAACGAGGAATGAAGGGATAACAGGGGTGCGGACGGGCGAGTCGCCACCGCACGCCCGAATCCACCTGCGTGGAGGGGTCAGGCCAAAGGGGGAGACCGGTCCCCGAAACTAGTGGAGGCAGGAAACGACCCTCAGCTAGAAACCGGAGGCTGTGACATTTTATGTGGCGCAGCCCCTCGCTACACCCGCTAGGAAGGCACCACATAGGGTCAGGGAAACTGGCGCCAAGTTTACCAAGAGGAGTACCGAGGCAGCCGGACAGAAGGGTTGGTAAGAAAGGCCAGACAAAGGACACACAAAGGGGGTCCTGTGAAGCGCTCCAAAGTTATCTGGGAGTTGTCTGAGCCCCTCACCTGGTGAGCACAGTACGACGTGGGCAGCCGTTACCTGCAGACGTGGTCTGGATAATAAGAACTGTGAGTAAAGGCCCTGGACTGCATCACTGACTCCGTGTCATTACTGCTGCTGCCCTGCACCATCACCCCCATCCTCCGCATACACTGCCCTGAGGCTATACTCCTCCCGTGGGGAGTTATGCTACGCTCTGCTGCACCCACAACACCAGCCTCAGCGGTCTGCCCTGCAGCGGCGGTTCACTCTGACCGCAATCCACGGGTGGCGTAGTCGGACATTTAAACATCAAAACCACATAAATAGTTCCGCCACTGGTTTGACCACCCTGAGCCACGGAACCGGGTCGCCGCCACGAAGACTACAACCACCAGCATCCACCAAAAAGGGTCCGGCTCCGGGTGTCCCAAGGCCCAGGGGGTGCATCAGAACATTTTCATCACCTTTCACAATCACCAATGGGACAAGGCAGGGATATCCTCTGTCCCCTCTCTTATACATCCTAGTGACGGAGCACCTGCTCTCATCAATTCGCCATAACCCCAATATTAGGTGGATTGAGGTGGGAGGCACCGAGTACAAGTGCTCTCTATTTGCTGATGATGTTCTAGTATATATCACTCAATCGCATATATCCATCCATGCTGTTATGGCTGAAATAGATCACTTTGTTACATGGTCAAATTTTAAAAACAATGCAGCGAAGTCTGAGGCCCTCGATGTCTCCCTCCCCAAATCCATATAGGATTCCATACAGTCCAACTTTCCCTTTGCCTGGCCCTCACAGGGTATCAAATACTTAGGAATTCTTATTCATAGAGACCTCTCCCATCTATGTTATCTTAATTTTGGGCCCTTTATTGAACAACTCCATACAGACCACGGTTGGCATGTTAGAACTGTAAGATTCACTACGTGAACCACTGGTGTTTTGTGGAAAAGCACATGTACACTGCGTTCCAAATTATTATGCAAAAAGTGTTTAGGAGTGATAAGGGAAGAATTTGTTTGTTTGTCAGTTAAACTCATTGATGGTGATGTGTGTCATGGCTCTATATATCACTGTAAGCAATTGCAGACACCTGTGCTAATTAGTTTGGCAGGTGTGTCCAATGAAAGGCAAGACTACTTAAGAAGGCTGTCTCACATTATTAAACAGCCTACATTTTCTGCCAAAATGGGAAAGAAACAGGATGTGTCGGCTGCTGAGAAGCAACAAATTGTGGAGTGTTTAGGTCAAGGCATGACTACAATCAACATTGTGCGATGATCAGGATAAAGTGTCTTGGCAATCAAGAAGTATGTAGCTGATTCACAGTACACACGTGTGCGTGCTGATAAGGGCAAATTGAGGACTCTTTCCTACAGGTAATTACGTCAGGTTGAAAGAGCAGCGGCAAAAAAGCCTTGTCATAGCAGCAGACAAGTTTTTGAAGCTGCTTGTGCCTCCAACGTCCCCCGAACAACAAGATGCAGGGTCCTTCAGAGGTTTGCAGCTGTGCATACGCCATCCTGTCGACCTCCTCTATCCACTTCACACAAGCAGAAATGGCTCCAGTGGGCCAAACATTACATGAAGACTGATTTCAAAACTGTTTTGTTCACGGATGAGTGCCGTGCAGCGCTCGATGGTCCAGATGGATGGAGTGGAGGATGGCTGGTTGATGGACACCCCACGCAAACACGGCTACAGCGCCAACAAGGAGGAGGTGGAGTAATGTTTTGGGCTGGAATCATGGGGAGAGAGATTGTCGGCCCCTTTAGGATCCCTGAAGGCGCTAAAGATGAACTCCATAATGTATGTGGATTTTCTCAAACAGCACTTCCTGCCATGGTTCAAGAAGAAGAACCATGTATTTCACAGCAAGATCATTTTTCTGCATGATAATGCACCATCTCATGCTGCACATAAAACATCTGCATCTCTGGCTGATATGGGCATAAAAGGGGACAAACTTATGGTGTGACCCCCATGCTCCCCTGGCCTGTACCCCATTCAGAACCTTTGGAGCATCATTAAAAGGAGTGTCTATGATGGCGGGAGGCAGTTCACATCTAAGCAACAGCTCTGGGAGGGTATTCTGTCCTCATGCAAAACAATTGAAGCAGAAACCATCCAAAACCTGACAAATTCAATGGACGAGAGAGTTCAGAAGCTCCTTTCGAATAAGGGGTCCTATGTGAAAATGTAACATCACCTAGAATAAAGTTTTGAGTTGAAAACTGTTTGATTTCAGTTTCTAACAACCTGCTAATGCTTATAATTTCAAAAATGACCATTTTCTTGGTCTTTATTAAAATGAAAAGGTTGATCGAAAAGTTTGGGGGATCTAAGAGTGTGGCAACCCAGTAGTCATGATTACTTCGAATTCTGACAATATGAGGGTCATGCTGCAGGTAGTGCAGCAAGAAGGCACTTATGTGTCTTGCGCATTTCGGAGCCCCAAAATTATTTTCCGGGCTAGAGGCAGCTAAAAATTATTATTAATTTTAAATCTGGTGAAGCTTTAGTATAGATGACCTAATAGGATCAGTGCTGCACACTGCTACAAAGCCCAAATTATTTTCCAGCCAAGATACAGATAAACATGATTAGTAATTTGAAAGCTTAAAACGGTTGGTAGGGTGATTTTAACCAATCATCAAGCTTTTACTCTCCCCAGGATGACACAGGGGTAGAAAAGTCGTTTCGGATCCATGATTTGTTCATCTTTATGAACGTGAGTCTGTCTACATTATCAGTGGAGAGCCGCGTGCGCTTATCTGTCAGCACACCACCAGCAGCGCTGAACACACGTTCAGACAGAATGCTGGCTGCGGGGCATGACAAGATTTCCAAGGCATAAGTGGCTAGCTCCGGCCATTTATCCAGATTGGAAGCCCAAAAAGAGCAAGGGTCCAGTGACACAGTCGTGGCTTCAATGTTTACTTGGAGATACTCCTGTACCATCGTCTCTAGGCGTTGACTATGTGTCAGACTTCTTGTCTCCTGTGGCCTTGCAAAGGATGGGCTAAAAAAGTGGTGAAATGATTCCGCAAAATTGATGTTACCAGCAGATACTGTGGTTCTGTTACGGTTTGAGTGCTGAACACTTGACGGTCCCACGGTTGGCAAGTTGGAACTGTGAGATTCACTACGTGCACCACTGGTATTTTGTGGAAAAGCACATGTAAGATTCTGCAACAGTCTCTGCTGATACTCCTGCATGCGTGCATCCCTTTCTATGGCAGGAATAATTTCTGCAAATTTACTTTTGTACCGGGGATCTAACAGTGTGGCAACCCAGTAGTCAGGATTATTTCTAATTCTCACAATTCGAGGGTCATGTTGCAGGTAGTGCAGCAAGAAGGCACTCATGTGTGTTGCGCATCCAGGAGCACCAAGTCCCTGTTGTGTTGGTGGCGAGGTAACAATCATGCTTCCTTCCTCTGTCCTCTCCCCCCAACCTCGCACAACAGAAATGTGATCAAGGTCTCCCTCATCTGATGAGTCTTCCATCAGTTCGTCCTCCACTTCTTCCTGGGCTCCTGCACCTTCCTCACTAGTTTGGCTGCTACCATGCGCCCTGGTAAAACCATCTCCCCCACCCTCACATGCCTGCCGCCTTGGTGCTGCCGACCGTCTGGACCTTGCAGATGTTAGCCCTTCCGCATACAACTCCTCCTCCTCTACTTCCTCCACCTCCTCTTGTGCCACCACCTGACTCCGAATTCTGTTTAACATATGCTCCAGCATGTAAATCACCGGAATAGTCATGCTGATAATAGCATCGTCAGCACTAAACATCTTCGTCGCCATTTCAAAACTGTGCAGAAGGGTGCATAGGTCCCTGATCTGAGACCACTCCTCCAGCGTGATTTGCCCCACCTCTGAATCTCGTTGGCCCAGACTATACGTCAGAACGTATTGCACCAGGGCTTGTCGGTGCTGCCACAGTCGCTGCAAGATGTGCAGAGTTGAATTCCACCGGGTAGGCACATCGCATTTTAGCCGGTGAAGTGGCAGGCCCAACGACTTCTGTAGAGATGTAAATCGCTGAGCTGCGGGATGTGAACGGCGGAAGTGAGCACACAGCGACCGTGCCCTCTGCAGAAGGCCATCTAGTCTGGGATAGTGGGCTAAAAATTGCTGGACAACCAGGTTCAACACGTGAGCCATACAAGGCACGTGTGTGACATTGCCCTGGCGAAGGGCCGCACCCAGGTTTGCAGCATTGTCGCACACGGCCTTCCCTGGTTTCAGGTCCAGTGGAGACAACCATTCATGAAATTGGTTCTCCAGAGCTGACCACAACTCCTCAGCTGTGTGACTCACATTTCCCAGACATTTCAATGTAAAAACCGCCTGATGACGTTGAGCCCTACTGCCAGCATAGTAAGGAGGTGTGCAGGATCCCTTCTGCGCAGTTAGAAAGCTTGTGGCATGACCAGACAGGCTTTGGGTGCAGGTGGAAGACCGAGAGGAGGTTGAGGAGGCAGAAGCAGTGGAGGAACTTTGACATAAAGAGGATTGACGCACAACTCGTGGGGACGGCAAGACTTGGACAGCAGCCCCTTGTCCTGCTGTCACCATAGTTACCCAGTGCCCAGTCAGCGACATGTAACGCCCCTGTCCATGCCTACTCGTCCAAGTGTCTGTGGTGAAATGCACCCTGTCACACACAGAGTTTCTCAAAGAAGCGGTGATGTTGTGTGCGACATGCTGGTGGAGCGCAGGCACACCTTTCTTTGAGAAGTAGTGCCGACTGGGCATCTGGTACTGGGGCACTGCGACGGACATAAGGTTTCGAAAATCCTCTGTGTCCACCAGGCGGAAAGGCAGCATTTCTGTATCCAAGAGCTTGCAGATGGTGAAATTCAACCTCTTAGCTTTCTCATGGCTAGGAGGAAATGGTCTTTTACTTGTCCACATCTGAGGGACCGAGGGCTGGCTATTGTGCTTAGACGGGGTTGATAAGGGTGTCCCCGGCAAACTGCCGGTCTGTGAGGAAGATGCAGGCGGACATGTTAGGTTGCCTTGATCCAAAGGTGGTGCTATCGATGTCGGACAGTGCTCAACACCAGCTGGTGTTACCACCTCCAAAGAAAATGATGACCTGCCAATCACGCTGGCTGTTGCGGGTAAAGAGGTGGCAGGTCTGCGCCCCAAAACAGGTGTGACTGCTGTCCCCCCAGTCACAGAGGATGAAGAGGCCGCGGATGCACAAGATATGGCAGACGGTGGTTGGCCCGGCCAGCTAGGCCGCATTGTAGCACACTGAGCTTCCCACTGCAACTTATGCTTCTTGTCCATGTGCCGGTTCATGCATGAAGTACTCAAACTATGTATTTTTTGGCCTCTACTTAGCTTTTGCTGACAAATGTTACAGATAACATGAGTTGGGTCATCTTTATCGATCTGAAAAAATGCCCAGGCTATGCAAGGCTTAGCACCCATGCGACCTGAAGAGCCACCACGACTTGTGGTGAGAGGCAGAGTTGTGTTTGAGGATGCAGTTGTTGACGTGCTTCCAGTACTACGTCTCTGTCCAGGAAGGCGCAACCTGACCTCGTCGTCACAAGCATCTTCCTCCACCTCCTCTGCTGACCTCATCTCTTGGCTGACTGTGGGTTGACAGTAAGTGGGATCTCCAACCTCATCATCATCACCCTGTGCGTTATCACACCAGTCGTCCTCAGAGCCAACCTGTTCCTGCCCTGACAAAAAACTAAAGTTGTCGCTCCAATCAGGTATTTGAGTCTTATCATCGTCTTCCTCATTGTCTCCACCAACAGGAGTTACAGTTTGGGAATGAGGGTCTACATTATGGTCAGAACCTTCTGCGTCTGGTCCTGGATCCGACTCATAAAGATTCTGGGCATCAGTGCAGATCATTTCCTCGTCTGGATTCACAGAAGCGCTGGAGTCGACCTCTGATTCCCAGGCTATAGTATGAGTAAACAGCTCTGCAGACTCAACCATCTGTTCTACCTCATACTCAGACGGGCAGCTGGAGATTTGGGAGCTGTGAGGAAGCAAGTGCGATTGGGGTGACACCTTTGAGGACTGGAGTATTTGTGATGTTGAAGTTGATGTGGAGGAGAGCCCACTTAAAGGAGCACTTGATATCCGTTGAAGCACCTGCTGTTTTTGTGCCTCATCTGGAATTTGTAGCGATTGGCGTTGCCGTAAGAAAGGGATCTTATCACATTGTCTGCTAAAAGAAGTAGACATTTTAGTTTGGCTGGAAGATGGTCTTTCTTCTGCAGATGTTACTGTTGCTTTAACACCTACCCCACGGACACAACCTTTTTTCCCCTTCCCAAAACGCCTATTCCCCTTTCCACCAGCAGCAGGCCTTTTTCCACTCATTTTGGTGGTTAACTAATTCACAACTCTGGAGTTGTTTGCACAAAAAAACAATGGATGGGAACCGAGCAGAGCTGAGTGGCCAAACTGTGGTATTAGGCCAAAACTATTGGCTGGGTTAGATGCAGAAAAAAATTATATTCAATTTGCAACCTGATGGATGTCTGTATAGATGGATTAATAGAACAAGTCCCACACACAGCTAGAAGCCCAATAATTTTTCAGAGGTAGATGCAGAAAAAAATATATTCAGTTTGCAACCTGACGGAGGTCAGTATAGATGGACTAATACAACAAGTCCCACACACAGCTAGAAGCCCAATATTTTTTCAGAGGTAGATGCAGAAAAAAATATATTCAGTTTGCAACCTGATGGAGGTCTGTATAGATGGATTAATAGAACAAGTCCCACACACAGCTAGAAGCCCAATATTTTTTCAGAGGTAGATGCAGAAAAAAATATATTCAGTTTGCAACCTGATGGAGGTCTGTATAGATGGATTAATAGAACAAGTCCCACACACAGCTAGAAGCCCAATATTTTTTCAGAGGTAGATGCAGAAAAAAATATATTCAGTTTGCAACCTGATGGAGGTCTGTATAGATGGATTAATAGAACAAGTCCCACACACAGCTAGAAGCCCAATATTTTTTCAGAGGTAGATGCAGAAAAAAATATATTCAGTTTGCAACCTGATGGAGGTCTGTATAGATGGATTAATAGAACAAGTCCCACACACAGCTAGAAGCCCAATATTTTTTCAGAGGTAGATGCAGAAAAAAATATATTCAGTTTGCAACCTGATGGAGGTCTGTATAGATGGATTAATAGAACAAGTCCCACACACAGCCAGAAGCCCAATATTTTTTCAGAGCTAGATGCAGAAAAAAATATATTCAGTTTGCAACCTGATTGAGGTCTGTATAGATGGATTAATAGAACATGTCCCACACACAGCTAGAAGCCCAATATTTTTTCAGAGGTAGATGCAGAAAAAAATATATTCAGTTTGCAACCTGATGGAGGTCAGTATAGATGGACTAATACAACAAGTCCCACACACAGCTAGAAGCCCAATATTTTTTCAGAGGTAGATGCAGAAAAAAATATATTCAGTTTGCAACCTGATGGAGGTCTGTATAGATGGATTAAAAGAACAAGTCCCACACACAGCTAGAAGCCCAATATTTTTTCAGAGGTAGATGCAGAAAAAAATATATTCAGTTTGCAACCTGATGGAGGTCTGTATAGATGGATTAATAGAACAAGTCCCACACACAGCTAGAAGCCCATTATTTTTTCAGAGGTAGATGCAGAAAAAAATATATTCAGTTTGCAACCTGATGGAGGTCAGTATAGATGGACTAATACAACAAGTCCCACACACAGCTAGAAGCCCAATATTTTTTCAGAGGTAGATGCAGAAAAAAATATATTCAGTTTGCAACCTGATGGAGGTCTGTATAGATGGATTAATAGAACAAGTCCCACACACAGCTAGAAGCCCAATATTTTTTCAGAGGTAGATGCAGAAAAAAATATATTCAGTTTGCAACCTGATGGAGGTCAGTATAGATGGACTAATACAACAAGTCCCACACACAGCTAGAAGCCCAATATTTTTTCAGAGGTAGATGCAGAAAAAAATATATTCAGTTTGCAACCTGATGGAGGTCTGTATAGATGGATTAATAGAACAAGTCCCACACACAGCTAGAAGCCCATTATTTTTTCAGAGGTAGATGCAGAAAAAAATATATTCAGTTTGCAACCTGATGGAGGTCAGTATAGATGGACTAATACAACAAGTCCCACACACAGCTAGAAGCCCAATATTTTTTCAGAGGTAGATGCAGAAAAAAATATATTCAGTTTGCAACCTGATGGAGGTCTGTATAGATGGATTAATAGAACAAGTCCCACACACAGCTAGAAGCCCAATATTTTTTCAGAGGTAGATGCAGAAAAAAATATATTCAGTTTGCAACCTGATGGAGGTCAGTATAGATGGACTAATACAACAAGTCCCACACACAGCTAGAAGCCCAATATTTTTTCAGAGGTAGATGCAGAAAAAAATATATTCAGTTTGCAACCTGATGGAGGTCTGTATAGATGGATTAATAGAACAAGTCCCACACACAGCTAGAAGCCCAATATTTTTTTAGAGGTAGATGCAGAAAAAAATATATTCAGTTTGCAACCTGATGGAGGTCTGTATAGATGGATTAATAGAACAAATCCCCCACACAGCTAGAAGCCCAATATTTTTTCAGAGGTAGATGCAGAAAAAAATATATTCAGTTTGCAACCTGATGGAGGTCTGTATAGATGGATTAATAGAACAAGTCCCACACACAGCTAGAAGCCCAATATTTTTTCAGAGGTAGATGCAGAAAAAAATATATTCAGTTTGCAACCTGATGGAGGTCTGTATAGATGGATTAATAGAACAAGTCCCACACACAGCTAGAAGCCCAATATTTTTTCAGAGCTAGATGCAGAAAAAAATTATATTCAATTTGCAACCTGATGGAGGTCAGTATAGATGGACTAATAGAATGATGCTATGCCCAAAAGATTTTACTTCACTAGGTGCAGTAAAAAAATTGGTATTCTATACACAGGTGGTATATCTTGCAACACAGATAGGCTACTCCACTGACTAACACACTCTGCAATAGGCCAAAAAGGATTAGCTTTGCTAGATTCAGCCAAATGCTGTGAAAAAAACTTGCACAGCACAGGCACAGACCTGCCTGGCAAAAACTGATAGGAACTGATGTAACCTAGTCCTGAAAAGGACTCCAATTACAATTAGTCTTTACTCCCACAATCTATCTATTTAAGAGCACAGACCTGCCTGATAAAAGTCGTAGGAAATGCTGTAACCTAGTCCTTAAAAGGACTGCAATCACAACTATTCCCTACTCCCAAGCTATCTGTAGATTTGTGCGAAAATTGGCTTGAAATTAACAAGGTATAGCGCACACAGCAACAGCGGTGCCGTCTAACACGCAGCTGCAGCAGTGAGAAAATGGTGGCGACGTGGAAAATGGCTTGGTCTTATAGGGCAAGGACATGTGACATACACTGCCAATGACACATGCCCTTGCTTGTGTGAAAAAAAGCACTTCGCTCCGTGTGTGCGCTGCTGATAGGCTGACAGATTGCACCTCCCCACTGCAAATGCGGGAAAGAGAAAAAAAAATGGAGATCTTCATTGTTCCTGCAGAGATCCATCCCCTGCTCCTCCCCCCACCCCGCTGTACACTCAAACTGCGTATTAACATTAATTTTCATCATTACTGAGAAAAAATCCAGTTATGATTTTGGTGCACGAACAGTTATCGAACATAACCTCGAACAGCCGAATTTTTCTCAAATTGTTCGTGTTCGCCGAACGGCTCGAACACCGCCCAAAACAGCTCGAATTTGAGATTGGCGAACAGTTCGAGTAGAACAACGCTCATCTCTAATCAGGATCCTCCCCAATGAGCGGGTGTAGGGCCTCCTGTTTCTTGCCTCTGCGTAGTAAGTTTCTGACCTGCCTGGAACTAGGCCTAACTTTGTCTCTGTCCTGCGCTGGCTGACCTTGTGGTAGGGCCTTCTCTTGGAGTTCACACTCCCAGTATGCGGAGCCTAAGCGTCTCCTGGCTCTGTTACGTATCAGCACCTTAGCGATCCTGGGACTTGTAGTTCTCCAGGGATTCCAGTTATGCCTTACTGGGTCATAGAGATCCCCGTAAGCTTGGATCCGGTGTCCGGTAATTGCTTCGGGGTGAGCTGGTTAAGCTCCTCTGCCCCTTATGTACTAAATGGCCACTCGCCTTCGGCCTACTCGGGCCCTCACTAGGCTATACACACTAACGGCAGCTTGCCGCACTTCACCGATCTTATGGCGCCGACACACCTTAAGCTCTATCTGGGCTCCCTGAATCTAGTTGGCAGGAGCCTTGTGCTCCACTGCTGAACTATTAACTGAGTTCTCTAGACTAGACTGAGCTCCACTGCAAACTGACCTCTCTTAGGCTTCTCTACTGCAGGAACTCTTCAGAGGAACTGAACTGCCTAGCTCCACCTTCCCTATTTATATCCCTAACGGGCTCCCTCTGCTGGTCTGAGGTGGAAGGTGGAGATGTGTGAATGTTTATGGGGGACATTTGTGGAGGATTCCATCATTACACTCTTCTAGGATCTGTGATACCAAGCGCAGCGGGGCGTCACAGATGCTATTGACAACGAGGTTAGGTTGCGCCTTCCTGGACAGAGATGGAGTACTGGAAGCAAGTCAACAACTGCATCCTCAACCACAACTCTGCCTCTGACCACAAGTCGTAGTGGCTCTTCAGGTCGCATTGGCTCTAAGCCTTGCATAGCCTGGGCATTTATTCAGATCGATAAGGATGACCCAACTCGTGTTATCTGTAATATTTGTCACCAAAAGCTAAGTAGAGGCAAAAAAATCCATAGTTTGAGTACTTCATGCATGTACCGTGACATGGATATGAAGCATAAGTTGCAGTGGGAAGCTCACTGTGCTACAATGCGGCCTAGCAGGCTGGGCCAACCACCGTCTGCCCCATCTTGTGCATCCGCGGCCTCTTCATCCTCTGTGTCTGGGGGGACAGCAGTCACACATGTTTTTGGACGCAGACCTGCCTCCTCTTTACCTGCAACAGCCAGTGTGATTGGCAGGTCGGCAGTTCATTGGGAAATGGAAACACCTGCTGGTGTTGAGCGCTCTCTGACATCGAGAGCACCACCTTTGGATCAAGGCAACCTAACATGTCCGCCTGCATCTTCCTCACAGACCGGCAGTTTGCTGGGGACACCCTACTCTACCCCGTCAAAGCACAACAGCCAGCCCTCGGTCCCTCAGATGTGGAAAAGTAAAAGATCATTTCCTCCTAGCCATGAGAAAGCTAAGAGGTTGAATTTCACCATCTGCAAGCTGTTGGCTACTGAAATGCTGCCTTTCCGCCTGGAGAACACAGTGGATTTTCGAGACCTTATGTCCGTCGCAGTGCCCCAGTACCAGATGCCCAGTCAGCACTACTTCTCAAAGAAAGGTGTGCCTGCGCTCCACCAGCATGTCGCACACAACATCACCGCTTCTTTGAGAAACTCTGTGTGTGACAGGGTGCATTTCACCAATGACACTTGGACGAGTAGGCATGGACAGGGGCGTTACATGTCGCTGACTGGGCACTGGGTAACTATGGTGACAGCAGGACAAGGGGCTCTTGTCCAAGTCTTACCGTCCCCACGAGTTTTGCATCAATCCTCTTTATCTCGAAGTTCCTCCACTGCTTCTGCCTCCTCAACCTCCTCTCGGTCCTCCACCTGCACCCAAAGCCTGTCTGGTAATGCCATCTGCTTTCTAACTGCGCAGAAGGAATCCTGCACATCTCCTTACTATGCTGGCAGCAGGGCTCAACGGCATCAGTGTTTACTTTGAAATGTCTGGGAAATGTAAGTCACACAGCTGAGGACTTGTGGTCAGCTCTGGAGACCCAGTTTCATGAATGGTTGTCTCCACTGGACCTGCAACCAGGGAAGGCCGTGTGCGACAATGCTGCAAACCTGGGTGCGGCCCTTCGCCGGGGCAATGTCACACACGTGCCTTGTATGGCTCACGTGTTGAACCTGGTTGTCCATAAATTTTTAGCCCACTATCCCGGACTAGATGGCCTTCTGCAGAGGGCACGGTCGCTGTGTGCTCACTTCCGCTGTTCGCATCCCGCATCTCAACGACTTACATCTCTACAGAAGTCATTGGGCCTGCCAGTTCACCGGCTGAAATGCGATGTGCCGACACGGTGGAATTCAACTCTGCAAATGTTGCAGCAACTGTGGCAGCACAGACAAGCCCTGGTGCAATACGTTCTGACGTATAGCCTGGGCCAACGAGATCCAGAGGTGGGGCAAATCACGCTGCATGAGTGGTCTCAGATCAGGGACAATATGAAATTGACGCGCCCCCTGGGCCGTCGGGTACCCTGAGCCGGGCCGGTAGACGCTGGGGGTTGTAGTTACTGTGGCGGTGACCCGGTCCGTGACCCAGGGCGGTCAATCCAACGGTAATTTGTATATATGGATTTTATAATGTTCGACTACGCCACCTGTGGAGTGCGGCCAAAGGGGCCGTCGCTGCGGAATAGTCCTATCAAGCTGATGGTTTTGCAGCAATGGTATTATTACTCACCACAGGAAGAGTGTAGCTTCAGGGCAGTGTGGGTGGATGATGGTGGTTGTAATGCAGGGAGTCAGTAATGAACACAGAGTCCGTGTGATGCAGTCCCAAGATCTTTACTCACAGTTGTTGCAGTCCAGATTACAGGTACCAGAGCAATCTCACCCGTCGTGCTGTGCGTACTCAGTGAGGGGCTCAGTCCACCACCAGATAGCTCCGGAGTACTTAGAAGGACCCCCTTCTGTGTGTCCTTTCTCTGGCCTTCTCCCTGCACCTCACACCCAGTGACACTTCTATCCGGTATCCTCGGGCCTTGGCGGGCGACTTGTGTTCCTTCCCCTGGGTCCTATGTGGCTACCTTCTTAGTGAGACTGGTGTGGACTTTTGCCTGCAGTACATGAAATGCTGCAGCCTCTGGTTTCTAGTTGAGCCTTGCTGTTTCTCCTATAGTTGAGGGACCACTTCCCCTTATCTGGCCTGACCCCTCTTCCTCCTGGTAGCAGGGGGAGTACGGGTGGCCTTCTGCACGGCCCTAAGCCCTAGGGTCCCTTCGGTTCCTGGAGCCTTCCTGCTCACACTCCTCTCTTCTCTCCTTCAGTCCTGGGCTTCCCAGGCTAGGCCCGCCTCCGGAGCAGAGCTCATGCCAAGCCTCTGCTCCTGTCACTTTTCCTCCTCTGACTGGCTTGCTCTTTCTAAGATGGCTTCCTATTTATACTTTCCCTGTCATGTGCTCCCCTAAGCTGCTCCCCTAAGCACCCACTACATAGGACCCTCCCACCAGCTAGGGACCTGGGACTGTGCTCTCCCTTAGGAGAAATCTCGCCCTACCCCCACTGCGGGTATGTGTTGGATGTAGGTGTTAGGTAAGGAAGGCGTATGGCTCGGGACCCTGAGGGTGAGATACCACACCTCTGGGTGAGATGCAGTAACTCTGTGGTGACGGAACCCTCAGGGGCGCCACACACCCTTCTGCACAGTTTTGAAATGGCGACGAAGATGTTTAGTGCTGACAACGATGCCATTATCAGCATGACTATTCCGGTGATTTACATGCTGGAGCACACATTAAACAGAATTCAGAGTCAGGTGGTGGGAGAAGAGGAGGTGAAGGAAGTAGAGGAGGAGTCGTATGCGGAAGGGATAACATCTCCAAGGTCCAGACGGTTGGCAGCACCAAGGCAGCAGGCATGGGAGGGTGGGGGAGAGGGATTAACCAGGGCGCCTGGTAGCAGCCAAACTGTTGAGGAAGGTGCAGGAGCCGAGGAAGAAGTGGAGGATGAACTGGCGATGAGCATGGAAGACTCATCAGATGAGGGAGACCTTGATCACATTTCTGTTGTGCGAGGTTAGGGGGAGAGGGCAGAGGAAGGAAGCATGATTCTTACCTCGCTACCAACACAACAAGGACTTGGTCCTCCTGGATGCGCAAGACACATGAGTGCCTTCTTGCTGCACTACCTGCAACATGACCCTCAGATTGCAGAATTCGAAGTAATCCCGACTACTGGGTTGCCACACTCTTAGATCCCCGGTACAAAAGTAAATTTGCCGAAATAATTCCTGCCATAAAAAGGGATTGAGGCATGCAGGAGTATCTGCAGACGCTGTTGCAGAATCTTACATGTGCTTTTCCACAAAACACCAGTGGTGCATGAAGTGAATCTCACAGTTCTAACTTGCCAACCGTGGGACTGTCGAGTCTTCATCACTCAAACCGTAACAGTAATACAGTATCTGCTGGTAACAGCAATTTTGTGGAATCGTTTCTCCACTTTTTTAGACCATCCTTTGCAAGGCCACAGGAGACAAGAGGTCTGACACATAGTCAATGCCTAGAGAGGATGGTGCAGGAGTATCTCCAAGTGAACATCGAAGCCATGACTGTGTCACTGGACCCTTGCTCATTTTGGTATTCCAATCTGGAAAAATGGCCGGAGCTCGCCACTCACGCCTTGGAGATCTTGTCATGCCCTGCAGCCAGTGTTCTCTCTGAATGTGTGTTCAGCGCTGTTGATGGTGTGCTGACAGATAAGCGCACGCGGCTGTACACTGAGAATGTAGACAGACTCACGTTCATAAAGATGAACAAATCATGGATTCGCAAGGACTTTTCTAACCCTATGTCATCCTTGGGAGACTAAAAGCTTGAGGATTTGGTAATATCACCTCACAAACCGTTTTAAGCAACTGTGGGTCAATTGATGCCACTTAACCATAGAACACATGTCCATAAAAATCTACACTTTCATATACCTGGGGCCTTTTAGGCCCGTGATCAAATAACATGAAATAACTCAAACTCAAATGACAAACAACTATATACATGAAGAATACCTAGAGTTTCAAAATTCTAACTAAAGTAATCTTGCAGAAAATAGAAAACAATTAACAGGGCGGGACGGCGAGGCCCCAGGTATGCGTTCTAGGGTTAAGTGGTGTCTGTGCCACAATTTTGGGAAAAAATGGAGACTCTTTTTGGAGTCCCCTTGCTGTGTCTTACGTGACGTTGGCATCGTCAAATCCAGGTGGGTTGGGTCGCTCCCCCCCCCTTTTAACTGTAAGAAACTACATACACTATGGCTTGGGGTAACACAGATGGTTGAATCTGAAGAGCTGTTTACTCAGAGGTCTGCTCCTAATCTTCAGTGTCTGCTAGTCAGCGTAGAATTTTTAACTGCATCTAGCCTAAGCAATACTTTTGGCGTAGTAGCCCAGCTGCGAAGCAAGCTGCACCGCCTGTGTATCTAATAAGAATTTTAAATGCATCTAGCCTAGGCAGACTGTGGGGACCCCCAACCAAACCGAGACGCTCAGCCCCCCTACCGCCCCCCTTTCCTTGACAATACAATAATGTAACTCTTACAACTGGATGGGTGAGGATCGGTCACAGCTTTATTAACTCTTTATACTCATTCCATTAGAAAGGCATTTTATTTCTAAAATAATTCAGCTTGTTGCAGCACGCCATGTGTCTCCACTCCGGCAACTTGGTCAACAAGTGTAACTCTCCAACATGTCCTTTCTATTTCCAGGCCATGGAGGATCCTGCGTACTCGTATGCAGGACTCTGACCCCCACCCATCACTCTTAACGCTTGTTCCACTCCGTCCTGGAGTCCTGACAGGAATATGTCCAGTCCAATATCCATTAAGTGAACACCGTCGGGCCGTATGAGGCCTGCTTTATCTCCTTCCAGTTGTCGGTCTCGTACCACTACACCGCCTCTGTCTCTTCTAAATTTTGCCATCCGAATATTTATTACCCGCCTTGTCCGTTCGATGGCCGTGATGTCTCGCGCACCTTGCCATACCGCTATCGGCACAATCTCTGAAGATACTACAGCTAGTTTTGTGAAAAATTCTCTGAAGCGCTCAGTGTCTAGTTTCATTATTGCCATTAGTTATGCGCTCTTGTGATGACCTAGGTTGTTTCCCCCGGCCTGTATAACTAAGATGACCGGACATCTTGCCTCTCTTCCTACCTTGATTACCTCCATTAGTACCTGTGGCCATAGCAGGCCTCTAATACCTCTCCAGTTGAAATATGTGTTATGAAGCTCTAATTTCCCCCCGCCTGGGCGGACTTTCGCCCTTTTTTCTGCCCAATATATATACAAGTGGCCTATCACCCACACTGTTGGCTTAGCGTCACCTGTAAAAGAAACAAACCACGTTAGGATAACAAGTCCGGTCTTATGTATCTTGCCAAACACATGGATCGCCATCTCCCTATCCTCTGAACTTCCGTTTCTGACAGTCCTGCTCGTGCTGCTTCCGTGGCCGCGCCTATGCGGAATGAGTGTGTCCCGTAATCTTTGGGGTGGTTCCCTGCCGATGTTATGCATTTATTAAATATAGCTTGGAACTGGTATCTTGATAATGGCGTTCCATCAATGTGTCATAGGAAGAAATTACTTTGTGATCTGATGGTTAGATATGTTTTTATTATTGTTACCCGACTCAGTGTACCGTTTGTGGGTTGTAGAAGTACCCAAGTGCCCCTGCCCGCTGGAACCGTTTTCGATTTGTGTATGCGTAGACGTATTGCATTATTGGCTATGACTACGTCCTGGTGTAATAAGCCTCCACTGGTGGTAATTTTGGATTGAGGGACTAATTCGCTTATGCATTGCGCCCCGAAGTAGGCGATCACAAATGCAGTAGACAGTAGTGTTGCTTCAAATTGTGAGTGTCATGTTAATGGTGTTAGGGATATGATGTGAGAAATCAGTTTTAGTGACACGGGACGGGATGTCTACACTCCTGACTTGGCTGACCCCTTTTCCACCCTTTTATGGATTGTCTGATGATGAATCTTTGTCACATCTCCCCAATTCAGTAGTTGGAAGTGAAATGCTACTCCGGTCAGACACCGCTGCGCTGACACACCTGATATGGCCCTCATCATTAGCTGGTGGAGAAATTCTATGGTGACTTGTGATCTGGCTTGTTCACATTGGTCAACCTGTCTGCCTGCTACTAGTCGTGTCCACTCTTCCCATGACTTACCGTATGCTTGCCACGTCGACGGGGCAACTGACGCTCTGATTAATGGCATCAACTATTCAGTTTGCAACCTGATGGAGGTCAGTATAGATGGACTAATAGAACAAGTCCCACACACTGCTTGAAGGCCAAATATTTTTTCAGAGCTAGATGCAGATAAAAATTATTTTTAATTTGCAACCTGATGGAGGTCAGTATAGATGGACTAATAGAACAAGTCCCACACACTGCTAGAAGGCCAAATATTTTTTCAGAGCTAGATGCAGATAAAAATTATTTTTCATTTGCAACCTGATGGAGGTCAGTATAGATGGACTAATAGAACAAGTCCCACACACAGCGAGAAGCCCAAATATTTTTTCAGAGGTAGATGCAGAAAAAAATTATATTCAGTTTGCAACCTGATGGAGGTCAGTATAGATGGACTAATAGAACAAGTCCCACAAACTGCTAGAAGTACAAATATTTTTTCAGAGCTAGATGCAGAAAAAAAAATTATTTTTAATTTGCAACCTGATGGAGGTCAGTATAGATGGAATAATAGAACAAGTCTCACACACTGCTAGAAGGCCAAATATTTTTTCAGAGCTAGATGCAGATAAAAATTATTTTGAATTTGCAACCTGATGGAGGTCAGTATAGATGGACTAATAGAACAAGTCCCACACACTGCTAGAAGGCCAAAAAAATTTTCAGAGCTAGATGCAGATAAAAATTATTTTTAATTTGCAACCTGATGGAGGTCAGTATAGATGGACTAATAGAACAAGTCCCACACTTCTAGAATGCAAAATATTTTTTCAGAGCTAGATGCAGATAAAAATTATTTTTAATTTGCAACCTGATGGAGGTCAGTATAGATAGACTAATAGAACAAGTCCCACACACTGCTAGAAAGCCAAATATTTTTTCGGAGCTAGATGCAGACAAAAAATTATTTTGAATTTGCAACCTGATGGAGGTCAGTATAGATGGACTAATAGAAAAAGTCCCACACACAGCGAGAAGCCCAAATATTTTTTCAGAGGTAGATGCAGAAAAAAATTATATTCAGTTTGCAACCTGATGGAGGTCAGTATAGATGGACTAATAGAACAAGTCCCACACACTGCTAGAAGGACAAATATTTTTTCAGAGCTAGATGCAGATAAAAATTATTTTTAATTTGCAACCTGATGGAGGTCAGTATAGATGGACTAATAGAACAAGTCCCACACACTGCTAGAAGGCCAAATATTTTTTCAGAGCTAGATGCAGATAAAAATTATTTTGAATTTGCAGCCTGATGGAGGTCAGTATAGATGGACTAATAGAACAAGTCCCACACACTGCTAGAAGGCCAAATATTTTTTCAGAGCTAGATGCAAATAAAAATTATTTTTAATTTGCAACCTGATGTAGGTCAGTATAGATGGACTAATAGAACAAGTCCCACACACTGCTAGAATGCCAAATATTTTTTCAGAGCTAGATGCAGATAAAAATTATTTTTAATTTGCAACCTGATGGAGGTCAGTATAGATGGACAAATAGAACAAGTCCAACACACTGCTAGAAGGCCAAATATTTTTTCAGAGCTAGATGCAGAAAAAAACTATTTTCAATTTTCAACCTGATGGAGGTCAGTATAGATGGACTAATAGAACAAGGCCCACACACAGCTAGAAGCCCAAATATTTTTTCAGAGCTAGATGCAGAAAAAAATTATGTTCAGTTTGCAACCTGATGGAGGTCAGTATAGATGGACTAATAGAACAAGTCCCACACACTGCTAGAAGGCCAAATATTTTTTCAGAGCTAGATGCAGAAAAATATTATATTCAATTTGCAACCTGATGGAGGTCAGTATAGATGGACTAATAGAACATGTTCCACACACTGCTAGAAGGCCAAATATTTTTCCAGAGGTAGATGCAGGTAAAAATTGTTTTTCATTTGCAACCTGATGGAGGTCAGTATAGATGGACTAATAGAACAAGTCCCACACACAGCTAGAAGCCAAAATATTTTTTCAGAGGTAGATGCAGAAAAAAATTATATTCAGTTTGCAACCTGATGGAGGTCAGTATAGATGGACTAATAGAACAAGTCCCACACACTGCTAGAAGGCCAAATATTTTTTCAGAGCTAGATGCAGATAAAAATTATTTTTAATTTGCAACCTGATGGAGGTCAGTATAGATGGACTAATAGAACAAGTCCCACACACTGCTAGAAGGCCAAAAATTTTTTCAGAGCTAGATGCAGATAAAAATTATTTTTAATTTGCAACCTGATGGAGGTCAGTATAGATGGACTAATAGAACAAGTCCCACACACTGCTAGAATGCCAAATATTTTTTCAGAGCTAGATGCAGAAAAAAATTATTTTTAATTTGCAACCTGATGGAGGTCAGTATATATAGACTAATAGAACAAGTCCCACACACTGCTAGAAAGACAAATATTTTTTCGGAGCTAGATGCAGACAAAAAATTATTTTGAATTTGCAACCTGATGGAGGTCAGTATAGAAGGACTAATAGAACAAGTCTCACACACTGCTAGAAGGTCAAATATTTTTTCAGAGCTAGATGCAGATAAAAATTATTTTTAATTTGCAACCTGATAGAGGTCAGTATAGATGGACTAATAGAACAAGTCCCACACACAGCTAGAAGGCCAAATATTTTTTCAGAGGTAGATGCAGAAAAAAATTACATTCAGTTTGCAACCTGATGGAGGTCAGTATAGATGGATTAATAGAACAAGTCCCACACTCTACTAGAAGGCCAAATATTTTTTCAGAGCTAGATGCAGATAAAAATTATTTTTAATCTGCAACCTGATGGAGGTCAGTAAAGATGGACGAAAAGAACAAGTCCCACACACTGCTAGAAGGCCAAATATTTTTTCAAAGCTAGATGCAGATAAAAATTATTTTCAATTTGCAACCTGATGGAGGTCAGTATAGATGGACTAATAGAACAAGTCCCACACACTGCTAGAAGGACAAATATTTTTTCAGAACTAGATGCAGATAAAAATTATTTTTAATCTGCAACCTGATGGAGGTCAGTAAAGATGGACTAATAGAACAAGTCCCACACACTGCTAGAAGGCCAAATATTTTTTCAAAGCTAGATGCAGATAAAAATTATTTTGAATTTGCAACCTGATGGAGGTCAGTATAGATGGACTAATAGAACAAGTCCCACACACTGCTAGAAGGCCAAATATTTTTTCAGAGCTAGATGCAGATAAAAATTATTTTTAATTTGCAACCTGAAGGAGGTCAGTATAGATGAACTAATAGAACAAGTCCCACACACTGCTAGAAGGCCACATATTTTTTCAGAGCTAGATGCAGAAAAAAATGATATTCAATTTGCAACCTGATGGAGGTCAGTATAGATGGACTAATAGAACAATTCCCACACACAGCTAGAAGCCCAAATATTTTTTCAGAGGTAGATGCAGAAAAAAATTATATTCAGTTTGCAACCTGATGGAGGTCAGTATAGATGGACTAATAGAACAAGTCCCACACACTGCTAGAAGGCCAAATATTTTTTCAGAGCTAGACGCAGAAAAATATTATATTCAATTTGCAACCTGATGGAGGTCAGTATAGATGGACTAATAGAACAAGTCCCACACACAGCTAGAAGCCCAAATATTTTTTCAGAGGTAGATGCATAAAAAAATTATATTCAGTTTGCAACCTGATGGAGGTCAGTATAGATGGACTAATAGAACAATTCCCACACACTGCAAGAAGGCCAAATATTTTTTCAGAGCTGGATGCAGATAAAAAATATTTTTAATTTGCAACCTGATAGAGGTCAGTACAGATGGAGTAAAAGAACAAGTCCCACACACTGCTAGAAGGCCAAATATTTTTTCAGAGCTAGATGCAGATAAAAATTATTTTGAATTTGCAACCTGATGGAGGTCAGTATAGATGGACTAATAGAAAAAGTCCCACACACTGCTAGAAGGCCAAATATTTTTTCAGAGCTAGATGCAGATAAAAATTATTTTTAATTTGCAACCTGATGGAGGTCAGTATAGATGGACTAATAGAACAAGTCCCACACACTGCTAGAAGGCCAAATATTTTTTCAGAGCTAGATGCAGATAAAAATTATTTTTAATTTGCAACCTGATGGAGGTCAGTATAGATGGATTAATAGAACAAGTTCCACACACTGCTAGAAGGCCAAATATTTTTTCAGAGCTAGATGCAGACAAAAAATTATTTTGAATTTGCAACCTGATGGAGGTCAGTATAGATGGACTAATAGAACAAGTCCCACACACTGCTAGAAGGCCACATATTTTTTCAGAGCTAGATGCAGAAAAAAATTATATTCAATTTGCAACCTGATGGAGGTCAGTATAGATGGACTAATAGAACAATTCCCACAAACAGCTAGAAGCCAAAATATTTTTTCAGTGGAAGATGCAGAAAAAAATTATATTCAGTTTGCAACCTGATGGAGGTCAGTATAGATGGACTAATAGAACAAGTCCCACACACTGCTAGAAGGCCAAATATTTTTTCAGAGCTAGATCCAGAAAAATATTATATTCAATTTGCAACCTGATGGAGGTCAGTATAGATGGACTAATAGAACAAGTCCCACACACAGCTAGAAGCCCAAATATTTTTTCAGAAGTAGATGCAGATAAAAATTATTTTGAATTTGCAACCTGATGGAGGTCAGTATAGATGGACTAATAGAACAAGTCCCACGCCCTGCTAGAAGGCCAAATATTTTTTCAGAGCTAGATGCAGATAAAAATTATTTTGAATTTGCAACCTGATGGAGGTCAGTATAGATGGACTAATAGAACAAGTCCCACACACTGCTAGAAGGCCAAATATTTTTTCAGAGCTAGATGCAGATAAAAATAATTTTTAATTTGCAAACTGATGGAGTTCAGTATAGATGGACTAATAGAACAAGTCCTACACACTGCTAGAAGGCCAAATATTTTTTCAGAGCTAGATGCAGACAAAAAATTATTTTGAATTTGCATCCTGATGAGGTCAGTATAGATGGACTAATAGAACAAGTCCCACACACTGCTAGAAGGCCAAATATCTTTTCAGAGCTAGATGCAGAAAAAAATTATATTCAATTTGCAACCTGATGGAGGTCAGTATAGATGGACTAATAGAACAAGTCCCACACACAGCTAGAAGCCCAAATATTTTTTCAGAGGTAGATACAGAAAAAAATTATATTCAGTTTGCAACCTGATGGAGGTCAGTATAGATGGACTAATAGAACAAGTCCCACAAACTGCTAGAAGGCCAAATATTTTTTCAGGGCTAGATGCAGAAAAATATTATATTCAATTTGCAACCTGATGGAGGATAGTATAGATGGACTAATAGAACAAGTCCCACAAACTGCTAGAAGGCCAAATATTTTTTCAGGGCTAGATGCAGATAAAAATTATTTTTAATTTGCAACCTGATGGAGGTCAGTATAGATGGACTAATAGAACAAGTCCCACACACTGCTAGAAGGCCAAATATTTTTGCAGAGCTAGATGCAGATAAAAATTATTTTTAATTTGCAACCTGATTAAGGTCAGTATAGATGGACTAATAGAACAAGTCCCACACACTGCTAGAAGGCCAAATATTTTTGCAGAGCTAGATGCAGATAAAAATTATTTTTAATTTGCAACCTGATGGAGGTCAGTATAGATGGATTAATAGAACAAGTCCCAAACACTGATTAGAAGGCCAAATATTTTTTCAGAGGTAGATGCAGACAAATAATTATTTAGAATTTGCAACCTGATGGAGGTCAGTATAGATGGACTAATAGAACAAGTCCCACACACTGCTAGAAGGCCACATATTTTTTCAGAGCTAGATGCAGAAAAAAATTATATTCAATTTGCAACCTGATGGAGGTCAGTATAGATGGACCAATAGAACAATTTCCACACACAGCTAGAAGCCCAAATATTTTTTCAGAGGTAGGTGCAGAAAAAAATCATATTCAGTTTGCAACCTAATGGAGGTCAATATAAGTGGACTAATAGAACAAGTCCCACACACTGCTAGAAGGCCAAATATTTTTATCAGAGCTAGATGCAGATAAAAATTATTTTTAATTTGCAACCTGATGGAGGTCAGTATAGATGGACTAATAGAACAAGTCCCACACACTGCTAGAAGGCCAAATATTTTTTCAGAGCTAGATGCAGATGAAAATTATTTTTAATTTCCAACCTGATGGAGGTCAGTATAGATGGACTAATAGAACAAGTCCCACACACAGCTAGAAGGCCAAATATTTTTTCAGAGGTAGATGCAGAAAAAAATTATATTCAGTTTGCAACCTGATGGAGGTCAGTACAGATGGACTAATAGAACAAGTCCCACACACTGCTAGAAGGCCAAATATTTTTTCTCAGCTAGATGCAGATAAAATTATTTTGAATTTGCAACCTGATGGAGGTCAGTATAGATGGACTAATAGAACAAGTCCCACACATAGCTAGATTGCCAAATATTCTTTCAGAGTTAAATGCAGAAAAAAAATATAATCAGTTTGCAACCTGATGGAGGTCAGTATAGATGGACTAATAGAACAAGTCCCACACACTGCTAGAAGGCCAAATATTTTTTCAGAGCTAGATGCAGATAAAAATTATTTTGAATTTGCAACCTGATGGAGGTCAGTATAGCTGGACTAATATAACAAGTCCCACACACTGCTAGAAGACCAAATATTTTTTCAGAGCTAGATGCAGATAAAAATTATTTTGAATTTGCAACCTGATGGAGGTCGATATAGATGGACAAATAGAACAAGTCCTACACACTGCTAGAAGGCCAAATATTTTTTCAGAGCTACATGCAGATAAAAATAATTTTTAATTTGCAACCTGATGGAGGTCAGTATAGATGGACTAATAGAACAAGTCCTACACACTGCTAGAAGGCCAAATATTTTTTCAGAGCTAGATGCAGACAAAAAATTATTTTGAATTTGCATCCTGATTGAGTTCAGTATAGATGGACTAATAGAACAAGTCCCACACACTGCTAGAAGGCCAAATATTTTTTCAGAGCTAGATGCAGAAAAAAATTATATTCAATTTGCAACCTTATGGAGGTCAGTATAGATGGATTAATAGAACAAGTCCCACACACTGCTAGAAGCCCAAATATTTTTTCAGAGGTAGATGCAGAAAAAAATTATATTCAGTTTGCAACCTGATGGAGGTCAGTATAGATGGACTAATAGAACCAGTCCCACAAACTGCTAGTAGGCCAAATATTTTTTCAGAGCTAGATGCAGTAAAATATTATATTCAATTTGCAACCTGATGGAGGTCAGTATAGATGGACTAATAGAACAAGTCCCACACACAGCTAGAAGCCCAAATATTTTTTCAGAGGTAGATGCAGAAAAAAATTATATTCAGTTTGCAACCTGATGGAGGTCAGTATAGATGGACTAATAGAACAAGTCCCACACACTGCTAGAAGGCCAAATATTTTTTCAGAGCTAGATGCAGATAAAAATTATTTTGAATTTGCAACCTGATGGAGGTCAGTATAGATGGACTAATAGAACAAGTCCCACACACAGCTAGAAGCCCAAATATTTTTTCAGAGGTATATGCAGAAAAAAATTATATTCAGTTTTCAACCTGATGGAGGTCAGTATAGATGGACTAATAGAACAAGTCCCACACACTGCTAGAAGGCCAAATATTTTTTCAGAGCTAGATGCAGATAAAAATTATTTTTAATTTGCAACCTGATGGAGGTCAGTATAGATGGACTAATAGAACAATTCCCACACACTGCTAGAAGGCCAAATATTTTTTCAGAGCTAGATGCAGATAAAAATTATTTTGAATTTGCAACCTGATGGAGGTCAGTATAGATGGACTAATACAAAAAGTCACACACACAGCTAGAAGGCCAAATATTTTTTCAGAGGTAGATGCAGAAAAAAATTATATTCAGTTTGCAACTTGATGGAGGTCAGTATAGATGGACTAATAGATCAAGTCCCACACACTGCTAGAAGGCCAAATATTTTTTCAGAGGTAGATGCAGAAAAAAATTATGTTCAGTTTGCAATCTGATGGAGGTCAGTATAGATGGACTAATAGAGCAAGTCCCACACACTGCTAGAAGGCCAAATATTTTTTCAGAGCTAGATGCGGATAAAAATTATTTTTAATTTGCAACCTGATGGAGGTCAGTATAAGTGGACTAATAGAACAAGTCCCACACACTGCTAGAAGGCCAAATATTTTTATCAGAGCTAGATGCAGATAAAAATTATTTTTAATTTGCAACCTGATGGAGGTCAGTATATATGGACTAATAGAACAAGTCCCACACACTGCTAGAAGGCCAAATATTTTTTCAGAGCTAGATGCAGATGAAAATTATTTTTAATTTCCAACCTGATGGAGGTCAGTATAGATGGACTAATAGAACAAGTCCCACACACAGCTAGAAGGCCAAATATTTTTTCAGAGGTAGATGCAGAAAAAAATTATATTCAGTTTGCAACCTGATGGAGGTCAGTACAGATGGACTAATAGAACAAGTCCCACACACTGCTAGAAGGCCAAATATTTTTTCTCAGCTAGATGCAGATAAAATTATTTTGAATTTGCAACCTGATGGAGGTCAGTATAGATGGACTAATAGAACAAGTCCCACACATAGCTAGATTGCCAAATATTCTTTCAGAGTTAAATGCAGAAAAAAAATATATTCAGTTTGCAACCTGATGGAGGTCAGTATAGATGGACTAATAGAACAAGTCCCACACACTGCTAGAAGGCCAAATATTTTTTCAGAGCTAGATGCAGATAAAAATTATTTTGAATTTGCAACCTGATGGAGGTCAGTATAGCTGGACTAATATAACAAGTCCCACACACTGCTAGAAGACCAAATATTTTTTCAGAGCTAGATGCAGATAAAAATTATTTTGAATTTGCAACCTGATGGAGGTCGATATAGATGGACTAATAGAACAAGTCCTACACACTGCTAGAAGGCCAAATATTTTTTCAGAGCTACATGCAGATAAAAATTATTTTTAATTTGCAACCTGATGGAGGTCAGTATAGATGGACTAATAGAACAAGTCCTACACACTGCTAGAAGGCCAAATACTTTTTCAGAGCTAGATGCAGACAAAAAATTATTTTGAATTTGTATCGTGATGGAGGTCAGTATAGATGGACTCATAGAACAAGTCCCACACACTGCTAGAAGGCCAAATATTTTTTCAGAGCTAGATGCAGAAAAAAATTATATTCAATTTGCAACCTTATGGAGGTCAGTATAGATGGATTAATAGAACAAGTCCCACACACAGCTAGAAGCCCAAATATTTTTTCAGAGGTAGATGCAGAAAAAAATTATATTCAGTTTGCAACCTGATGGAGGTCAGTATAGATGGACTAATAGAACAAGTCCCACACACTGCTAGAAGGCCAAATATTTTTTCAGAGCCAGATGCAGATAAATATTATTTTTAATTTGCAACCTGATGGAGGTCAGTATAGATGCACTAATAGAACAAGTCCCACACACTGCTAGAAAGCCAAATATTTTTTCAGAGGTAGATGCAGAAAAAAATTATGTTCAGTTTGCAATCTGATGGAGGTCAGTATAGATGGACTAATAGAACAAGTCCCACACACTGCTAGAAAGCCAAATATTTTTTCAGAGCTAGATGCGGATAAAAATTATTTTTAATTTGCAACCTGATGGAGGTCAGTATAAATGGACTAATAGAACAAGTCACAAACACTGCTAGAAGGCCAAATATTTTTTCAGAGGTAGATGCAGATGAAAATAATTTTTAATTTGCAACCTGATGGAGGTCAGTATAGATGGACTAATAGAACAAGTCCCACACACAGCTAGAAGGCCAAATATTTTTTCAGAGGTAGATGCAGAAAAAAATTATATTCAGTTTGCAACCTGATGGAGGTCAGTATAGATGGACTAATAGAACAAGTCCCTCACTCTACACTGCTAGGAGGCCAAATATTTTTTCAGAGGTAGATGCAGATAAAAATTAATTTTAATTTGCAACCTAATGGAGGTCAGCATAGATGGACTAATAGAACAAGTCCCACACACAGCTAGAATGCCAAATATTTTTTCAGAGCTAGATGCAGTTAAAAATTATTTTTAATTTGCAACCTGATGGAGGTCAGTATAGATGGCCTAATAGAACAAGTCCCAAACACAGCTAGAAGCCCAAATATTTTTTCAGAGGTAGATGCAGAAAAAAATTATATTCAGTTTGCAACCTGATGGAGGTCAGTATAGATGGACTAATAGAACAAGTCCCACACACTGCTAGAAGGCCAAATATTTTTTCAGAGCTAGATGCAGATAAAAATTATTTTGAATTTGCAACCTGATGGAGGTCAGTATAGATGGACTAATAGAACAAGTCCCACACACAGCTAGAAGCCCAAATATTTTTTCAGAGGTAGATGCAGAAAAAAATTATATTCAGTTTGCAACCTGATGGAGGTCAGTATAGATGGACTAATAGAACAAGTCCCACACACTGCTAGAAGGCCAAATATTTTTTCAGAGCCAGATGCAGATAAATATTATTTTTAATTTGCAACCTGATGGAGGTCAGTATAGATGGACTAATAGAACAAGTCCCACACACTGCTAGAAAGCCAAATATTTTTTCAGAGCTAGATGCAGATAAAAATTATTTTGAATTTGCAACCTGATGGAGGTCAGTATAGATGGACTAATACAAAAAGTCCCACACACAGCTAGAAGGCCAAATATTTTTTCAGAGGTAGATGCAGAAAAAAATTATATTCAGTTTGCAACTTGATGGAGGTCAGTATAGATGGACTAATAGATCAAGTCCTACACACTGCTAGAAGGCCAAATATTTTTCAGAGCTACATGCAGATAAAAATAATTTTTAATTTGCAACCTGATGGAGGTCAGTATAGATGGACTAATAGAACAAGTCCTACACACTGCTAGAAGGCCAAATACTTTTTCAGAGCTAGATGCAGACAAAAAATTATTTTGAATTTGTATCGTGATGGAGGTCAGTATAGATGGACTAATAGAACAAGTCCCACACACTGCTAGAAGGCCAAATATTTTTTCAGAGCTAGATGCAGAAAAAAATTATATTCAATTTGCAACCTTATGGAGGTCAGTATAGATGGATTAATAGAACAAGTCCCACACACAGCTAGAAGCCCAAATATTTTTTCAGAGGTAGATGCAGAAAAAAATTATATTCAGTTTGCAACCTGATGGAGGTCAGTATAGATGGACTAATAGAACAAGTCCCACACACTGCTAGAAGGCCAAATATTTTTTCAGAGCCAGATGCAGATAAATATTATTTTTAATTTGCAACCTGATGGAGGTCAGTATAGATGCACTAATAGAACAAGTCCCACACACTGCTAGAAAGCCAAATATTTTTTCAGAGGTAGATGCAGAAAAAAATTATGTTCAGTTTGCAATCTGATGGAGGTCAGTATAGATGGACTAATAGAACAAGTCCCACACACTGCTAGAAAGCCAAATATTTTTTCAGAGCTAGATGCGGATAAAAATTATTTTTAATTTGCAACCTGATGGAGGTCAGTATAAATGGACTAATAGAACAAGTCACAAACACTGCTAGAAGGCCAAATATTTTTTCAGAGGTAGATGCAGATGAAAATAATTTTTAATTTGCAACCTGATGGAGGTCAGTATAGATGGACTAATAGAACAAGTCCCACACACAGCTAGAAGGCCAAATATTTTTTCAGAGGTAGATGCAGAAAAAAATTATATTCAGTTTGCAACCTGATGGAGGTCAGTATAGATGGACTAATAGAACAAGTCCCTCACTCTACACTGCTAGGAGGCCAAATATTTTTTCAGAGGTAGATGCAGATAAAAATTAATTTTAATTTGCAACCTAATGGAGGTCAGCATAGATCGACTAATAGAACAAGTCCCACACACAGCTAGAATGCCAAATATTTTTTCAGAGCTAGATGCAGTTAAAAATTATTTTTAATTTGCAACCTGATGGAGGTCAGTATAGATGGACTAATAGAACAAGTCCCACACACAGCTAGAAGCCCAAATATTTTTTCAGAGGTAGATGCAGAAAAAAATTATATTCAGTTTGCAACCTGATGGAGGTCAGTATAGATGGACTAATAGAACAAGTCCCACACACTGCTAGAAGGCCAAATATTTTTTCAGAGCTAGATGTGTAGCACCCTGAGGATTCGGCTGCTACAGGGGTATTGCACCTCAACCCAGAGGTGTGATATTCCACTCCCGGATAAGGATGGAGAGTGGAACTGAGCTCGGTAGGCTGCATGCACTACATACATCCCATTTCCGAGGAACAGGCCGACGTTACTCCCACTTAGAAATGTGCAGGTACGACCGAGTCTGTTCCTGGCTGGAGTGGGAGGGGGGTGGTACATCCCAAGTAGTGTAGGGGCAGATAGGGGGAGCAGCCTGGGTAAAGTTAGGAGCTCATTGGGTGCTGGTCACCTGAGCTCACACATAGAGGGTGTATATAAGGTGGGCACCAACTAAGAACAGGGTCAGTCAGTTGCAGAGAACAAGTCAGGAGCAGAGGAGAAGAAAGACCCAGAGTGAGAGAGGAGAAAAGAGAGAGACCCAGAGGCACAGAAGAAAAGGACTCCAAGATCCCAACTAAAATCCCCGGGTGAAGAGTCGGCATCAGGGTACCGGAACCCAAGCTGGTGGGGATAAAAACATTCCCCAGCCAGAGACCGGAGACCGTGGGCAGCGTTTGCCACGGTCACCCACCACATCCACCCCGAAGGCACACCACATGAAGGGTCAGGGAACCCAGGGCCAAGGGTGTCCCAACAGAAGGCCCGAGGGAGCTGGACCTAGGTGGATCACTGGTGGGGACGGCCAGAGAACGGGACAGAAGGAGAGCTCAGGGCCACGCTCTGGACTTGTTTGGGGGTTGGCTGGATCCAGGACCTGGTGGACGCAGCACGGCTCGGGTGGTCACTCGAAGCTGGAGTGACCAGTACAACATCTGCAGTAAGTAAACACCCTTAACTGCACAACCCGACTCTGTCTTCACTGCCGTCTGCACTGCACCACCACAACCCCCATCCTCTGCACCTGTCCCCTCTGAGGCTATACCCCTCCCGTTGGGGGTTATCCCACCAAGCTGCGCACCCACCATCAGCCTCAGCGGACCCTGCTGCAGCGGCGGCCACAGTGACCGCATCACAACGGGTGGCGTAGTCGACACAAAAGAACTCTTAATAACATCTGTAGGACTGCCACATAACACGGAGTTTGACGCCCTGGGCACGGGCCGGGTCACAGCCGCTCGGAGACTACAACCCCCCATCTGATCCGGTGCCGGGTATTCCCCTCAAAAAGGAATATGTCCCAGGGGGCGCGTCAGATGCAGATAAAAATTATTTTGAATTTGCAACCTGATGGAGGTCAGTATAGATGGACTAATAGAACAAGTCCCACACACAGCTAGAAGCCCAAATATTTTTTCAGAGGTAGATGCAGAAAAAAATTATATTCAGTTTGCAACCTGATGGAGGTCAGTATAGATGGACTAATAGAACAAGTCCCACACACTGCTAGAAGGCCAAATATTTTTTCAGAGCCAGATGCAGATAAATATTATTTTTAATTTGCAACCTGATGGAGGTCAGTATAGATGGACTAATAGAACAAGTCCCACACACTGCTAGAAAGCCAAATATTTTTTTCAGAGCTAGATGCAGATAAAAATTATTTTGAATTTGCAACCTGATGGAGGTCAGTATAGATGGACTAATACAAAAAGTCCCACACACAGCTAGAAGGCCAAATATTTTTTCAGAGGTAGATGCAGAAAAAAATTATATTCAGTTTGCAACTTGATGGAGGTCAGTATAGATGGACTAATAGATCAAGTCCCACACACTGCTAGAAGGCCAAATATTTTTTCAGAGGTAGATGCAGAAAAAAATTATGTTCAGTTTGCAATCTGATGGAGGTCAGTATAGATGGACTAATAGAACAAGTGCCACACACTGCTAGAAAGCCAAATATTTTTTCAGAGCTAGATGCGGATAAAAATTATTTTTAATTTGCAACCTGATGGAGGTCAGTATAAATGGACTAATAGAACAAGTCACAAACACTGCTAGAAGGCCAAATATTTTTTCAGAGGTAGATGCAGATGAAAATAATTTTTAATTTGCAACCTGATGGAGGTCAGTATAGATGGACTAATAGAACAAGTCCCACACACAGCTAGAAGGCCAAATATTTTTTCAGAGGTAGATGCAGAAAAAAATTATATTCAGTTTGCAACCTGATGGAGGTCAGTATAGATGGACTAATAGAACAAGTCCCTCACTCTACACTGCTAGGAGGCCAAATATTTTTTCAGAGGTAGATGCAGATAAAAATTAATTTTAATTTGCAACCTAATGGAGGTCAGCATAGATGGACTAATAGAACAAGTCCCACACACAGCTAGAATGCCAAATATTTTTTCAGAGCTAGATGCAGTTAAAAATTATTTTTAATTTGCAACCTGATGGAGGTCAGTATAGATGGCCTAATAGAACAAGTCCCAAACACAGCTAGAAGCCCAAATATTTTTTCAGAGGTAGATGCAGAAAAAAATTATATTCAGTTTGCAACCTGATGGAGGTCAGTATAGATGGACTAATAGAACAAGTCCCACACACTGCTAGAAGGCCAAATATTTTTTCAGAGCTAGATGCAGATAAAAATTATTTTGAATTTGCAACCTGATGGAGGTCAGTATAGATGGACTAATAGAACAAGTCCCACACACAGCTAGAAGCCCAAATATTTTTTCAGAGGTAGATGCAGAAAAAAATTATATTCAGTTTGCAACCTGATGGAGGTCAGTATAGATGGACTAATAGAACAAGTCCCACACACTGCTAGAAGGCCAAATATTTTTTCAGAGCCAGATGCAGATAAATATTATTTTTAATTTGCAACCTGATGGAGGTCAGTATAGATGGACTAATAGAACAAGTCCCACACACTGCTAGAAAGCCAAATATTTTTTCAGAGCTAGATGCAGATAAAAATTATTTTGAATTTGCAACCTGATGGAGGTCAGTATAGATGGACTAATACAAAAAGTCCCACACACAGCTAGAAGGCCAAATATTTTTTCAGAGGTAGATGCAGAAAAAAATTATATTCAGTTTGCAACTTGATGGAGGTCAGTATAGATGGACTAATAGATCAAGTCCTACACACTGCTAGAAGGCCAAATATTTTTTCAGAGCTACATGCAGATAAAAATAATTTTTAATTTGCAACCTGATGGAGGTCAGTATAGATGGACTAATAGAACAAGTCCTACACACTGCTAGAAGGCCAAATACTTTTTCAGAGCTAGATGCAGACAAAAAATTATTTTGAATTTGTATCGTGATGGAGGTCAGTATAGATGGACTAATAGAACAAGTCCCACACACTGCTAGAAGGCCAAATATTTTTTCAGAGCTAGATGCAGAAAAAAATTATATTCAATTTGCAACCTTATGGAGGTCAGTATAGATGGATTAATAGAACAAGTCCCACACACAGCTAGAAGCCCAAATATTTTTTCAGAGGTAGATGCAGAAAAAAATTATATTCAGTTTGCAACCTGATGGAGGTCAGTATAGATGGACTAATAGAACAAGTCCCACACACTGCTAGAAGGCCAAATATTTTTTCAGAGCCAGATGCAGATAAATATTATTTTTAATTTGCAACCTGATGGAGGTCAGTATAGATGCACTAATAGAACAAGTCCCACACACTGCTAGAAAGCCAAATATTTTTTCAGAGGTAGATGCAGAAAAAAATTATGTTCAGTTTGCAATCTGATGGAGGTCAGTATAGATGGACTAATAGAACAAGTCCCACACACTGCTAGAAAGCCAAATATTTTTTCAGAGCTAGATGCGGATAAAAATTATTTTTAATTTGCAACCTGATGGAGGTCAGTATAAATGGACTAATAGAACAAGTCACAAACACTGCTAGAAGGCCAAATATTTTTTCAGAGGTAGATGCAGATGAAAATAATTTTTAATTTGCAACCTGATGGAGGTCAGTATAGATGGACTAATAGAACAAGTCCCACACACAGCTAGAAGGCCAAATATTTTTTCAGAGGTAGATGCAGAAAAAAATTATATTCAGTTTGCAACCTGATGGAGGTCAGTATAGATGGACTAATAGAACAAGTCCCTCACTCTACACTGCTAGGAGGCCAAATATTTTTTCAGAGGTAGATGCAGATAAAAATTAATTTTAATTTGCAACCTAATGGAGGTCAGCATAGATCGACTAATAGAACAAGTCCCACACACAGCTAGAATGCCAAATATTTTTTCAGAGCTAGATGCAGTTAAAAATTATTTTTAATTTGCAACCTGATGGAGGTCAGTATAGATGGACTAATAGAACAAGTCCCACACACAGCTAGAAGCCCAAATATTTTTTCAGAGGTAGATGCAGAAAAAAATTATATTCAGTTTGCAACCTGATGGAGGTCAGTATAGATGGACTAATAGAACAAGTCCCACACACTGCTAGAAGGCCAAATATTTTTTCAGAGCTAGATGTGTAGCACCCTGAGGATTCGGCTGCTACAGGGGTATTGCACCTCAACCCAGAGGTGTGATATTCCACTCCCGGATAAGGATGGAGAGTGGAACTGAGCTCGGTAGGCTGCATGCACTACATACATCCCATTTCCGAGGAACAGGCCGACGTTACTCCCACTTAGAAATGTGCAGGTACGACCGAGTCTGTTCCTGGCTGGAGTGGGAGGGGGGTGGTACATCCCAAGTAGTGTAGGGGCAGATAGGGGGAGCAGCCTGGGTAAAGTTAGGAGCTCATTGGGTGCTGGTCACCTGAGCTCACACATAGAGGGTGTATATAAGGTGGGCACCAACTAAGAACAGGGTCAGTCAGTTGCAGAGAACAAGTCAGGAGCAGAGGAGAAGAAAGACCCAGAGTGAGAGAGGAGAAAAGAGAGAGACCCAGAGGCACAGAAGAAAAGGACTCCAAGATCCCAACTAAAATCCCCGGGTGAAGAGTCGGCATCAGGGTACCGGAACCCAAGCTGGTGGGGATAAAAACATTCCCCAGCCAGAGACCGGAGACCGTGGGCAGCGTTTGCCACGGTCACCCACCACATCCACCCCGAAGGCACACCACATGAAGGGTCAGGGAACCCAGGGCCAAGGGTGTCCCAACAGAAGGCCCGAGGGAGCTGGACCTAGGTGGATCACTGGTGGGGACGGCCAGAGAACGGGACAGAAGGAGAGCTCAGGGCCACGCTCTGGACTTGTTTGGGGGTTGGCTGGATCCAGGACCTGGTGGACGCAGCACGGCTCGGGTGGTCACTCGAAGCTGGAGTGACCAGTACAACATCTGCAGTAAGTAAACACCCTTAACTGCACAACCCGACTCTGTCTTCACTGCCGTCTGCACTGCACCACCACAACCCCCATCCTCTGCACCTGTCCCCTCTGAGGCTATACCCCTCCCGTTGGGGGTTATCCCACCAAGCTGCGCACCCACCATCAGCCTCAGCGGACCCTGCTGCAGCGGCGGCCACAGTGACCGCATCACAACGGGTGGCGTAGTCGACACAAAAGAACTCTTAATAACATCTGTAGGACTGCCACATAACACGGAGTTTGACGCCCTGGGCACGGGCCGGGTCACAGCCGCTCGGAGACTACAACCCCCCATCTGATCCGGTGCCGGGCATTCCCCTCAAAAAGGAATATGTCCCAGGGGGCGCGTCAGATGCAGATAAAAATTATTTTGAATTTGCAACCTGATGGAGGTCAGTATAGATGGACTAATAGAACAAGTCCCACACACAGCTAGAAGCCCAAATATTTTTTCAGAGGTAGATGCAGAAAAAAATTATATTCAGTTTGCAACCTGATGGAGGTCAGTATAGATGGACTAATAGAACAAGTCCCACACACTGCTAGAAGGCCAAATATTTTTTCAGAGCCAGATGCAGATAAATATTATTTTTAATTTGCAACCTGATGGAGGTCAGTATAGATGGACTAATAGAACAAGTCCCACACACTGCTAGAAAGCCAAATATTTTTTCAGAGCTAGATGCAGATAAAAATTATTTTGAATTTGCAACCTGATGGAGGTCAGTATAGATGGACTAATACAAAAAGTCCCACACACAGCTAGAAGGCCAAATATTTTTTCAGAGGTAGATGCAGAAAAAAATTATATTCAGTTTGCAACTTGATGGAGGTCAGTATAGATGGACTAATAGATCAAGTCCCACACACTGCTAGAAGGCCAAATATTTTTTCAGAGGTAGATGCAGAAAAAAATTATGTTCAGTTTGCAATCTGATGGAGGTCAGTATAGATGGACTAATAGAACAAGTGCCACACACTGCTAGAAAGCCAAATATTTTTTCAGAGCTAGATGCGGATAAAAATTATTTTTAATTTGCAACCTGATGGAGGTCAGTATAAATGGACTAATAGAACAAGTCACAAACACTGCTAGAAGGCCAAATATTTTTTCAGAGGTAGATGCAGATGAAAATAATTTTTAATTTGCAACCTGATGGAGGTCAGTATAGATGGACTAATAGAACAAGTCCCACACACAGCTAGAAGGCCAAATATTTTTTCAGAGGTAGATGCAGAAAAAAATTATATTCAGTTTGCAACCTGATGGAGGTCAGTACAGATGGACTAATAGAACAAGTCCAACACTGCTAGAAGGCCAAATATTTTTTCAGAGCTAGATGCAGATAAAAATTATTTTTAATTTGCAACCTGATTGAGGTCAGTATAGATGGACTAATAGAACAAGTCCAACACAATGCTAGAAGGCCAAATATTTTTTCAGAGTTAGATGCAAATAAAAACTATTTTTAATTTGCAACCTGATAGAGGTCAGTATAGATGGACTAATAGAACAAGTCCCACACACTGCTAGAAGGCCAAATATGTATTCAGAGCTAGATGCAGACAAAAAATTATTTTGAATTTGCAATCTGATGGAGGTCAGTATAGATGGACTAATAGAACAAGTCCCACACACTGCTAGAAGCCCAAATATTTTTTCAGAGCTAGAAGCAGATAAAATTAATTTTTAATTTGCAACCTGATGGAGGTCAGTATAGATGGACTAATAGAACAAGTCACACACACAGCTAGAAGCCCAAATATTTTTTCAGAGGTAGATGCAGAAAAAAATTATATTCAGTTTGCAACCTGATAGAGGTCAGTATAGATGGACTAATAGAACAAGGCCCTCACACTACACTGCTAGGAGGCCAAATATTTTTTCAGAGGTAGATGCAGATAAAAATTATTTTTAATTTGCAACCTAATGGAGGTCAGTATAGATGGACTAATAGAACAAGTCCCACACACAGCTAGAATGCCAAATATTTTTTCAGAGCTAGATGCAGTTAAAAATTATTTTTAATTTGCAACCTGATGGAGGTCAGTATAGATGGACTAATAGAACAAGTCCCACACACTGCTAGAAGGCCAAATATTTTTTCAGAGCTAGATGCAGATGAAAATTATTTTGAATTTGCAACCTGATGGAGGTCAGTATAGATGGACTAATAGAACAAGTCCCACACACAGCTAGAAGGCCAAATATTTTTTCAGAGGTAGATGCAGAAAAAAATTATATTCAGATTGCAACCTGATGGAGGTCAGTATAGATGGACTAATAGAACAAGTCCCACACACTGCTAGAAGGCCAAATATTTTTTCAGAGCTAGATGCAGATAAAAATTATTTTTAATTTGCAACCTGATGGAGGTCAATATAGATGGACTAATAGAACAAGTCCCACACACTGCTAGTAGGCCAAATATTTTTTCAGAGCTAGATGCAGATAAAAATTATTTTGAATTTGCAAACTGATGGAGGTCAGTATAGATGGACTAATAGAACAAGTCCCACACACTGCTAAAAGGCCAAATATTTTTTCAGAGCTAGATGCAGATAAAAATTACTTTTATTTTGCAACCTGATGGAGGTCAGTATAGATGGACTAATAGAACAAGTCCCACACACTGCTAGAAGGCCAAATATTTTTTCAGAGCTACATGCAGATAAAAATTATTTTTAATTTGCAACCTGATGGAGGTCAGTATAGATGGACTAATAGAACAAGTCCCACACACTGCTAGAAGGCCAAATATTTTTTCAGAGCTAGATGCAGACAAAAAATTATTTTGAATTTGCAAACTGATGGAGGTCAGTATAGATGGACTAATAGAACAAATCCCACACACTGCTAGAAGGCCAAATATTTTTTCAGAGTTAGATGCAGAAAAAAATTATATTCAATTTGCAACCTGATGGAGGTCAGTATAGATGGACTAATAGAACAAGTCCCACACACTGCTAGAAGCCCAAATATTTTTTCAGAGGTAGATGCAGAAAAAAAAAAAAATTCAGTTTGCAACCTGATGGAGGTCAGTATAGAAGGACTAATAGAACAAGTCCCACACACTGCTAGAAGGCCAAATATTTTTTCAGAGCTAGATGCAGAAAAATATTATATTCAATTTGCAACCTGATGGAGTTCAGTATAGATGGAATAATAGAACAAGTCCAACACACTGCTAGAAGGCCAAATATTTTTTCAGAGCTAGATGCAGATAAAAATTATTTTTAATTTGCAACCTGATGGAGGTCAGTATAGATGGACTAATTGAAAAAGTCCCACACACTGCTAGAAGGCCAAATATTTTTTCAGAGGTAGATGCAGAAAAAAATTATATTCAGTTTGCAACCTGATGGAGGTCAGTGCAGATGGAATAATAGAACAAGTCCCACACACTGCTAGAAGGCCAAATGTTTTTTCAGAGCTAAATGCAGATAAAAAATATTTTTAATTTGCAACCTGATTGAGGTCAGTATAGATGGACTAATAGAACAAGTCCAACACACTGCTAGAAGGCCAAATATTTTTTCAGAGCTAGATGCAAATAAAAATTATTTTTAATTTGCAACCTGATAGAGGTCAGTATAGGTGGACTAATAGAACAAGTCCCACACACTGCTAGAAGGCCAAATATGTTTTCAGAGCTAGATGCAGACAAAAAATTATTTTGAATTTGCAACCTGATGGAGGTCAGTATAAATGGACTAATAGAACAAGTCCCACACACTGCTATAAGCCCAAATATTTTTTCAGAGCTAGATGCAGATAAAAATTATTTTTAATTTGCAACCTGATGGAGGTCAGTATAGATGGACTAATAGAACAAGACACACACACAGCTAGAAGCCCAAATATTTTTTCAGGGGTAGATGCAGAAAAAAATTATATTCAGTTTGCAACCTGATAGAGGTGAGTATAGATGGACTAATAGAACAAGTCCCACACACTACACTGCTAGAAGGCCAAATATTTTTTCAGAGCTAGATGCAGATAAAAATTATTTTTAATTTGCAACCTGATGGAGGTCAGTATAGATGGACTAATAGAACAAGTCCCACACACAGCTAGAGTGCCAAATATTTTTTCAGAGCTAGATGCAGTTAAAAATTATTTTTAATTTGCAACCTGATGGAGGTCAGTATAGATGGACTAATAGAACAAGTCCCACACACTGCTAGAAGGCCAAATATTTTTTCAGAGCTAGATGCAGATGAAAATTATTTTGAATTTGCAACCTGATGGAGGTCAGTATAGATGGACTAATAGATCAAGTCCCACACACTGCTAGAAGGCCAAATATTTATTCAGAGCTAGATGCAGAAAAATATTATATTCAATTTGCAACCTGATGGAGTTCAGTATAGATGGACTAATAGAACAAGTCCCACACACTGCTAGAAGGCCAAATATTTTTTCAGAGCTAGATGCAGATAAAAATTATTTTTAATTTGCAACCTGATGGAGGTCAGAATAGATTGACTTATAGAACAAGTCCAACACACTGCTAGAAGGCCAAATATTTTTTCAGAGCTAGATGCAGATAAAAATTATTTTCAATTTGCAAACTGATGGAGGTCAGTATAGATGGACTAATAGAACAAGTCCCACACACTGGTAGAAGGCCAAATATTTTTTCAGAGCTGGATGCAGATGAAAATTATTTTTAATTTGCAACCTGATGGAGGTCAGTATTAGTGTTGAGCCACCCCGTAGTGTTCGAGTTCGGTTCGGTTCGTCGAACACCCGTGTGTTCGCCGAACTGTTCGTCGAACTGTTCGTCGAACACCTTCGAACACCGTTAAAACCAATGGCAGGCAAACAAAAACACATAGAAACACATAGAAAACACCTTCAAAGGTGTCCAAAAGCTGACAAACTGCTCAGAAGACATAACTAACACATGGAAAAGTGACAAGTACATATAGTCATGCGAAAATAAAAGAGGTGTAGGAGTAAAAGGAGGGGGAGACACAGATATAGGCATGTCATGCCCTTCTAAAATCCAAAAAGTGAGAAGCCGACACGGCCAGTCCGCTCCTGCCCGTGCCACCTCCGTGTCGCCGGGTTTGTGCCAGAGCCGTGGTGAACCCTGACGGCCAGCCCCCCTCTCCCAATACTGGTGCCTGTCCGCTGGTGGGTCGAGCGAGCCCCCCCGTGGTGGAGGCAACTCTAAGCTTTTTAATTTAAATTGTCTCTCTAATTTGAATGAATACACTTTAAATCCATTTACAAGGATCTATTGGAGGGCAAGTCTCATGCCAGCAGCCGCGGTAATTCCAGCTCCAGTAGCGTCCACTAAAGCTGCTGCAGTTAAAAAGCTTTTATAAGGATCGAGCTCAGCTGTCCACCGCAAGGCATCCTACTGCCAGTCCCAGCCCCTATGCCTTGGGGTGCCTCCTGATGCTCTTCACTAAGTATCCCATGGTCCCGAAGCATTTCCTTTGAAAAAATTAAGTGTCTAAACTACAGGTGGTGCAGCTTGCTTAACAGCCGGGATAATCCGCTGACTAGCAGACACTGCTACTAGGCACAAAGTATTTCCTGGGCTAGATGCAGTTAAAAATTTGTAATTAGACACTCTCGTTGGATGCTAAGAAAGCATTCCATAGAGTCTCCTGGCATGCCATATATGATTCTCTTAAAAAGCTTGGGGTAGGGGTCTAGGGGACCCTTTTATAGCCAAAATCACGGCCCTGTATCGCAATACGTCACCTAGGCTGAAGATAAATGGAACTGTAGCACCCTGAGGGCTCGGTTGCTACAGAGGTATTGCACCTCACCCAGAGGTGTGATATCTCACTCTCAGGTAAGGATGGAGTGTGGATCAGGACCCGACACCTGCATGCATTACACCACATTGCCGTGGGGCAGGGCGACCAATATGCCCCTGAGATGGGCACGACAGTCCCTGTCCCTGGCTGGAGTGGGGGGAGGGAACACTGAGGAAGGGGAAGCCTGTAGTGCAGGAGCAGGGAGGAAGCAGTTCCTGGGTGCATTGAGAAGGGAGTATAAAAGGTGGGCACCATCTTAGTTCAGTGCAGAGAAGTCTGAGCAGAAGTGGCAGGGAGCAGGGGCTCTGCATGAGCTCTGCTCCGGAGGCGGGCCTAGCAACAGAGGCCCAGGCCTGGAAGAGGGAGAAGGAAGGAAGAGGAGCGGAGAAGGCTCCAGGAACGAGCAATGAAGGGATCCCAGGGGTGCGGACGGGCGAGTCGCCACCGCACGCCCGAATCCACCTGCGTGGAGGGGTCAGGCCAAAGGGGGAGACCGGTCCCCGAACTAGTGGAGGCAGGAAACGACCCTCAGCTTGAAACCGGAGGCTCTGACATTTTATGTGGCGCAGCCCCTCGCTACACCCGCTAGGAAGGCACCACATAGGGTCAGGGAAACTGGCGCCAAGTTTACCAAGAGGAGGCCCGAGGCAACCGGACAGAAGTGTTGGTAAGAAAGGCCAGACAAAGGACACACAAAGGGGGTCCTGTGAAGTGCTCCAAAGTTATCTGGGAGTTGTCTGAGCCCCTCACCTGGTGAGCACAGTACGACTTGGGCAGCCGTTACCTGCAGACGTGGTCTGGATAATAAGAACTGTGAGTAAAGGCCCTGAACTGCATCACTGACTCCATGTCGTTACTGCTGCTGCCCTGCACCATCACCCCCATCCTCCGCATACACTGCCCTGAGGCTATACTCCTCCCGTGGGGAGTTATGCTACGCTCTGCTGCACCCACAACACCAGCCTCAGCGGTCTGCCTGTAGCGGCGGTTCACTCTGACCGCAATCCACGGGTGGCGTAGTCGGACATTTAAACATCAAAACCACATAAATAGTTCCGCCACTGGTTTGACCGCCCTGAGCCACGGAACCGGGTCGCCGCCACGAAGACTACAACCACCAGCATCCACCAAAAAGGGTCCGGCTCCGGGTGTCCCAAGGCCCAGGGGTTGCGTCACAACATTTTCATCACCTTTCACAATCACCAATGGGACAAGGCAGTGATGTCCTCTGTCCCCTCTCTTATACATCCTAGTGACGGAGCACCTGCTCTCATCAATTCGCCATAACCCCAATATTAGGTGGATTGAGGTGGGAGGCACCGAGTACAAGTGCTCTCTATTTGCTGATGATGTCCTAGTATATATCACTCAATCACATATATCCATCCATGCTGTTATGGCTGAAATAGATCACTTTGTTACATGGTAAAATTTTAAAATCAATGCAGCGAAGTCTGAGGCCCTCGATGTCTCCCTCCCCAAATCCATATAGGATTCCATCCAGTCCAACTTTCCCTTTGCCTGGCCCTCACAGGGTATCAAATACTTAGGAATTCCTATTCATAGAGACCTCTCCCATCTATGTTATCTTAATTTTGGGCCCTTTATTGAACAACTCCATACAGACCACGGTTGGCAAGTTAGAACTGTAAGATTCACTACGTGAACCACTGGTGTTTTGTGGAAAAGCACATGTACACTGCGTTCCAAATTATTATGCAAAAAGTGTTTAGGAGTGATAAGGGAAGAATTTGTTTATTTGTCAGTTAAACTCATTGATGGTGATGTGTGTCAGGGCTCTTTATATCACTGTAAGCAATTGCAGACACCTGTGCTAATTAGTTTGGCAGGTGTGTTCAATGAAAGGCAAGACTACTTAAGAAGGCTCTCTCACATTATTAAGCAGCCTACATTTTCTGCCAAAATGGGAAAGAAAAAGGATGTGTCGGCTGCTGAGAAGCAACAAATTGTGGAGTGTTTAGGTCAAGGCATGACTACAATCAACATTGTGCGATGATCAGGATGAAGTGTCTTGGCAATCAAGAAGTATGTAGCTGATTCACAGTACACACGTGTGCGTGCTGATAAGGGCAAATTGAGGACTCTTTCCTACAGGCAATTACGTCAGGTTGAAAGAGCAGTGGCACAAAAGCCTTGTCATAGCAGCAGACAAGTTTTTGAAGCTGCTTGTGCCTCCAACGTCCCCCGAACAACAAGATGCAGGGTCCTTCAGAGGTTTGCAGCTGTGCATGCGCCATCCTGTCGACCTCCTCTATCCACTTCACACAAGCAGAAACGGCTCCAGTGGGCCAAACATTACATGAAGACTGATTTCAAAACTGTTTTGTTCACGGATGAGTGCCGTGCAGCGCTCGATGGTCCAGATGGATGGAGTGGAGGATGGCTGGTTGATGGACACCCCACGCAAACACGGCTACAGCGCCAACAAGGAGGAGGTGGAGTAATGTTTTGGGCTGGAATCATGGGGAGAGAGATTGTCGGCCCCTTTAGGATCCCTGAAGGCGCTAAAGATGAACTCCATAATGTATGTGGATTTTCTCAAACAGCACTTCCTGCCATGGTTCAAGAAGAAGAACCGTGTATTTCACAGCAAGATCATTTTTCTGCATGATAATGCACCATCTCATGCTGCACATAAAACATCTGCATCTCTGGCTGATATGGGCATAAAAGGGGACAAACTTATGGTGTGACCCCCATGCTCCCCTGACCTCTACCCCATTCAGAACCTTTGGAGCATCATTAAAAGGAGTGTCTATGATGGCGGAAGGCAGTTCACATCTAAGCAACAGCTCTGGGAGGGTATTCTGTCCTCATGCAAAACAATTGAAGCAGAAACCATCCAAAACCTGACAAATTCAATGGACGAGAGAGTTCAGAAGCTCCTTTCGAACAAGGGGTCCTATGTGAAAATGTAACATCACCTAGAATAAAGTTTTGAGTTGAAAACTGTTTGATTTCAGTTTCTAACAACCTGCTAATGCTTATAATTTCAAAAATGACCATTTTTTTGGTCTTTATTAAAATGAAAAGGTTGATCGAAAAGTTTGGGGGATCTAAGAGTGTGGCAACCCAGTAGTCATGATTACTTCGAATTCTGACAATATGAGGGTCATGCTGCAGGTAGTGCAGCAAGAAGGCACTTATGTGCCTTGCGCATCTCGGAGCCCCAAAATTATTTTCCGGGCTAGATGCAGCTAAAAATTATTTTTAATTTTAAATCTGGTGAAGCTTTAGTATAGATGGCCTAATAGGATCAGTGCTGCACACTGCTACAAAGCCCAAATTATTTTCCAGTCAAGATACAGATAAACATGATTAGTAATTTGAAAGCTTAAAACGGTTGGTAGGGTGATTTTAACCAATCATCAAGCTTTAACTCTCCCCAGGATGACACAGGGGTAGAAAAGTCGTTTCGGATCCATGATTTGTTCATCTTTATGAACGTGAGTCTGTCTACAATATCAGTGGAGAGCCGCGTGCGCTTATCTGTCAGCACACCACCAGCAGCGCTGAACACACGTTCAGACAGAACGCTGGCTGCGGGGCATGACAAGATCTCCAAGGCGTAAGTGGCTAGCTCCGGCCATTTATCCAGATTGGAAGCCCAAAAAGAGCAAGGGTCCAGTGACACAGTCGTGGCTTCAATGTTTACTTGGAGATACTCCTGTACCATCGTCTCTAGGCGTTGACTATGTGTCAGACTTCTTGTCTCCTGTGGCCTTGCAAAGGATGGGCTAAAAAGTGGTGAAATGATTCCGCAAAATTGATGTTACCAGCAGATACTGTGGTTCTGTTACGGTTTGAGTGCTGAACACTTGACGGTCCCACGGTTGGCAAGTTGGAACTGTGAGATTCACTACGTGCACCACTGGTATTTTGTGGAAAAGCACATGTAAGATTCTGCAACAGTCTCTGCTGATACTCCTGCATGCGTGCATCCCTTTCTATTTCAGGAATAATTTCTGCAAATTTACTTTTGTACCGGGGATCTAACAGTGTGGCAACCCAGTAGTCAGGATTATTTCTAATTCTCACAATTCGAGGGTCATGTTGCAGGTAGTGCAGCAAGAAGGCACTCATGTGTGTTACGCATCCAGGAGCACCAAGTCCCTGTTGTGTTGGTGGCGAGGTAACAATCATGCTTCCTTCCTCTGTCCTCTCCCCCCAACCTCGCACAACAGAAATGTGATCAAGGTCTCCCTCATCTGATGAGTCTTCCATCAGTTCGTCCTCCACTTCTTCCTGGGCTCCTGCACCTTCCTCACTAGTTTGGCTGCTACCATGCGCCCTGGTAAAACCATCTCCCCCACCCTCACATGCCTGCCGCCTTGGTGCTGCCGACCGTCTGGACCTTGCAGATGTTAGCCCTTCCGCATACAACTCCTCCTCCTCTACTTCCTCCACCTCCTCTTGTGCCACCACCTGACTCCGAATTCTGTTTAACATGTGCTCCAGCATGTAAATCACCGGAATAGTCATGCTGATAATGGCATCGTCAGCACTAAACATCTTCGTCGCCATTTCAAAACTGTGCAGAAGGGTGCATAGGTCCCTGATCTGAGACCACTCCTCCAGCGTGATTTGCCCCACCTCTGAATCTCGTTGACCCAGGCTATACGTCAGAACGTATTGCACCAGGGCTTGTCGGTGCTGCCACAGTCGCTGCAACATGTGCAGAGTTGAATTCCACCGGGTAGGCACATCGCAATGTAGCCGGTGAAGTGGCAGGCCCAACGACTTCTGTAGAGATGTAAGTCGCTGAGCTGCGGGATGCGAACGGCGGAAGTGAGCACACAGCGACCGTGCCCTCTACAGAAGGCCATCTAGTCTGGGATAGTGTGCTAAAAATTGCTGGACAACCAGATTCAACACGTGAGCCATACAAGGCACGTGTGTGACATTGCCCCGGCGAAGGGCCGCACCCAGGTTTGCAGCATTGTCGCACACGGCCTTCCCTGGTTTCAGGTCCGGTGGAGACAACCATTCATGAAATTGGTTCTCCAGAGCTGACCACAACTCCTCAGCTGTGTGACTCACATTTCCCAGACATTTCAATGTAAAAACCGCCTGATGACGTTGAGCCCTACTGCCAGCATAGTAAGGAGGTGTGCAGGATCCCTTCTGCGCAGTTAGAAAGCTTGTGGCATGACCAGACAGGCTTTGGGTGCAGGTGGAAGACCGAGAGGAAGTTGAGGAGGCAGAAGCAGTGGAGGAACTTTGACATAAAGAGGATTGACGCACAACTCGTGGGGACGGCAAGACTTGGACAGCAGCCCCTTGTCCTGCTGTCACCATAGTTACCCAGTGCCCAGTCAGCGACATGTAACGCCCCTGTCCATGCCTACTCGTCCAAGTGTCTGTGGTGAAATGCACCCTGTCACACACAGAGTTTCTCAAAAAAGCGGTGATGTTATGTGCGACATGCTGGTGGAGCGCAGGCACACCTTTCTTTGAGTAGTAGTGCCGACTGGGCATCTGGTACTGGGGCACTGCGACGGACATAAGGTCTCGAAAATCCTCTGTGTCCACCAGGAGGAAAGGCAGCATTTCTGTAGCCAAGAGCTTGCAGATGGTGAAATTAGCTTTCTCATGGCTAGGAGGAAATGGTCTTTTAATTGTCCACATCTGAGGGACCGAGGGCTGGCTATTGTGCTTAGACGGGGTTGATAAGGGTGTCCCCGGCAAACTGCCGGTCTGTGAGGAAGATGCAGGCGGACATGTTAGGTTGCCTTGATCCAAAGGTGGTGCTATCGATGTCGGACAGCGCTCAACACCAGCTGGTGTTACCACCTCCAAAGAAAATGATGACCTGCCAATCACGCTGGCTGTTGCGGGTAAAGAGGTGGCAGGTCTGCGCCCCAAAACAGGTGTGACTGCTGTCCCCCCAGTCACAGAGGATGAAGAGGCCGCGGATGCACAAGATATGGCAGACGGTGGTTGGCCCGGCCGGCTAGGCCGCATTGTAGCACACTGAGCTTCCCACTGCAACTTATGCTTCATGTCCATGTGCCGGTTCATGCATGAAGTACTCAAACTATGTATTTTTTGGCCTCTACTTAGCTTTTGCTGACAAATGTTACAGATAACACGAGTTGGGTCATCTTTATCGATCTGAAAAAATGCCCAGGCTATGCAAGGCTTAGCACCCATGCGACCTGAAGAGCCACCACGACTTGTGGTGAGAGGCAGAGTTGTGTTTGAGGATGCAGTTGTTGACGTGCTTCCAGTACTACGTCTCTGTCCAGGAAGGCGCAACCTGACCTCGTCGTCACTAGCATCTTCCTCCACCTCCTCTGCTGACCTCATCTCTTGGCTGACTGTGGGTTGACAGTATGTGGGATCTCCAACCTCATCATCATCACCCTGTGCGTTATCACACCCGTCGTCCTCAGAGCCAACCTGTTCCTGCCCTGACAAAAAACTAAAGTTGTCGCTCCAATCAGGTATTTGAGTCTTATCATCGTCTTCCTCATTGTCTCCACCAACAGGAGTTACAGTTTGGGAATGAGGGTCTACATTATGGTCAGAACCTTCTGCGTCTGGTCCTGGATCCGACTCATAAAGATTCTGGGCATCAGTGCAGATCATTTCCTCGTCTGGATTCACAGAAGCGCTGGAGTCGACCTCTGATTCCCAGGCTATAGTATGAGTAAACAGCTCTGCAGACTCAACCATCTGTTCTACCTCATACTCAGACGGGCAGCTGGAGATTTGGGAGCTGTGAGGAAGCAAGTGCGATTTGGGTGACACCTTTGAGGACTGGAGTATTTGTGATGTTGAAGTTGATGTGGAGGAGAGCCCACTTAAAGGAGCACTTGATATCCGTTGAAGCACCTGCTGTTTTTGTGCCTCATCTGGAATTTGTAGCGATTGGCGTGGCCGTAAGAAAGGGATCTTATCACATTGTCCGCTAAAAGAAGTAGACATTTTAGTTTGGCTGGAAGATGGTCTTTCTTCTGCAGATGTTACTGTTGCTTTAACACCTACCCCACGGACACAACCTTTTTTCCCCTTCCCAACACGCCTATTCCCCTTTCCACCAGCAGCAGGCATTTTTCCACTCATTTTGGTGGTTAACTAATTCACAACTCTGGAGTTGTTTGCACAAAAAAACAATGGATGGTAACCGAGCAGAGCTGAGTGGCCAAACTGTGGTATTAGGCCAAAACTATTGGCTGGGTTAGATGCAGAAAAAAATTATTTTGAATTTGCAACCTGATGGAGGTCAGTATAGATGGATTAATAGAACAAGTCCCACACACTGCTAGAAGCCCAATATTTTTTCAGAGGTAGATGCAGAAAAAAATATATTCAGTTTGCAACCTGATGGAGGTCAGTATAGATGGACTAATACAACAAGTCCCACACACAGCTAGAAGCCCAAATATTTTTTCAGAGGTACTGTAGATGCAGATAAAAATTAGTTTTAATTTGCAACCTGATTGAGGTCAGTATAGATGGACTAATAGAGAAAGTCCGACACACTACTAGAAGGCAAAATATTTTTTCAGAGCTAGATGCAGAAAAAAATTATATTCAGTTTGCAACCTGATGGAGGTCAGTATACATGGATTAATAGAACAAGACCCACACACAGCTAGAAGCCCAATATTTTTTCAGAGGTAGATGCAGAAAAAAATATATTCAGTTTGCAACCTGATGGAGGTCAGTATAGATGGACTAATACAACAAGTCCCACACACAGCTAGAAGCCCAATATTTTTTCAGAGGTAGATGCAGAAAAAAATATATTCAGTTTGCAACCTGATGGAGGTCAGTATAGATGGACTAATACAACAAGTCCCACACACAGCTAGAAGCCCAAATATTTTTTCAGAGGTACTGTAGATGCAGATAAAAATTAGTTTTAATTTGCAACCTGATGGAGGTCAGTATAGATGGACTAATAGAGAAAGTCCGACACACTACTAGAAGGACAAATATTTTTTCAGAGCTAGATGCAGAAAAAAATTATATTCAGTTTGCAACCTGATGGAGGTCAGTATAGATGGATTAATAGAACAAGACCCACACACAGCTAGAAGCCCAATATTTTTTCAGAGGTAGATGCAGAAAAAAATATATTCAGTTTGCAACCTGATGGAGGTCAGTATAGATGGACTAATACAACAAGTCCCACACACAGCTAGAAGCTCAATATTTTTTCAGAGGTAGATGCAGAAAAAAATATATTCAGTTTGCAACCTGATGGAGGTCAGTATAGATGGACTAATACAACAAGTCCCACACACAGCTAGAAGCCCAAATATTTTTTCAGAGGTACTGTAGATGCAGATAAAAATTAATTTTAATTTGCAACCTGATGGAGGTCAGTATAGATGGACTAATAGAGAAAGTCCGACACACTACTAGAAGGCCAAATATTTTTTCAGAGCTAGATGCAGAAAAAAATTATATTCAGTTTGCAACCTGATGGAGGTCAGTATAGATGGACTAATAGAGAAAGTCCGACACACTACTAGAAGGCCAAATATTTTTTCAGAGCTAGATGCAGAAAAAAATTATATTCAGTTTGCAACCTGATGGAGGTCAGTATAGATGGATTAATAGAACAAGACCCACACACAGCTAGAAGCCCAATATTTTTTCAGAGGTAGATGCATTAAAAAAATATATTCAGTTTGCAACCTGATGGAGGTCAGTATAGATGGACTAATACAACAAGTCCCACACACATGTAGAAGCCCAAATATTTTTTCAGAGGTACTGTAGATGCAGATAAAAATTAGTTTTAATTTGCAACCTGATGGAGGTCAGTATAGATGGACTAATAGAATGATGCTATGCCCAAAAGATTTAACTTCACTAGGTGCAGTAAAAAAAATGGTATTCTATACACAGGTGGTATATCTTGCAACACAGATAGGCTACTCCACTGACTAACACACTCTGCAATAGGCCAAAAAGGATTAGCTTTGCTAGATTCAGCCAAATGCTGTGAAAAAAGCTTGCACAGCACTGGTACAGACCTGCCTGGCAAAAACTGATAGGAACTGATGTAACCTAGTCCTGAAAAGGACTCCAATTACAATTAGTCTTTACTCCCACAACCTATCTATTTAAGAGCACAGACCTCCCTGATAAAAGTCGTAGGAAATGCTGTAACCTAGTCCTTAAAAGGACTGCAATCACAACTATTCCCTACTCCCAAGCTATCTGTATATTTGTGCGAAAATTGGCTTGAAATTAACAAGGTATAGCGCACACAGCAACAGCGGTGCCGTCTAACACGCAGCTGCAGCAGTGAGAAAATGGTGGCGACGGGGAAAATGGCTTGGTCTTATAGGGCAAGGACATGTGACATACACTGCCAATGACACATGCCCTTGCTTGTGTGAAAAAAAGCACTTCGCTCCGTGTGTGCGCTGCTGATAGGCTGACAGATTGCACCTCCCCACTGCAAATGCGGGAAAGAGAAAAAAAAATGGAGATCTTCATTGTTCCTGCAGAGATCCATCCCCTGCCCCTCCCCCCACCCCGCTGTACACTCAAACTGCGTATTAACATTAATTTTCATCATTACTGAGAAAAAATCCAGTTATGATTTTGGTGCACGAACAGTTATCGAACATAACCTCGAACAGCCGAATTTTTCTCAAATTGTTCGTGTTCGCCGAACGGCTCGAACACCGCCCAAAACAGCTCGAATTTGAGATTGGCGAACAGTTCGAGTAGAACAACGCTCATCTCTAGTCAGTATAGATGGACTAATAGAACAAGTCCCACACACAGCTAGAAGGCCAAATATTTTTTCAGAGGTAGATGCAGAAAAAAATTATATTCAGTTTGCAACCTGATGGAGGTCAGTACAGATGGACTAATAGAACAAGTCCCACACACTGCTAGAAGGCCAAATGTTTTTTCAGAGCTAAACGCAGATAAAAAATATTTTTAATTTGCAACCTGATTGAGGTCAGTATAGATTGACTAATAGAACAAGTCCAACACACTGCTAGAAGGAGAAATATTTTTTCAGAGCTAGATGCAAATAAAAATTATTTTTAATTTGCAACTTGATAGAGGTCAGTATAGATGGACTAATAGAACAAGTCCCACACACTGCCAGAAGGCCCAATATGTTTTCAGAGCTAGATGCAGACAAAAAATAATTTTGAATTTGCAACCTGATGGAGGTCAATATAGATGGACTAATAGTACAAGTCCCACAAACTGCTAGAAGCCCAAATATTTTTTCAGAGCTAGATGCAGATAAAAATTATTTTTAATTTGCAACCTGATGGAGGTCAGTATAGATGGACTAATAGAACAAGACACACACACAGCTAGAAGCCCAAATATTTTTTCAGAGGTAGATGCAGAAAAAAATTATATTCAGTTTGCAACCTGATAGAGGTCAGTATAGATGGACTAATAGAACAAGTCCCACACACTACACTGCTAGAAGGCCAAATATTTTTTCAGAGCTAGATGCAGATAAAAATTATTTTTAATTTGCAACCTGATGGAGGTCAGTATAGATGGACTAATAGAACAAGTCCCACACACAGCTAGAATGACAAATATTTTTTCAGAGCTAGATGCAGTTAAAAATTATTTTTAATTTGCAACCTGATGGAATCAGTATAGATGGAATAATAGAACAAGTGCCACACACTGCTAGAAGGCCAAATATTTTTTCAGAGCTAGATGCAGATGAAAATCATTTTGAATAGGTCAGTATAGATGGACTAATAGAACAAGTCCCACACACTGCTAGAAGGCCAAATATTTTTTCAGAGGTAGATACAGAAAAAAATCATATTCAGTTTGCAACCTGATGGAGGTCAGTATAGATGGACTAATACAACAAGTCCCACACACTGCTAGAAGGCCAAATATTTTTTCAGAGCGAGATGCAGATAAAAATTATTTATAATTTGCAACCTGATGGAGGTCAGTATAGATGAACTAATAGAACAAGTCCCACACACTGCTAGTAGGCCAAATATTTTTTCAGAGATAGATGCAGATAAAAATTATTTTGAATTTGCAAACTGATGGAGATCAGTATAGATGGACTAATAGAACAAGTCCCACACACTGCTAGAAGGCCAAATATTTTTTCAGAGCTAGATGCAGATAAAAATTATTTTTAATTTGCAACCTGATGGAGGTCAGTATAGATTGACTAATAGAACAAGTCCCACACACTGGTAGAAGGTCAAATATTTTTTCTGAGCTAGTTGCAGACAAAAAATTATTTTGAATTTGCAACCTGATGGAGTTCAGTATAGATGGACTAATAGAACAAGTCCCACACACTGCTAGAAGCCCAAATAATTTTTCAGAGCTAGATGCAGATAAAAATTATTTTTAATTTGCAACCTGATGGAGGTCAGTATAGATGGACTAATAGAACAAGTCCCACACACAGCTAGAAGCCCAAATATTTTTTCAGAGGTAGATGCAGAAAAAAATTATATTCAGTTTGCAACCTGATGGAAGTCAGTATAGATGGACTAATAGAACAAGTCCCACACACTGCTAGAAGGCCAAATATTTTTTCAGAGCGAGATGCAGATAAAAATTATTTTGAATTTGCAACCTGATGGAGGTCAGTATAGATGGACTAATAGAACAAGTCCCACACACTGCTAGAAGGCCAAATATTTTCTCAGAGCTAGATGCAGATAAAAATTATTTTTAATTTGCAACCTGATGGAAGTCAGTGTAGATGGACTAATAGAACAAGTCCCACACACAGCTAGAAGGCCAATTATTTTTTCAGAGCTAGATGCAGATAAAAATTATTTTTAATTTGCAACCTGATGGAGGTCAGTATAGATGGACTAATAGAACAAGTCCCACACACTGCTAGAAGGCCAAATATTTTTTCAGAGCTAGATGCAGAAAAAAATTATATTCAATTTGCAACCTGATGGAGGTCAGTATAGATGGACTAATAGAACAAGTCCCACACACAGCTAGAAGCCCAAATATTTTTTCAGAGGTAGATGCAGAAAAAAATTGTATTCTGTTTGCAACCTGATGGAGGTCAGTATAGATGGACTAATAGAACAAGTCCCACACACTGCTAGAAGGCCAAATATTTTTTCAGAGCTAGATGCAGAAAAATATTATATTTAATTAGCAACCTGATGGAGGTCAGTATAGATGGACTAATAGTACAAGTCCCACACACAGCTAGAAGGCCAAATATTTTTTCAGAGGTAGATGCAGAAAAAAATTATATTCAGTTTGCAACCTGATGGAGGTCAGTATAGATGGACTAATAGAACAAGTCCCACACACTGCTAGAAGGCCAAATATTTTTTCAGAGGTAGATGCAGAAAAAAATTGTATTCTGTTTGCAACCTGATGGAGGTCAGTATAGATGGACTAATAGAACAAGTCCCACACACTGCTAGAAGGCCAAATATTTTTTCAGAGCTAGATGCAGAAAAATATTATATTTAATTAGCAACCTGATGGAGGTCAGTATAGATGGACTAATAGTACAAGTCCCACACACAGCTAGAAGGCCAAATATTTTTTCAGAGCGAGATGCAGATAAAAATTATTTTGAATTTGCAACCTGATGGAGGTCAGTATAGATGGACTAATAGAACAAGTCCCACACACTGCTAGAAGGCCAATTATTTTTTCAGAGCTAGATGCAGATAAAAATTATTTTTAATTTGCAACCTGATGGAGGTCAGTATAGATGGACTAATAGAACAAGTCCCACACACTGCTAGAAGGCCAAATATTTTTTCAGAGCTAGATGCAGACAAAAAATTATTTTGAATTTGCAAACTGATGGAGGTCAGTATAGATGGACTAATAGAACAAGTCCCACACACTGTTAGAAGGCCAAATATTTTTTCAGAGCTAGATGCAGAAAAAAATTATATTCAATTTGCAACCTGATGGAGGTCAGTATAGATGAACTAATAGAACAAGTCCCACACACAGCTAGAAGCCCAAATATTTTTTCAGAGGTAGATGCAGAAAAAAATTATATTCTGTTTGCAACCTGATGGAGGTCAGTATAGATGGACTAATAGAACAAGTCCCACACACTGCTAGAAGGCCAAATATTTTTTCAGAGCTAGATGCAGAAAAATATTATATTCAATTAGCAACCTGATGGAGGTCAGTATAGATGGACTAATAGTACAAGTCCCACACACAGCTAGAAGGCCAAATATTTTTTCAGAGGTAGATGCAGAAAAAAATTATATTCAGTTTGCAACCTGATGGAGGTCAGTATAGATGGACTAATAGAACAAGTCCCACACACTGCTAGAAGGCCAAATATTTTTTCAGAGCTAGATGCAGATAAAAATTATTTTTAATTTGCAACCTGATGGAGGTCAGTATAGATGGACTAATAGAACAAATCACACACACTGCTAGAAGGCCAAATATTTTTTCAGAGCTAGATGCAGATAAAAGTTATTTTGAATTTGCAACCTGATGGAGGTCAGTATAGATGGACTAATACAAAAAGTCCCACACACAGCTAGAAGGCCAAATATTTATTCAGAGGTAGATGCATAAAAAAATTATATTCAGTTTGCAACCTGATGGAGGTCAGTATAAATGGACTAATAGAACAAGTCCCACACACTGCTAGAACTCCAAATATTTTTTCAGAGCTAGTTGCAGAAAAAAATTATATTCAATTTGCAACCTGATGGAGGTCAGTATAGATGGACTAATAGAACAAGTCCCACACACAGCTAGAAGCCCAAATATTTTTTCAGAGGTAGATGCAGAAAAAAATTATATTCAGTTTGCAACCTGATGGAGGTCAGTGTAGATGGACTAATAGAACAAGTCCCACACACTGCTAGAAGGCCAAATATTTTTTCAGAGCTAGATGCAGAAAAATATTATATTAAATTTGCAACCTGATGGAGGTCAGTATAGATGGACTAATAGAACAAGTCCCACACACAGCTAGAAGGCCAAATATTTTTTCAGAGGTAGATGCAGAAAAAAATTATATTCAGTTTGCAACCTGATGGAGGTCAGTATAGATGGACTAATAGAACAAGTCCCACACACTGCTAGAAGGCCAAATCTTTTTTCAGAGCTAGATGCAGATAAAAATTATTTTTAATTTGCAACCTGATGGAGGTCAGTATAGATGGACTAATAGAACAAGTCACACACACTGCTAGAAGGCCAAATATTTTTTCAGAGCTAGATGCAGATAAAAATTATTTTGAATTTGCAACCTGATGGTGGTCAGTATAGATGGACTAATACAAAAAGTCCCACTCACAGCTAGAAGGCCAAATATTTTTTCAGAGCTAGATGCAGATAAAAATTATTTTTAATTTGCAACCTGATGGAGGTCAGTATAGATGGACTAATAGAACAAGTCCCACACACTGCTAGAAGGCCAAATATTTTTTCAGAGCTAGATGCAGATCAAAATTATTTTTAATTTGCAACCTGATGGAGGTCAGTATAGATGGACTAATAGAACAAGTCCCACACACTGCTAGAAGGCCAAATATTTTTTCAGAGCTAGATGCAGACAAAAAATTATTTTGAATTTGCAACCTGATGGAGGTCAATATAGATGGACTAATAGAACATGTCCCACACACTGCTCGAAGGCCATATATTTTTTCAGAGCTAGATGCAGAAAAAAATTCTATTCAATTTGCAACCAGATGGAGGTCAGTATAGATGGACTAATAGAACAAGTCCCACACACAGCTAGAAGCCCAAATATTTTTTCAGAGGTAGATGCAGAAAAAAATTATATTCCGTTTGCAACCTGATGGAGGTCAGTATAGATGGACTAATAGAATGATGCTATGCCCAAAAGGTTTTACTTCACTAGGCGCAGTAAAAAAATTGGTATTCTATACACAGGTGGTGTAGCTTGCAACACAGATAGGCTACTCCACTGACTAACACACTCTGCAATAGGCCAAAAACGATTAGCTTTGCTAGATTTAGCCAAATGCTGTGAAAAAAACTTGCACAGCACTGGCACAGACCTGCCTAGCAAAAACTGATAGGAACTGATGTAACTTAGTCCTGAAAAGGACTGCAATTACAATTAGTCTTTACTCCCACAACCTATCTATTTAAGAGCACAGACCTGCCTGATAAAAGTTGTAGGAAATGCTGTTACCTAGTCCTTAAAAGGACTGCAATCACAACTATTTCCTACTCCCAAGCTATCTGTAGATTTGTGCAAAAATTGGCTTGAAATTAAAAAGGTATAGCGCACACAGCAACAGCGGTGCCGTCTAACACGCAGCTGCAGCAGTGAGAAAATGGTGGCGATGGGGAAAATGGCTGGGTCTTATAGGGCAAGGACATTTGATATACACTGCCAATGACACATGCCCTTGCTTGTGTGAAAAAAAGCACTTCGCTCCGTGTGTGCGCTGCTGATAGGCTGACAGATTGCACCTCCCCACTGTAAATGCGGGAAAGAGAAAAAAAAAATGGAGATCTTCATTATTCCTGCAGAGATCCATCCCCTGCCCCTCCCCCCGCCCCGCTGTACACTCAAACTGCGTATTAACATTAATTTTCATCATTACTGAGAAAAAATCCAGTTATGATTTTCGTGCACGAACAGTTATCGAACATAACCTCGAACAGCCGAATTTTTTTCAAATCGTTCGTGTTTGCCGAACGGCTCGAACACCCCCCAAAACAGCTCGAATTTGAGATTGGTGAACAGTTCGAGTCGAACAACGCTCATCTCTAGTCCTGGGTTCAAATCCCACCAAGGACAACATCTGCAAGGAGTTTGTATATTCTCCCCGTGTTTGCGTGGGTTTCCTCCAGGTTATCAGGTTTCCTCCCACACTCCAAGCCATAATGGGGACAGTGCACATAATGTCTGTAATGTCACTATATAAGTGAGTAAAATAAATAAAAATAAATATCATTAGGGGAAAGCAGGAAAGATTTTTCTGGAACTTTTGTCTCTAGCCTCTTTTCTGGGGTCAAAGATATGACTGGTAAAAAGAAAAAGGGGACAATCTGTGGGAAATCATTTTAGCATATTATTTATAGCTAACATTATATTGGAAATGTCTGTAATTGCTACACATTATATTATTAGGGTTACTTTGCTTGGTATTAACTTCATTTAGTTAATAGACTAGGGATTGACAAGAAGCACATGGGCATTAACCAAATAGCGTGTGGTTTTATTGCTTTTTTTGTGCTCACCATGTGATCCTGTGAAACCACAGCAATTGATCAGCCTTAGATGGCAATATCCCAGCTGCTACTGCTTCACTGGTTAGATACACCAACCTCGATATGTACCAAAGGGAGAAATGTGGGTGTGCTGCGCTGCTGATAAGGAATTCACAGGATTCAGATGAATAGAAACAGATTGTAGTTTATTCCCAAACCAGTTCTAGGTCAATTTGACCTCTGCCTCAAGAGAACCACAATAAAGATACAGACAGAGATAGTTTTCCGGCTTAAATAGTACAGATTTTTAAAACCTGGCGCCAAGCCAGGTAGAAATGACCATTGTGGGTGTGAGAAGTATTTTTTTGTCAGCTTAAATAATGTAGAAAAAACAAATATCATTGATAATGTATAAGCCAATTTAGATCAAATAGTAATGATGAAAGAAAAATAATAATATAAAAGGGGAAAAAGAGGGTAGGGAGTTTATGTTTAAATTTTAGAAAAAATAAAAGACAAAAAAATTTAAAATTAAGAGCCCCAACATTGAGTAATATTATTGCACAGAGCCGCTTAAAGAACCACACTTTAGATGCTTCTAGCAGTCTTAAAGGGGTTGTCCACTACTTTTACATTGATTCCCTATGTGTAGGTTAGGACATCAATGTATGATCGGCCGAGGTCAGCCGGGGTGCAGTACATGGAGGCGGCCACTACCACTTGACTGCGGAGCCCCGCAGGTGAGCACTTCCGGCTGGCGGCCGCCGCCACCCACACCGCTAACAGCTGATCCTGCGGATAGGGCATCAATGTTAAAGTAGTGGACAACTTCTTTAATGATCGCACCAAAACAAATAATCAAATTAAATAATCAATTTCTGCTAAAAAATGGTGTTTTTCATTGTAATATTAAGAAATGCCTTTGTTGTAAAGCTATCACACACAATGGCACGCAATTTACCCCTGCGTCTACTCGAAAAATATTCCCGATAACCATTCATTTTAACTGTCAAACAGCATTTGCTATTTATTTAGTCAATTGTATGTGTGGTCTACAATATGTGAGTAGAACAGCTCAGCCTCTACACAAAAGCTTGTATTCCCACAAGTCTGAGATATGAAAGTCATAAGTTAGATTCTTAAGAATATATTTTGTCCTTGTATGACAACTAATTGAAGTTTTGTACCAAAGGAAGAAATGCGGGTGTGCTGTACTGCTGGTAAGGATTTCACAGAATTCAGATGAATACAAATACATTTATTCATATTTGTGACCTGCTCCTGTGATGTATGCATCTGTCACCAGGCAATTCTGTATTCATTTTGATGGCTTCCTTCCTTGGCAATTGGACAGCACCGTACCATACTAAAGCTCCTATCTCCCTGCTGGAAGCTTACAGGTATAACTTTGCTTGGCTTATGCACCCTGTTATTCTTCTCCTTGTTTCTAGTTGATTTTCTTGTTTATGACCTCAGATTATTTACTGACCAGTCCTTTTCCTGATGTTTTTGTATCTTCTCTGCCTTTTTGGTTTTGGCCCAGCTAAATGACCATTCCTGACAGCCTACACCACATAACAGCAGCTGACTCCAAAGCCGCAGCCCAGGGGTCTCTGAGTAAAACAAGATCCCTTACCGGGTTTAAAGGTAAAGGCCATGGAAACCCCTGAGATCAGGTAAGCAAAGTTGCTTATGCCAAGCCTGTTCATGGTATCTACAGTGGCATGTAAAAGTTTGGGCACCTTGGTCAAAATGACTGTTATTGTTAAAAATTAAGCAAGTTGAGGATTAAATGATCTCTAAAAGGCCTAAAGTTACACATTTCCTTTGTATTTTAGGCAAAATATATATATATATATTTCCATCTTTTACATTTTAAAAATAACAAAAAGGAAAATGGGCCGATGCAAAAGTTTCGGTACCCTGCATGGTTAGTACCTAGTAGCACCCTTAACTTGCTTAACTGTTCACAACAACAGTAAATTTGACCAGGGATGCCAAAACTTTTACATGCCACTGTAGTTTTAGAGCTGCTAAGCGACTACGAACAGTGCCCTCCATTACAATGACATGTGCAAATGTTTTGAAACTGATAAGTCTGACCACTAATCTAAAGAAGAACATTGGTTGGTGTTAAATAATGGAGAGAAAAAGACCTTATACACATAAGAATAATGTTAATCGTGATTTCAGATATCAGTGGGATCAGTTGACACTGTGATGTGCATAAGTGCCCCCAAATTCCCCCCCAACAAATCCTGTGAAGGGAGATAAATGTCTGGCCTGTTGAATTTCAATGACTGCTCTTTTTGATCTCCCTGGAGATAAGTTACTGTCAAGAGTGTGGCAGCGATTCTCTCATAAAGACCACAGGAGCACTCAGCTGAGGCAAGCACTCTTGTGTAGAGGGAGTCTGTAGAGATAACTGTTGGTCATCAAACATCTAATATTTAAACTCACCTGAGACATTGACAATGTATCCAGAACCTCTCTCCTCTAGAACTCTGGATGTTGTAAAATACAGCAGGGGCTTCCCAGATACAGTGGGTAAAAAAGTATTTAGTCAGCCACCAATTGTGCAAGTTCTCCCACTTGAAAAGATGAGAGAGGCCTGTAATTGACATCATAGGTAGACCTCAACTATGAGAGACAAAATGAGAAAACGTATCCCGAAAATCACATTGTCTGATTTGGAAATAGTTTTTTTTCAAATTTTGGTGGAAAATAAGTATTTGGTCAATTACAAAAGTTCATCTCAATACTTTGTTATATATCCTTTGTTGGCAATGACAGAGGTCAAACGTTTTCTGTAAGCCTTCACAAGGTTGGCGCACACTATTGTTGGTATGTTGGCCCATTCCTCCATGTAGATCTCCTCTAGAGCAGTGATGTTTTGGGGCTGTCGCTGAGCAACACAGACTTTCAACTCCCTCCAAAGGATTTCTATAGGGTTTAGATCTGAAGACTGGCTAGGCAACTCCAGGACCTTGAAATGCTTCTTACGAAGCCACTCCTTTGTTTCCCTGGCGGTGTCCTTGGGATAATTGTCATGCTGAAAGGCCTAGCCACGTTTCATCTTCAATACCCTTGCTGATGGAAGGAGGTTTGCACTCAAAATCTCACGATACATGGCCCCATTCATTCTTTCATGTACACGGATCAGTCGTCATGGTCCCTTGGCAGAGAAACAGCCCCAAAGCATGATGTTGCCATCCCCATGCTTCACAGTAGGTATGGTGTTCTTTGGATGCAACTCAGCATTCTTTCTCCTCCAAACATGACGAGTTGTGTTTCTACCAAACAGTTCTACTTTGGTTTCATCTGACCATATCACATTCTCCCAATACTCTTCTGGATCATCCAAATGCTGTCTAGCAAACTTCAGATGGGCCCGGACATGTAATGGCTTAAGAAGGGGGCACTGCAGGATCTGAGTCCCTGGCGGCTTAGTTTGTTACTGATGGTAGCCTTTGTAACGTTGGTCCCAGCTCTCTACACATCATTCACTAGGTCCCCCCGTGTGGTTCTGCGATTTTTGCTCACTGTTCTTGAGATCATTTTGACCCCACAGGGTGAGATCTTGTGTGGAGCCCCTGATCGAGGGAGATTATCAGTGGTCTTGTATGTCTTCCATTTTCTAATTATTGCTCCCACAGTTGATTTCTTCACACCAAGCTGCTTGCCTATTGCAGATACAGTCTTCCCAGTCTGCAGTCTGGTGCAGGGCTACAATTTTGTTTCTGGTGTCCTTCGACAGCTCTTAGGTCTTCACCATAGTGAAGTTTTGAGTGTGACTGTTTGAGGTTGTGGACAGGTGTCTTTTATACTGATAACAAGTTCAAACAGGTGCCAGTACTACAGGTAATAAGTGGAGAACAGAGGAGCCTCTTAAAGAAGAAGCTACAGGTCTGTGAGAGCCAGAAATTTTGCTTGTTTGTAATTGACCAAATACTTATTTTCCACCAAAATTGAAAAAAATGTCTTTCCAAATCAGACAATGTGATTTTCAAGATTTGTTTCCTCATTTTCTCTCTCATAGTTGAGGTCTATCTTTCATGTCAATTACAGGCCTCTCTCATCTTTTTAAGTGGGAGAACTTGCACAATTGGTGGCTGACTAAATACATTTTTTCTCCACTGTACATGTGTGTCCCTCCCTCACTGCATACATTATCTGATGGCAGAAGATGTTACTCTGTGTAACCTACATGGTCTTTGCTCTGTCTTTAATCATTGAGTCAACTCCGGGTGTGCTGATCAGCTGCTAATTTAGCCACAAGCAGATCCCACAATGCCCCTCACCTAATGCTATAGTCTGCCCTATTAAATCTGAAGCTGCCAAAGGCGTGCACACATGTGGGGTAGTTACACAAGTCTTCTTGCTCAAAGTGTCTTCGGCGATAAGTGGCAGTTATTTCAGAAGAAGTTAGTCAGGGCAGGAGTCAGGTAACCCACACTTTGAATGCTTACTCTCTTTAAACTATGTTTTTGTTAGTTTCCACTCTTTCCTCTATAGTCCTCGACTTTGTACTAACCCCCTTAATTCCTACACCTAGTAATGAACTCTTCATCTCTCCCTCCATCCTCACCATCCATGTCATCTCCTCCTCAGAACTATTCCTCAACATTCAATCCTGTGTCTCCAAAAACAGACAGCCACCTCATGCCCTCTCCTACTCCCACCTACTAACACTTTCTCTGCTCCTCCTCACTGGCGGTGACATCTCTCCAAATCCTGGTCCTCTTCACCACATCCCCACAGTCACTTCTACCTCTGATCCACGATCTACTACCAACTCTTGCAAACTTTCTAACCTCATACCCATCCACCCAGTCCCCTCTTCTCCAGTTTCCCTAACAGGAGCTCTATTGAACGCTCGCTCCGTCTGCAACAAACTTTCCTACATTCATGATATTTTCGCTACTAACAAACTTTCCTTCCTCTCCACACCCCCCAAGCGGCAAACATGGTGTAGGCATAGGTCTTTTCATGTCAGATACATGCGTCTTCACCGAAATCCCACTACCACCCTCTATTACTCTCCCTTCTTTTGAGGTGCACTAGGTGCGCATCTTCTCCCCCTCCAACCTGCGAGGTGCCTCCAGGGTTGCTGAGCGGAGATGGAAAAGGTCTCACTCCAATGAGCATTTCATTGCATTCAAACAATCCCTCACTATTTTCAAGTCCACATTCACTGCAGCAAAACAAACCTACTTCTCATCTCTCATCTCCTCCCTGTCCCACAACCCCAAACATCTATTCAACACTTTCAATTCTCTCCTCTGTCCCGCAGCGCCTCCTCCCTCTCCTCTCATGTCAGCTGAAGAGTTTGGTTCATTCCTAAATCAGAAGATTGATAACATCAGACAAAGCTTTTGCCTAAAGTCCCCTCAGCCCCTCCTCATATCTACTCAACCCTCCTCCTCCAAAACCAACTTCTCCACCATTACAGAAGATCAAGTTTCCTCTTTGCTCTCCAAATTACACCTTACTACCTGCGAACTTTACCCAATCCCGTCCCACCTCATCCCTAACCTTACCACAGTTTTCTTCCCAACCCTAAACCACTTCTTCAACCTAACAACTTCACTAACAACCGGTGTCTTCCATTCATGTTTCAAACATGCTTCAATCACACCCGTCCTCAAAAAGCCCTCCCTCGACCCATCTACTCTGACTAGCTATCACCCCATATCACTTCTCCCCAAGCCTCAAAACTACTTGAACAACACATCCACCATGAACTGTCCTCCCACCTCTCCTCATACTCCCTCTTCGACTGCTTACAATCTGGCTTCCGACAGCATCACTCCACTGAAACTGCCCTGACTAAAGTCACCAATAACCTACTAACCGCCAAATCCAAGTGAGACTACTCCGTCCTCCTACTCCTGGACCTGTCATCTGCCTTCGACCCAGTGGACAATTCCCTCTTACTACAGACTCTCTGATCTCTTGGCATCATGAACTTGACCCTATCTTGGATCTCCTCATACCTAACAGACCGGACATTCAGCATCTCCCACTCACACACCATCTCCTCATCTCACCCTCTATCTGTCAGTGTCCCCCAAAGCTCAGTTCTAGGGCCCCTGCTCTTCTCCATCTACACCTTTGGCCCGGGACAGCTCATAGAGTCTCACTGCTTTCAGTATTATCTCTATGCTGATGACACACAGATCTACATTTCTTGACCCGAAATCAACTCCTTACTAACCAGAATCCCACAATGTCTGCCCGCTATTTAATTCTTCTTCTCTGCTAGATTTCTAAAACTTAACATGGACAAAACTGAATTCATCATCTTTCCCCAACCTCACTCAACCCCCCCCAACTAACCTATCCATCAAAGTCAATGGCTGCCCACTCTCGCCAGTCCCGCAAGCTAGCTGCCTTGGGGTAACCCTAGACTCTAATTTCGCCTTCAAATCTCATATCCAAACCCTCTCCACTTCCTGCCAACTCCAACTCAAAAATATCTCCCGGATCCGCTCATTCCTCAGCAAAGGCTCTGCAAAAACACTAGTGCATGCCCTCATCATTTCCCGCCTCGACTACTGCAACCTCCTGCTCTGTGGCCTCCCTTGTAACATTCTCGCGCCCCTCCAATCTATCCTATACTCTGCTGCCCGACTAATCCACCTGTCCCCCCGCTGTTCCCCGGCCTCTCCTCTCTGTCAATCCATTCACTGGCTCCCCATTGCCCAGAGGATCAAGTTAAAGACCCTAACCCTGGCATACAAAGCCATCCACAACCTGTATCCCCCATACATCTGTGACCTAATCTCCTGATACTTACCTACACGCAACCTCCGATCCTCACAAGATCTCCTTCTCTACTCCACTCTTATCTCCTCTTCCTACAATAGCATACAAGATTTCTCCCGTGCATCCCCCTACTTTGGAACTCTCTAACCCAACACATCAGACTCTCGCCTACCGTGGAAACCTTCAAAAGGAACCTGAAGACCTACCTCTTCTGACAAGCCTACAACCTGCAGTAGAGCCACCGCTCCACCACACTGCTGCATGACCAGCTTTACCCTCACCTATTGTATCCTCACCCATCCCTAGTAGATTCTGAGCCCTCGCGGGCAGGGTCCTCTCTCCTCCTGTACCAGTTGCTGACTTTATTGTTCAAGATTATTGTAATTGTTTTTGCTATGTATACCCTCTTTTCACATTTAAAGCGCCATAGAATAAATGGTGCTATAATAATAAATAATAACAATAAAATATGGTATTTGTAAAGTTCAGTGTTTCACTAAAACAATTCCTAACTAGTGTTGAGCGAGTATGTGTAATAAATAGACATTCCTCCCATGTATTAAAACTGTCAAACAGTCGCAAATCATGCACACGGGAGTGATTCAAACATATCACCGAGCAGCTGTAAATAATCGGAGCTCGGCCCGAGCATAATCGACGAAAGGGTTAACAGAACATACTCGCTCAACACTATTCCTAACCATTCTCTATTTATACATATATGTTGTAATGAATAATTAATAAAATTGGGTTAAACTAAAAAATAAGCTCATTATTAGAGATGAGCGTTGTTCGACTCGAACTGTTCACCAATCTAAAATTCGAGCTGTTTTGGGCGGTGTTCGAGTCGTTCGGCGAACACGAACGATTTGAAAAAAATTCGGCTGTTCGAGGTTATGTTCAATAACTGTTCGTGCACCAAAATCATAACTGGATTTTTTCTCAGTAATGATGAAAATTAATGTTAATACGCAGTTTGAGTGTACAGCGGGGCGGGGGGAGGGGCAGGAGATGGATCTCTGCAGGAATAATGAAGATCTCCATTTTTTTTTACTCTTTCCCGCATTTACAGTGGGGAGGTGCAATCTGTCAGCCTATCTGCAGCGCACACACGGAGCGAAGTGCTTTTTTTCACACAAGCAAGGGCATGTGTCATTGGCAGTGTATGTCACATGTCCTTGCCCTATAAGACCCAGCCATTTTCCCCGTCGCCACCATTTTCTCACTGTTGCAGCTGCGTGTTAGACGGCACCGCTGTTGCTGTGTGCGCTATACCTTGTTAATTTCAAACCAATTTTCGCACAAATCTACAGATAGCTTGGGAGTAGGGAATAGTTGTGATTGCAGTCCTTTTGAGGACTAGGTTACAACATTTCCTTCGACTTTTATCAGGCAGGTCTGTGCTCTTAAATAGATAGGTTGTGGGAGTAAAGACTAATTGTAATTGCAGTCCTTTTCAGGACTAAGTTACATCAGTTCCTATCAGTTTTTGCCAGGCAGGTCTGTGCCAGTGCTGTGCAAGTTTTTTTCACAGCATTTGGCTAAATCTAGCAAATAGTGCTGAGCCACCCCCGTAGTGTTCGGGTTCGGTTCGGTTCGTCGAACACCGGGATGTTCGAGGAACTGTTCGTCGAACTGTTCGTCGAACACCTTAGAACACCGTCGAACACCGTTAAAACCAATGGCAGGCAAACAAAAACACATAGAAACACATAGAAAACACCTTCAAAGGTGTCCAAAAGCTGACAAACTGCTCAGAAGACGCTTTCTTTAAAAAAGCCGGCCGGCAATTCAGCAGCGGCATACACCGGTACCCGACAATTTAGACAAGAAGGAATAGAGCCTCACACATAGATTAGATAGATAGAAACATGTCAGTCACATATATATGAAGTACAGTGACAGTGTTGCTTACTGTACTTGTCATTTAGTGTAAAGGATTTATTAAAAAATATAATAGTGTTTTCATGCACTGTCTCTTTAAAAAAGCCGGCCGGCAATTCAGCATCTGTACCCGACAATTTATAACAGACAGAATAGAGCTTCACACATAGATTAGATAGATAGAAACATGTCAGTCACATATATATGAAGTACAGTGACAGTGTTGGTTACTGTACTTGTCATTTAGTATTAAAATAAAGGATTTATTATTAAAAAAAATTGGTGTGGGGTTCCCCTTAATTTTAGTCTCTAGCGGAGGTTAAGCAGACAGCTGGGGCAGATGTTTGAAGCCTGGGAAGGGGGTAATACCCACGGAGCTTCCCAGGCTACTAATATGAGCCCCCAGCTGAATACATAGCCTTTACTAGCTATTAAAAAATGACGTGGGGTCCCCCCTAATTTAATAGCTAGCAAAGGCTAGGCAGACAGCTGGGGCTGATATTAATAGCCCAGGAAGGGAGCCATGAATATTGGCCCCCTCCCAGGCTAGAAACACCAGCCGTCAGCCGCCCCAGAAATGGCGCATTCATAGCATGCGCCAATTCTGGCACTTAGCCTCGCTCTTCCACGCTGCCCTGTAGCGGTGGCAGGGGGTAATAGGGCTGGGGTTGATGTCAGCTTATAATGCCAGCTGACATCAAGCCCAGGTTAGTAATGGAGAGGCGTCTATAAGACACCCCCATTACTAACCCCATAGTCAAAGTTAAAAGAAAACACAAACACCCAGAATAAAGTCCTTTAATTGAAATAAAGACACAATCCTTTATTGTTCTAAATTAAACCATACTTACCATCACGCCCATTCCAGCTGAAGCCAACGATCTCCTGCAATAAAAGAAAAATAATAAAGCAACATCATCCTTACCTTTCCATGGTTCCCACGACAGCTTCAGCTCTGCTACATGGAGATGACAGGCTGGACCGCAGCAGAACGCTGCCATCCAGCCTGTCATCCCGCAGACACTGAGAAGCGCAGGCATGCCTGCAATCTGCAGTGTCTGGCTGTGACGGCATAAAGATGAGACGAGTTCATGTCCAATGAACTCGGCGCACCTCATGCACGTCACTGAGAGCGTGGGAGAATTCTCCTGCACTCAGCACTTCAGCGTGAGAATTCTCCCACGCTGTCAGTGAAGTGCATGAGGTGAGCTCATTCATGTCCAATGAACTCAGCTGACCTCATGTACGTCACTGACAGCGTGGGAGAATTCTCACGCTGAAGTGCTGAGTGCAGGAGAATTCTCCCACGCTGTCAGTGACGTGCATGAGGTGCGCCCAGTTCATTGGACATGAACTCGGCTCATCTGGATGCCGTCACAGCCAGACACTGCAGAGCGCAAGCATGCCTGCGCTTCTCAGTGTCTGCGGGATGACAGGCTGGATGGCAGCGTTCTGCTGCGGTCCAGCCTGTCATCTCGATGTAGCAGAGCTGAAGCTGTCGTGGGAACCATGGAAAGGTAAGGATGAGGTTGCTTTATTATTTTTCTTTTATTGCAGGAGATCGTTGGCTTCAGCTGGAATGGGCGTGACGATAAGTATGGTTTAATTTAGAACAATAAGGGATTGTGTCTTTATTTCAATTAAAGGACTTTATTGTGGGTGTTTGTGTTTTTTTTAACTTTGACTATGGGGTTAGTAATGGGGGTGTCTTATAGACGCCTCTCCATTACTAACCTGGGCTTGATGTGAGCTGGCATTATAAGCTGACATCAACCCCAACCCTATTACCCCCTGCCACCGCACCAGGGCAGCGTGGAAGAGAGAGGCTAAGTGCCAGAATTGGCGCATCCTATGAATGCGCCATTTCTGGGGCGGCTGACGGCTGGTGTTTCTAGCCTGGGATGGGGCCAATATTCATGGCTCCCTTCCTGGGCTATTAATATCAGCCCCCAGCTGTCTGCCTAGCCTTTGCTAGCTATTAAATTAGGGAGGACCCCACGTCATTTTTTTGGGGGGGTCCCCCATTTTAATAGCTAGTAAAGGCTATGTATTCAGCTGGGGGCTGATATTAGTAGCCTGGAAAGCTCTGTGGGTATTACCCCCTTCCCAGGCTTCAAACATCTGCCCCAGCTGTCTGCTTAACCTCCGCTAGAGACTAAAATTAAGGGGAACCCCACGCCAATTTTTTTAATAATAAATCCTTTATTTTAATACTAAATGACAAGTACAGTAACCAACACTATCACTGTACTTCATATATATGTGACTGACATGTTTCTATCTATCTAATCTATGTGTGAAGCTCTATTCTGTCTGTTATAAATTGTCGGGTACAGATGCTGAATTGCCGGCCGGCTTTCTTAAAGAGACGGTGCATGAAAACACTATTATTTTTTTTAATAAATCCTTTACACTAAATGACAAGTACAGTAAGCAACACTGTCACTGTACTTCATATATATGTGACTGACATGTTTCTATCTATCTAATCTATGTGTGATTCTCTATTCCTTCTATTCTAAATTGTTGGGTACAGATGCTGAATTGCCGGCCGGCTTTTTTAAAGAGACGGTGCATGAAAACACTATTATTTTTTTTAATAAATCCTTTACACTAAATGACAAGTACAGTAAGCAACACTGTCACTGTACCTCATATATATGTGACTGACATGTTTCTATCTATCTAATCTATGTGTGATTCTCTATTCCTTCTATTCTAAATTGTCGGGTACCGCTGCTTAATTGCCGGCCGGCTTTTTTAAAGAGACGGTGCATGAAAACACTATTATTTTTTTTGATAAATCCTTTATGCTAAATGACAAGTACAGTAAGCAGCACTTTCACTGTACTTCGTATATATGTGGCTGACATGTTTATATCTATCTAATCTATGTGTGAAGCTCTATTCTTTCGGTTCTAAATTGTCGGGTACCGGTGTATGCCGCTGCTGAATTGCCGGCTTTTCATGTTTCACTGTTGGCACTGTTCCCATCGATTTGGGCAATCACTGTAATGCCACAACCACCATGGCTGTGGCATTACAGTGAGTGGCAGACAATCCCTGCATGATTGGTGCTCTAAATAGCACCAGACATGCAGGACACGCTTTTGGTGCACGAACAGTTATCGAACATAACCTCGAACAGCCGAATTTTTTGCAAATCGTTCGGGTTTGTCGAACAACTCGAACACCGCCCAAAACAGCTCGAATTTGAGATTGGCGAACAGTTCTAGTCGAACACCGCTCATCTCTACTAGCAAAGCTAATCCTTTTTGGCCTATTGCAGAGTGTGTTATTCAGTGGAGTAGCCTATCTGTGTTGCAAGCTACACCACATGTGTATAGAATACCAATTTTTTTACTGCATCTAGTGAAGTAAGACCTTTTGGGCATAGCATCATTCTATTAGTCCATCTATACTGACCTCCATTAGGTTGCAAATTGAATATAATTTTTTTCTGCATCTAGCTCTGAAAAAATATTTGGCCTTCTAGCTGTGTGTGGGACTTGTTCTATTAGTCCATCTATGCTGACCTCCATCAGGTTGCAAACGGAATATAATTTTTTTCTGCATCTAGCTCTGAAAAAATATTTGGCCTTCTAGTAGTGTGTGGGACTTGTTCTATTAGTCCATCTATACTGACCTCCATCAGGTTGCAAACTGAATATATATTTTTTCAGCATCTACCTCTGAAAAAATATTTGGGCTTCTAGCAGTGTGTGGGACTTGTTCTATTAGTCCATCTATACTGACCTCCATCAGGTTGCAAATTGAATATAATATTTTTCTGCATCTAGCTCTGAAAAAATATTTGGCCTTCTAGCAATGTGTGGGACTTGTTCTATTAGTCCACCTATACTGACCTCCATCAGGTTGCAAACTGAATATAATTTTTTTCTGCATCTAGCTCTGAAAAAATATTTGGCCTTCTAGCAGTGTGTGGGACTTGTTCTATTAGTCCATCTATACTGATCTCCATCAGGTTGCAAATTGAATATAATTTTTTTCTGCATATAGCTGTGAAAAAATATTTGGCCTTCTAGCAGTGTGTGCGACTTGTTCTATTAGACCATCTATACTGACCTCCATCAGGTTGCAAACTGAATATAATTATTTTCTGCTTCTACCTCTGAAAAAATATTTGGGCTTCTATCTGTGTGTGGGACTTGTTCTATTAGTCCATCTATACTGACCTCCATCAGGTTGCAAATTGAATATAATATTTTTCGGCATCTAGCTCTGAAAAAATATTTGGCCTTCTAGCAGTGTGTGGGACTTGTTCTATTAGTCCATCTATACTGACCTCCATCAGGTTGCAAACTGAATATAATTTTTTTCTGCATCTACCTCTGAAAAAATATTTGGGCTTTTAGCAGAGTGTGGGACATGTTCTATTAGTCCATCTATACTGACCTCCATCAGGTTGCAAACTGAATATAATTTTTTTTCTGCATCTACCTCTTAAAAAATATTTGGGCTTCTAGCAGTGTGTGGGACTTGTTCTATTAGTCCATCTATACTGACCTCCATCAGGTTGCAAATTGAATATAATATTTTTCTACATCTAGCTCTGAAAAAATATTTGGCCTTTTAGCAGAGTGTGGGACTTGTTCTATTAGTCCATCTATACTGACCTCCATCAGGTTGCAAATTGAATATAATTTTTTTCTGCATCTAGCTCTGAAAAAATATTTGGCCTTCTAGCTGTGTGTGGGACTTGTTTTATTAGTCCATCTATACTGACCTCCATCAGGTTGCAAACTGAATATAATTTTTTTCTGCATCTAACCCAGACAATAGTTTTGGCCTATTACCACAGTTTGGCCACTCAGCTCTGCTCAGTTCCCATCCATTGTTTTTTTGTGCAAACAACTCCAGAGTTGTGAATTAGTTAACCACCAAAATGAGTGGAAAAAGGCCTGCTGCTGGTGGAAAGGGGAATAGGTGTGTTGGGAAGGGGAACAAAGGTTGTGTCCGTTGAGTAGGTGTTAAAGCAACAGTAACATCTGCAGAAGAAAGACCATCTTCCAGCAAAACTAAAAGGTCTACTTCTTTTAGCGGACAATGTGATAAGATCCCTTTCTTACGGCCACGCCAATCGCTACAAATTCCAGATGAGGCACAAAAACAGCCGGTGCTTCAACGGATATCAAGTGCTCCTTTAAGTGGACTCTCCTCCACATCAACTTCAACAACACAAATACTCCAGTCCTCAGAGGTGTCACCCCAATCGCACTTGCTTCCTCACAGGTCCCAAATCTCCAGCTGCCCATCAGAGTATGGGGTAGAACAGATGGTTGAGTCTGAAGAGCTGTTTACTCATACTATAGCCTGGGAATCAGAGGTCGGCTCCAGAGCTTCTGTGAATCCAGACGAGGAAATGATCTGCACTGATGCCCAGAATCTTTATGAGTCGGATCCAGGACCAGACGCAGAAGGTTCTGACCATAATGTAGACCCTCATTCCCAAACTGTAACTCCTGTTGGTGGAAACAATGAGGAAGACAATGATGAGACTCAAATACCTGATTGGAGCGACAACTTTAGTTTTTTGTCAGGGCAGGAACAGGTTGGCTCTGAGGACGACGGGTGTGATAAAACACAGGGTGATGATGATGAGGTTGGAGATTCCACTTACTGTCAGCCAACAGTCAGCCAAGAGATGAGGTCAGCAGAGGAGGTGGAGGAGGATGCTAGTGACGATGAGGTCAGGTTGCGCCTTCCTGGACAGAGACGTAGTACTGGAAGCACGTCAACAACTGCATCCTCAAACACAACTCTGCCTCTGACCGCAAGTCGTGGTGGCTCTTCAGGTCACATGGGTGCTAAGCCTTGCATAGCCTGGGTATTTTTTCAGATCGATAAAGATGACCCAACTCTTGTTATCTGTAACATTTGTCAACAAAAGCTAAGCAGAGGCCAAAAAATACATAGTTTGAGTACTTCACGCATGAACCGGCACATGGACATGAAGCATAAGTTGCAGTGGGAAGCTCACTGTGCTACAATGCGGCCTAGCCGGCCGGGCCAACCACCGTCTGCCCCATATTGTGCATCTGCGGCCTCTTCATCTTCTGTGACTGCGGGGACAGCAGTCACACCTGTTTTGGAACGCAGACCTGCCACCTCTTTACCCGCAACAGCCAGCGTGATTGGCAGGTCATCATTTTCTTTGGAAGTGTAAACACCCGCTGGTGTTGAGCGCTGTCCGACATCGATAGCACCACCTTTGGATCAAGGCAACCTAACATGTCCGCCTGCATCTTCCTCACAGACCGGCAGTTTGCCGGGGACACCCTTACCAACCTCGTCTAAGCACAACAGCCAGCCGTCAGTCCCTCAGATGTGGACAAGTAAAAGACCATTTTCTCCTAGCCATGAGAAAGCTAAGAGGTTGAATTTCACCATCTGCAAGCTCTTGGCTACAGAAATGCTGCCTTTCCGCCAGGTGGACACAGAGGATTTTCGAGACCTTATGTCCGTCGCAGTGCCCCAGTACCAGATGCCCAGTCGGCACTACATCTCAAAGAAAGGTGTGCCTGCGCTCCACCAGCATGTCGCACACAACATCACCGCTTCTTTGAGAAACTCTGTGTGTGATAGGGTGCATTTCACCACAGACACTTGGACGAGTAGGCATGGACAGGGGCGTTACATGTCGCTGACTGGGCACTGGGTAACAATGGTGACAGCAGGACAAGGGGCTGCTGTCCAAGTCTTGCCGTCCCCACGAGTTGTGCGTCAATCCTCTTTTTGTCAAAGTTCCTCCACTGCTTCTGCCTCCTCAACCTCCTCTCGGTCCTCCACCTGCACCCAAAGCCTGTCTGGTCATGCCACAAGCTTTCGAACTGCGCCGAAGGGATCCTGCACACCTCCTTACTATGCTGGCAGTAGGGCTCAACGTCATCAGGCGGTTTTTACTTTGAAATATCTGGGAAATGTGAGTCACACAGCTGAGGAGTGGTGGTCAGCTCTGGAGAACCAATTTCATGAATGGTTGTCTCCACTGGACCTGAAACCAGGGAAGGCCGTGTGCGACAATGCTGCAAACCTGGGTGCGGCCCTTCGCCGGGGCAATGTCACACACGTGCCTTGTATGGCTCACGTGTTGAACCTGGTTGTCCAGCAATTTTTAGCCCACTATCCCGGACTAGATGGCCTTCTGCAGAGGGCACGGTCGCTGTGTGCTCACTTCCGCCGTTTGCATCCCGCAGCTCAGCGACTTACATCTCTACAGAAGTCGTTGGGCCTGCCACTTCACCGTCTAAAATGCGATGTGCCTACCCGGTGGAATTCAACTCTGCACATGTTGCTGCGACTGTGGCAGCACCGACAAGCCCTGGTGCAATACGTTCTGACGTGTAGCCTTGGCCAACGGGATCCAGAGTTGGGGCAAATCACGCTGGAGGAGTGGTCTCAGATCAGGGACCAAAGCACTCTTCTGCACAGTTTTGAAATGGCGACGAAGATGTTTAGTGCTGACGATGCCATTATCAGCATGACTATTCCGGTGATTTACATGCTGGAGCACATGTTAAGCAGAATTCGGAGTCAGGTGGTGGCACAAGAGAAGGTGGAGGAAGTAGAGGAGGAGGAGTTGTATGCGGAAGGGCTAACATCTGCAAGGTCCAGACGGTCGGCAGCACCAAGGCAGCAGGCATGTGAGGGTGGGGGAGATGTTTTTACCAGGGCGCATGGTAGCAGCCAAACTAGTGAGGAAGGTGCAGGAACCCAGGAAGAAGTGGAGGACGATCTGATGGAAGACTCATCAGATGAGGGAGACCTTGATCACATTTCTGTTGTGCGAGGTTGGGGGGAGAGGACAGAGGAAGGAAGCATGATTGTTACCTCGCCACCAACACAACAGGGACTTGGTGCTCCTGGATGCACAAGACACATGAGTGCCTTCTTGCCGCACTACCTGCAACATGACCCTCGAATTGTGAGAATTAGAAATAATCCTGACTACTGGGTTGCCACACTGTTATATCCCCGGTACAAAAGTAAATTTGCAGAAAAAATTCCTGCCATAGAAAGGGATGCACGCATGCAGGAGTATCAGCAGAGACTGCTGCAGAATCTTACATGTGCTTTTCCACAAAACACCAGTGGTGCCCGTAGTGAATCTCACAGTTCCAACTTGCCAACCGTGGGACCGTCGAGTGTTCAGCACTCAAACCGTAACAGAAACACAGTATCTGCTGGTAACATCATTTTTGCGGAATCATTTCACCACTTTTTTAGCTCATCCTTTGCAAGGCCCCAGGAGACAAGAAGTCTGACACATAGTCAACGCCTAGAGACGATGGTACAGGAGTATCTCCAAGTAAACATTGAAGCCATGACTGTGTCACTGGACTCTAGCTCTTTTTGGGCTTCCAATCTGGATAAATAGCCGGAGCTCGCCACTTACGCCTTGGAGATCTTGTCATGCCCCGCAGCCAGCGATCTGTCTGAACGTGTGTTCAGCGCTGCTGGTGGTGTGCTGACAGATAAGCGCACGCGGCTCTCCACTGATAATGTAGACAGACTCACGTTTATAAAGATGAACAAATCATGGATCCGAAATGACTTTTCTACCCCTGTGTCATCCTGGGGAGAGTAAAAGCTTGATGATTGGTTAAAATCACCTCACCAACCGTTTTAAGCTTTCAAATTACTAATCATGTTTATCTGTATCTTGGCTGGAAAATTATTTGGGCTTTGTAACAGTGTGCAGTAATGCTTCTATTAGGCCATCTATACTAAGCTCCACCAGATTTAAAATTACTAATCATGTTTATCTGTATCTTGGCTGGAAAATTATTTGGGCTTTGTAGCAGTGTGCAGTACTGATTCTATTAGGCCATCTATACTAAGTTCCACCAGATTTAAAATTATAATAATTTTTAGCTGCATCTAGCCCGGAAAATAATTTTGGGGCTCCGAGATGCGCAAGACACATAAGTGCCTTCTTGCTGCACTACCTGCAACATGACCCTCAGATTGTCAGAATTCGAAGTAATCCTGACTACTGGGTTGCCACACTCTTAGATCCCCCACACTCTTCGATCAACCTTTTCATTTTAATAAAGACCAAAAAAATGGTCATTTTTGAAATTATAAGCATTAGCAGGTTATTAGAAACTGAAATCAAACAGTTTTCAACTCAAAACTTTATTCTAGGTGATGTTACATTTGCACATAGGACCCCTTGTTCGAAAGGAGCTTCTGAACTCTCTCGTCCATTGAATTTGTCAGGTTTTGGATGGTTTCTGCTTCAATTGTTTTGCATGAGGACAGAATACCCTCCCAGAGCTGTTGCTTAGATGTGAACTGCCTCCCACCATCATAGACACTCCTTTTGATGATGCTCCAGAGGTTCTGAATGGGGTAGAGGTCAGGGGAGCATGGGGGTCACATCATAAGTTTGTCCCCTTTTATGCCCATATCAGCCAGAGATGCAGATGTGTTATGTGCAGCATGAGACGGTGCATTATCATGCATGAAAATTATCTTGCTGTGGAATACACGGTTCTTCTTCTTGAACCATGGCAGGAAGTGCTGTTTGAGAAACTCCACATACATTATGGAGTTCATCTTTACCCCTTCAGGGATCCTAAAGGGGCTGACAATCTCTCTCCCCATGATTCCAGCCCAAAACATTACTCCACCTCCTCCTTGTTGGCGCTGTAGCCGTGTTTGCGTGGGGTGTCCATCAACCAGCCATCCTCAACTCCATCCATCTGGACCATCGAGCGTTGCACGGCACTCATCCATGAACAAAACAGTTTTGAAATCAGTCTTCATATAATGTTTGGCCCACTGGAGCCATTTCTGCTTGTGTGCAGTGGATAGGGGAGGTCGACAGGATGGCGTACGCACAGCTGCAAACCTCTGAAGGACCCTGCATCTTGTTGTTCGGGGGACGTTGGAGGCACCAGCAGCTTCAAAAACTTGTCTGCTGCTATGACAAGGCCTTTTTGCCGCTGCTCTTTTAACCTGATGTAATTGCCTGTAGGAAAGAGTCCTCAATTTGCCCTTATCAGCACGCACATGTGTGTACTGTGAATCATCTACATACTACTTGATTGCCAAGACACTTCATCCTGAGCATCGCACAATGTTGATTGTAGTCATGCCTTGATCTAAACACTCCACAATTTGTTGCTTCTCAGCAGCCGACACATCCTTTTTCTTTCCCATTTTGGCAGAAAATGTAGGCTGCTTAATAATGTGGGACAGCCTTCTTAAGTAGTCTTGCCATTCATTGGACACACCTGCCAAATTAATTAGCACAAGTGTCTGCAATTGCTTACAGTGATATAAAGAGCCCTGACACACATCACCATCAATGAGTTTAACTGACAAACAAACAAATTCTTCCCTTATCACTCCTAAACACTTTTTGCATAATAATTTGGAACGCAGTGTACATGTGCTTTTCCACAAAACACCAGTGGTTCACGTAGTGAATCTTACAGTTCTAACTTGCCAACCGTGATCTGTATGGAGTTGTTCAATAAAGGGCCCAAAATTAAGATAACATAGACGGGAGAGGCCTCTATGAATAGGAATTCATAAGAATTTGATACCCTGTGAGGGCCAGGCAAAGGGAAAGTTGGACTGGATGGAATCCTGTATGGATTTGGGCAGGGAGACATCGAGGGCCTCAGACTTCGTTGCATTGATTTTAAAATTTGACCATGTAACAAAGTGATCTATTTCAGCCATAACAGGCTGCTGATGGATATATGTGATTGACATCATCAGCAAATGCAGAGCACTTGTACTCGGTGCCTCCCACCTCAATCCACCTAATATTGGGGTTATGGCGAATTGATGAGAGCAGGTGCTCTGTCACTAGGATGTATAAGAGAGGGGACAGAGGACATCCCTGCCTTGTCCCATTGGTGATTATGAAAGGTGATGAAAATGTTCTGACGCGCCCCCTGGGCCTTGGGACATCCGGAGCCGGACCCTTTTTGGTGGATGCTGGTGGTTATAGTCTCCGTGGCGGCGACCCGGTTCCGTGGCTCAGGGCGGTCAAAGCAGTGGCGGAACTATTTATGTGGTTTTGATGTTTAAATGTCCGACTACGCCACCCGTGGATTCCGGTCAGAGTGAACCGCCGCTGCAGGGCAGACCGCTGAGGCTGGTGTTGTTGGTGCAGCAGAGCGTAGCATAACTCCCCACGGGAGGAGTATAGCCTCAGGGCAGTGTATACGGAGGATGGGGGTGATGGTGCAGGGCAGCAGCAGTAACGACACGGAGTCAGTGATGCAGTCCAGGGCCTTTACTCACAGTTCTTATTTTCCCGACCACAACTGCAGGTAACGGCTGCCCACGTCGTATTGTGCTCACCAGGTGAGGGGCTCAGACAACTCCCAGATAACTTTGGAGCGCTTCACAGGACCCCCTTTGTGTGTCCTTTGTCTGGCCTTTCTTACCAACCCTTCTGTCCGGCTGCCTCGGGCCTCCTCTTGGTAAACTTGGCGCCAGTTTCCCTGACCCTATGTGCTGCCCTCCTAGCGGGTGTAGCGAGGGGCTGCGCCACATAAAATGTCACAGCCTCCAGTTTCTAGCTGAGGGTCGTTTCCCTCCTCCACTAGTTTTCGGGACCGGTCTCCCCCTTTGGCCTGACCCCTCCACGCAGGTGGGTTCGGGCGTGCGGTGGCGACTCGCCCATCCACACCCCTGGGATCCCTTCGTTCCTCATTCCTGGAGCCTTCTCAGCTCCTCTACCTTCCTTCTTCCTCTTCCAGGCCTGGGCCTCTGTTACTAGGCCCGCCTCTGGAGCAGAGCTCATGCAGAGCCCCTGCTCCCTGTCACTTCTGCTCAGACTTCTCTGCACTGAACTAAGATGGTGCCCACCTTTTATACTCCCTTCTCAATGCACCCAGGAACTGCTTCCTCCCTGCTCCTGCACTACAGGGTTCCCCTTCCTCAGTGTTCCCTCCCCCCACTCCAGCCAGAGACAGGGAATGTCGTGCCCATCTCAGGGGCATATTGATCGCCCTGCCCCACGGCAATGTGGTGTAATGCATGCAGGTGTCGGGGTCCTCATCCACACTCCATCCTTACCTGAGAGTGAGATATCACACCTCTGGGTGAGGTGCAATACCTCTGCAGCAACCGAGCCCTCGGGGTGCTACAGTTCCATTTATTTTCAGCCTAGGTGACGCATTGCGATACAGGGTCATGATTTTGACTATAAAAGGGTCCCCTAGACCCCTGCCCCAAGCTTTTTAAGAGAATAATATATGGCATGCCAGGAGACTCTATGGAATGCTTTCTCAGCATCCAACGAGAGTATCTAATTACAAATTTTTAACTGCATCTAGCCCAGGAAATACTTTGTGCCTAGTAGCAGTGTCTGCTAGTCAGCGGATTATCCCGGCTGTTAAGCAAGCTACACCACCTGTAGTTTGGACACTTAATTTTTTCAAAGGAAATGCATCGGGACCACGGGATACTCAGTGAAGAGCATCAGGAGGCACCCCAAGGCATAAGGGCTGGGACTGGCGGTAGGACGCCTTGCGGTGGACAGCCCAGCTCGATCCTTATAAAAGCTTTTTAACTGCAGCAGCTTTAGTGGACACTACTGGAGCTGGAATTACGCGGCTGCTGGCATGAGACTTGCCCTTCAATAGATCCTTGTAAAAGGATTTAAAGTCTATTCATTCAAATTAGAGATACAATTTAAATTAAAAGCTTAGAGCTGCCTCCACCACAGGGGGGCTCGCTAGACACACCAGCGGACAGGCACCAGTATTGGGAGAGGGGGGCTGGCCATCAGGGTCCACCGCGGCTCTGGCACAAACGGAGGTGGCACGGGCAGGAACGGACTGGCCGTGTCGGCTTCTCACTTTTTGGATTTTAGAAGGGCATGACATGCCTATATCTGTGTCTCCCCCTCCTTTTACTCCTCCACCTCTTTTCTTTTCACATGACTATATGTACTTGTCACTTTTCCATGTGTTAGTTATGTCTTCTGAGCAGTTTGTCAGCTTTTGGACACCTTTGAAGGTGTTTTCTATGTGTTTCTATGTGTTTTTGTTTGCCTGCCATTGGTTTTAATGGTGTTCGAAGGTGTTCGACGAACAGTTTGACGAACAGTTCAGCGAACACAAGGGTGTTCGACGAACCGAACCGAACTCGAACACTACGGGGGTGGCTCAACACTACTCATTATCATCATATACTGTACATTTGTTTTGAAATGAGAAATGTATTTAATTATATGTTTTTTTTTCCACATAATGCAACTAATCTTTTGCTTATATGTAGGAATGAAAAAAGACCAGGAGATATTCTTTATGTCACTGTTTAAGATATAATAGAATTTTGTTTCAGAATGGACACATTGGAACAAAATCACTGAATCTTAGCAACTTAATTGTTAATAATGCACTTTATTTCTATTTTGTTTCGTCCAAGCTCCACAACATATTTTATTTCTATGTAAATGGAAAGAATACGTTGGTACGGTCGGCAAGGTACTCCCTCACCATCTTCACAAACTTTGCACTCCTTGTGAGAGTACCCCGCGCCCCAGGGCCTGTAAGATGGGAGGGTCTGAGAAAACTCTCCCAGAACTTGGTTGTCCAACAAACTGTGACATCTGCCACCAGCGTTTTCAGATGGGAATTTTTTAAAAAGGGCCTTCTGGTACTGCCCCATGTTATCTTCAATAAATGCAGGCTGTGTCTGTCTAAAGAGCCCAAAAGAAAAACTATTTTGTACTAGCAGTGCCTAACTAAGCCAGATATCCTATTACTAGTTTCTGGCAGTATGTACTGCTGAACCAAAAGATGTTGGCACCAATTCATCCAGACCAGAGTTATTCATGCCAGTATTGATTAGTGGGCATGGTGAAGTCAGAAGCCAGTGATATACACTGCTCATAAAAATAAAGGGAACACTCAAATAACACATCCTAGATCTGAATGAATGAAATATTCTCATTGAATACTTTGTACTGTACAAAGTTGAATGTGCTGACAACAAAATCACACAAAAATCATCAATGGAAATCAAATTTATTAACCAATGGAGGCCTGGATTTAAAGTCACCCCCAAAATTAAAGTGGAAAGACACACTACAGGCTGATCCAACTTTGAAGCAATGTCCTTAAAACAAGTCAAAATGAGGCTCAGTATTGTGTGTGGCCTCCACGTGCCTGTATGACCTCCCTACAATGCCAGAGCATGCTCATAATGAGGTTGCGGATGGTCTTCTGTGGGATCTCCTCCCAGACCTGGACTAAAGCATCCGCCAACTCCTGGACAGTCTGTGGTGCAACGTGACGTTGGTGGATGGAGCGAGACATGATGTCCCAGATGTGCTCAATGGGATTCAGGTCTGGGGAACGGGCGGGCCAGTCCATAGCTTCAATGCCTTCATCTTGCAGGAACTGCTGACACACTCCAGCCACATGAGGTCTGGCATTGTCCTGTATTAGGAGGAAGCCAAGGCCAACCGCACCAGCATATGGTCTCACAAGGGGTCTGAGGATCTCATCTCGGTACCTAACGGCAGTCAGGCTACCTCTGGCGAGCACATGGAGGGCTGTGCGGCCCTCCAAAGAAATGTCACCCCACACCATTACTGACCCACTGCCAAACCCGTCATGCTGAAGGATGTTGCAGGCAGCAAATCGCTCTCCACGGCATCTCCAGACTCTGTCACATCTGTCACATGTGCTCAGTGTGAACCTGCTTTCATCTGTGAAGAGCACAGGGCGCCAGTGGCGACTTTGCCAATCCTTGTATTCTGTGGCAAATGCAAAGCGTTCTGCATGGTGTTGGGCTGTGAGCACAACCCCCATCTGTGGACGCCGGGCCGTCATACCACCCTCATGGAGTCGATTTCTAACCGTTTGTGCAGAAACATGCACATTTGTGGCCTGCTGGAGGTCATTTTGCAGGGCTCTGGCAGTGCTCCTCCTGTTCCTCCTTGCACAAAGGCGGAGATAGCGGTCCTGCTGCTGGGTTATTGCCCTCCTATGGCCCCCTCCACGTCTCCTGGTGTACTGGCCTGTCTCCTGGTAGCGCCTCCAGCCTCTGGACACTATGCTTACAGACACAGAAAATCTTCTTGCCACAGCTCGCATTGATGTGCCATCCAGGATGAGCTGCACTACCTGAGCAACATCTGTGGGTTGTAGAGTCCGTCTCATGCTACCACGAATGTGAAAGCACAACCAACATTCAAATGTGACCAAAACATCAGCCAGAAAGCATTGGTACTGAGATGTGGTCTGTGGTCCCCACCTGCAGAACCACTCTTGTATTGAGTGTGTCTTGATAATTGTCAATAATTTCCATCTATAGTCTATTCCATTTGCACAACAGCATGTGAAATTGAATGTCAATCAGTGTTGCTTCCTAAGTGGACAGTTTGATTTCACAGAAGTTTGATTTACTTGGAGTTATATTCTGTTGTTTAAGTGTTCCCTTTATTTTTTTAGAGCAGTGTATTAAGAGGCAATATATCACCAATATTTCAATAATCTCTTAATAAAGCAGTGCATTTTTAAAGTGGCGTGCGCCTTCATGTGCCTCGCCAAAAATATTACTCCAGTCGGAGACTAGAATAAGATTTGTGGTGTAAGCTATACCGCAACTTGTCAAATCTACATAAATCGTTTTGCAGACCGCTATCACGAGCCCCTGATTCTTACTATGACTCAAGGTAATCACTTACATAGTACTGGCTAGTATATTGCTACATGACTTAACTAATGTTAGGCTGCTCATTTATATCAGCCGTTTGTCCCTCACTTCTATTCTGATAGACTAAGACATTCCAGATTATTATATTTTCTTCTAGCCAGCATGGTATTGTGTCTTCAATGATTGTTCTTATCTTAAACTTACCATTATTCTCTGTGCTTCATTTCAGCATTATTACCTTGTCATTTCTTGATATATTTTATCTGTATTAAACCACTATTTATGTGATATTTATCTGGGGCTTTAGCTACGGTCCTCTTACTATTTTGGGTTTATATACCCTGTATCTCTTACTGTTTTAGCTCCTCTTCTCCCTATACCTCTTTATATGTTATCCTTGTCTAGAAAAATATGTTTATGAATAAAGATTATATCTTGTATTGATCTCCAATGAGTCTTGGGTATTCCTTTATTATATTTATCTATTTGTTTGATTTACTTCAGATACCTATTAGATTCTTGTTTGGGCTTCTTGTTTAATTTTGGAGATGGCATTTCACTTCTGGTGATCTGCTTTTGTTTTGGTTATTACTTGGAGTTATATTATGTTGTTTAAGTGTTCCCTTTATTTTTTTAGAGCAGTGTATTAAGAGGCAATATATCACCAATATTTCAATAATCTCTTAATAAAGCAGTGCATTTTTAAAGTGGCGTGCGCCTTCATGTGCCTCGCCAAAAATATTACTCCAGTCGGAGACTAGAATAAGATTTGTGGTGTAAGCTATACCGCAACTTGTCAAATCTACATAAATCACAGTAACTAATTGAAAAGGAGCAATGTCCGATAGCATCAGTTTAACATTTTAAATGTCACTGTAAATCATGACAGCAGTAATTAACCCCTTTATGTCATCTCAATTTTCTGATTTTTGGTTTTCATTTTTTCCTCCCTTTCTTCCAAGAGTCATAACTTTTTTTATTTTTCTGTCAGTATACCTGTATGAGGGTTGTTTTTTTGTGGGACAAGTTATACTTTTGAATGACAGCATTCATTCTACCACACAGTGTACTGGAGAATGGGAAAAAAACATTACACGTGAGTTGAAATTGCCAAAAAATGCAATTCCACAATTGTTTTGGGTTTTTTTTATTCACCATGTTAACTATTGTATATGGTAAAACTGACCTGTTATTATGATTCTCCAGGTCAGTACAAGTGCACAGATATCAAACAAGTATAGATTTTTTTGTATTTACAGTGGAAACAAGAAGTTTACATACACTGTATAAAAAGATACATTTGCATGTTTTTCTCAATATCTGACATGAAATCAGAGTAAACCTTTCCCGTTTTAGGTCAATTAGGATTACCATAATTTTTAATATTTGCCAATTGCCAGAATAATGAGAGGCAGAGAATTTTTTAAGGCATTTTTATTACTTAATGCAAAGTCAAAAGTTTACACATATTTCATTAGTATTTGGTACCATTGCACTTAAACTGAATGACTTGGGTCAAACTTTTGGGATATCCTTCCACAAGCTTCTCACAACAGTTGGTCGGAATTTGGGCCCATTCCTCCTGACAAAACTGGTGTAACTGATCCAGGTTTGTAGGTCGCCTTGCTCGCACCTGCCTTTTCAGCTTTGCCCATAAATTTTAATAGGATTGAGATCAAGGCTTTGTGATGGCCACTCTAAAAAATTGACTTTGTTATCCTTAAGCCACTTTGTTACCATTTTGGCAATATGCTTCGAGTCATTGTCAATTTGGAAGACCCATTTACACCCAAGATTTAACTTCCTGGCTGATGTCTTGAGATGTTGCTTCAGTATTGCCATGTAATCTTAATTTCTTATGATGCAATCTATTTTGCGAAGTGCACTAGTCCCTCCTGCAGCAAAACAAACCCACAACATGATGCTGCCACCCCCGTGTTTCACTGTTAGGATGGTGTTCTTAGGCTTCCAAGCTTCTTTCTTTTTCCTCCAGACGTAACGATGGTCATTATGTCCGAAAAGTTCAATTTTAGTTTCATCAGACCACAGGACATGTCCAAAAATTAAGATCTTTGTTCCTGTGTGTAGTTTCAAACATTAATCTGACTTTTTTATGTTTCTTTTGGAGTAATGGCTTCTTCCTGGCAGAGTGGCCTTTCAGTGAATGTTGATACAGTACTCGTTTTACTGTGGATATTAACACAATCTTACTAGCTTCCGCCATCATCTTCACTAGGTCTTTTGCTTTTGTCCTTGGGTTGATATGCACATGTCAGACCAAATCACGTTCATCTCTGGAACACAAAACCCGTCTCCTTCCTGAGTGGTATGATGGCTGGAAATTCCCATCTTGTTTGTACTTGCATATAATTGTTTGTACAGATGAACGAGGCACCTTCAGGTATCTTGAAATTGTACCCAAATAGGAGCCAAACTTGTGCAAGTCCACAATTCTCTTCCTGATATCTTGGCTGATTTATTTAGACTTTCCAATGATGCTACACAAAGAAGCAGCGTGTTTCAGGTGGACGTTAAAATACAGTACAGACCAAAAGTTTGGACACACCTTCTCATTTAAAGATTTTTCTGTATTTTTGTGACTATGAAAATTGTTCATTCACACTGAAGGCATCAAACTATGAATTAACACATGTGGAATTATATACTTAACAAAAAAGTGTGAAACAACTGAAAATATGTCTTATATTCTAGGTTCTTCAAAGTAGCCACCTTTTGCTTTGATGACTGCTTTGCACACTTTTGGCATTCTCTCGATGAGCTTCAAGAGGTAGTCACTGGAAATGGTCTTCCAACAATCTTGAAGGAGTTCCCAGAGATGATAAGCACTTGTTGGCCCTTTTGCCTTTACTCTGCGGTCCAGCTCACCCCAAACCATCTCAATTGGGCTCAGGTCTGGTGACTGTGGAGGCCAGGTTATCTGGCATTGCACCCCATCACTCTTCCTCTTGGTCAAATAGCCCTTACACAGCCTGGAGGTGTGTTTGGGGTCATTGTCCTGTTGAAAAATATATGATGGTCCAACTAAATGCAAACCGGATGGAATAGCATGCCGCTGCAATATGCTGTGGTAGCCATGCTGATTCAGTATGCCTTCAATTTTGAATAAATCCCCAACAGTGTCACCAGCAAAGCACCCCCACACCATCACACCTCCTCCTCCATGCTTCACGGTGGGAACCAGGCATGTAGAGTCCATCCGTTCACCTTTTCTGCATCGCACAAAGACACGGTGGTTGGAACCAAAGATCTCAAATTTGAACTCATCAGACCAAAGCACAGATTTCCACTGGTCTAATGTCCATTCCTTGTGTTCTTTAGTCCAAACAAGTCTCTTCTGCTTGTTGCCTGTCCTTAGCAGTGGTTTCCTAGCAGCTATTTTACCATGAACGCCTGCTGCACAAAGTCTCCTCTTAACAGTTGTTGTAGAGATGTGTCTGCTGCTAGAACTCTGTGTGGCATTGACCTGGTCTCTAATCTGAGCTGCTCTTAACCTGCAATTTCTGAGGCTGGTGACTCGGATAAACTTATCCTCAGAAGCAGAGGTGACTCTTGGTCTTCCTTTCCTGGGGCGGTCCTCATGTGAGCCAGTTTCTTTGTAGCGCTTGATGGTTTTTGCAACTGCATTTGGGGACACTTTCAAAGTTTTCCCAATTTTTCGGACTGACTGACCTTCATTTCTTAAAGTAATGATGGCCACTCGTTTTTCTTTACTTAGCTGCTTTTTTCTTGCCATAATACAAATTCTAACAGTCTATTCAGTAGGACTATCAGCTGTGTATCCACCAGACTTCTGCACAACACAACTGTTATTCCCAACCCCATTTATAAGGCAAGAAATCCCACTTATTAAACCTGACAGGGCACACCTGTGAAGTGAAAACCATTTCCGGTGACTACCTCTTGAAGCTCATCAAGAGAATGCCAAGAGTGTGCAAAACAGTCATCAAAGCAAAAGGTGGCTACTTTGAAGAACCTAGAATAGAAGACATATTTTCAATTGTTTCACACTTTTTTGTTAAGTATATAATTCCACATATGTTAATTCATAGTTTTGATGCCTTCAGTGTGAATGTACAGTTTTCATAGTCATGAAAATACAGAAAAATCTTTAAATGAGAAGGTGTGTCCAAACTTTTGGTCTGTACTGTATATCCACAGATGTGTCTCTAATTAACTCAGATGTTTCTAAAAAAGCAATCAGAAGCTTCCAAACACAAGGCATCATCACATGGGCAGTCCAGAATAGTTTACAGGCATAGTAATCTTAGTTTATGAAAACTTTTGACTTGGCAGTAAGTAATAAAAATGCCTTAAAACATTCTCTCTCTCTCATTATTCTGGCATTTTGCAAATCTTAAAACTCATGGTAATCCTAATTGACCTAAAACGGGAAAGGTTTATTTTGATTTCATGTCAGAAATTGAGAAAAACATGCATAAGTGTCTTTTTATATAGTATATGTAAACTTCTGGTCTCAACTGTAACATATAATCTCTGTTCAATTCCAGAAGAGGTAGTGACTAGTGATGAGCGGAACAGTGCTCAAATGACATGGGAACAGCATGGGGAAGACCCCTGGAAGCATCTCTGACTCCCAGATCACTGCTGTCAACAACGTGGTCAGAGAATTACGCCACTTTTACGGACTCACAATAAAACATACAAAAACGAAACCAAAATGGATTTTCCTGGGAAATATGCTAAGGAACATCCTTTCCAGGGTAATGACTTGTATATAAGGCAAAATAAATAACCAAAAACAAAAACACTCCTCCACAACTTGGGCTAAGTTCACACATAGCGTTTTTGATGCGTTTTTGCACTTTTGCATTGCTTTCAACCAAAACAAATGCATTCACCAGGAAAATGTCATTTTAACATTTTACAACCTTATCTGGCCATGTGATGTGGACACATCATCAGACACATGCATACAGTGCTGAAAAGACATGGGAACAGCATGGGGAAGACCTCTGGAAGCATCTCTGATTTCCAGGTCACAGCCTAAAAGTGTGCCCATCATAAGTGATCCTTGGCGCATGCAAAGATGCCTCCCGCCATGCACCTGTCGATGCAGACTTGCAACAATCACCATCCACGTCCTTGTCCCATTGCAGTGTTCAGTTGTCCCTACTCCATTCCTTGAAATGCAAGCGTAAGTATGCAGCCAGCCACCCACCTACAGGCTGTAATACTATAATGCTAAATTTTTGACAGCAGCTTGCACTTGAAATGTGACCTTTTAGGCTCGTGGAGGCGGATACTTTTCATAACCTCATTCCGACGGCAGCCGGGTATCCATACTCGGTCCCAAGCTGCCACTATATTTCCCGGTATCGCCTCTGCCTTCCACAAGCACGGGTCCCACAACATTACTGGTGCCCTCCCCAGTGCACTTACTGGGAAGGACTGCCTAACCACAAACACGTGGACAGGTGAATGTGGCCAGGGATGGTACGGAGCCAGTCCACAACTTTTTTTGCTGAGAGTTGTGTTTAGCTCTGTTAAAAGGGCTGGCATAGAGGGAAACCATATCGACACTGCGTGTCATTTCTCCCAGGAAGTCCTGTAATTGAGCTTGTTGCAGAAGCAATGGCAGCCTGTCCAACATCAACTTGCACTTGTCGGTGGTGCTTTGACACACACACGTCTTTCTTTGCGCATTTAATTTCTTGAATACAGAGTTGGACAATGGTCTGATCTGTAATGCGTTTTGAGAAATAACATGCATAAGTATGGCCGATCCACATTAAAAAAGCAGCCATAGAGTGTCCGGGAACCTTTCCAAACACTTTTCTTAGCCAGGGCTGCTTTTCGGCAGGGTTGGACGGGCACACCAGACAACCGGAGACACCTCCAGCGGGCCCTGGCTTCTGCTCCAGGAGAGTTAATAGTGCTGAGGTGAAGCCATGATGATGATAGAGGCCACCATCAGCTTAGTTTTCTGTCATTTAGAATGCAAGTGCAAGTATGCAGCCAGCCACCCACCCTCTCACAGGCCGCAACACTAAGCTGCCAGATTTCTGGGCAGCTCTTTGCACTTAAAATATGGCCTTTAAAGCTTGTGGAGGCGGAAGCTTTTCACAATCTCATGCCGGCGGCGGCCGGGTGTCCATACTCAGTCCCCAGCTGCCACTGTTTCTCCCGGTGTCGCCTCTGCCTTCCACAAACGGGTCCCACAACATTACCCGTGCCCTCCCCAGTGCACTTACTGGGAAGGACCGCCAAATCACAAACACGTGGACAGGTGAATGTGGCCAGGGACGGTACGGAGCAAGTCCACAACTTTTTTTGCGGAGAGTTGTATTTAGCTTGGTGAAAGGACTGACATAGAGGGAAACCGTATCTACCCTGTGTGTCATTTCTCCCAGGAAGTCCTCTAAAGCTGCTTGCACTTGAAATGTGGCCTGAACATTACTGCTGGTACTTTTCTGTGGGAATTTGCTTGCCTCCTACCAGCCTGGAATATTTCCAGCAAATTATGGTACGACGCCATGGTATTAGCATTGCCCCCAGTACCAGTAGCGAAGCCATCCAGATTTTCCTTCTGAGGAATTTTATTTGGTAGACTGAGTGGCTGCCCAAATACATTTTCTCACAAAGGAGCTGAAGATAGAGTGGCAGTAGGTGCAAGTTTCTCCAGCCTGTTAGACATTAGAGGGTGAATGGCAGCACATTGGATTAGTGGTTAGCACTGAAGCCTTGCAGCGCCGGGATCCTGGGTTCAAATCCCAGCAAGGACAACATCTGCAAGGACTTTGTATGTTGTCCCCGTGTTTGGATGTGTTTCCTCCTCGGTAAAAATAGAGTGTCCGGTAACCTTCCCACACACTTTTCTTAGCAAGGACTGCTTCTCGGCAGGGTTGAACGGTCCCACCAGAGAATCCTCTGGTGTGCATTGGCTTCTACCTCAGGAGAGTTCATGATAACGCTAACTTTGCAGCTGCTATGGGGCTCTTGAGCGGGTGAGAAAGGTTATCCCTCAGAATCAAATCCTCTAGTGGGCACAATGTTTTTCAATCTGAAACAGCTTCTCAGTGGGAGTTGTATTTCACCACAGCCATATTCTTTAGCTCGGTGAAAGGACTGGCATAGAGGGAAACCGTATATACCCCGGCTGTCATTTCTCCGTCACCAGGTTCCGCCCATTGTCACACACAACCATGCCTGGCTGTATGTTCAGCGGTGAGAGCCACAGATCAGGCTGCTGTGTTACAGCTTTTAACAACTCTGCAGCGCTGGGCTGTTTGTCAATTAAGCACTAAGCATGTTATCTTCAGCACAGCCTGTTGCCGCTTGGCCAAAACAGTGCAGCAGTGTTGTCAGCTTGCGACTGATGTAGTCATTTCAGAGATGGAGGAGGAGGTGCTTGAGCTGAACAATATGATTACATTGAGGTTAAATTGGTGACGCTGTTTTTTATACTAAAGAGTAGTGTTGAGCCACCCCCGTAGTGTTCGAGTTCGGTTCTGTTCGTCGAACACCTTCGAACACCGTTAAAACCAATGGCAGGCAAACAAAAACACATAGAAACACATAGAAAACACCTTCAAAGGTGTCCAAAAGCTGACAAACTGCTCAGAAGACACAACTAACACATGGAAAAGTGACAAGTACATATAGTCATGCGAAAAGAAAAGAGGTGGAGGAGTAAAAGGAGGGGGAGACACAGATATAGGCATGTCATGCCCTTCTAAAATCCAAAAAGTGAGAAGCCGACACGTTCAGTCCGCTCCTGCCCGTGCCACCTCCGCGTCGCCGGGTTTGTGCCAGAGCCGCGGTGAACCCTGACGGCCAGCCCCCCTCTCCCAATACTGGTGCCTGTCCGCTGGTGGGTCGAGCGAGCCCCCCTGTGGTGGAGGCAGCTCTAAGCTTTTTAATTTAAATTGTCTCTCTAATTTGAATGAATACACTTTAAATCCATTTACAAGGATCTATTGGAGGGCAAGTCTCATGCCAGCAGCCGCGTAATTCCAGCTCCAGTAGCGTCCACTAAAGCTGCTGCAGTTAAAAAGCTTTTATAAGGATCGAGCTCGGCTGTCCACCGCAAGGCATCCTACTGCCAGTCCCAGCCCCTATGCCTTGGGGTGCCTCCTGATGCTCTTCACTGAGTATCCCGGGGTCCCGAAGCATTTCCTTTGAAAAAATTAAGTGTCCAAACTACAGGTGGTGTAGCTTGCTTAACAGCCGGGATAATCCGCTGACTAGCAGACACTGCTACTAGGCACAAAGTATTTCCTGGGCTAGATGCAGTTAAAAATTTGTAATTAGATACTCTCGTTGGATGCTGAGAAAGCATTCCATAGAGTCTCCTGGCACGCCATATATGATTCTCTTAAAAAGCTTGGGGTAGGGGTCTAGGGGACCCTTTTATAGCCAAAATCACGGCCCTGTATCGCAATACGTCACCTAGGCTGAAGATAAATGGAACTGTAGCACCCTGAGGGCTCGGTTGCTACAGAGGTATTGCACCTCACCCAGAGGTGTGATATCTCACTCTCAGGTAATGATGTAGTGTGGATCAGGACCCGACACCTGCATGCATTACACCACATTGCCGTGGGGCAGGGCGACCAATATGCCCCTGAGATGGGCACGACAGTCCCTGTCCCTGGCTGGAGTGGGGGGACGGAACACTGAGGAAGGGGAACCCTGTAGTGCAGGAGCAGGGAGGAAGCAGTTCCTGGGTGCATTGAGAAGGGAGTATAAAAGGTGGGCACCATCTTAGTTCAGTGCAGAGAAGTCTGAGCAGAAGTGGTAGGGAGCAGGGGCTCTGCATGAGCTCTGCTCCGGAGGCGGGCCTAGTAACAGAGGCCCAGGCCTGGAAGAGGGAGAAGGAAGGAAGAGGAGCGGAGAAGGCTCCAGGAACGAGGAACGAAGGGATCCCAGGGGTGCGGACGGGCAAGTCGCCACCGCACGCCCGAATCCACCTGCGTGGAGGGGTCAGGCCAAAGGGGGAGACCGGTCCCCGAAACTAGTGGAGGCAGGAAACGACCATCAGCTAGAAACAGGAGGCTGTGACATTTTATGTGGCGCAGCCCCTCGCTACACCCGCTAGGAAGGCACCACATAGGGTCAGGGAAACTGGCGCCAAGTTTACCAAGAGGAGGCCCGAGGCAGCCAGACAGAAGGGTTGGTAAGAAAGGCCAGACAAAGGACACACAAAGGGGGTCCTGTGAAGCGCTCCAAAGTTATCTGGGAGTTGTCTGAGCCCCTCACCTGGTGAGCACAGTACTACGTGGGCAGCCGTTACCTGCAGACGTGGTCTGGATAATAAGAACTGTGAGTAAAGGCCCTGGACTGCATCACTGACTCCGTGTCGTTACTGCTGCTGCCCTGCACCATCACCCCCATCCTCCGCATACACTGCCCTGAGGCTATACTCCTCCCGTGGGGAGTTATGCTACGCTCTGCTGCACCCACAACACCAGCCTCAGCGGTCTGCCCTGGAGCGGCGGTTCACTGTGACCGCAATCCACAAGTGGCGTAGTCGGACATTTAAACATCAAAACCACATAAATAGTTCCGCCACTGGTTTGACCGCCCTGAGCCACGGAACCGGGTCGCCGCCACGGAGACTACAACCACCAGCATCCACCAAAAAGGGTCCGGCTCCGGGTGTCCCAAGGCCCAGGGGGCGCATCAGAACATTTTCATCACCTTTCACAATCACCAATGGGACAAGGCAGGGATGTTCTCTGTCCCCTCTCTTATACATCCTAGTGACGGAGCACCTGCTCTCATCAATTCGCCATAACCCAAATATTAGGTGGATTGAGGTGGGAGGCACCGAGTACAAGTGCTCTCTATTTGCTGATGATGTCCTAGTATATATCACTCAATCACATATATCCATCCATGCTGTTATGGCTGAAATAGATCACTTTGTTACATGGTCAAATTTTAAAATCAATGCAGCGAAGTCTGAGGCCCTCGATGTCTCCCTCCCCAAATCCATATAGGATTCCATCCAGTCCAACTTTCCCTTTGCCTGGACCTCACAGGGTATCAATTACTTAGGAATTCCTATTCATAGAGACCTCTCCCATCTATGTTATCTTAATTTGGGCCCTTTATTGAACAACTCCATACAGACCACGGTTGGCAAGTTAGAACTGTAAGATTCACTACATGAACCACTGGTGTTTTGTGGAAAAGCACATGTACACTGTGTTCCAAATTATTATGCAAAAAGTGTTTAGGAGTGATAAGGGAAGAATTTGTTTGTTTGTCAGTTAAACTCATTGATGGTGATGTGTGTCAGGGCTCTTTAAATCACTGTAAGCAATTGCAGACACCTGTGCTAATTAGTTTGGCAGGTGTGTCCAATGAAAGGCAAGACTACTTAAGAAGGCTGTCTCGCATTATTAAGAAGCCTACATTTTCTGCCAAAATGGGAAAGAAAAAGGATGTGTCGGCTGCTGAGAAGCAACAAATTGTGGAGTGTTTAGGTCAAGGCATGACTACAATCAACATTGTGCGATGATCAGGATGAAGTGTCTTGGCAATCAAGAAGTATGTAGCTGATTCACAGTACACACGTGTGCGTGCTGATAAGGGCAAATTGAGGACTCTTTCCTACAGGCAATTACGTCAGGTTGAAAGAGCAGCGGCAAAAAAGCCTTGTCATAGCAGCAGACAAGTTTTTGAAGCTGCTGGTGCCTCCAACGTCCCCCGAACAACAAGATGCAGGGTCCTTCAGAGGTTTGCAGCTGTGCATACGCCATCCTGTCGACCTCCTCTATCCACTTCACACAAGCAGAAACGGCTCCAGTGGGCCAAACATTACATGAAGACTGATTTCAAAACTGTTTTGTTCACGGATGAGTGCCGTGCAGCGCTCGATGGTCCAGATGGATGGAGTGGAGGATGGCTGGTTGATGGACACCCCACGCAAACACGGCTACAGCGCCAACAAGGAGGAGGTGGAGTAATGTTTTGGGCTGGAATCATGGGGAGAGAGATTGTCGGCCCCTTTAGGATCCCTGAAGGCGCTAAAGATGAACTCCATAATGTATGTGGATTTTCTCAAACAGCACTTCCTGCCATGGTTCAAGAAGAAGAACCGTGTATTTCACAGCAAGATCATTTTTTTGCATGATAATGCACCATCTCATGCTGCACATAAAACATCTGCATCTCTGGCTGATATGGGCATAAAAGGGGACAAACTTATGGTGTGACCCCCATGCTCCTCTGACCTCTAGCCCATTCAGAACCTTTGGACCATCATTAAAAGGAGTGTCTATGATGGCGGGAGGCAGTTCACATCTAAGCAACAGCTCTGGGAGGGTATTCTGTCCTCATGCAAAACAATTGAAGCAGAAACCATCCAAAACCTGACAAATTCAATGGACGAGAGAGTTCAGAAGCTCCTTTCGAACAAGGGGTCCTATGTGAAAATGTAACATCACCTAGAATAAAGTTTTGAGTTGAAAACTGTTTGATTTCAGTTTCTAACAACCTGCTAATGCTTATAATTTCAAAAATGACCATTTTTTTGGTCTTTATTAAAATGAAAAGTTTGATCGAAAAGTTTGGGGGATCTAAGAGTGTGGCAACCCAGTAGTCATGATTACTTCGAATTCTGACAATATGAGGGTCATGCTGCAGGTAGTGCAGCAAGAAGGCACTTATGTGTCTTGCGCATCTCGGAGCCCCAAAATTATTTTCCGGGCTAGATGCAGCTAAAAATTATTATTAATTTTAAATCTGGTGAAGCTTTAATATAGATGGCCTAATAGGATCAGTGCTGCACACTGCTACAAAGCCCAAATTATTTTCCAGTCAAGATACAGATAAACATGATTAGTAATTTTAAATCTGGTGGAGCTTATTATAGATGGCCTAATAAAATCAGTGCTGCACACTGCTACAAAGCCCAAATTATTTTCCAGCCAAGATACAGATAAACATGATTAGTAATTTGAAAGCTTAAAACGGTTGGTAGGGTGATTTTAACCAATCATCAAGCTTTTACTCTCCCCAGGATGACACAGGGGTAGAAAAGTCGTTTCGGATCCATGATTTGTTCATCTTTATGAACGTGAGTCTGTCTACATTATCAGTGGAGAGCCACGTGCGCTTATCTGTCAGCACACCACCAGCAGCGCTGAACACACGTTCAGACAGAACGCTGGCTGCGGGGCATGACAAGATCTCCAAGGCGTAAGTGGCTAGCTCCGGCCATTTATCCAGATTGGAAGCCCAAAAAGAGCAAGGGTCCAGTGACACAGTCATGGCTTCAATGTTTACTTGGAGATACTCCTGTACCATCGTCTCTAGGCGTTGACTATGTGTCAGACTTCTTGTCTCCTGTGGCCTTGCAAAGGATGGGCTAAAAAAGTGGTGAAATTATTCCGCAAAATTGATGTTACCAGCAGATACTGTGGTTCTGTTACGGTTTGAGTGCTGAACACTTGACGGTCCCACGGTTGGCAAGTTGGAACTGTGAGATTCACTACGTGCACCACTGGTATTTTGTGGAAAAGCACATGTAAGATTCTGCAACAGTCTCTGCTGATACTCCTGCATGCGTGCATCCCTTTCTATGGCAGGAATAATTTCTGCAAATTTACTTTTGTACCGGGGATCTAACAGTGTGGCAACCCAGTAGTCAGGATTACTTCTAATTCTCACAATTCGAGGGTCATGTTGCAGGTAGTGCAGCAAGAAGGCACTCATGTGTGTTGCGCATCCAGGAGCACCAAGTCCCTGTTGTGTTGGTGGCGAGGTAACAATCATGCTTCCTTCCTCTGTCCTCTCCCCCCAACATCGCACAACAGAAATGTGATCAAGGTCTCCCTCATCTGAAGAGTCTTCCATCAGTTCGTCCTCCACATCTTCCTGGGCTCCTGCACCTTCCTTACTAGTTTGGCTGCTACCATGCGCCCTGGTAAAACCATCTCCCCCACCCTCACATGCCTGCCGCCTTGGTGCTGCCGACCGTCTGGACCTTGCAGATGTTAGCCCTTCCGCATACAACTCCTCCTCCTCTACTTCCTCCACCTCCTCTTGTGCCACCACCTGACTCCGAATTCTGTTTAACATGTGCTCCAGCATGTAAATCACCGGAATAGTCATGCTGATAATGGCATTGTCAGCACTAAACATCTTCGTCGCCATTTCAAAACTGTGCAGAAGGGTGCATAGGTCCCTGATCTGAGACCACTCCTCCAGCGTGATTTGCCCCACCTCTGGATCTCGTTGGCCCAGGCTATACGTCAGAACGTATTGCACCAGGGCTTGTCGGTGCTGCCACAGTCGCTGCAACATGTGCAGAGTTGAATTCCACCGGGTAGGCACATCGCATTTTAGCCGGTGAAGTGGCAGGCCCAACGACTTCTGTAGAGATGTAAGTCGCTGAGCTGCGGGATGCGAACGGCGGAAGTGAGCACACAGCGACCGTGCCCTCTGCAGAAGGCCATCTAGTCTGGGATAGTGGGCTAAAAATTGCTGGACAACCAGGTTCAACACGTGAGCCATACAAGGCACGTGTGTGACATTGCCCCGGCGAAGGGCCGCACCCAGGTTTGCAGCATTGTCGCACACGGCCTTCCCTGGTTTCAGGTCCAGTGGAGACAACCATTCATGAAATTGGTTCTCCAGAGCTGACCACAACTCCTCAGCTGTGTGACTCACATTTCCCAGACATTTCAAAGTAAAAACCGCCTGATGACGTTGAGCCCTACTGCCAGCATAGTAAGGAGGTGTGCAGGATCCTTCTGCGCAGTTAGAAAGCTTGTGGCATGACCAGACAGGCTTTGGGTGCAGGTGGAAGACCGAGAGGAGGTTGATGAGGCAGAAGCAGTGGAGGAACTTTGACATAAAGAGGATTGACGCACAACTCGTGGGGACGGCAAGACTTGGACAGCAGCCCCTTGTCCTGCTGTCACCATAGTAACCCAGTGCCCAGTCAGCGACATGTAACGCCCCTGTCCATGCCTACTCGTCCAAGTGTCTGTGGTGAAATGCACCCTGTCACACACAGAGTTTCTCAAAGAAGCGGTGATGTTGTGTGCGACATGCTGGTGGAGCGCAGGCACACCTTTCTTTGAGAAGTAGTGCCGACTGGGCATCTGGTACTGGGGCACTGCGACGGACATAAGGTCTCGAAAATCCTCTGTGTCCACCAGGCGGAAAGGCAGCATTTCTGTAGCCAAGAGCTTGCAGATGGTGAAATTCAACCTCTTAGCTTTCTCATGGCTAGGAGGAAATGGTCTTTTACTTGTCCACATCTGAGGGACCGAGGGCTGGCTATTGTGCTTAGACGGGGTTGATAAGGGTGTCCCCGGCAAACTGCCGGTCTGTGAGGAAGATGCAGGCAGACATGTTAGGTTGCCTTGATCCAAAGGTGGTGCTATCGATGTCGGACAGCGCTCAACACCAGCTGGTGTTACCACCTCCAAAGAAAATGATGACCTGCCAATCACGCTGGCTGTTGCGGGTAAAGAGGTGGCAGGTCTGCGCCCCAAAACAGGTGTGACTGCTGTCCCCCCAGTCACAGAGGATGAAGAGGCCGCAGATGCACAAGATATGGCAGACGGTGGTTGGCCCGGCCGGCTAGGCCGCATTGTAGCACACTGAGCTTCCCACTGCAACTTATGCTTCATGTCCATGTGCCGGTTCATGCATGAAGTACCCAAACTATGTATTTTTTGGCCTCTACTTAGCTTTTGCTGACAAATGTTACAAATAACACGAGTTGGGTCATCTTTATCGATCTGAAAAAATGCCCAGGCTATGCAAGGCTTAGCACCCATGCGACCTGAAGAGCCACCACGACTTGTGGTGAGAGGCAGAGTTGTGTTTGAGGATGCAGTTGTTGACGTGCTTCCAGTACTACGTCTCTGTCCAGGAAGGCGCAACCTGACCTCGTCATCACTAGCATCTTCCTCCACCTCCTCTGCTGACCTCATCTCTTGGCTGACTGTGGGTTGACAGTAAGTGGGATCTCCAACCTCATCATCATCACCCTGTGCATTATCACACCCGTCGTCCTCAGAGCCAACCTGTTCCTGCACTGACAAAAAACTAAAGTTGTCGCTCCAATCAGGTATTTGAGTCTTATCATCGTCTTCCTCATTGCCTCCACCAACAGGAGTTACAGTTTGGGAATGAGGGTCTACATTATGGTCAGAACCTTCTGCGTCTGGTCTTGGATCCGACTCATAAAGATTCTGGGCATCAGTGCAGATCATTTCCTCGTCTGGATTCACAGAAGCGCTGGAGTCGACCTCTGATTCCCAGGCTATAGTATGAGTAAACAGCTCTGCAGACTCAACCATCTGTTCTACCTCATACTCAGACGGGCAGCTGGAGATTTGGGAGCTGTGAGGAAGCACGTGCGATTGGGGTGACACCTTTGAGGACTGGAGTATTTGTGATGTTGAAGTTGATGTGGAGGAGAGCCCACTTAAAGGAGCACTTGATATCCGTTGAAGCACCTGCTGTTTTTGTGCCTCATCTGGAATTTGTAGCGATTGGCGTGGCCGTAAGAAATGGATGTTATCACATTGTACGCTAAAAGAAGTAGACATTTTAGTTTGGCTGGAAGATGGTCTTTCTTCTGCAGATGTTACTGTTGCTTTAACACCTACCCCACGGACACAACCTTTTTTCCCCTTCCCAACACGCCTATTCCCCTTTCCACCAGCAGCAGGCCTTTTTCCACTCATTTTGGTGGTTAACTAATTCACAACTCTGGAGTTGTTTGCACAAAAAAACAATGGATGGGAACCGAGCAGAGCTGAGTGGCCAAACTGTGGTATTAGGCCAAAACTATTGGCTGGGTTAGATGCAGAAAAAAATTATATTCAATTTGCAACCTGATGGAGGTCAGTATAGATGGACTAATAGAACAAGTCCCACACACAGCTAGAAGCCCAAATATTTTTTCAGAGGTAGATGCAGAAAAAATTTTTATTCAGTTTGCAACCTGATGGAGGTCTGTATAGATGGATTAATAGAACAAGTCCCACACACAGCTACAAGCCCAATATTTTTTCAGAGGTAGATGCAGAAAAAAAATATATTCAGTTTGCAACCTGATGGAGGTCAGTATAGATGGACTAATAGAGAAAGTCCCACACACTGCTAGAAGGCCAAATATTTTTTCAGAGCTAGATGCAGACAAAAAAATATTTTGAATTTGCAACCTGATGGAGGTCAGTATAGGTGGACTAATAGAACAAGTTCCACACACTGCTAGAAGGCCAAATATTTTTTCAGAGCTAGATGCAGAAAAAAATTATATTCAGTTTGCAACCTGATGGAGGTCTGTATAGATGGATGAATAGAACACGCCCCACACACAGCTAGAAGCTCAAATATTTTTTCAGAGGTAGATGCAGATAAAAATTATTTTTAATTTGCAACCTGATGGAGGTCAGTATAGATGGACTAATAGAGAAAGTCCCACACACTGCTAGAAGGCCAAATATTTTTTCAGAGCTAGATGCAGATAAAAATTATTTTTAATTTGCAACCTGATGGAGGTCAGTATAGATGGACTAATAGAGAAAGTCCCACACACTGCTAGAAGGCCAAATATTTTTTCAGAGCTAGATGCAGATAAAAATTATATTCAATTTGCAACCTGATGGAGGTCAGTATAGATGGACTAATAGAACAAGTCCCACACACAGCTAGAAGCCCAAATATTTTTTCAGAGGTACTGTAGATGCAGATAAAAATTATTTTTAATTTGCAACCTGATGGAGGTCAGTATAGATGGACTAATACAACAAGTCCCACACACAGCTAGAAGCCCAATATTTTTTCAGAGGTAGATGCAGAAAAAAATATATTCAGTTTGCAACCTGATGGAGGTCAGTATAGATGGAGTAATAGAACAAGTCCCACACACAGCTAGAAGCCCAAATATTTTTTCAGAGGTAGATGCAGATAAAAATTATTTTTAATTTGCAACCTGATGGAGGTCAGTATAGATGGACTAATAGAGAAAGTCCCACACACTGCTAGAAGGCCAAATATTTTTTTCAGAGCTAGATGCAGATAAAAATTATATTCAATTTGCAAGCTGATGGAGGTCAGTATAGATGGACTAATAGAGAAAGTCCCACACACTGCTAGAAGGCCAAATATTTTTTCAGAGCTAGATGCAGATAAAAATTATATTCAATTTGCAACCTGATGGAGGTCAGTATAGATGGACTAATAGAACAAGTCCCACACACAGCTAGAAGCCCAAATATTTTTTCAGAGGTACTGTATATGCAGATAAAAATTATTTTTAATTTGCAACCTGATGGAGGTCAGTATAGATGGACTAATACAACAAGTCCCACACACAGCTAGAAGCCCAATATTTTTTCAGAGGTAGATGCAGAAAAAAATATATTCAGTTTGCAACCTGATGGAGGTCAGTATAGATGGAGTAATAGAACAAGTCCCACACACAGCTAGAAGCCCAAATATTTTTTCAGAGGTAGATGCAGATAAAAATTATTTTTAATTTGCAACCTGATGGAGGTCAGTATAGATGGACTAATAGAGAAAGTCCCACACACTGCTAGAAGGCCAAATATTTTTTCAGAGCTAGATGCAGATAAAAATTATATTCAATTTGCAAGCTGATGGAGGTCAGTATAGATGGACTAATAGAGAAAGTCCCACACACTGCTAGAAGGCCAAATATTTTTTCAGAGCTAGATGCAGATAAAAATTATATTCAATTTGCAACCTGATGGAGGTCAGTATAGATGGACTAATAGAACAAGTCCCACACACAGCTAGAAGCCCAAATATTTTTTCAGAGGTACTGTAGATGCAGATAAAAATTATTTTTAATTTGCAACCTGATGGAGGTCAGTATAGATGGACTAATAGAGAAAGTCCCACACACTGCTAGAAGGCCAAATATTTTTTCAGAGCTAGATGCAGAAAAAAATTATATTCAGTTTACAACCTGATGGAGGTCAGTATAGATGGACTAATAGAGAAAGTCCCACACTCTGCTAGAAGGCCACATATTTTTTCAGAGGTAGATGCAGAAAAAAATATATTCAGTTTGCAACCTGATGGAGGTCTGTATAGATGGATTAATAGAACAAGTCCCACACACAGCTAGAAGCCCAATATTTTTTCAGAGGTAGATGCAGAAAAAAATATATTCAGTTTGCAACCTGATGGAGGTCAGTATAGATGGACTAATACAACAAGTCCCACACACAGCTAGAAGCCCAATATTTTTTCAGAAGTAGATGCAGAAAAAATATATTCAGTTTGCAACCTGATGGAGGTCTGTATAGATGGATTAATAGAACAAGTCCCACACACAGCTAGAAGCCCAATATTTTTTCAGAGGTAGATGCAGAAAAAAATATATTCAGTTTGCAACCTGATGGAGGTCAGTATAGATGGACTAATACAACAAGTCCCACACACAGCTAGAAGCCCAATATTTTTTCAGAGGTAGATGCAGAAAAAAATATATTCAGTTTGCAACCTGATGGAGGTCAGTATAGATGGACTAATAGAATGATGCTATGCCCAAAAGATTTTACTTCACTAGGTGCAGTAAAAAAATTGGTATTCTATACACAGGTGGTATATCTTGCAACACAGATAGGCTACTCCACTGACTAACACACTCTGCAATAGGCCAAAAAGGATTAGCTTTGCTAGATTCAGCCAAATGCTGTGAAAAAAACTTGCACAGCACTGGCACAGACCTGCCTGGCAAAAACTGATAGGAACTGATGTAACCTAGTCCTGAAAAGGACTCCAATTACAATTAGTCTTTACTCCCACAATCTATCTATTTAAGAGCACAGACCTGCCTGATAAAAGTCGTAGGAAATGCTGTAACCTAGTCCTTAAAAGGACTGCAATCACAACTATTCCCTACTCCCAAGCTATCTGTAGATTTGTGCGAAAATTGGCTTGAAATTAACAAGGTATAGCACACACAGCAACAGCGGTGCCGTCTAACACGCAGCTGCAGCAGTGAGAAAATGGTGGCGACGGGGAAAATGGCTTGGTCTTATAGGGCAAGGACATGTGACATACACTGCCAATGACACATGCCCTTGCTTGTGTGAAAAAAAGCACTTCGCTCCGTGTGTGCGCTGCTGATAGGCTGACAGATTGCACCTCCCCACTGTAAATGCGGGAAAGAGAAAAAAAAATGGAGATCTTCATTGTTCCTGCAGAGATCCATCCCCTGCCCCTCCCCCCACCCCGCTGTACACTCAAACTGCGTATTAACATTAATTTTCATCATTACTGAGAAAAAATCCAGTTATGATTTTGGTGCACGAACAGTTATCGAACATAACCTCGAACAGCCGAATTTTTCTCAAATTGTTCGTGTTCGCCGAACGGCTCGAACATCGCCCAAAACAGCTCGAATTTGAGATTGGCGAACAGTTCGAGTAGAACAACGCTCATCTATACTAAAGAGAGATCCTATTGTTTTATTTTTTTTACGTTATTTTTTAATACAAATGCATTCATCGGGAAATGTCATTTTAACATTTTACAACCTTAGCTGGCAATGTGGTGTGTGACACATCATCAGACACATCGTGTTTTATTTATGATGGAGGGACTCTGAAAGTCATAAAGCCTATTTTTATAGTGCCATCAGACGGCCCTTGCTATTCCTAAAAGGCCAGCAGTCTGCCCTCGCTATTGTTAGAGAGCCTTCAGCCGGCTCTGCTTTGTTGTTCTTATTATTAACAAGTGGGTCTCCTATACTGTTATTGCGTGTCCAGTGACTGCAAGGGCTGCCAAAAATTTGGATGCAACCGAATACCCCTTTGAAAAGACAGAGAGGAGGGTCTCAGTAAAAAAAAATGTTCCCATTATAAAGGAGCGATTCTCCTATAGTGGTAATGCCCATGCTGTGACTGCAAGGGCTGCCAAAATTTGGGAAAAATCCCACTAAGATATTAAAGACACATAGAGCAGGGCCACAATAACGACAAATTCCATTTAGAAAGGAGAGAGTCTGCTATACAGCTATAGGGTATGCAGTGAGTCCAACGGCTGACGAATTTTAGGAAAAACCCCACGAAGAATTTAAAGACACACAGAGCAGGGCCACAGTAACAAGTATGACATGTTCCCATTAGAAAGGAGAGGGTCTGTTATACAGTTATAGGGTTTGCAGTGAGTCCAACGGCTGACCAACTTTAGGAAAAACCCCACTAAGAATTTAAAGACACACAGAGCAGGGCCACAGTAACGACAAATTCCCATTAGAAAGGAGAGCGTCTGCTATACAGTTATAGGGTATGCAGTAAGTCCAACGGCTGATGAATTTTAGGAAAAACCCCACTAAGAATTTAAAGACACATAGAGCAGGGCCACAGTAACAACAAATTCCCATTAGAAAGGAGAGAGTCTCCCATAGTGTTTGCCTATGCAGTGAATGCAAGGGTTGCCAAAAATTTGGAGGCACTCCAATGCGTGGAGGTCAGGGGGCCTCCTGAAAACAATGTTCCCATTATTATGAAGTGGGTCTCCCATTTTGTTTGCCAATGCAGTGAATGCAAGGGCTGCCAAAAAATTTGGAGGCACTTCAATGACCCTTGGAATAGACGTGGAGGAGGGCCTCATAAAAAAATTTTCCCTTTAGAAAGGAGCGGGCCTCCTATACTTGTAATGCCCATGCACTAAGTGTATGGGCTGACAAACTTTTACCCCTGAGGGGTATACATGAACATACTGTATAATTACTTTTTTTACGCGCATCATAAACACCCTTTAAAAAAATGATGTGGGTGTTGCATGATGGACCACGGTCACCCTGGTGATATGGTGGTGGAGGATGAGGAGAAGGAGGAGGACAAGAGCATATAGCCAAAATCAGGAAGCGTATGCCCATGTGTGGGTGTGAAAAGGTGCATGAGAATACACCTCCCAAGAAAAGACACTGGATTTGAGTTTATGTTATGCTGCTCCTTACGCACTCCTTGTGAGAGTACCCTGCGCCTCAGACCCTGTGCAATGGGAGGGTCTGAGAAAACTGTCCCAGAAATTGGTTGTCCAGCAAACTGTGACATCTGCCGTCAGCGTTTTCAGATGGGAATTTTTTTAATAATTCCGCAACAAGGATCTTCTAGTACTGCCCCATTTTAGTAGATCTGTCCTCCTCGGAAATAAGAGATAGAAATTTCTCCATGTAGCTTGGGTCTAGAAGTGTCACCAATCAGTAATGACTGTCACCCAAAATTTGGAGAACGCAAGGGTCACGGGAAAGGCAGCGTAACATAAACCCAGCCATTCGTGCCAGACTGCTAACAGGCAAGACTTCCTTGTCCTCACCAAGAGGACAACTGACCATGCTCTCCTCCTCCTTCTCCCTGTCCTCAGGCCATCAACGCTTAACAGATGGTAAGACAGTTGTGCAGGTAGTACCATCTGTAGCGCATTAAACTAGCCCCTCCTCCTCCTCCTCTTCCTCATTGTCACCCAATCCACATTGGGATGAGATGAGGCTGGGCTGTGTGTAATCACACTGTATGGTTCCTTGCTCCATCTCATCATGCTCTGCCTGCAATGCATCCTCTTTGATTGTGAGCAGAGAGCGTTTCAGAAGACAGAGAAGCTGGATGGTGATGCTAATTATGGCATCATCGCCGCTCACCATCTTGGTGGAGTCCTCAAAGTTTTGGAGGATGGTACATATGTCTGACATCCATGTCCACTCCTGAGGTCTTATGTGTGGAGTCTGAACTGAATACCAATGGCCTTATTGATGCTGGTAGTCAACAACTGCCCTCTTCTGCTCACAAATCCTTCCCAACATCTGCACTGTAGAGGTCCAATGCGTGGGGACATCACACACCAGTCGGTGACCTGGAAGCTGCAAACACCGCTGAAACACGGCAAGGGCGGCGGAAGCTGAGGTGACTTTCTAAAATGGGCACACCTGCGACGTACTTTGACAAGCAGATCCGGCAGCTCCAGGTAGGTTTGGAGAAACTGCTGAATCACGAGGTTAAGCGCATGGGCCAGGCATGGTACGTATATGAGTTTCTGTGGCTGTAGGTTCAGAAGTGTCAGCCACAGATTTGCCTGCTCTTTCAGAGCTGTCCACAACTTTTCAATGTTGTGTGGCTTGTCAACTAAGCATTTTAGCTTCAGCACAGCCTGTTGCTCTTTGGCCGAGGCAGTGCTGCAGTGCTTCCAGCTTGCGACTGATGTGGTGATTTCAGAGATGAATGTGAGGGCAACCCTGATTAACCCAGGACCCGCAATCCTCGGCGTCGGGAGGAAGTGTTCCGTCCTAAAGTCTGACTGTGTCCCGGCTACCACTATGTAAACCCAGTGTGCCGTCTGCGAGATGTACCGTCCCTGCCCACAATCACTTGTCCACGTGTCTGTGGTTAGGTGGACTTTTCCAGCAACTGCATTGTTGAGGGCACGGCTTATGTTGTGGGGCACGTGCTCGTGTAATGCGGGGACGGCACACCGGTAGATATAGTGGCGGCTGGGTACTGAGTACCGAGGGATGGCCGCCGCCAACAGGTTGCGGAAAGTTTCTGTCTCCACAAGCCTAAAAGGCAACATTTTGAGCACAAGCAGTCGCAAAATGTGTGAATTCAGTAGTGTGGCCTGTGAGGCGTTAGCTGCGTATTTGAGCTTGCGTTCCAAGGACTGGGGTAGGGTAAAAGAATGCTGCGCTGGGGCAAAGACGTGGACGTTCTTGCTGATGGTGCTAGCTGAGAGTGTGCAACGACAGGTGCAGGGCAGGAGGCATCTTTGCATGCGCCATGAACAGAGGATTGGCTTGCACACACAGCAGCGGAAGAAGCAGTGGTGCCACCCGCAGACACTGTTCCTGGACCCTAGGGTTCGGCCCACAATGTTGGGTGCTTTGCTGTCATGTGCCTGATCAGCCTGGTGGTGGTCAGGCTGGTAGTTTTGCGACCCCTGCTGATGCCGGCCTGGCAGGTAGTGCAAATGGCCTTTTTGGGGTTATTGACAGAGTCTTTAAACAGCAACCAGACTCGGGTAGACTTAACAGTTGCACAGGCAACTTCCGTCATGTTGGTGCTTCAGGGAACGGTTGCCTTCAATCTGTCTGCAGCCACCACACTGCTCCTTCCTGCCTGTTGTGGTGATACGCCTCCCTCCCCCTGGGTGCAGCTGTCTTCACTCTGTATGTCCTCTTGCCAGGTTTGGTCAGTTACTATATCATCTTGCACTTCCGCACTCTGGTACTCCTCCTGACTTTCTGGCAATTGTGTCTCATCGTTGTCCATCTCTTTTGACACTTTCCCACCGTTGCCTTCATGTGACCATGGCTGCTCAAATATTTGGGCATCGCTACGTATCAGTTGTCTCCCGGCACTCAGCATGGTGGGGGGAAGGAGGAACAGGGTGAGGAATATGCGGTCCAGACTCACAGCTACTGAGACTTGACCACGTGGAAGACAGGGTGGTGGTGGTGGTGGCTAAGTGACAGGAAGCATTATCTGCTATCCAACCAATAACCTTTTCACACAGCTCTGTGTTCAATAGTGGTGTTCTGCGGTCCCCTTTTAATTGGGACAGGAAGGTCAAGCAAGAAGATGTGGGTGTTTGTTGTGACACAATTTCAGCTAGTCCAAGACCTCGTCCTCGTCCTCTGCATGCACCATTATCACCATCACGTTCACTTCCCCATCTCTTGCCAGCGTTCACTACAAATGGCTGGATTTGAACAGCAGTGATATGTGATACGTGTGACGGAAAACACAGTTTTAAATAGCTGGCCTGTAGGTAACTATTTTTAATATTGACCTCATGTCAATAACTTTACTGACACACTGCAACAAAATTTCAATGGAGGCCAGAAATGGCAGAATTTTCAGCGCACTTGTATGTGATCCGTGTGACGGACAAACCACAGTTTTAAATAGCTGGCCTGTAGGTAACTATTTTTAACAGCGACCTCGTGTCAATAGGTTTGCTGATACACTGCAACAAAATTTCAATGGAGGCCAGAACATGCAGAATTTTTAGCGCACTTATATGTGATCTGTGTTACGGACAAACCACAGTTTTAAATAGCTGGTTTGTAGGTAACTATTTTTAACAGGAACCTTGTGTCAATAACTTCACTGACACACTGCAACAAAATTTCAATGGAGGCCAGAAATGGCAGAATTTTCAGCGCACTTATATGTGATCCCTGTGACGGACAAACCACAGTTTTAAATAGATGGATTTTTAGCGCTGTAATATGGAAAGGATCTGGCATTATTTTGCAGTGCCAACACGCAAATGGAGCAGAAAAGCGGTGTTCTCTGGATTGCTTTTTAAGGAAATAGTCAGGATTAAGATCCCCCCAAAAAATGATTTGTGGCCCCTGATACCTGCGGCTATTTCTAGAAATATCTGTAAAAGCACCAGCAGCAGACAGAACTGGAATGGACCCTCTTGCTATATGCACTGCAGTCTGCCACACACACTGCCTGCCTGCCTAGCACTGATATCTATGCAGCAGGATTAGTCCTCAGAAGGACTGTTAGTTGAGATGGATATTTGAATAATATATGGTGTTATACCTACGCTAACTAAGAAACAAGCTAATCTCTCTCTAGCTCAGCAGCACCTCTCCCTACACTGCCTGATTCCGGAGTAGACTGATGAGCATGATGGCGCCAGGTCAAATATAGACCTGATGACGCTGTACGGCCAGCCAATCACTGTAATGCTATAACCAACATGGCTGTGGCATTACAGTGTATGGCAGACAATCCCTGCATGTTCATTGGCGCTCAAAAGAGCACCAAACATACAGGGAGGGGACCCGAGCTCCCGCCGAGCAACCCCGGAAATACTCGACGAGCACCAAGCATCTCGAGCAGTGAGATGCTCGGGCGAGCACCGAGCAGCAGTGAGCATGCTCACTCATCACTAATAATTATGGAAGCAATAGCTTACTTGTTAAAGGGTGACAAAAGAATTTTTTGGGGGCAACACAACATTAAAATATCTAAGAATGTGACATTTTCTTGTATACCACATCCAAATGAAATCCCCAAGAATAGGGATGCGGGGATCGATCGGTTCCATGTGAATACGAGCACTTCTTCTCTCTTTCTATAGATCGCTTGGTTTCACACAAATTTGAACACTTCTGGTTTGATTCATCAAGACTGATGTTGTTCAACCCAGTTAGGAGGAGAGGGTGTGCTGTAGTCATGTAGTGACTAGTCAGCATTGGATTTTTTAATAGGCGCACACCTCCAATTGAATAAGTCATGTCTGAAAAGTGTCACGCACCTCTGTGCACCTCGCCACAAATCTTGCTCCAGTCCCATACTGGAGTAAGATTTCTAAAATAAGGTATGCCACAGCTCCTAATGAATTAGATTAGATGTGTCATAATTCCCCCATTCTGCCTCAGTCCCATGCCAGCTCCACAATTTTGGAAAAGCTAGACAAAACTGCTATGAAAATGTCAAAAGTCACAAAAAATTTGGCACAACATAGTGCTGTGTAGAGATGAGCGTTGTTCTACTCGAACTGTTCGCCAATCTCAAATTCGAGCTGTTTTGGGCGGTGTTCGAGCCGTTCGGCGAACACGAACGATTTGAGAAAAATTCGGCTGTTCGAGGTTATGTTCGATAACTGTTCGTGCATCAAAATCATAACTGGATTTTTTTCTCAGTAATGATGAAAATTAATGTTAATACGCAGTTTGAGTGTCCAGCGGGGTGGGGGGAGGGGCAGGGGATGGATCTCTGCAGGAATAATGAAGATCTCCATTTTTTTTTCTCTTTCCCGCATTTACAGTGGGGAGGTGCAATCTGTCAGCCTATCAGCAGCGCACACACGGAGCGAAGTGCTTTTTTTCACACAAGCAAGGGCATGTGTCATTGGCAGTGTATGTCACATGTCCTTGCCCTATAAGACCAAGCCATTTTCCCCGTCGCCACCATTTTCTCACTACTGCAGCTGCGTGTTAGATGGCACCGCTGTTGCTGTGTGCGCTATACCTTGTTAATTTCAAGCCAATTTTCGCACAAATCTACAGATAGCTTGGGAGTAGGGAATAGTTGTGATTGCAGTCCTTTTAAGGACTAGGTTACAGCATTTCCTACGACTTTTATCAGGCAGGTCTGTGCTCTTAAATAGATAGGTTGTGGGAGTAAAGACTGATTGTAATTGAAGTCCTTTTCAGGACTAGGTTACATCAGTTCCTATCAGTTTTTGCAAGCAGGTCTGTGCCAGTGCTGTGCAAGTTTTTTTCACAGCATTTGGCTGAATCTAGCAAAGCTAATCCTTTTTGGCCTATTGCAGTGTGTTAGTCAGTGGAGTAGCCTATCTGTGTTGCAAGATATACCACCTGTGTATAGAATACCAATTTTTTTACTGAACCTAGTGAAGTAAAATCTTTTAGGCATAGCATCATTCTATTAGTCCATCTAGCTCTGAAAAAATATTTGGCCTTCTAGCAGTGTGTGGGACTTTCTCTATTAGTCCATCTATACTGACCTCCATCAGGTTGCAAATTAAAAATAATTTTTATCTGCATCTAGCTCTGAAAAAATATTTGGGCTTCTAGCTGTGTGTGGGACTTGTTCTATTACTCCATCTATACTGACCTCCATCAGATTGCAAATTGAATATAATTTTTTTCTGCATCTAGCTCTGAAAAAATATTTGGCCTTCTAGGAGTGTGTGGGACTTTCTCTATTAGTCCATCTATACTGACCTCCATCAGGTTGCAAATTAAAAATAATTTTTATCTGCATCCAGCTCTGAAAAAATATTTGGGCTTCTAGCTGTGTGTGGGACTTGTTCTATTACTCCATCTATACTGACCTCCATCAGGTTGCAAATTGAATATAATTTTTTTCTGCATCTAGCTCTGAAAAAATATTGGGCTTCTAGCTGTGTGTGGGACTTGTTGTATTAGTCCATCTATACTGACCTCCATCAGGTTGCAAACTGAATATATTTTTTTCTGCATCTACCTCTGAAAAAATATTGGGCTTCTAGCTGTGTGTGGGACTTGTTCTATTAATCCATCTATACAGACCTCCATAAGGTTGCAAACTGAATATAATTTTTTTCTGCATCTAGCTCTGAAAAAATATTTGGCCTTCTAGCAGTGAGTGGGACTTTCTCTATTATTCCATCTATACTGACCTCCATCAGGTTGCAAATTAAAAATAATTTTTATCTGCATCTACCTCTGAAAAAATATTTGGGCTTCTAGCTGTGTGTGGGACTTTTTCTATTACTCCATCTATACTGACCTCCATCAGGTTGCAAATTGAATATAATTTTTTTCTGCATCTAGCTCTGAAAAAATATTGGGCTTCTAGCTGTGTGTGGGACTTGTTGTATTAGTCCATCTATACTGACCTCCATCAGGTTGCAAACTGAATATATTTTTTTCTGCATCTACCTCTGAAAAAATATTGGGCTTCTAGCTGTGTGTGGGACTTGTTCTATTAATCCATCTATACAGACCTCCATCAGGTTGCAAACTGAATATAATTTTTTTCTGCATCTAGCTCTGAAAAAATATTTGGCCTTCTAACAGTGTGTGGGACTTTCTCTATTAGTCCATCTATACTGACCTCCATCAGGTTGCAAATTAAAAATAATTTTTATCTGCATCTACCTCTGAAAAAATATTTGGCCTTCTAGCAGTGTGTGGGACTTTCTCTATTAGTCCATCTATACTGACCTCCATCAGGTTGCAAACTGAATATAATTTTTTTCTGCATGTAGATCTGAAAAAATATTTCGCCTTCTAGCAGTGTGTGGGACTTGTTCTATTAGTCCACCTATACTGACCTCCATCAGGTTGCAAATTCAAAATAATTTTTTGTCTGCATCTAGCTCTGAAAAAATATTTGGCCTTCTAGCAGTGTGTGGGACTTTCTCTATTAGTCCATGTATACTGACCTCCATCAGGTTGCAAACTGAATATATTTTTATTCTGCATCTACCTCTGAAAAAATATTGGGCTTGTAGCTGTGTGTGGGACTTGTTCTATTAATCCATCTATACAGACCTCCATCAGGTTGCAAACTGAATAAAAAAATTTTCTGCATCTACCTCTGAAAAAATATTTGGGCTTCTAGCTGTGTGTGGGACTTGTTCTATTAGTTCATCTATACTGACCTCCATCAGGTTGCAAATTGAATATAATTTTTTTCTGCATCTAACCCAGCCAATAGTTTTGGCCTAATACCACAGTTTGGCCACTCAGCTCTGCTCGGTTCCCATCCATTGTTTTTTTGTGCAAACAACTCCAGAGTTGTGAATTAGTTAACCACCAAAATGAGTGGAAAAAGGCCTGCTGCTGGTGGAAAGGGGAATAGGCGTGTTGGGAAGGGGAAAAAAGGTTGTGTCCGTGGGGTAGGTGTTAAAGCAACAGTAACATCTGCAGAAGAAAGACCATCTTCCAGCCAAACTAAAATGTCTACTTCTTTTAGCGGACAATGTGATAAGATCCCTTTCTTACGGCCACGCCAATCGCTACAAATTACAGATGAGGCACAAAAACAGCAGGTGCTTCAACGGATATCAAGTGCTCCTTTAAGTGGGCTCTTCTCCACATCAACTTCAACATCACAAATACTCCAGTCCTCAAAGGTGTCACCCCAATTGCACTTGCTTCCTCACAGCTCCCAAATCTCCAGCTGCCCGTCTGAGTATGAGGTAGAACAGATGGTTGAGTCTGCAGAGCTGTTTACTCATACTATAGCCTGGGAATCAGAGGTCGACTCCAGCGCTTCTGTGAATCCAGACGAGGAAATGATCTGCACTGATGCCCAGAATCTTTATGAGTCAGATCCAGGACCAGACGCAGAAGGTTCTGACCATAATGTAGACCCTCATTCCGAAACTGTAACTCCTGTTGGTGGAGACAATGAGGAAGACGATGAAGAGACTCAAATACCTGATTGGAGCGACAACTTTAGTTTTTTGTCAGGGCAGGAACAGGTTGGCTCTGAGGACGACGGGTGTGATAACGCACAGGGTGATGATGATGAGGTTGGAGATCCCACTTACTGTCAACCCACAGTCAGCCAAGAGATGAGGTCAGCAGAGGAGGTGGAGGAAGATGCTAGTGACGACGAGGTCAGGTTGCGCCTTCCTGGACAGAGACGTAGTACTGGAAGCACGTCAACAACTGCATCCTCAAACACAACTCTGCATCTCACCACAAGTCGTGGTGGCTCTTCAGGTCGCATGGGTGCTAAGCCTTGCATAGCCTGGGCATTTTTTCAGATCGATAAAGATGACCCAACTCGTGTTATCTGTAACATTTGTCAGCAAAAGCTAAGTAGAGGCCAAAAAATACATAGTTTGAGTACTTCATGCATGAACCGGCACATGGACATGAAGCATAAGTTGCAGTGGGAAGCTCAGTGTGCTACAATGCGGCCTAGCCGGCCGGGCCAACCACCGTCTGCCATATCTTGTGCATCCGCGGCCTCTTCATCCTCTGTGACTGGGGGGACAGCCTTTTCTGCATCTAGCTCTGAAAAAATATTTGGGCTTCTAGTGGTGTGTGGGACTTGGTCTATTAGTCCATCTATACTGACCTCCATCAGGTTGCAAATTAAAAATAATTTTTTTCTGCATCTAGCTCTGAAAAAATATTTGGGCTTCTAGCAGTGTGTGGGACTTGGTCTATTAGTCCATCTATACTGACCTCCATCAGGTTGCAAATTAAAAATAATTTTTTTCTGCATCTAGCTCTGAAAAAATATTTGGGCTTCTAGCAGTGTGTGGGACTTGGTCTATTAGTCCATCTATACTGACCTCCATCAGGTTGCAAATTAAAAATAATTTTTTTCTTCATTTATCTCTGAAAAAATATTTGGGCTTCTAGCAGCGTGTGGGACTTGTTCTATTAGTCCATCTATACTGACCTCCATCAGGTTGCAAATTAAAAATATTTTTTTTCTGCATCTAGCTCTGAAAAAATATTTGGGCTTCTAGCAGTTTGTGGGACTTGGTCTATTAGTCCATCTATACTGACCTCCATCAGGTTGCAAATTAAAAATAATTTTTTTCTTCATTTAGCTCTGAAAAAATATTTGGGCTTCTAGCAGTGTGTGGGACTTGTTCTATTAGTCCTTCTATACTGACCTCCAGCAGGTTGCAAATTGAATATAATTTTTTTCTGCATCTAGCTCTGAAAAAATATTTGGGCTTCTAGCGGTGTGTGGGACTTGGTCTATTAGTCCATCTATACTGACCACCATCAGGTTGCAAATTAAAAATAATTTTTTTCTTCATTTAGCTCTGAAAAAATATTTGGGCTTCTAGCAGTGTGTGGGACTTGTTCTATTAGTCCTTCTATACTGACCTCCAGCAGGTTGCAAATTGAATATAATTTTTTTCTGCATCTAGCTCTGAAAAAATATTTTGGCTTCTAGCGGTGTGTGGGACTTGGTCTATTAGTCCATCTATACTGACCTCCATCAGGTTGCAAATTAAAAATAATTTTTTTCTGCATCTAGCTCTGAAAAAATATTTGGGCTTCTAGCAGTGTGTGGGACTTGGTCTATTAGTCCATCTATACTGACCTCCATCAGGTTGCAAATTAAAAATAATTTTTTTCTTCATTTAGCTCTGAAAAAATATTTGGGCTTCTAGCAGTGTGTGGGACTTGTTCTATTAGTCCTTCTATACTGACCTCCAGCAGGTTGCAAATTGAATATAATTTTTTTCTGCATCTAGCTCTGAAAAAATATTTGGGCTTCTAGCGGTGTGTGGGACTTTGTCTATTAGTCCATCTATACTGACCTCCATCAGGTTGCAAATTAAAAATATTTTTTTTCTGCATCTAGCTCTGAAAAAATATTTGGGCTTCTAGCGGTGTGTGGGACTTGGTCTATTAGTCCATCTATACTGACCTCCATCAGGTTGCAAATTAAAAATAATTTTTTTCTGCATCTAGCTCTGAAAAAATATTTGGGCTTCTAGCAGTGTGTGGGACTTGGTCTATTAGTCCATCTATACTGACCTCCATCAGGTTGCAAATTAAAAATAATTTTTTTCTGCATCTAACCCAGCCAATAGTTTTGGCCTAATACCACAGTTTGGCCACTCAGCTCTGCTCGGTTACCATCCATTGTTTTTTTGTGCAAACAACTCCAGAGTTGTGAATTAGTTAACCACCAAAATGAGTGGAAAAAGGCCTGCTGCTGGTGGAAAGGGGAATAGGCGTGTTGGGAAGGGGAAAAAAGGTTGTGTCCGTGGGGTAGGTGCAGAAGAAAGACCATCTTCCAGCCAAACTAAAATGTCTACTTCTTTTAGCGGACAATGTGATAAGATCCCTTTCTTACGGCCACGCCAATCGCTACAAATTCCAGATGAGGCACAAAAACAGCAGGTGCTTCAACGGATATCAAGTGCTCCTTTAAGTGGGCTCTCCTCCACATCAACTTCAACATCACAAATACTCCAGTCCTCAAAGGTGTCACCCAAATCGCACTTGCTTCCTCACAGCTCCCAAATCTCCAGCTGCCCGTCTGAGTATGAGGTAGAACAGATGGTTGAGTCTGCAGAGCTGTTTACTCATACTATAGCCTGGGAATCAGAGGTCGACTCCAGCGCTTCTGCGAATCCAGACGAGGAAATGATCTGCACTGATGCCCAGAATCTTTATGAGTCGGATCCAGGACCAGACGCAGAAGGTTCTGACCATAATGTAGACCCTCATTCCCAAACTGTAACTCCTGTTGGTGGAGACAATGAGGAAGACGATGATAAGACTCAAATACCTGATTGGAGCGACAACTTTAGTTTTTTGTCAGGGCAGGAACAGGTTGGCTCTGAGGACGACGGGTGTGATAACGCACAGGGTGATGATGATGAGGTCGGAGATCCCACTTACTGTCAACCCACAGTCAGCCAAGAGATGAGGTCAGCAGAGGAGGTGGAGGAAGATGCTAGTGACGACGAGGTCAGGTTGCGCCTTCCTGGACAGAGACGTAGTACTGGAAGCACGTCAACAACTGCATCCTCAAACACAACTCTGCCTCTCACCACAAGTCGTGGTGGCTCTTCAGGTCGCATGGGTGCTAAGCCTTGCATAGCCTGGGCATTTTTTCAGATCGATAAAGATGACCCAACTCGTGTTATCTGTAACATTTGTCAGCAAAAGCTAAGTAGAGGCCAAAAAATACATAGTTTGAGTACTTCATGCATGAACCGGCACATGGACATGAAGCATAAGTTGCAGTGGGAAGCTCAGTGTGCTACAATGCGGTCTAGCCGGCCGGGCCAACCACCGTCTGCCATATCTTGTGCATCCGCGGCCTCTTCATCCTCTGTGACTGGGGGGACAGCAGTCACACCTGTTTTGGGGCGCAGACCTGCCACCTCTTTACCCGCAACAGCCAGCGTGATTGGCAGGTCATCATTTTCTTTGGAGGTGGTAACACCAGCTGGTGTTGAGCGCTGTCCGACATCGATAGCACCACCTTTGGATCAAGCCAACCTAACATGTCCGCCTGCATCTTCCTCACAGACCGGCAGTTTGCCGGGGACACCCTTATCAACCCCGTCTAAGCACAATAGCCAGCCCTCGGTCCCTCAGATGTGGACAAGTAAAAGACCATTTCCTCCTAGCCATGAGAAAGCTAAGAGGTTGAATTTCACCATCTGCAAGCTCTTGGCTACAGAAATGCTGCCTTTCCGCCTGGTGGACACAGAGGATTTTCGAGACCTTATGTCCGTCGCAGTGCCCCAGTACCAGATGCCCAGTCGGCACTACTTCTCAAAGAAAGGTGTGCCTGCGCTCCACCAGCATGTCGCACACAACATCACCGCTTCTTTGAGAAACTCTGTGTGTGACAGGGTGCATTTCACCACAGACACTTGGATGAGTAGGCATGGACAGGGGCGTTACATGTCGCTGACTGGGCACTGGGTAACTATGGTGACAGCAGGACAAGGGGCTGCTGTCCAAGTCTTGCCGTCCCCACGAGTTGTGCGTCAATCCTCTTTATGTCATTTTTCCTCCACTGCTTCTGCCTCCTCAACCTCCTCTCGGTCTTCCACCTGCACCCAAAGCCTGTCTGGTCATGCCACAAGCTTTCTAACTGCGCAGAAGGGATCCTGCACACCTCCTTACTATGCTGGCAGTAGGGCTCAACGTCATCAGGCGGTTTTTACATTGAAATGTCTGGGAAATGTGAGTCACACAGCTGAGGAGTTGTGGTCAGCTCTGGAGAACCAATTTCATGAATGGTTGTCTCCACTGGACCTGAAACCAGGGAAGGCCGTGTGCGACAATGCTGCAAACCTGGGTGCGGCCCTTCGCCGGGGCAATGTCACACACGTGCCTTGTATGGCTCACGTGTTGAACCTGGTTGTCCAGCAATTTTTAGCCCACTATCCCAGACTAGATGGCCTTCTGCAGAGGGCACGGTCGCTGTGTGCTCACTTCTGCCGTTCGCATCCCGCAGCTCAGCGACTTACATCTCTACAGAAGTCGTTGGGCCTGCCACTTCACCGGCTAAAATGCGATGTGCCCACCCGGTGGAATTCAACTCTGCACATGTTGCAGCGACTGTGGCAGCACCGAAAAGCCCTGGTGCAATACGTTCTGACGTATAGCCTGGGCCAACGAGATTCAGAGGTGGGGCAAATCACGCTGGAGGAGTGGTCTCAGATCAGGGACCTATGCACCCTTCTGCACAGTTTTGAAATGGCGACGAAGATGTTTAGTGCTGACGATGCCATTATCAGCATGACTATTCCGGTGATTTACATGCTGGAGCACATGTTAAACAGAATTCGGAGTCAGGTGGTGGCACAAGAGGAGGTGGAGGAAGTAGAGGAGGAGGAGTTGTATGCGGAAGGGCTAACATCTGCAAGGTCCAGACGGTCGGCAGCACCAAGGCGGCAGGCATGTGAGGGTGGGGGAGATGGTTTTACCAGGGCGCATGGTAGCAGCCAAACTAGTGAGGAAGGTGCAGGAGCCCAGGAAGAAGTGGAGGACGAACTGATGGAAGACTCATCAGATGAGGGAGACCTTGATCACATTTATGTTGTGCGAGGTTGGGGGGAGAGGACAGAGGAAGGAAGCATGATTGTTACCTCGCCACCAACACAACAGGGACTTGGTGCTCCTGGATGCGCAACACACATGAGTGCCTTCTTGCTGCACTACCTGCAACATGACCCTCGAATTGTGAGAATTAGAAATAATCCTGACTACTGGGTTGCCACACTGTTAGATCCCCGGTACAAAAGTAAATTTGCAGAAATTATTCCTGCCATAGAAAGGGATGCACGCATGCAGGAGTATCAGCAGAGACTGTTGCAGAATCTTACATGTGCTTTTCCACAAAATACCAGTGGTGCACGTAGTGAATCTCACAGTTCCAACTTGCCAACCGTGGGACCGTCAAGTGTTCAGCACTCAAACCGTAACAGAACCACAGTATCTGCTGGTAAAATCAATTTTGCGGAATCATTTCACCACTTTTTTAGCCCATCCTTTGCAAGGCCACAGGAGACAAGAAGTCTGACACATAGTCAACGCCTAGAGACGATGGTACAGGAGTATCTCCAAGTAAACATTGAAGCCACGACTGTGTCACTGGACCCTTGCTCTTTTTGGGCTTCCAATCTGGATAAATGGCCGGAGCTAGCCACTTACGCCTTGGAGATCTTGTCATGCCCCGCAGCCAACGTTCTGTCTGAACGTGTGTTCAGCGCTGCTGGTGGTGTGCTGACAGATAAGCGCACGCGGCTCTCCACTGATAATGTAGACAGACTCACGTTCATAAAGATGAACAAATCATGGATCCGAAACGACTTTTCTACCCCTGTGTCATCCTGGGGAGAGTAAAAGCTTGATGATTGGTTAAAATCACCCTACCAACCGTTTTAAGCTTTCAAATTACTAATCATGTTTATCTGTATCTTGACTGGAAAATAATTTGGGCTTTGTAGCAGTGTGCAGCACTGATCCTATTAGGCCATCTATAATAAGCTTCACCAGATTTAAAATTAAAAATAATTTTTAGCTGCATCTAGCCCGGAAAATAATTTTGGGGCTCCGAGATGCGCAAGACACATAAGTGCCTTCTTGCTGCACTACCTGCAGCATGACCCTCATATTGTCAGAATTCGAAGTAATCATAACTACTGGGTTGCCACACTCTTAGATCCCCCAAACTTTTCGATCAACCTTTTCATTTTAATAAAGACCAAAAAACTGGTCATTTTTGAAATTATAAGCATTAGCAGGTTGTTAGAAACTGAAATCAAACAGTTTTCAACTCAAAACTTTATTCTAGGTGATGTTACATTTTCACATAGGACCCCTTGTTCGAAAGGAGCTTCTGAACTCTCTCGTCCATTGAATTTGTCAGGTTTTGGATGGTTTCTGCTTCAATTGTTTTGCATGAGGACAGAATACCCTCCCAGAGCTGTTGCTTAGATGTGAACTGCCTCCCGCCATCATAGACACTCCTTTTAATGATGCTCCAAAGGTTCTGAATGGGGTAGAGGTCAGGGGAGCATGGGGGTCACACCATAAGTTTGTCCCCTTTTATGCCCATATCAGCCAGAGATGCAGATGTTTTATGTGCAGCATGAGATGGTGCATTATCATGCAGAAAAATGATCTTGCTGTGAAATACACGGTTCTTCTTCTTGAACCATGGCAGGAAGTGCTGTTTGAGAAAATCCACATACATTATGGAGTTCATCTTTAGCGCCTTCAGGGATCCTAAAGGGGCCGACAATCTCTCTCCCCATGATTCCAGCCCAAAACATTACTCCACCTCCTCCTTGTTGGCGCTGTAGCCGTGTTTGCGTGGGGTGTCCATCAACCAGCCATCCTCCACTCCATTCATCTGGACCATCGAGCGCTGCACGGCACTCATCCGTGAACAAAACAGTTTTGAAATCAGTCTTCATGTAATGTTTGGCCCACTGGAGCCGTTTCTGCTTGTGTGAAGTGGATAGAGGAGGTCGACAGGATGGCGTATGCACAGCTGCAAACCTCTGAAGGACCCTGCATCTTGTTGTTCGGGGGACGTTGGAGGCACAAGCAGCTTCAAAAACTTGTCTGCTGCTATGACAAGGCTTTTTTGCCGCTGCTCTTTCAACCTGACGTAATTGCCTGTAGGAAAGAGTCCTCAATTTGCCCTTATCAGCACGCACACGTGTGTACTGTGAATCAGCTACATACTTCTTGATTGCCAAGACACTTCATCCTGATCATCGCACAATGTTGATTGTAGTCATGCCTTGACCTAAACACTCCAGAATTTGTTGCTTCTCAGCAGCCGACACATCCTTTTTCTTTCCCATTTTGGCAGAAAATGTAGGCTGCTTAATAATGTGAGAGAGCCTTCTTAAGTAGTCTTGCCTTTCATTGGACACACCTGCCAAACTAATTAGCACAGGTGTCTGCAATTGCTTACAGTGATATAAAGAGCCCTGACACACATCACCATCAATGAGTTTAACTGACAAACAAACAAATTCTTCCCTTATCACTCCTAAACACTTTTTGCATAATAATTTGGAACGCGGTGTACATGTGCTTTTCCACAAAACACCAGTGGTTCACGTAGTGAATCTTACAGTTCTAACTTGCCAACCGTGGTCTGTATGGAATTGTTCAATAAAGGGCCCAAAATTAAGATAACATAGATGGGAGAGGTCTCTATGAATAGGAATTCCTAAGTATTTGATACCCTGTGAGGGCAAGGCAAAGGGAAAGTTGGACTGGATGGAATCCTATATGGATTTAGGGAGGGAGACATCGAGGGCCTCAGACTTCGCTGCATTGATTTTAAAATTTTACCATGTAACAAAGTGATCTATTTCAGCCATAACAGCAGGGATGGATATATGTGATTGAGTGATATATACTAGGACATAATCAGCAAATAGAGAGCACTTGTACTCGGTGCCTCCCACCTCAATCCACCTAATATTGGGGTTATGGCGAATTGATGAGAGCAGGTGCTCCGTCACTAGGATGTATAAGAGAGGGGACAGAGGACATCCCTGCCTTGTCCCATTGGTGATTGTGAAAGGTGATGAAAATGTTCTGACGCACCCCCTGGGCCTTGGGACACCCGGAGCCGGACCCTTTTTGGTGGATGCTGGTGGTTGTAGTCTTCGTGGCGGCGATCCGGTTCCGTGGCTCAGTGTGGTCAAACCAGTGGCGGAACTATTTATGTGGTTTTGATGTTTAAATGTCCGACTACGCCACCCGTGGATTGCGGTCAGAGTGAACCGCCGCTACAGGGCAGACCGCTAAGGCTGGTGTTGTGGGTGCAGCAGAGCGTAGCATAACTCCCCACGGGAGGAGTATAGCCTCAGGGCAGTGTATGCGGAGGATGGGGGTGATGGTGCAGGGCAGCAGCAGTAACGACACGGAGTCAGTGATGCAGTTCAGGGCCTTTACTCACAGTTCTTATTATCCAGACCACGTCTGCAGGTAACGGCTGCCCACGTCGTACTGTGCTCACCAGGTGAGGGGCTCAGACAACTCCCAGATAACTTTGGAGCGCTTCACAGGACCCCCTTTGTGTGTCCTTTGTCTGGCCTTTCTTACCAACACTTCTGTCCGGCTGCCTCGGGCCTCCTCTTGGTAAACTTGGCGCCAGTTTCCCTGACCCTATGTGGTGCCTTCCTAGCGGGTGGAGCAAGGGGCTGCGCCACATAAAATGTCAGAGCCTCCGGTTTCTAGCTGAGGGTCGTTTCCTGCCTCCACTAGTTCGGGGACCGGTCTCCCCCTTTGGCCTGACCCCTCCACGCAGGTGGATTCGGGCGTGCGGTGGCGACTCGCCCGTCCGCACCCCTGGGATCCCTTCATTCCTCGTTCCTGGAGCCTTCTCCGCTCCTCTTCCTTCCTTCTCCCTCTTGCAGGCCTGGGCCTCTGTTACTAGGCCCGCCTCCGGAGCAGAGCTCATGCAGAGCCCCTGCTCCCTGCCACTTCTGCTCAGACTTCTCTGCACTGAACTAAGATGGTGCCCACCTTTTATACTCCCTTCTCAATGCACCCAGGAACTGCTTCCTCCCTGCTCCTGCACTGCAGGGTTCCCCTTCCTCAGTGTTCCCTCCCCCCACTCCAGCCAGGGACAGGGACTGTCGTGCCCATCTCAGGGGCATATTGGTCGCCCTGCCCCACGGCAATGTGGTGTAATGCATGCAGGTGTCGGGTCCTGATCCACACTCCATCCTTATCTGAGAGTGAGATATCACACCTCTGGGTGAGGTGCAATACGTCTGTAGCAACCGAGCCCTCGGTGCTACAGTTCCATTTATCTTCAGCCTAGGTCACGGATTGTGATACAGGGCCGTGATTTTGGCTATAAAAGGGTCCCCTAGACCCCTACCCCAAGCTTTTTAAGAGAATCATATATGGCGTGCCAGGAGACTCTATGGAATGCTTTCTCAGCATCCAACGAGAGTATCTACTTACAAATTTTTAACTGCATCTAGCCCAGGAAATACTTTGTGCCTAGTAGCAGTGTCTGCTAGTCAGCGGATTATCCCGGCTGTTAAGCAAGCTACACCACCTGTAGTTTGGACACTTAATTTTTTCAAAGGAAATGCTTCGGGACCACGGGATACTTAGTGAAGAGCATCAGGAGGCACCCCAAGGCATAGGGGCTGGGACTGGCACTAGGATGCCTTGCGGTGGACAGCCGAGCTCGATCCTTATAAAAGCTTTTTAACTGCAGCAGCTTTAGTGGACGCTACTGGAGCTGGAATTACGCGGCTGCTGGCATGAGACTTGCCCTCCAATAGATCCTTGTAAATGGATTTAAAGTGTATTCATTCAAATTAGAGGGACAATTTAAATTAAAAAGCTTAGAGCTGCCTCCACCACAGGGGGGCTCTCTCGACCCACCAGCGGACAGGCACCAGTATTGGGAGAGGGGGGCTGGCCGTCAGGGTTCACCGCGGCTCTGGCACAAACCCGGCGACACGGAGGTGGCACGGGCAGGAGCGGACTGGCCGTCTCGGCTTCTCACTTTTTGGATTTTAGAAGGGCATGACATGCCTATATCTGTGTCTCCCCCTCCTTTTACTCCTACACCTCTTTTCTTTTCGCATGACTATATGTACTTGTCACTTTTCCATGTGTTAGTTGTGTCTTCTGAGCAGTTTGTCAGCTTTTGGACACCTTTGAAGGTGTTTTCTATGTGTTTCTATGTGTTTTTGTTTGCCTGCCATTGGTTTTAACGGTGTTCGAAGGTGTTCGACGAACAGTTCGACGAACAGTTCGGCGACCACACGGGTGTTCGACGAACCGAACCGAACTCGAACACTACGGGGGTGGCTCAACACTAATCCAGACGTGGGGCAAATCACGCTGGAGGAGTGGTCTCAGATCAGGGACCTATGCACCCTTCTGCACAGTTTTGAAATGGCGACGAAGATGTTTAGTGCTGACGATGCCATTATCAGCATGACTATTCCGGTGATTTACATGCTGGAGCACATGTTAAACAGAATTCGGAGTCAGGTGGTGGCACAAGAGGAGGTGGAGGAAGTAGAGGAGGAGGAGTTGTATGCGGAAGGGCTAACATCTGCAAGGTCCAGACGGTCGGCAGCACCAGGGCGGCAGGCATGTGAGGGTGGGGGAGATGATTTTACCAGGGCGCATGGTAGCAGCCAAACTAGTGAGGAAGGTGCAGGAGCCCAGTAAGAAGTGGAGGACGAACTGATGGAAGACTCATCAGATGAGGGAGACCTTGATCACATTTCTGTTGTGCGAGGTTGGGGGGAGATTACAGAGGAAGGAAGCATGATTGTTACCTCGCCACCAACACAACAGGGACTTGGTGCTCCTGGATGCGCAACACACATGAGTGCCTTCTTGCTGCACTACCTGCAACATGACCCTCGAATTGTGAGAATTAGAAATAATCCTGACTACTGGGTTGCCACACTGTTAGATCCCCGGTACAAAAGTAAATTTGCAGAAATTATTCCTGCCATAGAAAGGGATGCACGCATGCAGGAGTATCAGCAGAGACTGTTGCAGAATCTTACATGTGCTTTTCCACAAAACACCAGTGGTGCACGTAGTGAATCTCACAGTTCCAACTTGCCAACCGTGGGACCGTCAAGTGTTCAGCACTCAAACCATAACAGAACCACAGTATCTGCTGGTAACATCAATTTTGCGGAATCATTTCACCACTTTTTTAGCCCATCCTTTGCAGGCCACAGGAGACAAGAAGTCTGACACATAGTCAACGCCTAGAGACAATGGAACAGGAGTATCTCCAAGTAAACATTGAAGCCATGACTGTGTCACTGGACCCTTGCTCTTTTTGGGCTTCCAATCTGGATAAATGGCCGGAGCTAGCCACTTACGCCTTGGAGATCTTGTCATGCCCCGCAGCCAGCGTTCTGTCTGAACGTGTGTTCAGCGCTGCTGGTGGTGTGCTGACAGATAAGCGCACGCGGCTCTCCACTGATAATGTAGACAGACTCACGTTCATAAAGATGAACAAATCATGGATCCGAAACGACTTTTCTACCCCTGTGTCATCCTGGGGAGAGTAAAAGATGGATGATTGGTTAAAATCACCCTACCAACCGTTTTAAGCTTTCAAATTACTAATCATGTTTATCTGTATCTTGGCTGGAAAATAATTTGGGCTTTGTAGCAGTGTGCAGAACTGATCCTATCAGGCCATCTATACTAAGCTCCACCAGATTTAAGATTAATAATAATTTTTAGCTGCATCTAGCCCGGAAAATAATTTTGGGGCTCCGAGATGCGCAAGACACATAAGTGCCTTCTTGCTGCACTACCTTCAACATGACCCTCATATTCTCAGAATTCGAAGTAATCATGACTACTGGGTTGCCACACTCTTAGATCCGCCAAACTTTATGATCAAACTTTTCATTTTAATAAAGACCAAAAAAATGGTCATTTTTGAAATTAGAAGCATTAGCAGGTTATTAGAAACTGAAATCAAACAGTTTTCAACTCAAAACTTTATTCTAGGTGATGGTACATTTTCACATAGGACCCCTTGTTCGAAAGGAGCTTCTGAACTCTCTCGTCCATTGAATTTGTCAGGTTTTGGATGGTTTCTGCTTCAATTGTTTTGCATGAGGACAGAATACCCTCCCAGAGCTGTTGCTTAGATGTGAACTGCCTCCCGCCATCATAGACACTCCTTTTGATGATGCTCCAGAGGTTCTGAATGGGGTAGAGGTCAGGGGAGCATGGGGGTCACACCATAAGTTTGTCCCCTTTTATGCCCATATCAGCCAGAGATGCAGATGTTTTATGTGCAGCATGAGATGGTGCATTATCATGCAAAAAAATGATCTTGCTGTGAAATACACGGTTCTTCTTCTTGAACCATGGCAGGAAGTGCTGTTTGAGAAACTCCACATACATTATGGAGTTCATCTTTAGCGCCTTCAGGGATCCTAAAGGGGCCGACAATCTCTCTCCCCATGATTCCAGCCCAAAACATTACTCCACCTCCTCCTTGTTGGCGCTGTAGCCGTGTTTGCGTGGGGTGTCCTTCAACCAGACATCCTCCACTCCATCCATCTGGACCATCGAGCGCTGCACGGCACTCATCCGTGAACAAAACAGTTTTGAAATCAGTCTTCATGTAATGTTTGGCCCACTGGAGCCGTTTCTGCTTGTGTGAAGTGGATAGAGGAGGTCGACAGGATGGCGTATGCACAGCTGCAAACCTCTGAAGGACCCTGCATCTTGTTGTTCGGGGGACGTTGGAGGCACCAGCAGCTTCAAAAACTTGTCTGCTGCTATGACAAGGCTTTTTTGCCGCTGCTCTTTTAACCTGACGTAATTGCTTGTAGGAAAGAGTCCTCAATTTGCCCTTATCAGCACGCACACGTGTGTACTGTGAATCAGCTACATACTTCTTGATTGCCAAGACACTTCATCCTGATCATCGCACAATGTTGATTGTAGCCATGCCTTGACCTAAACACTCCACAATTTGTTGCTTCTCAGCAGCCGACACATCCTTTTTCTTTCCCATTTTGGCAGAAAATGTAGGCTGCTTAATAATGTGAGACAGCCTTCTTAAGTAGTCTTGCCTTTCATTGGATACACCTGCCAAACTAATTAGCACAGGTGTCTGCAATTGCTTACAGTGATATAAAGAGCCCTGACACACATCACCATCAATGAGTTTAACTGACAAACAAACAAATTCTTCCCTTATCACTCCTAAACACTTTTTGCATAATAATTTGGAACACAGTGTACATGTGCTTTTCCACAAAACACCAGTGGTTCACGTAGTGAATCTTACAGTTCTAACTTGCCAACCGTGGTCTGTATGGAGTTGTTCAATAAAGGGTCCAAAATTAAGATAACATAGATGGGAGAGGTCTCTATGAATAGGAATTCCTAAGTATTTGATACCCTGTGAGGGCCAGGCAAAGGGAAAGTTGGACTGGATGGAATCCTATATGGATTTGGGGAGGGAGACATCGAGGGCCTCAGACTTCGCTGCATTGATTTTAAAATTTGACCACGTAACAAAGTGATCTATTTCAGCCATGACAGCATGGATGGATATATGTGATTGAGTGATATATACTAGAACATCATCAGCAAATAGAGAGCACTTGTACTCGGTGCCTCCCACCTCAATTCACCTAATATTGGGGTTATAGCGAATTGATAAGAGCTGGTGCTCCGTCACTAGGATGTATAAGAGAGGGGACAGAGAACATCCCTGCCTTGTCCCATTGGTGATTGTGAAAGGTGATGAAAATGTTCTGATGCGCCCCCTGGGCCTTGGGACACCCGGAGCCGGTCCCTTTTTGGTGGATGCTGGTGGTTGTAGTCTTCGTGGCGGCCACCCGGTTCCGTGGCTCAGGGCGGTCAAACCAGTGGCAGAACTATTTATGTGGTTTTGATGTTTAAATGTCCGACTACGCCACCCGTGGATTGCGGTCAGAGTGAACCGCCGCTCCAGGGCAGACCGCTGAGGCTGGTGTTGTGGGTGCAGCAGAGCGTAGCATAACTCCCCACGGGAGGAGTATAGCCTCAGGGCAGTGTATGCGGAGGATGGGGGTGCAGGGCAGCAGCAGTAACGACACGGAGACAGTGATGCAGTCCAGGGCCTTTACTCACAGTTCTTATTATCCAGACCACGTCTGCAGGTAACGGCTGCCCACGTCGTACTGTGCTCACCAGGTGAGGGGCTCAGACAACTCCCAGATAACTTTGGAGCGCTTCACAGGACCCCCTTTGTGTGTCCTTTGTCTGGCCTTTCTTACCAACCCTTCTGTCCGGCTGCCTCGGGCCTCCTCTTGGTAAACTTGGCGCCAGTTTCCCTGACCCTATATGGTGCCTTCCTAGCAGGTGTAGCGAGGGGCTGCGCCACATAAAATGTCACAGCCTCGGGTTTCCAGCTGAGGGTCGTTTCCTGCCTCCACTAGTTTCGGGGACCGGTCTCCCCCTTTGGCCTGACCCCTCCACGCAGGTGGATTCGGGTGTGCGGTGGCGACTCGCCCGTCCGCACCCCTGGGATCCCTTCATTCCTCGTTCCTGGAGCCTTCTCCGCTCCTCTTCCTTCCTTCTCCCTCTTCCAGGCCTGGGCCTCTGTTACTAGGCCCGCCTCCGGAGCAAAGCTCATGCAGAGCCCCTGCTCCCTGCCACTTCTGCTCAGACTTCTCTGCACTGAACTAAGATGGTGCCCACCTTTTATACTCCCTTCTCAATGCACCCAGGAACTGCTTCCTCCCTGCTCCTGCACTACAGGGTTCCCCTTCCTCAGTGTTCCCTCCCCCCACTCCAGCCAGGGACAGGGACTGTCGTGCCCATCTCAGGGGCATATTGGTCGCCCTGCCCCACGGCAATGTGGTGTAATGCATGCAGGTGTCGGGTCCTGATCCACACTCCATCCTTACCTGAGAGTGAGATATCACACCTCTGGGTGAGGTGCAATACCTCTGTAGCAACCGAGCCCTCAGGGTAATACAGTTCCATTTATCTTCAGCCTAGGTGACGTATTGCGATACAGGGCCGTGATTTTGGCTATAAAAGGGTCTCCTAGACCCCTACCCCAAGCTTTTTAAGAGAATCATATATGGCGTGCCAGGAGACTCTATGGAATGCTTTCTCAGCATCCAACGAGAGTATCTAATTTAAATTTTTTAACTGCATCTAGCCCAGGAAATACTTTGTGCCTAGTAGCAGTGTCTGCTAGTCAGCGGATTATCCCGGCTGTTAAGCAAGCTACACCAACTGTAGTTTGGACACTTAATTTTTTCAAAGGAAATGCTTCGGGACCACGGGATACTCAGTGAAGAGCATCAGGAGGCACCCCAAGGCATAGGGGCTGGGACTGGCAGTAGGATGCCTTGCGGTGGACAACCGAGCTCGATCCTTATAAAAGCTTTTTAACTGCAGCAGCTTTAGTGGACGCTACTGGAGCTGGAATTACGTGGCTGCTGGCATGAGACTTGCCCTCCAATAGATCCTTGTAAATGGATTTAAAGTGTATTCATTCAAATTAGAGAGACAATTTAAATTAAAAAGCTTAGAGCTGCCTCCACCACAGGGGGGCTCGCTCGACCCACCAGCGGACAGTCACCAGTATTGGGAGAGGGGGGCTGGCCGTCAGGGTTCACCGCGGCTCTGGCACAAACCCGGCGACACGGAGGTGGCACGGGCAGGAGCGGACTGAACGTGTCGGCTTCTCACTTTTTGGATTTTAGAAGGGCATGACATGCCTATATCTGTGTCTCCCCCTCCTTTTACTCCTCCACCTCTTTTCTTTTCGCATGACTATATGTACTTGTCACTTTTCCATGTGTTAGTTGTGTCTTCAGAGCAGTTTGTCAGCTTTTGGACACCTTTGAAGGTGTTTTCTATGTGTTTCTATGTGTTTTTGTTTGCCTGCCATTGGTTTTAACGGTGTTCGAAGGTGTTCGACGAACAGTTCGACGAACAGTTCGGCGGACACACGGGTGTTCGACGAACCGAACCGAACTTGAACACTACGGGGGTGGCTCAACACTAGTGCTGTGCAAAAACTGTGAGATTTTATAAAGCAATTTACACCATAAGGCTATGTTCGCACATTGCATGTTTCCAGTGTTTTTTTTTCTGCAGCAAAACTTGATCTCTTGGAAGGAAAGAAGCTTTGTCAAAAAAGCAGGTTTTGGTGCGTTTTGTGGTGTATTTTTGGTGTGTTTTTCAGGATCCCAAAGTTCAGCTTTGCTTCCACCACAGAAGCATGAACATAGATCACCAATGCAAGACATATGTGAAATCATATTAACCAGAATTACAAATGTAACAGTGATGGGAGGTGAATTGTTCAGGAATAGTTTTTCTAAGACACTGGCAATGCATTGAGTTTGCAGGACACTAATAATAATAATAATTTTTATTTATATAGCACCAACATATTGCGCAGCACTTTACAATTAAGCGGGGACATGTACAGACAATAAATTCAATACAAGGTAAGACAGCTTAAACAGTTACATTAGGAGTGAGGGTCCTGCTCGCAAGCTTACAATCTACAATGAAATGGGGGGGGGACAATAGGTGAAAAGTGCTTGTTATTTCAGGTCTAGCAATTATAATAGGGATTTTCATATAGAGCTGCATGATCTGGTCATCAGCCCATATGTTTAAGTGCAATAATCAAATAATGAGTGTAGTTATCGTGTGCATGGAGGTTGTGGAGACAGATGAATAGTAGGGAACAGATTCTGAATAATATTTAGAAGGAGGAAACAGGGGAAAGTTAGTTTAATGAGTTGAAGCGGCAGGCTTGTTTAAAGAGATAGGTTTTTAAAGCACGCTTGAAGACGTGGTGGCTACACATCAGTCGGATCGTCTGGGGGTAGAGCATTCCAGAGAACTGGCGCAGCACGAGAGATGTCTTGGAGACGGAAGTGCGAGGTTCGGATTATGGGGGATGTTAGTCTTCGGTCATTTGTAGAATGGAGGGCACATGTAGGGCGATAGACAAAGATGAGAGAGGAGATATAAGGTGGTGCAGAACTGTGGAGAGCTTTGTGGGTGAGAGCAATGAGTTTATATTGTATTCTGTAGAAAATGGGTAACCAGTGTAATGATTGGCACAAGATGGAGGCATTGGTGAAGCAGCTGGACAGAAATACGACCCTGGCTGCTGCATTAAGGATGGATTCGAGAGGAGAAAGTTTGGCAAGAGGGAAGGGAGACCCATCAGAAGAGAGTTGCAGTAGTCTGGACAAGAGTGAACAAGAGCGACAGTAAGAGTTTTAGCAGTTTCAAAGATGAGAAACGGTCGGATTATTTTCACACTATGACCTGCCATTCAGTTGCTCAGACATTGATCAATTTTACACCTCCCTGGGCCACAGGTATTGTTCAATCTAACACCTAGCTCAGCCAATGTTTACTGTGTACACATCACTAATTTAATTAAACTGTTCTAATCCAAGCTGCCATCTCAGGTGACCAAGACAAGATGGTAAAATCACAAAAAAAAATTAGTTTCACATACTGTTGTACTTGCTTTTTTTCACAAAATCTGATAGATATGTCCACACTAGGCATTTTTTCAGCGTTTTTTCACTACCCATTACTTTTAATGGGTGAAAAACGCTGAAAAAAATGCAGAAAAAATGCTGAAAGAAGTGATATGCTCTATTCTGCAAAAAAAATGCAAAGCACAAAATACTGATCAAACAAAAACAAAGTTGTGTCCATGAGATTTCTTGAATCTCATAAACTTTGCTGGTACTGTAAAACATAGCTGAAAATTTGCATAGAAAAGCGCATAAAAAAAACCGCTGAAAAAACGCAATGTGTGAACATAGGCCAAATTCTACTGTAACGGCTTTGATGGATGTGGAGCCTTTGAATCTCTCTCTGTTGCATGCTTTCTCTCTCTTTTTAAGATTTGAATTTGGTGTGAGAATTTAGTGAAGCCAGAGAATTTGAATTTTAAATGATCCACTCATCTCTACCCAAGAAAATTGTGTGAAGTAGCATGGGTAGGCCCAAACACTATAGCCTAAGAAAAAGTAATTGGAAGCACTATGAGGTCCCAGCAGACCCAGTGTCTTGAGGAAGTTTTGGAAGCTGCTTTTCTTCTTATGTAGCACCCTGAGGACTCGGCTGCTACAGGGGTATTGCACCTCGACCCAGAGGTGTGGTATTCCACTCCCGGGTAAGGATGGAGTGTGGGACTGAGCTCAGTAGGCTGCATGCACTACATACATCCCATTTCCGGGGGACAGAACTACGGTACTCCCACCAAGTAAATGTGCAGGTACGACAGCGTCTGTCCCTGGCTGGAGTGGGAGGGGGGTGGAACATCCCAGTAGTGTAGGTGCAGATAGGGGGAGTACTCTGGGTAAAGCTAGGAGCTCATTGGGTGCTGGTCACCTGGGCTCACACATAGAGGGAGTATAAGAGGTGGGCACCATCTTTAGACAGGGTCCTGTTCAGAGGAGAGCCTGTGCAGAGAGGAGCTCAGCCAGGAGGGCTGACAGGGAGCTGTGGCTCCGGCTGGGCCCAGCTCCAGAGCCAAGCCTGCAGAGGAGAGAGGAGAAAGAAAGGCCCAGGGTGGAAGACCAGAGGGAACCCTAAGAACCCAGAATCAGACCAAAAAGGGTGAAGGGTTGGCGGACACGGGTACCGGAACCCGAACTGGTGGAGGCCACTTATCCTCAGCCAGGAACCGGAGGTCGTGGTAAAGATTTGCCACGACCCTCACCAAATCCACCAGAAAGGCACACCAAGTATAGGGTCAGGGAACCCAGAGGAGGTTTGACCACCAAGAGACCCGAGGGAGCCGGCCAAAGGTGGATCCCTGGTGGGAACGGCCAGAGACAGAGAGAGAGAAGGGAGCTCAGGACCACGCTCCGGAACTGCCTGGGGGTTAGCCGAGTCCAGGACCTGGTGGACGCAGCACGGCTCGGGTGGTCACTCAAGGCCAGAGTGACTGAGAGAACACCCGTGAGTAAAAACCCTGAAACTGCATCTCCTGACTCTGACTCTTCTTACTGCACCGTCACAACCCCCATCATCATCACCTGCTGCCTTGAGGCCATACCCCTCCCGTTGGGGGTTATAACATCATCGCTGCACCCATACCACCGGCCTCAGCGGACTGTTCTGCAGCGGCGGCTGCAAAGCCGCACTCAACGGGTGGCGTAGTCGACATCCAAGTTAACATCTACTGCCATAGACTGCCACTTAGTTTGACACCCTGGGCACGGACCGGGTCACCGCCACGAGACTACAACCCTCAACAGATCCGGCTCCGGGTAAGCTCCCCCGTGCGCGCGATGCCGCGCGACGCAGCAGGCCCAGGGGCGCGTCACTTACATCCCTTGTTTCTTCGTTTTAAGTATTATTTTAAACATAATTATGAGGGGAATACAATCTTTGAATTCATAGTTTTCTCTGCTAACGTATTTCGGTGCCTCTTTGAACGGCCTCAGTTAGCAAAATGCATCCTTCAACAGCTGCCAGTGGAAGATCTCAAGGTAAAACAATCTCCAGTTTCTATGCCACATGACATAACCTGTCACTACCTTTCACTGCCCTTACTAAAGCACCAATATAATGAGTACAGTGGATTGAATTCCATTGCTTTGAAATAAAGCAAATCAGCATAGTCACAGCAAAACCTGAAAATCGTTCTTTGCAACATGAAAATATTTAAGAATGATGTCTGTAGAAGGAAGCTCATCCACCTCCTTAAAATGACTATTATACTGAAACATACGGTGCAAGGATTTCCTATATGACTACTTGTTATACTATTTAAGTATGACCATACCATATTTAGAGAATCCATTGAAGTAACAAGCAACCACAAAATAAGCTTGAATACTTACAGTACTCCATCAAATTAAACACATTTTTATTAATTAACAGTACAAATGGAACACTTCTAAAATGGTAGATTTGGGAGAACATATTCATTTACTGTTTGTATCCCGTTAGTCTTTAAAGCCTTTTAAACATTGTACTAGCAGTTCGATTTTCTATACTTAATTGTTCAAGCATTACATTCGAGCAAAAAATACTAAACATTTTGTACAGAGCAAGTTCTCCTTTTAAAATGCTGCCTGTAAATAAAAGGCATGCATTCTTAACTTCATAGCAGAGTTCCTGTAGGTTATTGGAAGAAATTGTAACATCTATTCATTATCCATAGTCCTATAGAACTCTTTAAGGCTGGGTGCCCACGATGCGTCTTTGGTGCTTATTTTGGTGCTTATTTGCATCGCGTAAACGCTCCAGAAACGCATGGCTTATCCCATGACTTCCTATGACATTCTGTAAGTTCTGTGCACATGGTCCGTATTTTTTCTGCGCAGATTTTGCTTGCGTAAAAAATACGGACATGACCAATTCTTGTCGTTTCTGCATGCGTATTTGCCTATACAATGCATTGGAAAAACGCATGGCAAATACGCATGCAAATACGCATCAAATACGCGTCAAATACGCATCAAAAACGCATGTAAAAACCGCATGCGTTTTTCTGCCAAGGAGATGCTTCATTTCTGAATCGTGGGCACTAAGCCTAACAAATGAAAACATATCTTTCCTTAGTTTAGCTTTTCTTATTTCTGTTAAAGTAGTTTGTTATACAGGGTAAAAGAAAAAAAATGCACCTAAAGGTGTGGTCTCAGCTTCTTAAATAGATAAAATTGCAAAGTGCTTGTAAAAACAAATGTATCTTTTCTTAAAAATGCATCTGCTCCCACTAATATAGGGGTTTTAAATAGTGTTGAGCCACCCCCGCAGTGTTCGAGTTCGGTTCGATTCGTCGAACACCCGTGTGTTCGCCGAACTGTTCGTCGAACTGTTCGTCGAACACCTTCGAACACCGTTAAAACCAATGGCAGGCAAACAAAAACACATAGAAACACATAGAAAACACCTTCAAAGGTGTCCAAAAGCAGATAAACTGCTCAGAAGACACAACTAACACATGGAAAAGTGACAAGTACATATAGTCATGAGAAAAGAAAAGAGGTGGAGGAGTAAAAGGAGGGGGAGACAGATATAGGCATGTCATGCCCTTCTAAAATCCAAAAAGTGAGAAGCCGACACGTTCAGTCCGCTCCTGCCCGTGCCACCTCCGTGTCGCCGGGTTTGTGCCAGAGCCGCGGTGAACCCTGACGGCCAGCCTCCCTCTCCCAATACTGGTTCCTGTCCGCTGGTGGGTCGAGCGAGCCCCCCTGTGGTGGAGGCAGCTCTAAGCTTTTTAATTTAAATTGTCTCTCTAATTTGAATGAATACACTTTAAATCCATTTACAAGGATCTATTGGAGGGCAAGTCTCATGCCAGCAGCCGCGTAATTCCAGCTCCAGTAGCGTCCACTAAAGCTGCTGCAGTTAAAAAGCTTTTATAAGGATCGAGCTCGGCTGTCCACCGCAAGGCATCCTACTGCCAGTCCCAGCCCCTATGCCTTGGGGTGCCTCCTTATGCTCTTCACTGAGTATCCCGTGGTCCCGAAGCATTTCCTTTGAAAAAATTAAGTGTCCAAACTACAGGTGGTGTAGCTTGCTTAACAGCCGGGATAATCCGCTGACTAGCAGACAATGCTACTAGGCACAAAGTATTTCCTGGGCTAGATGCAGTTAAAAATTTGTAATTAGATACTCTCGTTGGATGCTGAGAAAGCATTCCATAGAGTCTCCTGGCACGCCATATATGATTCTCTTAAAAAGCTTGGGGTAGGGGTCTAGGGGACCCTTTTATAGCCAAAATCACGGCCCTGTATCGCAATACGTCACCTAGGCTGAAGATAAATGGAACTGTAGCACCCTGAGGGCTCGGTTGCTACAGAGGTATTGCACCTCACCCAGAGGTGTGATATCTCACTCTGACGTAAGGATGGAGTGTGGATCAGGACCCGACACCTGCATGCATTACACCACATTGCCGTGGGGCAGGGCGACCAATATGCCCCTGAGATGGGCACGACAGTCCCTGTCCCTGGCTGGAGTGGGGGGAGGGAACACTGAGGAAGGGGAACCCTGTAGTGCAGGAGCAGGGAGGAAGCAGTTCCTGGGTGCATTGAGAAGGGAGTATAAAAGGTGGGCACCATCTTAGTTCAGTGCAGAGAAGTCTGAGCAGAAGTGGCAGGGAGCAGGGGCTCTGCATGAGCTCTGCTCCGGAGGCGGGCCTAGTAACAGAGGCCCAGGCCTGGAAGAGGGAGAAGGAAGGAAGAGGAGCGGAGAAGGCTCCAGGAACGAGGAACGAAGGGATCCCAGGGGTGCGGACGGGCGAGTCGCCACCGCACGCCCGAATCCACCTGCATGGAGGGGTCAGGCCAAAGGGGGAGACCGGTCCCCGAAACTAGTGGAGGCAGGAAACGACCCTCAGCTAGAAACCGGAGGCTGTGACATTTTATGTGGCGCAGCCCTTCGCTACACCCGCTAGGAGGGCAGCACATAGGGTCAGGGAAACTGGCGCCAAGTTTACCAAGAGGAGGCCCGAGGCAGCCGGACAGAAGGGTTGGTAAGAAAGGCCAGACAAAGGACACACAAAGGGGGTCCTGTGAAGAGCTCCAAAGTTATCTGGGAGTTGTCTGAGCCCCTCACCTGGTGAGCACAGTACAACATGGGCAGCCGTTACCTGCAGACGTGGTCTGGATAATAAGAACTGTGAGTAAAGGCCCTGGACTGCATCACTGACTCCGTGTCGTTACTGCTGCTGCCCTGCACCATCACCCCCATCCTCCGCATACACTGCCCTGAGGCTATACTCCTCCCGTGGGGAGTTATGCTACGCTCTGCTGCACCCACAACACCAGCCTCAGCGGTCTGCCCTGCAGCGGCGGTTCACTCTGACCGCAATCCACGGGTGGCGTAGTCGGACATTTAAACATCAAAACCACATAAATAGTTCCGCCACTGCTTTGACCACACTGAGCCACGGAACCAGGTCGCCGCCACGAAGACTACAACAACCAGCATCCACCAAAAAGGGTCCGGCTCCGGGTGTCCCAAGGCCCAGGGGGTGCATCAGAACATTTTCATCACCTTTCACAATCACCAATGGGACAAGGCAGGGATGTCCTCTGTCCCCTCTCTTATACATCCTAGTGACGGAGCACCTGCTCTCATCAATTCGCCATAACCCCAATATTAGGTGGATTGAGGTGGGAGGCACCGAGTACAAGTGCTCTCTATTTGCTGATGATGTACTAGTACAGTCATGGCCAAAAGTTTTGAGAATGACACCAAAATGATATTTTCACATGATCTGCTGGCCTCTGGTTTTTATTAGTGTTTGTCTGTTGTTTATATCACATACAGAATTATAATTGCAATCATATTATGAGTACCAATAGGTTATATTGACAGTTAGAATGAGTTAATGCAGCAAGTCAATATTTGCAGTGTTGCACCTTCTTCTTCAAGACCTCTGTAATTCTCCCTGGCATGCTCTCAATCAACTTTTGGACCAAATCCTGACTGATAGCAGTCCATTCTTGCATAATCAATGCTTGCATTTTGCCAGAATTTGTTGGTTTTTGTTTGTCCACCCGTCTCTTGATGATTGACCACAAGTTCTCAATGGGATTAAGATCTGGTGAGTTTCCAGGCCATGGACCCCAAATCTCTATGTTTTTTTCCATGAGCCATTTAGTTATCACCTTTGCTTTATGGCAAGGTGCTCCATCATGCTGGAAAAGGCATTGTTGGGCGCCAAAATGCTCTTGGACGGTTGGGAGAAGTTGCTCTTGGAGGACATTCTGGTACCATTCTTTATTCATGGCTGTGTTTTTAGGCAAGACTGTGAGTGAGCCGATTCCCTTGGCTGAGAAGCAACCCCACACATGAATGGTTTCAGGATGCTTTACAGTTGGCATGAGACAAGACTGGTGGTAGCACTCACCTCTTCTTCTCCGAATAAGCTGTTTTCCAGATGTCCCAAATAGTGTTGAGCCACCCCCGTAGTGTTCGAGTTCGGTTCGGTTCGTCGAACACCCGTGTGTTCGCCGAACTGTTCGTCGAACTGTTCGTCGAACACCTTCGAACACCGTTAAAACCAATGGCAGGCAAATAAAAACACATAGAAACACATAGAAAACACCTTCAAAGGTGTCCAAAAGCTGACAAACTGCTCAGAAGACACAACTAACACATGGAAAAGTGACAAGTACATATAGTCATGCGAAAAGAAAAGAGGTGGAGGAGTAAAAGGAGGGGGAGACACAGATATAGGCATGTCATGCCCTTCTAAAATCCAAAAAGTGAGAAGCCGAGACGGCCAGTCCGCTCCTGCCCGTGCCACCTCCGTGTCGCCGGGTTTGTGCCAGAGCCGCGGTGAACCCTGACGGCCAGCCCCCCTCTCCCAATACTGGTGCCTGTCCGCTGGTGGGTCGAGAGAGCCCCCCTGTGGTGGAGGCAGCTCTAAGCTTATTAATTTAAATTGTCCCTCTAATTTGAATGAATACACTTTAAATCCATTTACAAGGATCTATTGGAGGGCAAGTCTCATGCCAGCAGCCACGTAATTCCAGCTCCAGTAGCGTCCACTAAAGCTGCTGCAGTTAAAAAGCTTTTATAAGGATCGAGCTCGGCTGTCCACCGCAAGGCATCCTACTGCCAGTCCCAGCCCCTATGCCTTGGGGTGCCTCCTGATGCTCTTCACTGAGTATCCCGTGGTCCCGAAGCATTTCCTTTGAAAAAATTAAGTGTCCAAACTACAGGTGGTGTAGCTTGCTTAACAGCCGGGATAATCCGCTGACTAGCAGACACTGCTACTAGGCACAAAGTATTTCCTGGGCTAGATGCAGTTAAAAATTTGTAAGTAGATACTCTCGTTGGATGCTGAGAAAGCATTCCATAGAGTCTCCTGGCACGCCATATATGATTCTCTTAAAAAGCTTGGGGTAGGGGTCTAGGGGACCCTTTTATAGCCAAAATCACGGCCCTGTATCACAATACGTCACCTAGGCTGAAGATAAATGGAACTGTGGCACCGAGGGCTCGGTTGCTACAGACGTATTGCACCTCACCCAGAGGTGTGATATCTCACTCTCAGATAAGGATGGAGTGTGGATCAGGACCCGACACCTGCATGCATTACACCACATTGCCGTGGGGCAGGGCGACCAATATGCCCCTGAGATGGGCACGACAGTCCCTGTCCCTGGCTGGAGTGGGGGGAGGGAACACTGAGGAAGGGGAACCCTGCAGTGCAGGAGCAGGGAGGAAGCAGTTCCTGGGTGCATTGAGAAGGGAGTATAAAAGGTGGGCACCATCTTAGTTCAGTGCAGAGAAGTCTGAGCAGAAGTGGCAGGGAGCAGGAGCTCTGCATGAGCTCTGCTCCGGAGGCGGGCCTAGTAACAGAGGCCCAGGCCTGCAAGAGGGAGAAGGAAGGAAGAGGAGCGGAGAAGGCTCCAGGAACGAGGAATGAAGGGATCCCAGGGGTGCGGACGGGCGAGTCGCCACCGCACGCCCGAATCCACCTGCGTGGAGGGGTCAGGCCAAAGGGGGAGACCGGTCCCCGAACTAGTGGAGGCAGGAAACGACCCTCAGCTAGAAACTGGAGGCTGTGACATTTTATGTGGCGCAGCCCCTCGCTACACCCGCTAGGAAGGCACCACATAGGGTCAGGGAAACTGGCGCCAAGTTTACCAAGAGGAGGCCCGAGGCAGCCGGACAGAAGTGTTGGTAAGAAAGGCCAGACAAAGGACACACAAAGGGGGTCCTGTGAAGCGCTCCAAAGTTATCTGGGAGTTGTCTGAGCCCCTCACCTGGTGAGCACAGTACGACGTGGGCAGCCGTTACCTGCAGACGTGGTCTGGATAACAAGAACTGTGAGTAAAGGCCCTGAACTGCATCACTGACTCCGTGTCGTTACTGCTGCTGCCCTGCACCATCACCCCCATCCTCCGCATACACTGCCCTGAGGCTATACTCCTCCCGTGGGGAGTTATGCTACGCTCTGCTGCACCCACAACACCAGCCTTAGCGGTCTGCCCTGTAGCGGCGGTTCACTCTGACCGCAATCCACGGGTGGTGTAGTCGGACATTTAAACATCAAAACCACATAAATAGTTCCGCCACTGGTTTGACCGCCCTGAGCCACGGAACCGGATCGCCGCCACGAAGACTACAACCACCAGCATCCACCAAAAAGGGTCCGGCTCCGGGTGTCCCAAGGCCCAGGGGGTGCGTCAGAACATTTTCATCACCTTTCACAATCACCAATGGGACAAGGCAGGGATGTCCTCTGTCCCCTCTCTTATACATCCTAGTGACGGAGCACCTGCGCTCATCAATTCGCCATAACCCCAATATTAGGTGGATTGAGGTGGGAGGCACCGAGTACAAGTGCTCTCTATTTGCTGATGATGTCCTAGTATATATCACTCAATCACATATATCCATCCCTGCTGTTATGGCTGAAATAGATCACTTTGTTACATGGTAAAATTTTAAAATCAATGCAGCGAAGTCTGAGGCCCTCGATGTCTCCCTCCCTAAATCCATATAGGATTCCATCCAGTCCAACTTTCCCTTTGCCTGGCCCTCACAGGGTATCAAATACTTAGGAATTCCTATTCATAGAGACCTCTCCCATCTATGTTATCTTAATTTTGGGCCCTTTATTGAACAATTCCATACAGACCACGGTTGGCAAGTTAGAACTGTAAGATTCACTACTAGAGATGAGCGTTGTTCTACTCGAACTGTTCGCCAATCTCAAATTCGAGCTGTTTTGGGCGGTGTTCGAGCCGGTCGGCGAACACGAACAATTTGAGAAAAATTCGGCTGTTCGAGGTTATGTTCGATAACTGTTCGTGCACCAAAATCATAACTGGATTTTTTCTCAGTAATGATGAAAATTAATGTTAATACGCAGTTTGAGTGTACAGCGGGGCGGGGGGAGGGGCAGGGGATGGATCTCTGCAGGAACAATGAAGATCTCCATTTTTTTTTCTCTTTCCCGCATTTGCAGTGGGGAGGTGCAATCTGTCAGCCTATCAGCAGCGCACACACGGAGCGAAGTGCTTTTTTTCACACAAGCAAGGGCATGTGTGATTGGCAGTGTATGTCACATGTCCTTGCCCTATAAGACCAAGCCATTTTCCCCGTCGCCACCATTTTCTCACTGCTGCAGCTGCGTGTTAGACGGCACCGCTGTTGCTGTGTGCGCTATACCTTGTTAATTTCAAGCCAATTTTCGCACAAATATACAGATAGCTTGGGAGTAGGGAATAGTTGTGATTGCAGTCCTTTTAATGACTAGGTTACAGCATTTCCTACGACTTTTATCAGGCAGGTCTGTGCTCTTAAATAGATAGATTGTGGGAGTAAAGACTAATTGTAATTGGAGTCCTTTTCAGGACTAGGTTACATCAGTTCCTATCAGTTTTTACCAGGCAGGTCTGTGCCAGTGCTGTGCAAGTTTTTTTCACAGCATTTGGCTGAATCTAGCAAAGCTAATCCTTTTTGGCCTATTGCAGAGTGTGTTAGTCAGTGGAGTAGCCTATCTGTGTTGCAAGATATACCACCTGTGTATAGAATACCAATTTTTTTACTGCACCTAGTGAAGTAAAATCTTTTGGGCATAGCATCATTCTATTAGTCCATCTATACTGACCTCCATCAGGTTGCAAACTGAATATAATTTTTTTCTGCATCTAGCTCTGAAAAAATATTTGGGCTTCTAGCAGTGTGTGGGACTTGGTCTATTAGTCCATCTATACTGATCTCCATCAGGTGGCAAATTAAAAATAATTTTTTTCTTCATTTAGCTCTGAAAAAATATTTGGGCTTCTAGCAGTGTGTGGGACTTGTTCTATTAGTCCTTCTATACTGACCTCCAGCAGGTTGCAAATTGAATATAATTTTTTTCTGCATCTAGCTCTGAAAAAATATTTGGGCTTCTAGCGGTGTGTGGGACTTGGTCTATTAGTCCATCTATACTGACCTCCATCAGGTTGCAAATTAAAAATAATTTTTTTCTGCATCTAGCTCTGAAAAAATATTTGGGCTTCTAGCGGTGTGTGGGACTTGGTCTATTAGTCCATCTATACTGACCTCCATCAGGTTGCAAATTAAAAATAATTTTTTTCTGCATCTAGCTCTGAAAAAATATTTGGGCTTCTAGCAGTGTGTGGGACTTGGTCTATTAGTCCATCTATACTGACCTCCATCAGGTTGCAAATTAAAAATAATTTTTTTCTTCATTTAGCTCTGAAAAAATATTTGGGCTTCTAGCAGTGTGTGGGACTTGTTCTATTAGTCCTTCTATACTGACCTCCAGCAGGTTGCAAATTGAATATAATTTTTTTCTGCATCTAGCTCTGAAAAAATATTTGGGCTTCTAGCGGTGTGTGGGACTTGGTCTATTAGTCCATCTATACTGACCTCCATCAAGTTGCAAATTAAAAATAATTTTTTTCTGCATCTAGCTCTGAAAAAATATTTGGGCTTCTAGCGGTGTGTGGGACTTGGTCTATTAGTCCATCTATACTGACCTCCATCAGGTTGCAAATTAAAAATAATTTTTTTCTGCATCTAGCTCTGAAAAAATATTTGGGCTTCTAGCAGTGTGTGGGACTTGGTCTATTAGTCCATCTATACTGACCTCCATCAGGTTGCAATTTGAATAAAAAAAATTTCTGCATCTAGCTCTGAAAAAATATTTGGGCTTCTAGCGGTGTGTGGGACTTGGTCTATTAGTCCATCTATACTGACCTCCATCAGGTTGCAAATTAAAAATAATTTTTTTCTGCATCTAACCCAGCCAATAGTTTTGGCCTAATACCACAGTTTGGCCACTCAGCTCTGCTCGGTTACCATCCATTGTTTTTTTGTGCAAACAACTCCAGAGTTGTGAATTAGTTAACCACCAAAATGAGTGGAAAAAGGCCTGCTGCTGGTGGAAAGGGGAATAGGCGTGTTGGGAAGGGGAAAAAAGGTTGTGTCCGTGGGGTAGGTGCAGAAGAAAGACCATCTTCCAGCCAATCTAAAATGTCTACTTCTTTTAGCGGACAATGTGATAAGATCCCTTTCTTACGGCCACGCCAATCGCTACAAATTCCAGATGAGGCACAAAAACAGCAGGTGCTTCAACGGATATCAAGTGCTCCTTTAAGTGGGCTCTCCTCCACATCAACTTCAACATCACAAATACTCCAGTCCTCAAAGGTGTCACCCAAATCGCACTTGCTTCCTCACAGCTCCCAAATCTCCAGCTGCCCGTCTGAGTATGAGGTAGAACAGATGGTTGAGTCTGCAGAGCTGTTTACTCATACTATAGCCTGGGAATCAGAGGTCGACTCCAGCGCTTCTGTGAATCCAGACGAGGAAATGATCTGCACTGATGCCCAGAATCTTTATGAGTCGGATCCAGGACCAGACGCAGAAGGTTCTGACCATAATGTAGACCCTCATTCCCAAACTGTAACTCCTGTTGGTGGAGACAATGAGGAAGACGATGATAAGACTCAAATACCTGATTGGAGCGACAACTTTAGTTTTTTGTCAGGGCAGGAACAGGTTGGCTCTGAGGACGACGGGTGTGATAACGCACAGGGTGATGATGATGAGGTCGGAGATCCCACTTACTGTCAACCCACAGTCAGCCAAGAGATGAGGTCAGCAGAGGAGGTGGAGGAAGATGATAGTGACGACGAGGTCAGGTTGCGCCTTCCTGGACAGAGACGTAGTACTGGAAGCACGTCAACAACTGCATCCTCAAACACAACTCTGCCTCTCACCACAAGTCGTGGTGGCTCTTCAGGTCGCATGGGTGCTAATCCTTGCATAGCCTGGGCATTTTTTCAGATCGATAAAGATGACCCAACTCGTGTTATCTGTAACATTTGTCAGCAAAAGCTAAGTAGAGGCCAAAAAATACATAGTTTGAGTACTTCATGCATGAACCGGCACATGGACATGAAGCATAAGTTGCAGTGGGAAGCTCAGTGTGCTACAATGCGGTCTAGCCGGCCGGGCCAACCACCGTCTGCCATATCTTGTGCATCCGCGGCCTCTTCATCCTCTGTGACTGGGGGGACAGCAGTCACACCTGTTTTGGGGCGCAGACCTGCCACCTCTTTACCCGCAACAGCCAGCGTGATTGGCAGGTCATCATTTTCTTTGGAGGTGGTAACATCAGCTGGTCTTGAGCGCTGTCCAACATCGATAGCACCACCTTTGGATCAAGGCAACCTAACATGTCCGCCTGCATCTTCCTCACAGACCGGCAGTTTGCCGGGGACACCCTTATCAACCCCGTCTAAGCACAATAGCCAGCCCTCGGTCCCTCAGATGTGGACAAGTAAAAGACCATTTCATCCTAGCCATGAGAAAGCTAAGAGGTTGAATTTCACCATCTGCAAGCTCTTGGCTACAGAAATGCTGCCTTTCCGCCTGGTGGACACAGAGGATTTTCGAGACCTTATGTCCGTCGCAGTGCCCCAGTACCAGATGCCCAGTCGGCACTACTTCTCAATGAAAGGTGTGCCTGCGCTCCACCAGCATGTCGCACACAACATCACCGCTTCTTTGAGAAACTCTGTGTGTGACAGGGTGCATTTCACCACAGACACTTGGACGAGTAGGCATGGACAGGGGCGTTACATGTCGCTGACTGGGCACTGGGTAACTATGGTGACAGCAGGACAAGGGGCTGTTGTCCAAGTCTTGCCGTCCCCACGAGTTGTGCGTCAATCCTCTTTATGTCATTTTTCCTCCACTGCTTCTGCCTCCTCAACCTCCTCTCGGTCTTCCACCTGCACCCAAAGCCTGTCTGGTCATGCCACAAGCTTTCTAACTGCGCAGAAGGGATCCTGCACACCTCCTTACTATGCTGGCAGTAGGGCTCAACGTCATCAGGCGGTTTTTACATTGAAATGTCTGGGAAATGTGAGTCACACAGCTGAGGAGTTGTGGTCAGCTCTGGAGAACCAATTTCATGAATGGTTGTCTCCACTGGACCTGAAACCAGGGAAGGCCGTGTGCGACAATGCTGCAAACCTGGGTGCGGCCCTTCGCCGGGGCAATGTCACACACATGCCTTGTATGGCTCACGTGTTGAACCTGGTTGTCCAGCAATTTTTAGCCCACTATCCCAGACTAGATGGCCTTCTGCAGAGGGCACGGTCGCTGTGTGCTCACTTCTGCCGTTCGCATCCCGCAGCTCAGCGACTTACATCTCTACAGAAGTCGTTGGGCCTGCCACTTCACCGGCTAAAATGCGATGTGCCTACCCGGTGGAATTCAACTCTGCACATGTTGCAGCGACTGTGGCAGCACCGACAAGCCCTGGTGCAATACGTTCTGACGTATAGCCTGGGCCAACGAGATTCAGAGGTGGGGAAAATCACGCTGGAGGAGTGGTCTCAGATCAGGGACCTATGCACCCTTCTGCACAGTTTTGAAATGGCGACGAAGATGTTTAGTGCTGACGATGCCATTATCAGCATGACTATTCCGGTGATTTACATGCTGGAGCACATGTTAAACAGAATTCGGAGTCAGGTGGTGGCACAAGAGGAGGTGGAGGAAGTAGAGGAGGAGGAGTTGTATGCGGAAGGGCTAACATCTGCAAGGTCCAGACGGTCGGCAGCACCAGGGCGGCAGGCATGTGAGGGTGGGGGAGATGATTTTACCAGGGCGCATGGTAGCAGCCAAACTAGTGAGGAAGGTGCAGGAGCCCAGTAAGAAGTGGAGGACGAACTGATGGAAGACTCATCAGATGAGGGAGACCTTGATCACATTTCTGTTGTGCGAGGTTGGAGGGAGATTACAGAGGAAGGAAGCATGATTGTTACCTCGCCACCAACACAACAGGGACTTGGTGCTCCTGGATGCGCAACACACATGAGTGCCTTCTTGCTGCACTACCTGCAACATGACCCTCGAATTGTGAGAATTAGAAATAATCCTGACTACTGGGTTGCCACACTGTTAGATCCCCGGTACAAAAGTAAATTTGCAGAAATTATTCCTGCCATAGAAAGGGATGCACGCATGCAGGAGTATCAGCAGAGACTGTTGCAGAATCTTACATGTGCTTTTCCACAAAATACCAGTGGTGCACGTAGTGAATCTCACAGTTCCAACTTGCCAACCGTGGTCTGTATGGAATTGTTCAATAAAGGGCCCAAAATTAAGATAACATAGATGGGAGAGGTCTCTATGAATAGGAATTCCTAAGTATTTGATACCCTGTGAGAGCCAGGCAAAGGGAAAGTTGGACTGGATTAAATCCTATATGGATTTAGGGAGGGAGACATCGAGGGCCTCAGACTTCGCTGCATTGATTTTAAAATTTTACCATGTAACAAAGTGATCTATTTCAGCCATAACAGCAGGGATGGATATATGTGATTGAGTGATATATACTAGGACATCATCAGCAAATAGAGAGCACTTGTACTCGGTGCCTCCCACCTCAATCCACCTAATATTGGGGTTATGGCGAATTGATGAGAGCAGGTGCTCCGTCACTAGGATGTATAAGAGAGGGGACAGAGGACATCCCTGCCTTGTCCCATTGGTGATTGTGAAAGGTGATGAAAATGTTCTGACGCACCCCCTGGGCCTTGGGACACCCGGAGCCGGACCCTTTTTGGTGGATGCTGGTGGTTGTAGTCTTCGTGGCGGCGATCCGGTTCCGTGGCTCAGGGCGGTCAAACCAGTGGCGGAACTATTTATGTGGTTTTGATGTTTAAATGTCCGACTACGCCACCCGTGGATTGCGGTCAGAGTGAACCGCCGCTACAGGGCAGACCGCTAAGGCTGGTGTTGTGGGTGCAGCAGAGCGTAGCATAACTCCCCACGGGAGGAGTATAGCCTCAGGGCAGTGTATGCGGAGGATGGGGGTGATGGTGCAGGGCAGCAGCAGTAACGACACGGAGTCAGTGATGCAGTTCAGGGCCTTTACTCACAGTTCTTATTATCCAGACCACGTCTGCAGGTAACGGCTGCCCACGTCGTACTGTGCTCACCAGGTGAGGGGCTCAGACAACTCCCAGATAACTTTGGAGCGCTTCACAGGACCCCCTTTGTGTGTCCTTTGTCTGGCCTTTCTTACCAACACTTCTGTCCGGCTGCCTCGGGCCTCCTCTTGGTAAACTTGGCGCCAGTTTCCCTGACCCTATGTGTTGCCTTCCTAGCGGGTGGAGCAAGGGGCTGCGCCACATAAAATGTCAGAGCCTCCGGTTTCTAGCTGAGGGTCGTTTCCTGCCTCCACTAGTTCGGGGACCGGTCTCCCCCTTTGGCCTGACCCCTCCACGCAGGTGGATTCGGGCGTGCGGTGGCGACTCGCCCGTCCGCACCCCTGGGATCCCTTCATTCCTCGTTCCTGGAGCCTTCTCCGCTCCTCTTCCTTCCTTCTCCCTCTTGCAGGCCTGGGCCTCTGTTACTAGGCCCGCCTCCGGAGCAGAGCTCATGCAGAGCCCCTGCTCCCTGCCACTTCTGCTCAGACTTCTCTGCACTGAACTAAGATGGTGCCCACCTTTTATACTCCCTTCTCAATGCACCCAGGAACTGCTTCCTCCCTGCTCCTGCACTGCAGGGTTCCCCTTCCTCAGTGTTCCCTCCCCCCACTCCAGCCAGGGACAGGGACTGTCGTGCCCATCTCAGGGGCATATTGGTCGCCCTGCCCCACGGCAATGTGGTGTAATGCATGCAGGTGTCGGGTCCTGATCCACACTCCATCCTTATCTGAGAGTGAGATATCACACCTCTGGGTGAGGTGCAATACGTCTGTAGCAACCGAGCCCTCGGTGCTACAGTTCCATTTATCTTCAGCCTAGGTGACGTATTGTGATACAGGGCCGTGATTTTGGCTATAAAAGGGTCCCCTAGACCCCTACCCCAAGCTTTTTAAGAGAATCATATATGGCGTGCCAGGAGACTCTATGGAATGCTTTCTCAGCATCCAACGAGAGTATCTACTTACAAATTTTTAACTGCATCTAGCCCAGGAAATACTTTGTGCCTAGTAGCAGTGTCTGCTAGTCAGCGGATTATCCCGGCTGTTAAGCAAGCTACACCACCTGTAGTTTGGACACTTAATTTTTTCAAAGGAAATGCTTCGGGACCACGGGATACTTAGTGAAGAGCATCAGGAGGCACCCCAAGGCATAGGGGCTGGGACTGGCACTAGGATGCCTTGCGGTGGACAGCCGAGCTCGATCCTTATAAAAGCTTTTTAACTGCAGCAGCTTTAGTGGACGCTACTGGAGCTGGAATTACGCGGCTGCTGGCATGAGACTTGCCCTCCAATAGATCCTTGTAAATGGATTTAAAGTGTATTCATTCAAATTAGAGGGACAATTTAAATTAAAAAGCTTAGAGCTGCCTCCACCACAGGGGGGCTCTCTCGACCCACCAGCGGACAGGCACCAGTATTGGGAGAGGGGGGCTGGCCGTCAGGGTTCACCGCGGCTCTGGCACAAACCCGGCGACACGGAGGTGGCACGGGCAGGAGCGGACTGGCCGTCTCGGCTTCTCACTTTTTGGATTTTAGAAGGGCATGACATGCCTATATCTGTGTCTCCCCCTCCTTTTACTCCTCCACCTCTTTTATTTTCGCATGACTATATGTACTTGTCACTTTTCCATGTGTTAGTTGTGTCTTCTGAGCAGTTTGTCAGCTTTTGGACACCTTTGAAGGTGTTTTCTATGTGTTTCTATGTGTTTTTGTTTGCCTGCCATTGGTTTTAACGGTGTTCGAAGGTGTTCGACGAACAGTTCGACGAACAGTTCGGCGAACACACGGGTGTTCGACGAACCGAACCGAACTCGAACACTACGGGGGTGGCTCAACACTATTCACTACGTGAACCACTGGTGTTTTGTGGAAAAGCACATGTACACCGCGTTCCAAATTATTATGCAAAAAGTGTTTAGGAGTGATAAGGGAAGAATTTGTTTGTTTGTCAGTTTAACTCATTGATGGTGATGTGTGTCAGGGCTCTTTATATCACTGTAAGCAATTGCAGACACCTGTGCTAATTAGTTTGGCAGGTGTGTCCAATGAAAGGCAAGACTACTTAAGAAGGCTCTCTCACATTATTAAGCAGCCTACATTTTCTGCCAAAATGGGAAAGAAAAAGGATGTGTCGGCTGCTGAGAAGCAACAAATTGTGGAGTCTTTAGGTCAAGGCATGACTACAATCAACATTGTGCGATGATCAGGATGAAGTGTCTTGGCAATCAAGAAGTATGTAGCTGATTCACAGTACACACGTGTGCGTGCTGATAAGGGCAAATTGATTACTCTTTCCTACAGGCAATTACGTCAGGTTGAAAGAGCAGCGGCAAAAAAGCCTTGTCATAGCAGCAGACAAGTTTTTGAAGCTGCTGGTGCCTCCAACGTCCCCCGAACAACAAGATGCAGGGTCCTTCAGAGGTTTGCAGCTGTGCATACGCCATCCTGTCGACCTCCTCTATCCACTTCACACAAGCAGAAACGGCTCCAGTGGGCCAAACATTACATGAAGACTGATTTCAAAACTGTTTTGTTCACGGATGAGTGCCGTGCAGCGCTCGATGGTCCAGATGAATGGAGTGGAGGATGGCTGGTTGATGGACACCCCACGCAAACACGGCTACAGCGCCAACAAGGAGGAGGTGGAGTAATGTTTTGGGCTGGAATCATGGGGAGAGAGATTGTCGGCCCCTTTAGGATCCCTGAAGGCGCTAAAGATGAACTCCATAATGTATGTGGATTTTCTCAAACAGCACTTCCTGCCATGGTTCAAGAAGAAGAACCGTGTATTTCACAGCAAGATCATTTTTCTGCATGATAATGCACCATCTCATGCTGCACATAAAACATCTGCATCTCTGGCTGATATGGGCATAAAAGGGGACAAACTTATGGTGTGACCCCCATGCTCCCCTGACCTCTACCCCATTCAGAACCTTTGGAGCATCATTAAAAGGAGTGTCTATGATGGCGGGAGGCAGTTCACATCTAAGCAACAGCTCTGGGAGGGTATTCTGTCCTCATGCAAAACAATTGAAGCAGAAACCATCCAAAACCTGACAAATTCAATGGACGAGAGAGTTCAGAAGCTCCTTTCGAACAAGGGGTCCTATGTGAAAATGTAACATCACCTAGAATAAAGTTTTGAGTTGAAAACTGTTTGATTTCAGTTTCTAACAACCTGCTAATGCTTATAATTTCAAAAATGACCATTTTTTTGGTCTTTATTAAAATGAAAAGGTTGATCGAAAAGTTTGGGGGATCTAAGAGTGTGGCAACCCAGTAGTCATGATTACTTCGAATTCTGACAATATGAGGGTCATGCTGCAGGTAGTGCAGCAAGAAGGCACTTATGTGTCTTGCGCATCTCGGAGCCCCAAAATTATTTTCCGGGCTAGATGCAGCTAAAAATTATTTTTAATATTAAATCTGGTGAAGCTTATTATAGATGGCCTAATAGGATCAGTGCTGCACACTGCTACAAAGCCCAAATTATTTTCCAGTCAAGATACAGATAAACATGATTAGTAATTTGAAAGCTTAAAACGGTTGGTAGGGTGATTTTAACCAATCATCAAGCTTTTACTCTCCCCAGGATGACACAGGGGTAGAAAAGTCGTTTCGGATCCATGATTTGTTCATCTTTATGAACGTGAGTCTGTCTACATTATCAGTGGAGAGCCGCGTGCGCTTATCTGTCAGCACACCACCAGCAGCGCTGAACACACGTTCAGACAGAACGCTGGCTGCGGGGCATGACAAGATCTCCAAGGCGTAAGTGGCTAGCTCCGGCCATTTATCCAGATTGGAAGCCCAAAAAGAGCAAGGGTCCAGTGACACAGTCGTGGCTTCAATGTTTACTTGGAGATACTCCTGTACCATCGTCTCTAGGCGTTGACTATGTGTCAGACTTCTTGTCTCCTGTGGCCTTGCAAAGGATGGGCTAAAAAAGTGGTGAAATGATTCCGCAAAATTCATGTTACCAGCAGATACTGTGGTTCTGTTACGGTTTGAGTGCTGAACACTTGACGGTCCCACGGTTGGCAAGTTGGAACTGTGAGATTCACTACGTGCACCACTGGTATTTTGTGGAAAAGCACATGTAAGATTCTGCAACAGTCTCTGCTGATACTCCTGCATGCGTGCATCCCTTTCTATGGCAGGAATAATTTCTGCAAATTTACTTTTGTACCGGGGATCTAACAGTGTGGCAACCCAGTAGTCAGGATTATTTCTAATTCTTACAATTCGAGGGTCATGTTGCAGGTAGTGCAGCAAGAAGGCACTCATGTGTGTTGCGCATCCAGGAGCACCAAGTCCCTGTTGTGTTGGTGGCGAGGTAACAATCATGCTTCCTTCCTCTGTCCTCTCCCCCCAACCTCGCACAACAGAAATGTGATCAAGGTCTCCCTCATCTGATGAGTCTTCCATCAGTTCGTCCTCCACTTCTTCCTGGGCTCCTGCACCTTCCTCACTAGTTTGGCTGCTACCATGCGCCCTGGTAAAATCATCTCCCCCACCCTCACATGCCTGCCGCCTTGGTGCTGCCGACCGTCTGGACCTTGCAGATGTTAGCCCTTCCGCATACAACTCCTCCTCCTCTACTTCCTCCACCTCCTCTTGTGCCACCACCTGACTCCGAATTCTGTTTAACATGTGCTCCAGCATGTAAATCACCGGAATAGTCATGCTGATAATGGCATCGTCAGCACTAAACATCTTCGTCGCCATTTCAAAACTGTGCAGAAGGGTGCATAGGTCCCTGATCTGAGACCACTCCTCCAGCGTGATTTGCCCCACCTCCGGATCTCGTTGACCCAGGCTATACGTCAGAATGTATTGCACCAGGGCTTGTCGGTGCTGCCACAGTCGTTGCAACATGAGCAGAGTTGAATTCCACCGGGTAGGCACATCGCATTTTAGCCGGTGAAGTGGCAGGCCCAACGACTTCTGTAGAGATGTAAGTCGCTGAGCTGCGGGATGCGAACGGCGGAAGTGAGCACACAGCGACCGTGCCCTCTGCAGAAGGCCATCTAGTCTGGGATAGTGGGCTAAAAATTGCTGGACAACCAGGTTCAACACGTGAGCCATACAAGGCACGTGTGTGACATTGCCCCGGCGAAGGGCCGCACCCAGGTTTGCAGCATTGTCGCACACGGCCTTCCCTGGTTTCAGGTCCAGTGGAGAAAACCATTCATGAAATTGGTTCTCCAGAGCTGACCACATCTCCTCAGCTGTGTGACTCACATTTCCCAGACATTTCAAAGTAAAAACCGCCTGATGACATTGAGCCCTACTGCCAGCATAGTAAGGAGGTATGCAGGATCCCTTCTGCGCAGTTAGAAAGCTTGTGGCATGACCAGACAGGCTTTGGGTGCAGGTGGAAGACCGAGAGGAGGTTGAGGAGGCAGAAGCAGTGGAGGAACTTTGACATAAAGAGGATTGACGCACAACTCGTGGGGACGGCAAGACTTGGACAGCAGCCCCTTGTCCTGCTGTCACCATAGTTACCCAGTGCCCAGTCAGCGACATGTAACGCCCCTGTCCATGCCTACTCGTCCAAGTGTCTGTGGTGAATTGCAACCTGTCACACACAGAGTTTCTCAAAGAAGCGGTGATGTTGTGTGCGACATGCTGGTGGAGCGCAGGCACACCTTTCTTTGAGAAGTAGTGCCGACTGGGCATCTGGTACTGGGGCACTGCGACGGACATAAGGTCTCAAAAATCCTCTGTGTCCACCAGGCGGAAAGGCAGCAATTCTGTAGCCAAGAGCTTGCAGATGGTGAAATTCAACCTCTTAGCTTTCTCATGGCTAGGAGGAAATGGTCTTTTACTTGTCCACATCTGAGGGACCGAGGGCTGGCTATTGTGCTTAGACGGGGTTGATAAGGGTGTCCCCGGCAAACTGCCGGTCTGTGAGGAAGATGCAGGCGGACATGTTAGGTTGCCTTGATCCAAAGGTGGTGCTATCGATGTCGGACAGCGCTCAACACCAGCTGATGTTACCACCTCCAAAGAAAATGATGACCTGCCAATCACGTTGGTTGTTGCGGGTAAAGAGGTGGCAGGTCTGTGCACCAAAACAGGTGTGACTGCTGTCCCCCCAGTCACAGAGGATGAAGAGGCTGTGGATGCACAAGATATGGCAGACGGTGGTTGGCCCGGCTGGCTTGGCCGCATTGTAGCACACTGAGCTTCCCACTGCAACTTATGCTTCATGTCCATGTGCCGGTTCATGCATGAAGTACTCAAACTATGTATTTTTTGGCCTCTACTTAGCTTTTGCTGATAAATGTTACAGATAACACGAGTTGGGTCATCTTTATCGATCTGAAAAAATGCCCAGGCTATGCAAGGCTTAGCACCCATGCGACCTGAAGAGCCACCACGACTTGTGGTGAGAGGCAGAGTTGTGTTTGAGGATGCAGTTGTTGACATGCTTCCAGTACTATGTCTCTGTCCAGGAAGGCGCAACCTGACCTCGTCGTCACTAGCATCTTCCTCCACCTCCTCTGCTGTCCTCATCTCTTGGCTGACTGTGGGTTGACAGCAAGTGGGATCTCCAACCTCATCATCATCACCCTGTGCGTTATCACACCCGTCGTCCTCAGAGCCAACCTATTCCTGCCCTGACAAAAAACTAAAGTTGTCGCTCCAATCAGGTATTTGAGTCTCATCATCATCTTCCTCATTGTCTCCACCAACAGGAGTTACAGTTTGGGAATGAGGGTCTACATTATGGTCAGAACCTTCTGCGTCTGGTCCTGGATCCGATTCATAAAGATTCTGGGCATCAGTGCAGATCATTTCCTCGTCTGGATTCACAGAAGCGCTGGAGTCGACCTCTGATTCCCAGGCTATAGTATGAGTAAACATCTCTGCAGACTCAACCATCTGTTCTACCTCATACTCAGACGGGCAGCTGGAGATTTGGGAGCTGTGAGGAAGCAAGTGCGATTAGGGTGACACCTTTGAGGACTGGGGTATTTATGATGTTGAAGTTGATGTGGAGGAGAGCCCACCTAAAGGAGCACTTGATATCCGTTGAAGCACCTGCTGTTTTTGTGCCTCATCTGGAATTTGTAGCGATTGGCGTGGCCGTAAGAAAGGGATCTTATCACATTGTCCGCTAAAAGAAGTAGACATTTTAGTTTGCCTGTAAGATGGTCTTTCTTCTGCAGATGTTACTGTTGCTTTAACACCTACCCCACGGACACAACCTTTTTTCCCCTTCCCAACACGCCTATTCCCCTTTCCACCAGCAGCAGGCCTTTTTACACTCATTTTGGTGGTTAACTAATTCACAACTCTGGAGTTGTTTGCACAAATAAACAATGGATGGGAACCGAGCAGAGCTGAGTGGCCAAACTGTGGTTTAGGCCAAAACTATTGGCTGGGTTAGATGCAGAAAAAAATTATATTCAATTTGCAACCTGATGGAGGTCAGTATGGATGGACTAATAGAGAAAGTCCCACACACAGCTAGAAGCCCAAATATTTTTTCAGAGGTAGATGCAGAAAAAAAATATATTCAGTTTGCAACCTGATGGAGGTCAGTATAGATGGACTAATAGAGAAAGTCCCACACACTGCTAGAAGGCCAAATATTGTTTCAGAGGTAGATGCAGAAAAAAATTATATTCAGTTTGCAACCTGATGGAGGTCAGTATAGATGGACTAATAGAACAAGTCCCACACACAGCTAGAAGCCCAAATATTTTTTCAGAGGTAGATGCAGATAAAAATTATTTTTAATTTGCAACCTGATGGAGGTCAGTATAGATGGACTAATAGAGAAAGTCCCACACACTGCTAGAAGGCCAAATATTTTTTCAGTGCTAGATGCAGACAAAAAATTATTTTCAGTTTGCAACCTGATGGAGGTCAGTATAGATGGACTAATAGAACAAGTCCCACACACATCTAGAAGCCCAAATATTTTTTCAGAGGTAGATGCAGAAAAAAATTATATTCAGTTTGCAACCTGATGGAGGTCTGTATAGAAGGATTAATAGAACAAGTCCCACACACAGCTAGAAGCTCAATATTTTTTCAGAGGTAGATGCAGAAAAAAAATATATTCAGTTTGCAACCTGATGGAGGTCAATATAGATGGACTAATAGAGAAAGTCCCACACACTGCTAGAAGGCCAAATATTTTTTCAGAGCTAGATGCAGACAAAAAATTATTTTTAATTTGCAACCTGATGGAGGTCAGTATAGATGGACTAATAGAGAAAGTCCCACACACTGCTAGAAGGCCAAATATTTTTTCAGAGCTGGATGCAGATAAAAATTATTTTTAATTTGCAACCTGATGGAGGTCAGTATAGATGGACTAATAGAGAAAGTCCCACACACTGCTAGAAGGCCAAATATTTTTTCAGAGCTAGATGCAGAAAAAAATTATATTCAGTTTGCAACCTAATGGAGGTCAGTATAGATGGACTTATATAACAAGTCCCACACACAGCTAGAAGCCCAAATATTTTATCAGAGGTAGATGCAGATAAAAATTATTTTTAATTTGCAACCTGATGGAGGTCAGTATAGATGGACTAATAGAGAAAGTCCCACACACTGCTAGAAGGCCAAATATTTTTTCAGAGCTAGATGCAGACAAAAAATTATTTTCAGTTTTACTTCACTAGATGCAGTAAAAAAATTGGTATTCTATACACATGTGGTGTAGATGGCAACACAGATAGGCTACTCCACTGACTAACACACTCTGCAATAGGCCAAAAAGGATTAGCTTTGCTCGATTCAGCCAAATGCTGTGAAAAAAACTTGCACAGCACTGGCACAGACCTGCCTGGCAAAAACTGATAGGAACTGATGTAACCTAGTCCTGAAAAGGACTCCAATTACAATTAGTCTTTACTCCCACAATCTATCTATTTAAGAGCACAGACCTGCCTGATAAAAGTCGTAGGAAATGCTGTAACCTAGTCCTTAAAAGGACTGCAATCACAACTATTCCCTACTCCCAAGCTATCTGTAGATTTGTGCGAAAATTGGCTTGAAATTAACAAGGTATAGCGCACACAGCAACAGCGGTGCCGTCTAACACGCAGCTGCAGCAGTGAGAAAATGGTGGCGACGGGGAAAATGGCTTGGTCTTATAGGACAAGGACATGTGACATACACTGCCAATGACACATGCCCTTGCTTGTGTGAAAAAAGCACTTCGCTCCGTGTGTGCGCTGCTGATAGGCTGACAGATTGCACCTCCCCACTGTAAATGCGGGAAAGAGAAAAATAAATGGAGATCTTCATTATTCCTGCAGAGATCCATCCCCTGCCCCTCCCCCCACCCCGCTGTACACTCAAACTGCGTATTAACATTAATTTTCATCATTACTGAGAAAAAATCCAGTTATGATTTTGGTGCACGAACAGTTATTGAACATAACCTCGAACAGCCGAATTTTTCTCAAATCGTTCGAACGGCTCGAACACCGCCCAAAACAGCTCGAATTTGAGATTGGCGAACAGTTCGAGTAGAACAACGCTCATCTGTAGTTTTAAATTCTGTTATGTACAGCTTGTTTCCTAAGGAACGGATCACTGCTGCAGCCTATCAAGGGCGGCCAGTCGTAGAGACATAGAGCAAATCCCTTTGCAAGCTCTTTCCTGTAGGGCTAGCAAGTGCTTGGAAGCTGGACGTATCAATGGATTCAGCCACTTTCAGTGTCAATGCTTCCCTAATAAAATAAAGGCAAAGCTACCACTGCAAGTAGAATTGGAGAGTCAACAATTTGGGGCAGCGGCATTCAGATACTACTAGTCTGAACTGTCAATCATTATGAGAGCACAATCCCCCTGAATGTAGGAAGCTTGGAGGCAGGGGAGCAATGCGCTCTTGGAGATTGAAAGTGAGACAATTCCTTTAAAAATTCTTTAAATTCTTAATGATTGAGGTGAAAGGGAGAACAGGAATAGCTTATTTTTCAACAAAAGTTAAATTGAAATATATGTAGTAATAACAAAAACTAACTCATGAAATGGAAGATTATTTATTGATATGTATTGGTGACTTTTGGCCATTGCAAGGTTTACTGAACAGGGCTGACAACCTTTTCATACAGAGCCTTGAAAAAGTATTATATCCGTAAACTTTTCCACAGTTTTTCACGGTACATCCACAAACTTAAATGTATTTTATTCGGATTTTATGTGATATATCAACACTAAGAAGCAAGTATTTGTGAAGTGTAAAATAAATGATGCATGGTTTTCTCAATATTTTAAAAATATAAATCTGAGCACAGGATAAATGTGATCCCAAATGTTATGTAAAATGTTCCGAATAAAAGCTTCACATAAAAAGCCCCCAGTCTAGTCCGTCATCTGCTAATGGAAATATAGCGGGCTTCCACGTTACTGGTAGTACAAAGGCTCTGGAAAAATGAAACAGCTACTTGCCCCCCCCCAAAAGAAATTCAGCAAATTCTGCGCTCCCTAATCCAAATTCCCCCTCCCTTCTGAGCACCACAGTGTGTCTAAACCACTTGATTGGCAGGAGTATAATTTCAAAAATGCAGTCACCTGAGGGGGGATTCTTCTCTTCCAGCACTTAGGTTCTCTGTATATGGAGTCCCCAAACTATTCTAGGAAAATCTGCACTCTAGCAAGCAAATAGCGCTCTGTCCTTCCCTAGTCTCACCGTGTGGCTAAGCAGTACTGTACAGCCACATATTGGGTATTTTCATGTTCAGCAGAAATTGTGTGACACATTTTGGTGCCATTTTTTACCAATTTCCCAGTGTGAAAATGTAAAATCCGGGGCTGAGGGTTCAAAGTGCTGATCACACATCTAAATAAAGTCCTTGAGGTGTCTAGTTTCAAAAATGGGGTCACTTGTGGGGGGTTTCCACTGTTTAGGCACATCAATGGCTCTCCAATTATGATATGGCGTCCTCTCTCGATTCCAGCCAATTTTGCATTCAAAAACTTAACTGGTGCTCCCTCCCTTCTGAGCACTGCCGTGCACCCAAACAGTACTTTTCCTCCACACATGAAGTATCTGCGTACTCAGGAGAAATTGCACAACAAATTTTAAGGTCTATTTTCTCCTGATACCCTTGTGAATATAAAAAAAAGGTCTAAATTAAATTTTTTGTGAAAAAAATTCAAATGTAAATTTTTTTCTTCAGCATTGCTTCAGTTCCTGTGAAGCACCTGAAGGATTAATAAACTTCTTGAATGTGATTTTGAGCACCTTGAGGGATGCAGATTTTATAATGTTGTCACTTTTGGGTATTTTCTGTTATATAGACCTTTCAAAGTCACTCCAAATGTGATGTGGTCCCTAAAAAAAATGTTTTTGTAAATTTTGTTGGAAAAATGAGAAATCGCTGGTCAAATTGTAACCCTTATAACATCCTAACAAAAAAAAAGTTTCAAAAATTGTGCTAATTTAAAGTAGACATGTGGAAAATGTATTTATTAACTATTTTGTGTGACACAACTCTGATTTAAGGGCATAAAAATTCATAGTTTAAATATTGTGACATTTTCAAAATGTTTGTCAAATTTCAGATTTTTTCACAAATAAATGCAAATCTTATCGGAAAACATTTACCACTATCATGAAGTACAATATGTCATGAAAAAAACAGTCTCAGAATCAGCAGGATCCATTGAAGCGTTCCAGAGTTATTACCTCATAAAGTGACAGTGGTCAAATTTAAAAAATGAGGCCTGGTCATAAACCTACAATGTGGCTCGGTCCTTAAGGGGTTAAAGTATAAGCTCTTATGGTCAGAGGGGTTATCTCTCTCTTTCCCTCATCTGTAATGTGCAATCTCTTATGGTCGGCAGCATTTTTTCTCTCTCACCTGTAGCGTGTAAACTCTTATGGTCAGTGAGATCCTCACTCTCTCGCCTGTAAAGTGTAAGCTCTTATGTTTAGCGGGGTTCTCTCTCTGTTTCTCTCTCCTCTCCACCACATGTATTTTCTGAGCAATAATAAGCTTTTTAACATTGTGATTTGTGCAAATTTATTTGACTCAACTTTATTTTTTGGGGGGGGAAATTCGGCAAAAGTCAGCGAATTAAAATTTCAAAAGATCGGCTCATCTCTAGTCAAGATTTTTTAAATTTGTCGGTAAAATATTGACTACCCATGATTTTTAAATGGATTGTTCAGGAAGAATATCAGAAAAATGGCAAATCTAACTTAACTTGTAATTTGGGAAACAATCTATATGAAGTCTTTATGTGCAATCACAAATAATAAAAAGAAATGCAAACAAAAGTAATTGATCACTGTATGAAACGAGGCTGAGTTCACATCTGCATGCTAAAAGTCCATAATTCTGTATGTCATTGGACCTTACAAAAACTGAAATAAACCTGTGCTTAAACCATCACGTGACAGACTATAATAGCATCAACTGACTTCATAGACTTATAATATGACCCCTTAGATACTGTTAGGATGCCCCCATTTTAACAAAAAAAAAAGATATTTTTTCCATTAAATGTGTAAGAATCTACGATAGTGACTCATGAGGGAGACAACAAAAGCAGTGACATAGAAAGAAACAATTAACATTTAACAAATATCTGTAAAAAAAGATTATATTTACAAAGAATTATTTTACACAAACTTTAAGGAGTCTCAGTATAACTTTAGGACACAGACATTTTGTTTAATTATGTCAGTCATAAGCCTAATTAGAAGTTCTCTCATTTACATCATCCTTAAAGGTTTAGTTATGAAAATCAAGGAGTAGTAGAATGGTAAATTCCCTGTAGTCCTAGTTAATCATGTGTAACATTAAAAGTAGCTAATTTAAGAATTACAAACAGAGGCCAAAAGCAAATGCAGGTATTAATTATACCCAATTTCCTTGCGGCTTATGAACGTCAGACTAACTATGGCAGATACACGATGGAATCTTTCATGAATAAGGCAGCAATTGGCTTTCTGCCTACTCAAAATATGTTTTCCAAGGTACAACGTGTGATATCCAAACCTGGCATCTGTAGTACAGCGGAATTCTATACATTTTGTCAGATAGAACTAATGATACAGAGCCAAGCCTATGTACAGATGGAATATAACACACCAAGTGCACATTATAGGTAGCAGTGATTCCCTTAGCTGTCATTATTTCACGCTTTGCAAAAACAAAAAACTAGTTTTATAAATAGCTTGAAAAATATGAAAGCATCTCCTTCAACATCTGACAGAAGGCTTCTTTTTATATGAGGAGAGGGTTTTAAGAAGTAAGAAAAGTACAGCACAAATATAACATACAATAGCACCTATAGCAGCTCTTGGGGTTAAACCCTTTGTAATTCCACACATAAAAATATGAAAAAAAAAAGATCACAAAGACACTACCACTCTCAATGAAGAAAACTAAGATGTATATTATTTCCTGCAAAACTCAACGGGCTTGGAAAAAAAACAGTTATTTAGCACAAATACAACACAAATGGAGAAATATATTATGCCCTGTATTGCCTAATTTTCACCATAATGAGTGGATTCACAATCTGTCAATAGTAAATAAAAAAATAATAAATTCTATAACATGCTAGAGAAAATATATGCCGCCTTATGAAACATATGAAGTACATTAATAATTGTGTTCATGTAAAGTGGATAAAAATAACTTTGTTCATATAAAGTGTGCTTAGTGACTCTGCCCCAGTAGACATCACGAGCCGTTGAGCTCAATGATTAGTGGCAGCGCTGTTAATAAAACATCAGCGTTGCCAACAATAACAGACACCTTGAGCAACAATGGAAATGGTGTTGTTGTTTTTTTTTCTTTTTAAACAAACTGCCTGAGGACAAGGGTTTTCTGAAACCCAGAATACTCCTTCAAGATGTCAACCAAAGAGCCTAAGAATGCATGAATGTGTGTTGAAGTAATCAGAAAATTAAGCTTTTCTTTAAGATTTTCAACACAAACGTTTTAGATGGGCAGAAAATAAGGACACAAACAATCCAGAACTAATAAGCACACCAATGAAATGATGGGCCAAGGAACTGTATGTTCTGTGAATTCACAGCGAAGATTTTGATTATTTTCATTACAGGACCTCTGTTTAATGTTTATTCTTCCTGCATGAATTGTTAGCGGAGATTCATTATTTTCTTCATTTCATTGATTGCATAGTATGAACTCTCTCTTGGTTAGTGGCACCCAATAAAGGCACACATGTGAATGGATTCCTCCACTCTTATCCATTCATATACTCAGGTGCCTTAATTGAATCTCCATGCTTTTATTTTTTAAAGAATGTTTTTATGAACATTTTTCAGATCGCAAAAACACATAATGTATATAAACAAAGAAAATAGAGTAATAAATGGTTGATTTGACTAAAGAGAACTTGTTCTATATATAACCTTTATTATGTAAGTCAATGAAGTTATATCAATTACTGTGCAATAGGTTAATGAACAACAAAGTAAACTTTAACAGCTGCATAAAATGAGCACTAACTTCAACAATTGCTCATGTTTCCTCCTCTCTCCCATCAAAGAGAATTATAGTGTTTGTAGAGGAAATAGCAGTAGAGAATATAGTAATAGAGGAACTCATCCTTGTGGCGTGTGGCTTTGTGTCTCTATGTCGTAGACATAACCTGTAGTGGAAATCTAAGGTAACATTATCTCCCATCAACAGCCTTTGTTGAAATCATTTGGTTAGTCAAAACTATCTTTCAAGAATTTATGAATGAGATGAGGTAAAAGTTCTATAAAACTCTCCCAAATGTCAAAGAAATTTTGAACTCTTTGTTCCTTTTGAAGAGACGCCTCCATCTAGTCCATCATCATCAAAAAAGCAAAGTTTTCCAAAAACAATTTGTATGGAGGGGGCTGCAGATTAAGTCATGTGTGAAGAATTCTTCTTCCTCGGCATCACCGAAACCTAGCTCACCCCCTCTAACACAGCCTCCCCAACTGCACTTTCGTATGGTGGATTCCATCTTTCTCACACACCCTGCTCCAGTGGCAATCATGATGGTGGAGTAGGTTTTCTCCTATCAGATAACTGCTCCTTCACCCACATCCCACTGCCTCCCACCATTACTCTCCCCTCTTTTGAGGTGCACTGTGTGCGCATCTACTCCCCCTCCAACCCTCCAACTCTTTGACCACTTCACCACCTGGCTGCTTTATTTCCTTTCCACTGACATTCCCACTATCATCATGGGTGACTTCAACATCCCCATTGACACTTCCCACTCATCTGTCTCCAAGATTTTATCCCTCACTTCCTCCTTCCGTCTTGCGCAATGATCTTCTGCCCCCACTCACAAAGAGGGCCACACCATGGACCTCATCTTCACCCACCTCTGTTCACCCACCACTTTATATAACACCACAACAGCTGCAGCTCTCAATTCGGTCACCCCCTCATACATACCACAGCTCACCCACTCAATAGGCAACCCTGGCACACCAACATGACTAAAGAACTGCAAAGGGCCTCCAGGGTTGCTGAGCATTTCATTGCATTCAAACAGTCCCTCACTACTTTCAAGTAAACACTTTCTGCAGCAAAACAAACCTACTTCTCATCTCTCATATCTTCCCTGTCTCACAACCCTAAACAGCTATTCAACACTTTCAATTCTCCCCTCCGTCCCCCAGTGCCTCCTCCCTCTCCTCTCATCTCAGCTGAAGATTTTGCCTCATTTTTCAAGCAGAATATTGACACCATCAGACAAAGCTTTTGCCTAAAGTCCCCACAGCCCTTCCTCATATCTACTCAACCCTCCTCCTCCAAAACCAGCTTCTCCACCATTACGGATGATAACTTTTCCTCTTTACTCTCCAAATCACACCTCACCACCTGCGAACTTGACCCTATCCCATCCCACCTCATCCCTAACCTCACCACAATCTTCATCCCACCCCTAACCCACCTTTTCAACCCGTCACTAACAACTTATGTCTTCCCCTCATGCTTCAAACATGCCTCAATCACACCCATACTCAAAAATCCATCCCTTGACCCATCCTCTCTGTCTAGATATTACCCCATATCACTTCTCCCTTAGGCCTCAAAACTACTGGAACAACATGTCCATTCTGAACTGTCCTCCCACCTCTCCTCCTGCTCCCTCTTTAACCGCTTACAATCTGGCTTCCAACCGCACCATTCTACTGAAACTGCCCTGACTAAAGTCACTAATGACCTACTAACTGCCAAATCCAAGCGACACTACTCTGTCCTCCTCCTTCTTGACCTGTCATCTGCCTTTGACACAGTGGACCATTCCCTCTTACTAAAGACTCTTTCATCTCTCGGCATCACAGACGTGGCCCTATCTTGGATCTCCTCATACCTAACAGACTAGACATTCACTGTCTCCCACTCACACACCACCTCCATATCTCACCCTCTATCTGTCGGTGTCCCCCAAGGCTCAGTTCTAGGACCACTGCTCTTCTCTATCTACACCTTTTCCTGGGACAGTTCATAGAGTCCCATGGCTTTCAGTATCACCTCTATGCTGATAACACACAGATGTACCTCTTTGGACTCGATATCTCCTCCCTACTAACCAGAATTACACAATGTCTGGCTTATATTTCATCCTTCTTCTCTGACAGATTTCTAAAACTTAACATGGACAAAACTGAATTTATCATCTTTCCACCGTCTCACTCAACCCCCCCCAAATGGACCTATCCATCAAAGTCAATGGCTTCCCACTCTCACCAGTCCCGTAAGCTCGCTACCTTGGGGTAACCCTGGACTCTAATCTCTCCTTCAGACCACATATCCAAGCCATTTCCACTTCCTGCTGACTCCATCTCAAAATATCTCCCTGTTCCGCTGTTCCGCTCATTCCTCAGCAAAGACTCAGCAAAAACACTAGTGCATGCCCTCATCATCTCTGGCCTCGACTACTGCACCCTCCTGCTCTCTGGCCTCCCTTCTAACATTCTAACCCCCCTCCAATCTATCCTAAACTCTGCTGCCCGACTAATCCACCTGTCACCCCGCTATTTCCCGGCCTCTCCACTCTGTCAATTCCTTCACTGGCTCCCCATTGCCCAGAGACTCCAGTTCAAAACCCTAACCCTAGCATACAAAGCCATCCACAACCTGTCTCCCCCATATATCTGTGACCTAGTCTCCCAATACTTACCTACACGCAACCTCCGATCCTCACAAGATCTCCTTCTCTACTCCTCTATTATCTCCTCTTCCCACAATCGCATACAAGATTTCTCCCATGCATCCCCCCTTCTCTGGAACTCTCTACCCCAACACATCAGACTCTCGCCTACTGTGGAAACCTTCAAAAGGAACCTTAAGAGCCACCTCTTCCAACAAGCCTACAACCTGCAGTAGCCCTCACTCCACCATACCACTGCATGACCAGCTGTACCCTCACCTACTGTATCCTCACCCATCCCCTGTAGATTGTGAGCCCTCACGAGCAGGGTCCCCGCTCCACCTGTACCAGTCACCAACTTGTATTGTTCAAAATTTATTGTAATTGTTTGTGTTTCCCATGTAAAGAGCCATGGTATAAATGTGGCTATAATAATAAATAATAATAATAATTGTTTTGAATCCTGCTGCTACCATGTGTAAAACTTTCCTTCACCAGGATTGCATCAATATGTTTTAGCATCCACATGTCCGAAAAAGGCTCAGATAAGGCCAAAGGAGGCGAAATTGGTCTGTTGATTAGATGCAGAAGCATGGATCTTTGTCCGAAAAGACTGTATTTCTGAGCAAGACCAAATGCAGTAGTACAGGTCAGCCTTGTTGGCATTACACTTTAAACTATTTGATGTAGGGAAAATACCCATCCTATCTTCACTAATGGTGGTAATATAGGCCCAATAACAGAGATTGAGAAGCATTTCTATTTATAGCATACTGAAGGAAGAAATCTATGGCTAAAATCAATTGCTGTAAGTATAGCTGGTGTACTTTTCGTATATCCCTCGACTATTTGATTAGTGATATTGACTGGGTGACATGATCTATTGGTTAGTTATGAGCTCATAATACCTTGATATTTGACTTTTTGAGGGCTGAGATTGTAAAAAAGAATATCCTTAATTATGGGTTCCAAAGTGTGTGGGTAAGGTGAGGCAGAATAGTTTATATGTACTTTATGTCTTAGCTTGTAGAAAAAGGAAACATTCAATAGAGATTTTTGGGTATTTAGAATTAAGCTCTGAAATAGTTAGTATACATCGATGTGAATGATCAAATACATTATCAACAGATCCAAGTCCCATTTTATACCAAAGGTAAAAAGTATGATGAGATTGTCCATGTCGGAAGTCAGGGTTTTGAATTAGGGGGAGGTGGGTGGAATAGTCAGGGTGTAATGACAACAATTGTCTGGTTTTTTACCATGTTCCATGGGTTGATATTAATAAAGGATTAATTCATTTATTAATATCAGGCAGTTGGGAAAATGGCACGTGAAGTGTCGAATAGAGAGATATATAAGAGATGAACTGTTGATCAATAGAATGATCTGTGAATATAGATATATCATTCAGCCAGTCTCCAAATACTCTAAGGAGAGAGGCCAAATTATATAGTTTTATGTTGGGAAAATTTATGCCACCATTTAGCCTAGGTTGAGATAGCATATGAAAAGGGATTTGAGGATACTCTCTCGTACCCCCCAAATAAAGAATCAATACAAATAATTGATTAGCTTTACTTCTTTTGGCTTTAGATATATGGGTAGGAGTTGAAGTAGGTAAAGTAACTTGGGAAATTATACCATTTTAAGTAAATTTGCTCTACCTAAGTAAGAAAGGGTATAATGGCGCCATATTCTTAGATGGGACTCTAGTGACTGAATGTAGGGACTAATATTAGCTGAATATAACTGCAGGAGACATCTAGTGATTGTGACCCCTAAGTAGGTAAGAGAATTTAGTTTTCAAATTATTAGTATATTTGCTGACCAAAGTGGTTTACTATTAAGGTCATTCACTGTTATCTGGGTCACCGCGTTCTGCAGAGTATGTGTGAGGAGATTACGGAAAGTATCCCCAAAACAATGCTTTAAAAGTGTGGCATGCAGGAATGGCCAGGGCACAGTGTCAAATGCCTTCCCTACATCAAGACCCAATAACATTGAAGGTAGATGTGACTGATCCTGACCATATACAGTGACTTCAATGATCTTTAATATATTTTTAGCAGTGTGTAAGCTTCTATTGAAGCTTTTCTGAGCTGGATTCAAGAGATGTGGTAAGTAGCTTTGAAGCTGTGTAGCAAGATATGTGCCAGAAGTGTAAAATCTTGATTTAAGAGAGTAATAAGGTGGTAAGATTGAGGCAGAGTTTGATCTTTACTTGGTTTTGGGTGTAATATTATTCTTGAATCCAATAATCCATCAACTTGTTGATTATCAATATACACTCAGTTAAGAAAACTGGTAAGTGCACGTAGAACATCAGGTAACTGATGTTTATAATTAGCGGAATAGCCATCTGCACCTGGTGATTTATTGTTTGATGCAGAAGATATTGTCAGTTTCACTTCTTTTTCTCTGATGGGAGCATCAAGATCACTTGCTTTGTCTGTAGATAATTGGGGTAGATCTTGAGCAGTAAGAAATAAATGAATGTATTCTACATCAGTAGGATCTATAAATGTCCGCAAAAAAATTAAATAGTACTTTGCTATTTTTTTCCGTTTTAGTATGTAGTTCTTGGGTGTTTGGAGCTCGCAGGGCAAATAAAGGTTTGTGTGTAGAATAAGGGTGAGTCAGTCTGGCCAAGAGTGACCCTGGTCAATTGTCCCAAAATTGTGATATTTGTTTTGGCTAGGTTTGTTCTGTCAGTGAGCTGGACCATGTAAGAAGGTTTCCATTGTCTGTTTTGATTCTTGGAATATCTTCTTTGTCTGGGCAGAGTGATGTGTTATATAAGCATGTTGGGCTTTGAGTAAGGCATTATTAAGTTTAAGGAATTGTTCTTTCAATTTGCGTTTTTTCAATGCTAAATAATTATGTGACCCCTCATAACAGTTTTGAGGTGACCCATAGTAGAGGGTTGTCATTTAAATGTAATATCATCTATGAAATTTTTCCAACACATTTTAAGGTAGGAGCTAAAATATTCAGACTTGGCAAGGTAAGAAGAGAATCTCCAAAATTTAGATGATAATTGATGTGGGAGAGAGAGAGAGAAGTGTGATCCGAAATTATGATGGGGTGTATTTCTGTTTGGGTTAACTGCTCAAATAGACTTTCCGAGATAAAAATATAATTTATTCTTGAAAAATAATCATGTGCTGCAGAGTGAAATGTACATTCTTTATTAGAGCTATGACAAAGTTGCCAGGGATCACAAAGGGACAATACACTCAACATCCTGAAGAGATGTTGAGTAGTTAGTAGGAATTCAGTATCACAATTTGATCTGTCTATTTGTGGATCAATTACAAAGTTTAAATCACCCTCTAGAATTATGTTTTGTGGGTTTCTCTGTTGTAGAATGGTTAGAAGATTGTGGAGAAAGGTAGGATCAGGCTGATTAGGGGCATATACATTTAATAACATGTAATTGCAATCAGCAATGTCCACAGAAAATATAATAAATCTGCCATGGGATCAACTGATTTGTCCCGAATTGTGCAGGGAAGACCCTTACTAAATAGGATATCTACCCCTCTAGTTTTTGATGAATAATCTGCCGAGTAGCTAGCATCCAACCAAGTGGCTTTGAGTGTGGAATTTTTCCCTTTCACCCAGTGTGTCTCTTGTAGGTATATGATTTCTGGGGTTATACATTTTAAATGTTTAAGGACCTTTCTAGATTTAACAAGGGTATTCAGGCCCGCTGTGATCAATGATATAAACTTAAGATCAGTGGAGCTTGCAGAATGTGATGATGCATTTGTATTTAATATACTCATCTTTGATGTCTTGACAAAGGGTTTAATCTGCAAAAGGTTCGTCCCAGCCAGTAAAGAAAACCTGATCTTTGTTTAAAGGGAATCTGTCACCCCCCTGAGCGATATTAGACCTCTACTATGGGCCTACAGCTGATAGAAAAGTAAATCTATACTTAACCGTATGGCCAATGGTAGAGGTCAGATTGCAGAGAAATCTGGTTTTATAAACAATGCTTTCTAGAGGCTTGGCTTCCGGGGGACGCCAAGCAAACCCCTCCTAACTGCTTACTATTCCCCCTAAATCGCCGCCTCTGTGCTAAATTACCATATTCCCCCCCTCCCCTGCACATCACAGGGCCCTGTGACAGGCTCTGTGACATGCCCTGCTCTGCCTCCACTTCCGCACATGCGCAAAGCGCCTCTCCCATGGAGCGCGTGTTATTTCCCTCTGGCCCCGTTTGGCTATGTACTGCCAGCGGAGCGGAAGTCTCAGTGACTCACCGTCGCTTGTGCAATACGGGCCTCCAGCAGATAGGAGGGGTTTGCGATCGCAGCATTTAGGAGGTTAAAGTGCTGGGAGCAGTGCAGCACCACTCCTGGCACTGAGTGTCTGGTGTCAGCTGTCAGAATCAGCAGACACCCGGCGGCGATCACGCCCACACAGCCTCTGTAAGGGCACAATCAGTGAGACGTAATAATACGTACCTGGTCATTAAAGCCCAGGGTACAGGGGTGTATTATTATGGCTCACATCAGAAAAGGGTTAATGCCACTTGTACAAAATGACGATTTGTCAAAATTCTAACTTGCCTTAATTCGGTATTTCAGCCATAAGAACTGACTGAATTGACAACAAATTAGTTGTAAATTGCTGAAGTGTATGGCACATAAAATCATTTCTCATTAGGTGCAACATTGCTTCAAGGGTCCAAACTACTTGAGTGTGGTAAAGCACATTGCCGAGCAGATAAGATATTTTCTTGGGCGACATAATCTAGTAAAGAGAATGTTTCATATTTGAATGTTGTCTTGGGCAAATGTCCGTGGATTCCTTCACATTACAGTAAATGCTGTCTAGCTGTGTCTTCTAACAGTTATGGCTTATATTAGTGGAGACCAGCCTCTCATTTTATTACTCAGATAAACCATGAGGTTGAGCTGCTGTGCGAGAAACAACTAAGTGTACACTGTAGATGAGCCACTGTGCCTGGGCAACCATTATAAACTTCAGTAGCATCACAGCCATTCTGTTATGCTGACCCTGAGGCATCCAATGGTCTGAGCTCCCACAATTACTCTGCAGATTAGTAGTCAAATTTACATTATTTTATCTTAGTTGATGTATTGTTATCCCATGTAAGTTTACATTATTTTATCTTAGTAGCTATTTAGTTATCCCATTTAACTTAACAGCCCTATATTTCTAAAAGGATGTAACCAGTTTTAATTTACGGACATAATGAAGCAATGTCCGAAGTTGCAAAATAAAACCTGACGTTAAGATGGTGATTTTAATTATTTTCTAAAAAGCAGTAGGACAGCAATGATAGCTTTCCTAATAGTCCAGACATTCCTTAGCTAATGGACCAGATAATTTAAAGATAAAGAAAGAGTGTAATGCATTAACTTTGACACTAGCAAGAACTCAGTAAATCTGTTTAATTCAGAGTAGCGCAGGCTTACACAGAGTTTAATGTGTCACTATGGTTTGGAATGAGCAATAGATAACAGTATAAGATAAGATAAGATAAGATAAGATATACTTTATTTATCCCGTAGGAAATTGCGGTATCACAGCAGCAGAACACAGATCTCGAACATGACACATATGATAACATAACATTTGGAATACTTTAGACATTGCTTTTCAGACATTTGTTAAACACCCCCATAGCTAGTATGTGTACGGTACATCTCCATTTTACTGGCAAATATTTAAAATATGCAAACTTCAGGTGAGAAAATCAACAAAAAATATTTGGGCTATATGTTCTTTATAACCTTTTTGGCAGCCTCTCTCATTCATATATTGGCAGCATGAACATCTCACATTTCCTTACATAACAAATGTTACTATGGAGTTTAAATTATATTTCAACTTTACATTAACCATTTCATTGTCAAAGATATAAATGTGTATTTAATTTTATAGGTACTTCTTTTGAACTCAAGTTTTCCTAAAATACTTAGGGTGAGCAACTGAACAAAATACACTTTATGTGTGTGAACTAATAATAATAATTTATATTTCTATTGGGCCAACATATTCCACAGCACTTTACATTACAGAGGGACTTAAGCAAACAATAAAGACATTGCAGAGTAACACATAATTCAACAGATACCAAGAAGAGTGAGGGCCCTGCTTGCAAGCTTACAATCTGTGAGAAAGTCTGGGAGACACGAAAGGTAAAAAGTGCTTGTACTGTATGCTTCAGCCATCAGTATAATAAATAGGGTATTCACATAACGCTGCAAGAACTGGTCATCAGCCAGTATCTGAATAAGGACAGATACAGAGGGCTATTAAGTGCATGGAGGATGTGTAAACAAATGCTATGAGGAATCAGATTTGTAAGAAAATTTTGGAAGGGTAGAACTGGAATAGTTACATTAGTAAGGTGATGAGAAAGACCAGTCTAAAGAAGTGAATTTTTAGGACACGCTTAAAACTGTGGGTATTAGGAATTTATCAAATTGTCCTAGGTAGTACATATCAGAAAATTGGCACAGCTCAAGAGAAGCCTTGGAGACAAAGTGGGAGGTTTAGTTTATTGAGGATGTTAGTCTTAGCTCGTTAGTGGAATGGAGGGCAAGGGTAGGGTGATAGACAGAGATGAGGGAGGAGATGTAGGGTGGTGCAAAAATGTGGAGAGCTTTGTGGGTGAGAGTGATAAGTTTATATTGGACTTATTGTGGTGGATGGGAAACCAGTGCAATGGCTGGCACAGGGTAGAGGCATTGGGGGAAGTGGATGAAAAGGAATATAATCCTGGCTGCTGCATTCAGAATGGATTGAAGAGAGGAGAGTTTAGTAGGCGAGATACTAATTAGTAGAGACTTGCAATAGTCCTGACAAGAATGAATAAGAGCAACAGTAAGAGTTTTTGCAGAGTCAAAGGTAAGAAAAGGTCAAATTCTAGACACGCACGAACAAGTGATTGGATGTAGGAGGTGAATGAAAAATCTGATTCTGTATGACTCCATGATAGCGGGCATGTTGCTGGGGATTAATGGTAGAACCACACATAGAAATGACAATATAGGGCATAGGTAGGTTAATGGAGGGAGGAAACACAAGGATTTCCATTTTTTACAAATCAGTTTCAGATAGAGAGAGGACATAATGTTAGAGACAGTGGAAAGACAATCACTGGTATTTTGTAGTAATACAGGGGTGATATGAGGAGACGATGTGCATAATTGGGTGTCATCAGCATAGAGATGGTACGGAAAACCGAATCTACTGCTGGTTTGTCCAATATGTCCAATATGGTGCAGGTAGTAGGGTGAGAAAATACAAGGAGCCTGGTCACTTCTGTGATCGGTTCAGAGACTGAAAGTGAGCTAGATGCAGGAGGGAGGGAGGACAATGCATGATTTCAGGGGATTGAGAGAAAATTTTCTGTCGGATATGGTCAACTTTTTCTTTGAATAAATGGCAAGATTGTCAACACTGAGGTTGGTGGTGGAGACATGTAATCTTGGATTAAGGAGAGAATGAAAAGTGCCAAAGAGTTGTTTAGAATTGTTGGATAGTGTGCTGCTAAGGTTGTTGAAGTAGGTTTGTTTGGAGAGGTGAAGGTCAGAGTTGTATGTTTTAAGCATAAACTTATAATGGATGAAATCTTTGGCCAAATTGGATTTTCTCCACAAATGTTAGGTGAACCAGGAGCAATGCTGGAGACACCATGTTTGCAGTGTGTGCAAGGGGTGTCGCCATCTGTGCCAAGTTGTTCTAAACATAGAATGTGCAGCCTCATCCACGGCACTTTGCAATGTTTCATTATAATGTTTCAGTGCAGAGTCAGAACATGAGAGGGAGGAGATTAGGGCCAATGATGACGGCAAATTTTTCCTAGGCTTCTGGGTGTTAATGGAATTTATATTTCTGTAAGTGCGGTAAGTGGGGGCGTCCTGAGCCGGGTGATAGTTCTTTACAGAGAAAGAAAGAAATTTTGGTCAGAGATTGTGAGAGGGGAATTAGTAAAGTTATACACTGAGCAGAGCAAGGAGAAGATCAGGTCCAGCGTATTCCCATCTTCATGTGTAGGAGAGTTAGTAAGCTGTGAAAGGCTGAGAGAGGAAGTTGGAGATAAAAGGTGAGTGGAAGATGGGGAGAAGGGATCACCAATGGGAATATTAAAGTCCCCCATGAAGAGAATGGGGATGTCACAGGACAGAAAATGTGTAATCCAGGTGGAAAAGTGATCCAGGAACAGAAAGGAGGGACCCGGAGGGCGATACACAACTGCCACTCACAGGGAGAAGGACCAGTAGAGTCTAACAATGTGGACCTCAAAAAAAGGGAAGATTGTGAGGGTACTGGGGTGAAAACCTGAAAAGTACAAGTTATTGAAAAGAGCAGACCAACAAATCCACCTGCTCTATTGTTAGGTCTGGCGGCATGTGAAAAATGTAGGCCACCATGTGAGAGGGCAGCAGTGGCGGTGGAGTCTGACTGCTGGATCCAGGTTTCAGTAAGAGCCAGAAGGTTCAGGGAATTTGAAAGTAAAAAGTCATGAATGTATGAGAGTTTGTTACAATGTGACCATGAGTTCAAGAGTGCAAAGTTAAAAGAGACAGTAGGCATGCAATGAACATTAATGAGATTCTCAGGGTTTCTGAGTATAGCAGGGGAGGGGTTAAACTTACTATTACAAGAAGGGCGGGGGTTAGGAGAACCATCTCCTGCGACTAGGAGAAGGAGAATAGAAATAGTGAGCAGATAGTTAAAGGGGTTCTCCCACAAATAAAAATTAATTTTAATTAATAGATCTTGGAATAATAACTTCCACAATTGAATGTATTTAAATAAAAAGTCCCTGTGCTGCGATAATCTTATGAATGTGCCCCTGCTGTGTATTGTTTAATGGCCATGTCTGACCGTGTACAGAACATATATGCCATATGTCCGGGGCAGGGGATAAAGCAAAAGAGTATACAGATATTACAGCAGGGGATCGCACAAGATTCTTTCTTTGAAGTAAAGCATTGTTTAAAAACAAGCAAGGAAGTGTTTTACCTCACAAAAAGAATCAGCTGTGATCCCCTGCAGTAATATCTGTATACTCTTTTGCTTCCTCCCCTGCCCAGGAGCTGTGGTATGATCAGACCATGCTCAGGACGGTCAGATACAGCCTTTACACAGCACATAGCACGGGCATATTTATAAGGTTATCTCAGCACAGGAACATTTTATTTAAACACATCCAATTGTGGAACTTATAAATATTCGAAAATCTATTGATAAAAATTAACTTTTGTTCATGGGAAAACCTCTTTAAGTATTCTATTTAATAAGTATAGATGTAACTTGATAAATAGATCCCTTGCACACAATATGACGCTCCCACAGCCCACCACACAGCAAGATAACCCCACTGTCCCCACACACAGCATGATGCCGCCATAGCCCTCCAGACAGAATTATGCACCCACAGCCCTCCATACACAATATGATACCCCCACAGCTTTCAGACACAGCCATTACACAGGGAACAGTCATAAGATTATCTCAGCACAGAAACATTTTATTTAAGTGAATTGATCTGTGTGGTTTAAGACTGTGAAAAGAACATGAGGGCTGCACATAGGAGAAGAGGGAGGGGCTGATATGGATGGAGTGCAAAGAGTATGGGAAAGAGCAGTAGATGTAAGTCATTGCAGCAACTAGGACATAAATAATTGAAATATTTTCAGTGAATAAAGTACACTTTGTGATGCATATGATCTGGTATTAAGTTTCTTTCAATGTATTACCTGTCTCCTGCCCTGTCCAACTGTAATATTTAACTGCCCTGGCACTTTGAAAAATACACCACTTGGATAAAATCTGCGCAAATGACCCCAGCACAAAAAGCTCTAGAGAAGACTCTAAATAAAGACCTAGTTGGTTGCAAGCAAAGATTTTACATGCTGCACCCCAAAAGCAACAAATCTCTGCAATGCAGCGATGCAAAGCAGAATGAAAAAGAATGACACAATAATGTGAGCTCCAGGGATTTTTACAACATACAATTATGGCTGAATGTGTTGGCACCCTTGAAATTGTAATTCTCTGAGTAAATTATTGCAATTACACATGTTTTGTTATACACGTTTATTTCCTTTGTGTGTATTGGAACAACACAAAAAAAGAGAAAAAAAACAAATTGGGCATAATTTCACACAAAACCCCAAAATGGGCCAGACAAAACTGTTGGCACCTTTCCAAAAATGTGGGTAAATAACTTTGCTTCTAGCATGTGATGCTTGTTGAAACTCACCTGTGCAAGCAACAGGTGTGGGCAATATGAAAATCACTCCTGAATCCAGGAGAAAAGGTGAGAAGTTGACTCAATCTTTGTATTGTATGTCTGTTTGTGCCACACTAAGCATGGAAAACAATAAAAGGACAAGAGAAATGTCTGAGGACTTGAGAAACAAAATTGTTGAAAAATAACAAAAATCTCAAGGCAACAAGTCCATATCCAAAGATCTTGATGTTCCTTTCACCTCGGTGTGGAACACATTCAAGAAATTTACAACGTAAACGCACTGTAGCTACTCTCACTGGAGGTGGACGGCAGAGAAAAAATGATGAAATGGTGAAGCTCAGGATAGTCTGGATGGTGGATAAGCAGCTCCTATCAAGTTTCAAAGAAATTCAAGCTGCCCTGCAAGCTCAGGGTGCATCAGTGTCATTGCGAACTTTTGAATGAAATGAAATGCTATGGCATAAGACCCAGGAGTGCCCCATTGCTGACACAGAAAAATAAAAAATCTAGACTTCAGTTTGCCAAAATATACATAAGTAAGTCAAAATCCTTCTGGGAAAGCATCTTTTTGGCAGATGAGACCATGATAGAGCTTTTTGGTGAAGCACATCATTCTACTGTTTACTGAAAATGGAATGAGACCTAAAAAGAAAAGAACACAATACCTACAGTCATATATGATGGTGGTTCAAAAATGTTTTGGGGTTATTTTGCTGCCTCTGACACTGGGTGCCTTGACTGTGTGCAAGGTATCATGAATTCTGGAGATTACCAAACGATTTTGGATAGCAATGTAGTGCCCAGTGTCAGAACACTGGGTTTGCATCCTAGGTCATGAGTCTTCTAGCAGGACAATAACTCCAAACATACTCCAAGAAGCACCCAGAAATGGATGGAAACAAATCACTGGAGAGGTCTGAAGTGTCCTGCAATGAGTCCAGATATAAATCCCATTGAACAACTGTGGAGAGATCTTAAAATTGCTGTTCGGAGAAGGCACACTTCAAATATGAGAGACCTGGAGCAGTTTGAAGAAGAAGAGTGCTCCAAAATATCAATTGAGAGGTGTAAGAAGCTTGTTGATAGAGATGAGCGGTGTTCGACTAGAACTGTTCGCCAATCTCAAATTCGAGCTGTTTTGGGCGGTGTTCGAGTTGTTCGACGAACCCGAACGATTTGCAAAAAATTCGGCTGTTCGAGGTTATGTTCGATAACTGTTCGTGCACCAAAAGCGTGTACTGCATGTCTGGCGCTATTTAGAGCACCAATCATGCAGGGATTGTCTGCCACTCACTGTAATGCCACAGCCATGGTGGTTGTGGCATTACAGTGATTGCCCAAATCGATGGGAACAGTGCCAACAGTGAAACATGAAAAGCCGGCAATTCAGCAGCGGCATACACCTGTACCCGACAATTTAGAACCGAAAGAATAGAGCTTCACACATAGATTAGATAGATATAAACATGTCAGCCACATATATACGAAGTACAGTGAAAGTGCTGCTTACTGTACTTGTCATTTAGCGTAAAGGATTTATCAAAAAAAATAATAGTGTTTTCATGCACTGTCTCTTTAAAAAAGCCGGCTGGCAATTCAGCAGCGGTACCCGACAATTTATAACAGACAGAATAGAGCTTCACACATAGATTAGATAGATAGAAACATGTCAGTCACATATATATGAAGTACAGTGATAGTGTTGGTTACTGTACTTGTCATTTAGTATTAAAATAAAGGATTTATTATTAAAAAAATTGGCGTGGGGTTCCCCTTAATATTAGGCTCTAGCGGAGGTTAAGCAGACGGCTGGGGCAGATGTTTGAAGCCTGGGAAGGGGGTAATACCCACGGAGCTTCCCAGGCTACTAATATCAGCCCCCAGCTGAATACATAGCCTTTACTAGCTATTAAAATGGGGGACCCCCCAAAAAAAATGACGTGGGGTCCCCCCTAATTTAATAGCTAGCAAAGGCTAGGCAGACAGCTGGGGGCTGATATTAATAGCCCAGGAAGGGAGCCATGAATATTGGCCCCCTCCCAGGCTAGAAACACCAGCCGTCAGCCGCCCCAGAAATGGCGCATTCATAGGATGCGCCAATTCTGGCACTTAGCCTCGCTCTTCCACGCTGCCCTGGTGCGGTGGCAGGGGGTAATAGGGTTGGGGTTGATGTCAGCTTATAATGCCAGCTGACATCAAGCCCAGGTTAGTAATGGAGAGGCGTCTATAAGACACCCCCATTACTAACCCCATATTCAAAGTTAAAAAAAACACAAACACCCAGAATAAAGTCCTTTAATTGAAATAAAGACACAATCCTTTATTGTTCTAAATTAAACCATACTTACCATCACGCCCATTCCAGCTGAAGCCAACGATCTCCTGCAATAAAAGAAAAATAATAAAGCAACCTCATCCTTACCTTTCCATGGTTCCCACGAAAGCTTCAGCTCTGCTACATCGAGATGACAGGCTGGACCGCAGCAGAACGCTGCCATCCAGCCTCTCATCCCGCAGACACTGAGAAGCGCAGGCTTGCTTGCGCTGCTCAACGTCTCTCTGTGACGACATCCAGATGAGCCGAGTTCATGTCCAATGAACTCAGCTCACCTCATGCACGTCACTGACAGCGTGGGAAAATTCTCACGCTGAAGCGGTGAGTGCAGGAGAATTCTCCCACGCTGTCAGTGACGTGCATAAGGTGAGCTCATGTCCAATGAACTCAGCTCACCTCCTGCACGTCACTGACAGCGTGGGAGAATTCTCCTGCACTCAGCGCTTCAGCGTGAGAATTCTCCCACGCTGAAGCGCTGAGTGCAGGAGAATTTTCCCACGCTGTCAGCGACGTGCATAAGGTGAGCTCATGTCCAATGAACTCAGCTCACCTCCTGCACGTCACTGACAGCGTGGGAGAATTCTCCTGCACTCAGCGCTTCAGTGTGAGAATTCTCCCACGCTGAAGCGCTGAGTGCAGGAGAATTTTCCCACGCTGTCAGTGACGTGCATGAGGTGAGCCGAGTTCATTGGACATTAACTCGGCTCATCTGGATGCCCTCACAGAGAGACACTGTGGAGCGCAAGCAAGCCTGCGCTTCTCAGTGTCTGCGGGATGACAGGCTGGATGGCAGTGTTCTGCTGCGGTCCAGCCTGTCATCTCGATGTAGCAGAGCTGAAGCTGTCATGGGAACCATGGAAAGGTAAGGATGATGTTGCTTTATTATTTTTCTTTTATTTCAGGAGATCGTTGGCTTCAGCTGGAATGGGCGTGATGGTAAGTATGGTTTAATTTAGAACAATAAAGAATTGTGTGTTTATTTCAATTAAAGGACTTTTTTCTGGGTGTTGTGTTTTTTTTAAATACTTTACTAGAAATTCATGGTGGTCATGTCTAATATTGGCGTGACCCCATGAATTTCGGGCTTAGGGCCAGCTGATAATGCCAAGCTGGCCCTATCCCCTTCATTACCCAGTGAGCCACCGCATCAGGGCCCTGGATGAGTTGGGTACAGCGCCAGAAGATGGCGCTTCTATGAACGCGCCATTTTCCGGGGTGGCTGCGGACTGCAATTTGCAGCGGGGGTGGCCCAGAAAGCTTGGGCCTCCCTGCGCTGCGGATTCCAGCCCCCAGCTGCCTAGTTGTACCTGGCTGGACACAAAAACAGGGCGAAGCCCCACGTTTTTTTTTTTAAATTCATGAAATTCATGGAATAATTAAGAAAAAAAGGGCTTCCCTATATTGTTGTGTCCGGCTAGGTACAAATAGGCAGCTGGTGGTTGGGGGCAGCCCGTTCCTGCCTGCTGTACCTGGCTGGACACAAATATAGTGCGAAGCCCCACGTCAATTTTTTTTAAATTATTTCATGAATTTCCTGAAATAATTTAAAAAATTGAAGTGGGGCTTCGCACTATATTTGTGTCCAGCCAGGTACAGCAGGCAGGAACGGGCTGCCCCCATCCACCAGCTGCCTATTTGTACCTGGCCGGACACAACAATATAGGGAAGGCCTTTTTTTCTTAATAATTTCATGAATTTCATGAAATAATTAAAAAAAAAGTACGTGGGGCTTCGCCCTATTTTTGTGTCCAGCCAGGTACAACTAGGCAGCTGGGGGCTGGAATCTGCAGCGCAGGGAGGCCCAAACTTTCTGGGCCCCCCCCCGCTACAAATTGCAGTCCGCAGCCACCCCGGAAAATGGCGCGTTCATAGAAGCGCCATCTTCTGGCGCTGTACCCAACTCATCCAGGGCCCTGGTGCGGTGGCTCACTGGGTAATAAAGGGGTTAGGGCCAGCTTGGTATTATCAGCTGGCCCCAAGCCCAAAATTCATGGGGTCACGCCAGTATTAGACATGACCGCCATGAATTTCTAGTAAAGTATTTAAAAAAAACACAACACCCAGAATAAAGTCCTTTAATTGAAATAAAGACACAATTCTTTATTGTTCTAAATTAAACCATACTTACCATCAAACCCATTCCAGCTGAAGCCAACGATCTCCTGCAATAAAAGAAAAATAATAAACCAACCTCATCCTTACCTTTCCATGGTTCCCACGACAGCTTCAGCTCTGCTACATCGAGATGACTGGCTGGACCGCAGCAGAACGCTGCCATCCAGTCTGTCATCCCGCAGACACTGAGAAGCACAGGCATGCTTGCCCTCCTCACTGTCTCGCTGTGACGGCATCTAGATGAGCCGAGGTCATGTCCAATGAACTCGGCTCACCTCATGCACGTCACTGACAGCGTGGGAAAATTCTCACGCTGAAGTGCTGAGTGCAGGAGAATTCTCCCACACTGTCAGTGATGTGCATGAGGTGAGCTCATGTCCAATGAACTCAGCTCACCTCCTGCACGTCACTGACAGCGTGGGAAAATTCTCCTGCAATCAGCGCTTCAGCGTGAGAATTTTCCCACGCTGTCAGTGACGTGCATGAGGTGAGCCGAGTTCATTGGACATGAACTCGGCTCATCTGGATGTCGTCACAGAGAGACGCTGAGCAGCGCAAGCAAGCCTGCGCTTCTCAGTGTCTGCGGGATGACAGGCTGGATGGCAGCGTTCTGCTGCGGTCCAGCCTGTCATCTCGATGTAGCAGAGCTGAAGCTGTCGTGGGAACCATGGAAAGGTAAGGATGAGGTTGCTTTATTATTTTTCTTTTATTGCAGGAGATCGTTGGCTTCAGCTGGAATGGGCGTGATGGTAAGTATGGTTTAATTTAGAACAATAAAGGATTGTGTCTTTATTTCAATTAAAGGACTTTATTCTGGGTGAATGTGTTTTTTTTAACTTTGACTATGGGGTTAGTAATGGGGGTGTCTTATAGACGCCTCTCCATTACTAACCTGGGCTTGATGTCAGCTGGCATTATAAGCTGACATCAACCCCAACCCTATTACCCCCTGCCACCGCACCAGGGCAGCGTGGAAGAGCGAGGCTAAGTGCCAGAATTGGCGCATCCTATGAATGCTCCATTTCTGGGGCGGCTGACGGCTGGTGTTTCTAGCCTGGGAGGGGGCCAATATTCATGGCTCCCTTCCTGGGCTATTAATATCAGCCCCCAGCTGTCTGCCTAGCCTTTGCTAGCTATTAAATTAGGGGGGACCCCACGTCATTTTTTTGGGGGGTCCCCCATTTTAATAGCTAGTAAAGGCTATGTATTCAGCTGGGGGCTGATATTAGTAGCCTGGGAAGCTCCGTGGGTATTACCCCCTTCCCAGGCTTCAAACATCTGCCCCAGCCGTCTGCTTAACCTCCGCTAGAGCCTAAAATTAAGGGGAACCCCACGCCAATTTTTTTAATAATAAATCCTTTATTTTAATACTAAATGACAAGTACAGTAACCAACACTATCACTGTACTTCATATATATGTGACTGACATGTTTCTATCTATCTAATCTATGTGTGATGCTCTATCTTTCTGTTCTAAATTGTCGGGTACCGCTGCTGAATTGCCGGCCGGCTTTTTTAAAGAGACAGTGCATGAAAACACTATTATTTTTTTAAATAAATCCTTTACACTAAATGACAAGTATAGTAAGCAACACTATCACTGTACTTATTATATATGTGACTGACATGTTTCTATCTATCTAATCTATTTGTGAAGCTCTATTCTTTCTGTTCTAAATTGTCGGGTACAGATGCTGAATTGCCGGCCGGCTTTTTTAAAGAGACGGTGCATGAAAACACTAATATTTTTTTTAATAAATCCTTTACACTAAATGACAAGTGCAGTAACCAACACTGTCACTGTGCTTCTTATATGTGTGACTGACATGTTTCTATCTATCTAATCTATGTGTGATGCTCTATTCCTTCTTGTCTAAATTGTCGGGTACCGGTGTATGCCGCTGCTGAATTTGCCGGCCGGCTTTTTTAAAGAGAGTGTCTTCCGAGCAGTTTGTCAGCTTTTGGACACCTTTGCAGGTGTTTTCTATGTGTTTCTATGTGTTTTTGTTTGCCTGCCATTGGTTTTAACGGTGTTCGACGGTGTTCTAAGGTGTTCGACGAACAGTTCGACGAACAGTTCCTCGAACATCCCGGTGTTCGACGAACCGAACCGAACCCGAACACTACGGGGGTGGCTCAACACTACTTGTTGATAGTTATAGGAAGTGATTAATTGCAGTTATTTATTCCAAAGAGTGTGCAAGCAAATTATTTAGTTGAGCGTGTCAACAATTTTACCTGCCCATTTTTTTGGATTTCTTGTGAAATTATGTCAAATTTTCTTTTTTTTATCAGTTTTTTTGTGCTGCTCCAACACGCACAAAGGAAATAAACATGTGTATATCAAAACATGTGTAATTGCAATAATTTTCTGGGAGAAATACTTCATTTTCGGGAACAATTTCAAGGGTGCCAACACTTTCGGCCATGAATGTATTTAATGTATTTTTTTGAGACAGAAAGAGGTCAAGTCCTCTTTAAACAAAGCTAAAACACTTTCCCTAATAAAAAGATTAATTAATGAATAATTAATTATCTAACAATGAGTATTTTTTTAAGCATATAAAATATGGCTTGGATATTAAAATTTTGCTCACATTCCTTATCTGGGGTGTAGAGACTTTGTTCTTTTCTGTCCCTAGAAAGGCACAACATGCTTTAAGATATTATATAGTTAGTTTTATTTCTGTAATTTTTCGTAGATATTTTCAGTTTTGCATATTATATTTTAGTCCTACAATAGAGATGCAGCACAATGACACATTAATGTGCCACATTAATACAGTAGTATTAAAGAATGCCATCGTAGTCACCACAAAACAAGGCTAGAATGCTACTATGAACAATATAACGAAAGAAGAGCAATATAATAAAATCTAAAAACAACTATACAAACAAGGCACATCCAATAATCAAATGAAATCTACAGAACAGTAATAACGTCTTTTGAAATCTATTCAAAATTTCATTGTAAAGAAGAAAACACAAATAAAAACAATAAATATTCACAGAAGTGTATGTTACCACTAATGCCTGACCCTGGGGAACCTCACTATAAGGCCTGGGTCCTACTAGCGAATCACATCAGATGTGAGAGCATCGGATGCGATATGCTAATGACATTCGGCTCACGCTCTGCTGCGAGCTGAAGTCAAATGTCAGTGCTCCGTGCTGCGATCCTCTCGCACAGAAAAAAACACAGCACAGCTACAGAGGGAATGGAGAAATTGATTATTTTTTGCTGGCATTGGCGGGAATCGCACTACACTCGGGTGTTATCCGAGTGCAGTGCGATGTTTCACATGCACCCATAGGCTTATATGGATGCGTGCGATCCAAATACAGCATGCAATAGCAGCATGCTGCGATTTTTTTTCCAGTCCGATCGCAATCTGAAAAAAAATCTGGAAAAAAAAAACGCAACTGAGCACACACTCATAGGATTTAATTGGTCCGAATGCAATCCGATTTTTTTATCGGATTGCATTCGTCCAATTTAATCGAAAGTGAGAGCGATCCCTTAGGGTGTAATAGAGACTGCAATAGCAGATACTGTAAGCAAGTAAAGACAGGCACATAGTACAATTAAGGAGTCAAACAGATAAAAAAGACATGAGACACATTTTGTATTTTTCAGATTATAAGATACATTTTTTTTTCTCCCAAATTTGGTAGAAAATGGGGGTGCGTCTTATAATCCAAAATGAGCTTACCAGGGGGGTAGGCAGTGGTGGAGTAGGGTCACAGGTGGCAGGGTCGCTGCATCAGGAGGCCGGCAGTGGTAGAAGGAGTGCGACGATGCTGCGGTGCCTGGGCACTCATTAGATGTCGACTTTCCCACTCAGTCCTCTTTCCCATTCAGTTCTCTACAGTGGGCTTCAGGAAAATGAATGTGCAGACTAAACATTTTTTCACCACTTAAATAAAAGAAAAACTATACATGTGTGGAAATGCTGTAATTGTACTGACCTGGTCATATTGTCAGCTTATTTTTACAATATAAAAAGCGCTATAAATAAATAAAAAAATCAGTTGCAGAAATGCACTTTTTTTTGCTATTTCATCACAATTTTTCTTGCTTTCCTTTACATTATATGATAAAATGAATGGTGTCTTTCAAAAGTACAACTCATCCCACAAAAAACAAGTCCACACAAAGGGAAGAAACAAACAGAAGTTCATAAAGCAAAAAATTACCCGATCCTTAAGTGGTTAAAGAAGCACTACTATTAAAGGGGTTTTCCCACGAACAGAAGTTAATTTTAATCAATGGATCTTGGAATAATAACAATTTCCACGATGGATGTGTTTAAATAAAATGCAGCTGATTCTTTCTGTGAGGTAAAACATTTTCCTGCCTGTTTTTAAAAAATGTTTTACTTCACAGAAAGAACCATTTGCAATCCCATGGTGTAATGTCTGTATTCTCTTTTTCTCTTTCTCTGTCCAGGAGCTGTGGTATAATCAGACCATGTTCCTGTACGGTCACACACAGTTATTACACAGGGGAACATTTATAAGATTATCTCAACACAAAAAAAATCGGCAGCTCCCAGGAGGAATACATTTAATTTTCTCCCAGGTGCCACACATTAAGCATGGCGTTCAGGCATTTTCTAACACTATTAACTTGTAGATTAACCCTATATCTAATGTAACATACCTGGCGGCATCCTTGCATAGTGGTCCAATCCCCACTGTGCAAGAGTGCGCACTTGATTTCCAGTCCAGACTATCACTTTGGCTTCTTTCCATACAGTCTGCTTTGCTCTGCTCTGTCTGCTTAGGGCGACTCCCGCTGAACTTCCTCTTTCTTGTAGCTGCTGCAGACACACCCCTGATGCTTCCTCAGCCTATTGCTGTCTGTCACCTGGTATTTAACCCAGCTCCTCCCTGGAATCCTTGCCTGAGCATCTTGCTCTGTCAGTTGGGTTCTTGTCACTGATGTGCCAGGTCCTGTCTATGTATCCTGCCTTGCGGTATCAGTTCCCGTGTCTGAACTGTGTCCTGTCTGTGTACTCTAGCCAGCTGTCTTTCTGCCTTTCCTAGAGGCTGTATTTCCAGGCCCGTGTGAACACGCTCTTAGCCTGTTCCTTCTGCCCTCTAGGGGCCGCATACCTAGATCTGTTGTCTGTGTCTTTTCCCAGTGTCTGTTCCTGCCCTAACTATCTTCCAGCCTGTTTCCCGTCTCTCTCTACACCCATATCTTCTGACCCTTTGCTCACTGCTCCGGCAGTCTCGCTCTGCTCTGACCCTATGCTCACTGCTCTGGCAGTCTCACTCTGATCTGACCTTTTGCTCACTGCACCGGCAGTCTCGCTCTGCTCTGACCCTTTGCTCACTGCTCCGGCAGTCTCGCTCTGCTCTGACCCTTTGCTCACTGCTCCAGCTGTTTCACTCTGCTCTGACCCTTTGCTCACTGCTCCAGCAGTCTCGCTCTGCTCTGACCCTTTGCTCACTGCTCTGGCAGTCTCGCTCTGCTCTGACCCTTTGCTCACTGCTCCAGCAGTTTCACTCTGCTCTGACCCTTTGCTCACTGCTCCAGCAGTCTCGCTCTGCTCTGACCCTTTGCTCACTGCTCCGGCAGTCTCGTTCTGCTCTGACCCTTTGCTCACTGCTCCGGCAGTCTCGCTCTGCTCTGACCCTTTGCTCACTGCTCCAGCAGTCTCGCTCTGCTCTGACCCTTTGCTCACTGCTCCTGCAGTCTCGCTCTGCTCTGACCCTTTGCTCACTGCTCCGGCAGTCTCGCTCTGCTCTGACCCTTTGCTCACTGCTCCGGCAGTCTTGCTCTGCTCTGACCCTTTGCTCACTGCTCCGGCAGTCTCGCTCTGCTCTGACCCTTGCTCACTGCTCCGGCAGTCTCATCCTGCTCCACTCTTGCTCACCGCTCCAGACGGCCTCGTCTTGCTCTGCTCTTGCTCGCCGCTCAGGGCGGCCTCACTCTGCTGTGTTTGTCCACCGCATCTGCGGTTCTGTTCCTGAGTCCCAGTCTGTACTGGGACCTAACCAGTAACCACTCTCTGCTCCAACCTGTCGTACCTGCCAGTACCTCCCTGCCTGCATACCTGTCGTGCTTACCAGCATCCACCTGCCTGCATACCGGCTGTACCTGTCAGTACCTCGCTGTTTGCATACCAGTCGTGCTTGCCAGCAGCCACCCGTCTGTGTGCCAGCCTAACCTGCCTGTTCCTGTATTTCCCGGTGTGGGTCAACAGCTGTGTCCGGGGTCTGACCTGGAGTAGCCCCTGGTCCCTCTGCTCGGTTCCTCCTTGGCGCACTGGCGTCGTATGCCGACGTGCGACCTTGGTCGGATCGGGTGGATACTTAGTTACGCCCCTCCAGGCATTCACTCTCCGGTATCACTACATATACACGCACACGCCAGTCAGTCCGGGCGTGTGCATTACATCTAATAGCATTATTTGATGTGATAGTTTCCCTTTAAGCATTGAAATGCCTTCCAAGGGTCTTTTATGGTTTTATGAGGGAAGAGAGTGTGAAATACATGAAATATATATAAATAAATAGCAGGAAAAATAAATTGATTAAAGGCAAATCTAAATTGTTATTATTAGCCCTGTCCCCATTGAAAAAAAATGTATTTCTGATATATAAAATAATCGTTATTGTCAGATAACTCTGTCAGCAGAATTTTTGAAAATATATAGTTCTCAAGATGCAAAAAATAAGTTTTTGTGACTGGAGCAAAGCAGAAAAAGCTGTATAAATCTGGCATCTCTGTAATTGTACTGACCTGAACAATACAGCCATTTTAACACATGCCTCATGTTAAACAGTGTAAAAAAAAAGTATTTTTGAACTGTTGTTGATTTGTTCATTCTGACTCCAAAAGATTGAAATAAGGTTCCATTTACATTTCTCCTGTGCTCAATGGTGGGTACCGCCATCGTGGTTTCAGTGTCAATCTCTGAAATACATGATTCAGATAAGTCTCAACATAATAGGGAAGCACAGTGGCTCAGTGGTTAATACTGTTGCTTTGCAGCCCCAAGGTTCTGCGTTCTGATCTCATCAAGGACAACATGTGTAAGGAGTTTACATGTTCTCCTACTTTCCAAAGACATACAGATAGGGAATTTACATGTGATTCTCATTATGAACAGTAATAGTAGTGCTGTTTAATATGATGGTGCTATGGAAGCAAGCATAAAAAGTATTGTTATCTATATTGGACCGATTATGCAAGGATGTTGAAAAAAAAATTCTCTATTCTATTTTTCTGTAAAAAATTATCGATGTTTTCCATGGAGTTATTGACTTGCATGGCTGAGTGGGATGCAAATTGTGTATGTTGCAATTTTTTTCCTAGGACAGACTCGGTGAAAGGAAAGAATCTGACACGTGCGCATCTCCATAGAATAATATTGGTCGGACTGCAATCCAAAGTTTTGTGGGGCCGTGGCCTAATAGCAATTAACATGCAGAAAGGAACAATTGGTTGCATATGATATTTAGGTTTTTATACACTTTTTTGTAGTACTACTTTTAAAGCTTGTGAGCCCTTCAATATTTTCCATGTTTCTGCATAAATTTGACCTAAACTACATCAGATTTTCACAAAAGACCTAAAAGAGATAAAGAGAACCAAATCTATCGAGTTAAAAATAATAGACTGTTATTTTATAAATGAGGAAAATTATACAAAATAACATGTATTATTCACAGACTGAGACTACCACTCCCATTTTCAATATGCCTCAGCATTGGTAGTATAACACAATAAGATTTAAGCCTTTTTCAATAGCTATACAGAATAAGTTTCACCACTTATCATTCTGGCTCTCGCAATGCACTCTGTGTGACCACAGCAGCCGAGTTCTTTCGGAGTACAGCATGAGAACCTGCAGTGGCCGTTGCTCCAGTCTATGGAGCTTTGATCTCTAAATGAGGCTCCATGCGCTGGACGAGGAGTAATTTTTGCATAAAAAAGGACTTTAGTGTGAGTGTTTATTTCTTTTGACTACAGGGTTAGTAATGGGGGTGTCTAACAGACACTTCTCCATTACTCACCCCATGGCTTGATATCAGCGCCAGTTGCTGACATCAACACCACAATCCCATTAGCTCGATTCCCACCAAACCAAGGCAATCGGGAAGAGTCGAGGCTAAGCGCCAGAATTGGTGCATCTAATAGATGAGCCACTTCTGAAGCAGCTGAGGGCTTGTCTTTTTAGGCTGGGAAGGGTCCAATATCCATGGTCCTTCCCAATCTAATAATATCAGCCTTCAGCTGTCTGCTTAGCCTTTGATGGTTATTAAAAATAGGAGGGACCCTACATCATTTTTTTAGGGTTTCCCCCATATTTAATAACCAGTAAAGGCTAAGCAGATAGCGATGAGCTGATATTAATAGTCTTGGAATCGCCATGGTTATTGGGCCCTTCCCAGAATAATAAGACCAGTTCACAGCTGTTTGCTTTCCCTTAGCTGGTTATTAAAAAAAAGGGGGACCCCATGCCATTTTTTTATTTATTTATTATTTAGCTAAATACATGTATAGTAAACTACATACACACGGCACTAATTAAGTATCTCACAGACATCGTTCTATCTGTCTATTCTCTATCGTTTCACATCCAACACCTAAAGATCTGTCATTTCTATTTTGCTTTCTATTCCAGTACGTGTCATACTGATGGTGCACACGGATATATTTCAGTTTTTCTTTTTTAATAAATTTGCATAAATTTCTACATTTCTGTTTTTTTCAGTCAAGATGGGTTGCAGAGTGTACTGTAATGAGAAAAAAATGAACTTTTTAGAATTTATCAAATGGCTGCAATGAAACAAAGAGTGAAAAATTGAAAGGGGTCTGAATACTTTCCGTACCCACTGTATCTAAAGTTTGATGAAAATTTAGAAATTTTAAATATTCAAACTCTGCAATTTTATGGTCTTAAAATAGATATTTATTAACTATTTTTTGTGGTATGTTTAACAATAAAGAAGTCTATTAAAGAAGTCTATTTTACATCAGCATCACATTTAAAGTATCCTTTTATTTTGTCAGTATGTTAGAAGGCTTTAAAATTTGCATCAATTTTATGTTTTCAACAAAATGTACAAAGCTTATATTTTTAGGGACCACTTCACATTTTAAGTAACTCTGAGGGTCCTGTATGTCAAGAACTCCCTGAACAAGAATTTAAAATGGCATTTGGAAAATGAGTTAACCCTTCACATGTGTCACAGTAATTAATACAGAGTTGAATGAAAAAATTAAAAACTTAAATTTTTTTTCACTAAATATTGCTTTAGTCACATTTTTTTTTTACATTTTTATAGTAGTTAACAGGAAAAATGTACCCTAAAATGTGTTACACAGTTTCTCCCCGAATGTAGAAATATCTCACATTCTGTCAAAAATTACACATGGTGGGGTTTGGAAGGGAAGGTGTGACATTTGTCTTTTGGAGCACATTTATCTATATTAGAATGCGAAAGCCATGTCATATTTTCAGAGCCCAATTAAGTGCTAAAATAGCAGGAACTCACCCACAAATGATGCTATTTTTTAAACTAAACTCTGTAAGCAATTTTTTTAGGGGTGTTGTGAACATTTTTAACCCACCGATGCCTTACAGAATTTTGTAATATTGGGCCATGGAAATAAAAAAACATAATTTTACCATCTATTCTGATTTCAATCACTGTCTTATGTGCTTCACTCTAGCATAAATAATTTAGTCATTCTTGATATACTTTATCTATATGAAATCATTATTTATGTGATATTTATACTAATCTGGGGCTTTTGTTACGGTCTCAATACTATTTTGGGTTTATATACCCTGTATCCCTTACTGTTTTAGCTGCTCTTTTCCCAATACCTCTTTATGTGATGTTTTTATTTAGAATAATATGTTGTTATGAATAAAGATTATGCTTTATATAGATCTCCAATGTGTCTTGGGTATCTATTTATACTTCTCTTCATGCTATATCTCTACTTGTCTGACTTACCTTTAGATACCTACTAGACTTTAGTTTGGGTTAATGCTTTTATTAGTTTTAAATGTTGACTTTCAAAGAGGTTAACAGGTAATAATGAGCCCCAAAATGTGTTAGTCAATTTCTCTTCAATGTTCTAATACCCAATATATCATGGAAAGCTAATGTTTGGCCACACGATAGAGGTAGAAAGAAGAAGCACTATTTGACCTTTGAAGCACAGATTTTATTAGAATAGTTTCTGTGTACCATTTGTGCAACCACAAAGTTGACAAAAGAGCAGAAAAACTCCATGCATGACCCCAATTTTGAAATTACATCCATCTGACTATAGTGACTATTTTGACTTCACAAGTGTTTCCTAGAAATAAGCATGCAATGGATGTTGCAGAGTGAAAATTGAAAATATGCGTGTTTACTGCAATACATTGTGCCCAGATTGTGCTTCTGGAGACATGCACCATGTAAATTGTTAAATGGGTTGTCCCCACTACAGTAAGGAAATAAATCTTGACACTAACTGTTGTCTGGGCACATTACAGGGCTAAGGATTAATTGGTGCCACTTGGTTAAAAGAGCAAATTTTGATGGATTTTCTATTTTTGAAAACACAATTTTTCCAAAGCCTTTGTGTTTAAATTAACATTGAAACTGCCTACCGTATTTTTCGGACTATAAGACGCACCAGACCATAAGACGCATTTAGGTTTTAGAGGAGGAAAATAAAAAAAAAATGTAAGCAAACAATGTGTTCATGATGCACTTTTAAGGAGGAGGGAGTCTTCTGCTAACACTGTTATAGGGGTAATAGCCCCCAATTCTGACAATATCCCCTATCCTGGTATATATCCCCCCCTTCCTTTTATACGTGGTCCCCATCCCCATCCTGGTATGCCTGGCATCCCTCCATCCTGTTATGCATGGAACCCTTCCATCCTGGTATGCATGGCACCCCTCATCCTTATCCTGGTATGCATGGCACCCCTCATCCCTATCCTGGTATGCATGGCACCCATAATCCCTATCCTGTTGCATGGCACCCCTAATCCCTATCCTGCTATGCATGGCACAGCAATCCCCATCCTGGTATGCATGGCACCCCTCATCCTTATCCTGGTATGCATTGCATGGCACCCCTCATCCCTATCCTGGTATGCATGGCACCCCTCATTCCTATCCTGATATGCATAGCACCCCTAATCCCCATCCTCGTATGCATGGCACCCCTAATCCCCATCCTGGTATGCATGGCAGCCCTAATCCCTATCCTGGTATGCATGGCACCCTTAATCCCTATGCTGGTATGCATGGCACACCTCATCCCTTTAAAAGCGGGCACAGGCGATTCTGGCAGCAGCAGAACCCATGCTGCTGATACACTGTGTGCTGCTATTAAGGAGCATGAATATTCAGTGCTCCCCACACCCCATGGGCGTGGGGAGCAGTGAATATTCATTTTCTTTAGCAGCCGGGACAGTGTAGGCTGCAGCGGGTGCCCCGCTCCTCCACCGCTACCGCTCCTCCCACACCCCACATATATATACACATCCCCCCAACATTCAGACTATAAGACGCACCCCCCATTTTCCTCAAAAATTTTGGAGAAAAAAAGTGCGTCTTATAGTCCGAAAAATACGGTATTTTACTTTTGACAGATGACAGGCCTGAGTGGGAGATTGTGTTTTTTGCAGGATGAGTTACAGTTTTTATTGGTAACATTTTCAGGTAATTAACATTTTAGATCACTTTTAACCTCTTCTCGCCATGGCTATTTTCCATTTTCGTTTTTCTTCCCCTTCTTCCAAAAGCAATAACTTTTTTGTATTTCCATCGATATAGTCATAAAAGGGCTTATTTATTGCTGGACGAGTTGTACTTTTGATTGGTGCCATTGATTTTACCATATAGTGTACTGTAAAATGGCAAAAAGATTTCCAAGTGTGGCGAAATTGCAAAAAAAGTGCAATTCCACAGTTGTTTTTTTTTTTATTATTTTTTTTTACCATGTTCACTATATGGTAAAACTGACCAGGGAATATGATTCCATAGGTCAGTACAAATACGCAGATACCAAATATGTATATTTTTCTTTTCTTTTAGAGGTGAAAAAAAATTCTGAAATTTATATGAAAAAAAGTTTTTGCTTTTGTTGCCATTTTCAGAGCTTCATAGTGTTTTCATTTTTCGAAATCCGGGGCAGGGTGATGACTATTTTTTTGCAACCTGTGCTGACATTTTTATTGATACAATTTTGGGGTAGATACAATGTTTTGATCGCCTCTTATTGCTTTTTATTTCAATGCTGCCGCTGCCAAAAAAGCGTAGTTCTGGCATTTCTATTTATTTTCTCGTTACGCAGTTTACCGATCTGATTAATATACTTTATATTTTAATTCATCAGACATTTCTGAATGCAGCGATATCAAATATGTGTATGTATTTATTCTTTTATTTTCAATCTGGCAAAACGGGGTTGATTTAAACTTTTGTGTTTTTTTTTTTCATATTTTTAAAAGTTTTTCCATTTTACAGTGCACTAAATAGTAAAATCAATGGTGCCATTCAACTCATCCCACAAATCCAAGCCTTCACATGGCTATATTGATGGAAAAATAAAATAAGTTATGGCTCTTAGAAGGGAAGGAAAAAGTGAAAAAAACAGAAAATGGTCATGGAGAGAAGGGGTTAATAACGAGGGTGGAGCGCCGATATACCCGCAGCTGTTAAAGGCATTTGACAGCTGATTAAATCAGCTGTCATGTGTAAGGAAAGTCGGGGACACAACATACGATGTAAATATAAATCATGTCGTGAAGGGGTAAAAGCTAGGTTTACATTTATCCTGTGTTCTTCGCAGACCATTTAAGGCTATGTTCACACGTTGTGTTTTTTCAGGGTTTTTTTATGAAAATTTTCAACTGTGTTTTATAGTACCAGCATAGTCCAGAAATTCCAGAAATCTCATGCACACAGCTTGTTCTTGTTTTGTTTTTTTCATCAGGATTTAGTGCTTTGCATGTTTTTTTGCAGAATAGAGCATGTCACTTCTTTCAGCGTTTTTTCAGCTTTTTTCACCCATTGGAAATAATGGGTGGTACAAAAACTATGAAAAATATACGGTTACTCAGTGGTTAGCACTGCAGCCTTGCAGCGCTGGGGTCCTGGGTTACAATCCCACCAAGGACAACATCTGCAAGGAGTTTGTATGTTCTCCCTGTGTTTGTGTGGGTTTCCTCCGGGTTCTCCGGTTTCCTCCCACACTCCGAAGACATACTGATATGGAATTCAGATTGTGGGCCCCAATGGGGACAGTGCCCATAATGTCTGTAAAGTGCTGTGGAATTAATGGTGCTATATAAGTGAGTAAAATAAATAAAAAATGCACCTAAAATGCAGGTGTCAGTTTTTTCAGTATTAATGTCAGGGACAGCAGGATGTGACCTCATAGCAAAAGTAAATAGTCAGAGAAATAAGGGGCGATGATGTCCCTTGTGCAAATTATGTTATCATGCACACAGGGACATGATAAAATGGAAAGAAGGCTGATTAGTTGCGGGATCTAATGTCCCATCAACTACTCAAAGCCCCCATCAGCATAGGAAAGCGCAGGTTATAAATGATAAAGAATTAATTTTACCAAATTATGTTACACAGGGCTTGTTAGGGAGGGGGTATAATCATACATGGCTGAATACTGCTGGATAGAGGGCATGGGGGACCTGGCAATCCTTTGTTTGTTCCCCCCTGCTTGCTTAGCTAATTCAATTAAACTGTATCAGACCACTTCAAGCTTCCCTGCTTGTTTGCAATTGTGTATGCTGATGTAATATTTGTTTTTATGTTTCATGTTTGCAAGGTGGAAAGAATGCCCAAAATTTGGGATGCAGCTTCGTCCAGCTATAGCAAAAAAAGGCCGATGCCTGGATTGTAGTATGCCGTAATTTATTCCCGCGCTGGGATGAAGCTGATTCTAAGCTTCAGTGGGAGATTGGTAAGTTTTATTTTTTAAATTGCACTAACATGGCTTGAACTGAATTGCATGAACTGACGAACAATTACATTGTTCATGAATTGCGTGAACCGACGAACTGGATCTCTGTGTGTGAACCACCGTCTAGCACAGAGACGATCCCTCTTCTAAAATCAAATAGCTTTATTTTTTTACATTATAGATTGTGATGTCAGAAAACAGTGGCAATCAATCAGAGACCATTTTGTCAAATTTACAGCTGCAGAAAACAAAAGTGGTTCTTCACCCAGTAAAAAAAAATGTCCGTATTACAATGAACTTCAATTAATTTTTACTAACAGACAACTACATGTGTAAGTGTTATCTAAAAAATGGTTCCCTATGTCTATCGATGGCACTGCTGACTTCATGATGATTGACGGTTGGCTTACTGTACATGCCCACCGAAGAGCCATTTGCCAATCAGCATGTCATTATCATACATTTGTCAATATTAAAAAGCTACATAGGCATGTACTAATTTTTTATTTTTTTTTAGAAGTGAAGGTGACATACCTGAAAGACAGCCGGAGGAAATGTTACCGGTGGTGGAAATGGAAAGAACTGCTATCTTGAATGAATCAAACAAAGTGGATCCAGAGGAGGAAGTAATGACCTAGATATCACCAAGAGAGTGAAATGAGATCTTCAGCTCCCAACCCTCACATCCCAACAGTAGAGATGAGCGTTGTTCTACTCGAACTGTTCGCCAATCTCAAATTTGAGCTGTTTTGGGCGGTGTTCGAGCCGTTCGGCGAACACGAACGATTTGAGAAAAATTTGGCTGTTCGAGGTTATGTTCGATAACTGTTCATGCACCAAAATCATAACTGGATTTTTTCTCATTAATGATGAAAATTAATGTTAATACGCAGTTTGAGTGTACAGCGGGGTGGGGGGAGGGGCAGGGGATGGATCTCTGCAGGAATAATGAAGATCTCCATTTTTTTTTCTCTTTCCCGCATTTACAGTGGGGAGGTGCAATCTGTCAGCCTATCAGCAGCGCACACACGGAGCGAAGTGCTTTTTTTCACACAAGCAAGGGCATGTGTCATTGGCAGTGTATGTCACATGTCCTTGCCCTATAAGACCAAGCCATTTTCCCCGTCGCCACCATTTTCTCACTGCTGCAGCTGCGTGTTAGACGGCACCGCTGTTGCTGTGTGCGCTATACCTTGTTAATTTCAAGCCAATTTTCGCACAAATCTACAGATAGCTTGGGAGTAGGGAATAGTTGTGATTGCATTCCTTTTAAGGACTAGGTTACAGCATTTCCTACGACTTTTATCAGGCAGGTCTGTGCTCTTAAATAGATAGGTTGTGGGAGTAAAGACTAATTGTAATTGCAGTCCTTTTCAGGACTAGGTTACATCAGTTCCTATCAGTTTTTGCCAGGCAGGTCTGTGCCAGTGCTGTGCAAGTTTTTTTCACAGCATTTGGCTGAATCTAGCAAAGCTAATCCTTTTAGGCCTATTGCAGAGTGTGTTAGTCAGTGGAGTAGCCTATCTGTGTTGCAAGATATACCACCTGTGTATAGAATACCAATTTTTTTACTGCACCTAGTGAAGTAAAATCTTTTGGGCATAGCATCATTCTATTAGTCCATCTATACTGACCTCCATCAGGTTGCAAATTGAATATAATTTTTTTTGCATCTAGCTCTGAAAAAATATTGGGCTTCTAGCTGTGTGTGGGACTTGTTGTATTAGTCCATCTATACTGACCTCCATCAGGTTGCAAACTGAATATATTTTTCTGCATCTACCTCTGAAAAAATATTGGGCTTCTAGCTGTGTGTGGGACTTGTTCTATTAATCCATCTATACAGACCTCCATCAGGTTGCAAACTGAATATAATTTTTTTCTGCATCTACCTCTGAAAAAATATTTGGGCTTCTAGCTGTGTGTGGGACTTGTTCTATTACTCCATCTATACTGACCTCCATCAGGTTGCAAAGTGAATATAATTTTTTTCTGCATCTAGCTCTGAAAAAATATTGGGCTTCTAGCTGTGTGTGGGACTTGTTGTATTAGTCCATCTATACTGACCTCCATCAGGTTGCAAACTGAATATATTTTTTTCTGCATCTACCTCTGAAAAAATATTGGGCTTCTAGCTGTGTGTGGGACTTGTTCTATTAATCCATCTATACAGACCTCCATCAGGTTGCAAACTGAATATAATTTTTTTCTGCATCTAGCTCTGAAAAAATATTTGGCCTTCTAGCAGTGTGTGGGACTTTCTCTATTAGTCCATCTATACTGACCTCCATCAGGTTGCAAACTGAATATAATTTTTTTCTGCATCTAGCTCTGAAAAAATATTTGGCCTTCTAGCACTGTGTGGGGCTTGTTCTATTAGTCCACCTATACTGACCTCCATCAGGTTGCAAATTCAAAATAATTTTTTGTCTGCATCTAGCTCTGAAAAAATATTTGGCCTTCTAGCAGTGTGTGGGACTTTCTCTATTAGTCCATCTATACTGACCTCCATCAGGTTGCAAATTAAAAATAATTTTTATCTGCATCTACCTCTGAAAAAATATTTGGGCTTCTAGCTGTGTGTGGGACTTGTTCTATTAGTCCATCTATACTGACCTCCATCACGCTGCAAATTCAAAATAATTTTTTGTCTGCATCTAGCTCTGAAAAAATATTTGGCCTTCTAGCAGTGTGTGGGACTTTCTCTATTAGTCCATCTATACTGACCTCCATCGGGTTGCAAATTAAAAATAATTTTTATCTGCATCTAGCTCTGAAAAAATATTTGGGCGTCTAGCTGTGTGTGGGACTTGTTGTATTAGTCAATCTATACTGACCTCCATCAGGTTGCAAACTGAATATATTTTTTTCTGCATCTACCTCTGAAAAAATATTGGGCTTGTAGCTGTGTGTGGGACTTGTTCTATTAATCCATCTATACAGACCTCCATCAGGTTGCAAACTGAATATAATTTTTTTCTGCATCTACCTCTGAAAAAATATTTGGGCTTCTAGCTGTGTGTGGGACTTGTTCTATTACTCCATCTATACTGACCTCCATCAGGTTGCAAAGTGAATATAATTTTTTTCTGCATCTAGCTCTGAAAAAATATTGGGCTTCTAGCTGTGTGTGGGACTTGTTGTATTAGTCCATCTATACTGACCTCCATCAGGTTGCAAACTGAATATATTTTTTTCTGCATCTACCTATGAAAAAATATTGGGCTTCTAGCTGTGTGTGGGACTTGTTCTATTAATCCATCTATACAGACCTCCATCAGGTTGCAAACTGAATATAATTTTTTTCTGCATCTAGCTCTGAAAAAATATTTGGCCTTCTAGCAGTGTGTGGGACTTTCTCTATTAGTCCATCTATACTGACCTACATCAGGTTGCAAATTAAAAATAATTTTTATCTGCATCTAGCGCTGAAAAAATATTTGGGCTTCTAGCAGTGTGTGGGACTTGTTCTATTACTCCATCTATACTGACCTCCTTCAGGTTGCAAATTGAATATAATTTTTTTCTGCATCTAGCTCTGAAAAAATATTGGGCTTCTAGCTGTGTGTGGGACTTGTTGTATTAGTCCATCTATACTGACCTCCATCAGGTTGCAAACTGAATATATTTTTTTCTGCATCTACCTCTGAAAAAATATTGGGCTTCTAGCTGTGTGTGGGACTTGCTCTATTAGTTCATCTATACTGACCTCCATCAGGTTGCAAACTGAATATAATTTTTTTCTGCATCTAGCTCTGAAAAAATATTTGGCCTTCTAGCAGTGTGTGGGACTTTCTCTATTAGTCCATCTATACTGACCTCCATCAGGTTGCAAACTGAATATAATTTTTTTCTGCATCAAGCTCTGAAAAAATATTTGGCCTTCTAGCAGTGTGTGGGACTTGTTCTATTAGTCCACCTATACTGACCTCCATCTGGTTGCAAATTCAAAATACTTTTTTGTCTGCATCTAGCTCTGAAAAAATATTTGGCCTTCTAGCAGTGTGTGGGACTTTCTCTATTAGTTTATCTATACTGACCTCCATCAGGTTGCAAACTGAATATATTTTTTTCTGCATCTACCTCTGAAAAAATATTTGGGCTTCTAGCTGTGTGTGGGACTTGTTCTATTAGTCCATCTATACTGACCTCCATCAGGTTGCAAATTGAATATAATTTTTTTCTGCATCTAGCTCTGAAAAAATATTTGGCCTTCTAGCAGTGTGTGGGACTTTCTCTATTAGTCCACCTATACTGACCTCCATCAGGTTGCAAAATGAATATATTTTTTTTCTGCATCTAGCTCTGAAAAAATATTTGGCATTCTAGCAGTGTGTGGGACTTTCTCTATTAGTCAATCTATACTGACCTCCATCAGGTTGCAAACTGAATATATTTTTTTCTGCATCTACCTCTGAAAAAATATTGGGCTTGTAGCTGTGTGTGGGACTTGTTCTATTAATCCATCTATACAGACCTCCATCAGGTTGCAAACTGAATATAATTTTTTTCTGCATCTACCTCTGAAAAAATATTTGGGCTTCTAGCTGTGTGTGGGACTTGTTCTATTACTCCATCTATACTGACCTCCATCAGGTTGCAAAGTGAATATAATTTTTTCTGCATCTAGCTCTGAAAAAATATTGGGCTTCTAGCTGTGTGTGGGACTTGTTGTATTAGTCCATCTATACTGACCTCCATCAGGTTGCAAACTGAATATATTTTTTTCTGCATCTACCTATGAAAAAATATTGGGCTTCTAGCTGTGTGTGGGACTTGTTCTATTAATCCATCTATACAGACCTCCATCAGGTTGCAAACTGAATTTAATTTTTTTCTGCATCTAGCTCTGAAAAAATATTTGGCCTTCTAGCAGTGTGTGGGACTTTCTCTATTAGTCCATCTATACTGACCTACATCAGGTTGCAAATTAAAAATAATTTTTATCTGCATCTAGCTCTGAAAAAATATTTGGGCTTCTAGCTGTGTGTGGGACTTGTTCTATTACTCCATCTATACTGACCTCCTTCAGGTTGCAAATTGAATATAATTTTTTTCTGCATCTAGCTCTGAAAAAATATTGGGCTTCTAGCTGTGTGTGGGACTTGTTGTATTAGTCCATCTATACTGACCTCCATCAGGTTGCAAACTGAATATATTTTTTTCTGCATCTACCTCTGAAAAAATATTGGGCTTCTAGCTGTGTGTGGGACTTGTTCTATTAATCCATCTATACAGACCTCCATCAGGTTGCAAACTGAATATAATTTTTTTCTGCATCTAGCTCTGAAAAAATATTTGGCCTTCTAGCAGTGTGTGGGACTTTCTCTATTAGTCCATCTATACTGACCTTCATCAGGTTGCAAATTAAAAATAATTTGTATCTGCATCTAGTTCTGAAAAAATATTTGGGCTTCTAGCTGTGTGTGGGACTTGTTCTACTTTTCCATCTATACTGACCTCCATCAGGTTGCAAATTGAATATATTTTTTTTCTGCATCTAGCTCTGAAAAAATATTGGGCTTCTAGCTGTGTGTGGGACTTGTTGTATTAGTCCATCTATACTGACCTCCATCAGGTTGCAAACTGAATATATTTTTTTCTGCATCTACATCTGAAAAAATATTGGGCTTCTAGCTGTGTGTGGGACTTGTTCTTTTAATCCATCTATACAGACCTCCATCAGGTTGCAAACTGAATATAATTTTTTTCTGCATCTAGCTCTGAAAAAATATTTGGCCTTCTAGCAGTGTGTGGGACTTTCTCTATTAGTCCATCTATACTGACCTCCATCAGGTTGCAAATTAAAAATAATTTTTATCTGCATCTAGCTCTGAAAAAATATTTGGGCTCCTAGCTGAGTGTGGGACTTGTTCTATTACTCCATCTATACTGATCTCCATCAGGTTGCAAATTGAATATAATTTTTTTCTGCATCTAGCTCTGAAAAAATATTTGGCCTTCTAACAGTGTGTGGGCCTTTCTCTATTAGTTCATCTATACTGACCTCCATCAGGTTGCAAACTGAATATAATTCTTTTCTGCATCTAGCTCTGAAAAAATATTTGGCCTTCTAGCAGTGTGTGGGACTTTCTCTATTAGTCCATCTATACTGACCTCCATCAGGTTGCAAACTGAATATAATTTTTTTCTGCATCAAGCTCTGAAAAAATATTTGGCCTTCTAGCAGTGTGTGGGACTTGTTCTATTAGTCCACCTATACTGACCTCCATCTGGTTGCAAATTCAAAATACTTTTTTGTCTGCATCTAGCTCTGAAAAAATATTTGGCCTTCTAGCAGTGTGTGGGACTTTCTCTATTAGTTTATCTATACTGACCTCCATCAGGTTGCAAACTGAATATATTTTTTTCTGCATCTACCTCTGAAAAAATATTTGGGCTTCTAGCTGTGTGTGGGACTTGTTCTATTAGTCCATCTATACTGACCTCCATCAGGTTGCAAATTGAATATAATTTTTTTCTGCATCTAGCTCTGAAAAAATATTTGGCCTTCTAGCAGTGTGTGGGACTTTCTCTATTAGTCCACCTATACTGACCTCCATCAGGTTGCAAACTGAATATATTTTTTTTCTGCATCTAGCTCTGAAAAAATATTTGGCCTTCTAGCAGTGTGTGGGACTTTCTCTATTAGTCCATCTATACTGACCTCCATCAGGTTGCAAACTGAATATAATTTTTTTCTGTATCTAGCTCTGAAAAAATATTTGGCCTTCCAGCAGTGTGTGGGACTTGTTCTATTAGTCCACCTATACTGACCTCCATCAGGTTGCAAATTCAAAATAATTTTTTGTCTGCATCTAGCTCTGAAAAAATATTTGGCCTTCTAGCAGTGTGTGGAACTTTCTCTATTAGTCCATCTATACTGACCTCCATCAGGTTGCAAACTGAATATATTTTTTTCTGCATCTACCTCTGAAAAAATATTTGGGCTTCTAGCTGTGTGTGGGACTTGTTCTATTAGTCCATCTATACTGACCTCCATCAGGTTGCAAATTGAATATAATTTTTTTCTGCATCTAACCCAGCCAATAGTTTTGGCCTACTACCACAGTTTGGCTACTCAGCTCTGCTCGGTTCCCATCCATTGATTTTTGGGCAAACAACTCCAGAGTTGTGAATTAGTTAACCACCAAAATGAGTGGAAAAAGGTCTGCTGCTGGTGGAAAGGGGAATAGGCGTGTTTGGGAGGGGAAAAAAGGTTGTGTCCGTGGGGTAGGTGTTAAAGCAACAGTAACATCTGCAGAAGAAAGACCATCTTCCAGCCAAACTAAAATGTCTACTTCTTTTAGCGGACAATGTGATAAGATCCCTTTCTTACGGCCACGCCAATCGCTACAAATTCCAGATGAGGCACAAAAACAGCAGGTGCTTCAACGGATATCAAGTGCTCCTTTAAGTGGGCTCTCCTCCACATCAACTTCAACATCACAAATACTCCAGTCCTCAAAGGTGTCACCCCAATCGCACTTGCTTCCTCACAGCTCCCAAATCTCCAGCTGCCCATCTGAGTATGAGGTAGAACAGATGGTTGAGTCTGCAGAGCTGTTTACTCATACTATAGCCTGGGAATCAGAGGTCGACTCCAGCGCTTCTGTGAATCCAGACGAGGAAATGATCTGCACTGATGCCCAGAATCTTTATGAGTCAGATCCAGGACCAGACGCAGAAGGTTCTGACCATAATGTAGACCCTCATTCCCAAACTGTAACTCCTGTTGGTGGAGACAATGAGGAAGACGATGATGAGACTCAAATACCTGATTGGAGCGACAACTTTAGTTTTTTGTCAGGGCAGGAACAGGTTGGCTCTGAGGACGACGGGTGTGATAACACACAGGGTGATGATGATGATGAGGTTGGAGATCCCACTTACTGTCAACCCACAGTCAGCCAAGAGATGAGGTCAGCAGAGGAGGTGGAGGAAGATGCTAGTGACGACGAGGTCAGGTTGCGCCTTCCTGGACAGAGACGTAGTACTGGAAGCACGTCAACAACTGCATCCTCAAACACAACTCTGCCTCTCACCACAAGTCGTGGTGGCTCTTCAGGTCGCATGGGTGCTAAGCCTTGCATAGCCTGGGCATTTTTTCAGATCGATAAAGATGACCCAACTCGTGTTATCTGTAACATTTGTCAGCAAAAGCTAAGTAGAGGCCAAAAAATACATAGTTTGAGTACTTCATGCATGAACCGGTGTTATGCACACGCCCGGACTGACTGGCGTGTGCGGGAGTAGTGGTTCCACTAGACCATGAACCGGAGAGTGCCTGGAGGGGCATGACTAAGTATCTGGCCGATCCGACCAAGGTGGCACGACGGCATACGACGCCAGTGCACCAGGGAGAAACCGGGCAGAGGGACCAGGTGTTACTCCAGGTCAAACTCCGGACACGGGGGTTGACCCACACAGGGATTACTGGAACAGGCAGGTTAGGCTGGCACAGACTGGTGGATATAAGCGAACACTGTAGGTATGCAGACGGGTGGATACAGGCGAGTATGCAGGCAGGGAGGTACTGGCCGAAAGGACGGGCTGGAGCACAGAGAGGACAAGACCCAGTACAGACGGGGTCACAGAAACAGAACTGCAGATGCGGTAGCCAAACACAGCAGAGAGGGAACGCCCGAAGCGGTGGGCAAGAGCAGAACAGGACGGGACTGCCGGAGCAGCGAGCACAAGCAGAGCAGGACAGGACTGCCGGAGCAGCGAGCAGATGCAGAGCAGGACGGGGCTGCCAGAGCAGCGAGCAGAAGCAGAGCAGGACAGGACTGCCGGAGCAGCGAGCAGATGCAGAGCAGAAACCGCAGGAGCGGCAAGCAAGGCAAGAGCAGAGTGGAAACCGCAAGAGCGGCAAGCTAAGCAGGAGCAGAGCGGAAACCGCAGAGCGGTAAACAAGGCAGGAGCAGAGCGGAAACCGCAGAGCGGTAAACAAGGCAGGAGCAGAGCGGAAACCGCAGAGCGGTAAACAAGGCAGGAGCAGAGCGGAAACCGCAGAGCGGTAAACAAGGCAGGAGCAGAGCGGAAACCGCAGAGCGGTAAACAAGGCAGGAGCAAAGCAGAAACCGCAGGGGCGGCAAGCAAGGCAGGAGCAGAGCGGAAACCGCAGAGCGGCTAAGAAGGCAGGAGCAGAGCGGAAACCGCAGAGCGGCAAAGAAGGCAGGAGCAGGGGGGACAGGGCTCTGTTCACACGGAACAGACAGGAAGAGAAAGGCAGAGCCAGATACCCACAGGGTACTTGCAGTGAAGTAGCGAGTGGACCACAAACTCACAAACCGGAGTACAGAGACAACAAGCAGGAGTTAGGTACGAGTTCAGACTCTGCAGAAAAAGGAAGGGAACGGACATAGAGGCAAAACAGGTAAAGGATAGGAGAGAGTTCAGACTGGAACTGAGTGTACGGAGGAGACCGACACTGCAGCGGGATACAGGAGCGGGTCTGGGAATACGGCCCCCAGAAAGGCGGGACGAACAGGCAAGGAGCGTGTTCAGACAGGACAGACAAAATACAGGAGCGGGTCTAGGTAATCGGCCCCTAGAAGGCGGGAGGAACAGGCTAGGAGCGTGTTCAGACAGGCCTGGAAATACAGCCTCCAGGAGAGGCAGCAGGCAAGAGTACACAGACAGGACTCAGTTCAGACACGGGAACTGATACCGCAAGGCAGGAGACATAGACAGGACTCAGTTCAGACACGGGAACTGATACCGCAAGGCAGGAGACAAAGACAGGACTCAGTTCAGACACGGGAACTGATACCGCAAGGCAGGAGACATAGACAGGACTCAGTTCAGACACGGGAACTGATACCGCAAGGCAGGAGACCAAGAACGGGACCTGGCACCTTCAGAGTGCAAGCACACACTAAATGAAACACTATGCTCAGGCAGGGATAGATGGGAGCAGCAGAGCTATATACCAGGTGACAGACAGCAATAGGCTGAGGACGCACAAGGGGTGTGACCCACAGCAGGTACAAAAAGCAGGAAGTGATCGGGCGCCGCCCTTAAGCAGCAGAAACAGACACAAACAGACAGCATGGAGGGAAGCCATAGAGACATTCTGGACAGGAGATCAAGTGCGCGCTCTTGCACAGTGGGAGATGGACCACTATGCAAGGACGCCGCCATGTATGTTACAGTACCCCCCCCTTACACCCCCTCTTCTTCAGGCCTGCCATAATCTTCCGCAGGGAATTTGAGGGCCAATTCTTCCCTTCGAAGAGATCACTTCCACTGTCCACCGGAAAAACTGGTCTCCTCTGGGTAGCTAGGATGTTACCTCCCATCCAGCCACCCTTAGCAACAGACGAAATGGGTGGAGTACCAGTAACAGCACACAAGGAAGTCTCACTCCACATACTTTCAGGTGGCATCCCAGAGGGTACAGGAGACAACTGGAAGTCCTCCACCAGGTTGGAGGGGGACAGAGACTTGGGGGTAATCTCTGCTTCGAGGTACATCTTGTCAAGCTCACAGGAAGAAATAGACGGGTTATCAGGTACAGGATGAGGAAAAGTCACTGTCTCTTTGTTATCTGGTGGTACCCCGGAGGATTCAGGAAACAACTGGAGGTCCTCCGCCGGGTCAGAAGAGTGCAGAGGCTCAGAGAAAACATCTGCTTCAGAGTACACTAGGTCAGACTCACTGGACGAAGCAGGCGAGGTATCGGGTACCGAGTATAGGAAAGTCTCTGTCCATTCACCACCAGGTGGCACCCCGAAGGGTTCTGGAGACAAGTGGCGGTCCTCCGCCTGGTCAGAGGGGTGTAGAGACTCACGGGTAACCTCTGCTTCAGAATGCACTAGGTCGGACTCACTGGACGAAGCAAGCGAGGTATCAGATCCAGAGTATAGGAGAGTCTCTGTCCTTTCGCTACCAGGTAGCACCCCGAAGGGTTCAGGAGACAACTGGAGGTCCTCCGCCTGGTCGGAGGGGTGTAGAGACTCGGGGGTAACTACCACTTTGGGGTACCCATTGTCAGGCTCACAGGACGAAGCGGACAAAGTATCGAGTACCGGGTGTACAGAAGTCTCTCTCCATTTGTCATCGAGTGGTATCCCGGAGGATTCAGGAGGCAACAGGGGGTCCTCCACCAGGTAGTAGAGGTGCACAGACTCTGAGGTAACCACAGCTTTGGAGCATACTTGGACATGCACACCGGTTAAAGTGGGTGAAGCATCTGATGCCGGGTGCAGGAAGATCTCCTGTGTGGAGTCTGGATGGGCAGAAGTCTCTTCGGCAGGAGAACTGGTGCACTACCCATGCACATTACCCGTTGGGGCTTCTCCGGGATACAGGGAGATGAAGCTTCAGTAGGGACTTCAAGGTTGGGGTCAGGAGGTCTCAGGGAGGACAGACCCTGGCGTGACGGCTTGCCTCTACGTCTAGCACGTCTGGACTGCCTCTTGAGGTTGGGAGAAGTATTCCGGAAAGCGTAGTCACCCAGTGAGGATTCTGGGTGGGCAGTAGTCTCATTGGGCTGGAGGACTATTGCGCTACCCACACATATTACCCGTCGGGGCTGCTCCGGGATATTGGGAAGTGAAGCTTCAGCAGGGGCTTCAGGGTTAGGGTCCTCGAAGACCATACGAAAGGCCACCAGGAAGGCCTGCAGGTCAAGGACGACAGGATCCCATGCTTCCCATAGGGGGGTGACCCATTTCAAGGCATCACCCGCTAGGTAGTCAATCATAAAGGCCACTTTAGCCCAATCGGAAGGAAAATAGAGAGGGTAGGCCTTAAAGTGTAGCATGCATTGCTCCACAAATGCACGACACTGTCTTGGATCCCCATAGTAACGTGGCGGATCCGCAGGAATGAGAGCTGATAGATCCATCTGGACGGTGCGTAGTTCGCCTGGAACTCAGCTAAGGGAAAAAAAAAAAAATTTATCTATTTATTTTTAATGCATGTATTCACTAGAAAACGTCTCAGAGAGCGAAGGCCGTGGGGCTCAACGGGAACCATGGCCTGAGCATGCTGTTATGCACACGCCCGGACTGACTGGCGTGTGCGGGAGTAGTGGTTCCACTAGTCCATGAACCGGAGAGTGCCAGGAGGGGCGTGACTAAGTATCTGGCCGATCCGACCAAGGTGGCACGACGGCATACGACGCCAGTGCACCAGGGAGAAACCGGGCAGAGGGACCAGGTGCTACTCCAGGTCAAACTCCGGACACGGGGGTTGACCCACACAGGGATTACTGGAACAGGCAGGTTAGGCTGGCACAGACTGGTGGATATAAGCGAACACTGTAGGTATGCAGACGGGTGGATACAGGCGAGTATGCAGGCAGGGAGGTACTGGCCGAAAGGAAGGGCTGGAGCACAGAGAGGACAAGACCCAGTACAGACGGGGTCACAGAAACAGAACCACAGATGCGGTAGCCAAACACAGCAGAGAGGGAACGCCCGAAGCGGTGGGCAAGAGCAGAACAGGAAACAGGACGGGACTGCCGGAGCAGCGAGCACAAGCAGAGCAGGACAGGACTGCCGGAGCAGCGAGCAGATGCAGAGCAGGACGGGGCTGCCGGAGCAGCGAGCAGAAGCAGAGCAGGACAGGACTGCCGGAGCAGCGAGCAGATGCAGAGCAAAAACCGCAGGAGCGGCAAGCAAGGCAAGAGCAGAGTGGAAACCGCAAGAGCGGCAAGCTAAGCAGGAGCAGAGCGGAAACCGCAGAGCGTGTAAACAAGGCAGGAGCAGAGCGGAAACCGCAGACCGGTAAACAAGGCAGGAGCAGAGCGGAAACCGCAGAGCGGTAAACAAGGCAGGAGCAGAGCGGAAACCGCAGAGCGGTAAGCAAGGCAGGAGCAGAGCGGAAACTGAAGAGCGGCAAACAAGGCAGGAGCAGAGCAGAAACCGCAGGAGCGGCAAGCAAGGCAGGAGCAAAGCAGAAACCGCAGGGGCGGCAAGCAAGGCAGGAGCAGAGCGGAAACCGCAGAGCGGCTAAGAAGGGAGGAGCAGAGCGGAAACCGCAGAGCGGCAAAGAAGGCAGGAGCAGGGGGGACAGGGCTCTGTTCACACGGAACAGACAGGAAGAGAAAGGCAGAGCCAGATACCCACAGGGTACTTGCAGTGAAGTAGCGAGTGGACCACAAACTCACAAACGGGAGTACAGAGACAACAAGCAGGAGTTAGGTACGAGTTCAGACTCTGCAGAAAAAGGAAGGGAACGGACATAAAGGCAAAACAGGTAAAGGATAGGAGAGAGTTCAGACTGGAACTGAGTGTACGGAGGAGACCGACACTGCAGCGGGATACAGGAGCGGGTCTGGGAATACGGCCCCCAGAGAGGCGGGACGAACAGGCAAGGAGCGTGTTCAGACAGGACAGACAAAATACAGGAGCGGGTCTAGGTAATCGGCCCCTAGAAGGCGGGAGGAACAGGCTAGGAGCGTGTTCAGACAGGCCTGGAAATACAGCCTCCAGGAGAGGCAGCAGGCAAGAGTACACAGACAGGACTCAGTTCAGACACGGGAACTGATACCGCAAGGCAGGAGACATAGACAGGACTCAGTTCAGACACAGGAACTGATACAGCAAGGCAGGAGACAAAGACAGGACTCAGTTCAGACACGGGAACTGATACCGCAAGGCAGGAGACATAGACAGGACTCAGTTCAGACACGGGAACTGATACCGCAAGGCAGGAGACCAAGAACGGGACCTGGCACCTTCAGAGTGCAAGCACACACTGAATGAAACACTATGCTCAGGCAGGGATAGATGGGAGCAGCAGAGCTATATACCAGGTGACAGACAGCAATAGGCTGAGGACGCACAAGGGGTGTGACCCACAGCAGGTACAAAAAGCAGGAAGTGATGGGGCGCCGCCCTTAAGCAGCAGAAACAGACACAAACAGACAGCATGGAGGGAAGCCATAGAGACATTCTGGACAGGAGATCAAGTGCGCGCTCTTGCACAGTGGGAGATGGACCACTATGCAAGGACGCCGCCAGGTATGTTACAGTACCCCCCCCCTTACGCCCCCTCTTCTTCAGGCCTGCCAGAATCTTCCGCAGGGAATTTGAGGGCCAATTCTTCCCTTCGAAGAGATCACTTCCACTGTCCACCGGAAAAACTGGTCTCCTCTGGGTAGCTAGGATGCTACCTCCCATCCAGCCACCCTTAGCAACAGACGAAATGGGTGGAGTACCAGGAACAGCACACAAGGAAGTCTCACTCCACATACTTTCAGGTGGCATCCCAGAGGGTACAGGAGACAACTGGAAGTCCTCCACCGGGTTGGAGGGGGACAGAGACTTGGGGGTAATCTCTGCTTCGAGGTACATCTTGTCAAGCTCACAGGAAGAAATAGACGGGTTATCAGGTACAGGATGAGGAAAAGTCACTGTCTCTTTGTTATCTGGTGGTACCCCGGAGGATTCAAGAAACAACTGGAGGTCCTCCGCCGGGTCAGAAGAGTGCAGAGGCTCAGAGAAAACATCTGCTTCAGAGTACACTAGATTGGACTCACTGGACGAAGCAGGCGAGGTATCGGGTACCGAGTATAGGAAAGTCTCTGTCCATTCACCACCAGGTGGCACCCCGAAGGGTTCTGGTGACAAATGGCGGTCCTCCACCTGGTCAGAGGGGTGTAGAGACTCACGGGTAACCTCTGCTTCAGAGTACACTAGGTCGGACTCACTGGACGAAGCAAGCGAGGTATCAGATCCAGGATAAAGGAAAGTCTCTGTCCATTCACCACCAGGTGGCACCCCGAAGGGTTCTGGAGACAACTGGAGGTCCTCCGCCTGGTCAGAGGGGTGTAGAGACTCATGGTTAACCTCTGCTTCGGAGTACACTAGGTTGGACTCACTGGACGAAGCGAGCGAGGTATCAGGTCCAGAGTATAGGAGAGTCTCTGTCCTTTCGCTACCAGGTAGCACCCTGAAGGGTTCAGGAGACAACTGGAGGTCCTCCGCCTGGTCGGAGGGGTGTAGAGACTCGGGGGTAACTACCACTTTGGGGTACCCATTGTCAGGCTCACAGGACGAAGCGGACAAAGTATCGAGTACCGGGTGTAGAGAAGTCTCTCTCCATTTGTCATCGAGTGGTATCCCGGAGGATTCAGGAGGCAACAGGGGGTCCTCCACCAGGTAGTAGAGGTGCACAGACTCTGAGGTAACCACAGCTTTGGAGCATCCTTGGACATGCACACCGGTTAAAGTGGGTGAAGCATCTGATGCCGGGTGCAGGAAGTTCTCCTATGTGGAGTCTGGATGGGCAGAAGTCTCTTCGGGCAGGAGAACTGGTGCACTACCCACGCACATTACCCGTTGGGGCTTCTCCGGGATACAGGGAGATGAAGCTTCAGTAGGGACTTCAAGGTTGGGGTCAGGAGGTCTCAGGGAGGACAGACCCTGGCGTGACGGCTTGCCTCTACGTCTAGCACGTCTGGACTGCCTCTTGAGGTTGGGAGAAGCATTCCGGAAAGCGTAGTCACCCAGTGAGGATTCTGGGTGGGCAGTAGTCTCATTGGGCTGGAGGACTATTGCGCTACCCACACACATTACCCGTCGGGGCTGCTCCGGGATATTGGGAAGTGAAGCTTCAGCAGGGGCTTCAGGGTTAGGGTCCTCGAAGACCATACGAAAGGCCACCAGGAAGGCCTGCAGGTCAAGTACGACAGGATCCCATACTTCCCATAGGGGGGTGACCCATTTCAAGGCATCACCCGCTAGGTAGTCAATCATAAAGGCCACTTTAGCCCAATCGGAAGGAAAATAGAGAGGGTAGGCCTTAAAGTGTAGCATGCATTGCTCCACAAATGCTCGACACTGTCTTGGATCCCCATAGTAACGTGGCGGATCCGCAGGAATGAGAGCTGATAGATCCATCTGGACGGTGCGTAGTTCGCCTGGAACTCAGCTAAGGGAAAAAAAAAAAAAGTATCTATTTATTTTTAATGCATGTATTCACTAGAAAACGTCTCAGAGAGCGAAGGCCGTGGGGCTCAACGGGAACCATGGCCTGAGCATGCTGTTATGCACACGCCCGGACTGACTGGCGTGTGCGGGAGTAGTGGTTCCACTAGACCATGAACCGGAGAGTGCCTGGAGGGGCGTGACTAAGTATCTGGCCGATCCGACCAAGGTGGCACGACAGCATATGACGCCAGTGCACCAGGGAGAAACCGGGCAGAGGGACCAGGTGCTACTCCAGGTCAAACTCCGGACACGGGGGTTGACCCACACAGGGATTACTGGAACAGGCAGGTTAGGCTGGCACAGACTGGTGGATATAAGCGAACACTGTAGGTATGCAGACGGGTGGATACAGGCGAGTATGCAGGCAGGGAGGTACTTGCCGAAAGGACGGGCTGGAGCACAGAGAGGACAAGACCCAGTACAGACGGGGTCACAGAAACAGAACCGCAGATGCGGTAGCCAAACACAGCAGAGAGGGAACGCCCGAAGCGGTGGGCAAGAGCAGAACAGGAAACAGGACGGGACTGCCGGAGCAGCGAGCACAAGCAGAGCAGGACAGGACTGCCGGAGCAGCGAGCAGATGCAGAGCAGGACGGGGCTGCCGGAGCAGTGAGCAGAAGCAGAGCAGGACAGGACTGCCGGAGCAGCGAGCAGATGCAGAGCAGAAACCGCAGGAGCGGCAAGCAAGGCAAGAGCAGAGTGGAAACCGCAAGAGCGGCAAGCTAAGCAGGAGCAGAGCGGAAACTGCAGAGCGGTAAACAAGGCAGGAGCAGAGCGGAAACCGCAGAGCGGTAAACAAGGCAGGAGCAGAGCGGAAACCGCAGAGCGGTAAACAAGGCAGGAGCAGAGCGGAAACCGCAGAGCGGTAAACAAGGCAGGAGCAGAGCGGAAACCGCAGAGCGGCAAACAAGGCAGGAGCAGAGCAGAAACCGCAGGAGCGGCAAGCAAGGCAGGAGCAAAGCAGAAACCGCAGGGGCGGCAAGCAAGGCAGGAGCAGAGCGGAAACCGCAGAGCGGCAAAGAAGGCAGGAGCAGGGGGGACACGGCTTTGTTCACACGGAACAGACAGGAAGAGAAAGGCAGAGCCAGATACCCACAGGGTACTTGCAGTGAGGTAGCGAGTGGACCACAAACTCACAAACGGGAGTACAGAGACAACAAGCAGGTGTTAGGTACGAGTTCAGACTCTGCAGAAAAAGGAAGGGAACGGACATAGAGGCAAAACAGGTAAAGGATAGGAGAGAGTTCAGACTGGAACTGAGTGTACGGAGGAGACCGACACTGCAGCGGGATACAGGAGCGGGTCTGGGAATACGGCCCCCAGAGAGGCGGGACGAACAGGCAAGGAGCGTGTTCAGACAGGACAGACAAAATACAGGAGCGGGTCTAGGTAATCGGCCCCTAGAAGGCGGGAGGAACAGGCTAGGAGCGTGTTCAGACAGGCCTGGAAATACAGCCTCCAGGAGAGGCAGCAGGCAAGAGTACACAGACAGGACTCAGTTCAGACACGGGAACTGATACCGCAAGGCAGGAGACATAGACAGGACTCAGTTCAGACACAGGAACTGATACCGCAAGGCAGGAGACAAAGACAGGACTCAGTTCAGACACGGGAACTGATACCGCAAGGCAGGAGACATAGACAGGACTCAGTTCAGACACGGGAACTGATACCGCAAGGCAGGAGACCAAGAACGGGACCTGGCACCTTCAGAGTGCAAGCACACACTGAATGAAACACTATGCTCAGCCAGGGATAGATGGGAGCAGCAGAGCTATATAGCAGGTGACAGACAGCAATAGGCTGAGGACGCACAAGGGGTGTGACCCACAGCAGGTACAAAAAGCAGGAAGTGATCGGGCGCCGCCCTTAAGCATCAGAAACAGACACAAACAGACAGCATGGAGGGAAGCCATAGAGACATTCTGGACAGGAGATCAAGTGCGCGCTCTTGCACAGTGGGAGATGGACCACTATGCAAGGGCGCTGCCAGGTATGTTACAACCGGCACATGGACATGAAGCATAAGTTGCAGTGGGAAGCTCAGTGTGCTACAATGCGGCCTAGCCGGCCGGGCCAACCGCCGTCTGCCATATCTTGTACATCCGCGGCCTCTTCATCCTCTGTGACTGGGGGGACAGCAGTCACACCAGTTTTGGGGCGCAGACCTGCCACCTCTTTACCCGCAACAGCCAGCGTGATTGGCAGGTCATCATTTTCTTTGGAGGTGGTAACACCAGCTGGTGTTGAGCGCTGTCCGACATCAATAGCACCACCTTTGGATCAAGGCAACCTAACATGTCCGCCTGCATCTTCCTCACAGACCGGCAGTTTGCCGGGGACACCCTTATCAACCCCGTATAAGCACAATAGCCAGCCCTCGGTCCCTCAGATGTGGACAAGTAAAAGACCATTTCCTCCTAGCCATGAGAAAGCTAAGAGGTTGAATTTCACCATCTGCAAGCTCTTGGCTACAGAAATGCTGCCTTTCCGCCTGGTGGACACAGAGGATTTTCGAGACCTTATGTCCGTCACAGTGCCCCAGTACCAGATGCCCAGTCGGCACTACTTCTCAAAGAGAGGTGTGCCTGCGCTCCACCAGCATGTCGCACACAACATCACCGCTTCTTTGAGAAACTCTGTGTGTGACAGGGTGCATTTCACCACAGACACATGGACGAGTAGGCATGGACAGGGGCATTACATGTCGCTGACTGGGCACTGGGTAACTATGGTGACAGCAGGACAAGGGGCTGCTGTCCAAGTCTAACCATCCCCACGAGTTGTGCGTCAATCCTCTTTATGTCAAAGTTCCTCCACTGCTTCTGCCTCTTCAACCTCCTCTCGGTCTTCCACCTGCACCCAAAGCCTGTCTGGTCATGCCACAAGCTTTCTAACTGCGCAGAAGGGATCCTGCACACCTCCTTACTATGCTGGCAGGAGGGCTCAACGTCATCAGGCGGTTTTTACTTTGAAATGTCTGGGAAATGTGAGTCACACAGCTGAGGAGTTGTGGTCAGCTCTGGAGAACCAATTTCATGAATGGTTGTCTCCACTGGACCTGAAACCAGGGAAGGCCGTGTGCGACAATGCTGCAAACCTGGGTGCGGCCCTTCGCCGGGGCAATGTCACACACGTGCCTTGTATGGCTCACGTGTTGAACCTGGTTGTCCAGCAATTTTTAGCCCACTATCCCAGACTAGATGGACTTCTGCAGAGGGCACGGTCGCTGTGTGCTCACTTCCGCCGTTCGCATCCCGCAGCTCAGCGACTTACATCTCTACAGAAGTCGTTGGGCCTGCCACTTCACCGGCTAAAATGCGATGTGCCTACCCGGTGGAATTCAACTCTGCACATGTTGCAGCGACTGTGGCAGCACCGACAAGCCCTGGTGCAATACGTTCTGATGTATAGCCTGGGCCAACGAGATCCAGATGTGGGGCAAATCACGCTGGAGGAGTGGTCTCAGATCAGGGACCTATGCACCCTTCTGCACAGTTTTGAAATGGCGACGAAGATGTTTAGTGCTGACGATGCCATTATCAGCATGACTATTCCGGTGATTTACATGCTGGAGCACATGTTAAACAGAATTCGGAGTCAGGTGGTGGCACAAGAGGAGGTGGAGGAAGTAGAGGAGGAGGAGTTGTATGCGGAAGGGCTAACATCTGCAAGGTCCAGACGGTCGGCAGCACCAAGGCGGCAGGCATGTGAGGGTGGGGGTGATGGTTTTCCCAGGGCGCATGGTAGCAGCCAAACTAGTGAGGAAGGTGCAGGAGCCCAGGAAGAAGTGGAGGACGAACTGATGGAAGACTCATCAGATGAGGGAGACCTTGATCACATTTCTGTTGTGCGAGGTTGGGGGGAGAGGACAAAGGAAGGAAACATGATTGTTACCTCGCCACCAACACAACAGGGACTTGGTGCTCCTGGATGCGCAACACACATGAGTGCCTTCTTGCTGCACTACCTGCAACATGACCCTCGAATTGTGAGAATTAGAAATAATCCTGACTACTGGGTTGCCACACTGTTAGATCCCCGGTACAAAAGTAAATTTGCAGAAATTATTCCTGCCATAGAAAGGGATGCACGCATGCAGGAGTATCAGCAGAGACTGTTGCAGAATCTTACATGTGCTTTTCCACAAAACAGCAGTGGTGCACGTAGTGAATCTCACAGTTCCAACTTGCCAACCGTGGGACCGTCAAGTGTTCAGCACTCAAACCATAACAGAACCACAGTATCTGCTGGTAACAACAATTTTGCGCAATCATTTCACCACTTTTTTAGCCCATCCTTTGCAAGGCCACAGGAGACAAGAAGTCTGACACATAGTCAACGCCTAGAGACGATGGTACAGGAGTATCTCCAAGTAAACATTGAAGCCATGACTGTGTCACTTGACCCTTGCTCTTTTTGGGCTTCCAATCTGGATAAATGGCCGGAGCTAGCCACTTACGCCTTGGAGATCTTGTCATGCCCCGCAGCCAGCGTTCAGTCTGAACGTGTGTTCAGCGCTGCTGGTGGTGTGCTGACAGATAAGCGCACGCGGCTCTCCACTGATAATGTAGACAGACTCACGTTCATAAAGATGAACAAATCATGGATCCGAAACGACTTTTCTACCCCTGTGTCATCCTGGGGAGAGTAAAAGATGAATGATTGGTTAAAATCACCCTAACAACCGTTTTAAGCTTTCAAATTACTAATCATGTTTATCTGTATCTTGGCTGGAAAATAATTCGGGCTTTGTAGCAGTGTGCAGCACTGATTCTATTAGGCCATCTATAATAAGCTCCACCAGATTTAAAATTACTAATCATGTTTATCTGTATTTTGGCTGGAAAATAATTTGGGCTTTGTAGCAGTGTGCAGCACTGATCCTATTAGGCCATCTATACTAAGCTCCACCAGATTTAAAATTAATAATAATTTTTAGCTGCATCTAGCCCGGAAAATAATTTTGGGGCTCCGAGATGCGCAAGACACATATGTGCCTTCTTGCTGCACTACCTGCAACATGACCCTCATATTGTCAGAATTCGAAGTAATCATGACTACTGGGTTGCCACACTCTTAGATCCCCCAAACTTTTTGATCAACCTTTTCATTTTAATAAAGACCAAAAAATTGTCATTTTTGAAATTATAAGCATTAGCAGGTTATTAGAAACTGAAATCAAACAATTTTCAACTCAAAACTTTATTCTAGGTGATGTTACATTTTCACATAGGACCCCTTGTTCGAAAGGAGCTTCTGAACTCTCTCGTCCATTGAATTTGTCAGGTTTTGGATGGTTTCTGCTTCAATTGTTTTGCATGAGGACAGAATACCCTCCCAGAGCTGTTGTTTAGATGTGAACTGCCTCCCGCCATCATAGACACTCCTTTTGATGATGCTCCAGAGGTTCTGAATGGGGTAGAGGTCAGGGGAGCATGGGGGTCACACCATAAGTTTGTCCCCTTTTATGCCCATATCAGCCAGAGATGCAGATGTTTTATGTGCAGCATGAGATGGTGCATTATCATGCAAAAAAATGATCTTGCTGTGAAATACATGGTTCTTCTTCTTGAACCATGGCAGGAAGTGCTGTTTGAGAAAATCCACATACATTATGGAGTTCATCTTTAGCGCCTTCAGGGATCCTAAAGGGGCCGACAATCTCTCTCCCCATGATTCCAGACCAAAACATTACTCCACCTCCTCCTTGTTGGCGCTGTAGCCGTGTTTGCGTGGGGTGTCCATCAACCAACCATCCTCCACTCCATCCATCTGGACCATCGAGCGCTGCACGGCACTCATCCGTTAACAAAACAATTTTGAAATCAGTCTTCATGTAATGTTTGGCCCACTGGAGCCGTTTCTGCTTGTGTGAAGTGGATAGAGGAGGTTGACAGGATGGCGTATGCACAGCTGCAAACCTCTGAAGGACCCTGCATCTTGTTGTTCGGGGGACGTCGGAGGCACCAGCAGCTTCAAAAACTTGTCTGCTGCTATGACAAGGCTTTTTTGCCGCTGCTCTTTTAACCTGACGTAATTACCTGTAGGAAAGAGTCCTCAATTTGCCCTTATCAGCACGCACACGTGTGTACTGTGAATCAGCTACATACTTCTTGATTGCCAAGACACTTCATCCTGATCATCGCACAATGTTGATTGTAGTCATGCCTTGACCTAAACACTCCACAATTTGTTGCTTCTCAGCAGCCGACACATCCTTTTTCTTTCCCATTTTGGCAGAAAATGTAGGCTGCTTAATAATGTGAGACAGCCTTCTTAAGTAGTCTTGCCTTTCATTGGACACACCTGCCAAACTAATTAGCACAGGTGTCTGCAATTGCTTACAGTGATATAAAGAGCCCTGACACACATCACCATCAATGAGTTTAACTGACAAACAAACAAATTCTTCCCTTATCACTCCTAAACACTTTTTGCATAATAATTTGGAACACAGTGTACATGTGCTTTTCCACAAAACACCAGTGGTTCACGTAGTGAATCTTACAGTTCTAACTTGCCAACCGTGGTCTGTATGGAGTTGTTCAATAAAGGGCCCAAAATTAAGATAACATAGATGGAAGAGGTCTCTATGAATAGGAATTCCTAAGTATTTGATACCCTGTGAGGGCCAGGCAAAGGGAAAGTTGGACTGGATGGAATCCTATATGGATTTGGGGAGGGAGACATCGAGGGCCTCAGACTTCGCTGCATTGATTTTAAAATTTGACCATGTAACAAAGTGATCTATTTCAGCCATAACAGCATGGATGGATATATGTGTTTGAGTGATATATACTAGGACATCATCAGCAAATAGAGAGCACTTGTACTCGGTGCCTCCCACCTCAATCCACCTAATATTGGGGTTATGGCGAATTGATGAGAGCAGGTGCTCCTTCACTAGGATGTATCAGAGAGGGGACAGAGAACATCCCTGCCTTGTCCCATTGGTGATTGTGAAAGGTGATGAAAATGTTCTGACGTGCCCCCTGGGACTTGGGACACCCGGAGCCGGACCCTTTTTGGTGGATGCTGGTGGTTGTAGTCTCCGTGGCGGCGACCCGCGGTTCCGTGGCTCAGGGCGGTCAAACCAGTGGCGGAACTATTTATGTGGTTTTGATGTTTAAATGTCCGACTACGCCACCCGTGGATTGCGGTCAGAGTGAACCGCCGCTCCAGGGCAGAACGCTGAGGCTGGTGTTGTGGGTGCAGCAGAGCATAGCATAACTCCCCACGGGAGGAATATAGCCTCAGGGCAGTGTATGCGGAGGATGGGGGTGATGGTGCAGGGCAGCAGCAGTAACGACACGGAGTCAGTGATGCAGTCCAGGGCCTTTACTCACAGTTCTTGTTATCCAGACCACGTCTGCAGGTAACGGCTGCCCACGTCGTACTGTGCTCACCAGGTGAGGGGCTCAGACAACTCCCAGATAACTTTGGAGTGCTTCACAGGACCCCCTTTGTGTGTCCTTTGTCTGGCCTTTCTTACCAACCCTTCTGTCCGGCTGCCTCGGGCCTCCTCTTGGTAAACTTGGCGCCAGTTTCCCTGACCCTATGTGGTGCCTTCCTAGCGGGTGTAGCGAGGGGCTGCGCCACATAAAATGTCACAGCCTCCTGTTTCTAGCTGAGGGTCGTTTCCTGCCTCCACTAGTTTCGGGGACCGGTCTCCTCCTTTGGCCTGACCCCTCCACGCAGTTGGATTCGGGCGTGCGGTGGCGACTCGCCCGTCCGCACCCCTGGGATCCCTTCGTTCCTCGTTCCTGGAGCCTTCTTCGCTCCTCTTCCTTCCTTCTCCCTCTTCCAGGCCTGGGCCTCTGTTACTAGGCCCGCCTCCGGAGCAGAGCTCATGCAGAGCCCCTGATCCCTGCCACTTCTGCTCAGACTTCTCTGCACTGAACTAAGATGGTGCCCACCTTTTATACTCCCTTCTCAATGCACCCAGGAACTCCTTCCTCCCTGCTCCTGCACTACAGGGTTCCCCTTCCTCAGTGTTCCCTCCCCCCACTCCAGCCAGGGACTGTCGTGCCCATCTCAGGGGCATATTGGTCGCCCTGCCCCACGGCAATGTGGTGTAATGCATGCAGGTGTCGGGTCCTGATCCACACTCCATCCTTACCTGAGAGTGAGATATCACACCTCTGGGTGAGGTGCAATACCTCTGTAGCAACCGAGCCCTCAGGGTAATACAGTTCCATTTATCTTCAGCCTAGGTGACGTATTGCGATACAGGGCCGTGATTTTGTCTATAAAAGGGTCCCCTAGACCCCTACCCCAAGCTTTTTAAGAGAATCATATATGGCGTGCCAGGAGACTCTATGGAATGCTTTCTCAGCATCCAACGAGAGTATCTAATTACAAATTTTTAACTGCATCTAGCCCAGGAAATACTTTGTGCCTAGTAGCAGTGTCTGCTAGTCAGCGGATTATCCCGGCTGTTAAGCAAGCTACACCACCTGTAGTTTTGACACTTAATTTTTTCAAAGGAAATGCTTCGGGACCACGGGATACTCAGTGAAGAGCATCAGGAGGCACCCCAAGGCATAGGGGCTGGGACTGGCAGTAGGATGCCTTGCGGTGGACAGCCGAGCTCGATCCTTATAAAAGCTTTTTAACTGCAGCAGCTTTAGTGGACGCTACTGGAGCTGGAATTACGTGGCTGCTGGCATGAGACTTGCCCTCCAATAGATCCTTGTAAATGGATTTAAAGTGTATTCATTCAAATTAGAGAGACAATTTAAATTAAAAAGCTTAGAGCTGCCTCCACCACAGGGGGGCTCGCTTGACCCACCAGCGGACAGGCACCAGTATTGGGAGAGGGGGGTTGGCCGTCAGGGTTCACCGCGGCTCTGGCACAAACCCGGCGACACGGAGGTGGCACGGGCAGGAGCGGACTGAACGTGTCAGCTTCTCACTTTTTGGATTTTAGAAGGGCATGACATGCCTATATCTGTGTCTCCCCCTCCTTTTACTCCTCCAACTCTTTTCTTTTCGCATGACTATATGTACTTGTCACTTTTCCATGTGTTAGTTGTGTCTTCAGAGCAGTTTGTCAGCTTTTGGACACCTTTGAAGGTGTTTTCTATGTGTTTCTATGTGTTTTTGTTTGCCTGCCATTGGTTTTAACGGTGTTCGAAGGTGTTCGACGAACAGTTCGGCGAACACACGGGTGTTCGACGAACCGAACCGAACTCGAACACTACGGGGGTGGCTTAACACTACCCAACAGCAGAGGCCCTCGCATATCAAAGAAAACTCAGTCTGAAGTTCAGACCTTTTCAAGAGAGGCTCTTGAGATGATGAGATGGTCAGAGCAAGTAGATGAATTTGACAATTTGGGGTCTAGTTTGGCAAGTTGCCTCCGTCAGCTGAGACGTGAGAGGCTTTTGTTTTGTTAAAGTGTGCTCTCCTGGAAGTCCCCAAACCCCATATTGGTCAAATTATTAATGGGATGACCAATGAGCTCCAGCCATAAGCACAAAACGTCCTCAAATGGCCAAAACCAATGTGAAACCCTTTTCCCAACATCCCACTTCTAGTTACACATCAGGGCATTCATTTATGTCCCAACTGAACGCAACTTAATTTTGCTCCATCCCACCATACAGCCCCCAAACCTTCAACCCCAACCCTACTGCCAGCACATCCACTTCTGTTTGTGAATCTGATTTACAAACCCCTCTCCCCAAATATCATACTTTCAATTAATAATATGTTTGACTTGCTTATTTAACTTGTTTGTTTTACATTTATTGATGTTAAGTAAAGATTGTTATGTTTAATAATTGTGTTGTGCTTTTTAAATTAAATTCAACAAAAAATAGTGTGTGCCTATGACATGTTGAACATTACACAAATAAAGATGACATTTCTTTTCCAAATTTTTTATTAACTTTACTTAATTTAACAAAACATCATACTGAAAGGTATAAAACCGTGTTTTTTACAATTTTAAGTAATTAAACGGTATCACATGTTAATCCAAAAGGAACAAGAAAAGATGTCATGCAGTAGTCATTGCTTCTAATTGGAGAATGTCTGCTGTTGGGGCTGCACACCAGGGGCACAAGAGTATTGCCATGGCATGGCACCTTCCGGACTCATAAAATACTCAGCATAAGTTTCTCGCACCCAGTCATCTGTATTGGAAGGACATCCTATAACCCAGTTGATACATGTGGCGAACAAAGGCAACTGTGATTCATCAACCTGATCTGTAGCATATTCATGTGCATAGTTGTAAAGTACACAGCATGCATTTATAAAAGCATCTATTGTGGGTTCTTCCAATTGGATGTGCAAGACTCTCCACTGACTCTCCACTGACTAGTCATTATTCCGTAAGTGCATTCAACAAATCTGTGCGCACGGCTTAAGCGATAATTAAAGACCCTCCTCCGGGCATTCAGTCCACTTCATGGGTATGGGCGCAGCAGGTTTGGCATCAGCAGAAAAGCCTCATCCAATACCATCACAAAGAGGACTGGAATGGTGGAACCCAGCAAAAGGCCTTTTGGCTGGTAGTGTACTGCAATCTTGGAGAACTTGTAGTCAAATCTGCGAAGTTCGCAACACCCAAGAGTCCCCTGCACTGCTATACGCACCCACATAAATTGCAACAAAATGATAATGTGCATTAGCCACCACCATCAGGACCACAGAAAAATACTTCTTGTAATTAAAAAAGTGTGATCCTGATTGTGGAGGCTGTTGCATCCTTATATGTTTACCATTAATGGCACCCATGCAGTTATGGAAGTTGGCCAAAGTTTGAAAGCCTGCTGCGACTTGCAGCCAAGTGACAAGTCTGCTTGCATGGGGAAGGAATTACAATGGGCTGCAATTTCTCCCAGATTACGTTGCACGTATACTTGACAATATTTGAAATTGTGGATTTCCCAATGCAAAACTGTAGGTGTAGTGATGAGAAGCTCTCTCCCGTGGCCAAAAACCTGCCAAAAGAATGTAAAAGAGAAAAGGTTACTATAATAACGTTAATCACTTGTTTAGCACATACATTGTTCAATACCTATACAACCCCCCCTGTAAATAAACTATTCAACCTTCAACAATAAAAGGACTTTAGATACTCACAGCTCAAACCTGAAATGTTTTGGTGCTTGTTCTCCTGGTGCTCAAATGTCATTTTTATGCCCTGTGAGCTCTACAGCTAATAAGCAGTCACTAGACTGCTGATCTCTCACTAGTTCCATTTTAGGCCATGGCCCAACTATCAGTATTTGGTCAGTATTCGGTCAGTATTTTTTCTTAGGAGTGGGAGCCAAAAGCAGGAGTGGGTGATAAATGCCGAATTGGTGACTTGTTTCTATTATACCTTTTGTCTGATTGTTCCTCACCTGGTTTTATCTCCCACTCCTGAGAAAAAATATTGAGTGAATACTGACCAAATACTAATAGTGGGACCGTGGCCTTAGACTGTTCAAGCAAAGGCGTCAACCTTGCAGAAATGGAAAAAAATGAGAATGCAGGTGCTGTTTAGCAGCAGGGCGCACAATGTGACAGTACCTGAGGCAGGGGCATTCTGTGACTGCTATGGGAGAGACATCAGCACAGTTCACAACAAGCATGCAGTTATTAAAATATAAGCATGTAAGTTATTTGAACTATATTAAAAAATAAAAAAATTTACACAATAACCCCTTACTGTAACGGCAACTGGACAGATTTCCTTAAGTAATGCTAGTCTCATTTTCATAATTTACTGCAGTGTGATAAGTAACCTTTCTTCAGCCAAAATTGCCTTTCTCATCCAGGTGTCCTGAAAGGTGAGGGCCTCAATAAGCTCAAAAGCCGGTCAAATGTGGGTATCGACAGTCGGCAAAATTACACAAACTTATCAGGGTATCCAGAAAAAAACACACCCCCCAAAAAATTATTTCAGTGTTGGAGCATGGATAAAATTTTGGACTACTACAAAATTACTATTGCTCTGTCCATTTACCGCCTTAAATCTTGATACAAATTTGTGAAATAGCCTTTCTGTGCTCGCTTCTGCACAATTGGATGTAACGAACGCTGCAAGATACACAACAAATACAGTGAAAATAGGGCTCTTTCACACGTCTTGTTTTTCATACCCATGTCCGTAAAACAAAACACCTCTGATATTGGGAAAAAAAAAACTCAGACTTGTGTCATGCAATTTTCATGCACGTGCAATGCGATTTTTCTCACAAAACTTCCGATTTACATACAACTGAAAGCGATCCGATTGCAATGTGATTTTAACACGTGTCACACTAATAACACAAGAATGTCATGTATATGTCACATGTATATCTTATCTGTTATTGCAATTCATCAAGCTCTTAAAGATTGTCAACAGTAATAACTTCTTATATGACCTTAGTCGCAAGGGACGCAATGGATGTTCAGGCTCCATTTCCAACTCACCGACTAACTTTAAGAGCATGTACAAGAGACACAATCCTGCAAAAAGAACCGCATACAAATAATGCACCAAAAACGTCCCGAAACCTGCGATTTTGACGCAGATTCTTTCCTGCCAAAGGATCAGGTTTTGCTGCAGAAAAAAAAGCAGCAAAAAAAAAAAGCAAAAACGCAATGTGTGAACATAGACTAGGACAGGTTTTCATGTAAATATTGCAGGTTTGTATTGAAAAAGATTAATTTATTGGTTAAATATGATTATTCCATAAGATCATTTTTCTCATCCAAGTGCTGTCCATTGTATTCACGGATAACACTTGTACCTGTGATATTCTATGGAGCTGTGCACAGGTCCTATCTTTTCCTCAGACATGTCCGTTCTTGTCCTTGGAACACAGGACAAAATTGGAAACATGACCGATTTTGATCTGAGTTTCAGATCAAAATTGGCAAGACAAGTCTATAGATCCATGAAAAAAAAAATCGGACTGCACTCGGATGACATCCTAGTGTGATTTTCAATTTTCATGGACTGACAGACTGGAGAAGGTGGAGAAACTTTTTCTTTTCCACATCTGGGAAAAACTGATGACACTCTGATCAAAGTTTGAGCAGAATAATCAGACCGTTTTCCTCGGATGGCGAAAAAACGACTGTGTGTCTCTATACCCTTTGCCTTGAAATACTAGGTTCTGACAGGTACTAGACAACAGTCCTATACGATTATTCTAGGACACGCTCACTACACAGACATTTGTTTATTAATTCTAGAAAACTCGATTATAATGGTTTTCTGCCAATAGATGTCAGAGGGTGAGGGCTGGAATTGTGTGGCGTGAAATAAAAGTCCAAATGAAACTGCAGAAAAGAAGTCTACTCTAATTTCTATCTGGGTGTGGGCAGGTGAAGGGTCCCATAGATGTGAAGACCACTATAAGAGTACAACACAATTTTATTATTATTTTCTTATATGATGCATCTATTGATATAATGTATGTTTTGTATTGTCTTGTATACATCTTTTAATCTGATTAGCTGTTGACATCTCTTGCTATTTGATAAATACTTTGTTTGCACTTATTTTTTGATTATAATTTCAGTAAATTGTATTATTTCACTTAGTCATTGTGTGTGAATAAATGTATTCTTCATCTTCAAATACATTATAAAATAAGGGCTTAAAGAGGTCATCCACTACTTTAGCATTAATGGCTCATCCGTAGGATAGGTCATCAATATCTGATTGGTCTGGGTCCAACACCATGCACCCCTGCTGATCAGCTGTTATTAGGGTCATTGGCTGGAAGTACTCACTTGCAGAGCTGCTCTGTCTTCTGGTAGTGGTCACAACAGGGTAATACATATCCATCTCCTATTGATTTGAATAGGAGGCAGAATGTGTATTACCAAGCTTTGCCCGCTTTCAGAAGATGGCCAGCTCTGCAAGTGAGTACTTCCGGACGACAACAATAACAACTGATTGGCAGGTGTGAAGAGTGTCGGACCCCAATGGATCAAACATTGATGACCTATCCTATGGAAAGATCATCAGTGCTAAAGTAGTGGACAACCTCTTTAACACATCAGCAAACTTGGAAATCATTTTTTGACATAATAGTAGCACATGGGTGTTAATGGCATTAAGGAGGGTGCTCCCTTTCTCTCACAACCATCTACAGGTGCTTCTCACAAAATTAGAATATCATCAAAAATTTTATTTATTTCAGTTCTTCAATATGAAAAGTGAAACTCCTATATTATATAGAGTCATTACTAACAGAGTGATCTATTTCACATGTTTATTTCTGTCAATGTTGATGATTATGGCTTACAGCCAATGAAAACACAAAAGTCATTATCTCAGTAAATTAGAATACTTTATAACACCAGCTTGAAAAATGTTTTTAAAATCCAAAATGTTGGCCTACTGAAATGTACAGTATGTTCAGTAAATGCACTGAATATTTGGTCAGGGCTCCTTTTGCATCAATTACTGCATCAATGCGGTGTGGCATGGAGGCGATCAGCCTGTGGCACTTCTAAGGTGTTATGGAACCCCAGGTTGCTTTGATAGCAGCCTTCAGCTTGTCTGCCTTGTTGGGTCTGGTGTCTCTCATCTTCCTCTTGACAATACCCCATAGATTCTCTATGGGGTTTAGGTCAGGCAAGTTTGCTGGCCAATCAAGCACAGTGATACTGTTGTTTTTAAACCAGGTATTGGTACTTTTGGCAGTGTGGACAGGTGCCAAGTCCTGCTGGAGAATGAAATGTTCATCTCCAAAAAGCTTGTCGGCAGAGGGAAGCATGAAGTGCTCTAAATTTCCTGGTTGACTGCTGCACTGACTTTGGTCTTGATAAAACACAGTGGATCTACACCAGCAGATGACATGGCTCCCCAAACCATCACTGATTGTGGAAACTTCACACTAGACCTCAAGCAACTTGGATTGTGTGCCTCTCCAATTTTTCTTCAGGCTCTGGGACCTTGATTTCCAAATGAAAAGCAAAATTTACTTTCATCTGAAAACAACACCATGGACTACTGAGCAACAGGCCAGGTCTTTTTCTCCTTGGCCCAGGTAAGACGCTTCTGGTGTTGTCTATTGGTCATGAGTGGCTTGAGACAAGGAATGCGACACTTGTAGCCCATGTTCTGGATACGTCTGTGTGTGGAGGCTCTTGAAGCAATGACTCCAGCAGCAGTCCACTCCTTTTGAATCTCCCCGCAAATTTTTGAATGGCCTTTTATTAACAATCTTTTCAATGCTGTGGTTATCCCGGTTGCTTGTGCACCTTTTTCTACCACACTTTTTCCTTACACTAAACTTTCCATTAATATGCTTGGATACAGCACTCTGTGAACAGCCAGCTTCTTTAGCAATGATCTTTTGTGGCTTACCCTCCTTGTGGAATGTGTCAATGACTGCCTTCTGGACATCTGTCAAGTCAGCTTTCTTCCCCATGATTGTGGAGTCTACTGAAACAGACTAATTGACCTTTTTAAATGCTTAGGAAGCCTTTGCAGGTGTTTTTTGTTATTTATTCTAATTTACAGAGACTTTTGTGTTTTCATTGGCTGTAATCCATAACCATTAACATTAACAGAAATAAACACTTGAAATAGATCACTCTGTTTGTAATGACTCTATATAATGTATGAGTTTCACTTTTTGTAATGAAGAACTGAAATAAGTAAAATTTTGATGATATTCTAATTTTGTGAGAAGCACCTGAAGATGCAATGTTTGCTATTTTTCATGGTATCTAGCAGTTAAACAGCCAGGATCAATGTTGACACAAACCCTGGCTGTTGCTGCAAGAGCTCAGCTGTTAGTTAGCAGAGCTTTTATTGTGATTGCATCGGGCACAGTTCTTGTGCTCGCAACATCACTATGATACATTGTTGCATCCATTTGCAGTAGCATCTTCCCGAATAAGATATACTATCGGGAACAATGTTTGAAAGGGGTTAAGAAAACACCTTGAAGTCCTTACAAACTCAATCCATAATTGTAAATATATGAAAAAAAAATTGGTTAACATAAAGAACAGCTATACTTGATTATCGTTCATTTAAGTAAACATTTTCACAGTTTTATAGATTTGGGATTGCTAACATGTTTAAAATAATTAAACTTGAAATAAAAAAGCCAGCACGTAGCATTTTATTTATATGTTATTGTTGATGTGCTAAAAAATTAGAGGCAATCCTGCTTCCAACGCTTCCATAATGAATATAATAAAAAACAACATTTAAATTTTAAAACTGCAACAAAAATAAATTAATCAAGTCTGGACTTTTAATTAATGAACATAAAAATCACAACTCTCATATTTCATGTTCATGCATTTGTGTCTCTTATAATGTATCATATCTATCGGAAACCAAATGGGCTGCTATTGTCAAAGTTGGACAAGTGTCTGCATCGTTCTGTCAGACGTTAACACATGCTGGGAAGTTAATTATATCCCAAATCGCCGAAGTCCTTTCTGAAAGAGTTGAAAAAATGATAATGTGTCATATATTTTCAGCTTAGGCATACAGCATTTGCTGTCAGTTTATCATCTGGGTATTCCACATGCTATGGATACTGCAGCCATTCATTACACTTGTCCCAAATATAATTTTTGCCAAAGTATAGACAGCAATATATCATAGCTGCAAAAATCATCTGAATTACATCCAATAAATTCAGGTTTAAGACATTTAAAAGAACTTTACACTCTCTGGACAAAAGTATTGGGACACTTACACATTATACCAACAGAAGCTATTATGACATTCTATTCAAAACCCTTAGTAATTAATATGGTGTTGGTCCCATTTTGCAGGTACAATGGCGTCCATACTTCTGTCAAGCTTTATGGACCATGTTTTGTACACTTTTTACACAAAGGCCTGTCTTTCTGCCCCACATAACCTATAAATGAGTTTAACTTGTTTATAGACTGACATTTCTATATTAAGAAACTGATACTCACTAGACATTATCTTTTAAAGAAACATTGTTCCAAATCCAAAAATGCCTATAGAGAGGATGTCTGCACTCAGGTACAATCGCATTTACAACTAATTTATGCCCAAAATCCATCTTTTATCCAAACGCAAGGGAAAACATGCTGAAAACTTTAGTGATTAATTGTGGATGAATTCAGATCTATTAATACAACCTTGGAAGTCAAACTTATTTCCCAGAATCTTACACAGAAAAAGAGGACATTAAAAAGTCTACCTGACAACACCTCAAAATCATTAAAAGCACCAATAATGAGTTATTATTAGTGATGAGCGAGCACTAAAATGCTCGGGTGCTCGAAGCTCGGGTCGAGCACATTGGAATACTCGGGTGCTCGACCCGAGCAACGAGCCCAATGTAAGTCTATGGGAAACTCGAGCATTTTTCAGGCGGTCCCCAAGGCGGTCTGCAGAAGGTCAAAAATTGCCCAAATCGATGGGAACAGTGCTCATTAAACGTCAGGCAGGCAGAATATATAGGCAGACAGGCAGGCAGGGTATATAGGAGAGTGCATACACCGATACCCGACAATTTAGAACAGAAAGAATAGAGCATCACACATAGATTAGATAGATAGAAACATGTCAGTCACATATATAAGTACAGTGACAGTGTTGGTTACTGTACTTGTCATTTAGTGTTAAAGGATTTATTAAAAAAAATAATAGTGTTTTCATGCACCTGTCTCTTTAAAAAAGCCGGCCGGCAATTCAACATCGGTACCCGACAATTTAGAACAGAAAGAATAGAGCATCACACATAGATTAGATAGAGAGAAACATGTCAGTCACATATATAATAAGTACAGTGATAGTGTTGATTACTGTACATGTCATTTAGTGTTAAAATAAAGGTTTAATTAAAAATAAAAATTGGCGTGGGGTTCCCCATAATTTTAGTCTCTAGCGGAGGTTAAGCAGATGGCTGGGGCAGATGTTTGAAGCCTGGGAAGGGGGTAATACCCACGGAGCTTCCCAGGCTACTAATATCAGTTCCCAGCTGAATACCTAGCCTTTACTAGCAATTAAAATGGGGGACCCCCAAAAAAAATGACGTGGGATCCCCCCTATTTTAATAGCTAGCAAAGGCTAGGCAGACAGCTGATATTAAAAGCCCAGGAAGGGCGCCATGAATATTGGCCCCCTCCCAGGCTAGAAACACCAGCCGTCAGCCGCCCCAGAAATGGTGCACCCATAGGTTGCGCCAATTCTGGCACTTAGCCTCGCTCTTCCTACTGCCCTGTAGCGGTGGCAGTGGGGTAATAGGGTTGGGATTGATGCCAGCTTATAATGCCAGCTGACATCAAGCCCAGGATAGTATTGGAGAGGCGTCTATAAGACACCCCCATTACTAACTTCATAGTGATAGATAAAAAAAAACACAAACACCCAGAATAGAGTCCTTTAATTGAAATAAACATACAAGTCTTTAATGTTCTAAATTAAACTCTACTTACCATCACGCACATTCCAGCTGAAGCCAATGATCTCCTGCAATAAAAATAAAATAATAAACCAACCTCATCCTTACCTTTCCATGGTTCCCAGCAGAGCTTCATCTCTGCTACATCGAGATGTCAGGCTGGATCGTAGCAGAACGCTGCCATCCAGCTTGCCATGCCGCAGACACTGAGAAGCTTCTCAGTGAAGCTCCTCAGTGTCTGGCTGTGACAGCATCCAGATGAGCCGAGTTCATGTCCAATGAACTCCGCTCATCTCATGCACGTCACTGACAGCGTGGGATAATTTTCCTGCGCATGCAGGTCAAACGGTAGATTAATAACTTTCTAATGATATGGAATGGATTCACAGTTAGTTTTGCTAGTCATTTAAATAATAATGACTGGCGTTTGTACTTCACCAGTTGCTCTTCCGCCAAAAGTATTGGATATTTGGCTTTACCCTCTCTAGTAAACCATGTAATCGCAAAAACTTTCTTTAGGAAAGACACTTGCAATAGTCCACTTAACAACAGAAATTCCCACAATAAAAATGGGCAGTTAAAGAGAATTAGGTGAAACTGTACAAAAGAAAGAGATTTTATCCAGCAAAGTAAACTGACAATTAATTGGTTTAAAGATAAAGACTACCCTATTGAATTAATCAACAAAGCATATAACAAGGCCAAATCCCTGTTACAGTATGACAGTATCCAGCCCAATTCAATAAAAACTAAAGAGGCGACAGGGTACAAACAGTTTAGCAACCTCAGACAATTAATCCCATGGCGTGATTTGCAAGGTCATGGAAAAACATTGGTATATTCTCTTGAATGACCCCTATCTTAGTGATGATCAATTTGCCCTAGGATCATCTTTCAGGAGATACAGAAGCTGTATAAGCATACTTGCCTGCCATCTGTCATTCTTACCTACTATCATCGGCAATTTTAATTACAGTAGGAACAGATATACATGTTGCTTTAATATTAAGCAATAAGCAGAGATGTACTATATTTTTAAATTACACCACTAGGAAACAATTTTCCATCACTAAGTTTCTAAACTGTGCATTAATTAGCTTAGTTTACTTACTTGCATATTCTTGTGGCCACCAGTATGTTGACCGAACCTACCTTAGACTGAGTCATTGTTTCGACAAACACCATTCTATTTTTAAAAATGTTTTATGCTGCGCAGCGTATCCACCACAATCATAATTTTCTGTGATACTGATTGCCCACTTTCTTGAATCCAATAATGACAGTTTTAACCTCTTTAAACATAGATGTATGTTCTGGATTTACAAACTTAACACTCTCAGTCCACTAGGCCTAAATGAAATTTGTAGGATATCTTCGAACAGCTTTGAGTATAGAGAGGGATCAGTATAGAGATGAGGTTATAGTGATTTGGGTTCATAACTATGGACTGGTTGGGGGGTATAGTATATAAGATTGAACAGTTTGGCAGTTATAGTTCATATGGGCTGACAGGGTGGGGGTTATTGGTCGTAAGGAGTGATGGTGTATCATAGTTAATAAGGGTGGACAGTTTGGCAATTATAGTTCATAAGGGTGTACTCTGGAGGCCATACTTCATAAGGTGGGTCAGTGTTGAGGCTGTAGTTCTTAGCTTGGTGCTGTATTGATGTACTGATTGTGGTGATGGTGATGTATTGATGTCATGATGGTGGTTCTGGTGTTATGTTCATGTACTGATAGTGGTTCTGAGAAGGGAGTAGTGACTGGCATCAAAGCTGAATCAGATGAATAACACTAATACGACATATATATCATTTTGCAGGATACAGTCTGGGCTTAAAATGTTGGGGAAGGTAGTATATCAGTACTTTGTGTGGTACACTTAAAATATGCCAGGGTATACTGTTTGACGTAATAGTTTGGAAGTAGTGGGTGAGTTTCTAAAATGCTGTAAATGAGCATGGTGCACTACAATTAAACAAGTCATTGACAATCCATAATGTGCAAATAGATAAACATTTGCCCTCGTAATTGTTAGGTGGGTAGCTGCTCATGAGTATGTTGCACCTATCGAAGTCGATCGCAGCATTGCGGTAGCAAGGGGAGGTGATCACAATACTCACCTCCTCTTCTGGCCTCCAGTGCTGTGTTCCGCGGCTTCCCAGATGTTGGCATGATGACTCGATGTCCTCATGACAACATCCGGGTCACCATACAGCTGGAAGATATTTTGGTCATGCACAGTGCATGACCAAAATATCTTCTCCCTGTGCAGCGCTGACAGCCTGCATAGCACAAGAATTGTGCTCCTTTCCTGAGCTATGCAGGTGATCAGAATAAAAAAAGTGAAAGTCCCATAGTGGGACAAAGTATAAAAGTAAAAAAAGTGTCAGAAAGTGAAAAAAAAAAAAAAAAAAAGGTGAAAATAATAAAAATAATAAAAAAAAATAATCTACCAAAAATAAAAATATAATGTACCCATCAATAAATATTATTATGAAAAAAAAATAAAAATAAGAACACATATTTGGTATCGCTGCGTCCGGAACGACCTGACCTATAAAATAGTCCCACTAGTTAACCCCTTCAGTTAACACGGTAAAAAAAAAAAAAATGAAGCAAAAAACAATGCTTTATTATAATACCGCCAAACAAAAAATGGAATAACAAGCAATCAAAAAGACGAACATAAAAAATAATTATACCCCTGAAAACGTCATCTTAGCCCGCAAAAAACAAGCCACCATACAGCTCCATCAGCCGAAAAATAAAAAAGTTATAGCTCTCAGAATAAAGCGATGCAAAAAAATGATTTTTTCTATAAAATTGCTTTTATTATGTAATAGCGCCAAAACATAGAAAAACAATATAAATGTGGTACTGCTGTAAACGTACTGACCCGAAGAATAAAGCTAATTTATCAATTTTACCACACGCGGAACATAATAAAAAAAAATGTAAAAAAACAATTCCTGAATTGTTGATTTTTGTTTATTCTGCCTCCCATAAATCGGAATAGAAAGCGATCAAAAAATGTCACGTGCCTGAAAATGGCACCAATGAAAACGTCAACTCATCCCGCAAAAAACAAGCCATCACATGACTCTGTCGTCCAAAATATGGAAAAGTTGTAGCTCTCAAAAAACTAGATTTTGCAAAAAAATGCGTCTTTTAGTGTGTGACACATGTCAATCATAAAAACCTGATATGATTCTGGTATCTCTGTAGTTGCACCGACCCGAAGAATAAAATCGTCTAATCACTTATACCGCATGAGGAACGGCGTAAAAAATAAACTCTCGGGTTAGGATTAGAGATGAGCGGTGTTCGACTTGAACTGTTCGCCAATCTCAAATTCGAGCTGTTTTGGGCGGTGTTCGAGCCGTTCGGCGAACACGAACGATTTGAAAAAAATTCGGCTGTTCGAGGTTATGTTCGATAACTGTTCGTGCACCAAAATCAAAACTGGATTTTTTCTCAGTAATGATGAAAATTAATGTTAATACGCAGTTTGAGTGTACAGCGGGGTGAGGGGAGGGGCAGGGGATGGATCTCTGCAGGAATAATGAAGATCTCCATTTTTATTTTCTCTTTCCCGCATTTACAGTGGGGAGGTGCAAACTATCAGCCTATCAGCAGCGCACACACGGAGCGAAGTGCTTTTTTTCACACAAGCAAGGGCATGTGTCATTGGCAGTGTATGTCACATGTCCTTGCCCTATAAGACCCAGCCATTTTCCCCGTCGCCACAATTTTCTCACTGCTGCAGCTGTATGTTAGACGGCACCGCTGTTGCTGTGTGCGCTATACCTTGTTAATTTCAAGCCAATTTTCGCACAAATGTACAGATAGCTTGGGAGTAGGGAATAGTTGTGATTGCAGTCCTTTTAAGGACTAGGTTACAGCATTTCCTTCGATTTTTATCAGGCAGGTCTGTGCTCTTAAATAGATAGGTTGGGAGTAAAGACTAATTGTAATTGCAGTCCTTTTCAGGACTAGGTTACATCAGTTCCTATCAGTTTTTGCCAGGCAGGTCTGTGCCAGTGCTGTGCAAGTTTTTTCACAGCATTTGGCTAAATCTAGAAAAGCTAATCCTTTTTGGCCTATTGCAGAGTGTGTTAGTCAGTGGAGTAGCCTATCTGTGTTGCAAGCTACACCACCTGTGAATAGAATACCAGTTTTTTACTGCACCTAGTGACGTAAAACCTTTTGGGCATAGCATCATTCTATTAGTCCATCTATACTGACCTCCATAAGGTTGCAAATTGAATATAATTTTTTTCTGCATCTACCTCTGAAAAAATATTTGGGCTTCTAGCTGTGTGTGGGACTTGTTCTATTAGTCCATCTATACTGACCTCCATCAGGTTGCAAATTGAATATAATTTTTTTCTGCATCTAGCTCTGAAAAAATATTTGGCCTTCTAGCAGTGTGTGGGACTTGTTCTATTAGTCCATCTATACTGACCTCCATCACGTTGCAAATTGAATATAATATTTTTCTGCATCTAGCTCTGAAAAAATATTTGGCCTTATAGCAGTGTGTGGGACTTGTTCTATTAGTGTTAGAACCTTGCTGTTAGGTTTTTTTTCCTTTGCTGGTCACATGACCTTGTTGGCCTATTTAATCCTGCTCCGCCCTTCTGGCTTTGCTGGACTTCATTGTATATCTACTTTCTAGCTAGCCTGTGCTCTGTATCTAACTCTGTTAGTTTGCTTGGTCTACGGACCTCTAGGTTCTATCTATTTTGTTTGTTCGTCTGTCTGCTGCTATTTCTGTTAGGAGGTGTCCCATATTCCTCCCAGTCCTTAGTACTTGTAGGGATTCCCTCCCCAAATCTATAGGTCTCCGTACAGACTAGATTAGGACTTTAGCAGGTCTGATCGCAGGATCAGGTTCCCTGTTACATCGTAGGGATTCAGCTGAGTCTTATAGTAGGGACAGATCTCCTCTCTTTCCTTAGCTTTGGTAGCAGAACATAACAGTAAGTCCAGCCAGCAAATTCTCTAAGGAAAGATTTTTTTTTGTTCCATCATGGTGTCGGTTCAGGATTTGGCTAAACACCTGCAGGGACTCTCTCTGGAAGTGGCCGAGCTCCGTCAGCACGTGAGTAACTGTCCTGGAGCATATTTCTTGGAGCCTAAGGTATGTTTGCCGGATTTATTTTTTGGTGAACATCGAGAATTTTTTTCATTTAAAAATGCTTGCTTATTGTATTTTCGTTTGAGACCCAAGTCCTCTGGGGATGAATCCCAGCGCGTAGGGTTCATAATGTCACTTTTGCGCAAAGAGCCTCAGGAGTGGGCCTTTTCTTTGCAACCTAGTGATACATGCTTCAGATCAGTGGATAGTTTTTTTTCTGCTTTAGGACTATTATATGATGATCCTGACCGTGTGGCATCAGCTGAGACTGAGTTGAGACGTTTAAAACAAGGATCAGGTAATATGGAAAAATATTGTACACATTTTCGTCGTTGGTCCACTCAAACAGGGTGGAACGATTCTGCTCTGAAAAGTCTATTTCTTGCTGGGCTCAGTGAAAAGGTTAAAGACCTGATAATTGCTTATCCTACACCTGAGGATTTGCAACAGGCTATGCAATTAGCTATACGGGTGGACAGAAGACTGCGTGCTAGGGTTAATGAGAGCAAATCCTCTGCTACGTCAGTTTCTGGTTATGATAATGTGTGTACTAACAGTGGTGAACCGATGGAGATTGGATCGGTGGCACCTCGCTCTCAAGAAAAACACCGTCGTTTTTCAGAAGGCTTGTGTTTCTATTGTGGAAAATCTGGTCATTTGATTAAAGGCTGTGAGCTTCGTATGAAGAAAGAAAAAAAAATGGTCAGTCACGCCCGTATTGCCTGTTTAAATTCCAAGGGTGTATTTTTAGCTGCTTCCACGATTGCTCAGGAAAAATTAATGGAATTTCGGGTGTTTGTTGATTGCGGGTCTACACTGAATGTTATTGATGGGGGATTCGTGGAAAAACTCAATTTAAAACCTGAACCTTTATCATCCCCCATTGCTGTGGTTTCTGTGGATGGCTCCCCTTTGAAGAATATTACTCTCAAGGTCAGTGAATTTCCTCTCACTATTAATGGTGTTCACCATGAGAAATTGGATTTGGTAGTGTTGAATAACTTGCCTTCTCCAGTAATATTGGGTTTGCCCTGGTTAAAATTTCACAATCCTGTACTGGATTGGTCTACCAGTGAAATTAAATCCTGGAGCCATAAATGTTATGACAAGTGTTGTAACGGGCGTATTGCAGCTTTGGATAGGGGAGAATTGCCTGTTCCTATTCAGGATTTTTGGAGAGTTTTTTCTGAGAAAGAATCGCAGGTTTTGCCTCCCCATAGAGACTATGATTGTTCTATTGAATTTGTCCCTGGAGCGACTCTTCCTAAAAGTCGTTTATTTAACCTTACTATTCCTGAGAGGAAGGCTTTGGAGGAATACATACAGACAAGTTTGGCCGCCGGTCACATTAGGCCCTCTAAGTCTCCTGTGGCGGTTGGATTTTTTTTTTGTAAAAAAAAAGGACGGCGGTTTACATCCTTGTCTGGATTTTCGTGAGATTAATAAAATTACGGTACGCAATCCTTACCCACTGCCATTGATTCCTGATCTGTTTAACCAGTTATTGGGGGCCAAGTGGTTCTCTAAAATTGACCTTAAGGGGGCATACAATCTGTTGCGCATGAAGGAGGGTGATGAATGGAAGACTGCTTTTAACACTCCTGTGGGTCATTTTGAGAATCTGGTTATGCCTTTTGGTCTTACTAATGCTCCTGCATTTTTTCAGAATCTGATTAATGACATCCTTAGACCTTTGATCGGTAAAAATGTGGTTGTGTATTTGGATGACATTTTGATTTATTCGCCAGATCTGGAGTCTCATTGGCGGAGCGTGCGTGAGGTATTACAGTTATTAATGGACAATTCACTTTTTGCTAAGCTGGAGAAATGTGAGTTCGCTGTACAGAGAATTAGTTTTTTGGGCTACATAATCTCCAGCAAAGGTTTTGAGATGGATCCGGTTAAGGTTCAGGCTGTGCAGGAATGGCCTAGGCCTATTGGTTTGAAATCGATACAGAGGTTTTTGGGTTTCGCCAATTACTATAGAAAATTCATAAAAAATTTTTCTAGTATTGTCAAACCTCTGACTGATCTCACCAGGAAAGGTGCTGATGCGGTTCAGTGGTCTTCTGAGGCCATTGAAGCTTTTGTGTATCTCAAGGAGAGGTTCACCTCTGCTCCCATCCTTATGCAGCCTGATGTTACTAGGCCGTTTTTGGTTGAGGTTGATGCTTCCTCTGTGGGGGTTGGCGCAGTATTGTCTCAGGATAACGGGAATGGATTACATCCCTGTGCATTTTTTTCAAAAAAATTTTCGGAGACTGAATTGAATTACGATGTTGGTAATCGGGAATTATTGGCTATTAAACTCGCATTTGAACACTGGCGCCACTTCTTGGAAGGTGCGGAATTTCCCGTTCAGGTTCTTACGGATCATAAAAATATGATATATCTTGACGCTGCCAAGCGCCTGAATGCCCGTCAGGCTAGGTGGGCACTGTTTTTCTCGCGGTTTAATTTCTCCGTTACTTACATCCCTGGTACTAAGAATGTTAAGGCGGATGCCTTGTCTCGCAGTTTTTCTCCCATAGTCGGTGCTGAGAAAGAGGAAAACATTTTACAAGAAGGTGTTGTGATAGCTGCTTTAGACTCCGTTTTGGAAGATGAGATTCTTAAAGCTCAGGAGAATGCCCCATCTAACACTCCTCATGGGAGGTTGTTTGTGCCTGGGACCTTTAGGAGAGATTTGTTTGTTGAGTGTCACGAATCTCGGTTGGCAGGTCATCCCGGAATCTCTGAGACCAAGAGACTGGTGGGTCGCAGTTTTTGGTGGCCTGGATGGCAGAAGGAAGTCATTAAGTGGGTGCGCCAATGTACTATATGTGCTAGATCTAAGTCCTCACATACTCCTGCTGCGGGGTTGCTTTGTCCTTTGGAGGTCCCCAGTGCTCCTTGGACACATTTGGCTATGGACTTTATAACTGACCTTCCCCCCTCTGAGGGTTTTACTGTCATCTGGGTGGTCGTGGACCGTTTTAGCAAGATGTGTCACTTGGTTCCCTTCGTCAAACTGCCCTGCGCTAAAACTCTCGCTAAGGCCTTTGTCAAGGAAATTGTCAGACTTCATGGCGTTCCTACTGACATTGTTTCTGATAGGGGTCCTCAGTTCGTGGCTCGTTTTTGGCGTGCCTTTTGTGACAGGTTGGGAATTCATTTGTCGTTTTCGTCCGGATATCATCCTGAATCTAATGGCCAGACAGAAAGGAAAAACCAGGATGTTGAGCAGTTCTTGCGTTGTTTTGTGGCAGACAATCAAGAGGGGTGGTCTGAGTTTCTGCCACTTGCCGAATTTGCTCTGAACAATCATACATCTTCTTCTGCTGGTTGTTCGCCTTTTTTTTGTTGTTCTGGGAGACATCCGTCGTTTGGGTCGTTCTCCAAGTTGGGATCTGCCGTGCCTGAGGAGGAGAATTTTTCCGGTGATTTGGAAAGAGTTTGGACGGATGTGCGTGGTAATCTTCAGGAGGCCAACAGAAAATCTAAAGACTACTTTGATAGGAAACGACAGGAGGTTTTGTTCGCTGTTGGTGACATGGTTTGGTTGTCCTCTAGGAATCTGCGGTTGAGGATTCCTTCTAAGAAATTGGGTCCCAAGTTTGTAGGGCCCTTTAAGGTGCTTCAGGTTGTCAACCAATCTGCTGTTAGGTTGGAGGTTCCTACCTCCTGGAGAATTAATCCGGTCTTTCATGTCTCTCTGTTAAAAAAAGCTGTTGTGTCGGATGGTGACGCCTCTGCCTCTGTTCCTCCGGTGGTGGAGGACGGGGAATATGAAATTTCTCGCATCCTTGACTCTAGACGGTATAGAGGTAGTTTGCAGTATCTTGTGGCCTGGATAACTCTTGGGTGAGGTCAGATGATGTTTCCGCGTCCAGACTTATCAGAGCGTTTCACAGGAGATTTCCTGATAAGCCTGGTCCTAGGGGATCCGGAGGATCCTCTTAGAAGGGGGGGTACTGTTAGAACCTTGCTGTTAGGTTTTTTTTCCTTTGCTGGTCACATGACCTTGTTGGCCTATTTAATCCTGCTCCGCCCTTCTGGCTTTGCTGGACTTCATTGTATATCTACTTTCTAGCTAGCCTGTGCTCTGTATCTAACTCTGTTAGTTTGCTTGGTCTACGGACCTCTAGGTTCTATCTATTTTGTTTGTTCGTCTGTCTGCTGCTATTTCTGTTAGGAGGTGTCCCATATTCCTCCCAGTCCTTAGTACTTGTAGGGATTCCCTCCCCAAATCTATAGGTCTCCGTACAGACTAGATTAGGACTTTAGCAGGTCTGATCGCAGGATCAGGTTCCCTGTTACATCGTAGGGATTCAGCTGAGTCTTATAGTAGGGACAGATCTCCTCTCTTTCCTTAGCTTTGGTAGCAGAACATAACAATTAGTCCATCTATACTGACCTCCATCAGGTTGCAAATTGAATATAATATTTTTCTGCATCTATCTCTGAAAAAATATTTGGCCTTCTAGCAGTGTGTGGGACTTGTTCTATTAGTCCATCTATACTGACCTCCATCAGGTTGCAAATTGAATATAATTTTTTTCTGTATCTACCTCTGAAAAAATATTTGGCCTTCTAGCAGTGTGTGGGACTTGTTCTATTAGTCCTTCTATACTGACCTCCATGAGGTTGCAAATTGAATATAATTTTTTTCTGCATCTAGTTCTGAAAAAATATTTGGCCTTCTAGCAGGGTGTGGGACTTGTTCTATTAGTCCATCTATACTGACCTCCATCAGGTTGCAAATTGAATATAATTTTGTTCTGCATCTACCTCTGAAAAAATATTTGGGCTTCTAGCTGTGTGTGGGACTTGTTCTATTAGTCCATCTATACTGACCTCCATCAGGTTGCAAATTGAATATAATTTTTTTCTGCATCTAGCTCTGAAAAATATTTGGGCTTCTAGCAGTGTGTGGGACTTGTTCTATTAGTCCATCTATACTGACCTCCATCAGGTTGCAATCTGAATATAATTTTTTTCTGCATCTTACCCAGACAATAGTTTTGGCCTAATACCACAGTTTGGCCACTCAGCTCTGCTCGGTTCCCATCCATTGTTTTTTTGTGCAAACAAATCCAGAGTTGTGAATTAGTTAACCACCAAAATGAGTGGAAAAAGGCCTGGTGCTGGTGGAAAGGGGAATAGGCGTGTTGGGAAGGGGAAAAAATTTGTGTCCGTGGGGTAGGTGTTAAAGCAACAGTAACATCTGCAGAAGAAAGACCATCTTCCAGCAAAACAAAAATGTCTACTTCTTTTAGCGGACAATGTGATAAGATCCATTTCTTACGGCCACGCCAATCGCTACATATTCCAGATGAGGCACAAAAACAACAGGTGCTTCAACGGATATCAAGTGCTCCTTTAATTGGGCTCTCCTCCACATCAACTTCAACATCACAAATACTCCAGTCCTCAGAGGTGTCATCCCAATCGCACTTGCTTCCTCACAGCTCCCAAATCTCCAGCTGCCCGTCTGAGTATGAGGTAGAACAGATGGTTGAGTCTGCAGAGCTGTTTACTCATACTATAGCCTGGGAATCAGAGGTCGGCTCCAGCGCTTCTGTGAATCCAGACGAGGAAATGATCTGCACTGATGCCCAGAATCTTTATGAGTCGGATCCAGGACCAGACGCAGAAGGTTCTGACCATAATGTAGACCCTCATTCCCAAACTGTAACTCTTTACATAGTTACATAGTTTATAAGGCCGAAAAAAGACAAGCGTCCATCCAGTTCAGCCTATTTCTTGTGCACTGCAGCTAATCCGCAGCGTTGATCCAGGGGAAGGCAAAAAAAACCTCATGCGGTATAGGCCAATTTACATCATTGTGGAAAAATTCACTTCCCGACACCAATCTGGCAGTCAGATTAAATCCCTGGATTAATTAACTAAGCATAAGATGTAATTTTATTGTTCTCAAGAAAGGCGTCCAGGCCTCTCTTGAACTCATTAAGTGAGTTGGACATCACCACTTCCTCTCCCAGAGAGTTCCAGAGTCTCATGGCTCTGACCGTAAAGAATCCCCTTCTATGCTGGTGCAGGAACCTCCTTTCCTCCAGACGCATAGTGTGCCCCCTCGTCTTTGTCACCATCCTTGGTATAAACAGGTCATGGCAGAGATCTCTGAACTGCCCCCTGATGTATTTATACATGTTTATGAGATCTCCCCTAAGCCTTCTCTTTTCCAACGTAAATAGGCCTAATTTTGACAACCTCTCTGGGTATTCTAGTCCCTCCATTCCCTTTATTACCTTAGTCGCCCTCCTTTGCACCCTCTCTAGCTCCAATATGTCTTTCCTGAGCACCGGAGCCCAGAACTGTGCACAAAATTCTAAGTGCGGCCTTACCAGCGCTTTATACAGAGGAAGAACAATGTTCTCATCATATGACCCTATTCCTCTTTTGATGCATGCCATGACTCTATTTGCCTTCGCAGCTGCTGCCTGACACTGGGCACTCCAATTTAATTTGCTGTTAACCAAGACGCCCAGGTCCTTCTCCATGTCAGATTTCCCCAACGGTTTCACATTTAATATGTATGGGTGACTGCTGTTTTTCTTTCCCATGTGCATGACCTTACATTTATCGGCATTGAACCCCATTTGCCATTTTTTGGCCCAACTCCCCAATTTATCTAAATCCTCCTGTAGCTGTGCCCTATCCTCATCTGTATTAACTACTTTACAAAGTTTAGTATCATCTGCAAATATTGCTATTTTACTATGCAACCCTTCCACTAGATAATTAATAAATATATTAAATAATATAGGGCCCAAGACAGACCCTTGAGGCACCCCGCTAGTAACCCTGACACACCTTGAGCTTACTCCATTGATAACCACCCTCTGCTTTCTATCACTCAGCCAGCTATTTACCCACTTGCACACATTATCCCCCAGACCAAGCATTCTCATTTTATATACCAACCTTTTGTGTGGCACGGTATCAAACGCTTTGGAGAAGTCAAGGTATACAACATCCACTGACTCTCCCTGGTCCAGCTGTGAGCTCACCTCCTCGTAGAAGGCCATCAGGTTTGTTTGGCAGGAGCGATCCCTCATGAATCCATGTTGATATGGAGTTAGACAGTTATTATCATTAAGATATTCTACAATAGCATCTCTAAGAAATCCTTCAAACAATTTACCCACAACAGACGTTAAGCTTACTGGTCTATAGTTCCCAGGGTCACTTTTAGACCCCTTTTTGAATATTGGTACCACATTTGCTTGGCGCCAGTCTAGTGGGACAGTCCCTGTCCATAAAGAGTGCTTGAATATAAGATACAGCGGTCTGTCTATCACATTACTTAATTCTTTTAGTACCCGGGGGTGTATGTCATCTGGGCCTGGTGACTTGTCTATTTTGATATTATTTAGGCGTTTCTGAACTTCCTCCTGGGTTAGGTGGGTGATATTTAGCGGAGGGTTTACTTTATCACTCTGCATTTCCTCCGATAAATTGTTTTCTTTTGTGAAAACAGTGGAGAAGAAGCTATTGAGTAGGTTTGCTTTACCCTCATCGCCCTGTATGATTTTACCCAGGTTATTTTTCAATGGGCCAACTTCATCAGTTTTAATCCTTTTACTGTTTATATAGTTAAAGAACAGTTTGGGATTTGTTTTACTTTCCTTGGCAATTAGTCTCTCTGTCTCCTCTTTTGCTATTCTTATTTGTTTCTTACAGATTTTGTTTTTTTCCCTATAAGATATTAGCGCTTCCTCGCTGCCTTCTTGTTTAAGTTTACCGAAAGCCCTTTTTTTGTTTTCATTGCCCTCTTGACTTCCTTATTTAGCCACATTGGCTTCCTCCTATTCCTAGCCCTTTTATTCCCATAAGGTATGTACCTTCTACAGTGACTATGTAGGACTGTTTTGAAAATTTCCCATTTTCTATCCGTGCTCCTATTACTAAAGATACTATCCCAGTCTATAAGGTGAAGGGCATCTCTTAGCTGATCAAACTTTGCCCTCCTGAAGTTCAGAGTTTTTGTGACTCCCTTGCTGTTGGTGGAGACAATGAGGAAGATGATGATGAGACTCAAATACCTGATTGGAGCGACAACTTTAGTTTTTTGTCAGAGCAGGAACAGGTTGGCTCTGAGGACGATGCGTGTGATAACACACAGGGTGATGATGATGAGGTTGGAGATCCCACTTACTGTCAACCCACAGTCAGCCAAGAGATGAGATCAGCAGAGGAGGTGGAGGAGGATGCTAGTGATGATGAGGTCAGGCTGCGCCTTCCTGGACAGAGACATAGTACTGGAAGCACGTCAACAACTGCATCCTCAAACACAACTCTGCCTCTGACCACAAGTCGTGGTGGCTCTTCAGGTCGCATGGGTGCTAAGCCTTGCATAGCCTGGGCATTTTTTCAGATCGATAAAGATGACCCAACTCGTGTTATCTGTAACATTTGTCAACAAAAGCTAAGTAGAGGCCAAAAAATACATAGTTTGAGTACTTCATGCATGAACCGGCACATGGACATGAAGCATAAGTTGCAGTGGGAAGCTCACTGTGCTACAATGCAGCCTAGCCGGCCGGGCCAACCACCGTCTGCCCCATCTTTCACATCTGCAGCCTCTTCATCCTCTGTGACTGGGGGGACAGCAGTCACACCTGTTTTGGGACGCAGACCTGCCACCTCTTTACCTGCAACAGCCAGCGTGATTGGCAGGTCATCAATTTCTTTGGAGGTGGTAACACCAGCTGGTGTTGAGCGCTGTCTGACATCGATAGCACCACCTTTGGATCAAGGCAACCTAACTGTTATGTTCTGCTACCAGAGCTAAGGAAAGAGAGGAGATCTGTCCCTACGATAGAACTCAGCTGAATCCCTACGATGTAACAGGGAACCTGATCCTGCGATCAGACCTGCTAAAGTCCTAAGCTAGTCTGTACGGAGACCTATAGATGTGGGGAAGGAATCCCTACAAGTACTAAGGACTGGGAGGAATATGGGACACCTCCTAACAGAAAGAGTAGCAGACAGACGAACAAACAAAATATATAGAACATAGAGGTCCGTAGACCAAGCAAACTAACAGAGAAAGATACAGAGCACAGGCTAGCTAGAAAGTAGTTATACAATGAAGTCCAGCAAAGCCAGAAGGGCGGAGCAGGCTTAAATAGGCCAACAAGGTCATGTGACCAGCAAAGGAAAAAAAACCTAAGAGCAAGGTTCTAACAGTACCCCCCCTTCTAAGAGGATCCTCCGGATCCCCTAGGACCAGGCTTATCAGGAAATCTCCTGTGAAACACTCTGATAAGTCTGGACGCGGAAACATCATCCGACCTCACCCAAGAGTTATCCTCGGGTCCGAAACCTTTCCAGGCCACAAGATACTGCAAACTACCTCTATACAGTCTAGAGTTAAGGATGCGAGAAATTTCATATTCCCCATCCTCCACCACCGGAGGAACAGAGGCAGAGGCGTCACAATCCGATACAACAGCTTTTTTCAACAGAGAGACATGAAATACCGGATTAATTCTCCAGGAGGTAGGAACCTCCAACCTAACAGCAGATTGGTTGACAACCTGAAGCACCTTAAAGGGCCCTACAAACTTGGGACCCAATTTCTTAGAAGGAATCCTCAACCGCAGATTCCTAGAGGACAACCAAACCATGTCACCAACAGCGAACAAAACCTCCTGTCGTTTCCTATCAAAGTAGTCCTTAGATTTTCTGTTGGCCTCCTGAAGATTACCACGCACATCCGTCCAAACTCTCTCCAAATCACCGGAAAAATTCTCCTCCTCAGGCACGGCAGATCCCAACTTGGAGAACGACCCAAACGACGGATGTCTCCCAGAACAACAAAAAAAAGGTGAACAACCAGCAGAAGTAGATATATGATTGTTCAGAGCAAATTCAGCAAGTGGCAGAAACTCAGACCACCCCTCTTGATTGTCTGCCACAAAACAATGCAAGAACTGCTCAACATCCTGGTTTTTCCTTTCTGTCTGGCCATTAGATTCAGGATGATATCCGGACGAGAACGATAAATGAACTCCCAACCTGTCACAAAAGGCACGCCAAAAACGAGCCACGAACTGAGGACCCCTATCAGAAACATTGTCAGTAGGAACGCCATGAAGTCTGACAATTTCCTTGACAAAGGCCTTAGCGAGAGTTTTAGCGCAGGGCAGTTTGACAAAGGGAACCAAGTGACACATCTTGCTAAAACGGTCCACGACCACCCAGATGACAGTAAAACCCTCAGAGGGGGGAAGGTCAGTTATAAAGTCCATAGCCAAATGTGTCCAAGGAGCACTGGGAACCTCCAAAGGACAAAGCAACCCCGCAGCAGGAGTATGTGAGGACTTAGATCTAGCACATATAGTACATTGACGCACCCACTTAATGACTTCCTTCTGCCATCCAGGCCACCAAAAACTGTGACCCACCAGTCTCTTGGTCTCAGAGATTCCGGGATGACCTGCCAACCGAGATTCGTGACACTCAACAAATAAATCTCTCCTAAAGGTCCCAGGCACAAACAACCTCCCATGGGGAGTGTTAGATGGGGCATTCTCTTGTGCTTTAAGAATCTCATCTTCCAAAACGGAGTCCAAAGCAGCTATCACAACACCTTCTTGTAAAATGTTCTCCTCTTTCTCAGCACGGACTATGGGAGAAAAACTGCGAGACAAGGCATCCGCCTTAACATTCTTAGTACCAGGGATGTAAGTAACGGAGAAATTAAACCGTGAGAAAAACAGTTCCAACCTAGCCTGACGGGCATTCAGGCGCTTGGCAGCATCAAGATATATCAGATTTTTATGATCCGTAAGAACCTGAACGGGAAATTCCGCACCTTCCAAGAAGTGACGCCAGTGTTCAAATGCGAGTTTAATAGCCAATAATTCCCGATTACCAATATCGTAATTCAGTTCAGTCTCCGAAAATTTTTTTGAAAAAAAGGCACAGGGATGTAATCCATCCCCGTTATCCTGAGACAATACTGCGCCAACCCCCACAGAGGAAGCATCAACCTCAACCAAAAACGGCTTAGTCACATCAGGCTGCATAAGGATGGGAGCAGAGGTGAACCTCTCCTTGAGATACACAAAAGCTTCAATGGCCTCAGAAGACCACTGAACCGCATCAGCACCTTTCCTGGTGAGATCGGTCAGAGGTTTGACAATACTAGAAAAATTTTTTATGAATTTTCTGTAATAATTGGCGAAACCTAAAAACCTCTGTATCTATTTCAAACCAATAGGCCTAGGCCATTCCTGTACAGCTTGAACTTTAACCGGGTCCATCTCAAAACCTTCACTGGAGATAATGTAGCCCAAAAAACTAATTCTCTGTACAGCGAACTCACATTTCTCCAGCTTAGCAAAAAGCGAATTGTCCATTAATAACTGTAATACCTCACGTACGCTCCGCCAATGAGACTCCAGATCCGGCGAATAAATCAAAATGTCATCCAAATACACAACCACATTTTTGCTGATCAAAGGTCTCAGGATGTCATTAATAAGATTCTGAAAAAATGCAGGAGCATTAGTAAGACCAAAAGGCATAACCAGATTCTCAAAATGACCCACAGGAGTGTTAAAAGCAGTCTTCCATTCATCACCCTCCTTCATGCGCAACAGATTGTATGCCCCCTTAAGGTCAATTTTAGAGAACCACTTGGCCCCCATTAACTGGTTAAACAGATCAGGAATCAATGGCAGTGGGTAAGGATTGCTTACAGTAATTTGGTTAATCTCACGAAAATCCAGACAAGGACGTAAACCGCCGTCCTTTTTTTTTACAAAAAAAAATCCAACCGCCACAGGAGACTTAGAGGGCCTAATGTGACCGGCGGCCAAACTTGTCTGTATTTATTCCTCCAAAGCCTTCCTCTGAGGAATAGTAAGGTTAAATAAACGACTTTTAGGAAGAGTCGCTCCAGGGACAAATTCAATAGAACAATCATAGTCTCTATGGGGAGGCAAAACCTGCGATTCCTTCTCAGAAAAAACTCTCCAAAAATCCTGAATAGGAACAGGCAATTCTCCCCTATCCAAAGCTGCAATACGCCCGTTACAACACTTGTCATAACATTTATGGCTCCAGGATTTAATTTCATTGGTAGACCAATCCAGTACAGGATTGTGAAATTTTAACCAGGGCAATCCCAATATTACTGGAGAAGGCAAGTTATTCAAAACTACCAAATCCAATTTCTCATGGTGAACACCATTAATAGTGAGAGGAAATTCACAGACCTTGAGAGTAATATTCTTCAAAGGGGAACCATCCACAGAAACCACAGCAATGGGGGATGATAAAGGTTCGGGTTTTAAATTGAGTCTTTCCAAGAATCCCCCATCAATTACATTCAGAGTAGACCCACAATCAACAAACACCCGAAATTCCATTAATTTTTCCTGAGCAATCGTGGAAGCAGCTAAAAATATACCCTTGGAATTTAAACAGGCAATACGGGCATGACTGACCATTTTTTTTTCTTTCTTCATAAGAAGCTCACAGCCTTTAATCAAATGACCAGATTTTCCGCAATAGAAACACAAGCCTTCAGAAAATCGACGGTCTTTTTCTTGAGAGCGAGGTGCCACCGATCCAATCTCCATCGGTTCACTACTGTTAGTACACACATTCTCATAACCAGAAACTGACATAGCAGAGGATTTGCTCTCATTAACCCTTGCACGCAGTCTCCTATCCACCCGTATAGCTAATTGCATAGCCTGTTGCAAATCTTCAGGTGTAGGATAAGCAATTAGCAGGTCTTTAACCCTTTCACTGAGCCCAGCAAGAAATAGACTTTTCAGAGCAGAATCGTTCCACCCTATTTGAGTAGACCAACGACGGAAATGAGTACAATATTTTTCCACATTACCTGATCCCTGTTTCAAACGTCTCAACTCAGTCTCAGCTGATGCGACACGGTCAGGATCAAAATATAATAGTCCCAAAGCAGAAAAAAAACTATCCACTAATCTGAAGCATGTATCACTAGGTTGCAAAGAAAAGGCCCACTCCTGAGGCTCTTTGCGCAAAAGTGACATTATGAACCCTATGCGCTGGGATTCATCCCCAGAGGACTTGGGTCTCAAACGAAAATACAATAAGCAAGCATTTTTAAATGAAAAAAATTCTCGATGTTCACCAAAAAATAAATCCGGCAAACATACCTTAGGCTCCAAGAAATGTGCTCCAGGACAGTTACTCACGTGCTGACGGAGCTCGGCCACCTCCAGAGAGAGTCCCTGCAGGCGATGAGCCAAATCCTGAACCGACACCATGATGGAACAGAAAAATCTTTCCTTAGAGAATTTGCAGGCTGGACTTACTGTTATGTTCTGCTACCAGAGCTAAGGAAAGAGAGGAGATCTGTCCCTACGATAGAACTCAGCTGAATCCCTATGATGTAACAGGGAACCTGATCCTGCGATCAGACCTGCTAAAGTCCTAAGCTAGTCTGTACGGAGACCTATAGATGTGGGGAAGGAATCCCTACAAGTACTAAGGACTGGGAGGAATATGGGACACCTCCTAACAGAAATAGTAGCAGACAGACGAACAAACAAAATATATAGAACATAGAGGTCCGTAGACCAAGCAAACTAACAGAGAAAGATACAGAGCACAGGCTAGCTAGAAAGTAGTTATACAATGAAGTCCAGCAAAGCCAGAAGGGCGGAGCAGGCTTAAATAGGCCAACAAGGTCATGTGACCAGCAAAGGAAAAAAAACCTAAGAGCAAGGTTCTAACACTAACAAGTCCACTTGCATCTTCCTCACAGACCGGCAGTTTGCCGGGGACATCCTTATCAACCCCGTCTAAGCACAACAGCCAGCCCTCAGTCCCTCAGATGTGGACAAGTAAAAGACCATTTCCTCCTAGCCATGAGAAAGCTAAGAGGTTGAATTTCACCATCTGCAAGCTCTTGGCTATAGAAATGCTGCCTTTCCACCTGGTGGACACAGAGGATTTTCGAGACCTTATGTCCGTCGCAGTGCCCCAGTACCAGATGCCCAGTCGGCACTACTTCTCAAAGAAAGGTGTGCCTGCGCTCCACCAGCATGTCGCACACAACATCACCGCTTCTTTGAGAAACTCTGTGTGTTGCAGGGTTCATTTCACCACAGACACTTGGACGAGTAGGCATGGACAGGGGCGTTACATGTCGCTGACTGGGCATTGGGTAACTATGGTGACAGCAGGACAAGGGGCTGCTGTCCAAGTCTTGTCGTCCCCACGAGTTGTGCGTCAATCCTCTTTATGTCAAAGTTCCTCCACTGCTTCTGCCTTCTCAACCTCCTCTCGGTCCTCCACCTGCACCCAAAGCCTATCTGGTCATGCCACAAGCTTTCTAACTGCGCAGAAGGAATCCTGCACACATCCTTGCTATGTTGGCAGTAGAGCTCAAAGTCATCAGGCGGTTTTTACTTTGAAATGTCTGGGAAATGTGAGTCACACAGCTGAGGAGTTGTGGTCAGCTCTGGAAAACCAATTTCATGAATGGTTGTCTCCTGAAACCAGGGAAGGCCGTGTGCGACAATGCTGCAAACCTGGGTGCGGCCCTTCACCGGGGCAATGTCACACACGTGCCTTGTATGGTGCACGTGTTGAACCTGGTTGTCCAGCAATTTTTACCCCACTATCCCGGACTAGATGGCCTTCTGCAGAGGGCACGGTCGATGTATGCTCACTTCCGCCATTCGCATCCCGCAGCTCAGCGACTTACATCTCTACAGATGTCGTTGGGCCTGCCACTTCACTGGCTTAAATGCGATGTGCCTACCTGGTGGAATTCAACTCTGCACATGTTGCAGCGACTGTGGCAGCACCGACAAGCCCTGGTGCAATACGTTCTGATGTATAGCCTGGGTCAACGGGATCCAGAGGTGGGGCAAATCACGCTGAAGGAGTGGTCTCAGATCAGGGACCTATGCACCCTTCTGCACAGTTTTGAAATGGCGATGAAGATGTTTAGTGCTGACGATGCCATTATCAGCATGACTATTCCGGTGATTTACATGCTGGAGCACATCTTAAACAGTATTCGGAGTCAGGTGGTGGCACAAGAGGAGGTGGAGGAAGTAGAGGAGGAGGAGTTGTATGCGGAAGGGCTAACATCTGCAAGGTCCAGACGGTCGGCAGCACCAAGGCGGCAGGCATGTGAGGGTGGGGGAGATTATTTTACCAGGGCGCATGGTAGCAGCCAAACTAGTGAGGAAGGTGCAGGAGCCCAGGAAGAAGTGGAGGACGAACTGATGGAAGACTCATCAGATGATGGAGACCTTGATCACATTGCTGTTGTGAGAGGTTGGGGGGAGAGGACAGAGGAAGGAAGCATGATTGTTACCTCACCACCAACACAACGTGGACTTGGTGCTCCTGGATGCGCAAGACACATGAGTGCCTTCTTGCTGCACTACCTGCAACATGACCCTCGAATTGGGAGAATTAGAAATAATCCTGACTACTGGGTTGCCACACTGTTAGATCCCCGGTACAAAAGTAAATTTGCAGAAATAATTCCTGCAATAGAAAGGCTGCACGCATGCAGGAGTATCAGCAGAGACTGTTGCAGAATCTTACATGTGCTTTTAAACAAAACACCAGTGGTGCACGTAGTGAATCTCACAGTTCCAACTTGCTAACCGTGGGACCGTCGAGTGTTCAGCACTCAAACCGTAACAGAAACACAGTATCTGCTGGTAACATCAATTTTGCGGAATAATTTCACCACTTTTTTAGTTCATCCTTTGCAAGGCCACAGGAGACAAGAAGTCTGACACATAGTCAACGCCTAGAGACGATGGTACAGGAGTATCTCCAAGTAAACATTGAAGCCACGACTGTGTCACTGGACCCTTGCTCTTTTTGGGCTTCCAATCTGGATAAATGGCCGGAGCTAGCCACTTACGCCTTGGAGATCTTGTCATGCCCCGCAGCCAGCGTTCTGTCTGAACGTGTGTTCAGCGCTGCTGGTGGTGTGTGACAGATAAGCGCACGCGGCTCTCCACTGATAATGTGGACAGACTCACGTTCATAAAGATGAAGAAATCATGGATCCGAAACGACTTTTCTACCCCTGTGTCATCCTGGGGAGAGTACAAGCTTGATGATTGGTTAAAATCACCTCAACAACCATTTTAAGCTTTCAAATTACTAATCATGTTTATCTGTATCTTGGCTGGAAAATAATTTGGGCTTTGTAGCAGTGTGCAGTACTGATTCTATTAGGCCATCTATACTAAGCTCCACCAGATTTAAAATTAGTAATAATTTTTAGCTGCATCTAGCCCAGAAAATAATTTTAGGGCTCCGAGATGCGCAAGACACATAAGTGCCTTCTTGCTGCACTACCTGCAACATGACCCTCAGATTGTCAGAATTCGAAGTAATCCTGACTACTGGGTTGCCACACTCTTAGATCCCCCACACTCTTCGATCAACCTTTTCATTTTAATAAAGACCAAAAAAATGTTTATTTTTGAAATTATAAGCATTAGCAGGTTATTAGAAACTGAAATCAAACAGTTTTCAACTCAAAACTTTATTCTAGGTGATGTTACATTTGCACATAGGACCCCTTGTTCGAAAGGAGATTCTGAACTCTCTCGTCCATTGAATTTGTCAGGTTTTGGATGGTTTCTGCTTCAATTGTTTTGCATGAAGACAGAATACCCTCCCAGAGCTGTTGCTTAGATGTGAACTGCCTCCCGCCATCATAGACACTCCTTTTGATGATGCTCCTGAGGTTCTGAATGGGGTAGAGGTCAGGGGAGCATGGGGGTAACACCATAAGTTTGTCCCCTTTTATGCCCATATCAGCCAGAGATGCAGATGTGTTATGTGCAGCATGAGACGGTGCATTATCATGCATGAAAATGATCTTGCTGTGGAATACACGGTTCTTCTTCTTGAAACATGGCAGGAAGTGCTGTTTGAGAATCTCCACATAAATTATGGAGTTCATCTTTACCCCTTCAGGGATCCTAAAGGGGCCGACAATCTCTCTCCCCATGATTCCAGCCCAAAACATTACTCCATCTCCTCCTTGTTGGCGCTGTAGCCGTGTTTGCGTCGGGTGTCCATCAACCAGCCATCCTCTACTCCATCCATCTGGACCATCGAGCGTTGCACGGCACTCATCCGTGAACAAAACAGTTTTGAAATCAGTCTTCATGTAATGTTTGGCCCACTGGAGCCATTTCGGCTTGTGTGCAGTGGATAGAGGAGGTCGACAGGATGGCGTACGCACAGCTGCAAACCTCTGAAGGACCCTGCATCTTGTTGTTCGGGGGACGTTGGAGGCACCAGCAGCTTCAAAAACTTGTCTGCTGCTATGACAAGGCTTTTTTGCCGCTGCTCTTTTAACCTGACGTAATTGCCTGTAGGAAAGAGTCCTCAATTTGCCCTTATCAGCACGCACATGTGTGTACTGTGAATCAGCTACATACTTCTTGATTGCCAAGACACTTCATCCTGATCATCGCACAATGTTGATTGTAGTCATGCCTTGACCTAAACACTCAACAATTTGTTGCTTCTCAGCAGCCGACACATCCTTTTTCTTTCCCATTTTGGCAAAAAATGTAGGCTGCTTAATAATGTGGGACAGCCTTCTTAAGTAGTCTTGCCGTTCATTGGACACACCTGCCAAACTAATTAGCACAGGTGTCTGCAATTGCTTACAGTTATATAAAGAGCCCTGACACACATCACCATCAATGAGTTTAACTGACAAAAAAACAAATTCTTCCCTTATCACTCCTAAACACTATTTGCAAAATAATTTGGAACACAGTGTACATGTGCTTTTCCACAAAACACCAGTGGTTCACGTAGTGAATCTTACAGTTCTAACTTGCCAACCGTGGTCTGTATGGAGTTGTTCAATAAAGGGCCCAAAATTAAGATAACATAGACGGGAGAGGCCTCTATGAATAGGAATTCCTAAGAATTTGATACCCTGTGAGGGCCAGGCAAAGGGAAAGTTGAACTGGATGGAATCCTGTATGGATTTGGGGAGGGAGACATCGAGGGCCTCAGACTTCGCTGTATTGATTTTAAAATTTGACCATGTAACAAAGTGATCTATTTCAGCCATAACAGCAGGGATGTATATATTTGATTGAGTGATATAAACTAGGACATCATCAGCAAATAGAGAGAGAGCACTTGTACTCGGTGCTTCCCACCTCAATCCACCTAATATTGGGGTTATGGCGAATTGATGAGAGCAGGTGCTCCGTCACTAGGATGTATAAGAGAGGGGACAGAGGACATCCCTGCCTTGTCCCATTGCTGATTATGAAAGGTGATGAAAATGTTCTGACGCGCCCCCTGGGCCTTGGGACTTCCGGAGCCGGACCCTTTTTGGTGGATGCTGGTGGTTGTAGTCTCCGTGGCAGTGGCCCGGTTCCGTGGCTCAGGGCGGTCAAACCAGTGGCGGAACTATTTATGTGGTTTTGATGTTTAAATGTCCGACTACGCCACCCGTGGATTGCGGTCAGAGTGAACCGCCGCTGCAGGGCAGACCGCTGAGGCTGGTGTTGTGGGTGCAGCAGAGCGTAGCATAACTTCCCACGGGAGGAATATAGCCTCAGGGCAGTGTATGGGGAGGATGGGGGTGATGGTGCAGGGCAGCAGCAGTAACGACACGGAGTCAGTGATGCAGTCCAGGGCCTTTACTCACAGTTCTTATTATCCAGACCACTTCTGCAGCTATCGGCTGCCCACGTCGTACTGTGCTCACCAGGTGTGGGGCTCAGACAACTCCCAGATAACTTTGGAGCACTTCACAGGACCCCCTTTGTGTGTCCTTTGTCTGGCCTTTCTTACCAACCCTTCTGTCCGGCTGCCTCGGACCTCTTCTTGGTAAACTTGGCGCCAGTTTCCCTGACCCTATGTGTTGCCCTCCTAGCAGGTCTAGCGAGGGGCTGCGCCACATAAAATGTCACAGCCTCTAGCTGATGGTCGTTTCCCGCCCCCACTAGTTTCGGGGACCGGTCTCCCCCTTTGGCCTGACCCCTCCACGCAGGTGGATTCGGGCGTGCGGTGGCGAATCGCCCGTCCACACCCCTGGGATCCCTTCGTTCTTCGTTCCTGGAGCCTTCTCTGCTCCTCTTCCTTCCTTCTCCCTCTTCCAGGCCTGGGCCTCTGTTACTAGGCCTGCCTCTGGAGCAGAGCTCATGCAGAGCCCCTGCTCCCTGTCACTCCTGCTCAGACTTCTCTGCACTGAACTAAGATGGTGCCCACCTTTTATACTCCCTTCTCAATGCACCCAGGAACTGCTTCCTCCCTGCTCCTGCACTACAGGGTTCCCCTTCCTCAGTGTTCCCTCCCCCCACTCCAGCCAGGGACAGGGACTGTCGTGCCCATCTCAGGGGCATATTGGTCGCCCTGCCCCACGGCAATGTGGTGTAATGCATGCAGGTGTCGGGTCCTGATCCACACTCCATCCTTACCTGAGAGTGAGATATCACACCTCTGGGTGAGGTGCAATACCTCTGCAGCAACCGAGCCCTCGGGGTGCTACAGTTCCATTTATCTTCAGCCTAGGTGACGCATTGCGATACAGGGCCGTGATTTTGGCTATAAAAGGGTCCCCTAGACTCCTACCCCAAGCTTTTTAAGAGAATAATATATGGCGTGCCAGGAGACTCTATGGAATGCTTTCTCATCATCCAACGAGAGTATCTAATTACAAATTTTTAACTGCATCTAGCCCAGGAAATACTTTGTGCCTAGTAGCAGTGTCTGCTAGTCAGTAGATTATCCCGGCTGTTAAGCAAGCTACACCACCTGTAGTTTGGACACTTAATTTTTTCAAAGGAAATGCTTCGGGACCACGGGATACTCAGTGAAGAGCATCATGAGGCACCCCAAGGCATAGGGGCTGGGACTGGCGGTAGGACGCCTTGCGGTGGACAGCCGAGCTCGATCCTTATAAAAGCTTTTTAACTGCAGCAGCTTTAGTGGACGCTACGGGAGCTGGAATTACACGGCTGCTGGCATGAGACTTGCCCTTCAATAGATCCTTGTAAAAGGATTTAAAGTGTATTCATTCAAATTAGACAGACAATTTAAATTAAAAAGCCTAGAGCTGCCTCCACCACAGCGGGGCTCGCTCAACCCACCAGCAGACAGGCACCAGTATTGGGAGAGGGGGGCTGGCCTTCAGGGTCCACTGCGGCTCTGGCACAAACGGAGGTGGCACGGGCAGGAACGGACTGACCGTGTCGGCTTCTCACTTTTTGGATTTTAGAAGGGCATGACATGCCTATATCTGTGTCTCCCCCTCATTTTACTCCTCCACCTCTTTCCTTTTCGCATGACTATATGTACTTGGCACTTTTCCATGTGTTAGTTGGGTCTTCTGAGCAGTTTGTCAGGTTTTGGACACCTTTGAAGGTGTTTTCTATGTGTTTTTGTTTGCCTGCCATTGATTTTAACGGTGTTCGACGGTGTCCGATGAACAGTTCGGCGAACAGTTCGGCGAACATATGGGTGTTCGATGAACCGAACCGAACTCGAACACTACGGGGGTGGCTCAACTCTATTAGTGACCAGGCCAATTTTTACAATTTTGACCACTGTCACTTTATGAGGTAATTAATCTGGAAAGCTTCAACGGATCCCCCTGATTCTGAGAATTTTTTTTGTGACATATTGTACTTCATGATTGTGGTAAAATTTCTTCGAAATCACTTGTGTTTATTTGTGAAAAAAATGGAAATTTGGCGAAAATTTAGAAAATTTTGCAATTTTCTAAATTTTAATTCTTATACCCTTAAATCAGAGAGATATGTCGCCGGGTTTGTGCCAGAGCTGCGGTGGACCCTGACGGCCAGCCCCCCTTTCCCAATACTGGTACCTGTCCGCTGGTGGGTCGAGCGAGCCCCCCTGCGGTGGAGGCAGGTCTAAGCTTTTTAATTTAAATTGTCTCTCTAATTTGAATGAGTACACTTTAAATCCTTTTACAAGGATCTATTGGAGGGCAAGTCTGATGCCAGCAGCCGCGGGAATTCCAGCTCCAGTAGCATCCACTAAAGCTGCTGCAGTTAAAAAGCTTTTATAAGGATCGAGCTTGGCGGTCCACTGCAAGGCTTCCTACTGCCAGTCCCAGCCCCTGTGCCTTGGGGTGCCTCCCCGATGCTCTTCACTGAGTGTCCCGGGGGCCCAAAGCATTTCCTTTGAACAAATTAAGTGTCCAAACTACAGGTGGTGTAGCTTGCTTAACAGGTGGGATAATCCGCTGACTAGCTCACACTGCTACTAGGTCCAAAGTATTTCCCGGGCTAGATGCAGTTAAAAATTTGTAATTAGATCTACAGGCTGTGGCTACTCCGCTGACTAGCAGACACTGCTACTAGGCCCAAAGTATTGCCTGGGCTAGATGCAGTTAAAAATTTGTAATTAGATACTCTCGTTGGATGATGAGAAAGCATTCCATAGAGTCTCCTGCCACGCCATATATTATTCTCTTAAAAAGCTTGGGGTAGGGGTCTAGGGGACCCTTTTATAGACAAAATCATGGCCCTGTATCGCAATCCGTCAGCTAGGCTGAAGATAAATGGAATATTATCATCACCTTTCATAATCACCAATGGGACAAGGCAGGAATGTCCTCTCTCCCCTCTCTTATACATCCTAGTGATGGAGCACCTGCTCTCATCAATTCGCGATAAACCCAATATTAGGTGGATTGAGGCACCGAGTTCAAGTGCTCTGCATTTTCTGATGATGTCCTAGTATATATCACTCAATCACATATATCCATCCCTGCTGTTATGGCTGAAATAGATCACTTTGTTACATGGTCAAATTTTAAAATCAATGCAGCGAAGTCTGAGGCCCTCGTTGTCTCCCTCCCCAAATCCATACTGGATTCCATCCAGTCCAACTTTCCCTTTGCCTGGCTCTCACAGGGTATCAAATACTTAGGAATTCGTATTCATAGAGACCTCTCCCGTCTATTTTATCTTAATTTTGGGCCCTTTATTGAACAACTCCATAAAGATCTTACTTCTTGGACGGTGAAGGATCGGCAGGATAAGTATACTAAAAATGAACGTCCTACCTAAACTCTTATACCTCTTCTAAACCATTCCCGTGGTAATTCCCTCAAATTTTTGGGAAAGACTACGCAGTAGCTTTTAGTCTCCCCAGGATGACACAGGTGGGGCAGATGGTGGTTGTCCCGGCCCGCTAGGCCGCATTGTAGCACAGTGAGCTTCGCACTGCAACTTATGCTTCATATCCATGTGACGGTTCATGCATGAAGTACTCAAGCTATGTATTTTTTGGCCTCTACTTAGCTTTTGGTGACAAATGTTACAGATAACACGAGTTGGGTCATCCTTAGCGATCTGAAAAAATGCACAGGCTATGCAAGGTTTAGAGCCCATGCGACTCTGCTACTAGCAATACTATCAAATGATTTGCTGGGTTAGATGCAGAGCGTCTGGGTTTGGTTGGGGGTCCCCACAGTCTGCCTAGGCTAGATACAGTTAAAAATTCTCATTAGATACACAGGCGGTGCAGCTTGGTTCGCAGCTGGGCTAATACGTCCAAAGTATTGGTAGACTCTATACTAAATAAGGAAGGATTCACTGACTGTGGTGGCCCCTCCGTGGGCCGTGGCGATTGGTGGAGATTTGGTGGATGATTATAGGAGAAAGCTCCTTAATAGAGAAAGTTGGTAGATTTATACTCTAAATACACGTGTACCAGCGGGTTTAAACATCAGACATGATTTGATGTATCATTATGAGTGATCATTTATAGATTGTTATAATATATATGCTACTTTTCTTTTTCTTTTTGATTATTTACATTTATATGCATTGTTTCTATGCTATATGATTTTAACATAGTATGTGTGTTTAAAATTCTGATTAAGTCAGCCTTGAACAGGTGCATAGCAGGACATGACATATAAATACCACTTTCTTGCTGTTTTTTTGATATGCAATGATTAAGAACTCGTATATATATTGTGCAGAAAGAAGGGTGAAAGTCAGCCAAGGCGGGAGGAAATTGGAGTTTCATAACACATATTTGAACTGGAGAGGTATTAGAGGCCTGCAATGGCCACAGGTACTAATGGAGGTAATCAAGGTAGGGAGAGAGGCAAGAGGTCCGGTCATCTTAGTTATACAGGCCGGGGGAAACGACTTAGCTTATCACAAGAGCGCATAACTAATGGCAATAATGAAACTAGACACTGAGCGCTTCAGAGAATTTTTCACAAAACTAACTATCGTATGGTCAGAGATTGTGCCGAGAACGGTATGGCAAGGTGCGTGAGACATCACGGCCATCGAACGGACAAGGCAGGTAATAAATATTCGGATGGCAAAATTTATAAGAGACAGAGGCTGTGTAGTGATACGACACCGACAACTGGAAGGAGAAAGCAGGCCTCATACGGCCCGACGGTGTTCACTTAATGGATATTGGACTGGACATATTACTATCAAGACTCCAGGACGGAGTGGAACAAGTGTTAAGAGTGATGGATGGGGGTCGGAGTCCTGCATACGAGTAAGCAGGATCCTCCGTGGCCTGGAAATAGAAAGGATATGTTGGAGAGTTACACTTGTTGGCCAACTTGCCGTTGTGGAGACTGGAAACACAGGGCATGCTGCAACAAGCTGAATTATTTTAGAAATAAAATGCATTTCTATTGGAATGAATATAAAGAGTTAATAAAGCTGTGACCGATCCTCACCCATCCAGTTGTAAGAGTTACATGATTGTATTGTCAATGAAAGGGGGGCGTTAGGGGGCTGAGCGTCTGGGTTTGGTTAGGGGTCCCTACAGTCTGCCTAGGCTAGATGCATTTAAAAATCATTATTAGATACACAGGCGGTGCAGCTTGCTTCACAGCTGGGTAACTACGCTGACTAGCAGACACTGAAGCTTTGGAGCAGACCTCTGAGTAAACAGCTCTTCAGACTTAACCATCTGTGTTACCCCAAGCCATAGTGTATGTATTTTCTTACGGTTAAAAGGGAGGGGGGGAGACCCAACCCACCTCTAATTGACGATGGCAACGTCACATAAAACAAAGCAAGGGGACTCCAAAAAGAGTCTCCATTTTTTCCAAAAATTTGTGGCACAGACACCACTTAAGTGGCATCAAATGCCCCAGAGTTGCTTAAAACGGTTGGTTAGAATGAGTACCACAAACTGCTACTATGTCCAAAATTATTTTCCAGACAAGATGCAGCTAAAAATTATTAGTAATTTGCAAGCTGGTGGAGCTTAGTATAAATGGTATAATAGAATGAGTACCGCACACTGCTACAGGCCCAAAATTATTTTCCAGACAAGATGCAGCTAAAAATTATTAGTAATTTGAAAGCTTGAAACGGTTGGTGAGGTGATTTTACGAAATCCTCAAGCTTTTACTCTTCCCAGGATGACACAGGGGTATAAAAGTCCTTGGGATCCATGATTTGTTCACCTTTATGAACGTGAGTCTGTCTACATTCTCAGTGGACAGCCGCATGCGCTTATCTGTCAGCACACCACCAGCAGCGCTGAACACACGTTCAGAGAGAACGCTGTCTGCGGGGCATGACAAGATCTCCAAGGCGTAAGTGGCGAGCTCCGGCCATTTATCCAGATTGAAAGCCCAAAAAGATCAAGGGTCCAGTGACACAGTCATGGCTTCGATGTTTACTTGGAGATACTCCTGTACCATAGTCTCTAGGCGTTGACTATGTGTCAGACTTCTTGTCTCCTGTGGCATTGCAAAGGATGGGCTAAAAAAGCTGTGAAATTATTCCGCAAAATTGCTGTTACCAGCAGATACTGCGTTTCTGTTACGGTTTGAGTGCTGAACACTCGACAGTCCCACGGTTGGCAAGTTAGAACTGTGAGATTCATTACGTGCACCACTGGTGTTTTGTGGAAAAGCACATGTAAGATTCTGCAACAGTCTCTGCTGATACTCCTGCATGCGTGAATCCCTTTCTATGGCAGAAATTATTTTGGCAAATTTACTTTTGTACCGGGGATCTAAGAGTGTGGCAACCCAGTAGTCAGGATTATTTGGAATTCTGAAAATTCGAGAGTCATGTTGCAGGTAGTGCAGCAAGAAGGCACTCATGTGTCTTGCGCATCCAGGAGCAACAAGTCCATGTTGTGTTCGTGGTGAGGTAACACTCATGCTTCCTTCCTCTGCCCTCTCCCCCCAACCTCGCACAACAGAAATGTGATCAAGGTCTCCCTCATCTGATGAGTCTTCCATCAGTTCGTCCTCCACTTCTTTCTGGGCTCCTGCACCTTCCTCACTAGTTTGGCTGCTACCATGCGCCCTGGTAAATCCATCTCCCCCACCCTCACATGCCTGCCGCCTTGGTGCTGCCGACCGTCTGGACCTTGCAGATGTTAGCCCAACCGCATACAACTCCTCCTCCTCTACTTCCTCCACCTCCTCTTGTCGCACCACCTGACTCCGAATTCTGTTTAACATGTGCTCCAGCATGTAAATCACCGGAATAGTCATGCTGATAATGGCATCGTCAGCACTAAACATCTTCGTCGCCATTTCAAAACTGTGCAGAAGGGTGCATAGGTCCCTGATCTGAGACCACTCCTCCAGCGTGATTTGCCCCACCTCTGGATCCCATTGGCCCAGAGTATACGTCAGAACTTATTGCACCAGGGCTTGTCGGTGCTGCCACAGTCGCTGCAACATGTGCAGAGTTGAATTCCACCGGGTAGGCACATCGCATTTTAGCCGGTGAAGTGGCAGGCCCAACGACTTCTGTAGAGATGTAAGTCGCTGAGCTGCGGGATGCGAACGGCGGAAGTGAGCACACAGCAACCGTGCCCTCTGCAGAAGGACATCTAGTCTGGGATAGTGGGCTAAAAATTGCTGGACAACCAGGTTCAACACGTGAGCCATACAAGGCACGTGTGTGACATTGCCCCAGCGAAGGGCCACACCCAGGTTTGCAGCATTGTCGCAGATGGCCTTCCCTGGTTTCAGGTCCAGTGGAGACAACCATTCATGAAATTGGTTCTCCAGAGCTGACCACAACTCCTCAGCTGTGTGACTCACATTTCCCAGACATTTCAAAGTAAAAACCGCCTAATGACGTTGAGCCCTACTGCCAGCATAGTAAGGAGGTGTGCAGGATCCCTTCTGCGCAGTTAGAAAGCTTGCGGCATGACCAGACAGGCTTTGGGTGCAGGTGGAAGACCGAGAGGAGGTTGAGGAGGCAGAAGCAGTGGAGGAACTTTGACATAAAGAGTATTGACGCACAACTCGTGGGGACGGCAAGACTTGGACAGCAGCCCCTTGTCCTGCTGTCACCATAGTTACCCAGTGCCCAGTCAGCGACATGTAACGCCCCTGTCCATGCCTACTCGTCCAAGTGTCTGTGGTGAAATGCACCCTGTCACACACAGAGTTTCTCAAAGAAGCGGTGATGTTGTGTGCGACATGCTGGTGGAGCACAGGCACACCTTTCTTTGAGAAGTAGTGCCGACTGGGCATCTGGTACTGGGGCACTGCGACGGACATAAGGTCTCGAAAATCCTCTGTGTCCACCAGGTGGAAAGGCAGCATTTCTGTAGCCAAGAGCTTGCAGATGGTGAAATTCAACCTCTTAGCTTTCTCATGGCTAGGAGGAAATGGTCTTTTACTTGTCCACATCTGAGGGACCGAGGGCTGGCTATTGTGCTTAGACGAGGTTAATAAGGGTGTCCCCGGCAAATTGCCTGTCTGTGAGGAAGATGCAGGCGGAAATGTTAGGTTGCCTTGATCCAAAGGTGGTGCTATCGATGTCGGACAGCGCTCAACACCAGCTGGTGTTACCACCTCCAAAGAAAATGATGACCTGCCAATCACGCTGGCTGTTGCGGGTAAAGAGGTGGTAGGTCTGCGCCCCAAAACAGGTGTGACTGCTGTCCCCCCAGTCACAGAGGATGAAGAGGCCGCGGATGCACAAGATATGGCAGACGGTGGTTGGCCCGGCCGGCTAGGCCGCATTGTAGCACACTGAGCTTCCCACTGCAACTTATGCTTCATGTCCATGTGCCGGTTCATGCATGAAGTACTCAAACTATGTATTTTTTGGCCTCTACTTAGCTTTTGCTGACAAATGTTACAGATAACATGAGTTGGGTCATCTTTATCGATCTGAAAAAATGCCCAGGCTATGCGAGGCTTAGCACCCATGCGACCTGTAGAGCCACCATGACTTGTGGTGAGAGGCAGAGTTGTGTTTGAGGATGCAGTTGTTGACGTGCTTCCAGTACTACGTCTCTGTCCAGGAAGGCGCAACCTGACCTCGTCGTCACTAGCATCTTCCTCCACCTCCTCTGCTGACCTCATCTCTTGGCTGACTGTGGGTTGACAGTAAGTGGGATCTCCAACCTCATCATCATCACCCTGTGTGTTATCACACCCGTCGTCCTCAGAGCCAACCTGTTCCTGCCCTGACAAAGAACTAAAGTTGTCGCTCCAATCAGGTATTTGAGTCTCATCATCGTTTTCCTCATTGTCTCCACCAACAGGAGTTACAGTTTGGGAATGAGGGTCTACATTATGGTCAGAACCTTCTGCGTCTGGTCCTGGATCCGACTCATAAAGATTCTGGGCATCAGTGCAGATCATTTCCTCGTCTGGATTCACAGAAGCGCTGGAGTCGACCTCTGATTCCCAGGCTATAGTATGAGTAAACAGCTCTGCAGACTCAACCATCTGTTCTACCTCATACTCAGACGGGCAGCTGGAGATTTCGGAGCTGTGAGGAAGCAAGTGCGATTGGGGTGACACCTTTGAGGACTGGAGTATTTGTGATGTTGAAGTTGATGTGGAGGAGAGCCCACTTAAAGGAGCACTTGATATCCGTTGAAGCACCTGCTGTTTTTGTGCCTTATCTGGAATTTGTAGCGATTGGCGTGGCCGTAAGAAAGGGATCTTATCACATTGTCCGCTAAAAGAAGTAGACATTTTAGTTTGGCTGGAAGATGGTCTTTCTTCTGCAGATGTTACTGTTGCTTTAACACCTACCCCACGGACACAACCTTTTTTCCCCTTCCCAACATGCCTATTCCCCTTTCCACCAGCAGCAGGCCTTTTTCCACTCATTTTGGTGGTTAACTAATTCACAACTCTGGAGTTGTTTGCACAAAAAAACAATAGATGGGAACCGAGCAGAGCAGAGTGGCCAAACTGTGGTATTAGGCCAAAACTATTGGCTGGGTTAGATGCAGAAAAAAATTATATTCAATTTGCAACCTGATGGAGGTCAGTATAGATGGACTAATAGAACAAGTCCCACACACAGCTAGAAGCCCAAATATTTTTTCAGAGGTAGATGCAGAAAAAAATTGTATTCAGTTTGCAACCTGATGGAGGTCAGTATAGATGGACTAATAGAACAAGTCCTACACACAGCTAGAAGCCCAAATATTTTTTCAGAGGTAGATGCAGAAAAAAATTATATTCAATTTGCAATCTGATGGAGGTCAGTATAGATGGACTAATAGAACAAGTCCCACACACAGCTAGAAGCCCAAATATTTTTTCAGAGGTAGATGCAGAAAAAAATTGTATTCAGTTTGCAACCTGGTGGAGGTCCGTATAGATGGACTAATAGAGAAAGTCCCACACACAGCTAGAAGGCCAAATGTTTTTTCAGAGGTAGATGCAGATAAAAATTATTTTTAATTTGCAGCCTGATGGAGGTCAGTATAGATGGACTAATAGAGAAAGTCCCACACACTGCTAGAAGGCCAAATATTTTTTCAGAGCTAGATGCAGACAAAAAATTATTTTTAATTTGCAACCTGATGGAGGTCAGTATAGATGGACTAATAGAGAAAGTCCCACACACTGCTAGAAGGCCAAATATTTTTTCAGAGCTAGATGCAGACAAAAAATTATTTTTAATTTGCAACCTGATGGAGGTCAGTATAAATGGACTAATAGAGAAAGTCCCACACACTGCTAGAAGGCCAAATATTTTTTCAGAGCTAGATGCAGAAAAAAATTATATTCAGTTAGCAACCTGATGGAGGTCAGTATAGATGGACTAATAGAACAAGTCCCACACACAGCTAGAAGCCCAAATATTTTTTCAGAGGCAGATGCAGATAAAAATTATTTTTAATTTGCAACCTGATGGAGGTCAGTATAGATGGACTAATAGAGAAAGTCCCACACACTGCTGGAAGGCCAAATATTTTTTCAGAGCTAGATGCAGATAAAAATTATTTTTAATTTGCAACCTGATGGAGGTCAGTATAGATGGACTAATAGAGAAAGTCCCACACACTGCTAGAAGGCCAAATATTTTTTCAGAGCTAGATGCAGAAAAAATTATATTCAGTTTGCAACCTGATGGTGGTCAGTATAGATGGACTAATAGAACAAGTCCCACACACAGCTAGAAGCCCAAATATTTTTTCAGAGGTAGATGCAGAAAAAAATTATATTCAGTTTGCAACCTGATGGAGGTCTGTATAGATGGATTAATAGAACAAGTCCCACACACAGCTAGAATCCCAAATATTTTTTCAGAGGTAGATACAGAAAAAAAATATATTCAGTTTGCAACCTGATGGAGGTCTGTATAGATGGATTAATAGAACAAGTCCCACACACAGCTAGAAGCCCAATATTTTTTCAGAGTTAGATGCAGAAAAAAAATATATTCAGTTTGCAACCTGATGGAGGTCAGTATAGATGGACTAATAGAGAAAGTCCCACACACTGCTAGAAGGCCAAATATTTTTTCAGAGCTAGATGCAGACAAAAAATTATTTTTAATTTGCAACCTGATGGAGGTCAGTATAGATGGACTAATAGAGAAAGTCCCACACACTGCTAGAAGGCCAAATATTTTTTCAGAGCTAGATGCAGACAAAAAATTATTTTTAATTTGCAACCTGATGGAGGTCAGTATAGATGGACTAATAGAGAAATTCCCACACACTGCTAGAAGGCCAAATATTTTTTCAGAGCTAGATGCAGAAAAAAATTATATTCAGTTTGCAACCTGATGGAGGTCAGCATAGATGGACTAATACAACAAGTCCCACACACAGCTAGAAGGCCAAATATTTTTTCAGAGCTAGATGCAGACAAAAAAATATTTTTAATTTGCAACCTGATGGAGGTCAGTATAGATGGACTAATAGAGAAAGTCCCACACACTGCTAGAAGGCCAAATATTTTTTCAGAGCTAGATGCAGAAAAAAATTATATTCAGTTTGCAACCTGATGGAGGTCAGTATAGATGGACTAATAGAACAAGTCCCACACACAGCTAGAAGCCCAAATATTTTTTCAGAGGCAGATGCGGATAAAAATTATTTTTAATTTGCAACCTGATGGAGGTCAGTATAGATGGACTAATAGAGAAAGTCCCACACACTGCTAGAAGGCCAAATATTTTTTCAGAGCTAGATGCAGATAAAATTATTTTTAATTTGCAACCTGATGGAGGTCAGTATAGATGGACTAATAGAGCAAGTCCCACACACAGCTAGAAGACCAAATATTTTTTCAGAGCTAGATGCAGAAATAATTATATTCAGTTTGCAACCTGATGGAGGTCAGTATAGATGGACTAATAGAACAAGTCCCACACACAGCTAGAAGACCAAATATTTTTTCAGACGTAGATGCAGAAAAAAATTATATTCAGTTTGCAACCTGATGGAGGTCTGTATAGATGGATTAATAGAACAAGTCCCACACACAGCTAGAAGCCCAAATATTTTTTCAGAGCTAGATGCAGAAAAAAATTATATTCAGTTTGCAACCTGATGGAGGTCTGTATAGATAGATTAATAGAACAAGTCCCACACACAGCTAGAAGCCCAATATTTTTTCAGAGGTAGATGCAGAAAAAATATATATTCAGTTTGCAACCTGATGGAGGTCAGTATAGATGGACTAATAGAGAAAGTCCCACACACTGCTAGAAGGCCAAATATTTTTTCAGAGCTAGATGCAGAAAAAAAAAATATTTTTAATCTGCAACCTGATGGAGGTCAGTATAGATGGACTAAAAGAGAAAGTCCCACACACTGTTGAAGGCCAAATATTTTTTCAGAGCTAGATGCAGATATAAATTATTTTTAATTTGCAACCTGATGGAGGTCAGTATAGATGGACTAATAGAGAAAGTCCCACACACTGCTAGAAGGCCAAATATTTTTTCAGAGCTAGATGCAGAAAAAAATTATATGCAGTTTGCAACCTGATGGAGGTCAGTATAGATGGACTAATAGAACAAGTCCCACACACAGCTAGAAGGCCAAATATTTTTTCAGAGGTAGATGCAGATAACAATTATTTTTAATTTTCAGCCTGATGGAGGTCAGTATAGATGGACTAATAGAGAAAGTCCCACACACTGCTAGAAGGCCAAATATTTTTTCAGAGCTAGATGCAGATAAAAATTATTTTTAATTTGCAACCTGATGGAGGTCAGTATAGATGGACTAATAGAGAAAGTCCCACACACTGCTAGAAGGCCAAATATTTTTTCAGAGCTAGATGCAGAAAAAAATTATATTCAGTTTGCAACCTGATGGAGGTCAGTATAGATGGACTAATAGAACAAGTGTCACACAGCTAGAAGCCCAAATATTTTTTCAGAGGCAGATGCAGATAAAAATTATTTTTAATTTGCAACCTGATGGAGGTCAGTATAGATGGACTAATAGAGAAAGTCCCACACACTGCTGGAAGGCCAAATATTTTTTCAGAGCTAGATGCAGACAAAAAATTATTTTGAATTTGCAGCGTGATGGAGGTCAGTATAGATGGACTAATAGAACAAGTCCCACACACTGCTAGAAGGCCAAATATTTTTTCAGAGCTAGATGCAGAAAAAAATTATATTCAGTTTGCAACCTGATGGAGGTCAGTATAGATGGATTAATAGAACAAGTCCCACACACTGCTAGAAGCCCAAATATTTTTTCAGAGCTAGATGCAGAAAAAAATTATATTCAATTTGCAACCTGATGGAGGTCAGTATAGATGGACTAATAGAATGATGCTATGCTCAAAAGATTTTACTTCACTAGGTGCAGTAAAAAAATTGGTATTCTATACACAGGTGGTATATCTTGCAACACAGATAGGCTACTCCACTGACTAACACACTCTGCAATAGGCCAAAAAGGATTAGCTTTGCTAGATTCAGCCAAATGCTGTGAAAAAAACTTGCACAGCACTGGCACAGACCTGCCTGGCAAAAACTGATAGGAACTGATGTAACCTAGTCCTGAAAAGGACTGCAATTACAATTAGTCTTTACTCCCACAATCTATCTATTTAAGAGCACAGACCTGCCTGATAAAGTCATAGGAAATGCTGTAACCTAGTCCTTAAAAGGACTGCAATCACAACTATTCCCTACTCCAAAGCTATCTGTAGATTTGTGCAAAAATTGGCTTGAAATTAACAAGGTATAGCACACACAGCAACCGCGGTGCCGTCTAACACGCAGCTGCAGCAGTGAGAAAATGGTGGCGACGGGGAAAATGGCTTGGTCTTATAGGGCAAGGACATGTGACATACACTGCCAATGACACATGCCCTTGCTTGTGTGAAAAAAAGCACTTCCCTCAGTGTGTGCGCTGCTGATAGGCTGACAGATTGCACCTCCCCACTGTAAATGCGGGAAAGAGAAAAAAAAATGGAGATCTTCATTATTCCTGCAGAGATCCATCCCTTGCCCCTCCCCCCACCCCGCTGTACACTCAAACTGCGTATTAACATTAATTTTCATCATTACTGAGAAAAAATCCAGTTATGATTTTGGTGCACGAACAGTTATCGAACAAACTTTGAACAGCCGAATTTTTCTCAAATCGTTCGTGTTCGCCGAACGGCTCGAACACCGCACAAAACAGCTCGAATTTGAGATTGGCGAACAGTTCGAGTCGAACAACGCTCATCTCTACTGACCACAACTCCTCAGCTGTGTGACTCACATTTCCAAGACATTTCAAAGTAAAACCGCCTGATGACGTTGAGCCCTGCTGCCAGCATAGTAAGGAGGTGTGCAGGATCCCTTCTGCGCAGTTAGAAAGCGTGTGGCATGACCAGACAGGCTTTGGGTGCAGGTGGAGGACCGAGAGGAGGTTGAGGAGGCAGAAGCAGTGGAGGAACATCGAGATAAAGAGGATTTACACACAACTCATGGGGATGGCAAGGCTTGGACAGCAGCCCCTTGTCCTTCTGTCGCCATAGTTACCCAGTGCCCAGTCAGCGACATGTAACGCCCCTGTCCATGCCTACTCGTCCAAGTGTCTGTGGTGAAGTGCACACTGTCACACACAGAGTTTCTCAAAGAAGCGGTGATGTGGTGTGCGACATGCTGGTGGAGCGCAGGCCACCCTTTCTTTGAGAAGTAGTGCCGACTGGGCATCTGGTACTGGGGCACGGTAACGGACATAAGCTCTCGAAAATCCTCTGTGTCCACCAGGTGGAAAGGCAGCATTTCGGTAGCCAAGAGGTTGCAGATGGTGAAATTCAACCTCTTAGCTTTCTCACGGCTAGGAGGGAATGGTCTTTTACTTGTCCAAATCTGAGGGACCGAGGGCTGGCTGTTGTGCTTAGATGGGGTTGAGAAGGGTGTCCCCGGCAAACTGCCGGTCTGTGAGGAAGATGCAGGCAGAAAAGTTAGGTTGCCTTGATCCAAAGGTGGTGCTCTCGATGTCGGAGAGCGCTCAACACCAGCTGGTGTTTCCACTTCCAAATGAAATGATGACCTGCCAATCACACTGGCTGTTGCGGGTAAAGAAGTGGCAGGTCTGCATCCAAAAGCATGTGTGACTGCTGTCCCCCCAGTCACAGAGGATGAAGAGGCCGCGGATGCACAAGATGGGGCAGACGGTGGTTGGCCCGACGCACTAGGCCGCATTGTAGAAGAGTGAGCTTCCCACTGCAACTTATGCTTCATATCCATGTGACGATTCATGCATGAAGTACTCAAACTGTGGATTTTTTGGCCTCTACTTAGCTTTTGGTGACAAATGTTACAGATAACACGAGTTGGGTCACCCTTAGCGATCTGAAAAAATGCCCAGGCTATGCAAGGCTTAGCACCCATGTGACCTGAAGAGTCACCACGACTTTTGGTCAGAGGCAGTGTTGTGTTTGAGGATGCAGTTGTTGACGCGCTTCAAGTACTACGTCTCTGTCCAGGAAGGCGCAACCTGACCTCGTCCTCACTAGTATCCTCCTCCACCTCTTCAGCTGACCTCATCGACTGGCTGACTGTGGGTTGACAGTAATTGGGATCTGCAACCTCGTCATCATCACCCTGTGTGTTCTCATACCCGTCGTCCTCAGAGCCAACCTCTTCCAAAAAACTCAAGTTGTCACTCCAATCAGGTATTTGAGTCTCATCATACTCTTCCTCATAGTCTCCACCAACAGGAGTTACAGTTTGGGAACAAGGGTCTACATTATGGTCAGAACCTTCTGCGTCTGGTCCTGGATCCGACTCATAAAGATTCTGGGCATCAGAGCAGATCATTTCCTCATCTGGATTCACAGAAGCTCTGGAGCCGACCTCTGATTCCCAGGCTATAGTATTAGTAAACTGCTCTGCAGACTCAACCATCTGTTCTACCCCATACGCAGACTGGCAGCTGGAGACTTGGGAGCTCTGAGGAAACAAGTGCGATTGGGGTGACACCTCTGAGGACTGGAGTATTTGTGATGTTGAAGTTGAGGTGGAGGAGAGCCCACTTAAAGGAGCACTTGATATCCGTTGAAGCACCGGCTGTTTTTATGCCTCATCTGGAATTTGTAGCGATTGGCATGGCCGTAAGAAAGGGATCGTATCACATTGTCCGCTAAAAGAAGTAGACATCTTAGTTTGGCTGGAAGATGGTCTTTCTTCTGCAGATGTTACTGTTGCTTTAACACCTACCCCACGGACACAACCTTTTTTCCCCTTCCCAACATGCCTATTCCCCTTTCCACCAGCAGCAGGCCTTTTTCCACTCATTTTGGTGGTTAACTAATTGACAACTCTGGAGTTGTTTGCACAAAAAATGATGGATGGGAACGGAGCAGAGCTGAGTGGCCAAACTGTGGTATTAGCCCAAAAGGATTGGATGGGTTAGAAGCAGTAAAACAATTTTATTACATACACAGGTGGTGGAGCTTAGAATAGATGGACTAATAGAATGAGTCCCACATACTGCTACATGCCCAAAATTATTTTCCGAGCTAGATGCAGATAAAAATTATTTGTAATTTGCAAGCTGGTGGAGCTTAGCATAGATGGCCTAATAAAATGAGTACCACACACTGATAGTATGCCCAAAATTATTTTCCAGACAAGATGCAGCTAAAAATTATTTGTAATTTGCAAGCTGGTGGAGCTTAGTATAGATGGCCTAATAGAATGAGTACCACACACTGCTACTATGCCCAAAATTATTTTCCAGACAAGATGCAGCTAAAAATTATTTGTAATTTGCAAGCTGGTGGTACTTAGTATAGATGGACTAATAGAATAAGTCCCACACACTGCTACAAGCCCAAAATTATTTTCCGAGCTAGATGCAGCTAAAAATAGTTGGTAATTTGCAAGCTGGTGGAGCTTATTATAGACAGCCTAATAGAATTAGTGCCACACACTGCTACTATGCCCAAAATTATTTTCCAGACAAGATGCAGCTAAAAATTATTTGTAATTTGCAAGCTGGTGGAGCTTAGTATAGATGGCCTAATAGAATGAGTACCACACACTGCTACTATGCCCAAAATTATTTTCCAGACAAGATGCAGCTAAAAATTATTTGTAATTTGCAAGCTGGTGGTACTTAGTATAGATGGACTAATAGAATAAGTCCCACACACTGCTACAAGCCCAAAATTATTTTCCGAGCTAGATGCAGCTAAAAATAGTTGGTAATTTGCAAGCTGGTGGAGCTTATTATAGACAGCCTAATAGAATTAGTGCCACACACTGCTACTATGCCCAAAATTATTTTCCAGACATGATGCAGCTAAAATTACTTGTAATTTGCAAGCTGGTGGAGCTTAGTATGGATGGGTTAATAGAATAAGTCCCACACACTGCTACAAGCCCAAAATTATTTTCCGAGCTAGATGCAGATAAAAATTATTAGTAATTTGCAAGCTGGTGGAGCTTAGTATAGATGGCCTAATAGAATGATGCTATGCCCAAAAGGTTTTACTTGGCTAGGTGTAGTAAAAAAAATTGTATTCTTTACACAGGTGTTGTAGCTTGCAACACAGATATGCTACACCACTGACTAACACACTGCAAGAGGCCAAAAAAGATTTGCTTATCTAGATTTAGCCAAATGCTGTGAAAAACACTTGCACAGCACTGGCACAGACCTGCATGGCAAAAAGTCCTAGGAAATGCTGTAACCTAGTCCTCAAAAGGACTGCAATTACAACTAGTCCCTACTCCCAAGCAGTCTATTTAAGAGCACAGACCTGCCTGCTAGAAGTCGTAGGAAATTCTGTAACCTAGTCCTCTAAAGGACTGCAATCGCAACTATTCCCTACTCCCAAGCTATCTGTATATTTCTGAGAAAATTGGCTTGAAATTAACACTGAAAGTATAGCGCACACAGCAACAGCGGTGCCGTCTAACACGCAGCTGCAGCAGTGAGAAAATGGTGGCGACGGGGAAAATGGCTGTGTCTTATAGGGCAAGGACATGTGACATACACAGCCAATGACACATGCCCTTGCTTTTGTGAAAAAAACCAGTTCGCTCCGTGTGTGCGCTGCTGATAGGCTGACAGACTGCACCTCCCCACTGTAAATGCGGGAAAGAGAAAAAAAATGGAGATCTTCATTATTTATACAGAGATCCATACCCCGCCCCGCTGTACACTCAAACTGTGTATTAACATTGATTATCAGCATTACTGTGAAAAAATCCAGTTATGATTTTGGCGCACGAACAGTTATCGAACATAACCTCGAACAGCCGGATTTTTTTCAAATCGTTCGTGTTCGCCGAACGGCTCGAACACCGCTCAAAACAGCTCGAATTTGAGATTGGCGAACAGTTCGAGTCGAACACCGCTCATCTCTAGTCATTAACATGTAAACCACTTTGGGTTGTAAAGGGATTAAATCTTCTTCCTTAGCAAGTGTGAATGAGATGAGTGTGACTGGAGCGTAAGTGCAAACAGAAGTAAATGTGTGACTTGAGATTCAGAGAAGAGGTATTTAGAAATCCTGCAGCAAATACCTGTGTGAATTGCTGTGAGTTGTGAACTGCTGAGTGCTTTTCTGCCTGTTTAATTTTATTGGGCTTTTTAAAACCTATTTTCTCTCTACAGTTTACAGTCTCTTATTTTACTACCTGTGTGTTTAAGGGTTAACTACACTGCACTTAAATCCTGAGGTGTAGCTATACTCACAAGCAAAGCATAAAAAAACTATATAAATCTGGAATCACACGGACCCATAGAATAAAGTTGCCTAATCACTTACAGTGGGTAGGAAAAGTATTCAGAGCCCTTTACATTTTTCACTCTTTGTCTCATTGCAGCCATTTGGTAAATTCTAAAAAGTTAATTTTTTTTCTCATTAAATACATTCTGCACCCCATCTTGACTGAAAAAAACAGAAATGTGGAAATTTTTGCTAATTTGTTAAAAAAGAAAAACTGAAATATCACATGGTCATAAGTATTCAGACCCTTTGCTCAGACACATGCTGTTCATTTTCTTGTGATCCTCCTTGATATGGTTATACTCCTTCATTGGAGTCCAGCTGTGTTTAATTAAACTGATAGGACTTGATTTGGAAAGGCACACACCTGTCTATATAAGACCTCACAGCTCACAGTGCATGTCAGACCAAATCATGAGCTCAAAAGAACTGCCCAAGGAGCTCGGAGACAGAATTGTGGCAAGGCAGGTTCACCTTCCAACAAGACAATGACCCTAAGCACACAGCTAAAATAACAAAAGAGTGGCTTCAGAACAACTCTGTGACCATTCTTGACTGGGCCAGCCAGAACCCTGACCTAAACCCAATTGAACACCTCTGGAGAGACCTGAAAATGGATGTCCACCAACATTCACCATCCAACCTGACGGAGCAAGAGAGGATCCCCAAATCCAGGTGTGAAAGACTTGTTGGATCATTCCCAAGATGACTCATGGCTTTACTTGCTCAAAAGGGTGCTTCTACTCAATTCTGAGCAAAGGGTCTGGATACTTATGACCATGTGATATTTCAGTTTTTCATTTTTAATAAATTTGCAAAAAATTCTACATTTCTGTTTTTTTTCAGTCAAGATGGGGTGCAGAGTGTACTTTAATGAAAAAAAATGAACTTTTTAGAATTTAGAAAATGGCTGCAATGAAACAAAGAGTGAAAAATTTAAAGGGGTCTGAATACTTTCCGTACCCACTGTATATCACATAGTGAATAGTGTTGAGCGAGCATGCTCGACACTGCTTGGTACTCGCCCGAGCATCTCACTACTCGGAATGTTCGGCGAGCACCGAGCATTTCCGGGTTACTCGGGCGGGAGCTCGAGTCTCAGCACTGCATGTTTGGCGCTCTTTACAGAGCCAATGAACATGCAGGGATTGCCAGCCAGTCACCGTAATTCCGCAGCCATGTTGGTTGCGGGCATTACAATGATTGGCTGGCCGCACAGCGTCAACTCAAGTATTTAAAACCGGGCGCCTAAGTCTTGAACACAGACGCTCCAGATCACACAGTATAGGCAGAGTGCTGCTGAGCTAGGGAGGGATTTATACTGCGAAATAGGTAGTGTAGGGTCTCTAAAGCCTGCAAAATCAAACAAACAGTCCTTTTTAGGACTAATATCCTTCCCAGATATCAGGCAGGCAGGCTGTATAGGAGATGCAGTGGTTATACCAGCAAACACTGCATTACAGTCCTGTGTGCTGCTGCTCAAATTGCTAGACTTAGCCCCAGGTCTCAGGGACCAAGAAAAATCCTTTTTTTTTTCATCTAAATCCTCTTTTTTTTTTCCCTCAGTCAGACTGTACAAATACCCATCTTATTAATCTTTTGGTATCCCCCCCCCCCAAAAAAAAAAAATTGAGTGTGTCTGTGAGTGTTCAGACACAAATATATCTGTTTAAAAGAGTCTGGTGTAGGCCAGAGAAATAGAACTGTGGTATTCCTCTTCCACGGTTCAAATCTGGGTGTAATTCATCTTTTTGCCTTTTTTACATAAAAAAAACAGTTTGAGTGTCTCGCTGACTGTTCAGACACAAATATATCTGTTTAAAAGATTCTGGTGTAGGCCAGAGAAATAGAACTGTTGTTTTCCTCTTCCACTGTTCAAATCTGGGTGTATTCCACCTTTTTGCATAAAAAACAAACAGTTTGAGTGTCTCGCTGACTGTTCAGACACAAATATATGTTTAAAAGATTCTTGTGTAGGTCAGAGTACTAGTACAGTGGTTTTCCTCTTCCACGGTTCAAATCTCCTTTTTATTACCCGTCTGCCATTGATAGTGCAAGTGTAAGCTATTTTACTTCATTTACAATGGGCAAGGCGCGTGGCAAGGGACGTGAAACTGGACATTCTGGTGATGGTGCATGCAGAGGACGGGGCCGTGGCCAAGGTGAAAATGTGCCACAAGCACCAGCCACATCTTCTCGCTCCCAGCTCTTTACCGAATTACTATGGAAGCACACAACAACACCACTATTGCGAACTGATCAGTGTGAACAGGTTATTAATTATTAATTAGATAGCAGATAATACTTCCAGTCACCTGGGCACCACCACCTCCGGTCTGTTTTCCACACGGTCAAGTCTTAGTAGCCGTGAGTCTCGACCGCATACTCCTCCTCACAATGATGCTCCTTCCTCCCACCATGCCGAGTGTCGTAAGACAGCAACTGATCCCACAGTTGGACACTCTGAAGAGCTGTTCCCTGTCCATTTACATATTTGGGCCCCTTGCCTGCTCCACTTGAAGTGGTGGAAGAGGAGATCCATTGTAGCAATGGCCAAATATTTGAACAGCCACGGCCACAGGAAGGCGACGCTGGCAATTTGTCACAAGAGGTGGACGATGATGACACACAATTGCCATAAAGTGAGGAGGACCGTGGTGCGGAAGTGGAAGTGGAGGAGGTGGTGGATGATCTAGTAACTGACCCAACGTCAGAGTGAGGCCAGCAGCACACAGGGGGAGGGAGGCAGAGTACCCCAACAAGCAGGAAGAATCAGTGTGGTGGCCACAGACAGTAGGCGGGCAATCCTTCCTTTTAACACCAACATGAAGGACGTTGCCAGTACAACCATTAGGTCTTCCAGAGTCTGGAATTTTTTTAAAGACTCTGCTGATAACCCCAAAAAGGCCATTTGTACCACCTGCCAGGCCAGCATCAGCAGGGGTGACAAACCTACCAGCCTGATCACCACCAGCATGATCAGGCACATGTCAGCAAAGCACGCGACTTCATGGGGCGAACCCCAGGGTTCACGACCAGTGTCAGCGGTTGTCACCACTGCTTCTTTCGCTGTTGTGCACATAAGAGAACCCCCTGTTGTGCGTGCAAGGCAATCCCCTGTCCATACTGCATGCAAAGATGCCCCCTCCTCTCAGTCTTCACTTGTTATGGCAGTTTCTCAAGAAACATCATCAACTTCCACGTCCCACCGCAGGGTTCAATTGTCTATATCCCAGACCTTTGAATGAAAGCGCAAATTCACAGCCAACGCCCCACAAGCCACAGTCCTAAATTCGCACATTTCACGACTGCTTGCGTTGGAAATGCTGCCTTTTAGGCTGGTGGAGATCGAATCCTTCCGCAACCTTATGGCGGTGGCCGTCCCTTGGTACTCGGTCCCCAGCTGACACTATTTTTCCCGGTGTGCCATCCCCGCACTACACAAGCACGTGTCCCAAAACATCTGCCGTGCCCTCAACAACGCAGTTACTGGTAGAGTCCACCTGACAACGAACACATGGACAAGTGCTTGTGGCCAGGGACAGTACATCCCCTTGACGGCACACTGGGTAAACATAGTGGAAGCCGGGACCCACTCGGTCCTTGGGACGGAACACATCCTCTCTACACTGAGGATTGCGGGCCGTATGTAAGTCAGAGTTGCCCCCACAGTGTACAGCTCCTGCGCATCATCCTCCTCCTCCTCCTCATGTTCCGCCTCCATCTCAGATATCACCACATCAGTTACGAGCTGGAAGCACTGCAGTACTGCCTCAGCCAAACGGCAACAGGCTGTGCTGAAACTCATAGGCTTAGGTGATAAACCTCACACTGCTTGTGAGTTAAGACAGCTGTGAAAGAGCAGGCAGATCTGTGGCTGAAAAAAGGAAAGAGAAGCTCCAGCCACAGATAAATTCCAAGCTTGGATAAAGAACACACCATTCGTGTTCGAAACGCGTTGCTTTTATGGACATGTGCCATGGCATCTGTATCTTAATCTAACAAAGACTACCATTTTTGGAATTTATCTGTGGCTGGAGCTTCTCTTTCCTTTTTTCTCCGACATGGGCTCTGAAGTGGTTCCTCGTGCTCCGTGCCCCAGAACGCTAATACTCAGGTGAGCTGGTGAAATTTTTATTCAGATCTGTGGCTGAGACCGTTGAACCTACATCCAGGCATGGTCATGTGTGACAATGGCCGTAACCTGGTGGCGACTCTGAGGCGAGGCGAGATCACACACGTACCATGCCTGGCTCATGTGCTTAACCTCGTGATTCAGCGGTTTCTTAAATCACACCCTGAGTTGCCAGATCTGCTCGTCAAAGTACAATGCCTGTCAGCTCATTTTTGGAAGTCGGCAACAGCTTCCTCCGAACTTGCTGTGTTGCAGCAGTGTTTGCAGCTTCCGGCACACCGACTGGTGTGTGATGTCCCCACACGTTGGAACTCTACCCTCCACATGTTGCAAAGGATTTGTGAGCAGAAGAGAGCAGTTGTGGAGTACCAGCTACAACAAGGCCGTCGATATTCAGGACAGACTCCACATATAAGACCTCAGGAGTGGACCTGGATGTCTGACATTTGTACCATCCTGACAAACTTTGAGGAGTCCACCAAGATGGTGAGTGGCGATGACGCCATCAATAGCGTCAGCATCCCACTTGTCTGTCTTTTGCAACGCTCTCTGCAGAGAATTAAAGAGGAGGCATTGCAGCCAGAGTATGATGAGATGGATCAAGAAGCCGTAGCGGGCGATTACACACAGCCCAGCCTCATCTCATCCCAACATGCATTGGGGGACAATGAGGGAGAGGAGTAGGAGGAGGAAGAACAGGAGCTGGTATCATGCGCTGTAGACGGTAGTACCTGTACAACTGTCATACCGTCGGTTTAGCGTGGATGGCCTGAGGACAGGGGGGAGGAGGAGGAGGAGAGCATGGTCAGTCGTCATCTAGGTGAGGACACGGAAGTCTTGCCCGTTACCAGTCTGGCACGCATGGCTGTCTTTATGTTACGCTGCCTTAACCGTGACCCTCGCGTTGTCAAAATGTTGGGTGACAGTCATTACTGGTTGGTGACACTTTTAGATCCCCGCTACAAGGAGAACTTTCACTCTCTTATTCCTGAGGTGGAGAGGTCTACAAAAATGGTGCAGTACCAGAAGGCCCTTGCTGCAGAACTGTTAAAAAATTCCCATCTGAACACGCTAGCGGCAGAGGTCACAGTTCGTTGCCCAACCAAGGCATACAGGCGAGAGAGACGCAACTCCAATCCAGCAGAGGCAGGGGAGCACTGTCAACGTTCTGGGACAGTTTTCTGAGACCCGCCCAGCTTACAGGCCCTGAGGCGCGGGGTACTCTCACAAGGAGTGGAAAGTTTAAAAGATGGTGAGGGAGTACCTTGCTGACCATACCAGCATCCTCCGTGATTTCTCTGTGCCTTTTAATTATTGGGTATCCAAGCTGGACACTAGCATTGAACTCGCTCTGTACGCCTTGGAGGTCCTGGCCTGCCCTGCCGCTAGCATGTTTTTAGTACCGCTGTGGGAACTATAACTGATAAGCGCACTCGCCTGTCAACTGACAATGCTGACAAGCTGACCCTTATCAAAATGAACAAGGGCTGGATTGGGCCAGACTTCTCATCACCACCAAATGACAGCAGAGTAACATAAAGTCAAATCCACTGTGTTATTTCGGGAGGTGTATTCCCATGCACCACTTCACACCAACACATGGGTATACACTTCCTCATTTTGGCTGTTTTTTGCTGTTCTCCTTATCCTCAGCCTCCACCACCACTATACCACCAGGGTGACCATGGTCCATGTTGCCTGCATTGCAAGTTCCTCCGTCCTAATTTTTGGCAGCTTTTGTTTGGAAGGCATAGGCAAAGACTATGGGAGACCCACTCCCCAATAATGGGAATAATGTTTTTAATATGCTGTACTGCATGGCTCTTGTAAGGGGCATTGCAAGTTCCTCCATCCTAAATTTTGGCAGCTTTTGCTTGGAAGGCATAGGCAAAGACTATGGGAGACCCACTGCCCAATAATGTGAACAATTTTTTTAATATGCTGTACTGCATGGCTCTTGTAAGGGGCATTGCAAGTTCCTCTGCTCTAATATTTGGCAGCTTTTGCTTGGAAGGCATAGGCAAAGACTATGGGAGACCCACTCCCCAATAATGGGAATAATGTTTTTAATATGCTGTACTGCATGGCTCTTGTAAGGGGCATTGCAAGTTCCTCCGTCCTAATTTTTGGCAGCTTTTGCTTCGAAGGCATAGGCAAAGACTATGGGATACCCACTCCCCAATAATGGGAATAATGTTTTTAATATGCTGTACTGCATGGCTCTTGTAAGGGGCATTAAAATCATCTTGTTAAGCTACTGTGACCTCCAGGTCTCTCCCAAGGGTCATTGATATTGTCATTTTATTCCACTGTGACGTCCACGTCTCTTCCAAGGGTCATTGATATTGTCTTTTTATTCCACTGTGACCTCCACGTCTCTTCCAAGGGGCATTAAACCATCTTGTCAAGATACTGTGACCTCCACGTCTCTTCCAAGGGACATTAAAACCATCTTGTTAAACCACTCTGAACTCCACGTCTCTTCCAAGGGGCATTAAAACCGTCTTGTTAAGCTGCTGTGACCTCCACGTCTCTTGCAAGTGGCATTAAAATCGTCTTGTTAAGCTATTGTGACCTCCACTTCTCTTCCAAGGGTCATTGATATTGTATTTTTTTCCACTGGGACCTCCAAGTCTCTTCCAAGGGTCATTAAAACCGTCTTGTTAAACCACTCTGAACTCCACGTCTCTTCCAAGGGGCATTAAAATCGTCTTGTTAAGCTACTGTGACCTCCACGTCTCTTCCAAGGGTCATAGATATTGTCTTTTTATTCCACTGGGACCTCCACCACTCTTCCAAGGGGTATTGATATTGTCTTTTTATTCCACTGGGACCTCCAGGTCTTTTCCTAGGGGCATTACAACCATCTTGTTAAGCTACTGTGACCTCCACGTCTCTTCCAAGGGGCATTAAAACAGTCTTGTTAAACCACTCTGAACTCCACGTCTCTTCCAAGGGGCATTAAAATCATCTTGTTAAGCTACTGTGACTAGAGATGAGCGTTGTTCTACTCGAACTGTTCGCCAATCTCAAATTCGAGCTGTTTTGGGCGGTGTTCGAGCCGTTCGGCGAACACGAACAATTTGAGAAAAATTCGGCTGTTCGAGGTTATGTTCGATAACTGTTCGTGCACCAAAATCATAACTGGATTTTTTCTCAGTAATGAGGAAAATTAATGTTAATACGCAGTTTGAGTGTACAGCGGGGTGGGGGGAGGGGCAGGGGATGGATCTCTGCAGGAACAATGAAGATCTCCATTTTTTTTTCTCTTTCCCGCATTTACAGTGGGGAGGTGCAATCTGTCAGCCTATCAGCAGCGCACACACGGAGCGAAGTGCTTTTTTTCACACAAGCAAGGGCATGTGTCATTGGCAGTGTATGTCACATGTCCTTGCCCTATAAGACCAAGCCATTTTCCCCGTCGCCACCATTTTCTCACTGCTGCAGCTGCGTGTTAGACGGCACCGCTGTTGCTGTGTGCGCTATACCTTGTTAATTTCAAGCCAATTTTCGCACAAATATACAGATAGCTTGGGAGTAGGGAATAGTTGTGATTGCAGTCCTTTTAAGGACTAGGTTACAGCATTTCCTACGACTTTTATCAGGCAGGTCTGTGCTCTTAAATAGATAGGTTGTGGGAGTAAAGACTAATTGTAATTGGAGTCCTTTTCAGGACTAGGTTACATCAGTTCCTATCAGTTTTTGCCAGGCAGGTCTGTGCCAGTGCTGTGCAAGTTTTTTTCACAGCATTTGGCTGAATCTAGCAAAGCTAATCCTTTTTGGCCTATTGCAGAGTGTGTTAGTCAGTGGAGTAGCCTATCTGTGTTGCAAGATATACCACCTGTGTATAGAATACCAATTTTTTTACTGCACCTAGTGAAGTAAAATCTTTTGGGCATAGCATCATTCTATTAGTCCATCTATACTGACCTCCATCAGGTTGCAAACTGAATCTAATTTTTTTCTGCATCTAGCTCTGAAAAAATATTTGGCCTTCTAGCAGTGTGTGGGACTTGTTCTATTAGTTCACCTATACTGACCTCCATCAGGTTGCAAACTGAATATATTTTTTTCTGCATCTACCTCTGACAAAATATTGGGCTTCTAGCTGTGTGTGGGACTTGTTGTATTAGTCCATCTATACTGACCTCCATCAGGTTGCAAACTGAATATATTGTTTTCTGCATCTACCTCTGAAAAAATATTGGGCTTCTAGCTGTGTGTGGGTCTTGTTCTATTAATCCATCTATACAGACCTCCATCAGGTTGCAAACTGAATATAATTTTTTTCTGCATCTAGCTCTGAAAAAATATTTGGCCTTCTAGCAGTGTGTGGGACTTGTTCTATTAGTCCACCTATACTGACCTCCATCAGGTTGCAAATTCAAAATTTTTTGTATGCATCTAGCTCTGAAAAAATATTTGGCCTTCTAGCAGTGTGTGGGACTTTCTCTGTTAGTCCATCTATACTGACCTCCATCAGGTTGCAAATTAAAAATAATTTTTATCTGCATCTACAGTACCTCTGAAAAAATATTTGGGCTTCTAGCTGTGTGTGGGACTTGTTGTATTAGTCCATCTATACTGACCTCCATCAGGTTGCAAACTGAATATATTTTTTTCTGCATCTACCTCTGAAAAAATATTGGGCTTCTAGCTGTGTGTGGGACTTGTTGTATTAGTCCATCTATACTGACCTCCATCAGGTTGCAAACTGAATATATTTTTTTCTGCATCTACCTCTGAAAAAATATTGGGCTTCTAGCTGTGTGTGGGTCTTGTTCTATTAATCCATCTATACAGACCTCCATCAGGTTGCAAACTGAATATAATTTTTTTCTGCATCTAGCTCTGAAAAAATATTTGGCCTTCTAGTAGTGTTTGGGACTTTCTCTGTTAGTCCATCTATACTGACCTCCATCAGGTTGCAAACTGAATATATTTTTTTCTGCATCTACCTCTGAAAAAATATTGGGCTTCTAGCTGTGTGTGGGTCTTGTTCTATTAATCCATCTATACTGACCTCCATCAGGTTGCAAAATGAATATAATTTTTTTCTGCATCTAGCTCTGAAAAAATATTTGGCCTTCTAGCAGTGTGTGGGACTTGTTCTATTAGTCCACCTATACTGACCTCCATCAGGTTGCAAACTGAATATATTTTTTTCTGCATCTACCTCTGAAAAAATATTGGGCTTCTAGCTGTGTGTGGGACTTGTAGTATTAGTCCATCTATACTGACCTCCATCAGGTTGCAAATTGAATATAATTTTTTTCTGCATCTAACCCAGCCAATAGTTTTGGCCTAATACCACAGTTTGGCCACTCAGCTCTGCTCGGTTACCATCCATTGTTTTTTTGTGCAAACAACTCCAGAGTTGTGAATTAGTTAACCACCAAAATGAGTGGAAAAAGGCCTGCTGCTGGTGGAAAGGGGAATAGGCGTGTTGGGAAGGGGAAAAAAGGTTGTGTCCGTGGGGTAGGTGTTAAAGCAACAGTAACATCTGCAGAAGAAAGACCATCTTCCAGCCAAACTAAAATGTCTACTTCTTTTAGCGGACAATGTGATAAGATCCCTTTCTTACGGCCACGCCAATCGCTACAAATTCCAGATGAGGCACAAAAACAGCAGGTGCTTCAACGGATATCAAGTGCTCCTTTAAGTGGGCTCTCCTCCACATCAACTTCAACATCACAAATACTCCAGTCCTCAAAGGTGTCACCCAAATCGCACTTGCTTCCTCACAGCTCCCAAATCTCCAGCTGCCCGTCTGAGTATGAGGTAGAACAGATGGTTGAGTCTGCAGAGCTGTTTACTCATACTATAGCCTGGGAATCAGAGGTCGACTCCAGCGCTTCTGTGAATCCAGACGAGGAAATGATCTGCACTGATGCCCAGAATCTTTATGAGTCGGATCCAGGACCAGACGCAGAAGGTTCTGACCATAATGTAGACCCTCATTCCCAAACTGTAACTCCTGTTGGTGGAGACAATGAGGAAGACGATGATAAGACTCAAATACCTGATTGGAGCGACAACTTTAGTTTTTTGTCAGGGCAGGAACAGGTTGGCTCTGAGGACGACGGGTGTGATAACGCACAGGGTGATGATGATGAGGTTGGAGATCCCACTTACTGTCAACCCACAGTCAGCCAAGAGATGAGGTCAGCAGAGGAGGTGGAGGAAGATGCTAGTGACGACGAGGTCAGGTTGCGCCTTCCTGGACAGAGACGTAGTACTGGAAGCACGTCAACAACTGCATCCTCAAACACAACTCTGCCTCTCACCACAAGTCGTGGTGGCTCTACAGGTCGCATGGGTGCTAAGCCTTGCATAGCCTGGGCATTTTTTCAGATCGATAAAGATGACCCAACTCGTGTTATCTGTAACATTTGTCAGCAAAAGCTAAGTAGAGGCCAAAAAATACATAGTTTGAGTACTTCATGCATGAACCGGCACATGGACATGAAGCATAAGTTGCAGTGGGAAGCTCAGTTTGATACAATGCGGCCTAGCCGGCCGGGCCAACCACTGTCTGCCATATTTTGTGCATCCGCGGCCTCTTCATCCTCTGTGACTGGGGGGACAGCAGTCACACCTGTTTTGGGGCGCAGACCTGCCACCTCTTTACCCGCAACAGCCAGCGTGATTGGCAGGTCATCATTTTCTTTGGAGGTGGGAACACCAGCTGGTGTTGAGCGCTGTCCGACATCGATAGCACCACCTTTGTATCAAGGCAACCTAACATGTCCGCCTGCATCTTCCTCACAGACCGGCAGTTTGCCGGGGACACCCTTATCAACCCCGTCTAAGCACAATAGCCAGCCCTCGGTCCCTCAGATGTGGACAAGTAAAAGACCATTTCCTCCTAGCCATGAGAAAGCTAAGAGGTTGAATTTCACCATCTGCAAGCTCTTGGCTACAGAAATGCTGCCTTTCCGCCTGGTGGACACAGAGGATTTTCGAGACCTTATGTCCGTCGCAGTGCCCCAGTACCAGATGCCCAGTCGGCACTACTTCTCAAAGAAAGGTGTGCCTGCGCTCCACCAGCATGTCGCACACAACATCACCGCTTCTTTGAGAAACTCTGTGTGTGACAGGGTGCATTTCACCACAGACACTTGGATGAGTAGGCATGGACAGGGGCGTTACATGTCGCTGACTGGGCACTGGGTAACTATGGTGACAGCAGGACAAGGGGCTGCTGTCCAAGTCTTGCCGTCCCCACGAGTTGTGCGTCAATCCTCTTTATGTCAAAGTTCCTCCACTGCTTCTGCCTCCTCAACCTCCTCTCGGTCTTCCACCTGCACCCAAAGCCTGTCTGGTCATGCCACAAGCTTTCTAACTGCGCAGAAGGGATCCTGCACACCTCCTTACTATGCTGGCAGTAGGGCTCAACGTCATCAGGCGGTTTTTACATTGAAATGTCTGGGAAATGTGAGTCACACAGCTGAGGAGTTGTGGTCAGCTCTGGAGAACCAATTTCATGAATGATTGTCTCCACTGGACCTGAAACCAGGGAAGGCCGTGTGCGACAATGCTGCAAACCTGGGTGCGGCCCTTCGCCGGGGCAATGTCACACACGTGCCTTGTATGGCTCACGTGTTGAACATGGTTGTCCAGCAATTTTTAGCCCACTATCCCAGACTAGATGGCCTTCTACAGAGGGCACGGTCGCTGTGTGCTCACTTCCGCCATTCGCATCCCACAGCTCAGCGACTTACATCTCTACAGAAGTCGTTGGGCCTGCCACTTCACCAGCTAAAATGCGATGTGCCTACCCGGTGGAATTCAACTCTGCACATGTTGCAGCGACTGTGGCAGCACCGACAAGTACTGGTGCAATACGTTCTGACGTATAGCCTGGGCCAATGAGATTCAGAGGTGGGGCAAATCACGCTGGAGGAGTGGTCTCAGATCAGGGACCTATGCACCCTTCTGCACAGTTTTGAAATGGCGACGAAGATGTTTAGTGCTGACGATGCCATTATCAGCATGACTATTCCGGTGATTTACATGCTGGAGCACATGTTAAACAGAATTCGGAGTCAGGTGGTGGCACAAGAGGAGGTGGAGGAAGTAGAGGAGGAGGAGTTGTATGCGGAAGGGCTAACATCTGCAAGGTCCAGACGGTCGGCAGCACCAAGGCGGCAGGCATGTGAGGGTGGGGGAGATGGTTTTACCAGGGCGCATGGTAGCAGCCAAACTAGTGAGGAAGGTGCAGGAGCCCAGGAAGAAGTGGAGGACGAACTGATGGAAGACTCATCAGATGAGTGAGACCTTGATCGCATTTCTGTTGTGCGAGGTTGGGGGGAGAGGACAGAGGAAGGAAGCATGATTGTTACCTCGCCACCAACACAACAGGGACTTGGTGCTCCTGGATGCGCAACACACATGAGTGCCTTCTTGCTGCACTACCTGCAACATGACCCTCGAATTGTGAGAATTAGAAATAATCCTGACTACTGGGTTGCCACACTGTTAGATACCCGGTACAAAAGTAAATTTGCAGAAATTATTCCTGCCATAGAAAGGGATGCACGCATGCAGGAGTATCAGCAGAGACTGTTGCAGAATCTTACATGTGCTTTTCCACAAAATACCAGTGGTGCACGTAGTGAATCTCACAGTTCCAACTTGCCAACCGTGGGACCGTCAAGTGTTCAGCACTCAAACCGTAACAGAACCACAGTATCTGCTGGTAACATCAATTTTGCGGAATCATTTCACCACTTTTTTAGCCCATCCTTTGCAAGGCCACAGGAGACAAGAAGTCTGACACATAGTCAACGCCTAGAGACGATGGTAAAGGAGTATCTCCAAGTAAACATTGAAGCCACGACTGTGTCACTGGACCCTTGCTCTTTTTGGGCTTCCAATCTGGATAAATGGCCGGAGCTAGCCACTTACGCCTTGGAGATCTTGTCATGCCCCGCAGCCAGCGTTCTGTCTGAACGTGTGTTCAGCGCTGCTGGTGGTGTGCTGACAAATAAGCGCACGCGGCTCTCCACTGATAATGTAGACAGACTCACGTTCATAAAGATGAACAAATCATGGATCCGAAACGACTTTTCTACCCCTGTGTCATCCTGGGGAGAGTAAAAGCTTGATGATTGGTTAAAATCACCCTACCAACCGTTTTAAGCTTTCAAATTACTAATCATGTTTATCTGTATCTTGACTGGAAAATAATTTGGGCTTTGTAGCAGTGTGCAGCACTGATCCTATTAGGCCATCTATACTAAAGCTTCACCAGATTTAAAATTAAAAATAATTTTTAGCTGCATCTAGCCCGGAAAATAATTTTGGGGCTCCGAGATGCGCAAGACACATAAGTGCCTTCTTGCTGCACTACCTGCAGCATGACCCTCATATTGTCAGAATTCGAAGTAATCATGACTACTGGGTTGCCACACTCTTAGATCCCCCAAACTTTTCGATCAACCTTTTCATTTTAATAAAGACCAAAAAAATGGTCATTTTTGAAATTATAAGCATTAGCAGGTTGTTAGAAACTGAAATCAAACAGTTTTCAACTCAAAACTTTATTCTAGGTGATGTTACATTTTCAAATAGGACCCCTTGTTCAAAAGGAGCTTCTGAACTCTCTCGTCCATTGAATTTGTCAGGTTTTGGATGGTTTCTGCTTCAATTGTTTTGCATGAGGACAGAATACCCTCTCAGAGCTGTTGCTTAGATGTGAACTGCCTACCGCCATCATAGACACTCCTTTTAATGATGCTCCAAAGGTTCTGAATGGGGTAGAGGTCAGGGGAGCATGGGGGTCACACCATAAGTTTGTCCCCTTTTTTGCCCATATCAGCCAGAGATGCAGATGTTTTACGTGCAGCATGAGATGGTGCATTATCATGCAGAAAAATGATCTTGCTGTGAAATACACGGTTCTTCTTCTTGAACCATGGCAGGAAGTGCTGTTTGAGAAAATCCACATACATTATGGAGTTCATCTTTAGCGCCTTCAGGGATCCTAAAGGGGCCGACAATCTCTCTCCCCATGATTCCAGCCCAAAACATTACTCCACCTCCTCCTTGTTGGCGCTGTAGCCGTGTTTGCGTGGGGTGTCCATCAACCAGCCATCCTCCACTCCATCCATCTGGACCATCGAGCGCTGCACGGCACTCATCCGTGAACAAAACTGTTTTGAAATCAGTCTTCATGTAATGTTTGGCCCACTAGAGCCGTTTCTGCTTGCGTGAAGTGGATAGAGGAGGTCGACAGGATGGCGTATGCACAGCTGCAAACCTCTGAAGGACCCTGCATCTTGTTGTTCGGGGGACGTTGGAGGCACAAGCAGCTTCAAAAACTTGTCTGCTGCTATGACAAGGCTTTTTTGCCGCTGCTCTTTCAACCTGACGTAATTGCCTGTAGGAAAGAGTCCTCAATTTGCCCTTATCAGCACGCACACGTGTGTACTGTGAATCAGCTACATACTTCTTGATTGCCAAGACACTTCATCCTGATCATCGCACAATGTTGATTGTAGTCATGCCTTGACCTAAACACTCCACAATTTGTTGCTTCTCAGCAGCCGACACATCCTTTTTCTTTCCCATTTTGGCAGAAAATGTAGGCTGCTTAATAATGTGAGAGAGCCTTCTTAAGTAGTCTTGCCTTTCATTGGACACACCTGCCAAACTAATTAGCACAGGTGTCTGCAATTGCTTACAGTGATATAAAGAGCCCTGACACACATCACCATCAATGAGTTTAACTGACAAACAAACAAATTCTTCCCTTATCACTCCTAAACACTTTTTGCATAATAATTTGGAACGCAGTGTACATGTGCTTTTCCACAAAACACCAGCGGTTCACGTGGTGAATCTTACAGTTCTAACTTGCCAACCGTGGTCTGTATGGAGTTGTTCAATAAAGGGCCCAAAATTAAGATAACATAGATGGGAGAGTTCTCTATGAATAGAAATTCCTAAGTATTTGATACCCTGTGAGGGACAGGCAAAGGGAAAGTTGGACTGGATGGAATCCTATATGGATTTGGGGAGGGAGACATCGAGGGCCTCAGACTTCGCTGCATTGATTTTAAAATTTGACAATGTAACAAAGTGATCTATTTCAGCCATAACAGCATGGATGGATATATGTGATTGAGTGATATATACTAGGACATCATCAGCAAATAGAGAGCACTTGTACTCGGTGCCTCCCACCTCAATCCACCTAATATTGGGGTTATGGCGAATTGATGAGAGCAGGTGCTCCGTCACTAGGATGTATAAGAGAGGGGACAGAGGACATCCCTGCCTTGTCCCATTGGTGATTGTGAAAGGTGATGAAAATGTTCTGACGCACCCCCTGGGCCTTGGGACACCCGGAGCCGGACCCTTTTTGGTGGATGCTGGTGGTTGTAGTCTTCGTGGCGGCGACCCGGTTCCGTGGCTCTGGGCGGTCAAACCAGTGGCGGAACTATTTATGTGGTTTTGATGTTTAAATGTACGACTACGCCACCCGTGGATTGCGGTCAGAGTGAACCGCCGCTACAGGGCAGACCGCTGAGGCTGGTGTTGTGGGTGCAGCAGAGCGTAGCATAACTCCCCACGGGAGGAGTATAGCCTCAGGGCAGTGTATGCGGAGGATGGGGGTGATGGTGCAGGGCAGCAGCAGTAACGACACGGAGTCAGTGATGCAGTTCAGGGCCTTTACTCACAGTTCTTATTATCCAGACCACGTCTGCAGGTAACGGCTGCCCACGTCGTACTGTGCTCACCAGGTGAGGGGCTCAGACAACTCCCAGATAACTTTGGAGCACTTCACAGGACCCCCTTTGTGTGTCCTTTGTCTGGCCTTTCTTACCAACACTTCTGTCCGGCTGCCTCGGGCCTCCTCTTGGTAAACTTGGCGCCAGTTTCCCTGACCCTATGTGGTGCCTTCCTAGCGGGTGTAGCGAGGGGCTGCGCCACATAAAATGTCAGAGCCTCCGGTTTCTAGCTGAGGGTCGTTTCCTGCCTCCACTAGTTCGGGGACCGGTCTCCCCCTTTGGCCTGACCCCTCCACGCAGGTGGATTCGGGCGTGCGGTGGCGACTCGCCCGTCCGCACCCCTGGAATCCCTTCATTCCTCGTTCCTGGAGCCTTCTCCGCTCCTCTTCCTTCCTTCTCCCTCTTCCAGGCCTGGGCCTCTGTTACTAGGCCCGCCTCCGGAGCAGAGCTCATGCAGAGCCCCTGCTCCCTGCCACTTCTGCTCAGACTTCTCTGCACTGAACTAAGATGGTGCCCACCTTTCATACTCCCTTCTCAATGCACCCAGGAACTGCTTCCTCCCTGCTCCTGCACTACCGGGTTCCCCTTCCTCAGTGTTCCCTCCCCCCACTCCAGCCAGGGACAGGGACTGTCGTGCCCATCTCAGGGGCATATTGGTCGCCCTGCCCCACGGCAATGTGGTGTAATGCATGCAGGTGTCGGGTCCTGATCCACACTCCATCCTTACCTGAGAGTGAGATATCACACCTCTGGGTGAGGTGCAATACGTCTGTAGCAACCGAGCCCTCAGGGTGCTACAGTTCCATTTATCTTCAGCCTTGGTGACGTATTGTGATACAGGGCTGTGATTTTGGCTATAAAAGGGTCCCCTAGACCCCTACCCCAAGCTTTTTAAGAGAATCATATATGGCGTGCCAGGAGACTCTATGGAATGCTTTCTCAGCATCCAACGAGAGTATCTAATTACAAATTTTTAACTGCATCTAGCCCAGGAAATACTTTGTGCCTAGTAGCAGTGTCTGCTAGTCAGCGGATTATCCCGGCTGTTAAGCAAGCTACACCACCTGTAGTTTAGACACTTAATTTTTTCAAAGGAAATGCTTCGGGACCATGGGATACTTAGTGAAGAGCATCAGGAGGCACCCCAAGGCATAGGGGCTGGGACTGGCAGTAGGATGCCTTGCGGTGGACAGCCGAGCTCGATCCTTATAAAAGCTTTTTAACTGCAGCAGCTTTAGTGGACGCTACTGGAGCTGGAATTACGCGGCTGCTGGCATGAGACTTGCCCTCCAATAGATCCTTGTAAATGGATTTAAAGTGTATTCATTCAAATTAGAGAGACAATTTAAATTAAAAAGCTTAGAGCTGCCTCCACCACAGGGGGGCTCGCTCGACCCACCAGCGGACAGGCACCAGTATTGGGAGAGGGGGGCTGGCCATCAGGGTTCACCGCGGCTCTGGCACAAACCCGGCGACACGGAGGTGGCACGGGCAGGAGCTGACTGGCCGTGTCGGCTTCTCACTTTTTGGATTTTAGAAGGGCATGACATGCCTATATCTGTGTCTCCCCCTCCTTTTACTCCTCCACCTCTTTTATTTTCGCATGACTATATGTACTTGTCACTTTTCCATGTGTTAGTTATGTCTTCTGAGCAGTTTGTCAGCTTTTGGACACCTTTGAAGGTGTTTTCTATGTGTTTCTATGTGTTTTTGTTTGCCTGCCATTGGTTTTAACGGTGTTCGAAGGTGTTCGACGAACAGTACGACGAACAGTTCGACGAACACACGGGTGTTCGACGAACCGAACTCGAACACTACTGGGGTGGCTCAACACTAACTGTGACCTCCACGTCTCTTCCAAGGGTCATTGATATTGTCTTTTTATTCCACTGGGACCTTCACCACTCTTCCAAGGGGCATTGATATTGTCTTTTTATTCCACTGGGACCTCCACCACTCTTCCAAGGGGCATTAATATTGTCTTTTTATTCCACTGGGACCTCCACGACTCTTCCAAGGGGCATTAAAACAGTCTTGTTAAACCACTCTGAACTCCACGTCTCTTCCAAGGGGCATTAAAACCGTCTTGTTAAGCTACTGTGACCTCCACGTATCTTCCAAGGGGCATTAAAACCGTCTTGTTAAACCACTCTGAACTCCACGTCTCTTCCAAGGGACATTAAAACGATCTTGTTAAGCAACTGTGACCTCCACGTCTCTTCCAATGGGCATTAAAACTATCTTGATAAACCACTCTGAACTCCACAGCTCTTCCAAGGGGCATTGAAATGTTGTTTTTAATTACCTCTAACCTCCACAAAGGTTTCAACGGGCATTGCATTTCCTCCTAATTTTAGTCAGCTTTTGCTTTTCAATGCATAGGCGAACACTAAGGGAGATCCACTACCCAATAATGGGTAGAGGGTTTTTAGTACACTGTAATCCACGTCTGTATCAAGGGGCATTGCAGTTCCTCATAATTTTTGGAAACCCTTCCATTCACCGCTTAGGCCATCAGTGCACAGGAGACCCAGTTGCTATAAATGGAAAAAATGGTTTAGTTAAGGCCCTCTGACCTCCATGTCACTTCCAAGGGGCATTGGAGTGCCTCGAAATTTTTGTTAGGCATTGAACTCACTGTATGCCCTATAACTGTGCAGCCGAACCGCTCCTTTTGGTACAGAAACATATCCTACAACACATGTGTGGTTGACTGGCCTGATATTGATGTGAATGGTCCCTGTTCCTCCTGATCTTTCTCCTTTGCCACCACCTCATCCATTATTCATCACCTGAAGCATTGTTTTAACGGGAGTCATAGACCTGGGATAGTAGCAGGAAAATATCCAGCCATCCTCGAAGGAGGTAGGATATGCGCCAAAACGCTGACCACCTCAGGCCAAGCCGCTACTACATGCATGCGCTTGCATTGCAAGGAACAGAAAGCTAAGGAGAAGGATGGCCTCATGATCATGAATAATTTACTCATTGTGTAGGAGGCCGACCACTGCTGCTGTGTACCTTCTGAACTTTGTATTGAAGCCTTATTGACCCAGAACCCACAATCCTCTATGTCTGGAGGATGTGTTGCATCCCAGTGTCCAACTGAGTCCCGGCTTCCACAATAGTAACCCAGTGTCAAGGCGTCAGTGAGATGGACCATCTCTGGCCACATTCACTTGTCCACGTGTTTGTGGTTAGGCTGTCTTTCCCAATAAATGCACTGGGGAGGGCACAGGTAATGTTTTGCTATGCGCGCTTGTGTATAAGGCGCAACGGGAAAAATAGGGGCGGCTGGGGACCGAGTATGGACACCCGGCCGCCGGGCGGCTGGGGACTGAGTATAGATACCAGGCCACCGACACAGCCATGACATGGTGGCCAGCGTCTGCCTCCACAAGCCTAAAAGGCCTCATTTCAAGTGCAAGCAAGATTGCAGTATGGTATTGCAGCCTGGGGGTGGGTGGCTGGCTGTATATTTGCGCTTGCATTGCAAGGAATGGGGGAGGTACAATTGAACACGGCCCTGGGACAAGGACTTGCACGGGGATAGTTGCAAGTCTGCATCTTCTGATGCGTCAAGGATCATTTCTGATGGGCACACTTTTAGGCAGTAACCTGGGTGTCAGAGATGCTTCCAGGGGTCTTCCCCATGCTATTCCCATGTCTTTTCAGCACTGTATGCATGTGTCACACAGCACATGGCCAGATAAGGTTGTAAAATGTTAAAATGACATTTCCCGGTGAATGCATTTGTCACGGTTGAAAGCAATACAAAAGTGCAAAAATGCATAAAAAATGCTACTTGTGAACATAACCCAAGTTGTGGAGGAGTATTTTTGTTTTTGGTTATTTATTTTACCTTATACACAAGTCTTTACCCTGGAAAGGATGTTCCTTAACATATTTCACAGGAAAACAGTTTCAGTTTTGTTTTTGAATGTTTTATTGTGAGCCTGTAAAAGTGGCTTAATACCTCTTACCACATTGTTGACAGCAGTGACCTGGGGGTCAGAAATGCTTGCTGGGGTGATCCCCATGCTGTCCCAATGTCATTTTAGCATTGTCACTATCGTTTTGGGCACTTTTTAGGCTTTCTACATACTGCCTGGGGTGCCGCCGCAAAAAATGCTCGGGTCTCCCATAGACTAACATTGGGCTCGTTGCTCGGGTCGAGCACCGAGAATCACGGTGAGCTCGGCCCGAGTTTCGAGCACCCGAGCATTTTAGTGCTCGCTCAACACTAATAGTGAACCGTACAAAATTTAAAAATAAGAACTATTCTGCTAATGCTTTCTATATGTTCATTCCACCTCCCCAAAACATTGGAATAAAGCTCGGCTCACATTTATCCTGTGCTCTCTTTCGAGCACTTACTTTGAGGTTTCTGTGAAAATCATCAAAACCGCGATTCAGACAAAACTCCAAAGGAACCATTCACTTATGAGGCAGATGGAGTCCCTGTGAACTCCATCTGGTCTCTGTTCCAGCAATATCTCAATGTCTACTGCACCGGAGTAAAAGCCAAACGGAATCCAAAGTGTCTCCATCTGCCTCATTAAAGTGAATGGTTCTGTCTGAGTTTTGTCTGAATCTCATTTTTGTGGGATTTACACTGAAAACCCAGAGGTAAGCTCTCAACTTATACTGGAAGCAATCAAAAATTGTTATGTGTCTCAAAGTACTACCAATAAAACTCATAATTTATCCCAAACAAAATCAGCCCCCACTCTGGTTCCTCATCTCTCACTGGAAATATAGGGTGTTCCCACGTTATTGGTAGAACAAAGACTGGAAAAGCGACACTGCTCCCACCCCCTCAAATAAAACCCAGTGAAATCTGCACTCCTAAATCCAAATGTCCTCTTCCTTCTGGGCCCCACTTTGCCTAAATCACAGTAACCACGTGTTTGGCATTATTGTAGTGGGAAGAGCACAATTAACAATTTACGGGGTGCATGTGCCAGAAGCACAAGCTGGGCACAATATATGGAGGTGCTACAATATACAGGGGCACTACATTGTATGGGGGCACAATGTATCGGTAATGTTTGGGCATTCGGCACTAAATTGGCAGATTTGCAATTCTCCAGAATAAAGCACAGCAGGGATGTTATAAAGTAGTCACTGCAGCCGTAGATTAATTCACTGAGAGGGGCAAGTTCTACAATTGGGTCACTTATATGGGTTTTCTGCTGCTCTGGTATCTTAGGGGCTCAGCAAACGTTGCCCACAAACTATTCTAGCAAAATCACCGCTTTCAGGAGAAATTGCGCAATAAATTGTGGGGTTCAATTTCACTTATTAACCCTTGTGCAACTTGCAAATTTATTAAAAGTAGTACAAATTTGCAACAAATAAAAGAGTTCCATTTTACCAATAAAATTTCCACGTCCTAATGTTATAAAATTCTGTGAGACTCCTGTGGGTTCAAAATTCTCACTATACCCACAGATGAAATTCTTAATCAGTGAAGTTTCCAATATAAAGGGGCCTGCTGATCTGGCACCTGTGGTGCTCACCTAATAGAGTCCACAAACCATGAAAACGGAATCTGCATTCCAAAAGCCAAGTTGCACTCCTTCCCACCTGATCCCTGCCTTGTGCTCAAACAGTAGTGTAAAACCACATATGGGTAACAGCCATGTTCAGTAAAAATTGCATAACAAATTTTAGCGTACATTTTCTCCTATTATTCCTCGTGGAAATTATAAATTTGGTGCTAAAAGTATTCTAGTGGAAAAAAAAAGTGAATTTTCGATAATCTAATTTTAACAAATTCTGTGTAGTAATTGTGAGTTCAAAATGCTCACTAAACTCCTTGATTAAATCCTTGAGGGGTGTAGTTTCCAAAATGGGGTCACTTGTGGGGGTTTTCTGCAGTTTGGGTGCTTTAGGGGCCCTGCAAATGCGACATGGTGCCCGCAATCTATTTCAGCCAAATTTGTGCTCTAAAATTCAAATAATGCTCCTTCCTTTCTGAGTTCTGCGGTTTTTCCAAACAGGTTTCAGGCCACCTGGGGTATCAGCGTGCTCAGAAGAAACTGGGTAACAAATTGTGGAATCATTGTAAATGTAAAAAAAATGGGGCTATAGCAACATTTTAGAGTAAAAATTACAATTTATTTTTTTTTCATTTCAATTCGCATTAATTTCTATGTAGCACCTGAACTGGGGAGTTTCCAATATATAGGCTCGTCAAAGTTCATTAAAATCTGAATAGGTCCCTAAAGAAACAGGTTTTGTAAATTTCTTGAAAAAATGAGGTCTAAGGGGTAGCATTTCTCCTTATGGAGAGTGATACACCAGCTCTGGCACGTCAAGGTAAGGAGGCTTATTCGCCATGCAATGCTCCTCTGGGAAACTTAATATGCAAATTGCCTCTTCAGAGAAAAAGAGGACTTGTACTCTATAGCGCCACCTATTGGAAGCAGCAATCCTACAAGTCACAATCAACCCTTTAACGAGTCGTGCAATATGACTTGGGATAAAAGCCAAATCAGAATCTCAATTTGCAGACATGGTGTTTTGGGCTGTTGGCCCTCATCAGTGCAAAGTATGAGAACTGATTTGGCTACATGAGAAGCTCTGGACTAAGGTCTAAGGGGTAACATTTCTCCTTATGGAGAGTGACACACCAGTTCTGGCATGTCAAGGTAAGGAGGCTTATTCGCCTTGCAATGCTCCTCTGGGAAATGAAATATGTAAATTTCCTCTTCAGAGAAAAAGAGGACTTGTACTCTATAGCGCCACCTATTGGAAGCTCCAATAATCCTTAGACCCTTAGAAGCTCCAATAGGTGGCGCTATAGAGTACAAGTTCTCTTTTACTCTGAAGACGCAATTTGCATATTAAATTTCCCAGAGGAGCATTGCATGGCGAATAAGCCTCCTTACCTTGACGTGCCAGAGCTGGTGTGTCACTCTCCATAAGGAGAAATGTTACCCCTTAGACCTCAGTCCAGAGCCTCTCACCTAGCCAAATCAGTTCTCATACTTTGCATTGATGAGGGCCAACAGCCTGAAACATCGTGTCTGCAGATTGAGATTTTGATTTGGCCTTTATCCTAAGTCATATTGCATGACTCATTAAAGGGTTGATTGTGACTTGTAGGATTGCTGCTTCCAATAGGTGGTGCTATAGAGTACAAGTCTTCTTTTTCTCTGAAGAGGCAGATTGCATATTGAAAAAATGAGAAATTGCTGCTAAATTTTAATCCTCCAAACAAAATAAATTGACATTTGAAAATGTAGTTCAAATGGCAAGTGTTATTTATTAATTATTTTGTACTAACTAGTTTAAGGCTATAAAGATAGAAAGTTTGAAAGTTGGGAATTTTTCAAATTTTTCACCAAAATTCTGATATTTCCACAAATAAATGCAAAAATATTGACATAAAATTTATCGCTAACAAAGTACAATGGGTCATGAAAAACAACCTCACTGGAATACGTTGAAGAGTTCCATAGTTATTACCACATGAATTGACATTGGTCAGATTTCCAAAATTTGGCTTGGTCATTAAGGTTGAAATTGGCTCGGTCACTAAAGGGTTAAAAATAAAAGCTCATACAGCAAAAACAAGCCCCAATATGGCTACATCTATGGAAAAATAAAAAAAATGTAATGGAATCTTCATTACTTTTACTTATGTTTGTACCTTCTGTCCCAATAAAGTCATGGTTACATGTAACACAGTTCCATTGCTCTAGAGAAGTAACAGAGTTTATGTTAATTGTACACCTCACAAGCTTCATCACTTGGATGGCCTACCGCTACCAAATAGTGGCTGAGCTGTTTTTTCTCTTCCACAGTAAGTCCAGGTGACCAGAAATTTCAGAAACTGTCACTTTAACTGAAGAATTAGGAGAGGTTTTGCCATACTTTTGGGCATATAGTGTAACCTTACTAGGTTATTTTTGTCAAATGTGATTTTACTTTTGGAGTAAAAAAATAAATTATTTTTTGTTGTTGTCAGATTATTAAATGGTTGATAAATTTGCTGGGTATGTGTTCATGTCTTTGTTCTTTGCAATGAGCTCTCTTGTCTAAACACGCAATGCATTACAAGAATAAATCCCCCCATAACATCACACAGTATTGCTGAAGGGTATTCATATTTCTTTCCAGGAAAACATACTTATCTGTGATTTATTGAAGACTGTAAACAGCCAAGAAAATTGCTGCAGGTTAAGAACCCTGAATTAGCCATGCACTATTTCAGTGAGAGTGAAGAAAGAATAATTTTTCTGCACCATTGAGGCAAATTATTACATCCTTACAAATGTGCAAAGATCTCTTTTGTCTAATATGCATAACATGAAGACATGCTATGATACCTATCATCCTGGATTTATTATTAGGGAACACTGTTAAGATGCACTAGATCAATGGTTCTCTCAACCTTGCTGTAAATTTGCAATTTAAAGTTTTGGGTGAACACATTTTACACTCTGAATTTTACAGTTATCTATCTATCTATCTATCTATCTATCTATCTATCTGTCTTTTAGTGATGAGCGAACATGCTAACCGAGTATCTTCGGCGTGCTCGAAAAATAGGTTTGATTCGCTGCAGCTGCATGTCTCGTGGCTGTTCGACAGTCACAACACATGCATGGATTGCCTGTTTTTTGGTCTCTAACTATTGGCTCTTCTGATCTATCTTCATAATTAGTTGCATTACCAATGACAATACAACAATTCTGGAACATCTTTTCTTATAACTTTACATTGAGCTGTTCCTGTGTTATTCCTCCTTGAAATGTAAGAATAACTTAAAACCTGAGTGGTATTATTCCTTTTATCAAAAGGCTGTGTCCCTACACAACGGGTGACAGTTGCAATCCAAAAGTTTGCATGTAACTGAATGTATTGCTTTGCACTGCAGCAGTAACTCCATAGTTAAAAGAGTTGTCCATAATCAACAAAAATTGGACAAGGGTGGGGGAATGCCATAAAACCCACTAATCTTAGTGTTGTCCACCCTTTGTGGAGATCCTATTACAGTTTAGATATTCTGGTGATTCACTATATAATGGAGATGAGTGAATCGATTTGATAAAAATTTAATTGGTGTTGAGTTTTATGAAATCCCCAGGTGCAGAAGTATTCAACTATTGCCAAAAAAATATCCATCACCAGTTTACACATTGCAGAAGATTTCATCAGCCACATAAAGTTCATACAACCTAAGGTGCCTTGAGACTTATCCTCCAGGAAGAGGCAAGTTGTGAAATGCGCATCGGGGCCACTTATTTGCCAGGTCATATATGCAATTTGCATTTATTTGATTTATCTACCTCTCACAATTGGCACTTTATTCACTTTTTGACTCCATATACTATTGTATGTGACTCCTATTCGATTTTGCTCGTTTGCGCTAGCCTATGTATTTTTTTTGCTATAACTTGGATATGTAATCTTCTTGTAACTTTACATTGATTCAGGTACTTTATGCTGTTATATGGATTTGCAATCCTTTTGTAGTTTTGCACTAGTGTTGCCACCGTATATTATTGTGTAGTTTTATACTGTATATGTGTGAATTCAATTGGCTAAGTGATCTAAATCCCAGCTGGACTCTTAGAAAATATATTTATATATACTTTAATGAGATAGAAACTTTTCTAATTATTTATGTAAGGCTATGTGCCCACGATGCAGAAATGAAGCAGAAAATTTCTGCAGCATTTCTGCATCTCCCTGGCAGAAAAAACGCATGCGGATTGTACATGCGTTTTTCCTGCATAGTACATGTGGATTCACATGCGTTTCCGCAGCAGACATTTATATGGAAGCAACCAGGGACATACCATTGTAAGTTCAAATCCCCATATAGGGGTAGAAAAGTGAAGGTTTGGGTTTCCTTTTGGGAACTGCAAGATGGAGAGGCTCATACCGAGTATGACTGAGAGACCTTTTTAAGTCAAAAGAATCTGACAGTCTTCACACTATTAAAATTAGGCAATGTGAACTGAGGTCTAAGATGGTAGACATGCAAGAAATAGGAGCATGTTCACACTAGCAAAAAAGAAACAAAACCGACAAAAGACAAAAATATATCTCATACCCTACCATCATTATATATAAATGTAAAGCAAAGTTGCATATAAAATATAGGGTACTTAGTGAACTATTTTTGATCAAAAAAAGTATACAAGCCGTCCCACCAGCGGCAAGGTGACCCTAAATTGGGACGGTACCTATACTGCCTATATTAAAAACCTTACTGTATATCAAAGTTGAAGCAATGCATATAAAAGGGTAGACAAATAGGACCGGGTCCCAACTCCAGACCACCCAGGCCCGTGGTAAGCTACATATGTACCAGTCAGCTCAACAAAGGGGATGCCACACCCTTAAATTGCACAGAATGCAAACAAGACAAAAAACCAGGCAATGTGAACTGAGGTCTAAGATGGTAGACATGCAAGAAATAGGAGCATGTTCACACTAGCAAAAAAGAAACAAAACCTACAAAAGACAAAAGACAAAAATATATCTCATACCCTACCATCATTATATATAAATGTAAAGCAAAGTTGCATAATAAATATAGGGTACTTAGTGAACTATTTTTGATCAAAAAAAGTATACAAGCCGTCCCACCAGCGGCAAGGTGACCCTAAATTGGGACGGTACCTATACTGCCTATATTAAAAACCTTACTGTATATCAAAGTTGAAGCAATGCATATAAAAGGGTAGACAAATAGGACCGGGTCCCAACTCCAGACCACCCAGGCCCGTGGTAAGCTACATATGTACCAGTCAGCTCAACAAAGGGGATGCCACACCCTTAAATTGCACAGAATGCAAACAAGACAAAAAACCAGGCAATGTGAACTGAGGTCTAAGATGGTAGACATGCAAGAAATAGGAGCATGTTCACACTAGCAAAAAAGAAACAAAACCTACAAAAGACAAAAGACAAAAATATATCTCATACCCTACCATCATTATATATAAATGTAAAGCAAAGTTGCATAATAAATATAGGGTAATTAGTGAACTATTTTTGATCAAAAAAAGTATACAAGCCGTCCCACCAGCGGCAAGGTGACCCTAAATTGGGACGGTACCTATACTGCCTATATTAAAAACCTTACTGTATATCAAAGTTGAAGCAATGCATATAAAAGGGTAGACAAATAGGACCGGGTCCCAACTCCAGACCACCCAGGCCCGTGGTAAGCTACATATGTACCAGTCAGCTCAACAAAGGGGATGCCACACCCTTAAATTGCACAGAAAGCAAACAAGACAAAAAAACAGGCAATGTGAACTGAGGTCTAAGATGGTAGACATGCAAGAAATAGGAGCATGTTCACACTAGCAAAAAAGAAACAAAACCTACAAAAGACAAAAGACAAAAATATATCTCATACCCTACCATCATTATATATAAATGTAAAGCAAAGTTGCATAATAAATATAGGGTACTTAGTGAACTATTTTTGATCAAAAAAAGTATACAAGCCGTCCCACCAGCGGCAAGGTGACCCTAAATTGGGACGGTACATATACTGCCTATATTAAAAACCTTACTGTATATCAAAGTTGAAGCAATGCATATAAAAGGGTAGACAAATAGGACCGGGTCCCAACTCCAGACCACCCAGGCCCGTGGTAAGCTACATATGTACCAGTCAGCTCAACAAAGGGGATGCCACACCCTTAAATTGCACAGAATGCAAACAAGACAAAAAACCAGGCAATGTGAACTGAGGTCTAAGATGGTAGACATGCAAGAAATAGGAGCATGTTCACACTAGCAAAAAAGAAACAAAACCTACAAAAGACAAAAGACAAAAATATATCTCATACCCTACCATCATTATATATAAATGTAAAGCAAAGTTGCATATAAAATATAGGGTACTTAGTGAACTATTTTTGATCAAAAAAAGTATACAAGCCGTCCCACCAGCGGCAAGGTGACCCTAAATTGGGACGGTACCTATACTGCCTATATTAAAAACCTTACTGTATATCAAAGTTGAAGCAATGCATATAAAAGGGTAGACAAATAGGACCGGGTCCCAACTCCAGACCACCCAGGCCCGTGGTAAGCTACATATGTACCAGTCAGCTCAACAAAGGGGATGCCACACCCTTAAATTGCACAGAATGCAAACAAGACAAAAAACCAGGCAATGTGAACTGAGGTCTAAGATGGTAGACATGCAAGAAATAGGAGCATGTTCACACTAGCAAAAAAGAAACAAAACCTACAAAAGACAAAAGACAAAAATATATCTCATACCCTACCATCATTATATATAAATGTAAAGCAAAGTTGCATAATAAATATAGGGTACTTAGTGAACTATTTTTGATCAAAAAAAGTATACAAGCCGTCCCACCAGCGGCAAGGTGACCCTAAATTGGGACGGTACCTATACTGCCTATATTAAAAACCTTACTGTATATCAAAGTTGAAGCAATGCATATAAAAGGGTAGACAAATAGGACCGGGTCCCAACTCCAGACCACCCAGGCCCGTGGTAAGCTACATATGTACCAGTCAGCTCAACAAAGGGGATGCCACACCCTTAAATTGCACAGAATGCAAACAAGACAAAAAAACAGGCAATGTGAACTGAGGTCTAAGATGGTAGACATGCAAGAAATAGGAGCATGTTCACACTAGCAAAAAAGAAACAAAACCTACAAAAGACAAAAGACAAAAATATATCTCATACCCTACCATCATTATATATAAATGTAAAGCAAAGTTGCATAATAAATATAGGGTACTTAGTGAACTATTTTTGATCAAAAAAAGTATACAAGCCGTCCCACCAGCGGCAAGGTGACCCTAAATTGGGACGGTACCTATACTGCCTATATTAAAAACCTTACTGTATATCAAAGTTGAAGCAATGCATATAAAAGGGTAGACAAATAGGACCGGGTCCCAACTCCAGACCACCCAGGCCCGTGGTAAGCTACATATGTACCAGTCAGCTCAACAAAGGGGATGCCACACCCTTAAATTGCACAGAATGCAAACAAGACAATAAACCAGGCAATGTGAATTGAGGTCTAAGATGGTAGACATGCAAGAAATAGGAACATGTTCACACTAGCAAAAAAGAAACAAAACCTACAAAAGACAAAAGACAAAAATATATCTCATACCCTACCATCATTATATATAAATGTAAAGCAAAGTTGCATAATAAATATAGGGTACTTAGTGAACTATTTTTGATCAAAAAAAGTATACAAGCCATCCAATCAGCGGCAAGGTGACCCTAAATTGGGACGGTACCTATACTGCCTATATTAAAAACCTTACTGTATATCAAAGTTGAAGCAATGCATATAAAAGGGTAGACAAATAGGACGGGGTCGCAACTCCAGACCACCCAGGCCCGTGGTAAGCTACATATGTACCAGTCAGCTCAACAAAGGGGATGCCACACCCTTAAATTGCACAGAATGCAAACAAGACAAAAAACCAGGAAATGTGAACTGAGGTCTAAGATGGTAGACATGCAAGAAATAGGAGCATGTTCACACTAGCAAAAAAGAAACAAAACCTACAAAAGACAAAAGACAAAAATATATCTCATACCCTACCATCATTATATATAAATGTAAAGCAAAGTTGCATAATAAATATAGGGTACTTAGTGAACTATTTTTGATCAAAAAAAGTATACAAGCCGTCCCACCAGCGGCAAGGTGACCCTAAATTGGGACGGTACCTATACTGCCTATATTAAAAACCTTACTGTATATCAAAGTTGAAGCAATGCATATAAAAGGGTAGACAAATAGGACCGGGTCCCAACTCCAGACCACCCAGGCCCGTGGTAAGCTACATATGTACCAGTCAGCTCAACAAAGGGGATGCCACACCCTTAAATTGCACAGAATGCAAACAAGACAAAAAACCAGGAAATGTGAACTGAGGTCTAAGATGGTAGACATGCAAGAAATAGGAGCATGTTCACACTAGCAAAAAAGAAACAAAACCTACAAAAGACAAAAATATATCTCATACCCTACCATCATTATATATAAATGTAAAGCAAAGTTGCATAATAAATATAGGGTACTTAGTGAACTATTTTTGATCAAAAAAAGTATACAAGCCGTCCCACCAGCGGCAAGGTGACCCTAAATTGGGACGGTACCTATACTGCCTATATTAAAAACCTTACTGTATATCAAAGTTGAAGCAATGCATATAAAAGGGTAGACAAATAGGACCGGGTCCCAACTCCAGACCACCCAGGCCCGTGGTAAGCTACATATGTACCAGTCAGCTCAACAAAGGGGATGCCACACCCTTAAATTGCACAGAATGCAAACAAGACAAAAAACCAGGCAATGTGAACTGAGGTCTAAGATGGTAGACATGCAAGAAATAGGAGCATGTTAACACTAGCAAAAAAGAAACAAAACCTACAAAAGACAAAAGACAAAAATATATCTCATACCCTACCATCATTATATATAAATGTAAAGCAAAGTTGCATAATAAATATAGGGTACTTAGTGAACTATTTTTGATCAAAAAAAGTATACAAGCCGTCCCACCAGCGGCAAGGTGACCCTAAATTGGGACGGTACCTATACTGCCTATATTAAAAACCTTACTGTATATCAAAGTTGAAGCAATGCATATAAAAGGGTAGACAAATAGGACCGGGTCCCAACTCCAGACCACCCAGGCCCGTGGTAAGCTACATATGTACCAGTCAGCTCAACAAAGGGGATGCCACACCCTTAAATTGCACAGAATGCAAACAAGACAAAAAACCAGGCAATGTGAACTGAGGTCTAAGATGGTAGACATGCAAGAAATAGGAGCATGTTCACACTAGCAAAAAAGAAACAAAACCTACAAAAGACAAAAGACAAAAATATATCTCATACCCTACCATCATTATATATAAATGTAAAGCAAAGTTGCATAATAAATATAGGGTACTTAGTGAACTATTTTTGATCAAAAAAAGTATACAAGCCGTCCCACCAGCGGCAAGGTGACCCTAAATTGGGACGGTACCTATACTGCCTATATTAAAAACCTTACTGTATATCAAAGTTGAAGCAATGCATATAAAAGGGTAGACAAATAGGACCGGGTCCCAACTCCAGACCACCCAGGCCCGTGGTAAGCTACATATGTACCAGTCAGCTCAACAAAGGGGATGCCACACCCTTAAATTGCACAGAATGCAAACAAGACAAAAAACCAGGCAATGTGAACTGAGGTCTAAGATGGTAGACATGCAAGAAATAGGAGCATGTTCACACTAGCAAAAAAGAAACAAAACCTACAAAAGACAAAAGACAAAAATATATCTCATACCCTACCATCATTATATATAAATGTAAAGCAAAGTTGCATAATAAATATAGGGTACTTAGTGAACTATTTTTGATATACAGTAAGGTTTTTAATATAGGCAGTATAGGTACCGTCCCAATTTAGGGTCACCTTGCCGCTGGTGGGACGGCTTGTATACTTTTTTTGATCAAAAATAGTTCACTAAGTACCCTATATTTATTATGCAACTTTGCTTTACATTTATATATAATGATGGTAGGGTATGAGATATATTTTTGTCTTTTGTCTTTTGTAGGTTTTGTTTCTTTTTTGCTAGTGTGAACATGCTCCTATTTCTTGCATGTCTACCATCTTAGACCTCAGTTCACATTGCCTGTTTTTTTGTCTTGTTTGCATTCTGTGCAATTTAAGGGTGTGGCATCCCCTTTGTTGAGCTGACTGGTACATATGTAGCTTACCACGGGCCTGGGTGGTCTGGAGTTGGGACCCGGTCCTATTTGTCTACCCTTTTATATGCATTGCTTCAACTTTGATATATAGTAAGGTTTTTAATATAGGCAGTATAGGTACCGTCCCAATTTTATGTCACCTTGCCGCTGGTGGGACGGCTTGTATACTTTTTTTGATCAAAAATAGTTCACTAAGTACCCTATATTTATTATGCAACTTTGCTTTACATTTATATATACTGATGGTAGGGTATGAGATATATTTTTGTCTTTTGTAGGTTTTGTTTCTTTTTTGCTAGTGTGAACATGCACCTATTTCTTGCATGTCTACCATCTTAGACCTCAGTTCACATTGCCTGGTTTTTTGTCTTGTTTGCATTCTGTGCAATTTAAGGGTGTGGCATCCCCTTTGTTGAGCTGACTGGTACATATGTAGCTTACCACGGGCCTGGGTGGTCTGGAGTTGGGACCCGGTCCTATTTGTCTACCCTTTTATATGCATTGCTTCAACTTTGATATACAGTAAGGTTTTTAATATAGGCAGTATAGGTACCGTCCCAATTTAGGGTCACCTTGCCGCTGGTGGGACGGCTTGTATACTTTTTTTGATCAAAAATAGTTCACTAAGTACCCTATATTTATTATGCAACTTTGCTTTACATTTATATATAATGATGGTAGGGTATGAGATATATTTTTGTCTTTTGTAGGTTTTGTTTCTTTTTTGCTAGTGTGAACATGCTCCTATTTCATGCATGTCTACCATCTTAGACCTCAGTTCACATTGCCTGGTTTTTTGTCTTGTTTGCATTCTGTGCAATTTAAGGGTGTGGCATCCCCTTTGTTGAGCTGACTGGTACATATGTAGCTTACCACGGGCCTGGGTGGTCTGGAGTTGGGACCCGGTCCTATTTGTCTACCCTTTTATATGCATTGCTTCAACTTTGATATACAGTAAGGTTTTTAATATAGGCAGTATAGGTACCGTCCCAATTTAGGGTCACCTTGCCGCTGGTGGGACGGCTTGTATACTTTTTTTGATCAAAAATAGTTCACTAAGTACCCTATATTTATTATGCAACTTTGCTTTACATTTATATATAATGATGGTAGGGTATGAGATATATTTTTGTCTTTTGTCTTTTGTAGGTTTTGTTTCTTTTTTGCTAGTGTGAACATGCTCCTATTTCTTGCATGTCTACCATCTTAGACCTCAGTTCACATTGCCTGGTTTTTTGTCTTGTTTGCATTCTGTGCAATTTAAGGGTGTGGCATCCCCTTTGTTGAGCTGACTGGTACATATGTAGCTTACCACGGGCCTGGGTGGTCTGGAGTTGGGACCCGGTCCTATTTGTCTACCCTTTTATATGCATTGCTTCAACTTTGATATACAGTAAGGTTTTTAATATAGGCAGTATAGGTACCGTCCCAATTTAGGGTCACCTTGCCGCTGGTGGGACGGCTTGTATACTTTTTTTGATCAAAAATAGTTCACTAAGTACCCTAAATTTATTATGCAACTTTGCTTTACATTTATATATAATGATGGTAGGGTATGAGATATATTTTTGTCTTTTGTAGGTTTTGTTTCTTTTTTGCTAGTGTGAACATGCTCCTATTTCTTGCATGTCTACCATCTTAGACCTCAGTTCACATTGCCTGGTTTTTTGTCTTGTTTGCATTCTGTGCAATTTAAGGGTGTGGCATCCCCTTTGTTGAGCTGACTGGTACATATGTAGCTTACCACGGGCCTGGGTGGTCTGGAGTTGGGACCCGGTCCTATTTGTCTACCCTTTTATATGCATTGCTTCAACTTTGATATACAGTAAGGTTTTTAATATAGGCAGTATAGGTACCGTCCCAATTTAGGGTCACCTTGCCGCTGGTGGGACGGCTTGTATACTTTTTTTGATCAAAAATAGTTCACTAAGTACCCTATATTTATTATGCAACTTTGCTTTACATTTATATATAATGATGGTAGGGTATGAGATATATTTTTGTCTTTTGTCTTTTGTAGGTTTTGTTTCTTTTTTGCTAGTGTGAACATGCTCCTATTTCTTGCATGTCTACCATTTTAGACCTCAGTTCACATTGCCTGGTTTTTTGTCTTGTTTGCATTCTGTGCAATTTAAGGGTGTGGCATCCCCTTTGTTGAGCTGACTGGTACATATGTAGCTTACCATGGGCCTGGGTGGTCTGGAGTTGGGACCCGGTCCTATTTGTCTACCCTTTTATATGCATTGCTTCAACTTTGATATACAGTAAGGTTTTTAATATAGGCAGTATAGGTACCGTCCCAATTTAGGGTCACCTTGCCGCTGGTGGGACGGCTTGTATACTTTTTTTGATCAAAAATAGTTCACTAAGTACCCTAAATTTATTATGCAACTTTGCTTTACATTTATATATAATGATGGTAGGGTATGAGATATATTTTTGTCTTTTGTAGGTTTTGTTTCTTTTTTGCTAGTGTGAACATGCTCCTATTACTTGCATGTCTACCATCTTAGACCTCAGTTCACATTGCCTGGTTTTTTGTCTTGTTTGCATTCTGTGCAATTTAAGGGTGTGGCATCCCCTTTGTTGAGCTGACTGGTACATATGTAGCTTACCACGGGCCTGGGTGGTCTGGAGTTGGGACCCGGTCCTATTTGTCTACCCTTTTATATGCATTGCTTCAACTTTGATATACAGTAAGGTTTTTAATATAGGCAGTATAGGTACCGTCCCAATTTAGGGTCACCTTGCCGCTGGTGGGACGGCTTGTATACTTTTTTTGATCAAAAATAGTTCACTAAGTACCCTATATTTATTATGCAACTTTGCTTTACATTTATATATAATGATGGTAGGGTATGAGATATATTTTTGTCTTTTGAAGGTTTTGTTTCTTTTTTGCTAGTGTGAACATGCTCCTATTTCTTGCATGTCTACCATCTTAGACCTCAGTTCACATTGCCTGGTTTTTTGTCTTGTTTGCATTCTGTGCAATTTAAGGGTGTGGCATCCCCTTTGTTGAGCTGACTGGTACATATGTAGCTTACCACGGGCCTGGGTGGTCTGGAGTTGGGACCCGGTCCTATTTGTCTACCCTTTTATATGCATTGCTTCAACTTTGATATACAGTAAGGTTTTTAATATAGGCAGTATAGGTACCGTCCCAATTTAGGGTCACCTTGCCGCTGGTGGGACGGCTTGTATACTTTTTTTGATCAAAAATAGTTCACTAAGTACCCTATATTTATTATGCAACTTTGCTTTACATTTATATATAATGATGGTAGGGTATGAGATATATTTTTGTCTTTTGTCTTTTGTAGGTTTTGTTTCTTTTTTGCTAGTGTGAACATGCTCCTATTTCTTGCATGTCTACCATTTTAGACCTCAGTTCACATTGCCTGGTTTTTTGTCTTGTTTGCATTCTGTGCAATTTAAGGGTGTGGCATCCCCTTTGTTGAGCTGACTGGTACATATGTAGCTTACCACGGGCCTGGGTGGTCTGGAGTTGGGACCCGGTCCTATTTGTCTACCCTTTTATATGCATTGCTTCAACTTTGATATACAGTAAGGTTTTTAATATAGGCAGTATAGGTACCGTCCCAATTTAGGGTCACCTTGCCGCTGGTGGGACGGCTTGTATACTTTTTTTGATGAAAAATAGTTCACTAAGTACCCTATATTTATTATGCAACTTTGCTTTACATTTATATATAATGATGGTAGGGTATGAGATATATTTTTGTCTTTTGTCTTTTGTCTTTTGTAGGTTTTGTTTCTTTTTTGCTAGTGTGAACATGCTCCTATTTCTTGCATGTCTACCATCTTAGACCTCAGTTCACATTGCCTGGTTTTTTGTCTTGTTTGCATTCTGTGCAATTTAAGGGTGTGGCATCCCCTTTGTTGAGCTGACTGGTACATATGTAGCTTACCACCGGCCTGGGTGGTCTGGAGTTGGGACCCGGTCCTATTTGTCTACCCTTTTATATGCATTGCTTCAACTTTGATATACAGTAAGGTTTTTAATATAGGCAGTATAGGTACCGTCCCAATTTAGGGTCACCTTGCCGCTGGTGGGACGGCTTGTATACTTTTTTGATCAAAAATAGTTCACTAAGTACCCTATATTTATTATGCAACTTTGCTTTACATTTATATATAATGATGGTAGGGTATGAGATATATTTTTGTCTTTTGTAGGTTTTGTTTCTTTTTTGCTAGTTTGAACATGCTCCTATTTCTTGCATGTCTACCATCTTAGACCTCAGTTCACATTGCCTGGTTTTTTGTCTTGTTTGCATTCTGTGCAATTTAAGGGTGTGGCATCCCCTTTGTTGAGCTGACTGGTACATATGTAGCTTACCACGGGCCTGGGTGGTCTGGAGTTGGGACCCGGTCCTATTTGTCTACCCTTTTATATGCATTGCTTCAACTTTGATATACAGTAAGGTTTTTAATATAGGCAGTATAGGTACCGTCCCAATTTAGGGTCACCTTGCCGCTGGTGGGACGGCTTGTATACTTTTTTTGATCAAAAATAGTTCACTAAGTACCCTATATTTATTATGCAACTTTGCTTTACATTTATATATAATGATGGTAGGGTATGAGATATATTTTTGTCTTTTGTCTTTTGTAGGTTTTGTTTCTTTTTTGCTAGTGTGAACATGCTCCTATTTCTTGCATGTCTACCATCTTAGACCTCAGTTCACATTGCCTGGTTTTTTGTCTTGTTTGCATTCTGTGCAATTTAAGGGTGTGGCATCCCCTTTGTTGAGCTGACTGGTACATATGTAGCTTACCACGGGCCTGGGTGGTCTGGAGTTGGGACCCGGTCCTATTTGTCTACCCTTTTATATGCATTGCTTCAACTTTGATATACAGTAAGGTTTTTAATATAGGCAGTATAGGTACCGTCCCAATTTAGGGTCACCTTGCCGCTGGTGGGACGGCTTGTATACTTTTTTTGATCAAAAATAGTTCACTAAGTACCCTATATTTATTATGCAACTTTGCTTTACATTTATATATAATGATGGTAGGGTATGAGATATATTTTTGTCTTTTGTAGGTTTTGTTTCTTTTTTGCTAGTGTGAACATGCTCCTATTTCTTGCATGTCTACCATTTTAGACCTCAGTTCACATTGCCTGGTTTTTTGTCTTGTTTGCATTCTGTGCAATTTAAGGGTGTGGCATCCCCTTTGTTGAGCTGACTGGTACATATGTAGCTTACCACGGGCCTGGGTGGTCTGGAGTTGGGACCCGGTCCTATTTGTCTACCCTTTTATATGCATTGCTTCAACTTTGATATACAGTAAGGTTTTTAATATAGGCAGTATAGGTACCGTCCCAATTTAGGGTCACCTTGCCGCTGGTGGGACGGCTTGTATACTTTTTTTGATGAAAAATAGTTCACTAAGTACCCTATATTTATTATGCAACTTTGCTTTACATTTATATATAATGATGGTAGGGTATGAGATATATTTTTGTCTTTTGTCTTTTGTAGGTTTTGTTTCTTTTTTGCTAGTGTGAACATGCTCCTATTTCTTGCATGTCTACCATCTTAGACCTCAGTTCACATTGCCTGGTTTTTTGTCTTGTTTGCATTCTGTGCAATTTAAGGGTGTGGCATCCCCTTTGTTGAGCTGACTGGTACATATGTAGCTTACCACCGGCCTGGGTGGTCTGGAGTTGGGACCCGGTCCTATTTGTCTACCCTTTTATATGCATTGCTTCAACTTTGATATACAGTAAGGTTTTTAATATAGGCAGTATAGGTACCGTCCCAATTTAGGGTCACCTTGCCGCTGGTGGGACGGCTTGTATACTTTTTTGATCAAAAATAGTTCACTAAGTACCCTATATTTATTATGCAACTTTGCTTTACATTTATATATAATGATGGTAGGGTATGAGATATATTTTTGTCTTTTGTAGGTTTTGTTTCTTTTTTGCTAGTTTGAACATGCTCCTATTTCTTGCATGTCTACCATCTTAGACCTCAGTTCACATTGCCTGGTTTTTTGTCTTGTTTGCATTCTGTGCAATTTAAGGGTGTGGCATCCCCTTTGTTGAGCTGACTGGTACATATGTAGCTTACCACGGGCCTGGGTGGTCTGGAGTTGGGACCCGGTCCTATTTGTCTACCCTTTTATATGCATTGCTTCAACTTTGATATACAGTAAGGTTTTTAATATAGGCAGTATAGGTACCGTCCCAATTTAGGGTCACCTTGCCGCTGGTGGGACGGCTTGTATACTTTTTTTGATCAAAAATAGTTCACTAAGTACCCTATATTTATTATGCAACTTTGCTTTACATTTATATATAATGATGGTAGGGTATGAGATATATTTTTGTCTTTTGTAGGTTTTGTTTCTTTTTTGCTAGTGTGAACATGCTCCTATTTCTTGCATGTCTACCATCTTAGACCTCAGTTCACATTGCCTGGTTTTTTGTCTTGTTTGCATTCTGTGCAATTTAAGGGTGTGGCATCCCCTTTGTTGAGCTGACTGGTACATATGTAGCTTACCACGGGCCTGGGTGGTCTGGAGTTGGGACCCGGTCCTATTTGTCTACCCTTTTATATGCATTGCTTCAACTTTGATATACAGTAAGGTTTTTAATATAGGCAGTATAGGTACCGTCCCAATTTAGGGTCACCTTGCCGCTGGTGGGACGGCTTGTATACTTTTTTTGATCAAAAATAGTTCACTAAGTACCCTATATTTATTATGCAACTTTGCTTTACATTTATATATAATGATGGTAGGGTATGAGATATATTTTTGTCTTTTGTCTTTTGTAGGTTTTGTTTCTTTTTTGCTAGTGTGAACATGCTCCTATTTCTTGCATGTCTACCATCTTAGACCTCAGTTCACATTGCCTGGTTTTTTGTCTTGTTTGCATTCTGTGCAATTTAAGGGTGTGGCATCCCCTTTGTTGAGCTGACTGGTACATATGTAGCTTACCACGGGCCTGGGTGGTCTGGAGTTGGGACCCGGTCCTATTTGTCTACCCTTTTATATGCATTGCTTCAACTTTGATATACAGTAAAGTTTTTAATATAGGCAGTATAGGTACCGTCCCAATTTAGGGTCACCTTGCCGCTGGTGGGACGGCTTGTATACTTTTTTTGATCAAAAATAGTTCACTAAGTACCCTATATTTATTATGCAACTTTGCTTTACATTTATATATAATGATGGTAGGGTATGAGATATATTTTTGTCTTTTGTCTTTTGTAGGTTTTGTTTCTTTTTTGCTAGTGTGAACATGCTCCTATTTCTTGCATGTCTACCACCTTAGACCTCAGTTCACATTGCCTGTTTTTTTGTCTTGTTTGCATTCTGTGCAATTTAAGGGTGTGGCATCCCCTTTGTTGAGCTGACTGGTACATATGTAGCTTACCACGGGCCTGGGTGGTCTGGAGTTGGGACCCGGTCCTATTTGTCTACCCTTTTGTATGCATTGCTTCAACTTTGATATACAGTAAGGTTTTTAATATAGGCAGTATAGGTACCGTCCCAATTTAGGGTCACCTTGCCGCTGGTGGGACGGCTTGTATACTTTTTTGATCAAAAATAGTTCACTAAGTACCCTATATTTATTATGCAACTTTGCTTTACATTTATATATAATGATGGTAGGGTATGAGATATATATTTGTCTTTTGTCTTTTGTAGGTTTTGTTTCTTTTTTGCTAGTGTGAACATGCTCCTATTTCTTGCATGTCTACCATCTTAGACCTCAGTTCACATTGCCTGGTTTTTTGTCTTGTTTGCATTCTGTGCAATTTAAGGGTGTGGCATCCCCTTTGTTGAGCTGACTGGTACATATGTAGCTTACCACGGGCCTGGGTGGTCTGGAGTTGGGACCCGTTCCTATTTGTCTACCCTTTTATATGCATTGCTTCAACTTTGATATACAGTAAGGTTTTTAATATAGGCAGTATAGGTACCGTCCCAATTTAGGGTCACCTTGCCGCTGGTGGGACGGCTTGTATACTTTTTTTGATCAAAAATAGTTCACTAAGTACCCTATATTTATTATGCAACTTTGCTTTACATTTATATATAATGATGGTAGGGTATGAGATATATTTTTGTCTTTTGTCTTTTGTAGGTTTTGTTTCTTTTTTGCTAGTGTGAACATGCTCCTATTTCTTGCATGTCTACCATCTTAGACCTCAGTTCACATTGCCTGTTTTTTTGTCTTGTTTGCATTCTGTGCAATTTAAGGGTGTGGCATCCCCTTTGTTGAGCTGACTGGTACATATGTAGCTTACCACGGGCCTGGGTGGTCTGGAGTTGGGACCCGGTCCTATTTGTCTACCCTTTTGTATGCATTGCTTCAACTTTGATATACAGTAAGGTTTTTAATATAGGCAGTATAGGTACCGTCCCAATTTAGGGTCACCTTGCCGCTGGTGGGACGGCTTGTATACTTTTTTTGATCAAAAATAGTTCACTAAGTACCCTATATTTATTATGCAACTTTGCTTTACATTTATATATAATGATGGTAGGGTATGAGATATATATTTGTCTTTTGTCTTTTGTAGGTTTTGTTTCTTTTTTGCTAGTGTGAACATGCTCCTATTTCTTGCATGTCTACCATCTTAGACCTCAGTTCACATTGCCTGGTTTTTTGTCTTGTTTGCATTCTGTGCAATTTAAGGGTGTGGCATCCCCTTTGTTGAGCTGACTGGTACATATGTAGCTTACCACGGGCCTGAGTGGTCTGGAGTTGGGACCCGGTCCTATTTGTCTACCCTTTTATATGCATTGCTTCAACTTTGATATACAGTAAGGTTTTTAATATAGGCAGTATAGGTACCGTCCCAATTTAGGGTCACCTTGCCGCTGGTGGGACGGCTTGTATACTTTTTTTGATCAAAAATAGTTCACTAAGTACCCTATATTTATTATGCAACTTTGCTTTACATTTATATATAATGATGGTAGGGTATGAGATATATTTTTGTCTTTTGTCTTTTGTAGGTTTTGTTTCTTTTTTGCTAGTGTGAACATGCTCCTATTTCTTGCATGTCTACCATCTTAGACCTCAGTTCACATTGCCTGTTTTTTTGTCTTGTTTGCATTCTGTGCAATTTAAGGGTGTGGCATCCCCTTTGTTGAGCTGACTGGTACATATGTAGCTTACCACGGGCCTGGGTGGTCTGGAGTTGGGACCCGGTCCTATTTGTCTACCCTTTTGTATGCATTGCTTCAACTTTGATATACAGTAAGGTTTTTAATATAGGCAGTATAGGTACCGTCCCAATTTAGGGTCACCTTGCCGCTGGTGGGACGGCTTGTATACTTTTTTTGATCAAAAATAGTTCACTAAGTACCCTATATTTATTATGCAACTTTGCTTTACATTTATATATAATGATGGTAGGGTATGAGATATATATTTGTCTTTTGTCTTTTGTAGGTTTTGTTTCTTTTTTGCTAGTGTGAACATGCTCCTATTTCTTGCATGTCTACCATCTTAGACCTCAGTTCACATTGCCTGTTTTTTTGTCTTGTTTGCATTCTGTGCAATTTAAGGGTGTGGCATCCCCTTTGTTGAGCTGACTGGTACATATGTAGCTTACCATGGGCCTGGGTGGTCTGGAGTTGGGACCCGGTCCTATTTGTCTACCCTTTTATATGCATTGCTTCAACTTTGATATACAGTAAGGTTTTTAATATAGGCAGTATAGGTACCGTCCCAATTTAGGGTCACCTTGCCGCTGGTGGGGCGGCTTGTATACTTTTTTTGATCAAAAATAGTTCACTAAGTACCCTATATTTATTATGCAACTTTGCTTTACATTTATATATAATGATGGTAGGGTATGAGATATATTTTTGTCTTTTGTCTTTTGTAGGTTTTGTTTCTTTTTTGCTAGTGTGAACATGCTCCTATTTCTTGCATGTCTACCATCTTAGACCTCAGTTCACATTGCCTGGTTTTTTGTCTTGTTTGCATTCTGTGCAATTTAAGGGTGTGGCATCCCCTTTGTTGAGCTGACTGGTACATATGTAGCTTACCACGGGCCTGGGTGGTCTGGAGTTGGGACCCGGTCCTATTTGTCTACCCTTTTATATGCATTGCTTCAACTTTGATATACAGTAAGGTTTTTAATATAGGCAGTATAGGTACCGTCCCAATTTAGGGTCACCTTGCCGCTGGTGGGACGGCTTGTATACTTTTTTTGATCAAAAATAGTTCACTAAGTACCCTATATTTATTATGCAACTTTGCTTTACATTTATATATAATGATGGTAGGGTATGAGATATATTTTTGTCTTTTGTCTTTTGTAGGTTTTGTTTACACTATTAAAATTATAGTGTTGTTCAATATAAGAAAGATTAAATTATGAAACTAAGTCAGCATCAACACTTATAGAAGTGTTTCCGTTCATTCAAATATTTTATCATTGGGTTTGCTGAGAGCTAGATCCTGGCAGATTTAATAATGGATTATCTTTAGGCTAGACTATCTGTTTTAAAGAACTGAATAACCTTGATAAAGTATAAATGACTACTTTGGTCACGAGCACTGAAGAATTGGACCTTGCAGATTACCCACTTGTAATGATTGCCCCTGGGTAGAAGTAGATTTACTATTATTGATTACTAATGAGTTTATGCCTCAATTAGCTTACCTTAAATAGCATAAAATATTTTAAGAGAACAGTTTGCTTGAAAAGTGCAACAAGATATATACTTTAGTAATTATGTTAGTCATGCAGTTCCAAGGCAAAACAAGTATCAGTGCTGCTAGAGATATAAATTTCTGGATGTAGTCATGGATGGAGAACATGACTTGTAAACAATAGACTTTCCAATATAATGTAGTAACTGTGTTGGTATCCTGACAAAATGAGTTGAGCAGTCACTGGCTTGAAAAACAGCTTTGTTCTATGTTTTATGAGATAGAAAATGAGGTTTGGAATGGTTAACACCTCTGATTCAGCAGAATATAAAGTCTCCTGCTAACAAGGACTTCATTTTGCTTTCTTTTACAAAATCGCGAATTAGTTATAATTCAATAAAATTCATTATTGCTGAACCACTAACACCATGTACGAGTGAAAAGCATCATATATTTCATTCATGGATGTATATTATTAGTCAAAAGTAGTTAACAATAAAATCAGTCCTGTTATAATGTCTCATTGATCATGTGATTCAGAACAAGACTTACTAGCAGAACAAATGAGTTCTACTGACAGCGTAACAAATGGGTAGTAACAAATTTGTAAGGCATGACTGTTTCTCGAGTAGCATTGTTAGAATAAAATCTAACATTAAATAAAACTGACACTTTGGGAACTGTGCTAATGAACAAAATTTATAGTCAGGAAAATGAAAGTTCTTCAGCTATAAATCAGAGAAAGAGAATTTGATTGGGAAATTAAGAGATAATGAATATTGATGGCAACAGAATCATGTTCTTTTTTTTATTCATTTGCTTTGTTTTGTGTTCTTGTCATTTATTATTCTATGTACATGTTTAATTATTCATTATTTTATTGAATTCAGATGTAATGCTCATCAAGTATATTAATTAGGCTTTAATTTGGAAAGTGGTACCTCATGCAAACAGGTATCGTATAAGATGTGGATGTTGCTTTTGGGCAAGGTAAACTTTTTTCTTTTATAAAATATAACTTTGGTTGCCTCTTCATGATTACTTGGCATCTAGTTTACAAATAGTAACATAGTTTTTAAGGTTGAAGGAAGACTAAGGCCATCTAGTTCAACCCATAGCCTAACATGTTGATCCAGAGGAAGGCAAAAAAAAACATGTGGCAACACTAAGCTCCACATTGGGGAAAAAATTCCTTCCCGACTCCATACGACAATGAGACTAGTTCCCTGGATCAACGCCCTATCAAGGAATCTAGTATATATAACCTGTAATATTATACTTTTCAAGAAAGGCATCCATGCCCTTCTTACATTACAACATCATGCGGCAGAGAGATCCATAGTCTCACTGCTCTTACAGCAAAGAATCTGCGTCTGTGATTATGATTAAACCTTCTTTCCTCCAGACGTAAAAGATGCCCCCTTGTCCACGTCTCAGGCCTCAGAGTAAAAAGATCAGTAGAAAGGTCTTTGTACTGTCTCCTCATATATTTGTACATAGTAATAAGATCACCCCTAAGCCTTTGTTTTTCCAAACTAAATAACCCCAAGTCTAATAACCTGTCTTGATGTTGCAGAACCCCCAGTCCTCTAATAATCTTGGTCGCTCTTCTCTGCACCCGCTCTAGTTCAGCTATGTCTTTCTTATACACCGGAGACCAGAACTGTACACAGTATTCTAAGTGTGGTCGCACTAGTGACTTGTATAGAGGTAAAATTATGTTCTCCTCATGATCATCTATGCCTCTTTTAATGCATCCTATTATTTTATTTGCCTTTGCAGCTGCTGCCTGACACTGGCCTCCAAATGTGAGCTTGTCGTCCACCAATGGACAAAACAGTGACAGTTTTGCCCAATGTTTTACAATTAAGCATATAATTATACATTTTATTTCCTCTGCCCAAGTACATTACCTTACATTTATCCCCATTAAAGCTCATTTGCCATTTATCAGCCCAAGCTTCTAGTTTACATAGATCCTCCAGTAATATAAAATTGTCCTCCTCTGTATTGATTACCCTGCAGAGTTTAGTTTCATCTGCAAATATTGAAATACTACTCTGTATGCCCCCTACAAGGTCATTAATAAATATGTTAAAAAGAAGCAAGCCCAATACTGACTCCTGTGGTACCCCACTGTTAACTGTGAGCCAGTCTGAGTGTGTTTCATTAATAACCACCCTTTGTTTCCTATCACTGAGCCAGTTCTTAACCCACATACATATATTTTCCCCTATCCCCATTGTTCTCATTTTATGTATTAACCTTTTGTGTGGAACCATATCAAAAGCTTTTGAAAAGTCCATATAGACAACATCAACTGCATTTCCTTGGTCCAGTCCAGAACTTACCTCTTCATAAAAGCTGATCAGAACGGTCCCTCGTAAACCCATTTTTTTATTGGGTCATGAGGTTTTTTTCTTCAGATACTCTAGTATATCATCTCTTCGAAGACCCTCCAGGATTTTACCCACAGTAGAGGTTAAGCTTACTGACCTATAATTTGCAAGTTCAGTTTTTGTCCCCTTTTTGAATATTGGCACCACATTTGCTATACGCCAGTCCTGTGGTACAGACCCTGTTATTATGGAATCTTTAAAGATTAAAAATAATGGTCTATATCTTTACTTAAATCCTGCAGTACTCGTGGGTGTATCCCATCCGAGCCCGGGGATTTGTCAACTTTATTGATTTTTAGACAACGCCGTGCTTTCTGCTGGGTTAGGCAAGTGACATTTAATGGAGAATTTTTGTTATCACTGATCATGTTTTCTGTCATGCGATTTTCTTGTGTAAATATTGTTGAAAAAAAATTATTTAGCATATTGGCTTTTTCCTCATCCTCATCCACCATTTCACCCAGACTATTTTTAAGGGGGCCAAGACTATCATTTTTTAGTTTCTTACTATTTATGAAGTTAAAGAATATTTTGAGATTATTTTTACTTTCTGTGGCAATGAGTCTCTCTGTCTCAATCTTTGCTGCCTTGATTTGTTTTTTACAGAATTTATTTAATTTTCTGTATTTATTTAATGCCTAATCACTACCTACTTGCTTTAGTTCTCTAAATGCTTTCTTTTTGTCACTTATTGCACCCCTTATAGCTCTATTTAGCCATAGCAGTTTCCTCCTATTTCTAGCATGTTTATTCCCATAGGGTATATATTGTGCACAGGTCCTCTTCAGGATGCTGATAAATGTCTCCCATTCGCTTTGTGTAGTTTTATGTCTCAGGATATCGTCCCAGTTTATTGCACTAAGATCATCTCTCAACCGTTGGAAATTTGCCTTCCTGAATTTTAGTGTCCTTGTAACCCCTCTACTACACATCTTTTTAAAGGATACATGAAAACTTATTATTTTGTGATCACTATTACCTAAGTGACCTCCAACTCATATATTTGATATAAAGTCTGGCCTGTTGGTTAATATTAGGTCTAGCAGTTGTCAAAAACCTATTACTAGTGATGAGCGAGCATGCTCGCTACAGCTCGGTGCTCGCCCGAACATCTCACTGCTCTAAATGCTCGGCGCTCACCAAGTATTTCCGGGTTGCTCGGGCGGGAACTCGGGTCCCCTCCCTGCATGTTTGGTGCTCTTTAGAGAGCCAATGAACATGCATGGATTGCCTGCCTTGTACTGTAATGCCGCAGCCATTTTGGCTGTGGGCATTACAGTGATTGGCTGGCCGCACAGCGTCATCAGGTCTATATCAGACCTGGTGCCGTCATGCTCTTCACAGTCACTCTGGACCAGACAGTGTAGGGAGAGCTGCTGCTGCATCAGGGAGAGATTTATTTGTGTATTAGGTAGTGTAGGGAGAAAAACCGTACATTACACATATCCATCTTAACAAACAGTCCTTCTGAGGACTAATCCATCTGCAGAGATATCAGGCAGGCAGGGTTTATAGGCAGGCAGTGTATATAGCAGACTGCAGTGCATATAGCACAAGAGGCTCCATTCCAATTCTGCCTTCTGCTGCTGTTAGATATTTCTATACAAAGGCCCAGGTCTCAGGGGCCAGGATTACTTTCTTTGCATCTTAATCCTCATTATTTGCTTAAAAAGCAATCCAGAGAACACCGTTTTTCTGCGCCATTTGCTTGTTGGCACTACAGAATACAGCCAGGTCCTTTCCATATTACAGCGCTAGAAATCCAGCTATTTAAAATAGTTTTTTCTCCATCACACGGATCACAAATATGTTATCAGAAAATACTGCCATTTCTGGCCTCCATTAAAAATTTCCTTTAGTATGTCAGTGAAGCAATTCACAGCAGTTTGCTGTTCAAACTACTTACCTACAGGCCAGGTATTTAAAACTCTGTTTTCTCCATCACACGGATCACATATAAGTTCGCTCCAAACTCAGTCATTTGTAGTGAGCATGGAAGATACTGTCCTGCATTTAAAATGGGCAAGGCAAGGGACGTGGCAAGGTACGGGGAACTGGATGTGATGGTAATGGTGCATGCAGAGGCCGAGGACAAGGCCGTGGGCAAGCCCAAATTGTGCCACAACAAACACCCACATCTTCTCGCCTGATCTTCCTGTCCCAATTTCTAGGGGACTGCAGCACACCACTTTTGAACAAAGAGCAGTGTCAAAAGGTAGTTGGTTGGATAGCGGATAATGCTTCCAGTCACTTTGCCACCACCACCACCAACACCATGTCTTCCACACGGTCAAGTCTCAGTAGCCATGAGTCTGGACCGCATATTCCTCACCCTGATCCTCCACCCTCCCACCATGCCGAGTACCCAGAGACAACTGATCCCACACTTGTACACTCTGAAGAGCTGTTCACTTTTCCATTTATAGATTCGGGCCTTTTGCCCGGTCCACTTGAAGTGGGGCAAGAGGAGATCGCATGTAGCGTTGCCCAAATATTTGAGCAGCCACGGTCACAGAAAGGCGACGGTGGGAAAGTGCCACAAGAGGTGGACGATGATGAGACACAATTGCCAGAAAGTCAGGAGGAGGACCAGGGTGCAGAAATGGAAGACGAGGTGGTGGATGATATAGTAACTGACCCAACCTGGCAGGAGGACATGCAGAGCAAGGACAGCAGCACATAGGGGGAGGGAGGCAGAGCACCCCAACAGGCAGGAAGAAGCAGTGTTGTGGCCGCAGACAGAAGGCAGGCAACCGTTCCCCGTAACATCAACATGAAGGAAGTTGCCAATACAACTGTTAGGTCTTCCCGAGTCTGGTTGTTTTTTAAAGACTCTGCCGATAACCCCAAAAAGACAATTTGCACCACCTGCCAGGCCAGCATCAGCAGGGGTGGCAAAACGACCAGCCTGACCACCACCAGCATGATCAGGCACATGGCAGCAAAACACCGGACTTTGTGGGCCGAACCCCAGGGTCCAAGAACAGTGTCTGCGGGTGGCACCATTGCTTCTTCCACTGTTGTGCATAGAAGCCAATCCCCTGTCCATGGTGCATGCGAAGATGCTTCCTGCCCTGCACCTGTCGTTGCACACTCTCAAGCAGCAGCATCAGGAAGCACGTCCATGTCCTTGTCCCAGTGCAGCGTTCAGTTGTCCATACCCCAGTCCTTGGAACGCAAGCACAAATATGCAGCCAAAGCCCCACAGGGCAAACTACTAAATTCTCACATTTCACGACTGCTTGCACTCAAAATGTTGCCTTTTAGGCTTGTGGAGACGGAAGCATTCCGCAACCTGATGGCGGCGGCCGTGCCTTGGTACTCGGTCCCCAGCCGCCACTATATCTCCCGGTGTGCCGTCCCCGCATTACACAAGCACGTGTCCCAAAACATTAGTCGTGCCCTCAACAATGCAGTTACCGGTAAAGTCCACCTAACCACGGACACATGGACAAGTGCTTGTGGGCAGGGACAGTACATCTCGCTGATGGCACACTGGGTTAATATAGTGGAAGTCGGGACCCAGTCGGACCTTGGAATGGAACACGTCCTCCCGTTGCCAAGGATTACGGCCCCTAGGTCAATCAGGGTTGCCCCCACGGTCTACAGCTCCTGCACCTCATCCTCTTCAGCCTCCTCCTCTTCTTCAGCCTCCATCTCCGAAATGACCTCATCAGTCACAAGCTGGAAGCACTGCAGCACTGCCTCGGCCAAGCGGCAACAGGCTGTGCTGAAGCTAATATGCTTAAGTGACAAACCGCACAATGCTGAAGAGTTGTGGACAGCTCTGAAAGAGCAGGAAGATCTGTGGCTCACACCGCTGAACCTACAGCCAGGCATGGTCGTGTGTGACAATGGCCGGAACCTCGTGGCGGCTCTGAGGCGAGGCGAGCTCACACATGTACCATGCCTGGCCCATGTGCTTAACCTCGTGGTTCAGCGGTTTCTCAAATCCAACCCATAGCTGCCGGATCTGCTTGTTAAAGTATGCCGCCTGTGTGCTCATTTTAGAAAGTCAGCTACAGCTTCCGCCGCCCTTGCAGTGTTTCACCAGTATTTGCAGCTTCTGGCTCACAGACTGATGTGTGATGTCCCAAAGCGTTGGAACTCTACACTGCAGATGTTGGGAAGGATTTGTGAGCAGAAGAGGGCAGTTGTTGAGTACCATCAACAAGGCCGTCGGTATTCAGTTCAGACTCCACACATAAGACCTCAGGAGTGGACATGGATGTTAGACATATGTATCATCCTCCAAAACTTTGAGGACTTCACCAAGATGGTGAGCTGCAATGACGCCATAATTAGCATCACCATCCCGCTTCTCTTTCTTCTGAAACGCTCTCTGCCCACAATCAAAGAGGATGCATTGCAGGCGGAGCTCGATGAGATAGAGCAAGGAACCATACAGGGTGATTACACACAGCCAAGCCTCATCTCATCCAAATGTGGATTGGGTGACAATGAAGAAAAGGAAGAGGAGGAGGAAGAACAGGAGCTAGTTTCATGCACTATAGACGGTACTACCTGCACAGCTGTCATACCGTCTGTTCAGCGTGGATGGCCAGAGGACAGAGAGGAGGAGGAGGAGGAGGAGAGCATGGTCAGTCATCCTCTTGGTGAGGACACAGAAGTCTTGCCTGTTAGTAGTCTGGCACGCATGGCTGAGTTTATGTTACGCTGCCTTTCCCATGACCCTCACGTTCTCAAAATTTTTGGTGACAGTCATTACTGGTTGGTGACACTTCTAGACCCACGTTACAAGGAGAACTTTATATCTCTTATTCCTGAGGCGGACAGGTCTACAAAAATGGGACTGTACTAGAAGGCCCTTGTTGCGGAACTATTAAAAAAATTCCCATCTAAAAACGCTGGCGACAGAGGGCACACTTCTTTGGACAAACAAGGAGTACAGACGAGAGAGACACAACTTCAATCCAGCAGAGGCAGGGGAACACTGTCAAACTTCTGGGAGAGTTTTTTCAGACCCTCCCAACGCACAGGTCCTGACGTGTGGGGTAGTCTCACGAGGAGTGCAAAGTTTGGGAAGATGCTGAGGGAGTAACTTGCCGACCATACCAATGTCCTCCGTGATTCCACTGTGCCTTATAATTAATGGGTATCCAAGCTAGATGAGTGGAATGAACTTGCCCTCTATGCCTTGGAGGTCCTGACCTACCGTTCCGCCAGCGTTATTTTTTATACAGTATGTTCTTGTATACCCCCCAGGGGTAAATGTTTGTCAGCCCATATACTTAGTGCATGGGCATTGCAAATATAGGAGGCCAGCTCCTTTCTAATGGGAACATTTTTTCTGAGGCCCTCCTCCACGTCTCTTTCAAGGGGCATTGAAGTGCCTCCAAATTTTTGGCAGCCCTTGCATTCACTGCATAGGCCAACACTATGGGAGACTCTCTCCTTTCTAATGGGAAATTGGTCAGCCATTAGACTCACTGCATACCCTATAACTGTATAGCAGACTCTCTCCTTTCTAATGGGAATTTGTCGTTACTGTGGCCCTGCTCTATGTGCCTTTAAATTCTTAGTGGGGTTTTTCCTAAAATTGGTCAGCCGTTGGACTCATTGCATACCCTATAACGGTATAGCAGACTCTCTCCATTCTAATGGGAATATGTCGTATTTGTTACTGTGGCCCGGCTCCATGTGTCTTTAAATTCTTAGTGGGGCTTTTTCCTAAAATTGGTCAGCCGTTGGACTCACTGCATACCCTTTAACTGTATAGCAGACCCTCTCCTTTCTAATGGGAACATGTCGTACTTGTTACTATGACCCTGCTCTGTGTGTCTCTAAATTCTTAGGGGGGGTTTTCCTAAAATTGGTCAGCCTTTGAACTCACTGCATACCATATAACTGTATAGCAAACTCAATCCTTTCTTATGGGAATTTGCCAATACTGTGGCCCTGCCCTATGTGTCTTTAAATTCTTAGTGGGGTTTTTCAAAAAATTGGTCAGCTGTTGGACTCACTGCATACCCTATAACTGTATAGCAGACCCTCTCCATTTTAATAGGAACATGTCGTACCTTGTTACTGTGGCCCTGCTCTATGTGTCTTTAAATTCTTAGTGGGGTTTTTCCTAAAATTGGTCAGCCGTTGGACTCACGGCATACCCTATAACTGTATAGCGGACTCTCTCCTTTCTAATATGAACATGTCATCCCTTGTTACTGTGGCCCTGCTCTATGTGTCTTTAAATTCGCAGTGGGGTTATTCCTAAAATTGGTCAGCCGTTGGACTCACTGCATACCCTATAACTGTATAGCAGACGCTCTCCTTTCTAATGGGAACACGTCGTATTTGTTACCGTGGCCCTGCTCTAGGTGTCTTTAAATTCTTAGTGGGGCTTTTCCTAAATTTGGTCAGCCGTTAAACTCACTGCAAACCCTATAACTGTATAGCAGACTCTCTCCTTTCTTATGGGAATTTGTTGTTACTGTGGCCCTGCTCTATGTGTCTTTAAATTCTTTTTGGGGTTTTTCATTAAATTGGTCAGCCGTTGGACTCACTGCATACCCTTTAACTGTATAGCAGACTCTCTCCTTTCTAATGGGAACATGTCGTACTTGTTACTGTGGCCCTGCTCTGTGTGTCTTTAAATTCTTAGTGGGGTTTTTCCTAAAATTGGTCAGCCTTTGGACTCACTGCATACCCTATAACTGTATAGCAGACTCTTTCACTTCTAATGGGAATTTGTCGTTACTGTGGCTCTGTTCTATGTGTCTTTAAATTCTTAGTGGGGTTTTCCCTAAAATTGGTCAGCCGTTGGACTCACTGCATACCCTATAACTGTATAGCAGACCCTCTCCTATCTAATGGGAACATGTCGTACTTGTTACTGTGGCCCTGCTCTATGTGTCTTTAAATTCTTAGTGGGGTTTTTCCTAAAATTGGTCAGCTGTTTGACTCACTGCATACACTATAACTGTATAGCAGACTCTCTCCTTTCTAATGGGAATTTGTCGTTACTGTGGTCCTGCTCTATGTGTCTTTAAATTGTTAGTGGGGTTTTTCCCAAATTTTGGCAGCCCTTGCAGTCATAGCATGGGCATTACCACTATAGGAGACCCGCTCCTTTATAATAGGAACATGTCGTACTTGTTACCGTGGCCCTGCTCTATGTGTCTTTGAATTCTTAGTGGGGATTTTCCTAAATTTCGTCAGCCGTTAGACTCACTGCATACCCTATAACTGTATAGCAGACTCTCTCCTTTCTAATGGGAATTTGTCGTTACTGTGGCCCTGCTCTATGTGCCTTTAAATTCATAGTGGGGTTTTTCCTAAAATTGGTCAGCTGTTGGACTCACTGCATACCCTATAACTGTATAGCAGACTCTCTCCTTTCTAATGGTAACATGTCGTACCTTGTTACTGTGGCCCTGCTCTATGTTTCTTTAAATTCTTAGTGGGGTTTTTCCTAAAATTGGTCAGCCGTTGGACTCACTGCATACCCTATAACTGTATAGCAGACTCTCTCCTTTCTAATTGGAACATGTTGTACTTGTTACTGTGGCCTTGCTCTATGTGTCTTTAAATTCTTAGTGGGGTTTTTCCTAAATTTGGTCAGCCGTTAGATTCACTGCATACCCTATAACTGTATAGCAGACTCTCTCCTTTCTAATGGGAATTTGTCGTTACTGTGGCCCTGCTCTATGCGCCTTTAAATTCTTAGTGGCGTTTTTCCTAAAATTGGTTAGCCGTTGGACTCACTGCATACCCTTTAACTGTATAGCAGACTCTCTCCTTTATAATGGGAACATGTCGTACCTTGTTACTGTGGCCCTGCTCTATGTGTCTTTAAATTCTTAGTGGGGTTTTTCCTAAAATTGGTCAGCCGTTGGACTCACTGCATACATTTTAACTGTATAGCAGACTCTCTCCTTTGTAATGGGAACATGTCGTACTTGTTACTGTGGCCCTGCTCTATGTGTCTTTAAATTCTTTTTGGGGTTTTTCCTAAATTTGGTCAGCCGTTAGACTCACTGCATACCCTATAACTGTATAGCAGACTCTGTCCTTTCTTATGGGAATTTGTCGTTACTGTGGCCCTGCTCTTTGTGTCTTTAAATTCTTAGTGGGGTTTTTCCTAAAATTAGTCAGCCGTTGGACTCACTGCATAACCTATAACTGTATAGCAGACTTTCTCCTTTCTATGTGTCTTTAAATTCTTAGTGGGGTTTTTCCCAAATTTTGTCAGCCCTTGCAGTCATAGCATGGGCATTACCACTATAGGAGACCCGCTCCTTTATAATGGGAACATTTTTTTTACTGAGACCCTCCTCTATGTGTCTTCAAAGGGTTATTGGGTTATGTCCAAATTTTTGGCAGCCCTTGCAGTCACTGGATACGCATTAACAGTATTGGAGACCCACTTGTTAATAATGGGAACAAGAAAGCATAGCCGGCTGATGGCTCTCTAACAATAGCGAGGGCCGACTGCTGGCCTAAGAATAGTAAGGGCCGTCTGATGTCCCTATAAAAATAGGCTTTATGTCTTTCAGAGTCCCTCCATCATAAATAAAACACGATGTGTCTGATGATGTGTCACACACCACATTGCCAGATAAGGTTGTAAAATGTTAAAATGACATTTCCCGGTGAATGCATTTGTCTTAAAAAATAGCGTAGCAAAAACAAAACATTAGGATCTTTCTTTAGTATAAAAAACAGCGTCACGAATTTAACCTCAATGTAATCACATTGTTCAGCTCATGCACCTCCTCCTCCATCTCCGAAATGACCACATCAGTCACAAGCTGACAGCACTGCAGCACTGCCTTGGCCAAGCGGCAACAGGCTGTGCTGAAGATGACATGCTTAATGCTTAATTGACAAACCGCCCAGTGCTGCAGAGTTGTTGAAAGCTGTAACACTGCAGCCTGATCTGTGGCTTTCACTGCTGAACATACAGCCAGGCATGGTCATGTGCGAAAATTGGCGGAACCTGGTGACGGAGAAATGACAGCCGGAGTTTAGTGTTGCGGCCTGTGGGTGGGTTGGTGGCTGGCGGCATACTTGCACTTGCATTTCAAGTAACAGAAAACTAAGCAGATGGTGGCCTCTATCATCATCATGGCCTCACCTCAGCACTATGAACTCTCCTGAAGGAGAAGCCAGGGCCCGCCGGAGGAGTCTCCGGTTCTCTGGTGTGCCCGTCCAACCCTGCCGAGAAGCAGCCCTGGATAAGAAAAGTGTGGCGGAATGTTCCCGGACACTCTGTGGCTGCTTTTTTAATGTAGATTGGCCATGTTTATGCATGTTATTACTTAAACCGCCTTACAGATCAGGCCATTGTCCAACTCTGTATTCAAGAAATTAAATGCGCAAACAAAGATGTGCGTGTGTCAAAAAGTCGTGGACTGGCTTCCTACCATCCCTGGCCACATTCACCTGTCCACGTGTTTGTGGTTAGTCGGTCCTTCCCAGTAAGTGCACTGGGGAGGGCATGGGTAATGTTGTTGGACCCGTGCTTGTGGAAGGCGGAGGCGACACCGGGAGAAACAGTGGCGACTGGGGATCAAGTATGGACACCCGGCCACCGCCGGCATGAGGTTATTAAAAGCTTCCACCTCCATGAGCCTAAAAGGCCACATTTCAAGTGCAAGCAGCTGTCAAAAATTTGGCAGTATAGTATTGCAGCCTGTGGGTAGGTGGCTGGCTGCATACTTGCGCTTGCATTCCAAGGAATGGGGTAGGGACAACTGAACGCTGCACTGGGACAAGGACGTGGATGGTGATTGTTGCAAGTCTGCAACGACAGGTGCATGTTGGGAGGCATCTTCACATGCGCCAAGGATCACATATGATGGGCAAACTTTTAGGCAGTGACCTGGGAGTCAAAAATGCATCCAGAGGTCTTCCCCATGCTGTTCCCATATTGTCTCAGCACTGTATGCATGTGTCTGATGATGTGTCACACACCACATGGCCAGATAAGGTTGTAAAATGTTAAAATGACATTTCCCAGTGAATGCATTTGTCTTTGTTGAAAGCAATGCAAAAGTGCAAAAACGCATCAAAAACGCTACGTGTGAACATAGCCCAAGGTGTGGAGGAGTATTTTTGTTTTTGGTTATTTATTTTGCTTTATATGCATTGTACATGTCATGGAAAGGATGTTCCTTAACATATTTCCCAGGAAAATCCATTTTGGTTTCGTCTTGATATGTTTTATTGTGAGTCCGTAAAAGTGACAACTTTGTTGACAGCAGTGACCTGGGAGTTAGAAATGCTTCCAGGGGTCTTCCCCATGCTGTTCCCATGTCATTTGAGCACTGTTCCCATCGATTTGGGCAATTTTTAGGCCCTCTGCAGACCGCCGGGGGGAGCCGCCTGAAAAATGCTCAAGTTTCCCATAGACTTACATTGGGCTCGTTGCTCGGGTCGAGCACCCAAGGATTCCAATTTGCTCGACCCGAGCAACGAGTACCCGAGCATTTTAGTGCTCGCTCATCACTACCTATTACCTTTGCTGGAACTACAGGTTTCTGTTCACCAATGTATTTCAGATTAGTTAAAGTCCCCCATAATAATGACTTCTCCTTGAGTTGCTTCTTCATCTATTTGCTTTATGAGGATATTCTCCTCTGCTTTAAATATTTTTGGAGACTTATAACAAACCCCTATCAGTAATTTATTATTTTTTCCCCCTCCCCTTATCTCCACCCACAGGGACTCTACATTTTCATTAGATTCACATATATTCTCACACAAGATGGGTTTTAAGGATGATTTTACATATTGTAAGGCTGCGCTAGTCATCATGCTGGGGGACACTCACTGCACCGGGTCAATTAAAGCACACCAGCCACGGTTTCCAGTATTTCACAATCCAGCAGTTTATTACACTTCACTACTGCTTATCACCGAGTTCAACTCAGTGGCTAGCCGACATACACATATAATTTCCAGGAGCCTTTCAAGTGGCAGACAGGCCCACTTGGCTCCAGTTACAGCCTTCAGCAAAGTCACTTATATCAACATCCATATAATGCAGTGTTTTACCTTTGCCGGGTTTTAGCTGCTTCAGTCAGCTTTGTTCTGCCACCACTGTGGCTTTACGGCTTCCCAGATGGGAGTCTCCAGCCCTCGTACCTTCAAAGACTACTGGTATGTTTTCTCACCTATATCCAGCCTCTGCCTTCCAGGACTCTTGCCTTCCAAGGTTACTGGCATCGCTTACACATAACGATCCAGCCTTTGCCTTTCAGGCTTCACTAGGCCTCACTAGGCCTCACACTCTAACGGTGTCCCACACGGGGAACAGGCCTTATGCCTTTCATACCCCTGTTTCAAAACTACCAGGATTTATATATCTTCCTGTGCTGATGTCACAGTCATGTGATCAGACCTTCTGTGTGCACAGGACCTGTGCGATGTCACAGTCATGTGACCAGTCACCTGGGGAAGGTACATGGTTGGCCAAAACATACCCTGGACCATTACAATAATGCCGCAAGCCGCTGCATTACATATCCCCCCCCCTGTTCAAACTTGTGGGGTTGAACACATAATATACACAATCACCTTATAACCCTCAGTTCACAGAGAGACCATGTACTTGACAACTGCGCTGCTCAGCCCCTGGAACATTAGTCATCGACATTAACCCATTCCTTAGGGACCTACCATCTGTCATTGTCATTATTCAAGTCACCTTTCCGGGTCGCAACCTTGTCAGACCTCCCCCGCTCCCAGCGGTCCATACACAGTGTGACTCACACGCCCTGGTATCTAAGGTCCGGTTAGACTCCGTACTGTCCCGTACTCTATTGGGTCGCTTGTATGGGCCTCTCAAACCTGAGTTACTGGAGGTCTCATTACCTCTAAACCCACGCCCACTACTCTCAGGACATCTTGAAAGGTCCCTAACTTCAGCTGTAGCTGTTCTGTTATTTAGCAGGCACTTCCTCTGTCTGGTCTCACAATTTCTAGACAGCTGCCATCTTCTGCTGCTCAGATGATGCTGTCTTTCCACTCGCAGTCTAGCGAGATTCAACTGTTCTACCTCTCGCAGGTTGGTCACTCGGTTCTCCATCAGCATGCGTATATATGCAAGACTTTCTTCCGTTCCTACATCGGAGAATGACACCATGTCGTCTTCATCTGGTATCCAGTCCTGACGTGGACTGCTTACTTTCATCACACCAGACGTCTTTACCATCATCTGCTTGGCTCGGCCATTTCTCCCAATAAGCTTTCTTACCAGAGCCTGAGGCACCCGGATGACCTCTTCATGCAGACTTTTGAGCTTTTCTCATAAGCTCCAGTTGTCTAACGGCTTGTTCTGTCTTCAACCGGAGAAACCGCTTTGTGCGAATACATCGCCAGTGCATGTCACTTAGGATAGCCACCCTCTTCACTGTGACTTCGGTTGTGGACAGGACCAGTAGCTGTTTAGCTTCTGAGGTCGAGTACACCATACAGGCACCCACGGCCTTCTTAAACTCTTCATGCACGGACTCACTGGTGCATTCTTCTCTCAAATCCTTGGGGACATCTATGAGGCACTTGTACCGAGACGTTTCTGTCTCACCAGTGGTTTCCAGACGATCAACCGGCTCAGGTTTCAGGGACAACTGACTTTCATCTTCTTCACCCTGTATGCTTCCCCTGAACTGACTCACATCTACAAATTCAAGAATTTTTGTCTTGACCACTTCCATTTCATACTTATTTTCTGTTAACACACTCATAGCTCTCCTCAGGTCCACCTTCTCATGGTATAAAGGAGTAAGTGCAACTTTTTTTCCCTTTTCCATCTCCAAGGAGGCCTCGTTCACTGAGTGATACTTTGCCAGGCAACTTTTGAGCCTGAAAACTTCTTCCTCTAGCTCAGCTACTCGCCTCTCAGCAGCCCATCTCTGAAGCTCTTCCTGCTTCAACTGCTCCTTTAACAGTAGAGTTCTCTCAGATCTCTCTGTCTCCAATGCACCCACTCGGCTCTTAACAGCCAGTCTCTCAAGATTCTCTTGCTCCAAATGGGCTTGAAGCGTCTCCTTGAGCTCCTTGATCTCGGCTCTTACATCCACCGAATCACCCGAGCTCATGTTATTCGAGGAGGTATCTGTTTCATACCTCCCATCTCCAGTGGCCAACTCCTGGCCAGGTCGGTGGCTTCTCCAATAGACTCCTCCATCTTTTTCCGCTCAGCTTCCATCTTGCTGATTCTTTCCTTAAGGCACGTCTCTGCCCTCTGGAGATTATCACAGAACGTCTGCAGCTCCTTCACCTCAGCTTCCAGATCTAGGGTCTTTCTGCGGAGATCATCATTTTCATCACGGTTGTCCTGCAGAGTGGTCTCAACCACTTGGCGCATGTGCTCTGCATCTGCCTTATCATCCTCTAGTTTTTCTTTAACCCTGAGGAGATCCTCATAGTCTCTCTTAATTTGCTGCAGTTCCCCACTGCGTTCACCATATTCCTTCTAGGATTCACACAGCTCCTGGTTGAACTGTTCGCGCAATCGTTCTAGGTTTTGTTCACGCCCAGAAACTTCATCCTGCAGCGCCTCCTTCTCAAGCTTCAACTGCAAAACCTCCTCCTTGGTTTTGCGGCGGTCCTCCTTAATTTCCTGGAACATTTGCTTCCATTGATTAATTTACTTGTTGCTTCCCTCCAGATCTCGCTGTATGTTCCTCACAACCTGGTATATTTTCTGCCGTTCAAACTCCAGGCTCCGCTGGTCTAAGGATACGTTCTCCAGGTTTTCCCATAGTTTCTGTACGTCACTCTGACACTGCTGCCTGATAGGATCCAGCTCTTGGTCATGACTGGCCGCCTCCTCTTTCAGGGCTGTCAGATCCTGATCCTTCTGTCTCAGTACTGTACCGGAGGTTGCTACTGGCAACGTCACCTCCTCTTCTGCCTCTAAAGGAGGATCCACACTTGAAACAAAGGCACACAGTACTACATTTTCTTTATTTTCACTTTCAGCAAAGACTACAGGATCAACCTTTTTGTGGCCATTGCGCCGTCGACGACGAGAGGGGGACTTTCTCTCCTCATCTAGCTCCTCCTGACTGAACTCTCCTTCTACTTTCGTAGTGTCACCGTCAGCTACGGGGTCTGTGTCACTCCCCATGGTTTTGTGGACTAACAGGTCACCTCCCACTTTGACATCAACCTCTTCTACCGGAGCTACCCCGTTATCAACGGTCAAATTGTCGTCTTTAGGTGGTACCAACCCACAACCAGTAACAAATTTTGGTTTTCTATACTCTATGCTCTTTTGAAAATCCGCCCCTTTTGAGACTCCGCCCCCTTTTGGACACCCACACCTGTAGGGGTAATTTTACAAAAAAAATCAACAATAGTCTTAGGACTCAGTTCACAACATCTCTTACCACCTCCCCGGGCACTCTGGGACAATACTGGCACCCCCGGAGAGTTCACAGAATGGTCCACTGCCGCCATTCTATACGGTACCCACAGCTCCTGCCATTCCTGCACCAGGTCCTGTAGACGTTTCTCAAAAACCTGCTGCGGTTTTAACCGGCACTTTAATCGCTTAATAGCTTCAGTTTCATTTGCTGCTCAGCTCAAAGCCATGGCGGTACACTATTCACACTAGACACTTAACACCGCTCTCCCCGGAAAATTTTCGTGGCCCCGCCGAGCCAGAGCAAACCAGGTTTGAGTGCGAGGACAATTTTCGTAACCCCGCCGAGTTACAGCAAACCAGGTTTGAGTGCGAGGACAATTTTCGTAACCCCGCCGAGTTACAACCAGATGCTTTAATTTTCGCGACCCCACCGAGCCACAGCAAACCAGGTTTGAGTGCGAAGACAATTTTCGTAACCCCGCCGAGTTACGGCAAGATGCTTTAATCTTCGTGACCCCGCCGAGCCACAGCAAGATGCTTGTATCCACAATCGTCGTCCTGTGCCGTTGCCCCTAGCAACCGGGCTGCAGTTGCCTGTAGCAACCGGGCTGCAGTTGCCCCTAGCAACCGGGCTGCAGTTGCCCGCATTCTCCAACACCATGAACGGTAGAGCTAGTCATCATGCTGAGGGACACTCGCTGCACCGGGTCAATTAAAGCACACCAGCCAAGTTTTCCAGTATTTCACAATCCAGCAGTTTATTACACTTCACTACTGCTTATCACCGAGTCCACTTCAGTGGCTCGCCGACATACACATATAATGGCCAGGAGCCTTTCAAGTGGCAGACAGGCTCACTTGGCTCCAGTTACAGCATTCAGCAAAGTCGCTTATATCAACATCCATGTAATGCAGTGTTTTACCTTTGCCGGGTTTTAGCTGCTTCAGTCAGATTTGTTCTGCCACCACTGTGGCTTTACGGCTTCCCAGATGGGGGTCTCCAGCCCTCGTACCTTCAAAGGCTACTGGTATGTTTTCTCACCTACATCCAGCCACTGCCTTCCAGGACTCTTGCCTTCCAAGGCTACTGGCATCGCTTACACATAACGATCCAGCCTTTGCCTTTCAGGCTTCACTAGGCCTCACTAGGCCTCACACTCTAACGGTGTCCCACACGGGGAACAGGCCTTACACCTTTCACACCCCTGTTTCAAAACTACCAGGGTTTATATATTTTCTAGTGCACACACAGGACCTGTGCTGATGTCACAGTTATGTGATCAGACCTTCTGTGTGCACAGGACCTGTGCGATGTCACAGTCATGTGACCAGTCACCTTGGGGAGGTACATGGTTGGCCAAAACACACCCTGGACCATTACAGTAATGCCGCAAGCCGCTGCATTACAATATAAACACACACCCCCCCTCGCTTGTTTGTATGGTTATTTCTGAACTGACTATAGCCGTGTAAATTAACTTCCCAGTCATGGCTCTCTTCCAGCCATGTCTAAGATATCTCCACCATGTCATAATTATTTTCCAACAAAATTAATTCTAACTAATCCATTTTGTTGGTGAGGTTTCTGGCATTAGTGTACATGCATTTTATGTATCTCTCTGTATCTCTATTCCTTCTTACTATATTAACTGTTCTGACCCCACCCCCAATTTCTTTATTTGGGCACAGGTCAATATCTGCACTATCTTCCCCACCTATAAAATGAATACCCTCCCCCTCAATCCGTAGTTTAAACACTCCTCCAACCTTCTAGCCATTTTCTCCCCCAGAACAGCTGCACCCTCCCCATTGAGGAGCAGCCCATCCCTAGCGTAGAACCTGTAGTCAACTGAGAAGTCGGCCCAGTTCTCCAGGTATCCAAACCCCTCCTTCCTACACCAGTTCCGAAGCCACTTATTTCTCTCCCTAATCTCCCATTGCCTCTCTGGCGTGGCACGTGGTACAGGCAGTATTTCAGAGAACACTACCTTGGAGGTCCTTGATTTAAGCTTGCAGTCTAATTCCCTGAAATCACCTTTAACCCCTTAACCCCCGAGGGTGGTTTGCATGTTAATGACCAGGCCAATTTTTACAATTCTGACCACTGTCATTTTATGAGGTAATTACTCTGGAACGCTTCAACGGATCCCCCTGATTCTGAGACTGTTTTTTCGTGACATATTGTACTTCATGATTTTGGTAAAATTTCTTAAATATCACTTGCGTTTATTTGTGAAAAAAAAATGGAAATTTGGCGAAAAATTTGAAAATTTTGCAATTTTCAAGATATGAATTTTGATACCCTTAAATCAGAGAGATATGTCACACAAAATACTTAATAAATAACATTTCCCACAAGTCTACTTTACATCAGCACAATTTTGGAACCAAATATTTTTTTTGTTATGGAGCTATAAGGGTTAAAAGTTGACCAGCGATTTCTCATTTTTCCAACAAAATTTACAAAACCATTTTTTTAGGGACCACATCACATTTGAAGTCACTTTGAGAGGTCTTTATGACAGAAAATACCGAAAAGTGACACCATTCTAAAAACTGCACCCCTCAAGGAGCTCAAAACCACTTTCAAGAACTTTATTAACCCTTCAGGTGCTTCACAGGAATTTTTGGAATGTGGAAGAAAAATATGAACTTTTAACTTTTTTCACAAAAATGTTACTTTAGACCCAATTTTTTTTATTTTCACATGGGTAACAAGAAAAAATGGACCACAAAAATTGTTGTGCAATTTCCTCTGGGCACGCAGATACCCCATGTGTTGGGAAAAAACACTGTTTGGGCGCACGGCAGGGCTCGGAAGGGAAGGAGCGCCATTTGACTTTTTGATTGTAAAATTTGCTTGAATAATTAGCGGACGCCATGTTGCGTTTGGAGAGCCCCTGATGTGCCTAAACTTTGGAGCTCCCCCACAAGTGACCCCATTTTGGAAACTATACCCCCCAAGGCACCTATCTAGATGCATAGTGAGCACTTGGAACCCCCAGGTGCTTCACAAATTGATTCGTAAAATTGAAAAAGTGAAAAAAAAACACTTTTTCATTTTTATGAATCAATTTGTGAAGCACCTGGGGGTTCTAAGTGCTCACTATGCATCTAGATAGGTGCCTTTTGGGGTCTAGTTTCCAAAATGGGGTCACTTGTGGGGGAGCTCCAATGTTTGGGCAAACAGGGACTCTCCAAATGCAACATGGTGTCCGCTAACAAATTGAATGGAAAATCGGCTCAAATTGTTAGCGGACACCATGTTGCGTTTGGAGAGCCCCTGTGTGCCCAAACATTGGAGCTCCCCCACAAGTGACCCCATTTTGGAAACTAGACCCCAAAAGTCACCTATCTAGATGCATAATGAGCACTTGGAACCCCCAGGTGCTTCACAAATTGATTCGTAAAAATGAAAAAGTGTTTTTTTTTCACTTTTTCATTTTTACGAACCAATTTGTGAAGCACCTGGGGGTTCCAAGTGCTCACTGTGCATGTAGATAGGTGCCTTGGGTGGTCTAGTTTCCAAAATGGGGTCACTTGTGGGGGAGCTCCAATGTTTAGTCACACAGGGCCTCTGCAAATGCGACATGGTTCCAATTTGTTAGCGGACACCAAGTCACGTTTGGAGAGCTCCTGTGTGCCTAAACATTGGAGCTCCCCCACAAGTGACTCCACTTTGGAAACTAGACCACCCAAGGCACCTATCTAGATGCATAGTGAGCGCTTGGAACCCCCAGGTGCTTCACAAATTGATTTGTAAAAATGAAAGTGTTTTTTTTTTCACTTTTTCATTTTTACGAATCAATTTGTGAAGCACCTGGGGGTTCCAAGTACTCATTATCCATCTAGATAGGTGCCTTGGGTGGTCTAGTTTCCAAAATGGGGTCACTTGTGGGGGAGCTCCAATGTTTAGTCACACAGGGCCTCTCCAAACGCGACATGGTTCCAATTTGTTAGCGGACACCATGTCACGTTTGGAGAGCTCCTGTGTGCCTTAACATTGGAGCTCCCCCACAAGTGACCCCATTTTGGAAACTAGACCACCTAAGGCACCTATCTCGATGCATATTGAGCACTTGGAACCCCCAGGTGCTTCACAAATTGATTCGGAAAAATTAAAAAGTATTTTTTTTTCTGCTTTTTCATTTTTACGAATCAATTTGTGAAGCACCTGGGGGTTCCAAGTGCTCATTATGCATCTAGATAGGTGCCTTGGGTGGTCTAGCTTCCAAAATGGGGTCACTTGTGGGGGAGCTCCAAAGTTTAGGCACGCAGGGGCTCTCCAAACGCAACATGGCGTCCGCTTACAATTTGAGCCGATTTTCCATTCAATTTGTTAGAGGACACCATGTCGCGTTTGGAGAGCCCCTGATGTGCCTAAACAGTGGAGCTCTCCCACAAGTGACCCCATTTTGGAAACTATACCCCTCAAAGATTTTATTAAGGTGTATAGTGAACATTTTGAACCCAGAGGTTCGACACAGAATTTGATAACATTAGGTCATCACATTGAATAAGTTGTCATTAGTCTTGAGCGCAAGTGCTCGCTACTTGAGTTTGCATCGGGTACTCAGGTATGCACCATGTACAGCGTGTGCTCGAGTGACATGCTCGAGTCCCCGCCCGGATGTTTCACGGTTAATAGACACCAAAAAAAAAACATGCGGGGATTGCTCGTGCATGGCAGGCAATCCCCGCAAAGTTTTTTGGGCCGTGAAGCATATGGGGCGGCGACTCGAGCATGTCACTCAAATACCCACGATACTCAATGCATACCAGAACACCCGATGCAAACTCAAGTAGCGAGCACTTGCGCTCAACACTAGTCGCCATATCGTCATCTTTTTTTCTTACTTTTGAAAAAAATCACAACCCTATCACAACCCTAACCCCAACCCTAACCCCAACCTCAGCCATAACCCTAACACAACCCTAACCGTAGCACAACCCTAACCCTAGCACAACCCTAACCTGAGAGTTTATTTTTTACGCCGTTCCTCATGCGGTATAAGTGATTAGACGACCTTATTCTTCGGGTCGGTGATACTACAGCGATACCAGAATCATATGGGGTTTTTATGACTGACAGCTGTCACACACTAAAAGACGCATTTTTTGTAAAATCTAGTTTTTGCATCGCCATATTTTGAGAGCTATAATTTTTCCAGATTTTGGCAGACAGTCATGTGATGGCTCGTTTTTTGCGGGATGAGGTGACGTTGTTATTGGTGCCATTTTCAGGCACGTGACATTTTTTGATCGCTTTCTATTCCGATTTTTGGGAGGCAGAATAAACAAAAACCAACAATTCAGGAATTGTTTTTTTTATTTTTTTTATTCTGTTCCGCGTGTGGTAAAATTGATAAGGCAGCTTTATTCTTCGGGTCAGTACGTTTACAGCGGTACCACATTTATATCGTTTTTCTATGTTTTGCACTTTTACATAATAAAAGCAATTTTATAGAAAAAAATATTTTTTAGCATAGCTTTATTCTGAGAGCTATAACTTTTTTATTTTTCGGCTGATGGAGCTATATGGCAGCTTGTTTTTGCGGAACGAGATGACGTTTTCAGCGGTACCATTTTTATTTATATTTGTCTTTTTGATCGCGTGTTATTACATTTTTTGTTTGGCGGTATGGTGATAATGCATTGTTTTTTGCTTCGTTTTTTATTGATTTTTTTTACCGTGTTCACTGAAGGGGTTAACTAGTGGGACAGTTTTATAGGTCAGGTTGTTCCGGATGCGGCGATACCAAATATGTGTACTTTTATTGTTTGTTTTTTTTATAATAATATTTATTGATGGGTACATTATATTTTTATTTTTGGTGGATTATATTTTTTATTTTATTTTTTATATTTTTACAATTTTTTTTTTTTTTTTTTTTCACTTTCTGATAGTTTTTATACTTTATTACTTTGTCCCACTATGGGATTTTCACTTTTTTTTCTCTGATTGCCTGCATGGCACAGGAATGCAGCACCATCCCTGTGTCATGTAGGCTGTCAGCGCCGGACAGGGAGAAGATTGTTTGGAGATGCACTGCGCCGGTCCAAAAAATCTTCCTGCTGTCTGGTGACCCGGATGTTGTCATGACGACATTGGGTCATCATAGCAACATCCTGGAAGCCACGGCAGACAGCGCTGGAAGCCGGAAGAGGAGGTGAGTATCTGCGATCACCTCCCCTTGCCACCGCAATGGTGCGATCGACTTCGATCGCAGCATCGCGGGGGTTAATGTGCTGGGAGCAGTGCGTGACCGCTCCCTGCACATAGTACCGGGTGTCAGCTGTGACTATCAGCTGACACCCAGCGGCGATCGTGCCCGCACAGCCTGTGTGCGCGCGCGATCGCCATGACGTACTAATACGGGTCTGGCTCTTAAGTCCCAGGGCACAAACGCGTATTAGTACGTCTAATGTTGTTAAGGGGTTAAGGACATTCCACCTGCCTCTAACTTTGTCATTTGTGCCAATGTGCACCATGACCGCTGGGTCCTCACCAGCCCCTCCCAGTAGGAATCACACTGTTCGACGATCTCTCTCTTTGTGACAGATTGCCCTACCTGTTCCCCTAATAATTGAGACCCGCACTACCAGCACCTTCCTGGCCTGCCCTGCTCTCCTATTTTCCCCCCTACTGGAGCTGACACTCTTTTGGCTTTCAGAGGACATGCCCTGCTGCAGCAGTGCTACCCCTATACTGACACCCCCCTCATCTGCTAACTTTGCAAACTTATTGGGGTATGCCTGATCAGGGCTAACCTCCCTGACACTCTTCCCTCTACCCCCTCTTTTAACTGTCACCCAGCTAGCTGCCTCACTGTCCTGGAGCCCCATACTACCACCCTCCCCCACATCTACCCAGTGAGCAGCTGCTCAGCGAGCAGCAGACTCTTCCATATTGTCTATGGATCTGTGTTGCCAGCTGCTCATTTAGATCCAGTACCTGGGCTTCCAAACCCACAACATGCACACATCTCGCACAGCAGTATGCACCCATGACCGGCTGTTCAAGGATTGCATACATGTAGCAAGATGTACACTGGATAGCATTGTCAATAATGGAGCTCATTTCCTAATGGAGATTGCACTAGACAGAAATGTTAAGTAAAAAGAAATGTAAAGAATTAATAAAATACAGAAAGCAATTCAGTCCTAATTCCTCCTTTCCAAACTCCTTGAATCCAAAGTCACTGAATCACAAGTCACACACTTACTTCCGTTTGCACTTACACTCCAGTCACACTCAGCTCGTTCACACTCGCTAAGTAAGAAGATTTAAAGAGCTTTTTTTCCCTTTAGCAGCAATCCAACCTACAGCTCAATGCACTTCCAAAGGACTGGAAGCCCCAACCAGCTGCCACTTATAAACTCTTAATTAAGACCGCTCAACCTAAATTAACCCCTGCTATCACACAGTAAAAATGCTTTTTTATAAAAAAAAACAGTTATTTTGTCACCATATTCTCAGAGCTGTAACTTTTTTATTGTTTGGTGCACAGAGCTGTATGAGGGTTTATTTTTTACAAGACGAGTTGGAGATTTTTTTTGGTATCATTTTGGGGCACATAACGTTTTTTAATTGCTCTTTATTCAGATTTCTCAGACAGAATGAATAAAAAGCAGCCATTTGCCATGCGGTAAAAGTGATAAGAACAATTTATTTGTCGGGTCAGTATGACTACAGCGATATCAGATTTATATATTTTTTTATGTTTTACTGCTTTCACAGACAAAAACAATATTTTACAAAAATGAATTTGTTTTTGCATTGCCATATTCTGAGAGGTGTAACTTTTAAACTTTTTTCCCAAATGAGCAAAATTAGGGCTTATTTTTTGCGAGACGATTTCGCATTTTTATTTATACCATTTTTTTTTACATACAGTGGTGGCCAAAAGTATTGGCACCCCTGCAATTCTGTCAGATAATACTCAGTTTCTTCCTGAAAATGATTGCAATCACAAATTCTTTGGTATTATTATCTTAATTTAATTTGTCTTCAATGAAAAAACGCAAAAAGAATTGTCCTAAAGCCAAATTGGATATAATTCCACACCAAACCTAAAAAAGGGGGTGGACAAAAGTATTGGCACTGTTTCTTAAATCATGTGATGCTTCTCTAATTCGTGTAATTAACAGCACCTGTAACTTACCTGTGGCACCTAACAAGTGTTGGCAATAACTAAATCACACTTGCAGCGTGTTAACATGGATTAAAGTTGACTCAACCTCTGTCCTGTGTCCTTGTGTGTACCACATTGAGCATGGAGAAAAGAAAGAAGACCAAAGAACTGTCTGAGGACTTGAGAAACCAAATTGTGAGGAAGCATGAGCAATCTCAAGGCTACAAGTCCATCTCCAAAGACCTGAATGTTCCTGTGTCTTCCGTGCGCAGTGTCATCAAGAATTGATGTATCTATATTAAAAAAGTTGGGACAAATTGAGGCATTTAATAAAAGGAAATACATTTTTTTCTTTTTTTTTTCAAAAGAAAAAAACAAAAAAAAAACAAAAAAAAAAAAACAAAGGAGAAAATTATTTTATTTATTTTTTTATTTTTTGGGATCAATCTAGGGGACTCTATAACCAATAGTATACAAAACAAAACATGCTAATTACGTTTTGTAATAATTTCCAGCCATTTTCATATGGTTTTAAAGTGGAGAAGTTTTTATTGTTTGTTTTTTTGTTTTTTTTTGGTAAAAGTATGCCCTTGAAATCAAATGTCGGATATCTTTAGAAGCTCTTATTGTTACATATATATTTAAATAGTGCATCAATTGTTTATTCAATGAATTCACATATATAAAAAACTTGGGTAAAAAGTGATCAAATAACTAGTGCATTACTAAGTGACAGTTCACATTGTAATATGTTTGTAGAGGATGGATGTACTATAGGGTTAAACTAGTGTTTAGATCACTGCTAGCCTTGAATTAGTGATGCTGATATCACAGCTGATTTTGGTGGGTGTTACCCTTGGCAGCTTCCCTTGACTGTTTTTCCTTGAAAAGTGCAACATTTATTCAGTACTTTATGCTATGACTAAGGGTCAAATATGATCCGAAACGCGTAAGCCTACACATGCTTTTATCTCTGTTGGAATTGTATTTTTTAACGTTGGATTAAATAAAGGATTTTTCTAATTTTTCTACATCGTGTGCTGGAAAACTATTTTTTACTTTCACTGAGGATTTTTCTCCCAGATGGGGATGGACTAATTCCGAGCACCGAGATCATGGAAAGGAGGACTGGGCAGGCTGGGCCAGGTGAGCTGAAGATCTTTTTCTTACTTGCTTAATAGTGGTGGCCAAAAGTATTGGCACCCCTGCAATTCTGTCAGATAATACTCAGTTTCTTCCTGAAAATGATTGCAATCACAAATTCTTTGGTATTATTATCTTAATTTAATTTGTTTTCAATGAAAAAACACAAAAAGAATTGTCCTAAAGCCAAATTGGATATAATTCCACACCAAACCTAAAAAAGGGGGTGGACAAAAGTATTGGCACTGTTTCTTAAATCATGTGATGCTTCTCTAATTCGTGTAATTAACAGCACCTGTAACTTACCTGTGGCACCTAACAAGTGTTGGCAATAACTAAATCACACTTGCAGCCAGTTAACATGGATTAAAGTTGATTCAACCTCTGTCCTGTGTCCTTGTGTGTACCACATTGAGCATGGAGAAAAGAAAGAAGACCAAAGAACTGTCTGAGGACTTGAGAAACCAAATTGTGAGGAAGCATGAGCAATCTCAAGGCTATAAATCCATCTTCAAAGACCTGAATGTTCCTGTGTCTTCCGTGCGCAGTGTCATCAAGAAGTTTAAAGCCCATGGCACTGTGGCTAACCTCCCTACATGTGGACAGAAAAGAAAAATTGACGAGAGATTTCAACGCAAGATTGTGCGGATGGTGGATAAAGAACCTCGACTAACATCCGAACAAGTTCAAGCTGCCCTGCAGTCCGAGGGTACAACAGTGTCAACCCGTACTATCCGTCGGCGTCTGAATGAAAAGGGACTGTATGGTAGGATACCCAGGAAGACCCCACTTCTTACCCCGAGACATAAAAAAGCCAGGCTGGAGTTTGCCAAAACTTACCTGAGAAAGCCTAAAACGTTTTGGAAGAAAATTCTCTGGTCAGATGAGACAAAAGTAGAGCTTTTTGGGAAAAACATCAACATAGAGTGTACAGGAAAAAAAAGAGGCATTCAAAGAAAAGAACACAGTCCCTACAGTCAAACATGGCGGAGGTTCCCTGATGTTTTGGGGTTGCTTTGCTGCCTCTGGCACTAGACTGCTTGACCGTGTGCATGACATTATGAAGTCTGAAGACTACCAACAAATTTTGCAGCATAATGTAGGGCCCAATGTGAGAAAGCTGGGTCTCCCTCAGAGGTCATGGGTCTTCCAGCAGGACAATGACCCAAAACACACTTCCAAAAGCAATATAAAATGGTTTGAGAGAAAGCACTGGAGACTTCTAAGGTGGCCAGCAATGAGTCCAGACCTGAATCCCATAGAACACCTGTGGAGAGATCTCAAAATGGCAGTTTGGAGAAGGCACCCTTCAAATATCAGGGACCTGGAGCAGTTTGCCAAAGAAGAATGGTCTACAATTCCAGCAGAGCATTGTAAGAAACTCATTGATGGTTACCGGAAGCGGTTGTTCGCAGTTATTTTGGCTAAAGGTTGTGCAACCAAGTATTAGGCTGAGGGTGCCAATACTTTTGTCTGGCCCATTTTTGGAGTTTTGTGTGAAATGATAAATGATTTGATTTTTGCTTCATTCTCTTTTGTGTTTTTTCCTTGCAAGCAAATTAAATGAAGATAATAATACCAAAGAATTTGTGATTGCAATCATTTTCAGGAAGAAACTGAGTATTATCTGACAGAATTGCAGGGGTGCCAATACTTTTGGCCACCACTGTATGACTTTTTGATCAATTTTTTGTGTGTCAGTATGATGAAAAACTTACATTGTGTGTTTTTTTTTTTTTTTTCTATGGTATTCTCTGTACGGAATAAATAACATACCAGTTTTATAGATTAGGTCGTTCCAGAAGTGGTAATACTAATTATGTGTACTTTTTTTTGTTTATCTTCGTTTTATCACAAACACTGCATTTATAGTGACGAAACAGATTTTCTCGATTTTTGTGCAATTTTTTGTGTGTTTTTTAACTTTTTTACACATTTTATTTTACTTTTTTTCAGTTTTACACTAAGTCCCACTATGTGACATGTATACATGGATCATTTTCACTCTGATACTTGGTCTTATGTACTGCAGTACTCGTGTACTGCAGTGCATGAGACCTGTCAGTGAGTCCCTGTCTCAGCCTGTAAGACCCAGCTTAAAGAAGCATCTGAAGGCCACCATACCCTGGGGTCATCAGATGACCGCAAGGTACCATGGCAACGATCGGCGCCACGATTAAGAACGCAGGGGGTTGATCCAGCCATAAGGGGTCTTTTAACACTCTTTTAACCACTTAGATACTGCTGCCAATCTGACAGTGGAATTTAATGGGTTAATCTGTCCCAATCAACTCCAAAACCAGCCGACCTATACTGCAGGGTGTCAGCTGTCATGGTACACGTTTTAAAATGGTAATAAGGGAATAAAGCCCCTTAACAGCGGTTATTATTATGAATATTGGCGGTTGTTAAGGGGTTAATGCCATTTTGATTAAATTTTATAAAACCACTATTTGGAGAAGCTTTTCTCAATCACTGTTTTTCCTCCATGTAAAATAATGACAGCTATACTCACCTCCAGTGTAAGCACCATTCCAGCGATGTCAGAGCCTCTCGAGGCTCGCGTGACATAATAACTAGCAGCCGCTTCACTCTCACCTCCTTCAGACATTACTGATATTTAGAGTAAGTCAGAGAGAAGCTTTCACCATTTGGCATTTTGACATGCTAACTTTGTTCCGCAGTTGAATACGATTATGGTGATACCCAATTAATATATTATTTTTAATGTATTACTAATAAATACATAACATAATAATGTGTTTTTTGTATTGCTATCTCAGCTGTATCAGGAAAACAAAAAAAAAGTTTTGCAGGATAACACATATTTTTCAATGGAACAATTTTGAAAAATATATGATGTTTTGATCACTTTTTGCTCTATTTTTTTGGGGAGGAGGAATGCAGAAAAATTGAAATATTAGCATTTTATTTAATAGATTTTTTAACATGCCTTTTACTGTGTGGAATAATACTTGTCATATTTGCATAGTTTGGGCCAGTATAGACTTGCCATTATCAATTATCCTTAGATTTTTTTAGTTTGTTTATAAATTAAAGCTTGTTTTTTTATTTTATATTTTATACTTTTAAAAGGAATTTTTTAATCTCTGAAGTGTTGCATTATTTCATTGCATAATGTACATGTTTGTAACGAGCCAGTGTGATTCATGGCTTTGGTTCTGTCAGTCTATATCAAGTGACAGGTCCCTTTAAAACACTGTATTATTACTTGCCCGACAAAAATTCTTCCCACAGGCAGCCTACTAGTGTGGGTTTATGGGTTTACTTTACCCGATTTGCTTTATTAAACGACTGCCGATCAGTAAATATTTATCATAATGTAAATATATCAGTAATAGATAGCTCAGTTTCTCATAGGCTGACATTGTTCTCTGCTGCACAAGTCTACATAGCACCATGCGCTGCCAAGAACAATAATCTTTTGTGCTGCACAAAAGATCACTTCACCCGACAGTCAAACATGTTGCTCATTCTTTAGCCCCCGTCTCACATAGCGAGATCGCTAGCGAGATCGCTGCTGTGTCACGGTTTTGGTGACGCAACAGCGACCTCACCAGCAATGTCGCTATGTGTGACACTTTGCAACGATCAGGCCCCTGCTGTGAGGTCGCTGATCGCTGCAAAGTGTCCTGGACTATTTTTTGGTCATTGCTCTCCCGCTGGTCAGCACACATCGCTGTGTGTGACCAGCGGGAGCAGCAATCAGGCTGGTAACTATGGTAAACATCGGGATACTAGGGGCACACGCGCACCTAGTAACCCGTTGTTTATCATGGTTACGAGCCTGCTAAAGAGAGCGGTAACCTCCCGCTCACCGTAGCAGGGTGGTAACCATGATAAACAACGGGTTACTAGGAGCGCGTGTGCCCCTAGTAACCCGATGTTTACCATAGTTACCAGCCTGCTCCTGCTTCAGCAAGCTCGTAACTAGGAGCACGACATCGTGGAAAGATTCTTTCCATGATGTCGCTGCTCCCCTGATCGTTGGTAAGCCTGCCTGTTTGACAGCTCACCAGCGACCACATAGCGACGCAGCAACGATCCCTGACAGGTCGTATCGTTGTCGGGATCGTTGCAGCGTCACTAAGTGTGACGGGGCCTTTTGAGTGATCGGCATCCTGTTTACACTGCAAGCTTATTGTGATATGAGCATTCCTAGGAACGATCATTCACGATAATCTTTCAATGTAAATGGGCCTGTAGTCTCTGCCTCTGGTAAAGCCTAATAGGCTTCCATTTTTCAACAGACTTGAAGGACATTGTTAGGCCTCTCATTAACATAGTAATGAAACATCACCAGTGATCACCTTGTAATAGGCCAATAAGGTGACAAAGATAGCTGGCTATAGACCATGATATCTAGGGAGGCAACCTAGCTGCTCTGGACTCCACATAATGCTTTCTCCCTGTTGCGGTGTCCCTGCTTTAGAGGCAAGCCCTGGTTCATGATTACATATTACACTAGAACATCAAAAAACATATTTTGTGATGGGAGGTAGTTAAGAAGAACATAACCATCTCTATTAATAGCTCAATCATGCGATTATTTTGAGATCATTTGATAGTCAAGGCAATATGTGGCGCCCCTTATGGTTCGACCGCCACAGGGATGCTGCACTTCTCTAATGGATTAAAAAAAGAGAGAAAAAGAGAACCGACCATAGAGTCCCAGATGTCAAATATGGTGAATAATAGTATATTTATTGATAACAGGTGACAACAACGAATAACAGATTACCTACATCAATTAAAATAACTTAAAAACATCTAAAAACAGGGGCACGTATCCGGATGGTGTACAATTCATGTGAGAAATGGATGTAAGAAAAAAACGAATAATGAATAATATACTAGTGTATAAAAATATAATATATGAAAATAAGTAAAAAATATAATGAATAGATTAATAGCCAACTATAAAGAAGATGCACAAAATGGACAATAATTGTAAATAATCAATATGCAGACATAAAATTGAAAACATAAGTAAAAGTGCTAGTGCATTTAAATATTATCAATCCTAACCCCAAAATTGTATAAAGTATAATATGAGGACACATGCTAAATCCAGATATCTGTATATAAATATAATATGTGCCTACCAATGTTTACAGGGAGAAAAAAAGGGGGCAATAAGATCAATTCATAGTCAATTGTAAAGAAGGATCTTCAGAGCTGATCCAATGTACATCTAGAGTGTATGTATATCATATCATAGTTGGCATATATCACATGAATGAAAGTAACTTACAAGTAGCGATAGAATAATACCACAAGCCGGACCGCGTCCACCCCGACGCGCGTTTCGGCAAGCGCCTTCGTCAGGGGGTGGAGATAACAGGCAAAAAGGAAGTATAAGAAGAAACAGAAAGCCAATCATATCGGGGGCGTGTGGTAATGAACCAATCAACAAGGAGGGGGCGTGGTATGACGCGATGCAAGCCACAGCATCCGCACATCTCCACGGCAACCGCGTCATGTGACCCGCGGTCACGGGACCACGTGGGAACCGTGACCCGGAACCGCAGGGCATCTAGGGAAGTGGTCAGCGTGGAGATCGTCCAAGACACAGAGGCATGCCCGCGTGCCGCCAACTCCAAGGTGATGAAGGGAGGCGTGGAGTCACGCATGTGACACCATGGCAACCGTGGGCAGTCATGACCGCCGCATCACGAGATCAGCAAATGTATAGATCACATGTGGACGCGACGGCTGCGGAAATCCAAGGCAATATGGCAACAATGCGTTCACCTCCCATATAAGGGGGAGATTACGTAATAAAAGGAACGGAAGATATATGCCAACTATGTAAAGTGACAAGTATAAAGAGATAAATATATAGATAATACCGAAGTGTACATGAGAGGGGAAAGAATGAATTCAGTGAATAAGTTATATCAGTCAAAACTACAAAGTGAATATGTGCATATATGTATATGAAAATATAATATAAAATGAATATACAAACTGATATAAACACATGCACATATAAAAATACAATGTGAACAGAAAAAAATAAATAAATAAATAAATGAGAATAAAAATAATTAGATGAATATAACAAGAGTATATAGATGTATACAGAGAAAGTGAATAAACAATGGTGAGAATAAATAAAGTGTGTAGAGGAATATGATATGTGAGGAAAAGTGAATAACAAAGTGTGTAAACAAAGACAAAAAATGCTAATATAATAATGTGAAGAATGGTAATAAAAAATGTGCGAGTGAATAAGTAATAAAAAAGTGTAAAAAAAAAATAAAATAAAATAAAAAATTATATATATATTATTAATTATTGTGAGAATATGTGTATGTAAATGTGTATGAAATAATGTGTATGTGAAAAGTAGATGAAAGTGCAAGAATTAAGTAAAAGTCACGTGTGCAAGTGAACAAAAGAAAAATAAAATATGGACATCAAATTAAAAATGAAAATTGTGTATAAACAAAAACAAAAAATGATCATGTAAAATGTGAGGAATGATAATAAAAGTGTGAGTGAATAAGTGATAAGAAAGTGTGTGAAAATGTGAGAATAAGTGTGTGTGAATATGTATGAATAAATGTGAATAAAAGTGCAAGAAATAAGTAAAAGTGACATGTGCAAGTGAACATAAGAAAAATAGGGTATAGACATCAAATTAAAAATAAAATTAGACAACCACTACATGAAAATAATAATTCACAAGGTCATAAATACACATGTACCAACACATAAATCCATCATATAAATACATCTCCCATCCATCTATAATATGGAAGCACGATATACATGATAATGTCCACCACATCCATTAGATACTAAGTGACCAAAGTGGTATATAAAAGTCCAGGGATATCGTATAGTGATTCATCACGGTGCATCAAGATGTCCTCCGAACATAGGAAGTGTTGACACACCCAGCAAAGATGTCCCCCAGGCGAATCAAATCGCGAAAAACAGGAACTAAAGAAAGGATAAATATATAATCATTAGTTATAGTCCAAGAAAATAATATAGAACTATGGATTTACAACACGACCCCAGATGGCATAAAGGCACAATTAAAACCTCACGCCATATATCATTGGCTATATATAAAACAGAGAAGATATTAAAATAGACATAAAAAAACAAATATAAAAAATTATATATACAAACAAGCCTGATATCAAGTAAGTGGTCAGAGAAATGGGACAAAACTATTATATTCGTTAAGGCCAAAAGGATGGACCGTATTTAAGGTCCAAATCCATTTCGTTTCCCGCTGAGCCAAATTGCGACTGGTATTACCACCTCGAATAGTCGGGGAAATGGAATCAATGCCACGAACCAAGAATTTAGTACTGTCACAGTTATGGTGGATCTTGAAGTGTCTTGGAATCGTTTTTAAAGTTGATACATCCTTCTCATCTTTAGCAGCTATAATCCCCAAAATGTGTTCACGTACACGTACTTTCAATTGTCGAGATGTCATTCCGACATATATCTTAGGGCAGGGACATGTGGCGTAGTATATTATGGCCCTAGTGGTACAAGATATTTTTTTATTAATTTTATATGATTTAAGTCCCTTTGAATCAAAAAAAGTATCAGATCGTTCAATGTTAGGACATACCACACATTGTCCACATGGCGAACAACCCACCATCAAGGGGAAATTGTCCAAAAATGTCTTCGGAGGCACAGGTTGGTAATGGCTAGAAACTAAACAATCATGTAAATTTTTAGATCTCCGAAAAGTAATTTGAGGTTTACTCGAGAGGTACTTGGACAGTGTAGGATCTGCCAAGAGAATAGGCCATGATCGGTCCAAACATTGTCTCATGGCATCAGCATGTGCACTAAATGTCGTGATGAAACGAACACGATTCTTATCAGTAGGAAGTCTGGACGAATAGAGAAGTTGATGGCGTGGTGTATGTTTGGCTCTGTGATATGCTCGCTTAACCATCCTGTGGCTATAGCCACATTCATGGAAGCGAGCCCTCAGATCCAAAGCCAGTTTCTCAAAATCCGCGTCCAGAGAACAGATCCTACGGAGTCTCAAAAATTGGCCAACGGGAATAGAGTTAATCATAAACGAAGGGTGGGCTGAAGATGCATATAAGAGAGAATTAACAGAGGTTGGTTTGCGATATATGTCAGTTTGTAGTACATTGTTGATATCACGTTTGATTTTCACGTCCAAGAAGTTAACAGATGAAGCATCTGCCTCAAATGTAAGGTGAATATTAAGATCATTGTCATTCAATTGGGACATGAAATCAGTAAGAGAGTCCCTAGTTCCCTGCCAGATCAAAAATATATCGTCAATGTACCGCACCCAAAAGAGGATGCAGTCCATTGACGAGACACAATCTGACAGGAAGAGGTCTCTCTCCCACAGCCCAAGGAACAGATTGGCGTAAGAGGGCGCAAATGCTGCGCCCATAGCTGTTCCCTGGAGCTGCAGGTAAAAAGACCCCTTAAAAACAAAAAAAATTATGTGCCAATGTAAATGTCAAAAGTTGTAAAATAAATGACGACATTACAGTAGATGTATTGGAAGTTTGCAGAAAAAATTGGATGGCTTTAATTCCGTCACCATGTCTGATATTGGTGTAGAGAGACTCTACATCGCATGTGACCAACAGTGTATCATTATCAATGTGTAGCCCATCTACTTTCTTTAGAAATTCGCTTGTATCTTTTATAAACGACGGAAGGCACTCCACCATAGGTTGAAGTTTTGCATCAATAAATTTGTTGACATGCTCCAAGTAATTGCCAATGCCAGAGACTATAGGTCTACCTGGTGGTGTCACTATATTCTTGTGTACCTTCGGAAGAAGGTACAACGTAGCGATAATGGGCTCATTAACTTGAAGTGCCAGGAAGAGTTCCTTAGTTATCACCTCATTTTCTTTTGCAAGTGATAGTAGATTACTAAATTGAGATTGAAAGGCACTGGACGGGTTATACGTAAGTTTTTTATAACAATTGTCATTTCCAAGTTGGCGGAACGCCTCTACCTCATACATGTGTGTGGGCCAAATAACGATGTTACCCCCCTTATCGGAAGGTTTTATCACCACATCATCAAGATTTTGTAATCTCCTTAGGGAGAGGCGCTCCGCCCTACTGAGATTGTCACATATACCCCTCCCAGTGACCCTTTCCAAATCTTTGGCTACGATTTGTACGAATAGATCAACGTTAGAACATGTTGACAGAGCAGGAAATTTTTTGGACTTAGGCCGTATTATGGACGGAATCTTACCGCCATCGGAGACATCATGTTCGATGGCTAGTTCCTCCAAAGTTCTTAACGCTTCCTGTTCTGTCTCTGTAGGGAACATGGCATGGGAAGAGTGATCATGAAAATGTTTTTTAAAAATTAATGATCTTGCAAACATGTGCAGGTCCTTAGTGACAGTAAACAAGTCTAGCTTGACTGAAGGTAAAAAGGACAAAACACGTGTCAATACCTGCATATCAGTGGAAGATAAAGTATGTGAGCTAAGGTTGATTACCTTCATATCATGTTGATTCCTTTCCATTGCAGGGTCAAAATGTCTTTTATTGGAAAATTGTTTTAATTCGAGTTTGCGTTTAGATCTCGCTCCAAATCTGGTGGCATAAGGGTACGATGAGGTATCCGAATTATCACTAGTGGATGTAAGAGATGATATAGATGATGTACGATTCACCTGATTATTGTACAACGAGGCCCTTTTCCATCGATAAACGGATCCAAGTTGAAAGTCCTTCACATCCCTATTAAATTTATTACTCTGGTTTTCTTGTATATTTTTAACCAAATATTCAACATGCTTCTCCATTTGGGTATTTATGGATTGTAAATTATCAACCGATAATTCTGATTTAGCTTGAGTATATACACTGTCCTATTCCTTGTCAATTTCAACAAGGGTTTTATTATTAAACCCAATGAGCAACTCCATAAATCTAATGGATGTATTACATACTTCTTCCCAATCCTTCATGAATGTCTCATCATTAATGGGGAAGGATGGTATAACTTTGATTCTTAGGCCTCTAGGGATGAGATGTTTCAAAATGTAATTTTCAAGAAACGTTTTGTTCCACCACAATCTGGTGCGTTTCAAAAGTAATTGTTTAATAGAATTAGTAATCTCCTCAATTCTCTGACCACCAATATTTTGATCTGTAGATCCATTGTTACCAAAAACCTGATTCACTTTGCCCAGCCAGGCTTGTTCTCTGGCCTTGTAGTCCATGGTCCTTGTAGGAAAATCTGTGCGAAACACAGCAGGAACACAATAATAGAACAATACAAGAAAAAACAAAAAAGAAATATAAATCCGGCGGTAATAAGTAAAATATATTATGCCTAGAGTGTATAAAGTTAAAGACCAGCCGAAATAGGAGGACCAGTATAGGCGAAAGGGGACAATCGGAAAAATCAATGGATGAAAAAAGAGAGAAAAAGAGAACCGACCATAGAGTCCCAGATGTCAAATATGGTGAATAATAGTATATGTATTGATAACAGGTGACAACAACGAATAACAGATTACCTACATCAATTAAAATAACTTAAAAACATCTAAAAACAGGGGCGCGTATCCGGATGGTGTACAATTCATGTGAGAAATGGATGTAAGAAAAAAACGAATAATGAATAATATACTAGTGTATAAAAATATAATATATGAAAATAAGTAAAAAATATAATGAATAGATTAATAGCCAACTATAAAGAAGATGCACAAAATGGACAATAATTGTAAATAATCAATATGCAGACATAAAATTGAAAACATAAGTAAAAGTGCTAGTGCATTTAAATATTATCAATCCTAACCCCAAAATTGTATAAAGTATAATATGAGGACACATGCTAAATCCAGATATCTGTATATAAATATAATAATATGTGCCTACCAATGTTTACAGGGAGAAAAAAAGGGGGCAATAAGTAGTGTTGAGCCACCCCCGTAGTGTTCGGGTTCGGTTCGGTTCGTCGAACACCGGGATGTTCGAGGAACTGTTCGTCGAACTGTTCGTCGAACACCTTAGAACACCGTCGAACACCGTTAAAACCAATGGCAGGCAAACAAAAACACATAGGAACACATAGAAAACACCTTCAAAGGTGTCCAAAAGCTGACAAACTGCTCAGAAGACACTTTCTTTAAAAAAGCCGGCCGGCAATTCAGCAGCGGCATACACCGGTACCCGACAATTTAGACATGAAGGAATAGAGCATCACACATAGATTAGATAGATAGAAACATGTCAGTCACATATATATGAAGTACAGTGACAGTGTTGCTTACTGTACTTGTAATTTAGTGTAAAGGATTTATTAAAAAATATAATAGTGTTTTCATGCACTGTCTCTTTAAAAAAGCCGGCCGGCAATTCAGCAGCGGTACCCGACAATTTATAACAGACAGAATAGAGCTTCACACATAGATTAGATAGATAGAAACATGTCAGTCACATATATATGAAGTACTGTGACAGTGTTGGTTACTGTACTTGTCATTTAGTATTAAAATAAAGGATTTATTATTAAAAAAAATTGGCGTGGGGTTCCCCGTAATTTTAGTCTCTAGCGGAGGTTAAGCAGACAGCTGGGGCAGATGTTTGAAGCCTGGGAAGGGGGTAATACCCACGGAGCTTCCCAGGCTGCTAATATCAGCCCCCAGCTGAATACCTAGCCTTTACTAGCTATTAAAATGGAGGACCCCCCCAAAAAAAATGACGTGGGGTCCCCCCTAATTTAATAGCTAGCAAAGGCTAGGCAGACAGCTGGGGGCTGATATTAATAGCCCAGGAAGGGAGCCATGAATATTGGCCCCCTCCCAGGCTAGAAACACCAGCCGTCAGCCGCCCCAGAAATGGCGCATCCCTAGGATGCGCCAATTCTGGCACTTAGCCTCGCTCTTCCACGCTGCCCTGGTGCGGTGGCAGGGGGTAATAGGGTTGGGGTTGATGTCAGCTTATAATGCCAGCTGACATCAAGCCCAGGTTAGTAATGGAGAGGCGTCTATAAGACACCCCCATTACTAACCCCATAGTCAAAGTTAAAAAAAAAACACAAACACCCAGAATAAAGTCCTTTAATTGAAATAAAGACACAATTCTTTATTGTTCTAAATTAAACCATACTTACCATCACGCCCATTCCAGCTGAAGCCAACGATCTCCTGCAATAAAAGAAAAATAATAAAGCAACCTCATCCTTAACTTTCCATGGTTCCCAGGACAGCTTCAGCTCTGCTACATCGAGATGACAGGCTGGACCGCAGCAGAACGCTGCCATCCAGCCTGTCATCCCGCAGACACTGAGAAGCGCAGGCATGCTTGCGCTCCTCAGTGTCTGACTGTGACGGCATCCAGATGAGCCGACAATGAACTCGGCTCACCTCATGTACGTCTCTGACAGCGTGGGAAAATTCTCCAGCACTCAGCGCTTCAGCGTGAGAATTTTCCCACGCTGTCAGTGACGTGCATGAGGTGAGCCGAGTTCATTGGACATGACCTCGGCTCATCTGGATGCCGTCACAGCCAGACACTGAGTAGCGCAAGCAAGCCTGCGCTTCTCAGTGTCTGCGGGATGACAGGCTGGATGGCAGCGTTCTGCTGCGGTCCAGCCTGTCATCTCGATGTAGCAGAGCTGAAGCTGTCGTGGGAGCCATGGAAAGGTAAGGATGATGTTGCTTTATTATTTTACTTTTATTGCAGGAGATCATTGGCTTCAGCTGGAATGGGCGTGGCGGTAAGTATGGTTTAATTTAGAACAATAAAGAATTGTGTGTTTATTTCAATTAAAGGACTTTTTTCTGGGTGTTTGTGTTTTTTTTAAATACTTTACTAGAAATTCATGGTGGTCATGTCTAATATTGGCGTGACCCCATGAATTTCGGGCTTAGGGCCAGCTGATAATGCCAAGCTGGCCTTAACCCCTTTATTACCCAGTGAGCCACCGCACCAGGGCCCTGGATGAGTTGGGTACAGCGCCAGAAGATGGCGCTTCTATGAACGCGCCATTTTCCGGGGCGGCTGCGGACTGCAATTTGCAGCGGGTGGGGCCCAGAAAGCTTGGGCCTCCCTGCGCTGCAGATTCCAGCCCCCAGCTGCCTAGTTGTACCTGGCTGGACACAAAAATAGGGCGAAGCTCCACGAATTTTTTTTTTAAATTCATGAAATTCATGGAATAATTAAGAAAAAAAGGGCTTCCCTATATTGTTGTGTCCGGCTAGGTACAAATAGGCAGCTGGTGGTTGGGAGCAGCCCGTTCCTGCCTGCTGTACCTGACTGGACACAAATATAGGGCGAAGCCCCACATCAATTTTTTTTTCATTAGTTCATGAATTTCCTGAAATAATTTAAAAAAAATTGACGTGGGGCTTCGCCCTATATTTATGTCCAGTCAGGTACAGCAGGCAGGAACGGGCTGCCCCCAACCACCAGCTGCCTATTTGTACCTGGCCAGACACAACAATATAGGGAAGCCCTTTTTAAAAAAAATTATTTCATGAAATAATTAAAAAAAAATTGACGTGGGGCTTCGCACTATATTTGTGTCCAGCCAGGTACAGCAGGCAGGGACGGGCTGCCCCCAACCACCAGCTGCCTATTTGTACCTGGTTGGACACAACAATATAGGGAAGCCCTTTTTTTCTTAATTATTCCATGAATTTCATGAAATAATTTAAAAAAAAAATGCGTGGGGCTTCGCCCTATTTTTGTGCCCAGCCAGGTACAACTAGGCAGCTGGGAGCTGGAATCCGCAGCGCAGGGAGGCCCAAGCTTTCTGGGCCCCACCCGCTGCAAATTGCAGTCCGCAGCCACCCCAGAAAATGGCGCGTTCATAGAAGCGCCATCTTCTGGCGCTGTACCCAACTCATCCAGGGCCCTGGTGCGGTGGCTCACTGGGTAATAAAGGGGTTAAGGCCAGCTTGGCATTATCAGCTGGCCCTAAGCCCGAAATTCATGGGGTCACGCCAATATTAGACATGACCACCATGAATTTCTAGTAAAGTATTTAAAAAAACACAACACCCAGAATAAAGTCCTTTAATTGAAATTAGCACACAATTCTTTATTGTTCTAAATTAAACCATACTTACCGTCACGCCCATTCCAGCTGAAGCCAATGTATTCTGCAATAAAAGTAAAATAATTAAGCAACCTCATCCTTACCTTTCCATGTTTCCCACGACAGCTTCAGCTCTGCTACATCGAGATGACAGGCTGGACCGCAGCAGAACGCTGCCATCCAGCCTGTCATCCCGCGGACACTCAGAAGCGCAGGCATGCTTGCGCTCCTCAGTGTCTCGCTGTGACGGCATAAAGATGAGACAAGCTCATGTCCAATGAACTCGGCGCACCTCATGCACGTCACTGACAGCGTGGGAGAATTCTCCTGCACTCAGCACTTCAGCGTGAAAATTCTCCCACGCTGTCAGTGACGTACATGAGGTCAGCTGAGTTCATTGGACATGAATGAGCTCACCTCATGCACGTCACTGACAGCGTGGGAAAATTCTCACGCTGAAGCGCTGAGTGCAGGAGAATTTTCCCACGCTGTCAGTGACGTGCATGAGGTGAGCTCATTCATGTCCAATGATCTCAGCTCACCTCATGCACGTCACTGACAGCGTGGGAAAATTCTCCTGCACTCAGCGCTTCAGCGTGAGAATTCTCCCACGCTGTCAGTGACGTGCATGAGGTGCGCCGAGTTCATTGGACATGAACTCGTCTCATCTTTATGCCGTCACAGCCAGACACTGCAGAGCGCAAGCATGCCTGCGCTTCTCAGTGTCTGCGGGATGACAGGCTGGATGGCAGCGTTCTGCTGCGGTCCAGCCTGTTATCTCGATGTAGCAGAGCTGAAGCTGTCGTGGGAACCATGGAAAGGTAAGGATGAGGTTGCTTTATTATTTTTCTTTTATTGCAGGAGATCGTTGGCTTCAGCTGGAATGGGCGTGACGGTAAGTATGGTTTAATTTAGAACAATAAAGGAATGTGTCTTTATTTCAATTAAAGGACTTTATTCTGGGTGTTTGTGTTTTCTTTTAACTTTGACTATGGGGTTAGTAATGGGGGTGTCTTATAGACGCCTCTCCATTACTAACCTGGGCTTGATGTCAGCTGGCATTATAAGCTGACATCAACCCCAACCCTATTACCCCCTGCCACCGCACCAGGGCAGCGTGGAAGAGCGAGGCTAAGTGCCAGAATTGGCGCATCCTATGGATGCGCCATTTCTGGGGCGGCTGACGGCTGGTGTTTCTAGCCTGGGAGGGGGCCAATATTCATGGCTCCCTTCCTGGGCTATTAATATCAGCCCCCAGCTGTCTGCCTAGCCTTTGCTAGCTATTAAATTAGGGGGGACCCCACGTCATTTTTTTGGGGGGGGGGTCCTCCATTTTAATAGCTAGTAAAGGCTAGGTATTCAGCTGGGGGCTGATATTAGCAGCCTGGGAAGCTCCGTGGGTATTACCCCCTTCCCAGGCTTCAAACATCTGCCCCAGCTGTCTGCTTAACCTCCGCTAGAGACTAAAATTACGGGGAACCCCACGCCAATTTTTTTTAATAATAAATCCTTTATTTTAATACTAAATGACAAGTACAGTAACCAACACTGTCACTGTACTTATTATATATGTGACTGACATGTTTCTATCTATCTAATCTATGTGTGAAGCTCTATTCTGTCTGTTATAAATTGTCGGGTACAGATGCTGAATTGCCGGCCGGCTTTTTTAAAGAGACGGTGCATGAAAACACTATTATTTTTTTTAATAAATCCTTTGCAGTAAATGACAAGTACAGTAAGCAACACTGTCACAGTACTTCATATATATGTGACTGACATGTTTCTATCTACCTAATCTATGTGTGATTCTCTATTCTTTCTGTTATAAATTGTCGGGTACAGATGCTGAATTGCCGGCCGGCTTTTTTAAAGAGACGGTGCACGAAAACACTATTATATTTTTTAATAAATCCTTTACACTAAATGACAAGTACAGTAAGCAACACTGTCACTGTACTTCGTATATATGTGGCTGACATGTTTCTATCTATCTAATATATGTGTGATTCTCTATTCCTTCTATTCTAAATTGTCGGGTACAGATGCTGAATTGCCAGCCGGCTTTTTTAAAGAGAAGGTGCATGAAAACACTATTATTTTTTTTGATAAATCCTTTACACTAAATGACAAGTACAGTAAGCAACACTGTCACTGTACTTCATATATATGTGACTGACATGTTTCTATCTATCTAATCTATGTGTGAAGCTCTATTCTTTCGGTTCTAAATTGTCGGGTACCGGTGTATGCCGCTGCTGAATTGCCGGCTTTTCATGTTTCACTGTGAGCACTGTTCCCATCGATTTGGGCAATCACTGTAATGCCACAACCACCATGGCTGTGGCATTACAGTGAGTGGCAGACAATCCCTGCATGATTGGTGCTCTAAATAGCGCCAGACATGCAGGACACGCTTTTGGTGCACGAACAGTTATCGAACATAACCTCGAACAGCCGAATTTTTTGAAAATCGTTCAGGTTCGTCGAACAACTCGAACACCACCCAAAACAGCTCGAATTTGAGATTGGCGAACAGTTCTAGTCGAACACCGCTCATCTCTAGCAATAAGATCAATTCATAGTCAATTGTAAAGAAGGATTAGCAGAGCTGATCCAATGTACATCTAGAGTGTATGGAGACACGGCCCTCGTACCTTGGCCTTGGGTCGAGGGGCAGGTTGTAGACAAGGGATGTCTCAACCCAGTCAAGGACCACGACCAAGAAGGCCCGGAGCTTAGGAGTGTAGCTACACAGCAAATGGATCCCAGGGAGGATGCAGACGGAGCGGTATACGCCACCTGTCCTCACCACCTGATATATTCAGAGGGAGTCCGGCTGCAAGAGGAGTACCGGCCCCCGACACCCGACCTTGCTACTCCATGTCCTGGTCAGGAAAGCCTGGTAGGCCCTGGGGATCCCACCGCGTATCGGAAGGAGCGGAGCTGCCACCCGTGCCCTTTTTCTGAGAGGAGTTCAGAGGAAGACCCGGCCTATCTACACTCACACAGACAGGAAGGAAAGCGGTCTGTAGTTTAGGAACACTCTGGTGCGGGGTCATGATTGAATGCTGGACTTACTCGGAGGTTGTCGGACCCTTGTCTCTGGTGACCGCAGAACTCCGCAAGGAGCAGGGAGTCGCCTTCCTACTGCCATCTCTTTTGTGAGTAAAGCCTTGGAAGTACACCCCTATGGCCTCCAGACACTTTATTCTGCGCTACACCGCATTACGCAGCACCCGGTCTCCTCTACTACTACCCCCTCCATCTTGTCTCTCTGCCCTGAGGCCTTGCTCCGCCTGTGGGGAGTAGTAACAACGACGGCCGCCATACCACCATGCCTCAGCGGACTGCAGCGGCGCTGGTGGCCTCTCACCAGGTGCCACAGGTAGCGTAGTCGTAACCAGCCACTCAACCTGGATAAGCCCATACCATCCTTTTTAAATTGTAACGGCCCTCGGCATGGAGTGGGTCCGGGCCACGGCTGCACCCCATCTCTCCATCACAGGACCAGACTCCGAGTCCCCCCATCTCCCAGGTTAAACAAAGGGGCTTCCGAGAAGAGGTGTCACAAAACTTGGCGTAGTCGGCAGGATCGCGTGCCCGCAGCAATGGAAGGAAACTGTCGTTTTCCACTTAAAATGGCGCCCGCCCAAGAAGAACAGGTGCCATAATGCTGTGAAAAGATGGTCTTCAAACACCTCTCATCGTGGGCAGGGCTCCCGCTTGGCACCAAAAATGTGGACTTCCCCTTCCATCAGAGACTGTCCGCGGGGTAATGCCCGTCAAGCCGGATGGGCTGAACGAAGGCGGACCTGTCAGCGTGCCGCCCAGGAACCGCCCCGAAAGAGGAGGAGGAAGAAATGCAACAAGGTGCGCCCATTGCAGTCGGAGGTTGGCAATCTTCGGGAGCGGACATGGACGCTTCTGGAGCGCAATCTACCGAGCCTTCTGAACACGGTTCAGGCCCTTCACCCGGAAGGGAGTGAAGCGGCAGCGTTCTTACAGCGGGTGATTTAGAGTTTCTCCACCAGGAAGCCCCGGGTTTCATGAGGAGACAGAGAGAGGCCCAGGAGGCGGCGACAGCTGCGTGGCGGGAAGAAATGTTGCTGCACATGCATGTCCGCCGCCAAGGAGTTGAAGCCCAAGGAGACACGGTGACAGAGGTCGCGAGCGGCCCAAAGGCGGGTGAGTATGCTACCCCTGCCCCGGCTGCTGAGCCTACCGTTCCTATCCTGGACCTCATGGCCGAATATCTCCTGCCCGGCGCGGTCACCTGGGAGCAGGTCTTTGCTCCGGAGCTGCAAGCGGCAGCTATAGATGGGGACCTGCGATGCCGCCCTACTCCCGAATCAGAAGTACCTGAAGCTGCAGAGGTGTCCACCGGCTCCAACCCGGACTGGTCCGCGCTTGCAGACATCCCGCAGCATCCCCTAATGACACCGCTACCCGCACCGACAGTCACCTGGCCGGAGGCTGAGGAGTGGGCCTGGGACAACCAGAGGGGGACCTGATGGGCTTCCCCCGGGAGACCCGGGCTGAAGCGCAGAGGAGGAGTGAGCGGTGCCGAGAGCAGATCCTCCAGCTCACTCGGGAGCAACGCCAAAGGGAGGTCCGCTGCCAGCGACTCGAGGTGCGGGCCAAAGCTGCTAAATCCCGGGCCCGTCAGGAAGAGGCAACCCGTCCCAGTCCCCGTGTGGAAGGGCAAGTCATCCGCTTCCACCATGAGGCGGGGTGGGGGTTTATCAGGAGTCCCCAGTACCAGGACGACGTCTTTGTCAACCGGCGGGACGTCGAGCCGCGGCTGAAGAAGGGACACCCTGGCCGGAACCTCTTCCCGGGCGATGTAGTAACTTACTCTCGTCACCAAGGGGTGCGGGGGTGGTACGCCCTGGATGTCCACAAAGTGTCCGGGAGCGACGCCCCCTCGCGCTCAGCCTCAGAGGACCGGTCAGCCTCCGTAGGGAGGAACGAGCCTTTTCCCAGGAGGGAACCCGAGATCTAAGCAGCCCCGGCGGTTGTAACTTGTTAAAAAGTTAAAATGTTGACATTTATGTTTTGATGTTCTATTCCCGGTTTCTGGAGACATTGGTCCCTGCGGACTTGCAGCAGACAGACTCCTTTCTTGTAAATAGTTTGCATTTTTTTAGGTGCTCCATATTGGTTTTATGCAAAACCGCGGACATGTCAACCTCAAGACCTCAGACGGAAAACTTGTCAGGGTGGCTCTCCTGGAGGTCCAACTCGGGATCTTCATGCCCTGCAGCCACCCCAGGGCCCACGTTGAGGGTTTGGGACAGGTCCCTCACACTTCTGAACTAACTCTGCGTCTTTGCACTTTAACCCGTCTGTCTGCACATGATGTCTCTGGAAAATGCTAGCACTTTTATAATTTTATAATTTTATACTTTTGTACTTTTATAATGTATTGTTATATTTGCAATGTTTAAGAAGATGTGCCTCCCATAAAGGGAAGATAGTTTGTTGTTATATAAAAAGAAAACTTTCCTGGGTATTACTCTTTTGCAGCCCGTGGACGTGCTGTGTTTCACCAGGGGGAAATGTGGCGTCCCTGAGGGTTCAACCGCCACAGGGATGTTGCGCTTCTCTAATGGAGTATAGTGTTTGTCCTCTGAGGTAAGAACAGTGTGATGGTCAGGACTCCACCTCCACATCCAACACCACATTTCTCCATCAGAGGGGGCTAGAATGCACTAGGTGCTGCACTCCTGGTTACAGGGAGACTGGGGAACCAAGAGTTAGGGGAACCATTTTAGTGGGTGAGGGTGGAAGACTCACATTTGAGTGACACTTAAAATTTCATATTTAATAAAAATCCATTTTGGTTCTGGGTTCTTGGACTGTCTTTTGTCTGTCAATTACTATGATCTCCCACCCTGAACGTGGATCCTGTGTGGACCTGCAGTGGATGGAGACACGGCCCTCGCACCTTGACCTTGGGTCAAGGGACAGGTTGAAGACAAGGGATGTCTCAACCCGGTCAAGGACCGCGACCAAGAAGGCCCGGAGCTTAGGAGTGTAGCTCCACAGCAAATGGATCCCAGGGAGGATGCAGACGGAGCGGTATACGCCACCTGTCCTCACCACCTGATATATTCAGAGGGAGTCCGGCTGCAAGAGGATTACCGGCCCCCGACACCCGACCTTGCTACTTCATGTCCTGGTTTGGAAAGCCCAGTAGGCCATGAGGATCCAACCGGGTATCGGAAGGAGCGGAGCTGCCACCCGTGCCCTTTTTCTGAGAGGAGTTCAGAGGGAGACCCGGCCTATCTACACTCACACAGACAGGAAGGAAAGCGGTCTGTAGTTTAGGAACACCCTTGTGCGGGGTCCTGATTGAACGCTGGACTTACTCGGAGGTTGTCGGACCCTCGTCTCTGATGACCGCAGAACTCCGCGAGGAGCAGGGAGTCGCCTTCCTACTGCCATCTCTTATGTGAGTAAAGCCTTGGAAGTACACCCCTATGGCCTCCGGACTCTTTATTCTGCGCTACACCGCATTACACAGCACCCGGTCTCCTCTACTACTACCCCCTCCATCTTGTCTCTCTGCCCTGAGGCCTTGCTCCGCCTGTGGGGAGTAGTAACAACAACGGCCGCCATACCACCATGCCTCAGCGGACTGCAGCGGCGCTGGTGGCCTCTCACCAGGTGCCACAGGTGGCATAGTCGTAACCTGCCACTCAAACCGGATAAGCCCGTACCATCCTTTTTAAATTGTGACGGCCCTGGGCACGGAGCGGGTCCGGGCCACGGCTGCACCCCATCTCTCCATCACAGGACTCGACTCCGAGTCCCCCATCTCCCAGGGTAAACAAAGGGGCTTCCGAGAAGAGGCATCAAAAATACACATCAACATTTCCATTGTTTAAAGGGAATCTGCCACCAGGCTTTTGTTATATACATTGATGTATTTCATTTAACTTTATATTCTTCCAACTGTCATGGAACGCACATTATGCAGTTTGGCAATTTTCTTGGCCGAGAGACCACTATCGATGAACTGGATGATGTTGTTTCTCTTTTCTTGGGAAATCTTCTTCATGGCTGCTACTCGATTCGAACCAGTGACCTTTCGCTTGGGAATCAACCTAATAACACACTGAGTTATTAGGGAATGTGAGAACAGGTTGTATTTTGTAGTATACAGGAAGAAAAATATTTTTCCACCACCAGGAGCAAAACAATAACAATGCAGTGACATGACAAGAATCTGCATAACTAATCATATGCTAAATAGTTGCAAGTCTACTTTATGTATGAGATAGCCAAGATGATGGTCTATAAAATTATTGTAGTCTCATGTTCGAAGCAGTAATGGATGGTGATATATGGAGCCTGAAAGTCTAAAGTTCAAAACATTGTTACCCTTTTGCTCATCAGTGTACACAGCATGATGTTGAGGACTGCTTGGTGCAGTTTTGATAAAATCAGTGTTTTCTCTCTGGCAGACCTACCAGTTCTCTGAATGCTGAGCCCAATATAACTCTTCCCATATCACAGTTTGATGCCTTTCTGTGTACACTGTATAATGACAGAAAGCTGCTAATCAATGTTGGGCGCAGAATTACATGGAACAGGAATACTACATGGCAACATATTTACTAGTCCTCTTGTATTAATCTCCTGCTGGTAAAACAGCGATTTTATTGAAACAACAACACACAGCTTAATAAAAGACACATCACTGGAATCTAAAAGAACATCATGCGTCTATAAGATTAAAAAGCAAAAAATCTGCTAACAGATTCTTTTAAGGGGAACATTTTTTAACTAACATGAAAAAGATAAAAAAAAAACATAATGCCAAAGGGTTAGTGTGATATTTGCAACTGATATTTGCAACTGATTTACAACTTTAGCAGATTATAAAAATGTATGTAACGCAGTACAGATGAATGAGTCCACTTAGCTTGCCTTCTGAAGGGGGGTTAAACTGTATCTAACGCATTATTACCTTTAAATTAGGCTATGATCAAGATCTATTTAAAATTACATTCATTATGAGCTTTTTGCTACTTCGCTCTGCAGCTTATAGGTCAACTATACTTGACCGTTCCTTATAAAAATGATGCACTCTTGTAGTTTTATAAGTTGCCTTTGGCTTGACATTAACATAAAGAATGAATGGCGCACTGTGCATACAGACATGTTTATCTCCTATATGAAAATAAATACCCTTTGGGTTGTTTCAGGCTTATGAGGTCATTTGTATTCCAATACTGGTTTAGACTTTAATAAGTATTCTGTGGATCCATCATGTTGCTTCAGGGTTGTTTCACATTCACGTTTACAGCCAGCTGTGAATATGCTTCCTCTGACTTTACACTTTTAGAATGAATACACACTTCATGTTTTAAACATTTGGTCTTTTTATGTATGGTATATTTTTCCTGTTCTGTTGCGCACTGAAATCATAGGTACTGTACATAGCCTGAAACTCCATAACTTAAGATTTATACCAACTAGTAGGAAAAACAAATTATAAACATCTAAATCTCACACAGTTGTTTCAAAGAAAGTCTTGGCGACTTCTGTTTGCCTTTAAGATTTATTTACAGGTCAGCTTACCTATATAATAATATAGAGAACATCATAAGGACAAAGGTCACAATCATTGCGGCTGCTGGAATTTAAAGAGATCTAGATCGTTGTACGTAGCAAGATTTGGGTAATTCCAGAAGTGGTATAATTAGAATGAAATTGATCTTAATATCACAACTAAAAATCAGTATTTGTAGTCCAAGAGATGCAAAGGAATATAAACCCCTTACAGACATCCCATCCGCTATACATATACAGTGCAAGTCAAGAACAGGTGTATGGAGCAGGCTCACAGCAGATAATGGCTGTAACACACAGCCAGGACTTTTCATGAACAAACTGGTGGACACATGGTACATTTTTTAAATGCTTCTTTAATATATCTACTCATGTCTATAATTATAATCAATGATAAGACATCCTATAAAACAAGTGGATAAACACAATACTGTATTTCCATAACGATGATCATTTCAGCTCACATCCTTTGAGCTCAAGAGCTTGCAGACGCTTAAGAAAGGAGAGTGTCCCAAAAATGTTGCTACAGCTATTGATGTTTGTACTCAACTTCAGGGTCTCTGCTGGTGGCATTAACATCTCTGATATGGGGGTGCATCATTTTATGCACCCATCGACTGCCCTTGACGTTATCACGGGACACCGGTGAATTGCTATGACAGTCAGAGGTCTGTTCAAAACCTCCATACTTGTCATCATGGAACTCCATTGAAACACAGCCTGTGGAGGAACTATTTTGGTATAGTTGTATATATCTCAAACGAAGAATACATTTAAACTGTTGGAATTGCCAAGTCAAAGTCCTAACATTAAAGCTGAGGAAATGCTGTGGAAAGACCTGAACTTCATGGAAGTTGATGGATGAAAACCCAGTAACATAACAGAGTTGAAGCTGTTTTTTAGGGAGGAATGTGCTACGGTTCCTCCAAGTTGATGTGGAGGACTAATCAATGATTACTGTAAATGTTTGGATGAAGATATTGTTGCACGAGTGAATGTAAGTTGCCACGAGTTGCCACAGATAAATGCACTTGGGCACTCAGATCATTAAGATTTTACCACCAGGAAAAGTGCATAAAAACTGCATCAAAATTAAAAAACACATAAAAAAAACATGAAAAAAAAACAGAAAAAATGTGGGTATTTCATGCAGCATTTTTTCCTGCCAACATTTCAGGAGTTTCAAATATTGAACGTGTGCACATACCATAATTCTTTAAAATTAATATGAAGGATTTTCCACTTAGCATTCATTTTGGCATTGGTTCACAAGTATCACTAGACCCCAGCAGAAATGTATCATTGAATCATAGAATATTATAGTAGGAAGGGATTCCAGGGTCATCGTGTCCAACCCCCTGCTCAATGTAGGATTCACTAAACCATCTCAGACAGATATCTGGCCAGCCTCTGTTTGAAGACTTCCATTGAAGGAAAACTCACCACCTCTCGTGACAACCTGTTCCACTCATTGATGACCCTCACTGTCAAAAAGTTTTTTTTAATATCTAATCTGTATCTTCTCCCTTATAATTTCTTTCCATGACTTCTCATTTTTCCATGTGCAAATGAGAATAAGGATGATCCCTCTACATTGTGACATCCTTTCAGATATTTGTAGACAACTATTATCAACTCTTTCCACCACATGCTGAACCTTTGCACAAGCGAGACAGCAAAACATTTGGTTTAGATTGTCTTGGAGACAAATTATTCTGTGTTCCTAATTATATAATCACCAACTGAGCAACCTTACCTACATTATCTATATTGCATTTCTCCAGAAACTAACAGGACATACTCTGAGCTTGTAGGGAGAGACATATCCACTCAGGTTGCCATTTCTGAGAATGGTGCTCTTACATTATCACTCAATTTGGCAATTTTGTTTGGAAGTGGAATTCATGAGCTCTGCATTATTCCACCCCCTCCATAGATTGGCAGCTTTCTGTGTACATGTACATAGTCAGAAAGCTGCCAATCAGTGATATTTGCTGGTTTAGACAGAGCTAGGCTTTAAATGGATGGTGTGAAAAACATACAAATCTCTATCAATTTAATGCCATAATCTAAACTATTTTCTAATTTACCCAAATTAAAAATTCCCTGTCTTTCCCTAACTACACTATTTTTTTTACAACTTCCTTTTTGATAATGCTTTGTTTGAGAATCCCAGTGCATGCTGGGATACTCAAGCCTAATCAGAAGGCAGAGACTGTGGACACTGCCACAGCCACTGCTACTCCCTGAAATAAAGCGTCATCAATGACTCTCATTTCATGGGCTGGGCTAATACAGTGGGGGAATAAGTATTTGATCCCTTGCTGTTTTTGTACGTTTGCCCACTGACAAAGACATGAACAGTCTATAATTTTAAGGGTAGGTTAATTTTAACATTGAGAGATAGAATATCCCCAAAAAATCAAGAAAATCACATTGTATAAATTATATATTTTTTTTTGCATTTTGAAGTGAGAAATAAGTATTTGATCCCTCTGGCAAACAATACTTAATACTTGGTGGCAAAACCCTTGTTGGCAAGCACAGCAGTCAGACGTTTTTTGTAGTTGATGATGAGGTTTGCGCACATGTCAGGAGGAATTTTGGTTTACTCCTCTTTGCAGATCATCTCTAAATCATTAAGATTTTGAGGCTGTCACTTTGCAACTCGGAGCTTCAACTTCCTCCATAAGTTTTCTATGGGATTAAGGTATGGAGACTGGCTAGGCCACTTCATGACCTTACTGTGCTTCTTTTTGAGACACACTCCTTTGCTGCCTTGGCTGTATGTTTTGGGTCATTGTCTTGCCGGAAGACCCAGTCACGACCCATCTTCAATGCTCTTACTGAGGGAAGGAGGTTGTTGGCCATGACCCCATCCATCTTCCCTTCAATATGGTGCAGTCATCATGTCCCCTTTGCAGAAAAGCATCCCCAAAGTATAATGTTTCCCCCACCATGCTTCATGATTGGGATGATGTTCTTAGGGTTGTACTCATCCTTCTTCTTCCTCCAAACATGGTGATTTTAGTTAATGCCAAAGAGCCCAATTTTTGTCTCATCTGACCACAGCACCTTTTCCCAATAACTCACAGAATCATCCAGGTGTTCATTGGCAAACTTCAGACGGGCCTACACATGTGCCTTCTTGAGCAGGGGGACCTTGCGGGCACTGCAGGATTTTAAACCTTTAAGGCGTAATGTGTTAATAATGGTTTTCTTGGTGACTGTGATCCCAGCTGCGGTGAGATCATTAACAAGTTCCCCTGTGTAGTTTTAGGTTGATCTCTCACCTTCCTCATGATCAAGGATACCCCACAAGGTGAGGTTTTCAATGGTGCCCCAGATCGATGTCGATTGACAATCATTTTGTATTTCTTCCATTTTCTTACTATTGCACCAACAGTTGTCTCCTTCTCACCCAGCGTCTTACTTATGGTTTTGTAGCCCATTCCAGCTTTGTGCAGGTCTATGATCTTGTCCCTGACTTCCTTAGTAAGCTCTTTGGTCTTGCCCATGTTGTAGAGGTTAGAGTCTGACTGATTAATTGAGTCTGTGCACAGGAGTCTTTTAGACAGGTGACTATGTAAGACAGCTGTCTTTAATGCAGGTAATGGGTAAAGTTGATTAGGAGCATCTAACTGGTCTGTAGGAGCCAGAACTCATAATGGTTTGTCGGGGATCAAATACTTATTTCTCACTGCAAAATGCAAAAAAATGTATCTAATTTATACAATGTGATTTTCTTGATTTTTTTTGGGGATATTCTATCTATCAATGTTAATTAACCTACCCTTAAAATTATAGACTGTTCATGTCTTTGTCAGTGGGCAAACTTACAAAAACAGCAAGGGATCAAATACTTATTCCACCCACTGTACCTGTGTGATGTTCACTGTGCAATGTGAACATATGAAATGAAGCTGGGACGTACACCCAGAATCAGTGCACATGCCCAGAAAGATGATAGTCATTGTGCGGGCACGGGATCTGCTGGGAGATTTCGGAGATGTAGGGAGCAGTGGAGGGAAGGAATTGATACGATGCGGGTGGAGAATTTGAAAAGGCATTTGACTGACCGTGAATGGAAAGATAGACATGCCCACCCCTGTGACTGAAACAGAAAGTAAGTGGTGCAATCATCAAGTATAAAAAGTGTTTTTTGCAATAAACACTGGGACGTTTTGGTTGAGATAAACATGTTAGTGATGCAAGGTGCATCACTAACAAGACATTGGGGGCAGTTTAATATAAAACAAAGACGTGACAGGTTCCCTTTAATGAAAGTAAATGATATACATATTTAACTGCATATACAGTATCTGTTAGAACCTTGCTGTTAGGTTTTTTTTCCTTTGCTGGTCACATGACCTTGTTGGCCTATTTAATCCTGCTCCGCCCTTCTGGCTTTGCTGGACTTCATTGTATATCTACTTTCTAGCTAGCCTGTGCTCTGTATCTAACTCTGTTAGTTTGCTTGGTCTACGGACCTCTATGTTCTATCTATTTTGTTTGTTCGTCTGTCTGCTACTATTTCTGTTAGGAGGTGTCCCATATTCCTCCCAGTCCTTAGTACCTGTAGGGATTCCCTCCCCACATCTATAGGTCTCCGTACAGACTAGATTAGGACTTTAGCAGGTCTGATCGCAGGATCAGGTTCCCTGTTACATCGTAGGGATTCAGCTGAGTCCTATAGTAGGGACAGATCTCCTCTCTTTCCTTAGCTTTGGTAGCAGAACATAACAGTAAGTCCAGCCTGCAAATTCTCTAAGGAAAGATTTTTTTTTTTTTTTTTTTTTGTTCCATCATGGTGTCGGTTCAGGATTTGGCTAAACACCTGCAGGGACTCTCTCTGGAAGTGGTCGAGCTCCGTCAGCACGTGAGTAACTGTCCTGGAGCATATTTCTTGGAGCCTAAGGTATGTTTGCCGGATTTATTTTTTGGTGAACATCGAGAATTTTTTTTCATTTAAAAATGCTTGCTTATTGTATTTTCGTTTGAGACCCAAGTCCTCTGGGGATGAATCCCAGCGCGTAGGGTTCATAATGTCACTTTTGCGCAAAGAGCCTCAGGAGTGGGCCTTTTCTTTGCAACCTAGTGATACATGCTTCAGATCAGTGGATAGTTTTTTTTCTGCTTTAGGACTATTATATGATGATCCTGACCGTGTGGCATCAGCTGAGACTGAGTTGAGACGTTTAAAACAAGGATCAGGTAATGTCGAAAAATATTGTACTCATTTTCGTCGTTGGTCCACTCAAACAGGGTGGAACGATTCTGCTCTGAAAAGTCTATTTCTTGCTGGGCTCAGTGAAAGGGTTAAAGACCTGCTAATTGCTTATCCTACACCTGAGGATTTGCAACAGGCTATGCAATTAGCTATACGGGTGGATAGAAGACTGCGTGCTAGGGTTAATGAGAGCAAATCCTCTGCTATGTCAGTTTCTGGTTATGATAATGTGTGTACTAACAGTGGTGAACCGATGGAGATTGGATCGGTGGCACCTCGCTCTCAAGAAAAAGACCGTCGTTTTTCGGAAGGCTTGTGTTTCTATTGCGGAAAATCTGGTCATTTGATTAAAGGCTGTGAGCTTCGTATGAAGAAAGAAAAAAAAATGGTCAGTCACGCCCGTATTGCCTGTTTAAATTCCAAGGGTATATTTTTAGCTGCTTCCACGATTGCTCAGGAAAAATTAATGGAATTTCGGGTGTTTGTTGATTGCGGGTCTACACTGAATGTAATTGATGGGGGATTCGTGGAAAAACTCAATTTAAAACCTGAACCTTTATCATCCCCCATTGCTGTGGTTTCTGTGGATGGCTCCCCTTTGAAGAATATTACTCTCAAGGTCAGTGAATTTCCTCTCACTATTAATGGTGTTCACCATGAGAAATTGGATTTGGTAGTGTTGAATAACTTGCCTTCTCCAGTAATATTGGGTTTGCCCTGGTTAAAATTTCACAATCCTGTACTGGATTGGTCTACCAGTGAAATTAAATCCTGGAGCCATAAATGTTATGACAAGTGTTGTAACGGGCGTATTGCAGCTTTGGATAGGGGAGAATTGCCTGTTCCTATTCAGGATTTTTGGAGAGTTTTTTCTGAGAAGGAATCGCAGGTTTTGCCTCCCCATAGAGACTATGATTGTTCTATTGAATTTGTCCCTGGAGCGACTCTTCCTAAAAGTCGTTTATTTAACCTTACTATTCCTGAGAGGAAGGCTTTGGAGGAATACATACAGACAAGTTTGGCCGCCGGTCACATTAGGCCCTCTAAGTCTCCTGTGGCGGATGGATTTTTTTTTGTAAAAAAAAAGGACGGCGGTTTACGTCCTTGTCTGGATTTTCGTGAGATTAACAAAATTACGGTACGCAATCCTTACCCACTGCCATTGATTCCTGATCTGTTTAACCAGTTATTGGGGGCCAAGTGGTTCTCTAAAATTGACCTTAAGGGGGCATACAATCTGTTGCGCATGAAGGAGGGTGATGAATGGAAGACTGCTTTTAACACTCCTGTGGGTCATTTTGAGAATCTGGTTATGCCTTTTGGTCTTACTAATGCTCCTGCATTTTTTCAGAATCTGATTAATGACATCCTTAGACCTTTGATCGGTAAAAATGTGGTTGTGTATTTGGATGACATTTTGATTTATTCGCCAGATCTGGAGTCTCATTGGCGGAGCGTGCGTGAGGTATTACAGTTATTAATGGACAATTCGCTTTTTGCTAAGCTGGAGAAATGTGAGTTCGCTGTACAGAGAATTAGTTTTTTGGGCTACATTATCTCCAGCAAAGGTTTTGAGATGGATCCGGTTAAGGTTCAGGCTGTGCAGGAATGGCCTAGGCCTATTGGTTTGAAATCGATACAGAGGTTTTTGGGTTTCGCCAATTACTACAGAAAATTCATAAAAAAAATTTCTAGTATTGTCAAACCTCTGACTGATCTCACCAGGAAAGGTGCTGATGCGGTTCAGTGGTCTTCTGAGGCCATTGAAGCTTTTGTGTATCTCAAGGAGAGGTTCACCTCTGCTCCCATCCTTATGCAGCCTGATGTTACTAGGCCGTTTTTGGTTGAGGTTGATGCTTCCTCTGTGGGGGTTGGCGCAGTATTGTCTCAGGATAACGGGGATGGATTACATCCCTGTGCCTTTTTTTCAAAAAAATTTTCGGAGACTGAACTGAATTACGATATTAGTAATCGGGAATTATTGGCTATTAAACTCTCATTTGAACACTGGCGCCACTTCTTGGAAGGTGCGGAATTTCCCGTTCAGGTTCTTACGGATCATAAAAATCTGATATATCTTGATGCTGCCAAGCGCCTGAATGCCCGTCAGGCTAGGTGGGCACTGTTTTTCTCGCGGTTTAATTTCTCCGTTACTTACATCCCTGGTACTAAGAATGTTAAGGCGGATGCCTTGTCTCGCAGTTTTTCTCCCATAGTCGGTGCTGAGAAAGAGGAAAACATTTTACAAGAAGGTGTTGTGATAGCTGCTTTAGACTCCGTTTTGGAAGATGAGATTCTTAAAGCTCAGGAGAATGCCCCATCTAACACTCCTCATGGGAGGTTGTTTGTGCCTGGGACCTTTAGGAGAGATTTGTTTGTTGAGTGTCACGAATCTCGGTTGGCAGGTCATCCCGGAATCTCTGAGACCAAGAGACTGGTGGGTCGCAGTTTTTGGTGGCCTGGATGGCAGAAGGAAGTCATTAAGTGGGTGCGCCAATGTACTATATGTGCTAGATCTAAGTCCTCACATACTCCTGCTGCGGGGTTGCTTTGTCCTTTGGAGGTCCCCAGTGCTCCTTGGACACATTTGGCTATGGACTTTATAACTGACCTTCCCCCCTCTGAGAGTTTTACTGTCATCTGGGTGGTCGTGGACCGTTTTAGCAAGATGTGTCACTTGGTTCCCTTCGTCAAACTGCCCTGCGCTAAAACTCTCGCTAAGGCCTTTGTCAAGGAAATTGTCAGACTTCATGGCGTTCCTACTGACATTGTTTCTGATAGGGGTCCTCAGTTCGTGGCTCGTTTTTGGCGTGCCTTTTGTGACAGGTTGGGAATTCATTTGTCGTTTTCGTCCGGATATCATCCTGAATCTAATGGCCAGACAGAAAGGAAAAACCAGAATGTTGAGCAGTTCTTGCGTTGTTTTGTGGCAGACAATCAAGAGGGGTGGTCTGAGTTTCTGCCACTTGCCGAATTTGCTCTGAACAATCATACATCTTCTTCTGCTGGTTGTTCGCCTTTTTTTTGTTGTTCTGGGAGACATCCGTCGTTTGGGTCGTTCTCCAAGTTGGGATCTGCCGTGCCTGAGGAGGAGAATTTTTCCGGTGATTTGGAAAGAGTTTGGACGGATGTGCGTGGTAATCTTCAGGAGGCCAACAGAAAATCTAAAGACTACTTTGATAGGAAACGACAGGAGGTTTTGTTCGCTGTTGGTGACATGGTTTGGTTGTCCTCTAGGAATCTGCGGTTGAGGATTCCTTCTAAGAAATTGGGTCCCAAGTTTGTAGGGCCCTTTAAGGTGCTTCAGGTTGTCAACCAATCTGCTGTTAGGTTGGAGGTTCCTACCTCCTGGAGAATTAATCCGGTCTTTCATGTCTCTCTGTTAAAAAAAGCTGTTGTGTCGGATGGTGACGCCTCTGCCTCTGTTCCTCCGGTGGTGGAGGACGGGGAATATGAAATTTCTCGCATCCTTGACTCTAGACGGTATAGAGGTAGTTTGCAGTATCTTGTGGCCTGGAAAGGTTTCGGACCCGAGGATAACTCTTGGGTGAGGTCAGATGATGTTTCCGCGTCCAGACTTATCAGAGCGTTTCACAGGAGATTTCCTGATAAGCCTGGTCCTAGGGGATCCGGAGGATCCTCTTAGAAGGGGGGGTACTGTTAGAACCTTGCTGTTAGGTTTTTTTTCCTTTGCTGGTCACATGACCTTGTTGGCCTATTTAATCCTGCTCCGCCCTTCTGGCTTTGCTGGACTTCATTGTATATCTACTTTCTAGCTAGCCTGTGCTCTGTATCTAACTCTGTTAGTTTGCTTGGTCTACGGACCTCTATGTTCTATCTATTTTGTTTGTTCGTCTGTCTGCTACTATTTCTGTTAGGAGGTGTCCCATATTCCTCCCAGTCCTTAGTACTTGTAGGGATTCCCTCCCCACATCTATAGGTCTCCGTACAGACTAGATTAGGACTTTAGCAGGTCTGATCGCAGGATCAGGTTCCCTGTTACATCGTAGGGATTCAGCTGAGTCCTATAGTAGGGACAGATCTCCTCTCTTTCCTTAGCTTTGGTAGCAGAACATAACAATATCTTCAAAGCACAAATTCAACAGACCTGATCCTGCCAAATGAACCAGGTCTAAATGTACATGCCTATTTCATTGCTAAATGTAAGGCACAAATGAAAAGCATTAAAGTATTGTACAAGTGAAATATAATGATCTTGTCAGCAAAGAAATGTTTGTGTGATACCTGGTAGGAGATAAACAGTGTACAGGTTTCCTATATTAAAAAGCTTCAGAGATGGGCAATATCATTCAGTGTTAGAATGGAGCATATCAGAGGTGGACAGAGACATAAAAGAGCCATTGTGCAGGTGTAGTAGGTGGTCCTTTTGCAGTCCAAGAGTTTATCATAATATACCCCTTTATGTGCAGTTTTGGAGTTAGAAACGGGCCCCCTTAACTCCTTAGCCTCTGTGTGGCTGCAATTGTTGAAACTATGGTGTGTCGAAACAGTTTTATGGTGTTCTTAAGTGACCTTCATAAACATTTTTAAAGATGTTGCTCAATTCAACACAAATGTACAGTATACTATTGGACAAGGAGAAAGGGAGGATTATGTATTTTTTTTCTATTAGTCATAGATGAACCCTAGACCAATCGCCACCATTTCTCCAAATGCTACAATTTTAATTTAAGTTTGTTTTCCTCTTTTATTTCAATATGAAACATTTGTTTCACTAAATATGCCATCAATGTCTTACATTTAAGTGTTTTTCTTATGAAGCCATCATTATTAATCTTTATGAACTTCATAGAGGTGTAACAACCACTCACGCTAGCGTGGCTCCCACTTGATCAAAACCAGGACCATCTATGCTTTAAATAGACAAACGTTTCGCTCTAGAAATGCTACATTGCTCCGGCCTTATGAAATAAGCCCAATTATTAAAAAGATGAAAAAATATATCAAATAACCAATGTAAACTGAGATTAATTTTGAGGAAACATTTTAAGCCTTAGGGTATGTGCACACGATGCAGAAATGAAGCAGAAAATTTCTGCATCATTTCTGCATCTCCCTGGCAGAAAAAACGCATGCAGATTGTGCATGCGTTTTTCCTGCAGAATACATGCGGATCCACATGCAGATTCACATGCGTTTCCGCATGCAGATTGACAAGCGCTTTCCAGGCGATTTTAGCATCACATGGAAAGTGCTTGACAACTAGGTCACACTATATAAATCCATGCAAACAGCATGGATTTATATAGTGTGACCCGAGAGAGTGTATATACTTACTTCCGATGGCCCGCGCTGTCCTGCTCAATCTGTTCTCCCTCGCCGGCAACTTTGAATTGAAAGACCTGCCGACGTCAGCGTCACGTGACCCGTCACATGACTCTGACGTCACCGCAGGTCCTACAACTCACTGCAAGTGCCGGGAACCAAGCGGGAGCGCTGTGCGGGCCGACAGATGGTAAGAATACATTTATTTTTTATTTTATTCTTTCTTTACAGCTTTTTTAATGGTACCTGGGTGTGGATGAGACTCTCCTCTCCTCCACACCCGGGTACCATCCGCACATTAGAACGCACCAATTACGCAAGTACAAATGCTGTCTTGCGGAATTGGCGCGTTCTAATGCAAGTCAATGGCGGCGAAATCGCCGCGTTTCCGCAAAATTAATTGACATGCTGCGGATTTTTGACCGCAGCGTTAACGCTGCGGAAAAATCCGCATCATGGGCACAGCACATGCGGATTTCCATTGGGGAACATTGCTTCCCTTCTACCATGCGTTTTTCATGCGTTTCCGCGGCGTTTACGCAACTGCAAAAACGCCACGGAAACGCATGAAATACGCATCGTGTGAACACAGCCTTAAAAACATTTACGCAAGTAAGAAAGAATGTTTGTGTTGAATCTTGTGAGACACAAAAGCTCGCCTTAGCCGAACTCGATATTTTCATGAACTTATTTACCAGCAATTAAATGAGATCCTCATAGAAAAGTAAACACATCCAACAGCTATTAAAATAGAAAAACTTGTTTTTAATAAAATGTAATTAAACTATGAATTTAAATATTCAACAGCAGGGACCAGGATTTGGGGTTTTAAAGATGTATTTTTCTCTGATCTATTGCTAGTGTTTGTTGTAAACATTATGGCTGTTAGTTAAAGTGATGATGATGCTAAACAGTTGCCTTTTATATATTGTAGGATGCAGCCGGGATAAATTAGCGGATTCTACGCACACAGTTGCTTCAAGGACCTTTATCATCAATATAAGGAAGGAAGTTTAAAATGATATTTCTTAGTAATTGAACTGACTGCATGCTAAACACTTTAATCTATCCCTTTCATTTTTTTCAAATAGACAGTAAAAAAGAAAAGCTCCCCTGAAGTTTGTGTGTTATTGATGTGGCAAATAAAGCAGATAAATGAAATGGACAGAATAAATGGCAAGAAATCCGCTATGAAATGAGCATATAAATTGTTACTATGGAAACAGAGCTTGTAATTAGAGGGAATTTAGAAAATTAGAAAGACACAATAGATTGTTAATCAGTATGCAAATTAAATGATACTCATTCTTTTCCCAGAAGATAGTAAAAGTTAACTTTGTATAGCTGCAGTGAGATATCTTAACATAAAGATCATCTATAGATAACAGAATCAAATGAATAACTTTCAATGTAGATTGTGTACATTGACAATTTTTCTTGGAGGTGAAAAGTAAAAGAATGAGGTTAATTTTCAGTTTCAATTAGCACATTCTTTTCATTATGGATAATGCATTTAATTCATTAAGACAGAGAGTAAGGGTGTCTCCATATAATGTGAATCTATGTGATGCCAATACAACTTAGACATCTTTCCCTATACATTCTGGAGATTAAAGGGAATCTGTCAGCAGGTTTTTTCTACCTCATATGAGAGCAGCATAATGTATACTAAGAGACTCTAAGTACAACAATATATTAGTTTACTAGGTGCAGGGGTTAATAAAGCAATGCAGCACAGCCGATAAAGCTAACCCCACCCACAGCAGGCTCCCTATGTACATAAACTCCTTGAGGAAGCTCATGTGAAACGCGCGTTGGAGTGTGGGGTGGTGGTAGCATCCACAGCATGAACCCGAGGCAGTAATTATCTTTATTACTATTTTCAGGGGCATTGGGATACATCAGACCTGCTATACTGAAACAGACCCAGGTAAAATTCCTTATGTACTTATATACTTTATTGAGTAATTAGCTAATGAGTGGTGGATAGGATATAGCCTGTGAAAAGGGCAAAACCCTTATTGTATAGGTAGGAAAGATGTTATGCACTGCCAAAGTACTATGATTTATACCTATAGGGATTTATTTGTACCCTGATTCCACAAGCAATATTAATATATGCAGGTGTGTGATGTCTCCCAGAGGTATTTTCCTTGTTTTATGTGATTTTATTTTTACAGTTTTTAAAAAAAAAAATTCAATACACTTTGAAGCTTTTATTATATCATAGAGCTCTTCTTTTTCTGGTATATACAATATCACAGATTCAATTGGTTCATATTTATTTTTTGGAGTGCTATGGATTACAGTGAGACAAATATTCATAACTGATCCATAATACATACATAGCTCTGCAACATCTATAGTACAGACACAGCTGTTACATCCATAATACACACACAGCTCTGGTACATCTACAATACACAGAAAGCTCTGCTACATTTATAGTACAAACAGCTCTACTATATCCACAGTATCTCTGCTCTGCTATATCCACACACACATAACTCTGCTACATTCAAAACACACACACAAAGTTCTGCTACATCCATAGTACAAACATATAGCTCTATAACATCCATAGTACACATACAGCTTTTCTACAGCCATAATTCACACAAAGCTCTTCTAGAGCCATAGTACACACATAGATCTGATATAGTCAAAGCATACACACAGCTTTGCTACATCCATAGTATACACATGCAGTTATGCTACATTCATAGTACACTTATACAGCTCTGATACATCCTAGTACAAATAGCTTTGCGATATACATAATACTGACACAGTTCTGCTACCTCCATGGGTTAGGAAGCGGTTACAAGGTTATTCCCAACACTGCAAGTTATTACTTGACATTTGGACAGGTAATAACTTGCTGATCAATGAGGGTCCCAATGATCAGACACTGATAAGAGGTGGGCACATCTCTACAATATTGTTCTCACCCACTCTGGTAGTGGGTTGGTGGTTTCTGGCTCCCTGTTGTATTGTTCAAAGCATCTTCTGGCAATGTGAGCCTTAATTTGTTGTTCCCTCTTCTTTGCTCCCCACCTGCACTCCCCTCTATTCTTTCTAATCTCTTGGCTCTGCACTGAACAGGCACCGCCTCTCTCTCTTCTGATTGTTCGGCCTTTAATCCCACCATTAGCTCAATCCATTGGTTTCTTGATCTGTCCAGAAGAGGAGAGAGAGGTCCTGATCAATTGTTTCCAGGTCCCTCAGTCTCATTAGCAATGACTGCGTCTTGAGGACAAGGGTAAACTCCTCTACCCTCTACATAGCATAGTGACTGGGAGAAATCCATGTGTGGAGTTTCTATATGGACCATTAAGGGGGGCCACACTAACTCCCCCCCTCTTCCTCCTTAAATAGCCAGCTATTAGTAGACACTCTCTCATCACTTGGCAAATTTAAAATAGCCATTTTACTGAGAGGACAGTGATGCTGAAAAATGCAGCTACTCAGTGGAGGATAGGCTGTCTTACCACAGCCGCCGGCCTGGCTCTCTGTCTCTAACAGAGTGGTTCTCCTCGCAGGCGGCCTATAATGGCTTTGAAAAAGGACACAGAAAAAGTGTTTGAAACATGTAGCTTGCAGATCACCATAAAATCCTTGCTATCATGTTTTTAAATTTTTGAAGAATAAAGTTTTTTGCATTTGAGAAGCTAGATTTACCCTTTCTTTGAGACTCTAATGGCATTTTCCCTGAAGCTTCACAGCTCCTCTGTGGCTGGAATGGAGGGTTAGTGATGGCAGCTAGAGAGACGTGTCTATGCAAATACACCCAGAATGGAGTAGACCAGGGCTAAACTGAGTATGGATTAATCTTCAAAGTAAATTTAGGACAGTCAGCCCATCCGCCAAGCTCCATAGCAGTCATATGGTCTACCACAATGGGCGGTACGCCACTGGATGATATTATTAAATAATGACGTAACATAAATAATTATGTAAATGTGTAAAGTTCTTTTCTGAATGCTTGGTCCAGTGGATCAAAAATTCTGATAAGGAGGGAACGATAAGCTCTTTTGGGCTGACAGGATCATGCATTGTGGTTAAACATAGATCTCATCCTCTTTATAATTTCTCATCCATCGGTTGAACCTTGAGGGACATTTGTCTTTATTCAACCGTATTAGCAATGGCAATTTAACTACTACTAAAATAATAATAATCATTGGAATATAATTGCTATTATTATTAATATTTTTAGAAAGTGACACATTTACTTTAGCACAGACAGTAATCTTTTTGGTGGATGTATAGCAGAGGATATTAATTACTGAAGTGCTGATTACGGCACCGAAGAGGGGCTGGAGTTTTGCCTACACAAATCATGCTTGGGGAATATTGTTGGCTTTGTAGAATGTTCTTTTTTCAAACAAAAACTGTGGTTGTTGGATTAAAAAAAAAAGAATTAACTGGTAATGTTGTTTTAATTTCCAGGACAGTGAAATACATTTGACACAGTCCATTTAAGTAAGAAGCAAAAATCAAAGTTGAAATTTGTTTCTCAGGGCAATTATACAAGTAAGAAAAACACGATTAATGTCAGAATGTGGTACATTGAACCTACCAGACTAAATTATTCTGAACACCCATTCATTAGCTATAAAGAAAAAGTTTATCTTAACTATTTAATACAATGTGAAACTGTTAGAACTCTCCTGTTAGGTTTTTTTTTAGTTTGCTGGTCACATGACCATTTTTGCCTATTTAATCCGGCTCCGCCCTCCTGGTCTTGCTGGACTTCATTGTATTTACTACTCTTGAGCTAGCTTGGTGCTCTGTTGCCATTCTCTGTTAGTTTTGCTAGGTCTTCTGACCTCTATGCTTTTTGTTGTGTGTTTGTCTTTGACTGCTACTATTTCTGCTAGGAGGTGTCCAACTTATCCCAGTCCCTAGTTCTTGTAGGGATCCCTCCCTCACATCTATAGGTCTTCGTACAGACTAGCCGAGGACTTTAGCGGGTCTGATCGCAGGATCAGGTTCCCCGTTACATCGTAGGGATCTAGTTTAGTTCTATTGTAGGGACAGTTCTCCTGTCTTTCCTTAGTCCCTGTAGCAGATCATAACAGAAACACTTTCTAAATTTGTTGCACACTGATAGTAACCGGAAAGTCTAAAGCATCCCATATACATTAAAGTTGACCAAAGTGGTGAATTTTGGTGGGAGCAGCCAACCATCATGTGTATGGAAGCCTTCGGGTTCTTTCTGACAATTGATATCAAGTGAGAGAAGGATCAAACAGTTTAAATTGAAACGCCAGCTCCTTTTGTTCTCCTGGGAGATAAAGTATTGCTAAAAGTGTAATTCAGCAGTTTACTCCCCCTCTTCCCACTCAAAACATATAAATGCTTGGCTGACTCTTGGGTTCTTTTGTATGTGGAGAATAGAAGAGTTGGTTGTAGATTGATTGGTCATTAAGCCAAAAGTTTTCTAATGGCAAGTATAAGTAAAATAACCTATTAACGTGGTGGACCATATTAGCAAATGGCTATGTATATTGTACCTGGGTCTACTTGAGCATCCTCAGAATTGGAAGATCGAAAGCACTGATTTAATAACAGCAAGTAGTTATGATGTTTTCAGCTCGTAGAATGGTAAACTACATAGAGTAACAAAAGTGAGACGAATAGAATTAGCATCCATTTTCATTTCTTTTTCCACCCTTTATGTTTAATAAACTATTTCTTATCCTGATGCCTTGATTTCTTAAATGTAGTGTCTAATAAATTACAGTTGTAGCTCCATGCATGTAATCTATTGCTATCATCTTACTCCTAAAATAATTTCCCTCTGAGAATGATCTATTTTCTCTTAAAAATTCACAAGAAATGGCATTTATAGTGCTTGGAATGATAACTTGTGGTCTTTACAGAGAGTGGTTTATAAAAAAGAGAAGTATATACTTTCCCCAATGGAGCATGACCTCTATGTGCAAAGTCCAAAAAGCTACATATTAGCTGTGAGTTGCATAGTTGAAACTTACAGGACCTTTCATAACTTCTTACTTCTTAAACGTTTTATATCCTAAGATAGGTACTACTGAAGAGCCGATTAACACTTTTTTTTACATTGAATGAAAAGGAAAACCCACCCAGTGCTATCATTGGCTGCCTGTATGTAGCTGTGATTTCGGCTGCCATGATTTTACTTTGAATATATGCTTTCCTGCAGTGATTACATATTTATTAGGATTGTGTTTATGATCCAAATGAACTGGTTCTTTTTGGTGAGCATTGTCTAATCATCTAAAAGGAGTTGGACTGCCCATCATTATTTCCCACAGAGATATGCAGCTCCTGCTAAATTCCTCTTGTCTCTACCCTGTATGATCAGGAAGTATCGGCAGTGAGGATTACTCATGATGAGAATCACTGATTTGATCTTCTATTGGGTTGTATTTGGTATGTTCCACCTCTGTAACTCTGCTTGCTTTATTATTGGCCAACATCACAGAGGTGGAAAAAGTACACGCCCCCTGAGAAGAATTGGTTACCCCTCATGTGGATTAAAGTAAAATTTAGATCAAAATTTTATAAGCTCATATTTCGGGAACCACAAGGTTTATTACAAAATGGATTAAAAGTGTTAACTAAAAGCAATGAAAGTACCTTCTTAAATTATAATCATTCTAATTGAATGATATGAGCATGGTATAGCTGAAACTTTGCTCCTCTATACCAACAAAATGCACCAACAATGAAACCGCCGTACCAAAAAATTTGAAATGGATTATTGACTGAAAAATGAAATTATTCCTCCCCCACACAACAAATAAAATAGCTATAGAAGGTGAGGATTTTGACCCCATGGGGCACCCTCAATATGCAAAAAATATTGTTTATCAAACCTCAAAAAATTATGTTGCAACAAAAAAATAATTGCCATCAGTAACAAAATTAATGGCCATAATCCAGATGAAGTTGGATACAGGAATATAATAATATATAATATCATAAGAAAAAATGCCATATTATGAATCAATGTAAAACTTTAAAAGTTTCTTAAAATATCACAGGTTCTTAAAAAAAAAAATGTAAATTTTATAGTGGTTGTTCCGATCCCCATCAACCCATGCACTAAGTGACTCATTGAGGGACCCAATGCGTGAGATGCTTTGCTTGATGGGAGCAGGAATTTTCCTCTACACATTTTTAACAGGCAGTTAAGAATGTTTAATTCAAGAAAATCAGTTAGAAGGCATCCCATATTTTCTTATTCAGGACACCCAAATGTACCATATTTTTCAGAATATAATGCGCATTTTTTTCTCCCAAAGTGGGGGCAGCTGTGGTGGAGAGGGGTCTTAAGAGGCAGGGTCGCTGCTGCAGGAAGTTGGTGGCGTCAGTAGTAGTAGTAGTAGTAGTAGTCAGGAAATGTTGGCGGAGTCCCCTCACTTCCCATTGTTTTCACTGATGTGAACCCCAGGAAAATGGCCTCCAGAGGTGGCGCAGGTGCAGGTTGAGTTCTCGACTCCTGAGAACTCAACCTGCGCAAAAGGAGACCAGGCATAGCTCACTATTAGAAGGATGACTTTTGTGCTCTTTGATTAAAAAACATTAACTAAGCACCGTATTTTTTAATGTTTGCCGCAATATTGGAGTTTATTAATTCATTAATTGCAGTGTGCTGACGTATCATGTATGTATATGTTTGTATATTGGCCACATAGAGTATTTGTGCACCTATGCATTAATTTAATTTTAAAGGTATGTAGACCCTCTTTTTTCTTTTTTGGTAGTTCTTATGAGCGGAGTGAATGGTCCATTTCAGGGCTAAGACTCCTCGTCTAAACATCAGTAAGTCCAGCCCTAAAAGAAAAAAAAATTTTCTCTAAGGAAAGACCTCCAGTTTTCCATCATGGTCTCGGTTCAAGATTTGGCTCAACTCTTGCAGGGACTTTCTCTGGAGGTGGCCGAGCTCCAACAACACGTGAGTAGCTGTTCTGGAGCGCATTTTGTGGAACCAAAGTTACGTCTGCCTGATCTATTTTTTGGCGAACAACAAGATTTTTTTTCTTTTAAAAATGCTTGTTTATTGTATTTTTGTTTGAGACCCGGATCCTCTGGTGATGAATCACAGCGCATAGGGTTCATAATGTCACTTTTGCGCAAAGATCCTCAGGGATGGGCCTTCTCTCTCCAACCTAGTGATCCGTGCTTTAGATCAGTGGATAGTTTGTTGTATGATGATCCTGATCGTGTCTCATCTGCTGAGTCTGAATTGAGACGTTTGAGGCAGGGATCAGGTAATGTGGAAAAATATTGTTCTCACTTCCGTCGGTGGTCTGCCCAGGTGGGGTGGAACGATTCAGCTTTGAAAAGCTTGTTTCTTGCAGGGCTAGGTGAAAGGGTTAAAGATTTGCTGATTGCTTATCCCACACCTGGAAACTTGCAGGAGGCTATGCAATTAGCTATACGGGTGGACAGGAGACTGCGTGCAAGGGTTAATGAGAGCAAATCCTCTGCTATGTCAGCTCCGAGTCCTGAGAGGGTCTGTGCTGACAATGGAGAGCCGATGTAGATTGGGGCGATGACACCCCGCTCTCAGGAAAAAGACCGCAGGCTTTCTGAAGGCTTGTGCTTCTATTGCGGAAATTCTGGTCATTTTATTAAGAACTGTGTGCTTCGTATGAAGAAAGAAAAAAAAATGGTCAGTTATGCCCGTATTGCCTGTTTAAATTCTAAGGGAGTATTCCTATCTGCCACTACTGCTGCTCAGGATGAATTAATTGAATTTCGGGTATTTGTGGATTGTGGTTCTACTCTGAATGTGATTGATGGGGGATTCTTGGAAAAACTTAGATTAGAACCTAAAACTTTGTCATCCCCTATTGCTGTGGTTTCTGTTGATGGCTCTCCCTTGAAGAGTGTTACTCATAAGGTCTGTGAATTTCCCCTCACTATTAATGGTATTCACCAAGAAAATTTGGATTTGGTGGTATTGGATAATTTGCCTTCTCCAGTAATATTGGGGTTACCCTGGTTAAAATTGCACAATCCTGTACTGGATTGGTCTACCAATGAAATTAAGTCCTGGAGCCCTAAGTGTTATGACAAGTGTTGTAACGGACGTATTGCTGCTGTGGATAAAAGGGAATTGCCTGTACCTATTCAGGATTTTTGGAGAGTTTTTTCTGAGGAGGAGTCACAAATTTTGCCTCCCCATAGAGACTATGATTGTACCATTGAATTTGTCCCTGGAGCGACTCTTCCTAAAAGTCGTTTATTTAATCTTACTATTCCTGAGAGAAAGGCTTTGGAGGAATACATACAGACAAGCTTGGCCGCCGGTCACATTAGGCCTTCCAATTCTCCTGTGGCTGTTGGATTTTTTTTTCTAAAAAAGAAAGATGGCGGTTTACGTCCTTGTCTGGACTTTCGTGAGATTAATAAAATTACTGTACGCAATCCTTACCCACTGCCATTGATTCCTGATTTATTTAACCAGTTAGTGGGGGCCAAGTGGTTCTCTAAAATTGATCTCCGGGGGGCATACAATTTGTTGCGCATGAAGGAGGGTGATGAATGGAAGACTGCTTTTAACACTCCTGTGGGTCATTTTGAGAATCTGGTTATGCCTTTTGGTCTTACCAATGCTCCAGCATTTTTTCAGAATCTTATTAATGACATCCTTAGACCTTTAATCGGCAAAAATGTGTTTGTGTATTTGGATGACATTCTGATTTATTCGTCTGATCTGGAGTCTCATTGGCGGAGCGTACGTGAGGTATTACAGTTATTAATGGACAATTCGCTTTTTGCTAAGCTGGAGAAATGTGAGTTCGCTGTACAGAGAATTAGTTTTTTGGGCTACATTATCTCCAGTGAAGGTTTTGAGATGGACCCGGTTAAAGTTCAAGCTGTGCAGGAATGGCCTAGGCCTATTGGTTTGAAATCGATACAGAGGTTTTTGGGTTTCGCCAATTATTACAGAAATTTCATAAAAAAAATTTCTATTATTGTCAAACCGCTGACCGATCTCACCAGGAAAGGTGCTAATGCGGTTCAGTGGACTTCTGAGGCCATTGAAGCTTTTGTGTTTCTAAAGGAGAGGTTCACCTCTGCTCCCATTCTTATGCAGCCTGATGTGACTAAGCCGTTTTTGGTTGAGGTTGATGCTTCTTCGGTGGGGGTCGGTGCGGTGTTGTCTCAGGAAAACAAGGATGGAGTACATCCCTGTGCCTTTTTTTCATAAAAATTTTCTGAGACTGAACTTAAATTCGATATTGGTAATCAGGAATTGCTGGCTATTAAACTCGCATTTGAACACTGGCGTCACCTCTTGGAAGGTGCTGAATTTCCCATTCAGGTTTTCACTGATCATAAAAATCTGATCTATCTTGATGCTGCCAAGCGCTTGAATGCCCGTCAGGCTAGGTGGGCACTTTTTTTCTCGCGGTTTAATTTTTCCGTTACTTACATCCCGGGTACCAAGAATGTTAAAGCGGATGCTTTGTCTCGCAGCTTTTCTCCCATGGTCGGTGTTGAGGAGGAAGAGGAGAGCATTTTACAAGAAGGTGTTGTGATTGCTGCTTTGGACTCCATTTTGGAGGATGAGATTCTTAAAGCTCAGGAGAATGCCCCTTCTAACACTCCCCATGGGAGGTTGTTTGTGCCTAGGACCTTTAGGAGAGATTTGTTTGTTGAGTGTCATGAGTCTCGGTTGGCAGGTCATCCAGGAATTTCTGAGACCAAGAGACTTTTGGGTCGCAGTTTTTGGTGGCCTGGATGGCAGAAGGAAGTCATTAATTGGGTGCGCCAATGTACTGTGTGTGCTAGATCCAAGTCTTCGCATGCTCCTGCTGCGGGGTTGCTTTGCCCTCTGGAGGTTCCTAGTGCACCTTGGACACATCTGGCTATGGACTTTATTACTGACCTTCCCCCCTCTGAAGGTTTCACGGTCATCTGGGTGGTCGTGGACCGTTTTAGCAAGATGTGTCACTTGGTTCCCTTCATCAAACTGCCTTGCGCTAAGACACTCGCTAAGGCCTTTGTCAAGGAAATTGTCAGACTACATGGTGTTCCTACTGACATTGTTTCTGATAGGGGACCTCAGTTCGTGGCTCATTTTTGGCGTGCCTTTTGTGACAGGTTGGGAGTTCATTTGTCGTTTTCATCTGGATATCATTCTGAGTCTAATGGCCAGACAGAAAGGAAGAACCAGGATGTTGAGCAGTTCTTGCGTTGTTTTGTGGCAGACAATCAAGAGGGGTGGTCTGAGTTTCTGCCACTTGCTGAATTTGCTCTTAACAACCATACATCCTCTTCTGCTGGGTGTTCGCCTTTTTTTTGCTGTTCTGGGAGACATCCGTCTTTTTGGTCATTCTCCAAATTGGTTTCGGCTGTGCCTGAGGAGGAGAGTTTTTCCGTTGATTTGGAGAGAGTTTGGACGGATGTGCGTGGTAATCTTCAGGAGGCTAACAAAAAATCTAAGAGGTACTTTGATAGGAAACGGCAAGAGGTTTTGTTTGCTGGTGGTGACCTGGTTTGGTTGTCCTCTAAGAATCTGCGATTGAGGATTCCTTCTAAAAAATTGGGTCCCAAGTTCGTAGGGCCCTTTAAGGTGCTTCAGATAGTTAACCAATCTGCTGTTAGGTTGGAGGTTCCTACGTCCTGGAAGATTAACCCGGTGTTTCATGTTTCTCTGTTGAAAAAAGCTGATGTGTCGGATGGTGACGCCTCTGCCACTGTTCCTCCGGTGGTGGAGGACGGGGAATATGAAATTTCCCGCATCCTAAATTCTAGACGGTATAGAGGGAGTTTGCAGTATCTCGTCGCTTGGAAGGGTTTCGGACCTGAGGATAACTCATGGGTGAGGGCGGATGATGTTTCTGCTTCCAGACTGGTCAGAGCGTTTCACAGGAGGTTTCCTGGTAAGCCTGGGCCTAGGGGATCCGGAGGATCCTCTTAGAAGAGGGGGTACTGTTAGAACTCTCCTGTTAGTTTTTTTTTTAGTTTGCTGGTCACATGACCATTTTTGCCTATTTAATCCGGCTCCGCCCTCCTGGTCTTGCTGGACTTCATTGTATTTACTACTCTTGAGCTAGCTTGGTGCTCTGTTGCCATTCTCTGTTAGTTTTGCTAGGTCTTCTGACCTCTATGCTTTTTGTTGTGTGTTTGTCTTTGACTGCTACTATTTCTGCTAGGAGGTGTCCAACTTATCCCAGTCCCTAGTTCTTGTAGGGATCCCTCCCTCACATCTATAGGTCTTCGTACAGACTAGCCGAGGACTTTAGCGGGTCTGATCGCAGGATCAGGTTCCCCGTTACATCGTAGGGATCTAGTTTAGTTCTATTGTAGGGACAGTTCTCCTGTCTTTCCTTAGTCCCTGTAGCAGATCATAACAGAAACACTTTCTAAATTTGTTGCACACTGATAGCAACCGGAAAGTCTAAAGCATCCCATATACATTAAAGTTGACCAAAGTGGTGAATTTTGGTGGGAGCAGCCAACCATCATGTGTATGGAAGCCTTCGGGTTCTTTCTGACAATTGATATCAAGTGAGAGAAGGATCAAACAGTTTAAATTGAAACGCCAGCTCCTTTTGTTCTCCTGGGAGATAAAGTATTGCTAAAAGTGTAATTCAGCAGTTTACTCCCCCTCTTCCCACTCAAAACATATAAATGCTTGGCTGACTCTTGGGTTCTTTTGTATGTGGAGAATAGAAGAGTTGGTTTTAGATTGATTGGTCATTAAGCCAAAAGTTTTCTAATGGAAAGTATAAGTAAAATAACCTATTAACGTGGTGGACCATATTAGCAAATGGCTATGTATATTGTACCTGGGTCTACTTGAGCATCCTCAGAATTGGAAGATCGAAAGCACTGATTTAATAACAGCAAGTAGTTATGATGTTTTCAGCTCGTAGAATGGTAAACTACATAGAGTAACAAAAGTGAGACGAATAGAATTAGCATCCATTTTCATTTCTTTTTCCACCCTTTATGTTTAATAAACTATTTCTTATCCTGATGCCTTGATTTCTTAAATGTAGTGTCTAATAAATTACAGTTGTAGCTCCATGCATGTAATCTATTGCTATCATCTTACTCCTAAAATAATTTCCCTCTGAGAATGATCTATTTTCTCTTAAAAATTCACAAGAAATGGCATTTATAGTGCTTGGAATGATAACTTTTGGTCTTTACAGAGAGTGGTTTATAAAAAAGAGAAGTATATACTTTCCCCAATGGAGCATGACCTCTATGTGCAAAGTCCAAAAAGCTACATATTAGCTGTGAGTTGCATAGGTGAAACTTAGAGGACCTTTCATAACTTCTTACTTCTTAAACGTTTTATATCCTAAGATAGGTACTACTGAAGAGCCGATTAACACTTTTTTTTACATTGAATGAAAAGGAAAACCCACCCAGTGCTATCATTGGCTGCCTGTATGTAGCTGTGATTTCGGCTGCCATGATTTTACTTTGAATATATGCTTTCCTGCAGTGATTACATATTTATTAGGATTGTGTTTATGATCCAAATGAACTGGTTCTTTTTGGTGAGCATTGTCTAATCATCTAAAAGAAGTTGGACTGCCCATCATTATTTCCCACAGAGATATGCAGCTCCTGCTAAATTCCTCTTGTCTCTACCCTGTATGATCAGGAAGTATCGGCAGTGAGGATTACTCATGATGAGAATCACTGATTTGATCTTCTATTGGGTTGTATTTGGTATGTTCCACCTCTGTAACTCTGCTTGCTTTATTATTGGCCAACATCACAGAGGTGGAAAAAGTACACGCCCCCTGAGAAGAATTGGTTACCCCTCATGTGGATTAAAGTAAAATTTAGATCAAAATTTTATAAGCTCATATTTCGGGAACCACAAGGTTTATTACAAAATGGATTAAAAGTGTTAACTAAAAGCAATGAAAGTACCTTCTTAAATTATAATCATTCTAATTGAATGATATGAGCATGGTATAGCTGAAACTTTGCTCCTCTATACCAACAAAATGCACCAACAATGAAACCGCCGTACCAAAAAATTTGAAATGGATTATTGACTGAAAAATGAAATTATTCCTCCCCCACACAACAAATAAAATAGCTATAGAAGGTGAGGATTTTGACCCCATGGGGCACCCTCAATATGCAAAAAATATTGTTTATCAAACCTCAAAAAATTATGTTGCAACAAAAAAATAATTGCCATCAGTAACAAAATTAATGGCCATAATCCAGATGAAGTTGGATACAGGAATATAATAATATATAATATCATAAGAAAAAATGCCATATTATGAATCAATGTAAAACTTTAAAAGTTTCTTAAAATATCACAGGTTCTTAAAAAAAAAAATGTAAATTTTATAGTGGTTGTTCCGATCCCCATCAACCCATGCACTAAGTGACTCATTGAGGGACCCAATGCGTGAGATGCTTTGCTTGATGGGAGCAGGAATTTTCCTCTACACATTTTTAACAGGCAGTTAAGAATGTTTAATTCAAGAAAATCAGTTAGAAGGCATCCCATATTTTCTTATTCAGGACACCCAAATGTACCATATTTTTCAGAATATAATGCGCATTTTTTTCTCCCAAAGTGGGGGCAGCTGTGGTGGAGAGGGGTCTTAAGAGGCAGGGTCGCTGCTGCAGGAAGTTGGTGGCGTCAGTAGTAGTAGTAGTAGTAGTAGTCAGGAAATGTTGGCGGAGTCCCCTCACTTCCCATTGTTTTCACTGATGTGAACCCCAGGAAAATGGCCTCCAGAGGTGGCGCAGGTGCAGGTTGAGTTCTCGACTCCTGAGAACTCAACCTGCGCAAAAGGAGACCAGGCATAGCTCACTATTAGAAGGATGACTTTTGTGCTCTTTGATTAAAAAACATTAACTAAGCACCGTATTTTTTAATGTTTGCCGCAATATTGGAGTTTATTAATTCATTAATTGCAGTGTGCTGACGTATCATGTATGTATATGTTTGTATATTGGCCACATAGAGTATTTGTGCACCTATGCATTAATTTAATATTAAAGGTATGTAGACCCTCTTTTTTCTTTTTTGGTAGTTCTTATGAGCGGAGTGAATGGTCCGTTTCAGGGCTAAGACTCCTCGTCTAAACATCAGTAAGTCCAGCCCTAATAGAAAAAAAAATTTTCTCTAAGGAAAGACCTCCAGTTTTCCATCATGGTCTCGGTTCAAGATTTGGCTCAACGCTTGCAGGGACTTTCTCTGGAGGTGGCCGAGCTCCAGCAACACGTGAGTAGCTGTTCTGGAGCGCATTTTGTGGAACCAAAGTTACGTCTGCCTGATCTATTTTTTGGCGAACAACAAGATTTTTTTTCTTTTAAAAATGCTTGTTTATTGTATTTTCGTTTGAGACCCGGATCCTCTGGTGATGAATCACAGCGCATAGGGTTCATAATGTCACTTTTGCGCAAAGATCCTCAGGGATGGGCCATCTCTCTCCAACCTAGTGATCCGTGCTTTAGATCAGTGGATAGTTTTTTTTCTGCTTTGGGTTTGTTGTATGATGATCCTGATCGTGTCTCATCTGCTGAGTCTGAATTGAGACGTTTGAGGCAGGGATCAGGTAATGTGGAAAAATATTGTTCTCACTTCCGTCGGTGGTCTGCCCAGGTGGGGTGGAACGATTCAGCTTTGAAAAGCTTGTTTCTTGCAGGGCTAGGTGAAAGGGTTAAAGATTTGCTGATTGCTTATCCCACACCTGGAAACTTGCAGGAGGCTATGCAATTAGCTATACGGGTGGACAGGAGACTGCGTGCAAGGGTTAATGAGAGCAAATCCTCTGCTATGTCAGCTCCGAGTCCTGAGAGGGTCTGTGCTGACAATGGAGAGCCGATGTAGATTGGGGCGATGACACCCCGCTCTCAGGAAAAAGACCGCAGGCTTTCTGAAGGCTTGTGCTTCTATTGCGGAAATTCTGGTCATTTTATTAAGAACTGTGTGCTTCGTATGAAGAAAGAAAAAAAAATGGTCAGTTATGCCTGTATTGCCTGTTTAAATTCTAAGGGAGTATTCCTATCTGCCACTACTGCTGCTCAGGATGAATTAATTGAATTTCGGGTATTTGTGGATTGTGGTTCTACTCTGAATGTGATTGATGGGGGATTCTTGGAAAAACTTAGATTAGAACCTAAAACTTTGTCATCCCCTATTGCTGTGGTTTCTGTTGATGGCTCTCCCTTGAAGAGTGTTACTCATAAGGTCTGTGAATTTCCCCTCACTATTAATGGTATTCACCAAGAAAATTTGGATTTGGTGGTATTGGATAATTTGCCTTCTCCAGTAATATTGGGGTTACCCTGGTTAAAATTGCACAATCCTGTACTGGATTGGTCTACCAATGAAATTAAGTCCTGGAGCCCTAAGTGTTATGACAAGTGTTGTAACGGACGTATTGCTGCTGTGGATAAAAGGGAATTGCCTGTACCTATTCAGGATTTTTGGAGAGTTTTTTCTGAGGAGGAGTCACAAATTTTGCCTCCCCATAGAGACTATGATTGTACCATTGAATTTGTCCCTGGAGCGACTCTTCCTAAAAGTCGTTTATTTAATCTTACTATTCCTGAGAGAAAGGCTTTGGAGGAATACATACAGACAAGCTTGGCCGCCGGTCACATTAGGCCTTCCAATTCTCCTGTGGCTGTTGGATTTTTTTTTGTAAAAAAAAAAGATGGCGGTTTACGTCCTTGTCTGGACTTTCGTGAGATTAATAAAATTACTGTACGCAATCCTTACCCACTGCCATTGATTCCTGATTTATTTAACCAGTTAGTGGGGGCCAAGTGGTTCTCTAAAATTGATCTCGGGGGGCATACAATTTGTTGCGCATGAAGGAGGGTGATGAATGGAAGACTGCTTTTAACACTCCTGTGGGTCATTTTGAGAATCTGGTTATGCCTTTTGGTCTTACCAATGCTCCAGCATTTTTTCAGAATCTTATTAATGACATCCTTAGACCTTTAATCGGCAAAAATGTGGTTGTGTATTTGGATGACATTCTGATTTATTCGCCTGATCTGGAGTCTCATTGGCGGAGCGTACGTGAGGTATTACAGTTATTAATGGACAATTCGCTTTTTGCTAAGCTGGAGAAATGTGAGTTCGCTGTACAGAGAATTAGTTTTTTGGGCTACATTATCTCCAGTGAAGGTTTTGAGATGGACCCGGTTAAAGTTCAAGCTGTGCAGGAATGGCCTAGGCCTATTGGTTTGAAATCGATACAGAGGTTTTTGGGTTTCGCCAATTATTACAGAAAATTCATAAAAAAAATTTCTATTATTGTCAAACCGCTGACCGATCTCACCAGGAAAGGTGCTAATGCGGTTCAGTGGACTTCTGAGGCCATTGAAGCTTTTGTGTTTCTAAAGGAGAGGTTCACCTCTGCTCCCATCCTTATGCAGCCTGATGTGACTAAGCCGTTTTTGGTTGAGGTTGATGCTTCTTCGGTGGGGGTCGGTGCGGTGTTGTCTCAGGAAAACAAGGATGGAGTACATCCCTGTGCCTTTTTTTCATAAAAATTTTCTGAGACTGAACTTAAATTCGATATTGGTAATCAGGAATTGCTGGCTATTAAACTCGCATTTGAACACTGGCGTCACCTCTTGGAAGGTGCTGAATTTCCCATTCAGGTTTTCACTGATCATAAAAATCTGATCTATCTTGATGCTGCCAAGCGCTTGAATGCCCGTCAGGCTAGGTGGGCACTTTTTTTCTCGCGGTTTAATTTTTCCGTTACTTACATCCCGGGTACCAAGAATGTTAAAGCGGATGCTTTGTCTCGCAGCTTTTCTCCCATGGTCGGTGTTGAGGAGGAAGAGGAGAGCATTTTACAAGAAGGTGTTGTGATTGCCGCTTTGGACTCCATTTTGGAGGATGAGATTCTTAAAGCTCAGGAGAATGCCCCATCTAACACTCCCCATGGGAGGTTGTTTGTGCCTAGGACCTTTAGGAGAGATTTGTTTGTTGAGTGTCATGAGTCTCGGTTGGCAGGTCATCCAGGAATTTCTGAGACCAAGAGACTTTTGGGTCGCAGTTTTTGGTGGCCTGGATGGCAGAAGGAAGTCATTAATTGGGTGCGCCAATGTACTGTGTGTGCTAGATCCAAGTCTTCGCATGCTCCTGCTGCGGGGTTGCTTTGCCCTCTGGAGGTTCCTAGTGCACCTTGGACACATCTGGCTATGGACTTTATTACTGACCTTCCCCCCTCTGAAGGTTTCACGGTCATCTGGGTGGTCGTGGACCGTTTTAGCAAGATGTGTCACTTGGTTCCCTTCATCAAACTGCCTTGCGCTAAGACACTCGCTAAGGCCTTTGTCAAGGAAATTGTCAGACTACATGGTGTTCCTACTGACATTGTTTCTGATAGGGGACCTCAGTTCGTGGCTCGTTTTTGGCGTGCCTTTTGTGACAGGTTGGGAGTTCATTTGTCGTTTTCATCTGGATATCATTCTGAGTCTAATGGCCAGACAGAAAGGAAGAACCAGGATGTTGAGCAGTTCTTGCGTTGTTTTGTGGCAGACAATCAAGAGGGGTGGTCTGAGTTTCTGCCACTTGCTGAATTTGCTCTTAACAACCATACATCCTCTTCTGCTGGGTGTTCGCCTTTTTTTTGCTGTTCTGGGAGACATCCGTCTTTTTGGTCATTCTCCAAATTGGTTTCGGCTGTGCCTGAGGAGGAGAGTTTTTCCGTTGATTTGGAGAGAGTTTGGACGGATGTGCGTGGTAATCTTCAGGAGGCTAACAAAAAATCTAAGAGGTACTTTGATAGGAAACGGCAAGAGGTTTTGTTTGCTGTTGGTGACCTGGTTTGGTTGTCCTCTAAGAATCTGTGAATGAGGATTCCTTCTAAAAAATTGGGTCCCAAGTTCGTAGGGCCCTTTAAGGTGCTTCAGATAGTTAAGCAATCTGCTGTTAGGTTGGAGGTTCCTACGTCCTGGAAGATTAACCCGGTGTTTCATGTTTCTCTGTTGAAAAAAGCTGATGTGTCGGATGGTGACGCCTCTGCCACTGTTCCTCCGGTGGTGGAGGACGGGGAATATGAAATTTCCCGCATCCTAAATTCTAGACGGTATAGAGGGAGTTTGCAGTATCTCGTCGCTTGGAAGGGTTTCGGACCTGAGGATAACTCATGGGTGAGGGCGGATGATGTTTCTGCTTCCAGACTGGTCAGAGCGTTTCACAGGAGGTTTCCTGGTAAGCCTGGGCCTAGGGGATCCGGAGGATCCTCTTAGAAGAGGGGGTACTGTTAGAACTCTCCTGTTAGGTTTTTTTTTAGTTTGCTGGTCACATGACCATTTTTGCCTATTTAATCCGGCTCCGCCCTCCTGGTCTTGCTGGACTTCATTGTATTTACTACTCTTGAGCTAGCTTGGTGCTCTGTTGCCATTCTCTGTTAGTTTTGCTAGGTCTTCTGACCTCTATGCTTTTTGTTGTGTGTTTGTCTTTGACTGCTACTATTTCTGCTAGGAGGTGTCCAACTTATCCCAGTCCCTAGTTCTTGTAGGGATCCTTCCCTCACATCTATAGGTCTTCGTACAGACTAGCCGAGGACTTTAGCGGGTCTGATCGCAGGATCAGGTTCCCCGTTACATCGTAGGGATCTAGTTTAGTTCTATTGTAGGGACAGTTCTCCTGTCTTTCCTTAGTCCCTGTAGCAGATCATAACAGAAACACTTTCTAAATTTGTTGCACACTGATAGCAACCGGAAAGTCTAAAGCATCCCATATACATTAAAGTTGACCAAAGTGGTGAATTTTGGTGGGAGCAGCCAACCATCATGTGTATGGAAGCCTTCGGGTTCTTTCTGACAATTGAAATCAAGTGAGAGAAGGATCAAACAGTTTAACTTGAAACGCCAGCTCCTTTTGTTCTCCTGGGAGATAAAGTATTGCTAAAAGTGTAATTCAGCAGTTTACTCCCCCTCTTCCCACTCAAAACATATAAATGCTTGGCTGACTCTTGGGTTCTTTTGTATGTGGAGAATAGAAGAGTTGGTTGTAGATTGATTGGTCATTAAGCCAAAAGTTTTCTAATGGCAAGTATAAGTAAAATAACCTATTAACGTGGTGGACCATATTAGCAAATGGCTATGTATACTGTACCTGGGTCTACTTGAGCATCCTCAGAATTGGAAGATCGAAAGCACTGATTTAATAACAGCAAGTAGTTATGATGTTTTCAGCTCGTAGAATGGTAAACTACATAGAGTAACAAAAGTGAGACAAATAGAATTAGCATCCATTTTCATTTCTTTTTCCACCCTTTATGTTTAATAAACTATTTCTTATCCTGATGCCTTGATTTCTTAAATGTAGTGTCTAATAAATTACAGTTGTAGCTCCATGCATGTAATCTATTGCTATCATCTTACTCCTAAAATAATTTCCCTCTGAGAATGATCTATTTTCTCTTAAAAATTCACAAGAAATGGCATTTATAGTGCTTGGAATGATAACTTGTGGTCTTTACAGAGAGTGGTTTATAAAAAAGAGAAGTATATACTTTCCCCAATGGAGCATGACCTCTATGTGCAAAGTCCAAAAAGCTACATATTAGCTGTGAGTTGCATAGGTGAAACTTAGAGGACCTTTCATAACTTCTTACTTCTTAAACGTTTTATATCCTAAGATAGGTACTACTGAAGAGCCGATTAACACTTTTTTTTACATTGAATGAAAAGGAAAACCCACCCAGTGCTATCATTGGCTGGCTGTATGTAGCTGTGATTTCGGCTGCCATGATTTTACTTTGAATATATGCTTTCCTGCAGTGATTACTAGTGTTGAGCGATACCTTCCGATATCAGGAAATATCGTATCGGATTGGATCGGGCCGATACCCAAAAAGTATCGGATATCGCCGATTCCGATACCGGAAACCAATGCAAGTCAATGGGACACAAATATCGGAATGAAAATAAACCCTTTCTTTCCTTGTAGGTTAATTCTACATGAAGTAAAACAACTAAGAATAATGTAGAATGACATGAAAAGCCGGCAATTCATCAGCGGCATACACCAGTACCCGACAATTTACAACAGAAAGAATAGAGCTTCACACATAGATTAGATAGATAGAAACATGTCAGTCACATATATATGAAGTACTGTGACAGTGTTGCTTACTGTACTTGTCATTTAGTGTAAAGGATTTATTTTAAAAAATATTAGTGTTTTCGTGCACCGTCTCTTTAAGAAAGCCGGCCGGCAATTCAGCATCTGTACCCGACAATTTAGAATAGAAAGAATAGAGAATCACACATAGATTAGATAGATAGAAACATGTCAGTCACATATATATGAAGTACAGTGACAGTGTTGATTACTGTACTTGTCATTTATTGTAAAGGATTTATTTAAAAAAATATTATTGTTTTCGTGCACCGTCTCTTTAAAAAAGCTGGCCGGCAATTCAGCATCGGTACTCGACAATTTATAACAGACAGAATAGAGCTTCACACATAGATTAGATAGATAGAAACATGTCAGTCACACATATATGAAGTACAGTGACAGTGTTGGTTACTGTACTTGTCATATAGTGTAAAGGATTTATTTAAAAAAATATTAGTGTTTTCGTGCACCGTCTCTTTAAAAAAGCCGGCCGGCAATTCAGCATCTGTACCCGACAATTTAGAATAGAAAGAATAGAGAATCACACATAGATTAGATAGATAGAAACATGTCAGTCACACATATAAGAAGCACAGTGACAGTGTTGATTACTGTACTTGTCATTTAGTGTTAAAATAAAGGATTTATTTAAAAAAAAAATTGGCGTGGGGTTCCCCGTAATTTTAGTCTCTAGCGGAGGTTAAGCAGACGGCTGGGGCAGATGTTTGAAGCCTGGGAAGGGGGTAATACCCACGGAGCTTCCCAGGCTACTAATATCAGCCCCCAGCTGAATACCTAGCCTTTACTAGCTATTAAAATGGGGGAACCCCTCCAAAAAAATAACGTGGGGTCCCCCCTAATTTAATAGCTAGCAAAGGCTAGGCAGACAGCTGGGGGCTGATTTTAATAGCCCAGGAAGGGTGCCATGAATATTGGCCCCCTCCCAGGCTAGAAACACCAGCCGTCAGCCGCCCCAGAAATGGCGCATCCATAGGATGCGCCAATTCTGGCACTTAGCCTCGCTCTTCCACGCTGCCCTGGTGCGGTGGCAGGTGGTAATAGGGCTGGGGTTGATGTCAGCTTATAATGCCAGCTGACATCAAGCCCAGGTTAGTAATGGAGAGGCGTCTATAAGACACCCCCATTACTAACCCCATAGTCAAAGTTAAAGAAAAACACAAACACCCAGAATAAAGTCCTTTAATTGAAATAAACACACAATTCTTTATTGTTCTAAATTAAACCATACTTAATGGCACGCCCATTCCAGCTGAAGCCAACGATCTCCTGCAATAAAAGAAAAATAATAAAGCAACCTCATCCTTACCTTTCCATGGTTCCCACGACAGCTTCAGCTCTGCTACATCGAGATGACAGGCTGGACCGCAGCAGAACGCTGCCATCCAGCCTGTCATCCCGCAGACACTGAGAAGCGCAGGCGTGCTTGCGCTCCTCGGTGTCTCTCTGTGACGTCATCCAGATGAGCCGAGTTCATGTCCAATGAACTCAGCTCACCTCATGCACGTCACTGACAGCGTGGGAAAATTCTCACGCTGAAGCGCTGAGTGCAGGAGAATTTTCCCACGCTGTCAGTGACGTGCATGAGGTGAGCTCATGTCCAATGAACTCAGCTCACCTCATGCACGTCACTGACAGCGTGGGAAAATTCTCACGCTGAAGTGCTGAGTGCAGGAGAATTTTCCCACGCTGTCAGTGACGTGCATGAGGTGAGCTGAGTTCATTGGACATGACCTCGGCTCATCTTTATGCCGTCACAGCCAGACACTGAGGAGCGCAAGCATGCCTGCGCTTCTCAGTGTCTTCGGGATGACAGGCTGAATGGCAGCGTTCTGCTGCGGTCCAGCCTGTCATCTCGATGTAGCAGAGCTGAAGCTGTCGTGGGAACCATGGAAAGGTAAGGATGATGTTGCTTTATTATTTTTCTTTTATTGCAGGAGATCATTGGCTTCAGCTGGAATGGGCGTGATGGTAAGTATGGTTTAATTTAGAACAATAAAGAATTGTGTGTTTATTTCAATTAAAGGACTTTATTCTGGGTGTTGTGTTTTTTTAAATACTTTACTAGAAATTCATGGTGGTCATGTCTAATATTGGCGTGACCCCATGAATTTCGGGCTTAGGGCCAGCTGATAATGCCAAGCTGGCCTTAACCCCTTTATTACCCAGTGAGCCACCGCACCAGGGCCCTGGATGAGTTGGGTAGAGCGCCAGAAGATGGCGCTTCTATGAACGCGCCATTTTCTGGGGCGGCTGCGGACTGCAATTTGCAGCGGGGGTGGCCCAGAAAGCTTGGGCCTCCCTGCGCTGCGGATTCCAGCCCCCAGCTGCCTAGTTGTACCTGGCTGGGCACAAAAATAGGGCGAAGCCCCACGCATTTTTTTTTTTAATTATTTCATGAAATTCATGGAATAATTAAGAAAAAAAGGGCTTCCCTATATTGTTGTGTCCAACCAGGTACAAATAGGCAGCTGGTGGTTGGGGGCAGCCCATTCCTGCCTGCTGTACCTGGCTGGACACAAATATAGTGCGAAGCCCCACGTCAATTTTTTTTAAATTATTTCATGAAATAATTATTTTAAAAAAGGGCTTCCCTATATTGTTGTGTCCGGCCAGGTACAAATAGGCAGCTGGTGGTTGGGGGCAGCCCGTTCCTGCCTGCTGCACCTGACTGGACACAAATATAGTGCGAAGCCCCACGTCAATTTTTTTTAAATCATTTCAGGAAATTCAGGAAATAATTAAAAAAAATTGATGTGGGGCTTCGCCCTATATTTGTGTCCAGTCAGGTACAGCAGGCAGGAACGGGCTGCCCCCAACCACCAGCTGGCTATTTGTACCTAGTCGGACACAACAATATAGGGAAGCCCTTTTTTTCTTAATTATTCCATGAATTTCATGAAATAATTAAAAAAAATAATACGTGGGGCTTCGCCCTATTTTTGTGTCCAGCCAGGTACAACTAGGCAGCTGGGGGCTGGAATCCGCAGCGCAGGGAGGCCCAAGCTTTCTGGGCCCCACCCGCTGCAAATTGCAGTCCGCAGCCGCCCCGGAAAATGGCGCGTTCATAGAAGCGCCATCTTCTGGCGCTGTACCCAACTCATCCAGGGCCCTGGTGTGGTGGCTCACTGGGTAATAAAGGGGTTAAGGCCAGCTTGGCATTATCAGCTGGCCCTAAGCCCGAAATTCCTGGGGTCACGCCAATATTAGACATGACCGCCATGAATTTCTAGTAAAGTATTTAAAAAAAACACAAACACCCAGAAAAAAAGTCCTTTAATTGAAATAAAGACACAATTCTTTATTGTTCTAAATTAAACCATACTTACAGTCACGCCCATTCCAGCTGAAGCCAACGATCTCCTGTAATAAAAATAAAATAATAAACCAACATCATCCTTACCTTTCCATGGTTCCCACGACAGCTTCAGCTCTGCTACATCGAGATGACAGGCTGGACCGCAGCAGAACGCTGCCATCCAGCCTGTCATCCCGCAGACACTGAGAAGCGCAGGCATGCTTGCGCTCCTCAGTGTCTGGCTGTGACGGCATAAAGATGAGCCGAGGTCATGTTCAATGAACTCAGCTCACCTCATGCACGTCACTGACAGCGTGGGAAAATTCTCCTGCACTCAGCGCTTCAGCGTGAGACTTCTCCCACGCTGTCAGTGACATACATGAGGTGAGGTCATGTCCAATGAACTCAGCTGACCTCATGCACGTCACTGACAGCGTGGGAAAATTCTCACGCTGAAGCGCTGAGTGCAGGAGAATTTTCCCACGCTGTCAGTGACGTGCATGAGGTAAGCTGAGTTCATTGAACATGACCTCGGCTCATCTTTATGCCGTCACAGCCAGACACTGAGGAGCGCAAGCATGCCTGCGCTTCTCAGTGTCTGCGGGATGACAGGCTGGATGGCAGCGTTCTGCTGCGGTCCAGCCTGTCATCTCGATGTAGCAGAGCTGAAGCTGTCGTGGGAACCATGGAAAGGTAAGGATGAGGTTGCTTTATTATTTTTCTTTTATTGCAGGAGATCGTTGGCTTCAGCTGGAATGGGCGTGATGGTAAGTATGGTTTAATTTAGAACAATAAAGAATTGTGTCTTTATTTCAATTAAAGGACTTTTTTCTGGGTGTTTGTGTTTTTTTTAAATACTTTACTAGAAATTCATGGCGGTCATGTCTAATATTGGCGTGACCCCATGAATTTCGGGCTTAGGGCCAGCTGATAATGCCAAGCTGGCCTTAACCCCTTTATTACCCAGTGAGCCACCGCACCAGGGCCCTGGATGAGTTGGGTACAGCGCCAGAAGATGGCGCTTCTATGAACGCGCCATTTTCCGGGGCGGCTGCGGACTGCAATTTGCAGCGCGTGGGGCCCAGAAATCTTGGGCCTCCCTGCGCTGCGGATTCCAGCCCCCAGCTGCCTTGTTGTACCTGGCTGGACACAAAAATAGGGCGAAGCCCCACGTATTTTTTTTTTTAATTATTTCATGAAATTCATGGAATAATTAAGAAAAAAAGGGCTTCCCTATATTGTTGTGTCCGGCTAGGTACAAATAGGCAGCTGGTGGTTGGGGGCAGCCCGTTCCTGCCTGCTGTACCTGACTGGACACAAATATAGGGCGAAGCCCCACATAATTTTTTTTTAATTATTTCATGAATTTCCTGAAATAATTAAAAAAAATTGACGTGGGGCTTCGCCCTATATTTGTGTCCAGTCAGGTACAGCAGGCAGGAACGGGCTGCCCCCAACCACCAGCTGCCTATTTGTACCTGGTTGGACACAACAATATAGGGAAGCCCTTTTTTTCTTAATTATTCCATGAATTTCATGAAATAATTAAAAAAAAAAAAAACGTGGAGCTTCTCCCTATTTTTGTGTCCAGCCAGGTACAACTAGGCAGCTGGGGGATGGAATCTGCAGCGCAGGGAGGCCCAAGCTTTCTGCCCCCCCGCTGAAAATTGCAGTCCGCAGCCGCCCCGGAAAATGGCGCGTTCATAGAAGCTGGATGCTGTACCTGGCTGGCATACAAAAATATGGCGAAGCCCACGTCAAAAGTTTTGGGAAAAATTTATTAAAAAATAAATAATAATTTAGGGACTGCATCTTTATTAACTCCTCAAATGTCATTTAGTGTTAAAATAAAGGATTTATTTAAAAAAAAAATGACGTGGGATCCCCCATAATTTTAGTCTCTAGCGGAGGTTAAGCAGACGGCTGGGGCAGATGTTTGAAGCCTGGGAAGGGGGTAATACCCACGGAGCTTCCCAGGCTACTAATATCAGCCCCCAGCTGAATACCTAGCCTTTACTAGCTATTAAAATGGGGGACCCCCCCCAAAAAAATGACGTGGGGTCCCCCCTATTTTAATAGCTAGCAAAGGCTAGGCAGACAGCTGGTGGCTGATATTAATAGCCCAGGAAGGGTGCCATGAATAATGGCCCCCTCCCAGGCTAGAAACACCAGCCGTCAGCCGCCCCAGAAATGGCGCATTCATAGGATGCGCCAATTCTGGCACTTAGCCTCGCTCTTCCACGCTGCCCTGGTGCGGTGGCAGGGGGTAATAGGGGTGGGGTTCATGTCAGAGCCAGCTGCCATGAAGCCCAGGTTAGTAATGATGGGCGTCTATAAGACACCCCCATTACTAACCTACAAAGTGTTAAAAAGAAAAAACACACTACACCCAGAAAAAAATAATTTATTTGAAATAAAACACACAATTTTATTTAATTCTTAGTTTACTAAAAATAATAGTTACCTGTCCATGTTCCTGCGCTGATCTCCCATGCACAGCTGTCACATCTGGAGAAGGTGACAGCTGTCATGGCTGCTGTAAGCTCACGCTGCCGGGAACACGTCCGCTCCCGGCAGCGGGAGCCACTGACTGAGGTTACCGGAGTGCATTCAGTCAGCGCAGCTCCGGAGACCCCCTTTACGGCACTGCTGTACCGTGGGAATTTCTCACGATACAGCAGGGCCGTAAAGGAGCTAACCGGAGCAGCGCTGCCTGAACTCCGGTGAACCCTTACGGCCCTGTCATTCTAGCGGCGGCAGCGGTTCAGAGCGGTCACATTCTATGTGGCTGCTCTGAACTGGAGATCATCGTGGGACACTCGTGGACTACTACGGAGGGGTAAGGATAAGGTTGTGGTTTATTATTTTATATTTTATTACAGGAGATCGATGGCTTCGGGGAATTAGGTGTCTAGTTTAGTATAGGTGTAGTTTTTTATTTTTTACTTTATTTTAGGTGGCGATCGGCGGGGACAGGTAATGTATGAACTAATTTATTGTAGGTAACCACTGGCCACCAATGACATGTATTTAAAATTTATTGGGGACACAGTAGGGCAATTTATATAGCAGGATCAGGCTGATGGGAACTACTGCTCCCATCGAGCTGATCCTGCTGGCACGAGTGGACGGGGGACAGACATAGGCCGATGGGAGTAGTAGTGTCACATCGGCCTATGTCTGCCTGCACGCACACACCCGCACACATCGCACAGACACAGCGCACACCCGCACACACTCGCAGACATCGCACAGACACCACGCACACCCGCACACATCGCACACACACCCCGCACACACACCCCGCACACACACCCCGCACACACACTAATCATGACGGGCTGATGGTCTGGGAGGTGAGGCTGACCTGTGCGGCCGTGGGAAAGTTCATGTGAGTTCATGCAGTCAAGCATGAACTCACATGAACCCTCTGAGGGCACCGCGGCGACTTCAAATGAACAGCTGATCGGCATCACCTGATACCTCAGCTGTTCATTTGAAATAACCGGCGGGAAAGCACAGCACAGAACGGGAAAGCCGGCGGTGAAGTCTTTTCATTGCCGGCTTCCCCGCCCGGGTCCTTCGCTCCTTGGTGCTGCGCTCCCCTCCCGGTCCTAGCTTACGATCGGGATGGGAGGTGGCGAGGGGAGCGGAGGATCGGGGTGGGAGGCTGCGGGGAAGCAGTATGGGGCTGTGTGATTGTTTAAAAGCCGGCGGCTTTTTACCGCCCACCGGCTTTTAAACAATCAGGAGAATTCTCCCACGCTGGGATGGCATTCTGATGACAGGCTGGATCTCAGCTGAGCGCTGCCATCCAGCTTGTCATCCTTCAGAGACACTGCAGAGCACAGGCATTATGGGAACTTCCGATTCCGGTATCCGATATTGTCAAAGTATCGGAATTAAGTATCGGAATTCCGATACCGCGAATATCGGCCGATACCCGATATTACAGTATCGGAATGCTCAACACTAGTGATTACATATTTATTAGGATTGTGTTTATGATCCAAATGAACTGGTTCTTTTTGGTGAGCATTGTCTAATCATCTAAAAGGAGTTGGACTGCCCATCATTATTTCCCACAGAGATATGCAGCTTCTGCTAAATTCCTCTTGTCTCTACCCTGTATGATCAGGAAGTATCGGCAGTGAGGATTACTCATGATGAGAATCACTGATTTGATCTTCTATTGGGTTGTATTTGGTATGTTCCACCTCTGTAACTCTGCTTGCTTTATTATTGGCCAACATCACAGAGGTGGAAAAAGTACACGCCCCCTGAGAAGAATTGGTTACCCCTCATGTGGATTAAAGTAAAATTTAGATCAAAATTTTATAAGCTCATATTTCGGGAACCACAAGGTTTATTACAAAATGGATTAAAAGTGTTAACTAAAAGCAATGAAAGTACCTTCTTAAATTATAATCATTCTAATTGAATGATATGAGCATGGTATAGCTGAAACTTTGCTCCTCTATACCAACAAAATGCACCAACAATGAAACCGCCGTACCAAAAAATTTGAAATGGATTATTGACTGAAAAATGAAATTATTCCTCCCCCACACAACAAATAAAATAGCTATAGAAGGTGAGGATTTTGACCCCATGGGGCACCCTCAATATGCAAAAAATATTGTTTATCAAACCTCAAAAAATTATGTTGCAACAAAAAAATAATTGCCATCAGTAACAAAATTAATGGCCATAATCCAGATGAAGTTGGATACAGGAATATAATAATATATAATATCATAAGAAAAAATGCCATATTATGAATCAATGTAAAACTTTAAAAGTTTCTTAAAATATCACAGGTTCTTAAAAAAAAAAATGTAAATTTTATAGTGGTTGTTCCGATCCCCATCAACCCATGCACTAAGTGACTCATTGAGGGACCCAATGCGTGAGATGCTTTGCTTGATGGGAGCAGGAATTTTCCTCTACACATTTTTAACAGGCAGTTAAGAATGTTTAATTCAAGAAAATCAGTTAGAAGGCATCCCATATTTTCTTATTCAGGACACCCAAATGTACCATATTTTTCAGAATATAATGCGCATTTTTTTCTCCCAAAGTGGGGGCAGCTGTGGTGGAGAGGGGTCTTAAGAGGCAGGGTCGCTGCTGCAGGAAGTTGGTGGCGTCAGTAGTAGTAGTAGTAGTAGTAGTCAGGAAATGTTGGCGGAGTCCCCTCACTTCCCATTGTTTTCACTGATGTGAACCCCAGGAAAATGGCCTCCAGAGGTGGCACAGGTGCAGGTTGAGTTCTCGACTCCTGAGAACTCAACCTGCGCAAAAGGAGACCAGGCATAGCTCACTATTAGAAGGATGACTTTTGTGCTCTTTGATTAAAAAATATTAACTAAGCAACGTATTTTTTAATGTTTGCCGCAATATTGGAGTTTATTAATTCATTAATTGCAGTGTGCTGACGTATCATGTATGTATATGTTTGTATATTGGCCACATAAAGTATTTGTGCACCTATGCATTAATTTAATATTAAAGGTATGTAGACCCTCTTTTTTCTTTTTTGGTAGTTCTTATGAGCGGAGTGAATGGTCCGTTTCAGGGCTAAGACTCCTCGTCTAAACATCTTTCCCACACAAGTTTTTAGTTGCAAGCTACACCTGGTCTCCTTTTCACTCCCCATTCAGATGAGGCCTGGTCTGGCACATGTAGAGGTACTCCTTGACGTGGTTACATGGCTTTTCCGCTCTTTGATCAGAAAACACTAGCTAAGTGCCTTACATTTTTAACATTTACAGCAATTCATGTATTCATAAATCGTGTACTGACACTTTGTGTATGTATATGTTTGTATATTGGCCAAATACCGTATTTGTGCACCTGAACATTAGTTTAATACTAAAAGAGTGTATATTTTTTCTTTTTTTAACAAATTCCAATGTTTGTATTCTTTCTAAGTTCTTGAATGGCTCTTTATTGAATAAAAGTCACATTTCTAGATTGACAAGAAGGAGGAGCAGTAGTGATTCTTTTATGGAGTGCTTTAAGTTCCTTGTCTTCTTACAATTGGAATTGATTTAGTACAGTCATTCTTGAAAATAATGGATTAGAAGTCTTTAAAGGGACTTTAGTAGAACCATTACATATACACTGCTCAAAAAATAAAGGGAACACTCAAATAACCCATCCTAGATCTGAATGAATGAAATATTCTCATTGAATACTTTGTTCAGTACAAAGTTGAATGTGCTGACAACAAAATCACACAAAAATTCATCAGTGGAAATCAAATTTATTAACCAATGGAGGCCTAGATTTGGAGTCACCCCCAAAATTAAAGTGGAAAAATACACTACAGGCTGATCCAACTTTGATGTAATGTCCTTAAAACAAGTCAAAATGAGGCTCAGTATTGTGTGTGGCCTCCACGTGCCAGTATGGCCTCCCTACAATGCCTGGGCATGCTCCTGATTAGGATGCAGATGTTCTCCTGTGGTATCTCCTCCAGGAAGGCACATCAATGCGAGCTGTGGCAAAAAGGTTTACTGTGTCTGTTAGCGTAGTGTCCAGAGGCTGGAGGCGCTACCAAGAAACAGGCCTGTACACCAGGAGATGTGGAGGGTGCCGTAGGAGGGCAGCAACCCAGCAGCAAGACCGTTACCTCCGCCGTTGTGCAAGGAGGTACAGGAGGAGCACTGTCAGAGCCCTACAAAATGACCTCCAGCAGGCCACAAATGTGCATGTGTCTGCACAAACTGTTAGAAACCGACTCCATGAGGGTGGTATGAGGGCCCGATGTCCACAGATGGGGGTTGTGCTAACAGCCCAACACTGTGCAGGATGCTTTGCATTTGCCACAGAACACAAGGATTGGCAAAGTCACCACTGGCGCCCTGTGCTCGTCACAGATGAAAGCAGGTTCACACTGAGCACATGTGACAGACGTGACAGAGTCTGGAGACGCCGTGGAGAGCGATCTGCTGCCTGCAACATCCTTCAGCATGACCTGTTTGGCAGTGGCTCAGTAATGGTGTGGGGTGGCATTTCTTTGGAGGGCCACACAGCCCTCCAGCCCTCTGTGGTCGCCAGAGGTAGCCCGAATGCCATAAGGCACCGATATGAGATCCTCAGAACCCTTGTGAGACCATATGCTGATGTAGTTGTCTCTGGGTTCCTCCTAATGCAGGACAATGCCAGACCTCATGTGGCTGGAGTGTGTCAGCAGTTCCTGCAAGATGAAGGCATTGAAGCTATGGACTGCCCCGCCCATTCCCCAGACCTGAATCCGATTGAGCACATCTGGGACATCATGGCTTGCTCCATCCACCAACGTCACGTTGCATCACAAACTGTCCAGGAGTTGACGGATGCTTTAGTCCAGGTATGGGAGGAGATCCCACAGGAGACCATCCGCAACCTCATCAAGAGCATGCCCAGGCATTGTAGGGAGGACATACAGGCACGTGGAGGCCACACACAATACTGAGCCTCATTTTGACTTGTTTTAAGGACATTACATCAAAGTTGGATCAGCCTGTAGTGAGTTTTTCCACTTTAATTTTGGGGGTGACTCCAAATTCAGGCCTCCATTGATTAATAAATTTAATTTCCATTGATGATTATTGTGTGATTTTGTTGTCAGCACATTCAACTCTGTACTAGAGATGAGCGTTGTTCTACTTGAACTGTTCGCCAATCTCAAATTCGAGCTGTTTTGGGCGGTGTTCGAGCCGTTCGGCGAACACGAACGATTTGAGAAAAATTCGGCTGTTCGAGGTTATGTTCGATAACTGTTCGTGCACCAAAATCATAACTGGATTTTTTCTCAGTAATGATGAAAATTAATGTTAATACGCAGTTTGAGTGTACAGTGGGGTGGGGGGAGGGGCAGGGTTTGGATCTCTGCAGGAATAATGAAGATCTCCATTTTTTTTTCTCTTTCCCGCATTTACAGTGGGGAGGTGCAATCTGTCAGCCTATCAGCAGCGCACACACGGAGCGAAGTGCTTTTTTCACACAACCAAGGGCATGTGTCATTGGTAGTGTATGTCACATGTCCTTGCCCTATAAGACCAAGCCATTTTCCCCGTCGCCACCATTTTCTCACTGCTGCAGCTGCATGTTAGACGGCACCGCTGTTGCTGTGTGCGGTATACCTTGTTAATTTCAAGCCAATTTTCGCACAAATCTACAGATAGCTTGGGAGTTGTGATTGCAGTCCTTTTAAGGACTAGGTTACAGCATTTCCTACGACTTTTATCAGGCAGGTCTGTGCTCTTAAATAGATAGATTGTGGGAGTAAAGACTAATTGTAATTGCAGTCCTTTTCAGGACTAGGTTACATCAGTTCCTATCAGTTTTTGCCAGGCAGGTCTGTGCCAGTGCTGTGCAAGTTTTTTTCACAGCATTTGGCTGAATCTAGCAAAGTTAATCCTTTCTGGCCTATTGCAGAGTGTGTTAGTCAGTGGAGTAGCCTATCTGTGTTGCAAGATATACCACCTGTGTATAGAATACCAATTTTTTTACTGCACCTAGTGAAGTAAAATCTTTTGGGCATAGCATCATTCTATTAGTCCATCTATACTGACCTCCATCAGGTTGCAAATTGAATATAAGTTTTTTCTGCATCTAGCTCTGAAAAAATATTTGGGCTTCTAGCAGTGTGTGGGACTTGTTCTATTAGTCCATCTATACTGACCTCCATCAGGTTGCAAACTGAATATAATTTTTTTCTGCATCTACCTCTGAAAAAATATTTGGCCTTCTAGCAGTGTATGGGACTTTCTCTATTAGTCCATCTATACTGACCTAAATCAGGTTGCAAACTGAATATATTTTTTTTCTGCATCTACCTCTGAAAAAATATTTGGGCTTCTAGCAGTGTGTGGGACTTGTTCTATTAATCCATCTATACAGACCTCCATCAGGTTGCAAACTGAATATAATTTTTTTCTGCATCTACCTCTGAAAAAATATTTGGGCTTCTAGCTGTGTGTGGGACTTGTTCTATTAGTCCATCTATACTGACCTCCATCAGGTTGCAAATTCAAAATAATTTTTATCTGCATCTACCTCTGAAAAAATATTTGGGTTTCTAGCTGTGTGTGGGACTTGTTCTATTAGTCCATCTATACTGACCTCCATCAGGTTGCAAACTGAATATAATTTTTTTCTGCATCTAGCTCTGAAAAAATATTGGCCTTCTAGCAGTGTGTGGGACTTTCTCTATTAGTCCATCTATACTGACCTCCATCAGGTTGCAAATTAAAAATAATTTTTATCTGCATCCAGCTCTGAAAAAATATTTGGCCTTCTAGCAGTGTGTGGGACTTTCTCTATTAGTCCATCTATACTGACCTCCATCAGGTTGCAAATTAAAAATAATTTTTTGTCTGCATCTAGCTCTGAAAAAATATTTGGCCTTCTAGCAGTGTGTGGGACTTTCTCTATTAGTCCATCTATACTGACCTCCATCAGGTTGCAAACTGAATATAATTTTTTTCTGCATCTAGCTCTGAAAAAATATTGGGTTTCTAGCTGTGTGTGGGACTTGTTCTATTAATCCATCTATACAGACCTCCATCAGGTTGCAAACTGAATATAATTTTTTTCTGCATCTAGCTCTGAAAAAATATTTGGGCTTCTAGCTGTGTGTGGGACTTTCTCTATTAGTCCATCTATACTGACCTCCATCAGGTTGCAAATTAAAAATAATTTTTTGTCTGCAACTAGCTCTGAAAAAATATTTGGCCTTCTAGCAGTGTGTGGGACTTTCTCTATTAGTCCATCTATACTGACCTCCATCAGGTTGCAAACTGAATATATTTTTTTTCTGCATCTAGCTCTGAAAAAATATTGGGTTTCTAGCTGTGTGTGGGACTTGTTCTATTAATCCATCTATACAGACCTCCATCAGGTTGCAAACTGAATATAATTTTTTTCTGCATCTACCTCTGAAAAAATATTTGGGCTTCTAGCTGTGTGTGGGACTTGTTCTATTAGTCCATCTATACTGACCTCCATCAGGTTGCAAACTGAAAATAATTTTTTGTCTGCATCTAGCTCTGAAAAAATATTTGGCCTTCTAGCAGTGTGTGGGACTTTCTCTATTAGTCCATCTATACTGACCTCCATCAGGTTGCAAATTAAAAAGAATTTTTATCTGCATCTATCTCTGAAAAAATATTTGGGCTTCTAGCTGTGTGTGGGACTTGTTCTATTAGTCCATCTATACTGACCTCCATCAGGTTGCAAACTGAATATAATTTTTTTCTGCATCTACCTCTGAAAAAATATTTGGCCTTCTAGTAGTGTGTGGGACTTTCTCTATTAGTCCATCTATACTGACCTCCATCAGGTTGCAAACTGAATATATTTTTTTTCTGCATCTACCTCTGAAAAAATATTTGGGCTTCTAGCTGTGTGTGGGACTTTCTCTATTAGTCCATCTATACTGACATCCATCAGGTTGCAAATTGAATATAATTATTTTCTGCATCTAACCCAGCCAATAGTTTTGGCCTAATACCACATTTTGGCCACTCAGCTCTGCTCGGTTCCCATCCATTGTTTTTTTGTGCACATAACTCCAGAGTTGTGAATTAGTTAACCAACAAAATGAGTGGAAAAAGGCCTGCTGCTGGTGGAAAGGGGAATAGGCGTGTTGGGAAGGGGAAAAAAGGTTGTGTCCGTGGGGTAGGTGTTAAAGCAACAGTAACATCTGCAGAAGAAAGACCATCTTCCAGCCAAACTAAAATGTCTACTTCTTTTAGCGGACAATGTGATAAGATCCCTTTCTTATGGCCACGCCAATCGCTACAAATTCCAGATGAGGCACAAAAACAGCAGGTGCTTCAACGGATATCAAGTGCTCCGTTAAGTGGGCTCTCCTCCTCATCAACTTCAACATCACAAATAATCCAGTCCTCAAAGGTGTCACCCCAATCGCACTTACTTCCTCACAGCTCCCATATCTCCAGCTGCCCGTCTGAGTATGAGGTAGAACAGATGGTTGAGTCTGCAGAGCTGTTTACTCATACTATAGCCTGGGAATCACAGGTCGACTCCAGCGCTTCTGTGAATCCAGACGAGGAAATGATCTGCACTGATGCCCAGAATCTTTATGAATCGGATCCAGGACCAGACGCAGAAGGTTCTGACCATAATGTAGACCCTCATTCCCAAACTGTAACTCCTGTTGGTGGAGACAATGAGGAAGACGATGATGAGACTCAAATACCTGATTGGAGCGACAACTTTAGTTTTTTGTCAGGGCAGGAAAAGGTTGGCTCTGAGGACGACGGGTGTGATAACACACAGGGTGATGATGATGAGGTTGGAGATCCCACTTACTGTCAACCCACAGTCAGCCAAGAGATGAGGTCAGCAGAGGAGGTGGAGGAAGATGCTAGTGACGACGAGGTCAGGTTGCGCCTTCCTGGACAGAGACGTAGTACTGGAAGCACGTCAACAACTGCATCCTCAAACACAAGTCTGCCTCTCACCACAAGTCGTGGTGGCTCTTCAGGTCGCATGGGTGCTGAGCCTTGCATAGCCTGGGCATTTTTTCAGATCGATAAAGATGACCCAACTCGTGTTATCTGTAACATTTGTCAGCAAAAGCTAAGTAGAGGCCAAAAAATACATAGTTTGAGTACTTCATGCATGAACCGGCACATGGACATGAAGCATAGGTTGCAGTGGGAAGCTCAGTGTGCTACACTGCGGCCTAGCCGGCCGGGCCAACCACCGTCTGCCATATCTTGTGCATCCGCGGCCTCTTCATCCTCTGTGACTGGGGGGACAGCAGTCACACCTGTTTTGGGGCGCAGACCTGCCACCTCTTTACCCGCAACAGCCAGCGTGATTGGCAGGTCATCATTTTCTTTGGAGGTGGTAACACCAGCTGGTGTTGAGCGCTGTCTGACATTGATAGCACCACCTTTGGATCAAGGCAACCTAACATGTCCGCCTGCATCTTCCTCACAGACCGGCAGTTTGCCGGGGGCACCCTTATCAACCCCGTCTAAGCACAATAGCCAGCCCTCGGTTCCTCAGATGTGGACAAGTAAAAGACCATTTCCTCCTAGCCATGAGAAAGCTAAGAGGTTGAATTTCACCATCTGCAAGCTCTTGGCTACAGAAATGCTGCCTTTCCGCCTGGTGGACACAGAGGATTTTCGAGACCTTATGTCCGTCGCAGTGCCCCAGTACCAGATGCCCAGTCAGCACTACTTCTCAAAGAAAGGTGTGCCTGCGCTCCACCAGCATGTCGCACACAACATCACCGCTTCTTTGAGAAACTCTATGTGTGACAGGGTGCATTTCACCACAGACACTTGGACGAGTAGGCATGGACAGGGGCGTTACATGTCGCTGACTGGGCACTGGGTAACTATGGTGACAGCAGGACAAGGGGCTGCTGTCCAAGTCTTGCCGTCCCCACGAGTTGTGCGTCAATCCTCTTTATGTCAAAGTTTCTCCACAACCTCATCTCGGTCTTCCACCTGCACCCAAAGCCTGTCTGGTCATGCCACAAGCTTTCTAACTGCACAGAAGGGATCCTGCACACCTCCTTACTATGCTGGCAGTAGGGCTCAATGTCATCAGGCGGTTTTTACTTTGAAATGTCTGGGAAATGTGAGTCACACAGCTGAGGAGTTGTGGTCAGCTCTGGAGAACCAATTTCATGAATGGTTGTCTCCACTGGACCTGAAACCAGGGAAGGCCGTGTGCGACAATGCTGCAAACCTGGGTGCGGCCCTTCGCCGGGGCAATGTCACACACGTGCCTTGTATGGTTCACGTGTTGAACCTGATTGTCCAGCAATTTTTAGCCCACTATCCCAGACTAGATGGCCTTCTGCTGAGGGCACGGTCGCTGTGTGCTCACTTCCGCCGTTCGCATCCTGCAGCTCAGCGACTTACATCTCTACAGAAGTCGTTGGGCCTGCCACTTCACCGGCTAAAATGCGATGTGCCTACCCGGTGGAATTCAACTCTGCACATGTTGCAGTGACTGTGGCAGCACCCACAAGCCCTGGTGCAATACGTTCTGACGTATAGTCTGGGCCAACGAGATCCGGAGGTGGGGCAAATCACGCTGGAGGAGTGGTCTCAGATCAGGGACCTATGCACCCTTCTGCACAGTTTTGAAATGGCGACGAAGATGTTTAGTGCTGACGATGCCATTATCAGCATGACTATTCCGGTGATTTACATGCTGGAGCACATGTTAAACAGAATTCGGAGTCAGGTGGTGGCACAAGAGGAGGTGGAGGAAGTAGAGGAGGAGGAGTTGTATGTGGAAGGGCTAACATCTGCAAGGTCCAGACGGTCGGCAGCACCAAGGCGGCAGGCATGTGAGGGTGGGGGAGATGGTTTTACCAGGGCGCATGGTAGCAGCCAAACTAGTGAGGAAGGTGCAGGAGCCCAGGAAGAAGTGGAGGACGAAATGATCGAAGACTCATCAGATGAGGGAGACCTTGATCACATTTCTGTTGTGCGAGGTTGGGGGGAGAGGACAGAGGAAGGAAGCATGATTGTTACCTCGCCACCAACACAACAGGGACTTGGTGCTCCTGGATGCGCAACACACATGAGTGCCTTCTTGCTGCACTACCTGCAACATGACCCTCGAATTGTGAGAATTAGAAATAATCCTGACTACTGGGTTGCCACACTGTTAGATCCCCGGTACAAAAATAATTTGCAGAAATTATTCCTGCCATAGAAAGGGATGCACGCATGCAGGAGTATCAGCAGAGACTGTTGCAGAATCTTACATGTGCTTTTCCACAAAACACCAGTGGTGCACGTAGTGAATCTCACAGTTCCAACTTGCCAACCGTGGGACCGTCAAGTGTTCAGCACTCAAACCGTAACAGAACCACAGTATCTGCTGGTAACATCAATTTTGCGGAATCATTTCACCACTTTTTTAGCCCATCCTTTGCAAGGCCAAAGGAGACAAGAAGTCTGACACATAGTCAACGCCTAGAGACGATGGTACAGGAGTATCTCCAAGTAAACATTGAAGCCATGACTGTGTCACTGGACCCTTGCTCTTTTTGGGCTTCCAATCTGGATAAATGGCCGGAGCTAGCCACTTACGCCTTGGAGATCTTGTCATGCCCCGCAGCCAGCGTTCTGTCTGAACGTGTGTTCAGCGCTGCTGGTGGTGTGCTGACAGATAAGCGCACGCAGCTCTCCACTGATAATGTAGACAGACTCACGTTCATAAAGATGAACAAATCATGGATCCGAAACGACTTTTCTACCCCTGTGTCATCCTGGGGAGAGTAAAAGCTTGATGATTGGTTAAAATCACCCTACCAACCGTTTTAAGCTTTCAAATTACTAATCATGTTTATCTGTATCTTGACTGGAAAATAATTTGGGCTTTGTAGCAGTGTGCAGCACTGATCCTATTAGCCCATCTATACTAAGCTCCACCAGATTTAAAATTAATAATAATTTTTAGCTGCATCTAGCCTGGAAAATAATTTTGGGGCTCCGAGATGCGCAAGACACATAAGTGCCTTCTTGCTGCACTACCTGCAACATGACCCTCATATTGTCAGAATTCGAAGTAATCATGACTACTGGTTTGCCACACTCTTAGATCCCCCAAACTTTTCGATCAACCTTTTCATTTTAATAAAGACCAAAAAAATGGTCATTTTTGAAATTATAAGCATTAGCAGGTTATTAGAAACTGAAATCAAACAGTTTTCAACTCAAAACTTTATTCTAGGTGATGTTACATTTTCACATAGGACCCCTTCTTCGAAAGGAGCTTCTGAACTCTCTCGTCCATTGAATTTATCAGGTTTTGGATGGATTCTGCTTCAATTGTTTTGCATGAGGACAGAATACCCTCCCAGAGCTGTTGCTTAGATGTGAACTGCCTCCCGCCATCATAGACACTCCTTTTGATGATGCTCCAAAGGTTCTGAATGGGGTAGAGGTCAGGGGAGCATGGGGGTCACACCATAAGTTTGTCCCCTTTTATGCCCATATCAGCCAGAGATGCAGATGTTTTATGTGCAGTATGAGATGGTGCATTATCATGCAAAAAAATGATCTTGCTGTGAAATACACTTTTCTTCTTCTTGAACCATGGCAGGAAGTGCTGTTTGAGAAAATCCACATACATTATGGAGGTCATCTTTAGCGCCTTCAGGGATCCTAAAGGGGCCGACAATCTCTCTCCCCATGATTCCAGCCCAAAACATTACTCCACCTCCTTCTTGTTGGCGCTGTAGCCGTGTTTGCGTGGGGTGTCCATCAACCAGCCATCCTCCACTCCATCCATCTGGACCATCAAGCGCTGCAAGGCACTCATCCGTGAACAAAACAGTTTTGAAATCAGTCTTCATGTAATGTTTGGCCCACTGGAGCCGTTTCTGCTTGTGTGAAGTGGATAGAGGAGGTCGACAGGATGGCATATGCACAGCTGCAAACCTCTGAAGGACCCTGCATCTTGTTGTTCGGGGGACGTTGGAGGCACCAGCAGCTTCAAAAACTTGTCTGCTGCTATGACAAGGCTTTTTTGCCGCTGCTCTTTTAACCTGATGTAATTGCCTGTAGGAAAGAGTCCTCAATTTGCCCTTATCAGCACGCACACATGTGTACTGTGAATCAGCTACATACTTCTTGATTGCCAAGACACTTCATCCTGATCATCGCACAATGTTGATTGTAGTCATGCCTTGACCTAAACACTCCACAATTTGTTGCTTCTCAGCAGCAGACACATCCTTTTTCTTTTCCATTTTGGCAGAAAATGTAGGCTGCTTAATAATGTGAGACAGCCTTCTTAAGTAGTCTTGCCTTTCATTGGACACACCTGCCAAACTAATTAGCACAGGTGTCTGCAATTGCTTACAGTGATATAAAGAGCCCTGACACACATCACCATCAATGAGTTTAACTGACAAACAAACAAATTCTTCCCTTATCACTCCTAAACACTTTTTGCATAATAATTTGGAACACAGTGTACATGTGCTTTTCCACAAAACACCAGTGGTTCACGTAGTGAATCTTACAGTTCTAACTTGCCAACCGTGGTCTGTATGGAGTTGTTCAATAAAGGGCCCAAAATTAAGATAACATAGATGGAAGAGGTCTCTATGAATAGGAATTCCTAAGTATTTGATACCCTGTGAGGGCCAGGCAAAGGGAAAGTTGGACTGGATGGAATCCTATATGGATTTGGGGAGGGAGACATCGAGGGCCTCAGACTTCGCTGCATTCATTTTAAAATTTGACCATGTAACAAAGTGATCTATTTCAGCCATAACAGCATGGATGGATATATGTGATTGAGTGATATATACTAGTACATCATCAGCAAATAGAGAGCACTTGTACTCGGTGCCTCCCACCTCAATCCACCTAATATTGGGGTTATGGCGAATTGATGAGAGCAGGTGCTCCGTCACTAGGATGTATAAGAGAGGGGACAGAGGACATCCCTGCCTTGTCCCATTGGTGATTGTGACAGGTGATGAAAATGTTCTGATGCACCCCCTGGGCTTTGGGACACCCGGAGCCGGACCCTTTTTGGTGGATGCTGGTGGTTGTAGTCTTCGTGGCGGCAACCCGGTTCCGAGGCTCAGGGTGGTCAAACCAGTGGCCGAACTATTTATGTGGTTTTGATGTTTAAATGTCCGACTACGCCACCCGTGGATTGCGGTCAGAGTGAACCGCCGCTGCAGGGCAGACCGCTGAGGCTGGTGTTGTGGGTGCAGCAGAGCGTAGCATAACTCCCCACGGGAGGAGTATAGCCTCAGGGCAGTGTATGCGGAGGATGGGGGTGATGGTGCAGGGCAGCACCAGTAACGACACGGAGTGAGTGATGCAGTCCAGGGCCTTTACTCACAGTTCTTATTATCCAGACCACGTCTGCAGGTAACGGCTGCCCACGTCGTACTGTGCTCACCAGGTGAGGGGCTCAGACAACTCCCAGATAACTTTGGAGCGCTTCACAGGACCCCCTTTGTGTGTCCTTTGTCTGGCCTTTCTTACCAACCCTTCTGTCCGGCTGCCTCGGGCCTCCTCTTGGTAAACTTGGCGCCAGTTTCCCTGACCCTATGTGCTGCCCTCCTAGCGGGTGTAGCGAGGGGCTGCGCCACATAAAATGTCACAGCCTCCGGTTTCTAGCTGAGGGTCGTTTCCTGCCTCCACTAGTTTCGGGGACCGGTCTCCCCCTTTGGCCTGACCCCTCCATGCAGTGGATTCGGGCGTGCGGTGGCGACTCGCCCGTCCGCACCCCTGGGATTTCTTCGTTCCTCGTTCCTGGAGCCTTTTCCGCTCCTCTTCCTTCCTTCTACCTCTTCCAGGCCTGGGCCTCTGTTACTAGGCCCGCCTCCGGAGCAGAGCTCATGCAGAGCCCCTGCTCCCTGCCACTTCTGCTCAGACTTCTCTGCACTGAACTAAGATGGTGCCCACCTTTTATACTCCCTTCTCAATGCACCCAGGAACTGCTTCCTCCCTGCTCCTGCACTACAGGGTTCCCCTTCCTCAGTGTTCCCTCCCCCCACTCCAGCCAGGGACAGGGACTGTCGTGCCCATCTCAGGGGCATATTGGTCGCCCTGCCCCACGGCAATGTGGTGTAATGCATGCAGGTGTCGGGTCCTGATCCACACTTCATCCTTACCTGAGAGTGAGATATCACACCTCTGGGTGAGGTGCAATACCTCTGTAGCAACCGAGCCCTCAGGGTGCTACAGTTCCATTTATCTTCAGCCTAGGTGACGTATTGCGATACAGGGCCGTGATTTTGGCTATAAAAGGGTCCCCTAGACCCCTACCCCAAGCTTTTTAAGAGAATCATATATGGCGTGCCAGGAGACTCTATGGAATGCTTTCTCAGCATCCAACGAGAGTATCTAATTACAAATTTTTAACTGCATCTAGCCCAGGAAATACTTTGTGCCTAGTAGCAGTGTCTGCTAGTCAGCGGATTATCCCGGCTGTTAAGCTAGCTACACCACCTGTAGTTTGTACACTTAATTTTTTCAAAGGAAATGCTTCGGGACCACGGGATACTCAGTGAAGAGCATCAGGAGGCACCCCAAGGCATAGGGGCTGGGACTGGCAGTAGGATGCCTTGCGGTGGACAGCTGAGCTCGATCCTTATAAAAGCTTTTTAACTGCAGCAGCTTTAGTGGACGCTACTGGAGCTGGAATTACGCGGCTGCTGGCATGAGACTTGCCCTCCAATAGATACTTGTAAATGGATTTAAAGTGTATTCATTCAAATTAGAGAGACAATTTAAATTAAAAAGCTTAAAACTGCCTCCACCACAGGGGGGCTCGCTCGACCCACCAGCGGACAGGCACCAGTATTGGGAGAGGGGGGCTGGCCGTCAGGTTTCACCGCGGCTCTGGCACAAACCCGGCGACACGGAGGTGGCACGGGCAGGAGCGGACTAAACGTGTCGGCTTCTCACTTTTTGGATTTTAGAAGGGCATGACATGCCTATATCTGTGTCTCCCCCTCTTTTACTCCTCCACCTCTTTTCTCATGACTATATGTACTTGTCACTTTTCCATGTGTTAGTTGTGTCTTCTGAGCAGTTTGTCAGCTTTTGGACACCTTTGAAGGTGTTTTCTATGTGTTTCTATGTGTTTTTGTTTGCCTGCCATTGGTTTTAACGGTGTTCGAAGGTGTTCGACGAACAGTTCGGCGAACACACGGGTGTTCGACGAACCGAACCGAACTCGAACACTACGGGGGTGGCTCAACACTACTCTGTACAGAACAAAGTATTCAATGAGAATATTTCATTCATCCAGATCTAGGATGTGCTATTTGAGTGTTCCCTTAATTTTTTTGAGCAGTGTATATATATATATATATATATATATATATATACTGTACATATATATATATATATATATATATATATATATAATATATATATATATATATATATATATATATATATATATATACACACACACAAGTGCTTCTCACAAAATTAGAATTTCATCACAAAGTAAATTTGTTTCAGTTCTTCAATACAAAAAGTGAAACTCATATACTCATATACTACATAGAGTCATTACTCACAGAGTGATATATTACAAGTGTTTATTTCTGTTAATGTTGATGATTATGGCTTACAGCCAATGAAAACACAAAAGTCATTATCTCAGGAAATTAAAATACTTTTTAACAACAGCATAAAACATATTTTTAAAACCAAAATGTTGGCCTACTGAAATGTATGTTCAATAAATGCACTCAATACTTGGTCGGGGCTCCTTTTGCATCAATTACTGCATCAATGTGGCATGGCATGGAGACCACTGCTGAGGTGTTATGAAGGCTCAGGTTGCTTTGATAGCAGCCTCAGCTCGTCTGCATTGTTGGGTCTGGTGTCTCTCATCTTCCACTTGACATGACCCCATAGCTTCTCTATGGAGTTAAGGTCAGGCGAGTTTGCTGCCCAACCAAGCACAGTGATACTGTGGTTTTTAAACCAGGTATTGGTACTTTTGGCAGTGTGGACAGGTGCCAAGTCCTGCTTGAGAATGAAATTTCCATCTCCAAAAAGATGGTGGCAGAGGGAAGCATGAAGTGTTCTAAAATTTCCTAGGAGACGGCTGTGCTTACTTTGGTCTTGATAAAACACAGTGGACCTACATCTGCAGATGACATGGCTCCCCAAACCATCACCAATTGTGGAAACTTCACACTAGACCTCAAGCAGCTTAGATTCTGTGCCTCTGCACTCTCCCTCCAGACTCTGGGACCTTGATTTCCAAATGAAATGCAAAATTTACTTTCATCTGAAAACAACATCTTGGACCACTGAGAAACAGTCCAGGTCTTTTTCTCCTTGTCCCAGGTAAGACGCTTCTGGCCTTGTCTATTGGTCATGAGTGGCTTGACACAAGGAATGTGACACTTGAAGCCCATGTCCTGGATACGTCTGTGTGTGGTGACTCTTGAAGCAATGACTCCAGCAGCAGTCCACTCCTTGTGAATCTCCCCCAAATTTTTGAATGGCCTTTTCTTAGCAATCCTTTCACGGTTATCCCAGTTGCTTGTAAACCTTTTCCTACCAAACTTTTTCCTTCCACTCAACTTTCCATTAATATACTTGGATATAGCACTCTGTGAACAGCCAGCTTCTTTAGCAATGACCTTTTGTGGCTTGCCCTTCTTGTGGAGTTTGTCAATGACTGCCTTCTGGACATCTGTCAAGTCAGCAGTCTTCCCCATGATTGTGGAGCCTATTGAAATAAACTAAGAGACCTTTTTAAATGCTTAGGAAGCCTTTGCAGGTGTTTTTTGTTAATTATTCTAATTTACTGAGATAATGACTTTTGTGTTTTCATTGGCTATAAGCCATAATCATCAACATTAACAGAAATAAACATTTGAAATAGATCACTCTGTAATGACTCTATCATGGCCGAAAGTGTTGGCACCCACGAGCATCACATGCTTGAAATAAAGTTGCTTACCCACAATTTTCGAATGATGTCAACAATTTTGTCTGGGCCATTTTAGGGGGTTTGCATGAAATCATGTCCAATTTGCCTTTTTTGTCTATTTTTTGTGTTGTTCAAATACACACAAACGAACTAAATATGTTTATAACAAAACTTGTGCATTTTCAATAATTTTCTGGGAGAAATACTTCATTTTCTGGAATAATTCAAGGGTGCCAACACTTTTGGCCATGACTATATATATACACTGCTCAAAAAATAAAGGGAGCACTTAAACAACAGAATATAACTCCAAGTAAATCAAACTTCTGTGAAATCAAACTGTCCACATAGTAACCAACATTGATTGACAACCAATTTCACATGCTGCTGTGCAAATGGAATAGACAATAGATGGAAATTATTGGCAATCATCAAGACACACTCAATAAAGGAGTGGTTCTGCAGGTGGGGACCACATCTCAGTATAAATGCTTTCTGGCTGATATTTTGGTCACTTTTGAATGTTGGTTGTGATTTCACACTCGTGGTAGCATGAGATGGACGTTACAACCCACAGAAGTTGCTCAGGTAGTGCAGCTCATCCAGGATGGCACATCAATTCGAGCTGTGGCAAGAAGATTTGCTGTGTCTGTCAGCGTAGTGTCCAGAGGCTGGAGGTGCCACCAGGAGACATGGAGGGGGCCGTAGGAGGGCAACAATCCAGCAGCAGGACCGCTACCTCTGCCTTTGTGCAAGGAGGAACAGGAGGAGCACTGCCAGAGTCCTGCAAAATGACCTCCAGCAGGCCACAAATGTGCATGTGTCTGCACAAACGGTTAGAAACCGACTCCATGAGGGTGGTAAGAGGGCTCGACATCCACAGATGGGGGTTGTGCTCACAGCCCAACACCATGCAGGATGCTTGGCATTTGCCACAGAACACAAGGATTGGCAAAGTCGCCACTTGCGCCCATTGCTCTTCACAGATGAAAGCAGGTTCACACTGAGCACATGTGACAGATGTGACAGAGTCTGGAGATGCCGTGGAGAGTGATCTGCTGCCTGCAACATCCTTCAGCATGACCGGTTTGGCAGTGGGTCAGTTTTGGTGTGGGGTGGCATTTCTTTGGAGGGCCGCACAGCCCTCCATGTGCTCACCAGAGGTAGCCCGAATGCCATTAGGCACTGCGATGAGATCCTCAGACCCCTTGTGAGACCATCTGCTGGTGAGGTTGGCCCTGAGTTCCTCCTAATGCAGGACAATGCCAGACCTCATGTGGCTGGAGTGTGTCAGCAGTTCCTGCAAGATGAAGGCATTGAAGCTATGGACTGCCCCGCCCGTTCCCCAGACCTGAATCCGATTGAGCACATCTAGGACATCATGTCTCGCTCCGTCCACCAACTTCACGTTGCAACACAGACTGTCCAGGAGTTGGCAGATGCTTTAGTCCAGGTCTGGGAGGAAATCCCACAGGAGACCATCCTCAACCTCATCAGGAGCATGCCCAGGCATTGTGGGGAGGTCATACAACCACACACAATACTGAGCCTCATTTTGACATGTTTTAAGGACATTACATCAAAGTTGGATCAGCCTGTAGTGTGGTATTCCACTTTAATTTTGGGGGTGACTCCAAATCCAGGCCTCCATTGGTTAATAAATTTTATTTCCATTGATGATTTTTGTATGATTTTGTTGTCAGCACATTCAACTTTGTACAGAACAAAGTATATATATATTGCACTTATTTTTTAATGTACAGAAGACTCTCACTACTCATTTCAGCATTATTCTTCATCTTTGACTACTGTGCATTCCTATTTCCTTTCTCCTTCCTCTAGAGACTCTTCTTATTCTATTCTGTTGAAAATATTGTTGCTAGTATTATTCATTTCATGAGCCAATCTGCCAAAACCTAAACTACAGAGCCGTCTACATCTGTGTGCTATGCTCCCAACAATGTCATACTAATCCGGCTATTTATTATGCTAATCCTGAATCCATATGTTCATATTCTCATGATATAGCTGAGCTAAAACTGCCATTCAGCTCTATCTTTTTTACAAAACACCAAAATTAAACTAAATGGAGAAGGGGTACAGATCTCACAGCAGCCAACATTTAGGATTTAGCAAGAGAAATAAATACACTAACACCGAAAAAACAGAGAGGAAATTAGCAGGAAAGTATGCTAAGAAATCAATAGTAAATGTCTAAAGGTGTAAACTTGATAATTTCTATGTACCCATTCCCTATTCACTATATGTACTGCTATGTTGCCAGTGTGCTGGTATTTGTCATATTTTAAGTACTTTTTGATTATGGGAAATTGCACAATTAATAATGTAGTCCATTTTCTCTTGTTACCCTTGTAAAAATTACATTTGGGCCTTCAGCAACATTTTCATTTAAAAAACGTAATATTTCATTTTTACGGCCCAATTTTATAAAATTTTGTGAAGCATCAATGGATTTAAGATGGTCACCACACCCCTAGATACATTTCTTGATGTATGTAGTTTCTAAAATGGGATCACTTTTTGGGGGTTTCTGCTGTTTTGGAACCTCGAAGTCTCTCCAAATATGACATGTCATTTGCAATCTATTCCAGACAAATTTGCACTTCAAAAATCAAATAGTGCTCCTTCCCTTCTGAGCCCTGCCATGTGCTCAAAAATAAGTTTCTGACCACATATAGGGTATCCCTGTACTCAGGAAAAATTGCACAACAAATTATATGGTCTATTTTCTCTTGTTAAAATAAAAAGTTTGAGACTAAAATAACATTTTTGGGAAAAAAACATAATTTTTCATTCTCACTGTCCAATGTTTTAAGATTCCATAAAGAACCTTTGGGATCAAGATGCTCACCACACCTCTATACAAATTTCTTTTGTTTTGTAGTTTTAAAAATGTGGTCACTTGGGGGGAGTTTCCATTTTGTAGGAATGTTAAGGGCTCAGCTAACATGACATAAATCCGCTATCTATTTCTCTGTCCAAAAGTCAAATGGTGCTCCTTCCCTTCTGAGCCCACCCATGTGCCCAATCAGTACTTTCCACCGCATATGGGGTATGGTTTGCTCTGAAGAAGTTACATGACAAATTGTGTGTTCTATTTTCTCCTGTTAACCTTAATAAGATAAAAAAATATAAATTTTTGCGTGAAAAACATATTTTTCCATTTTCATGGCTCAACATTAGAAAATTCTGTCCAGCACCTGTGGGTTCAAGATGCTCACCACACATCTAAATAAATTGCTTGAGGGCTCTAGTTTACAAAAAAGGTCTCTTGTGGATGTTTCCACTGTTTAGGCGCCCTCCAAACATCGGCATGGCTTCTGCTATCTATTCCAGACAATTTTGCATTCCAAAAGTTAAATAGTGTTCCTTTTTTTTCCAACCCTGCTATGCACCCAAACAGTAGTTTTCCACCATATATGTGGTATCAGGACAAATTGCACAACAAATTTTGAGGTCCATTTTCTCCTGTTACCCTTGTGAAAATAAAAAAATTGGGACTAAAACAACATTTTTGTGGGAAAAATATGAATTTTTCATTTTCACGGTTCAATGTTATACATTTCTGTGAAGCACCTTAGGGGTTCAAGGTGCTCACCACACATGTAGATAAGTTCCTTGAGGGGTCTAGTTTTCAAAATGGGGCTCCCCAAACACAACATGACGTCTGCTATCTATTCCAGCCAATTTTGCATTCAAAAAGTGAAAAGGTATTCCCTCCCTTCTAAGCCCTGCCATGCCCCCAAACAGTTATCTTTCACTGCATGTGAGCTATCGGCATACTAAGGAGAAATTTTTCAACAAATTGTATGGTTCATTTTCTCCTGTTACCCTTGCGAAAATGAAAAAATTGGGGCTAAAGCTAAATTTTTTGTGGTAAAAATTAAGTTTTATTTTTTCCTCACACATTGCTTTAATTCCTGTGAAGCAGTGCTTTGAGGGGTGCGGTTTTTAAAATCGTGCTACTTTTGTATATTTTCTGTCAAGTAGACCCCTGAAAGTCATTTCAAATATGATGTGGTCCCTAAAAAATTGGTTTTGTAAATTCTCTGGAAAATGAAAAAATTCTGATAAACTTTGTACCCTTCTAACTTCAAAAAACATCACAGAAAAAGATAAAGCCTTACCAACATCAGGTCAGATTATCAATGCACTAGTAGGATGCAGCAGGCCCCCCATGATAAAGGCGGGGGCAGCACATGTGCAAAATACTGATGCAAACAGCCACTCACTGATCTACCAATTCATGGAGGGGGTGGCTGTGTAGTATTTTGGTCCTCTCAGCCTCTCTGCTTTACCACGTAGTAACCACATGACTGTGATGTCACATCAGGTCCTGCTCGTCCTGCCTGCCTCACCATAAGCACGCGCGCCAACAATTACTGCATCGTCAGAAGCTAGAGTCACCGGCGGGGACTCTGCTTCAATCTACCACCACGCTGAAGGTTCTCTCGGCGCTCCACAAGAAAACACCAAGTGATAAGGTAACACTACCGCTCTGATCGCGTGCCTCCATTATCTTCCCTGCTGCAATCGCCACACTCTGCCTGAGGTAAGATCTTTAGAAAGGGGCCTGTCACAGCGGGGTGCCTGTGCTTTGTATCGAGACAGCTGCAGTAGATACCGGGAACCTCTCCATGTGCCCCTTTCTCCTCTTTGCAGCAGCCGCATTGGTCATACACTGCTCCTGGTGCCACTAGGACAACGCCTGTTTTTTCCCTGCATCACTCGCCGGGTATCCGATAATACGGGGTTCCTCCCATCCACAAGGTGCATCAGGAATTGCTCCACATATCCAAAAGGATCCGTGTGAATCTTACCACACTAAAGCCACCCTATGGGAGAGAGCTAACACAAACATTATCATCAATAGATGACTATTCAGGCATATTAGGTATGACATGCTTCTATAGGTCAGCACAACACTAATTCCCTAATCATTTAAAACAGTTACTTCCTTTACTCTTCCAGGACAATTTTTTTTCCTCAATTTCAAAAACCCATCATCAGCCTAAAGTACCTATCCAGGATAAATCATAGAATCCTCATTACCAGGTAAATATTACCTATAAACCTATTACATGACTTTCAGTCCATTTAATGTCCTCGTATTTATCTGAGTCTCTCTTGTGCACCAGGTAACTTCTGTGCACTAAGCCACCCGACCAAGCACCACTTGTTAGGAAATAATCTACCACCTCTTCAGGTAATACAATAGTCCCCTTCTTAAAGGTCAGTAACTCTGAGCAACAATCCATTCTAACCCACATACCCTTTTTCTCCATCCAGGGTCGTCCTGTAGAACTAATCCACTACCTCGACAATTTCGAGTGGATCCCTCCTATCAACAGGACTCCAACTTTCCCTATCATCTTCAATCAAATCTCGTCCACAATTAGCTGGATCAACTACCTGGTTACACATTCCTTCAAAATGGATCTTAAGCTATTTTATATATTTTAAATTTCTATTTAAATAAAATTCTCTTTATTCAAATATTTTATCTCAATTCTCGTGTTGAGCCACCCCCGTAGTGTTCGAGTTCGGTTTGGTTCGTCGAACACCCGTGTGTTCGCCAAACTGTTCGTCGAACTGTTCGTCGAACACCGTCGAACACCGTTAAAACCAATGGCAGGCAAACAAAAACACATAGAAACACTTGGAAAACACCTTCAAAGGTGTCCAAAAGCTGACAAACTGCTCAGAAGACATAACTAACACATGGAAAAGAGACAAGTACAAAAAGTCATGCGAAAAGAAAAGAGGTGGAGGAGTAAAAGGAGGGGGAGACACAGATATAGGCATGTCATGCCCTGCTAAAACCCAAAAAGTGAGAAGCCGACACTGCTAGTCCGTTCCTGCCCGTGCGACCTCCGTGTCGCCGGGTTTGTGCCAGAGCCGCGGTGGACCCTGACGGCCAGCCCCCCTCTCCCAATACTGGTGCCTGTCCGCTGGTGGGTCGAGCGGTCCACCGCAAGGAGTCCTACCGCCAGTCCCAGCCCCTATGCCTTGGGGTGCCTCCTGATGCTCTACACTGAGTATCCCGGGGTCCCGAAGCATTTCCTTTGAAAAAATTAAGTGTCCAAACTACAGGTGGTGCAGCTTGCTTAACAGCTGGGATAATCTGCTGACTAACAGACACTGCTACTAGGCACAAAGTATTTCCTGGGCTAGATGCAGTTAAAAATTTGTAATTAGATGCTCTTGTTGGATGCTGAGAAAGCATTCCATAGAGTCTCCTGGCACGCCATATATGATTCTCTTAAAAAGCTTGGGGTAGGGGTCTAGGGGACCCTTTTATAGCCAAAATCACGGCCCTGTATCGCAATACGTCACCTAGGCTGAAGATAAATGGAACTGTTGCACCCCGAGGGCTCGGTTGCTACAGAGGTATTGCACCTCACCCAGAGGTGTGATATCTCACTCTCAGGTAAGGATGGAGTGTGGATCAGGACCCCGACACCTGCATGCATTACACCACATTGCCGTGGGGCAGGGAGACCAATATGCCCCTGAGATGGGTACGACAGTCCTTGTCCCTGGCTGGAGTGGGGGGAGGGAACACGGAGGAAGGGGAACCCTGTAGTGCAGGAGCAGGGAGGAAGCAGTTCCTGGGTGCATTGAGAAGGGAGTATAAAAGGTGGGCACCATCTTAGTTCAGTGCAGAGAAGTCTGAGCAGAAGTGACAGGGAGCAGGGGCTCTGCATGAGCTCTGCTCCAGAGGCGGACCTAGTAACAGAGGCCCTGGCCTGAAAGAGGGAGAAGGAAGGAAGTGGAGCGGAGAAGGCTCCAGGAACGAGGAACGAAGGGATCCCTTGGGTGCGGACGGGCGAGTCGCCACCGCACGCCCGAATCCAACTGCATGGAGGAGTAAGGCCAAAGGGGGAGACCGTTCTCCGAAACTAGTGGAGGCAGGAAATGACCCTCAGCTACAAACCGGAGGCTGTGACATTTTATGTGGCACAGCCCCTCGCTACAACTGCTAGGAAGGCACCACATAGGGTCAGGGAAACTGGCGCCAAGTTTACCAAGAGGAGACCCGAGGCAGCCGGACAGAAGCGTTGGTAAGAAAGGCCAGACAAAGGACACACAAAGGGGGTCCTGTGAAGCACTCCAAAGTAATCTGGGAGTTGTCTGAGCCCCTCACCTGGTGAGCACAGTATGACGTGGGCAGCCATTACCTGCAGAAGTGGTCTGGATAATAAGAACTGTGAGTAAAGGCCCTGGACTGCATCACTGACTCCGTGTCATTACTGCTGGTGCCCTGCACCATCACCCCCATCCTTCGCATACACTGCCCTGAGGCTATACTCCTCCCGTGGGGAGTTATACTACGCTCTGCTGCACCCACAACACCAGCTTCAGCGGTCTGCCCTGCAGAGGCGGTTCACTCTGACCGCAATCCACGGGTGGCATAGTCGGACATTTAAACATCAAAACCACATAAATAGTTCCGCCACTGGTTTGACCGTCCTGAGCCACGGAACCGGGTCGCCACCACGGAGACTACAACCACCAGCATCCACAAAAAAGGGTCCGGCTCCGGGTGTCCCAAGGCCCAGGGGGCGCGTCAGAACATTTTCATCACCTTTCATAATCACCAATGGGACAAGGCAGGGATGTCCTTTGTCCCCTCTCTTATACATCCTAGTGACGGAGCACCTTCTCTCATCAATTCGCCATAACCCCAATATTAGGTGGATTGAGGTGGGAGGCACCGAGTACAAGTGCTCTCTATTTGCTGATGATGTCCTAGTATATATCACTCAATAACATATATCCATCCCTGCTGTTATGGCTGAAATAGATCACTGTGTTCCAAATTATTATGCAAAAAGTGTTTAGGAGTGATAAGGTAAGAATTTTTTTGTTTGTCAGTTAAACTCATTGATGGTGATGTTTGTCAGGGCTCTTTATATCACTGTAAGCAATTGCAGATACCTGTGCTAATTACTTTGGCAGGTGTTTCCAATGAAACGCAAGACTACTTAAGAAGGCTGTCCCACATTATTAAGCAGCCTACATTTTCTGCCAAAATGGGAAAGAAAAAGGATGTGTCGGCTGCTGAGAAGCAACAAATTGTGGAGTGTTTAGGTCAAGGCATGACTACAATCAACATTGTGCGATGATCAGGATGAAGTGTCTTGGCAAACAAGAATTATGTAGCTGATTCACAGTACACACGTGTGCGTGCTGATAAGGGCAATTTTAGGACTCTTTCCTACAGGCAATTACGTCAGGTTAAAAGAGCAGCGGCAAAAAAGCCTTGTCATAGCAGCAGACAAGTTTTTGAAGCTGCTGGTGCCTCCAACGTCCCCCGAACAACAAGATGCAGGGTCCTTCAGAGGTTTGCAGCTGTGCGTAAGCCATCCTGTCGACCTCCTCTATCCACTGTACAAAAGCAGAAACGGCTCCAGTGGGCCAAACAATACATGAAGACTGACTTCAAAACTGTTTTGTTCACGGATGAGTGCCGTACAACGCTCGATGGTCCAGATGGATGGAGTGGAGGATGGCTGGTTGATGGACACCCCATGCAAACACTGCTACGGCGCCAACAAGGAGGAGGTGGAGTAATGTTTTGGGCTGGAATCATGGGGAGAGAGATTGTCGGCCCCTTTAGGATACCTAAAGGGGTAAAGATGAACTCCATAATGTATGTAGAGTTTCTCAAACAGCACTTCCTGTCATGGTTCAAGAAGAAGAACCGTGTATTCCGCAGCAAGATCATTTTCATGCATGATAATGCACCGTCTCATGCTGCACATAAAACATCTGCATCTCTGTCTGATATGGGCATAAAACGGGACAAACTTATGGTGTGACCCCCATGCTCCCCTGACCTCAACCCCATTGAGAACCTCTGGAGCATCATCAAAAGGAGTGTCTATGATGGCGGGAGGCAGTTCACATCTAAGCAACAGCTCTGGGAGGGTATTCTGTCCTCATGCAAAACAATTGAAGCAGAAACCATCCAAAACCTGACAAATTCAATGGACGAGACAGTTCAGAAGCTCCATTCGAAAAAGGGGTCCTATGTGCAAATGTAACATCACCTAGATTAAAGTTTTGAGTTGAATTCAGTTTCTGATAACCTGATAATGCTTATAATTTCAAAAATTACAATTTTTTTGCTCTTTATTAAAATGAAAAGGTTTATCGAAGAGTGTTGGGTATCTAAGAGTGTGGCAACCCAGTAGTCAGGATTATTTCGAATTCTGACAATCTGAGGGTCATGTTGCAGGTAGTGCAGCAAGAATGCACTCATGTGTCTTGCGCATCTAGGAGCCCTAAAATTATTTTCCAGGCTAGATGCAGCAAAAAATTATTATTAATTTGAAATCTGGTGGAGCTTAGTATAGATGGCCTAATAGAATGAGTAATGCAAACTGCTGCAAGGCCCAAATTATTTTCCAGCCAAGATAGAGATAAACATGATTAGTAATTTTAAATCTGGTGGAGTTTAGTATAGATGGCCTAATAGAAACAGTACTGCACACTGCTACAAGGCCCAAATTATTTTCCAGCCAAGATACAGATAAACATGATTAGTAATTTAAATCTGGTGGAGTTTAGTATTGATGGCCTAATAGAATCAGTACTGCACACTGCTACAAGGCCCAAATTATTTTCCAGCCAAGATACAGATAAACATGATTAGTAATTTGAAAGTTTAAAACGGTTGGTGAGGTGATTTTAACAAATCATCAAGCTTTTACTCTCTCCAGGATGACACAGGGGTAGAAAAGTCATTTCGGATCCATGATTTGTTCATCTTTATGAACGTGAGTCTGTCTACATTATCAGTGGAGAGCCGCGTGCGCTTATGTCAGCACACCACCAGCAGCGCTGAACACACGTTCAGACAGAACGCTGGCTGCGGGGCATGACAAGATCTCCAAGGCGAAAGTGGCGAGCTCCGGCCATTTATCCAGATTGGAAGCCCAAAAAGAGCCAGGGTCCAGTGACACAGTCATGGCTTCAATGTTTACTTGGAGAAACTCCTGTACCATTGTCTCTAGGCATTGACTATGTGTCAGACTTCTTGTCTCCTGTGGCCTTGCAAAGGATGGGCTAAAAAAGTGGTGAAAAGATTCCGCAAAATTGATGTTACCAGCAGATACTGTGTTTCTGTTACGTTTTGAGTGCTGAACACTCGACGGTCCCACGGTTGGCAAGTTGGAACTGTGAGATTCACTACGTGCACCACTAGTGTTTTGTGGAAAAGCACATGTAAGATTCTGCAACAGTCTCTGCTGATACTCCTGCATGACTGCATCTCTTTCTATGGCAGGAATAATTTCTGCAAATTTACTTTTGTACCGGGGATCTAACAGTGTGGCATCCCAGTAGTCAGGATTATTTCTAATTCTCACAATTCGAGGGTCATGTTGCAGGTAGTGCAGCAAGAAGGCACTCATGTGTCTGGCGCATCCAGGAGCACCAAGTCCCTGTTGTGTTGGTGGCGAGTTAACAATCATGCTTCCTTCCTCTGCCCTCTCCCCCCAACCTCGCACAACAGAAATGTGATCAAGGTCTCCCTCATCTGATGAGTCTTCCATCAGTTCGTCCTCCACTTTTTCCTGGGCTCCTGCACCTTCCTCACTAGTTTGGCTGCTACCATGCACCCTGGTAAAACCATCTACCCCACCATCACATGCCTGCCTCCTTGGTGCTGCCGACCGTCTGGACCTTGCAGATGTTAGCCCTTCCGCATACAACTCCTCCTCCTCTACTTCCTCCACCTCCTCTTGTGCCACCTCCTGACTCCGAATTCTGTTTAACATGTGCTCCAGCATGTAAATCACCGGAATAGTCATGCTGATAATGGCATCGTCAGCACTAAACATCTTCATCGCCATTTAAAAACTGAGCAGAAGGGTGCATAGGTCCCTGATCTGAGACCACTCCTCAAGCGTGATTTGCCCCTCCTCTGGATATCGCTGGCTCAGGCTATACGTCAGAGCGTATTGCACCAGGGCTTGTCGGTGCTGCCACAGTCGCTGCAACATGTGCAGAGTTGAATTCCACCGGGTAGGCACATCGCATTTTAGCAGGTGAAGAGGCAGGCCCAATGACTTCTGTAGAGATGTAAGTCACTGAGCTGCGGGATGTGAACGGCGGTAGTGAGCACACAGCGACCGTGCCCTCTGCAGAAGGCCATCTAGTCCGGGATAGTGAGCTAAAAATTGCTGGACAACCAGGTTCAACACGTGAGCCATACAAGGCACGTGTGTGACATTGCCCCGGCGAAGGGCCGCACCCAGGTTTGCAGCATTGTCGCACACGGCCTTCCCTGGTTTCAGGTCCAGTGGAGACAACCATTAATGAAACTGGTTCTCCAGAGCTGACCACAACTCCTCAGCTGTGTGACTCACATTTCCCAGACATTTCAAAGTAAAAACCGCCTGATGACGTTGAGCACTGCTGCCAGCATAGTAAGGAGGTGTGCAGGATCCCTTCTGCGCAGTTAGAAAGCTTGTGGCATGACCAGACAGGCTTTGGGTGCAGGTGGAGGACCGAGAGGAGGTTGAGGAGGCAGAAGCAGTGGAGGAACTTCGAGATAAAGAGGATTGACGCACAACTCGTGGGGACGGCAAGACTTGGACAGCAACCCCTTGTCCTGCTGTCACCATAGTTACCCAGTACCCAGTCAGCGACATGTAACGACCCTGTTCATGCCTACTCGTCCAAGTGTCTGTGGTGAAATACACCCTGTCACACACAGAGTTTCTCAAAGAAGCGGTGATGTTGTGTGCGACATGCTGGTGGAGCGCAGCACATCTTTCTCTGAAAAGTAGTGCCGAATGGGCATCTGGTACTGGGGCACTGCGACGGACATAAGGTCTCGAAAATCCTCTGTCTTCACCAGGCGGAAAGGCAGCATTTCTGTAGCCAAGAGCTTGTATATGGTGAAATTCAACCTCTTAGCTTTCTCATGGCTAGGAGGAAATGGTCTTTTACTTGTCCACATCTGAGGGACCGAGGGCTGGCTGTTGTGCTTAGACGGGGTTGTGAAGGATGTCCCTGGCAAACTGCCGGTCTATGAGGAAGATGCAGGCGGACATGTTAGGTTGCCTTGATCCAAAGGTGGTGCTATCGATGTCGGACAGCGCTGAACACCAGCTGGTGTTTCCACCTCCAAAGAAAATTATGACCTGCCAATCACGCTGGCTGTTGCGGGTAAAGAGGTGGCAAGTCTGAGTCCCAAAACAGGTGTGACTGCTGTCCCCCAAGTCACAGAGGATGAAAAGGCCGCGGATGCACAAGATGTGGCAGACGGTGGTTGGCACGGCTGGCTAGGCCACATTGTAGCACAGTGAGCTTCCCACAGCAACTTATGCTTCATATCCATGTGCCGGTTCATGCATGAAGTACTCAAACTATGTATTTTTTGGCCTCTACTTAGCTTTTGCTGACAAATGATACAGATAACATGAGTTGGGTCATCCTTATCGATCTGAAAAAATGCCCAGGCTATGCAAGGCTTAGCACCCATGCGACCTGAAGAGCCACCACGAATTGTGGTCAGAGGCAGAGTTGTGTTTGTGGATGCAGTTGTTGACGTGCTTCCAGTACTACGTCTCTGTCCAGGAAGGAGCAACCTACCTCGTCGTCACTAGCATCCTCCTCCACCTCCTCTGCTGACCTCATCTCTTGGCTGACTGTGGGTTGACAGTAAGTGGGATCTCCAACCTCATCATCATCACCCTGTGTGTTATCACACCCGTCGTCCTCAGAGCCAACCCGTTCCTGCCCTGACCAAAAACTAAAGTTGTCACTCCTATCAGGTATTTGAGTCTCATCATCGTCTTCCTCATTGTCTCCACCAACAGGAGTTACAGTTTGGGAACGAGGGTCTACATTATGGTGAGAACCTTCTGCGTCTGGTCCTGGATCCGACTCATAAAGATTCTGGGCATCAGTGCAGATCATTTCCTCGTCTGGATTCACAGAAGCTCTGGAGCCGACCTCTGATTCCCAGGCTATAGTATGAGTAAACAGCTCTGCAGACTCAACCATCTGTTCTACCCCATACGCAGACGGGCATCTGGAGACTTACGAGCTGTGAGGAAGCAAGTGCGATTGGGGTGACTCCTCTGAGGACTGGAGTATTTGTGATGTTGAAGTTGAGGTGGAGGAGAGCCCACTTAAAGGAGCACTTGATATCCGTTGAAGCACCTGCTGTTTTTGTGCCTCATCTGGAATTTGTAGCGGTTGGCATGGCCGTAAGAAAGGGATCTTATCACATTGTCCGCTAAAAGAAGTTGACATCTTAGATTGGCTGGAAGATGGTCTTTCTTCTGCAGATGTTACTGTTGCTTTAACAACTACCCCACGGACACAACCTTTTTTTCCCTTCCCAACACGCCTATTCCCCTTTCCACCAGCAGCAGGCCTTTTTCCACTCATTTTGGTGGTTAACTAATTGACAACTCTTGAGTTGTTTGCACAAAAAACAATGGATGGGAACCGAGCAGAGCTAAGTGGCCAAACTGTGGTATTAGCCCAAAAGTATTGGCTGGTTAGATGCAGATAAAAATTATATTGAATTTGCAACCTGGTGGAGGTTAGTATAGAACAACTAATAGAACAAGTCCCACACACTGCTACAAGCCAAAATATTTTTTCAGAGCGAGATGCAGAAAAAAATGATATTGAATTTGCAACCTGGTGGAGGTTAGTATAGATGGACTTATAGAACAAGTCTCACACACTGCTACAAGCCGAAATATTTTTTCAGAGCGAGATACAGAAAAAAATTATATTGAATTTGCAACCTGGTGGAGGTTAGTCGAGATGGACTAATAGAACAAGTTCCACACTGTGCTACAAGCCAAAATATTTTTTCGGAGCTAGATACAGATAAAAATTATATTGAATTTGCAACCTGGTGGAGGTTAGTATAGATGGACTAATAGAACAAGTCCCACACACTGCTACAAGCCAAAATATTTTTTCAGAGCTAGATGCAAAAAAAAATTATATAGAATTTGCAACCTGGTGGAGGTTAGTATAGATAGACTAATAAAACAAGTCCCACACACTGCTACAAGCCGAAATATTTTTTCAGAGCTAGATGCAGAAAAAAATTATATTGAATTTGCAACCTGGTGGAGGTTAGTCGAGATGGACAAATAGAACAAGTCCCACAAACTGCTACAAGCCGAAATATTTTTTCAGAGCTAGATGCAGATAAAAATTATATTGAATTTGCAACCTGGCGGAGGTTAGTTTAGATGGACTAATAGAACAAGTCCCACACACTGCTACAAGCCGAAATATTTTTTCAGAGCTAGATGCAGAAAAAAATTATATTGAATTTGCAACCTGGTGGAGGTTAGTATAGATGGACTAATAGAACAAGTCCCACACACTGCTACAAGCCGAATTATTTTTTCAGAGCTAGATGCAGATAAAAATTATATTGAATTTTCAACGTGGTAGAGGTTAGTATAGATGGACTAATAGAATGATGCTATGCCCAAAAGGTTTTACTTCACTAGGTGCAGTAAAAAAATTGATATTCTATACACAGGTGGTATATCTTGCAACACAGATAGGCTACTCCACTGACTAACACACTCTGCAATAGGCCAAAAAGGATTAGCTTTGCTAGATTCAGCCAAATGCTGTGAAAAAAACTTGCACAGCACTGGCACAGACCTGCTTGGCAAAAAGTGATAGGAACTTATGTAACCTAGCCCTGAAAAGGACTGCAATTACAATTAGTCTTTACTCCCAACCTATCTATTTAAGAGCACAGACCAGCCTGATAAAAGTCATAGGAAATTATGTAACCTAGCCCTCAAAAGGACTGCAATCACAACTATTCCCTACTCCCAAGCTATCTGTTGATTTGTGCGAAAATTGGCTTGAAATTAACAAAGTATAGCGCACAGAACAACAGCGGTGCCGTCTAACACGCAGGTGCAGCAGAGAGAAAATGGTGGCGACGGGGAAAATGGCTGGGTCTTATAGGGCAAGGACATGTGACATACAATGCCAATGACACATGCCCTTGCTTGTGTGAAAAAAAGCAGTTCCCTCAGTGTGTGCGCTGCTGATAGGCTGACAGATTGCACCTCCCCACTGTAAATGCGGGAAAGAGAAAAAAAAATGGAGATCTTCATTATTTCTACAGAGATCCATCCCCTGCCCCTCCCCCCGCCCCGCTGTACACTCAAACTGCGTATTAACATTAATTTTCAGCATTACTGAGAAAAAATCCAGTTATGATTTTGGTGCACGAACAGTTATCGAACATAACCTCGAACAGCCGAATTTTTTTCAAATCGTTCGTGTTCGCCGAACGGCTCGAACACCGCCCAAAACAGCTCGAATTTGAGATTGGCGAACAGTTCGACTCAAACACCGCTCATCTCTAGTCACCACTGCTTCTTCCGCTGTTGTGCAGGTAAGAGAACCCCCTGTTGTGCGTGCAAGGCAATCCCCTATCCATACTGCATGCAAAGATGCCCCCTCCTCTCAGTCTTCACTTGTTATGGCAGTTTCTCAAGAAACAGCATCAACGTCCACGTCCATGTCTCAACGCAGCGTTCATTTGTCTATATCCCAGACCTTTGAATGAAAGCACAAATTCGCCGCCAACACACCACAGGCCTCAGTCCTAAATTCACACATTTCACGACTGCTTGTGTTGGAAATTCTACCTCTTAGGCTGGTGGAGATGGAATCCTTCCGCAACCTTACAGCGGTGGCCGTCCCTCGGTACTCGGTCCCCAGCCGACACTATTTTGCCCGGTGTGCCATCCCTGCACTACACAAGCACGTGTCCCAAAACATCTGCCTTGCCCTCAACAACGCAGTTACTGGGAGAGTCCACCTGACAACGGACACGTGGACAAGTGCTTGTGGCCAGGGACGTTACATCTCCCTGACGGCACACTGGGTAAACATAGTGGTAGCCGGGACCCAGTTGGACCTTGGGACGGAACACATCCTCCCCACACCGAGGATTTTGGGCCCTATGTCAGTCAGAGTTGCCCCCACAGTGTACAGCTCCTGTGCATCATCCTCCTCCTCCTTCACATGTTCACCCTCCATCTCAGATATCACCACATCAGTTACAAGCTGGAAGCACTGCAGTACTGTCTCAGCCAAGCGGCAACAGGCTGTGCTGAAACTCATAAGCTTAGGTGATAAACCTCACACTGCTTGTGAGTTGTGGACAGCTGTGAAAGAGCAGGCAGATCTGTGGCTGAGACCGCTGAACCTACATTCAGGCATGGTCGTGTGTGACAATGGCCGTAACCTGGTGGCGGCTCTGAGGCGAGGCGAAATCACACACGTACCATGCCTGGCTCATGTGCTTAACCTCATGGTTCAGCAGTTTCTTAAATCATACCCCGAGTTGCCAGATCTGCTCGTCAAAGTATGCCGCCTGTCAGCTCATTTTCGGTAGTCGGCTACAGCTTCCGCTGCCCTTGCTGTGTTGCAGCAGCGTTTGCAGCTTCCGGCACACTGACTGGTGTGTGATGTCCCCACACGTTGGAACTCTACCCTCCACATGTTGCAAGGGATTTGTGAGCAGAAGAGAGCAGTTGTGGAGTACCAGCTGCAACAAGGCCGTCGATATTCAGGTAAGACTCCACACATAAGACCTCAGGAGTGGACCTGGATGTCTGACATATGTACCATCCTGACAAACTTTGAGGAGTCCACTAAGATGGTGAGTGGCGATGACGCCATCATTAGCATCAGCATCCAACTTGTCTGTCTTTTGCAATACTCTCTGCAAAGAACTAAAGAGGAGACATTGCAGCCAGAGTATGATGAGATGGATCAAGAAGCTGTAGTAGGTGATTACACACAGCCCAGCCTCATCTCATCCCAACGTGCATTGGGGGACAATGAGGGAGAGGAGGAGGAGGAAGAACTGGAGCTGGTATCATGTGCTGTAGACGGTAGTACCTGTACAATTGTCATACCGCCTGTTCAGCGTGGGTGGCCTGAGGACAGGGGGGAGAAGGAGGAGAGCATGGTCAGTCGTCATCTTGGTGAGGACACCAAAGTCTTGCCCGTTACCAGTCTGGCACGCATGGCTGACTTTATGTTACGCTGCCTTAACCGTGACCCTCGCGTTGTCAAAATGTTGGGTGACAGTCATTACTGGTTGGTGACACTTTTAGACCCCCGCTACAAGGAGAACTTTCACTTTCTTATTCCTGAGGTGGAGAGGTCTACAAAAATGGGGCAGTACCAGAAGGCCCTTGCTGCAGAACTGTTAAAAAAAATTCCCATCTGAACATGCTAGCGGCGGAGGTCACAGTTCGTTGCCCAAGCAAGGCGAACAGATGAGAAGACGCAACTTCAATCCAGCAGAGGCAGGGGTACACTGTCAACGTTCTGGGACAGTTTTCTGAGACCCGCCCAGCTTAGAGGCCCTGAGGCGCGGGGTACTCTCACAAGGAGTGGAAAGTTTCAAAAGATGGTGAGGGAGTACCTTGCCGACCGTATCAGTGTCCTCCGTGATTCCTCTGTGCCTTTTAATTATTGGGTATTCAAGCTGGACACTTGGAATGAACTCGCTCTGTACGCCTTGGAGGTCCTGGCCTGCCCTGCCGCTAGCGTGTTATCGGAGCGTGTTTTTAGTGCCGCTGGGGGAATTATAACTGATAAGCGCATACGCCTGTCAACTGACAATGCTGACAAGCTGACCCTTATAAAAATACACAAGGGCTGGATTGGGCCAGACTTCTCATCACCACCAAATGACAGCAGAGTAACATAAAGTCAAATCCACTGTGTTATTTCGGGAAGTGTATTCCCATGCACCGCTTCACACCCACACATGGGTATACGCTTTCTCATTTCGGCTGTTTTTTGCTCTTCTCCTTATCCACAGCCTCCACCACCACTATACCACCAGGGTGACCATAGTCCGTGTTGCCAGCATTGCAAGTTCCTCCGTCCTAATTTTTCGCAGCTTTTGCTTGGAAGGCATAGGCAAAGACTATGGGAGACCCACTCCCCAATAATGGCAATAATGTTTTTAATATGCTGTACTCGTGTAAGGGGCATTATAATCGTCTTGTTAAGCTACTGTGACCTCCACGTCTCTTCCAAGGGGCATTAAAACCATCTTGTTAAGCTACTGTGACCTCCATGTCTCTTCCAAGGGGCATTAAAACCGTCGTGTTAAACCACTCTGAACTCCACGTCTCTTCCATGGGGCATTAAAATCGTCTTGTTAAGCTACTGTGACCTCCATGTCTCTTCCAAGTGTCATTGATATTGTCTTTTTATTCCACTGGGACCTCCACCACTCTTCCAAGAGGCATTGATATTGTCTTTTTATTCCACTGCGACCTCCACTACTCTTCCAAGGGGCATTGATATTGTATTTTTATTCCACCGCGACCTCCACCACTCTTCCAAGGGGCATTGATATTGTCTTTTTATTCCACTGGGACCTCCAGGTCTCGTCCAGGGGGCATTAAAACAGTCTTGTTAAACCACTCTGAACTCCACGTTTCTTCCAAGGGGCATTAAAATCGTCTTGTTAAGCTACTGTAACCTCCACGTCTCTTCCAAGGGTCATTGATATTGTCTGTTTATTCCACTGGGACCTCCACCACTCTTCCAAGGGGCATTGATATTGTCTTTTTATTCCACTGCGACCTCCACCACTCTTCCAAGGGGCATTGATATTGTCTTTTTATTCCACTGCGACCTCCATCACTCTTCCAAGGGGCATTGATATTGTCTTTTTATTCCACGGCGACCTCCACCACTCTTCCAAGGGGCATTGATATTGTCTTTTTATTCCACTGGAACCTCCACCACTCTTCCAAGGGGCATTGATATTGTATTTTTATTCCACCGCGACCTCCACCACTCTTCCAAGGGGCATTGATATTGTCTTTTTATTCCACTGGGACCTCCAGGTCTCGTCCAGGGGGCATTAAAACAGTCTTGTTAAACCACTCTGAACTCCACGTCTCTTCCAAGGGGCATTAAAATCATCTTGTTAAGCTACTGTAACCTCCACGTCTCTTCCAAGGGTCATTGATATTGACTTTTTATTCCACTGGGACCTCCACCACTCTTCCAAGGGGCATTGATATTGTCTTTTTATTCCACTGCGACCTCCACCACTCTTCCAAGGGGCATTGATATTGTCTTTTTATTCCACTGCGACCTCCATCACTCTTCCAAGGGGCATTGATATTGTCTTTTTATTCCACGGCGACCTCCACCACTCTTCCAAGGGGCATTGATATTATCTTTTTATTCCATTGGAACCTCCACCACTCTTCCAAGTGGCATTGATATTGTCTTTTTATTCCTCTGCGACCTCCATCACTCTTCCAAGGGGCATTGATATAGTCTTTTTATTCCACTGCGACCTCCACCACTCTTCCAAGGGGCATTGATATTGTCTTTTTATTCCACTGGGACATCCACCACTCTTCCAAGGGGCATTGATATTGTCTTTTTATTCCACTGGGACCTCCACCACTCTTCCAAGGGGCATTGATATTGTCTTTTTATTCCACTGGGACCTCCACGTCTCTTCCAAGGGGAATTAAAACCGTCTTGTTAAACCACTCTGAGCTCCACGTCTCTTCCAAGGGGCATTAAAACCGTCTAGATAAGCTACTGTGACCTCCACGTCTCTTCCAAGGGGCATTAAAAACCTCTTGTTAAACCACTCTGAACTCCACAGTTCTTCCAAGGGGCATTGAAATGTTGTTTTTAATTACCTCTAACCTACACAACTCTTCCAACTGGCATTGCATTTCCTTCTAATTTTAGTCAGCTTTTGCTTTTCAATGAATAGGCGAACACTAAAGGAGACCCACTCCCCAATAATGGGTAGAAGGTTTTTAGCACGCTGTAATCCACGTCTGTTTCAAGGGGCATTGCAGTTCCTCATAATTTTTGGAAAGCCTTCTATTCACTGCTTAGGCCAACAGTGTACAGGAGACCCAGTTGCTATAAATGGAAAAAACGATTTAGTTAAGGCCCTCTGACCTCCATGTCACTTCCTAGGGGCATTGGAGTGCCTCGAAATTTTTGGTAGGCATTGCACTCACTGTATGCCCTATAACTGTGTAGCCGAACCGCTCCTTTTGGTACAGAAACATATCCTACAAGACATGTGTGGTTGACTGGCCTGATATTGATGTGAATGGTCCCTGTTCCTCCTGCTCTTTCTCCTTTGCCACCACCTCATCCATTATTCATCACCTGAAGCATTGTTTTAACGGGAGTCATAGAACTGGGATAGTAGCAGGAAAACATCCAGCAATCCTCGGAGGAGGTAGGATATGCCCCATAACGCTGACCACCTCAGGCCTAGCCGCTACTACATACATGCGCTTGCATTCCAAAGAACAGAAAGCTAAGGAGATGGATGGCCTCATGATCATGAATAATTTACTCATTGTGTAGGAGGCCGACCACTGCTGCTGTCTACCTACTGAACTTTGTGTTGAAGCCTGATTGACCCAGGACCCGCAATCCTCTATGTCTGGAGGATGTGTTGCATCCCAGTGTCAACTGTGTCCCGGCTTCCACAATATTAACCCAGTGTGAAGGCGTCAGTGAGATGGACCATCCCTGGCCACATTCACTTGTCCACGTGTTTGTGGTTAGGCTGTCCTTCCCACTAAATGCACTTGGGAGGGCACAGGTAATGCTTTGGTATGCTTGTGTATAAGGTGCACTGGGACAAATAGGGACGGCTGGGGACCAAGTATGGACACCCGGCCGCCCCCTGGCGGCTGGGGACCGAGTGTGGACATCCGGCCTCCAGGCGGCTGGGGACTGAGTATGGATACCAGGCCGCCGACGCAGCCATGACTTGGTGGCCGGCGTCTGCCTCCACAAGCCTAAAAGGCCTCATTTCAAGCTAGCAATATGGTATTGCAGCCTGGGGGTGGGTGGCAGGCTGCACACTTACGCTTGCATTCCAAGAAAACAAAGCTGATGCTAACTTCTATCATCATCTTCATGCTCCTCACCTTGGCACTCTCAACACCCCTGATGGAGAAGCCAGGGCCCACCGGAGGAGTCTGGTTGTCTGGTGGGCTCGTCCAATGCTGCCCTAAAGCAGGCCAGGCTAAGAAAAATGTGGGGAAGGTTCCCTGGACAAATAGTGGTGGCTGGGGTGGATGGAGACCTCGCCGCCGACGCAGCCATGAGGTAGTGGCCAGCTTCGGCCTCCGCCAAACTAAAAGGCCCCATTTCAAGTGCAAGCTAGCAGTATAGTATTGCAGCCTGCGGGTGATTGGGTGTTTGACTGCATATTTGCGCTTGCATTGCAAGGAATGGGGGAGGTACAATTGAACACTGTCCTTGGACAAGGACTTGCACGGGGATAGTTGCAAGTCTGCATCTTCTGATGCGGCAAGGATCACTTCTGATGGGCACACTTTTAGTCAGTGACCTGGGTGTCAGAGATGCTTCCAGGGGTCTTCCCCATGCTATTCCCATGTCTTTTCAGCACTGTATGCATGTGTCACACAGCACATGGCCAGATAAGGTTGTAAAATGTTAAAATGACATTTCCTGGTGAATGCATTTGTCACGGTTGAAAGCAATACAAAAGTGCAAAAACGCATAAAAAATGCTACTTGTGAACATAGCCCAAGGTGTGGAGGAGTATTTTTGTTTTTGGTTATTTATTTTACCTTATACACAAGTCTTTACCCTGGAAAGGATGTTCCTTAACATATTTCACAGGAAAACAGTTTCAGTTTTGTTTTTGAACGTTTTATTGCGAGTCCATAAAAGTGGCTTAATACCTCTGACCACGTTGTTGACAGCAGTGACCTGGGGGGCAGAAATGCTTCCTGGGGCGATCCCCATGCTGTCCCCATGTCATTTGAGCACTGTCACTATCGTTTTTGGCACTTTTTAGGCTTTCTACAGACTGCCGGGGGTGTCACTGCAAAAATGCTCGGGTCTCCCATAGACTAACATTGGGCTCGTTGCTCGGGTCGAGCACCCGAGTATCACGGTGTGCTCGGCCCGAGCTTCGAGCACCCGAGCATTTTAGTGCTCGCTCAACACTAATGTGCAGTGTTCGTCAGGTTGTCATACGTCAGTTGTGCAAGTCAGAACTGAATTTAGTAGTCCATGGTTGTGTGGTACTGTTTGAAGCATTCTTTCATGCACAGGCCAGGTTTGTTGGGGCAGAAACCTAGACTCCCATTGATAAATTGTGTCCTTGCGCATTCCCCTTTTGTAACACACTCGGCACCTCTTTTGTGACTCACCTTTTTTTCCGCTTTGAGGGATCTTCCCTGGGAAATGCTGGCCTGGTATGATTTGAGGTCCTTCAGTTCCGAAAGTACTGGGGCCCACTCCTCTACCATTGCCAAATATCAGGACCTTGATCATTACCTCCTCGAACTCCCACCATGTACTTGTTATACCTCACTACACAGTCTGGTTTGATGACCTGTGTAGAGGAACCTCATACAGTGCTGGGGGTTCTGCCATCACCATGTATGGTGGTCAAGAGAAGGACATCCATCTTGTCCTTGTACCTTACTACCAGCAGGTGGTCGCTACATTGGGCTCTGCTCTACCCCTTCTTATCATCTGCCCAATTAGCGTCTTAGGGAGGCCTCACTGAATTTTGCAGACAGAACCGCAGGTTGCGATACCTCGCACAAAGAGGGACTTGAAGATTGGTATGCTGATATAAAAGTTATCCACGTAGAGCTGATAACCTTAATCCAGCAGTGGGTGTATCAAATCTCACACAAATTTTCCCACTCACTCCAGGAAAGGGGGGGATTCACGGTGTTCAATCTGAGAGTCCTTCACTTCATAAAATCTAAGGTTTGTACAGCTTAATTCTGTACCTAGCCCTCTTACTGGGTAGGTACTGCCGAAATCCAAGCCTCCCCTTAAAATTAATTAGGAACTCATGCACGCAGATGTCCCTTTGGGGCACATACACTATAGAAAACTTGTTGTTGAAGTGCCCGATGACCGGCCAAACTTTGAAAAGTTAGGGTCATCTCTCGTGCAGGACACTGTGCATTAACATTGTAATGCGAGAACTTGTGGATGGCCTCAAAATGTGTCTGGGTCATGACCATTCGGGACACTGGAGTTTTATGCAAAATATCAACAATCCAGTATTGCCGAGCTTCTGGCTTCTTCAGGTCCCATGTGAAGGACCAGGCCCCAGTTAAAGAAGAGCAATTTTCTGCTAAAAATTTGTTGAGCTTACAAATTAATTTGGCCCACCATGAGGTTTACAAAATCCTCAGAGAAAAAGACTTTGAAAAAGTCAAACTTGATTCCTGATTGTGCCACAAAATCAGGAATCAGTGGCTCATAATTTTCAGGGAGTGAGGTCCATACAGGGTCAGTAATGGGGGGTGCTGGTTCATCTTCTGTCCTGGGGGATCTTTGTGGCGGTTCAGCATCACCTGAGGAGGAACAGGAGGAGGATGACGACAAGGAGTCAGAAAAATAAAGAAAATTGGGATCCTCTCCCTCACTGTCAGTGTTGGAGGCAAGGTAAGCGTATGCCTCCTCCACTGAATAGCGGGTTTGGAATGAGTGGGACATTTTCTTTTTTATGTATGTGGTATGTGTGTGTCAGTGTGCTTGGTGTAAACTTTTTTTCTGAAAGAAAAAGATAAAAAAAGGAACAATTAGAGGTGGTGCAAACAGCGAGCACAAGTGCTGATCAGTGAAATGCATCATTGATCAATGCTCAGTGGCTGCTGGATGTGCGCACAGAGGTGGTGCAAAGGTGGGGAAAGGAAAAAAAAAGCTTAAAACAGTGAGCATGAGTGTGGATCAGTGATCTGTGGTAACTGATCAGCGCTTCTGCAGGAAGCACGAAAAAAAAAAACTGCCAAAAGTCAAGCAATCAAGTACTGATCAGTGCTTGGTGGCAGAAAGAAAGGTAGGAAGGGGGGAAGTGGTGAGAGGGGGATGACGAGGGATCAAAAAATCTACTTACAGTTGTCTTCTATCTTCTTTCTTCGGTCTGATGTCTTCTGTCGCAGCAGGAGCAGCGATTGTGGTGTCACAGGATTCTTTGGAACTGCAAGGCTCAGCACAGTGAACAATCAGATAGTGTGACCGCCCTGCACAAAAAAAGTCAGTGAAAAAAAAAGTGTAAAACAGCAAGCACGAGTGCTGATCAGTGATTTGCATCACCGATCAATGCTCAGCGGCTGCTGGATGCATGCACAGAGGTGGTGCAAAGTGGTGGGGAGAAAAATGGACAGAGACAAAAGAAAGTCCTGGAAAACAGTGAGCATGGACATTGATCAGTGATTTGCGTCACTGATCAGGACTCGGCTGCTGAAGGACTCACAAAAATAAAAAAACTGCCAAAAATTGAGCGATCAAGTACTGATCTGCGCTCGGTGGCAGAAAGGGAGGGTGGAGAGGAAGATAAAAAGAAGGGTGTGAGAGGGGGATTGGGGTGGATGAAGAGAAATAAGGCAGCGATCTTCTTACAGATGTCTTCTTTCTTCTATAGCAGCAGGAGCAGCGATTGTGGTGTCACAGGCTTCTGTGGCACCACAAAGCTCAGCATTGTTCACAATCAGACAGCATGACCACCCAGTACAAAAGAAAAAAATCATTGTAAAAAGAAAAGTGTAAAACAGCGAGCACAAGTGCTGATCGGTGATTTACGTTACTGCTGGATGCACGCACGGAGGTGGTGCAAAGGGTGGGAGGATAAAAAATGGACAGGGACAAAAAAAAGTAACGGAAAACAGCGAGTATGGACGCTGATCAGCACTCAGTGGCCGAAAGCGGTAGTGGGGAGGGGGCAAAAAGAGGGGGGTACGGTGGAGAGGGGATGAGAAGAGATCAGGTATGGATCTACTTACAGATGTCTTCTCTCTTCTTCCTTCTATCTTCTTTCTTTAGCAGCAGCAGCAAGCAGCAGAGATTGTGGTGTCACAGGCTTCTGTGGCACCACAAGGCCCAGCACAGCGCAAATCAGCAGTGTGTGACGCCCTGCAAAAATCCTCAGCTACTATGAGGACTTGCAGGGCAGTTACAGGTAGGTGACAGGGTGGTCACAGCGCAGTCACGTGTACTGATTGGTGCGATCGATGTCATCGTCGATCGCACCATTCAGAGTGGGCTGGGGTCAGGCCTGGCGTTGCCAGGCACCAGCCTATGGTCAGTGCTCTTACAGCACTGATCTTTGGCTGGACATCAGTGTTTCAGGCAATCTGATTGCCTGAAACACTGAGAAATGCTGCGATTGGCTCTTCAGAATGGTGCCGCATTAAACGTGAGGCATAATAATACGTACCTGGTCATTAAGGCCCAGAACGCAGAGACGTTTTATTACGCCTCACATCAAAAAGGGGTTAAATGTTATGAAAATACTGTGTATTGTAATTTTCATGTGGCCTTGTTTGACTCACTACTTAGGGCACAATTAGACCCACATCAATCGTGAGAATAGGGAATAGTGTTGAGCCACCCCCGTAGTGTTCGAGTTCGGTTCGGTTCGTCGAACACCCGTGTGTTCGCCGAACTGTTCGTCGAACTGTTCGTCGAACACCTTCGAACACCGTTAAAACCAATGGCAGGCAAACAAAAACACATAGAAACACATAGAAAACACCTTCAAAGGTGTCCAAAAGCAGACAAACTGCTCAGAAGACACAACTAACACATGGAAAAGTGACAAGTACATATAGTCATGCGAAAAGAAAAGAGGTGGAGGAGTAAAAGGAGGGGGAGACACAGATATAGGCATGTCATGCCCTTCTAAAATCCAAAAAGTGAGAAGCCAAGACGGCCAGTCCGCTCCTGCCCGTGCCACCTCCGTGTCGCCGGGTTTGTGCCAGAGCCGCGGTGAACCCTGACGGCCAGCCCCCCTCTCCCAATACTGGTGCCTGTCCGCTGGTGGGTCGAGAGAGCCCCCCTGTGGTGGAGGCAGCTCTAAGCTTTTTAATTTAAATTGTCCCTCTAATTTAAATGAATACACTTTAAATCCATTTACAAGGATCTATTGGAGGGCAAGTCTCATGCCAGCAGCCGCGTAATTCCAGCTCCAGTAGCGTCCACTAAAGCTGCTGCAGTTAAAAAGCTTTTATAAGGATCGAGCTCGGCTGTCCACCGCAAGGCATCCTAGTGCCAGTCCCAGCCCCTATGCCTTGGGGTGCCTCCTGATGCTCTTCACTAAGTATCCCGTGGTCCCGAAGCATTTCCTTTGAAAAAATTAAGTGTCCAAACTACAGGTGGTGTAGCTTGCTTAACAGCCGGGATAATCCGCTGACTAGCAGACACTGCTACTAGGCACAAAGTATTTCCTGGGCTAGATGCAGTTAAAAATTTGTAAGTAGATACTCTCGTTGGATGCTGAGAAAGCATTCCATAGAGTCTCCTGGCACACCATATATGATTCTCTTAAAAAGCTTGGGGTAGGGGTCTAGGGGACCCTTTTATAGCCAAAATCACGGCCCTGTATCACAATACGTCACCTAGGCTGAAGATAAATGGAACTGTAGCACCGAGGGCTCGGTTGCTACAGACGTATTGCACCTCACCCAGAGGTGTGATATCTCACTCTCAGATAAGGATGGAGTGTGGATCAGGACCCGACACCTGCATGCATTACACCACATTGCCATGGGGCAGGGCGACCAATATGCCCCTGAGATGGGCACGACAGTCCCTGTCCCTGGCTGGAGTGGGGGGAGGGAACACTGAGGAAGGGGAACCCTGCAGTGCAGGAGCAGGGAGGAAGCAGTTCCTGGGTGCATTGAGAAGGGAGTATAAAAGGTGGGCACCATCTTAGTTCAGTGCAGAGAAGTCTGAGCAGAAGTGGCAGGGAGCAGGGGCTCTGCATGAGCTCTGCTCCGGAGGCGGGCCTAGTAACAGAGGCCCAGGCCTGCAAGAGGGAGAAGGAAGGAAGAGGAGCGGAGAAGGCTCCAGGAATGAGGAATGAAGGGATCCCAGGGGTGCGGACGGGCGAGTCGCCACCGCACGCCCGAATCCACCTGCGTGGAGGGGTCAGGCCAAAGGGGGAGACCGGTCCCCGAACTAGTGGAGGCAGGAAACGACCCTCAGCTAGAAACCGGAGGCTCTGACATTTTATGTGGCGCAGCCCCTTGCTCCACCCGCTAGGAAGGCACCACATAGGGTCAGGGAAACTGGCGCCAAGTTTACCAAGAGGAGGCCCGAGGCAGCCGGACAGAAGTGTTGGTAAGAAAGGCCAGACAAAGGACACACAAAGGGGGTCCTGTGAAGCGCTCCAAAGTTATCTGGGAGTTGTCTGAGCCCCTCACCTGGTGAGCACAGTACGACGTGGGCAGCCGTTACCTGCAGACGTGGTCTGGATAATAATAACTGTGAGTAAAGGCCCTGAACTGCATCACTGACTCCGTGTCGTTACTGCTGCTGCCCTGCACCATCACCCCCATCCTCCGCATACACTGCCCTGAGGCTATACTCCTCCCGTGGGGAGTTATGCTACGCTCTGCTGCACCCACAACACCAGCCTTAGCGGTCTGCCCTGTAGCGGCGGTTCACTCTGACCGCAATCCACGGGTGGCGTAGTCAGACATTTAAACATCAAAACCACATAAATAGTTCCGCCACTGGTTTGACCGCCCTGAGCCACGGAACCGGATCGCCGCCACGAAGACTACAACCACCAGCATCCACCAAAAAGGGTCCGGCTCCGGGTGTCCCAAGGCCCAGGGGGTGCGTCAGAACATTTTCATCACCTTTCACAATCACCAATGGGACAAGGCAGGGATGTCCTCTGTCCCCTCTCTTATACATCCTAGTGACGGAGCACCTGCTCTCATCAATTCGCCATAACCCCAATATTAGGTGGATTGAGGTGGGAGGCACCGAGTACAAGTGCTCTCTATTTGCTGATGATGTCCTAGTATATATCACTCAATCACATATATCCATCCATGCTGTTATGGCTGAAATAGATCACTTTGTTACATGGTAAAATTTTAAAATCAATGCAGCGAAGTCTGAGGCCCTCGATGTCTCCCTCCCTAAATCCATATAGGATTCCATCCAGTCCAACTTTCCCTTTGCCTGGCCCTCACAGGGTATCAAATACTTAGGAATTCCTATTCATAGAGACCTCTCCCATCTATGTTATCTTAATTTTGGGCCCTTTATTGAACAATTCCATACAGACCACGGTTGGCAAGTTAGAACTGTAAGATTCACTACGTGAACCACTGGTGTTTTGTGGAAAAGCACATGTACACCGCGTTCCAAATTATTATGCAAAAAGTGTTTAGGAGTGATAAGGGAAGAATTTGTTTGTTTGTCAGTTAAACTCATTGATGGTGATGTGTGTCAGGGCTCTTTATATCACTGTAAGCAATTGCAGACACCTGTGCTATTTAGTTTGGCAGGTGTGTCCAATGAAAGGCAAGACTACTTAAGAAGGCTCTCTCACATTATTAAGCAGCCTACATTTTCTGCCAAAATGGGAAAGAAAAAGGATGTGTCGGCTGCTGAGAAGCAACAAATTGTGGAGTGTTTAGGTCAAGGCATGACTACAATCAACATTGTGCGATGATCAGGATGAAGTGTCTTGGCAATCAAGAAGTATGTAGCTGATTCACAGTACACACGTGTGCGTGCTGATAAGGGCAAATTGAGGACTCTTTCCTACAGGCAATTACGTCAGGTTGAAACAGCAGCGGCAAAAAAGCCTTGTCATAGCAGCAGACAAGTTTTTGAAGCTGCTTGTGCCTCCAACGTCCCCCGAACAACAAGATGCAGGGTCCTTCAGAGGTTTGCAGCTGTGCATATGCCATCCTGTCGACCTCCTCTATCCACTTCACACAAGCAGAAACGGCTCCAGTGGGCCAAACATTACATGAAGACTGATTTCAAAACTGTTTTGTTCACGGATGAGTGCCGTGCAGCGCTCGATGGTCCAGATGAATGGAGTGGAGGATGGCTGGTTGATGGACACCCCACGCAAACACGGCTACAGCGCCAACAAGGAGGAGGTGGAGTAATGTTTTGGGCTGGAATCATGGGGAGAGAGATTGTCGGCCCCTTTTGGATCCCTGAATGCGCTAAAGATGAACTCCATAATGTATGTGGATTTTCTCAAACAGCACTTCCTGCCATGGTTCAAGAAGAAGAACCGTGTATTTCACAGCAAGATCATTTTTCTGCATGATAATGCACCATCTCATGCTGCACATAAAACATCTGCATCTCTGGCTGATATGGGCATAAAAGGGGACAAACTTATGGTGTGACCCCCATGCTCCCCTGACCTCTACCCCATTCAGAACCTTTGGAGCATCATTAAAAGGAGTGTCTATGATGGCGGGAGGCAGTTCACATCTAAGCAACAGCTCTGGGAGGGTATTCTGTCCTCATGCAAAACAATTGAAGCAGAAACCATCCAAAACCTGACAAATTCAATGGACGAGAGAGTTCAGAAGCTCCTTTCGAACAAGGGGTCCTATGTGAAAATGTAACATCACCTAGAATAAAGTTTTGAGTTGAAAACTGTTTGATTTCAGTTTCTAACAACCTGCTAATGCTTATAATTTCAAAAATGACCATTTTTTTGGTCTTTATTAAAATGAAAAGGTTGATCGAAAAGTTTGGGGGATCTAAGAGTGTGGCAACCCAGTAGTCATGATTACTTCGAATTCTGACAATATGAGGGTCATGCTGCAGGTAGTGCAGCAAGAAGGCACTTATGTGTCTTGCGCATCTCGGAGCCCCAAAATTATTTTCCGGGCTAGATGCAGCTAAAAATTATTTTTAATTTTAAATCTGGTGAAGCTTATTATAGATGGCCTAATAGGATCAGTGCTGCACACTGCTACAAAGCCAAAATTATTTTCCAGTCAAGATACAGATAAACATGATTAGTAATTTGAAAGCTTAAAACGGTTGGTAGGGTGATTTTAACCAATCATCAAGCTTTTACTCTCCCCAGGATGACACAGGGGTAGAAAAGTCGTTTCGGATCCATGATTTGTTCATCTTTATGAACGTGAGTCTGTCTACATTATCAGTGGAGAGCCGCGTGCGCTTATCTGTCAGCACACCACCAGCAGCGCTGAACACACGTTCAGACAGAACGCTGGCTGCGGGGCATGACAAGATCTCCAAGGCGTAAGTGGCTAGCTCCGGCCATTTATCCAGATTGGAAGCCCAAAAAGAGCAAGGGTCCAGTGACACAGTCGTGGCTTCAATGTTTACTTGGAGATACTCCTGTACCATCGTCTCTAGGCGTTGACTATGTGTCAGACTTCTTGTCTCCTGTGGCCTTGCAAAGGATGGGCTAAAAAAGTGGTGAAATGATTCCGCAAAATTAATGTTACCAGCAGATACTGTGGTTCTGTTATGGTTTGAGTGCTGAACACTTGACGGTCCCACGGTTGGCAAGTTGGAACTGTGAGATTCACTACGTGCACCACTGGTGTTTTGTGGAAAAGCACATGTAAGATTCTGCAACAGTCTCTGCTGATACTCCTGCATGCGTGCATCCCTTTCTATGGCAGGAATAATTTCTGCAAATTTACTTTTGTACCGGGGATCTAACAGTGTGGCAACCCAGTAGTCAGGATTATTTCTAATTCTCACAATTCGAGGGTCATGTTGCAGGTAGTGCAGCAAGAAGGCACTCATGTGTGTTGCGCATCCAGGAGCACCAAGTCCCTGTTGTGTTGGTGGCGAGGTAGCAATCATGCTTCCTTCCTCTGTCCTCTCCCCCCAACCTCGCACAACAGAAATGTGATCAAGGTCTCCCTCATCTGATGAGTCTTCCATCAGTTCGTCCTCCACTTCTTCCTGGGCTCCTGCACCTTCCTCACTAGTTTGGCTGCTACCATGCGCCCTGGTAAAATCATCTCCCCCACCCTCACATGCCTGCCGCCTTGGTGCTGCCAACCGTCTGGACCTTGCAGATGTTAGCCCTTCCGCATACAACTCCTCCTCCTCTACTTCCTCCACCTCCTCTTGTGCCACCACCTGACTCCGAATTCTGTTTAACATGGGCTCCAGCATGTAAATCACCGGAATAGTCATGCTGATAATGGCATCGTCAGCACTAAACATCTTCGTCGCCATTTCAAAACTGTGCAGAAGGGTGCATAGGTCCCTGATCTGAGACCACTCCTCCAGCGTGATTTGCCCCACCTCTGAATCTCGTTGGCCCAGGCTATACGTCAGAACGTATTGCACCAGGGCTTGTCGGTGCTGCCACAGTCGCTGTAACATGTGCAGAGTTGAATTCCACCGGGTAGGCACATCGCATTTTAGCCGGTGAAGTGGCAGGCCCAACGACTTCTGTAGAGATGTAAGTCGCTGAGCTGCGGGATGCGAACGGCGGAAGTGAGCACACAGCGACCGTGCCCTCTGCAGAAGGCTATCTAGTCTTGGATAGTGGGCTAAAAATTGCTGGACAACCAGGTTCAACACGTGAGCCATACAAGGCACGTGTGTGACATTGCCCCGGCGAAGGGCCGCACCCAGGTTTGCAGCATTGTCGCACACGGCCTTCCCTGGTTTCAGGTCCAGTGGAGACAACCATTCATGAAATTGGTTTTCCAGAGCTGACCACAACTCCTCAGCTGTGTGACTCACATTTCCCAGACATTTCAATGTAAAAACCGCCTGATGACGTTGAGCCCTACTGCCAGCATAGTAAGGAGGTGTGCAGGATCCCTTCTGCGCAGTTAGAAAGCTTGTGGCATGACCAGACAGGCTTTGGGTGCAGGTGGAAGACCGAGAGGAGGTTGAGGAGGCAGAAGCAGTGGAGGAAAAATGACATAAAGAGGATTGACGCACAACTCGTGGGGACGGCAAGACTTGGACAGCAGCCCCTTGTCCTGCTGTCACCATAGTTACCCAGTGCCCAGTCAGCGACATGTAACGCCCCTGTCCATGCCTACTCGTCCAAGTGTCTGTGGTGAAATGCACCCTGTCACACACAGAGTTTCTCAAAGAAGCGGTGATGTTGTGTGCGACATGCTGGTGGAGTGCAGGCACACCTTTCTTTGAGAAGTAGTGCCGACTGGGCATCTGGTACTGGGGCACTGCGACGGACATAAGGTCTCGAAAATCCTCTGTGTCCACCAGGCGGAAAGGCAGCATTTCTGTAGCCAAGAGCTTGCAGATGGTGAAATTCAACCTCTTAGCTTTCTCATGGCTAGGAGGAAATGGTCTTTTACTTGTCCACATCTGAGGGACCGAGGGCTGGCTATTGTGCTTAGACGGGGTTGATAAGGGTGTCCCCGGCAAACTGACGGTCTGTGAGGAAGATGCAGGCGGACATGTTAGGTTGCCTTGATCCAAAGGTGGTGCTATCGATGTCGGACAGCGCTCAAGACCAGCTGGTGTTACCACCTCCAAAGAAAATGATGACCTGCCAATCACGCTGGCTGTTGCGGGTAAAGAGGTGGCAGGTCTGCGCCCCAAAACAGGTGTGACTGCTGTCCCCCCAGTCACAGAGGATGAAGAGGCCGCGGATGCACAAGATATGGCAGACAGTGGTTGGCCCGGCCGGCTAGACCGCATTGTAGCACACTGAGCTTCCCACTGCAACTTATGCTTCATGTCCATGTGCCGGTTCATGCATGAAGTACTCAAACTATGTATTTTTTGGCCTCTACTTAGCTTTTGCTGACAAATGTTACAGATAACACGAGTTGGGTCATCTTTATCGATCTGAAAAAATGCCCAGGCTATGCAAGGCTTAGCACCCATGCGACCTGAAGAGCCACCACGACTTGTGGTGAGAGGCAGAGTTGTGTTTGAGGATGCAGTTGTTGACGTGCTTCCAGTACTACGTCTCTGTCCAGGAAGGCGCAACCTGACCTCGTCGTCACTAGCATCTTCCTCCACCTCCTCTGCTGACCTCATCTCTTGGCTGACTGTGGGTTGACAGTAAGTGGGATCTCCGACCTCATCATCATCACCCTGTGCGTTATCACACCCGTCGTCCTCAGAGCCAACCTGTTCCTGCCCTGACAAAAAACTAAAGTTGTCGCTCCAATCAGGTATTTGAGTCTTATCATCGTCTTCCTCATTGTCTCCACCAACAGGAGTTACAGTTTGGGAATGAGGGTCTACATTATGGTCAGAACCTTCTGCGTCTGGTCCTGGATCCGACTCATAAAGATTCTGGGCATCAGTGCAGATCATTTCCTCGTCTGGATTCACAGAAGCGCTGGAGTCGACCTCTGATTCCCAGGCTATAGTATGAGTAAACAGCTCTGCAGACTCAACCATCTGTTCTACCTCATACTCAGACGGGCAGCTGGAGATTTGGGAGCTGTGAGGAAGCAAGTGCGATTTGGGTGACACCTTTGAGGACTGGAGTATTTGTGATGTTGAAGTTGATGTGGAGGAGAGCCCACTTAAAGGAGCACTTGATATCCGTTGAAGCACCTGCTGTTTTTGTGCCTCATCTGGAATTTGTAGCGATTGGCGTGGCCGTAAGAAAGGGATCTTATCACATTGTCCGCTAAAAGAAGTAGACATTTTAGTTTGGCTGGAAGATGGTCTTTCTTCTGCACCTACCCCACGGACACAACCTTTTTTCCCCTTCCCAACACGCCTATTCCCCTTTCCACCAGCAGCAGGCCTTTTTCCACTCATTTTGGTGGTTAACTAATTCACAACTCTGGAGTTGTTTGCACAAAAAAACAATGGATGGTAACCGAGCAGAGCTGAGTGGCCAAACTGTGGTATTAGGCCAAAACTATTGGCTGGGTTAGATGCAGAAAAAAATAATTTTTAATTTGCAACCTGATGGAGGTCAGTATAGATGGATTAATAGACCAAGTCCCACACACCGCTAGAAGCCCAAATATTTTTTCAGAGCTAGATGCAGAAAATTTTTTTATTCAATTTGCAACCTGATGGAGGTCAGTATAGATGGACTAATAGACCAAGTCCCACACACTGCTAGAAGCCCAAATATTTTTTCAGAGCTAGATGCAGAAAAAAATTATTTTTAATTTGCAACCTGATGGAGGTCAGTATAGATGGACTAATAGAACAAGTCCCACACACTGCTAGAAGCCCAAATATTTTTTCAGAGCTAGATGCAGAAAAAAATTATTTTTAATTTGCAACCTGATGGAGGTCAGTATAGATGGACTAATAGACCAAGTCCCACACACTGCTAGAAGCCCAAATATTTTTTCAGAGCTAGATGCAGAAAAAAATTATTTTTAATTTGCAACCTGATGGAGGTCAGTATAGATGGACTAATAGAACAAGTCCCACACGCTGCTAGAAGCCCAAATATTTTTTCAGAGATAAATGAAGAAAAAAATTATTTTTAATTTGCAACCTGATGGAGGTCAGTATAGATGGACTAATAGACCAAGTCCCACACACTGCTAGAAGCCCAAATATTTTTTCAGAGCTAGATGCAGAAAAAAATTATTTTTAATTTGCAACCTGATGGAGGTCAGTATAGATGGACTAATAGAACAAGTCCCACATGCTGCTAGAAGCCCAAATATTTTTTCAGAGATAAATGAAGAAAAAAATTATTTTTTATTTGCAACCTGATGGAGGTCAGTATAGATGGACTAATAGACCAAGTCCCACACACTGCTAGAAGCCCAAATATTTTTTCAGAGCTAGATGCAGAAAAAAATTATTTTTAATTTGCAACCTGATGGAGGTCAGTATAGATGGACTAATAGACCAAGTCCCACACACCGCTAGAAGCCCAAATATTTTTTCAGAGCTAGATACAGAAAAAAATTATATTCAATTTGCAACCTGCTGGAGATCAGTATAGAAGGACTAATAGAAAAAGTCCCACACACTGCTAGAAGCCCAAATATTTTTTCAGAGCTAAATGAAGAAAAAAATTATTTTTAATTTGCAACCTGATGGAGGTCAGTTTAGATGGACTAATAGACCAAGTCCCACACACTGCTAGAAGCCCAAATATTTTTTCAGAGCTAGATGCAGAAAAAAATTATTTTTAATTTGCAACCTGATGGAGGTCAGTATAGATGGACTAATAGACCAAGTCCCACACACCGCTAGAAGCCCAAATATTTTTTCAGAGCTAGATGCAGAAATTTTTTTTATTCAATTTGCAACCTGATGGAGGTCAGTATAGATGGACTAATAGACCAAGTCCCACACACTGCTAGAAGCCCAAATATTTTTTCAGAGCTAGATGCAGAAAAAAAATATTTTTAATTTGCAACCTGATGGAGGTCAGTATAGATGGACTAATAGACCAAGTCCCACACACTGCTAGAAGCCCAAATATTTTTTCAGAGCTAGATGCAGAAAAAAATTATTTTTAATTTGCAACCTGATGGAGGTCAGTATAGATGGACTAATAGACCAAGTCCCACACACGGCTAGAAGCCCAAATATTTTTTCAGAGCTAGATGCAGAAAAAAATTATATTCAATTTGCAACCTGCTGGAGGTCAGTATAGAAGGACTAATAGAACAAGTCCCACACACTGCTAGAAGCCCAAATATTTTTTCAGAGCTAAATGAAGAAAAAAATTATTTTTAATTTGCAACCTGATGGAGGTCAGTATAGATGGACTAATAGACCAAGTCCCACACACTGCTAGAAGCCCAAATATTTTTTCAGAGCTAGATGCAGAAAAAAATTATATTCAGTTTGCAACCTGATGGAGGTCAGTATAGATGGACTAATAGAATGATGCTATGCCCAAAAGATTTTACTTCACTAGGTGCAGTAAAAAAATTGGTATTCTATACACAGGTGGTATATCTTGCAACACAGATAGGCTACTCCACTGACTAACACACTCTGCAATAGGCCAAAAAGGATTAGCTTTGCTAGATTCAGCCAAATGCTGTGAAAAAAACTTGCACAGCACTGGCACAGACCTGCCTGGCAAAAACTGATAGGAACTGATGTAACCTAGTCCTGAAAAGGACTCCAATTACAATTAGTCTTTACTCCCACAATCTATCTATTTAAGAGCACAGACCTGCCTGATAAAAGTTGTAGGAAATGCTGTAACCTAGTCCTTAAAAGGACTGCAATCACAACTATTCCCTACTCCCAAGCTATCTGTATATTTGTGCGAAAATTGGCTTGAAATTAACAAGGTATAGCGCACACAGCAACAGCGGTGCCGTCTAACACGCAGCTGCAGCAGTGAGAAAATGGTGGCGACGGGGAAAATGGCTTGGACTTATAGGGCAAGGACATGTGACATACACTGCCAATCACACATGCCCTTGCTTGTGTGAAAAAAAGCACTTCGCTCCGTGTGTGCGCTGCTGATAGGCTGACAGATTGCACCTCCCCACTGCAAATGCGGGAAAGAGAAAAAAAAATGGAGATCTTCATTGTTCCTGCAGAGATCCATCCCCTGCCCCTCCCCCCGCCCCGCTGTACACTCAAACTGCGTATTAACATTAATTTTCATCATTACTGAGAAAAAATCCAGTTATGATTTTGGTGCACGAACAGTTATCGAACATAACCTCGAACAGCCGAATTTTTCTCAAATTGTTCGTGTTCGCCGATCGGCTCGAACACCGCCCAAAACAGCTCGACTTTGAGATTGGCGAACAGTTCGAGTAGAACAACGCTCATCTCTAATAGGGAACTTTTATCCCCACTAGAATGGAGCGACATGTCCAACCGTTCATTATGGGCCTACAGAGTGCTGTGCTCGGCTTTTTACAGCAGCCCCTTATAAAGTGAAGTAAGTGTAATTTGGGCATCCTTCCTGCACTGCATATTGAAATGGTTATAAAATGTCTCCATCAGGCCTAAATATTTCCCAATATATAAAGTTGGTGAATGGATAATAACTTGCTTCGACTGGAGAACCCATATAATACAAACCATTGTAATTGTACATCAGTTATGATGTGAGTACAGTAGATGTGCAGGAGCAATTTGTATTTTATTATAGACACAACACTATCACTATAACGAGGATAACATCTAACAGGTATTTCTAGCTGTAGTCTGAACCAATAAAGTCAATTCTATCTGTGGACCCTAGTCAACCCAGTCCGACACAATATGTATTAACTATACATAAAAACAGACAAATTATAGTACACAATACATAGATGACTCAATTTTGCTAAGGTTAACAGTTTTGCTTAACATTGAAAGAAGATTTACGTGTGTGCATAACCTTAAATAAATGTTATAAAGTTCTATTCCTCACGTGATGTCATAGCACAAATCCACTGCAACAAGTTAATACATACTAACATTATTATTATTATAATTATTATTATTATTATCATTTTGCCATGGAGGAATGCACAGAACTGTAGAAATTAGCCAGACATTATTATCAGTTTATCATTGATCACACTTCACTGGTTTTTGTAATTATTTTCTCCCACTCTTATTTTTTTAGCAAGGTTACTTCATGTAAAAATTAATCTAGAGGGTCAATAAGACCTACAAAAAGCAATACAGTCAGTAAGTTATGTAAATACATATTAAATATAGAAAAAGATTAACTTTAATCCAGAGACCCTACATTTAATAAAAAAGTATTTTTTTAAGATACAAATTTGCATATTATACATGCTTTCTTCTTACCCTTCCCATAATCTAACTTTTCTCAGGAACCATTAAAGGGCTTTTAACTTGCAAATATTAATAAAAATAGTAGTAATAATAATAAAAATACTATCAATATTATTATTGTTATTATTATTATTATTATTATTATTAAAGGCTCATAATGCTGAGTAAATGTCTGCATAAAGTAACAAAAATTATCTTAGACCTTTGTTATACAGTGTAATGGTTATAGAGTTAAAGATATCCACATTATTTTCTGTTTCCTAAGAAACATATTCCCATATGAAAAAAATATTTTACGTTTTTCTATAATTCTAGGATTTAAATCATGTTGTGCACAGTTTAACAGTCATTTTACATAACGAAAGAGTTTTTCACAAGCTTGGAAGCATACAATACTGCGAAACGTGTTTGTCATGTGACATTATCATAGCAAATTCACAGTAAAAAGGTGGCCAAGCCCAAACCCTAATAATAACAACCCTATACCATTATTTATTCTTGACCAAATTTAATGTTTGAGTAATCGATCAGACTGCCTGATAGTGGTATTTAATTCTTTACTCCAAAGAACACATTCAAAGGTCTTGTCTAGGTTCAGGATTAATAGGTATCTGGTCTCTCGCCTGGGTACATTTTTAGTCTCAACTGGGGGCTGTAATCAGGGGTCTGGAGTCTTAATTTATTTAATAGGCAAGTTGCCTCTACAGAGAAAAAGAGGACTTGAACTCTATGGCGCCATCTATTGGAAGCAGCAATCCTACAAGTCACAATCAACCCTTTAATAAGTCGTGCAATATGACTGAGGATAAAAGCCAAATCAGAATTTCAATTTGCAGACACGGTGTTTCGGGCTGTTGGCCCTCATCAGTGTAAAGTATGAGAACTGATTTGGCTAGTTGACAGGCTCTGGACTGAGGTCTAAGGGGTAACATTTCTCCTTCTGGAGAGTGACATACCGGCTCTGGCATGTCAAGGTAAGGAGGCTTATTCGCCGTGCAATGCTCCTCTGGGAAATTTATTATGTAAATTGCCTCTTCAGAGAAAAAGAGGACTTGAACTCTATATCGCAACCTTTTGGAAGCAGGAATCCTACAAGTCACAATCAACCCTTTAACGAGTCGTGCCATATAACTTAGCATAAAAGCCAAATCAGAATCTCAATTTGCAGAAACGGTGTTTCAGGTTGTTGGCCCTCGTCAGTGCAAAGTATGATAACTGATTTGGCTAGATGAGAGGCTCTGGAATGGCGTCTAAGGGGTAACATTTCTCCTTGTGGAGAGTGACATACCGGCTCTGGCATGTCAAGGTAAGAATTTATTTAGGAATTTGTATGGAGTATAATTTATTAAGCGGTCTGGTTTTGGGTTAAGAATCCATTTAGGGTTCTAGTCTGGGATCCGAAGTTATTTCTTGATTTTTTGTCTGAGGGATATATTTAGGTGTCTTGGGTTTGAACTTACCAAGGAATCTCCTTTCTTCTGAACTGAAAGATAATTCAAGGATCTAATCAAGGGTTAAGATTAATTTAGAGCTGAGGTCTGATTTTGTCTAGGGGTCTGATCTAGGTTCTGAATTTATTTAGGGGTCTGGTCTGGGTCCAGAAATAGGCTATTATTGAACCATAAGAAAACTGAGGGAAACTGTTCTAACTAGGAATGATAGGACCCGTGGACATTCGGGTTGGTCATGTTCAGTCGAACTGTATTCCAAAGTTCGGTTCGAGCATCAGACCTTGACCCAAACTTGACCCCAAACCCAATAGAAGTCAATGGGAACCCGAACTTTGGTAAGAGCATGACAATCGCCCTGCAAACAAATGTTGATAGGAAAATGACTTAAAATAACATAGAATAAAAAATAAAAAATCTTGAACTAGGAGGTGGAGATTAGAGATGAGCGTTGTTCTACTCAAACTGTTCGCCAATCTCAAATTCGAGCTGTTTTGGGCGGTGTTCGAGCCGTTCGGCGAACACGAACGATTTGAGAAAAATTCGGCTGTTCGAGGTTATGTTCGATAACTGTTCGTGCACCAAAATCATAACTGGATTTTTTCTCAGTAATGATGAAAATTAATGTTAATACGCAGTTTGAGTGTACAGCGGGGTGGGGGGAGGGGCAGGGGATGGATCTCTGCAGGAATAATGAAGATCTCCATTTTTTTTTCTCTTTCCCGCATTTACAGTGGGGAGGTGCAATCTGTCAGCCTATCAGCAGCGCACACACGGAGCGAAGTGCTTTTTTCACACAAGCAAGGGCATGTGTCATTGGCAGTGTATGTCACATGTCCTTGCCCTATAAGACCAAGCCATTTTCCCCGTCGCCACCATTTTCTCACTGCTGCAGCTGCATGTTAGACGGCACCGCTGTTGCTGTGTGCGCTATACCTTGTTAATTTAAAGCCAATTTTCGCACAAATCTACAGTTAGCTTGGGAGTAGGGAATAGTTGTGATTGCAGTCCTTTTAAGGACTAGGTTACAGCATTTCCTACGACTTTTATCAGGCAGGTCTGTGCTCTTAAATAGATAGATTGTGGGAGTAAAGACTAATTGTAATTGCAGTCCTTTTCAGGACTAGGTTACATCAGTTCCTATCAGTTTTTGCCAGGCAGGTCTGTGCCAGTGCTGTGCAAGTTTTTTTCACAGCATTTGGCTGAATCTAGCAAAGCTAATCCTTTTTGGCCTATTGCAGAGTGTGTTAGTCAGTGGAGTAGCCTATCTGTGTTGCAAGATATACCACCTGTGTATAGAATACCAATTTTTTTACTGCACCTAGTGAAGTAAAATCTTTTGGGCATAGCATCATTCTATTAGTCCATCTATACTGACCTCCATCAGGTTGCAAATTGAATATGATTTTTTTCTGCATCTAGCTCTGAAAAAATATTTGGGCTTCTAGCAGTGTGTGGGACATGTTCTATTAGTCCATCTATACTGACCTCCATCAGGTTGCAAACTGAATATAATTTTTTTCTGCATCTAGCTCTGAAAAAATATTTGGCCTTCTAGCAGTGTGTGGGACCTTCTCTATTAGTTCATCTATACTGACCTCCATCAGGTTGCAAACTGAATATATTTTTTTTCTGCATCTACCTCTGAAAAAATATTGGGCTTCTAGCTGTGTGTGGGACTTGTTCTATTAATCCATCTATACAGACCTCCATCAGGTTGCAAACTGAATATAATTTTTTTCTGCATCTACCTCTGAAAAAATATTTGGGCTTCTAGCAGTGTGTGGGACTTGTTCTATTAGTCCATCTATACTGACCTCCATCAGGTTGAAAACTGAAAATAATTTTTCGTCTGCATCTAGCTCTGAAAAAATATTTGGCCTTATAGCAGTGTGTGGAACTTTCTCTATTAGTCCATCTATACTGACCTCCATCAAGTTGCAAATTAAAAATAATTTTTATCTGCATCTACCTCTGAAAAAATATTTGGGCTTCTAGCTGTGTGTGGGACTTGTTCTATTAGTCCATCTATACTGACCTCCATCAGGTTGCAAGCTGAATATAATTATTTTCTGCATCTAGCTCTGAAAAAATATTTGGCCTTCTAGCAGTGTGTGGGACTTTCTCTATTAGTCCATCTATACTGACCTCCATCAGGTTGCAAATTAAAAATAATTTTTATCTGCATCCAGCTCTGAAAAAATATTTGGCCTTCTAGCAGTGTGTGGGACTTTCTCTATTAGTCCATCTATACTGACCTCCATCAGGTTGCAAATTAAAAATAATTTTTATCTGCATCCAGCTCTGAAAAAATATTTGGCCTTCTAGCAGTGTGTGGGACTTTCTCTATTAGTCCATCTATACTGACCTCCATCAGGTTGCAAATTAAAAATAATTTTTTGTCTGCATCTAGCTCTGAAAAAATATTTGGCCTTCTAGCAGTGTGTGGGACTTTCTCTATTAGTCCATCTATACTGACCTCCATCAGGTTGCAAACTGAATATATTTTTTTTCTGCATCTACCTCTCAAAAAATATTGGGCTTCTAGCTGTGTGTGGGACTTGTTCTATTAATCCATCTATACAGACCTCCATCAGGTTGCAAACTGAATATAATTTTTTTCTGCATCTACCTCTGAAAAAATATTTGGCCTTCTAGCTGTGTGTGGGACTTGTTCTATTAGTCCATCTATACTGACCTCCATCAGGTTGCAAACTGAAAATAATTTTTTGGCTGCATCTAGCTCTGAAAAAATATTTGGCCTTCTAGCAGTGTGTGGGATTTTCTCTATTAGTCCATCTATACTGATCTCCATCAGGTTGCAAATTAAAAATAATTTTTATCTGCATCTAGCTCTGAAAAAATATTTGGGCTTCTAGCTGTGTGTGGGACTTTGTCTATTAGTCCACCTATACTGACCTCCATCAGGTTGCAAATTGAATATAATTTTTTTCTGCATCTAACCCAGCCAATAGTTTTGGCCTAATACCACAGTTTGGCCACTCAGCTCTGCTCGGTTCCCATCCATTGTTTTTTTGTGCAAACAACTCCAGAGTTGTGAATTAGTTAACCACCAAAATGAGTGGAAAAAGGCCTGCTGCTGGTGTAAAGGGGAATAGGCGTGTTGGGAAGGGGAAAAAAGGTTGTGTCCGTGGGGTAGGTGTTAAAGCAACAGTAACATCTGCAGATGAAAGACCATCTTCCAGCCAAACTAAAATGTCTACTTCTTTTAGCGGACAATGTGATAAGATCCCTTTCTTACGGCCACGCCAATCGCTACAAATTCCAGATGAGGCACAAAAACAGCAGGTGCTTCAACGGATATCAAGTGCTCCTTTAAGTGGTCTCTCCTCCACATCAACTTCAACATCACAAATACTCCAGTCCTCAAAGGTGTCACCCCAATCGGACTTGCTTCCTCACAGCTCGCAAATCTCCAGCTGCCCGTCTGAGTATGAGGTAGAACAGATGGTTGAGTCTGCAGAGCTGTTTACTCATACTATAGCCTGGGAATCAGAGGTCGACTCCAGCGCTTCTGTGAATCCAGACGAGGAAATGATCTGCACTGATGCCCAGAATCTTTATGAATCGGATCCAGGACCAGACGCAGAAGGTTCTGACCATAATGTAGACCCTCATTCCCAAACTGTAACTCCTGTTGGTGGAGACAATGAGGAAGACGATAATGAGACTCAAATACCTGATTGGAGCGACAACTTTAGTTTTTTGTCAGGGCAGGAAAAGGTTGGCTCTGAGGACGACGGGTGTGATAACACACAGGGTGATGATGATGAGGTTGGAGATCCCACTTACTGTCAACCCACAGTCAGCCAAGAGATGAGGTCAGCAGAGGAGGTGGAGGAAGATGCTAGTGACGACGAGGTCAGGTTGCGCCTTCCTGGACAGAGACGTAGTACTGGAAGCACGTCAACAACTGCATCCTCAAACACAACTCTGCCTCTCACCACAAGTCGTGGTGGCTCTTCAGGTCGCATGGGTGCTAAGCCTTGCATAGCCTGGGCATTTTTTCAGATCGATAAAGATGACCCAACTCGTGTTATTTGTAACATTTGTCAGCAAAAGCTAAGTAGAGGCCAAAAAATACACAGTTTGAGTACTTCATGCATGAACCGGCACATGGACATGAAGCATAAGTTGCAGTGGGAAGCTCAGTGTGCTACAATGCGGCCTAGCCGGCCGGGCCAACCACCGTCTGCCATATCTTGTGCATCCGCGCCCTCTTCATCCTCTGTGACTGGGGGGACAGCAGTCACACCTGTTTTGGGGCGCAGACCTGCCACCTCTTTACCCGCAACAGCCAGCGTGATTGGCAGGTCATCATTTTCTTTGGAGGTGGTAACAACAGCTGGTGTTGAGCGCTGTCTGACATCGATAGCACCACCTTTGGATCAAGGAAACCTAACATGTCCGCCTGCATCTTCCTCACAGACCGGCAGTTTGCCGAGAACACCCTTATCAACCCCGTCTAAGCACAATAGCCAGCCCTCGGTCCCTCAGATGTGGACAAGTAAAAGACCATTTCCTCCTAGCCATGAGAAAGCTAAGAGGTTGAATTTCACCATCTGCAAGCTCTTGGCTACAGAAATGCTGCCTTTCTGCCTGGTGGACACAGAGGATTTTCGAGACCTTATGTCCGTCGCAGTGCCCCAGTACCAGATGCCCAGTCGGCACTACTTCTCAAAGAAAGGTGTGCCTGCGCTCCACCAGCATGTCGCACACAACATCACCGCTTCTTTGAGAAACTCTGTGTGTGACAGGGTGCATTTCACCACAGACACTTGGACGAGTAGGCATGGACAGGGGCGTTACATGTCGCTGACTGGGCACTGGGTAACTATGGTGACAGCAGGACAAGGGGCTGCTGTCCAAGTCTTGCCGTCCCCACGAGTTGTGCGTCAATCCTCTTTATGTCAAAGTTCCTCCACTGCTTCTGCCTCCTCAACCTCCTCTCGGTCTTCCACCTGCACCCAAAGCCTGTCTGGTCATGCCACAAGCTTTCTAACTGCGCAGAAGGGATCCTGCACACCTCCTTACTATGCTGGCAGTAGGGCTCAACGTCATCAGGCGGTTTTTACTTTGAAATGTCTGGGAAATGTGAGTCACACAGCTGAGGAGTTGTGGTCAGCTCTGGAGAAAGAATTTCATGAATGGTTGTCTCCACTGGACCTGAAACCAGGGAAGGCCGTGTGCGACAATGCTGCAAACCTGGGTGCGGCCCTTCGCCGGGGCAATGTCACACACGTGCCTTGTATGGCTCACGTGTTGAACCTGGTTGTCCAGCAATTTTTAGCCCACTATCCCAGACTAGAAGGCCTTCTGCAGAGGGCACGGTCGCTGTGTGCTCACTTCCGCCGTTCGCATCCCGCAGCTCAGCGACTTACATCTCTACAGAAGTCGTTGAGCCTTCCACTTCACCGGCTAAAATGCGATGTGCCTACCCGGTGGAATTCAACTCTGCACATGTTGCAGCGACTGTGGCAGCACTGACAAGCCCTGGTGCAATACGTTCTGACGTATAGCCTGGGCCAACGAGATCCGGAGGTGGGGCAATTCACGCTGGAGGAGTGGTCTCAGATCAGGGACCTATGCACCCTTCTGCACAGTTTTGAAATGGCGACGAAGATGTTTAGTGCTGACGATGACATTATCAGCATGACTATTCCGGTGATTTGCATGCTGGAGCACATGTTAAACAGAATTCGGAGTCAGGTGGTGGCACAAGAGGAGGTGGAGGAAGTAGAGGAGGAGGAGTTGTATGCAGAAGGGCTAACATCTGCAAGGTCCAGACGGTCGGCAGCACCAAGGCGGCAGGCATGTGAGGGTGGGGGAGATGGTTTTACCAGGGCGCATGGTAGCAGCCAAACTAGTGAGGAAGGTGCAGGAGCCCAGGAAGAAGTGGAGGACGAACTGATGGAAGACTCATCAGATGAGGGAGACCTTGATCACATTTCTGTTGTGCGAGGTTGGGGGGAGAGGACAGAGGAAGGAAGCATGATTGTTACCTCGCCACCAACACAACAGGGACTTGGTGCTCCTGGATGCGCAACACACATGAGTGCCTTCTTGCTGCACTACCTGCAACATGACCCTCGAATTGTGAGAATTAGAAATAATCCTGACTACTGGGTTGCCACACTGTTAGATCCCCGGTACAAAAGTAAATTTGCAGAAATTATTCCTGCCATAGAAAGGGATGCACGCATGCAGGAGTATCAGCAGAGACTGTTGCAGAATCTTACATGTGCTTTTCCACAAAACACCAGTGGTGCACGTAGTGAATCTCACAGTTCCAACTTGCCAACCGTGGGACCGTCAAGTGTTCAGCACTCAAACCGTAACAGAACCACAGTATCTGCTGGTAACATCAATTTTGCGGAATCATTTCACCACTTTTTTAGCCCATCCTTTGCAAGGCCACAGGAGACAAGAAGTCTGACACATAGTCAACGCCTAGAGGCGATGGTACAGGAGTATCTCCAAGTAAACATTGAAGCCATGACTGTGTCACTGGACCCTTGCTCTTTTTGGGCTTCCAATCTGGATAAATGGCCGGAGCTAGCCACTTACGCCATGGAGATCTTGTCATGCCCCGCAGCCAGCGTTCTGTCTGAACGTGTGTTCAGCGCTGCTGGTGGTGTGCTGACAGATAAGCGCACGCGGCTCTCCACTGATAATGTAGACAGACTCACGTTCATAAAGATGAACAAATCATGGATCCGAAACGACTTTTCTACCCCTGTGTCATCCTGGGGAGAGTAAAAGCTTGATGATTGGTTAAAATCACCCTACCAACCGTTTTAAGCTTTCAAATTACTAATCATGTTTATCTGTATCTTGACTGGAAAATAATTTGGGCTTTGTAGCAGTGTGCAGCACTGATCCTATTAGCCCATCTATACTAAGCTCCACCAGATTTAAAATTAATAATAATTTGTAGCTGCATCTAGCCCGGAAAATAATTTTGGGGCTCCGAGATGCGCAAGACACATAAGTGCCTTCTTGCTGCACTACCTGCAACATGACCCTCATATTGTCAGAATTCGAAGTAATCATGACTACTGGGTTGCCACACTCTTAGATCCCCCAAACTTTTCGATCAACCTTTTCATTTTAATAAAGACCAAAAAAATGGTCATTTTTGAAATTATAAGCATTAGCAGGTTATTAGAAACTGAAATCAAACAGTTTTCAACTCAAAACTTTATTCTAGGTGATGTTACATTTTCACATAGGACCCCTTGTTCGAAAGGAGCTTCTGAACTCTCTCGTCCATTGAATTTGTCAGGTTTTGGATGGTTTCTGCTTCAATTGTTTTGCATGAGGACAGAATACCCTCCCAGAGCTGTTGCTTAGATGTGAACTGCCTCCCACCATCATAGACACTCCTTTTGATGATGCTCCAGAGGTTCTGAATGAGGTAGAGGTCAGGGGAGGATGGGGGTCACACCATAAGTTTGTCCCCTTTTATGCCCATATCAGCCAGAGATGCAGATGTTTTATGTGCAGCATGAGATGGTGCATTATCATGCAAAAAAATGATCTTGCTGTGAAATACATGGTTCTTCTTCTTGAACCATGGCAGGAAGTGCTGTTTGAGAAAATCCACATACATTATGGAGTTCATCTTTAGCGCCTTCAGGGATCCTAAAGGGGCCGACAATCTCTCTCCCCATGAATCCAGCCCAAAACATTACTCCACCTCCTCCTTGTTGGCGCTGTAGCCGTGTTTGCGTGGGGTGTCCATCAACCAGCCATCCTCCACTCCATCCATCTGGACCATCGAGCGCTGCACGGCACTCATCCGTGAACAAAACAGTTTTGAAATCAGTCTTCATGTAATGTTTGGCCCACTGGAGCCGTTTCTGCTTGTGTGAAGTGGATAGAGGAGGTCGACAGGATGGCATATGCACAGCTGCAAACCTCTGAAGGACCCTGCATCTTGTTGTTCGGGGGACGTTGGAGGCACCAGCAGCTTCAAAAACTTGTCTGCTGCTATGACAAGGCTTTTTTGCTGCTGCTCTTTTAACCTGACGTAATTGCCTGTAGGAAAGAGTCCTCAATTTGCCCTTATCAGCACGCACACGTGTGTACTGTGAATCAGCTATATACTTCTTGATTGCCAAGACACTTCATCCTGATCATCGCACAATGTTGATTGTAGTCATGCCTTGACCTAAACACTCCACAATTTGTTGCTTCTCAGCAGCCGACACATCCTTTTTCTTTCCCATTTTGGCAGAAAATGTAGGCTGCTTAATAATGTGAGACAGCCTTCTTAAGTAGTCTTGCCTTTCATTGGACACACCTGCCAAACTAATTAGCACAGGTGTCTGCAATTGCTTACAGTGATATAAAGAGCCCTGACACACATCACCATCAATGAGTTTAACTGACAAACAAACAAATTCTTCCCTTATCACTCCTAAACACTTTTTGCATAATAATTTGGAACACAGTGTACATGTGCTTTTCCACAAAACACCAGTGGTTCAGGTAGTGAATCTTACAGTTCTAACTTGCCAACCGTGGTCTGTATGGAGTTGTTCAATAAAGGGCCCAAAATTAAGATAACATAGATGGGAGAGGTCTCTATGAATAAGAATTCTTAAGTATTTGATACCCTGTGAGGGCCAGGCAAAGGGAAAGTTGGACTGGATGGAATCCTATATGGATTTGGGGAGGGAGACATCGAGGGCCTCAGACTTCGCTGCATTGATTTTAAAATTTGACCATGTAACAAAGTGATCTATTTCAGCCATAACAGCATGGATGGATATATGTGATTGAGTGATATATACTAGTACATCATCAGCAAATAGAGAGCACTTGTACTCGGTGCCTCCCACCTCAATCCACCTAATATTGGGGTTATGGCGAATTGATGAGAGCAGGTGCTCCGTCACTAGGATGTATAAGAGAGGGGACAGAGGACATCCCTGCCTTGTCCCATTGGTGATTGTGAAAGGTGATGAAAATGTTCTGATGCACCCCCTGGGCCTTGGGACACCCAGAGCCGGACCCTTTTTGGTGGATGCTGGTGGTTGTAGTCTTCGTGGCGGCGACCCGGTTCCGTGGCTCAGGGTGGTCAAACCAGTGGCGGAACTATTTATGTGGTTTTGATGTTTAAATGTCCGACTACGCCACCCGTGGATTGCGGTCAGAGTGAACCGCCGCTGCAGGGCAGACCGCTGAGGCTGGTGTTGTGGGTGCAGCAGAGCGTAGCATAACTCCCCACGGGAGGAGTATAGCCTCAGGGCAGTGTATGCGGAGGATGGGGGTGATGGTGCATGGCAGCAGCAGTAATGACACGGAGTCAGTGATGCAGTCCAGGGCCTTTACTCACAGTTCTTATTATCCAGACCACGTCTGCAGGTAACGGCTGCCCACGTCGTACTGTGCTCACCAGGTGAGGGGCTCAGACAACTCCCAGATAACTTTGGAGCGCTTCACAGGACCCCCTTTGTGTGTCCTTTGTCTGGCCTTTCTTACCAACCCTTCTGTCCGGCTGCCTCGGGCCTCCTCTTGGTAAACTTGGCGCCAGTTTCCCTGACCCTATGTGCTGCCCTCCTAGCGGGTGTAGCGAGGGGCTGCGCCACATAAAATGTCACAGCCTCCGGTTTCTAGCTGAGGGTCGTTTCCTGCCTCCACTAGTTTCGGGGACCGGTCTCCCCCTTTGGCCTGACCCCTCCATGCAGGTGGATTCGGGCGTGCGGTGGCGACTCGCCCGTCCGCACCCCTGGGATCCCTTCGTTCCTCGTTCCTGGAGCCTTCTCCGCTCCTCTTCCTTCCTTCTCCCTCTTCCAGGCCTGGGCCTCTGTTACTAGGCCCGCCTCCGGAGCAGAGCTCATGCAGAGCCCCTGCTCCCTGCCACTTCTGCTCAGACTTCTCTGCACTGAACTAAGATGGTGCCCACCTTTTATACTCCCTTCTCAATGCACCCAGGAACTGCTTCCTCCCTGCTCCTGCACTACAGGGTTCCCCTTCCTCAGTGTTCCCTCCCCCCACTCCAGCCAGGGACAGGGACTGTCGTGCCCATCTCAGGGGCATATTGGTCGCCCTGCCCCACGGCAATGTGGTGTAATGCATGCAGGTGTCGGCTCCTGATCCACACTCCATCCTTACCTGAGAGTGAGATATCACACCTCTGGGTGAGGTGCAATACCTCTGTAGCAACCGAGCCCTCAGGGTGCTACAGTTCCATTTATCTTCAGCCTAGGTGACGTATTGCGATACAGGGCCGTGATTTTGGCTGTAAAAGGGTCCCCTAGACCCCTACCCCAAGCTTTTTAAGAGAATCATATATGGCGTGCCAGGAGACTCTATGGAATGCTTTCTCAGCATCCAACGAGAGTATCTAATTACAAATTTTTAACTGCATCTAGCCCAGGAAATACTTTGTGCCTAGTAGCAGTGTCTGCTAGTCAGCGGATTATCCCGGCTGTTAAGCAAGCTACACCACCTGTAGTTTGGACACTTAATTTTTTCAAAGGAAATGCTTCGGGACCACGGGATACTCAGTGAAGAGCATCAGGAGGCACCCCAAGGCATAGGGGCTGGGACTGGCAGTAGGATGCCTTGCGGTGGACAGCCGAGCTCGATCCTTATAAAAGCTTTTTAACTGCAGCAGCTTTAGTGGACGCTACTGGAGCTGGAATTACGCGGCTGCTGGCATGAGACTTGCCCTCCAATAGATCCTTGTAAATGGATTTAAAGTGTATTCATTCAAATTAGAGAGACAATTTAAATTAAAAAGCTTAGAGCTGCCTCCACCACAGGGGAGCTCGCTCGACCCACCAGCGGACAGGCACCAGTATTGGGAGAGGGGGGCTGGCCGTCAGGGTTCACCGCGGCTCTGGCACAAACCCGGCGACACGGAGGTGGCACAGGCAGGAGCGGACTGAACGTGTCGGCTTCTCACTTTTTGGATTTTAGAAGGGCATGACATGCCTATATCTGTGCCTCCCCCTCCTTTTACTCCTCCACCTCTTTTCTTTTCTCATGACTATATGTACTTGTCACTTTTCCATGTGTTAGTTGTGTCTTCTGAGCAGTTTGTCAGCTTTTGGACACCTTTGAAGGTGTTTTCTATGTGTTTTTGTTTGCCTGCCATTGGTTTTAACGGTGTTCGAAGGTGTTCGACGAACAGTTCGACGAACAGTTCGGCGAACACACGGGTGTTCGACGAACCGAACCGAACTCGAACACTACGGGGGTGGCTCAACACTAGTGGAGATCTAAGTGGAGGAAGAAGAGGTGGATATGGAAGTGGACGTGGCGGTGTAGGTGGAAGAGGCAGAGGAGGACATAGCCAACACTGTTTTTGTGCTTTGTTTTTTTATTTATTTTTTGGGAGGGTACTCTGAAAACAAGGGCACTCTGCACAGAGGCAGTGTAATAATCTGCTGGCCACTCTCTCTGTATACAGTCCGTGTAATACTCTGCATTTTTTGGGGTACAAAGAATGAGGAGAGCATCAAATAGGGGACATGGCTGTGTTACTGCTGTTGGTGATATAGCTGCTGCAAAGAGAGAGAGGACGTGGTCGATCTGCTATGCATCCAAACGAAACACCTTCCTCTGGAGCACGCAGGCAAGAGGACATTCTGCGTAATTTCATAGGCCCGATTACCGCTGGCTGAATGATGAGGCCAGAACAAGTAGAGCCAGTTTTAGATTAGATGGCTGAGAGTGCCTCCAGTTCCTTCGTTTTGTCTTCCACCAGGTCCCTTGCTGAAAGTGCAGAGTTTGCACCTGCGGCCCATGGGCATCTGTATTCCACCTCACCACCTTGCAAACCAGGCAAGCAGTCTGAGCCCCAAGTCATGCAGCAGTCACTTTTGCTTTTTGATGACTTCGCTGGCTGGGGTTCCATGGGCCATCCATCTGGCCCTGCCCCACAAGTGGAAGAGATTGAGTGCACTAATGCCAAACCACAATTTGAGGATGAGTGAGTGGGAGGAGTAGTGCAAACAGTCAGCAGACCACCACAGTACCTCTGTGATAATGATGACGAAACACAGGTGCCAACTGTTGTGGCTTTCTGCTATGTGCAGACCGGCAAGGAGGGCAGGGTGAGGACTGTGTGGCAGATCATGCAGGGGATTGTTATTAATATTTATTTTTAGAGCACCTTTGATTCCATGAGGGGAGAGGACTCTACCCTTTCGACCTTACATTTTACCTGATAATGGGGATGGAGGCAGTAGGTTCCGGGGTTGCAGCAGCTTGGGTGTTGGGGAGGTGGCAGATTTGGTAGTGGTGGGGTAGCAGCGGAGTCATTGCAGGCTGTAAGATGTACTGAAGAGATGGGTTTTCAAGTTCAACTTGAAAGTTCTGAATGTAGGGAATAATCGGACATGTTGGGATACAGAATTCCAGAGGGTGGGGGATACTCAGGAGAGGTCTTGCACGCAATTGGATAAGGAACATCCGATTGTGGAAGAGAGAAGGAGGTCTTTGGAGGACCAGAGATTATGTAGTTGGAGATATCAGTAAATTAGTTCAGACATACAGTATATGGGGGGGAGAGATTATGGATAGCTTTGTAGGTCAGTTTTAGTAGCTTGAAGTGGATACATTGAGGAATTGAGAGCCAATGAAGGGATTTTCAGAAAGGAGATGGAGAGGAGTAGCGATAAGAGAGGTGAATTAGTTGGGTAGCAGAGTTAAGGACAGACTGGAGAGTAGTGTTGAGCCACCCCCGTAGTGTTCGAGTTCGGTTCGGTTCGTCGAACACCCGTGTGTTCGCCGAACTGTTCGTCGAACTGTTCGTCGAACACCTTCGAACACCGTTAAAACCAATGGCAGGCAAACAAAAACACATAGAAACACATAGAAAACACCTTCAAAGGTGTCCAAAAGCTGACAAACTGCTCAGAAGACATAACTAACACATGGAAAAGTGACAAGTACATATAGTCATGCGAAAATAAAAGAGGTGGAGGAGTAAAAGGAGGGGGAGACACAGATATAGGCATGTCATGCCCTTCTAAAATCCAAAAAGTGGGAAGCCGACACGGCCAGTCCGCTCCTGCCCGTGCCACCTCTGTGTCGCCGGGTTTGTGCCAGAGCCGCGGTGAACCCTGATGGCCAGCCCCCCTCTCCCAATACTGGTGCCTGTCCGCTGGTGGGTCGAGCGAGCCCCCCAGTGGTGGAGGCAGCTCTAAGCTTTTTAATTTGAATTGTCTCTCTAATTTGAATGAATACGCTTTAAATCCATTTACAAGGATCTATTGGAGGGCAAGTCTCATGCCAGCAGCCGCGTAATTCCAGCTCCAGTAGCGTCCACTAAAGCTGCTGCAGTTAAAAAGCTTTTATAAGGATCGAGCTCGGCTGTCCACCGCAAGGCATCCCACTGCCAGTCCCAGCCCCTATGCCTTGGGGTGCCTCCTGATGCTCTTCACTAAGTATCCCATGGTCCCGAAGCATTTCCTTTGAAAAAATTAAGTGTCTAAACTACAGGTGGTGTAGCTTGCTTAACAGCCGGGATAATCCGCTGACTAGCAGACACTGCTACTAGGCACAAAGTATTTCCTGGGCTAGATGCAGTTAAAAATTTGTAATTAGATACTCTCGTTGGATGCTGAGAAAGCATTCCATAGAGTCTCCTGGCACGCCATATATGATTCTCTTAAAAAGCTTGGGGTAGGGGTCTGGGGGACCCTTTTATAGCCAAAATCACGGCCCTGTATCACAATACGTCACCTAGGCTGAAGATAAATGGAACTGTAGCACCCTGAGGGCTCGGTTGCTACAGACGTATTGCACCTCACCCAGAGGTGTGATATCTCACTCTCAGGTAAGGATGGAGTGTGGATTAGGACCCGACACCTGCATGCATTACACCACATTGCCGTGGGGCAGGGCGACCAATATGCCCCTGAGATGGGCACGACAGTCCCTGTCCCTGGCTGGAGTGGGGGGAGGGAACACTGAGGAAGGGGAACCCTGTAGTGCAGGAGCAGGGAGGAAGCAGTTCCTGGGTGCATTGAGAAGGGAGTATAAAAGGTGGGCACCATCTTAGTTCAGTGCAGAGAAGTCTGAGCAGAAGTGGCAGGGAGCAGGGGCTCTGCATGAGCTCTGCTCCGGAGTCGGGCCTAGTAACAGAGGCCCAGGCCTGGAAGAGGGAGAAGGAAGGAAGAGGAGCGGAGAAGGCTCCAGGAACGAGGAACGAAGGGATCCCAGGAGTGCGGACGGGCGAGTCGCCACCGCACGCCCGAATCCACCTGCGTGGAGGGGTCAGGCCAAAGGGGGAGACCGGTCCCCGAAACTAGTGGAGGCAGGAAACGACCCTCAGCTAGAAACCGGAGGCTGTGACATTTTATGTGGCGCAGCCCCTCGCTACACCCGCTAGGAAGGCACCACATAGGGTCAGGGAAACTGGCGCCAAGTTTACCAAGAGGAGGCCCGAGGCAGCCGGACAGAAGGGTTGGTAAGAAAGGCCAGACAAAGGACACACAAAGGGGGTCCTGTGAAGCGCTCCAAAGTTATCTGGGAGTTGTCTGAGCCCCTCACCTGGTGAGCACAGTATAACGTGGGCAGCCGTTACCTGCAGACGTGGTCTGGATAATAAGAACTGTGAGTAAAGGCCCTGAACTGCATCACTGACTCCGTGTCGTTACTGCTGCTGCCCTGCACCATCACCCCCATCCTCCGCATACACTGCCCTGAGGCTATACTCCTCCCGTGGGGAGTTATGCTACGCTCTGCTGCACCCACAACACCAGCCTCAGCGGTCTGCCCTGTAGCGGCGGTTCACTCTGACCTCAATCCACGGGTGGCGTAGTCGTACATTTAAACATCAAAACCACATAAATAGTTCCGCCACTGGTTTGACCGCCCTGAGCCACGGAACCGGGTCGCCGCCACGAAGACTACAACCACCAGCATCCACCAAAAAGGGTCCGGCTCCAGGTGTCCCAAGGCCCAGGGGGTGCGTCAGAACATTTTCATCACCTTTCACAATCACCAATGGGACAAGGCAGGGATGTCCTCTGTCCCCTCTCTTATACATCCTAGTGACGGAGCACCTGCTCTCTTCAATTCGCCATAACCCCAATATTAGGTGGATTGAGGTGGGAGGCACCGAGTACAAGTGCTCTCTATTTGCTGATGATGTCCTAGTATATATCACTCAATCACATATATCCATCCATGCTGTTATGGCTGAAATAGATCACTTTGTTACATGGTCAAATTTTAAAATCAATGCAGCGAAGTCTGAGGCCCTCGATGTCTCCCTCCCCAAATCCATATAGGATTCCATCCAGTCCAACTTTCCCTTTGCCTGGCCCTCACAGGGTATCAAATACTTAGGAATTCCTATTCATAGAGACCTCTCCCATCTATGTTATCTTAATTTTGGGCCCTTTATTGAACAACTCCATACAGACCACGGTTGGCAAGTTAGAACTGTAAGATTCACTACGTGAACCGCTGGTGTTTTGTGGAAAAGCACATGTACACTGCGTTCCAAATTATTATGCAAAAAGTGTTTAGGAGTGATAAGGGAAGAATTTGTTTGTTTGTCAGTTAAACTCATTGATGGTGATGTGTGTCAGGGCTCTTTATATCACTGTAAGCAATTGCAGACACCTGTGCTAATTAGTTTGGCAGGTGTGTCCAATGAAAGGCAAGACTACTTAAGAAGGCTCTCTCACATTATTAAGCAGCCTACATTTTCTGCCAAAATGGGAAAGAAAAAGGATGTGTCGGCTGCTGAGAAGCAACAAATTGTGGAGTGTTTAGGTCAAGGCATGACTACAATCAACATTGTGCGATGATCAGGGTGAAGTGTCTTGGCAATCAAGAAGTATGTAGCTGATTCACAGTACACACGTGTGCGTGCTGATAAGGGCAAATTGAGGACTCTTTCCTACAGGCAATTACGTCAGGTTGAAAGAGCAGCGGCAAAAAAGCCTTGTCATAGCAGCAGACAAGTTTTTGAAGCTGCTTGTGCCTCCAACGTCCCCCGAACAACAAGATGCAGGGTCCTTCAGAGGTTTGCAGCTGTGCATACGCCATCCTGTCGACCTCCTCTATCCACTTCACACAAGCAGAAACGGCTCCAGTGGGCCAAACATTACATGAAGACTGATTTCAAAACTGTTTTGTTCACGGATGAGTGCCGTGCAGCGCTCGATGGTCCAGATGGATGGAGTGGAGGATGGCTGGTTGATGGACACCCCACGCAAACACGGCTACAGCGCCAACAAGGAGGAGGTGGAGTAATGTTTTGGGCTGGAATCATGGGGAGAGAGATTGTCGGCCCCTATAGGATCCCTGAAGGCGCTAAAGATGAACTCCATAATGTATGTGGATTTTCTCAAACAGCACTTCCTGCCATGGTTCAAGAAGAAGAACCGTGTATTTCACAGCAAGATCATTTTTCTGCATGATAATGCACCATCTCATGCTGCACATAAAACATCTGCATCTCTGGCTGATATGGGCATAAAAGGGGACAAACTTATGGTGTGACCCCCATGCTCCCCTGACCTCTACCCCATTCAGAACCTTTGGAGCATCATTAAAAGGAGTGTCTATGATGGCGGGAGGCAGTTCACATCTAAGCAACAGCTCTGGGAGAGTATTCTGTCCTCATGCAAAACAATTGAAGCAGAAACCATCCAAAACCTGACAAATTCAATGGACGAGAGAGTTCAGAAGCTCCTTTCGAACAAGGGGTCCTATGTGAAAATGTAACATCACCTAGAATAAAGTTTTGAGTTGAAAACTGTTTGATTTAAGTTTCTAACAACCTGCTAATGCTTATAATTTCAAAAATGACCATTTTTTTGGTCTTTATTAAAATGAAAAGGTTGATCGAAAAGTTTGGGGGATCTAAGAGTGTGGCAACCCAGTAGTCACGATTACTTCGAATTCTGACAATATGAGGGTCATGCTGCAGGTAGTGCAGCAAGAAGGCACTTATGTGTCTTGCGCATCTCGGAGCCCCAAAATTATTTTCCGGGCTAGATGCAGCTAAAAATTATTTTTAATTTTAAATCTGGTGAAGCTTTAGTATAGATGGCCTAATAGGATCAGTGCTGCACACTGCTACAAAGCCCACATTATTTTCCAGTCAAGATACAGATAAACATGATTAGTAATTTGAAAACTTAAAACGGTTGGTAGGGTGATTTTAACCAATCATCAAGCTTTTACTCTCCCCAGGATGACACAGGGGTAGAAAAGTCGTTTCGGATCCATGATTTGTTCATCTTTATGAACGTGAGTCTGTCTACATTATCAGTGGAGAGCCGCGTGCGCTTATCTGTCAGCACACCACCAGCAGCGCTGAACACACGTTCAGACAGAACGCTGGCTGCGGGGCATGACAAGATCTCCAAGGCGTAAGTGGCTAGCTCCGGCCATTTATCCAGATTGGAAGCCCAAAAAGAGCAAGGGTCCAGTGACACAGTCATGGCTTCAATGTTTACTTGGAGATACTCCTGTACCATCGTCTCTAGGCGTTGACTATGTGTCAGACTTCTTGTCTCCTGTGGCCTTGCAAAGGATGGGCTGAAAAAGTGGTGAAATGATTCTGCAAAATTGATGTTACCAGCAGATACTGTGGTTCTGTTACGGTTTGAGTGCTGAACACTTGACGGTCCCACGGTTGGCAAGTTGGAACTGTGAGATTCACTACGTGCACCACTGGTATTTTGTGGAAAAGCACATGTAAGATTCTGCAACAGTCTCTGCTGATACTCCTGCATGCGTGCATCCCTTTCTATGGCAGGAATAATTTCTGCAAATTTACTTTTGTACCAGGGATCTAACAGTGTGGCAACCCAGTAGTCAGGATTATTTCTAATTCTCACAATTCGAGGGTCATGTTGCAGGTAGTGCAGCAAGAAGGCACTCATGTGTGTTGCGCATCCAGGAGCACCAAGTCCCTGTTGTGTTGGTGGCGAGGTAACAATCATGCTTCCTTCCTCTGTCCTCTTCCCCCAACCTCGCACAACAGAAATGTGATCAAGGTCTCCCTCATCTGATGAGTCTTCCATCAGTTCGTCCTCCACTTCTTCCTGGGCTCCTGCACCTTCCTCACTAGTTTGGCTGCTACCATGCGCCCTGGTAAAACCATCTCCCCCACCCTCACATGCCTGCCGCCTTGGTGCTGCCGACCGTCTGGACCTTGCAGATGTTAGCCCTTCCGCATACAACTCCTCCTCCTCTACTTCCTCCACCTCCTCTTGTGCCACCACCTGACTCCGAATTCTGTTTAACATGTGCTCCAGCATGTAAATCACCGGAATAGTCATGCTGATAATGGCATCGTCAGCACTAAACATCTTCGTCGCCATTTCAAAACTGTGCAGAAGGGTGCATAGGTCCCTGATCTGAGACCACTCCTCCAGCGTGATTTGCCCCACCTCTGAATCTCGTTGGCCCAGGCTATATGACGCGCCCCCTGGGCCAGTGTTGTTTGGGGGATACCCGGAGCCGGATCAGATGGGGGTTGTAGTCTCCGAGTGGCGGTGACCCGGTCCGTGCCCAGGGTGTCAAGCTCAGTGTGTGGCAGTCCTACAGATGTTGCTGGATGTTCTTTAGTGTCGACTACGCCACCCGTTGATTTGCGGTCAATTCGGCCGCCGCTGCAGCAGGGTCCGCTGAGGCTGGTGGTGTGTGTGCAGCTTCTGGTAGTATAACCCCCAACGGGAGGGGTATAGCCTCAGGGGGTCAGTTGTAGAGGGTGGTGGTTGTAGTGGTGCAGTGAGGGTGGTAATAAGACTCAGAGTCGGGCTGTGCAGTTCAGGGTTTTTACTTACTGCTGTTGTGCTGGTCACTCCGGCCTTGAGTGACCGCCCGAGCCGTGCTGCGTCCACCAGGTCCTGGACTCGGCCAACCCCCAGGTAATTCTGGAGTGTGATCCTGAGCTCCCTCTCTGACGTTCCTTTTCTCTGGCCTTCCCCACCAGGGATCCACTTATGTCCGGCTCCCTCGGGCCTCTTGTTGGTAAAACCCTTGTCTCTGGGTTCCCTGACCCTATACTTGGTGTGCCTTCGCAGTGGATTTAGTGGGGGGTCGTGGTAGATCCTGCCCACAACCTCCGATCTCTGGCTGAGGATTAGTGCCCTCCACCAGCTTGGGATCCGGTACCCTTGTGCCAACCCTTCACCCTTCTGGTTGTATTTGGGCTCTTGGGGTTCCCTCTTCTTCCCCTCTGGGTCCTTTTCTTCTCCTCTCTCTCTTCTTTCAGGACTGCTTGACCCTCTACAAAAGACTGACTGGTAACTGTCTGCCTGTCTGACCCTGATCTAAGATGGTTCCCACCTTATATACTCCCTCTATGTGTGAGCTCAGGTGACCAGCACCCAATGAGCTCCTAGCATTACCCAGACTGCTCCCCCTATCTGCCCCTACACTACTGGGATGTTCCACCCCCCTCCCACTCCAGCCAGGGACAGACACTGTCGTACCTGCACATATACCTAGTGGGAGTACCATTGATCTGTCCCCTGGAAATGGGATGTATGTAGTGCATGCAGCCTACTGAGCTCAGTTCCACACTCCATCCTTACCCGGGAGTGGAATATCACACCTCTGGCTTGAGGTGCAATACCCCTGTAGCAGCCGAATCCTCAGGGTGCTACATTCCCCCCTGGTAAATCACAGCACGTCCTCGGGCTGTAAGAGAATAAAAACATCAAACCTACAAATTTTCATAACAACAATAACATATAAAACATTATATATATATTAACACTCTTGCTCCTCCGGCCACGGTGCGACTTGTGACCGGGTAAAGTGCGACAGTCTCTTGTAGAAAAACGGTTTCCTTATAAAACCAGTAGGGGGCGCCTTAGAAAGCGCAACTATATACAGGGGGAAAGTGGCCGCTCTCAGTCCTCGGTCAGTGGGAATAGGGACACACGGGAACAGTTCAATTTGCTGGTCCCAACGGGGACTATATTTTAAGTTAGCAGCATGGCATATACCCTGACGGGTAACTATGTACAGTCTCTTTACCGTACTTTAATGACGGCGTACTCCTGCTCCTTCTTTATCTTCAGACCCGTCCGGGTCCTCTTGCTCCTCCTCACACCGGAGCTCCTCCTCCGTCAGGCGATGCACATGGAGGGCGTAGGGTCCTTTGGCACACTTGTGCCGGGTGAACATGACCTCATCCCCTACGTACAGGTCACGACCTCTGTGTCCCTCCGGCAGATGGCTTTCTACGTCTCTGCGGGTTACAAAGACGTCGCCGGGGGTATGATGGTCTCTTATGAAGCCCCACCCATGCTGCAGGTTGAATTTAATCACAGTAACGGTGGTACGGGGACCATGAGCTGCACGGGGGTTCCTCCTGGTCCGGCTCTTCTGCCCTGCGCTCTGTTCCTGCAGCCGCTGCTCACGGATCCGCCTCTCTTTCCGCTCTTGCTCGAAGGCTGCCAACTGCTGGCGGCAGCACTCCACTCGCTCTGCTGCGGCTGCCCGCGTTTCTTGAGTGAACCCCATGAGGTCTCCTCTGGTGGGGTCCCACTCGAATTGTGCTTCTTCTAGCGGGAGCGGGGTTCTCCTGACGGGCTTCGGAGCCGGAATCAGGGGCTCGCACAGGGGCCTTGCTCTTTGGAGTTCCAGTTGGTAGTACTCCTGGGGCCATACAAAGGGCTGCCCATCCGGGCACGTGTGCTGGGCAAATAGATCTTCGCCCAGGTGCGGCACTCGAGATGTTGAGGGCGCGTTGATGGTAGCGGCGCCCGGGTTGACCAGGCCTTGCGACCAGGCTTGGGGCACCCTAAAGGTAAAGGGCACCGTAAGGACGGCGGCGCCCAGGGGTACTCGGCCCTGCGACCAGGCTGGTGGCTCCGCGGAGGTAGGGGGCGCTGTTGGAATTGCGGCGCCCGGAGGTACTAGACCTTGCGACCAGGCCGATGGTATTTCCTGTTTCGCCGCGCTCAGGGTCGAGGCGTGTGACGTCACAGGGGTCGCGGCCGCGGCTTCTGCTTGAGGCCTAGTCCGGCACGGTGACGATGCAGCGACGGGCACGGCAGGGGGAATTTCGGGCTCTGCGACGGGGAGCTGGGACAGGTACACGGTTTCTCGGCTCGGGGTAGAGACGTCCCCTTTACCTGCCTCCGTCCGTTCAGCTCCCTCCTCGGTGCCGTCTCCGGCCTTCACTCCTCCTGCACCATCCTCAGAGGCGGTCTGTCTCCTCGTCTCGGGTGGCGTGCTCCGCTGACGGGTTCCGGTCTGCTGGGCCATCTCACGGCTCCACTCCGTCAGCGTGTCTTGCTGCACCTGGGCCATCCTCCGTGCGAGGCCCTCCAGCGCGGTCTGTGCACACTCCCGGTCTCGGGGGAGCTGTGCTCGGATCTCCACTAAGCCTAGTGGGGTTGTTGCTTGCAGCAGGCTCCTGACCACTGGGTCGGTGCTGCCTGTCTCTCCCTCCATCTCCGGGTACGCTTTCTCTGGACTCCTCTCCAGACTTCTTGTCTCCGGGTGCGCTCTCTCCAGACTCCTCCAGGCTGCACCCATCTTCGCTCTTTTTTTGTTCCGTCTCCGCCCACATTGAGGGTGGTCCCGGGGCAACTTTGTCATTGTCAGTTCCAGGGGCAGTTCTCTCACGCTGATGGACACTTCCAGCATCACAGTCTCTGTTGGTGGGCGCGGTTTCCACTTTTGGCGCCATTCTTCGACCTGGCCCACGATGGGAGGTGGCCTTTTGCCACCCTCTGGCACGCCCATAATGGCGTCCGCTCTTCCAAGGCGGGAAATCTTTGGAAATGGCGGGAATCGTCTCCCAGTGGCGGGAAACTCCATGGATGGCGGGAAAAAGCTGCAAATGGCGGACAACCGGCGGGAAACGACCTGTGATGGGGTCCGTTGGCGGGGACCCTCCGGAACCGGCGGGAGACTTCTTTTTGAGGTAACGGTGAACTTTTCTTCAGGCACGCAGTACCCGGTTGTTGCGGGCACGTTATCCTGCCGACTACGCCAAAGTTGACGCGCCCCCTGGGCCAGTGTTGTTTGGGGGATACCCGGAGCCGGATCAGATGGGGGTTGTAGTCTCCGAGTGGCGGTGACCCGGTCCGTGCCCAGGGTGTCAAGCTCAGTGTGTGGCAGTCCTACAGATGTTGCTGGATGTTCTTTAGTGTCGACTACGCCACCCGTTGATTTGCGGTCAATTCGGCCGCCGCTGCAGCAGGGTCCGCTGAGGCTGGTGGTGTGTGTGCAGCTTCTGGTAATATAACCCCCAACGGGAGGGGTATAGCCTCAGGGGGTCAGTTGTAGAGGGTGGTGGTTGTGGTGGTGCAGTGAGGGTGGTAATAAGACTCAGAGTCGGGCTGTGCAGTTCAGGGTTTATACTTACTGCTGTTGTGCTGGTCACTCCGGCCTTGAGTGACCGCCCGAGCCGTGCTGCGTCCACCAGGTCCTGGACTCGGCCAACCCCCAGGTAATTCTGGAGCGTGATCCTGAGCTCCCTCTCTGACGTTCCTTTTCTCTGGCCTTCCCCACCAGGGATCCACTTATGTCCGGCTCCCTCGGGCCTCTTGTTGGTAAAACCCTTGTCTCTGGGTTCCCTGACCCTATACTTGGTGTGCCTTCGCAGTGGATTTAGTGGGGGGTCGTGGCAGATCCTGCCCACAACCTCCGGTCTCTGGCTGAGGATTAGTGCCCTCCACCAGCTTGGGATCCGGTACCCTTGTGCCAACCCTTCACCCTTCTGGTTGTATTTGGGCTCTTGGGGTTCCCTCTTCTTCCCCTCTGGGTCCTTTTCTTCTCCTCTCTCTCTTCTTTCAGGACTGCTTGACCCTCTACAAAAGACTGACTGGTAACTGTCTGCCTGTCTGACCCTGATCTAAGATGGTTCCCACCTTATATACTCCCTCTATGTGTGAGCTCAGGTGACCAGCACCCAATGAGCTCCTAGCATTACCCAGACTGCTCCCCCTATCTGCCCCTACACTACTGGGATGTTCCACCCCCCTCCCACTCCAGCCAGGGACAGACACTGTCGTACCTGCACATATACCTAGTGGGAGTACCATTGATCTGTCCCCCGGAAATGGGATGTATGTAGTGCATGCAGCCTACTGAGCTCAGTTCCACACTCCATTCTTACCCGGGAGTGGAATATCACACCTCTGGCTTGAGGTGCAATACCCCTGTAGCAGCCGAATCCTCAGGGTGCTACACTATACATCAGAACGTATTGCACCAGGGCTTGTCGGTGCTGCCACAGTCGCTGCAACATGTGCAGAGTTGAATTCCACCGGGTAGGCACATCGCATTTTAGCCGGTGAAGTGGCAGGCCCAACGACTTCTGTAGAGATGTAAGTCGCTGAGCTGCGGGATGCGAACGGCGGAAGTGAGCACACAGCGACCGTGCCCTCTGCAGAAGGCCATCTAGTCTGGGATAGTGGGCTAAAAATTGCTGGACAACCAGGTTCAACACGTGAGCCATACAAGGCACGTGTGTGACATTGCCCCGGCGAAGGGCCGCACCCAGGTTTGCAGCATTGTCGCACACGGCCTTCCCTGGTTTCAGGTCCAGTGGAGACAACCATTCATGAAATTGGTTCTCCAGAGCTGACCACAACTCCTCAGCTGTGTGACTCACATTTCCCAGACATTTCAAAGTAAAAACCGCCTGATGTCGTTGAGCCCTACTGCCAGCATAGTAAGGAGGTGTGCAGGATCCCTTCTGCGCAGCTAGAAAGCATGTGGAATGACCAGACAGGCTTTGGGTGCAGGTGGAAGACCGAGAGGAGGTTGAGGAGGCAGAAGCAGTGGAGGAACTTTGACATAAAGAGGATTGACGCACAACTCGTGGGGACGGCAAGACTTGGACAGCAGCCCCTTGTCCTGCTGTCACCATAGTTACCCAGTGCCCAGTCAGCGACATGTAACGCCCCTGTCCATGCCTACTCGTCCAAGTGTCTGTGGTGAAATGCACCCTGTCACACACAGAGTTTCTCAAAGAAGCGGTGATGTTGTGTGCGACATGCTGGTGGAGCGCAGGCACACCTTTCTTTGAGAAGTAGTGCCGACTGGGCATCTGGTACTGGGGCACTGCGACGGACATAAGGTCTCGAAAATCCTCTGTGTCCACTAGGCGGAAAGGCAGCATTTCTGTAGCCAAGAGCTTGCAGATGGTGAAATTCAACCTCTTAGCTTTCTCATGGCTAGGAGGAAATGGTCTTTTACTTGTCCACATCTGAGGGACCGAGGGCTGGCTATTGTGCTTAGACGGGGTTGATAAGGGTGTCCCCGGCAAACTGCCGGTCTGTGAGGAAGATGCAGGCGGACATGTTAGGTTGCCTTGATCCAAAGGTGGTGCTATCGATGTCGGACAGCGCTCAACACCAGCTGGTGTTCCCACCTCCAAAGAAAATGATGACCTGCCAATCACGCTGGCTGTTGCGGGTAAAGAGGTGGCAGGTCTGCACCCCAAAACAGGTGTGACTGCTGTCCCCCCAGTCACAGAGGATGAAGAGGCCGCGGATGCACAAGATATGGCAGACGGTGGTTGGCCCGGCCGGCTAGGCCGCATTGTAGCACACTGAGCTTCCCACTGCAACTTATGCTTCATGTCCATGTGCCAGTTCATGCATGAAGTACTCAAACTATGTATTTTTTGGCCTCTACTTAGCTTTTGCTGACAAATGTTACAGATAACACGAGTTGGGTCATCTTTATCGATCTGAAAAAATGCCCAGGCTATGCAAGGCTTAGCACCCATGCGACTGAAGAGCCACCACGACTTGTGGTGAGAGGCAGAGTTGTGTTTAAGGATGCAGTTGTTGACGTGCTTCCAGTACTACGTCTCTGTCCAGGAAGGCGCAACCTGACCTCGTCGTCACTAGCATCTTCCTCCACCTCCTCTGCTGACCTCATCTCTTGGCTGACTGTGGGTTGACAGTAAGTGGGATCTCCAACCTCATCATCATCACCCTGTGCGTTATCACACCCGTCGTCCTCAGAGCCAACCTGTTCCTGCCCAGACAAAAAACTAAAGTTGTCGCTCCAATCAGGTATTTGAGTCTTATCATCGTCTTCCTCATTGTCTCCACCAACAGGAGTTACAGTTTGGGAATGAGGGTCTACATTATGGTCAGAACCTTCTGCGTCTGGTCCTGGATCCGACTCATAAAGATTCTGGGCATCAGTGCAGATCATTTCCTCGTCTGGATTCACAGAAGCGCTGGAGTCGACCTCTGATTCCCAGGCTATAGTATGAGTAAACAGCTCTGCAGACTCAACCATCTGTTCTACCTCATACTCAGACGGGCAGCTGGAGATTTGGGAGCTGTGAGGAAGCAAGTGCGATTGGGGTGACACCTTTGAGGACTGGAGTATTTGTGATGTTGAAGTTGATGTGGAGGAGAGCCCACTTAAAGGAGCACTTGATATCCGTTGAAGCACCTGCTGTTTTTGTGCCTCATCTGGAATTTGTAGCGATTGGCGTGGCCGTAAGAAAGGGATCTTATCACATTGTCCGCTAAAAGAAGTAGACATTTTAGTTTGGCTGGAAGATGGTCTTTCTTCTGCAGATGTTACTGTTGCTTTAACACCTACCCCACGGACACAACCTTTTTTCCCCTTCCCAACACGCCTATTCCCCTTTCCACCAGCAGCAGGCCTTTTTCCACTCATTTTGGTGGTTAACTAATTCACAACTCTGGAGTTGTTTGCACAAAAAAACAATGGATGGTAACCGAGCAGAGCTGAGTGGCCAAACTGTGGTATTAGGCCAAAACTATTGGCTGGGTTAGATGCAGAAAAAAATTATATTCAATTTGCAACCTGATGGAGGTCAGTATAGAAGGACTAATACAACAAGTCACACACACAGCTAGAAGCCCAAATATTTTTTCAGAGGTACTGTAGATGCAGATAAAAATTATTTTTAATTTGCAACCTGATGGAGGTCAGTATAGATGGACTAATACAACAAGTCCCACACACAGCTAGAAGCCCAAATATTTTTTCAGAGGTACTGTAGATGCAGATAAAAATTATTTTTAATTTGCAACCTGATGGAGGTCAGTATAGATGGACTAATAGAGAAAGTCCGACACACTGCTAGAAGGCCAAATATTTTTTCAGAGCTAGATGCAGAAAAAAATTATATTCAGTTTGCAACCTGATGGAGGTCAGTATAGATGGACTAAGAGAGAAAGTCCCACACACAGCTAGAAGGCCAAATATTTTTTCAGAGCTAGATGCAGAAAAAAATTATATTCAGTTTGCAACCTAATGGAGGTCTGTATAGATGGATTAATAGAACAAGACCCACACACAGCTAGAAGCCCAATATTTTTTCAGAGGTAGATGCAGAAAAAAATATATTCAGTTTGCAACCTGATGGAGGTCAGTATAGATGGACTAATACAACAAGTCCCACACACAGCTAGAAGCCCAATATTTTTTCAGAGGTAGATGCAGAAAAAAATATATTCAGTTTGCAACCTGATGGAGGTCAGTATAGATGGACTAATACAACAAGTCCCACACACAGCTAGAAGCCCAATATTTTTACAGAGGTAGATGCAGAAAAAAATATATTCAGTTTGCAACCTGATGGAGGTCAGTATAGATGGACTAATACAACAAGTCCCACACACAGCTAGAAGCCCAATATTTTTTCAGAGGTAGATGCAGAAAAAAATATATTCAGTTTGCAACCTGATGGAGGTCAGTATAGATGGACTAATACAACAAGTCCCACACACAGCTAGAAGCCCAAATATTTTTTCAGAGGTACTGTAGATGCAGATAAAAATTATTTTTAATTTGCAACCTGATGGAGGTCAGTATAGATGGACTAATAGAGAAAGTCCGACACACTGCTAGAAGGCCAAATATTTTTTCAGAGCTAGAGGCAGAAAAAAATTATATTCAGTTTGCAACCTGATGGAGGTCAGTATAGATGGACTAACAGAGAAAGTCCCACACACTGCTAGAAGGCCAAATATTTTTTCAGAGCTAGATGCAGAAAAAAATTATATTCAGTTTGCAACCTGATGGAGGTCTGTATAGATGGATTAATAGAACAAGACCCACACACAGCTAGAAGCACAATATTTTTTCAGAGCTAGATGCAGAAAAAAATTATATTCAGTTTGCAACCTGATGGAGGTCTGTATAGATGGATTAATAGAACAAGACCCACACACAGCTAGAAGCCCAATATTTTTTCAGAGGTAGATGCAGAAAAAAATATATTCAGTTTGCAACCTGATGGAGGTCAGTATAGATGGACTAATACAACAAGTCCCACACACAGCTAGAAGCCCAATATTTTTTCAGAGGTAGATGCAGAAAAATATATATTCAGTTTGCAACCTGATGGAGGTCAGTATAGATGGACTAATACAACAAGTCCCACACACAGCTAGAAGCCCAAATATTTTTTCAGAGGTACTGTAGATGCAGATAAAAATTATTTTTAATTTGCAACCTGATGGAGGTCAGTATAGATGGACTAATAGAGAAAGTCCGACACACTGCTAGAAGGCCAAATATTTTTTCAGAGCTAGATGCAGAAAAAAATTATATTCAGTTTGCAACCTGATGGAGGTCAGTATAGATGGACTAACAGAGAAAGTCCCACACACTGCTAGAAGGCCAAATATTTTTTCAGAGGTAGATGCATACAAAAAATTATATTCAATTTGCAACCTGATGGAGGTCAGTATAGATGGACTAATAGAATGATGCTATGCCCAAAAGATTTTACTTCACTAGGTGCAGTAAAAAAATTGGTATTCTATACACAGGTGGTATATCTTGCAACACAGATAGGCTACTCCACTGACTAACACACTCTGCAATAGGCCAAAAAGGATTAGCTTTGCTAGATTCAGCCAAATGCTGTGAAAAAAACTTGCACAGCACTGGCACAGACCTGCCTGGAAAAAACTGATAGGAACTGATGTAACCTAGTCCTGAAAAGGACTCCAATTACAATTAGTCTTTACTCCCACAATCTATCTATTTAAGAGCACAGACCTGCCTGATAAAAGTCGTAGGAAATGCTGTAACCTAGTCCTTAAAAGGACTGCAATCACAACTATTCCCTACTCCCAAGCTATCTGTAGATTTGTGCGAAAATTGGCTTGAAATTAACAAGGTATAGCGCACACAGCAACAGCGGTGCCATCTAACACGCAGCTGCAGCAGTGAGAAAATGGTGGCGACGGGGAAAATGGCTTGGTCTTATAGGGCAAGGACATGTGACATACACTGCCAATGACACATGCCCTTGCTTGTGTGAAAAAAAGCACTTCGCTCCGTGTGTGCGCTGCTGATAGGCTGACAGATTGCACCTCCCCACTGTAAATGCGGGAAAGAGAAAAAAAAAATGGAGATCTTCATTGTTCCTGCAGAGATCGATCCCCTGCCCCTCCCCCTACCCCGCTGTACACTCAAACTGCGTATTAACATTAATTTTCATCATTACTGAGAAAAAATCCAGTTATGATTTTGGTGCACGAACAGTTATCGAACATAACCTCGAACAGCCGAATTTTTCTCAAATTGTTCGTGTTCGCCGAACGGCTCGAACAGCGCCCAAAACAGCTCGAATTTGAGATTGGCGAACAGTTCGAGTAGAACAACGCTCATCTCTAGTCCTTAGCAGTGGTTTCCTAGCAGCTATTTTACCATGAAGGCCTGCTGCACAAAGTCTCCTCTTAACAGTTGTTGTAGAAATGTGTCTGCTGATAGACTTCTGTGTGGCATTGACCTGGTCTCTAATCTGAGCTGCCGTTAACCTGTGATTTTTGAGGCTGGTGACTCGGATAAACAGAGGTGACTCTTGGTCTTCCTTTCCTGGGGCAGTCCTCATGTGAGCCACTTTCTTTGTAGCGCTTGATGGTTTTTGCAACTGCACTTGGGGACACTTTCAAAGTTTTCCCAATTTTTCTCACTGACTGACCTTCATTTCTTAATGTAATGATGGCCACTCGTTTTTCTTTACTTAGCTGCTTTTTTCTTGCCATAATACAAATTCTAACAGTCTATTCAGTAGGACTATCAGCTGTGTATCCACCAGACTTCTGCACAACACAACTGATGGTCCCAACCCCATTTATAAGGCAAGAAATCCCACTTATTAAACCTGACAGGGTACACCTGAGAAGTGAAAACCATTTCCGGTGACTACCTCTTGAAGTTCATCAAGAGAATGCCAAGAGTATGCAAAGCAGTCATCAAAGCAAAAGGTGGCTACTTTGAAGAACCTAGAATATAAGACATATTTTCAGTTGTTTCACACTTTTTTGTTAAGTATATAATTTCACATGTGTTAATTCATAGTTTTGATGCCTTCAGTGTGAATGTACAATTTTCATAGTCATGAAAATATAGAAAAATCTTTAAATGAGAAGGTGTGTCCAAACTTTTGGTCTGTACTGTATATACATCCATTATATCCATCTGAACTAACAGTCCCTTTGAGGACTAAGCCCGCTGTATCTATTCAGTGGAGACAGCAGGAGTTAGGCAGGCAAGCAGTGTATGTGGCAAACTGCAGTGCATATAGCAAGAGGGTCCATTGAACGTCCTGTTAGTCTAGGTATTCCACAACACATATACTGTATATATATCAGAGCTAGGCAGTGTATGTGGCAGACTGCAGTGCATGCACCACAAGAGGCTCTATTCCAGTTATGTCTGCTGCTGCTGTTGTTACAGATATTTCTAGAAATAGCCCCAGGTATCAGGTGCAAGGGACACATTTTTTTATCTTAATCTTGATTATTTGCTTAAAAAGCATTCCAGAGAACATCGCTTTTCTGCTCCATTTGCTTGTTGCCACTGCAGAATACAGCCAGATCTTTGCCAAATTTCAGCGATAAAAATCCAGAAATTTGTAGTGAACGTGGAAAATATTGGCCTCCATTTAAATTTTGTTGCAGTGAGTTAGTGAAGTTATTGACACCAGGTCGCTGTGAAAAATAGTAACCTACAGGCCAGCTATTTAAAACTGTGGTTTTCCGGCACACGTATCACATATAAGTTCTCTCCAAATTCAGCCATTTCTGACCTCCATGTAAATTTTGTTGCAGTGTTAGTGAAGTTATTGACACCAGGTCGCAGTGAAAAATAGTAACCTACAGGCCAGCTATTTAAAACTGTGGTTTTCCGTCACACTTATCACATATAGGTTCGCTCCAAATTCAGCCATTTCTGGCCTCCATGTAAATTTTGCTACAGTGTGTTAGTAAAGTTATTGACACCAAGTCGCTGTGAAAAATAGTAACCTACAGGCCAGGTATTTAAAACTGTGTTTTTTCATCACACGTATCACATATAAGTTCACTCCAAATTCAGCCATTTATGGCCTCCATTTAAATTTTGTTGCAGTGAGTTAGTGAAGCTATTGACACCAGGTCACTGTGAAAAATAGTATCCTACAGGCCAGCTATTTAAAATCGTGTTTTTCCGTCACACGTATCACATATAAGTTTGCTCCAAATTCAGCCATTTGTAGTGAACTTGGAAAATATTGTCCTCCATTTAAAATGGGCAAGGCGCATGGCAAGGGATGGGTAAGTGGACGTGATGGTGTATGCAGAGGCCGAGGCTGTGGGAAGCTGAAATTGTGCCACAACAAACACATCTTGTCACCCGACCTTCTTGTCCTAATTACTAAGAGACCGCAAAACACCATTATTGAACCCAGAGCAGTGTCAAAAGGTGGCTGATTGGATAGCGGATAATGCTTCCAGTCACTTTGCCACCACCTGTCTTCCACATGGTCAAGTTTCAGAAGCCATGAGTCTGGACTGCATATTCCTCACCCTGATCCTCCTTCTTCCCACTGTGCCAAGTGCCCAGAAACAACTGATCCTACACTTGTACACTCTGAAGCGCTGTTCACTTTTCCATTTATAGATTTGGGCCTCTCGCCCGGTCCACTTGAAGCGGGGCAAGAGGAGATTGCATGTAACGATGCCCAAATATTTGAGCAGCCACGGTCACACGATAGCGACGGTGGGAAACTATTACAAGAGGTGGATCATGATGAGACACAATTGCCAGAAAGTCAGGAGGAGGACCAGGGTGCGGAAGTCGAAGATGAGGTGGTGGACGATGAAGTCACTGACCTAACCTGGCAAGGTAACATGCAGAGCGAGGACAGCAGCACACAGGGGGAGGGAGGCATAGCAGCACAACAGGCAAAAACAAGCAGGGTGGTGGCAGCAGACAGAAGGCGGGCAACCATTCCCCGTAACACCGGCACGACGGAAGTTGCCAGTACTACTGTTAGGTCTTTCCGAGTCTGGTTGCTTTTATAAAGACTCTGCCAATAACCGCAAAAAGATAATTTCTACCATCTGCCAGGCCAGCATCAGCAAGGGTAGCAAACTACCAGCCTGACCACCACCAGCATGATGAGGCACATGGCAGAAAAGCACCCGACTAAGTGGGCCGAACCCCAGGGTCCAGCAACAGTGTCTGCAGGTGACACCACTGCTTCTTCCGCTGTTGAGCTTGCATGCCAATCCCCTGTCCATGGAGCATGCCAAGATGCCTCCCGCCCTGCATCTGTCATTGGACACTCTCAACTAGCACTATAAGCAAGCATGTCCTTGTCTCAACACAGCATTCAGTTGTCCCTACCCCTGTCCTTGGAATACAAGCCCAAATACGCAGCCAACGCCCCACAGGCCACACTACTAAATTCACACATTTTGCGAGTGACTGCTCTCAAAATGTTGCCTTTTAGGCTCGTGTAGACGGAAGCTTTCCACAAACTGATGGTGGCAGCCATCCCTCGGTACTCGGACCCCAGTTGCCACTATTTCTCCCAGTGTGCCGTCCCCGCATTACATGAGCACGTGTCCCACAATATTAGACATGCCCTCAACAATGCAGTTACTGAGAAAGTCCACCTAACCACGGACAAGTGGACAAGTGCTTGTGGGCAGGGACAATAAGTCTCGCTGAAGGCACACTGGTTTAATATAGTGGAAGCCGGGACCCAGTCGGACCTTGGGATGGAACACGTTCTCCCGATGCCGTGGATCGCGGGCCATGGGTCAGTCAGGGTTTTTACCACATTCTACAGCTCCTGCACCTCCTCCATCTCCTCCTCCTCTTCAGCATTCATCTCCGAAATGACCACATCAGTCACAAGCTGGAAGCACTGCAGCACTGCCTCGGCCAAGTGGCAACAGGCTGTGCTGAAGCTAATATGCTTAGGTGACAAACCACACAACACTGAAGAGTTGTGGACAGCTCGGAAAGAGTAGGAAGATCTGTGGCTGACACCACTGACCCTACAACCAGGCATGGTCGTGTGTTGTATCTGGTGGCGGCTCTGAAGAGAGGCGAGCTCACACACATATCATGTGCTTAACCTTGTAGTTAAGCGGTTTCTCAAAACCTACCCGAAACTCCTGGATCTGCTTGTCAAACTACGCTGCCTTTGTGCCCATTTTAGAAAGTCAGCTACAGCTTCCGCCGTCCTTGCCGTGATTCAGCAGCGTTTGCAGCTTCCGGCTCACTGACTGGTGTGTGATGTCCCCACACGTTGGAACTCTACATTGCAGATGTTGGGAAGGATTTGTGAGCAGAAGAGGGCAGTTGTTGACTACCAGCATCAACAAGGCCGTCGGTATTCAGGTCAGACTCCACATATAAAACCTCAGGAGTGGACATGGATGTCAGACATCTGTACCATCCTCCATAACTTTGAGGACTCCACCAAGATGGTGAGTGGCGATGACGCCATAATTAGCATCACCATCCCACTTCTCTGTCTTCTGAAACTCTCTCTGCTCACAATCAAAGAGGATGCATTGCAGGCGGAGCACGATGAGATGGAGCAAGGAACCATACAGGGTGATTACACACAGCCCAGCCTCATCTCATCCCAGCCTGTTAGTAGTCTGGCACGCATGGCTGAGTTTATGTTACACTGCCTTTCCCATGACCCTCGCATTCTCAAAATTTTGGATGACAGCCATTACTGGTTGGTGACACTTCTAGACCCACGCTACAAGGAGAACTTTATATCTCTTATTCCTGAGGCGGACAGGTCTACAAAAATGGAGCTGTACCAGACGGCCCTTGTTGCGGAACCATTAAAAAAATTCTCACAAAGAGTGCAAAGTTTGGGAAGATGCTGAGGGAGTACCTTGCCGACCGTACCAACGTCCTCCGTGATTCCTCTATGCCTTACAATAATTGGGTATCCAAACTGGATACGTTGAATGAACTGGCTTTCTATGCCTTGGAGGTCCTGGCTTGCCCTGCCGCCAGCGTTTTATCACAGCGGGTTTTTATTGCCGCTGGTGGAATTTTAACTGATAAGCGCATCCGCCTGTCAACTGAAAATGCTGACAAACTGACTCTTATTAAAATGAACAAGGGCTGGATTGGGCCAGACTTCTCAACACCACTGAATGATAGCAGCGTAACATAAACTCAAATCCAGTGTCTTTTCTTGGGAGGTGTATTCCAATGCACCTTTTCACACCCAGACATGGGTATACGCTTCTTGATTTTGGCTATTTGCTCTTGTCCTCCTCCTTCTCCTCATCCTCCACAACCATATCACCAGGGTGACCGTGGTCCGTGATGCAACACCCACATAATTTTTTTAAAGGGTGTTTATGATGGCCGTAAAAAAAAATAATTATATAGTATGTTCATGTATACCCCCCCGGGGGTAAATGTTTGTCAGCCCATACACTTAGTGCATGGGCATTACAAGTATAGGAGGCCAGCTCCTTTCTAAAGGGAACATTTTTTTATGAGGCCCTCCTCCACTTCTCTTCCAAGAGTCATTGAAGTGCCTACAAATTCTTGGCAGCACTTGCATTCACTGCATAGGCCAACACAATGGGAGACTTTCTCCTTTCTAATGGGAGTTTGTCGTTACTGTGGCCCTGCTCTATGTCTCTTTAAATTGTTAGTGGGGTTTTTCCTAAATTTGGTCAGCCGTTCGATTCACTGCATACCCTATAACTGTATAGCAGACTCTCTCCTTTCTAATGGGAATTTGTCGTTACTGTGACCGTGCTCTGTGTCTTTAATTTCTTAGTGGGGTTTTTCCTAAATTTGATCAGCCGTTGGACTCACTGCATACCCTATAACTGTATAGCAGACTCTCTCCTTTCTAATGGGAATTTGTCGTAACTGTGGCCCTGCTCTATGTGTCTTTAATTTCTTAGTGGGGTTTTTCCTAAATTTGGTCAGCCGTTGGACTCACTGCATACCCTATAACAGTATAGCAGACTCTCTCCTTTCTAATGGGAATTTGTCGTACTTGTTACTGTGGCCCTGCTCTATGTGTCTTTCAGAGTCCCTCCATCATCAATGAAACAGGATGTGTCTGATGATGTGTCACACACCACATTGCCAGATAAAGTTGTAAAATGTTAAAATGACATTTCCCGGTGAATGCATTTGCCTTAAAAAATAGCGTAAAAAAAAAAAAAACAGTAGGATTTTTCTTTAGTATAAAAACAGAGTCACCAATGTAATCACATTGTTCAGCTCCTGCAACTCCTCCTCCATTTCCGAAATGACCACATCAGGCACAAGCTGAAAGCACTGCAGCACTGCCTTGGCCAAGTGGCAACAGGCTGTGCTGATAGCATGCTTAATGCTTAGGTGAAAAACCACCCAGCGCTGCAGAGTTATTGAAAGCTGTAACACAGCAGCTTGATCTGTGGCTCTCACCGCTGAACATACAGCCAGGCATAGTCGTATGTGAGAATGGGCGGAGCCTGGTGATGGAGAAATAACAGCCTGAGTAGATACGGTTTCCCTCTATGCCAGTCCTTTCACCGAGCTAAAGAATATGGCTGTGGTGAAATACAACTCCCACTGAGAAGCTGTTTCAGATTGAAAAACATTGTGCCCACCAGAGGATTTGATTCTGAGGGCTCACGTTTCTCCCCCGCTCAAGAGCCCCATAGCAGCTGCAAAGTTAGCGCTATCATGAATTCTCCTGATGTAGAAGCCAGGGCACACCAGAGGATTCTCTGGTGGGACCGTCCAACCCTGCCGAGAAGCAGTCCTGGCTAAGAAAAGTGTGTGTGAAGGTTCCCAGACACTCTATGGCTGCTTTTTACTGAGGTGGAAACCCACGCAAACATGGGGAGAACTTACAAACTACTTGAAGATGTTGTCCTTGCTGGGATTTGAACCCAGGATCCCAGTGCTGCAAGGCTTCAGTGCTAACCACTGAGCCAATGTGCTGCCGTTCACCTTCTGACATCTAACTTGCTGGAGAAACTTGCACCTACTGCCACTCTATCTTCAGCTCCTTTGTGAGAAACTAATGTATTTGGGCAGCCACTCAGTCTTACAAATAAAATTCCTGAGAAGGAAATTGGGGATGGCTTTGCTACTGTTACTGGGGGCAGTGCTAATACCATGGCATCGAACCATACACTCCCTGACAGAAGTTATGTCGCTTATTCATGTTATGTAAATAAAAGCTTATAACCTGACGTTAAATTCATCCATTGGTTTTATAAATTACTCTTTTGAAAGCGGAAAGCCTCCCAAATTTGGTTTCGGTTAAGAAAATAAATTGCCATCAATGCTGAAATATTGATCATTTAATGAACACAGAATGGTCAGATTTTGGCAAAACAAAAGTTTTGTCGCCCACAGAAAGTAATGTGATATTTAAGCAAATAATTATCTTAAAATACAAATATATGTTGCATAACATTGGTGAATGAAGTTGTGGTGCTATTAGAGTCATACAGTATTTAACATTTTGCGACTTCCATGAGCTTGAAGGACTGCATCTATGCGGTTCAACAATGATTCATACCATTTATTAATGAAGTCATCAGGAATAGCAAAGAATGCAGTCTTACATCTAGATTGTTTGGTTTTGTCTTCCAAGCTTCCTCTTTCATCCTACCCAAACATGCTCAATGATGTTAATGTCTGGTGACTAGGCTGGCCAGTCCTTGAGCACCTTGATCTTTTTTGCCTGGAGGAACTTTGTTGTAGAGATGGATGTATGAGATGGTGCACCATCCTGCTGCAGAATTTGACCCCTTTTATGATTTGGAATGTAAGAGGTAGCTAATACTTCTTGATATTTTAGGCTATTGATATTGCCTTCCACCTTGCAAATGTTTCGCACACCCCCATACTGAATGTAACCCCAGAACATGATCTTTCCACCACCAAATTTAACTGTTTTCTGGGTGTATTTTGGATCCATAAGGGCTCCAGTAGGTCTCCTGCAGGATTTGCGACAGCTGTGATGTAATTCTACTGAAGATTCATCAGAGGAATCCACCTTCTGAGACTTTTCGAGCATAAATCTGTTTAGCAGGCTGTGGGACTTTGGCAAATGCCACACGTTTTTTTATTTGCCTTTTGTTTAGTGCTGGCTTCTGGGCACTGATTCGAACATGGAGGCCATTTCGAGACAAAATCCTACAAACTGTTCTAGTTGACACGGACTTGAGGTGACAAGGCCTGTTGGAGCTCTGCTGCAGTGGAAGAGGGGCTTGCTTTGGATTTTCTAACCAACAAACATTCCTCCTGAGCAGTTGTCTTGCGGGGTCTGACGGATCTGGGCTTGTCAAACACATCTCCAGTCTCTTCAAATCTTTTTTTAATTCTTTGTACTTGACGCTGAGACACATTAAAGGTGCCAGCCACCTCTGCAGTGGATCTGGTCTTCAGCCTCTTGATAATCAAGGCTGTGGTTGCAGGTTGGATTTGTGGCATGTTGTCAGAGCTCAAGTTGCAGTTCAAGTGAAGGTCTGGGGTGCTGGGTTTCTTTTTATACACACCCACTAATTAACCGATCATTCACTGTGCACTGGTGAGGATGTAAACTAGGATTGGGTGCATTATATGACCAGGCGACAAAACTTTTGTCTTGCCAAAATCTGACCATTCTGTGTTCATTAAATGATCAATATTTCAGCATTGATGCCAATTTATTTTCTTTACCTAAACCAAATTTGGGAGGGTTTCAGCTTTCAAAAGAGTAATTTATAAAACCAATGGATGAATTTAACGTCAGGTTATAAGCTTTTATTTACATAACATGGATAAGCGACATAACTTCTGTCAGGGAGTGAAGTTTACTGGAAATATTCAAGGCTGGTAGTAGGCAAGCAAATTCCCACAGAAAAGTACCAGCAGTAATGTTCAGGGACCTGCGCTTGTAGAAGGCAGAGACAACACCTGGAGAAATAGTGATGGCTGGGGACCGAGTATGGACACGAGGCATGAGGCATGAGGTTGTGAAAAGCTTCCGCCTTCATGAGCCTAAAAGGCCACATTTTGAGTGCAAGAAGCCGCCCAGAAATCTGGCAGTTTAGTATTGCAGCCTGTGGGTGGGTGGCTGGCTGCATTCTTGCGCTTGCATTCCAAGTAACAGAAAACTAAGCAGATGGTGGCCTCTATCATCATCATGGCCTCACCTCGGCACCATGAACTCTCCTGAAGGAGAAGCCAGGGCCCACCGGAGGATTCTCTGTTTTTTTGGTGGCTCCGTCCAACCGTGTCGAGAAGCAGCCCTGGCTAAGAAAAGGGAAGGTTCCTGGACACTCTATGGCTGTTTTTTTAATGTGGATCGGACGTGCTTATGCTTATTATTTCTCAAACCGGATTGCAGATCAGGCGATTGCCCATTGTAGTCATGGAATTAAATGCGCAAAGAAAGATGTTTGTGTGTCAAAGCACCACCGAGAAGTGCGAGTTGATGTTGGACGGGCTGCCAATGCTTCTGCAAAAGCTGCTTTAGAGGACTTCCTGGGAGAAATGACACCCAGAGTAGATGCGGTTTCCCTCTATGCCAGTCCTTTCACCGAGCTAAAGAATATAGCTGTGGTGAAATACAACTCTCAGCAAAAAAAGCTGTAGACTGCCACCGTCCATCCCTGGCCGCATTCACCTGTCCACGTGTTTGTGGTTAGGCGGTCCTTCCCAGTAAGTGCACTGGGGAGGGCACTAGTAATGTTGTGGGACCCGTGTTCGTGGAAGGCGGAGATGATACCGGGAGAAAGAGTGGCAGCTGGGGACCGAGTATGGACACCCGGCCACGGCTGGCATGAGGTTATGAAAAGCTTCCACCTCCACGAGTATAAAAGGCAATATTTCAAGTGAAAGCAGCTTTAGAGGACTTCCTGGGAGAAATGACAGCTGGGTAGATATGGTTTCCCAAGTCCTTTAACCAAACTAAAGAATATAGCTGTGGTGAAATACAACTCAGCAAAAAAAGCTGTGGACTGGCTTCATACAATCCCTGGCCACATTCACCTGTCCACGTGTTTGTGGTTAGGCGATCCGTCCAGTAAGTGCACTGGGGAGGGCACTAGTAATGTTGTGGGACCCATGCTTGTGGAAGGCGGAGACGATACCGGGAGAAATAGTGGCGGCTGGGGACCAAGTATGGATACCCGGCCGCCGCCGGCATGAGGTTATGAAAAGCTTCCGCCTCCACGAGCCTAAATGGCCACATTTCAAGTGAAAGCAGCTTTAGAGGACTTCATGGGAGAAATGACTGCTGGGTAGATATGGTTTTCCAAGTCCTTTCATCAAGCTAAAGAGAATGGCTGTGGTAAAATACAACTCAGCAAAAAAAGCAGAGGACTGGCTCCGTATTGTCCCTGGCCACAATCACCTGTCCACGTGTTTGTGGTTAGGCGGTCCTTCCCAGTAAGTGCACTGGGGAGGGCACGGGTAATGTTGTGGGACCCGTACTTGTGGAAGTCGGAGACGACACCGGGACAAATAGTGGCGGCTGGGGACCAAGTATGGATACCCGGTCACCACCGCCATAAGATTGTGGACAGCTTCCACCTCCACGAGCCTAAAAGGCCACATTTCAAGTGCAAGCAACTGTCAAAAATTTGGCAGTATAGTATTGCAGCCTGTGGGTTGGTGGGTGGCTGGCTGCATACTTGCGCTTGCATTCCAAGGAATGGGGTAGGGACAACTGAACGCTGCACTGGAACAAGGACGTGAACGGTGATTGTTGCAAGTCTGCAACGACAGGTGCATGGCGGGAGGCATCTTAGCATGCGCCAAGGATCACTTATGATGGGCACACTTTTAGGCAGAGACCTGGGAGTTAGAGATCCTTCCAGAGGTCTTCCCCATGCTGTACTCATGTCTTTTCAACACTGTATGCATGTGTCTGATGATGTGTCACACACCACATGGCCAGATAAGGTTGTAAAATGTTAAAATGACATTTCCTGGTGAATGCATTTGTCTTGGTTGAAAGCAATGCAAAAGTGCAAAAACGCTACGTGTGAACATAGCCCAAGGTGTGGAGGAGTATTTTTGTTTTTGGTTATTTATTTTGCCTTATATGCAAGTCATTACCCTTCAAAGGATGTTACTTAACATATTTCCCAGGAAAATCCATTTTGGTTTCGTTTTTGTATGTTTTATTGTGAGTCCATAAAAGTGGCGTAATACTCTGACAACGTTGTTGACAGCAGTGATCTGGGAGTCAGAGATGCTTCCAGGGGTCTTCCCCATGCTGATCCCATGTCATTTGAGCACTGTTCCGATCGATTTGGGCAATTTTTAGGCCCTCTGCAACATTACTGGAAGAAGCTAAGTGTCTGTGCCCAATTAAACCCTGTAGAAGCCCTTAGGAAGTCAAAATATTGGGGCCCATCCAGCAAATTATTTTCTAAATTTACTAACACAAATGGTAATACATAATACACCAATTATTTTTTTTTAAGCAAAACAATAAATAAATTAATCAAATTTCAGTATAACCCAGAAAAGGTAATTAACTAACATCAACCATGGGTGTAGGCCTATATATACCATATTCTCGAAGCTTCTACTTATGAATGTTCTATTATTATCTTGAATTGGTAAGAACTTGTGGATAGGGAATTGGCTGGGGACATTATTACATGATGAGGGATATCAATACAGAATAGAGCCCAGGATGGGCACATTGCTAGATGATGGGGGACATTATTACAGAATACAGGCCAGGATGGGTGACATTATTACTGGATAGGAGCCAAGATGGGGGACAATATTACAAAATAAGGAACATAAGGGCCAAGATGGGGGACATTATTACAGGATGAGGGATATTATTAAAAGATAGTGGCCAGGATGGAAGACATTATTACAAGATGGGGGCAAGAATAGGTTCATTATTACAGGATGGGGGACATTACTATAGGACAGGTGCCAGGATGGGGGACATTATTACAGGATAGGGACCTGGATATGGGATAATATTACAGGATAGGGGCCATTATAGGGGACTTTACTACAGGATGGGGGGTATTAATGCAGATAAGGGCGAATATAGGGGACATTTTTACAGGAAAGGGGCGACGAGGGGTAACTATTCTTATAGGATGGGGAATTATTACAGGCTAAATGCCATGAAGGAGGCAATATTACAGGATGGGGGACAGTATCACATGATGGGGGACCTTATTACAAGATAGGTGCTAGGATGATAGACATTATGACTGGATATGGGCATGAATGGAGGACATTGTTATGGCATAGGGACCAGTATGGAAAAATTATTAAAGGATAGGGCCATTATTGCATGACAGGGGACATTGTTAAAGAATGCTGGCCATGATGGTGGACATTAATACAGAATGGAGGCATAGATGGGGGGCATTATTACATGATGTGGGATACTATCACAGGATAGATATCATGATGGGATACACTATTACAGGATAGGGGCCAGGATTGGCGATATTTTACAGGATAGAGGACATTATTTCCGGCTGTGGGCCAGGACAGTGGACATTATTATGAGACAGGGGCCAAGAAGGGGGGAAATAATTACTGTATTGGGCCAGAATGGGGAACATACAATATTAGTTTATAAGGGGAAGCGGGTGACATGATTTCAGTATGGGGCCAATTGAGGGACATTATTTCTATGTGGGGCCAATGGGGGGAAATTGTTGATGCATGGAGCAAATTGGGGGACAACATTACTATGTAAGGCCAATTGGAGGACAATATTACACGTATGGGGGGTCAGAATAGTGGTCACTATTACTCTACAATGGGGAACATTAATAATATTCCCCACTGTGACTCACAGATAATTTATCAGTAACTTATGGACATTATTGTTGTATTTGAGCACAAAAATTGACATTTCTACTGAATGATGGCACAAAGGGGAAGTTTTCAAAGTTTATTATTTTATTGGGGGAACCAAAGGGACATCATTAATTCTGCATGGGGCCCACAGAAGGGGACATTTCTACAGTTAAATATTATATTTTGGGGGATAGTGTTACAATGGGAGGAACAAAAGGGAGGTACTTTTAATATACAGGGCACCAAAGTGTCACTATGGTACTTCTAATTCTTCTTCATCTGGCTCAGTGTAGAAGTTTGAGAAAAAAATGTGGAGGTTGCAGTAGAAGTGATCAATCAACGATGTCTATTGTAAAAAAAACCCTCTTTATCATCATTGTTGAAGAATCGATAAACTCCAGCAGAGCAGCCGACTTAACAAGGGACAAGTCATGTCTTAGAAGAAATAATAGCGGTCTGCGCCGGAAGAAGTGAAGTTAAAATTAATTATTTCAATCAGAGCTGTATCAATAAGTCACTGGATTTAACTGTAAAATATACACTTATATGATCTATAGAGCTCCTATGTGTAACTGTTCCTGGTGGTAATTAGTGTTGAGCCACCCCCGTAGTGTTCGAGTTCGGTTCGGTTCGTCGAACACCCGTGTGTTCGCCGAACTGTTCGTCGAACTGTTCGTCGAACACCTTCGAACACCGTTAAAACCAATGGCAGGCAAACAAAAACACATAGAAACACATAGAAAACACCTTCAAAGGTGTCCAAAAGCTGACAAACTGCTCAGAAGACACAACTAACACATGGAAAAGTGACAAGTACATATAGTCATGCGAAAAGAAAAGAGGTGGAGGAGTAAAAGGAGGGGGAGACACAGATATAGGCATGTCATGCCTTTCTAAAATCCAAAAAGTGAGAAGCCGACACGTTCAGTCCGCTCCTGCCCGTGCCACCTCCGTGTTGCCGGGTTTGTGCCAGAGCCGCGGTGAACCCTGACGGCCAGCCCCCCTCTCCCAATACTGGTGCCTGTCCGCTGGTGGGTCGAGCGAGCCCCCCTGTGGTGGAGGCAGCTCTAAGCTTTTTAATTTAAATTGTCTCTCTAATTTGAATAAATACACTTTAAATCCATTTACAAGTATCTATTGGAGGGCAAGTCTCATGCCAGCAGCCGCGTAATTCCAGCTCCAGTAGTGTCCACTAAAGCTGCTGCAGTTAAAAAGCTTTTATAAGGATCGAGCTCGGCTGTCCACCGCAAGGCATCCTAGTGCCAGTCCCAGCCCCTATGCCTTGGGGTGCCTCCTGATGCTCTTCACTGAGTATCCCGTGGTCCCGAAGCATTTCCTTTGAAAAAATGAAGTGTCCAAACTACAGGTGGTGTAGCTTGCTTAACAGCCGGGATAATCCGCTGACTAGCAGACCCTGCTACTAGGCACAAAGTATTTCCTGGGCTAGATGCAGTTAAAAATTTGTAATTAGATACTCTCGTTGGATGCTGAGAAAGCATTCCATAGAGTCTCCTGGCACGCCATATATGATTCTCTTAAAAAGCTTGGGGTAGGGGTCTAGGGGACCCTTTTATAGCCAAAATCATGGCCCTGTATCGCAATACGTCACCTAGGCTGAAGATAAATGGAACTGTAGCACCCTGAGGGCTCGGTTGCTACAGAGGTATTGCACCTCACCCAGAGGTGTGATATCTCACTCTCAGGTAAGGATGGAGTGTGGATCAGGACCCGACACCTGCATGCATTACACCACATTGCCGTGGGGCAGGGCGACCAATATGCCCCTGAGATGGGCACGACAGTCCCTGTCCCTGGCTGGAGTGGGGGGAGGGAACACTGAGGAAGAGGAACCTTGTAGTGCAGGAGCAGGGAGGAAGCAGTTCCTGGGTGCATTGAGAAGGGAGTATAAAAGGTGGGCACCATCTTAGTTCAGTGCAGAGAAGTCTGAGCAGAAGTGGCAGGGAGCAGGGGCTCTGCATAAGCTCTGCTCCGGAGGCGGGCCTAGTAACAGAGGCCCAGGCCTGGAAGAGGGAGAAGGAAGCAAGAGGAGCGGAGAAGGCTCCAGGAACGAGGAACGAAGGGATCTCAGGGGTGCGGATGGGCGAGTCGCCACCGCACGCCCGAATCCACCTGCGTGGAGGGGTCAGGCCAAAGGGGGAGACCGGTCCCCGAAACTAGTGGAGGCAGGAAACGACCCTCAGCTAGAAACAGGAGGCTGTGACATTTTATGTGGCGCAGCCCCTCGCTACACCCGCTAGGAAGGAACCACATAGGGTCAGGGAAACTGGCGCCAAGTTTACCAAGAGGAGGCCCGAGGCAGCCGGACAGAAGGGTTGGTAAGAAAGGCCAGACAAAGGACACACAAAGGGGGTCCTGTGAAGCACTCCAAAGTTATCTGGGAGTTGTCTGAGCCCCTCACCTGGTGAGCACAGTACGACGTGGGCAGCCGTTACCTGCAGACGTGGTCTGGATAATAAGAACTGTGAGTAAAGGCCCTGGACTGCATCACTGACTCCGTGTCATTACTGCTGCTGCCCTGCACCATCACCCCCATCCTCCGCATACACTGCCCTGAGGCTATTCTCCTCCCGTGGGGAGTTATGCTACGCTCTGCTGCACCCACAACACCAGCATCAGTGGTCTGCCCTGGAGCGGCGGTTCACTCTGACCGCAAGCCACGGGTGGCGTAGTCGGACATTTAAACATCAAAACCACATAAATAGTTCCGCCACTGGTTTGACCGCCCTGAGCCACGGAACCGGGTTGCCGCCACGGAGACTACAACCACCAGCATCCACCAAAAAGGGTCCGGCTCCGGGTGTCCCAAGGCCCAGGGGGCGCGTCAGAACATTTTCATCACCTTTCACAATCACCAATGGGACAAGGCAGGGATGTTCTCTGTCCCCTCTCTTATACATCCTAGTGACGGAGCACCTGCTCTCATCAATTCGCCATAACCCCAATATTAGGTGGATTGAGGTGGGAGGCACCGAGTACAAGTGCTCTCTATTTGCTGATGATGTCCTTGTATATATCACTCAATCACATATATCCATCCATGCTGTTATGGCTGAAATAGATCACTTTGTTACATGGTCAAATTTTAAAATCAATGCAGCGAAGTCTGAGGCCCTCGATGTCTCCCTCCCCAAATCCATATAGGATTCAATCCAGTCCAACTTTCCCTTTGCCTGGCCCTCACAGGGTATCAAATACTTAGGAATTCCTATTCATAGAGACCTCTCCCATCTATGTTATCTTAATTTTGGGCCCTTTATTGAACAACTCCATACAGACCACGGTTGGCAAGTTAGAACTGTAAGATTCACTACGTGAACCACTGGTGTTTTGTGGAAAAGCACATGTACACTGTGTTCCAAATTATTATGCAAAAAGTGTTTAGGAGTGATAAGGGAAGAATTTGTTTGTTTGTCAGTTAAACTCATTGATGGTGATGTGTGTCAGGGCTCTTTATATCACTGTAAGCAATTGCAGACACCTGTGCTAATTAGTTTGGCAGGTGTGTCCAATGAAAGGCAAGACTACTTAAGAAGGCTGTCTCACATTATTAAGCAGCCTACATTTTCTGCCACAATGGGAAAGAAAAAGGATGTGTCGGCTGCTGAGAAGCAACAAATTGTGGAGTGTTTAGGTCAAGGCATGACTACAATCAACATTGTGCGATGATCAGGATGAAGTGTCTTGGCAATCAAGAAGTATGTAGCTGATTCACAGTACACACGTGTGCGTGCTGATAAGGGCAAATTGAGGACTCTTTCCTACAGGCAATTACGTCAGGTTGAAAGAGCAGCGGCAAAAAAGCCTTGTTATAGCAGCAGACAAGTTTTTGAAGCTGCTTGTGCCTCCAACGTCCCCCGAACAACAAGATGCAGGGTCCTTCAGAGGTTTGCAGCTGTGCATACGCCATCCTGTCGACCTCCTCTATCCACTTCACACAAGCAGAAACGGCTCCAGTGGGCCAAACATTACATGAAGACTGATTTCAAAACTGTTTTGTTCACGGATGAGTGCCGTGCAGCGCTCGATGGTCCAGATGGATGGAGTGGAGGATGGCTGGTTGATGGACACCCCACGCAAACACGGCTACAGCGCCAACAAGGAGGAGGTGGAGTAATGTTTTGGGCTGGAATCATGGGGAGAGAGATTGTCGGCCCCTTTAGGATCCCTGAATGCGCTAAAGATGAACTCCATAATGTATGTGGATTTTCTCAAACAGCACTTCCTGCCATGGTTCAAGAAGAAGAACCGTGTATTTCACAGCAAGATCATTTTTCTGCATGATAATGCACCATCTCATGCTGCACATAAAACATCTGCATCTCTGGCTGATATGGGCATAAAAGGGGACAAACTTATGGTGTGACCCCCATGCTCCCCTGACCTCTACCCCATTCAGAACCTTTGGAGCATCATTAAAAGGAGTGTCTATGATGGCGGGAGGCAGTTCACATCTAAGCAACAGCTCTGGGAGGGTATTCTGTCCTCATGCAAAACAATTGAAGCAGAAACCATCCAAAACCTGACAAATTCAATGGACGAGAGAGTTCAGAAGCTCCTTTCGAACAAGGGGTCCTATGTGAAAATGTAACATCACCTAGAATAAAGTTTTGAGTTGAAAACTGTTCGATTTCAGTTTCTAACAACCTGCTAATGCTTATAATTTCAAAAATGACCATTTTTTTGGTTTTTATTAAAATGAAAAGGTTGATCGAAAAGTTTGGGGGATCTAAGAGTGTGGCAACCCAGTAGTCATGATTACTTCGAATTCTGACAATATGAGGGTCATGCTGCAGGTAGTGCAGCAAGAAGGCACTTATGTGTCTTGCGCATCTCGGAGCCCCAAAATTATTTTCCGGGCTAGATGCAGCTAAAAATTATTATTAATTTTAAATCTGGTGAAGCTTTAGTATAGATGGCCTAATAGGATCAGTGCTGCACACTGCTACAAAGCCCAAATTATTTTCCAGCCAAGATACAGATAAACATGATTAGTAATTTGAAAGCTTAAAACGGTTGGTAGGGTGATTTTAACCAATCATCAAGCTTTTACTCTCCCCAGGATGACACAGGGGTAGAAAAGTCGTTTCGGATCCATGATTTGTTCATCTTTATGAACGTGAGTCTGTCTACATTATCAGTGGAGAGCCGCGTGCGCTTATCTGTCAGCACACCACCAGCAGCGCTGAACACACGTTCAGACAGAACGCTGGCTGCGGGGCATGACAAGATCTCCAAGGCGTAAGTGGCTAGCTCCGGCCATTTATCCAGATTGGAAGCCCAAAAAGAGCAAGGGTCCAGTGACACAGTCATGGCTTCAATGTTTACTTGGAGATACTCCTGTACCATCGTCTCTAGGCGTTGACTATGTGTCAGACTTCTTGTCTCCTGTGGCCTTGCAAAGGATGGGCTAAAAAAGTGGTGAAATGATTCCGCAAAATTGATGTTACCAGCAGATACTGTGGTTCTGTTACGGTTTGAGTGCTGAACACTTGACGGTCCCACGGTTGGCAAGTTGGAACTGTGAGATTCACTACGTGCACCACTGGTATTTTGTGGAAAAGCACATGTAAGATTCTGCAACAGTCTCTGCTGATACTCCTGCATGCGTGCATCCCTTTCTATGGCAGGAATAATTTCTGCAAATTTACTTTTGTACCGGGGATCTAACAGTGTGGCAACCCAGTAGTCAGGATTATTTCTAATTCTCACAATTCGAGGGTCATGTTGCAGGTAGTGCAGCAAGAAAGCACTCATGTGTGTTGCGAATCCAGGAGCACCAAGTCCCTGTTGTGTTGGTGGCGAGGTAACAATCATGCTTCCTTCCTCTGTCCTCTCCCCCCAACCTCGCACAACAGAAATGTGATCAAGGTCTCCGTCATCTGATGAGTCTTCCATCAGTTCGTCCTCCACTTCTTCCTGGGCTCCTGCACCTTCCTCACTAGTTTGGCTGCTACCATGCGCCCTGGTAAAACCATCTCCCCCACCCTCACATGCCTGCCGCCTTGGTGCTGCCGACCGTCTGGACCTTGCAGATGTTAGCCCTTCCGCATACAACTCCTCCTCCTCTACTTCCTCCACCTCCTCTTGTGCCACCACCTGACTCCAAATTCTGTTTAACATGTGCTCCAGCATGTAAATCACCGGAATAGTCATGCTGATAATGGCATCGTCAGCACTAAACATCTTCGTCGCCATTTCAAAACTGTGCAGAAGGGTGCATAGGTCCCTGATCTGAGACCACTCCTCCAGCGTGATTTGCCCCACCTCTGGATCTCGTTGGCCCAGGCTATATGTCAGAACGTATTGCACCAGGGCTTGTCGGTGCTGCCACAGTCGCTGCAACATGTGCAGAGTTGAATTCCACCGGGTAGGCACATCGCATTTTAGCCGGTGAAGTGGCAGGCCCAACGACTTCTGCAGAGATGTAAGTCGCTGAGCTGTGGGATGCGAACGGCGGAAGTGAACACACAGCGACCGTGCCCTCTGCAGAAGGCCATCTAGTCTGGGATAGTGGGCTAAAAATTGCTGGACAACCAGGTTCAACACGTGAGCCATACAAGGCACGTGTGTGACATTGCCCCGGCGAAGGGCCGCACCCAGGTTTGAAGCATTGTCGCACACGGCCTTCCCTGGTTTCAGGTCCAGTGGAGACAACCATTCATGAAATTGGTTCTCCAGAGCTGACCACAACTCCTCAGCTGTGTGACTCACATTTCCCAGACATTTCAATGTAAAAACCGCCTGATGACGTTGAGCCCTACTGCCAGCATAGTAAGGAGGTGTGCAGGATCCCTTCTGCGCAGTTAGAAAGCTTGTGGCATGACCAGACAGGCTTTGGGTGCAGGTGGAAGACCGAGAGGAGGTTGAGGAGGCAGAAGCAGTGGAGGAACTTTGAGATAAAGAGGATTGACGCACAACTCGTGGGGGCGGCAAGACTTGGACAGCAGCCCCTTGTCCTGCTGTCACCATAGTTACCCAGTGCCCAGTCAGCGACATGTAACGCCCCTGTCCATGCCTACTCGTCCAAGTGTCTGTGGTGAAATGCACCCTGCACACACAGAGTTTCTCAAAGAAGCAGTGATGTTGTGTGCGACATGCTGGTGGAGCGCAGGCACACCTTTCTTTGAGAAGTAGTGCCGACTGGGCATCTGGTACTGGGGCACTGCGACGGACATAAGGTCTCGAAAATCCTCTGTGTCCACCAGGCGGAAAGGCAGCATTTCTGTAGCCAAGAGCTTGCAGATGGTGAAATTCAACCTCTTAGCTTTCTAATGGCTAGGAGGAAATGGTCTTTTACTTGTCCACATCTGAGGGACCGAGGGCTGGCTATTGTGCTTAGACGGGGTTGATAAGGGTGTCCCCGGCAAACTGCCGGTCTGTGAGGAAGATGTAGGCGGACATGTTAGGTTGCCTTGATCCAAAGGTGGTGCTATCGATGTCGGACAGCGCTCAACACCAGCTGGTGTTACCACCTCCAAAGAAAATGATGACCTGCCAATCACGCTGGCTGTTGCGGGTAAAGAGGTGGCAGGCCTGCGCCCCAAAACAAGTGTGACTGCTGTCCCCCCAGTCACAGAGGATGAAGAGGCCGCGGATGCACAAGATATGGCAGACGGTGGTTGGCCCGGCCGGCTAGGCCGCATTGTAGCACACTGAGCTTCCCACTGCAACCTATGCTTCATGTCCATGTGCCGGTTCATGCATGAAGTACTCAAACTATGTATTTTTTGGCCTCTACTTAGCTTTTGCTGACAAATGTTACAGATAACACGAGTTGGGTCATCTTTATCGATCTGAAAAAATGCCCAGGCTATGCAAGGCTTAGCACCCATGCGACCTGAAGAGCCACCACGACTTGTGGTGAGAGGCAGAGTTGTGTTTGAGGATGCAGTTGTTGACGTGCTTCCAGTACTACGTCTCTGTCCAGGAAGGCGCAACCTGACCTCGTCGTCACTAGCATCTTCCTCCACCTCCTCTGCTGACCTCATCTCTTGGCTGACTGTGGGTTGACAGTAAGTGGGATCTCCAACCTCATCATCATCACCCTGTGCGTTATCACATCCGTCGTCCTCAGAGCCAACCTGTTCCTGCCCTGACAAAAAACTAAAGTTGTCGCTCCAATCAGGTATTTGAGTCTTATCATCGTCTTCCTCATTGTCTCCACCAACAGGAGTTACAGTTTGGGAATGAGGGTCTACATTATGGTCAGAACCTTCTGCGTCTGGTCCTGGATCCGACTCATAAAGATTCTGGGCATCAGTGCAGATCATTTCCTCGTCTGGATTCACAGAAGCGCTGGAGTCGACCTCTGATTCCCAGGCTATAGTATGAGTAAACAGCTCTGCAGACTCAACCATCTGTTCTACCTCATACTCAGACAGGCAGCTGGAGATTTGGGAGCTGTGAGGAAGCAAGTGCGATTGGGGTGACACCTTTGAGGACTGGAGTATTTGTGATGTTGAAGTTGATGTGGAGGAGAGCCCACTTAAAGGAGCACTTGATATCCGTTGAAGCACCTGCTGTTTTTGTGCCTCATCTGGAATTTGTAGTGATTGGCGTGGCCGTAAGAAAGGGATCTTATCACATTGTCCGCTAAAAGAAGTAGACATTTTAGTTTGGCTGGAAGATGGTCTTTCTTCTGCAGATGTTACTGTTGCTTTAACACCTACCCCACGGACACAACCTTTTTTCCCCTTCCCAACACGCCTATTCCCCTTTCTACCAGCAGCAGGCCTTTTTCCACTCATTTTGGTGGTTAACTAATTAACAACTCTGGAGTTGTTTGCACAAAAAAACAATGGATGGGAACCGAGCAGAGCTGAGTGGCGAAACTGTGGTATTAGGCCAAAACTATTGGCTGGGTTAGATGCAGAAAAAAATTATATTCAATTTGCAACCTGATGGAGGTCAGTATAGATGGACTAATAGAGAAAGTCCCACACACTGCTAGAAGGCCAAATATTTTTTCAGAGCTAGATGCAGATAAAAATTATTTTTAATCTGCAACCTGATGGAGGTCAGTATAGATGGACTAATAGAGAAAGTCCCACACACTGCTAGAAGGCCAAATATTTTTTCAGAGCTAGATGCAGATAAAAATTATTTTTAATTTGCAACCTGATGGAGGTCAGTATAGATGGACTAATAGAGAAAGTCCCACACACTGCTAGAAGGCCAAATATTTTTTCAGAGGTAGATGCAGAAAAAAATATATTCAGTTTGCAACCTGATGGAGGTCAGTATAGATGGACTAATACAACAAGTCCCACACACAGCTAGAAGCCCAATATTTTTTCAGAGGTAGATGCAGAAAAAAATATATTCAGTTTGCAACCTGATGGAGGTCTGTATAGATGGATTAATAGAACAAGTCCCACACACAGCTAGAAGCCCAATATTTTTTCAGAGGTAGATGCAGAAAAAAATATATTCAGTTTGCAACCTGATGGAGGTCAGTATAGATGGACTAATACAACAAGTCCCACACACAGCTAGAAGCCCAATATTTTTTCAGAGGTAGATGCAAAAAAATATATATTCAGTTTGCAACCTGATGGAGGTCAGTATAGATGTACTAATACAACAAGTCCCACACACAGCTAGAAGCCCAATATTTTTTCAGAGGTAGATGCAGAAAAAAATATATTCAGTTTGCAACCTGATGGAGGTCTGTATAGATGGATTAATAGAACAAGTCCCACACACAGCTAGAAGCCCAATATTTTTTCAGAGGTAGATGCAGAAAAAAATATATTCAGTTTGCAACCTGATGGAGGTCTGTATAGATGGATTAATAGAACAAGTCCCACACACAGCTAGAAGCCCAATATTTTTCCAGAGGTAGATGCAGAAAAAAATATATTCAGTTTGCAACCTGATGGAGGTCTGTATAGATGGATTAATAGAACAAGTCCCACACACAGCTAGAAGCCCAATATTTTTTCAGAGGTAGATGCAGAAAAAAATATATTCAGTTTGCAACCTGATGGAGGTCTGTATAGATGGATTAATAGAACAAGTCCCACACACAGCTAGAAGCCCAATATTTTTTCAGAGGTAGATGCAGAAAAAAATATATTCAGTTTGCAACCTGATGGAGGTCTGTATAGATGGATTAATAGAACAAGTCCCACACACAGCTAGAAGCCCAATATTTTTTCAGAGGTAGATGCAGAAAAAAATATATTCAGTTTGCAACCTGATGGAGGTCTGTATAGATGGATTAATAGAACAAGTCCCACACACAGCTAGAAGCCCAATATTTTTTCAGAGGTAGATGCAGAAAAAAATATATTCAGTTTGCAACCTGATGGAGGTCTGTATAGATGGATTAATAGAACAAGTCCCACACACAGCTAGAAGCCCAATATTTTTTCAGAGGTAGATGCAGAAAAAAATATATTCAGTTTGCAACCTGATGGAGGTCAGTATAGATGGACTAATACAACAAGTCCCACACACAGCTAGAAGCCCAATATTTTTTCAGAGGTAGATGAAGAAAAAAATATATGCAGTTTGCAACCTGATGGAGGTCAGTATAGATGGACTAATACAACAAGTCCCACACACAGCTAGAAGCCCAATATTTTTTCAGAGCTAGAAGCAGAAAAAAATTATATTCAATTTGCAACCTGATGGAGGTCAGTATAGATGGACTAATAGAATGATGCTATGCCCAAAAGATTTTACTTCACTAGGTGCAGTAAAAAAATTGGTATTCTATACACAGGTGGTATAGCTTGCAACACAGATAGGCTACTCCACTGACTAACACACTCTACAATAGGCCAAAAAAGATTAGCTTTGCTTGATTCAGCCAAATGCTGTGAAAAAAACTTGCACAGCACTGGCACAGACCTGCCTGGCAAAAACTGATAGGAACTGATGTAACCTAGTCCTGAAAAGGACTCCAATTACAATTAGTCTTTACTCCCACAATCTATCTATTTAAGAGCACAGACCTGCCTGATAAAAGTCGTAGGAAATGCTGTAACCTAGTCCTTAAAAGGACTGCAATCACAACTATTCCCTACTCCCAAGCTATCTGTAGATTTGTGCGAAAATTGGCTTGAAATTAACAAGGTATAGCGCACACAGCAACAGCGGTGCCGTCTAACACGCAGCTGCAGCAGTGAGAAAATGGTGGCGACGGGGAAAATGGCTTGGTCTTATAGGGCAAGGACATGTGACATACACTGCCAATGACACATGCCCTTGCTTGTGTGAAAAAAAGCACTTCGCTCTGTGTGTGCGCTGCTGATAGGCTGACAGATTGCACCTCCCCACTGTAAATGCGGGAAAGAGAAAAATAAAATGGAGATCTTCATTGTTCCTGCAGAGATTCATCCCCTGCCCCTCCCCCCACCCCGCTGTACACTCAAACTGCGTATTAACATTAATTTTCATCATTACTGAGAAAAAATCCAGTTATGATTTTGGTGCACGAACAGTTATCGAACATAACCTCGAACAGCCGAATTTTTCTCAAATTGTTCGTGTTCGCCGAACGGCTCGAACACCGCCCAAAACAGCTCGAATTTGAGATTGGCGAACAGTTCGAGTAGAACAACGCTCATCTCTAGTGGTAATATTAGTGTAAATACCGTAATGATAGTTATTAAAACAAATGTACTATTATGTGTTACTATGTGGTGGTAATATGTGGTCCAGTCATAGTATGGCAGTATATATTCCTTGCATGTGATACTATTTGTATATTGGTTTTTGTATAGTGACTTTTGTTCAGCAAAATATTGTTAATTATATTCAGACACTTTGCAGAGATAAATACATAGTCATTCTCTGGTAGTATGTATCACCTTTATGTGGTTTATTAATGATACATTAATCTTGGTGTAGAGAAATTGTTCAGTAACAATATGGTGATATTTGTTATTTAGTAACTGTATGACCACTATTTTGAATTACTTAGAAAATGATGTTATCGCCGTGTTTTATATGAGATTTATATATTTAATTTGTATTCTTTTTTTAAATAGGAAGGTGTATCTACCACTATATGGACACTATATATCCTACCATGAAAGGCATGGAGACATGAATCCGTCATCCATGATAAAAAGACAAGTTTATTAGACACTTCAATTATCAAAAAATATATACAGAGTAAAAAGCAGAAGGTGAAGACTCAGTTATAGGGGACGCGGTCATGAACATATGTGATGGTGGGCAGTTATGAGATGGATGCTCATAAAATAAACCACATATATGGAGTAATATATAATATATAAATCTAATAGTATAACGTGGAGAGCTATAGGTCATGTACAATGCAAAAATCACCATCTGTGAAAAAATAGAAAGTCACCATATTCCATAATAGGAGGTAATATACACTGCTCAAAAAAATAAAGGGAACACTTAAACAACACAATGTAACTCCAAGTCAATAATACTTATGTGAAATCTACCTGTCCAGTTATGAAGCAACACTGATTGTGAATCAATTTCTCTTGCTGTTGTGCAAATGGAACAGACAACTGGTAGAAATGATAGGCAATTAGCGAGATAACCCCCTATAAAGGAGCACTTCTGCAGGTGGTGACCACAGACCATTTCTCTGTTCTCTTCCTTTTTGGCTGTTGTTTTGGTCACTTTTTCATTTTGCCATTGCTCTCACCCCTAGAGGTACAGTAGCATGAGGCGGTGTCTACAGTACAACCCACAGAAGTTGCTCAGGTAGTGCAGTTCATCAAGGATGGCACATCAGTGCGAGCTGTGGCAGGAAGGGTAGCTGTGTCTGTCAGCGTAGTGTCCAGAGCATGGAGCAGATACCAGGAGTTGTGGAGGGAGCCATAGGAGGGCAACAACCCAGCAGCTGGACCGTTACCTCCTCCTGTGTGCAAGGAGGAACAGGAGGAACACTGCCAGAGCCCTGCAAAATGACCTCCTGCAGGCCACAAATGTGCATGTGTCTGCACAAATGGTTAGAAACCGACTCCATGAGGGTGGTATGAGGGCTCGACGTCTACAGATTGGAGTTGTGCTCACAGCCCAACACCGTGCAGGACGCTTGGCATTTGCCACAGAACATCAGGATTGGCAAAGTCGCCACTGGCGCCCTGTGCTCTTCACAGATGAAAGCAGGTTCACACTGAGCACATGTGACAGACGTGACAGAGTCTGGAGATGCCGTGGAGAGCGATCTGCTGCCTGCAACATCCTTCAGCATGATCGGTTTGGCAGTGGGTCAGTAATGGTGTGGGGTGGCATTTCTTTGGAGGGCCACACAGCCCTCCATGTGCTCGCCAGAGGTAGCCTGACTGCCATTAGGTACCGAGATGAGATCCTCAGACCCCTTGTGAGACCATATGCTGGTGTGGTTGGCCCTGCGTTTCTCCTAATGCAGGACAATGCCAGACTTCATGTGGCTGGAGTGTGTCAGCAGTTCCTGCAAGCTGAAGGCATTGAAGCTATGGACTGGCCCTCCCGTTCCCCAGACATGAATCTTATTGAGCACATCTGGGACATCATGTCTCGCTCCATCCACCAACGTCTCTTTGCACCACAGACTGTCCAGGAGTTGGCGGATGCTTTAGTCCAGGTCTGGGAGGAGATCCCACAGGAGACCATCTGCAACTTCATCAGGAGCATGCCCAGGCATTGTAGGGAGGTCATACAGGCACGTGGAGGCCACACACAATACTGAGCCTCATTTTGACTTGTTTTAAGGAAATTACATCAAAGTTGGATAAGCCTGTAGTGTGTTTTTCCACTTGAATTTTGGGGGTGACTCCAAATCCAGGCCTCCATTGGTTAATAAAGTTGATTTCCATTGATGATCTTTGTGTGATTTTGTTGTCAGCACATTCAACTTTGTACAGAACAAAGTATTCAATGAGAATGTTTCATTCATTCAGATCTAGGATGTGTTATTTGAGTGTTCCCTTTATTTTTTTGAGCAGTGTAAATATTCAGATCTGTAGGATCTTGACATACCCATTAATCTCTGAGTCAGGCTGCATCACCGCCATCCTCGAAATGAAAAAATCTGTCAATCAGGCTAAGTGGGTGGAAAAGCTGCCGCAGTAGGGGGGATGCACCATGAGATGCTGTCAATCAGGTTAGATGGCTGAAACTTTGTTTAAACTTATTAAAAACAATTATACAGCCATTTGGATGTGGATTTACATAGTAAGAACACCATATTCATCAGGACAAAAACATCTTTTTAAAATTCAGCATTGACGTTATATCAACTGCGCTGCAGCCAATAAGTAAGCTCAGAGACACTGAGCGGCTCATGTCATCATCACAGGCAAAGCCACTGAATTCAATTCAATGCTGTAGATCAGTGTTTGGTTGGGGTTTGGTTTGGAAAACACTGCTGTAGATGCAACATCAGCACTGCTGAGAATAGCAGACAACCGGAGCTGCAGCAGAGACTCATTGCTGGAGTCAGGGAACGTAAATAAAGCACAGTTTTTTTTTTTTTTTTTATAAAACTGCATCTAGGAAAGAGGATTTTTTTTCTAAGCTGGAAACCTGCTTTTACTACTATTAAAATGTTGTATAGACACAGCAAACATATTGTCATAGATAGTATTTTGTATCTTGTTTAGCTCTTTATACCCAATCATTTTCAGGCTTCCTACATCTTCTATATGAGATGATTAATATGACCTTACATTTAACCAAAACTCTAGGAAACCAAGCTTGCAATGACATATTGTTCAGCACTTTGAAAATTGCTTTACTGGCATTTCAGATAGCTCTTTATTTAAAATAATTTGATCTTTTATTTTCTTTTCACTGAAAAGACACCTGTCATTCAGGTAGCTTAGCTTTATTAGTACCATAAAGAGAAAAAAAAAGAAGTGTCATGTGGGATTCACATCTGTGTTTCCTTCCAAATGTTTCATGTTCATGAATGATTGAACATCTACTACATTTATATGTCACCCCATGTTTTTGTACTTTTAAACCTTTTGTGTAATATGTTTCAAAGCAATGCTACAGTATAATATCACCACAGATAATCCACAGTCATTTCAGTGATGTTTTCTTCTTTATATAGGAAAGTAATGATTGCTTGAAATAGATGTTGATAAACCCCACATAGCTTATGGATCAAATTGCTATGCCTTTCAGAGCCACATGAACTCCCCTTCCCCTCCACATGAGATATTATTGAAAAGAAAGATAACACATTCTAAAATTATATAGTGCATATTAGTAATGCAACGGATGTTTAACTACAGTCAGTCTAAAAATTCTAATTTGTCAGCAGAGTTTGCATTAACACTGCCCTTTATGGCATTGGACATCCCCAAACTTTGCATGAACTGTTTGCAAGATATCTGGACAGTCGCAGAAAATCCAGGAATTTTGACAAGTATGCCATCATAGCCCTGTCACAAATGTCACAGTGGCAGGGAAGCCTCCTTATATAATGAAAGTGTCACATAGTCACTAGGGACTGTGGGCATCTATCCGACCCCTTGAACTAGGGGGTACCCTAGGCTACCTCTGCCACCTGGATTACCCCAGATAGTGGAGACGTCAGGGTCACATACCTTGCTATGCTCCTATCTTAACCCTTATCTGTTCCCTCCCCTACCAGGGAGGTGTGAGGATGAAATGTATAGGATTATACTAACCAGACTGAAAGAAGTAGACAGACGGGGCAAAAGAAAACTGCAATCATAAAAATACAGTCACAAAACAACAGAGTGGGAAACAGGGGAGAAATAGGAAGGAGAAAACAAATGGGAGAGGATGAGGATAAACTTGCACACCAACACCATGCAGAAATCTCCTGAACAACTCTCCAACCGCCTACTCTAAACACTGAACTTCTCCTTAAACACCAAACCAGGAAGTGTGAACTATCACTTTCAATTTCCAAGTGCCAGTGGCGAACATATATACAAAAGGGGAGTGGCCAACACAGAGCAGTTGAGCCAATTTAGGATTGAAGAGGAGACTTGGTCAGGTGACACCTGTGTCACAGTTAGTAATTATAAAAGGCCTAACCGGGCTGAAAAGGGTGGAGTTGGTGCCATAACCTGGGCCAAGCACGTCATGTGGCTGAGATGTGGTCTTACAACCACCATCGCCACAGAAGGGTCTGAGAGTGGTTAGATTCTGGGGAAGGCCTGAGCTGTGAGGGAGATCTATGCCGCACCAGTAGAAGTCAGTGACCTGTGCCAGTAGAAGTCCTTAAGCAGTGCCAGTAGAAGACCATGACTAGATCCCAACCAGGCTTGGGAGATGATCTGACTGGAGCAAATTACCATTCCTGTGTGCCATAACTTCCAGCATAGATGTATGGTACAGGGTGTTGGCTGGGGCCATGCTTAAGGGAAGGAAGATGACCAGTACAATGGGCACACTGCATACTCAGTGACTCGCATATCTAGGACTTGTAGCCTAGTGGGAAATACTTGTGACCCCCATTAGGGCCAGTGTAACAATCAGATGAGCTTACAGAGATTATGATGGGGATGGGCCTAGTATTGAGAGTGATGCCTTTTACGCTGAAACATAAAACCATTAATATCACAGGTTTGTCAGGTATAATAGAAAGTCACTCTAGATCTGACTGTAGAAGGTCACTGCGCTTGGAATTACAGATGCCTTCTTAATCCTTCTGCCTTTAGGACCCAGCGGCGACCTCCTTCCTGCTGATGATTGACACACCCTTGCCTGGGAGTTAAAAACACTCAGTTTGCTCTATGGAATCGCCAGTGATACTTCTATGTACAGGAGCACTAGCAGTCGGCTACCTTCTTCTCTGGTGCCCTTGGTGGACAGTTGGCATTACTCCTCTGGTGTCTGCTCAAGCTAAGTTGATCCCCTTTGTTTGTCTACCTTGTTGTCTTTAGTCTGTAGTGGGGCCTGACCAGTGCTCACCCCTCCCCTATCTAGGGCCAAGCTCTAAGATCATCCAGGGTTCAGGGTCCTCCTTGGCGATAGGTTTGGAACCGATATAGGGACGGTAGGGTAGGCAGGGTGATATTAGATCTGCCAAGGGGTCTCCACTCCCCCTTTCCCTAGTGTTTTGGCTTGCTCTCCCTCTTCTCTTTGTGTTGCACTTAGTCTTTCCCACACCTTGCTTGACAATTAATAGTCGTTTAACTGCTGGATAATAAGAACATTAAGAACAGTGTATATAATAGAATGTTGCATAGATATTGTATTTGAAGACACCCCAATGCCCCTTGCAAGAGTCGTAGAGGTCGGAGGGCCTCCTGAAAACAATGTTCTCATTATTAGGAAGTGGTTCTCCCATACTGTTTGCCTATGAAGTGAATGCAACGGCTGCCAAAAATGTGGAGGAACTCCAATGTCCCTTGCAAGAGACATAGATATGGTGATATGTTAGATATGGTGGTGATATGGAGAAGGATGTGGAGGATGAGGAGAAGAAAGAAGACAAGAGCAAATAGACAAAATCAGGATGCATATACACATGTATGGGTGTGAAGACAGAGGTGCATGGGAATAGAGTTAGACCTCCCAGAAAAAAACACTGTATTTGAGTTTATGTTACGCTGCTATCATTCGGTGGTGTCAAGAAGTCTGGCCCGATCCAGCCCTTGTTCATTTTTATAAGAGTCAGACGGTCAGCATTTTCAGTTGACACGCTGATGCGCCTATCGGTTATAGTTCCACCGGCTGCACGAAAAACCCGCTCTGACAAAACGCTAGCGGCAGGACCTCCAAGGCATAGAGAGCCAGTTCATGCCACGTGTACAGTTTGGATACCCACATAGGAATCACAGAAGATGTTGGTACGGTCTGCAAGGTACTCCCTCACCATCTTCTGAAACTTTTCCCTCCTTGTGAGAGTACCCCGCGTCTCAGGGCCTGTGCGATAGGAGGGTCTGAGAAAACTGTCCCAGAACTTTGATAGTGTTCCCCTGCCTCTGCTGGATTGCATTTGTGTCTCTCTCGCCTGTACTCCTTTGTTGTCCAACAAACTGTGACCTCTGCCGCCAGCGTTTTCAGATGGGAATTTTTTCAATAATTCCGCAACAAAGGCTTTCTTATACTGCACAATTTTTTAGGCCTGTCTTGCGCGGGAATAAGAGACAGAAAGATCTCCTTGCAGCATGGGTCTAGAAGTGTCACCAACTAGTAATGACTGTCACCCAAAATTTTGAGAACGCGAGGGTCATGGGAAAGGCAGCGTAACATAAACTCAGCCATGTGTGCCAGACTGCAAAGAGGCAAGACTTCCGTGTCCTCACCAAGAGGATGACTGACCATGCTATCCTCCTCATCCTCCTCCTCTTCCTCCTCCTCCATGTCCTCAGGTCATTCACGCTGAACAGACGGTATGACAGTTTGCAGGTAGTACCCTCTATAGAGCAGGAAACTCGCTCCTGTTCTTCCTCCTCCTCTTCCTCATTGTCACCCAATCCATGTTGGGATGAGATGAGGCTGGTCTGTGTGGAATCACCCTGTATGGTTCCTTACTACATCTCATGGTGCTCCGTCTTCAATGCATCTTCTTTGATTGTGAGCAGAGAGCATTTCAGAAGACAGAGAAGTGGGATGGTGACGCTAATTATGGCGCTCACCATCTTTGTGGAGTCCTCAAAGTTTTGGAGGATGGTACATGCAAGGTATGTCCGACATCCATGTCCACTCTTGAGGTCTTATGTGTGGAGTCTGAACTGAATACCGTCAGTCTTGTTGATGCTGGTAGTCAACAACTGCCCTCTTCTGCTCACAAATCCTTCCCATCATCTACAATGTAGAGTTCCAATGCGTGGTGACATCGCAAATCAGTCGGTGAGCCGGAAGCTGCAAAAGCTGCTGAAACACGGCAAGGGCAGCAGAAGCCATAGCTGACTTTCTAAAATGGGCACAGAGGTGGCATACTTTGACAAGCAGATCCAGCAGATCCGGGTAGGTTTTGAGAAGCCGCTTAACCACAAGGTTAAGCACATGGGCCAGGCATGGAATGTGTGTGAGCGCGCCTCGCCTCGCAGCCGCCACCAGGTTCCAGCCATTGTCACACATGACCATGCCTGGCTGTAGGGTCAGTGGTGTCAGTCACAGATCTGCCTGCTCTTTCAGAGCTGTCCACAACTCTTCAGTTGTGCAGTTTGTCACCTACGCATATTAGCTTCAGCACAGCCTGTTTCCGCTTAGCCAAAGCAGTGCTGCAGCGCTTCCAGCTTGCGACTGATGTGGTCATTTTGGAGATGGATGCTGAAGAGGAGGAGGAGGTGCAGGAGCTGTAGAATGTGGGGGCAACCATAACTGACCCAAGGCCCGCAATCCTGGGCGTTGGGAGAACGTGTTCCGTACCAAGGTCAAACTGGGTCCTGGCTTCCACTATATTAACCCAGTGTGCTGTCAGCGAAATGTACCTACCCATGAGCACTTATCCACGTGTCCGTGGTTAGGTGGACTTTCCCAGTAACTGTGTTGTTGAGGGCACGGCTAATGTTGTGGGACACAGGCTCATGTAATGCAAGGATGGCACACCAGTTGAAATAGTGGCGGCTGGGGACCGAGTACCGAGGGACGGCCGCCGCCATCAGTTTGCGGAAAGCTTCCATCTCTACGAGCCTAAAAGGCAACATTTCAAGCGCAAGCATTCGCAAAATGTGTGATTTGAGTAGTGTGGCCTGTGGGGCGTTGGCTGCGTATTTTCGCTTGCGTTCCAAGGACTGGAGTAGGGACAACTGAACGCCGTGCTGGGACAAGTACATGGACGTGGTTGTGGATGGTGCTAGTTGAGAGTGTGCAATGACACGTGCAGGGCGGGAGGCATCTTAGCATGCGCCATGGACAGGGGATTGGCGTGCACGCACAACAGTGGAACAAGCAGTGGTGTCACCCCCAGACACTCTTTCTGGATTGGGTTTGGGCCAACTTAGTCGGGTACTTTGCTGTCATGTGCCTGATCATGCTCGTGGTGGTCAGGCTGCTAGTTTTGCTACCCCTGCTGATGCTGGCCTAGCAGGTGGTCCAAAAGGCTTTTTGGGGGTTATTTGAAGTCTTTAAAAAACAACCAGACTCGGGAAGACCTAACAGCTGTACTGGCAACTTCCGTCATGTTGGTGTTACGGGGAACGTTTTCTGCCTTGCGTCTGTGGCCACCACACTGCTTCTTCCTGCCTGTTGTGGTGCTATGCCTGCCTCCCCCTGTGTGCTCCTGTCCTTGCTCTGCATGTCCCCCTGCCAGGTTGGGTCAGTTACTATATCGTCCACCACCTCGTCTTCCTCTTCTATTCCCTGGTCCTCCTCCTGACTTTCTGGCAATTGTGTCTCATCATCATAATCATCCAACTCTTGCGACAGTAATCGCACTTTGCCACCGTTGCCTTCATGTGACAGTGGCTGCTCAAATATTTGGGCATCACTGCATGCGTTCCACTCTTGACTCGCTTGAAACTGACCGGGGAGGGGCCAGAATCCACAAATGGAAAAGTGAAGAGCTTTTCTGAATGTCCAAGTGTGGGATCATTTGTCTCCGGGCACTCGGCATGGTGGGAGGAAGGAGGAACAGGGTGAAGAATATGCAGTCCAAACTCATGGCTACTGAGACTTGACCATGTAGAAGACACAGTGGTGGTGGTGGCTAAGTGACTGGAAGCATTATCTGCAATCAAACCAACAACCTTTTGACACTGGGTTCAATAGTGGAGTACTGCGGTCCCCTAGTAATTGGGACAGGAAGGTCGAGTGACAAGATGTGGGTATTTGTTGTGGCAGCACAATTTCTGCTTGCCCACGGCCACTTCCTCGGCCTCTGCATGCACCGTCACCATCAAGTCCACTTCCCCATCCCTTGCCACGCACCTTGCCCATTTTAAATGGAGGACAATATTTTCCACGTTCACGAGAAATGGCTGATTTTGGAGCCAGATATATGTGATATGTCTGACAGTAAATCAATTGCCTGCTATTTACAACTGTTGTTCTCTAATATTATTCTACACAGAGACCTAGTGTGAATAGCATGAATGACACACTGCAACGAAATTAAAATGGAAGAAATGGCTGCTTTTGGAACACTTTTATTGGTGATATGTCTGACAGAGAACCACGGTTTTAAATAGCAGGCCTGTAATTTACTAATATTATGCTACACAGAGACCTAGTGTGAATAGCTTGACCGACACACTGCAACGAAAAGAAAATGGAAGAAATTGCTGATTTTGGAACACTGTTATAGGTGATAAGTCTGACAGAGAACCACGGTTTTAAATAGCAGGCCTGTAATTTACTAATATTATTCTACACAAAGACCTAGTGTGAATAGCTTGAACGACACATTGCAACGAAATGAAGATGGAAGAAATGGCTGATTTTGGAACACTGTTATAGGTGATATGTCTGAAAGAGAACCACAGTTTCACATAGCATGCCTGTAATTTGCTAATATTATGCTACACAGAGACCTAGTGTGAATAGCTTGACCGACACACTGCAACAAAATGAAAATGGAAGAAATGGATGATTTTGGAACACTGTTATAGGTGGTATGTCTGAAAGAGAACCACGGTTTTAAATATAAGGCCTGTAATTTACTAATGTTATTCTACACAGAGACCTAGTGTGCATAGCTTGACCAAAACACTGCAATGAAATGGAAGGCAGAAATGGCTGATTTTGGAACATTGCTATAGGTAATATGTCTGAAAGAGAACCACGGTTTTAAATAGGATGTCTGTAATTTACTAACATTATGCTACACAGAGACATAGTGTGAATAGTTTGACCGACACACTGCAACGAAAAGAAAATGGAAGAAATGGCTGATTTTGGAACACTGTTATAGGTGATATGTCTGACAGAGAACCATGGTTTTAAATAGCAGGCCTGTAATTTACTAATATTATTCTACACAGAGACTTAGTGTGAATAGCTTGACCAACACACTGCAATGAAATGGAAGGCAGAAATGGCTGATTTTGGAACATTGTAATAGGTGATATGTCTGACAGAGAACCATGGTTTTAAATAGCAGGCCTGTAATTTACTAATACTATTCTTCACAGACACCTAGTGTAAATAGCTTGACTGACACACTACAATAGAATGGAAAAGGATGCCAATATTTTCCACGTTCAATTCAAATTTCTGGATTTTTATCGATGAAATATGAAACAGATCTGGCTGTATTCTGCAGTGCTAACAAGCAAATGTAGCAGAAAAATGGTGTACCCTGGATTGCTCTTTTAGCAAATAACCAGGATTAAGATAAAAAAAAAATTTGCTCTGGCCCCTGATATCTGGGGCTATGTCCACAAATATCTGTAATTATTACAGCAGCAGACAGGACATTTAATGGACCCTCTTGCGTTATATGCACTGCAGTCTGCACATACACTGCCTGCCTGCCTAGCACTGATTATATGCAACTGTATTAGTCCTCAGAAAGACTGTTAGTTCAGATGGATATATATATGTTGTGGAATACCTATACTATCAGGACGTTCCATGGACCCTCTTGCACTATCTGCACTGCAGTCTGCCATATACCCTGCCTCCCTGCCTAACTCCTGCTCTCACCACTGAATATATGCAGCTGGATTAGTCCTCAGAAGGACTGTTAGTTCAGATAGATATCTATATATATATGTTGTGGAATACCTATACTAATCCTAAACAAGCAAATCTCTTCCTGACTCAGCAGCACCTCTCCCTTCTCTGCCTGATTCCGGGGTACACTGTTTAGCGGCGCCAGGTCTGATATAGACCTGATGACGCTGTGAGGCCAGCCAATCACTGTAATGCCACAACCAAAATGGCTACGACAATACAGTGCATGGCAGGCAACCTCTGCATGTTCATTGGCTCTCTAAAGAGTGGCAAACATGCAGGGAGGGGACTAGAGTTCCCGCCTGAGCAACCCTGAAATACTCACCGAGCGCCGAGCTTGTTGAGCACAGTGATGCTCGGGTGAGTACCGAGCAGTGGTGAACACGTCCGCTCATCACTAGTATCAACCCATGCATGTTTATGGGAAAGCAAAAAGGATAACATGAATTATGTACATATGGTAATTTTTAAACTAACCATGCAAATGAGATAAACGTTCAACAAAATCCCTAAATTTGGTATTTTCAGCCAACATTACATTCTTTATCTGGCCATTCTAAGAGCCTCTTTATGTCAGATTTCATGGGAGAGTGGGATTGGCAATGATGGATTTCAAAATGTCCCCTAGGAGAGGTGTCTAATAGTGTCTTTTCCCTAACTGAAGTAATCATGCATATTTGGCCAAGTGTGCATGCTTATGGATGGTGGCATCTGTCTATGGCCAGTTTTAAGCATTTATCATCTACCTACTGTACATTCATAGAAAATATACTACTATGTGGAATTTGTTTATGTGCAATCATAACAAATAATAACTACAAATTCATCAATTAAGAATATAATAAGCTGAAATTAAACTGAAAAATGAAACAGAATTATCTGTTCTAATGCGAAGAATAATGCAGCTGTTGTTTACAGATTTGGAGAAAATTTCTGGAGACTAGGCATTTATGTCTTATCTAGCCCCATCCAAACTATAGGCAGATGTCACTTCTTTTTATACATTTTATATTTCAAACTGCTCTTTTTAAATGTCAAAAAGAGCAGTGTGTAATTTTCCTGGCAGAAAAAAGGGGTAACAGAACTAATAGGGACTGGTTTCATTCCTGTAAAGAGTATAAAGCTTTTGTGTTAATAGCGAGAAAGTCAAGAGTTAAACAAATATTTGTGTCTGTTATATTTTAGGCAGGATGGTTTAGAGCAATTATTTAATTGTGGCTTCTGGTTGAAGGGACACTTGTGTCAGTTTCTCGCTTGACTGGAGACTTCTGATCAATGATTTACTTGTTCATCTTCACTAAGCAGCTTTATAAGAAGTGATCCAATGCACACGGCTACTTAAAGGTTGTCTTTTTCTGCAGACAGCGCCAGAGTGTATTTACTGTGCCTGCCCTTAAGTCTCAAAAGACCTTCACATATTTTCTAAGACCTGAACATGATTTAAAAAGGTATATACCTGTCTGCAATATACTGCAATTATATAAGTTATATAAATAATAAGCTAAAGGGCTACCCTTTAAATCATTTTACAGAAAAAAATGACAGGCCTTAACAGAATACTGGTATGAAATGTCAAAAGTCCATAAAAATCATATTAAACTGCATTATTTCACTTTTTACTTGATCTTACCTAACTTCTTTCTCTGGTTCACTGATGGCTCAAGGGTAGGTAGCAGACAAGCACCAAGTGACCTTCCCCTTCTAGTATCTCCTAATAGTTCATTGCACATTCTGCACACCGCCACTGCTTCATCTTGTCATTGTCCCCGCCTCTTCATTACTATCTTCTCTGCTCCAAAACAATAAAGTAAGGATTTGCTATGCAATTTGTTCCTAAAAATTAAACAGAATCTCCTCCTTCTTCTCTGACCTGCAGAGAGGAATAGGTAGCTTAATGCACTATACCAATGCAGAGCAGAGTTCAGCAGCACTGTGAGTTCACAGCTGACTGTTGTGGAAGGGAGACGCAGCATTCAGCAGTTAAAAGTAAAATGTGGGGGAACTATCAATGTATAATGCATGTTGGAACAGCAAACCATTTGTTTTGCAAAATTATTTGAATATACTTGTCCTTTGTCTTTTAACTATTATTGTTGATGGCATAACCTCTTTAAAACACAACAAGTATAACCTATTTACCTATCCAAGCTTCTGTGCTGGCCTCCAGTACTGGCAGTTAGTGCTGCTCTGTTCCTGTGGGTGGCACTGACAGTGGATTGAGCAGTGGGTTCTTGAATGTTGGGCGATAAACTCATTGTCAGTTTAGCATGTACAGTAAATCCTCCATCCAGATGGCCACAGTTTGTGCAGTCCAGCTAATAATATTCAAGTGTTGTCTGTCAGTTCTGCTGACATGTCGCAGAAGTCGACCAACGAACCAAAATTATGATTGATTCAGCAGCCAATGGGAGCAAACAGTGCTTTATTTAAATACCTATTAGAGAAGATACCCTGACCAGTTATCATATTGTTTATACTACTCTGGTGTACTTATTATTACTCACCTGTCCCAGGTCCAATGCTGGGCTTTGCTTCCTTCATCTATGGCAGACTCTCAAAGTAGTAATCCATACCAAGTTTCTCTGTTGGCCTGGCAGGTACCACTGATGTTAACAGCCCAGATTTTATTAAAACTGACTCAGGCTATGTGCCCATGATGCAGAAATGCTCCAGATTTTTTCCTGAGCATTTCTGTATCTCCCTGGCAGAAAAAACGCATGCGGATTGTACATGCGGATTGTACATGTGGATTGTACATGCGTTTTTCCTGCCAGGGACAAGCGGATGTGAAGCGTTCTTCACATGCATTTCCGCATGCGGGTTGACAAGCGCTTTCCAAGCGATTTTAGCATCACATGGAAAGTGCTTGACAACTTGGTCACACTATATAAATTCATGCATACAGAGGAATATTTCAATATTAGCAGATGACACTAAACTCTGCAGGGTAATCAATACAGAGGAGGACAATTTTATATCACAGGAGGATCTATGTAAATTAGAAGCTTGGGCTGATAAATGGCAAATGAGCTTTAATGGGGATAAATGTAAGGTAATGCACTTGGGCAGAGGAAATAAAATGTATAATTATAAGCTTAATTGTAAAACACTGGGCAAAACTGTAACTGAAAAAGACCTGAGTGTATTGGTGGACGACAAGCTCACGTTTAGTGGCCAGTGTCAGGCAGCTGCTGCAGAGGCAAATAAATTAATGGGATGCATTAAAAGAGGCATAGATGCTCATGAGGAGAACATAATTTTACCTCTATACAAGTCATTAGTGCGACCACACTTAGAATGCTGTGTACAGTTCTGGTATCCGAGGTATAAGAAAGACATAGCTGAACTAGAGAGGGTGCAGAGAAGAGCGACCAAGGTTATTAGAGGACTGAGGGGTCTGCAATATCAAGACAGGTTATTACACTTGGGGTTATTTGCTGTGGAAAAAAGAAGGCTTAGGGGTGATCTTATTACTATGTACAAGTATATGAGGGGACAGTACAAAGACCTTTCTAGTGATCTTTTTACTCTGAGGCCTGAGACGGGGACAAGGGGGCATCTTCTACGTCTGGAGGAAAGAAGGTTTAATCATAATCACAGACGGGGATTCTTTACTGTAAGAGCAGTGAGACTATGGAACTCTCTGCCGCATGATGTTGTAATGAGTGATTCACTATTAAAATTTAAGAAGGGCATGGATGCCTTTCTTGAAAAGTATAATATTGCAGGTTATAAATACTAGCTTCCTTGATAGGGCGTTGATCCAGAGAACTAGTCTGATTGTCGTCTGGAGTCGGGTAGGAATTTTTTTCCCCAATGTGGAGCTTAGTGTTTGCCACATGGGTTTTTTTTGCCTTCCTCTGGATCAACATGTTAGGCTATGGGTTGAACTAGATGGACTTAGTCTTCCTTCAACCTTAAAAACTATGTTACTATGTTACTAATAAATGGCATGAATTTATATAGTGTGACCTTAAAGAATGGTAAAAAAAAAAAAAAAATCTATACTTACCTTCTGATGGCCCCCGCAGTCTTTATTCTCTCCGTCCTGGCTTGCTGGTAGCTCGCGGTACACTGAAGGAACTGCCGTCACATGACTAAATGACGTCAGCGCTGTTATGATCTGCTACAAGCACTAAGGAAGGACAGGAGATCTGTCCCTACAATAGAACTAAGCTAGATCCCTACGATGTAACGGGGAACCGGATCCTGCGATCAGACCCGCTAAAGTCCTCAGCTAGTCAGAACGAAGACTTATAGATGTGAGGGAGGGATCCCTACAAGAACTAGGGACTGGGAGAAAGATGGACATCTCCTAGCAGAAATTGTAGCAGTAAAAAGACAAACAAACAACATAGAACATAGAGGTCAAAAGACCTAGCTAAACTGACTGAGAAAGGTAACAAAGCACTTGGCTAGCTTAAGAGTAGAAATTACAATGAAGTCCAGCAAGGCCAGAAGGGCGGAGCAGGATTAAATAGGCAAAAACGGTCATGTGACCAGCATAATAGAAAAAACCTAACAGGAGAGTTCTAACAGTACCCACTCTTCTATGAGGATCCTCCGGATCCCCTAGGCCCAGGCTTATCAGGAAACCTCTTGTGAAACGCTCTGACAAGTCTGGAAGCAGAAACATCATCTGCCCTCACCCATGAGTTATCCTCGGGACCGAAACCCTTCCAAGCGACGAGATACTGCAAACTCCCTCTATACCGTCTCAAGTTAAGGATGCGGGAAATTTCATAAGCCCCGTCCTCCACCACCGGAGGAACAGTGGCAGTGGTGTCTCTATCTGATACATAAGCTTTTTTCAATAGAGAAACATGAAACACCGGATTAATCTTCCAGGAGGTAGGAACCTCCAACCTAACAGCAGATTGGTTAACTACCTGAAGCACCTTAAAGGGCCCTACAAACTTGGGACCCAATTTTTTAGAAGGAATCCTCAACCGCACATTCTTAGAGGACAACCAAACCATGTCACCAACCGTAAACAAAACCTCTTGACGTTTCCTGTCAAAGTACCTCTTAGATTTTTTGTTAGCCTCCTGAAGATTACCACGCACATCCGTCCAAACTCTTTCAAAATCACCGGAAAAACCCTCCTCCTCAGGCACAGCCGATACCAATTTGGAGAATGACCCAAAAGACGGATGTCTCCCAGAACAACAAAAAAAAGGCGAACACCCAGCAGAAGAGGATGTATGGTTGTTAAGAGCAAATTCAGCAAGCGCCAGAAACTCAGACCACCCCTCTTGATTGTCTGCCACAAAACAACGCAAGAACTGCTCAACATCCTGGTTCTTCCTTTCTGTCTGGCCATTAGACTCAGGATGATATCCAGATGAAAATGACAAATGAACTCCCAACCTGTCACAAAAGGCACGCCAAAAACGAGCCACGAAATGAGTTCCCCTATCAGAAACAATGTCAGTAGGAACACCATGGAGTCTGACAATCTCCTTGACAAAGGCCTTAGCGATTGTCTTAGCGCAGGGCAGTTTGATGAAGGGAACCAAGTGACACATCTTGCTAAAACGGTCCACGACCACCCAGATGACCGTGAAACCATCAGATGGGGGAAGGTCAGTAATAAAGTCCATAGCCAGATGTGTCCAAGGTGCACTAGGAACCTCCAGAGGGCAAAGCAACCCCGCAGCAGGAGTATGTGAAGACTTAGATCTAGCACACACAGTACATTGATGCACCCACTTAATGACCTCCTTCTGCCATCCAGGCCACCAAAAACTGCAACCCACAAGTCTCTTGGTCTCAGAAATTCCAGGATGACCTGCCAATCGAGACTCATGACACTCAACAAACAAATCTCTCCTAAAGGTCCTAGGCACAAACAACCTCCCATGGGGAGTGTTAGATGGGGCATTCTCCTGTGCTTTAAGAATCTCATCTTCCAAAATGGAGTCCAATGCAGAAATCACAACACCTTCTTGTAAAATGCTCTCCTCCTCCTCAGCACCGACCATGGGAGAAAAGCTGCGAGAAAAAGCATCAGCTTTAACATTCTTGGTACCCGGGATGTAAGTAACGGAAAAATTAAACCGCGAAAAAAAAAGTGCCCACCTAGCCTGACGGGCATTCAAGCGCTTGGCAGCATCAAGATAGATCAGATTTTTATGATCAGTGAAAACCTGAATGGGAAAATCAGCACCTTCCAAGAGATGACGCCAGTGTTCAAATGCGAGTTTAATAGCCAGCAATTCCCGATTACCAATATCGTAATTAAGTTCAGTTTCAGAAATTTTTTTTGAAAAAAAGGCACAGGGATGTACTCCATCCTTATTTTCCTGAGACAACACCGCACCGACCCCCACAGAAGAAGCATCAACCTCAACCAAAAACGGCTTAGTCACATCAGGCTGCATAAGGATGGGGGCAGAGCTGAATCGTTCCACCCCACCTGAGCAGACCACCGACGGAAGTGAGGACAATAATTTTCCACATTACCTGATCCCTGCCTCAAATGTCTCAATTCCGTCTCAGCTGATGAGACACGATCAGGATCATCATACAACAACCCCAAAGCAGAAAAAAAACTATCCACTGATCTAAAGCACGGATCACTAGGTTGGAGAGAAAAGGCCCATCCCTGAGGTTCTTTGCACAAAAGTGACATTATGAACCCTATGCGCTGTGATTCATCACCAGAGGATCTGGGTCTCAAACGAAAATACAATAAACAAGCATTTTTAAAGGAAAAAAAATCTTGTTGTTCACCAAAAAATAAATCAGACAATCGTACCTTTGGCTCCACAAAATGCGCTCCAGAACAGCTACTCACGTGTTGTTGGAGCTCGGCCACCTCCAGAGAGAGTCCCTGCAGGCGTTGAGTCAAATCCTGAGCCGACACCATGATGGAAACTGGAGGTCTTTCATTAGAGAAATTTTTTGGGCTGGACTTACGGTTATGATCTGCTACAAGCACTAAGGAAAGACAGGAGATCAGTCCCTACAATAGAACTAAGCTAGATCCCTACGATGTAACGGGGAACCTGATCCTGCGATCAGACCCGCTAAAGTCCTCAGCTAGTCTGAACGAAGACCTATAGATGTGAGGGAGGGATCCTTACAAGAACTAGGGACTGGGAGAAAGATGGACACCTCCTAGCAGAAATTGTAGCAGTAAAAAGACAAACAAACAACATAGAACATAGAGGTCAAAAGACCTAGCTAAACTGACTGAGAAAGGTAACAAAGCACCTGGCTAGCTTAAGAGTAGAAATTACAATGAAGTGCAGCAAGGCCAGAAGGGCGGAGCAGGATTAAATAGGCAAAAACGGTCTTGTGACCAGCATAATAGAAAAAACCTAACAGGAGAGTTCTAACAAGCGCAGGTCCTTCAGTCCATCACGATCTGCCGGCAAGCGAAGACAAGAGCACCGCGGGCCATCAGAAGGTAAGTATAATATTTATTTTTTATTTTATTCTTTTTTTTACAGGTTCTATAGTACCCGGGGCCGGAGGAGAGTCTCCTCTTCTCCAAACTCACGTACCATCCGCACATTGAAACGCTTGGATTCCGCCTGTACAGATCCAGTGATGCGGAATCCAAGCGTTCCAATGCAAGTCAATGGCGGCGAAAACACAGCGCTTCCGCAAAATAATTGGTAGAGCTGCGTTTTTTTCTGCAATGATAACCCGCAGCGGAAATTTCCGCAGCATGTGCACAGCACATAAGATTATCATTGGGGAACATGGCAGGCCTTCTACCATGCATTTTTTAAGCGTTTCTGCAGTGTTTTTGCCGCTGCTGAAATGCTTAAAAAACGCATCGTGGGCACACAGCCTCAGGTGTACATTTTCTGCCTGAGTATTGAGGTACACTACTACCAAATTATTGTCAGGAATTAAGCTTCACCTTCCATTTGGCTTAGCTCCAGCCTGATTTCTATTTTATGTTAATCTAGGCTTGAATCCAGCAAACAGCTTCACTATCAAGCTCAGTCTATATAATATAGGTGTCATCCACACCTACAACACAGCGATACAAGATAGTGCTCTCAGTTATTAGTCTTATTATTGTTCAGATATTTTTCTCTGTTATCAAGGTATCTGATAATAAATTTTTCTATGTTAAGGCCCCGTCACACATAACGAGATCGCTAGCGAGATCGTTATTACGTCACGGTTTTGGGATCGCTGGAGAGTCGTTTCGTGATCGCTGGGGAGCTGTCAAACATGCAGAACTTCCCAACAATTTCGGCCGCCCCAGCGATCTAACTAACGATCTCGGCGGTCGTTGGGACGCTTTCACACAGCAGCTATTTCAACGATCCACACCTTGATAGGGACTGTACTGTGTCACAAAGGCGTGCATAAAATTACTTTTCCGCGCCCCCTCATCTCCGATTGGTGGACGCTACAGCGTTCTAATTGTGCGGCCTTGGTCGCTACAACGATCCGCAAAATCAGGACTCAGTCGAATAAATGGATATCAACAGCCCGGAGAATTCTACTAGGATCTGCAATCCAGCACGAGGTCAGAAACATAGGATGGAATCGCTATTCTGTTGCCTTCTTTATGCACGGCGAAAAATGAGAACGCTGTACCGACCATCAATCGGGGACGAGGGGCATGGAAAAGTCCAATTTATGCACGCCTACGTGTCTCAGTTCTGAATCGCTAACGAGGTCGTTGATAAGGTGTCAAATACAGCGATGCACACTGCCCAGCGGGAGCGCAACGACCCAGGAATGGTCCAGGAAGCTTAGTAACGATCAGCGATCTCACAGCAGGGGCCTGATCGTTGCTACCTGTCGGACATAACGAGATCACTAGCGAGATCGCTATTGCGTCACAAAAAACTTGACTTATCAATGATCTCGCTAGCGATCTCGTTATGTGTGACGGCGCCTTTATTCTGTGGCAGTCACACTCTCTACTTTGCTGTCAAATTGGTTGATAACCAAATCATCTCAGCAATCCTGATGTTGTCTGCAACTTCAAATCAACTGTGTCAAGTTTATTGGCAACAAAATTGTTACAACTCTACTGTTCCTGTATGTAACCAAACTCCTTCTAAAAGTTACTAGATTACCTATAAATGTCTAAAGTTCCTGTGTAATCCACACAACTGGTTCAGCTGCATCTAGTGCTTCCAGCTCTGCTATTCACTTGCCATTCTGTATATCCTGCTGTGCTGGTCCACGAAGATCCACATGCATCTGGCATGTCCAGTTCCACTGAATCTTCACCTCTAGCCATGCTGCACACCCCTAGATAATCCACTTTACCAATTGAGTTCTTAAAACTTGGATTTCCTGACTTCTCTTTTAACCTAAAGCCTCTGCCTGAACACCTGGACTTGAACCCCACTATCCCTTAACTATGCAATTAGTTATGATTTTATAATTGCTCCCATCAATATGTGAGATGTGTGTCAGTTTACCAGAGTGGTATAAATGTGTATACCTGTGTCCACATCAGTAATACTGTACCTGTTGTAAATAGGTTTGATCATCTGCATTAATGTTTTTATTCAGTCACAAGATGTCGCTGTTGATGTATGGAATTTTTTGCCAGGAACGATACTGAGACACGGAAAAGACTGGGACCTAGCGGGAGAGGTGTCGGATGCTGCTGAGAAGTTAAGTCACAGTCATCAATAGTACCATTCACCTGCTGGAGGGACCCCACATGTATTCATATACACCAATTATTTGTCCGGAGCAAACCCGGGTCAGTAAGAAAACGAAGGCTCACTGCACCACCCCAGTGGGTTACTGTACACACACATCACTACATTCTGGCACCAAAAGACTCAAGATAGGGCATGTAGTTAGATAGATATACTTATTGATTGTTTCAGGCCATGTTTTTTGCCAAAACCAGCATTCGGAACTTCCGGATTTGTTGCCACTTTTCCTGTTTGTTCTGTAATTGAAAATCCTAGTCCGCGTCTAGGTGCCGACACTTCATGCAATATACTTCAGACCAAACTTCAACTTGTTTCATGAGAGAGTTTCTGAGGAACATTATAGTTTTGGATAATTGTTCAACTTCTATAGACTTTCATTGAAGTCACATCAGGACGGGAGAGGGATATTTAACTGGGGGATAGAAGTAATTGATTGTAAGATGGTAATATTAAAAACTTAAGATCCAATGGATCAGATGCATTCTCATATGCACAGATAATAGGGTATCCATCTTGGGGTTAATGGAACTGATATGTTTGGAGATCCTCATTCTGAATGCCTGTATTATTTTGCAAACATACTGTTTTTGTGCAGCGGCACATAGCCACATATACCATCACTCTTTGTATTGCGATTTATGCAATCACTAATAAAATAAGTTTGCAAAGTTGGCAGATGAGGGGGGTGTCAGTACAGGGGTAGCACTGCTGCAGCAAGGCATGTCCTCTGAAAGCCGGAGGAGTGTCAGCTCCAGTAAGGGAGGAAATAGGAGAGCAGGGCAGGCCAGGCAGATGCTGGTAGTGGGGGACTCAATTATTTGGGGAACAGATAGGGCAATCTGTCACAAAGACAGGGATCATCGAACAGTGTGCTGCCTACTTGGCGCTCGAGTCCTGCACATCGCTGACCGGGTTGACAGATTACTGGGAGGGGCTGGTGAGGACCCAGCGGTCATGGTGCACATTGGCACAAATGACAAAGTTAGAGTAGGTGGAAGGTCCTTAAAGATGATTTCAGGGAATGAGGCTGCAAGCTTAAAGCAAGGACCTCCAAGGTGGTATTCTCTGAAATACTGCCTGTACCACGTGCCACGCAATGGGAGATTAGGGAGATAAATAAGTGGCTTAAATTGGTGTAGAAAGGAGGGGTTTGGGTTCCTGGAGAAGTGGGCTGACTTCTCAGTTGGCTACAGGTTCTACGCTAGGGACTGGCTACACCTCAATGGGGAGGGTGCAGCTGTGCTGGGGGAGAAAATGACTAGAAGGTTGGAGGAGTGTTTAAACTAGGGATTGGGGGGAGGGTATTAATTTTATAGGTGGGGAAGATAGTGCAGATATTGACCTGGGCACAAATAAAGAAATTAGGGGTGAGGTTAGAAAAGTCAATATAGTAAGAAGGAATAGAGGTACAGAGAGATACATAAAATGCATGTAAACTAATGCCAGAAACCTCACCAACAAAATGGAGGAATTAGAATTAATTTTGTTAGAAAATAATTATGACATGGTGGGGATATCTGAGACATGGCTGGACGAGAGCCATGACTGAGCAGTTAATTTACAGGGCTATAGTCTGTTCAGAAATGACCGTACAAACAAGCGAGGGGGGGGGTGTGTGTTTATATGTAAAATCATCCTTAAAACCCATCTTGTGAGAATATATGTGAATCTAATGAAAATGTAGAGTCTCTGTGGGTGGAGATAAGGGGAAGGGGAAAAAATAATAAATTATTCATGGGGTTTGTTATAAGTTTTCAAAAATAATGGAAGCAGCGGAGAATATCCTCATAAAGCAAATAGATGAAGCAGCGACTCAAGGAGAAGTCTTTATTATGGGGGACTTTAACTACCCTGAAATACATTGGGGAACAGAAACCTGTAGTTCCAGCAAAGGTAATAGGTTTTTGACAACTATGAGAGACAATTACCTTTCACAACTGGTTCAGGACCCAACAAGAAGGGGGGCACTGCTAGACCTAATATTAACCAACAGGCCAGACCGCATATTGAATATACGAATTGGGGGCCACTTGGGTAATAGTGATCACAAAATAATAAGTTTTCATGTATCCTTTAATAAGATGTGTGGTAGAAGGGTTACACTAAACTTCAGGAAGGCAAATTTCCAATGGTTGATAGATGATCTTAGTGCAATAAACTGGGACGATATCCTGAGACATAAAACTACACAAAGCAAATGGGAGACATTTATTAGCATCCTGAGTAGGACCTGTGCACAATATATACCCTATGGGAATAAACATGCTAGAAATAGGAGGAAACCACTATGGCTAAATAGAGCTGTAAGGGGCGCAATAAGTGACAAAAAGAAAGCATTTAGAGAACTAAAGCAAGTAGGTAGTGATGAGGCATTAAATAAATACAGAAAATTATATAAATTCTGTAAAAAACAAATCAAGGAAGCAAAGATGAGACAGAGAGACTCATTGCCAGAGAAAGTAAAAATAATGCCAAAATATTCTTTAACCCTCCGTCACATACAATAGGCCTGACAGGCACATCTCTTTTTCTTTCATTTCTCCTTCCTCACCAGATTGTGAGGAAATCCCCTCCCTCCAGGTAGTCTCCTGTCTCTAGCAGCTCTGTGAAACCTCATACCACAGTTGGATTGCAGAGCTTCAGGAGGACAGATATAACTGCGCTAATCTGTCAGGCTCATTGTATGTGAACACGTCACACGCAATAAGGTTGGTATTTTATGTTTTTATTCATCACAATTGTTCATTTAGCTTATTTTATGAATGTATAGCACAAAGTGTGAGGATATTTCATAGAAATAAGGCAGATTAAAAAAGAAAGTGTGCTGCTCAGGCATATACAGTAGTTCCCTAACACATATTCCTTCTCTTGCTTCAGATTATCTGCTGAAATGGAGAGGAAAATGTACAATTTATCAAAAAACCTTGATGTTGAGGAAGTAAAAAACATGCTGTTAGATGATGCAGACCCCACACTGAATGAGGATTTAGGAGAGGAAAGTGAGATTGATTCTCATGATGAGGTGGAAGTATGTGAAGTGGATTCTGACACAGAGCAAGATGGTGACAGTGATGAGGATGAAGATGTAGAATCTTATTATAGGGGAAAAGATTAAAAAAACCAATGGAACAAGAAGCCACTCCAGAAAAAACGTAGGGAACCTCAAAACATTATTACTCACCTTCCTGCAGTTATAGGAACTGCAAGTAATGCAAAAACTGCAGTTGAATGCTGGAATAGTTTATTCACAGATGACATTCTGGACTCTATTGTCACATATACCAACCAATATATAGACATTATAAAGGACAAGTTCATCTGCAACAGAACCATCAAGGCCACAGATGAAATAGAACTGCGTGCTTTTTTTGGATTATTATACCTTGCAGGAGCTTATAGGGCAAATAGACAAATTTTGGAGGAACTTTGGAGCAAAGATGGGGATGGAGTTGAAAAATTTGGCCTTGTTATGTCCATAAACAGATTCAAGCTTCTAATTCGTTGCCTTCGGTTTGACGACAGAACTACCCGAACCGAACGTAAAGCACATGACCGACTTGCTCCAATTCGTGATATATTCCAAAAATTTGTTGAAAACTGTAAAAAAAGCTATTGCTCTGGGGAGAATCTCACTATTGATGAAATGCTCCCTGGTTTTCGTGGTAAATGTGCCTTTCGTCAATATATTCCATCAAAGCCTAACAAATATGGAATAAAAATGTATGCCCTTGTTGATGCCAGTAAGACCTACACTTACAACCTGGAAGTTTATGCAGGAAAACAACCAGAAGGTCCTTACTGTGTCAGCAACAAACCCAGTGATGTTGTAAAAAGACTGGCTGAGCCCTTATTTGGATCGGGTCGCAATATAATAGCTGACAATTGGTTTTCAAATTGTGATGTGATTGATTATCTGAAAAAGCAGAAGCTTTCATATGTCGGAACTGTAAGAAAAAAGAATTGCCTACACAGTTTGTAAGTGTGAAAGGGAGACAACAGTACAGCAGTATGTTTGCATTCCATAATGGAAAGGTTTTGGTTTCCTATGTACCACAAGCAAAAAAAATTGTACTTCTTCTATCAACACTTCATGATGATGATGCCATCGATCCTGGGACTGAGGCACAAAAAAACCCGGAGATAATTACATTTTATAATGCAACCAAAGGGGGTGTTGATACAGCTGATCAGATGTGCTCAGCTTTCAATGTCAGCAGAAACACCAAACGCTGGCCAATGGTCATATTTTTTGCTATGTTGAATTTGGGCGGTATAAATTCACAAGTCATTTACCTTGAAAACAAGCTTGAACCACTCCATAGATGATTCTATCTGAAAAAATTGGCCCATGAACTAGTGCTTGGAGAGCTACGCAGAAGTATGAAAACAATCGGTATCCCCTCTCGCCTTCAAGTTCAGCTCAAAAGATTCCGCCCAGAAGATGATAGTGAAAATTCACCACCTGCACCACCTCCCAAAAGAAGGAGATGCACCACCTGCACCACGGAAAGCGGAATCAGAAGGCTTTCTAATTATGAATGTCACAAATGTCATAATGCAATCTGCCTGACACATGCAAAAAGGATGTGTAATTCTTGCTCTTTGCTCTGCAAGTGTAATTTTTCTGGGGAAACTTCAGGATCTAATTCTAATTGAATATGTGTTTAATAGTACTTAAGGTACCTTAAAATTAAGTTTGTTTCCATAAATTTTCTTTGTAGAGTTTTTTGACAGAGTCGAACTGGGGACTATTTGGCGGGAGTTTTGAAATGTTTGTATTTCAGAGTTATTAGTTTTATGTTAAGTAAATGGGGTTTTTTTGCACCTGATTATGTGTAGTCTCTTTTATTAAATCCCTATGAAGGTCACTGATCACTTTTAGAGCACTGAAATTGCAAACATTAGATATGATAGGTATTTTTCTAGCCTGCGCCTGACAGTCACATTGTATGTGAACTCGTTAGAACCGATATTGTATGTGACGGAGGGTTAACTACATAAATAGTAAGAAACTAAAAAATGATAGTGTTGACCCTCTTAAAAATAGTATGTGTGAAATGGTGGATGAGGATTAGGAAAAAGCCAATATGCTAAATGATTTTTTTTTCAACAGTATTTACACAAGAAAATGGCATGACAGAAAACATGATCAGTGAAAACAAAAATTCTCCATTAAATGTCACTTGCTTAACCCAGCAGGAAGTACGGAGGTGTCTAAAAATCATTAAAGTTGACAAATCCCTGGGCCCGGATGGGATACACCCGCAAGTGCTGCAGGAATTAAGTAAAGTCATAGATAGACCATTATTTTTAATCTTTAAAGATTCCATAATAACGCGGTCTGTACCTCAGGACTCACGTACAGCAGATGTGGTGCCAATATTCAAAAAGGGAACAAAAACCTAACTTGGAAATTGTAGGCCAGTAAGCTTAAACTCTACTGTGGGTAAAATCCTGGAGGGTTTCCTAAGAGATGCTATACTAGAGTATCTGAAGAAGAATAACCTCATGACCCAATATCAACATGGGTTTACGAGGGACTGTTCCTGTCAAACTAATCTGATCAGCTTTTATGAAGAGGTAAGTTCTGGACTGGACCGAGGAAATGCAGTGGATGTTGTGTATATGAACTTTTCAAAAGCTTTTGATACAGTTCCACACAAAAGGTTAATGCATAAAATGAGAACAATGGGGATAGGGGGAAATATATGTAAGTGGGTTAAGCACTGACTCAGTGATAGGAAACAAAGGGTGGTTATTAATGGAACACACTGAGACTGGGTCACAGTTAATAGTGGGGTACCACAGGGGTCAGTATTGGGCCCGCTTCTTTTTAACATATTTATTAATGACCTTGTAGGGGTATACAGAGTAGTGTTTCAATATTTGCAGATGACACTAAACTCTGCAGGGTAATCAATACAGAGGAGGGCAATTTTATATTACAGGAGGATCTATGTAAATTAGAAGCTTGGGCTGATAAATGGCAAATGAGCTTTAATGGGGATAAATGTAAGGTAATGCACTTGGGCAGAGGAAATAAAATGTAGAATTACATGCTTAATTGTAAAATACTGGGCAAAACTGTCACTGAAAAAGACCTGGGTGTATTGGTGGAGAACAAGCTCACGTTTGGTGGCCAGTGTCAGGCAGCTGCTGCAAAGGCAAATAAAATAATGGGATGCATTAAAAGAGGCATAGATGCTCATGAAGAAAACATAATTTTACCTCTATACAAGTCACTAGTGCGACCACACTTAGAATACTGTGTACAGTTCTGGTCTCCAGTGTATAAGAAAGACATAGCTGAACTAGAGCAGGTGCAGAGAAGAGTGACCAAGGTTATTAGAGGACTGGGGGGACTGCAATACCAAGACAGGTTACTACACTTGGGGTATTTAGTTTGGAAAAACGAAGGCTTAGGGGTGATCTTATGACTATGTACAAGTATATGAGGGGACAGTACAAAGACCTGTCTACTGATCTTTTTACTCTGAGGCCTGAGATGTGGACAAGGGGGCATCTTCTACGTCTGGAGGAAAGAAGGTTTAATCATAATCACAGATGCGGATTCTTTACTGTAAGAGCAGTGAGACTATGGAACTCTCTGCCGCATGATGTTGTAATGAGTGATTCACTACTAAAATTTAAGAAGGGCATGGATGCCTTTCTTGAAAAGTATAATATTACAGGTTATATATACTAGATTCCTTGATAGGGCGTTGATCCAGGGAACTAGTCTGATTGTCGTATGGAGTCGGGAAGAAATTTTTTTCCACAATATGGAGCTTAGTGTTTGCCACATGTTTTTTTTTTTTACTTCCTCTGGATCAACATGTTAGTCTATGGGTTGAACTTGATGGACTTAGTCTTCCTTCAACCTTTAAAACTATGTTACTATGTTACTATGTAAAATATCTCCGATTATCCAAGAGGTTTATAAACTCACTCAACCCAAATAAGTATTTGCAAAAAGTGCAAGATCCACATGGATTGGAACCTTCTTGTAATCTTTCTAACCAATCTTTTGATGTTTTCGAGCTCTTCTCAAGGGAATAGTGGCTATGTGTGGTTTCTTCACCTACATTAGGGAATAAATGGTTGGGTACCTATCACACCCTGACATTTAGATTGACTCTCAAAATAGGCTAGTATTTGTGTAAGATGTTATATGTACGCATAGCTTGTTCATCAAAGATTCCAATAAATGTGATTGTTTTATCCTCTACTATCCTTTGCACTGGCTCAGTAATGAATCACGATTCGAAAGTTTTGCCCTATTAAATGCCCCATGTAACACTTTTTTGGGTCGCATCCAAGGCACGTGTTTTGAGAGTGAGGGGTGTTCATGACAAATTGGTGGCAGCAGTAGGGGAATGTTGGTGTCAATACTTAACACTGAATAAAAATGAGATGCTTTGAAAATGTTTCCAATTTTTCATCATTTTCACATCTGTCTATTGATTCTGTGATTTCCTTAATTCCATGACTTTTCCATCTTAGTGTTCCAGTATCAATGTTGAAAAGTGCAAATTGTGAAATACTTTAAAATATGTATTTATAGTTGTCTTGTTTAGAGTATAGTTAAAAGGTTTTTAAAAATGACTGGCATAACATTACAGAACACAATACCTACCATAAATGCACAACAGGGTGGATTGTTTGAGTAGCAAAAGATTCCCTGCCTTCTCTAGCCATTAGTTATGAGTAGTGATGAGGGAGCACTAAAATGCTCTGGAACTCATTACTCGGGTCGAGTAAATCGTAATGCTCGAGTGCTCGACCCGAGTAAAGTGTACAATATAAGTCAATGGGAAACTAGAGCGTTTTTCTAGCGGCCCCCCCGCGGAGATCTGTAGGGGGTCTAAAAATTGGTCAAATCGATAGAAACGGTACTGAAATGACATGCGAAAAGCATGGGGAAGACCCCTGGAAGCATCTCTGAATTCCAGGTTACTGCTGTCAGAGTATCACGCCACTTTTACAGACTGACAATGAAGCCTACAAAAACAAAGCTAAAATGGATTTTCCTGGAAAAAATGTTAAGAAACGTTCTTTCCAGGGTAATGACTTGTTTAAAGGCAAAATAAATAACAAAAACAAAAATTCTCCTCCACAACTTGGACTATGTTCACACATAGTGTTTTTGATGCGTTTTTGCACTTTTGCATTGCTTTCAACAGTGAAAAATACATTCACCAATAAATGTAATTTTAACATTTTACAACCTTATCTGGCCATTTGGTTTGTGAGACATGATCAGACACATCCAGCTTTGTTTATGAAGGGGGACTCTGAAAGTCACAAAGCCTATTTTTACAGGGCCATCAGACAGACATTACTATTGCTAGAGGGCCAGCAGTTGGCCCTCACTATTGTTAGAGGGCCATCAGCCAGCTATGCTTTTCATAGCTGTATATTGCCACTGCAATATAGCATATCCATCTGAGGTGGTCAAATTTTCTTTTTCTTATATATTCTGCAAAGTTTGAAATTTGGAAGTCCAGCAGGTGACTGTTACAATTTATCAAGTGCCAGCAGGCAGCTTCCACTATTTTTAGAGCACCAGAAGGTGTCTTGAGGACAGATGAGACCAAGATAGAGCTCTTTGGTAAAGCACATCATTCAACTGTTGGAATCAGGCCTACAAATAAAAGAACACATTATTTACAGTCAAATATGGTGGAGGTTCAAAGATATTTTGGGGTTGTTTTGCTGTGTGCAAGGCATCATGAAATGTGGAGATTCCCAAATGTTTTTCTGTCGCAATGTAGTGCCCAGTGTCATAAAGCTCGATTTGCATCCTTTGTCATGGGTCTTACAGCAGGACAATGACCCCAAACATACTTCAAGAAGAACCCAGAAATGGATGGAAACAAAGCACTGAAGAGTTCTGAAGTGGTAATTCCAGCTCCAGTAGCGTAAAGTCTTCTACCACTACCTCTTACAAACATAAGCTACAGAGAAACGATGAATGGATACATTTTATCATAAAATTTTGCTAACTTTGGATGATTTCTGTCAAATTTGAAACATTTCTGCCAACTTTGATGAATTTCTGTCAAGTATGATACATTTCTGTTGACTTTGATTAATTTCTGAGTACAGATCACCGTAAAAATTATGAATCGGTCAATGAGTGTATGGAAAAATGAATCTAGTTATGGACTGTGGAAGAGCTGTATGCCACCAGAATGAACACTCATTTCCAGCAGATGTTACCACCTAGCACCTGTCCCTATTGTAAATGCAGCTAACAGTGGTATTATAGGGAATAGAATAGATATTTTTTGCAGTAGCAGCACGGAGTATAAGGCAATATATGCTGGCTGGATGCACGTAATACGCTATACATAGTGCGATAGCTCACCCATACACGAATTTCAGATGAGAGAGGTAATATTGTAGAATATAAAATAGATTTTTTGATACGTGGCAGCACCAAACTATAAATGAATGCAAGCAACCCTGCCTGCTTTGATGATTTTCTAATTACATATAACCGTTAAAAATTATGAATCACTTCATGAGTGCATGGAAAAAATCAATAATGCACTGTGGAAGATATGTATGTGACCAGAATGAACACTCATTTCCCGCTGATGATTCCTAGCACTTGTCCCTATTGTAAATGTAGATAATAGTGATAGTGATAGGGAATAGAAAATATTTTTTTTGCAGCAGCATCAAGCAGTATAAGGCAATAATCCCTGGCTGGATCCGTGTAACGCGCTAGCCATACTTCAATAGCTCACCCATACGCAAATTTCATATAAGAGAGGTAATTTTGTGGAGTAAAAAATAGTTTTTACTGGCTCCGAAGAGGTTTTTTTTTGGTACGTGGCAGCACCAAACTGTGGAGGAATGTGAGCAACCCTGCCTGCTTTGATGAATTTCTGAGTGCAGACTATATTAAAAAACATGAATCTGTCAATGCTTTTTTGAAAAAAGCAATCAAGTTATGGATTGTTATAAAGATGTATGCAACCAGAATGAACACTCATTTACAGCTGATGATACCTAGAACCTGTCCCTACTCTAAATGCAGCTGACAGTGGTATTAATAGGGAATAGAACAGACTTTTTTTTTCTTTTTTGTTTGGCTGTAGCAGCAATGGGTATAAGGCAATAATGTACTGAAAAAAGATAATTAGCTCATATCACCTAAAACTCACAGGAATCCCAGGCTCACGGATTAGTCTCCAGCATACACTTGCAAGGATATATAAAGAAGGTAAAATTCGGTGCCACATGCGATAAATCATTTTATTCCAAAAATAAATAAAAGGATTTATCGCATGTGGCACCGGATTTTACCTTCTTTATATATAAGGCAATAATCCCTGTCTAGATCGGTTTAATACACTATCCATACTGCGATAGCTCACCTGTACACTAATTTCAGATAAGAGAGTTAATATTGTAGAATATAGAATCGATTTGAATTGGCCTTCCCATTATTAAGGAGTGGGTCTCCTATACTGTTATTTCCTATGCAGTAAGTGCAAGCGCTGCCAAAATTTAAGACGCACTCCACTATCAATTTGAAGAGGTGTAGTGAAGGGCCTCAGAAAAATTATATTAAAAATTATTAAGTATTGGGTCTCCTATGCTGTTATTGCATATGCAGTAATTGCAAGGGCGACCAAAAATTAAGATGCGCTCCAATACCAATTTGAAGAGACGCAATGAAGGCCCTAAGAAAAATTGTTTTAAAAATTATTAAGGAGTGCGTCTCCTATACTGTTATTGAATATGCAGTAAGTACAATGGCTGCCAAAAATTAGGATGCACTCTAATACCAATTTGAAGATAAGTAGTGGAAGGCCTCAGTCAATTTTTTTTTCCCATTATTAAGGAGTGGGTCTTCTAGACTGGTTAGGTCCATGGGCTGAAAAACATTTACCCCTGGGGGGGGTAAACATATATATTTTATAGAATGTTAGAGGTAGGCCTCTAAAAATAGTTCCTACGGGCATCATAATCACCCTTAAAAAAATGTTGTGGGTGTTGCATGATGACCACCCTGGTGAGTGGAGGATGAGGAGAAGGAGGAGGACGACATCAAATAGATGAAATCCTGATGTGTATACCCATGTCTGGGTGTGAAGGGGTGCATGGGAATAGACTCCCCTAAAAAAACACTGGATTTGAGTTCATGTTCCGCTGCTATCATCCGTTGGTGTTGAGAAGTCTGGCCCAATCCCATTCTTGTTCATTTTGATAAGAGTCAGCCTATCAGCATTTTCAGTTGACATGTGGATGCGCCTATCAATGATAATACCCCCGGCGGCACTAAAAACCCTCTCTGACAAAACACTAGCGGCAGGACAGGACCTCCAAGGCATAGAGAGACAGTTCATTCCACGTGTCCAGCTTGGATAACCAATAGTTGTAAGGCACAGAGGAATCACGGAGGATGCTGGTACTGTCGTCAAGGTACTCCTTCAGCATATTCCAAAACGTTTCCCTCGTTGTCAGAGTACCCCAATCAACAGGGCCTGGGCGCTGGGAGGGTCAGAGAAAACTGTCCCAGACCTTTGAGAGTGTTACCGTGCCTCTGCTGCATCTGGTTTGTCTCCCTCATCTGTACTCTTTGGTTGTCCAATAAACTGTGACCTCTGCCACCAGCGTTTTCAGATGGGAGTTTTTTAAATAATTCTTCAACAAAGGCCTTCTGGTACTGCAACATTTTATTAAACCTCTCTGCCACAAGAAGGAGAGATAGAAAGTTCTCCTTGCAGCGTGGGTCTAGAAGTGTGACCAACCAGTAATTACTGTTGCCCAAAATGCGTACAATGTGAGGGTCATGGGAAAGGCAGTGAAACAAAACTCAGCCATGTGTGCCAGACTGCCAACAACAAAGACTTCCTTGTCCCCACTGTGAGGATCTGAGTTTGTGGGTTTTTAATAATCATCTAGGCAGGTTAACGATGCAATATCATTTCATTCCCTACATCAAAGGTAACAGCAATCCCAGGTAAATGTCCAAAATACGATTATCTCAGTCGACAATCCTCCATATGACAGATAAAATGATGGAAGCACAGGTATCCAGTAGCACAGTCCTTTAAGAAAGTTTAAATCCCAAGGACATATCTCCCAACTGTAGCACGCTTATCCAGTCTAGTCGGTACTTATCTCCATATCCCATTGATCCATCTACTCCTTTCGATGTCCTTGCACACAACTCCTTGACTAAAACATGTGGCTTCTGTTTTCCTACACTGGGATCAGCCCCCTGAATGGGCAGAAGAGCTCACCCCTCCCTCCCCCAGTTAAGTGTGCCTTATTAGAGATATTTTTCCATCACCTGGGTCTGCATGTAAGACTCCCTGTGGTGATGGCTCCACTATGTCTTCTGTCCCCATCCACACAATGGGGCTAGTGGCTGAGAGACAATGGAATGATTGCTTTCATTGATTACCAATCTTGGGTCTGGCCTTATGTATGCTTAAGGCCCCGTCACACTAAGCGATATCGCTAGCGAGATCGCTGCTGTGTCACGGTTTTGGTGACTCACCAGCGACCTCACCAGCGATGTCGCTATGTGTGACACTTTGCAACGATCAGGCCCCTGCTGTGAGGTCGCTGATCGTTGCAAAGTGTCCTGGACCATTTTTTGGTCGTTGGCCTGCCGCTGGCCAGCACACATCGCTGTGTGTGACCAGCGGGACCAACGATCTGGCTGGTAACCATGGTAAACATCGGGTTACTAGGGGCACGCGCGCACTTAGTAACCCGCTGTTTACCATAGATACCACTCTGCTACTGTGAGCGGAGGCTCCCGCGCACCGTAGCAGAGTGGTATCCATGGTAAACAGCGGGTTACTAGGGGCACACGCGCACTTAGTAACCCGATGTTTACCATAGTTACCAGCCTGCTCCTGCTTGCAGCAGGCTGGTAACGGGAGCAGGACATCGTGGAACGATTCTTTCCACGATATCGTTGCTCCCCTGATCGCTGGTGAGCCTGCCTGTTTGACAGCTCACCAGCGATGTATTAGCGATGCAGCAACGATCCCTGACAGGTCGTATCGTTGTCGGGATCGCTGCTGCATCGCTTAGTGTGACGGGGCCTTTACTATTACTGAATGGAAGCATTGATACCTGAAGCTGAACTGATGAGCAAACAAATCACTAATGAGATTTATGGAATGCTGGACACTTTACAAGTGAAATTAGTGCACATACTGAAGAGCAGGCAGAACTATATAAAAACTAACAAGCAAATCACCAATGAAACATAATAATATAGACAGAACCGGTGCTCCGTGATGGAAAAGTCTCATAGTATTTAGTAAGTGGGCAGCTCCCTACACCCACCAAGAGGATGACTGTCAATGTTCTCCTCCTCATCCTCCTCTTGGTCCTCCTCCTCATCCCTCCCTCTTCAGGTCATCTACTCTGAACAGATAGTATGAATGTGGTGTGGGTAGTACTGTCTGTAAAATAGGAAACCAGCTCCATTTCCTCTTCTTCCTCCTACTCCTCATTATCACCCAATCCACGTTGAGATGAGATGAGGTTAGGCTGTGTAGCATCACCCTGTATAGTTCCTTGATCCATCTCATCGCACCCTGCCTGCAAAGCCTTCTCTTTAATTGTGAGCAGCGAGTGTTTCAGTAGGCAGAGAAGCGGGATGGTGACGCTAATTACGACGCCGCTCACCATCTTGGTCGAGTCCTCAACGTTTTACAGAACAGCACAGATGTCAGACATCCATGCCCACTCATCAGCTCTTATGTGCGGAGGCTGACCGGAATACCGACGGGTGTTTTGAAGCTGGTACTCAACAACTGCCCTCCGCTGCTTACAAATCCTTCCCAACACATGCAACATTTAGTTTGAATGCGTGGTGACATCGCACACCAGTTGGTGAGCTGGAAGATGCAAACGCTGCTGAAGCACTGCCAGGGCGCGCAGAAGCTGTAGCTGACTTTTGGAAATGGACACACACGTGGCTTACTTTCAAATGCAGCTCAGGTAAATGAGGGTAGGTTTTGAGAAACAGCTGATCCACTAAATTGAGCACATGGGCCAGGCATGGTATGTGTGCAAGGTTGACAAGCTTCAGAGTCGCCACCAGGTTCGGGCCATTGTCACACATGACCCTGCCTGGTTGTAGGTTCAGCAGTGAGAGCCACTGATCTGCCTGCTCTGTTACAGCTTTCAACAACTCTGCAGCGGTGTGCGATTTGTCACCTAAGCGTATTAGCTTCAGCAGAGCCTATTGCCGCTTGGCCAAGGCAATGCTGCAGTGCTCCCAGTTTGCGACTGATCTGGTTGTTTCGGAGATGGAGGTTGAAGAGGAGGAGGAGGTGCAGGAGCTGTAGAATATGGGGGCCACCCTGATTGACCCAGGGCCCCCCAATCCTCTGCGTCGGGAGGACGTGTTCTGTCCAAGGGTCCCTCTTGGTCCTGGCTTCCACAATATTCACCCAGTGTGCCTGGCCACAAGCACTTGTCCACATGTCCGTGGTTAGGTAGACCTTCCCAGTAACTGCGCTGGTGAGGGCACAGGTAATGTTCTGGAACACATGCTTGTGTAAGGCAGGGACGGCACACGGGGAGAAATAGTGGCGGCTGGGGACCAAGTACCGAGGGACAGTCACCGCCATGAGGTTGTGGAAAGCTTCCATCTCCCCAAGCTTAAAAGGCAACATATCCGGTGCAAGCAGTCTAGAAATGTGGCAGTTTAGCATTGTGGTCTGTCGGTGGGTGGCTGCGTATTTGCTCTTGCGTTCCAAGGACTGAGGTAGGAACATCTGAACACTGCGCTGGGACAAGGACGTGAACGTAGTTGTTGACTGTGGTGGTTGCAAGTGTGCAACGACAGGTGCAAGGTGGGAGGCATCTTCGCCTGCGTCATAGACAGGGGATTAGTGTGCACGCACAACAGTGGAACAGGCAGTGGTGTCACCCGCAGACACTGTTTCTGGCCCAACTAGTCGGGTGCTTTGCTGTCATGTGCCTGAGCATGCTGGTGGTGGTCAGGCTGGTAGTTTTTCTGCCCCTGCTGATGCTGCCATGACAGATGTTGCAAATGGCCTTTTGGAGGTTAATTGGAAAGTCTTTAAAAAAGTGCTTGACACAGGAAGACCTAAAAGTTGGACTGGCAACTTCCCTTGCATTGGTGTTTTGGTGAACAGTTGCCCACCTTGTGTCTGTGGCCACCCCATTGCTTCTTCCTTCCTGTTGTGGTGCTATGACTCCCTAACCCTCTGCACTGCTGTCCTCGCTCTGCATGTCACCTTGCCAGCTTGGGTCAGTGACTTCATCATCCACCACCTTGTCTTCCACATATGCACCCTGGGCCTCCTCCTGACTTGCTGGCAATTGTGTCTCATCATTATCCACCTTTTGCGACAGTAATTGCACTTTCCCATCATCACCTTTGTGCGACCATAGCTGCTCAATGATTTGGGCATCGCTACATGCAATCTCCTCATGCCCTGCTTGAAGCGGACAGAGCGAGTGGCCAGAATCTATAAATGGAAATGTGAACAGCGCTTCGGAGTGTCTAAGTGTGGCATTTCTTGTCTCCGGAGACTCGGCATGGTGGGAAGAAGGAGGATCAGGGTGAGGGTGTGGCCCAGACTCACAGATACTGAGACTGGACCATGTTGAAGACAGATGGTGGTGGTGGCAAAACTGACTGTAAGCATTATTTGCTATTCAACCAACAACCTTATCACACTGGTCTGGCTTCAAGAATGGTGCTCTGAGGCCCCCTAGAAAGTGGGACAGGAAAGTAGGTAGATATGATGTGGGTGCTTGTTGTGCTCCCTCAGTAGGTACAGTATCATCTTGCCCAGGGCCTTAGCCTCTGCGTGCACCATCAGCATCACGTCCACTTCCCCGTCCCTTACCATGCGCCTTGCCCATTTTAAATGGAGTATAATGTTTTGCAGCTTGCAAAAAATGTCCAGATTATAACCGCCATAATATTTGATCACGTCTAATGACCAATTTTTCATGAAGTGCCGGTATAGCGATGCTATTGGTCAGCGACCAAGTGTGCATGTTTTGAATGCACACTTGGACAAATTTCTTCTGCTTGCACAATACCGCAATGCTATTCAAATCAACCAAATCTGGCTGTATGTTGTTAATAAGCAAATAGAGCAAGAAAAAATGGTGTATTATATTGCTTTTCACCAAAATTATCAGGATTAAGAGCAAAAATAATATTATCCAATATATCTAGGGCTATTGATATGAGTTCCAGCAGCAGAAACAACGTGCAATGGACCCTATTCTGTACTATACTAGGTCTCCACAAACTCTGCCTCACTAGTGCTAACAGCAGTATTAATATTCTTCAGAATGAGCCCTTACAAGGACTATTGGAGTTGATTAATAATTGTGGTGTGGAATCACTGCTTAAAATAAGCTCCAATTCTCTCCCTTGCTCAGCTGCAGCTCTCCCTACTCTGCCTGTTTGACAGGTAGACTGTGACGAGCATAGAGTCCCGGGTCTTATATAGACCCGATGACGCCATGCGGCCAGCCAATCACTGTAATGCCGCAACAAACATGGCTACGGCATTACAGTAACTGTCAGGGAATCCCTGCATGTTAATTGGCTGCCTAATATGCGCCAAACATGCTGGGCGGTGACTCAAGCTCCCGCCCGAACATTAAAAAAATACTCGCCGAGTAACGAGCATCTTGAGGACTGTAGTAGTGCAACGAGTAGTGACGAGCATGCGCGCTCATCACTAGTTATGAGGAAAGACAGAAGAGGATGAGTACGTATCAGAGGTGAGATAGTAACACAGCTGAAGTACAGGTACTTAGGTCAGAAGTTGTGAAGGAAGAGGAGGAGGGATGTTACAGGTCGAGATAAGACACATCCTGTGGGAGAAATCGCTCTCTAGCATAGTGTAAATGCTGCTGCTCATATCTGCTCTTAAAACCAACATCTCCCACAGCTTTCATCCTAGCCTTGCATCATTCATGTCAATTAATTTTATGTAACGCGCACAATAGTGTATATTCTCTCATACAAGAGAATCGGGCTGATTATGCCAATGACACTCGGCTCAAACTCTGTCAGAGTTTGAGCCGAGTGGCATCTTACTGTGATCCAATTTTCTCTCATGAAAGAATTGCAGCACATGTGAGGAGAAGACAGACAACTTAATTTCTCCATCATCTCCATTGTCTCTCTGTGTGTACAGCGGATTGCACTTGGATAACATCCAAGTGCAGTCCGATGAGTTACACACACTCAGAGACTTGGATGAGTGCCTGTGGTCAGATTTGCGGAGCCACTCGCATACGCTCGGGGCATCATGTTGTGGCCAATTATTTAAATGCACCTTCCCACCTACTTGTTTTCCATTTATCTCTGCCCTTCTCTGGCTCTCTGAAGCCAGAGCAGTCCATCAAAGAAGGGGTGGGTGAAGATAGAAGAAAAACAAGCAGGTAGGAAGGTAAATGTAAATAATTTGCCCCGCCATGATGCACTATGCACATGTACTTTGAACAGTCAATTCTGTTCAGACAGAGTCCCTTTAAATGGAGTCTTTCAGAGTGACTGTTCATACCAAATACACACACTTCGCATGGCCGAAGATTTAAGTGCACCTTCCCAATTACTTTACTGCTCTATAATTTTTAGAACTTTTACTAATCTTTATTCTTACGAATTTCTATGGTATCTTTCAGGCATATGACCCTTGACCCACATTAAATGGCTGTCAGTCGAAACATGCTTCAGCTGCTCGTTCGGCCTATAGCCACCTCGGCAGAATCTCCCATACACACGAGCGCTCAATCAGCAGAAATTGAACATGCTTGATCAATATTTCCTCTGACAATAAATCGTCTAGGGTTCCCATACACATTAGACTGTTGGCTGGACCGTCGATTTTGGCAGGTTTGACCGACATCAGTCTAATGTGTATGGGAGGCTTTAGATTTGAAATGATTCTGCAGTCACACTTTTGTGAGTTCTACAGCTCAGTCCTAAGTCCTAAACAAATAGGTTACTTTAAATCTTTTTTTAGATTTTTTTATACTCAGAAAAAAAAACCTTGCTTCTGACAGCATACAATATATGTAATGAAACTTTATAGTCAAGGAAACAAAAACAAGGCTCAACAATTTCAAGGCAGGCAAGAAAAATGCTTGGAGCATATACAATAAAGTTTGAGAGAGGAAAACAACAGTTCTGTTTTACACTGTGCCGTTGTAATATAGGAATAGATTTTAGTTAAGACTATGGATTTTGGACTATTTAATATGTAAGCAAGCTGAAAGAAGGAAGGATTTTTCTGTTACAAATCTCTTGTAGTACTTATCTTTTCTTGCACACTGCTGGATGTATTGATGTCTATTGGACCTGAAGTGAGAGGAAATGTTTTTTCCTTTCTTCCATACTTTTGTCAACATCACACTGCAAATTAAACCTTGAAATGCTTGTAGTCTTTTAGGTAGAGATGAGCAATTCAATTTTCCCTGTCTTGATCTATTGTCCTGTCTGGTCCTCCATGGCTGTCTGTCTTCAATTCTGCACCTGACATTCTCAACCTGGTAGGCATCATAATGTCCAAATATTTTGTACTATCTAGTCAGTATGAATCATCTGACATCATGAATGCATCACACTGGGACCTAGTAAGTGGCCAGAGGTGTCCAGGATCATGGGCTGTGGATTCTGGGCTGTCAAGACTAAAAGACTGGCTGCTGTACTGGCCCAACTCAGGCCCATTGGGTTGAATAGCCATTTATCAAGCAATCTAAAAACTGTCCATACACTTCAAATATTAAGTAAAACCATACAAAATTATAGTACAGCATAAGATCATTTGTATATAAGCTTTGGTTGATTTAGTAAGTTCTTTTTTTACAATGCCATTAAGTGGATTTTAGACTACTTTATTGTAGTGTAAAGTTCTTACCTTTCTATTTTCTTTGCAAACTCATAGAAAGTGAGTGAAAGAGTAGCTAAGCGGTAGAGATGAGCACATCAATCAAGTGGCATTGAATTCTATTCGAATTTCACAAAAATCCACAAAACGTGGATGTTTTGTTATTCACTTCCACGCAGATTCAGCAAAATGACCAGCGGTTGCTATTTGTCTGTACCATAATGTGCCATCAAAGGGTTAAAAAACAAAACCATTATACTTGCCTCACCGCTTACCTCTCTGGCCCCTCCGCTACTCACTGTCACTTATTCGGTTATCGCTGTATCTTCTGATCCCCTGCTGTTCGTGAACCTCTGACACTGTGCGGTGTCATTGCACCCAAAAGAGTTCCGTGTAGGGGTATGGGCCAACGGCCTCATAATCAAAGTTGTCAGTGAATAGTGGAGAGTCCGGAGAAGTCAGTGGTGAGGTGTATATAAGGATTTTTTTTATCTTTTACATACTATGTTTATTATTCTCTGGGGTCCAGAAAGATCCCAGAGCATAATTAGGGACTATAATTTAGTGGAAAATAACTTCTCTTCTAATCAAATTTCTTGGTAAAAAAACCAAGCAAACAAAGGACTTCCGCTCATCTCTACTCATCAGCTTAAAAATTAAAACTGTAAATAAGCAGGAATACATAAAATCCATATCCTACAGTATATACATATGTCCTAATTTACACATTTTGGTTCTTGAAATACTAAACAATTTACCAAAGTGGGATATTCTGGAGGAAAAAAAAACTTTAATGGGTCCAATTCCTTGGTTCTCACCAAACAATCAGCAGATTCTGGACTCTGACTGATCATGCATTAATGGATATTCCCAAAAATACTAGATGACACTTTTCTTTAAAAGGGGTTGTCTGGTCCTCTCTTGAATGTCTGCAGTCATTCTATATGACTACAGACTTCTGAACCCTTACAGCATATTGTAGATTCCCATAACTTATATACAGCTTGTATTATTGGGAACGACACCTGCAGGACCCAAGTCAGAATCAAGGAACTGGTTGAAGACTAAACGTCAGGGGGTCTAAAATTCAATGATGGAATGGGTATTGTAGCCTGAAACATTTATTTTTATATTAACATGTGTAAAATCCATTTTTCCTTGTCAATTGTATCCTTAGCTTTTAACATAAAGTGAGCTTTTGCATGAAATTCCATAGAAAAAATAAATAAATATATCAACTGATATGTAATATATGATAACAATATGATAACAAATCAGATTACATATACACTATAGCTGTATATATCTTATTATATCCAAACTCTGCAGGAATAGAAAACTAGAGAAACACTAAATGAATTTTAGGTTTGAGATAAAAGCTTACAGCAACAACAATATTACCTGCTTACACAGAGAATTGAAGACTGCTACTATCTCTTGCCCTCCTCTTTCTCCAGTGCAACCTTTACTTAATAAAATATATGACTCATTTTTATGAAGCTGTTTCTAAAACCAATAATGTAATATATTGGGATTTGCTAATATGAACTGGAACACTGCTGGTAACACAGTACATATTGTTTTGTAGAACTTCGCTAACTCAATATTAAATTCCAATAAGAACAAACATGTTTTGTTGACTTGAGCCATCCCTTGTTTACATTTTATTAACTGAATTGTGCTGAACAGATTACTGCGTACTTTTGTTAATCCTTGACATATTCCTTCAAACGTTTATTGACGTTCTAAATAGTATTGCTACTTTATTATTGAGAGTTCTACGAATAATCTGGAAATCATAAGAAAGAAGCTTCTTTTTAACTCTTAAATGCACTCGTAGGTGCATTGTAGTGTATGAAAAGTGAGAACTTTAGTTATCAGTTCATGGAATTAACTTGTGATCACATAGGACCCTGATCATTATTTTTCAGGGTTTTATAAGTCATTTTTCTTTTTTAATCTTGTGGCATTCGCTTAATCTTTTATACCAAATTCATCAAAATGGTGCACGCGGTTAATACATTTTGCAGGGTTTTTTTTTTCTGTCATTATCTATTTTTGCAATTGTTTAGAGCAAAAAGTTATGTGGTTTTCAAAATGATGTAAAAATTGCTCAAAAATTTCTGGTGTATAAAAAGGCCCAGATTCATTTTTAAGACACTTTTCTTTTTTTGTCTTGTGGTATTCATTGCCATTTTTTTGCCTAATTCTTCTTTACTTTTGTCTTTAGACTTTATTTAAAACCTCATAAAAATTGCAAATCTAAAATCATTCCAGTGGGGAACTGGAGTACACATGTGCAAAAATTTTGGTACTCAAAAAGTCGCAAATGATGAAACAAGCAAAAATAAATCTGGAAATCCGATACCTCCCCAACAATGACAAAAAAAAAGAAAAAAAACAAAGATGAGCAAATAGTAATCAAACGGGTAGGTGACACAACCAGCGAATTAGAGTTAGCATGAGAAGGGTGCTAGTTCCTCTGGAGCCAACCATTGAGCTCATATAGACCAATGATAGACAGAGTGAAAGAACTGCACTGCTAAAGGCAAATGGACATTTTTCAAATGGGATTTATTGACAGTATTTTATATCCAATGGTTATACCGTGGTAAGTACAATAGTACGTAGTGTTTCGGGTAAAAATCCCTTCAGCAGACATATAGGCTATGTTCATTACAAAGTCAAGGGGATACAGAATGCAGGGTGGGCTTCCCGCAAATAGGGTCAACCAGAATGCAATAGTGTCAAGGCCTGCGGCATGCAGTCTTGATACAGTTGTTGATACAGTTGGATCCTGGTTGACACTGTTTTGGGGAAGCCCACCCCATACCCACCCCATACCCTGGTTTCCCTTAATTAAGGATTTTTCACTCAATACGTTACGTAATATTGTACATTTATAAACAACTGTAAAATAAAGTTCGAAAAAGGAACACGAGCAACGAGCTCAACGTAAGTCTATGGGAAACTCGAGCATTTTTCCGGCGGCTCCCCCCGGCGGTCTGCAGAGGGCGTAAAAATTACCCAAATCGATGGGAACAGTGCTCAAATGACATGGGGACAGCATGGGGAAGACCCCTGGAAGTATTTCTGACTCCCAGGTCACTGCTGTCAACAATGTTGTCACAGGTATTATCCCATTTTTACGAACTCACAATAAAACATACAAAAACTAAACCAAAATGTATTTTCCTAGGAAATATGTTAAGGAACATCCTTTCCAGGGTAATGGCTTGTATATAAGGCAAAATAAATAACCAAAAACAAAAATACTCCTCCACATCTTGGGCTATGTTCACATGTAGCGTTTTTGATGAGTTTTTGCACTTTTGCATTGCTTTCAACCGTTACAAATGCATTCACCAGGAAATGTCATTTTAACATTTTACAACCTTATCTGGCCATGTGGTGTGTGAGACATGATCAGACACATCCTGTTTCATTTATGAAGGAGGGACTCTGAAAGTCACAAAGCCTATTTTTATAGGGCCATCAGGCGACCTTTACTATTCTTAAAGGGCCAGCAGTGAGCCCTCGCTATTCTTAGAGAGCCATCAGCCAGCTATGCTTTGTTGTTCTCATTACTAAAGAGTGGGTCTCCTATACTGTTATTGCGTATGCAGTGAGTGGCAGGTCTTCCCAAAATTTGGATGCACCCTAATACCCTTTTGAAGAGACTTAGAGGAGGGCCTCCTGAAAACAATGTTCCCATTATTAGGAAGTGGGTCTCCCATACTGTTTGCCAATGCAGTGAATGCAAGGGTTGCCAAAAATTTGGAGGAACTCCAATGCCCCTTGGAAGAGACGTGGAGGTCAGAGGGTCTCCTGAAAGCAATGTTCCCATTATTAGGAAGTGGGCCTCCCATAGTGTTGGCCTATGCAGTGAATGCAACGGCTGCCAAAAATTGGAAGGCACTCCAATGCACTTTGGAAAAGACGTGAAGGAGGGCCTCATAAAAAAATGTTTCCATTAGAAAGGAGCGGGTCTCCTATACTTGTAATGCCCATGCACTAAGTGTATGGGTTGACAAACATTTATCCCTGGGGGGTATACATAAACATACTTTATAAAAAAAAAATTTTACGGGCATCTTAAACACCCTTTAAAAAAATTATGTCGGTGTTGCATCACGGACCACGGTCACCCTGGTGATATGGTGGTGGAGGATGAGGATGAGGAAAAGTAGGAGGACAAGAGCAAATAGCCAAAATCAGGAAGCGTATACCCATGTGTGGGTGTGAAAAGGTGCATGGGAATACACCTCCCCAAAAAGGACACTGGATTGGAGTTTATGTTACGCTGCTGTCATTCGGTGGTGTTGAGAAGTCTGGCCCAATCCAGCTCTTGTCCATTTTTATAAGAGTCAGCCTGTCATCATTTTCAATTGACAGGCAGATGCGCTTATCAGTTTTAATTCCACCAGTGGCACTAAAAACCCGCTCTGATAAAACGCTGGCAGCAGCGCAGGCCAGGACCTCCAAGGCATAGAGAGCCAGTTCATTCCACGTGTCCAGTTTGGATACCCAATAATTATAAGGCATAGAGGAATCACGGAGGATGTTGGTACAGTCGGCAAGGTACTCCCTCAGCATCTTCCCAAACTTTGCACTCTTTGTGAGAGTACCCCGCGCCTCAGGGCCTGTGAGATGGGAGGGTCTGAGAAAACTCTCCCAGAACTTTGACAGTGTTCCCCTGCCTCTGTTGAATTGGAGATGTGTCTCTCTCGGCTGTACTCCTTGGTTGTCCAAGGAACTGTGACCTCTGCCGCCTCTGTTTTCAGATGGGAATTTTTTTAATAGTTCCGCAGCAAGGGCCTTCTGGTACTGCCCCATTTTTGTAGACTTGTCCGCCCAAGGAATAAGAGATAGAAAGATCTCCTTGTAGCATGGGTCTAAAAGTGTCACCAACCAGTAATGACTGTCACCCAAAATTTTGAGAACACGAGGGTCACGGGAAAGGCAGCGTAACATAAACTCAGCCATGCATGCCAGACTGCTAACAGGCAAGACTTCCGTGTCCTCACCAAAAGGACGACTGACCATGCTCTCCTCCTCCTCCTCGCTGTCCTCAGACCATCCACGCTGAAAAGACTGTATGACAGTTGTGCAGGTAGTACCATCTATAGCGCATGATACTAGCTCCTGTTCTTCCTCCTTCTCCTCCTTCCTCATTGTCACCCAATCCACATTGGGAAGAGATGAGGCTTGGCTGTGTGTAATCACCCTGTATGGTTCCTTGCTCCATCTCATCGTGCTCCACCTGCAATGCATCCTATTTGATTGAGAGCAGAGAGTGTTTTAGCAGACAGAGTAACGTGATGGTGATGCTAATTATGGCATCATCGCCGTTCACAATCTTGGTGGAGTCCTCAAAGTTTTGGAGAATGGTACATATGTCTGACATCCATGTCCACTAGTGAGGTCTTATGCGTGGAGTCTGAACTGAATACCGACGGCCTTGTTGATGCTGGTATTCAACAACTGCCCTATTCTGCTCACAAATCCTTCCCAACATCTGCAGTGTAGAGTTCCAACGCGTGGGGACCTCACACACCAGTCTGTGAGCCGGAAGCTGCAAACGCTGTTGAAGCATGGCAAGGGCTGCAGAAGCTGTAGATGACTTTCTAAAAGGGGCACATAGGCGGCGTACTTTGACAAGCAGATCTGGCAGCTCCGGGTAGCTTTTGAGAAACCGCTGAACCACGAGGTTAAGCACATGGGCCAGGCATGGTACATGTCTGAGCTCGCCTCACCTCAGAGCCGCCACCATGTTCCGGTCATTGTCACACATGACCATGCCTAGCTGTAGGTTCAGCAGTGTCAGCCACAGATCTGCTTGCTCTTTTAGAGCCAGCCACAACTCTTCAGCATTGTGCAGTTTGTCACCTAAGCATATTAGCTTCAGCACAGTCTGTTGCCAATTGGCCGAGGCAGTGTTTCCAGCTTGTGACTGATATGGTCATATCGGAGATGGAGGCTGAAGAGGAGGAGGAGGATGAGGAGTATGAGGTGCAGCAGCTGTAGACTGTGGCAACCCTGATTGACCTAGGGCCCACAATCCTTGGCATCGGGAGGATGTGCTCTGTCCCATGGTCCGACTGGGTTCCGGTTTCCACTATGTTAACCCAGTGTGCCGTCAGCGAGATGTACCGGCCCTCCCCACAAGCACTTGTCCACAAGTCCGTGGTTAGGTGGACTTTCCCTGTAACTGCATTGTTGAGCGCACGGCTGATGTTTTGGGACACGTGCTTGTGTAATGCACACCGGGAGAAATATTGGCGGCTGGGGACCGAGTACCGAGGGACGGCCGCCGCCATCAGGTTGCGAAAAGCTTCTGTCTCCATGAGCCTAAAAGGCAACATTTTGAGCGCAAGCAGTCGCGAAATGTGGGAATTTAGTAGTGTGGCCTGTGGGACATTGGCTGTGTATTTGCGCTTGCGTTCCAAGGACTGGGGTATTGACAACTGAACGCTGCTCTGGGACAAGGATGTGCTTCCTGATGGTGCTAGTTGAGAGTGTGCAACAACAGGTGCAGGGCAGGAGGCATCTTCGCATGCATTATGGACAGGGGATTGGCTTGCATGTACAACAGCAGAAGAAGCAGTGGTGTCACCCACAGACACTGTTTCTGGACCCTGGGATTCAGCCCACAAAGTCGGGTGCTTTGCTGCCATGTGCCTGATCATGCTGGTGGTGGTCAGGCTGGTAGTGTTGCTACCCCTGCTGATGCTGGCCTGGCAGGTTGTGCAAATGGCCTATTTGGCATTATCAGTAGAGTCTTTAAAAAACAACCAGACTCGGGAAGACTTAACAGTTGTACTGTTAATGTCCTTCGTGTTGGTGTTACGGGGAACGGTTGCCCGACTACTGTCTGCGGCCACCACACTGCTTCTTCCTGCCTGTTGGGGTGCTCTGCTTCCCTCCCCCTATCTGCTGCTGTCCTTGCTCTTCATGTACTCCTGCCAGGTTGGATCAGTTACTATATATCATCCACCAACTCATCTTCCACTTCCGCACCCTGACCCTCCTCCTGACTTTATGGCAATTGTGTCTCATCATCATCCACCTCTTGTGACACTTTCCCACCGTCGCCTTCATATGACCGTGGCTGCTCAAATATTTGGGCATCGTTATATGGGATCTCCTCTTGCCTCGCTTCAAGTGGAGGGAGGCCCAAATCTATGAATGAAAAAGTGAACAGCTCTTCGGAGTGTCCAAGTGTGGGATCAGTTGTCTCTGGGCACTCAGCATGGTGGGAGGAAGGAGGATCAGGGTGAGGAATATGCAGTCCAGACTCATAGCTACTGAGACTTGACTGTGTGGAAGACAGGGTGGTGGTGGCTAAGTGACAGGAAGCATTACCATCACGTCCAGTTCCCCGTCCCTTGTCACGTGCCTTGCCCATTTTAAATGGAGGACAACATCTTCCACGCTCACTACAAATGGCTGAATTTGGAGTGAACTTATATGTGGTCCGTGTGATGGACAAACCACAGTTTTAAATAGCTGTCCTGTAGGTAACTATTTTTAACAGCGCTGACCTCGTGTCAATCAGTTCACTGACACACTGCAACAAAATTTCAATGGAGGCCTGAAATGGCAATATTTTCAGCACAATTATATATGATCCATGTCACGGACAAACCACAGTTTTAAATAGCTGGCCTGTAGGTAACTATTTTTAACAGCAAACTGGTGTCTATAGCTTCACTGACACACTGAAACAAAATTTTAATGGAGGCCAGAAATGACAGAATTTTCAGCGCAATTATATATGATCCGTGTGACGGACAAACCACAGTTTTAAATAGCTGGCCTGTAGGTAACTATTTTTAACAGCGCCGACCTTGTGTCAATTAGTTCACTGACACACTGCAACAAAATTACAATGGAGGCCAGAAATGGCAATATTTTCAGCGCAATTATATGTGATCCATGTGACGGACAAACCACAGTTTTAAATAGCTGGATTTTAGAGCTGTAATATGGAAAGGACCTGGCTGTATTCTGCAGTGCCAACAAGCAAATGGCGCAGAAAAATGGTGTTCTCTGGATTGCTTTTTAAGCAAATAATCAGGATTAAGATAAAAAAAAAAATATTCCTGGCCCCTGTTACCTGGGCCTATTTCTACAAATATCTGTAAAAGCACCAGCAGACAGAACTTGCGATGTGCACTGCAGTCTGATATATACCCTGCCTGCCTGCCTAGCACTGATATCTCTGTAGCTGGATTAGACCTCAGAAGGACTCTTAGTTGAGATGGATATGTGTCTCTAATATAGTCTGGTATACCTACACTAACTAGAAACAAGCAAATCTCTCCCTAGCTAAGCAGCAGCTCTCCCTAAACTGTCTGATTCCGGAGTGACTGTGACAAGCATGGCGGCGCCAGGTCTGATATAGACCTGATGACGCTGTTCGGCCAGCCAATCGATGAACTGCCACAACCAACATGGATGCGGCATTACAGTGTGTGGCAGACAATCTCTGCATGTTGATGGTGCTCTAAAGAGCGCCAAATATGCAGGGAGGGGACCCAAGTTCCCGCCTAGCAACCCCGGAAATACTTGGCGAGCGCCGAGCATCTCAAGCAGTGAGATGATTGGGCGAGCACTGAGCAGCAGCGAGCATGCTCGCTCATCACTAGTGCAAATGCAATGCAATGAATTGAGCCCAAAGTAACTTAATGCATATTGTTCTGCTGAGCACACTGACATTATCAACGACTGCAAAGATCTAATCAGAAAAGACTAAAAGGCATGAGTCATCATTTGCAAGGCTTTTTAAACCACTTTTTTATCTTAAGACATTTTTTATCTGGGCTCCGAAGATCTCAATCTGCGAAAGCTCTGTCTCTGGTGCCATTTTCCCAAAGTCCACCACACTGAAAAGGATGGGAAGTGCGGGGACTCCAAACATTTTGTGAAAGGTCGGGGCCTGCAGCAGCCTTGCTCTGCCGAACACCCCTTTCTTGCCGCCGCCACTATCTTCCTTCACCATCGAACCTGCTTCCTGGGCCCCCTCTCCACCGTAGCAGCTCCCCTGGAAAGCTACTGTATAAGCGGACAACAAGACGCACCACCATTTTATTAAAAAAATGCTTTGACTATTTTCCTCCCCAAAATTTGGAGTGCATTTTATGGTCCGGTGCTTCTTATAATCTGCAAAATACGGTACATAGCAATAAATATTTTTCTTTACAAATTTCTTTTTTTTTTTCCTTATCAAAATTATTTTTTGGTCAAGTTTGGTGTCACTATAATCGTACTGAAGAGGATAATCATACTGCCAGGTAATTTTCACCATACAATGAACATTGCGAAAACTATAATGAAAAATAATGTCAAAATTGTGTTTTGTTCACAATTGCACTGTATTTGGATTTTTTTCCTGTTTTCCAGTACACTATGTGGTAAAATGAATGGAGTCATTGAAAAGTACAATTCATCCCACAATTAATCAAGCTTTCATACATCTATATGGACAGAGAACTGAAGCTGAGTGTGATCCATAACATTTCCCTACCCTCAAGGAAACAGAAGAACAGATTTAGATGGAAACATTTAGGCGTTCCTGTTGTTTCTCCTTTTTTATTTTAACTGTTTTGCTTATATGTGTATCTCCATATTTTTCTCTTTATATTAATTGTGCTAAGCACTGTATTTTTTATATTAAAGCTTAAAATTTTATAATTTAGTTCCTTTTATGCTCTAAAGAATCCATAGTACATTTGCAACAAGTTTAGCAACTTTTTGAAAAGTCACCAATGATGAATCAGGCAAAATCATCTGGTAACTAGTGTTGAGCCACCCCCATAGTGTTCGGGTTCGGTTCGGTTCGTCGAACACCGGGATGTTCAAGGAACTGTTCGTCGAACTGTTCGTCGAACACCTTAGAACACCGTCGAACACCGTTAAAACCAATGGCAGGCAAACAAAAACACATAGAAACACATAGAAAACACCTGCAAAGGTGTCCAAAAGCTGACAAACTGCTCAGAAGACACTCTCTTTAAAAAAGCCGGCCGGCAAATTCAGCAGCGGCATACACCGGTACCCGACAATTTAGACAAGAAGGAATAGAGCATCACACATAGATTAGATAGATAGAAACATGTCAGTCACACATATAAGAAGCACAGTGACAGTGTTGGTTACTGTACTTGTCATTTAGTGTAAAGGATTTATTAAAAAAAATATTAGTGTTTTCATGCACCGTCTCTTTAAAAAAGCCGGCCGGCAATTCAGCATCTGTACCCGACAATTTAGAACAGAAAGAATAGAGCTTCACACATAGATTAGATAGATAGAAACATGTCAGTCACATATATAATAAGTACAGTGATAGTGTTGCTTACTGTACTTGTCATTTAGTGTAAAGGATTTATTTAAAAAAATAATAGTGTTTTCATGCACTGTCTCTTTAAAAAAGCCGGCCGGCAATTCAGCAGCGGTACCCGACAATTTAGAACAGAAAGATAGAGCATCACACATAGATTAGATAGATAGAAACATGTCAGTCACATATATAAGAAGTACAGTGATAGTGTTGGTTACTGTACTTGTCATTTAGTATTAAAATAAAGGATTTATTATTAAAAAAATTGGCGTGGGGTTCCCCTTAATTTTAGGCTCTAGCGGAGGTTAAGCAGACAGCTGGGGCAGATGTTTGAAGCCTGGGAAGGGGGTAATACCCACGGAGCTTCCCAGGCTACTAATATCAGCCCCCAGCTGAATACATAGCCTTTACTAGCTATTAAAATGGGGGACCCCCCAAAAAAAATGACGTGGGGTCCCCCCTAATTTAATAGCTAGCAAAGGCTAGGCAGACAGCTGGGGGCTGATATTAATAGCCCAGGAAGGGAGCCATGAATATTGGCCCCCTCCCAGGCTAGAAACACCAGCCGTCAGCCGCCCCAGAAATGGCGCATTCATAGGATGCGCCAATTCTGGCACTTAGCCTCGCTCTTCCACGCTGCCCTGGTGCGGTGGCAGGGGGTAATAGGGTTGGGGTTGATGTCAGCTTATAATGCCAGCTGACATCAAGCCCAGGTTAGTAATGGAGAGGCGTCTATAAGACACCCCCATTACTAACCCCATAGTCAAAGTTAAAAAAAACACAAACACCCAGAATAAAGTCCTTTAATTGAAATAAAGACACAATCCTTTATTGTTCTAAATTAAACCATACTTACCATCACGCCCATTCCAGCTGAAGCCAACGATCTCCTGCAATAAAAGAAAAATAATAAAGCAACCTCATCCTTACCTTTCCATGGTTCCCACGACAGCTTCAGCTCTGCTACATCGAGATGACAGGCTGGACCGCAGCAGAACGCTGCCATCCAGCCTGTCATCCCGCAGACACTGAGAAGCGCAGGCTTGCTTGCGCTGCTCAGCGTCTCTCTGTGACGACATCCAGATGAGCCGAGTTCATGTCCAATGAACTCGGCTCACCTCATGCACGTCACTGACAGCGTGGGAAAATTCTCACGCTGAAGCGCTGATTGCAGGAGAATTTTCCCACGCTGTCAGTGACGTGCAGGAGGTGAGCTGAGTTCATTGGACATGAGCTCACCTCATGCACATCACTGACAGCGTGGGAGAATTCTCCTGCACTCAGCACTTCAGCGTGAGAATTTTCCCACGCTGTCAGTGACGTGCATGAGGTGAGCCGAGTTCATTGGACATGACCTCGGCTCATCTGGATGCCGTCACAGCGAGACAGTGAGGAGCGCAAGCATGCCTGCGCTTCTCAGTGTCTGCGGGATGACAGACTGGATGGCAGCGTTCTGCTGCGGTCCAGCCAGTCATCTCGATGTAGCAGAGCTGAAGCTGTCGTGGGAACCATGGAAAGGTAAGGATGAGGTTGGTTTATTATTTTTCTTTTATTGCAGGAGATCGTTGGCTTCAGCTGGAATGGGTGTGATGGTAAGTATGGTTTAATTTAGAACAATAAAGGATTGTGTCTTTATTTCAATTAAAGGACTTTATTCTGGGTGTTGTGTTTTTTTTAAATACTTTACTAGAAATTCATGGCGGTCATGTCTAATACTGGCGTGACCCCATGAATTTTGGGCTTGGGGCCAGCTGATAATACCAAGCTGGCCCTAACCCCTTTATTACCCAGTGAGCCACCGCACCAGGGCCCTGGATGAGTTGGGTACAGCGCCAGAAGATGGCGCTTCTATGAACGCGCCATTTTCCGGGGTGGCTGCGGACTGCAATTTGTAGCGGGGGGCCCAGAAAGCTTGGGCCTCCCTGCGCTGCAGATTCCAGCCCCCAGCTGCCTAGTTGTACCTGGCTGGACACAAAAATAGGGCGAAGCCTCACGTACTTTTTTTTTAATTATTTCATGAAATTCATGAAATAATTAAGAAAAAAAGGCCTTCCCTATATTGTTGTGTCCGGCCAGGTACAAATAGGCAGCTGGTGGATGGGGGCAGCCCGTTCCTGCCTGCTGTACCTGGCTGGACACAAATATAGTGCGAAGCCCCACTTCAATTTTTTTAAATTATTTCAGGAAATTCATGAAATAATTTAAAAAAAATTGACGTGGGGCTTCGCACTATATTTGTGTCCAGCCAGGTACAGCAGGCAGGAACGGGCTGCCCCCAACCACCAGCTGCCTATTTGTACCTGGCCGGACACAACAATATAGGGAAGCCCTTTTTTTCTTAATTATTTCATGAAATAATTTAAAGAAAATTGACGTGGGGCTTCGCCCTGTTTTTGTGTCCAGCCAGGTACAACTAGGCAGCTGGGGGCTGGAATCCGCAGCGCAGGGAGGCCCAAGCTTTCTGGGCCACCCCCGCTGCAAATTGCAGTCCGCAGCCACCCCGGAAAATGGCGCGTTCATAGAAGCGCCATCTTCTGGCGCTGTACCCAACTCATCCAGGGCCCTGATGCGGTGGCTCACTGGGTAATAAAGGGGTTAGGGCCAGCTTGGCATTATCAGCTGGCCCTAAGCCCGAAATTCATGGGGTCACGCCAATATTAGACATGACCACCATGAATTTCTAGTAAAGTATTTAAAAAAAACACAACACCCAGAAAAAAGTCCTTTACTTGAAATAAACACACAATTCTTTATTGTTCTAAATTAAACCATACTTACCATCACGCCCATTCCAGCTGAAGCCAACGATCTCCTGAAATAAAAGAAAAATAATAAAGCAACATCATCCTTACCTTTCCATGGTTCCCATGACAGCTTCAGCTCTGCTACATCGAGATGACAGGCTGGACCGCAGCAGAACGCTGCCATCCAGCCTGTCATCCCGCAGACACTGAGAAGCGCAGGCTTGCTTGCGCTCCACAGTGTCTCTCTGTGAGGGCATCCAGATGAGCCGAGTTAATGTCCAATGAACTCGGCTCACCTCATGCACGTCACTGACAGCGTGGGAAAATTCTCCTGCACTCAGCGCTTCAGCGTGGGAGAATTCTCACACTGAAGCGCTGAGTGCAGGAGAATTCTCCCACGCTGTCAGTGACGTGCAGGAGGTGAGCTGAGTTCATTGGACATGAGCTCACCTTATGCACGTCACTGACAGCGTGGGAAAATTCTCCTGCACTCAGCGCTTCAGCGGGAGAATTCTCACGCTGAAGCGCTGAGTGCAGGAGAATTCTCCCACGCTGTCAGTGACGTGCATAAGGTGAGCTCATGTCCAATGAACTCAGCTCACCTCATGCACGTCACTGACAGCGTGGGAGAATTCTCCTGCACTCACCGCTTCAGCTTGAGAATTTTCCCACGCTGTCAGTGACGTGCATGAGGTGAGCCGAGTTCATTGGACATGAACTCGGCTCATCTGGATGTCGTCACAGAGAGACGCTGAGCAGCGCAAGCAAGCCTGCGCTTCTCAGTGTCTGCGGGATGAGAGGCTGGATGGCAGCGTTCTGCTGCGGTCCAGCCTGTCATCTCGATGTAGCAGAGCTGAAGCTGTCGTGGGAACCATGGAAAGGTAAGGATGAGGTTGCTTTATTATTTTTCTTTTATTGCAGGAGATCGTTGGCTTCAGCTGGAATGGGCGTGACGGTAAGTATGGTTTAATTTAGAACAATAAAGGATTGTGTCTTTATTTCAATTAAAGGACTTTATTCTGGGTGTTTGTGTTTTTTTTAACTTTGACTATGGGGTTAGTAATGGGGGTGTCTTATAGACGCCTCTCCATTACTAACCTGGGCTTGATGTCAGCTGGCATTATAAGCTGACATCAACCCCAACCCTATTACCCCCTGCCACCGCACCAGGGCAGCGTGGAAGAGCGAGGCTAAGTGCCAGAATTGGCGCATCCTATGAATGCGCCATTTCTGGGGCGGCTGACGGCTGGTGTTTCTAGCCTGGGAGGGGGCCAATATTCATGGCTCCCTTCCTGGGCTATTAATATCAGCCCCCAGCTGTCTGCCTAGCCTTTGCTAGCTATTAAATTAGGGGGGACCCCACGTCATTTCTTTTGGGGGGTCCCCCATTTTAATAGCTAGTAAAGGCTATGTATTCAGCTGGGGGCTGATATTAGTAGCCTGGGAAGCTCCGTGGGTAATACCCCCTTCCCAGGCTTCAAACATCTGCCCCAGCCGTCTGCTTAACCTCCGCTAGAGCCTAAAATTAAGGGGAACCCCACGCCAATTTTTTTAATAATAAATCCTTTATTTTAATACTAAATGACAAGTACAGTAACCAACACTATCACTGTACTTCATATATATGTGACTGACATGTTTCTATCTATCTAATCTATGTGTGAAGCTCTATTCTGTCTGTTATAAATTGTCGGGTACCGCTGCTGAATTGCCGGCCGGCTTTTTTAAAGAGACAGTGCATGAAAACACTATTATTTTTTTAAATAAATCCTTTACACTAAATGACAAGTACAGTAATCAACACTGTCACTGCACTTCTTATATATGTGACTGACATGTTTCTATCTATCTAATCTATGTGTGAAGCTCTATTCTGTCTGTTATAAATTGTCGGGTACCGCTGCTGAATTGCCGGCCGGCTTTTTTAAAGAGACGGTGCATGAAAACACTATTATTTTTTTTGATAAATCCTTTACGCTAAATGACAAGTACAGTAAGCAGCACTTTCACTGTACTTCGTATATATGTGGCTGACATGTTTATATCTATCTAATCTATGTGTGAAGCTCTATTCTTTCGGTTCTAAATTGTCGGGTACAGGTGTATGCCGCTGCTGAATTGCCGGCTTTTCATGTTTCACTGTTGGCACTGTTCCCATCGATTTGGGCAATCACTGTAATGCCACAACCACCATGGCTGTGGCATTACAGTGAGTGGCAGACAATCCCTGCATGATTGGTGCTCTAAATAGCGCCAGACATGCAGGACACGCTTTTGGTGCACAGTTATCGAACATAACCTCGAACAGCCGAATTTTTTGTAAATCGTTCGGGTTCGTCGAACAACTCGAACACCGCCCAAAACAGCTCTAATTTGAGATTGGCGAACAGTTCGAGTAGAACAACGCTCATCTCTACTGGTAACCATAAACCAATCCCAAAGTAGCAAACAAAAAAAAAAACAGGTAAACGCATATGAGATAAACTTTAAAAAGGTGCAAATGGGTAGATGAATTTTGTGAAAACAAAAGAAAGGCACAGAACAACAAAACCTCAATAAAAAATAGGTGCAAGTGCAGTAATGAATTGGGCCCTAAAACAAAAAAAATGTTTACTCATGTGCAAGCATGCTAATTTTTGAATTTCAGAAATACACACATATTGAGTCTATGTTTCTGGTAACTAACACAATCATAAAAAAGTGAACAGCAAATGTGTTTCAGCCTAAAGCTTGGGGAATAAGGGATGTTAAAGCAACAGCATTTGCTAGACTGAGATCACCAACCACTGCTCTAACATAGTTCAGTTAGCATACAGTCTAACGTGATCTTGACAGGTCCCTCATGCCCACCTATTGCCAGCATGTATATATTAGTGATGAGCGAATATGTTCGGTTAACTCTTTCGGCGAGTACCGAGTACACTCCCGTCTGCATGATTTGCGACTGTTTGACAGCTTTAATACATGTGAGGAATGTGAAAGAAACAAGCATTCCTCAGATGTATTAAAGCTATCAGTCGCAAATCATGCACAAGGGAGTGATTCAAACATATCACCAAGGACGCTGAAGATACACAGCACTCGTCAGTAGTGTATATTCATTTATAAATACCCTGCATAACAAGCCTCTTCTACTGTATAACTCTTTAACAAGTGTTCCAAAAACAATTTGCCCAGTCTTCTCTGCAAACTAGCTCTAACTCAGTGAAATTTGATGGTGAGCATCTGTGAATAGCAGTTTTTGAGTCTTTGCACAGATTCTCAATGGGATTTACAGTGGGGAAAATAAGTATTTGACACACTCCCGATTTTAAAAATTTTCCCACCTACAAAGAATAGAGAGGTCTGTAATTTTTAATCCTAGGTACACTTCAACTGCGAGAGACAGAATCTAAAAATAAAAAACAGAAAATGACATTGTATGATTTTTAAATAATTGAATTGCATTTTATTGCATGAAATTAGTATTTCATCACCTACGATCCAGCAAGAATTCTCACAGACCTGTTAGTTTTCCTTTAAGAAGCCCTTCTACTCTGCACTCATTACCTGTATTAATTACACCTGTTTAAACTCATTACCTATATAACAGACACCTGTCTACACACTCAATCACACTCCAACCTCTCCAAAGAGCTGTCTAAGGACATCAGGGATAAAATTGTTGACCTACACAAGGCGGGGTGGGCTACAGGACAATAGGCAAGCAGCTTGCTGAGAAGGCACCAAGTGTTGGCAAATTATTAGAAAATGGAAGAAATACAAGATGACTGTCAATCTTCCTTGTTCTGGAACTCCATGTAAGATCTTGTCTTGTGGGCTAAGGATGATTCTGAGAAAGGTCAGGAATCAGCCAAGAACTACTGTACATGAGGGAACCTGGTCAATGACCTGAAGAGGGCTGGGACCAGAGACTCAAACATTACCATTAGTAACACACTACGCAGTCATGGATTAAAATCCTGTAGGGCATGCAAGGTCCCCCTGCTCATGCCAGCACATGTCCATACCCATTTGAAATTCTCCAATGACCATCTGGATGATCCAAAGGAGGCATGGGAGAAGGTCATGTGGTCAGATGAGACCAAAATAGAACTTTTTGATATCAACTCCCCTCGCCGTGTTTGGAGGAAGAAGAAGGATGAGTACAACCCCAAGAATACCATCCTAACCGTGAAGCATGGGGGGTAAACATCACACTTTGGGGGTGCATTTTTGCAAAAGAGGTCCTTATTCCTACAGCTCCAGGGGACAGCCATGGGGGCGGCCTTTGCACCGTCCTACGTCAATCTGTTCCTGGGGCTGTGGGAGAGGGACCTCCCCATGCCGGATTTGGAGTCGCCGATGTGCCGCGTCCTTTGGTGGATGCGGTACATCGACGACATTTTCCTAATCTGGCAGGGCTCCCAGATTGAGTTGAACACATTTATGATGGATCTAAACAACAATTCTATGAATATACACATTACTTATCAATGTAATGTTGATAGAGCCAAATTTCTTGACGTGAGTCTGTTACGTGATAGTGAGAACATTATCCAGACTAAGATCTTCTGTAAACCAACATGTACGATTGCACTATTAAATGCATCTTCGTCTCATCCTAAACATATGTTACAATCTGTACCAATATGGCAATTTTTGCATTTACGGCACCTTTGTTCGACTAATGAAGAATTTCTGACTCAGGCCAATGACCTTAAGGAACGATTTTATGAACGGGGGTACAGTAGAAGGATGATAAAAAAAATCTTTCATAGGGCAAAACATTCGACACATCATGATTTATTTTACAATACACATAATAAGAAAAACAACGAGATGGTAAGATTCATTACCAAATTTCATACTCAAGTACCAGCAGTAAGACGAGCACTATCTAAAGCATGGCCCGTCCTTAGAGCAGACCTCATTCTTGCAAAATATATCCCTGATAAACCAGCGATAACATTCAGGAGGGCGAAAAATTTGAGGGATCATCTCGTACGGAGTCACTACGAGGGCATACCGACATCATCGTTTCTTGATGGGGTCCCCACTCGGCGTGGATGTAGTCCATGTGGCCACTGTGTCACATGTCCCAATATAGACCGCTGCAATAGTTTTTCAAACTCTGATGGTTCATGCACTTATCCTATTAAAAAATTTATATCATGTCAGACACGCAACGTCATCTATTATGCTATGTGTCCTTGCAACATTATATATATTGGTCTCACTACACGACAATTTAAGATACGTCTTCGTGAGCACATATTGGGTATTGCGGCGGCAGTTGACCACGTGGACACATCCACTCTAAAAACCATTCCGCGGCATTTCAAACTTCATCATGCCTGTGATGCAAGGTTATTAAGAGTGAGAGGCATTGACAATATTGCGGACAACATACGTGGAGGCCCTGTTTCCCAGAGGCTATCACAAATGGAATCCAGATGGATTTGGACACTCAAAACGTTGCATCCATCTGGATTGCATGAAAATATTAGCTTCATTCCATTCTTGTAGTTCTCGGCCTGCTATGTTACATCTTGACATATGTTTTAATGTGTTTTTAGTATCTAATTTTACCATGTTTTATTTATATTAGGCTAAACATATCCTCTTGTACCCCTTCGTTTCTGCTGCATTCTACATTATTATCCATGATGGCTATCTAAGGGCGCAAAAAAAGAACGAACGGAATAATGTGATGAAATCAATGAACTGAAAGCATGAATAAGAACGATAAGAAACAAGTAACATAAATATCCTGGTTGTACATCTGCATTGTTTCATCTATTTCTGTGACATTGAATATCATGATTGGTCAATTGTTATATTTAGATCTTGATATATTGTTTGTAATTATGGATATGCTATAACCCGATATTTTTATTCAATTATACTAGGCAGATACATTGTATGAGACACATGCATGGAATATAATACACTGCGTTCCAAATTTTTATGCAAATAATATTTTCTCAGATTTTCCCAAATTACCTATATGAATTGCAGTCATTGTAATTTTCCAGTCAAATAACTATTAGAGTACAATTGAAAGGTTTTTGTACAAACTGCCTATGATAACAGTATATTTTTAAAAAAATAAAAAACTCAAACTGCACTCAAAATGCATGTTCCAAATTATCATGCACAGCAGAGTTTTCAACCTTTTCATTTTAATAAAGAACAAAAAAATGGTCATTTTTGAAATTATAAGCATTAGCAGGTTATTACAAACTGAAATCAAACAGTTTTCAACTCAAAACTTTATTCTAGGTGATGTTACATTTGCACATAGGACCCCTTGTTCGAAAGGAGCTTCTGAACACTCTCGTCCATTGAATTTGTCAGGTTTTGGATGGCTTCTGCTTCAATTGTTTTGCATGAGGACAGAATACCCTCCCAGAGCTGTTGCTTAGATGTGAACTGCCTCCCGCCATCATAGACACTCCTTTTGATGATGCTCCAGAGGTTCTCAATGGGGTTGAGGTCAGGGGAGCATGGGTGCCACACCATAAGTTTGTCCCCTTTTATGCCCATAGCAGCCAGAGATGCAGATGTGTTATGTGCAGCATGAGTACTCTAATACTTCTTAGTCACTAACAGTAAGTTATTTACCATGACGCAGATGCATAAAGCCTGCAGACTGGTTATAGACACCTGTCTCTGCAATCCTGTTACATCCTGTTTCTCCCTTTCCATGGTAATACATGTATGCATTCTGTTAAAATCTATGTCAAGGGTGCTGTAATCACAGAATTTTACTAAATAAGAGGAAACAGATTGCAAGCTCTCTCTCATAATCTTGTATATTATGTGTAAAGGGAGGAACCTATTCACTTAAGATAATTAAGCAGCCACACGTAAAGCGACCATTAGGTTTAAAAGAATTAAGAGTTTTCTGCAGCTCACATTGAATAGTTACAAATTGCAAACATATGAATTTAGACATAGACCAACAACTAGAACATATTACTTATTAAAAATGGCAAAACTAACCACCACTGCATACATTTTAAGGTGTTTAAAGATATAATGGTAATGTAGGTGACCTAATTCTGTGTTTGTTTGACATTCTTGCTGTACTTGATGTAATAGTAAAATATAAGATGACTAAGCTAAGCATTTGGTTTTGCAGCAATTTCTATAGACAACAGGACAATGTTGATTATATACCTGGAGTGTATTGTCTCATCTATTATTACAGGAAATGTTTAACATAATAGCAAAATTGAGTTCTAATTTTGTTTGTTTCATATACTGACATATTTTAGTTCAATTGAATTAGAACTTCAATTGGCCATCATAAATACAATAATTTTATTATGTCGTTGGACCATTTTTAGGGTACATTACTTATATCCCTCTCAACAGTAAGTTATCAATAAGTGTATTCTGTGGTGTTGAAATATCTAGAAAAGCAGGTACAATTTACTGAGCTCTGTAGAGTGTGTGGTAAAAATTGTGTAGCTATTAAATAAATATAATAGTTAACTATATCAATGAAACCACTTTATTCCTTAAAGTGGACTGTTGAGTAAGAAGACCTTCTCAACATAGTTGACACTCCACTTATTTTCCACGTTCAGTATGCTTGCAGCAACCCACTGTGCAGGGAACTGAATACTGTATGCTGCAGTTTTATGCACAGTGGGTGGTCAGGAATACTGTTGTTCATGAAAAATGTTGAAAAATACTCCATCACTTTGTTTGCTAAATCATAACATTCTGAGTGGACTGATCACAAATTGCTCAAACTCCTAAGGCATATCTTAACAATATATTATAAAAATATTTATGAATGAAATGCCACCCTTAGTGTTTGAATTCAAGAATATTCTGCTTTTATTTCATTAATTTTGTTTCATAGCCTTTAAAAGGACATTAATGTTGCTGGTTAAGCACAGATTTATTTTGTGCTGCTTGTATGGCTTATATTGATTTAAGGGGAACTTGTCAGTTGATTTATACTGCCCAAACAATGGGCAACATGAATCAGAGCCTGGCTGCACAATTGCAGCCAGATATATTTTTAACATACATTACACATTTATGTTTTTAAACATAGTTTAAATATCTAATGTGCACATCGGGAGAGACCTGTCAATCAACTCGAGTGGTGTGGGGAGAAGTCATCTGAGGTATCTTGAAACAACGGAGGTGATTCATCAAAACATTTTCACAAGAAAACTAGTATAAAACACTTTTGAAAAGTAGCATAAGAATTGCACAACAATGTCACAATTTTCATCATTTTGAAGCAATTTTGCCAAAATGAGTGAAGCTGTGGAGGAATCAGGGTAGGACGGGACGTGGTTATACTAACCCATCAAATTCCACCACAAAAGGGTCGGTCTTTTCTACTCCAGAAATGTTACTCCAGACTCTGATTGGGGCAGCAATTCTGGCAAAGGCGCAAGGAAACACACACCACTAATAAGATGCACCAAATTCATTAAGCGGCGTGCTGCTCTCTATGAATTTGGCACATCTTATTCTTGCACACCCATCATAACAACTGTCTTACAAGTTGCCAGTCTTAATGAATGCCAGAGCTTTTCAGAGAAAAACATATCCAGTTATAGCTTTTTTGGTATAAATGAAGAGAATATTTTTGGCTAGCAATTTTTATCAAAAATCAATAAATAAACAAAAAATAATCCAAATAAAAAAGCATCACCATAAATGCATTAACGCAAAATTAAGAGCATAGTTATTTGGACTGTGAGCCAAATTCATAATACTGTACAATGCTGTACTGTACAATGCTGTAGGCTCAATATGAGCATAAAAAGATACTTCATTAGGTCTTAAGTTGTGGTCCCGATGATGTTAAATGGTCATTACAAAAACAAAATTTAATTTCCATTTTTTGCTTTTCCTGTATATAATTTAATGCAAGATTGTTAACAGGATGTTGAATTGTTGACCTTTCCATATAATTAAATCCCATTTGAATTAACATATTGTAATTGGAAAATGCTCAGCATGTGAGCCAGCATCTTTCAAACCATATAATATTGTAAAAATTTCTTCCAAGAATATATAAATGCTCCATGTTCACTATGTTTTAATTGCCAAATTTTTATATTCATCTGTTCCATATTTCTCAGTTTTCCCAAATTGTTGGAACCATTCTTCTAAGCCTTTAATCTATTTTGTGGAGAAAGTTCCTTAATTGCAAGAGTGAAAAAATAACCATACTAGGCACAAAGAAAAATATAGGCCCTAAAGACATTTACAAACAACAGACTGACTTGATTATATAGCAGAAAGAATGGAATAATTTTCACGGAAGCATCCATATATTTGTCATGCAAAAATCTTACAAACTGAAAAAACATATTTTCCCTCTAGACCTTGAATCTGTTTGTATGAATATTTAACTGATATCGATTGTTTTCTCAAGACTCAGTAAAGTTTACCCTTATATATTTACGCTTCGAGCTGGTGTTCCATTTGTATAATGCTTTACTTGTAATGGGATTTTCTGTAAGTTTTATTCTAAGAGTACACAATGGATTGTAATTAATTTACTTCTATAAATTATCCATTTTGTTTTAATAAGCATTGCATGCTGAAGTACGATTTGTGTATAAGAACATATGAATTCAGGGTTCACATCATATAATAAATGGACAATTCTTCAAAATAGGGGACTCTTAGACAGTGTTTGCAATAGCAAAAATAGATGTGTCCATGAAGTTTTGAAAAATAGTGGCATTTAAAAAGGTTATTGCAACTATAATTATATTTTACAGTTCACTGATGCACTGCTGAGCTGGCTGTCAGTCAGTACCTGGGTGTGGTTACAGCTGCCACTTATTATATACTAAGTGGTGACTGAAGCAGAGCCCGACACACCTCCATGACTGAAAGTTCATTTCCTCCCGGAAAATGGGCTTTCAGTGTAGCAGCTGGCTGCACGGCTGTAGAGTGCTATTAAACTGCAGATTAACCCCATATCTGCAGGCTACGACAGTTTTGGGGCATGACAGGTTCCATTTATTGTGTTTATAGTAGTGTTCTGAATAATAGAAATGTATCCTGTACATGATACATATCTATATATCATATCTTTATTAAATATGTGTATATTCTGTATATATACAAATTGAAACATTAATATATACATATATACAGTTGTGCTCAAAAGTTTACATACCCCAGCAGAATTTTTGCTTTCTTGGCCTTGTTTCAGAGAATATGAATGATAACATAAAACCTTTTTCTCCACTCATGGTTATTGGTGGGGTGAAGCCATTTATTGTCAAACTACTGTGTTTTCTCTTTTTAAATCGTAATGACAACCAAAAACATCCAAATGACCCTGATCAAAAGTTCACATACCCTGGAGATTTTGGCCTGATTACATGCACAGAATTTGACACAAATGGGTTTGAATGGTTACTACAGGTAACATCCTCATCTGTGACCTGTTTGCTTGTAATCAGTGGGTGTGCATAAAAGCTGAGTGAGTTTCTGGAATCCACACAGACTCTTGCATCTTTCATCCAGCCACTGATGTTTATGGATTGTGAGTCATCGGGAAAGCAAAAAAAAATTGTCAACGGATCTACGGGAAAAGGTATTTGAACTGTATAATACAGGAACGGGATACAAAAAGATATCCAAGGAATTGATAATGCCAGTCAGCAGCATTCAAACTTTGATTAACAAATGGAGAATCAGGGGCTCTGTAAAAACCAAACCACAATCAGGTAGACCAACAAACATTTCGGCCACAACTGCCAGGAAAATTTTTCGGGATGCAAAGAAAAACCCACAAATAACAACAGCTGAAATTCAGGAAGCTCTGAAATCTAGCGGTGTGGCTGTTTCAAGATGCACAATAAGGAGGCACTTGAAGAAAAATGGGCTGCATGGTCGAGTCGCCAGAAGAAAGCCACTACTGCGCAAATGCCACAAAGTATTTTGCCTACAATACGCCAAACAGCACAGAGACAAACCTCAGATCTTCCGGAACAAGGTAATTTGGAGTGATGAGACCAAAATTTAACTTTTTGGCCACAACCATAAACGTTACATTTGGAGAGAGATAAACAAGACCTATGATGAAAGGAACACCATTCCTACTGTAAAGTATGGAGGTGGATCGCTGATGCTTTGGAGATGTGTGAGCTACAAAGGCACAGGAAACTTGGTAAAAGTTGAAGGAAAGATGAATGCAGCACGTTATCAGCAAATACTGGAGGCAAATTTGCTCTCATCAGCCCGGAAGCTGTGCATGGGACGTACTAGGACGTTCCAACATGAAAACGATCCAAAACACAAGGCCAAGTCGACCTGTCATTGGCTACAGCAGAACAAAGTGAAGGTTTTGGAGTGGCCATCTCAGCCTCCTGACCTCAATATCATTGAGCCACTCTGGGGAGATCTCAAGCGCGCAGTTCATGCTAGACAACCCATGAATTTACAGGAACTGGATGCTTTTTGCCAAGATGAATAGGCAGCTTTACCATCTGAGAAAATAAAGAACCTCATCCACAACTACCACAAAAGGCTTCAAGCTGTCATTGATGTTAGAGGGGCAATACACGGTTTTAAGGTCTGGGATATGTGAACTTTTAATCAGGGTCATTTGAATATTTTTGGTTGTCATCAACATTTAAAAAGAGAAAGCACAGTAGTTTGACAATAAATGGCTTCACCTAACCAATAACCATGAGTGGATAAAAAAAATTTTTGTTATCAGTCATATTCTCTGAAACAAAGCAAAGAAAGCAAAAATTCTGCCAGGGTATGTAAACTTTTGAGCACAATTGTATATATGCTACATTTCTTTATCTATTCATCCATCTATTTTGGATGTCCTTCCTCTTTGGTTAAGTTGTTAAAAAAGAAGTTTGGCAGTGCTAACCGAACTAAAAACTAATATGTAATGTTAGATTCAAAAGACAGATTCAAAATTGCACTGGAATAAAGACACAAGCAGTGTAGAAAACTGGTGCCATTTGCCATAAATTAGAACTAGGGAATGTAAGAAATAGAAATTCAATGAGAATAGAACAAAAATTAAACTGGATTATAAACAGGAATAGAACGAAAGCAGAACAAGGAAGAAGTCAATTCAAAACATTTAGAGTTAGAACCATGATCTTGATAGAGACATTTACCATCTGAGATACAAGTAGCAATCAGGAATGTACATAAAATTACAAAGCAGAAACTAGGAACAATATAATGTTTTAGCAAACACCTGCATCAGTCCTAATCTTAAAAAGACCTTAAAGTTGAAAACACTGCACATCGGTGGCTCATCAATCACCAATAAACAGTAAAAAAGAAAATTTGAAATACAGCTATAAAGTAAAATCAACATTATATGTTTATGCACACAAGTGTCCCCACTAAAAATCACTGTGGCTGCAGGTGGCCAAAACACACAACCTCAATATGTGCTAATAACTATTCTATTAAATAAATTATAACCATCATACCCCAAGAAGGTAATAATGATGTACACTTTGTGCACAATTATTTGTATCTTTGTCAAATCTAAAAAGGTTAATAAACCCAAAACCTGAATATTTAATTAAGTGAAAGTAAGGTTTTGTCTTTCTTAGGAGAATACCAACAGTGGGGATAAAAGTATTTAGTCATCCACCAATTGTGCAAGTTCTCCCACTTAAAAAGATGAGAGAGGCCTGTAATTGACATCATAGGTAGACCTCAACTATGAGAGACAAAATGAGAAAACAAATCCTGAAAATCTCATTGTCTTATTTGGAAAGAAATTTGTTTCAAATTTTGGTGGAAAATAAGTATTTGGTCAATTACAAAAGTTCATCTCAATACTTTGTTATATATCCTTTGTTGGCAATGACAGAGGTCAAACGTTTTCTGTAAGTCTTCACAAGGTTGGCATACACTGTTGCTGGTATGTTGGGCCATTCCTTCATGCAGTTCTCCTCTACAGCAGTGATGTTTTGGGGCTGTCACTGGGCAACACGGACTTTCAACTCTCTCCAAAGGTTTTCTATAGGGTTTAGATCTGGAGACTGGCTAGGCCACTCCAGGACCTTGAAATGCTTCTTATGAAGCCACTCCTTTGTTGTCCTGGTGGTGTGCTTGGGATCATTGTCATGCTGAAAGACCCAGCCATGTTTCGTCTTCAATGCCCTTGCTGATGGAAGTAGGATTGCACTCAAGATCTCACGATACATAGCCCCATTCATTCTTTCATGTACACGGTTCAGTCGTCCTGGTCCCTTGGCAGAGAAACAGCCCCAAAGTATGATGTTGCCACCTCCATGCTTCACAGTATGTCTGGTGTTCTTTCGATGCAACTCAGCATTCTTTCTCCTCCAAACGAGTTGTGATTCTACCAAACAGTTCTACTTTGGTTTCATCTGACCATATGGCATTCTCCCAATACTCTTCTGGATCATCAAAATACTTTCTAGCAAACTTTAGATGGGACCGGACATGTAATGGCTTAAGCAGGGGGACACATCTGGCACTGCAGGATCTGAGTCCCGGGCGGCGTAGTGTGTTACTGATGGTAGCCTGTGTAACGTTGGTACCAGTTCTCTGCAGGTCATTCGCTAGGTCCCCCCGTGTGATTCTGGGATTTTTTCTCACCGTTCTTGAAATCATTTTGAACCCACGGGGTGAGATCTTGAGTGGAGCCCCAGATTCGGGGGATTATCAGTGGTCTTGTATGTCTTCCATTTTCTAATTATTGCTCCCACAGTTGATTTCTTAACACCAAGCTGCTTGCCTATTGCAGATTCAGTCTTCCCAACCTGGTGCAGGGCTACAATTTTGTTTCTGGTGTCCTTCGACAGCTCTTCGGTCTTCACCAGAGTGGAGTTTGGAGTGTGACTGTTTGAGGTTGCGGATAGGTGCCTTTTATACTGATAACAAGTTCAAACAGGTGCCAGTACTACAGGTAACGAGTGGAGGACAGAGAAGCCCCTTAAAGAAGAGGTTACAGGTCTGTGAGAGCCAAAAATCTTGCTGGTTTGTAATTGACCAAATACTTATTTTCCACCAAAATTTGAAAAAAAAATTATTTCCAAATCATACAATGTGATTTTCAGGTCAAAATGAGTCAAACTCATTTAATCAGTCCATTAAACTTTTGAAAAATCTGTCTTCAGATATTTCTTGGCCCAGTCTTGAAGTTTCAACTTCTGTGTCTTACTCAATGGGGATCAGGTTTTAGCCTCTGTTACCTTGGCCCTGTTTCTGAGCACTGAACACCTTGTACTTCTGAGCACTTCATGGAGGTTGCAGTTCTGGAATATGACAGCACTGGAGGATAATGGGTTCCTGTTCGCTTCATGCTTGATTCTTCTCAAATCTTTGTCATTAAATGTGCGTCTTTTTTTCTCAACTCATTGTTTGCTACTCTATTGACTATTTACAACAAAACTTTTGATGGTTCTATGCTTACGCCTGAATATCTTAGCAATTTCAAGAGTGATGCATCTGTCTTACAATTTTTGACTTTTCAGAGTCAGTTCATGATATAATGTAAAATGCCTGCACTGAATGTGTTATAATCTGCTACAAGAACTAAGGAAAGATAGGAAAACTGTCCCTACAATAGGACTAAGCTGATTCCCTACGATGCAGCGGGCAACCAGTTCCTTGTGAACAGACCCGCCTTCGTCCTCAGCTAGTCTGAACGCAGACCTATAGATATAAGAGAGGGGTCCCTAAAAGTACCTAGGACTGGGACAAAATTGGACACCTCCTAGCAGAAGTTGCAGCAGAGCAAAAAGACAAACAGACAAAAATACTTAGAGGTCCAAGGACCAAGCAAACTATAGAGATAGGTACAAAGCACCTGGCTAGATTAAGAGTCAAAGTAACACTGAAGTCCAACAAAGCCAGAAGGGCAGAGCTGGAATAAACAGGCAGCAGGTCACATGACCACAAAATAGAAAAAATCTAACAGGAGGGTTCTAACAGTACTCCCTCTTCTATGAGGATCCTCCGGATGCTCCAGGCACAGGCCTATCAGGAAACCTCCTGTGAAACGCTCTGAGCAGAGACATCATCTGCCATTACCCTGGAGTTATCCTCAGGACCGAAACCTTTCCAAGCGACGCGATACTGCAATTTCCTTCTATGCCTTCTGGAATTCAGGATACGAGAAATTTCATATTCACCATCTTCCACCACCGGAGGAACTGTGACAGTGGCATCCCTATCCGTTACATCAGCTTTTTTCAACAAGGAAACATGAAACACCGGATTAATCTTCCAGGAGGAGGGAACCTCCAACCTAGCAGCAGACTGGTTAACCACCTGAAGCACCTTAAATGGTCCTACAAACTTCAGACCCAATTTCTTAGAAGGAATCCTCAACCGCAGATTCTTTGAGGACAAACAAACCATGTCACCAACAGCAAACAAAACCTCTTGACGTTTACTGTTAAAATACGTCTTAGACTTTTTGTTAGCCTCTTGAAGGTTACAACGTACATCAGTCCAAACTCTCTCCAAATCACCAGAAAAATTCTCCTCCTCCGGCACAGCCGACACCAATTTGGAGAATGAACCAAGCGATGGATGTCTCCCAGTACAACAAAAAAACGGAGAACACCCAGCAGAAGAGGATGTATGGTTGTTAAGAGCAAATTCAGCAAGTGGCAGTAACTCAGACCACCCCTCTTGATTGTCTGCCACAAAACAACGCAAAAACTGCTCAACATCCTGGTTCTTACTTTCTGTCTGTCCATTAGACTCAGGATGATACCCAGATGAAAATGACAAATGGACTCCCAACCTGTCACAAAAGGCACGCCAAAAACGAGCCACAAACTGAGGTCCCCTATCAGAAACAATGTCGGTGGGAACGCTAAGGAGTTTGACAATTTCCTTGACAAAAGCCTTAGCGAGTGTCTTAGCGCAGGGTAGTTTAATGAAAGGAACCAAGTGACACATCTTGCTAAAACGGTCCACGACCACCCAGATGACAGTGAAACCCTCGGACACAGGAAGGTCAGTAATAAAATCCATTGCAAGATGCGTCCAAGGTGCACTAGGAACTTCCAGAGGGCAAAGCAACCCAGCAGCAGGAGTATGTGAAGCCTTTGACCTGGCACACACAGTACATTGAAGCACCTATTTAATGATTTCCTTCTGCCACCCAGGCCACCAAAAACTGCGACCTACCAGTCTCTTAGTCTCAGAAATTCCTGGATGACCTGCCAACTGAGACTCATGATACTCCACAAACAACTCTCTCCTAAAGGTTCTTGGTACAAACAACATCCCATGGGGAGTGTTAGATGGGGCATCCTCCTGGGCTTTCAGAATCCCATCTTCCAAAACGGAGTCCAATGCTGCTATCACAACTCCTTCCTGTAAAATGCTCTCCTCCTCCTCGGTACCAACCATGGGAGAAAAACTGTGAGATAAAGCATCAGCTTTAACATTCTTAGTACCCGGGATGTAAGTAACAGAAAAATTAAACCGCGAAAAAAATAGTGCCCACCTAGCCTGACGGGCATTCAAGCGCTTGACAGCATCTAGATAGATCAGATTCTTATGATCAGTGAAAACCTGAAAGGGAAATTTAGCACCTTCCAAGAAATGACACCAATGTTCAAATGCGAGTTTGATAGCCAGCAATTCCCGATTACCAACATCGTAATTAAGTTCGGTTTCAGAAAAATTTTTTGAAAAAAAAGCACAGGGATGAACCCCATCCTTGTTCTCCTGAGACAAAACCGCACCGACCCCCACCGAAGAAGCATCAACCTCGACCAAAAAAGGCTTGGTCTCATCAGGCTGCATAAGGATGGGGGCAGAACTGAACCTCTCCTTGAGATACACAAAAGCTTCAATGGCCTCAGTAGTCCACTGGACCGTATTCGCACCTTTCCTGGTGAGATCGGTCAGCGGCTTAACAATTATAGAAAATTCTTAATGAATTTTCTGTAATAACTGGCGAAACCCAAAAATCTCTATATCGATTTTAAACCAATAGGCCAAGGCCATTCCTTTACAGCCTGAACCTTCACCGGGTCCATCTCAAAGCCCTCGCTGGAGATAATGTAGCCCAAAAAACTAATTCTCTGCTCAGCGAACTCGCATTTCTCCAGCTTAGCAAAAAGTGAATTGTCACTTAATAACTGCAATACCTCACGTACGCTCTGCCAATGAGACTCCAGATCTGGCGAATAAATGAAAATGTCATCCAAATACACCACCACATTCTTACCAATCAAAGGTCTCAGGATGTCATTAATAAGGTTCTGAAAAAACGCTGGTGCATTGGTAAGACAAAAAGGCATCACCAGATTCTCAAAATGACCCACCGGAGTGTTAAAAGCAGTCTTCCATTCATCACCCTCCTTCATTCGCAACAAATTGTATGCCCCCCGGAGATCAATTTTAGAGAACCACTTGGTCCCCACTAACTGGTTAAACAAGTCAGGAATTAACGGTAGTGGGTAGGAATTGCGTACTTTAATTTTATTAATTCCGCGAAAGTCCAGACATGGACGTAAACCGCCGTCTTTTTTTTTAACAAAAAAAAATCAAACAGCCACAGGTGACTTAGAAGGTCTAATGTGACCAGCAGCCAAGCTCATCTGTGTGTATTCCTCCAAGGCTTTTCTTTCAGGGATAGTAAGATTAAATAAGCGACTCTTGGGAAGAGTAGCTCCAGGAACAAACTCAATGGTGCAATCATAGTCCCTATGAGGAGGTAGAATTTGCGACTCCTCCTCTGAAGAAAACTTCCAAAAATCCTGAATAGGTGCAGGTAATTCCCCTCTTTCCACAGCAGCAATTCGACCATTACAACATTTTTCATAACACTTAGGACTCCAAGATTTAATCTCATTAGTAGACCAGTCCAGTAAAAGATTGTGCAGTTTTAACCAAGGCAAACCTAACACTACTGGAGAAGGTAAATTATTTAATACCACTAAATCCAACTTCTCTTGGTGAATACTATTAATAGTGAGGGGAAATTCAAAAACCTTGTGAGTAACACATTTCAAAGGAGTGTTATCAACAGCAACCACAGAAATAGGAGATGACAAAGGTTTAGGTTCCAATTTAAGTTTTTCCAAAAATCCATTATCAATCACATTCAGTGTAGAACCACAATCCACAAAAACCTGAAATTCAATCAACTCCTCCTGCAATGAGGTACACCCGGAAAGAAATACTCCCTTAGAGTTTAAACAAGCAATACGGGCGTAACTGACCTTTTTTTTTTTTCTTTGTTTAACAGAAGCTCACTGCTCTTAACAAAATGGTCAGATTTACCACAGTAAAAACACAATCCTTTGGAAAACCTGTGGTCTTTTTCCTGAGAGCGGAGTGGCATCACCCCAATCTCCATCGGTTCTCCGTCGTCCGAGCAGACCCTCTGATGACTAGGAGCTGCCATTGCAGGAGTTTTCTCCTCATTAACCCTGGCACGCAGTCTCCTGTCCACCCGTATAGCTAATTGCATGGCTTCTTGCAAGATTCCAGGTGCAGGGAAAGCAATCAGAAGATCCTTAACCCTACCACTTAGACCAACAAGAAACAAACATTTTAACGCCGAATCACTCCATATCACTTCAGAAGAACACCTTCTGAAGTGTGTACAATAATTTTCAACATCACCTGACCCCTGCTTTAAACGTCTCAGTTGTGTCTCAGCAGAAGAGACTCGATCAGGATCGTCATACAACAACCCCATAGCAGAAAAAAAATCCTCCACTGAACTAAAACACGGATTAGGTTGGAGAGAAAAGGCCCATCCCTGTGGTTCCTTGCGCAAAAGTGACAAGATAAACTCAATGCGCTGTGATTCATTCCCAGAGGACCTTTGTCTCAAACAAAAATATAATAAACAAGCATTTTTAAAGGAAAAAATATCTTGATGTTTACCATAAAAAAAAATCAGGCAGTCCTACCTTCGGTTCAACAAAATGCGCTCCAGGACAGCTACTCACGTGTTGCTGGAGCTTGGCCACCTCAAGAGACAATCTCTGCAGGCGTTGAGCCAATTCCTGAACAGACACCATGCTGATCTCCGGATCTCGTTCCTTAGGATTTTTTTTTTCTTTTGATTTTGGGCTGGACTTACTGTTATGATCTGCTACAAGAACTAAGGAAAGATAGGAAAACTGTCCCTACAATAGGACTAAGCTGATTCCCTACGATGCAGCGGGCAACCTGTTCCTTGTGAACAGACCCGCCTTCGTCCTCAGCTAGTCTGAACGCAGACCTATAGATATAAGGGAGGGGTCCCTAAAAGTACCTAGGACTGGGACAAAATTGGACACCTCCTAGCAGAAGTTGTAGTAGAGCAAAAAGACAAACAGACAAAAATACTTAGAGGTCCAAGAACCAAGCAAACTATAGAGATAGGTACAAAGCACCTGGCTAGATTAAGAGTCAAAGTAACACTGAAGTCCAACAAAGCCAGAAGGGCAGAGCTGGAATAAATAGGCAGCAGGTCACATGACCACAAAATAGAAAAAAACTAACAGGAGGGTTCTAACAGAATTAGATTGTATGGCATGAAGAAACTCCCTGATCAAGGTGGAAATAGACATTTGCAACACCCTCATAATGGAGGGGGCTTTCCATTTACTGCTATCCACCCCCACTCAGCATCCGCAGCAGAAGGAATGACTACAAATGCAGGTCTCGGGGATAACAGCTGCTCTACTTCATCAGAAAGGGGAAATATAACATGGAGTAATTCTTTACAGTTCATGTTAGAATCTGACACGAAATTGAGGTTCTGGCGCTTTAAGAACCCGTAATATTTAAGTGTGGAATTAGTAGATAGTTATAAGGAAGTTCAGAGTCTTTTGGTGGCATAAGAGTAGAAGAGGAGATGTATAGCAAGAGTATTTACAGACCTGGAGTCCTGTATCCATTTCACAGCTTGTCACGGTCCGTGCAGAGAATAAACTTAAAGCAAATGACGAACAAATGTGGTGAGGGGAGAGACTCTCGATTTCCTTAACACGCAGGCAATAGGTTCTTCAGTACAGATAGTACAACCTAATTCTGGAGAAGCACGGGTTAATCCAGACAACGAGTACCCTGGGTTAAAAAGGGTTAAATGTCTTTAGTCACCATGGCTGCAGAAGTCAGAGGAAAATCCTAGGCTTTAGGCCTGGCTGAAAGTATTGAGAAGAAGAGAAGGATGGATTCCCCTAGGCATGGAGCCTGGAGGAGGTGAGGAGACCCCTCACATGAGGTCTGCCCTGTTTCACATCTTGTACCAGACTACTCTTGGGGACTTTCCAGATCTCTGTCTTGTCTAGACAGAGACTGGAGGTACCTCCCCCTACTGAATATTTAATTCTCATGTCAGATCTTCACACTGTAAAGGGGATATAAATCATACACTTTTACCAACAGATATGCTGGAACACAACAAATGAAAAGTGATTCAATAGCACAACTGAAACATACCTGAAGAATATATGAGATTAATGAGCTTTTGATTCATTTAAATCATATGACTGTAGAGGGATAACTAAGGAGTAGAGTGGAGCCACCCCCGTAGTGTTAGGGTTCGGTTCGGTTCGTCGAACACCGGTGTGTTCGCCGAACTGTTCATCGAAAACCGTCGAACACCGTTAAAACCAATAGCATGCAAACAAAAACACATAGAAAACACCTTCAAAAGGTGTCCAAAAGCTGACAAACTGCTCAGAAGACACAACTAACACATGGAAAAGTGACAAGTACATATAGTCATGCGAAATGAAAAGAGATGGAGGAGTAAAAGGAGGGGGAGACACAGATATAGGCATCAAAGAAAATGACGGCACTTCCACTAGAAAAACTAGGTGTGAACAGGTGCTTACTAAGAGCAGCTACCTCCATATATAATGAACAAATAAAGTAGCACACTGTAACACTGAGTATATAGATATGAAATATGAATAGCATAACTGCTGTAGAAAATAGAAATAAATGAAAAAAAATTTTTGAAAATTTTTTTAGCGCATGTAAATATGAAGTATGGAAAATGAATAGCATTACTGCTGTAAATAAATGAGAAATCTTAGCGCATACATTGGCCAATTCATGTGTACCTGACAGCCGCGGTAAGGCGTTTCTCGATGTCAGGACCTATCAATGTGAATACCTCTCTAAGAGACCTCCGTCTGCTTATGTGTGGGAAAGACAGATCCTGATGCATTTAAAACCACCTGCGGCATGGGGGTGGGGGTGGAGTGCTCAGTCAACGCTGAATCTAGTAACAAAGAAAATGACGGCACTTCCACTACAAAAACTAGGTGTGAACAGGTGCTTACTAAGAGCAGCTACCTCCTTATATAATGAACAAATAAAGTAGCACACTGTAACACTGAGTATATAGATATGAAATATGAATAGCATAACTGCTGTAGAAAATAGAAATAAATAAAAAAAAATTAAAAAAATTTTTTTAGCGCAAGTAAAAAAAAAATAAAAAAAAAATTTTCAAAAAAAAAAAAAAATTTTGAAAATTTTTTTTTCATTTATTTCTATTTTCTACAGCAGTTATGCTATTCATATTTCATATCTATATACTCAGTGTTACAGTGTGCTAGTTTATTTGTTCACAGATATAGGCATGTCATGCCCTTCTAAAATCAAGAAAGGCTGGAGTAAAAATCTAAAATCAGCCTACCAACACCCAGACGTCGTGACAAGAAAATTAAAAAAAGAAATATCTTTAGGTAGAATGGCGGTTCCATTCAGAACACTTTCCTTATAAGACGTAGTGGTATCCCCGTTGTGAGTTGTGCCAAAAACGGAACCCAATACATTCGGACTAATCCACCATTTGTCATATCCAAGGGGCAGGTCAGTAAATGACAACATCGACGCGGAACAAAGTACAGTAGTATATACTATACATCCTTTGACAAGGCAATCAGGTGGATCAAGAAGTTGGGAAGGGTCACCCTAATGGCCAAAACAGACATTGATGCGGCGTTCCGGTTACTTACTACCTGTGCCTCCGAATAGTGTCCACCTATTGGGCTGCTTCTGGGTAGGAGCATACTATATAGATCGTTGTTTGCCCATGGGGTGGTCCAGATCCTGCTCACTATTTGAGGCGTTTGGTTGCTTCCTCGAAAGGGTTGTAATGGACGTGTCTAAGGGGGCACATATTATCCATTACCTCAACAACTTCTTATGCCTGGGCCCAAAAGATTCGCTACAGTGAGAATACACGAGGTAGTCCACCTGTGAGAAGGAGAGAGCTGGAGGGAGAGCGGACACCACAGAGCCGAGGGGTTAGATGGAGAACGGAAGAAGGAAAGAGGGCGAGGGAGGTAAGGGAGTTCAGTGGCAGGCTGACCTGAGCTCCCCCACATTCCTGCTGGGCTGGGAACAGCCCTGGGAAGAAAAGCCACTTGCGCATCCCTTTGAGGTTACGGGCGCGAGCGGGCAGAGGGACTACGCTGGAGTGTGAAGCCGACATGGCCAGTCCGTTCCTGCCCGTGCCACCTCCGTGTCGACGGGTTTGTTCCAGAGCCGCAGGGGACCCTGACGGCCAGCCCCCCTCTCCCATTACTGGTGCCTGTCCGCTGGTGGGTCGAGCCCCCCCGCGGTGGCGGGGGGAGTAACATCTGCCGAAGAAAGACCATCTTCCAGCCAACTAAGATATCTACTTCTTTTCGTGGACAATGTGATACGATCCCTTTCTTACGGACACGCCCATCGCTACAAATTCCAGATGAGGCACAAAAACAGCAGGTGCTTCAACGGATATCAAGTGCTCCTTCAAGTGGGCTCTCCTCCACCTCAACTTCAACATCACAAATACTCCAGTCCTCAGAGGTGTCACCCCAATTACACTTGCTTCCTCACAGCTCCCAAGTCTCCAGCTGCCCGTCTGAGTATGGGGTAACACAGATGGTTGAGTCTGCATAGCTGTTTACTCATACTATAGCCTGGGAAACGGAGGTCTGCTCCAGAGCTTCTGTTAATCCAGATGAGGAAATGATCTACACTGATGCCCAGAATCTTTATGAGTCGGATCCAGAACCAGATGAAGAAGGTTCTGAGCATAATGTAGACCCTTGTTCCCAAACTGTAACTCCTGTTGGTGGAGACAATGATGAAGACGATGATGAGACTCAAATACCTGATTGGAGCGACAACTTGACTTTTCGGTCAGGGCAGATAGAGGTTGGCTCTGGGGACGACGGGTGTGATAACGCACAGGGTGATGATGACGAGATTGGAGATCCCACTTACTGTCAACCCACAGTCAGCCAGTCGATGAGGTCAGCAGAGGAGGTGAAGGAGGATGCTATTGATGAGGACGAGGTTAGGTTGCGCCTTCCTGGACAGAGACGGAGTACTGGAAGCATGTCAACAACTGCATCCTCAACCACAACTCTGCCTCTGACCACAAGTCGTGGTGGCTCTTCAGGTCGCATGGGCTCTAAGCCTTGCATAGCCTGGGCATTTTTTCAGATCGATAAGGATGACACAACTCGTGTTATCTGTATTATTTATAAACAAAAGCTACAGTTAGGTCCATATATATTTGGACAGAGACAACATTTTTCTAATTTTAGTTCTAGACATTACCACAATAAATTTTAAACAAAACAATTCAGATGCAGTTGAAGTTCAGACTTTCAGCTTTCATTTGAGGGTATCCACATTAAAATTGGATGAAGGGTTTAGAAGTTTCAGCTCCTTAACATGTGCCACCCTGATTTTAAAGGGACCAAAAGTAATTGGACAGATTAAATAATTGTAAATAAAATGTTCATTTCTAGTACTTGGTTGAAAACCCTTTGTTGGCAATGACTGCCTGAAGTCTTGAACTCATGGACATCACCAGATGCTGTGTTTCCTCCTTTTTGATGCTCTGCCAGGCCTTCACTGCTGTGGTTTCCAGTTGCTGTTTGTTTGTGGGCCTTTCTGTCTGAAGTTTAGTCTTTAACAAGTGAAATGCATGCTCAATTGGGTTGAGATCAGGTGACTGACTTGGCCATTCAAGAATATTCCACTTATTTGCTTTAATAAACTCCTAGGTTGCTTTGGCTTTATGTTTTGGGTCATTGTCCATCTGTAGTATGAAATGACGACCAATCAGTTTGGCTGCATTTGGCTGGATCTGAGCACACAGTATGGCTCTGAATACATCAGAATTCATTTGGCTGCTTCTGTCCTGTGTTACATCATCAATAAACACTAGTGACCCAGTGCCACTGGCAGCCATGCATGCCCAAGCCATCACACTCCCTCCGCTGTGTTTTACAGATGATGTGGTATTTTTTGGATCATGAGCTGAACCACGCCTTCGCCATACTTTTCTCTTTCCATCATTCTGGTAGAGGTTGATCTTGGTTTCATCTGTCCAAAGAATGTTCTTCCAGAACTGTGCTGGCTTTTTTAGATTTTTTTTTAGCAAAGTCCAGTCTAGCCTTTTTATTCTTGATGCTTATGAGTGGCTTGCACCGTGCAGTGAACCCTCTGTATTTACTTTCATGCAGTCTTCTCTTTATGGTAGATTTGGATATTGATATGCCTACCTCCTGGAGAGTGTTGTTCACTTGGTTGGCTGTTGTGAAGGGGTTTCTCTTCACCATGGAGATTATTCTGCGATCATCCACCACTGTTGTCTTCCGTGGGCGCCCAGGTCTTTTTGCATTGATGAGCTCACCAGTGCTTTCTTTCTTTCTCAGGATGTACCAAACTGTAGATTTTGCCACTCCTAATATTGTAGCAATTTCTCGAATGTTTTTTTTTCTGTTTTTGCAGCTTAAGGATGGCTTGTTTCACCTGCATGGAGAGCTTCTTTGACCGCATGTTTACTTTACAGCAAAACCTTCCAAATGCAAGCACCACACCTCAAATCAACTCCAGGCCTTTTATCTGCTTAATTGAGAATGACATAACAAAGGGATTGCCCACACCTGTCCATGAAATAGCCTTGGAGTCAAATGGCCAATTATTTTTGGTCCCTTTAAAAACAGGGTGGCACATGTTAAGGAGCTGAAAATCCTAAACCCTTCATCCAATTTTAATGTGGATACCCTCAAATGAAAGCTGAAAGTCTGAACTTCAACTGCATCTGAATTGTTTTGTTTAAAATTCATTGTGGTAAGGTCTAGTACTAAAATTAGAAAAATGTTGTCTCTGTCCAAATATATATGGACCTATCTGTAAGTAGAGGCCAAAAAATCCATTGTTTGAGTACTTCATGCATGAACCGTCACATGGATATGAAGCATAAGTTGCAGTGGGAAGCTCACTGTGCTACAATGCGGCCTAGCGGGCCGGGCCAACCACCGTCTGCCCCATCTTGTGCATCCGCGGCCTCTTCATCCTCTGTGACTGGGGGGACAGCAGTCATACATGTTTTTGGACGCAGACCTGCCACCTCTTTACCCGCAACAGCCAGTGTGATTGGCAGGTCATCATTTCATTTGGAAGTGGAAACACCAGCTGGTGTTGAGCACTCTCCGACTTCGAGAGCACCACCTTTGGATCAAGGCAACCTAACTTTTCCGCCTGCATCTTCCTCATAGACCGGCAGTCTGCCGAGGACACCCTACTCAACGCCGTCTAAGCACAACAGCCAGCCCTCGGTCCCTCAGATTTGGTCAAGTAAATGACCATTTCCTCCTAGCCATGACAAAGCTAAGAGGTTGAATTTCAACATCTGCAAGCTGTTGGCTACAGAAATGCTGCCTTTTTCCTGGTGGACACAGAGGATTTTCGAGACCTTATGTCTGTCGCAGTGCCCCAGTACCAGATGCCCAGTCGACACTACTTCTCAAAGAAAGGTGAGCCTGGCTACACCAGCATGTCGCACAAAACATCACCGCTTCTTTGAGAAACTCTGTGTGTGACAGGGTGCATTTCACCACAGACACTTGGACGAGTAGGCATGGACAGGGGCGTTACATGTCACTGACTGGGCACTGGGTAACTATGATGACAGCAGGACAAGAGGCTGCTGTCCAAGTCTTGCTGTCCCCACGAGTTGTGCGTCAATCCTCTTTATCTAGAAGTTCCTCCACTGCTTCTGCCTCCTCAACCTCCTCTCAGTCCTCCACCTGCACCCAAAGCCTGTCTGGTAATGCCACCCGCTTTCTATCTGCGCAGAAGGAATCCTGCACACCTCCTTACTATGCTGGTAGCAGGGCTCAAAGGCATCAGGCGTTGTTTACTTTGAAATGTCTGGGAAATGTGAGTCACACAGCTGAGGAGTTGTGGTCAGCTCTGGAGACCTAGTTTCATGAATGGTTGTCTCCACTGGACCTGCAACCAGGGAAGGCCGTGTGCGACAATGCTGCAAACCTGGGTGTGGCCCTTCGCCGGGGCAATGTCACACACATGCCTTGTATGGCTCACGTGTTGAACCTGGTTGTCCAGCAATTTTTAGCCCACTATCCCGGACTAGATGGCCTTCTGCAGAGGGTGCGGTCGCTGTGTGCTCACTTCCGCCATTCGCATCCCGCAGCTCAATGACTTACATCTCTACAGAGGTCGTTTGGCCTGCCAGTTCACCGGCTGAAATGTGATGTGCCGACATGTTGGAATTCAACTCTGCACATGTTGCAGCGACTGTGGCAGCACCGACAAGCCCTGGTGCAATATGTTCTGACGTATAGCCTGGGCCAACGAGATCCAGAGGTGGGACAAATCACGCTGCAGGAGTGGTCTCAGATCAGGGACCTATGCACCCTTCTGCACAGTTTTGAAATGGCGACGAAGATGTTTAGTGATGACGATACCATTATCAGCATGACTATTCCGGTGATTTACATGCTGGAGCACACGTTAAACAGAATTCGGAGTCAGGTGGTGAGACAAGAGGAGGTGGAGGAAGTAGAGGAGGAGTCGTATGCGGAAGGGATAACATCTCCAAGGTCCAGACGGTTGGCAGCACCAAAGCGGCAGGCATGGGAGGGTGGGGGAGAGGGGTTAACCAGGGTCCATGGTAGCAGCCAAACTGTTGAGGAAGGTGCAGGAGCCGAGGAAGAAGTGGATGATGAACTGGCGATGGGCATGGAAGACTCATCAGATGAGGGAGACCTTGATCACATTTCTGTTGTGTGAGGTTGGGGGGAGAGGGCAGAGGAAGGAAGCATGATTCTTACCTCGCTACCAACACAACAAGGACTTGGTCCTCCTGGATGCGCAAGACACATGAGTGCCTTCTTGTTGCACTATCTGCAACATGACCCTCGGATTGTCTGAATTCGAAGTAATCCCGACTACTGGGCTGCCACACTCTTAGATCCCCGGTCCAAAAGTAAATTTGCCAAAATAATTCCTGACATAGAAAAGGATTCACGCATGCATGAGTATCAGCAGAGGCTGTTGCAGAATCTTACATGTGCTTTTCCACAAAACACCAGTGGTGCACGTAGCGAATCTCACAGTTCTATCTTGCCAACCATGGGACTTTCGAGTCTTCATCACTCAAACCATAACAGTAACACAGTATCTGCTGGTAACAGCAATTTGGTGGAATCGTTTCACCACTTTTTTAGACCATCCTTTGCAAGGCCACAGGAGACAAGAATTCTGACACATACAGTAGTCTGTAACATGAAAAAGAATATACGCTACTCCTTAGAAGTGCCTAATGGATGCAAAGTCAATATCCTAATAAGATTAACATCACGGCACTGTACAAAGTCCATAATCAATAATTCATTTTTCAAAAATTTACTGCCAACATGGTCAGACAGACTTCAAACCAACGTTTCAGCTCTCAAAGCCTTTATCAAGGTTTATCTGCATATTAACAAATCAGTTAGTTATTATTGTAATAAGCAAAAATTAAACAAGATGATACAAAAGAAAATCACAAAACAAAATATGCATGACTCTGTAAACCAATAGCATAAAATAAACATCAGTGAAAAAACGAGAAATGAAAGGTACTGCAGATATAACAATGATACTATAGAAATCGTAATATCAAGATAGCGGGGGCCATCATCTTCAAACAGGATTCATACTGTAGAGAAATGTGAAACTCTGCAGATGAACATAAAACCAATACATGAAAAAAGGGCATAATAGAAAATAATAAAAACATATCCATTAGAGAAATCCTCTTGTAGGCAGAAAGAGAAAGAAAAAGGGGAGAGAAAAGAGAGAAGGGAAGAGGGGGGAGAGGGGGGAAGGGTGGGAAAGAAAAAATATATGAAAAAGAGAGGTATATGAAAAAAGAGGTATATGAAAAGTGAGCTATTGAACAATGACGGGCAAAAGAGAAAAGAGAAAAACACCCATACGTATGAAAGTGATAACATGGTGGAAAAGGATAATTACCTGTCCACTTATATTTGGAAATGGTAGAGTCTCTATGACAAATATAGTATAATATGAACTGTTAGTCATTTAAAGTAAGGAATTGATGAAAATGATGAAAAAAGATCAAGAGAAATCATCCCCCAAAAAAGGAATAAACAATACCTGGTAAATCCTGCGTGACACGTGTGGATGGATGGCCTGGGCTGGGTGGTGTGTGAATACCCACGGCGAACACCGTTTAAATAAAGCCAGGGCGGAAGTATGTGCTCGGCAAGAATCAGCTGTGTGACGACGTTCCAATTAGAACTGCGCATGCGCAGGGACGGAAAAACCGAAGAGAGCCGAAAGGAGCCGAAGCAGAAGAACAGGACAGCCTGAACAGGGGATATGAGCGCCGAATATGTGACTCGCTATAGAGCGGAGAAAATAGACTAGACAAAGGTCAGAAAGAGAGAAAAAAAAGGGGACAGGAAATAATAGAATGAGGAAATCAAAAGGAGAAGATTATATACTACTACAGTGATGAAAGGATATAAAAAAATATAGAAAAATATAAGGGGCCAATGAAAAAATAATAAAGAAATAATGTAACATATACACATATAAAAACCCATAAATACAAACACACATACAAATGAATCCACATACATGTGCGCATGAACATATACATACACATATATCCCCATTTATATAACCACATACATACCCCAGCATAACCAGAAAAAGGAAAACTAGAAATTCTAACAGTAGTGAGAAAATAAACAAATGGAATAAAAAAAGGGGGTGAAAAAATAAAAAATAAAATATAAATAAATCAAAATAAATAAAAAATAAATAAAAAATAATAATAAAAAATAAAAATAAAAAATGGAAAAAAAGATAAGAGAAAGAAAAAGGGAAAAGTATATGGTAAGAGGGAAAAAAGAAAAGACAAAAGGGCCATACCTGAGGAACTCCTAATTAACCTATGAAACATGAAAGAAGAAGAAAAATATGTGAAGGAAGAAAAAAAGTTTTTTATATATTATTAATGAATCCAGATAACTTAAATAACTATTTCATAAAGTTAACCAAATTAAATTAAATGGCACATTTAAATGGTACAAAGATTGGGAAAAAAAATTTTAGCTCGACATTTAAAAAAAAAGGCTAAAATTATCTAAACAGAATTATCCATCAATAAGAAATCCCATGAATAAAGAATTGTAATTAATAAAAGATTTCATATTCCCTGTTGAGGCCAAACGGTTCCAAAGTATTCAATCTATAAATCCAATAGGCTTCTCTTTCTTTCAACCTAAGGATTCTATTGCCTCCACGTCTAAGAGGGGGAACGTGTTCCAATACTTGAAAATGATGCTGAGAAATGTCATGTCCTCTCAAAATTAAATGTGCCGGTATGGGTAACATTGTTCTCTTACAACGTATTGTAGACTTATGTTGGGAAATGCGGTCTCGGATATGTTGGGTGGTTTCTCCAACATATCCGAGACCGCAAGGACATTTGATTAAATATACAACGAATGACGAGTCACAAGTGTAAAACTCACCGATAGGGAATTTCTTTCCCGATCGGCGATGCGTGAACGAGTGAGTCACCCTTGGAGATGTTGGAACATTGTAAACAGTGAAGACAAGGGAACGTTCCTCTTCTCGGTGTAGACAAAAAGGTCTGTGTATCTTTAGTAGTTTTAGAGCCAATATCGGCTCTAACAAGTATATCACGAAGGTTCTGGGGTTTCTTATGACAAATTAGAGGTGGTTTTTGAAATTACGATATGTTGGGGTAAGAATTCCTTAAAAGAGCCCAATGGGAATGAATGACTGTATGAATAACACACGTAAATGGATGGTAAGTATTCACGAACGTCGCTCTCGGACCTGCAATTTTCTCCTTAGGTGTCTTGGACACAAGAGAAAGACAGGAATCGGGGTAACCCCGATTCCTAAATTTATTTTGCATTTCTTTCAATCCAACCTCACGAATGTGAGTCTCTGAGACAATACGGTGGACCCTCTGAAACTGTGAATGTGGTAATGCCCTCTTCATGTGGTTAGGGTGACAACTAGAGAAATGAAAAAGACTGTTCCTGCCTGTTGGCTTAATAAAGAGATCTGTAGTCAATGTTTCCTCCTGATTCAAGATAACATAGGTATCCAGAAAACTGATCCTATGAGAATGGGAATGTAACGTAGAGGTAAGCCGTGGTACCGCAAGATTGATAACCCCAAAAAAAGTATCAAGAGAGGTTTGATCCCCCTAGCCATATAAGGAAAATATCATCAATGTACCTCTTCCAGAGTAGAGCATGCTTCTGGAAGAGGACATTGGGATAAATGTGAATGGATTCAAATTGAGCCATATAAATATTGGCGTATGGAGGCGCCACATTAGAACCCATAGCTGTGCCTGTTGTTTGCATAAAAAATTTGTCCTCAAACATAAAAAAATTATTGGACAAGATAAATTTAAGAATCGATATGCAAAATTCCTTTTGTAACGTTGCAAGGTCAGTAAATTCGTCAAGAAATGATTCGACCGTCTGAATGCCTCTCATATGTTCAATATTCGTGTATAAACTATTCACATCTAGGGTAACAAGTAAACTGCCCCAAGGAATAGAGGTCAGGTCCTTAATGGACGCCAAAAAATGAGAGGTATCCCTAAGGTATGACGGTATATGGCTCAGCAATGGGGTAGAAGCCACTATAGGTCGACCTGGAGGAGAGTGTAAATTTTTATGTATTTTTGAAAGGGTATAAAAAACCGGGATCACTGGATGTTGATTAGTAAGAAAATCACCCAATTTATTATCAATAACTCCCTGTGATTTAAAGTGGTCCACCAATTCTCGTATCTTTTTAGCAATATGAAACGTGGGATCATATGACAATGGTAAATATACGTCTTTATCATTCAATTGCGAGTAGATTTCGGAAACATAGTAACGTCTGTCCATAACCACGATGGCTCCGCCTTTATCGGCGGGTTTAATCACAATCTGTTTATTCATCTTAAGATCATGCAACGCCCGTATCTCCATCTGCGGACAATTACGCTGGATCCGTAAATGACCATTCTGAATTAGTCGTATCTTGTTAGTAATATCCCTTTTAACAAGTGATATATAAGTATCAACAGGATGGTAAGATCTAGGTGGGCTAAAATTGCTAGCCGAATGTAGTTTCAGATCTTTAAGTGTAAAACATTGGTTAGAAACAGATGAATCCACCTCAGTCCGAGTTAAGGAACGTGTATAATCTGTAGATGCAGGGATTTCTTGAAAATGAACTCTTAATTATAATGTCCTAAAGAAACGATGGAGTTCCTGATCTAAGAGAAATTCGTTAAAGTTAGGGGTAGGGCAAAATGAAAGGCCTTTCTGTAGTATGGAGAGTTCCACGGGGGATAGATTATATGATGAAATGTTATACACTATTTGTTCCATGGTACCTGTGATCGGGTCAGCATCCGAGACGTAGTTGTTGGTTGGGTGTCTCCTGCCCCTCCTTGTCGATTTCTTGGACCTCTTCCATGTCTGCGCTCTAAAAAATAAGGGGTACGTTTAGAGTTGTCACTGTCAGAGCTGGTAGAGAAAGATGATGTGCCGCGTCTCAGTGTACTAAATCCTCTAAAGGGATTTGTATCCTGCCATCTGTAAACTTTATTGCGTTGGTAATCCTCCGTGTCCCTCAAAAACTTGATTCTCTTACGTTCCTGTAGGAGAGTACGAAATTCAGTTATATTTTTATCCGTTTTATTTCTGATGTCATTAAATTCTTCTGCTGTCAATGTATTATTCATCTGTGTCTGAATGCTGGTAATTTGAGTATCGACCTCCATCAGTTCTTTCTGCATGAATTCAATGGTTAATAACATTAGCTCCATAGAGCACTAGTTAAGGATACCCTCAAATTTAGAACAAAATTCTGGTTTCTCAGAAAAAAAGAGTTGGACGTAGTGACACTCTTAGGCCCCGAGGGATCCTCTGTACCCTATGGTATTCTACCAATGTAACATAATGTAATTCAAATGCTGTTTTTTTGCGTAGAGTCTTTTCATAATCTTTCAGTCGTATCTCCTTGGCTAGAGTATGTAAAAATTCACCAGGAATATGAGCCTGGCCTATGATGGCTTCAGCTTCGGCTTGATTGTAGGAAAGCAAGTTAAGTGCCATGATAACTGCAATTGGGTGCGTAATTCAAATTAAGAGACTTTAACACGAAAAAGAATATACGCTACTCCTTAGTGTCACTGACAGGTCTAACATCCATAAAGAAGTAAGTATGTGAAATATCAAGCTCCATCAACGGACTAAGTAAAAAAAATGGCTTTTTTTCTATAACATCAAAAGTAAAAAAAAATATGTGGTATCCATTTTTTTTCACGGATCACCCATGTACCCAATATAACCTATGGGGCCAGTCACATATCCGTTCTTTTACATGGATCGTGTATCTGTGCAAACCACAAGGAGAGGTGCCTGGATTGCTTTGGCAGCACAGATGACAAGGGCTGATACAAGTCTATGGGTATGTGAAAAACACATTCAGCACACGGATGGCTTCAGTGTACAGTCTGTGTGGCACCCTTGTGCCGTCCGTGTTTAACATTGCAAAGTATAGGAAAAGCTTTGTAATTTAATTCTTTCTTAATCCATACCGGAAAGCCACTGATGACACCCTGATGTAAAAATGGACACACGGATTATATACATATTAATACAGATTTATACAGATTAAAATCACTGATGGCACCAGTACCATGTTTTCACTTATGTGTTTTATACGGACGCGTGATGGGGGCCTAACTCGTATTGACACATCTGGAATGACCCAATCTATAAAATTGTCCTATTATTTAATCTGTACTGTAAGCACCGTTGAAAAAAAAAAGTAAAAAATATAGCTTTTCCAATCATGCTGGTACACAAAGAATGGAATAAAAAGTGTTAAAAAATCTACATATCTAAAAAAAAACTGTCATCTCATACAAGAAAAAAAATAGGTCCTCACACGGCCCTGTCACCAAAAATAAATAATAAGATTTAGTTACTGTATTTAATATGGCTATTCAAAAATAAATGACCACATTTGTGGTGAAGCTGTAACACCACCCCTTGTTTCTTTTTCAGTCTTGCCAGTAGTGGTGCGTGGGTCTCTGAGTGCTGTCCCTGTAACTCAGGATTGTCACCCTAGAACCACTGTTAATTATGCAGTTGTGCCATCCCTGTGTCCAAACCCTGCTGGCTATGCCAAAATGTAACAGGTACATGATGGATGGTGTTCTGCACTCCAAAAATAACACCCAGGCTGGACAGCATTGGGGATACCTTTAAATATGGGCATTGCTAATGATACAAATGAAACAGTTCTAAACAAATTGTGTACTTCTGGCAGGAGGCTCAATATTGAATGTTGCAAACTCATTTAAGTTATAAAGGAATGACAGTCCATTCAATCTTCTCCTCAGCTATCAGTGCTCCACACACAGTGCTTCCTTCATCTCTGTTACTCCTCACCACCTTGGTCAGAGAGGGTCTAAACTCTCTGCGCACAGGTCTCATCATTTCTCACAGGGTTTCAATCCTCTAGTTTCTAAAGAGTAAATGGGCACTGACTCGTCTGGCACCTCACGACTTCTAACCTTGCTGACTCCTCTTTCTCGAGTCATTTGTATATAGTGTTTTCTTTCCTTACTTTGGTAGATTTAGTAATATCCTACCAAACAGGACCTCACTAGCAAGTTTCTTTCTCTTTTTCATGAGCAGTAGATCACCCTCACTCATGAACTGCTCTATATAGCTACTTCACCCAGCACCTCCTCACCGTCACAGGCTCTTCAGAATGTGTAAGCTCCAACCCACTAGCTTGTCTTCTGTAACTGACCACATGTGACCAAGGCCTTAGTTTCCTCTTATGCACTGGGTATGTCCTCAAGCTCATCTCATACGCACCCATCTTGTCACATGCACCATTTAGTATGCTTAGCCCATTGTGCACAGACTCATCCATGCAATACATAACTCAACACTAAACAGTAACATTTTAGATGGTCTCTCCAGTTACATCAGCCAGACGACACCCATGACACAAATATTTACATGCCCCTCAAATTGTTCCCAAAATCACACACTTAGATGCTACAAAAGTGCAGCATACTATAATGCACTACATTTCTTAACATGGTATATAAAGTGATTTCAAAGAAGTGTAATGGCCCACCAACAGGACTGTCCAAGCCTATCCTATAACACGGTATTTAGGGCACTGTTTTCAACCATCTGACCTCACACGCAAACTCTCTAAAACATTATTTTTTACTTGGGTAAAAAGCAGGTGCTGTTATATATTGAAGAGTATAGTGCTTGCTCTGTCAAGAGGGAGTATGGTAAGGTATGTTTTCTAGACCATGATACTTAAAAGTAGAATAAGGTTGGCATACTAAAAAAACAAAAACAAACATGGCTGATTCTTTTACTACAGTATATGTGAGCTGTGTTGGAGGAGAACAAGTGTGTCCATTAGTGACTGTCCGACTACCTTCACTTTGAACATCCCTTCCCCCTTGATAAGATCCCCAGTGAAAATACATTAATGGCATAGTTCAAAGCTGATAAGGAAAATATGCATGCAGTAGCAGCTTTTATTCCATTTTCTATAAGGCATACATTTTTTCTGCTGTCAGTGTGATATGAATATGGAATAATCAGATACTGCACTATGAAATATATATACTAATACATATTGAAGAAAAAGATCACACATACATGTTCCTCAGGGCAATGGAGGTGCTGTGTACAGATGGGAGATATGAGAGGTGACAAATTCTCAAGAAAGACAGTTTGATACATTCTGTCCCCTCTCATCAGTGTTAACACGGTAAATGGGAAAATGTCTAATCATATATATGTCTAAAGTTACTTACAGTTAAAAATAATCTAACTTATAAAATGTAAACAGGAGAGGAAGTAGATTGAAAACTTTAGCTTATTTATTTATTAAGTAGGTTTAAAATGATATCAAATACACATATAGAATTATTATTCTATTTTCTATGGATTGGATTACATTCGTTTGGTGAACGTGCTTGTAGGCACAATCTCCTTTTCTAAATCACTTTCATTGGAACTCAGAAAGAAGAGCTATGTATTTTTTAGGTGAACAACACACTAAACTAAGACTCAATAAGCATAAAGAGAGGAGGGAAGGCATCCATGACCCCCACAAGGTTACTTACCACGTGTTTACCTGTATTTGCAGTATTACATACATTGATTGGAGTGGAGTTATACTACAATATTCTTGGTATGCTTTCATTTGCTTTATATGAAGAATTCTGATTATTATTAGCATGATGTTGAAGGGAATTTGTCACCAGGTTAGGTGCCACCTAATCTGATTGCAGCATAATGTAGAGACAAAGACCCTGATTACAGCAATGTGTCACTTACTGGGCTGCTTTTTGTAGTTTTGATAAAATTATCAGTAGAAGATTAGAAGATTATCACCAGAGGATGAGTAAACCTGCTGTCATGTAGTCCTCCATATTAATGAGCTTTGATTGGCAGCTGTCCGTCTATGCACAGCATATACCGCAAGCTATCAATCAGTGGATTGGGCAGTGTTATTCAGAGCTCAGCATTTAGAGGACTGGTAAATCTGCCGCAAATTAAACTGTGATTTTGTTAAAACTGCACCCAGTAAGTGACACATCACTGGAATCTATGCCTCTACCTCCACATAATGCTGCTCTCAGATGGGGTAGCAAAAACCGGAAAACAGATTCCCTTTAAAGAGAACTTGTCAGCAGCATTTTACTAAGTAAAGTATAGGGCCATATTGGCGCTGTCATACTGTTTAAAATGATACCTGTGATGAAGAAATCCATTTTGTAGATTTTCTTTAATCTTTGTTTGAAGTTTCCTTGAATTCATATCTTCGTGCATTGAGGCGGGGCTTTGTGCGGGACTGTGGGTAGGGTCTTTAGCTTTGCTCCGTTCCATCCCCTGTGTCTGGGTGTCTCTTTTTCTTTGCTTAAAATTCTGCGCCGTCGTCATCCAAGCGACAGGCGGTGCTAGTGCAGATTGAGCTCTTGGAAGTCTTCAGGAAAATGGTGCTAGCGGCTGTGCATGCGTAGATTGCTCAGTGCAACCAACTCCATTTTACTGATGCCCACTATTAGTCCTAGATGTGGGCGGCATTTCAGCAGTTTGATATAATGGTGGGCTTCAGGCGCCATTTTCCTAAAGACTTCCAAAAGCTCAAAATGTGCAAGTGCCGCCCGAAGAAAAAGACATCCAGACACAGTAGAGATGATGCAACAAAGCTGAAGACCCTACCCACAGTCCCGCCGACAGGCCCACCCCAATGCACAAAGATATGAATAGAAGGAAACTTCAAACAAGGATTAAAGAAAATCTACAATACAGATTTTTTCACCAGAGGTATCATTTTAATCAGTATGATAGCGCCAATATGGCCCTGTCTGTACTTTACTTAGCAAAATGCTGCTGACAGGTTCCCTTTAAATGTACCTGACACTAGTGTTGTCCAATTTTATTTTTGAAGTGTGTGTAGCACTGTGATTTTCCACCATTTTAGGCTATTGAATTATGAACCTCCTTGGGGTTCTGTCAAGCTTTCAAGCATTTCCCAGCAAGAATAGACTAGTCTACTGCACTATTCTGGTAATTAAATATTCTGAAACCGACATGAACCTTACAAAATCAATAATTTTTGTTGGTGACTGCTTGTGTAGGATGTAAAAGGAATACATCGCAACGTCATGACTCGAATTATAAATGGAAGACATCGAGCCAGTGTGATCAGACCCTTACTATATGGAAATTCCACTTTCAGGTAATTACATTTTTTATTTTTATATCTAAGGCATCTCATAACCATAATTGTTCTCTGCATCGTGAACTGTGAAACAGTGCTGACTATAGTTGCATTTTGGGCAAATAAGTCCACAAAAAAATCTAGATCTCTGTAATGGAGCCCCTATTTCCCCCGAGCTGCATTTTAGGTATCTCTGTCAGCTAACCAGTACCTATACTGATGAAAGTAATGAACGCCGAAACAGTCCTTTCTACCATTCAGTATCTCTAATTTGGCTGATATGCACTAAAATAACATGTTTTTCCCTTTAAGCATTGACTATAAATTTTCATACACATCTAGGTATCATCAATAAGAACCAAGATGCCAGACTGGAATAGGAAAGTGTTCCTGGCACACAGGCCCCATCAGCCCACATACAATATTCCTCCCATGCTAAATCACAGATAAATAGTGATATGCAATACACACTACAGCAAATTTTCAAGTTCTGACAGCTTTACTGACATATTTGCCAAAGTAGAAAGAGGTATTCTCATATTTTATATTTATAGCATATCTGTGGAATATGCCATAAATGTCTGAAAAGTCTGGGTTCCAACCGTGGGAACAACATTAATCTTGAGAAACGGGATCCCTAATACCCCACCCCCTTATTTGTCATGCTTTGTGCTGCACACATTATCAGTGTAGAAATGCCAGTCTCTTCACTGAGATTAATAAGTGCACTAAAGACAGAAAAGCACAGACAAGCCAAATGCGATAATGCAGTTCAAAACACCACCCTTTAGGGAATAACAAATACCATAGTGCAACAGTAAATACTTTCCTATCAATTAGAAATAAATTTAAAAATCCAGCACATTCACCTCTCCTCCCACTCCCCTTCATTGCAGCACATCAATTTCTCTTCCAACCCACCCTCCAATGACCACAGCATTGTGACCCTCAACCTTACCTCCTCTCACCTTCTGTCTGCAGCACTATACTCCCCCTCCTACCACTGCCCTACTAGCATCAGCACTGTAGCCCACATTTTTTTACTCCTCCACAACTTCCCACTCCTCCAACACTACTTGCAGCACTTTGTCCCCCCACTTCTTACTCCTTCCCCACTGACCTATCAGCACTATACACCCCACTTTCCACTCCTCACCCACCAGCATCAGCATTGTGGCCCTCATTTCTCTTTCCTCCTTTTCTGACATCAGCAATGTGCCCCCCACTTCCCACTCCTGCCCCACTGGCATGAGCAATGTGCCTCCCACTTCCCACTCCTTCACCACTGGCACCAGCATTCAGCCCCACTAACCACTCCTCCCTTGCTGTCTCCAGTTGTGCTCCCCTTCCCACCACTATGCCACTGGCATTAGCACTATGTCCTCCCCCCACATCAATTTCTCACCCACACTGGCATAGCAGTGTGTTATATTCTTCTCACTCCTCCTTCCTTTGACATCAGCGCTGTGTCCCACATTTCGGACTCTTCCCTCACTGGCATCAGCACTGTACCCCCCCCCTCATTAAACACTCCTCCCCAATGGCATCAGCATTGTGACCCATTCTTCCTCTCCTTACTGGCATCAGCTTTGTGCCTCCAACACCCTATTCCTTTCCCACTCGTTTCAGCACGGTGTCTTCTACTTCCCATTCCTACCTCACTTACAGCAGAACTGTGCCCTTCACTTCCCACTCCTCACCCTCTAATCAGCATTTTGTCACTCATTTCCCACAGCTCCTTTACTGGCATCAGTGCTATAATCTCTGCTTCCCATTCATCCACCAATAACATCTGCACTGTGCCCCCCACTTCCCACTCCTCCCACACTGTTATCAACACTGCCCCCCACTTTAACCACACTGGCAGCAGTAATGTTCCCCACCTCCTCCTACTTCTTCTGTGCTGTTATTAGCACTGTGTCCCCCACTTCCCACTCCTAAATCTTTGGCAGCAGCACTATGCCCAAACACCCTGACACTAGCACTGTGCCCCTATTTATCACACTCCCAAACATTGCATGATGCTTTTATGATAACACATCGTGTATTCTGCTTCAGCCCCAAACCACTAAAACTTTGCAAACACTCATCTCTCTTGGGATTGGAGGAAGATTGTAGGGATAGGGGATCCAGGGTCCCTGTAGGTCCTCCAGTTTCCAGCAGGGTAAATGACCTTTGATTATGTGATTATGATGTCACCCAGGTACTTTCCCTCTGCTAACATTGGAAATTGCACTGATAATGCTGGACTGCCATCACCAGCTTAGTTTTTGCTTTGTGAAGGCTGGTGCCCCCTGGCTGACCAGCCCACTGAGTATCTGCCAGATTTTCGGACAGGACCTGATCTAAGGTGTCACATTTAAACAACTAGTACCCTGTACCTATGGGGGACACAAAGTCTGAAATAGTGCTGTCCTCAGATGTTTCTCTAATTTAACTAACAAACTAATTTGCATACTTTTATCTCTCAAGTATTACAATACATTCATTGAGTCTCTTTACTGCCTATCCTGACCAACGTTTTTCAGAGATACTTGGTTTGGAAGAGGATAAATCATTCTGTAAATCTGTCTTCTGACTGACACTTGCTGACTAGTTTGCTTGCCCCCATGTCAAGCCATCTTTGTGCAGGATGGAATAATTTTTCTCATTCCTACTGTAAGAGAGAAAACTTTTGATGTTGTATTCCGAGGAACATAGAAGACTCCATGAAACATAATTTAAACATCTAAATAAGTAACTTAAAAAGCACTTCACAAAATACTGTGGATGGCTATGAATATTACAAATACTTTCTTACTTTACTTTAGCAGACTACAAAATATCATAAGTGCTGAGATACCTCCTCCTACGAATTTAAAATGTTCTGCGCTAATAGACCATGGATGATGAATGGTAGTTCTACTGCTAGCATACTATGAATGATCAGCACAGCAAGACTAATGAGTTGATACTTAGACACAGCTAACACAGAGTTGGGGTGGGTGATGGTTCATGAGGTTTTCATGAAGTTGGGGAAGAGTTCATGAAATGACTGAAACACTTAATCACAGACATCACCAAGTGTTTCTGTATACTAGTAGGTAAGTATTGTAGCACCTGTGAACACTGCAGAAGACATCTCCAAATGTCACTGCTACTCTGGTGTTAAATGAATGTATGTTTCTAGTTACTGACACAATATAAAAGACTGTTAACTAAAGAAGAGCAGTTAATAAGGCTGACAAAACCTAAGCTAAATAGCAGATGGTATAAATCCATGGGTGCTCACATTGGTATCACCAATGTATGTTACTATTCATTGCAAACAGGTGTTCTTAGTGCTCTAAGGTACTTCATATGGTGTTTATGAAACACTTAATAGTGTGAGATAGGTATGATATCAGTGGAGATATCTCAGCATTTAGATGGAAATTATTTAAGATGCTAGATTTAATGGTAAATTGATTGAAAAAAAACAAGGTAAGAAAATAAATATAATTGTCATCAAGCTGCCTGACATTACACAATTGATTTTGAAACTGCTATTTATAGACGAAATACAAATGTTGTAGAATAAATAGGTAGAGTAAAAAGAAAAAAATATGAGCCCCTCATGCTTGTATACCAATGCAGAGCTGAGACAATGCTGCCGGTGTGCGCCGTTTCCTGCTGGAGAGATATAACAAAAGAAGATGCGCACTTAGCTATAGATTAGGTGCCGGCTGAATGGGATACTCTCCTCAGATAAATATACAGATAACAACCGCACTCAGGGTAGTTTGCAAAAAGTGGAACAGTTTATTCAAAATATTTTACATTCACCACACCGAAGAGAAAAAAGGAGCTTAAAGCGATATGTCATGACGTTTCGACCAGAGATGGTCTTTTTCAAACATCGCTAGATTGGCTCCAAAATGTGGGGGTCAAAGTGTCATGAAGGGTAGGTACTTCCTTCTGCTTGAAAGAGCCATAGCGGTGGTGTGGGGGTCCTAGGTCAGCAACTGCTCCTCTGGCTGTGCAATGCCGCCATTGACTTGCATTGAATCGCATAATATCCGCATGACTACATGTGCACATGCAGATATTAACCGATTCAATGTGTGGATGGTATCCGGGTCTGGAGAAGAGGAGACTCTCCTCCAGACCCGGGTACCATAGTACCTGTAAAAAAAAGAATTTAAAATTAAAAAAACATTTTACTCACCTTCTGATGGCACGCGGTCTTCTCTCCAGTGCATCCTGGCTCCCCGGTGGCTCGATATGGTGTAAAAGGACCTTCCATTACGTCATTTAGTCATGTGACAGGTCACTTGACTGCTGACATCGGCGGTCGCGTGACATGTCACATGACTGAATGACGTCATGGAAGGTCCTTTTACACCACCGCGAGCCACTGGGGATGCAGGACGCACCAGAGAGAAGACCGCGGACCATCAGAAGGTGAGTATAATGTTGTTTTTTTTTACCATTTTTATTCTCTTTTTTAACTATTAACTTGGTCACACTATATAAATCCATGCCGCTTGCATGGATTTATATAGTGTGACCAAGTTGTCAAGCACTTTTCCAAGTGATGCTAAAATCGCTTGGAAAAGCACTTGATAACCCGCATGCGAAAATGCATGCAAAAACGCTTGACAAACGCTTCTACCTGGCAGGAAAAACGCATGTAAAAACTGCATGCGTTTTTCCTGCCAGGGAGATGCAGAAAAAATAAGCAGCATTTCTGCATCGTGGGCACTTAGCCTAAGTATTGACTTGATTACTCAACATTGCAATTAAACCTTAAATAAGGATGGGAACATTCGTGTTAGATAGCAACAAATACCAGGAGGTATAAAACTCTGTTGAAAGACTAAGATCAAACAGACACATATCAAAGGAAACTACTGAATTTACTAAAGGAGGTACTCCAGAAAAAAAACATCTGATTAGTAAAGAATAATTTCAATTAGAATTTTTTTTTCTATACATGCATAAGTACCAACTTTTTACAGTATGCCCAAGATTTACAAAGGGGTAAATCCCCAGAGGGGTCAAACAACTATGTATGCAGTAAATAGCCTCAGCCAGAAAGTTGGTATTTACATAAATAAGATACCAGCCTTCAGCATTCCTGCACAGGATACACAATGGACCTCCTAAAGTGACCAGATAAAGGCCCCTTTAGCTCATCTATCCCTCATGAGTTTTAAATCAGTCAAACATTTATTCAATACAAGAGGATGTGAATATTCTGCCCATGGGTTGTCTTACAGATCCTTGAGTTCACCTTTACATAAAATCTGAGGGGTACATTCATTGGAAGGTCGTGTGCCCCATGTATGCCAACTTTTTCCTGGGCTGGTGGGAGGAGTTGGCTGTCTTTAGAGAGGGGATGATTCAAATTAAGAATATAGATATGTGGGCACAGTATATCGATAATATAATTATCATCTGGAAAGGCACTCAATTCAGCTGAGAACTTCCATTCCTACATGTTCGTATCAAAAATAATGACAAAAGTGAACTAACAGCCAAAACCTCATTCTTAAGATGGAAGAGTCATCACCCACAGTGCTTTAAAAGGGCACTCTTCCATGGCCAACCTTTGAGTTTGAGGAGAAACTGCTCATTAACAATGTGACACGGGCCAATTACCTCAGACTAAGGTTCAGAGAAAGAGTTTTTTTCGTTCAGCCCTTACAAAGAAATGGGTGGAATTACTTACACTCAAGGTATGTCATAAAAACAAGACGTTGAATAGATTAGTGGGCACTTGTGATGGAACAAAAAATGTAGTCAGAGAAGTAAAATTAAAATTCTGGGTTATTCTTCCGATGGACCCTGACCTCAAAGAAAAATTTGGGAGAACATCTGAAAAGCATCTTGGGGCACGTACAAAGCATCAGGGACATAGTGGAATATAGCCAATACTTCCCAATACCAAATAACGGGACATGGTTACAAAGACATGTTCAGGGTTGTTTCAGCTGGTGCATGGCATGCTGCTATAAATCCACAAATAAAATCTTCCTAAGCAACAACAAGGGCAAAATTTACAGCACAAATCATTTTATCAATTGTCGCTCAAAAGGTGTGATCTACCTCAATCTGCTGGCCGAAATACATTGGAACATCCATTAGGTAACTCTGAAGAAAAGTTGGTGAGCATGTAGGAGAAACATTGAAACAAAGAGACACTACGATGTCAAACACAGGAAGGGAATCCTGATTGCTTCAACTTTATCGATATTGACGTAATAAGACTCATGGACTGGAGGGATAACTTGGATTGTACTTCAGACTAAGAAAAGTTTCCATAACAAGGCTGAATGAACAACTCAGGTTAGCCTGCACTGTAGAAAGGTATAGGACATCCCTATTATGTACATACAGTATATACATGTACCCATGATATGAATCACTGGTCAGGACAATTGGGGATATATGGGGCTCTATTCATCAGATAATTGGGGATATATGGGGCTCTACTCATCTGATAATTATAAACGATGCAGGTTTATATAAACTGCCCCCACCCTTTATGTAGAACCTTTTCCCATCTCTACACCCAGCAGATGTTCTGAATTCACACTGTCACTTTGATTAGAGCCTTTAGCTCCAACCTCATAACCATTCTGTGTTAGCACCTGTCATGATTAAACTTGAGTTTTATACAATACCCTGTTTTATCTGTATTAGAGGAAGCTTGTCTCAACTTACATACACTTTATGAACCAATGGTGATAGTGTCTACAAGGGTATAATTGAATTCTGCTTATAACCCCTCTATATTTTTTTAAACGTGGACATGCCAAGTCTGCCCAAAGAGGACAACAGTCAGGATTTAAAAAGGGTGCTAGTGCCACTGGCTTAGGGTGAAATACATGCATTATCATGTTCACTCTAGTTGGTTAGACCCCCTCATCCATGTAGCATGCAAAATTGCTTAATTTTTTCTGCTTGTCTATTTTAACTACAACTGCTCACTAAGCTTGAAATTAGGCTAGCAGGCTATACTTATAGCCTTTTTTCCCTATGAATTAAATTTGTGACTATTTTTGATCATTGCATAACTGTATTACCATTTTCTGATGAGTCCCTCTTTCAATAATAATAATTTTTATAGTTAAATTATAAAAAAAAGATTATAAAAAAAAACCTTAAAGACAACACTAGGTCCACAGGTGAGTTGGCATTCACACTGAAAAATACTTGGACCTATAAGTACTTATTAACTAGGCATGGACACTTAAACCAGAAAAGATACCTCATTCACAATGTCACCTTAGTAACAAGTACCGAAGTAGAATAGGATAAACAATAAATGAAAAGTGTTATAGTGCATACAAGCATGCAAAAAAGTATCAATCTCACCCATTTCATCCATAGAGGAAAACCATATTGGACCGATTCATCTGGATATCCAAGAGCCACTATCAGAGCCTATGTGTCACGCTGTCTCGGCGTTCAGGAGGTCAGGAGCCTATGCTGACCCTACACTAAGGCCCTGCCTAATCCCTCTACCTGGAGGTACTGTTGATGGTACAGAGGTCCAGGCCGCCAGCGTAAACCTACCTCCTGAGAATCCCTGAACCTCAGCAATCTAGTCCTGAGAAGGACCCCGATCACAACAATTGGGGACAGGACCATATATGCCAAACACAGTACAAGACGAACGAGACAGTACAAGGGGCAAACCAAAAACCACCTTGCATACAAAAAACTTACACCACTACAACGGAGGGAACACCAACGGGTAAGGGGATAAAGAATAAAGCGAGGAAGGGAAAAAACCACACCGAGTACACTTCGCTCTTAACTCCACAATACCACATATCACTCCGATAGTCTGCATGAAAAGCTTTCACCGACAACCACCCTATCAGAATGGCAGGTATTTGAAGGAGTCCCAATACTGCAGAATTAACTGCAGCTGGGCGAGGCTGGCCTCGTCTAGCACAGAGAGAGAGAATTAACTCCCTCCCTGCCGAAAAACACCAAGCACCAAAAACTCAGCTGCGAGAAGTCAGGCTGTGTAATCGCGATGATCTTCGTGGCGACACACCCGTGACACTATGTTCCCTATCGTGCCCTCTGCATGTGCCATACCTCCCAACTTTTGAAGAACAGAAAGAGGGTCACATCAGGCAAATTTTGGCCACGCCCCTGGTCACACCACAATCGACGCCCATTTACCATTTCTTTCTCCCCTGGCAGGAGGAGTTGTCAGAGGGGCAGTGGTAATGAAGGGCATTCAGCAGACGCCTGGCTGCAGGGTGCAGACCCAAATCCAGGACTATCTGCTGTATCCGAAACAGTTGGGACTAGAGATGAGCGGATGGATTCCCGGGTCTCTGGTCCAGCGTCCAGGTCAGTGGTACCTGGCGGATGGATAGGAGACCTTGAATCTCTAACCATCTGGTGTCCCCGGCGGCTTTTGATAACCCAGGGCAGCGCAACATCATCTGTGTGTCCTTCTCATCTCTAGTTGGGACCTGTGGATTATTTTTTGCTCCTTCATTCACAGTCGGAGCGGCCAGAACTTTTTCACTCTTATGTAGCTTCACTATACGACATCCGACTTTTTTGTGTTTGTAAGGCCGTGTTCACATGTTGCAGAAATACTGTGTTTTTTGTTTTCTGCAAGATCCGCACCAAACTCCACAATAAAAATCAAAGCTTTTCTGTACTGTTAAAAAGCGTTAAAAACTCTGCTTCATATCATACCAAAATTGCATCAAATAAGCGGGAAAATGCAAAAAAGAAACGCAGCAAACACGCCATAATCAGAAAAGATTGTTACTGAGTCGTGTGGTGTGGACAACTGCAGAAAAAAAGCAGCAGAAAGAACGCAGCATTTACGCTACGTGTGAACACGGCCTCAGCATTACCATTTTATTACATTTTGATGGGTTTAATAGAGAAAAATATAAATTACGCCATTTTTTTACGTCATTTACTGATCCCCATAAATAATCTGATCGCTGTGTTGTGCGGGTTGTTACGATTACAGGTACACCAAATATGTCCATGTTATTTGCTGATTTGTGATGTTTATTATTTAAAAATAAACGCATTAAAAATAAAAAAAAATGTTCATTATCAAGTGTTTTTCATTATAATTTTTTTAGTAATTTTATAAGATGAAAAAATCTTTTAGGGTATGTGCACATAATCCGGAGCCACTGCGGGTTTGAAGCTGCATGTTTATGCAGCATCAAACACGCAGTGGCCAGATGTTACAGCATAGTGGATATGGGATTTCTAGAAATCCCATGTCCACTATGCATCTCTGGGAACCTGCGGATCACCCGCGGAAACTGACATGCGGTGCATCTTTCCTGACCGCAGCATGTCAATTTTTCTTGTGGGTCCGCATGCAGGCTTTCCCCATAGACCTAACCTCTATGAGGAATGTCCGCAGGTGAAAAAAAAAATGGCGTCGCTCATTTGCATATTGAGCGGAAGCCGCCGCCGGCTATTCCGCAGCATCGAGGCATCAGGCTGGTACGCTTCGTGGTACTATCAGCTTGTAGTCAGATGCTGCAGTACAGATCAAGGAATTCTGCTCATTGCATCACTAGAGCTTGTGGCTCAGCACAATAAAGCTCCCATATATCTGTAATGTGAAGGTTGTGGGTTCAAGACCTTAGTAGACAAAAAAAAAATTGCAATTGTTTATTATTTTTAATACTTTTAGACTCATTACTATGATCAGGAACAGCAGCGCTTTGGACTCAGCGTTTTCTCGCTGCGTCCAAAATGCTGCGTTATAATCCCGCAGGTAAATTCGCATGTGTTCACTGAACTTTGTGGAGTTACAATATCTAATGACATACTTTTGTGAAAATTTCATAGTGGAGACTAGCGTCACTGCAACAGAATTTAACATGCTGCAGCTTGTAAATCCGCGCTGCTGGTGAGTTTACGCATAGTCAAATAGAAACAGAGTGGGCATGGGATTTCTATAAATCCCATCCACTGTGCTTGTAATGTAGAACACAGAGTTTGGACGCAGTGCAAGTGAGCTGCGTCCAAAATGCTGCTCTTCCTGATCGTAGGCTCATAGCCTTATAGGAACAAGAAAAATATTTTTCTTCACCTCAGTATACAGGCACCATAAGGATACATGTTATATATAAAATGTATTTCTACGGAGATATATACTCTGCTTCTGGATTCATTGCAATGTAGAATCAAGATAACCAAATTCTCCTATCTTTGTTTTTGTGGGCTGTAGCTCAGTGGTTAGAGAGGTTGGAAGCACATGGACACTGTCATGTGAGTTTGAGTCCTTGGTGAGACCTGGTAACAGGAGTGAGAGGAGGGAAATATTTAATTTATGCACTGAGACAATATGGTCAGCCCTGCCCCTTAGGAGGTGGAGCTACTGAGCAATGAAAACGTCAAAGAGAGAGGTAAGTATAGAAGCAAGAAGAACAGCTGAACCGTGACGAGACAGTCCTGCCAAAATCGGGATGGTTGGGAGCTATGCATGTGCTCCTGCTCTAACAAGGGCAGCACTCAAGTACTGTCCACAATATAGTAACTAGTGTTGAGCGAATTTGATAACATCTGCATGACAGCGTGGAAAATCAGGGATGTTCATGGGCAGAGCCAATTTTTTGGAGTGAACAAGCCGGAACCCCTAACATGAACCCGAATTTGAAATACCGAACAAATTCACTCAACACTAATAGTAACCCAAAGAAACTTCCCGACGCGTTTCTTTTCTCAGTTTTGAGATGTCATCAGGGGAATGTACTTGCTGGGAGGAAATATACATATAAGAAACATGCAGCCCACATTGCTCTCTATTTCACAGAGCAGGAAGGTGCCACCGTGCTTCAAAGTGCTTACTGCAAAAAAGAAAAGAATGAATAAAGAAAGGTGTAGGTGTCCATAGTGGTGGATATTCCTTAGGGGAGAACAGAGTGCTGTCCTCTGCTTGCAAAATATAGGGTGATACCTACTCCCTTGCCTTGCTTTGTTTAAATAGACAGCATTTCCCGCCTCCTGGAGGTGTTCTACATCAGTTCTGGGGGCTTGGCTAAATTGTATACCAAATTCTCCGTTACCAATGTGACGTTTTTACATATATTGTTCAGACTTTCACCATATCTCTACGTCAATCATCAATTGATCAATAAAAAACCTCTTAGCATTTCAAGAAATTTTTTTTACAGGATGTTATAGTACATCATAACTTCCTTACTTTCCATGATAAAAAATGAAGACCGCGGCATCATATTGGGGGTGCGGTCTGAGACTCCGCCGACCCAGTACATTTCCCATCGCATTGTGGTTTCTCATAGATATTACCCTATTTGTTATCAGTTACATTAGAGGCAGGACCCACCTACCTCTCCTTCACTTCCAGCATATCCTGGTAACCACGGTAGACACATGGATAATCCATTCTGGGCTAGCGTGACGTCATATCCAGTGACGTGGTTGAAAACCACCTACCCAGTATGCAACAGGCTCCGTCTTGCGTTCCCATGGAAAGCACATTATGTGTTCCCAAGGAGCCTGCTCCGTTTAACCGCAGTCACCCAATGAGATTTATATATCAGGCCAGCGCCACGTCATGTCGGAGGGCGCGGCTAAAAGCTCCACCTACCGTACACAACCAATCATCACAATCCACCTCATGGACCGACACCGCCGTCCCATACATAGCCAAACAGGGGCATCACACCACAAAACAGGGGTATTCAAGTCCCCAACATGCACACAGGGCCTAAACCTCATACAATACCTGTGGCATCATTGTTTTTACTATAATACACCAATGTCTGATCCATGTAATCTCAGTCAAGATAAGGGGTAATTTTCATGGATTAATTAATTAGCTAAGAGTATTCTTGCATGTTTCTAAATATGATCCTAATCTTACTCAGGTATACAGTTATAGCCTCCTCCATTACTATATCCATATATAGTACAGACCAAAAGTTTGGACACACCTTCTCATTTAAAGATTTTTCTGTGTTTTCATGACTATGAAAATTGTACATTCACACTGTAGGCATCAAAACTGTGAATTAACACATGTGGAATTATATACTTAACAAAAAAGTGTGAAACAATTGAAAATATGTCTTATATTCAAGGTTCTTCAAAGTAGCCAGCTTTTGCTTTGATGACTGCTTTACACACTCTTGGCATTCTCTTCATGAGCTTCAAGAGGTAGTCACCGGAAATGGTCTTTCAACAATCTTGAAGGAGTTCCCAGAGATGCTTAGCACTTGCTGGCCCTTTTGCCTTCACTCTGCGGTCCAGCTCACCCCAAACCATCTCGATTGGGATCAGGTCTGGTGACTGTGGAGGTCAGGTCATCTGGCGTAGCACCCCATCACTCTCGCTCTTGGTGAAATAACCCATACACAGCCTGGAGGTGTGTTTGGGGTCATTGTCCTCTTGAAAAATAAATGATGGTCCAACTAAACGCAAACCGGATGGAATAGCATGCCGCTGCAAGATGCTGTGGTAGCCATGCTGGTTCAGTATGTCTTTAATTTTGAATAAATCCCCAACAGTGTTACCAGCAATGCACCCCCACACCATCACACCTCCTCCTCCATGCTTTGCGGTGGGAACCAGGCATGTAGAGTCCATCTGTTCACCTTTTCTGCATCGCACAAAGACACGGTGGTTGAAACCAAAGATCTCAAATTTGGACTCATCAGACAAAGCACAGATTTCCACTGGTCTAATGTCCATTCCTTGTGTTCTTTAGCCCAAACAAGTCTCTTCTGCTTGTTGCCTGTCCTTAGCAGTGGTTTCCTAGCAGCTATTTTACCATGAAGGCCTGCTGCACAAAGTCTCCTCTTAACAGTTGTTGTAGAGATGTGTCTGCTGCTAGAACTCTATGAGGCATTGACCTGGTCTCTAATCATAGCTGCTGTTAACCTGCGATTTCTGAGGCTGGTGACTCGGATAAACTTATCCTCAGAAGCAGAGGTGACTCTTGGTCTTCCTTTCCTGCGGCAGTCCTCATGTGAGCCAGTTTCTTTGTAGCGCTTGATGGTTTTTGCAGCTGCACTTGGGGACACTTTCAAATTCTGCCCAATTTTTCAGACTGACTGACCTTCATTTCTTAAAGTAGTGATGGCCACTCGTTTTTCTTTACTTATCTGCTTTTTTCTTGCCATAATACAAATTCTAACAGTCTATTCAGTAAGACTATCAGCTGTGTATCCACCTGACTTCTGTACAACACAACTGATGGTTCCAACCCCATTTATAAGGCAAGAAGTCATACTTATTAAATCTGAGAGGGCACACCTGTGAAGTGAAAACCATTTCCGGTGACTACTATACATTTTACATATATCTTACTTTTATATTTTTCATTGTCAATCACAATGCCTTAATCTTACTGACACCCTTAGGTGTTCACACCATACCATAACAGCCACATTTCTAACTTTTACAGTTAGAACTCAACAATAAGAAATCGTATTTAGTTTATTTTCTCTCTATTCTCAAATATGAAAGGGGAATCAATAAATTCCATGAAGACCATATGTAATTACTAGTGATGAGCGAGCACTTCACTGTTCGAGATGCTCGCGCTCGCCGAGTATTTCCGGGTTGCTTGGGCGGGAACTCGGGTCCCCTCCCTGCATGTTTGACGCTCTTTAGAAAGCCAATGAACATGCAGGGATTGCCTGCCATGCACTGTAATGCCGTAGCCATGTTGGTTGTGGGCATTACAGTGATTAGCTGGCCGCACAGCGTCATCAGGTCTATATCAGACCTGGTGCCGCCATGCTCGTCACAGTCACTCCGGATCAGACAGTGTAGGGAGAGCTGCTGCTGCGTCAGGAACAGATTTGATTGTGTATTAGGTAGTGTAGGGAGAAAAACCGTACATTACACATATCCATATTAACAAACAGTCCTTCTAAGGAGTAATCCATCTGCAGAGATATCAGGCAGGCAGGGTGTATAGGCAGGCAGTGTATATAGCAGACTGCAGTGCATATAGCACAAGAGGCTCCATTCCAATTCTGCCTTCTGCTGCAGTTATATATTTCTATACAAAGGCCCAGGTCTCAGGGGCCAGGAATAATTTTCTTTGGATCTTAATCCTCATTATTTGCTTAAAAAGCAATCAAGAAAACACCATTTTTTCTGTGCCATTTGCTTGTTGGCACTGCAGAATACAGCCAGGTCCTTTCCACATTAGAGAGCTAGAAATCCAGCTATTTAAAACTGTGTTTTCTCCGTCAAACGGATCACATATACGTTGTCAGAAAATACTGCCATTTCTGGCCTCCATTAAAAATTTCCTTTAGTGTGTCATTGAAGCAATTCACCGCAGTTTGCTATTCAAACTACTTACCTACAGGCCAGGTATTTAAAACTCTGTTTTCTCCGTCACATGGATCACATATACGTTGTCATAAAATATTGCCATTTCTGGACCTCATTAAAAATTTCTTTCAGTGTGTCAATGAAGCAATTCACAGCAGTTTGCTGGTCAAACTACTTACCTACAGGCCAGGTATTTAAAACTCTGTTTTCTCCATCACACGGATCACATATAAGTTCGCTCCAAACTCAGTCATTTGTAGTGAGCATGGAAGATACTGTTCTTCATTTAAAATGGGAAGGCACGTGGCAAGGGACGAGGAACTGGACGTGATGGTAATGGTGCATGCAGAGGCCGAGGACAAGGCCGTGGGCAAGCCGAAATTGTGCCACAACAAACACCCATATCTTCTCGCCTGACCTTCCTGTCTCAATTTCTAGGGGACCGAAGCACACCACTATTGAACCCAGAGCAGTGTCCAAAGGTTGTTGGTTGGATAGCGGATAATGCTTCCAGTCACTTAGCCACCACCACCACCCTGTCTTCTACACGGTCAAGTCTCAGTAGCAGTGAGTCTGGACTGCATATTCCTCACCCTAATCCTCCTTCCTCGCACCATGCCGAGTACCCTGAGATAACTGATCCCACACTTGGACACTCTGAAGAGCTGTTCACTTTTACATTTATAGATTCGGGCCTCTCGCCCGGTCCACTTGAAGCGGGGCAAGAGGAGATTGCGTGTAGCGATGCCCAAATATTTGAGCAGCCACGGTCACACGAAGGCGACGATGGGAAAGTGTCACAAGAGGTGGACGATGATGAGACACAATTGCCAGAAAGTCAGGAGGAGGACCAGGGTGCGGAAGTGGAAAACGAGGTGGTGGATGATATAGTAACTGACTCAACCTGGCAGGAGGACATGTAGAGTGAGGACAGCAGCACACAGGGGGAGGGAGGCAGAGCACCCCAACAGCAGGAAGAAGCAGTGAGGTGGCCGCAGACAGAAGGCAGGCAACAGTTCCCGGTAACAGCAACACGAAGGAAGTACAACTGTTAGGTCTTCACGAGTCTGGTTGTTTTTTAAAGACTCTGCAGATAACCCCAAAAAGGCCATTTGCACCACCTGCCAGGCCAGCATCAGCAGGGGTGGCAAAATGACCAGCCTGACCACCACCAGCATGATCAGGCACATGGCAGCAAAGCACCCGACTTTGTGGGCTGAACCCCAGGGTCCAGGAACAGTGTCTGCGGGTGGCACCATTGCTTCTACCACTGTTGTGCATGCAAGCCGCCACTATTTCTCCCGGTGTGCCATCTCCGCATTACACAAGCACGTGTCCCAAAACATTAGCCGTGCTCTCAACAACGCAGTTACCGGTAAAGTCCACCTAACCACGGACACGTGGACTAGTGCTTGTGGGTAGGGATGGTACATCTCGCTGACAGCACACTGGGTTAACATAGTGGAAGCCAGGACCCAGTCGGACCTTGGAACAGAACACGTCCTCCCAACGCCAAGGATTGCAAGCCCTAGGTCAATCAGGGTTGCCCCCACGGACTACAGCTCCTGCACCTCATCCTCCTCAGCCTCCTCCTCCTCTTCAGCCTCCATCTCCATAATGACCACATCAGTCACAAGCTGGAAGCACTGCAGTACTGCCTCGGCCAAGCTGCAACAGGCTTTGCTGAAGCTAATATGCTTAGCTGAAAAACCGCACAATGCTGAAGAGTTGTGGACAGCTATGAAAGAGCAGGCAGATCTGTGGCTCACACCGCTGAACCTACAGCCAGGCATGGTCGTGTGTGACAATGGCCGGAACCTGGTGGCGGCTCTGAGGCGAGGCGAGCTCACACACGTACCATGCCTGGCCCATGTGCTTAACCTCGTGGTTCAGCAGTTTCTCAAATCCCACCTGGAGCTGCCGGATCTGCTTGTTAAAGTACACCGCCTGTTTTCCCATTTTAGAAAGTAAGCTACAGCTTCCGCCACCCTTGCTGTGCTTCAGCAGCGTTTTCAGCTTCCGGCTCACAGATTGGTGTGTGATGTCCACACGCGTTGGAACTCTACACTGCTGATGTTGGGAAGGATTTGTGAGCAGAACAGGGCAGTTGTTAAGTACCAGCATCAACAAGGCCGTCGGAATTCAGTTCAGACTCCACACATAAGACCTCAGGAGTGGACATGGATGTCAGACATATGTACCATCCTCCAAAACTTTGAGGACTCCACCAAAATGGTGAGCGGTGATGACGCCATAATTATCATCACCATCCCGCTTCTCTGTCTTCTGAAACGCTCTGTGCTCACAATCAAAGAGGATGCATTGCAGGTGGAGCACAATGAGATGGAGCAAGGAACCATGCAGGGTGATTACACACAGCCAAGCCTCATCTCATCCCAACGTGGATTGGGTGACACTGAGGAAGAGGAGGAGGAGGAGGAAGGACAGGAGCTAGTTTCATACACTATAGACGGTACTACCTGCACAGCTGTCATACCGTCTGTTCAGCGTGGATGGCCAGAGGACAGAGAGGAGGAGGAGGAGGAGAGCATGGTCAGTCATCCTCTTGGTGAGGACACGGAAGTCTTGCCTGTTAATAGTCTGGCACGCATGGCTGAGTTTATGTTATGCTGCCTTTCCCATGACCCTTGCGCTCTCAATATTTTGGGTGACAGTCATTACTGGTTGGTGACACTTCTAGACCCACACTACAAGGAGAACTTTCTATCTCTTATTTCTGAGGCGGACAGGTCTACAAAAATGGGGCTGTACCAGAAGGCCCTTGTTGCGGAACTATTAAAGAAATTCCCATCTGAAAATGCTGGCGGCAGAGGGCACACTTCGTTGGACAACCAAGGAGTACAGGCGAGAGAGGCACCACTTTAATCCAGCAGAGGCAGGGGAACACTGTCAAAGTTCTGGGAGAGTTTTCTCAGACCCTCCCATCGCACAGGCCCTGAGGCGCGGGGTACTCTCACAAGGAGTACAAAGTTTGGGAAGATACTGAGGGAATACCTTGCCGACAGTACCAACGTACTCCGTGATTCCGCTGTGTCTTATAATTATTGGGTATCCAAGCTGGATACGTGGAATGAACTGGCTCTCTATGCCTTGGAGGTCCTGGCCTGCCCTGCCGCCAGCGTTTTATCAGAGCGGGTTTTTTCGTGCCGCTGGTGGAATTATAACTGATAAGCGCTTCCGCCTGTCAACTGAAAATGCTGACCGGCTGACTCTTATAAAAATTAACAAGGGCTGCATTGGGCCAGACTTCTCAACACCACCGAATGATAGCAGCATAACATAAACTCAAATCCAGTGTCTTTTCTTGGGAAGTGTATTCCCATGCACCTTTTCACACCCACACATGGGTATACGCTTCCTGATTTTGGCTATTTGCTTTTGTCCTCCTCTTTCTCCTCATCCTCCACCACCATATCACCAGGGTGATCATGGTCCATGATGCAACGCCCACATAATTTTTTTAAAGGGTGCTTATGATGCCCGTAAAAAAATTTTTTTATACAGTATGTTCATGTATGCCCCCCAGGGGTAAATGTTTGTCAGCCCATAAACTTAGTGCATGGGCAATACAAGTATAGGAGGCCCGATCCTTTCTAATGGGAAAAAAATTTTATGAGGCCCTCCTCCACGTCTCTTCCAAGGGTCATTGAAGTGCCTTCAAATTTTTGGCAGCCCTTGCATTCACTGCATAGGCCAACACTATGGGAGACGCTCTCCTTTCTTATGGGAATTTCTCGTTACTGTATATGCTCTATGTGTCTTTAAATTCTTAGTGGGGATTTTCCTAAAATTGGTCAGTCGTTGGACTCACTGCTTAACCTATAACTGTATAGCAGACCCTCTCCTTTATAATGGGAATTTGTCGTTACTGTGGCTCTGCTCTATGTGTCTTTAATTTCTTACTGGGGTTTTTCCTAAATTTGGTCAGCCGTTGGACTCACTGCATACCCTATAACTGTATAGCAGACCCTCTCCTTTCTAATGGAAATTTGTCGTACATTGTTACTGTGGCCGTGCTCCGTGTGTCTTTAAATTCTTAGTAGGGTTTTTCCTAAAATTGGTCAGTTGTTGGACTCACTGCATACCCTATAACTGTATAGCAGACCCTCTCCTTTCTAATGGGAACATGTCGTACTTATTACTGTGGCCCTGCTCTGTGTGTCTTTAAATTCTTAGTGGGGTTTTTCTTAAAATTGGTCAGCCGTTGGACTCACTGCATACCCTATAACTGTATAGCAGACCCTCTCCTTTCTAATGGGAATTTGTCGTTACTGTGGCCCTGCTCTATGTTTCTTTAATTTCTTAGTGGGGTTTTTCCTAAAATTGGTCAGCCGTTGGACTCACTGCATACCCTATAACTGTATAGCAGACCCTCTCCTTTCTAATGGGAACATGTCGTACCTTGTTATTGTGGCCCTGCTCTATGTGTCTTTAAATTCTTAGTGGGGTTTTTCCTAAAATTGGTCAGCAGTTGGACTCACTGCATACCCTATAACTGTATAGCAGACTCTCTCCTTTCTAATGGGAACATGTTGTACCTTGTTACTGTTGCCCTGCTCCGTGTGTCTTTAAATTCTTAGTGGGGTTTTTCCTAAAATTGGTCAGTCGTTGGACTCACTTCATGCCCCATAACTGTATAGCAGACCCTCTCCTTTCTAATGGGAATTTGTCGTTACTGTGGCCCTGCTCCGTGTGTCTTTAAATTCTTAGTGGGGTTTTTCCTAAAATTGGTCAGCCGTTGGACTCACTGCATACCTTATAACTGTATAGCAGACTCTCTCCTTTCTAAATGGAATTTCTCCTTACTGTGGCCCTGCTGTATGTGTCTTTAAATTCTTAGTGGGGTTTTTCCCAAATTTTGGCAGCCCTTACAGTCACAGAATGGGCATTACCACCCACTCCTTTATAATGGGAACATTTTTTTTACCGAGACCCTCCTCTATGTCTCTTCAAAGGGGTATTGGGTTGTGGCCAAATTTTTGGCAGCCCTTGCAGTCACTGGATACGCAATAACAGTATAGGAGACCCACTTGTTAATAATGGGAACAACATAGCATAGCCGGCTGATGGCTCTCTAACAATAGTGAGGGCCGACTGCTAGCCTTTTAGGAATAGCAAGGGCCATCTGATGGCGCTATAAAAATAGGCTTTATGACTTTCAGAGTCCCTCCATCATAAATAAAACAGGATGTGTCTGATGATGTGATGTGTCTGATGATAAGGTTGTAAAATGTTAAAATGACATTTCCCGGTGAATGCATTTGTCTTAAAAAATAACGTAAAAAAAACAAAACAATAGGATCTTTCTTTAGTATAAAAAACAGTGTCACCAATTTAACCTCAATGTGATCACATTGTTCAGCTCATGCACCTCCTCCTCCATCTCCGAAATGACTACATCAGTCACAAGCTGAAAGCACTGAAGCACTGCCTTGGCCAAGCGGCAACAGGCTGTGCTGAAGATAACATGCTTAATGCTTAATTGACAAACCGCCTAGGGCTGCAGAGTTGTTGAAAGCTGTAACACAGCAGCCTGATCTGTGGCTCTCACCGCTGAACATACAGCCAGGCATGGTCGTGTGTGACAATGGGCGGAACCTGGTGACGGAGAAATGACAGCCGGGTTAGATACGGTTTCCCTCTATGCCAGTCCTTTCACCGAGCTAAAGAATATGGCTGTGGTGAAATGCAACTCCCACTGAGAAGCGGTTTCAGATTGAAAAACATTGTGCCCACCAGAGGATTTGATTCTGAGGGATAAACTTTCTCACCCACTCAAGAGCCCCATAGCAGCTGCAAAGTTAGCGCTATCATTAACTCTCCTGAGGTAGAAGCCAAGGCACACCAGAGGATTCTCTGGTGGGACCGTTCAACCCTGCCGAGAAGCAGTCCTTGCTAAGAAAAGTGTGTGGGAAGGTTCACGGACACTCTATTTTAACTGAGGAGGAAACACACACAAACACAGCGAGAACATACAAAGTCCTTGCAGATGTTGTCCTTGCTGGGATTTGAACCCAGGATCCCAGCGCTGCAAGGCTTCAGTGCTAACCACTGATCCAATGTGCTGCCATTCACCATCTAATATCTAACAGGCTGGAGAAACTTGCACCTACTGCCACTCTATCTTCAGCTCGTTTGTGAGAAAATGTATTTGGGCAGCCACTCAGTCTACCAAATAAAATTCCTGAGAATGAAATTGGGGATGGCTTCGCTACTGGTTCTGGGGGCAGTGCTAATACCATGGCGTTGTACCATAGTTTGCTGGAAATATTCCAGGCTTGCAGGAGGCAAGCAAATTCCCACAGAAAAGTACCATCACTAATGTTCAGGCCACATTTCAAGTGCAAGAAGCTTTAGAGGACTTCCTGGGAGAAATAACACGCAGGGTAGATACGGTTTCCCTCTATGCCAGTCCTTTCACTGAGCTAAATACAACTCTCAGCAAAAAAAGTTGTGGACTGGCTCCGTACCGTCCCTCGCCACTTTCACCTGTCCACATGTTTGTGGTTAGGCGGTCCTTCCCAGTAAGTGCACTGGGGAGGGCACGGGTAATGTTGTGGGACCTGTGATTGTGGAAGGCGGAGGCGATACCGGGAAATATAGTGGCAGCTGGGGACCGAGTATGGACACCCAGCCGCCGCTGGCATGAGGTTATGAAAAGCTTCCGCCTCCACGAGCCTAAAATGCCACATTTCAAGTGCAAGCAGCTGTCAAAAATTTGGCAGTATAGTATTGCAGCCTGTGGGTGGGTGGGTGGCTGCCTGCATTCCAGTGAATGGGGTAGGGACAACTGAACGCTGCAGTGGGACAAGGACGTGGACGGTGATTGTTGCAAGTCTGCAACAACAGGTGCATGGCAGGAGGCATCTTTGCATGCGCCAATAATCACTTATGATGGGCACACTTTTAGGCAGTGACCTGGGAGTCAGAGATGCTTTCAGAGGTCTTCCCTATGCTGTTCCCATGTCTTTTCAGCACTGTATGCATGTGTCTGATGATGTGTCACACATCACATGGCCAGATAAGGTTGTAAAATGTTAAAATGACATTTCCTGGTGAATGCATTTGTCTTGGTTGAAAGCAATGCAAAAACGCATCAAAAACGCTACCTGTGAACATAGCCCAAGTTGTGGAGGAGTATTTTTGTTTTTGGTTATTTGTTTTGCCTTATATACAAGTCATTACCCTGGAAAGGATGTTGCTTAGCATATTTCCCTGGAAAATCCATTTTGGTTTCGTTTTTGTATGTTTTATTGTGAGTCCGCAAAAGTGGCATAATACTCTGACCACGTTGCTGACAGCAGTGATTTGGTAATCACAGATGCTTCCAGGGGTCTTCCCCATGCTGCTCCCATGTCATTTGAGCACTGTTCCCATCGATTTGGGCAATTTTTAGGCCCTCTGCAAACCGCCGGGGGGAGCCGCCTGAAAAATGCTCGTGTTTCCCATAGACTTACATTGGGCTTGTTGCTCGGGTCGAGCACCCGAGTATTCCAATTTGCTCGACCTGAGCAACGAGTACCCGAGCATTTTAGTGCTCGCTCATCACTACTAATTACCAGGGAGGGTAGCCACTAGCAATTAGATAAAGCAGCTATAATTCAATTGCTCATTCAACCCTGCTGGGCTGGTAGTACCCAACCGGAATATCCACCTAGCCTCTTTTCGGGACAGAATTTGGTTGGTGTCCCCCTCTCTACTACTAGGTTTTACACAGTCTCTACCCATGAAGGAGATAACCTTACCATCCCCTCCATGATCCTGATTCACATGTTTAGCTAGTGGTGTATCTTTATTATTTTAGATGTCATTCAAGTGCTCCACTACTCACCTCCTAATCCCTCTCACGGTTTTCCCCATATACTCCTTCCCACATATGCAGGTTGCCTTGTAGACTACATATTTTGTTTGGCAACTTATGAAATGTCTGATTTCAAAACGTTCTCCAATGGCATTGCTACTCTTTCTTTAGAATTTCTACTCTACTGAAATTCTTTGCAATTACCATATTTGGACATGCTATACATCCACTGCATCTAAAATTGCCCTGCGGTCGTGCTGGTAGCTATGTCTGGTTATTAATGGCCATCACAAAATGACTCCTGATTATTCTGTCACCAATGGAGCGATCCTCTCTGAAGGTAATTTGGGGTTTTGATCCTATGATTTCTTTTAAATTTTTATCCATAGTTAAAATATCCCAATATTTTTCAATTATCGTTCTACCTTGAACTGCCCCATTGTCAGTCGGATACATCTGTTTTTCTATCCCTTGAGGTAAGTAGAACTTCTCTGTCTTGGTCCAGGGAAAACTGATATGCCTTCCTTAGGACTCAGTCGGGGTACCCCCTGTCAAGGAATCTTGAACGTACTGTAGTATCAATGTTAGTTTTTCAAGGTTGGAATAGGATTATTGGATACCGCAGTGTTCCCGTTCTTATCAGAGAGTAGTCTGGAGCACAAATCTCTATAGTACTGGACATTCATCAGTACTATATTGCCCCCTTTATAAGATTTTTTTTAAAACTATGGTACCATCTTTTTCCAATTTTACCAGGGCCTGTATTTGTTCTTTAGACAAATTTGGATAGAAACTATTCTGGTCTATCTTGGCTAAGTCATTACTCACCATATTGACAAACACATCTATGGACGACAAATCACTGTATACTGGGGGCATTTTTGTGCTCCTGTTCTTAAGTGAAGTGAAAGGTCCAAGGCCTGTCGAATTAGCAGGGCAATTACTCAGTGACATAAGTTCCCTGATATCAGGTAATAGATATGATGGAATATTCAAAATCGTACAGAGACGTTTCTCCTATAGTGAAAAATATTTGCGACATCTCAATTTCCTAGCAAAAAGGTTAAGATCCCTTACCCAATTAAACAGACAAAAATTGCTAGTAGGTGCAAAAGTGAGACCTCTACTTAGGACAGTCATTTCTGTAGCACTAAGAGACCTATCAGTTAGGTTAATAATCTGGGCAGTACTGTATGTGGTCGATTCTACAGATTCCGATTTCTGAGTGGGTAACTTCGGTCTAAAAAACCCAGGTTTGTGGATGGACCATTAGTACATCCCCTATATTTTCACCTGACCCTCCCTCTCTATCTTTGTGGTCTCCCTACTGTTTCAATGTCTGAATATCCAGTCTCAGTTGAAGAAATATTAGTGTCCTTGTCCCTTCGTCTGGTCTCTCCCCTAGAAATTGATAAACTTTATTCTCTTTAAAATCCTGAGAATTTCTCAGGTATTGTCTATGCTTCCCCATAATACCTTAATGCTATTGACGCGCCCCTGGGCCTGAGTCGCGCAGCGTTGCGCACGCGGGAGCCTACCCGGAGCCAGATCGGATAGGGGTAGTAGTCTCGTGGCGATGACCCGGTCCGTGCCCAGGGAGTCAGACTAAGTGGCGGTATATTAGCAGTAGATATAGGACGACTACACCACCCGTTGAATGCAGCTATGGAGCTGCCACTGCAGGGCAGACCGCTGAGGCCGGTGGAAGGATGGTGCAGCGTGGATGGTGTAACCCCCAACGGGAGGGGTATGGCCTCAGGGCAGCCGACGTGGATGATGGGGGTAGCAGGAACCACTCAGAGACGATGCGGTGTAGTTCAGGGTCTTTACTGGTGACAAAGATAGACCCTCCCGGAGTACTGGCTAGCGGTCGGGGCCTGGTCAGTCCTTGAGCAGATGGGATCCCCCTTGGCCAGGCGGAGTTGTAGGCCTCCCCAACTAATTGTACTCTTCTGGCTTCCTTGCTAGAGGCGGGTAAAGGTAGCCCACATCCCTGAGTGTACCGTGTGGTGCTCACCCGTATGGCCGGTGACTCGGGGCCTTCTAGTGGCTTCCGCTCCACGACGGCGGTGCTGGTCCCTCGCGTGTGACCGTGCCTTCGGGTTTCTTGGCCAGAGGACCTGAAATCCCCTGCCGGTCGGTTTCTGCTGCTGGGTCAGGGTTAATCCCCACAGCCTCGGACTCCGGGTCCGGTGGTAACTCTTCAATCAGGGCGAGCTCTTCAGCTGCCAGCCCCTGATTCCTTTTAGCACTGCTCCCACTGAGCTCCTGATCTTTCTTTCCTAAGCTGCTCCTCTTCTTCTCTCTAACCCTGCCTCAGCCCCAGTTTTATATAGGGGAAGTCCTTCCCCTCCCAGGACCGGGCAGGAGGTGTGGCATGAATAGGATTCCTGACCAAGAGACCCCCCACCTGCTCTCAGACATAACATTGCTATTACTGTGGAGACCAGACCCCTGGGGTGCCACACTATCACATCACATGGTACAGTATATCTTATGCATCTGTCCTGGCTCTTCAGGGCTTCATCATTTTCTCCTATGGCGGCTACTCTCTGCTATGCTACACACCGGGTTTTGAAAGTGGTCTGGAGTGCTCCCATATGATAATTTGCATAGGTCCATATAAGGCCCACCAAGATGCACACCTGTGTATTAGTATCAAGCCTTTTAGCTTTCCCGTGTCCTGTATCCTTGTGGTTTCATACCTGCTCTCCAGTGTCCTGTCTGCCTGTAGTTTTCAATGCTTCTAGTCCCTTCTCCATACCTGCTTTCCAGTTTCCTGTCTGCCTGTGGCCTCCAGTGCTTCCAGTCCTTGCTCCATATGTGCCTTTCTGCTGCTGCATCAACATCCATGATTCGTATGCCCACCCAACCTGGGCTTAGAGGATCAACCACACAAAGTGAGACCTATAACAATATACCACAGCCAATCATGAGGGACTCCAAAAGCCTCTACATAAGCCTAGGATAGAAATGCAGCATTGACAAATTTAGTGATATGGTGTGGTTGACATCTGTCATGCTGAATTTGAATTACAATTACACATTTTTTTATTTATTCATTATTAGAGATGAGCGAACATGTTCAAAAAATGTTTGTCAATTTCAAATTCGGCACGAACATTGTACATTCGGATTTGTGATCAGACACCCGAGAATTTTTACTTAAAATCAGCAAAATTTGAGTAAAAGTCTGGCAAATGATTGCATTTCCACAACAGTATTTTCAGTACTTTGGCTAGGATAGTGGTGCTGTAGACATGTTTGATGAGGGGAGGGGGTGGGGAGAGGTCAGAGGAGCGGCGTTCTTGTAATCTAATTTTTTTCCCCCTAACTTAATGTGTGCCAATTGCGGCTAGGCAATCAGGGTGCAGGAACGATCCACAATGTCCATACACAAGGGCTTGTACCTTTGGCTGCTGTAACCACATGTCCCTCTCTATATAAAGAGCGGATATTTTGTTTTAGTGCGATTTTGTCAGTATAACAGATCAGAGAGGCTTCTCTTGGTCTGCTCCTGGATACGGAGCGATTTTAGATAGTTAGCTAAGTGGTTGATTCTAAGTCAGATAGTTTAGATAGATAGGGTCCTGCGTGGCTGTGAAAGCGAGCTTCCAGCAATTATATTTTTTCGTGCCATTAGTGAGGTCCAGACAAAGACAGCAGGGAACATTTCAGCATAGAACTCTGTTGTGCACTGCTTTTAAAAATCAAATTTTTCCTGTTACTAACAGCATGCCATATCTCAGTTTGTCATTTTGTGGTGGTGAAATTCAGCGGTAGGCAGAGCTCGTTCAGAGTAAAAAAATCTATTTTTTCTGTTACTAACATGATACAGCACGCTATATCTCAGTTTGTCATTTTGTGGTGGTGAAATTCAGCTGTATCCAGAGCTCGTTCAGAGTAAAAAAATCTATTTTTTTCTTTTACTAACGTGATACAACATGCCATATCTCAGCTTGTCGTTTTGTGGCTGTGAAATTCAGCTGTATGCAGAGCTCGTTCAGAGTAAAAAAAATCTATTTTTTTCTGTTACTAATGTGATACAGCACTCCATATCTCTGTTTGTTATTTTGTGGTGGGGAAATTCAGCTGTATGCAGAGCTTGTTCAGAGTTAGAAAATCTATTTTTTTCTGTTACTAATGTGATACAGCAATCCATATCTCAGTTTGTCATTTTGTGGCGGTAAAATTAAGCTGCATGCAGAGCTTGTTCAGAGTTAGGAAATCATTTTTTTTTCTGTTACTAACGTGATACAGCACGCCATATCTCAGTTTGTCATTTTGTGGTGGTGAAATTTAGCTTTACGAAGAGCTCGTTCAGAGTAAAAAAATCTATTTTTTTCTGTATCTAATGTGATACAGCACGCCGCATCTCAGCTTGTCATTTTGTGGTGGTGAAATTCAGCTGTATGCAGAGCTCATTCAGAGTAAAACAATCTATTTTTTCTGTTTCTCAGTTTGAAATTGTTTCTAGCATATATTCTATTTAATACAGGCCTCATCCACAGCAAAAAATCTAATTTTTTCTTGCTAATAGAGTGTTCCAACTACACTATCTGAGCAACATGAGTGGGAAAAAGCGAGGTCGTGCTGGAAGGGGGAATAGTCTTGGTATTCAAGGTCTGCGTGGGGTAGGTAGTAACGTTAGTGAAAGCACTAGTGAACACCATCACGTCCTATCCAAACACAACTGACAACTTCTGTTACTGGATGGGCTACTCCACTCCCTTTCTTTGGCAGGCACACAGTGGTATGCCTTGTAGATGAGTGCCAGAAAGACCATGTGTTCCAGTGGATGGCAAGCGCTGCATCAAGTGGCCTCTCCTCTTCCTCCACCTCAAGATCACACAAAGTACAGTCTTCAGAGTTGTCACCTCAATTACCCTTGCCCCCCCCCCACGTCACAACTCTCCAAAAGCCCAACTGACTGTAGAGAACCACAGATGGGTGAGTCTGCAGAGATATTCACATATTTTATGCCACGGGCATCAAAAGTCTGCTCCAAAGATTCCCAGACTCCAAAGGAAGAAAGCATCTGCACTGATGCCAAAAATTGTTTTACATTAGATCCGGGGCAGGATGAAGTAGGGTCCGAGCAGCATCCTGACCCTCATCACCAGACGTTAACCCCCGGGAGGGGAGGTGATCCTGATGAGACAATGATACCTGAGGGTCACGAGGACTGTATTGTGCTGTCAGGGCAAGAAGAGGAGGAAGGTGACTCTCAGGATGAGGAATCGGAGACAAGAGAGGATGATGATGAGGTTTTAGATCCCATTTGGTGTGAACTCAGAGGCATGCAGCCGCGTAGGTCATTTGAGGAGGTGGAGGAAGACGAGGAAGTTACAATGCGGCTTCCCGCACAGACAAGGAGTGATGCAACCACGACGAGCACAGCATCCTTAGCCACAATTTTGGTTGTGGCCAGCAGTAGCCACGGGTCTGCAGCTCACAGGGGGGGGGGACAAGGGTTGCCTAGTCTGGGCCTTTTTTGACACCAGAAAGGATAAGCCAACTCACGTTATGTGCCAACTTTGCAAAAAAAAACTCAGTAGAGGGAAAAAGTGCAATAATTTGACTACTACATGCATGAACCTTCACATGCGCAATCAACATGCATTACTCTGGCAATCTCACTGTGATAAAATGCAGACCAGCGGGCCTCACTAACCATCGGTCGCCACTTCAACCACATCTGCTGCTTCTTCCTTCTCATCTGTTACCATGCCAAGTGTTTTCACGCAGGTATCCCACTGTGGAACCTCCACTTGTTTATCCGCTCCAGTCAGGCTGAGTGAGAGCCCATCAGCTGCAACTGAAGTGGACATGCCTACTGTTTTTGACCGATCTCAGACACAGAGCACACCACATCTTTCTCAATCCACCGTAACATCTCCACCTGCACCTCATTCATGGTCCACCAGTTTGTCCTGATCACCTACTCCACCCTCTCTCAGCACTGCAGCCAGTTCTCGGCCCCGCAGTTGTGGTCATGTAAAAGATTGTTTCCTCCTACACATGACAAACCTAAGAGGTTGAACTCCACCATCTCCAATCTGTTGGCCATGGAAATGCTGCCTTTCCGCCTGGTAGATACATACAGTTTCTGAAAGCTGAAGGCCATCGCAGAAAACTGTGCCTGCGCTACACCAGCATGTCACATACAATATCACCTGTTCCTTGACTAAATCTATGTCTGCCAGGTTGCATTTCAACAAAGACACCTGGATGAGTAAGCATGGGCAGGGGCGTTACATCTCGCTAACTGGGCACTGGATGACTCTGGTGGCTGGTGGCTGTCGAGGAAGGCGTGGAAGGAGCAGCTCCACAAGTTTTGGAATCCCTAAGGTTTGCAGGACAAACCTCTGCATTTCACCCTTTCCCCACTGCTTCTGCCTCCTACAACTCCTCTAGGGCCTCCACCTGCACCCTCAGCCTTAATGAGACACGCATTCCAACAGTGCAGAGCAAATCCCCACCACCTTGGTACTGCGCAGCCATGGTTCATCGCAATGAGGCAGTCTTAAAATTGATATGCCTTGGATGTCACAGTCACACAGCTGAAGAGTTGTGGACAGCTATCCAGGCCGAGTTTGAGCAATGGATGTCTCCGCTGGACCTGGAGCCAGGGAAGACTGTGTGGGATAATGGGGCAAATTTGGTGCCTTGCATAGCTAACGTCCTCAACCTGGTGGTACAGCAATTTCTCCGCCACTATCCTGACCTGGATGAGCTGCTGCAGAAAGCATGGAAGCTGTGTGCTCACTTCAGCTATTCGCACCCCTCAGGTCATCGACTTGCATCGATACAGAGGTCTTTGTCCATGCCAGTTAACCATTTATATTTGATGTGCTGACACAGAGGAATTCCACTCTGCACATGTTGCAGTGACTGTGTCAGCAGCGACGAGCCTAGATGCAGTATTTCATGTCGTATAGCCTGGGTCAACACAGTATGGACATGGGGCATATCACGTTTACGGAGTGGGCACAGATTAAGGACCTCTGCACCCTTCTGCACAGTGTTGAAATACCTACTAAGATGGTTAGAGCTGACAATGCCATCATCAGCATCACTATTTAGGTCATCTACATGCTGAAGCAGACTTTGAATAGCCTGCTGGAGATGGTGGTGGTCCCAAAGGAAGAAGAGGAAGCAGAGGAGGATGCGGAAGGGATGAAAATGTCTCAAAGTTACAGACTGTTGTCACACAGGCAGATGCAAAGGGAGGGTGGATTATAGCAATCGAGGGGAACTGGTGATACCAGACAAACTGTTAGTGAAGGTGCAGGAGCCAAGGAGCAAATTGAGGAGGAAGAGGTGATGGGCGAGCAACAGTCAGGAGATGAAGAGGATAATCATCCCCTCTCTGTTGTTAGTGGTTGGCGGGAGGGCACGGAGGAAATAAGCATCAGCGTTACCCAAACACCAACACACCATGGGCTTGGGCCTCATGGAAGAGCTCGACATATGACCGCCTTCTTGCTGCACTCTGCAACATGATCCCCATATAGTTAGGATTCTAAATAGTGCTGACTACTGGGTTGCCATTCTGTTAGATCCACGTTATAAGAGTAAATTTGCCAGATGCTTCCCACCCAAGAAAGGGACCCGAGAAAGCTGGAGTATCGAAACACGCTTTTACTCAATCTTAAGACAGGTTTTCCCCAAGACAACAGTGAGGCACCCAGTGTGAATCGAAGCTCTAGATTTCCAACCTCTGGAATGTCAATTCGTCAAGACCAAAACATTAGCAGCAGCAGTGTAAGTGGCAGAAGAAATTTCTGTGAGTCCTTTAACACATTTTTTACACCAGCTCATGCACCAGCACAACAGAGTACAAGTCTGACACGTGGAGAACGACAGGAGAGGATGGAGCAGGAGTATCTAGAGCTCAATATGAATACCATCACGGAGGATTTGGACCCTTTTACATTTTGGTCTTCAAAAATGGATGAATGGCCTGAGCTCATCTGTCATGCCTTGGAGGTTTTATCATACCCAGCAGCCAGCATTCTCTCAGAATGTGTCTTCAGTGCTGCTGGTGATGTCCTGATGGATAAGCACAGACGGCTGTCCCCTGAAAGTGTAGACAGCCTAACTGTCATCAAGATGAACAAGTGATGGATCTCCAAGGACTTTTGCACCCCAATCGCAGACTGTACAGACAGGTAATGTTGTAGTTTTTAGTGTGCTGCATTGACCTCGCGTAATTGCAGTTTGTGATATCTTTTTTGTGGCTTCTGTGCCTGCAGTTGCTGCTGCAGATGTTAACAATAATTTTTGGAAATACGAAGACTCTTGGTTGGGTCTCCATCTGCTGGGTTGGCTGTAGTGGAAGATTTGTCGGTCCTAATTATACTATTTCTACTCTACTGAAATTGATGACACTTCAGTAGTGTCAGCCCCCAATTTTTGGAAATGTGAAGACTTCTGGTTGGGTCTCCATCTCATGGGTTGGCTGTAGTGGAAGAGGTGTTGGTCCTAATTATACTATTTCTACTCTACTGAAATTGATGCCACTTTTGTGGTGTCAGCCCCTAATTTTTGGAAATCGGGATACTCCTGGTTGGGTCTCCTTCATGTGTGTTGCCTGTAGCAGTAGGCCTCCTAGATCGGCAGGCCTCCACTTACTTTCAGTCAACTACCCGTGGTACTATCCTTAAATTTTTGTACCAATACTAATCTATGAAACGGATTTTTCTGCCATCTGAGTGTGGCTGAGCATAAAAGCAGCTTGATCTGTTGCATGTGGTATCAGGGCTCCCAGCACAGCATGCCTACACTGATCTCTCACCCACCTCATCTTAATTTGAAGTTAAATTCAAAGCTGTAAATACTGGCCCAGACCCTGATACCTCATGCATGGCCCATGGCTGCTGTGACATTCCAAAATTTGTACTGTGGATCAATTGATGCCACTTTCCTGGTGTCTGCCCCTAATTTGATCTGTTTTGTCAGCTTTTTGGCCTGTTTGAAAGTGTTGTGTATGCGTTTGGTTTTGTATCCCATTGAATCCAATAGGGTTCGGTACATTCGGCGAATTGTTCGACAAATTATTCGACGAACATCAGGAAGTTCGCCAAACTGGAATGAATCGAACATTGAAAGGTTCGCTCATCTCTATTCATTATGCATTAGAAAGTAGAAGCAAGGCAGCATAATAGTTTTTGAAAAAAAAATCCTAAATTAGTGTCACTCACCGTGGGCTTACTTGCCACAAGCAACTGTACTGAGTTTTTGCATTTCTTGTGCAATCGTTTTTATGAAGAAGGAATATTTTAAAAAATACAATACTCATTTCCCTAAATACAGACCTTTAACTGTGATTGTGTACCACAATTTTCACATGTTTTACTAGTCAAATTTTACATGCATAGATGCAAAATCAATACAGCATCATTTTGAAAGTGCTGGCTTTTTGTATTTATTTCTAACCTAGAAATTCTGATTATGTTATTTTTGGCAAGGCAGATTAATTTTATTGAAAGAATTTAACTATTTTTTTTAAATGTACACATTTAAATATGTGCCGTATTTTTCGGACTATAAGACGCACTTTTTTCCTCCAAAATTTTGGAGGAAAGTGGGGGGTGCATCTTATAGTCCGAACATATGTTCAGCTGTGGCTGTGAGTGGTGGTGGGGCTGGGGGGCAGAGGCAGCGGGGGATGAGCTGGGTACAGGAGGCAGCAGCAGTCTGCTGCAGCCTACACTTTGCCTGCTACTAAAGAAAATGAATATTCACTGCTCCCCACACCTATGGGGAGCAGCGGAATAGTCAGCAGCAGGAGCCGCACTGTGGCTACAGTGTGCACGCTATTAGGGAGAATGAATGGTCACTGCTCCCCACACACGCAGTCCCGGCGTGGGGAGCAGTGACTATTCTGGCACAGCATCTCGCTGTGTGAGGGCGCATGGCAGTTACGCCATGCGTGGCTCACACAGTGAGAACCCTGAGGAGGCAGAGCAGGACACAGCAATGGAGGAGAGAGGAGGTGAGTATATTTTTTTTTTTTTTTTCTGTGCAGCGTGACGAGGAAAAGGGGGTGTCAAGCATACCAGGATGAGGGAGGCCATACATACAGGGATGAAGGGTGCCATACATACCAGGAAGAGAGATGATGGGGCCATACATACAGGGATGAGGCATGAGGGGGCCATACATACAGGGATGAAGGGTGCCATACATACCAGGAAAAGGAATGAAGTTGCCAAACATATCAGGAAGAGGGATGAAGGTGCCATACATACCAGGATGGGTGTGGGGGGCCATACATACCAGGATGAAGGGTGCCATACATACCAGGAAGAGGGAGGAGGGGGCAATGCATATCAGGATGGGGGATTGGGGTGCCATGCATACCAGGATGGGGATGAGGGGTGTCATGCATACCAGGATGGGGATGAGGGGTGTCATGCATACCAGGATGGGGATGAGGGGTGCCATGCATACCAGGATGGGGATGAGGGGTGCCATGCATACCAGGATGGGGATTAGGGATGCCATGCATGCCAGGATGGGGATGAGGGGTACCATGCAGACCAGGATGGGGATGAGGGGAATCTTGCAAACCAGGATTGGGGATTGGGGTGCCATGCATGCCAGGGTGGGGAAGAGGAGTGCCATGCATACCAAGATGGGGATGATGGGTGCTATGCATACCAGGATGGGAATGGGGGCCATGTATAATAGGAAGGGGGAGCTTACATACCAGGATGGGGGATATTAACAGAATTGGGGTCATTACCCCTATACCAGTGTCAGGAGCAGATCCCCTCCCCCTTAACAGTGCATTGTGACCACATTTTTGCCTCAATTTTTTTTTCCATTTTCCGCCTCTAAAACCTAGGTGCGTCTTATGGTCCGATGCATCTGGTATAGTCCGAAAAATATGGTATATGTAAAGAAAATAGCAATTTTTAATTGGGCAGCACTGCAATACTAGATGAAAACCACTGGCAAAGTTTCTGAAGGCAAAGGAGCCTTTGAAATGGTGTAGCACATTAATCCATTCATCACTGCACAGCAATAGGAGGGATAGCCACTTATTAACTAATGTTATAAATACATTATGGGTCCACCCATACTACTACCACAGTTATAGCTGTAGATAGGGTTGGGTGAGAAACCAAATTTTCCACTATGGTGTTGGAAAAATGAGAATCCTTTTTTTTTTTAAATCCCTTTGAAGTTCAGCAATTTTATATTTACTTGGCATAATGATGTTTCAACTTGTGAACATAGTCTTTAATGGTTACATGCTATTCAACTCTACGTGTCAATTTTGGCTAATAAACTAATCAAGATTAATGGATTAATTTACCAGATGGTTACAATGTTATTAAAATGCAAATGGATGTTGTGCATTAATTGTTCAATATTGTATTCAGTTAATTAGAGTTTTATGCATTCATTACAGACATTACAATCATTCCTAAACAATAACACTAAAGGAAAACAACAGTTCAAGTAAAAGATATTATCTAATGATTTCCAAATATATTGACCTCCACTATAAAATGTCTTTGTGTATTGAAGTGTAATATATTTCCTTTCATTTTTACAAGTTTTATCTATCTTTTTATTTTCTTATTATCGCATAAAAAACAAATTATACTTTCCCACGGCTCATAAAATATATGACAAAAGATTAGAGTTCTTTAAGGTTAACTTTCACTAATGAAAGGTCAGTCTAAACTCTGTTTTCATTCAGGTTTTATAGCTAGTTGCATATAATAGTATAAACAAACTACAATATTTTAACCCCTTTCTTCCGCAGCCAATTTTCATTTTTGTGTTTTTATTTTTATTTCTTTTATTGACATAGATATATAAAGATTTGTATTTTTGTCAGACAAGTTGTTGTTTTGAATAACACCATGCATCTTTCTATATAGAACAAGGGAAAATTGCAAAAAAAAATTCCAAGTGCGGTGAAATGGGGATAAAAAGACACTCAATTCCACCATTATTTTTGGGGTTTTATTTTTATGTGTCCCCTGATGAAGCTGAGTGAAACGTGTGTTGGAGCACAGCACTACACACCTAACAGGGCTCCACATCATTACTATGGTATGTAAATTTGCATCCATTACTCTTCTGTTTGATGTATATGTTAATGACTATGGAATGTACTGCAACAGATATGTGGTAATACTAACTATATACTGTTTATAGCCTTAGGAGGTTAGTTGTTAGCCCTCAAATGAGCTACTGTTTTTTTTACCAAAATCCACTCTAATATTTTAGTTTTAATAAAGTTAATACATTTGTGAGCTATTTTGTAGCATTGTTTTTATTTTTATTTTGGTTTACCTAAGGTTAAAATTTAGCAGCATTTTTTCAAGGATGTTTACAAATCTAATTTTTTACAGACTATTTCAGTTTTGAAGGGTCTTTGAGTGGCTTGTATATTAGAAAACCCTTAGAAGGTATACCCTTTTAAAAACTGCACCCCTCAAATTATTCTAAACTGCTGTTAGGAAATTTGTTAACCCTTTAGGTGCCACACAGAAATTAGGACAAAGGAGTGAAAAAATAAAATTTACATTTTTCCACTAAAATATTACTTTAGCTGCAATTTTTTCATTTTAACAAGGGGTAACAGGAGAAAACGGACCCTAAAATGTATTATTTAATTTCTCCCAAATGTGGAAATACCTCAAATGTGGTCAAAAAGTGCTGTTTGGACACACGGCAGGACTCAAAAGGGAAAAATCTTTATTTGTTATTTGGATCGTAAATTTAGCTGGAATAGGTTGAAGACACCATGTCTCTTTTCAGAGCCCCAGAGGAAGCAAAAGAGCAGAAATTCCCCACAATTTAGCTCACTTTGGAGACTAAACCCCTTGATTAATTCAGTGCTTCACAGAACTTTATAACATTTTGGTGTGATAATGAAAAAATGTGTTTTTTCCAATAAAATTTTACTTTAGCGCTAAGTTTATAGTTTTCACAAGGGATAAAAACACAAAATGGACACTATAATTTGTTATGCAGTTTCTCCTGAATGGGGTCAAAAACTTCTGTTTGAGCTCATCTCAGGGTCTGGAATTTAAAAAGAGCTATTTGATTTTTGGAGTGCAAATTTGTGTGGAACAGATTGTGGATGTAATTTTGCATTTGCAGAGTTCTTGACATGGCAAAACTACAAAAACACCTGATAACTAACCCCATATTGGAAATTGGAAACTAGACCCCTCAATGAAGTCATCTATGGGTATGTTGAGTATTAAGAACCCATAGGCAATTCACAGAACTTTTCAAAGTTTGAATATTAAAATGAAAATTACGCTTTTTCCTCTAGAATGTTGTTTTAGCACTAAGTTTGTAGTTTTCACAAGGGATAATGGGAGAAGGTGGACTACACAATTTATTACTCAACTTCTCTTGAATTCGATAATATGCCATATATGGTCAAAAACTACTGTTTGAGCACATGGTAAGGCTCGGAAACGAAAGAGCGCCATTTGATTTTTGGAGCTTACATTTGTCTGGAATATATTGTGAATGCCATGTTGGATTTGCAGAGCCCCTGACATGCCTAAATAGCAGAACCACCCACATAGGTGACTAGAGTTGAGCCACCTCCGTAGTGTTCGGGTTCGGTTCGGTTCGTCGAACGCCGGTGTGTTTGCCGAACTGTTCGTCGAACACCGTCGAACATCGTTAAAACCAATGGCAGGCAAACAAAAACACATAGAAACACATAGAAAACACCTTCAAAGGTGTTCAAAAGCTGACAAACTGCTCAGAAGACACAACTAACACATGGAAAAGTGACAAGTACATATAGTCATGCGAAAAGAAAAGAGGTGGAGGAGTAAAAGGAGGGGGAGACACAGATATAGGCATGTCATGCCTTTGTAAAATCAAGAAAGGCTGGAGTAAAAATCTAAAATCAGCCTACCAACACCCAGACGTCATGACAAGAAAATTAAAAAAATAAATATCTTTAGGTAGAATGGCGGTTCCATTCAGAACACTTTCCTAACAAGACGTAGTGGTATCCCCGTTGTGAGTTGTGCCAAAAATGGAACCCAATACATTCGGACTAATCCACCATTTGTCATATCCAAGGGGCAGGTCAGTAAACGACAACATCGACGCGGAACCAAGTACAGTAGTATATACTGTACATCCTTTGACAAGGCAATCAGGTGGATCAAGAAGATGGGAAGGGTCACCCTAATGGCCGAAACAGACATTGATGCGGCGTTCCGGTTACTTACTACCTGTGCCTCCAAATACTGTCCACCTATTGGGCTTCTTCTGGGAAGGAGCATACTATATAGATCGCTGTTTGCCCATGGGGTGGTCCAGATCCTGCTCACTATTTGAGGCGTTTAGTTGCTTCCTTGAATGGATTGTAATGGACGTTTCTAAGGGAGCACATATTATCCATTACCTCGACAACTTCTTATGCAAGGGCCCAAAAGATTCGCCACAGTGTAAATACACGTGGTCATCCACCTGTGAGAAGGAGAGAGCTGGAGGGAGAGCGGACACCACAGAGCCGAGGGGTTAGATGGAGAACGGAAGAAGGAAAGAGGGCGAGGGAAGTAAGAGAGTACAGCGGAAGGCTGACCTGAGCTCCCCCACATTCCTGCTGGGCGGGGAACAGCCCTGGGAAGAAAAGGCCCTTGTGCATCGCTTTGAGGTTACGGGCGCGAGGGACTACGCTGGAGTGCGAAGCCGACACGGCCTGTCCGTTCCTGCCCGTGCGATCTCCGTGTCACCGGGTTTGCGCCAGAGCCGCGGTGAACCCTGATGGCCAGCCCCCCTCTCCCAATACTGGTGCCTGTCCGCTGGTGGGTCGAGCCCCCCGCAGTCAGGGGGGAGTAACATCTGCAGAAGAAAGACCATCTTCCAGCCAAACTACGATGTCTACTTCTTTTCGTGGACAATGTGATACGATCCCTTTCTTACGGACACGTCCATCGCTACAAATTCCAGATGAGGCACAAAAATAGCAGGTGCTTCAACGGATATCAAGTGCTCCTTCAAGTGGGCTCTCCTCCACCTCAACTTCAACATCACAAATACTCCAGTCCTCAGAGGTGTCACCCCAATCGCACTTGCTTCCTCACAGCTCCCAAGACTCCAGCTGCCTGTCTGAGCATGGGGTAACACAGATGGTTGAGTCTGCACAGCTGTTTACTCATACTATAGCCTGGAAAATGGAAGTCTGCTCTAGAGCTTCTGTTAATCCAGATGAGGAAATGATCTGCACTGATGCCCAGAATCTTTATGAGTCGGATCCAGGACCAAATGAAGAAGGTTCTGAGCATAATGTAGACCCTCGTTCCCAAACTGTAACTCCTGTTGGTGGAGACAATGATGAAGATGATGATGAGACTCAAATACCTGATTGGAGCGACAACTTGACTTTTCGGTCAGGGCAGGAAGAGGTTGGCTCTGAGGACGACGGGTGTGATAACAGACAGGGTGATGATGACGACGTTTGAAATCCCACTTACTGTCAACCCACAGTCAGCCAGTCGATGAGGTCAGCAGAGGAGGTGGAGGAGGATGCTATTGACGACAAGGTTAGGTTGCGCCTTCCTGGACAGAGATGGAGTACTGGAAGCACGTCAACAACTGCATCCTCAACCACAACTCTGCCTCTGACCACAAGTCGTGGTGGCTCTTCAGGTCGCATGGGCTCTAAGCCTTGCATAGCCTGGGCATTTTTTCAGATCGATAAGGATGACCCAACTCGTGTTATCTGTAATATTTGTCACCAAAAGCTAAGTAGAGGCCAAAAAATCCATTGTTTGAGTACTTCATGCATGAACCATCACATGGATATGAAGCATAAGTTGCAGTGGGAAGCTCACTGTGCTACAATGCGGCCTAGCGGACCGGGCCAACCACCATCTGCCCATCTTGTGCATCCGCGACCTCTTCATCCTCTGAGACTGGGGGGACAGCAGTCACACATGTTTTTGGAGGCAGACCTGCCACCTCTTTACCTGCAACAGCCAGTGTGATTGGCAGGTCATCATTTCATTTGGAAGTGGAAACACCAGCTGGTGTTGAGCGCTCTCCGACATCGAGAGCACCACCTTTGGATCAAGGCAACCTAACTTTTCCGCCTGCATCTTCCTCACAGACTGGCAGTTTGCCTGGGACACCCTACCCAACCCCGCCTAAGCACAACAGCCAGCCCTCGGTCCCTCAGCTGTGGACAAGTAAAAGACCATTTCCTCCTAGCCATGACAAAGCTAAGAGGTTGAATTTCACCATCTGCAAGCTGTTGGCTACAGAAATGCTGCCTTTCCGCCTGGTGGACACAGAGGATTTTCGAGACCTTATGTCCGTCGCAGTGCCCCAGTACCAGATGCCCAGTCGGCACTATTTCTCAAAGAAAGGTGTGCCTGCGCTACACCAGCATGTCGCACACAACATCACCGCTTCTTTGAGAAACTCTGTGTGTGACAGGTTGCATTTCACCACAGACACTTGGACGAGTAGGCATGGACAGGGACGTTAGATGTCGCTGACTGAGCACTGGGTAACTATGGTGACAGCAGGACAAGGGGCTACTGTCCAAGTCTTGCTGTCCCCAAGAGTTGTGCGTCAATCCTCTTTATCTAGAAGTTCCTCCACTGCTTCTGCCTCCTCAACCTCCTCTCGGTCCTCCACCTGCACCCAAAGCCTGTCTGGTAATGCCACCTGCTTTGTAACTGCGCAGAAGGAATCCTGCACACCTCCTTACTATGCGGACTGCAGGGCTCAACGGTATCAGGCGGTGTTTACTTTGAAATGTCTTGGAAATGTGAGTCACACAGCTGAGGAGTTGTGGTCAGCTCTGAAGACCCAGTTTCATGAATGGTTGTCTCCACTGGACCTGCAACCAGGGAAGGCCGTGTGCGACAATGCTGAAAACCTGGGTGTGGCCCTTCACCAGGGCAATGTCACACACGTGCCTTGTATGGCTCACGTGTTGAACCTGGCCAATTTTTAGCCCACTATCCTGGACTAGATGACCTTCTGCAGAGGGCACGGTCGCTGTGTGCTCACTTCCGCCGTTCACATCCCGCAGCTCAACAACTTACATCTCTACAGAAGTCGTTGGGCCTGCCAGTTCACCGGCTGAAATGCGATGTGCCGACACGGTGGAATTCAACTCTGCACATGTTGCAGCGACTGTGGCAGCACCGACAAGCCCTGGTGCAATATGTTCTGACGTATAGCCTGGGCCAACGAGATCCAGAGGTGGAGCAAATCATGCTGCAGGAGTGGTCTCAGATCGGGTACCTATGCACCCTTCTGCACAGTTTTGAAATGGCGACGAAGATGTTTAGTGCTGATGATGCCATTATCAGCATGACTAGTCCGGTGATTTACATGCTGGAGCACAAGTTAAACAGAATTCGGAGTCAGGTGGTGGGACAAGAGGAGGTGGAGGAAGTAGAGGAGGAGTCGTATGCGGAAGGGATAACATCTCCAAGGTCCAGACGGTCGGCAGCACCAAGGCGGCAGGCATGGGAGGGTGGGGGAGAGGGATTAACCAGGGCGCATGGTAGCAGCCAAACTGTTGAGGAAGGTGCAGGAGCTGAGGAAGAAGTGGAGGAAGAACTGGCGATGGGCATGTAAGACTCATCAGATGAGGGAGACCTTGATCACATTTCTGTTGTGCGAGGTTGGGGGGAGAGGGCAGAGGAAGGAAGCATGATTCTTACCTCGCTACCAACACAACAAGGACTTGGTCCTCCTGGTTGCGCAAGACACATGAGTGCCTTCTTGCTGCACTATCTGCAATATGACCCTCGGATTGTCAGAATTCGAAGTAATCCCGACTACTGGGTTGCCACACGCTTAGATCCCCGGTAAAAAAGTAAATTTGCTGAAATAAATCCTGCCATAGAAAGGGATTCACGCATGCAGGAGTATCAGCAGAGGCTGTTGCAGAATCTTACATGTGCTTTTCCACAAAACACCAGTGGTGCACGTAGTGAATCTCACATTTCTAACTTGCCAACCATGGAACTGTCGAGTCTTCATCACTCAAACCGTAACAGTAACACAGTATCTGCTGGTAACTGCAATTTTGTGGAATCATTTCACCACTTTTTTAGACCATCCTTTGCAAGGCCACAGGAGACAAGAAGTCTGACACATAGTCAACGCCTAGAGAGGATGGTACAGGAGTATCTCCAAGTGAACATCGAAGCCATGACTGTGTCACTGGACCTTTGCTCATTTTGGGCTTCCAATCTAGAAAAATGGCCGGAGCTCGCCACTCATGCCTTGGAGATCTTGTCATGCCCTGCAGCCAGCGTTTTCTCTGAACGTGTGTTCAGCGCTGCTGGTGGTGTGCTGACAGATCAGCGCACGCGGCTGTCCACTGAGAATGTAGACAGACTCACGTTCATAAAGATGAACAAATCATGGATCCGCAAGGACTTTACTACCTCTGTGTCATCCTGGGGAGACTAAAAGCTTGAGGATTTGGTAATATCACCTCACCAACCATTCTAAACAACTCTGGGGCTATTGATGCCACTTAAGTGGTGTCTGTGCCACAATTTTTGGAAAAAATCGAGACTCTTTCTGGAGTCCCCTTGCTATGTTTTACATGACGTTGGCATCGTCAATTCCAGGTGGGTTGGATCACTCCTCCCCCCCTTTTAACTGTAAGAAACTACATACAGTATGGCTTGGGGTAACACAGTTGGTTGAGTCTGAAGAGCTGTTTACTCAGAGGTCTGATCCAAAGCTTCAGTGTCTGCTAGTCAGCGTAGTAGCCCAGCTCTGAAGCAAGCTACACCGCCTGTGTATCTAATAAGAATTTTTAACTGCATCTTGCCTAGGCAGTACTTTGGGCGTAGTAGCCCAGCTGTGAAGCAAGCTGCAACGCCTGTGTATCTAATAAGAATTTTTAACTGCATTTAGCCCAGGCAATACTTTGGGCGTAGTAGCCCAGCTGCGAAGCAAGCTGCACTGCCTGTGTATCTAATAAGAATTTTTAACTGCATCTAGCCTAGCTAGACTGTGGGGACCCCCAACCAAACCCAGACGCTCAGCCCCCCTACCGCCCCCTTTCCTTGACAATACAATAATGTAACTCTTACAACTGGATGGGTGAGGATCGGTCACAGCTTTATTAACTCTTTATACTCATTCCATTAGAAAGGCATTTTATTTCTAAAATAATTCAGCTTGTTGCAGCATGCCCTGTGTCTCCACACCGCCAAGTTGGCCATCACGTGTAACTCTCCAACATGTCCTTTCTATTTCCAGGCCACGGAGGATCCTGCGTACTCATATGCAGGACTCTGACCCCCATCCATCACTCTTAACGCTTGTTCCACTCCGTCCTGGAGTCCTGACAGGAATATGTCCAGTCCAATATCCATTAAGTGAACACCGTCGGGCCGTATGAGGCCTGCTTTATCTCCTTCCAGTTGTCGGTGTCGTATCACTACACCGCCTCTGTCTCTTCTAAATTTTTCCATCTGAATATTTATTACCCGCCTTGTCCGTTCGATGGCCGTGATGTCTCGCGCACCTTGCCATACCACTATCGGCACAATCTCTGACCATACTATAGCTAGTTTTGTGAAAAATTCTCTGAAGCGCTCAGTGTCTAGTTTCATTATTGCCATTAGTTATGCGCTCCTGTGATGACCTAGGTCGTTTCCCCCTGGCCTGTATAACTAAGATTACCTGACCTCTTGCCTCTCTCCCTACCTTGATTACCTCCATTAGTACCTGTGGCCATTGCTGGCCTCTAATACCTCTCCAGTTGAAATATGTGTTATGAAACCCTAATTTCCCCCTGCCTTGGCGGACTTTCGCCCTTTTTTCTGCCCAATATATATACGAGTGGCCTATCACCCACACTGTTGGCTTAGCGTCACCTGTAAAAGAAACAAACCACGTTAGGATAACAAGTCCGGTTTTATGTATCTCGCTAAACACGTGGATCGCCATTTCCCTATCCTCTGAACTTCCATTTCTGACAGTCCTGCTCTGGCTGCTTCCGTGGCCGCGCCTATGCGGAATGAGTGTGTCTCGTAATCTTTGGGGTGGCTCCCTGCCGATGTTAGGCATTTATTAAATATAGCTTGGAACTCGTATCTAGATAATGGCGTTCCATCATTGTGTGATAGGAAGAAATTACTTTGTGATCTGATGGTTATATATGTTTTTACTATTGTTACCCGACTCAGTGTACCGTTTGTGGATTGTAGAAGTACCCAAGTGCCCCTGCCCGCTGGAACCGTTTTCGATTTGCTTATGCGTAGACGTATTGCATTATTGGCTATGACTACATCCTGGTGTAATAAGCCTCCACTGGTGGTAATTTTGGATTTAGGGACTAATTCGCTTATGCATAGCGCCCCGAAGAAGGCGATCGCAAATGCAGTAGACAGTAGTGTTGCTTCAAATTGTGAGTGTCATGTTAATGGTTTTAGGGATATGATGTGAGAAATCAGTTTTAGTGACACGGGACGGGACGTCTACACTCCTGACTTGGCTGACCTCTTTTCCACCCTTTTATGGATTGTTTGATGATGAATCTCTTTGTCACATCTCCCCAATTCAGTAGTTGGAAGTGAAATGCTACTCCGGTCAGACACCGCTGCGCTGATGCCCCTGATATGCCCCTCATCATTAGCTGGTGGAGAAATTCTATGGTGACTTGTAATCTGGCTTGTACACATTGGTCAACCCGTCTGCCTGCTACTAGTCGTGTCCACTCTTCCCATGCCTTACTGTATGCTTCCCACGTCGACGGGGCAACTGACGCTCTGATTAATGGCATTAACTATTCGCCACTAGATCCCATAGGGAGGGTGGGCAACTGTTGCCCGATGGGTGGGCATTGGGGAGGAGCTCTGTGAAAATCTGCCAATTGAATTGTGATAAAGCATTAGCAGCAGCGTTAGACCCCTCAGCATCATGGCTAGCGCGGTCCCATACATTGTGTTTTAGGCACAGGAATGCTAGCCGGCGTAGTAGGCCTAGCACTGGGAGAGACGATGATGCCATCTTATTAATGCAGTGCGCTAGGCTGGTGTTTTTTGTTATGAAGCGTATATTTTTGTTAGCCAGGCCCATATTTCTATTGCTACCACTATTGGGAAGAGTTCCAGGAGTGTCTGTTTTTTTGTCAGCACTTGTTCTGCCCAATACGGAGGCCATAAGCTTGTGCACCATTGGTTATTTAGTATCGCTGCATATCCATACAGATGGGCTACTCCAATGAGTAACAGACACTGCTACAGGCCCAAAAGGTTTTACTTGGCTAGATGCAGTAAAAAATTGTTATTAAATACAAAAGTGGTGTAGCTTGGTACTGAGGGGCTACTACAATGAGTAACAGACACTGCTACAGGCCCAAAAGTATTTACTGGGTTAGATGCAGTAAAAAAATGTTATTAAATACAAAGGTGGTGTAGCTTGGTACAGATGGGCTACTACAATGAGTAACAGACACTGCTACTATGCCAAAAGGTTTTACTTGGCTAGATGCAGTAAAAAATTGTTATTAAATACAAAGGTGGTGTAGCTTGGTACAGATGGGCCACTACAATGAGTAACAGACACGGCTACAGGCCCAAAAGTATTTACTGGGCTAGATGCAGTAAAAAATTGTTATTAAATACAAAGGTGGTATAGCTTGGTACAGATGGGCTACTAAAATGAGTAACAGACACTGCTACATGCCCAAAAGTATTTACTGGGCTAGATGCAGTAAAAAATTGTTATTAAATAAAAAGGTGGTGTAGCTTGGTACAGATGGGCTACTCAAATGAGTAACAAACACTGCTACAGGCCCAAAAGGTTTTACTTGGCTAGATGCAGTAAAAAAATGTTATTAAATACAAAGGTGCTATAGCTTGGTAGAGATGGGCTACTCCAATGAGTAACAGACACTGCTACTATGCCCAAAAGTATTTACTGGGCTAGATGCAGTAAAAAATTGTTATTAAATACAAAGGTGGTATAGCTTGGTACAGATGGGCTACTACAATGAGTAACAGACACTGCTACTATGCCCAAAAGGTTTTACTGGGCTAGATGCAGTAAAAAATTGTTATTAAATACAAAGGTGGTGTAGCTTGGTACAGATGGGCTACTCCAATGAGTAACAGACACTGCTACTATGCCCAACAGGTTTTACTTGGCTATGTGCAGTAAAAAATTGGTATTAGATACACAGGTGGTATAGCTTGCAACCCAGATATGCTACTCTACTGACTAACACACACTGCTAGAGGCCCAAAAGGATTGGCTTAGCTAGATCTTGCCAAATGCTGTGAAAAACACTTGCACAGCACTGGCACAGACCTGCCTGGCAAAAAGTGCTAGGAATTGCTGTAACCTAGCCCTCAAAAGGGCTGCAATTACAACTAGTCCCTACTCCCTAAACCTATCTCTCTATTTAAGAGCAAATTCGCTTGCAATTCACACAGTTACAAAGTATAGCGCCCACAGCAGCAGCAGTGCCGTCTAACACTCAGCTGCAGCAGTGAGAAAATGGTGGCGACGGGGAAAATGGCTGGGTCTTATAGGGCAAGGACATGTGACATGCACAGCCAATGACATATGCCCTTGCTTGTGTGAAAAAAAAGCACTTTGCTGCATGTGTGCGCTGCTGATAGGCTGACAGACTGCACCTCCCCACTGTAAATGCGGGAAAGAAAAAAAAAATGGAGATCGGCATTATTTCTGCAGAGATCCATTCCCTGCCCCTCCCCCCGCCCACTCTACACTGAAACTGTCTATTAACATTGATTAACAGTATTACTGTGAAAAAATCCAGTTACGATTTTGGTGCACGAACAGTTATCGAACATAACCTCGAATAGCCGGATTTTTTGCAAATCGTTCGGGTTCGTTGAACGGTTCGAACACCACCCAAAACAGCTCGAATTTGAGATTGGCAAACAGTTCGAGTCAAACACCGCTCATCTCTATAGGTGACCCCATTTTGTAGACAGCTCAAGGAATTCATCTAGGGGTGTATTGAGCATTTATAATCCACTAGTGAATCGTAAAAACGTTATAACAGTTAGATGTGAAATGAAATGGTATGTTTCAGATGCATATGCAATATTTGCAGGTGACTACCTCGGGGACATGATTATGGACACCTATTAAGAGAAGTACATCTCTTTCCCCAATTGTTTCTCAATGCAATTTCGTTAACTTCATATAGTGGTAGCCACCTACAAATATTGCATATGCATCTAAACCATAGCATCTGAACATGTTGTACTTATATGCACTGCTCAAAAAAATAAAGGGAATACTTAAACAACAGAATATAACTCCCAGTAAATCAAACTTCTGTGAAATCAAACTGTCCACTTAGGAAGCAACACTGATTGACAATCAATTTCACATGCTGTTGTGCAAATGGAATAGACAATAGATGGAAATTATTGGCAATTATCAAGACACCCTCAATAAAGGAGTGTTTCTGCAGGTGGGGACCACATACCACATCTCAGTGCCAAAGCTTTCTGGCTGATGTTTTGGTCACTTTCGAATGTTGGTTGTGCTTTCACACTCGTGGTAGCATGAGACGGACTCTACAACCCACAGAAGTTGCTCAGATAGTGGAGCTCATCCAGCATGGCACATCAATGCGAGCTGTGGCAAGAAGGTTTGCTGTGTCTGTCAGTGTCCAGAGGCTGGAGGCACTACCTGGAGACAGGCCAGTACACCAGGAGCCGTGGAGGGGGCTGTAGGAGGGCAGCAACCCAACAGCAGGACCGCTACCTCCGCCTTTGTGCAAGGAGGAACAGGAGGAGCACTGCCAGAGCCCTGCAAAATGACCTCCAGAAGGCCACAAATGTGCACCGACTCCATGAGGGTGGTATGAGGGCCTGACATCCACAGATGGGGCTTGTGCTCACAGCCCAACACCGTGTAGTACGTTTTGCATTTGTCACAGAACACCAGGATTGTCAAAGTCGCCCATGGTGCCCTATGCTCTTCACAGATGAAAGCAGGTTCACACTGAGCACATGTGACAGACGTGACAGAGTCAGGAGACGCCGTGGAGAGAGATCTGCTGCCTGCAACATCCTTCAGCATGACCAGTTTGGCAGTGGGTCAGTAATGGTGTGGGGTGGTATTTCTTTGGAGGGCCGCACAGCCCTCCATGTGCTCGCCAGAGGTAGCCTGACTGCCATTAGGTACCAAGATGAGATCCTCAGACCCCTTGTGAGACCATATGCTGGTGCGGTTGGCTCTGGGTTCCTCCTAATGCAGGACAATGCCAGACCTCATGTGGCTGAAGTGTGTCAGCAGTTCCTGCAAGATGAAGGCATTGAAGCTATGGACTAGCCTGCCCGTTCCCCAGACTTGAATCCGATTGAGCACATCTGGGACATCATGTCTCACTCCATCCACCAACACACTGTCCAGGAGTTGGCGGATGCTTTAGTCCAGGTCTGGGAGGAGATCCCACAGGAGACCATCCGCAACCTCATCAGGAGCATGCCCAGACATTGTAGGGAGGTCATACAGGCAAGTGGTGGCCACACACAAAACTGAGCCTCATTTTGACTTGTTTTAAGGACATTACATCAAAGTTGGATCAGCCTTTAGTGTGTTTTTCCACTTTAATTTTGGGGGTGACTCCAAATCCAGGCCTCCTTTGGTTAATAAATATGATTTCCATTGATGATTTTTGTGTGATTTCGTTGTCAGCACATTCAACTTTGTACAGAACAAAGTATTCAATGAGAATATTTCATTCATTCAGATCTAGGATGTGTTACTTGAGTGTTCCCTTTATTTTTTTGAACAGTGTACATTTATGGAACCCTTTTTAACACTGCTTATCTAGTTATTTTGATAGGGACACATTGCTAGAAGGATACTGTGAGATTTATGGTATACTTGTGCAGCTGGCTATTTATTTACCTCCCTTGTGGAGGTGCACGTGTTTTGGACACTATCGAGATGACATTTTGACTTGTACCCATATGACGCATCTGTAGCCACACAAGTAGACTACTTCTTTTTTGTGTCTTATAGACTATTTTTGTCTGTATTTCTAGTAGAATCTGTGTTTTAATGGTACAATACCTATTTACTAGGGTTGGAATAGGGGCTCTCAGGGGTAGACAATGAAGAGCGGAGGTGCCTTCACTTGCTTTGCCTGTTAGGGTGTCAACCTCCGTGGATAGGTAGGGCTCATGATTCAAGGCCTTATAGGAATATTGTAATGGTTATTTTTCTACATTCTATTTTTTCTGTACACCTATTGGATTGTTAGTTTTGTTTAATTTTTTGATGATTTTTTACTTTTTTCTTACTTTGCACCTTTTAATGTATAATCATTTAAAGGGTTGTCCACTTCTAGGACAACCCCTTCTTGATCTAAATGTTTGGCCCCGATAAAATAAAAAAGCTTATAGTCACCTCCTGTGCCAGCCCTGTTCCAGCGGTGTTGGCATTCGCGATCCGTGCGGTTGTTTTGACACGTGAGCCAGGGTCCCAATCTGTTCTGGCGTCACTGTCCCCACCTTCTGTCAAATTGAACATGAAAAGGAAGTCAGGGCTGCAGCTGATCTCTGACTTACTCTTCATGTTCAATTCGAGCCCTGATTGAGTGCCTGGTTCACATGCCACAACAACACAACAACTGCATGGGAGCCTCGGGAGTGAGTGAGTATAGGATTCTTTATTTTATCAGTCCAAGTGTGGGGTATGACAAGGAGTTGTCCAAGTAATGGAAAACTTCTTTAAGCATTTGTATTTTAATAATAAGGGTTTCTTCACTTGTTTGTACGAAATGGTACCAATAAAAACTTCAACTTAACCTGCAAACCTGCAAACAAAAGCCCTAGCCCAGCTTTTCAAATTATACAATAGCTTTTGGTGAATAACGTTGTATTATCACTTTTACTCCACAGAGAACAGTGTAAAATGGCATAAAAGTTAATGACCTGCCATATGTCAATGGAAAAATTTAGTTTTTCTATGTTACTAGTATTTCAAAGGTGCTGGAAAAGTGAAATGGCTTTCAAAAACCTATTGAATAAAATTAACATTCCCAAAGTAAAATAGCCCCTTTCTGAGCCATGGAGTCTGCCCAAATGACAGTTAACATTGACATGTATGGCAGAGATGTATGGGGAGATTCCACTTTCAGCAGAGATTAATGATTGATGACATATTCAATGGATTGGTGGGTTTCTGACAATTGGCACACCTAACAATCAGCTGAAAACTGATCCAAGAACTATCAGACCCAACAATTTAAAGGTGGAACACAGCATTCCTGTGCTTTATCACCGATTTAAGTGAGTTTGACTGCAGTACTCGGCAGTGAGCACTAAGCAATGCACAGTGCAGCTCTTTTCTACCCATACATCACTTAGTTCTGTTCACTTCCTTTTCAGTTTTCAGCCAATTGGTGAGTGGTGTCAGGTCTTCACAGATCTCATATTGAGAGAGGTCATTGATTGTTAAGTTGTGGACAACTCATTCAACAATTTATAAATTGCATGTCTCCAGAGCCACAAGCTAGGAATTATATATTGGGCACAACGGTGGCTTATTTTCAATTTTGACTCCGCAACAACATCTCACACTAATATCTAGAAAATGCCTAAGGGTAATTTGCAATATGGTGTAACTTTTTGGAAATTTCTGCTGTTCTGGGACCATAAGCGCTCTGCAAATGGCATCTGTAAACTACTTGAAGAAAATTGGCTCCCCAAAAGCCAGATAGCATTCATTACCTTCTGAATCCCACCATGTGCGAAAATAGTAGCATTTGAATATATATAGAGTATTGTCATACTTTGGAGAAGTAGCGTAATACATTTTGGTATATTTTATTTTTTTAAGTAGCCATTATATAAAAATGAAAACATTTGCGCTTAATATACTTGTTATTTAAAAAAAAAAAATGTTACATTTTCACACAGCCCAATGTTAAAGAAATTGTTGAAACACTTTTGAAATAAAAATGCTCATTACAAATGTAGGTGAATTCCTTAAGGGATGTAGCTTCTAAAATGGCATAACTTCAGGTAGTTCTGCATTTCTAGCATATTGGGGTCTCTATAAGTGGTGTCATCAAAAATTTCAGCCAAATTTGTACTACAATATTCAAATAGTGCTTCTTCTCTTCCAAATCTTCAAATTTTCAAACAGTAATTTTCAACCACATAATGTAAATAGTATCACTGCTGTCATGGGTGAGTCTGAAGTGACAGTCGCCCTGCAGTGGGTTGCAGTAGATCTCTACGTTTTGCCTTACAGACATCTTCTTAGAGGTTGTTTCTAAGACCCAGCTGCTACCTTCCTCTGGTTAATTAACACCCTGGCCTGGGTGTATAAATACCTACTGTGTTCCAGAGGGAGGTGTCGGCGATATTTATTACTCATTGTGAAGGTTTTAGAAAGCGCAGTACTTCTTCCTCTCTGGAGCTTGAGGACGTGTGTGCATTTGTCTGGAGTCATCTAAAGCTAAGCAATTTTCCCCTGTTTGTCCTCCATTGTTGTCTTTAGCGTTCAGTAGGGATCGACTAGTGATCATCTCCTCCCTTCCCTAGCCTTAGCCATACGCCACTGAAAGACAGGGTGAGGCATGCGTGCGGCGATTGGTGAAGAGCCAATATAGGGTCATTAGGGGGGACAGGGTGAAACTAGACCAGCCTAGGAGGTCTCCACTCCCCCCTTTCCCTAGAGTCTGGGCTCCCTTTATCTCTTCCCTTTGTGTTGTACTAAGTCTTTCCCACACTTTGCGTGACAACTGCATTCTAGAGAAATAGATTTACAAGTTATGGGGCACATTTTTCCCTTGTGAAAATTAAAAATTTGGTGTTAAAGCATAATTTTAGTGGAAAAAACATAATTTTACATTATCAAGGCAAAATGTTACAAAACTTCTGTGATGCATCTGTGGGTTTTAAATTCTCACTGTACACCTAAATAAATTCTTTGAGGGATATAGTATCCAAAATTAGTTTTTTTATAGGGGATTTTTGCATCTTGGAAGCTCTTCAAATGTGACCTGGTGCCCGCTATCTATTCCAGCTAAATTTGCTCTCTGAAAATCAAATAGTGCTTCTACTTTTCATATATACCACAAATGGGGCATTGTTGCGTTTGATAGACAATACATAATTAATTGTGGGTTCCATTTTCTCCTGTAAACATTCGCAAAAATTAAAAATTTGAGGCTAATGTCAAATTTTAATGACAAAAATGTACAATTTCGTGTTTTAATTCCACTTAATATTATTTCCTGCAAAGCTCTTTAAGGTTTAATAAACTTCCTTAATACAGTTTTGAATACTGTGAGGGATGACATTTTTAAAATGGGGTCTTGTTGGTAATAGTCTGAAATAAAGGCCCCCTATAGTAACTTCAAAAGTGAAGGGGTCCTTAGAAATATGATTTGTAAATTTATTTAAACTTTTAACCCTTCTAACATTCTTGCAAAATAAAAGGGCATTTGAAAACTAATGTTACCATAAAGTATAAATAGGGTAAATTTTATTTATTAACTATTTTGTATGGTGTTACTTTCTGTTATAAGGGTATAAAAATTCAAAGTTTAAAAATATATAATTTTTCTACATTTTTCAGCAAATTTCAGATATTTTGATAAACACAAAACAAATCCACCTTAATTTATCACTAACATAAATATGTATGTGCAATGGAAAAAAAAGCAATCTCAGAATCCATGGGATCAGAAAAAACTTTCCAAAGTTAATACCATATGAAGTGACAACCTACATTTTAAAAATGGGGCTCTGTAAGGAAAGTCAAAACGTGGCACTGAGTGTTAAATTCTATATTTAGGATTGCAATGTATGAATGGTTTAAAAAACATTTTTTAAATAAATACATATAATAATGTACTAATATAATATTCTTTGCTGCAAATAACGGTAGTGGTGGCTTTATCCTCATTGTTACAACACCATTTGGGGTGCAGGATAACAAGTAGACACCTGTCTGAATTGATAAGTTCTTTAAGTGACGCATTGAGATGTTATGACATTGCAATGCAGACCTGAACAGCTTGTTGACTAGCACAGAAATAGCATGATTAGAAAAGAATAGTATTCATTCTCATTTTCTGAGATGATAAGAATCATAAACATTCACATCTTGGTGTCGTAAATATGTTTTGTTTTATGTGCCTGCCTTGGCAAGATAATACTTTTGACTAATGAGTCAGGTACCTTTTTGATTTGCTTTTTTTTTAGGAAAGACTAGGTTTCCTTGAAAAATACAGATTAAGAAGTGTTCATTTCTCAAGATGTTCTAGTTCCTCGACATATTTCTCATTATTGTTTCATGTAATATGTGGGTGAAGACAAGTGGCATTAGCTCAGAGATTTCTATTTTCTTGTTTAGCAGCTGGCTTTAGCAATCATTTGTAATACTTTTTCTATTATCCTCTACAAATAAAAGTTATTTGATTTCAGAATGATTTAAAAGTGCATTTATTATTATTTTATATTTCCTTTCCTCAAAACTTGACATTAAGTATCAGCGTTTCTTAACTATGTGGTCATGTGTAGGACCATTTTGATTTTCATTTTTGCAGATGCATTCATTTCACACTAGCATCAGCAAGGCCCATTGATCTAAATTGACTCTCCATCTTGGGACCAAAAAGAGACCATACATTTGTCATTTATAGTGTCTCTAATTGGTGGCCTCGGCTCAGATTTGAGTACCATTTCTCCTGATTCTAAGATGTTCACCTCAGTGGTATTGGGAATGCTGTGGTAAGCCTAACTCAAAACTCTTCTTTTAATATTTCATAAAAAGGAAAAGCCGAGTAAACATGCTTTAGATTTACCACTAAACTCCTCATGCCATGGCAGTGGCCATATTTGAAACAAGAGAAATTGAATGCCAATATGTGTGGAGAAGGCAGCAGGAGGCAAACAGAGGGCACCAGGTAGCATGGCAATTGGAGCAGACATATCATTTGTGCAACCTGTGCAGCCGTACAGGGGTCCAAGAGGTAAGGAGGTCCATTTCCACCTCCAAAGCTGGTGTAATTATACATAATGATGAGCTATTGGGCTGCAATGGGCCTAAACATTATTTTTACAAATGAGACCTTTTCTGTCTGTGTCCGCCAGTGGTGGCTGTCAGGGACGTAACTTAAAGGTGCAGGGGTTGCAATCTCACCTGGACCCTGAGACCTAGGGGGCCCAAAAGGTGCCTTTGGCCCATATGAAAAGACCTTTACAAATAAAGACTGGCAATAGTTGTGAGCTTTTGCATAGGAGCCCATGAGCTTCAAGTTACGCCAGTGGTGGTTATACATGAGAAATGTGTAATAACTTTTTAGTCCCAATGGAAAAATAAACAAAAGACAACATAACAAATGTTTTTCTGACCCCTCTTCCTCAATTTGATTAATTTTTCCAGGCTTAAACATTGGAAGGTATAAAAGAAACCTGCAATGCTAGCATGAGTTGATCCTTGTTAAGGACTGTATAGGTAAAACCACAAGATGATCACAGAAGAGAAGAGAATAAAAGTTGTACAATAATAAATCATATAACAGAGATGTCCACAGTCATATAGTGAATATAACAGTACCCCCATATGGGTGTGTCAATAATAAATCATTTGTCTCTTTTTCAATTAGAGGGTTTTTTGGTGTAATGAAACTTGTTTAGCATCTCATAAAAAATCTAAATAATTTTCTCATAAATCCATCCATCTAAAATTTATTATAATGTATTCTAATTTCATTATAGACAAAAAAGTTAGCTATGTAAGATAAAGACATTGGTGCTCCCAAAGAAAAGTGTAGATAGTGTTGTGGCAGAAATATTGTATTGGTTTGGGTCCGTGCTCAAATGGATGCGTTTTATATTAGATAGATATAACACCTGTCAGAAATGAATAGGCTGAGGGGCCATTATAATTTGCCAAATAAATAAAACTCATGAAAGCAACATACAACTTGATTTACAGTTTAAGCTTTGAGTATTTTTAAACACAGGTATATCTTGGGTAAGTTACAAAATAAAAAAAATAATTGCCTACTTTAAAAAATATAAAAAGAAAAAAAGCAGTGCTAGACAAATATCTGTTAAAACCGCATCCTTATTAATACATCTAAAATGAAATCCACAGTCAGTATAAGAATAGAGACAACACAAGATCACAATAATACAAACAGAATGGGAAAACAACTGGTCAAAAATGTGCACCTTGCAATTTCAATGTCTATATACAGACAAGTGCAAAAATACAAATATTGCCGACACCTCAAACCTGTAAACCACAGAATGCACAATAAACGAGATAAAAGGTATGAAACACCCCTTGAGCAAAGAGTTACCACACTAATACAGCCAAAATATCGACATAAGGTAGAACAGCAGGGAGTCAGGGACCCCGTTTATTTCACTCATATTTTGTTTAGAAATCGAATGTACTGAGTTGTTTAATAAAATATTCAGTAAAACCAAATACTAAATAGTATTAAGAATGTTACAATTTCAAAGCTATGTAAATCTGTATAATGCATTTTGTTCATTTTCCTAAATGTAAATTAAAGGAACTTTCTAAATTGTCTTTTAGTTGCTGTAGCATAGCATACTGTGTTGCTGCTATTGCTGCTTGTAACATGCTGTTGGCTTAGGGTTAGCATCAGCTACTGACATTCAGTAAACGAAGGCTGCACCCACTTTTTGGCATCTTCGATGAAAGCAGGGTGCATGCTCTAATTCTCATAGCCTGTGGATAGTAGTTGATACAAAATGATTTAGTAGAACAGCAGTCCAGCCTTGTCTTAAATAAAAAATCTGGAACTTGGTCAAATTGCATTTATTAAATGAAATTGTTCTCACGTGGCTCTCATGCTCATCTAAGACTAACGAAGGGCTAATGTTTACACTTGAATTTATATGCTTTACTTCTAGCATACTGTCTATGCTTTACCCAATCCTCATCTCAGCGCAGCATTAACGCCAATAAGTGATACTATAAGGAAAAAAGAGGTTATACACATCAAAATATTAGTGTCTAGATTGCGAGCACCCACTGCAGAGTCTGCAGGTTGAGAAAGGACACACTCAAAGGCAGCATCAATGTCTGTGTCCGCATTGTGCCCATATCGTCTAAGCCTAACGAAGGACTAAGACCAATGTTTACACTTGACTCTACATGCTTTACTGATAGCATGTTGTTTATGCTCTTATCACAGCTGCACTTTTTAAGGTCATTAAGTGATACAAACCAGATATAGAAAAGGTTATACATAGAGTCTAGATTGGGAGGAGAATACCTACTGCAGAGTTTGCAAGTTGAGGATGATCACACACACAGACAACATCAATGTTTGTGTTCACAGAGCAGAGAATATCACACACAGGCTTTATCTTTGTCTGTAGAAGAAAAGTGTGGCGCCCTGCTGCACATTGGTGCCACAGATCCCAGAGGGGTGCATGGACGGATTTCTCCACAAGAGGCCCTCATAGCATTCACACACCCCCACCCTACCAACTCAGACCACCAGAGGGAGCCCGGATAGGGATATATATACTGGAGGGTGGAGTTAGGCAGTTCAGTTTAGAGTCTGTGAGAAGATGAGTCTGCTGCAGCCAGAGAGGTTGTCAGGTCAGTCCAGACTCAGAGAGCTCGAGTTAGTGAGCCTAGGGCGTGCCAACGCCAAAAGAGCGGTGAAAAGTAGCGAGGCCTACTGCCCGTGTGAAGCCTAGTGAGGGCCCCGAGCGTGGCTGAAGGCGAATGGAGTAAGCAAGTAACATAGGGGGCAGAGGAGCTTAACCCGCTCACCCCATAATCATTTACCGGACACCGGGTCTGCGCCTACAGGGGCCTATATCCCCAGCAGGAATAACCGGAACCCCTGGAGAACTATATGTCCCAGGAACACCAAAAGCTGATTACGTACCAGGGTCAGAAGTCACGGAAGCCCCAGAGACCAGGGAGTGCGAACTCCAATAGGCCCTACCACCAGGTCAGCAGGTGCAAGACAGAGACCAAGTTAGGCCTAGCTCCAGACAGGTCAGAAACTTATCAGGGAAAGGCAAGGAACAGGAGGCCCCACACCCGCTCACTGGGGAGAGTCCTGATATGCACTCTTCACCCTAAAGTGCCCTGGATCGTGCCTGAAAACACCACCAGTAAAGGTACTGAAGTGAACTGTCGTGTGTGTGCCTATTCTTCCTCTGACCCAGCTGGGTCCCCTCTGTCCTGCATCCCCGCACTTACGCTGCCCTGAGGCCCCGCTCCATGTGTGGGGAGCCGCACAAACTAAGCTGCCCCTAACATCAGCCTCAGTGGACTGTCGCAGCTCTGGTGATCCTCACCAGACACCACAGGTGGCGTCACGAAAAATACCAAAAATACCCATATAAAAGTATTCCCCCATTTCACTGACCACCCTGGGTCACGGACCGGGCCAGCCACCATGATATCCCCTGGCTGCCGGAGGCCCAGCTGCCGAGTACCCCACGGCCCTGGGGGTGAGTCAAAAGCTGTATAGGAATACAGTCCTTTAGTATATAAGAGCTGGTAAAGGTTACAGCAGGGTAGTGAAAACAGCAATGTCACTTTACAGAAATCAAATCCCACATACAGTGGTGGCAAAAAGTATTGGCACCCCTGCAATTCTGCAATCACAAATTCTTTGGTATTATTATCTTCATTTAATTTGTCTTCAATGAAAAAACAGAAAAAGAATTGTCCTAAAGCCAAATTGGATATAATTCCACACCAAACTTAAAAAAGGGGGTGGACAAAAGTATTGGCACTGTTTGAAAAATCATGTGATGCTTCTCTAATTCGTGTAATTAACAGCATCTGTAACTTACTTGTGGCACCTAACAGGTGTTGGCAATAACTAAATCACACTTGCAGCCAGTTAACATGGATTAAAGTTAACTCAACCTCTGTCCTGTGTACTTGTGTGTACCACATTGAGCATGGAGAAAAGAAAGAAGACCAAAGAACTGTCTGAGGACTTGAGAAACCAAATTGTGAGGAAGCATGAGCAATCTCAAGGCTACAAGTCCATCTCCAAAGACCTGAATGTTCCTGTGTCTTCCGTGCGCAGTGTCATCAAGAAGTTTAAAGCCCATGGCACTGTGGCTAACCTCCCTAGATGTGGACGGAAAAGAAAAATTGACGAGAGATTTCAATGCAAGATTGTGCGGATGGTGGATAAGGAACCTCGACTAACATTCAAACAAGTTCAAGCTGCCCTGCAGTCCGAGGGTACAACAGTGTCAACCCGTACTATCCGTCGGCGTCTGAATGAAAATGGACTGTATGGTAGGATACCCAGGAAGACCCCACTTCTTACCCCGAGACATAAAAAAGACAGGCTGGAGTTTGCCAAAACTTACCTGAGAAAGCCTAAAACATTTTGGAAGAATGTCCTCTGGTCAGATGAGATAAAAGTAGAGCTTTTTGGGAAAAAGCATCAACATAGAGTGCACAGGAAAAAAAAAGAGGCATTCAAAGAAAAGAACACGGTCCCTACAGTCAAACATGGCGGAGGTTCCCTGATGTTTTGGGGTTGCTTTGCTGCCTCTGGCACTGGACTGCTTGACCGTGTGCATGGCATTATGAAGTCTGAAGACTACCAACAAATTTTGCAGCATAATGTAGGGCCCAGTGTGAGAACGGTCCCTCAGAGGTCATGGCTCTTCCAGCAGGACAATGACCCAAAACACACTTCCAAAAGCACTATAAAATGGTTTGAGAGAAAGCACTGGAGACTTCTAAGGTGGCCAGCAATGAGTCCAGACCTGAATCCCATAGAACACCTGTGGAGAGATCTCAAAATGGCAGTTTGGAGAAGGCACCCTTCAAATATCAGGGACCTGGAGCAGTTTGCCAAAGAAGAATGGTCTACAATTCCAGTAGAGCATTGTAAGAAACTCATTGATGGTTACCGGAAGCGGTTTTTCGTAGTTATTTTGGCTAAAGGTTGTGCAACCAAGTATTAGGCTGAGGGTGCCAATACTTTTGTCTGGCCCATTTTTGGAGTTTTGTGTGAAATGATCAATGATTTGATTTTTGCTTCATTCTCTTTTGTCTTTTTTCCTTGCAAGCAAATTAAATGAAGATAATAAGACCAAAGAATTTGTGATTGCAATAATTTTCAGGAAGAAACTGAGTATTATCTGACAGAATTGCAGGGGTGCCAATACTTTTGGCCACCACTGTATATTACTTGGGAGGGAAACTCCTTAATATGGGAACTGCAATGAATAAAGGAGTGGAGATTGCAGGTTGGACATTTGTGCAATTTTTTTACTCCTGATTTTGTAATTCTTTCGTGTAAAAGCTATACAAAGCCTTTAAGGCTAAAGCTCCACAATAACACAGTGTGACACCCACAAGTCACAGTAAAATTGCAGGATTTAATGTTTCCTTAAGGTAACAATGTTGCAAGCAATTTAAATATCACTAGAAACACTATAAAACCATGGAGACCTGGCCACAGGATATATATACTTGCGTATATTTTAGCTATTTATCTTTAGTTAAAAGATATGTAAAGTTCTTTAAAGAGCCAAAGGTAACAGAATTCATTCAATGTTGGATTTCCGTGCTTGCACATTACCTATTTTGCCATGGTGCTCATCACATTAAGCTATAAGACTGCTGTATTCTATGGCATATTAAAATCCAGGATCTCTCGGGTTCCTTAGACCAGAGGTTGTCTCCAGGAATGATTAAATAATACATATTCCTCTGACTTGTTCATGCTCCACAGTTGTCAGCTCATAAGAACACATCCTGCATAGTATTACTGCCTGCCTAATATATGTCTGTGATTTTATATGTGTCCCAGAAGTCTCATGAATCTCATTCTGTTCATTCACATCATGCCTGCTCTGTGCAATTTAACATTGATTTTTGTTATAACATATGCTACCTTTCAATGTATTGTGTCATTGTATTTCTGCCCTGTTAAGTTCTTTACAGCTGTTGTGCTTTATTTTTTAATTTCAAGTGATACCGTATGTCACCCTAAAATGTTTCCCTTTATACAAGGCGGCAAGGATAAGAAAATGCACATTGCAATATCACATTATTCTTTATATGTTAAACATTATTTTAATACTAAAAGAGACTTTAAGTAAATAAAAGTAAACTTATTTTATGACAATATTAGTTTTTTAAGCTCTACTGCAATGTTTTTAAGCTTTCTTTTTTGTGTTGTTTTTTTTTGCCTGCATCATTTGGCCTGTAAAATGCTATAAAATTCATGTGCTTTTTACAAACATTTTAAAGGCTTCTTTTGTTAACATCATTTTGACGAGCTTTTTTAAAGATTTTTACAGCTTACAGCATGCTATATTTGCTTACATTGCTTACAGCATGCTATATTTGAAATTAATAGCAAAAAATGGTAAATGTTTCACTCCAGATTTTGGCTTACAAATATTGAGGTAAAAAACTGACCAAATACTCAACGTGTGGAGTGAATGTGGCCTGATTATAGAGTGAAATCGCAGCATGCAGTGATTTTTCCACAGACAGATTTTGTCATTTAAAAAAAAAATTGTCGATCTGCACTGTGCCATTGAATAACAAGGGTCAGTGTGCGATCCGATAAAAATCTGTGTTTTAGTGGCTGAAAAAAGTGTTTTATTTCATATGCAAATGAGAGGATTTTGGAGCAAAACTAGGGTGGCTAAAAGCTCAGTACACCGTTATGTCCCTTCAATTTGCAGTCTAAGCACTTCCCCAGACACAGAAATAAGCTATGTGTGCGCGCCTGCATGAACACTGTCCTCACACCAGCATGGACACTGTACGTGAGCCTGCATGGACACTGTGCTCACACCTGCATGGACACTGTACGTGAGCCTGCATGGACACTGTGCTCACACCTGCATGGACACTGTAAGTGCGCCAGCATGGACACTGTACGCGCGCCTGCATGGACACTGTGCTCACACCTGCATGGACACTGTAAGTGCGCCAGCATGGACACTGTACGCGCGCCTGCATGGACACTGTGCTCACACCTGCATGGACACTGTAAGTACGCCAGCATGGACACTGTACGTGCGTCAGCATGGACACTGTACACGCGCCTGCATGGACATTGTGCGCCTGCCTGCATGGACACTGTGCTCACACTTGCGTTGACCATGTGCACACGCTGGCATGAACACTGTGAGCACGCCTGCATGGACAGTGTTCGTGCGCCTGCATGGACACAGTGCGTGTGCCTGCATGGACATTGTGCGTGTGTCTGCATGGACATTGTGCGTGTGTCTGCATGGACACTGTGCTCACACCTGCATGGACACTGTACGCGCGCCTTAATGGACATAGTGCATGTACTAGCATGGACACTGTGCTCATACCTGCATGGTTACTGTCTCACGCCTGCTCGGACAATGTGCACGCGCCTGAATGGACTCTGTGCGCATGCCTGAATGGACACTGTGCACATGCCTGAATGGACACTGTGCTCATACCTGCATGGTTACTGTCTCACGCTTGCTCGGACAATGTGCACGCGCTTGAATGGACTCTGTGCGCATGCCTGAATGGACACTGTGCGCATGCCTGAATGGACACTGTGCGCATGCCAGCAGGTGTGAGCCACTGGTCAAATACAGTGTCAGCACGTACAGGTACATGCATTGACTTCAAGCAGCGCTTGCTTTGGGCAAGTGAGTGCTGTCAATCGGAATGAGAGGAAGTACAAATTGATGGGGTATAATGGTACATCCTTGGTGCTTGACATATTTTAGTATGGGAAAAATGCGACAACCCCTTTAAGGGGAGATTAGTTAGATATTCTTACTCTGGTTTTATTGAGGTGTCTACCAGCCCACCAGCCGTCACTGCCATGGTACCACATCTCACAAACCGCTGCCTCCAAACCCAGGCATGACAATCTCTTTTTAGCCTTCAGGATGCAGTCACACCTTGTGTGCCATAATCTAATACACTTAAGTGTTCCATGATGACGTTATCTGCTGGTAAAGCTTTTGCAGTCAAATACATAGTTCAGCGTGAATTAAATGTTCATTGCATACATGAGCCTGTAAAAAGAGACGCTGTTAGTGCTCTGTGTATAGCGAGGCAGCATCTTGTGTAGCCCTGTTCAATGTTTTCTCTGCAATTGAATTTGCCAGATGGATTGTTACATCATAAATAATATGAAATGCATGCATGGATCTAAATATCTGGTTCCATATTCATGTTTGCCATGTCTTCTATTTGCATGAAATTACCGAGTGATTGATGATGATAGTGATGTTATGCTGCAAGGTATCAGCAATTACTATAAGTTTATAAGACAAAGATAAAATAAGGCTTTTCCTATTTATGAAGGGATATGCTTTATGCCCTTGTTATTTGCTGCAAACTAACATGATTTTTCCAAACAAACATATAACAGCTTTGAATCACAATAGAATGAAAATAAATAGAATTAATCAAAATGTTCCTTTACTGCTGATCTGTCAAAAATGGTAATCTAGAGGAAAGCCAGAATTTATTGTCATGGTAAACTGGTTTATATTTGTTGTGATTATTGGAAATAAACAATCTCCATTTGTTACTTTTTATGTTGGAAACGTGCACCCTTTTGTTTGCTCTTTCTGCAGAATGTAATTGGTGAATACATGTTTTCACAATGTGAGTTGGAAACAACAAGGTCACAACTATTGTTACTGTATATTTACTTGTAATCTGGATTTGAGAAGTGGGGTTCAATGTTACAAACATCTATAAATAGCAACTGTTACATTTACTTGTGGCAAAAAAAATATCCAAAAACCTGAATGATTCACACTAACAGCAAGTATGAATAACTCCACACTTTTATAAGAGAAAGTTATTAGATGTGTGATGAAGTGTACATATTTTTACGTTCTGAACGCTAAGCCAGGAACACAGATGTTTCAGTTTACCAATACGGTTATTTTACCATGCTTTAGTTAGAAGTTTTTTTTTCCACAATACTAAAATATGGCATATTACTAAGTTATGCCATCACTAATAAAATAGTGCACATGGGCACTCCACTGGAATGGCAAAGCAAGGATAAACCAAAGAGTTCCTGACTCTTCCAACATTATCACAGGAGGTCCCATCTTTAACCCCTTAATACACAGAGATGTAAAAATATGTCTGTGCTGGTGTCTGCAAGCGTGGAGAAGGCTCAGAAGCCGAGCTCTCTCCACCTGTGGTAGACACCAGCTATGTTACATACAAGTGCTTCTCATAAAATTAGAATATCATCAAAAAGTTAATTTATTTCAGTTCTTCAATACAAAAAGTGAAACTCATATATTATATAGAGTCATTACAAACACAGTGATCTATTTCAAGCGTGTATTTATGTTAATGTTAATGATTACGGCTTACAGCCATTGAAAACTCATAAGTCATTATCTCAGTAAATTAGAATACTTTATAACAACAGCTTGAAAAATGTTTTTAAAATCAGAAGATGTTGGCCTACTGAAATGTATGTTCAGTAAATGCACTCAATACTTGGCGGGGCTCCTTTTGCATCACTTACTGCATCAATGCGGCATGGCATTGAGGTGATCAGCCTGTGGCACTGCTGAGGTGTTATGGAAGCCCAAGTTGCTTTTATAGCAGCCTTCAGCTCATCTGCATTGTTGGGTCTGATGTCTCTCTTCTACCTCTTGACAATACCCCTTCGATTTTCTATGGGGTTATGGTCAGACGAGTTTGCTGGCCAATCAAGCACAGTGATACTGTTGTTTTTAAACCAGGTATTGGTACTTTTGGCAGTGTGGACAGGTGCCAAGTCCTGCTGGGGAATGAAATTTCCATCTCCAAAAAGCTTGCCGGCAGAGCGAAGAATGAAGTACTCTAAAATTTCCTGGTAGACAGCAGCGCTGACTTTCGTCTTGATAAAACACAGTGGACCTACACCAGCAGATGACATGGCTTTCCAAACCATCACTGATTGTGGAAACTTCACACTAGTCCTCAAGCAGCTTGGATTGTGTGCCTCTCCACTCTTCCTCCAGATTCTGGGACCTTGATTTCTAAATGAAATGCAAAATTTACTTTCATCTGAAAACAACACCTTGGACCACTGAGCAACAATCCAGGTCTTTTTCTCCTTGGCCCAGGTAAGATGCTTCTGGCCTTGTCTATTGGTCATGAGTGGCTTGAAACAAGGAATGCAACACTTGAAGCCCATGTCCTGGATACGTCTGTGTGAGGTGGCTCTTGAAGCAATGACTCCAGTAGCAGTCCACTCCTTGTAAATCTCCCTCAAATTTTTGAATGGCCTTTTCTTAACAATCCTTTCATGGCTGCGGTTATCCCGATTGCTTGTGCACCTTTTTCTACCACACTTTTTCCTTTCACTCAACTTTCCAATGACCTTTTGTGGCTTATCCTCCTTGTGGAGTGTGTCAATGACTGCCTTCTGGACATCTGTCAAGTTAGCAGTCTTCCCCATGATTGTGGAGCCTACTGTAACAGACTAAGGAACCTTTTTAAACACGTAGGAAGCCTTTGCAGGTGTTTTTTGTTAATTATTCTAACTTACTGAGATAATGACTTTTGTGTTTTCATTGGTTGTAAGCCATAATCATCAACATTAACAGAAATAAACACTTGAAATAGATCACTCTATTTGTAATGACTCTATATAGTATATGAGTTTCACTTTTTGTATTGAAGAACTGAAATAAATTAACTTTTTGATGATATTCTAATTTTGTGAGAAGCACCTGTAATTGGTCCCTGTCTCTAAGGGCAGGACAGTGGCTCAGTGGTTCATATCCCACCAAGAACATATGCAATGAGATTGTATGGCTTCTCCGTGTTTGCTTGAGTTTCCTCTGGGTACTGATTGGGAAGTTAGGTTGGGAGCCCCTGATAATGATGTCTTTAAAGTACTATGGAAATTAGTTATAATGCAATATAAACAAGTAAAATAAACAGCAGTACCTCAGATCACTGCTATTAATCATCTGAATATTTGACAGCACCATCAGTTTTCCCTGCAATGTGATTGTGGGGCATCGATGAGTTACTATGGCAGTCGGGAGCCACTGGCTGAGCTTCATAGGAGACCATGATCTTTCCTATATGTGTAAATACTATGATGGTATGGAATAAGTGTTAAAACAATTAGTAGTTCAAGTCCCCTAAGTAAACTAAAAATGTAGAAAATTTTAATCAGTCCCTTTTCTCTCCTTAAAAATAAAGGAATAAAAGAAAAACATACCCAATGTCTGGAGTTTTGTAACTTGGTAACTTGGTGTAGAAACAACATGTGGGTTTGATGATTCTGCGCGATGGTTTTTTTCATGAAAAATTTAATGGAGCTAGAACTTGGATGGAACAAAGCAGCTGCTGAAACATCAACTACCTGAATTAGGAGAAATGACCCAATGGCATGACATCATTGGCAGTAACTTGTTATGTAGGACAAGAGAGGGAACTAGCCAAAAGAAGTAGCTTGATGCAGCACTCATCAATAGAGATAGAATAGTTGATTTGCACACTGAAGTTAAATGCTAAATTAATATAATCTTTCTGAGTGTTTCTAAGGCTATGAGCACATTACAACTTTTTGAGGTGGGGCTGCACTGAAATCCACATGAAAAGTGCCCTAAAAACACTCAAAGGATTGAACATAAGCATTTCTATGTCAAAACGACTTGCTGTTCATATATTCAGTGTTTCGATCATCCTTTCAGGTTTCAAAAGACACAAAGCTGTTAAAAGAAATGACCTGACCATTCTTCTTCCACAAACTAAATAAAGAAGTCTATGAAGAGCCCAAAAAGACAGACAGAAGATGCCTGGTGCCATTTTTAACATATTAAAAATGCGGCAAAAAATGCAGGCGTTTTCTATTGCAGGTTCTGCTTAAAAAACGTGGTGGGTTAGCCAAGTTTAAAAGCGTCATATGCATATACCCTAAGGTTATGTTCCCACAATGAGTATTTATTGAGTTTTTGATCTTGTATATATTCTTCATATATTAGGTAAAATAGGTTACTTGTGGTATGTGCATTGCAATAGTGATTACATTTATTTTACATGCACTTGCCTGAGCATACTTGCTGAAAGGATTGACCAAACATACTTGCTCATCACTAATTATCATCACTGTTCCCATTGGGGTTCACTATCTAAATTCCCTATCAGTATGCCTTTGGAGTGTGGGAGAAAACTGGAGAACCCAGAGTAAGCCCACAGAAATGGGGAGAAGATACATACTCCTTGCAGATCTTTCCTTTGTGGGATTTGAACCCTGGACCCCAGTGCTGCAAGGCTGCAGTGCTATAACCACTGAGCCACCATGCTGCCCAAGCACTTTAGCTTATGCTTCAGATTTTTTTGCATTTAATGAATTCTATGAGGAATATCTGCACATAAAACTCAGTGCATGCACACCATAGATTCAGTTTACGCAAGATAAAAAAAGCACAGTGGGCATAACAATTCTACAAATCCCATTCACCTTCTGGAACTTTAAGACACTGGATTTTTTTGTGCAGTAAAAATATTTAGCATTAATAACTCACCAAAAATTAATTGTGAGAGCTTAAGTTAAGAGGAAACAAGGAATTGTTTCCTTGGTGTTGTTTTGAGGAGGTTGTATAGGTACAGTACAATCCAAAATTTGTGAACATACTGAATTTTCTGTCAGGTCCACTGTGCAAAATGTGGGAGCTTGTGATCCCTTCGTAACCGTATCATAAATTTATTGGAAGGGTTTAGAATCATCCTGTTATTAGTATTAGGCTTCATTGAGACATCTGTGATTTTTCACAAACACAAAAAATTGTCTGAGTATCTTCAGTGTTTTGGATCTGAGTTTCATCAGTGTTTGGTCAGGTTGTCAGATTTCATCATTAGTCTTCATCAGTGATTTTTACATTTGAAAAAGCAAAGCTTCTCCCAATCATTACAATGTTAATCATGGGCAGCACATGGATTGCTCCAGGGGTGGACACAGACAGAAGAGGTTCCCCTGTGTACGAACAATTTATGGGCCCTTTGCAGTCCAATAGCTCATCATAGTGCACAATTCTACCTGTTTTTGAAGTGGATGTGGCCCTCTTACCTCTTGGGCCCCTGTGCGACTGTGACTATATGACAGTTGCACCAAGGGTATGTTCGCCCCTGGATTGCATACTGATGTCATCTGTTTGCTGTCTGTGATTTTCACAGACCTATAGACTTGTATGAGTAATTTTAGTCCATGACTTGGTAAAAACTGATATGTCTCTCTGAATTTTTTGCAGGCACACAGTCTGCAAAAAAAACACAGACATATGAATATCATCATAGACTTTAGGTACGTGTTTTATCCGGGAAAAACACAGACAGAACATGTACATGTAAAATGGACATCTGAATGAGCCTTTAGGCTGAGTTCACATGTTCAGTAATCATCCATTTAAATCTACATTATTACATGGGATGGAAGGCAACTAGATTATTACACAGGGTAGAAGGCCTCTCCTATGATGAGAGGTTGGAAAAGTTGAGCTTGTTAACTTAGAAAAAAGTAGCCTCAGAGGAGAACTCATTTATAAGTTGTAGAAAGGCTGGGTAGAACTGGGTTAAATCCTAGTGACGTGCCCCCTGGGCCAGTGCTGTTTGGGGATTACCCGGAGCCGGATCAGATGGGGGTTGTAGTCTCCGAGTGGCGGTGACCCGGTCCGTGCCCAGGGTGTCAAACTCAGTGTGTGGCAGTCTTTACAGATGTTGTTAAAGGTCCTTAATGTCGACTACGCCACCCGTTGATTTGCGGTCAAAAGGCCGCCGCTGCAGAAGGGTCCGCTGAGGCTGGTGGTGTGTGTGCAGCTCTGGTAGTATAACCCCCAACGGGAGGGGTATAGCCTCAGGGGGTCAGGTGTAGAGGATGGTGGTTGTGCAGGTGCAGGATGAATCAGCAAGAAGACTCAGAGTCGGGCTGTGCAGTTCAGGGGTTTTTACTTACGGGTGTTCTTATGGTCACTCTGGCCTGAAGCGACCACCGGAGCCGTGCTGCGTCCACCAGGTCCTGGACTCGGCCAACCCCCAAGTAATTCTGGAGCGTGGTCCTGAGCTCCTGTCTGACTTTCCCTCTCTTCTGGCCGTTCTCACCAGGGATCCACCTATGTCCGGCTCCCTCGGGTCTCTTGGTGGGTACACCTCTTCTGGGTTCCCTGACCCTATACTTGGTCTGCCTTCCTGGTGGATTTAGTGAGGGTCGTGGCAGATCCTGCCCACGACCTCCGGTCTCTGGCTAAGGTGTGCTTTGTCCTCTGCCAGCTTGGGATCCGGTACCCTGGGTGCCAACCCTTCACCCTGCTGTTTGTATTCTGGGGTCTTGGTGTTCCTGCTTGTTTTCTCTCTGGGTCCTTCTGACTCCTCTCTCTCTCTCAGATTTGGCCTTGGAGCTGGGCCCAGCCGGAACCACAACTCCCTGTCAGCCCTTCTGGCTGAGCTTCTCTGCTCTGCTCCTCTGACTCAACTCTGACAGACTGACCCTGATCTAAGATGGTGCCCACCTTATATACTCCCTCTATGTGTGAGCTCAGGTGACCAGCACCCAATGAGCTCCTAGCTTTACCCAGACTGCTCCCCCTATCTGCCCCTACACTACTGGGATGTTCCACCCCCCTCCCACTCCAGCCAGGGACAGACGCTGTCGTACCTGGACATAAACTGGTGGGAGTACCATCGATCTGTCCCCCGGAAATGGGATGTATGTAGTGCATGCAGCCTACTAGCTCAGTTCCACACTCCATCCTTACCCGGGAGTGGAATACCACACCTCTGGCTTGAGGTGTAATACCCCTGTAGCAGCCGAGTCCTCAGGGTGCTACATTCCCCCCTGGTAAATCACAGCACGTCCTCGGGCTGTAAGAAAACAAAAACATCCACAAACATACAATTTTTTTTCATAAAACATAAACATATAAAACAATATATATACTATCAGCATAAAACATTTTCATATAAACATTTTTCATAAATAACACTCTTGTTCCTCCGGCCACGGTGCAACTTGTGACCGGGTAAAGTGCGACAGTCTCTTCAAGAAAAACAACAGTTTCCTATAAAACCGGTAGGGGGCGCCTTAGAAAGCGCAACTATTTACAAGGGGATATGGCCACTCTCAGTCCTCGACCAGTGGGGAAAAGGGATGGCTGCTCACAGTCCTCAGCCTGTGGGGAGATGGGACACACTGGAACAGTTCAATTTTTGTCCCAACGGGGAACATATTTTAACTTAGCAGTAGTAACAGTTCTTATACCCTGACGGGTAACTATATACAGTCTCTTTACCGTACTTTAATGACGGCGTACTCCTGCTCCTCCTTCAGACCCGTCCGGATCCTCTTGCTCCTCTTCACACCGTAGCTCCTCCTCCGTCAGCCGGTGTACATGGAGGGCGTAGGGTCCTTTGACACACTTGTGCCGGGTGAACGTGACCTCGTCCCCTACATATAGGTCACGACCTCTGTGTCCCTCCGGCAGATGGGACTCTACGTCTCTGCGGGTGACAAAGACGTCGCCGGGGGTGTGATGATCCCTGATGAAACCCCAACCGTGCTGCAGTTGGAATTTAATTACAGTCCCGGTGGTACGGGGACCATGGGCTGCACGGGGGTTCCTCCTGGTCCGGCTCTTCTGCTCTGCACTCTGTTCCTGCAGCCGCTGCTCTCGGACCCGCCTCTCTCTTCGCTCCCGGTCGAAGACCTCTAACTGCTGCCGGCAGCACTCCGCACGCTCAGCTGCGGCTGCCCGAGTCTCTTGGGTGAATCCCATGAGGTCTCCTCCGGTGGGGTCCCACGCAAACTGCGCTTCCTCCAACGAGAGTGGGGTGATCTTAACGGGCTTCGGAACCGGAATCAGGGGCTCATCTAGGGGTCTTTCTTTCCGGAGTCGGGGATGGTGGAACTCCGGTGGCCATACAAAGGGCTGCCCATCCGGGCACGTGTGCTGGGCAAACAAGTCTTCACCCAGGTGCGGCACTCTAGATGTTGAGGGCGCGGTGGTGGTAGCGGCGCCCGGGTTCACTAGGCCTTGCGACCAGGCTTGGGGCACCCTGAAGGTAAAGGGCACCGTGAAGACGGCGGAGCCCGGGGTTACTTGGCCCAGTGACCACGCCGGTGGCTCAGTGGAGGTAGAGGGCGCTGTTGGAACTGCGGCGCCCGGGGGTACTAGACCTTGCGACCAGGCCGGTGGTGTTTCCTGCTTTGCCGCGCTCAGGGTTGAGGCGCGTGACGTCACAGGGGTCGCGGCCGCGGCTTCTGCTTGAGGCCTTGTCTGGAGCGGTGACGATGCAGCGACGGGCACGGCAGGGGGAATTTCGGGCTCTGCGACGGGGAGCTGGGGCAGGCTCACGGCTTCTCGGCTCGGGGTAGTGACGTCCCCTTTACCTGCCTCCATCTGTTCAGCTCCCTTCTCGGCGCCGTCTCCGGCCTTCACTCCTCCTGCACCATCCTCAGAGGCGGTCTGTCTCCTCGTCTCGGGTGGCGTGCTTCGCTGGCGGGTTCTTGCCTGCAGGGCCATCTCTCGGCTCCACTCCGTCAGCGTCTCTCGCTGCACCTGGGCCATCCTCCGTGCGAGGCGCTCCAGCTCGGTCTGCGCACACTCCCGGTCTCGGGGGAGCTGTGCCAGGACCTCCACTAAGCCTAGTGGGGTTGTTGCTTGCAGCAGGCTCCTGACCACTGGGTCGGTGCTGCCTGACTCTCCTTCCATCTCCGGGTACGACTTCTCCGGAGTCCTCTCCAGACTTCTTGTCTCCGGGTGCGCTCTCTCCAGACTCCTCCAGGCTGCACCCATCTTCGCTCTCTCGTTCTGTCTCCGCCCACATTGAAGGTGGTCCCGGGGCAACTTTGTGATTGTCAGTTCCAGGGGCAGTTCTCTCACGCTGATGGACATCTCTAGCATCACAGTCTCCGTTGGTGGGGGCGGTTTCCACTTTTGGCGCCATTTCCGATCCTGGCCCACGATTGGAGGTGACCTTTTGCCACCCTCTGGCACGCCCATAATGGCGTCTGCTCTTCCAAGGCGGGAAATCTTCTGGAAATGGCGGGAATCGTCTCCCAGTGGCGGGATACTCCGTGGATGGCGGGAAAAAGCTGCAGATGGCGGGCAACCGGCGGGAAACGATCTGTGATGGCGTCCCATGGCGGGGACCCTCTGGAACCGGCGGGAGACTTCTTTTTGAGGTAAATGTGGACTTTCTTCAGGCACGCAGTACCCGGTGGTTGCGGGCACGTAATCCTGCCGACTACGCCAAAGTTGACACGCCCCCTGGGCCAGTGCTGTTTGGGGATTACCCGGAGCCGGATCAGATGGGGGTTGTAGTATCCGAGTGGCGGTGACCCGGTCCGTGCCCAGGGTGTCAAACTCAGTGTGTGGCAGTCTTTACAGATGTTGTTAAAGGTCCTTAATGTCGACTACGCCACCCGTTGATTTGCGGTCAAAAGGCCGCCGCTGCAGAAGGGTCCGCTGAGGCTGGTGGTGTGTGTGCAGCTCTGGTAGTATAACCCCCAACGGGAGGGGTATAGCCTCAGGGGGTCAGGTGTAGAGGATGGTGGTTGTGCAGGTGCAGGATGAATCAGCAAGAAGACTCAGAGTCGGGCTGTGCAGTTCAGGGGTTTTTACTTACGAGTGTTCTTATGGTCACTCTGGCCTGAAGCGACCACCCGAGCCGTGCTGCGTCCACCAGGTCCTGGACTCGGCCAACCCCCAAGTAATTCTGGAGCGTGGTCCTGAGCTCCTGTCTGACTTTCCCTCTCTTCTGGCCGTTCTCACCAGGGATCCACCTATGTCCGGCTCCCTCGGGTCTCTTGGTGGGTACACCTCTTCTGGGTTCCCTGACCCTATACTTGGTCTGCCTTCCTGGTGGATTTAGTGAGGGTCGTGGCAGATCCTGCCCACGACCTCCGGTCTCTGGCTAAGGTGTGCTTTGTCCTCTGCCAGCTTGGGATCCGGTACCCTGGGTGCCAACCCTTCACCCTGCTGTTTGTATTCTGGGGTCTTGGGGTTCCTGCTTGTTTTCTCTCTGGGTCCTTCTGACTCCTCTCTCTCTCTCAGATTTGGCCTTGGAGCTGGGCCCAGCCGGAACCACAACTCCCTGTCAGCCCTTCTGGCTGAGCTTCTCTGCTCTGCTCCTCTGACTCAACTCTGACAGACTGACCCTGATCTAAGATGGTGCCCACCTTATATACTCCCTCTATGTGTGAGCTCAGGTGACCAGCACCCAATGAGCTCCTAGCTTTACCCAGACTGCTCCCCCTATCTGCCCCTACACTAATGGGATGTTCCACCCCCCTCCCACTCCAGCCAGGGACAGACGCTGTCGTACCTGGACATAAACTGGTGAGAGTACCATCGATCTGTCCCCCGGAAATGGGATGTATGTAGTGCATGCAGCCTACTAGCTCAGTTCCACACTGCATCCTTACCCGGGAGTGGAATACCACACCTCTGGCTTGAGGTGTAATACCCCTGTAGCAGCCGAGTCCTCAGGGTGCTACACTAGCACTGCAGGTGTTTATTAAATGCACCTGGCTAGCTTTAATGAACAAGGGCTTGTGTTAACTCGGTGTCAGTCTGCTGGATGAGGCAGAGTCAAGTGTGCTGAAGCTGGTAAGTAGAGATGAGCGGTGTTCGACTCGAACTGTTCGCCAATCTCAAATTCGAGCTGTTTTGGGCGGTGTTCGAGCCGTTCGGCGAACACGAACAATTTGAAAAAAATTCGGCTATTCGAGGTTATGTTCGATAACTGTTCGTGCACAAAAATCATAACTGGATTTTTTCTCAGTAATGCTGAAAATTAATGTTAATACGCAGTTTGAGTTACAGCGGGGCGGGGGGAGGGGCAGCGGATGGATCTCTGCAGAAATAATGAAGATCTCCATTTCTTTTCTCTTTCCCGCATTTACAGTGGGGAGGTGCAATCAGTCAGTCTATCAGCAGCGCACACACGGAGCGAACTGCTTTTTTTCACACAAGCAAGGGCATGTGTCATTGGCAGTGTATGTCACATGTCCTTGCCCTATAAGACCCAGCCATTTTCCCCATCGCCACCATTTTCTCACTGCTGCAGCTGCGTGTTAGACGGCACCGCTGTTGCTGTGTGCGCTATACTTTGTTAATTTCAAGCCAATTTTCGCACAAATCTACAGATAGCTTGGGAGTGGGGAATAGTTGTGATTGCAGTCCTTTTGAGGACTAGGTTACATAATTTCCTACGACTTTTATCAGGCAGGTCTGTGCTCTTAAATAGATAGGGTGGGAGTAAAGACTAATTGTAATTGCAGTCCTTTTCAGGGCTAGGTTATATCAGTTCCTATCACTTTTTGCCAGGCAGGTCTGTGCCAGTGCTGTGCAAGTTTTTTTCACAGCATTTGGCTAAATCTAGCAAAGCAAATCCTTTTTGGCCTCTTGTAGTGTGTGTTAGTCAGTGGAGTAGCCTATCTGTGTTGCAAGCTACACCACCTGTGTATAGAATACACATTTTTTTACTGCACCTAGTGAAGTAAAAACTTTTGGGCATAGAATCATTCTATTAGTCCATCTATACTAACCTCCACCAGGTTGCAAATTCAATATAATTTTTATCTGCATCTAGCTCTGAAAAAATATTTGGGCTTCGGCTTGTAGCAGTGTGTGGGACTTGTTCTATTAGTCCATCTGTACTAACCTCCAGCAGGTTGCAAATTCAATATATCTTTTATCTGCATCTATCTCTGAAAAAATATTTCGGCTTGTAGCAGTGTGTGGGACTTGTTCTATTAGTCCATCTATACTAACCTCCACCAGGTTACAAATTCAAGATAATTTTTATCTGCATATAGCTCTGAAAAATATTTGGGCTTCGGCTTGTAGCAGTGTGTGGGACTTGTTCTATTAGTCCATCTATACTAACCTCCACCAGGTTGCAAATTCAATATAATTTTTATCTGCATCTAGCTCTGAAAAAATATTTTCTCTTCGGCTTGTAGCAGTGTGTGGGACTTGTTCTATTAGTCCATCTATACTAACCTCCACCAGGTTGCAAATTCAAAATCATTTTGAGCTGCATCTAGCCCGGAAAATAATTTTGGGCTTAGTAGCAGTGTGTGATACTCATTGCATTAGGCCATCTATACCAAGCTCCACCAGCTTTCAAATTAATAATCATTTTTAGCTGCATCTTGCCTGTAAACTAATTTTGGGCTTATTAGCAGTGTGTGGTACTCATTCTATTAGGCCATCTATACTAAGCTCCACCAGCTTTGAAATTAATAATAATTTTTAGCTGCATCTAGCCCGGAAAAAAAAATTTCTTCCCAATTGTGGTAGCAATAGAAATATGGGGCACGCTCCTGGCTAACAAAAATATACGCTTCATAACAAAAAACACCAGCCTAGCGCACTGCATTAATAAGATGGCATCATCGTCTCTCCCGTCTACGCCGGCTATCATTCCTGTGCCTAAAACACAATGCATGGGTCCGCGCTAGCCACGATGCTGAGGGGTCTAAAGCTGCTGCTAGCGCTTTATCACAATTCAATTGGCAGATTTTCACAGAGGTCCTCCCCAATGCCCACCCATCAGGCAACAGTTGCCCACCCTCCCTATGGGATCTAGTGGCGAATAGTTGATGCCATTAATCAGAGCGTCAGTTGCCCCGTCGACGTGGTAAGCATACGGTAAGGCATGGGAAGAGTGGACATGACTAGTAGCAGGCAGATGGGTTGACCAATGTGAACAAGCCAGATTACTAGTCACCATAGAATTTCTCCAGAAGCTAATGATGAGGGGCATATCAGGGGCGTCAGCACAGTGGTGTCTGACCGGAGTAGCATTTCACTTCCAACTACTGAATTGGGGAGATGTGACAAAGAGATTCATCATCAGACAATCCATAAAAGGGTGGAAAAGGGGTCAGCCAAGTCAGGAGTGTAGACGTCCCGTCCCGTGTCACTAAAACCGATTTCTCACATCATATCCCTAACACCATTAACATGACACTCACAATTTGAAGCAACACTACTGTCTACTGCATTTGCGATCGCCTTCTTTGGGGCGCTATGCATAAGCGAATTAGTCTTACAGCAAGGAAAGTGAAAAGCCTGCACCACCTGCAAGCAGCTGCAATAGTCAGTGCAAAGCTGAACATGTACAATGCAGACACCTAAATAGGACTTGGTAACATTTCAGGTGCAAAAGCTCATAAAAAAGTTTAAACAGTCCAAAATAACCATAAGAAAGAAAAATGAGCTGTACTCACCAGTCCTTAAAAGCAGTATCTTTATTCCATGAGGATAAAAAGTCCGGCAAGCAGGGAGAGCGGGGAAGAAAAAAGCAGACAACAGCTGTTTCGCGTGAAAACGCTTCTACAGGTCTGTGTTACACACAAAACATGACATCACATCCTTTATATGCCAATTAAGCAAGAACACATGATCACAAAATAAAAAAACACAAATCAGAACAGAATCATAAAAACATAGAAAAATCCAGATGATCATTTAAGCCCAATGGACCGTTAGCATTCAGGCGAATGATCCATTTAGTTTCGATTTGAAGCAGCAGTTTATTCAGATTGCCGCCTCTACTGGGAAAATGAAGCTGTTCTAAGCCAGCAAATCTCAATGATTTAGGGTTAGCATTATGAAATTCAGTAACATGCTTAATAAATCTTTTAGAGCCCTTTTGGGTTTCTAGGGAATGTAAATGCTCCCTGATCCTAAAAAATAAAGAACGTATAGTCTTCCCTATGTAAAAGAAATTACAAGGACAAAAAATTACATAAACAATATTTTTGGATCTACAGGTAATGAAATCCTTTACAAAATGTGTAATCGGGCCAACACACAAGGGATTAGTCATGAGGTGCAGATTATAAAAAGAACAAGAACCGCATCTAAAATTCCCGGAGGGAATGTTTTTCTACAACCAATTTTTAGATTCCACTGGAAGTCTGTGTTTACTGACTAAGTCTCCTATATTCTGACTACGCATGTAGGATACTATAGGTTTGTTTTTGGCCACTGATAATAAATTTGGATCAGACTCCAAAAGATGCCAATTGTTCAAAATGGCTTTTTTAATCGTGTCATTAATGGGACTATGTTTGAAATGAAAAACAAACCTTTTAGTAGCCGTTTGTGCATGATGGGAGGGTGACTTATAGCGTTTTGATAAAAGACTATCTCGTGTGAATTTTTTTGCTTTCTCAAGTGCGGTATTTAGTTCATGTCTAGGATAACCACGAGCACCACAAATACAGCTAATATGAATTTTACTGTCAATTTTGGGGGACTTTTTCTTGATTTTCTGGACGTTTCCATTTCAATTGAAAATAATACCATTCACACAAAATTATTTAAAAAACCTTCAGCTGGTAACACTTTGTTACATTATAATAGTGCTCAACCAATGCATACTAAATCTGGGGTTCCATACAGCCAATTTCTCCGTCTGCGCAAATTGAATACTTCTGACCAAACCTTTCTCGATCAGGTTTCAGAGTTGAAAAACAACTTTCTTGCTCGTGGTTATCCTAGACATGAACTAAATACCGCACTTGAGAAAGCAAAAAAATTCACACGAGATAGTCTTTTATCAAAACGCTATAAGTCACCCTCCCATCATGCACAAATGGCTACTAAAAGGTTTGTTTTTCATTTCAAACATAGTCCCATTAATGACACGATTAAAAAAGCCATTTTGAACAATTGGCATCTTTTGGAGTCTGATCCAGATTTATTATCAGTGGCCAAAAACAAACCTATAGTATCCTACATGCGTAGTCAGAATATAGGAGACTTAGTCAGTAAACACAGACTCACAGTGGAATCTAAAAATTGGTTGCAGAAAAACATTCCTTCCGGGAATTTTAGATGCGGTTCTTGTTCTTTTTGTAATCTGCACCTCACGACTAATCCCTTGCATATAGGCCAGATTACACATTTTTTAAAGGATTTCATTACCTGTAGATCCAAAAATATTGTTTATGTAATTTTTTGTCCTTGTAATTTCTTTAACATAGGGAAGACTATACGTTCTTTATTTATTAGGATCAGGGAGCATTTACATTCCCTAGAAACCCAAAAGGGCTCTAAAAGATTAATTAAGCATGTTACTGAATTTCATAATGCTAACCCTAAATCATTGAGATTTGCTGGCTTAGAACAGCTTCATTTTCCCAGTAGAGGCGGCAATCTGAATAAACTGCTGCTTCAAATCGAAACTAAATGTATCATTCACCTGAATGCTAACGGTCCATTGGGCTTAAATGATCGTCTGGATTTTTCTCTGTTTTTATGATTCTGTTCTGATTTGTGTTTTTTTATTTTGTGATCATGTGTTCTTGCTTAATTGGCATATAAAGGATGTGATGTCATGTTTTGTGTGTAACACAGACCTGTAGGAGCGTTTTCACGCGAAACAGCTGTTGTCTGCTTTTTTCTTCCCCGCTCTCCCTGCTTGCCGGACTTTTTATCCTCATGGAATAAAGATACTGCTTTTAAGGACTGGTGAGTGCAGCTCATTTTTCTTTCTTATAGTTATAAGCGAATTAGTCCCTCAATCCAAAATTACCACCAGTTGAGGCTTATTACACCAGGACGTAGTCATAGCCAATAATGCAATACGTCTACGCATATGCCAATTGAAAACGGTTCCAGCGGGCAGGGGCACTTGGGTACTTCTACAACCCACAAACAGTACACTGAGTCGGGTAACAATAGTAAAAACATATATAACCATCAGATCACAAAGTAATTTCTTCCTATCACACATTGATGGAATGCCATTATCAAGATACCAGTTCCAAGCTATATTTAATAAATGCATAACATAGGCAGGCAACCACAAAGAATACGGGACACACTCATTCCGCATAGGCGCGGCCACGGAAGCAGCAAGAGCAGGACTGTCAGAAACGGAAGTTCAGAGGATAGGGAGATGGTGATCCACGTGTTTGGCGAGATACATAAGATCGGACTTGTTATCCTAACATGGTTTGTTTCTTTTACAGGTGACGCTAAGCCAACAGTGTGGGTGATAGGCCACTCGTATATATATTGGGCAGAAAAAAGGATGAAAGTCCACCCAGGCGGGAGGAAATTAGAGTTTCATAACACATATTTCAACTGGAGAGGTATTAGAGGCCTGCTATGGCCACAGGTACTAATAGAGGTAATCAAGGTAGGGAGAGAGGCAAGAGGTCCGGTCATCTTAGTTATACAGGCCCGGGGAAATTACCTAGGTCAGTACAAGAGCACATAACTAATGGCAATAATGAAACTAGACACTGAGCGCTTCAGAGAATTTTTCACAAAACTAACTATAGTATGGTCAGAGATTGTGCCGATAGCGGTATGGCAAGGTGCGCGAGACATCACGGCCATCGAACGGACAAGGCGGGTAATATATATTCGGATGGCAACATTTAGAAGAGACAGAGGCGGTGTAGTGATACAACACCGACAACTGGAAGGAGATAAAGCAGGCCTCATACGGCCCGACGGTGTTCACTTAATGGATATTGGACTGGACATATTCCTGTCAGGACTCCAGGACGGAGTGGAACAAGCGTTAAGAGTGATGGATGGGGGTCAGAGTCCTGCATACGAGTACGCAGGATCCTCCGTGGCCTGGAAATAGAAAGTACATGTTGGAGAGTTACACTTGTTGGCCAACTTGCCGGTGTGGAGACCCAGGGCATGCTGCAACAAGCTGAATTATTTTAGAAATAAAATGCCTTTCTAATGGAATGAGTATAAAGAGTTAATAAAGCTGTGACCAATCCTCACCCATCCAGTTGTAAGAGTTACATTATTGTCAAGGAAAGGGGGGCGGTAGGGGGGCTGAGCATCTGGGTTTGGTTGGGGGTCCCCACAGTCTGCCTAGGCAAGATGCATTTAAAAATTCTTATTAGATACACAGGCAGTGCAGCTTGCATCACAGCTGGGCTACTACGCCCAAAGTATTGCCTAGGCTAGATGCAGTTGAAAATTCTACGCTGACTAGCAGACACTGAAGCTTTGGAGCAGACCTCTGAGTAAACAGCTCTTCAGACTCAACCATCTGTGTTACCCCAAGCCATAGTGTATGTAGTTTCTTACAGATAAAAGGGGGGGGGAGCGACCCAACCAACCTGGAATTGACGATGCCAACGTCACGTAAAACACAGCAAGGGGACTCCAAAAAGAGTCTCCATTTTTTCCAAAAATTGTGGCACAGACACCACTTAAGTGGCATCAATTGCCCCAGAGTTGTTTAAACGGTTGGTGAGGTGATTTTACCAAATCCTCAAGCTTTTAGTCTCCCCAGGATGACACAGGGGTAGAAAAGTCGTTTCGGATCCATGATTTGTTCATCTTTATGAACGTGAGTCTGTCTACATTCTCAGTGGACAGCCGCGTGCGCTTTTCTGTCAGCACACCACCAGCAGCGCTGAACACACATTCAGAGAGAACGCTGGCTGCAGGGCATGACAAGATCTCTAAGGCATGAGTGGCGAGTTCCGGACATGTTTCCAGATTGGAGGCCCAAAATGAGCAAGGGTCCAGTGACACAGTCATAGCTTCGATGTTCACTTGGAGATACTCCTGTACCATCCTCTCTAGGCGTTGACTATGTGTCAGACTTCTTGTCTCCTGTGGCCTTGCAAAGGATGGTCTAAAAAAGTGGTGAAACGATTCCACAAAATTACTGTTACCAGCAGATACTGTGTTACTGTTACGGTTTGAGTGATAAAGACTCGACAGTCCCATGGTTTGCAAGTTAGAACTGTGAGATTCACTATGTGCACCACTGGTGTTTTGTGGAAAAGCACATGTAAGATTCTGCAACAGCCTCTGCTGATACTCCTGCATGCGTGAATTCCTTTCTATGGCAGGAATTATTTCGGCAAATTTACTTTTGTACCGGGGATCTAAGAGTGTAACAACCCAGTAGTCGGGATTACTTCGAATTCGGACAATCCGAGGGTCATGTTGCAGGTAGTGCAGCAAGAAGGCACTCATGTGTCTTGCGCATCCAGGAGAACCAAGTCCTTGTTGTGTTGGTAGCGAGGTAAGAATCATGCTTCCTTCCTCTGCCCTCTCCCCCCAACCTCACACAACAGAAATGTGATCAAGGTCTCCCTCATCTGATGAGTCTTCCATGCCCATCGCCAGTTCGTCCTCCACTTCTTCCTCGGCTCCTGCACCTTCCTCAACAGTTTGGCTGCTACCATGCGCCCTGGTTAATCCCTCTCCCCCACCCTCCCATGCCTGCCGCCTTGGTGCTGCCGACCGTCTGGACCTTGGAGATGTTATCCCTTTTGCATACGACTCCTTCTCTACTTCCTCCACCTCCTCTTGTCCCACCACCTGACTCTGAATTCCGTTTAACGTGTGCTCCAGCATGTAAATCACCAGAGTAGTCATGCTAATAATGGCATCGTCGTCAGCACTAAACGTCTTCGTTGCCATTTCAAAACTGTGCAGAAGGGTGTGTGGCGCCACAGAGGTACTGCATCTCACCCAGAGGTGTGGTATCTCACCCTCAGGTAAGGAAGGAGTATGGCTCAGGACCCTAACATCTGCATCCAACACATACCCGCAGTGGGGGTAGGGCGAGATTGCTCCTAAGGGAGAGCACAGTCCCAGGTCCCTAGCTGGTGGGAGGGTCCTATGTAGTGGGTGTGGGTGGAGAAAGCAGCTTAGGGGAGCACATGACAGGGAGAGTATAAATAGGAAGCCATCTTAGAAAGAGCAAGCCAGTCAGAGGAGGAGAAGTGACAGGAGCAGAGGCTCTGCATGAGCTCTGCTCCGGAGGCGGGCCTAGCCTTGGAGGTCCAGGACTGAAGGAGAGAAGAGAGGAGTGGGAGCAGGAAGGCTCCAGGAACCGAAGGGACCCTAGGGGTATGGGCCGTGCATAAGGCCAACCGTACGCCCGCTGCTACCAGGAGGTAGAGGGGTCAGGCCAGATAAGGGGAACCGGTCCCTCAACTAGCGGAGAAACAGCAAGGCTCAACTAGAAACCGGAGGCTGCAGCATTTCATGTACTGCAGGCCAAAGTCCACACCAGTCTCATTAAGAAGGTAGCCACATAGGACCCAGGGGACGGAACACATGTCGCCCGCCAAGGCCCGAGGATACCGGATAGTAGTGTCACTGGGTGTGAGGTGCAGGGAGAAGGCCAGAGAAAGGACACACAGAAGGGGGTCCTGCTAAGTACTCCGGAGCTATCTGGGGATGGCCCTCACTGAGTACACACAGCATGACGGGGGAGATTGCTCTGGTACCTGTAATCTGGACTGCAACAACTGTGAGTAAAGATCTTGGAACTACATCACACGGACTCTGTGTTCAAAACTGACTCCCTGCACTACAACCACCATCATCTACCCACACTGCCCTAAAGCTACACTCTTCCTGTGGGGAGTAATAATACCATTGCTGCAAAACCACCAGCTTCAGAGGACTGTTCCGCAGCGGCGGCCCCTTTGGCCGCACTCCATAGGTGGCATAGTCGGACATTATAAAACCCGTATATACAAATTACCCTTGGATTGAACCCCCTGGGTCATGGACCGGGTCGCCGCCACAGTGACTACAACATCCAGCGTCTACCGGCCCGGCTCCGGGTACCCCATGGCCCAGGGGGCGCGTCAACTTCATAGGTCCCTGATCTGAGACCACTCCTGCAGCGTAATTTGCCCCACCTCTGGATCTCGTTGGCCCAGGCTATACGGCAGAACGTATTGCACCAGGGCTTGTCGGTGCTGCCACAGTCGCTGCAACATGTGCTGAGTTGAATTCCACCGTGTCGGCACATCGCATTTCAACCGGTGAACTGGCAGGCCCAACGACTTCTGTAGAGACGTAAGTCGTTGAGCTGCGGGATGCAAACGGCGGAAGTGAGCACACAGCGACCGTGCCCTCTGCAGAATGCCATCTAGTCCGGGATAGTGGGTTAAAAATTGCTGGACAACCAGGTTCAACACATGAGTCATACAAGGCACGTGTGTGACATTGCCCCGGCAAAGGGCCGCACCCAGGTTTGCAGCATTGTCGCACACGGCCTTCCCTGGTTGCAGGTCCAGTGGAGACAACCATTCATGAAACTGGGTCTCCAGAGCTGACCACAACTTCTCAGCTGTGTGACTCACATTTCCCAGACATTTCAAAGTAAACATCGCCTGATGCCGTTGAGCCTTGCTGCCAGCATAGTAAGGAGGTGTGCAGGATTCCTTCTGTGCAGTTAGAAAGCGGGTGGTATTACCAGACAGGGTTTGGGTGCAGGTGGAGGTCCGAGAGGAGGATGAGGAGGCAGAAGCAGTGGAGGAGCTTCTAGATAAAGAGGATTGACGTACAACTCGAGGGGACGGCAAGACTTGGACAGCAGCCCCTTGTCCTGCTGTCACCAGAGTTAGCCAGTGCCCAGTCAGAGACATGTAACGCCCCTGTCCATGCCTACTCGCCCAAGTGTCTGTGGTGAAATGAACCCTGTCACACACAGAGTTTCTCAAAGAAGCGGTGATGTTGTGTGCGACATGCTGGTGTAGCGCAGGCACACCTTTCTTTGAGAAGTAGTGCCGACTGGGCATCTGGTACTGGGGCACTGCGACGGACATAAGGTTTCGAAAACCCTCTGGGTCCACCAGGCGGGAAGGCAGCATTTCTGTAGCCAAGAGCTTGCAGATGGTGAAATTCAACCTCTTAGCATTCTTATGGCTAGGAGAAAATGGTCTTTTACTTGTCCACAGCTGAGGGACCGAGGGCTGGCTGTTGTGCTTAGACGGGGTTGAGTAGGGTGTCCCCGGCAAACTTGCCGGTCTGTGAGGAAGATGCAGGCGGAAAAGTTAGGTTGCCTTGATCCAAAGGTGGTGCTCTCGATGTCGGAGAGCGCTCAACACCAGCTGGTGTTTCCACTTCCAAATGAAATTATGACCTACCAATCACACTGGCTGTTGCGGGTAAAGAGTTGGTAGGTCTGCGTCCTAAAACCTGTGTGACTGCTGTCCCCCCAGTCACAGAGGATGAAGAAGCCGCGGATGCACAAGATTGTAGCACAGTGAGCTTCCCACTGCAACTTATGCTTCATATCCATGTGACGGTTCATGCATGAAGTACTCAAACTATGGATTTTTTGCCCTCTACTTAGCATTGGAGACAAATATTAAAGATTAACACGAGTTGGGTCATCCTTATCTATCTGAAAAAATGCCCAGGCTATGGAAGGCTTAGAGCCCATGCGACCTGAAGAGCCACTACGACTTGTGGTCAGAGGCAGAGTTGTGGTTGAGGATGCAGTTGTTGACGTGCTTCCAGTACTCCGCCTCTGTCCAGGAAGGCACAACCTAACCTCATCGTCAATAGCATCTGTGACGCCCAGCTGTGCTTGGTATCACAAATCCTAGAAGAGTGCATTGATGGAATCCTCCACAAGAGGCCCCCATAAACATTCACACATCTCCACCTTCCACCTCAGACCAGCAGAGGGAGCCCGTTACAAATATAAATAGGGAAGGTGGAGCTAGGCAGTTCAGTTCCTCTGAAGAGTTCCTGCAGTAGAGAAGGCTAAGAGAGGTCAGTCTGCAGTGGAGCTCAGTCTAGTCTAGAGAACTCAGTTAATAGTTCAGCAGTGGAGCACGAGGCTCCTGTTAGCTAGATTCAGGGAGCCCAGTTAGAGCTTAAGGTGTGCCGGCGCCATAAGATCGGTGAAGCGCGGCAAGTTGCCGTTAGTGTGTATAGCCTAGTGAGGGCCCGAGTAGGCCGAAGGCGAGTGGAGAGTTAGTACATAGGGGGCAGAGGAGCTTAACCAGCTGATCCCGAAGCATTTACCGGACCCAGGATCTGAGCTTACCGGGATTTCTATGACCCAGTAAGGCATAACCGGAATCCCTTGAGAACTACAAGTCCCAGGATCGCTAAGGTGCTGATACGTAAAAGAGCCAGGAGATGCTTAGGCCCCGCATACTGGGAGCGTGAACTCCAAGACAAGGCCCTACCACAAGGTCAGCCAGCGCAGGACAGAGACAAAGTTAGGCCTAGCTCCAGGCAGGTCAGAAAATTACTACGCAGAGGCAAGAAACAGGAGGCCCTACACCCGCTCATTGGGGAGGATCCTGATATGCACCCTTCACCCTACAGTGCTCCGGGACGTGCCTGAATTTCCACCAGTAAAAGGTACTGAAGTGACTACCGTGTATGTTCCCGTTCTTGCTCTGACCCAGCTGGGTCTCGCCTGTCCTGCATTGCCCCTGCATACGCTTTTCTGAGGCCTAGCTCCACCTGTGGGGAGCTATACCATCGAGCTGCCTTATCACCGGCCTCAGTGGACTACTGCAGCGCTGGTGCTTCTCACCAGATACCACAGGTGGCGTCATGAACTCTTATAAAATTAACAATTATCCACCCTTTTAAAGAATGACCCCAGGCAAAGGACGGGTACCGAGTCATCCCCATCCCCTGGGCTAGTCACATCCTCCTCCACCTCCTCTGCTGACCTCATCGACTGGCTGACTGTGGGATGACAGTAAGTGGGATCTCCAACCTCGTCATCATCACCCTGTGTGCTCTCACACCCGTCGTCCTCAGAGCCAACCTCTTCCTGCCCTGACCGAAAAGTCAAGTTGTTGCTCCAATCAGGTATTTGAGTCTCATCATCGTCTTCATCATTGTCTCCACCAACATGAGTTACAGTTTGGGAACGAGGGTCTACATTATGCTCAAAACCTTCTTCATCTGGTCCTGGATCCGACTCATAAAGATTCTGGGCATCAGTGCAGATCATTTCCTCGTCTGGATTAACAGAAGCTCTGGAGCAGACCTCCGTTTCCCAGGCTATAGTGTGAATAAATAGCTGTGCAGATTCAACCATCTGTGTTACCCCATACTCAGACGGGCAGCTGGAGACTTGGGAGCTGTGAGGAAGCAAGTGCGATTGGGGTGACACCTCTGAGGACTGGAGTATTTGTGATGTTGAAGTTGAAGTGGAGGAGAGCCCACTTGAAGGAGCACTTGATATCCGTTGAAGCACCTGCTGTTTTTGTGCCTCATCTGGAATTTGTAGCGATGGGCGTGTCTGTAAGAAAGGGATCGTATCACATTGTCCACGAAAAGAAGTAGACATCTTAGTTTGGCTGGAAGATGGTCTTTCTTCTGCAGATGTTACTCCCCCCCACCACGGGGGGGCTTGACCCACCAGCTTACAGGCACCAGTATTGAGAGAGGGGGGCTGGCCGTCAGGGTCCACCGCAGCTCTGGCACAAACCCGGCGACACGGAGGTCGCACGGGCAGGAACGGACTGGCCGTGTCGGCTTCGCACTTTTTTGGTTTTAGAAGGGCATGACATGCCTATATCTGTGTCTCCCCCTCCTTTTACTCCTCCACCTCTTTTCTTTTCGCATGACTATATGTACTTGTCACTTTTCCATGTGTTAGTTGTGTCTTCTGAGCAGTTTGTCAGCTTTTGGACACCTTTGAAGGTGTTTTCTATGTGTTTCTATGTGTTTTTGTTTGCCTGCCATTGGTTTTAACGGTGTTCGAAGTTGTTCGACGAACAGTTCGACGAACAGTTCGGTGAACATACGGGTGTTCGACGAACCGAACCGAACTCGAACACTACGAGGGTGGCTCAACACTACTGGTAAGTGTCCAGCCAATATGTGAATTGTATCTGGTAGAAAGACAAGCCAAAGTCTTTCTCTGAATGGGGACCGCACTGGTCAGCTAGGAAAGATGAGCAGTCTGTGTGTTGGAGCTTCAGAGAAACATGAGGAAGATACACTCTGTTAAGTGTGAACTGTGCACGAAGTTGAACCCTTCTGTTTGGCGCTGACAGCTGCTGGAGCTCAGGCTGAAGGGGATACTGTGTCTGGTGGGATCGTGCCTCTTCTGTGTGTGAAGTTTGCTCTGGGATAATGGACTGTAATCTGTTTGGGTGAGCGCACACTGACATATATGTATCTGCTAAATGAACTGTTATTTGCTGTGAAGCAATTGTGCCCAGAAGAGTTTTTGAATTTCTTGGAGTTTTATGAAAGTAATGAAACTTCACCTGTTTGGACCTATGTGAATGCTACCTAATGCCTACGTGAGAGAGTGAATCCCTACAATGTATAAATACATGTGTGGTCAATACAAATGGCTGGCACATGACTTATTGCTTCCAAAGTAGTGAAGATAACTTGGCACTCAATGAGTTAATCAGAAAGGTGATTCTCGTGTTTAAATTATTTATTTTCAGTGCAGGCAATCCCAGAATAAGCTTTTTGTTCGAATGACCGTCATTAGTATAACTGCACATAAGAAGAAAAAAAAGATACAAATGTGTACAGAATTACAAAATCAATAAGTCAAACAAAAATAAAAATATAAACAAAGTATATACATATTTAAATCCAATACACATTGAAAGCAATCCATAAGAGAAATAATTGACATAACAATGTATGGCACCAGCTGTCAGTCCACCCAATGTCATTATAAAAATGGAGAGTCCATAATAATACCCCCCACAAAAATATATCAAGAAAAGATATAATATATTCAGCACTTGTAACCGTGTGTGACAGGAGAAAAATGCCTGCTAGACCTCCGGAGCCTGTGACCATATATGCTGATGTAAACAAGGACAGACATTCCATGGACAACAGCCCATCATTCAAAGCAAAGTGAAGCTTACCAATTGCAAATGAAGAAATGATCGGGGTAACGCTGAGTGAAAGTAGTGAACGGTTGCAAGTAGTGTCAGTGAAACACATGGAGTGGGCTGTTTAAAAAGCTGAGTGCCGGAAGTAGCACTGTCATGTGGGGTGATATGTCCAGTGAGTCAGTCGTTGATGTTATTTCTTCCAAAGACCTTACTAAGGGCCAGGGGGCATTTATTACATGTGTAGTAAAGGCGATTCCGGAAGCTAAATAAAGGTTCTTTACAGTAAGAGCAGTCAGAATGTGGAATGCCCGACCACAAAAGGTAGTGATGGCAGACGCTATAACAGCTTTCAAAAAAGGGCTGGATGCTTTACTCAAAGCAAATATTATCCTGGGTTCTTAAAAACCTAGCGATAGAAAATGTATAACTGGGGGAGAAAGGTTGAACTTAATGGATCTGTGTCGTTTTTCAACTTATATAACTATGAAATCAGATCCAGTAAACAAAGAAATTGATCAGTTTCAAACTGAAGAAAAACTGATTTGTTTTAAAATGGATCTGTTTACTTTACCTTCAGTAATTTAACAAATCAATGTTTTTGGTCCGGCTACAAAATCTGATTGCAGCTAGATTTGTTGATTAAATCACTAACCCTAGCATGCATGACGTCGCAAATCTACACTTTTACGGCCCCCGTGCCAATCATATGGAGAAACTCACATAAATAACTTTTACAAGTTTATTTCAAAATTGCAAATTAAGATATGAATAATGCACATTATATAATATAATTATAATTTTTTGTAGAAAACACCAAAACACATTTTTTTTTCCAAATTTCAAACAAAGATATGAAAAACACACAAAGGTATATAAATGTAGAATAAACTAGCTGCAACTACATTTCTTTTCTAACTTTTTCTTTTCAATTTTATTGGTCTTCCAAACAATTTTCAAGTTATCTTTTCTGAAGAATGTTCTTTACAGACATTTTCCCCACAAGTGGTACAATATCGCTCAGTTTTCCTCTCTAAGTTTCTTAGACAAATGAAACAACGCTTTCGTTTTCTTTCTCCTGGCCCTGGAATATCCTGAAACTGTACGCCACACCGTTTCATTGCTTCTTTAGTTTGCTTTGGCAAGCATTTCATGTTGCTTCGCTCCATCATGTGAGGCATTACAAGTTCATGGCAAAGGTCCTTCAAGAATAGGCGTCTCCTGTCCTTCCTCCTTGCATGGAATTCTGGATGAGTTTCTGTATAAATAATGAATGAATTTAGGGCTGCTACATCAAGCATATTTGAAAAAATTACTACAGGCCAACGTCTTGTTTGCCTCTTGCATGAATATTCTCCCACCATTTCATCCATTTTTGTCCACACCTCCTTTAGTTTTATTGTAACACAGGATGATTTCTGGTTTCAATTTCCTGTCATTGCTGTCAATACTGCAATCATAATGCATGCTACTGAGTAATATAACTGATTTCTCCTTCTTTGCTTTGTAAGATACCAGTGTCGCTTTGTTGTTGAAACCAAAGACACTCTCATAAAGTGCTTGCTGTGGAATGTGTTTTATTGCTTGAGGAATTTCTCGTCGGTTTGGCTTCATAGTACCAACAAGTGTAACAGCTTTGTCATGCAGAAAATTGCCCAGTGCAACATTGGTAAAATAATTGTGCATGGTAATGTTTCTATCTGAATAGTATATTGGTACAGCAAGTGTTTTCACAATCTCAGACCCTAGATCTTTCTGTACTGGTGCATCAACTTCTTTGCCACCGTAGAAAGCCCATTATGCCATAATAATTTGCAGAATCACACATCCAGAAAATTTTTATTCCATACTTGGCTGGTTTACTGGGCATGTATTGTATGAACTTGCAACGTCCTACAAGTTGCTCATCGACTGTAACATTAGTACTAGGATTGTAAAGTTTGGTGCAATTTTTGATAAATATGTTCCAGATATAAGTGATAGGGGCTAATTTGTCTGTTTGGAACCTCGCTGCACGAGTTTGCTTATCATCAAATCGAATGTTTCTTCTAATTTCCTCATATCTGTCCATTGTCGCTTTATAGTGTGGATCAGAAAGTGGGTCCAGAAATAATTCTCTGATTGGAACATCATATGATTTTTGACTCCATGCCAGCAGTAAAATTCCAATATATGCATAAAGTTCCTCTTTTGAGATATTTCTCCAGGACTTATTTTTTGCAGAAGCGATACGTCTTCCTTCTAGGCCTTATCACTCCCTCAGAAAATCACGTGACATCTTCACATGGTATGATCCACACCCCTGGCCCCTCCACCAGCAACCCTGACTACAAATTAATTAACTTGAGACACAAACACTGCTGAGTACATGATAAAAATAGCAGGGGCCTAAAAGGCCCCCGTTCCATACAGATGTGGTTTTCCCAAAAAAAAGCATTGCTACACAAAAATGTCTATCAAAAAAATTATATGATCAACTGGATATTACCAACAATGACTTACTTGAGGAATACCTAGAGTTTCAAAATTCTAACTAAAGTAATTTTGCAGATAATAGCAAAAAAGTAAGCCTAAAAGGGCCCCGATACGCATTGTAGGATTAAAGAAAATGTAAACTGAAAGTTTTACAGGAAATCTGTAACCAGGGTTTTGCTACCTCATCTGAGATCAGCATGATATAAGGAAAGAGACCCTGATTTCAAAGATATATCACTTAGTTTACGGGGGAGAAGTAGTTGTGCCACAATCAGAGTTATTAGATGCAGAATGAAGCAGAGCTGAGAAAGCTAACCCCGCCCACAGCAGTCTCTCTATGTACATAGTCTATAAGCTGAGAGCTGTGAACTTCTTATCACAGGATGGGGTGTGGTTGGACCAGTGCTTGGGTGCCAGCAAGTCACAGCAATGATAATGTCCTTGTGACAAATCCTTCACCATAAGTAATCAATCGCACACAGCACTGTTGAAATCAGTGTTTAATCCCTACAACATACTGTCCTCAGATTGCATAGCAAAAACATGCTGTTATATTCCCTTTAAAGTGTATCAGTCCTTCTTCAGTTGGAAACTGATCCAGTCTGCTTGGTTACTCCATTTCAAACAGATGAATACTGGACCCATGAAACAAGTCTCACAGAAACATTTTGATATCAGAATTAGAGACAAGGGGATCTTTTAAAACTCTAATTCGCAGAATATTCTTAAAAATTTTGATTTGCAGCTAATAGATTGTAGATTGTGAGCCCTCGCGGGCAGGGTCCTCACTCCTCCTGTACCAGTCGCTGACTCGTTTTTGTTCAAGATTATTGTAATTGTTTTTGCTATGTACAGTTAGGTCCATATATATTTGGACGGAGACAACATTTTTCTAATTTTGATTCTAAACATTACCACAATGAATTTTAAACAAAACAATTCAGATGCAGTTTAAGTTCAGACTTTCAGCTTTCATTTGAGGGTATCCACATTAAAATTGGATGAAGGGTTTAGGAGTTTCAGCTCCTTAACATGTGCCACCCTGTTTTTAAAGGGACCAAAAGTAATTGGACAGATTAAATAATTGTAAATAAAATGTTCATTTCTAGTACTTGGTTGAAAATCCTTTGTTGGCAATGACTGCCTGAAGTCTTGAACTCATGGACATCACCAGACGCTGTGTTTCCTCCTTTTTGATGCTCTGCCAGGCCTTCACTGCAGTGGTTTTCAGTTGCTGTTTGTTTGTGGGCCTTTGTGCCTGAAGTTTAGTCTTTAACAAGTGAAATGCATGCTCAATTGGGTTGAGATCAGGTGACTGACTTGGCCATTCAAGAATATTCCACTTCTTTGCTTTAATAAACTCCTGGGTTGCTTTGGCTTTATGTTTTGAGTCATTGTCCATCTGTAGTATGAAACGACGACCAATCAGTTTGGCTGCATTTGGCTGGATCTGAGCACACAGTATGGCTCTGAAGACATCAGAATTCATTCGGCTGCTTCTGTCCTGTGTCACATCATCAATAAACACTAGTGACCCAGTGCCACTGGCAGCCATGCATGCCCAAGCCATCACACTGCCTCCGCCGTGTTTTACAGATGATGTGGTATGCTTTGGATCATGAGCTGTACAACAACTTCGCCATACTTTTCTCTTTCCATCATTCTGGTAGAGGTTGATGTTGGTTTCATCTGTCCAAAGAATGTTCTTCCAGAACTGTGCTGGCTTTTTTAGATGTTTTTTAGCAAAGTCCAAAGGCCTTTTTATTCTTGATGCTTATGAGTGGCTTGCACCGTGCAGGGAACCCTCTGTATTTACTTTCATGCAGTCTTCTCTTTATGGTAGATTTGGATATTGATATGCCTACCTCCTGGAGAGTGTTGTTCACTTGGTTGGCTGTTGTGAAGGGGTTTCTCTTCACCATGGAGATTATTCTGCGATCATCCACCACTGTTGTCTTCCGTGGGCGCCCAGGTCTATTTGCATTGATGAGTTCACCAGTGCTTTCTTTCTTTCTCAGGATGTACCAAACTGTAGATTTTGCCACTCCTAATATTGTAGCAATTTCTCGGATGGGTTTTTTCTGTTTTTGCAGCTTAAGGATGGCTTGCTTCACCTGCATGGAGAGATCCTTTGACCGCATGTTTACTTCACAGCAAAACCTTCCAAATGCAAGCACCACGCCTCAAATCAACTCCAGGCCTTTTATCTGCTTAATTGAGAATGACATATTGAAGGGATTGCCCACTCCTGTCCATGAAATAGCCTTGGAGTCAATTGTCCAATTACTTTTGGTCCCTTTAAAAACAGGATGGCACATGTTAAGGAGCTGAAACTCCTAAACCCTTCATCCAATTTTAATGTGGATACCCTCAAATGAAAGCTGAAAGTCTGAACTTCAACTGCATCTGAATTGTTTTGTTTAAAATTCATTGTGGTAATGTCTAGAACCAAAATTAGAAACATTTTGTCTCTGTCCAAATATATATGGACCTAACTGTATACCCCCTTTTTCACATGTAAAGTGTTATGAAATAAATGGCAATATAATAATAAATAATAATAATAGATTTTCTGTGAATCACATTATAGAAAATCCACATATAGCCTGTAAAAAAAAAGAATGAAAGAGAGATAACTTAGGGATTTATTATCACTGTTATTAATGTGCTGCTACTGCAGTGTATTTTAGATCAATCAGCTCACAGTCACATTGGGTAACTATACAGGTACAAAACTTCCCTATAAGTCACTTGAATTTTTGGATTAGTAATCACAGGCTGAGACTATCACTCCAATTTTTAATCTGTTTGAGCATTGAATGTAATATACCCCATTTAGATAAGGCCTTTTTCTATCCCTATGCTGTGTGCTCTGACTTTCTATCCCTACTCTGAACAAGCATAAAATGGCATTTCTTGACTGGTCACCATCTTTTTTATTCCCTGTGATAGCCCCTGATTGACTGTGCTAGACCATGTGATGTGATAGCTGCATGGCATTATCAGAAAGCTAGTGCTGCTGCGCCTGACCCTATTTACCCGCTCTATGAGTCTTCAACAATGTGTGAAATGGTGCAGCAAGTTTTTTTTTTTTTGCCGGTCCTCACAAATTCTATAGCAGAGTGTTTGAGTTCTCATGGACCTGCCAGTTTAAAGATCCATGGATCAATCTGTTCATTTCTATTCCAGATAAGTTTTACTCACAAATACATACCCAAAGACGGTTATAATATATGAAGTAAAACTGCTATGCATCAAACATTTTAATAGGGATTTTTTGTATGTTTTTATATACAAGTCTGTGAGAAAAATGTAACTTACTGAATTATAATTAATTTACTGACATTAAAAAATAAAAAAAAATATTTTACTGTATGAAAGTACTAAAGTTAGCTATGCTAGAGGAAACTTACACATATGGTACAAACAGTACAAGAGTTCTTGTATAGGTAAGTAGGGTCAAGAAGGTATTAGTTTTCATATTCTTTTACTTTTTTATGATGAATATCTGATGCTTCAAATGTAGTCAATAAAAACAAGCTGAAATGCAATATTTATAGTGTAGATAGTATGATGAATGTAAAAGCAACACTAAATAATGCTCGGTGATATACTTGTCACATATAGGATCATGAAAATGAATAAGCAGCTTTCCAATGCAAATAGCCTTAATATATTTCACTGCTGACTGAAACTTGTATTGTGAAGTTCCATTCTAGAAGACTTAATATTTTGCTGTACATATGTTGCTCCAGCAATATGTTTTGACATGTCAGCCAAAGGATAACAGGTATTACTGAAGACCTGTCAGAACAATGTAAAAACTGATGAGAGAAGCAGTAGTTTGTTGCGTCCCTTCTAATGTGTTTTTCTGCGCAGATGTTAATCATCTATTTTAGCAATGGAATATACAACACTGTGAAAAATGTTTAGGCAGGTGTGGGGGAAATTGCTGCAAAGTAAGTGTCAGGTGTTGGTCTTTAGCTGGATTTGAAATGGGTCCAGAGCTTTCTGTGGTCTCCCATTTCAGGTCAGCCAGGGCTGATGCTGCTCAGCATCATCATCAGCCCCAAAGCCTAGCTGGTCCACAAGATGTACAGATTGTCTCCTAGGTGTTTGTGCCTAGCAATGTTAAGCATAAGTTGCGGAGGGAGACAGGGCTTTTGGAGTCTAAGTCCAGGATTCACCGCACTGAGCATGCCCATGACCTGGCGGATCGTGATTGGTGGTTTGGCACCCACCTGACCCGGTGACCTGGCACCGCCTGATTGGTCCACAGGTGGCGTCACCAATGGCGCGTTGGTGGGCAGGGCTTAGTCTTTAAAAGGCCCGCCCACAAACATGCCGGCGCGCTCTGATCATTGAGCAAGTGTTGCTGTGTGTGGACGACTGTGTTCCACGTAGTTTCTATAAGCAGGTTTAGTGAAAGTAGGCAGGCTAGTGGAAATAGGCAGGTAGCTTCGTCTAGCAGTCTGGCTCTACCAAAGGGGTTGCCTAACACCCCGAGCAGCCTGCAGACGTCCAATCCACAGCTATCGCCTGTCTGCCACATGGAGTAGTACCCTTCAGTCCGGTAGCATGCCGGCTGGAGGCACGGGTACCCGTCGGCGCAGTCACGCACGCATCCTAGTGCCGCTACTGTAGTCCCTGTGCTGTAACAGGACTACAGATAGTTTTTCATCGCCTATCTCTCGTGCTGCTAACGGAGATGGAGCGAATTGCTATACCCGTTCCAGTGTGCAGTAACACGGAAGGGTTTAACATTTAAGTTGGTTGTTTTCCTTTCCACCCGGAAAGTGTTCCGCAGCAGTCCACCAGGCTGCATCGCGGACCCCGGGGTCGGTTGCGTTCCATTATATTAAAGTTGATTTCAACCGCCCTCCTAATAGTATCAGAGCGCCAGGGTCTTGCCGAACATGGCCGACAGCCAGCAACTGCAGCGTTACATACAGCAACTGGAGACCAGACTTAGGTCTCTGGAACAAGCTCCGGCCGCTGATATCACTGCAGTAGCTACCCAGGCGGCTTCACTAGCAGCCAATCTGGTTAACTCGGCTGCGATAAATGCTGTAACAGCTGCAACTGCCCAATTACCCCGTTTCGCTCTCCCGGAAAAATTTTCTGGAGACAGTAAATCCTGCAGGGGTTTTATTAATTTATGCTCCATTCAATTGGAGATGATGGAGGCACAGTTCCCCTCCGAAAGAGCCAAAGTGGGTTATATCATCTCATTACTCTCCCACAGGGCTCTGGAGTGGGCTACTCCTCTATGGGAGCGGAATGATCCAGTTGTAACAAATGCGGGTCTTTTCCTTAAGACCCTAAAAAGTGTATTCCTAGGTCCTCAGGTCGCGCATGATACGGCTCTTAAGCTCCTTGCATTGATCCAGGGTTCGGCCATCGCCAGCCACTATAGCATCCAGTTTAGAACCCTAGCGGCTGAACTGGATTGGTCTGAGCGGTCGCTTATCCCGGTGTTCTGGAAGGGTCTGGCTGGGCATATTAAAAATGCTCTATCTACCAGAGAGATTCCAACCTCCTTGGAGGAGTTAATCTCTCTTGCCAACCGAATTGATTTGTGTCATGCTGAACACAAATTAGAACTGGAGGTTCCCAGACCCCAGTGTCGGTTGGCACCGTCCTTCTCTAGACCCGTTTGCAAACCCGCGACTCCTGACCCGGAGCCTGAGGCCATGGATATATCCCAGACGGAGTCTAGTCCCTCTCATTCCCGACCTACACACCTCTTCGAGGACCCCGTTAATAAGGGTTCAAAGCAGTCAGGAAAACGAGTACGTCTTACCACCGTTGGAGGAGGTGTGTTAGATTCAGGGGCTTCTCTCTCCAAATTATTATATAATGTGACATTGTCCTTTGGTACATCTGCAGTTACTGCCAAGGTGGGGGTGGACTCTGGTGCTGATGGCAATTTTTTATCATCTACGTTTGCCCAGAGGCATGCCATCCCTGTAGAGTTACTGTCAAGACCAATGAACATTAGTGTTGTCAATGGTTCACTCCTGGACGCGCAGATCACCCACCAGTCGATTCCCCTCGCCATGTCATTTCCTCAGGGCCACCGGGAAGTCATCTCATTTCTTATTATTCCTGGTGGATTAGACGAGGTGTTATTGGGTCTCCCCTGGCTACGTTGTCATACTCCACATATTGACTGGAATATGGGGAGAATTTCTTTCTGGAGTGAGATTTGTGCATCTCAGTGTATGGTCACAGCCACCCGGAGGGTAGTCTCTGATTCCTCTACCGTTGTGGCTTCTGGTACAGATTCTTTGTCTGTTCCCAGGACGCGGGTCTTGTCAGACTATGTCGAAAAGAACTCTCAGGAAGAGAGAGTGGCTGCAGTGTTCTCTAGCCAGGTTCCGTCGGGGAGGACGTTTGTTTCCCCTAATCTACAGAATATGGTGCTCTCCTGGGCTCATGCCCCTAAGATCGGAGCCCATCTGGGGGTCAAACGTACCACTAAGTCCCTTCAACGGTCCTATTGGTGGCCCTGGTGGTGCCAGGACATCAAGGACTTTGTTCTCGCATGTCCCGTCTGTGCGAGAGATAAATCTTTCCGCCAAAGACCGGTTGGTCTTCTCCATCTGTCACCCGTGACGGACTCCACAGATAGAGAGTCGGTTGTCACTTCTCGTCGTTCTGCCCCCGTATCCTATCCGGGCGACAGAGTGTGGATCATGGCTCACAATACTAAAGTACGCGGGGAGTCTGCTAAGTTTGCCCCCCGCTTTAAAAAAGGGTACCCTGTACACCGGAGGGGTCACGGTCTATGAATCCTCTCTGTGACCTGGTGGACTACATTCATGCCCCCTGCTCATGGAGGAAAATGAGCGTCAAGTGGAGCGGGATAATGTTAGGCATCGGTCTGTTGCTGGATTCGAAATGGGTCCAGAGCCTTCTGTGGTCTCCCATTTCAGTCCAACTGGGGCTGATGCTGCTCAGTATCATCGTCAGCCCCAACGCCTAGCTGGTCCACGAGATGTACAGATTGTCTTCTGGGTATTTGTGCCTAGCAATGTTAAGCATAGGTTGCGGAGGGAGACAGGGCTTTTGGAGTCTAAGTCCAGGATTCGCCGCACTGAGCATGCCCATGACCTGGCGGATCGTGATTGGTGGTTTGGCGCCCACCTGACCCGGTGACCTGGCACCGCCTGATTGGTCCATGGGTGGCGTCGGTGGGCAGGGCTTAGTCTTTAAAAGGCCCGCCCACAAACATGGCGGCGCACTCTGATCATTGAGCAAGTGTTGCTGTGTGTGGACGACTGTGTTCCACGTAGTTTCTATAGGCAGGTTTAGTGAAAGTAGGCAGGCTAGTGGAAATAGGCAGGTAGCTTTGTCTAGCAGTCTGGCTCTACCAAAGGGGTCGCCTAACACCCCGAGCAGCCTGCAGACGTCCTATCCACGGCTATCACCTGTCTGCCACGTGGAGTAGTACCCTTCAGTCCGGTAGCACGCCGGCTGGAGGCACGTGTACCCGTCGGCGTAGTCACACACGCATCCTAGCGCCACCACTGTAGTCCCTGTGCTGTAACAGGACTACAGATAGTTTTTCATCGCCTATCTCTCGTGCTGATAACGGAGATGGAGCGAATTGCTATACCCGTTCCAGTGTGCAGTAACACGGAAGGGTTTAACATTTAAGTTGGTTGTTTTCCTTTCCACCCGGAAAGTGTTCCGCAGCCGTCCACCAGGCTGCATCGCGGACCCCGGGGTCGGTTGCGTTCCATTATATTAAAGTTGTTTGCAACCGCCCTCCTAACAGTAAGATTGCAATAAAATGTAAGCGTAATAGTTTATTTTTATCTATTATCAAAATGCAAAGTGAATGATACAAATGAGAAATTGAAATCAAAACAATATTTGGTGTGACCACCCTTTGTCTTTAATATGGCATAAATTCTCCTAAGCACCCTTGTGCACAGTTTTTAAAAGAATTTGGCAAGGGTTTTATTCAAAACATCTTGAAAAATTAACCACAAATCTTCTATTGTTGTATGAAAATGACTCCAAACATACAGTCATTGTCATTATTTATTTAGTATAAAGAAGAACATGGAGCCCTGGAAATAATGCTGTGACCCCACAGAGCCCTGATATCAACATTATTGAGTTTGTCTGGTGTACGTAAAGAGACAGAAAGATATGCAAGAGCCTTTGTCTGCTCCATGATGAAGGCTGGTCCGAAATGCGCGTCAGGGCAGACACACACATACTCAGTAGCCTCTGTGCACACAGGTGCCACCACCAGTTAATACACTGCTTATCTTCGCAGTGGCTCATGCAACTGTGCTTAATGTAATTAGTAGTGGCAATTAGATGGCTTAACAGCTGTTTTTTCCGCTGGGTTACAGGGCATGTGACTATGAATTACCATCATCTCTCATGTTGTTATATACTGCATGGATCTAGCTCATGCTCCTGTGCTGTGCGTCCTTGTCTTTTCACCATCACATGTAGGTCTCCCTTCCTTCCCTCGTCATGATTTTTCTATCAATAAAAACATTTGGTATTATTTTACTACTTGGGACTGGTTATCGTCGTTCTTTCTGCGTTTCCATGTAATCAATGAAACTTTGAAAAGTCTTTATAGTTGCATTACTGATACATGGGGCCCCATGTTCAGTAAAATGTCATATAGCTAAAGCTATAAACTGAACACAGTGTAATTGTCTAGATTTTGGTTTCTAACCTCTAAGAATGAATACAGTCTGCGCTAAAAAAGAAAAGCAAAACTTGAATGTAATGTTTTAACCAGAGCAGAAAGAAATGCCAGCTGGTGCCTCAGTATGCACAGATTGCAATGAACAATTTCCCAGAACCAAGGAAAACATCCTCAACCTGTGCTATGAAAATTGACTTTTCTAAGCCAGCAATGAAAGGCCGTGATCTTGTGCCAGTAGATAAATGCCCAGCTGTATAATAAAGACATTAGGCAGGCATAATGCTTCATTTAAGAATATAAGACGACAAAAAGAAAATTCAGAAAGAAACTTACTAATTTAAGGAACACAATGAAGAGACATAAATAACCCATTAAGCACAGCTTCACACAAAGCAGTTTCAGAAAAAAAAAAGTTTTATGTGGCATTTTTATATGTGTTCTGCTGGCAGATTAAAGTCTATAATGCTAATTAAATGCAGTGCATGTAATTAATTTTTCTTTGTGGCATTGGTGGTGTATTTTATTTTTTGTAAGTGACATTTGACTTTTTTTCAAAATGCGGCATGACCTGGGTATGGTTTTTATTTTGCCTTTTTTACAGTAGGTTTCTATATAGCACTTGAATAAAAAAAATCATGCTACAAATGTATGTGAATAGCATAAACAGTTTAGATTTAATTCACAACACATGGACTGAGGATACATGCTCTTCAGCTTTGCTGTTTCTGTAGATTGGCTTTTTGAGTTATCTGAGAGACAGTTTATTTGTTGCAGCGTGTGCATAATATCTATTATTTATGCTATGTTATCTACATAATGAGGTTTCTTTACTGGGAGCTCAATACTGTGCCTGATTGAAAACGCTGGAGGCTAGTAGGAAGCCTTGCCATAGAGGATGATGGTGTGCGTTGTTCTTTGCAGGCTGCAACCTAAGCTGGATAGGATTGAGAGCATCATCAGCCTGGGGGAGGGAGCTCTGAAAAGGAAATCTGAATAAAAAGGCCCATATCTCTGGAATCAAATGTATCAATATAAAAAAAGAAAAAAAACATATTACTCAAGGGAGCAGTGGGAATAACATAAAAGCAAATACTGTCCATTTTTGACCTGGCCCTGTTTAATTATGTAGCATTATGCATCTGTGCTAGCTTGTGTGTGTTAAAATCACATCTGGAATATTGAAATCACAAAGGGGCTATCCAGCTGTTTAATGACCTTTCTTTACAATAGGTCATCAATATTATACTGAATGAAGAGGATATAGTGCTTAAAAGAGCACCAAAGCCCCTTTAAATAGATAAGAGTTGCACAGCCACCAACCTAATATTGATTGCCTACCTTACGTATAGGAAACCAATTAAAAGAACTGGATAAACCCTAAAGCATATTGTGCCTCAAAAAGTAACAGTAACCAAATAGTTTCTTGCGCAACTGTATGTAAAGTTATTGTCAGTAAAAGTTGAACTGTTTGAATTACATTGATCTACAATTGACTCCTATTAAAGGTAAAACTACTCAAGAAACAACTTCAATGCTAAAAGTAACGAATTAAGAGAACATCATCAAACGCTTGTAAAAAAGTCGAGATTAAAGAAAAGTTATAGGTTTTTCTTCTAGGCAAAAAAATTTCCACTGAAAACAAGTAACTACATAAAAAATAATACTAAGGAACCTTATGAATCTGTTTATTTACCAAATATAAAAACCTTCGTTGTTCACTCACTTTGTATGACAACTTCACCTTGAACAAGGTCTACTACCCGCAAGTCAATGCAGCTTCCGTGCTGAACGTGGGACGGCAGCTATGGTCTTTGCGGCACGTCATCTCCAGGAAAATTGCAAGGAGCAATGTAGCGGCCTTTTCGTGACCTTTGTAGACTTGACCAAGGCTTTTGACACAGTCAGAGACGGACTGTGGAAAATCATGGCAAAGTTTTGGCAAATCAAAGGACTTCCCAGTTACAAATGGCGTAAAACAAGGCTGTGTACTCACCCCGACCCTGTTCAGTATTCTATTTTTTGCCATGTTGAAAGCTGCCTTTAGCAACTGTGAAGATGGAATCCATGTCAAGTACAGGACTGACTGCAAGCTGTTCAACCCCAGATGCCTGAAGGCTGTTACAAAGGTGCATGAGACTGTTATCCGTGATCTCTTGTTTTCTGATAACTAGAGATGAGCGGTGTTCGACTAGAACTGTTCGCCAATCTCAAATTCGAGCTGTTTTGGGCGGTGTTCGAGTTGTTCGACGAACCCGAACGATTTGCAAAAAATTCGGCTGTTCGAGGTTATGTTCGATAACTGTTCGTGCACCAAAAGCGTGTCCTGCATGTCTGGCGCTATTTAGAGCACCAATCATGCAGGGATTGTCTGCCACTCACTGTAATGCCACAGCCATGGTGGTTGTGGCATTACAGTGATTGCCCAAATCGATGGGAACAGTGCCAACAGTGAAACATGAAAAGCCGGCAATTCAGCAGCGGCATACACCTGTACCCGACAATTTAGAACCGAAAGAATAGAGCTTCACACATAGATTAGATAGATATAAACATGTCAGCCACATATATACGAAGTACAGTGAAAGTGCTGCTTACTGTACTTGTCATTTAGCGTAAAGGATTTATCAAAAAAAATAATAGTGTTTTCATGCACCGTCTCTTTAAAAAAGCCGGCCGGCAATTCAGCAGCGGTACCCGACAATTTATAACAGACAGAATAGAGCATCATACATAGATTAGATAGATAGAAACATGTCAGCCACATATATACGAAGTACAGTGACAGTGTTGCTTACTGTACTTGTCATTTAGCGTAAAGGATTTATCAAAAAAAATAATAGTGTTTTCATGCACCATCTCTTTAAAAAAGCCGGCCGGCAATTCAGCAGCGGTACCCGACAATTTATAACAGACAGAATAGAGCTTCACACATAGATTAGATAGATAGAAACATGTCAGTCACATATATATGAAGTACAGTGATAGTGTTGGTTACTGTACTTGTCATTTAGTATTAAAATAAAGGATTTATTATTAAAAAAATTGGCGTGGGGTTCCCCTTAATTTTAGGCTCTAGCGGAGGTTAAGCAGACGGCTGGGGCAGATGTTTGAAGCCTGGGAAGGGGGTAATACCCACGGAGCTTCCCAGGCTACTAATATCAGCCCCCAGCTGAATACATAGCCTTTACTAGCTATTAAAATGGGGGACCCCCCCAAAAAAATGACGTGGGGTCCCCCCTAATTTAATAGCTAGCAAAGGCTAGGCAGACAGCTGGGGGCTGATATTAATAGCCCAGGAAGGGAGCCATGAATATTGGCCCCCTCCCAGGCTAGAAACACCAGCCGTCAGCCGCCCCAGAAATGGCGCATTCATAGGATGCGCCAATTCTGGCACTTAGCCTCGCTCTTCCACGCTGCCCTGGTGCGGTGGCAGGGGGTAATAGGGTTGGGGTTGATGTCAGCTTATAATGCCAGCTGACATCAAGCCCAGGTTAGTAATGGAGAGGCGTCTATAAGACACCCCCATTACTAACCCCATAGTCAAAGTTAAAAAAAACACAAACACCCAGAATAAAGTCCTTTAATTGAAATAAAGACACAATCCTTTATTGTTCTAAATTAAACCATACTTACCGTCACGCCCATTCCAGCTGAAGCCAACGATCTCCTGCAATAAAAGAAAAATAATAAAGCAACCTCATCCTTACCTTTCCATGGTTCCCACGACAGCTTCAGCTCTGCTACATCGAGATGACAGGCTGGACCGCAGCAGAACGCTGCCATCCAGCCTCTCATCCCGCAGACACTGAGAAGCGCAGGCTTACTTGCGCTGCTCAGCGTCTCTCTGTGACGACATCCAGATGAGCCGAGTTCATGTCCAATGAACTCGGCTCACCTCATGCACGTCACTGACAGCGTGGGAAAATTCTCACGCTGAAGCGGTGAGTGCAGGAGAATTCTCCCACGCTGTCAGTGACGTGCATAAGGTGAGCTCATGTCCAATGAACTCAGCTCACCTCCTGCACGTCACTGACAGCGTGGGAGAATTCTCCTGCACTCAGCGCTTCAGCGTGAGAATTCTCCCGCTGAAGCGCTGAGTGCAGGAGAATTTTCCCACGCTGTCAGTGACGTGCATAAGGTGAGCTCATGTCCAATGAACTCAGCTCACCTCCTGCACGTCACTGACAGCGTGGGAGAATTCTCCTGCACTCAGCGCTTCAGTGTGAGAATTCTCCCACGCTGAAGCGCTGAGTGCATGAGAATTTTCCCACGCTGTCAGTGACGTGCATGAGGTGAGCCGAGTTCATTGGACATTAACTCGGCTCATCTGGATGCCCTCACAGAGAGACACTGTGGAGCGCAAGCAAGCCTGCGCTTCTCAGTGTCTGCGGGATGACAGGCAGGATGGCAGCGTTCTGCTGCGGTCCAGCCTGTCATCTCGATGTAGCAGAGCTGAAGCTGTCATGGGAACCATGGAAAGGTAAGGATGATGTTGCTTTATTATTTTTCTTTTATTTCAGGAGATCGTTGGCTTCAGCTGGAATGGGCGTGATGGTAAGTATGGTTTAATTTAGAACAATAAAGAATTGTGTGTTTATTTCAATTAAAGGACTTTTTTCTGGGTGTTGTGTTTTTTTTAAATACTTTACTAGAAATTCATGGTGGTCATGTCTAATATTGGCGTGACCCCATGAATTTCGGGCTTAGGGCCAGCTGATAATGCCAAGCTGGCCCTAACCCCTTTATTACCCAGTGAGCCACCGCATCAGGGCCCTGGATGAGTTGGGTACAGCGCCAGAAGATGGCGCTTCTATGAACGCGCCATTTTCCGGGGTGGCTGCGGACTGCAATTTGCAGCGGGGGTGGCCCAGAAAGCTTGGGCCTCCCTGCGCTGCGGATTCCAGCCCCCAGCTGCCTAGTTGTACCTGGCTGGACACAAAAACAGGGCGAAGCCCCACGTCAATTTTCTTTAAATTATTTCATGAAATAATTAAGAAAAAAAGGGCTTCCCTATATTGTTGTGTCCGGCCAGGTACAAATAGGCAGCTGGTGGTTGGGGGCAGCCCGTTCCTGCCTGCTGTACCTGGCTGGACACAAATATAGTGCGAAGCCCCACGTCAATTTTTTTAAAATTATTTCATGAATTTCCTGAAATAATTTCAAAAAATTGAAGTGGGGCTTCGCACTATATTTGTGTCCAGCCAGGTACAGCAGGCAGGAACGGGCTGCCCCCATCCACCAGCTGCCTATTTGTACCTGGCCGGACACAACAATATAGGGAAGCCCTTTTTTTCTTAATTATTTCATGAATTTCATGAAATAATTAAAAAAAATTGAAGTGGGGCTTCGCACTATATTTGTGTCCAGCCAGGTACAGCAGGCAGGAACGGGCTGCCCCCAACCACCAGCTGCCTATTTGTACCTGGCCGGACACAACAATATAGGGAAGGCCTTTTTTTCTTAATTATTTCATGAATTTCATGAAATAATTAAAAAAAAAGTACGTGGGGCTTCGCCCTATTTTTGTGTCCAGCCAGGTACAACTAGGCAGCTGGGGGCTGGAATCTGCAGCGCAGGGAGGCCCAAGCTTTCTGGCCCCCCCCCCGCTACAAATTGCAGTCCGCAGCCGCCCCGGAAAATGGCGCGTTCATAGAAGCGCCATCTTCTGGCGCTGTACCCAACTCATCCAGGGCCCTGGTGCAGTGGCTCACTGGGTAATAAAGGGGTTAGGGCCAGCTTGGTATTATCAGCTGGCCCCAAGCCCAAAATTCATGGGGTCACGCCAGTATTAGACATGACCGCCATGAATTTCTAGTAAAGTATTTAAAAAAAACACAACACCCAGAATAAAGTCCTTTAATTGAAATAAAGACACAATTCTTTATTGTTCTAAATTAAACCATACTTACCATCACACCCATTCCAGCTGAAGCCAACGATCTCCTGCAATAAAAGAAAAAATATAAAGCAACCTCATCCTTACCTTTCCATGGTTCCCAGGACAGCTTCAGCTCTGCTACATCGAGATGACTGGCTGGACCGCAGCAGAACGCTGCCATCCAGTCTGTCATCCCGCAGACACTGAGAAGCGCAGGCATGCTTGCGCTCCTCACTGTCTCGCTGTGACGGCATCCAGATGAGCCGAGGTCATGTCCAATGAACTCGGCTCACCTCATGCACGTCACTGACAGCGTGGGAAAATTCTCACGCTGAAGTGCTGAGTGCAGGAGAATACTCCCACGCTGTCAGTGATGTGCATGAGGTGAGCTCATGTCCAATGAACTCAGCTCACCTCCTGCACGTCACTGACAGCGTGGGAAAATTCTCCTGCAATCAGCGCTTCAGCGTGAGAATTTTCCCACGCTGTCAGTGACGTGCATGAGGTGAGCCGAGTTCATTGGACATGAACTCGGCTCATCTGGATGTCGTCACAGAGAGACGCTGAGCAGCGCAAGCAAGCCTGCGCTTCTCAGTGTCTGCGGGATGACAGGCTGGATGGCAGCGTTCTGCTGCGGTCCAGCCTGTCATCTCGATGTAGCAGAGCTGAAGCTGTCGTGGGAACCATGGAAAGGTAAGGATGAGGTTGCTTTATTATTTTTCTTTTATTGCAGGAGATCGTTGGCTTCAGCTGGAATGGGCGTGATGGTAAGTATGGTTTAATTTAGAACAATAAAGGATTGTGTCTTTATTTCAATTAAAGGACTTTATTCTGGGTGTTTGTGTTTTTTTTAACTTTGACTATGGGGTTAGTAATGGGGGTGTCTTATAGACGCCTCTCCATTACTAACCTGGGCTTGATGTCAGCTGGCATTATAAGCTGACATCAACCCCAACCCTATTACCCCCTGCCACCGCACCAGGGCAGCGTGGAAGAGCGAGGCTAAGTGCCAGAATTGGCGCATCCTATGAATGCGCCATTTCTGGGGCGGCTGACGGCTGGTGTTTCTAGCCTGGGAGGGGGCCAATATTCATGGCTCCCTTCCTGGGCTATTAATATCAGCCCCCAGCTGTCTGCCTAGCCTTTGCTAGCTATTAAATTAGGGGGGACCCCACGTCATTTTTTTTGGGGGGTCCCCCATTTTAATAGCTAGTAAAGGCTATGTATTCAGCTGGGGGCTGATATTAGTAGCCTGGGAAGCTCCGTGGGTATTACCCCCTTCCCAGGCTTCAAACATCTGCCCCAGCTGTCTGCTTAACCTCCGCTAGAGCCTAAAATTAAGGGGAACCCCACGCCAATTTTTTTAATAATAAATCCTTTATTTTAATACTAAATGACAAGTACAGTAACCAACACTATCACTGTACTTCATATATATGTGACTGACATGTTTCTATCTATCTAATCTATGTGTGATGCTCTATCTTTCTGTTCTAAATTGTCGGGTACCGCTGCTGAATTGCCGGCCGGCTTTTTTAAAGAGACAGTGCATGAAAACACTATTATTTTTTTAAATAAATCCTTTACACTAAATGACAAGTACAGTAAGCAACACTATCACTGTACTTATTATATATGTGACTGACATGTTTCTATCTATCTAATCTATGTGTGAAGCTCTATTCTTTCTGTTCTAAATTGTCGGGTACAGATGCTGAATTGCCGGCCGGCTTTTTTAAAGAGACGGTGCATGAAAACACTAATATTTTTTTTAATAAATCCTTTACACTAAATGACAAGTGCAGTAACCAACACTGTCACTGTGCTTCTTATATGTGTGACTGACATGTTTCTATCTATCTAATCTTTGTGTGATGCTCTATTCCTTCTTGTCTAAATTGTCGGGTACCGGTGTATGCCGCTGCTGAATTTGCCAGCCGGCTTTTTTAAAGAGAGTGTCTTCTGAGCAGTTTGTCAGCTTTTGGACACCTTTGCAGGTGTTTTCTATGTGTTTCTATGTGTTTTTGTTTGCCTGCCATTGGTTTTAACGGTGTTCGACGGTGTTCTAAGGTGTTCGACGAACAGTTCGACGAACAGTTCCTCGAACATCCCGGTGTTCGACGAACCGAACCGAACCCGAACACTACGGGGGTGGCTCAACACTACTGATAACTATGCACTCAATGCCAGCACAGAGCAGCAAATGCAGTATGAAATGGACTGTTTTTTACAGACTTGCAACAACTTCGGTCTCATTATCAATACTAAAAAGAGAAGAAGTTATGTATCAACCTGCTCCAGGAAAACTATGCCAGCAGCCATGCATTTTGGTGATGGAGCACAACCTCAAAGCAGTTGACAACTTCACCTAGCTGGGCAGCACACTCTCCCATGTAGAGACCATAAACGCTGAGGTCAACAACAGAGTTGCCGAAGTCAGCACCACCTTCGGGAGACTGCGTAAGAATGTCTGATAAAGAAAGGGACTTATCCTGAGCACCAAGCTGAAGGTCTACTGCATTGTGGTCCTTACCACACTAGTCTATGCCAGCAACACTTGAACTGTTTACAGCCAGCATGCCACACAGCTCAATCACTTTCACCTGAGCTGTGTCCGCAGACTTCTCCACATCAGGTGGCAAGACAAAGTCCCCAACATGTCAATCCTGGAACAAGCTGGGCTCTGCAGCGTTTACACTCTCCTACTGTACAATAAAAAGTTATATTGTGGTACCATGTTAGCCAGAATCGATGTAAATACCTTTATGTCCAAAAATGACAAAAGTATTCTTGAAGTGATACCTTTATTGGCTATCCAGAAAAAAATATATATGTGCAAGCTTTCAGAGCACAGAGGCTCCTTAGTCAAGCAGAATTACAAATGAATTCATAAGACAAAAGGCACAACATTTAAGAGTTGTTACAGTATGACATTTGTTCATGAGGAGGAGGGGGTGATGCCTCCTAATGATACGTCCAAGAAATGTCTGTTGGAATGCTTAATTATTTGGAGACCATCTGGTGGATGTGTGCATTGACTCCATGTAGTGAGTCATAAACCCAGGTGTTAGATTAGAGTCCTGTTGTCAGTGAATTGAACTTCTTTATCAATTTGAATTCCCAAATTCTTCTCTCCCTGTCATCTTTGAAGTGCCCTTTTAGTACTAAAACTTTTAGATCTTTCATACAGTGTCCCTGACCAGAGAAATGTTTTCCCACAGGCGTGCCCAGTTCATTCTTAATTGTATGTCTGTGTAAATTCATTCTGGCTTGTACTTTTTGCATAGTTTCTCCAATTTAAACTCCTTTTGGGCACCTTGTACATTGTATCATGTACACCACATTGGAGGATGTACATGAAAAGACATCCATAATTTTGTAGTCCTGATTTGTGTTTGGTATATGGACTGTATTTGATGGTAATATGTGGGTACTAGTTTTGCATTTTTTGTTTTTACATGGGAATGTGCCAGTCACTCTCCTACTGAAAGCCTAAGCCATGTGGGCTGGACATGTGGTCAGACAGGTAATTGTCTAAACAACTGCTGTACGGAGATGTGTGTCAGGGAAAGCGAGCAGTCGGGGCAGAAGAAACATTACAAAAACTACTTTAAAGCGTCTCTCAAAAACCTGGGAGTCGACATTAACAAATGGGAGATGCTTGTTCTGCACCATCCTGCTTGGCGTAGCAGGATCACCTCAGGAGCATGTGCAGCTGAAGATAGGAGAATCTTTGAGACAAAAGAAAGCGAGCTGTGTGCAAGGCACAAGTAGTATCTACAGGGTGGGCCATTTATATGGATACACCTAAATTATAATCATAATTTTTTCCCTCTGCTTGGTCTGAAAAAAATTACCCTTACTGAGTACCACATTTTTTTTCTTGATTTCTTTTAGTGTTTCTTAAAGCCCTAAAGTTGCCATTTGAAATGACTTTAGTTTTGTGTCATGTCTGTGATCTGCTTTTTTTCAACAACATTAAACAACTGAATGAACATCCTCCGAGCCCGGTGATTCCATCATTTTTGCCAGGGGTTGTAGTTCACATTTAGTAGTGGAGGGGAGATTTTGGAGAACTATGGTGGAGGTCCTTCATAATCTACATTTCTTACCAAATGTAATAATTGGTAAGGAAGTAGCTTTTTCTCAGTTCTAGGAGCTCCATTTAGTCACTGACTCCTCTAGCTGAGATTAATGATAAATGTATTAGCAGTAAAAGCTAGTCAGTGTACTTACTGTACTTCTTAATATTAATGGATAAGAATAATATTAATATTAATACAAAATAATAATATGTTAATATTAATAATGAGCAGAATTAACTTTAGTCTATTAGTTCTGCTCTCCACAACAGTTACGGTCTCTCATGTGGCTCCACAAGACAATTAATTGCCCATCCCTGCAATGGAGTATTGGGTGTAGTGTATATTATAATTAATTGCTGGATGCTGGGGGCACAATGCAAATTATAATGAATTACTGGGACTGGGGGCTCGGTGTATTTTCTAATATCTTTTTGGATGAGACTTTTGGCACACTGTATGTTATAATTAATTGCTGGGGGCTGGCAGCGTGGAGTATATTACTTTTAATTGCTAGTGTCTGGGGGCTTAGTGTATATTATAATTGTTTGCTGGTGGCACAATGTATATTATATTTAATTGCTGCGGGAACAGAGCATATATTATAATTATTCACTGGGGACACAACATGTACTATAATTGGCACAATGTGAATTATATTTAATTGCTGCGGGAACAGAGCATATATTATAATTATTCACTGGGGACACAACATGTACTATAATTGGCACAATGTGAATTATATTTAATTGCGTTCATTATATTTATTTTCCAGGATAACAACATCACATAAAATTTGCTGGGGCACAACATTTATTATACTAATTGCATGGGGGCACAGTCTATGTTATAATTAATTATTGGGACACATAGTTTAATATAATCAACAGATAAGGGGCCTAGTGTGTATTATAATTGATGTGGAGTGACAGCATTAGTTTAAGGGGATATAGCGGATTCTATAACTCCTTTCTAGGGACACTAGAACTATAGTTCATCATGTGGGGTACAGTGTCTATTATATATCATTTCTGGGGCACAGAGGTATTTTGCTTTATGTCTGTGGGACTACATATAGAAGTATTAATTTAAAGGGCACAGTGTATACTATAATTGATTTTAGAAGGCACAATGTGTGTTATACTCATTTGTGGACCATGTTAGGTATTTCAGTTCATTTTAGGGGACACAGCTTGTGATTTAATCCTTGCTACAAGGTTCCATGTATTATTACTTTTTAGCAGATTAATATTTATTTCAGGTGACACAGTGTGTGGCTCAGAAGACACAACTTGTGACATTTATATATTCTGGAGGCACAGTGTGGGGAGCACAGAGTGAGCACAATGTGCATGAGAATTTTGTCTTTGTTTATAGGATAAGTGAAAAACTATATATATCTAGAAGGCAAACTCTGCAAAGATGTAGCTTGAAAAAGAAATGAAGATCTGGACCAGATGGAGAAGAAAAGTAAGGCAACTACTCCAAACAGGGAAGCCATTACCTGTGAGTCTCTGAATGCCACTGTATTTGAGACTGAGAAACTACCTATACTGTAACCTGTATGACATATAACCCTTACATCAGAGGGCACACTTTTTATTTAAGCAGATGGCGAGTCAGCTTGGAGATTGCTACGTCTACCTGTATCCCAGGTTAGACTAAATCTTTTTGTCGCAATTGTACATGAGAGTGGAATGCAGTTTTACACTTATTTACATATTTTTTGACAACTCACTTAATATTGTTTCATTAAAATTATATTCACCTGAAATAAAAAATATTTCTAGTAATCGCTATGGAAAACAAATAGAAATATGAAGCTTTAGGTGACACATTTACTGATTCTATTGAAATAAAGATTGTAACTGCAGCAACTCTTTTGTTATCTGTCATTTCTACCCAAAATTGCTTTGCCCTCTAGACTTTCAAAAGGGAAGAGAAAACTTCTTGAATTCATATCTTCTCAGACAGGCTCTCTGCAGCAGTGTAAGTTATGAAGTTCTGATGCAGCTGGGGCTAGGTACAGATCTGTAAATCTTTAGATTTTCTTCAAGTGGTTAAAGTGAACCTGTCATAAGGATATTACACCCCTAATTAATGCCATGTGTAAAGGCCCTTTAATGCTTATTAAATCCTTATTATTACAATTTAATTTTGTAGTTTTAGAGAAATCAAGCATTTAAGTTTTAGCTGCAATTGCAGGAGGGCAGGAACTGAAGTCACAACTCTCCTGCCTCTCTCTCTATTCCGTGCCCATCACAGGCCTGCGGTCTTTGACATACTGGTTACTTTTGTCTTAGTGACCTGCCTCTTCTGTCTGAGATTTTATGAAGATGCTATCCCTTCCCATGGTTGTCTCCTTAGAGAGGGTGATGCATGCTCAGTAAGCTCCTGTTGATGTTGTGAATGCCAGACTATTGATTTGTGCATGCAGCGTCCCTCTAAGGAAGAGACCCCGGGAAATGACGGTGCCTGTGTAAAATCTCAGGTAGGTGAGGCAGGTTACTGATACAAGAGTGACCTGTCAGTCAAAGACCAGTGGCCAGAGGAGGGCGGAAAACAGGTAGAGAGGCAGAAGAGCTGCAAGTGTATTGTCCAACACCTCTGCACATGTGGTTAAGACTTAATCAGTTTATTTCTCTAAAAGCTCCAAATGAAATTCTACAAACAAGGTATAAAAGGTAATAAAAATTAAAACACCTTAACACATATTGCGTTAGTTAGAGATGTAATATCCTGATGACAGGCCCTTAACTCCTTCACCCCAAAGGCTGTTTTCACCTTCATGACCAGGCCAAAATTTTACAATTCTGACCAGCGTCACTTTATGTAGTAGTAACTCTGGAACACTTCAACTCTCCTACGCTGAGCACTTACATTGAGGTTTCCATCTAAAGGTCCTTGTTTTCAGAGGTGCACAAAACTGAGGCCAACAGCACTTTTATGCACGCTTAAAAAGATGAACACTGCCTCAATATAGGGAATCTTCCACCGGGGGTTCTGTCTGAATCACATATTTCAGCGATTTACACGGAAACCCCAGTGTAAGCGCTCAGCGTAGAGTGCAGGATAAATGTGAGCTGAGCCTTACTGTGATCTTTGGAAGGCAGAATGAACAAATCAGCAGCAGGTCAAAAATTTATTTTAGTTTTTTTTTACGCCGTTCCTCATGTGGTATAAGTGAAAAGGCAGATTTATTCTTCGAGTCGGTGCGATTACAGCAATACTAGATAGTTTTTTGTGTTTGTCTGCTGTCACACACTAAAAAACAATTTTTTGCATCCCCATATTTTGAGAACTAAAATTTTTCTATATTTCTGCCAACAGAGTCATGTGAGGACTTGTATTTTACAGGATGAGTTGAAGCTTTTATTGGTACCATTTTCAGGCACATAACGCTTTTTGATCACTTTATATTCCGATTTTTGTGAGGCAGAATGGACAAAACCAGCAATTTAAGAATGGTTTAGGGGTTTTTTTTGTGGTAAAATTGATAAGACAACTATATTCTTTGAGTCAATAGGATTACAGCGATACCACATTTATATAATTTTTTTTTTATGTTTTAGAGCTTTTACACAATAAAAACTGTCATAGAAAAAAGAATTGTTTTTGTATCGCTTTATTCTGAGAGCTATAGCATTTTCTTTTTTTACGATGATGTAGCTGTAGGGCAGCTTGTTTTTTGCATTCCACTTTTTGATCACGTTTTATTCTACTTTTTGATCATAAAGCATAGTATTTTTGCCACATTTTTTATTTTATTTTTTCATGGTGTTCATTGAAGGGGTTATCTAGTAGAGCAGTTTTATAGGTCAGGTCGTTCTGGACGCATCGATACCAATTATGTGTACTTTATTTTTCAGACTATAAGACGCACCCAGGTTTTAGAGGCAGAAAAGAGAGGAAAAAGACTTTTGAAGCGAAAAATGTGGTAAAATATTTAATAACATTAATAACAGAAACTTTCACCAATGTAAATGTGTTTCAATGGTTTTTATTGAAATTTTTTATAACACATAAACAAAATTATACAAACGAGACACCAAAATACACTAAAGAGGAAACTGGGGTGGGAGGTTGGTGGGGGGAAGGAAAGGAAACATAATATTTATTAGGGAGGGAAAAGGAGAGAGGGGAAAAATATAGGGAAGAGTATCCCCATCAAGATGGGGAAGAGACAAGTAGGCATACAAGTTAACAGTAAGAGTCAAAAATTTAAATGTTTGTAGCTTAAACCTTAGTTACTGTTAAAATATTAGAGACATAATTAGTAAAACAAACTTGGTGCATTACAACGAAAATACTGGTTGAGTATGAGTACTTGTCAAGGGTCGAGGCGTACCTCATTGACCCTGTGCGAGGAAAGTTCGGTTCAATTTGTATAGTATACAAAGTGGAATCTGGAATCTGGAATGTCCTAGAAATTAATCTATTAAGAGTATACAAAATAGTTGTAGTCTCTTGTAATCCAGAAGAAAAGTAGGCCATCAGAGGAAGTTTTATATAATTGTAATCCAGACTATAAGACGTTGATAAGAGGTTTGATATAAGATGAAGAAAGAAGTTCATCATGTAGGAAAGAAGTCAAGTGGATGTGTAAGAGTTGTTAAACCCAGGAGTCTCAACAAACCAGCACCCTCCTCTGTAAATGAGATGAAGAATGTTCTTGAGCCTTGCTCACCAATGTAAATGTAAACATAACTCAACCGCAGCATTAACATCCATTATTATTGACTTTAGACTTTATGTCATGTGGTTGCCTTGAGGAGAACTATAATTCCTAGCATGTCCTGCAGCTCCTATGACATGCTGGGAGTTATAGTTCACTACAGGAGTGGTGCAGTGTTTTATGTCCTTTGTTTTACTCAAGCTATGGTATAATGCTTGCCTCTCTGGTTCTTTTCTGAACCCGCACTAGACAGAAAAGGGGTCACACATCAGGGAGCGAGGTCGCACGACAGGGAGCGGGGCCACATGGCAGGGAGCGGGGTCACACGTCAGGGAGCGGGGTCACACGGCAGGGAGTGGGGTCACACGGCAGGGAGCTGCAGCACCTCCATGAGTTTCCTATGGCCACACTAGACAGGAGGAATTGGGCAGTCTCCCATCCAGATCACTCGCTGCAGTGATGTTACAAAGAGGCAGGGCCGGGGACGACTGCGAGTTGTGCTGTTCTGTGTAGCTCCGGCCCTGCCTCTTTGTAACATCACTGCAGCTCGTGATCTGGACGGGAGACTGCCCAATTCCTCCTGTCTAGGGTGGCCATAGTGTATTCATGAAGGCGCTGCCGCTCTCTGCCGTGTGACCCCGCTCCCTGCTGTGTCACCCCGCTCCCTGCCGTATGACCCCGCAGGTTACACGGCAGGGAGCGCCAAGAGAGGCACATGACAATGTGCGATTTGTCAGAGTTCATAGTGTTATCACCTCCATTTCTATATGTCTAGCTGTTTATTCATTTATCCTTACAGATATATTTTTATACACTTTTTTTCTCTCTCATCATGTGTCTACCCTATGAACTCATTGTCATGTGTCTCTCTTGGTTCTCTTTTTTTCAAAATGTTCCCCTACATAAATATCTGTGAACCCTGCATATGTTTTTTTTGATTCCTGAAGAAGAAGTGGGCTACACTTCAAAACGCACAGAAAAATACAAAAAAATGTTATTTTACATTATCTCTGGCACTTGACGTTTCCTCATCAGCTGGCATCGATGATACAGACCAGAAACTTTCAATTTTTTCATTTTTTCTAGTAAAATATTTTGTGATAACTGGAATTTGCCTTTAAATTATTCACGGTAAGTCTAAGAATGCATTAAAATATTCTTCACTTCAAATTTATCTGACAGATAACCATAGTCACCTATAATTTATTTGGAAGACTTGTGATATATTCTGTGCTACCAGTGACTTATTCTATAAGCATCACAGAAAGCTGCCATGTCCAACTGTAAAATAGAATAGTATGGTGCTGTGTTATAGAAATGATATGTCACAAGATCCCTTCTAGCTGTGATGACTCACACATATGGGAATAATATGATAAGTGTCATCTTGAGCACATGTTGATATGACGGTGTACCCAAGATCTTGCACATTTCCAAAAGAAAATGCAATGAACCTAAAGACAACTATACACAACATGATTTCATGTTACAGATAATATTTTGATAGAGTGCACAACACTTAGACATTATGTCAGACAACCGAAAGGTCTAAGTACCAATCTGTCAAAATATTGATTTTCAGATTGGCAGCTACTATCTCAGCAACATTTAAAAGTCTTTGCAACTATAAATCTAAAATTGAAATGACAATTGGCAATTTCAATTATTAATGAACATTCATTAATTTTCTTTTCCAATTATAATACATTGCATTAACACTGCCTACACATCTATGGAGAGAATTACACCACAGAAGGATTTAAATGATAAATGGATATTGTACACTTTCTTCATTCTAAGCTTAATAATATATTTGTGATATATCGTGTGGGGAACAATACCCTGAAGAGTTCTACTGTCTAAGGATATTCATCCATAATATCAAATAATCTTGTGGAAAAACAATGCACCAAAAGTAATATAATAGCCAATCAACACACAGGTACTAAAATTACCAAATGTCAGTAGTAGGAATTCCAGGGCAATAGCACAATTACTATATACACAGCTATAACACAATGTATATTTGAATATTGCATATGATTGTTACATATACAAAATGTATTGACAATTTGCTAAATAAATACATACATAAGTAAATAAGACATTTAATAAATGATTCAATATTAAAAATGATAACAGTAGTAATATCAATATTAATATTTACACCTTACCACATGAATGTAACAATTATGTAACCCTTTTCAATTGTACAGTACCAGGAAATTAATGGTGTTCATAACTAGAGATGAGCGGTGTTCGACTAGAACTGTTCGCCAATCTCAAATTCGAGCTGTTTTGGGCGGTGTTCGAGTTGTTCGACGAACGCGAACGATTTGCAAAAAATTCGGCTGTTCGAGGTTATGTTCGATAACTGTTCGTGCACCAAAAGCGTGTCCTGCATGTCTGGCGCTATTTAGAGCACCAATCATGCAGGGATTGTCTGCCACTCACTGCAATGCCACAGCCATGGTGGTTGTGGCATTACAGTGATTGCCCAAATCGATGGGAACAGTGCTCACAGTGAAACATGAAAAGCCGACAATTCAGCAGCGGCATACACCGGTACCCGACAATTTAGAACCTAAAGAATAGAGCTTCACACATAGATTAGATAGATATAAACATGTCAGCCACATATATACGAAGTACAGTGAAAGTGCTGCTTACTGTACTTGTCATTTAGCGTAAAGGATTTATCAAAAAAAATAATAGTGTTTTCATGCACTGTCTCTTTAAAAAAGCCGGCCGGCAATTCAGCAGGGTACCCGACAATTTATAACAGACAGAATAGAGCTTCACACATAGATTAGATAGATAGAAACATGTCAGTCACATATATATGAAGTACAGTGACAGTGTTGATTACTGTACTTGTCATTTAGTGTAAAGGATTTAATAAAAAAAATAATAGTGTTTTCATGCACCGTCTCTTTAAAAATGCCGGCCCGCAATTCAGCATCTGTACCCAACAATTTAGAATAGAAGGAATAGAGAATCACACATAGATTAGATAGATAGAAACATGTCAGTCACATATATATGAAGTACAGTGACAGTGTTGCTTACTGTACTTGTCATTTAGTGTAAAGGATTTATTAAAAAAAATAATAGTGTTTTCATGCACCGTCTCTTTAAGAAAGCCGGCCGGCAATTCAGCATCTGTACCCGACAATTTATAACAGACAGAATAGAGCTTCACACATAGATTAGATAGATAGAAACATGTCAGTCACATATATATGAAGTACAGTGATAGTGTTGGTTACTGTACTTGTCATTTAGTATTAAAATAAAGGATTTATTATTAAAAAAATTGGCGTGGGGTTCCCCTTAATTTTAGGCTCTAGCGGAGGTTAAGCAGACGGCTGGGGCAGATGTTTGAAGCCTGGGAAGGGGGTAATACCCACGGAGCTTCCCAGGCTACTAATATCAGCCCCCAGCTGAATACATAGCCTTTACTAGCTATTAAAATGGGGGACCCCCCAAAAAAAATGACGTGGGATCCCCCCTAATTTAATAGCTAGCAAAGGCTAGGCAGACAGCTGGGGGCTGATATTAATAGTCCAGGAAGGGAGCCATGAATATTGGCCCCCTCCCAGGCTAGAAACACCAGCCGTCAGCCGCCCCAGAAATGGCGCATTCATAGGATGCGCCAATTCTGGCACTTAGCCTCGCTCTTCCACACTGCCCTGGTGCGGTGGCAGGGGGTAATAGGGTTGGGGTTGATGTCAGCTTATAATGCCAGCTGACATCAAGCCCAGGTTAGTAATGGAGAGGCGTCTATAAGACACCCCCATTACTAACCCCATAGTCAAAGTTAAAAAAAACACAAACACCCAGAATAAAGTCCTTTAATTGAAATAAAGACACAATCCTTTATTGTTCTAAATAAAACCATACTTACCATCACGCCCATTCCAGCTGAAGCCAACGATCTCCTGCAATAAAAGAAAAATAATAAAGCAACCTCATCCTTACCTTTCCATGGTTCCCACGACAGCTTCAGCTCTGCTACATAGAGATGACAGGCTGGACCGCAGCAGAACGCTGCCATCCAGCCTGTCATCCCGCAGACACTGAGAAGCGCAGGCATGCTTGTGCTCTGCAGTGTCTGGCTGTGACGGCATCCAGATGAGCCGAGTTCATGTCCAATGAACTCGGCGCACCTCATGCACGTCACTGACAGCGTGGGAGAATTCTCCTGCACTCAGCACTTCAGCGTGAGAATTCTTCCACGCTGTCAGTGACGTACATGAGGTCAGCTGAGTTCATTGGACATGAATGAGCTCACCTCATGCACTTCACTGACAGCGTGGGAGAATTCTCACGCTGAAGTGCTGAGTGCAGGAGAATTCTCCCACGCTGTCAGTGACGTGCATGAGGTGCGCCGAGTTCATTGGACATGAACTCGTCTCATCTTTATGCCGTCACAGCCAGACACTGCAGAGCGCAAGCATGCCTGCGCTTCTCAGTGTCTGCGGGATGACAGGCTGGATGGCAGCGTTCTGCTGCGGTCCAGCCTGTCATCTCGATGTAGCAGAGCTGAAGCTGTCGTGGGAACCATGGAAAGGTAAGGATGAGGTTGCTTAATTATTTTACTTTTATTGCAGAAGACATTGGCTTCAGCTGGAATGGGCGTGACGGTAAGTATGGTTTAATTTAGAACAATAAAGAATTGTGTGTTTATTTCAATTAAAGGACTTTTTTCTGGGTGTTTGTGTTTTTTTTAAATACTTTACTAGAAATTCATGGCGGTCATGTCTAATATTGGCGTGACCCCATGAATTTCGGGCTTAGGGCCAGCTGATAATGCCAAGCTGGCCCTAACCCCTTTATTACCCAGTGAGCCACCGCACCAGGGCCCTGGATGAGTTGAGTACAGCGCCAGAAGATGGCGCTTCTATGAATGCGCCATTTTCCGGGGTGGCTGCGGACTGCATTTTGCAGCGGGGGGGACCCAGAAAGCTTGGGCCTCCCTGCGCTGCAGATTCCAGCCCCCAGCTGCCTAGTTGTACCTGGCTGGACACAAAAATAGGGCGAAGCCCCACGTATTTTTTTTTTTTAATTATTTCATGAAATTCATGAAATAATTAAGAAATAAAGGGCTTTCCTCTATTATTGTGTCCGGCCAGGTACAAATAGGCAGCTGGTGGTTGGGGGCAGCCCGTTCTTGCCTGCTGTACCTGGCTGGACACAAATATAGGGCGAAGCCCCACGTCAATTTTTTTTTAAATTATTTCATGAAACTAGATGGTGGCCCGATTCTAACGCATCGGGTATTCTAGAATATGTATGCGGCAGACCCGACGCAATCAGCAGAGCGGTGTTTAAATTTGGCGCCAAAATCGCTGACTGGTCGCGGCCAGCAACCGCGACCAATCAGCAAAGCGGTGTTGAAATTTGGCGACTATATCGCTGATTGGTCACGGCCGGCGGTCACGACTAATCAGCAGAGCGGGGTTTAAATTTTGCGCCAATAATGCTGATTGGTCGCGGTCACGACCAATCAGCAAAGCGGTGTTTACATTTTGCGTCAATAATGCTGATTGGTTGCCGTCGCAACCAATCAGCAAAGCGGTGTTTAAATTTGGCACCAATAATGGTGATTGGTCACGACCGTGACCATTCAGCAGAGCGGTGTTTAAATTTGGCGCCAAAATCGCTAATTGGTCGCGGCCGGCAACTGTGACCAATCAGCAGAGCGGGGTTTAAATTTGGCGCCAATACTGCTGATTTGTCGTGGCCGGCAACCGTGACCAATCAGCCGAGCAGGGTTTAAATTTGGCGCCAATACTGCTGATTGGTCGCGGACGGCGACCGCGATCAATCAGCAGAGCGGGGTTTAAATTTGGTGCCAATCTCGCTGATTGGTCGCGGCTGGAGTCCCCGACCAATCAGCAGAGCGTTGTTTAAATTTGGCGCCAATCTCACTGATTGGACGCGTCTGGGGTCCGCGACCAATCAGCAGAGCGTTGTTTAAATTTGGCGCCAAGCTCGCTGATTGGTCGCGGCCGCTATTTAAATGTGGCGCCCAAATCGGTGATTGGTCGCGGGCAGCGTACGCGACCAATCAGCAGAGCGGTGTTTAACTTTAGCGCCAAGATCACTGATTGGTCGCGTGCGGAGAGCGCGACCAATCAGCTAATCGTATTGGTGAGGACAGGGGAGCGCCACTGCCTGGTTGGATACTTCTGCTGCGAGAACCCGGGACATGAGCGACTGGTCGCAGCAGAAGTATCCCGACCCGCAGCGCAGCTCCCCGGTCCTCCCTTGACACCCTAGCCGCTGATGTCCCCACAGTATCCGCATGGTGTTACAAAGATCCGGACATTTGTGTTAAAAATCGCTGATTGGTCGCTGGCGCTGCCAGCGACCAATCACCGATTTGGGCGCCAAATTTAAATATCGGCCGCAACCAATCACCGATCTTGGCTCCACATTTAAACACCGCTGAGCTGATTGGTCGCCGACGCTGGGCGCGACCAATCACCGATTTTGGCGCCACATTTAAATAGCGTCCGCGACCAATCAGTACAGCGGTGTTTAAATGTGGAGCCAAGATGGGTGATTGGTCGCGGCCGATATTTAAATTTGGCGCCCAAATCGGTGATTGATCGCGGGCAGCGCCCGCGACCAATCAGCGATTTTTAACACAAATGTCCGGACCTTTGTAACACCATGCGGATACTGTGGGGAGATCAGCAGCTAGGGTGTGAAGGGAGGACCGGGGAGCGGCGCTGCGGGTCGAGATACTTCTGCTGCGAGTACCCACTCATGTCCCGGGTTCTCGGAGCGGAAGTATCCAACCAGGCAGCGCCGCTGACATCCATGCGGCTAGGGTGTGAAGGGAGGACCGGGGAGCGGCGCTGACATCCAATTGGTCGCGGCCGCTATTTAAATGTGCCGCACAAATCGGTGATTGGTCGCCGTCTTGACCGCGACCAATCACTGATCTTGAGGCCAAAGTTAAACACTACTGTGCTGATTGGTCGCGGACGCTGCCCGCGACCAATCACCGATTTGTGCGCCAAATTTAAATATCAGCCTCATGCACGTCACTGACAGCGTGGGAAAATTCTCCTGCACTCAGCGCGAGAATTCTCCCACGCTGTCAGTGACGTACATGAGGTGAGCCGAGTTCATTGTCGGCTCATCTGGATGCCGTCACAGTCAGACACTGAGGAGCGCAAGCATGCCTGCGCTTCTCAGTGTCTGCGGGATGACAGGCTGGATGGCAGCGTTCTGCTGCGGTCCAGCCTGTCATCTCGATGTAGCAGAGCTGAAGCTGTCGTGGGAACCATGGAAAGGTAAGGATGATGTTGCTTTATTATTTTTCTTTTATTGCAGGAGATCGTTGGCTTCAGCTGGAATGGGCGTGATGGTAAGTATGGTTTAATTTAGAACAATAAAGGATTGTGTCTTTATTTCAATTAAAGGACTTTATTCTGGGTGTTTGTGTTTTCTTTTAACTTTGACTATGGGGTTAGTAATGGGGGTGTCTTATAGACGCCTCTCCATTACTAACCTGGGCTTGATGTCAGCTGGCATTATAAGCTGACATCAACCCCAGCCCTATTACCCCACTGCCACCGCACCAGGGCAGCGTGGAAGAGCGAGGCTAAGTGCCAGAATTGGCGCATCCTATGAATGCGCCATTTCTGGGGCGGCTGACGGCTGGTGTTTCTAGCCTGGGAGGGGGCCAATATTCATGGCTCCCTTCCTGGGCTATTAATATCAGCCCCCAGCTGTCTGCCTAGCCTTTGCTAGCTATTAAATTAGGGGGGACCCCACGTCATTTTTTTGGGGGGGTCCCCCATTTTAATAGCTAGTAAAGGCTATGTATTCAGCTGGGGGCTGATATTAGTAGCCTGGGAAGCTCCGTGGGTATTACCCCCTTCCCAGGCTTCAAACATCTGCCCCAGCTGTCTGCTTAACCTCCGCTAGAGACTAAAATTAAGGGGAACCCCACGCCAATTTTTTTTAATAATAAATCCTTTATGTTAATACTAAATGACAAGTACAGTAACCAACACTATCACTGTACTTCATATATATGTGACTGACATGTTTCTATCTATCTAATCTATGTGTGAAGCTCTATTCTGTCTGTTATAAATTGTCGGGTACAGATGCTGAATTGCCGGCCGGCTTTTTTAAAGAGACAGTGCATGAAAACACTATTATTTTTTTAAATAAATCTTTTACACTAAATGACAAGTACAGTAAGCAACACTGTCACTGTACTTCATATATATGTGACTGACATGTTTCTATCTATCTAATCTATGTGTGAAGCTCTATTCTGTCTGTTATAAATTGTCGGGTACAGATGCTGAATTGCCGGCCGGCTTTTTTAAAGAGACAGTGCATGAAAACACTATTATATTTTTTAATAAATCCTTTACACTAAATGACAAGTACAGTAATCAACACTGTCACTGTACTTCATATATATGTGACTGACATGTTTCTATCTATCTAATCTATGTGTGAGGCTCTATTCCTTCTTGTCTAAATTGTCGGGTACCGGTGTATGCCGCTGCTGAATTGCCGGCCGGCTTTTTTAAAGAAAGCGTCTTCTGAGCAGTTTGTCAGCTTTTGGACACCTTTGAAGGTGTTTTCTATGTGTTTCTATGTGTTTTTGTTTGCCTGCCATTGGTTTTAACGGTGTTCGACGGTGTTCTAAGGTGTTCGACGAACAGTTCCTCGAACATCCCGGTGTTCGACGAACCGAACCAAACCCGAACACTACGGGGGTGGCTCAACACTATTCATAACAGGGCAATTTTCAGTTTTTGCGTTTTTGTTTTTTGCTCCCCATCTTCCCAGAGCTATAACTTTTTATTTTTCTGTCAATGTGGCAGTGTGAGGGCTTATTTTTTGAGGAACAAGTTGTACTTTTGAATAACACCATTGGTATTACCATATTGTGTACTGGAAAACGGGAAAATAATTCCAAGTGCTGTGAAATTGCAAAAAAAGTGCAATTCCACAGTTGCTTTGGGTTTTTTTTTCACCATGTTCACTATATGTTAAAACTGACCTGACAGTATGATTCTCCAGGTCATTACGAGTTCACAGATACTGAACATGTATAGGTTCTTTTTTATTTAAGATGTGAAAAAAAAATCCAAAGTTTGTTAAAAAAAAAAAAGGCACCATTTTCCGAGACCCGTAGTGTCTCCATTTTTTGGATCTGGGGCCAGGTGATGGCTTATTTTTTGCTCGCCAAACTGACGTTTTTATTGATACCATTTTGGGGTAGATCCGATGTTTTTATCACCCGTTATTTCATTTTATTGCAATGTAGCAGCGACCAGAAAAACGTAATTTTGGCGTTTTGATTTTTTTTCCGTCATGCTATTTACCGATCAAATTAATTCTTTGTTTATATTTATAGATCGGGAAATGTTGAATGCGGCAATACCAAATATGTGATTTTTTTATTGTTTTATTTTTAATGAGGGGAAAGGTGAGTGATTTAAACTTTTATATTTGTTTTATTTTTTTAATATTTTTAAAAACATTTTTTTTTACTTTTTGCATGTTTCTATAGTCTCCATGGGAGACTTAAAGCTGCAATTGTCTGAGTGCCTCTGCTACATACAGGCGATGATCAGATCGCTTATGTGTAGCAGAAATGCTCACTTGGTATGAGCGCCGACCACTGGTAGGCACTCATAGCAATCTGGCAATGACAACCAAAGGGGTCTCCTGCAGACCCCGTGTTGTCATGCCAACCCATCGGCGACCCGCGATCATGTGATGGGATCGCCAATGGGCAGGGCCAATGACGCGCATCTGGTTTGCGTGAGTTAAATGCCGCTGTCAGAGGTTGACAGCGGCGCTTAACTAGTTAACAGCCACGGATGGATCGCGATTAGTGTTGAGCGAGTATGTTCTATTAACCCTTTCGCCGAGTATGCTTGGGCCGAGCTCCGAGTATTTATAGCTGCTCGGTGATATGGTTGAATCGCTCCCGTGTGCATGATTTGTGACTGTTTAACAGCTTTATTACATGTGAGGAATGTCTATTTCTTACACTTTCCTCACATGTAATAAAGCTGTCAAACAGTTGCAAATCATGCACACGGGAGCGATTCAACCATATCACGGAGCAGCTATAAATACTCAGAGCTCGGCCCGAGCATACTCGGACAGAGCATACTCGCTCAACACTAATCGCGATTCTACCCGTGGCTGTTAAAGGCACATGGCAGCTGTACTGATCAGCTGTCATGTGTCCAGAAAGGTGCGAGCTCAGCGCCAGAGCCAGCACCAAAGGCAGGGACCCCATGTGTGCCGTACTATTACGACACACATCAGAAAGGGGTTAAAAAAATGATGCCGATGATCATTAAAGAAACATTGCCATCAAAGTTTGTATCCTCTTAATATATTGCAGTCATCATATTATATAGCACTGTGTACTTAAAATTGCTCATTTTGCCTTTCTATTTAGTTAATTCTTCTGTATTCCATTAGGTCTATGACATCACGTGATTAAAAACTGACTAGCTGAATCCTTCTAAGCTCTATGTAGAAACAGGAGGTCAATTTTCCCTGCAGGAGTCTTCCACTCATCTCTATTATTAATCCATGGTGAAGAAACATTGCATTTGCCTCTCTAGATTTGGAGTGCTGCAGATCTTCTCTTTTTATGGACTTTGGATCTTTTCAGGAACTGGACATCACACAGCTTTGCACTGTAACATTGTATTGCTAAAGAAAAGTGCTATTGTCTTTTGAAACAATGTTTGAGGAATCAGATTATGTTAGGTAATGTGTCTAATAATGAAATTGTTGGGTAGCCATTGTGGTTATGGCTCTCTTCAATACACTCGACAGATTTGTAATTGGGTCCAAACCAGGAGACCTGATTGAAGATTGTTCCATTTGAAGCTTCTCATTTTAAAAAGTTCAAATACTGTATTTTGTAGCTCCTTTTGTGCACAAAAGGTCTTTGGTCGTGTAAAATCCCAACATGTGACCAAACTGTGTTATTATGAAACTGAGTCCTTTGCAGAGCGAAACAAAATTTTTCAAAGGAAGCTTTCAAGCAGCGGATAAAGTAAAATGTATCCACAATGTGGATTGTCCAGGATTTCTGCACTAAAAATCTGCATGAATAAACAGTGCGAAATGTTTAATTTAAAAAAAATCACATGCTGTAAAAAAAATGTATACAGATCTTTAGTGATTATTGTGAAATTTTACATTTGCATCACTCAATATATGATTATCTGAACTCTTCCTTACTACTTCTGTAAATGTCGCTACCTGGGGCATTGCGGACAATGCAAGATGACACGAGAAGCTCGGTTAAAGGGAACCCATCACATGAAAAAAACGCTATTAACCTTCAGATGTGGGGTTAATCAGCAGGTTAATAGTGTTCTGAATCTCGTAATGACCCATCTTTACACCTTCTCTCTGCCAGCTTGCTTCTTTCTTGAACAGAACCCATAGGGCCCTGTGGAAGTCCAAATCCCTTATAGGGTTTAAGGAGAGGAAAGACCAAGTTCCTCTCGGACCTGCTGGAATGGCTTGTGCAATGCCTGTCCATAGAAGCTTAATTAACTGCTTCCCAACCACCCACTGTACATAAACGTTGGCACTGGCTGGGCTCTGTGCAGCGCCGACATTTATAAACGGTCGGTGGTCCCGCAGCGCTTAGGACCCCCAGGGTCCTGCAAGTGCTGCGGGTGCGGTGCAGAGCAGTAGCTCTGACAGGGAACATCATCGGGACCTGATTGGATCAGGTCCCAATGATGTTAATCCTTTGCTATCTTGTAGATGCAGCGATCCATAGCGATCATGACATTTAGGAGATAGTGAGAGGAGAGGGGGTCGTCCACTCACCTTTCCGATGGCCCCCATGATAGCTGATAGGACCTGGCATTGTCATGGCAGCCGGAGATCACATGACCACCTCCGGGTCTGCCATGTACAGTGTCCTGCTAGCCTCAGCCAGCAGCTGAGTCTAGCAGGAGATATGACAGTGTAAAACTGTCAGCTCTCATGAATGCAATACATGTCTATTGCATTGCATGAGACCGGTGATCAGAAAAATAAAAATTGAAGTTTCATAGATGGACTAAGTAAAAAAAGTAAAAAAAAAGCCTAAAAATGTTTTCAAGCTGTTAAAAAAAATCACAAAATAAAAAATGAAAACAATAAATCTGTATATTTATGCAAAAACAAAAAAAGTACACATATTTGGTATCGCCGCATCTGGACAGTTCTATAAAACTGTCACACTAAGTAACCCCTTCTGTACACACCTTAAAAAAAATAAATAAAAAACGGAGCAAAAAACAATGCTTTTTCATCATATTGACAAAAAGTGAAATAAAATATGATCAAAAAGCCAAATATAAATAAAAATGGTACCGTTTGAAAATGTCATCTTGTCCCGCAAAAAAAAAAGCCACCATGAAGCTCCATCAGCAGAAAAATAAAAAAGTTATAGCTCTCAGAACAAAGCAATGCAAAAACAATTCTTTTTTCTATAAAATAGTTTTTATTGTGCAAAAGAGCCAAAGCATAAAAAAAACTATATAAGTGTGGTATCGCAGTAATCGTACTGACCAGAAGTATAAAACTGCCTTATCACTTTTACCACATGTGGAATGGTATTGAAAAAACCCTCAAAAAACAAATCCTGAATTGCTGTTTTTTGTTCATTTTATCTCCCATAAAACGGAATAGAAAGCGATCAAAAAATGTCACACGCCTGAAAATGGTACCAATAAAAACATCAACTTGTCCCGCAAAAAATAAGCTCTTACGTGACTCTGTCAGCCGATATAGGGAAAAATTATAGCTCTCAAAATATGGCGATGCAAAAACTAGATTTTGCAAAAAAAGCATTATTTTGTGTGTGACATCTGTCAAACATAAAAACCCGATATAAATCTGGTATCTCTGTAATCGCACCGACCTGAAGAATAAAGTCACCTAATCACTTATACCGCACGAGGAACGGCATAAAAAATAAATAAAACCAATTCTTCACCTGCTGCTAATTTGTTTATTCTGCTTCCCCAAACAACACAGTAAGCCACGGCTCTCATTTATCTTGTGCTGAGCGCTTACACCGGGGTTTCCGTGTAAATCTCTGAAATATGTGATTCAGACGGAACCCCCGGCGGAAGATTTTAATGAGGTTGATGGAGGCATAGTGACCTATGATCCCACGGTGTCAGATTTTTAAGGCATGCATAAAAGTGCAGTTGGCCACAGTTTTGTGCACTTCTGAAAAAAATTACACTGCTAAACAGAGGCCAGACGGAGTCCAGAGTAACTCTGCTGCCTCATTATAGTGAATGGATCCCTTGGGGGTTTCATCTGAATTACATCACTTGGAGATTTAGATGGAAACCCTCATGTAAGAGCTCAGCCTAGAGCGCCGGATAAACGTTATGTAAAATGTTCCCAATAACAGCTTCAACTCAATCCTCAAAAAAGCAAATCCCCACACAGTTCCATCATCTGTTAATGAAAATATAAGGGGCTTCCATGTTACTGGTAGCACAAAGGCTCTGGAAAAGTGAAATGGCCCTTGCCCCCCAAAAGAAATTCCAAAAATTCTGTGCTCCCAAATACAAATGCCCTCTCCCTCTTGAGTCCCACAATGTGCCTAAACTACATTTAGGGTCCACATGTTTGGCATTCCTGTGGCGATGAGAGCCGGCTAAAAGATCATTTTTGTGGAAAAAGTTTGATTTTTTTTATTTTCACGGCTCTACATTATAAACTTTTGTGAAGCACCTGGGGGTTCAAGGTGCTCACCACACATCTAGATAAGTTCTATGAGGGATCTAGTTTACAAAATGGGGTCACTTGTGGGGGGTTTCCACTGTATAAGCACATCAGGGGCTCCCCAAACGCGACATGGTGTCAACTAATTATTCAAGCAAATTTTACATTCAAAAAGTCAAATGGCACTCCTTCCCTTCCGAACCCTGCCATGGCCCAAACAGTGGTTTTCCCCCACATATAGGGTATTGGGGTACTCAGGAGAAATTGCACAAAAAAATTAATGGTGCAATTTCTCCTGTTACCATTATGATAATGTAAAATTGGGAGCTGAAAAACATTTTTGTCGGAAAACACATCAGGGGCTCCCCAAACACGACATGGCGTCCGCTAATTTTTCAAGCAAATTTTACATTCAAAAAGTCAAATGGCGCTCCTTCCCTTCCGAGCCCTGCTGTGTGCCTCAACAGTGGTTCTCTCCCACATATGGGGAATCGGCGTGCTCAGGAGAAATTGCACAACAAATTTTGTAGTCCATTTTTTCTTGTTACCCTTGCAAAAATAAAAAAATTGGGGTCTAAAGTAACATTTTTGTGAACAAAAGTTAAATGTTCATTGCTTTCTTCCACATTCCAAAAATTCCTGTGAAGCACCAAAAGGGTTAATAAACTTCTTAAATGTGGTTTTGAGCACCTTGAGGGGTGCAGTTTTTAGAATGGTCTCAGTTTTGGGTATTTTCTGTCATAAAGGCCCCTGAAAGTCACTTAGGTATTATCCCTAATAAAATGGTTTTGTAAATTTTGTGTGACATATCTCTATGATTTAAGGGCAAGAAAATTCAAAGTTTGAAAATTGCAAAATTTTCAACATTTTCACCAAATTTCAGATTTTTTCACAAAGTACCACAAGTCATATAGAAGAAATTTTACCACTATCATGAAGTACAAGATGTCACGAAAAAGCATACTCAGAATCAGTTGGATCCATTCAATCGTTGCAGAGTTATTACCACATAAATTGACAGTGGTCAGAATTGAAAAAATTTGCCGGGACACGAAGGCGAAAACAAGCTCTGGCACAAAAGGGTTAAGAGCTGCTGGGGTTCTATTAAGCATTCCATTATGATATGGTATATTTTTTATCAATTTTGCATTGTATTTCATTCTTTGCATGGTATATTTCAAGCTCATATGAGTTTGAAGAGCTTTGTTCAGTTACAAAGATAGGTCATCAATATCACATTGGTGGGCATCCTACTTAAGCCTAATTCTAGCTTCATGAAGGTGAATAAAGAGTGATTAAGACTAGTGTTGAGCGAGCACTAAAATGCTCAGGTGCTCGAAGCTCGGGCAGAGCTCGCAGTGATACTCGGGTGCTCGACCCGAGCAACGAGCCTAATGTTAGTCTATGGGAAACTCGAGCACTTTTGCGGTGGCACCCCCGGCAGTCTTTTAAAAGCCTAACAAGTGCCCAAAACGATAGTGACAGTGCTCAAATTACATGGGGACAGCATGGGGATCGTCCCAGGAAGCATTTCTGATCCCCAGGTCACTGCTGTCAACAACGTGGTCAGAGGTATTAAGCCACTTTTACGGGCTCACAATAAAACGTTCAAAAACGAAAGTGAAACTTTTTTCCTGTGAAATATGTTAAGGAACATCCTTTCCAGGGAAAAGACTTGTGTATAAGTTAAAATAAATGACCAAAAACAAAAATACTCCTCCACACCTTCGGCTATGTTCACAAGTAGCATTTTTTATGCATTTTTGCACTTTGGTATTGCTTTCAACTATGACAAATGCATTCACCGGGAAATGTCATTTTAACATTTTACAACCTTATCTGGCCATGTGCTGTGTGACACATGCATAAAGTGCTGAAAATACATGGGAACAGCATGGGGAAGACCCTTGGAAGCATCTCTGACTCCCAGGTCACTGTCTAAAAGTGTGCCCATCATAAGTGATCCTTGCCGCATCAGAAGATGCAGACTTGCAACTATCCCCATGCAAGTTCTAGTCCCAGGGCAGTGTTCAATTGTACCTCCCCCATTCCTTGCAATACAAGCGCAAGTATGCAGCCTGCCACCCACCCCCAGGCTGCAATACCATACTGCTTGCTTGAACTTGAAATTGGGCCTTTTAGGCATGTGGAGGCGGAATCTGGCCACCACGTCATGGCTGTGTTGGCGGCCTGGAATCCATACTCAGTCCCCAGCCACCCGGCGGCCGTTTGTCCATTCTCGGTCCCCAGCCGCCCCGCAGCCGGGTGTCCATAAACGGTCCCCAGCCGCCCCTATTTCTCCTTGGAACATCCCCCCACACACTTTTCTTAGCCCGGCCTGCTTTAGGCAGCATTGGACGAGCCCACCAGAGAACCAGACTCCTCCGGTGGGCCCTGACTAGTCCATCGGTGGAGTTGAGAGTGCCAAGGTGAGGAGCATGATGATGATGACAGAAGTTAGCATCTGCTATGTTTTCTTTTAATGCAAGTGTAAGTGTGCAGCCTGCCACCCACCCACCCCCAGACTGCAATTCCATACTGCTAGCTTGCACTTGAAATGGGGCCTTTTAGTTTGGAGGAGGCCGAAGCTGGCCACTACCTCATGGCTGCTTCGGCAGCGAGGTATCCATACTCAGTCCCCAGCCGCCCCTATTTGTCCTTGTGTGCCTTATACATAAGATTAAGCGCTTATACCAAAACATTACCTGTGCCCTCCCCAGTGCATTTAGTGGGAAGGAGAGCCTATTCCGCTGTAGTGTGTGCATGCCAAACCCCTGTTCATGGTACATGCAAAGATGCCACCCACCTTGCACCTGTCGTTGCAGACTTGCAATTATCCCCATTCAAGTCCTTGTTCCAGGGCAGTGTTCAATTGTACCTCTCCCATTCCTTGCAATGCAAGCGCAAGTATGCAGCCTGCCACCCACCCACCCCCAGGCAGCAATACCATACTGCTTGCTTGCTTGCACTTTAAATTGGGCCTTTTAGGCATGTGGAGGCGGAATCTGGCCACCACGCCATGGCTGTGTCGGCGGCCTGGTATCCATACTCAGTCCCCAGCCGCCTGGTGGCCGGTTGTCCCCGCTTGCTCCCCAGCCTCCAGGGGGTGGCCGGGTGTCCATACTCGGTCCCTAGCCACCCATATTTGTCCCGGTAACCTTTCCCACACTTTTCTTAGCCTGGCCTGCTTTAGGGCAGCATTGGCCGAGCCCACCGGACTATCAGACTCCTCCGGTGGGCCCTGGCTTCTCCATCAGGGGAGTTGAGAGTGCCAAGGTGAGGAGCATGATGAGGATGATAGAAGTTAGCATCTGCTTTGTTTTGTTGTAATGCAAGCGCATGTATGTAGTAGTGGCTAGGCCTGAGGTGGTCAGCGTTTTGGCGCATATCCTACCTCCTCCGAGGATTGCTGGATGTTTTCCTGCTACTATCCAAGTTCTATGACTCCCATTAAAACAAAGCTTCAGGTGATAAATGATGGATGAGGTAGTGGCAAAGTGGAAAGAGCAGGAGGAACAGTGACCATTCACATCAATATCAGGCCAGTTAACCAGATATGTCTTGTAGGATATGTTTCTTTAACAAAAGGAGCAGTTCGGCTACACAGTTATAGGGCATATAGTGAGTGCAATGCCTACCAAAAATTTCGAGGCACTCCAATGCCCCTTGGAAATGACATGGAGGTCAGAGGGCATTAGCTAAACCTTTTTTTCCATTTATAGCAACTGGGTCTCCTGTGCACTGTTGGCCTAAGCAGTGAATGGAAGGCTTTCCAAAAATTATGAGGAACTGCAATGCCCCTTACAAGAGCCATGTGTGGCACCCCAGGGGTCTGGTCACCACAGTAATAGAGATATTACATCGGAAAGCAAATGGGAGGTTTCCTGGTCAGGATCCCTTAAACATGCAACATCCTCATGCCCCAGTCCTGGGAGGGGAGAATTCTGCCCTTATAAACTGGATCTGGGGCGGGGTTGAGTGAGTCAGAGAAAAGAGAACAGTCAGAGTCAGAGTGAGAGCAAGGGAAAGTAACAGCAAGGAGCTCTGTAGGAGCTAGGAGCTAAAGACCAGGGGCTGGAAGCTGAGCAGAGCTCGCCCTGGCAGAAGACAATAGGAACCGGACACAGGAGTCCGAGGCTGTGAGGACTTATATATCCAGCAGCAGAAACCAGCCGGCAGGGGATTTCAGGTCCTCTGGCCATAGAAGCCCGGAGGCTCAGTCACAAGCAAGGGACCAGCACTGCCGTCGTGGAGCGGAGGCTAACAGAAGGCCCCAAGTCACCAGCCATACGGGTGAGCACTACACGGTACACTCAGGGTCGTGGGCTACTTCTACCGCTTACAGCAAGGTAGCCAGGAAGAGTGCAGACAGACGGGGAGGCCTACAACTCCACCTGGCCAGGGGAACTCCTGCTTACTCACAGACTGACCAGGCCTCTTATGCTAGCCAGTACTCCCGGGAGGGTCTACCTTATAATCATCAGTAAAGACCCTGAACTGCACTGCAAAGACTCTGAGTCGTTCCTCCTGCGCTCGTGCACCATCACCCCCATCATCCACACTCACTGCCCTGAGGCTATACTCCTCCCGTGGGGAGTTATCCCATTCTCTGCTGCGCACACAACACCAGCCTCAGCGGTCTGCCTCGCAGCGGTGGTACTCCCTGACCGCAATCCACGGGTGGCGCAGTCGGACAATTAACCTCAAAACCTAAGAAAGACTGCCACTGGTTTGACCGTCACGGAGACTACAGACCCCAGAGACCCGGCACCGGGTATCCCACACACGTGTACACACGGCCCAGGGGGCGCGTCACATGCAGTACAGCATATTACAAACATAAGTCCCATTATTGGGGAGTGGGTTTCCCATAGTATTTGCTTATGCCTTGCAAGCAAAAGCTGCCAAAAATTAGGACGGAGCAACTTGCAATGCCCCTTACAAGAGCCATGCAGTACAGCATATTACAAACATAAGTCCCATTATTGGGGAGTGGGTCTCCCATAGTATTTGCTTATGCCTTGCAAGCAAAAGCTGCCAAAAATTAGGACGGAGCAACTTGCAACGCCCCTTACAAGAGCCATGCAGTACAGCATATTACAAGCTTAAGTCCGATTATTGGGGAGTGGGTCTCCCATAGTATTTGCTTATGCCTTGCAAGCAAAAGCTGCCAAAAATTAGGATGGAGCAACTTGCAATGCCCCTTACAAGAGCCATGCAGTACAGCATATTACAAACATAAGTCCCATTATTGGAGAGTGGGTCTCCCATAGTATTTGCTTATGCCTTGCAAGCAAAAGCTGCCAAAAATTAGGATGGAGCAACTTGCAATGCCCCTTACAAGAGCCATGCAGTACAGCATATTACAAACATAAGTCCGATTATTGGGGAGTGGGTGTCCCATAGTATTTGCTTATGCCTTGCAAGCAAAAGCTGCCAAAAATAAGAACGGTGGAACTTGCAATGCTGGCACCCTGGTGGTATAGTGGTGGTGGAGGCTGAGGATAAGGAGAAGAAGATAAAACAGCCGAAGTGAGGAAGCGTATACCCATGTGTGGGTGTGAAGCGGTGCATGTGAATACACCTCCCGAAATAACACAGTGGATTTGACTTTATGTTACTTGTTATGTTCTGCTACCAAAGCTAAGGAAAGAGAGGAGATCTGTCCCTACTATAAGACTCAGCTGAATCCCTACGATGTAACAGGGAACCTGATCCTGCGATCAGACCTGCTAAAGTCCTAATCTAGTCTGTACGAAGACCTATAGATGTGGGGAGGGAATCCCTACAAGTACTAAGGACTGGGAGGAATATGGGACACCTCCTAACAGAAATAGTAGCAGACAGACGAACAAACAAAATAGATAGAACATAGAGGTCCGTAGACCAAGCAAACTAACAGAGTTAGATACAGAGCACAGGCTAGCTAGAAAGTAGATATACAATGAAGTCCAGCAAAGCCAGAAGGGCGGAGCAGGATTAAATAGGCCAACAAGGTCATGTGACCAGCAAAGGAAAAAAAACCTAACAGCAAGGTTCTAACAGTACCCCCCCTTCTAAGAGGATCCTCCGGATCCCCTAGGACCAGGCTTATCAGGAAATCTCCTGTGAAACGCTCTGATAAGTCTGGACGCGGAAACATCATCTGACCTCACCCAAGAGTTATCCTCGGGTCCGAAACCTTTCCAGGCCACAAGATACTGCAAACTACCTCTATACCGTCTAGAGTCAAGGATGCGAGAAATTTCATATTCCCCGTCCTCCACCACCGGAGGAACAGAGGCAGAGGCGTCACCATCCGACACAACAGCTTTTTTTAACAGAGAGACATGAAAGACCGGATTAATTCTCCAGGAGGTAGGAACCTCCAACCTAACAGCAGATTGGTTGACAACCTGAAGCACCTTAAAGGGCCCTACAAACTTGGGACCCAATTTCTTAGAAGGAATCCTCAACCGCAGATTCCTAGAGGACAACCAAACCATGTCACCAACAGCGAACAAAACCTCCTGTCGTTTCCTATCAAAGTAGTCTTTAGATTTTCTGTTGGCCTCCTGAAGATTACCACGCACATCCGTCCAAACTCTTTCCAAATCACCGGAAAAATTCTCCTCCTCAGGCACGGCAGATCCCAACTTGGAGAACGACCCAAACGACGGATGTCTCCCAGAACAACAAAAAAAAGGCGAACAACCAGCAGAAGAAGATGTATGATTGTTCAGAGCAAATTCGGCAAGTGGCAGAAACTCAGACCACCCCTCTTGATTGTCTGCCACAAAACAACGCAAGAACTGCTCAACATCCTGGTTTTTCCTTTCTGTCTGGCCATTAGATTCAGGATGATATCCGGACGAAAACGACAAATGAATTCCCAACCTGTCACAAAAGGCACGCCAAAAACGAGCCACGAACTGAGGACCCCTATCAGAAACAATGTCAGTAGGAACGCCATGAAGTCTGACAATTTCCTTGACAAAGGCCTTAGCGAGAGTTTTAGCGCAGGGCAGTTTGACGAAGGGAACCAAGTGACACATCTTGCTAAAACGGTCCACGACCACCCAGATGACAGTAAAACCCTCAGAGGGGGGAAGGTCAGTTATAAAGTCCATAGCCAAATGTGTCCAAGGAGCACTGGGGACCTCCAAAGGACAAAGCAACCCCGCAGCAGGAGTATGTGAGGACTTAGATCTAGCACATATAGTACATTGGCGCACCCACTTAATGACTTCCTTCTGCCATCCAGGCCACCAAAAACTGCGACCCACCAGTCTCTTGGTCTCAGAGATTCCGGGATGACCTGCCAACCGAGATTCGTGACACTCAACAAACAAATCTCTCCTAAAGGTCCCAGGCACAAACAACCTCCCATGAGGAGTGTTAGATGGGGCATTCTCCTGAGCTTTAAGAATCTCATCTTCCAAAACGGAGTCTAAAGCAGCTATCACAACACCTTCTTGTAAAATGTTTTCCTCTTTCTCAGCACCGACTATGGGAGAAAAACTGCGAGACAAGGCATCCGCCTTAACATTCTTAGTACCAGGGATGTAAGTAACGGAGAAATTAAACCGCGAGAAAAACAGTGCCCACCTAGCCTGACGGGCATTCAGGCGCTTGGCAGCATCAAGATATATCAGATTTTTATGATCCGTAAGAACCTGAACGGGAAATTCCGCACCTTCCAAGAAGTGGCGCCAGTGTTCAAATGCGAGTTTAATAGCAAATAATTCCCGATTACCAATATCGTAATTCAGTTCAGTCTCCGAAAATTTTTTTGAAAAAAAGGCACAGGGATGTAATCCATCCCCGTTATCCTGAGACAATACTGCGCCAACCCCCACAGAGGAAGCATCAACCTCAACCAAAAACGGCCTAGTAACATCAGGCTGCATAAGGATGGGAGCAGAGGTGAACCTCTCCTTGAGATACACAAAAGCTTCAATGGCCTCAGAAGACCACTGAACCGCATCAGCACCTTTCCTGGTGAGATCAGTCAGAGGTTTGACAATACTAGAAAAATTTTTTATGAACTTTCTGTAGTAATTGGCGAAACCCAAAAACCTCTGTATCGATTTCAAACCAATAGGCCTAGGCCATTCCTGCACAGCCTGAACCTTAACCGGATCCATCTCAAAACCTTTGCTGGAGATAATGTAGCCCAAAAAACTAATTCTCTGTACAGCGAACTCACATTTCTCCAGCTTAGCAAAAAGCGAATTGTCCATTAATAACTGTAATACCTCACGCACGCTCCGCCAATGAGACTCCAGATCTGGCGAATAAATCAAAATGTCATCCAAATACACAACCACATTTTTACCGATCAAAGGTCTAAGGATGTCATTAATCAGATTCTGAAAAAATGCAGGAGCATTAGTAAGACCAAAAGGCATAACCAGATTCTCAAAATGACCCACAGGAGTGTTAAAAGCAGTCTTCCATTCATCACCCTCCTTCATGCGCAACAGATTGTATGCCCCCTTAAGGTCAATTTTAGAGAACCACTTGGCCCCCAATAACTGGTTAAACAGATCAGGAATCAATGGCAGTGGGTAAGGATTGCGTACCGTAATTTTGTTAATCTCACGAAAATCCAGACAAGGACGTAAACCGCCGTCCTTTTTTTTTTACAAAAAAAAAATCCAACCGCCACAGGAGACTTAGAGGGCCTAATGTGACTGGCGGCCAAACTTGTCTGTATGTATTCCTCCAAAGCCTTCCTCTCAGGAATAGTAAGGTTAAATAAACGACTTTTAGGAAGAGTCGCTCCAGGGACAAATTCAATAGAACAATCATAGTCTCTATGGGGAGGCAAAACCTGCGATTCCTTCTCAGAAAAACTCTCCAAAAATCCTGAATAGGAACAGGCAATTCTCCCCTATCCAAAGCTGCAATACGCCCATTACAACACTTGTCATAACATTTATGGCTCCAGGATTTAATTTCACTGGTAGACCAATCCAGTACAGGATTGTGAAATTTTAACCAGGGCAAACCCAATATTACTGGAGAAGGCAAGTTATTCAACACTACCAAATCCAATTTCTCATGGTGAACACCATTAATAGTGAGAGGAAATTCACTGACCTTGAGAGTAATATTCTTCAAAGGGGAGCCATCCACAGAAACCACAGCAATGGGGGATGATAAAGGTTCAGGTTTTAAATTGAGTTTTTCCACGAATCCCCCATCAATTACATTCAGTGTAGACCCGCAATCAACAAACACCCGAAATTCCATTAATTTTTCCTGAGCAATCGTGGAAGCAGCTAAAAATATACCCTTGGAATTTAAACAGGCAATACGGGCGTGACTGACCATTTTTTTTTCTTTCTTCATCCGAAGCTCACAGCCTTTAATCAAATGACCAGATTTTCCGCAATAGAAGCACAAGCCTTCTGAAAAACGACGGTCTTTTTCTTGAGAGCGAGGTGCCACCGATCCAATCTCCATCGGTTCACCACTGTTAGTACACACATTATCATAACCAGAAACTGACATAGCAGAGGATTTGCTCTCATTAACCCTAGCACGCAGTCTTCTATCCACCCGTATAGCTAATTGCATAGCCTGTTGCAAATCCTCAGGTGTAGGATAAGCAATTAGCAGGTCTTTAACCCTTTCACTGAGCCCAGCAAGAAATAGACTTTTCAGAGCAGAATCGTTCCACCCTGTTTGAGTGGACCAACGACGAAAATGTGTACAATATTTTTCCACATTACCCGATCCTTGTTTTAGACGTCTCAACTCAGTCTCAGCTGATGCGACACGGTCAGGATCATCATATAATAGTCCCAAAGCAGAAAAAAAACTATCCACTGATCTGAAGCATGAATCACTAGGTTGCAAAGAAAAGGTCCACTCCTGAGGCTCTTTGTGCAAAAGAGACATTATGAACCCTACGCGCTGGCATTCATCCCCAGAGGACTTAGGTCTCAAACGAAAATACAATAAGCAAGCATTTTTAAATGAAAAAAATTCTCGGTGTTCACCAAAAAATAAATCCGGCAAACATACCTTAGGCTCCAAGAAATGTGCTCCAGGACAGTTACTCACGTGCTGACGGAGCTCGGCCACCTCCAGAGAGAGTCCCTGCAGGCGATGAGCCAAATCCTGAACCGACACCATGATGGAACAGAAAAATCTTTCCTTAGAGAATTTGCAGGCTGGACTTACTGTTATGTTCTGCTACCAAAGCTAAGGAAAGAGAGGAGATCTGTCCCTACTATAAGACTCAGCTGAATCCCTACGATGTAACAGGGAACCTGATCCTGCGATCAGACCTGCTAAAGTCCTAATCTAGTCTGTACGAAGACCTATAGATGTGGGGAGGGAATCCCTACAAGTACTAAGGACTGGGAGGAATATGGGACACCTCCTAACAGAAATAGTAGCAGACAGACGAACAAACAAAATAGATAGAACATAGAGGTCCGTAGACCAAGCAAACTAACAGAGTTAGATACAGAGCACAGGCTAGCTAGAAAGTAGATATACAATGAAGTCCAGCAAAGCCAGAAGGGCGGAGCAGGATTAAATAGGCCAACAAGGTCATGTGACCAGCAAAGGAAAAAAAACCTAACAGCAAGGTTCTAACATTACTCTGCTGTCATTTGGTGGTGATGAGAAGTCTGGCCCAATCCAGCCGTTGTTCATTTTGATAAGGGTCAGCTTGTCAGCATTGTCAGTTGACAGGCAAGTGCGCTAATCAGTTATAATTCCCCCAGTGGCACTAAAAACATGCTCCGATAACACGCAAGCGGCAGGGCAGGCCAGGACCTCCAAGGCGTACAGAGCGAGTTGATTCCAAGTGTCCAGATTGGATACCCAATAATTAAAAGGCACAGAGGAATCACGGAGGACGCTGGTACGGTCGGCAAGGTACTCCCTCACCATCTTTTGAAACTTTCCACTCCTTGTGAGAGTACCCCGCGCCTCAGGGCCTGTAAGCTGGGTGGGTGTCAGAAAACTGTCCCAGAACGTTGACAGTGTTCCCCTGCCTCTGCTGGATTGGATTTGCATCTCTCTCGCCTGTACACCTTGGTTGGGCAACGAACTGTGACCTCTGCCACTACCGTGTTCAGATGGGAATTTTTTTAAGAGTTCTGCAGCAAGGGCCTTCTGTTACTGCCCCATTTTTGTAGACCTCTCCACCTCAGGAATAAGAGAGTGAAAGTTCTCCTTGTAGCGGGGGTCTACAAGTGTCACCAACCAGTAATGACTGTGACCCAACATTTTGACAACGCAAGGGTCACGGTTAAGGCAGCGTAACATAAAGTCAGCCATGCGTGCCAGACTGGTAACGGGCAAGATTTCCGTGTCCTCACCAAGATGACGACTGACCATGCTCTCCTCCTCCTCCTCCTCTTCCTCCTCCCCCCTGTCCTCAGGCCACCCACGCTGAACCGACGGTATGACACTTGTACAGGTACTACCGTCTACAACGCATGATAGCAGCTCCTGTTCTTCCTCCTCCTCCTCCTCCTCCTCCTCTCCCTCATTGTCCCCCAATGCACGTTGAGATGAGATGAGGCTGGGCTGTGTGTAATCGCCCGCTATGGCTTCTTGATCCATCTCATCATACTCTGGCTGCAATACCTCCACTTTAATTCTCTGCAGAGAGCGTTGCAAAAGACAGACAAGTGGGATGCTGACACTAATGATGGCGTCATTGCCACTCACCATCTTGGTGGCCTCCTCAAAGTTTGTCAGCATGGTACATATGTCAGACATCCAGGTCCACTCCTGAGGTCTTATGTGTGGAGTCTGACCTGAATATCGACGGCCTTGTTGCAGCTGGTACTCCACAACTGCCCTCTTCTGCTCACAAATCCTTTGCAACATGTGGAGGGTAGAGTTCCAACATGTGGGGACATCACACACCAGTTGGTGTGCCGGAAGCTGCAAACGCTGCTGCAACACAGCAAGGGCGGCGGAAGCTGTAGCCGACTTGCGAACATGAGCTGACAGGCGGCATACTTTCACGAGCAGATCTGGCAACTCGATTTAAGAAACCGCTGAACCACGAGGTTAAGCACATGAGCCAGGCATGGTACGTGTGTGATCTCACCTCGCCCCAGAGCCGCCACCAGGTTACGGCCATTGTCACACACGACCATGCCGGGATGTAGGTTCAGCGGTCTCAGCCACAGATCTGCCTGGTCTTTCACAGCTGTCCACAACTCACAAGCAGTGCGAGGTTTATCACCTAAGCTTATGAGTTTCAGCACAGCCTGTTGCCGCTTGGCGGAGGCAGTACTGCAATTCTTCCAGCTTGTAACTGATGTGGTGATATCTGAGATGGAGGCTGAATATGAGGAGGAGGAGGAGGATGCGCAGGAGCTGTACACTGTGGGGGCAACTCTGACTGACATAGGGCCCGCAATCCTCGGTGTGGGGAGGATGTGTTCCGTCCCAAGCTCCGACTGGGTCCCGGCTTCCACTATGTTTACCCAGTGTGCCGTCAGATAGCCCTGGCCACAAGCACTTGTCCACGTGTCCGTTGTCAGGTGGACTCTCCCAGTAACTGCGTTGTTGAGGGCACGGCAGATGCTTTGGGACACGTGCTTGTGTAGTGCGGGGATGGCACACCGGGCAAAATAGTGTCGGCTAGGGACCGAGTACCGAGGGACGGCCACCGCCATAAGATTGCGGAAGGATTCCGTCTCCACCAGCCTAAAAGGCAGCATTTCCAACGCAAGCAGTCGTGAAATGTGCGAATTTAGGACTGTGGCCTGTGGGGCATTAGCTGCGAATTTCCGCTTTCGTTCAAAGGTCTGGGATATGGACAATTGAACGCTGCGGTGGGACGTGGACGTTGATGCTGTTTCTTGAGAAACTGCCATAACAAGTGAAGACTGAGAGGAGGGGGCATCTTTACATGCAGTATGGACCGGGGATTGCCGTGCACACACAACAGGGGGTTCTATTGCACGCACAACAGTGGAAGAAGCAGTGGTGACACCCGCTGACACTGGTCGTGGACCCTGGGTTTCGCCCCAGAAAGTCGGGTGCTTTGCTGCCATGTGCCTGATCATGCTGGTGGTGGTCAGGCTGGCAGTTTTGTCACCCCTGCTGATGCTGGCATGGCAGGTGGAACATATGGCCTTTTTGGGGTTATCAGCAGAGTTTTTAAAAAAATTCCAGACTCTGGAAGACCTACCTCTTGTGCTGGCAACGTCCCTCGTGTTGGTGTTACGGGGAACGGTTGCCTGCCTTCTGTCTGCGGCCACCACACTGCTTCTTCCTGCCTATTGGGGTACTCTGCCTCCCTCCCCCTGTGTGCTGCTGGCCTCACTCTGCATGTCCTCCTTCCACGTTGGGTCAGTTACTAGATCATCCACAACCTCCTCCTCTTCCACTTGCGCACCACGATACTCCTCCTCACTTCCTGGTAATTGTGTCTAGTCATCGTCCACCTCTTGTGACAGATTGCCAACGTCGACTTCCTGTGGCCGTGGCTGTTCAAATATTTGGTCATCGCAACATGGGATCTCCTCTTCCACCACTTCAAGCGTATCAGGCGAGGGACCCAAATATGGAAATGGACCAGTGAACAGCTCTTCAGAGTGTCCAAGTGTGGGATCACTTGCTGTCTGATGACACTCGGCATGGTGGGAGGAAGGAGCATCAGGGTGAGGAGGAGTATGCGGTCGAGACTCACGGCTACTAAGAGTTGACCGTGTGGAAGACAGACCGGAGGTGGTGGTGCCCAGGTCACTGGAAGTATTATCTGCTATCCAATTAATAACCTGTTCACACTGATCATTTCTCAATACTGGTGTTGTTCTGTGCTTCCCTAGTAATTGGGTCAAGAAGTGGGAGCGAGAAGATGTGGCTGTTGGTTGTGGCACATTTTCACCTTGGCCACGGCCCCGTCCTCTGCACGAACCATCACCAGAACGTCCACTTCCACGTCCCTTGCCACGCGCCTTGCCCATTGTAAATGAAGTAAAATAGCTTACACTTGCACTATCAATGGAAAAGTGTAATAAAGAGTAGATTAGAACCGTGAAAGAGGAAAGCCACAGTTATTGTTTACTGGGGTATACCACACTTTTTTAAATAGAGATATTTGCGGGTGAACAGTGAGCGACACACTCAAACTGCTTTTTTTTTTTAGATACCAAAGGCCCAAAACTGAATAGTATAGCGATTTGACCCGTGGAACTGCGAAACCACACTGGGATGTCGGGCCTACACAAGACTATTTTCAACAAATATATTTTTGAGTCACAACAGTCAGGAGACACTACTGTTTTTCTTTACGGAAAAAAATACCTAAAGCTGAATAATAGAGATTTTTTACCGTGGGATGGCAAAACCACAGTTATTGTTTACTGGGGTATACCAGACTTTTTTAAATAGAGATATTTGCGGCTGAACAGTGAGCGACACACTCAAACTGTTTTTTTTTTTAGATACAAATGGCCCAAAATGGATAATACAGAGGTTTGATTCGTGGAAGTGCGAAACAACACTTCTGTTTCTCTAGCCTACACCAGACTATTTTCAACAGTTATATTTGTGTCTGAAAAATCAGAGACACGCTTTTTTTTGGCGGGGGGGGGGACACACCAAAAGGTTAATAAGACGGGTATTTGTACAGTGTGAAGAAGGAAAAAAAAGGAGGATTTAGATGAAAATAAAGGATTTTTCCTGGCCCCCGACACCTGGTGCTAAGTCCAGCATTTTCAGCAACAGGAGCACACAGGACTGTAATGCAGCGTTTGCTGGTATAACCACTGTGTCTCCTATACAGCCTGCCTGCCTGGTATCTGGGATGGATATTAGTCCTGAAAAGGACTGTTTGTTTGTTCTGGCAGCCTTTACAGACCCTACACTAACTATTTCGCAGTTTATATCTCTCCCTAAATCAGCAGCGCTGTCCCTACACTGTCTAATCCGGAGCGACTGTGTTCAAGATGGCGGCGCCCGGTTTTAAATACTCGAGGTGACGCTGTGCGGCCAGCCAATCACTGTAATGCCCACAACCAACATGGCTGCAGCATTACAGTGACTGGCCGGCAATCCCTGCGTGTTCATTGGCTCTGTAAAGAGCGCCAAACATGCAGGGCGGAGACCCGAGCTCCCGCCCGAGTGACCCGGAAATGCTCAGTGCTCGCCGAACATCCCGAGTTGCGTGATGCTCGGGCGAGTACCGAGCAGTGTCGAGCATCTTCGCTCAACACTAATTAAGACTCCTTACTGACGCAATACCGTCAACTTGCAAACTTAATCAAGGCATGATGGATGCCAGAGAATAATGCCGCATTCTGTGTACATGTTCGGTGTTACATTAATAGATATCGTCTGTGACTTCAAATACTGCACTTTTTGGCTAGCACAAAGCAATCTGTATTTAGATGCTTCTGTTGTTAGATAAATGATATTTTATCTTAGGTGATAGTCCCTCTCTTTGGCTGGAATAGGCTTGTTTTGTGTCATGGCTAGTGATGGGCGAGCACTAAAATGGTCGGGTGCTCAATGCTCGGGTCAAGCAATTTGGAATGCTCGGGTGCTCGACCCGAGCAACAAGCCCAATGTAAGTCTATGGGAAACTCGAGCATTTTTCAGGTGGCTCCTCCCGGCGGTATGCAGGGGGCCTAAAAATTGCCCAAATCAATGGGAACAGTGCTCAAATGACATGGGAACAGCATGGGGAAGACCACTGGAAGCATTTCTGACTCCCAGGTCACTGCTGTCAACAGCTTTGTCAGAGTATTACGCCACTTTTACAGAGTCACAATAAAACATACAAAAACGAATCCAAAACGGATTTTCCTGGGAAATATGTTAAGGAACATCTTTTCCAGGGTAATGACTTGTTTATAAGTCAAAATAAATAACCAAAACCAAAAATACTACTCCACACCTTGGGCTATGTTCACACGTAGCATTTTTGATGCATTTTTGCACTTTTGCATTGCTTTCAACCAAGACAAATACATTCACCGGGAAATGTCATTTTAACATTTTACAACCTTATCTGGCCATGTGGTGTGTGACACATCATCAGACACATGCATACAGTGCTGAAAAGACATGGGAACAGCATCGAGAAGACCCCTGGAAGCAGCTCTGACTCCCAGGTCACTGCCTAAAAGTGTGCCCATCATAAATGATCCTTGGCGCATGCGAAGATGCCTCCCGCCATGCACCTGTTCTTGCACACTTGCAACAATCACTGTCCACATCCTTGTCCCAGTGCAGAGTTCAGTTGTCCCTACCCCATTCCTTGGAATGCAAGTGCAAGTACGCAGCCAGCCACCCACCCACAGGCTGCAATACTATACTGCCAAATTTTTGACAGCTGCTTGCACTTGAAATGTGGCCTTTTAGGCTCATGGAGGTGGAAGCTGTCCACAATCTTATGGCGGCGGTGGCCAGGTATCCATACTCAGTCCCCAGCCACCACTATTTGTCCCGGTGTTGTCTCCACCTTCCACAAGCACGGATCCTACATTACCCGTGCCCTCCCCAGTGAACTTACTGGGAAGGACCACCTACCCACAAACACGTGGACAAGGGAATGTGGCCAGGAATGGTACGGAGCCAGTCCACTGCTTTATTTGCTGAGAGTTGTATTTCACCACAGCAATATTCTTTAGCTCGGTGAAAGGACTTGGGAAACCATATCTACTCCAGCTGTCATTTCTCCCAGCAAGTCCACTAAAGCTGATTGCACTTAAAATGTGGCCTTTTAGGCTCATGGAGGCGGAGGTTTTTCACAACCTCATGCCGGCGGCGGCCGGGTGTCCATATTCAGTCCCCAGCCGCCACTATTTCTCCTGCTATTGTCTCCACCTTCCACAAGCACCGGTCCCACAACATTCCCCATGCCCTCCCCAGTGCACTTACTGGGAAAATCCGCCTAATTCCAAACACGTTGACAGGTGAATGTGGCCAGGGACGGTACGGAGCCAGTCCAAAGCTTTTTTTGCTGAGAGTTATTTCACCACAGCCATATTCTTTAGCTTGGTGAAAGGACTGGCATAGAGGGAAACCATATCTACTCTGGGTGTAATTTCTCCCAGGAAGTCCTCTAATGCATCTTGTTGCAGAAGCAATGGCAGCCTGTCCAACATCAGCTTGCACTTGTGCTTCGACACTCAAACATCTTTCTTTGCGCCTTTAATTTCATGACTGCAGAGTTGGGCAATGGTCTGATCTGCAATGCGGTTTAAGAAATAAAATGCATAATCACGTCCGATCCACATTAAAAAAGCAGCCATAGAGTGTTCGGGAACCTTCCCACACACTTTTCTTAGCCAGGACTGCTTCTCGTCAGTTTTGGACGGGCCCACCAGAGAAACAGAGACTCCTCCGGTGGGCCCTAGCTTCTCCTTCAGGAGAGTTCATAGTGCCGAGGTGAGGCCATGATTATGATAGAGACCACCATCTGCTTAGTTTTCCGCTACTTGGAATGCAAGCACAAGAATGCAGCCAGCCACCCACCCACAGGCCGCAATGCTAAACTGTCAGATTTCTGGGCAGCTGCTTGTACTTGAAATGTGGCCTTTTAGGCTCGTGGAGGCAGAAGCTTTCCACAACCTCATGCAGGTGGCGGCCGGGTGTCCCTACTCGGTCCCCTGCTGCCTCTATTTCTCCCGGTATTGTCTCTGCCTTCTACAAGCGTGGGTCCCTGAGCATTACTGCTGGTACTTTTCTGTGGGAATCTGCTTGCCTCCTACCAGCCTAGAATATTTCCAGTAAACTATGGTTCGACGCCATGGTATTAGCACTGCCCCCAGTACCAGTAGCTAAGCCATCCCCAATTTCCTTCTCAGGAATTTTATTTGGTAGACTGAGTGGCTGCCCAAATACATTAGTTTATCACAAAGGAGCTGAAGATAAAGTGGCAGTAGGTTCAAGTTTCTCCAGCCTGTTAGATATCAGAGGGTGAATGGCAGCACATTGGATCAGTGGTGAGAACTGAAGCCTTGCAGCGCTGGGATCCTGGGTTCAAGTCCCAGCAAGGACAAAATCCTTGTAGATGTTGTATGTTCTCCCCGTGTTTGAGTGGGTTTCCACCTCAATAAAAAAGCAGCCATATAGTGTCCGGGAACCTTCCCACACACTTTTCTTAGCCAGGACTGCTTCTCGGCAGGGTTGGACGGTCCCACTAGAGAATCCTCTGGAGTGCCCTGGCTTCTACATCAGGAGAATTCATGATAGCGCTAACTTTGCATCAGCTATGGGGCTCTTGAGCAGGGGAGAAAGGTGAGCCCTCAGAATCAAATCCTTTGGTGGGCCCAATGTTTTTCAATCTGAAACAGCTTCTCAGTGGGAGTTGTATTTCACCACAGCCATATTGTAATGCACGCGCCCGGACTGACTGGCGTGTGCGTGTTTAGTGATTCCACTGTGCCATGAACCGGAGAGTGCCTGGAGGGGCGTAACTAAGTATCTGCCCAATCCGACCAAGGTCGCACGACGGCATACGACGCCAGTGCACCAGGGAGGAACCGGGCAGAGGGACCAGGTGCTACTCCAGGTCAGACCCTGGACACGGCTGTTGACCCACACAGGGGAATACTGGAACAGGCAGGTTAGGCTGGCACACAGACTGGTGGGTATAGGCAGACACGGCTGGAATACAGACGGGTGGATGCTGGTGAGCACGACTGGTATGCAGGGAGGTACTGGCTGGTATGACAGGTTGAAGCACAGAGTGGATAGGACCCAGTTCAGACTGGGACTCAGGAACAGAACCGCAGATGCAGCGGACAAACACAGCAGAGTGAGACCGCCCGGAGCGGCGAACAAGAGCAGAGCAAGACAAGACCGCCAGTAGCGGTGAGCGAGAGTAGAGCAGGACAAGGCCGCCTGGAGTGGTGAGCAAAGGAGCAGAGCGAGACTGCTGGAGCAGTGAGCGAGGAGTCAGAGCAGAGCGAGACTGTCGGAGCAGTGAGCAAAGGAGTCAGAGCAGAGCGAGACTGCCGGAGCAGTGAGCAAAGGGTCAGAGCAGAGCGAGACTGCCGGAGCAGTGAGCAAAGGGTCAGAGCAGAGCGAGACTGCCGGAGCAGTGAGCAAAGAGTCAGAGCAGAGCAAGACTGCCGGAGCAGTGAGCAAAGAGTCAGAGCAGGCCAGAACCGCCGGAGCGGTGAGCAAAGGCAGAGCAGGCTAGAACCGCCGGAGCGGTGCGCAAGGCAGAGCAGGCTAGAACCGCCGGAGCGGTAAGCAAGGGAGAGCAGGCTAGAACCGCCGGAGCGGTGAGCAAGGCAGAGCAGGCTAGAACCGCCGGAGCGGTGAGCAAGGCAGAGCAGGCTAGAACCGCCGGAGCGGTGAGCAAGGCAGAGCAGGGGGGACAGGGCTCTGTTCACATGGAACAGACAGGAAGGGAAAGGCAGAACCAGATACCCACAGGGTACTTGCAGTGAAGTAGCGAGTGGACCACAAACTCACAAACGGAAGTACAGTGACAACGAGCAGAAGTTACGTACGAGTTCAGACTCTGCAGAAAAAGGGAAGGTACGGACATAGAGAAAAACAGGAAACAGGCTAGGAGAGTATTCAGACAAGAACAGACACAGCAGCAAGATACAGGAGCGGGTCTAGGTATTCGGCCCCTAGAAGGCGGAACGAACAGGCTAGGAGCGTGTTCAGACAGGAACAGGCAAGATACAGGAACGGGTCTAGGTATGCGGCCCCTAGAAGGCAGAAAGAACAGGCTAGGAGCGAGTTCACACTGGCCTGGAAATACAGCCTCCAGGATAGGCAGAAGACAACAGGCTAGAAGATAGTTCAGACAGGACACAGTTCAGACACGGGAACTGATACCGCAAGGCAGGAAACATAGACAGGACCTGGCACATCAGTGACTAAACGCCGACTGACAGAACACAATGCTCAGGCAGGGATTCCAGGGAGGAGCTGGGTTAAATACCAGGTGACAGACAGCAATAGGCTGAGGACGCACAAGGGGTGTGCCTGCAGCAGGTACAAAAAGCAGGAAGTGATCGGGCGCCGCCCTTAAGCAGCAGAAACAGAGGCAAGCAGACATCATGGAGGGAAGCCAGGCTAGCAGACTGGACTGGAGATCAAGTGCGCGCTCTTGCACAGTGGGAGATGGACCACTATGCAAGGACGCCGCCAGGTATGTTACACATATTCTTTAGCTCGGTGAAAGGACTGGCCTAGAGGGAAACCGTATCTACTCCGGCTGTCATTTCTCCATCACCAAGTTCCGCCCATTGTCACACACGACCATTCCTGGCTGTACGTTCAGCGGTGAGAGCCACAGATCAGGCTGCTGTGTTACAGCTTTCAACAACTCTGCAGCGCTGGGCGGTTTGTCACCTAAGCATTAAGCATGTTATCTTCAGCACAGCCTATTGCTGCTTGGCCAAGGCAGTGCTGCAGTACTTTCAGCTTGTGACTGATGTGGTGATTTCAGAGATGGAGGAGGAGGTGCAGGAGCTGAACAATGTGAATATATTGAGGTTACATTGGCGACTCTCTTTTTTATACTAAAGAAAGATCCTACCGTGTGGAAGACATGGTGGTGGCTAAGTGACTGGAAGCATTATCTGCTATCCAACCAATAACCTTTTCACACTGCTCTGTGTTCAATAGTGGTGTTCTGCGGTCCCCTATTAATTGGGACAGGAAGGTCGAGCGAGAAGATGTGGGTGTTTGTTGTGGCACAATTTAAGCTTGCCCACGGCCTCGGCCTCTGCATGCACAATCACCATCACGTCCAGTTCCCTGTCCCTTGCCACGTGCCTTGCCCATTCATTTTAAATGGAGGACAATATCTTCCACGCTCACTACAAATGACTGAATTTAGAGTGAACTTATATGTGATCCGTGTGACGGAGAAAACGGAGTTTTAAATACCTGGCCTGTAGGTAACTATTTTGAACAGCAAACTGGTGTCAATAGCTTCACTGACACACTGAAACTAATTTTTAATGGAGGCCAGAAATGGCAGTATTATATGTGATCCGGACAAACCACAGTTTTAAATAGCTGGATTTTTAGCGCTGTAATATGGAAAGGACCTGGCTGTATTCAGCAGTGCCAACAAGCAAATGGCACAGAAAAACTGTGATCTCTGGATTGCTTTTTAAGAAAATAATGAGGATTAAGATCCAAAAGAAAAATGATTCCTGGACCCTGAGACCTGGGGCTATTTCTAGAAATATCTAACAGCAGCAGCAGACAAAACTAGAATGGAGCCTCTTGTGCTATATGCACTGCAGTCTGCTATATACCCTGCCTGCCTATATACATTGCCTGCCTGATATCTCTGCAGATGGATTAGTCCTCAGAAGGACTATTTGTTGAGATGGATATGTGTCTCTAATATAGTCTGGCATACCTACACTAACTAAAAACAAGAAAATGTCTCCCTAGCTCAGTAGCAGCTCTCCCTACACTGTCTGATTCCGGAGTGACTGTGACGAGCATGGCGGCGCCAGGTCTGATATAGACCTGATGACTCTGTGCGGCCAGCCAGTCACTGTAATGCCACAACTAACATGGCTGCGGCATTACAGTGAGTGGCAGGCAATCCCTGCATGTTCATTGGCTCTGTAAAGAGCTCCAAACATGCAGGGAGGTGACCTGATCTCCCTCCGAGCAACCCTGGAAATACTCGGCGAGCGACAGGCATCTCGAGCAGTGAGCAGTAGCGAGCATGCTCGCTCATCACTAGTCATGGTCACTGGTTTGCACTGCTTACTGTAACTTATTCTGGATTGTCCATTGATGATACACGTCCGGGAGTTCCTCGTTCTCTGCAGTGATGTTCTAAATGTTCTCTGTAGTGTTATTCTAAAATGCTGAGCCCAGGAGGGGGGAACAGCCCTCAATGTATACTACTAAAAGAAAAAAAAATAGGGCCCGCACACCCTTAGCATTACATTAATGTACAGTTGCACAAAAACATTATATGCACGTTATACAAACATATACATTCACAATGCGTCAGCCAACTGTGACTAATAAATACATGAAATCCAATATTGCTGTAAACAAGAAAAACGTAAGCATTTTTTAATTAAAGAGTGCAAAAGCCATCCAACTACGTCAAGGTGTACCTAAATATGGATGGTCCCTAAACACTACAGTCCTCCATCTTCATGTGCTAAACCAGGCCTTATCTGAATGGGGAGTGTGGGAAAGATGGGTGGATAAAGGTGCTGAACCCTGGGAGGGGGCCCCACTTCTTGATATGTATTACAAAAAAGAAAAAATATGGCCTGCACAGCTTTAGTATTTAGTATTAAATTAATGTACAGGTGCAACAATACGCTATGTGGCCAATATACTAACATATACAGTACATACAAGATGTGTCAGCACACTTCAATTAATGAATACACAATTCCAATAGTGCTGTAAACGTTAAAAACATAAAGGTACGTTTTTGATTAAACATGGCAAAAGCCATCCGTAAACGTCAAGGTGTATCTAAATATGGATGGTCCCTATCATTAATATCCTATCTCTTCATGTGCCAAACCAGGCCTTATCTGAATGAGGAGTGAAAGAAAATCAGGTGTAGCTTGCAATTAAGATCTTGTTTGGGAAAGATATGCAAAGAAGGGTTCTGAGCAATGGAGGGGGCCACATCCCCAGATATGTACTACAAAAAAAGAAAAATAGGGCTTTCACACCTTTAGTATTAAATTAATGTACAGGTGTACAAATATTCTATGTGGCCAATAAACAAACATGATGAATACATGAACTCCAATATTGCTGTAAATGTTAAAAACATAAGTTACTGTATTAAGTTAGCATTTTTTGTACATCAATTTATTACTAAAGGTATGTAGGCCTTATTATTTTTTGTAGTATACATTAGGGGGTGTGAATAGATTACCTTATTGGATGTGTGGGCCCACCCTACTGCTACTCTACACAGACATTTTACCTGTTCATACTCAAGCCTCATGCACATATATGTAGGCACCCGCCACACCTAAAAGTACTACTGATTTTCCATAAAAGGCTTTTTCAAGGGACAGACTCAAGCCTTTTATTTGGTCTCACGCTACCGGTATAGTGACGCCAGTCCCAATAAGGTTGCCGAGACTGGTAATCACGTCTACAAGATTGTCTGCCTGGATCAGAATTTTCTCGGATCTCGGCAGTTGCAGCAGGAATGCAGCTGTTTATTGCAACCATCCTCCTGTGGTTGATTCTGTGAACATAATGGCAGTATCTGCACCATCATCTTGATGTAATAGTAACTTAGCACTATTGCTGTGGTACATATAATGCAAAGATTTACTGTTGTTACATTTTTGGTACAATGCATTCTCATCGTATCTTTATTATATCAAGGTGACATGGCCAAAACTGACTATGGCATCTGAGAGGAAAGCGCCAGTGTGGCGCCCGTGTCTGTAGAACCACAAAATGCCTGCATGTGTAATATAATTTCATATGTATTGCCCCTGTGGTATAGCGACTTGCTTGGCTGTATGCTGAGGTAGACACAGGACACTTTCTCTTTAAATTTCGGGTTAGTTTATTAGGCGTCATAAACTACCCTGGAGTCTATAAAGAAAAGGACAGCCCATACGGCTAAAAATTGCAAAACAAAATGCAAAGTTGCAGCACAGTCCATATATCGGCCGGGTTCTGGCCACTCAGGATTAGGCACACATGGGTCAGCACAACATGTGCAAGCTCCTCTCTGGAGCAGGTTTCTCCAAACACTGACCACACCGGAGTGTAAAGACTGGCTATTTAAAGCCCAGACCACTCCCTGCATAGGAGATATGGTGGATGGCGTCCGACCCTGCACTTCACCATCCACTAAAAACAGGCCCTTGTAAACCTGGCTTGTTAGCCCTCTACACCTAATGTGCAGGAGAAACTCATATGTTTCACATCACTGAGGATAATAGCCTCAGTGAAACATATCTCCCTTCTGACACACTGCCTGTGACTTTGTCACATATTGCCCCCTCTGCCCAAATTTTTGGCACCTTCACTCGTTAGACAGGGAAGTCTGGACAGGGGATCTGCATTAGAATGTAGTTTCCCGGGCCTGTGCTCCACTAAAAAACTAAAGTCCTGGAGTGCCAAAAACTACCTGGTCACCCGAGATTTTTCCCCATCCTTTCCCTCATCCATTTTAGGGGAGTATGGTGTGAGACCAGTCTGAGTTTGCGACCTAACAGGTAGTATCTAAGGGTGTCAACCGCCCACTTGATGGCCAGGCACTCCTTTTCCACATTAGCATAGTTCTTTTTGCAGGCTGAGAGTTTTCTGCTGAGATAAAGAATGGGATTTTCCTTCCCATTTACCTCTTGGGATAAGATGGTCCTATGCCGACATCTGAGGTTTCCGTCTGGAGCACAAATTCTTTATGGAAGCCAGGCGCTATCAAGACAGGCTATCTACACAGGGCGAGCTTCAGTTCTTGGAATGTCATTTCGGCCTCAGAAGACCACTTGGCCATCGCCGTCTACGTACCTCTAAGCACGTCAGTCAGGGGTGCTGCTATTGTGGTGAAATTCAGGATAAATCACAGATAGTATCCCACGATCCACAGAAAGGCCCATACCTGTTTCTTGTAGGCCAGTTGCGGGCAATTCTGGATTGCCTCCACCTTGTTCATTTGCGGTTTTATCTCGCCCCTTACAACAACGTAGCCCAAGTACTTCTTCAAGTACTCTTCTCTTCCTATGGCACATTTTTGGGGGGTTTATGGTAAACTTGGCATTTCTCAATGCATCCAGTACTGCCTGGACCTTCTGCAGGTGGGTTCCCCAATCTGGGCTGAAAATCACAATGTCGTCCAAGTAAGCGGCAGCGTATTTCTTATGTGAGCCTAGGATCCAGTCCATGGCCCTCTAGAAGATAGCTGTGGCTCCCTGCAGACCGAATGGCATACTGGTGTAGTGAAAACACCTGTCGGGTGTAGAGAAGGCCGTTTTCTCCTTGGAACCTGGGGACAGGAGCATTTGCCAGTACCCCTTTGTCAGGTCCAGGGTAGTGATGTACCTGGCAGGCCCCAGCCTCTCAATAAGTTAATCGACCCGGGGCTTCGACTAAGCATCAAACCTGGACATTTCGTTTAACTTCCTGCAATCGTTACAGAATCACCATTCTCCATCCAGCTTGGGTACAAGAACAATAGGGCTGGACCAGCCACTCTTAGACTCCTCAATGACGCCAAGGCTTAACATTCTCTGCACCTCCCTGGAGATCACCTCGAGGCAGGCTTCGGGAATTTGATACGGCCTCTGGTTCAACCGTACATGCAGTTCCGTCAAGATCTCATACTCCACAACCTGCATACATCCGGGCATCTCTGAGAACAGGTCTCGGTTTCTCTGCAGGAGTTCTCAGCACTCTTGTTTTTGGGTTGGTGATATTGTCTCTGCCACAGTGACTTCCTCGACCCTGGCTTCAGGATTGGCCCCCAGACACATAGCTTCCACTGGTTGGCTGTCACTCAACGGCTTAAACAAGTTGATGTGGTAGATCTGGTATGGCTTTCTTTTACCTGGCTGGTGGTCCTTGTAATTGACTACACTTAGGTTCCCGACCACCTCATACGGCCCTTGCCATTTGGCCAGAAACTTACTTTCAACCCTGGGTACTGTAACATACCTGGCGGCGTCCTTGCATAGTGGTCCATCTCCCACTGTGCAAGAGCGCGCACTTCATCTCCAGTCCAGTTTGCTAGCCTGGCTTCCCTCCATGCTGTCTGTTTGCCTCTGTGTCTGCTGCTTAAGGGCGGAGCCCGATCACTTCCTGCTTTTTGTACCTGCTGCAGACACACCCCTTGTGCGTCCTCAGCCTATTGCTGTCTGCCATCTGGTATTTAACCCAGCTGCTCCAATGAATCCCTGCCTGAGCATTGTGTTCTGTCAGTTGGCCTTTGGTCACTGATATGCCAGGTCCCGTTTATGTTTCCTGCCTTCGGTATCAGTTACCGTGTCTGAACTGTGTCCTGTCTGTATTATCTTCTAGCCTGTTGTCTTCTGCCTATCCTGGAGGCTGTATTTCCAGGCCTGTGTGAACCCGCTCCTGTATCTTACTGCTGTGTCTGTTCTTGTCTGAATACTCTCCTAGCCTGTTTTGTTTTTCTCTATGTCCGTACTTTCCCTTTTTCTGCAGAGTCTGAACTCGTACCTAACTCCTGCTCTTTGTCACAGTACTTCCGTTTGTGAGTTTGTGGTCCACTCGCTACTTCTCTGCAAGTACCCTGTGGGTATCTGGTTCTGCCTTTCCCTTCTAGTCTGCTCCGTGTGTACAGAGCCCTGTCTCCACCGCGTCTGCGGTTTCGCTTTGCTCAGCCCTGTCCACCGCGTCTGCGGGTTTCAGTTTGCTCAGCCCTGTCCACCGCGTCTGCGGTTTTTGCTTTGCTCAGCTCTGTCCACCGCGTCTGCGGTTTTCACTTTGCTCAGCTCTGTCCAGCGCGTCTGCGGTTTTCGCTTTGCTCAGCTCTGTCCACCGCGTCTGCGGTTTTCGCTTTGCTCTGCTCTGTCCACCGCGTCTGCGGTTTTCGCCTTGCTCAGCTCTGTCCACCGCGTCTGCGGTTTTCGCTTTGCTCAGCTCTGTCCACCGCGTCTGCGGTTTTCGCTTTGCTCAGCTCTGTCCACCGCGTCTGCGGTTTTCGCTTTGCTCAGCTCTGTCCACCGCGTCTGCGGTTTTCGCTTTGCTCAGCTCGGTCCACCGCGTCTGTGGTTTTCGCTTTGCTCAGCTCTGTCCTCCGCGTCTGCGGTTTTCGCTTTGCTCAGCTCGGTCCACCGCGTCTGCGGTTTTCGCTTTGCTCAGCCCTGTCCACCGCGTCTGCGGTTTCGAATTTGTCTCCCAGTCTGTACTGGACCCTACCCAGTCTGCGCTCTAGTCTGCCTGTTCCTGTATTCCCCGGTGTGGGTCAACAGCTGTGTCCGGAGTCTGACCTGGAGTAGACCCTGGTTCCTCTGCTCGGTTCCTCCCTGGTGCACTGGCGTCGTATGCCGTCGTGCGACCTTGGTCGGATCGGGCAGATACTTAGTTACGCCCCTCCAGGCACTCTCCGGTTCATTGCACAGTGGAATCACTACATAAACACGCACACGCCAGTCAGTCCGGGCGTGTGCATTACAGGTACTAACACTAACACATGGTCTCCAGGGCTGAATTGTCTCAGCCATGCGGCCTTATTGTAGACCCTTGTCTGGGCTTCTTGTGCCTGTAGAAGGCTCTTCTTCACAATTGGCATCAACCTCTCGATCCGGGCCTGCATCTGGGCCACATGTTTGATGACACTCCGGTGGGGTGTAACCTCTGCTTTCCTGGTCTCCTTTGCTCTTTCCAGAAGTCCCCGAAGGTGCCATCCGTATAGTATCTCAAATGGCAAGAATCCCATAGAGCCCTGGGGAACTTCCCTAATGGAGAAAAGCAGGTATGGCAACAGGCAATCCCAGTCTCGCCCATTCTTCTCTACGATGTTCTTCAACATCGACTTCAAGGTCTTGTTGAATCTCTCTTCCAGGCAGTCCATCTGCGGATGGTATACAGATGTCCGGAATTGTGTAATCTGGAGAGCCTTACACAACTCCCTCATCACCTTCGACATAAAAGGAGTTCCCTGGTCCATCAGGATCTCCTTTGGCAGGCCCCGTCCAGGAGAAAATATGCACTAACTCTCTGGCAATACTTCTGGCAGAGGAATTTCTCAATGGTTCCGCTTCCGGATACCGCGTTGCATAGTCCAATATGACCAGGATGTATTGGTGTCCCCAGGCAGACCAGGGACCTGGCAAGGTCCATGGCAATCCGCTCAAATGGGATCTCTATCATAAGTAATGGTACTGGTTGGCTGCGGAAATGGGACACGGGAGCCATTAGCTGACTGGTGGGACAGGACCAGCAGTAACTCACAATTTCACGGTGACATACAGGCCAGTAGAACCTCTGCAGGACCCGCTCCCGAGTTTTTTCTACCCCTAGATGCCCACCCAAGATGTGAGAATGGGCCAGGTCTAAAACCCTATGCCTATAGGGTACCGGCACCAACAACTGCTCTATCACTTCCCCTTTTGGCTTAGTGACCCAATAAAGAAGTTCCTCATTGAGTGTAAAGTATGGGAACCTGGTGTCAGCCCCCAGCTCTTGAGCAACCCCACTGATTACAGATACATTATCAAAGGCATATTTCAAGGTAAGATCCTGCATCTATGCAGTACCGAAGTTTCCCCCAGACACCCCCAAATCTGTAACCTCGGCCTCCGGGGTCACCACCTTGTCTTCGTCACCCACAAGGACACACAGGGGGAACTCATGTGCCTCTGACTGCGATGGTGATGCATCACGGTGTAACCAGCTTCTGGTGGAGACACTGGCATCCCCGCTTTCCGCCACAAGTCCCAGAACAAACAGAAGTCCTGCCCTATTATCACCGTATGAAGCAAGTCCTTAACCACCCCAACCTCATGGGACTCAGTCATTCTGTATAGTCACCCTGGCAACAAGGTAATCCTTGGCATCCCCATGAATGCACTGCACACACACGTTTTTCCCAGGGACCAACTGGTGTGGGAGCGTGGCTCTTATGAGAGCCACCAAATGCCCTGAGTCCAAGAGTCCTGCCACCAGTACCCCATTAACAGTCACGGGACATTACTGTGGCCCCTCACCAGTCTGATAGTCCACACTGCAGGCGAGGTAGGCATAGTAGGAACAGCGACATCCCAGGCTACAGTCCATTGGCTCAGTGTACAGGGGGCAATGGGCAGCTACATGGCCGGGGCCGTGACACCTCGAACAAATTATCTCCCCCTTTGGACCTTGGGCACCACCTCCCCCGCCCCTTTGGTTCTTGGAGGCCACACCCACTTTTGAGCCTCCGCGCCCGATTGTGACCCCCAATATAGAGTGGGCTGTTTTCTCAAGGAACCCTCAACTCCTTGATACCTCTCGACCAGCCCGACCAGTTCATCAGCATTCCGGGGATCACCCTGGAAAATCAAAGTCTGTACTGGCCTCGGCAGGGAATGCACAAATCGATCTATCACTACACGCTCTACCATCTGCGCAGTTTGCAGCCATTTTTGAACCAGGTGTAACAGGTAAAACATTTGGGACAGCGTGGGTTTCTCGCAGTAATATGCCCAGCGGTGGACCCGCTGTGCCTTGACAGTCCGTGTTACCCCCAAGCGTGCCAAAATTTCAGTGTTTAATTTTGCATATTCTTTGGCATCTTGCAAGGCCAAGTCATAATACGCCTTCTGGGGCTCCCTCATCAGGTATGGAGCCAACACCTCTGCCCATTGCTCTGGCGGAAGCTTCTCCTTCTCGGTGACCCTCTCAAACACTGTCAGAAAAGCTTCTACATTGTCACCCGGGGTCATTTTCTTCAGAGATCTCCTTACTGCCTTTCGGACTGCAAAGTCGTCCACTGACCTTATTATTGGAACTGTTGCCGTGCCACGGATCACCTCTGTGAGCAACCAATCTGCTGATGTTGGCACTGGTCCTGCTGGGCCTGCTGCTGTACCTAGAGCTGCAGCATAAGCAGCTTAGTGGTCTCTTGTTGTGCCATCTGTTATTGCTGTAGCTGCTGGTGTTGCTGCGCCTGCTGTGCCTGCAACTGATGCTTAAGCAGGTCCTCCATCTTGTCCAGTGTCCCTTGCTGGCACATTGCCGACTTCGCCCAGGACATGCTTGATTGATTCCCTAGTCCACAATTAATTATTTCCCCAGTCCATACTTATTGATCCCAGTCCATAGTTAATTGACACACCGTCCACACTTAATTAATCCACCTGACCCACTCAGCTGATCCCCCGTCCATACTTAATTGATACTTAATTGATCCCCCGTCCATACTTAACTGATCCCGCGCCGATATCTAATCGATACACTTGCACATCCCTAATTGATCCCCGTCCATACACCTATATATAAATAATTGTGTTTTGTACTTGTACATATATACTGACTGTATCCCCATATTTAGAATGACGTCCATGTTGGCCGGAGCCGTGCAGTGTACATCTTGCGCAATGTATGCATTCCCTGAGCTACCGCTCAGGGATCCATACTGCTGCGAGAGATGTGAGCATATCGTGCACTTGGAAGCCCAAATCCTGGATCTAAGTGCTCAGATAGCGGTACTAAGGAGCATCGACAACATGGAACGGAGTTTGCTGCTCACCGAGCAGACACTCAATGGGTCAACACTGGGGGTGGAGCTTAGTGGGGAAGCGCAGGCTGAACAGGCAGGGAGCTGGGTAACAGTTAGAAGGGATAGAGGGAAGAAGTATAGGAAGGCTGGTTCAGAACCGGCATTATTGGAGCACGACAGATCCTCTGACCGCCGGGGGAGTGTATGCTCCAGTAATGAGGGGGAGGGGGGAAGTGTAGGGCAGGCTAGACAGGTCCTGGTAGTGGGTGAATCTATTATTAGGGGGACAGACAGGGCAATCTGTCACAAAGACCGGGATCGCCGAACGGTGTGCTGCCTCCCTGGCGCTCGAGTCCGGCACATCGCGGATCGGGTTGACAGGTTACTGGGTGGGGCTGGCGAAGACCCAGCGGTCATGGTCCACATTGGCACCAATGACAAAGTGAGTGGTAGATGGAGGGTCCTTAAAAATGATTTCAGGGATCTAGGTAGGAAGCTTAGGGCAAGGACCTCCAAGGTAGTTTTCTCAGAAATACTACCAATCCCGCGAGCCACACAGGAGCGCCAACGGGAGGTTAAGGAGGTGAATAAGTGGCTAAAGAGTTGGTGCAAGGCAGAAGGGTTTGGGTTCATGGAGAACTGGGCCGACTTCGCTGTCGGCTACAGGCTCTACCGTAGGGACGGGCTGCACCTCAATGGGGAGGGTGCAGCGGTGCTGGGGAAGAAGATGGCTAATAGGTTGGAGGAGTTTTTAAACTAGAGACGGGGGGGGGGAACCAAGGAAATAGGTGGGATGTGAGGCAAGCAAGGGGGAAGGGGAGAAGTGAATATAATGAGGGTGGAGAGGGGGGTGGGGATAGTACAGTTAGATCGTTAGAGAAGAGTAGGATGCTAAATAACCCCAAAGTTTTATCTTGCATGCTGACCAACGCAAGAAGCCTGACCAATAAGGCGGATGAGCTGCGGGCGCTTATATCGGAGGAGAGGTATGACATCGTAGGTATAACAGAGACTTGGCTAGATGATAGCTACGACTGGGCGGTAAATTTAACAGATTATAGTTTATTTAGAAGGGACCGGAAACAGGGGAAGGGCGGAGGAGTCTGCTTATATGTAAAGTCACGTCTAAAGCCCAGACTAAGGGAAGATATAGGAGAGGGAGAAGAGGGGGTCGAGTCCATGTGGGTAGAGATAGAGGGGGCAAAAAATAATAATAAAATATTACTGGGGGTCTGCTATAAGCCACCCAATATAACAGAGGAGAATGAGAAACTGCTATTAGGACAAATAGACAAAGTAGCAAAACATAATGAGGTGATTGTAATGGGGGACTTCAACTACCCGGATAATGACTGGGAAACAGAAACCTGTAGATCGCAGAAAGGAAAAAGGTTCTTGACAAATATCAAGGATAATTATCTCTCCCAACTAGTGCAGGAACCAACGAGAAGGAAGGCAGTGTTGGACTTAATATTGACTAATAGGCCTGATAGAATAACTGAGGTACAGATAGGGGGGCACCTAGGTAATAGCGATCATAATATTATCAATTTCAAAATGCCCTTCAGTAGGGTTATCAATAAGGGAACAACTAAAACATTAAACTTTAGGAGGGCGAAGTTTGATCAGCTGAAAGAAAACCTTCAACTTATAGACTGGGACAAAGTTCTTAATCAAGGAAATACGAATAGTAAATGGGAAACCTTCAAAAGAATTCTGAATACTCAGTGCGAGAGGTATATACCGTATGGGAATAAAAGTGCCAGAAATAAGAGGAAACCAATATGGTTGAATAAGAACGTAAAAGGGGCGTTAAATAGCAAAAAAGAGGCATTCAAGAGATTAAAACAGGAAAACAGCAAGGAGGCACTAATGTGTTACAAGGAAAAAACGAGAACCTGCAAAAAACAAATAAAAATAGCAAAGGAGGAAACAGAGAGACGTATTGCTAGGGAAAGTAGATCAAATCCCAAACTATTCTTTACGTATATAAATAGTAAAAGGATTAAATCGAATAATATTGGACCGATAAAAAGTGATGAAGGCAAAATCATAGAGAAAGATGAGGATAAAGCTAATCTATTAAATAAATTTTTTTCGTCAACTTTCACAAAGGAAAAAGAACTAACAGGCGAAATGAGAAGTGACAAGCTTAATCCTCCACTAAGTATGACAAATCTAACCCAAGCTGGGGTACAGAAACGCCTCAGTAACATTAAAATAAACAAATCACCAGGACCTGATGGCATACACCCACGGGTACTAAGGGAACTAAGTAATGTGATAGACAGACCGTTATATCTTATATTTAAGGACTCTGCTGAGACTGGGTCTGTACCACTTGATTGGCGACAGGCGAATGTAGTGCCAATATTCAAAAAGGGAGCAAAAAGTAACACCGGAAACTATCGGCCGGTGAGTCTGACGTCCGTTGTGGGCAAAATTTTTGAAGGCTTTATTAATGAGGCAATCATGGAGCATCTTGACGCTAATAATCTATTAACCCCGAACCAACATGGATTCATGAGGAATCGCTCCTGCCAAACAAACCTGATTGACTTCTACGAGGAGGTTAGCTCTCGAGTAGATCAGGGGGAACCAGTGGATGTCGTGTATCTCGACTTCTCAAAAGCGTTCGATAGCGTGCCACATAATAGGTTGGTATACAAAATGAGAATGATGGGGCTGGGGGAAAATGTCTGCAAGTGGGTAGCTAACTGGCTAAAGGATAGAAGGCAGAGGGTGGTTATAAATGGAATATACTCAGATTGGGTAAGCGTCACTAGTGGGGTACCACTGGGGTCTGTACTAGGCCCAATGTTATTTAATATCTTTATTAACGACATAGTCAACGGGATAAATAGTAAAATATCAATATTTGCAGATGACACAAAGTTATGTAAAACAATTAATACAAAAGAGGATAGTGAAGACCTACAGAGGGATTTGGATAAGCTGGGTAGGTGGAGCATTAAATGGCAAATGAGGTTTAACGAGGAGAAATGTAAGCTCATACATATGGGAAGGAAAAATGGAAGTCACCAGTACTCACTGAATGGGAAATCATTGGGGAATTCAGAGATGGAGAAGGACTTGGGCATCTTGATTGATAGCAAACTAAATTGGAGTGCCCAAAGTCAGGCCGCTGCTGTAAGGGCAAACAGGGTAATGGGATGTATCAGAAGAGGTATAGCTGCAAAGGATGAGAACATTGTTCTTCCACTGTACAAAGCACTGGTCAGACCACACTTGGAATACTGTGCTCAGTTATGGGCCCCAATATATAGAAAGGATATAAATGAGCTTGAAAAGGTACAAAGGAGGGCAACAAAATTAATAAGGGGAATGGAGGGACTGCAATACCCAGAGAGGTTGGCAAAACTAGGACTATTCAGCCTGGAAAAGAGAAGGTTGAGGGGGGACATAATAAATGTGTACAAATATGTTAGGGGACAGTATAGAGACCTTGCCCGGGATTTGTTCAAAAGGAGGGATATTACGGTAACAAGAGGGCATTCACTAAGACTGGAAGAGAAAAGGTTTCAGCACCAGCATAGGAAGGGGTTCTTTACGGTAAGAGCAGTGAGAATATGGAATTCACTGAGTGAGGAGACGGTAATGTCGGATTCACTAAACCAGTTCAAGCGGGGACTGGATGCTTTTCTAGATACCAGGCAGATTTCTGCATATACTTAAAAATAGAATAAAATAGTAGGTTGATACAGGGATTTATTCTGACTGCTGGTTTCAGAGTCGGGAGGGAATTTTTCCTCAGGTGAAGATTGGCTAAATCATTTGGGGTTTTTGCCCTCCTCTGGATCAACTTTAGCAATTACAGAACTAACAGGTCGAACTTGATGGACGCAAGTCTTTATTCGGCTTTACTAACTATGTATATATGCAGAATCTCCTGTAACAGTCTCACGTGTTCTTTGGGAGTTTTGCCCGCAATTCTAACACCACTTGTGGTTTAGCGACTTGCTTGGTTGTATGTGGAGGTAGACACAGGACACTTTCTCTTTAAATTTTGGGTTAGTTTATTAGGCGTCATAAACTACTCTGGAGTCCATAAAGAAAAACACATCCCATACAGCTAAAAATGGCAAAACAAAATACAAAGTTGCAGCACAGTCCGCATATCGGCTGGGGTCCAACCACTCAGGATTAGACACACATGGATCAGCACAACATGTGCAAGCTCCTCTCTGGAACAGGTTTCTCCAAACACTGACCACACCTGAGGGTAAAGGCTGGCTATTTAAAGTCCAGACCACTCCCTGGATTGGAGATATGGTGGATGGCGTCTCGCTCCGCACTTCACCATCCACTAAAAATATGCCCTTGCAAACCTGGCTCGTTAACCCTTTCTACACCTAATGTGCAGGAGAAACTTCCATGTTTCACATCACTGAGGATTATAGCCTCAGTGAAACATATCTCCCTTCTGACACACTGCCAGTGACTTTGTCACACCCACTATGGTGAGTGTTATGATCTGCAACAAGTACTAAGGAAAGATAGGGGAAAGCTGTCCCTACAGTAAGACTAAGCTGAATCCCTATGATGAAGCGGGCTGACTGTTCCTAGAGAACAGACCCGCCTTAGTCCTCGGCTAGTCTGAACTAAGACCTATAGCATAAGGGGAGGAGTCCCTAAAAGAACTAAGGACTGGGACTAAAATTCGACACCTCGTAAACAGAGAAGTTGTTGCAGAACACAAAAGGACAAACTGACAAAAATGTACTAGAGGTCCCAGAAGGACCAAGCGAACTGACAGAGAAAGGCACGGAAGCACCGGGCTAAAGAAACAGTAAAACACTGAAGTCCAGCACAGCAAAAGGGCGGAGCTGGAATATAAAGGCAGATGGTCACGTGACCGCAAAACACAAGATGGAAAAAAACAAACAGGAGGGTTCTAACAGTGAGAGCTGGTTTCACTGCTGTTATAATTGCATCCACACATTCTTACCCGATCCCTTACTGGAGGATTGTGCATTTTTATCTAAACCAGGAAGTTGTGCATGATCCCTCATAGGGGAGGAGGTGCTTCTGAAGTGTAGTGTGCTTCAGTGGAGCAATGAAGATGTAGGTAGAAATAGCATCATGGATGTCCCGATGCAAGGGAGAGAAGTGTGCTCTCTCTGCAAGGACATGCTGCGTGAGACAGGTTATCAGTCCCTGGAGCACAGGGACTTCCAGGGTCTGTGCTAAACTGAAAGACAGCTTGGTCTTCATATATCAAGCAGAAGAGTGCTTTTGCCCAGGAGCTCAGCAGTGCATAGAATCAGGAACACTGCTGCAAGAGAATATAAGCGTTTTCCGACAGGATTCGAGCTGCCTGCTCACTGGAAGGGATCACGGATCCAGTACCTGGCTATCTTGGATCTCCAAGGTCCAAGGAGTCTTTTACCAGAGATATCATTAGCAGCAGGAAGGCTACACTACATCACAGCAGAGAAACTGAGCTCTGACAGTGCAGGTCTGATCAAAATCCTGTTTGTGAATTGTATGGAATCTTCTGGAACTGTTTGCAGAACTTCAGTAAAAAGTACAAACTGATTATCACCTTATAAAAAGCTGATTATTCCCTGCTGCGCCATTCCTGCTCCAACTCCCCTGGGAGCCAGCCCTGGTTGGGAAGGGTTAATCATCTTTCACTGTTCATCACCACCTAACTCCCAGGGGTCTCCATCAGTGTCTGGCCATACCAGGCCAAATATCCCAACTGGCGTCACAAACCATTTTATTATTTTATTATTAACCCCCACAATTGACTGTTGCACACCCTCGGTTGGGCCTGACCAGCACTCGGTCCGCCGTGCACCAGTACCATGACCGGGGCGGCACACCAGCAAGTGACAGTGCAGGCACAGGTCCTGTAACTAAACTATCACTGCGTCATAATAGCACTGCAGTATGCATTGAGAGAGACTACAATTCCCAGAACGTCCTAAAGGTCTACAGATGTCCGTGAATGCTTTGGATGTGTAGTTCCCAGAGTGGAAAAGGAAGACTATAACAGGGTTTACAGCCAATCAGTGGCTGCAGTAGGGACAATTTTGTCACTGCTCTGACCACAGATTGACTGCTGCAGACTGCTGACATTTTTATTAATATCATTTTGGGGTACATATCACATTTTTATTGCTTTTTATTGTATTTTTAGGGGGCAACTGGGGTGACCAAAAATGTGTAATTGTGATGTTCCAATTTTTTATTTCTTTTTTCTTTTTTGGCATAGTATATAGAGCCAAGATCTCTCCCTCATACATAGTATATACAGCCAAGTCCCCCTCTACCACATATAGCATATATAGCAAAGTCCCCTTCCCCACACACAACATATATAGTCAAGTCCCCCTTCCCCACATATAGCATATATAGCCAAGTCCCTCTCCTCCACATATAGAATATATAGCAGAGCGCCCCTCCCCCACATATAGCATATGTAGCATAGTCACCCTCGCCCACATATAATATATATAGCCAAGTCCCTCTCCTCCACATATTAGCATATATAGCATAGCTCCCCTCCCCCACATATAGCATATATAGCATAGTCCCCCTCCCCCACATATAGCATAGATAGCCAAGTCCCCTCATCCACATACAGTATATATAGACAAATCCCCCTCCGCCACATATAGCATATATAGCCAACTCCCCCTCTATCAGGTGACAGTGGCACCTCTCCTGCACTTATGTGAGTCTGACTCTGACATCTACCGCCAGCTTAGCAGGGGAAGGAGGGAGCGTGCTGCTATGGATTTGGATTAGCTGAGCAGTGCATATCCACCAGGTACAAGATTATAATCTCCATAAGCATGTTTCATTGCAATCATTATGCAGAATAGTACAAATCTTAGTACAAGATTATTATAGAAGGTGTTTATTTGCTCAACACAATCTTCCATCAAGAAGCAATGGCAAAATGTTTCATAGTTTATTATATCTCTTATCGATGGATCATGTGCTTCATGGACAATGCCGTATCTGCAAGGGGGTGATGGGGGTTAAGATTAGCAGCGTAGTTTGGAGGTTGTATGCAACTTTTGTTGTCCTGAAACCTTAAATACATACATTTGCAAAAAATAAACTGTAAACCGTTAGTGTCTGTTATTTTTCAGCACTTCATACATCAAGCCAAAAGGGTTTTGAGGAACTATTTCAGGAAATGCTATTATATAGATTTATTGAAAATGCGCAGTTTTCATAAAAATTGTTGCTATAAGTGCATTTCAGCTACTCAGTCCTGTCATGAATTTAGAAAGCTGCTAAAATAATATAGAGGTACAGGAAAACAGCAGGGTTAAAGATTATAGAGTACGTACAGTACAGTTCCATTCTTCATCATGATAAATGATTTCACGCTTTTTCTTAAAACATATAATTATACTACAGTGCTTTATTTCTTTATCACAAAGTCTCAGCTGCCTAATAATTCCGCTAGGGGAAGACTATTCCTGAAGTTTATAGAACTGTTATTGCAATAGAAAAGTATAAAGTTGGATGTTTAGTGGGTTAACAAGCACTATACGCACATTGGGAGATACCTGTCAATTATCAGGAGTGGGGCAGGGAGAAGTGACTGGGGACCTGCCTCGGAATAGTCATCCGAGACACATAGTTCCCGGTCGGCTTTCTTAATATGCTTTCTAAGTTGAGGTCTGGTTCATGCTGCCCATGTTTCAGGTTATATGAATCAGCTAGAAGGTTCTTAGTAATGACATTAGCTAATTACATTGTAACGATACTAAAGCCTCAATCTTTCTAGAATGTCTTCTCTAAACTACACGACTAATAGTAAACATGCATGAATCGGTAGTACCGTACTTATATTTCCATCAGAATAGAATAACCTTAAAGGAAATCTGTCACACAAAAAACACTATTAACCTACCGATATGGGGTTAATCTGCAGGTTAATAGCGCTCTGAAAATTCCCGGAGCCAGCAATTAGACCATCGCTACCGGGAGGAAATTAACTTTATTTCTGCCGGGAGCATTCAGTCACAGGAGTGGTGCCGGCGCGGTTTCAGTCAGCGCTCCGTGTAAATTAAGCGGATGTAACCCCATTCCCCCACTGACTGACAGCAGCTCAACATTAGAGTCAGCCACCTGTCACTATACACTGAGTGGTGACCACCCCCATGACTGAAACTGGTAGGCTGCCGGGGGGAATAAAGTTCATTTCCTCCCAGCAGCGGGGTCTAAGTGCCAGTGCCAGCAGGTTCAGAATGCTATTAATCTGCAGATTAGCCCCATATCTGCAGGTTAATAGAATTTTTTTTACGTGGCAGGTTCCCTTTCATAGATTGTAATGATAAAGAAACATTTTTTATGATGGATGCCTATTCTGTTGATGCCTTTATTATACTGTAGGAGCTATAACCAATTTTTCATGCAGATATTAATAATTGAAATTAATTTTAATACAAAAATGATGGTTTCCTGTAAAAATACTATATAATTCTATGTACCAATTTATCAAAGTTTTCACAATCACAAGGTAAATTAGTCCCCCTTCCTTTTTTTTGTTAAAAAAAGGTATTAATTATATTTATTAAACAAATATGTATTGATAGCGGCACACAGTGCCCAGATTGTGTTTTACAACTAGTTAAACCCTTAACCCCTTTCTGACGTGGGGCGTAATAACACGAATCTGCGTCCTTGGTCTATTGGACCAGATACGTATTATTACGCCTTGGCGCCGCCAGGTGTCAGCTTATTGTCACAGTCGACACCCGGTACTATTTGCTAGGAGTGGTGCCGCACCGCTCCCGACACAATAACCCGAGAAATGCTGCTATCGAAGTTGATCGCAGCATTTCCGGTGCAAGCACCGGTAAGAGCAAGTCTCTTACCTGCTATCCGGCGTCCCGTGCTGTGTATGCCGGGTCCGGATAGTTGGTATGGTGACCCGATGTCATAATGATGACATCCGGGTCACCAGGCATCAGCAAATAGGTAGATCGTTCTCAGTGCACAATCTACCTAGCTTGTGTGTGCAGGGGCTGACAGCCTGCACAGTATAGACGATGATGCTTCATCCTTATGCTGTGCAAGCGATCAGCCTACTAAAAATCAAAGTCCCATAGTGGGACAAAGTGTAAAAATGTTAAAAAAAATTATCAGAAAGTGAAAAAAAAATTGAAAAAATATAAAAAAAATGAAAAAAATAATCCAAAAACATAAAAATATACTGTACCCATAAACATATATCATAATGAAAGAAAAAACAAAAAAAACAATAAAAGTACACATATTTGGTATTACCATGTCCGTAACGACCTGACCTATAAAACTGTCCCACTAGTTAACCCCTGCAGTGAACACGGTAAAAAAAAAAAAAAAAACTAAGCAAAAACTGATGCTTTATCATTATACTGCCAAACAAAAAATGGAATAAAACGAGATCAAAAAGATGAATGTAAATAAAAATGGTACAGCTGAAAACGTCATCCTGTCCCGCAAAAAACAAGCCACCATACAGCTCCAACGGCCAAATTAAATATGTTATAGCTCTCAGAATCAAGCAATACAAAAAAATTGTTTTTGCTATAAAATGTTTTTTATTGTGTAAAAGCGCCAAAACATAAAAAACTATATAAATGTGGTATCGCTGTAAACATACTGACCCGAAGAATAAATCTGCCTTATCAATTTTACCACACGCGGAACGGCATAAAAAAAGCCCCAAAAATTCCTGTGTTGTTTTTTGTTTATTCTGCCTCCCAAAAAGCAGAATAGAAAGCGATCAAAAAATGTCACATGCCCGAAAATGGTACCAATTAAAATGTCAACTTGTCCTGCAAAAAACAAGCCATCACATGACTCTGTCTGTCAAAATCTGGAAAAATATGGAAAAATTATAGGTCTCAAAATATGGCGATGCAAAAACTAGTCTTTGCAAAAAAAAAAGGATTTTTTATTGTGTGACAGCTGTCAATCATAAAAACCCGATAAGAATCTGGTGTCGCTGTAATTGCACCAACCTGATTACACATATAAATACAGTGGTGGCCAAAATATTGGCACCCCTGCAATTCTGTGAGATAATACTCAGTTTTTTCCTGAAAATGATTGCAATCTCAAATTCTTTGGTATTATTATCTTCATTTAATTTGTCTTCAATGAAAAAACACAAAAAGAATTGTCCTAAAGCCAAATTGGATACAATTCCACACCAAACCTAAAAAAAGGGGGTGGACAAAAGTATTGGCACTGTTTGAAAAATCATGTGATGCTTCTCTAATTCGTGTAATTAACAGCACCTGTAACTTACCTGTGGCACCTAACAGGTGTTGGCAATAACTAAATCACACTTGCAGCCAGTTAACATGGATTAAAGTTGACTCAAACTCTGTCCTGTGTCCTTGTGTGTACCACATTGAGCATGGAGAAAAGAAAGAAGACCAAAGAACTGTCTGAGGATTTGAGAAACCAAATTGTGAGGAAGCATGAGCAATCTCAAGGCTACAAGTCCATCTCCAAAGACCTGAATGTTCCTTTGTTTTCCGTGCACAGTGTCATCAAGAAGTTTAAAGCCCATGGCACTGTGGCTAACCTCCCTAGATGTGGACGGAAAAGAAAAATTGATGAGAGATTTCAACGCAAGATTGTGCGGATGGTGGATAAAGAACCTCGACTAACATCCAAACAAGTTCAAGCTGCCCTGCAGTCAGAGGATGCAACAGTGTCAACCCGAACTATCCGTCGGCGTCTCAATGAAAAGGGACTGTATGGTAGGATACCCAGGAAGACCCCACTTCTTACCCCGAGACATAAAAAAGCCAGGCTGGAGTTTGCCAAAACTTACCTGAGAAAGCCTAAAACGTTTTGGAAGAATGTTCTCTGGTCAGATGAGACAAAAGTAGAGCTTTTTGGCAAAAAGCATCAACATAGAGTGTACAGGAAAAAAAAAGAGGCATTCAAAGAAAAGAACACGGTCCCTACAGTCAAACATGGTGGAGGTTCCCTGATGTTTTGGGGTTGCTTTGCTGCCTCTGGCACTGGATTGCTTGACCGTGTGCATGGCATTATGAAGTCTGAAGACTACCAACAAATTTTGCAGCATAATGTAGGGCCCAGTGTGAGAAAGCTGGGTCTCCCTCAGAGGTCATGGGTCTTCCAGCAGGACAATGACCCAAAACACACTTCCAAAAGCACTATAAAATGGTTTGAGAGAAAGCACTGGAGACTTCTAAGGTGGCCAGCAATGAGTCCAGACCTGAATCCTATAGAACACCTGTGGAGAGATCTCAAAATGGCAGTTTGGAGAAGGCACCATTCAAATATCAGGGACCTGGAGCAGTTTGCCAAAGAAGAATGGTCTACAATTCCAGCAGAGCATTGTAAGAAACTCATTGATGGTTACCGGAAGCGGTTGTTCACAGTTATTTTGACTAAAGGTTGTGCAACCAAGTATTAGGTTGAGGGTGCCAATACTTTTGTCTGGCCCATTTTTGGAGTTTTGCGTGAAATGATCAATGATTTGATTTTTGCTTCATTCTCTTTTGCGTTTTTTCCTTGCAAGCAAATTAAATGAAGATAATAATACCAAAGAATTTGTGATTGCAATCATTTTCAGGAAGAAACTGAGTATTATCTGACAGAATTGCAGGGGTGCCAATACTTTTGGCCACCACTGTAAGTTCCCTGAGGGGTCTAGTTTCCAAAATGGGGTCACTCCACTGTTTAGGCATATCAGAGGCTCCCCAAACGCGACATGGCATCTGCTAATTATTCAGCTAAATTTTATATTCAAAAAGTCAAATGGAGCTCTTTCCCTTCCAAACCCTGCTGTGCGCCTAAACAGTGGTTTTCTCCCACATATGGGTACCAGCTAAAATTTAATTTTTATGGTTCAATGTTATCAACTTCTGTGAAGCACTTGGTGGATCAAGGTGTTCACCACACATCTAGATAAGTTAACTGAGGGGTCTAGTTTCCAAAATGGTGTCACTTGTGGGGGGTTTCCACTGTTAGGCACATCAGGGACTCCCCATATGTGACATGGTGTCCGCTAATTATTCAAACAAATTTTACATTCAAAAAGTCAAATGGCGCTCCTTCCCTTCCGAGCCCTGCTGTGTGGCCAAACAGTGTTTTGTCCCCACATACGGGGTATCTGTGTGCTCAGGAGAAATTGAGCAACAAATTTTGGGGTCCATTTTTTACTGATACCGTTGCAAAAATAAAAAAAAAGTTGGGTCTAAAGTAACAAATTTTTGTGAAAAAAAATAAATGTTCATTTTTTCTTCCACATTCCAAAAATTCCTGTGAAGCACCTGACGGGTTAATAAACTTCTTGAATGTGGTTTTAAGCACCTTGAGGGGTGCAGTTTTTATAATGCTGTCACTTTTAGGTATTTGTCATAAAGTCCCCTCAAAGTCATTTCAAATGTGATGTGGTCCCTAAAAAAATGGTTTTGTAAATTTTGTTGGAAAAATGGGAAATTGCTGGTCAACTTGTAACCCTTTTAACTGCATAACAAAATTTTTGTTCCAAAAATTGTTGTGATGTAAAGTTGACATGTGGGAAATGTTATTTATTAACTATTTTGTGTGAAATATCTCTCTGATTTAAGGGCATGAAAATTAAAATTTTGAAAATTGCAAAATTTTCAAAACTTTCACCAAATTTCAGATTTTTTCACAAATAAACACAAGGCATAACGAAGAAATTTTACCACTGTCATGAAGTACAGTATGTCACAAAAAACAATCTCAGAATCTGTGGGATCCGTTGAAGTGTTCCAGAGTTATTACCTCATAAAGTGACAGTGGTCAGAATTGTAAAAATTGGCCTGGTCATTAACTTGCAAACCACCCTCGGGAGTAAAGAGGTTAAGGATGGAGTCAATTATGTCCTTAATGACCGGGTCAGTGTCACTTTATGAGGTAACAACTCAGGAACGCTTCAACTATATGACAGAAAATACCCAAAAGTGACACCATTCTAAAAACTGCACCCCTTAAGGTACTCAAAACCACTTCAAGAAGTTTATTAACCCTTCACATGCTTCACATGAACTGAAACAGCGTGGAAGGAAAAAATGAACTTTTTTTAACAAAATGTTCACTTCAAACCCATTTTTTTTATTTTCACAAGGGTAATGAGAGAAAATGGACCACAAAATTTGTTGTGCAATTTCTCCTGAGTACGCCGATATCCCATATGTGGGGGAAAACTACTGTTTGGGTGCAGGATTTGGAAGAGAATGAGCACCATTTGACTTTTTGAATGTAAAATTTGCTTGAATAATTAGTGGACGTCATTTCGTGTTTAGAGAGCCCCATGATATGCCTAAACAGTGGAAATCCCCCACAAGTGACCCTATTTTGGAAACTAGACCCCTCAGGGAACTTATTTAGATGTGTAGTGAGCACAATGAACAGCAGGATGCTTCACAGAAGTTTATAACATTTAGCCGTAAAAATAAAATTTTCACATTTTTCCATAAAAATGTTTTTCAGCCCCCATTTTTGCATTTTCATAAGGGTAACGGGAAAAATGTCCTGATACCATGTGTTGTGCAATTTCTCTTGCGTAAGTCAATACCCTATATGTGGGAGAAAACCACTGTTTGGGCGCACGGCAGGGTTTGGAAGAGAAGGAGCGCCATTTGACATTTTGAATGTAAAATTTGCTTGAATAATTAGCTGACGCCATTTCGTGTTTGGGGAGCCCCTGATGTGCCTAAACAGTGGAAACCCCACACAAGTGACCCCATTTTGTAAACTAAACCCCTCAAGGAACTTATTTAGATGTGTAGTGAGCAGCATGAACCGCCAGGTGCTTCACAGAAGTTTATAAAGTAAAGCCGTGAAATTAAGAAATCAATTTTTTTTCCACAAAAAAGTATTTTTAGCCCCAGTTATTTTATTTTTACAAGGGTAACAGGTGAAAATGGTCTTCAGTATGGACATATCTGATATGTAGGGGAAAACTATTGTTTGGATGCACGACAGGGCTTGGAAAGGAAGGAGTGATGTTTGGAAAGCAGACTTTGATGGAATGGTCTGCGGGTGTCATGTCGAGTTTGGAGAGCCCCTAATGTGCCTAAACAGTGACTCCATTTTGAAAACTACACCCCTCAAGGATTTTATCTAGGGGTATAGTGTGCATTTTGAACCCATAGGTACTACACAGAATTTGATAACATTAGGACGTCATACTGAAAGTTTTCATTATTTTCATGAAAATGTAGTTTTAGCCCCAAATTTATAAATTTTGCAATGGATAATAGAAGAAAACGGACCCCATAATTTGTTATGCTATTTCTCCCGAACGTGATGATGCCCCATATGTCATCATAAAGTAGTGTTAGGCCACACGTCAGGGCTGAGAAGGAAGGAACATTATTTGGCTTTTGGAGCATAGATTTTGTTAGAATTGTTTGTGGGCAACATTTGCGGAGCCCCTAAGGTGACAGAACAGCAGAAAATCCCCAAAAGTGACCCCATTGCAGAAATTACACATCTCAATGAATTCTTCCACTGCTGCAGTGACTATTATGTAACATCCACGCCAGGCTTTATTCTGGAGAATTCCAAATATGCCAGTTTAGTGCCCATACATTGTACCCCCATAAAGTGTAGTTCCCCCACACATTTCTCCTGGCGACACAAACCCCGTAAATGAAGAGCTCTCCCCGCTACAATAATGCCAAACATGTGTCCGCTTACTACGGTTTAGGCACAGTGGGGCTGAGAAGAAGGGGGCATTTAGATTTGGGAGCGCAGAATTCACAGAATTTTATTTGGGGGGGCAGGAGCTGTTGCTTTTCCAGAGTCTTTGTTCTACCAGTAACGTGGGACCCTCTATAGTCCCAGTGACAAATGATGGACCTGAGAGGGGGCTGGTTTTGTGTGGGACAAATTAGGGGTTTTATTGGTAACATTTTGAGGTACATAATTTTTGATTGCTTCCAGAATAAGACTGGATCGCCAGTCTACGTTGAGCACTTACGACGGGGTTTCCGTGTAAATCCCACAAAAATGTGATTCAGACGAAACCCCCAACGGAACTACCCACCACAAAGAGGCAGATGGAGACACTTTGGAGCCCGTTTGACATCTGCTCCAGTGGTCCCTGTCTTTTTAGCTGTACATAGATCTGTGGTCGTCCACACTTGTGCGCTAAAAAAAGCCTAAAATGATGGTATGCCGCTGGAACAAAGACCAGTCCATAGGGACTCAATCAGCCTCATAAATAAGTAGCTCCGTTTTTTTTTTCTGAACTGCGGTTTTGTTGAATTTATACGGAAACCCCAACGTAAGCGTTCAGCGGAGAGCGCAGGATAAACGTGAGCCGAGCCTTATTCTGATTTTTTTGGAGGCAGAATGAAGAAATAGACAGCAGTACCAGAATAGTTCTTATTTTTATTTTTGCACAGTTCACAGTGCGGTATAAGTGATAATGCGGATTTATTCTTCAGGTTGGTTTGATTGCAGCGGTATCAGATTTACATGGGTCTTCTTTAGGTTTTGTTGCTATCACACAGTAAAAAAGCTTTTTTTATATAAAAAGTAGTTATTTTCGTTGCCATATTCTGAGAGCTGTAACTTTTTTATTTTTTGGTAAACAGAGCTGTATGATGGGTTATTTTTAGCTGGACGAGTTGCAGATTTTTTGGTACCATTTTGGGGCACATAGTAATTTTTGATCGCTTTTTATTCAGATTTTTCAGACATAGAGTGAACAAAAACCAGCAATTCAGTTATTGTTTTTATTTTTTATTTTTTGTGCCGTTCGCAGTGCGGTAAAAGTGATAACACTGATTTGACCGCCGTGTTGGTACGATTACAGCGATGCCAGATTGACATTTTTTTATACTTTGCTATTTTTACAGACTAAAAACCGTATTTTACAAAAAACAATTTGATTTTGCAACATCGCATTCTGAGAGCTGTAACTTTTTTATTTTTTTGCTGAATGAGCCATGTTATGGCTTGTTTTTTGCAGGATGGTTTGGCATTTTTATTTATATAATTTTTTTATATTCGACTTTTTTTTCACTTTTTATTCCCTTTTTTGTGAGTCAGTATGATGAAAAAGAATCATTTTTTGGTGTGTTTTTTATTTTTATTTTTTACTACATTCGTCAAACGGAATAAATAATGCAACAGTTTTACAGAGTTGGTCATTCCAGATGCAGAGATAAAAATTATGTGTACTTTTTTTGTTTATTTTTGTTTTATCACAAACTCTGCGTTTTGAGCTGCGAACGGATTTTAGTTATTTGTGTGAACTTTTTGTGTGTTATTTTTTACTTTTTTACATATTTTATTTAACTTTTTTTTACTTTTTCACCAAGTTTCACTGTGGGATATGTGTGATTGTCACTTTGATAGCTGGTCTCATGCTCTGCAGTACCTCTGTACTGCAGTGCATGAGACCTGTCAGTGAGTTACTGAACTCACTGACTGTGCCTGTGAAATCCTGCTTGTTGCTGGATCTCACAGGCCACCGTACCCTGGGATGATCACATGATCTTAGGGTACCATAGTACCCATCGGGACCCACGATTCTCATCGCACTTAAATACCACTGTCACGACTAGTACATGTAAGTTATCAGAGGGAAAGGAAACCACAGCTCTCCCATAGACATAAAAGTAGAATAATTCCTCTTTTATTCCATCGATTAAAAACAGCAGCGTTTTGACTCTTATCAAGTCTTTTTCAAGCTGATACACATACTAAAATAACATGTCCTTATAAATACTTAAACAGTCACATGAACCATTAATTACGCAAATTCATTAATTACATAGTTACATAGATATTACAGTGGGTTGGAAAATGATACAGGTCCATCAAGTTCAACCTTTCTCCACCAGGTATACATTCTCTATTGCTCAGCTATTTATAAAACCACAATGCCGCTTGTTATGAGAAAAGTATCTATCCCTTTTTTAAATACTGTTATAGTATCTATTATTATTATTATTATTATTAAATATTTATATAGCGCCATTAGGTTCCATGGCGCTTTACAAGTGTAGGGGCCGACGGGGACCTGAACACGAGACATCAAACGACGCGCACTGGTACAGTAGGGTAGGGGGTCCTGTCCACACGGGCTCACAGTTTATGGGGGGTGGATGGGGATACAGGAGGAAGGGGAGAGGAGAGGGTGAGATAGGGAGGTGGATGGGTCTCAGTGTGGGCTGTAGGCCTGAAGGAAGAGATGGGTCTTTAGGTTTTTCTTGAAGGTTCCCCGGGTAGGGGACTGTCGGATGTGATGGGGGAGAGCGTTCCAGAGTATGGCGGAGGCACGAGAGAAGTCTTGCAGGCGGTTGTGGGAGGAGGAAATGAGAGGGGAGAAGAGGAGAAGTTCTTGAGAGGAGCGGAGATCGCGCGGGGGGACATATCTGGAGACCAGATCGGAGATGTAGGGAGGGGACAGGTTGTGTATGGCCTTGTATGTTAGGGTTAGGGTTTTAAACCGTGATCTCAGGGCAATGGGGAGCCAGTGGGGGGCTTGGCAGAGGGGGGGAGGCGGGGGTGAAACGGGGAGATAGGTGGATGAGTCGGGCAGCGGAATTGAGGATGGTGCGGAGGGGTGCGAGGGGGGAAGCGGGGAGGCCAGTGAGCAAGGAGTTGCGGTAGTCGAGACGGGAGATGATGAGGGCGTGGATAAGCGTTTTTGCTGAGTCCTGGCCAAGGAACGAGCGGATTCGGGCAATGTTCCTCAGTTGGAGTCCGCAGGCGGTGGCGAGGGCTTCGATGTGGGGCTTGAAGGAGAGCTCGGAGTCAAGGATTACCCCGAGGCACTTGGCGTGGGAGACGGATGAGAGGGTGCAGTCGTTGATTGTGATGGATAGGTTGTGGACCTGGGGGGAGCGGTTGGGGGGGGAGATGATTATCTCGGTCTTGTCCATGTTGAGTTTGAGGAAGCGGGTGGAGAAGAAGGATGAGATGGCGGATAGGCATTGGGGAATTTGGCCAGTAGGGCGGAAATGTCGGGGCCAGACAGGTAGAGCTGGGTGTCGTCAGCGTAGAGGTGGTATTGGAGGCCGTGGGATTCGATGAGTTTCCCCAGGCCGAGGGTGTATGCGGAGAAGAGTAGTGGTCCCAGGACTGAGCCTTGGGGAACTCCAACAGAAAGGGGATGGGGTGAGGATGAGGTGTGGGAGTGGGTGACACTGAAAGTCCGGTCCGTTAGGTAGGAGGAGATCCATGAGAGGGCTAGGTCAGTGATGCCAAGGGATTCTAGGATGTGGAGTAGGAGGGGGTGGTCGACTGTGTCGAAGGCGGCGGAGAGGTCGAGGAGAAGGAGGACTGAGTAGTGTCGCTTGCTCTTGGCGGTCAACAGGTCATTGGTGACTTTAGTTAGGGCTGTTTCAGTGGAGTGGTGAGGTCGGAAGCCAGATTGGAGACGGTCGAAGAGGGAGGAGGAGGAGAGGTGGGAGGACAGCTCGATTGTGGTCAGACATTCCAGTCTGACTGCTCTAACTGTAAAGAACCCTTTCCTATTTAGCTGCCAGAATCACCTTTCCTCTACATGTAATGAGTGCCCCCATTCCTTTGTATGGTCTTTGGGAAGAGTAAATCACGTTCCAATCCTTTGCATTGATCGCACAAGTATTTATATATGTAAATGAGATCTCCTCTGAGGCTTATTTTTTCTAAGCTAAATAAGCTCAACTTTTCAAAGTTCTCATTATAGGAGAGGCCTTCCATCCCTTGTAATAATCTAGTTACCCGCCTTTGAACCCATAAATATCCTTTAAAAAGTGGAGCTCAAAACTGGATCCATATTCACCACATCTTATAAAGGGGTAACTCACAGAACAAAAATAAATAAGATCATATAGAAAATCAGAAATGGTACATTCACATAACATCAAGATCATTATCTATCGGTTGAAACTTACATTTGGAGATTTGACATTATATCATGATCGTTTGATGTATAGTAACATTGGGAATACATTTACTGTGAGGCTTGTACTATTTAGTTATTAGTACTCATAAGATATATGGCTTTCTTGTGCATCATCTGCAATTCTTGATAAAGCTGCATTCAATCTTGTCGCTCAATTTTGTGCTGCACTTCACAACCACTACGTGCACATTTAATATACTCCTACGATGGTAATCTGCCACAAGCGTTCATGTATCAAAGGAAAGACAATGTTTTAAAGGGGGCATACACTACTTTATATTACCCCCCAATGTATTCCCCCGGGTCCCCTAAGACTTTTAAATACCTTATGTTGCAGATAATGCCTGTGAGAGGCGCTATCACGGGCCGCTCACAGGTATCACGTGATCCCCGGCTGCAGCTGGCTCTGACATACGCTGATGTCACGACACGTGCTGGCAGCAGCCGGGGGTCTTTGTTTTCTGCGTTCCAGGTGGATGCCAGGCTGTGGGCAGGGTTACCCGCACGTCACACCCGGCATCCACTTTCTCCCTGCACTCCCAAGACCTCTCCTCAGGGCCAAACCCCTTCCAATCCACAAAAAAAGAAAGTCTTTCCTCTTACCCTCTTGGTGGCCAAAATGTTTTCTACCTCAAAGATGTCCTCAGCGGAGACTGGAGCTGGAGTGGTACCTGGATCGTCAGAGAAAGAATTAAGGACAACCGGTTTGAGGAGAGACCCGTGAAAGGAGTTGTGAATCCATAAGGAGGCTGGGAGTTTCAGCTTGTAAGCCACCGGATTAATTTTGTTCAGAACCTCGAACGGACCGATGAACCGCGGACCCAATTTTTAAGATGGTATCTTAAGGTGAACATATTTGGAAGAAAGACAGACCTTGTCTCCCGGACGGAATAGAGGTGGATCCAGACGTCTCTTATCAGCATGCTTCTTCATCCGCTCCGAGGACTGAAGAAGCGCAGTTCTAGTGTCTTCCCAAATTGCAGAAAATTCACTGACGAGAGACTCCGCGGCAGGATTGTTCACTGAAGAGGAGACAGGAAAAGGAATCCGGGGGTGTTGACTGTAGACCACAAAAAACTGAGTTTTAGGAGAGGACTCGCTCTCATGGTTGTTATAGGAAAACTCGGCACAGGGCAGGAGCTCAACCCAATCGCTATGGTGAGCGTTTACAAAGTGTCGAGGAAAACAGGTGAGGATTTGATTGATACGCTCCACTTGGCCATTGGACTGAAGATGATAAGCCGAAGAAAAATCCAAGGAGACATCCAGCAGCTTGCACGTGGCTCTCCAGAAGCGCAAAGTGAATTGAACTCCGCGATCCGAGACAATGAGGAGGGGTAAGCAGTGAAGACGGAAGATGTGATGGATGAAGTCCTTAGCCAGCATCGGTGCAGACGGAAGACCAGTAAGGGGAATGAAGGGGGCCATCTTAGAAAAGCGATCAACGACCACCCAAATGACAGTACAACTGGTAGAAACAGGGAGATCCGTGATGAAGTCCATTGCGATATGTTGCCACGGAGCGGAAGGCACGGGAAGAGGAAGAAGACGACCGGCTGGAAGGTGCCTAGGTATCTTGTTATGGGCACAAGAGGAACAAACTCCGACAAATTCCGCAACATCCTTGCACAGGGCGGGCCACCAATAATGTCGGGCAATGAGCAGAAATGTCTTCCTCTGTCCGGCATGACCAGCAAGTTTGGACGAATGACCCCACAGTAAAACCTTCTTCTGATCCTGAACCGCTACAAAGGTCTTACCAGGAGGTAGATGAGACAGGTAAAATGGAACAGTCATTATTTTGAAGGGGTCAATGATATGTAGAGGCCCCTCCTCCTGGGAGGTAGACAAAAATGAATGGGCTATTGCATCGGCTTTAATGTTCTTGTCTGCCGGGCGGTAGTGAAGAGTAAAGCGGGTTTAGTCTTTCGGCATTCTGCAAATAAGCGAGGTTTTTGTGATCAGTGTAGATGACCACCGGGTGCAGAGCCCCCTCCAGCAAGTAGCGCCACTCCTCCACTGCTAATTTGATGGCCAACAGCTCAAGATCTCCTATGGAGTAGTTGTGCTCGGACGAGGAGAAGAGCTTGGAGAAAAAGCAGCAGGTTTTCTCCTGGACGAGGATTTCTGGGTGAGCACTGCTCCGGCTCCGGAGGAGTAGGCATCAACCTCCAGGAAGAATTGCTTGTTGCAATCCAGACGGTGTAGCACTGGAGCGGAGGAGAAGGCTTGTTTTAGGGAGACAAAGGCTTTTTCCGCCTCAGAAGACCACTCCCTGGGATTTTCTCCTTTACGGGTGAGAGCAGAGATGGGAGCAGTCTGGGAGGAAAAATGAGGAATGAAGAGGCGGTAATAGTTCGCGAAACACAAAAACCGTTGAATCGCCTTCAATCCCTCCGGACGGGGCCACTTTAAGACGGCTGACACCTTCTCGGGATCCAACCGCATACCGGTCTCAGAAATGATGTAACCATGAAACGGCAAGGAGGTCTGCTCAAAGAGGCATTTCTCATATTTAGCATACAGGCAATTCTTCCGGAGACTCAGCAGAACCTGACGAACATCCCTCCGGTGAGAAGGCACATCCGGGGAGAACACCAAGATGTCGTCCAGGTACACCACCACACAGGAATACAGGAGATCACGGAAGATGTCATTAACTAGCTCCTGGAAGATGGCTGGGGCATTACAGAGACCGAAGGGCATCACGCGGTATTCGTAGTGACCGTCCCAGGTGTTGAATGCCGTCTTCCACTCGTCTCCCTGGCGAATCCGGACCAGATTGTACGCCCTCCGAAGATTGAGCTTGGTGAAGATCTTCGCGCCTTTTAGGCGGTCAAACAACTCCGAGATGAGAGGCAGGGGGTACTTATTTTTGATGGTAATCTGGTTTAGACCCCTATAGTCAATACAAGGACAAAACAAGCCGTCTTTCTTCTTGACGAAGAAGAATCCTGCTCCAGCCGGAGAGGAGGATTTCTGGATAAATCCCCTATCAAGATTCTCCTCAATGTACTCAGACATAGCACGGGTCTCGGCCAACAACAAGGGGTAGATTCGCCCAGAGGAGGTGAAGCACTAGGTATTAGGTCGATGGGGCAATCATAAGGCCTATGAGGTGGTAGTGTCTCAGCCTCCTTTTTGTCAAAAAAGTCCACATAGGACCAGTAGGGTGCCGGCAGGCCAGGTAGGTTAGCCGGAATAGACGGGGGTCGAGCAGGATGAACCAGAACCAGACAAGATTCATGGCATTCCTGACCCCAACGGAGCACTTCACCATATCTCCAATTCAGGACGGGCTCATGTCTCTGTAACCAGGGCAGACCAAGCAAGAGGGGATGAAAGAGACCGGACAGCACATGAAAGGAGATCTTCTTTGATTGCAGCATTCCCACCTGAAGAGTTACAGGCTCAGTGACCAGCAAGATGGTTTCCGGAAGAAGCTTCCCATCCACTGAGGAAACCGCCAAAGGTTCAGACAGACGTATGGTAGGAATCTCATAACGTTCCACAACGGCCTGTTGAATGAGATTCCCTGCGGCTCCGGAATCCAGAAAGGCAGTCTCAAAGAAGCGGATCTCACCACTGGTGACAGAAACAGACAGAGTCAAGCGCGGAGAGGAAGAACTCTTGCCTAGGACGACCTCTCCAAGCGGTCCTAGACACTGGAGTTTCCCGGTCTCTCCAGGCAGGAACGGATCAGATGCTCTATACTGCCACAGTAGAAGCAACTCCCCTCGGCGCGGCGTGTCTCCTGGAGAGACTTGACCATTGTGACTTGGTCAATTTGCATTGGCTCCGGAGAAGACACCCGGGGGATTGCTGGTTGCAAGACAGGCCTTTGGAAGGTTGGAGCGAGATGCGGAGGTCTTCTCTCCCGGGTCGTCTCCTTAGCACGTTCTAGAAAGTGGATGTCGATCCTGGTAGCTAAAGATACCAGGTCGTCCAGGGTGGGAGGTATGTCTCGGCCGGCTAGCTCATCCTTGATCCGTCCAGAAAGGCCCTCCCAAAAGGTGGACACCAGTGCCTTATTATTCCAGGCCAGTTCTGATGCGAGGGTGCGGAAACGCATGGCATACTGTCCCACAGAAAGGCTCACTTGACGGAGTTGGAGAAGTGAGGAGGCAGTAGAAGATCTCCGTCCAGGTTCATCGAACACCTTCCGGAAAGCCGTGAGGAAGGCCTGGAGATTGGACACCAGAGGATCCCCTCTCTCCCACAGAGGGTTAAGCCACACCAACACCTCTCCAGTGAGGTGAGACATGATAAATGCCACCTTGGCCTGGTCGGAGATGAACTGGTGTGCCAGAAGTTCAAAGTGCAGGATCACCATCGAAACATGGCGGTGCAGAAAGCCAGGGTCCAAAGCCGGGTGCCACAGCGCTACAAGGTTGAAGTGCCGCCAGAGTAGGAGCTGCTCGATTAGAGATGGACACTGTCGGAGTAGACAGCATGTCCTGGCGGGAGTTGACTGTCCGCAGATAGGACAGGATAGTCTCCTGTTGGGATCTCTGACAAGAGACCTCCTGGTACAAGTCAGAGAGCGAAGGAGCCTGGGAGCCACCGGATTCCATGGCCTGTGCAAACTGTTACGGATCCAGGAGGTGGAACCTCTGTGCTTTGAAGCAAGGAGGGACCAGAGTGGCATAACTAGGTGCCTACTCGGACCGACCTAGGTCACACGGCGGCTTAGTCGACTCCGTGAACCAAGAAGGGACTGGGCAGGTTGACCAGGGACCGACCTTGTGTGAGAGCAGTTGACTCCCATGGGTCAGATGACAGGAGCTGACCGTTACAGCGGAAGAGCATGGCAGGTTGGCAGGCGGGTGATCCGGGTAGACAAGCAGGCGGGTACAGAGGATAGCCAGACAGGTTCAAAGGGTAAGCGAGCAGGCGGATAGCCAGACAGGTACTCCGGGTAAACGAGCAGGTGGGTACGGCAGGTAACTGGGCAGGTGCACCGGGTAGGTAGGCAGGCGGGCACGGAAGGTAATCTGGCAGGTGCTCCGGGTAGGCAGGCGGGCACGGCAGGTAATCTGGCAGGTGCTCTGGGCAGGCAGGCTGGCAGGCACGGCAGGTTACTGGCAGACTGGCGGGCACAGCTGATAGACTGGCGGGCTGGACTGTAGACAGACTGGCGGGCAGGACTGTTAGACAGACTGGTGGGCAGGACTGTTAGACAGACTGGCAGGCAAGGAACCTGAGGGCTGAGGAGAGTGTTAGCACACAAACAACAACCTTGCACAGGCACCTCCATTTTGGAGGAGGTGCTTAATAGAGGGACAGTCCTCCGGCCGACTCTTTAGGATGGCGCGTGGCCCCTTTAAGAGGGAGGGAGCGCGTGCGCGCCCTAAGCACAGTGCCTGGGGAGCTGCACGCAGTGCGCGCCTTAGCAGCGAGAGAACTGGAAGACGCCGGACCAGGACCGCAGTGGTGAGGGGAACGGCGTCTCTGCTCGGCAGCAGGCAGAGACACCGATGCTACACCAGTTTACATCATACACCTTAACTATGTCCTTCCACTGACTGTAACAGAATCCTCTGTCCCTCTGCAGAGTTGCCTCCTCCAAATGGTGCAGATTAGACATGAGCAAATATTTTCGAGTGGAATTGAATTCTGCTTGAATTTTATAAAAATCAGAATTTTTCAAAATGTGGATTTTTTGTCATTTGCTTCCTTTCATGCACTGCAAAATGGTGGCTGAAGCATCAATTGCCATCAAAAGATTAAGAAATAAAAAAATACTTATATTTATTCTACCGCTTACCTTTCTATCCCATCCTCTTCTTACTGTCACTCATCTGGTGTTCATAGCAACTTCTGATCACCACCATGACCGCTGAATCCAGAGGCCTGTATAGAAATATCCCCAGGCTTCTTGTGATTAGCTGGAGCTTCCGAATCCAATCCTGTACATATAAGTGCAATGTTAGAGCACATGTCGTGATGTTAAAATGTCATGACCTTTCACGTGCTTTCTCAGAAACCTCCAAGCCCTTATGAGAGCCAGAAGTCCTGACCCAGCATGAAAGGCCCAGAGATTCAGCACCTACGACGTTGGAGGTCAGAAGATGCGACAAAGACCAAGACGGGTCATGGTGAGGAGTGGAGTGTTCAGAGAGGTGAGTAGTAAGATGAGCATAACTATTATTTTTTTTATATCTTACATTTATTATGCTCTGGGGTCTTGGGAAACCCAAAGTATAAAAAGGGATATTACATTTGTGAAGAATTCGCAAGAGCAGATAAATTCAAATTTTGCCGCATCTGCTCATCTATAGTGCAGATCGACTTTTACACATTACAGTATGGCTCAGCCTTACGATCTGGAAATCTTTGGTAAATCACATAGCATTAAAAGAAAAAAAAAATCTAGAGCTGTTTTAGATCAATCAGACACTAAGACTTTTAATATTACTAAGTTTTATAACTTCTATCTAGAATTTTGCTCTTTTTTTTAATCGAATTGAATTTAGTAAGCCAGCATGCAATTGTTTCTGCTTAAATGATCATTTGCATAAGTGCCTAAAAAAATGGATGAGTACATTGAAAATTGATGTAAAAACGGTTCACCCTAATTGACCAATCTAAATAATAGTGTATAGAATAAAAATGTTAAGAAGCTGATGAATACAATATGCATATGTTACCATATTCAGATTTCCTCCTCTCAGCAGATTTCAGGATGAAAGTTTTGTCTGTTAATAAAAGAAAAGATAGAACAAGCGATATGTAATATATAAACCTTGTTCCATTTTCATGGGACATTTCAAAGTGTACCCTTCAAGAATATATTGCCAGCGAGTATCTTGTAGCATTTATTGCACCACTTGCCTGTTTCAGTATTTCTGGTGATTGAGATTTATTGCCTTCCTCTTGCTTTGTGCGTAATTTATCACATCTCTTAACCAGGTAAAATAGAACCAACAAGAGTACATCTGAAGGCTGCAATATTTCAGTTATTGGAAGAATCAATGCAGGTCAAATGTGCTCAGGTTGTTAGCAAATTTCCTTCCAAGCTTATTACTTCTGGAACATCTAGTGATACAAGGATTTCTTTTTACAGTAGATGTGATTTATGATCAAATTTCTTTAATGCCTTTAGACTATGAATAATCATACTTGCCAGTTTCAGAGAAAAGAAACAGATAAAGTGAATGACAAAGTAACAGATTTGTCGTGCATTATTTTATTCTATTGTTATATTTCAGTAAAATGTAATTTTTTATTTTGTCTTTTATTATTATTTAGTTTTATTATTTTGGTAATCCTTTAATTGTTTTAACATAATATTTGCATGTATTTTGCATTTCAAAATTTTACTTGTATTTTTTGATTACCTAACCCTGTGTAAATTTATGTCTAATGCAGTGTAAGTGTGTTACTATACTTATCAATTGCCATCATCCCCAGTTTGCAGCGCCACCCAAGTCCTCTTCTCACTCACATGACTTCTATTCCAACCTGCCGGCTCACATTGGGGTCTATGTGTGAATTTGCATTTATAATGTAAGCTTATAAAGCCTATTTCTGGTGCCCCTTAGACTTAAATTGTAAAAGTCATTTCCAGCTAATACATAAACCACAGTGTGAGCTGCCATGTTAGAATAGAAGTCATGTGAGTGAGAAGAGGACCTGAGCGATGCTGAAAACCAGGGAATATAGCGATCACTAAGTATATTAACACAATTACGCTACATTATACACATTTACACAGGTTTATCTAATAAAAAATTACTGGGAGTGCCTCTTTAAGTGTTACAATATCTATCTATAAGGTGAATAAACACATAGACTTGGCAGAAGCCACGCTGCTTAGCAGACCCCAAGAGTTCCCTGATTTTCACCCTTACACTTGGGACAATTACAAAATAAAACTAAACACATAGTCAAACAGAAACCGAAATCAAATCCGAGAGATTAGATAGTTATTCAAGGCAAAGAAAGATGTCAGGCAGTCAAAGGGTCACACAACAGCAAGAAAATAAGTCATGAACGCCCCAAAACAAATCAGTTAGGAACGACAGGCCTCTGTCAGCACATGAAGCGACATCATCTGTAAACTCACCAGCAATCTGAGCAAGGCTCAAGATGTTCTCTTTTTCTTCATGATCATCTTTTTAGTAGCCATGTAGCTTGTAGCTTACTCAAGCAGTGCTTGATCATTCTCGTCATCACTGTCATCATCACCATCCACTACTTTCTGTATTCTTCCGCTTTTTCCTCTGTTGCATTGTCAATTAGCCATATGTGTGGCCAGCAAATGTGCGTCCTGTAATAAATTTGTGTGGAAACTCAACTCATCATGTCCAAGTTCACCACAATTGCTACCACATGGGTTGTGCTTCTTTTTGCAACATGACAAAGTATGCTCAGCCTCCATGAAAGATATATAGTTGTCATTAATACTTGCAGAAAGAATTCCCTGCTTTATACTCTCACATGGAGGAGACGATAGGTCATTCCTTGGAATGGTCGTTATGCCACAAAGTGCACTCCACTATTAACAGCAAGTATACCCTGTGGCTTTACTTGTTTTTCATGGTCTATTGAGTCGATGTTTTGAACAGTAGTGATGCCCTACTGCAGGGAGGCTGAGCAGTGACTTGTGACACCTCTTCACCAAGCGACACGTATGCACCTCCTTTACACCTTCCTCAATAGACATCTCCCCATTGCCTATAGCAGCAAGGCAGATGTTGTATCAAATAGCACACTGGATATCTCTCTGACAACTACAATTGGGCAACTTATTAAGCGATAGTGTCTGAAATTTCATTTGATTTTGCAACATTTTTAACCCCTTCATGACCGGAGCATTTTCCGTTTTTGAGTTTTCGTTTTTTGCTCCCATTCTTCCCAGAGCCATAGCCTTTTTATTTTTTGGTCAATATGGCCATGTGAGGGCTTATTTTTTGAGGGACGAGTTGTACTTTTAAACGACATTGCTAATTTTACCATATTGTGTACTGGAAAACGGGAAAAAAATTCCAAGTGCGGTGAAATTGCAAAAAAAAAATGCAATTCCACAGTTTTGTTTTTTTTCTTTCCATGTTCACTGAATGCTAAAACTGACCTGCCATTATTATTCTTCAGGTCATTACATGTTTGTAGACACCAAACATGTATAGGTTCTTTTTTATTTAAGTGGTGAAAAAAAATTCCAAAGTTTGCTAAAAAAAAAAAACAAAATAAAAAAATGGCGCCATTTTCTGAGACCAGTAGCGTCTCCATTTTTCAGTATCTGGGACCGGGTGAGAGCTCATTTTTTGTGTGCTGGGCTGACATTTCTATTGATACCATTTTGGGGTAGATCCTATGTTTTGATCGCCCATTATTTCATTTTATTGCACTGTTGCAGCGACCAAAAACCCCGTAATTCTGGCTTTTGTAATTTTTTTTTCTGCTACACCGTTTACCAATCGGACTAATTATTTTTTTAAATTGATAGATTGGGCGATTCTGAACGCAGTGATACCAAATATGTGTATGTGGGGTTTATTTTTTATTATTTTATTTTGAATGAGGCAAAAGGAGGGTGATTTAAACTTTTAGATTTTTTAAAAATTTTATATATTTTTGAAAACTTTTTTTTACACTTTTTTCTTGCTTCTATAGTCTCCATAGGAGACTAGAAGCAGCAACTGTCCGATTGCCTCTGCTACATTGAGGTGATGAGCAGATCACCTCTATGTAGCAGAAATGCTCCTGTGCTATGAGCGCCGACCACTAGATGGCACTCATAGCAATTGAGACATGACAACCACTGGGGTCTGCTGCAGACCCAAGGTTGTCATGCCCACCCATTAGTGACCCGTGATCACGTGACAGGGTCACCAATGGGCGGGGTAAGTGATGCGCTTCCAGTGCGGCGCTGTTAAATGCCGCTGTCAGAGATTGACAGCGGCATTTAACTAGTTAACAGCCGCGGGTGGATCGCAATTCCACCTGTGGCTGTTGCGGGCACATGTCAGCTGTAATAATCAGCTGACATGTGCCCGGTTCAGTGCGGGCTCAGCGCCGGAGCCCCTGCTGAACCGGCCTTTCCAACGTGGTGCGTACTATTACTGACCACGTTAGACAAATACACCATCTTTAACAAGGTGGTGATCATTGCCAGTAGAGTGTGTAGACACTTCATCTGGTATTACATGGCATATCACATCTGCAGATTTTGCAGAGACAGAGCAGAATTATTGAGCCCCACTTGATTAGCAACATTGATATACAGTGCTGCGTAAGTTGCAGCATCTACATGAGCAGTGTAGAGTACAGTAGGCAGATGGATAGAAACTGGAGCTTTTGTTGCCTTGCTATCCAATGGGAAGGCAATGAGTGACGTTTGTTGCTTACTAAGGCTCTTCAAAGAAGCTGCAAAATTTGTTAGTAGGGAAAATTAAGTCAGTCCCATCTTAATTATATTGGAAAAAAAACACTGACAAAAATGCAACAAGGGATGGAGGAAGAATGGAAACTTCTAAACATATCCCGCCATCCTCAGTCTGTTGCGCTTCAGTGGAGCTTCCTATTGCTTTTTCACAGGCTGTAGTGTATGGTCCTACCTTTTTATATATAGGGTGGTCCAAAAGTAGGTGGACAGAAAGTTTAATAAGGTTATGCTTAACGAAATTGAAGAAAATCCAGTAATTTTAGATAACATTGTGTGGAGTGATGAAGCTTCTTTCAAATTATCCGGCAATATTAACAGACATAATTGTATTTACTGGTATAATGAGAACATGCATTTAACATTAGAGCAACAACTAAATGAGCCTGGTGTCAATGTTTGGGGTGGTATTTCAAGTTTTGGTGCTTTAGGACCAATATTTTTTGATGGAACAGTCACAGGAGATAAGTATCTCGAAATTCTAAAGAATCAAGTTGTTCCCCAGTTACAGCAACAGCCTAATTCAAATGACCTTTATTTCCAAAAAGATGGGGCCCCTCCACATTATTCAAGAGTAGTCCGCGAGTATCTTGATGAAACATTTCCTAATAAATGGAGAGGCCCACTTGATTGGCCGGCACGTTCACCAGACTTGACCCCAATGGATTTTTCTTTTGGGGAGTACTCAAGGACAAAGTTTATAGTCGAAAACCAAAAAGTGTCAGTGATTTGAAAAATTACATAAGAGATGCATTTCAAGAACTTAATACCCAAAAGTTTGTCGAAGCGTAAGAGGCAGACTTCAAAGCTGTGCAAATTGTAATGGAAAACAGTTTGAGCATCTGTGTTGATAAAATTTAAGGGCTTTTGTATTATTGTTCAGAATAAAATTTAATTGTCAATGTTATGCTTGTGTTAGTAAATATAATTTTATATATAAATCAAAATAAATGTTATTATTTTCTGGCCACCTACTTTTGGACCACCCTGTATTTTATTGCTGCGCTGCAATAGGGCTTAAAAAATAATGTAAGCCACGGTTTTCATGATTACTGTATTTAAGAGCATCCTCATCTTTTGTGGAACTGAGTATTTTGTGGGCATTGACTAGTTAGAATTCCCACGATGGGATTGGACTCATGATTAGGACTAGGCACAAAAGGCAAAAACAAAACCATAGCTTCCATGATTACTATAGTATTTTCTTTACCATCATACTCATTTTATGTGAATATTATTAAAGGTGGAGATATATTCACGGCTTCCATGATTACCATGTTCTTTAACATCATCATCACCATTTTAGTGAAGATTAGTTTTGGGCCTTGACTTACGTGATTTCCCCCAGTAGGGCTGGGCTGGGTCTAACAGGTGAGAAAGAGTAAAAAAAATATAGCTCAAATCAATATCATCATGCTTATTATTTTTTTAAAGCTCTGATTTTTGGTGCTTTGACTGGTATGGATTTCCGCAGTGGTCCTCTGCCCAGGATTAGGCTCTTGCACATGGCTGAGAACATAAAAGGCTGTTATAGTGTTATTCTTCATCACTAACCCACTTGGTCTGAAAGGTTTATCAAACCAGGAATTGAACCCTGATTCTATATTAGCTGTTATATTGACACAATGGTAAACACTGAAAGCAACATACAACATTAATAGGGCAGACATTGATACCCAAATGGATGGTTATCTTCAAGTCCTGTACTATACATATATCGTTTTATAAAATTCATGGTCCAATCATGTTTTGCCTGGACCAAAGTCCTAGGCAGTTGGTTTCTTGGAAGGCTCCACAACATCAAATTTCAGTCATTTTCCAGAACTTACAGGCAGCGAATAGAATGTTCTTGTCATGAATGTGCCACATTCTGCTGGGACCTGTGGTACATCTGAGATTAAAAGAGCGCGGCGTTTAGCTAAGCACAGGCCCTCTTTAAATCTTCATGGCCATTCATGAGTTAACAGGTTTCTTGTGGCATAGAAAGGATTTAGAGTTCCTCGCGGTCTATGTGGTCTATTGGCTGTGCTGCTTATTGGAACCACACTTTTCCCTTACATAAGCCTGTGTCTGACTTCCCTCCATGCGAGCAATAAAATTTTCATTCTGTTCCTGGTGTCATTGGAGAAAGTGTTCTGGAGAGTCAATCTAGTCATCTTGAGATTATTGCATGCAGTTTTTTGTGAATACCTCTACCCCCCCCCTTCTAGCCTTGTTTCATGTTGCTTTTCTGCCTCTTTACTGTGTACACATTTTCCCTTTGTATTTTATCCTGTGTGTCTGTTGATTGATTATGCCTTGGTTTCCCCCTGTCTGTCAAGCCAGTGTTACCCTTTTACTCCTGCCCCTTTTCTCCCCGGGGGGAGGGTGGGAGTTGCATAAGGTTTTGTAGGAGCACAGAGAGGCACGTGACCCGGGCATCTACACCTTCAGTAGTATCCCTGGGGTTAGGGATAGACTAGGGCCTCACTAGATTAAGGGTCAGTATAGGGTCTCTCGTCCCTGACTTTCTTAAGGTCACAGCGTGACAGTTCTGCCTGATCCCAAATGAGGAATGTATGGAGGGCTTAATTGTTCATTGCGCATTAAAGTAACATAATGCTACTTACCTATACCAGCATGAGCATCTGTATGTATGTGCACATCACATCTTTTTCAGACAAGTACACTCAGTAACCTGCTTGAAAAAGTTTTAAGTAATGCTGAAAAGAATAAACAGGAACACTGAAATGTAAAAAAGACTTGCTGTGCATATGTTAATTTTTTTCGCATCTTTTAACCACTTCAGGTTCCCAAAAATTCAAAGCAGTTAAAAGAAGTGACCTGACCATTCTTGTCACGGGTGTGTTGCCACGAAGATCGTCACGAGTACACAGCCTGACTTCTCGCAGCTGACTTGTTGGTGCTTTGTGTTTCTCGGCAGTGAGGGAGTTAATTCTCTCTCTCTCTCTGGGCTAGATGAGGTCCAGCCTCGCCCAGCTGCAATCAATACTTCTGTAGTGAGACTCCTTCATATACCTGCTGGTCTGTCTGGGAGGTGTCGGTGAAAGCATTTCATTCAGACTGACAGAGCGGATCGTGGTGTTTGGAGTTGCTGAGATAAGTGTACTTGGAAGTGTTTTTTCCCTTTCCTCGCTTTATCATTTATCTCCTTTCCCGTTGGTTTTCCCTCTGTTGTAGTTGAGAAGTTGTTTGTATGCAAGGTGGTTTTGGTTTTTCCCTTGTACTGTCTCGTTCGTCTAAATACTGTGTTTGGGCATATTAGTTCTTGTTCCTTTTGGTTGTGATCGGGGTCCTTCTCAGGACTAGATTACTGAGGTGCAGGGATCTTCAGGAGGTAGGGGTTACGCTGGCGGCCTGGACCTCTGTACCTTTAACAGTACCTCCAGGTTGAGGGATTAGTCAGGGCCCCAGCTTAGGGTCAGCTTAGGCCCCCTACCTGCAGTATACAGAGACAGCGTGACAATTCTTTATGCAAGCTCTATTTACAAGTTGCACATTAGTTTACTCAATATATTTTTTTAAATAAGCATGCAACCAAAGACATGTTTAAAAAATAACTGAAAAAATGACAAAAAAGATGCTTCAGAACAAATTACACCAGCGTGCCCTGAAGCATCTTCCTCCTGAAAACTTTAAGGGTTGCTAGGCTCTGCTATACCAATCCACTGTGTCTCCTGATTAACTGAGCCCTACCTCATTAGCTCAAGCTCTTAGCTAATTAGTTCAAGTAGTGTCTACTGAGAAAACTATCTCTAATTTGCCACTGGGCTATGCTGAATATACAGTCATGGCCAAAAGTATTGAGAATGAGACAAATAGTAATTTTTCCAAAGTTTACTGCTTCATTTTTTGTAATGGCAATTCGCATATACTACTGAATGTCAAAGAGTGATCAGCTTAACAGCAATTACTGTACTTGCAAAGTCAATATTTGCCCATAAAATGAACTTTAACCCCCAAAACACATTTCAACATCATTGCAGTCCTGCCTTAAAAGGAGCAGCTAACATCGTTTTAGTGATTGATCCATTAACACAGGTGTGGGTGTTGATGAGGACAGGGCTGGCATTCAATCAGTCATGATTAAGTAAGAATGACATCACTGGACACTTTAAAAGGAGGCTGGTTCTTGGTATCATTGTTTCTCTTCAGTTAACCATGGTTATCTGTAAAGAAACACGTGCAGCCATCATTGAACTGTACAAAAATGGCCTAACAGGGAAGAGTATCGCAGCTACAAAGATTGCACCTCAGTCAACAATCTATCGCATCATCAAGAACTTCAAGGAGAGAGCTTCCATTGTTGTCAAAAAGGCTCCAGGGCGCCCAAGAAAGACCAGCAAGCGCCAGGACCGTATCTTAAAACTGTTTCCGCTGCGGGATCGGACTACCAGCAGTGCCGAGCTTGCTCAGGAATGGCAGCAAGCTGGTGTGAGTGCTTCTGCACGCACTGTGAGGCGGAGACTCTTTGAGCAAGGGCTGGTTTCAAGGAGGGCAGCAAAGAAGCCACTTCTCTCCAGAAAAAACATCAGGGACCGACTGATATTCTGCAAAAGGTACAGGGAGTGGACTGCTGAGGACTGGGGCAAAGTCATTTTCTCTGATGAATCCCCTTTTCAATTGTTTGGGACATCTGGAAAACAGCTTATTCGGAGAAGAAGAGGTGAGCGCTACCACCAGTCTTGTCTCATGCCAACTGTAAAGCATCCTGAAACCATTCATGTGTGGGGTTGCTTCTCAGCCAAGGGAATCGGCTCACTCACAGTCTTGCCTAAAAACACAGCCATGAATAAAGAATGGTACCAGAATGTCCTCCAAGAGCAACTTCTCCCAACCGTCCAAGAGCAGTTTGGCGCCCAACAATGCCTTTTCCAGCATGATGGAGCACCTTGCCATAAAGCAAAGGTGATTACTAAATGGCTCATGGAACAAAACATAGAGATTTTGGGTCCATGGCTTGGAAACTCCCCAGATCTTAATCCCATTGAGAACTTGTGGTCAATCACCAAGAGACGGGTGGACAAACAAAAACCAACAAATTCTGGCAAAATGCAAGCATTGATTATGCAAGAATGGACTGCTATCAGTCAGGATTTGGTCCAAAAGTTGATTGAGAGCATGCCAGAGAAAATTACAGAGGTCTTGAAGAAGAAGGGGCAACACTGCAAATATTGACTTGCTGCATTAACTCATTCTAACTGTCAATATAACCTATTGGTACTCATAATATGATTGCAATTATATTTCTGTATGTGATATAAACATCAGACAAACACTAATAAAAACCAGAGGCCAGCAGATCATGTGAAAATATAATTTTGGTGTCATTCTCAAAACTTTTGGCCATGACTGTACTCCAAAGTGAGTCTCAAGACAAACTGAGTTCTGCATACTTGGCTATATTATTCCAAGGTACATGTGCACAAATTCAGCTCTCCTGTTTTAAGTTGCCAGTCTATACACTTGGCTCTGCAGTTTCAAGGTGCCAGTCTGCACACTTGGCTCTGCTGTTCAAAGGTGCCATCCCCCATTCCATGACCAAGGTGATATCCATCAAGTTTTGCTCCGTTGTTCCATGACTAGGGTTCCATACAGCATACTCAGCTCTGCTATTCTTTCAGCTGACTTCCCTCCTCTATAGATACCATTCTTCCAGCAGCCATTAAACTTCTACTACCTTCGTTGCTTCAACCTATTCATCTAGCTGCATCAACGTCATCAGTCTATGTTGCATTTGATCTGCTGCTCTGGACCAAAGACTTTGAGGCTCCACCTTACAAGGTGAGACTTAACACAAAGAAGACACAAAAAATTGTACATTATAAGCTATAAACTTTTTATAATTGAAGTCAGTGTCAGAGATACAATATATAAACTATCAAAAATATGTGTTCAAACATAATGCAATGGTTTTTATCTTCTGTTCTTACATCCTCTTAGGGTTTATTCAGACATTAGTGTTTTCCACGTATACAAAAAAGTTGTACCAGTGCCATCATCGTTTTGGATCTGTATGTCATCAGTGCTTGGTCAGTGTGTCCATAGTTGTCTCAACAGTGTTTTACAAATATGGATAAATAAATATATTACAAAGCTCCATCTATCCTTTTCGTGTCACCGTTCTCGTAGTGTGTTGGTTAAAAAGGAAAGCGAAGTAAGATAGGACACATCTATATATTCAAAGTTCCTCTAAGGACTTATTCGGACGACCGTTTTTTTCGTGTGCAAGAAAATCAGATCGATTATGCTGATGAAACGCTGATCAGAGTTTGTTCAGAGTTTGATTAGAGTGTGGTTCGAGTGTCATCTGATTTTCTTGTACCTGAAGAAATACGAATAAAACAATTTCTCCACTTTCTCCATGCTGACAGTCCGTAAAAATCAGACCACACTCAGATGTTTTTTTCATGAATTCATTGACTTGCATTGGAAATTTTAATCCAACCCTCAGATCAAATTTAGACCTGTCTCCGATATTTTAAAATCGTACATGTGAATGGCCGCATACACTATCACAGGTGCGAGGGGTATCTGTGAAATTCACAAATAGCACTCATACGCAAAAAACAGATATCTGAATGAGGCTTAAGGTTGTGTACCCACAATGAATTTCTTGTGTGCTTTTGAGGCTGTGTATTTTCACTGTGTCAAAAATGCAAAGTTTTACAGTTCCAGCAAGGTGGGTGGAATCTGTAGAGATCGCATGCCAACTGTGCTTATTTTTACTCAAAGCTAAAAAGCTAAGCTGGAGTATAAATTGGTATACATGTAACGCATAGGAGCATATTCACACTGTGGCCATTTAACAGACAAAGACCTAAAATAGAAACAAATGAGCATATACTCTGCTGTTGGTAATTAAGTAAGTAGATGGCAATAGTACATATAAATAACATAAAATACTTAGTAAACACTGTTTTTGATCAAAAACTCATATAAGCCATCTCGCGACAAGGTATACCCCAATAGGTACTTAACCTCTAGTGATAAAACCTCAACTTATGTCAGATGGGGCCAGAGCAGGACCGAGGCCCGACTGTTCAGGCTTCCGACCATGGGAAGCTACATAAGTCAAGGTGTTGTCACTGTGCTATCTGATCAAAAATAGAACAGCACACTCCCAATTTATATGCTTGTTTGCAAGAGTACTAAGGCTGTGTGCCCACGATGAATTTTTGCAACTGCTTATTTTCGCTGCGTCAAAAACGCAGCTTCTTATAGTTTTAGCAAAGTAGATGGGATTCATAGAAATCTCACGACTACTGTGTTTCTTTTTTGTGTAGCATAAGCTCGCTAGCCTGCAGTTCGTGTTTCATATATGCAGCATGTCAATTCCTCTTGCGGGTATGCTGAGTTCTATGTGCAGATTTTCCCCATAAACTTGCATTAGATGCGAAAAATCCGTAGGTAAAAATCAAACGTGCATTTTTAGTGCATTTCTGTGGCGAAAATGCATCAAAAACGCATGTATTCCACACATGACTATGTTGGTAAAGTTTTGGCAAAGCCAAATACTTGTAAGTATTAAAAACAGAGTAAGGGCTCTTTCACACGTCAGTGTCTCCTGTACGTGTGGTGCCAGTTTACACACATACTGGAAACATTGACACATGCAGATCCATTCAAATGAATGGGTCTGTGCACATGTCAGTGTGTTTCCACGGACCATGTATTCATGGGCAAAACACACTGATATGTCCGTTTTTTGCACACCGCATGGACCGCAAAACGTCCAATGACACACTGATGACACACGGATGACACGTACCGTGTGACACGTACCGCCGCCTGGGAATCAGAGGTACAGCTAGCGCTGTTCCCAAGCACCAGGTGCTGAAGGAATCTCTTATCATTGTCCCCTGCTTGTGCTGCAATCAGCACCAGCAGGGTACAATGTTGAGAGTAGTATTCTGCTCCCGATGTCTCCAAAACCTGTAAAAATAAGAATAAAATAAAAAATCATTATACTCACCTAGCTTGAGGCGACCGCTCATGTTAAGGAGCAGAGGTGAATAACTCGCTGCAGCAAGAGGGCCCCTGACCTGCGCTGAGCTCAGTGAGTGGTGCCCTGTCACTCAGTTTTCGAGACATCGGGAGCAGAATACTACTCTCAACATTGTCAGGGGACAATAATGAGTGATTCCTTCAGCACTTGAGAATAGCGTTTACTGTACCGCTGATTCCCAGGCGCAGGTACATGTGATCCTAATATGGCACACGGGTGGCACACAGATGCCACATGTATGCCACACAGGGACACGGATATCACCAGTACTGGTTTTTCCAGTACCGGAAATATCAGGACATGTGAAACAGACTTTATTTATAACATGATATATTAAGAAGAGACAAAAAATTGCAGCTTCAAAAACACGATGCAAATGCATGTAAAAAAATTCACTAAAAAATGCAATGAAAAAAGACAAGTAACCTAATTTGCATTATAGGTGCAGAAACGCTGCAACATCAAAAAGTCACCAAATACTCCAAACCTTAATTTATCAAAGATATTAATCTCTAAAGCACTCTGATATGCCCTGTTACCATTGTCTCATCACCCTACATGATATATTCCTGCTGGTTCAGAGACTGTGTAGTTCATTCTGATTTATTCATAGATGTATTTATATCTCCTAGCAGGGTCGGTCTGGCCTGGCGGGAAATCGGGAAATTTCCCGGTGGGCCCCGACATGAGAGTGAGAAAATTGGTGGCGGGGGCCCTTTAAAAGTGTGAGCCTTTTAAAAGCGCGGCTAAATCAAATGTAGCGTCGCGCGTACGACACATTCATTGGTGACAGCGGGCCTGCAGTGACGTGCATGCAGCATACTTACCACGTGAGTCTCTGACACTAAGAGGATGGATTCTTTCTGGGTGGTGACACGCAACGCGCTCTGCTTTCCCACTGGCTGGCAGACTGTGGTGTGGTGTCAGGTGACACTGACGCTGACGCCGCTCTCTTCTGGCCTCTGATACGCCGCGGCCGCGCTCTGCTTTGCTTTCTCTCTGCTCCGGGGCAGTCCTATGATACGCCGGCGCCACCGAACCCGACGTCTCGCTCTGCTCTCCCTGCTCCCGGGCTTCTCATACGGTCCCATCCCGGCTCCATATCTGCTCTGGCCTGCTCCCCTGTAGTAATACCGGCTCCCGACCAGGTGGTGGCACCGGAGCACCGCCCCCTTCTCTCCTGCTCTGACTCTGGGCTTTTTAATACCAGCTCCGGGGCTGGATATGTGGAATGTGGCCTGGCCTGGAATTGGAAACAAGGCTGCAGGCCTACAGCTCTCACTGCTTCAATTTCATGTCAAGAGCACCGTGCCAAATAGTCAATAACGTTTTTATGGGTGAGTTATATGGCTGTGTGTGTGTGTATATATGCCTGCATGCGTGTGTATATATATGCCTGCATGCGTGTGTGTGTGTATATATGCCTGCATGTGTGTGTGTGTATATGCCTGCATGAATATGCGTGTGTGTATATGCCTGCATGCTTGTGCATGTGTGTATATGCCTGCATGCGTGTGTGTATTTGCCTGCACGCGTGTGTGTATATGCCTGCATGCGTGTGTGTGTATATGCCTGCATGCGTGTGCATGTGTGTATATGCCTGCATGCGTGTGTGTATATGCCTGCATGCGTGTGTGTGTATATGCCTGCATGCGTGTGTGTGTATGCCTGTATGCGTGTGTGTGTGTGTATGCCTGCATACGTGTGTGTGTGTATATGCCTGCATGCGTGTGTGTGTGTATATGCCTGCATGCGTGTGTGTGTATATGCCTGCATGCGTGTGTGTGTATGCCTGCATGCGTGTGTGTGCATGCCTGCATGCGTGTGTGTGTATGCCTGCATGCGTGTGTGTGTATGCCTGCATGTGTGTGTGTATGCCTGCATGTGTGTGTGTGTATGCCTGCATGCGTGTGTGTGTATATGCCTGCATGTGTGTGTGTGTATATGCCTGCATGTGTGTGTGTGTATATGCCTGCATGCATGTGTGTGTATATGCCTGCATGCATGTGTGAGTGTATATGCCTGCATGCATGTGTGTGTATATGCCTGCATGTGTGTATATGCCTGCGTGTGTGTATGCCTGCATGCATGTGTGTGTGTATATGCCTGCATGCGTGTGTGTATGACTGCATGCATGTGTGTGTGTATATGCCTGCATGCATGTGTGTATATGCCTGCGTGTGTGTGTGTATATGCCTGCGTGTGTGTGTGTATATGCCTACGTGTGTGTGTGTATATACCTGCATGTGTGTGTGTATGCCTGCATGCGTGTGTGTGTGTATATGCCTGCATGCATGTGTGTATATGCCTGCATGTGTGTGTGTGCGAATATGCCTGTGTGTGTGTATATGACTGCGTGTGTGTGTGTATATGCCTGCATGTGTGTGTATATGCCTGCATGTGTGTGTGTGTATATGCCTACATGCGTGTGTGTGTATATGCCTGCATGCGTGTGTGTATATGCCTGCATGCGTGTGTGTGTGTGTATATGCCTGCATGAGTGTGTGTGTGTGTATATGCCTGAATGCGTGTGTGTGTGTGTGTATATGCCTGCATGCGTGTGTGTGTGTATATGCCTGCGTGTGTGTGTGTATATGCCTGCGTGTGTGTGTATATGCCTGCGTGTGTGTGTGTATATGCCTGCGTGTGTGTGTGTATATGCCTGCGTGTGTGTGTATATGCCTGCGTGTGTGTGTGTGTATATGCCTGCGTGTGTGTACAGTGTGTGTGTGTGTATATGCCTGTGTGTGTACAGTGTGTGTGTGTATATGCCTGTGTGTGTACAGTGTGTGTGTATATGCCTGTGTGTGTACAGTGTGTGTACTGTATATGCCTGCATGTGTTTGTGTGTTTGTATTTGAGTGCCTGCATGTCTACCTGTGTATATGTGTCTTCACACGTGTGTGCGTACTTCCCTGCGTGTCGGCATTTTTGTGTGTGATTGTCTGAGTGTGTCTGAGCATGACTGCGTGTGCATTTCTGTGTGTGCTTGCCTGTGTGTGTACGTGTCCCCATTTCTGTGAGTATGTGTATCTGTGTGTGTATATTAGGGCTCTTTCACATGTCCTGATACTAACGGGACTGGAGATATCCGTGTCCACCTGTGTGTCTTCCGTGTGACACGAACTGGCGCTTGGGAATCAGTGTACAGTTAGCGCTGTTCCCAAGAGCCGGGTGCTGAGCGCTGCCCTCATCATAGATCCCTGCCGGTGCTGCGATCAGCAGCAGCAGGGTCAATGATGAGAGTAGTAGTCTACTCCCGCCGTGTCCAACTGTAAAAATAGGAATAAAATAAAGGAATCCTCATACTCCCCTCTCCTAAGCGTCACCCGCTGTAATCCGTGTGAGTGCTCATGCCGAGGAGAATGACTCCTGCAGCGAGCGGGCCCCGGAGCTGCGCTCAGTGGTTGACAGGGCACCCGTTGTTGAGCGCAGCTCCGGGGCCCACTCGCTGCAGGAGTCGTTCTCCTCGGCGTGAGCGCTTGCACGGATTACAGCGGGTGACGCTTAGGAGAGGTGAGTATAAGGATTTTTTTATTTTATTCCTATTTTTACAGTTCTACACGGTGGGAGTAGACTACTACTCTCATCATTGACTCCGCTGCTGCTGATCGCAGCGCCGGCAGGGATCTATGATGAGAGCTGCGTTCAGCCCCCGGTGCTTAAGAAGAGCGCTGTCATCAGTGTGCGGGACGTTTTGCGGGAGGTGCAGCAGGTAAAAACATTCATTTGAATGGGTCTACGTGTACCAATGTCTCTGGTACGTGTGGAAACTGTCACCGCATGTACTGACGTGTGAAAGAGCCCTTAGTATGTGTCTGTGTGCGCTTGTTTTCGTGTGTGTAAGCGCGCTTCTGCATGTCTGTGTGGTCTTCCGAAGATTTATTATATTTGGGGAGAGATGGGAGAGAAATTTTAGGAGACAGAATGGGGAGATGTGTGAAAAAACAGTATGGTGAACCAGAGGAGGGGTGGGAATGAGTGCAGGAACAGAATGGGGAAGCGGGATGTGTGAGGAAACAGTATGGAGAGTGGGGGAATAGTGTGAGGAGACAGTATGGAGGGAGAAAAGTGTGAGGTGACACAGCACAGAGACTAGGTAGTGTGGGGGAAGGTATAGAGATGCGGCAGTATGGGGGAAACAGTGTGAAGGCACAGCAAGGAGGGAACAGTATGCTGAGGAGGGGGAGTGTGATGAAGGGGCACAGTATAGACACTGGGCAGTATAGGGGGGACACAGTGTGAGAGGACAGTGTGAAGAGGGGGCCCAGTATGATAAGGAGAGGACAGTGTGGAGAGCAGGTACCATAAGAGGGGTAGAGTGTATGTCATGTTTTGTGCAGGGAGCATTGTAAGAGTTAGGTTTATTCAGGGGCTCAGTGTAGATATTTTTATTCAGGAGCATTATAATGACACTGCTATCTTTAAGGGCATAGTGTGGGGATGTGCTGCAGAAGACCGAAGAAGATGGAAGTCTGCAGAGACGAGCTGTGGATGAGAAAAGTCATCATGGCGTCTGGACAAGAGGAAGAAAAGAAAGAGAACAACTCTAATCAGAGAAGATGTCTCAGGTAAGATACCTGGATGTAAATGTTCATTTGTGATCCTGCCTGTGTCTCATCAGTACTGTGGTTCCTGTATGGTCCGCAGTCTGATGATGACTGATAACTCCCAAGTATCTCTATTGTTAATTACATACTGGGAGTTGTAGGTTTATGCGACACAAAGATATATGGGGCTGACCTGACATTACAAATGATGGTGGTTCAGATGATGTATTCATGTACTGATGTGTTTGTGAGCGTCTGCTTATCTGGAATAATATGTATTTTTGTAAGATGCGTGTATGTAACTGTGCATTGTAGTGTGTAATAACATTCATATGCTTGAGGCACCTTTACTAAATCTATTAGGTCTCTTTCACATGTGTTAGGGAATTCCATTTGTCTTTCCACATTTAGGAACAGACAAGTGAAATTTGCTAACCTTGTCATAAGTGTCACCATAGGGATGTGCTTGTATGGAAGCGGGTTCAGGAGCTGAGCCTGCTCCATACCGGGCAGATGTCGGCTGTGTTACATAGCCGGCGTCTGCCTGTAACAGCAGTGATCAAAGTGTAGTGAGCTGGCAGGCTCTGGCTGTTCTGTGATAATTGAGATAGAGCCTGTGACAGAAATGATAACGCAGGATGGTGTTGCCACCTTGTGGCCAGAGGTTGAACCTGCGCAGGATGTGATGACAGAGAAAAAGACTGAGTCTCCTGTGTCCCTCCCTGGAGAGTCACGTGAGCAAATTGAAAAAAAAACAAAAAAAACGCGCGGAGAGTCTGAGGTGGTCTGTAAAAGAGAACCAGGACGGTGTGCAGGTCCTCGTGTGTGCCGTAGAGGATACTCTCAACGTGGTTTCTGTTATCTGACACCTTACCCTCAGAGTTTTCCCCAGCTTCCGCACTGCTGAAGGATTCAGCTGTTACACTCCCCGCTACTGGAGTGTGAACCACATAAGGGAATCCACAAGAGCTACTACCCGGATCAGAGAGACTGTAAGTGGGACCTCTGGCGAGACGCCGAAGTATTCCTTCCTTTCAGCGAAGTCTGCTGTTCCTGTTTTCTTCGGCTGGGACGCCTTCCTGCAAAGACAGACAGGCCTGCGACGGGGGATACATCCTTCTGGAGTAAAGGACTGGTAACGTGTGAGTAGGGACAGTGAGGGTCAGCTTATAAGTACACGTTATTGCTGTGAACATTTACGGTTGTCATTTACTATGTTCTGCTGTGTTAAAAATGTATACAAGTAAAGATACGATTATCAAGGTAGAGCCTGTGTGTGGGGATCTTGCTGGGCCAGATCATGGATATCAACGCGCGGCCTTGCCCGCGGTCACTTCATCAGGCGTAGTCGGCAGGATCTGTGACCAGCAAGATTCCCACCCAGGCCACGTGTACAGTCAGAAAGCCCCGCCGGTGTCTATTGTGAATCAGGTCAGGAAATTTGGCGGACAAAACTACCCTGTACCAGAGTGGGCGGAATAAGTCCGGATACTGGGGGAAATGTATAATATTGACCCTAAGACCTTGGCAGAAATGGCGGTACTGACGCTAGAAGGGGAGGCATGGACGACAGTCAGACTGGAGACGGTCAGGGGCCAGCGTACAGTGGATGATTTGGTGCGGGTGCTGGAGAACACCTATGGGCTGACCACATACCCGGGAACACTGCGACACATATTCTTTAGACGGGCGCAGCTTGAATGGGAGGATATTCCCCAATATGCGAACGCCCTTCAGGTCCTCCTTGAACAAGCCTGTGGAAAAGGGGAACAACTAGCTGGTATGGCTCCTCGTGACCTGGTACTGAGAGACCAATTTGTAATAGGACTGAGAGACCAGTATCTTAACCGCACGTTACAGGACTTGATCTGGATGATGCCGACTCTTACTTTTGCTGAAGTCAAACAGGAGGCCATAGAATGTTCAAGGGGACCCGTCATGGATGTGGGGATTCAAGGTGCTGCGTGCAGATCCATATCTGACATTAAAAATCCGAACAGTGACACGGAAGACCTGAAACAGATGGTAGCAGACTTACAGAAACATATATTACAGTTAACATTAGACCGACAGGGAGACCAGCGAAGACAGCCTAGCCGTCCCGTGGGACAGTGTTGGTCATGCGGTGATCCTCGCCAGCCATAGGGCAAATCGTTGTCCTCAGCACTTCCCTCCGCAAAAACCTCTGTCGCACCAACGAACAAACCCTCAGTCACCCCAGCGAAGGGAATTTCGATCAGACCAGCGAATGGAACCCCAGCCATATCCACAAGCAGAACTACCACGCCGGGCCTCACCACAATGGCCACCGTTAAACTAGACACCCCTGCAGTTGAGGCTCGCGCAGCAGGGGAGGCCAAAGAGAGAGGTGTGGAAAAACAGAGCCGACGGCGGAGTGCTCTTGCCTCGAGTAGCCCGACACTTGAAGTTGTCCTGGAAGGAATTGCCGTACAGGGACTGATGGACACTGGGTCACAAGTGACCACGATCTCTGAACAGTTTTACGAAAATTTCCTCAAACCAAGAACTGCTTGTGACCCAGACACTGCCATTAAGATTATTGCGGCTAATAATCTACCCATTCCAGTGACCGGAGTTGCTTGGATGGACACAAAGGCCTGCGGACAGGACTTAGGGAAACGAGGGATCGTCATCGTCAAGGAAGGTTTCGGCTCCGAGACCCCAGTGATAGTTGGAATGAACATCTTGAAAGACCTGGATCTTATGCTGTTGACAAGAAAAGGACCCAAATACTGGCAGAAAGTCACCAAACATAAGCCGACTCGCCTGGCGTTCCAGCGCGTAATCCGGACCGTTGTATTTCAACAGATGGCAGAGGAACAACTACCCCTAGCCGCCATTATGGTGCCACGCCGTACCCTGATTACTTTGCCCGCTGAAAAAGAGACAGTCATTTCCTTACCCCTTAACACCCACCAACAACTTGAGGGGGTTGAAGTGTTGATCGAGCCGAGGACCCCAAGTGGGGGTAAGCTAAACCCATTAGTTGCTCGCACTCTGGCCGTCGTGAGGAACGGGAGAGTCCCTGTCAGGCTAAAAAACACCGCAGACGTAGGCCTAGCCCTTGAAGCCGGCACTCAACTTGCCCGGGTATATGCTCTACCCACGGAAGTGAATCCCATTGGACCCCTAAAATTCACCCCGTCTACAGAAGGTGACTGGACGGTAACCGTCTCAGCCATAAACGCTCAAGAAGACGATGAAGACCTTGGGTGAAAACTATGGGAAAAAGTACAGCTAGACACGTCTCAATACACCAAACAAGAAGTGTCTCAAGTGGAGGAACTCCTACGGGAACACCAAGACTCCTTTGCAAAGCATGACACAGACTTTGGGTGTACCACCAGTATCCAGCACGAGATACCCATGGGCGATACCCCCCCTATCCGCGAGAGGTACCGGCAGATACCACCTCAACAATACCAGGAGGTGAAAAGCCTATTAGAATCCATGCTACACGCCAGAGTGGTACGTGAAAGCCAGAGCCCGTGGGCTGCACCCGTGGTGATAGTCAAAAAGAAAGATGGTTCCCTGAGATTTTGCGTAGACTACCGTAGGCTGAACACTTGCACTATCCGGGACTCATATCAACTTCCCCGGATCGAAGAGTCACTGACCGCCCTGAAGAAGGCCAAATATTTTTCGTCCCTAGACCTGGCCAGTGGATATTGGCAGGTTCCAATGAGTGAGAAGGACAGGGAAAAGACTGCCTTCATCCTTTCCATGGGCCTGTATGAGTTCGACCGGATGCCGTTCGGCTTGAATAACGCACCAGGGACCTTTCAGAGACTGATGGAACGCTGTCTGGGAGACATCAACTTTGAGTTTACGCTGATATACCTTGACGACATCGTGGTATACTCCGCCACCTTTGAGGATCATCTTCACAAGCTTGGCCAAGTGTTCCAGCGCTTGAGGGGACACGGCTTGAAGTTGAAGCCCAGCAAGTACCGTCTGTTCCAGCAGGAAATCGACTACTTGGGTCACCGGATCTCGGCCGAATGTGTCCAGCCCTCTCCGGAGAAGATAGCAGCCGTTCAAGATTGGCCGCAGCCAACTACCGTCAAAGAAGTCCGGGCTTTTCTGGGGCTGGCAGGCTACTACCGTCGGTTTGTCAAGGACTTTGCTCGGCTTGCTGAACCACTGCATGAGGATCTCCGAGGGACCGCGAACAGTCCCAGAGGACGACGCATCAGTTGGAGGCCTGACCAAGAAAAATCCTTTCAGGCACTTAAGGCTGCTCTAACATCACCCCCTGTTCTGACGTATGCAGATTACACATTACCATTCCAGTTGCACACCGATGCCAGCCTTCAAGGTCTAGGGGCAGTCCTCTCTCAAGTTCAAGATAATAAAGAACGCGTAATAGCCTATGCCAGTAGGTCTCTCCGTGACACCAAAAAGAATCCTGTCAACTACAGCTCCTTCCGCTTGGAACTCTTGGCTCTGACTTGGGCTATGATGGAGAAATTTGCTGGCTATCTGACAGGAGCGGAGGTGCTGGTCATGACGGACAACAATCCTCTCGCCCACCTAGAGAATGCCAAACTAGGGGCAATGGAACAGCGCTGGATGGCCAGGCTCTCTAGATTCCAGTACAAAATTAAATACAGAGCGGGGAATGAGAATCAGAATGCTGACAGCCTGTCTAGAGTGACATCATCCCCGCCAGTGGGGGACTGGGATGAAGAGTTGGAGGAAGATGAGATGCCTGACTTTGCCCGACTCGCAAAGCAAATAGAAGATAGCCGCCAGTATGCTGTAGGAGGGATTGATGCCGTAGTGGGATCTCCCCTGTCCCAGCAAGAATGGGCCAAGCTTCAAGATCGAGATCCCGAGCACGTCTTATTGAAACGGTATGTGAATAAACAAGCGAAACCGCCCTCCGAAGTGAGAGCCCAACTATCGACCGGAGCCTTGACTCTGCTTGCCCAATGGGATCGGCTGATCGTGAAAGATGGAGTCCTGTATCGCAGGGCCCTTTTATCCCATATGCTGGAGGAGTGTTTGCAGATTGTCGTCCCGGTGCAGTTGGCCCATGAGATGGTGGGCGAAGCTCACAGGAGGAACGGCCACTTTGGCATAGATAAGACCCTCCGGTGGACCCAGCAGTTCATTTTTTGTCCGGGGCTCCGTAAGCTGGTTGAAATCGTCTGTCAAGAATGCCGGACCTGTGAATTCCACAAGTCCGCTGAACAGCATGCACCCGTCCAGACTATTAGGACGTCGAGGCCCCTCGAGCTGTTGATGGTGGACTATCTGTTGATCGGAATGGCGAATAGTGGCTACCAGTACTGTCTGGTGATGGTGCACCACTTCACGAAATTCGCCGTCGCTGTTGCTACCAAGGATCAGACTGCCGAATCAGCTGCACAGGCCATCTGTCAACAGTTCGTTCGGGTCTATGGATGTCCGGAGCGGCTGCACTCTGATCAGGGGGCTTGTTTCGAAGGGCGAGACAGTGAAGAACTCCAACGGATGTATGGAATCAAGAAGTCCAGGACTACCCCTTACCATCCACAAGGGAATGGCGAGTGTGAACGCTTTAACCGGACCCTCTTACAACTGATCCGGACACTGGCTGAAGACAAAAATCCCAACTGGCCTCGATTCCTCCCAGGACTGCTGTGGGTCTATAATAATCAAGTCCATTCCATCACCGGATACACCCCATACACCCTTCTCTTTGGCCATCCAGGCAAAGACATCCATGAGTTGCAACTCCAAAGAAGATACCTGTGGTACCTATCCTTCCTGGCTACAAACACACCGCCAGAGAATGGAGACTGTCTACCGGCTAGTAAGCCGACAAATCCAGGATCAAGTGCACGCTGACCCACTTCCGGTACAAGAGGACTCACTGAATGTAGGTCAACTGGTCCTAGTCCGTATAAAGAAACCGCAAGGGAAACTCCGGCCCAAGTGGGAGACCGAAGTCTATCGAGTAATTGTACACCCGTACCCCGGTGGCCCCGTCTATTGAGTGCAGGGCGAAGACAGCGGCAGCATCCATACTTTGCACCGTAATATGTTCCACCCCTGTCGCTCCCAGCCTGACTCCCCTACTGTGATACCTAGAGAGATGGATATCACTAATACTGTCGGAGACACTGACCCCGGGGATGTAGAGATTGAATGCATGCCTACCCCTGTCCGTCTGACTGACGCACTTGAACCGATTACCTCCTCTACTGACATGTCGACTGGGAAAGAGAGTGGGGTGACTGATCGGAGAGAGGGGATCCAACCCGTTATGCGGACAACGAGGACCACTGCAGGGGTACCTCCAGGACAGTCCTACAGAGACTCTTCCCAGCCACCCCCTGTAACATCCACAGCCATCGCCTCCCTGGAGCCGGTCTTTGACAGGGACTGCCAACCTTTGAGCGGGGGGGCGTGTAGTGAGCTGGCAGGCTGTGGCTGTTCTGTGATAATTGAGATAGAGCCTGTGACAGAAATGATAACGCAGGATGGTGTTGCCACCTTGTGGTCAGAGGTTGAACCTGCGCAGGATGTGATAACAGAGAAAAAGACTGAGTCTCCTGTGTCCCTCCCTGGAGAGTCACGTGAGCAAAGTGAAAAAAAAAAAAAAAAAGCGCGCGGAGAATCTGAGGTGGTCTGTAAGAAAGAACCAGGACGGTGTGCAGGTCCTCGTGTGTGCCGTAGAGGATACTCTCAACGTGGTTTCTGTTATCTGACACCTTATCCTCAGAGTTTTCCCCAGCTTCCGCACTGCTGAAGGATTCAGCTGTTACACTCCCTGCTACTGGAGTGTGAACCACATAAGGGAATCCACAAGAGCTACTACCCGGATCAGAGAGACTGTAAGCGGGACCTCTGGCGAGAGGCCGAAGTATTCCTTCCTTTCAGCGAAGTCTGCTGTTCCTGTTTTCTTTGGCTGGGACGCCTTCCTGCAAAGACAGACAGGCCTGCGACGGGGGACACATCCTTCTGGAGTAAAGGACTGGTAACGTGTGAGTAGGGACAGTGAGGGTCAGCTTATAAGTACATGTTATTGCTGTGAACATTTACGGTTGTCATTTACTGTGTTCTGCTGTGTTAAAAATGTATACAAGTAAAGATACGGTTATCAAGGTAGAGTCTGTGTGTGGGGATCTTGCTGGGCCAGATCATGGATATCAACGCGTGGCTTTGCCCGCGGTCACTTCAAGAGCTCGCCTTGATTGCTGCTGTTTTGAGTATTTAAGTGCCCTTGTCAATCACTGACAGCGGCATTTAGGTAGCACAATGGCCGGTGCATGCAGTCACCTGTTCCCTTCAGACCCCTGTGACGCAGTTGCAGGTTGCTGATGGGTTGCCAGTAGTGCTGAGTGAGCGTGGTCGGATAAGAGACATTACAGTCACCGCGAACTACGAAGTGAGCATGCTGCAATAACGTCTGGCACCTTGATTGTGACACTTCCATGGAGCCCAACCTCAGGCTGAGCTTCATTGAATGACTAACATGGCAGCAGCACCTGGCAACTAGTGCTGAGTGAGTGTGGTCGGATAAGGTGTGATCCCAGCATGCTCGGGTGTTATCCGAGTATCTTGTAGTGCTCTGCTACTATGCTCGAGTCCCTGCGGTAACATGTTTTGCGGCGGTAGACAGAAGCAACACATGCAGGGATTACCTAACAAACCGGCAATTCCTGCATGTGTTGCGTCTGTCTACCGCCGCAAAACATGCTACCCTGGGGATTCGAGCATAGTAGCAGAGCACTACAAGATACTCAGATAACACCTGAGCATGCTGGGATCACACCTTATCTGACCACGATCGCTCAGCACTAGTTGCCAGGTGCTGCTGCCATGTTAGTCATTCAATGAAGCTCAGCCTGAGGTTGGGCTCCATGGAAGATGTCACAATCAAGGTGCCGGACGTTATTACAGCACCCTCACTTTGTAGTTCGCGGTGACTGTAAAGTCTCCCTCCTTGCACTGATCCTATCACAGGAAGCGAGTGGCGGTAGGGAGAATAAAATGTAATTTTCTCCGTGTAGCCAATGCTTTTCCAATAAGCCATCTAACCAGGCTTTAAACCCTATTTACCTGCAGATTAACCCCATATCTGCAGATAAATAGCGTTTTTCAAGGTGACAAGTTACCATTAAAGGGACTCTGGCAGTACAGAATGGCTGTTCGAAGAAAGTCCTGCCGCTTGGTGCTCCACAGCACGGCCAATCATGTAACTATAGTGCATTATAGAAAAGCATAACAAGTAATAAAACAGTTTATGGTGGGCTGTAGTGTGGGCCCCTAGAGTCAGTTCCCCTGGGGGGCCCCAGGCTCCACAGTCCGACCCTGTCTCCTAGCCTCATATACGTGTTGTATTTCTCCTCTGATTTTCTTTTAATAGCAATTTTCGAACTCTTACAGGCTGGGTCTTTTTTTTCATTTTGCTTCATTGCTTGTTCATTTGCTTCCATTACTTACTTTACATTACTTGTTTTACACTTCCCAATTTTTGATCTTATCCCTATTGCAGCCATTCTTTGTTTTCATGCTTTTTTTCATTACTTCCCCCCTCTCCAATGATTCTTTTATTTTTCTATCAGTTAACAATGTGGGCTTTTTTTTCAGAACAAGCTGTAGTTTAAAATTCCACTTTTTAATTCATCAAATAATGTTCTAAAATAAAAAAAAAATAAAAAAGTTATTTGTAGAGCAGAATAGAAAAAACACAGTCCTACCTTTACTAATGAATCCTTTTTATCGCTCACTGTCTAGTACAATTGATGCTACCTTTACTCTATGGGTACACAGAATTTTTGAAATGCCAAATTTTGACAGATTTATATAGTTTTTTATGTTAATTATTTTGTTTCACTGTGTTCTGTGACTCATAACTTTCTTATATTTCTGGTGAATTTGCATATGTACTTGCTTATTGCTGAGTGAGCTGTAGACTTTATTAGTACCATTTTAAGGTAAATAGAACTTTTTAATCAAGGTAAACAAAAAAATCATGCCTGACAATTCCACCATGGGGGATAAATAACATTCTATTTTAATGGTTGTACTTTTTATGAAAGTAGCGATACCTATTTTTTACCTGTTTTATCTTGAAATAATGGAAAATAGAGGTAAATAAAATTTTTAGAATTAGCATTTTTTAAACATTTCCCGACATACGCATACATGTACGGACAAGCGGGAAGTGGATTTCCACAGGTCCCCATACATATACAGCGCAATGTTTTTCCCTGCTCTGAAGCAGAGCCTGCAAAATGATCAACTATATATCATAAATTACTCCTTGCTGCAATGTCTGGGTTAGTTGCAAGCACCATTAGTAGCTATTTGACCATTTTAATGCCGCTGTCAATAGCAATAACAGCATTTATCTGATTATTTGAGGGAGGGGGATTCCCTCTTGTCCTCAACTGCACCCTTAGATTGCGATGGTATCGATGGTTGCAATGGTGACCTCAGGCCTAGTAATGACTGAGTGGTACCACCCTTCTACAGTGGCCTGCAAGATCATACAATAAGCAGGACCTGACAAGTCTCTTGTCAGCGTAAAGGCTCATTCCTATGTTCGTGTAAATCGATCCGAGATTGAACCACAATGCATGGACCAGCCGTTGGTATCCCAATCTGATCGTTACAACTTCATCAAAACATATGAAGTGGTCACGCTCAGGAGAGCTGTGGTTAGTCCATGCATTAGCAGTCCATGTTAGGATCGAATGGCATGGACGTCTTATGCTGTCTGCTAACGAGTGTATGAAAAATCATCTGAGTTTAGTTCAGAAAACTTGGATGATTTTCAACCAATTGTCATTCGTGTGCCATTCATGTATCCATTTTTTCTTCTTTTTTTTTTGTCCGTGTGACATCCGTGTGTGATCCGTTTTCATACATGTGCATTAAAAAATGTACATGATCAAATACAGCTTCCTAAGTTTATAATAGAAATGTATCCATAAATATCAGATGCCATACGGATGTTCCATGTGCGATCCGTTTTCTTTTTACGCACCAATAAATTTGAATGGGTGAGTCTCGTCCGAGATACAGAAGAATCATAGTGCATGCTGCCATTTTTTTCTTACGGACAGCGAGGTCAAGATTAAAATCGTTCATCTGAATAGCACTACTGAATAACATTGGTCAGTGTATAGTCCGTGTGCTATCCGATCAAAAATAGGACAGCACACATCCAATTTATAGTCTTGTCTGCAAGTGCCCTAAGACTGTCACGTCTAATACAGTACGCTGCAATGCAAAAGCATTCCTGTGTATTAGACCAGCGATCAGGAGTGTAAGAGTTGATGCCCCATAACACCACGCAACAATGATTTTGCTACTGAGAGAAAATGTGATTTATGCTAAATTGAACTCCCAGATTCCAAATATAAACTCTGAATTTGCCTAACACATCTAGATTTTAAGTTATACATGCAAAGCCTATTCACTTATAATATTAATGCATTATATATTGGAAATATTTTAACTAATGTGAGCGGACATGAACAGACGCGCTCAGACAGGTCTATCAGCTGATGTCAGCAGTAAGTATATAAGGCAAGCATGACAGACTTCAATAAAGTGATCTGTTATACTCCTTTCAGTTCTGAAACTTAAGATGGATAGGTGCAAATGTGTTAACAATTAGGATAATTTCTGCTAAATATGTGGCAAATACACTACTTAAGAATAGATCAGCGCAAGAATCTGACAAAGCGAGTGCGTCTTACTTACAAGTATTATTTTCACTGTCAAATTGGAGATCAAGAGAAAAGCTGGGCTCCTCATGTTTGTTGCACTGTGTGTAAAGGTACCGTCACACATAGCGACACTACAGCAATCCCGACAACGATACGACCTGGCAGGGATCGTTGCTGCGTCGCTGGTGAGATGTCAAACAGTCAGATCTTCCCAACAACGCAGCAACGATATGGCGACCCGTAGTGACCTGTATAACGATACAACGCAAATGCATGCCTATGTGTCTCAGTTCTGAGTCGCCAACGAGGTCGTTGGTAAGGTGTCAAACACACTGATGCATGCTACCCTGCGGGACCTCAACGATCAAACAATGGTCCAGGCCATTTCGACACGACCAGCGATCTCACAGCAAAGGCCTGGTCGCTGCTACGTGTCAAACGTAACGAGATCGCTGCTGAGGTCGCTGTTGCGTCACAAAACTTGTGACTCAGCAGCGATCTCGCTAGCAATCTCGCTTAGTGTGATGAGGGCTTTACTCTGGGTTAACACAGTGGTTGAATGGTAAAAGGAATGGCTTTTGCAGTGCCGATGGTTTGGCGTGAGCAGAAAAATCACCATTTAGACTCTTATTTTTGCTTGACTAAAAGCGTCGGATATTCAAAGAGAAAAAAGTCACCAATTGTGTATCTTGACTGTGCATCTGCACTTAAACCAGAACCACCCGATATATAGAATACAGTGCCTACCCCTCACATAGCAGGAACAGCAATTGAAACCGGCGGGTCTGATCCTGATGAAGAAGATGTTGATTGTTGATGATGTTTTTTCTGATCCTGTACAACAGGAAAGTTAGCTGCACTTGCTGAGCCAATCAGATTTAGATGATATGATAGGATATCTGTTATTATCTAAAGAAAAGTCAGAACTGCTAGCTTCTAGACTTTGGAAATGGAATTTGCTACAACGAGGCACCACAACTTCACGCTTTTATCATCACCAAGTTACCTGCATGCTATGCAAAATGAAAGGGATGTCTGTTTCTGTACTGATGTAAATGGTCTTATGATGGAGTTAGATGGTACACATGTTCCAGATGAATAGAGGCTAATCATAGACTCTAGAAAAACGAGTTTGAGAACTGTCTTGTTACACAATGGTAACGAAAAACAATCTGTACCATTTGCACATGTGATTGGAATGAAAGAGACCCATGCTTCTATGGAGTTAATTTTGAAAATGGTCAAATACTCAGAATGTAAATGGAAAATTTGTGCTGACTTAAAAGTGGTAGCACTGCTGCTCGGGCCAAAGGTAGGGAACACAGAGCATATGTGTTTCTTGTGCCTGTGGAACAGTCGCAATGACAGTAATTATTACAAAATGAGACAGAGGCCTCTCAGAATCGAGCACACAGTTGGTATACAACACAAATCACTGGTCCATCTACTTCAAGTTTATTTTTTGTAGTTGCAATTGATCGTAATGGAAATGGCTTCCAGTATTTGAAGGAGAAGTTTAGCACACTGAAAACTGAGGCTAAAATAAAGGCCGGAATGTTTATTGGCTCCGAAATCAACAAACTAATGCATGATGACACATTCAGAACAAAACTCAACACTCTGGAACTTGCAGCTTGGGATGCATTTGTGCTAGTAGTGCATAACTTCTTTGGGAACAGATGAATTGAAAACTATGCTGAACTAGCATGCCGAATGTCATTAAAAATGCATTTCTTACATTCCAGCCGTGACTTTTTTTCCACCCAATTTGGAACACGTACAGTAAGTGACGAACATGGAGAGAGGTTCCATAAAGATATCTCTACAACGGGGAACAGATATCGCTGGAATCCCAACATGATGGGGGACTACTGCTGTTTTTTGCAATGGGCACATATGACCACTCACAAGCGCAAAAGCAGATCCATGAAGCACCTTTAACAGTACTGGGCCTTGCTCAAGTAAGATTTTTAAACTGGAATATGAGATTTTTTAAAATTTTGTTATTTTATTACATTCTCATATACTGTTTACTATGAAAACTTTGATGTAGATCTGGTTATTGTTGGAGTAAAATTCATTCTGTTCAGAATTATTCAATGATTTTCAAGTGATTAATTAATTTGGGCACAGTTATGCATAACAAAATTTCTTGACATGTTACAACAATTCTGACTTTGGATTTGAAATTTGAAATATGCACACTCGATTTAATATAGGACACATGGTTTTTGCCCAGTAGCAGACACATTTTTTTGTTGTTGTTGTACTGTATAATAGGGTGAAGTAGAAAGTAAAAATAAGTTAAATAATATTTGTAAAAATATAAAAGAAATAAGAGTATGTGTGAAAAAATGTTTAGCAAGTAAAAACACTGTTTTCCTTTAAAAATGAAAATAAATAATATAACTAATAAAACAACCTATTAAACTACCATATGTTTTAACCTAAATGGTGAAATACAACAAAAATAAAGTTTTTCATTAATTCTAAAACAGAATAAAAATTGACCAATCATATTTAAAAAAATAAGATCGCTGAAAACGACATTGCATACTGCAACAAATAAGCCCTTATACGGTCTGTCAGCGGAAGAATAAAAAAGTTACAGCTATCAGAAAATGGCAATAAACAAATTATTGCATGTAAAAAGTGGATTTTATTGTGCAAACGTAGCTAAACTTATATAAATGTGATATCACTGCGATCGTACTGACCTGAGGAATAAAGTCATCTTATCATGTTTACCGCTCAGTGCACAGCATAAAACAAGGTAAAAAAAAATTAAGGTCAGTTCCTGAACTGAATCATAATAAAAAGCAATTATGAAAAGTTATGTTCCCCAAATGGTACCAATAAAAACATCATTTCATCTAAGAACAACAAATCCCCTAATCAAATCTTTGGTCTGTCAACAGAAAGGCGCTAAAAAGCAACAAAACTTCTAAAAAAACTATTTGGTAAAATCCATGCTTGGAAAACCAAATGCCCACCACCCTCACCTTCTGAGCTTTGCAGTGTACCCAAACTACAGTTAACATCAACATGTATGGCATTGCTGCAGAAAGTAAAACGCACGTAAGGGGGCTCTCCAGGCCTAAGAATTGAATATCTATCTGCTGGATAGTTCATCAATATAAATACAGTTGTACACAGCCACCTATCATATGAACACTGCTGTACTAGCAACTAAAACTAAATGATGAATGGGCAAAAGACAGCAGCCCTGTACATTAATTAGTGGCCGGAGATGAGTAGTGTACTTTATATCTCAGCAAAGTGACTTTACTGCAGTACTGAGCAGTGGTGTCAAATAATTGTACGAGGTTGCTCTATTTAGCCCATACATCACTTAGTTTGGGTTACTGCAGGAGCCATTTTCAGCTGATGCTGGGAGTGTCTGACCCCCATTAATGTCATATTGAGACTTACCAGCTGCTCAAGTAAGGTCCCATCCTAGACCAGATCAATTCATTCTGTAATCTGCACTCTGTACCTGATGAATCTCTGTAAAGACACATCATATGATTTTTCATTGTTGATTGCCTTTTTAAAATAACTTAAATTATATCTCCTAAAGGAGAGCAAATTTCCTTGAATTTATCATATTGAGATGAGTCATCAAATATTAGGCCCTGGATAACCCACTTAATAGTTTATTTTGCATGTGTCTCCAGAAGCACAAAGTGGACATTATGCATTATGTATATGGTATATTTCCAATTTTTGACACTGCAACACCAGGATCCTGGACGTATGTCCCTGAAATCATCGCTGGTTCGTGTGGGGATAACAACTCCGCTTCCTGGAGTCAGCAACGACCGTACTAGATGTTCAGGAACCAGACACTTCTCATGACAAGGCTGTCCTTGTGGAATAAACTAGACAGCACATAAAAGGTGATCTTCTCCATATGCGATACTCCTATCCAGAGCTTCTCCTGCTCCGTAATTATTTGAACCACTTTGGATAGGACCCTTCCTTCAAATGATGACAACTTCAAGGGTTCTGGAGGCGACGTATGGAAATCAGATACTGATCCACCGTCGCTTGCTGCAAGAAATCTCCCGCCGAAGCGGAGTCAAGTAAGGCCGCTTTGATGAACCGGGAGCCTCCACATGAAACGAGAACAGTTACAGTCAACAGCAGAGAGGTATTACTCTTGGCTAGGGTAGCCTTTCCATAGAACCTAGGCTTTGGAATTTCTCAGGTTTCTCAGGACAACTATGAACGAAATGTTCCACATAACCGCAGCAGTGGCCCAATCACTTGCATGACTGTGTTCTGGCTGTTGCTCAGCCAGCCTGACACAGTTGACTTGCATGGATTCTGACAAAACAGCTGTCTCATGAGGTTAAGGAACTAGTGATCTCTAAAAGTACAGAGCAAGACGCGACGGTTTCCCTTCACGAGTCACCGCTCTGGTCCGTTCCTGGAACTTGAGAAGGGGAGATGCAGCAGAAGATTTATGACCCAGCTCATCAAAAACCTTATAGAAGGCCACCATGAAGGCTTGCAGATCCAAGGTCACAGGATCCCCCCTCTCCCATAAGAGGTTGAGCCACACTATAGGGTCTCTCCTGCTAGGTAAGACATTAGGAATCCCAACTTAACCCTAACAGAGAAAAACTGATGGGCCAATAATTCATAGAGCTGCATGCACTGTTCAAGGAACCCATGGCACTGCTCAGAATCCACATCATAACGTGATGGAGGAGTCAGGATGGGTCCAGCTCCAGGAGCGTAAGTTGCAGGCTGACTTGTCATGGCCGCAGATGCTGCAACTTGGGCTGCAGAGAATGAAGCAGCCTATGTCAGGATATCCAACCAAGTATTCACAATCTGCAGATAGGACAATTTTTCCTGCTGATCTCGCTGATGGATCAACTGTTGATACAGCTCTGAGCCCAAAGGGGCCTGAGGATCAATGGGGTCCATGGCCTGTACAAACTTGTCACGCACACGAGTGGCATATGTGGATAGTAGACCCACTATGCCATGGGACTGGGCTTACCGAGAAGGGGTGTGGTTAAGTGGCTACCTTGTCTTTGCTAGAGCTCCTCATGGTGGAGACTTTAAACTTGAGCTACAGGTTGTTGCCAGGTATGACTCCTAGGCAGTCCCCAGTACTCCAGGCTCTGACTGTATGGAATCTGGAACGCTAACCAAACGGGACTCTGGTGCTGGTTCTAACACAGTCGGAATGGTTTCAGGTTCAGGTACTGTGGGAGTGGCTTCTGGGTTCAGATACTGCACATGTGGCTTCAGGGTTCAAGTACCACAGGTGCAGCTTCAGGCTCAGGTACTGCAGGGAGCAGAGTCGGGCTTCCCGTACTGCAGGTGCGGCTTCAGGCCCAAGTAATGCAGGAAGCGGTGTCAGGCTTCAGGTACCGCAGGTGCAGCTTCAGGCTCAGGTACCACTGGGATCGGTGTCAGGCTTCCGGTATCACAGCTGTGGTTTCAGGCTCAGGTACCGCTGGGAGCGGTGTCAGGCTTCAAGCACTTTCAGACTGAAATGCCACTGGGAGTGGTGTCAGGCTTCAGGTACAACAGGTGCGGTTTAAGGCTCAGGTACCTAGTATCCCTAACAGAGAGAATAAGAAACAAAAACAGGGGATAGCCTCTACAGGGGACACTCATAGAGTACAATCACAACCAGGGAATATATGTGCCCTCTGGGGGGCAAGACAGAGGCTCCTGTCCAATGTGGGGAAAGAAAGGTTAGACTCATAAAGATCTACTCCCATAAGAGTAAAATACATGATGATAAGGATAACAAATTAGCGTCTTTATAGTAAGATAGCATTCTCAGATAATGGGTATGGTGAATAGTAAGAGGACCCTATTGAGCCAAAAATGTAAAATCAACGAAGGGCTTGGGCAAACTAAAAACTAGATTCTCTGCCATTAATATATTATTATGAGCCCAAAGAAAGGTTCTGACAGCATCACCATCCTTCAACAATTGGGAGGTTTCTCAAGTGGGTACAGTCTGGAGTTAGGTAGCATATCTTGGATTCTGGGATCTGGAAGGGGCCGTCTCCTGTTTCATTGGTGTCCATCTCTGGGAGGAAGACCTGAATAATGCGTAGATGTAGAGAGAGATAAGGAGGTTCTCTTACCATTCCCAGGGCCTGGTGGATTTAGCATCAAAGTAGGCCAATGGGGTAGAATGACTTTTGGTCAATCCAAACTGGATAATAATGCTGGTAAGTCCTCTGAAGTGCGTAACACAAAGGACTCTGTTCCTTTGTGAATTGTTAGGGAAAAGGGAAAACCCCAGTGAAATGTAATTCCTTTGTTTCGTAGAGTATCCAATAAAGGCTTGAGCATTGAGTGTTGTGCCAGAGTATGGCATGAATGATGTGGCTCAATTTGCATAGGTTTGTTTTTGTAAGTGAGACTTTGCTTTTCCTGGCTACCTGAAGAATGGACTCTTTTATGGCATAAAAGTGGATACGGCAGATTATGTCTCTATGGTGGGGGTCATCTGGATCAAGAGGACACTCTGTCATTTTCTATTGGAGCCCTGGGGGGACAGTCAAGGAAGATATTGAATATAGTAAGGAGAATGAATGGGATGTCAGCAGTGTTGATGGATTCTGGCAATCCTCTGATGGGAAGGTTGTTACTTTTTTTTCTATTTTGCAGATCGTCCAAATTGTGTTGAAGCGAATAAAGGGGCTTTCAGTGACTGTGTACAGTATCTTGTAGGGTCTGTAGGGTAGAGACTTTGGTCCTTTGTGTTTGAGATAGCACTTCAACCCCGGTGGTGAATAAAGAGAGGTCAGAACTAAATTCTTGTTTGCACTCAGCAACAACCTGTGTGGCATCGCTTGTAGGAAAGCCCATATGTCGGCCACAGCTGCTGGTCTGTTGTTATCCATATAGGATTATTTGAGAAGTAGGGGTCCTTTCATATGGTGCTAGCTCTGCAGAGCAGTATCATAATGTAATTTAGGCCTGTGTAGTAGTGGCATATAGCAGGAGACCTTAGGCAGGTGGAGGACGTCAGGAAACCACAGACAGGCGGAGTGCAGGAAATCGCACAGGCGGAGGAAGTTTTTAAACCGCGGGCAGGCAGAGGACGTCAGGAACCGCAGGCAGGTTGAGTGCAGGAAACCGAGGGCAGTCAGAGGGCATCAGGAAACCACAGGCAGGTGGAAGACTTCAGAAACCACAGGCAGGCAGAACGAGTGCAGAAAATTGCAGGCAGGTGGAGGATGTTAGGAAACTGCAGGCAGGCAAGCAGGCAGAGTGCAGGAAACATTACAACAAAAAAGAGAAAGGAGTATAGGATTTGAACAAAATATGTATAGAAATTTTATGGAAAAAGTAAATGCACACACATCAAAGACAAATCATTAAAAGTAGGACAGCAAGTAATGGAGCATATCTGCTCTGCACACATAAAGTACCAATAGTGCTTAGTAATAATCCATGATATACAGTAATGGATATCTGTATACTGCAAATAGCAGCTAGGCAGGATATCTGGTCAAAAAGCCCATAGTAGCAAAGAAGAACCAAAGGGGTCATAAAGGCATGTATGAGCATTAGGAGGCCAAGTGACCAGTGAAAATAATAATGACGCCAATGATTGTTCTTACCGAAAAATGTGTGCAGAGGGAGAGGTGCAGATGGAAACAGGTGAAGGGGCAATCCCCACACGGACCTCCGACGTGCGTTTTCTGTGGCTTTCTCAAGGAGGAAGATACCATGAGTGCAGGAAACAGCAGGCAGGCAGAGGAAATCGGGAAACTGCAGGCAGGTGGAGTGCAGATAAAAGTAGCAGGCAGGCATAGGATGTCAGGAAATCACAGGCAGTCAGGTGGAGTGCAGGAGAAGCAGAGTAGCAAGCCAAGGTCCATCAACACAAAAGTCTTAATGCAATACCAAGCCACAAGGGTTTGTCTCAGTGAGCTGATGCTCACATGGGATCACACCAGGCCATCTGCAAAACCCGACAAGGAGCACAGCAGAGTCTAGTGGACCTGGAAGAGGGAAGCAAGGTACGAATCCGGGACAGGTGCATACCTCAAAGCAGTTACACACTGATTTTATCTATGCATTACAGATATCACCCCCTAGTATGGACCGAGCTCAGCTTATGAGTCTGCTCCATGTACATGCACCTGTCATGTGATGTACATATACTTCCTATTTTGAGAATGGGTTAAATGTTTAGATCAAAACCCAAAATTGAATGTACTCCTAGGTGGCCATAATATGACAAACCTGGGTTTGTCAATGGGTCAAATGCTGCAGAATGTGTTGCTGCTACATATTGTAAATAACAAATATCATCATTCAAGTATTTATCATGAGTCTTTACAACACTGTTTTACACTTTCCATGAAATCATTGTTTATGGGCACAAATTATCACATATTTAATTTGTTTATTGACTCTGAATATATTATAAAAAAGATGCTGCAGAATGATTCCACTGTTTCCTCATTCTCGCATTTTCACGTGATTTTCTGAGTTTCTGTGTTAGTTATAACAATTCATTAAGATCTTTCATGCTTTTCAAGATGGTGAAAAGCTTATTTAATTCAAGATCAAAAATAATACTCAATAGGAAATGTCAAATTTCTTACAATTGCTGTTAGGTAAATTCAAATGTTCACAATTGTCTTTTTAATTATCTTGAGTTACTGAAGGCGTTTTTATATTTCCCGTTCCCTACCTATAAAAAAAGAATAACATTGACACTCTGGTATATATTTCAATGATATGCGCCTTTGGAATACAAAGCAACAAGGTTATGCATGAAGAATGGAATAACCTTGAAAGAGTTTTGTGAAAGCCATACAATAATATTGATTTGATTTCTTGATAAGTTTATAAATAGATGTGTTGCGAAGGCACTTAGAAGCCATTGTCTCTTTAGAATGATTTAGAATATAACAGCTTTCAGGAAATAACTAGGAGTTTTTGAAATGCATGAACACACTTTATTGCTATTTTATATTAATAGGAATATAACATTCTGGTAAAACCAAGCTCAGGAGACACGATTGACCTCTCTGCATGAAAGGACCAAGCTTCTGAGTTCTGTCTCATTACATCGGAAGCTGGGAATGTTCTCGTGGAGAACAATGGGTCACATTTAAAACACCAGTGACTTTGTAAGTCCAATGAATGTATCAGAATATTTCAGTTTAGCTATCATGTTTTTTTGAGAATTGTTTATTTTTTTATAGTGTAAAAGAATAATTTCTGTATTAAGAATTTTTTAACTCTTTAATCGAATAGTGGCCATCAAGCGGTCTTACACTAAAGTGCCATATTTTTATGGTGCCAGGAAAGAAAGCTATGTGGACTGCACAACCATGGGTAAGGTCTTAGTTGTCAGAGACAAGTACCGTAGATACCTATGAGACATGACTGTGTAATGGATACTACATATATGAGAGCAGTACTTGTTTTCTGAAAGAAAAAGTAACTCCAAAGGTGTTCCTTAGGAGAGGTGGGTGGTTGCTGCTACGTGGTGCTGTCCCAATGTCAATGATATATAAGATGTAGTGGGGCTTGGTGATGCATTGGTTCACAGAGAGGCTCAACTGACTTTATTTTGATCCTTTGAAATCCAAAACACAAAACAGGAAGATTTGATCCTAATTTATATCTATGAATGCTGGATTGTCTTTCTGTGCAACACTCCAGATTTCAGCATATCCTACTATCTCCATGCATCCACCGATTTGCTGCTGATGAGCTAGATTACGACAGATTCTGTGTGGTTCCCTACTTTAGTATGGCGGATGGAAAGCACGCATGGAAAGAAGTGAAGAAGCAACGATCTTGATAGTTGTAAAGTCTGAAATGAGACAATGCAATTGGTGGTTTCAACCATTTTACAAGAGGCAAAGGGTTGGCTTTAACAGAGGTAAACAGTTGATACTTACAAGAATGGTGGGCTGATACCTGGCAATCTCTTCAGCAGCTCGCGCTTGACTTCTTACTTTTTCTTGTGGATGCACTCTTTACTCACAGAGTAAGCCTCTTTTGCCTCTCACTGTAGTGTGCATCCTCACCCTCAGTCTTAGTAATGACAGTACTTTCATACAGGTTGGCTGGTCTTTCTCACCTGCTACAAAATAATATAATCTCATCTCACTTTGGGGTATTGTGCTTACTCTTCCGTGGTTAGGGTTACCCCTGTCCAATATACTGGCATAGCTGGCATCAATTAAATGTAAAATAGTTTTAATGGCAAAAGTAAGAGGTGGTATTTTTTCTTTCTAAAATAGTGTATTTATATCCAATTTAAATCACCCTTGACGAGACCTTCTAGCCCTATGAAAATCAGCAGTGTCAAAACTGTAACAGACAATCCAGCAGAAAGCCAGAGAATGCACATTGCCTGGCTATGCAGCCTTGTGTTCTGAAAGTGTTGGAGTGCACTGAATTTGGGTGATTCTAAACTAAGATTTGCGGCTTCTGTTTGCGAGGCAGTGACTGGGATCGTATATGAGAGACGGTATATATCCCCCAGAATGTGTACAGAGACCTATTAAACCCATTGGAGTGCATTGCAGTCACAGACACAGCTGCGGCTGCAATGCAGGAATGAAGGTGAGCATTGACCTGGTCAGGTTATCTGGCTAAGACAGCTTAAGTAAAACCCGTCAGGGCCTTCATTTCTTGGAGGAGGCTACAGGAAGGCAGTGGGGCGGCCTCCTCTCTCCAACCCGGGTTTTCCAGTGGCTCTTGCCACAGGTCCTTTAAAAACCCTGCATTAAGGATTAGCGTTGTTCAGTGTTGGGACCTGCTAGGAGCATAGCAGGAAAGCTCGGCGGACCTGTGAGTAGCTGAACTCACGCCTGGAAAGGCTCTGCACCCCTCAGTCTCTGAATGGGCTGGCGCGGCCGTTGCCCCCGGCAACCGTTGTTATGGACTTGTGTTAACCAGGCTGCAAACCGGAGGACTTTTCTGTTTACCCGTGAGTCTGCTGAATAAAAGCAGTTTATGTTGGACTTGCTTAGGTCACTGCCTCTGTTACTGCACGGTGTGAACACCGCTGCCTTACTGCTTGATGGAGAATGCGGGCATTGTAACTGAGGCATACCCCACCAGCAGCTGCATGACCACAATCCGGCCGGCCTCCTTTCAGCCCAACCCCGTGGACAAAATGGAGGAGCCGTTAAGGTAATTGGTTCTCACGCAGTGGCAGCAGCAGGAGCCGCTCAATCAGCAGCAGCACACCAATGAGCTGATCGTGCAGCAGCTTACAGCCCTGTGGGATACGCCAACGGCACCAGCCCCGGAATGTCGAGAGGCCCAGGACAAGGTTCGCTCAGCATTGAGGAAGATGGGACCGGAGGACAACGTGAAAGCCTTCCTGTCCATCTATGAACACAAAGAAGAGTGGGAAAACCTACCAACCGGCCAGTGGGCCGAGGTGGTGGCTCCGTATTTGGTCAGCGATGCCCAGAAGGCCTACTTCGACCTCAGTCGGGAGGACGCCCAGGACTATCAGAGGCTCAAAGGTGAGATCCTTGCCCAACTCGGTGTCAATACATACGTGAGGTCTCAGCGTGTATTTTCATGAGCCTTTGTGGAGACCCGACCCACCCGGTCTCAGGCTTATGACCTTCTGCAGCTGGTAAGGAGGTGGCTCCAGCCTGAGTCTTTTACTCCAGCCCAGATGGTGGAGAGGTTGGTGGTCAACCGGCTGGTGAGGACTCTGCCTGCCTCTATCCAATGTTGGGTGAGGCAAGGGGACCCTCAACTAGGTGGTCAGCCTGATCGATTGGTACTCAGCCACTCAGGACTTTATAGGGGACTCTGCCCCCTCGCGGCTGTCACGCCAGACCCTGCCAAACTTGGAAAGGGGTAACATCCCTCTGCTGAGGACAGTAAGCACAGTACCGGTGCTGAAGGGAAACCCCAGAGTGAGAGTGGCAGGAGACCGGTTCCGTCCCAAACGGTTATAAGATCTAACAGTACCTCCCCCATTAGGTGCTGGCGGTCTCAGGGGCCGGGAAATGTGGTTGCTTACTGCCGCCTGAATACAGATCCCATGGACTGCGGGTATAACCACTGGGTCTCACTGTACAACCAGAATGTCTGCACTGCAAGTGCCTACCCCCGGGACAGTGAACCCCAACTGTGCCAGGTACTGGTTAATGGGTACTTAACGGAGGACCTCTTAGACTCGGGGAGCCTAGTGACTTTAGTACATGAGTCGCTGGAGGCAGGAGACAACCCCAATGGATGGACCGTCGGGGTTGTGTGTATCCATGGGGACCTCCGAGAATACCCAACTGCGGAGGTAGTGTCGTCCACACCATGTGGGGACATGAAACATGTGGTGGGGGTGGTAAAAACTCTTCAATATGGGATTGTGTTGGGAAGAGACTTGCCCCTGTTCGGGACTCTGTGGAAAAGCAAAAACCACTCTTCCCCAGTAAAATTTATTACGGGCGCTGTACCCGAAGAACCCGAGTCAGGGGTACCTTCCGTAGGGGTGTTCAACCTAGGGACAGAGTGTAACCCCGACAGGTTTCCCCTAGAGGTGCTGGCAGAAGAGGTCAAGGATACCCCATTGATCCCCAAGCTAGAAGTGTTCTGGGGCACGTTTGAGACAGCTCAGCTATAGGATCCCACCCTAACTCGGTGCAAAATAGGGTGTTAGAGGTAAATGGTGTAGCTCAACAGCCCGGTGCAGATACTGTGATTCCACACATGGTGGTCAACGGTGAGTTGCTCCATAGGGTAGACAAAATCAGGGATGAGGCCGTGAAACAGTTAGTGGTACCTCAGACGTACCATCGGGAGGTTCTGGAGATGGCACACACACACCTGCTGGGTGGACACTTAGGGGTTAAAAAGACGCAAGAGCATATCTTGCAGCGGTTCTTTTGGCCGGGGATTTACGAGGAGGTCCAAAAGTACTGTGAATATTGCCCCGAATGTCAGCTGACCACACCCACCGCAAGCTTCTGTAGCCCCTTGGTACCTTCGTCAGTGATAGAGGTACCTTTTGAACAGATAGCAATGGACTTGGTAGGGCCCATTGTAAAATCTGCTCGTGGCCACAAACATATACTTGTGGTCGTCAACTGTGCCACGCGGTACCCAGAGGTTATACCTAGAGATGAGCGTTGTTCTACTCGAACTGTTCGCCAATCTCAAATTCGAGCTGTTTTGGGCGGTGTTCGAGCCGGTCGGCGAACACGAACAATTTGAGAAAAATTCGTCTGTTCGAGGTTATGTTCGATAACTGTTCGTGCACCAAAATCATAACTGGATTTTTTCTCAGTAATGATGAAAATTAATGTTAATACGCAGTTTGAGTGTACAGCGGGGCGGGGGGAGGGGCAGGGGATGGATCTCTGCAGGAACAATGAAGATCTCCATTTTTTTTTCTCTTTCCCGCATTTGCAGTGGGGAGGTGCAATCTGTCAGCCTATCAGCAGCGCACACACGGAGCGAAGTGCTTTTTTTCACACAAGCAAGGGCATGTGTGATTGGCAGTGTATGTCACATGTCCTTGCCCTATAAGACCAAGCCATTTTCCCCGTCGCCACCATTTTCTCACTGCTGCAGCTGCGTGTTAGACGGCACCGCTGTTGCTGTGTGCGATATACCTTGTTAATTTCAAGCCAATTTTCGCACAAATATACAGATAGCTTGGGAGTAGGGAATAGTTGTGATTGCAGTCCTTTTAAGGACTAGGTTACAGCATTTCCTACGACTTTTATCAGGCAGGTTTGTGCTCTTAAATAGATAGATTGTGGGAGTAAAGACTAATTGTAATTGGAGTCCTTTTCAGGACTAGGTTACATCAGTTCCTATCAGTTTTTGCCAGGCAGGTCTGTGCCAGTGCTGTGCAAGTTTTTTTCACAGCATTTGGCTGAATCTAGCAAAGCTAATCCTTTTTGGCCTATTGCAGAGTGTGTTAGTCAGTGGAGTAGCCTATCTGTGTTGCAAGATATACCACCTGTGTATAGAATACCAATTTTTTTACTGCACCTAGTGAAGTAAAATCTTTTGGGCATAGCATCATTCTATTAGTCCATCTATACTGACCTCCATCAGGTTGCAAACTGAATATAATTTTTTTCTGCATCTAGCTCTGAAAAAATATTTGGGCTTCTAGCGGTGTGTGGGACTTGGTCTATTAGTCCATCTATACTGTCCTCCATCAGGTTGCAAATTAAAAATAATTTTTTTCTTCATTTATCTCTGAAAAAATATTTGGGCTTCTAGCAGCGTGTGGGACTTGTTCTATTAGTCCATCTATACTGACCTCCATCAGGTTGCAAATTAAAAATAATTTTTTTCTGCATCTAGCTCTGAAAAAATATTTGGGCTTCTAGCAGTGTGTGGGACTTGGTCTATTAGTCCATCTATACTGACCTCCATCAGGTTGCAAATTAAAAATAATTTTTTTCTGCATCTAGCTCTGAAAAAATATTTGGGCTTCTAGCAGTGTGTGGGACTTGGTCTATTAGTCCATCTATACTGACCTCCATCAGGTTGCAAATTGAATAAAAAAATTTTCTGCATCTAGCTCTGAAAAAATATTTGGGCTTCTAGCAGTGTGTGGGACTTGGTCTATTAGTCCATCTATACTGACCTCCATCAGGTTGCAAATTAAAAATATTTTTTTTCTTCATTTATCTCTGAAAAAATATTTGGGCTTCTAGCAGCGTGTGGGACTTGTTCTATTAGTCCATCTATACTGACCTCCATCAGGTTGCAAATTAAAAATATTTTTTTTCTGCATCTAGCTCTGAAAAAATATTTGGGCTTCTAGCAGTGTGTGGGACTTGGTCTATTAGTCCATCTATACTGACCTCCATCAGGTTGCAAATTAAAAATAATTTTTTTCTGCATCTAGCTCTGAAAAAATATTTGGGCTTCTAGAAGTGTGTGGGACTTGGTCTATTAGTCCATCTATACTGACCTCCATCAAGTTGCAAATTGAATAAAAAAAATTTCTGCATCTAGCTCTGAAAAAGTATTTGGGCTTCTAGCGGTGTGTGGGACTTGGTCTATTAGTCCATCTATACTGACCTCCATCAGGTTGCAAATTAAAAATAATTTTTTTCTGCATCTAGCTCTGAAAAAATATTTGGGCTTCTAGCAGTGTGTGGGACTTGGTCTATTAGTCCATCTAAACTGACCTCCATCAGGTTGCAAATTAAAAATAATTTTTTTCTTCATTTAGCTCTGAAAAAATATTTGGGCTTCTAGCAGTGTGTGGGACTTGTTCTATTAGTCCTTCTATAGTGACGTCCAGCAGGTTGCAAATTGAATATAATTTTTTTCTGCATCTAGCTCTGAAAAAATATTTGGGCTTCTAGCGGTGTGTGGGACTTGGTCTATTAGTCCATCTATACTGACCTCCATCAGGTTGCAAATTAAAAATAATTTTTTTCTGCATCTAGCTCTGAAAAAATATTTGGGCTTCTAGCAGTGTGTGGGACTTGGTCTATTAGTCCATCTATACTGACCTCCATCAGGTTGCAAATTAAAAATAATTTTTTTCTGCATCTAGCTCTGAAAAAATATTTGGGCTTCTAGCAGTGTGTGGGACTTGGTCTATTAGTCCATCTATACTGACCTCCATCAGGTTGCAAATTAAAAATATTTTTTTTCTGCATCTAGCTCTGAAAAAATATTTGGGCTTCTAGCAGTGTGTGGGACTTGGTCTATTAGTCCATCTATACTGACCTCCATCAGGTTGCAAATTGAATAAAAAAATTTTCTGCATCTAGCTCTGAAAAAATATTTGGGCTTCTAGCGGTGTGTGGGACTTGGTCTATTAGTCCATCTATACTGACCTCCATCAGGTTGCAAATTAAAAATAATTTTTTTCTGCATCTAACCCAGCCAATAGTTTTGGCCTAATACCACAGTTTGGCCACTCAGCTCTGCTCGGTTACCATCCATTGTTTTTTTGTGCAAACAACTCCAGAGTTGTGAATTAGTTAACCACCATAATGAGTGGAAAAAGGCCTGCTGCTGGTGGAAAGGGGAATAGGCGTGTTGGGAAGGGGAAAAAAGGTTGTGTCCGTGGGGTAGGTGCAGAAGAAAGACCATCTTCCAGCCAAACTAAAATGTCTACTTCTTTTAGCGGACAATGTGATAAGATCCCTTTCTTACGGCCACGCCAATCGCTACAAATTCCAGATGAGGCACAAAAACAGCAGGTGCTTCAACGGATATCAAGTGCTCCTTTAAGTGGGCTCTCCTCCACATCAACTTCAACATCACAAATACTCCAGTCCTCAAAGGTGTCACCCAAATCGCACTTGCTTCCTCACAGCTCCCAAATCTCCAGCTGCCCGTCTGAGTATGAGGTAGAACAGATGGTTGAGTCTGCAGAGCTGTTTACTCATACTATAGCCTGGGAATCAGAGGTCGACTCCAGCGCTTCTGTGAATCCAGACGAGGAAATGATCTGCACTGATGCCCAGAATCTTTATGAGTCAGATCCAGGACCAGACGCAGAAGGTTCTGACCATAATGTAGACCCTCATTCCCAAACTGTAACTCCTGTTGGTGGAGACAATGAGGAAGACGATGATAAGACTCAAATACCTGATTGGAGCGACAACTTTAGTTTTTTGTCAGGGCAGGAACAGGTTGGCTCTGAGGACGACGGGTATGATAACGCACAGGGTGATGATGATGAGGTCGGAGATCCCACTTACTGTCAACCCACAGTCAGCCAAGAGATGAGGTCAGCAGAGGAGGTGGAGGAAGATGCTAGTGACGACGAGGTCAGGTTGCGCCTTCCTGGACAGAGACGTAGTACTGGAAGCACGTCAACAACTGCATCCTCAAACACAACTCTGCCTCTCACCACAAGTCGTGGTGGCTCTTCAGGTCGCATGGGTGCTAAGCCTTGCATAGCCTGGGCATTTTTTCAGATCGATAAAGATGACCCAACTCGTGTTATCTGTAACATTTGTCAGCAAAAGCTAAGTAGAGGCCAAAAAATACATAGTTTGAGTACTTCATGCATGAACCGGCACATGGACATGAAGCATAAGTTGCAGTGGGAAGCTCAGTGTGCTACTATGCGGTCTAGCCGGCCGGGCCAACCACCGTCTGCCATATCTTGTGCATCCGCGGCCTCTTCATCCTCTGTGACTGGGGGGACAGCAGTCACACCTGTTTTGGGGCGCAGACCTGCCACCTCTTTACCCGCAACAGCCAGCGTGATTGGCAGGTCATCATTTTCTTTGGAGGTGGTAACACCAGCTGGTCTTGAGCGCTGTCCGACATCGATAGCACCACCTTTGGATCAAGGCAACCTAACATGTCCGCCTGCATCTTCCTCACAGACCGGCAGTTTGCCGGGGACACCCTTATCAACCCCGTCTAAGCACAATAGCCAGCCCTCGGTCCCTCAGATGTGGACAAGTAAAAGACCATTTCCTCCTAGCCATGAGAAAGCTAAGAGGTTGAATTTCACCATCTGCAAGCTCTTGGCTACAGAAATGCTGCCTTTCCGCCTGGTGGACACAGAGGATTTTCGAGACCTTATGTCCGTCGCAGTGCCCCAGTACCAGAAGCCCAGTCGGCACTACTTCTCAAAGAAAGGTGTGCCTGCGCTCCACCAGCATGTCGCACACAACATCACCGCTTCTTTGAGAAACTCTGTGTGTGACAGGGTGCATTTCACCACAGACACTTGGACGAGTAGGCATGGACAGGGGCGTTACATGTCGCTGACTGGGCACTGGGTAACTATGGTGACAGCAGGACAAGGGGCTGCTGTCCAAGTCTTGCCGTCCCCACGAGTTGTTCGTCAATCCTCTTTGTCATTTTTCCTCCACTGCTTCTGCCTCCTCAACCTCCTCTCGGTCTTCCACCTGCACCCAAAGCCTGTCTGGTCATGCCACAAGCTTTCTAATTGCGCAGAAGGGATCCTGCACACCTCCTTACTATGCTGGCAGTAGGGCTCAACGTCATCAGGCGGTTTTTACATTGAAATGTCTGGGAAATGTGAGTCACACAGCTGAGGAGTTGTGGTCAGCTCTGGAGAACCAATTTCATGAATGGTTGTCTCCACTGGACCTGAAACCAGGGAAGGCCGTGTGCGACAATGCTGCAAACCTGGGTGCGGCCCTTCGCCGGGGCAATGTCACACACGTGCCTTGTATGGCTCACGTGTTGAACCTGGTTGTCCAGCAATTTTTAGCCCACTATCCCAGACTAGATGGCCTTCTGCAGAGGGCACGGTCGCTGTGTGCTCACTTCCGCCGTTCGCATCCCGCAGCTCAGCGACTTACATCTCTACAGAAGTCGTTGGGCCTGCCACTTCACCGGCTAAAATGCGATGTGCCTACCCGGTGGAATTCAACTCTGCACATGTTGCAGCGACTGTGGCAGCACCGACAAGCCCTGGTGCAATACGTTCTGACGTATAGCCTGGGCCAACGAGATTCAGAGGTGGGGCAAATCACGCTGGAGGAGTGGTCTCAGATCAGGGACCTATGCACCCTTCTGCACAGTTTTGAAATGGCGACGAAGATGTTTAGTGCTGACGATGCCATTATCAGCATGACTATTCCGGTGATTTACATGCTGGAGCATATGTTAAACAGAATTCGGAGTCAGGTGGTGGCACAAGAGGAGGTGGAGGAAGTAGAGGAGGAGGAGTTGTATGCGGAAGGGCTAACATCTGCAAGGTCCAGACGGTCGGCAGCACCAAGGCGGCAGGCATGTGAGGGTGGGGGAGATGGTTTAACCAGGGCGCATGGTAGCAGCCAAACTAGTGAGGAAGGTGCAGGAGCCCAGGAAGAAGTGGAGGACGAACTGATGGAAGACTCATCAGATGAGGGAGACCTTGATCACATTTCTGTTGTGCGAGGTTGGGGGGAGAGGACAGAGGAAGGAAGCATGATTGTTACCTCGCCACCAACACAACAGGGACTTGGTGCTCCTGGATGCGCAACACACATGAGTGCCTTCTTGCTGCACTACCTGCAACATGACCCTCGAATTGTGAGAATTAGAAATAATCCTGACTACTGGGTTGCCACACTGTTAGATCCCCGGTACAAAAGTAAATTTGCAGAAATTATTCCTGCCATAGAAAGGGATGCACGCATGCAGGAGTATCAGCAGAGACTGTTGCAGAATCTTACATGTGCTTTTCCACAAAATACCAGTGGTGCACGTAGTGAATCTCACAGTTCCAACTTGCCAACCGTGGGACCGTCAAGTGTTCAGCACTCAAACCGTAACAGAACCACAGTATCTGCTGGTAACATCAATTTTGCGGAATCATTTCACCACTTTTTTAGCCCATCCTTTGCAAGGCCACAGGAGACAAGAAGTCTGACACATAGTCAACGCCTAGAGACGATGGTACAGGAGTATCTCCAAGTAAACATTGAAGCCACGACTGTGTCACTGGACCCTTGCTCTTTTTGGGCTTCCAATCTGGATAAATGGCCGGAGCTAGCCACTTACGCCTTGGAGATCTTGTCATGCCCCGCAGCCAGCGTTCTGTCTGAACGTGTGTTCAGCGCTGCTGGTGGTGTGCTGACAGATAAGCGCACGCGGCTCTCCACTGATAATGTAGACAGACTCACTTTCATAAAGATGAACAAATCATGGATCCGAAACGACTTTTCTACCCCTGTGTCATCCTGGGGAGAGTAAAAGCTTGATGATTGGTTAAAATCACCCTACCAACCGTTTTAAGCTTTCAAATTACTAATCATGTTTATCTGTATCTTGACTGGAAAATAATTTGGGCTTTGTAGCAGTGTGCAGCACTGATCCTATTAGGCCATCTATAATAAGCTTCACCAGATTTAAAATTAAAAATAATTTTTAGCTGCATCTAGCCCGGAAAATAATTTTGGGGCTCCGAGATGCGCAAGACACATAAGTGCCTTCTTGCTGCACTACCTGCAGCATGACCCTCATATTGTCAGAATTCGAAGTAATCATGACTACTGGGTTGCCACACTCTTAGATCCCCCAAACTTTTCGATCAACCTTTTCATTTTAATAAAGACCAAAAAAATGGTCATTTTTGAAATTATAAGCATTAGCAGGTTGTTAGAAACTGAAATCAAACAGTTTTCAACTCAAAACTTTATTCTAGGTGATGTTACATTTTCACATAGGACCCCTTGTTCGAAAGGAGCTTCTGAACTCTCTCGTCCATTGAATTTGTCAGGTTTTGGATGGTTTCTGCTTCAATTGTTTTGCATGAGGACAGAATACCCTCCCAGAGCTGTTGCTTAGATGTGAACTGCCTCCCGCCATCATAGACACTCCTTTTAATGATGCTCCAAAGGTTCTGAATGGGGTAGAGGTCAGGGGAGCATGGGGGTCACACCATAAGTTTGTCCCCTTTTATGCCCATATCAGCCAGAGATGCAGATGTTTTATGTGCAGCATGAGATGGTGCATTATCATGCAGAAAAATGATCTTGCTGTGAAATACACGGTTCTTCTTCTTGAACCATGGCAGGAAGTGCTGTTTGAGAAAATCCACATACATTATGGAGTTCATCTTTAGCGCCTTCAGGGATCCTAAAGGGGCCGACAATCTCTCTCCCCATGATTCCAGCCCAAAACATTACTCCACCTCCTCCTTGTTGGCGCTGTAGCCGTGTTTGCGTAGGGTGTCCATCAACCAGCCATCCTCCACTCCATTCATCTGGACCATCGAGCGCTGCACGGCACTCATCCGTGAACAAAACAGTTTTGAAATCAGTCTTCATGTAATGTTTGGCCCACTGGAGCCGTTTCTGCTTGTGTGAAGTGGATAGAGGAGGTCGACAGGATGGCGTATGCACAGCTGCAAACCTCTGAAGGACCCTGCATCTTGTTGTTCGGGGGACGTTGGAGGCACAAGCAGCTTCAAAAACTTGTCTGCTGCTATGACAAGGCTTTTTTGCCGCTGCTCTTTCAACCTGACGTAATTGCCTGTAGGAAAGAGTCCTCAATTTGCCCTTATCAGCACGCACACGTGTGTACTGTGAATCAGCTACATACTTCTTGATTGCCAAGACACTTCATCCTGATCATCGCACAATGTTGATTGTAGTCATGCCTTGACCTAAACACTCCACAATTTGTTGCTTCTCAGCAGCCGACACATCCTTTTTCTTTCCCATTTTGGCAGAAAATGTAGGCTGCTTAATAATGTGAGAGAGCCTTCTTAAGTAGTCTTGCCTTTCATTGGACACACCTGCCAAACTAATTAGCACAGGTGTCTGCAATTGCTTACAGTGATATAAAGAGCCCTGACACACATCACCATCAATGAGTTTAACTGACAAACAAACAAATTCTTCCCTTATCACTCCTAAACACTTTTTGCATAATAATTTGGAACGCGGTGTACATGTGCTTTTCCACAAAACACCAGTGGTTCACGTAGTGAATCTTACAGTTCTAACTTGCCAACCGTGGTCTGTATGGAATTGTTCAATAAAGGGCCCAAAATTAAGATAACATAGATGGGAGAGGTCTCTATGAATAGGAATTCCTAAGTATTTGATACCCTGTGAGGGCCAGGCAAAGGGAAAGTTGGACTGGATGGAATCCTATATGGATTTAGGGAGGGAGACATCGAGGGCCTCAGACTTCGCTGCATTGATTTTAAAATTTTACCATGTAACAAAGTGATCTATTTCAGCCATAACAGCAGGGATGGATATATGTGATTGAGTGATATATACTAGGACATCATCAGCAAATAGAGAGCACTTGTACTCGGTGCCTCCCACCTCAATCCACCTAATATTGGGGTTATGGCGAATTGATGAGAGCAGGTGCTCCGTCACTAGGATGTATAAGAGAGGGGACAGAGGACATCCCTGCCTTGTCCCATTGGTGATTGTGAAAGGTGATGAAAATGTTCTGACGCACCCCCTGGGCCTTGGGACACCCGGAGCCGGACCCTTTTTGGTGGATGCTGGTGGTTGTAGTCTTCGTGGCGGCGATCCGGTTCCATGGCTCAGGGCGGTCAAACCAGTGGCGGAACTATTTATGTGGTTTTGATGTTTAAATGTCCGACTACGCCACCCGTGGATTGCGGTCAGAGTGAACCGCCGCTACAGGGCAGACCGCTAAGGCTGGTGTTGTGGGTGCAGCAGAGCGTAGCATAACTCCCCACGGGAGGAGTATAGCCTCAGGGCAGTGTATGCGGAGGATGGGGGTGATGGTGCAGGGCAGCAGCAGTAACGACACGGAGTCAGTGATGCAGTTCAGGGCCTTTACTCACAGTTCTTATTATCCAGACCACGTCTGCAGGTAACGGCTGCCCACGTCGTACTGTGCTCACCAGGTGAGGGGCTCAGACAACTCCCAGATAACTTTGGAGCGCTTCACAGGACCCCCTTTGTGTGTCCTTTGTCTGGCCTTTCTTACCAACACTTCTGTCCGGCTGCCTCGGGCCTCCTCTTGGTAAACTTGGCGCCAGTTTCCCTGACCCTATGTGGTGCCTTCCTAGCGGGTGGAGCAAGGGGCTGCGCCACATAAAATGTCAGAGCCTCCGGTTTCTAGCTGAGGGTCGTTTCCTGCCTCCACTAGTTCGGGGACCGGTCTCCCCCTTTGGCCTGACCCCTCCACGCAGGTGGATTCGGGCGTGCGGTGGCGACTCGCCCGTCCGCACCCCTGGGATCCCTTCATTCCTCGTTCCTGGAGCCTTCTCCGCTCCTCTTCCTTCCTTCTCCCTCTTGCAGGCCTGGGCCTCTGTTACTAGGCCCGCCTCCGGAGCAGAGCTCATGCAGAGCCCCTGCTCCCTGCCACTTCTGCTCAGACTTCTCTGCACTGAACTAAGATGGTGCCCACCTTTTATACTCCCTTCTCAATGCACCCAGGAACTGCTTCCTCCCTGCTCCTGCACTGCAGGGTTCCCCTTCCTCAGTGTTCCCTCCCCCCACTCCAGCCAGGGACAGGGACTGTCGTGCCCATCTCAGGGGCATATTGGTCGCCCTGCCCCACGGCAATGTGGTGTAATGCATGCAGGTGTCGGGTCCTGATCCACACTCCATCCTTATCTGAGAGTGAGATATCACACCTCTGGGTGAGGTGCAATACGTCTGTAGCAACCGAGCCCTCGGTGCTACAGTTCCATTTATCTTCAGCCTAGGTGACGTATTGTGATACAGGGCCGTGATTTTGGCTATAAAAGGGTCCCCTAGACCCCTACCCCAAGCTTTTTAAGAGAATCATATATGGCGTGCCAGGAGACTCTATGGAATGCTTTCTCAGCATCCAACGAGAGTATCTACTTACAAATTTTTAACTGCATCTAGCCCAGGAAATACTTGGTGCCTAGTAGCAGTGTCTGCTAGTCAGCGGATTATCCCGGCTGTTAAGCAAGCTACACCACCTGTAGTTTGGACACTTAATTTTTTCAAAGGAAATGCTTCGGGACCACGGGATACTTAGTGAAGAGCATCAGGAGGCACCCCAAGGCATAGGGGCTGGGACTGGCACTAGGATGCCTTGCGGTGGACAGCCGAGCTCGATCCTTATAAAAGCTTTTTAACTGCAGCAGCTTTAGTGGACGCTACTGGAGCTGGAATTACACGGCTGCTGTCATGAGATTTGCCCTCCAATAGATCCTTGTAAATGGATTTAAAGTGTATTCATTCAAATTAGAGGGACAATTTAAATTAAAAGCTTAGAGCTGCCTCCACCACAGGGGGGCTCTCTCGACCCACCAGCGGACAGGCACCAGTATTGGGAGAGGGGGGCTGGCCGTCAGGGTTCACCGCGGCTCTGGCACAAACCCGGCGACACGGAGGTGGCACGGGCAGGAGCGGACTGGCCGTCTCGGCTTCTCACTTTTTGGATTTTAGAAGGGCATGACATGCCTATATCTGTGTCTCCCCCTCCTTTTACTCCTCCACCTCTTTTCTTTTCGCATGACTATATGTACTTGTCACTTTTCCATGTGTTAGTTGTGTCTTCTGAGCAGTTTGTCAGCTTTTGGACACCTTTGAAGGTGTTTTCTATGTGTTTCTATGTGTTTTTGTTTGCCTGCCATTGGTTTTAACGGTGTTCGAAGGTGTTCGACGAACAGTTCAACGAACAGTTCGGCGAACACACGGGTGTTCGACGAACCGAACCGAACTCGAACACTACGGGGGTGGCTCAACACTAGTTATACCGCTACGCCACACCTCGGCGAAACTTATTGCACGAGAGCTTTTTGCCATGTTCTGTTGCCTTGGGCTACCTAAGGAAACCCTGACGGATCAAGGGACCCCTTTTATGTCCAAGGTGACGAGGGAACTGTGCAAACTACTAAAAGTAAAATAATTGCGCACCTTGGCGTACCACCCTCAAACCGACGGGCTCGTGGAACGGTTCAATAAAACCATCAAGACCATGTTAAAAAGGGTGGTCTCTAAGGACGGAAGGGATTGGGACATGTTACTACCATATTTGAGGATCGCCGTCCAAGAGGTACCCCAGGGTTCCACAGGGTTCTCTCCTTTTGAGTTATTGTTTGGCAGACACCCTAGGGGTCTGTTGGACGTAGCTAAAGAGACGTGACAACAAGAGCCGACTCCACATAGGAGAGTAATTAAACACGTGGCTAGTATGCAGGAGCGGATCGCGGTGATCATGCCCATCGTGAAAGAACATTTGCTAGATGCCCAGGCAGCACAGAGGCGCACATATAATAAAAGAGCCACGGTCAGGTCTTTTAACAAGGGCGATCGGGTGGTAGTACGTGTACCCTCAGCCAGGCGTGCGTCCGCGGGAGAGGTCAGGATAAGTGATGCTCTCACTAAACAGCAGTGATAGGAGGCTTACTCGCTGGTGCAGCAGAATACCGATGTGTTCTCAGAGCTACTGGGTAGGACTGGGGTTCTCCAACATGACATTGTCACCGAACCAGGGGTAAGGGTACGAATGAGACCGTAGCGGGTACCTGAAGCCCGGAGGCAAGCCATCACGGCTGAGGTAAAACAAATGCTCCAGTTAGGAGTCATCGAGGAATCCCAGAGTGAATGGGCTAGCCCCATCGTGCTGATCCCAAAACCAGAAGAATCATTACGCTCCTGTAACGATTCCGGAAATTAAATGAAGTGTCGAAGTTGGACCTTTGTCCAACGCACCTTTGTCCAACGCCAAGGAGAGTCACCAGATGGTTTCTGTCACTGCAAAATTTCAGTTTCTCTGTAGAAGTCGCAGGCAAACGCGGATGCCCTGTCCCGGGCACCCTGTATGGTGACAAATGTTCAACCCCACAAGTTTGAACAGAGGGGGGGATATGTGAGGCAGTGACTGGGATCATATATAAGGGATGGTATATATCCCCCAGAATGTGTACAGAAACCTATTAAAGCCATTGGAGTGCATTGCAGTCACAGACACAGCTGCGGCTGCAATGCAGGAATGAAGGTGAGCATTGACCTGGTCAGGCTATCTGGCTAAGACAGATTAAGTAAAACCCAGCAGGGCCTTCATTCCTTGGAGGAGGCTACAGGAAGGCAGTGGGGCGGCCTCCTCCCTCCAACATGAGTTTTTCAGTGGCTCTTGCCACAGGTCCTTTAAAAACCCTGCATTAAGGATTACTGTTTTTCAGTGTTGGGACCTGCTAGGAGCATAGCAGGAAAGCTCAGCAGACCAGTGAGTAGCTGAACTCACACCTGGGAAGGCTCTGCACCCGTCAGGCTCTGAGTGGCCCAGCGCAGCTGTTGCCCACGGCAACCGTTGTTTAAGGACTCATGTTATCCCGGCTGCGAACCGGAGGACTTTTCTGTTTACCCGTGAGTTGCTGAATAAAGCTGTTTATGTTGGACTTGCTTCAGTCACTGCCTCAGTTACTGCACGGTGTGAACACCGCCGCCTTACACTGTATACATCCTTTTTGCCTCTGTCAGGCTTTTATACATCTGTATACCTTTTTACTAGTGATGAGCGAGTACTAAAATGCTCGAGTACTCATTGCTCGGGTCGAGCAAATTGGAATACTCGGGTGCTCGACCCGAGCAAGGAGACCAATGTAAGTCTATGGGAAACTCGAGCATTTTTCAGGTGGCTCCTCGAGGCGGTCTGCAGAGGGCCTAAAAATTGCCCAAATCGATGGAAACAGTGCTCAAATGATATGGGAACAGCATGGGGAAGACCCCTGGAAGCATCTCGGACTCCGAGATCACTGCTGTCAACAACGTGGTCAGAGTATTACGCCACTTTTACGGACTCACAATAAAACATACAAAAACGAAACCAAAATGGATTTTCCTGGGAAATATGTTAAGGAACATCCTTTCCAGGGTAATGACTTGTATATAAGGCAAAATAAACAACCAAAACCAAAAATACTCCTACACACCTTGGGCTATGTTCACACATAGCGTTTTTGATGCGTTTTTGCACTTTTGCATTGCTTTCAACCAAGACAAATGCATTCACCAGGAAAAGTAATTTTAACATTTTACAACCTTATCTGGCCATGTGCTGTGTGACACATGCATACAGTGCTGAAAAGACATGGGAACAGCACGGGGAAGACCTCTGGAAGCATCTCTGACTCCCAGGTCACTGCCTAAAAGTGTGCCTATCATAAGTGATCCTTGGCGCATGCGAAGATGCCTCCTGCCATGCACCTGTCGTTGCAGACTTGCAACAATCACCGTTCACGTACTTGTCCCACTGCTGCGTTCAGTTGTCCCTACCCCATTCCTTGGAATGCAAGTTCAAGTATGCAGCCAGCCACCCACCCACAGGCTGTAATACTATACTGCCAAATTTTTGATAACTGCTTGCACTTGAAATGTGGCCTTTAGGCTCATGGAGGCGGAAGTTTTTCACAACCTCATGCCGGCGGCGGCCGGGTGTCCATACTCGGTCCCCAGCCACCACTATATTTCCCGGTATCGCCTCCACCTTCCACAAGCACGGGTCCTACAACATTACCCGTGCCCTCCCCAGTGCACTTACTGACAAGGACCGTCTAACCACAAACACGTGGACAGGTGAATGTGGCCAGGGACGGTACGGAGCCAGTCCACAACTTTTTTTGCTGAGAGTTGTATTTAGCTCGGTGAAAGGACTGGCATAGAGGGAAACCGTATCTACGCTGCATGTCATTTCTCCCAGGAAGTCCTGTAATTGAGCTTGTTGCAGAAGCAATGGCAGCCCATCCAACATCAACTCGCACTTGTCGGTGGTGCTTTGGCACACACACATCTTTCTTTGCGCATTTAATTTCTTGAATACAGAGTTGGACAATGGCCTGATCTGTAAAGCGTTTTGAGAATTAACATGCATAAGCATGGCCGATCCACATTAAAAAAGCAGCCATAGAGTGTCCGGGAACCTTTCCCCACACTTTTCTTAGCCAGGGCTGGTTTTCGGCAGGGTTGGACGGGCCCACCAGAGAACCGGAGATTCATCAGGCGAGCCCTGGCTTCTCCATAAGGAGAGTTCATAGTGCCGAGGTGAGGCCATGATGATGATAAAGGCCACCATCTGCTTAGTTTTCTGTTACTTGGAATGCAAGTGCAAGTATGCAGCCAGCCAACCACCCACCCACAGGCCGCAACACTAAACTGCCAGATTTCTGGGCAGCTCTTTGCACTTGAAATATGGCCTTTTAAGCTCGAGGAGGCGGAAGCTTTTGACAACCTCATGCCGGCGGCGGCCGGGTGTCCATACTAGGTCCCCAGCCGCCACTATATTTCCCGGTATCGCCTCCGCCTTCCACAAGCATGGGTCCTACAACATTACCCGTGCCCTCCCCAGTGCACTTACTGGGAAGGACCGCCTAACCACAAACACGTGGACAGGTGAATGTGGCGAGGGACGGTACGGAGCCAGTCCACAACTTTTTTTGCCAAGAATTGGATTTAGCTCGGTGAAAGGACTGGAATAGAGGGAAACCGTATCTACCCTGCGTGTCATTTCTCCCAGGAAGTCCTCTAAAGCTGCTTGCCTGAACATTACTGCTGTTACTTTTCTGTGGGAATTTGCTTGCCTCCTACCAGCCTGGAATATTTCCAGCAAACTATGGTACGACGCAATGGCATTAGCACTGCCCCCAGTACCAGTAGTGAAGCCACCCCCAATTTCCTTCTCAGGATTTTTATTTGGTAGACTGAGTTTCTGCCCAAATACATTTTCTCACAAAGGAGCTAAAGATAGAGTGGCAGTAGGTGCAAGTTTCTCCAGCCTGTTAGATATTAGAGGGTGAACGGCATCAGTGGTTAGCACTGAAGCCTTGCAGCACTGGGATCCTGGGTTCAAATCCCAGCAAGGACAACATCTGCAAGGACTTTGTATGTTCTCCCCGTGTTTGCGTGTGTTTCCTCCTCAGTAAAAAAGCAGCCATAGAGTGTCCAGGAACCTTCCCACACACTTTTCTTAGTCAGGACTAGAGATGAGCGTTGTTCTACTCGAACTGTTCGCCAATCTCAAATTCGAGCTGTTTTGGGCGGTGTTCGAGCCGGTCGGCGAACACGAACAATTTGAGAAAAATTCGGCTGTTCGAGGTTATGTTCGATAACTGTTCGTGCACCAAAATCATAACTGGATTTTTTCTCAGTAATGATGAAAATTAATGTTAATACGCAGTTTGAGTGTACAGCGGGGCGGGGGGAGGGGCAGGGGATGGATCTCTGCAGGAACAATGAAGATCTCCATTTTTTTTTCTCTTTCCCGCATTTGCAGTGGGGAGGTGCAATCTGTCAGCCTATCAGCAGCGCACACACGGAGCGAAGTGCTTTTTTTCACACAAGCAAGGGCATGTGTGATTGGCAGTGTATGTCACATGTCCTTGCCCTATAAGACCAAGCCATTTTCCCCGTCGCCACCATTTTCTCACTGCTGCAGCTGCGTGTTAGACGGCACCGCTGTTGCTGTGTGCGCTATACCTTGTTAATTTCAAGCCAATTTTCGCACAAATATACAGATAGCTTGGGAGTAGGGAATAGTTGTGATTGCAGTCCTTTTAAGGACTAGGTTACAGCATTTCCTACGACTTTTATCAGGCAGGTCTGTGCTCTTAAATAGATAGATTGTGGGAGTAAAGACTAATTGTAATTGGAGTCCTTTTCAGGACTAGGTTACATCAGTTCCTATCAGTTTTTGCCAGGCAGGTCTGTGCCAGTGCTGTGCAAGTTTTTTTCACAGCATTTGGCTGAATCTAGCAAAGCTAATCCTTTTTGGCCTATTGCAGAGTGTGTTAGTCAGTGGAGTAGCCTATCTGTGTTGCAAGATATTCCAACTGTGTATAGAATACCAATTTTTTTACTGCACCTAGTGAAGTAAAATCTTTTGGGCATAGCATCATTCTATTAGTCCATCTATACTGACCTCCATCAGGTTGCAAACTGAATATAATTTTTTTCTGCATCTAGCTCTGAAAAAATATTTGGGCTTCTAGCAGTGTGTGGGACTTGGTCTATTAGTCCATCTATACTGACCTCCATCAGGTTGCAAATTAAAAATAATTTTTTTCTTCATTTAGCTCTGAAAAAATATTTGGGCTTCTAGCAGTGTGTGGGACTTGTTCTATTAGTCCTTCTATACTGACCTCCAGCAGGTTGCAAATTGAATATAATTTTTTTCTGCATCTAGCTCTGAAAAAATATTTGGGCTTCTAGCAGTGTGTGGGACTTGGTCTATTAGTCCATCTATACTGACCTCCATCAGGTTGCAAATTAAAAATAATTTTTTTCTGCATCTAGCTCTGAAAAAATATTTGGGCTTCTAGCGGTGTGTGGGACTTGGTCTATTAGTCCATCTATACTGACCTCCATCAGGTTGCAAATTGAATAAAAAAATTTTCTGCATCTAGCTCTGAAAAAATATTTGGGCTTCTAGCAGCGTGTGGGACTTGTTCTATTAGTCCATCTATACTGACCTCCATCAGGTTGCAAATTAAAAATAATTTTTTTCTGCATCTAGCTCTGAAAAAATATTTGGGCTTCTAGCAGTGTGTGGGACTTGGTCTATTAGTCCATCTATACTGACCTCCATCAGGTTGCAAATTAAAAATAATTTTTTTCTGCATCTAGCTCTGAAAAAATATTTGTGCTTCTAGCAGTGTGTGGGACTTGGTCTATTAGTCCATCTATACTGACCTCCATCAGGTTGCAAATTGAATCAAAAAATTTTCTGCATCTAGCTCTGAAAAAATATTTGGGCTTCTAGCAGTGTGTGGGACTTGTTCTATTAGTCCTTCTATACTGACCTCCAGCAGGTTGCAAATTGAATATAATTTTTTCTGCATCTAGCTCTGAAAAAATATTTGGGCTTCTAGCGGTGTGTGGGACTTGGTCTATTAGTCCATCTATACTGACCTCCATCAGGTTGCAAATTAAAAATAATTTTTTTCTGCATCTAGCTCTGAAAAAATATTTGGGCTTCTAGCGGTGTGTGGGACTTGGTCTATTAGTCCATCTATACTGACCTCCATCAGGTTGCAAATTAAAAATAATTTTTTTCTGCATCTAGCTCTGAAAAAATATTTGGGCTTCTAGCAGTGTGTGGGACTTGGTCTATTAGTCCATCTATACTGACCTCCATCAGGTTGCAAATTGAATAAAAAAAATTCTGCATCTAGCTCTGAAAAAATATTTGGGCTTCTAGCGGTGTGTGGGACTTGGTCTATTAGTCCATCTATACTGACCTCCATCAGGTTGCAAATTAAAAATATTTTTTTTCTTCATTTATCTCTGAAAAAAATATTTGGGCTTCTAGCAGCGTGTGGGACTTGTTCTATTAGTCCATCTATACTGACCTCCATCAGGTTGCAAATTAAAAATAATTTTTTTCTGCATCTAGCTCTGAAAAAATATTTGGGCTTCTAGCAGTGTGTGGGACTTGGTCTATTAGTCCATCTATACTGACCTCCATCAGGTTGCAAATTAAAAATAATTTTTTTCTGCATCTAGCTCTGAAAAAATATTTGGGCTTCTAGCAGTGTGTGGGACTTGGTCTATTAGTCCATCTATACTGACCTCCATCAGGTTGCAAATTGAATAAAAAAAATTTCTGCATCTAGCTCTGAAAAAATATTTGGGCTTCTAGCGGTGTGTGGGACTTGGTCTATTAGTCCATCTATACTGACCTCCATCAGGTTGCAAATTAAAAATAATTTTTTTCTGCATCTAGCTCTGAAAAAATATTTGGGCTTCTAGCGGTGTGTGGGACTTGGTCTATTAGTCCATCTATACTGACCTCCATCAGGTTGCAAATTAAAAATAATTTTTTTCTGCATCTAGCTCTGAAAAAATATTTGGGCTTCTAGCAGTGTGTGGGACTTGGTCTATTAGTCCATCTATACTGACCTCCATCAGGTTGCAAATTGAATAAAAAAATTTTCTGCATCTAGCTCTGAAAAAATATTTGGGCTTCTAGCGGTGTGTGGGACTTGGTCTATTAGTCCATCTATACTGACCTCCATCAGGTTGCAAATTAAAAATAATTTTTTTCTGCATCTAACCCAGCCAATAGTTTTGGCCTAATACCACAGTTTGGCCACTCAGCTCTGCTCGGTTACCATCCATTGTTTTTTTGTGCAAACAACTCCAGAGTTGTGAATTAGTTAACCACCAAAATGAGTGGAAAAAGGCCTGCTGCTGGTGGAAAGGGGAATAGGCGTGTTGGGAAGGGGAAAAAAGGTTGTGTCCGTGGGGTAGGTGCAGAAGAAAGACCATCTTCCAGCCAAACTAAAATGTCTACTTCTTTTAGCGGACAATGTGATAAGATCCCTTTCTTACGGCCACGCCAATCGCTACAAATTCCAGATGAGGCACAAAAACAGCAGGTGCTTCAACAGATATCAAGTGCTCCTTTAAGTGGGCTCTCCTCCACATCAACTTCAACATCACAAATACTCCAGTCCTCAAAGGTGTCACCCAAATCGCACTTGCTTCCTCACAGCCCCCAAATCTCCAGCTGCCCGTCTGAGTATGAGGTAGAACAGATGGTTGAGTCTGCAGAGCTGTTTACTCATACTATAGCCTGGGAATCAGAGGTCGACTCCAGCGCTTCTGTGAATCCAGACGAGGAAATGATCTGCACTGATGCCCAGAATCTTTATGAGTCGGATCCAGGACCAGACGCAGAAGGTTCTGACCATAATGTAGACCCTCATTCCCAAACTGTAACTCCTGTTGGTGGAGACAATGAGGAAGACGATGATAAGACTCAAATACCTGATTGGAGCGACAACTTTAGTTTTTTGTCAGGGCAGGAACAGGTTGGCTCTGAGGACGACGGGTGTGATAACGCACAGGGTGATGATGATGAGGTCGGAGATCCCACTTACTGTCAACCCACAGTCAGCCAAGAGATGAGGTCAGCAGAGGAGGTGGAGGAAGATGCTAGTGACGACGAGGTCAGGTTGCGCCTTCCTGGACAGAGACGTAGTACTGGAAGCACGTCAACAACTGCATCCTCAAACACAACTCTGCCTCTCACCACAAGTCGTGGTGGCTCTTCAGGTCGCATGGGTGCTAAGCCTTGCATAGCCTGGGCATTTTTTCAGATCGATAAAGATGACCCAACTCGTGTTATCTGTAACATTTGTCAGCAAAAGCTAAGTAGAGGCCAAAAAATACATAGTTTGAGTACTTCATGCATGAACCGGCACATGGACATGAAGCATAAGTTGCAGTGGGAAGCTCAGTGTGCTACAATGCGGCCTAGCCGGCCGGGCCAACCACCGTCTGCCATATCTTGTGCATCCGCGGCCTCTTCATCCTCTGTGACTGGGGGGACAGCAGTCACACCTGTTTTGGGGCGCAGACCTGCCACCTCTTTACCCGCAACAGCCAGCGTGATTGGCAGGTCATCATTTTCTTTGGAGGTGGTAACACCAGCTGGTGTTGAGCGCTGTCCGACATCGATAGCACCACCTTTGGATCAAGGCAACCTAACATGTCCGCCTGCATCTTCCTCACAGACCGGCAGTTTGCCGGGGACACCCTTATCAACCCCGTCTAAGCACAATAGCCAGCCCTCGGTCCCTCAGATGTGGACAAGTAAAAGACCATTTCCTCCTAGCCATGAGAAAGCTAAGAGGTTGAATTTCACCATCTGCAAGCTCTTGGCTACAGAAATGCTGCCTTTCCGCCTGGTGGACACAGAGGATTTTCGAGACCTTATGTCCGTCGCAGTGCCCCAGTACCAGATGCCCAGTTGGCACTACTTCTCAAAGAAAGGTGTGCCTGCGCTCCACCAGCATGTCGCACACAACATCACCGCTTCTTTGAGAAACTCTGTGTGTGACAGGGTGCATTTCACCACAGACACTTGGACGAGTAGGCATGGACAGGGGCGTTACATGTCGCTGACTGGGCACTGGGTAACTATGGTGACAGCAGGACAAGGGGCTGCTGTCCAAGTCTTGCCGTCCCCACGAGTTGTGCGTCAATCCTCTTTATGTCAAAGTTCCTCCACTGCTTCTGCCTCCTCAACCTCCTCTCGGTCTTCCATCTGCACCCAAAGCCTGTCTGGTCATGCCACAAGCTTTCTAACTGCGCAGAAGGGATCCTGCACACCTCCTTACTATGCTGGCAGTAGGGCTCAACGTCATCAGGCGGTTTTTACATTGAAATGTCTGGGAAATGTGAGTCACACAGCTGAGGAGTTGTGGTCAGCTCTGGAGAACCAATTTCATGAATGGTTGTCTCCACTGGACCTGAAACCAGGGAAGGCCGTGTGCGACAATGCTGCAAACCTGGGTGCGGCCCTTCGCCGGGGCAATGTCACACACGTGCCTTGTATGGCTCACGTGTTGAACCTGGTTGTCCAGCAATTTTTAGCCCACTATCCCAGACTAGATGGCCTTCTGCAGAGGGCACGGTCGCTGTGTGCTCACTTCCGCCGTTCGCATCCCGCAGCTCAGCGACTTACATCTCTACAGAAGTCGTTGGGCCTGCCACTTCACCGGCTAAAATGCGATGTGCCTACCCGGTGGAATTCAACTCTGCACATGTTGCAGCGACTGTGGCAGCACCGACAAGCCCTGGTGCAATACGTTCTGACGTATAGCCTGGGCCAACGAGATTCAGAGGTGGGGCAAATCACGCTGGAGGAGTGGTCTCAGATCAGGGACCTATGCACCCTTCTGCACAGTTTTGAAATGGCGACGAAGATGTTTAGTGCTGACGATGCCATTATCAGCATGACTATTCCGGTGATTTACATGCTGGAGCACATGTTAAACAGAATTCGGAGTCAGGTGGTGGCACAAGAGGAGGTGGAGGAAGTAGAGGAGGAGGAGTTGTATGCGGAAGGGCTAACATCTGCAAGGTCCAGACGGTCGGCAGCACCAAGGCGGCAGGCATGTGAGGGTGGGGGAGATGATTTTACCAGGGCGCATGGTAGCAGCCAAACTAGTGAGGAAGGTGCAGGAGCCCAGGAAGAAGTGGAGGACGAACTGATGGAAGACTCATCAGATGAGGGAGACCTTGATCACATTTCTGTTGTGCGAGGTTTGGGGGAGAGGACAGAGGAAGGAAGCATGATTGTTACCTCGCCACCAACACAACAGGGACTTGGTGCTCCTGGATGCGCAACACACATGAGTGCCTTCTTGCTGCACTACCTGCAACATGACCCTCGAATTGTGAGAATTAGAAATAATCCTGACTACTGGGTTGCCACACTGTTAGATCCCCGGTACAAAAGTAAATTTGCAGAAATTATTCCTGCCATAGAAAGGGATGCACGCATGCAGGAGTATCAGCAGAGACTGTTGCAGAATCTTACATGTGCTTTTCCACAAAATACCAGTGGTTCACGTAGTGAATCTTACAGTTCTAACTTGCCAACCGTGGTCTGTATGGAATTGTTCAATAAGGGGCCCAAAATTAAGATAACATAGATGGGAGAGGTCTCTATGAATAGGAATTCCTAAGTATTTGATACCCTGTGAGGGCCAGGCAAAGGGAAAGTTGGACTGGATGGAATCCTATATGGATTTAGGGAGGGAGACATCGAGGGCCTCAGACTTCGCTGCATTGATTTTAAAATTTTACCATGTAACAAAGTGATCTATTTCAGCCATAACAGCAGGGATGGATATATGTGATTGAGTGATATATACTAGGACATCATCAGCAAATAGAGAGCACTTGTACTCGGTGCCTCCCACCTCAATCCACCTAATATTGGGGTTATGGCGAATTGATGAGAGCAGGTGCTCCGTCACTAGGATGTATAAGAGAGGGGACAGAGGACATCCCTGCCTTGTCCCATTGGTGATTGTGAAAGGTGATGAAAATGTTCTGACGCACCCCCTGGGCCTTGGGACACCCGGAGCCGGACCCTTTTTGGTGGATGCTGGTGGTTGTAGTCTTCGTGGCGGCGATCCGGTTCCGTGGCTCAGGGCGGTCAAACCAGTGGCGGAACTATTTATGTGGTTTTGATGTTTAAATGTCCGACTACGCCACCCGTGGATTGCGGTCAGAGTGAACCGCCGCTACAGGGCAGACCGCTAAGGCTGGTGTTGTGGGTGCAGCAGAGCGTAGCATAACTCCCCACGGGAGGAGTATAGCCTCAGGGCAGTGTATGCGGAGGATGGGGGTGATGGTGCAGGGCAGCAGCAGTAACGACACGGAGTCAGTGATGCAGTTCAGGGCCTTTACTCACAGTTCTTATTATCCAGACCACGTCTGCAGGTAACGGCTGCCCACGTCGTACTGTGCTCACCAGGTGAGGGGCTCAGACAACTCCCAGATAACTTTGGAGCGCTTCACAGGACCCCCTTTGTGTGTCCTTTGTCTGGCCTTTCTTACCAACACTTCTGTCCGGCTGCCTCGGGCCTCCTCTTGGTAAACTTGGCGCCAGTTTCCCTGACCCTATGTGGTGCCTTCCTAGCGGGTGGAGCAAGGGGCTGCGCCACATAAAATGTCAGAGCCTCCGGTTTCTAGCTGAGAGTCGTTTCCTGCCTCCACTAGTTCGGGGACCGGTCTCCCCCTTTGGCCTGACCCCTCCACGCAGGTGGATTCGGGCGTGCGGTGGCGACTCGCCCGTCCGCACCCCTGGGATCCCTTCATTCCTCGTTCCTGGAGCCTTCTCCGCTCCTCTTCCTTCCTTCTCCCTCTTGCAGGCCTGGGCCTCTGTTACTAGGCCCGCCTCCGGAGCAGAGCTCATGCAGAGCCCCTGCTCCCTGCCACTTCTGCTCAGACTTCTCTGCACTGAACTAAGATGGTGCCCACCTTTTATACTCCCTTCTCAATGCACCCTGGAACTGCTTCCTCCCTGCTCCTGCACTACAGGGTTCCCCTTCCTCAGTGTTCCCTCCCCCCACTCCAGCCAGGGACAGGGACTGTCGTGCCCATCTCAGGGGCATATTGGTCGCCCTGCCCCACGGCAATGTGGTGTAATGCATGCAGGTGTCGGGTCCTGATCCACACTCCATCCTTACCTGAGAGTGAGATATCACACCTCTGGGTGAGGTGCAATACGTCTGTAGCAACCGAGCCCTCAGGGTGCTACAGTTCCATTTATCTTCAGCCTAGGTGACGTATTGCGATACAGGGCCGTGATTTTGGCTATAAAAGGGTCCCCTAGACCCCTACCCCAAGCTCTTTAAGAGAATCATATATGGCGTGCCAGGAGACTCTATGGAATGCTTTCTCAGCATCCAACGAGAGTATCTAATTACAAATTTTTAACTGCATCTAGCCCAGGAAATACTTTGTGCCTAGTAGCAGTGTCTGCTAGTCAGCAGATTATCCCGGCTGTTAAGCAAGCTACACCACCTGTAGTTTAGACACTTAATTTTTTCAAAGGAAATGCTTCGGGACCATGGGATACTTAGTGAAGAGCATCAGGAGGCACCCCAAGGCATAGGGGCTGGGACTGGCAGTAGGATGCCTTGTGGTGGACAGCCGAGCTCGATCCTTATAAAAGCTTTTTAACTGCAGCAGCTTTAGTGGACGCTACTGGAGCTGGAATTACCGCGGCTGCTGGCATGAGACTTGCCCTCCAATAGATCCTTGTAAATGGATTTAAAGTGTATTCATTCAAATTAGAGAGACAATTTAAATTAAAAAGCTTAGAGCTGCCTCCACCACAGGGGGGCTCGCTCGACCCACCAGCGGACAGGCACCAGTATTGGGAGAGGGGGGCTGGCCGTCAGGGTTCACCGCGGCTCTGGCACAAACCCGGCGACACGGAGGTGGCACGGGCAGGAGCGGACTGGCCGTGTCGGCTTCTCACTTTTTGGATTTTAGAAGGGCATGACATGCCTATATCTGTGTCTCCCCCTCCTTTTACTCCTCCACCTCTTTTATTTTCGCATGACTATATGTACTTGTCACTTTTCCATGTGTTAGTTATGTCTTCTGAGCAGTTTGTCAGCTTTTGGACACCTTTGAAGGTGTTTTCTATGTGTTTCTATGTGTTTTTGTTTGCCTGCCATTGGTTTTAACGGTGTTCGAAGGTGTTCGACGAACAGTTCGACGAACAGTTCGGCGAACACACGGGTGTTCGACGAACCGAACCGAACTCGAACACTACGGGGGTGGCTCAACACTAGTCAGGACTGCTTCTCAGCAGGGTTGGATGGTCCCACCAGAGAATCCTCTGGTGTGCCTTGGATTCTACTTCAGGGGAGTTCATGATAGTGCTAACTTTGCAGCTGCTATGGGGCTCTTGAGCGGGTGAGAAAGGTTTGCCCTCAGAATCAAATCCTCTGGTGGGCACAATGTTTTTCAATCTGAAACAGCTTCTCAGTGGGAGTTGCATTTCACCACAGCCATATTCTTTAGGTCGGTGAAAGGACTGGCATAGAGGGAAACCGTAACTACCCCGGCTGTCATTTCTCCGTCACCAGGTTCCGCCCATTGTCACACACGACCATGCCTGGCTGCATGTTCAGCGGTGAGAGCCACAGATCAGGCTGCTGTGTTACAGCTTTCAACAACTCTGCAGCGCTGGGCAGTTTGTCAATTAAGCATTAAGCATGTTATCTTCAGCACAGCCTGTTGCCGCTTGGCAAAGGCAGTGCTGCAGTGCTGTCAGCTTGTGACTGACGTGGTCATTTCGGAGATGGAGGAGGAGGTGCATGAGCCGAACAATGTGATTACTTTGAGGTTAAATTGGTGACGCTGTTTTTTAAACTAAAGAAAGATCCTATTGTTTTGTTTATTTTCCGTCATTTTTTAAGACAAATGCATTCACCGGGAATAGTCATTTTAACATTTTACAACCTTATCTGGCAATGTGGTGTGTGACACATCATCAGACACATCCTGTTTTATTTATAATGAAGGGACTCTCAAAGTCATAAAGCCTTTTTTTATAGGGACATCAGACAGCCCTTACTATTCTTAAAAGGCCGGCTATGCTTTGTTATTCCCATTATTAAAAAGTGGGTCTCCTATACTGTTATTGCGTTACCAGTGACTGCAAGGGCTGCCAAAAATTTTGACGCAATCCAATAGCCCTCCTATAGTGGTAATGCCCATGCTTTGACTGCAGGGGCTGCCAAAATTTGGGAGGAACCCCACTAAGAATTTAAAGACACACAGAGCAGGGCCACAGTAACAAGGTAAGACATGTTCCCATTAGAAAGGAGAGGGTCTGCTATACAGTTATAGGGTATGCAGTGAGTCCAACGGCTGACCAATTTTAGGAAAAACCCCACTAAGAATTTAAAGACACACGGAGCAGGGCCACAGTAACAAGGTACGACATGTTCCCATTAGAAAGGATAGCGTCTACTATACAGTTATAGGGTATGCAGTGAGTCCAACAGCTGAACAATTTTAGGAAAAACCCCACTAAGAATTTAAAGACACACGGAGCAGGGCCACAATAACAAGGTACGACATGTTCCCATTAAAAAGGAGAGGGTCTGCTATACAGTTATAGGGTATGAAGTGAGTCCAACGGCTGACCAATTTTAGGGAAAACCCCACTAAGAATTTAAAGACACACAGAGCAGGGCCACAGTAACAAGGTACGACATGTTCCCATTAAAAAGGAGAGGGTCTGCTATACAGTTATAGGGTATGAAATGAGTCCAACGGCTGACCAATTTTAGGAAAAACCCCACTAAGAATTTAAAGACACAGAGCAGGGCCACAGTAACAAGGTACGACATGTTCCCATTAGAAAGGAGAGGGTCTGCTATACAGTTATAGGGTATGCAATGAGTCCAACGGCTGACCAATTTTAGGAAAAACCCCACTAAGAATATAAAGACACACGGAGCAGGGCCACAGTAACAAGGTACGACATGTTCCCATTAGAAAGGAGAGAGTCTGCTATACAGTTATAGGGTATGCAGTGAGTCTAACAGCTGACCAATTTTAGGAAAAACCCCACTAAAAATTTAATGACACACAGAGCAGGGCCACATTAACAAGGTACGACATGTTCCCATTAAAAAGGAGAGGGTCTGCTATACAGTTATAGGGTATGAAATGAGTCCAACGGCTGACCAATTTTAGGAAAAACCCCACTAAGAATTTAAAGACACAGAGCAGGGCCACAGTAACAAGGTACGACATGTTCCCATTAGAAAGGAGAGGGTCTGCTATACAGTTATAGGGTATGCAATGAGTCCAACGGCTGACCAATTTTAGGAAAAACCCCACTAAGAATATAAAGACACACGGAGCAGGGCCACAGTAACAAGGTACGACATGTTCCCATTAGAAAGGAGAGAGTCTGCTATACAGTTATAGGGTATGCAGTGAGTCTAACAGCTGACCAATTTTAGGAAAAACCCCACTAAAAATTTAATGACACACAGAGCAGGGCCACATTAACAAGGTACGACATGCTCCCATTAAAAAGGAGAGGGTCTGCTATACAGTTATAGGGTATGAAGTGAGTCCAACGGCTGACCAATTTTAGGAAAAACCCCACTAAGAATTTAAAGACACACAGAGCAGGGCCACAGTAGCAAGGTACGACATGTTCCCATTAGAAAGGAGAGGGTCTGCTATACAGTTATAGGGTATGAAGTGAGTCCAACGGCTGACCAATTTTAGGAAAAACCCCACTAAGAATTTAAAGACACACAGAGCATGGCCACAGTAGCAAGGAACGACATGTTCCCATTAGAAAGGAGAGGGTCTGCTATACAGTTATAGGGTATGCAGTGAGCCCAACGGCTGACCAATTTTAGGAAAAACCCAACTAAGAATTTAAAGACACACAGAGCAGGGCCACAGTAAAGACAAATTCCCATTGGAAACGAGAGAGTCTCCCATAGTGTTGGCCTATGCAGTGAATGCAAGGGCTGCCAAAAATTTGGAGGCACTTCAATGTCCCTTGGAAGAGATGTGGAGGAGGGCCTCATACAAAAATGTTCCTATTAGAAAGGAGCGGGCCTCCTATACTTGTAATGCCCATGCACTAAGTGTATGGGCTGACAAACATTTACCCCTGGGGGGTATACATGAACATACTGTATGAAAAAAATTTTTTATGGGCATCATAAACAACCTTTAAAAAAATGATGTGGGTATTGCATCACGGACCACCATCACCCTGGTTATATGGTGCTGGAGGATGAGGAGAAGGAGGAGGACAAGAGCAAATAGCCAAAATCAGGAAGCGTATACCCATGTGTGGGTATGAAAAGGTGCATGGGAATACACCTCCCAAGAAAAGACACTGGATTTGAGTTTATGTTACGCTGCTATCATTCAGTGGTGTTGTGAAGTCTGGCCCAATCCAGCCCTTGTTTATTTTTATAAGAGTAAGCCTGTCAGCATTTTCAGTTGACAGGCGGATGCGCTTATCAGTTATAATTCCACCAGCGGCACTAAAAACCCGCTCTGATAAAACGCTGGTGGCAGGGCAGACCAGGTCCTCCAAGGCATAGAGAGCCAGTTCATTCCACGTATCCAGCTTGGATACCCAATAATTATAAGGCACAGAGGACGTTGGTATGGTCGGCAAGGTACTCCCTCAGCATCTTCCCAAACTATGCACTCCTTGTGAGAGTTCCCCGCGCCTCAGGGCCTGTGCGATGGGAGGATCTGAGAAAACTCTCCCAGAACTTTGACAGTGTTCTCCTGCCTCTGCTGGACTGAAGTTTTGTCTCTCTCGCCTGTACTCCTTGGTTGTCCAACAAAGTGTGCCCTCTGCCGCCAGCGTTTTCAGATGGGAATTTTTTTAATAGTTCCGCAACATGGGCCTTCTGGTACTGCCCCATTTTTGTACACCTGTCTGCCTCAGGAATAAGAGATATAAAGTTCTCCTTGTAGCATGGGTCTAGAAGTGTCACCAACCAGTAATGACTGTCACCCAAAATTTTGAGAACACGAGGGTCATGGGAAAGGCAGCGTAACATAAACTCAGCCATGCCTGTCAGACTACTAACAGGCAAGACTTCAGTGTCCTCACCAAGAGGATGACTGACCATGCTCTCCTCCTCCTCCTCCTCTCTGTCCTCGAGCCATCCACGCTGAACAGACGGTATGACAGCAGTGCAGGAAGTACCGTCTATAGTGCATGAAACTAGCTCCTGTCTTTCCTCCTCCTGTTCCTCATTGTCACCCAATCCATGTTGGGATGAGATGAGGCTTGGCTGTGTGTAATCACCCTGTATGGTTCCTTGCTCCATCTCATCGTGCTCCGCCTGCAATGCATCCTCTTTGATTGTGAGCAGAGAGCGTTTCAGAAGACAGAGAAGCGGGATGGTGACGCTAATTATGCTATTGGGGTGCTCTGCCTCCCTCCCCCTGTGTGCTGCTGTCCTTGCTCTGCATGTCCTCCTGCCAGGTTGGGTCAGTTACTATATCATCCACCACCTCGTCTTCCACTTCCGCACCCTGGTCCTCCTCCTGACTTTCTAGCAATTGTGTCTCATCATCGTCCACCTCTTGTGACACTTTCCCACCGTCGCCTTTGTGTGACTGTAGCTGCTCAAATATTTGGGCATCACTACACGCGATCTCCTCTTGCCCCACTTCAAGTGGACCGGTCGAGAGGCCCGAATCTATAAATGGAAAAGTGAACAGCTCTTCGTAGTGTCCAAGTGTGGGATCAGTTGTCTCTGGGCACTCGGCATTGTGGGAGGAAGGAGGATCAGGGTGAGGAATATGCGGTCCAGACTCACGGCTACTGAGACTTGACCGTGTTGAAGACAGGGTGGTGGTGGTGGCTAAGTGACTGGAAGCATTATCCGCTATCCAACCAACAACCTTTTGACACTGCTCTGGGTTCAATAGTGGTGTGCTGTGGTCCCCTAGAAATTGGGACAGGAAGGTCAGGCGAGATGATGTGGGTGTTTGTTGTGGCACAATTTCAACTTGCCCACGGCCTTGTCCTCGGCCTCTGCATGCACCATTAACATCACGTCCAGTTCTCTGTCCCTTGCCACATGCCTTGCCCATTTTAAATGGAGGACAGTATCTTCCACGCTCACTACAAATGACTGAGTTTGGAGTGAACTTATATGTGACCGTGTCACGGAGAAAACACAGTTTTAAATACCTGGCCTGTAGGTAAGTAGTTTGAACAGCAAACTGCTGTGAATTGCTCCACTGACACACTAAAGGAAATTTTTCATGGAGGCCAGAAATGGCAGTATTTTCTGACAACGTATATGTGATCCGTTTGACGGAAAAAACACAGTTTTAAATAGCTGGATTTCTAGCGCTCTAATACGGAAAGGACCTGGCTGTATTCTGCAGTGCCAACAGGCAAATGGCACAGAAAAAACTGTGTTTTCTGGATTGCTTTTTCGGCAAATATTGAGGATTAAGATCCAAAGAAAAGTATTCCTGGCCCCTGAGACCTGGGCCTTTGTATAGAAATATCTAACAGCAGCAGAAGGCAGAATTGGAATGGAGCCTCTTGTGCTATATGCACTGCAGTTGCTATATACACTGCCTGCCTACATATACTGCCTGCCTATACACCCAGGCTGTCTGATATCTCTGCAGATGGATTAGCCCTCAGAAGAACTGTTTGTTAATATGGACATGTCTAATGTACGATTTTTCTCCCTACACTACCTAATACACAATCAAATCTCTCCCTAAAGCAGCTGCACCTCTACCTACACTGTCTGATCCGTAGTGACTGTGACGAGCATGGCGGCGCCAGGTCTGATATAGACCTGATGACGCTGTATGGCCGGCCAATCACTGTAATGCCCACAACCAACATGGCTACGGCATTACAGTGCATGGCAGGCAATCCCTGCATGTTCATTGGCTCTCTAAAGAGCGCCAAACATGCAGGGAGGGGACCTGATTTCCCGCCTGAGCAATGCGGAAATACTCAGCCAGCGCCGAGCATCTCGAGCAGTGAGATGCTCGGGCGAGCACCGAGAAGTAGCGAGCAGGCTCGCTCATCACTACTTTTTACTTCTATATGGAATAGTGCAGTATTTTATATACAGAGGCATCCAGCAAATAATCCTATAACCCATAGTGGGTTATAGATTAACCCTATATCTGTAGGTGAATAATATTTTTTTTCTGACAGGTTCCCCATTAAGTTGATTTACTAAAAGTTATGTTTTATTGAATTTCTTGTTCTTACTTGTTGCTTAGACTAGTCAAATATAATTCCTTTGGTGTTTCATTCCTTTCAGTTTAACAAAGCACAATAATCAGCAATCAGCCCTCAGACCTCACCACCAGGGCTGGGACAAGGGGTAGACAGGGTAGGCACCCACCTAGAGTGCTACCTCTGGCCTACTGAAGTGGGACTCACTCTGAAAAAATTGCTGAATGCCTGCCCCGACCTCAGGCATTCAGCACACTGACAGATGGGGGCACAGGCACAGTGAGCTGTGTAACTCACTGACACTGCTCACCCATCTCTGCCGGCGCGCTGGTGTCACCTACCCACCAGGGACATCGCTGGGCACTTAAATCCAGGGCCTAAGAGTAAGATCATAAGTGCACTGCCCAAATTCTCCTGTTAGCTTTTTAGAAAAAAGTAAACTTTACTTGTAGACGTAGCCAAGCACACATGTAGGGTGTGCCTGATACATCCCTACGTGGTGCCTGCCATCTATTTACCTGTGAAGATCATCCTCCTCGCTCCCTGCTCTTCCTCTTCAGTGCCAGTTACATAAGAGGAATCCCTGTTTATGTGCAGAGTGACTGCAAATGGCAGTGTCAGAGAGGGAGAAAGGGAATATGTGAGCAGGGCCAAGTATGTAGGGAGAACAAGAGAGCCAGTGCTGAGGAGAGTGGAGAAACAGTACTGGACAGATGGGAGAAATATGTCACCTATGAGGAGAGAAATGTTACAGTCCTTTCCCTGCTATTCACACACAGGAGTCCCCTCCTTTCTGTAATGTTCTCAGCAGCTCAGCCTTCAGGACAGGGGGAGGTGTGCAGGGCTGATAAGAGGGCTCCTTCAGGCTGCTGATTCCTAACTACACAAGCCCCTCCTTCCAATCTTCTATGATTAAGAAAAGAGTGAGTATATACATGTGCATCTCACTAAATTAGAATATCATCAAAAAGTTAATTGATGTCAGTTCTTCAATACAAAAAGTGAAACTCATATATTATATAGAGTCATTACAAACAGAGTGATCTATTTCAAGTGGTTATTTCTGTTAATGTTGATGATTATGGCTTACAGCCAATGAAAACACAAAAGTCATTATCTCAGTAAATTAAAATAATTAACAAAAAACACCTGGAAAGGCATCCTAAGCTTTTAAAAAGGTCTCTTAGTCTGTTTCTGTAGGCTCCAAAATCATGGGGAAGACTACTGACTTGACAGATGTCCAGAAGGCAGTCATTGACACTAAGTAAATGCAAAGTAAATTTTTCATTTCACTTGGAAATCAAGGCCCCAGAGTCTGGAGGAAGAGTGGAGAGGCACGCAATCCAAGCTGCTTGAGGTCTAATGTGAAGCTTCTACAACCAGTGATGTTTTAGGGAGCCATGTCATCTGCTGGTGTAGGTCCACTGTGTTTTATCAAGACCAAAGTCAGTGCAGCCGTCTACCAGGAAATTTTAGAGCACTTCATGCTCCCCTCTGCTGACAAGCTTTTTGGAGATGGAAATTTCATTCTCCAGCAGGACTTGGCACTTGTCCACTCTGCCAAAAGTACCAATACCTGGTTTAAAAACAACAGTATCATTGTCCTTGATTGGCCAGAAAACTCGCCTGACCTCAACTGGGGTATTGTCAAGAGGAAGATGAGAGACACCAGACCCAAAATGCAGACGAGCTGAAGGCTGCTATCAAAGCAACCTTGGCTTCCATAACACCTCAGCAGTGCCACAGGCTGATTGCCTCCATGCCACCCCGCATTGATGCAGTAATTGATGCAAAAGGAGCCCTGGCCAAGAATTGAGTGCATTTACTGAACATACACTGAAATGTACTGAACATAAAAATGTTCAGTGCATTTACTGAACATTTTAGTAGGCCAACATTTCGGATTTTTAAAAAAATTTTCAAGCTGTTATTATAAAGTATTCTAATTTACTGAGATAAAGACTTTTGTGTTTTTATTGGCTGTAAGCCATAATCATCAATATTAACAGAAATAAACACTTGAAATATATCACTCTGTTTGTAATGACTCTATATAATATATGAGTTCCATTTTTTGCATTGAAGAACTGAAATAAATAAACTTTTTGATGATATTCTAATTTAGTGAGATGCACCTGTATATATAGTGTGTATGTCAGTATGTCTTCTGTGTATATGTAAATAACTAAGAAATAAAGTAGCACTCTGCAACGCTAAGTATGCGAACATGAAATATATGAAATTTGAATTGCATTAATGCTCTAGAAAATTGGCCAATTCATGTGCACCTGGTAGCCTCGAAAAAAAAAGGAAACTGACATAATGGATTTATTTTTCTTTGTGTTTTTGAATTTGCACCTTTTTTTTCCTTTCTCCCTTAAGTATGGGTTCAGTTGCAGAGCTTGCAGACAGCTCCAGAGCTGTCTCTGGAGGTGAATCACCTCCTTGGTGAGGTAAAGCCGCAGCATCAGCGGTTATAGGTCGCTAATATGGGGGTCTCTGCAGGTAGGCCTGTCCAGCCTGAACCCAAGGTTGCCCTCCTGGACAGGTTTTTAGGAGGTAGGGAAAAGTTTTTTGCATTTTAGGAGGCATGCAAATTGTATTTTAATCTTCGTCCTTACTCCTCCGGTAATGAGGAGCAACGGGTTGGTATTGTGATCTCTCTATTGCAGGGCGATCCTCAGTCATGGGCGTTTTACTTTACCGCAGGACTCGGTTTGTCTCTAATCTGTGGAGGGGTTTTTCGGAGCTCTGGCCCTCATCTATGATGACCTTGATTGAATCGCCTTGGCTGAGTCTAGGCTACGTCGCCTTCAGCAGGGGATTCGGTCAGTGAAAACATACAGTTCAGAATTCCGTAGATGGCAACGGATTTCAAATGGAATGACTCAGCCTTTAAAAGTCAATTTTGTGAGGGGCTTACTGAAAGGTTGAAAGATGCCTTGGCTGTATATGAAACTCCTCAGTCCTTGGAGGCTGCCATTTCTTTGGCCATACGTCTTGATAGACGCCTTCGAGATAGACGGGTGTGACCACATTCTTTGTGGCCTCCTTGCCGGGGTTGTGTACCTCTGCCAGGGGAACGGTCTGGGGTGAACAAGTACTGGGGGAGGTAAAGGAACCCATGCAGTTAGAGGGTGTCTTCACATCATACATCTCCCCGAGAGATTCGCAAGAAAAAGGCTTTTCTTTTGTGTCGAAAAAGAGACACTTTGTTGCGACCTGTCCTTCAATTCCTAAACAAAAGGAGACTCGATTAACTCTCGGTAGTCTGGAGTTGGATAAACAAGGGGTGCATTTGTGACCAAACTGCAGTTCATGCTTTGTCCTGACTGCAGAGGTGGTGCTAGAGACCAAAACCGAAAGAATTTCTGTGTTTGTTGACAGTGGAACCGAAGTCAGCATGGTTGATGCTGAGTTTGCGAAAACAAACTAACTAAACTAACTAACTAAAACTAATCCGCTGGTGGATTGGCAAGCCGGGGAGATTGCTGCCATAAGAACTGTCTAGATATTTCCATTGCTACTGTGTCTACGGAAATATTACCTGCTTTTCTGTCTGGTTTTGAGGACGTTTTTTCTGAGAAGGGGTGTTAGGATTTGCATCCTCATCGTGCTTATGACTGTCCTATTAATTTGACCCCTGGAGCTAAACTACCGAAGTCCAGACTGTATAATCTTTCTGGCCCTGAGAGACAAGCCATGAAGAATTTCATTGCGGAAAGTCTGGAGAAGGGACATATCAGACCCTCATCTTCTTCCGTGGTGGCAAGGTTCTTTTTTGTGAAGAAATACAATGGCGGTCTACATCCCTGTTTAGATTTCCGGGAATTAAATCAAATTACCATCCGTGATCCATATCCTCTTACTCTGATTCCTGATTTGTTCAGCCAAGTTGTGGGAGCTAAGGTATTCCCCAAGTTGGATTTAAGGGGAGCCTACTATCTGGTTAGAATCAGAGAAGGGGACGTATGGAAGACAGCGTTCAATACCCCGGAAGAACATTTCGAGAGTCTGGTTATGCCTTTTGGTTTGACCAATGCACCTGCGGTATTCCAGTATTTCATAAACGATATTTTCCATCATTTGGTGGGGAGGTTTGTGGTGGTCTATCTGGATGATATTTTGCTTTATTCACCTGATTTTGAGACTCATTGGGGGCATGCTAAGCAGGTCCTCCAGATATTAAGGGATAATAAACTTTATGCCAAACTAGAAAAATGTGTTTTTGCTGTTCGGGAGGTGCAGTTTTTGGGGTACTTGTGGTCATCTTCAGGTTTTCGGATGGATCCGGAGAAGATCCGTGCAGTTCTTGACTGGAAACGTCCCGAGAACCTGAAGGCTCTACAACGTTTTCTGGGCTTTACTAATTTTTACAGTAAATTCATCCAAAATTACTCTGTTATAGTGAAACCCCTTACTGACATGACTTAGAAGGGGTCTGATTTTTTCAAATGGTCGGATGCTTTCCTCCAGGCTTTTTCTTCCTTAAAGAATCATTTTGCCACTGCACTTATACTCAGTCAACCTAATGTTTCTCAATCCTTTATTGTGGAGGTCGATGCTTCGGATGTCGGGGTTGGGGCTGTGTTGTGACAGGGTTAGTCCCCTGGTAAATGGCGTCCATGCGCCTACTTTTCTAAAATAGTGTCTTCGGCTGAGAGAAATTATGACGTGGGTAACAGAGAACTTTTGGCGATCAAATTGGCATTCAAGGAATGGTGACATTGGTTGGAGGGGGCTGTCCATCCTATTACTGTTATTACTGACCCTAAGAACCTGTCTTATCTCCAGTCAGCTAAACGTCTCAACCCTAGGCGAGCCAGATGGTCCTTGTTTTTTACTAGGTTCAATTTTGTTGTCACTTTTCATCCAGGGGTCAAAATGTCAAGGCTGATGCTTTGTCCCGGAGCTTCCCTAATGGTGGTGACCGTGAGAACCCTTCCCCAATATTACAGAAAGGGGTAGTCGTTTCGGCACTGTATCCTGAACTGGAGAGTGAGGTGTTGGAGGCTCAGGGGGACGCACCTGCCTCCTGCCCTTCAGGAAAGTTATTTGTACCATCTGATCTGCGCCGCAAATTAATCAAGGAACATCATAACTCAACATGTGCTTGCTGTGCATCCAGGTGGTAAGGCAACCGCGGACCTCCTCTCTCGACATTTTTGGTGGCCGGGGTCGCATCGGGATGTAATTGAACATGTAGCTACTTGTAGTATTTGTGCACATTCTAAGGTTTTGCATACCCGTCCATGTGGTACTCTTCTTCCGCTACCTATCCCTAGTAGGCCATGGACACACTTGTCCATGGATTTTATTACTGACCTACCAGTTTCTGCAAGCAAAACGGTGGTTTTGGTCATAGTAGATAGGTTCAGTAAAATGGTTCCCTTTGTTGCATTACCTGCACTTCCCAATGCCAAGACACTTGCTCAGGTGTTTATAAATGAGATTGTGAAGCTTCACGGGGTTCCCTCCGATGTGGTGTCTGATTGGGGGACCCAGTTTGTTTCCAAGTTCTGGAAGGCATTCTATTCTCGACTTGGGGTGCGTCTGTCCTTTTCCTCTGCCTTCCACCCTCAGTTGAATGGTCAGACCGAGCGTGTCAATCAGAACTTGGAGACATACCTCAGGTATTTGGTCTCTGAAAATCAGGAGGATTGGGCATCCTACTTACCGCTGGCAGAAATTGCCATCAATAATCATCGTCAAGAATCCGCTGGCAGGTCTCCGTTCTTCGGTGCATATGGTTATCATCCACAGTTTGGTACCTTCAGTGGGGGAGGAACTTCAGGAGTTCCTGAGGAGGAATGGTTTGCTTCATCGCTCTCCTTGGTATAGCAGGGTGTTCTGTGTAATTTAAAGACCATGGGAGACAGGTATAAACGTATGGCTGACAGAAAATGCTTGTCAGGTCCGGATCTGAATGTGAATAACTTTGTGTGGTTGTCTACCAGGAATATAAGATTGAAAGTTCCGTCTTGGAAGCTGGGACCTAGGTTTATTGGTCCCTATAAAATAACCACCGTCATTAACCCAGCAGCATTTTTTCTTGAACTTCCTCAGGCCCTTAAGGTCCACAATGTGTTCCACAGGTCCTTACTCAAAAGGTATGTGGAACCTCTGTAGCCCTCACCTCTACCACCGCCCCCCAGTAATGGTTGATGGTAATCTGGAGTTTCAGATTTTGAGGATTGTAGATTCTCGTCTCCAACGTCGTTCTCTACAATACTTGATGCACTGGAAAGGCTATGGTCCAGAGGAGCGGATGTGGGTTTCAGCGTCAGAGGAGAACGCTTCCAGATTGGTTCGCTCATTCCTTACCTCTTTTCCTGAGAAACCCGGTCCTGAGTGTCCGGAGGCCACTCGTAGAGGGGGGGGTACTGTCACGGCTGTGTCAGAGGTGACAGATAGTCGCCCTGCAGTGGGTTGCAGGAGATCTCTACGTTTGGAATTGCAGACAGTTTTTTAGATAAGAGGCTGTCTTTAGGACTGAGCAGCTACCTTTCTCTTGCTAATTAGCTCTCTGGCCTGGGTGTATATATACCTGGTGTGTCTCAGAGGGAGTCACTGGCTATATACATTTCTACTTGTGAAACTTAGCAAGAGCAGTACTTCATCCTCTCTGGAGCTTGAGGCCGTGTGCTTATTTGGAGTTCATCTAAATCTAAGCCATTTCCCCCGTTTTGTCCACCCGTGTTGTCTATAGAGTTTAGTGGAGGTTGACTAGTGCTCATCTCCTTCCATCCCTAGCCATAGCCATACGCAAGGGAGAGTAGGGCAAGGCACGCATGAAGCAATTGCTGAGGAGGCAATATAGGGACGATAGTTGAGACAGGGTGATGCTAGACCAGACAAGGAGGTGTACACTCCCCCCTTTCCCTAGTGTCTGGGCTCCCTTTCCCTTTTCCCTCTGTGTTGCACTAAGTCTTCCCCACACCTGGCGTGACACTGACTAAAGTTGTCTGTTGAATTCCCTTTTAAGCTCTGGGAATATTGAATGTGTGTTTGAAGCCTAAACGAGATTCCCTCCTCACCCAGGTGTAAATTATCGCAGGCCTGCATCAGTGGAATCTGCCCTCACATTTTAATTGGGTTGTCAGCGCCCTTACTGCTAGCATTTGCTACCCCTCTTTGTGTGTCAATTTGCATAGAAGCCACTGGCCAAAGTGTCAGCTCTTCTCCTGTGGGTGATAATTGACATACAGACAGCTCTTTAGATTGTCAGCTCTGCCAAATGGTAGAGGAGAGGATGGATGAGGGGTTTCAGGGGGAGAGAGACTTCTTAATATCTTCTTAATATCCATGACAGGGGAGAAGAAAAGATTTAAAATTTTTCTATTACATCTCCCAATCTTTGAGGTGGCGTAGAGGCTGATTTATAGATCGCCCCTTAAGCCTTCCTGCTCGGTATCTCCTTCACGGGACAGCCCGTCAACGTTGCCATGTTCACTACCCTTCTTGTGCTGAATGGTAAAATCGTACTGCTGTAGAACCAGGCTCCACCGCTGTACTTTACCATTATCACCGGACACTCGGTGGAGCCAGCTGAGGGGGTTGTCGTCAGTCACTATGGTGAAGTTGCGTCCGTATAGATAGGGCTGCAGCTTCCACAGGGCACACACTATAGTGAGGCACTCCTTCTCCACAGTGACGTATGCCACAACCCGGGGTAAGAGCTTGCAGCTGAAGAACATCACTGGATGCTCTTTTCCCTGCCTGTTTACCTGGCTGAGCACGGCACCCAGGCCAAACACACTGACATACGTTTGGACTACAAACCGCCAGGCGAAGTCCAGGGCCTGCAGAACTGGGGAACTGGCCAGGGCAGCTTTCAGCACCCCGAAGGACCGCTCACAGTCAGCTGTCCAGAAGCTCATCATGACAGGGAGGCCTTGGTTTTGGGGGAAGGCCAGGAGATGATAGCATCAACCTTCCTGGGCTCTGGATTCAGAGTTCCACCACCCTCTCTGTGTCTGTGGCACTGCACCTTCTTCATGCCTACCTGACACTTTGCAGGCTTTATAGTCAACCCAGTGCCCTGGACCTGCCTGAGCACCTGCGCCAGGTGCGCCAGGTGTTCCTTCCAGGTGGGACTGAAGATAGCAATGTCATCCAGGTAAGCAACCACGAACCCCTCCAGTCCCTCGAGCAACTGTTTGACTTGGAAAGTGGCATGTGCATTCTTCATGTCAAAAGGCATGACGAGGGATTCATACAGCCCGAATGGCGTAATGAGGGCGGACTTCTCCTGAGCCTCCTGGGACATAGGAATATACCAGTATCCTCGACTCAGATCCATAATTGTCAAGTACCGGGCCCTACCTAAGCAATCCAGCAGCTCACTGATGGCATTTAGACTCCTGTAGTCCACGCAGAATCGGGTGGTCCGGTCCTTTTTCGGAACCAGGACTACAGGCAAGGCCCAAGAGCTTTATGACCTTTAGATCACACCCAGGCACAACATCTCATCTCTCTCCCCCTTCGTGTCTTTCTGTACCTCTACAGAGACACGGTAAGCGGATTGACGGACTGGGGGGATGACTTCCTGTGTCCACCTGGTGGACAGCTAGCTGCGTCCTCACTGGTACACTCGTAAAGAGGGCCAGGTAAAGCCGGAACAACTCCTCCAACTGGGACTTGTGCTCCGTGGATAGCTGCGGGTTGAATTCCGCATCTTCAATAGATCCTCCATCCCAGACGGCAGCCAACAAGTCCACCAATACTTCTGTCTCACCTTCTTCGGGGATGCTACACACAGGAAGGGCACAGGCCTCCCTGTCATGATGAGCTTTCATCATGTTGACGTGGAATACCTTCTGCCTCTTCCTGGCATGGTCAATGGTGACCACGTAGTTCATGTCATTGAGGCGCTGGCATATGGGGTATGGGCCTTCCCAGGCCGCCTGAAGCTTGTACTGGGTCACTGGGACTAGGACCCACACTTTCTGACACACTTTGTACACCCACTCCCGGGCGTTCCGGTCGTACCACAGCTTCTGGCTGGTCTGGGCCTGCACCATATTCTCATGCACCAGCTGCGTCATTGCCTGCATTTTGTCACGGAGCCGCAGGACATACTCTATGATGGACACTTTGGGTAAGTTCAGTTCCCCTTCCCAGGATTCTCTTACCAGACCAAGAGGCCCCCGGACTCATCTGCCATGCAGGGGCTCGAATGGGGAGAACCCCGTGGAGGCCTGTGGTACCTCTCTGTAAGCAAAGAGCAGGTGTGGGAGGCACCATTCCCAGTCGCGCCCATGGGACTCAACCAGCATCTTAAGCATCTGCTTAAGGGTACCATTGAATCGTTCACACAAACCATTGGTCTGTGGGTGATACAAACTTGATACCTGGTGCTGCACCAGCATTTTCTTACAGAGAGCTTCCATTAAACGAGACATGAACTGAGTCCCCTGGTTCATAAGCATCTCCCTTGGAAATCCTACTCTTGAAAAAATGGCCAGCAGGGCATCTGCCACATTATCAGCCCTAATGGAGGACAGAGCTACTGCCTCCGGGTACCGGGTAGCATAGTCTACCACAGTAAGGATGAACTGTTTTCCAGAGCTGCTGGGGATGGCCAGCAGGCCAATGATGTCCACAGCAATCCTCTGGAGTGGCTCCTCTATCACTGGCAAAGGGATCAGGGGCACCTTGGGGGCATGCCCCGACTTCCCCACTTTTTGACACGTGATACAGGAGCGACATTAGTTGGCAACATCTGTCCCCATTTGGGGCCAATAGAAGTGGTGCGACAGCCAGGCCTTGGTTTTATGGACCCCCAAGTGTCCAGCTAGTGGAATCTCATGGGCAACCCGCAACAACTCCTCCCTAAACTGATAGGGCTCGACCAGCTGTCTTTCCCTCATTCACTCCTGTTGGGGTTTACAGTGGACCATTTCCCAGTACAACCTCCCCTGATCCCAGAATACCCTCTCCTTAATGCCTCTAGGCTGGTATCTGTGCGCAGAGCCGCCTGGAACTCCTGGCTGGAGATAGCCAGTAGCGACGTTAGGGCCCCAACCTCACTGGAACAGTCTGGGACCGGCTCCGGGTCCACAGCCAGTTCTGTTGTCCCAAAAGGGGATGAGGGCCTAGAAGGTAGCGCATCTCGTGCGTATTGCGTACTCATACTCCGGGTAACAGTGGCTATGTAGTCTTCCAGGAAGACAACAACCCTTTGCCATCAGCCAGACAGGCTGGAGGCACAACCTCCCCGTCATCCCCCAATACCTCAAGAGCCATGCCAATCATGGGACAGCTACAACCGGCCAAGTCACAGTCCGTCATGACATTGGTCGGTGGCACGGGACCGCTGGCTTCAAAGTCCCCGTGCCTGCTCCCATCGCCCTTAGCACTCATGCTGGCTCCGTTTTGGGGGTCCTCAGCAACATCACCCCGCAGGGCAACAAGGCTGAGCACTCCCTCACTACAAGACATATTATCACTATGCATCATATTATCATTCATACAGTCAGCATTTTCATCACAGACATTATCAGATCTGGGCGGGCTGTCAGGAATATATTGGGCAATCAACCATCCCAGAGCAGTCCCCAATAGCACATTGGTTGTGAGGTTCTCAGACACCCCCACTTCCCATAATCCCCTCCCCGCACCCCAGTCTAGGAAAACCCGGGCCATTGGCAAAGGACGGTGAACACCCCCAATCCCTGTGACAGTCATGCTTTTCCCAGGGATAAGGTCTTCAGGGGACACCAACTCAGGGCAGATGAGAGTCCGTTCGTCTCCAGTGTCCTTGAGCCCCACAGTGACTTTATCACCCATGGTGACTGATTGTAAGTTGTCACAGACCCCCCCAACCACCCCACCCACAAAAAAACTGCTACAGTAGGCCCCTGGGCCATAGGTGTGGGGCTCTTCTTCTGCCTCTGCGGGCAGGTGAGGTTGATGTGACCACTCTTGTCACAGGTATAGCACCGACATGAGTCAGACGCAGGCCGGGTGCTGGAAAATGGTGCAGGACCTGACTGACTTCTGCACCTTTGGTGTGCAGTTGGCCTCATAGGTATCCGCAATCTAGGCTGCTTTAGCGGCTTCCTTCAGCTCCCGGTCCAGCACAAACTGTCTCACTTCCACAGGGAAAAGATGAAGAAACTGGTCCTTCACCATCAGATCCTTCAGGTCCTCGAAGGAGGTGACTGAAAGTCCCTGGACTCACTGCTCAAAGTTGGTCCTGACCCCATCCACCACATCACTGTAGCTATCATGTGGTCCACGTTGGAGGGCTCTGAACTTCTTCCGGTAAACCTCCGGAGTCAGCTGGTACTTTTTTTATCAGGGCCTGCTTGATGGCCTCATAGTCTCCATCTTGTTCTCGAGGGAGAGAATCAAATACCTCCAGAGCTTTTCCTCTGAGCCCTGGAGTTAAGTACCTGGCCCACTGGTCCACGGGTAGCTGGTACTGTCTGCAAGCTTTTTCAAACACTCGCAGAAATATGTCCAGGTCTCCGTCCTTTCCCTTTACAGGAAAATGCTCCAGATGGGGTTTAAAGCTGTTGGCATTGTTGGACTCATGAATCTGCAGAGTGGGTGGCTCCATCTGAATCCAGGCTAGCTCCAGCTGGTACAGATGCTCCTTTTGGGCCTATCGCTCAGCCCTCTCAGCCTGGGCCTTTCGGTCAGCGGCCTCTCGGTCAGCTTGGGCCTGTCGCTCAGCTCGCTCCTGGAATTTCAGGATCAGCTGCAGTCATCGGTCACGGTCGTCTGCGGTGAGCTGCTCCAATGCCATCTGTTGCTGGGGGTCCACACTACCTTGGCTGCGGGTATGGCTTGCAATCACAGGTGGGACCCCTGCAGCAGAGCCATCCGGGCTTTGGCTGGCCACCCCATTATCAGGGCTCTGCTGTAGGACTGGCTCCGCCACACCTTGCAACAGTTCAGCAATCAGTTGGGCCTTGCTTTTGCCTATGGGGTCAATCTGTCACAACTCACAGAGGGCAGTGAGAGTGGCCTTCGACTGCTGGTGATACCAGGGCTCTCCACATGTAGCCATCATTGCCAAATAAAAGATAGGACAGAAAAACAAGAGCAGGGGGAATGCAACTGCTACACGTACAGTAATGTCTCAGATAAAAAAAAATATTAAAACACTGAGTCTTATTTCTTAAAACTTTGCACAGAATTCTCGCAAGAACCGTGCAAGTTTTCAGTGACAGCTCAATCCGCCCACTGATGTTCTGTAATATCCCACCGCTGCCACCAATTTGTCAGGTACGTCAGTGACGACACCGGGGAAATCACGCAATACCTCACCACTGCCGTCATGTTGTCAAGAATTCACAGGATTGAGCAGGGATTCGCGAGCACACAATCCCGACTACTCACTATGTAGCTATCGGCAAGCGAGCAGAAAGCATATGGCGTCACACCTCCGGATTCCAACGCATGGAATATGTGTATACGCCCCCGTACGGTTACTGCCGTCTTCATGACAGCCCAATTATGATTATTCGCTGCCACCACTGGCCGAGTTTGAACTTTAATACAGGCCTGGCCGGACGCCTGCGTTCTGGTAGCGTATATGGCTTTGGGGGAGGGAACGATTACAGGACAAAAGAAACAGAACTATTAAATGTTATATGTAATCCAAAAGGGAGGCAGTGTTTAGGAAAAATATACAAAGATTTTACAAAAGGAGACAATACAGTACATATGCAGTTACACAAAATAATAAGGATTAAAGAAGAAACTTACTATAAAGTTCGCAGAGACGACTCAGTATAGCTGGAGGAGGGGCTCCCGAATTTGATTTGAACGTTATAGAACGTGATCCTTTGCTTATAGTCTCTATACCCCCAGGCAATGAATATGGATCACTCTTCAGTTGGATCTTTTATTTCAAAGAGGGGACCTGCCCACACGCCCATTGTGCTGGTATCATGTGGGCTGGGCTCCATCCTTCATGTTTTTATTAAAAATTCGAACTTCTTCGATAACTTCTCATTGGTTGATCGCAGAAGTCCAAAAGTGATACCATATTTTTTATTATGAATTTACCTTTCCGTGGAGACTACACATGGCATAGCTGCGATCCGTTATTCTGGTACTTTTGCGCCACTGCTCCCCGGAGGGGCTCACAGCTGCATAAAAATAAGCATATTGTTCCTTGGCTGACCCTGCTACTAATAATATATTATTATCAGACGTATGGAACTTGAGATATTCCATATTCCATGTAACATACCTGGCGGCGTCCTTGCATAGTGGTCCATCTCCCACTGTGCAAGAGCGCGTACTTGATCTCCAGTCCAGGGTGTCTCTCTGGCTTCCCTCCATGCTGTCTGTTTGTGTCTGTTTCTGCTGCTTAAGGGCGGCGCCCGATCACTTCCTGCTTTTTGTACCTGCTGCAGGCACACCCCTTGTGCGTCCTCAGCCTATCGCTGTCTGTCACCTGGTATTTAAATCAGCTGCCCTAATTAACTGATGCCTGAGCATCTTGCCCTGTCAGTTGGCTTTTGTCTCTGACATGCCAGGTCCTGTCTATGTTACCTGCCTTGCGGTATCAGTTCCCGTGTCTGAACTGAGTCCTTCTATGTCTCCTGCCTTGCGGTATCAGTTCCCGTGTCTGAACTGAGTCCTGTCTTTGTCTCCTGCCTTGCGGTATCAGTTCCCGTGTCTGAACTGAGTCCTGTCTGTGTTCTCTTGTCTGCCTATCCTGGAGGCTGTATTTCCAGGCCTGTCTGAACACGCTCCTAGCCTGTTCCTCCCGCCTTCTAGGGGCCGATTACCTAGATCCGTTCCTGTATCTTGTCTGTCCTGTCTGAACACGCTCCTAGCCTGTTCCTCCCGCCTTCTGGGGGCCGTATTCCCAGACCCGCTCCTGTATCCCACTGAAGTGTCGGTCTCCTCCGTACACTCAGTTCCAGTCTGAACTCTCTCCTATCCTTTACCTGTTTTGCCTCTATGTCCGTTCCCTTCCTTTTTCTGCAGAGTCTGAACTCGTACCTAACTCCTGCTCGTTGTCACTGTACTTCCGTTTGTGAGTTTGTGGTCCACTCGCTACTTCTCTGCAAGTACCCTGTGGGTATCTGGTTCTGCCTTTCCCTTCTAGTCTGTTCCGTGTGAACAGAGCCCTGTTCCCACCGCGTCTGCGGTTTTCGCTTTGCTCAGCTCTGTCCGCCGCGTCTGCGGTTTTCGCTTTGCTCAGCTCTGTCCGCCGCGTCTGCGGTTTTCGCTTTGCTCAGCTCTGTCCGCCGCGTCTGCGGTTTTCGCTTTGCTCAGCTCTGTCCGCCGCGTCTGCGGTTTTCGCTTTGCTCAGCTCTGTCCGCCGCGTCTGCGGTTTTCGCTTTGCTCAGCTCTGTCCGCCGCGTCTGCGGTTTTCGCTTTGCTCAGCTCTGTCCGCCGCGTCTGCGGTTTTCGCTTTGCTCAGCTCTGTCCGCCGCGTCTGCGGTTTTCGCTTTGCTCGGCTCTGTCCGCCGCGTCTGCGGTTTTCGCTTTGCTCGGCCCTGTCCGCCACGTCTGCGGTTTCGAATTTGTCTCCCAGTCTGTACTGGACCCTACCCAGCCTGCGCTCTAGTCTGCCTGTTCCAGTATTCCCCGGTGTGGGTCAACAGCCGTGTCCGGAGTCTGACCTGGAGTAGACCCTGGTTCCTCTGCTCGGTTCCTCCCTGGTGCACTGGCGTCGTATGCTGTCGTGCGACCTTGGTCGGATCGGGCAGATACTTAGTTACGCCCCTCCAGGCACTCTCCGGTTCATGGCACAGTGGAATCACTACATAAACACGCACACGCCAGTCAGTCCGGGCGTGTGCATTACATTCCATATCGGCGCCGGCCAAATTAAAGATGTCTGTTGAATTCCCTTTGAAGCTCTGGGAATATTGGGAGTGTATTTGAAGCCTTAACGAGATTCCCTCCTCACCCAGGTGTAAATTATCACAGGCCTGCGTCAGTGGAAACTGCCCTCACATTTTAATTGGGTTGTTAGCGCTCTTACTGCTAGCATTTGCTACCTCTCTTTGTGTGTTAATTTGCATAGAAGCCACTGGCCAAAGTGTCAGCTCTTCTCCTGTGGGTGATAATAGGCATACAGACAGCTCTTTAGATTATCAGCTCTGCCAAATGGTAGATAGGAGGGGGGGAATGAGAGGTTTCAGGGGGAGAGAGACTTCTTAATATCTATCAAAGGGGAGAAGAAAAGATTTTCAATTTTTCTATGCCAGTTATGTTTGTGTAATGTGTGTATTATGTGTGTACTCATGCAGATATAATGGAAGTATATGTATGTGTAATGCTGTCTGGTGACGCACCTCACAGTGTGGACATCACACCATAAATTAGTTATAAATAGTGTTGAGCGAGCACTAAAATGCTCGGGTGCTCGAAGCTCGGGCTGAGCTCACTGTGATACTCGGGTGCTCGACCTGAGCAACGAGCCCAATGTTAGTCTATGGGAGACCCGAACATTTTTGCGGCGGCTCCCCCGGCAGTCTGTAGAAAGCCTAAAAAGTGCCCAAAACGATAGTGACAGTGCTCAAATGACATGGGGACAGCATGGGGATCGCCCCTGGAAGCATTTCTGACTCCCAGGTCACTACTGTCAACAACGTGGTCAGAGGTATTAAGCCACTTTTACAGGCTCACAATAAAACGTTCAAAAACTAAAGTGAAAGTGCTTTCCTGTGAAATATGTTAACCCCTTAATGACCATGGGTCTTTCTGTTTTTGCGTTTTCCTTTTTTGCTCCCCTTCTTCCCAGAGCCAGAACTTTTTTAATTTTCGTTCAATATGGCCATGCGAGAGCTTATTTTTTGTGGGACGAGTTGTACTTTTACATACCATCACTGGTTTTACCATATCGTGTGCTGTAAAATGGGAAAAAAATTCCAAGTGCAGTGAAACTGCAAAAAAAATGCAATTCCACAGTTGTTTTTTGGGTCCTTTTTTTACCACGTTCACAGATTGCTAAAACTGACCTGCCATCATTATTTTCCAGGTCGTTATGAGTTCATAGACACCAAACATGTATAGGTTCTTTTTTATTTAAGTGGTAAAAAAAAATCCAAAGCTTGCTAAAAAAAACAAAAAAAATGACGCCATTTTTCGAGACCCTTAGCTTCTCCATTTTTCGGGATCTGGGGCCAGGTGAGGGCTTATTTTTTGCGTGCCGGGCTGATGTTTTTATTGATACCATTTTGGGGTAGATCCGATGTTTTGATTGCCCGTTATTGCATTTTATTGCAAAGTTGTAGCGACCAAAAAAACGTAATTCTGGCGATTAAAATTTTTTTCTCGTTACGCCGTTTACTGATTGTATTAATTCTTCTTTTATATTGATAGATCGGGCGATTCTGAACGCGGCGATACCAAATATGTGTATGTAGGTTTTTTTTTATATATATTTTATTTTGAATGGGGCGAAAGGGGGGTGACTTAAACTTTTATATATTTTTTATTTTTTTAAAAACTTTCTTTTTACACTTTCTGCTTGATTCTATAGTCTCCAGAGGAGACTAGAAGCAGCAGTTGTCTGATTGCTTCTACTGCATACAAGCGATGAGCAGATCGCTTGTATGCAGGAGAAATGCTCACTTGCTATGAGCGCTGACCACTAGGTGGCGCTCATAGCAATTGAGACATGACAACCACAGGCGTCTGCTGCAGACCCTGAGTTGTCATGCCCACCCATTGGTGACCCGCGATCACGTGACGGGGTCACTGATGGGCGGGGCTTAGGACTCCCGGAAGCGCGAGTTAAATGCCACTGTCAGAGATTTAACATGTTAACAGCCGCGGGTGGATTGCGATTCCAATAATCAGCTGACATGTGCTCGCTTCAGTGCGGGCTCACCGCCGGAGCCCCCGCTGAACCGGCCTTCCCGACCTGGTGCGTACTATTACTGACCAGGTCGGAAAGGGGTTAAGGAACATCCTTTCCAGGGTAAAGACTTGTGTATAAGGTAAAATAAATAACCAAAAACAAAAATACTCCTCCACACCTTGGGCTATGTTCACAAGTAGCATTTTTTATGCGTTTTTGCACGTTTGTATTGCTTTCAACCGTGACAATGTCACGGGTGTGTCGCCACGAAGATCGTCACGATTACACAGCCTGACTTCTCGCAGCTGACTTTTTGGTGCTTTGTGTTTTTCGGCAGTGAGGGAGTTAATTCTCTCTCTCTCTGTGCTAGACGAGGTCCAGCCTCGCCCAGCTGCAATCAATGCTGCTGTAGTGAGACTCCTTCAAATGCCTGCTGGTCTGTTAGGGAAGTGTCGGTGAAAGCATTTCATGCAGACTAACAGAGCGGATTGTGGTATTTGGAGTTTCAGAGCTAAGTGCATTTGGAGTGTTTTTTCCCTTCATCGCTTTATCATTTATCTCCTTTTCCGTTGGTGTTCCCTCTGTTGTAGTTGTGTAGTTTTTGTATGCAAGGTGGTTTTGGTTTTTCCCTTGTACTGTCTCGTTCGTCTAAGTACTGTGTGTGGGCATATTATTACTTGTCCCCTTTTGTTGTGATTGGGGTCCTTCTCAGGACTAGATTACTTAGGTGCAGGGATCCTCAGGAGGTAGGGGTTACGCTGGCGGCCTGGACCTCTGTACCTTTAACAGTACCTCAAGGTTGAGGGATTAGTCAGGGCCCCAGCTTAGGGTCCGCTTAGGCCCCCTACCACCAGTATACAGAGACAGCGTGACATTTTCACCGACCACTTAGTTTTTCTCCAGCTACCATGGATCCAGTAGCCGGTCTAGCTCGGCAGTTGCAGAGTTTGTCCATGGAGCTGGCGGACGTTAGGTCCAAGGTTTTGTATCCTCAGGAGCAAGCCGGACCAGAACCTAAAGTAGCTCTCCCTGACAGGTTCACTGGGGGGCGGGACAAGTTTTTTGTTTTCCGGGAGGCATGCAAGTTGTACTTTCGGCTGCGGCCTCGGTCATCGGGGAGTGAAGAACAAAGGGTGGGAATTGTCATCTCGCTCCTACAAGGGGACCCACAATCTTGGGCGTTCTCTCTTCCCCCGGGCTCCCCGGCTCTCCAGTCAGTGGATAGGTTTTTCGCTGCTCTGGGACTCGTATATGATGACCCAGATCGGATCTCCCTTGCTGAGTCTAAGTTACGTAGGATCCAGCAGGGAGATCGTCCGGCGGAGGAATTCTGTTCGGAGTTCCGTAGGTGGGCCACGGACACCCAGTGGAATGACCCGGCTCTTAGGAGCCAGTTTTGTCAAGGTTTTTCCGACAAATTACAGGATGTGTTGGCACAGTATGACTCTCCCGCGTCACTGGAAGCCGCTATGGCCCTTGCTATTCGCGTTGACAGACGGCTTCGGGAGAGGTGCGGGATAACTCTACCCCCTGTGATGACTCCACCTCCTACAAGGTCCCCTCATATGGTGGTTCCCCTGGTCAGTCCAGAGGAGCCTATGCAATTAGGAGGGACATCATTTCGGGGGAGGGGACCGGTGGTGCGCCATAAGACAGGAAGGTGTTTCTTCTGCGGGAGAAAGGGACATTTTATTGGGGGGTGTCCATCCCGTCCCTTGCAGAGTGAAGAGTCGTCGGAAAACTGTTGATCCCAGGTTGTGTGGTGGACGGCAATCTGGGAGTAGGTATTTCGTCCCTAGGTTCGTCTCAGTTTCTCGTACCGGCGGAGGTGGTGGTGGGTACGAGAACTGAGAGGATATCTGTTCTTCTGGATAGTGGGGCCGGGGCTAATCTGGTTGATGCTCGGTTTGCCCGGGTTCAAGGTATGCGATTGAGTGAGTTGGCTAAACCCATCCCCATATTCTCGATCGATGCCAGGCCTCTCGGTCAGGGAAGTTTTTTGCAAGCTGTGCATGACGTAAAACTTCAAGTGGGGGCAATACATAAAGAACTGTTGTCTTGCTACGTGTTGGAGGGTCTTCCCACTCCTATAGTGTTGGGCCTTCCTTGGTTAACTAAGCATAACCCGGTTATTAATTGGCAAACCAGAGAGATAAGCCAATGGAGTAAATTCTGTAATAAAAACTGCATGAACACGGTCATCAGTGCGGTTACTCCTTGGGTCTTACCTCCATTTCTGGCGGACTTTGAGGATGTATTCTCGGAGAAAGGGTGTCAGGAACTACCTCCTCATCGCGAGTATGACTGTTCTGTAAAACTGCTCCCTGAGGCCAAGTTACCTAAAGCTAGGTTGTATAACCTTTCTGGTCCTGAGAGGCAGGCCATGAAGGATTATATTTCAGAAAGTCTGGCTAAGGGGCATATTAGACCTTCATCTTCACCGGTGGCTGCAGGGTTCTTCTTTGTTATGAAGAAAGATGGAGGCCTACGCCCTTGCCTGGATTTCCGTGAACTTAATCGGATTACGGTCCGAGATCCGTATCCGCTCCCACTTATTCCCGATCTCTTTAATCAGATCGTGGGCGCCAAATGGTTCTCTAAGTTGGATCTCAGGGGGGCGTACAATCTGATTAGGATGAAGGAGGGGGATGAGTGGAAGACGGCGTTTAACACTCCGGAGGGGCATTATGAGAACCTTGTCATGCCATTCGGTCTGACTAATGCCCCGGCGGTGTTCCAACACTTTGTTAATGACATTTTTCGCCGCCTGGTGGGACAGTTTGTTGTCATATATCTGGATGATATCTTAATTTACTCGCCGGATCTGGTGTCTCATCAGGAGCACGTTAGGCAGGTGTTACAGATCTTGCGGGATAATAAACTGTATGCCAAATGGGAAAAGTGTGTGTTCGCCGTACAGGAACTCCAGTTTTTAGGATTCCTGGTTTCAGCGTCCGATTTTCGTATGGACCCTGGGAAAGTGCGGGCAGTTCTTGAGTGGGATCGGCCAGAGAATCTTAAGGCACTACAACGTTTCCTGGGGTTTGCTAATTATTACCGGAAGTTCATTCGTAATTTCTCGTCCATGGTTAAGCCTCTCACAGACATGACTAAAAAGGGGACGGATTTTTCTAGGTGGTCTGACAAGGCTTGTCAAGCATTCTCCTCCTTGAAAAAATGTTTTGCCTCGGCACCCATACTCATTCAACCGGATGCGTCACAGCCATTCATTGTAGAGGTAGACGCTTCCGAGGTAGGGGTGGGAGCAGTATTGTCACAAGGTTCGTCCCCTGGTAAGTGGCATCCGTGCGCCTTTTTCTCTAAAAAATTGTCGTCCGCTGAGAGGAATTACGATGTCGGCAATAGGGAACTCTTGGCCATTAAGTTAGCTTTTGAGGAGTGGCGCCATTTTTTGGAGGGGGCAGTCCATCCGGTCACCGTCATCACCGATCACAAGAACCTGCTATATCTGGAGTCCGCGAAACGTCTGAATCCCAGACAAGCTAGGTGGTCATTGTTTTTTACCAGGTTTAATTTTGTCGTTACATATCGTCCTGGGTCAAAAAATGTAAAGGCGGATGCCTTATCTCGTAGTTTCCCTGGGGCCGGGAATACGGACGACCCGATTCCTATCCTTCAGGAGGGGGTGGTGGTTTCGGCAGTATGCTCTGAGCTGGAGGAGGAGGTATTGGAGGCTCAGGGGGACGCCCCTGTTGGACCTCCGGGGAGACTGTTTGTTCCAGATCAGTTGCGACAAAAGGTGATCGAGGCACACCATAACTCAGTTTTTGCAGGACACCCGGGGAGTAGAGCAACTGTGGATCTCCTCTCGCGTCGGTTTTGGTGGCCTAACTTACATAAGGAGGTGGTAACTTTTGTCGCGTCCTGTGGGGTTTGTGCGCGCTATAAGACCTCACATACCCGTCCGTCTGGGGCCCTCTTACCTTTGAAGATCCCGGAGCGTCCTTGGACTCATCTGTCTATGGACTTTATTACGGACCTCCCTCCGTCTTCGGGTAAAACGGTCATACTCGTTGTAGTGGACAGGTTCAGCAAGATGGCACATTTTATCGCTCTTCCGGCTCTCCCTAATGCTAAAACTCTTGCGCAGGTGTTCATTGGGGAGATTGTGAGGCTTCACGGGGTACCCTCCGAGGTGGTGTCTGATCGGGGGTCTCAGTTTGTGTCCAAGTTCTGGAAGGCGTTTTGTGCACGGCGGGGTATGCATTTGTCGTTCTCATCGGCTTTTCATCCTCAGACCAATGGTCAGACGGAACGTATGAACCAGAGCTTGGAGACATATCTCCGGTGTTTTGTGTCAGAGAACCAGGAGGACTGGGCTTCTTTCTTACCTCTGGCAGAGTTTGCTCTTAATAATAGGCGGAGCGAGTCCACTGGTAAGTCCCCGTTTTTTGGGGCATATGGTTTTCACCCCCAGTTTTGTACTTTCAGTAGGGGGGGCTCTTCGGGGGTTCCTGAGGAGGAACGATTTTCCTCATCACTCGCTTCAGTATGGAGAGGGGTGCTGAAGAATCTGAATACTATGGGGAACCGATACAAACGTATGGCTGATAGGAGGAGAGTGTCTGGTCCGGACCTAAGTGTGAACGATCGGGTATGGTTGTCTACCAGGAATATAAAACTTAAGGTTCCCTCCTGGAAACTGGGTCCCAGGTTCATCGGGCCGTACAGAATCAGTTCTATTATTAATCCGGTGGCATTCCATCTTGACCTCCCCCCTACGTTTAAAATTCACAACGTGTTCCACAGATCGTTGCTTAAGAGGTATGTGGCGCCGGTGGTACCGTCACCTTTACCTCCCCCTCCAGTGGTGGTCAAGGGTAACTTGGAGTTCCAGGTATCGAGGGTCATCGATTCACGCTTTAATCGCCGGTCCCTTCAGTACCTGGTTCATTGGAAAGGGTATGGTCCTGAGGAGAGGATGTGGGTTCCTGCGTCGGATATTAACGCAGACCGATTAGTTCGGGCCTTCCACACGACTCACCCGGATAAACCTGGCCCTGAGGGTCCGGAGGCCCCTCGTAGAAGGGGGGGTACTGTCACGGGTGTGTCGCCACGAAGATCGTCACGATTACACAGCCTGACTTCTCGCAGCTGACTTTTTGGTGCTTTGTGTTTTTCGGCAGTGAGGGAGTTAATTCTCTCTCTCTCTGTGCTAGACGAGGTCCAGCCTCGCCCAGCTGCAATCAATGCTGCTGTAGTGAGACTCCTTCAAATGCCTGCTGGTCTGTTAGGGAAGTGTCGGTGAAAGCATTTCATGCAGACTAACAGAGCGGATCGTGGTATTTGGAGTTTCAGAGCTAAGTGCATTTGGAGTGTTTTTTCCCTTCATCGCTTTATCATTTATCTCCTTTCCCGTTGGTGTTCCCTCTGTTGTAGTTGTGTAGTTTTTGTATGCAAGGTGGTTTTGGTTTTTCCCTTGTACTGTCTCGTTCGTCTAAGTACTGTGTGTGGGCATATTATTACTTGTCCCCTTTTGTTGTGATTGGGGTCCTTCTCAGGACTAGATTACTTAGGTGCAGGGATCCTCAGGAGGTAGGGGTTACGCTGGCGGCCTGGACCTCTGTACCTTTAACAGTACCTCCAGGCTGAGGGATTAGTCAGGGCCCCAGCTTAGGGTCAGCTTAGGCCCCCTACATCCAGTATACAGAGACAGCGTGACAGACAAATGCATTCACTGGGAAATGTCATTTTAACATTTTACAACCTTATCTGGCCATGTGCTGTGTGACACATGCATACAGTGCTAAAAAGACATGGGAACAGCATGGGGAAGACACCTGGAAGCATCTGACACCCAGGTCACAGCCTAAAAGTGTGCCCATCAGAAGTGATCCTTGCCGCATCAGAAGATGCAGACTTGCAACTATCCCCGTGCAAGTCCTTGTCCCAGGGTAGTGTTCAATTGTACCTCCCCCATAACTTGCAATACAAGCTCAAGTATGCAGCCTGCCACCCACCCACCCCCAGGCTGCAATACCATACTGCTAGCTTGCTTGCACTTGAAATTGGGCCTTTTAGGCATGTGGAGGTGGAATCTGGCCACCACGTCATGGCTGCGTCGGTAGCCTGGTATTCATACTCAGTCCCCAGCCGCCCAGCGGCCGGGTGTCCACGCTTGGTCCCCAGCCGCCAGGGGGCGGCCGGGTGTCCGTACTTAGTCCCCAGCCGCCCCGCGGCCTGGTGCCCACACACAGTCCCCAGCCGCGTGGGGGTGGCCGGGTGTCCATAAACGGTCCCCAGCCGCCCCTATTTGTCCCGGTGCACCTTATACACAAGCGCACATACCAAAACATTACCTGTGCCCTCCCCAGTGCATTTAGTGGGAAGGACAGCCTAACCACAAACACGTGGACAAGTGAATGTGGCCAGGAATGGTCCATCTCACTGACGCCTTCACACTGGGTTAATATTGTGGAAGCCGGGACACAGTTGGACACTGGGATGCAACACGTCCTCCAGACATAGAGGATTGCGGGTCGTGGGTCAATCAGGCTTCAACAAAAAGTTCAGAAGGTAGACAGCAGCAGTGGTCGGCCTCCTATACAACGAGTAAATTATTCATGATCATGAGGCCATCCACCTCCTTAGCTTTCTGTTCCTTGGAATGCAAGTGCGTGTATGTAGTAGCAGCTAGGCCTGAGGTGGTCAGCGTTTTGGCGCATATTCTACCTCCTTCGAGGATTGCTGGATGTTTTCCTGCTACTATCCCAGTTCTATGATTCCCGTTAAAACAAAGCTTCAGGTGATGAATGATGGATGAGGTGGTGGCAAAGGAGAAAGAGCAGGAGGAACAGGGACCATTCACATCAATATCAGGCCAGCCAACCACACATGTCTTGTAGGATATGTTTCCGTACCAAAAGGAGCGGTTCAGCTACACAGTTATAAGGCATACAGTGAATGCAATGCCTACCAAAAATTTCGAGGCACTCCAATGCCCCTTGGAAGTGACATGGAGGTCAGAGGGCCTTAACTAAACCGTTTTTTCCATTTATAGCAACTGGGTCTCCTGTACACTGTTGGCCTAAGCAGGGAATGGAAGGCTTTCCAAAAATTATTAGCCACTGTAATGCCCCTTGAAACAGACGTGGATTACAGCGTATTAAAAACCTTCTACCCATTATTGGGGAGTGGGTCTCCCTTAGTGTTCGCCTATGCATTGAAAAGCAAAAGCTGACAAAAATTAGGAGGAAATGCAATGCTTGTTGCAAGAGTCATGGAGGTTAGAGGTAATTAAAAACAACATGTCAATGCCCCTTGGAAGAGCTGTGGAGTTCAGAGTGGTTTAACAAGACGGTTTTAATGCCCCTTAGAAGAGACGTGGAGTTCAGAGTGGTTTAACAAGACAGTTTTAATGCCCCTTGGAAGAGATGTGGAGGTCACAGTAGCTTAACAAGATGGTTTTAATGCCCCTTGTAAGAGACGTGGAGTTCAGAGTGGTTTAACAAGGCAATATCAATGCCCCTTGGAAGAGTGGTGGAGGTTACAGTGGAATAAAAAGACAATATCAACGCCCTGTGGAAGAGACGTGGAGGTCACAGTAGCTTAACAAGACGCTTTTAATGCCCCTTGGAAGAGTGGTGGAGGTCGCAGTGGAATAAAAAGACAATATTAACGACCCTTGGAAGAGACGTGGAGGTCACAGTAGCTTAACAAGACGATTTTAATGCCCCTTACAAGAGCCATGCAGTACAGTATATTAAAAACATTATTCCCATTATTGGATAGTGGGTCTCCCATAGTCTTTGCCTATGCCTTCCAAGCAAAAGCTGCCAAAAATTAGGAAGGGGGAACTTGCAATGTCCCTTACAAGAGCCATGCAGTACAGCATATTAAAAACATTATTCCCATTATTGGGGAGTGGGTCTCCCATTGTCTTTGCCTATGCCTTCCAAGCAAAAGCTGCCAAAAATTAGGACAGATGAACTTGCAATGCTGGCAACATGGACCACGGTCACCCTGGTGGTATAGTGGTCGTGGAGGCTGAGGATAAGGAGAAGAGCAAAAAACAGCCGAAATGAGGAAGCGTATACCCATGTGTGGGTGTGAAGCGATGCATGGGAATACACCTCCCGAAATAACACAGTGGATTTGACTTTATGTTACTCTGCTGTCATTTGGTGGTGATGAGAAGTCTGGCCCAATCCAGCCCTTGTTCATTTTGATAAGGGTCAGCTTGTCAGCATTGTCAGTTGACAGGCGAGTGCGCTTATCAGTTCTAATTCCCCCAGCGGCACAAAAAACACGCTCCGATAACACGCTAGCGGCAGGGCAGGCCAGGACCTCCAAGGCATACAGAGTGAGTTCATTCCAAGTGTCCAGCTTGGATACCCAATAATTAAAAGGCACAGAGGAATCACGGAGGACGCTGGTACTCCCTCACCATCTTTTGAAACTTTCCACTCCTTGTGAGAGTACCCTGCGCCTCAGGGCCTGTAAGCTGGGCAGGTCTCAGAAAACTGTCCTAGAACATTGACAGTGTTCCCCTGCCTCTGCTGGATTGGAGTTGCGTCTCTCTCGCCTGTATGCCTTAGTTGGGCAGCGAACTGTGACCTCTGCCGCTACCGTGTTCAGATGGGAATTTTTTTAATAGTTCTGCAGCAAGGGCCTTCTGGTACTGCCCCATTTTTGTAGACCTCTCCAACTCAGGAATAAGAGAGTGAATGTTCTCCTTGTAGAGGGGGTCTAAAAGTGTCATCAACCAGTAATGACTGTCACCCAACATTTTGACAATGCGAGGGTCACGGTTAAGGCAGCGTAACATAAAGTCAGCCATGGGTGCCAGACTGGTAATGGGCAAGACTTCCGTGTCCTCACCAAGATGACGACTGATAGTGTTGAGCGATCACTAAAATGCTCGGGTGCTCGAAGCTCGGGCCGAGCTTACCGTGATACTCGGGTGCTCGACCCGAGCAACGAGCCCAATGTTAGTCTATGAGAGACCCGAGCATTTTTGCGGCAGCACCCCCGGCAGTCTGTAGAAAGCCTAAAAAGTGCCCAAAATGATAGTGACAGTGCTCAAAAGACATGGGGGCAGCATGGGGATCGCCCCTGGAAGCATTTCTGACCCCCAGGTCACTGCTGTCAACAACGTGGTCAGAGGTATTAAGCCACTTTTGCGGGCTCACAATAAAACGTTCAAAAACGAAACTGAAACGTTTTTCCTGTGAAATATGTTAAGGAATTTCCATTCCAGGGTAAAGACTTGTGTATAAGGTAAAATAAATAACCAAAAACAAAAATACTCCTCCACACCTTGGGCTATGTTCACAAGTAGCATTTTTCATGCGCTTTTGCATTTTTGTATTGCTTTCAACCGTGACAAATGCGTTCACCGGGAAATGTCATTTTAACATTTTACAACCTTATCTGGCCATGTGCTGTGTGACACATGCATACAGTGCTGAAAAGACAAGGGATCAGCATGGGGAAGACCCCTGGAAGCATCTCTGACCCCCAGGTCACTGTCTAAAAGTGTGCCCATCAGAAGTGATCCTTGCCGCATCAGAAGATGCAGACTTGCAACTATCCCCGTGCAAGTCCTTGTCCCAGGGCAGTGTTCAATTGTACCTCCCCCATTCCTTGCAATGCAAGCGAAAATATGCAGCCAACCACCCACCCACCCGCAGGCTGCAATACCATACTGCTAGCTTTCACTTGAAATGGGGCCTTTTAGTTTGGAGGAGGCCGAAGCTGGCCACTACCTCATGGCCGCTTCTGCAGCGAGGTATCCATACTCTGTCCCCAGCCGCCCGGCGGCCGGGTGTCCACGCTCGGTCCCCAGCCGCCAGGTGGCGGCCAGGTGTCCATACTCGGTCCCCAGCCGCCCTGATTTCTCCTGTCACCTTCCCCCACACTTTTCTTAGCCTGGCCTGCTTTAGGGCAGCATTGGACGAGCCCATCAGAGAACCAGACTCCTCCGGTGGGCCCTGGCTTCTCCATCAGGGGAGTTGAGAGTGCCTAGGTGAGGAGCATGATGATGATGACAGAAGATAGCATCTGCTTTGTTTTCTTGGAATGCAAGCGCATGTATGTAGTAGCGGCTAGGCCTGAGGTGGTCCGCGTTTTGGCGCATATCCTATCTCCTCCGAGGATTGCTGGATGTTTTCCTGCTACTATCCCAGTTCTATGACTCCCATTAAAACAAAGCTTCAGGTGATAAATGATGGATGAGGTGGTGGCAAAGGAGAAAGAGCAGGAGGAACAGGGACCATTCACATCAATATCAGGCCAGTCAACCAGATATGTCTTGTAGGATATGTTTCTGTAACAAAAGGAGCGGTTCGGCTACACAGTTATGGGCATACAGTGAGTGCAATGCCTACCAAAAATTTTGAGCCACTCCAATGCCCCTTGGAAATGACATGGAGGTCAGAGGGCGTTAACTAAACCTTTTTTTCGATTTATAGCAACTGGGTCTCCCCTGCACTGTTGGCCTAAGCAGTGAATGGAAGGCTTTCCAAAAATTATGAGGAACTGCAATACCCCTTACAAGAGCCATGTGTGGCACCCCAGGGGTCTGGTCACCACAGTAATAGAGATATTCTGTCGGAGAGCAAGTGGGAGGTTTCCTGGTCAGGATCCCTTAAACATGCAACATCCTCCTGCCCCAGTCCTGGGAGGGGAGAATTCTGCCCTTATAAACTGGATCTGGGGCGGGGTTGAGTGAGTCAGAGAACAGTCAGACTCAGAGTGAGAGCAAGGGAAAGTAACTGCAAGGAGCTCTGTAGGAGCTAGGAGCTAAAGACCAGGGGCTGGAAGCTGAGCAGAGCTCGCCCTGGCAAAAGACAATAGGAACCGGACACAGGAGTCCGAAGCTGTGAGGACTTATATATCCAGCAGCAGAAACCAGCCGGCAGGGGATTTCACGTCCTCTGGCCATAGAAGCCCGGAGGCTCAGTCACAAGCAAGGGACCAGCTTCGTCGTGGAGCGGAGGCTAACAGAAGGCCCCAAGTCACCAGCCATACGGGTGAGCACTACACGGTACACTCAGGGACGTGGGCTACTTCTACCCGCTTACAGCAAGGTAGCCAGTAAGAGTGCAGACAGACGGGGAGGCCTACAACTCCACCTGGCCAGGGGAACTCCTGCTTGCACACAGACTGACCAGGCCTCTTATGCTAGCCAGTACTCCCGGGAGGGTCTACCTTATAATCATCAGTAAAGACCCTGAACTGCACTGCAAAGACTCTGAGTCGTTCCTGCTGCGCTCGTGCACCATCACCCGCATCATCCACACTCACTGGCCTGAGGCTATACTCCTCCCGAGGGGAGTTATCCCATTCTATGCTGCGCACACAACACCAGCCTCAGCGGTCTGCCTCGCAGCGGTGGTACTCCCTGACCGCAATCCACGGGTGGCGCAGTCGGACAATTAACCTCAAAACCTAAGAAAGACTGCCACTGGTTTGACCAGCCTGAGCCACGGGACCGGGTTACCGCCACAGAGACTACAGACCCCAGAGACCCGGCACCGGGTATCCCACACACGTGTACACACGGCCCAGGGGGCGCGTCACATGCAGTACAGCATATTACAAACATAAGTCCCATTATTGGGGAGTGGGTGTCCCATAGTATTTGCTTATGCCTTGCAAGCAAAAGCTGCCAAAAATTAGGACGGAGCAACTTGCAATGCCCCTTACAAGAGCCATGCAGTACAGCATATTACAAACATAAGTCCCATTATTGGGGAGTGGGTCTCCCATAGTATTTACTGATGCTTTCCCAGCAAAAGCTTCCATAAATTAGGACGGAGGAACTTGCAATGCTGGCACCCTGGTGGTATAGTGGTGGTGGAGGCTGAGGATAAGGAGAAGAACAGCCAAAATGAGGAAGTGTATACCCATGTGTCGGTGTGAAGCGGTGCATGTGAATACACCTCCCGAAATAACACAGTGGATTTGACTTTATGTTACTCTGCTGTCATTTGGTGGTGATGAGAAGTCTGGCCCAATCCAGCCCTTGTTCATTTTGATAAGGGTCAGCTTGTCAGCATTGTCAGTTGACAGGCGAGTGCGCTTATCAGTTATAATTCTCCCAACGGCACTAAAAACACGCTCCGATAACACGCTAGCGGCAGGGCAGGCCAGGACCTCCAAGGCGTACAGAGCGAGTTCATTTCAAGTGTCCAGCTTGGATACCCAATAATTAAAAGGCACAGAGGAATCACGGAGGACGCTGGTACGATCGGCAAGGTACTCCCTCACCATCTTTTGAAACTTTCCACTCCTTGTGAGAGTACCCTGCGCCTCAGGGCCTGTAAGCTGGGCGGGTGTCAGAAAACTGTCCCAGAATGTTGACAGTGTTCCCCTGCCTCTGCTGGATTGGAGTTGCATCTCTCTCGCCTGTACGCCTTGGTTGGGCAACGAACTGTGTCCTCTGTCGCTAGCGTGTTCAGATGGGAATTTTTTTAAGAGTTCTGCAGCAAGGGCCTTCTGGTATTGCCCCATTTTTGTAGACCTCTCCACCTCAGGAATAAGAGAGTGAAAGTTCTCCTTGTACTGGGGGTCTACAAGTGTCACCAACCAGTAATGACTGTCACCCAACATTTTGACAACGCGAGGGTCACGGTTAAGGCAGCGTAACATAAAGTCAGCCATGCGTGCCAGACTGGTAACGGGCAAGATTTCCGTGTCCTCACCAAGATGACGACTGACCATGCTCTCCTCCGCCTCCTCCTCCTACTCTTCCTCCTCCCCCCTGTCCTCAGGCCACCCACGCTGAACCGACGGTATGACACTTGTACAGGTACTACCGTCTACAATGCATGATAGCAGCTCCTGTTCTTCCTCCTCCTCCTCCTCCTCTCCCTCATTGTCCCCCAATGCAGGTTGGGATGAGATGAGGCTGGGCTGTGTGTAATCGCCCGCTACGGCTTCTTGATCCATCTCATCATACTCTGGCTGCAATGCCTCCTCTTTAATTCTCTGCAGAGAGCGTTGCAAAAGACAGACAAGTTGGATGCTGGCACTAATGATGGCGTCATCGCCACTCACCATCTTGGTGGCCTCCTCAAAGTTTGTCAGGATGGTACATATGTCAGACATCCAGGTCCACTCCTGAGGTCTTATGTGTGGAGTCTGACCTGAATATCGACGGCCTTGTTGCAGCTGGTACTCCACAACTGCTCTCTTCTGCTCACAAATCCATTGCAACATGTGGAGGGTAGAGTTCCAACGTGTGGGGACATCACACACCAGTCGGTGTGCCGGAAGCTGCAAACGCTGCTGCAACACAGCAAGGGCGGCGGAAGCTGTAGCCGACTTGCGAAAATGAGCTGACAGGCGGCGTACTTTCACAAGCAGATCTGGCAACTCGGGGTACGATTTAAGAAACCGCTGAACCACGAGGTTAAGCACATGAGCCAGGCATGGTACGTGTGTTATCTCACCTCGCCTCAGAGCCGCCACCAGGTTACAGCCATTGTCACACACGACCATGCCGGGATGTAGGTTCAGCGGTCTCAGCCACAGATCTGCCTGCTCTTTCACAGCTGTCCACAACTCACAAGCAGTGTGAGGTTTATCACCTAAGCTTATGAGTTTCAGCACAGCCTGTTGCCGCTTGGCGGAGGCAGTACTGCAATGCTTCCAGCTTGTAACTGATGTGGTGATATCTGAGATGGAGGCTGAACATGAGGAGGAGGAGGAGGATGCGCAGGAGCTGTACACTGTGGGGGCAACTCTGATTGACATAGGGCCCGCAATCCTCGGTGTGGGGAGGATGTGTTCCGTCCCAAGGTCCGACTGGGTCCCGGCTTCCACTATGTTTACCCAGTGTGCCATCAGAGAGATGTACCGTCCCTGGCCACAAGCACTTGTCCACGTGTCCGTTGTCAGGTGGACTCTCCCAGTAACTGCGTTGTTGAGGGCACGGCAGATGCTTTGGGACACGTGCTTGTGTAGTGCGGGGATGGCACACCGGGCAAAAGAGTGTCGGCTGGGGACCAAGTACCGAGGGACGGCCACCGCCAAAAAGGCAGCATTTCCAATGCAAGCAGTCGTGAAATGTGCGAATTTAGGACTGTGGCCTGTGGGACGTTAGCTACTAATTTCCACTTTCGTTCAAAGGTCTGGGATATGGACAATTGAAGGCTGTGGTGGGACGTGGACGTTGATGCTGTTTCTTGAGAAACTGGCATAACAAGTGAAGACTGAGAGGAGGGGGCATCTTTACATGCAGTATGGACAGGGGATTGCCTTGCACACACAACAGGGGGTTCTATTGCACGCACAACAGTGGAAGAAGCAGTGGTGACACCCGCTGACACTGGTCGTGGACCCTGGGTTTCGCCCCACAAAGTCGGGTGCTTTGCTGCCATGTGCCTGATCATGCTGGTGGTGGTCAGGCTGGTAGTTTTGTCACCCCTGCTGATGCTGACATGGCAGGTGGAACATATGGCCTTTTTGGGGTTATCAGCATAGTCTTTAAAAAAATTCCAGACTCTGGAAGACCTACCGCTTGTACTGGCAACGTCCCTCTTGTTGGTGTTACGGGGAACGGTTGCCTGCCTTCTGTCTGCGGCCACCACACTGCTTCTTCATGCCTGTTGGGGTACTCTGCCTCCCTCCCTCTGTGTGCTGCTGGCCTCACTCTGCATGTCCTCCTGCCACGTTGGGTCAGTTACTAGATCATCCACCACCTCCTCCTCTTCCACTTGTGCACCACGATCCTCCTCCTCACTTCCTGGCAATTGTGTCTCGTCATCGTCCACCTCTTGTGACAGATTGCCAACGTCGACTTCCTGTGGCCGTGGCTGTTCAAATATTTGGGCATCGCAACATGGGATCTCCTCTTCCACCACTTCAAGCGTATCAGACGAGGGGCCCAAATATGGAAATGGACCAGTGAACAGCTCTTCAGAGTGTCCAAGTGTGGGATCACTTGCTGTCTGACGACACTCGGCATGGTGGGAGGAAGGAGCATCAGGGTGAGGAGGAGTATGCGGTCGAGACTCACGGCTACTAAGAGTTGACCGTGTGGAAGACAAACCGGAGGTGGTGGTGCCCAGGTAACTGGAAGTATTGTCTGCTATCCAATTAATAACCTGTTCACACTGATCAGTTCTCAATACTGGTGTTGTTCTGTGCTTCCCTAGTAATTCGGTCAAGAAGTGGGAGCGAGAAGATGTGGCTGTTGGTTGTGGCACATTTTCACCTTGGCCACGGCCCCGTCCTCTGCACGAACCATCACCAGAACGTCCACTTCCACGTCCCTTGCCACACGCCTTGCACATTGTAAATGAAGTAAAATAGCTTACAATTGCACTATCAATGGAAAAAGGGTAATAAAGAGAAGATTAGAACCGTGGAAGAGGAAAACCACAGTTATTGTTTACTGGGGTATACCACACTTTTTTAAATAGAGATATTTGCAGCTGAACAGTGAGCGACACACTCAAACTGCTTTTTTTTTAGATACCAAAGGCCCAAAACTGGATAGTACAGCGATTTGACCCGTGGAACTGCGAAACCACACTGGGATGTCGGGCCTACACAAGACTATTTTCAACAGATATATTTTTGTGTCACAACAGTCAGGAGACACTACTGTTTTTCTTTACGGAAAAAATGAACAAAACCTGAATAATAGAGATTTTTTACCGTGGGATGGCAAAACCACAGTTATTGTTTACTGGGGTATACCACACTTTTTTTTAAATAGAGATATTTGCGGCTGAACAGTGAGCGACACACTCAAACTGTTTTTTTTAGATACAAATGGCCCAAAAGTGGATAATACAGAGGTTTGAAAAGTGAAACTGCAAAGCCACACTTGTATTTCTTGGGCCTACACCAGACTATTTTCAACAGATATATTTGTGTCTGAACAATCAGGAGACACTATTTATTTTTTACGGCAAAAAATGCCAAAAGCAGGATAATAGAGATGTTTTACCGTGGAACAGCAAAACCACAGTTATAATTTACTGGTGTATACCAGACTTTTTTGAATATATATATATTTGCGGCTGAACAGTGAGCGACACACTCAAACTGTTTTTTTTAGATACAAATGGCCCAAAAGTGGATAATACAGAGGTTTGTACCGTGGAACTGCAAAACCACACTTGTATTTCTCGGGCCTACACCAGACTATTTTCAACAGATATATTTGTGACTGAAAAATCAGGGAGACACTATTATTTTTTTTTTTTACAGCAAAAAATGCAAAAAGCAGGATAATAGAGATTTTTTACCGTGGAACAGCAAAAGCACACTTCTGTCTCTCTGGCCTACACCAGACTATTTTCAACAGATATATTTGTGTCAGAAAAATCAGGGAGACACTATTATTATTTTTATACAGCAAAAAATGCCAAAAACAGGATAATAGAGATGTTTTACCGTGGAACATCAAAACCACAGTAATAATTTACTGGTGTATACTAGACTTTTTTAAATATATATATTTTCGGCTGAACAGTGAGCGACACACTCAAACTGTTTTTTTTAGATACAAATGGCCCATAGAACTGCAAAACCACGCTTCTATTTCTCTGGCCTACACCAGACTATTTTCAACAGACATATTTGTGTCTGAAAAATCAGAGGAACACTTTTTTTTTTTGGGGGGGGGGGGACACCAAAAGGTTAATAAGATGGGTATTTGTACATTGTGAAGGAGGAAAAAGAAAAGAGGATTTAGATTAAAAAAAAGGATTTTTCCTGGCCCCCGGGACCTGGAGCCAAGTCCAGCAATTTCAGCAACAGGAGCAGCATACAGGACTGTAATGCAGCGTTTGCTGGTATAACCACTGCGTCTCCTATACAGCCTGCCTGCCTGCCTGACATACCTGGGATGGATATTAGTCCTGAGAAGGACTGTTTGTTTGATCTGGCAGCCTTTACAGACCCTACACTAACTATTTTGCAGGATATATCTCTCCCTAAATCAGCAGCGCTGTCCCTACACTGTCTGATCCGGAGCGACTGTGTCCAAGATGGCGGCGCCCGGTTTTAAATACTCGAGGTGACGCTGTGCGGCCAGCCAATCATTGTAATGCCCACAAACAACATGGCTGCGGCATTACAGTGACTGGCTGGCAATCCCTGCATGTTCATTGGCTCTGTAAAGAGTGCCAAACATGCAGGGCGGAGACCCGAGCTCCCGCCCGAGTAACCCGGAAATGCTCGGTGCTCGCCGAACATCCGGAGTAGCGTGATGCTCGGGCGAGTACCGAGCAGTGTCGAGCATGTTCGCTCAACACTAGTTATAAATCATACAGACGTTTGGGATATAGTTACTGAATCTGAAGCGTCCACTAGGCACAGCTTTTACAAATGTGTATATACACAACAAAAAAGACACTCAAATGTATGTCTGGTGTGTGTGCTTTTTGGTGGATCTGGTTTTCTTTTATTTTCTGAAGTTGTTTTTTTTTTTAAGTTGACAAAGTTTTTCTTTGTTTGTGTCTGATATTCAATTCTTTGCATACCTTTACATACACATTCTTGAATTAGGTTTCATTTATGTGGCGTTATACATAAATTGTACACACATTGCACACATATCTGTTGCTGCAACTCAACTGCATGGTCACATAGTAAATACCAATGAATATAGACTAACTAACAAAGTATTACAATGCCTACCTAACTTGAATGGGCATTATACTGTCAAGTAATAGCATACTACTGGTGGTATATGACGCGCCCCCTGGGCCAGTGTTGTTTGGGGGATACCCGGAGCCGGATCAGATGGGGGTTGTAGTCTCCGAGTGGCGGTGACCCGGTCCGTGCCCAGGGTGTCAAGCTCAGTGTGTGGCAGTCCTACAGATGTTGCTGGATGTTCTTTAGTGTCGACTACGCCACCCGTTGATTTGCGGTCAATACGGCCGCCGCTGCAGCAGGGTCCGCTGAGGCTGGTGGTGTGTGTGCAGCTTCTGGTAGTATAACCCCCAACGGGAGGGGTATAGCCTCAGGGGGTCAGTTGTAGAGGGTGGTGGTTGTGGTGGTGCAGTGAGGATGGTATTAAGACTCAGAGTCGGGCTGTGCAGTTCAGGGTTTTTACTTACTGCTGTTGTTCTGGTCACTCCGGCCTTGAGTGACCTCCCGAGCCGTGCTTCGTCCACCAGGTCCTGGACTCGGCCAACCCCCCGGTAATTCTGGAGCGTGATCCTGAGCTCCCTTTCTGACGTTCCTTTTCTCTGGCCTTCCCCACCAGGGATCCACCTATGTCCGGCTCCCTCGGGTCTCTTGGTGGGTACACCTCTTCTGGGTTCCCTGACCCTATACTTGGTCTGCCTTCCTGGTGGATTTAGTGGGGGGTCGTGCCAGATCCTGCCCACAACCTCCGGTCTCTGGCTGAGGATTAGTGCCCTCCACCAGCTTGGGATCCGGTACCCTTGTGCCAACCCTTCACCCTGTTGCTTGTATTTGGGCTCTTGGGGTTCCCTCTTCTTCCCCTCTGGGTCCTTCTGACTCCTCTCTCTCTTCTTTCAGGACTGCTTGACCCTCTACAACAGACTGACTAGTAGCTGTCTGCCTGTCTGACCCTGATCTAAGATGGTTCCCACCTTATATACTCCCTCTATGTGTGAGCTCAGGTGACCAGCACCCAATGAGCTCCTAGCATTACCCAGACTGCTCCCCCTATCTGCCCCTACACTACTGGGATGTTCCACCCCCCTCCCACTCCAGCCAGGGACAGACACTATCGTACCTGAACGTAAACTGGTGGGAGTACCGTCGATCTGTCCCCCGGAAATGGGATGTGTGTAGTGTATGCAGCCTACTGAGCTCAGTTCCACACTCCATCCTTACCCGGGAGTGGAATATCACACCTCTGGCTTGAGGTGTAATACCCCTGTAGCAGCCGAATCCTCAGGGTGCTACATTCCCCCCTGGTAAATCACAGCACGTCCTCGGGCTGTAAGAGAATAAACATCCATAAACATACAATTTATTTTTTTTTTCATAAAACATAAACATATAAAACATCATATATACTATCAGCATAAAACTTTTTATAAATAACATTCTTGTTCCTCCGGCCACGGTGCAACTTGTGACCGGGTAAAGTGCGACAGTCTCTTCAAGAAAAACAACAGTTTCCTATAAAACCGGTAGGGGGCGCCTTAGGAAGCGCAACTATATACAAGGGGATATGGCCGCTCTCAGTCCTCGGCCAGGTATAAGGAAGGAATGACCGCTCTCAGTCCTCGGTCAGTTGGATTAAGGGACACACAGGTTAACAATTTACACTTGTCCCAACGGGGACATATTTAAAGCAGCAACAGTTCACTGTACCCCGACAGGTAACTATTTACAGTCTCTTTACCGTACTTTAACGACGGCGTCCTCCTGCTCCTTCTTTGTCTTCAGACCCGTCCGGGTCCTCTTGCTCCTCCTCACACCGCAGCTCCTCCTCCGTCAGGCGATGCACATGGAGGGCGTAGGGTCCTTTGGCACACTTGTGCCGGGTGAACGTGACCTCGTCCCCTACGTACAGGTCACGACCTCTGTGTCCCTCCGGCAGATGGCTCTCTACGTCTCTGCGGGTTACAAAGACGTCGCCGGGGGTATGATGGTCTTTTATGAAGCCCCACCCATGCTGCAGGTTGAATTTAATCACAGTCCCGGTGGTACGGGGACCATGAGCTGCACGGGGGTTCCTCCTGGTCCGACTCTTCTGCCCTGCGCTCTGTTCCTGCAGCCGCTGCTCACGGATCCGCCTCTCTTTCCGCTCTTGCTCAAAGGCTGCCAACTGCTGGCGTCAGCACTCCACTCGCTCTGCTGCAGCTGCCCGCGTTTCTTGAGTGAACCCCATGAGGTCTCCTCCGGTGGGATCCCACTTGAATTGTGCTTCTTCTAGCGGGAGCGGGGTTCTCCTGACGGGCTTCGGAGCCGGAATCAGGGGCTCGCACAGGGGCCTTGCTCTTTGGAGTTCCAGTTGGTAGTACTCCTGGGGCCATACAAAGGGCTGCCCATCGGGGAACGTGTGCTGGGCATATAGATCTTCGCCCAGGTGCGGCACTCGAGATGTTGAGGGCGCGGTGGTGGAAGCGGCGCCCGGATTGACCAGGCCTTGCGACCAGGCCTGGGGTACCCTGAACGTAAAGGGCACCGTGAAGACGGCGGCGCCCGGGGGTACTTGGCCCTGCGACCAGGCCGGTGGCTCCGCGGAGGTAGGGGGCGCTGTTGGAATTGCGGCGCCCAGAGGTACTAGACCTTGCGACCAGGCCGATGGTATTTCCTGTTTGGTCGCGCTCAGGGTCAAGGCGTGTGACGTCACAGGGGTCGCGGCCGCAGCTTCTACTTGAGGCCTAATCTGGCACGGTGACGATGCAGCGACGGGCACGGCAGGGGGAATTTCGGGCTCTGCGACGGGGAGCTGGGACAGGTACACGGTTTCTCGGCTCGGGGTAGTGACGTCCCCTTTACCTGCCTCCGTCCGTTCAGCTCCCTTCTCGGCGCCGTCTCCGGCCTTCACTCCTCCTGCACCATCCTCAGAGGCGGTCTGTCTCCTCGTCTCGGGTGGCGTGCTCCGCTGACGGGTTCCGGTCTGCTGGGCCATCTCACGGCTCCACTCCGCCAGCGTGTCTTGCTGCACTTGGGCCATCCTCCGTGCGAGGCCCTCCAGCGCGGTCTGTGCACACTCCCGGTCTCGGGGGAGCTGTGCTAGGATCTCCACTAAGCCTAGTGGGGTTGTTGCTTGCAGCAGGCTCCTGACCACTGGGTCGGTGCTGCCTGTCTCTCCCTCCATCTCCGGGTACGACTTCTCCGGAGTCCTCTCCAGACTTCTTGTCTCCGGGTGCGCTCTCTCCAGACTCCTCCAGGCTGCACCCATCTTCTCTCTTTTGTTCCGTCTCCGCCCACATTGAGGGTGGTCCCGGGGCAACTTTGTGATTGTCAGTTCCAGGGGCAGTTCTCTCACGCTGATGGACACTTCCAGCATCACAGTCTCTGTTGGTGGGCGCGGTTTCCGCTTTTGGCGCCATTCTTCGACCTGGCCCACGATGGGAGGTGGCCTCTTGCCACCCTCTGGCACGCCCATAATGGCGTCCGCTCTTCCAAGGCGGGAAATCCTTGGAAATGGCGGGAATCGTCTCCCAGTGGCGGGAAACTCCATGGATGGCGGGAAAAAGCTGCAAATGGCGGACAACCGGCGGGAAACGACCTGTGATGGGGTCCGTTGGCGGGGACCCTCCGGAACCGGCGGGAGACTTCTTTTTGAGGTAACGATGAACTTTTCTTCAGGCACGCAGTACCCGGTTGTTGCGGGCACGTAATCCTGCCAACTACGCCAAAGTTGACGCGCCCCCTGGGCCAGTGTTGTTTGGGGGATACCCGGAGCCGGATCAGATGGGGGTTGTAGTCTCCGAGTGGCGGTGACCCGGTCCGTGCCCAGGGTGTCAAGCTCAGTGTGTGGCAGTCCTACAGATGTTGCTGGATGTTCTTTAGTGTCGACTACGCCACCCGTTGATTTGCGGTCAATACGGCCGCCGCTGCAGCAGGGTCCGCTGAGGCTGGTGGTGTGTGTGCAGCTTCTGGTAGTATAACCCCCAACGGGAGGGGTATAGCCTCAGGGGGTCAGTTGTAGAGGGTGGTGGTTGTGGTGGTGCAGTGAGGATGGTATTAAGACTCAGAGTCGGGCTGTGCAGTTCAGGGTTTTTACTTACTGCTGTTGTTCTGGTCACTCCGGCCTTGAGTGACCGCCCGAGCCGTGCTGCGTCCACCAGGTCCTGGACTCGGCCAACCCCCAGGTAATTCTGGAGCGTGATCCTGAGCTCCCTTTCTGACGTTCCTTTTCTCTGGCCTTCCCCACCCGGGATCCACCTATGTCCGGCTCCCTTGGGTCTCTTGGTGGGTACACCTCTTCTGGGTTCCCTGACCCTATACTTGGTCTGCCTTCCTGGTGGATTTAGTGGGGGGTCGTGGCAGATCCTGCCCACAACCTCCGGTCTCTGGCTGAGGATTAGTGCCCTCCACCAGCTTGGGATTCGGTACCTTTGTGCCAACCCTTCACCCTGTTGCTTGTATTTGGGCTCTTGGGGTTCCCTCTTCTTCCCCTCTGGGTCCTTCTGACTCCTCTCTCTCTTCTTTCAGGACTGCTTGACCCTCTACAACAGACTGACTAGTAGCTGTCTGCCTGTCTGACCCTGATCTAAGATGGTTCCCACCTTATATACTCCCTCTATGTGTGAGCTCAGGTGACCAGCACCCAATGAGCTCCTAGCATTACCCAGACTGCTCCCCCTATCTGCCCCTACACTACTGGGATGTTCCACCCCCCTCCCACTCCAGCCAGGGACAGACACTATCGTACCTGCACATAAACTGGTGGGAGTACCGTCGATCTGTCCCCCGGAAATGGGATGTGTGTAGTGTATGCAGCCTACTGAGCTCAGTTCCACACTCCATCCTTACCCGGGAGTGGAATATCACACCTCTGGCTTGAGGTGTAATACCCCTGTAGCAGCCGAATCCTCAGGGTGCTACATATACAACAGGCAAAACATAGCAAAATATACAAAGTGAGTTAGCTATCAAAAGCAAAACACTAATTTTAGCATAGTAAAAATCCAATGTATCTCTACCGCAACAGGATCAATGATAACTCAAAGCAGTCAAATGTCATGTGAATCCTGTGCAGTCTAATATATAACATTGCCGTTCACATGGCAATAGTCCTTATTTTTTGTAAGATAGAGGTGAACTCATTTTCAATCCAATTACATTTTCTAAGCTTATGGTGAAAGATATTAAAATAAAGTGAAGATAAAATAAATCAATCAAAATGTAGAAATAAAAATATGAAAACTTTCTGAATTTACCAATGACTACAGATTTTGAGGTAGGACAAACTGGGCTTTTGCCCAGGGCCACCATCTCAGTGCTCGCTCACATTTACGAATAAATGGGATGAGTGCAATCCGATGAAAAATCTGATTGCACTCGGCTCAATGTTAACCTATGGGGCAGTGCACATAAGCAATTATTTTCTTATGCCAATTGGACATGCAAAAACAGGCGCAGCATGCTGCGAATGGCTATGAGAATCGGATTGCATGCACCCATACAAGTCTATGAGTGCATGTGAATCATCACACTGCAGTGGGATGTCACCCAAGTGTAGTGTGATTCCAGCCAACACCGGAAATATAGGAGATAGAGAAATTAATTTCTCTATCTACCCCGCCCCTGTGCCGCGATTTTCTCATTCGAGAGGATCGGAGCACAGAGCACTGACACTCGACTCCCGCTCGCAGCAGAGCAGGAGCTGAGTGTCATTAGTGTATGGCATCCGATGCTCTCACATCGGATGCTATACGCTAGTACGACTCCAACCTTATGAGGGCCTTCTTCTGAGCTCCAGGCCTCCTGACTTCTGTGGCTGTCTTGAGCTCAGTTGTATGTACCTGACAAGTGCAGATACAGCAGAGTCTAGGTTTCTTAACAAGAACCTGTTTAATTCTTCATGTACAGAGAAAACATTACAATTGTCTGTGGCATTGTGGTAACCATGCAAATGCCATTAGCAGCATGGCACATGGCCATTGTAAATTGAGAAAGAAGATCTAATATTATATCAGTGCTTACTTCAATTTTAGTACTGCAACAGTCATTAAAAAGTATAGAAATCTTTCATGGCCAGTTGCACCATATGCTTGTACTCTTATGGTAAATTGGACAATATTCAATATAAATTCTTGAACATTGAATTTGTAACACCAAGAAGAAAAAGTCGTGGAACTATTGAAATCACAGGATCGATAGACATTGTGAAGGAAGTATATGATTGTAAGGTAAATTATAATGTCAATAGAACAACTCGTTAATACACATCCACATATTGCCTCCACACAAAGGATATAACATCCTCCTGCTCTTATGCTGCACTTAGGACCACTGGGGGTGATTCTGGAAGCACACTAGAGGTGTTGAATATGGCAGCTTCACAGAGCTAGCAGATGGTTGTAACTAGAAGGAATATTTCCTATTCAAGGGAGGTGGGGGGGAGACACGGGTATTTGAAATGCCACAACTTTGCTCATTGTCCATTCACAGACAGACAGCATCTGTTAAATAGACCAATCCAGGTCATCCTGGAAACATGAGCCTATGGTCCGGACTATAAAAAGCTGTGTGACAGAAAGAGAAGGTGTACACATGTGGGGGCTGCCTAAGGGCTGATGTGATCCATGATTCATTTCTCCTTCCCTCAGGAAAACAGATGATGACTGCAGACGGAAACGTTTAGGTATCTCTGTTATTTTCTTCCTTTTTATTTAATAACTGTTTTGCATATTTGTGTGTTGTTTTAGTTTTTACCTTTATATAATATTCATTGTAAACACTGTATATTTTATATTAAAGTTTAAAACCTTTAATAAGTTGATCCGTGTTTGCTCTAAAGAACCTATTGTTATGTTCTGCTACCAAAGCTAAGGAAAGAGAGGAGATCTGTCCCTACTATAAGACTCAGCTGAATCCCTACGATGTAACAGGGAACCTGATCCTGCGATCAGACCTGCTAAAGTCCTAATCTAGTCTGTACGGAGACCTATAGATTTGGGGAGGGAATCCCTACAAGTACTAAGGACTGGGAGGAATATGGGACACCTCCTAACAGAAATAGCAGCAGACAGACGAACAAACAAAATAGATAGAACCTAGAGGTCCGTAGACCAAGAAAACTAACAGAGTTAGATACAGAGCACAGGCTAGCTAGAAAGTAGATATACAATGAAGTCCAGCAAAGCCAGAAGGGCGGAGCAGGATTAAATAGGCCAACAAGGTCATGTGACCAGCAAAGGAAAAAAAACCTAACAGCAAGGTTCTAACAGTACCCCCCCTTCTAAGAGGATCCTCCGGATCCCCTAGGACCAGGCTTATCAGGAAATCTCCTGTGAAACGCTCTGATAAGTCTGGACGCGGAAACATCATCTGACCTCACCCAAGAGTTATCCTCGGGTCCGAAACCTTTCCAGGCCACAAGATACTGCAAACTACCTCTATACCGTCTAGAGTCAAGGATGCGAGAAATTTCATATTCCCCGTCCTCCACCACCGGAGGAACAGAGGCAGAGGCGTCACCATCCGACACAACAGCTTTTTTTAACAGAGAGACATGAAAGACCGGATTAATTCTCCAGGAGGTAGGAACCTCCAACCTAACAGCAGATTGGTTGACAACCTGAAGCACCTTAAAGGGCCCTACAAACTTGGGACCCAATTTCTTAGAAGGAATCCTCAACCGCAGATTCCTAGAGGACAACCAAACCATGTCACCAACAGCGAACAAAACCTCCTGTCGTTTCCTATCAAAGTAGTCTTTAGATTTTCTGTTGGCCTCCTGAAGATTACCACGCACATCCGTCCAAACTCTTTCCAAATCACCGGAAAAACTCTCCTCCTCAGGCACGGCAGATCCCAACTTGGAGAACGACCCAAACGACGGATGTCTCCCAGAACAACAAAAAAAAGGCGAACAACCAGCAGAAGAAGATGTATGATTGTTCAGAGCAAATTCGGCAAGTGGCAGAAACTCAGACCACCCCTCTTGATTGTCTGCCACAAAACAACGCAAGAACTGCTCAACATCCTGGTTTTTCCTTTCTGTCTGGCCATTAGATTCAGGATGATATCCGGACGAAAACGACAAATGAATTCCCAACCTGTCACAAAAGGCACGCCAAAAACGAGCCACGAACTGAGGACCCCTATCAGAAACAATGTCAGTAGGAACGCCATGAAGTCTGACAATTTCCTTGACAAAGGCCTTAGCGAGAGTTTTAGCGCAGGGCAGTTTGACGAAGGGAACCAAGTGACACATCTTGCTAAAACGGTCCACGACCACCCAGATGACAGTAAAACCCTCAGAGGGGGGAAGGTCAGTTATAAAGTCCATAGCCAAATGTGTCCAAGGAGCACTGGGGACCTCCAAAGGGCAAAGCAACCCCGCAGCAGGAGTATGTGAGGACTTAGATCTAGCACATATAGTACATTGGCGCACCCACTTAATGACTTCCTTCTGCCATCCAGGCCACCAAAAACTGCGACCCACCAGTCTCTTGGTCTCAGAGATTCCGGGATGACCTGCCAACCGAGATTCGTGACACTCAACAAACAAATCTCTCCTAAAGGTCCCAGGCACAAACAACCTCCCATGAGGAGTGTTAGATGGGGCATTCTCCTGAGCTTTAAGAATCTCATCTTCCAAAACGGAGTCTAAAGCAGCTATCACAACACCTTCTTGTAAAATGTTTTCCTCTTTCTCAGCACCGACTATGGGAGAAAAACTGCGAGACAAGGCATCCGCCTTAACATTCTTAGTACCAGGGATGTAAGTAACGGAGAAATTAAACCGCGAGAAAAACAGTGCCCACCTAGCCTGACGGGCATTCAGGCGCTTGGCAGCGTCAAGATATATCAGATTTTTATGATCCGTAAGAACCTGAACGGGAAATTCCGCACCTTCCAAGAAGTGGCGCCAGTGTTCAAATGCGAGTTTAATAGCCAATAATTCCCGATTACCAATATCGTAATTCAATTCAGTCTCCGAAAATTTTTTTGAAAAAAATGCACAGGGATGTAATCCATCCCCGTTATCCTGAGACAATACTGCGCCAACCCCCACAGAGGAAGTATCAACCTCAACCAAAAACGGCCTAGTAACATCAGGCTGCATAAGGATGGGAGCAGAGGTGAACCTCTCCTTGAGATACACAAAAGCTTCAATGGCCTCAGAAGACCACTGAACCGCATCAGCATCTTTCCTGGTGAGATCAGTCAGAGGTTTGACAATACTAGAAAAATTTTTTATGAATTTTCTATAGTAATTGGCGAAACCCAAAAACCTCTGTATTGATTTCAAACCAATAGGCCTAGGCCATTCCTGCACAGCCTGAACCTTAACCGGATCCATCTCAAAACCTTTGCTGGAGATAATGTAGCCCAAAAAACTAATTCTCTGACAGCGAACTCACATTTCTCCAGCTTAGCAAAAAGCGAATTGTCCATTAATAACTGTAATACCTCACGCACGCTCCGCCAATGAGACTCCAGATCTGGCGAATAAATCAAAATGTCATCCAAATACACAACCACATTTTTACCGATCAAAGGTCTAAGGATGTCATTAATCAGATTCTGAAAAAATGCAGGAGCATTAGTAAGACCAAAAGGCATAACCAGATTCTCAAAATGACCCACAGGAGTGTTAAAAGCAGTCTTCCATTCATCACCCTCCTTCATGCGCAACAGATTGTATGCCCCCTTAAGGTCAATTTTAGAGAACCACTTGGCCCCCAATAACTGGTTAAACAGATCAGGAATCAATGGCAGTGGGTAAGGATTGCGTACCGTAATTTTGTTAATCTCACGAAAATCCAGACAAGGACGTAAACCGCCGTCCTTTTTTTTTACAAAAAAAAATCCAACCGCCACAGGAGACTTAGAGGGCCTAATGTGACCGGCGGCCAAACTTGTCTGTATGTATTCCTCCAAAGCCTTCCTCTCAGGAATAGTAAGGTTAAATAAACGACTTTTAGGAAGAGTCGCTCCAGGGACAAATTCAATAGAACAATCATAGTCTCTATGGGGAGGCAAAACCTGCGATTCTTTCTTAGAAAAAACTCTCCAAAAATCCTGAATAGGAACAGGCAATTCTCCCCTATCCAAAGCTGCAATACGCCCGTTACAACACTTGTCATAACATTTATGGCTCCAGGATTTAATTTCACTGGTAGACCAATCCAGTACAGGATTGTGAAATTTTAACCAGGGCAAACCCAATATTACTGGAGAAGGCAAGTTATTCAACACTACCAAATCCAATTTCTCATGGTGAACACCATTAATAGTGAGAGGAAATTCACTGACCTTGAGAGTAATATTCTTCAAAGGGGAGCCATCCACAGAAACCACAGCAATGGGGGATGATAAAGGTTCAGGTTTTAAATTGAGTTTTTCCACGAATCCCCCATCAATAACATTCAGTGTAGACCCGCAATCAACAAACACCCGAAATTCCATTAATTTTTCCTGAGCAATCGTGGAAGCAGCTAAAAATATACCCTTGGAATTTAAACAGGCAATACGGGCGTGACTGACCATTTTTTTTTCTTTCTTCATACGAAGCTCACAGCCTTTAATCAAATGACCAGATTTTCCACAATAGAAACACAAGCCTTCTGAAAAACGACGGTGTTTTTCTTGAGAGCGAGGTGCCACCGATCCAATCTCCATCGGTTCACCACTGTTAGTACACACATTATCATAACCAGAAACTGACATAGCAGAGGATTTGCTCTCATTAACCCTAGCACGCAGTCTTCTGTCCACCCGTATAGCTAATTGCATAGCCTGTTGCAAATCCTCAGGTGTAGGATAAGCAATTAGCAGGTCTTTAACCTTTTCACTGAGCCCAGCAAGAAATAGACTTTTCAGAGCAGAATCGTTCCACCCTGTTTGAGTGGACCAACGACGAAAATGTGTACAATATTTTTCCATATTACCTGATCCTTGTTTTAAACGTCTCAACTCAGTCTCAGCTGATGCCACACGGTCAGGATCATCATATAATAGTCCTAAAGCAGAAAAAAAACTATCCACTGATCTGAAGCATGTATCACTAGGTTGCAAAGAAAAGGCCCACTCCTGAGGCTCTTTGCGCAAAAGTGACATTATGAACCCTACGCGCTGGGATTCATCCCCAGAGGACTTGGGTCTCAAACGAAAATACAATAAGCAAGCATTTTTAAATGAAAAAAATTCTCGATGTTCACCAAAAAATAAATCCGGCAAACATACCTTAGGCTCCAAGAAATATGCTCCAGGACAGTTACTCACGTGCTGACGGAGCTCGGCCACTTCCAGAGAGAGTCCCTGCAGGTGTTTAGCCAAATCCTGAACCGACACCATGATGGAACAAAAAAAAATCTTTCCTTAGAGAATTTACAGGCTGGACTTACTGTTATGTTCTGCTACCAAAGCTAAGGAAAGAGAGGAGATCTGTCCCTACTATAAGACTCAGCTGAATCCCTACGATGTAACAGGGAACCTGATCCTGCGATCAGACCTGCTAAAGTCCTAATCTAGTCTGTACGGAGACCTATAGATTTGGGGAGGGAATCCCTACAAGTACTAAGGACTGGGAGGAATATGGGACACCTCCTAACAGAAATAGCAGCAGACAGACGAACAAACAAAATAGATAGAACCTAGAGGTCCGTAGACCAAGCAAACTAACAGAGTTAGATACAGAGCACAGGCTAGCTAGAAAGTAGATATACAATGAAGTCCAGCAAAGCCAGAAGGGCGGAGCAGGATTAAATAGGCCAACAAGGTCATGTGACCAGCAAAGGAAAAAAAACCTAACAGCAAGGTTCTAACACCTATAGCCCTTAAGAGAGTGTTTGACCTTTTTGATTGTCTGACTTTAACATAGATTTCGGGGACTCATCACCTTGTGTGTTTGATGAGTGGTAGCAGCGTAAGGAATCGGGGTGTGCTGAATGTGTTGGGGTGTGATTTATGCTCACTTTATAGCCTAAAACAAAGGTTGAGTGCTGGATTAAGTGAGAGGAGATAAATTAACCCCTGCAAGCGCACTCCACGTCATGTGCTGAGAAGTGTGTACGTCAACAGACATGTTATGGATATGCAAATGATAAAAATGGAAACAAAATCTTCAAAATATCTTGATTTATTCAGTATTGAGTTTTAAGGTAAGCATAGAAATACCCACACTTACTGTATATGCCTTGGCATGCTTTCAACGAGATTATTACCCTATCAATTTTCCGTTTTGAGCTTTTGTTTTTTCCTTCCCTTCTTCCAAGAGCCATAATGTTTTTTTGTTTCCACCAACATAGACATATGAGGGATTGTTTTTTTCCAGGGCAAGTTGTACTTTTGAATCACACTATCCATTTTATCATGTGATGTACTGGAAAGTGGCAAAAATATCAAAGTGCGGAAAAATGCAAAAAAAAAAATACCCATTGCATCATTGTTTTTGGGATTTTGTTTTTCAGTGTTTATTAGATGGTATAATAACCTGATATTATGATTCTCAAAGTCAGTACAATTAAAGTTAAACCAAACATGTATAGTTTCTTTTTTATTTAGAAGCCAGGTTGGGATAACCAGGTCACTTGGCCCCATGGAGATGTTTGGAGAAGCCAGGTTGGGACAATCAGGTCATCTGGCCACGTACCTCAAAGGACTCTCAGCTTCCTAAGCTTGTTGTTACCTCCTCTCTGTGGGTTCTTGCCAAAAGCAGGGTGTCACTGATGGGGGTAGTTGGCCCTGGAAGCCCCAAAGTAGCAGCTGCTCTAATCCTGGCGAGATAGCGGAAGGGTTAGACTTAGTAATTTGCACCATCTTGTGTATTTGCTGGGACTGAACTATGTGTAATTGTCTGTTGGTGGTTCAATAAAGTATTGCCACACTGTTTTACCCTCACCTTGTGTTGTTTGATTAGTATACTGCCCATGGGAAAGGAGAGCAAGCATTCAGTGGGATGAGCCCTGGTCTATGTGGTCTTTCTAAAGACAGCCAGGCCAGAGGACAAGAGCACCTACTGACCCTTATGTTTCCACAACATACTTTACCAATTGGGTTAATGAATTATATATTTTGATAAATCAGAACATGGAGATACCACATGTGTATTTTATTATTTATTTATTTTTTATGGCAGAAAACGGGGTGATCTGAACTTTTATTTACTTTTTACATATTTTCACGACAGCTTTTTTTTAAAACTTTTTACTATTTTGTACAGATTTTAATCTACAATCGTCTGATTACATATACTATATACAGCAATGCCATAGTTTTTCTATATAGAGCAAAATCATGGTCTCCTAAGACTACCAACCATGGGCTGACTTTCATAGAAGTTGTGTCATGATAGTGTGACAGTGTCACTGGTTTTATATGTGAGGGGAGGTATGTGTCACTCAGGATGCTCTCCTGTGTGAACTAAGACCTACTTTATTTTTCTACCAGCGTGTTATATGCTGGTAGATTTACTCTGTTAAAGGGTGTGCAGTTTTATGGGAATGGCAAAGAGTGCGGGATGCCATTCCCCCTACCTCCCCTCAGGGTGTGGCTGAGCAATGAGTAAAAGCTCAGTCCCTTTTTTTTTCTCTGGAGGGTGGTCTGGAGAGGGAAGTCTCCAGACAGTATTGTGGAAGCTGCGGAGCTTGTTACCTGGACGTTACCTGTGCAGTTTATGCTACCGAGAGCGGGCGGAACCCGCTCATCTATGGACTGAGCTATACTTTGTTTTGTTTTTTTCGTTTAACCCAGAGGGGTCTTGTTTATTTTCCTGCGGAACCCTGCATGAGTTTATGCCAGATAATAAACCGGCAGAAAGGTTACCTGAGAACGTGTGTCCTGAGTCTGCCTCTGGGAGAGCCAAGCGAGTCGTCTTGCCACAATAGGCACAGGGGTCTTTAGCAGACCTGGGGCACTGATGAGCTGATAGAACAGTGCACCCCCAGGACACAAGCTGTAAATGCTCCTGTCATAGATGGACAGTAGCATTTAACAGGTTAACAGCTACAGGCAGATCTTCACTTCACTTGTGGCTGTTCGAAGCAGATTTTGGCTTAATAATACAGCCATCATATGTCAGCAAAGAGGCTGACTCAGTTCATGAGCCCGTATCAAAGTCAAGGAGCTGACACTGGAAGCATTAGTATGTCCAACTTTGGTAGGGGGTTATGTGGCACCCCAGAGGGTCTGGTTGCCACAGTGGTAGTAATACCATGTCTGGGAGCAAAACAGGAGTTTCCTGGTCAGGAACACATTACAGGCAACACCTCCTGCCCCAGACCAGAAAGGGGAGGATCCTGCCCTATATAACTGGATCTGGAGGCGGGGTTAGTCGGAGTCTAGAGTCAGAGTCTAGTGAGGAGTCAAGTAGGACACAAAGGAGCAAGGAGCTGAGGACTGGAGCTGGCAGAGCTCATCCTGGCCGGAGTGCATACAGAGAACCGGACACCGGAGTCCGAGGCTGTTGGGTTTGCATACCCAGCAGCAGAAACCGCACGGCAGGAGATTGTAGGTCTCCTGGCCTATCAGAAGCCCGGAGGCTCAGCCACATGAGAGGATCAGTGCCACCACAGAGGAGCGAGGAATACACAGGATCCGAGTCGCAAGCCATACGGGTGAGCACAGCACGTTACACTCAGGGACGTGGGCTACAACACGACTATAAGCGGGATAGCCAAAGAGTACAGTCAGAACGGTAGGCCTACAACTCCACCTGGCCAGGAGGATTCTAGGATTGCTCCCAGACTTACCAGGCCCTCATCCCTAGCAAGTACTCCCGTTGGGGGCCTATATAATTGCCCCCAGTAAAGACCCTAGGACTGCACTGCAACGACTCCGTGTTATCATTACTGATCCCGGCACTATCACCACCATCATCCATACACGCTGCCCTGAAGCTCCACTCTTCCTGTGGGGAGTCACATCACCTTGCTGCACACACCATCAGCTTCAGTGGACTGCTCCGCAGCGGCGGTTCCCAATAACCGCATCCCACAGGTGGCGTAGTCGGACTATATATAACAGAGACACATAGACTACCCTGGTTTCACCGCCCTGAGTCACGCACTGGGTCACCGCCACGGTGATGACAACCTCCAGCATCCACAAGGCCTGGCTCCGGGTACCCCACAGCCCAGGGGGCACGTCAACATTGACGTAGTCGGCAGGATTTCGTGCCCGTGACCACCGGGTACTGCGCGCCTTCACAGACTGTGTCGCATACCGTGGTGAAGATTTCCCGCCATCTGCTGCCGTTTTCCCGCCATTGTCCGCCATTTTCGGGTCGTCGAGCGGGAAGAAGAGGGGCGTGATCGCTGAAAACGCGCGAAGTCCAAAGCCCCACCCCATGCACTGATGCAGCGCCAGGTCCTGGACGGAGCCACAGCGAATGCTGACGTGAGATGCATGCGATGCCAGGTCCTCGACGGAGACCCTCTCCTGCGGAACTGCGGCCTACGGAAGGAAAGAGAAGGAAGGTAGGCCACGGTTCACTAGGGGGGAGGAAGACGCCCGATATGGAGGGAGCTTCAACCACCGGCGCGGCCGCTGCCACGGTAATGCCACTCTCCATGCCATATATACCGGGGTTGGCGGGGTTGCCTCAGTACTCAGGAGAGTCGCACACCCTGAGTGACTTCAAGGAGAGACTAAGCAGTTTATTTAAAGTATACCCCCTGTCCGAGGAGCAGAAAGTGAGCATCCTCATAGGCCAGTTGATTGGTGCAGCCTAGAGAGAAGTAAAATCCTGGTCAGCCAGAGAAAAAGGGACTGTAAAAGAGATACTGGCCCGCCTAAAGGACACTTTTGACACCCGTACTACGGCAGAGATAAAGATGAAGTTTTATGGGTGCAAACAATGGGCACAGGACAGTGTACGGGACTATGCTTTAAACCTGCAGGAGGCGCTGAGGACCATCAAACAGGTAGACCGTGACAGTGTGCGTGATGAAAACAGACTGTTAATTGAGCAATTTATTGAGGGTTTACTGTCCAGCGCCCACCGAACCCAGCTGCGTATAATGGCTCTGCAAAACCCTGATTTGGACTGTGCTCAATTTAAGGACAGGGCCATCCGGGTGCTACGAGAACCAGCACCAGGTGGCGCTACAGCTCACCGCCGCCCAGCTATCACCTACCACCAGGAGGTGGCACCCTTTTCCCCGGAGCCTGTAGGAGCTGATGCACAAACTCTGGATAGTGCCCCGTCAACAGACCTGCACCATCAGGTCCAAGAGTTAACTAAAAGTGTAGCTGCGCTAACCAAAACTGTGCAGTCCTTACAGGTGTCTCCCAAAGGAAAGGTCCGGATGGCTTCCAGTCTGGAGGATGTCCCGTGGCGCCGACAGAAGAGGATTCCACCATCCCGAGGGAGGAACAGCGACCGCTACGACCAGGACGGACAACCCATCTGCTGCCGCTGCAACCAGCCAGAACATTATGCAAGGTACTGTCATTTAAAAGAGCAAAACCTGGGGCAGAAGGCCAACCCCCAGGTGTAAGACCACCTGGCCCATCAAGCTGGCGGGACAAATATGTGGGAGGACGACCAGTCCTACCTGTCGTGCTGGACGGCTTTCCAATGAGCGCGTTGCTGGACACTGGATCCCAGGTGACCACCATCCCCTACATTCTTTTCAAATGGTACTGGACTGACTCTGACATTACCTGCCGTCCAGATGAACATTTGAGCATTTATGCCAGCAATGGTCAACCCGTACCTCAGGTGGGGTTCAAAGAAGTGAACATAATGGTTGGCAAAGACGAACTGCCAGCACAAGGACTGATTATTGTTGACTAGTGTTGAGCCACCCCCGTAGTGTTCGAGTTCGGTTCGGTTCGTCGAACACCCGTGTGTTCGCCGAACTGTTCGTCGAACTGTTCGTCGAACACCTTCGAACACCATTAAAACCAATGGCAGGCAAACAAAAACACATAGAAACACATAGAAAACACCTTCAAAGATGTCCAAAAGCTGACAAACTGCTCAGAAGACACAACTAACACATGGAAAAGTGACAAGTACATATAGTCATGCGAAAAGTAAAGAGGTGGAGGAGTAAAAGGAGGGGGAGACACAGATATAGGCATGTCATGCCCTTCTAAAATCCAAAAAGTGAGAAGCCGACACGTTCAGTCCGCTCCTGCCCGTGCCACCTCCGTGTCGCCGGGTTTGTGCCAGAGCCGTGGTGAACCCTGACGGCCAGCCCCCCTCTCCAAATACTGGTGCCTGTCCGCTGGTGGGTCGAGCGAGCCCCCCTGTGGTGGAGGCAGCTCTAAGCTTTTTAATTTAAATTGTCTCTCTAATTTGAATGAATACACTTTAAATCCATTTACAAGGATCTATTGGAGGGCAAGTCTCATGCCAGCAGCCGCGTAATTCCAGCTCCAGTAGCGTCCACTAAAGCTGCTGCAGTTAAAAAGCTTTTTTAAGGATCGAGCTCGGCTGTCCACCGCAAGGCATCCTACTGCCAGTCCCAGCCCCTATGCCTTGGGGTGCCTCCTGATGCTCTTCACTGAGTATCCCGTGGTCCCGAAGCATTTCCTTTGAAAAAATTAAGTGTCCAAACTACAGGTGGTGTAGCTTGCTTAACAGCCGGGATAATCCGCTAACTAGCAGACACTGCTACTAGGCACAAAGTATTTCCTGGGCTAGATGCAGTTAAAAATTTGTAATTAGATACTCTCGTTGGATGCTGAGAAAGCATTCCATAGAGTCTCCTGGCACGCCATATATGATTCTCTTAAAAAGCTTGGGGTAGGGGTCTAGGGGACCCTTTTATAGACAAAATCACGGCCCTGTATCACAATACGTCACCTAGGCTGAAGATAAATGGAACTGTAGCACCCTGAGGGCTCGGTTGCTACAGAGGTATTGCACCTCACCCAGAGGTGTGATATCTCACTCTCAGGTAAGGATGGAGTGTGGATCAGGACCCGACACCTGCATGCATTACACCACATTGCCGTGGGGCAGGGCGACCAATATGCCTCTGAGATGGGCACGACAGTCCCTGTCCCTTGCTGGAGTGGGGGGAGGGAACACTGAGGAAGGGGAACCCTGTAGTGCAGGAGCAGGGAGGAAGCAGTTCCTGGGTGCATTGAGAAGGGAGTATAAAAGGTGGGCACCATCTTAGTTCAGTGCAGAGAAGTCTGAGCAGAAGTGGCAGGGAGCAGGGGCTCTGCATGAGCTCTGCTCCGGTGGCGGGCCTAGTAACAGAGGCCCAGGCCTGGAAGAGGGAGAAGGAAGGAAGAGGAGCGGAGAAGGCTCCAGGAACGAGGAATGAAGGGATCCCAGGGGTGCGGACGGACGAGTCGCCACCGCACGCCCGAATCCACCTGCGTGGAGGGGTCAGGCCAAAGGGGGAGACCGGTCCCCGAAACTAGTGGAGGCAGGAAACGACCCTCAGCTAAAAACCGGAGGCTGTGACATTTTATGTGGCGCAGCCCCTCGCTACACCCGCTAGGAAGGCACCACATAGGGTCAGGGAAACTGGCGCCAAGTTTACCAAGAGGAGGCCCGAGGCAGCCGGACAGAAGGGTTGGTAAGAAAGGCCAGACAAAGGACACACAAAGGGGGTCCTGTGAAGCGCTCCAAAGTCATCTGGGAGTTGTCTGAGCCCCTCACCTGGTGAGCACAGTACGACGTGGGCAGCCGTTACCTGCAGACGTGGTCTGGATTATAAGAACTGTGAATAAAGGCCCTGGACTGCATCACTGACTCCGTGTCGTTACTGCTGCTGCCCTGCACCATCACCCCCATCCTCCGCATACACTGCCATGAGGCTATACTCCTCCCGTGGGGAGTTATGCTACGCTCTGCTGCACCCACAACACCAGCCTCAGCGGTCTGCCCTGCAGCGGCGGTTCACTCAGACCGCAATCCATGGGTGGCGTAGTCGGACATTTAAACATCAAAATCACATAAATAGTTCCGCCACTGGTTTGACCACCCTGAGCCACGGAACCGGGTCGCCGCCACGAAGACTACAACCACCAGCATCCACCAAAAAGGGTCCGGCTCCGGGTGTCCCAAGGCCCAGGGGGTGCATCAGAACATTTTCATCACCTTTCACAATCACCAATGGGACAAGGCAGGGATGTCCTCTGTCCCCTCTCTTATACATCCTAATGACGGAGCACCTGCTCTCATCAATTCGCCATAACCCCAATATTAGGTGGATTGAGGTGGGAGGCACCGAGTACAAGTGCTCTCTATTTGCTGATGATGTCCTAGTATATATCACTCAATCACATATATCCATCCATGCTGTTATGGCTGAAATAGATCACTTTGTTACATGGTCAAATTTTAAAATCAATGCAGTGAAGTCTGAGGCCCTCGATGTCTCCCTCCCTAAATCCATATAGGATTCCATCCAGTCCAACTTTCCCTTTGCCTGGCCCTCACAGGGTATCAAATACTTAGGAATTCCTATTCATAGAGACCTCTCCCATCTATGTTATCTTAATTTTGGGCCCTTTATTGAACAACTCCATACAGACCACGGTTGGCAAGTTAGAACTGTAAGATTCACTACGTGAACCACTGGTGTTTTGTGGAAAAGCACATGTACACTGTGTTCCAAATTATTATGCAAAAAGTGTTTAGGAGTGATAAGGGAAGAATTTGTTTGTTTGTCAGCTAAACTCATTGATGGTGATGTGTGTTAGGGCTCTTTATATCACTGTAAGCAATTGCAGACACCTGTGCTAATTAGTTTGGCAGGTGTGTCCAATGAAAGGCAAGACTACTTAAGAAGGCTGTCTCACATTATTAAGCAACCTACATTTTCGGCCAAAATGGGAAAGAAAAAGGATGTGTCGGCTGCTGAGAAGCAACAAATTGTGGAGTGTTTAGGTCAAGGCATGACTACAATCAACATTGTGCGATGATCAGGATGAAGTGTCTTGGCAATCAAGAAGTATGTAGCTGATTCACAGTACACACGTGTGCGTGCTGATAAGGGCAAATTGAGGACTTTTTCCTACAGGCAATTACGTCAGGTTAAAAGAGCAGCGGCAAAAAAGCCTTGTCATAGCAGCAGACAAGTTTTTGAAGCTGCTGGTGCCTCCAACGTCCCCCGAACAACAAGATGCAGGGTACTTCAGAGGTTTGCAGCTGTGCATACGCCATCCTGTCGACCTCCTCTATCCACTTCACACAAGCAGAAACGGCTCCAGTGGGCCAAACATTACATGAAGACAGATTTCAAAACTGTTTTGTTCACGGATGAGTGCCGTGCAGCGCTCGATGGTCCAGATGGATGGAGTGGAGGATGGCTGGTTGATGGACACCCCACGCAAACACGGCTACAGCGCCAACAAGGAGGAGGTGGAGTAATGTTTTGGGCTGGAATCATGGGGAGAGAGATTGTCGGCCCCTTTAGGATCCCTGAAGGCGCTAAAGATGAACTCCATAATGTATGTGGATTTTCTCAAACAGCACTTCCTGCCATGGTTCAAGAAGAAGAACCGTGTATTTCACAGCAAGATCATTTTTTTGCATGATAATACACCATCTCATGCTGCACATAAAACATCTACATCTCTGGCTGATATGGGCATAAAAGGGGACAAACTTATGGTGTGACCCCCATGCTCCGCTGATCTCTACCCCATTCAGAACCTCTGGAGCATCATCAAAAGGAGTGTCTATGATGGCGGGAGGCAGTTCACATCTAAGCAACAGCTCTGGGAGGGTATTCTGTCCTCATGCAAAACAATTGAAGCAGAAACCATCCAAAACCTGACAAATTCAATGGACGAGAGAGTTCAGAAGCTCCTTTCGAACAAGGGGTCCTATGTGAAAATGTAACATCACCTAGAATAAAGTTTTGAGTTGAAAACTGTTTGATTTCAGTTTCTAATAACCTGCTAATGCTTATAATTTCAAAAATGACCATTTTTTGGTCTTTATTAAAATGAAAAGGTTGATCGAAAAGTTTGGGGGATCTAAGAGTGTGGCAACCCAGTAGTCATGATTACTTCGAATTCTGACAATATGAGGGTCATGTTGCAGGTAGTGCAGCAAGAAGGCACTTATGTGTCTTGCGCATCTCGGAGCCCCAAAATTATTTTCCGGGCTAGATGCAGCTAAAAATTATTATTAATTTTAAATCTGGTGGAGCTTAGTATAGATGGCCTAATAGGATCAGTGCTGCACACTGCTACAAAGCCCAAATTATTTTCCAGTCAAGATACAGATAAACATGATTAGTAATTTTAAATCTGGTGGAGCTTATTATAGATGGCCTAATAGAATCAGTGCTGCACACTGCTACAAAGCCCAAATTATTTTCCAGCCAAGATACAGATAAACATGATTAGTAATTTGAAAGCTTAAAACGGTTGGTAGGGTGATTTTAACCAATCATCAAGCTTTTACTCTCCCCAGGATGACACAGGGGTAGAAAAGTCGTTTCGGATCCATGATTTGTTCATCTTTATGAACGTGAGTCTGTCTACATTATCAGTGGAGAGCCGCGTGCGCTTATCTGTCAGCACACCACCAGCAGCGCTGAACACACGTTCAGACAGAACGCTGGCTGCGGGGCATGACAAGATCTCCAAGGCGTAAGTGGCTAGCTCCGGCCATTTATCCAGATTGGAAGCCCAAAAAGAGCAAGGGTCCAGTGACACAGTCATGGCTTCAATGTTTACTTGGAGATACTCCTGTACCATCGTCTCTAGGCGTTGACTATGTGTCAGACTTCTTGTCTCCTGTGGCCTTGCAAAGGATGGGCTAAAAAAGTGGTGAAATGATTCCGCAAAATTGATGTTACCAGCAGATACTGTGGTTCTGTTACGGTTTGAGTGCTGAACACTTGACGGTCCCACGGTTGGCAAGTTGGAACTGTGAGAGTGACTACGTGCACCACTGGTGTTTTGTGGAAAAGCACATGTAAGATTCTGCAACAGTCTCTGCTGATACTCCTGCATGCGTGCATCCCTTTCTATGGCAGGAATAATTTCTGCAAATTTACTTTTGTACCGGGGATCTAACAGTGTGGCAACCCAGTAGTCAGGATTATTTCTAATTCTCACAATTCGAGGGTCATGTTGCAGGTAGTGCAGCAAGAAGGCACTCATGTGTGTTGCGCATCCAGGAGCACCAAGTCCCTGTTGTGTTGGTGGCGAGGTAACAATCATGCTTCCTTCCTCTGTCCTCTCCCCCCAACCTCACACAACAGAAATGTGATCAAGGTCTCCCTCATCTGATGAGTCTTCCATCAGTTCGTCCTCCACTTCTTCCTGGGCTCCTGCACCTTCCTCACTAGTTTGGCTGCTACCATGCGCCCTGGTAAAACCATCTCCCCCACCCTCACATGCCTGCCGCCTTGGTGCTGCCGACCGTCTGGACCTTGCAGATGTTAGCCCTTCCGCATACAACTCCTCCTCCTCTACTTCCTCCACCTCCTCTTGTGCCACCACCTGACTCCGAATTCTGTTTAACATGTGCTCCAGCATGTAAATCACCGGAATAGTAGTGCTGATAATGGCATCGTCAGCACTAAACATCTTCGTCGCCATTTCAAAACTGTGCAGAAGGGTGCATAGGTCCCTGATCTGAGACCACTCCTCCAGCGTGATTTGCCCCACCTCTGGATCTCGTTGGCCCAGGCTATTCGTCAGAACGTATTGCACCAGGGCTTGTCGGTGCTGCCACAGTCGCTGCAACATGTGCAGAGTTGAATTCCACCGGGTAGGCACATCGCATTTTAGCCGGTGAAGTGGCAGGCCCAACGACTTCTGTAGAGATGTAAGTCGCTGAGCTGCGGGATGCGAACGGCGGAAGTGAGCACACAGCGACCGTGCCCTCTGCAGAAGGCCATCTAGTCTGGGATAGTGGGCTAAAAATTGCTGGACAACCAGGTTCAACACGTGAGCCATACAAGGCACGTGTGTGACATTGCCCCGGCGAAGGGCCGCACCCAGGTTTGCAGCATTGTCGCACACGGCCTTCCCTGGTTTCAGGTCCAGTGGAGACAACCATTCATGAAATTGGTTCTCCAGAGCTGACCACAACTCCTCAGCTGTGTGACTCACATTTCCCAGACATTTCAAAGTAAAAACCGCCTGATGACGTTGAGCCCTACTGCCAGCATAGTAAGGAGGTGTGCAGGATCCCTTCTGCGCAGTTAGAAAGCTTGTGGCATGACCAGACAGGCCTTGGGTGCAGGTGGAAGACCGAGAAGAGGTTGAGGAGGCAGAAGCAGTGGAGGAACTTTGACATAAAGAGGATTGACGCACAACTCGTGGGGACGGCAAGACTTGGACAGCAGCCCCTTGTCCTGCTGTCACCATAGTTACCCAGTGCCCAGTCAGCGACATGTAACGCCCCTGTCCATGCCTACTCGTCCAAGTGTCTGTGGTGAAATGCACCCTGTCACACACAGAGTTTCTCAAAGAAGCGGTGATGTTGTGTGCGACATGCTGGTGGAGCGCAGGCACACCTTTCTTTGGGAAGTAGTGCCGACTGGGCATCTGGTACTGGGGCACTGCGACGGACATAAGGTCTCGAAAATCCTCTGTGTCCACCAGGCGGAAAGGCAGCATTTCTGTAGCCAAGAGCTTGCAGATGGTGAAATTCCACCTCTTAGCTTTCTCATGGCTAGGAGGAAATGGTCTTTTACTTGTCCACATCTGAGGGACCGAGGGCTGGCTATTGTGCTTAGACGGGGTTGATAAGGGTGTCCCCGGCAAACTGCCGGTCTGTGAGGAAGATGCAGGCGGACATGTTAGGTTGCCTTGATCCAAAGGTGGTGCTATCGATGTCGGACAGCGCTCAACACCAGCTGGTGTTACCACCTCCAAAGAAAATGATGACCTGCCAATCACGCTGGCTGTTGCGGGTAAAGAGGTGGCAGGTCTGCGCCCCAAAACAGGTGTGACTGCTGTCCCCCCAGTCACAGAGGATGAAGAGGCCGCGGATGCACAAGATATGGCAGACGGTGGTTGGCCCGGCCGGCTAGGCCGCATTGTAGCACACTGAGCTTCCCACTGCAACTTATGCTTCATGTCCATGTGCCGGTTCATGCATGAAGTACTCAAACTATGTATTTTTTGGCCTCAACTTAGCTCTTGCTGACAAATGTTACAGATAACACGAGTTGGGTCATCTTTATCGATCTGAAAAAATGCCCAGGCTATGCAAGGCTTAGCACCCATGCGACCTGAAGAGCCACCACGACTTGTGGTGAGAGGCAGAGTTGTGTTTGAGGATGCAGTTGTTGACGTGCTTCCAGTACTACGTCTCTGTCCAGGAAGGCGCAACCTGACCTCGTCGTCACTAGCATCTTCCTCCACCTCCTCTGCTGACCGCATCTCTTGGCTGACTGTGGGTTGACAGTAAGTGGGATCTCCAACCTCATCATCATCACCCTGTGCGTTATCACACCCGTTGTCCTCAGAGCCAACCTGTTCCTGCCCTGACAAAAAACTAAAGTTGTCGCTCCAATCAGGTATTTGAGTCTCATCATCGTCTTCCTCATTGTCTCCACCAACAGGAGTTACAGTTTGGGAATGAGGGTCTACATTATGGTCAGAACCTTCTGCGTCTGGTCCTGGATCCGACTCATAAAGATTCTGGGCATCAGTGCAGATCATTTCCTCGTCTGGATTCACAGAAGCGCTGGAGTCGACCTCTGATTCCCAGGTTATAGTATGAGTAAACAGCTCTGCAGACTCAACCATCTGTTCTACCTCATACTCAGACGGGCAGCTGGAGATTTGGGAGCTGTGAGGAAGCAAGTGCGATTGGGGTGACACCTTTGAGGACTGGAGTATTTGTGATGTTGAAGTTGATGTGGAGGAGAGCCCACTTAAAGGAGCACTTGATATCCGTTGAAGCACCTGCTGTTTTTGTGCCTCATCTGGAATTTGTAGCGATTGGAGTGGCCGTAAGAAAGGGATCTTATCACATTGTCCGCTAAAAGAAGTAGACATTTTAGTTTGGCTGGAAGATGGTCTTTCTTCTGCAGATGTTATTGTTGCTTTAACACCTACCCCACGGACACAACCTTTTTTCCCCTTGCCAATACACCTATTCCCCTTTCCACCAGCAGCAGGCCTTTTTCCACTCATTTTGGTGGTTAACTAATTCACAGCTCTGGAGTTGTTTGCACAAAAAAACAATGGATGGGAACTGAGCAGAGCTGAGTGGCCAAACTGTGGTATTAGGCCAAAACTATTGTCTGGGTTAGATGCAGAAAAAAATTATATTCAATTTGCAACCTGATGGAGGTCAGTATAGATGGACTAATAGAACAAGTCCCACACACAGCTAGAAGCCCAAATATTTTTTCAGAGGTAGATGCAGAAAAAAATTGTATTCAGTTTGCAACCTGATGGAGGTCAGTATAGATGGACTAATAGGACAAGTCCTACACACAGCTAGAAGCCCAAATATTTTTTCAGAGGTAGATGCAGAAAAAAAATATATTCAGTTTGCAACCTGATGGAGGTCAGTATAGATGGACTAATAGAGAAAGTCCCACACACTGCTAGAAGGCCAAATATTTTTTCAGAGCTAGATGCAGATATAAATTATTTTTAATTTGCAACCTGATGGAGGTCATTATAGATGGACTAATAGAGAAAGTCCCACACACTGCTAGAAGGCCAAATATTTTTTCAGAGCTAGATGCAGAAAAAAATTATATTCAGTTTGCATCCTGATGGAGGTCAGTATAGATGGACTAATAGAACAAGTCCCACACACAGCTAGAAGGCCAAATATTTTTTCAGAGGTAGATGCAGATAAAAATTATTTTTAATTTGCAGCCTGATGGAGGTCAGTATAGATGGACTAATAGAGAAAGTCCCGCACACTGCTAGAAGGCCAAATATTTTTTCAGAGCTAGATGCAGACAAAAAAATATTTTTAATTTGCAACCTGATGGAGGTCAGTATAGATGGACTAATAGAGAAAGTCCCACACACTGCTAGAAGGCCAAATATTTTTTCAGAGCTAGATGCAGACAAAAAATTATTTTTAATTTGCAACCTGATGGAGGTCAGTATAGATGGACTAATAGAGAAAGTCCCACACACAGCTAGAAGCCCAAATATTTTTTCAGAGCTAGATGCAGATGAAAATTATTTTTAATTTGCAACCTGGTGGAGGTCAGTATAGATGGACTAATAGAGAAAGTCCCACACACTGCTAGAAGGCCAAATATTTTTTCAGAGCTAGATGCAGAAAAAAATCATATTCAGTTTGCAACCTGATGGAGGTCAGTATAGATGGAATAATAGAACAAGTCCCACACACAGCTAGAAGCCCAAATATTTTTTCAGAGGTAGATGCAGAAAAAAATTATATTCAGTTTGCAACCTGATGGAGGTCTGTATAGATGGATTAATAGAACAAGTCCCACACACAGCTAGAAGCCCAATATTTTTTCAGAGGTAGATGCAGAAAAAAAATATACTCAGTTTGCAACCTGATGGAGGTTAGTATAGATGGACTAATAGAGAAAGTCCCACACACTGCTAGAAGGCCAAATATTTTTTCAGAGCTAGATGCAGACAAAAAATTATTTTTAATTTGCAACCTGATGGAGGTCAGTATAGATGGACTAATAGAGAAAGTCCCACACACTGCTAGAAGGCCAAATATTTTTTCAGAGCTAGATGCAGATAAAAAATATTTTTAATTTGCAACCTGATGGAGGTCAGTATAGATGGACTAATAGAGAAAGTCCCACACACTGCTAGAAGGCCAAATATTTTTTCAGAGCTAGATGCAGAAAAAAATTATATTCAGTTTGCAACCTGATGGAGGTCAGTATAGATGGACTAATAGAACAAGTCCCACACACAGCTAGAAGCCCAAATATTTTTTCAGAGGTAGATGCAGATAAAAATTATTTTTAATTTGCAACCTGATGGAGGTCAGTATAGATGGACTAATAGAGAAAGTCCCACACACTGCTAGAAGCCCAATATTTTTTCAGAGGTAGATGCAGAAAAAAAAAATATTCAGTTTGCAACCTGATGGAGGTCAGTATAGATGGACTAATAGAACAAGTCCCACACACTGCTAGAAGCCCAAATATTTTTTCAGAGCTAGATGCAGAAAAAAATTATATTCAATTTGCAACCTGATGGAGGTCAGTATAGATGGACTAATAGAATGATGCTATGCCCAAAAGATTTTACTTCACTAGGTGCAGTAAAAAAATTGGTATTCTATACACAGGTGGTATATCTTGCAACACAGATAGGCTACTCCACTGACTAACACACTCTGCAATAGGCCAAAAAGCATTAGCTTTGCTAGATTCAGCCAAATGCTGTGAAAAAAAACTTGCACAGCACTGGCACAGACCTGCCTGGCAAAAACTGATAGGAACTGATGTAACCTAGTCCTGAAAAGGACTGCAATTACAATTAGTCTTTACTTCCACAATCTATCTATTTAAGAGCACAGACCTGCCTGATAAAAGTCGTAGGAAATGCTGTAACCTAGTCCTTAAAAGGACTGCAATCACAACTATTCCCTACTCCCAAGCTATCTGTAGATTTGTGCGAAAATTGGCTTGAAATTAACAAGGTATAGCGCGCACAGCAACAGCGGTGCCGTCTAACACGCAGCTGCAGCAGTGAGAAAATGGTGGCGACGGGGAAAATGGCTTGGTCTTATAGGGCAAGGACATGTGACATACACTGCCAATGACACATGCCCTTGCATGTGTGAAAAAAAGCACTTCGCTCCGTGTGTGCGCTGCTGATAGGCTGACAGATTGCACCTCCCCACTGTAAATGCGGGAAAGAGAAAAAAAAATGGAGATCTTCATTATTCCTGCAGAGATCCATCCCCTCCCCCTCCCCCCACCCCGCTGTACACTCAAACTGCGTATTAACATTAATTTTCATCATTACTGAGAAAAAATCCAGTTATGATTTTGGTGCACGAACAGTTATCGAACATAACCTCGAACAGCCGAATTTTTCTCAAATCGTTCGTGTTCGCCGAACGGCTCGAACACCGCCCAAAACAGCTCGAATTTGAGATTGGCGAACAGTTCGAGTCGAACAACGCTCATCTCTATTGTTGACATTGATCGCCGAGAAAGTCATCCCATGATAACCTTAGGCACTAATGTCATTGAAAATTGTCTTGCAGAAATAATTGTCTTGTTACAGCAGGTTGCGGAAACCGCCAGTTCCAGCCATCAGCGGGTTCTACAAAGAGAGATCAGAGCCCTGATGAAAAGACAACAGGTAGAACTGTCTGGTGGTGAGATTGGCAGTGTTAGGATGAGTGACCCATTCCCTATTGCCATGCCCCCAAGAAGTGAAATGCTGATATGGTGCCGGGCAGCCATCGGTCTAAGGGGTAGAGATTAGCAGGCCCTGGTGGAGCCCGTCTACTCTGACAGTAGGCCCACCATTTTGACAGCCAGGGGGGTGGTTGATGTCCGCCATGGGAGAGTGCCAGTCCGCATCTTGAACATTGGGGAAAAAGAAGTCCACTTGCCCCGGTGTGCCACCCTAGCCAAGCTATTCACCGTCAATCAAAACTCTATAAAGACAGTGGAACCCTTACCTCCATCCAAACAGGCGGAGGATAATGGCTCCAAGGGACAGATGGAGGACTGGTGTCAGAAGCTGCAAGTGGGCACTGACTCCACCCCTCCACATGAAAAACAAGGAGTATACCGGGTGGTCCAGGAGTATGAAAGGGTCTTCAGTAAACACCCACTCAATTTCGGGAAGGTAAAGGGGGTTCAATACCATATCCACACAAGAGACCATCCACCCATTAAAGAAAGGTACCGGCCTGTACCGCCAGCACACTACCAAAATACCAAAGGGATGTTACGAGAGATGAAGGAGGCTTCGGTATTAAGAGACAGTTGTATACCCTGGGCAGCTCCATTAGTTCTTGTAAAGAAAAAGGATGGCACAATGAGAATGTGTGAAGACTACAGGCAAATTAACCACATAACTCATAAAGATGCATACCCGCTACCCAGGATAGAGGAGTCACTAGCTGCATTAAAATCTGCTAACTATTTCTCTACTTTGGATCTTACTAGTGGGCATTGGCAGGTTCCTGTAGCAGAGGTGGATAAGGAAAAGACTGCATTCACCACCCCAATGGGCCTCAGCGAGTTCAACTGCATGCCATTCGGGCTCTGCAACGCCCCAGGAACCTTTCAGCGGTTGATGGAGTGCTGTCTAGCACATAAGAATTTCGAGACAGTCCTCCTGTACCTGGATGACGTCATAGTATACTCCAAGACATATGAGGATCATCTGAAGCACCTGGCGGAAGTGTTTGAAGCCTGGCTGGCTTTGGCCTGAAGGTGAAGCAATCAAAGTGCCACCTGCTGAAGCCCAAAGTAAAGTACTTAGGACATGTGGTAAGCGCTGACGGTGTAGCACCAGACCCCGACAAGATCACTGTAATCAAGGACTGGCCGAGACCATCCACCATTAAAGAAGTGCGGCAGTTCCTCGGGTTGGTAGGCTACTACCGAAGGTTATACCAGGCTTCACCAAGATGGCGGCACCCATGCAGGACCTCCTGATAGGCCAGTCCAGAAAGGCCAAGAACCAGAAACCACCATTCAAATGGGACAAGCTGGAAGATGAGTCCTTCACCAGGCTGAAGATGGCTCTTACAGGAGTCGAGGTCCTGGCCTACCCTGATTATTGACAGCCCTTAATCCTTCACACGGACGCGAGCAACGTGGGACTGGGAGCGGTGCTGTCCCAGATCCAACAAGGCAGAGAAAGGGTAATAGCCTACGCCAGCAGGAAGCTCTGGCCCACAGAAAGGAACCCAGAAAACTACAGCTCCTTCAAGTTGGAGTTCCTCGCCGTGGTCTGGGCGGTGACAGAGCGCTTCAAGCATTATCTCGCCTCCTCCAAATTCACCGTCTTCACGGATAATAACCCACTGACACACCTGGACACTGTAAAACTTGGTGCCCTGGAACAAAGATGGATGGCTCGACTGTCTAATTACGAATTCACCATCAAGTACCGGGCTGGGCACAAGAATGCAAACGCAGATGCGCTGTCCAGAATGCCTAACTTGCCAGGCAGGGGAGAAGACCCAGAGGAGCTGGAAGAGATAGAAATCCCCGCGTTCCACCACCATGGGATAAAGCAGTGCTCCCATTGTGTGAAGAACAGGTGCTCTGCCAACAGAGAAGCCACATTCAATCCATTGCCCCACCATGGATGGGCAGAAACACAAGACAGTGACCCGGCTGTCCGCCTAGTCAAAGAGTTGCTGACATAAGCTGACTCATACCCTGATTCAGATGCTCCAGAAGAGACCAAACAGCCGTGGAAAGAAAAGAGCAAGCTGTTCATCTATGAAGGGAAGCTGTGTCGAAGAACTGTCAACTCCCGGACACATAAGCTGGTCTGGCAGGTGGTAGTCCGGAGGCGAGATGCGTCTATGGTCCTGGAAGCATACCACGATGGAGCGGGACATTTTGGATGGTAGAAGATGGAAGTCCTGCTACGTGAACGGTTCTATTGGGTTGGCATGAGGAAAGCAGTCGAGAGGTGGTGTCGAGAATGCGGACCATGCAACCTGAGAAGAAAAGACCGTGACAGCCAGAGGGCTCCCCTGCAGCCCATCATCACCAAGCAGCCACTCGAACTGGTAGCCCTGGACCATGTGAAGCTATCCCCGAGCAGGTCAGGCTATGTCTACTCTCTCACCATCGTAGACCACTACTCCCGATTCCTGGTAGTAGTGCCAGTCAAGGACCAAACGGCTCAGACAGCAGCCAGAGCTTTCCAACAGCACTTCTGCCACCCGCAGAACGTGTGCTAACTGACCAAGGTCCGGCCTTCGAAGCAGAAGTATTCCAGGAATTCTGCAACCTGTATGGCTGCAAGAAGATCAGGACAACGCCTTACCACCCCCAGACCAACGGGATGTGTGAAAAGATAAATCAGGTGGTGATAGACCTACTGAAGAAGTTGCCCCTGGAGGAACGCAGCCTGTGGCCAGAAAAGTTGCCAGACCTGGTGGACCTCTACAATCATATCCCAGTGAATTCCATCAACAGCACACCTGCTTACCTGATGAGAGCAAGACCTAGTAAGCTGCCCATCGACCTGGATATGGGAGTCCTAACACCAGAGACCGTCCCACCAGATGCAGATTGGGATACTGAGTGGCAGCAGCAATACTGCAAGGTACAGGAAAGTGTTGAAAGAAGTCTGTCCCAAGCAAGAGAAAGGCAAGAGAAGACTTACAATCAACATGCACCTTCTAATTCCCTGTCACCGGGAGAGTGAGTCCTAAAGAGGAAAAGGCGACTCCACAAGCTGGATGATCAGTGGGAGAAAGAGCCGTACACCGTTCTACCCTGAAACCATGATAACACTAAGGTGTGCCTCATAAGTATGGACGGAGGTGAGACTACAGCAACAGTTTCCAGAGACCACCTGAAGAAATGTCCCGAGCAGCTGCAACACGCTAAAGAAGACCAAGATATCCCTCAACCCGCAGAGGAAGTGGAAGAAATGGTCAAAACAGTACTCGGAGAATTTCCCCGGTCGTGGACACAAGTAAATAATGCAATAGTTGTGCCAGTCCTTACATTTCTCCGACCAGCCCCTCAAGAAGCTATGGAAGTCTCAGTAGAGTTGGAAGAACCATTGGCCCCGGAGGCAGAAGATTCCTCATCAGCAGACCAGGAGAATCTACCCTCTGCTAGTAGCGAACCTGTCGTACCCACGGTAAGCCAAAGGATAAGTAGGAAGCTGCCCAACCTACCAGAGACACATCCAAACACCTGTAGTGAGGAGAACATTGAGCCCACTACACCAGGGGTAAATACAGGGGACCAAGGTAGAACACAGACAGACAGTGTGTTACGTAGATCTACCAGAAGCACCAAAGGTCAAATCCCTGCCCGCTGGAGGATTTAGATGTAACCTATAATTGTAGTATTGCAAATGATGTATATGTATATACTAATTGTGTTTTTCCAGTTACCCGACAGGGTCCAAAAAGACTTTCAGGTTATGGACAATGGATAACCAAAAACTTTGCTTGTAAATAGTTGCACCCGTAAAGTGCCCCCTTTTGTGACAGACCACAGAACAAAAACCTGTTGGAGGTCGCTGAAGACATGGTCCAACTTCAGGATCATCAATGCCCTGCAGCCACCCCAGGGCCTCCGTGGAGGGTTTTGGACGGGTCCCTCAAACTACACCTGGTTACGGACTATACCGTGACCTCTAATGACTATAATACTTTAATATTATATGTAAATATTCCTAATGTACCTTGTTTATTGTTACCTGTCATTTTGCAAAAATGTGTTCAGTCCCGGAGTACTGAAATTTACTAGGGGGGAATGTGGCACCCCAGAGGGTCTGGTTGCCACAGTGGTAGTAATACCATGTCTGAGAGCAAAACTGGAGTTTCCTGGTCAGGAACAAATTACATGCAACACCTCCTGCCCCAGACCAGAAAGGGGAGGATCCTGCCCTATATAACTAGATCTGGAGGCGGGGTTAGTCTGAATCTAGAGTCAGAGTCTAGTGAGGAGTCAAGTAGGACACAAAGGAGCAAGGAGCTGAGGACTGGAGCTGGCAGAGCTCATCCTGGCCGGAGTACATACAGAGAACCGGACACCGGAGTCTGAGGCTGTGGGGATTGCATACCCAGCAGCAGAAACCGCACGGCAGGAGATTGTAGGTCTCCTGGCCCATCAGAAGCCCAGAGGCTCAGCCACATGAGAGGATCAGTGCCGCCACAGAGGAGCGAGGAATACACAGGATCCGAGTCGCAAGCCATACGGGTGAGCACAGCACGTTACACTCAGGGACGTGGGCTACAACATGACTATAAGCGGGATAGCCAAAGAGTACAGTCAGAACGGCAGGCCTACAACTCCACCTGGCCAGGAGGATTCTAGGATTGCTCCCAGACTGACCAGGCCCTCAACCCTAGCAAGTGCTCCCGTTGGGGCCTATATAATTGCCACCAGTAAAGACCCTAGGACTGCACTGCAACGACTCCGTGTTATCATTACCGATCCCGGCACTATCACCACCATCATCAATACACACTGCCCTGAAGCTCCACTCTTCCTGTGGGGAGTCACATCACCTTGCTGCACACACCATCAGCTTCAGTGGACTGCTCCGCAGCGGCGGTTCACAATAACCGCATCCCACAGGTGGCGTAGTCGGACTATATATAACAGAGACACATAGACTACCCTGGTTTGACGGCCCTGAGTCACGCACCGGGTCACTGCCACGGTGACGACAACCCCCAGCATCCACAAGGCCCGGTTCCGGGCACCCCATGGCCCAGGGGGCGCATCAGTTAATGTTCTGTGAGGAATGTTCTGTCATGCTTAATGCACTTGGGCACGCAAATAGTCAATATCTGCTTCAGGCAGCTCCCTTTGCAATTGCCGACTAGTGAAGTCCTAGATGTGCTCAATGGGAGACAAGTTTGTAGATGCTGTAGGCCATGATAGCATGTTTAGGCCACACAGAGTGCTCGCAGTAGCAATAGCAAAATACTTGGCATTGTCATGATGAAAAAGGGCTCCTGAGACAAGTTGGGAAAATAGCAGTGTAACTATGAGCTGCTAGTGTACCTGGAATGAAGATTTGAAGGATCTGGCTTCCATACATTATGCCACCCCACACCATAATCCATGGAGTAGGAATGGCGTGACATGTCCTCATGAAGGTCTCACGTTGCTCATGTTGTCCCGAGATGAAGACCGAATGTTAGAATGGAGAAATAAGTCCCGCTTTGTTTTGGATGCAATGATGGCTGGGGATTGGTCTGAAGATCACGTGTGTAACACCATGGAAAGGCCTTCACTAAAGAACATCACAACAGTTCTATTCCTGGGATTATGGTGTAGGTGTCATAATTTATGGTAGCCAAACCACTCTAGTCTTTATTCCAGATACACTAACAGCTCAATGTTACTGTACATTTGTTTGTTATTTGGTTGTGGATTCAGTAGTACCGTCATTTTGTCTATTTCTCTAAAGTGTCCAAGGAGCCATTTTTCAACACGACAACTCCAGGCCACATGTTGCTCATGCTACTGTGAGAATCCTGCATGGCCTAAATATGCTACCATGGCCTACATTATCTCTGGGCACGTCTCCTATCGAGCACATCTTGAACGTCATTGATCAGCAATTGCAAAGGGAGTTCCCAGCAGAGGATATTGATGATTTACATGCCCAAATGCATCTAGCTCGGCAGAAGATTTCTCAGGCAGTAAATAGTAACCTGATTGATAGCATGCCAAGACATGTAAGTGCTAGTATTTCAACTTGTGGTGCTCATACTTGATACTGATGTCTTGAACATTTAGTTTTCATTTTTTCATCAATTGCATATTATTGACATGTTTATAGATCCTCTGATTTTCATAAATCCACAACTTTTCCTTCTTAGTGTTACAATTTCAATATTGATGAGCATATACATGTATACATTATTATTATTATTATGTATTATTATAGCGCCATTTATTCAATGGCACTTTACACATGAAAAGGGGTATACATAGCAAACAACAAGTACAATAATTTGAACAAGAACGAGTAACCGTGGTACAAGAGGAGAGAGGACCATTATAATATAAATACAAATATATATATGACGCGCCCCCGGGGCAATGGGGTACTCGGCAGCCGGGCCTATGGATGCTAGGGGGGTATGTCACAGTGGCTGGCCCGGTCCGTGGCCCAGGGCGGTCAACCAAAAAGGGGATTCGGACTTGGATAGACATAAATAAATAGTTTGTGACGCCAACTGTGGTACTTGGTAAGGTTTACCAGCGCTGCTGCAGAGCTCCGGGGGGTGATGGGATGGCAGCTGAGGTGTTTCTGCTCCCCACAGGTGGAGCGGGCCCCCGGTGCAGTATGGAGTTTGGTGGGTGGTGATGCTGGGACTTGTAGTGCAGGCGGTATGGCGCAGCAGGAGTAATTGACAGAGACAGGGGATTCGCTTCAATACCTTTACTGGTGCGGATGTTAGGTATGGTCCAGGGTACTCAGTAGGATGGGTGCACTTCAGGACTTCTCCCCAGTGAGCAGGTATAAGGCCTCCTGGTCCGTGTCTGCCTCTCTGTATGCTCCTGGCCAGCCTGCAACTGGACCTAGCTTAAGTGTCGTGCCGTTCCTTCACCTGTCGCTCGGTAGTAGGACCTTCTGCTGGCAACCACTATCCATGGTAACGCTGGGGCCTTCGTGGTTCCTGGTCCTGTGATGGGTCTAGCTTCAGGTCTGCCAGGGACTTGTAGTCCTCCTATAATGCCAGTGATCCCTACTGGCTATAAAGGGACCCTGTGTTAGAACTCTCCTGTTAGTTTTTTTCTATTTTGCTGGTCACATGACCTTTTTGCCTATTTAATCCTGCTCCGCCCTTCTGGCCATGCTGGACTTCATTGTAATTTCTACTCTTAAGCTAGCCAGGTGCTTTGTAACCTTTCTCAGTCAGTTTAGCTAGGTCTTTTGACCTTTATGTTCTATGTTGTGTGTTTGTCTTTTTACTGCTACAATTTCTGCTAGGAGGTGTCCATCTTTCTCCCAGTCCCTAGTTCTTGAACGGATCCCTCCCTTACATCTATAGGTCTTCGTTCAGACTAGCTGAGGACTTTAGCGGGTCTGATCGCAGGATCAGGTTCCCCTTTACATTGTAGGGATCTAGCTTAGTTCTATTGTAGGGACAGATCTCCTGTCTTTCCTTAGTGCTTGTAGCCTATCATAACAGTAAGTCCAGCCCAAAAATATCTCTAAGAAAAGACCTCCAGTTTCCATCATGGTGTCGGTTCAGGATTTGGCTCAACGCCTGCGGGACTCTCTCTGGAGGTGGCCGAGCTCCAACAACACGTGAGTAGCTGTTCTGGAGCGCATTTTGTGGAGCCAACGGTACGATTGCCTGATTTATTTTTTGGTGAACAACAAGATTTTTTTTCCGTTAAAAATGCTTGGTTATTGTATTTTCGTTTGAGACACAGATCCTCTGGGGATGAATCACAGCGCATAGGGTTCATAATGTCACTTTTGCGCAAAGAACCTCAGGGATGGGCCTTTTCTCTCCAACCTAGTGATCCGTGCTTTAGATCAGTGGATATTTTTTTTTCTGCTTTGGGGTTGTTGTATGATGATCCTGATCGTGTCTCATCAGCTGAGACGGAATTGAGCCTTTTGAGACAGGGATCAGGTAATGTGGAAAATTATTGTACTCACTTCCGTCGGTGGTCTGCTCAGGTGGGGTGGAACGATTCAGCACTGAAAAGTTTGTTTCTTGCTGGGCTAGGTGAAAGGGTTAAAGATCTGCTCATTGCTTATCCTACACCTGGGAACTTGCAGGAGGCAATGCAATTAGCTATACGGGTGGACAGAAGACTGCGTGCAAGGGTTAAAGAGAGTAAATCCTTTGCCATGTCAGCTCCTAGTCTTGAGAGGGTCTGTACTGACATTGGAGAGCCGATGGAGATTGGGGCGATGTCACCCCACTCTCAGGAAAAAGACCGCAGGTTTTCTGAAGGTTTGTGCTTTTATTGCAGAAAATCTGACCACTTTATTAAGAACTGTGAGCTTCGTTTGAACAAAGAAAAAAAAAAGGTCAGTTACGCCCGTATTGCCTGTTTAAATTCTAAGGGGGTATTTCTTTCTGGAAGCACCTCAGTCCAGGAGGAATTGATTGCATTTCGGGTATTTGTGGATTGTGGTTCTACACTCAATGTGATTGACAAGGGATTTTTGGAAACACTTAAATTAAAACCCAAACCTTTGTCATCCCGAATTGCCGTGGTTTCTGTCGATGGCTCTCCCTTGAAATGTGTTACAAGGTTTATGAATTTCCCCTCACTATTAATGGTATTCACCAAGAAAATTTGGATTTGGTAGTATTAAATAATTTGCCTTCTCCAGTAATTTTGGGGTTACCCTGGTTAAAATTGCACAATCCTGTACTGGATTGGTCTACTAATGAAATTAAGTCCTGGAGCCCTAAGTGTTATGACAAGTGTTGTAACGGGCGCATTGCTGCTGTGGATAAAGGGGAATTACCTGTACCTATTCAGGATTTTTGGAAAGTTTTTTCTGAGGAGGAGGCGCAAATTTTGCCTCCCCATAGAGACTATGATTGTACCATTGAATTTGTCCCTGGAGCGACTCTTCCTAAAAGTCGTTTATTTAATCTTACTATTCCTGAGAGAAAGGCTTTGGAGGAATACATACAGACGAGCTTGGCCGCCGGTCATATCAGACCCTCTAAGTCACCTGTGGCTGTTGCATTTTTTTTTGTTAAAAAAAAGGACGGCGGTTAACGTCCTTGTCTGGACTTTCGCGAGATTAATAAAATTACTGTACGTAATCTCTACCCACTGCCATTGATTCCTGATTTGTTTAACCAGTTAGTGGGGGCCAAGTGGTTCTCTAAAATTGATCTCCGGGTGGCATACAATTTGTTGTGCATGAAGGAGGGTGATGAATGGAAGACTGCTTTTAACACTCCTATGGGTCATTTTGAGAATCTGGTTATGCCTTTTGGTCTTACCAATGCACCAGCATTTTTTCAGAATCTTATTAATGACATCCTTAGACCATTGATCGGCAAAAATGTGGTTGTGTATTTGGATGACATTTTGATTTATTCCCCTGATCTGGAGTCTCATTGGCGGAGCGTACGTGAGGTATTACAGTTATTAATTGACAATTCGCTTTTTGCTAAGCTAGAGAAATGTGAGTTCGCTGTACAGAGAATTAGTTTTTTGGGCTACATTATCTCCAGCGAGGGCTTTGAGATGGACCCGGTGAAAGTTCAAGCTGTGCAGGAATGGCCTAGGCCTATTGGTTTGAAATCGATACAGAGGTTTTTTGGTTTCGACAATTATTACAGAAAATTCATGAAAAATTTTTCTATTATTGTTAAACCACTGACTGATCTCACCAGGAAAGGTGCTAATACGGTTCAGTGGACTACTGAGGCCATTGAAGCGTTTGTGTTTCTAAAGGAGAGGTTCAGCTCTTCCCCCATCCTTATGCAGCCTGATGTGACTAAGCCGTTTTTGGTTGAGGTTGATGCTTCTTTTGTGGGGGTCGGTGCGGTGTTGTCTCAGGAAAACAAGGATGGAGTATATCCCTTTGCCTTTTTTTCAAAAAAATTTTCTGAGACTGAACTTAATTACGATATTGGTAATCGGGAATTGCTGGCTATTAAACTCGCATTTGAACACTGGCGTCATCTCTTGGAAGGTGCTGAATTTCCCATTCAGGTTTTCACTGATCATAAAAATCTGATCTATCTTGATGCTGCCAACGGCTTGAATGCCCGTCAGGCTAGTTGGGCACTTTTTTTTTCGCGGTTTAATTTTTCCATTACTTACATCCCGGGTACCAAGAATGTTAAAGCTGATGCGCTGTCTCGCAGCTTTTCTCCCATGGTCGGTGCTGAGGAGGAGGAGAGCATTTTACAAGAAGGTGTTGTGATTGCTGCATTGGACTCCGTTTTGGAAGATGAGATTCTTAAAGCACAGGAGAATGCCCCATCTAACACTCCCCATGGGAGGTTGTTTGTGCCTAGGACCTTTAGGAGAGATTTGTTTGTTGAGTGTCATGAGTCTCGGTTGGCAGGTCATCCAGGAATTTCTGAGACCAAGAGACTTGTGGGTCACAGTTTTTGGTGGCCTGGATGGCAGAAGGAAGTCATTAAGTGGGTGCGTCAATGTACTGTGTGTGCTAGATCTAAGTCGTCTCATACTCCAGCTGCGGGGTTGCTTTGCCCTCTGGAGGTTCCTAGTGCACCTTGGACACATCTGGCTATGGACTTTATTACTGACCTTCCCTCCTCTGAGGGTTTCACGGTCATCTGGGTGGTCGTGGACCGTTTTAGCAAGATGTGTCACTTGGTTCCCTTCATCAAACTGCCCTGCGCTAAGACACTCGCTAAGGCCTTTGTCAAGGAAATTGTCAGACTCCATGGTGTTCCTACTGACATTGTTTCTGATAAGGGACCTCAGTTCGTGGCTCGTTTTTGGCGTGCCTTTTGTGACAGGTTGGGAGTTCATTTGTCGTTTTCATCTGGATATCATCCTGAGTCTAATGGCCAGACAGAAAGGAAGAATCAGAATGTTGAGCAGTTCTTGCATTGTTTTGTGGCAGACAATCAAAAGGGGTGGTCTGAGTTTCTGCCGCTTGCTGAATTTGCTCTTAACAACCATACATCCTCTTCTGCTGGGTGTTCGCCTTTTTTTTGTTGTTCTGGGAGACATCCGTCTTTTGGGTCATTCTCCAAATTTGTATCGGCTGTGCCTGAGGAGGAGAGTTTTTCCGGTGATTTGGAGAGAGTTTGGATGGATGTGCGTGGTAATCTTCAGGAGGCTAACAAAAAATCTAAGAGGTACTTTGACAGGAAACGTCAAGAGGTTTTGTTTACAGTTGGTGACATGGTTTGGTTGTCCTCTAAGAATCTGCGGTTGAGGATTCCTTCTAAAAAATTGGGTCCCAAGTTTGTAGGGCCCTTTAAGGTGCTTCAGGTAGTTAACCAATCTGCTGTTAGGTTGCAGGTTCCAACCTCCTGGAAGATTAATCCGGTGTTTCATGTTTCTCTATTGAAAAAAGCTGATGTATCAGATAGAGACGCCACTGCCACTGTTCCTCCGGTGGTGGAGGACGGGGAATATGAAATTTCCCACATCCTTAATTCTAGACGGTATAGGGGGAGTTTGCAGTATCTCGTCCCTTGGAAGGGTTTCGGTACCGAGGATAACTCATGGGTGAGGGCGGGTGATGTTTCTGCTTCCAGACTTGTCAGAGCATTTCACAGGAGGTTTCCTGATAGGCCTGGTCCTAGGGGATCCGCAGGATCCTCTTAGAAGAGGGGGTACTGTTAGAACTCTCCTGTTAGGTTTTTTCTATTTTGCTGGTCACATGACCTTTTTGCCTATTTAATCCTGCTCCGCCCTTCTGGCCATGCTGGACTTCATTGTAATTTCTACTCTTAAGCTAGCCAGGTGCTTTGTAACCTTTCTCAGTCAGTTTAGCTAGGTCTTTTGACCTTTATGTTCTATGTTGTGTGTTTGTCTTTTTACTGCTACAATTTCTGCTAGGAGGTGTCCATCTTTCTCCCAGTCCCTAGTTCTTGTACGGATCCCTCCCTCTCATCTATAGGTCTTCGTTCAGACTAGCTGAGGACTTTAGCGGGTCTGATCGCAGGATCAGGTTCCCCGTTACATCGTAGGGATCTAGCTTAGTTCTATTGTAGGGACAGATCTCCTGTCTTTCCTTAGTGCTTGTAGCCTATCATAACACCCTGTAGGCGAGGACCCGGTGTCTGGTTTGTATCAGGGGATGAACCCTCTGTTGTTCCTCTGTCCCAGATGGCTCTTCTCCTCTACTCTGCCTTCTGGCCCACTCTAGGCCCTCACTGGCCAGAGTAGCCCGCAGCCTGGGGCCTAGCCTGGCCTTCAGCCACACAGACTTCAGCTTGTCTGGTGCTGCAGCATCGTGTCACACTCACTGTTTCCCACTGACTGACTTCCTGAACTCCACCCCCCAGTATATATATACCTGACAGGGCTCCATCTAGAGGACTTGGGTGGAGGTGTCTGCATGTATTGAGGCCACTGGGGAGAATCCGTCTGTGCAACACCCAGGAGTTCTGTGACAGCCTGCATCCGCAGGGCGTCACATATACATATACAGACACTCACAGCTATGTAAGAGTTTTAGGTCGGCTTTGGTAAAAATACAAAGTGAAGTAACAATAGGGGTCTACAATTAGGGGTATCACACTGTATAAGGGCAACAGAAGAAACATTATTACTATATTGGAGACAGAATGAATGACATTATTACTGTATGGGAGCTCCTGAGGGGGACATTACACTGTATGAGGGACACAGAGAGGGGCATTATACTGAGGCCATAATGGGGGACATTATTACTGTATGGATGGGCAGAATGGGGGACATTATTACTGCGTGGGGGCCAGAAAAGGGCACAGTAAACTGTATGGGTCCCATTGATGGACATTATTACTGTACAGGGGCCAGAATGAGGAACATTGTTCCTTTATGGTGCTATAAATGGGGGCTTTATTATTGTATAGGGCTACAGGGGTACAATGCCCACCATTAACAATGCCTACCTTTTGGCCTCATACATTATTAATTACTGCTATATGGGGCCACAATTTTTGATGGTCCAACTGCATAGATGCATAAATGGTGTATGCTTTTACTGTATTTGGGCAGGAAAGATGTATGTTATTACTGTATTGGTATATGGGGAGGGACCATTACTGTTTTATTTAAGCATAAAAACATACATCAACGCTGTATAATGGCATAACTGGGAATTTTACCATTGTTTAGGGGCCACAAAAGTGAACATATGCATTAATACTGTATTGGGGCAACAAAGGGGGACATTTCTTCTTTAAGCGGGAAACAAAGCGGGATACCATTGATGTAAAATATTTTATATTTCAGATGTTGCTGTGATAGGGGGGAAAAAGGTTATGCTACTATGTAGGGCAACACAAGCTTTTCTTCTTCATCTTGAGTAGTGTATAAGTGGGTGAAAAAATGGGGAAGATGCTTCAGAATTTATCAGCGACAGATTACTGTGTGTTTCATTACACAGACATGAGTTCTTGAAATAAGTCCTAGCAGTCTGCAATGGATGAAGAGCAGTGAAAATGAATGACTTCAGTTAGAAAGGTCACTATTGAGTCACTGGATTTACAGTTAGGTCCATATATATTTGGACAGAGACAACATTTTTCTAATTTTGGTTCTAGATATTACCACAATGAATTTTTAAACAAAACAATTCAGATGCAGTTGAAGTTCAGACTTTCAGCTTTCATTTGAGGGTATCCACATTAAAATTGGATGAAGGGTTTAGGAGTTTCAGCTCCTTAACATGTGCCACCCTGTTTTTAAAGGGACCAAAAGTAATTGGACAGGTTAAATAATTGTAAATAAAATGTTCATTTCTAGTACTTGGTTGAAAACCCTTTGTTGACAATGACTGCCTAAAGTCTTGAACTCATGGACATCACCAGACGCGTTTCCTCCTTTTTGATGCTCTGCCAGGCCTTCACTGCGGTGGTTTTCAGTTGCTGTTTGTTTGTGAGCCTTTCTGTCTGACGTTTAGTCTTTAACAAGTGAAATGCATGCTCAATTGGGTTGAGATCAGGTGACTGACTTGGCCATTCAAGAATATTCCACTTCTTTGCTTTAATAAACTCCTGGGTTGCTTTGGCTTTATGTTTTGGGTCATTGTCCATCTCTAGTATGAAACGACGACCAATCAGTTTGGCTGCATTTGGCTGGATCTGAGCACACAGTATGGCTCTGAATACATCAGAATTCATTCGGCTGCTTCTGTCCTGTGTCACATTATCAATAAACACTAGTGATCCAGTGCCACTGGCAGCAATGCATGCCCAAGCCATCACACTGCCTCCGCCGTGTTTTAAAGATGATGTGGTATGCTTTGGATCATGAGCTGTACCACGCCTTCGCCATACATTTCTCTTTCCATCATTTTGTTAGAGATTGATCTGGGTTTCATCTGTCCAAAGAATGTTCTTCCAGAACTGTGCTGGCTTTTTTAGATGTTTTTTAGCAAAGTCCAGTCTAGCCTTTTCATTCTTGATGCTTATGAGTGGCTTGCACCGTGCAGTGAACCCTCTGTATTTACTTTCATGTAGTCTTCTGATTATGGTAGATTTGGATATTGATACGCCTACCTCCTGGAGAATGTTGTTCACTTGGTTGGCTGTTGTGAAGGGGTTTCTCTTCACCATGGAGATTATTCTGCGATCATCCACCACTGTTGTCTTCCGTGGGCGCCCAGGTCTTTTTGCATTGATGAGTTCACCAGTGCTTTCTTTCTTTCTCAGGATGTACCAAACTGTAGATTTTGCCACTCCTAATATTGTAGCAATTTCTCAGACGGTTTTTTTCTGTTTTTGCAGCTTAAGGATGGCTTGTTTCACCTGCATGGAGAGCTCCTTTGACCGCATGTTTACTTCACAGCAAAACCTTCCAAATGCAAGCACCACACCTCAAATCAACTCCAGGCCTTTTATCTGCTTAATTGAGAATGACATAACGAAGGGATTGACCACACCTGTCCATGAAATAGCTTTGGAGTCAATTGTCCAATTACTTTTGGTCCCTTTAAAAACAGGGTGGCACATGTTAAGGAGCTGAAACTCCTAAACCCTTCATCCAATTTTAATGTGGATACCCTCAAATGAAAGCTGAAAGTCTGAACTTCAACTGCATCTGAATTGTTTTGTTTAACCCCTTAAGCCCCGGAGCATTTTTCGTTTTTGCATTTTCGTTTTTGCTCCCCTTGTTCCCAGAGCCATAGCGTTTTTATTTTTTGGTCAATATGGCCATGTGAGGGCTTATTTTTTGCGGGACGAGTTGTTCTTTTCAACGCCATTACTAGTTTTATCATATCCTGTACGGGAAAACAGGAAAAAAATTCCAAGTGCGGTAAAATTGCAAAAAAAGTGCAATACCCCAGTTGTTTTTTATTTATTTTTTTTACCATGTTCACTGAATGCTAAAACTGACCTGCCCTTCTTATTCTACAGGTCATTACGAGTTCATGGACACCAAACATGTATAGGTTCTTTTATATTTAAGTGGTGAAAAAAAATTCCAAAATTTGGTAAAAAAAAAAATAAAAAAATAGCGCCATTTTCTAAGACCCGTAGCGTCTCCATTTTTCGTGATCTGGGGCTGGTTGATGGCTTATTTTTTGCGTGCCAGGCTGACGTTTTTATTGATAACATTTGGGGTAGATCCGATGTTTTGATCGCCCGTTATTGCATTTTATTGCAATTTTGCGGCAACCAAAAAACGTAATTCTGGCGTTTAGAATTTTTTTCTCGCTACGCCGTTTACCGATCGGAATAATTCTTTTTTTATTTTGATAGATCGGGCGATTCTGAACTCGGCGATACCAAATATGTGTATGTGGGTTTTTTTTTTATATATTTTATTTTGAATGGGGCGAAAGGGGGGTGATTTAAACTTTTATATTTTTTTATTTTTTTTTATATTTTTAAAAACTTTTTTTTTTTACTTTTTGCATGCTTCTATAGTCTCCATAGGAGACTAGAAGCAGCAACTGTCCGATCGCCTCTGCTACATACAGGGGACCAGCAGATCCCCTGCATGCAGCAGAAATGGTCCTGTGCTATGAGCGCCGACCACTAGGTGGCGCTCATAGCGACAAGATCATGACAACCACAGGCGTCTGCTGCAGACCCTGGGTTGTCATGCACGCCCATCGGCGACCCGCGATCACGTGACGGGGTCGCCGGTGGGCGGGGCTTATGACGCGCTACCCGGAAGCGCGCGTTAAATGCTGCTGTCGGAGATTGACAGCAGCATTTAACTGGTTAACAGCCGCGGGTGGATCGCGATTCCACCCGCGGCTGTTGCGGGCACATGTCAGCTGTAAGAATCAGCTGACATGTGCTCGGTTCAGTGAGGGCTCAGCGCCGGAGCCCTCACTGAACCGGCGGTACGCAGATATGCGTACTAATACGTCCCCGGTAAGTAAGGGGTTAAAATTCATTGTGGTAATGTCTAGAACCAAAATTAGAAAAATGTTGTCTCTGTCCAAATATATATGTACCTAACTGTATCTGTATACTTACACTATATAATGTCTACAGACCTTCTGTGTAGTGTAGATGATGGCGAGTAGCCGACCAGGTCTCCAATTTGCTAGTTGATTTTTAAAGCATTTTTCTGACAGGTACATCTTAATGGATGTCTGGGCGGCAAACTGTTGCCAGGAGAAGTAGGCATGGAGGTCATGGCCAGATGGTGAATACACTAGTGCTAGTACTATAGTTTTTAATAATGATTAATACTGTAGTATTATTCAGTCACTATGTGATGGTAATATGTTGTCTGGTCATTATCAGGTGGTATTTGTCCCTTGTAAGTGGTATAATAGGTATTTTGGTCTTGGTATAGTGGATTTTGTTCAGTGTATTAGTATAGTGGATTGTGTTGTGTATGGAGATAATTTGTTCCCTTTGCTATCAATAGGGAGGAGATTTTTTACTTATATAAGAAATGAAAGGCTTGGAAATTTAACCCCTCTCTGTCCTGTACTATTACATAGTGGCAGAGATGCACACAAAGTGGTTCTTTCGTAAAAAAAAGTTATCACCTATCCATTAGAAAGGTAAAAATTTACTAATCAGTGGGGGTCCGACTGATGGGATCTGTACTGATTAGCAGGATGTGGAACTTTTATCCTCGTTAGAATAAAGCCGCATGATCGACCGCCACTCCATTAATTTCTTATAGGCCTTCTGAGCCCATTTTGAAACAGGGATAAAAATGATCTATCACGAACCACAGTTCTCCATTTTTCTGATCAGTCAAGGTCCCAATGGTTGGACCCCCAAGATACATAAATTATCAGCAATCTTATGGATTGGTGAAAACTTGTTTTCACCAGTGAACACCTTTAATAAAAACAACCTTCTTTGTACATTACAGTTATGCTGTGGACACAGTAGATGTGCAGAAGCAATCTGTCTTTTACAGCAGACACTCTGCTCTAATGGGGATATTACCTAACAGGAATTTGCATGTACATGTAGTGATAAAATAAAAGAAAAAGAAAAACACGTTGCCTTGTTTCCTGTCTCATACATCTTATTTGTGATATGGGTTTTTACCCTAATGAAGTTGGACTAAATATTTTTACCAGAAGCTGGAACCCATTGCTTTTTCTCTCCAATTGCCACATTTGGCCAGAACGTTGTTCCCTGAACACTGGACTGTCTATACTACGGTGAGCTGGCTTTTTGCTACCGATTTTTACATGTAATGTGGACCCCTTGGGTCAATACTGATTGTGGGCCCTAGGCACCCCAGACTAACACTACTCCAAGACCAACATTTCAAAGCAGAATTTCAGGTTTCAGGGTATGCTGTTCAAGCTCTTTTGAAGAAGCATCAATAAATGAGCAATATTGAGGATCGTAGGCGCAGTCATTTGCTAAGGAAACGTAGTGCACATTGTGCTTTCTTCCCATCAAAATCGAAAGACGACCAGCATTGCCATCAGCTCAGAACTGGCAGCAACCATTGGGACCCAGCTATACACAACTACTGTTTCAGAGAAGTCTGGCTGAAGTGGTCTTCATGTAATAATTGTGGCTAAAAAGCCATACCTTCAACATGGAAACAAGACCAAGTGAATCAACTATGCACAAAATCATAGGAACTGAAGCGCTGAAAAATAGCAGCAGATGCTCTGGACTGATTAATTAAAATTTTAAATATTTTGCTGTAACAGAGAGCAGTTAAATCATTAAAGGGCTGGAGAGTAGTACAATAATGAGTGTCTCCAGTTAACAGTGAAGCACGATGGAAGCTGCTTTTAAATTTGGAACTTCATTTCACAAACGGAATAGGGGATTTGGTCAGGATTCCTGATGTCCTTAATGCTGAGAAATATAGACAGATATTTATACATCATGATTTGCTCCAAATTTATTCTGCAGTATGATAACTATCCCACACATACAGGCATTGTCCTTAAGAACTATCTTCAGCATAACAAAGAACAAGGAGTCCCAGAATCTACGATATGGCCTGCACAGAGACATAATCTCAGCATCAAGTCTGCCTGGTATTACATTAAGAGACAGAAGGGTTTGTCAAAGTTTCCACCCTGGTCCTGAAGCCAAATCAGTATTAAATGGCTGCATGACGTCTTGCTGGGCCTACTAATCATTAGATATGCCAGGGATGCTGACAAGTAGTGTTAAGGGAGGGCAATAACCCTTCACGGTTTACCAAGGGAGGATTCAAAGAATCTCTGATCCCGTTTATTTTGCTTATCATTTTATATTGTTTTGAGTTTATTAATGTCCAATCATCTACTGTCGTACTACAGGCTTGAACCAATTTTAGTACAATTATTACGGAAACACATATATGGTCATATTATCGTTAGTTCAAAGCACGCTGGAAATTTACAAGGTCAGTCCTGGCCTAGACTAGTTAGATAACAGAAGCAAGGTGTCTGAACAAAATGTTCTCTTGAGAAAAAGTTAGTGTGAAAAAGTTGCATGGGAAGAGAACTAGTGGAGTTGACTCCGCAGTAATTTGTTCCAGACGATCATGCGGTGGAGCCTCTTTCCCCTCTCCTTCAGGTGCTGGTAGCAGGGTGGCTGGGTTGATGGTGGTGCACCGGTGTAATTTCACATTTTCTGGCAAAATCAACGAGCACTGCAGCCACAGGTGTCTCTGTGTAGACAGATGTTTAGGTTGCTGTGTAGCGTGAACCGCTTGTAGACAGCTGGGGGAGGCCCTGGCTACCGGGTCCAGATGTGCTGAGTAATACCCGACTGGGCGCTGCTTTGTACAGTGTCTCTGCGTGAGTACTCCGGCTGCATGCCCTCCCGTCTCAGAGACATATAAATGGAAAGGTTGAGCATAGTCTGGATTTCCAAGGGCAGGGGCTGTCATTATTCTTGATTTTAGTTGTTCAAAGGCTTGTTGCAGCAGTTCTTGGTGGTCCTTGTTGTTTACATCAGCCAGAGTGTCTTCTTTTAATGCATCATATAAGGGCTGCATCAGACGTGAGGCATCTGGGATCCATTGTCTGCAATATGTACATAGTCCGAGGAACCGTTGCAGCTCTATCGGATTTTTTGGGAATGGTAGCAGGTAGATGGCCGTCTTCCTTTCTTCTGTGAGATGTCTGGCACCCTGAGTAAGGCAGTGGCCTAAGAAGACCACTTGACCGAGGCAGAACTGAAGTTTCGAGGCTGAGACTCGACAATTCAGTTTTGCTAGATGCTTGAGGAGGCTAACACTGGCCCTGATGGACATTTGCTCCGTGGGGGCACACAAAAGAAGATCATCCACGTATTGTAAAAGTACTACCTCAGAGTTGTCCAGCTGCCACGGCAGCAGACAGCTAGACATGTTCTTTGCAAACTGATTAGGGCTATTCTGCGCCTCGTGGCCATGAAATACTGACATGGCCTATGGACCAGGGTCCTGTAAATCAATTTGCTCATCTTCCTGGTATAAAGCCATATCCAAACAATTTGGATTCCAGAATACTACAGTGGCCAAAAAAATATTAAAAAGTGGAAAACATTTAAAAGCGTTGATAATCTTCTCAAGAGTGGACATGCCAGCAAATTCAAGCAAAGGTCAGACAGTGCAATGCTCAGAGAAACTGAAAAAAAAAAGATCTATAACTTAGATTCTAAAGGCCTCGGCATGAATGTTTAAGTTTATTACAGTACAACTAGAGAAAATGAACAAGTATAGCTTGTTAGCTTGTTTGCAAAGGTTGCCTGTAGAGCTCTTCTTCCTAAGAAAAAAACAAACAAACGTGCAAGCATGGCTAAAGTTTGCAATATTGCATCTCAACAAATCAAAAGTCTTTTATTGCAAATCCCTTTGGAAAGACAAGAATAAAGTGGCAATGCCCTAATGCCCTGCGCCACCTTTTGTGAACACCAAACATAGAATATCAGTACAAATACTTCATGCAATCTGTCAAGATGGTGGTGGATGGGTAATGATTTGGGCTTGTTTTGCAGCCACAGGATCTATGCATCTTGCAGTCATTGAGTCAACCGAGATCTACTAAAGTATTTCAGAGTCAAATGTGAGGCCATATATCCAAAAGGTAAAACTTGGCTGAAACTGGGTTATGCAACAGGACCATGATCCTAAGCACAACTGCAAATGTAAAAAGAAGGTGTTGCAGTGGCCCGGGCAAAGTTAAGACTTCAACCAAATTGTAAAACTGTTGGTGGACCTTAACAGAGTTGCGCATAAACAAATGCCCAAAAACCTTAATGAAGATAAACAACACGGAAAAGAAGTTTAGGCCAACATTTCACCAGAAAGATGTAAGAGACTAATAAAGTCAGAAAATTATTACTTCAAGTTATTGATGCTAAAGGTGGTTCTACAAGCTATTGAAGTGTACTTCATTTTTCACAAACTGCATCTCCATTTTGGCCTTGCATTTAGTAAATAAATAATGAGATGGTGTAATTTGTCATGTGTTGTTGGTCATCTGAGGTTGTATTTACCTAGAAGGACATTCCTCCTACACGGGCCAAACCACTGAGCTTAGTGATTGGCTGCCGCACTGTCCACATAACATCAGCACTGCAGTCAATGTCAGACACTATCAGCAGTGGCTAAGTACCAGCAGTGGACCCAAGGAGGGTGAGTGAAGCACAGTTGTTGTTTTTTAATAACAAGCTGTGCCTGGGGACTGGGATATTCTGAAAAGGAACAAGTCGTGTAAGTAATATCGTAAAGAACAACAAGGAGTCCTGGAATTGAAAATGTGGTCCCTTCAGAGCCCGAATCTGAATATCATCAACAATCTGGCATTACATGACGAGCTAGAAGAATTTGTGCAAGCCTATGACGCGCCCCTGGGCCTGTGTCGCGCTGCGTTGCGCACGCGGGAGCTTACCCAGAGCCGGATCTGTTGAGGGTTGTAGTCTCGTGGCGGTGATCCGGTCCGTGCCCAGGGAGTCAGACTAAGTGGCGCTGTTTTAGCGGTAGATGTTGGACGACTACGCCACCCGTTGAGTGCAGCCAGGGAGCTGCTGCTGCAGGGCAGACCGCTGAGGCCGGTGGTAGGATTCTGCAGCGTGATAGTATAACCCCTAACGGGAGGGGTATGGCCTCAGGGCAGCCGACGTGGATGATGGGGGTAGCAGGAACCACTCGGAGACGGTACTGTGTAGTTCAGGGTCTTTACTGGTGACAAAGATAGACCCTCCCGGAGTACTGGCTAGCGATTGGGGTCTGGTCAGTCCTTGAGCAGATGGGATCTCCCCTGGCCAGGCAGAGTTGTAGGCCTCCCAAACTAACGATACTCTTCTGGCTACCTTGCTAGAGGCGGGTATAAGTAGCCCACGTCCCTGAGTGTACCGTGTGGTGCTCACCCGTATGGCCGGTGACTCGGGGCCTTCTAGTAGCTTCCGCTCCACGACGGCGGTGCTGGTCCCACGCGTGTGACCGTGCCTTCGGGTTTCTGGGCCAGAGGACCTGCAATCCCCTGCCGGTCAGTTTCTGCTGCTGGATAGGAGTTAGTCCCCACAGCCTCGGACTCCGGGTCCGGTGATAACTTCTCAGTCAGGGCGAGCTCTGCAGCTGCCAGCCCCTGACTCCTTGTAACACTGCTCCCACAGAGCTCCTGTTGTTTCTTCCTATATTTGCTTCTTTTCTCTGCTTCTTCTCTACTCACTAACCCTGCCTCAGCCCTAGGTTTATATAGGGGAAGTTCTTCCCCTCCCAGGACTGGGCAGGAGGTGTGGCATGCATAGGATCCCTGACCAAGAGACCTCCCACCTGCTCTCAGACATAACATGGCTGTTACTGGGGAAACCAGACCCCTGGGGTGCCACATTCCCCCCTAGTGAAATTTAGTACTCCGGGACTAAACATATTTTAGAAAAACATAACAAGATATAACAATAACAATACAATAAAGAAACACATAAAGGTGGTCACGGCATGTCCGTAACCGGGTGCAGTCTTTGAAGAAAGCAAGGTGTCCATTTCACCAAAACAGGGAGACGTAACCAGGTAGGGGTCTGTCCTGCCCCGAGTCCTTAACAGTCTTTAGTCCGTCCTGGGTTACGCTCCAACTATGTACACAGGATTCCCGGTAAATCCACCAAAGACTCCTATAAACAACTAGAAACACATAATTATACACAAGCAACAAGAAAAACAGGTAACCACAAATAAAACAATTTATACACTTCAAATCCTCCAACGTGCGGGTAACTGGCCTCTAGTGGCCCTAGTGGACCTACGGAGCTGACTGTCTGGCCCTGAACTACAGGGTGTAGGAGCTGTTAAGGGTAAACTGGGCAGCGGTCTACGGGCCCTTTGGCTCACTAGGGATATGGCAGGCTCACTGCAAGCAGAGGGTTGATCCTCCTGGTCTGCTGGTGTGGGGTCTTCTGCCTCCTGGACCGGCTGTTCTTCCAGCTCTACCTGTTGCTCCGTAGGTGCTTGGGATGCTGGTTGGAGGAAGGTGAGTACGGGTACCACAACTGCACTATTGACTTGAGTCCAAGACCGAGGGAAGTCTCCGAGCACAGTACTAACCAGATCTTCCCTTTCCTCTACGGGTCGATGGTCTTCTTGTTCCTCTTCAGGGTTCCGTAGCTGTTCAGGACACTTCTTCAGGTGATCCCGGGATACAATGGCTGTGGTCTCCCCTCCGTCTTTACTGATGGTACAGACCTTCGGGTTGTCGTGGCTTGAGGGCAGTACAGTGTACGGGTCCTTTTCCCACTGGTCGTCCAACTTGTGGAGCCGTCTTTTTCTCTTCAAGACCTGCTCTCCGGGTACCAGGGGAACAGCGGGAGCATACTGGTTGTAAGTTTTCTCTTGTCTTTCCCTAGCCTGACAGAGACTTCTCTCCACGCTCTCCTGTACTCTCCGGTACTGCTGCTGCCTCTCTGTGTCCCAGTCTGCTTCTGGTGAAGTGTCCTCGGGTGTCAGGACTCCCATTTCCAGGTCAACAGGTAACTTACCAGGTCTCGCCCTCATTAGGTAAGCCGGGGTACAGTTGGTGGAACCTACCGGGATGTGGTTGTATAGGTCCACCAGATCGGGCAGCTTCTCAGGCCACAGACTGCGTTCTTCCAGGGGAAACGTTTTCAGAAGATCCATTACCACCTGGTTCATTTTCTCACAAAGTCCATTAGTTTGCGGATGATAGGGTGTCGTCCTTATCTTCCGGCAGCCATACAGAGTGCAGAATTCTTGGAAGACCTCCGCTTCAAAGGCAGGTCCCTGGTCTGTCAACACTTGGTCCGGGTACCCGTGTGGACGGCAGAAATGCTGCTGGAAGGCTCTAGCTGCTGTTCGAGCTGTTAAGTCCTTGACGGGGACGACAACCAAGAACCGGGAGTAGTGATCCACGATGGTTAGTGCGTAGACGTAGCCACTTCTGCTTGGGGTCAGTTTTACATGATCCAAGGCTACCAGTTCCAACGGCTGCCGGGTGACGATGGACTGCAGGGGAGTCTTCTGGCTGGCACGGTCCTTCCTTCTTAGGTTGCACGGGCCACAGTCTCTGCACCACCTCTCGATGGTTCCCCTCATGCCTACCCAGTGGAACCGCTCGCGCAGCAGGAACTCCAGCTTCTTCCATCCGAAGTGTCCAGCCCCGTCGTGGTATGCCTCCATCACCATGGCTGCGTCTCTTCGTGGCACCACTACTTGCCAGATTAGTTCATGCGTCCGGGAGTTAACCATTCTGCGGCACAACTTCCCCTTGTAAAGGAACAGTCGACTCTTCTCAGCCCACAGTTGCTTGGCTTCCTCCGGAGCGTCTGGGTCAAGGCGAGCCTCTGGCCGAGTCAGCATCTCCTTCACCAGTCGGACGGCAGGGTCACTGTCTTGCGTTTCCTCCCAGTTGTAGTGAGGCAAGGGGTTAAACGTAGCGGCTTGCTTACTCCTTACTCGGTGGGAATACTGGATAGTCCCATGCCGGTGGAACGCGGGGAGTTCGACTTCTTCCAGTCCCTCTGGATCTTCTCCTACGTCCGGTAGGTTTGGCATCCTGGACAGGGCGTCCGCATTGGTATTGGAGCGTCCTGCCCGGTATTTGATGGTGAACTCGTAGTTGGACAGGGGGGCCATCCATCTCTGCTCTAGGGCACCGAGTCTTGCCGTGTCCAGGTGTGTCAACGGGTTGTTATCCGTGTACACGACGAACCGGGAAGAAGCGAGGTAGTGCTTAAAGCGTTCGGTGACTGCCCACACCACTGCCAGGAACTCTAGCTTAAATGAGCTGTAATTCTCAGGGTTTCTCTTGGTGGGTCGCAGTTTTCGGCTGGCGTAAGCGATTACTCGTTCTTTCCCCTGCTGGATCTGGGACAGCACGGCTCCTAGCCCGATGTTACTTGCGTCGGTGTAGAGGATAAAGGGCTGGCTGTAATCCGGGTACGCCAGGATTTCATCCCCCGTGAGGGCCATCTTCAGCTGGCGGAAGGACTCCTCTTCCAACTTCTCCCATCTGAAGGGCGGCTTCTGGTTCTTGGCCTTCCGGGACTGGCCTATCAGGAGGTCCTGCATAGGAGCTGCCTTTTTGGTGAAACCGGGGATGAACCTGCGGTAGTAGCCTACCAACCCGAGGAACTGCCGCACTTCCTTTACACTGGAGGGACTTGGCCATTCCTTAATTGCGGTGATCTTATCAGGGTCGGGAGCCACTCCGTCAGCGCTCACCACGTGTCCCAGGTACTGCACCTTTGGTTTCAGGAGGTGACACTTGGAGGGTTTCACCTTTAGGCCGTAGCTTGCCAGAGCTTCGAACACTTCCGCCAGGTGTTTCAGGTGGTCCTCATAAGTCTTAGAATATACGATGACATCGTCCAGGTACAACAGGACCGTCTCGAAGTTTCTATGGCCCAGACAGCACTCCATTAATCGTTGGAAGGTTCCTGGTGCGTTGCAGAGTCCGAACGGCATGCAGGTAAACTCGCTAAGTCCCATCGGGGTGGTGAATGCGGTCTTCTCCCGGTCCGCCTCTGCTACAGGAACCTGCCAGTACCCACTAGTGAGATCCAAGGTAGAGAAGAAGTTAGCAGATCTTAAAGCAGCCAAAGACTCCTCTTTCCTTGGTAAGGGGTACGCATCCTTGTGTGTGATACGGTTGATTTTCCGGTAATCTACACACATCCTCATGGTGTTGTCTTTCTTTTTGACTAAGACTAGTGGAGCTGCCCAGGGGCTACAGCTATCCCTGATCACCCCAGCCTCCTTCATGTCTCTAAGCATCCCCTTGGCGTGTTGGTAGTGTGCAGGGGGTACGGGTCGATACCTCTCTTTTATGGGAGGATGGTCTCCCGTGGGGATGTGGTGTTCTACCCCCTTGACTTGCCCGAAGTCTAACGGGTGTTTACTAAACACTCTCTCGTACTCTTGAACCACCCGATAGACTCCCTGTTTCTGATGTGAGGGAGTGGAGTCAGTACCCAAATGTAGTTGCTGACACCAGTTCTCCATTGTTTTCTTAGAGCCGTTACCTTCCTCCGGGTGAGATGGAGGCAAGGCTTCCACAGATTGTATAGCATTTTGGTTAATGGTATATAATTTGGCTAGCGTGGCATACCGGGGCAGGTACACTTCCCTCTTCCCGATATTGATTATGCGAACGGGCACCCTCCCATGGCGTACATTAACCACCCCCCGTGCTGTCAAGATGGTGGGCCTACTGTCTGAGTAAACTGGTTCTACCATTGCCTGGTAATCTCTACCTCTCAGACCAATAGCTGCCCGGCACCAAATCATCATTTCACTTTTTGGGGGCATGGCAATAGGGAAAGGGTCACACATTCTCACGCTACCAATCTCACCGCCGGAGAGTTCCACCTGTTGCCGTCGCATCAGTGCCCGGATCTCTTTTTGGAGCACTCGCTGCTCGCCGGAGCTGGCGTTCTTGGCAACCTGCTGTAAAAGGAAAATCACCTCTGCAAGACAATTTTCAATTACATTAGTTCCTAGAGTTATCTTTGGGTGACTCTCGTGTTTGTCAATGTCTACAATGATCAGTCCCTGTGCTGCCAGTTCAACTCTACCAATTTTAATGGTCACCTCTTTAAATCCGATCTGTGGCACGGGCTGACCATTGCTGGCGATGATACTCAAGTCGTCGTCAGGGTAGCGGGTAATATCCGAGTCATTCCAGTACTGCTTGAAGAGCACGTACGGGATGGTGGTGACCTGTGACCCGGTGTCCAGTAGGGCACTCATAGGAATGCCATCCAGTACCACAGGCAAGACTGGACGTCCTCCCACATATTTGTCGTGCCAGTTCGATGGGCCTGATGATCTTTTTCCTAGGGGTTGGCCCTCTACCCTAGGTTGTGCCAGTTTAAAGGACAGTACCTTGCCATATGTCCGGGTTGATTACAGCGGCGGCAGATGGGTCGTCCGTCCTCGTTGTATCGGTCGCTGGGTCTTCCTCTGGCCGGTGGGGTCCTCCTTGGTCGACGCCACGGGATGTCCTCCGGTCCGGATGCCAGCTGGATCTTCCCTGGAGTGGAAACCTGTAAAGACTGCACAGTTCGGGTTAGCGCAGCAACGCTTTTAGCTAGCTCTTGGACCTGATGGTGCAGGTCTGGAGCCGAGTCATTGTTCAAAGCCTGCGCATCAGCTCCCACAGGCCCTGCCGACAAGGGCGCCGCCTCCTGGTGGTAGGTGGTAGTGGGGCGTCTGTGGGTCACAACGCCACCTGGTGCCGGTTCTCAGAGCACCCGGATGGCTCTGTCCTTGAACTGTGCAAATCCCAGATGAGGGTCCTGTAAGGCCATTGCCCGCAACTGGGTTCGGTGGGCATTGCAATATAAACCCTCTATAAATTGTTCAGTTAACAGCCTGTCCTCGTCTCCCACGCCGTCAGGGTCGGTCTGCTTAATGGCTCTCAGGGCCTCTTGTAGGTTCAGGGCATAGTCCCTTATACTCTCATGTGCCCGCTGTTTGCACCCGTAGAATCTAAGCTTGATCTCGGCTGAGGTGCGGGTATCAAAGGTGTCCCTCAGCCGGGTTAGTATCCCTGCGACAGTCCTCCCCCCAGGTGGCCAGGACTTTACCTCCCTTTGGGCTGCCCCGGTTAATTGGGCCACCAGGATGCTTACTTTTTGCTCTTCTGTGAGGGGGTACACCTGGAAGAGGCTATCCAGTTTTTCTCTAAAGTCCTGCAGGGTATGTGACTCCCCTGAGTACTGGGGTAGCCAGGCTGCCCCCGGGATATAGGGCATGGTGAAAGGCATGACCGCAACAGCGGTGGCGCTGGCGGGGGTTGGAGCGGTGAAGCTCTCCTCCGTATCCGACATCCTTCTCCCCCCTAGTGGACCGTGGCCTACCTTGCGATGATCCTCTTCCGTAGGCCGCGGCTCCGCAGTGGATCATCAGGGTTGAGGACCTTCCGTCGCGCTCCTGTGACGTCGGCGTCTGCTGGGCTCCTTCCAGGACCTTACGCAACGTCCGGACGTGAGGCGGGGCTTCAGTTCTCGCGCGTTTTCGGAGTCCACGCCCCTCTTCTTCCCGTGCGGCGTCCTCAAGATGGCGTCCAATGGCGGGAAAACTCCACGGATGGCGGGAAGAAGGCCGAAGATGGCGCCGGATGGCGGGAAAACTCCACCGATGGCGGGAAGAAAGCGGAAGATGGCGCCGGATGGCGGGAATCTTCACCACGGGTAAGTTTTCACAGTCTTTTTCAGGCACGCAGTACCCGGTGGTTGCGGGCACGAGATCCTGCCGACTACGCCAAAAGTTGACGCGCCCCTGGGCCTGTGTCGCTCTGCGTTGCGCACGCGGGAGCTTACCCGGAGCCGGATCTGTTGAGGGTTGTAGTCTCGTGGCGGTGATCCGGTCCGTGCCCAGGGAGTCAGACTAAGTGGCGCTGTTTTAGCGGTAGATGTTGGACGACTACGCCACCCGTTGAGTGCAGCCAGGGAGCTGCTGCTGCAGGGCAGACCGCTGAGGCCGGTGGTAGGATTGTGCAGCGTGATAGTATAACCCCCAACGGGAGGGGTATGGCCTCAGGGCAGCCGACGTGGATGATGGGGGTAGCAGGAACCACTCGGAGACGGTACTGTGTAGTTCAGGGTCTTTACTGGTGACAAAGATAGACCCTCCCGGAGTACTGGCTAGCGATTGGGGCCTGGTCAGTCCTTGAGCAGATGGGATCTCCCCTGGCCAGGCAGAGTTGTAGGCCTCCCAAACTAATGATACTCTTCTGGCTACCTTGCTAGAGGCGGGTATAAGTAGCCCACGTCCCTGGGTGTACCGTGTGGTGCTCACCCGTATGGCCGGTGACTCGGGGCCTTCTAGTAGCTTCCGCTCCACGACGGCGGTGCTGGTCCCACGCGTGTGACCGTGCCTTCGGGTTTCTGGGCCAGAGGACCTGCAATCCCCTGCCGGTCGGTTTCTGCTGCTGGATAGGAGTTAGTCCCCACAGCCTCGGACTCCGGGTCCGGTGATAACTTCTCAGTCAGGGCGAGCTCTGCAGCTGCCAGCCCCTGACTCCTTGTAACACTGCTCCCACAGAGCTCCTGTTGTTTCTTCCTATATTTGCTTCTTTTCTCTGCTTCTTCTCTACTCACTAACCCTGCCTCAGCCCTAGGTTTATATAGGGGAAGTTCTTCCCCTCCCAGGACTGGGCAGGAGGTGTGGCATGCATAGGATCCCTGACCAAGAGACCTCCCACCTGCTCTCAGACATAACATGGCTGTTACTGGGGAAACCAGACCCATGGGGTGCCACACCTACATTTATAGAAGAACTGTGGTTAGTTCTCCTAGATATTTGTAACAATCTCCCTTCTGAGTTCCTTCAAAAACTGGGTACTACTGTACCTAGAAGAACTGATGCTGATTTGAAGGCAAATGTAGATTTAGAATACTCTTTTGTTCATTCATTTTGCATTTTATCAATTGATACAAATAAACTATTAGCATTTCTATTTTTTAAACCATTCTTTCTTACATTTCAGCATTTTTCTACACCTGCCTTAAACTTTTGCACAGTACTGCATTTATCAAGACAATAGTCTCATGTAAGCCTGTATAACATCTACCTCATTGCATTCTTGGGAGTAAAGTTACACACGGGAAACCTGTGTATTCATGAATTCTTCCTCCATCTCAGAGTAGGGGCATTATTACCATCAAGAGACTCTACATCTTATTTTATTTTAATGGGTATATAATCCTATATCTCTAAGCACTGCTACTGTTTAAGAAAGGAATGAGTAAGTCAAAACATTGACAACATGACAAAGTCTCACATGACTTCCCTGATTTGTGACTTTGCTTCAGCTGTGAAGAGTGTTCAATAGTAAGTAGGTGCCCAATGCTTAAGTGGCACTTAAGGAAACAGATGATACATGCTAAATATTTCTCTTTAATTGATTTCATACCATTAGATACTTGCTTTTAGTAAAGTAACTATGATGCTTGAAGTTCTATAAAATATTTGCAACTTTCTGCTTCCGTTGAAGGAAGCATAATTTACCACATAACGATTTCCTTCTTTTATAGGCTGACTCAGACATCAAAAGTAACCAAGGTTATTAATGTAAAACCATAGTGACCTCATTAATTAAATCCCTTGACTTGGGCAAAAATATCACATTTGTAAAGAACATTTAGGAATTGCACAATTCTGCAAGATCATTATTTGGCTGTCTGAGATGGTTACAGAAGAAACAGCATATCATATTACACAATAATCTTTGAAGTCACTGATTAATGTTCCTAATTAACTAAAATTAAAAGGGAATTTTCTAGGAGAACCTAAAGAATCCCACTCATTTATTCAATTATAAAGTAATAGGAAAATGTATTAACAGTAGTGACGAGTCTACAAAATGAATTCATATTAAACTACTACTACCCAGATGTTAAAAAAGTTTTCTGGACATTCTATAATAATAAAAAACTTTTTGTATGATATTCAAACCAAAATGGAATGGTTGATGGAGATGGATGTGTAGCGCCCCGAGGGTTCGGCCGCTACAGGGGTATTGCACCTCTGCCAGAGGTGTGATATTCCACTCCCGGGTAAGGATGGAGTGTGGACCAGGGCTCAGTTAGCTGCATACAGCACACTCACCCCATTTCCGAGGGACAGTTCAATGGTGCTCCCATTAGACAGAAATACAGGCACGACCGACCATGTCCCTGGCTGGAGTGGGGAGGGGGGAGGAATACCCAGTGGTGTAGGAGCAGATAGGGGTTGGTTTCTGAGCATAGGAAGGAGCCCATTGGTTGCTGGTCACCTGGGCACATGGCTAGAGGGAGGTATAAAAGGTGGGCACCATCGGAGAACAGGGTCTGTTCAGTGAGAGGAGAAGACAGGGAGTAGAGGCTCTGTAGGAGGTCTACTCAGGAGTGGGCCTAGTGAGAGGCCGAGGAGGAGAGTGGAGTGGAGAGAGAGGAGAGGTGAAGGGGAGCTGTGGTTCCTTCTCAGCCCAGCTCCACGAGAAAGGAGAAGAAGAAGGAGCAGAAAAGGAGAAGAAGAGACAGAGGAACAGAGGGGCTCAGGAACAAGAAGGTGGAAGGGACCCTAAGAACCCACGAGAATACCGGGTGAAGGGTCAGGCAGATTAAGGGTACCGGATCCCAAGTTGGTGGAGGAGACACAACCCTCAGCCAAAGACCGGAGGCTGTGACCATTTATTGGTGCGGCACCTCATCAAACCTGCTTGGAAGGCACCATAAAGGACAGCGGGGAACGGGGCCCACGTTTAACCGCACAAGTCCGCGGCAGCTGGACAAAAGTGGGTCACTGGTGAGGCAGGCCTGAGAAAGGATTTAAGGGGGTCCTGGGCCATGCTCTTGAACTGTCTGGGAGTTGACCGAGCCCCACACCTGGTGGACGCAGCACGGCTCGGGCGGTCACTGCTGACTGAAGTGACCCGGAACAAACGAACTGTGAGTAAAGACCCTGGACTGTAACTCGTTGTCTGTGTGCTCCTTTGCGCCTCCAGCACTACCGGTACTGGGACTCTCACCACCATCACTCCCCCCCCATTCATTACACTGCCCTGAGGCTGCACTCTTCCCGTGGGGAGTCGCACCATCACAGCTGAATACACTATCAGCCCCAGCAGTCTGCCTTGCAGCGGCGGTTCATAATAACCGCAATCCATGGGTGGCGTAGTCGGACATTATCAACAGCGCATAGCAGACTACCATTGGCCTGACCACCCTGAGCCACGGAACCAGGTTGCCACTACTACCCCCATTGTTTCCCGATTGCCCGGCTCCGAGTGCCCCACGGCCCAGGGGGCGAGTTAGATGCAGATACCATTGAAGATAATGCTGTAACAGCATTGGCTCCATGTGCCACCAATCAGCCTGAGCATCTGAGACTCAGCATAGCAGGTATAATGGCTTGGTTATATCACACCTTCTGCGCAGAGCCTCAGTCCACATGTTGCGCAGAGTGGAGCATTGGAGGAACAAGACAAGGGGAGTATTGGGCCATGATACTGTGCGGAAGCAGTAAGGACCATGATGCAGTGTGTGTGTGGGGATTCTATGATACTGTCTGTGAAGAACTATAAGGGCCATAATATTGTGAATGGACGGCTGATGGGACATCATAATGTGTGAGGAAGTTGTAAGGGTTTTCATACTGTGTTGGGGTGCTGTGGGCGCATTACACTTTGGTGGCTGTAAGAGCCAATGCAGTGTGTGAGTAGAGGCCATTATACTGTGTGTGGTGGATTGTGGGGGCTACCATGCTGTGTGTGGTGGGCTGTGCTATGCATCATATTGTGTGTGGTGGATTGTGGGGGCTACCATGCTGTGTGTGGTGGGCTGTGCTGTTCATCATACTGTGTGCTGTGGATTGTGGGGGCTACCATGCTGTGTGTGGTGAGCTGTGTTATCCATCATACTGTGTGTGGTGGATTGTGGGGCTACCATGCTGTGTGTGGTGGGGTGTGATATCCATCATACTGTGTGTGGTAGATTGTGGGGGCTACCATGCTGTGTGTGGTGTGGTGGGCTGTGCTGTCCATCATACTGTGTGTGGTGGATTGTGGGGCTACCATGCTGTGTGTGGTGGGTTGTGCTGTCCATCATACTGTGTTTGATGGATTGTGGGGGCTACCATGCTGTGAGTGGTGGGATTTTTGGGATAATCATACTGAGTGAGGGGTTTGTGAGGGTGGTATCATATTTTATAGGGGACTGTGTGGCTTCAGTAAAAACAGTAACATTCATCCAAACTATGTACTGCTATGTATGAAAGAATTTTTACTATCTCAAAATTCTTCATCTTCGCAAAAATATTGTACCGGTACATAGAGATACATTAATATATACCAATACTTACCAAGATATTCCAATGAATATACCTTTACTTTGTGGGTAAAAAAAAAAATAACAGAAAATTAGTAGCCAGTCATTTTTTATTTAAACAAAGTTACTATAAAATAATTGTCTCAAAAACAATTAGAGACAGACTCACAAAAAAATACAGTTAGATTCTTGCTATTAGCATCATCCTCTTATTTTTTATAATGATAATTATTACATTCTACAAAGAGATTTTCAAATACTATAGCAGTCTTCAACTCCTGGTTTCTCCATGTTCAGCTTGAGAAACTTAAGGAAAGTAAAGTAAGGTAATTGAGAATTAGCTTGCCATAGGAGAAGGTCTCCACAACTGACTCACAGACAGAAAGAAAGCAACCTATGTTTATTCACTTTATTAAAACGTATTGACAATGGAGGTTTGTTGGATCTCAGCAGTTGAAACCTGGCAATCAAGAAGTTTCTATCAGATGATAACTTGTTACTGGAATGCCTCTTTAGATCATGTTTTCATACTTACAGTATTGTCATTTCTTTTTTTATGTAAAGCACCCTGGAATTAATGGTGCTCCTTTTAAAGGGAAGTTGTCACTTGATTTATGCTTCCCTTACCCTAGGCAGCATTTAAGAAGGAGTTGTCCAAGTACTGGACAAACCCTTTAATATTTTACGGAGATACAATATCCATTAAATAAGCACTCACATCAAAGTTTTTATCCTCTTAATATAATGCAATCATATTATATAGCACTGTGTACTTACTATTGCTCATTTTGCTTTTCTACCCAGTTAATTATTCTCTTTTCTCTGCTCTATGCAGAAACAGTAAGTCTCTTGTCCCAGCTTTACTCATTCCCCTCTTCATCTTCTGACCCAGCTGCTCTGCTCCTCTCCCCTGCCATAGACATTTGCAGTGACTCCTGACTTGTGCACAGAAAATTGACCTCCTGCTTCGTCATAGAGTTTAGAAGGATTCAGCTAGTCATTTTTTAATCATGTGATCTGATAGACATAATGGAAAACAGAAAAATTAACTGAGTAGAAGGACAAAATGAGCAATCATAAGTACACAGAGCTATAAAATATGATGATTGCAATATATTAAGAGGATAAATAGGAGTGCTTTTTTAAGTAAATTCAATAAATATCTTCCATACTCCCAAGCTTAATGTCCATTTTCTCAGGAACACACTATTAAACCAAATTCAGATATCCGTGAAACACCATTCATGTACGGATTATGATGTACAGACTGGCCAAACCAGAACTAATCAGCCTCATATGCTCCTTTGAGGCTGGCAAGTTCAAGTCAATAGACTCATAGCTAGTCAGCGCTTAATAGTCAATATTTGGACAGTGTTTCATGGATGTCTGAATGAGGCTTTATAACTCATACTTAACCCTCTGGATATAAAAACACTCTGGTCCGATTGATACAGGACATGAAGCAAAATAAATGAACACCAGTTTACAGTTAACATCACAAAACTAGTTATAAGATATTAGAATAGAGTGAGAATATTCTCACTTTTACAAAAGGTTAATCTATGAGCTAATGTATTTCCAGCAGAAAAGGATGTGAAGTTGCAAACTCTCTTTTTAAATTCCAAACACTAGTACTTTTTCCTGACATCATAACATTTCTCTCCAAGCTTCCTTTTTAATTTGCATTATGCTTTTCTGAACAATCCATGTGAAAGAGGACAATGCATGAGGCGTCCTATTAGTTTTAAGTGGGTAAGCTGTAAATAATGATAATGACAGATTACTAGTTAATACATACAGATGTGCATAGATAAGGGCATCCAGGTGCAAGAATTAATTATTTTCTTTCTTTCCTGCCACTCAGTAAAGAGAGAAATTATTACTTAAAAATGTGAATGCAATTATTTTCTCAGCCATATGAGCTAATATTTAAGCACCATTGTTAATGTAGTATTGCAATATGCATATTCATGGTATTTTTTAACAGATTGCCTTATTTTGGATTGCACTAGATTGCCTTTAGAAATTCTCTCCTGAGAGTTCCCCAGGTGGCAGTAATTTTTTTTTAAGTAGATTTTTATTGGGGTGTACCATAAAATTAATGTTACTGTTAAAGTCACAAACTGCTTGGAAGTACGAACTGGTAAACTAAGATGCTAAATGCAAAAAGCCATGACTTTTTTCTATAATTAATGTAGATTGTAGACTTGTGACTGACCTGACCCTTTAATAGCTAAAACAACATTTTGTCATTTGGATACATGCATTTTCAAATACAAATCCACAAAAATAATACTTTTAATACTAGTAATAATTAGAATTATTAATTTAGACAAACTGGTTAGGGAAGGTAATTTCTTTCCATTTCAGTTATTACTTTATTTTGCTTTTTTATATACTAATTATACAATTGATGCTTATGCATGTAAAGACCATGCACCTTATATAGCTTATATGACTGATACCTATGAATAATGACTACCTCTAACCAGAGCTTGCATGTATTCTTAACAGGGAAATGGGACTAAGTCACAGCCTGAGATAGAGCTGTGACTTCTTAGATGGTTGGCTTTACCTGTTAAAATTGGCAAGGCAGGCTAACTTTCTTTCATTTAACATGTATATTTTAGTAGACAACATGGTTTTAAAGATTTCGTCTACTCTTAATATCTGCCTCTGTATAATCACCAAAATCTTGTTCTGTCTCAAGTTTTTGTTTTCTATCAAGTGCAAACATCTAACAGTATTACAAAAAAAGGCACATTATTATTGTTTTTTCTGTGATAATCAAATGGATTTATTCAGTATCAGGCTTATCATCTAAGGCTTCAAGCAGAGGTCCGTGGATCTCAGTCCAATGCATGGATTAAAATAGGGTCCCAAACCTGAGAGTGACAGCCTGATAATATATGTGCAGATGGTCCATGGACATCTGCATGAGCCCTAAAAGTAATACATAAATAGATGACTATTATGGTAATTCAGATCCATCAAAGGATGTCCAATAGTACATATCTGGCCTTTTGACTATTCCTATCCAGCCCATAGACCTGGAGAGTCAAAGGGCTGGATACAGTGGCATCCCACACCTAGTGCACGAACTCCTAACCTCCAACCTCCGCCTGGCATCTCAATTTCACCAGTACCTGCATCTTCAGGAAGTGGATGACTCACTGTTCCATTATTCAGCCTTTTCATCTGAGTCTCTGCTCAGCAGGCATGATGACGTCACTAGATCGTGCCTGCTGTGTGGAGATTGACTACACACATTGTACAGAACAGTGAATAGTTTTATTTTTTCTATTTTAATATCAATCGGTACTTGTGTAGGGGAAGTGTACAGGCCATCACACTGTTTTAGGGGCTTTGGAGCAATAATACTGTGTGAGGGGCCATCATATTGTGTGAGGGGTTGTGGGGGCATAATACAGGTTGGAGGAAATAATACTGTGTGGAGGAAATCATACTATGTTATGGACTGTGGGGCATCATACTTGTGAGGGAACCATAATACTTTGTGAGGGGCCATGTGGATACAACACTTCGCTTATGTAGGCCATAATACTGTATGAGGCATCTGTGGGGACCAACATACTGTGTGTGGGGATCATCATACTGTATGGAATTTGTGAGATCATCATACTGTGTTTGGAAGCCATCATACTGTGCCGTGGACTATAGAAGCCATCATATTGTGTGGAGGTAGTGTGGCAATATACTGAATGGTGATCTGTGGGAATATCATATTGTGTGAGGGGACCATCATACTGTGCGGGAGGGACTGTGGGGCACAATATATTGCATGAGGACTGTGGGGGCCTCATACTGTGTGGGGAGCTGTGGGATTATCATACTGTGTGTGTAGATTATCATACTGTGCTGGAGACTGAAGAGCCCATCATATTGTGAGTGGCACCTGTGGGGGAATCTGGGGGATATATAACGTCCCTCGTATACAATCCCGGTCACTGCCTCACACTATATACAGTATGAGCCCTCATGTAGGCTACTATATACCGTATGAGCCCCCATGTAGACTTCTATATTAAGTATGAGCCCTCACATAGGCTACTATATACAGTATGAGCCCTCACATAGATTCCTATATACAGTATGAGCCCTCACATAGATTCCTATATACAGTATGAGACCTCACATAGATTCCTAGATACAGTATGAGCTCCCACATATCCACCTATATACAGTATGAGTTCCCACATAGGCTACTATATACAGTATGAATCTGCACATAGCTCCGTAGTTACAGTATGAGCCTGCACATAGCTCTCTAGATACAGTATGAGCCCGCACATAGCCCCCTATATACAGTGTGAGCCCCCACATAACCTCCTATATACAGTATGAGCCCCAACACACTCCCTATGAGCCCATATATACAGTATGAGCTCCCACATATCCACCTATATATAGTATGAATAAGGAAGGTAAAATCCGGTGCCACATGCGATAAATCCTTTTATTCCAAAATTAAAAATAATTTTGGAATAAAAGGATTTATCACATGTGGCACCGGATTTTACCGGATTTTACCTTCCTTATATATCCTTGCAAGTGTATGCTGGACACTAATCCGTGAGCCTGGGATTCCTGTGAGCATCAGGTGATATGAGCTAATTATCTTTTTTCTATATATAGTATGAGCCCCCTATATACAGAATGAACACTCACATAGGCTCCTATATACAGTACAAGCCCTCGTCTAATAATAGCGGGACTATTACTTTTATTACCTAGTACAGTCTCCAATACCCGACTATTGTTGATATTATAAAAAAATACTTACGTTTGCTAAATGACGACCCCAAGCTTGCAGAAATCCTGAAAAAAACTGAAACTAAATATGCAGCAAAGAGGGCTCCTACTTTAGGAGATTTTGTTTCACCCAGCTTGTTTAATACATGTAAGCAAACTCCCTCATCTACATGGTTTTCCTTGCAGTGATTTTATAAATGTGGACATCACCCTTGTAAAGCATATTTGCCTGTGAAAAATAAAAAAATGAAATTTAAATCTTTGGTAACAAACAGAGAATTTGCAATTAATAGTTTTATTAATTGCAATACTACAGGTGTCATATACCTTGTAGAATTCATGCAATGTACGTTACAATATGTTGGCTGTACTATGGGACCCCTGAAGAAACGTATTCGTAGACACTTATCAAATGCAATTTCCCACAGCTTGCAACATATCAGCGGTATATAAACATTTCTCCCATATTCACAGGGGAGATGTTAGTGCAATGAAGTTTTTAGACCAGTAAGAGGTGGGGATTTAAGGTGAAAGGTATTAAATAGAGACAATTTTTGGATTTTTAAGGTACATACTAGAGTACCGCATGGTATGAATACCTGCCGGGATCTTATACAACAATATAATTAATCAAAATGATTCTTAATCTTTGCTGTAGATTAGTACTTCACATGGTAATCAATGTTTATGTTTTTACTTGTTTTTAATCTCACTTTTTTTTTCTCTCCGTCTACATCTATGGACATTATGAGACCTTTTTGTGACCAACACCCATAGAGTTAATTCTCAGGTGATATTCACTTTTTTACTGACCTTACACCCTTGGAGCTTTTTGGATGTGTGCTTATTTAAGGAAACACTAAGGTCTCATTCACACACCATGATCAAGCCATCTCGCTGAAACGCATTGGTTTTTGCATCTTTGGATATTCCTTGTGAACCGATGCAAACAGATTTTAATATTTCTACAATAAAAATGGTTTTTAACTATTTGTCATCGCTGGAGAACTCTTTTTTTCTTTTTGCACTTAACGTAAGACTGCTTATTCTCCAACATCAATAACCTAAAACAGATGAATAGCAAGCAGAGTGACTTCATGGATTCAATAAAGTGCTATTTTAACTAATAGAAGTAAACCCTTGTGAAACAAATTCCCCTAAAAGTGACCGAGAAAAGAGCACAGTGTCAGTACATCCTAGTCTTCTTGGGGTATCCACACACTGCATCTTTCAGACGCTGGTGGGCCTGCATAGTTTTTGAACAGAGGACGATTCAGGTAAACGATGGCAGTATTTTTTCTAAAGTGTATAATTGGTTGTCTTTTTCATCCTTTTTGCAGCTTTACTGCTGACATATTTTTTTATTTTTTTTATCTTTAGGTGTAAGATAGTGGCTGAAGCCACCTGATGAATGGTCAGGTCACTTCTTTTTTCAGCTTTCAAAGCCTAAAGTGGTTAAAAGAAATTTAACCCATTTTCATGGTGGCATTGAAGGGTACTTATGCCTCAGCGATTCTCTTTCACGTCTCTGAGGAATAAGGTTGTAGTGCCCCCAGTGGGGGTAGCTGAGACCCTGGAGAACATGATCAGGGCCGGTTTTTCCAGTCCTCAATAACGTGATCACCGTTATTCAGTGACTAGTGGCGATCACATAAAAAAAAGTGTGCCCACGGTTACAATGATTTCTCTCTCCTCTGACATGACATACATGTCAGAGGAGAGAGAAATGAAGTCCTCCGAGCCTCCCCAGTACCTCTGCTGTCCCCTGGATCTCCTGATCTGCCCCCCAGCCCTCTGTGATGTTCCGGTAAAAAAAAGTGGTGGGCGCATTCGCAGTGCGCCCGCCGAGATCTGCCAGCAGGTACCCAGCAACAGTAGGGAATTTTCCCTATTGGTTAATTTTGATCACTGTGCTAAACCCTATCACAGTGATCAAAAGAAAAAATAATAAATCAAATCCCCTTTTGTCACCCTCTTAGTTAGATAAAAATTATAAAATAAAAACAATATTTTTTTCCTATTCTTTGCAGTTAGAGTTAGAGTAAGGGTTAGAGGTAGGGGTAGGGTTAGGATTATGGTTAGAATTAGGGGTAGGATTAGGGGTATGATAGTGTTGTGTTCGGGTTTGAGTTAGCTTTGTGTTCGGGTTGGAGTTAGGGTTGTGTTGGAGTTGGAATTTTTTTTAAAGTAAAGACTAGTTTGCCTACGGTGCTCAGGTATGCACCGAATATCACGGGTGCTTGAGTGACATGCTCGAGTCTGCGCCCCACATGTTTTGCAGCTGTTATACAGCAAAAATAAACACCCAGGGATTGCATGCCATACACAGGCAATCCCCGCATGGTTTTTTTGGGTCTCTAACAGCCGCAAAACATGTAGAGTGGGGACTCGAGCATCACACTTTTTTACATTAAAAAAGTCAAACAGTGCTCCTTCCTTTCCGAGCCTTGCCGTGCACCCCAACAGTGATTTTTCCCCACAAATGGGGTATCAGAATACTCATAAGAAATTGCACAACAATTCTCAGGGTCCATTTTCCCTTTTGAAAATAAAAAATGTGAAGCTTTTTTGTGGAAAAAGTTGGATTTTTTATTTTCACGGCTCTAAATTATAAACTTCTGTGAAACACCTGCGGGTTCAAGGTGCTCACCACACATCTGTATAAGTTCCCTAAGGGTTCTAGTTTCCAAAATGGTGTCACTTGTGGGGGGTTTCTACTATTTATACACATCAGGGACTCTCCAAATGTGACATGGCGTCGGCTCTAGATTTCAGCCAACTTTGCGTTCAAAAAGTCAAATGGTCCTCCTTCCCTTCCGAGCCCTGCCGTGCATCCAAACAGTGGCTTTCCCCCACACATGGAGTATCAGCGCACTCAGAAGAAATTTCATAACACATTTTGTGGTCCATTTTCTCTTGTTACCCTTGCAAAAATAAACAAAATTGGGGTCGGAAATAAAATTTGTGTGAAAAAAGTTAAATGTTAATTTTTTCCTTCCACGTCACTTCAGTTCCTGTGAAGCACGTGAAGAGTTAATAAACTTCTTGAATGTGGTTTTGAGGACCTTGAGTGGTGCAGTTTTTATAATGGCGTCACTTTTGGGCATTTTCTGTCATATAGACCCCTCAAAGTCACTTGAAATGTGATCTGGTCAGTAAAAAAAATAGTTTTGTAAAATTTGTTGGAAAAATGAGAAATCGCTGATCAACTTTTAACTAGTGATGAGCGAGTATGTTCGGTTAACCCTTTCGGCAAGTATGCTCGGGTGAGTTCCAAGTATCTTCTTGCGACTGTTTGACAGCTTTAATACATGTGAGGAATGCTTGCTTCTTAAGCATTCCTCATGTATTAAAGCTGTCAAACAGTCGCAAATCATGCACACGGGAGTGATTCAAACATATCACCAAGCACGCTGAAGATACTCGGTACTTGCCCAAGCATACTCACCAAAAGGGTTAACTGAACATACTTGCTCATCACTACTTTTAACCCTTTTAACTTATTAACTAAAAAAAATGTTGTTACAAAAATTGTACTGATGTAAAGTAGACATGTGTGACATATGTTTCTGATTTAAGGGCATGAAAATTCAAAGTATGAAAATTGCTAAATTTTTGCCAAATTTCCATTTTTTTCACAAATAAACGCAAGTCATATCAAATAAATTTTACCACTATCATGAAGTACAATATGTCATGAAAAAACAATCTCAGAATCAGTGGGATCCGTTCCAGAGTTGTTACCTCATAAAGTGACACTGGTCAGAATTGTAAAATTTGGCCTGATCATTAAGGACATAATTGGCTCCATCACTAAGAGGTTAACCCCTTTACCCTTGAGGGTGGTTTGTACGTTAATGACCGGGCCAATTTTTACAATTCTGACCACTGTCATTTTATGAGGTAATTACTCTGGAACGCTTCAACGGATCCCGCTGATTCTGAGACTGTTTTTTCATAATGTATTATACTTCATGATTGTGGTAACATTTCTTCGACATCACTTGCATTTATTTGTGAAAAAAACGGAAATTTGGGGAAAATTTAGAAAATTTAGCAATTTTCAAAATTTGAATTTTTATGCCCTTAAATCAGAGAGATATGTCACACAAAATAGTTAATGAATGACATTTCCCACATGTCTACTTTATATCAGCACAATTTTGGAACCAAAATTTTTTTTTATTAGGGAGCTATAAGGGTTAAAAGATAACCAGCGATTTCTCATTTTTACAACAAAATTTACAAAAAACATTTTTTTAGGGACCACATCACATTTGAAGTCACTTTGAGGGATCTTTATGACAGTAAATACCCAAAAGTGACACCATTCTAAAAACTGCACCCCTCAAGGTGCTCAAAACCACATTCAAGAACTTTATTAACCCTACAAGTGCTTCACAGAAATTCTTGGAATGTGGAAGAAAAGAATTAACATTTAACTTTTTTCACAAAAATGTTACGTTAGACCCAATTTTTTTTATTTTTGCAGGGATAACAGGAAAAAATGGACCCCAAAATTTGTTGTGCAATTTCCCCTGAGCACACAGATACCCCATACATGGTTAAAAACCACTGTTTGGGCGCAAGGCAGAGCTCGGAAGAGAAGGAGGGCCATTTGACTTTTTGAATGTAAAATTTGCTTGAATAATTAGCAGACGCCATGTTGCATTTGGAGAGCCCCTGATGTGCCTAAACAGTGGAAACACCCCACAAGTGACACTATTTTGGAAACTAGACCCCTCAGGGAACTTATCTAGATGTGTGGTGAGAACCTTGAACCCCCAAGTGCTTCACAGAAGTTTAGAACATTGAGCCGTAAAAATTACATTTTCACATTTTTCCCACAAAAATGTTTTTTAGCCCCCAATTTTGCATTTTCATAAGGGTAACAGGAGAAATTGCACCATGCAGTTTGTTGATCAATTTCTCCTGAGTAAGAAGATACCCCATATGTGGGGGAAAACCACTGTTTGGGTGCATGACAGGGTTCGGAAGGGAAGGAGCGCCATTTGACTTTTTGAATGTAAAATTTACTTGAATACTTAGCGGATGTGCCCCTGATGTGCCTAAACAGTGGAAAAACCCCACAATTGACACCATTTTGGAAATTAGACCCCTCAGGGAACTTATCTAGATGTGTGGTGAGCACCCTGAACTCCCAAGTGCTTTCCAGAAATTTATAACATGGAGCCGTGAAAATAAAAAAATCAAACTTTTTCTACCAAAATAATGTTTTATCCCCAATTTTTTTATTTTCACAAGAGTAAAAGGAGAAAACTGTTGTGCAATTTCTCCTGAGTACGCCAATACCCAATATGTTGGGAAAATACAGTATTTGGGCGAACGGCAGAGTTCAGAAGGGAAGGAGCATTATGTGACTTTTTGAAAGCAAAATTGGCTGGAATTGAGAGCGGACGCCATGTCGCGTTTGGAGAGCCCCTGATGTGCCTAAACAGTGGAAACCCCCCACAAGTGACCCCATTTTGGAAACTACACCCCTCAAGGATTTTATTAAGGGGTATAGTGAACATTTTGAATCCAGAAGTACGACACAGAATTTGATAACATTAGGTCATCATATTGAATAAGTTGTCATTAGTCTTGAGCGCAAGTGCTCGCTACTTGAGTTTGCATCAGGTACACGGGAATGCATCAAGTATCGCGGGTTCTCGAGTGACATGCTCGAGTCCCCGCTCGCATGTTTCATGGCTATTAGACACCCAAAAAAAAACATGCGGGGATCGCTCGCGAATGGCAGGCAATTCCGACAAGGTGTTTTGGCCATGAAGCATATGGGGCAGAGACTCGAGCATGTCACTTGAGCACCCACGATACTCAGTGCATTCCTGAGCACCCAATGCAAACTCAAGTAGTGAGCACTTGCGCTCAACACTAGTCGCCATATCGTCATCTTTTTTTTTTTTACTTTTGAAAAAAATCCCAACCCCATCACAACCCTAACCCTAACCCTAGAGCTTATTTTTTACGCCGTTTCTTGTGCGGTATAAGTGATTAGACGACTTTATTCTTTGGGTTGGTTCAATTACAGCGATACCAGATTCATATCGGGTTTTTATGATTGACAGCTGTCACACACTAAAAGAAGCATATTTTTGCAAAATCTAGTTTTGCATCGCCATATTTTGAAAGCTATAATTTTTCCATATTTCTATTGGTACCATTTTCAGGCATGTGACATTTTTTGATCGCTTTCTATTCCGATTTTTGGGAGGCAGAATAAACAAAAAACAGCAATTCCGGAATTGTTTTTATGGGTTTGTTTTATGCTGTTCCGCGTGTGGCAAAATTGATAAGGCAGCTTTATTCTTCAAGTCAGTACTTTTAAAGCGGTACCACATTTATATAGTTTTTCTATGTTTTGGCGCTATTACACAATAAAAGCTATTTTATAGAAAAAAATATTTTTTTGCATCGCTTTATTCTGAGAGCTATAACTTTTTTATTTTTCAGCTGATGGAGCTGTAAGGCAGCTTGTTTTTTGCGGGACAAGATGACGTTTTCAGCGGTACCATTTTTATTTATGTTTGTCTTTTTGATCTCGTGTTATTTCATTTTTTGTTTGGCGGTATGATGATAAAGCATTGTTTTTTGCTTTTGTTTTTACCGTGTTCACTGAAGGAGTTAACTAGTGGGACAGTTTTATAGGTCAGGTCGTTCTGGACGCGGCGATACCAAATATGTGTACTTTTATTGTTTTTTTTGTTTTTTTTTCATAATAATGTTTATTGATGGGTACATTATATTTTTATTTTTGGTAGATTATTTTTTTTATTTATTTTTTAATATTTTTTTAAAAAAAATTTTTTCCATTTTTTAACACTTTTTGGACTTTTATTCTGTGTCCCACTCTGGGATTTTCACTTTTTTCATTCTGATCGCCTGTATAGCACAGCATCCCTGTACTATACAGGCTGCCAGCGCTGCACAGGGAGAAGATTCTTTGGTCATGCACTGTGCATGACCAAAGAATCTTCCTGCTGTCTGGTGACCTGGATATTGTCATGACGACATCAGGTCATCATGGCAACATCCAGGAAGCCACGGCAGACAGCACTGGAGGCCGGAAGAGGAGGTGAGTATTGCGGTCACCTCCCCTTGCCACCGCAATGCTGCGATCGACTTCGATCGCAGCATTGAGGGGGTTAATGTGCGGGACCGCTCCCTGCACATAGTACCGGGTGTCAACTGTGACTATCAGCTGACACCCGGCGGCGATCGCCCCGCACCGCTTGTGTGCGGCGCGATTGCCATATGACCTAATAGTACGTCATTGGCCCAATCGGCCCAGGTCACCAAGATGCACTATTAGGTCATACGTCAGAAAGGGCTTAAAAATACAGAACATATGCACAACAAGTCATTATGACATAGCTGTGCATATCCTTAATATTTTTAATGTTTCTTGAGTGCTTTCTCAGGCGCGTTCCAAGTGGAATCCACCTAAGAAAAACACTGTGTGCACATACGCTTAAAATAAGCATAATTAGACTCATTAGAAAGTCAAAACATTGAGCACCCTAAGCTCAGGGTGTGTCAGGGTTACTAGCGGGGTGCCTCAAGGGTCTGTCTTGGGCCCTAAATTATTTAATATATTTATTAATGATCTAGTGGAAGGGTTGCATAGTAAAATAGCAATATTTGCAGATGATACTAAACTTTGTAAAGTACTTAATACAGATGAGAATAGGGCACAGCTACAGGAGGATTTAGATAAATTGGGGAGTTGGGCCAAAAAATGGCAAATGGGGTTCAATGACGATAAATGTAAGGTCATGCACATGGGAAAGAAAAACAGCAGTCACCCATACATATTAAATGGGAAACCGTTGGGGAAATCTGACATTGAGAAGGACCTGGGCGTCTTGGTTAACAGCAAATTAAATTGGAGTGCCCAGTGTCAGGCAGCAGCTGCAAAGGCAAATAGAGTCATGGCATGCATCAGAAGAGGAATAGGGGCATATGATGAGAACATTGTTCTTCCTCTGTATAAAGCGCTGGCAATGCCGCACTTAGAATATTGTGCACAGTTCTGGACTCCGGTGCTCAGGAAAGACATATTGGAGCTAGAGAGGGTACAAAGGAGGGCGACTAAAGTAATAAAGGGAATGGAGAGACTAGAATACCCAGAGAGGTTGTCAAAATTAGGCCTATTTACGTTGGAAAAGAGAAGGCTTAGGGGAGACCTCATAAACATGTATCAATACATCAGGGGACAGTACAGAGATCTCTCCTATGACCTGTTTATACCAAGGATGGTGACAAAGACGAGGGGGCACACTATGCGTCTGGAGGAAAGGAGGTTCCTGCACCAGCATAGAAGGGGATTCTTTACGGTCAGAGCCGTGAGACTCTGGAACTCTCTGGGAGAGGAAGTGGTGATGTCCAACTCACTTAATGAGTTCAAGAGAGGCCTGGACGCCTTTCTTGAGAACAATAAAATTACATCTTATGCTTAGTGATAGTTAATTAATCCAGGGATTTAATCTGACTGCCAGTTTGGAGTCGGGAAGTGAATTTTTCCTCAATGATGTAAATTGGCCTATACCGCATGTTTTTTTTTTGCCTTCCCCTGGTTCAACGCTGCGGAATAGCTGCAGTGCACAAGAAATAGGCTGAACTGGATGGACGCTTGTCTTTTTTCGGCCTTATAAACTATGTAACTATGTAACTATGCAATTGACGAAATGGACAGATGAATCGGGGCCCACTCTTCTCACATCATATGAATAATATGTCCCTTATGACAAGATTTACATACATCCGGTCAAAGGGAAATCAATAATTTCCTAAAGTACAAATACTCTAGATGCTTTAATTTATATTTGACACATAATTATGAATGTTGCTTTTTAAACATTGGTAAAATTGTTGACACCACTTCAAAAATCTACTAAAATGTTAGTGCATCCCCTCATCATTTCCCACCTCAACTACTGCAATATCCTCCTTTGTGGTCTCCCAGCTAACACTCTCGCACCTCTCCAGTTCGCCCTTAACTTTGCTGCTCGACTAATCTACCATTCTCCTCACTACTCTGCTTCTCCCCTCTGCAAATCCATTCATTGGCTCTCAATTCCCCACTGTATCCAGTTTAAACTACTAATATTGACTTAGAAACATATCCATAATCTATCTCCTCTGTATATATCCAAACTAATGTCCCGATATCTTCCAACATGTAAATTCCAGTTCTCTAAAGTCTCCTCCACACCCAATTACCTCCAAGACTTCTCCCGATTAACCCCTCATCCTCTTGAATTCTGTGCCCCAACACATCCGATTATCTGCCACATTCAAAACTTTCAGATGGAATTTAAAAGCCCATCTCTTCAAGAAAGTTTACAGCCGGCAATGATCCCGCTGACACCTCACCATCGGAGCTGCTGCAATCCCCCAACCAACTGTCTCCTTCCCCATTATCCTATAGAATGTAAGCCTGAAAGGGCAGGACCTTCTCCTTTCTGTACCAATCTGTCAATGCTAGTTTGTTCTCTGTAATTTACATTTGTATTTTGAATGTAACCCCACCTCATGTACAGCACCATGGAGTCAATGGTGTTCTAAAAATAAATAATAAGAAGAAGAAGAAATAAGAAAAAACAACAATGGTCACTGAAATAACTTGAAACTGACAAAAGTAATTTTCTATTTAAATTTACTGAATATTAACTCACAAAGACATTGCTTTTGAATTGTGGTTCAACAAAAAATGTTAAAAAAAACAAAATAATGAAAATGCCCTGGACAAAAATGATTTAAAAAAAAAGAAAAGATTTCAAATAATTTGATCATAGACACATGTAAAACTTGAAACTGGAGTGTTCTGTAGTTCACAGGTGTCTACAACCTTACAACTTGTAATCAATCAGTCGGCCTATTTAAAGTTTTAAAAGTAGTCACTATACTGTTTGCCATCATGGTGTGTACCACACTCAACATGGACCAAAGAAAGCAGAAGAGAGTATTGTCTCAGGAGATTAGAAAGAGAATTATAGACAAACATAAAGGCTATGAAATCATCTCCAAACAGCTAGATTTTCCTGTTACTACAGCTGCACATATTATTTAGAAGTTTAAGGTCTATGGGACTGTTGCCATCCTCCCTGGATGTGGTTAGGAGAGGAAAATTGATGACAAATTGAAAAGCTAGATAATACGAATGGTAAACAAAGAGCCCAGAATAACTTCCAAAGAGATCAGAGGTGAATTCCAAGGTCAAGGTAAATCAGTGTCAGATTACACCATCCATCTCTGACTTTGCTAAAGTGGACTTCATGGAAAATGACCGAGGGGGATATCATTCTTAAAGCAAATCATAAAAAAGCGAGACTGGAATTTGCCAAAGTGGATTTTGATAAGCAACAAAGCTTCTGAGAGAACGTACTTTGGACAGATAGCACAAAACTGGAGTTTATTGGCAAGTCACATGAGCTCTATGTTCACTGATGCACAAATAAAGCATACAAATAAATAAATATTTTACCTACTGTGAAACATGGAGGAGGCTCGGTTATGTTTTGAGGCTGCTTTTCTGCATCTGGCCCAGGGTGCCTTGAATCTGTGCAGGGTACAATGAAATCTCAAAACTATCATGAGATTCTGGAGCAGAATGTGCTGCTCAATGTCAGAAAGCTTGGTCTGAGTGGCAGATCATGGGTCCACTAACAGGATAAAACCCACAGCTATAAACATCCAAAAGTGGCTAAGAGCAAAGCATTGGACTATTCTATAGTGGTCTTCTATGAGCCATGATCTAATATTATTAAACAAATTGTATATGGAGCTGAAGCATGAGGTCTGGAGAAGGCAGCCTTCAAACTTGAGGCAGCTGGAACAGTTTGCTCATGATGAGTGGGCCAAAATACCTGTGGACATGTGCAGAATAGTGTTGAGTGAGCACTAAAATGCTCGGGTGCTCGAAGCTCGGGCCGAGCTCACCGTGATACTCGGGTGCTCGACCCGAGCAACGAGCCCAATGTTAGTCTATGGGAGGTATTAAGCTACTCTTACGGGCTCACAATAAAACATTCAAAAACGAAACTGAAACTGTTTTCCTGTGATGGGTATTTGTACAGTCTGACTGAGGAGAAAAAAAAAGGATTTAGATAAAAAAAAAGGATTTTTCCTGGCCCCTGAGACCGGGGGATAAGTCTAGCAATTTGAGCAGCAGCAGCACACAGGATTGTAATGTAGTGTTTGTTGGTATAACCACTGCGTCTCCTATACAGCCTGCCTGCTTGCCTGCCTGATATCTGGGATGGATATTAGTCCTCAGAAGGAGTGTTTGCTTGATTTTGCAGGCTTTAGAGACCCTACACTACCTATTTCGCAGTATAAATCTCTCCCTAGCTCAGCAGCACTCTCCCTACACTGTCTGATCCGGAGTGACTGTGTCCAAGATGGTGGCGCCCTGTTTTAAATACTCGAGGTGATGCTGTGCGGCCAGCCAATCACTGTAATGCCCACAAACAACATGGCTGCGGCATTACAGTGACTGGCTGGCAATCCCTGCATGTTCATTGGCTCTGTAAAGAGCGCCAAACATGCAGGGCGGAGACCCGAGCTCCCGACCGAGTAACACCGAAAATGCTCGGTGCTCGCCGAACATCCCGAGTAGTGAGATGCTCGGGCGAGTACCGAGCAGTGTCGAGCATGCTCGCTCAACACTAGTGCGGAAGTCTCATTGAGAGTTACAGAAATTTTACGTTAGCAGTGATTGCCTCAAATGGTTGTGTGGCAAATACTAAAGGGGTTTTCCCACGAACGAAAGTTAATTTTAATCAGTAGATCTTGTAATAATAATAACTTTTACAATTGGATGTGTTTAAATAAAATGTTCCACAAAAATCTTATAAATGTGCCCCTGCTATGTACTGTGTAATGGCTGTGTCTGACCGTGCAGGAACATGGTCTGATCATACCACAGCTCCTGGGCAGTAGAGGAGAAAAAAATTATGCAGACATTACAGCAGGGGATCACAGCTGATTCTTTTTGTGAGGTAAAACTTTTCACTAACTATTTTTAAACAATGTTTTATTTCAAAGATAGAATCAGCTGCGATCCCGTTCTGTAATGTCTGTATCCTCTTTTGCTTCCTCCCCTGCCCAGGAGCTGTGGTATGATCAGACTGTGTTTCATACAGAAACCAACATAATGGCACATAGCATGAATGTTGAAATGCTGCTTGTCCTCATTAAACAAAGGCCCGAATGTGGATCGCAGTCGATAACAGGCAGCATGTGTTCATTTATGCAGCCAACTATACCCTCATTTTGGCAACACCTTACAATAGGTTCAAGATGACATAAGTAAGTATGGCCAGTTTGAGCTATACATTATGATTGACTGAATATGTTAACTTTCTAATTTGCTTTCAAATAAAGCACAATATTAAACAAAAACATTATGTGCAACCAAAAGAGTCCAAAATATTGGCAGAAAACCATAACCAAATTTAAAAGTACCAGCAACACAACATCGTACATTTCTAAGGCCTTAACAAAGTTGAACAACCTTCCCTAATTTTGAGGGGACAGTGCTAGGACCTGTTAAAATTGTCAAGGCAGGCTAACTTTCTTTCCTTTAACATGTATATTTTAGTAGACCACATGGTTTTAAAGGTTTCGTCTTAATATCTGTCTCTGTATAATCACTAAAATATTGTTCTGTCTCAAGTTTTTGTTTTCTGTCAAATGCAAACATCTAACAGTATTACAAAAAAAGGCACATTATTATTGTTTTTTCTGTGATGAATAATCAAATGGATTTATTCAGTATAAGTCTTATCATCTAAGGTTTCAAGCAGAGGTCCGTGGATCTCAGTCCAATCACGGACCGCAATGTATGGAGTAAAATAGGGTCCCCAACCTGAGAGTGACAGCCTGATAATATATGTGCAGATGGTCCATGGACATCTGCATGAGCCCTAAAAGTAATACATAAATAGATGACTAATAGATGGTAATTCAGATCCAGGCAAAGCGTGTCCCATAGGCCATATCTGGCCTTTTGGCTATTCCTATCCAGCCCATAGACCAGGAAAATCAAAGGGCTGGATACAGTGGCGTCCCACACCTAGTGCACGAACCCCTAACCTCCTACCTCCGCCTGGCATCTCAATTTCACCAGTACCTGCATCTTCAGGAAGTGGATGACTCACTGTTCCATTATTCAGCCTTTTCATCTGAGTCTCTGCTTAGCAGGCATGATGATGTCACTAGTTCATGCCTGCTGTGTGGAGATTGAGTACATATATTGTACAGAACAGTGAGTAGTTTTATTTTTTCTATTTTAATATCAATCAGTACTTGTGTGGGTGAAGTGTACAGGCCATCACACTGTTTTAGGGGCTTTGGAGCAATAATACTGTGTGAGGGGCCATCATATTGTGTGAGGGGTTGTGGAGGTGTGACACCCCAGGGGTCTGGTTGCCACAGTGATAGAGATATTACGTCTGAGAGCAGGTGGGAGGTCTCTTGGTCAGGGATCCTATGCATGCCACACCTCCTGCCCAGTCCTGGGAGGGGAAGAACTTCCCCTATATAAACCTAGGGCTGAGGCAGGGTTAGTGAGTAGAGAAGAAGTAGAGACAGAGAAGCAGATATAGGAAAAGAACATCAGGAGCTCTGTGGGAACAGTGCTACAAGGAGTCAGGGGCTGGCAGCTGCAGAGCTCGCCCTGACTGAGAAGTATCACCGGACCCGGAGTCCGAGGCTGTGGGGACTAATCTCTACCCAGCAGCAGAAACCGACCGGCAGGGGATTGCAGGTCCTCTGGCCCAGAAACCCAAAGGCACGGTCACACGCGTGGGACCAGCACCGCCATCGTGGAGCGGAAGCCATTAGAAGGCCCCGAGTCACCGGCCATACGGGTGAGCACCACACGGTACACTCAGGGACGTGGGCTACTTTTACCCGCCTCTAGCAAGGTAGCCAGAAGAGTACAGTTAGTTGGGAAGGCCTACAACTCCGCCTGGCCAGGGGAGATCCCATCTGCTCAAGGACTGACCAGGCCCCGATTGCTAGCAAGTACTCCGGGAGGGTCTATCTTTGTCACCAGTAAAGACCCTGAACTACACCGCATCGTCTCTGAGTGGTTCCTGCTACCCCCATCATCCACGTCGGCTGCCCTGAGGCCATACCCCTCCCGTTGGGGGTTATACCATCCACGCTGCACCATCCTTCCACCGGCCTCAGCGGTCTGCCCTGCAGCGGCAGCTCCATAGCTGCATTCAACGGGTGGCGTAGTCATCCACCATCTACTGCTAATAGACTGCCACTTAGTCTGACTCCCTGGGCACGGACCGGGTCACCGCCACGAGACTACTACCCCCATCTGATCCGGCTCCGGGTAGGCTCCCGCGTGCGCAACGCTGCGCGACTCAGGCCCAGGGGCGCGTCAACTTTTGGCGTAGTCGGCAGGATTTCGTGCCCGCAACCACCGGGTACTGCGTGCCTGAAAAAGAGACTTTTGAAACTTACCATCCGTGAAGTTTTCCCGCCATCCGGCGCCATCTTCAGCCTTCTTCCCGCCATCCGTGAAGATTCCCGCCATCCGGCGCCATCTTCAGCCTTCTTCCCGCCATCCGTGAGGTTTTCCCGCCATCCGGCGCCATCTTCGGCCTTCTTCCCGCCATCCGTGGAGTTTTCCCGCCGTTGGCCGCCATCTTGAGGACGCCGCGCGGGAAGAAGAGGGGTGTGGACTCCGAAAGCGCGCGAGAACTGAAGCCCCGCCTCACGTCCGGACGTTGCGTAAGGTCCTGGAAGGAGCCCAGCAGACGCCGACGTCACAGGAGCGCGACGGAAGGTCCTCAACCCTGACGATCCACTGCGGAGCCGCGGCCTACGGAAGAGGATCATCGCAAGGTAGGCCACGGTCCACTAGGGGGGAGAAGGATGTCGGATACGGAGGAGAGCTTCACCGCTTCAACCCCCGCCAGCGCCACCGCTGTTGCGGTCATGCCTTTCACCATGCCCTATATCCCGGGGGCAGCCTGGCTACCCCAGTACTCAGGGGAGTCCCATACCCTGCATGACTTTAGAGAAAAGCTGGATAGCCTCTTCCAGGTGTACCCCCTCACAGAGGAGCAAAAAGTGAGCATCCTGGTGGCCCAACTAACCGGGGCAGCCCAAAGGGAGGTAAAGTCCTGGCCACCTGGGGGGAGCACTGTCGCGGGGATACTAACCCGGCTGAGGGACACCTTTGATACCCGCACCTCAGCCGAGATCAAGCTTAGATTCTACGGGTGCAAACAGCGGGCACATGAGAGTATAAGGGACTATGCCCTGAACCTACAAGAGGCCCTGAGAGCCATTAAGCAGACCGACCCTGACGGCGTGGGAGACGAGGACAGGCTGTTGACTGAACAATTTATAGAGGGTTTATATTGCAATGCCCACCGAACCCAGTTGCGGGCAATGGCCTTACAGGACCCTCATCTGGGATTTGCACAGTTCAAGGACAGAGCCATCCGGGTGCTTCGAGAACCGGCACCCGGTGGCGTTGTGACCCACAGACGCCCCACTACCACTTACCACCAGGAGGCGGCGCCCTTGTCGGCAGGGCCTGTGGGAGCTGATGCGCAGGCTTTGAACAATGACCCGGCTCCAGACCTGCACCATCAGGTCCAAGAGCTAGCTAAAAGCGTTGCTGCGCTAACCCGAACTGTGCAGTCTTTACAGGTTTCCACTCCAGGGAAGATCCAGCTGGCATCCGGACCGGAGGACATCCCGTGGCGTCGACCAAGGAGGACCCCACCGGCCAGAGGAAGACCCAGCGACCGATACAACGAGGACGGACGACCCATCTGCCGCCGCTGCAATCAACCCGGACATATGGCAAGGTACTGTCCTTTAAACTGGCACAACCTGGGGTAGAGGGCCAACCCCCAGGAAAAAGATCACCAGGCCCATCGAACTGGCGCGACAAATATGTGGGAGGACGTCCGGTCTTACCCGTGGTACTGGATGGCATTCCTATGAGTGCCCTGCTGGACACCGGGTCACAGGTCACCACCATCCCGTACATGCTCTTCAAGCAGTACTGGAATGACTCGGATATCACCCGCTACCCTGACGACGACTTGAGTATCATCGCCAGCAATGGTCAGCCCGTGCCACAGATTGGATTTAAAGAGGTGACCATTAAAATCGGTAGAGTCGAATTGGCGGCACAGGGACTGATCATTGTAGACATTGACAAACACGAGAGTCACCCAAAGATAACTCTAGGAACTAATGTAATTGAAAATTGTCTTGCAGAGGTGATTTTCATTTTACAGCAGGTTGCCAAGAACGCCATCTCCGGCCAACAGCGAGTGCTCCAGAAAGAGATCCGGGCACTGATGCGACGGCAACAGCTAGAACTCTCCGGTGGTGAGATTGGTAGCGTGCGAATGTGTGACCCTTTCCCTATTGCCATGCCCCCAAAAAGTGAAATGATGATTTGGTGCCGGGCAGCTATTGGTCTGAGAGGTAGAGATTACCAGGCAATGGTAGAACCAGTTTACTCAGATAGTAGGCCCACCATTTTGACAGCACGCGGGGTGGTCAATGTACGCCATGGGAGGGTGCCCGTTCGCATAATAAATATCGGGAAGAGGGAAGTGTACCTGCCCCGGTATGCCACGCTAGCCAAATTGTATACCATCAATCAAGATTCCATACAGTCCGTAGAACCCTTGCCTCCATCTTCCCCGGAGGAAGGTAACGGCTCTAAGAAAACGATGGAGGACTGGTGTCAGCAACTACATTTGGGTACTGACTACACTCCCTCACACCAGAAACAGGGAGTCTATCGGATGGTTCAAGAGTACGAGAGAGTGTTTAGTAAACACCCATTAGACTTCGGGCGAGTCAAGGGGGTAGAACACCACATCCCCACGGGAGACCATCCTCCCATAAAAGAGAGGTATCGACCCGTACCCCCTGCACACTACCAACACGCCAAGGGGATGCTTAGAGACATGAAGGAGGCTGGGGTGATCAGGGATAGCTGTAGCCCCTGGGCAGCTCCACTAGTCTTAGTCAAAAAGAAAGACAACACCATGAGGATGTGTGTAGATTACCGGAAAATCAACCGTATCACACACAAGGATGCGTACCCCTTACCAAGGATAGAGGAGTCTTTGGCTGCTTTAAGATCTGCTAACTTCTTCTCTACCTTGGATCTCACTAGTGGGTACTGGCAGGTTCCTGTAGCAGAGGCGGACCGGGAGAAGACCGCATTCACCACCCCGATGGGACTTAGCGAGTTTACCTGCATGCCGTTCGGACTCTGCAACGCACCAGGAACCTTCCAACGATTAATGGAGTGCTGTCTGGGCCACAGAAACTTCGAGACTGTCTTGTTGTACCTGGACGATGTCATCGTATATTCCAAGACGTATGAGGATCACCTGAAACACCTGGCGGAAGTGTTCGAAGCTCTGGCAAGCTACGGCCTAAAGGTGAAACCCTCCAAGTGCCACCTCCTGAAACCAAAGGTGCAGTACCTGGGACACGTGGTGAGCGCTGACGGAGTGGCTCCCGACCCCGATAAGATCACCGCAATTAAGGAATGGCCAAGTCCCTCCAGTGTAAAAGAAGTGCGGCAGTTCCTCGGGTTGGTAGGCTATTACCGCAGATTCATCCCCGGTTTCACCAAAAAGGCAGCTCCTATGCAGGACCTCCTGATAGGCCAGTCCCGGAAGGCCAAGAACCAGAAGCCACCCTTCAGATGGGAGAAGTTAGAAGAAGAGTCCTTCCGCCAGCTGAAGATGGCCCTCACGGGGGATGAAATCCTGGCGTACCCTGATTACAGCCAGCCCTTTATCCTCTACACCGACGCAAGTAACATCGGGCTAGGAGCCGTGCTGTCCCAGGTCCAGCAGGGGAAAGAACGAGTAAGCGCTTACGCCAGCCGAAAACTGCGACCCACCGAGAGAAACCCTGAGAATTACAGCTCATTTAAGCTAGAGTTCCTGGCAGTGGTGTGGGCAGTCACCGAACGCTTTAAGCACTACCTCGCTTCTTCCCGGTTCATCGTGTACACGGATAACAACCCGTTGACACACCTGGACACGGCAAGACTCGGTGCCCTAGAGCAGAGATGGATGGCCCGTCTGTCCAACTACGAGTTCACAATCAAATACCGGGCAGGACGCTCCAATACCAACGCGGACGCCCTGTCCAGGATGCCAAACCTACCGGACGTAGGAGAAGTTCCAGAGGGACTGGAAGAAGTTGAACTCCCCGCGCTCCACCGTCATGGGACTATCCAGTATTCCCATCGGGTAAAGAGTAAGCAAGCCGCTACGTTTAACCCCTTGCCTCACTACAACTGGGAGGAAACGCAAGACAGTGACCCTGCCGTCCGACTGGTGAAGGAGATGCTGACTCGGCCAGAGGCTCGCCTTGACCCAGACGCTCCGGAGGAAGCCAAGCAACTATGGGCTGAGAAGAGTCGACTGTTCCTTTACAAGGGGAAGTTGTGCCGCAGAATGGTTAACTCCCGGACGCATGAACTAATCTGGCAAGTAGTGGTGCCACGAAGAGACGCAGCCATGGTGATGGAGGCATACCACGACGGGGCTGGACACTTCGGATGGAAGAAGCTGGAGTTCCTGCTGCGCGAGCGGTTTCACTGGGTAGGCATGAGGGGAACCATCGAGAGGTGGTGCAGAGACTGTGGCCCGTGCAACCTAAGAAGGAAGGACCGTGCCAGCCAGAAGACTCCCCTGCAGTCCATCGTCACCCGGCAGCCGTTGGAACTGGTAGCCTTGGATCATGTAAAACTGACCCCAAGCAGAAGTGGCTACGTCTACGCACTAACCATCGTGGATCACTATTCCCGGTTCTTGGTTGTCGTCCCCGTCAAGGACTTAACAGCTCGAACAGCAGCTAGAGCCTTCCAGCAGCATTTCTGCCGTCCACACGGGTACCCGGACCAAGTGTTGACAGACCAGGGACCTGCCTTTGAAGCGGAGGTCTTCCAAGAATTCTGCACTCTGTATGGCTGCCGGAAGATAAGGACAACACCCTATCATCCGCAAACTAATGGACTTTGTGAGAAAATGAACCAGGTGGTAATGGATCTTCTGAAAACGTTGCCCCTGGAAGAACGCAGTCTGTGGCCTGAGAAGCTGCCCGATCTGGTGGACCTATACAACCACATCCCGGTAGGTTCCACCAACTGTACCCCGGCTTACCTAATGAGGGCGAGACCTGGTAAGTTACCTGTTGACCTGGAAATGGGAGTCCTGACACCCGAGGACACTTCACCAAAAGCAGACTGGGACACAGAGAGGCAGCAGCAGTACCGGAGAGTACAGGAGAGTGTGGAGCGAAGTCTCTGTCAGGCTAGGGAAAGACAAGAGAAAACTTACAACCAGTATGCTCCCGCTGTTCCCCTGGTACCCGGAGAGCAGGTCTTGAAGAGAAAGAGACGGCTCCACAAGTTGGACGACCAGTGGGAGAAGGACCCGTACACCGTACTGCCCTCAAGCCACGACAACCCAAAGGTCTGTACCATCAGTAAAGACGGAGGGGAAACCACAACCATTGTATCCCGGGATCACCTGAAGAAGTGTCCCGAACAGCTACGGAACCCTGAAGAGGAACAAGAAGACCCTCGACCCGTAGAGGAAAGGGAAGACATGGTTAGTACTGTGCTCGGAGACTTCCCTCGGTCTTGGACTCAAGTCAATGGCGCAGTTGTGGTACCCGTACTCACCTTCCTCCAACCAGCATCCCAAGCACCTACGGAGCGACAGGTAGAGCTGGAAGAGCAGCCGGTCCAGGAGGCAGAAGACTCCACACAAGCAGAACAGGAGGATCAACCCTCTGCTTATAGTGAGCCTGCCGTACCCCTAGTGAGCCAAGGAGCCGGTAGACAGCTGCCCAGTTTACCCTTGACAGCTCCTACACCCTGTAGTTCAGGGCTAGACAGTCAGCTCCGTAGGTCCACTAGGGCCACTAGAGGCCAGTTACCCGCACGTTGGAGGATTTGAAGTGTATAAATTGTTTTATTTGTGGTTACCTGTTTTTCTTGTTGCTTGTGTATAATTATGTGTTTCTAGTTGTTTATAGGAGTCTTTGGTGGATTTACCGGGAATCCTGTGTACATAGTTGGAGCGTAACCCAGGACGGACTAAAGACTGTTAAGGACTCGGGGTAGGACAGACCCCTACCTGGTTACGTCTCCCTGTTTTGGTGAAATGGACACCTTGCTTTTCTTCAAAAACTGCACCCGGTTGCGGACACGCCGTGACCATCTTTATATGTTTTTCTTATTGTACTATTATTGTTTATACCTTGTTATGTTTTTCCAAAAATATGTTTAGTCCCGGAGTACTAAATTTCACTAGGGGGGAATGTGACACCCCAGGGGTCTGGTTGCCACAGTGATAGAGATATTACGTCTGAGAGCAGGTGGGAGGTCTCTTGGTCAGGGATCCTATGCATGCCACACCTCCTGCCCAGTCCTGGGAGGGGAAGAACTTCCCCTATATAAACCTAGGGCTGAGGCAGGGTTAGTGAGTAGAGAAGAAGTAGAGACAGAGAAGCAGATATAGGAAAAGAACATCAGGAGCTCTGTGGGAACAGTGCTACAAGGAGTCAGGGGCTGGCAGCTGCAGAGCTCGCCCTGACTGAGAAGTATCACCGGACCCGGAGTCCGAGGCTGTGGGGACTAATCTCTACCCAGCAGCAGAAACCGACCGGCAGGGGATTGCAGGTCCTCTGGCCCAGAAACCCGAAGGCACGGTCACACGCATGGGACCAGCACCGCCATCGTGGAGCGGAAGCCATTAGAAGGCCCCGAGTCACCGGCCATACGGGTGAGCACCACACGGTACACTCAGGGACGTGGGCTACTTTTACCCGCCTCTAGCAAGGTAGCCAGAAGAGTACAGTTAGTTGGGAAGGCCTACAACTCCGCCTGGCCAGGGGAGATCCCATCTGCTCAAGGACTGACCAGGCCCCGATTGCTAGCAAGTACTCCGGGAGGGTCTATCTTTGTCACCAGTAAAGACCCTGAACTACACCGCATCGTCTCTGAGTGGTTCCTGCTACCCCCATCATCCACGTCGGCTGCCCTGAGGCCATACCCCTCCCGTTGGGGGTTATACCATCCACGCTGCACCATCCTTCCACCGGCCTCAGCGGTCTGCCCTGCAGCGGCAGCTCCATAGCTGCATTCAACGGGTGGCGTAGTCATCCACCATCTACTGCTAATAGACTGCCACTTAGTCTGACTCCCTGGGCACGGACCGGGTCACCGCCACGAGACTACTACCCCCATCTGATCCGGCTCCGGGTAGGCTCCCGCGTGCGCAACGCTGCGCGACTCAGGCCCAGGGGCGCGTCAGAGGCATAATTCTGTGTGGAGGAAATCATACTATGTGATGGACTGTGGGGGCATCATACTTGTGAGGGAACCATAATACTTTGTGAGGGGCCATGTGGATACAACACCTCTCTTATTGTAGCATCGGCGTCTCTGCCCCTTGCTAGGCAGAGACGCCGTCCCTCTCACCTCCCTGCTCCTGGCGCAGCGTTCTCCAGCGCTTCTCTCCCCGCTGCTGCCGGCGCGCGCTCCTTCCCCGGCAGTGTGCTTAGGGCGCGCGCGCGCTCCCCCTCTCTTAAAGGGACCGCGCGCGCCGTCCTAAGGAGTCCCCGGCCAATTGCCGGAGGACCTCCCATATATAAGGCACCTCCTCCAAAATGGAGGTGCCCGAGCAAAGTTGTTAGCACTGTGTCTGATCTTTGCTTCAGCCCTCAGGTCCGGCTGCTAGCCTGACTCTTCGTCCTGCCTGCCAGCCTGTTATCTGCCCGTTACCTGCCTAGCCTGCCAACCTGCTCACCTGGAGCGCTCACCTGTTACCTGCCTGTTACCTGCCTTGGCTGTCAGTCCGCTCACCTGGGAGCACCCGCCTGTTATCTGCTGTGTCCGTCAGACCGCTCACCTGGGAGCACCCGCCTGTTATCTGCTGTGTCCGTCAGACCGCTCACCTGAGAGCGCCCACTAGTTACCTACTGAGTCCATCAGACTGCTCACCTGGGAGCGCCCACCAGTTACCTGCCTGTTACCTGCCTCGTCTGTCTGTCCGCTCACCTGGGAGCACCCGCCTGTTTCCTGCCTGCCTGCCTGGAGACCCTGCCGTCACTTGCTGTGACAACCTTCCTGGTAAACCTAAAGACTACTACTTGCCCTGCTTTCTCGAACTGTGACCACCTGTCAGCTACCAGAGACTTCCGCCTGCTTGCCGTGTCCATTCGCCATACCGGTCAGTCCCAGCCATCTGACCCGTGGGAGCCACCTGCTCTCTTACAAGGTCGTCCCCAGAGTAGCACCTGGTCCCTCAGCCCGGATCCTCCCTGGTCACGGTGTCGTTAGCTGCCGTACGACCAGGGTCGGTTCGGGTGGATACCTAGTCACGCCCCTCTGGGTCCCTCCTTGCACCTCGGCACAGAGGTTCCACCACTCGGACCCGTAACACTTATGTAGGCCATAATACTGTGTGAGGCATCTGTGGGGACCATCATACTCTGTGTGAGGATCATCATTTTGTATGGAAGTTGTGAGCTCATCATACTGTGTTTGGGGGCCATCATACGGTGCTTTGTACTATTGAGGCCATCATATTGTGTGGAGGTAGTGTGGCAATCATACTGAATGGGGATCTGTGGGAACATCATATTGTATGAGGGAACCATCATACTGTGCAGGGGACTGTGAGGCACAATATATTGTGTGGGGACTGTGGGGGTCTCATACTGTGTGGGGAGATGTGGGATTATCATACTGTGTGTGGGGATTATCATACTATGCTGGGGACCACAGAGCTCATCATATTGTGAGTGGCACCTGTGTGTGGGGATCATTGTATCGTGTAGGGGACTTGAGAACTATCATACTGTGTGAGGGGCTGTGAGTCAATCATATTATGTGTGTGGACATTGGGTCATCATATTGCTTGTGGGGCTATCATACTGTGTGGAGAGCTATGAGATCATCATACTGTGCGTGGAGGCATCACACAGTGTGGGGAGCTGTGGGAGCATCATACTGTGCATATGAAATTGTAGGGGTATATTGTCTATGGAGGGCTGTGGGGACATAATACTATAGAAGCGTACAGAGGCATTACACTATGTGTAGGGGCTTGTAGGGACATCTTATAGTATGTGGGGAAAATGGGGCATCATACTGTGAGGGGCTATCATACTGGGTGAAGAGCTGTGGGATGATCATACTGTATTTGGTAGAATCATAATGTATGGGAAGCTGCGGAGGCATTATTCTATATGTAAGGGCCTGTGGGTCTTCATATTGTGTATGGGGACAATGAGGACCTCATACTGTGTGTGGTGCTACCATACAGTATGGAGAGCTGTGGGATCATCATTAATACATGTGAGGAATGCTTTTTTCTTTAGCATTCCTCACATGTATTAAAGCTGTCAAACAGTTGCAAATCACGCTTAAAAGAAGCATAATTAGACTCATTAGAAAGTCAAAACCTTGATTGACAAAATGGACAGATGAGTCAGGGGCCACTTTTCTCACATCATATTAATAATACGTCCCTTATGACAAGATTTTCATACATCTGGTCAAAGGGAAATCAATACTTTTCCTAAAGTACAAATACTCTAGATGCTTTAATTTATATTTGCCACATAATTATGAATGTTGCTATTTAGACTTTGGTAAAATTGTTGGCACCACTTCAAAAATCTACTAAAATGTTAGTGCATTCCCTCATCATTTCCCACCTCAACTACTGCAATATCCTCCTTTGTGGTCTCCCAGCTAACACTCTCGCACCTTTCCAGTTCGCCCTTAACTCTGCTGCTCGACTAATCTACCTTTCTCCTCACTACTCCTCTGCTTCTCCCCTCTGCAAATCCATTCTTTGGCTCTCAATTCCCCACTGTATTCAGTTCAAACTACTAATATTGACTTAGAAACGTATCCATAATCTATCTCCTCCATATATATCCAAACTAATGTCCCGATATCTTCCAACACCTAACTTCCAGTTCTCTAAAGACTCCACCACACTTATACGCTCCTCACCCATATTGCTTCCAAGACTTCTCCCGATTAACCCCTCATCCTCTGGAATTCTGTGCCCCAACACATCCAATTATCTGCCACATTCAAAACTTTCAGACGGAACTTAAAAACCTATCTCTTCAAGAAAGTTTACAGCCTGCAATGACCCCGCTGACATCTCACCACTACCGGAGCTGCTGCCTCACCAACATCGGAGCTGCTGTAATCCCCAACCTACTGTCTCCTTCCCCATTGTCCTATAGAATGTAAGCCTGAAAGGGCAGGGCCTTCTCCATTCTGTACCAATCTGTCATTGCTAGTTTGTTCTCTGTAATTTACATTTGTATTTTGAATTTAACGATATCTCATGTACAGCACCATGGAGTCAATGGTGTTCTAAAAATAAATAATAATAATAATACCCTCATTTTGGCAACAGCTTACAATAGGTTCAAGATGACATAAGTAAGTACGGCCAGTTTGAGCTATACATTATGATTGACTGAATATGTTAACTTTTTAATTTACTTTCAAATAAAGCACAATATTAAACAAAAACATTATGTGCAACCAAAAGAGTCCAAAATATTGGCAGAAAACCATAACCAAATTTAAAAGTACCAGCAACACAACATCGAACATTTCTAAGGCCTTAACAAGGTTGAACAACTTTCCCTAATTTTGAGGGGGCAGTGCTAGGACCAATACCGCCGGAAGCGCCAACAACACAGCAGGAATGGGGGAGTGGCCAAGAAGAAAATTTCATACTTATATTATGAACAGTTCCAGTCCTGGATCTTTGTCCCTAAGTGCATACCTTTTTTGATTCAATGTTTTAATGTTTTGAATAATTATGCTCCAAATAAAAAACAACGGGGAAACAACATCCAGCTCAGAGGTGCAGGAGCAAGCAGGAGAAACTGATGTGGAGGCTAGAGCTGGGGGCCAACAAGTTGGGGAGCCTGCCAAGAGCAGCAGTATACTGCTGCCCCTGTAAACCCCCCCTACACACCATCAATCCAACGACAAACCCACCGAAGGAGGGACCTCCCCACCAACACTGGCAGATACGACTTAGATAGTCAAGGATTCCCTCCCCTATCTAGGCCAACCTGTTAGTGATGATGGGGAGGAGCCTTTTTGCTTCAGCCTGGCCTGGTATTTCACCCATATCCTAAGGGCTTTCAGGATGGGGACCCGGGCCACCCACCAAATTGTCCTAGATGCTGCCACACTACACTTTTCCCTAATGGCAGTTTTTGAATCCTTAGAGAGGTGGCATCCTTTGGAGGAAAATAATAACCACTCCATGGTGGTGGAACCAGTCCAGTCCCATAATGCAAGCTGCCACCACGACGCTGCCAACCATCTTTTCAGCCGCCCCCCAACCTTCTCTCCAGCCACTACCACCGTCCAAACCATCTCTCCAGCTACCACCAACCTCCCAATCATCTTTCCAGTAACAAACCCCCTCACCACGTCTCCAGCCACAAACACCCTTTCCTAGACACCCATCCTGCACATTGTCAATTCCAACCCTTCAGACCACTTTCTTCAATATCCTCCTATGTCTCCAGACCACAGGTTGCTCCCCCCTGTTAGTCTCATACATCAGTACGCTTCCCCTCCAACTTGTTATAGTTTATAACTTTTTTGAGTGTTGGGTGTCAACTTAATTTGTTATTTTCTCACATGGATGTGTGTTTTGTATTTGTTTCTGTATTGCCTTTGTGACGCTGAGACACTTCTCTCAAGTAACCTGTGAGTCGAAGAAGTAAGGAGTCCAAGATCAAATGCCAAGAAGGTAAGTCATAGACAAAGGGATAATACAAATGGATAGTCAAAGATAAACTCCAGGGTCAGGAAACAAAGGTCAGAGTATCAGAATAGATAGCAGAGAACAAACACACCACTGAGCTAAATGCTACAACTAGCAAACTCTGATAAACAGCCAGCTAAAAATCCAAGTAAGGACCCAGAATGGGTGACATCTAGAAGACCCTGCAGGCCCGGGCAGATTGGACAGCTGGGCTGTCACTCAAAATACTGACAGCCCAGCAAACCCCTGCCTCAGATTGCGTGATTGGGCTGCCATTCATAATACTGACAGCTCAGCACGCCCTTATCCTATAGAACAGCTGAGCTGTCACTCTCAGTGTAGTGGAATCGTGACAGCCTTTAGCCACAAATATGGCTTTGCTGGTTTTCTTGTTTTTTGGAGGAAGAATAAAAAATATTTTTTTGTTGAATATGAATATCTTTTTAATTGTGGACAAACTCCCAGATTAGGATGAAACGTAAGGTCATACATATTGAATTATGGAAACATTTAAGTAGGTTAACTCACATTTTAATATTGTTTGTGAAGTCGACTTAAAATCCATAAATAGAGTAAACAATCATATTACTTCAGACAGGAAATTGAATCCTCTGCATTTCCCCAATCTAAACCATACTTTTTAATGTACTTTGACAGGCAAAGGATCACATTGTCAATGGCCTATGTGAGGGACTGGACCTGGATTTGGCCATGGCTCACTATGTTTAACCACATTAAACAATGGATTCAGGGATGGAGGTGTAGTTAGTAAGTATCCCACATGCCTTATTACCAACATTGTAAGATTGGTCTATTAACTAGTGGGCACCCTTCAAATACCTCCGTTTTTTGACGCTTAAAATGGCACACGCACATTTCAATATTTGCCAGCCACAGCCAAGCTTGTAGTTGAACATGCGGTGACAGTAGACAGGCTGCTTGAAGCTCATCCAACATACGGTCTGCCGTCTGAAGGCACATGCGGCCACATTTGATAAAATTATCAGAATGGTTGCGTAGACCAACATTCAGCTGCAGTAAGCGGCATTTTTGGGACCATTGCATGATGTGAGGATGGACCCACTGTCAGCAGCACCTCATCGGATCCACAATGACTGGGCACCTTACACAAAATTTGCGAGACAGCACACAGTTATACGAATATGTTCAGTCAGTTAGAAAAACAAATAAAAGGGCATATTTGCAGAGAGATTAATGTCAATCAGCAGCAAGGATACTATTAACTGTTATATCCAAAAAATATATATGTGCTACCAACCTACGACCTTTGGTAGTGTGCTTTTATAGGATTAGCAATCAAACAGGCCCTTTAAGTTAAATAAAGCATTAGAGTATAATGTCAAAGCGGCTGTAAAAAACGCATTGCATATGGATGACATACGGATGGCATGCGAGAAAAAAAATTGCACATTTAGATTGCACTCGCATTACATACAAAATGCCTTACGCATGACACTCGTCCTACTTTTCAGGATGAGAATGGGACCGATTTTTTTATACACCAGTGTGTGCGAACCTTAACAGAACGGTATCAACAGTTTTGTCCACGTCGGTATAAAAGCCATACTTTAACTATCACCCTCAGTTAGATGAAGTGTGCATGTTTATTATAATTTCTGGTTGTAAAAGTTACTTACATTTTTCCTACTTAGAAAAATTGGAACATATTAGAGTCATACAAGAATACCAAGACTATTAATCCCTTCCCTCCAAATGGCTTAACTGTATGTCAAGATTTTGAGTGATTACCCAGATTTCCATTACAGGTCCATCATGTGAATGGCACTTACTTAGCTGATATACAGCTGAAACCTAACTACGGAAGGCAAGATTGAAGAAAACCATAATTTTAGCTTTTAACTACTTAAAGGGGTTGTCCAACAAACAAAGTACATTTTAATTAATAGATCTTTTAATACAAATTATTTCCACAATTTGATGTGTTAAAAAAATATTCATGTGCTGAGATACTCTTATAAATGTGCCCCTGCTGTTTACTGTGTAATGGCTGTGTTTGACTGTGCAAGAACATGGTCTGATCATACCATATTTCCTGGGCAGAGGAGGAAGTAAAAGAGAGTATATAGAAATTACAGCATGGGATCACAGCTGATTTTTTCTGTGAGGTAAAACATTTCCCTGCCTGTTTAAATATGTTTTACCTCACAGAAAGGAGCATCTGTGATCCCATCCTGTAATGTCTGTATACTCTCTTTTGCTTCCTCCCCTGCCCAGGAGATGTGGTATGATCAGACCATGTTCCTGCACAGTTTGACACAGCCATTACACAGTACACAGCAGGGGCACATTTATAAGATTATCTCAGCACAGGAACATTTTTTAACACATCTAAGTGTGAACATGTTTTTATCCCTAGATCTATTGATTAAAATGTATTTTGTTTGTGGGAAAACCTCTTTAAACAAAGCAGTCAATAGCATCTAATGGTTAGACAGAATATGGTGCTTCCTCTGTCACCTCACTCAACAAAAAAAACAAAACTTAAAATATTGCAGAATTGATGTTCTGCATATCCCCTTTCCCACCCACCCCCAACAAATAAAATAAAAGGTTTATTTTAAACTTTATATATACTTCAAAATCATGCCGTGTTATAATGCAAACACTGACTGCAGCAGAAACGGGTTGCTATATTACCTTTGCTTATCTGGTCTGGTCATTAATTTTCGAATAAATATATACAATACTTTAATGTATATGGAGGAATCTCAGAAAAATGAGGAGTTATCTAAATTATTTTATTGCCATTAGCTATATTCATTGCTTATTTAGGAGACTAAGCTAAATTCTCGCTGCTATAAATACGTTGCTCATATCAATATTCCTACTTTTCATTATTCCCTTTCAGGATATATTAAATCTGGCAATTTTTACATTTGTTTGTATTAAATTGGCAATTTCATATGATGGAATTTGTGTGTTTTATTCAATGTTTTAGCAGTTTTCAGGTTTATGTATTTTATGACTTTCAATGTATTTTTTGACCAAACGCAGCTTTGTATCTTTGCACTGTGAAACTTCAAAACAGCAAACTTGAATGCCATTGCTATTTTTCTATTATTAAAAATTGTGTCACCATATTTTAGTTTCACCTACATTTTCCTTTTTTTAATATGCTGATTTTTGATTTACTCTACAGCTTGAACTATGCATGTATCTTATATACCAATTAATAAAACAACTTTCTAATTTTGGGTCATATTCTGCCTTTGTAGCATTCATTGTAGCCTTATTTTCTCCACACCACAAACTGATTCCCGTGAGTTTATCATTTCATAATTAAAGAAAAGAACATGTCAAGAATAGTATACCAAATAAAATATAGTTTGCTGAAATAACCTTGCTACCTTTCTTCTTTCTTGTTTGGAGCTATAGAAAAAAATAGTGAGAATAAAAGGTTCGTAGGACTCATGAATCTGGAACTTTCATCTGTTCAAGTGATAGCCCTGATACCTACAAACACCTGAGGCGCCATAAAGACTGAATGTACTTTCTGGAGAATGCGCTAGGAAGAAAAAAATAAGAGAACCATTGTGCTGTTTTCATAGTTAGAAATACTGGAATGCCTGTAATGGCAGCCTATAGGAGAAGCTATGGCCAAAGGCCAAGCTCAGATGACTGAAGGAAAAATAGGGTCAGTCATGGCTGCAAATTGCAGACGGGACTGGCTCTGTGTGCATCAAACGACTGCCGGAACTACCTGCCATTTAAATGCCCATGTCTGGTCCGTAAATCAGACCATAGTAGTGCACAGTGCAATTTTTCACACCATTGGTCCATGTGGAAAATCGGCCATGTGCACTAGCATACTGACTATAATGGGATCTTGTGCTCTCCGTGATGCACACAAACGACACACATCCGTAAAACATGCTTGCCTGAACGAGCTTATAATAGGAACACTATTAATGAGCTGCAGGGATGCTGATTTCATTGTCTATTTATTCTGGAATTATTTATGGATAAACAGAAATTACCTTAATTTTTTTTTTCAAGCACATTTATATAATGATAACACTCAGAATTTTTGATCAAAGAAATTCAGGAGCTAGATTGATTGATGGAGATAGATGCAGTAGGATCTCAGAGTTTGTACCACAACTGATCAAAATTTCAAATATGTCATTTTGTCAGAAGTCATTTAAATGACAGTTATATATTTACTGTATATTCTACTGTTAAAGGGGTATTCCCAGCTCCAAAATCCTATTCCAATATGTCGTAGGTGTAATAATAATATTAGCAAATACTATCAATTAGAAATGTAGTACTGTTCTTCTGATTTGCTCTGTCTCTTTCCTCATGTGCAGACATTGCAGGACCTTAGGTATCCATGGTTACAACCACTAGCAACTAGCTGTCACTATATCAGTGGTCGTAATCATGGGTACCTAAGCGACTGCAATGCCTGCACATGAGGAAAGAACCATAGTGAATCAGAAAAACTGTATTACATTTCTAATTGGAGGTATTTGCTAATATTATTATTATTACACCTACTACATATTGGGATAGGATCTGGGAGATGGGAATACCCCTTTAAACTAAGATGTGATCATCTGACATTTCAGTGCCATAGACTGAGACAGCAGTACTGTCATTGACGCATGGTGACAACAGGTTTTTACTGTGGTATACAAAAATTATAATAAAAGAAAATACAACTGATGGATTAGCCCAACTTCCTATCTACAGCCTGGTGTGTTTTTTTTTATAGAATAAGGCTAACTCCGTTTAGCTGTGGAGTCAAGAGAAAGTCCCAATTTAGGGTCACCTTGCCGCTGGTGGGACGGCTTGTATACTTTTTTTGATCAAAAATAGTTCACTAAGTACCCTATATTTATTATGCAACTTTGCTTTACATTTATATATAATGATGGTAGGGTATGAGATATATTTTTGTCTTTTGTAGGTTTTGCTTCTTTTTGCTAGTGTGAACATGCTCCTATTTCTTGCATGTCTACCATCTTAGACCTCAGTTCACATTGCTTGGTTTTTTGTCTTGTTTGCATTCTGTGCAATTTAAGGGTGTGGCATCCCCTTTGTTGAGCTGATTGGTATATATGTAGCTTACCACGGGCCTAGGTGGTCTGGAGTTGGGACCCGGTAGTATTTGTCTACCCTTTTATATGCATTACTTCAACTTTGATATACAGTAAGGTTTTTAATATAGGCAGTATAGGTACCGTCCCAATTTAGGGTCACCTTGCCGCTGGTGGGACGGCTTGTATACTTTTTTTGATCAAAAATAGTTCACTAAGTACCCTATATTTATTATGCAACTTTGCTTTACATTTATATATAATGATGGTAGGGTATGAGATATATTTTTGTCTTTTGTAGGTTTTGCTTCTTTTTGCTAGTGTGAACATGCTCCTATTTCTTGCATGTCTACCATCTTAGACCTCAGTTCACATTGCTTGTTTTTTTGTCTTGTTTGCATTCTGTGCAATTTAAGGGTGTGGCATCCCCTTTGTTGAGCTGATTGGTATATATGTAGCTTACCACGGGCCTAGGTGGTCTGGAGTTGGGACCCGGTCCTATTTGTCTACCCTTTTATATGCATTACTTCAACTTTGATATACAGTAAGGTTTTTAATATAGGCAGTATAGGTACCGTCCCAATTTAGGGTCACCTTGCCGCTGGTGGGACGGCTTGTATACTTTTTTTGATCAAAAATAGTTCACTAAGTACCCTATATTTATTATGCAACTTTGCTTTACATTTATATATAATGATGGTAGGGTATGAGATATATTTTTGTCTTTTGTAGGTTTTGCTTCTTTTTGCTAGTGTGAACATGCTCCTATTTCTTGCATGTCTACCATCTTAGACCTCAGTTCACATTGCTTGGTTTTTTGTCTTGTTTGCATTCTGTGCAATTTAAGGGTGTGGCATCCCCTTTGTTGAGCTGATTGGTATATATGTAGCTTACCACGGGCCTAGGTGGTCTGGAGTTGGGACCCGGTCCTATTTGTCTACCCTTTTATATGCATTACTTCAACTTTGATATACAGTAAGGTTTTCAATATAGGCAGTATAGGTACCGTCCCAATTTAGGGTCACCTTGCCGCTGGTGGGACGGCTTGTATACTTTTTTTGATCAAAAATAGTTCACTAAGTACCCTATATTTATTATGCAACTTTGCTTTACATTTATATATAATGATGGTAGGGTATGAGATATATTTTTGTCTTTTGTAGGTTTTGCTTCTTTTTGCTAGTGTGAACATGCTCCTATTTCTTGCATGTCTACCATCTTAGACCTCAGTTCACATTGCTTGGTTTTTTGTCTTGTTTGCATTCTGTGCAATTTAAGGGTGTGGCATCCCCTTTGTTGAGCTGATTGGTATATATGTAGCTTACCATGGGCCTAGGTGGTCTGGAGTTGGGACCCGGTCCTATTTGTCTACCCTTTTATATGCATTACTTCAACTTTGATATACAGTAAGGTTTTTAATATAGGCAGTATAGGTACCGTCCCAATTTAGGGTCACCTTGCCGCTGGTGGGACGGCTTGTATACTTTTTTTGATCAAAAATAGTTCACTAAGTACCCTATATTTATTATGCAACTTTGCTTTACATTTATATATAATGATGGTAGGGTATGAGATATATTTTTGTCTTTTGTAGGTTTTGCTTCTTTTTGCTAGTGTGAACATGCTCCTATTTCTTGCATGTCTACCATCTTAGACCTCAGTTCACATTGCTTGTTTTTTTGTCTTGTTTGCATTCTGTGCAATTTAAGGGTGTGGCATCCCCTTTGTTGAGCTGATTGGTATATATGTAGCTTACCACGGGCCTAGGTGGTCTGGAGTTGGGACCCGGTCCTATTTGTCTACCCTTTTATATGCATTACTTCAACTTTGATATACAGTAAGGTTTTTAATATAGGCAGTATAGGTACCGTCCCAATTTAGGGTCACCTTGCCGCTGGTGGGACGGCTTGTATACTTTTTTTGATCAAAAATAGTTCACTAAGTACCCTATATTTATTATGCAACTTTGCTTTACATTTATATATAATGATGGTAGGGTATGAGATATATTTTTGTCTTTTGTAGGTTTTGCTTCTTTTTGCTAGTGTGAACATGCTCCTATTTCTTGCATGTCTACCATCTTAGACCTCAGTTCACATTGCTTGGTTTTTTGTCTTGTTTGCATTCTGTGCAATTTAAGGGTGTGGCATCCCCTTTGTTAAGCTGATTGGTATATATGTAGCTTACCACGGGCCTAGGTGGTCTGGAGTTGGGACCCGGTCCTATTTGTCTACCCTTTTATATGCATTACTTCAACTTTGATATACAGTAAGGTTTTTAATATAGGCAGTATAGGTACCGTCCCAATTTAGGGTCACCTTGCCGCTGGTGGGACGGCTTGTATACTTTTTTTGATCAAAAATAGTTCACTAAGTACCCTATATTTATTATGCAACTTTGCTTTACATTTATATATAATGATGGTAGGGTATGAGATATATTTTTGTCTTTTGTAGGTTTTGCTTCTTTTTGCTAGTGTGAACATGCTCCTATTTCTTGCATGTCTACCATCTTAGACCTCAGTTCACATTGCTTGGTTTTTTGTCTTGTTTGCATTCTGTGCAATTTAAGGGTGTGGCATCCCCTTTGTTGAGCTGATTGGTATATATGTAGCTTACCACGGGCCTAGGTGGTCTGGAGTTGAGACCCGGTCCTATTTGTCTACCCTTTTATATGCATTACTTCAACTTTGATGTACAGTAAGGTTTTTAATATAGGCAGTATAGGTACCGTCCAAATTTAGGGTCACCTTGCCGCTGGTGGGACGGCTTGTATACTTTTTTTGATCAAAAATAGTTCACCAAGTACCCTATATTTATTATGCAACTTTGCTTTACATTTATATATAATGATGGTAGGGTATGAGATATATTTTTGTCTTTTGTAGGTTTTGCTTCTTTTTGCTAGTGTGAACATGCTCCTATTTCTTGCATGTCTACCATCTTAGACCTCAGTTCACATTGCTTGTTTTTTTGTCTTGTTTGCATTCTGTGCAATTTAAGGGTGTGGCATCCCCTTTGTTGAGCTGATTGGTATATATGTAGCTTACCACGGGCCTAGGTGGTCTGGAGTTGGGACCCGGTCCTATTTGTCTACCCTTTTATATGCATTACTTCAACTTTGATATACAGTAAGGTTTTTAAAGTAGGCAGTATAGGTACCGTCCCAATTTAGGGTCACCTTGCCGCTGGTGGGACGGCTTGTATACTTTTTTTGATCAAAAATAGTTCACTAAGTACCCTATATTTATTATGCAACTTTGCTTTACATTTATATATAATGATGGTAGGGTATGAGATATATTTTTGTCTTTTGTAGGTTTTGCTTCTTTTTGCTAGTGTGAACATGCTCCTATTTCTTGCATGTCTACCATCTTAGACCTCAGTTCACATTGCTTGGTTTTTTGTCTTGTTTGCATTCTGTGCAATTTAAGGGTGTGGGATCCCCTTTGTTGAGCTGATTGGTATATATGTAGCTTACCACGGGCCTAGGTGGTCTGGAGTTGGGACCCGGTCCTATTTGTCTACCCTTTTATATGCATTACTTCAACTTTGATATACAGTAAGGTTTTTAATATAGGCAGTATAGGTACCGTCCCAATTTAGGGTCACCTTGCCGCTGGTGGGACGGCTTGTATACTTTTTTTGATCAAAAATAGTTCACCAAGTACCCTATATTTATTATGCAACTTTGCTTTACATTTATATATAATGATGGTAGGGTATGAGATATATTTTTGTCTTTTGTAGGTTTTGCTTCTTTTTGCTAGTGTGAACATGCTCCTATTTCTTGCATGTCTACCATCTTAGACCTCAGTTCACATTGCTTGGTCTCTTTCCTCATGTGCAGACATTGCAGGACCTTAGGTATCCATGGTTACAACCACTAGCAACTAGCTGTCACTATATCAGTGGTCATAATCATGGGTACCTAAGCGACTGCAATGCCTGCACATGAGGAAAGAACCATAGTGAATCAGAAAAGCTGTACTACATTTCTAATTGGAGGTATTTGCTAATATTATTATTATTACACCTACTACATATCGGGATAGGATCTGGGAGATGGGAATACCCCTTTAAACTAAGATGTGATCATCTGACATTTCAGTGCCATAGACTGAGACAGCAGTACTGTCATTGACGCATGGTGACAGCAGGTTTTTACTGTGGTATACAAAAATTATAATAAAAGAAAATACAACTGATGGATTAGCCCAACTTCCTATCTACAGCCTGGTGTGTTTTTTTTTTTATAGAATAAGGCTAACTCCGTTTAGCTGTGGAGTCAAGAGAAAGAGTTAAATACAAAGTGATATTAAATGACAAGATCACCACAAAGTGCTATTCGGCAATTTGGAGACAGTTTTCATTCAGAGAAGAATGGTGTTCAAACTTTACAAGGAATGACTGAAGCCTAAGGCCCATTTCATCAAGACCAGTGATTTTCTTGATGAGGAATTGTGGTGGAGTCTGATGCACCTAATTTATGAAGAAGTGCACGCCTCTTCATTAATCTGGAGCATCAGATGAGAGGTGTGTGCCTCTGTGCTCCAAGACACAAATCTCACTCCAGTCAGCGCCAGGAGTGAAATTTCTGGCGTGAGGAATGCTATAGCTCGTCGTGAATTGGACAAGCTGTGGAGTCACGCCCCTGCCGTGCCCACATTTTATCTCAGCTCCGCCCATTTTGGCACAGCGGAGAGACTGGCATTAAAATATCAATAGCCACAACATTTTGGCGCAACTCTAAGATTTTGCAACTTTTCAAAGCTTTTATGATACTTTTTCGGCATATAATCTTAGATAAAGCAGGGTCTAGGAGTCAAGCTGTTTTGGCCAACTTTCTTTCAAAATGTGTTGTTTTTTTAGTTGGCATTAACCCATTCATGAACGGCAGTTTTTTTGTGTTTCAGTTTGTTTTCAAATATTTTTTACCCTTCTTCAAAGATCCCTCATGAGTGCTTGGTTTTTGCAGTTTGTAGTTTTGAATGAAGCTATTCACTTTCCAATTGAATGTATGGAAGAAGAAGAAAAAAATTTAAGTAAGAAGAAATAGTGAAGAGAAATATAGTTCAGTCATTGTTTTTGTTTTGTTTGCTTTTTGAGAGTTGTTCTTACAACATTGTTAAAACAGCCTGGTAACATGATTCTTCATGTCAGTATGATTATTGCAATTCCCAATTTCTATTGTTGCTTTTTTTATAAAAAAAAGAAATAGCTTTGTAAAAAAATTTGTTTGAGTAGCCGTTTGCTGTGATCTATTTTTTTTTAATCAATGGACCTCTATGAGGTTTTTGTTTTTTTTGTGCAGTGAGCAGACATTTTTATTCATGTAATTTTGGGGTAAATGCAGCATTCTGATAACCTTTTATTGCACTTTGGTGGTTGTGGGTAACTGAAAAACAGCAAATTTTGTATTTTCATTGATTGCTTTTTTACGGACAATGATATATTTTTTATTTTGTTAAAAAAAAATGTTTTTACAATATTACTTTATGCTTTAGTTTCCCTGAGGGACTTCAATTTGCAATGCTACATTATTGCAAAGGAGTAGGAATAACAAAGATGGAATCACAGGAAGACAAATAGATACAGCAACATTCATGTGATGTGATAGTCCACTTAAATGTTGTCAGAGAGTGATAGTGGCATTTAAGTGTAGTGTTGAGCCACCCCCGTAGTGTTCGAGTTCGGTTCGGTTCGTCGAACACCCGTGTGTTCGCCGAACTGTTCGTCGAACACCTTCGAACACCGTTAAAACCAATGGCAGGCAAACAAAAACACATAGAAACACATAGAAAACACCTTCAAAGGTGTCCAAAAGCTGACAAACTGCTCAGAAGACACAACTAACACATGGAAAAGTGACAAGTACATATAGTCACGCGAAAAGAAAAGAGGTGGAGGAGTAAAAGGAGGGGGAGACACAAACATAGGCATGTCATGCCCTTCTAAAATCCAAAAAGTGAGAAGCCGACACGTTCAGTCCGCTCCTGCCCGTGCCACCTCCGTGTCGCCGGGTTTGTGCCAGAGCCGCGGTGAACCCTGACGGCCAGCCCCCCTCTCCCAATACTGGTGCCTGTCCGCTGGTGGGTGGAGCGAGCCCCCCTGTGGTGGAGGCAGCTCTATGCTTTTTAATTTAAATTGTCTCTCTAATTTGAATGAATACACTTTAAATCCATTTACAAGGATCTATTGGAGGGCAAGTCTCATGCCAGCAGCCGCGTAATTCCAGCTCCAGTAGCGTCCACTAAAGCTGCTGCAGTTAAAAAGCTTTTATAAGGATCGAGCTCGGCTGTCCACCGCAAGGCATCCTACTGCCAGTCCCAGCCCCTATGCCTTGGGGTGCCTCCTGATGCTCTTCACTGAGTATCCCGTGGTCCCGAAGCATTTCCTTTGAAAAAATTAAGTGTCCAAACTACCGGTGGTGTAGCTTGCTTAACAGCCGGGATAATCCGCTGACTAGCAGACACTGCTACTAGGCACAAAGTATTTCCTGGGCTAGATGCAGTTAAAAATTTGTAATTAGATACTCTCGTTGGATGCTGAGAAAGCATTCCATAGAGTCTCCTGGCACGCCATATATGATTCTCTTAAAAAGCTTGGGATAGGGGTCTAGGGGACCATTTTATAGCCAAAATCACGGCCCTGTATCACAATACGTCACCTAGGCTGAAGATAAATGGAACTGTAGCACCCTGAGGGCTCGGTTGCTACAGAGGTATTGCACCTCACCCAGAGGTGTGATATCTCACTCTCAGGTAAGGATGGAGTGTGGATCAGGACCCGACACCTGCATGCATTACACCACATTGCCGTGGGGCAGGGCGACCAATATGCCCCTGAAATGGGCACGACAGTCCCTGTCCCTGGCTGGAGTGGGGGGAGGGAACACTGAGGAAGGGGAACCCTGTAGTGCAGGAGCAGGGAGGAAGCAGTTCCTGGGTGCATTGAGAAGGGAGTATAAAAGGTGGGCACCATCTTAGTTCAGTGCAGAGAAGTCTGAGCAGAAGTGGCAGGGAGCAGGGGCTCTGCATGAGCTCTGCTCCGGAGGCGGGCCTAGTAACAGAGGTCCAGGCCTGGAAGAGGGAGAAGGAAGGAAGGGGAGCGGAGAAGGCTCCAGGAACGAGGAATGAAGGGATCCCAGGGGTGCGGACGGGCGAGTCGCCACCGCACGCCCGAATCCACCTGCGTGGAGGGGTCAGGCCAAAGGGGGAGACCGGTCCCCAAAACTAGTGGAGGCAGGAAACGACCCTAAGCTAGAAACCGGAGGCTCTGACATTTTATGTGGCGCAGCCCCTCGCTACACCCGCTAGGAAGGCACCACATAGGGTCAGGGAAACTGGCGCCAAGTTTACCAAGAGGAGGCCTGAGGCAGCCAGACAGAAGGGTTGGTAAGAAAGGCCAGACAAAGGACACACAAAGGGGGTCCTGTGAAGCGCTCCAAAGTTATCTGGGAGTTGTCTGAGCCCCTCACCTGGTGAGCACAGTACGACGTGGGCAGCCGTTACCTGCAGACGTAGTCTGGATAATAAGAACTGTGAGTAAAGGCCCTGGACTGCATCACTGACTCCGTGTCGTTACTGCTGCTGCCCTGCACCATCACCCCCATCCTCCGCATACACTGCCCTGAGGCTATACTCCTCCCGTGGGGAGTTATGCTACGCTCTGCTGCACCCACAACACCAGCCTCAGCGGTCTGCCCTGCAGCGGCGGTTCACTCTGACCGCAATCCAAGGGTGGCGTAGTCGGACATTTAAACATTAAAACCACATAAATAGTTCCGCCACTGGTTTGACCGCCCTGAGCCACGGAACCGGGTCGCCGCCACGAAGACTACAACCACCGGCATCCACCAAAAAGGGTCCGGCTCCGGGTGTCCCAAGGCCCAGGGGGTGCATCAGAACATTTTCATCACCTTTCACAATCACCAATGGGACAAGGCAGGGATGTCCTCTGTCCCCTCTCTTATACATCCTAGTGACGGAGCACCTGCTCTCATCAATTCGCCATAACCCCAATATTAGGTGGATTGAGGTGGGAGGCACCGAGTACAAGTGCTCTCTATTTGCTGATGATGTCCTAGTATATATCACTCAATCACATATATCCATCCATGCTGTTATGGCTGAAATAGATCACTTTGTTACATGGTCAAATTTTAAAATCAATGCAGCGAAGTCTGAGGCCCTCGATGTCTCCCTCCCCAAATCCATATAGGATTCCATCCAGTCCAACTTTCCCTTTGCCTGGCCCTCACAGGGTATCAAATACTTAGGAATTCATATTCATAGAGACCTCTCCCATCTATGTTATCTTAATTTTGGGCCCTTTATTGAACAACTCCATACAGACCACGGTTGGCAAGTTAGAACTGTAAGATTCACTACGTGAACCACTGGTGTTTTGTGGAAAAGCACATGTACACTGTGTTCCAAATTATTATGCAAAAAGTGTTTAGGAGTGATAAGGGAAGAATTTGTTTGCTTGTCAGTTAAACTCATTGATGGTGATGTGTGTCAGGGCTCTTTATATCACTGTAAGCAATTGCAGACACCTGTGCTAATTAGTTTGGCAGGTGTGTCCAATGAAAGGCAAGACTACTTAAGAAGGCTGTCTCACATTATTAAGCAGCCTACATTTTCTGCCAAAATGGGAAAGAAAAAGGATGTGTCGGCTGCTGAGAAGCAACAAATTGTGGAGTGTTTAGGTCAAGGCATGACTACAATCAACATTGTGCGATGATCAGGATGAAGTGTCTTGGCAATCAAGAAGTATGTAGCTGATTCACAGTACACACGTGTGCGTGCTGATGAGGTCAAATTGAGGACTCTTTCCTACAGGCAATTACGTCAGGTTAAAAGAGCAGCGGCAAAAAAGCCTTGTCATAGCAGCAGACAAGTTTTTGAAGCTGCTGGTGCCTCCAACGTCCCCCGAACAACAAGATGCAGGGTCCTTCAGAGGTTTGCAGCTGTGCATACGCCATCCTGTCGACCTCCTCTATCCACTTCACACAAGCAGAAACGGCTCCAGTGGGCCAAACATTACATGAAGACTGATTTCAAAACTGTTTTGTTCACGGATGAGTGCCGTGCAGCGCTCGATGGTCCAGATGGATGGAGTGGAGGATGGCTGGTTGATGGACACCCCACGCAAACACGGCTACAGCGCCAACAAGGAGGAGGTGGAGTAATGTTTTGGGCTGGAATCATGGGGAGAGAGATTGTCGGCCCCTTTAGGATCCCTGAAGGCGCTAAAGATGAACTCCATAATGTATGTGGATTTTCTCAAACAGCACTTCCTGCCATGGTTCAAGAAGAAGAACCGTGTATTTCACAGCAAGATCATTTTTCTGCATGATAATGCACCATCTCATGCTGCACATAAAACATCTGCATCTCTGGCTGATATGGGCATAAAAGGGGACAAACTAATGGTGTGACCCCCATGCTCCCCTGACCTCTACCCCATTCAGAACCTCTGGAGCATCATCAAAAGGAGTGTCTATGATGGCGGGAGGCAGTTCACATCTAAGCAACACCTCTGGGAGGGTATTCTGTCCTCATGCAAAACAATTGAAGCAGAAACCATCCAAAACCTGACAAATTCAATGGACGAGAGAGTTCAGAAACTCCTTTCGAACAAGGGGTCCTATGTGAAAATGTAACATCACCTAGAATAAAGTTTTGAGTTGAAAACTGTTTGATTTCAGTTTCTAACAACCTGCTAATGCTTATAATTTCAAAAATGACCATTTTTTTGGTCTTTATTAAAATGAAAAGGTTGATCGAAAAGTTTGGGGGATCTAAGAGTGTGGCAAGCCAGTAGTCATGATTACTTCGAATTCTGACAATATGAGGGTCATGTTGCAGTTAGTGCAGCAAGAAGGCACTTATGTGTCTTGCGCATCTCGGAGCCCCAAAATTATTTTCCGGGCTAGATGCAGCTAAAAATTATTATTAATTTTAAATCTGGTGGAGCTTAGTATAGATGGCCTACTAGGATCAGTGCTGCACACTGCTACAAAGCCCAAATTATTTTCCAGCCAAGATACAGATAAACATGATTAGTAATTTGAAAGCTTAAAACGGTTGGTAGGGTGATTTTAACCAATCATCAAGCTTTTACTCTCCCCAGGATGACACAGGGGTAGAAAAGTCGTTTCGGATCCATGATTTGTTCATCTTTATGAACGTGAGTCTGTCTACATTGTCAGTGGAGAGCCGCGTGCCCTTATCTGTCAGCACACCACCAGCAGCGCTGAACACACGTTCAGACAGAACGCTGGCTGCGGGGCATGACAAGATCTCCAAGGCGTAAGTGGCTAGCTCCGGCCATTTATCCAGATTGGAAGCCCAAAAAGAGCAAGGGTCCAGTGACACAGTCCTGGCTTCAATGTTTACTTGGAGATACTCCTGTACCATCGTCTCTAGGCGTTGACTATGTGTCAGACTTCTTGTCTCCTGTGGCCTTGCAAAGGATGGGCTAAAAAAGTGGTGAAATGATTCTGCAAAATTGATGTTACCAGCAGATACTGTGGTTCTGTTACGGTTTGAGTGCTGAACACTTGACGGTCCCACGGTTGGCAAGTTGGAACTGTGAGATTCACTACGTGCACCACTGGTGTTTTGTGGAAAAGCACATGTAAGATTCTGAAACAGTCTCTGCTGATACTCCTGCATGCGTGCATCCCTTTCTATGACAGGAATAATTTTGGCAAATTTACTTTTGTACCGGGGATCTAACAGTGTGGCAACCCAGTAGTCAGGATTATTTCTAATTCTCACAATTCGAGGGTCATGTTGCAGGTAGTACAGCAAGAAGGCACTCATGTGTGTTGCGCATCCAGGAGCACCAAGTCCCTGTTGTGTTGGTGGCGAGGTAACAATCATGCTTCCTTCCTCTGTCCTCTCCCCCCAACCTCGCACAACAGAAATGTGATCAAGGTCTCCCTCATCTGATGAGTCTTCCATCAGTTCGTCCTCCACTTCTTCCTGGGCTCCTGCACCTTCTTCACTAGTTTGGCTGCTGCCATGCGCCCTGGTAAAACCATCTCCCCCACCCTCACATGCCTGCCGCCTTGGTGCTTCCGACCGTCTGGACCTTGCAGATGTTAGCCCTTCCGCATACAACTCCTCCTCCTCTACTTCCTCCACCTCCTCTTGTGCCACCACCTGACTCCGAATTCTGTTTAACATGTGCTCCAGCATGTAAATCACCGGAATAGTCATGCTGATAATGGCATCGTCAGCACTAAACATCTTCGTCGCCATTTCAAAACTGTGCAGAAGGGTGCATAGGTCAATGATCTGAGACCACTCCTCCAGCGTGATTTGCCCCACCTCTGGATCTCGTTGGCCCAGGCTATACGTCAGAACGTATTGCACCAGGGCTTGTCGGTGCTGCCACAGTCGCTGCAACATGTGCAGAGTTGAATTCCACCGGGTAGGCACATCGCATTTTAGCCAGTGAAATGGCAAGCCCAACGACTTCTGTAGAGATGTAAGTCGCTGAGCTGCGGGATGCGAACGGCAGAAGTGAGCACACAGCGACCGTGCCCTCTGCAGAAGGCCATCTAGTCTGGGATAGTGGGTTAAAAATTCCTGGACAACCAGGTTCAACACGTGAGCCATACAAGGCACGTGTGTGACATTGCCCCGGCGAAGGGCCGCACCCAGGTTTGCAGCATTGTCGCACACGGCCTTCCCTGGTTTCAGGTCCAGTGGAGACAACCATTCATGAAATTGGTTCTCCAGAGCTGACCACAACTCCTCAGCTGTGTGACTCACATTTCCCAGACATTTCAAAGTAAAAACCGCCTGATGACGTTGAGCCCTACTGCCAGCATAGTAAGGAGGTGTGCAGGATCCCTCCTGCGCAGTTAGAAAGCTTGTGGCATGACCAGACAGGCTTTGGGTGCAGGTGGAAGACCGACAGGAGGTTGAGGAGGCAGAAGCAGTGGAGGAACATTGACATAAAGAGGATTGACGCACAACTCGTGGGGACGGCAAGACTTGGACAGCAGCCCCTTGTCCTGCTGTCACCATAGTTACCCAGTGCCCAGTCAGCGACATGTAACGCCCCTGTCCATGCCTACTCGTCCAAGTGTCTGTGGTGAAATGCACCCTGTCACACACAGAGTTTCTCAAAGAAGCGGTGATGTTGTGTGCGACATGCTGGTGGAGCGCAGGCACACCTTTCTTTGAGAAGTAGTGCCGACTGGGCATCTGGTACTGGGGCACTGCGACGGACATAAGGTCTCGAAAATCCTCTGTGTCCACCAGGCGGAAAGGCAGCATTTCTGTAGCCAAGAGCTTGCAGATGGTGAAATTCAACCTCTTAGCTTTCTCATGGCTAGGAGGAAATGGTCTTTTACTTGTCCACATCTGAGGGACCGAGGGCTGGCTATTGTGCTTAGATGGGGTTGATAAGGGTGTCCCCGGCAAACTGCCGGTCTGTGAGGAAGATGCAGGCGGACATGTTAGGTTGCCTTGATCCAAAGGTGGTGCTCTCGATGTCGGACAGCGCTCAACACCAGCTGGTGTTACCACCTCTAAAGAAAATGATGACCTGCCAATCACGCTGGCTGTTGCGGGTAAAGAGGTGGCAGGTCTGCGCCCCAAAACAGGTGTGACTGCTGTCCCCCCAGTCACAGAGGATGAAGAGGCCGCGGATGCACAAGATATGGCAGACGGTGGTTGGCCCGGCCGGCTAGGCCGCATTGTAGCACACTGAGCTTCCCACTGCAACTTATGCTTCATGTCCATGTGCCGGTTCATGCATGAAGTACTCAAACTATGTATTTTTTGGCCTCTACTTAGCTTTTGCTGACAAATGTTACAGATAACACGAGTTGGGTCATCTTTATCGATCTGAAAAAATGCCCAGGCTATGCAAGGCTTAGCACCCATGCGACCTGAAGAGCCACCACGACTTGTGGTGAGAGGCAGAGTTGTGTTTGAGGATGCAGTTGTTGACGTGCTTCCAGTACTACGTCTCTGTCCAGGAAGGCGCAACCTGACCTCGTCGTCACTAGCATCTTCCTCCACCTCCTCTGCTGACCTCATCTCTTGGCTGACTGTGGGTTGACAGTAAGTGGGATCTCCAACCTCATCATCATCACCCTGTGCGTAATCACACCCGTCGTCCTCAGAGACAACCTGTTCCTGCCCTGACAAAAAACTAAAGTTGTCGCTCCAATCAGGTATTTGAGTCTCATCATCGTCTTCCTCATTGTCTCCACCAACAGGAGTTACAGTTTGGGAATTAGGGTCTACATTATGGTCAGAACCTTCTGCGTCTGGTCCTGGATCCGACTCATAAAGATTCTGGGCATCAGTGCAGATCATTTCCTCGTCTGAATTCACAGAAGCGCTGGAGTCGACCTCTGATTCCCAGGCTATAGTATGAGTAAACAGCTCTGCAGACTCAACCATCTGTTCTACCTCATACTCAGACGGGCAGCTGGAGATTTGGGAGCTGTGAGGAAGCAAGTGCGATTGGGGTGACACCTTTGAGGACTGGAGTATTTGTGATGTTGAAGTTGATGTGGAGGAGAGCCCACTTAAAGGAGCACTTGATATCCGTTGAAGCACCTGCTGTTTTTGTGCCTCATCTGGAATTTGTAGCGATTGGCGTGGCCGTAAGAAAGGGATCTTATCACATTGTCCGCTAAAAGAAGTAGACATTTTAGTTTGGCTGGAAGATGGTCTTTCTTCTGCAGATGTTACTGTTGCTTTAACACCTACCCCACGGACACAACCTTTTTTCCCCCTTCCCAACACGCCTATTCCCCTTTCCACCAGCAGCAGGCCTTTTTCCACTCATTTTGGTGGTTAACTAATTCACAACTCTGGAGTTGTTTGCACAAAAAAACAATGGATGGGAACCGAGCAGAGCTGCGTGGCCAAACTATGGTATTAGGCCAAAACTATTGGCTGGGTTAGATGGAGAAAGAAATTATATTCGATTTGCAACCTGATGGAGGTCAGTATAGATGGACTAATAGAACAAGTCCCACACACAGCTAGAAGCACAAATATTTTTTCAGAGGTAGATGCAGAAAAAAAATATATTCAGTTTGCAACCTGATGGAGGTCGGTATAGATGGACTAATAGAGAAAGTCCCACACACTGCTAGCAGGCCAAATATTTTTTCAGAGCTAGATGCAGATAAAAATTATTTTTAATTTGCAACCTGATGGAGGTCAGTATAGATGGACTAATAGAGAAAGTCCCACACACTGCTAGAAGGCCAAATATTTTTTCAGAGCTAGATGCAGATAAAAATTATTTTTAATTTGCAACCTGATGGAGGTCAGTATAGATGGACTAATAGAGAAAGTCCCACACACTGCTAGAAGGCCAAATATTTTTTCAGAGCTAGATGCAGAAAAAAATTATATTCAGTTTGCAACCTGATGGAGGTCAGTATAGATGGACTAATAGAACAAGTCCCACACACAGCTAGAAGCCCAAATATTTTTTCAGAGGTAGATGCAGATAAAAATTATTTTTAATTTGCAACCTGATGGAGGTCAGTATAGATGGACTAATAGAGAAAGTCCCACACACTGCTAGAAGGCCAAATATTTTTTCAGAGCTAGATGCAGATAAAAATTATTTTTAATTTGCAACCTGATGGAGGTCAGTATAGATGGACTAATAGAGAAAGTCCCACACACTGCTAGAAGGCCAACTATTTTTTCAGAGCTAGATGCAGAAAAAAATTATATTCAGTTTGCAACCTGATGGAGGTCTGTATAGATGGATTAATAGAACAAGTCCCACACACAGCTAGAAGCCCAATATTTTTTCAGAGGTAGATGCAGAAAAAAAATATATTCAGTTTGCAACCTGATGGAGGTCTGTATAGATGGATTAATAGAACAAGTCCCACACACAGCTAGAAGCCCAATATTTTTTCAGAGGTAGATGCAGAAAAAAAATATATTCAGTTTGCAACCTGATGGAGGTCAGTATAGATGGACTAATAGAGAAAGTCCCACACACTGCTAGAAGGCCAAATATTTTTTCAGAGCTAGATGCAGAAAAAAATTATATTCAGTTTGCAACCTGATGGAGGTCAGTATAGATGGACTAATAGAACAAGTCCCACACACAGCTAGAAGCCCAAATATTTTTTCAGAGGTAGATGCAGATAAAAATTATTTTTAATTTGCAACCTGATGGAGGTCAGTATAGATGGACTAATAGAGAAAGTCCCACACACTGCTAGAAGGCCAAATATTTTTTCAGAGCTAGATGCAGATAAAAATTATTTTTAATTTGCAACCTGATGGAGGTCAGTATAGATGGACTAATAGAGAAAGTCCCACACACTGCTAGAAGGCCAAATATTTTTTCAGAGCTAGATGCAGATAAAAATTATTTTTAATTTGCAACCTGATGGAGGTCAGTATAGATGGACTAATAGAGAAAGTCCCACACACTGCTAGAAGGCCAACTATTTTTTCAGAGCTAGATGCAGAAAAAAATTATATTCAGTTTGCAACCTGATGGAGGTCTGTATAGATGGATTAATAGAACAAGTCCCACACACAGCTAGAAGCCCAATATTTTTTCAGAGGTAGATGCAGAAAAAAAATATATTCAGTTTGCAACCTGATGGAGGTCTGTATAGATGGATTAATAGAACAAGTCCCACACACAGCTAGAAGCCCAATATTTTTTCAGAGGTAGATGCAGAAAAAAAATATATTCAGTTTGCAACCTGATGGAGGTCAGTATAGATGGACTAATAGAGAAAGTCCCACACACTGCTAGAAGGCCAAATATTTTTTCAGAGCTAGATGCAGAAAAAAATTATATTCAGTTTGCAACCTGATGGAGGTCAGTATAGATGGACTAATAGAACAAGTCCCACACACAGCTAGAAGCCCAAATATTTTTTCAGAAGTAGATGCAGATAAAAATTATTTTTAATTTGCAACCTGATGGAGGTCAGTATAGATGGACTAATAGAGAAAGTCCCACACACTGCTAGAAGGCCAAATATTTTTTCAGAGCTAGATGCAGATAAAAATTATTTTTAATTTGCAACCTGATGGAGGTCAGTATAGATGGACTAATAGAGAAAGTCCCACACACTGCTAGAAGGCCAAATATTTTTTCAGAGCTAGATGCAGATAAAAATTATTTTTAATTTGCAACCTGATGGAGGTCAGTATAGATGGACTAATAGAGAAAGTCCCACACACTGCTAGAAGGCCAAATATTTTTTCAGAGCTAGATGCAGAAAAAAATTATATTCAGTTTGCAACCTGATTGAGGTCAGTATAGATGGACTAATAGAACAAGTCCCACACACAGCTAGAAGCCCAAATATTTTTTCAGAGGTAGATGCAGATAAAAATTATTTTTAATTTGCAACCTGATGGAGGTCAGTATAGATGGACTAATAGAGAAAGTCCCACACACTGCTAGAAGGCCAAATATTTTTTCAGATCTAGATGCAGATAAAAATTATTTTTAATTTGCAACCCGATGGAGGTCAGTATAGATGGACTAATAGAGAAAGTCCCACACACTGCTAGAAGGCCAAATATTTTTTCAGAGCTAGATGCAGAAAAAAATTATATTCAGTTTGCAACCTGATGGAGGTCAGTATAGATGGACTAATAGAATGATGCTATGCCCAAAAGATTTTACTTCACTAGGTGCAGTAAAAAAATTGGTATTCTATACACAGGTGGTATATCTTGCAACACAGATAGGCTACTCCACTGACTAACACACTCTGCAATAGGCCAAAAAGGATTAGCTTTGCTAGATTCAGCCAAATGCTGTGAAAAAAACTTGCACAGCACTGGCACAGACCTGCCTGGCAAAAACTGATAGGAACTGATGTAACTTAGTCCTGAAAAGGACTGCAATTACAATTAGTCTTTACTCCCACAATCTATCTATTTAAGAGCACAGACCTGCCTGATAAAAGTCGTAGGAAATGCTGTAACCTAGTCCTTAAAAGGACTGCAATCACAACTATTCCCTACTCCCAAGCTATTTGTAGATTTGTGCGAAAATTGGCTTGAAATTAACAAGGTATAGCGCACACAGCAACAGCGGTGCCGTCTAACACGCAGCTGCAGCAGTGAGAAAATGGTGGCGACGGGGAAAATGGCTTGGTCTTATAGGGCAAGGACATGTGACATACACTGCCAATGACACATGCCCTTGCTTGTGTGAAAAACAGCAGTTTGCTCCGTGTGTGCGCTGCTGATAGGCTGACAGACTGCACCTCCCCACTGCAAATGCGGGAAAGAGAAAAAAAAATGGAGATCTTCATTGTTCCTGCAGAGATCCATCCCCTGCCCCTCCCCCCACCCCGCTGTACACTCAAACTGCGTATTAACATTAATTTTCATCATTACTGAGAAAAAATCCAGTTATGATTTTGGTGCACGAACAGTTATCGAACATAACCTCGAACAGCCGAATTTTTCTCAAATCGTTCGTGTTCGCCGAACGGCTCGAACACCGCCCAAAACAGCTCGAATTTGAGATTGGCAAACAGTTCGAGTAGAACAACGCTCATCTCTATTTAAGTGGTTAAACAGTATTTATTGAAGCTTGCTCCAACCTCTGCTAATAGAAGCAATTGCCAGCTGTATAACACAGGCAGCTTCCATTTTATGCACTGGGCCCATATCCTGACCCCACTCCGTACACCCGCACCTGACATGTGACATACATAAACATCACGTCATGAAATGAGCTAAAATCTGAAATTCATTTTATCTACATTTAAACCTTGTGAGACAGCGAGGGGGATCATATATGAGGGTCGCTACATTTTCCACAAGGATGTGCATAGAAACCTACTGAACCCACTGAAGAGCATTGTAAATATAGCCCCAGATGTGGTTACAATGCAAAATCAAAGAGAGCGATGACTTGGTCAAGCTATTTGACCAAGTCAGATGTAGGAAAACCTGACATTGGCTTTTATTTTTGGAGAGATCTGTAAGAAGGTAGTGGAACAGATCTCTCCCACCACTCCGGGTCTTGGGAATGGCCAATGTCCATGATTCTCATTTAAATTTTCAGTTAAGGGTTGGGTGTGTCAGTATTTGGTTTTGCAAGCAACAGAGCAGAGGCTCTGTGTATGCAAAGGTTTGTGTGAGCCTGAACACAGACCAGAGCCAGAAAGAGCAAAGCCATTGCAACACCCACGAGTTACATGGTGGTGCAGTAGTCCACAGCAACGGATTGATACGGACTGTTACGAACCATCCGGTTGTGAACAGGAGGATAACGTTTGAGTTGATTTTCTTAAGTAGCCAAAATAAAGACATTTGTGTTGAACTATCTTGGGTCTTTGCCTCATTACCACACTGTCGTGACAGCTGCTGCCTTATATATGGTGGAGAATGCGGGCAGTGTAAATGGCCTACTCCAAAGAAAGATGCATGTCAGCGATCAAGCCAGTAACGCTACAGCTCATGCCTGCCGACAAGATGGAGGAATTACTAAAGTAGTTGGTCCTCTTCCAGGTGCCACAGCAGAAGTTGCAGGAGTTTCAGCAGCAGCAGCTACAGCAGCAGACTAACAGCACGATTCTACAACAGATTGCAGCCCTGCGAGAGACTCCCCCACCACTGATCCCGATCCATCCCGAGGTCTGGGACAAAGTCAGGTCAGCATTGAGGAAGATGAGTCTTGAGGATGACATGGAAGCTTTCCTCACCATGTTTGAATGTAGAGCAGAGTGGGAGAGCTTGCCAATTTCCCAGTGGGTTGAAGTGGCAGACCCGTTCCTGATGGGAGACTCCCAGAAGGCTTACTTTGACCTCAGCTGGGAGGACACCCAGGACTATGGGAAACTCAAAGGTGAGGTCCTTGTCCGGCTGGTGGTTAATAAATATGTAAGGGCACAGCAAGTGTACCAGTGCTCCTTTGCGAAAGCCTGACCCTCTAGGTCTCAAGCATATGACTTGCTACATCTAGTAAAAAAATTACTCCAACCTGAGACCATAAGCCCAGTCCAGTTGATAGAGGTAGTGGTCGACCGGTTCGTGCAAACTCTGTCAGTAGTCATACAGCGCTGGGTGGGGCAAGGGTACCTGGGCAACCTAGATCAGGTGGTTAGCCTGATCAAGTGTTATATGGCCACCCAGGAATTCGTATGGGACTCTACTCCACAGCGGGAATCACGCTAGCCTCTGAAAGCTCAGGAGTCTGAAAAAGGGACACGACCCTTTGCTGGGGTCAGTCTGAACTGAGCCCATACTGAGGAGGAGCCCCAGAGTAATGGTGGCAAGAGACCGGTTTCCCCTAACAGGTGCTGGTGGTGCCACGGGCCTGGACATGTGGCTGCCAACGGCCACCTGACTCCTGAACCCATAGACTGCGAGTTTTCTCTCCGGGTATCGATATACGCCAAGCCCACGGACGCCATTGCCCCAGCTGGTGAACCCCATCTGTGCCTGATGAGCATCAACAGACACCAGGAGGAGGCTTTCTTGGACTCAGGGAGCCTAGTGACACTCGTACATGAGTCATTGATCTCTGGGTTAGAACCCACTGGGGGGAAAGTCAGGGTCATTTGTATACATTTTTATACACAATGAACTACGCGAGTGTAGCACCCCGAGGACTCGGCTGCTACAGGGGTATTGCACCTCAGACCAGAGGTGTGGTATTCCACTCCCGGGTAAGGATGGAGTGTGGAACTGGGCTCAGATAGCTGCATGCACCACACTCACCCCATTTCCGGGGGACAGATCAACGGTACTTCCACCAGATAGATGTGCAGGTACGACAGCTTCTGTCCCTGGCTGGAGTGGGGAGGGGGGAGGAACATCCTAGTGGTGTAGGAGCAGAGAGGGGAGGGACTCTGGGCAGAGGTAGGAGCCCATTGGTTGCTCGTCACCTGGGCTCGGGTGTCAGAGGGATATATAAGGTGGGCACCATCCTAGGACAGGGTCTGTTCTGTGCAGAGAGGAGCTCAGCCAGAGAGGGCTGATAGGGAGCTGTGGCTCAGTCTGGGCCCAGCTCCAGAGTCAGGCCTGGAGTGGAGGCCTGAAGCTGAGAGAGGGAGAGAGAGAGAAGTCAGAGGAAGAAGGAACAGAAACACCAGGAATGGCCCAGAGACGCAAGAGAGAGGGAACCCTAAGATCCCACGAAATAACGGGTGAAGGGCTGGCAGAACAGGGTGCCGGATCCCAAACTGGTGGAGGCCAATTATCCTTAGCCAGGAACCGGAGGTCGTGGACAAGTTTTGGCGCGACCCCTCGCCATATCTTCCAGGAAGGCATACCATATAGGGTCAGGGAAACCGGGAAAGGTTTCACCACCAGAAGGCCCGAGGGAGCTGGACAAAGGTGGATCCCTGGTGGGGACGGCCAGTAGAAAGGAAGAGAGGGGAGCTCAGGACCACGCTCTGGAACTGCCTGGGAGTTGGCCGAGTCCCGCACCTGGTGGACGCAGCACGGCTCGGGTGGTCCTAGCTGTACACAAGGGACCTGATAAAGAACTGTGAGTAAAGCTGTGAAAACTGCAATTGCACGTCTTTGAGCTTCCTTGTCACACCACCACTACCACTATCATCTTTTCCTGCTTCATCAGCTGCCCTGAGGCTATACCCCTCCCGTTGGGGGTTATACCATCCACGCTGCACATCCGTACCACCGGCCTCAGCGGACTGCCCTGCAGCGGCGGCTTCATAGCCGCATTCAACGGGTGGCGTAGTCGGACACTAATACCATCATATCAATAACGCCACTTAGTTTGACACCCTGGGCACGGACCGGGTCACCGCCACAAGGACTACTACCCCTATCAGATCCGGCTCCGGGTATTCCCCGCGTGCGCAACGCTACACAACATGGCCCAGGGGGTGAGTCACGAGTATCAGATGGTGGAGGTTACCTTTTCCACTCCATGCAGGGAGGTTAATCATATGGTGGGAGTGGTGAAGACCGTTCCTTAGGGGACTGTTTTGGGAAGAGACTTTCCCCTGTTCTGGTCCCTGTGTGAGAATAAAATTAACTCTCCAAGGGTAAAGGTGAACCCAAAGCTCACGAGTCAGGGGTTCTTGCCATAGGAGTCACCCTCATAGGAAAAGAGTGAAAACCAGATACGTTTCCTCTAGAGGTATTGGCAGGAGAGGTCGAGAAGACCATGTCTATCCTGGAACTGGAAGTACCCCTTGGACTTTTAGGACCACTCAGCTCCAGGATCCCACACTGACCCCGACACAGGAAAGGGCGATGGAGGTAAATGGGGTGGCTCAGCAACCGGGGACAGAAGAGGTTTCTCCACATATGGCGGTTGCTATAGCGGGTTGACAAAATCCGGGACGAAGAAGTGGAACAGCTGGTAGTGTCTCAACTGCCAGGCAGTGCTCGAGAGGGTCCAAAAACACATTCTGGGTGGTCACCTATGGGCTAAAAAGGTGCAAGAGCATATTCTTCAATGGTTCTTTTGGTCTGGGATTTATGCAGAGGTTAAGAGGTTTTGTGAGTCTTCCATAGTCCATTGGTTCCTCTGCCTATTAAAGTGATACCTTTGAAGCAGATTGCTATGGATACGGTAGGGCCCATTGCAAAGCACATGGCCACCAAAACATATTGGCGGTAGTAGACTATGCTACCCATTACCCTGAGGAAATTCCGCTTCGTCACATCTTGGCTAAATTTATTGCCTGGGAGCTGTTTTCCATGTTCTGTCGCCTTGGGCTATCTAATGAGATCCTTACAGATCAAGGGACTCCTTTCATGTCCAAGGTTACAAAGAAATTATCTAAACTGCTCCAGCTAAAACAATTGCGCACATCAGTGTACCACAGACAGACAGTCTAGTGGAAAGATTTAAATCTATGCTAAAAAAAGTCCTCAAAGATGGGAAGGATTGGGATATGTTACTGCCCTATTTAATTTTTAGCATCTGGGAGGTACTGAAGTCCTCAATAGGGTTCTCTCCATTCAGACTATTAAATGGAAGACATCCCAGGGGCCTGCTGGTAATACCCAAAGAGACATGGGAACAGGAGCCATAAAAGCATAATAGAGCACGTTGAGAGTATGCAGGACCAGATTGCGGCTGTCATGATGATTGTAAAGGAACATCTAGTGGATGCCCAGGCAGCACAGAGGCAAGCGTACAATAGAAAAGCCACAGTCAGGTCCTTTTAAAAAGGGGATAAGGTATTAGTTTTGGTGCCCACCGCAGAAAGTAAGCTCATGACGAAGTGGCAAGGGTCATATTCAGTCCGAGAAAAGATTGGGGAGTGAATTACAGGGCATATTAGCCCAGGAAGAGGAACCCTGAGCAGCTATATCATGTTAATCTATTAAAGGCGTTGAAGGACCAGGAATGTATGGTTGCCGACTCGACTCTAGTCACATGAACTGTGGACGCTAATGTTCCCCTGACCAGAGAACCTCCCCCTTGCTCTCAGACACAGCTTTATTACATTTTGTGGCATCCAGGCCAGGGTGACACATTCCCCCCTAGTAGAATTTAGTACTCAGGGAATAAACAGTAACAAGAACAATATGCATGACCATAAAACATTAGTATACAAGTGACGCACAGATTGAGTTCTTAAGGTCACAGTGTGGTCTGTGACCGGGTGTCCATATCACCAATACAATGGGGAGCCTTAACCAGGTGGGGGTCTGTCCTACCCCAAGTCCTTTACAGTCTTAGTTCATTCCTTGGTTAGGCTCCGAACGCAGTCCATACAAGGTCCCGGTTATAAAAAGTCCATAACCTGTGAGTCCTTACGGTAACTGCAAGAAACTGAAACACGCTATTAATAATCACGCAGGTAACTTGGCAAACATTTCAACATTTGGCAACAGGGTTATTTACAATTTTAGTACACTCTATATTTTCCAGCGAGCGGGTATCTGCCCCTTTGTGCTCCTGGTTGATCTCCTTAACCCACTGTCTGGTGGTGGACCGACTTGGCTTTCCCCACTAGCGTTAGGGGTACAGCTACCAGCTGGGTGTACAGGTAGGGCAGGCAGCTGTCTGCAGATTCTTTGGCTTACCGCAGGCATGGCAGGCTCACTGTCAGCAGAGTATTGACTCTCCTGGGCTGCTGATACAGGCTCTTCTGCCTCTGGAACTGCTTGCTCCTCTTCACCTTCCGGCACCAGCAGGTTGTTGCGTAGTCGGTTGCAGGAAATGCAGGACAGGTACCACTATGGCATCGTTTATCCGAGTCCAGGACTGAGGGAACTCTCCAAGAACGGTGCTGATCATTTCTTCCTTGTCCTCTGCGGGTTCAAGGTCACTTGGATCCTCTTCTGCACTACGGAGTTGCTCGGGGCATCTTTTGAGGTGGTCCCTGGAGACGGTACTAGTGGTTTCTCCTCCGTCCTTGGTGATCACGCACACCTTCGGGTTGTCGTGATCAGACTGCAGTACGGTGTAGGGTTCCCTTTACCACTGGTCGTCCAACTTGTGAAGCCTTCTCTTTCACTTCAGGACCTGCTCACCAGGTTCTAGGGGACCAGCAGGGGCGTGTTGGTTGAAGAGTTTTTCTTGCCTCTCTCTCACCTGGGCCAGGCTCTTCTCCACACTCTCCTGTACCTTCTTGTACTGCAGTTGCCTTTCCGTATCCCAGTCCGCATCCGGGGAGGTGTCCTCAGGTGTTAGGACTCCCATCTCCAGGTCTACGGGCAGCTTACCTGGTCTGGCTCGCATCAGGTAAGCCGGGGTGCAGTTTGTAGCATTCACCGGGATATGGTTGTATAGGTCTATCAGGTCCGGCAGTTTTTCTGGCCACAGGCTGCGTTCCTCCAGGGGCAACATCTTCAGGAGGTCAATGACTATATTGTTCATTTTCTCACACATCCCGTTGGTTTGTGGGTGGTAAGGCGTTGTCCGAATCTTCTTACAGCCATAGAGGTTGCAGAACTCTTGGAAGATTTCAGCTTTGAACGCTGGACCCTGGTCTGTCAGGACCTGTTCCGGATACCCGTGTGGACGGCAGAAGTATTGCTGGAAGGCTCTGGCCGCTGTTTGGGCTGTCAAGTCCTTTACCGGGACCACCACTAGAAAACAGGAATAGTGGTCCACGATTGTCAGGGCATAGATGTGTCCTGACCGGCTTGGAGCCAATTTGACGTGGTCCAGAGCTACCAGCTCAAGAGGCTGCGTGGTGACGATGGGCCTCAAGGGTGTCTTCTAGCTGGTGCGGTCCTTCCTCCTTAGGTGACAAGGGCCACAGTCTCTGCACCATTTTTCTACAGCTCCTCTCATGCCGACCCAAAAGAACCTTCCTCTTAGCAGGAACTCCAGTTTCTTCCAACCGAAGTGCCCCGCTCTGTCATGGTAAGCCCCCAGGACCATAGCTGCATCCCGCCTTGCGACCACGACTTGCCAGGTCAGCTCATGGGTCCGGTGGTTGACAATCCTTCTGCACAGCTTTGCTTCGTAGAGGAACAGCTTGCTCTTCTCCTTCCACAGCTGCTTGGCTTCCTCTGGAGCATCCGGATCCATGCGGGCGTCCTCCTGGGCCAGCAGATCTTTCAACAGGCGGAGGGCAGGGTCACTATCTTGGGTCTCGGCCCAGCTGTGATGAGGTAGGGGATTGATCATCACGGTTGTTAGATCCTCCTCCTTCATGCGGTGGGAGTATTGAGCGGCTCCATACCGGTGAAACGCGGGGAGTTCTACCTCCTCCAGCTCTTCTGGGTCTTCGTCACCTTCAGGTAAGTGAGGCATCCTCGATAGGGCGTCAGCATTGGCATTGGTTTTGCCGGCCCGGTACTTGATCACGAAGTCATAGTTGGAGAGACGGGCCATCCACCGCTGTTCTAGGGCACCCAGTCTTGCATTGTCCAGGTGTGTCAACGGGTTGTTGTCCGTGTACACGGTGAACTTTGCAGAGGCCAGGTAATGCTTGAAGCGTTCTGTCATGGCCCACACCACCGCCAGGAATTCTAGCTTGAAGGAGCTGTAATTCTCCGGGTTCCTCTCGGTGGGCCTCAGCTTCCGGCTGGCGTACGCGATCACCCTTTCTCTGCCCTGTTGGTTTTGAGACAGTACTGCTCCCAGTCCCACATTACTGGCGTCTGTGTGGAGAATAAAAGGCTGGCCATAGTCAGGGTAGGCAAGGATCTCATCCCCCGTGAGGGCCATCTTCAACTGGCGGAAGGACTCCTCTTCCGGTTTATCCCACTTGAAGGGTGGCTTTTGGCTCCTGGACTTAGACTGTCCGATTAGGAGGTCCTGCATAGGAGCTGCCATCCTAGTGAACCCGGGGATGAACCTTCGGTAGTAGCCTACCAATCCGAGAAACTGTCTCACCTCTTTGATGTTCAAGGGGCTTGGCCAGCTCTTTATTGCCGTGACCTTGTCAGGGTCGGGGGCCACTCCTTCCGCACTTACCACGTGCCCTAGGTACTGGACCTTTGGTTTCAGCAGGTGACACTTCCATGGTTTCACCTTCAGGCCATAGCCTGCCAGGGCTTCGAACACCTCGGCCAGGTGCTTTAGATAGTCCTCGTAGGTTTTCGAATAGACGATCACGTCGTCCAGGTAAAGGAGGACCGTCTCGAAGTTTCGGTGCCCTAGACAGCATTCCATCAGCCGCTGGAAGGTCCCTGGTGCGTTGCAGAGCCCGAAAGGCATACAGTTGAACTCGCTCAGTCCCATCGGGGTGGTGAAGGCGGTTTTCTCCTTGTCAGCCTCTGCCACAGGAACCTGCCAGTACCCGCTAGTAAGGTCCAAAGTAGAAAAGAAGTTAGCTTATTTTAGTGCGGCTAATGACTCCTCTATTCTAGGCAACGGGTATGCGTCTTTATGGGTGATACGGTTGATTTGTCTATAGTCTACGCACATTCTCATGGTGCCGTCCTTCTTTTTCACCAGAACCAAGGGGGCTGCCCAGGGGCTACAGCTATCTCTAATGACCCCAGCTTCTTTCATTTCTTTTAGCATGCCCTTTGCGTTCTGATAATGTGCAGGGGGTACAGGTCTGTGTCTTTCTTTTATCGGTGGGTGGCTCCCTGTGGGGATGTGGTGTTCTATCCCCTTTACTCTGCCGAAGTCTAGCGGGTGGTTACTAAAGACTCTCTCGTACTCCTGTACCACCCAGTAGACTCCTTGTTTTTGATGCAGGGGAGTGGAGTCAGCACCCACATGGAGTTTCTGGCACCAGTCCTCCTTTTGTTTCTGGGAGCCATTACCCTCCGCCTGTGGAGATGGAGGCAAGGGTTCCACGGCCCTGATAGCTTTGTGTTCGACAACAAACAGTTTGGCGAGTGTAGAATACCTGGGTAAGTGTACTTCCCTCTCCCCAATGTTGAGGATGCGGACGGGCACCCTCCCATGACGGACATCAACCACCCCCCGGGCTGTCAAAATGGTGGGCCTGCTGTCTGAGTACACGGGTTCTACCATGGCTTGGTAGTCTCTACCTCTCAACCCGATTGCAGTCCGACACCAGATCATCATTTCACTTTTGGGTGGCATGGAAATGGGGAATGGGTCACTCAGTCTTACGCTACCGATCTCGCCACCAGACAGTTCTACCTGCTGCCGTCTCATCAGGGCTTTTATCTCCTTGTTGAGGACTCTCTGTTGGCTGGAACTAGCATTCACCGCCACCTGTTGTAGAATTACAATTACCTCTGAAAGACAATTTTCAATCACGTTAGTACCCACAGTTATTTTAGGGAGACTTTCACGGCGGTCAATGTCCACAATAATTACTCCCTGTGCCGGCAGTTCAACTTTACGAATCTTAATGGTCATCTCCTTGAACCCCATCTGTGGCACGGGTAAGCCACTACTGGCGATGATGCTCAAGTTACTGTCTGGATACCGTGTGATATCAGCATCAGTCCAGTACTGCTTAAAAAGTACATAAGGGATAGTGGTTACTTGCGACCCAGTATCCAGCAAGGCGCTCATGGGGATACCGTCCAGCACCACGGGTAAAACCGGGCGCCCCCCACCGTACTTATTACGCCAATTGTAAGGGCCTGGTGATCTTATGCCTGGGGGTTGGCCCTCTGCCCCAGGTTGGACCCGTTTAAATTACAGTACCTGGAAATGTGTCCGGGCTGGTTGCATCGGCGGCAAATGGGCTGTCCATCCTCTGCGTAGCGGTCTGTGGGCCTCCCTCGGAACGATGGGATCCTCCTCTGTTGACGCCACGGGACATCCTCCGGACTTGAAGCCAGCTCGATGGGTCTTGACGGGTCCACTTGTAACGCCTGGACGGTCCTAGTCAACGCCGCGATGCTCCTGGTCAGCTCCTGGACTTGGTGGTGCAGATCTTTCGACGGGGCTTGGTTCAGGGCCTGTGCTTCAGCCCCCACGGAGTCCATAGAGGAGGGCGCCGCCTCCTGGTGGTAGGTGAGAGCAGGGCGCCGGGGGTTTATAGCGCCACTTGTTGTGGATTCACGGAGCACCCTTATGGCCCTGTCCTTGAATTGGGCAAAGGTCAGATCAGGGTTCTGAAAGAACATGAGGCGCAGCTGGGTCCTGTGGGCGCTAGACAGCAGACCTTCTATAAACTGTTCTGTTAGTAGCTTATCCGTTTCCTGCACGCTGCCAGGGTCAGCTTGTTGGATGGCCCTCAAGGCTTCCTGCAAATTTAGGGCATAGTCTCTGATGCTGTCCTGTGCCCGCTGCTTACATCCATAGAACCTCATTTTAATTTCAGCGGAGGTACGTGTGTCAAAGGTACCCCGCAGCCGGGCCAGAATACCCTTCACGGTCCTTTTCTCCTCAGTGGGCCATGATTTTACCTCCCTTTGGGCTGCACCAGTTAACTGCCCTGTTAATATGCTGACCTTCTGTTCCTCTGTCAGGGGGTAGACTTGGAACAAACTGTACAGCCTTTCCTTAAAGTCAGTTAGGGCATGGGGCTCCCCTGAGTACTTGGGCAGCCAGGCCGCTCCAGGGATGTAGGGCAGGGAAAATGGCATCACCGCTGCTGCAGCTGCATTGGTGGTAGTGGGCGCCTCTGTATCCGACATCTTCCTCCCCCCTAGTTAAGCGTGGCCTACCTTCCGACAATCCTCTTCTGTAGGTCGCGGCTCCGCTGCTGCTGCTCTGGACGAGGACCTTGCGTCGCGTCCTGGTGATGTCAGCGTCGCTCTCTCTCCCTTCCAGGACCTTGCGCAGCGTCGGTGCGTGGGGCGGAGCTTCGGATCTCACGCGCTTTCGACGTCCACGCCCCTCTTCTTCCCGCGCGGCATCCTGAAGATGGCTTCCGATGGCGGGAAAGCGGCTGAAGATGGCGGGAGACGGCTGGAAATGGCAGGAAACGGCTCCGGATGGCGGGAAACCTCTTTTCAGGTAGGTGCACAGTCTTTTTCAGGCACGCAATACCCTTTTGTGGCGGGTTGGTCTCAATCCTGCCGACTACGCCAAAGCTGACTCGCCCCCTGGGTCGTGGGGCACTCGGATCCGGGCAGTAGGGGAACGATGGGAGTAGTAGTGGCAACCCGGTTCCGTGGCTCAGGGTGGTCAGGCCAGTGTTAGTCCGTTATGCGCTGATGATTATGTCCGACTACGCCACCCGTGGATTGCGGTTATTAGGAACCGCCACTGCATGGAGACCACTGGGGCTGATGAGGTGTGCAGCTAGGGTAGTGTGACTCCCCACGGGAAGAGTGCGGCCCCAGGGCAGTATAATGGATGGTGGGAGTGATGGTGGTGAGAGTCCTAGTACCGGTAGTGCTGGAGGCGCGAAGGAGCACACAGACAACAGGTTGCAGTCCAGGGCCTTTACTAAAACAGGTAAACTGACCCATAAACAGTCCCGGCTAGGAGGGGACCTGGATGTGTGAGAGCAATGGGGAAATTGGCCCTGGTCAGGGTGAGGGTGTAGGCCTACCGTGCTTTGTGTGCTCCTTCTGGCTATCTCCCCCTTATAGGGTAACAGCCCACGTTTCCGAGCTTTCTGTGTACTCTCGCCTGTATGTCCTGCGACGTGGGTTCCTTTCTGCTCCCGGCCTGGTACGGCTTTACTGGTCCCTTCTGTTGTGGCAGAGCCTCCAGGCTTCTTAGGCCAAGGAACATACAGTCCCCTGCGGACTGGTTATCTGCTGTGGGATGTGGAATCCTCCCAGCCTCAGACACCAAAGTCTGGTAAATTAAGTCCTTTATCTGCCAAGACAGGCTCACTTCGCCTCTTGTCTCTGGCTTGTGGCTCTCCTCCTGCCACACTTCCTCTTAGGTGCAATACAACTTTCTGTCCCTGCTCTGCTCCGGGACAAGTCTCAGTACTGAGACAGGTCATCCAGTTCTCCCTAACCCTGCCCCCAGTTCCAGATTTTATAGGGGAAGCCTGCTCCCCCTACTGGCCTGAGACAGGAGGTACTGCATGCTAATGTTCCCCTGACCAGAGAACCTCCCCCTTGCTCTCAGACACAGCTTTATTACGTTTTGTGGCATCCAGGCCAGGGTGACACATATTCAACCCCTCAGCTTTGAACAGAGGTGAAGTATGTGAGTAGAGATGAGCGAATTTGTTCGACGAACGATCGCAAATTTCAAATTCGGCAAGAATATGGCACATTCGGATTCATGTTCGGGTTACCAAGCTTTTGCGCAAAAATCGGCAAGTGTCGGCCCCGAACACGAACATCCCTGGTTTACCATGCTGTCATCTGCGTAACAGTGCGGGAATCAGAGGCTGTGACTGGTGGTAAGACCGCCACCATCAGTCACAGCGCTGCAGGGATCATGCTGTCAGCTGTCAGCATGATCCCCACAGCTGTGATAGTCATCCGCGGAAAAAAGCTTACTGCGGGTAACAGGCGCCGGCTGATGGGGCTACTACCCCCATCATCCGGCACCTGCTGTCACTGTACACAAGTGCTGCTGATGGGAGAAGTAATCTCTCATCAGCATGCTTGCACAGTGAAAGTGAAAGCAAAAAAAAAAGCTAAAATAAATAAATATTTAAATAAAAATAATAAATACATCATGCTCACCTAACACTTACCTGCACCTTGACCCCAATGTTCTCGTCCCCTGTAAAAAATATAAAAACACTATATGCTCACCTTACAGCTAATCCCAGAAGCCTATGGTCACCAGCAATAAAGGTAAAATAATAAACCAACCTTATCCTCACCTGTCCGCTGCAGTCCATATACCGAATGTCCCACGATGATCTCACTGATAGCACGGCCAGATCCGGAGATGTGACCATCCTATCAGGCATCCGGCGATAAACTGACAGGAGCGCTTGACCGTCACAGCTGTGGGGATCATGCTGACAGCTGACAGCATGATCCCCGCAGCGCTGTGACCGGCGGTAGCAATATTACCGCCGATCATAGCCCCTGATTCCCATGCTATCACGCAGATGACAGCATGGGAAACCAGGTATCTTCGGAGCCATGTTCGTGTTCGTGATCGGGAGCCCGAATATGAACTTTTTTGATGTTCGGGTTTATTCGCTGAACCCGAACATCAAAACATTCGCTCATCTCTATATGTGAGGCAGTGAGTGGGATCATATACAAGGGTTGTTATGTGTCCGCCAGGATGTGCATAGAAGTATACTGAACGCACTAGAGAGCATTGTAATTATAGCCACAGCTTTGGTTATAATGCAAAATAAAAGAGAGTGTGGACTTGATCAAGCTATTTGACCAAGTCCACGATTCCCATCTAAACTTTCAGTTAAGGGTTGGGTGTGTCAGTATTTGGTTTTTCCAAGCAACAGAGAAGAAGCTCTATGTATATCAGGTCTGTGTGAGACTGAAGACAGGTCAGAGCCAGTGAGAGCAAAGCCATTGTCACACCCACAAGTTGCACGGTGGTGCAGTCACCCACGGCAACAGATTGATACGGACTGTTACGGACGATCTGGCTGCGAACAGGAGGATAACGTATGAGTTTATTTTGGTAAGTTGTCAAAATAAAGACATTTGAGTTGAACTATCTTGGGTCACTGCCTCATTACTGCACTGTTGTGAAAGTCGCTGCCTTACAACCTGAAAAAGTAATATTTTTAATATAAAATGGTAGTACCCATAATTAAGAGCCTTTTGTATTGATTTTATGTAAATATTTCCCATAACCAACCCTAAACTTGAGCTAAATTTATATTCTAACAAATATATATTTATGAGCTACTAAGAAAAAGAATCAGACTTTTTAAAAACACATCAATTATTCTTTCATTTTTACATAATGGATTATTTAAATCTGCATGTCACGAACAGCACTCCGCTGCCTCCAATCGCCAGGACAAACATGCAATTGAATGACGATTGATGGACGACCCCACGGCTGCTTTTGCTACTAGGCAGGTTATTGGGTACTTCAAAGTAAACATATAGTATATATGCATTCGATTCCAACGCATGGAATATATACATATATATATATTTATATATATGTATATACTTCAGTACAATCACCGTCAAGCTCTGCAATAACACAATAAAAACTAGCTGACACCAAAGATCGTTTTTTCAGACTAATTGGACCCCCATTGCTGGTAATGTATGACCTCACGAAGCTTCAGCAATGCAGTTTATAGACCAAGAGGAACAAAGCTACAGTATTAAATGTTATATATTTAATCAGACAAATAGGCAGTGTTTATAAACATATACAAAAAATGCTACAAAAGGGAACAAAACAGTACAGTATATACAATCACATAAAATAAAAGAGGAGAACAAAAAAAAATGACTACCTTATGTCACGGAAATGACACCGGTCCTTATGAAGGGGAGCTCTCTGCTTGGAATATGGTACAGTCCTACAACAAGCTGTAACTCCCAGCACTGAACAATGACAATAATTCAGAATCTGCTTCTATCAGATAAGAGTCATGCTTACTTACCTCCCCTTAATGACCTCAGATGGGGCTGGTCAATGCGTTGCTGTTCAAGTCCCAAAAAATTGTGAGATCTTCAATCTTCAGGATATCTGCCCCCCTGGAAGTCCCAGGTGGGAGATATTAATGCTGCATTTCCTATTATGATTTTAGCTTTCTATAGATAGTGGACAAAGCATAAATAATGTTATCCATCTGTCCAATGTTAAAGGGAACCTGTCACCAGAAAAAACGCTATTAACCTGCAGTTATGGGATTAATCTGCAGGTTAATAGCGCTATTAACCTGTCAGGCACCCGCACTTAGCTGAACGCTGCAGGGAGAAAAGGAACTTTATTCCACCTGTAACCACGCAAACACAGGGAGTGCATGCAAACTTCTTGCAGATGTTTTTCTTGGTGGGATTTGAACTAAGGACCTTAGCATTGCAAAGCAAAAGTCCTAAATACTGAGCCATCATGCTGCCCTTTAATTACATATTTTAATAGTGTTAAACATGCTTTCATTTGTTGTTGAGGCATCTAAGAAAGTAGATTATACTAGAAAATTAAATTATCCATTACTACTTTTTTTTAAATTTCATATACTTAGAATATAAGTTATCTTATAAAGAAATGAAAAATTTAGAATCAAATCTGAAATTGTAAGATCTCAACTGATTGTACCACCCTGAAGTCTACAAATTTAAAGGGTAGGTAGGATCCAGCACTAATTACAGTCTTAGGATTATGGCAGGAGTTTCATCTATTCAATGTTTGCATACATTTTAGGGCATACAGAGTGCTGCTGTATTCTTTTGTTTGTATATTATGCAGTAATGGGCTTTATTCTGGAAGTTACTGATGATGTATTTATTTTTTTATTTGCTTCTTCTCATAAATCATTTATATACAGTATGTGGAAATGAGAAACTTTGTAATACATCTTATCAGAAAAATCTGCTTATTTCTCCTCCTGAACCTATCATTCCTTCTCAATATTCTCAATTTACAGGTAAATGTATTTTAAGTGAGTACAGATTTTCTTTTCAATACTAATTAAGATCAAATGAGCGTTAAAGCCAAATTACCATTACCAAATAGATCTCTTAGACCTGATGAAGCTGGTGTGTAAAATCCATCTTAGAATGGATGCATAGTCCTGATATTAACATGAGCATTTTTTGAGTCCAGCTTATAAAATTCTCCTCCTAATATTAGGCAGGAACATTTTTAAAAATGATTATACTGTCATTCTAACACAGATTTTAAAAGTAAATATGCCAGACTCATCAGATCTCAGAGATCTAGTTAATAACATATGGCTTCGGTATTGTGAAACATAATAATAGATCCTTTTTAAAAAGGTTGCCCAGTGAAAACAAGTTATCACCTATCCACTGGATGAATTATAACTTAATTGTTTGATAGGGGGCCCCTTCACTTGGCTTTTTCCAGCACCTCTGTGGGGAATGAATGGAGCGGCAGATGGGCAGGCGCATTGCCACTCCATTCTATTATAGACAATGTGCCCCATTCTGCCGATAGGACCCCCATAAAATAAGTTATCTATCCTGTGAATAGGTGATTGCTTGTTTTCACTGGAGAAACCCTTTAAAGGTTCAAATGAACAACATTCTGCTAGATTATTGCCTGATAAATTAAATCAATTAAGAAAACATTGATATTAGTATAAAATAGTTCCAGATCTTTATGGCACAATATCAGAATGTGCCATTACTGATAAAGATCAATAAGCATGCAGCTTATTTGATGTAACACTGCATGTATATTAATTGTGTCAGTGACTTCACAATTTTATTACATATTCTGCTGTTGATTTAGTTATGCAAGAAAGCTGCAATTGCAAGGTTCCTCATTAACAGGACCACCTGCTAGTCATCAATGTGTCACCTCTTGTTAGCAGTTGACAGGTACATTAGAAACTAAATTTGAAATGGTTCAACATTCAATTCTGCAAGACATTTGAATGCTTTTCCAATACCTTTAATGTATTTTACAATGTGTTTTAAAATAGGGTCATTATTCAATGAAACATACAATGCTAAATACAAAATAGAGAAGAGCCCAATTAATCTGCAATGTAATCAAATTGATTTAGTTACAGTCCTATGGATTAAAATGAGAGAGATCATAAATAACAACAAAAACATAAACTGTGCAGGCAGTAAGGTTAATTGTTTTATTCCGCATGTATAAACTAACCAGCCTACATGAATCTTCAGCTTTTACAGCTTACATGTTTATTTCTATTAGTGTCATTTTTCTCTCACTTTTTTGTTATACGGTTATTGATTCATTCATAGTAGGGCTCATGCATACAGTTTTGAGATGTATAGATCCATAATACACCACCCCTTGAAATCTACATATTGCATTGGCCATGCTACCAATAAAGTCTTGTCATGTCTTTTCTTTTCTTTTTTTTGTGTTTTCAGGCTATGAGCCCACGATGCAGAAATGCTCCGGATTTTTTCCTGAGCGTCTTTGCATCTCCCTGGCAGAAAAAATGCATGCGGATTGTACATGCGGATTCTACATGCGGATTGTACATGCGGATTGTACATGCGTTTTCCTGCCAGGGACATGCGGAAGTGAAGCGTTCTTCACATGCATTTCCGCATGCGGGTTGACAAGCGCTTTCCAAGCGATTTTAGCATCACTTGGAAAGTGCTTGTCAACTTGGTCACACTATATAAATCCATGCAAACAGCATGGATTTATATACTGTGACCCGAGAGAATGTCAAAAAATAAAAAAATAAATGTATACTTACCCTCCGATGGCCCGCGCTGGCTTGCTTCACCGTCCCGGCTGCCGGCAGCGGTAGACTGAAGGACCTGCCGACGTCAGCATCGCGTGACCCGTCAAATGACTATGACGTCAGCGCAAGTCCTTCAGTACATCGCAAACTGTCGGCATGCAAGGAGGAGCGCACCGCGGGCCGCCAGAAGGTAAGTATATATTTATTTTTTATTTTATTCTTTTTTTTTACAGTTTTCTATGGTACCCAGGTCCGGAGGAGAGTCTCCTCTTCTTCTCTAGACCTGGGTACCATCCGCACATTGGAACGCATGGAATGTGCATCTACATATACAGTGATACGTAATCCATGCGTTCTAATGCAAGTTAATGGCGGCGAAAACGCAGCACTTCCGCAAAATAATTGGTAGTGCTGTGTTTTTTTCCGCAATGATAATCCGCAGCGGAAATTTCCGCAGCATGTGCACAGCACATGCGGATTATCATTGGAGAACATGGCAGGCCTTCTACCATGCGTTTTTTAAGCGTTTCTGCAGCATTTTTGCTGCTGCGGAAACGCTTAAAAAACGCGTTGTGGGCACACAGCCTAAAAGTACATTTCTTTTCCTATCTGAATAAGACCAAACTGGCAGCATGGTGGCTCAATGATTAGCATTGTTGCCTTGGAGCAATGGGGAAAATGTTTTATGTCCAAACAAAAACAACATTTGCATGAAGCTTGCACAACTGGGGGACACAAACAGAAAAGGGCCCCTGTGCAAGAACAATATATATGCCCTGTGCAGTCCACTAGCTCATCATACTACGCAATTTCACTTGTTTTGGAGGGTAAAATGAGCCCCTTTATTTCTTGGACCCTTGTGCGACTGAACAGGTTGCACCAATGATATGTCCACCCCTGGCTTGCACTGTCTATTCCTCTTTTGTGTGAGCATGTGTCCACAGCATACTTTGTTTTTCTTCCTCAGTTGTCCTAGTGTATGGGTGTTAGACAGCGTTAAAAACTCATGTGAATGATGACAATTTTTGCACAGTGATGCTGATGTTTTTGCTATGTATGCAATAATACATAAAATGAAATGTGCAAACATTGCCATATGGAGAATCTATTTTATTATTTAAAGTGTACACAGTGTCAGGTGACGTTTGAGAAGAAGTTGTCAAATGTGTCTTCATTAAGAATTACACTATTCATGGCGTTTATATCACTTGGATGTTGCATTTTTCAATAGTTTTTCTCTCCAGATGCTGTATCTCTAATTGTATTTGATTTTAAACTAATGGGTGGAGATAAGCTGCTGAGTTGTCTCCAAAATAATGTACACAGACACACAAGGGATTATGGCTTTCTGTGTACACATGTTCAGAAGCTGAAGACATTATAAAGCTGTACTGAGCAGTGCAGCTGTGAATCCAGCTCTAGAGTCAAATAAGACACATAATAAGCACCATTTGTTTCTGTGTCTATCTGCCTCTTTCTGCTTCTTATCTCTCTTTTCCTGGCCACTAACCTAAAAGGTAGCTGTTATCTAATTCCTCTGCGATCTGGCAGATCAATTTGTCTCCACTGCTTTATTTCTGAGTGAATAAAGATTTCAGGACTGGGAGAAGTGGCTCATAAGTAGAGATAAAAGAATATTTATCTGATAATATACAGTACAGACCAAAAGTTTGGACACACCTTCTCATTTAAAGATTTTTCTGTATTTTCTTGACTTTGAAAACTGTACATTCACACTGAAGGCATCAAAACTATGAATTAACACATGTGGAATTATATACTTAACAAAAAAGTGTGAAACAACTGAACATATGTCTTATATTCTAGGTTATTCAGAGTAGCCACCTTTTGCTTTGATGACTGCTTTGCACACTCTTGGCATTCTCTTGATGAACTTCAAGAGGTAGTCACCGGAAATGGTTTTCACTTCACAGGTGTGCCCTGTCAGGTTTAATAAGTGGGATTTCTTGCCTTATAAATGGGGTTGGGACCATCAGTTGTGTTGTGCAGAAGTCTGGTGGATACACAGCTGATAGTCCTACTGAATAGACTGTTAGAATTTGTATTATGGCAAGAAAAAAGCAGCTAAGTAAAGAAAAACGAGTGGCCATCATTACTTTAAGAAATGAAGGTCAGTCAGTACGAAAAATTGGGCAAACTTTGAAAGTGTCCCCAATAGAGATGAGCGTTGTTCTACTCGAACTGTTCGCCAATCTCAAATTCGAGCTGTTTTGGGCGGTGTTCGAGCCGTTCGGCGAACACGAACGATTTGAGAAAAATTCGGCTGTTCGAGGTTATGTTCGATAACTGTTCGTGCACCAAAATCATAACTGGATTTTTTCTCAGTAATGATGAAAATTAATGTTAATACGCAGTTTGAGTGTACAGCGGGGTGGGGGGAGGGGCAGGGGATGGATCTCTGCAGGAACAATGAAGATCTCCATTTTTTTTTCTCTTTCCCGCATTTACAGTGGGGAGGTGCAATCTGTCAGCCTTTCAGCAGCGCACACACGGAGCGAAGTGCTTTTTTCACACAAGCAAGGGCATGTGTCATTGGCAGTGTATGTCACATGTCATTGCCCTATAAGACCAAGCCATTTTCCCCGTCGCCACCATTTTCTCACTGCTGCAGCTGCGTGTTAGATGGCACCGCTGTTGCTGTGTGCGCTATACCTTGTTAATTTCAAGCCAATTTTCGCACAAATCTACAGATAGCTTGGGAGTAGGGAATAGTTGTGATTGCAGTCCTTTTAAGGACTAGGTTACAGCATTTCCTACGACTTTTATCAGGCAGGTCTGTGCTCTTAAATAGATAGATTGTGGGAGTAAAGACTAATTGTAATTGCAGTCCTTTTCAGGACTAGGTTACATCAGTTCCTATCAGTTTTTGCCAGGCAGGTCTGTGCCAGTGCTGTGCAAGTTTTTTTCACAGCATTTGGCTGAATCTAGCAAAGCTAATCCTTTTTGGCCTATTGCAGAGTGTGTTAGTCAGTGGAGTAGCCTATCTGTGTTGCAAGATATACCACCTGTGTATAGAATACCAATTTTTTTACTGCACCTAGTGAAGTAAAATCTTTTGGGCATAGCATCATTCTATTAGTCCATCTATACTGACCTCCATCAGGTTGCAAATTGAATATAATTTTTTTCTGCATCTAGCTCTGAAAAAATATTTGGGCTTCTAGCAGTGTGTGGGACTTGTTCTATTAGTCCATCTATACTGACCTCCATCAGGCTGCAAACTGAATAGAATTTTTTTCTGCATCTAGCTCTGAAAAAATATTTGGCCTTCTAGCAGTGTGTGGGACTTTCTCTATTAGTCCATCTATACTGACCTCCATCAGGTTGCAAATTGAATATATTTTTTTTCTGCATCTACCTCTGAAAAAATATTGGGCTTCTAGCTGTGTGTGGGACTTGTTCTATTAATCCATCTATACAGACCTTCATCAGGTTGCAAACTGAATATAATTTTTTTCTGCATCTACCTCTGAAAAAATATTTGGGCTTCTAGCTGTGTGTGGGACTTGTTCTATTAGTCCATCTATACTGACCTCCATCAGGTTGCAAATTAAAATTATTTTTTATCTGCATCTGTAGCACCCTGAGGATTCGGCTGCTACAGGGGTATTGCACCTCAACCCAGAGGTGTGGTATTCCACTCCCGGGTAAGGATGGAGTGTGGAACTGAGCTTAGTAGGCTGCATGCACTACATACATCCCATTTCCGGGGGACAGAACTACGGTGCTCCCACCAGTAAATGTGCAGGTACGACAGCGTCTGTCCCTGGCTGGAGTGGGAGGGGGGTGGAACATCCCAGTAGTGTAGGGGCAGATAGGGGGAGTACTCTGGGTAAAGCTAGGAGCTCATTGGGTGCTGGTCACCTGGGCTCACACATAGAGGGAGTATATAAGGTGGGCACCATCTTAGATCAGGGTTCAGTTCAGGCAGGAGGAGAAGAGGAGGGGAGCTCAGCCAGGAGGGCTGACAGGGAGCTGTGGCTCCGGCTGGGCCCAGCTCCAGAGCAAGGCCTGCAGAGAGAGAGGAGTAAGAAGGACCCAGAGAGAAAGACAGAGGGAACCCCAAGAACCCAGAAACAGACCAGAAAGGGTGAAGGGTTGGCGGACACGGGTACCGGAACCCGAACTGGTGGAGGCCACTAATCCTCAGCCAGGAACCGGAGGTCGTGGTCAAGATTTGCCACGACCCTCACCAAATCCACCAGAAAGGCACACCAAGCATAGGGTCAGGGAACCCAGAGGAGGTTTGACCACCAAGAGACCCGAGGGAGCCGGCCAAAGGTGGATCCCTGGTGGGAACGGCCAGGAGGAAGAGAGAGAGACAGGGAAGCTCAGGACCATGCTCTGGACTGCCTGGGGGTTAGCCGAGTCCAGGACCTGGTGGACGCAGCACGGCTCGGGTGGTCACTCAAGGCCAGAGTGACTAAAGCAACATCAGTGAGTAAAAACCCTGAAACTGCATCTCCTGACTCTGCCTCTCCTTCCTGCATCATCACAACCCCCATCATCCACACCTGCTGCCCTGAGGCCATACCCCTCCCGTTGGGGGTTATACCATCACTGCTGCACATATACCACCGGCCTCAGCGGACTGCTCTGCAGCGGCGGCTTCAAAGCCGCACTCAACGGGTGGCGTAGTCGACATCCAAGTTAACATCTATTGTCATAGACTGCCACTTAGTTTGACACCCTGGGCACGGACCGGGTCACCGCCACAAGGACTACTACCCCCATACAGATCCGGCTCCGGGTATCCCTTGAACATGGCCCAGGGGGCGCTTCAACCTTTGGCGTAGTCGGCAGGATAACGTGCCCGCAACCACCGGGTACTGCGTGCCTGAAGAAAAGTTCGCATTTACCTCAAAAAGAAGTCTCCCGCCGATTCCGGAGGGTCCCCGCCATCGGACGCCATCTCGGATCGGTTCCCGCCGTTTGCCCGCCATCTGCGGTCTTTTCCCGCCGTCCACAGAGTTTCCCGCCATTGGGAAGTGGTTCCCGCCATCTGAGAAGATTTCCCGCCTTGGCAGAGCGGACGCCATTATGGGCGTGCCAGAGGGTGGCAAGAGGCCACCACCCATCGTGGGCCAGGACCAAGAATGGCGCCAAAAACGAAGACCGCCCCCACCAGCAGAGACTGTGATGCTTGAGATGTCCATCAGCGTGAGGGGACTGCCCCTGGGACTGACAATCACCAAGTTGCCCCGGGACCACCCTCAGTGTGGGCGGACCGAGAACAAAGGAGTGAAGATGGGAGCAGCCTGAAGGAGTCTGGAGGAGCCGTACCCGGAGATGGAGGGAGAGTCAGGCAGCACCGACCCAGTGGTCAGGAGCCTGTTGCAAGCGACAACCCCAGAAGGCCTGGTGGAGATCCTGGCGCAGCTCCCCAGAGATCGGGAGCATGCACGGACCGCACTGGAGGGCTTGGCTCAGAGGATGGCCCGAGTGCAGCGAGACGTACTGGCCGCATGGAGCAGAGAGATGGCCCAGCAGGCTGGAGCCCGCCAGCGAAGCACACCACCCGCAACGAGGAGCACGCCTGCCCCTGAAGAGGATGCAGAAGGGACTGAGGCCGGAGACGACGCCACAGAGGGAGCTGAAGATACGGAGGCAAGTAAAGGGGACGTCACTACCCCAAGCCCGGCCACCGTAAGCCTACCCCCGCTCCCCGTTGCAGAGCCCGAAATCCCACCGATCGTGCCCGTTGCCGCTCCGCTACCGCTCCAGACTAGGCCTCAAGCAGGAGCCGCAGCCACGCCTCTTGTGACGTCACGCGCCTCAATCCTGAGCGCGGCCAAGCAGGAGACGCCACCGGCCTGGTCGCAAGGCCGAGTGCCCCCGGGCGCCGCAGTACCAACAGCGCCCTCTACCTCTACCGAGCCACCGGCCTGGTCGCAAAGTCAGGAACACCCGGGCGCCGCCGTCTTCACGGTGCCCTTTACGTTCAGGGTACCTCAAGCCTGGTCGCAAGGCCTGGTAAACCTGGGCGCCGCTACCACCACCGCGCCCTCAACTTCCACTGTGCCGCACCTGGGTGAGGACTTGTTGGCCCAGCACACTTGCCCGGATGGGCAGCCCTTTGTGTGGCCACCGGAATACCACCATCCCCGACTCCGGAAAGAAAGACCCCTGTGCGAACCCCTGATCCCGGCTCCGGCGCCCGCCATGATCACCCCACTCTCGTTGGAGGAGGCGCAGTTCGAGTGGGACCCCGCAGGAGGAGACCTCATCGGGTTCACTCAGGAGACCCGGGCGGCCGCAGCTGAGCGTGCGGAGTGCTGCCGCCAGCAGTTGGACGTCTTTGACCGAGAACGAAGAGAGAGGCGGGTCCGCGAGCAGCGGCTGCAAATAAAAAGTGCAGAACAGAAAAGCCGGACCCGAAGGAACCCCCGTGCAGCCCACGGTCCCCGTGCCACCGGGACTGTAATTAAATTCCAGTTGCAGCACGGTTGGGGCTTCATCAGAGACCATCACACCCCCGGCGACGTCTTCGTGACCAGAAGAGATGTCGAGTCCCACCTACCGGAGGGACACAGAGGTCGTGACCTTTACCTGGGTGATGAGGTCACCTTTACCCGGCACCAATGTGCCAAAGGACCCTATGCCCTTCATGTACATCGCCTGACAGAGAAAGAGCTGAGGTGTGAGGAGGAGCAAGAGGACCCGGACGGGTCTGAAGGGTACACGGAGGAAGTATTAGGAGGACGCCGCTACTAGAGTACGGTAAAAAGAACTGTGCATAGTTACCCGTATGTTCCTTCTTCCCACTGACCGAGGACTGAGAGCGGTCATTCTTTCCTTAATCCCACTGGTCGAGGACTGAGAGCGGCCATACCTCCCCTTGTATATAGTTGCGCTTTTTAAGGCGCCCCCTACTGGTTTTATAGGAAACTGTGTTTTTTCCAGAAGAGACTGTTGCACTTTACCCGGTCACAAGTTGCACCGTGGCCGGAGGAACAAGAATGTTTATAATGAAAAGTTTTTATATGAAGAGTTTATTGCTGCTGATAATATATATAGTGTTTTATATGTTTATGATGTTTTAAAAAAAAAATTGTATGTTTTTGGAATGTTTATTCTTTTACAGCCCGAGGACGTGCTGTGATTTACCAGGGGGGAATGTAGCACCCTGAGGATTCGGCTGCTACAGGGGTATTGCACCTCAACCCAGAGGTGTGGTATTCCACTCCCGGGTAAGGATGGAGTGTGGAACTGAGCTTAGTAGGCTGCATGCACTACATACATCCCATTTCCGGGGGACAGAACTACGGTACTCCCACCAGTAAATGTGCAGGTACGACAGCGTCTGTCCCTGGCTGGAGTGGGAGGGGGGTGGAACATCCCAGTAGTATAGGGGCAGATAGGGGGAGTACTCTGGGTAAAGCTAGGAGCTCATTGGGTGCTGGTCACCTGGGCTCACACATAGAGGGAGTATATAAGGTGGGCACCATCTTAGATCAGGGTTCAGTTCAGGCAGGAGGAGAAGAGGAGGGGAGCTCAGCCAGGAGGGCTGACAGGGAGCTGTGGCTCCGGCTGGGCCCAGCTCCAGAGCAAGGCCTGCAGAGAGAGAGGAGTAAGAAGGACCCAGAGAGAAAGACAGAGGGAACCCCAAGAACCCAGAAACAGACCAGAAAGGGTGAAGGGTTGGCGGACACGGGTACCGGAACCCGAACTGGTGGAGGCCACTAATCCTCAGCCAGGAACCGGAGGTCGTGGTCAAGATTTGCCACGACCCTCACCAAATCCACCAGAAAGGCACACCAAGCATAGGGTCAGGGAACCCAGAGGAGGTTTGACCACCAAGAGACCCGAGGGAGCCGGCCAAAGGTGGATCCCTGGTGGGAACGGCCAGGAGGAAGAGAGAGAGACAGGGAAGCTCAGGACCATGCTCCGGACTGCCTGGGGGTTAGCCGAGTCCAGGACCCGGTGGACGCAGCACGGCTCGGGTGGTCACTCAAGGCCAGAGTGACTAAAGCAACATCAGTGAGTAAAAACCCTGAAACTGCATCTCCTGACTCTGCCTCTCCTTCCTGCATCATCACAACCCCCATCATCCACACCTGCTGCCCTGAGGCCATACCCCTCCCGTTGGGGGTTATACCATCACTGCTGCACATATACCACCGGCCTCAGCGGACTGCTCTGCAGCGGCGGCTTCAAAGCCGCACTCAACGGGTGGCGTAGTCGACATCCAAGTTAACATCTATTGTCATAGACTGCCACTTAGTTTGACACCCTGGGCACGGACCGGGTCACCGCCACAAGGACTACTACCCCCATACAGATCCGGCTCCGGGTATCCCTTGAACATGGCCCAGGGGGCGCGTCACATCCAGCTCTGAAAAAATATTTGGCCTTCTAGCAGTGTGTGGGACTTTCTCTATTAGTCCATCTATACTGACCTCCATCAGGTTGCAAATTAAAAATAATTTTTTGTCTGCATCTAGCTCTGAAAAAATATTTGGCCTTCTAGCAGTGTGTGGGACTTTCTCTATTAGTCCATCTATATTGACCTCCATCAGGTTGCAAACTGAATATATTTTTTTTCTGCATCTACCTCTGAAAAAATATTGGGCTTCTAGCTGTGTGTGGGACTTGTTCTTTTAATCCATCTATACAGACCTCCATCAGGTTGCAAACTGAATATAATTTTTTTCTGCATCTACCTCTGAAAAAATATTTGGGCTTCTAGCTGTGTGTGGGACTTGTTCTATTAGTCCATCTATACTGACCTCCATCAGGTTGCAAACTGAATATAATTTTTTTCTGCATCTAGCTCTGAAAAAATATTTGGGCTTCTAGCTGTGTGTGGGACTTTCTCTATTAGTCCATCTATACTGACCTCCATCAGGTTGCAAATTAAAAATAATTTTTTGTCTGCATCTAGCTCTGAAAAAATATTTGGCCTTCTAGCAGTGTGTGGGACTTTCTCTATTAGTCCATCTATACTAACCTCCATCAGGTTGCAAACTGAATATATTTTTTTTCTGCATCTACCTCTGAAAAAATATTGGGCTTCTAGCTGTGTGTGGGACTTGTTCTATTAATCCATCTATACAGACCTCCATCAGGTTGCAAACTGAATATAATTTTTTTCTGCATCTACCTCTGAAAAAATATTTGGGCTTCTAGCTGTGTGTGGGACTTGTTCTATTAGTCCATCTATACTGACCTCCATCAGGTTGCAAACTGAAAATAATTGTTTGTCTGCATCTAGCTCTGAAAAAATATTTGGCCTTCTAGCAGTGTGTGGGACTTTCTCTATTAGTCCATCTATACTGACCTCCATCAGGTTGCAAACTGAATATATTTTTTTTCTGCATCTACCTCTGAAAAAATATTGGGCTTCTAGCTGTGTGTGGGACTTGTTCTATTAGTCCATCTTTACTGACCTCCATCAGGTTGCAAACTGAATATAATTTTTTTCTGCATCTAGCTCTGAAAAAATATTTGGCCTTCTAGCAGTGTGTGGGACTTTCTCTATTAGTCCATCTATACTGACCTCCATCAGGTTGCAAATTAAAAATAATTTTTATCTGCATCCAGCTCTGAAAAAGTATTTGGCCTTCTAGCAGTGTGTGGGACTTTCTCTATTAGTCCATCTATACTGACCTCCATCAGGTTGCAAATTAAAAATATTTTTTTGTCTGCATCTAGCTCTGAAAAAATATTTGGCCTTCTAGCAGTGTGTGGGACTTTCTCTATTAGTCCATCTATACTGACCTCCATCAGGTTGCAAACTGAATATATTTTTTTTCTGCATCTATCTCTGAAAAAATATTTGGGCTTCTAGCTGTGTGTGGGACTTGTTCTATTAGTCCATCTATACTGACCTCCATCAGGTTGCAAACTGAATATAATTTTTTTCTGCATCTACCTCTGAAAAAATATTTGGCCTTCTAGCAGTGTGTGAGACTTTCTCTATTAGTCCATCTATACTGACCTCCATCAGGTTGCAAACTGAATATATTTTTTTTCTGCATCTACCTCTGAAAAAATATTTGGGCTTCTATCTGTGTGTGGGACTTTCTCTATTAGTCCATCTATAATGACCTCCATCAGGTTGCAAATTGAATATAATTTTTTTCTGCATCTAACCCAGCCAATAGTTTTGGCCTAATACCACAGTTTGGCCACTCAGCTCTGCTCGGTTCCCATCCATTGTTTTTTTGTGCAAACGACTCCAGAGTTGTGAATTAGTTAACCACCAAAATGAGTGGAAAAAGGCCTGCTGCTGGTGGAAAGGGGAATAGGCGTGTTGGGAAGGGGAAAAAAGGTTGTGTCCGTGGGGTAGGTGTTAAAGCAACAGTAACATCTGCAGAAGAAAACCATCTTCCAGCCAAACTAAAATGTCTACTTCTTTTAGCGGACAATGTGATAAGATCCCTTTCTTACGGCCACGCCAATCGCTACAAATTCCAGATGAGGCACAAAAACAGCAGGTGCTTCAACGGATATCAAGTGCTCCTTTAAGTGGGCTCTCCTCCACATCAACTTCAACATCACAAATACTCCAGTCCTCAAAGGTGTCACCCCAATCGCACTTGCTTCCTCACAGCTCCCAAATCTCCAGCTGCCCGTCTGAGTATGAGGTAGAACAGATGGTTGAGTCTGCAGAGCTGTTTACTCATACTATAGCCTGGGAATCAGAGGTCGACTCCAGCGCTTCTGTGAATCCAGACGAGGAAATGATCTGCACTGATGCCCAGAATCTTTATGAATCGGATCCAGGACCAGACGCAGAAGGTTCTGACCATAATGTAGACCCTCATTCCCAAACTGTAACTCCTGTTGGTGGAGACAATGAGGAAGACGATGATGAGACTCAAATACCTGATTGGAGCGACAACTTTAGTTTTTTGTCAGGGCAGGAACAGGTTGGCTCTGAGGACGACGGGTGTGATAACGCACAGGGTGATGATGATGAGGTTGGAGATCCCACTTACTGTCAACCCACAGTCAGCCAAGAGATGAGGTCAGCAGAGGAGGTGGAGGAAGATGCTAGTGATGACGAGGTCAGGTTGCGCCTTCCTGGACAGAGACGTAGTACTGGAAGCACGTCAACAACTGCATCCTCAAACACAACTCTGCCTCTCACAACAAGTCGTGGTGGCTCTTCAGGTCGCATGGGTGCTAAGCCTTGCATAGCCTGGGCATTTTTTCAGATTGATAAAGATGACCCAACTCGTGTTATCTGTAACATTTGTCAGCAAAAGCTAAGTAGAGGCCAAAAAATACATAGTTTGAGTACTTCATGCATGAACCGGCACATGGACATGAAGCATAAGTTGCAGTGGGAAGCTCAGTGTGCTACAATGCGGCCTAGCTGGCCGGGCCAACCACCGTCTGCCATATCTTGTGCATCCGCGGCCTCTTCATCCTCTGTGACTGGGGGGACAGCAGTCACACCTGTTTTGGGGCGCAGACCTGCCATCTCTTTACCCGCAACAGCCAGCGTGATTGGCAGGTCATCATTTTCTTTGGAGGTGGTAACACCAGCTGGTGTTGAGCGCTGTCCGACATCGATAGCACCACCTTTGGATCAAGGCAACCTAACATGTCCGCCTGCATCTTCCTCACAGACCGGCAGTTTGCCGGGGACACCCTTATCAACCCCGTCTAAGCACAATAGCCAGCCCTCGGTCCCTCATATGTGGACAAGTAAAAGACCATTTCCTCCAAGCCATGAGAAAGCTAAGAGGTTGAATTTCACCATCTGCAAGCTCTTGGCTACAGAAATGCTGCCTTTCCGCCTGGTGGACACAGAGGATTTTCGAGACCTTATGTCCGTCGCAGTGCCCCAGTACCAGATGCCCAGTCGGCACTACTTCTCAAAGAAAGGTGTGCCTGCGCTCCACCAGCATGTCGCACACAACATCACCGCTTCTTTGAGAAACTCTGTGTGTGACAGGGTGCATTTCACCACAGACACTTGGACGAGTAGGCATGGACAGGGGCGTTACATGTCGCTGACTGGGCACTGGGTAACTATGGTGACTGCAGGACAAGGGGCTGCTGTTCAAGTCTTGCCGTCCCCACGAGTTGTGCGTCAATCCTCTTTATGTCAAAGTTCCTCCACTGCTTCTGCCTCCTCAACCTCCTCTCGGTCTTCCACCTGCACCCAAAGCCTGTCTGGTCATGCCACAAGCTTTCTAACTGCGCAGAAGGGATCCTGCACACCTCCTTACTATGCTGGCAGTAGGGCTCAACGTCATCAGGCGGTTTTTACTTTGAAATATCTGGGAAATGTGAGTCACACAGCTGAGGAGTTGTGGTCAGCTCTGGAGAACCAATTTCATGAATGGTTGTCTCCACTGGACCTGAAACCAGGGAAGGCCGTGTGCAACAATGCTGCAAACCTGGGTGCGGCCCTTCGCCGGGGCAATGTCACACACGTGCCTTGTATGGCTCACGTGTTGAACCTGGTTGTCCAGCAATTTTTAGCCCACTATCCCAGACTAGATGGCCTTCTGCAGAGGGCACGGTCGCTGTGTGCTCACTTCCGCCGTTCGCATCCCGCAGCTCAGCGACTTATATCTCTACAGAAGTCGTTGGGCCTGCCACTTCACCAGCTAAAATGCGATGTGCCTACCCGGTGGAATTCAACTCTGCACATGTTGCAGCGACTGTGGCAGCACCGACAAGCCCTGGTGCAATACGTTCTGACGTATAGCCTGGGCCAACGAGATCCGGAGGTGGGGCAAATCACGCTGGAGGAGTGGTCTCAGATCAGGGACCTATGCACCCTTCTGCACAGTTTTGAAATGGCGACGAAGATGTTTAGTGCTGACGATGCCATTATCAGCATGACTATTCCGGTGATTTACATGCTGGAGCACATGTTAAACAGAATTCGGAGTCAGGTGGTGGCACAAGAGGAGGTGGAGGAAGTAGAGGAGGAGGAGTTGTATGCGGAAGGGCTAACATCTGCAAGGTCCAGACGGTCGGCAGCACCAAGGCGGCAGGCATGTGAGGGTGGGGGAGATGGTTTTACCAGGGCGCATGGTAGCAGCCAAACTAGTGAGGAAGGTGCAGGAGCCCAGGAAGAAGTGGAGGACGAACTGATGGAAGACTCATCAGATGAGGGAGACCTTTATCACATTTCTGTTGTGCGAGGTTGGCGGGAGAGGACAGAGGAAGGAAGCATGATTGTTACCTCGCCACCAACACAACAGGGACTTGGTGCTCCTGGATGCGCAACACACATGAGTGCCTTCTTGCTGCACTACCTGCAACATGACCCTCGAATTGTGAGAATTAGAAATAATCCTGACTACTGGGTTGCCACACTGTTAGATCCCCGGTACAAAAGTAAATTTGCAGAAATTATTCCTGCCATAGAAAGGGATGCACGCATGTAGGAGTATCAGCAGAGACTGTTGCAGAATATTACATGTGCTTTTCCACAAAACACCAGTGGTGCACGTAGTGAATCTCACAGTTCCAACTTGCCCACCGTGGGACCGTCAAGTGTTCAGCACTCAAACCGTAACAGAACCACAGTATCTGCTGGTAACATCAATTTTGCGGAATCATTTCACCACTTTTTTAGCCCATCCTTTGCAAGGCCACAGGAGACAAGAAGTCTGACACATAGTCAACGCCTAGAGACGATGGTACAGGAGTATCTCCAAGTAAACATTGAAGCCATGACTGTGTCACTGGACCCTTGCTCTTTTTGGGCTTCCAATCTGGATAAATGGCCGGAGCTAGCCACTTACGCCTTGGAGATCTTGTCATGCCCCGCAGCCAGCGTTCTGTCTGAACGTGTGTTCAGCGCTGCTGGTGGTGTGCTGACAGATAACCGCACGCGGCTCTCCACTGATAATGTAGACAGACTCACGTTCATAAAGATGAACAAATCATGGATCCGAAACGACTTTTCTACCCCTGTGTCATCCTGGGGAGAGTAAAAGCTTGATGATTGGTTAAAATCACCCTACCAACCGTTTTAAGCTTTCAAATTACTAATCATGTTTATCTGTATCTTGGCTGGAAAATAATTTGGGCTTTGTAGCAGTGTGCAGCACTGATTCTATTAGGCCATCTATAATAAGCTCCACCAGATTTAAAATTACTAATCATGTTTATCTGTATCTTGACTGGAAAATAATTTGGGCTTTGTAGCAGTGTGCAGCACTGATCCTATTAGGCCATCTATACTAAAGCTTCACCAGATTTAAAATTAATAATAATTTTTAGCTGCATCTAGCCCGGAAAATAATTTTGGGGCTCTGAGATGCGCAAGACACATAAGTGCCTTCTTGCTGCACTACCTGCAGCATGACCCTCATATTGTCAGAATTCGAAGTAATCATGACTACTGGGTTGCCACACTCTTAGATCCCCCAAACTTTTCGATCAACCTTTTCATTTTAATAAAGACCAAAAAAATGGTCATTTTTGAAATTATAAGCATTAGCAGGTTGTTAGAATCTAAAATCAAACAGTTTTCAACTCAAAACTTTATTCTAGGTGATGTTACATTTTCACATAGGACCCCTTGTTCGAAAGGAGCTTCTGAACTCTCTCGTCCATTGAATTTGTCAGGTTTTGGATGGTTTCTGCTTCAATTGTTTTGCATGAGGACAGAATACCCTCCCAGAGCTGTTGCTTAGATGTGAACTGCCTCCCGCCATCATAGACACTCCTTTTAATGATGCTCCAAAGGTTCTGAATGGGGTAGAGGTCAGGGGAGCATGGGGGTCGCACCATAAGTTTGTCCCCTTTTATGCCCATATCATCCAGAGATGCAGATGTTTTATGTGCAGCAGGAGATGGTGCATTATCATGCAGAAAAATGATCTTGCTGTGAAATACACGGTTCTTCTTCTTGAACCATGGCAGGAAGTGCTGTTTGAGAAAATCCACATACATTATGGAGTTCATCTTTAGCGCCTTCAGGGATCCTAAAGGGGCCGACAATCTCTCTCCCCATGATTCCAGCCCAAAACATTACTCCACCTCCTCCTTGTTGGCGCTGTAGCCGTGTTTGCGTGGGGTGTCCATCAACCAGCCATCCTCCACTCCATCCATCTGGACCATCGAGCGCTGCACGGCACTCATCCATGAACAAAACAGTTTTGAAATCAGCCTTCATGTAATGTTTGGCCCACTGGAGCCGTTTCTGCTTGTGTGAAGTAAATAGAGGAGGTCGACAGGATGGCGTATGCACAGCTGCAAACCTCTGAAGGACCCTGCATCTTGTTGTTCGGGGGACGTTGGAGGCACCAGCAGCTTCAAAAACTTGTCTGCTGCTATGACAAGGCTTTTTTGCCGCTGCTCTTTCAACCTGACGTAATTGCCTGTAGGAAAGAGTCCTCAATTTGCCCTTATCAGCACGCACACGTGTGTACTGTGAATCAGCTACATACTTCTTGATTGCCAAGACACTTCATCCTGATCATCGCACAATGTTGATTGTAGTCATGCCTTGACCTAAACACTCCACAATTTGTTGCTTCTCAGCAGCCGACACATCCTTTTTCTTTCCCATTTTGGCAGAAAATGTAGGCTGCTTAATAATGTGAGACAGCCTTCTTAAGTAGTCTTGCATTTCATTGGACACACCTGCCAAACTAATTAGCACAGGTGTCTGCAATTGCTTACAGTGATATAAAGAGTCCTGACACACATCACCATCAATGAGTTTAACTGACAAACAAACAAATTGTTCCCTTATCACTCCTAAACACTTTTTGCATAATAATTTGGAACACAGTGTACATGTGCTTTTCCACAAAACACCAGTGGTTCACGTAGTGAATCTTACAGTTCTAACTTGCCAACCGTGGTCTGTATGGAGTTGTTCAATAAAGGGCCCAAAATTAAGATAACATAGATGGGAGAGGTCTCTATGAATAGGAATTCCTAAGTATTTGATACCCTGTGAGGGCTAGGCAAAGGGAAAGTTGGACTGGATGGAATCCTATATGGATTTGGGTAGGGAGACATCGAGGGCCTCAGACTTCGCTGCATTGATTTTAAAATTTGACCATGTAACAAAGTGATCTATTTCAGCCATAACAGCATGGATGGATATATGTGATTGAGTGATATATACTAGGACATCATCAGCAAATAGAGAGCACTTGTACTCGGTGCCTCCCACCTCAATCCACCTAATATTGGGGTTATGGCGAATTGATGAGAGCAGGTGCTCCGTCACTAGGATGTATAAGAGAGGGGACAGAGAACATCCCTGCCTTGTCCCATTGGTGATTGTGAAAGGTGATGAAAATGTTCTGACGCGCCCCCTGGGCCTTGGGACACCCGGAGCCGGACCATTTTTGGTGGATGCTGGTGGTTGTAGTCTCCGTGGCGGCAACCCGGTTCCGTGGCTCAGGGCGGTCAAACCAGTGGCGGAACTATTTATGTGGTTTTGATGTTTAAATGTCTGACTACGCCACCCGTGGATTGCGGTCAGAGTGAACCGCCGCTCCAGGGCAGACCGCTGAGGCTGGTGTTGTGGGTGCAGCAGAGCGTAGCATAACTCCCCACGGGAGGAGTATAGCCTCAGGGCAGTGTATGCGGAGGATGGGGGTGATGGTGCAGGGCAGCAGCAGTAATGACACGGAGTCAGTGATGCAGTCTAGGGCCTTTACTCACAGTTCTTATTATCCAGACCACGTCTGCAGGTAACGGCTGCCCACGTCGTACTGTGCTCACCAGGTGAGGGGCTCAGACAACTCCCAGATAACTTTGGAGCGCTTCACAGGACCCCCTTTGTGTGTCCTTTGTCTGGCCTTTCTTACCAACCCTTCTGTCCGGCTGCCTCGGGCCTCCTCTTGGTAAACTTGGCACCAGTTTCCCTGACCCTATGTGGTGCCTTCCTAGCGGGTGTAGCGAGGGGCTGCGCCACATAAAATGTCACAGCCTCCTGTTTCTAGCTGAGGGTCGTTTCCTGCCTCCACTAGTTTCGGGGACCGGTCTCCCCCTTTGGCCTGACCCCTCCACGCAGGTGGATTCGGGCGTGCGGTGGCGACTCGCCCGTCCGCACCCCTGAGATCCCTTCGTTCCTCGTTCCTGGAGCCTTCTCTGCTCCTCTTCCTTCCTTCTCCCTCTTCCAGGCCTGGGCCTCTGTTACTAGGCCCGCCTCCGGAGCAGAGCTCATGCAGAGCCCCTGCTCCCTGCCACTTCTGCTCAGACTTCTCTGCACTGAACTAAGATGGTGCCCACCTTTTATACTCCCTTCTCAATGCACCCAGGAACTGCTTCCTCCCTGCTCCTGCACTACAGGGTTCCCCTTCCTCAGTGTTCCCTCCCCCCACTCCAGCCAGGGACAGGGACTGTCGTGCCCATCTCAGGGGCATATTGGTCGCCCTGCCCCAATGCAATGTGGTGTAATGCATGCAGGTGTCGGGTCCTGATCCACACTACATCCTTACCTGAGAGTGAGATATCACACCTCTGGGTGAGGTGCAATACCTCTGTAGCAACTGAGCCCTCAGGGTGCTACAGTTCCATTTATCTTCAGCCTAGGTGACGTATTGCGATACAGGGCCGTGATTTTGGCTATAAAAGGGTCCCCTAGACCTCTACCCCAAGCTTTTTAAGAGAATCATATATGGCGTGCCAGGAGACTCTATGGAATGCTTTCTCAGCATCCAACGAGAGTATCTAATTACAAATTTTTAACTGCATCTAGCCCAGGAAATACTTTGTGCCTAGTAGCAGGGTCTGCTAGTCAGCGGATTATCCCGGCTGTTAAGCAAGCTACACCACCTGTAGTTTGGACACTTCATTTTTTCAAAGGAAATGCTTCGGGACCACGGGATACTCAGTGAAGAGCATCAGGAGGCACCCCAAGGCATAGGGGCTCGGACTGGCAGTAGGATGCCTTGCGGTGGACAGCCGAGCTCGATCCTTATAAAAGCTTTTTAACTGCAGCAGCTTTAGTGGACGCTACTGGAGCTGGAATTACGCGGCTGCTGGCATGCGACTTGCCCTCCAATAGATCCTTGTAAATGGATTTAAAGTGTATTTATTCAAATTAGAGAGACAATTTAAATTAAAAAGCTTAGAGCTGCCTCCACCACAGGGGGGCTCGCTCGACCCACCAGCGGACAGGCACCAGTATTGGGAGAGGGGGGCTGGCCGTCAGGGTTCACCGCGGCTCTGGCACAAACCCGGCGACACGGAGGTGGCACGGGCAGGAGCGGACTGAACGTGTCGGCTTCTCACTTTTTGGATTTTAGAAGGGCATGACATGCCTATATCTGTGTCTCCCCCTCCTTTTACTCCTCCACCTCTTTTCTTTTCGCATGACTATATGTACTTGTCACTTTTCCATGTGTTAGTTGTGTCTTCTGAGCAGTTTGTCAGCTGTTGGACACCTTTGAAGGTGTTTTCTATGTGTTTCTATGTGTTTTTGTTTGCCTGCCATTGGTTTTAACGGTGTTCGAAGGTGTTCGACGAACAGTTAGACGAACAGTTCGGCGAACACACGGGTGTTCGACGAACCGAACCGAACTCGAACACTACGGGGGTGGCTCAACACTACACGTAAGTGCCTTCTTGCTGCACTACCTGCAACATGACCCTCATATTGTCAGAATTCGAAGTAATCATGACTACTGGGTTGCCACACTCTTAGATCCCCCAAACTTTTCGATCAACCTTTTCATTTTAATAAAGACCAAAAAAATGGTCATTTTTGAAATTATAAGCATTAGCAGGTTATTAGAAACTGAAATCAAACAGTTTTCAACTCAAAACTTTATTCTAGGTGATGTTACATTTTCACATAGGACCCCTTGTTTGAAAGGATCTTCTGAACTCTCTCGTCCATTGAATTTGTCAGGTTTTGGATGGTTTCTGCTTCAATTGTTTTGCATGAGGACAGAATACCCTCCCAGAGCTGTTGCTTAGATGTGAACTGCCTCCCGCCATCATAGACACTCCTTTTGATGATGCTCCAGAGGTTCTGAATGGGGTAGAGGTCAGGGGAGCATGGGGGTCACACCATAAGTTTGTCCCCTTTTATGCCCATATCAGCCAGAGATGCAGATGTATTATGTGCAGCATGAGATGGTGCATTATCATGCAAAAAAATGATCTTGCTGTGAAATACATGGTTCTTCTTCTTGAACCATGGCAGGAAGTGCTGTTTGAGAAAATCCACATACATTATGGAGTTCATCTTTAGCGCCTTCAGGGATCCTAAAGGGGCCGACAATCTCTCTCCCCATGATTCCAGCCCAAAACATTACTCCACCTCCTCCTTGTTGGCGCTGTAGCCGTGTTTGCGTGGGGTGTCCATCAACCAGCCATCCTCCACTCCATCCATCTGGACCATCGAGCGCTGCATGGCACTCATCCGTGAACAAAACAGTTTTGAAATCAGTCTTCATGTAATGTTTGGCCCACTGGAGCCGTTTCTGCTTGTGTGAAGTGGATAGAGGAGGTCGACAGGATGGCATATGCACAGCTGCAAACCTCTGAAGGACCCTGCATCTTGTTGTTCGGGGGACGCTGGAGGCACCAGCAGCTTCAAAAACTTGTCTGCTGCTATGACAAGGCTTTTTTGCCGCTGCTCTTTTAACCTGATGTAATTGCCTGTAGGAAAGAGTCCTCAATTTGCCCTTATCAGCACGCACACGTGTGTACTGTGAATCAGCTACATACTTCTTGATTGCCAAGACACTTCATCCTGATCATCGCACAATGTTGATTGTAGTCATGCCTTGACCTAAACACTCCACAATTTGTTGCTTCTCAGCAGCCGACACATCTTTTTTCTTTCCCATTTTGGCAGAAAATGTAGGCTGCTTAATAATGTGAGACAGCCTTCTTAAGTAGTCTTGCCTTTCATTGGACACACCTGCCAAACTAATTAGCACAGGTGTCTGCAATTGCTTACAGTGATATAAAGAGCCCTGACACACATCACCATCAATGAGTTTAACTGACAAACAAACAAATTCTTCCCTTATCACTCCTAAACACTTTTTGCATAATAATTTGGAACACAGTGTACATGTGCTTTTCCACAAAACACCAGTGGTTCACGTAGTGAATCTTACAGTTCTAACTTGCCAACCGTGGTCTGTATGGAGTTGTTCAATAAAGGGCCCAAAATTAAGATAACATAGATGGGAGAGGTCTCTATGAATAGGAATTCCTAAGTATTTGATACCCTGTGAGGGCCAGGCAAAGGGAAAGTTGGACTGGATGGAATCCTATATGGATTTGGGGAGGGAGACATCGAGGGCCTCAGACTTCGCTGCATTGATTTTAAAATTTGACCATGTAACAAAGTGATCTATTTCAGCCATAACAGCATGGATGGATATATGTGATTGAGTGATATATACTAGTACTTCATCAGCAAATAGAGAGCACTTGTACTCGGTGCCTCCCACCTCAATCCACCTAATATTGGGGTTATGGCGAATTGATGAGAGCAGGTGCTCCGTCACTAGGATGTATAAGAGAGGGGACAGAGGACATCCCTGCCTTGTCCCATTGGTGATTGTGAAAGGTGATGAAAATGTTCTGATGCACCCCCTGGGCCTTGGGACACCCGGAGCCGGACCCTTTTTGGTGGATGCTGGTGGTTGTAGTCTTCGTGGCGGCGACCCGGTTCCGTGGCTCAGGGTGGTCAAACCAGTGGCGGAACTATTTATGTGGTTTTGATGTTTAAATGTCCGACTACGCCACCCGTGGATTGCGGTCAGAGTGAACCGCAGCTGCAGGGCAGACCGCTGAGGCTGGTGTTGTGGGTGCAGCAGAGCGTAGCATAACTCCCCACGGGAGGAGTATAGCCTCAGGGCAGTGTATGCGGAGGATGGGGGTGATGGTGCAGGGCAGCAGCAGTAACGACACGGAGTCAGTGATGCAGTCCAGGGCCTTTACTCACAGTTCTTATTATCCAGACCACGTCTGCAGGTAATGGCTGCCCACGTCGTACTGTGCTCACCAGGTGAGGGGCTCAGACAACTCCCAGATAGCTTTGGAGCGCTTCACAGGACCCCCTTTGTGTGTCCTTTGTCTGGCCTTTCTTACCAACCCTTCTGTCCGGCAGCCTCGGGCCTCCTCTTGGTAAACTTGGCGCCAGATTCCCTGACCCTATGTGCTGCCCTCCTAGCGGGTGTAGCGAGGGGCTGCACCACATAAAATGTCACAGCCTCCGGTTTCAAGCTGAGGGTCGTTTCCTGCCTCCACTAGTTTCGGGGACCGGTCTCCCCCTTTGGCCTGACCCCTCCATGCAGGTGGATTCGGGCGTGCGGTGGCGACTCGCCCGTCCGCACCCCTGGGATCCCTTCGTTACTCGTTCCTGGAGCCTTCTCCGCTCCTCTTCCTTCCTTCTCCCTCTTCCAGGCCTGGGCCTCTGTTACTAGGCCCGCCTCCGGAGCAGAGCTCATGCAGAGCCCCTGCTCCCTGCCACTTCTGCTCAGACTTCTCTGCACTGAACTAAGATGGTGCCCACCTTTTATACTCCCTTCTCAATGCACCCAGGAACTGCTTCCTCCCTGCTCCTGCACTACAGGGTTCCCCTTCCTCAGTGTTCCCTCCCCCCACTCCAGCCAGGGACAGGGACTGTCATGCCCATTTCAGGGGCATATTGGTCGCCCTGCCCCACGGCAATGTGGTGTAATGCATGCAGGTGTCGGGTCCTGATCCACACTCCATCCTTACCTGAGAGTGAGATATCACACCTCTGGGTGAGGTGCAATACCTCTGTAGCAACCGAGCCCTCAGGGTGCTACAGTTCCATTTATCTTCAGCCTAGGTGACTTATTGCGATACAGGGCCGTGATTTTGGCTATTAAAGGGTCCCCTAGACCCCTACCCCAAGCTTTTTAAGAGAATCATATATGGCGTGCCAGGAGACTCTATGGAATGCTTTCTCAGCATCCAACGAGAGTATCTAATTACAAATTTTTAACTGCATCTAGCCCAGGAAATACTTTGTGCCTAGTAGCAGTGTCTGCTAGTCAGCGGATTATCCCGGCTGTTAAGCAAGCTACACTACCTGTAGTTTGGACACTTAATTTTTTCAAAGGAAATGCTTCGGGACCACGGGATACTCAGTGAAGAGCATCAGGAGGCACCCCAAGGCATAGGGGCTGGGACTAGCAGTAGGATGCCTTGCGGTGGACAGCCGAGCTCGATCCTTATAAAAGCTTTTTAACTGCAGCAGCTTTAGTGGACGCTACTGGAGCTGGAATTACGCGGCTGCTGGCATGAGACTTGCCCTCCAATAGATCCTTGTAAATGGATTTAAAGTGTATTCATTCAAATTAGAGAGACAATTTAAATTAAAAAGCTTAGAGCTGCCTCCACCACAGGGGGGCTCGCTCGACCCACCAGCGGACAGGCACCAGTATTGGGAGAGGTGGGCTGGCCGTCAGGGTTCACCGCGGCTCTGGCACAAACCCGGCGACACGGAGGTGGCACGGGCAGGAGCGGACTGAACGTGTCGGCTTCTCACTTTTTGGATTTTAGAAGGGCATGACATGCCTATATCTGTGTCTCCCCCTCCTTTTACTCCTCCACCTCTTTTCTTTTCTCATGACTATATGTACTTGTCACTTTTCCATGTGTTAGTTGTGTCTTCTGAGCAGTTTGTCAGCTTTTGGACACCTTTGAAGGTGTTTTCTATGTGTTTCTATGTGTTTTTGTTTGCCTGCCATTGGTTTTAACGGTGTTCGAAGGTGTTCGACGAACAGTTCGACGAACAGTTCGGCGAACACACGGGTGTTCGACGAACCGAACCGAACTCGAACACTACGGGGGTGGCTGAACACTAGTCCCCAAGTGCAGTTGCAAAAACCATCAAGCGCTACAAAGAAACTGGCTCACATGAGGACCGCCCCAGGAAAGGAAGACCAAGAGTCATCTCTGCTTCTCAGGAGAAGTTTATCCGAGTCACCAGCCTCAGAAATCACAGGTTAACAGTAGCTCAGATTAGAGACCAGGTCAATGACACACAGAGTTCTAGCAGCAGACACATCTCTACAACAACTGTTAAGAGGAGACTTTGTGCAGCAGGCCTTCATGGTAAAATAGCTGCTAGGAAACCACTGCTAAGGACAGGCAACAAGCAGAAGAGACTTTTTTGGGCTAAAGAACACAAGGAATGGACATTAGACCAGTGGAAATCTGTGCTTTGGTCTGATGAGTTCAAATTTGAGATCTTTGGTTCCAACCACCGTGTCTTTGTGAACGAATGGACTTTACATGCCTGGTTCCCACCGTGAAGCATGGAGGAGGAGGTGTGATGGTGTGGGGGTGCTTTGCTGGTGACACTGTTGGGGATTTATTCAAAATTGAACGCATACTGAACCAGCATGGCTACCACAGCATCTTGCAGCGGCATGCTATTCCATCCGGTTTGCAATTAGTTGGACCATCATTTATTTTTCAACAGGACAATGACCCCAAACACACCTCCAGGCTGTGTAAGGGCTATTTGACCAAGAAAGAGAGTGATGGGGTGCTACGCCAGATGACCTGGCCTCCACAGTCACCAGACCTGAACCCATCGAGATGGTTTGGGGTGAGCTGGACCGCAGAGTGAAGGCAAAAGGGCCAACAAGTGCTAAGCTTCTCTGGGAACTCCTTCAAGATTGTTGGAAGACCATTTTCGGTGACTACCTCTTGAAGCTCATCAAGAGAATGCCAAGAGTGTGCAAAGCAGTCATCAAAGCAAAAGGTGGCTACTATGAAGAACCTAGAATATAAGACATATTTTCACTTGTTTCACACTTTTTTGTTAAGTATATAATTCCACATGTGTTAATTCATAGTTTTGATGCCTTCAGTGTGAATGTACAATTTTCAAAGTTATGAAAATACAGAAAAATGTTTAAATGAGAAAGTGTGTCCAAACTTTTGGTCTGTACTGTGCATTACAATGTTTCCTAGAATTTGTTAAAGTTATAAAGTTTGTTGAAATGATAGTGATCATTTAATTTTATGCCAGTGTTTTTTATTTTCATCTTCATTTATACAACTGAATAAACCATTAATCATAAAAATATTTCTGAATATGAAAATTAAATTTAAAAGCCCTGTATTTAATAAAAATAAACAAACATGAAATTGTTTGCATGTAAAAAACAGTAGTTGCAGTTTTGGCTAATAAAAGTGTCAGGTAGCATTCTAAAAAGTCTGTAGATGAGATAATTACCTTGTGCAAAAGACAGAAAGCTTAGGGGTCCTTTGAAAAGATGACACCTTTTTCTTTTTAAAGATGTTTGTTAACTGCAGGTGCAAAAAAAGAGGGGGAAGTAAAACTGTGTGACTTTGTAATACATTTAAAAGATGTTTAAAGATCTGACAATTTAAAATAAAGTTTGAGCTACAAAATAGAAATGTGAATAAAACTCAAAATAATCTGGTAACTACTTAAATGTAGAAATGTACTATTAAATACTAATTTCGCACTAAAAGTGGTTTTCCAGGCCAGGCATCTGTTTAGACAGGTCGCTTACTTTGACCAATTTAAAAATACTATTGGATTTCACTACAGAGTCTTCTAAATTACATAATCATAATTTTTCCAACAGAGTATCTAATCCATGGTTTTACCCCCTACAGTCATGCACTCCAGTCATGGACTATTTTCAATACCAATACATGGTAAAAGAAGAATTGAAATAAATACATCAAAATAAAAAACCTTTTCAAATTTTTTTCCAGAGGTGAACAACAAGCATTAAAACGGTTGCATAAAAAATGCAGACAAAGGGATATCCATTGTCCTTATGGACAAAGGTCTATATGAGAAAGAAATTTTAAATATACTAAAAGATTCCAAGGTTTATCAGCCATTGGTATCTGATCCTATTAACCAAATCAAGGAATCTTTAACAAAACTTTTGAAAGAAAGCGTACACCTTGGTCTTATTACAACTAAATAAACTAAATATTTAAATCTTCCCTATCTGAGGACTCCATCATTCTATGCACTCTCAAAAATTGACAAGGAGAAATTTCCAGCACCATTCAGACCTATTGTATCTGGCATCGGATCCTTGTTGGAAAATCTCTGTGAATGGCTAGATGATAGACTTCAACCTTTGGTACAATTGTGTTCCAGATTCTAAACATGTTTTAAGGCTATGTGCCCATGATCCAGATTTGAAGCAAAAAATTCCTGAGTATTTCTGCATCTCCGTGGCAGAAAAAAACGCATGCGTTTTTTACATGCGTTTATGACGAGTTTTTCATGCTGATTTTACATGCGTTTTTTGAAGCGTTTTGTAAGCGTTTTTGAACAGAAATAAAGATAGGTGAATAAAAAAGGAACTTCTGATGTTATTTCCTAGTCCAACCCCTCTTCACCATTTTGCTTTTTGCAAGATACAGAATACCACATGAACAGCAGCCCCTGCCTCTCAGCACACCATATACTTTATGAACCTTTTGGTGATGACTGCGGTAAATCTCCTGCATTACCACTGTGATGTAGGTAGATTTTTTTTATGTTTTGTTATTTGTATGTAGTGTGTACTAACCAATTATTCTTCCATAGGAGTGGTCTAGGAGGAGAGGAAGACCAAAAAAGCTGTGGGTGCACCCTATCGTGCAGGAGCAGTCAGATAAGGGGCACTTCAATGTGCTGTATCAGGATTTAAGGAGGTAAGTTATTATCATATGTGAAAAAAGTATATTGTCATTCGTGTGTACCTAATGTTTTTTTGTTTGTTTTTTTACAGATATCCGGTAAAATTCCAGCAATTTTGTCAACTTCCCATTGCTGTGTTTGATCGTCTGCTGAGTCTTCTTTCTCCTGACCTACAGTATACTACAGCGAAACCATAATGAGAAAGGCCATCTCTGCTGAGGAAAGGCTGCTCATCACCTTGCGGTAAATATATATATTTTATTGGTACTTTTTTTTTAATGTAATCTATATATTCTGCCACGGCCCCACTATCGGTATGTTTTCAGTATTCGGTCAGTATTTTTTCTGTGGAGTTGGAGACAAAAGCACGGGAGGAACAATCCGAGAAAGTTATAAAATAGAAGCAAGTCACCAATTCTGCATTTATCACCCACTCCTGGTTTTGACTCACACTCCTGAGAAAAAATACTGACCGAATACTGACTGTATGTCCGGTTTCACATGTACAGATATCTCCAGTACCGTAAAAAAACTATAACGGAGATATCCGTGCCCTGTGTGTGTTTTCCGTGTGGCAGATGTGTGCCACACATGTATCAGATGAACGGACTCCTGGGAATCAGCACTACAATTATTGCTATTTGTAATGCACACGCCCGGGCTGAGTGGCGTGTGCGCGTATATGTAGTGATTCCACTGGACCGTGCCGGAGAGTGAATGCCTGGAGGGGCGTAACTAAGTATCCACCCGATCCGACCTGGGTCGCACGACGGCATACGACGCCAGTGTACCAAGGAGGAACCGAGCAGAGGGACCAGGTGCTACTCCAGGACAGACCCCGGACACGGCTGTTGACCCACACAGGGGAATACAGGAACTGGCAGGTTAGGCTGGCACACAGACTGCTGGGTATAGGCAGACACGGCTGGTATGCAGACTGGCGGATGCTGGTAAGCAAGACTGGTATGCAGGCAGGGAGGTACTGGCAGGTACGACAGGTTGGAGCACCGAGTGGATAGGACCCAGTACAGACTGGGACTCAGGAACAGAACCGCAGATGCGGTGAACAAACACAGCAGAGTGAGGCCGCCCAGAGCGGCGAGCAAGAGCAGAAAGAGACGAGACCGCCTGGAGCGGTGAGCGAGAGAAGAGCAGTACAAGGCCGCCTGGAGCGGTGAGCGAGAGAGGAGCAGGACGAGACTGCCGGAGCAGCGAGCAAAGGGTCAGAGCAGAACGAGACTGCCGGAGCAGCGAGCAAAGGGTCAGAGCAGAGCGAGACTGCCGGAGCAGCGAGCAAAGGGTCAGAGCAGAGCGAGACTGCCGGAGCAGCGAGCAAAGGGTCAGAGCCGAGCGAGACTGCAGGAGCAGAGAGCAAAGGGTCAGAGCAGAGCGAGACTGCCGGAGCAGCGAGCAAAGGGTCAGAGCAGAGCGAGACTGCCAGAGCAGCGAGCAAAGGGTCAGGGCTCTGTTCACACGGAACAGACTGGAAGGGAAAGGCAGAACCAGGTACACACAAGATACTTGCAATGAAGTAGCAAGTGGATTCTAAACTCACAAACGAGAGTACAGGGACAACGAGTAGTAGTTAGGTACGGGATCAGATTCTGCAGGAAAAGGGAAGGTACGAACATAGAGAAAAACAGGTAACAGGCTAGGAGAGTATTCAGACAAGAACAGACACAGCAGCAAGATACAGGAGCGGGTCTAGGTATGCGGCCCCTAGAAGGCGGAATGAACAGGCTAGGAGCGTGTTCAGACAGGACCAGGCAAGATACAGAAACGGGTCTAGGTATGCGGCCCCTAGAAGGTGGAAAGAACAGGCTAGGAGAGTGTTCACACTGGCCTGGGAATACAGCCTCCAGGATAGGCAAAAGACAACAGGCTAGAAGATAGTTCAGACAGGACACAGTTCAGACACGGGAACTGATACAGCAAGGCAGGAAACATAGACAAGACCTGGCACATCAGTGACAAGAAACCAACTGACAGAACACAATGCTCAGGCATGGATTCCAGGGAGGAGCTGGATTAAATACCAGGTTGTAACATACCTGGCGGCGTCTTTGCATAGTGGTCCATCTCCCACTGTGCAAGAGCGCGCACTTGAGAATGTCTCTCTGGCTTCCCTCCATGCTGTCTGTTTGTGTCTGTTTCTGCTGCTTAAGGGCGGCGCCCGATCACTTCCTGCTTTTTGTACCTGCTGTGGGTCACACCCCTTGTGCGTCCTCAGCCTATTGCTGTCTGTCACTTGGTGTTTAACCCAGCTGCTCCAATCAATCCCTGCCTGAGCATCTTGCCCTGTCAGTTGGCTTTTGTCTCTGACATGCCAGGTCCTGTCTATGTTACCTGTCTTGCAGTATCTGTTCCCATGTCTGTACTGTGTCCTATCTGTGTACCCTAACCTGGAGTCTGTACACGTTCCTTGCCTCTTGTCTGCCTATCCTGGAGGCTGTATTTCCAGGCCCGTCTGAACACGCTCCTAGCCTGTTCCTCCCGCCTTCTAGGGGCCGATTACCTAGACCTGCTCCTGTATCTTGTCTGTCCTGTCTGAACACGCTCCTTGCCTGTTCGTCCCGCCTCTCTGGGGGCCGTATTCCCAGACCCGCTCCTGTATTCTGCTGCAGTGTCGGTCTCCTCCGTACACTCAGTTCCAGTCTGAACTCTCTCCTATCTTTTACCTGTTTTTTCTCTATGTCCGTTCCTTTCCTTTTTCTGCAGAGTCTGAACTCGTACCTAACTCCTGCTTGTTGTCTCTGTACTCCCGTTTGTGAGTTTGTGGTCCACTCGCTACTTCTCTGCAAGTACCCTGTGGGTATCTGGCTCTGTCTTTCCCTTCCTGTCTGTTCCGTGTGAACAGAGCCCTGTCCTCCCTGCTCTGCCTTGCTCTCCGCTCCAGGCGGCCTCGTACTGCTCTGCTCTTGCTCACCGCTCCAGGCGGCCTCGTCCTGCTCTGCTCTTGCTCACCGCTCCAGGCGGTCTCGTCCTGCTCTGCTCTTGCTCACCGCTCCAGGCGGTCTCGTCCTGCTCTGCTCTTGCTCACCGCTCCAGGCGGTCTTGTCCTGCTCTGCTCTTGCTCACCGCTCCAGGCGGTCTCGTCCTGCTCTGCTCTTGCTCACCGCTCCAGGCGGTCTCGTCCTGCTCTGCTCTTGCTCACCGCTCCAGGCGGTCTCGTCCTGCTCTGCTCTTGCTCACCGCTCCAGGCGGTCTCGTCCTGCTCTGCTCTTTCTCACTGCTCCGGCAGTCTCGGTCTGCTCTCTCCCTTTACCTCACTGCTCCGGCAGTCTCGCTCAGCTCCCTCTTTCTCACTGCTCCGGCAGTCTCGTTCTGCTCTCTCCTTCTTTCTCACTGCTCCAGCAGTCTCGCTCTGCTCCTTCTTTCTCACTGCTCCGGCAGTCTCGTTCTGCTCTCTGCCCTCTTGCTCGCTGCTCCGGCAGTCTGCTCTTACCCTTTGCTCGCTGCTCCGGCAGTCTCGCTCTGCTCTGTCCCTTTGCTCGCTGCTCCGGCAGTCCTACTCTGCTCTGACCCTTTGCTCGCTGCTCCGGCAGTCTCGCTCTGCTCAGACCCTTTGCTCGCTGCTCTGGCAGCCTCGCTCTGCTCTGACTCTTTGCTCCGCTCCTGGCGGCCTCGTCTTGCTCTCAACCTGCTGTGTTTGTATACCGCTTCTGCGGTTCTGTTCCAGAAGTCCCAGTCTGTACTGGGTTCTATCCTCTCTGTGCTCCAACCTGTTGTACCTGCCAGTACCTCCCCGTCTGCATACCAGTGTGCCAGCCTAAACCTTCCAGTTCCTGTATTCCCCGGTGTGGGCCAACAGCCGTGTCTGGAGTCTTACCTGGAGTAGACCCTGGTACCTCTGCTTGGTTCCTCCCTGGTGCACTGGCGTCGTATGCCGTCGTGCGATCTTGGTCGGATCGGGCAGACACTTAGTTAGGCCCCTCCAGGCACTCTCCGGTACGGTACAGTGAAATCACTACAATCACACGCACACACCGCTCAGCCCGGGCGTGTGCATTACAGCATGCTCAGGCCATGGTTCCCGTTGAGCCCCACGGCCTTCGCTCCCTGAGACGTTTTCCAGCGAATACGTGCATTAAAAATAAATAAATACATTTTTTTTTTCCTTAGCTGAGTTCCAGGCGAATTACGCACCCGTCCAGATGGATCTATCAGCTCTCGTTCCTGCGGATGCGCCACGTTACTATGGGGATCCAAGACAGAGTCGTGCATTTGTGGAGCAATGCATGCTACACTTCAAGTTCTACCCTCTATGTTTTCCCACAGATCGGGTTAAGGTGGGATTCATGATGTCTTACCTAGCGGGTGATGCCTTGAATTGGATCATCCCCCTATGGGACGCACAGGATCCTATCGTCCTGGACATAATGCCCTTCCTGGTGGCCTTTCTAATGGTCTTCGATGATCCTAACCCGGAGGCTCCTGCTGAAGCTTCACTTCCCAGTATCCCGGAGCAGCCCCGATGGGTAATGTGTGTGGGTAGCGCAATAGTCCTCCAGCCCAATGAGACTACTGCCCATCCAGAATCCTCACAGGGTGACTACACTCTCCGGAATACTTCTCCCAACCTCAAGAGGCAGTCCAGACGTGCTAGACGTAGAGGCAAGCCGTCACGCCAGGGTCTGTCCTCCCTGAGACCTCCTGACCCCAACCTTGAAGTCCCTACTGAAGCTTCATCTCCCTGTATCCCGGAGAAGCCCCAACGGGTAATGTGCGTGGGTAGTGCACCAGTTCTCCTGCCCGAAGAGACTGCTGCCCACCCAGAATCCACACCGGAGGACCCCCTATTGCCTCCTGAATCCCCCGGGATACCACTTGATGACAATTGGAGAGAGACTTCCCTATACTCTGCACCTGATACCTCGCCCGCTTCGTCCAGTGAGTCCGACCTGGTGTTCTCCGAAGCAGAGCTTACCCCCGAGTCTCTACACCCCTCCGATCAGGCGGAGGATCTCCAGTTGTCTCCTGAACCCTTCGGGGTGCTACCTGGTGGCGAATGGACAGAGACTTTCCTATACTCGGTACCTGATACCTTGGCTGCTTCATCCAGTGAGTCCGACCTAGTGTACTCCAAAGCAGAGGTTACCCATGAGTCTCTTCACCCCTCCGACCTGGCGGAGGACCTCCAGTTGTCTACTGAGCCCTTCGGGGTGTTACCTGGTAGCGAAAGGACAGAGACTCTCCTATACTCTGTACCTGATACCTTGCTCGCTTCGTCCAGTGAGTCCAACCTAGTGTACTCCGAAGCAGAGGTTACTCCCGAGTCTCTACACCCCTCCGATCAGGCGGAGGACCTCCAGTTGTCTCCAGAACCCTTCGGGGTGCCACCTGGTGGTGAATGGACAGAGACTTTCCTATATCCTGGATCTGATACCTTGCTCGCTTCGCCTAGTGAGTCTAACCTAGTGTACTCCGAAGCAGAGGCTATTCTTGAGTCTCTACACCCCTCCGACCAGGCGGAGGACCTCCAGTTGTCTCCAGAACCCTTCGGGGTGCCACCTGGTGGTGAATGGACAGAGACTTTCCTATACTCGGTACCCGATACCTCGTCTGCTTCGTCCAGTGTGTCCGACCTAGTGTACTCTGAAGCAGATATTTTCCCCGAGCCTCTGCACTCTTCTGACCCGGCGGAGGTCCTTCAGTTGTATGCCGTCGTGCGATCTTGGTCGGATCGGGCAGACACTTAGTTACGCCCCTCCAGGCACTCTCCGGTACGGTACAGTGGAATCACTACAATCACACGCACACGCCGCTCAGCCCGGGCGTGTGCATTACGCAGGTGACAGACAGCAATAGGCTGATGACGAATTATGGGTGTGTCAGCAGCAGCTACAAGAAGCAGGAAGTGATCGGGCGCCGCCCTTAAGCAGCAGAAACAGAGGCAAGCAGACAGCATGGAGAGAAGCCAGGCTAGCAGACTGGACTGGAGATCAAGTGCGCGCTCTTGCACAGTGGGAGATGGACCACTATGCAAGGACGCCGCCAGGTATGTTACACTATTCCCAGGAGTCAGTGCTCAATGTTACCCTCATCATGGTTCCCTGCCGGCGCTTTGATCAGCACCAGCAGGGACCATAATGAGGGGGTTAGTAGTGTACTCTCAGTATCCCCACCTGTAAAATTAAGACTAAAACAATAAAATTCATACACTCACCTCTCCTAGGTGTCCCCCGCTGTCCTCCATGCGACAGCTGCTGCCGAGGAGCCGGGGAGAATGAGCCGCTCCGGAGTTGCAGCTCAGGAGTGGTGTTCTGTCACTCACTGAGCGTTTTAAAGGCTGTGTGTCCGGCCAAAAAATGACTTTTGTCCGTGTGGAGCTCACAGACACACAGTACTCAAAAACACACTGAAGTCTACACAGACCCATTCATTTAAATGGGTCTGCTTGTGTCATTGTCTTCGGTACTTGTGGAAAGTGTCACCACTCATACCGGAGACAATGACGTGTGAAAGAGCCCTAAAGATGTGCGCTTTTGTATTTTAATAATCACGTAGGAATATTAATCATGTAATTATTTGTATTCCTTTCGACATCGTTAAACAAAAAATTACAGGATTGTCCTGCAGGCAATTCTCCACTCCTTGATTTTCCAAACTGTGATCAGTAGTTCCACCACCCATGATTGGGCACAAGAGCTCACCCCTCCCTTCAGGTGTAAACCATCACCTCGGTTTGTATGTCAGATTGCCTGTGGTGAGGGCTCCTCTGCGTCTAATCTTTCTGTGTACATAAGATTTCCTTGGGCATTATGGAACAATGGGCCAAGGTCACTGAGATAAGGTCACTGAATAGAATAGAAAAGTATTTCGTAAAGTACATAGGTTTTTCCATAGCTAATACTAATAGTGGGGCCTCATATAATGTTGTCTTGCATTCCTTTTTTTTTACTGCTTTTCTAATTATTTTATTTTCATTTGCAGATTTCTGGCCACAGGAGAGAGCTATACATCACTGCACCTCCAATTTAGGGTTGATAAATCAACCATTTCAAGAATTGTAAGGTGCACATGTACCGTCATCTGGCAGAAGTTGCAGCCCATCGTGGTGCCTTCCCCAACCGAGGAGTCTTGGCTGCAGGTCATAGCAGGCTTTCAAACTGGCCAATTTCCCCAACTACATAGGTGCTGTTGATGGCAAACATGTGAGGGTTCAGCAGCCACCACGATCAGGATCACGCTTCTTTAATTATAAAAAGTATTTTTATGTGATCCTGATGGCAGTGGCTGATGCACATTACAAATTTGTTGCCATTGATGTTGCTGCTTATGGCAGTACTGGGGACTCTCGGGTGTTGCGATCATCACAAATTGGGCTTCAAGATGGCGGAATGCTCCCAGCCCCAAGACCTTTGCCGGGTTCCAGTTCCTTTTGTGATAGTATCGGATGAGGCATTTCCCTTAATGACCAACCTGCTGCGCCCATACCCACGAAGGGGACTGAATGCCCGGCGGAGGATATCGTGCACGCAGATATGTGGAATGCACCTTCGGAATCATGTGTAGTCAGTGGAGGATCTTTCACACTGCAATCCAGTTGGATCCGGAGACCATTGACACTGTCATTAAGGCATGCTGTGTGCGCCACAACTATGCTTGTGAATACAGCACTGAGCTAGATGATGAGTCACAGCTGTCAGAATTAATTCCAGTGGTCAACATGGCTCCGGGAAGGCAATACAACTCTGGTGCCAGAGCGCGAGAAACTTCTCTGACTACTTCATGAGCCCTGAAGGTGCCATGCAATGGCAATCCTCCTATGCCGGTGTTGTGCAGCCTGGCCAGCAGAGAAGATCTGATGCCCAATGGAAAAAGAAGAAATTCAAGAAACATGTTTCTTTAGAAAAATATTTTAAAAAACAAAGTTTTTATAAATAAAAATGTGGTTTTATTTTCAATCCTGTCTCCAACAGTTATTGAATTATCGCCTTCTACGTGTTTTATGATCATACGACAACGCATAAGTGGATGTAAGTCTATGACAGCCACAACACAGGTAGAACGTGGCTATCATACACTTACATTATGACCGCTACCTCTGATTTCGCTTAATCAGATGTAGTGGTCACAACATGGCTTTGCAGTGCATCACACGTCCTGATATTTCAGATACCGAAAACAAAAAACATACCTGAGATGTCCGAGTTTGGGTGGAACTGTTTTGCATACGTGTGCGTTACTACTCACACGTACTAGTGCCTGTGAATCTGAGGTACAAATGTGCACTACCCAAGTACTGGTTGCTGAAGGCATTACTCACCATTGTCACTTGCTTGCTCTATGAGCAGAACTAGTAAGGAGCAATGTTGAGAGTAGTATTCATCCCATGTTGTCTAAACTGTGTGAAAGTAACCCACAAATTACCTAAATTCAAATCGCATGGATAGAGGCAACCACACATGTATAGTAGCAGAGTAATTAACTTGCTAAACAGAGCGGTCCCCTGACCTGCGCTCAGGTCAGTGCAGGTCAGGGGCCCACTGTGGTTTTTACATTTTTGTATACCACCAACCAAACACATAGAAGATTAAATAGCTGTACTTGGTTCTAAGTTATCTATTGTACTGGAGAATACATGCCAAGCATAAAACCTTGGTAATTTAAAAATAAAAACTATTTTTTTTATGTAAATATATATTTTAATAAATATCAACGGTAACAACCAACGGTAGTAAAATAACTTTGGCATAGTATAAAAGCAATATGAACTGTTGACAAACATTGTCATACACCCTTGTTTTATTTTTAAAACATAAAAAAACTTTTTATGGGCAACCTGTCAACAGTTTTGGTCCATAAAGTACGGCCAGCATCTGTAGGCACTTTCGGTTTATAGGATATAAAACGAAACACCTTTTATTATAATCATCTACGCCATAATCTAGCTTGATGAGTGTCGCTGGTCTTGGTCTGACACCTCCTCCAGACCCACAGTGGTTGTCATTCTTCATGTGGATGATGCTTCTTGTATGGCGCCTGAAAATGGTGCACTTTCCATCATCCTCAGCACTGAGAAGCATCATCCACATAAAGGCGGACGGACATGACAAGCAGAGAGGAGGTGCCGGATCAAGAATAGTGACACACTTCTGCCTGGAGCCTGGTGTAGGTGACTATAATAAAAGGTGTTTTTTTTCGCAGCCTTTAAAACTATGAACAATGGCGGATATAAGGGCCTATAGGTGCTGGTCATATTTTTAATGGGCCAAAACTGGTGACAGGTGCAATAACATTTTACTTAAACCGATGATATTCCGGGTCGTACCCATACCCAGGGAACATGTCCTGACTGTAGCTGGTATTCGGTGAGGGGCCTGGACGCTGCACAGCTACTGCAGTGGGTGGCGGGTGCCCATACATGTCAGACACCTCACTCGCTTCTGGCCGATAGGCCGCCACATGACCATGACGCTGTGTGGCCGCTGCTGCTTATGGTGGTGGTCCACTGGGATGAAAAATATTCAACAGACCATGAATAATGGTCTGTCCCGGGGGCAATGGGCTGTCCAGAGCCATGAGCATAGTGTTGGCCGCTGCCATATAAATGTTCTGCCTGTCTCGTGGCATTGTACGAAGGCGCGCGGCAACTGATGAGGCATAGTGGTCGTATTCGTCCTCTTTTGTGGCCCTGTCCATAAAATTCAGGGTGCAAGTCGTGAGGGCTTCAATCACACTACTTGCACCCTCTTGGCCTTTTGTTTTTTTGCTTTTAGTTGCGGCCCTTCTTAATGCCACGGGACGGGCAGAGCCAGCGCCAATCTCAGTGGCCCTCGACGCACCACCAGGAGCTGGGCCAGCAGCGTCAGAAGCAGCAGAATACGGTGCGGCGATGAGGATCCGGAGATGTTGTGAAAAAAAAAATCTGAATCCTCTCCTGGTCCCTGCTGCTTTGTAGCCTCCTCTTCTTCAGCTGGTGCAGGGGCATGAACATTTCTTTCAGTGCTGTTGAAAAAAGAAACAAAGAAGGCATGTTAATAGAATAAAACATTTTTTTGAAAAATCATTAATAAAATTTTATTGTCAAATTACCTCCGCAAATTCCTGCTTGTAAGGTTGAAGCTTAGCTGGTCAGAAAAAGGGACTTTTCTTTTGCTTGGTGAGGCGCCGCTTCTACCTATCTGGGACTTCACTAAGCAGTCCGTGACTGACCGCCACCGATTTTTTATATCATCTACTGTAATACCAAAAATAAATAAATAAATATGGACTGCATTTAGTACATAAAAAAATTACAAATATATATAAATATAGTACAAATATCCTAATATATTAAAAAAAAGTACAAATTTCGTTTTGTGCCGGTCTCTCTGCGTCCTCCCACAGCGGATAAAGTTCTTTGACGACAGCAAGCCACGCATCTCTTCTCCTTTGTTCATCCTTATATATGGGACTGGCACGGTCCCATATCTCTGGATATTTCTCCACCTAAAATGTATAACGTAACGTCAGTGAAATAAGTAAAAAAAAAAAAGGTATATACACGTGCGTATATATATATATATATAAATATATATATATATATATACACACACATGCGCATGCACATAAACAAACACACAAAAGCTATGCAGATATATAGGCATGTGTGTATACATGTGCACCCCCCCCCACACACACACACACACACACACATTTTACCGGCTCTTTACAACGTCAGAATCTCCGGTGCGAGTCGTGATGACATCTTCCACACATACCGGAGAAACTCACACACACAGACACATTCGAATGTATGCTTGGACACGCATATTTGTGGTAACATAGATATGCAGACGTGAGATACTGGCCTTACAGCCTATGTAGGAGCTTTCAGTGAATGAACCTACATACGCTGTACAATAATCTAAAATGTAAATATATTAAAAAATAAATTAACGTGGGCTCCCGCATAATTTTAATAATCAGCAGAGGGAAAGCAGATGGTTGAGGGCTGATGTTATAGTCTGGGAAGCAGCCAATAATCATGGCCCCTTCCCTTGCTATTAATACCAGGCCGCAGCAGTTAGCTTAGCCTTTACTGGCTTTTTTACAGGGGGACTCCAGAAAAAAAATGACGTGAGGTCCCCCTATAAATTGTAACCAGCAAAGGCTAGCCGCTTTGCCTTTCCTGGCTACTATACAGGGAGACCCCCCCAAAAAATGACATGGGGTCCCCCTATAAATTGTAACCAGCAAAGGCTAGGCAGACAGCTGCGACCTGATATTAGTAGCCTAGAAAGTGGCCATGGATCTTGGCCCCCTCCCAGCGTACAATATCAGCTCTCAGCCGCACCAGATTTGGGGCATCAAATTTGTGCGGTGGCAGGGGGTAATTGTGTTGGGGTTCATGTCAGCCGCAGCTGTCATGAAGCCCAGGTTAGTAATGAAAGGTGTCTATCAGACACCCCCATTATTAACCTAGAAAGAGTTAAAAAAAAAAAAAAACACCAACACCCCGAAAAAATTGTTTATTCAAAATAAAACACACCATTTTATTAAATTCTTATTTCACTAAAAAAAAATACTTACCTGCCAGGTTCCCACAGAGATCTGACATGAACAGCTGTCACATCTGGATATGTGACAGCTGTTCATGCCTTCTGCAAGCTCACATTGCCGGGAACACGTCCGCTCCCGGCAGCGTGATCCCCTGACTGAGGTCACCGGAGTGCATATAGTCAGCGCTGCTCCGGTGACCTCCTTTACGGCCCTGCCATACTGTGGGAATTTCTCATGGTACGTTGGGGCTGAAAAGGAGATCACCAGAGCTGCACTGACTGAACTCCGGTGAATTCGATACACTGACGCTTTACGGCCCAGTCAGTGTATCGGTGGCGCTTGTTTAGAGCGGTCACATTTTATGTGGCTGCTCTAAACTTCTGATCTTCGTGCGACACTCGATTTGGACTACAACGGAGGGGTAAGGATAAGGTTGTGGTTTATTATTTTATATTTTATTACAGGAGATCGATGGTTTTGGGGAATTAGGTGTCTAGGTGAATATAGGTGTATTTTTTTATTTTTAATTTTATTTTACAGGTAATGTATGAACTACATTCATTTTTTTTTTTTTTTACACTGGCCACCAATGAAAAATATTTTTAGGGAAAAAAAAATAATGGGGACAATGAATAAAAAACAATAAATAATAAAGGGGACAATAAGTAAATAATTAATGGGGACAATAAATAATGGGAACGAATAAAAAAATATACTATGGGGACAATAATAAAATGATATGTGGACAATTATTGGGACACACACATTATAGGGCACATTGTGGGGCACATTATTAAAGCAGGAGCAGGCTGATGGGAACTACTGCTCCCATCGAGCTGCTCCTGCTGGCACTACAGAGCGGGGGACAGACATAGTCCGATGGGAGTAGTAGTCTCACATCGGCCTATGTCTAGCAGCAAACCCTCAACCCGCACATACCCCACACACACAGGCACACACACGCAGGCACAGACACACAGACACTTACCACACTTATCATTCGGGCCACATTCAGATCCATTCGCTTGTACCATCCCAGATGAGCAGCCATGATCCAGGGAGTTGGGAATCTTCTGGAATTCTCTTCTTCCTGGATTATGAGATGCTCATGGGATGGCTGCAACGCCCAATTGTGAGGTCACTTCCTATTTGCTGTGGTTTTGTGGAACAAAATTGAAGCAAATGCGCTTCAAATCTGAAAGTATTTTTACATATTTGCAGATTTGAAGCGGCTCAATGCAAGTCAATGGCGGCGATTTTGCCGCGATATCGCACAACAAATGGTTGTGCTGCGGATGTTTCCGCAATGATAATCCACAGCGGAAATTTCCACAGCATGTGCACAGCAGATGCACATGCGGATTATCATTGGGAACCATGACAGACCTCGTACCAAGCGATTTGGCAGCTGGAGTAGATATGGTTTCTCAAGTCCTTTCCCCAAGCTAAAGAATATGGTTGTGATAAAATACAACTCTCAGCAAAAAAAGCTGTGGACTGGCTCTGTACCGTCCCTGGCCACATTCACTTGACCACGTTTTTGTGGTTAGGCGGTCCTTCCCAGTAAGTGCATTGGAGAGGGCACGGGAAACATTACCCGTGCTTGTGGAAGGCGGAGACGATACCAGGAGAAATAATGGTGGCTGGGGACCGAGTATGGGTTCCCAGTCACCACCGCCGTAAGATTGTGGACAGCTTCTGCCTCCACAAGCCTAAAAGGCCACATTTCACGTGCAAGCAGCTGTCAAAAATTTGGCAGTACAGTATTGCAGCCTGTGGGTGGGTGGGTGGCTGGCTGCATACTTGCACTTGCATTCCAAGGAATGGGGTAGGGACAACTGAACGCTGCGCTGGGACAAGGACATGGACAGTGATTGTTGCAAGTCTGCACCGGGGAGGGAACGGGTAATGTTGTGGGACCCGTGCTTGTGGAAGGCGGAGACGATACCGGGAGAAATAGTGGCGGCTGGGGACCGAGTATGGACACCCAGACGCCGCCGCCATAAGGTTGTGAAAACCTTCCGCCTCCACGAGCCTAAAAGGCCACATTTCAAGTGAAAGCAGTTTTAGAGGACTTCCTGGGAGAAATGATAGCTGGAGTAGATAAGGTTTCCCAAGTCCTTTCACCAAGCTAAAGAATATGGCTGTGGTGAAATACAACTGTCAGCAAAAAAAGCTGTGGACTGGCTCCGTACCTTCCCTGGCCACATTCACCTGTCCATGTGTTTGTGGTTAGGCGGTCCTTCCCAGTAAGTGCATTGGAGAGAGTACGGGTAATGTTGTGGGACCCGTGCTTGTGGAAGGCGGAGACGATACCAGGAGAAATAGTGGTGGCTGGGGACCGAGTATGTGTTCCCGGTCACCACCGACGTAAGATTGTGGACAGCTTCTGCCTCCACAAGTCTAAAAGGCCACATTTCACGTGCAAGCAGCTGTCAAAAATTTGGCAGTACAGTATTGCAGCCTGTGGGTGGGTGCGTGGCTGGCTGCATACTTGCACTTGCATTCCAAGTAATGGGGTAGGGACAACTGAACGCTGCACTGGGACAAGGACGTGGACAGTGATTGTTGCAAGTCTGCAATGACAGATGCATGGCGGGAGGCATCTTCGCATGCGCCAAGGATCACTTATGATGGGCACACTTTTAGGCCGTGACCTGGGAGTCAGAGATGCTTCCAGGGGTCTTCCCCATGCTGTTCCCATGTCTTTTCAGCACTGTAAGCATGTGTCTGATGATGTGTCACACACCACATGGCCAGATAAGGTTGTAAAATGTTAAAATGACATTTCCCAGTGAATGCATTTGTCTTGGTTGAAAGCAATGCAAAAGTGCAAAAACGCATCAAAAACGCTGTGTGTGAACATAGCCCAAGGTGTGGAGGAGTATTTTTGGTTTTGGTTATTTATTTTGCCTTATATACAAGTCATTACCCTGGAAAGGATGTTCCTTAACATATTTCCCAGTAAAATCTATTTTGGTTTCATTTTTGTATGTTTTATTGTGAGTCTGTAAAAGTGGCGTAATACCTCTGACAACGTTATTGACAGCAGTGACCTGGGAGTCAGAAATGCTTCCAGGGGTCTTCCCCATGCTGTTCCCATGTAATTTGAGCACTGTTTACATCGATTTGGCCAATTTTTAGGCCCCCTGCAGACCACCGAGGGGGGCCGCCTGAAAAATGCTCGAGTTTCCCATAGACTTACATTGGGCTCGTTGCTCGGGTCGAGCACCCGAGCATTCCAATTTTCTCGACCCGAGCATCGAGCACCCGAGCATTTTAGTGCTCGCGCATCACTAATCATTACCTGTGGACGTGATGCTAGATACACCCAACATTTGCATCTATCTGTTTGTACGTCTTCCTCTGCAAGAAGTCAAAAATTGTTGTTTTTGTTGCAGGTCTTTCAAAATGCATCAATTTCTACATTTTAAAGGGGTATTCTCAAATCCCTAAATTATTAAATTGCTTTAATTAGTTAGATTTCGTGGCAGTAAGCATATTTGCAAATGAAGACTTTTCTATCTCCTGTCATTTTGCAATTTTCCATCGTTTATAGTGTACAGATTGTTTCCATGGAGCTTGGCCTCCAGACCCTGTCCAAGAGTGCACAGTTGTTAAATTGCAGGAAAGGGGTTAATTCTTAACATCTCAGTTAGCTCTCTCTAGACCATTGTTTTATATACTGTACTTGGCTGCTCACCTCCACCCCACTCCTACTTCTCCCTCAAATCTTCAAAAGAGTTATAGTTATAAATCACCAGCCGATTTCTGGAGCTGTTACCTGTTCAAATACCCTGCTGTTATCTCTATGTGTAAATATAATGATAGCAGTGTACAATCCAGAACAAACCACTGATAGCTGAATGTGTTCTAGCAGAACTTGTGCAAAGCTTCTTAGTTCAGAGCTTTAAAGTTCTATTAATACTACATCTACTAATACTATATAGTGACAGCTTTTCACCACAGCTGTCACTCAAGAAGAAGTGTCCACCTTGTCAGAAACCAGAAAGTAAGGAAATTAATGAGAATGCACCTCTCTGAACTACTCAAGTGACGACTCGAAAATACCCCTTTAAGTCCAAATTAGTTAATAAAAAGAAATATAATGAAAGAGGCATGTCCTCAGATATGTGCATGTATTTTTCATCCTGATGAGGCCAGAAATTTAAAGGTACAGAGATGCCGAGGTATGCTTGGGGGCCACGAAGTGCCTCAGCAGTGGTATACCTTGCATTAAATCACCTGCGGCCGCATCATAGTTGCATTTTACAGATAGTGATGAGGTGATTTAAAGAGAGGTAAAACTGCTCCTGAAGCACCCGGCGGTCGGGTAGTCCTGAACTGTTTCTAGCAGACCGGCTCTGGGGCCCTCTGCTCCTCTGCCCCCCAGCCCAATCTGTGCCTGCTCCTATGTGATGTATATACAGTCTCAGTGTTTCCTATGTGATGTGTAAAGCAGTCTCAGTTTATCCTATGTGATGGATGCTGCAATCTCAGTACATCTTTTGTGATTTATAAAGCAGTCTCACTTAATTCTATGTGATGTATGCAGCAATATCAGTGTCTCATACCTGATACATATACATCAGTCTCAGTGTATCCTGTATGATGTATACATCAACCTCAGTGCAACCTATGTAATCCATGCAGCAGTCTGAGTGTATCCTATCTGATGCACACCGATGAGCAAAAGGTTAATGATGTTTTGAACTTTTGACTTTCAGGCTCCATATCTCACCATCCACTTTTGCTTGGAGAGTGAGACTACCATCATTTTATAAACAATCATCTTGGCTATGTCATACATAAATTTGATTTGCAACTATTTAACATATGATTAGTTATGCAAAAAACAAGCCCTCAAATGACTCTGTCAGGAAATATATAGAAAAATTATAGTTCTCAAAATATTGCAATGCAAAAACTTATTTTTTCAATCAGGCTATGTGCCCACGATGCGTTTTTAATGCGTTTCCGCAGCGTTTTTGCAGCTGCGGAAACGCATTAAAAACGCATGGTAGAAGGGCAGCAATGTTCCCCAATGATAATCCGCATGTGCTGTGCACATGCTGCGGAAATTTCCGCTGCGGATTATCATTGCGGAAAAAAACGCAGCACTACCAATTATTTTGCGGAAGTGCTGCGTCTTCGCCGCCAAACACTTGCATTAGACTGCATGGATTACGCATCACTGTATATGTAGATGCGTAATCCAAGCGTTCTAATGTGCGGTTGGTACCCGGGTGTAGATGAGAGGAGAATCTCATCCACACCCAGGTACCATTAAAAAATCTGTAAAAAAAGAATAAAATAAAAAATAAATATATACTTACCTTCCGTCAGCCCGCGCTACGCTCCTACTTGCTTCCCGGCACTTTGCAGTGACTGAAGGACCTGCGCTGACGTCAGAGTCATGTGACGGGTCACGCGACACTGACGTCGGCAGGTCTTTCAATTCATTGCTGCCGGCAGCCGGGACTGAGCGAAACAAGCCAGCAAGGGCCATCAGAGGGTAAGTATATATTTATTTTTTTATTTTTAACCACTCTCTCGGGTCACACTATATAAATCCATGCTGTTTGCATGGATTTATATTGTGTGACCAAGTTGTCACAAGCACTTTCCAAGTGATGCTAATCGCTTGGAAAGCGCTTGTCAATCCACATGCGGAAATGTCAGTGAATAACGCTCCATTTCCGCATGTCCCTGGCAGGAAAACGCTTGTACAATCCGCATGCGTTTTTTTCTGCCAGGGAGATGCAGAAACGCTCAGGAAAAAATCCTGAGCATTTCTGCATTGTGGGCACATAGCCTAAAAAGCATTTTTAGTGTGTGACAGCAGCCAAACATAAAAACTATATAAAGAGAAAAACTGACCAGCACATCCAAAGTAGTGTGTACAGGTGCCAGGTAAGACAACAATTTAAAGAAAAAACAAAGCTGCACTCTGAAATGCTAAGAATAATAAATCTAGAAAATCGGGACTGCATTACTGCCAAAGAAAATAGGTATGTGCTACATCGTGTACATAAGAGTGCAGCTATGTTTTTTCATAAAAAAATGATACGTCTGGTATCGCTGTAATCACATTGCGTATAAAATAAATGAAACCAATTCTTCATCTGCTGAAAATTTGTTCATTCTACCTCCCAAATTTCGCAGTAAGGCTTGGCGCACATTTATCCTGCGCTCTACGCTGAGCCCTTACACTGGGGTTTCCGTGTAAATCTCTGAAATACGTGATTTAGACAGAACCCACAACGGAAAGTTCTCTATAATGAGGCACATGTAAACATTGTGGACTCTGTCTGTCCTATCATTCGGTGGTGTCTGTCTTTTTAAGCGTGCATAGAAGCTCAGTGGACCACAGTTTTGTGCACTTCTGAAAAAAAGGACAACACTGAAAAAAAGGCCAGACAGAGCCTAGAGTAACTGTTGCCTCATTATAGTAAATGGATCCCTCGGGGGTTTCATCTGGATCACATCACTTGGAGATTTAGAAGGAAACCCCAATGTAAGTTCTCAGCATAGAGTACACAATAAATTTGATCCAAAATGTTATGCTAAATGTGCCCAATATAAGCTTCAGCTCAATCCACAAAAAAGCAAGTCCCCACTCAGGTCCATTATCTGTCAATGTAAATATAGGAGGCTTCCATGTTACTGGTAGCACAAAGGTTCTGGAAAAGCGCTATGGCTCCTCACCCCCCAAAAGAAATCCAGAAAACTCTGCTCTCCCAAATCCAAATGCCCCTCTCCCTTCTGAATCCCACAGTGTGCCTAAACCACATTTAGTGTCCACATATTTGGCATTTCTTTATCAATGAGCGCCCGCCAAATTTATGGGCTCAGTAAGCTCAAGCTGGGCACAACGTACTGGGCACTACAACGTACAGGCACTACAATGTACTTGGCACTGCAATGTACGGGCGCTACAATGGCAAATGTGCAATTTTCACTCAGCAACATCCATTGCTGCATGTTTCTGGAAAACACACATGGAATCAAAATTGTCACTACACCTGTAGATAATTTCCCAGAGGGTTGAGATTTTCCAAAATTTACTAGAAGGGGAATTCTGCTCTTTTGACTTTTAGGGCCTTTGTATATGGAGTCCACAAACTATTCTATGATAATTTGTTCTGCAAGAGTCAAATAGCACTCCTTCCCTCCCGAGTCACTTCGTGTGGCTAAGTAGTACTGTACAGCCACATATGAAGTAATGCCACGTTGAGCCAAAATTATGTGATTCATTTTGTTGTACGTTTTACTCATTTTTCCAATGGAAAATGTTGGGCTAAATCTAAATTTTTGTGGTAAAAATATGATCATTTCTTCTTGACTGCCCAATGGTATGAAATTCTGTGAAGCCCCCGTGGTGTCAATATGATCGCTGCACCTTTAGATGGATTCATTGAGAATTGTAGTTTGTAAAATGGGGTCACTTATGGGGGGTTCTGCTTTTCTGGCACCTCAGGGGCTCTTCCAGTGAGTCATGGCACTTGAAAACCATAACAGCCAAATCTGTACTACAATAAGGTGCTCCTTCCCTTTTGAGCTTTCCATTGTGCCTGAAAAGGTTTTCTCGATAACATGTAGGGTATTAGCGCACTTGTAAAAAATTGCACAACAAACTGTGAGGTCCATATTATCTTATTAGCCCTTATAAAAAATTAAAAACTTGCGGTTAAAACAACATTTTAGTGGTAAAAATGTAATTATTCTTTCTTCACCGCCCAATGGTATAAAATTTTGTGAGGCACATGTGATGTCAATATGTTCACTGCACCCCTAGATGAATTCATTAAGAGGTGTAGCTGTAAAATGGGGTCACGTATGGGGGTTTCTGCTGTACTGGCATGTAAGTGTCTCTGTCAATGTGACATGGCACCCTCAAACCATTCCAGCAAAATCTGAACTCCAATATGGCACTCCTTCCCTTCTGAGTATTCCACTGTGCCTTAAAAGTTGTTTTTGACGACATTTGGAGTATTTGCATACTCAAGAAAAATTGTGCAACAATTTGTATGGTCCATTTTCTCCTATTATCCCTTTTGAAAATTAAAAAATTATGGCTAAAGCAACATTTTAGTGGAAAAAATGATAATTTTCCTTTGACTCAGCCCAATGTTATACAATTGTATGAATCGCCTGAGGATTACAATTGCTCACTACACACCTAGATGAATTCCTCAAGAGGTGTAGTTTCCAAAATGGGGTCACCAGTGGGGACTTATGCTGTTTTTGCATGTCTGGGGCTCTTCAAATGTGACATGGCGTCAGCAATCTATTCCAGCAAAAACTGTGCTCCAAAATTTAATTGGCACTCCTTCCCTTCTGAGCCCTGCCGTTTGCCCAAACAGTAGTTTTTCTTCACATGTAGGGTATCGGCATACTCAGGAGAAATCACACAAAAAATTATGTGGTCCATTTTCTCCTATTACCCTTGTGAATTGGAAAAATCTTGGGATAAAGCTAAATTTTTGCTGCTAAAATTTAATTTTTTATTTTTACGGCTCAACGTTATAAAATTTCCGTGAAGCATCTGTGAATATTAAGTGCTCACCAAACCTCTAGATAAGTTACTTGAGTGGTGTAGTTTCTAAAATGGGGTCACTTCTGGGGAGTTTTCACTGTTTAGACACCTTAGGGTGCAAAGATAACATGGCATCCGCTATCGATTCAAGACAATTTTGTGCTTGAAAGGTTGAAGGGTTCTCCTTCCTTTCTGAGCCCTGCCGTGCCCCAAAACAGTAGTTTTCCACCACATATGCATTATCAGCATACTCAGGAGAAACTGAACAACATAAGGTAATGGTCCATTTTCTCATGTTACCCTTCTGAAAATGTAAAATTTGGAGCTAAATCAATATTTTGGTGGGAAAAAGTAAAATTTACATTTTTTTCTTCCACGTTACTTTAATTCTGATGAAGTACCTAAAGGGTTAATAAACTTCTTGGATGTGGTTTGGAGCACTTTAAGGTGTGTAGTTTATAACATGGTGTCACTTTTGGATGTGTTCTGTGATATAGGGCCCTTAAAGGCACCTCAAAATGGACGAGGCCCTTAAAAAAATGGTTTTGTAAATTTTGGCGGAAAAATTAGAAATTGCTGATAAACTTTTAACCTTTCTAACTTCCTAGCAAAAAAAATATTATGTTTCAAAAATGATGCTGATGTGAAGTAGACATGTGGTAAATGTTATTTGTTATTTATTTTGTGTGGTATAACTATCTGGTTTAAGGGCATAAAAATGTAAAGTTTGAAATTGCAACATTTTTTATATTTTTATAAATAAATGCAAATCCTATTGACCTAAATTTACCTCTAATATTAAGTACAACATGTAATGGAAAAAACACTCTCAAAATCACTAGGATGTGTTGAAGCGTTCCAGAGTTATTACCACATAAAGTGACACTGGTCAGAATTGTAAAAATTGGCCTGGACAGGAAGGTGAAAACAGGCTGGGTGGTGAAGGGGTTAAGTTAAGTATGGTGTGGTACTACCCCATTGGCCACAGAATGGAGCTGAGTACACCTGCTAGGCTGCTGAATAGCTCATATATACCCATAGTCTGGCTTGAAGAGCATCTATGATGCCCATATATACTGTCCATGATATTACCTTTATCACTAGTGTCACCCACAGAGTGAATAAGGTAGTGTTTAGCAACAAAGGCAGACATCTCAAAGAGATGTAAAACATTCGCCACAATGTGACTATTCTAATAATAGTGTTCCATACTGTGTATTTTGGCTGGAGTATGCTGAGTAGAAACAGTTCTTACTAAATATTCAATGAAAATGCCCAAATTACATGAAAATAGATACATTTCTTTTTATAATAAAAAAGTAGCGCAAACACAGGAAATTATATTCTCCATAGTTCCCCTGAAAGCACCTATGCAAAAATGCAACGTGAATTTTGCCAAAGGAGTGGGAACTATATGCTAAAATAAAATAACCTCTTTTTATAAAGGAAAGTCTTTGAGAATTTTCTTTGCCCGAAGCTTCACCTTTCTGTAATTAAGATGCACTTGCACATGATAGGAGTAATGACAATAATAAAGTATAATATGGAATTGCTGAACATGCAATAATAATTGCTGCAATCACTTACATGATTTTAGCCATCATTACTGTATGAAACATATGCAGAGTGATATTACTTACATATTTTTTATTCTTTTGATCATTACTGAAATTATTTCTGAGACTTGATAGATCAATTTTGAATGCTGTTGAAAAATGATGATTATAAAAAAAGTAGTTATCTATACTCCTCAAAACTGAAATTGCAACACTAAGAAGAAAAAGTTGTGGAATTATAAAAAATCAAAGAATCGATAGACATTTTAATGTTATGAAAATATGGTGTCAAAATTTTCAAATCATCTCGATTTATTTAGCATCGAATATGAGCACCACACGCAGAAGTCCACGTACTAAAGCACCTTGGTATGGTACCATTGAGATTATAAATCATTGTCTGAGAAATGTTCTGCCATGCCAAATACACTTGGGCACGAAATCATTTAGATCCACTGCTGGCAGCTCCCTTTACAATTGCCAAAAAATAAAGTCTTTCAACATGATAATGTTAGGCTGCATGTTGCTTGTACTACTGTGAGCAGACTGCATTGCCTAAATGTGCTACCATGACCTGTAGCATACATAGACTTGTCTTCCATTAAGCACATCAGGATCATCATTTGTCACCAATTACAAAGGGAATTGCCAGCAGCAGATCTTGATGATTTTCATGTCTTAGGGTATGTGCAGACTATCCGGAGCTGGCTGCGGAGAAGCTGTCTCCGGCTTCCACTCATTATGCAAATGAGCGCTGGCCTCTTTTTTTTTTCTCACATGCAGACTTTCCCCATAGATATTAGATCTATGGGGAAAGCCCGCATGCGGACCTGCCGGAGAGATTGACATGCTGAGGTCTGGAAAGACGCGTCGCATGTCAGTTTCCGCTGGTGTGCCGCAGAGACGCATAGTGGACATGGGATTTGTATAAATCCCATCCACTATGCTGTAACATCTGGCCACTGTGGATTGCATGCAGTGCACTTGCGCTGCATCCAATCAGCAGTGAACACTGATCGTGTGCACATACCCTAAGTGCTTTCATCGTGGCAGAAAGTTTCACAGACAACCATTGATAACCTCATTGATAGCATGACAAGTCATGCAAGTGCATGTATTTCTTCGCAATGTGGCACTCATACTTGAAACAGAAGAAATCAATATATTTTTTACATTTTGTTTCCATTAACATGTCTAGCCATCCTGTAATTTCCAAAATTCCATGAATTTTCATTCTTGGTGTCATGGCTCATTTTGGAGATTCAATCTGGTGACCCCTGGCTCTGTGGTCCGTTCTCCTGTCTGTTGAGCTATTGCTGTTTTCTTCTCTGTCCTTATGCTGATGGTTCTATTGCCTTTATTTTTCCTTTCTGGGTTTGCTTCTTTTCAAGTATTTTCCCATTGTCCCATTTTGGTTGCCCTATCACATTTTGGGTTTGACTATATATACATTCTTCCTTCACTACATTTCCTTGCTGGCTATATTTCTAAGTGGATTAGTGCTAAAGAGTTCCAGCTCTTCAGCAAAGAAATTTTTCACCATTTGTATTTCTGCTGTGTGTTTGTTTGTCTGTCTTCCCAGCACCTTTACTTTTTCCACAGTTAGATTGGTGGGAGGCTATTCTTGTTTCATTTATTACTCTTCTTAGTTCTCCTTATTTCCTTTTCATGCACATGCTTTAAGTTTCCTCACCTTGGGTCTTCGTATCCCTCTGCACACTTTCCCTCTCCTGATTAGTTGTGCACAGCAGCCTCCCTTTTGGTGCCTCAGGAGGTAGGAGAAACTCATTGACACACTTTTAGAAAGCCAGGTCGAAGGTGGTGTTTTTTAGTTGTGCAGCGAGGTATTGGCCAGTCTGTGCAGGAACCAATAGGGTGTGGGTGCAGCTTCTCTGTGTTGTAGGCTTTAGTATTTATTATTCTCATTACCCATGTATTAGTGAGTTATCAACATTACATTTACTGTTGTAATTTCCATTTTAAAGAGTATTAAATATAAAAAAACTTTCTAAAACATACAATTGTAAGAAATATGAAACTACATGAGATAATCAGAAGCAAAGTGTACAAGTCTGCAGATTTATATAACCTGTGTAATGCTATATATTTTAGATCTCTTCTGATTTGCGAATAATACACTTGGCACAGACTAATATAGAAACACTACTGAAATTCAAAGAACATTAATATTTCCTATATCCAAGATACTAAAATCTTTCCTTGGAGACAACCAACTGTTCTTCAGCTAAAGGATAACCAATGCATTGTTACAGAAGTAAAAAAAATCTATTTGCATATAAATAGAATGTTGTCTCCAAATATTGGACTGGCTCAAAAGCCCATAGGAGCAACCTACAGTCTACATTAAATTGAATTCCTTATTAGCAAAGCCTTCAACATATACAATAGGTCCCTTCAGCAAAAAAGCTGCAGTACATTAAATTAAGCAGATCAAGAATCTTACAAACTTGAAGGTGATATGATTTTTTTTAACCGTGAAAAATACATCCAGTAATTCTTAAACGCATAATAAAGCAAATGTCATATCTCTTGCTGGTTGTTCTAACTGATAAACTGCTAATATTAAACCAAGTAGTGTTTCTTTCAGTGCTTTGCAATGTAAAATTCATGACATGTTAATCATATAGCTATCATTTCTAGGGAAATGTTCACCTAATACATTAAATTAAATGAACAGAATAAATGAAAATAAAACGTATAACTGTCATGGGCTGCGTTACCACAAGACTTTGGAATCAGAAGCAAGGTTTTTGAGACTATGAGCACCTGGAAAACAAGGTTATAGCCTGTGTTTCCAATTTTCTTGGTCCATTCCTAGTACTGGTCTTCATCTATTAGTCTGCTGTTAGATATAGGCTAAAATTATTGGATCTCATTGATTAATTCGCTGCCAGCCACATGCTTTGACCACCAGGCCTCATCTGTTAGAAAACAGACAATTATATGCCACCACTGTGGGGCATCTTCTTTCTGCCTTCTATCCAGCATTTATTACATGGACTGTGCTCTCTTTCATCTCCTTCTCAGCCATTCTACCTTTTTTCATTATTATGCCGGGGTAATTATGCTAAGCCGTATTAAGCCGGATTCATCTTAGTTTTTCTCAGATTTTCTCGATCATAAGACCCACCCCCCACTTTCCTCCCAAATTTCGGGGGGAAAAAGTGCGTCTTACTGTCCGAAAAATATGGTAAGTATTTGATACACTGCTGATTTTGCAAGTTTTCCCACCTACAAAGAATAGAGAAGTCTATAATTTTTATTGTAGGTACACTTCAACGGTGAGAGACAGATTCTAAAAATAAAAACCAGAAAATCACATTGCATGATTTTTAAATAATTAAATTGCATTTTATTGCATGAAACTAACCAACAAGAATTTTGACTCTCACATACCTGTTAGTTTTTCCTTAAGAAGCCCTCCTATTCTGCACTCATTACCGCTATTAATTGCACCTGTTTGAACTCGTTACCTGTATAAAAGATATCTATCCACATACTCAATCAATCACACTCAAACCTCTCCACCATGGCCAAGACCAAAGAGCTGTCTATGGACACAGAGACAAAATTGTAGACTTGCACAAGGCTGGGATGGGCTACAGGACAATAGGAAAGCAGCTTGGTGAGAAGGCAACAACTGTTGGCACAATTATTAGAAAATGGAAGAAACGCAAGATGACTGTCAATCTTTCTTGGTCTGGGCCTCCATGCAAGGTCTCACCTCATGGAGTAAGTGTGATTCTGAGAAAGGTCAGGAATAAGCCCAGGACTACATGGGAGGACCTGGTAAATGACCTGAAGAGACCCCGGACCACAGTCCAAAACATTACAATTAGTAACACACTATGCCGTCATGGATTAAAATCCTGCAGGGCATGCAAGGTCCCCCTGCTCACGCTAGCACATGTCCAGGCCCATTTGAATTTTGCCAGTGACCATCCAGATGATCCAGAGGCGGCAAGGGAGTCGGTCATGTGGTCCGATGAGACCAAAATAGAACTTTTGGTATCAACATCACTCACCATGATGGAAGAAGAAGAAGGATGAGCACACCCCCAAGAACACCATCCCATCCGTGAATCATGGTGGGGGAAACATCATACTTTGGGGGTGCTTTTCTGCAAAGGGGACAGGATGACTGCACCTAATTGAAGGGAGGATGGATGAGGTCATGTATCATGAAATGTTAGCCAACAACCTCCTTCCTTCAGTGAGAGCATTGAAGATGTGTCATGGATGGGTCTTCCAGCATGACAATGACCCGAAACACATACCCACACACTAATGAGTGGCTCCATAAGAAGCATTTCAAGGTCCTGGAGTGGCCTAGCCAGTCTCCAGACCTGAACCCAATAGAAAATATTTGGAGGGAGCTGAAACTCAATGTTGCCCAGCGACATCACCGAAACCTGAAAGATCTGGAGAAGATCTGTATGGAGGAGTGGAGAAAAATCCCTGCTGCATTGTGTGCAAACTTGAGCAAGAACTGCAGGAAACGTCTGACTTCCGTAATTGCAAACAAAGGTTTCTGTACCAAATATTAAGTTCTGTTTTTCTATGTATCAAATGCTTATTTCATGCAATAAAATGCAACTTAATTAGATAAAAATCATACAATGTGATTTTTTTTAGATTCTGTCTCTCACAGTTGAAGTGTACCTACGATAAAAATTACAGACCTCTCCATTCTTTATAGGTGGGAAAACTGGCAAAATTGGCAGTGTATCAAATAGTTATTTTCCCCACTGTAGGCACCTTGTCTACCTGTACTAAATGTCTTCCTGTCACCAGTGCCGCTGATCTTAGCTGTCCTGTCAGAAACATCTTAACCCTTTCACCACTTCCTCCTAACACCCTTATAACACTTTTTATCCCCTTTTATGGCACTTTGCTGCTTCCTTCCTAGTCACGCTAAGCATCACTATGGCTATGTCCCGTTCTGCTGAAATTATTCATCACGGAATGAAAATCTGAAATGAAAACCACATTACATTGTTATAACTTTATAGAAAACAATTGCGGTATAGCTGCAAAAAACAACATTTTTTTTATATTAAGCAATTGCATTGTATCGTGTGATAACGGTGCAGCTTTCTGCCAGTCACTGCCCTGTGTTCTTATAAATTGAAATTCAATTTGGAGTAAACTTGTCAATTTTCCCAAAATCCAGAAATGTTTCTGATTCATTTGATAAGAGAAATAAAAATGTGTTCTTCATGCAGTGCACATTCAACCTTACTGTACATTTCAATTTATTAAATTTCCTTTTCCGTGGAATGAAAAAGTAAAACTTTTTCCTCATAGATTAAAATAACTACATGCAATTTTGACATAGTGATGAAGTGTCATCTGCTTCAAAAATGTATTTAATGGTAGAATATTTATAGTCTGCAATTATATTACACCTACATCTGTCACTCAACATTAACTAAACTGCACAATGATGATCATTGTTGCTGCTGCATTAAATCAAATATTCTACAAGCTATTTAACTATAACCAAAATCCAAGGGCTGTTTATTCTCTCAGGTATATTTATTGCTTCATTTGTCTCAGATCTAAAGTAGAGCAGGAACATCTTTTTAGACACAATTTTAGATGATTTACCAAAATTTACCAAACAAGTAAATTCAGTAAGTCGGTGAACTGCCATATCTACTAGCCAGGGTTTATCAATATATTTCGGCCAATTTCAAGTGGTTTCCAAGACCATATAATATGATGATTGTAGCATGTAAAGAGGATACGAATTTGCATGGGAATGCTTCTTTAAAGCAATACTTGAAAATGCAGATTAAGGCTTTAATTAAGAAACAAATTGTTCATCTGTTTTTTACTTTCAACATTCCAGTTGGAAAACCTGGAACCCCCACGTTTCTTTTAGCACCGTAGGGGATTTATGATACTGTAAGCTTGTTTTATTAAAATGATAGTGGTTGCGAGGGGGGGTGACAGAAAGAACATTCACAGTTAAGAGGATCTGTCACCATGAAAAATAGCTTTGAATGTTTATCAGTCTAAATAGCTGAAAATAAACAGATTATAATTTATAGTGATGAGAAATTATGCAGAGATTTAAAGTCGGTAGTTGGCTTAAATTTGACCTGAAATTTAAATTTGCATTGAATTTATTCATGGCAAATTGAATGTACATTATTATGTTTAAGGTCTTCACAGACCCCAGAGCATAATAATTATCAGAAAAAAAAAATTATACTCAGGGAGCTCCCTAGTGTATTATTGGGATTAATAAGAACAAAAGAAATACAAAGGATGTCCTCTCACCTGGTGGAGCTGCACTGACAACAACACCATTGTAGATACGTCGATCTCCTTGTCTACTTGTCGGTCCAGCAGAGGAAATACCAGTCTCACAAATGAAGGTTAGGGAAAAGATCACATACGCAGGATCAACCAACACTGACTGCAATGGACATTCGAGTGTAGTGCTTGTTTGGAGGATTAACTCATCATGAACAAGGTGAATATAGAGAACTTGATGATTTGCTTGGATAAAACTGCAACAAGTTTTGATTTTGAAAATCAGAAATCTATCTCAGGCATAAAAATGCATTTGTTCAATTCTAAATAAAAAGCACCAATTCATGACACATATTTTAGGATGTTTGTCCTTCTTCAGGCCAAAGCAAGAGGTCTGCTCTGGTCTGGTTGTCTTTCTTGGTGCAGCCTTCACTGGGCCATCTTTTCGATGTTACTCCAGTTGCAGTTACAGTTGTGATATCATAATGTTGTGCAATGTCATAAAATTTCAACCACGTTAAAGAAAGGAAAACTAAAGGTGTTAGATGGTGGGAGAGGCCAAAAGTGGCCCAGTGAAGAACAGTGACTGAACCAAAGAAGACAGGTGATGGCCAGATAAGTATCAATATCTTATATTTCTTTAACACCTTTCTGGCCCTTTTGAATGAAGCAAAATAGCTGATGCACATGAGTCAAATTGCAAAAAAATTGGATTCTGGCAAATCTGTTATATTATTAAATCAAGCATTTTCATTTCGGTGAGCGTAGCCCAAGCCGTGAATTGTCTTTACCTTCATCCCCCAGCCATGGGGCAACAGCAGCCAGAATTGAGCTTTCACAGGAGCTGTGCCTACACCGCCTATGGTCTGATGTGCTCTGTTTCTCCAAAGTGTTTATCCAAAACACTAATGTGTTTTTTTCGTATCCAGACCTCCATGAAAAATGTAATAAAAAGCAATCAAATGTTACTTTCCTGCACACCACACTAATGGAGCACCATGCTGAAGGTGCTGATTTTTTGAACATGTTCCCACCTAATATTGTTTATTATGGGCTATTTTTTGGAAGGAGGTTGAATTATGTTAAAAATAAAATAGAAAAAAATCTAGACATTTATCTGCTTTTGCATACCTATTTTAATAGTCTAATTTTAATACCGTACATGCCTGACTTGTTAAGTGCTTTTTGGTAAAGGTTGAATAATTGGAATTGAAAAGACTAATTATACTACAACAGTAAGAACATGGGAGCTGCTAGTAGCAGCACTACAACCTTCACCACTGGAACCAGCCATCTAAGTAATAATACTACCAAATGCAAGTCACAATTGGCATCCTTTGTTTCCAGCAAGAGTATTAGTTGGGATGAAGTACAGAATACTACACTGTGTTCAGAATTATTAGGCAAGTTGTATTTTAGAGGATTATTTTTATTATTGATCAACAACTATGTTCTCAATCAACCCAAAAGACTCATAAATATCCAAGCTTAATATTTGTGGAAGTTGGAGTGGGGTTTTTTTAGATTTGGCTATCTTAGGAGGATATCTGTTTGTGCAGGTAACTATTACTGTGCAGAACTTAACTATTACTGGGGGCAACTTAATAAAAACCAAATATATATACCGCCCTCACTGCAGAGGGCCTCAAATACCCAGGGGGCTACAGGACGGCCTCTCCGGCGACCACTCACTCTAGGTGCAGTACCTTGACTGACCTGAGAGGAAAGGGGGCACCAGAGAGTTGTGCCTGTATCGTGGCGTCACGGATTGGTGACGTGTAAGGGACAACACACCACCGTGTTTTCCCCCGCTGGTAGCAGCTTCCTGGCACTACTTACTCTAGGTGCAGTACCTTGATTCACCTGAAAGGTAAGGGGGCACCAGAGAGCTGCACCCACCGGCCAGCTTTCATCACATTGGTGGCAGAGCAGTGGGATTGCAGAGTATAGTATACGTGGGATCCCTACTCACAGACACTAAAGACTGCCAGTGGTAATTTCCACTGCTGGAGTCTTAATGTCAGCCCAACACTAGACGGTCAGAGTAAAATTATAACAAGGTGTGTGCAAACTCAGGGTTGCAGCGGTGTCAATGACCCAAGGCTACCAAGATGGCGGAAGGCACCAGGAACAAGGTAAAGGAGAAGACCAATGCTTTGGTTGATGAGCAGGTGGGGGAGGACAATGTTACTCATGGCGGGGAGGAGCTCAGCTTGGGCACCTCAAGGAGCCAGACCCCAGTATCTGGTCCCGCAGTGGACTGCCCACCACCTGCCCACCACAGCCTGTCCAGCATGGATGCCTTCCTGCAAGCGGCCCTGGCCAGTCAGCGGTCTGGGGGCACCGCCACTTTTCGGCTCCTCATGGAAGAATGAGCTGCGGAGCGTGCAGAACGAGAGGCGGAGCGCAAGCATCAACTGGACCTGGCTCAGCGTGGATTCCTTCCAGCACCTCCAGCACAGCAGGAGGCGAAGACCAGTAAAGTCTGAGCCGAGGACTTCCCCCTGCTTGAGAAAGATGGTGACCTGGACTCCTTTCTGTTGGACCTGCCTTCAACACCATCTGGCCCGGGATCAGTGGGCAAGATACCTGACCCCCATTTGAGGGGTAAGTCCCTGGATGCCTTGAGAGACTTACCTGCCGGGGAGGTACAGGACTACGACAGCATCAAGTGGGCCCTGATCCTGCAGTACAACCTCACTCCGGAGTCGCACCGCCAGAAGTTCCGGAGCCTGCTGCGTGGCCCCAAGGACACCTGGACCGATCATATGCGGGCGCTGTTGAGAGCCGCAGAGCACTGGACCTCGGGTCTAGAGCTTACTACCCGCCAGGAGGTCCAGGAACTATTCGTCACGGAGCAGTTCTTGTGGAACTGCCCAGAGGACCTCCGACAGTTCCTCCGTGACCGCAAACCAACGGGGGCTTCTGCTACAGCCGCCCTGGCACATGAGTATGCCAATAACAGGGCGCCTGAGCCTAAGAAGTCTGCCAGCAGCACCTGGAGAGGGGGTAAGCCCAATCCTGCCATTTCCCCAGCCCCCAGAACACAAGGGGTGTATCCCCCTGTTGCCCTCTCCAAGCAAGGAACAGACGTAAGACGTTGTCATCATTGCAACAAGCCAGGACACTTTAAGGCGTAGTGTCCCCAGCGCCAAAAGGCCCCATCCCAGTCCCAGAGAGCGCCCAATGTTCTGTGTGTGGGAGGGGGTGGTGGTAGGTCCCTGGACAATATCCAACCCATCACCATAGGCCGTTCTGCGGTCATGGGACTGCGGGACACTGGCGCTGAACGAACCCTGGTACGACCTGAGGTGGTGTCCCCTCAAGACTTTATACCGGGGAAGACCCTTTCCGTCTCCGGGATTGGAGGCGTGGAGCCGGCACTTCCCGTTGCCATGGTGTATTTGGATTGGGGTGCCGGGAGGGGGATCCGGGAGGTGGGAGTAACACAAAATATCCCGGCAAACGATTTATTAGGGACCGACTTGGGGCGGCTAGTGTCGCAGTATGTACCCACTGAACCCCCAAGTTCGGCTCCCCCAGAATGTCTTGATTTATCTGCTTCTAACACCAATAATGTTGTATGCAGTGTGTCTCCTGCGGAGGAGGAGGGAGTGGAACCTGAGAGTAACCCACACACAGACACAACACAAACAGGGTTGTTAGTGAGAGCAGGTGAGGAAAGTGAGGATGCCTCCAGAGGTGCTCAGCCAGCGCACAGGGACCTCTTGTTCTCCGGTGAGGGAGGAGGGGGGCAGGATCCTGTAGAAGGAGGCTCAGGGACGGGGAGGAAGGTTGCTACCGGCAGTGTAGGGCTTACAGGAGAATCCAGGCAGCTGAGTCTAGGGCCTCTGCAGGGGGGGGGAGCGAGCCATGGGGGGTGGGGGTGTCCCAGGAGAGGAACCGCCAGGTAAGACCCCAGAGCAGGAGTTCCCTATGTCCGGGATGTCGACAGGCCTAGGAAGCCTGCCTGATCTGGCGGCTTGGTCAGAAACCGAGGGGAAGCGGGCACTACCCACGGTCACAGCGGTCATAGCCGCTGTCACCAGGAGTGGGAGTGCCGGAGCCTAAGGAGCCTCGCAAAGGTCCGAAGGCTTCCCCATTTCTGACCAAGTGGCAGCTGGGTCAGACAGCGGCCAGGAGACATGTCCAGAGGTGCTGACGGAAGATGTGGCAGTTTCTTCGATTCTGGCCCCATCGAGTCAGGAGTTTCAGGCTGCGTTGGAAGCCGACGACAACCATGAAAGTGCTCAAGGAGCGGCGGCACAGACTCCCCAGGATTCAGACGGTGAGCATGTGGTCTCGGACCAAGGACGGCTGTACCGGATGACGGTCCAGCAGGGTTCACCGGAGGCATGGCCCAGGGACCGACAGTTAGTGGTACTCTATCCGTTCAGGGTGGAATTGTTGCGGCTCGCACACGAGATTCTGATGGCCGGACACCTGGGGATCGCTAAAAGCAAGGCCAGGATAGCTCAGCATCTACTGGCCTGGGATGGGAGCTGAGGCGACGGCCTACTGCAAGTCGTGTGTCACCTCTCAGAGGATGGGGAAGTCGGGGCGGCGCTCCAAAGCCCCACTGATACCTCTGCCAATCATTGGAGAGCCTTTCTCGAGGGTGGCGGTGGATCTCGTGGGACCCCTGCCCACTGGCCCCCACGGAAAAGCTTCATACTGACTGTAGTAGACTACGCCACCTGGTACCCAGAAGCGGTAGTTTTGTCATCCACTAAGGCCGACAAAGTGGCAACCGCCTTATTGGAGATTTTCTCCAGAGTAGGATTTCCCCAGGAAATGCTCACCGATCAGGGGACCCAGTTCATGTCGGAGCTGATGGAGTCCCTATGTAAGCAAATACAGGTGCAACACCTGGTGGCCAACCCGTATCACCCACAGACTAATGGCCTGTGTGAGCGGTTCAATGGCAAATTGAAACAGATGCTCAAGATGTTCGCCGACTCCTACGGGAGGGACTGGGAACGTCTTCTCCCGCACCTGCTATTTGCTTACCGGGAGGCTCCACAGGCCTCAACGGGGTTCTCCCCCTGGCTCTGGTGAAGGAAGCATGGGAAGGGGATTTTGCCACCTCGGAGGTGTCAGTCATCGAGTATGTCGCGCGCCACCGGGACAGGATGATGGCCTTGGCAAAGCTGGTGCAGGACAATATGGTCCAGGCCCAGGCCGACCCGAAGCGGTGGTACGACCAGAATGCTTGTGAGAGGACCTACCAGGTGGGTCAAAAAGTGTGGGTACTGGTCCCCTTACCACAGAACAAGCTTCAGGCAGCCTGGGAAGGTCCATACCTCGTGCACCAGAAACTCAACGCCGTCACCTATCTGGTCACCCTGGACCACACCCGTGGAAGGAGGAAGGCCTTCCACGTGAACATGATGAAGGCTCATCATGAGCAGGAAGCGTATGCCCACCCAGTGTGCAACCTTCCCGAGGAGGGAGAATTAGAAACCCTCCTGGATCTGCTCGCCCAAGCCAAGGCGGGTGGATCCATCGAGGATGTGAGGGTTGGCCACCAGCTCACGGAGGACCAACGGTCCCAGCTGGAGGCCACCCTGCACTCCTTCCGGGAGCTGTTCAGCAGCCTGCCCGAAAGGACTGAGATGGCTGTCCATGACGTGGTCACCGGCGATCACCCCCCGATCCGGCGTTCAGCATATCGGGTCTCTTTCGAGGTGCAGGAAAACGCCAAGAGATAGACGAGATGCTGAAGCTGGGGTGATCCAGGCATCCAACAGCACGTGGGCCTCACCTGTAGTCCTCGTTCCTAAAAAGGACCGAACTACGGGGTTCTGCGTGGACTACCGGGGGCTCAACGCGGTGACGGTCCCCGATGCGTTTCCCATACCACGCATCGATGACCTGCTCGATCGTATGGCCGGGGCCAAGTACCTGACGATCATGGATCTGAGCCGGGCATACTGGCAGATTCCCCTGACCCCCGCGGCAAGGGAACGCTCTGCCTTTATCACCCCTTTTGGACTATACGAGTCCACGGTGATGCCATTCGGCATGAGGTATGCCCCTGCCACTTTTCAGCGGATGGTCAATACACTGCTTGAGGGACTTGGAGGGTACACGGCTGCATACTTGGATGATATTGCAGTCTTCAGTCCCACCTGGGAGGATCACTTAGAGTACCTGTGGCAGGTGCTCGGTCGGATCCACCAGGCAGGCTTGACCATCAAGCCGGAAAAGTGCCAGCTGGGCATGAGTGAGGTCCTCTACCTGGGTCACCGGGTAGGCGGGGGTGTTCTAAAGCCAGAACCTGGAAAAGTGGATGCCATCGCATCCTGGCCCACTGCCAGGACCAAAAAGCAGGTGTTGCCCTTCTTGGGGACTGCCGGGTACTACAGGAGGTTAGTTCCACACTATAGCACCTTGGCCAAGCCCCTGACGGACCTCACCAAGAAGAAGCTGCTTGTCGCAGTCGACTGGACTGTCGCCTGTGAGACAGCCTTCAGGGCACTCAAGACCGCCCTAAGTAGCTCCCCTGTACTTCAAGCTGCCGACTTCGACCGGCCGTTTGTGGTACAGACCGATGCCGGTGACTTTGGCCTCGGTGCTGTGCTAAGTCAGGTCAACACGACAGGCCAGGAACATCCTGTCTTGTACCTGAGCAGGAAGCTACTGCCACGGGAGGTGGCTTACTCCACGGTGGAAAAGGAATGCCTGGCAATTGTATGGGCCCTGCAGCATCTGCAGCCCTACTTGTACAGGAGCCATTTCACCGTGGAGACGGACTACAACCCCCTCAGCTGGTTACACACGGTCTCTGAGTCGAATGGAAGGTTGCTACGCTGGAGCCTCGCTCTCCAGCAGTATCACTTCTCCATTCACCACAGAAGAGGCCGTGACCACGGTAACGCTGACGAGTTATCCCGGCAAGGGGAGGGTGCAGAAGGACGCATGGGAGAACACAGGAATGTGTTACCACCTCGCGTCATCTTATAGGGGGAGGTGTCATGAAAGTTAGCCGCCATCTTAGTTATGATACGTCATACCTGAAGATATTCCCTATTTTCATTTCTAAAGATCCCTCACACAGCCCCCACCTCTGGAGATCAGTCTCCAGAAACTCCTTTGATATGGTAAATAGATGGGCCAGCTCTGTTGTGTCCTAGAGGGTAATTAACACCTTGATGTCACTTGAAAGCAGAAGCAAACCATCTGTGCAAGCCTGCAAACCTCTCCCATTGTCCCAAGGAACCATGTGCTTTCTTTGGGGAAAATGGCCGCCAAAAGCTACAGACATACTATCAATTCATAACCACACGATACAAGTTAGGGAACCCAAATAAAATGTATCATGTGGGGAAGGTGCCCGTGGACACAATCATGGGACTTATAAATCCATGCGGGCCCTGGAAAGCTAGATATTTAGAAGAACCATATACAAGGTCCCAGGGGAGGCATGTTTATAGTCAATGGCTTCCCCAGAAGAGTAGGATCACGACGAGACCTCCGGTGATACGGTGAGATCACCCCAGGGAAAGTTATGGGTACTTTTCTCAAATAGAGCCAAAACTGGCATTGGTAGGGGGGCAGGGCTTAGTAAACTGACATCACCAAAAGTGGGCGTGACAGGACTTTAGTATAGCCGACAGAGAGAAACCCCCTCAGTTTGACCCAGGAGATGATGTGAACAACTCCTAACGTCGGGTCCAGAGTGGGAGGAGCACCTTTGCCATGTGTTACTGAGGCTTGGACGACTGAAACTAAGCTTGAATCTGTGGGATCGCAATCCTCCCTTGCACTACAAGAACGGTAACTAATTTATCGTTGTTACTCTTGTGTTTTGTTTCCTAATTGTTATATCTTTTATTCTGGCCAAATCCCGTTGTATAGTTAATTGTATAGCCTTGTAATCTAGTGTATTCTTATAATCGATTAAATCATAAATTAATCGTGGGCTGTATCCTTTACTCTGCATATACGAATCCATTGGTCCGGAAACGCTTGGCTGAAATGCTACTGGGTTGGTTCCTGACCCGTTAGAAGTCTATTAAAGGACCGGGCTTGTATCAAATAAGAACTGGTGGCAGCATACCATCTGGAGGATTTGAGGAAGGCTGGCAGTGATGGTCGGAGGTGTGGATATATATTACTGGCGCAGCCAGGGAAATATATATACCGCCCTCACTGCAGAGGGCCTCAAATACCCAGGGGGCTACAGGACGGCATCTCCGGCGACCACTCACTCTAGGTGCTGTACCTTGACTGACCTGAGAGGAAAGGGGGTGCCAGAGAGTTGCGCCTGTATCATGGCATAACGGATTGGTGACGTGTAAGGGACAACACACCACCGTGTTTTCCCCCGCTGGTAGCAGCTTCCTGGCACTACTTACTCTAGGTGCAGTACCTTGACTCACCTGAGAGGTAAGGGGGCGCCAGAGAGCTGCACCCACCGGCCGGCTTTCATCACATAATCCCATCTCACTTGTTTATTTTCACCAGGTAAACCAATATCAGTGCACAAAATTTAGAAATATACATTTCTGACATGCAAAAACAAAAACCCAAAAAATTAGTGATCAATATAGCCAACTTTCTTTATGATCATACTCAACAGCCTTCCATCCATAGATTCTGTCAGTTGCTTGATCTGTTTTCGATCAACATTGCGTGCAGCAGCCACCCCAGCCTCCCAGACACTGTTCCGAGAGGTGTACTGTTTTCCCTCCCTGTAGATCTCACATTTTATGATGGACCACAGGTTCTCTATGGGGCTCAGATCAGGTGAACAAAGGGGCCATGTCATTATTTTTACTTCTTTTAGACCTTTACTGCCAGCCACGCTGTGGAGTAGTTGGATGCATGTGATGAAGCATTGTCCTGCATGAAAATCATGTTTTCCTTGAACGATAACGACTTCTTCCTGTACCACTGCTTGAAGAAGTTGTCTTCCAGAAACTGACAGTAGGTCTGGGAGTTGAGCTTCACTCAATCCTCAACCCGAAAAGGTCCCACAAGTTCATCTTTGATGATACCAGCCCATACCAGTATCCCACCTCCACCTTGCTGGCGTCTGAGTCGGAGTGGAGCTCTCTGCCCTTTACTGATCCAGCCTCTGGCCCATCCATCTGGCCCATCTAGAGTCACTCTCATTTCATCAGTCCATAAAACCTTTGAAAAATCAGTCTTAAGATATTTCTTTGGCCAGTCTTGACATTTTATCTTATGTTTCTTGTTCAAAGTGGTCATTTTTTCAGCCTTCCTTACCTTGACCATGTCCCTGAGTATCGCTCACCTTGTGCTTTTTGATACTCCAGTAACGTTTCAGCTCTGAAATATGGCAAAACTGGTGGCGAATGTCATCTTGGCAGCATCATGCTTGATTTTCCTCAATTCATGGGCAATTATTTTGCGCCTTTTTTCGCCAACACGCTTCTTGCGACCCTGTTGGCTATTTGCCATGAAACCCTTGATTGTTCGGTGATCACGCTTCAAAAGTTTGGAAATTTGAAGACTGCTGCATCCCTCTGCAATTTTGGACTTTTCAGAGCCCGTCAAATCTCTCTTCTGACCCATTTTTCCAAAGGAAAGGAAGTTGCCTAATAATTAAGCACACCTTATATAGGGTGTTGATGTCATTAGTCAACACCCCTCCTCATTACAGAGATGCACATCACCAGATTTACTTAATTGGTAGTTGGCTCTCAAGCCTATGCAGCTTGGGGAGGACAACATGTATAAAAAGTATCATGTGATCAAAATACGCATTTGCCTCATAATTCTGCACACAGTGTATGGAAGATAGCACATGACTCATCTTACTGGCAACCAGATCATGCTACCTTTGACAGCAACATCATCATTTTGACTGTTCGGCACAGTCAACCTTAAAAGGAATCTATCCGTAAGACCAAACCTCCTAAGCCGTCTATATGGGCATGTACAGTACAGACCAAAAGTTTGGACACACCTTCTCATTTAAAGATTTTTCTGTATTTTCATGACTATGAAAATAGTACATTCACACCGAAGGCATCAAAACTATGAATTAACACATGTGGAATTATATGCTTAACAAAAAAGTGTGAAACAACTGAAAATATGTCTTATATTCTAGGTTCTTCAAAGTAGCCATCTTTTGCTTTGATGACTGCTTTGCACATTCTTGGCATTCTCTTGATGAGCTTCAAGAGGTAGTCACTGGAAATAGTCTTCCAACAATCTTGAAGGAGTTCCCAGAGATGCTTAGCACTTGTTGGCCCTTTTGCCTTCACTCTGTGGTCCAGCTCACCCCAAACCATCTCGATTGGGTTCAGGTCTGGTGACTGTGGAGACCAGGTCATCTGGCGTAGCACCCCATCACTCTTCCTCTTGGTCAAATAGCCCTTACACAGTCAGGAGGTGTGTTTGGGATCATTGTCCTGTTGAAAACTAAAGACAAGGTGTAAAGACAAGGTGTATCTTGCTCACCTTAATGTGTTGTACTGAGTGCACAATCACTGAACCTGCAAATCGGTGACTAGCTGCTGTTGCCGTCGAGTAATCTTAAGGAAAGAGTCTCTTTATTGCATATGTATAATAACTTCACGTCTCAAAGCTGTACAGCTTCTTCCTCAGGTACATGCATGACATAAAACACAAGCAGAAAAGGTGCTGTATTTAAGGAGAAAGGAGCCTAAAACAGGTAATAAGCTATGGAGCTCAGAGATTGGAGAATGTCAGAGGGTTAATTGCGCTAGGTATATCCACGTTGATCCATAATAGCAAAGTAACCTGATATACCATAGCAAAAGGTCACACCAGTGTATTCATACATTTAAACTATTTTTAAACTACTATTTTTAAACATACATTTAAACTATTCAACTTGATAAGGAATATATAATAGAATATACATAAAATGTATAAACAGTGAATGTCATTATTATTAATCCAGTGTTTATAGGTCAGCAAAAGACAGGCAGTAGCTAGTGTAAAATAAAATGATGATGGCTTGGTTCTCTATTTCTGTATAAATTATTGTTGCCAACAGTGTATCATTGAATGCAATAAAATATTAAGTGTGTAGTAAATAATAATATATAAGAATTATTAAAATATGTCTATAAAAGATAAAATCACATAAGCATATTAACATATATGATAGATAAGGAGAAAAACGATAGTATGTATCCGTAAAATAAATATCAATACAAACACATACACATACAAACAGCAATGCCAATTTTTAAAAAATAGTTATATAGCATGCAAAAAAATAATGAGTAGACTGCATTTGTCTTGGTAACTACAGTGGCATCTCTATTGTAAGTGTTTATAATGTTTATAGGAGAATTAATACAAATTTTATACAATTACTTAAGAATCTATAGGAAACTATATTGCATTTTTTATTGCAAATGCTTTGAAGTGATAATGTTATTGCATGGTCCAAGGGAGCTTATACAGTGCTGGCCAAAAGTATTGACACCCCTGCAATTCTGTCAGATAATACTCAGTTTCTTCCTGAAAATGATTGCAATCACAAATTCTTTGGTATTATTCTCTTCATTTAATTTGTCTTCAATGAAAAAAACACAAAAATAATTGTCCTAAAGCCAAATTGGATATAATTCCACACCAAACCTAAAAAAGGGGGTGGACAAAAGTATTGGCACCATTTGAAAAATCATGTGATGCTTCTCTAATTCGTGTAATTAACAGCACCTGTAACTTACCTGTGACACCTAACAGGTGTTGGCAATAACTAAATCACACTTGCAGCCAGTTAACATGGATTAAAGTTGACTCAACCTCTGTCCTGTGTCCTTGTGTGTACCACATTGAGCATGGAGAAAAGAAAGAAGACCAAAGAACTGTCTGAGGACTTGAGAAACCAAATTGTGAGGAAGCATGAACAACCTCAAGGCTACAAGTCCATCTCCAAAGACCTGAATGTTCCTGTGTCTTCCGTGCGCAGTGTCATCAAGAAGTTTAAAGCCCATGGCACTGTGGCTAACCTCCCTAGATGTGGACGGAAAAGAAAAATTGACGAGAGATTTCAACGCAAGATTGTGCGGATGGTGGATAAAGAACCTCGACTAACATCCAAACAAGTTCAAGCTGCCCTGCAGTCTGAAGGTACAACAGTGTCAACTCGTACTATCCGTCGGCGTCTGAATGAAAAGGGACTGTATGGTAGGATACCCAGGAAGACCCCACTTCTTACCCTGAGACATAAAAAAGCCAGGCTGGAGTTTGCCAAAACTTACCTGAGAAAGCCTAAAACGTTTTGGAAGAATGTTCTCTGGTCAGATGAGACAAAAGTAGAGCTTTTTGGGAAAAAGCATCAACATAGAGTGTACAGGAAAAAAAAAGAGGCATTCAAAAGAAAAGAACATGGTCCCTACAGTCAAACATGGCGGAGGTTCCCTGATGTTTTGGGGTTGCTTTGCTGCCTCTGGCACTGGACTGCTTGACCGTGTGCATGGCATTATGAAGTCTGAAGACTACCAACAAATTTTGCAGCATAATGTAGGGCCCGGTGTGAGAAAGCTGGGTCTCCCTCAGAGGTCATGGGTCTTCCAGCAGGACAATGACCCAAAACACACTTCCAAAAGCACTATAAAATGGTTTTAGAGAAAGCACTGGAGACTTCTAAGGTGGCCAGCAATGAGTCCAGACCTGAATCCCATAGAACACCTGTGGAGAGATCTCAAAATGGCAGTTTGGAGAAGGCACCCTTCAAATATCAGGGACCTGGAGCAGTTTGCCAAAGAAGAATGGTCTACAATTCCTGCAGAGCATTGTAAGAAACTCATTGATGGTTAAAGGAAGCGGTTGTTCGCAGTTATTTTGGCTAAAGGTTGTGCAACCAAGTATAAGGCTGAGGGTGCCAATACTTTTGTCCGGCCCTTTTTTGGAGTTTTGTGTGAAATGATCAATGATTTGATTTTTGCTTCATTCTCTTTTGTGTTTTTTCCTTGCAAGCAAATTAAATGAAGATAATAATACCAAAGAATTTGTGATTGCAATCATTTTCAGGAAGAAACTGAGTATTATCTGACAGAATTGCAGGGGTGCCAATACTTTTGGCCAGCACTGTATGTTGTGCAGAGTAAATAGTTTGTGAGGTGGAGTTATTGCCGCACTAAGTTGGCAATGAGAATTGGCCATAGCTGTAAGTTAGACCCGGCCACATTCATGCATGATAGTAGGCTAACTTCCACGTTCACACACTCCTATATCCTCAAATATAGTATTGATTCTCACATAAACAGGGACCTGGAAAAGTATTCATATCTATGAATTTTTCTACATTTTTTCACATTACATCCACAAACTTAAATGTATTTTATTGCGATGTTATATGATATACCAACACTAAGTAACAAGTATTTGTGAAGTGTAAACGAAATGATACATAGTTTTCTGAATATTTAAAAAATATAAATCTGTAAGGGACACAGCTAGCACGTGAGACAAGGTACTGCGCCCCATGTATTTAGCTTTACATTTGCTGTTTATCAAGTAGATCCCATATCTGGAAGTACATCTCAAATGATGTTTCATGAGGAATACAGTCATGGCCAAAAGTGTTGGTACTCTTGAAATTGTTCCAGAAAATTAAGTATTTCTCCCAGAAAATATTTGCAATTACATATGTTTTGTTATGAATAAGTTTATTTCTAACCATGAACAAGCTTCTGTCAACAGGAATTTGGGACCACTCTTCTTTTGCAAACTGCTCTAGGTCTCTCATATTTGAAGAGTGCCTTCTCCAAACAGCAATTTTATGATCTTTCCACGTGTGTTCAAGGACATTTAGCTCCAGATTCATTGCTGGCCTCTTCAGAACTCTCCAGCGCTTTGTTTCCATCCATTTCTGTGTGCTTCTTGAAGTATGTTTGGAGTCATTGTCCTGCTGTAAGACCCATGACCTAGGGCGCCAATCCAGCAAAACATTTTTTGGAAGGCTTGTTAAAAAGGTTCTTAATATTCAAAACAACAGATCTGTTGCTACTCCCCAAATAAGGATAATTTTTGGACAACTGCTTGTTAAAAAGCCATAGCTTCTTCTATGTATACCTCCTGCATATAAACAGTCAGTGCCGTGTGTGATTAAAACCATTTACCCATAGCCATATATATGTTGAGATCGCTTGGACATTACTATGGCAGTATTCGAGTTAAACATTTTGAAATGAAGTCAATACAGAACTCAGAGTGCTACAAATTTTCCTTACCTTTCAAGGTAATTAAAGGTTTTGCAGTATTGAAATTTGCTATGAATCAATTTTTTAGGAAAAAAATCAGCAAAGGTGACAAATTCTAATTTCAAAAGCATCACTTATTTCTAGGGTTTGGGTATCTACCTACTAGAAGCTCTGCACCCACATACTCAGGATTATATAGTGCTGCTCCTTATTCTTTTTTCTATAGTGTGACTTTATACCATTTTGACAGAATGACATTATGAAAATGGTCAGTAGATGAATATTATTTTCTAAGGAAATTTTCTCCTGGGTGGATGAATTTAGATGTTACTTTGTACTTCGTTATTTTCCTGATATAATCCATTTATGAAAGTATGTGGTATACTTATCACAGGAAGGCTCTAATGTATGGCTACTTTAAACAAAGTGAAGCTTTTTTTACAGCAGCATATTCTTTTAAAAACAAAATTACACAATTTTCCTTGCAATTGCTAATGTGCTTAGGAATCCTTGAAAAGCCATGAAATTAGCACATTACTTAAAATGAGAACTAACCAATTTTAGATTTCTTTCTCTCAACCTACATTTCTTCATAGGTCAAATGTACAACATTTTCTTGGCTTTTTGCATACATGCCGACGTAAAAAGACATCACCTAAATTTGCATAATCTGATGTAGAATAAATAAAAGTCTGCTCAGTAGGTAGAATGAGATCTGAAGTAACAAACTCAAGACTTTTACAACAATATGATATAGAGGTATTTATCTAGTGTGATTCTAGGATTGTTACCATTGTTCTTAAAGGGCCTTTTTTGGTCATCTATCTTTCAATTGTGTGGAATTTGAATATTAATATATTATTTAGTGCCAGACTTTTTTGTTCCTGCTTTTTTTGGCATTCATTAAAGACATAGCAGACAAGTGTAGACTTTTCTCCCAATAAGGTATAATTGTACTGTCAATATTATTGTTCTTACTTATTAATCTTAAAGGATTTTTGTACAGAAGGATTTAACATTAAAAATTATTTTTTTATATAGTGTTTTACTATATTTTCAATTCATATATATAATAAAAATATATATAATAAAAATGTGATTGATGTGGCTTTCCACTCTGCAGTGGACACATCCATGGATGTATGAATGGCAATGTGGATTTCCTATGTAAACTAATAGAAGGTAGCTGGTGGGTAGATAGAACCATAATTAAGATTAAGATGTTGAAGATGTTTGAATAAGGTAATAAGGTGGACTTCATTTTGAATATAACACATATTTCCTTGTTAAACAACTAACATTTGCAATTTAATGTTTTAACTGTGGTTTTTCTATGCATTTTGATATACAGTCAGGATAAAGTCAGGACAAGGGTGTTTCCATTATATAAACACTGCTCAAAAAAGTAAAGGGAACACTTAAACAACAGAATATAACTCCAAGTAAATCAAACTTCAGTGAAATCAAACTGTCCACTTAGGAAGCAACACTGATTGACAATCAATTTCACATGCTGTTGTGCAAATGGAATAGACAATAGATGGAAATTATTGTGAATTATCAAGGAGTGGTTCTGCAGGTGGGGACCACAGACCACATCTCAGTACCAATGCTTTCTGGCTGATGTTTTGGTCACTTTTGAATGTTGGTTGTGCTTTCACACTCGTGGTAGCATGAGACGAGCTCTACAACCCACAGAAGTTGCTCAGGTAGTGCAGCTCATCCAGGATGGCACATCAATGCGAGCTGTGGCAAAAAGGTTTGCTGTGTCTGTCAGCGTAGTGTCCAGAGGCTGGAGGTGCTACCAGGAGACAAGCCAATACACCAGGAGACGTGGCGGGGGCCGTAGGAGGGCAGCAACCCAGCAGCAGGACCGCTACCTCCGCCATTGTGCAAGGAGGAACAGGAAGAGCACTGCCAGAGCCCTGCAAAATGACCTCCAGCAGGCCAAAAATGTGGATGTGTCTGCACGAACAGTTAGAAACTGACTCCATGAGGGTGGTATGAGGGCCCAACGTCCACAGATGGGGGTTGTGCTCACAGCCCAACACCGTGGCACATGTGACAGACGTGACAGAGTCTGGAGACGCCGTGGAGAGCAATCTGCTGCCTGCAACATCCTTCAGCATGACCGGTTTGGCAGTGGGTCAGTAATGGTGTGGGGTGGCATTTCTTTGGAGGTCCGCACAGCCCTCCATGTGCTAGGCTGACTGCTATTAGGTACCGGGATGAGATCCTCAGACCCCTTGTGAGACCATATGCTGGTGCAGTTGGCCCTGGGTTCATCCTAATGTAGGACAATGCCAGACCTCATGTGGCTGGAGTGTGTCAGCAATTCCTGCAAGATGAAGGCATTGAAGCTATGGACTGGCCCGCCCATTCCCCAGACCTGAATCCGACTGAGCACATCAGGGACATCATGTCTCGCTCCATCCACCAACGTCACGTTGCACCACAGACTGTCCAGGAGTTGGCGGATGCTTTAGTCCAGGTCTGGGAGGATATCGCACAGGAGACCATCTGCAACCTCATCAGGAGCATGCCCAGGCATTGTAGGGAGGTCATTCAGGCACGTGGAGGCCACACACAATACTGAGCCTCATTTTGACTTATTTTAAGGACATTACATCAAAGTTGGATCAGCCTGTAGTGTGTTTTTCCACTTTAATTTTGGGGGTGACTCCAAATCCAGGCCTCCATTGGTTAATAAAATAAATTTGATTTCCATTGATGATTTTGTGTGATTTTGTTGTCAGCACATTCAACTTTGTACAGAACAAAGCATTCATTGAGAATATTTCATTCATTCAGATCTAGGATGTGTTATTTGAGTGTTCCCTTTATTTTTTTGAGCAGTGTATATATTTATGTAATGTATGGCATATCCATAAGATATGAGATCCAATGGGACCTGCATCTATCTTGAGAAAAGGACCTTGACGCACCCTGCTGCCAGTGGAGAGGAGGAGATAATTCCAATTAACTTGTACTAGAATTGTGACCTCTGTCTCCACTAACAACAGCCTTAATTATGGTTGGGTTAGGAACTCTCAGTGGTGCTCGGTGATACACAGCAGAACCTTAGAATAATCCAATTACAGAGAATGTATTTCACGGCACTTGCCAAATGTCTATTCAATTTGCTTTATTCATGGATAGCAAGTACATGGGAATAATAATATCCCAGAATGATCTACGGCTGTTTTGCATGGGAATACAGTTTCTCAAGGGTTTGATCTCAAAATACAAGTTCCATTGATGGGTCCTTAATATACTATACACTTATGGCACATCCTGTGGCTATGTAATACATTTCTGAGATTAAAATTCCATCTATATTCTTCATTCATATTATATATTTTTGCTGGATTTATTTCTGGCTTTGGCTCATAAAGCTGCATCAAAAATGGCATGTGTGAAATATTTGGGTTATTACAACTCTGTTGACTAGATTCAGGGCTGACATTAAAGGGGGAGGAAACTGGGCAATTTCTAATGGACCCCATCTCTAAAGGAACCTCCAGCAAAACCCTACACTGTTGATGGTTCAGTCAATGTGTTGAAGGCCCAATCAATCAATGTGACTTTAATACCAAAACCTGCACTGATAATGCTAGTCATGCATTATCAGTGCAGTTTCTGTGGTGAGCAGTGCATAAGATCCTTTGGTTATGTGATCCAAGGTCCTTCATTCAGTTGAGTGTGGAGCAACTGAAGAGTAGGAGAGAGTCTGATATGTCCTTTACTATATGAATGTCTGTAAAATAGAGTCTTTGTTTCTAAAATACAGAATGTGTGTAACATACAGCATGCATGTCTAACATGCAGTGTGCACAAGCTACAGAGTAAAACAAGCAGTGTGTGCAACATACAATGTGTGTCTAGCATGTAGGGTGTGTATCATATAGTATATGTAACATACAGTGTGTGTGTGTTATTGAGAATATGAGTGTGACATACAGTGTGTGTGAGTGGGTTTGTGTAGCATGGGGTGTGTTTAACATGTATTGTGTGTAGCATGGAGAGTGTGTGTAACATGCTGTGTGTGTGTAGCATAGGGTGTGTGTAACATACATATTGTGTGTGTAACATATAGTGGGTTTGTGTGTGTTACATTATGGTGCTATGACAGAAATTATTACATATTGTTTGTGTAGCATAGAGTGTGTGTGTTTGCAACATACCATGCGTGACAACCAGGTTGAATATACAGATATAGAAATCCCCAAACAATTGTTCATTTTGTGCTTACATTATTGCTCCCTATCCACCCCCATAAACTTTGTATTGTAGCCGTCAAACTATGCAAATAGTGTATTACATCATAGCTCAAATCAACAGTTTGTTTGGAGCTTACTACATCTTACTGCATACCTTATTAGAAGCACAACAGACATAAGTTCATTTTTAATAAGACAACCAATGGCACCTATACAGGTGTAGTAGATTGCATAACAGTTAAATAGGTTAATTTCAGCAGGTAAACAAGTGTCAACAATTTTTTAATATCCTTAGCTTTTACATATTATAAGATAGTAGTACCGGAATTAAGATATAAGTGAGTCTTTTTATGAATTAAATGGAATCTGCATCTATTACATTTATTGTCAGTTTCTTTCTATGAACCTCCACTCCCCAATGTTTCACATCTGCTTTCATCATTTGTGATTTGGGAAAACATAATTATCTTTCTATGTCATTTTTCTACACTAGAGATGTCTGCAATCTAATGTGAGGCAATCCCATATCATGCCAAATCGAAAAGAAAAGATCTCAGCACCGGAACAAAGCGTAAATGTGACTGTGAGGCGATTCCTTTACAGTGCACTGGTGGTATTTTGTAAGAAGACCACGTAACTGCTTTCCATAGAAACTGTTATATCTTAAAGTATCCTATTTTGCTAAAAAATACAGATGTATTTAAGCCAGACAATAGATATCCAACAATGGGCGAGTTCTATGACTTGTTCTTCAGACAGCTTCTTTTAAGCTGATGCTGGTCATATCATCTCTGTATTTGTTAAACACTTTGAGTGTGCAAATAGCATAAATAAGAGAATATCCCTGAACAAAGAATGTGCATATCCAGCGTCTAATCATAACTCAATTGTCAGATACAAAGAATCAAACACAAATATGATATGCAAAGTTCTTCAATTCAAAACTTGTTAAATAATTCAAAAGTCTGCAGTTAAATTCAAATCGGAATTTTTTCATTGTGTTGAGGAGAGAATAAATGTCCCAAGTTAAATATGAGAAGAATGAAAACTGATAAGTGAAGATAAAGGAACAAAAGTGAATAATAAGAGAGGCAGAACATATCCACATTGGTTTGCTAGACTGGTTGAGGGCAAAGGATAATAACAGTGTTGAACATAAATAAATGCAAATCCAATGCATGCAGTATGTCACAAAATAGAACGAAAAAACAAAAGAAGAGGCAGCCTGTCTCAGGAAATATAATATAGTAAAACATAGGAGAAGTTTTATATTCATAAGGAATATTTCCTGCTGTTTAAATGCTACCTGTATGACAGAAATTATTGGACAAAATGAGATGGGCTGGTATTGTATTTGAAGGGAACCTGACAGCTAATTTATTCTGCCCGAAGCATGGGCAGCATGAAGCAGAGATCTGCACCATCATTGCAGCAAAGTATGTTATACGCTGTACTGTTTCACAGAAAACACACTTTTAAAAGAACATGGGTTGATGCAACTAGGATGACTAATCCAAAAGTCAGACACCAATGACTCTTTCCTGCCCATTCCCCTTGATGGACAGGTCTCTCCCTATGTGTATGTAGGTAAATACCTGTCAGTCAAGGTGAGCAGGGCAGAGAGGAGCCACAGGGGGTCTTCTGGGGATCTTGGAATAGTCATCCAAGTCACATTGCCCCTGGCCAGCTTATAAAAGTGTGTTTTGTTAACAATGGTGCAGCGTTTCTGCATCACTACAAAAACGGAACTAGTTTTTGATTCATATTGTCCATCATTTGCGCAGTATAAATTAGCTTTCAGATTCCCTTTATTTGATTAAACACTCACCATTTTTTAGACAGTTTATAGTTCAGATTCCACAGTGAGCAAAGAGGGACATAAAATTATGCAGGAGAACCTGCAGTTTTGTATGTATATCTGCATGGAATTATGCAGAAAGGGTGGTTCTACTTGACCCCCTTAACAACTGCTGTATAGTCTTTTTATGGCAGCCATTTAAGAGATTACAATGTTGTGCGCTTGCAAGTCCTGATGCTTAGGCTTCTGATAGCAGACTTGGGTATCAGGGCACTGATCAGAGAACAAAAGTTTTGGTCTCCAAACTTTTTACCTCTTGAGGGGCATTTACACTGCAAGATAATAGTGAAAGAGCATTGGTTACTTTGGTCTGCCTGTCTAAATAGGCATTCAAACGATAATTGATTGGTAAATGTTTGTCGCTAGGTGGTTGTATCGTGCCACCGGTCGGTCTATGTAAACGTACCACAGTCAATAGCGAGTGCAACATTTAATTTGTCAGACAGAGGAAGGCAACTCCTTCTGTCAGCCCATCAACACTCCCGACACATTTAAGGAGGTCAATGCTTTAATAGGACAGCTGACATCTTGACAATGGACCCCTGGTTTGTCACAACATTCTGTCATTTAAAAATGAAATATAAATAAAAGAGTTTAATCTAATATATGCACAGCAATTTTTTAATTAGCACAATAGTTAGGTATTATATTTCCATGTAAAGGCAAGCTTCGCTGTTGGCCGTCATCTTGACACTTTTTAGGAGGTAGTGGAGAAAAGAACTCTGAAGAAATGTTTGGTGATAATAAACAATAACACACCCCCATTATATGAGCTGGTCATGAGACAGAGGAGCCCCTTCAGTAACCTTCTAATCCCACTAAGGTGTAAGAAGGAAAGATACAGGAAATCGTTCAAGCCGACTGCTATGGGAATGTATAATAATTACCAATGTGGAAAATCCTTGAAGTGAATTGTTGTTTTATTGGGTACCAAATGTGTATAACCTGTGGATAATTGTGTATCACCTGCCAGGAATAATAGTAATTTATGACATTCTTCTGTCAATTCTACTGTGTTTTTTTATTAATTAAGTAATTCATGTTCTTGTTTATGTTGTGCTGCTGTGATACTAAAATTTCCCTCGGGATCAATAAAGTGCATCGTATTGTATTGTATGGTATCGTAAAGAGAGTTTTTAAAAAATAACATTTTAGTATAATCACTTTGATTTGGCTTACATTATTATTCCACAATCAAATATTGCAAAAACAATTGCATATGCTACCTCAACCTTAAAGCCACCATAAGTCAAAATTCTGTGTTTAGACATTAATTAATTGTCTGGGTGTTCACACGGTTTCACTTACTGTCTATTTGGGAGAGACAGATTTTAAATAGTGACAATGTCCTGTTTTTGTCTTTTGTCTATATATGTTGAGGTACAATACTGGTCAAAAGTTTAGACACATCTGTTCATACAATCGTTTTCCTTGTTCTTATTGGAACGTGCACATGGTAAATTCAAACTGATAGCAGTAAAACCACAAATGAGCACTTATGGAAATAAAGAATACAGAAACATGAGAAATAAACAAGAATGTCTTAAAATTAAGATTTTTCAAAGTATCACCCTTTAACTCTGTTGATATCTTTACATCCCCTTGCCTTCTATCAAGCAGCTTCTTCATGGGGTCACCTGGAATAGCTTTGAATGAACAGGTATGCCTTGACAAGAGTTCATTTATGGAATCACCGGCCTTCAGAAAATGTTTGCAACCATCAGGTGTGTTTTGCAGAGGCTTGTTGGCACACAGTTTCATACATTGTTGAGTCCTATTCAGCAACTGCTCTAAGACAGAAAATAGCAAGAGCAAATCAAAATAAGTAAAGATAAATGGCAGTCCATCATTACTTTAACATATGAGTCAATCCGAAAAGTTTATAGAACAGTGAAAGTATCCTCAAGTACAGCCATAAAAGCTCTCACTGAGAATGGTTCTCATGAGGACTGCCCCAGGAAAGGTAGACAAATAATTAACTTTGCTGTAGATGATACGCACATCAGAGTGAAAACTGCAAACTCACAAACTGCAAATTGACAGATTTCAAAAATGATGCTCAGACAATAAATAGTAGATACATCTCCACATCATCTATACAGAGGAGACTGCAAGTAGAATGCCTTTATAGTTGAATTACTGCAAAAACAGCCACTGCTGAGGATCACAAACAAGCAGAAAAGACCAAGCAACATAAAGACTGAACATTAGATTAATGTTAATCTGACCTGTGGTCTGATGAGTCAAAATTCAAGAATTTTGGTACCAACTGCCATGTCTTTGTGAGACGCAGAAAATGTGAGCAGATGGTTTCTTCATGTGTGGTGCCTACCATGAAGCATGGAGGGGGAGCTGTGATGTCATAAGTGTGCTTTGCTGGTGACACTGTTTGTGATTCATTCAAAATTCAAGACACACTTACCCAGCATGGCTACCACAGCATTCGGCAACAACATCCCATCCCATATGGTTTCAACAAAGTGGGCACATCATTTGTGACACAACAGGACACAAAAAACAATTCCAGGCAACATAAAACAGTCACCTCAACCACAACTCGACCCAATTGAGATGGATTAGCATGAGTTAGATAGGAGAATTTAGGCAAATCAGTCATCAGGTGCTCAAAAAGGGAGGTAGTTTAAGGAGCCTAAAGAAAAACATATATTCTTGTTTTTTCAAACATGTTTCTTTATTGTTTGATTCCATAGGAGTTTCCCTATGCTTTTGCTGCCTTCAGTTTGAATCTACAATGTGCACATTGTAATAACAACAAGGAAAACCATTGCATGAAAAAGTGTACAGTATATCAAAAAGCACTTCATAAAATCAAGTAAACACATAAAAAGTTAGCATCTTTGAGGTCAATATGTAGGTCAACATATCTTAAAGGCTACATAAACTTCAAAATTGAAGCAACTTTGCAAAAGGCTTTTATTAAAAATGTACTTCCATTTTGTGTCCTATGGTGACTTATATGTCTCATTGGCAGCACACTATAAACAAGACCAGTGTAGTCTGGTCCTGCATGCTGACTCCACTTCCATCTGCTCACACTTCTTATTTAAAAACTTTTAGTACTGTCAGTTGCCAAGAAGCTGATGGATACAAGTGAAGCTAATTCATATTTCATTTTAAATGCATTGAGACAATGTGGTTGTCCTGTTGGATGTATCAGAAAACAGAAAAACACGCTGAGCAGTACAATTGATAAAGAAAAGGTATGATGCTTGACCATTCTCAATAGCCAATCACTAGCAGCAGCAGTGACCTTCATCAATCAGTAATTGGCTTAGCAGCAATCCCAGCTGTAATGCCAATGCCGGCATCCCTGCATGGTACCCCTCTACAAGAATCTGAGATTGTGAATTGTAAGTAATCACCTAGGCAGGTTAATGATGCAACAATATTTTATTAACAGCTTCCCGACCGCCCACTGTAGATAAACGTCGGCGCTGCCTTGGCTCTGTGCAGCGCCGACATTTAAAAACAGTGGGTGGTCCCACAGCGCTCAGGACCCCCAGGGTCCTGCAAGCCCTGCGGGTGCGGTGCAGAGCGATAGCTCTGACAGGGAACATCATCGGGACCTGATTGGATCAGGTCCCAGTGATGTTAACCCTTTGCTATCTTCTATATGCCGCGATCTATAGTGACCGCGGCATATACAGTGCTGGCCAAAAGTATTGGCACTCCTGCAATTCTGTCAGATAATACTCAGTTTCTTCCTGAAAATGATTGCAATCACAAATTCTTTGGTATTATTCTCTTCATTTAATTTGTCTTCAATGAAAAAAGCACAAAAAGAATTGTCCTAAAGCCAAATTGGATATAATTCCACACCAAACCTAAAAAAGGGGGTGGACAAAAGTATTGGCACCCTTTGAAAAATTATGTGATGCTTCTCTAATTCGTGTAATTAACAGCACCTGTAACTTACCTGTGGCACCTAACAGGTGTTGGCAATGACTAAATCACACTTGCAGCCAGTTAACATGGATTAAAGTTGACTCAACCTCTGTCCTGTGTCCTTGTGTGTATCACATTGAGCATGGAGAAAAGAAAGAAGACCAAAGAACTGTCTGAGGACTTGAGAAACCAAATTGTGAGGAAGCATGAGCTATCTCAAGGCTACAAGTCCATCTCCAAAGACCTGAATGTTCCTGTGTCTTCCGTGCGCAGTGTCATCAAGAAGTTTAAAGCCCATGGCACTGTGGCTAACCTCCCTAGATGTGGACGGAAAATAAAAATTGACGAGAGATTTCAACGCAAGATTGCGCGGATGGTGGATAAAGAACCTCGACTAACATCCAAACAAGTTCAAGCTGCCCTGCAGTCCGAGGGTGCAACAGTGTCAACCCGTACTATCCATCGGTGTCTGAATGAAAAGGGACTGTATGGTAGGATACCCAGGAAGACCCCACTTCTTAACCCGAGACATAAAAAAGCCAGGCTGGAGTTTGCCAAAAATTACCTGAGAAAGCCTAAAACGTTTTGGAAGAATGTTCTCTGGTCAGATGAGACAAAAGTAGAGCTTTTTGGGAAAAAGCATCAACATAGAGTGTACAGGGAAAAAAAAGAGGCATTCAAAGAAAAGAACACGGTCCCTACAGTCAAACATGGCGGAGGTTCCCTGATGTTTTGGGGTTGCTTTGCTGCCTCTGGCACTGAACTGCTTGACCGAGTGCAAGGCATTTTGAAGTCTGAAGACTACCAACAAATTTGGCAGCATAATGTAGAGCCCAGTGTGAGAAAGCTGGACCTCCCTCAAAGGTCATGGGTCTTCCAGCAGGACAATGACCCAAAACACACTTCCAAAGCACTATAAAATGGTTTGAGAGAAAGCACTGGAGACTTCTATGGTGGCCCGCCATGAGTCCAGACCTGAATCTCATAGAACACCTGTGGAGAGATCTCAAAATGGCAGTTTGGAGAAGGCACCCTTCAAATATCAGGGACCTGGAGCAGTTTGCCAAAGAAGAATGGTCTACAATTCCAGCAGAGCATTGTAAGAAACTCATTGATGGTTACTGGAAGCGGTTGTTCGCAGTTATTTTGGCTAAAGGTTGTACAACCAAGTATTAGGCTGAGGGTGCCAATACTTTTGTCCGGCCCTTTTTTGGAGTTTTGTGTGAAATGATCAATGATTTGATTTTTGCTTCATTTTCTTTTGTGCTTTTTCCTTGCAAGCAAATTAAATGAAGATAGTAATACCAAAGAATTTGTGATTGCAATCATTTTCAGGAAGAAACTGAGTATTGTCTGACATAATTGCAGGGGTGCCAATACTTTTGGCCAGCACTGTAGAAGATAGTAAGAGGAGAGGGGGTCGTCTACTTACCTCTCCAACGACCCCTGATTCCTTCCTGGACCTGGCGTTGTTATGGCAGCTGGAGGTCACATGACCGCCTCCAGATCTGCCATATAAGGTGTCCAGCTAGGCTCAGCCTGCAAGCTGAGTCCAGGAGGAGACCCAGTGTGAAACTGTCAGCAGTGGTCTCATACAATGTAATATATGTCTATTACATTACATGAGATCAGTGATCAGAAAAATAAAAATTAATGTCCCATACAGGGACTAAGTAAAAATGTAAAAAAAAGTAAAAAAAATGTTTTCAAACTGTTAAAAAAAATCACAAAATAAATAAAAATAAATAAAATATTAAACCGATAAATCCGTATATTTATGCAAAAACAAAAAAGTACACATATTTGGTATCGCCGCATCCGAAACAACCCGAGCTATAAAACTGTCACACTAATTAACTCCTTCTGTGCACACCGTAATAAAAATAAATAAAAAACGGAGCAAAAAACTATGCTTTTTCCTCATATCGCCAAACAAAAAGTGGAAAAAAATGCAATCAAAAAGCAAAATGGAAATAAAAATGGTACCGCTGAAAACGTCATCTTGTTCCGCAAAAAAAAAGCCGCCATACAGCTCCATCAGCCGAAAAATAAAAAAGTTACAGCTCAGAATAAAGCGATGCAAAAAAAATATTTTTTCTATAAAATAGTTTTATTGTGTAAAAGCGCCAAAACATAAAAAAATATACAGTAAGTGTAGTATCGCTGTAAACGTACTGACCCAAAGAATAATGCTGCCTTATCACTTTTACCACATGCAGAACGGCATAAAAAAAAAACCTCAAAAAACAATTCCTGAATTGTTGGTTTTTGTTAATTTTACTTCCCAAAAATGGAATAGAAAGCGATCAAAAAATGTCACGTACCCAAAAATGGTACCAATAAAAATGTCAACTCGCCCCGCAAAAAACAAGCCATCACATGACTCTGTCGGCCGAAATATGGAAAAATTATAGCTCCCAAAATATGGCGATGCAAAAACTAGATTTTGCAGAAAAAAGCGTCTTTTAGTGTGTGACATCTGTCAATCATAAAAATATAAATCTGGTATCTCTGTAATCGCACCGACCTGAAGAATAAAGTCATCTAATCACTTATACCGCACGAGGAATGGTGTAAAAAATAAATAAAACCAATTCTTCACCTGCTACTGATTTGTTTATTATGTCTCCCAATGTGCTCACCACACATCTAGATAAGTTCCCTAAGGGGTCTAGTTTACAAAATGGTGTCACTTGTGGGGGGTTTCCACTGTTTAGGCACATTAGGGGCTCCCCAAATGCGACATGGCGTCCGCTAATTATTCAAACAAATTTTACATTCAAAAAGTCAAATGGCGCTCCTTCCCTTCCGAACCCCACAGTGTACCCAAATAGTGGTTTTCCCCCACATATGGGGTATCGGCATACTCAGGAGAAATTGCGCAGCAAATTTAATGGTGCAATTTCTCCTGTTACCCTTATGAAAATGCAAAATTAGGGGATGTAAAACATTTTTTGTGGGAAAAATGTGAAAATTTTATTTTTACGGCTCAATATTATAAACTTCTGTGAAGCACCTGGGGGTGCAAAGTGCTCACAACACATCTAGATAAGTTCCCTAAGGGGTCTAGTTTCTAAAATGGTGTCACTTGTGGGGGGTTTCCACTGTTTAGGCACATCAGGGGCTCCCCAAATGCAACATGGCGTCCGCTAATTATTCAAGCAAATTTTACATTCAAAAAGTCAAATGGCGCTTCTTCCCTTCCAAACCCTGCCGTGCGCCCAAACAGTGGTTTATCCCACATATGGGGTATCGGCGTGTTCAGGAGAAATTGCACAACAAATTTCATGGTGCAATTTATCCTATTACCCTTATGATAATGCAAAATTAGGAGATGAAAAACATTTTTGTGGGAAAAATGTGAAAATTTAATTTTAACAGCTCAATATTATAAACTTCTGTGAAGCACCTTGGGGTTCAAGGTGCTCACCACACAACTAGATAAGTTCCCTAAGGGGTCTAGTTTCCAAAATGGTATCACTTGTTGGGGGTTTCCACTGTTTAGGCACATCAGGAGCTCTCCAAAAGCAACATGGCGTCTGCTAATCACAGGTCAACAAAAAAATATTTTTTTTCTGGTGCCAAAGATATTTTAATGAATTTGGGGTATTTTTGGGGTGTTGATTCTGAATATGCAATCAGTTTTGCCAGATTGGCTCTAGTTTTTGAGATTTTTGGTATCTTATTTATAGCACGTGTTGGTAAATGCGACGCGTCATCTCATTAATTTCTTTAGATTAGTACTTGAACTGAGCAGTTCTCAATATAGTTTTGTGTTAATTAGTGTTCTAGAAGTTTGTTCATAGCTTGATTTTTATACTAACTTTATGTTGTTGTCTGTTTTCCAGTGAAAAGCATGAACTCATCAAGAAGAAGTTGCCTTAACGATCCAGACTCATTCTGTTACATTTGTGGTGAATATACACTGCCAAAACATAGAAGAAACATAACAGACTTCGTAAAAAAAGTGTATTTGGCCTATTTTGGGGTTACGCTTGGGGACCAAGACAAGTTTTGGGCACCACACATAGTGTGCAAAGCATGTATCGAATTATTACGAAAATGGAGCAAAGGACAAAGAAAAAGCTTCAAATTTGGTGTTCCAATGGTGTGGAGAGAGCAAAAAAATCATCATGATGACTGTTATTTCTGTGCAGTGCAAGTGCAAGGATTCAATAAGCATAAGAAACGAAAATGGGAGTATCCTAACATGGAATCTGCAAGAAGGCCTGTCCCTCATTGTGAAGATGTGCCTGTACCTGTGTTTACCATGTTACCTGACCTTCCCCCACCTGATGATGATGAAATGCAGGGTATGGAGCTAAGCATTAGTTCTGGAAGTGAACCAGAATATGAAGGAAGTTTCAGAACACCTACGCAATTTACCCAAGGAGAGCTCAACGATCTAATAAGAGACCTCAACCTCTCAAAAAGTGCATCCAAACTTTTAGCTTCCAGGCTAAGTGAGAAAAATTGTCTGACGCCTGGAACTAAAATTACATCTTACAGGACCAGAAAAGAAGCACTTCTTCAATTTTTCTGTGAAGATGACCTACTTGTATATTGTAAGGATATTCCTGGCCTGATGCTGCAAATGGGTTTACAAGTATATCGTCCTGAAGACTGGAGGCTTTTCATAGATAGTTCTAAAAGGAGTTTGAAATGTGTTTTGTGGAACAATGGCTATCAGTGTGCATCTCTTCCAGTAGCTCACTCAACTAAACTTGTAGAACAATACAAAAATGTCAAAATGGTCTTGGAGAAACTGTGCCACCATGAACATTCGTGGCTGATATGTGTTGATTTAAAAATGGTCAACTTTTTACTTGGACAGCAAAGTGGATACACAAAGTATCCTTGCTTCATCTGCATGTGGGATAGTAGCGTAAAACATCAGCACTGGGAGAAAGTGAATTGGCCTCCAAGGGACACCTTGACAGTAGGAGCAAACATAGTGAACGAACCTTTGATGGACAGGGAAAAAATCATTCTACCACCACTTCACATAAAGTTAGGATTAATGAAGCAGTTCGTCAAGGCATTAGACAAAGATGGTAATTGCTTCATGTACATCTGCAGATCTTTCCCTGGTCTTAGTAGCGAAAAACTGAAGGCAGGAATCTTTGATGGTCCTCAAATTCGGAAACTCATTAAAAATTCAAATTTTCCTAAGGAAATGAATGACATGGACGCTGCTGCATGGTGTAGTTTTGTGCTGGCAGTGAAGAACTTCTTGGGAAATAAAAAGGCAGACAATTATGAAGAACTGGTACAAAACATGCTATTGAGATTTAGAAATCTGGGTGTACACATGAGCATTAAATTGCATTATCTTCACAGTCACTTGGACAGATTTCCAGAAAATCTTGGAGATTTTAGCGAAGAACAAGGGGAGAGATTTCATCAGGATATTATGGTGATGGAGGAAAGGTACCAAGGCAGATGGGACAGACATAGGCTGATTACTGCTGGAATCTACAGCGTGACTGCCCGAAAAGCTCACATAGAAGAAAATCATATAAAAAGCGCTTTTCCAGAGATTAAATGTCTCCTATCTTTCATGTCTTGTTCATTTTTGAAGATTACTTTCTAAAACTAGTTAAAATAAACTATAATCAACATTTACTTTGTTTAATTTATAGTATTCATGACAATATCAATAAAGTTAATGCGCGTGTAGCAAATTACGTCATTTTTTTACACATTTTACAGAAAATATCAAGAACTAGAGCCAATCTGGCAAAACTGATGACATATTCAGAATAATCACCCCAAAGTTACCCTAAATTCGTTGAAATATCTTTGGCACCAAAAATGCTGTTGACCAGTGAATTATTCAAACAAATTTTACATTCAAAAAGTCTAATGGCGCTCCTTCCCTTCCGAACCCTGCAGTGCGCCAAAACAGTGGTTTTCCCTCACATATGGGGTATCAGCGCGCTCAAAAGAAATTGCACAAAAAATTTTTGGGTCCATTTTTTCCTGTTACCCCTGCGCAAATAAAAAAAATTGGGTCTAAAGTAACATTTTGTGAAAAAAGTTAGATGTAAATTTTTTTCTTCCACATTCCAAAAATTCCTGTGAAGCACCTGAAGGGTTAATAAAGTTCTTGAATGTGGTTTTGAGCACCTTGAGGGGTGCAGTTTTTAGAAAGGTGTCACTTTTGGGTATTTTCTGTCATAAAGACCCCTCAAAGTGACTTCAAATATGATGTGGTCCCTAACAAAATGTTTTTGTAAATTTTGTTGGAAAAATGAGAAATCGCTGGTCAACTTTTAACCCTTATAGCTCCCTAACAAAAAAAAATTTTGGTTCCAAAATTGTGCTGATGTAAAGTAGACATGTGGGAAATGTTATTTATTAACTATTTTGTGTGACATATCTCTCTGATTTAAGGGCATGAAAATTCAAAGTTTGAAAATTGCAAAATTTTCAAAATTTTTGCCAAATTTCCGATTTTTTCACAAATAAACGCAAGTGATATCGAAGAAATTTTACCACTATCATGAAGTACAATATGTCATGAAAAAACAATCTCAGAATCAGGGGAATCCATTGAAGCGTTCCAGAGTAATTACTTCATACCGTGACAGTGGTCAGAATTGAAAAAATTGGCCCGGTCACAAAGGCAAAAACAGGCTCTGGCGTGAAGTGGTTAATCACATCCATGGTAATGTGACGCTTGCAGCCCTACCCTGGGAGATGGGGGACTCGGAGCCGGGTCCTATGTTGTCGATGGAGTGCAGCCGTGGCCCGTACCCACTCCGTGCCCAGGGCCGTCACATTAAAAAGGGTGGTAGGGGCTTATCAGGGTTGAGTGGTTGATCTCGACTACGCCACCTGTGGTACCTGGTGAAGGCCACCAGCGCTGCTGTAGTCCTCTGAGGTGGGATTTTGTGGCAGCCGGAGTTGACACTACTCCCCACAGGCGGACCAGGGTCTCAGGGCAGAGAGACAGGATGGAGGGGGTTGTAGTGTAGGAGGTCTGGTGCTGCGTAGTGCGGTGCGGTGCAAAATAAAGAGTCCGGAGGCCATAGTGGTTGACATCCAGGGTTTTTACTCACGGTGGAGAGTGCAGCTGCAAGGCTTCTCCCTGCTCCTCACGGAGTTCTGTGGTCACCAGGGACGGGGGTCCGACAACCTCCGAGTAAGTCAAGTGTTCAATCAGGACCCCGCACCAGAGTGTTCCTAGACTTCAGACCGGGTCCTTTCCTGTCTGTGTGTGTGTAGATAGGCCGGGTCTCCCTCTGGACTTTGCTCAGAAAATGGGTACAGGTGGCAGCTCCGCTCCTTCCGTTACCCGGTGGGATCCTCTGGGCCTACCGGGCTTCACTGACCAGGACGTAGAGTAGCAAGGTCAGGTGTCAGGGGCCGGTACCCCTTTTGCAGCCGGAATCCCTCTGACTAGATCAGATTAGCGAGGACAGGTGGCGTATACCGCTCCGTCTGCATCCCCCTGGGATCCATTTGCGGTGGAGCTACACTCCTAAGCTCTGGGCCTTCTTGGTCATGGTCCTTGACCGGGTTGAGACATACGTTATCTGCAACCTGCCCCTCGACCCAAGGCCAGGGCACGAGAGCCGTGTCTCCATCCGCTGCAGGTTCACACAGGATCCACGTTCAGGGAGGGAGATCACAATCAAAGAACGCAGAGCCAAGATGGCTGTGTATTAAATATGAAATATTAAGTGTCACTGAAATGTGAGTCCTCCACCCTCACCCACTAGTTGGTTCCCCCTATCTCTTGGTTCCCCAGTCTCCCAATTTCCAGTAGGGGCAACACCTAGTGCCTAATAGCCCCCTCTGGTGGGAGAAGTGTGGTGTTGGATGTGGAGGTGGGGTCCTGACTATCGCACCGTTCTTACCTCAAAGGAGGAACACTACACCCCATTAAAGAGGTGCAGCATCCCTGTGGCGGTCGAACCCTCAGGGGCGCCACAGTAATGCAGCAATTCCAAGTAGATGGCCAAAATACAGTTCTTTCAGTCCTTAAGTTCTCAACCTGGGATAGTTAGTTCCACTGGCTTTGTATCAGGCCATACTCACTGTCTCCCATCTTTTGGTTGGCCCACAGATTTTGTATATCCAGCCAGTATAGTCTGTTGCCACAGTCCACGATCCTCCAGATGACAGATAAAACAATGGAAGTACAGATATCCAGTAGCAACAGACCCTGAATAAAGTTTAAACCCAAACAACATATACACAACACAATGAGATTATTCGCTGTTGGAACAATGGTTAGAGACTCCTGAGATACAGATGAGATTAGTGGAATGCTGGAAATTTTTACAAGTGAATCTAGTGCACATATTGACAAGCAGGCAGAACTATATAAAACATATCAAGTAAATCACTAATAAAAGATAATAATAATAATATCGACAGAACCCGTGCTCCGTGATGGGAAAGTCTCATAGTTTTAGTAAGTGGGCAAATCCTCACATACCTCCTCCACTTTTTCAGCACTGACACAAATATAAGGGATCTCACCTTTATGAGAACAAAACTTTGAATCATCCAGTTACCTCAAAGCATATTCCATGTCGCACTTCCGAATAAACACCACAATCCCCATTCCACCCTGGTGTACATCAGTATAATAGACAATCCCAGCTTCTCTCATATGATCTTTTAGATTTTGCCAACTCCTCGATGGGGGAAACCCTGACACGAGGACTCTATATTTAGTTTGCTGGGACAAAGGTCTGTCCCTCCCGCGGGGTCCTCCATATCCTCCCCCTGATTCCTGGTTTGTCCTGGGAAACTCTATACGTACCTGATGAGAACCAAACTTGTATCCATTGCGACCAACCCCAGACTGCTGTCCCCCAGCTGTGAAGATGATCACTTGGCGGCCTGATAAAGGGTGCTCTGGGGGGACAATATCTGGGCTCACCAGGGTGATGGTAAAAGCAGTGTCCCAAACTCCCTGGGCCTCCTCCCTGATGTAATTTACCTCCCCCAGATAACATTCCTTCATTGTGACAGTCATTGCATTTTGTGTATCACTCACTGCTCACATGTTGATATTGCTCCTTTCCCTATAAGCTAATGCAGTGTGAACCAGTACTTGGCTTTCGGTTATGACATTGGCCCAGTGGCACACCAATCCTGCTCCCAGATTGTTTCTCAGCAACACATCTACTGGTAGGTGCCGCACTACTCCTACATCCACCATTCCATGACTGTGACCCCAGTCTAAACGTAGTCGGGCCCTTCGAATGTCCAAAGATTCTCCTCCGGCTATGTTGACTAACATACGGCTGCCGGGGACAATACATTGGTCCGGTACTAAATGGTCTTTTATCAATGAGACTGAGGTTACAGAGTCACGGAGCACCGCAGCCTCCACGCTTTCTACCCAGACCGGCTGCAGATGCTGGTTAATAGACTCAGAGGTGTCCCATCTAGTCCGGGACACTTCTCCTTGTACCACATATGCCTCTTCTTCTTCCAGTCGGAGTAGTGGGATCATCTTTCCCTCAGCATTCCAGCCCCATTGTAGCACACTGTTCACAGGTTGGGGATGCAGATGATGTGGGCTAGAATGTTCCTGGCATTCCCTGGCAAAGTGTCCCAAGCATCCACAGTTATGGCAGTTAAGCCCTCCTCGCCCCAACACCGTCCGTACTTGGGGTCTTGGGCAACCTCCCCCTCTTTGTGAAGTCCAAACTCCCTGCCATTCCTCCTCTCGCCAGTCCATGTAAATTACTAATAAAACATAATAATAATATCGACAGAACTGGTGCTCCATGATGGGAAAGTCTCATAGTCTTAAGTAAGTGGGCAGATCCCCACACCCTCCCTCCTCAGGGATGTCAACATACTCACTGCCCCGGTGATGCGGTGGTGTCCCCATTCCCTGCTGTGGCTTCCTGCTTCTCTGGGCCTGCATATATGAGCTCATCAATTCTTAAAGGGGCGGTGCACGCACTTTGGAAATGCACCCAGCCAATTGCTGGGAGGCACCAGGTATATAAGGCACCCTCCCTAGTAGGGAGGTGCATGAGCAACCCTTGTAGTTTCCCTACTTAGTGTGTGTGCAACTAGGATGTTGCCAGGCCCCTGTCCTTGAAACCCATGTTGTCTGAACTAGAACCTGTTACTGAAACCCATGTAGTCTGAACCTGAACCTTTTCCTGAAACCCGTGCTGTCATAACCAGAACAAGCTCCTGAGACACGTGTTGTCTGAACTATGACCTAGTGTCTGTTCAGTCTGGTGATCCAAAACGAATACTGTACCAGCCCCAGTCTTAATACCAGTATCTGAATCCTGTTCTGCCAGTGACTCAGAGACCGTGTTTGTAACTGTAATCCTGACCCTTGGGGTCAGCTGCTGCAGTACAGGGGAATGCCCTGAAATGGCTACCTTCAGTGCAAGCCTAACTCCACCATCAGGAGCTCTAGAGATGTCCCGCCAGCGAGATCAGCAGGAAAAATTCTGTCCTATCTGCAGACAGTGAATACCCGTTTGGATCACTGACGTCGGCTGTTTCATCCATTCCAGCCTAAGTTGCAGCAACTGCGGCCCTGACTACTCAGCCTGTAACTTTCTTTCCTGGAGCTAATCCTCATCTGTATGCTTCGCCACATTACAACGGGGAGTGCCATGCACCTCCTAAGTAAGCCTGGCTTGTGGCACAGTGGGCCCACAATCCACGTGTGTGACAACAGCCATTTCTTATGTTTGGAGTATAGACCAGGGAGCTGTGACAGGAATTGATATTTCCACAACTCCCAAAGTAGAAATTGAGGATTAGAGAAACAGCGTACCACAACAAGCTATTCTGTGTCCGAAACTGGGAGATACTGATTCCTTAACTCCCCAAACTCCCATTCTATTGAAGTTAATAAAGCAAGGTAGAATGTTCTGGATAATCGTTTCTGTAATCTTGGCCAATTAGACAATAATTAGACAATTATTCTTATCTCAGTCATTTGAATACCTGATGCGGAAGTTTCAGGCTGTGTGCCCACTATGCGTTTTATAAGTGTTTCCGCAGTGGCAATTAAGCCGCAGAAACACTTAAAAAATGCTTGGTAGAAGGTCGGCAATGTTCCCCAATGATAATCCGCATGTGTTGTGCACATGCTGCGGAAATTTCCGCTGTGGATTATCATTGCGGAAAAATCCGCAGCACTACCAATCATTTTGCGTAATCGCCGCATTTTCGCTGCCTTTGACTTGCATTGAATCACTGAATATTTGCATGACTACATGTGCACATGCGGATATTAAGTGATTCAATGTGCGGATGGTACCCGGGTCTGGAGAAGAGGAGACTCTCCTCCTGACCCGGGTACCATAGTACTTGTAAAAAAAAAGAATTTAAAATAAGAAAATACATTATTCTCACCTTCTGCTTGTCCCCGGTCTCCTTAGTGATGAGTCCTTACTCCCCAGCGGCTCGCGATGGTCTAAAAGGACCTTCCATGATGTAATTTAGTCATGGGACGGGTCACGCGACCGCTGACGTCGGGGGTCGCGGGACCTGTCACATGACTTAATTACATCATGGAAGTTCCTTTTATACCACCGTGAGACACCGGGGAGACCGGACGCATCGGATAAGGAGACCGGGGGCCATCGGAAGGTGAGTATAATTTTTTTTTATTTTTTACCATTATTATTCTTTTTTATAAGTAACTTGGTCACACTATATAAAATCCATGATGGTTGCATGGATTTATATTGTGTGACCAAGTTGTCAAGCACTTTCCAAGTGATGCTAAAATCGCTTGGAAAGCGCTTGACAACCCGCATGCGAAATCGTATGTGCAAAACGCGTGACAAACGCTTGTCCTTGGCTGAAAAAACGCATGTAAAATCCAAATGCGTTTTTTCTGCCAAAGAGATGCAGAAACACTCAGGAAAAATCCGGAGCATTTCTGCATCGTGGGCACATAGCCTAACATGTAAGGTTATAAATCAAAGGTGTATCAAAGATATTTACAAAATATTAGGGAAAATTATTAGCGAAAGATGTAGGTGTATTTGTAGATGAGATACCAGTATACAATCCCATGCTATGTGTGTATATGTGCATACAGTACACATTTATTTTCATCATGGTAATTTCTTGAGTAAAAACAAGATAGTGAAATAATATTAGTGCTCTAAATACTTCATTGCAGCCTAATCCAGAATATAAAATCCCATTTTATTCATAATTTCACAAAAATAATGTTAAAGTGCACTTCCAATGCAAGATTAAAACTTTATAGTGTTCTTTTTCCTCATTGAAAGAACCTATATGAAGCCTTTCCCTTCAAAGTTCAGTCATTTCTGGTTTGTAGCTCTCATTCCTCCTGTATCACTAACAGGAAGCTGCCATGTTACTGATACATTGGAGCTGCAGTCTGGTCCCTGGTCACTCCGGCTCTAATCCTGCCAGCATACATTACACTTGCCAACCCTTTCCTTGCCCTTCATTGGAAATAGTAAAATATGATTTGACATTCATTTCCATAAGTCTTTTTTAGAACAAATTTAAAAAAAAAAGCAGAAAAGATTCTTAGGGGCTTGAGCTTCTTAAGTCTCATCCAGGGTTAACTAGGATTCCATGCAGGTACTTCCTCTGATTAAATTAGATGCATGTGAGCCTTTTTTTCAAGGCTATCTATATATAACCTAAGTAGTCACAGAAAGATGTACTGACTGACAATTTTTTTTTATAAAAGACTGTAACTTTTAGGCAGCGTGTCCCTAGCTACCAGTCTCAAATGACCGTTCAGCTCAAAGCTAGATTGGCACTTTGCTGACAGCAGAGAACGGGAGCATTGGTTTGTATCAGACATGTAATAATATTCCCCATTGCAGTTTGCATTTTTAATCAGATTTTTCTAGATATAACTTTGGTGAAGAACCTTCATCTGACTGATTTTTAACTCAGATTTAAAGTCCTATGAAGGAGTGTAAAAGTGGAGCTACCAGTCAGTATGAATGCTGCTATAAATCACATCACAAGCACAACTCTGCGATACTACTAAGTGGGACACCAGTTTAAGAGATTCGAGCCAAGAATTCAACATAATACCATCATTTTTGATTTACGGACAAACATAACAGCTTCTCAAAGGAAAAAGAAATTGCCAATTTTCAGCCTTATTGTATTTATGTTCAAAAACTATAACTGCATCATGCTTCACTTTAGCATTTGTAAGACTGAACTGAGGCCCTTGCTGGATATAATGTTTCCTTATTTATGGTCTATTCAGCAGAAATAATAGCAAACTCTTGCACAGAACTTAAGTGCATACGCATTGAAGCAAAGAACTAAATTCTAAACATTCTGTTTGCTGAAGGCATTCTGAGTGCAACTACGTGAAATATTCATAAATCTACGTTTATTTTTGTTTCAAGTAATTTACACAAGAAATACATTTTATTAAAGACATCTTTTAAAACCTATATTTCTTTAGTTCCCTGAATTCCATCTGTTGGAGTCTTAAAATAAAAAAAATGAATGAAGCATGAATTGACACCCCTGGGATACGGTATTGGTATTTAAACAAGGACGTGATGTTTTTATGGCTATGCTTAGGAAACCTCTCAACAATTGTTATTCTTCTGAAAGTTGCTATAAACTATACACTAGTAAAACAATGACCAGAAAGATGTTTTTAATATACTCAGTAGCACATGCTCAAAATAAAATTTGCAAAGAGATAAGAAACAAATTCAGATCTGCAACTCCAACCTCCAGGGCAGCAGTTGAGCAGCACAATGATGGGCTATGGCAATCATGCCCCCGTAACACTGGATGAGCTGCAGCAGTACCAATGCTTGAATGAGTCACTGGCCATATGTCAAAAATTAAGAGAAAACCAAGACCGTTTCATTTGCATGGGCACATGGGCAGCACGGTGCCTCAGTGGTTAGCACTGCAGCCTTGCAGCGCTGGGGTCCTGAGTCCATATCCTACCAAGGATAACATCTGGAAGGAGTTTGAATGTTCTTCCCATGTTTGCGTGGGTTTCCTCCAGGTTCTCCGGTTTCCTCCCACACTCCAAAGACATCCTGATAGGGAATGTAGATTTTGAGCCCCAGTTGGGACAATGATGGCAATATCTGTAAAGCACTGCGGAATATGATGGCACCATAAAAATAAGCATAATAATAACAACCCCTTTTTTATGATGAATGGCAGGAGTCCTGGAGGTGAGACCCCCACCATTCAAACATTAATGGCCCATCGGGAGGGAAAACCATCACTATTATAGTCCTGATGAACTGCATTGATATGCTCCATGGCTTATAATAGCTATTTATGTGTTGATTTATTTATTTTCTTAATAATAATAATAATCTTTATTTATATAGCGCCAACATATTCCACAGCGCTTTACAATTCAGAGGTTCATATACAACAGTGATAAGTAACATAGATAAAGATAATACAATAATTACATCAAAAATAACGACGACCCTACTCGTAAGAGCTTACAATCTACAATGAGGTGGGGGTGACACAAAGTACAATGGCTTATTTACAAGGACGGTCCAGCCATCTTGAGGGGATGAGGGATAGATAAAGTCTGCATGAGCTCATCACCAGCCAGTATCTGTAGTGCTTTTTGGTTCGGTGGAGAGTTATGTTTGGAGAAATAAGGGATGGGCTATAAGAAAATAAAAGGACTTCGATTAGGGAAGGTGATAGGCCGCCCTAAACAGGTGCGTTTTTAGGGAGAGTCTAAAACTGTGTAAGTTGTGGTTCATCCTAATTTCTTGGGGTAGAGCATTGCATAGAATAGGTGCAGCTCGGGAGAAGTCTTGAAGCCGGGAGTGGGAGGTATGGATTAGTGCGGATGTTAGTCGAAAGTCGCTTGCGGAGCGTAGAGAACGGGTAGGCCGATAGACAGAAATGAGGGAGGAGATGTAGGGGGGTGCCACACTGTATTTAAAAGTTATATGTTATAGAGGCTTCCTTAAAAGGTTGTTGTTCCTGTATAATATCTTCCATGATGCTGCTGTTACTTCTGAACAAGTGCTAAACAGAGAAAGAAGTACGAATCCCTGTTTCTGTGCATTGTATATGGTAAATCCATCTTCATTAACTTACCTATAACAATGGCTACAGGTCAGCAGGATTTTAGAATTTTTTTGTCATAATAGTAGATCTATTTGCATCTTACTGACTTCTTATAACAAATCTCACCTATAACCTCTAAAATGCTGTCCTATCTATTTACCATACTGGTCCACTAGCAATCAAAAGACACCAGTCAAGTGATCTAGCACAAGCAAAAAGCATGTTCTTGTCTAACCATACTGGTCTGATAAGCAGGAGGAGCATCATTCAGCACCAGAACAGATATTGTCTCAATCAAGAGTCTTCTTTAGCTACTTAAAGATTTTTTATATAAGATGAGATTGTCAGCTCACCTCCTCCTTTGGTTACCGCGTCCTCCGGGCTGCACGAATCTACTGGGTGAAAGTCGATATGCACAAAATAATAAGCATCCAGCGCCTTTTTGGACGAATTATCCCAGGAAATCCAAGGTTTCTTAAAACATTTGTTTATTTCTTCAAAATAAAAACAGGTAACAAGAAGGTCAGGCAGTTTGGATAAACTCAGGAAAACGCCAATATGCTAAATGATTTTTTTTCAACAGTATTTACACAAGAAAATCGCATGGCAGAAAACATGATCAGTGATAACAAAAATTCTCCATTAAATGTCACTTGCTTAACCCAGCAGGAAGTACGGCGGCATCTAAAAATCACTAAAGTTGACAAATCCCCGGGCCCGGATGGGATACACCCGCGAGTACTGCAGGAATTAAGTAATGTCATAGATAGACCATTACTTTTAATCTTTAAAGATTCCATAATAACAGGGTCTGTACCACAGGACTGGCGTATAGCAAATGTGGTGCCAATATTCAAAAAGGGGACAAAAACCGAACTTGGAAATTATAGGCCAGTAAGCTTAACCTCTACTGTGGGTAAAATCCTGGAGGGTTTCCTAACAGATGCTATACTGGAGTATCTGAAGAGGAATAACCTCATGACCCAATATCAACATGGGTTTACGAGGTACCGTTCCTGTCAAACTAATCTGATTAGCTTTTATGAGGAGGTAAGTTCCGGACTGGACCAAGGAAATGCAGTGGATGTTGTGTATATGGACTTTTCAAAAGCTTTTGATACGGTTCCACACAAAAGGTTAATACATAAAATGAGGACAATGGGGATAGGGGAAAATATATGTATGTGGGTTAAGATTTGGCTCAGCGATAAGAAACAAAGGGTGGTTATTAATGGAACACACTCAGACTGGGTCACAGTTAACAGTGGGGTACCACAGGGGTCAGTATTGGGCCCGCTTCTTTTTAACATATTTATTAATGACCTTGTAGGGGGCATACAGAGTAGTATTTCAATATTTGCAGGTGACACTAAACTCTGCAGGATAATAAATACAGAGGAGGGCAATTTTATATTACAGGAGGATCTATGTAAATTAGAAGCTTGGGCTGATAAATGGCAAATGAGCTTTAATGGGGATAAATGTAAGGTAATGCACTTGGGCAGAGGAAATAAAATGTATAATTATATGCTTAATTGTAAAACACTGGGCAAAACTGTAACTGAAAAAGACCTGGGTGTATTGGTGGACGACAAGCTCATGATTGGTGGCCAGTGTCAGGCAGCTGCTGCAAAGGCAAATAAAATAATGGGATGCATTAAAAGAGGCATAGATGCTCATGAGGAGAACATAATTTTACCTCTATACAAGTCACTAGTGCGACCACACTTAGAATACTGTGTACAGTTCTGGTCTCCGGTGTATAAGAAAGACATAGCTGAACTAGAGCGGGTGCAGAGAAGAGCGACCAAGGTTATTAGAGGACTGGGGGGTCTGCAATACCAAGACAGGTTATTACACTTGGGGTTATTTACTGTGGAAAAAAGAAGGCTTAGGGGTGATCTTATTACAATGTACAAGTATATGAGGAGACAGTACAAAGACCTTTCTACTGATCTTTTTACTCTGAGGCCTGAGAAGGGGACAAGGGGGCATCTTCTACATCCGGAGGAAAGAGGGTTTACTCATAATCACAGACGCGGATTCTTTACTGTAAAAGCAGTAAGACTATGGAACTCTCTGCCGCATGATGTTGTAATGAGCGATTCACTACTAAAATTTAAGAAGGACATGGATGCCTTTCTTGAAAAGTATAATATTACAGGTTATATATACTAGATTCCTTGATAGGGCGTTGATCCAGGGAACTAGTCTGATTGCCGTATAGAGTCAGGAAGGAATTTTTTTCCCCAATGTGGAGCTTAGTGTTTGCCACATGTTTTTTTTTTGCCTTCCTCTGGATCAACAAGTTAGGCTATGGGTTGAACTAGGTGGACTTAGTCTTCCTTCAACCTTAAAAACTATGTTACTATGATTTCAAATAAGGCATAGAAACCAACATGTTTTGACCCAAAGATTTTTTTCCAACTTTTAAGGTAATGTATTTCATGATACATTCATATTTGTTTCTTTTCTAAAATCATATGCTTGTATTAAAAACCCACAATAAAACATGATCATTTTTATCTGATATTGTATAGTGCAACAGTTTTAATATACCCGTTATTCACGAGGCAGCATATGTTACAGACATGATGGAGGATGTTTATACGCTTTAAAACAAAAGCTGTAAAAGCTGCCAACTAAAAATATCTGTTAATTAGTGCTTAGTTTAATTTTCAAGAATGAAGATAATTTTAATTGGAAACCGCCAAATCCAACACATGAAGATGTTTTTATCAGATGAGCACTATCAAAACAGATAATATGATCTAGATAAGAGATTGTGGAAGATAAGATTGTGTTTTCAAAATGTCTTAACTAAATTAATTGGAATTCTTCAAATAGTATAATAACTTTCAGCTAGAACATAGACACTATTTCTGACCGGTCATTGTAAGAAAGAAATATTTAATGAATATTTGATGAATGTGTTTCTAATAAAATTGTAAAATCACAACTAGATAGTGACTATAGAAGTCTGTTGTCTTCATTTTCTGACACATCTTCCCTATTAACAGTGAGTCGAGGTCTAGGGTGACTTTTGCCTTCCTTGAGCGAAGTTCATGTTATTTAACGCTTTGTTCAGTTTAATTAACATTCTGTTTAGTGACATATGAGGCTCCGTCTGTGTGATTTTATAACTTGTTAACTGAATAAGTTAGATTTTGTGCTTGAATTTCCTTATTAAATTATTCAACTGCTGCTTTAACACATTGCATCGAGTACTGATTTCTGGTTAGTTATATAAAGCAGTAATAGTACATTGTGGAATGAGTTAATGTTCAAAGAAATAGTCCAATGTCTGAACTTCTATTCATATAATGCATTTTATTTGTATTTTTGTTTTTTTATGTTTTTTCTTCAGCCACAACCAAAAGTAGACAAATAAGATACACAAAAAATAGTAATAACATAAAGATTTTGCCTTGGCCACTCTGCTTTGCAGGTCCTCACCTTCTCACCTCTATGGCCTTCACTGCTATTGTTCCTGGATTACGTCCCTGGACTAAGTGCTGGCAAGTGAAACTGTTTATCACCTGCCCTGGCTGTAGTTTTGGATCCTCAATGTTGCTTCCCTATATTTTTATATAAGTGCTGTGCCCAAAAAGACTCAATTCTAGTGTTTAGATTTTTCCTCTTTTTGGGAGTTTACTGCACAGGTTGATTAATCTTATATTTTGATAGATCGGACATTTTATACACACAGCATTACCAGATATGTTTTTTTTTTTTATTTATTTATTTTTGGGTTGAGGATAATAGTGGGGTGATTTGAAATGTTAGATATTTTACGCTTATTAAATTTATATCATATTTTTAAGAAACAGATGCTGGCTATTTAATTTACATGGCATCTGCTGTGTGTGGAGGGAGATCTGCTTCTCAGCCCATTCCACATTCCCTGACCCACTTCATGACCATCACTGGGAATTAAAGGGAAAGTGCCGCTTTTTTTAATATTTAAAAAAAAATAAGAATTTTTACCTAACATGTTGCTTTAACCTGTGCTTTATTTACTTGTATTTATGTTTTTTTTTTAATAATTTTTTAATGCAGACATTCATGGCTGCCATTTTACTTTGCAGGTCTGTAAGGGTCACTGCACAACACTTAAAGTCAGCAAATATGGCAGCCTATGGGCATAGGAGACAGTGGTCAGACGCCGACCCTATCTCTTACATTATAGCCACATCAGTTGTGAACTGGCACGCCTCGGTGGGCTGCCCAATTCACAGCAGTAGGTGTTTCTGGGTGCTATTTTACGGTAGCCTAGCGCTATCTGCTGAGCTCCACTTACCCTCTATTGCCAGGACCTGTAACCTATGACAGCTGTACTGTTCACTTCCGGGATAACAAGTGCTGGGTTGCAAGGAGACTGGAGGAGCTGTGGAGACCGGAGCAATAGCAGACAGTAGTGAAGATTGTGGATAGTAACAGCTGCGACAACTTAGTCAATTGATAAGTATCAGGGCTGCGGTGGTGAAGGGCCAGGCATGGTGCTTTTGTGCAGAGGCAAAAATATGAGGGGGGAGAGATATGGAATATGCTGTGAAGATAGACATTGAATGTGCTGTGGGGAGAGAGACAGGGAACGTGCTGTGGAGAGATAGACATGGAACGTGCTGTGGAGAGAGAGACATGGAATGTGCTGTGGAGAGAGAGTCATGGAATGTGCTGTGGAGAGAGAGTCACGGAATGTGCTGTGGGGAGAGAGACACGGAATGTGCTGTGGGGAGAGAGACATGGAATGTGCTGTGGAGAGAGAGACATGGAATGTGCTGTGGAGAGAGAGTCACGGAATGTGCTGTGGGGAGAGAGACACGGAATGTGCTGTGGGGAGAGAGACACGGAATGTGCTGTGGGGAGAGAGACACGGAATGTGCTGTGGGGAGAGAGACACGGAATGTGCTGTGGGGAGAGAGACACGGAATGTGCTGTGGGGAGAGAGACACGGAATGTGCTGTAGGGAGAGAGTTGTGGCACCCCAGGGGTCTGGTTTCCACAGTAATAGCCATATTACGTCTGTGAGCAGGTGGGAGGTCTCCTGGTCAGAAATCCTAAGCATACCACACCTCCTGTCCAGTCCTGGGAGGGGAAGAACTTCCCCTATATAAAGCTGGGGCTGAGGCAGGGTTAGTGAGTAGAGTAGAGTAGAGTAGAGTGAGAGAACACAGACAGAGACACAGTCTGGTCTGTAGTGGAGCAGTTTTAGGGAAAGAAAGATCAGGAGCTCCGTGGGAGCTGTGCTAAAAGAGATCAGGGGCTGGAAGCTGTAGAGCTCGCCCTGATTGAAGAGTTCTGACCGGACCCGGAGTCCGAGGCTGTGGGGACGAATCCTTACCCAGCAGCAGAAACCGACCGGCAGGGGATTTCAGGTCCTCTGGCCAAGAAACCCGAAGACACGGTCACACGCAAGGGACCAGCACCGCCGTCGTGGAGCGGAAGCTACCAGAAGGCCCCGAGTCACCGGCCATACGGGTGAGCACCACACGGTACACTCAGGGACGTGGGCTACTTTTACTCGCCTCTAGCAAGGTAGCCAGAAGAGTACGATTAGTTGGGGAGGCCTGCAACTCCGCCTGGCCAGGGGAGATCCATCTGCTCACGGACTGACCAGGCCCCGATCGCTAGCCAGTACTCCGGGAGGGTCTACCTTTGCCACCAGTAAAGACCCTGAACGACACCGCACCGTCTCTGAGTGTTTCATCATCCACGTCCGCTGCCCTGAGGATATACCCCTCCCGTTGGGGGTTATACCATCCACGCTGCACAACCGTACCACCGGCCTCAGCGGTCTGCCCTGCAGCGGCGGTCTCATAACCGCATTCAACAGGTGGCGTAGTCAAGCAATATAACATCTTCTGACAAGCACTGCCACTTAGTTTGACTCCCTGGGCACGGACCGGGTCACCGCCACGAAACTACTACCCCTATCAGATCCGGCTCCGGGTAGGCCCCCGCGTGCGCAACGCTACTTGGCACAGGTCCAGCAAAAAAGAAGCAAGACAAAAATATATCTCATACCCTACCATAATTATATATAAATGTAAAGCAAAGTTGCATAATAAATATAGGGTACTTAGTGAACTATTTTTGATCAAAAAAAGTATACAAGCCGTCCCACCAGCGGCAAGGTGACCCTAAATTGGGACGGTACCTATACTGCCTATATTAAAAACCTTACTGTATATCAAAGTTGAAGTAATGCATATAAAAGGGTAGACAAATAGGACCGGGTCCCAACTCCAGACCACCTAGGCCCGTGGTAAGCTACATATATACCAATCAGCTCAACAAAGGGCATGCCACACCCTTAAATTGCACAGAATGCAAACAAGTCAAAAAAACAGACAATGTGAACTGAGGTCTAAGATGGCAGACATACAAGAAACAGAGGCATGTTCACACTAGCAAAAAAGAAGCAAGACAAAAATATATCTCATACCCTACCATAATTATATATAAATGTAAAGCAAAGTTGCATAATAAATATAGGGTACTTAGTGAACTATTTTTGATCAAAAAAAGTATACAAGCCGTCCCACCAGCGGCAAGGTGACCCTAAATTGGGACGGTACCTATACTGCCTATATTAAAAACCTTACTGTATATCAAAGTTGAAGTAATGCATATAAAAGGGTAGACAAATAGGACCGGGTCCCAACTCCAGACCACCTAGGCCCGTGGTAAGCTACATATATACCAATCAGCTCAACAAAGGGCATGCCACACCCTTAAATTGCACAGAATGCAAACAAGTCAAAAAAACAGACAATGTGAACTGAGGTCTAAGATGGCAGACATACAAGAAACAGAGGCATGTTCACACTAGCAAAAAAGAAGCAAGACAAAAATATATCTCATACCCTACCATAATTATATATAAATGTAAAGCAAAGTTGCATAATAAATATAGGGTACTTAGTGAACTATTTTTGATCAAAAAAAGTATACAAGCCGTCCCACCAGCGGCAAGGTGACCCTAAATTGGGACGGTACCTATACTGCCTATATTAAAAACCTTACTGTATATCAAAGTTGAAGTAATGCATATAAAAGGGTAGACAAATAGGACCGGGTCCCAACTCCAGACCACCTAGGCCCGTGGTAAGCTACATATATACCAATCAGCTCAACAAAGGGCATGCCACACCCTTAAATTGCACAGAATGCAAACAAGTCAAAAAAACAGACAATGTGAACTGAGGTCTAAGATGGCAGACATACAAGAAACAGAGGCATGTTCACACTAGCAAAAAAGAAGCAAGACAAAAATATATCTCATACCCTACCATAATTATATATAAATGTAAAGCAAAGTTGCATAATAAATATAGGGTACTTAGTGAACTATTTTTGATCAAAAAAAGTATACAAGCCGTCCCACCAGCGGCAAGGTGACCCTAAATTGGGACGGTACCTATACTGCCTATATTAAAAACCTTACTGTATATCAAAGTTGAAGTAATGCATATAAAAGGGTAGACAAATAGGACCGGGTCCCAACTCCAGACCACCTAGGCCCGTGGTAAGCTACATATATACCAATCAGCTCAACAAAGGGCATGCCACACCCTTAAATTGCACAGAATGCAAACAAGTCAAAAAAACAGACAATGTGAACTGAGGTCTAAGATGGCAGACATACAAGAAACAGAGGCATGTTCACACTAGCAAAAAAGAAGCAAGACAAAAATATATCTCATACCCTACCATAATTATATATAAATGTAAAGCAAAGTTGCATAATAAATATAGGGTACTTAGTGAACTATTTTTGATCAAAAAAAGTATACAAGCCGTCCCACCAGCGGCAAGGTGACCCTAAATTGGGACGGTACCTATACTGCCTATATTAAAAACCTTACTGTATATCAAAGTTGAAGTAATGCATATAAAAGGGTAGACAAATAGGACCGGGTCCCAACTCCAGACCACCTAGGCCCGTGGTAAGCTACATATATACCAATCAGCTCAACAAAGGGCATGCCACACCCTTAAATTGCACAGAATGCAAACAAGTCAAAAAAACAGACAATGTGAACTGAGGTCTAAGATGGCAGACATACAAGAAACAGAGGCATGTTCACACTAGCAAAAAAGAAGCAAGACAAAAATATATCTCATACCCTACCATAATTATATATAAATGTAAAGCAAAGTTGCATAATAAATATAGGGTACTTAGTGAACTATTTTTGATCAAAAAAAGTATACAAGCCGTCCCACCAGCGGCAAGGTGACCCTAAATTGGGACGGTACCTATACTGCCTATATTAAAAACCTTACTGTATATCAAAGTTGAAGTAATGCATATAAAAGGGTAGACAAATAGGACCGGGTCCCAACTCCAGACCACCTAGGCCCGTGGTAAGCTACATATATACCAATCAGCTCAACAAAGGGCATGCCACACCCTTAAATTGCACAGAATGCAAACAAGTCAAAAAAACAGACAATGTGAACTGAGGTCTAAGATGGCAGACATACAAGAAACAGAGGCATGTTCACACTAGCAAAAAAGAAGCAAGACAAAAATATATCTCATACCCTACCATAATTATATATAAATGTAAAGCAAAGTTGCATAATAAATATAGGGTACTTAGTGAACTATTTTTGATCAAAAAAAGTATACAAGCCGTCCCACCAGCGGCAAGGTGACCCTAAATTGGGACGGTACCTATACTGCCTATATTAAAAACCTTACTGTATATCAAAGTTGAAGTAATGCATATAAAAGGGTAGACAAATAGGACCGGGTCCCAACTCCAGACCACCTAGGCCCGTGGTAAGCTACATATATACCAATCAGCTCAACAAAGGGCATGCCACACCCTTAAATTGCACAGAATGCAAACAAGTCAAAAAAACAGACAATGTGAACTGAGGTCTAAGATGGCAGACATACAAGAAACAGAGGCATGTTCACACTAGCAAAAAAGAAGCAAGACAAAAATATATCTCATACCCTACCATAATTATATATAAATGTAAAGCAAAGTTGCATAATAAATATAGGGTACTTAGTGAACTATTTTTGATCAAAAAAAGTATACAAGCCGTCCCACCAGCGGCAAGGTGACCCTAAATTGGGACGGTACCTATACTGCCTATATTAAAAACCTTACTGTATATCAAAGTTGAAGTAATGCATATAAAAGGGTAGACAAATAGGACCGGGTCCCAACTCCAGACCACCTAGGCCCGTGGTAAGCTACATATATACCAATCAGCTCAACAAAGGGCATGCCACACCCTTAAATTGCACAGAATGCAAACAAGTCAAAAAAACAGACAATGTGAACTGAGGTCTAAGATGGCAGACATACAAGAAACAGAGGCATGTTCACACTAGCAAAAAAGAAGCAAGACAAAAATATATCTCATACCCTACCATAATTATATATAAATGTAAAGCAAAGTTGCATAATAAATATAGGGTACTTAGTGAACTATTTTTGATCAAAAAAAGTATACAAGCCGTCCCACCAGCGGCAAGGTGACCCTAAATTGGGACGGTACCTATACTGCCTATATTAAAAACCTTACTGTATATCAAAGTTGAAGTAATGCATATAAAAGGGTAGACAAATAGGACCGGGTCCCAACTCCAGACCACCTAGGCCCGTGGTAAGCTACATATATACCAATCAGCTCAACAAAGGGCATGCCACACCCTTAAATTGCACAGAATGCAAACAAGTCAAAAAAACAGACAATGTGAACTGAGGTCTAAGATGGCAGACATACAAGAAACAGAGGCATGTTCACACTAGCAAAAAAGAAGCAAGACAAAAATATATCTCATACCCTACCATAATTATATATAAATGTAAAGCAAAGTTGCATAATAAATATAGGGTACTTAGTGAACTATTTTTGATCAAAAAAAGTATACAAGCCGTCCCACCAGCGGCAAGGTGACCCTAAATTGGGACGGTACCTATACTGCCTATATTAAAAACCTTACTGTATATCAAAGTTGAAGTAATGCATATAAAAGGGTAGACAAATAGGACCGGGTCCCAACTCCAGACCACCTAGGCCCGTGGTAAGCTACATATATACCAATCAGCTCAACAAAGGGCATGCCACACCCTTAAATTGCACAGAATGCAAACAAGTCAAAAAAACAGACAATGTGAACTGAGGTCTAAGATGGCAGACATACAAGAAACAGAGGCATGTTCACACTAGCAAAAAAGAAGCAAGACAAAAATATATCTCATACCCTACCATAATTATATATAAATGTAAAGCAAAGTTGCATAATAAATATAGGGTACTTAGTGAACTATTTTTGATCAAAAAAAGTATACAAGCCGTCCCACCAGCGGCAAGGTGACCCTAAATTGGGACGGTACCTATACTGCCTATATTAAAAACCTTACTGTATATCAAAGTTGAAGTAATGCATATAAAAGGGTAGACAAATAGGACCGGGTCCCAACTCCAGACCACCTAGGCCCGTGGTAAGCTACATATATACCAATCAGCTCAACAAAGGGCATGCCACACCCTTAAATTGCACAGAATGCAAACAAGTCAAAAAAACAGACAATGTGAACTGAGGTCTAAGATGGCAGACATACAAGAAACAGAGGCATGTTCACACTAGCAAAAAAGAAGCAAGACAAAAATATATCTCATACCCTACCATAATTATATATAAATGTAAAGCAAAGTTGCATAATAAATATAGGGTACTTAGTGAACTATTTTTGATCAAAAAAAGTATACAAGCCGTCCCACCAGCGGCAAGGTGACCCTAAATTGGGACGGTACCTATACTGCCTATATTAAAAACCTTACTGTATATCAAAGTTGAAGTAATGCATATAAAAGGGTAGACAAATAGGACCGGGTCCCAACTCCAGACCACCTAGGCCCGTGGTAAGCTACATATATACCAATCAGCTCAACAAAGGGCATGCCACACCCTTAAATTGCACAGAATGCAAACAAGTCAAAAAAACAGACAATGTGAACTGAGGTCTAAGATGGCAGACATACAAGAAACAGAGGCATGTTCACACTAGCAAAAAAGAAGCAAGACAAAAATATATCTCATACCCTACCATAATTATATATAAATGTAAAGCAAAGTTGCATAATAAATATAGGGTACTTAGTGAACTATTTTTGATCAAAAAAAGTATACAAGCCGTCCCACCAGCGGCAAGGTGACCCTAAATTGGGACGGTACCTATACTGCCTATATTAAAAACCTTACTGTATATCAAAGTTGAAGTAATGCATATAAAAGGGTAGACAAATAGGACCGGGTCCCAACTCCAGACCACCTAGGCCCGTGGTAAGCTACATATATACCAATCAGCTCAACAAAGGGCATGCCACACCCTTAAATTGCACAGAATGCAAACAAGTCAAAAAAACAGACAATGTGAACTGAGGTCTAAGATGGCAGACATACAAGAAACAGAGGCATGTTCACACTAGCAAAAAAGAAGCAAGACAAAAATATATCTCATACCCTACCATAATTATATATAAATGTAAAGCAAAGTTGCATAATAAATATAGGGTACTTAGTGAACTATTTTTGATCAAAAAAAGTATACAAGCCGTCCCACCAGCGGCAAGGTGACCCTAAATTGGGACGGTACCTATACTGCCTATATTATAAACCTTACTGTATATCAAAGTTGAAGTAATGCATATAAAAGGGTAGACAAATAGGACCGGGTCCCAACTCCAGACCACCTAGGCCCGTGGTAAGCTACATATATACCAATCAGCTCAACAAAGGGCATGCCACACCCTTAAATTGCACAGAATGCAAACAAGTCAAAAAAACAGACAATGTGAACTGAGGTCTAAGATGGCAGACATACAAGAAACAGAGGCATGTTCACACTAGCAAAAAAGAAGCAAGACAAAAATATATCTCATACCCTACCATAATTATATATAAATGTAAAGCAAAGTTGCATAATAAATATAGGGTACTTAGTGAACTATTTTTGATCAAAAAAAGTATACAAGCCGTCCCACCAGCGGCAAGGTGACCCTAAATTGGGACGGTACCTATACTGCCTATATTAAAAACCTTACTGTATATCAAAGTTGAAGTAATGCATATAAAAGGGTAGACAAATAGGACCGGGTCCCAACTCCAGACCACCTAGGCCCGTGGTAAGCTACATATATACCAATCAGCTCAACAAAGGGCATGCCACACCCTTAAATTGCACAGAATGCAAACAAGTCAAAAAAACAGACAATGTGAACTGAGGTCTAAGATGGCAGACATACAAGAAACAGAGGCATGTTCACACTAGCAAAAAAGAAGCAAGACAAAAATATATCTCATACCCTACCATAATTATATATAAATGTAAAGCAAAGTTGCATAATAAATATAGGGTACTTAGTGAACTATTTTTGATCAAAAAAAGTATACAAGCCGTCCCACCAGCGGCAAGGTGACCCTAAATTGGGACGGTACCTATACTGCCTATATTAAAAACCTTACTGTATATCAAAGTTGAAGTCCAGGTCCAGGGGCGCGTCAACTTTTGGCGTAGTCGGCAGGATTTCGTGCCCGCAACCACCGGGTACTGCGTGCCTGAAAAAGAGACTTTTAAACTTACCTGTGGTGAAGATTCCCGCCATCCGACGCCATCTTCTACCTTCCTCCCGCCATCCGTGGAGTTTTCCCGCCGTTGGACGCCATCTTCTGCCTTCTTCCCGCCATCAGTGGAGTTTTCCCGCCGTTGGACGCCATCTTGAAGACGCCGCGCGAGAAGAAGAGGGGCGTGGACTCCGAAAGCGCGCGAGAACTGGAGCTCCGCCTCACGTCCGGACGTTGCGTAAGGTCCTGGAAGGAGCCCAGCAGACGCCGACGTCACAGGAGCGCGACGGAAGGTCCTCGACCCTGACGATCCACTGCGGAGCCGCGGCCTACGGAAGAGGATCATCGCAAGGTAGGCCACGGTCCACTAGGGGGGAGGAGGATGTCGGATACGGAGGAGAGCTTCACTGCCACAGCCACCGCCAGCGCCACCACTGCAGCGGTCATGCCTTTCACGATGCCCTATATCCCGGGGGCAGCCTGGCTACCCCAGTACTCAGGGGAGTCACATACCCTGAATGACTTTAGAGAAAAGCTGGATAGCCTCTTCCAGGTGTACCCCCTCACAGAAGAGCAAAAAGTGAGCATCCTGGTGGCCCAACTAACCGGGGCAGCCCAAAGGGAGGTAAAGTCCTGGCCACCTGGGAGGAGGACTGTAGCAGGGATATTAACCCGGCTGAAGGACACCTTTGATACCCGCACCTCAGCTGAGATTAAGCTTAGATTCTACGAGTGCAAACAGCGAGCACATGAGAATATAAGGGACTATGCACTAAACCTACAAGAGGCCCTGAGAGCCATTAAGCAGGCCGACCCTGACGGCGTGGGAAACGAGGACAGGCTGTTGACCGAACAATTTATAGAGGGACTATATTTAAATGCCCACCGAACCCAGTTGCGGGCAATGGCCTTACAGGATCCTCATCTGGACTTTGCACAGTTCAAGGACAGAGCCATTCGGGTGCTCCGAGAACCGGCACCGGGTGGCGTTGTGGCCCACAGGCGCCCTACTACCGCTTACCACCAGGAGGCGGCGCCCTTGTCGGCAGGGCCTGTGGGAGCTGATGCGCAGGCTTTGAACAATGACCCGGCTCCAGGCCTGCACCATCAGGTCCAAGAGCTAGCTAAAAGCGTAGCTGCGCTAACCCGAACTGTGCAGTCTTTACAGGTTGCTGCTCCAGGGAAGATCCAGCTGGCATCCGGACGGGAGGACATCCCGTGGCGTCGACCAAGGAGGACCCCACCGGCCAGAGGAAGACCCAGCGACCGATACAACGAGGACGGACAACCCATCTGCCGCCGCTGCAATCAACCCGGACATATGGCAAGGTACTGTCCTTTAAACTGGCACAACCTGGGGTAGAGGGCCAACCCCTAGGAATAAGATCACCAGGCCCATCGAACTGGCGTGACAAATACGTGGGAGGACGTCCAGTCTTGCCTGTAGTACTGGATGGCATTCCTATGAGTGTCCTACTTGACACCGGGTCACAGGTCACCACCATCCCGTACGTGCTCTTTAAGCAGTACTGGAATGACTCGGATATAACCCGCTACCCTGACGACGACTTGAGTATCATCGCCAGCAATGGTCAACCCGTGCCACAGATCGGATTCAAAGAGATGACCATTAAAGTCGGTAGAGTCGAACTGGCAGCACAGGGACTGATCATTGTAGACATTGACAAGCGCGAGAGTCACCCAAAGATAACTCTAGGAACTAATGTGATTGAAAATTGTCTTGCAGAGGTGATTTTCATTTTACAGCAGGTTGCCAAGAACGCCAGCTCCGGCCAACAGCGAGTGCTCCAAAAAGAGATCCGGGCACTGATGCGGCGGCAACAGGTGGAACTCTCCGGTGGTGAGATTGGAAGCGTGAGAATGTGTGACCCTTTCCCTATTGCCATGCCCCCAAAAAGTGAAATGATGATTTGGTGCCGGGCAGCTATTGGTCTAAGAGGTAGAGACTACCAAGCAATGGGTAGAACCCGTCTACTCAGACAGTAGGCCCACCATTTTGACAGCACGGGGGGTGGTTGATGTACGCCATGGGAGGGTGCCCGTTCGCATAATAAACATCGGGAAGAGGGAAGTGTACCTGCCCCGGTATGCTACGCTAGCCAAATTGTATACCATCAATCAAAATTCTGTACAGTCCGTGGAACCCTTGCCTCCATCTCATCCAGAGAAAGGTAACGGCTCTAAGAAAACAATAGAGGACTGGTGTCAGCAACTACATTTGGGTACTGACTCCACTCCCTCACACCAGAAACAGGGAGTCTATCGGGTGGTTCAAGAGTACGAGAGAGTGTTTAGTAAACACCCGTTAGACTTCGGGCTAGTAAAGGGGGTAGAACATCATATCCCCATGGGAGACCATCCTCCCATAAAGGAGAGATACCGACCCGTACCCCCTGCACACTACCAACACGCCAAGGGAATGCTTAGAGACATGAAGGAGGCTGGAGTAATCAGGGATAGCTGTAGCCCCTGGGCAGCTCCACTGGTCTTGGTTAAAAAAAAAGACAACACCATGAGAATGTGTGTAGATTACCGGAAAATCAACCGTATCACACACAAAGATGCGTACCCCTTACCAAGGATAGAGGAGTCTTTGGCCGCTTTAAAATCTGCTAACTTCTTCTCTACTTTGGATCTCACTAGCGGGTACTGGCAGGTTCCTGTAGCAGAGGCGGACCGGGAGAAGACCGCATTCACCACACCGATGGGACTTAGCGAGTTTACCTGCATGCCGTTCGGACTCTGCAACGCACCAGGAACCTTCCAACGGTTGATGGAATGCTGTCTGGGACACCGAAACTTCGAGACGGTCCTGTTATACCTGGACGATGTCATCGTCTACTCCAAGACCTACGAGGACCACCTGAAACACCTGGCAGAAGTGTTCGAAGCCCTGGCAAACTACGGCCTAAAGGTGAAACCCTCCAAGTGTCACCTCCTGAAACCAAGGGTGCAGTACCTGGGACACGTGGTGAGTGCTGACGGAGTGGCTCCCGACCCTGATAAGATCACCGCGATTAAGGAATGGCCAAGACCCTCCAGCGTAAAGGAAGTGCGGCAGTTCCTCGGGTTGGTAGGCTACTACCGAAGGTTCATTCCCGGTTTCACCAAAAAGGCAGCTCCTATGCAGGACCTCCTGATAGGCCAGTCCAGGAAGGCCAAGAACCAGAAGCCGCTCTTCAGATGGGAGAAGTTGGAAGAAGAGTCCTTCCGCCAGCTGAAGATGGCCCTCACGGGGGATGAAATCCTGGCGTACCCTGATTACAGCCAGCCCTTTATCCTCTACACCGACGCAAGTAACATCGGGCTAGGAGCCGTACTGTCCCAGATCCAGCAGGGGAAGGAACGGGTAATTGCTTACGCCAGCCGAAAACTGCGACCCACCGAAAGAAACCCTGAGAATTACAGCTCATTCAAGCTAGAATTCCTGGCAGTGGTGTGGGCAGTCACCGAACGCTTTAAGCACTACCTCGCCTCTTCCCGGTTCATCGTGTACACGGATAACAACCCGTTGACACACCTGGATTCGGCAAGACTCGGTGCCCTGGAGCAGAGATGGATGGCCCGCCTGTTCAACTATGAGTTCACGATCAAATACCGGGCAGGACGCTCCAATACCAACGCGGATGCCCTGTCCAGAATGCCAAACCTACCGGACGTAGGGGAAGATCCAGAGGAATTGGAAGAAGTTGAACTCCCCGCGTTCCACCGTCATGGGACTATCCAGTATTCCCACCGTGTAAGGGGTAAGCAATCCGCTACGTTCAACCCCTTACCTCATTACAGCTGGGCGGAAACGCAAGACAGTGACCCCGATGCCCGCCTTGACCCAGACGCTCCGGAGGAGACCAAGCAACTGTGGGCTGAGAAGAGTCGACTGTTCCTTTACAAGGGGAAGTTGTGCCGCAGAATGGTTAACTCCCGGACGCATGAACTGATCTGGCAAGTAGTGGTGCCAAGAAGAGACGCGGCTATGGTACTGGAGGCATACCACGACGGAGCTGGGCACTTCGGATGGAAGAAGCTGGAGTTCCTGCTGCGCGGGCGGTTCCACTGGGTAGGCATGAGAGGAACCATCGAGAGGTGGTGCAGAGACTGTGGACCGTGCCACCTAAGAAGGAAGGACCGTGCCAGCCAGAAGACTCCCTTGCAGCCCATCATCACCCGACAGCCACTGGAACTGGTAGCCCTGGACCATGTGAAACTGGCTCCAAGCAGATCTGGGTATGTCTACGCCCTCACAATCGTAGATCATTACTCCCGGTTCCTGGTGGTGGTCCCGGTCAAGGACTTAACGGCTCAAACAGCAGCTAGAGCCTTCCAGCAGCACTTCTGCCGTCCACACGGATACCCAGAGCGGGTGCTGACGGACCAAGGACCTGCCTTTGAAGCGGAAGTCTTCCCGGAGTTCTGCACTCTGTATGGCTGCCGGAAGATAAGAACAACACCCTATCATCCGCAAACCAATGGACTCTGTGAGAAAATGAACCAGGTGGTGATAGACCTTCTGAAAACATTGCCCCTGGAAGAACGCAGTCTGTGGCCTGAGAAACTGCCTGATCTGGTGGACACTTCACCAGAAGCAGACTGGGACACAGAGAGACAGCAGCAGTACCGGAAAGTACAGGAGAGCGTTGAGCGAAGTCTCTGTCAAGCTAGGGAAAGACAGGAGAAGACTTACAACCAGTATGCTCCCGCTGTTCCCCTGGTACCTGGAGAGCAGGTCTTGAAGAGGAAGAGACGGCTCCACAAGTTGGACGACCAGTGGGAGAAGGACCCGTACACCGTACTGCCCTCAAGCCATGAGAACCCAAAAGTCTGCACAATCAGTAAGGACGGAGGAGAAACCACAGCCATTGTCTCCCGAGACCACCTGAAAAAGTGTCCCGAGCAGCTACGAAACCTTGAAGAAGATCAAGAAAACCCTCAACCCGTAGAGGAAAGGGAGGAGATGGTTAGTACTGTACTCGGAGACTTCCCTCGGTCTTGGACTCAAGTAAATGGCGCCGTTGTGGTACCCGTCCTCACCTTCTTCCAGCCAGCATCCCAAGTGCCTACGGAAAAACAGGTAGAGCTGGAAGAGCAGCCGGTCCAGGAGGCAGAAGACCCCACAAAAGCAGACCAGGAGAATCGATCCTCTGCTTATAGTGAGCCTGCCGTACCCCTAGTGAGCCAAAGAGCCCGTAGACAGCTGCCCAGTTTACCTTTGACAGCTCGTACATCTTGTAGCTCAGGACCAGTCAGTAAGCTCCGTAGGTCCACTAGAGCCACTAGAGGCCAGTTGCCCGTACGTTGGAGGATCTAAAGTGTTTAGACTGTTTTATTTGTATTTACCTGTTTATTGTTGCTTGTAAATAATTATGTATCTCTAGTTATTTCATAGGTGTCTTTAATGGATTATCCGGAATCCTTTGTATATATGTTTGGAGCGTAACCCAGGAAAGGACTAAGACTGTTAAAGACTCGGGGTAGGACAGACCCCTACCTGGTTACGGCTCCCTGTTCCTTGGTGAAATGGACACCCTTGTTTTCTTCAAGAACTGCACCCGGTTGCGGACACGCCGTGACCATCATAATGTGTTTTTCTTTGTTATGCTGTTTCTGTTTATAACTTGTTTTGTTTACAAAAATATGTTTAGTCCCGGAGTACTAAATTTCACTAGGGGGGAATGTGGCACCCCAGGGGTCTGGTTTCCACAGTAATAGCCATATTACGTCTGTGAGCAGGTGGGAGGTCTCCTGGTCAGGAATCCTAAGCATACCACACCTCCTGCCCAGTCCTGGGAGGGGAAGAACTTCCCCTATATAAAGCTGGGGCTGAGGCAGGGTTAGTGAGTAGAGTAGAGTAGAGTAGAGTGAGAGAACACAGACAGAGACACAGTCTGGTCTGTAGTGGAGCAGCTTTAGGGAAAGAAAGATCAGGAGCTCTGTGGGAGCTGTGGTAAAAGAGATCAAGGGCTGGAAGCTGTAGAGCTCGCCCTGATTGAAGAGTTCTGACCGGACCCGGAGTCCGAGGCTGTGGGGACGAATCCTTACCCAGCAGCAGAAACCGACCGGCAGGGGATTTCAGGTCCTCTGGCCCAGAAACCCGAAGGCATGGTCACACGCAAGGGACCAGCACCGCCGTCGTGGAGCGGAAGCTACCAGAAGGCCCCGAGTCACCGGCCATACGGGTGAGCACCACACGGTACACTCATGGACGTGGGCTACTTTTACCCGCCTTCAGCAAGGTAGCCAGAAGAGTACGATTAGTTGGGGAGGCCTACAACTCCGCCTGGCCAGGGGAGATTCCATCTGCTCACGGACTGACCAGGCCCCGATCGCTAGCCAGTACTCCGGGAGGGTCTACCTTTGCCACCAGTAAAGACCCTGAATGACACCGCACCGTCTCTGAGTGTTTCATCATCCACGTCCGCTGCCCTGAGGCCATACCCCTCCCGTTGGGGGTTATACCATCCACGCTGCACAACCGTACCACCGGCCTCAGCGGTCTGCCCTGCAGCGGCGGTCTCATAACCGCATTCAACGGGTGGCGTAGTCGAGCAATATAACATCTTCTGACAAGCACTGCCACTTAGTTTGACTCCCTGGGCACGGACCGGGTCACCGCCACGAAACTACTACCCCTATCAGATCCGGCTCCGGGTAGGCCCCCGCGTGCGCAACGCTACTTGGCACAGGTCCAGGGGCGCGTCAGAGTCATGGAATGTGCTGTGGAGAGAGGGACATGGAATGTGCTGTGGAGAGAGAGACACGGAATGTGCTGTGGAGAGAGAGACATGGTACTGTATGTGCTGTGGAGAGAGACATGGAATGTGCTGTGGGGAGAGAGACATGGAATGTGCTGTGGGGAGAGAGACATGGAATGTGCTGTGGGCAGAGAGACATGGAATGTGCTGTGGGCAGAGAGACATGGAATGTGCTGTAGGGAGAGAGACATGGAATGTGCTGTGGGGAGAGAGACACGGAATGTGCTGTGGGGAGAGAGACATGGTACTGTGGGGAGAGAGACATGGTACTGTATGTGCTGTGGAGAGAGACATGGAATGTGCTGTGGGGAGAGAGACATGGAATGTGCTGTGGGGAGAGAGACATGGAATGTGCTGTGGGGAGAGAGACATGGAATGTGCTGTGGGGAGAGAGACATGGAATGTGCTGTGGGGAGAGAGATGACGCACCCCTGGGCCTGTGTCGCGCAGCGTTGCGCACGCGGGAGCTTACCCGGAGCCGGATCTGTTGAGGGTTGTAGTCTCGTGGCAGTGACCCGGTCCGTGCCCAGGGAGTCAGACTAAGTGGCGCTGTATTAGCGGTAGATGTTGGACGACTACGCCACCCGTTGAATGCAGCGAAGGAGCTGCCGCTGCAGGGCAGACCGCTGAGGCCGGTGGTAGGATTGTGCAGCGTGATAGTATCACCCCCAACGGGAGGGGTATGGCCTCAGGGCAGCCGACGTGGATGATGGGGTAGCAGGGATCACTCAGAGACGATGCGGTGTAATTCAGGGTCTTTACTGGTGATAAAGATAGACCCTCTCCCGGAGTACTGGCTAGCGATTGGGGCCTGGTCAGTCCTTGAGCAGATGGGATCTCCCCTGGCCAGGCGGAGTTGTAGGCCTCCCAAACTAACGATACTCTTCTGGCTACCTTGCTAGAAGCGGGTATAAGTAGCCCACGTCCCTGAGTGTACCGTGTGGTGCTCACCCGTATGGCCGGTGACTCGGGGCCTTCTAGTAGCTTCCGCTCCACGACGGCGGTGCTGGTCCCATGCGTGTGACCGTGCCTTCGGGTTTCTTGGCCAGAGGACCTGGAATCCCCTGCCTGACGGATTCTGCTGCTGGGTAGGAGTTAGTCCCCACAGCCTCGGACTTCGGGTCCGGTAAGAAATCTTCTCAGTCAGGGCGAGCTCTGCAGCTGCCAGCCCCTGACTCCTTGTAACACTGCTCCCACAGAGCTCCTGTTGTTTCTTCCCATAGCTGCTTCTCTTCTCTGTCTCTACTTCTGGCATAGCCCAGGAGCTGGGCCCAGCCGGAGCCACAGCTCCCTGTCAGCCCTCCTGACTGAACTCTCCCTCTGAACTCCCTAACCCTGCCTCAGCCCCAGGTTTATATAGGGGAAGTTCTTCCCCTCCCAGGACTGGGCAGGAGGTGTGGCATGCATAGGATTCCTGACCAAGAGACCTCCCACCTGCTCTCAGACATAACATTGCTGTTACTGTGGAAACCAGACCCCTGGGGTGCCACATTCCCCCCTAGTGAAATTTAGTACTCCGGGACTAAACATATTTTTAGAAAAACATAACAAGGTATAAACAATAATAATACAATAAGAAAAACACATAAAGATGGTTACGGCGTGTCCGCAACCGGGTGCAGTTTTGAAGAAAAGCAAGGTGTCCATTTCACCAAAACAGGGAGACTTAACCAGGTAGGGGTCTGTCCTGCCCCGAGTCCTTAACAGTCTTTAGTCCATTCCTGGGTTACGCTCCAACCATGTACAAAGGATTCCCGGTAACTCCACCAAAGACTCCCATAAATTACTAGAAACACATAATTATTTACAGGATATGGCCGCTCTCAGTCCTCGGCCAGTGGGGATAAGGAATGGCTGCTCACAGTCCTCAGCCTGGTTTAAGATAGGGGCACATGGGGAACAATTCACTAATCCCAACGGGGACCATATTTTAATTAGCAGCAGTCCTTGTACCCTTACGGGTAACTATTTACAGCTCTTTATTCACGCTACTTCCCTTCAGTAGCTATGTCCTCTTTGTGCTCCCTCCTGAGGGTAGTCCTCAGACCCGTCCGGGTCCTCTTGGCTTTCCTCGTATTGGTAGTACTGCAGCTCCTCCTCGGTTAGCTGGGTTAGTATCTCTGCGACAGTCCTCCTCCCAGGTGGCCAGGACTTTACCTCCCTTTGGGCTGCCCTGGTTAATTGGGCCACCAGGATGCTCACTTTTTGCTCCTCTGTGAGGGGATACACCTGGAAGAGGCTATCCAGCTTTTCTCTAAAGTCATGCAGGGTATGTGACTCCCCTGAGTACTGGGGTAGCCAGGCTGCCCCCGGGATATAGGGCATGGTGAAAGGCATGACCGCAACAGCGGTGGCGCTGGCGGGGGTTGAAGCGGTGAAGCTCTCCTCCGTATCCGACATCCTTCTCCCCCATAGTGGACCGTGGCCTACCTTGCGATGATCCTCTTCCGTAGGCCGCGGCTCCGCAGTGGATCGTCAGGGTTGAGGACCTTCCGTCGCGCTCCTGTGACGTCGGCGTCTGCTGGGCTCCTTCCAGGACCTTACGCAACGTCCGGACGTGAGGCGGGGCTTCAGTTCTCGCACGCTTTCGGAGTCCACGCCCCTCTTCTTCCCGCGCGGCGTCCTCAAGATGGCGTCCAATGGCGGGAAAACTCCACGTATGGCGGGAAGAAGGCCGAAGATGGCGCCGGATGGCGGGAAAACTCCACCGATGGCGGGAAGGAAGCGGAAGATGGCGCCGGATGGCGGGAATCTTCACCACAGGTAAGTTTGAACAGTCTTTCTGGCACGCAGTACCCGGTGGTTGCGGGCACGAAATCCTGCCGACTACGCCAAAAGTTGACGCACCCCTGGGCCTGTGTCGCGCAGCGTTGCGCACGCGGGAGCTTACCCGGAGCCGGATCTGTTGAGGGTTGTAGTCTCGTGGCGGTGACCCGGTCCGTGCCCAGGGAGTCAGACTAAGTGGCGCTGTATTAGCGGTAGATGTTGGACGACTACGCCACCCGTTGAATGCAGTGAAGGAGCTGCCGCTGCAGGGCAGACCGCTGAGGCCGGTGGTAGGATTGTGTAGCATGATAGTATCACCCCCAACGGGAGGGGTATGGCCTCAGGGCAGCCGACGTGGATGATGGGGTAGCAGGGATCACTCAGAGACGATGCGGTGTAATTCAGGGTCTTTACTGGTGATAAAGATAGACCCTCTCCCGGAGTACTGGCTAGCGATTGGGGCCTGGTCAGTCCTTGAGCAGATGGGATCTCCCCTGGCCAGGTGGAGTTGTAGGCCTCCCAAACTAACGATACTCTTCTGGCTACCTTGCTAGAAGCGGGTATAAGTAGCCCACGTCCCTGAGTGTACCGTGTGGTGCTCACCCGTATGGCCGGTGACTCGGGGCCTTCTAGTAGCTTCCGCTCCACGACGGCGGTGCTGGTCCCATGCGTGTGACCGTGCCTTCGGGTTTATTGGCCAGAGGACCTGGAATCCCCTGCCTGACGGATTCTGCTGCTGGGTAGGAGTTAGTCCCCACAGCCTCGGACTCCGGGTCCGGTAAGAAATCTTCTCAGTCAGGGCGAGCTCTGCAGTTGCCAGCCCCTGACTCCTTGTAACACTGCTCCCACAGAGCTCCTGTTGTTTCTTCCCATAGCTGCTTCTCTTCTCTGTCTCTACTTCTGGCATGGCCCAGGAGCTGGGCCCAGCCGGAGCCACAGCTCCCTGTCAGCCCTCCTGGCTGAACTCTCCCTCTGAACTCCCTAACCCTGCCTCAGCCCCAGGTTTATATAGGGGAAGTTCTTCCCCTCCCAGGACTGGGCAGGAGGTGTGGCATGCATAGGATTCCTGACCAAGAGACCTCCCACCTGCTCTCAGACATAACATTGCTGTTACTGTGGAAACCAGACCCCTGGGGTGCCACAGAGACACGGAATGTGCTGTGGGGAGAGAGACACGGAATGTGCTGAGGGGAGAGAGACACGGAATGTGCTGAGGGGAGAGAGACATGGAATTTGAGGGGGAGAGACATATTCTCATATTCCATGTCTCCCCCCACCTCATATTTTTACCTTTGCATAAAAGCACCATGCCTGGCCCTTCACCACCGCAGCCCTGATACTCAAACCGCTGCAGCACTGATACTCACCAATGGATGAAGTCACTGCCACGCTCCTATTATTGCTGCTCATCTGGTCCATGCTGCTCCTCTTGTCCACTAGCACGTGTAGATAAAAGTGCAGTCACCAACGAAATCGCGCTGCAATGTGATTCTAGTCTTTATTATGCATTCAGCACTATAATAATAATAATCTTTATTTTTATATAGCGCTAACATATTCCACAGCGCTTTACATACATTATGGGGCTCATTATTGTACTATATGGAACCAATGTGGGGCCCACTGTACTATATAGAGGATTATATGGGAATCTAAGGGGTTCAATAAAACCAAAATAACTTTGTAAGTTGTAGTGCCGGCGTCCCTGCCCTCTGCTAGGCAGGGACGCTGTTCCCCTCACCGCTCTGCTCCGTGCCCGGCGTCCCTCTCCCGCTCTGCTGGCAGCGCGCGCTCCTTCCCGGCCACTGTGCTTAGGGCGCGCGCGCGCGCCCTCCCTCTTAAAGGGGCCGCGTGCGCCGTCCTAAGGAGTCCCCGGCCAATGGCCGGAGGACTTTACCATATATAAGGCACCTCCTCCAAAATGGAGGTGCCCGAGCAATGTTGTTGCACCGTTCTACTCTGCTTCAGCCCTCAGGTCCTGTTGCCAGTTACCTGCCAGGTACCTGCCAGATTCCTGCCAGCTTGCTGTCCTAATCCTGCCTGATTTCCTGTTACCTGCCTGCCTGCCTGAGGTCCGACGGTCTGCCTTACAACTCCGGTCAGTCTGTCTAAGGACCAACTTGCCCGCTCACCTGGGAGCGCACATCAGCTACCTGCCTGCTTGCCTGAGGTCCGACGGTCTGCCTTACAACTCCGGTCAGTCTGTCTATGGACCAGCTTGCCCGCTCACCTGGGAGCGCTTCTCCGCTACCTGCCTGCTTGCCTGCCCGGAGGCTCCGCTGTCACGTGCTGTGACCACCAGCTATTCCAGACTCTTGCCCACTCACCTGGGAGCGCTTCTCCACTACCTGCCTGCTTGCCTACCTGGAGGCTCCGCCGTCACGTGCTGTGACCACCTGCTATTCCAGAGACTCTCGCTTGCTCACCTGGGAGCACACATCCTCCATCTGCCTTGCTAGCCTACCTGGAGGTTCAGCCATCACAGGTCGTACCTACCCCTTACCTAGAGACTGCCCCGGTCACTTGCCGTGACCTCCAGCCCGTTCTTCCAGAGACTGCCCCGGTCACTTGCCGTGACCTCCAGCCCGTTCTTCCAGAGACTGCCCTGATCACTTGCCGTGACCTCCTGCCCGTACACCCAGAGACTGTCCCGGTCACCTGCTGTGACTGCCTGCCTGGTCGCCACCCGCTCCCTTACAAGGACCGCTCCCTTGTATAGTAGCCCAGAGGTTCCGCCTCCCAGACCCGTTACAGTTTGCTCGGGCCATGGAACCCGGTGGCACCCAAGCTCCCTTGCTCTCGGACCTGTGTCATGAACTGTCCCGTCAAAGGTCCCAACAGGAGTCCATCCTGGGTCACCTGCGGAATGTCAATACTCGCCTGGACACTCTGACTGTTCCACCAACAACCTCCGCCAGTGCCATGTCTCGCAATCCGGCAGCTCCGCTGTCCACTAACACCATGATATCCTACCCCGGACCTCGGCTTTCTGCACCTCCTCGCTTCGGAGGCGACTCAGCCCAGGCTCGGGGCTTCATAAATCAGTGCACCCTGCACTTTGAACTATTGTCCCACCAGTTTAACTCCGACCGAGCCAAAATTGCATTCATCATGTCCCATCTCACCGGGGAGGCCCTGGCCTAGCTAAATCCTCTATGGGAGAGAGGAGACCCCCTGGTGTGCAACTTGCCTGCTTTTCTCACGGCTTTCCGGAAAGTCTTCGACGAACCCGGACGGAAGACCTCATCCGCATCATCGTTGCTACGCCTCCGTCAGGAAAGTCTCACCGTGGGCCAATATGCCATACGGTTCCGTACCCTTGCCTCGGAGCTGGCCTGGGATAACGACGCTCTGGTTTCCGTCTTCTGGGAGGGTCTGTCCGGCCGTATTAAAGATGAACTTGCCGGTCGGGACATTCCTACCACTCTCGATGACTTAATAACTCTTGCCACCCGGATTGACCTACGGTTCCAGGAGCGTGCCAGAGAGGTCACCCGTGAGAGGAGGTTACCACGTCTAGCTCCTACTTTTCAGAAACCCGTCACTCCTTCTGTCTCTAACCAGGTACACCCTCCTGAGCCTATGCAGGTCGACCAGACCAAGATGGTCAAGACCCGTCAGGACTTACGCCGTGCCGAGGGGACCTGCTTCTACTGTGGCAGTAAGGAGCACCGGATCCGTGCCTGCCCGGAGAGGTCGGGAAACGCCTGTGTCTAGGTTTGCTCAGAGAGGTCCACCTAGACAAGAATAAATCCTCTCCATCCCTGCTGTTGTCAGTTTCAATCGTCTACAGGGAGAACCGTTATTTCGAACTAGCCCAACTGGACTCTGGAGCAGCCGGGAATCTTATTTCACAGTCCCTGGTAGAGAAATACCGCATCCCCACCAAACCTCTGGCTGTACCCTTGTCTGTTGCTGCCGTGGATGGGGGGCTCTTACCACGCCCCATCCAACTCATCACCGAATCCATTACTCTGCAGGTGGGAATGCTGCATTCTGAAAGTATCTCCTTCCATGTTCTGCCTGGACTCTCTCACGCCCTCTTGCTAGGCCTACCTTGGCTCCAGAAACATGCACCCGTTCTTGACTGGCAGACCGGAGAAGTCCTTCGCTGGGGACAGGGCTGCCATAAGACCTGTCTGGTTCCCGTTCATCCCGCCCGTCCTTCTCCTACCCCAGCTAATCTACCTGGACTTCCGATTCCTTATTGGTCTTATGCTGATGTCTTTAATAAAAAGGAGGCAGAGACACTACCCCCTCATAGACCATACGACTGCCCTATCGACCTGTTACCTGGTACTTCTCCTCCCCGTGGGCGTATTTATCCATTATCCGCTGCTGAGACCCGGTCGATGTCCGAATATATTGAGGAGAATCTGGCCAGGGGATTCATCCGGAAATCTACCTCCCCGGCGGGAGCAGGCTTCTTTTTCGTCAAAAAGAAGGACGGCTCTCTCCGTCCCTGTATAGACTATAGAGGCCTTAACCAGATCACGGTGAAGAATAAGTACCCCCTTCCGCTCATTCCGGAGTTATTTGATCGTCTGAGGGGGGCTAGAATCTTCACCAAACTGGACCTCCGTGGGGCGTACAACCTGGTTCGTATCCGTCAGGGGGATGAATGGAAGACGGCATTCAACACCCGGGACGGCCACTATGAATATCTGGTAATGCCCTTTGGCCTCTGTAATGCTCCTGCCGTCTTTCAAGAGTTGGTCAATGACATCTTCCGGGACCTTCTCTACTCCTGCGTAGTGGTGTACCTGGACGACATCTTGGTCTTCTCTCCGGATCTCCAGACTCACCGGAGGGATGTTCGTCAGGTCCTGCTCAGGCTCAGGCAGAACCATCTCTACGCTAAATATGAGAAGTGCCTCTTTGAGCAGACCTCGCTTCCGTTTCTGGGCTACATTATCTCTCAGACCGGCCTACAAATGGATCCTGAGAAACTGTCTGCCATCGAGAAATGGCCCTGACCAGAGGGGTTGAAGGCTATTCAACGGTTCCTGGGCTTCGCCAACTATTACCGCCTCTTCATCCCGCACTTCTCTTCCCGGACTGCCCCAATTTCCGCGCTCACCCGTAAGGGTACTAATCCCAAAGAGTGGCCGCCCGAAGCAGAGGAGGCCTTTCTTTCCCTAAAACAGGCCTTCTCTTCCGCCCCGGTGCTGCATCGCCCGGACGGCAACAAGCAGTTCTTCCTGGAAGTTGACGCCTCCTCCTCTGGAGCCGGAGCGGTACTTACTCAAAAATCATCTTCCGGGAGAATGGTAACTTGTGGCTTCTTCTCCAAACTCTTCTCCTCTTCTGAGCGCAACTATTCCATAGGAGACCGAGAGTTATTGGCCATCAAGCTGGCGTTGGAGGAGTGGCGTTACCTACTCGAGGGGGCTCTTCATCCGGTAATAATTTACACTGACCACAAGAACTTGGCTTACCTCCAGCATGCCCAGAGACTTAACCCGCGCCAAGCCCGGTGGTCCTTGTTTTTTGCTCGCTTTGATTTTGTTCTTCATTTTCGCCCGGCTGACAAAAACGTCAAAGCAGACGCCTTGTCCCGATCCTTTCTGGTGTCCGATCTCGAGGAAGAACCTAAACATATCATCGATCCCGCCAGAGTAATGCAGGTGGCTCCCGTGAGTCTAAATCGTCTCCCTCCCGGTAAGACGTTTGTTTCAGTACCTGATCGGGAGAAGATCCTACACTGGGGCCATTCGTCTAAACTAGCTGGCCACGCCGGTCAGAAAAAGACCCTCCAGCTTATTGCCCGGCACTATTGGTGGCCTACCCTGCACAAGGACATAATAGACTTTGTTTCTGCCTGTGTGTCCTGCGCCCGCAACAAAGTCCCGAGACATCTGCCAGCCGGACGCCTTCTTCCGCTTCCTGTACCTGCTGCCCCCTGGCAGCATATAGCAATGGACTTTATAACTGATCTCCCCGTCTCTGCCGGTTGTACGGTCATTTGGGTGGTCGCTGACCGCTTTTCCAAGATGGCTCACTTTATTCCCCTGCCAGGCCTTCCGTCTGCACCCGAGCTGGCTAAAGACTTTATCCGCCACATCTTCCGTCTTCATGGCCTGCCCCTCCACATCGTGTCGGATCGTGGGGTACAGTTCACCTCACGTTTCTGGAGAGCCACTTGTAAACTACTAGACGTCACCCTGGACTTCTCTTCCGCTTACCACCCACAGTCCAATGGTCAAGTGGAGCGGATCAATCAGAACCTGACCAGTTACCTCCGGCACTTCGTTAATGCCCACCATTCTGACTGGGTGGATCTCCTACCATGGGCCGAGTTCTCTTATAATAATCACGAGAGCGAATCCTCCTCCAAATCCCCGTTTTTTGTAGTCTTTGGTCAGCATCCTCGGATTCCTTTTCCTGTCTCCACCTCTGTGGACAACCCGGCTGCGGAATCTCTCGTTAGCAAATTTTCCTCCATATGGGAGAGTACCCGGTCCGCACTCCTTCTGTCATCCGAGCGTATGAAAAGACACGCTGACAAAAAACGCCTGGATCCTCCACAATTTCGTCCAGGAGATAAAGTCTGGCTCTCATCTAAATATGTTCGACTCAAGATACCTTCTTACAAGTTAGGGCCTCGGTTCATCGGTCCTCTGGAGGTCATCAGTCAGATCAACCCGGTGGCCTATAAATTGAAACTCCCGGCCAACTTACGGATCCCTAACTCCTTCCATGTATCTCTCCTCAAACCCGTGGTGCTTAACTCTTTTTCCAAGTCTACAGGTTCGCCTCCTGCTCCGGTTTCTGCTGAGGACGAGTTTGAGGTAGAGAACATTCTTGCCACCAAAAGGGTAAGAGGAAAGACCTTTTTTCTGGTAGATTGGAAGGGGTTTGGTCCTGAGGAGAGAACGTGGGAGCCCCGGGAGAACATCCATGCCCCTCTCATCCTAGCTAAATTTCTATCTGGCCTAAAAAAGGGGGGGCCTAAAGGGGGGGGTACTGTAGTGCCGGCGTCCCTGCCCTCTGCTAGGCAGGGACGCTGTTCCCCTCACCGCTCTGCTCCGTGCCCGGCGTCCCTCTCCCGCTCTGCTGGCAGCGCGCGCTCCTTCCCGGCCACTGTGCTTAGGGCGCGCGCGCGCGCCCTCCCTCCCTCTTAAAGGGGCCGCGCGCGCCGTCCTAAGGAGTCCCCGGCCAATGGCCGGAGGACTTTACCATATATAAGGCACCTCCTCCAAAATGGAGGTGCCCGAGCAATGTTGTTGCACCGTTCTACTCTGCTTCAGCCCTCAGGTCCTGTTGCCAGTTACCTGCCAGGTACCTGCCAGATTCCTGCCAGCTTGCTGTCCTAATCCTGCCTGATTTCCTGTTACCTGCCTGCCTGCCTGAGGTCCGACGGTCTGCCTTACAACTCCGGTCAGTCTGTCTAAGGACCAACTTGCCCGCTCACCTGGGAGCGCACATCAGCTACCTGCCTGCTTGCCTGAGGTCCGACGGTCTGCCTTACAACTCCGGTCAGTCTGTCTATGGACCAGCTTGCCCGCTCACCTGGGAGCGCTTCTCCGCTACCTGCCTGCTTGCCTGCCCGGAGGCTCCGCTGTCACGTGCTGTGACCACCAGCTATTCCAGACTCTTGCCCACTCACCTGGGAGCGCTTCTCCACTACCTGCCTGCTTGCCTACCTGGAGGCTCCGCCGTCACGTGCTGTGACCACCTGCTATTCCAGAGACTCTCGCTTGCTCACCTGGGAGCACACATCCTCCATCTGCCTTGCTAGCCTACCTGGAGGTTCAGCCATCACAGGTCGTACCTACCCCTTACCTAGAGACTGCCCCGGTCACTTGCCGTGACCTCCAGCCCGTTCTTCCAGAGACTGCCCCGGTCACTTGCCGTGACCTCCAGCCCGTTCTTCCAGAGACTGCCCTGATCACTTGCCGTGACCTCCTGCCCGTACACCCAGAGACTGTCCCGGTCACCTGCTGTGACTGCCTGCCTGGTCGCCACCCGCTCCCTTACAAGGACCGCTCCCTTGTATAGTAGCCCAGAGGTTCCGCCTCCCAGACCCGTTACATAAGTGCAGTGGCCGTAAGGGCTTAGGGTACTCGGTAGCCGGGCCGGCAGTCTTCCAGTGAGGTCACGATGGCAGTGGCCCAGCTCCGTGGCCCTGGCGGAGCAGATGAAGGGAGTATTTACAGGGGATTCGTAGTCTTTATGTGACGCCACCTGTGGTGCCTGTTCAGGGATGACTAGCGCTGCTGTGTGGACCCTGGGGGATATATGGTATAGCAGCTGGGATGAAACACATCCCACAGGTGAAGCGGACCCCCAGGGACTGAGAAAGCTGATATGAAGGATGGTGACAGGCGAAACAGGGTGCAGAGAGCAGGGCAGCAGAAGTGATGATAGTTGCGGTGGTAGCAGAATGGCGGGGAGGCACAGAAGAAGACAGACACGAGGAATGCAGTCCGGTTACCTTTACTGCAGAAAAAGCTGTTAAGTCCGAGGCACTGGTCACAAGGTCCAGGAGGGTCCGGTCAACCTGGAAGCAATCGGAGTCCACCCCGTCAGGTGGGTTTGGAGGTCTGCCTACTGCGCTTCTCCGTTGCGGGGCCCGCTGCCTGTGAGCTATCCTGTGTTCCCTTTTCTTCACTCCTGCCCTAAGCTCTGTACTAGCAGGCGGTGCGAACCTATCATGGGTACTGCCGTCTTGGGTGCAGCTCCGGGCTCTAGTTATACCGCTGTGCTGCCGGGCTTCTGCTTGTGGCCAGAAAACTTGCAGTCTCCTGTCCCCCAGATTCGGTTGCCGGAATGTGCAATGCCCGTACAACCCAGGGCTCTGGCATCCTCTGCTCCGCTGCCTGGGGTGAGCTCTTCACTTGCTCTGCTCCCCAGAACTTTCTCTTTCTCTCTCTGTTGCCTTCTCCCCCTCTCCCTTCCCTCTCACACTCACTGACTAACTCCTCCCCCCAGCCAGAAAAGGCAGCTTCCCAAAATAGGGTGTAGAGCTCCCCCTTCAGGTCAGAGATCAGAACCTGTGTGTGCATGTGGGGTTTACCTGATGTGGGGAGCTCCTCCTGCTTCCATGCGTAATATCACCTCCGGTGAAGGAGGCACCACTACTGTGGCAACCGGCCCATGGGGCGCCACATAAGCGCTGCAAAGTTATGACATATGCTCTTCCGTGACCCCGCTGAATATTATTTTTTGGGGGGGTGGGTGGGGTAAATAAATGTGTGACCCCGCTCTGTCCACTTCTATGGAAGCAGTGGTGTAATGTGCGACCTTGCTCTGTCTACTTCTATGGGAGTAGTAGTGTAGTGGACGGAGTGGGGGTCACACATTACTCCACCGCTCCCATAGAAGTGAATGGAGCAGTGTCCCACATTACACCACTGCTCCCATAGAAGTGGACGGAGTGGGGTCACAGATTACACCACTGCTCCAATAGAAGTGGACTGAAAGGGGTCACACATCAATTGCCCCCCTCAAACCACTCCAAAACAAATATTCAGAGGGGTCACACATTACACAACTGCAACCATAGAAGTGGGCGGAGTAAGATCACACATTACACCACTGCTCCCATAGAAGTGGACAGAGCAGGGTCACACATTACACTATTGCTCCCTTAGAGATGTGTGACCCTGTTCTGTACACTTCTATGGGAGCAGTGTAATGCGTGACCCTGCTCTGTCCACTTCTATAGGAGCAGTGGTTTAATGAGGGACCCTGCTCTGTCCACCTCTATGGGAGCAGTGGTATAATGTGTGACCCCACTCTGTCCACCTCTATGAGAGCAGTGGTGTTATGCGTGACCCTGCTCTGTCCACTTCTATGGAAGCAGTGGTGTTATGTGTGACCCCACTCTGTCCACTTCTATGGGAGCAGTGGTGTAATGTGTGACCCCGCTCTGTCCACCTCTATGGTTGCAGTGGTGTAATGTGTAACCCCGCTCCATCAATTTCATTGGGAGCAGTGGGGTAATGCGTGACCCCGCTCCATCCACTTCTATGGGAGCAGTGGTGTAATGTATGATCCTACTCTATCCACCTCTATGGGAGCAGTGGTGTAATGTGTGACCCTGTTCCGTCCACTTCTTTGGGAGCAGTGGTATAATGTGTGACCCTGCTCCATTCACTTCTATGGGAGCAGTGGTGTAATGTGTGACCCCGCTCTGTCTTCTTCTATGGGAGTAGTGGTGTAATGTGTGACTCCACTCTGTCCACTTCTATGGCTGCAGTGGTGTAATGTGTAACCCCGCTCCGTCCACTTCTATGGGAGCAGTGGTGTAATGTGTGACCCTGCTCCATCTACTTCTATGGGAGAAGTGGTGTAATGTATGACCCTGCTCTGTCTACTTCTATTGGAGCAGTGGTGTAATGTGCCAGCCCGCTCTGTCCACTTCTATGGAAGCAGTGGTGTCATATGTGACCCCGCTCTGTCTACTTCTATAAAAGTAGCAATCTAGGGGACAGAGCAGAGTCACACATTACAATACTACTCCCATAGAAGTGGATGGCGTGGTGCCACACATTACATACATTAGATACTGCGTATCTAATCCCATCCTATGTGATACACTCCGCTGAGCTCAATATCTAATCCCATCATGTGACAAAGTACACTGAGCCCTGTATCTAATCCCAGCGTGTGTTACTCTAAGCGTATCTAATCGTGATACACTCCACACATCTAACCCCAGTTTATGATACAGTGAGCAGCACCAACTAATACAACCGGTGCTACCTCGGAGACACTACTTGTCAGTATCACTTTGCAGTCACCAACAAAATGGCTCTGCACTGTGATCCTAAACTTCATCCTTTCTTATCCTGTTGCAAACACTCAGAAGGGGAGGAGAGGAGCGACATCACACACACACACACACACGTGAGCAGATCCAGCCCTCATTTACTGCATTTGTAATGTGAGCTAGTTGTACACTAGTGTTAGTGACGCACCCCCTGGGCCATATTCTTTAGGGGGAATACCCGGAGCCGGATCAGATGGGAGTTGTAGTCGCCGAGTGGCTGTGACCCGGTCCGTGCCCAGGGTGTCAAACTCAGTTGTATGTGGCAGTCCTACAGATGTTATTAAGTTCTTTATTGTCGACTACGCCACCCGTTGTATTGCGGTCACGATGGCCGCCGCTGCAGCAGGGTCCGCTGAGGCTGATGGTGTTGGTGCAGCTTTTGGTAGTATAACCCCCAACGGGTGGGGTATAGCCTCAGGGGGTCAGGTGCAGAGGATGGGGGTTGTGGTGGTGCAGCATAGATGTTAAGTGAAGACAGAGTCGGGTTGTGCAGTTTAGGGTATTTACTCACTGCTGATGTTCCGGTCACTCCAGCTTCAAGTGACCACCCGAGCCGTGCTGCGTCCACCAGGTCCTGGATTCAGCAAACCCCCAAACAAGTCCGGAGCGTGACCCTGAGCTCTCCTTCTGTCCTTTCCTCTGGCCGTCCCCACTAGTGATCCACCTAGGTCCAGCTCCCTCGGGCCTTCTGTTGGGAGACCCTTGGCCTTGGGTTCCCTGACCCTCCACGTGGTTTGCCTTCGGGGTGGATGTGGTGGGTGGCCGTGGCAGACGCTGCCCACGGCCTCCGGTCTCTGGCTAGGGTGTGCTTTTGCCCCCACCAGTTTGGGATCCGGTACCCTATTGCCGACTCTTCACCCGGGGATTGAATTTGGGTTCTCAGAGTCCTTTCTTTTTCCCACTCTGGGTCTTTCCTTCTCTGCTCCACTCTCTCTCTGCAGGCTCATCTGGACCTCTGCTTCTTACTGACTCTGACAGACTGACCCTGATCTTAGATGGTGCCCACCTTAAATACTCCCTCTATGTGTGAGCTCAGGTGACCAGCACCCAATGAGCTCCTATCTTTACCCAGGCTGCTCCCCCTATCTGCCCCTACACTACTTGGAATGTACCACCCCCCTCCCACTCCAGCCAGGAACAGACTCGGTCGTACCTGCACATTTCTAAGTGGGAGTACCGTTGGTCTGCTCCTCGGAAATGGGATGTGTGTAGTGCATGCAGCCTACCGAGCTCAGGTCCACACTCCATCCTTACCCGGGAGTGGAATATCACACCTCTGGGTTGAGGTGCAATACCCCTGTAGCAGCCGAATCCTCAGGGTGCTACATTCCCCCCTGGTAAATCACAGCACGTCCTCGGGCTGTAAGAACAAAACACCACAAAACATACAAATTTTTTTCATATAAACAACATAGTAAAAACATATAAAATATCATATATATATCAGAAAACTTTTCATATAAATAACATTCTCGTCGCCTCTGCTCCTCCTCCGGTCACTGTGCAACGTGTGACCGGGTAAAGTGCGACAGTCTTTTCTTGAAAAACTCGTGGCTTTCCTGTAAAACCAGTAGGGAGCGCTTTAGGACGCGCAACTATATACAGGGGATATGGCCGCTCTCAGTCCTCGGCCAGGTATAAGGGAGGAATGACCGCTCTCAGTCCTCGGTCAGTGGGATTTAAGGGATAAACGGGTAAACAGTTCACACATGCTGGTCCCAACGGGGACTATATTATCAGCAACAGTTTCTTTGGTACCCCGACGGGTAACTATGTACAGCCTCTACTCTGCCGTACTTAACGACGACGTCCTCCTGCTCTTTCTTTGTGGTTACCTTTAGCTTCAGACCCGTCCGGGTCCTCTTGTTCTTCCTCCTCACACCGCAGCTCTTCCTCCGTCAGGCGATGCACATGGAGGGCGTAGGGTCCTTTGGCACACTTGTGCCGGGTAAAGGTGACCTCGTCCCCGATGTAAAGGTCACGACCTCTGTGTCCCTCCGGTAGGTGGGATTCAACGTCTCTCCTGGTTACGAAGACGTCGCCTGGGGTGCGGTGGTCTCGGATGAAACCCCACCCATGCTGCATGTTAAACTTGATCACAGTAACGGTGGTGCGGGGACTATGCGCTGCACGGGGGTCTCTCCTGGCCCGGCTCTTCTGCTCCGCGCTCCTTATTTGAGCTTGCTGTTCCCGGACCCGCCTCTCTCTCCGCTCCCTCTCAAAGACCTCGAGTTGTTGGCGGCAGCACTCAGCACGCTCCGCTGCAGCTGCCCGAGTCTCCTGAGTGAACCCCATGAGATCTTCTCCGGTGGGGTCCCACTCAAATTGGGCCTCTTCTAGCGGGGGCGAGATCCTCTTTACGGGCTTTGGAGCCGGGATCAGGGGTGCACACATGGCCCCAGCCTTCCTCTGCCGTTCCAGTTCATGATATTCCTGGGGCCAGATGAAAGGCTGCCCATCCGGGCACGTGTGTTGGGTAAACAGGTCCTCTCCCAGATGCGGCACTCTTGGTCTTATGGGCGCGGTGGTGTTAGCGCCCGGATTGCCCGGGCCTTGCGGCCAGGCCTGGGGTATCTGGAAGGTGAAGGGCACCGCAAGGATGGCGGCGCCCTGGGCTACTTGGCCCTGCGACCAGGCCGGTGGCTCCGCGGAGGTAGGGGGCGCTGTTGATGTTGCGGCGCCCGGGGGTACTAGGCCTTGCGACCAGGCCGATGGTACTTCCTGCTTGGTCACGCTCGGGGTCGAGGCGTGTGACGTCACAGGGGTCGCGGCTCCCGTTTGAGGCCTAGTCTGCGGCAGTGGCGTGGCGATTACGGGCGCGGCAGGATAGACTTCGGGCTCTGCGACGGGGAGCTGGGGCAGGTACGCGGTTTCCCGGTTTGGGGTAGAGACGTCCCCTTTACCTGCCTCCACTCGTTCGGCTCCCTTCTCGGCGCCGTCTCCGGCCTTCAGTCCTCCCGCGCCATCCTCAGAGGCGGTCTGTCTCCTCGTCTCGGGTGGCGTGCTCCGCTGACAGGTCTCGGTCTGCTGGGCCATCTCACGGCTCCACGCCGCCAACGTCTCTCGCTGCACCTGGGCCATCCTCCTTGCGAGGCCCTCCAGAGCGGTCTGTGCACACTCCCGGTCTCGGGGGAGCTGTGCTAGGACCTCCACTAGGCCTAGTGGGGTCGTTGCTTCCAGCAGGCTCCTGACCAACGGGTCGGTGCTGCTCTGCTCTCCTTCCACTGTTTCCAGCAGGCTCCTGGCCAGCGGGCCGGTGCTGCTCTGCTCTCCCTCCTCTGTTTCTAGCAGGCTCCTGGCCAACGGGCCGGTGCTGCTCTGCTTTCTCGCCATCTCCGGGTAAGCTCCTCCGATACTCTTCTCCAGGCTTCTTGTCTCCGGGTGCGCTCTCTCCAGACTGCTCCAGGCGGCACCCATCTTTGTTCTCCTGTTCTCAGTCCTCCCACTTCGAGGGCGGTCCCGGGGCCACTTGGTGATTGTCAGCTCCAGGGGCAGTTCTTTCACGCTGACAGACACCTCTAGCATCACAGTCTCTGTTGGTGGGGGCGGTTTCCACTTTTGGCGCCATTTTCGGTCCTGGCCCACGATGGGAGGCGGCCTCTCACCACCCTCTGGCACGCCCATAATGGCGTCCGCTCTTCCAAGGCGGGAAACCTTTGGAAATGGCGGGAATCGTCTCCCAGTAGCGGGAAACTCTGCAGATGGCGGGAAAAAGCTGTTAATGGCGGACAACCGGCAGGAATCGATCTGTGATGGAGTCCGATGGCGGGGACCCTCCGGAACCGGCGGGAGACTTCTTTTTGAGGTAAACTTGTTCTTTTCTTCAGGCACGCAGTACCCGGTTGTTGTGGGCACGTAATCCTGCCGACTACGCCAAAGTTGACGCACCCCCTGGGCCATATTCTTTAGGGGGAATACCCGGAGCCGGATCAGATGGGAGTTGTAGTCGCCGAGTGGCTGTGACCCGGTCCGTGCCCAGGGTGTCAAACTCAGTTGTATGTGGCAGTCCTACAGATGTTATTAAGTTCTTTATTGTCGACTACGCCACCCGTTGTATTGCGGTCACGATGGCCGCCGCTGCAGCAGGGTCCGCTGAGGCTGATGGTGTTGGTGCAGCTTTTGGTAGTATAACCCCCAACGGGTGGGGTATAGCCTCAGGGGGTCAGGTGCAGAGGATGGGGGTTGTGGTGGTGCAGCATAGATGTTAAGTAAAGACAGAGTCGGGTTGTGCAGTTTAGGGTATTTACTCACTGCTGATGTTCCGGTCACTCCAGCTTCAAGTGACCACCCGAGCCGTGCTGCGTCCACCAGGTCCTGGATTCAGCAAACCCCCAAACAAGTCCGGAGCGTGACCCTGAGCTCTCCTTCTGTCCTTTCCTCTGGCCGTTCCCACTAGTGATCCACCTAGGTCCAGCTCCCTCGGGCCTTCTGTTGGGAGACCCTTGGCCTTGGGTTCCCTGACCCTCCATGTGGTTTGCCTTCGGGGTGGATGTGGTGGGTGGCCGTGGCAGACGCTGCCCACGTCCTCCGGTCTCTGGCTAGGGTGTGCTTTTGCCCCCACCAGTTTGGGATCCGGTACCCTATTGCCGACTCTTCACCCGGGGATTGAATTTGGGTTCTCAGAGTCCTTTCTTTTTCCCCCTCTGGGTCTTTCCTTCTCTGCTCCACTCTCTCTCTGCAGGCTCATCTGGACCTCTGCTTCTTACTGACTCTGACAGACTGACCCTGATCTTAGATGGTGCCCACCTTAAATACTCCCTCTATGTGTGAGCTCAGGTGACCAGCACCCAATGAGCTCCTATCTTTACCCAGGCTGCTCCCCCTATCTGCCCCTACACTACTTGGGATGTACCACCCCCCTCCCACTCCAGCCAGGAACAGACTCGGTCGTACCTGCACATTTCTAAGTGGGAGTACCGTTGGTCTGCTCCTCGGAAATGGGATGTGTGTAGTGCATGCAGCCTACCGAGCTCAGGTCCACACTCCATCCTTACCCGGGAGTGGAATATCACACCTCTGGGTTGAGGTGCAATACCCCTGTAGCAGCCGAATCCTCAGGGTGCTACATTAGCGAGCACTAAAATGCTTGGGTGCTCAAAGCTCGGGCCGAGCTCACCGTGATACTCGGGTGTTCTACCCGAGCAACGAGCACAATGTTAGTCTATGGGAGACACGAGCATTTTTGCGGAGGAACCCCAAGCAGTCTGTAGAAAGCCTAAAAAAGGCCCAAAACGATAGTGACAGTGCTCAAATGACATGGGGACAGCATGGGGATCGCCCCAGGAAGCATTTCTGACCCCCAGGTCACTGCTGTCAACAACGTGGTCAGAGGTATTAAGCCACTTTTACGGGCTCACAATAAAACGTTCAAAAACGAAACTGAAACGGTTTTCCTGTGAAATATGTTAAGGAACATCCTTTCCAGGGTAAAGACTTGTGTATAAGGTAAAATAAATAACCAAAAACAAAAATACTCCTCCACACCTTGGGCTATGTTCACAAGTAGCATTTTTTGTGCGTTTTTGCACTTTTGTATTGCTTTCAACCGTGACAAATGCATTCACCGGGAAATGTCATTTTAACATTTTACAACCTTATCTGGCCATGTGCTGTGTGACACATGCATACAGTGCTGAAAAGACATGGGAAAAGCATGGGGAAGACCCCTGGAAGCATCTCTGACACCCAGGTCACTGAATAAAAGTGTGCCCATCAGAAGTGATCCTTGCCGCATCAGAAGTTGCAGACTTGCAACAATCCCCGTGCAAGTCCTTGTCCCAGGGCAGTGTTCAATTGTACCTCCCCCATTCCTTGCAATGCAAGCTCAAGTATGCAGCCTGCCACCCACCCACCCCCAGGCTGCAATACCATACTGCTTGCTTGCTTGCACTTGAAATTGGACCTTTTAGGCATGTGGAGGCGGAATCTGGCCACCACGTCATGGCTGCGTCGGCAGCCTGGTATCCATACTCAGTCTCCAGCCGCCCGGCGGCCGGGTGTCCACGCTTGGTCCCCAGCCGCCAGGGGGCGGCCGGATGTCCATACTCGGTCCCCAGCCGCCCCGCGGCCGGGTGCCCGCACACGGTCCCCAGCCGCCTGGGGGCGGCCGGGTGTCCATAAACGGTCCCCAGCCGCCCCTATTTGAAGGACAGCCTAACCACAAACACGTGGACAAGTGAATGTGGCCAGGGATGGTCCATCTCACTGACGCCTTCACACTGGGTTAATATTGTGGAAGCCGGAACACAGTTGGACACTGGGATGCAACACATCCTCCAGACATAGAGGATTGCGGGTCCTGGGTCAATCAGGCTTCAACACAAAGTTCAGAAGGTAGACAGCAGCAGTGGTCGGCCTCCTACACAACAAGTAAATTATACAAGATCATGAGGCCATCCATCTCCTTAGCTTTCTGCTCCTTGGAATTCAAGCGCATGTATGTAGTAGCGGCTAGGCCTGAGGTGGTCAGCGTTTTGGCGCATATCCTACCTCCTCCGTGGATTTCTGGATGTTTTCCTGCTACTATCCCAGTTCTATGACTCCCGTTAAAACAAAGCTTCAGGTGATGAATGATGGATGAGGTGGTGGCAAAGGAGAAAGAGCAGAAGGAACAGGGACCATTCACATCAATATCAGGCCAGTCAACCACACATGTTTTGTAGGATATGTTTCTGTACCAAAAGGAGCGGTTCGGCTACACAGTTATAGGGAATACAGTGAGTGCAATGCCTACGAAAAATTTCGAAGCACTCCAATGCCCTTTGGAAGTGACATCGAGGTCAGAGGGCCTTAACTAAACCATTATTTCCATTTATAGCAACTGGATCTCCTGTACACTGTTGGCCTAAGCAGTGAATGGAAGGCTTTCCAAAAATTATGAGGAACTGCAATGCCCCTTGAAACAGATGTGGATTACAGCATACTAAAAGCCTTCTACCCATTACTGGGGAGTGGTTCTCCCTTAGTTTTCGCCTATGCATTGAAAAGCAAAAGCTGAATAAAATTAGGAGGAAATGCAATGCCCATTGGAAGAGTCATGGAGGTTAGAGGTAATTAAAAACAACATTTCAATGCCCCTTGGAAGAGCTGTGGAGTTCAGAGTGGTTTATCAAGACGGTTTTAATGCCCCTTGGAAGAGACGTGGGAGTCACAGTAGCTTAACAAGATGGTTTAATGCCCCTTGGAAGAGACGTGGAGGTCACAGTAGCTTAACAAGACAGTTTTAATGCCCCTTGGAAGAGTGGTGGAGGTCGCAGTGGAATAAAAAGACAATATCAATGCCCCGTGGAAGAGACGTGGAGGTCACAGTAGCTTAACAAGACGGTTTTCATGCCCCTGGGAAGAGCTGTGGAGCTCAGAGTGGTTTAGCAAGACGGTTTTAATGCCCCTTGGAAGAGATGTGGAGGTCACAGTAGCTTAACAAGACGGTTTTAATGCCCCTTGGAAGAGCTGTGGAGTTTAGAGTGATTTAACAAGACGGTTTTAATGCCCCTTGGAAGAGACGTGGAGGTCACAGTAGCTTAACAAAACGGTTTTCATGCACCTTGGAAGAGCTGTGGAGTGCACAGTGGCTTTACAAGATGGTTTTAATGCCCCTTGGAAAAGACGTGGAGGTCACAAGCCCCTTGGAAGAGTGGTGGAGGTCGCAGTGGAATAAAAAGACAATATCAATGCCCCTTGGAAGAGTGTTGGAGCTCACAGTAGCTTAACAAGACGGTGTTAATGCGCCTTGGAAGAGCTGTGGAGTTCAGAGTGGTTTAACACGATGGTTTTAATGCCTCTTGGAAGAGACGTGGAGGTCACAGTAGCTTGACAAGATGGTTATAATGCCCCTTGGAAGAGCTGTGGAGTTCAGAGTGGTTTAACAAGATGGTTTTAATGCCCCTTTGAAGAGATGTGGAGGTCACAGTAGCTTAACAAGACGGTTTTCATGCCCCTTGGAAGAGCTGTGGAGTTCAGAGTGGTTTTACAAGATGGTTTTAATGCCCCTTGGAAAAGACGTGGAGGTCACAGTAGCTTAACAAGACAGTTTTAATGCCCCTTGGAAGAGTGGTGGAGGTCGCAGTGGAATAAAAAGACAATATCAATGCCCCTTGGAAGAGTGGTAGAGGTCACAGTAGCTTAACAAGATGGTTTTAATGCCCCTTGGAAGAGCTGTGGAGTTCCGAGTGGTTTAACAAGACGGTTTTCATGCCCCTTGGAAGACCTATGGAGTTCAGAGTGGTTTAACAAGACGGTTTTAATGCCCCTTGGAAGAGACGTGTAGGTCACAGTAGCTTAACAAGATGGTTTTCATGCCCGTTGGAAGAGCTGTGGAGTTCAGAGTGGTTTAACAATACGGTTTTAATGCATGTTGGAAGAGACGTGGAGGTCACAGTAGCTTAACAAGACGGTTTTAATGCCGCTTGGAAGAGCTGTGGAGTTCAGAGTGGTTTAACAAGACGGTTTTAATGCCCCTTGTAAGAGTGGTGGAGGTCGCAGTGGAATAAATAGACAATATCAATGACCCTTGGAAGAGTGGTGGAGGTCACAGTAGCTTAACAAGACGGTTTTAATGCCCCTTGGAAGAGCTGTGGAGATCAGAGTGGTTTAACAAGATGGTTTTCATGCCCCTTGGAAGAGTTGTGGAGTTCAGAGTGGTTTAACAAGACGGTTTTAATGCCCCTTGTAAGAGTGGTGGAGGTCGCAGTGGAATAAATAGACAATATCAATGACCCTTGGAAGAGTGGTGGAGGTCACAGTAGCTTAACAAGACGGTTTTAATGCCCCTTGGAAGAGCTGTGGAGATCAGAGTGGTTTAACAAGATGGTTTTCATGCCCCTTGGAAGAGTTGTGGAGTTCAGAGTGGTTTAACAAGATGGTTTTAATGCCCCTTGGAAGAGACGTGGAGGTCACAGCAGCTTAACAAGACGGTATTCATGCCCCTTAGAAGAGCTGTGGAGTTCAGAGTGGTTTAACAAGATGGTTTTAATGTCCCTTGGAAGAGACGTGGAGGTCACAGTAGCTTAATAAGACGGTTTTCATGCCTTTTGGAAGAGCTGTGGAGATCAGAGTGGTTTAACAAAACGGTTTTAATGCCCCTTGGAAGAGACGTGGAGGTCACAGTAGCTTAACAAGACGGTTTTAATGCCCCTTGGAAAAGCTATGGAGTTCAGAGTGGTTTAACAAGACGGTTTTAATGCCCCTTGGAAGAGATGTGGAGGTCTTAGTAGCTTAACAAGACAGTTTTAATGCCCCTTGGAAGAGTGATGGAGGTCGCAGTGGAATAAAAAGACAATATCAATGCCCCTTGGAAGAGACATGGAGGTCACAGTAGCTTAACAGGACGGTTTTCATGCCCCTTGGAAGAGCTGTGGAGTTCAGAGTGGTTTAACAAGACGGTTTTAATGCCCCTTGGAAGAGACGTGGAGGTCACAGTAGCTTATCAAGACGCTTTTAATGCCCCTTGGAAGAGCTGTGGAGTTCAGAGTGGTTTAACAAGAAGGTATTAATGCCCGTTGGTAGAGACGTGGAGGTCACAGTAGCTTAACAAGACGGTTTTAATGCCCCTTGGAAGAGCTGTGGAGTTCAGAGTGGTTTAACAAAACGGTTTTAATTCCCCTTGGAAGAGACGTGGAGGTCAAAGTAGCTTAACAAGACAGTTTTCATGCCCCTTTCTAAGAGCTGTGGAGTTCAGAGTGGTTTAACAAGACGGTTTTAATGCCCCTTGGAAGAGACGTGGAGATCACAGTAGCTTAACAAGACAGTTTTAATATCCCTTGGAAGAGTGGTAGAGGTTGCAGTGGAATAAAAAGACAATATCAATGCCCCTTGGAAGAGACATGGAGGTCACAGTAGCTTAACAAGACAGTTTTCATGCCCCTTGGAAGAGCTGTGGAGTTCAGAGTGGTTTAACAAGACGGTTTTAATGCCCCTTGGAAGAGACGTGGAGGTCACAGTAGCTTATGAAGACGGTTTTAATGCCCCTTGGAAGAGCTGTGGAGTTCAGAGTGGTTTAACAAGAAGGTATTAATGCCCCTCGGTAGAGACGTGGAGGTCACAGTAGCTTAACAAGACAGTTTTAATGCCCCTTGGAAGAGCTGTGGAGTTCAGAGTGGTTTAACAAGATGGTTTTAATGCCCCTTGGAAGAGACGTGGAGGTCACAGTAGCTTAACAAGACAGTTTTAATGTCCCTTGGAAGAGTGCTAGAGGTCGCAGTGGAATAAAAAGACAATATCAATGCCCCTTGGAAGAGTGGTGGAGGTCACAGTAGCTTAACAAGACGGTTTTAATGCCCCTTGGAAGAGACGTGGAGGTCACAGTAGCTTAACAAGACGGTTTTCATGCCCCTTGGAAGAGTTGTGGATTTCAGAGTGGTTTAACAAGACGGTTTTAATGGCCCTTGGAAGAGCTGTGGAGTTCAGAGTGGTTTAACAAGACGGTTTTCATGCCCCTTACAAGAGCCATGCAGTACAGCATATTAAAAACATCATTCCCATTATTGGGGAGTGGGTCTCCCATAGTCTTTTACTATTCCTTCCAAGCAAAAGCTGCCAAAAATTAGGATGGAGAAACTTGCAATGCTGGCAAACAAGAGCCATGCAGTATAGCATATTAAAAACATTATTCCCATTATTGGGGAGTTGGTCTCCCATATCTTTGCCTATGCCTTCCAAGCAAAAGCTGCCAAAAATTAGGATGGATGAACTTGCAATGCCCCTTACAAGAGCCATGCAGTACAGCATATTTAAAACATCATTCCCATTATTGGGGAGTGGGTCTCCCATAGTTTTGCCTATGCCTTCCTAGCAAAAGCTGCCAAAAATTAGGACGGAGGAACATGCAATGCCCCTTACAAGAGCCATGCAGTACAGCATATTAAAAACATTATTCCCATTATTGGGGAGTGGGTCTCCCATAGTCTTTGCCTATGTCTTCCAAGCAAAAGCTGCCAAAAATTAGGACGGAGGAACTTGCAATGCTGGCAAACAAGAGCCATGCAGTACAGCATATTAAAAACATTATTCTCATTATTGGGGAGTGGGTCTCACATAGTCTTTGGCTATGCCTTCCAAGCAAAAGCTGCCAAAAATTAGGACGGAGGAATTTGCAATGCCCCTTACAAGAGCCATGCAGTACAGCATATTAAAAACATCATTCTCATTATTGGGGAGTAGGTCTCCCATAGTCTTTGCCAATGCCTTCCAAGCAAAAGCTGCCAAAAATTAGGACAGAGAAACTTGCAATGCTGGCAAACAAGAGCCATGCAGTACAGCATATTAAAAACATTATTCCCATTATTGGGGAGTGGGTGTCCCATAGTATTTGCCTATGCCTTCCAAGCAAAAGCTGCCAAAAATTAGGACGGAGGAACTTGCAATGCTGGCAACACGGACCACGGTCACCCTGGTGGTATAGTGGTGGTGGAGGCTGAGGATAAGGAGAAGAGCAAAATACAGCCGACATGAGGAAGCGTATACCCATGTGTGGGTGTGAAGCAGTGCATGTGAATATACCTCCCGAAATAACACAGTGGATTTGTCTTTATGTTACTCTGCTGTCATTTGGTGGTGATGAGAAGTCTGGCCCAATCCAGCCCTTGTTCATTTTGATAAGGGTCAGCTTGTCATTATTGTCAGTTGACAGGCGAGTGCGCTTGTCAGTTATAATTCCCCCAGCGGCACTAAAAACACGCTCCGATAACACGTTAGCGGCAGGGCAGGCCAGGACCTCCAAGGCGTACAGAGTGAGTTCATTCCAAGTGTCCATCTTGGATACCCAATAATTAAAAGGCACAGAGGAATCACAAAGGATGCTGGTACGGTTGGCAAGGTGCTCCCTCACCATCTTTTGAAACTTTCCACTCCTTGTGAGAGTGCCCCACTCTTCAGGGCCTGTAAGCTGAGCGGGTCTCAGGAAACTGTCCCAGAATGCTGACTGTGTTCCAATGCCTCTGCTGGATAGGATTTGCATCTCTCTCGCCTGTACGCCTTGGTTGGGCAATGAACTGTGACCTCTGCCTCTAGAGTGTTCAGATGGGAATTTGTTAACAGTTCTGCAGCAAGGGCCTTCTGGTACTGCCCCATTTTTGCAGACCTTTCAACCTCAGGAATAAGAGAGTGAAAGTTCTCCTTGTAGCGGGGGTCTAAAAGTGTCACCAACCAGTAATGACTGTCACCCAACATTTTGACAACGCGAGGGTCACGGTTAAGGCAGCGTAACATAAAGTCAGCCATGCGTGCCAGACTGGTAATGGGCAAGACTTCCGTGTCCTCACCAAGATGACGACTGACCATGCGCTCCTCCTCCTCCTCCTCCCCCCTGTCCTCAGGCCACCCACGCTGAACCGACGGTATGACAGTTGTACAGGTACTACCGTCTACAGCGCATGATACCAGCTTCTGTTCTTCCTCCTCCTCCTCCTCTCCCTCATTGTCCCCCAATGCACGTTGGGATGAGATGAGGCTGGGCTGTGTGTAATCGCCCGTTACGGCTTCTTGATCCATCTCATCATACTCTGGCTGCAATGCCTCCTCTTTAATTCTCTGCAGAGAGCGCTGCAAAAGACAGACAAGTGGGATGCTGACGCTAATGATGGCGTCATCGCCACTCACCATTTTGGTGGACTCTTCAAAGTTTGTCACGATGGTACATATGTCAGACATCCAGGTCCACTCTTGAGGTCTTATGTGTGGAGTCTGACCTGAATATCGACGGCCTTGTTGCAGCTGGTACTCCACAACTGCTCTCTTCTGCTCACAAATCCTTTGCAACATGTGGAGGGTAGAGTTTCAACGTGTGGGGACATCACACACCAGTCGGTGTGCTGGAAGCTGCAAACGCTGCTGCAACACAGCAAGGGCGGCGGAAGCTGTAGCCGACTTTCGAAAATGAGCTGACAGGCGGCGTACTTTGACGAGCAGATCTGGCAACTTGGGGTACGATTTAAGAAACCGCTGAACCACGAGGTTAAGCACATGAGCCAGGCATGGTATGTGTGTGATCTCGCCTCACCTCAGAGCCGCCACCAGGTTACGGCCATTGTCACACACGACCGTGCCTGGATGTAGGTTCAGCGGTCTCATCCACAGATCTGCCTGCTCTTTCACAGCTGTCCACAACTCACAAGCAATGTGAGGTTTATCACATAAGCTTATGAGTTTCAGCACAGCCTGTTGCCGCTTGGCGGAGGCACTACTGCAGTGCTTCCAGCTTGTAACTGATGTGGTGATATCTGAGATGGAGGCTGAACATGAGGAGGTGGAGGAGGATGATGCGCAGGAGCTGTACACTGTGGGGGCAACTCTGACTGATATAGGGCCCGCAATCCTCGGTGTGAGGAGGATGTGTTCCGTCCCAAGGTCCGACTGGGTCCCGGCTTCCACTATGTTTACCCAGTGTGCTGTCAGGGAGATGTACCATCCCTGGCCACAAGCACTTGTCCACGTGTCCGTTGTCAGGTGGACTCTCCCAGTAACTACGTTGTTGAGGGCACAGCAAATGTTTTGGGACACGTGCTTGTGTAGTGCGGGGATGGTACACCGGGCAAAATAGTGTCGGCTGGGGACCGAGTACCGAGGGACGGCCACTGCCATAAGGTTGCGGAAAGATTCCGTCTCCACCAGCCTAAAAGGCAGCATTTCCAACGCAAGCAGTTGTGAAATGTGCGAATTTAGGACTGTGGCCTGTGGGGCGTTGGATGCAAATTTGCGCTTTCGTTCAAAGGTCTGGGATATGGACACTTGAACGCAGCGGTGGGATGTGGACGTTGATGCTGTTTCTTGAGAAACTGCCATAACAAGTGAAGACTGAGAGGAGGGGGCATCTTTGCATGCAGTATGGATCCACGATCCTCCTCCTCACTTCGTGGCAATTGTGTCTCGACATCGTCCACCTCTTGTGACAAATTGCCTGCGTCGACTTCCTGTGGCCGTGGCTGTTCAAATATTTGAGTATCGCTACATGGGATCTCCTCTTCCACCACTTCAAGCGGAGCGAGCAAGGGGCACAAATATGGACATGGACCAGTGAACAGCTCTTCAGAGTGTCCAACTGTGGGATCAGTTGCTGTCTGACGACACTCGGCATGGTGGGAGGAAGAAGCATCAGGGTGAGGAGGAGTATGCGGTCGAGACTCACTGCTACTAAAACTTGACAGTGTGGAAGACAGACCGGAGGTGGTGGTGCCCAGGTAACTGGAAGTATTATCTGCTATCCAATTAATAACCTGTTCACACTGATCAGTTCGCAATACTGGTGTTGTAGTGTGCTTCCCTAGTAATTCGGTCAAGAAGTGGGAGCGAGAAGATGTGGCTGTTGGTTGTGGCACATTTTCACCTTGGCCATGGCCCCATCCTCTACATGCACCATCACCACAACGTCCAGTTCCACGTCCCTTTCCACGCACCTTGCCCATTGTAAATGAAGTAAAATAGCTTACACTCGCACTATCAATGGAAAAAGGGTAATAAAAAGGAGATTAGAACCATGGAAGAGGAAAACCACAGTTCTATTTCTCTGGCCTACACCAGAATCTTTTAACCCTAGAACGCATACCTGGGGCCTCGCAGGCCCACCCTGTTAATTGTTTTCTATTTTCTGCAAGATTACTTTAGATAGAATTTTGAAACTCTAGGTATTCCTCAGGTATATAGTTGTTTGTCATTTTTGTTTGAGTTATTCCATGTTATTTGCACACGTGAAAATGTAGATTTTTATGGTCAAGTGTTCTAGGGTTAAACAGATATATTTGTGTCTGAACACTGAGCGAGACTCTCAAACTGTATTTTTTTACGTAAAAAAATGCAAAAAGGTGGATAATACAGAGATTTGAACCGTGGAACTGCAAAACCACAGTTATAGTTATGTGGCCTACACCAGAATCTTTTAAACAGATATATTTGTGTCTCAAACAATCAGCGAGACACTATTACTGTTTTTTTTTATGGAAAAAAGGCCAAAAGCTGGATAATACTGAGATTTGAACCGTGGAACTGCAAAACCACAGTTATAGTTATGTGGCCTACACCAGAATTTTTTAAACAGATATATTTGTGTCTGAACAGTCAGCGAGACACTATTACTGTTTTTTTTTACAGAAAAAAGGCCAAAAGCTGGATAATACAGAGATTTGAACCGTGGAACTGCAAAACCACAGTTATAGTTATGTGGCCTACACCAGAATCTTTTAAACAGATATATTTGTGTCTGAACAGTCAGGGAGACACTATTACAGTTTTTTTTACATCTGGATAATACAGAGATTTGAACCGTGGAACTGCAAAACCACAGTTATAGTTATGTGGCCTACACCAGAATCTTTTAAACAGATATATTTGTGTCTGAACAGTCAGGGAGACACTATTACTGTTTTTTTTACGGAAAAAATGCCAAAAACTGGATATCACAGAGATTTGAACCGTGGAGCTGCAAAACCACAGTTATAGTTATGTGGCCTACACCAGAATCTTTTAAACAGATATATTTGTGTCTGAACAGTCAGGGAGACACTATTACTGTTTTTTTTACGGAAAAAAGGCCAAAAGCTGGATAATACAGAGATTTGAACCGTGGAACTACAAAACCACAGTTATAGTTATGTGGCCTACACCAGAATCTTTTAAACAGATATATTGGTGTCTGAACAGTCACAGACACACTCAATTTTTTTATGAAGGGGGGGATACCAAAAGGTTAATAAGATGCGTATTTGTACAGTCTGACTGAGGAAAAAATAAATACATGATTTAGATGAAAAAAAATGGATTTTTCCTGGCCCTTGAGACCGGGGGATAAGTCTAGCAATTTGACCAGCAGCAGCACACAGGACTGTAATGCACTGTTTGTTGGTATAACCACTGCGTCTCCTATACAGCCTGCCTGCCTGCCTGATATCTGGGATGGATATTAGTCCTGAGAAGGACTGTTTGTTTGATTTGTCAGGCTTTAGAGACCCTACACTACCTATTTCACACTATATATCTCTTCCTAACTCAGCAGCACTGACCCTACACTGTCTGATCCCGGGCGACTGTGTCCAAGATGGCGGCGCCCGGTTTTAAAAACTCGAGGTGACGCTGTGCAGCCAGCCAATCACTGTAATGCCCACAAACAACATGGCTGCGGCATTACAGTGACTGGCTGGCAATCCCTGCATGTTCATTGACTCTGTAAAGAGCGACAAACATGCAGGGCGGAGACCCGAGCTCCCGCCCGAGTAACCCGGAAATGCTCTGTGCTCGCCGAACATCCTGAGTAGCGAGATGCTCGGGTGAGTACCGAGCAGTGTCGAGCATGCTCGCTCAACACTATTGTACACCAGTTTTCATGGCAAATTTCAGCAGCTTCTCCCCTTAGTGTTTAAAAGTGGAAATATTAAATTATTTTTCACATTTTGCTTCATTAAAAACAAATGATAATATTTTTTTAAAAAAATTAAAACATTAATACTTTACATTTTTTCAATTGTTGAAATTTTTTTATGGCATTTTCCCTTTAAATAGTCAGAAACAATATACATACATGCATATACATATATATGTATATTAGTGATGAGCGAGCACTAAAATGCTCGGGTCTAGCAAATTGGAATGCTTAAATACGAGCAACAAGCCCAATGTAAGTCTATGGGAAACTCGAGCATTTTTCCAGCGACACCCCCCCCCCCCCGCCCGCCCATCTGCAGAAGGCATAAAAATTTCCAAAATCGATGAGAACAGTGCTCAAATGGAATGGGAACAGCATGATGAAGACCCCAAGTAGCATTTCTGACTCCCAAGTCACTGCTGTCAACAACGTTGTCAGAGGTATTACGCCACTTTTACAGACTCACAATAAAACATACAAAAACTAAACCAAAATGGATTTTCCTGTGAAATATGTTAAGGAACATACTTTCCAGGGTAATGACTTGTATATAAGGCAAAATAAATGACCAAAAACAAAAATACTCCTCCACATCTTGGGCTATGTTCACAGGTAGCGTTTTTGCTGCGTTTTTGCACTTTTGCATTGCTTTTAACGGTGAAAATTGCATTCACTAGGAAATGTCATTTTAACATTTTACTACCTTATCTGGCCATGTGGTGTGTGACATGGGAACAGCATGGGGAAGACCCCTGGAAGAATCTCTGACTTTCAGGGCACTGCCTAAAACTGTGGTCATCTCATCAGACATGATCCTATATTACTGCGGTAATAATACAGACATTTTTGGCAATGTGACAAATCTTAAACTTCATTTAAAATGGGGAAGGTGTGTGTTAAGGTATAGGGAAGTGGACGTTATGGTGATGGTGATTGTGCACACAGAGGCCGTGGCAAAATGAAACCGTGCCTGCTGAGGGAGCACAACAAACACCCACGTCATGTCAAACTACCTTCCTGTTCCACTCTCTAGGGGGCCGCAGAACACCACTATTGAAGCCAGAGCAGTGCGAAAAGGTTGTTGGTTGGACAGCAGATAAAGTTTCCAGTCAGTTTGCCACCACCACCACCCTGTGTTCCACATGGTCCAGTCTCAGTAGATGTGAGTCTGGACTAGAGATGAGCGTTGTTCTACTCGAACTGTTCGCCAATCTCAAATTCGAGCTGTTTTGGGCGGTGTTCGAGCCGTTCGGCGAACACGAACAATTTGAGAAAAATTCGGCTGTTCGAGGTTATGTTCGATAACTGTTCGTGCACCAAAATCATAACTGGATTTTTTCTCAGTAATGATGAAAATTAATGTTAATACGCAGTTTGAGTGTACAGCGGGGTGGGGGGAGGGGCAGGGGATGGATCTCTGCAGGAACAATGAAGATCTCCATTTTTTTTTCTCTTTCCCGCATTTGCAGTGGGGAGGTGCAATCTGTCAGCCTATCAGCAGCGCACACACGGAGCGAAGTGCTTTTTTTCACACAAGCAAGGGCATGTGTCATTGGCAGTGTATGTCACATGTCCTTGCCCTATAAGACCAAGCCATTTTCCCCGTCGCCACCATTTTCTCACTGCTGCAGCTGCGTGTTAGACGGAACCGCTTTTGCTGTGTGCGCTTTACCTTGTTAATTTCAAGCCAATTTTCGCACAAATCTACAGATAGCTTGGGAGTAGGGAATAGTTGTGATTGCAGTCCTTTTAAGGACTAGGTTACAGCATTTCCTACGACTTTTATCAGGCAGGTCTGTGCTCTTAAATAGATAGATTGTGGGAGTAAAGACTAATTGTAATTGGAGTCCTTTTCAGGACTAGGTTACATCAGTTCCTATCAGTTTTTGCCAGGCAGGTCTGTGCCAGTGCTGTGCAAGTTTTTTTCACAGCATTTGGCTGAATCTAGCAAAGCTAATCCTTTTTGGCCTATTGCAGAGTGTGTTAGTCAGTGGAGTAGCCTATCTGTGTTGCAAGATATACCACCTGTGTATAGAATACCAATTTTTTTACTGCACCTAGTGAAGTAAAATCTTTTGGGCATAGCATCATTCTATTAGTCCATCTATACTGACCTCCATCAGGTTGCAAATTGAATATAATTTTTTTCTGCATCTAGCTCTGAAAAAATATTGGGCTTCTAGCTGTGTATGGGACTTGTTGTACTAGTCCATCTATACTGACCTCCATCAGGTTGCAAACTGCATATATTTTTTTCTTCATATACCTCTGAAAAAATATTGGGCTTCTAGCTGTGTGTGGGACTTGTTCTATTAGTCCATCTATACTGACCCCCATAAGGTTGCAAACTGAATATAATTTTTTTCTGCATCTACCTCTGAAAAAATATTTGGCCTTCTAGCTGTGTGTGGGACTTGTTCTATTAGTCCATCTATACTGACCTCCATAAGGTTGCAAACTGAATATAATTTTTTTCTGCATCTACCTCTGAAAAAATATTTGGCCTTCTAGCTGTGTGTGGGACTTGTTCTATTAGTCCATCTATACTGACCTCCATAAGGTTGCAAACTGAATATAATTTTTTTCTGCATCTACCTCTGAAAAAATATTTGGCCTTCTAGCTGTGTGTGGGACTTGTTCTATTAGTCCATATATACTGACCTCCATCAGGTTGCAAATTGAATATAATTTTTTTCTGCATCTAGCTCTGAAAAAATATTGGGCTTCTAGCTGTGTGTGGGACTTGTTGTACTAGTCCATCTATACTGACCTCCAACAGGTTGCAAACTGCATATATTTTTTTCTTCATCTACCTCTGAAAAAATATTGGGCTTCTAGCTGTGTGTGGGACTTGTTCTATTAATCCATCTATACAGACCTCCATCAGGTTTCAAACTGAATATATTTTTTTCTGCATCTACCTCTGAAAAAATATTGGGTTTCTAGCTGTGTGTGGGACTTGTTCTATTAATCCATCTATACAGACCTCCATCAGGTTGCAAATTGAATATATTTTTTTCTGCATCTACCTCTGAAAAAATATTGGGCTTCTAGCTGTGTGTGGGACTTGTTGTATTAGTCCATCTATACTGACCTCCATAAGGTTGCAAACTGAATATAATTTTTTTCTGCATCTACCTCTGACAAAATATTTGGCCTTCTAGCTGTGTGTGGGACTTGTTCTATTAGTCCATCTATACTGACCTCCATAATGGTTGCAAACTGAATATAATTTTTTTCTGCATCTACCTCTGAAAAAATATTTGGCCTTCTAGCTGTGTGTGGGACTTGTTCTATTAGTCCATCTATACTGACCTCCATAAGGTTGCAAACTGAATATAATTTTTTTCTGCATCTACCTCTGAACAAATATTGGGCTTCTAGCTGTGTGTGGGACTTGTTCTATTAATCCATCTATACAGACCTCCATCAGGTTGCAAACTGAATATATTTTTTTCTGCATCTACCTCTGAAAAAATATTGGGCTTCTAGCTGTGTGTGGGACTTGTTGTATTAGTCCATCTATACTGACCTCCATAAGGTTGCAAACTGAATATAATTTTTTTCTGCATCTACCTCTGAAAAAATATTTGGCCTTCTAGCTGTGTGTGGGACTTGTTCTATTAGTCCATCTATACAGACCTCCATCAGGTTGCAAATTGAATATAATTTTTTTCTGCATCTAACCCAGCCAATAGTTTTGGCCTAATACCACAGTTTGGCCACTCAGCTCTGCTCGGTTCCCATCCATTGTTTTTTTGTGCAAACAACTCCAGAGTTGTGAATTAGTTAACCACCAAAATGAGTGGAAAAAGGCCTGCTGCTGGTGGAAAGGGGAATAGGCGTGTTGGGAAGGGGAAAAAAGGTTGTGTCCGTGGGGTAGGTGTTAAAGCAACAGTAACATCTGCAGAAGAAAGACCATCTTCCAGCCAAACTAAAATGTCTACTTCTTTTAGCGGACAATGTGATAAGATCCCTTTCTTACGGCCACGCCAATCGCTACAAATTCCAGATGAGGCACAAAAACAGCAGGTGCTTCAACGGATATCAAGTGCTCCTTTAAGTGGGCTCTCCTCCACATCAACTTCAACATCACAAATACTCCAGTCCTCAAAGGTGTCACCCCAATCGCACTTGCTTCCTCACAGCTCCCAAATCTCCAGCTGCCCGTCTGAGTATGAGGTAGAACAGATGGTTGAGTCTGCAGAGCTGTTTACTCATAGTATAGCCTGGGAATCAGAGGTCGACTCCAGCGCTTCTGTGAATCCAGACGAGGAAATGATCTGCACTGATGCCCAGAATCTTTATGAGTCGGATCCAGGACCAGACGCAGAAGGTTCTGACCATAATGTAGACCCTCATTCCCAAACTGTAACTCCTGTTGGTGGAGACAATGAGGAAGACGATGATAAGACTCAAATACCTGATTGGAGCGACAACTTTAGTTTTTTGTCAGGGCAGGAACAGGTTGGCTCTGAGGACGACGGGTGTGATAACGCACAGGGTGATGATGATGAGGTTGGAGATCCCACTTACTGTCAACCCACAGTCAGCCAAGAGATGAGGTCAGCAGAGGAGGTGGAGGAAGATGCTAGTGACGACGAGGTCAGGTTGCGCCTTCCTGGACAGAGACGTAGTACTGGAAGCACGTCAACAACTGCATCCTCAAACACAACTCTGCCTCTCACCACAAGTCGTGGTGGCTCTTCAGGTCGCATGGGTGCTAAGCCTTGCATAGCCTGGGCATTTTTTCAGATCGATAAAGATGACCCAACTCGTGTTATCTGTAACATTTGTCAGCAAAAGCTAAGTAGAGGCCAAAAAATACATAGTTTGAGTACTTCATGCATGAACCGGCACATGGACATGAAGCATAAGTTGCAGTGGGAAGCTCAGTGTGCTACAATGCGGCCTAGCCGGCCGGGCCAACCACCGTCTGCCATATCTTGTGCATCCGCGGCCTCTTCATCCTCTGTGACTGGGGGGACAGCATTCACACCTGTTTTGGGGCGCAGACCTGCCACCTCTTTATCCGCAACAGCCAGCGTGATTGGCAGGTCATCATTTTCTTTGGAGGTGGTAACACCAGCTGGTGTTGAGCGCTGTCCGACATCGATAGCACCACCTTTGGATCAAGGCAACCTAACATGTCCGCCTGCATCTTCCTCACAGACCGGCAGTTTGCCAGGGACACCCTTATCAACCCCGTCTAAGTACAATAGCCAGCCCTCGGTCCCTCAGATGTGGACAAGTAAAAGACCATTTCCTCCTAGCCATGAGAAAGCTAAGAGGTTGAATTTCACCATCTGCAAGCTCTTGGCTACAGAAATGCTGCCTTTCCGCCTGGTGGACACAGAGGATTTTCGAGACCTTATGTCCGTCGCAGTGCCCCAGTACCAGATGCCCAGTCGGCACTAATTCTCAAAGAAAGGTGTGCCTGCGCTCCACCAGCATGTCGCACACAACATCACCGCTTCTTTGAGAAACTCTGTGTGTGACAGGGTGCATTTCACCACAGACACTTGGACGAGTAGGCATGGACAGGGGCGTTACATGTCGCTGACTGGGCACTGGGTAACTATGGTGACAGCAGGACAAGGGGCTGCTGTCCAAGTCTTGCCGTCCCCACGAGTTGTGCGTCAATCCTCTTTATGTCAAAGTTCCTCCACTGCTTCTGCCTCCTCAACCTCCTCTCGGTCCTCCACCTGCACCCAAAGCCTGTCTGGTCATGCCACAAGCTTTCTAACTGCGCAGAAGGGATCCTGCACACCTCCTTACTATGCTGGCAGTAGGGCTCAACGTCATCAGGCGGTTTTTACATTGAAATGTCTGGGAAATGTGAGTCACACAGCTGAGGAGTTGTGGTCAGCTCTGGAGAACCAATTTCATGAATGGTTGTCTCCACTGGACCTGAAACCAGGGAAGGCCGTGTGCGACAATGCTGCAAACCTGGGTGCGGCCCTTCGCCGGGGCAATGTCACACACGTGCCTTGTATGGCTCACGTGTTGAACCTGGTTGTCCAGCAATTTTTAGCCCACTATCCCAGACTAGATGGCCTTCTGCAGAGGGCACGGTCGCTGTGTGCTCACTTCCGCCGTTCGCATCCCGCAGCTCAGCGACTTACATCTCTACAGAAGTCGTTGGGCCTGCCACTTCACCGGCTAAAATGCGATGTGCCTACCCGGTGGAATTCAACTCTGCACATGTTGCAGCGACTGTGGCAGCACCGACAAGCCCTGGTGCAATACGTTCTGACGTATAGCCTGGGCCAACGAGATCCAGAGGTGGGGCAAATCACGCTGGAGGAGTGGTCTCAGATCAGGGACCTATGCACCCTTCTGCACAGTTTTGAAATGGTGACGAAGATGTTTAGTGCTGACGATGCCATTATCAGCATGACTATTCCGGTGATTTACATGCTGGAGCACATGTTAAACAGAATTCGGAGTCAGGTGGTGGCACAAGAGGAGGTGGAGGAAGTAGAGGAGGAGGAGTTGTATGCGGAAGGGCTAACATCTGCAAGGTCCAGACGGTCGGCAGCACCAAGGCGGCAGGCATGTGAGGGTGGGGGAGATGGTTTTACCAGGGCGCATGGTAGCAGCCAAACTAGTGAGGAAGGTGCAGGAGCCCAGGAAGAAGTGGAGGACGAACTGATGGAAGACTCATCAGATGAGGGAGACCTTGATCACATTTCTGTTGTGCGAGGTTGGGGGGAGAGGACAGAGGAAGGAAGCATGATTGTTACCTCGCCACCAACACAACAGGGACTTGGTGCTCCTGGATGCGCAACACACATGAGTGCCTTCTTGCTGCACTACCTGCAACATGACCCTCGAATTGTGAGAATTAGAAATAATCCTGACTACTGGGTTGCCACACTGTTAGATCCCCGGTACAAAAGTAAATTTGCAGAAATTATTCCTGCCATAGAAAGGGATGCACGCATGCAGGAGTATCAGCAGAGACTGTTGCAGAATCTTACATGTGCTTTTCCACAAAATACCAGTGGTGCACGTAGTGAATCTCACAGTTCCAACTTGCCAACCGTGGGACCGTCAAGTGTTCAGCACTAAAACCATAACAGAACCACAGTATCTGCTGGTAACATCAATTTTGCGGAATCATTTCACCACTTTTTTAGCCCATCCTTTGCAAGGCCACAGGAGACAAGAAGTCTGACACATAGTCAACGCCTAGAGACGATGGTACAGGAGTATCTCCAAGTAAACATTGAAGCCACGACTGTGTCACTGGACCCTTGCTCTTTTTGGGCTTCCAATCTGGATAAATGGCCGGAGCTAGCCACTTACGCCTTGGAGATCTTGGCCATCTATAATAAGCTCCACCAGATTAAAATTACTAATCATGTTTATCTGTATCTTGACTGGAAAATAATTGGGCTTTGTAGCAGTGTGCAGCACTGATCCTATTAGGCCATCTATACTAAAGCTTCACCAGATTTAAAATTAATAATAATTTTTAGCTGCATCTAGCCCGGAAAATAATTTTGGGGCTCCGAGATGCGCAAGACACATAAGTGCCTTCTTGCTGCACTACCTGCAGCATGACCCTCATATTGTCAGAATTCGAAGTAATCATGACTACTGGGTTGCCACACTCTTAGATCCCCCAAACTTTTCGATCAACCTTTTCGTTTTAATAAAGACCAAAAAAATGGTCATTTTTGAAATTATAAGCATTAGCAGGTTGTTAGAAACTGAAATCAAACAGTTTTCAACTCAAAACTTTATTCTAGGTGATGTTACATTTTCACATAGGACCCCTTGTTCGAAAGGAGCTTCTGAACTCTCTCGTCCATTGAATTTGTCAGGTTTTGGATGGTTTCTGCTTCAATTGTTTTGCATGAGGACAGAATACCCTCCCAGAGCTGTTGCTTAGATGTGAACTGCCTCCCGCCATCATAGACACTCCTTTTAATGATGCTCCAAAGGTTCTGAATGGGGTAGAGGTCAGGGGAGCATGGGGGTCACACCATAAGTTTGTCCCCTTTTATGCCCATATCAGCCAGAGATGCAGATGTTTTATGTGCAGCATGAGATGGTGCAATATCATGCAGAAAAATGATCTTGCTGTGAAATACACGGTTCTTCTTCTTGAACCATGGCAGGAAGTGCTGTTTGAGAAAATCCACATACATTATGGAGTTCATCTTTAGCGCCTTCAGGGATCCTAAAGGGGCCGACAATCTCTCTCCCCATGATTCCAGCCCAAAACATTACTCCACCTCCTCCTTGTTGGCGCTGTAGCCGTGTTTGCGTGGGGTGTCCATCAACCAGCCATCCTCCACTCCATCCATCTGGACCATCGAGCGCTGCACGGCACTCATCCGTGAACAAAACAGTTTTGAAATCAGTCTTCATGTAATGTTTGGCCCACTGGAGCCGTTTCTGCTTGTGTGAAGTGGATAGAGGAGGTCGACAGGATGGCGTATGCACAGCTGCAAACCTCTGAAGGACCCTGCATCTTGTTGTTCGGGGGACGTTGGAGGCACAAGCAGCTTCAAAAACTTGTCTGCTGCTATGACAAGGCTTTTTTGCCGCTGCTCTTTCAACCTGACGTAATTGCCTGTAGGAAAGAGTCCTCAATTTGCCCTTATCAGCACGCACACGTGTGTACTGTGAATCAGCTACATACTTCTTGATTGCCAAGACACTTCATCCTGATCATCGCACAATGTTGATTGTAGTCATGCCTTGACCTAAACACTCCACAATTTGTTGCTTCTCAGCAGCCGACACATCCTTTTTCTTTCCCATTTTGGCAGAAAATGTAGGCTGCTTAATAATGTGAGAGAGCCTTCTTAAGTAGTCTTGCCTTTCATTGGACACACCTGCCAAACTAATTAGCACAGGTGTCTGCAATTGCTTACAGTGATATAAAGAGCCTTGACACACATCACCATCAATGAGTTTAACTGACAAACAAACAAATTCTTCCCTTATCACTCCTAAACACTTTTTGCATAATAATTTGGAACGCAGTGTACATGTGCTTTTCCACAAAACACCAGTGGTTCACGTAGTGAATCTTACAGTTCTAACTTGCCAACCGTGGTCTGTATGGAGTTGTTCAATAAAGGGCCCAAAATTAAGATAACATAGATGGGAGAGGTCTCTATGAATAGGAATTCCTAAGTATTTGATACCCTGTGAGGGCCAGGCAAAGGGAAAGTTGGACTGGATGGAATCCTATATGGATTTGGGGAGGGAGACATCGAGGGCCTCAGACTTCGCTGCATTGATTTTAAAATTTGACCATGTAACAAAGTGATCTATTTCAGCCATAACAGCATGGATGGATATATGTGATTGAGTGATATATACTAGGACATCATCAGCAAATAGAGAGCACTTGTACTCGGTGCCTCCCACCTCAATCCACCTAATATTGGGGTTATGGCGAATTGATGAGAGCAGGTGCTCCGTCACTAGGATGTATAAGAGAGGGGACAGAGGACATCCCTGCCTTGTCCCATTGGTGATTGTGAAAGGTGATGAAAATGTTCTGACGCACCCCCTGGGCCTTGGGACACCCGGAGCCGGACCCTTTTTGGTGGATGCTGGTGGTTGTAGTCTTCGTGGCGGCGACCCGGTTCCGTGGCTCAGGGTGGTCAAACCAGTGGCGGAACTATTTATGTGGTTTTGATGTTTAAATGTCCGACTACGCCACCCGTGGATTGCGGTCAGAGTGAACCGCCGCTACAGGGCAGACCGCTGAGGCTGGTGTTGTGGGTGCAGCAGAGCGTAGCATAACTCCCCACGGGAGGAGTATAGCCTCAGGGCAGTGTATGCGGAGGATGGGGGTGATGGTGCAGGGCAGCAGCAGTAACGACACGGAGTCAGTGATACAGTTCAGGGCCTTTACTCACAGTTCTTATTATCCAGACCACGTCTGCAGGTAACGGCTGCCCACGTCGTACTGTGCTCACCAGGTGAGGGGCTCAGACAACTCCCAGATAACTTTGGAGCGCTTCACAGGACCCCCTTTGTGTGTCCTTTGTCTGGCCTTTCTTACCAACACTTCTGTCCGGCTGCCTCGGGCCTCCTCTTGGTAAACTTGGCGCCAGTTTCCCTGACCCTATGTGGTGCCTTCCTAGCGGGTGTAGCGAGGGGCTGCGCCACATAAAATGTCAGAGCCTCTGGTTTCTAGCTGAGGGTCGTTTCCTGCCTCCACTAGTTCGGGGACCGGTCTGCCCCTTTGGCCTGACCCCTCCACGCAGGTGGATTCGGGCGTGCGGTGGCGACTCGCCCGTCCGCACCCCTGGGATCCCTTCATTCCTCGTTCCTGGAGCCTTCTCCGCTCCTCTTCCTTCCTTCTCCCTCTTGCAGGCCTGGGCCTCTGTTACTAGGCCCGCCTCCGGAGCAGAGCTCATGCAGAGCCCCTGCTCCCTGCCACTTCTGCTCAGACTTCTCTGCACTGAACTAAGATGGTGCCCACCTTTTATACTCCCTTCTCAATGCACCCAGGAACTGCTTCCTCCCTGCTCCTGCACTACAGGGTTCCCCTTCCTCAGTGTTCCCTCCCCCCACTCCAGCCAGGGACAGGGACTGTCGTGCCCATCTCAGAGGCATATTGGTCGCCCTGCCCCACGGCAATGTGGTGTAATGCATGCAGGTGTCGGGTCCTGATCCACACTCCATCCTTACCTGAGAGTGAGATATCACACCTCTGGGTGAGGTGCAATACGTCTGTAGCAACCGAGCTCTCAGGGTGCTACAGTTCCATTTATCTTCAGCCTAGGTGACGTATTGTGATACAGGGCCGTGATTTTGGCTATAAAAGGGTCCCCTAGACCCCTACCCCAAGCTTTTTAAGAGAATCATATATGGCGTGCCAGGAGACTCTATGGAATGCTTTCTCAGCATCCAACGAGAGTATCTACTTACAAATTTTTAACTGCATCTAGCCCAGGAAATACTTTGTGCCTAGTAGCAGTGTCTGCTAGTCAGCGGATTATCCCGGCTGTTAAGCAAGCTACACCACCTGTAGTTTGGACACTTAATTTTTTCAAAGGAAATGCTTCGGGACCACGGGATACTCAGTGAAGAGCATCAGGAGGCACCCCAAGGCATAGGGGCTGGGACTGGCAGTAGGATGCCTTGCGGTGGACAGCCGAGCTCGATCCTTATAAAAGCTTTTTTACTGCAGCAGCTTTAGTGGACGCTACTGGAGCTGGAATTACGCGGCTGTTGGCATGAGACTTGCCCTCCAATAGATCCTTGTAAATGGATTTAAAGTGTATTCATTCAAATTAGAGAGACAATTTAAATTAAAAAACTTAGAGCTGCCTCCACCACAGGGGGGCTCACTCGACCCACCAGCGGACAGGCACCAGTATTGGGAGAGGGGGGCTGGCCGTCAGGGTTCACCTCGGCTCTGGCACAAACCCGGCGACACGGAGGTGGCACGGGCAGGAGCGGACTGAACGTGTCGGCTTCTCACTTTTTGGATTTTAGAAGGGCATGACATGCCTATATCTGTGTCTCCCCCTCCTTTTACTCCTCCACCTCTTTTCTTTTCTCATGACTATATGTACTTGTCACTTTTCCATGTGTTAGTTGTGTCTTCTGAGCAGTTTGTCAGCTTTTGGACACCTTTGAAGGTGTTTTCTATGTGTTTCTATGTGTTTTTGTTTGCCTGCCATTGGTTTTAACGGTGTTCGAAGGTGTTCGACGAACAGTTCGACGAACAGTTCGGCGAACACACGGGTGTTCGACGAACCGAACCGAACTCGAACACTACGGGGGTGGCTCAACACTAGTCTGGACCACATTATTATTATTACTTTATTGCCATTTATTCCATGGCGCTTTATATGTGAAAAAAGGGAACACATCACAAATACAATTACAATAATCTTGAACAAAAATGTGACAGCAACTGGTACAGAAGAGGAGAGGACCCTGCCCGCGAGGGGTCACAGTCTACAAGGGATGGGTGAGGATACAGTAGGTGAGGATAGAGCTGGTCGTGCAGCAGTATGGTAGAGCAAGGGTTTCTGCAGGTTGTACGCATATCGCAAGAGGTGGGTCTTCAGGTGCGTTTTGAAGGTTTCAACTGTAGGTGAGAGTCAGAAATGGTGGGGTAGAGAGTTCCAGAGAAGGGGGGATGCACGGTAGAAATCTTGTATGCGATTGTGGGAAGAAGAGATAAGAGGGGAGTGGAGAAGGAGATCTTGTGAGGATCGGAGGTTGCATGCAGGTAAGTACCGGGAGACTAGGCCACAGATGTATGGAGGAGAGACAGGTTGTGGATAGCTTTTTCATGCCAAGGTTAGGGTGTTGAACTGGAGTCTCTGGGCAATGGGGAGCCAGTGAAGGCATTGACAGAGAGGAGAGGCCAGGGAATAGCGAGGGTACAGGTGGATTAGTCGGGCAACAGAGTTTAGGATAAATTGGAGGAATGCGAGAGTGTTATAAGGGAGGTCACAGAGCAGGAGGTTGCAGTCGTCGAGGGAGATGATGATTGCGTGCACTAGTGTTTTTGTAGATTCGTGATTGAGGAATGTGCGGATCCGGGAGATTTTTTTTACTTGGAGTCGGCATCTTCCTCACCCTGATCCTCCTTCCCCCCACCATTCTGAGTGCCCTGAGAAAACTGATCCCACACATGGACACTCCGAAGTGCTATTTTGTTCATCTTTCCATTTATAGATTCTGGCATCTCGCTCGGTCCGCTCGGAAGTGGAAAGAGCTTGGATATGTGGTTTGAAGGAGAGATTGGAGTCCAGGGTTACCCCAAGAGCTGCTCACTTTTCCATCGATAAATTTGGGCCTCTCGACCGGCCATCTTGGAGCAGGGCAACAGAAAATCACATGTAGCGATTTGAGCAGCCATGGTCACCTGTAGGTGACGGTGGGAAAGTGCAATTACTGTAGCAAGAGGTGGATAATGATGAGACACAATGGACAGAAAATTTGGAGGAGGACGAGGGTGTGGAAGTGGAAAATGAAGCGGTGGATGATGAAGTCACTAACGAGGAGTGAGGACAGCAGCACACAGTGGGAGGAAGGCATAGCACCACAACAGGCAGGAACAAGCAGTGTGGTGGCCACAGACACAAGGTGGGCAGGGCAACTGCTCCCCAGGAACACCAACACGACAGAAGTTGCTAGTACAACTGTTATGTCTTCCCTAGTCTGGTTCTTTTTTAAAGACTGTTTAGATAACCCCAAAACGGCCATTTGTAACATCTGCCAGGCCAGCATCAGCAAGAGCACCAAAACTACCAGCCTGACCACCATCAGCATGCTCAGGCACATGACACCAAAGCACCTGACTAGCTGGCCCGAACACCAAGGTCCAGAAACAGTGTCTGCGAGTGACACCACTGCCTCTTTCGCTATTGTGCATGCACGCCTATACCCTGTCCATGGCACCTGTGAAGATGCCTCCCGCCCGCACCTGTCATTGCAGACTTGCAACCATCACCGTCCACGTCCTTGTCCATTTGCAGCGCTCAGTTGTCCCTACCATAGTCGTTGGACATCCATCTGTAGGGAGCTATATCTATATTAATTACACAGCTCTAGAGATGAGCAGATCTTTTGAAATTCAAATTTGCCAACTTCGCTAAATCTTCCCAATTGGACTTGCGGCAAATAAATTCATGCATTTCAATACTGTAAAATTTGCAATTGCTCATAAAATACATGTTGGGGAGAGGAGAGAGAAAGAACCTTGCTGACCATAAGAGCTTACGCTTTACTGGCAACAGAGGGAGGACCCTGAAAACTGTAAGAGATTACTATCTACAGAAAAGAGAGACTTACACAGTGACTCTGTGTCAGGACTTTGAATATTTTTGATTACATTTTGGGCATTTTTGCCCTCTTTCAAGATGGCGTCTTTTGTCTCATGTGCCCCTTGTCTTCCTGCCTTATAACTCCACACCAGCCTTTAGTCAGTGCTAGAGTATTCTGCCTGTGACCTGTTCCTGGTGGCTTCCTGGTTTCCTGCTTTCCCCTGCAAACCTGTGTGGATCTCCTTTTACCTGCTCTCTGAGATTCTGCTGCAGGCACTTGTTACCAGCATTCCTCCTTCTCCTGGCTGCTCGTGCTGCTTCCTCTGAGCCTCAGTCCTCACCTGCATTTTGCTAACACGTAAGCTGGTTTCTGCTCTGACTCACCTTCGTTAGATAGTTGCTGAGCACCGGACTGTGCTGCACTATCAGAGACTTCCTACCCAGGCCTCCCTGGATTATCTAATATATATTTTATGGACTTACTTAAATATATATATATTCGTGTATGGACTTGATAAAGACTTACTTGTTTTCTAGCATCCTCAAGTGTGAACTGCGCTTTATGGACTGCTCCGCTGATTGCATTTCCCCCTGAGTGTTTATGGACTTTGAGTTTTCGTCTGCGCTTGTTTGAAACACCGTGTGTTTATAATATAAACTTTGACACCTATAAACTGTGTTCTGTAGTATCCTTTGTTCCATGCAAAGAGACTCCTGGGGTATCCATTATAATTATTACACTCTGGAGATGGAAAACTACTCTTCTGTACAGACTGTGCTTCACTGTTGACTGCTGATCTGTGATGGACCAGGTACTGACTACATCTCTAGAAGATGTGGTAATCCGTGAGATGTCAAAGCTGCAGGACATTATGGGAAAGCCTGCACGACCACGCAAAATTACATTTACCTGCTCTCTAATGCTTCAGGACTGGGAAATGGAGTGGGAAAGTGTTTTTGCTGTTTATGAACCACCAATCGAACCTCAAACCTGATCCTTTGTGAATTGATCTCCTTATCTCTACACAGCTCCCAAAGAAGGTTGAAGCCATGAGGCAGAAGAGTGATGCGCTCATGAGCATATATTTTGATCCACATGTACTGTTTGCAATGGTGTCCACAGAAGACCAAATCATATGACTGCTACAAATAAAATCTATGGTCTCTACAACTAAATGTGTCACACAATCCAAGACTGAAAGCACACCTGTCATCAGGATTATGCGCAGTAAACCATATACACTGTCAGGTGAACGCCGTTATACTGATTAATATGATACCTTGTGTGAAGAATATTGAACATATAATCCCATGTCAATCATTGTGCGCTGTTTGGCAGTTGGTTATAGAGGTTTACAATGTACAGCTGTAATTGGACACTTTTGCAGCTAAACAAGAAGGGAGGTGCCTGAGGGACAGTGAGTGACAAAACTCCCACCTTCTTATGTGAAGCTGCCACAGGAAGACCCCCTGTGGACCCCAGCCATGTGGCATGTCCTTTGTGTCAGACAAGTATAATTCAATACCGAGTTATGGGAATACGATACATTCCAGTGATACACCAAATAGATTTTTGGAATCACACGAACAGGAGGAATGTCACCCTGAGTTCCAGCACAGTCTAGCGCACAGGAATGAGGAGATACATGACATAGCCTTTCGGAAACCACTGTGGCCACTATGTTTAGTCTCCCCACATAGCAGGGACCCAGCTGAATCCCATGACACCAGAACCGGCTCGCTCCCTAGGACTGTCCATTAAGGAAGTATAGCCCATTTTAGTTTTGGGAGCTTATAGCTGAGAGAGGCCAGGGGTGGAGATTTAGGTCCAGCCCAGGGGGCAGTAGGGGGAGTGACCCAGAGAGGTTAAAAGCTCCGGCAGCTATAGCCCAGTGCTTTTTCTCTGGGGAGGTCGTGATGACACATCGTGTGAGGAAAGTCACAGAAAAGACAGAGGGACCCACAAGCCTCCCATGTGGCAGCCCCTCCCCTACATGCCAGAATGGTAACTGAATCTCAATAACTGCTTATATCTTTTGTACCAATACTATTGTGTTTGCATCTCTGACCATTATGTATGTATAACCCCTATGTATATAGTGTATAGTCTAGTGGGCCCTTAAGACGATTAAATCTATAATTTAACCTTGGGCTGCTCTTTTATCTCAATCCATGAACTCTCACATCTGTTGTTCGGTCTAACGAACATGCTACCAGGCTCGTTTCTGGCCCGATATAATCCCCCGGTCCTAGCAGGAATTATATACCTTCAAAAGGAACCTGAAGACCCACCTCTTCCAACAAGCCTACAACCTGCAGTAACCCTCACTCCACCATTCGCTGCATGACCAGCTCTACCCTCACCGACTGTATCCTCCCCCCTCTCCTGTAGATTGTGAACCCTTCGGGCAGGGTCCTTGCTCCTCCTGTACTAGTTTTCAGTGACCTGCCCGCACGTGCGCAGTGGCATTTATCGCTTACCGATGGATACTACTGAACAAGCGCCGCTAGCGGCGCCATTTTGCTGCAGGAAAAAGAAATTTGCCTGCAGCAATATGGCACTGCCAGCAGCGCTTGCACAGTAGCATCTCTCGGCAAACAGAGAGATGCTATTGCGCATGCACGGGCAGGGAGGCCATTTTGGTGCATGTAAATTTCAGGTTTGGTGCACAATTACACAGGCAGTATTTAAAATAGCAGGCTGGTCACTGAAGGCACAGTGACCTGTCAGAAGGCAGACATAGGAATACATAAGCAGAGCACCAGTTAAAGTCCCTCCCCAAAGACCGCCCCGAAGTACCAGCATATCATTAACTGAAAACTGAAAATAAAGATTATAAAAGAACCATAGGACAGATTTCAACAAGCAGGGTAACATATTAGAAAAACGGTGTTCTCTGGATTGCTTTTTAAGTAAATAATCAGTATTAAGATCCCAAAAAAATTATTCCTGGCCCCTGATATTTCTAGAAATATCTGTAAAAGCACCAGCAGCAGACAAAACTGGAATGGACCCTCTTGCTATATGCACTGCAGTATGCCACATACACTGCCTGCCTGCCTAACACTGATATCTATGCAGCTGGATTAGTCCTCAGAAGGACTGTTAGTTGAGATGGATATGTGTATTATATATTCTGGTATACCTACACTAACTAAGAAACAAGCAAATCTCTCCCTAGCTGAGCAGCACCTCTCCCTACACTGCCTGATTCTGGAGTAGAATGTGACGAGCATGGCAGCGCCAGGTCTGATACGTATAAAACTGATGTCACTGTAATGCCACAACCAACATGGCTTCAGCATTGCACTGTGTGGCAGACAATCCCTGCATGTTCATTGGCTCTCTAAAGAGCGCCAAACATGCAGGGAGGGGGCCCGAGCAACCGCTGAGCAACCCCATAAATACTCGGCGAGCTCTGAGCATCTCAAGCAGTGAGATGCTCGGGCGAGTACCGAGCAGTAGCAAGCATGCTCGCTTATCACTAATAAGGATGAGAACAGAGAAAAATGATAAAGGAAACACTGGCATCTTTTCAGCATCTTAAACCCACTTCTGTTTGTGGCTTACCAACACTCTCGCATAAAAGTGACCAATATACAGTCTTGGCCAATAGGTTTAAGACTGGCACAAATTTTCTTTTTACAGACTTTGCTGCTTCACAGTTTTTAGATCTTTTAGTCAGATGTTTCTGTGGTTATTGAAGTACGATTTTAAGCATTTCATGTATTTTTAAACACATTGACAAATGCATCAAATTTATGCAAAGACTCAATATTTACTGTGTTGACCTTTATTTTTAAAGATTTCTGTAATTCTACCCGACATGCTGAATGTCAGCTTCTGGGCCAAATCCTTACTGATGTCAACCCATTATTGTCTAATCTGTGCACTGTGTTTATCGCGATTTCTGTGTTCTTGTTTGTCCACCCACTTCTTGAGGATTGATCACAGGTTCTAATGGGATTGAGATCTGGGGAGTTTCCTGGCCAAAGACCCAAAATGCCAATGTTTTGTTCACCTAGCCACTTAGTTATCACTTTTGCCTAGTGACATGATCGTCATGCTACAAAAAAGGCATTGTTCATCACCAAAGATTGGTGGAAGAAGTTGATTTTAGTTGTTTAGATGCCAAAATGTTCCAAATAGTCTGAAGGGGGCTTTATCAGAGAAAATGATTTTGAAAGTGCACGGATTGGATTTCACTGGGTTGCATTGAGGAGTGGGTTATTTTCTCTGATGAAGTCCCCTGCCACTTAAAAGTGGCTTTATTAATAAATTGATTATATAAAAGTATGCAGTAAGCTCCCATGCTCTACAGGTGGCCCGCATGTAATTTTTATATTTATGTTTATGAAGGGATATTTAGCTTTGTATCAGAAAAACAAAACTGACCGCTGTAAGTAAATGTTGAGAAATTAATCAGGGTCCAACGCATAACTTTTATATAAGCACAGCTCAAAATCTGAAGATATAAAATCTGTAAAATTAAAATAATTATCTTAACATATTTTCCATTTCATCAATTTTCAGTTCATGTAGAAATGTATTTTATGTTATCTTCAGTCAGATATTTGATTCAATTATGATTGTGAACAATGTGTATGCAAGAATCATTGGCCACAGTTAACTATGAAAGACAATTATTAAATATTTCAAACATTCCTAGCTTGGTTAATTATCATTGCTTCTTCATTACAGATTACATACAATGCTAATGAATAAAATAATTGAAAGATTATTGCTGTGATATTGAATTGTTATAGAGAGTATATTTTTTTCAAATATAGGAGAAAAATAGTTGAAGCATTGATAATGTAGCATTGTGACGCAAATGTGCTTCGTTAACTTCAGTGAATAAAGGGAAAATGGTTTTATATGAGTAAGAAAAGTAACATAGTAACTGATTTTCAAGTAACTGTGAACGTATAATGATTGTTCTGATAGAAGTGGTGGAAAAGGTATTGATTAGTGTTGATCGAGCACTAAAATGCTCGGGTGCTCGGGTGCTCGAAGCTCGGGCCGAGCTCGCCGTGATACTCGGGTGCTCGACCCGAGCAACGAGCCCAATGTAAATCTATGGGAGACCCGAGCACCCCCGGCAGTCTTTTAAAAGCCTAACAAGTGCCCAAAACGATAGTGACAGTACTCAAATAACATGGAGACAGCATGGGGATCGCCCCAGGAAGCATTTCTGACTCCCAGGTCACTGCTGTCAACAACGTGGTCAGAGGTATGAAGCCACTTTTACGGGCTCACAATAAAACGTTCAAAAACGAAACTGAAACTTTTTTCCTATGAAATATGTTAAGGAATTTCTTTTCCAGGGTAAAGACTTGTGTATAAGGTAAAATAAATAACCAAAAACAAAAATACTCCTCCACACCTTGGGCTATGTTCACAAGTAGCATTTTTTATGCGTTTTTGCACTTTTGTATTGCTTTCAACTGTGACAAATGCATTCACCGGGAAATGTCATTTTAACATTTTACAACGTTATCTGGCCATGTGCTGTGTGACACATGCATAAAGTGCTGAAAAGACATAGGAACAGCATGGGGAAGACCCCTGGAAGCATCTCTGACACCCAGGTCACTGTCTAAAAGTGTGCCCATCATAAGTGATCCTTGCCGCATCAGAAGATGCAGACTTGCAACTATCCCCGTGCAAGTTCTGGTCCCAGGGCAGTGTTCAATTGTACCTCCCCCATTCCTTGAAATACAAGCGCAAGTATGCAGCCTGCCACCCACCCACCCCCAGGCAGCAATACTATACTGCTTGATTGCTTGCACTTGAAATTGGGCCTTTTAGGCATGTGGAGGCGGAATCTGGCCACCACGTCATGGCTGCGTTGGCGGTCTGGAATCCATACTCAGTCCCCAGCCGCCCGGCGGCCGGTTGTCCATGCCCGATCCCCAGCCGCCCCGCGGCCGGGTGTCCACACACGGTTCCCAGCCGCCTGGGGGCAGCCGGGTGTCCATAAACGGTCCCCAGCCGCCCCTATTTCTCCTTGGAACATCTCCCCATACACTTTTCTTAGCCCGGCCTGCTTTAGGGCAGCATTGGACGAGCCCACCAGAAAACCAGACTCCTCCGGTGGGCCCTGGCTTCTCCATCAGGGGAGTTGAGAGTGCCAAGGTGAGGAGCATGATGAGGATGATAGAAGTTAGCATCTGCTTGGTTTTGTTGGAATTCAAGCGCATGTATGTAGTAGCGGCTAGGCCTGAGGTGGTCAGCGTTTTGGCGCATATCCTACCTCCTCCGAGGATTGCTGGATGTTTTCCTGCTACTATCCAAGTTCTATGACTCCCGTTAAAACAAAGCTTCAGGTGATAAATGATGGATGAGGTAGTGGCAAAGGAGAAAGAGCAGTAGAAACAGGGACCATTCACATCAATATCAGGCAAGTCAACCAGATATGTCTTGTAGGATATGTTTCTGTAACAAAAGGAGCGGTTCGGCTACACAGTTATAGGGCATATAGTGAGTGCAATGCCTACCAAAAATTTCGAGGCACTCCAATGCCCCTTGGAAATGACATGGAGGTCAGAGGGCCTTAACTAAACCTTTTTTTCCATTTATAGCAACTGGGTCTCCTGTGCACTGTTGGCCTAAGCAGTGAATGGAAGGCTTTCCAAAAATTATGAGGAACTGCAATGCCCCTTACAAGAGCCATGCAGTACAGCATATTACAAACATAAGTCCCATTATTGGGGAGTGGGTCTCCCATAGGATTTGCTTATGCCTTCCAAGCAAAAGCTTCAAAAAATTAGGACGGAGCAACTTGCAATGCCCTTACAAGAGCCATGCAGTACAGCATATTACAAACATAAGTCCCATTATTGGGGAGTGGGTCTCCCATAGGATTTGCTTACGCCTTCCAAGCAAAAGCTTCCAAAAATTAGGACGGAGCAACTTGCAATGCCCCTTACAAGAGCCATGCAGTACACCATATTACAAACATAAGTCCCATTATTGGGGAGTGGGTCTCCCATAGGATTTGCTTACGCCTTCCAAGCAAAAGCTTCCAAAAATTAGGACGGAGCAACTTGCAATGCCCCTTACAAGAGCCATGCAGTACAGCATATTACAAACATAAGTCCCATAACTGGGGAGTGGGTCTCCCATAGGATTTGCTTATGCCTTCCAAGCAAAAGCTTCCAAAAATTAGGATGGAGCAACTTGCAATGCCCCTTACAAGAGCTATGCAGTACAGCATATTACAAACATAAGTCCCATTATTGGGGAGTGGGTCTCCCATAGTATTTGCTTATGCCTTCCAAGCAAAAGCTTCCAAAAATTAGGACGGAGCAACGTGCAATGCCCCTTAAAAGAACCATGCAGTACAGCATATTACAAACATAAGTCACATTACTGGGGAGTGGGTCTCCCATAGGATTTGCTTATGCCTTCCAAGCAAAAGCTTCCAAAAATTAGGACGGAGCAACGTGCAATGCCCCTTAAAAGAACCATGCAGTACAGCATATTACAAACATAAGTCACATTACTGGGGAGTGGGTCTCCCATAGGATTTGCTTACGCCTTCCAAGCAAAAGCTTCCAAAAATTAGGACGGAGCAACTTGCAATGCCCCTTACAAGAGCCATGCAGTACAGCATATTACAAACATAAGTCCCATAACTGGGGAGTGGGTCTCCCATAGGATTTGCTTATGCCTTCCAAGCAAAAGCTTCCAAAAATTAGGATGGAGCAACTTGCAATGCCCCTTACAAGAGCTATGCAGTACAGCATATTACAAACATAAGTCCCATTATTGGGGAGTGGGTCTCCCATGGTATTTGCTTATGCCTTCCAAGCAAAAGCTTCCAAAAATTAGGACGGAGCAACGTGCAATGCCCCTTAAAAGAACCATGCAGTACAGCATATTACAAACATAAGTCACATTACTGGGGAGTGGGTCTCCCATAGGATTTGCTTATGCCTTCCAAGCAAAAGCTTCCAAAAATTAGGACAGAGCAACTTGCAATGCCCCTTACAAGAGCCATGCAATACAGCATATTACAAACATAAGTCCCATTATTGGGGAGTGGGTCTCCCATAGTATTTGCTTATGCCTTCCAAGCAAAAGCTTCCAAAAATTAGGACGGAGCAACTTGCAATGCCCCTTACAAGAGCCATGCAGTACAGCATATTACAAACATAAGTCCCATTATTGGGGAGTGGGTCTCCCATAGGATTTGCTTATGGCTTCCAAGCAAAAGCTTCCAAAAATTAGGACGGAGCAACTTGCAATGCCCCTTACAAGAGCCATGCAGTACAGCATATTACAAACATAAGTCCCATTATTGGGGAGTGGGTCTCCCATAGGATTTGCTTATGCCTTCCAAGCAAAAGCTTCCAAAAATTAGGATGGAGCAACTTGCAATGCCCCTTACAAGAGCTATGCAGTACAGCATATTACAAACATAAGTCCCATTATTGGGGAGTGGGTCTCCCATAGTATTTGCTTATGCCTTCCAAGCAAAAGCTTCCAAAAATTAGGACGGAGCAACGTGCAATGCCCCTTAAAAGAACCATGCAGTACAGCATATTACAAACATAAGTCACATTACTGGGGAGTGGGTCTCCCATAGGATTTGCTTATGCCTTCCAAGCAAAAGCTTCCAAAAATTAGGACGGAGCAACGTGCAATGCCCCTTAAAAGAACCATGCAGTACAGCATATTACAAACATAAGTCACATTACTGGGGAGTGGGTCTCCCATAGGATTTGCTTACGCCTTCCAAGCAAAAGCTTCCAAAAATTAGGACGGAGCAACTTGCAATGCCCCTTACAAGAGCCATGCAGTACAGCATATTACAAACATAAGTCCCATAACTGGGGAGTGGGTCTCCCATAGGATTTGCTTATGCCTTCCAAGCAAAAGCTTCCAAAAATTAGGATGGAGCAACTTGCAATGCCCCTTACAAGAGCTATGCAGTACAGCATATTACAAACATAAGTCCCATTATTGGGGAGTGGGTCTCCCATGGTATTTGCTTATGCCTTCCAAGCAAAAGCTTCCAAAAATTAGGACGGAGCAACGTGCAATGCCCCTTAAAAGAACCATGCAGTACAGCATATTACAAACATAAGTCACATTACTGGGGAGTGGGTCTCCCATAGGATTTGCTTATGCCTTCCAAGCAAAAGCTTCCAAAAATTAGGACAGAGCAACTTGCAATGCCCCTTACAAGAGCCATGCAATACAGCATATTACAAACATAAGTCCCATTATTGGGGAGTGGGTCTCCCATAGTATTTGCTTATGCCTTCCAAGCAAAAGCTTCCAAAAATTAGGACGGAGCAACTTGCAATGCCCCTTACAAGAGCCATGCAGTACAGCATATTACAAACATAAGTCCCATTATTGGGGAGTGGGTCTCCCATAGGATTTGCTTATGCCTTCCAAGCAAAAGCTTCCAAAAATTAGGATGGAGCAACTTGCAATGCCCCTTACAAGAACCATGCAGTACAGCATATTACAAACATAAGTCCCATTATTGGGGAGTGGGTCTCCCATAGGATTTGCTTATGCCTTCCAAGCAAAAGCTTCCAAAAATTAGGACCGAGCAACTTGCAATGCCCCTTACAAGAGCCATGCAGTACAGCATATTACAAACATAAGTCCCATTATTGGGGAATGGGTCTCCCACAGTCTTTGCTTATGCCTTCCAAGCAAAAGCTGACAAAAATAAGGATGGAGGAACTTGCAATGCTGGCACCCTGGTGGTATAGTGGTGGTGGAGGCTGAGGATAAGGAGAAGAACATAAAACAGCCGAAATGAGGAAGCGTATACCCATGTGTGGGTGTGAAGCGGTGCATGTGAATACACCTCCCGAAATAACACAGTGGATTTGACTTTATGTTACTCTGCTGTCATTTGGTGGTGATGAGAAGTCTGGCCCAATCCAGCCCTTGTTCATTTTAATAAGGGTCAGCTTGTCAGCATTGTCAGTTGACAGGCAAGTGCGCTTATCAGTTATAATTCCCCCAGCGGCACTAAAAAAAAATGCTCCGATAACACGCTAGCGGCAGGGCAGGCCAGGACCTCCAAGGCGTACAGAGCGAGTTCATTCCAAGTGTCCAGCTTGGATACCCAATAATTAAAAGGCACAGAGGAATCACGGAGGACGCTTTTACGGTCGGCAAGGTACTCCCTCACCATCTTTTGAAACTTTCCACTCCTTGTGCGAGTACCCCGCGCCTCAGGGCCTGTAAGCTGGACGGGTGTCAGAAATCTGTCCCAGAATGTTGACAGTGTTCCCCTGCCTCTGCTGGATTGGAGTTGCACCTCTCTCGCCTGTACGCCTTGGTTGGGCAACGAACTGTGACCACTGCCACTTGCGTGTTCAGATGGGAATTTTTTTAAGAGTTCTGCAGCAAGGGCCTTCAGGTACTGCCCCATTTTTGTAGACCTCTCCACCTCAGGAATAAGAGAGTGAAAGTTCTCCTTGTTGCGGGGGTCTAAAAGTGTCACCAACCAGTAATGACTGTCACCCAACATTTTGACAACGCGAGGGTCACGGTTAAGGCAGCGTAACATAAAGTCAGCCATGCGTGCCAGACTGGTAACAGGCAAGATTTCCGTGTCCTCACCAAGATGACGACTGACCATGCTCTCCTCCTCCTCCTCCTCCCCCCTGTCCTCAGGCCACCCACGCTGAACCGACGGTATGACACTTGTACAGGTACTACCGTCTACAGCGCATGATAGCTGCTCCTGTTCTTCTTCTTCCTCCTCCTACTCCTCTCCCTCATTGTCCCCCAATGCACGTTGGGATGAGATGAGGCTGGGCTGTGTGTAATCGCCCACTACGGCTTCTTGATCCATCTCATCATACTCTGGCTGCAATGCCTCCTCTTTAATTCTCTGCAGAGAGCGTTGCAAAAGACAGACAAGTGGGATGCTGACACTAATTATGGCGTCATCGCCACTCACCATCTTGGTGGCCTCCTCAAAGTTTGTCAGGATGGTACATATGTCAGACATCCACGTCCACTCCTGAGGTCTTATGTGTGGAGTCTGACCTGAATATCGACGGCCTTGTTGCATCTGGTACTCCACAACTGCTCTCTTCTGCTCACAAATCCTTTGCAACATGTGGAGGGTAGAGTTCCAACGTGTGGGGACATCACACACCAGTCGGTGTGCCGGAAGCTGCAAACGCTGCTGCAACACAGCAAGTGCGGCGGACGCTGTAGCCGACTTGCGAAAATGAGCTGACAGGCGGCGTACTTTCACGAGCAGATCTGGCAACTCGGGGTACAATTTAAGAAACCGCTGAACCACAAGGTTAAGCACATGAGCCAGGCATGGTACGTGTGTGATCTCACCTCGCCTCAGAGCCGCCACCAGGTTACGGCCATTGTCACACACGACCATGCCGGGATGTAGGTTCAGCGGTCTCAGCCACAGATCTGCCTGCTCTTTCACAGCTGTCCACAACTCACAAGCAGTGTGAGGTTTATCACCTAAGCTTATGAGTTTCAGCACAGCCTGTTGCCGCTTGGCGGAGGCAGTACAGCAGTGCTTCCAGCTTGTAACTGATGTGGTGATATCTGAGATGGAGGCTGAACATGAGGAGGAGGAGGAGGATGATGCGCAGGAGCTATACACTGTAGGGGCAACTATGACTGACATAGGGCCCGCAATCCTCGGTGTGGGGAGGACGTGTTCCGTCCCAAGGTCCGACTGGGTCCCGGCTTCCACTATGTTTACCCAGTGTGCCGTCAGAGAGATGTACCGTCCCTGGCCACAAGCACTTGTCCACGTGTCCGTTGTCAGGTGGACTCTCCCAGTAACTGCGTTGTTGAGGACACGGCAGATGCTTTGGGACACGTGCTTGTGTAGTGCGGGAATGGCACACCGGGCAAAATAGTGTCGGCTGGGGACCGAGTACCGAGGGACGGCCACCGCCATAAGATTGCGGAAGGATTCCGTCTCCACCAGCCTAAAAGGCAGCATTTCCAACGCAAGCCATCGTGAAGTGTGCGAATTTAGGACTGTGGCCTGTGGGGCGTTAGCTGCGAATTTCCTCTTTCGTTCAAAGGTCTTGGATATGGACAATTGAACACTGCGGTGGAACGTGGACGTGGACGTTGATGCTGTTTCTTGAGAAACTGCCATAACAAGTGAAGACTGAGAGGAGGGGGCATCTTTACATGTAGTATGGACAGGGGATTGCCTTGCACACACAACACGGGGTTCTATTGCACGCACAACAGTGGAAGAAGCAGTGGCGACACCCGCTGACACTGGTCGTGGACCCTGGGTTTCGCCCCACAAAGTCGGGTGCTTTGCTGCCATGTGCCTGATCATGCTGGTGGTGGTCAGGCTGGTACTTTTGTCACCCCTGCTGATGCTGGCATGGCAGGTGGAACATATGGCCTTTTTGGGGTTATCAGCAGAGTCTTTAAAAAAATCCCAGACTCTGGAAGACCTACCGCTTGTACTGGCAACGTCCCTCGTGTTGGTGTTACGGGGAACGGTTGCCTGCCTTCTGTCTGCGGCCACCACACTGCTTCTTCCTGCCTGTTGGGGTACTCTGCCTCCCTCTCCCTGTGTGCTGCTGGCCTCACTCTGCATGTCCTCCTGCCACGTTGGGTCTGTTACTAGATCATCCACCACCTCCTCCTCTTCCACTTGCGCACCACGATGCTCCTCCTCACTTCCAGGCAATTGTGTCTCGTCATCGTCTACCTCTTGTGACAAATTGCCAGCGTCGACTTCCTGTGGCCGTGGCTGTTCAAATATTTGGGCATCGCTACATGGGATCTCCTCTTCCACCACTTCAAGCGTATCAGGCGAGGGGCACAAATATGGAAATGGACCAGTGAACAGCTCTTCAGAGTGTCCAAGTGTGGGATCACTTGCTGTCTGATGACACTCGGCATAGTGGGAGGAAGGAGCATCAGGGTGAGGAGGAGTATGCGGTCGAGACTCACAGCTACTAAGAGTTGACCGTGTGGAAGACAGACCGGAGGTGGTGGTGCCCAGGTAACTGGAAGTATTATCTGCTATCCAATTAATAACCTGTTCACACTGATCAGTTCTCAATACTGGTGTTGTTCTGTGCTTCCCTAGTAATTCGGTCAAGAAGTGGGAGCGAGAAGATGTGGCTGTTGGTTGTGGCACATTTTGACCTTGGCCACGGCCCCGTCCTCTGCACGAACCATCACTAGAACGTTCACTTCCACGTCCCTTGCCACGCGCCTTGCCCATTGTAAAGGAAGTGCAAGTGTAAGCTATTTTACTATCAATGGAAAAAGGGTAATAAAAAGTAGATTAGGACCGTGGAAGAGGAAAACCACAGTTCTATTTCTCTGGCCTACACCCGACTCTTTTAAACAATCTGAACAATCAGGGAGAAACTATTACTGTCTTTCTTTACGTAAAAAATACCAAAACCTGAATAATAGAGATTTTTTGCCGTGGGATGGCAAAACCACAGTTATTGTTTACTGGGGTATACCAGACTTTTTTAAATATATAGATTTGCGGCTGAACAGTGAGCGACACACTCAAACTGCTTTTTTTTTAGATACCAAAGGCCCAAAACTGGATAGTACAGCGATTTGACCCGTGGAACTGCGAAACCACACTGGGATGTCGGGCCTACACAAGACTATTTTCAACAGATATATTTTTGTGTCACAACAGTCGGAAGACACTACTGTTTTTCTTTACGGAAAATATACCAAAACCTGAATAATAGAGATTTTTTACCGTGGGATGGCAAAACCACAGTTATTGTTTACTGGGGTATACCAGACTTTTTTAAATAGATATATGTGCGGCTGAACAGTGAGCGACACACTCAAACTGTTTTTTTTTTAAATACAAATGGCCCAAAAGTGGATAATACAGAGGTTTGAACCGTGGAAGTGCAAAACAACACTTCTGTTTCTCTAGCCTACACCTGACTATTTTCAACAGATATATTTGTGTCTGAAAAATCAGAGACACGCTTTTTTTTTGGGGGGGGGGGGGACGACACCAAAAGGTTAATAAGACGGGTATTTGCACAGTGTGAAGGAGGAAAAAAAAGAGGATTTTTCCTGTCCCCTGAGACCTGGAGCTAAGTCCAGCAATTTCAGCAACAGGAGCAGCACACAGGACTGTAATGCAGCGTTTACTGGTATAACCACTACGTCTCATATACTGCCTGCCTGCCTGATATCTGGGATGGATATTAGTCCTGAGAAGGACTGTTTGTTTGATCTGGCAGCCTTTACAGACCCTACACTAACTATTTTGCAGTTTACAGTACAGACCAAAAGTTTGGACACACCTTCTCATTTAAAGATTTTTTTTGTATTTTCATGACTATGAAAATTGTACATTCACACTGAAGGCATCAAAACTATGAATTAACACATGTGGAATTATATAGTTAACAAAAAAGTGTGAAACAACTGAAAATATGTCTTATATTCTAGGTTCTTCAAAGTAGCCACCTTTTGCTTTGATGACTGCTTTGCACGCTCTTGGCATTCTCTTGATGAGCTTCAAGAGGTAGTCACCGGAAATGGTCTTCCAACAATCTTGAAGGAGTTCACAGAGATGCTTAGCACTTGTTGGCCCTTTTGCCTTCACTCTGCGGTCCAGCTCACCCCAAACCATCTCGATTGGGTTCAGGTCTGGTGACTGTGGAGGCCAGGTCATCTGGCGTAGCACCCCATCATTCTCCTTCTTGGTCAAATAGCCCTTACACAGCCTGGAGGTGTGTTTTGGGTCATTGTCCTGTTAAAAAATAAATGATGGTCCAACTAAACGCAAACCAGATGGAATAGCATGCCGCTGCAAGATGCTGTGGTAGCCATGCTGGTTCAGTATGTCTTCAATTTTGAATAAATCCCCAACAGTGTCACCAGCAAAGCACCCCCACACCATCACACCTCCTCCTCCATGCTTCACGGTGGGAACCAGACATGTAGAGTTCATCCGTTCACCTTTTCTACGTCGCACAAAGACACGGTGGTTGGAACCAAAGATCTCAAATTTGGACTCATCAGACCAAAGCACAGATTTCCACTGGTCTAATGTCCATTCCTTGTGTTCTTTGGCCCAAACAAGTCTCTTCTGCTTGTTGCCTGTCCTTAGCAGTGGTTTCCTAGCAGCTATTTTACCATGAAGGCCTGCTGCACAAAGTCTCCTCTTAACAGTTGTTGTAGAGATGTGTCTGCTGCTAGAACTCTGTGTGGCATTGACCTGGTCTCTAATCTGAGATGCTGTTAACCTGCGATTTCTGAGGCTTATGACTCGGATAAACTTATCCTCAGAAGCAGAGGTGACTCTTGGTCTTCCTTTCCTGGGGCGGTCCTTGTGTGAGCCAGTTTCTTTGTAGCGCTTGATGGTTTTTGCAACTGCACTTGGGGACACTTTCAAAGTCTGCCCAATTTTTCGCACTGACTGACCTTCATTTCTTAAAGTAATGATGGCCACTCGTTTTTCTTTACTAAGCTGCTTTTTTCTTGCCATAATACAAATTCTAACAGTCTATTCAGTAGGACTATCAGCTGTGTATCCACCAGACTTAAGCACAACACAACTGATGGTCCCAACCCCATTTATAAGGCAAGAAATCCCACTTGTTAAACCTGACAGAGCACACCTGTGAAGTGAAAACCATTTCCGGTGACTACCTCTTGAAGCTCATCAAGAGAATGCCAAAAGCGTGCAAAGCAGTCATCAAAGCAAAAGGTGGCTACTTTGAAGAACCTAGAATATAAGACATATTTTCAGTTGTTTCACACTTTTTTTGTTAAGTATATAATTCCACATGTGTTCATTCATAGTTTTGATGCCTTCAGTGTGAATGTACAATTTTCAAAGTCATGAAAATACAGAAAAATCTTTAAATGAGAAGGTGTGTCCAAACTTTTGGTCTGTACTGTATATCTCTCCCTAAATCAGCAGCGCTGTCCCTACACTGTCTGATCTGGAGCGACTGTGTCCAAGATGGCGGCGCCCGGATTTAAATACTCGAGGTGACGCTGTGCGGCCAGCCAATCACTGTAATGCCCACAACCAACATGGCTGCGGCAGTACAGTGACTGGCTGGCAATCCCTGCATGTTCATTGGCTCTGTAAAGAGCGCCAAACATGCAGGGCGGAGACCCGAGCTCCCGCCCGAGTAACCCGGAAATGCTCGGTGCTTGCCGAACATCCCAAGTAGCGTGATGCTCGGGAGAGTACCGAGCAGTGTCGAGCATGTTCGCTCAACACTAGTATTGATATTTTCATTAGTGGTTTCAAAGATTATTATATATAAAAATATAAAAGTAGTTTGAAGGAGTTATCCCGGGAGCCAAGAAGGATGATAATCTCAAAAAAAGATTTGGAAACATCTGGTATGTTTGATTAGTGGAGTTAGTAGTCTTTCCAGCAGAGCGAGAACGGAGTCCTTAGATGCTACGATAGGTCGTCCTACTGATTTTTCCAACCGTTTATGAATTTTTGGTAGTTTGTAAAAAAGAGGTGTCACGGGTGTTTATTTGGAAGAAAATTATAAATTTTGGAGTCAGACGTGCCAGAAGCCAAATGGTTATCAAGGACTTGAGTAGTCTCTAAGGCCAATTTTGTTGTAGGATTCCCGCGTAAGGCTATGTGCCCATGATGCAGAAATGCTTCGGATTTTTCCTGAGCGTTTCTGCATCTCCCTGGCAGAAAAAATGCATGCGGATTTTACATGCGTTTTTCCTACCAGGGACAAGCGAAAGTGAAGAGTTCTTCACTTGCATTTCCGCATGCGGGTTGTCAAGCGCTTTCCAAGCAATTTTAGCATCGCTTGGAAAGTGCTTGACAACTTGGTTACACTATATAAATCCATGTAAATGGCATGGATTTATATAGTGTGACCATAAAAGAATGGTAAAAAATAAAAAATAAATATTATACTTACCTTCTGGACCTGCCATGACGGCATTTAGTCATGTGACGGGTCACGCGGCCGCCGAAGTCAGCGGTCGCGTGACCCGTCACATGACTAAATGACGTCATAGCAGGTCCTTTTTAGACCATCGCGAGCTGCTGGCAAGCCAGGACGCATTGGATAAGGGCACCGGGGGCCATCAGAAGGTAAGTATAATGTATATTTTTCATTTTATTCGTTTTTTTACAGGTACTATGGTACCCGGTTCCGGAGGAGAGTCTCCTCTTCTCCTAAGCCGGGTACCATCAGCACTGATGCAGTGATGCGGATGTCATGCAGTCCAATGCAAGTCAATGGCGACGAAAACGCCGCGATTCTGCAAAATAATTGGTAGTGCTGTGGATTTTTCCGCAATGATAATCTGCAGCGGAAATTTCTGCAGCATGTGCATAGCACATGCGGATTATCATTGGGGAACATGGCAGACCTTCTACCAAGCTTTTTTTAAGCATTTCTGCAGCGGAATTGCCGCTGCGGAAGGGCTTAAAAAAACGCTTAGTGGGCACACAGCCTAAGATCTTATATACAGTGGTATGATTCATTTGTGAAAGAATATCTTGTAGGTAATCAGATTTATTCATAACCACAATTGCACCACCCTTGTCTGAGAGTTTTATGGTGATATCCTCATCATTCAAAAGAGATTGTAAGGTTTGTTGGTCTATAGGGGAAAAGTTACGATGGCTGGGAAAAGTTACGATGACTAGATATTGGCTTAAATCAATATTGGTGAACAATGATGTAAATTCAATGAAACCAATAAAAGTCTCAAGGGAAAGTGCACCTTTTGGGGACTGAAACTTTTAGTTAGTAGACTTAATTCAGATAGTATAATGCGAGAAGGGGGAGAAGGTGAGGAGACAGTGGCCATAGGAAATACCTGGGACATGGGTTTAGATGAAAAGTCAGCCTTTACTCATAAGTTGCGAAAAAAATGTTTTAAGTCTAATTCAAGCTTAAAAATATCATACTTGTAAGATGGACAAAAATAGAACCCTTTCTGTAATAAGGCAAGTTCTGCAGTCCCAAACAGTTTAGATGAATTGTTCAGAACAAGCAAGTTGCTGTAGCGTCGGCGTCTCTGCCTCCCGCGCTGCAGAGACGCCGATCTCCTCACCGCCGCGGCTCCGGTCCGGCGTCCTCAGCTCCTCCTCCTGACTCCTTTGCCATGTTTGTCCGGGGTGCGTGACATGTGCGCAGATCCCCGGGCACTGTACTTAGGGTGCACACGCACGCACTCCCTATATCTTAAAGGGGCTGCGCGCGACACCCTAAAATGTTCCTGGCCAATGGCCGGAGGACTGCTCCTATATAAGGCACCTACTCCAAAATGGAGGTGCCTGTGCAATGTTGACATTTGTTTGAATTAAACAGTCTCTCCAGTCCTCAGGTCCCCGTGCTGCTCGCCAGTCTATCAGCCGTGCCCGCGAGCCTGTCTACCAGCCGTGCCCGCCAGCCTGTCTACCAGCCATGCCCGCCTGCCTGACTACCAGCTGTGACTGCCTGTCTGTCTTTCAGCGCTGCCAGCCCACCCGCCGTGCCTGTCAGATTCGGCTGTCAGTTCCGTGGGAGTCGCCTGCTCTCGCGCAAGGTCAGTCCCAGAGTGGCAACTGGTCCACCTTCCCGATTCCTCCTTGGTTCACAGAGTCGACTAAGCCGCCATGTAGCCAGGGTCGGTCCGGGTTGGCACTTAGTTATGCCCCTCTGGTCCCTCCTTGTACCACGGCACAGTGGTTTCATCACCTGGACCCGTAACAGTTGCTACCTGTAATCGTGTTATCTGTGTTGTGTCTGAGTCCCCTCTTGTGGTGGCCCCCTCATCTTGTCTTTTTCTTCTGGGATATTGTCTGCTCTGGCCTAAAAAAGAAGCAGTGGCACCATGTCTCTCATTGTTAGAGCTGGAAGGTGAATGGTCGGTGGAGGACCTGTGTCCCCTGTAGTAGCTGCGATAAGTAGTAAAAGAGTCTTGCCAACTCTGTTATGTGTTACGGATCCAGGTGGTGGAACCTCTGTGCTGCGGTGCAAGGAGGGACCAAAGGGGTGTAACTAGGTATCAACTCAGAGTGACCAAGGTCGTACGGCGGCTCAATCGACTCCGTGACCAGGGAAGGACCGAGCAGAGGGACCAGGTGCTACTCTGGGACTGACCTTGTATGAGAGCAGGTGACTCCCACGGGTCAGAAGGCAGGGACTGACCGGTACAGCAGATGAGCACGGCAGGCAGGCTGACGGGTGATCCAGGTAGACGGACTGGCAGACACGGCAGGTAACAAGCAGGCAGGAGCCTCCAGGTAGGCTGGCTGGTAGGCATGGCAGGTAACAAGCAGTAGCCTCCGGGTAGGCTGACAGGTAGGTATGGCAGGTAACAAGCAGGAGCCTCCGGGTAGGCTGACAGGTAGGCACGACCGGCAACAAGCAGGAGCCTCCAGGTAGGCTGGCTGGTAGGCACGGCAGGTAACAGGCAGGTGCTTCCAGGTAAGCAAGCGGGCAGGGCCCATAGACAGACTGGCGGACCGGACTGTAGACAGACTGTCGGGCTGGAGAGTAGACAAGCTGGCGGACAGGACTGGTAGTCAGGCTGGCGGACAGGACTGGTAGTCAGGCTGGTGGACTGGACTAGTAGTCAGGCTGGCGGACTGAACTGGTAGTCAGGCTGGCGGACTGGACTGGTAGTTAGGCTGGCGGACTGGACTGGTAGTTAGGCTGGCGGACTGGACTGGTAGTCAGGCTGGCGACTGGACTGGTAGTCAGGCTAGCGGACTAGACCTGAGGGCTGAAGCAGAGTTTTACACACAAAGCTACAACCTTGCATGGGCACCTCTATTTTGGAGGAGGTGCCTTTTATATGAGAGGTCCTCCGGCCATTGGCTGGGGACCCTTAGGATGGCGCGCGTGGCCCCTTTAAGAGGGAGGGAGCCCTAAGTACAGTGCCCGGGAAGCTGCGTGCGCTGGCAGCAGCAGAAGCAGGAGCGCCGGAGGACGCCGGGCGGGGAGCGCGGTGATATGAGGGATGGCATCTCTGCTACTACATTATGTATATAGTCTTTTGTGTCTCTCTCAAATTTTGATCTTTTCTTAATTTCTGACTCCTTCCAGTGTTGGTCCAGAACAGTCGATATCTTAGTCTTGAGCGAGGAGAGTTCTCCAGGGGTAGTAGTGAAAACCAACTGTAGTTTAGTACTTTTAATTTCCTCCTTGATTGTAAATGGTTAATGGTAAGGGTCATGAGATCAAACAAACATTTGTGAAAGGGGTTTTTCCACGAACAAACGACATTTTAATTAATAGATCTTAGAATAAAAATAAGTTTCACAATTGGTTGTGTTAAACAGAAATATTACTGTGCTGAGATAATCTTATACAGTGGCTTGAGAAAGTATTCACTCCCTTGACTTTTTACCTATTTTTTTACATTTCATCCTGTGTTTAAATATTATTGTAATCTGATTTGTGTGTGATGCATCAGCACTAGTGATGGGCGAGCAATAAAATGCTTGGGTGCTCGTTGCTCGGGTTGAGCACATTGGAATACTCGGGTGCTCGACCTGAGCAACGAGCTCAATGTAAGTCTATGGGAAACTCGAGCATTTTTCAGGTGGCTCCCTCTGTCGGTCTGCAGAGGGCCTAAAAATTGAACAAATCGATGGTAACAGTGCTAAAATGACATGGGAACAGCATTGGGAAGACCCCTGGAAGCATTTCTGACTCCCAGGTCACGGCTGTCAACAACGTTGTTAGAGGTTTTACGCCACTTTTAAGGACTCACCATAAAACAAACAAAAACTAAACTAAAATGGATTTTCCTGGGAAATATGTTAAAGAACATCGTTTCCACGGTAATGACTTGTATATAAGGCAAAATAAATAACAAAAACCAAAAATACTCCTCCATACCTTGGGCTATGTTCACACGTAGCGTTTTTGATGTGTTTTTGCACTTTTGCATTGCTTTCAACCGTGACAAATGCATTCACCGGAGGATGTCATTTTAACATTTTACAACCTTATCTGGCCATGTGGTGTGTGAGACATGATCAGACACATCCTATTTCATTTATGAAGGAGGGACTCTGAAAGTCACAAAGCCTATTTTTATTGGGCCATCAGGCGGCCTTTACTATTCTTAAAGGGCCAGCAGTCGGCCCTCACTATTGTTAGAGAGCCATCAGCCGGCGGTGCTTTGTTCTTCCCATTACTATAGAGTGGGTTTCCTATTCTGTTATTGGATGCCATAAATGTATAATAAAGCTGTGTCTGAGAGCAAGGGGGAGGTTCTCTGGTCAAGGACCATTAGCATGCAATACCTCCTGTCCCAGGCCAGTAGGGGGAGCAGGCTGCCCCTATAAAAGCTGGAACTGGGGGCAGGGTTAGAGGAGAACTGGACAACCTGTCTCTGGATTGAGAGGTGTCCCAGAGCAGGGACAGACAGTTGTGTTGCAGCCTAAGAGGCCGTGTGGCAGTAGGAGAGCCACGAGCCAGGGACAAGAAGCGAAGCGAGCCTGTCCTGGCAGATAGAGAAACTAATCTACCAGACTTTGGTGTCTGAGGCTGTGAGGATTCCAAGTCCTACAGCAAATAACCAGTCCACAGGGGATTGTATGTTCCCTGGCCTAAGAAGCCCGGAGGTTCTGCCACAGCAGAAGGGACCAGCAAAGCCGTACCAGGCCGGGAGTAGAAAGGGACCCAAGTTGCAAGCCATACGGGCGAGAAGACACGGCAAGCTCAGGAACGTGGGCTATTACACCACGAGGAGGGAAATAGCCAGAGAGAGCGCAGAGATCACTGTAGGCCTACACCCTCACCCTGATCAGGGCCAGCTTCCCACTTGTTCTCAGACATCCAGGCCCCCTCCTAGCCGGGACTGTTTTTGGGTCGTCTCACCTGTCCTAATAAAGACCCTGAACTGTTTAAGAGGCCTCCGTTTCCTGGCTATTGCGGTCGGAATCATCCCCTCCATCATCCATTATATACTGCCCTGGGGCCATACTCCTCCTGTGGGGAGGTGTACTATTCAGTGCTGCTCATTTACATCTGCCCCAGCGGTCTGCACTGCCGCGGCGGTTAGCCCTGACCGCAATCCACGGGTGGCGTAGTCGAACATTGCAAAACATATAGAAGACTGCCACTGGTCTGACCACCCTGAGCCACGGACCGGGTTGCCACTACTACCCCCATTATTGCCCTGTTGCCCGGATCCGAGTGTCCCACGGCCCAGGGGGCGAGTCATATGCAGTGAGTGGCTGCCCAAAATTTGGACGCACCCCAATACTCCATTGAAAATTTTGATGCACCCCAATACCCCTTTGAAAATTTGGATGCACCCCAATACCCCTGTGAAGAGACTTATAGGAGGGCCTTCTGAAAACAATGTTCCCATTATTAGGAAGTGGGACTCCCATTGTGTTTGCCTATGCAGTGAATGCAAGGGTTGCCAAAAATTTGGAGGCACTCCAATGCCCCTTGGAAGAGACGTTGAGGTCAGAGGGCCTCCTGAAAAAAATGTTCCCATTATTAGGAAGTGGGTTTCCCATAGTGTTGGCCTATGTAGTGAATGCAAGGGTTGCCAAAAATTGGGAGGCACTCCAATGCTCCTTGGAAGAGACGTAGAGGGCCTCATGAAAAAATGTTCCCACTATTAGGAAGTGGGTCTCCCATTGTGTTGGCCTATGCAGTGAATGCAAGGGTTGCCAAAAATTAGGAGGCACTCCAATGCCCCTTGGAAGAGACGCAGATGGCCTCATGAAAAAATGTTCCCATTATTAGGAAGTGGGTCTCACATAGTGTTGGCCTATGCAGTGAATGCAAGGGTTGCCAAAAATTGGGAGGCACTCCAATGCCCCTTGGAAGAGACATAAAGGGCCTCATGAAAAAATGTTCCCATAATTAGGAAGTGGGTCTCCCATAGTGTTTGCCTATGCAGTGAATGCAAGGGCTGCAAAAAATTGGGAGGCACTCCAATGCCCCTTGGAAGAGACGTGGAGGAGGGCCTTATAAAAAAAATGATCCCATTAAAAAGGAGCGGGTCTCCTATACTAGTAATGCCCATGTACTAAGTGTATGGCCTGACAAACATTTACCACTGGGGGGTATACATAAACATACTGTATAAAAAAAAAATTTACGGGCATCATAAACACCCTTTAAAAAAATTATGTGGGTGTTGCATCACGGACCACCCTGGTGATATGGTGGTGGAGGATGAGGAGAAGGAGGAAGACAAGAGCAAATAGCCAAAATCAGGAAGCGTATACCCAGGTGTGAAAAGTTGCACGGGAATACACCTCCCAAAAAAAGACACTGGATTTGAGTTTATGCTACGCTGCTATCATTCAGTGGTGTTGAGAAACTTGGCCCAATCCAGCCCTTGTTCATTTTTATAAGAGTCAGCCTGTCAGCATTTTCAGTTGACAGGCGATGCGCTTATCAGTTATAATTCCACCAGCGGCACTAAAAAACCGCTCTGATAAAAATCTAGCAGCAGGCCAGGCCAGGACCTTCAAGGCATAGAGAGCCAGTTCATTCCATGTATCCACCTTGGATACCCAATAATTATAAGGCACTGAGGAATCACGGAGGACGTTGGTACGGTCGGCAAGGTACTCCCTCAGCATCTTCCCAAACTTCGCACTCCTTGTGAGAATACCCCACACCTCAGGGCCTGTGTGATGGGAGGGGCTGAGAAAATTCTCCCAGAACTTTGACAGTTTCCCCTGCCTCTGCTGGATTGGAGTTGTGTCTCTCTCACCTGTAGTCCTTGGTTGTCCAACGAACTGTGACCTCTGCCGCAAGCGTTTTCAGATGGGAATTTTTTAATAGTTCCGCAACAAGGGCCTTCTGATACTGCCCCATTTTTGTAGACCTGTCCGCCTCAGGAATAAGAGATATAAAGTTCTCCTTGTAGCGTGGGTCTAGAAGTGTCACTATCCAGTAATTACTGTCACCCAAAATTTTGAGAACGCGAGGGTAATGGGAAAGGCAGCGTAACATAAACTCAGCCATGCGTGCCAGACTGCTAACAGGCAAGACTTCGGTGTCCTCACCAAGAGGATGAGTGACCATGCTCTCCTACTCCTCCTCCTCTCTGTCCTCAGGCCATCCACGCTGAACAGACGGTATGACAGCTGTGCAGGTAGTACTGTCTACAGTGCAGGAAACTAGCTCCTGTTCTTCCTCCTCCTCTTCCTCATTGTTACCCAATCGACATTGGGATGAGATGAGGCTGGGCTGTGTGTAATCACCCTGTATGGTTCCTTGCTCCATCTCATCGTGCTCTACCTGAAATGCATCCTCTTTGATCGTGAGCAGAGAGCGTTTCAGAAGACAGAGAAGCGGGATGGTGACGCTAATTATGGCATCATCACCGCTCACCATCTTGGTGGAATCCTCAAAGTTTTGGAAGATGGTACATATGTCTGTTATCCATGTTTACTCCTGAGGTCTTATGTGTGGAGTCTAAATTAAATACCGACGGCCTTGTTGATGCTGGTACTCAACAACTGCCCTCTTCTGCTCACAAATCCTTCCCAACATCTGCAGTGTAGAGTTCCAACGTGTGGGGACATCGCACACCAGTCTGTGAGCCGGAAGCTGCAAACGCTGCTGAAACACGGCAAGGGCAGCAGAAGCTGTAGGTGATGTTCTAAAATGGGCACACAGGGGGCGTACTTTAACAAGCAGATCTGGCAGCTCCGGGTAGGATTTGAGAAACTGCTGAACCACGAGGTTAAGCACATGGGCCAGGCATGGTACGTGTGTGAGCTCGCTTCGCCTCAGAGCCGCCACCAGGTTCCGGCCATTGTCACACACGACCATGCCTGGCTGTAGGTTCAGCAGTGTGAGCCACAGATCTGCCTGCTCCTTCAGATCTGTCCCCAACTCTACAGCATTGCGCGGTTTGTCACCTAAGCATATAAGCTTTAGCACAGCCTGTTGCTGCTTGGCCGAGGCAGTGTTGCAGTGCTTCCAGCTTGTGACTGATGTTGTCATTTCGGAGATGGAGCTGTAGACTGTGGGGGCAACCCTGATTAAGCTAGGGCCCGCAATCCTTGGCGTCGGGAGGAAATGTTCCTTCCAAAGGTCCGACTGGGTCCCAGCTTCCACTATGTTAACGCAGTGTGCCGTCAGCGAGACGTACCGTCTCTGCCCACAAACACTTGTCCACATATCCATGGTTAGATGGACTTTCCCGGTAACTGCGTCGAGTGTACGGATAATGTTTTGGGACACAAGTTTGTGTAATGCGGGGACGGCACACCGGGAGAAATAGTGGCGGCTGGGGACCGAGTACAGAGGGACGGCCGTCGCTATCAGGTTGCGGAATGCTTCCATCTCCATGAGCCAGAAGTCAACATTTTGAGTGCAAGCAGTCGCGAAATGTGGGAATTTTTTAGTGTGGCCTGTGGGGCGTTGGCTGCGTAGTTGCGCTCGCGTTCCAAGGACTGGGGTATGGACAACTGAATACTTCACATGCACTATGGACAGGGGATTGGCTTGCACGCACAACAGCGGAAGAAGCAGTGGTGTCACCTGCAGACACTGTTGCTGGACCCTGGGGTTCGGCCCACAAAGTCGGGTGCTTTGCTGCCATGTGCCTGATCATGCTGGTGGTGGTCAGGCTGTTAGTTTTGCTACACCTGCTGATGGTGTCCTGGCAGGTGGTGCAAATGGCCTTTTGGGGATTATTGGCAGAGTCTTACAAATCAACCAGACTCTGGAAGACCTAACAGTTGCACTGGTAACGTCCGTCGTATAGGTGTTACCGGGAACCGTTGCTCGCTTTCTGTCTGCGGCCACCACACTGCTTCTTCCTGCCTGTTGGGGTGCTCTGCCTTCCCCCCCCTGTGTGCTGCTGTCCTCGCTCTGCATGTCCTCCTGCCAGGTTGGGTCAGTTACTATATCATCCATCACCTCGTCTTCCATTTCCGCACCCTGGTCCTCCTCCTGACTTTCTGGCAATTGTGTCTCATCATCGTCCACCTCTTTTGACACTTTCCCACCGTTGCCTTCGTGTGACCGTGGCTGATCAAATTTGGGCATCGCTGCATGTGATCTACTCTTGGCCCGCTTCAAGTGGACCGGGCGAGAGGCCCGAATCTATAAATGGAAAAGTGAACATCTCTTTGGAGTGTCCAAGTGTGGGATTAGTTGTCTCTGGGCACTTGGCATAGCAGGATGAAGGAGGTACAGGGTGAGGAATATGCGGTCCTGACTCAAAGCTACTGAGACTTGACCATGTGGAAGACAGGGTGGTGGTGGTGGCTAAGTGACTGGAAGCATTATCTGCTATAAAACCAATTTCCTTTTCACACTGCTATGTGTTCAATAGTGGTGTTCTGGGCTCCCCTATTAATTGGGACAGGAAGGTCGAGCGAGAAGATGTGGGTGTTTGTTGTGGCACAATTTCAGCTTGCCCACGGCCTCAGTCTCTGCATGCACCATCACGTCCAGTTCCTCGTCCCTTGCTACGTGCCTTTCCCATTTTAAATGGAGGACAATATCTTCCACGATCACTACAAATGGCTGAATTTGGAGCGAACTTATATTTGTGACTGACAAACCACAGTTTTAAATAGCTGGCCTGTAGGTAACTATTTTGAACATCAAACCGGTGTCAATAATTTCGCTGACACACTGAAACTAATTTTTAATGGAGGCCAGAAATGGCAGTATTTTCTGAAAACGTATATGTGATCCGTGTGCTGGAGAAAACACAGTTTTAAGTACCTGGCCTGTAGGTAACTATTTTGAACAGCAAACTGGTGTCAATAGCTTCACTAACACACTGAAACAAATTTTTAAGGCCAGAAATGTCAGTATTTTCTGAAAACATATATGTGATTGGTGTGACGGAGAAAACACAGTTTTAAATAGCTGGCCTGTAGGTAACTATTTTGAACAGCAAACTGGTGTCAATAGCTTCACTGACACACTGAAACTATTTATAATGGAGGCCAGAAATGGCAGTATTTTCTGAAAATGTATATGTGTTCGGTGTGATGGAGAAAACACAGCTTTAAATACCTGGCCTGCAGGTAACTATTTTTAACAGTAAACTGGTGTCAATAGCTTCACTGACACACTGAAACAAAATTTCAATGGAGGCCAGAAATGGCAATATTTTCAGCGCAATTATATGTGATCCGTGTGACAGACAAACCACAGTTTTAAATAGCTGGATTTTTAGTGCTGTAATATGGAAAGGACCTGGCTGTATTCTGCAGTGCCAACAAGCAAATGGCGCAGAAAAACGGTGTTCTCTGGATAGCTTTTTAAGCAAATAATGCGGATTAAGATCCAAAAAAAAATTATTCCTGGCTCCAAGACCTGGGCCTATGTCTAGAAATATCTAATAGCAGCAGCAACAGGCAAAACTGGAAAGGAGCCTCTAGTGCTATATGCACTGCAGTGTGCTTTATACACTGCCTGCCTGCCTATATACACTTCCTGCCTCATATCTCTGCAGATGGATTAGTCCTTAGAAGGACTGTTTGTTGAGATGGATATGTTTAATATACTTCTGTTCTACCTACTCTACCTAATAAACAAGCGAATCTCTTCCAAGCTCAGCAGCACCTCTCCCTATACTGCCTGATTCCGGAGCCAGCGGCGCCAGGTCTGATATAGACCTGATGACGCTGTGCAGCCAGCCAATCAATGTAATGTCCACAACCAACATGGCTTGGCATTACAGTGAGTGGCTGGCAATCCCTGCATGTTCATTGGCTTTGTAAAGAGCGCCAAACATGCAAGGAGGGGACCTGAGCTCCCGCCGAGCAACCCCGGAAATACTCGGCGAGCGCCAAGCATCTCAAGCAGTGAGATGCTCGGGCAAGCACCAAGCAGTAGCGAGTATGCTCGCTCATCACTAATCAGTAGTGATGAGCGAGTATGTTTTGTTAACCCTTTCGTCGAGTATGCTTGGGCGAGCACCGAGTAGTTACAGCTGCTCAGTGTTATGTTTGAATCACTCCCGTGTGCATGATTTGCAACTGTTTGACATCTTTAATACATGTGAGGAATGTGTAAGAAATAGACATACTCAGCGAAAGGGTTAGCAAAACATATTTGCTCATCACTACTAATCAGCACTAAATAGTCTAAGTTGGTGAGGTAAAAAAAATATAGGCAAAAATGTAATTTATGGGATCAAATAGCTAAAAAATGTCATGGGCATATGTATTTAACCCTTTTGCTGTGAATCCCATAAAAATTTCTGATGCAAACAATTACCTTCATAAGTCACATGCTTAGTGAAAGGAAATCCATCTCTGTGCAATCTAAGTGTCATATGGTCTGTTAGTGTATACGCACCTTTTCTGAAAGGCCACAAAGGCTGCAACACAATTAAGCAAGAAGCACCACTAATCAAACAACACCATCAAAGTCAAACTTTTTGGCCACCAAGGTAAACGCTATGTCTAGCGCCAAACCAACACAGCTCATCACCCCAAGAACACCATACTCACAGTCAAAAATGGTGGTGGCAGTGTCATGCTGTGGGGATGTTTTTCAACAACAGGGACAGGAAAAATAGTCACAGTTGAGGGTAAGATGGATGGTGCAAAATAAAGTGATATTTTTGAGCAAAATCTGTTTCAGTCTATCAATGATTTGAGACTGGGATGGAGGTTCACCTTCCAACAAGACAATGGCCCAAAGCATACTGCTAAAGCAATACTTGAGTGGTTTAAGAGGAAACTTGTATATGTTTTGGAGTGGCCTAGATAAAGCCCAGACCTTAATCCAATTGAGAATCTGTGGTTAGACTTGAAGACTACAGTTCAACAGAGGAAACCATCTAACTTGAAGGAGCTGGAGCAGTTTTGCCTTGGGGAATGGGCAAAAATGCCAATGGCAAGATGTGGAAAGCTCATACAGACTTATCCAAAGAGACTTGCAGCTGTAATTGCTGCAAAAGATGGATATGCAAAGTACTGACTTTAAGGGGGTGAGAAGATATGCACACTTAAATTTTCAGTTATTTTTTTCTATTTGTCACTTGAGGGCAGAGGGTTCATTGGGGGGAGTGGGACACCATTGGCTTCATCTGCCCTAGTACATCAAAATACTTTGTCCTGGCCCTGTCTAGCAGTGTCACTGATGTAATGTATGTAGATGACTCGGAGTGTCTCCTATGTAATATATGCAGCAGAGTCATAGTGTCGCCTATTTAATGTATGCAACAATGTCTCCTATGTAATGTATGCAGCAGCATTGCCTATTTGCCTGCAATCTCCTGTCCCTTAGCTGTCCGTGTCCCGTGTGTGCCTCATATCTGCTGCGCTGACGTTCATCGTCCGTGTGCCACCCGGACCTCAGGCTGGGAGAATCCACATCACCTGGTGAGTCTAACACTGTCTGTGGCCTAAAGATACACTAAACACTCTTCATCGTGGTGTGCAGGACTATTAGGTAGCTTGTTTTCCTCAGGCAAATGGTCCAAAACTGAGATTCAACTGATTCTGAAAAGTCAAAAATTGTTAGAAGTCTTACAGATGCATGCAGCAATCTTGAAGTTTCTAAGACATTGGGTCTTAGTCACAGAAGCATCAAAGGTTTTGCTGCAAATAGTAAACGGTGTCGCAAAAAAACATGTTGATAAAAAAGGATGCACAATAACTGCCAAATAGTGTTGAGCGAACGTGCTCGGATAACGTGCTATCCGAGCATGCTCGAGTCTTATTCAAGTATCTTGGGAGTGCTCTCCTAATATGTTTGTCTCCCTGCACCTGCATGTTTTGGGGTCGTAGACAGCCACTACACATGCAGGGATTGCCTGTATGTTAGGAAATGCCTGCATGTGTATCGTCTGTCTACAGCCACAAAATATGCAGCCGCAGGGAGACATCCCCTGCTGCTTAATAAATCAGGACCGTGTACTCAAGCAAACACTTTACTAAGACTGGCGTACACTACACCAGTCTTAATGAGTTGCCCCCATGGTGTTCAATGCTCAAAGACATGACCAAGGTGAAGAAGATTGAAACCAGACCATCAGTGAACAAAGCACACACAGTTAGTAGATATAGCACAAAAGAGTAACAATGGAAAGCAAGACCTCATAAATAATGAGGGGCATACCACTAAACATTAGATGAGCAAAAGAGGAACCATAAGTGTTTCAAACAACCCCAGGGTAAGACGTAGTTAGAACACAATATGTTGACTGAAAAGGTACAAAGCTTTATTTGAATATTTGAAAAGATGCACATAATATAAATTTCATGTATTAACAGACATAACATGGGCAGGTAAAGGCGACAGAGGGTAGGTAGAGACACAGTTGGTATCAAATTTACAACAGACCTATAATAGGTCACTTAGTCCAACCCATACAATCCATTGCTCGCAACAAAGGTGTGCAGGAGAAGCTACAGTAACATAGGTCATGTGACCTGTATCAGGTCTATGTAAACAGTCATCAAAATCCTGCAGCACACAAAAAATGCAAATATCACATGGATAAGGTTAAATAAGACATACTTAGTAAAAGGTAAAGGATAACCAACAGTGCCAGGAGAAGTCCCGACAAGTGTTTCCGTACTTCCTCATGGGGCAGTGGTGGGGTGTGTGTGTGGATACAGGGCCTCTTATATATGTGAGCAAAATAGAAGGCAGGTGAGTACTGACCAATAGAGGCGCATAGCGCTGCACAACAGCGGACATTGGTGACAGCGTCGCGGTCTCAGGCGGCATGCTGTAAGAGGCGAACTCCCCTACTGACGTCACAAGTTCCGGGACGCCGCCCATCCGAGACCGCGTCACAGTCACATAACCACGGCATCCGGCGCATGCGCACAAGGTCAGCCCACAAATGCCAATCATGGACATGCAAACAACAGATATGGAGCACAACTGGGGCTACACCACACAGAGAAATAAACAAACAAATATCCTATACATTCGCAATGTGACCGTGTCACCCCGCTCACAATGTATATTCTAAACAGCACATGTGATGCACAGCAGATCACATTATAATGAATGTCCATAATATAAATAGATGTCCATGTCCACTTGTTTTCCTTAAAGGAGAAGAATTCCATTCAAATCCAAGTGGGTTGTTAATGATAAAACAGTAGGATTCTCCTCCAACTACTAACAAAGCACTGAATATAAAAAGAGGCAAGGGGAATAGGTCAACTAAAAAAAGATAAAAAATAATAATAACAAACACACACAATTAAAAGACAAACTGAAAAGAGAAATATAGGACAGAAACAGAGATAAATCGATCAAAATTAATTAATCATACTTAAAACAGTATGTACAGGGGAGGTCACCAGGAGGTCAGAGCATCCAGATAAGAAAATTTATAAAGATCACACAATGGGCAATCACAAAGAGAAGTCAGATAGCCGCAATTAACCTGATCAATATGTCCCATAAATAATCGTATACCAAGGGACATGGATCGTATCATAAGGTACCCACATCCAGGGAAAGAGAGGCGCGGAAGGAGCAGGTAACCGCCACATGGTTAGAGGAAGGGGGAGAAACTCAATCGTTCATTCAGGCCCGCTGGTGACATAGTTCCCAGTCTGTAGATCCAATGGCATTCTAATTTGGCCAATGCCTTCTTTGCATCAACACCTCTTAGGCCCAATTGGACCTGATCAATGCCACAGACCTGCAGACTCTTGGGATCGCAATGATGATATTGCTTAAAATGTCTTGGCAGGGTCCGAAGTGATGATATGTCCTCCACCTCCCCAGCCCCCAAAATATCCAACACATGCTCCCTCACGCGTCTCCTCAATTCCCTAGACGTGAGCCCCACATAGACGAGCCCACATCCAGAGGTAGCATGATAAATGATCCCGACACTGCTGCAGGAGATGTATTGCCTAATGTCAAAAACATTGAATATTTAAAAAGATGCACATAATATAAATTTCATGAATTAACAGACATAACATGGGCAGGTAAAGGCGACAGAGGGTAGGTAGAGACACAGTTGGTATCAAATTTACAACAGGCCTATAATAGACCTAGTCCAACCCATACAATGCATTGATTGCAACAAAGGTGTGCAGGAGAAGCTACAGTAACATATCATGTGACCTGTATCAGGTCTATGTAAACAATCATCAAAATCCCGCAGCACAAAAAAAAAACTCTTGTGCCACCCGCATTGTAAAATGTTTTAGTCCTAACTATATTTCTGCAGGAGAGGCAGGATCCGCAAGGATAACAGCCCCATTTGGGGTTACCGATATTAAAGGGCAAGTCGCTCTGGCGTACATAATGGTTGTGCACCAGAGTATCTCTGAGGCTCCTGCCCCTCCGCGCAGTCATAAGAGGATGATCAGGTAGGAACTCTTGGAGACTTGGATCGGTTTTTAGGACCAGTCATTGTCTGTCAAGGATGCCCCTGATGGCGTGCCACTGATTGTTGAATGTGGATATAAATCTCACCACGGGTCGACGTGTAAATCCTGGAGGTGGCTCTTCTCTGGAGGCTCTCTTCGCTCTCTGGTAACCCCTCTTAATGCTACAATTACTGTAGCCTCTCGAAACAAATCTCTCCTGCATGTCCGCCGCACACACATTAAAATCCACCTCATCAGAGCAAATGTGTCTGAGACATAAAAATTGTCTAATAGGTACTGCGCTGATTGTGCATGCAGATGAGGCGTGCAGGAGAGAATTGACCGAGGTCTTCTTCCTGAATATGGTCGTACCTACCCCACCATCCTCATGTATTGAAATCTTGATATCCAAGAAGTCAATACATTGCAAATGATGTTTAGAAGTGAGGTTGATGTTGTAGTCGTTCACATTCAGGAAGGAGATAAATTCCTCCAGCTCGGGGACCGATCCATCCCAAATAATGAGAATGAGTCATCAATATAACAGAGCCAGCACTGCGCATGGGCTGCGGCCGGAGCCCCACCACCGAAAACCTCCCTCTCCCAGAATCCGAGAAACAGGTTTGCGTATGACGGGGCGCAGGCTTTGTACCTTTTTGTCAACATATTGTGTTCTAACTATGTCTTACCCTGGGGTTTTTTGAAACAGTTAGTAGATATGTCAAGACTGGACCAAGCAATGGCTACCCAAGTAGTGGAGTACTTTGATGCATGCAATAGAGTATTGTCCTGCATAAAAATGGTTTTCTTGAAAAACACAGACTTTTTATTGTACCACTGCTTGAAGAAAATGTCTTCTAAAAACTGGCAGTAGGTAAGGAAGTTGATTTTTAGACCATTTTCAACATACAAAGGTTCAACTAGATCATCTTTAATAATACCAGTCTACAGCAGCACAACTTCTCCACCTTGCTGGCATCTGATCTAAATGAAGGTCTGCGCCCAGTAATGATCCAGTCACGTGCCCATTTATCTGGTCCGACATGGGTCACTTTCATCTAATCAGTCCATTAAACTGTTGAAAAATCAGCTTACGTTTCTTGTTCAGTGGCAGTTGGATTTCATACTTCCTTACCTTGGCCATGTCTCCGAGCACTGGTTACCTTGTAATTCTGGGCACTCAAGGGGGTGATGCAGTTCTGGAATATCACAGCACTGGAGGATAATGGGTTCCTGGTCGCTTAACATTTGATTCTTCTCAAATCTTTGGCAATTAATGAACTTCTTTTTTTCACAAGTTTTTTTTTCTCAACAAGTTTTTGTGATCCTTTTGACTATTTGCAACAAAACTTCTGATGGCTCTGTAATCACTCCCCAACATATTAGCAACTTAAAGAGTTTTTTTCACTTTTCAGAGTAAATGAAATCTCTTTTTTGCCCAATTTTGCCTAAGGAAAACAAGCTGCCTAATAATTCTGCACACCTTGAAAAAAGGTCCTTAGACCACACCCTCTCTCATTGCACAAATACACATCACCTGATATACTTCAAATCAATAAACATTCAAGTTTATACAGATTGGAGTGGGAAAATATGCATACAAATGATGATATGGTCAAAATACTTACTTGGCTACTAATTCAGCACACAGTATATATACAGCAGAGTCTCAGTGTCTTATATGTGATGAATTTCACAGCAATCTCAGTGTGTTCTATGTAATGTACGGTATATACCGCAGTCTCAGTGTGTTCTATGTGATGTATATAGCAGAGTCTATATCTCTTGTGATATAATCTGCAGTCTCAGTGTATCCTACGCAATGTATACCGTAGTCTCAGTATATCCTATGTGATGCTTACAGTAGTCTCAGGGTATCCTATGTGAAGTATACAGCAGAGTCTCTGTGTCTCCTTTGTGATGCATATACAGCATTCTCAGTGTCTCTTATGTGATATATACAGCAGTCTCAGTGAATCATATGTGATATATGTATAATAGCCTCAGTGTGAACTTGTGAACTATCAACTTAAAAACATAGCAGTCTAATTTTTAAGTTGATAGTTTTGTATGGCCTTCAAATGATGTAATAAATATCCAATTGACCTTTCGCAGAAAAAAGGGTACCCATTCTTGATTTAGTACATATAGGGCCATTCAGAGCTAGACAAGACTACAATTTTTGATCAAGCAACTGTAACAATTTCTGTTTAAAATTAGCAAGGCCTCTGGCAACTTGATATTTTTTTTCAGATCAGATTTGTCCCTGACCTGAAGGCTGAAGCCATGGAAAATAAATAAACCTCCAAACCCATACTGACAGACCTCTCATTGCATTGATTATATAGCAGGACCAAAATATGAATTATGATAAGATCAAATAAAATATACTTAACATATCATCTACATTTTTGAGTTTAAATTGTCTCCAAATGTATCATGTGCTATAAATAAAGGTCCAGGCTCGAGGACATTAGACAAAGCACATTAAACATTTGATTTCTAATCTGATATATTGGCAAAGTAACTGATGTCAATCTGTGGTGGTAACAAAACTACTTGTAATTCAGTGCAGGCTGTAGCAATTTGTTTAGTGTTCTAAAAATTATCATTTTTTACATCACAGCCTATTCAAGGGGAAAGGGTTAGATCTAAACAGTTTGAACAGTTCGTTCCTTGCCAATAATTTAAGATATGAAGAAGTGAAAAATGTCAAGAAACTATCATCCTCATACAAAAAAATTAAATATATTTCCATAATAATCAAACATTGCACTCTTTGAGAATATGGTTTAGTGTACATATGTGGAGTATTACTTCCCTTTCTCATGTGCATGCTCATAGTATTATATAGCTGTGAAGAATATTCAAGATAATCCCCTGTCAATCATTGTGCACTGTTTGGTGGCTTTTATAGAGATCTTCAATGCACAGTGTAATCCGACCCTTTTTGCAGCAAGCAGAAGGGGCTGAGAAGCAGGGAATGACAAATCCTACAGTAACTGCAAACTGCACAGGAATGCCCTTCTCCCAAGCCATGTGCTCTATTGTGTGAGATACTATAATTCAACACCGAGTTATGGGAATATGATACATCTCAGTGAAAAACCAACCAGATTTTTGGGGACCTGAGGGAATGGTGAATGTCACCCTAGCTTTAAACACCGTCCAGCGCGTAACGAAAGAGACATACCAAACAGAGCCTTGCGGGGGCCCCTAGAGCCCCAGTGTTTGGTATCCACTGCATAGCAGGGGCCGGGCTGGGTCTGATGACATCAGAACTGGCTCACTAGGACCGTCCAGTAAGGACGTATAGCCCATTCTAGTTTTTGGAGTTTTTTAGCTAAGAAAGACCAGGGGAGGAGACTTGGGCTCAACCAGAGGGCAGAAGTGGGAGTGACCAAGAGAGTTCAACAGTCCCTGCTGCCAGAACCCAGTGTTTTTTTTCCTGGGGAGGCTGTGATGTCACATTGTGTGGAAGGAGTCATTCAACCAAGAGAGGGCCCACAAGCCTCCCATGTGGCAGCCCCTCCCCCGTAAGCCAGACTTTTCAATATAACCAGTAACTGACTCGTAATATTTCCTTTATACCTTTTGTACCACTACTATTGTAATTGCAACTCTGACCATTGTGTATGTATAGCCCTTATGCATATAATGTTTGTCTCAGTGTCTTAAGATGATTAAATATATAATTTAACCCTGGGCTTTTCTTTTATATTGATCCACGAACCTCACGTCTATTGTTCGGTCCAACGAGCAAGCTACCGGGCGGGTTTCTAGCCCGATATACAGTAAGTCCGTTATATCTAATAGAAACTGGTGGCAGCTCTTCCAGGCCGACCAGGCTCTGATTCACTGGAGCTAGTAAAGGAGCCTCTCAGCCTGTTAGGGGTGTGAGTGAGTGTGGAGGTACATCAGTGACTTAGTGGACCACCTCTTCTCACTCCCTGGTGCCTTTCTGTACCCGTGTGGACAGGGGGTGTCTGTGTAGAACTGTACCAATCTAACCTTATGCGTCCTCGAGTGGGGTGCAGAACGTCACTTTGGTGCAAAGGGTAGATCCGTATCATGTGCTCCGTCTCACGTATTGTGACGTCAGGCGGGTGGCGGGGTGTGGATCCATCACAATGGCGGCGGAGGCGAGATTCTGCGGGGTCTCTCTGGTGTCATTTCTTCACATTAGCCATTGTAATGCATATTTGTTTAAAGGATTTCACACCCCAGACTACTTACAGTCATGGACGAAAGTGTTGGCACCATTAAAATTGTTGCACAAAATGAAGTATTTTTCCCAGAAAATTATCGCAATTACATGTTTTATTATACACTTGTTTATTTCCTTTGTGTGTATTGAAACAACACAAAAAAACAGAGAAACAAAAGGCAAATTAGACATAATTTCACACAAAATCCCAAAAATGGGCAGGACAAAATTGTTGGCATCCTCAACTTAGTATTTGATTGCACATGCTTTGGAATAAATAACAGTAATCAATCGCTTCCAATAACCAACAACAAGTGTGATTAAACCCCTTCATATCTTAATCAGCCAGAGGTCTAAATTTGTTAAGCCAAGAGAAATACTCTATTGTGTTTGTGTTGACTTGTGAATGTATGTGTGTTTCTTTGGCTGGTCAAGAAGGACAGTGAATCAGTGTTTGGGAAAAATGATGTTTGTTACTATTCTAATTACATATTGTACTAAACCAGCTAGTTTATTTACAAACGCAAGGGGATTAGCTCAAACAATGAGACCCGAGTGAGTCCTGCACCTTTACTTCTGACCTTTGACTGATGACCTTAGCCACCTATATAAATATAAGAAGGGTTTTCTATCCTGCTGCAAGGAGAATCAAGCAGAAGCAGAGAATGAGAGAGATAATCTTCAGGACACTAGCCTGGTAGCGTGGCTCCATACAGAGAGACACAGATTTGGATTCTACATGATTCCGGCCTAAGGGTACACGGCCCTGTCTGGAAGGACACAAATCTGCTCAATTGACCATCAGAGAACGCATGGATACATTTGGGGAGACCAGGCTGGGACAATGAAGTCACCTGGCCCCATAGATATGTTGCTTTGGGTTTTCAGATTGGACCCTCCGGTCGCCTGGAACCCATGGAGACTTTCTGAGAGGCCAGATTGGGACCAGCTGGTCATCTGGCCACATGGAAACTCTTGGAGAGGCCAGGGTGGGACCCTCAGTTCTCCTGGCATTGCAGCTCGATGGACTTTTAGCCTCCTAAGTTTGCTGCTACCTCCTCTCTATTGGGGCCCGCCAAAAGCAGTGTGGGGGTGGTGGAGGCCACTGGTTGAGGTAGTTGACCCTTGAAGTACCAAAGTCACAGTTATTCTATCCCAGGCGGGCCAGCAGAAGGGTGAGACTGTGTGTAATGTTGTACCATCTTGGGTATTTGATGGAACCGTTCTATCTGTTTATTGCCAATTTTGTGGTTTAATGAAGTATTGCCACACTGTTTTACCCTCACCCTGTGTTGTCTGAGTAGTGTTCTGCCTATGGAAGACCCCGGGTCTTCACATTTTGATGGCAGCGGTGGGATACTACTCAGCCCAGCAGATCTGGGGGAGCTGCAAGGGGACTGGTGTTACACACACCATCTAAAGGACTCCACAACCATGGAGGCATGTAGATAGACCAAGCAGACCATAGATGAGGCATACACACAGCAGCAACAAGAAACAGCAACTACTGGAGCTCTGCCAGCTTCAACGGATTGAATACCAGGCCACTGACACTCATCAAATTTAATTCAGGAACCACAGGATGCTGAGGATTGCATATGTGGACGCAATGGATAAGAGTCGGTTGTCGTCAATAACATGTGGAGTTTATTTACAAGGAAGACATGGAATATGCTCTAAGGAAACTGGATGATGCAAAGTTTTGTTCTCAAGATGGGCTGTCTCCAATAAGTGGAGAAGGATGATTGGGATCCTATCATGTCTGGCTATTTAAGATGGGGGAGCAATGTAATGAAACAGCTTCATATCTTAATCAGCCAGAGGTCTAGATTTGTTAAGCCAAGAGAAATACACCATTGTCTTTGTGTTGACTTTTAAATGTATGTGTGTTTCTTTGGCTGGTCAAGAAGGACAGTGAATCAGTGTTTGGGAACAATGATGTTTGTTACTATGTTAATGCCATATTGTACTAAACCAGCTAGTTTATTTACAAAAGCAAGGGGATTAGCTCAAACAATGAGACCTGAGTGAGCCCTGCACCTTTACCTCTGACCTGTGACTGATGACCTTAGTCACCTATGTAATTATATAAGAGTTTTCTATCCTTCTGCAAAGAGAATCAAGCAGAAGCAGAGAATTAGAGAGACACTCTTCAGAGCACCAGCCTGGTAGCATGGTTCCATACAGAGAGACACAGATTTGGATTCTACATTATTCTGGCCTAAGGGTACACGGCCCTGACTGGAAGGATGCAGATCTGCTCAATTGACCATCAGAAAACCAATGGAGACGGGATGCCAAATGAGACCCTCCGATTGCCTGGAACCCATGGAGACATTCAGAGAAGCCAGATTGGGACCAGCTGGTCATCTGGCTCCATGGAAACTCTCTGAGAGGCCAGGGTGCAACCCCCAGGTCTCCTGGCTTTTTACCTCGATGGACTGTCAGCTTCCTAAGCTTGCCGCTACCTCCACTCTGTGGGCACCCACCAAAAGCGGGGGATGGGGGGGCACTGGTTGAGGTAGTTGGCCTTGGAAGTCCCAAAGTCGCAGTTGTTCTATCCCAGGCACGCCAGCAGAAGAGTGAGACTGTGTAATGTTGTACCATCTTGGGTATTTCATGGGACTGTTCTATCTGTTTATTGCCTGTTTTGTGGTTCAATAAAGTATTGCCACACTGTTTTATCCTCACCCTGTGTTGTCTAAGTAGTGTTCTGCCCACGGAAGACCCTGGGTCTTCACAACAAGTTCCTAACACTTCTCAACTGGAATTTTGGACCACTCTTCTATTGCAAACTGCTCCACGTCTCTCATATTTGAAGGGTGCCTTCTCTCAACAGCAATTTTATGATTTCTCAACAGAATTTCAATGATATTTATATCTGGACTCATTGCTGGTCACTTCAGAACACTACAGTGCTTTGTTTCTATCCATTTCAGGGTGCTTCTTGAAGTATGTTAGGGGTCATTATCCTGCTGTAAGACTTGCTGATCTAGGACGCAAACCCACCTTTCTGACATTGGGCACTACATTGCAACCCAAAGTCTTTTGGCAATCTTCGGTTTTCATGATTCACACAGTCAAGGCACCCAGTGCCAGAGGCAGCAATAATGTAATGCTATGCCGGCATCCCTGCATTCTCCCTCCTCCCGAAAGGGATGCCAACATACTTACCAGCGCGTCTCCCTGTCCTGATGCAGTTCCTGGCTCCCAGGTCCTACGCATGGCACGTGGGTCTTTTGGCAGGGTGCCTAGTTCGCGCACTCCCTGTCTCTTAAAGGGGCAGCGCACACACTCTGAATATGCCCCCAGCCAATAGCTGGTAGGCATCTAGCATTTAAGGCACGCTCCCGTGTAGGGAGGTGCTTGTTCAACGTTCTCCTTAGTGTTAGTTGAGTACCCATGCCAGCTAGTTGTCAGGTCCCTTGATCCTATAGTTATCCTGCATTGATGGTCCCTGAACCCGAAACTGCATTGGTGGTGAACTCGAAATTGCATTGCGCGGCCCCTAAACCCTGACACTGCTCCCAGCGGTACCTGAGCCTGAAGCTACACCTGCGATACCTGAAGCTTGACACAGCTCCCAGCAGTACCTGAGCCTAAAGCCGCACATGCAGTATCTGAAGCCTCACACCACTTCCTGCATTACCCGAGCCTTAAGCCGCACCTGCGGTACCTGAAGCCTGACACCGCTCCCTGCAGTATCTGATCCTGAAGCCACACCCGTGGTTCCTGAGGCCTGACACCGCTCCCTGCGGTACCTGAGCCTGAAGCTGCACCTGCGGTACCTGAAGCCTGACACTGCTCCCTGTGGTACATGAACCCTGACACCACTCCATGCAGTACCTGAACCCTGAAGCCACACTGGCAGTATCTGAACCCTGAAGCCGCACTCGCGGTACCTGAACCCTAAAGCTGCACATGTGGTATCTGAAGTCGTTCAAGTTATTACTGAGCAGGAGAAGCTTCGGATAGGAATTCTGCACAAGGAAAAGATCCATGAGCCTGTCCTAGACTGGAGATCCGGTGAGGTGCTTCATTGGGAACAGTCCTATCATGAGAGATGTCTGGTCTCAGTACGTCCACTCCAGGTGGATGCCATCTTCTCCAACAGGTCTGCCATCCGCCCGTTGGTCATGTGCTGATGTCTTCAATGGGAAGGAAGTGAAGATGATGCCTTCCACACAGACCGTACGATGGTTCCAATGATCCGCCTCCGGGATCCTCACCCCCTCAAGAACGTATCATCCCAGAATCTGAAATGAAGATGGACCAGGAGAAGGTATCTTCAATTCTTTCCCTAGAAGAGGTCTCCTCTCCTACTCCTATGCTCTTGAGGCCCAAAGGTAAAGGCTCTTTTTTGGTGGTCTGGAGAGAATTCAGCCTCTTTCCGGGTTCTTTATCCCCACAAGGATAGATCATCCTGAGCCCCAAATTGAAGATGGACCAGGAGAAGGTATTCTGAATTTTAGCCATTAAATAGGTTCTCTCTTCTACTCTCATACTCCTGAGATCCAAAGGTCCAGTGGCCTGAGGAAAAGTTGGCCTTGAAGAGAGAACATGGGGATCCAAGAAGAATATCTCTGCCCCACTTCTTCTGCGGATAATTCTTGTGAGCTTGCAGTAGAGGTGGAGTAAGGTGGGGTACTGTAACACTATGCCGACATCCCTGAATGCCCTCTCCACCTCCTCCCGGTAGGGATGCCAACATAGTCACCACTGCAGTTGCTTGGTGGCATCTCCCTGTCCTGCCACTATTCCTGGCTCCCAGGTCCTACACAAGGCATCTCTTAAAGGGGCAGAGCACGCACTGAATATGCCCCCAGCCAAAAGCATCTAGGCATCTAGTATTTAAGAGACACTTTCTTGTAGGGCGGTGCCTGTACAAAGTCCTCCTTAGTGTTAGCTGAGTAGTCTTGCCAGCTAGTTGTCAGGTTTCTTAATCCTGTAGTTATACTGATAGAACTGGAATCCCTTAGTCCTTATGTGGCAAGGGCCTGAACCTGAACCCCTTGGTTCTTATGTGGCCAGGGTCTGAACCTGAAACAGCAAAGGCAGTCTCTAAACCCGAAACCGCATTGGTGGTCCATGAACCCTGACACCGCTCCCTGCGGTACCTGAGCCTGAAGCCAAACCTGAGGTACCTAAAGCCTGACACCGCTCCCTGTGATACCTGAAGTCTGACACCGCTCGCTGCGGTACCTGAGCCTGAAGTCATACCTGCGGTACCTGAAGCCTGTCACTGCTCTCTGCGGTACCTGAACCCTGATATGGCTCCCTGTGGTTCCTGATCCTGAAGCCACACCTGCGGTACCTGAAGCCTGACACCTCTCCCTGTGGTACCTGAACCCTGATATGGCTCCCTGCGGTACCTGAGCCTGAAGCCACACCTGAGGTACCTTAAGGCTGACACCGCTCCCTGTGGTACCTGAACCCTGAAGCCGCACCGGTGGTACCTGAACCCTGTAGTCGCACCGGCAGTACCTGGACCCTGAAGCCACACTGGCGGTACCTGAACCTTGAAGTTGCACCAGCAGTACCTGAAACCTGAAGCTGCACATGCGGTATCTGAACCCTTAGACCGTTCCGACGGTACTTGAACCAGCACCAGTGTCTCTTCTGGTTTGCGTTGCTGAGTCTGTATTGTCTTAGCCTGTTCCAGCATCCAAATCCAGCCCTGCTAGTGACACGGTGTCATTATCCATTCTGCCTGTTGACCCTGAACCTGTGTTGACTGAATAGAGTAGGAATCCAGCCCTGCCTGTGGCTTTGTGTCAGTATCTGTTCTGTCCGCTGATTCAGAACCCGTGTTGTCTGAACAGTGTCAGACTCCTGTCCTGCCAGTTACCCTGAGCCCATGTCGGTGTCAGCGAACCAGACCTTTGACGTTTCAGCAGCTGCAGTACCGGGGTCTGCCTAGGAGTGGTACCTAGTGGCTACCTGCAGCTCACATCTAATTCCACCAGCAGGAGCTCTAGTGAAAACCAGGTAGCTGCTTAGCTACACCCCTCCATGATCCACGTGCTTGTGTGACACAAAACAACCCCAAAACATCTTTGAACCTCCACCATATTTGACTGTAGGTACAGCGTTCTTTTCTTTGTAGGCCTCATTCCATTTTCGGTAAAGAATAGAATGATGTGCTTTGCCAAAAATGGCTATCTTGGTCTCATCGGTCCACAAGACACTTTCCCAGAAGGATTTTAGCTTACTCATGTACATTTTGGCAAACTGCAGTCTTCCTTTTTTATGTCTCTGTGTCAGCAGTGGGGTCCTTCTGGGTCTAATGCCTTAGCATTTTACTTCTTTCAAAGTCGATGGATAGATAGTTTATGCTGACACTGATGCACCCTGAGCCTGCAGCGTAGCTTGAGTTTCTTTGCAACGTGATTGGAGGTGCATAATCCACCATCCGGATTATCCTGTGTTACAACCTTTCATCGACTTTTCTCTGACATCCATGTCCAGGGAGATTAGCTACAGTATCATGGGTTGTAAACTTCTTAATTAGGTTGTGCACCATGGACAAAAGAACATCAAGGTTTCTGGAGATAGACTTGTAACCTTGAGATTGTGGATATTTTTCAACAATTTTGGTACTCAAGTCCTCAGACAGTTCTCTTCTCCTCTTTCTGCTTTCCATGCTTAGTATGGCACACAATGCAAAGATTGAGTCAACGTCCCACCTTTTTATCTGGTTTCAGGTCTGATTTTCATATTGCCCACACCTGCTACTTGCCACACCTGAGTTTGAAGGAGTATCACATGTTTGAAACAAAGTTGTTTACCCACATATTTGAAAAGGTGCCAACTAGTGATGAGCGAGCATGCTCGTTTAATCCTTTAAACGAGCACGCTTGGGTACTCACCAAGTAGTTTTGGCGTGCTCTGCATTTAGGTTTGATCCACCATGGCTGCATGTGTTGTGGATGTTAGACAGCTGTGACACATGCAGGGATTGCCTGACAAACAGTTTAAAGAGTTAAACGAGCACGCTCGCTCATCACTAGTACCAACAATTTTGTACAGCTCACTTTTGGGGCTTTGTGTGAAATTACGTCCTATTTGCCTTTTTTCTCAGTTTTTTTGTGTTGTTTCAATACACACAAAGGAAATAACAGAACGTTTAATTGCAATAATTTTCTGGGAATAATACTTAATTTTAATCTAGACCATGTAATCTTCTAAATCTTCTAATCACTTAAATAATACACTGCGATACTTGTGTACTACACTGTATTCAGGGCCGGCGTCAGCACCCGGCGCACCCGGGCAAATGCCGGGGCCCTGAGCAGGCAGAGGGGCCCACTGGCGGTCGCGCACCCCGCTGGGCTATGGGCGGAGGAGAGCGGTGTCAGCGCCCGCCCTTCTCCGCCGCTTGCTCAGGGCCCTGGCAGGCGGATACTTACCTCTCCCCGTGCCTCCGCAGATCAGCTGTCTTCCTGCTCTGCGCTCTCTGTGACATCTCAGGTCACAGGGCGCGGTGACGTCTTTACACCGCGCCCTCCCCTGAGCCGTCACAGGGAGCGCTGAGCGGGAAGACGCCGACAACGCTGGAGTTCGGACCCGAGCAGCGGGCAGCGGGCAGCAGGCAGCAGGTAGCAGGTGAGGAGAAGGGAGGTGAGTATTTGATTTTTTTTTAATGTATGGAGGCATGGGGCAGTGTAAAGAGAAGGGCGGGGGGCATCCTGCATGGGGCATTATAAAGAGAGGGGGGGACATCCTGCATGGGGCATTATAAAGAGAGGGGGGGACATCCTGCATGGGGCATTATAAAGAGGAGGGGTGACAGCCTGCATAGGGCATTATAAGGTGGGGAACAGCCTGCATGGGGCATTATAAAGAGGGGGGGGACATCCTGCATGGGGCATTATAAAGAGGAGGGGTGACAGCCTGCATGGGGCATTATAAGGTGTGGAACAGCCTGCATGGGGCATTATAAAGGGGGGGGGGCAGCCTGTATGGGGCATTATGTGGGGGGTAACAGCCTGCATGGAGCATTATAAGGGGGGGACAGCCTGTATGGGGCATTATATGGGGACCGGTATCCTGTATGGAGCGTTATATGGGGGCCAGTATTCCGTATGGGGGCCAGTATTCCGTATGGAGCCTTATATGGGGGCCAGTATTCCGTATGGAGCCTTATATGGGGGCCAGTATTCCGTATGGAGCCTTATATGGGGGCCAGTATTCCGTATGGGGGCCAGTATTCCGTATGGAGCCTTATATGGGGGCCAGTATTCCGTATGGAGCCTTATATGGGGGCCAGTATTCCGCATGGAGCCTTATATGGGGGTCAGTATTCCGCATGGAACCTTATATGGGGGTCAGTATTCCGCATGGAGCCTTATATGGGGGCCAGTATTCCATATGGAGCCTTATATGGGGGCCAGTATTCCGTATGGAGCCTTATATGGGGGCCAGTATTCCGTATGGAGCCTTATATGGGGGCCAGTATTCCGTATGGAGCCTTATATGGGGGCCAGTATTCCGCATGGAGCCTTATATGGGGGTCAGTATTCCGCATGGAACCTTATATGGGGGTCAGTATTCCGCATGGAGCCTTATATGGGGGCCAGTATTCCGTATGAAGCGTTATATGGGGGCCAGTATTCCGTATGGAGCCTTATATGGGGGCCATTATTCTGTGTGGAGCGATTCACCGGTTTCTGAGCTATAGTGGAATTTACAATAGATATCACTCATGTAATGTAAGAAGTGAAATCTTTGCATTGTACTATATATATATATTTCTCTGCATCATGAATCGTGGTATGTGTTAAAGGGGCCCACTGAGACTCTTTCGCCCGGGGCCCAGAAAAACCTGGAGCCGGCCCTGACTGTATTATACCTGTCAGTATAACACTGACAAACATTCTATTAGACCCCTCCATTGGAAATACCATATACTGTAAGTGCACATAAATGGCAGACTTGTTGCAGTGACTACCCATAGACACTATGTAATTGTGTTGCAGAGGTACTGTTGGTTATGATAGTCTCTCTGTCAAACCTCTAAGATGCGCAGTTTCTACTAACTGTGGTGTCTAAGGAGATAAAAAGTCCAGAATGACGTTATTTCCGATCCTGACTGCTGCAATAGGAGTTCGGCTGTAGCTGACACCTTGGCATCCTCAGTAACTATGCCTGTGTGATCACAATGAAATACATGTACAAATATAGCCTGAAGATGACATACAAGAGGTTAAACTTTTACAACTACACAGGACTTGGAAAAGTTTCATGTACAGCTCAGTTGGAATAATGGGATTAATCAATTTATGCATTGCCTATTTCCAAGCAGACACTAACTTAATGTGATATCAGCTACATCTGAATGTGCAATGATGTAGAAGATATGAAGAAGGCATTAAGGCAATGAGAAACACGACATAATGTGTTCTTTACAGTGGCATATTCAACTATCCTACATAGCATTTTAATAACATAAATTGCTGAAGGAATAACTGAATAATCAGTGTCTGAAAATGTCACATTTACTGTCAATGTCAACTGCATGAAACTGGAGAAGATTAAAAAATAACTCAAAACATACATAATTGTGCCCTACAAAGGAATAAAAACATATCTGCCAATTTGTTATTGAGAACTTATATCTATATTTTCATTATCACTAGACTCCATGTTTAAGGCTGTCCTTCTTGACAAGCACACAATTTAAAGATAAAATTGGGACTATATCGATTTTGCAGAAGTAGAAAAAATGTTTTTGGGCTTAGAACTTAAGGTCATATCCACAGGCATAATGTGAAGCTCCTTAGATCCTTAGATTCTAATGTGAAATCAAAGAAAGGCACCAACCATGTTCCATTTATTATATTGGTAGTAAACAGAGTGAAGGAGTTCCATACCTAAAGGCACATAGAAATGTATTTAAAACTGTGTTTTCTCCGTCACACGGATCACATATACGTTTTCAGAAAATACTGCCATTTCTGGCCTCCATTTAAAAAAATTTCAGTGTGTCAGCAAAGTTTTTGACACTGGTTTGCAGTTCAAAACAGTTACCTACAGGCCAGGTATATAAAACTGTGTTTTCTCCGTCACACTGATTACATATACGTTTTCAGAAAATACTGCCATTTCTGGCCTCCATTAAAAAAAATTTTCAGTGTGTCAGTGAAGCAACTGACAGCAAATTGCTGTTCAAAATAGCTACCTACAGGCCAGGTATCTAAAACTGTGTTTTCTCCGTCACACAGCACACATATACGTTGTCAGAAAATACTGCCATTTCTGGCCTCCATTAGAAATTTCTTTCAGTGTGTCAGTGAAGCAATTCACACCAGTTTGCTGTTCATACTACTTACCTACAGGCCAGGTATTTAAAACCCTGTTTTCTCCATCACACGGATCACATATAAATTCGCTCCAAACTCAGTCATTTGTAGTGAGCGTGGAAGATGCTGTCCTCCATTTAAAATGGGCAAGGCATGTGGCAAGGGACGGGGAACTGGACATGATGGTAATGGTGCATGTAGAGGCCGAGGACAAGGCCGTGGGCAAGCCGAAATTGTGTCACAACAAACACCCACATCTTCTCGCCTGACCTTCCTGTCCCAATTTCTAGAGGACCGCAGCACACCACTATTGAACCCAGAGCAGTGTCAAAAGGTTGTTGGTTGGATAGCGGATAATGGTTCCACTCACTTAGCCACCACCACCACCACCCTGTCTTCCACACGGTCAAGTCTCAGTAGCCGTGAGTCTGGACTGCTTATTCCTCACCCTGATCCTCCTTCCTCCCACCATGCCAAGTACCCAGAGACAACTGATCCCACACTTGGACACTCTGAAGAGCTGTTCACTTTTCCATTTATAGATTCGAGCCTCTCGCCCGGTCCACTTGAAGGAGGAGCAAGAAGAGATCGCGTGTAGCGATGCACAAATATTTGAGCAGCCATGGTCACTCGAAGATGACGGTGGGAAAGTGTCACAAGAGGTGGACGATGATGAGACACAATTGCCAGGTGGCAGTAGTATTGGAGGAAGAATAAAGGTCAGTTGCCATCTGTTAAATTGTCCAGTATTCCTTTGGCACTCCCTGAGACCGTTGCACCATTGTTTACATGTGAAATATCTCCATACGGAGCCAAAGCGGCAGGAGCAGCCGGGCATATTTGGATGTTTGAGGACCTGCGGTTATCCAGCCACCGGGTTAAACTACTGAGGACCTGCGGTGATGTGGTATTTGGTCCGGTAGGATCGTGTGACCACTTGAGGAGCACGGAGTTGCGAGGCAAACACCGACAGGACAGTACTACAAATAGAGGTGACCCGGAGCCTCATTAATCACACGCTTAATCTTGGTTGTGTAGACGTACACAACCATCACAGGTGAGTGCACTGGCATTTTTTAATTATATAAATAGCCCTGTGAGTCTACACATGCGCCCTTTCTTTTCTTTTCGCACAATTGCCAGAAAGTCAGGAGGAGGACCAGGGTGTGGAAGTGGAAGACGAGGTGGGGAATGATATAGTAACTAACCCAACCTGGCAGGAGGACATGCAGAGCGAGGACAGCAGCACACAGGGGGCGGGAAGCAGAGCACCCCGACAGGCAGGAAGAAGCAGTGTGGTGGCCGCAGACAGAAGGCAGGCAACAGTTCCTCGTAACACCAACACGAAGGAAATTGACAGTACAACTGTTAGGTCTTCCCAAGTCTGGTTGTTTTTTAAAGACTCTGCCGATAACCCCAAAAAGGCCATTTGCAACACCTGCCAGGCCAGCATCAGCAGGGGTGGCAAAAAGACCAGCCTGATCACCACCAGCATGATCAAGCACATGGCAGCAAAGCACCCGACTTTGTGAGCCAAACCCCAGGGTCCAGGAACAGTGTCTGCGGGTGGCACCATTGCTTCTTTCACTGTTGTGCATGCAAGCCAATCCCCTGTCCATGGTGCATGCGAAGATGCCTCCTGCCCTGCACCTGTCATTGCACACTCTCAAGTAGCAGCATCAGGAAGCAAGTCCATGTCCTTGTCCCAGCGCAGCATCCAGTTGTCCATACCCCAGTCCTTGGAACGCAAGCGCAAATATGCAGCCAACGCCCCACAGACCACACTACTAAAATCTCACATTTCACGACTGCTTGCGCGCAAAATGTTGCCTTTTAGGCTCGTGGAGACGGAAGCATTCCACAGCCTGATGGCGGCGGCCGTCCTTTGGTACTCGGTCCCCAGCTGCCACTCTGCCTCAGCCAGGCGGCAACAGGCTGTGCTGAAGCTAATATGCTTAGGCGAAAAACCACACAATGCTGAAGAGTTGTGGACAGCTCTGAAAGAGCTGGCAGATATGTGGCTCACACCGCTGAACCTACAACCAGGCATGGTCGTATGTGACAATGGCCTGAACCTGGTGGCGGCTTTGAAGCGAGGCGAGCTCACACACGTACCATGCCTGCCCTATGTGCTTAACCTCGTGGTTCAGCGGTTTCTCAAATCCTACCCGGAGCTGCCGGATCTGCTTGTTAAAGTATGCCACCTGTGTGCCCATTTTAGAAAGTCAGCTACAGCTTCCGCCACCCTTGCAGTGTTTCAGCAGCATTTGCAGCTTACGGCTCACAGGGTGGTTTGTGATGTCCCCACGTTTCGGAACTCTACAATGCAGATGTTGGGAAAGATTTGTGAGCAGAAGAGGGCAGTTGTTGAGTACCAGCATCAACAAGGCCGTTGGTATTCAGTTCAGACTCCACACATAAGACCTCAGGAGTGGACATGGATGTCAGACATATGTACCATCCTCCAAAACTTTGAGGACTCCACCAAGATGGTGAGCGGCGATGAAGCCATAATTAGCGTCACCATACAACTTCTCTGTTTTCTGAAATGTTCTCTGCTCACAATCAAAGAGGATGCATTGCAGGCGGAGCACGATGAGATGGAGCAAGGAACCATACTGGGTGATTACACACAGCACAGCCTCATCTCATCCCAACGTGGATTGGGTGACAATGAGGAAGAGGAGGAGGAGGAAGAACAGGAGCTAGATTCATGCGCTATAAACAGTACTACCTGCACAACTGTCAAACCATCTGTTCAGTGTGGATGGCCAGAGGACAGAGAGGAGGAGGAGGAGAGCATGGTCAGTCATCCTCTTGGTGAGGACACTGAAGTCTTGCCTGTTAGTAGTTTGGCACGCATGGCCGAGTTTATGTTACGCTGCCTTTCCCATGACCCTCGCGTTCTCAAAATTTTAGGTGACAGTCATTACTGGTTGGTGACACTTCTAGACCCACGCTACAAGGAGAACTTTATATCTCTTAGCCCTGAGGTGGACAGGTCTACAATAATGGGGCTGTACCAGAAGGCCCTTGTTGCGGAACTATTAAAAAAATTCCCATCTGAAAATGCTGGTGGCAGAGGGTACAACCAAGGAGTACAGGCGAGAGAAACACAACTTCAATTCAGCGGAGGCAGGGGAACACTGTCAAAGCTCTGGGAGAGTTTTCTCAGACCCTCCCATCGGACAGGCCCTGAGGCGCGGGGTACTCTCACAAGGAGTGCAAAGGTGGGAAGATGCAGAGGGAGAACCTTGCCGACCGTACCAACATCCTCTGTGATTCCGCTGTGCCTTATAATTATTGGGTATCCAAGCTGGATACGTGGAATCAATTGACTCTCTATGCCTTGGAGGTCCTGGCCTGCCCTGCCGCCTGCGTTTTATCAGAGCGGGTTTTTAGTGCCGCTGGGGGAATTATAACTGATAAGCGCATCCACCTGTCAACTGAAAATGCTGACAGGCTGACTCTTATAAAAATGAACAAGGGCTGGATTGGGTCAGACTTCTCAACACCACCGAAAGATAGCAGCGTAATATAAACTTCAATTAAGTGTCTTTTCTTGGGAAGTGTATTCCCATGCACTTTTTCACACCCACACATGGGTATACACTTCCTGATTTTGGCTATTTGCTCTTCTCCTCATCCTCCACCACCATATCACCAGGGTGACCGTGGTCCGTGATGCAACACCCACCTAATTTTTTTAAAGGGTGTTTATGATGCCCGTAAAAAAAATTTTTTATACAGTATGTTCATGTATACCCTCCAGGGGTAAATGTTTGTCAGCCCATACACTTAGTGCATGGGCGTTACAAGTATAGGAGGCCCGCTCCTTTCTAATGGGAACATTTTTTTATGAGGCCCTCCTCCACGTCTCTTTCAAGGGGCATTGAAGTGCCTCCAAATTTTTGGCAGCCCTTGCATTCACTGCATAGGCCAACACTATGGGATACTGTGGCCCTGCTCTATGTGTCTTTAAATTCTTAGTGGGGTTTTTACTAAAATTGGTCAGCCGTTGGACTCACTGCATACCCTATAACTGTATATCAGACTCTCTCCTTTCTAATGGGAGCATGTCGTACCTTGTTACTGTGGCCCTGCTCTGTGTGTCTTTAAATTCTTAGTAGGGGTTTTCCTAAAATTGGTCAGCCGTTGGACTCACTGCATACCCTATAACTGTATAGCAGACCCTCTCCTTTCTAATGGGAACATGTCGTACCTTGTTACTGTGGCCCTGCTCTGTGTGTCTTTAAATTCTTAGTAGGGGTTTTCCTAAAATTGGTCAGCTGTTGGACTCACTGCATACCCTATAACTGTATAGCAGACTCTCTCCTTTCTAATGGGAACATGTCGAACTTGTTACTGTTGCCCTGCTCCATGTGTCTTTAAATTCTTAGTGGGATTTTTCCTAAAATTGGTAACCGTTGGACTCGCTGCATACCCTATAACTGTATAGCAGACCCTCTCCTTTCTAATGGGAACATGTCGTACCTTGTTACTGTGGCCCTGCTCCATGTGTCTTTAAATTCTCAGTGGTGTTTTTCCTAAAATTGTCAGCCGTTGGACTCACTGCATACCCTATAACTGTATAGCAGACCCTCTCCTTTCTAATGGGAACATGTCAAACTTGTTACTGTGGCCCTGCTCCATGTGTCTTTAAATTCTCAGTGGTGTTTTTCCTAAAATTGGTCAGCCGTTGGACTCACTGCATACCCTATAACTGTATATCAGACTCTCTCCTTTCTAATGGGAACATGTCGTACCTTGTTACTGTGGCCCTGCTCTGTGTGTCTTTAAATTCTTAGTGAGGTTTTTCCTAAAATTGACAGCCGTTGGACTCACTGCATACCCTATAACTGTATAGCAGACTCTCTCCTATCTAATGGGAACATGTCAAACTTGTTACTGTGGCCCTGCTCCATGTGTCTTTAAATTCTCAGTGGTGTTTTTCCTAAAATTGGTCAGCCGTTGGACTCACTGCATACCCTATAACTGTATAGCAGACCCTCTCCTTTCTAATGGGAACATGTCGTACCTTGTTACTGTGGCCCTGCTCCATGTGTCTTTAAATTCTTAGTGGGGTTTTTCCTAAAATTGTCAGCCGTTGGACTCACTGCATACCCTATAACTGTATAGCAGACCCTCTCCTTTCTAATGGGAACATGTTGCACCATGTTACTGTGGCCCTGCTCTATGTATCTTTAAATTCTTAGTCGGGTTTTTCCCAAATTTTGGCAGCCCTTGCAGTCACAGCATGGGCATTACCACTATAGGACACCCTCTCCTTTATAATGGGAACATTTTTTTACAGAGACCCTCCTCTATGTCTCTTCAAAGGGGTATTGGGTTGCATCCAAATTTTTGGCAGCCCTTGCAGTCACTGGATACGCAATAACAGTATAGGAGACACACTTGTTAATAATAGGAACAACAAAGCATAGCCGGCTGATGGCTCTCTAACAATAGCTAGGGCCGACTGCTGGCCTTTTTAGAATAGTAAGGGCCATCTGATGTCCCTATGAAAATAGGCTTTATGACTTTCAGAGTCCCTCAATCATAAATAAAACAGAATGTGTCTGATGATGTGTCACACACCATATTGCCAGATAAGGTTGTAAAATGTTAAAATGACATTTCCCGGTGAATGCATTTGTCTTAAGAAAAAATGTAATAAAAACAAAACAATAGGATCTTTCTTTAGTATAAAAAACAGCGTCACCAATTTAACAACAATGTAATCACATTGTTCAGCTCATGCACCTCCTCCTCCATCTCCGAAATGACCACATCAGTCACAAGCTGACAGCACTGCAGCACTGCCTTGGCCAAGCGGCAACAGGCTATGCTGAAGATAACATGCTTAATGCTTAATTGACAAACCGCCCAGCGCTGCAGAGTTGTTGAAAGCTGTAACACAGCAGCCTGATCTGTGGCTCTCACCGCTGAACATACAGCCAGGCATGATCGTGTGTGACAATGGGCGGAACCTGGTGACGGAGAAATGACAGCCGGGGTAGATACGGTTTCCCTCTATGCCAGTCCTTTCACCGAGGTAAAGAATATGGCTGTGGTGAAATACAACTCCCACTGAGAAGCTGTTTCAGATTGAAAAACATTGTGCCCACCAGAGAATTTGATTCTGAGGGCTAACCTTTCTACCCCACTCAAGAGCCCCATAGCAGCTGCAAAGTTAGCGCTATCATGAACTCTCCTGAGGTAGAAGCCAAGGCACACCAGAGGATTCTCTGGAGGGACCGTCCAACCCTGCCAAGAAGCAGTCCTGGCTAAGAAATACAAAGTACTTGCAGATGTTGTTCTTGCTGGGATTTGAACCCAGGATCCCAGCGCTGCAAGTCTTCAGTGCTAACCACTGATCCAATGTGCTGCCGTTCACCCTCTAATATCTAACAGGCTGGAGAAACTTGCACCTACTGCCACTCTATCTTCAGCTCCTTTGAGAGAAAATGTATTTGGGCAGCCACTCAGTCTACCAAATAAAATTGCTGAGAAGGAAATTGGGGATGGCTTCGCTACTGGTACTGGGGGCAGTGCTAATACCATGGCGTCGTACCATAGTTTGCTGGAAATATTCCAGGCTGGTAGGAGGCAAGCAAATTCCCACAGAAAACTACCAGCAGTAATGTTCAGGGACCCGCGCTTGTAGAAGGCGGAGACAACACCGGGAGAAATAGTGACGTCTGGGGACGGTGTATGGACACGAGGCATGAGGCATGTGGTTGTGAAAATCTTCCGCCTCCATGAGCCTAAAAGGCCACATTTCAAGTGAAAGCAGCTTTACAGGACTTCCTGTGAGAAATGACACGCAGGGTGGATACGGTTTCCCTCTATGCCAGTCCTTTCACCGAGCTAAATACAACTGTCAACAAAAAAAGTTGTGGACTGGCTCCGTACCGTCCCTGGCCACATTCACCTGGCCAGGTGTTTGTGGTTAGGCAGTCCTTCCCAGTAAGTGCACTGGGGAGGGCACGGGTAATGTTGTGGGACCCATGCTTGTGGAAGGAGGAGGAGATACCGGGAAATATAGTGGCAGCTGGGGACCGAGTATGGACACCCGGCCGCCACCGGCAGGAGGTTGTGAAAAGCTTCCGCCTCCACAAGCTTAAAGGCCATATTTCAAGTGCAAAAAGCTGCCTAGAAATCGGGCAGTTTAGTGTTGCGGTGGGTGGGTGGCTGGCTGGCTGCATACTTGCACTTGCATTCCAAGTAACAGAAAACTAAGCAGATGGTGGCCTCTATCATCATCATGGCCTCACCTCGGCACTATGAACTCTCCTGAAGGAGAAGCCAGGGCCCGCCGAAGGAGTCTCCGATTCTCTAGTGGGCCCGTCAAACACTGCCGAAAGCAGCCCTGGCTAAGAAAAGTGCGGGGGAAGGTTCCCGGACACTCTATGGCTGCTTTTTTAATGTGGATCAGTCATGCTTATGCATGTTATTTCTCAAAACGCATTACAGATCAGGCCATTGTCCAACTCTGTATTCAAGAAATTAAATGTGCAAAGAAAGATGTGTGTGTGTCAAAGCACCAACGACAAGGGCGAGTTGATGTTGGACGGGCTGCCATTGCTTCTGCAGCAAGCTGCATTACAGGACTTCCTGTGAGAAATGACATGCAGGATAGATAGGGTTTCCATCTATGCCAGTCCTTTCACCGAGCTAACTACAACTGTCAGCAAAAAAAGTTGTGGACTGGCTCCGTACCGTCCCTGGCCACATTCACCTGTCCACGTGTTTGTGGTTAGGCGGTCCTTCCCAGTAAGTGCACTGGGGAGGGCACGGGTAATGTAGTGGGACCCATGTTTGTGGAAGGCGGAGGCCATACCGGGAAATATATGTAAAGAGAGGAGAGAACAAGGCGCAATGGGTGACTCAGTATTGCAATTTGTAGAGGGGTGTGGGGATGGCTACTAACCTTATGAAGTTGTGCACCTCTGCACAACCCCAGTGTAAAGCTCCACAAGCTCCGCTCTGTTGGTGGCTGTCATCTATTTCCAGCGGCGTTCACAGATCCTGATCTCTTGGTGGTATATCACGTGGTCAGGTTAGTAGCATGTAATGCCGAGATAGACGCCCAGCTTCACCAACACCCCCGGCAGCGTTCCGGAGGGGTTAAGGCAGCGCAGCTTGGAAAACCAGGGTAGTAATTTTAATTAAATTGCTCCCACAGGTGAAAAAACAATAGATTAAAGGCAGCTCTACCGCACCCCAACAGGGGGAAAAGGACAATCAGTGAATATGAATAGCGGTACCAGAGCGCCAATAACAGGGCAAAAATATTAAAAGGACTGATTTATTAATACACACACAACGCGTTTCGGTGGACACAGCCACCTTCATCAGGTGTGACAAGCAGCAAACAATTGATCCTTATATACATTTGACTAGGTATACAATTACTTAAAAGGGGCGGGGCCAGATACAGAGTAATACCTCTATATTAACCCCTTGAGTTCATATATGCTCAATAGAGTAAAAAGGATTGTTATAAAATAATGCCTAATGAAGCATATAGGGTTCTTATAAAAAGGATTCGCTGTAAAAAAAAAACTTGTGAATCCTATAATCTTAATACTTCATAGGATATATTGTCATCTACCACCCTATATTTTAGATTATATAAAAAAATAATAATAATAATTTTTACATACAACATAAAACAATGCATAAATATAAAGTATAAAATTACAATCAGTTTCTATCATTGTAATTAGGAAAAGTAGACGAAGAAAGGAAATAGAAAAAAAAGAGAGAAAAAAACAAAAACAAAAAAAAAAATAATAATAATTTCCAAAAAAATCCCCAAAAAAATCCCAAAAAAAAAAAAAAAAAATTCCAAAAAAAAATCCCCAAAAAAAATAAAAATAAAAAAAAAATAAAAAATTTTTCTTTAAATTTTTTCTCCCTCTCTCTCTCTCCTCCCTCCTCCCCTCCCTCTCTCCTTTCCCCTCTTCCCTCCTTCTCTCTCTCCTCCCCCCTCCTCCTCCATATAAAAGATATATATAATAAATTTGCTAAAATATGAAAACAATTATTTAAAAAGTTGTCTTCTCTATATTAAGGTTCAAACCTTCAGGAGACAAGGTTCCCATTTTGAAAATCCAATAATTTTCACGTGTAATGAGACGATTTAGTCTATCAGGGTGTGTATCAACTATATGATCAATGATAGTTAGTTTTAGGTTATTAGGATTTTTTTGATGTTCTTTCAAGAAATGATTAGAAACACTATGTAGGGGAAAGCCGTTTCTAATATTTTGGCGATGTTTATTTAATCTGGAGTGCATTTCCTGGATAGTGCGGCCAATGTATTGCAGGCCGCAGGTGCACTGGAGCAGATAGATCACATATGAGGACTGACATGTAAGTCTAAAGCGAATGGGATATATCTCTCCAGTGACCGCAGAGACGAATGTTTTGCCTCCGTTATCAATGGATTGACAGCATAAGCATTTAGGGACATTACATTTATAACATCCATTATTGCTAATAGGAGCTGAATGGTTCGGTCTTCTACCAATTGTTGTATTGCTAGGGGCTATATAGTTTCCTAGATTTTTACTCTTCCGATATATGACATGAGGAAATTCCGGTAAATGACCAGTTATGATTGGATCATTACTTAAAATGAACCAGTATTTTTTTAATAAACTGGATAACACTTGCGTAGGTTTACCATAAGTAGTAATCAGATTTAAACTGAAATCGTTGTTTGGCTCTTGGCTGGTATTCTTGGATTTGTTGATAAACAGGTTCTGTGATAGGGATCTAGTTTTGGAGAAAGCATCCTCTAATAATTTCCGGGGGTATCCCTTAGCTCTAAAACGTTTTTGTAAAACCTTAGATTCCAGAAAAAAATCCGAATCATGTGTACAATTTTTTCTGACACGCCAATATTGACCATATGGAATATTTCTAATCCAGCTGGGTAGATGGCCACTGTCAAATTCAAGATAGCTATTTACATCCACTTCCTTAAAGTGGGTAGATGTGGATATTTTACCCGAATTGTCTATATTTATCTGAAGGTCAAGATATTGAATATTACTCTCAGATATGGTAGAGGTAAAGGAAAGACCCCAGTCGTTAGAGTTTAATTCATCAATAAATTTGGCAGCCTCCACAGTATTTCCCCTCCATATGATAAACAGATCATCTATAAAGCGGCGGTACATAACGATGGGTTTATCGGCGCCGAGGGATTCCCCTACATAGTGTTTCTAATCATTTCTTAAAAGAACATCAAAAAAATCCTAATAACCTAAAACTAACTATCATTGATCATATAGTTGATACACACCCTGATAGACTAAATCGTCTCATTACACGTGAAAATTATTGGATTTTCAAAATGGCAACCTTGTCTCCTGAAGGTTTGAACCTTAATATAGAGAAGACAACTTTTTAAATTATTGTTTTCATATTTTAGCAAATTTATTATATATATCTTTTATATGGAGGAGGAGGGGGGAGGAGAGAGAGAAGGAGGGAAGAGGGGAAAGGAGAGAAGGAGGGGAGGAGGGAGGAGAGAGAGAGGGAGAAAAAATTTAAAGAAAAATTTTTTCTTTTTTTTTATTTTTATTTTTTTTTGGGGATTTTTTTTTGGAATTTTTTTTTTTTTTTTTTTTTGGGGGGGGGGGTTTGGGGATTTTGTTTTGGAATTTTTTTTTTTTTCTCTCTTTTTTTTTCTATTTCCTTTCTTCGTCTACTTTTCCTAATTACAATGATAGAAACTGATTGTAGTTTTATACTTTATATTTATGCATTGTTTTATGTTGTATGTAAAAATTATTATTATTTTTTTTTATATAATCTAAAATATAGGGTGGTAGATGACAATATATCCTATGAAGTATTAAGATTATAGGATTCACAAGTTTTTTTTTTTTTACAGCGAATCCTTTTTATAAGAACCCTATATGCTTCATTAGGCATTATTTTATAACAATCCTTTTTACTCTATTGAGCATATATGAACTCAAGGGGTTAATATAGAGGTATTACTCTGTATCTGGCCCCGCCCCTTTTAAGTAATTGTATACCTAGTCAAATGTATATAAGGATCAATTGTTTGCTGCTTGTCACACCTGATGAAGGTGGCTGTGTCCACCGAAACGCGTTGTGTGTGTATTAATAAATCAGTCCTTTTAATATTTTTGCCCTGTTATTGGCGCTCTGGTACCGCTATTCATATTCACTGATTATACCGGGAAATATAGTAGCGGTTGGGGACCGAGTATGGACACCCGGCCACCGCCGGCATGAGGTTATTAAAAGCTTCCGCCTCCACGAGCCTAAAAGGCCACATTTCAAGTGCAAGCAGCTGTCAAAAATTTGGCAGTATAGTATTGCAGCCTGTGGGTGGGTGGGTGGGGGGCTGGCTGCCTGCATACTTGCGCTTGCATTCCAAGGCATGGGCTAGGGACAACTGAACGCTGCAGTGGAACAAGGACGTGGACGGTGATTCTTGCAAGTCTGCAATGACAGGTTCATGGCGGGAGGCATCTTCGCATGCGCCAAGGATCACTTATGATGGGCACACTTTTAGGCAGTGACCTGGGAGTCAGAGATGCTTCCAGAGGTCTTCCCCATGTTGTTCCCATGACTTTTCAGCACTGTGTGCATGTGTCTGATGATGTGTCACACACCACATGGCCAGATAAGGTTGTAAAATGTTAAAATGAAATTTCCTGGTGAATGCATTTGTCTTGATGGAAAGCAATGCCAAAGTGCAAAAACGCATCAAAAACGCTAAGTGTGAACATAGCCCAAGGTGTGGAGGAGTATTTTTGTTTTTGGTTATTTATTTTGCTTTATATACATTGTACATGTCATGGAAAGAAAGTTCCTTAACATATTTCCCAGGAAAATCCATTTTGGTTTAGTTTTGGTATGTTTTATTGTGAGTCCATAAAAGTGGCATAATACCTCTGACAACGTTGTTGACAGAAGTGACCTGGGAGTCAGAAATGCTTACAGGGGTCTTCCCCATGCTGTCCCCATGTCATTTGAGCACTGTTCCCATCGCTTTGGGCAATTTTTAGGCCCTCTGAAGACGGCCGGGGGGAGCCGCCTGAAAAATGCTCGAATTTCCCATAGACTTACATTGGGCTCGTTGCTCGGGTCGAGCACCCGAGTATTGCAATTTGCTCGACCCGAGCAACGAGTACCCGAGCATTTTAGTGCTCGCTCATCACTAGTCTTGAGTGCATTTATTCTTGGTGCTGATGACGCGCCCCCTGGGCCAGTGTTGTTGGGGATACCCGGAGCCGGATCAGATGGGGGTTGTAGTCTCCGAGTGGCTGTGACCCGGTCCGTGCCCAGGGTGTCAAGCTCAGTGTGTGGCAGTCCTTATGATGTTACTAGATGTTCTTTTGTGTCGACTACGCCACCCGTTGAATTGCGGTCAGTACGGCCGCCGCTGCAGCAGGGTCCGCTGAGGCTGGTGATGTATGTGCAGCTCAGGTAGTATAACCCCCAACGGGAGGGGTATAGCCTCAGGGGGTCAGTTGCAGAGGATGGGGGTTGTGGTGGTGCAGCGGGGATGGAAATGAGACTGAGAGTCGGGCTGTGCAGTTCAGGGTTTGTTTACTTACTGCAGTTGTTCTGGTCACTCCGGCCTTGAGTGACCACCCGAGCCGTGCTGCGTCCACCAGGTCCTGGACTCAGCCAACCCCCAGGTGATTCTGGAGCGTGGTCCTGAGCTCCCTTTCTGTCCTGTCCTCTTCTCTGGCCTTCCCCACCAGGGATCCACCTATGTCCGGCTCCCTCGGGCCTCTTGGTGGTAAACCCTTGTCTCTGGGTTCCCTGACCCTATTCCTGGTCTGCCTTCCGGGTGGATTTAGTGGGTGATCGTGGCAGATTGATCCTGCCCACGACCTCCGGTTCCTGGCTAAGGTGTGCTGTAGCCTCTGCCAGCTTGGGATCTGGTACCCTGTTGCCAACTCTTCACCCTCTGGTCTAATTTGGGCTCTTGGAGTTCCTTCTTTCTCCCCCTCTGGGTCTTTCTTTCTCCTCTCTCTCTCTCTTGGCCTTGGAGCTGCTCTTCTCCTCTGCTCTGACAGACTGACCTCACTCTGCAAAAGACTGACGTCTCACAGACTGACCTCACTCTGCAAAAGACTGACGTCTCACAGACTGACCTCACTCTGCAAAAGACTGACCCTGATCTAAGATGGTTCCCACCTTATATACTCCCTCTATGTGTGAGCTCAGGTGACCAGCACCCAATGAGCTCCTAACTTTACCCAGGCTGCTCCCCCTATCTGCCCCTACACTACTGGGATGTTCCACCCCCCTCCCACTCCAGCCAGGAACAGACACTGTCGTACCTGCACATTTCTCTAGTGGGAGTACCATCGGTCTGTTCCTCGGAAATGGGATGTGTGTAGTGCATGCAGCCTACTGAGCTCAGTTCCACACTCCATCCTTACCCGGGAGTGGAATATCACACCTCTGGGTTGAGGTGCAATACCCCTGTAGCAGCCGAATCCTCAGGGTGCTACACTGACATGAGTGGTTACCCATGTTTCCTCTAAGTCTTTGAAGGTAATGATCTTGTAATGAAGTTGTTGTTTGGATATTGCTGCTCTTCCTTCCTAAAAGCCATCCTACACCTTGTCGTGATGGGATGACTTTCATGCTTTTTTTCATCAAAATAGCATTAACTAAGTACCCTAAGTTATTTACATGTGCTATTACTATTTACTTATTTACTTGGTGTAGGGTATTTGCTCTTTTTTTTTTCTTGGCTTTTGGCTGTGAAATGGCCACAGTATGAACATGCTCTTTCACTTTGCACAAACAGTATACCGGCTTACAGTCCAGCTCACTTTTTTTGTTTTGCTGTAGTTTCTCGTACTTTGTACAAACAGAGGTTGTTGCTCCCATGGATGAGTTTCTGTTGGGCCCTGAGCTGCTATGCCCTTCACATTCACATTGATGTCGTTTGACTCATGGTAAGGTTTTAATACTAGAGACAGGTTAGGACCATCCCGACGGGTATACCTTGTCGTGGTGGGATGGCTTTTATGCTTTTTTTTATCAAAATAGCATTAACTAAGTATCCTATGTTATTTACATGTACTATTGCTATTTACTTGCTATAGTATATATGCTCATTGCCCTTGGATCGGCTCCCCCGCGATATCATCGTGGGGCCTGATCGTTGCTATAGTGACCCGGGACACCAGAGCTAGCAAACTTGCTAGATCAAGCTCAGTGCATGATCTAACAAGTTTATCTGTCAGTGCAGCCCTTACAGTTTGTGTAGCAAAGAAATGCTCCTGCATTCCTATGCGCTACAAGCAATCAGCCTTAAAGTGAAAGTCCCATAGTGGGACAAAGTAGAAAAGTAAAAAAAAGTGAAAAGAAAAGAAATAATATAAAATATATATATATATATATATAGATATATATATATATATATATATTGTACCCATAAATAAATATTATTCAGAAAAAATAAAGAACAAAAAAAGTACACATATTTGGTATTGCCGTATTCGGAACGACCCGACCTATAAAACTGTCTCACTAGTTTACCCCTTTAGTGAACACCGTAAAAAAAAAAAGGAGTCAAAAAATGATGCTTTACCATCACACCGCTGAACAAATAGCAATAAAAAAGCGGAATGTAAATGAAAATGGTACCGCTGAAAACATCATCTTGTCCCGCAAAAACAATCCACAACAAAGCTCCATCAGCAGAAAAATAAAAAAGCTATAGCTCTCAGAATAAAGCGATGCAAAAATAATTATTTTTTCTATCAAAAATAGAAATAGAATAAAGCATACTGTATATAAATCTGATATTGCTGTAATCGCACCGACCCGAAGAATAAAGTCGCCTAATTACTCATACCAAACGAGGAATGGCGTAAAAAATAAATGAAACCAATTCTTCACCTGCTGTTGATTTGTTCATTCTGCCTACCAAAGATCACAGTATGGTACGGTGCACATTTATCCTGCACTTTACCCTGAGCACTTATACCAGGGTTTCCATGTAAATCTCTGATATAGATGGAACCCCTGGCGGAAGATTTCTTATAATGACGCAGATGAAGCACTGTGGACGCCCTCTGGCCTGTGATCCGGCGGTGGCTGTTTAAATTTAGGCGTGCATAAAAGTGCCTTTGATCACAGTTTTGTGCACCTCTGAACAAAAAGGATACCACTGAACAGAGGCTAGACGAAATCCAGAGTAACTCTGCTGCTTTATTATAGTGAATCTATCCCTCGGGGGTTTCATTTGAATCACTTCACTCAAAGATTTAGATGGAAACCAAGAAGTAAGTACTCAGCGTAGCGCGCTGGATAAACGTGATCCAAAATGTTATGTAAAATGTTCCTAACAAAAGCTTCAGATCAATCAGGTCTGTCATCTGTCAATGGAAATATAGGGGGCTTACACGTTACTGGTAGTAACAGGCTCTGGGAAAGCAAAATGGCTCCTCACCCCCAAAAGAAATCCAGCGAATTCTGCATTCCCAAATCCAAATGCCGCCCCTCCCTTCTGAGCCCCAGTGTGCCTAAAGCGTCCACGTGTTTGGCATGTCTGTAGCGATGAGAGACCGCCTAATTTACTGGTGCATGTCTTAAGAAGCATGAGCTGGGAATAACGTACTGGTCACTACAATGTACTGGTCACTACAATGGCAGTTTGCAATTTTCACTCAGCAACATCCACTGCTGCTTGTTTCTGGAAAATACCCATGGAGTCAAAATTGTCACTACACTTTTAGATAAATTCCCAAAGGGGTATCATTTCCAAAATGAGGTCACTTGAGGGGGGATTTTGCTCTTCTAGCACTTAGAGGCTCTGTTTATGGAATCTACAAACTATTCTACAAAAATCTGTGCTCCAGGAGGCAAATAGCACTCAGTCCATCCCGAGTCTCGTTGTGTGGCTAAGCAGTACTGTACAGCCACATATGGGGTATTTTTACATTCAGCTGAAATATTGGGACACATTTTGGTGCCATTTTTACCCATTTCCCAGTGTAAAAATGTAAAATCTGGGGCTAAAACAAAATTTTGATGGTACAAATGTAATTATTTTTTTCTTCTCTGCCCAATGGTATACAATTCTTTGACCCACCTGTGGTGTCAATATGATCACTGCACTCCTAGATGAATTCATTGAGAGGTGTAGTTTGTAAAATGGGGTCTTTTATGGGTGGGTTCTGCTGTTCTGGCACCTCAGAGGTTCTGCCAATGTGACATGGCACTCTCAAAATAGTCCAGCAATATCTGAACTCCAATATGGCACTTCTTCAATTTTGAGCTTTGCATTGTGCCTCAAAAGTAGTTTTTGACCACATATGGGGTATTGGCGTACTCAGGAGAAATTGCATAACAAATTTTTGGGTCCATTTTCTCCTGCCATCCTCATGAAAATGAAAAAAATTGGGCTTAAAACAACATTTGGGAAAAATATTTTTTTTTCATTTTCGCAGATCAACGTTTTAAAATTCTGTGAAGCACCTGTGGGTTCAAGGTGCTCACCACATGTGTAGATAAATTCCTTGAGGGTCTAGTTTTCAAAATGGGGTCACTTGTGGGGGTTTTCCACTTTTTAGGCACAACAGGGGCTCTCCAAACACAACATGACACCAGCAGACCATTTAATCAAAGTCCGCATTCCAAAACGTCACTCCTTCCTTTCTGAGCCCTGCCGTGTACCCAAACAGTAGTTTTTCCCTACATGTGGGGTATCTGCATACTCAGAAAAAATTGTACAACAAATTTTGGGGTCCATTTTCTCCTGTTGCCTTTGTGAAAATAAAAAATTGGGGGCTATAAACAGTTTTGTGAGAAAAAATTAGATTTTTTTTATTTTCACGGCTCAATGTTATAAACTTCTGTGAAGCATTTGGGGGTTCAAGGTGCTCACCACACATCTAGATAAGTTCCCTAAGGGGTCTAGTTTCCAAAATTGTGTCACTTGGGGGGTAGTTTCCACTGTTTAAGGACATCAGGTGCTCTGCAAATGCAACATGGCGTCCAGTAATTATTCCAGCAAATTTTGCATTCAAAAAGTCAAATAGCACTTCTTCCCTTCTGAGCCCTACTATGTGCCCAAACAGTGGTTTTCCTCCACATACTGGGTATCGACGTACTCAGGAGAAATTGCAAAACATATTGTATGGTGCAATTTTTCCTGTTACCCTTATGAAAATGCAAAATTTAGGGCTAAAATCATTTTTGTGGGAAAAATGTGATTTTTTATTTTCACGGCTCAACGTTATAAACTTCTGTGAAGCACCTGGGGGTTCAAGTTACTCACCACACATCTAGATAAGTTCCCTGAGCAGTCTAGTTTCCAAAATTGTGTCATTTGTGGGGGGTTTCCACTGTTTAGGCACATTAGTGGCTCTGCAAATGCGACATGGCGTCCACTAATTATTTCAACAAATGTTGCATTCAAAGAGTCAATGGGAAGTCATATTGAACAAATTTTACAACTATCATGAAGTACGATATCTCATGAAAAAACATTCTCAGAATTAGTGGAATCGGTTGAAGCGTTCCATAGTTATTATGTGGCACCCCAGGGGTCTGGTTTCCACAGTAATGTAATGTTATGTCTGAGAGCAGGTGGGAGGTCCTTTGGTCAGGGATCCTGTGCATGCCACACCTCCTGCCCAGTCTTGAGAGGGGAAGTTCTTCCCCTCCCAAGACTGGGCAGGAGGTGTGGCATGCACAGGATCCCTGACCAAAGGACCTCCCACCTGCTCTCAGACATAACATTACATTACTGTGGAAACCAGACCCCTGGGGTGCCACATTCCCCCCTAGTAAAATTTAGTACTCCGGGACTAAACACATTTTAGAAAAACATAACAAGATATAACAATAACAATACAATAAGAAACACATAAAGGTGGTCACGGCATGTCCGTAACCGGGTGCAGTCTTTGAAGAAAGCAAGGTGTCCATTTCACCAAAACAGGGAGACGTAACCAGGTAGGGGTCTGTCCTACCCCGAGTCCTTAACAGTCTCTAGTCCATCCTGGGTTACGCTCCAACTAATTGTACAAGGATTCCCGGTAGATCCACCAAGGATTCCTAAAAATAACTGGAAACACAAAATTATACACAAGCAACAATACACAGATAAACATAAATAAAACAATTTATACACTTCAAATCCTCCAGCGTGCGGGTAACTGGCCTCTAGTGGCCCTAGTGGACCTACGGAGCTGACTGTCTGGCCCTGAACTACAGGGTGTAGGAGCTGTCAAGGGTAAACTGGGCAGCTGTCTACCGGCTCTTTGTCTCACTAGGGGTACGGCAGGCTCACTATAAGCAGAGGGTTAATCCTCTTCCGTAGGCCGCGGCTCCGCAGTGGATCGTCAGGGTTGAGGACCTTCCGTCACGCTCCTGTGACGTCGGCGTCTGCTGGGCTCCTTCCAGGACCTTACGCAACGTCCGGACGTGAGGCGGGGCTTCAGTTCTCGCGCGCTTTCGGAGTCCACGCCCCTCTTCTTCCCGCGCGGCGTCCTCAAGATGGCGTCCAATGGCGGGAAAACTCCACGGATGGCGGGAAGAAGGCAGAAGATGGCGCCGGATGGCGGGAAACTTCACCGATGGCGGGAAGAAGGCTGAAGATGGCGCCGGATGGCGGGAATCTTCACCACAGGTAAGTTTGAAAAGTCTCTTTTTCAGGCACGCAGTACCCAGTGGTTGCGGGCACGAAATCCTGCCGACTACGCCAAAGTTGACGCGCCCCCGGGCCTGTGTCGCGCTGCGTTGCGCACGCGGGAGCTTACCCGGAGCCGGATCTCTTGAGGGTTGTAGTCTCGTGGCGGTGACCCGGTCCGTGCCCAGGGAGTCAAACTGAGCGGCGATGTAACAGCGGTAGATGCAGGACGACTACGCCACCCGTTGAATGCAGCTATGGAGCTGCCGCTGCAGGACAGTCCGCTGAGGCCGGTGGATGGATGGTGCAGCGTAGATGGTATAACCCCCAACGGGAGGGGTATGGCCTCAGGGCAGCAGATGTGGATGATGGGGGTAGCAGGAACCACTCAGAGACGGTGCGGTGTAATTCAGGGTCTTTACTGGTAACAACGATAGACCCTCCCGGAGTACTTGCTAGTGAACGGGGCCTGGTCAGTCCTTGAGCAGATGGGATCTCCCCTGGCCAGGCGAAGTTGTAGGCCTCCCAAACTGACTGTACTCTTCTGGCTACCTTGCTAGAAGCGGATATAAGTAGCCCACGTCCCTGAGTGTACCGTGTGGTGCTCACCCGTATAGCCGGTGACTCGGGGCCTTCTAATGGCTTCCACTCCACGATGGCGGTGCTGGTCCCATCGCCGCTCAGTTTGACTCCCTGGGCACGGACCGGGTCACCGCCACGAGACTACAACCCTCAAGAGATCCGGCTCCGGGTAAGCTCCCGCGTGCGCAACGCAGCGCGACACAGGCCCGGGGGCGCGTCAATTACCTCATAAAATAACACTGGTCAGAATTGTAAACTTTGGCCTGGTCATGAAGGTGAAAACAGTGGAGGGGTTAAATGGTGAGCACTGGTAGTATGGTATATCCCTTTAAACAGTATGGATTCATTGGCCCTTGATGGACAGAGTGGTTTCTTAATTAGGGATGTCAAAAGTAATGCTGGCTGTCACCAACAACAGTTCAAGAATGTTTTACTCACTAGGAGGCAACAAGCTTAATGGTTAATCCTTGCAACACACAAAGATTGCACAAGGAGGTTTCACAAGTCTGTAGTCACACAGAGTGACTGCAGACTTTTCAATTTATACCGGTCAGTCCATTTAAGGTAGCTATTTTTCACCCTGTTGGTGGAAGCACGCCATGCTTTGTAATGGCAGTACTCTTATGCAGGAGAACTGATTTCTTTAACATTGAATAAATTATAACAGCTGCAGTACAGACTGGAGCTCTTTACATGCAAACCTTTGGCCCATATTTGGTCCCTCAGGTGGCACACCTATTGGCAAGTGTTTTTTGTTACTGACTCGTAACTCTTCCTGAGGCTGTCTCTCTTTTCTTCCTTCTTCCTTGTTATGTCTGGCTGCTATTCTGCATGTGTCTAACATCTACAGAATGGGCATACTAATGCTAAACTCACAATCCCCATGAATTAACCCTAGAACGCGCAACCATAGAAATCTACACTTTCACATACCTGGGGCCTTTTAGGCCTATGTGCAAATAACATGGAGTAACTCAAAGAGAAATACTTTTCAAAGTTTATTTGAGATGTGAATATTTCAAAACATTATAATTATGTGCATAAAACAAAAAAAAAGTAATTACACGAGCTTAAAACGCCCAATATATGCATTATATATATATATATATATATATATATATATATATATATATATATATTGTAATGCACACGCCCGGGCTGAGCGGCGTGTGCGTGTGATTCCACTGGACCGTGCCGGAGAGTGAATGTCTGGAGGGGCGTAACTAGGTATTCACCCGATCCGACCAGGGTCGCACGACGGCATACGACGCCACTGCACCAAGGAGGAACCGAGCAGAGGGACCAGGTGCTACTCCAGGACAGACCCCGGACACGGCTGTTGACCCACACAGGGGAATACAGGAACAGACTGGTGGGAATAGGCTGGCACAACTGGTATGCAGGCAGGCGGGTAAGCAGGCAGGGGGGTACAGGCAAGCACGGCTAGAGTGCAGACAGGAAGGCACTAGCAGGTAGGAACACAAGCGGGATAGGACCCAGTACACACTGGGACTCTGGAACAGAACCACAGATGTGGCGGACAAACACAGCAGAGTGAGGCCGCCCAGAGAGGTGAGCGAGAGCAGAGCAGGACGAGACCGCCCGGAGCGGTGAGCAAGAGCAGAGCAGGACGAGACCGCCCGGAGCGGTGAGCAAGAGCAGAGCAGGACGAGACCGCCCGGAGCTGTGAGCAAGAGCAGAGCAGGACGAGATCGCCCGGAGCGGTGAGCAAGAGCAGAGCAGGACGAGACCGCCCGGAACGGTGAGCAAGAGCAGAGCAGGACGAGACCGCCCGGAGCGGTGAGCAAGAGCAGAGCAGGACGAGACCGCCCGGAGCGGTGAGCAAGAGCAGAGCAGGACGAGACCGCCCGGAGCGGTGAGCAAGAGCAGAGCAGGACGAGACCGCCCGGAGCGGTGAGTAAGAGCAGAGCAGGACGAGACCGCCAGGAGCGGTGAGCAAGAGCAGAGCAGGACGAGACCGCCCGGAGCGGTGAGCAAGAGCAGAGCAGGACGAGACCGCCCGGAGCGGTGAACAAGAGCAGAGCAGGACGAGACCGCCCGGAGCGGTGAGCAAGAGCAGAGCAGGACGAGACCGCCCGGAGCGGTGAGCAAGAGCAGAGCAGGACGAGACCGCCCGGAGCGGTGAGCAAGAGCAGAGCAGGACGAGACCGCCTGGAGCGGTGAGCAAGAGCAGAGCAGGACGAGACCGCTTGGAGCGGTGAGCAAGAGCAGAGCAGGACGAGACCGCCTGGAGCGTTGAGCAAGAGCAGAGCAGGACGAGACCGCCTGGAGCGGTGAGCAAGAGCAGAGTAAGACGAGACCGCCTGGAGCGGTGAGCAAGTGCAGAGCAGGACGAGACCGCCTGGAGCGGTGAGCAAGAGCAGAGCAGGACGAGACCGCCTGGAGCGGTGAGCAAGAGCAGAGCAGGACGAGACCGCCTGGAGCGGTGAGCAAGAGCAGAGCAGGACGAGACCGCCTGGAGCGGTGAGCAAGAGCAGAGCAGGACGAGACCGCCTGGAGCGGTGAGCAAGAGCAGAGCAGGACGAGACCGCCTGGAGCGGTGAGCAAGAGCAGAGCAGGACGAGACCGCCTGGAGCGGTGAGCAAGAGCAGAGCAGGACGAGACCGCCTGGAGCGGTGAGCAAGAGCAGAGCAGGACGAGGCTGCCTGGAGCGGTGAGCAAGAGCAGAGCAGGACGAGGCCGCCTGGAGCGGTGAGCAAGAGCAGAGCTGGACGAGACCGCCTGGAGCGGTGAGCAAAAGCAGAGCTGGACGAGGCCGTCTGGAGCGGTGAGCAAGAGCAGAGCAGGACGAGACCACCTGGAGCGGTGAGCAAGAGCAGAGCAGGACGAGGCCGCCTGGAGCGGTGAGCAAGAGCAGAGCAGGACGAGGCCGCCTGGAGCGGTGAGCAAGAGCAGAGCTGGACGAGACCGCCTGGAGCGGTGAGCAAAAGCAGAGCTGGACGAGGCCGCCTGGAGCGGTGAGCAAGAGCAGAGCAGGACGAGGCCACCTGGAGCGGTGAGCAAGAGCAGAGCAGGACGAGGCCACCTGGAGCAGTGAGCAAGAGCAGAGCAGGACGAGGCCGTCTGGAGCGGTGAGCAAGAGCAGAGCAGGACGAGGCCGCCTGGAGTGGAGAGCAAGAGCAGAGCAGGACGAGACCGCCTGGAGCGGTGAGCAAGAGCAGAGGAGGGCGAGACCGCCTGGAGCGGTGAGCAAGTGCAGAGCAGGACGAGGCCGCCTGGAGCGGTGAGCAAGAGTAGAGCAAGACTGCCGGAGCAGTGAGCAAAAGGATAAGAGCGGAGTGAGACTGTCGGAGCAGCGAGCAAAAGGGTCAGAGCAGACCAAGGCTGCCGGAGCAGTGAGCAAAAGGGTCAGAGCGGAGCAAGGCTGCCGGAGCAGCGAGCAAAAGGGTCAGAGGGGAGCAAGGCTGCCGGAGCAGTGAGCAAGGCAGAGCAGGCTAGAACCGCCGGAGCGGTGAGCAAGGCAGAGCAGGGGGGACAGGGCTCTGTTCACACGGAACAGACAGGAAGGGAAAGACAGAGCCAGATACCCACAGGGTACTTGCAGAGAAGTAGCGAGTGGACCACAAACTCACAAACGGGAGTACAGAGACAACAAGCAGAAGTTAGGTACGAGTTCAGACTCTGCAGAAAAAGGAAAGGAACGGACATAGAGAAAAAACAGGTAAAAGATAGGAGAGAGTTCAGACTGGAACTGAGTGTACGGAGGAGACCGACACTGCAGCGGAATACAGGAGTGGGTCTAGGTAATCGGCCCCTAGAAGGCGGGAGGAACAGGCTAGGAGCGTGTTCAGACAGGCCTGGATATACAGCCTCCAGGATAGGCAGACAAGAGAACACAGAACGGGACCTGGCACCTTCAGAGTGAAAGCACACACTGAATGAAACACAATGCTCAGGCAGGGATTGATTGGGGCAGCTGGGTTAAATACCAGGTGACAGACAGCAATAGGCTGAGGACGCACAAGGGGTGTGACCCACAGCAGGTACAAAAAGCAGGAAGTGATCGGGCGCCGCCCTTAAGCAGCAGAAACAGACACAAACAGACAGCATGGAGGGAAGCCAGAGAGACATTCTGGACTGGAGATCAAGTGCGCGCTCTTGCACAGTGGGAGATGGACCACTATGCAAGGACACCGCCAGGTATGTTACAGCACCCCCCCCCCCCTTACGCCCCCTCTTCTTCAGGCCTGCCAGAATCTTCCGCAGGGAATTCGAGGGCCAATCCTTCACTTCAAGGAGATCACTTCCACTGTCCACAGGAAAAACTGGTCTCATCTGGTTAGCTAGGATGCTACCTCCTATCCAGCCATCCTCAGCAACAGACGAAACGGGTGGAGTACCAGGAACAGCACACAAGGAAGTCTCTCTCCACATATTTTCAGGTGGCACCCCAGAGGGTACAGGAGACAACTGGAAGTCCTCCACCGGGTTGGAGGGGAGCAGAGACTTGGAGGTAATCTCTGCTTCGAGGTACATCTTGTCAAACTCACAGGAAGAAATAGATGGGTTATCAGGTACAGGGTGAGAAAAAGTCACTGTCTCTTTGTTATCTGGTGGTACCCCGGAGTAGTCAGGAAACAACTGGAGGTCCTCTGCCGGGTCAGAAGAGTGCAGAGGCTCGGGGAAAACATCTGTTTCAGAGTACACTAGGTCGGACTCACTGGACGAAGCAGGCGAGGTATCGGGTGCCGAGTATAGGAAAGTCTCTGTCCATACACCACCAGGTGGCACCCCGAAGGGCTCAGGAGACAACTGGAGGTCCTCCGCCAGGTCGGAGGGGTGAAGAGACTCATGGGTAACCTCTGCTTCGGAGTACACTAGGTCGGACTCACTGGATGAAGCAGCCAAGGTATCAGGTACCGAGTATAGAAAAGTCTCTGTCCATTCACCACCAGGTGGCACCCCGAAGGGTTCTGGAGACAACTGGAGGTCCTCCGCCTGGTCGGAGTGGTGTAGAGACTCGGGAGTAACCTCTGCTTCGGAGTACACTAGGTGGGACTCACTGGACGAAGCGGGCGAGGTATCAGGTGCAGAGTATAGGGAAGTCTCTCTCCAATTGTCATCAAGTGGTATCCAGGGGGATTCAGGAGGCAACAGGGGGTCCTCCGGTGTGGATTCTGGGTGGGCAGCAGTCTCTTCGGGCAGGAGAACTGGTGCACTACCCACGCACATTACCCGTTGGGGCTTCTCCGGGATACAGGGAGATGAAGCTTCGGTAGGGACTTCAAGGTTGGGGTCAGGAGGTCTCAGGGAGGACAGACCCTGGCGTGACGGCTTGCCTCTACGTCTAGCACGTCTGGACTGCCTCTTGAGGTTGGGAGAAGTATTCCGCAGAGTGTAGTCACCCTGTGAGGATTCTGGATGGGCAGTAGTCTCATTGGGCTGGAGGACTATTGCGCTACCCACACACATTACCCATCGGGGCTGCTCCAGGATACTGGGAAGTGAAGCTTCAGCAGGAGCCTCCGGGTGAGGATCATCGAAGACCATTAGAAAGGCCACCAGGAAGGCCATTATGTCCAGGACGATAGGATCCTGTGCGTCCCATAGGGGGATGATCCAATTCAAGGCATGACCCGCTAGGTAAGACATCATGAATCCCACCTTAACCCGATCTGTGGGAAAACATAGAGGGTAGAACTTGAAGTGTAGCATGCATTGCTCCACAAATGCACGACTCTGTCTTGGATCCCCATAGTAACATGGCGGATCCGCAGGAACGAGAGCTGATAGATCCATCTGGACGGGTGCGTAATTCGCCTGGAACTCAGCTAAGGAAAAAAAAAATTTACTTATTTATTTTTAATGCACGTATTCGCTGGAAAACGTCTCAGAGAGCGAAGGCCGTGGGGCTCAATGGGAACCATGGCCTGAGCATGCTGTAATGCACACGCCCGGGCTGAGCGGCGTGTGCGTGTGATTCCACTAGACCGTGCCGGAGAGTGAATGCCTGGAGGGGCGTAACTAGGTATTCACCCAATCCGACCAGAGTCGCACGACGGCATACGACGCCAGTGCACCAAGGAGGAACCGAGCAGAGGGACCAGATGCTACTCCAGGACAGACACCGGACACGGCTGTTGACCCACACAGGGGAATACAGGAACAGACTGGTTAGGCTGGCACAACTGGTATGCAGGCAGGCGGGTATGCAGGCTGGGGGGTACAGGCAAGCACGGCTAGAGAGCAGACAGGAATGCACTAGCAGGTAGGAACACAGGCGGGATAGGACCCAGTACACACTGGGACTCTGGAACAGAACCACAGATGTGGCGGACAAACACAGCAGAGTGAGGCCGCCCGGAGCCGTCAGCAAGAGCAGAGCGGGACGAGGCCGCCCCGAGCGGTGAGCAAGAGCAGAGCGGGACGAGGCCGCCCCGAGCGGTGAGCAAGAGCAGAGCGGGACGAGGCCGCCCCGAGCGGTGAGCAAGAGCAGAGCGGGACGAGGCCGCCCCGAGCGGTGAGCAAGAGCAGAGCGGGACGAGGCCGCCCCGAGCGGTGAGCAAGAGCAGAGCGGGACGAGGCCGCCCCGAGCGGTGAGCAAGAGCAGATCGGGACGAGGCCGCCCCGAGCGGTGAGCAAGAGCAGAGCGGGACGAGGCCGCCCCGAGCGGTGAGCAAGAGCAGAGCGGGACGAGACCGGCCGGAGCGGTGAGCAAGAGCAGAGCGGGATGAGGCCGGCCGGAGCGGTGAGCAAGAGCAGAGCGGGACGAGGTCGCCCGGAGCGGTGAGCAAGAGCAGAGCGGGACGAGGCCGCCCGGAGCGGTGAGCAATAGCAGAGCGGGACGAGGCCGCCCCGAGCGGTGAGCAAGAGCAGAGCGGGACGAGACCGGCCGGAGCGGTGAGCAAGAGCAGAGCTGGACGAGACCGGCCGGAGCGGTGAGCAAGAGCAGAGCTGGACGAGACCGGCCGGAGCGGTGAGCAAAAGCAGAGCGGGACGAGACCGGCCGGAGCGGTTGGCAAGAGCAGAGCGGGACGAGGCCGCCCGGAGCGGTGAGCAATAGCAGAGCGGGACAAGGCCGCCCGGAGCGGTGAGCAAGAGCAGAGCGGGACGAGACCGCCCGGAGCGGTGAGCAAGAGCAGAGCGGGACGAGACCGCCCGGAGCGGTGAGCAAGAGCAGAGCGGGACGATGCCGCCCAGAGCGGTGAGCAAGAGCAGAGCGGGACGAGGCCGCTCGGAGCGGTGAGCAAGAGCAGAGCGGGACGAGGCCTCCCGGAGCGGTGAGCAAGAGCATTGCGGGACGAGGCCGCCCGGAGCGATGAGCAAGAGCAGAGCGGGACGAGGCCGCCCGGAGCGGTGAGCAAGAGCAGAGCGGGACGAGGACGCCCAGAGCGGTGAGCAAGAGCAGAGCGGGACGAGACCGCCGGAGCGGTGAGCAAGAGCAGAGCGGGACGAGGCCGCCCGGAGCGGTGAGCAATAGCAGAGCGGGACGAGGCCATCCGGAGCGGTGAGCAAGAGCAGAGCGGGACGAGATCGGCCGGAGCGGTGAGCAAGAGCAGAGCGGGACGAGACCGGCCGGAGCGGTGAGCAAGAGCAGAGCGGGACGAGACCGGCCGGAGCTGTGAGCAAGAGCAGAGCGGGACGAGACCGGCCGGAGCTGTGAGCAAGAGCAGAGCGGGACGAGACCTTCCGGAGCGGTGAGCAAGAGCAGAGCGGGACGAGACCGGCCGGAGCGGTGAGCAAGAGCAGAGCGGGACGAGACCGGCCGGAGCGGTGAGCAAGAGCAGAGCGGGACGAGGCCGGCCGGAGCGGTGAGCAAGAGCAGAGCGGGACGAGACCGGCCGGAGCGGTGTCAGAGCGGGACGAGACCGGCTGGAGCGGTGAGCAAGAGCAGAGCGGGACGAGGCCGCCCGGAGCGGTGAGCAAGAGCAGAGCGGGACGAGGCCGCCCGGAGCGGTGAGCAAGAGTAGAGCGGGACGAGGCCGCCCGGAGCGGTGAGCAATAGCAGAGCGGGACGAGGCCACCCGGAGCGGTGAGCAAGAGCAGAGCGGGACGAGACCGCACGGAGCGGTGAGCTAGAGCAGAGCGGGACGAGGCCGCCCGGAGCGGTGAGCAAGAGCAGAGCGGGACGACGACGCCCGGAGCGGTGAGCAAGAGCAGAGCGGGACGAGGCCGCCCGGAGCGGTGAGCAAGAGCAGAGCGGGACGAGGCCGCCCGGAGCGGTGAGCAAGAACAGAGCGGGACGAGGCCGCCCGGAGCGGTGAGCAAGAGCAGAGCGGGACGAGGCCGCCCGGAGCGGAGAGCAAGAGCAGAGCGGGACGAGGCCGCCCGGAGCGGTGAGCAAGAGCAGAGCGGGACGAGGCCGCCCGGAGCGGTGAGCAAGAGCAGAGCGGGACGCCGCCGCCCGGAGCGGTGAGCAAGAGCAGAGCGGGACGAGGCCGTCCGGAGCGGTGAGCAAGAGCAGAGCGGGACGAGGCCACCCGGAGCGGTGAGCAAGAGCAGAGCGGGACGACGCCGCCCGGAGCGGTGAGCAAGAGCAGAGCGGGACGAGGCCGCCCGGAGCGGTGAGCAAGAGCATTGCGGGACGAGGCCGCCCGGAGCGGTGAGCAAGAGCAGAGCGGGACAAGGCCGTCCGGAGCGGTGAGCAAGATTAGAGCGGGACGAGGCCGCCCGGAGCGGTGAGCAAGAGTAGAGCAGGACGAGACCGCCCGGAGCGGTGAGCTAGAGCAGAGCGGGACGAGGCCGCCCGGAGCGGTGAACAAGAGCAGAGCGGGACGAGGCCGCCCGGAGCGGTGAGCAAGAGCAGAGCGGGACGAGGCCGCCCGGAGCCGTGAGCAAGAGGAGAGCGGGACGAGGCCGCCCGGAGCGGTGAGCAAGAGCAGAGCGGGACGACGACGCCCGGAGCGGTGAGCAAGAGCAGAGCGGGACGAGGCCGCCCGGAGCGGTGAGCAAGAGCAGAGCGGGACGAGGCCGCCCGGAGCGGTGAGCAAGAACAGAGCGGGACGACGCCGCCCGGAGCGGTGAGCAAGAGCAGAGCGGGACGAGGCCGCCCGGAGCGGTGAGCAAGAGCAGAGCGGGACGAGGCCGCCCGCAGCGGTGAGCAAGAGCAGAGCGGGCGAGGTCGCCCGGAGCGGTGAGCAAGAGCAGAGCGGGACGAGGCCGCCCGGAGCGGTGAGCAAGAGCAGAGCGGGACGCCGCCGCCCGGAGCGGTGAGCAAGAGCAGAGCCGGACGAGGCCGTCCGGAGCGGTGAGCAAGAGCAGAGCGGGACGAGGCCACCCGGAGCGGTGAGCAAGAGCAGAGCGGGACGAGGCCGCACGGAGCGGTGAGCAAGAGCAGAGCGGGACGAGGCCGCCCCGAGCGGTGAGCAAGAGCAGAGCTGGACGAGACCGGCCGGAGCGGTGAGCAAAAGCAGAGCGGGACGAGACCGGCCGGAGCGGTTGGCAAGAGCAGAGCGGGACGAGACCGGCCGGAGCGGTGAGCAAGAACAGAGCGGGACGAGACCGGCCGGAGCGGTGAGCAAGAGCAGAGCGGGATGAGACCGGCCGGAGCGGTGAGCAAGAGCAGAGCGGGACGAGACCGGCCGGAGCGGTGAGCAAGAGCAGAGCAGGACGAGGCCGGCCGGAGCGGTGAGCAAGAGCAGAGCGGGACGAGGTTGCCCGGAGCGGTGAGCAAGAGCAGAGCGGGACGAGGCCGCCCGGAGCGGTGAGCAATAGCAGAGCGGGACAAGGCCGCCCGGAGCGGTGAGCAAGAGCAGAGCGGGACGAGACCGCCCGGAGCGGTGAGCAAGAGCAGAGCGGGACGAGACCGCCCGGAGCGGTGAGCAAGAGCAGAGCGGGACGATGCCGCCCAGAGCGGTGAGCAAGAGCAGAGCGGGACGAGGCCGCTCGGAGCGGTGAGCAAGAGCAGAGCGGGACGAGGCCTCCCGGAGCGGTGAGCAAGAGCATTGCGGGACGAGGCCGCCCGGAGCGATGAGCAAGAGCAGAGCGGGACGAGGCCGCCCGGAGCGGTGAGCAAGAGCAGAGCGGGACGAGGACGCCCAGAGCGGTGAGCAAGAGCAGAGCGGGACGAGACCGCCGGAGCGGTGAGCAAGAGCAGAGCGGGACGAGGCCGGCCGGAGCGGTGAGCAAGAGCAGAGCGGGACGAGGTCGCCCGGAGCGGTGAGCAAGAGCAGAGCGGGACGAGGCCGCCCGGAGCGGTGAGCAATAGCAGAGCGGGACGAGGCCGCCCCGAGCGGTGAGCAAGAGCAGAGCGGGACGAGACCGGCCGGAGCGGTGAGCAAGAGCAGAGCTGGACGAGACCGGCCGGAGCGGTGAGCAAAAGCAGAGCTGGACGAGACCGGCCGGAGCGGTGAGCAAAAGCAGAGCGGGACGAGACCGGCCGGAGCGGTGAGCAAGAACAGAGCGGGACGAGACCGGCCGGAGCGGTGAGCAAGAGCAGAGCGGGATGAGACCGGCCGGAGCGGTGAGCAAGAGCAGAGCGGGACGAGACCGGCCGGAGCGGTGAGCAAGAGCAGAGCGGGACGAGGCCGGCCGGAGCGGTGAGCAAGAGCAGAGCGGGACGAGGTTGCCCGGAGCGGTGAGCAAGAGCAGAGCGGGACGAGGCCGCCCGGAGCGGTGAGCAATAGCAGAGCGGGACAAGGCCGCCCGGAGCGGTGAGCAAGAGCAGAGCGGGACGAGACCGCCCGGAGCGGTGAGCAAGAGCAGAGCGGGACGAGACCGCCCGGAGCGGTGAGCAAGAGCAGAGCGGGACGATGCCGCCCAGAGCGGTGAGCAAGAGCAGAGCGGGACGAGGCCGCTCGGAGCGGTGAGCAAGAGCAGAGCGGGACGAGGCCTCCCGGAGCGGTGAGCAAGAGCATTGCGGGACGAGGCCGCCCGGAGCGATGAGCAAGAGCAGAGCGGGACGAGGCCGCCCGGAGCGGTGAGCAAGAGCAGAGCGGGACGAGGACGCCCAGAGCGGTGAGCAAGAGCAGAGCGGGACGAGACCGCCGGAGCGGTGAGCAAGAGCAGAGCGGGACGAGGCCGCCCGGAGCGGTGAGCAATAGCAGAGCGGGACGAGGCCATCCGGAGCGGTGAGCAAGAGCAGAGCGGGACGAGACCGGCCGGAGCGGTGAGCAAGAGCAGAGCGGGACGAGACCGGCCGGAGCGGTGAGCAAGAGCAGAGCGGGACGAGACCGGCCGGAGCTGTGAGCAAGAGCAGAGCGGGACGAGACCGGCCGGAGCTGTGAGCAAGAGCAGAGCGGGACGAGACCGGCCGGAGCGGTGAGCAAGAGCAGAGCGGGACGAGACCGGCCGGAGCGGTGAGCAAGAGCAGAGCGGGACGAGACCGGCCGGAGCGGTGAGCAAGAGCAGAGCGGGACGAGGCCGGCCGGAGCGGTGAGCAAGAGCAGAGCGGGACGAGACCGGCCGGAGCGGTGTCAGAGCGGGACGAGACCGGCTGGAGCGGTGAGCAAGAGCAGAGCGGGACGAGGCCGCCCGGAGCGGTGAGCAAGAGCAGAGCGGGACGAGGCCGCCCGGAGCGGTGAGCAAGAGTAGAGCGGGACGAGGCCGCCCGGAGCGGTGAGCAATAGCAGAGCGGGACGAGGCCACCCGGAGCGGTGAGCAAGAGCAGAGCGGGACGAGACCGCATGGAGCGGTGAGCTAGAGCAGGGCGGGACGAGGCCGCCCGGAGCGGTGAGCAAGAGCAGAGCGGGACGACGACGCCCGGAGCGGTGAGCAAGAGCAGAGCGGGACGAGGCCGCCCGGAGCGGTGAGCAAGAGCAGAGCGGGATGAGGCCGCCCGGAGCGGTGAGCAAGAACAGAGCGGGACGAGGCCGCCCGGAGCGGTGAGCAAGAGCAGAGCGGGACGAGGCCGCCCGGAGCGGAGAGCAAGAGCAGAGCGGGACGAGGCCGCCCGGAGCGGTGAGCAAGAGCAGAGCGGGACGAGGCCGCCCGGAGCGGTGAGCAAGAGCAGAGCGGGACGCCGCCGCCCGGAGCGGTGAGCAAGAGCAGAGCGGGACGAGGCCGTCCGGAGCGGTGAGCAAGAGCAGAGCAGGACGAGGCCACCGGGAGCGGTGAGCAAGAGCAGAGCGGGACGAGGCCGCCCGGAGCGGTGAGCAAGAGCAGAGCGGGACGAGGCCGCCCGGAGCGGTGAGCAAGAGCATTGCGGGACGAGGCCGCCCGGAGCGGTGAGCAAGAGCAGAGCGGGACAAGGCCGTCCGGAGCGGTGAGCAAGATTAGAGCGGGACGAGGCCGCCCGGAGCGGTGAGCAAGAGTAGAGCGGGACGAGACCGCCCGGAGCGGTGAGCTAGAGCAGAGCGGGACGAGGCCGCCCGGAGCGGTGAACAAGAGCAGAGCGGGACGAGGCCGCCCGGAGCGGTGAGCAAGAGCAGAGCGGGACGAGGCCGCCCGGAGCCGTGAGCAAGAGGAGAGCGGGACGAGGCCGCCCGGAGCGGTGAGCAAGAGCAGAGCGGGACAACGACGCCCGGAGCGGTGAGCAAGAGCAGAGCGGGACGAGGCCGCACGGAGCGGTGAGCAAGAGCAGAGCGGGACGAGGCCGCCCGGAGCGGTGAGCAAGAGCAGAGCGGGACGAGGCCGCCCGCAGCGGTGAGCAAGAGCAGAGCGGGACGAGGTCGCCCGGAGCGGTGAGCAAGAGCAGAGCGGGACGAGGCCGCCCGGAGCGGTGAGCAAGAGCAGAGCGGGACGCCGCCGCCCGGAGCGGTGAGCAAGAGCAGAGCCGGACGAGGCCGTCCGGAGCGGTGAGCAAGAGCAGAGCGGGACGAGGCCACCCGGAGCGGTGAGCAAGAGCAGAGCGGGACGAGGCCGCACGGAGCGGTGAGCAAGAGCAGAGCGGGACGAGGCCGCCCGGAGCGGTGAGCAAGAGCAGAGCGGGATGAGGCCGCCCGGAGCGGTGAGCAAGAGCAGAGCAGGACGAGGCCGCCCGGAGCGGTGAGCAAGAGCAGAGCAGGACGAGGCCGCCCGGAGCGGTGAGCAAGAGCAGAGCAGGACGAGGCCGCCCGGAGCGGTGAGCAAAAGGGTCAGAGCGGAGCGAGGCTGCCGGAGCAGTGAGCAAAAGGGTCAGAGCGGAGCGAGGCTGCCGGAGCAGTGAGCAAAAGGGTCAGAGCGGAGCAAGGCTGCCAGAGCAGTGAGCAAAAGGGTCAGAGCGGAGGAAGGCTGTCGGAGCAGCGAGCAAAAGGGTCAGAGCAGAGCAAGGCTGCCGGAGCAGCGAGCAAAAGGGTCAGAGCGGAGCAAGGCTGCCAGAGCAGCGAGCAAAAGGGTCAGAGCGGAGCAAGGCTGCCGGAGCAGCGAGAAAAAGGGTCAGAGCGGAGCAAGGCTGCCGGAGCAGTGAGCAAGGCAGAGCAGGCTAGAACCGCCGGAGCGGTGAGCAAGGCAGAGCAGGGGGGACAGGGCTCTGTTCACACGGAACAGACAGGAAGGGAAAGGCAGAGCCAGATACCCACAGGGTACTTGCAGAGAAGTAGCGAGTGGACCACAAACTCACAAACGGGAGTACAGAGACAACAAGCAGGAGTTAGGTACAAGTTCAGACTCTGCAGAAAAAGGAAAGGAACGGACATAGAGAAAAAACAGGTAAAAGATAGGAGAGAGTTCAGACTGGAACTGAGTGTACGGAGGAGACCGACACTGCAGCGGAATACAGGAGTGGGCTGGGAATACGGCCTCCAGAGAGGCGGGACAAACAGGCAAGGAGCGTGTTCAGACAGGACAGACAAGATACAGGAGATGGTCTAGGTAATCGGCCCCTAGAAGGCGGGAGGAACAGGCTAGGAGCGTGTTCAGACAGGCCTGGAAATACAGCCTCCAGGATAGGCAGACAAGAGAACACAGAACGGGACCTGGCACCTTCAGAGTGAACACACACACTGAATGAAACACAATGCTCAGGCAGGGATTGATTGGGGCAGCTGGGTTAAATACCAGGTGACAGACAGCAATAGGCTGAGGACGCACAAGGGGTGTGACCCACAGCAGGTACAAAAAGCAGGAAGTGATCGGGCGCCGCCCTTAAGCAGCAGAAACAGACACAAACAGACAGCATGGAGGGAAGCCAGAGAGACATTCTGGGCTGGAGATCAAGTGCGCGCTCTTGCACAGTGGGAGATGGACCACTATGCAAGGACGCCGCCAGGTATGTTACATATATATATATATATATATATATATATATATATATATATATATATATATATATATACAGTACAGACCAAAAGTTTGGACACACCTTCTCATTTAAAGATTTTTCTGTATTTTCTTGACTATGAAAATTGTACATTCACACTGAAGGCATCAAAACTATGAATTAACACATGTGGAATTATATACTTAACAAAAAAGTGTGAAACAACTGAAAATATGTCTTATATTCTAGGTTCTTCAAAGTAGCCACCATTTGCTTTGATGACTGCTTTGCACACTCTTGATGAGCTTCAAGAGGTAGTCACCGGAAATGGTTTTCACTTCACAGGTGTGCCCTGTCAGGTTTAATAAGTGGGATTTCTTGCCTTATAAATGGGATTGGGACCATCAGTTGTGTTGTGCAGAAGTCAGGTGGATACACAGCTGATAGTCCTACTGAATAGACTGTTAGAATTTGTATTATGGCAAGAAAAAAGCAGCTAAGTAAAGAAAAACGAGTGGCCATCATTACTTTAAGAAATGAAGGTCAGTCAGTCCGAAAAATTGGGCAAACTTTGAAAGTGTCCCCAAGTGCAGTTGCAAAAACCATCAAGCGCTACAAAGAAACTGGCTCACATGAGGACCGCCCCAGGAAAGGAAGACCAAGAGTCACCTCTGCTTCTGAGGATAAGTTTATCCGAGTCACCAGCCTCAGAAATTGCAGGTTAACAGCAGCTCAGATTAGAGACCAGGTCAATGCCACACAGAGTTCTAGCAGCAGACACATCTCTTCAACAACTGTTAAGAGGAGACTTTGTGCAGCAGCCCTTCATGGTAAAATAGCTGCTAGGAAACCACTGCTAAGGACAGGCAACAAGCAGAAGAGACTTGTTTGGGCTAAAAAACACAAGGAATGGACATTAGACCAGTGGAAATCTGTGCTTTGGTCTGATGAGTCCAAATTTGAGATCTTTGGTTCCAACCACCGTGTCTTTGTGCGACCCAGAAAAGGTGAACGGAAGGACTCTACATGCCTGGTTCCCACCGTGAAGCATGGAGGAGGAGGTGTGATGGTGTGGGGGTGCTTTGCTGGTGACACTGTTGGGGATTTATTTAAAATTGAAGGCATACTGAACCAGCATGGCTACCACAGCATCTTGCAGCGGCATGCTATTCCATCCAGTTTGCGTTTAGTTGGACCATCATTTATTTTTCAACAGGACAATGACCCCAAACACACCTCCAGGCTGTGTAAGGGCTATTTGACCAAGACGGAGAGTGATGGGGTGCTATGCCAGATGACCTGGCCTCCACAGTCGCCAGACCTGAACCCAATCGAGATGGTTTGGGGTGAGCTGGACCGCAGAGTGAAGGCAAAAGGGCCAACAAGTGCTAAGCATCTCTGGGAACTCCTTCAAGATTGTTGGAAGACCATTTCTGGTGACTACCTCTTGAAGCTCATCAAGAGAACGCCAAGAGTGTGCAAAGCAGTCATCAAAGCAAAAGGTGGCTACTTTGAAGAACCTAGAATATAAGACATATTTTCAGTTGTTTCACACTTTTTTGTTAAATATATAATTCCACATGTGTTAATTCATAGTTTTAATGCCTTCAGTGTGAATGTACAATTTTCAAAGTCATGAAAATACAGAAAAATCTTTAAATGAGAAGGTGTGTCCAAACTTTTGGTCTGTACTGTATATATAACGATTTTTTTGTCTAAAAGTTTTTTATATAAAAGTTGTAGTAAACATGGTGCAGGAATATTTATTTTTCAAAAACTTTCCTTTTCAACTTTACTGATTACCCCAACAATTTTCACATATTTTTTCGGAAGAATGTTCCTTGCAGACATTTTGTCCACAAGTAGTACAAAACCCTCAGATTTCCTTTCCTTCTTTGCTGGACAAATATAACAGCGCTTTCTTTTTTTTTCTCTTGGCTCTGGATGTTCCTGAAAATGTATACCACATCGGATCATAGCTTCCGTAATTTGCCTTGGCAAGCATTTTGTGTTGCTTCGCTCCATCATGGTAGGCATCAAAAGTTCATAGCAAAGTTCCGTCAAGAATAGACGTCTCTTGTCCTTCCTGTTGGCATGGAATTCTGGATGAGTTTCACTATAAACAATATAGCTATTGAGGGCTGACACATCAAGAATATTATAAAAAATGACTACAGGCAAACGTTTTGTCTGCCTCTTGCACAAATACACTCCAATCATTTCATCCATCTTGTCCACACCTACTTTTGTTTTATTATAATGCAGTATGATTTCAGGTTTCTGTTTCCTGTCATCGGTGTCAATACTTCCATCATGATGCATTGTACTCAGTAACATCATGGATTTTTATTTCTTTGCTTTATAAGATACCATTGTCTCTTGATTGCAGAAACCAAAGACACTCTCATAAAGTGGTCGCTTGGGATTGTGCTTCATGATTGGAGGAATTTCGCAGCAGGTTTAGCCTCATAGTACCAACAAGTGTGTTTTTTCTGAAGCAAAAATTTGCCCAGTTCCAGATTGGTAAAGTAGTTGTCCATTGTTATATTTTTTCCAGAATTGAAAATTGGTACTGCAAGTTTTTTTACTATGTCAGAACATAGGACTTTCTGGACTGGAGCATCAGCTTCTTTGCCACAGTAAATCAGACCATTCATGCCATAATAGCTTGTAGAATCACACATCCAGAAAATTTTTATGCCATACTTGGCAGGTTTACTGGGCATGTACTGAATGAATTTGCAACGTCCCCTAAAGGCAAGAAGTTGCTCATCCACTGTCACATTGTCATTAGAATGGTAAAGCTTTGTACAGTTTTTGATGAAAAGATTCCAGATTTAGCTAATAGGGGCTAATTTATCTGTTTCCAACCTCACAGGACGAGTTCTCTTATCATCAAAATGAAGGCTTCTCCGAATATTCTGAAATCTATTGACTGACATTGTAGCTTTGTAGTGTGGATCTGAAAAAGGGTTCAGAAATAATTCTCTGATTGGAACATCGTACGATTTTGTACACCCTGCCAGAAGAGTAAGGGCAATATAACCATATAGTTCCTCTTTTATTATATTTTTCCATGTTTTTTTTCTTCCTGAAGCGATATGTTTTCCTTCTAAGTAACAGTACAGACAAAAAGACTGAAGATCACATGTAAACCAAGTACAGGCCTAGAAGGCCCCAGGTATGTGAATGTGGGGTAGTCCCAAAAAAGAGTTGTTTTACCGAAATGCCTATAACATAAAAATATATGAACAACTGGAAATTACTAACAACAATATACCTGAGGAATACCTAGAGTTTCAAAATTCTAACTAAAGTAATCTTGTTGAAAATAGAAAACAAGTAACCTAGCAGGCCTGCGAGGCCCCAGGTATGCGTTCTAGGGTTAACATTCACACTGCAAACATATTTTAATAAAGGTGATCAACATAACATTGGTAGCAGTCTGACACAAAACATCCCCATTGATTAGCTTTTACCCACTCTGGCAGTGGCTAGATGTAAACAGTGTGCAGAGTGGAACAACATCGCTCCATCACACTGTTTAGTGGCACTCATGAGTACTGCAAATCATATCCTATTAGGCTTATTTGGCTATGTTCACACATTGCATTTTTGTTTCATTTCTTTTCTGTGTTTTTTTATGCAAATTTTAAGCTGCGTTTTACAGTACCAGCAAAAGCTATGATATTTCAGAAATCTCATGCACACACTGATATTTTTCCTAACTGATTTGGAAAACTGCTGCATTTTTGAAAACTGCAGCTTGTCACTTCTTTCAGCATTTTGCAGCACAAATGCAAACACGCAGCAAAAAATACAGGTCTTGCTGCGGATTTAGTGAAAAAACATGTACAGCAGAATGTGAAACATTTATTTTTGTGATTTTCCCAAGTTTAAACCATTAAGGCATTGGTCTCCTCACCTAAGAATGGCAGTTAGGATTAGTACACTTTAATTAAATTAGTGATGTATGTAAAGTAAACATTGGCTTACAAAGGTGTGAAATTGAACAATACCTGACCAACTCAAGGGCTGACAAAAGTGGAAAGGAAGCAGTGTCCTACAAACTCAATGTTCTACCAATGTAATAGGTAAACTATTCTCAACCAATTTAACTCCCCCCGCTGCTACATTTGTAATTGTTTATTTTTTTGTGAATTTTTTTGTTCAGAATAGTCACTATTTTTTCAGACATAAAAATCTTTTTCCACTAAATAATTTGATCAAATTGCCCTTCTTTCTAAAATGGTTCTATGGCTTCACATATGTCTTGCATTGGTGCTCTAACACCTTGCATTGTTCAGCTGAACTTTGAGATCCTCGCAGCAAAAATGCAGCAAAAAATGCAGCAAAACCTGCTTTTTGTAAGCATCTTCTTTAATGACAAGAGAGCAGGTTTTGCCTGCAGAAACAAAATGCAGCAAGTGTGAATATAGACTTAATTTGGATAATAGCTGAGACGAGCTAAACAGAGCTGTGATGTTCAACTTCATTCCATATTGATATTGGGTTACTAGTAGTGATGAGCGAACGTGCTCGCCACTGCTCGGCATCACTGTGCTCGACAAGCTCGGCAAGTATTTCCAGGTTGCTCGGGCGGGAACTCGGGTCCCCTCCCTGCATGTTTGGCGCTCTTTAGAGAACCAATGAACATGCAGGGATTGCCTGCCATGCACTGTAATGCTGTATCCATGTTGGTTGTGGGCATTACAGTGATTGGCTGGCCGCACAGCATCATCAGGTCTATATAAGACTTGTCGCCGCTAAGCTTGTCACAGTCTACCCCGGAATCAGGCAGAGTAGGGAGAGGTGCTGCTGCATCAGGGAGAGATTTGCTTGTTTGTAGTTAGTCTAGGTATTCCACAACGTATATATACAGTATATATATATATCCAACTGAATTAACAGTCCTTCTGAGGACTAATCGAGCTTCATAAATTCAGTGGTGATAGCAGGAGTTAGTCAGGCAGGTTATGCGGCAGACTGCAGTGCATGATAAAGCACAAGAGGGTCCATTGAACGTCCTGTTAGTATAGGTATTCCACAACATATATATATATATATATATATCCATCTGAACTAACAGTCCTTCTGAGGACTAATCCAGCTGCATATAATCAGTGCTAGGCAGGAAGGCAGTGTATGTGGCAGACTGCAGTGTATGATACAGCACAAGAGGGTCCACTGAACGTCCTGTCTGCTGTTGCTGTAATAATTACAGATATTTGTAGACATAGCCCCAGATATCAGTGGCCAGGGCAAGTTTGTTTTTATCTTAATCCTGGTTATTAGCTTAAAAAGCAATCCAGAGTACACCATTTTTCTGCTCTCACTGCAGAATAAAGCCAGATCTGTTCCATACAAAAAATATTTTTATCCATATATGCGATAAAAATCCAGAAATTTGAACTAAGGTGGAAAATATTGGCCTCCTTTTCCATTCCGTTGCAGTGTGTCAGTCAAGCTATTCACACTACGTGTCTGTGAAGAATAGCATTAGTAAATTACAGGCCTGCTATTTAAAACCGTGGTTCTCTGTCAGGTATATCACCTATAAGACTTTTCCAAAATCAGACATTTCTTCCATTTTCATTCCATTGCAGTGTGTTGGTCAAGCTATTCACGCTAGGCCTCTGTGTAGAATAGTATTAGTAAATTACAGACCTGCTATTTAAAACTGTGGTTCTCTGTCAGACGTATCACATATAAATGCAAATCCAGCCATTTGTAGTGAACGTGGAAAATATTGTCCTCCATTTATAGATTGTAGCAGTGTGTCAGTTTACACCATTATACAGCTCCATTTGCCTGAAACCGTGGCCATCAGACGTTATCCCATATGACTGCCCTAATAATCCAGCAATTATTGTGAGCGTGTCAAATATTACACTCCATTTAAAGTATTGCAGTTGTGGGTTCAAACCTATTTTCAGTTGGCCACTGACAAATAGCATATCTGTGAACAATGTTGTTAGAGTATTACGCCACTTTTGCAGCTGACAAAAAAAAACATACAAAAAACAAGCTAAAATGGAAAAAATGTTAAGAAACATTCTTTCCAGGGTAATGACTGATATATAAGGAAACAAAGAAATAAAAAAAATAAAGTTATGGACTGTGGAAGACATTTATGCGACCAGAATGAACACTCATGTGTAGCTTGATGATACCACCTAGCAGCAGCACCTGTTCCTATTGTAAATGCATCTGACAGCATTATCGATAGGGAATAGAATAGATTTTAAAATTTTTTGGGCAGCAACAGCAGCACGCATTATAAGGCAATAATACCTAGCTGGATCGTTGTAATACGCTATCCATACTGCGATACCTCACCCATAAAATAATTTCAGATAAGACAGTTAATATTCTAGAACATTTAATCTATTTGAATTGTCCTTCCCATTATTATGCGGTGTCTCTCCTATACTGTTATTGCATATGCAACAATTTCAAGGGCTGCCAAAAATTAGGACTGAAATACACATTTGAAGAGACGTAAAAAAAAAAAATAAATGAATAAAAACACAGTAGGATCTTTCTTTAGTATAAAAACCAGAGTCGCCAGTGTAACCGCAATGTAATCATATTGTTCAGCTCCTGCACGTCCTTCTCCAGTTCGGCCTCCATCTCCAAAATGACCACATCAGTCACAAGCTGGAAGCACTGCAGCACTGCCTTGGCCAAGCGACAACAGGCTGTGCTGAAGATAATATGCTTAATGCTTAGGTGACAAACCGCACACCGCTGCAGAGTTGCTGAATGCTGTAACACAGCAGCCTGATCTGTGGCTATCACCGATGGACATACAGCCAGGCATGGTCGTGTGTGACAATGGGTGGAACCTGGTGGCAGAGAAATTACAGCCGGAGTAGATACGGTTTGCCTCTATGCCAGTCCTTTCACTGAGCTAAAGAATATGACTGTAGTGAAATACAGCTCTCACCAAGAAGCAGTGTCAGAGAAAAACATTGGGTCCACCACAGGATTTGATTTTGAAGGCCCACCTTTCTGCCCCACTCAAGAGCCCCATAGCAGCTGCAAAGTTTGCGCAATCATGAACTCTCCTGATGGAGAATCCAAGGCCCACCTGAGGATTCTCTGGTGGGCCCGTAAAACCCTGTCGAGAAGCAGCACTGGCTAAGAAAAGCTTGTGGGAAGGTTCCTGGACACTCTATGGCTGCTTTTTTACTGTGGACTGGCTTCAGCAATCTATAGGATTGCACTCTATGATCACTTTACTGGTTCCCCATTGGCCAGAAACTTCAGTTCAAAACTGTAACCATGACATCCAAAGCCATCCACAACCTGTTTGCTCCATATTGTAGCATCGGCATCTCTGCCCCCTGACAGGCAGAGATGCCGCCCCCCTTACCGCCGTGCTCCAGCCCCGGCGTCCTGCTCTTCTGCTGCTGCCGGGCACTGTGCTTAGGGTGCGTGCTCCCTCTTAAAGGGGCCGCGCGCGCGGTCCTAAAGAGTCCCCGGCCAATGGCCGGAGGACCTCTCATATAAAAGGCACCTCCTCCAAAATGGTGCCCGTGCAAGGTTGTAGGTTTGTGTACTAACGTTGCTTCAGTCCTCAGGTCCCGCTGCTAGCCTGACTACCAGTCCAGCCCGCCAGCCTGACTACCAGTCCAGCCCGCCAGCCTGACTACCAGTCCAGCCCGCCAGCCTGACTACCAGACCAGTCCGCCAGCCTGACTACCAGTCCAGTCCGACAGTCTGCTTATGGTCCTTACTCGCCAGTCTGTCTATGTGCCAAGCTTGCCTGCCTACCCAGAGAACGTACCAGTTACCTGCCGTGCCTACCAGCCAGCCTACCTGGAGGTTCCTGCCAGTTACCCGTGGTGTTTGCCTGTCCGTCTTCCCAGATCACCCGTCAGCCTGCCTGCCATGCTCATCTGCTGTACCGGTCAGTCCCTGCCTTCTGACCCATGGGAGTCACCTGCTCTCATATAAGGACTGGTCCAGAGTAGCACCTGGTCCCTCTGCTCGGTCCTTCCCCCTCATGCTCCTTCGCTTGCTGACCTGTACCAGGAGGTTTCTTGTCAGAGATCCCAGCAGGAAACCATCCTGACCTACCTGCGGTCTGTCAACACTGTCCGTCCAACCTGTGTCTGCCTCGAGCCGAGTGACATCCGCTCTGGCGGCGCCTCTGCCTACAAGTGCCACGGCATCCAGCTCTGGACCCAGGCTCTCTGCGCCTTCTCATTTTGGGGGTGACCCCGTCTTATGTCGGGGTTTTCTAAACCAGTGCATGCTGCACTTTGAACTACTGGCACATCAGTTTCCCTCCGACTGGGCTAAGGTGGCGTTCATCATGTCTCACCTCACCGGGGAGGCATTGGCATGCCTAAACCCTCTATGGGAGAGAGGGGATCCCCTGGTGTCTGACCTTCTGGCTTTCCTCACTTCCTTCCGCAGGGTCTTCGATGAGCCTGGACGAAGGACTTCTACTGCCTCCTCATTGCTCCTTCTCCGCCAAGGGAGTCTCACCGTGGGCCAGTATGCCATACAGTTCCGTACTTCTGAACTTGCCTGGAACAACGAGGCCCTGGTGTCCACCTTCTGGGAGGGTCATTGAGGACGGATCAAGGATGACCTAGCCAGCCGGGACATTCCTACCACACTGGATGACCTGGTGTCACTTGCTACCCGGATTGACATCCGTTTCCTGGAATGAGCTAAGGAGACTACCCGGGAGAGAAGATTTCCTTGTCTTGCTCCTGTTTTCCAGAAACCTGCCTCCAAACCAGCAATTCCCCGGGCACGCTTGCCCGAACCCATGCAGATCGACCAGACCAAGATGGTCAAATATCGCCAAGAAACACGCCGTGCTGAGGGGAGCTGTTTTTACTGTGGAAGTAAGGAGCATATCATCCGTTCCTGCCCGGAGAAGCTGGGAAACTCCAGTGTCTAGGACCACTCGGAGAGGTCGTCCTAGGCAAGAGTAAATCCTCTCCGTTCTTGACTATGTCCGTTTCAATTTCCTGTGGAGAGAACCGCTTCTTTGAAACCGCCCACCTGGATTCCGGAGCCGCTGGGAATCTCATTTCTCAGTCCCTTGTAGAGAAGTATCAAATTCCTACCAAACCTCTGGCTGAACCATTGGCAGTCACTTCCGTGAATGGAAGACGCCTTCCGGTGACCATCTTGCTCGTCACAGAGCCTTTAGCCCTTCAGGTGGGAATGCTGCACTCAGAGAGGATCTCCTTCCATGTGCTATCCAGACTCTCTCACCCCCTTTTGCTAGGCCTACCCTGGCTACAGAGACATGAACCCGTTATGAATCGGCGATCCAGTGAGGTGCTCCGTTGGGGGCAGGATTGCCATGAGACCTGCCTGGTTCCGGTTCGCCCGACTCGACCTCCGTCTACTCCAGCTAATTTACCTGGTCTACCGGCACCTTACTGGTCCTATGCCGATGTGTTCAACAAGAAGGAAGCAGAGACACTGCCACCTCATAGGCCATATGACTGCCCTATCGACCTGGTACCCGGTGCCACTCCACCCCGTGGGCGTATCTACCCCTTATCGCTGGCCGAAACCCGAGCCATGTCAGAGTACATTGAAGAAAATCTGGCTAGGGGATTCATCCAGAAACCTACCTCCCCAGCTGGAGCTGGATTCTTCTTCGTAAAAAAGAAAGATGGTTCACTACGCCCCTGTATCGATTATAGGGGACTTAACCAGATTACTATCAAAAATAAATACCCCCTGCCACTCATCTCAGAGATGTTCGACCGCCTCAAAGGCGCTAAGATCTTCACCAAGCTCGATCTTCATGGGGCGTATAACTTGGTCTGGATCCACCAAGGAGACGAGTGGAAGACGGCATTCAAAACCCGGGATGGCCACTATGAATACCGTGTGATGCCCTTCGGCCTCTGCAATGCTCCAGCTGTCTTCCAAGAACTTGTTAACGACATCTTCCGTGACCTCTTATATTCATGCGTGGTGGTGTACCTGGACGACATCTTGGTCTTCTCTCCAGATCTACCCACACACCGGAGGGATGTTCGTCAGATCCTGCTTAGGCTCGGGCAGATTCACCTATACGCGAAATTTGAGAAATGCCTCTTCGAGCAGACCTCTCTTCCGTTCCTGGGCTATATTATCTCTAAGACTGGTCTACAGATGGACCCCGAGAAGGTCTCTGCCGTCTTAAAGTGGCCCCGACCGGAGGGGTTGATGGCGATTCAGCGATTCCTGGGCTTCGCTAACTATTACCGCCTCTTCATCCCGCATTTCTCTTCCCGGACTGCACCCATCTCTGCGCTCACCCGTAAGGGTGCTAATCCTAAGGAATGGACGTCCGAAGCGGAGGAGGCCTTCCTCTCCTTAAAACAAGCCTACTCTTCTGCCCCGGTGCTGCACCGTCCAGATTGCAACAAACAGTTCTTTCTGGAGGTTGATGCTTCCTCCTCCGGAGCTGGAGCGGTGCTCACCCAGAAATCTCCGTCCGGGAGAAGGGTAACCTGCGGCTTCTTCTCCAAGCTCTTCTCCTCATCCGAGCGCAACTATTCCATAGGAGACCGAGAACTACTAGCCATCAAATTGGCGCTGGAGGAGTGGCCTTACCTGCTAGAGGGGGCTCAGCACCCGGTGGTCATTTACACTGACCACAAAAATCTGGCATATCTACAAAATGCCCAAAGACTCAATCCGCATCAGGTCCGGTGGTCTTTGTTCTTCGCCCATTTCAACTTTACCCTGCATTACCGCCCCGCGAACAAGAACGTTAAAGCCGACGCTTTGTCCTGATCCTTCCTGTCTTCCGATCAAGGGGAGGAGCCTATGCACGTCATCGATCCCTCCAAAGTGATGAATGTGGCTCCCTTGGACCTGTCTCATCCGCCACCCGGTAAGACGTTTGTAGAGGTTTCGGATCGTAAGAAGGTTCTTCACTGGGGTCATTCATCTAAACTAGCTGGCCATGCTGGCCAGAGGAAGACCTTCCGGCTCATTACCCAGCATTACTGGTGGCCTTCCCTGCGCAAGGATGTTGTAGACTTCGTCACGGCCTGTTCATCCTGTGCCCGCAACAAGGTTCCCAGACATCTTCCAGCCAGCCGTCTCCTGCCTCTTCCCGTACCTGCTGCCCCGTGGCAACATATTGCTATGGACTTTATTACTGATCTCCCTGTTTCTGCCAGTTGTACTGTCATTTGGGTGGTCGCTGACCGCTTTTCTAAAATGGCCCACTTTATCCCTCTGCCTGGTCTCCCATCTGCATCTGTGCTGGCTAAGGACTTCATCCATCACATCTTTCATCTCCACGGCCTACCCCTCCACATTGTGTCTGATCAAGGGGTCCAGTTCACTTTGCACTTCTGGAGAGCTACGTGTAAGCTGCTGGATGTCTCCCTGGATTTCTCCTCTGCTTATCATCCTCAGTCCAATGGCGAAGTGGAACGTATCAACCAAATCCTTACCAGCTTCCTCCGGCACATCATCAACGCTCACCATTCTGATTGGGTAGAGCTTCTTCCATGGGCCGAGTTCTCCTTTAACAACCATGAGAGCGAATCTTCTTCCAAATTCCCGTTCTTTGTGGTCTACGGTCAACACCCCCAGATTCCGTTTCCCGTCCCCGCTTCAGTGGACGATCCTGCCGCGCAGTCTCTGGTCAGCGAATTTTCTACCATCTGGGAGGACACTAGATCCGCACTTCTTCAATCCTCAGAGCGGATGAAGAGACATGCCGATGAGAGACGTCTGGATCCACCTCAATTCCGGGAGACAGGTTCTGGCTCTCCTCCAAACATGTTCATCTCAAAATACCCTCCTATAAATTGGGTCCACGGTTCATCGGTCCATTTGAAGTCCTCAAGCAAATCAATCCAGTGGCCTGCAAGTTAAAACACCCGGATACCCAACTCCTTCCACATATCTCTCCTCAAACCTGTTGTTCTTAATTCTTTTTCTGACGATCCAGGTACCACTCTTGCTCCGGTCTCCACTGAGGACGTCTATGAGGTAGAGAACATTCTGGCCACCAAAAGGGTAAGAGGAAAAAACTTTTTTCTGGTGGATTGGAAGGGGTTTGGCCCAGAGGAGAGAACTTTGGAACCCAGGAGACCATCCACGCCCCGCTTCTTCTTAAAAAATTTCTTACATGCCTAAAAGAGAGGGGGCGTAAAGGGGGGGGGTACTGTAGCATCAACGTCTCTGCCCCCTTACAGGCAGAGACGCCGTCCCCCTTACCGCTGCGCTCCAGCCCCGGCGTCTTCCTGCTCTCCTGCTTCTGCTGCTGCCAGCGCGCGCAGCTTCCTGGGCACTGTGCTTAGGGTGCGCGCGCACTCCCTCCCTCTTAAAGGGACCACACGCGCCGTCCTAAGGAGTCCCCTGCCAATGGCCAGAGGACCTCTCATATAAAAGGCACCTCCTCCAAAATGGAGGTGCCCGTGCAAGGTTGTAGCTTTGTGTACTAACGCTGCTTCAGCCCTCAGGTCCCGCTGCTAGCCTGACTACCAGTCCAGCCCACCAGCCTGACTACCAGTCCAGCCCGCCAGCCTGACTACCAGTCCAGCCCGCCAGCCTGACTACCAGTCCAGTCCACCAGCCTGACTACCAGTCCAGCCCAACAGTCTGCTTACGGTCCTTACTCGCCAGTCTGTCTATGTGCCAAGCTTGCCTGCCTACCCAGAGAACGTACCAGTTACCTGCCGTGCCTACCAGCCAGCCTACCTGGAGGCTCCTGCTAGTTACCCATGGTGTCTGCCAGTCCGTCTTCCCGGATCACCCATCAGCCTGCCTGCCGTGCTCATCTGCTGTACCGGTCAGTCCCTGGCTTCTGACCCATGGGAGTCACCTGCTCTCATACAAGGACTGGTCCAGAGTAGCACCTGGTCCCTCTGCTCGGTCCTTCCCTGGTCACGGAGTCGATTGAGCCGCCATGCGACCTTGGTCAGTCCGAGTTGATACCTAGTTACGCCCCTCTGGTCCCTACTTGCACAGCAGCACAGAGGTTCCACCACCCGGATCCGTAACACATATATATGTGACCTAGTCTCCCGGTACATACCAGCACGCAATCTCCGATCCTCACAAGATCTCCTTCTCTACTCCCATCTTCCCTCCTCTTCCCACAATCGCATACAAGATTTTTCCTGTGCATCCCTTCTACTCTTGAACTTTGTACCCGAAAATAACAGACTCTCCTTTAAAAGGAAGCGGAAGACCCACCTCTTCCGACAATCCTACAACCTGCAGTAACCCTCGCTCCACCATACCGCTGCACGACCAGCTGTATCCTCACCCATCCTTATAGACTGTTTGTGCACCCTCACGGGCAGGGACCTCTCTGCTCTTATACCAGTCAGTGACTTCTTTTCACATGTAAAGCGCAATGGAATAAATGGCACTATAATAATGAATATTAATAATTATACTACTTGTACTCTAGGTCAATTGATAGTCCTGGTGACTGCCCCTAAATTGATGTGTTTTGGCAGCTTTTGGTCCCGTTTGAAGGTGTGTATACATTTGGTTTTGGCACCCATTGAATCCAATGGCGTTTGGCAATGTTCAGTGAATATTCAACAATTACATTGGAGAATATTGCAAAAACGGTGATTGTAATCCGAAACGAATACTGAAATATTTGCTTGTCTCTAATCAGAAGCACCATTAAAAAATTATGTGGGTGTTGCATCATGGACTCCCTGGTGATATGGTGGTGGAGGATGAGGAGAAGGAGGAGGGCGACATAAAATAGAACAATTCCTGAAGGGTATACCCATATCTGAGTGTGAAGGGGTGCATGGAAATAGACCCCCCAAAAAATAACCACAGGATTTGAGTTTATGTTTGATGCTATCATCTGCTGGTGTTGAGAAGTTTGGCCCAATTCAGCCCTGGTTCATTTTTATAAGAGTCAGCCTGTCAGCATTTTCAGTTGACAGGCGGATGTGCCTATCAGTTTTATCAGTTATAATGCCCCCGGCGGCACTAAAAACTATCTGTGACAAAACGCTAGCGGCAAGACGTAGAAACACAGTTCATGCCATGTGTCCAGCTTGCATGTTCCAAAACTTTTCCTTCCTTGTCAGAGTACCCCGTGTATCATGGCCTGGTGCTGGGAGGGTCTGAGAAAACTGTCCCAGACCTTTGACAGCATTCTCCTGACTCTGCCGCATCTGGTTTGTGTCTTCCTTGCTTGAACTCCTTGGTTGTCCAATGAACTGTCTGACTGTGACATCTGCCGCCAGCATTGTCAGATGGGAATTTTTTTGTTGTAATAATTCTTCAACAAGAGCCTGAACTTAATATCTCCCAAAATGAACTCATTCGGTTTCCTCCCTCTACTAACCTACCTATACCTGGCTTTGCAATTTCCTTTAGGTGCTGCCACCATAACTCCCACTCCGCACGCCTGCTATCTTTGAGTCATATTTGACACACAACTTTCCTTTATTCAACTTGAAAAATCACTCACTTGCTCATATCACCTGCACCATAAAAACTTCTCCAGAAGTCGACCTTTTCTCACCTTTGATACTGCAAAAACTCTTACTGTCACTCTTATTCACTAGTGCAACGCTCTTCTCAGGGGCGGACACAGACTGTAGTGGGCCCCTGTGCAAGAAATTTTTGGGGGCCCCCCCCTGCCCTTCATAAGGCAACAAAGTTATGTAAACATAACCCCCCCATGTGCATCTCTCACCCCCCCCATGTGCAGCTCATCCCCCCCCGTGCATCTCTCATCCCCCCCATGCATCTCTCATCCCCCCCATGTGCAGCTCATCCCCCGTGCATCTCTCATCCCCCCCGTGCATCTCTCATCCCCCCCGTGCATCTCTCACCCCCCCCCCGTGCAGCTCACCCCCCGTGCTTCTCTCATCCCTCCCTGTGCATCTCTCATCCCCCCCGTGCATCTCTCATCCCCCCATGCATCTCTCATCCCCCCCATGTGCGTCTCTCATCTCCCCCTATGTGCATCTCTCATCTCCCCCCCATGTGCATCTCTCATCCCCCCCGTGCATCTCTCATCCCCCCCGTGCAGCTCACCCCCCGTGCTTCTCTCATCCCCCCCTGTGCATCTCTCATCCCCCCCGTGCATCTCTCATCCCCCCCATGCATCTCTCATCCCCCCCATGTGCATCTCTCATCCCCCCCATGTGCATCTCTCATCTCCCCCCATGTGCATCTTTCATCTCCCCCCATGTGCATCTCTCATCTCCCCCCCATGTGCATCTCTCATCCCCCCCGTGCATCTCTCACCCCCCCGTGCATCTCTCATCCCCCCCATGCAGCTCACCCCCCGTGCTTCTCTCATCCCCCCCTGTGCATCTCTCATCCCCCCCGTGCATCTCTCATCCCCCCCATGCATCTCTCATCCCCCCCCATGTGCATCTCTCATCCCCCCCCATGTGCATCTCTCATCTCCCCCCCATGTGCATCTCTCATCCCCCCCCGTGCATCTCTCATCCCCCCCGTGCATCTCTCATCCCCCCCGTGCATCTCTGATTCCCCCCACTCCTAGTTAATTAATTGTATTTAAAAAAAATAAAACTTGTTATACTTACCCCCATGCGATCCCTGCAGAATCCTGGCGCTCGTCCACGTCGCTGCCACCAGGTTCTCCTGACGTTCGGCCATGTGACGGCGCCACATGCATAGCCAGCAGCTTTTGTTTTGGCCAAAAGATTTTTAAAGCCGCCACCACGATAAGGTAGACTCTTCTGGCCGGGCCCTACTCTAACCTATTAAAATTTTCTTAAAATATCCAATACTCTTTTTAGATATATTTTTATTTAGTTTTCTTTAAGGGAATGTGTCATATACATTTTTTTTTAAAATGACCAATAATATCACATACAGGGAATACCGCCACACCATGACCAGACCACATATTACCACAACATAGTGACCGAATAATGCCACACAGAAGGGAGAAAAACTGCCACATCATGACCAGACCACATATTACCACCACATTACTAATATTACCACCACATTACTAATATTACCATAAGTGTCATTATACACGGGAGCTCTATACATGGTATGTATAATGTAAGTGTCCAGGTAATCTAGTGATCACCAGTGACATTATACACAGGAGCTCTGTATATAGTGTCAGTGTACAGGTAATACAGTGATCACCAGTGACATACACAGGAGCTCTGTATATAGTGTACAGGTAATACAGTGATCACCAGTGACATTATACACAGGAGCTCTGTATATAGTGTACAGGTAATACAGTGATCACCAGTGACATTATACACAGGAGCCCGGTACATAGTATATAGTGTAAGTGTACATGTAATACACTGACTCACTGGTGACGTCTCTAGGTGAAGTCCTTCATCCAGCACAGACCGCCATCACGTCTTCCAGCCAGGACTCGTCTCTGCATAAAATAACACAGTTATCTAGAGCACATTCCCCAACTTCTACATTACGCAGCTGAATACAGACGTGCATCCACCATCAATATATGGTTAGTTATTATACAACCTACCATTCCAAATATAAATTGTAATCCACCACGGTGCCCCCATTAACTGTAAATAGGCACTTAATATATAATTTAATTAGAACCTCTACTCTTTCCGCCAATTTGTTACCAGTTACACTCCTGCATCCGCAACGCCCCCTACTCTATACTTCCTGCTCCCCGCATTCATTATTTACATGCACCCCCTGCCCCAATTCATTATATCATGTCCGTGCTCTCCCCACCCCATCATCATTTACTCTCCCCCACCCCACATTCATTATGTGCAGCTCATTTTCCCCCTACTCCCAATTCCCCCATGTGCAGCTCTCAAACCCCTCCATGTGCAGCTCTCACCCCTCCATGTGCAGCTCTCATCTCCCCCATGTGCACATCTCTCATCCCCCTCGCCCACATGTGCACATCTCTCATCCCCCTCCCCCACATGTGCACATCTCTCATCCCCCTCCCCCACATGTGCACATCTCTCACCCCCCCACATGTGCACATCTCTCATCCCCCCCACATGTGCACATCTCTCATCCCCCCCATGTGCACATCTCTCATCCCCCCCCCCACATGTGCACATCTCTCATCCCCCTCCCCCACCTGTGCACATCTCTCATCCCCCTCCCCCACATGTGCACCTCTCTCATCCCCCTCCCCCACATGTGCACCTCTCTCATCCCCCTCCCTCACATGTGCACCTCTCTCATCCCCCTCCCCCACATGTGCACCTCTCTCATCCCCTCCCCCCACATGTGCACCTCTCTCATCCCCCTCCACCACATGTGCACCTCTCTCATCCCCCTCCACCACATGTGCATCTCTCATCCCCCTCTACCACATGTGCATCTCTCATCCCCCCCACATGTGCATCTCTCATCTCCCCTCCCACATGTGTATCTCTCATCTCCCCCCCCCACATGTGCATCTCTCATCTCCCCCCCCCACACATGTGCAGCTCTCATCTCCCCCCATGTGCACATCTCTCATCCCCCATGTGCACATCTCTCATCCCCCTCCCCCACATGTGCACATCTCTCATCCCCCTCCCCCACATGTACACCTCTCTCATCCCCCTCCACCACATGTGCACCTCTCTCATCCCCCTCCACCACATGTGCATCTCTCATCCCCCTCTACCACATGTGCATCTCTCATCTCCCCCATCACATGTGCATCTCTCATCCCCCCCACATGTGCATCTCTCACCCCCCCCCACATGTGCATCTCTCATCCCCCCCACATGTGCATCTCTCATCCCCCCACATGTGCATCTCTCACCCCCCCATATGTGCATCTCTCACCCCCCCCACATGTGCATCTCTCATCTCCCCTCCCACATGTGCATCTCTCATCTCCCCCCCACACATGTGCATCTCTCATCTCCCCCCCACACATGTGCATCTCTCATCTCCCCCCACACACATGTGCATCTCTCATCTCCCCCCCCACACATGTGCATCTCTCATCTCCCCCCCCACACATGTGCATCTCTCATCTCCCCCCCCACACATGTGCATCTCTCATCTCCCCCCCCACACACATGTGCATCTCTCATCCCCCCCCCACACACATGTGCATCTCTCGTCTCCCATCCCCCCCCCCACACACATGTGCATCTCTCATCTCCCCCCACTCCTAGTTAATTGTATTTAAAAAAAAATAAAACTTGTTATACTTACCCCAATGCGATCCCTGCAGAATCCTGGCACTCGTCCAAATCGCTGACACCAGGTTCTCCTGACTTCCGGCCATGTGATGGCGCCATCACATGACCGGAAGTCAGGGGAATCATGAAGGCGCTGCCGCAGCAGCGCAGCGCTGAGATGTCCCGGACCCGGCGCTTAGCATGGGGCCGGGGGCCCCATGAGGAGAGAGACGCACAAGAGGGGGGCCCCCAACGGGGCTCCGAGGGGGCCCCTACCGGCTGGGCCCCATACTGGAGTCAGGGCAGTCATGCCCTGATGGCGGCCCTGCTGGAGGCTGGAGGGGCCCCCTCTCCCTCGGGGCCCCCGTTCAATGAACGGGCTGCACGGGCGGTAGTTCCGCCCCTGGCTCTTCTAATTGGTTTCCCTCTAAACAAACTGTCTCCTCTCCAAACCATTCTGAATGCAGCAGCCAGGGTCATATTTCTGTCAAGCCACTTCACCGACGCCTCTACCCTGTGCCAGTCATTGCACGGGTTAGGTTAAACAATCACTACAGAACACAATACAAACTCATCTCTCTCACCCACCAAGCTGTCCACAGTTCTGCACCGGCCTATATCTCTTCCCTCATTTCTGTGTATCACCCCTCCTGTGCCCTCGCTCAGCAACTGATCTAAGACAGACATCCTCCTTAATCAGAACCTCACACCTCAATCTCCAAGAATTCTCTCGTGCCGTGCCAGTTTTCTGTAATGCCCAAAATGCGTACAACGCAATGGTCACGGTAAAGGCAGGGGAACATAAAGTCAGCCTTGTGTGCCAAACTGCCAAAAGCCAAGACTTCCCTGTTCTCACCAAGAGTATTACTGTCTATGTTCTCTTCCTCCTCCTCCTCATTATCACCCAATCCGCATTGAGATGAGGCTAGGCTAAGTAGCATCACCCTGTACAGTTCCTTGCTCCGCCTGCAATGCCTCCATTTTAATTTTGAGCAGCGAGCTTTTCAGTAGACAGAGAAGCGGGGTGGTGATGGTAATTATGGCGTCATCGCCGCTCACCATCTTGGTGGAGTCCTCAAAGTTTTGGAGGCTTGCACAGATGTCAGACATCTATGCCCACTCATCAGCTCTTATGTGCAGCGACTGACCTGAATGCTGATGGACGTGTTAAAGCTGGTCTTCAACAACTGCTCTCTGCTGCTCAAAATCATTCCAAACATCTGCAACATTGATTTCCAATGCATAGTCACATCGCAAACCAGTCGGTGAGCTGGAAGCTGCAAATGCAGCTGAAGCCCTGCCAGGGCGGCGGAAGCTGTAGCTGACTTTCTGAAATGGGCACACACGCGGTGTACTTTTACAAGCAGCTCTGGCAGATCCATGTAGATTTTGAGAAACTGCAGAACCACTAAGTCGAGCACATGGGCCACGCATGGTAAATGTGTGAGCTTGCCTAGCTTCAGACCTGACATCAGGTTCTCTGATACAGCTTTTAACAACTCTGCAACGATGTGTGGTTTGTCGCCTAAGCATACAGTCCTGCTTATTATTATTGCCACACATGAAGTTTAAGTAAATAGTCTGGAATATGTCCAGAAAAAATTAATCAAGTGATGGAGATGGAGGCTGAAGAGGAGAAGGATGAGGTGGTGCAGGAGCTGTAGAATGTAGAGGTAACCCTGATTGACCCAGGGCCTGCAATCCTCAGCGCTGGGAGGACGTGTACCGTCCCAGCGTCCCACTGGGTCCTGGCTTCCACAATATTAACCCAGTGGAATGCGTCAGTGAGATGAACCATCCCTGGCCACATTCACTTGTCCACGTGTTTGTGGTTAGGCGGTCCTTCCCACTTAAGTACACTGGGGAGGGCATGGGTAATTTTTTGGGACCCACGCTTGTGGAAGGTGGACACGAATAGTGGCGGCTGGGGACCGAGTATGAACACCCGGCCGCCGCCACCATGAGTTTGTGGAAAGCTTCTTCCTCCACAAGCCTAAAAGGAAAATTTCAAGTTCAAGCAGTCCATAAATGTGGCCATTTAGCATTGCAGCCTGTGGTTGAGTGGTTGGCTGCATACTTGCGCTTCCATTCCAAGTAAAAGAAAACTAAGCAGATGGTGGCCTCTATCATCATCACGACCTCACCTCGGCACTTTGAATTCCCCTGAAGGAGAAGCCAGGGTCCACTGGAGGATTCTCCATTTCTCTAGTGGGCCCATCCAACCCTGCCCACTGGACACTCTATGGCTGCTTTTTTACTTAGGGGGAAACCCACGCAAACACGGGGAGAACATACAAAATCCTTGCAGATGTTGTCCTTGGTGGGATTTGAACCCTGGACCCTAGAGCTGCAAGGCTTCAGTGCTAATCACTGAGCCACTGTGCTGACCTCTCTGTTCTCCCTCTGATATCTAACATGCTGGAGAAACTTGCACCTACTGCCACTCAGTATCTTCAGCTCCTTTGTGAGAAACCAATGTATTTGGACAGCCACTCAGTCTACCAAATAAAATTCCTGAGAAGGAAATTGTGGATGGCTTCGCTACTGGTACTGGGGGCACTGCGATAACCATGGCGTCGTGCCATAGTCCACTGGAAATATTCCAGGCTGGTTGGAGCCAAGCTGATTTCCATAGAAAGTACCAGCAAGCAAGCTAAGGAGATGGTGGCCTCTATCATCATCACAACCTCACCTCGGCATTATGAATTCTCCTGATGGCGAAGCCAGGGGCCACTGGAGGAGTCTCTGGTTCTCTGGTGGGCCTGTCCAACCCTGCCAAAAAGCAGCCCTGATTAAGAAAAGTGTGTGGGAAGGTTCGCAGACACTCTATGGCTGTTTTTTTTTTAATGTGGACTGGCTCCGTACCGTCCCTGGCCACATTCACCTGTCCACATGTTTGTGGTTAGACGGTCCTTTCCAGTAAGTGCACTGGGGAGGGCATGGGTAATTTTCTGGGATCCGCGCTTGTAGAAGGCGGAGACGATACCGGTAGAAATAGTGGCGGCTGGGGACCGAGTATGGACACCCGGCCGCCGCCACCATGAGGTTTTGGAAAGCTTCCGCCTCCACGAGCCTAAAAGGCAACATTTCAAGTGCAAACAGTCCAGAAATGTAGCAGCTTAGTATTGCGACCTGTGGGTGGGTGGGTGGCTGGCTGCATACTTGTGCTTGCATTCCAAGTAACAGAAAACTAAGCAGATGGTGGCCTCTATCATCATCACGACTTCACCTCGGCACTATCAACTCTCCTGAAGGAGAAGCCAGGGCCCACCGGAGGAGTCTTCGGTTCTCTGGTGGGCCTGTCCAACCCTGCCGAAAAGTAGCGCTGGCTAAGAAAAGTGTGTGGGAAGGTTCCCGGACACTTTATGGCTGTTTTTTTTTTTACAGTGGACTGGTTCTGTTACATCCCTGGCCACATTCATATGTCCACGTATTTGTGGTTAGACGGTCCGTCCCAGTAAGTGCACTGGGGAGGGCATGAGTCATTTTCTGGGACCCGCGCTTGTAAAAGGTGGGTGGAGATGATCCCGACAGAAATAGTGGCGGCTGGGGACCGAGTATGGACACCCGGCCACCGCCGCCATGAGGTTTTGGAAAGCTTTCGCCTTTATGAGCCTGAAAGGCAACATTTCAAGTGCAAGCAGTCCAGAAATGTGGCAGTTTAGTATTGCAGCCTGTGGGTGGGTGGCTGCATACTTGCGCTTGCATTCCAAGTATGGCCTCTATCATCATCACGACCTCACCTCGGCACTATGAACTCTCCTGAAGGAGAAGCCAGGTCCCACCGGAGGAGTCTCTGGTTCTCTGGTGGGCTCGTCCAACCCTGCTGAGAAGCAGCCTTGGCTAATAAAAGTGCGTGGGAAGGTTTGCGGACACTCTATGGCTGTTTTTTTTTTTTTACTGTGAACTGGCTTCGTACCGTCCCTGGCCACATTCACCTGTCCACATGTTTGTGGTCAGGTAGTTCTTCCCAATAAGTGTACTGGGAAGAGCATGGGTAATTTTCTGGGACCAGCGCTTGTGGAAGGCGGAGACGATACCGGGAGAAATTCTGGCGCCTGGGGACTGAGTATGGACATCCAGCCATCGCCACCATGAGGTTTTGAAAGCTTTCGCCTCCACGAGCCTAAAAGGCAACATTTCAAGTGCAAGCAGTCCAGAAATGTGGCAGTTAAGTAATGTGGCCTTTATTGGCTGCATACTTGCACTTGCATTCCAAGAACTGTGGTAGGGACAACTGAACGCTGTAAAGAGACAAGGATGTGGACGGTGATGGTTGCAAGTCTGCAATGACAGGTGCAGGGCAGGAGGCATCTTTGCATGTGCCATTGACAGGGATTGGCGTGCACGCACAACAGCGGAAGAGGCAAGGGTGTCACCCGTAGACACTGTTTCTGGACCTTGGTGTTTGACCCAGCTTGTCAGGTGCTTTGATGTCACGTGCCTGAGCATGCTGGTGGTGGTCAGGCTGGTAGTTTTGCTGATGCTGGCCTGGCAGATGTTGTAAATGGCCTTTTTGGGGTTATCTAAACAGTTTTTAAAAAAGAACCAGACTTGGGAAGACCTAACAGTTGTACTGGCAAATTCCGTGTTGTTGGTGTTCCAGGGAGCAGTTGCCCGCCTTGTGTCTGACTTTCTGTCCATTGTGTCTCATCATTATCCACCTCTTGAGACAGTATTTGCACTTTCCCACCGTCACCTTCGGGTGACCATGGCTCCTCAAATCGCTACATGTGATTTTCTGTTGCCCTGCTCGAAGCGGGCTGGTCGAGAGGCCCAAATTTATCGATTGAAAAGTGAACAGCTCTTGGGGTAACCCTGGACTCTAATCTCTCCTTCAAACCACATATCCAAGCTCTTTCCACCTCCGAGCGGACTGAGCCAGAATCTATAAATGTAAAGATGAACAAAACAGCTCTTCGAAGTGTCCAAGTGTGGGATCAGTTGTCTGAGGGCACTCGGAATGGTGGGAGGAAGGAGGATCAGGGTGAGGAAGATGCCGACTCCAAGTAAACAAAAATATCCCAGATCCGCACATTTCTCAACCACAAATCTACAAAAACACTAGTACACGTGCTCATCATCTCCCTTTTTCGACGACTGCAACCTCCTGCTCTGTGGCCTCTCTTTTAACACGTTGGCATTCCTCCAATCTATCCTAAACTCTGTTGCCCGAATAATCCACCTGTCCCCTCGCTATTACCTGGCCTCTCCTCTCTGTCAATCCCTTCCCTGGTTCCCCATGACCCAGAGACTCCAGTTCAAAACCCTAACCTTCGAATGCAACCTGTCTCCTCCATACATCTGTGACCTAGTCTCCCAGTACTTACCTGCACACAACCTCCAATCTTCACAAGATCTCCTTCTCTATTCCCCTCTCATCTCCTATTCCCACAATCGCTTACAAGATTTCTCCCATGTATTCCCCCTTCTCTGGAACTCTCTACCCCACCTTTTCTGACTCTCGCCTACTGTTGAAACCTTTAACCACTTCGCGCCAGAGCCTGTTTTTGCCTTCGTGACCGGGCCAATTTTTTCAATTCTGACCACTGTCACTTTATGAGGTAATTACTCTGGAACGCTTCAACGGATCCCCCTAATTCTGAGAATGTTTTTTTGTGACAAATTGTACTTCATGATAGTGGTAAAATTTCTTCGATATCACTTGCGTTTATTTGTGAAAAAAATGGAAATTTGGCGAAAATTTTGAAAATTTTGCAATTTTCAAACTTTGAATTTTCATGCCCTTTAATCAGAGAGATATATCACACAAAATAGTTAATGAATAACATTTCTCACATGTCTACTTCACATCAGCACAATTTTGGAACCAAAATTTTTTTCTGTTAGGAAGCTATAAGGGTTAAAAGTTGACCAGCGATTTCTCATTTTTACAACAAAATTTACAAAAACATTTTTTTAGGGACCACATCTTATTTGAAGTGACTTTGAGGAGCCTTTATGACAGAAAATACCCAAAAGTGATACCATTCTAAAAACTGCACCCCTCAAGGTGCTCAAAACCAAATTCAAGAAGTTTATTAACCCTTCAGGTGATTCACAGGAATTTTTGGAATGTGGAAGAAAACAATGAACATTTAACTTTTTTTCACAAAACTGCTACTTTAGCCTCAAATTTTTAATTTTCACAAGGGCAGCCAGAAAAAATGGACCCCAAAATGTGTTGTGCAATTTCTCCTGAGCACGCTGATACCCTATATGTGGTGCAAAGCCACTGTTTGGGCGCACGGCATAGCTCGGAAGGTAAGGAGCGCCATTTGACTTTTGGAATGGAAATTTGACTGGAATCGATAGCGGATGCCATGTTGCATTTGGAGAGCCCCTGAGGTGCCTAAACAGAGGAAACCCCCAACAAGTCACCCCATTTTGGAAACTAGACCCCTCAAGGAACTTATCTAGATGTGTGGTGAGCACCTTGAACCCCCAGGGGCTTCACAGAATTTTATAATGTTGAAGGGTGAAAATAAAAAAACACATTTTTAACACAAAACTGCTACTTTAGCCTCAAATTTTTAATTTTCACAAGGGCAGCCAGAAAAAATGGACCCCAAAATGTGTTGTGCAATTTCTCCTGAGCACGCTGATACCCCATATGTGGTGCAAAGCCACTGTTTGGGCGCACGGCATGGCTCGGAAGGTAAGGAGCGCCATTTGACTTTTGGAATGGAAATTTGACTGGAATCGATAGCGGACGACATGTTGCATTTGGAGAGCCCCTGAGGTGCCTAAACAGAGGAAACCCCCAACAAGTCACCCCATTTTGGAAACTAGACCTCTCAAGGAACTTATCTAGATGAGTGGTGAGCACCAAGAACCCCCAGGGGCTTCACAGAATTTTATAATGTTGAAGGGTGAAAATAAAAAAACACATTTTTAACACAAAACTGCTACTTTAGCCTCAAATTTTTAATTTTCACAAGGGCAGCCAGAAAAAATGGACCCCAAAATGTGTTGTGCAATTTCTCCTGAGCACGCTGATACCCCATATGTGGTGCAAAGCTACTGTTTGGGCGCACGGTATGGCTCGGAAGGTAAGGAGTAGTGTTGAGCCACCCCCGTAGTGTTCGAGTTCGGTTCGGTTCATCGAACACCCGTGTGTTCGCCGAACTGTTCGTCGAACTGTTCGTCGAACACCGTTAAAACCAATGGCAGGCAAACAAAAACACATAGAAACACATAGAAAACACCTTCAAAGGTGTCCAAAAGCTGACAAACTGCTCAGAAGACATAACTAACACATGGAAAAGTGACAAGTACATATAGTCATGCGAAAATAAAAGAGGTGGAGGAGTAAAAGGAGGGGGAGACACAGATATAGGCATGTCATGCCCTTCTAAAATCCAAAAAGTGAGAAGCCGACACGGCCAGTCCGCTCCTGCCCGTGCCACCTCCGTGTCGCCGGGTTTGTGCCAGAGCCGCGGTGAACCCTGACGGCCAGCCCCCCTCTCCCAATACTGGTGCCTGTCCGCTGGTGGGTCGAGCGAGCTCCCCTGTGGTGGAGGCAGCTCTAAGCTTTTTAATTTAAATTGTCTCTCTAATTTGAATGAATACACTTTAAATCCATTTACAAGGATATATTGGAGGGCAAGTCTCATGCCAGCATGCTCGGTAATTCCAGCTCCAGTAGCGTCCACTAAAGCTGCTGCAGTTAAAAAGCTTTTATAAGGATCGAGCTCGGCTGTCCACCGCAAGGCATCCTACTGCCAGTCCCAGCCCCTATGCCTTGGGGTGCCTCCTGATGCTCTTCACTAAGTATCCCATGGTCCCGAAGCATTTCCTTTGAAAAAATTAAGTGTCTAAACTACAGGTGGTGTAGCTTGCTTAACAGCCGGGATAATCCGCTGACTAGCAGACACTGCTACTAGGCACAAAGTATTTCCTGGGCTAGATGCAGTTAAAAATTTATAACTAGACACTCTCGTTGGATGCTGAGAAAGCATTCCATAGAGTCTCCTGGCACGCCATATATGATTCTCTTAAAAAGCTTGGGGTAGGGGTCTAGGGGACCCTTTTATAGCCAAAATCACGGCCCTGTATCGCAATACGTCACCTAGGCTGAAGATAAATGGAACTGTAGCACCCTGAGGGCTCGGTTGCTACAGAGGTATTGCACCTCACCCAGAGGTGTGATATCTCACTCTCAGGTAAGGATGGAGTGTGGATCAGGACCCGACACCTGCATGCATGACACCACATTGCCGTGGGGCAGGGCGACCAATATGCCCCTGAGATGGGCACGACAGTCCCTGTCCCTGGCTGGAGTGGGGGGAGGGAACACTGAGGAAGGGGAACCCTGTAGTGCAGGAGCAGGGAGGAAGCAGTTCCTGGGTGCATTGAGAAGGGAGTATAAAAGGTGGCCACCATCTTAGTTCAGTGCAGAGAAGTCTGAGCAGAAGTGGCAGGGAGCAGGGGCTCTGCATGAGCTCTGCTCCGGAGGCGGGCCTAGTAACAGAGGCCCAGGCCTGGAAGAGGGAGAAGGAAGGAAGAGGAGCGGAGAAGGCTCCAGGAACGAGGAATGAAGGGATCCCAGGGGTGCGGATGGGCGAGTCGCCACCGCACGCCCGAATCCACCTGCGTGGAGGGGTCAGGCCAAAGGGGGAGACCGGTCCCCGAAATAGTGGAGGCAGGAAACGACCCTCAGCTAGAAACCGGAGGCTCTGACATTTTATGTGGCGCAGCCCCTTGCTCCACCCGCTAGGAAGGCACCACATAGGGTCAGGGAAACTGGCGCCAAGTTTACCAAGAGGAGGCCCGAGGCAGCCGGACAGAAGTGTTGGTAAGAAAGGCCAGACAAAGAACACACAAAGGGGGTCCTGTGAAGTGCTCCAAAGTTATCTGGGAGTTGTCTGAGCCCCTCACCTGGTGAGCACAGTACGACGTGGGCAGCGGTTACCTGCAGACGTGGTCTGGATAATAAGAACTGTGAGTAAAGGCCCTGGACTGTATCACTGACTCCGTGTCGTTACTGCTGCTGCCCTGCACCATCACCCCCATCCTCCGCATACACTGCCCTGAGGCTATACTCCTCCCGTGGGGAGTTATGCTACGCTCTGCTGCACCCACAACACCAGCCTCAGCGGTCTGCCCTGTAGCGGCGGTTCACTCTGACCGCAATCCACGGGTGGCGTAGTCGGACATTTAAACATCAAAACCACATAAATAGTTCCGCCACTGGTTTGACCGCCCTGAGCCACGGAACCGGGTCGCCGCCACGAAGACTACAACCACCAGCATCCACCAAAAAGGGTCCGGCTCCGGGTGTCCCAAGGCCCAGGGGGTGCGTCAGAACATTTTCATCACCTTTCACAATCACCAATGGGACAAGGCAGGGATGTCCTCTGTCCCCTCTCTTATACATCCTAGTGACGGAGCACCTGCTCTCATCAATTCGCCATAACCCCAATATTAGGTGGATTGAGGTGGGAGGCACCGAGTACAAGTGCTCTCTATTTGCTGATGATGTCCTAGTATATATCACTCAATCACATATATCCATCCCTGCTGTTATGGCTGAAATAGATCACTTTGTTACATGGTAAAATTTTAAAATCAATGCAGCGAAGTCTGAGGCCCTCAATGTCTCCCTCCCCAAATCCATATAGGATTCCATCCAGTCCAACTTTCCCTTTGCCTGGCCCTCACAGGGTATCAAATACTTAGGAATTCCTATTCATAGAGACCTCTCCCATCTATGTTATCTTAATTTTGGGCCCTTTATTGAACAATTCCATACAGACCACGGTTGGCAAGTTAGAACTGTAAGATTCACTACGTGAACCACTGGTGTTTTGTGGAAAAGCACATGTACACTGCGTTCCAAATTATTATGCAAAAAGTGTTTAGGAGTGATAAGGGAAGAATTTGTTTGTTTGTCAGTTAAACTCATTGATGGTGATGTGTGTCAGGGCTCTTTATATCACTGTAAGCAATTGCAGACACCTGTGCTAATTAGTTTGGCAGGTGTGTCCAATGAAAGGCAAGACTACTTAAGAAGGCTCTCTCACATTATTAAGCAGCCTACATTTTCTGCCAAAATGGGAAAGAAAAAGGATGTGTCGGCTGCTGAGAAGCAACAAATTGTGGAGTGCTTAGGTCAAGGCATGACTACAATCAACATTGTGCGATGATCAGGATGAAGTGTCTTGGCAATCAAGAAGTATGTAGCTGATTCACAGTACACACGTGTGCGTGCTGATAAGGGCAAATTGAGGACTCTTTCCTACAGGCAATTACGTCAGGTTAAAAGAGCAGCGGCAAGAAAGCCTTGTCATAGCAGCAGACAAGTTTTTGAAGCTGCTGGTGCCTCCAACGTCCCCCGAACAACAAGATGCAGGGTCCTTCAGAGGTTTGCAGCTGTGCATACGCCATCCTGTCGACCTCCTCTATCCACTTCACACAAGCAGAAACGGCTCCAGTGGGCCAAACATTACATGAAGACTGATTTCAAAACTGTTTTGTTCACGGATGAGTGCCGTGCAGCGCTCGATGGTCCAGATGGATGGAGTGGAGGATGGCTGGTTGATGGACACCCCACGCAAACACGGCTACAGCGCCAACAAGGAGGAGGTGGAGTAATGTTTTGGGCTGGAATCATGGGGAGAGAGATTGTCGGCCCCTTTAAGATCCCTGAAGGCGCTAAAGATGAACTCCATAATGTATGTGGATTTTCTCAAACAGCACTTCCTGCCATGGTTCAAGAAGAAGAACCGTGTATTTCACAGCAAGATCATTTTTCTGCATGATAATGCACCATCTCATGCTGCACATAAAACATCTGCATCTCTGGCTGATATGGGCATAAAAGGGGACAAACTTATGGTGTGACCCCCATGCTCCCCTGACCTCTACCCCATTCAGAACCTTTGGAGCATCATTAAAAGGAGTGTCTATGATGGCGGGAGGCAGTTCACATTTAAGCAACAGCTCTGGGAGGGTATTCTGTCCTCATGCAAAACAATTGAAGCAGAAACCATCCAAAACCTGACAAATTCAATGGACGAGAGAGTTCAGAAGCTCCTTTCGAACAAGGGGTCCTATGTGAAAATGTAACATCACCTACAATAAAGTTTTGAGTTGAAAACTGTTTGATTTCAGTTTCTAACAACCTGCTAATGCTTATAATTTCAAAAATGACCATTTTTTTGTTCTTTATTAAAATGAAAAGGTTGATCGAAAAGTTTGGGGGATCTAAGAGTGTGGCAACCCAGTAGTCATGATTACTTCGAATTCTGACAATATGAGGGTCATGCTGCAGGTAGTGCAGCAAGAAGGCACTTATGTGTCTTGCGCATCTCGGAGCCCCAAAATTATTTTCCGGGCTAGATGCAGCTAAAAATTATTTTTAATTTTAAATCTGGTGGAGCTTATTATAGATGGCCTAATAGGATCAGTGCTGCACACTGCTACAAAGCCCAAATTATTTTCCAGTCAAGATACAGATAAACATGATTAGTAATTTGAAAGCTTAAAACGGTTGGTAGGGTGATTTTAACCAATCATCAAGCTTTTACTCTCCCCAGGATGACACAGGGGTAGAAAAGTCATTTCGGATCCATGATTTGTTCATCTTTATGAACGTGAGTCTGTCTACATTATCAGTGGAGAGCCGTGTGCGCTTATCTGTCAGCACACCACCAGCAGCGCTGAACACACGTTCAGACAGAACGCTGGCTGCGGGGCATGACAAGATCTCCAAGGCGTAAGTGGCTAGCTCCGGCCATTTATCCAGATTGGAAGCCCAAAAAGAGCAAGGGTCCAGTGACACAGTCGTGGCTTCAATGTTTACTTGGAGATACTCCTGTACCATCGTCTCTAGGCGTTGACTATGTGTCAGACTTCTTGTCTCCTGTGGCCTTGCAAAGGATGGGCTAAAAAAGTGGTGAAATGATTCCGCAAAATTGATGTTACCAGCAGATACTGTGGTTCTGTTACGGTTTGAGTGCTGAACACTTGACGGTCCCACGGTTGGCAAGTTGGAACTGTGAGATTCACTACGTGCACCACTGGTATTTTGTGGAAAAGCACATGTAAGATTCTGCAACAGTCTCTGCTGATACTCCTGCATGCGTGCATCCCTTTCTATGGCAGGAATAATTTCTGCAAATTTACTTTTGTACCGGGGATCTAACAGTGTGGCAACCCAGTAGTCAGGATTATTTCTAATTCTCGCAATTCGAGGGTCATGTTGCAGGTAGTGCAGCAAGAAGGCACTCATGTGTGTTGCGCATCCAGGAGCACCAAGTCCCTGTTGTGTTGGTGGCGAGGTAACAATCATGCTTCCTTCCTCTGTCTTCTCCCCCCAACCTCGCACAACAGAAATGTGATCAAGGTCTCCCTCATCTGATGAGTCTTCCATCAGTTCGTCCTCCACTTCTTCCTGGGCTCCTGCACCTTCCTCACTAGTTTGGCTGCTACCATGCGCCCTGGTAAAACCATCTCCCCCACCCTCACATGCCTGCCGCCTTGGTGCTGCCGACCGTCTGGACCTTGCAGATGTTAGCCCTTCCGCATACAACTCCTCCTCCTCTACTTCCTCCACCTCCTCTTGTGCCACCACCTGACTCCGAATTCTGTTTAACATGTGCTCCAGCATGTAAATCACCGGAATAGTCATGCTGATAATGGCATCGTCAGCACTAAACATCTTCGTCGCCATTTCAAAACTGTGTAGAAGGGTGCATAGGTCCCTGATCTGAGACCACTCCTCCAGCGTGATTTGCCCCACCTCTGAATCTCGTTGGCCCAGGCTATACGTCAGAACGTATTGCACCAGGGCTTGTCGGTGCTGCCACAGTCGCTGCAACATGTGCAGAGTTGAATTCCACCGGGTAGGCACATCGCATTTTAGCCGGTGAAGTGGCAGGCCCAACGACTTCTGTAGAGATGTAAGTCGCTGAGCTGCGGGATGCGAACGGCGGAAGTGAGCACACAGCGACCGTGCCCTCTGCAGAAGGCCATCTAGTCTGGGATAGTGGGCTAAAAATTGCTGGACAACCAGGTTCAACACGTGAGCCATACAAGGCACGTGTGTGACATTGCCCCGGCGAAGGGCCGCACCCAGGTTTGCAGCATTGTCGCACACGGCCTTCCCTGGTTTCAGGTCCAGTGGAGACAACCATTCATGAAATTGGTTCTCCAGAGCTGACCACAACTCCTCAGCTGTGTGACTCACATTTCCCAGACATTTCAAAGTAAAAACCGCCTGATGACGTTGAGCCCTACTGCCAGCATAGTAAGGAGGTGTGCAGGATCCCTTCTGCGCAGATAGAAAGCTTGTGGCATGACCGGACAGGCTTTGGGTGCAGGTGGAAGACCGAGAGGAGGTTGAGGAGGCAGAAGCAGTGGAGGAACTTTGACATAAAGAGGATTGACGCACAACTCGTGGGGACGGCAAGACTTGGACAGCAGCCCCTTGTCCTGCTGTCACCATAGTTACCCAGTGCCCAGTCAGCGACATGTAACGCCCCTGTCCATGCCTACTCGTCCAAGTGTCTGTGGTGAAATGCACCCTGTCACACACAGAGTTTCTCAAAGAAGCGGTGATGTTGTGTGCGACATGCTGGTGGAGCGCAGGCACACCTTTCTTTGAGAAGTAGTGCCGACTGGGCATCTGGTACTGGGGCACTGCGACGGACATAAGGTCTCGAAAATCCTCTGTGTCCACCAGGCGGAAAGGCAGCATTTCTGTAGCCAAGAGCTTGCAGATGGTGAAATTCAACCTCTTAGCTTTCTCATGGCTAGGAGGAAATGGTCTTTTACTTGTCCACATCTGAGGGACCGAGGGCTGGCTATTGTGCTTAGACGGGGTTGATAAGGGTGTCCCCGGCAAACTGCCGGTCTGTGAGGAAGATGCAGGCGGACATGTTAGGTTGCCTTGATCCAAAGGTGGTGCTATCGATGTCGGACAGCGCTCAACACCAGCTGGTGTTACCACCTCCAAAGAAAATGATGACCTGCCAATCACGCTGGCTGTTGCGGGTAAAGAGGTGGCAGGTCTGCGCCCCAAAACAGGTGTGACTGCTGTCCCCCCAGTCACAGAGGATGAAGAGGCCGCGGATGCACAAGATATGGCAGACGGTGGTTGGCCCGGCCGGCTAGGCCGCATTGTAGCACACTGAGCTTCCCACTGCAACTTATGCTTCATGTCCATGTGCCGGTTCATGCATGAAGTACTCAAACTATGTATTTTTTGGCCTCTACTTAGCTTTTGCTGACAAATGTTACAGATAACACGAGTTGGGTCATCTTTATCGATCTGAAAAAATGCCCAGGCTATGCAAGGCTTAGCACCCATGCGACCTGAAGAGCCACCACGACTTGTGGTGAGAGGCAGAGTTGTGTTTGAGGATGCAGTTGTTGACGTGCTTCCAGTACTACGTCTCTGTCCAGGAAGGCGCAACCTGACCTCGTCGTCACTAGCATCTTCCTCCACCTCCTCTGCTGACCTCATCTCTTGGCTGACTGTGGGTTGACAGTAAGTGGGATCTCCAACCTCATCATCATCACCCTGTGCGTTATCACACCCGTCGTCCTCAGAGCCAACCTGTTCCTGCCCTGACAAAAAACTAAAGTTGTCGCTCCAATCAGGTATTTGAGTCTTATCATCGTCTTCCTCATTGTCTCCACCAACAGGAGTTACAGTTTGGGAATGAGGGTCTACATTATGGTCAGAACCTTCTGCGTCTGGTCCTGGATCCGACTCATAAAGATTCTGGGCATCAGTGCAGATCATTTCCTCGTCTGGATTCACAGAAGCGCTGGAGTCGACCTCTGATTCCCAGGCTATAGTATGAGTAAACAGCTATGCAGACTCAACCATCTGTTCTACCTCATACTCAGACGGGCAGCTGGAGATTTGGGAGCTGTGAGGAAGCAAGTGCGATTTGGGTGACACCTTTGAGGACTGGAGTATTTGTGATGTTGAAGTTGATGTGGAGGAGAGCCCACTTAAAGGAGCACTTGATATCCGTTGAAGCACCTGCTGTTTTTGTGCCTCATCTGGAATTTAGCAAAAAAGAAGCAAGACAAAAATATATCTCATACCCTACCATAATTATATATAAATGTAAAGCAAAGTTGCATAATAAATATAGGGTACTTAGTGAACTATTTTTGATCAAAAAAAGTATACAAGCCGTCCCACCAGCGGCAAGGTGACCCTAAATTGGGACGGTACCTATACTGCCTATATTAAAAACCTTACTGTATATCAAAGTTGAAGTAATGCATATAAAAGGGTAGACAAATAGGACCGGGTCCCAACTCCAGACCACCTAGGCCCGTGGTAAGCTACATATATACCAATCAGCTCAACAAAGGGCATGCCACACCCTTAAATTGCACAGAATGCAAACAAGTCAAAAAACCAGACAATGTGAACTGAGGTCTAAGATGGCAGACATACAAGAAACAGAGGCATGTTCACACTAGCAAAAAAGAAGCAAGATAAAAATATATCTCATACCCTACCATAATTATATATAAATGTAAAGCAAAGTTGCATAATAAATATAGGGTACTTAGTGAACTATTTTTGATCAAAAAAAGTATACAAGCCGTCCCACCAGCGGCAAGGTGACCCTAAATTGGGACGGTACCTATACTGCCTATATTAAAAACCTTACTGTATATCAAAGTTGAAGTAATGCATATAAAAGGGTAGACAAATAGGACCGGGTCCCAACTCCAGACCACCTAGGCCCGTGGTAAGCTACATATATACCAATCAGCTCAACAAAGGGCATGCCACACCCTTAAATTGCACAGAATGCAAACAAGTCAAAAAACCAGACAATGTGAACTGAGGTCTAAGATGGCAGACATACAAGAAACAGAGGCATGTTCACACTAGCAAAAAAGAAGCAAGACAAAAATATATCTCATACCCTACCATAATTATATATAAATGTAAAGCAAAGTTGCATAATAAATATAGGGTACTTAGTGAACTATTTTTGATCAAAAAAAGTATACAAGCCGTCCCACCAGCGGCAAGGTGACCCTAAATTGGGACGGTACCTATACTGCCTATATTAAAAACCTTACTGTATATCAAAGTTGAAGTAATGCATATAAAAGGGTAGACAAATAGGACCGAGTCCCAACTCCAGACCACCTAGGCCCGTGGTAAGCTACATATATACCAATCAGCTCAACAAAGGGCATGCCACACCCTTAAATTGCACAGAATGCAAACAAGTCAAAAAAACAGACAATGTGAACTGAGGTCTAAGATGGCAGACATACAAGAAACAGAGGCATGCTCACACTAGCAAAAAAGAAGCAAGACAAAAATATATCTCATACCCTACCATAATTATATATAAATGTAAAGCAAAGTTGCATAATAAATATAGGGTACTTAGTGAACTATTTTTGATCAAAAAAAGTATACAAGCCGTCCCACCAGCGGCAAGGTGACCCTAAATTGGGACGGTACCTATACTGCCTATATTAAAAACCTTACTGTATATCAAAGTTGAAGTAATGCATATAAAAGGGTAGACAAATAGGACCGGGTCCCAACTCCAGACCACCTAGGCCCGTGGTAAGCTACATATATACCAATCAGCTCAACAAAGGGCATGCCACACCCTTAAATTGCACAGAATGCAAACAAGTCAAAAAACCAGACAATGTGAACTGAGGTCTAAGATGGCAGACATACAAGAAACAGAGGCATGTTCACACTAGCAAAAAAGAAGCAAGACAAAAATATATCTCATACCCTACCATAATTATATATAAATGTAAAGCAAAGTTGCATAATAAATATAGGGTACTTAGTGAACTATTTTTGATCAAAAAAAGTATACAAGCCGTCCCACCAGCGGCAAGGTGACCCTAAATTGGGTCGGTACCTATACTGCCTATATTAAAAACCTTACTGTATATCAAAGTTGAAGTAATGCATATAAAAGGGTAGACAAATAGGACCGGGTCCCAACTCCAGACCACCTAGGCCCGTGGTAAGCTACATATATACCAATCAACTCAACAAAGGGCATGCCACACCCTTAAATTGCACAGAATGCAAACAAGTCAAAAAACCAGACAATGTGAACTGAGGTCTAAGATGGCAGACATACAAGAAACAGAGGCATGTTCACACTAGCAAAAAAGAAGCAAGACAAAAATATATCTCATACCCTACCATAATTATATATAAATGTAAAGCAAAGTTGCATAATAAATATAGGGTACTTAGTGAACTATTTTCGATCAAAAAAAGTATACAAGCCGTCCCACCAGCGGCAAGGTGACCCTAAATTGGGACGGTACCTATACTGCCTATATTAAAAACCTTACTGTATATCAAAGTTGAAGTAATGCATATAAAAGGGTAGACAAATAGGACCGGGTCCCAACTCCAGACCACCTAGGCCCGTGGTAAGCTACATATATACCAATCAGCTCAACAAAGGGCATGCCACACCCTTAAATTGCACAGAATGCAAACAAGTCAAAAAACCAGACAATGTGAACTGAGGTCTAAGATGGCAGACATACAAGAAACAGAGGCATGTTCACACTAGCAAAAAAGAAGCAAGACAAAAATATATCTCATACCCTACCATAATTATATATAAATGTAAAGCAAAGTTGCATAATAAATATAGGGTACTTAGTGAACTATTTTTGATCAAAAAAAGTATACAAGCCGTCCCACCAGCGGCAAGGTGACCCTAAATTGGGTCGGTACCTATAGTGCCTATATTAAAAACCTTACTGTATATCAAAGTTGAAGTAATGCATATAAAAGGGTAGACAAATAGGACCGGGTCCCAACTCCAGACCACCTAGGCCCGTGGTAAGCTACATATATACCAATCAACTCAACAAAGGGCATGCCACACCCTTAAATTGCACAGAATGCAAACAAGTCAAAAAACCAGACAATGTGAACTGAGGTCTAAGATGGCAGACATACAAGAAACAGAGGCATGTTCACACTAGCAAAAAAGAAGCAAGACAAAAATATATCTCATACCCTACCATAATTATATATAAATGTAAAGCAAAGTTGCATAATAAATATAGGGTACTTAGTGACCTATTTTTGATCAAAAAAAGTATACAAGCCGTCCCACCAGCGGCAAGGTGACCCTAAATTGGGACGGTACCTATACTGCCTACATTAAAAACCTTACTGTATATCAAAGTTGAAGTAATGCATATAAAAGGGTAGACAAATAGGACCGGGTCCCAACTCCAGACCACCTAGGCCCGTGGTAAGCTACATATATACCAATCAGCTCAACAAAGGGCATGCCACACCCTTAAATTGCACAGAATGCAAACAAGTCAAAAAACCAGACAATGTGAACTGAGGTCTAAGATGGCAGACATACAAGAAACAGAGGCATGTTCACACTAGCAAAAAAGAAGCAAGACAAAAATATATCTCATACCCTACCATAATTATATATAAATGTAAAGCAAAGTTGCATAATAAATATAGGGTACTTAGTGAACTATTTTTGATCAAAAAAAGTATACAAGCCGTCCCACCAGCGGCAAGGTGACCCTAAATTGGGACGGTACCTATACTGCCTATATTAAAAACCTTACTGTATATCAAAGTTGAAGTAATGCATATAAAAGGGTAGACAAATAGGACCGGGTCCCAACTCCAGACCACCTAGGCCCGTGGTAAGCTACATATATACCAATCAGCTCAACAAAGGGCATGCCACACCCTTAAATTGCACAGAATGCAAACAAGTCAAAAAACCAGACAATGTGAACTGAGGTCTAAGATGGCAGACATACAAGAAACAGAGGCATGTTCACACTAGCAAAAAAGAAGCAAGACAAAAATATATCTCATACCCTACCATAATTATATATAAATGTAAAGCAAAGTTGCATAATAAATATAGGGTACTTAGTGAACTATTTTTGATCCAAAAAAGTATACAAGCCGTCCCACCAGCGGCAAGGTGACCCTAAATTGGGACGGTACCTATACTGCCTATATTAAAAACCTTACTGTATATCAAAGTTGAAGTAATGCATATAAAAGGGTAGACAAATAGGACCGGGTCCCAACTCCAGACCACCTAGGCCCGTGGTAAGCTACATATATACCAATCAGCTCAACAAAGGGCATGCCACACCCTTAAATTGCACAGAATGCAAACAAGTCAAAAAACCAGACAATGTGAACTGAGGTCTAAGATGGCAGACATACAAGAAACAGAGGCATGTTCACACTAGCAAAAAAGAAGCAAGACAAAAATATATCTCATACCCTACCATAATTATATATAAATGTAAAGCAAAGTTGCATAATAAATATAGGGTACTTAGTGAACTATTTTTGATCAAAAAAAGTATACAAGCCGTCCCACTAGCGGCAAGGTGACCCTAAATTGGGACGGTACCTATACTGCCTATATTAAAAACCTTACTGTATATCAAAGTTGAAGTAATGCATATAAAAGGGTAGACAAATAGACAACTTCAACTTTGATATACAGTAAGGTTTTTAATATAGGCAGTATAAGTACCGTCCCAATTTAGGGTCACCTTGCCGCTGGTGGGACGGCTTGTATACTTTTTTTGATCAAAAATAGTTCACTAAGTACCCTATATTTATTATGCAACTTTGCTTTACATTTATATATAATTATGGTAGGGTATGAGATATATTTTTGTCTTGCTTCTTTTTTGCTAGTGTGAACATGCCTCTGTTTCTTGTATGTCTGCCATCTTAGACCTCAGTTCACATTGTCTGGTTTTTTGACTTGTTTGCATTCTGTGCAATTTAAGGGTGTGGCATGCCCTTTGTTGAGCTGATTGGTATATATGTAGCTTACCACGGGCCTAGGTGGTCTGGAGTTGGGACCCGGTCCTATTTGTCTACCCTTTTATATGCATTACTTCAACTTTGATATACAGTAAGGTTTTTAATATAGGCAGTATAGGTACCGTCCCAATTTAGGGTCACCTTGCCGCTGGTGGGACGGCTTGTATACTTTTTTTGATCAAAAATAGTTCACTAAGTACCCTATATTTATTATGCAACTTTGCTTTACATTTATATATAATTATGGTAGGGTATGAGATATATTTTTGTCTTGCTTCTTTTTTGCTAGTGTGAACATGCCTCTGTTTCTTGTATGTCTGCCATCTTAGACCTCAGTTCACATTGTCTGGTTTTTTGACTTGTTTGCATTCTGTGCAATTTAAGGGTGTGGCATGCCCTTTGTTGAGCTGATTGGTATATATGTAGCTTACCACGGGCCTAGGTGGTCTGGAGTTGGGACCCGGTCCTATTTGTCTACCCTTTTATATGCATTACTTCAACTTTGATATACAGTAAGGTTTTTAATATAGGCAGTATAGGTACCGTCCCAATTTAGGGTCACCTTGCCGCTGGTGGGACGGCTTGTATACTTTTTTTGATCAAAAATAGTTCACTAAGTACCCTATATTTATTATGCAACTTTGCTTTACATTTATATATAATTATGGTAGGGTATGAGATATATTTTTGTCTTGCTTCTTTTTTGCTAGTGTGAACATGCCTCTGTTTCTTGTATGTCTGCCATCTTAGACCTCAGTTCACATTGTCTGGTTTTTTGACTTGTTTGCATTCTGTGCAATTTAAGGGTGTGGCATGCCCTTTGTTGAGCTGATTGGTATATATGTAGCTTACCATGGGCCTAGGTGGTCTGGAGTTGGGACCCGGTCCTATTTTTCTACCCTTTTATATGCATTACTTCAACTTTGATATACAGTGAGGTTTTTAATATAGGCAGTATAGGTACCGTCCCAATTTAGGGTCACCTTGCCGCTGGTGGGACGGCTTGTATACTTTTTTTGATCAAAAATAGTTCACTAAGTACCCTATATTTATTATGCAACTTTGCTTTACATTTATATATAATTATGGTAGGGTATGAGATATATTTTTGTCTTGCTTCTTTTTTGCTAGTGTGAACATGCCTCTGTTTCTTGTATGTCTGCCATCTTAGACCTCAGTTCACATTGTCTGGTTTTTTGACTTGTTTGCATTCTGTGCAATTTAAGGGTGTGGCATGCCCTTTGTTGAGCTGATTGGTATATATGTAGCTTACCACGGGCCTAGGTGGTCTGGAGTTGGGACCCGGTCCTATTTGTCTACCCTTTTATATGCATTACTTCAACTTTGATATACAGTAAGGTTTTTAATATAGGCAGTATAGGTACCGTCCCAATTTAGGGTCACCTTGCCGCTGGTGGGACGGCTTGTATACTTTTTTGGATCAAAAATAGTTCACTAAGTACCCTATATTTATTATGCAACTTTGCTTTACATTTATATATAATTATGGTAGGGTATGAGATATATTTTTGTCTTGCTTCTTTTTTGCTAGTGTGAACATGCCTCTGTTTCTTGTATGTCTGCCATCTTAGACCTCAGTTCACATTGTCTGGTTTTTTGACTTGTTTGCATTCTGTGCAATTTAAGGGTGTGGCATGCCCTTTGTTGAGCTGATTGGTATATATGTAGCTTACCATGGGCCTAGGTGGTCTGGAGTTGGGACCCGGTCCTATTTTTCTACCCTTTTATATGCATTACTTCAACTTTGATATACAGTAAGGTTTTTAATATAGGCAGTATAGGTACCGTCCCAATTTAGGGTCACCTTGCCGCTGGTGGGACGGCTTGTATACTTTTTTTGATCAAAAATAGTTCACTAAGTACCCTATATTTATTATGCAACTTTGCTTTACATTTATATATAATTATGGTAGGGTATGAGATATATTTTTGTCTTGCTTCTTTTTTGCTAGTGTGAACATGCCTCTGTTTCTTGTATGTCTGCCATCTTAGACCTCAGTTCACATTGTCTGGTTTTTTGACTTGTTTGCATTCTGTGCAATTTAAGGGTGTGGCATGCCCTTTGTTGAGCTGATTGGTATATATGTAGCTTACCACGGGCCTAGGTGGTCTGGAGTTGGGACCCGGTCCTATTTGTCTACCCTTTTATATGCATTACTTCAACTTTGATATACAGTAAGGTTTTTAATATAGGCAGTATAGGTACCGTCCCAATTTAGGGTCACCTTGCCGCTGGTGGGACGGCTTGTATACTTTTTTTGATCAAAAATAGTTCACTAAGTACCCTATATTTATTATGCAACTTTGCTTTACATTTATATATAATTATGGTAGGGTATGAGATATATTTTTGTCTTGCTTCTTTTTTGCTAGTGTGAACATGCCTCTGTTTCTTGTATGTCTGCCATCTTAGACCTCAGTTCACATTGTCTGGCTCATCTGGAATTTGTAGCGATTGGCGTGGCCGTAAGAAAGGGATCTTATCACATTGTCCGCTAAAAGAAGTAGACATTTTAGTTTGGCTGGAAGATGGTCTTTCTTCTGCAGATGTTACTGTTGCTTTAACACCTACCCCACGGACACAACCTTTTTTCCCCTTCCCAACACGCCTATTCCCCTTTCCACCAGCAGCAGGCCTTTTTCCACTCATTTTGGTGGTTAACTAATTCACAACTCTGGAGTTGTTTGCACAAAAAAACAATGGACGGTAACCGAGCAGAGCTGAGTGGCCAAACTGTGGTATTAGGCCAAAACTATTGGCTGGGTTAGATGCAGAAAAAAATTATATTCAATTTGCAACCTGATGGAGGTCAGTATAGATGGACTAATACAACAAGTCCCACACACAGCTAGAAGCCCAATATTTTTTCAGAGGTAGATGCAGAAAAAAATATATTCAGTTTGCAAGCTGATGGAGGTCAGTATAGATGGACTAATACAACAAGTCCCACACACAGCTAGAAGCCCAATATTTTTTCAGAGGTAGATGCAGAAAAAAATATATTCAGTTTGCAACCTGATGGAGGTCAGTATAGATGGGCTAATACAACAAGTCCCACACACAGCTAGAAGCCCAATATTTTTTCAGAGGTAGATGCAGAAAAAAATATATTCAGTTTGCAACCTGATGGAGGTCAGTATAGATGGACTAATACAACAAGTCCCACACACAGCTAGAAGCCCAAATATTTTTTCAGAGGTACTGTAGATGCAGATGAAAATTATTTTGAATTTGCAACCTGATGGAGGTCAGTATAGATGGACTAATAGAGAAAGTCCGACACACTGCTAGAAGGCCAAATATTTTTTCAGAGCTAGATGCAGAAAAAAATTATATTCAGTTTGCAACCTGATGGAGGTCTGTATAGATGGATTAATAGAACAAGACCCACACACAGCTAGAAGCCCAATATTTTTTCAGAGGTAGATGCAGAAAAAAATATATTCAGTTTGCAACCTGATGGAGGTCAGTATAGATGCACTAATACAACAAGTCCCACACACAGCTAGAAGCCCAAATATTTTTTCAGAGGTACTGTAGATGCAGATAAAAATTATTTTGAATTTGCAACCTGATGGAGGTCAGTATAGATGGACTAATAGAGAAAGTCCGACACACTGCTAGAAGGCCAAATATTTTTTCAGAGGTACTGTAGATGCAGATAAAAATTATTTTTAATTTGCAACCTGATGGAGGTCAGTATAGATGGACTAATAGAGAAAGTCCAACACACTACTAGAAGGCCAAATATTTTTTCAGAGCTAGATGCAGAAAAAAATTATATTCAGTTTGCAACCTGATGGAGGTCAGTATTGATGGACTAATACAACAAGTCCCACACACAGCTAGAAGCCCAATATTTTTTCAGAGGTAGATGCAGAAAAAAATATATTCAGTTTGCAACCTGATGGAGGTCAGTATAGATGGACTAATACAACAAGTCCCACACACAGCTAGAAGCCCAATATTTTTTCAGAGGTAGATGCAGAAAAAAATATATTCAGTTTGCAACCTGATGGAGGTCAGTATAGATGGACTAATACAACAAGTCCCACACACAGCTAGAAGCCCAAATATTTTTTCAGAGGTACTGTAGATGCAGATAAAAATTATTTTGAATTTGCAACCTGATGGAGGTCAGTATAGATGGACTAATAGAGAAAGTCCGACACACTGCTAGAAGGCCAAATATTTTTTCAGAGCTAGATGCAGAAAAAAATTAGATTCAGTTTGCAACCTGATGGAGGTCAGTATAGATGGACTAATAGAATGATGCTATGCCCAAAAGATTTTACTTCACTAGGTGCAGTAAAAAAATTTGTATTCTATACACAGGTGGTATATCTTGCAACACAGATAGGCTACTCCACTGACTAACACACTCTGCAATAGGCCAAAAAGGATTAGCTTTGCTAGATTCAGCCAAATGCTGTGAAAAAAACTTGCACAGCACTGGCACAGACCTGCCTGGCAAAAACTGATAGGAACTGATGTAACCTAGTCCTGAAAAGGACTCCAATTACAATTAGTCTTTACTCCCACAACCTATCTATTTAAGAGCACAGACCTGCCTGATAAAAGTCGTAGGAAATGCTGTAACCTAGTCCTTAAAAGGACTGCAATCACAACTATTCCCTACTCCCAAGCTATCTGTATATTTGTGCGAAAATTGGCTTGAAATTAACAAGGTATAGCGCACACAGCAACAGCGGTGCCGTCTAACACGCAGCTGCAGCAGTGAGAAAATGGTGGCGACGGGGAAAATGGCTTGGTCTTATAGGGCAAGGACATGTGACATACACTGCCAATGACACATGCCCTTGCTTGTGTGAAAAAAAGCACTTCGCTCCGTGTGTGCGCTGCTGATAGGCTGACAGATTGCACCTCCCCACTGTAAATGCGGGAAAGAGAAAAAAAAATGGAGATCTTCATTGTTCCTGCAGAGATCCATCCCCTGCCCCTCCCCCCACCCCGCTGTACACTCAAACTGCGTATTAACATTAATTTTCATCATTACTGAGAAAAAATCCAGTTATGATTTTGGTGCACGAACAGTTATCGAACATAACCTCGAACAGCCGAATTTTTCTCAAATTGTTCGTGTTCGCCGAACGGCTCGAACACCGCCCAAAACAGCTCGAATTTGAGATTGGAGAACAGTACGAGTAGAACAACGCTCATCTCTAGTAAGTAGCGCCATTTGACTTTTGGAATGGAAATTTGACTGGAATCGATAGCGGACGCCATGTTGCATTTGGAGAGCCCCTGAGGTGCCCAAACAGAGGAAACCCCCAACAAGTCACCCCATTTTGGAAACTAGATCCCTCACGGAACTTATCTAGATGTGTGGTGCGCACCTTGAACCCCCAGGGGCTTCACAGAATTTTATAATGTTGAAGGGTGAAAATAAAAAAACACATTTTTAACACAAAACTGCTACTTTAGCCTCAAATTTTTAATTTTCACAAGGGCAGCCAGAAAAAATGGACCCTTAAAATGTGTTGTGCAATTTCTCCTGAGCACGCTGATACCCCATATGTGGTGCAAAGCCACTGTTTGGGCGCACGGCATGGCTCGGAAGGTAAGGAGCGCCATTTGACTTTTGGAATGGAAATTTGACTGGAATGGATAGCGGACGCCATGTTGCATTTGGAGAGCCCCTGAGGTGCCTAAACAGAGGAAACCCACAACAAGTGACCGAATTTTACAATCTACTCCTCTGTATAAATTAATCTAGTGGTGGGAAAATAAGTAGATAGGTAAATGGTCACTAAACCCATAGATGAATTCCCACAGAGGTGTCATTTCCATAATGGGGTCACTTCAGGGGGGATTATGCTGTTCTGGCACTTTTCAGAGTACCAGAGCTAAAGAATCCCCCCTGAAGTGACCCCATTTTGGAAATGACACCCCTCTGGGAATTCATCTATGGGTTTAGTGACCATTTTAACTCGATGGATGATTTCCAGAAACAAGCACGCAATGGAAGGTTTAGATTCTGGAGAACCCCCCCTGGAAATTAAGTGAGCTCTACTCGAATATGTCATTCACTAAATGAACCAAATGTTTGAATGAAAAATTGGGATACATTTTTACAGTTTAAAAACGTGGTTCTGTGTGGTAGATTTTAAAGCAGTCAGTGAGGCATAAGGCTGGCAATGATGGGCATTGTGGGCAATAGTAGCGGGTATCACGCCTCATTCCTCTCTTAGTACATACACGACATCTTTTCTGGGGGTTCCTTCTTGTTTCCGTTGCTGGAATAAGTGCAATAAAATGTCGCTCAGTGAGTCTTTTCACATCCTCAAATTCTAATGGATGAGCGGGGCTAACACTTTGAAAGACAAGATTTTCAATGACCTTTTCTTGATAATCAAGAAAAGGATCTGAATTTCCTGCTTTTTTGTACAACGCAAAAGAATTGTATGTGGCCACCTGAAACAAATAAATAACTAACTTTTTATACCAGGTATAGGACTTTCTTGATACCTGGTATGGCTGTAGAACCTGGTCTGCAAGGTCCACACCCCCCATGTGTTTGTTGTAGTCAATGACTGACACAGGTTTTTGCTTCGGAGTGGTGGATCCTAGTTCTACAGTGGCCCTCTGTGTGGATCGAGCTGAGGACAAAAATATCCCTCTTATCCCTATATTTCAGGGCAAGCAGCTCTCCGTTGCGTACAGCCCGACTGCCCCTTTTGAAACTTTTGGTTGACCAATGGTTGTGGAAACCCCTGACGGTTTTTACGGATGGTCCCACAAGCCCCGATGTTGTGTTCAACCAGACTTTTAAATAGGGGTATGCTGGTGTAATAATTGTCCACATATAGATTGTAGCCTTTTTGAAAAAATGGACTTATCAGCTCCCAAACAATTTTTCCAGATGTCCCCAGTAGAGATGAGCATTGTTCTACTCGAACTGTTCGCCAATCTCAAATTCGAGCTGTTTTGGGCGGTGTTCGAGCCGGTCGGCGAACACGAACAATTTGAGAAAAATTCGGCTGTTCGAGGTTATGTTCGATAACTGTTCGTGCACCAAAATCATAACTGGATTTTTTCTCAGTAATGATGAAAATTAATGTTAATACGCAGTTTGAGTGTACAGCGGGGCGGGGGGAGGGGCAGGGGATGGATCTCTGCAGGAACAATGAAGATCTCCATTTTTTTTTCTCTTTCCCGCATTTGCAGTGGGGAGGTGCAATCTGTCAGCCTATCAGCAGCGCACACACGGAGCGAAGTGCTTTTTTTCACACAAGCAAGGGCATGTGTGATTGGCAGTGTATGTCACATGTCCTTGCCCTATAAGACCAAGCCATTTTCCCCGTCGCCACCATTTTCTCACTGCTGCAGCTGCGTGTTAGACGGCACCGCTGTTGCTGTGTGCGCTATACCTTGTTAATTTCAAGCCAATTTTCGCACAAATATACAGATAGCTTGGGAGTAGGGAATAGTTGTGATTGCAGTCCTTTTAAGGACTAGGTTACAGCATTTCCTACGACTTTTATCAGGCAGGTCTGTGCTCTTAAATAGATAGATTGTGGGAGTAAAGACTAATTGTAATTGGAGTCCTTTTCAGGACTAGGTTACATCAGTTCCTATCAGTTTTTGCCAGGCAGGTCTGTGCCAGTGCTGTGCAAGTTTTTTTCACAGCATTTGGCTGAATCTAGCAAAGCTAATCCTTTTTGGCCTATTGCAGAGTGTGTTAGTCAGTGGAGTAGCCTATCTGTGTTGCAAGATATACCACCTGTGTATAGAATACCAATTTTTTTACTGCACCTAGTGAAGTAAAATCTTTTGGGCATAGCATCATTCTATTAGTCCATCTATACTGACCTCCATCAGGTTGCAAACTGAATATAATTTTTTTCTGCATCTAGCTCTGAAAAAATATTTGGGCTTCTAGCAGTGTGTGGGACTTGGTCTATTAGTCCATCTAAACTGACCTCCATCAGGTTGCAAATTAAAAATAATTTTTTTCTGCATCTAGCTCTGAAAAAATATTTGGGCTTCTAGCAGTGTGTGGGACTTGGTCTATTAGTCCATCTATACTGACCTCCATCAGGTTGCAAATTAAAAATAATTTTTTTCTGCATCTAGCTCTGAAAAAATATTTGGGCTTCTAGCAGTGTGTGGGACTTGGTCTATTAGTCCATCTATACTGACCTCCATCAGGTTGCAAATTAAAAATAATTTTTTTCTGCATCTAGCTCTGAAAAAATATTTGGGCTTCTAGCGGTGTGTGGGACTTGGTCTATTAGTCCATCTATACTGACCTCCATCAGGTTGCAAATTAAAAATAATTTTTTTCTGCATCTAGCTCTGAAAAAATATTTGGGCTTCTAGCAGTGTGTGGGACTTGGTCTATTAGTCCATCTATACTGACCTCCATCAGGTTGCAAATTAAAAATAATTTTTTTCTGCATCTAGCTCTGAAAAAATATTTGGGCTTCTAGCAGTGTGTGGGACTTGGTCTATTAGTCCATCTATACTGACCTCCATCAGGTTGCAAATTAAAAATAATTTTTTTCTGCATCTAGCTCTGAAAAAATATTTGGGCTTCTAGCGGTGTGTGGGACTTGGTCTATTAGTCCATCTATACTGACCTCCATCAGGTTGCAAATTAAAAATAATTTTTTTCTGCATCTAGCTCTGAAAAAATATTTGGGCTTCTAGCAGTGTGTGGGACATGGTCTATTAGTTCATCTATACTGACCTCCATCAGGTTGCAAATTAAAAATAATTTTTTTCTGCATCTAGCTCTGAAAAAATATTTGGGCTTCTAGCGGTGTGTGGGACTTGGTCTATTAGTCCATCTATACTGACCTCCATCAGGTTGCAAATTAAAAATATTTTTTTTCTGCATCTAGCTCTGAAAAAATATTTGGGCTTCTAGCAGTGTTTGGGACTTGGTCTATTAGTCCATCTATACTGACCTCCATCAGGTTGCAAATTAAAAATAATTTTTTTCTTCATTTAGCTCTGAAAAAATATTTGGGCTTCTAGCAGTGTGTGGGACTTGTTCTATTAGTCCTTCTATACTGACCTCCAGCAGGTTGCAAATTGAATATAATTTTTTACTGCATCTAGCTCTGAAAAAATAGTTGGGCTTCTAGCGGTGTGAGGGACTTGGTCTATTAGTCCATCTATACTGACCTCCATCAGGTTGCAAATTAAAAATATTTTTTTTCTGCATCTAGCTCTGAAAAAATATTTGGGCTTCTAGCAGTGTTTGGGACTTGGTCTATTAGTCCATCTATACTGACCTCCATCAGGTTGCAAATTAAAAATAATTTTTTTCTTCATTTAGCTCTGAAAAAATATTTGGGCTTCTAGCAGTGTGTGGGACTTGTTCTATTAGTCCTTCTATACTGACCTCCAGCAGGTTGCAAATTGAATATAATTTTTTACTGCATCTAGCTCTGAAAAAATAGTTGGGCTTCTAGCGGTGTGTGGGACTTGGTCTATTAGTCCATCTATACTGACCTCCATCAGGTTGCAAATTAAAAATAATTTTTTTCTGCATCTAGCTCTGAAAAAATATTTGGGCTTCTAGCAGTGTGTGGGACTTGGTCTATTAGTCCATCTATACTGACCTCCATCAGGTTGCAAATTAAAAATAATTTTTATCTGCATCTACAGTACCTCTGAAAAAATATTTGGGCTTCTAGCAGTGTGTGGGACTATTTGTATTAGTCCATCTATACTGACCTCCATCAGGTTGCAAAATCAAAATAATTTTTTTCTGCATCTAACCCAGCCAATAGTTTTGGCCTAATACCACAGTTTGGCCACTCAGCTCTGCTCGGTTACCATCCATTGTTTTTTTGTGCAAACAACTCCAGAGTTGTGAATTAGTTAACCACCAAAATGAGTGGAAAAAGGCCTGCTGCTGGTGGAAAGGGGAATAGGCGTGTTGGGAAGGGGAAAAAAGGTTGTGTCCGTGGGGTAGGTGTTAAAGCAACAGTAACATCTGCAGAAGAAAGACCATCTTCCAGCCAAACTAAAATGTCTACTTCTTTTAGCGGACAATGTGATAAGAACCCTTTCTTACGGCCACGCCAATCGCTACAAATTCCAGATGAGGCACAAAAACAGCAGGTGCTTCAACGGATATCAAGTGCTCCTTTATGTGGGCTCTCCTCCACATCAACTTCAACATCACAAATACTCCAGTCCTCAAAGGTGTCACCCAAATCGCACTTGCTTCCTCACAGCTCCCAAATCTCCAGCTGCCCGTCTGAGTATGAGGTAGAACAGATGGTTGAGTCTGCAGAGCTGTTTACTCATACTATAGCCTGGGAATCAGAGGTCGACTCCAGCGCTTCTGTGAATCCAGACGAGGAAATGATCTGCACTGATGCCCAGAATCTTTATGAGTCGGATCCAGGACCAGACGCAGAAGGTTCTGACCATAATGTAGACCCTCATTCCCAAACTGTAACTCCTGTTGGTCGAGACAATGAGGAAGACGATGATAAGACTCAAATACCTGATTGGAGCGACAACTTTAGTTTTTTGTCAGGGCAGGAACAGGTTGGCTCTGAGGACGACGGGTGTGATAACGCACAGGGTGATGATGATGAGGTCGGAGATCCCACTTACTGTCAACCCACAGTCAGCCAAGAGATGAGGTCAGCAGAGGAGGTGGAGGAAGATGCTAGTGACGACGAGGTCAGGTTGCGCCTTCCTGGACAGAGACGTAGTACTGGAAGCACGTCAACAACTGCATCCTCAAACACAACTCTGCCTCTCACCACAAGTCGTGGTGGCTCTTCAGGTCGCATGGGTGCTAAGCCTTGCAGAGCCTGGGCATTTTTTCAGATCGATAAAGATGACCCAACTCGTGTTATCTGTAACATTTGTCAGCAAAAGCTAAGTAGAGGCCAAAAAATACATAGTTTGAGTACTTCATGCATGAACCGGCACATGGACATGAAGCATAAGTTGCAGTGGGAAGCTCAGTGTGCTACAATGCGGCCTAGCCGGCCGGGCCAATCTCCGTCTGCCATATCTTGTGCATCCGCGGCCTCTTCATCCTCTGTGACTGGGGGGACAGCAGTCACACCTGTTTTGGGGCGCAGACCTGCCACCTCTTTACCCGCAACAGCCAGCGTGATTGGCAGGTCATCATTTTCTTTGGAGGTGGTAACACCAGCTGGTGTTGAGCGCTGTCCGACATCGATAGCACCACCTTTGGATCAAGGCAACCTAACATGTCCGCCTGCATCTTCCTCACAGACCGGCAGTTTGCCGGGGACACCCTTATCAACCCCGTCTAAGCACAATAGCCAGCCCTCGGTCCCTCAGATGTGGACAAGTAAAAGACCATTTCCTCCTAGCCATGAGAAAGCTAAGAGGTTGAATTTCACCATCTGCAAGCTCTTGGCTACAGAAATGCTGCCTTTCCGCCTGGTGGACACAGAGGATTTTCGAGACCTTATGTCCGTCGCAGTGCCCCAGTACCAGATGCCCAGTCGGCACTACTTCTCAAAGAAAGGTGTGCCTGCGCTCCACCAGCATGTCGCACACAACATCACCGCTTCTTTGAGAAACTCTGTGTGTGACAGGGTCCATTTCACCACAGACACTTGGACGAGTAGGCATGGACAGGGGCGTTACATGTCGCTGACTGGGCACTGGGTAACTATGGTGACAGCAGGACAAGGGGCTGCTGTCCAAGTCTTGCCGTCCCCACGAGTTGTGCGTCAATCCTCTTTATGTCAAAGTTCCTCCACTGCTTCTGCCTCCTCAACCTCCTCTCGGTCTTCCACCTGCACCCAAAGCCTGTCTGGTAATGCCACAAGCTTTCTAACTGCGCAGAAGGGATCCTGCACACCTCCTTACTATGCTGGCAGTAGGGCTCAACGTCATCAGGCGGTTTTTACATTGAAATGTCTGGGAAATGTGAGTCACACAGCTGAGGAGTTGTGGTCAGCTCTGGAGAACCAATTTCATGAATGGTTGTCTCCACTGGACCTGAAACCAGGGAAGGCCGTGTGCGACAATGCTGCAAACCTGGGTGCGGCCCTTCGCCGGGGCAATGTCACACACGTGCCTTGTATGGCTCACGTGTTGAACCTGGTTGTCCAGCAATTTTTAGCCCACTATCCCAGACTAGATGGCCTTCTGCAGAGGGCACGGTCGCTGTGTGCTCACTTCCGCCGTTCGCATCCCGCAGCTCAGCGACTTACATCTCTACAGAAGTCGTTGGGCCTGCCACTTCACCGGCTAAAATGCGATGTGCCTACCCGGTGGAATTTAACTCTGCACATGTTGCAGCGACTGTGGCAGCACCGACAAGCCCTGGTGCAATACGTTCTGACGTATAGCCTGGGCCAACGAGATTCAGAGGTGGGGCAAATCACGCTGGAGGAGTGGTCTCAGATCAGGGACCTATGCACCCTTCTGCACAGTTTTGAAATGGCGACGAAGATGTTTAGTGCTGACGATGCCATTATCAGCATGACTATTCCGGTGATTTACATGCTGGAGCACATGTTAAACAGAATTCGGAGTCAGGTGGTGGCACAAGAGGAGGTGGAGGAAGTAGAGGAGGAGGAGTTGTATGCGGAAGGGCTAACATCTGCAAGGTCCAGACGGTCGGCAGCACCAAGGCGGCAGGCATGTGAGGTTGGGGGAGATGGTTTTACCAGGGCGCATGGTAGCAGCCAAACTAGTGAGGAAGGTGCAGGAGCCCAGGAAGAAGTGGAGGACGAACTGATGGAAGACTCATCAGATGAGGGAGACCTTGATCACATTTCTGTTGTGCGAGGTTGGGGGGAGAGGACAGAGGAAGGAAGCATGATTGTTACCTCGCCACCAACACAACAGGGACTTGGTGCTCCTGGATGCGCAACACACATGAGTGCCTTCTTGCTGCACTACCTGCAAAATGACCCTCGAATTGTGAGAATTAGAAATAATCCTGACTACTGGGTTGCCACACTGTTAGATCCCCGGTACAAAAGTAAATTTGCAGAAATTATTCCTGCCATAGAAAGGGATGCACGCATGCAGGAGTATCAGCAGAGACTGTTGCAGAATCTTACATGTGCTTTTCCACAAAATACCAGTGGTGCACGTAGTGAATCTCACAGTTCCAACTTGCCAACCGTGGGACCGTCAAGTGTTCAGCACTCAAACCGTAACAGAACCACAGTATCTGCTGGTAACATCAATTTTGCGGAATCATTTCACCACTTTTTTAGCCCATCCTTTGCAAGGCCACAGGAGACAAGAAGTCTGACACATAGTCAACGCCTAGAGACGATGGTACAGGAGTATCTCCAAGTAAACATTGAAGCCACGACTGTGTCACTGGACCCTTGCTCTTTTTGGGCTTCCAATCTGGATAAATGGCCGGAGCTAGCCACTTACGCCTTGGAGATCTTGTCATGCCCCGCAGCCAGCGTTCTGTCTGAACGTGTGTTCAGCGCTGCTGGTGGTGTGCTGACAGATAAGCGCACGCGGCTCTCCACTGATAATGTAGACAGACTCACGTTCACAAAGATGAACAAATCATGGATCCGAAACGACTTTTCTACCCCTGTGTCATCCTGGGGAGAGTAAAAGCTTGATGATTGGTTAAAATCACCCTACCAACCGTTTTAAGCTTTCAAATTACTAATCATGTTTATCTGTATCTTGACTGGAAAATAATTTGGGCTTTGTAGCAGTGTGCAGCACTGATCCTATTAGGCCATCTATAATAAGCTTCACCAGATTTAAAATTAAAAATAATTTTTAGCTGCATCTAGCCCGGAAAATAATTTTGGGGCTCCGAGATGCGCAAGACACATAAGTGCCTTCTTGCTGCACTACCTGCAGCATGACCCTCATATTGTCAGAATTCGAAGTAATCATGACTACTGGGTTGCCACACTCTTAGATCCCCCAAACTTTTCGATCAACCTTTTCATTTTAATAAAGACCAAAAAAATGGTCATTTTTGAAATTATAAGCATTAGCAGGTTGTTAGAAACTGAAATCAAACAGTTTTCAACTCAAAACTTTATTCTAGGTGATGTTACATTTTCACATAGGACCCCTTGTTCGAAAGGAGCTTCTGAACTCTCTCGTCCATTGAATTTGTCAGGTTTTGGATGGTTTCTGCTTCAATTGTTTTGCATGAGGACAGAATACCCTCCCAGAGCTGTTGCTTAGATGTGAACTGCCTCCCGCCATCATAGACACTCCTTTTAATGATGCTCCAAAGGTTCTGAATGGGGTAGAGGTCAGGGGAGCATGGGGGTCACACCATAAGTTTGTCCCCTTTTATGCCCATATCAGCCAGAGATGCAGATGTTTTATGTGCAGCATGAGATGGTGCATTATCATGCAGAAAAATGATCTTGCTGTGAAATACACGGTTCTTCTTCTTGAACCATGGCAGGAAGTGCTGTTTGAGAAAATCCACATACATTATGGAGTTCATCTTTAGCGCCTTCAGGGATCCTAAAGGGGCCGACAATCTCTCTCCCCATGATTCCAGCCCAAAACATTACTCCACCTCCTCCTTGTTGGCGCTGTAGCCGTGTTTGCGTGGGGTGTCCATCAACCAGCCATCCTCCACTCCATTCATCTGGACCATCGAGCGCTGCACGGCACTCATCCGTGAACAAAACAGTTTTGAAATCAGTCTTCATGTAATGTTTGGCCCACTGGAGCCGTTTCTGCTTGTGTGAAGTGGATAGAGGAGGTCGACAGGATGGCGTATGCACAGCTGCAAACCTCTGAAGGACCCTGCATCTTGTTGTTTGGGGGACGTTGGAGGCACAAGCAGCTTCAAAAACTTGTCTGCTGCTATGACAAGGCTTTTTTGCCGCTGCTCTTTCAACCTGACGTAATTGCCTGTAGGAAAGAGTCCTCAATTTGCCCTTATCAGCACGCACACGTGTGTACTGTGAATCAGCTACATACTTCTTGATTGCCAAGACACTTCATCCTGATCATCGCACAATGTTGATTGTAGTCATGCCTTGACCTAAACACTCCACAATTTGTTGCTTCTCAGCAGCCGACACATCCTTTTTCTTTCCCATTTTGGCAGAAAATGTAGGCTGCTTAATAATGTGAGAGAGCCTTCTTAAGTAGTCTTGCCTTTCATTGGACACACCTGCCAAACTAATTAGCACAGGTGTCTGCAATTGCTTATAGTGATATAAAGAGCCCTGACCCACATCACCATCAATGAGTTTAACTGACAAACAAACAAATTCTTCCCTTATCACTCCTAAACACTTTTTGCATAATAATTTGGAACGCGGTGTACATGTGCTTTTCCACAAAACACCAGCGGTTCACGTAGTGAATCTTACAGTTCTAACTTGCCAACCGTGGTCTGTATGGAATTGTTCAATAAAGGGCCCAAAATTAAGATAACATAGATGGGAGAGGTCTCTATGAATAGGAATTCCTAAGTATTTGATACCCTGTGAGGGCCAGGCAAAGGGAAAGTTGGACTGGATGGAATCCTATATGGATTTAGGGAGGGAGACATCGAGGGCCTCAGACTTCGCTGCATTGATTTTAAAATTTTACCATGTAACAAAGTGATCTATTTCAGCCATAACAGCAGGGATGGATATATGTGATTGAGTGATATATACTAGGACATCATCAGCAAATAGAGAGCACTTGTACTCGGTGCCTCCCACCTCAATCCACCTAATATTGGGGTTATGGCGAATTGATGAGAGCAGGTGCTCCGTCACTAGGATGTATAAGAGAGGGGACAGAGGACATCCCTGCCTTGTCCCATTGGTGATTGTGAAAGGTGATGAAAATGTTCTGACGCACCCCCTGGGCCTTGGGACACCCAGAGCCGGACCCTTTTTGGTGGATGCTGGTGGTTGTAGTCTTCGTGGCGGCGATCCGGTTCCGTGGCTCAGGGCGGTCAAACCAGTGGCGGAACTATTTATGTGGTTTTGATGTTTAAATGTCCGACTACGCCACCCGTGGATTGCGGTCAGAGTGAACCGCCGCTACAGGGCAGACCGCTAAGGCTGGTGTTGTGGGTGCAGCAGAGCGTAGCATAACTCCCCACGGGAGGAGTATAGCCTCAGGGCAGTGTATGCGGAGGATGGGGGTGATGGTGCAGGGCAGCAGCAGTAACGACACGGAGTCAGTGATGCAGTTCAGGGCCTTTACTCACAGTTCTTATTATCCAGACCACGTCTGCAGGTAACGGCTGCCCACGTCGTACTGTGCTCACCAGGTGAGGGGCTCAGACAACTCCCAGATAACTTTGGAGCGCTTCACAGGACCCCCTTTGTGTGTCCTTTGTCTGGCCTTTCTTACCAACACTTCTGTCCGGCTGCCTCGGGCCTCCTCTTGGTAAACTTGGCGCCAGTTTCCCTGACCCTATGTGGTGCCTTCCTAGCGGGTGGAGCAAGGGGCTGCGCCACATAAAATGTCAGAGCCTCCGGTTTCTAGCTGAGGGTCGTTTCCTGCCTCCACTAGTTCGGGGACCGGTCTCCCCCTTTGGCCTGACCCCTCCACGCAGGTGGATTCGGGCGTGCGGTGGCGACTCGCCCATCCGCACCCCTGGGATCCCTTCATTCCTCGTTCCTGGAGCCTTCTCCGCTCCTCTTCCTTCCTTCTCCCTCTTGCAGGCCTGGGCCTCTGTTACTAGGCCCGCCTCCGGAGCAGAGCTCATGCAGAGCCCCTGCTCCCTGCCACTTCTGCTCAGACTTCTCTGCACTGAACTAAGATGGTGCCCACCTTTTATACTCCCTTCTCAATGCACCCAGGAACTGCTTCCTCCCTGCTCCTGCACTGCAGGGTTCCCCTTCCTCAGTGTTCCCTCCCCCCACTCCAGCCAGGGACAGGGACTGTCGTGCCCATCTCAGGGGCATATTGGTCGCCCTGCCCCACGGCAATGTGGTGTAATGCATGCAGGTGTTGGGTCCTGATCCACACTCCATCCTTATCTGAGAGTGAGATATCACACCTCTGGGTGAGGTGCAATACGTCTGTAGCAACCGAGCCCTCGGTGCTACAGTTCCATTCATCTTCAGCCTAGGTGACGTATTGTGATACAGGGCCGTGATTTTGGCTATAAAAGGGTCCCCTAGACCCCTACCCCAAGCTTTTTAAGAGAATCATATATGGCGTGCCAGGAGACTCTATGGAATGCTTTCTCAGCATCCAACGAGAGTATCTACTTACAAATTTTTAACTGCATCTAGCCCAGGAAATACTTTGTGCCTAGTAGCAGTGTCTGCTAGTCAGCGGATTATCCCGGCTGTTAAGCAAGCTACACCACCTGTAGTTTGGACACTTAATTTTTTCAAAGGAAATGCTTCGGGACCACGGGATACTTAGTGAAGAGCATCAGGAGGCACCCCAAGGCATAGGGGCTGGGACTGGCACTAGGATGCCTTGCGGTGGACAGCCGAGCTCGATCCTTATAAAAGCTTTTTAACTGCAGCAGCTTTAGTGGACGCTACTGGAGCTGGAATTACGTGGCTGCTGGCATGAGACTTGCCCTCCAATAGATCCTTGTAAATGGATTTAAAGTGTATTCATTCAAATTAGAGGGACAATTTAAATTAAAAAGCTTAGAGCTGCCTCCACCACAGGGGGGCTCTCTCGACCCACCAGCGGACAGGCACCAGTATTGGGAGAGGGGGGCTGGCCATCAGGGTTCACCGCGGCTCTGGCACAAACCCGGCGACACGGAGGTGGCACGGGCAGGAGCGGACTGGCCGTCTCGGCTTCTCACTTTTTGGATTTTAGAAGGGCATGACATGCCTATATCTGTGTCTCCCCCTCCTTTTACTCCTCCACCTCTTTTCTTTTCGCATGACTATATGTACTTGTCACTTTTCCATGTGTTAGTTGTGTCTTCTGAGCAGTTTGTCAGCTTTTGGACACCTTTGAAGGTGTTTTCTATGTGTTTCTATGTGTTTTTGTTTGCCTGCCATTGGTTTTAACGGTGTTCGAAGGTGTTCGACGAACCGAACCGAACTCGAACACTACGGGGGTGGCTCAACACTAGTCCCCAGATAAGTAGGGCATACTGGTGGGTTTAGTTGGCTGTCTTTCCCCTCATATATGCGAAAAGCGGATGTGTATCCGGTTGAACTTTCGCACATTTTATAGAGCTTTATTCCAAACCTTGCCCTTTTAGATGGGATAAATTGCTTGAGGTGCAGTCTTCCTTTGAATTTTACAAGGGACTCATCTATAGAAATATTTTGTGTTGGGGTGTAGAGGCTTAAGAATTTTTCTGACAAATTTTCAATGATGGGTCTAATTTTATATAACCTGTCATGTTCTGGGGCATTTCTGGGCAGGCATTGACTATTGTCGTTAAAATGCCAAAACCGCATGAGCATTTCATAACGGGTCCTAGGCAGAATGACTGAAAACATAGGGGTGGCTTGAACAGGGTGGTTGGACCAGTAGGATCGAATGCTCGGTTTTTTAACAAGCCCCATGGCAAATGTAAGTCCTAAAAATTTTTTTATTTCCGGGACATTAGTTGGTGTCCATAAATTTGCCCTAGCATAGTAAGATCGGGGATTCTGGCTTATGAATTGGGATGCATATAAATTTGTTTGCACGACAATATGCTCTAGCAAGCTGTCTGTAAAAAACAAATTAAAAAAATGAATTGGTCCAAAATCTTCCACCTCCACATTTATACCAGGAGTGGCGTTGAAATCAGGGCTGAATGGAGCAGCCGAATCCGAAGCCTCCCATCTGGGAAATGCTAGATCATGTGGCAAAGCCCCTTGTACACTGGAGTGCGCCAATTCTCTAGTAGCAGGGACAGCGCTTGTACTGGGCAGTGTTCCCTGATTTGGAGACGTTTCTCCAGTAGCGCTATTTGCACCTATTGCTGTACTGGTCCTTGGGCTTGAGGATGGAACAGAATCACTGCTCATTTCTGAGCTCTCAGTGTCGCCGCTACTAAAGCCCTCAAAATCCATATCTCCATCTGAGATTGCGCTGTCATCAGTGTCAGAACACAGCAGGGCATACACCTCTTCTGCGGTATAAGTCTGACGGGCCATTTTATTTTTAGATTTTTTGACTGGACTGAACGGACCGGACTGACCGGACGGGACTGACCGGACTGGACTGACCGGACTGGACTGACCGGACTGGACTGACCTGACAGGACTGATCTGACAGGACTGACTGACCTGACTGATCTGACTGACCTGACAGGACTGACTGATCTGACTGATCTGACAGGACTGACTGACTGATCTGACAGGACTGACTGACTGACAGATCTGACAGGACTGATCTGACAGGACTGACTGATCTGACAGGACTGACTGACTGACAGATCTGACAGGACTGACTGACTGACAGATCTGACAGGACTGACTGACTGGACTGATCTGACAGGACTGACTGACTGGACTGATCTGACAGGACTGACTGACTGGATTGATCTGACAGGACTGACAGATCTGACAGGACTGACTGACTGACAGATCTGACAGGACTGACTGACTGACAGATCTGACAGGACTGACTGACTGACAGATCTGACAGGACTGACAGGACTGACTGACTGACAGATCTGACAGGACTGACTGACTGACTGATCTGACAGGACTGACTGACTGAGTGATCTGACAGGACTGACTGACTGATAGATCTGACAGGACTGACTGACTGATAGATCTGACAGGACTGACTGACTGATAGATCTGACAGGACTGACTGACTGATAGATCTGACAGGACTGACTGACTGATAGATCTGACAGGACTGACTGACTGATAGATCTGACAGGACTGACTAACCCTAACTCTTACTTTCTTTTTTATTTTTTTTTTTTACTTTCACAGTGGCAAGGCTGACACAGCTCTTGTCACACTGTTTCTCCTCTGCTCTCTCACTGAGATCGGAAGAGAAACAGTGTATTTATCAGGCAGATCGCCCGGGAAAGTTTGTTGCTAAAACAAACTTCCCTGGTGATCTCTCTGATTGGCTGGTGTGACGCTGACATCATCGAGACCTGAGCCAATCAGGTCTCGATGATGTCAGAGGTCACAGCACCGGGATCCCCGCCGCTCCTGAGGTATGTGGGGGGTCCCGATCGCCGACCACCAGCTGTCACTATCTTTTAAATGCCGCAATCGCTATGGATCGCGGCATCTAGAAGATAGAAACAGGTTAACATCATGGGGACCTGATCCATTCAGGTCCCCATGATGCCACATGTCAGAGCTATCGCTCTGAACCGGTACAGCAGCGCTAGCAGGACCCTGGGGGTCCTGAGAGCTGCGGGACCACCCACCGTTTTTAAATGTCGGCGCTGCACAGAGCCCGGGCAGCGCCGATGTTTATGTACAGTGGGCGGTCCTGAACCGGTTAAAAGGAAGCTGAAGACCCACCTCTTGCCACATGCGTACAACCTGCAGTAACCCTCGCTCCACCATACCATTGCAAGACCAGCTCTATCCTTACCTACTGTATCCTCACCCATGCTTTATAGACTGAGCCCTCGCGGGCAGGGTCCTCTCCTCTCCTGTACCAGTCGCTGTCACATTTTTGTTCAAGATTATTGTAATTGTTTTTATGATGTATACCCCTTTTTCACATGTAAAGTGCCATGGAATAAATGCCGATAAAGTATTAATAATAATGTGATCCAGACTCACATCCACTAAGACTGGACCATGTGGAACACAGAATGGTGGTGGTGGCAAACTGACTGGAAACTTTATTTGCTATACAACCAACAACCTTTTCACACTGCTCTGGCTTCAATAGTGGTGTTCCGTGGCCCCCTAGAAATTGGGACAGGAAGGCAGTTGTACATGATGTGGGTGATTGATGTGCTCCCTCAGAAGGCACAGTTTCATCTTGCCCACGGCCTCTGCATGCACTATCACCAACACCATAACGTTCACTTCCCCGTCCCTTGACACAGACCTTGCCCATTTTAAATGGAGTTTAAGATTTGTCACTTTGCCAAAAATGTCTATTATTACCGCAGTAATATAGGATCATGTCTGATGAGATAACCACAGTTTTGGGCAGTGCCCTGGGAGTCAGAGATGCTACTATCCCCAGCCGTCTTCCCCATGCTGTTCCCAAGTCACACCACATGGCCAGATACAGTTGTAAAATGCTAAAATGACATTTCCCAGTGAATGCTTTGTCTTGGTTGAAAGCAATGCAAAAGTGCCAAAACGCAGCAAAAACGCTACGTGTGAACATAGCCCAAGGTGTGGAGGAGCATTTTTGTTTTTGTACATTTATTTTGCCTTATATACAAGTCATTACCCTGGAAAGGATGTTCCTTAACATATTTCCCGGGAAAATCCATTTTGATTTAGTTTTTGTATGTTTTATTGTGAGTCCGTAAAAGTGGCGTAATACCTCTAGCAACATTGTTGACAGCAGTGACCTGGGAGTCAGAAATGCTTCAAGGGGTCTTCCCCATGCTGTTCCCATGCCACTGGAGCACTGTTCTCATTTGTCGATTTGGGCAATTTTTAGGCCCTCTGCAGACCACTGAGAAGGGGGCCGCCAGAAAAATGCTCGAGTTTCCCATAGACTTACATTGGGCTCATTACTCGGACCGAGCACTCAAGCATTCCAATTTGCTCGACTCGAGCAACGAGTACCCGAGCATTTTAGTGCTCACTCATCACTAGTTACTAGTAAACCTATAACAGCTGACCAGTTGGAATGTCAGGTGTTGGATCCCGCTAGTGATGAACAAACATGCTCGTTTAACCCTTTCACCGAGCATGCTCGTGTGCTTACCGAGTAGCTTCGTCGTGCTCGTATATTATGTTCAAGTCCCTGCGTCTGCAGGGATTGCCTGTTTGTTATTGAATCCTCACGTGTTTAGGCCGTCTTACAGCATAAATCATGCACACGCAAGGGCTCAAACATAATAAACGAGCACGCCGAAGGTATTTGGTAAGCACCCAAGCATACTCGGTGAAAGGATTAAACGAGCATGCTCGTTCATCATTAATCCCCACCACTCTGATACTGATGACATTATATAAGGATAAGTCATTAATATTATATGTCCAGATCAGTCCATTATAATATAAAATCAATGCATAAGCATGTATATGAATATTTACAATGCAAAACGGTATGAGAGTAATAAATACAAATGGAAATGAAAGTCGAACGGGAATTGTCAGCAACACTAGAAAAAGTAATTAGTTACCATATATGGTATAGTTTTATTAATATTGGAGACCAATACATTGGAGGCATCATTGCATGTATGAGCAGGAAAATGTTCCAGATTATAATACCTTTGGCTTACTGTAACTTGTAGGTGCAGTGTGAATAGTGACTTAAAATAATGTTCTACAAACCTAAAAGAGATGAATAAAGATATAAATAGTGCTAAATAAAATCATGGATTTGTATAATACAAATGTAAATATCATCAAGCATTACTGAGACATGCAGTAGGATCACCTATTCCTCAATATGACATTCTTTTCATTGATTCACTGATTGAACATTCCCTGTCTATAAACAAGCAATTAACAGCTCTTTCATATTGCACTGATGAACTGTAATCCAGATTTCCTGACAGAATATGAAAAAGGTAATAGCAGAAATAGCGACTGGATAATCTACATTCTTGTTCCTGGCTTCAGGTATTTAATCAGAACCTCATGAAACATTAACAGATTATTTATACCTCTTTCCATCTTGTGCATAGTATTTATCTTCATGCCAATCCATCATGTCGCTACTCCTCTGGCATACGTGAAAATTGATGAATGTTTAAAGGCTGTTCCCTTGAAAGATTGTCACATTTTCTGATTACAAGAACTGGGTTTAGATAATTAACTGTTTCATATGTCACCACATGTCATTTACAAATCAAGCGTCTTTGTTTAAATAAATGTAAATAATACCAGATGATTCTCGAATCATTATAGAAGATTACAACAAATTTGCACATAGCTTTTAATGAGTTACTTAGAAATAGAAAATAGTAATGTGATAGCAGCATGAATTGTATATAAGAGTAATTTCAAATGTTTGACGTGCTACATAATAATGAACACATACAGGTTTCAACATTTACTGCAGTCCTGTGAATAAACATATAGCTTTGATGTCATTATTTGCAACAAATTTCAATAGATATAAGAATATTGTAAATTTAGTATGAAAATAAGATATGCTAGTGTTCTTACACTTCATGGATACTTTGCCCTATGAGGAGGGCATGAAGCATATTTTGTGTTAATCTTTGTTTAAATGGGTTCTCCAAGACTTACAGTGGATATAAAAAGTTTACACAAACCTGTCAAAATGCCAGGTTTTTCTAAAGTAAAAAAAAATTATACCAAATAGAATTATTTCAGAACTTTTTCCACATTTAATGTCCCCCATAATCGAATTTTTTTTAAAGGGGTTTTCCCACACACAAAAGTTAATTTTAATCAATAGATCTTGGAATGAAAATAAGTTCCACAATGGGATGTGTTTAAATATAATGTTTCTGTGCTGAGATAATCTTATAAATGTGCCCTGCTGTGTACTGTGTAATGGCTGTGTCTGACTGTGCAGGAACATGATCTGATTATACCACATCTCCTGGGAAGGGGAAGAAGCTAAAGAGAGTATACAGACAGGACAGCACGGGATCACAAACGATTCTTTCTTTGAGATAAAACATTGTTCAAAAACAGGCAAGGAAATGTTTTACCTCGCAAAAAGAATCAGCTGTGATCCCCTGGTGAAATATCTGTATTGTCTTTTGCTTCCCCCCTGCCCAAAAGAAGTGGTATGATCAGACCAAGTTCCGTACACAGTCAGACACAGCCATTACACAGGGGAACATTTATAAGACTATCTCAGCACAGGAACATTTTATTTAAACACATTCAATCGTGGAAATTATTATAATTCCAAGATCTATTAATTAAAATGAACTTTTGCTTCTGGGAAAACCATTTTAATTGAGAAACAAACTGAAATCTTTTCAGGTGGAAAAAGAAAAATAAAGAACTAAAATAATGTGGTTGCATAAATAAGCACATCATTAATCTAATACTTCATTGAAGTAGCCTTTGAATTTATCAGACCATTCAGACTTTTAGGGTAGAAAAATATCCGCATGGCACATCTAATTGGCAATCTTTGCAAACTCTTCATTGCAATAGCTCCAAATTTGTCAGATTGCAAAGGTATCGCCCGTGTACAGCCCACAGATTTTCAATTGGATTCAGGTTTGGACTCTAGCTGGCCTATTCCAAAACCTTGATCCTCTTCTAGTGAAGACATTCTTTTGTTAATTTGAAGGTATTCTTATTAGGGTTGTTATCGTGCTGAAAGGTGAAATTATTCTCTATCATTTTTTTGCAGAGTCCTGATGGTTTTCTTGCAAAATTGACTGATATTTGAAAATTCATAACAATTTGTGTGAAAAATAGCTTTTGAAATTTTGAATAAAAAGTTCAGTCTTGGTCAGATCAGAACATATTACATTTTGCCACATGCTTTTAACAAACGTGATGTATGTTTTAGGAAAACATAGCAAGGCTTGGATATTTTTCTTTGTAAAAAAGGCTTCCATCCTGCAACCATACCCTACAGGCCAGATATATGAAGAATATAGGAGATTGTTGTCACATGCAGTATACATCTAGTACTTGCCAGAAATTCCAGCTGCACCTTTAATATTGCTGTAGGTTTCATGGCAGCCTCCCGAACCAAATTTCTTCTGGTCTTTTCATTAAATTTTGAGGGACATCCAATTCTAGGTAATGTCATTGTTATGCCAAATTTAAGCCACTTCTTGATAACCATCTTCCCATTGTTCCATGGTATATCTAATGCCATGGAAATAGTTTTATACCCTTCTCACAACTGATAACTTTCAACCATGAGATCCCTTTGCTGCATTTCAAGCTGTTTAAGAACCATGGTTTTTGTGGTAAAATGGAATTAAGAGAATGCCAGGAAAATCCTACTAGAAAAATAAAATTATATATTTACTTCCTCACCTGCCCAGGAGCTGTGGCATGATCAGACCATGTTCCTGCATGGTCAGACACAGCCATTACACAGTACACAGCAAGGGCACATTTATAAGATTATCTCAGCACAGGAACATTTTTTTAACACATCCAATTATGGAACTTATTTTTATTCCAAGATCTATTGATTAAAATGTACTTTGGTTGTGGGACCACTCCTTTAATTGAATCATTTTAAATTATGGCAGCTGTGTACTGACTACTATTTAACATGAGTTTAAATGTGATTGGCTAATTCTGAACATAAATTCATCCCCAATTATAAGAGGGTGTTCACACTTATGCAATCACAGTATTTTAGTTTTACCATTTTCATTTCCTTTTTCAGAAAGATTTCAGCTTGATCCTCAATGGATTTGTACAGATTATGTGTAACTTTAAAGGTAAAAATTGTTCTCAAATAATAATAATTCTCCTTAGCAAGTTTTTTTTACATAACAAAAACCTTGCATTTTAACAAGGTTTTTGTGACACTGAGTCACTACTCACAGGCAAGCCGTGAAACAGGGTACTCAGGAGGTCCGAAGTCAGGAACTAGGTTGACTCGTAGTACAGAGGGGTAAGATAAAGGCATGGTTAGGTAACAGTCCGGGGTCAAATGCCAGGAGGGTACATTAAAACAAGGGAGTACAACAAACTAATAGTTAGAGGCCGACTCCGGGGTCAGATACCTGAAGACAGAGAGCGCCAAAAGCAGAAGGGATAATCCACACGAATAGTCACAACAAATCCAAGGTCAGCAACAAGATCAATAAGTCAGACACAGAGCAAGCACACACACCTAACTAAGCAAAGCTACATCTGATTCTGAACTGCAAACAGCAACTCAGCTAAATAGCTTGCAATTAATTAAAGACAGGAGGCACCTGGGAAAACACCCGCAGGCTAGACCAGATTGAGCAGCAGGGTTGTAAATCAAAATGCTGACAGCTCAGCACGCCCCAGGATCAGATTGGATGACTTGACTGTCATTCACAAAACTGACAGTCCAGCACCCTTCAGATCCCATAGGGCACCTGAGCTATCACTCAAGGTGTCCATAGGCCACAGTCAGATAAGAAACTGTACCAGGTTTGTAGACTTTTTATATCCACTGTAAATATTGATAGCCTCTCTTAAAAAAGCTCTCCAATCAAAGTTTTTTTCCTCTTAATATATTGAAAACATCCTAATATATAGCACTGTGTACTTACAATTGCTCATTTTGCCTTTCTACCCAGTTAATTATTCTGTTTTCTCTGCTCTATGTAGAAACAGGTCTCTTGTTCCTGCAAAAATCATTCCCCTCTTCAACTCCTGACTCAATTGTTCCGTCCCAGGGACTTTTGCAATGACTCGTACAGGGAAAATGAAACTCCTTGTTTCTTCATAGAGCTTAGAAGGATTCAGCTAATCAGTTTTTAATCACATGATGTCATAGACCTAATGGAGAAGAGAAGAATTAGCAGGGTAGAAGGGCAAAATGAGCAATTATATTATATACAGTACTATACAGTGGTGGCCAAAAGTATTGGCACCCCTGCAATTCTGTCAGATAATACTCAGTTTCTTCCTGAAAATGATTGCAATCACAAATTCTTTGGTATTATTATCTTCATTTAATTTGTCTTCAATGAAAAAACACAAAAAGAATTGTCCTAAAGCCAAATTGGATACAATTCCACACCAAACCTAAAAAAGGGAGTGGGCAAAAGTATTGGCACTGTTTGAAAAATCATGTGATGCTTCTCTAATTCGTGTAATTAACAGCACCTGTAACTTACCTGTGGCACCTAACAGGTGTTGGCAATAACTAAATCACACTTGCAGCCAGTTAACATGGATTAAAGTTGACTCAACCTCTGTCCTGTTTCCTTGTGTGTACCACATTGAGCATGGAGAAAAGAAAGAAGACCAAAAAACTGTCTGAGGACTTGAGAAACCAAATTAAGAGGAAGCATGAGCAATCTCAAGGCTACAAGTCCATCTCCAAAGACCTGAATGTTCCTGTGTCTTCCGTGCGCAGTGTCATCAAGAAGTTTAAAGCCCATGGCACTGTGGCTAACCTCCCTAGATGTGAACGGAAAAGAAAAATTGACGAGAGATTTCAATGCAAGATTGTGTGGATGGTGGATAAAGAACCTCGACTAACATCCAAACAAGTTCAAGCTGCCCGGCAGTCCAAGGGTACAGCAGTGTCAACCCGTACTATCCGTCGGCGTCTGAATGAAAAGGGACTGTATGGTAGGATACCCAAGAAGACCCCACTTCTTACCCCAAGACATAAAAAAGCCAGGCTGGAGTTTGCCAAAACTTACCTGAGAAAGCCTAAAACGTTTTGGAAGAATGTTCTCTGGTCAGATGAGACAAAAGTAGAGCTTTTTGGGAAAAAGCATCAACATAGAGTGTACAGGAAAAAAAAAGAGGCATTCAAAGAAAAGAACACGGTCCCTACAGTCAAACATGGCGGAGGTTCCCTAATGTTTTGGGGTTGCTTTGCTGCCTCTGGCACTGGACTGCTTGACCGTGTGCATGGCATTATGAAGTCTGAAGACTACCAACAAATTTTGCAGCATAATGTAGGGCCCAGTTTGAGAAAGCTGGGTCTCCCTCAGAGGTCATGGGTCTTCCAGCAGGACAATGACCCAAAGCACACTCCCAAAAGCACTATAAAATGGTTTGAGAGAAAGCACTGGAGACTTCTAAGGTGGCCAGCAATGAGTCCAGTCCTGAATCCCATAGAACACCTGTGGAGAGATCTCAAAATGGCAGTTTGGAGAAGGCACCCTTCAAATATCAGGGACCTGGAGCAGTTTGCCAAAGAAGAATGGTCTACAATTCCAGCAGAGCATTGTAAGAAACTCATTGATGGTTACCGGAAGCGGTTGTTCGCAGTTATTTTGGCTAAAGGTTGTGCAACCAAGTATTAGGCTGAGGGTGCCAATACTTTTGTCTGGCCCATTTTTGAAGTTTTGTGTGAAATGATCAATAATTAGATTTTTGCTTCACTCTCTTTTGCGTTTTTTCCTTGCAAGCAAATTAAATGAAGATAATAATACCAAAGAATTTGTGATTGCAATCATTTTCATGAAGAAACTGAGTATTATCTGACAGAATTGCAGAGGTGCCAATACTTTTGGCCACCACTGTAAAATACAATAAATAATAAAATAGCCAGTTACATATCTTAATCAAGGAGGTGAAGCACAACACCGGATAGGTGCCGTGGATCACCTAGAAAGACCAACTCCAACAAATACACCTAGTAAAATAGGAGGAAACAGAGTTTATAATAGTATAAAAAGTAATAATGTTTATTAGATATCTTTTAAAAAAAATAAAAAAGTATAAAAAATAAAAGTATATGACAAAGACAATTAAACAGTAAGTCCTCCACAAGCCGTCAACACCACATGAAATACATATTATAACTTGGACATGCTAATATGGCCGGCAGTCCCCCTACAAGCACCCATAGCAAGTATTTTGAAAAGTGCCCAAAAAGCCAGTAGTCAAGGCAGAAATTGCCTATAAGAACTGGCCCTTGAGAAAGCTTCACCGGAAAAAATGTTAAACGCGCATCAGGCTTCTGTCCATCTTCCCCTCCAGTCCACCTGAGCTCTCAACCTCATAGTGATAAGACTTACCCCTCTTCCCATATCTTATAGGCAATTTCTGCCTTGACTACTGACTTCTTGGGCACTTTGCAATATACAGTTATATGAAAAAGTTTGGGCACCCCTATTAATCTTAAGCTTAATGTTTTATAAAAATTGGTGTTTTTGCAACAGCTATTTCAGTTTGATATATGTAATAACTGTTGGACACAGTAATGTTTCTGCCTTGAAATGAGGTTTATTGTACTAACAGAAAATGTGCAATCTGCTTTCAAACAAAATTTGACAGGTGCATAAGTATGGGCACCTCACCAGAAAAGTGACATTAATATTTAGTAGATCCTCCTTTTGCAAAAATAACAGCCTCTAGTCGCTTCCTGTAGCTTTTAATGAGTTCCTGGATCCTGGATGAAGGTATTTTTGACCATTCCTCTTTACAAAACAATTCCAGTTCAGTTAAGTTTGATGGTCGCCGAGTATGGACTGCCCTCTTCAAATGATCCCACAGATGTTCAATGATATTCAGGTCTGGGGACTGGGATGGCCATTCCAGAACATTGTAATTGTTCCTCTGCATGAATACCTGAGTAGATTTGGAGCGGTGTTTTGGATCATTGTCTTGCTGAAAGATCTATCCCCTGCATAACTTCAACTTTATCACTGATTCTTGAACATTATTGTCAAAAATCTGCTGATACGGAGTGGAATCCATGCGTCCCTCAACTTTAACAAGATTCCCGGTGCCGGTATTGGCCATACAGCCCCAAAGCATGATGGAACCTCCACCAAATTTTACTGTGGGTAGCAAGTGTTTTTCTTGGAATGCTGTGTTTTTTTGCCGCCATGCATAACGCCTTTTTGTATGACCAAACAACTCAATCTTGGTTTCATCAGTCCACAGGACCTTCTTCCAAAAGAAATTGGCTTCTCCAAATGTGCTTTTGCATACCTCAGCCGACTCTGTTTGTGGCGTGCTTGCAGAAATGGCTTCTTTCGTATCACTCTCCCATACAGCTTCTCCTTGTGCAAAGTTCGTTGTATAGTTGACCGATGCACAGTGACACCATCTGCAGCAAGTTGATGCTGCAGCTCTCTGGAGGTTGCCTGAGGATTGTCCTTGACTGATCTCACCATTCTTCTTCTCTGCCTTTATGATGTTTTTCTTGGCCTGCCACTTCTGGCCTTAACAAGAACTGTCCCTGTGTTCTTCCATTTCCTTACTATGTTCCTCACAGTGGAAACTGACAGGTTAAATCTCTGAGACAGCTTTTTGTATCCTTCCCCTGAACAACTATGTTGAATAATCTTTGTTTTTAGATCATTTGACAGTTGTTTTGAGGAGCCCATGATGCCACTCTTCAGAGGAGATTCAAACAGGAGAACAACTTGCAAGTGGCCACTTTAAGTAGCTTTTCTCATGATTGCATACACCTGGCTACGAAGTTCAAAGCTCAATGAGGTTACAAAACCCAAAAAAGTGCTTTAGTAAGTCAGTAAAAAGTAGGTAGGAGTATTTAAAACAAGAAAATGATAAGGGTGCCCATACTTATGCACCTGTCAAATTTTGTTTGAATGCAGATTGCACATTTTCTGTTAGTACAATAAACCTCATTTCAAGGCAGAAACATTACTGTGTCCAACAGTTATTACATATATCAAACTGAAATAGCTGTTGCAAAAACACCAATTTTTATAAAACATTAAGCTTAAGATTAATAGGGGTGCCCAAACTTTTTCATATAACTGTACTTGCTATGGGTACTTGTAGGGGGGCTGCCTGCCATATTAGCACATGCTAGTTATAATATGTATTTCATGTGCTGTTGACACGAGTTATAGTAGATAAAATTGCAAGTTTATTGTCGACACGTTTCAGAGTCCACTGACTCCTTCCTCAGGACAACCATACAAAAATTTTGTATGGTTGCCCTGAAGAAGGAGTAGGTGGACTCTGAAATGCATCGACATTAAACATGCAATTTTATCTACTACAACTCGTGTCATAATTCCAGAGCGCGCAGGAATACTTCCAATCAGGTTACCTTTAAAACCAAAGGAATGGTTCAGGGAGTAAGATAATAGGACCCCTAATGCATCCCTGTCCCCCACCATACCCCCAGATGGTAACAAGCTCTGATGACCACTTCTACTAGAATTGTTATTTTTTTCACCAAAAAATACCAGCAAATGTAAAAAAGTGGTATGCATTTAGGGTGTGGCTTAACAGAGGATGCATTGTCGCAGTTAGATATAGGAATCACTCACTGTTTGTAGACCATTTAATTGATAGCAGGGACAAAAAGCGATATTATTCCCTTACATCCTATATTTTAAATTTCAAGCTTAAGGATAGTCACAGAAACTAATATAGCTTAACTATAATGAGGACTGGTGTCAATTAAGGTATCCAGCATTTTATGGATACCTTAATGAAAACCAAATAAACCAAATTATAGTTAAAGAAATACATCTGATGATGTTTGTGTCCATCATAGGACAAATACAGCTTTTGTCAAAACTGATATTGGTTCCTATGCAGTATTCATGTTGTAATGGTGGTGCTGCGTATATATTGATGTAGTGATGATGATTCTGGTTATGTATTCATGTAGTGATGATGGTTCTGATGATGCATTCATCACCAGAACCATCATCAGTACATGAATACAGCACCAAAACCATCATCAGTACATGAATATGGCACCAGAACCACCATCAGTACTTAACCACGAGAACATAGCTTAGTACAGTGATCAATTGCAATGTCAGGTCAGCACCATATACACTTATATCGCATGAACTTAGAACTCCCAGCATGCCCTTAACAATGATAAGAAGATGCTGGAAGTTGTTACCAGCCATCATCAGAATGCAGTTCATACAGGAACTGCAATACTGATTATACAAAGGCAGTATCATAAACAAATATTTATATCCAGGTGCCTTACAGGTGATGTGCTTGGAGTTATTCTTATCCTTTTCATTTCCAGCCGGTCCACATGCCATGATGGATTTTCACAGCCATAGTTCATCTTTGCAGACTTTTCTCTTTTTCTCAGGTATCCTGCAGCACATTGCCCTTTAAAACAAGAGTGTAAATGATTATAATGCTGCATAAAATATCTCTCCATTTTGTGCCCTAAATAAGCCTCATATGGTTTATGGCCTCCACGCTATCCAACTCTATAAGCTATATATTACAACACCGTATACCACTATGAGCTATAACACCACACTGTCCTCTTTTATGATCTATACCCACCACACTGTCTGCCCTTGCGAACCATGACTTATACCATGGCTGTCCCTCTCAACTGTTTCCCCTTATGCTCTCTACATCTTCACACTGCCCCTCCACTATGCTAATTCATCTCCATATAGTGCTCCCATTTCATGGTGCCCCTTCTCCATATCCATACTGTGTCCTTTTTCACACTATGCCCTCATACTGCCTACCACACTGCCCTCTCCAAACTGTTCTCTGTCCTCACACTGCCCTCCCCCAACAATATGATGGTCACCACAGCCCCGAGAAGGAACAGTGTCCATCACAACCCCCATATACAGTATTATGTCTACTATAGCCACACATACAGTATGATATCTACAACAGCCTCCCATATAAAGTCTAATATCCACAAATACCTGTATACAATACCATGTCCACCACAGCCCCTTATTTACAATATGATGGCCCCAACAGCCCAACTTACAGTATGGTCACCACAGCCCCCATACAGTATCATGTCCCACACGACTTCAATTCACAGTAAAATGTCTTCCACAGCTCCATATAGTATTATGACCCACACAGCCCTTCATACAGTATAATGTACCCCAAAGTCTCCCATATAGTATGAAGTCTCCAACAGGCGCTAATGCACAGTATAATATCCCCAATAGCCTTCACAGAGTGTGATAGCTCCCACAGCTTCCCATACAGTATGATGGCCCCTACAGACCCCCATACAGTATAATGTTCCTCACAGCTCCTTATACACAGTATTATGTCTCCCACAGTCCCTGATATAGTATGGTTAATATGGTCATCACAGCACCTATACAGTATAATGTCCCCCACAACATCATATACACAGGATAATGTCTTCCATACAGTATGATGGCTCCAACAGCCCCCCATATATAGTATGGTATCCACCTCAGCCCCCCATACAGTATTATTACCACAACCTCACACACAGTATGGTGACCATCATAACCCTCATAAACAGTATGATGTCCACCACAGCCTCCCATTCAGTATGGTTACTGCAATCTCCCACACAATATGATGTCTATCACAGCCCCCATATACAGTTTTATGTCCATCACAGCCCCCCATACAGTATGATATCCACCACAGCGCCCCCACACACAGTATGTTAGCCCTCACAGCCTCCATATAGTATGGTAGCCACACATCCCCATAGTATGAGGTCCCCCCAGCCCCCTCTACACAGTGTAATGTCTCCCATAACCTCCATACAGTATGATGGCACCCATATGCCCACACACAGTATAATGTCCCCACAGCCCACTATACAGTATGATGTCCTCCTCAGCTCCTTATACACAGTATAATGTACCTGAGAACCACCACATACAGTACAATAGCCCCAACAGCCTCCCATACAAAATGATGACCCTTACAGCTCACCATACAGTATATATGTTTGTATTAATTGCAAGGTTTGTTAGAAATCTTCTATGGATGATTAAAGTTAACCTGACAGACCCCCCATGGCCGCCAAACCATTTGCATTTGTATATTTGTTGTTAAACATCCTGCCTAACCAGGCTGTTTATCACCCAAATATATGTTTCAAAAAAGTTTTTATAAACAACACTTTTCATATGCTAATTAGACTTTGACTAGTCCATGAGGCATTGTTTTCCACACTAGACTAGTCTGGTTAGGCAGGGTATTTAGCAACAAATATACCAATGCTGGTGTGTTGGTGGGCATGGAGGACCTGTCAGGTTCCCTTTAAGTTCATCCTGTGCTCCAGTCCTTAGATGCATATGTACACTCTCAAAGTTTCTGCTAGGCTGAATACCCTATTACAGATCAAATATGTGCTATCATAGTTCAATCAGCATCCTAGGTATAAGCATAGACATTGTGCCGGAATCCTTTACAATAGGCTCACAGTCTCCCATTCCATACATGCAAACAGTTCTGATTTTGATATGACCCTATTGCAAACTGAACCTCAAAAAAGTTGTTTTTTTTTTGCAATTTTGCACCAATGGTGGCCATAAGGGGTGCATTCCTGGGGACAGGCCTTATACATAGTCACCCAATTTTGATGATTTATATAATGGTAAGTATAGCATTCACTAATTATAATTGCTATAAATAGAACTTCCATTTTGGTATCTGGGGAAGTCAGTTCTGAGCAGAAGTAAAGACAACACACATAGTTTCTGTATAGATATAGAAGATCTGTCACCAGGTGAAAAGTGTCCAGTTTTTCCTTTTATTTTATCCCCACTTTTAGATTGCTTAAAATCCACCACACTTTTCCAAAGACATGGGCCTGCTATTTAGTGCTAATTTTAATGGTCTTTACAAAGTGGGCATGGCTCACAGAATAATAATATACAGCAGCATAAAGTCAACCACCCCCCATAGAGAATTCACTGAGAAACACCCCCTTGATGAAGACCATAAATAAGCACTAAATAAATAGACCTATATCTCTGGAGCCATGTGGCGGAATTAAAAAAAATTACAACATACTCAAGGAAGCAGCAGAAATAAAATGAATGAAAAATATGGCTACTTTTGACCTGGCGATAGGAGGTCCTTATTAAATGACAGAACCTCAGAAACATTCATTTTGTTGGTCAAAGATACTAAATTCAACAATTTTATTTAGTATCTACAAAGACTATAGAAAACAAGTATTAATTCCTGCAACAAGACAGCCCTATTAAGTATCATTATTACATTATGAAATGTTGCCTTACATTGCTCTTATGTGGCAAAAAATCACTTGGGTGTCCAGGCAGAGGGGGCTCATGACCAGTGCGATCATTATTGCTATGGGACTGTCTGTCCTTTACTCTCAATGGCTGTATAATGCCGGAAAGAAAGTAGCACAAAATCAAGTGTTGGCAAAATGTACTGCCTTATTATTGAAGTGATACAGTTCTAACAGAAACCGCACATTACACAGTCAGCAACGCTTGTTTAATATATTGAACATGTGTATAGGAATCTGCACACAGGTTAAGTACTGAGCAGAACACTTGTAAGCTCATTAACACTGCAGAAAATGCTTCTGAAACTGTGTAGAAGCAGAACCCATTCTTCATAAATCTGGAAAAAAAGGGGACAAATAAATGAAATCCTTTTTTCTGAGTTCACTATTAAACACTCATTTGCGGTGCTAAAAGGCTATATTTTCTATAGTTAAATTGGTAGCTTTGTGCAGTGAAAGAATGAGCTGCAGCCGTATGTGTATTGAATACAAATCATGCCCAAATTCTCCAATTTAGCTTTTTACAGAACAGAAGATGTGGGCATGAAGAAGTCTATTCACTTAGTTTAAGCTTGGGGAATTTGTCTACCAAGAGAAACCTATACATATTTTATGGATATGAAAGTTAAAAACATAGTGTATTTAATTAATCCCCGCTGTCTGACAAATGTACGCAGCAAAATAGCCCCATCCATGTTGGTTTCTTTATGTCGTTGCTATTGGCACTTTTTTTCCTTATGCATCTGCCTCTTTTTCTTTATTTTACTTGCAAGTGAGAATATCTGGAAATCCCACAAAGTGGAAAGCTGAGGGCACTTTGCTCTTAATTCATGCATACTTTTCATGTTCTTTGTGTCTACTATAAAACACAGCTTCTTTGATAACATCCCACTGGCTTACCTTTCCTAGCAACACATAATGGTGATTATATGGCAGACAGTACAGAATTCATATTTTATGCTGCAAGCTATTTTATGACAGATAAAAGACACTGGATTTCTTGGTTTGTTTGAAAAGAGAAACCCAAGATGCAAAAAGGAGATTGCTTTGATTTGAGGAAAACCTTAATGCACATGTAGTCTGGTTAAGAGGTTAGATAGAGCGTTTCACTCTATGTATGCTTTGGACGTACATATGCTTCACAAAGAGTTTTGTGAAGTCAAACACCGCACTCCTGGTGGCATGACATACTTGCTGGAAGGTAGCTGAAGGTGCTCAGCGTGGGATTTTTGTGCTGTATGAAAAAGTGATGACATTCTCTCTTTTGATGACCCCTTTTATTTGCAAATATGTTTTCCCCTTTAATCCTATGATTTTTATAAGGAAAAGAAACAATAGAAAATGAATAGAAACCTGTAAAAAATCATATTTACATTTTACTCCAGAGAAATAAATTACAGGTACACAAAAACATAAGATTTACCAATGTGCCTTAGCCTATACCTTGTCATAAATGCGACAAAATTTGGCATATTTATGGCCCATAATAATGCATCGTGAAGAATAATTATCATTAAGAATAATCCACGGCTCCCTTTTCTCCTGTTTGGATTTGGGTGTAATTTAAGGGTATGTGCACATTTTATCTTTTTCAGGCATAGCCTGCCTGGATTACGCCTGAAAAAGCACTAAAAAATGGCAAAAAGAATGAACATACAGGTGCATCTCACTAAATTAGAATATCATCAAAAAAATGTATTTCAGTTCTTCAATACAAAAAATGAAACTCATATATAGAGTCATTACTAACAGAGTGATCTATTTCACGTGTTTATTTCTGTTAATGTTGATGATTATGGCTTATAGTCAATGAAAACACAAAAGTCATAATCTCAGTAAATTAGAATACTTTATAACACCAGCTTGAAAAATGTTTTTAAAATCCGGAATGTTGGCCTACTGAAATGTATGTTCAGTAAATGCACTTAATACTTGTTCGGGGCTCCTTTTGCATCAATTACTGCATCAATGCGGCGTGGCATGGAGGCCATCAGCCTGTGGCACTAGTGAGGTGTTATTGAAGCCCAGGTTGCTTTGATAGCAGCCTTCAGCTCATCTGCATTATTGGGTCTGGTGTTTCTCATCTTCCTCTTGACAGTATCCCATAGATTCTGTATGGGGTTAAGGTCAGGCGAGTTTGCTGGCCAATCAAGCACAGTGATACTGTTGTTTTTAAAACAGGTATTGGTACTTTTGGCAGTTTGGACAGGTGCCAAGTCTTGCTGGAGAAGACATTTCCATCTCCAAAAAGCTTGTCGGCAGAGGGAAGCATGAAGTGCTCTAAAATTTCCTGGTAGACAGCTGCGCTCACTTTGGTCTTGATAAAACAAAGTGGACCTACACCAGCAGATGACATGGCTCCCCAACCATCACTGATTGTGGAAACTTCACACTAGACCTCAAGCAGCTTGGATTGTGGCCTCTCCACTCTTCCTCCAGACTCTGGGACCTTGATTTCCAAATGAAAATTGGAACTCTGGGACCTTGTGAAGTGTGTCAATGACTTCCTTCTGGACATCTGTCAAGTCAGCAGTCTTCCCCATGATTGTGGAGCCTACTGAAACAGACTAAGGTACCTTTTTAAATGCTTAGGAAGCCTTTTCAGGTGTTTTTTGTTAATTATTTAAATTTACTGAGATAATGACTTTTGTGTTTTCATTGACTATAAGCCATAATCATCAACATTAACAGAAATAAACACTTGAAATAGATCACTCTGTTTGTAATGACTCTATATATGAGTTTCACTTTTTGTATTGAAGAATTGAAATAAATTAACTTTTTGATGATATTCTAATTTAGTGAGATGCATTTGTATGTATAGCGATGTAAAAACAATGTGCTGTGCAAATTTTTCATCTTTTTGAACTGTTTTTTAACAGTTTTAGGCTTCCAGAGCCACGATGTAGAGAAAAGTTTAAAATTAGTAACTGGACCATTCTTTAGGTTACTTCCACTTGGAAGCAGATCACTGTTAATACTTACAATTGAAAAAAAAATGCTGCAAAAGATGTCAGAATAAACATAAAAAAGACGCTTTAGGAAAAACACCGCTGGCGTTTTCCTGAAATGTCTTTTGTAGGAAAAATTCAACAAGCATGTTGTCATCTAAATGGCATTGTGTATATATACCTTAAGATGTTTTCAGGCTGAATAGAAGAAAAGCCTGCTCTGTGTTACAGAGCTGATGGAAGCTCCACTTTCCAGCCAAGGCGTGTCCTGATGCCGGGGCCGTTATCTTGCTGTGAGTGGCGTGAGCGGCTTTCCGGTGGCCGCAGCCATGTTCCTGAAGCTGTGATCTACAGGAAAATGGCATGCGCTCTGCCACATCGACAGCCATTTTCCTGTAGATCACAGCTTCAGAAACATGGCCGCGGGCACCAGAAGCTGCTAACGCCACTCTGCCACGCCACTCACAGCAAGACACCAGCACCGGTACCAGGCCCCAGGTCCCCAGCACCAGGCCCCCAGGAACTAGGCCCCCCAGCGCCAGGCCCCCAGGCACCAGGCCCCAAGCCCCAAGTACCAGGCCCCCAGCACCAGGCCCCCAGTGCCAGACCCCCAGGCACCAGGCTCCCAGCCCCGCAGAACCAGGCCCTAGCCCCAGGTACCAGCCCCAGGCACCAGGCCCCCAGGCACCAGGCCCCCAGCCCCGGTACCAGGCACCCAGCACCAGGCACCAGGGCCCTAGCCCCAGGTACCAGGTCCCTAGGCATCAGTCCCCCAGCCACAGGCACCAGGCCCCCAGCCCCAGGTAGCAGGGCCTCAGCCCCAGGCCCCTAGCACCAGACCCCCAGGCACCAGACCACTATGCCCCCGGGCCTGAGGCCCCCAGTGCCAGCCCCCAGCACCAGGCCCCCAACCCCAGCCACCAGGCCCCCAGTGCCAGGCACCTGGTTCCCAGCAACAGGCCTCAGACCCCCAGCGCCAGACCCCAGACCCCCAGGCACCAGACCCCAGCCCCAGGTACCATGCCTCCAGGCCCCCAGCACCAGGTACCAGGCCTCCAGGCACCCAGTCCCCAGCACCAGGCCCCCAGCCCCCGGCCACCAGGCCTCCAGGCACCGACCCCCAGCCAGGCCCCAGCCAACAGCCAGACACCGGCTCTCAGCCAGGCACTGGCCCAGCAGCATCTCACCTCTTCTGCTGCAGCGGCCGGGTTCCTGAGGGAGGGAACAGGGGGCCCTGCGATCCTGCTTCACCACCACCGCAACTCCCCACTGCTGGAACACCGGCTTCTCGCATCCAGGGTCCGCAGCATTCCTCCACTTCCGCCGCTTCCTGAAGGACCCTGCCTCCTGTGACACCCGCTCCACCGTTTCCTCAGGTAAGATACCTATTCAGACTATAAGACGGACCCCCATCTTATAAAAAATATTTTTTTTCCTATTTTCCACCCCAAAATTTGGGGTGCGTCTTATAGTCTGAAAAATACGGTAGGTAGTGATAGCAGTTTGGGGGGTGAAATAAAGGCGACTGACAAATGTCCTTTTTATACATAAATGCAATGGAATCAGTATATTCCAGTACATTTTGCTTATTATAGCTCAGCATGTTTTGCTTTGAGAGCAGGTGTATGGAGCAACTTATATTCTTTGTATAGGAAAAAACTACATAGATAACAATAATAGAATAAACTATGTTGTGCTGCTTGTGTATAGTTGCTGATGGTTTGTATAGTTTGCAAAGCAGCTCAAGCAGAGAGAAACGCACAAAATGTCCTACCTTTTGTGTTTTCACCGGCTACATGGGGTTAGGCATTACAGTACATGATACTCAGTCTTGGTGTGTTATTTTAATGTCTGGAACAACAGGTTTTGTTACCTTTTAGAAACAGTCACAGATTAAGAAAAAGGCTGGTATACCTTAAATTCAATGTAATAGTAACCTTTAGGTTTTTTGTCATGAAACATTTCAAAGAGAAAAACACTTGCCTCCTTCATCACTGGCGATCGCCGCTGCAATTTATCCAGGCTGCGACTGAGAAAAACAATAATTTCAGTATAAAAAAAAAAAATTGCCTCCAGCATTCTTATGTAAACCGCAAATCTTTTTTTAATCCTCATTCAAGGGATTCTCTAGGAATAAAAAAAAAAAAAACTAAATAAAATGTCATTATATATAAATGTAATAAATTCCTAAATACTTTTAATTAGAAAATCATAACTATTTTGTATAGGAAGATAATTAATGTAGAATTAAAATAGCCACTGACTTGTTAAACTGACAGAAACCTGTCCTAGAATTTTAACACAGGTTCCTGTGAGCATGTTCAATAAGATGCTCTACACCGTCCCTTTATATACTCTAATTTAATAATAAAGATGCCAGGAGTGTTGAGGTAAGAAGAGGCTGCTCACCCTCCTGTCCACATAATCTTTCTGACTCAGTACTGCAGATACCAATGGGGGTGATGTAAGAAGAGGCCACTCACACGGCTGTCCACACTGTCTTTCTGATCTAGTACTGGAGATTAATGATGAGCGAGCATACTTGCTCGGGCGGATGCTCGGGTCCCCTCCCTGCATGTTTGGCGCTCTTTAGAGCGCCAATCAACATGCAGGGATTGCCTGCCACTCATTGTAATGCCGCAGCCATGGTAGTTGTGGCATTACAGTGATTGGCTGGCCGCACAGCGTCATCAGGTCTATATCAGACCTGGCGCCGCCATGCTCGTCATAGTCACTCCAGAATCAGACAGTGTAGGGAGAGGTGCTGCTAAGACAGGGACAGATTTGATTGTGTATTAGGTAGTGTAGGGAAAAAAACGTAGATTACACATATCCATCTTAACAAACAGTCCTTCTGAGGACTCTCAGGCAGGCAGTGTATATAAGCAAGCAGTGTATATAGCAGACTGCATTGCATATAGCACAAGAGGCTCCATTCCAATTCTGCCTTATTTCAACACAAAGGCCCAGGTCTCAGGGGCCAGGAATACCTTTTTTTGGATCGTAATCCTCATTATTTGCTTAAAAAGCAATCCAGAGAACACGGTTTTTCTGGGCCAATTGGTTGTTGGCACTGCAGAATACAGCCAGGTCCTTTCCATATTACAGCGATAAAAATCCAGCTATTTAAAACTGTGTTTTCTCCGTCACATGGATCACATATATACGTTTTCAGAAAATACTGCCATTTTTGGCCCCCATTCAAATTTTTTTTTAATTGTGTCAGCAAAGTTTTTGACACTGGTTTGCTGTTCAAAACAGTTACCTACAGGCCAGGTATTTAAAACTATGTTTTCTCCATCACACGGATCACATATACGTTTTCAGAAAATACTGCCATTTCTGGCCTCCATTAAAAATTTGTTTCAGTGTGTCAGTGAAGCAATTGACACCAGTTTGCTGTTCAAAATAGTTACCTACAGGCCAGGTATTTAAAACTGTGTTTTCTCCGTCACACGGATCATATATAAGTTCGCTCCAAATTCAATCATTTGTAGTGAGCGTGGAAGATATTGTCCTCCATTTAAAATGGGCAAGGCAGGTGGCAAGGGACGGGGAACTGGACGTGATGGTGATGGTGCATGCAGAGGCCAAGGACAAGGCCGTTGGCAAGCTGAAATTGTGCCACAACAAACACCCACATCTTCTCGCCCGACTTTCCTATCCCAATTCCTAGGGAAAAGCAGCACACCACTATTGAACCCATAGCAGTGTCAAAAGGTTGTTGGTTGGATAACAGATAATGGTTCCAGTCACTTAGCCACCACCACGACCACCACCCTGTCTTCCACACGGTCAAGTCTCAGTAGCCGTGAGTCTGGACAACATATTCCTCACCCTGATCCTCCTTCCTCCCACCATGCCGAGTGCCCGGAGACAACTTTTCCATTTATAAATTCGGGCCTCTCGCCCGGTCCACTTGAAGCAGGGCAAGAGGAGATCGCATGTAGCGATGCCCAAATATCTGAGCAGCCACGGTCACACAAAGGCGACGGTGGGAAGGTGTCACAAGAAGTGGACGATGATGAGACACAATTGTCAGAAAGTTAGGAGGAGGACCAGGGTGCGGAAGTGGAAGAGGAGGTGGTGGATGATATAGTAACTGACCCAACCTAGGAAGAGGACATGCAGAGCGAGGACAGCAGAACACAGGGGGAGGGAGGCAGAGCACCCCAACAGGCAGGAAGAAACAGTGTAGAGGGCACAGACAGAAGGCAGGCAACCGTTCCCCGTAAGACCAATTCGAAGGAAGTTGCCAGTACAACTGTTAGGTCTTCTCGAGTCTGATTGTTTTTTAAAGACTCTGCCGATAACCCCAAAAAGGCCATTTGCACCACCTGCCAGGCCAGCATCAGCAGGGGTGGCAAAACGACCAGCCTGACCACCACCAGCATGATCAGGCACATGGCAGCTAAGCACCCAACTTTGTGGGCCAAAACCCAGGGTCCAGGATCAGTGTCTGCGGGTGGCACCATTGCTTATTCTGCTGTTGTGCATGCAAGCCAATCCCCTGTCCATGGTTCATGCGAAGATGCCTCCTGCCCTGCACCTGTCGTTGAACACTCTCAAGTAGCAGCATCAGGAAGCACATCCACGTCCTTGCCCCAGCGCAGCATTCAGTTGTCCATACCCCAGTCCTTGGAACGCAAGCGCAAATACGCAGCCAACGCCCCACAGGGCACACTACTAAATTCTCACATTTCACGACTGCTTGCACTCGAAATGTTGCCTTTTAGGCTCGAGGAGATGGAAGCATTCTGCAGCCTGATGGCGGCGGCCGTCCCTCAGTACTCGGACCCCAGCCACCACTATTTCTCCCGGTGTGCCATCCCCGCATTACACAAGCACGTGTCCCAAAACATTAGCCATGCCCTGGGTTAACATAGTGGAAGCCGGGACCCAGTCGTACCTTGGGACGGAACACGTCTTCCCGACACCAAGGATTGCGGGCTCTAGGTCAATCAGGGCTGCCCCCAAGGACTACAGCTCCAGCACCTCATCCTCCTCAGCCTCCTCCTCCTCTTCAGTCTCCATCTCCGAATTGACCACAACAGTCACAAGCTGGAAGCACTGCAGCACTGCCTCGGCCAAGGGGCAACAGGCTGTGCTGAAGCTAATATGCTTAGGTGACAAACCGCACAGTGCTGAAGAGTTGTGGACAGCTCTGAAAGAGCAGGCAGATCTGTGGCTCACACCACTGAACCTACAGCCAGGCATGGTCATGTGTGACAATGGCCAGAACCTGGTGGCGGTTCTGAGGCGAGGCGAGCTCACACACGTACCATACCTGGTCCATGTGCTTTACCTCGTGGTTCAGCGGTTTCTCAAATCCTACACTTGTTAAAGTACGCCGCCTGTGTGCCCATTTTAGAAAGTCACCTACAGCTTCCGCCGCCCTTGCAGTGTTTCAGCAGCATTTGCAGCTTCCGGCTCACCGACTGGTGTGTGATGTTCCCACACGTTGGAACTATACGCTGCAGATGTTGGGAAGGATTTGTGAGCAGAAGATGGCAGTTGTTGAGTACCAGCATCAACAAGGCTGTCAGTATTCAGTTCAGACTACACACATAAGACCTCAGGAGTGGACATGGATGTTAGACATATGTACCATCCTCCAAAACTTTGAGGACTCCACCAAGATTGTGAGCGGCTATGATGCCATAATTAGCGTCACCATCCCGCTTCTCTGTCTTCTGAAACGCTCTATGCTCACAATCAAACAGGATTAGTATTGAGCGAACATGCTCGACACTGCTCGGTACTCGACCGAGCATCACGCTACTCGGGATGTTCGGCGAGCACCGAGCATTTCCGGGTTACTCGGGCGGGAGCTCGGGTCTCCGCCCTGCATGTTTGGCGCTCTTTACAGAGTCAATGAACATGCAGGGATTGCCAGCCAGTCACTGTAATGCTGCAGCCATGTTGGTTGTGGGCATTACAGTGATTGGCTGGCCGCACAGCGTCACCTCGAGTATTTAAAACCGGGCACAGCCATCTTGGACACAGTCACTCCGGATTAGACAGTGTAGGGACAGTGCTGCTGATTTATGGAGAGATATAAACTGCGAAATAGTTAGTATAGGGTCTGTAAAGGCTGCCAGAACAAACAAACAGTCCTTTTCAGGACTAATATCCATCCCAGATACCAGGCACACTGTACAAATACCCGTCTTATTAACCTATTGGTGTGTCCCCCCCCCCAAAAAAAAGCGTGTCTCTGAATTTTCAGACACAAATATAACTGTTGAAAATAATCTGGTGTAGGCTAGAGAAACAGAAGTGTTGTTTTGCACTTCCACAGTTCAAACCTCTGTATTATCCATTTTGGGCCATTTGTATCTAAAAAAAAAAAAACAGTTTGAGTGTGTCGCTCACTGTTCAGCCGCAAATATCTCTATTTATAAAAGTGTGGTATACCCCAGTAAACCATAACTGTGGTTTTCCTCTTCCACGGCTCTAATCTTTATTACCCTTTTTCCATTGATAGTGAAAGTGTAAGCTATTTTACTTCATTTACAATGGACAAGGCGCGTGGCAAGGGACGTGGAAGTGGACGTTCTGGTGATGGTTCGTGCAGAGGACGGGGCCGTGGCCAAGGTGAAAATGTGCCACAACCAACAGCCACATCTTCTCGCTCCCACTTCTTGACTGAATTACTAGGGAAGCACAGAACAACACCAGTATTGAGAACTGATCAGTGTGAACAGGTTATTAATTGGATAGCAGATAATACTTCCAGTTACCTGGGCACCACCACCTCCGGTCTGTCTTCCACACGGTCAACTCTTAGTAGCCGTGAATCTCGACCGCATACTCCTCCTCACCCTGATGCTCCTTCCTCCCACCATGCCGAGTGTCGTCAGACAGCAAGTGATGCCACACTTGGACACTCTGAAGAGCTGTTCACTGGTCCATTTCCATATTTGGGCCCCTCGCCTGATACGCTTGAAGTGGTGGAAGTGGAGATCCCATGTAGCGATGCCCAAATATTTGAACAGCCACGGCCACAGGAAGTCGACGTTGGCAATCTGTCACAAGAGGTGGACGATGACGAGACACAATTGCCAGGAAGTGAGGAGGAGGATCGTGGTGCGCAAGTGGAAGAGGAGGAGGTGGTGGATGATCTAGTAGCTGACCCAACGTGGAAGGAGGACATGCAGAGTGAGGCCAGCAGCACACAGGGGGAGGGAGGCAGAGTACCCCAACAGGCAGGAAGAAGCAGTGTGGTGGCCGCAGACAGAAGGCAGGCAACCGTTCCCCGTAACACCAACACGAGGGACTTTGCCAGTACAAGCGGGAAGGTCTTCCAGAGTCTGGAATTTTTTTAAAGACTCTGCTGATAACCCCAAAAAGGCCATATGTTCCACCTGCCATGCCAGCATCAGCAGGGGTGACAAAACTACCAGCCTGACCACCACCAGCATGATCAGGCACATGGCAGCAAAGCACCCGACTTTGTGGGGCGAAACCCAGGGTCCACGACCAGTGTCAGCGGGTGTCACCACTGCTTCTTCCACTGTTGTGCATGCAATAGAACCCCCTGTTGTGTGTGCAAGGCAATCCCCTGTCCATACTGCATGTAAAGATGCCCCCTCCTCTCAGTCTTCACTTGTTATGCCAGTTTCTCAAGAAACAGCATCAACGTCCACGTCCATGTCCCACCGCAGCGTTCAATTGTCCATATCCCAGACCTTTGAACGAAAGCAGAAATTCGCAGCTAACGCCCCACAGGCCACAGTCCTAAATTCGCACATTTCATGACTGCTTGCGTTGGAAATGCTGCCTTTTTGGCTGGTGGAGACGGAATCCTTCTGCAATCTTATGGCGGTGGCCGTCCCTCGGTACTCGGTCCCCAGCCGACACTATTGTGCCCGGTGTGCCATCCCCGCACTACACAAGCACGTGTCCCAAAGCATCTGCCGTGCCCTCAACAACGCAGTTACTGGGAGAGTCCACCTGACAACGGACACGTGGACAAGTGCTTGTGGCCAGGGACGGTACATCTCTCTGACGGCACACTGGGTAAACATAGTGGAAGCCGGGACCCAGTCGGACCTTGGGACGGAACACATCCTCCCCACACCGAGGATTGCGGGCCCTATGTCAGTCAGAGTTGCCCCCACAGTGTACAGCTCCTGCGCATCCTCCTCTTCCTATTCATGATCAGCCTCCATCTCAGATATCACCACATCAGTTACAAGCTGGAAGCATTGCAGTACTGCCTCCGCCAAGCGGCAACAGGCTGTGATGAAACTCATAAGCTTAGGTGATAAACCTCACACTGCTTGTGAGTTGTGGACAGCTGTGAAAGAGCAGGCAGATCTGTGGCTGAGACCGCTGAACCTACATCCCGGCATGGTCGTGTGTGACAATGGCCGTAACCTGGTGGCGGCTCTGAGGCGAGGTGAGATCACACACGTACCATGCCTGGCTCATGTGCTTAACCTCGTGGTTCAGCGGTAAATTAAATCGTACCCCGAGTTGCCAGATCTGCTCTTGAAAGTACGCCGCCTGTCAGCTCATTTTCGCAAGTCAGCTACAGCTTCCGTCGCCCTTGCTGTGTTGCAGCAGCGTTTGCAGCTTCCAGGACACCGACTGGTGTGTGATGTCCCCACACGTTGAAACTCTTCCCTCCACATGTTGCAAAGGATTTGTGAGCAGAAGAGAGCAGTTGTGGAGTACCAGCTGCAACAAGGCCGTCGATATTCAGGTCAGACTCCACACATAAGACCTCAGGAGTGGACCTGGATGTCTGACATATGTACCATCCCGACAAACTTTGAGGAGGCCACCAAGATGGTGAGTGGCGATGACACCATCATTGGTGTCAGCATCCCACTTGTCTGTCTTTTGCAACATTCTCTGCAGAGAATTAAAGAGGAGGCATTGCAGCCAGAGTATGATGAGATGGATCAAGAAGCCATAGCGGGCGATTACACACAGCCCAGCCTCATCTCATCCCAACGTGCATTGGGGGACAATGAGGGAGAGGAGGAGGAGGAGGAAGAACAGGAGCTGCTATCATGCGTTGTAGACGGTAGTACCTGTACAAGTGTCATACCGTCGGTTCAGCATGGGTGGCCTGAGGACAGGGGGGAGGAGGAGAGCATGGTCAGTCGTCATCTTGGTGAGGACACGGAAATCTTGCCCGTTACTAGTCTGGCACGCATGGCTGACTTTATGTTACGCTGCCTTAACCGTGACCCTCGCGTTGTCAAAATGTTGGGTGACAGTCATTACTGGTTGGTGACACTTGTAGACCCCCGCTACAAGGAGAACTTTCACTCTCTTATTCCTGAGGTGGAGAGGTCTACAAAAATGGGGCAGTACCAGAAGGCCCTTGCTGCAGAGCTCTTAAAAAAATTCCCATCTGAACACGCTAGCGGCAGAGGTCACAGTTCGTTGCCCAACCAAGGCGTACAGGCGAGAGAGATGCAACTCCAATCCACCAGAGGCAGGGGAACACTGTCAACGTTCTGGGACAGTTTTCTGACACCCGCCCAGCTTACAGGCCCTGAGGAGCGAGGTACTCTCACAAGGAGAGGAAAGTTTCAAAAGATGGTGAGGGAGTACCTTGCCGACCGTACCAGCATCCTCCATGATTCCTCTGTGCCTTTTAATTATTGGGTATCCAAGCTGGACACTTGGAATGAACTCGCTCTGTACGCCTTGGAGGTCCTGGCTTGCCCTGCCCTGCCCTAGCGTGTTATCGGAGCGTGTTTTTAGTGCCGCTGGGGGAATTATAACTGATAAGCGCACTTGCCTGTCAACTGACAATGCTGACAAGCTGACCCTTATCAAAATGAACAAGGGCTGGATTGGGCCAGACTTCTCATCACCACCAAATGACAGCAGAGTAACATAAAGTCAAATCCACTGTGTTATTTTGGGAGGTGTATTCACATGCACAGCTTCACACCCTCACATGGGTATACGCTTCCTCGTTTTGCCTGTTTTATTTTCTTCTTATCCTCAGCCTCCACCACCACTATACCACCAGGGTGCCAGCATTGCAAGTTCCTCCGTCCTTATTTTTGGCAGCTTTTGCTTGCAAGTCATAAGCAAATACTATGGGACACCCACTCCCCAATAATGGGACTTATGTTTGTAATATGCTGTACTGCATGGCTCTTGTAAGGGGCATTGCAAGTTGCTCCGTCCTCATTTTTGGCAGCTTTTGCTTGGAAAGCATAAGCAAATACCATGGGACACCCACGCCCCAATAATGGGACTTATGTTTGTAATATGCTGTACTGCATGGCTCTTGTAAGGGGCATTGCAAGTTGCTCCGTCCTAATTTTTGGCATCTTTTGATTGGAAAGCATAAGCAAATACTATGGGAGACCCACTCCCCAATATTGGGACTTATGTTTGTAATATGCTGTACTGCATGGCTCTTGTAAGGGGCATTGCAAGTTGCTCCGTCCTAATTTTTGGCAGCTTTTGCTTGGAAAGCATAAGCAAATACTATGGGACACCCACTCCCCAATAATGGGACTTATGTTTGTAATATGCTGTACTGCATGGCTCTTGTAAGGGGCATTGTAAGTTGCTCCGTCCTAATTTTTGGCAGCTTTTGCTTGCATGGCATAAGCAAATACTGTGGGACACCCACTCCCCAATAATGGGACTTATGTTTGTAATATGCTGTACTGCATGGCTCTTGTAAGGGGCATTGCAAGTTGCTCCCTCCTAATTTTTGGCAGCTTTTGCTTGGAAAGCATAAGCAAATACCATGGGACACCCACTCCCCAATAATGGGACATATGTTTGTAATATGCTGTACTGCATGGCTCTTGTAAGGGGCATTGCAAGTTGCTCCATCCTAATTTTTGGCAGCTTTTGCTTGGAAAGCATAAGCAAATACTATGGGAGACCCACTCCCCAATAATGGGACTTATGTTTGTAATATGCTGTACTGCATGGCTCTTGTAAGGGGCATTGCAAGTTGCTCCGTCCTAATTTTTGGCAGCTTTTGCTTGGAAAGCATAAGCAAATACCATGGGACACCCACTCCCCAATAATGGGACTTATGTTTGTAATATGCTGTACTGCATGGCTCTTGTAAGGGGCATTGCAAGTTGCTCCGTATTAATTTTTGGCAGCTTTTGCTTGCAAGGCATAAGCAAATACTATGGGACACCCACTCCCCAATAATGGGACTTATGTTTGTAATATGCTGTACTGCATGGCTCTTGTAAGGGGCATTGCAAGTTGCTTCGTCCTAATTTTTGGCAGCTTTTGCTTGGAAAGCATAAGCAAATACCATGGGACACCCACTCTCCAATAATGGGACTTATGTTTGTAATATGCTCTACTGCATGGCTCTTGTAAGGGGCATTGCAAGTTGCTTCGTCCTAATTTTTGGCAGCTTTTGCTTGGAAAGCATAAGCAAATACTATGGGAGACCCACTCCCCAATAATGGGACTTTTGTTTGTAATATGCTGTACTGCATGGCTCTTGTAAGGGGCATTGCAAGTTGCTCCGTCCTAATTTTGGGGAGCTTTTGCTTGGAAAGCATAAGCAAATACTATGGGACACCCACTCCCCAATAATGGGACTTATGTTTGTAATATGCTGTACTGCATGGCTCTTGTAAGGGGCATTGCAAGTTGCTCCGTCCTAATTTTTGGCAGCTTTTGCTTGGAAAGCATAAGCAAATACTATGGGAGACCCACTCCCCAATAATGGGACTTATGTTTGTAATATGCTGTACTACATGGCTCTTGTAAGGGGCATTGCAAGTTGCTCCGTCCTAATTTTTGGCAACTTTCGCTTGGAGAGCATAAGCAAATACTATGGGACACCCACTCCCCAATAATGGGACTTATGTTTGTAATATGCTGTACTGCATGGCTCTTGTAAGGGGCATTGCAAGTTGCTCCGTCCTAATTTTTGGCAGCTTTTGCTTGAAGAGCATAAGCAAATACTATGGGAGACCCACTCCCCAATAATGGGACTTATGTTTGTAATATGCTGTACTGAATGGCTCTTGTAAGGGGCATTGCAAGTTGCTCCGTCCTAATTTTTGGCAGCTTTTTCTTGGAAAGGATAAGCAAATACTATGGGACACCCACTCCCCAATAATGGGACTTATGTTTGTAATATGCTGTACTGCATGGCTCTTGTAAGGGGCATTGTAAGTTGCTCCGTCCTAATTTTTGGCAGCTTTTGCTTGCATGGCATAAGCAAATACTGTGGGACACCCACTCCCCAATAATGGGACTTATGTTTGTAATATGCTGTACTGCATGGCTCTTGTAAGGGGCATTGCAAGTTGCTCCCTCCTAATTTTTGGCAGCTTTTGCTTGGAAAGCATAAGCAAATACCATGGGACACCCACTCCCCAATAATGGGACATATGTTTGTAATATGCTGTACTGCATGGCTCTTGTAAGGGGCATTGCAAGTTGCTCCGTCCTAATTTTTGGCAGCTTTTGCTTGGAAAGCATAAGCAAATACTATGGGAGACCCACTCCCCAATAATGGGACTTATGTTTGTAATATGCTGTACTGCATGGCTCTTGTAAGGGGCATTGCAAGTTGCTCCGTCCTAATTTTTGGCAGCTTTTGCTTGGAAAGCATAAGCAAATACCATGGGACACCCACTCCCCAATAATGGGACTTATGTTTGTAATATGCTGTACTGCATGGCTCTTGTAAGGGGCATTGCAAGTTGCTCCGTATTAATTTTTGGCAGCTTTTGCTTGCAAGGCATAAGCAAATACTATGGGACACCCACTCCCCAATAATGGGACTTATGTTTGTAATATGCTGTACTGCATGGCTCTTGTAAGGGGCATTGCAAGTTGCTTCGTCCTAATTTTTGGCAGCTTTTGCTTGGAAAGCATAAGCAAATACCATGGGACACCCACTCTCCAATAATGGGACTTATGTTTGTAATATGCTCTACTGCATGGCTCTTGTAAGGGGCATTGCAAGTTGCTTCGTCCTAATTTTTGGCAGCTTTTGCTTGGAAAGCATAAGCAAATACTATGGGAGACCCACTCCCCAATAATGGTACTTTTGTTTGTAATATGCTGTACTGCATGGCTCTTGTAAGGGGCATTGCAAGTTGCTCCGTCCTAATTTTGGGGAGCTTTTGCTTGGAAAGCATAAGCAAATACTATGGGACACCCACTCCCCAATAATGGGACTTATGTTTGTAATATGCTGTACTGCATGGCTCTTGTAAGGGGCATTGCAAGTTGCTCCGTCCTAATTTTTGGCAGCTTTTGCTTGGAAAGCATAAGCAAATACTATGGGATACCCACTCCCCAATAATGGGACTTATGTTTGTAATATGCTGTACTGCATGGCTCTTGTAAGGGGCATTGTAAGTTGCTCCTTCCTAATTTTTGGCAGCTTTTGCTTGCAAGGCATAAGCAAATACTATGGGACACCCACTCCCCAATAATGGGACTTATGTTTGTAATATGCTGTACTGCATGGCTCTTGTAAGGGGCATTGCAAGTTGCTCCGTCCTAATTTTTGGCAGCTTTTGCTTGGAAAGCATAAGCAAATACTATGGGACACCCACTCCCCAATAATGGGACTCATGTTTGTAATATGCTCTACTGCATGGCTCTTGTAAGGGGCATTGTAAGTTGCTCCGTCCTAATTTTTGGCAGCTTTTTCTTGCAAGGCATAAGCAAATACTATGGGACACCCACTCCCCAATAATGGGACTTATGTTTGTAATATGCTGTACTGCATGGCTCTTGTAAGTGGCATTGCAAGTTGCTCCGTCCTAATTTTTGGCAGCTTTTGCTTGGAAAGCATAAGCAAATACTATGGGAGACCCACTCCCCAATAATGGGACTTATGTTTGTAATATGCTGTACTGCATGGCTCTTGTAAGGGGCATTGTAAGTTGCTCCGTCCTAATTTTTGGCAGCTTTTGCTTGGAAAGCATAAGCAAATACCATGGGACACCCACTCCCCAATAATGGGACATATTTTTGTAATATGCTGTATTGCATGGCTCTTGTAAGGGGCATTGCAAGTTGCTCTGTCCTAATTTTTGGCAGCTTTTGCTTGCAAGGCATAAGCAAATACTATGGGACACCCACTCCCCAATAATGGGACTTATGTTTGTAATATGCTGTACTGCATGGCTCTTGTAAGGGGCATTGCAAGTTGCTCCATCCTAATTTTTGGCAGCTTTTGCTTGGAAAGCATAAGCAAATACTATGGGAGACCCACTCCCCAATAATGGGACTTATGTTTGTAATATGCTGTACTGTATGGCTCTTGTAAGGGGCATTGCAAGTTGCTCCATCCTAATTTTTGGCAGCTTTTGCTGGGAAAGCATAAGCAAATACTATGGGAGACCCACTCCCCAATAATGGGACTTATGTTTGTAATATGCTGTACTGCATGGCTCTTGTAAGGGGCATTGCAAGTTGCTCCGTCCTAATTTTTGGCAGCTTTTGCTTGGAAAGCATAAGCAAATACTATGGGACACCCACTCCCCAATAATGGGACTTATGTTTGTAATATGCTGTACTGCATGGCTCTTGTAAGGGGCATTGCAAGTTGCTCCGTCCTAATTTTTGGCAGCTTTTGCTTGGAAAGCATAAGCAAATACTATGGGACACCCACTCCCCAATAATGGGACTTATGTTTGTAATATGCTGTACTGCATGGCTCTTGTAAGGGGCATTGCAAGTTGCTCCATCCTAATTTTTGGCAGCTTTTGCTTGCAAGGCATAAGCAAATACTATGGGACACCCACTCCCCAATAATTGGACTTATGTTTGTAATATGCTGTACTGCATGTGACGCGCCCCCTGGGCCTTGTGTACACGTGTGTGGGATACCCGGTGCCAGGTCTCTGGGGTCTGTAGTCTCCATGGCGGTGACCCGGTCCCATGGCTCAGGCTGGTCAAACCAGTGGCAGTCTTTCTTAGGTTTTGAGGTTAATTGTCCGACTGCGCCACCTGTGGATTGCGGTCAAGGAGTACCACCGCTGCGAGGCAGACCGCTGAGGCTGGTGTTGTGTGCGCAGCAGAGAATGGGATAACTCCCCATGGGAGGAGTATAGCCTCAGGGCAGTGAGTGTGGATGATGGGGGTGATGGTGGACGAGCGCAGCAGGAACGACTCAGAGTCTTTGCAGTGCAGTTCAGGGTCTTTACTGATGATTATAAGGTAGACCCTCCCGGGAGTACTGGCTAGCATAAGAGGCCTGGTCAGTCTGTGAGCAAGCAGGAGTTCCCCTGGCCAGGTGGAGTTGTAGGCCTTCCCGTCTGTCTGCACTCTTCCTGGCTACCTTGCTGTAAGCGGGTAGAAGTAGCCCACGTCCCTGAGTGTACCGTGTAGTGCTCACCCATATGGCTGGTGACTTGGGGCCTTCTGTTAGCCTCCGCTCCACGATGGCGGTGCTGGTCCCTTGCTTGTGACTGAGCCTCCGGGCTTCTATGGCCAGAGGACCTGAAATCCCCTGCCGGCTGGTTTCTGCTGCTGGATATATAAGTCCTCACAGCCTCGGACTCCTGTGTCCGGTTCCTATTGTTTTCTGCCAGGGCGAGCTCTGCTCAGCTTCCAGCCCCTGGTCTTTAGCTCCTAGCTCCTACAGAGCTCCTTGCTGTTACTTTCCCTTGCTCTCACTCTGACTCTGACTGTTCTCTGTTCTCTGACTCACTCATCCCCGCCCCAGATCCAGTTTATAAGGGCAGAATTCTCCCCTCCCAGGACTGGGGCAGGAGGATGTTGCATGTTTAAGGGATCCTGACCAGGAAACCTCCCACTTGCTCTCCGACGTAATATCTCTATTACTGTGGTGACCAGACCCCTGGGGTGCCACACATGGCTCTTGTAAGGGGCATTGCAGTTCCTCATAATTTTTGGAAAGCCTTCCATTCACTGCTTAGGCCAACAGTGCACAGGAGACCCAGTTGCTATAAATGGAAAAAAGGTTTAGTTAACGCCCTCTGACCTCCATGTCATTTCCAAGGGGCATTGGAGTGCCTCGAAATTTTTGGTAGGCATTGCACTCACTGTATGCCCTATAACTGTGTAGCTGAACCGCTCCTTTTGTTACAGAAACATATCCTACAAGACATATCTGGTTGACTGGCCTGATATTGGTGTGAATGGTCCCTGTTCCTCCTGCTCTTTCTCCTTTGCCACTACCTCATCCATCATTTATCACCTGAAGCTTTGTTTTAACGGGAGTCATAGAACTTGGATAGTAGCAGGAAAACATCCAGCAATCCTCGGAGGAGGTAGGATATGCGCCAAAACGCTGACCACCTCAGGCCTAGCCGCTACTACATACATGCGCTTGCATTACAACAAAACAAAGCAGATGCTAACTTCTATCATCCTCATCATGCTCCTCACCTTGGCACTCTCAACTCCCCTGATGGAGAAGCCAGGGCCCACCGGAGGAGTCTGATAGTCCGGTGGGCTCGGCCAATGCTGCCCTAAAGCAGGCCAGGCTAAGAAAAGTGTGGGAAAGGTTACCGGGACAAATAGGGGTGGCTGGGGACCGAGTATGGACACCCGGCCACCCCCTGGAGGCTGGGGAGCAAGCGGGGACACCCGGCCACCAGGCGGCTGGGGACTGAGTATGGATATCAGGCCGCCGACACAGCCATGGCGTGGTGGCCAGATTCCGCCTCCACATGCCTAAAAGGCCCAATTTAAAGTGCAAGCAAGCAAGCAGTATGGTATTGCAGCCTGGGGGTGGGTGGGTGGCAGGCTGCATACTTGCGCTTGCATTGCAAGGAATGGAAGAGGTACAATTGAACACTGCCCTGGGACAAGGACTTGAATGGGGATAGTTGCAAGTCTGCAATGACAGGTGCAAGGTGGGAGGCATCTTCGCATGTACCATGAACAGGGGTTTGGCATGCACACACTACAGCGGAATAGGCTCTCTTTCCCACTAAATGCACTGGGGAGGGCACAGATAATGTTTTGGTATACGCGCTTAATTTTATGTATAAGGCACACCAGGACAAATAGGGGCGCTGGGGACTGAGTATGGATACCTCGCTGCCGAAGCAGCCATGAGGTAGTGGCCAGCTTCGGCCTCCTCCAAACTAAAAGGCCCCATTTCAAGTGCAAGCTAGCAGTATGGAATTGCAGTCTGGGGGTGGGTGGGTGGCAGGCTGCACACTTACACTTGCATTAAAAGAAAACATAGCAGATGCTAACTTCTGTCATCATCATCATGCTCCTCACCTTGGCACTCTCAACTCCACCGATGGAGAAGTCAGGGCCCACCGGAGGAGTCTGGTTCTCTGGTGGGCTCATCCAATGCTGCCTAAAGCAGGCCGGGCTAAGAAAAGTGTGTGGGGGGATGTTCCAAGGAGAAATAGGGGCGACTGGGGACCGTTTATGGACACCCGGCTGCCCCCAGGCGGCTGGGGACCGTGTGTGGACACCCGGCTGCGGGGCGGCTGGGGACCAAGTATGGACACCCGGCTGCCGGGCAGATGGGGACTGAGTATGGATTCCAGGCCGCCAACACAGCCATGACATGGTGGCCAGATTCCGCCTCCACATGCCTAAAAGGCCCAATTTCAAGTTCAAGCAAGCAAGCAGTATGGTATTGCAGCCTGGGGGTGGGTGGGTGGCAGGCTGCATACTTGCGCTTGCATTGCAAGGAATGGGGGAGGTACAATTGAACACTGCCCTGAGACTAGAACTTGCATGGGGATAGTTGCAAGTCTGCATCTTCTGATGCAGCAAGGATCACTTATGATGGGCACACTTTTAAACAGTGACCTGGGAGACAGAGATGCTTACAGGGGTCTTCCCCATGCTGTTCCCATGTCTTTTCAGCACCTTATGCATGTGTCACACAGCACATGGCCAGATAAGGTTGTAAAATGTTAAAATGACATTTCCCGGTGAATGCATTTGTCATAGTTGAAAGCAATACAAAAGTGCAAAAACGCATAAAAAATGCTACTTGTGAACATAGCCGAAGGTGTGGAGGAGTATTTTTGTTCTTGGTCATTTATTTTAACTTATACACAAGTCTTTTCCCTGGAAAGGATGTTCCTTAACATATTTCACAGGAAAAAAGTTTCACTTTCGTTTTTGAACGTTTTATTGTGAGCCCGTAAAAGTGGCTTAATACCTCTGACCACGTTGTTGACAGCAGTGACCTGGGGGTCAGAAATGCTTCCTGGGGCGATCCCCATGCTGTCCCCATGTCATTTGAGCACTGTCACTATCGTTTTGGGCACTTGTTAGGCTTTTAAAAGACTGTCGGGGGTGCCACCGCAAAAATGCTCGAGTCTCCCATAGACTAACATTGGGCTCGTTGCTCGGGTCGAGCACCCGAGTATCACGGCGAGCTCGCCCCAAGCTTCGAGCACCCGAGCATTTTAGTGCTCGCTCAACACTAAACAGGATGCATTGCAGGTGGAGCACGATGAGATGGAGCAAGGAACCATACAGGGTGATTACACACAGTCCAGCCTCATCTCCTCCCAACGTGGATTGGGTGACAATGTGGAAGAGGAAGAACAGGAGCAAGTTTCATGCGCTATAGACAGTACTACCTGCACAGCTGTCATACCGTCTGTTCAGCGTGGATGGCCAGAGGACCGAGAGGAGGAGGAGGAGGAGAGCATGGTCAGTCATCCTCTTGGTGAGGACACGGAAGTCTTGCCTGTTAATAGTCTGGCACGCATGGATGAGTTTATGTTACTCTGCCTTTCCCATGACCCTCGCATTCTCAAAATTTTGGGTGACAGTCATTACTGGTTGGTGACACTTCTAGACCCACGCTACAAGGAGAACTTTATATCTCTTATTCCTGAGGCAGACAGGTCTACAAAAATGGGGCCGTACCAGAAGGCCCTTGTTGCAGAACTATTAAAAAAATTCCCATCTGAAACCGCTAGCGGCAGAGGACACACTTAGTTGGACAACCAAGGAGTACAGGCGAGAGAGAAACAACTTCAATCCAGCAGAGGCAGGGGAACACTGTCAAAGTTCTGGAAGAATTTTCTCGGCCCCACCCATTGCACAAGCCCTGAAGCGTGGGGTACTCTCACAAGGAGTGCCAAGTTTGGTAAGATGCTGAGGGAGTACCTTGCCGACCATACCAATGTCCTCCGTGATTCCTCTGTGCCTTATAATTATTGGGTATCCAAGCTGGATACGTGGAATGAACTGACTCTCTATGCCTTGGAGGTCCTGGCCTGCCCTGCCACCAGCGTTTTATCAGAGCGGGTTTTTAGTGCCGCTGGTGGAATTATAACTGATAAGTGCATCCGCCTGTCAACTGAAAATGCTGACAGGCTGACTCTTATAAAAATGAACAAGGGCTGGATTGGGCCAGACTTCTCAACACCACCGAATGATAGCAGCATAACATAAACTCAAATCCAGTGTCTTTTCTTGGAAGGTGTATTCCCATGCACCTTTCCACACCCAGACATGGGTATACGCTTCATGATTTTGGCTATTTGTTCTTGTCCTCCACCTTCTCCTCATCCTCCACCACTATATCACCAGGGTGACCATGGTCCGTGATGCAACACGCACATAATTTTTTTAAAGGGTATTTATGATGCCCGTAAAACAAATTTTTATACAGTATGTTCATGTATACCCCCCAGGGGTAAAAGTTTGTCAGCCCATACACTTAGTCCATGGGCATTACAAGTATAGGAGGCCTGCTTCTTTCTAATGGGAACATTTTTTTATGAGGCCCTCTAAGTCTCTTCCAAGGGGAATTGGAGTGCCTCCCAATTTTTGGCAGCCCTTGCATTCACTGCATACGCAAACATAATGGGATACCCACTTTCTAATAATGGGAACATTGTTTTGAGGAGGCCCTCTGACCTCCACGTCTCTTCCAAAGGGCAATAGAGTGCCTCCAAATTTTTGGCAACCCTTGCATTCACTGCATAGGTCAACACTATGGGAGACCCACTTCCTAATAATGGGAACATTTTTTCATGAGGCCCTCTACGTCTCTTCCAAGGGGCATTGGAGTGCCTCCAAATTTTTGGCAACCCTTGTATTCACTGCATAAGCAAACACAATGGGAGACCCACTTCCTAATAATGGGAACATTGTTTTATGAGGCTCTCCTCCACGTCTCTTCCAAGGGGAATTGGAGTGCCTCCCAATTTTTGGCAGCCCTTGCATTCACTGCATAGGCAAACAAAATGGGAGACCCACTTCCTAATAATGGGAACATTGTTTTCAGGAGGCCCTCAGACCTCCACGTCTCTTCCAAGGGGCATTGGAGTGCTTCCAAATTTTTGGCAACCCTTGCATTCACTGCATAGGCCAGCACTATGGGAGACCCACTTCCTAATAATGGGAACATTTTTTCATGAGACCCTCTACGTCTCTTCCAAGGGGCATTGGAGTGCCTCCAAATTTTTGACAACGCTTTTATTCACTGCATAGGCAAACACAATGGGAGACCCACTTCCTAATAATGGGAACATTGTTTTCAGTAGGCCCTCTTCTAAGTCTCTTTAAAGTGGTACTGGGGTGCGTCCAAGTTTTGGGCAGCCCTTCCACTCACTGCATACGCAATAACAGTATAGGATACCCACTCTTTAGTAATGGGAACAATAAAACATAGCCGGCTGATGGCTCTCTAAGAATAGTGAGGGCCGACTGCTGGCCCTTTAAGATTTGTAAAGGCCGCCTGATGGCCCTATAAAAATAGGCTTTGTGACTTTCAGAGTCCCTCCCTCATAAATGAAACACAATGTGTCTGATGATATCTCACACACCACATGGCCAGATAAGGTTGTAAAATGTTAAAATGACATTTCTTGGTAAATGCATTTGTCACGGTTGAAAGCAATGCAAAAGTGAAAAAAACAAATCAAAAACGCTACGCGTGAACATAGCCCAAGGTGTGGAGGAGCATTTTTGTTTTCGGTTATTTATTTGATTTTGCTTTATATACAAGTCATTACCCTGGAAAGGATGTTCCTTAACATATTTCCCAGGAAAATCCATTTTGGTTTCGTTTTGGTATGTTTTATTGTGAGTTCATAAAAGTGGCGTAACACCTCTGACAACGTTGTTGACAGAAGTGACCTGGGACTCAGAAATGCTTCCAGGGGTCTTCCCCATGCTGTCCCCATGTCATTTGAGCACTGTTCCCATCGATTTGGGCAATTTTTAGGCCCTTTGCAGACTTACATTGGGCTCGTTGCTCGGGTCGAGCACCCGAGTATTCCAATGTGCTCGACCCGAGCATCAAGCACCCGAGCATTTTAGTGCTCGCTCATCACTACTGGAGGTACCAGAGGTGCTGAGGTAAGAAAAGGCTGATCACACTGTTGTGGACACTGTCTATCTGTAACGTCTGATTCCACTGGTTCAAAAAGCTGCCTGGGACAGACTTAGTACAAGCCACTCTGTCTGGCAGATTCCAGAGAAATCTCAATACTCTTTAACCCCTGTACAGGGATCTGGTTTTACAATAGGACCCAGTGGATTGCTACCACGGAAGGGCTGCCATCCAGAGGCAAGAAAGGTTCCCAAGCAGGGTCTGAGCCGAGAGGTCATGTCAAATACAAAATCAGGATTCATAAGAATAGTCAGAAACATAAGTTGTGCTCAAAACAGGAATATAATAGAACCAAACAGGAGCAGAAGACACACATCAAACCAGGAAAACACTAATTTATATCTGGCACCTTCCATCAGCAAGCTGAAAGCTTTAGTATGGTGTGGTGCTCTCCAATTGACTGGAGCAGGGAGCTGATAACTTCAGCTGGACACACACACCCGTACTGTCACACTGGACAGCACTGTAGATCCCAGTCACTCTAACCTTAGTGGCTGGACAGAGCCCACTGTCCAGAGCTTCTGGTTCTGACATCTGCTCTTTCATCAGCACCGCTTGCAGAGTGCATACAACAGCACCTGGCGACAGAAGCAGAAGTCAAAGGTGCAGGTTCTGTTGGAGATGTAACACTATCAAATCTAATACTGAAGATACCAGGAGTGTTGCCGTAAGAAGAGGCTGCTCAGGTAAGAAGAGAGGTATGAAGGGCTGCTCACATTGCTATCCACCATGACGTTTACAGGAAAAAATAACTCTTAAAAATCAATAAACAAATATGGTACACATTAATAATAATTTGCACTAGCTTTGGTCTGATATTCTATATATTTGGTGCACCATCAGAAAATGGAAAACATAAATCACAAAAGACGAAACATCAATTACATAATGTGCAGTCAAGGATTTTATGGAAGAGCATAATGATAGTTTGATTTTTTTTCATGTCGTTGAATATTAAAATATTGTGTATGGTATCTGAACATATTCTTCTTTTCTCTTACATATTCCCCATATGGGACAGAGTTAATATTGTGTATTGAGTAGCTGCTTCAGGTCTCCAAAATAGTATTGCAAGATAAGTGTTTTCTGTATATTGTAGCATACATTTTATGTGAAATATCATTATCCTGCAAAAACACATGTAAGAAATGTACAGATCTAAAAGGGGGCAAGCTGGTGAAATTTACAATTTTGGGATCTCTACCTTTTTCAAGATCATACTGTACAGCTGGCCACAAATCAGAAAAAAACACCTAGTCACTTGCAGCCTACCTCACCCAGTAGTTTCATACTAAGTGTGGCAAAGTCACTGGTAAGATGATAGGAAGATATGTTTCATGGAGGCTATTAGCTTCCGTGAATTGAAACCATGAAGTGTGCTCCAGCATGTTTTTGCTGAAAGGATTAAACCTCTTTAGAAGCGAGTGTTTTTTGTGAATGACCAATGTGAAGGGTGGGAGGTCATTCTCCATATCTCCACCTCAGGGTGTGGTCTGGTGTTTAAATACATAGCCTGCTGAGGCATTAGTTGTTTAGTGTATCTGGAGAGGCCAACTCCAGAGGAAAGAGCTGCTTGCTGTGCTAACCTGAACCGTGTGTATTTTGTTAACCCTGTGCAGAAAGATTCCCCCAGGCCTCTGGACTGTGCTATATGTTTTCTTTTGTTTACCATTTTTTCCAAGAAAGGCCTGTTTGTTTTGATGGACTTTACAGTGGTTTATGCCTGCATTAATAAACCACTGAGAAAATTTAAAGCAACAGAATTCCTGTGTATACCTCCATGTGCAGCTGAGTGAGTCGATCTACCACATAAGTTTGTTCTGAAATATAGATTATGGACTGCATTACACCCTTCGGCATACACATTTAACTATGAGGATAGCATGCCAAGAAATATGCACAATGAAGTTCAGAAACAGATACGGCAGTCATCCATAATCTTTTTGAAAAATAAAAAATCCATGACCACTAGGGCAGGCTTACGCAGGATCCCTCTTCACAAGACCATCATGATCACTATTTTGCATCTCAGGTTATGCTTCTCTAGATGCCTCATATGACAAGTAAAATTGTACATTTATAACATTTATAACATGAATAAGCAAAGTGAATTTTATTTACCCTTATCTCAATCAACATATCACATATTCAAAAATATACAGCACTGTGCAAGTTTTAGGTAGTTATGGACAAAATGCTGAAAAGTAAGAATTCTTTAAAAATAGAAATGTTAATAGTTTATTTTATCAACTAACAAAATGCAAAGGGAATGAATAAAAGTGAAATCTAAATCAAATTCATATTTGGTGTGACCACCATTTGCCTTCAAAACAGCATCAAAACATCAATTCTTCTAGGTACAATTGCACACAGTTTTTGAAGGATTTTGACTGGTAGGTTGTTCCAAATGTCTTGGAGAACTAACCACACATATTCTGCGGCCATAGCCCTGCACAAATATTTCTGCCTCGTCGTGTCATCCCACATAGACTCAATGATGTGGAGATCAGGGTTTTGTGGGGGCCACATCATCACTTCCATAACTTTTTGCTTTTCCTTACACTGAAGATAAATATTATGAAATTGTTGTTTGGGTTATTGTCCTGCTGCAGAATAAATTTGGAGCCAATTGGACACCTCCCTTGTGGTATTGCATGGTGGATAAACATCTTCATGTAATTCATAGCAATGTAGATACCATTAATCCTGACAAAATTCTCAATTACATTTGCTGAATTACATTTGCAAGGAAACTCCACCATGCTTCAGTGCTTCCTGCAGACACTCTTTCACTCATCATTGTACTGCTCATCAGCCCTTTGTGAACAAACTGCCTTTTATTACAGCTAAATTATTTACATTTTGTCTCATCAGTCCAGAGCAACTGCTGACATTTTTCTACATACCAGTACCTACATTTTCCTGCATGGTTGAGTCACTTGGCCTTGTTTTCATGTTGAAAGTATGGTTTTAGGCCACAATTCTCCCATGAAGACTACTTCTGGCTAGACCTCTATGAACAGTAGATAGGTGTAGTTATGTCCAATTGGTTGCTTCCAATTCTGAGCTGATGGCACTGCTGGACATCTTCCAATTTCAAAGGAAAATAAGCACAATGTATCTTTTATCTGCTGCACAATTTCCTTGGCGGACCACTATTTCTACAGTCCTCAATATTACCCATTTCTTAGTGTCCTCAATGCGGAGAAGTACATGCAGATACTTATCCATCATGCAATACCATCAGGGAGGCATCTGCTTGACTCCAAACTTTTCTTTAGAGTAACGAAGAACAAGGAGTCCTGGATATGATTATATGGCCCCCAAAGAGCCCCGATCTCAATATCATAGAGTCTGTCTGAGATTATGTTAAGAAACAGATAGATATGTGCAAGCCTACAGTATATCCACAGAAGATCTGTGGTTAGTTATTCAAAATGTTCGGAACTATCTTCCTGCTGAGTTTCTTCAAAACCTGTGTACAAGGGTACCTAGAAGAATTTAGAATTTGATGCTGTTTTGAAGGCAAAGGGTGGTCACACCTAATATTGATTTGATTTAGATTTCTCATTTGTTCATTCACTTTGCTTTTTCTAATTGACAAAAAACTATTCACACATCTATTTTTGAAAACAATCTTACTTTGCACCATCATTTCCACAAATGTCTAAAACGTTTGAACAGGACTTTATATAAGAATTCAAAAATACAATACAACAGTATGGTAATAAGAAATAGGACAAATTAGTTCATAGTAGCCCATCAATTACATTTTTCAATAAATGAAAGAAAAAAGAAAATACATTTGTTATGTTAAACCCATAGGGTCCAGTGCCTCTGTCTGAATAATTATAGCTGCTCCTTGCTGTAAGAGAAATTCACATCTCCCATTACCTGAGTAAATTTTTTAAACTGCTGAAAATGTCAGACACGATATATCACTTTCATGTATTTTCCTCATATGTTTATGGTAATTAATCTTGGATCCCCTTTTCCCATTATAATAGATCTATGTTTTATACATCTATTAAAAAGTGGTCTAAAGGGTTTTCTTATATAGAAAAAAATCATGCCATTTAACCCTTCAGTATCAAGCAATTTTCCATTTTTGCCTGTCATTTTTTCTTCCTCGACCTGAAAGAGTTATAACTAGTGTTGAGCCACCCCCGTAGTGTTCGAGTTCGGTTCGGTTCGTCGAACACCCGTGTGTTCGCCGAACTGTTCGTCGAACTGTTCGTCGAACACCTTCGAACACCGTTAAAACCAATGGCAGGCAAACAAAAACACATAGAAACACATAGAAAACACCTTCAAAGGTGTCCAAAAGCTGACAAACTGCTCAGAAGACACAACTAACACATGGAAAAGTGACAAGTACATATAGTCATGCGAAAAGAAAAGAGGTGGAGGAGTAAAAGGAGGGGGAGACACAGATATAGGCATGTCATGCCCTTCTAAAATCCAAAAAGTGAGAAGCCGAGACGGCCAGTCCGCTCCTGCCCGTGCCACCTCTGTGTCGCCGGGTTTGTGCCAGAGCCGCGGTGAACCCTGACGGCCAGCCCCCCTCTCCCAATACTGGTGCCTGTCCGCTGGTGGGTCGAGAGAGCCCCCCTGTGGTGGAGGCAGCTCTAAGCTTTTTAATTTAAATTGTCCCTCTAATTTGAATGAATACACTTTAAATCCATTTACAAGGATCTATTGGAGGGCAAGTCTCATGCCAGTAGCCGCGTAATTCCAGCTCCAGTAGCGTCCACTAAAGCTGCTGCAGTTAAAAAGCTTTTATAAGGATCGAGCTCGGCTGTCCACCGCAAGGCATCCTAGTGCCAGTCCCAGCCCCTATGCCTTGGGGTGCCTCCTGATGCTCTTCACTAAGTATCCCGTGGTCCCGAAGCATTTCCTTTGAAAAAATTAAGTGTCCAAACTACAGGTGGTGTAACTTGCTTAACAGCCGGGATAATCCGCTGACTAGCAGACACTGCTACTAGGCACAAAGTATTTCCTGGGCTAGATGCAGTTAAAAATTTGTAAGTAGATACTCTCGTTGGATGCTGAGAAAGCATTCCATAGAGTCTCCTGGCACGCCATATATGATTCTCTTAAAAAGCTTGGGGTAGGGGTCTAGGGGACCCTTTTATAGCCAAAATCACGGCCCTGTATCACAATACGTCACCTAGGCTGAAGATAAATGGAACTGTAGCACCGAGGGCTCGGTTGCTACAGACGTATTGCACCTCACCCAGAGGTGTGATATCTCACTCTCAGATAAGGATGGAGTGTGGATCAGGACCCGACACCTGCATGCATTACACCACATTGCCGTGGGGCAGGGCGACCAATATGCCCCTGAGATGGGCAGGACAGTCCCTGTCCCTGGCTGGAGTGGGGGGAGGGAACACTGAGGAAGGGGAACCCTGCAGTGCAGGAGCAGGGAGGAAGCAGTTCCTGGGTGCATTGAGAAGGGAGTATAAAAGGTGGGCACCATCTTAGTTCAGTGCAGAGAAGTCTGAGCAGAAGTGGCAGGGAGCAGGGGCTCTGCATGAGCTCTGCTCCGGAGGCGGGCCTAGTAACAGAGGCCCAGGCCTGCAAGAGGGAGAAGGAAGGAAGAGGAGCGGAGAAGGCTCCAGGAACGAGGAATGAAGGGATCCCAGGGGTGCAGACGGGCGAGTCGCCACCGCACGCCCGAATCCACCTGCGTGGAGGGGTCAGGCCAAAGGGGGAGACCGGTCCCCGAACTAGTGGAGGCAGGAAACGACCCTCAGCTAGAAACCGGAGGCTCTGACATTTTATGTGGCGCAGCCCCTTGCTCCACCCACTAGGAAGGCACCACATAGGGTCAGGGAAACTGGCGCCAAGTTTACCAAGAGGAGGCCCGAGGCAGCCGGACAGAAGTGTTGGTAAGAAAGGCCAGACAAAGGACACACAAAGGGGGTCCTGTGAAGCGCTCCAAAGTTATCTGGGAGTTGTCTGAGCCCCTCACCTGGTGAGCACAGTACGACGTGGGCAGCCGTTACCTGCAGACGTGGTCTGGATAATAAGAACTGTGAGTAAAGGCCCTGAACTGCATCACTGACTCCGTGTCGTTACTGCTGCTGCCCTGCACCATCACCCCCATCCTCCGCATACACTGCCCTGAGGCTATACTCCTCCCGTGGGGAGTTATGCTACGCTCTGCTGCACCCACAACACCAGCCTTAGCGGTCTGCCCTGTAGCGGCGGTTCACTCTGACCGCAATCCACGGGTGGCGTAGTCGGACATTTAAACATCAAAACCACATAAATAGTTCCGCCACTGGTTTGGCCGCCCTGAGCCACGGAACCGGATCGCCGCCACGAAGACTACAACCACCAGCATCCACCAAAAAGGGTCCGGCTCCGGGTGTCCCAAGGCCCAGGGGGTGCGTCAGAACATTTTCATCACCTTTCACAATCACCAATGGGACAAGGCAGGGATGTCCTCTGTCCCCTCTCTTATACATCCTAGTGACGGAGCACCTGCTCTCATCAATTCGCCATAACCCCAATATTAGGTGGATTGAGGTGGGAGGCACCGAGTACAAGTGCTCTCTATTTGCTGATGATGTCCTAGTATATATCACTCAATCACATATATCCATCCCTGCTGTTATGGCTGAAATAGATCACTTTGTTACATGGTAAAATTTTAAAATCAATGCAGCGAAGTCTGAGGCCCTCGATGTCTCCCTCCCTAAATCCATATAGGATTCCATCCAGTCCAACTTTCCCTTTGCCTGGCCCTCACAGGGTATCAAATACTTAGGAATTCCTATTCATAGAGACCTCTCCCATCTATGTTATCTTAATTTTGGGCCCTTTATTGAACAATTCCATACAGACCACGGTTGGCAAGTTAGAACTGTAAGATTCACTACGTGAACCACTGGTGTTTTGTGGAAAAGCACATGTACACCGCGTTCCAAATTATTATGCAAAAAGTGTTTAGGAGTGATAAGGGAAGAATTTGTTTGTTTGTCAGTTAAACTCATTGATGGTGATGTGTGTCAGGGCTCTTTATATCACTGTAAGCAATTGCAGACACCTGTGCTAATTAGTTTGGCAGGTGTGTCCAATGAAAGGCAAGACTACTTAAGAAGGCTCTCTCACATTATTAAGCAGCCTACATTTTCTGCCAAAATGGGAAAGAAAAAGGATGTGTCGGCTGCTGAGAAGCAACAAATTGTGGAGTGTTTAGGTCAAGGCATGACTACAATCAACATTGTGCGATGATCAGGATGAAGTGTCTTGGCAATCAAGAAGTATGTAGCTGATTCACAGTACACACGTGTGCGTGCTGATAAGGGCAAATTGAGGACTCTTTCCTACAGGCAATTACGTCAGGTTGAAAGAGCAGCGGCAAAAAAGCCTTGTCATAGCAGCAGACAAGTTTTTGAAGCTGCTTGTGCCTCCAACGTCCCCCGAACAACAAGATGCAGGGTCCTTCAGAGGTTTGCAGCTGTGCATACGCCATCCTGTCGACCTCCTCTATCCACTTCACACAAGCAGAAACGGCTCCAGTGGGCCAAACATTACATGAAGACTGATTTCAAAACTGTTTTGTTCACGGATGAGTGCCGTGCAGCGCTCGATGGTCCAGATGAATGGAGTGGAGGATGGCTGGTTGATGGACACCCCACGCAAACACGGCTGCAGCGCCAACAAGGAGGAGGTGGAGTAATGTTTTGGGCTGGAATCATGGGGAGAGAGATTGTCGGCCCCTTTAGGATCCCTGAAGGCGCTAAAGATGAACTCCATAATGTATGTGGATTTTCTCAAACAGCACTTCCTGCCATGGTTCAAGAAGAAGAACAGTGTATTTCACAGCAAGATCATTTTTCTGCATGATAATGCACCATCTCATGCTGCACATAAAACATCTGCATCTCTGGCTGATATGGGCATAAAAGGGGACAAACTTATGGTGTGACCCCCATGCTCCCCTGACCTCTACCCCATTCAGAACCTTTGGAGCATCATTAAAAGGAGTGTCTATGATGGCGGGAGGCAGTTCACATCTAAGCAACAGCTCTGGGAGGGTATTCTGTCCTCATGCAAAACAATTGAAGCAGAAACCATCCAAAACCTGACAAATTCAATGGACGAGAGAGTTCAGAAGCTCCTTTCGAACAAGGGGTCCTATGTGAAAATGTAACATCACCTAGAATAAAGTTTTGAGTTGAAAACTGTTTGATTTCAGTTTCTAACAACCTGCTAATGCTTATAATTTCAAAAATGACCATTTTTTTGGTCTTTATTAAAATGAAAAGGTTGATCGAAAAGTTTGGGGGATCTAAGAGTGTGGCAACCCAGTAGTCATGATTACTTCGAATTCTGACAATATGAGGGTCATGCTGCAGGTAGTGCAGCAAGAAGGCACTTATGTGTCTTGCGCATCTCGGAGCCCCAAAATTATTTTCCGGGCTAGATGCAGCTAAAAATTATTTTTAATTTTAAATCTGGTGAAGCTTATTATAGATGGCCTAATAGGATCAGTGCTGCACACTGCTACAAAGCCCAAATTATTTTCCAGTCAAGATACAGATAAACATGATTAGTAATTTGAAAGCTTAAAACGGTTGGTAGGGTGATTTTAACCAATCATCAAGCTTTTACTCTCCCCAGGATGACACAGGGGTAGAAAAGTCGTTTCGGATCCATGATTTGTTCATCTTTATGAACGTGAGTCTGTCCACATTATCAGTGGAGAGCCGCGTGCGCTTATCTGTCAGCACACCACCAGCAGCGCTGAACACACGTTCAGACAGAACGCTGGCTGCGGGGCATGACAAGATCTCCAAGGCGTAAGTGGCTAGCTCCGGCCATTTATCCAGATTGGAAGCCCAAAAAGAGCAAGGGTCCAGTGACACAGTCGTGGCTTCAATGTTTACTTGGAGATACTCCTGTACCATCGTCTCTAGGCGTTGACTATGTGTCAGACTTCTTGTCTCCTGTGGCCTTGCAAAGGATGGGCTAAAAAAGTGGTGAAATGATTCCGCAAAATTGATGTTACCAGCAGATACTGTGGTTCTGTTACGGTTTGAGTGCTGAACACTTGACGGTCCCACGGTTGGCAAGTTGGAACTGTGAGATTCACTACGTGCACCACTGGTATTTTGTGGAAAAGCACATGTAAGATTCTGCAACAGTCTCTGCTGATACTCCTGCATGCGTGCATCCCTTTCTATGGCAGGAATAATTTCTGCAAATTTACTTTTGTACCGGGGATCTAACAGTGTGGCAACCCAGTAGTCAGGATTATTTCTAATTCTCACAATTCGAGGGTCATGTTGCAGGTAGTGCAGCAAGAAGGCACTCATGTGTGTTGCGCATCCAGGAGCACCAAGTCCCTGTTGTGTTGGTGGCGAGGTAACAATCATGCTTCCTTCCTCTGTCCTCTCCCCCCAACCTCGCACAACAGAAATGTGATCAAGGTCTCCCTCATCTGATGAGTCTTCCATCAGTTCGTCCTCCACTTCTTCCTGGGCTCCTGCACCTTCCTCACTAGTTTGGCTGCTACCATGCGCCCTGGTAAAATCATCTCCCCCACCCTCACATGCCTGCCGCCCTGGTGCTGCCGACCGTCTGGACCTTGCAGATGTTAGCCCTTCCGCATACAACTCCTCCTCCTCTACTTCCTCCACCTCCTCTTGTGCCACCACCTGACTCCGAATTCTGTTTAACATGCGCTCCAGCATGTAAATCACCGGAATAGTCATGCTGATAATGGCATCGTCAGCACTAAACATCTTCGTCGCCATTTCAAAACTGTGCAGAAGGGTGCATAGGTCCCTGATCTGAGACCACTCCTCCAGCGTGATTTGCCCCACCTCTGAATCTCGTTGGCCCAGGCTATACGTCAGAACGTATTGCACCAGGGCTTGTCGGTGCTGCCACAGTCGCTGCAACATGTGCAGAGTTGAATTCCACCGGGTAGGCACATCGCATTTTAGCCGGTGAAGTGGCAGGCCCAACGACTTCTGTAGAGATGTAAGTCGCTGAGCTGCGGGATGCGAACGGCGGAAGTGAGCACACAGCGACCGTGCCCTCTGCAGAAGGCCATCTAGTCTGGGATAGTGGGCTAAAAATTGCTGGACAACCAGGTTCAACACGTGAGCCATACAAGGCACGTGTGTGACATTGCCCCGGCGAAGGGCCGCACCCAGGTTTGCAGCATTGTCGCACACGGCCTTCCCTGGTTTCAGGTCCAGTGGAGACAACCATTCATGAAATTGGTTCTCCAGAGCTGACCACAACTCCTCAGCTGTGTGACTCACATTTCCCAGACATTTCAATGTAAAAACCGCCTGATGACGTTGAGCCCTACTGCCAGCATAGTAAGGAGGTGTGCAGGATCCCTTCTGCGCAGTTAGAAAGCTTGTGGCATGACCAGACAGGCTTTGGGTGCAGGTGGAAGACCGAGAGGAGGTTGAGGAGGCAGAAGCAGTGGAGGAAAAATGACATAAAGAGGATTGACGCACAACTCGTGGGGACGGCAAGACTTGGACAGCAGCCCCTTGTCCTGCTGTCACCATAGTTACCCAGTGCCCAGTCAGCGACATGTAACGCCCCTGTCCATGCCTACTCGTCCAAGTGTCTGTGGTGAAATGCACCCTGTCACACACAGAGTTTCTCAAAGAAGCGGTGATGTTGTGTGCGACATGCTGGTGGAGCGCAGGCACACCTTTCTTTGAGAAGTAGTGCCGACTGGGCATCTGGTACTGGGGCACTGCGACGGACATAAGGTCTCGAAAATCCTCTGTGTCCACCAGGCGGAAAGGCAGCATTTCTGTAGCCAAGAGCTTGCAGATGGTGAAATTCAACCTCTTAGCTTTCTCATGGCTAGGAGGAAATGGTCTTTTACTTGTCCACATCTGAGGGACCGAGGGCTGGCTATTGTGCTTAGACGGGGTTGATAAGGGTGTCCCCGGCAAACTGCCGGTCTGTGAGGAAGATGCAGGCGGACATGTTAGGTTGCCTTGATCCAAAGGTGGTGCTATCAATGTCGGACAGCGCTCAAGACCAGCTGGTGTTACCACCTCCAAAGAAAATGATGACCTGCCAATCACGCTGGCTGTTGCGGGTAAAGAGGTGGCAGGTCTGCGCCCCAAAACAGGTGTGACTGCTGTCCCCCCAGTCACAGAGGATGAAGAAGCCGCGGATGCACAAGATATGGCAGACGGTGGTTGGCCCGGCCGGCTAGACCACATTGTAGCACACTGAGCTTCCCACTGCAACTTATGCTTCATGTCCATGTGCCGGTTCATGCATGAAGTACTCAAACTATGTATTTTTTGGCCTCTACTTAGCTTTTGCTGACAAATGTTACAGATAACACGAGTTGGGTCATCTTTATCGATCTGAAAAAATGCCCAGGCTATGCAAGGCTTAGCACCCATGCGACCTGAAGAGCCACCACGACTTGTGGTGAGAGGCAGAGTTGTGTTTGAGGATGCAGTTGTTGACGTGCTTCCAGTACTACGTCTCTGTCCAGGAAGGCGCAACCTGACCTCGTCGTCACTAGCATCTTCCTCCACCTCCTCTGCTGACCTCATCTCTTGGCTGACTGTGGGTTGACAGTAAGTGGGATCTCCGACCTCATCATCATCACCCTGTGCGTTATCACACCCGTCGTCCTCAGAGCCAACCTGTTCCTGCCCTGACAAAAAACTAAAGTTGTCGCTCCAATCAGGTATTTGAGTCTTATCATCGTCTTCCTCATTGTCTCCACCAACAGGAGTTACAGTTTGGGAATGAGGGTCTACATTATGGTCAGAACCTTCTGCGTCTGGTCCTGGATCCGACTCATAAAGATTCTGGGCATCAGTGCAGATCATTTCCTCGTCTGGATTCACAGAAGCGCTGGAGTCGACCTCTGATTCCCAGGCTATAGTATGAGTAAACAGCTCTGCAGACTCAACCATCTGTTCTACCTCATACTCAGACGGGCAACTGGAGATTTGGGAGCTGTGAGGAAGCAAGTGCGATTTGGGTGACACCTTTGAGGACTGGAGTATTTGTGATGTTGAAGTTGATGTGGAGGAGAGCCCACTTAAAGGAGCACTTGATATCCGTTGAAGAACCTGCTGTTTTGTGCCTCATCTGGAATTTGTAGCGATTGGCGTGGCCGTAAGAAAGGGATCTTATCACATTGTCCGCTAAAAGAAGTAGACATTTTAGTTTGGCTGGAAGATGGTCTTTCTTCTGCACCTACCCCACGGACACAACCTTTTTTCCCCTTCCCAACACGCCTATTCCCCTTTCCACCAGCAGCAGGCCTTTTTCCACTCATTTTGGTGGTTAACTAATTCACAACTCTGGAGTTGTTTGCACAAAAAAACAATGGATGGTAACCGAGCAGAGCTGAGTGGCCAAACTGTGATATTAGGCCAAAACTATTGGCTGGGTTAGATGCAGAAAAAAATTATTTTTAATTTGCAACCTGATGGAGGTCAGTATAGATGGACTAATAGACCAAGTCCCACACACCGCTAGAAGCCCAAATATTTTTTCAGAGCTAGATGCAGAAAATTTTTTTATTCAATTTGCAACCTGATGGAGGTCAGTATAGATGGACTAATAGACCAAGTCCCACACACTGCTAGAAGCCCAAATATTTTTTCAGAGCTAGATGCAGAAAAAAATTATTTTTAATTTGCAACCTGATGGAGGTCAGTATAGACGGACTAATAGACCAAGTCCCACACACCGCTAGAAGCCCAAATATTTTTTCAGAGCTAGATGCAGAAAAAAATTATTTTTAATTTGCAACCTGATGGAGGTCAGTATAGATGGACTAATAGACCAAGTCCCACACACCGCTAGAAGCCCAAATATTTTTTCAGAGCTAGATGCAGAAAAAAATTATTTTTAATTTGCAACCTGATGGAGGTCAGTATAGATGGACTAATAGACCAAGTCCCACACACCGCTAGAAGCCCAAATATTTTTTCAGAGCTAGATGCAGAAAAAAATTATATTCAATTTGCAACCTGCTGGAGGTCAGTATAGAAGGACTAATAGAACAAGTCCCACACACTGCTAGAAGCCCAAATATTTTTTCAGAGCTAAATGAAGAAAAAAATTATTTTTAATTTGCAACCTGATGGAGGTCAGTATAGATGGACTAATAGACCAAGTCCCACACACTGCTAGAAGCCCAAATATTTTTTCAGAGCTAGATGCAGAAAAAAATTATTTTTAATTTGCAACCTGATGGAGGTCAGTATAGATGGACTAATAGACCAAGTCCCACACACTGCTAGAAGCCCAAATATTTTTTCAGAGCTAGATGCAGAAAAAAATTATTTTTAATTTGCAACCTGATGGAGGTCAGTATAGATGGACTAATAGACCAAGTCCCACACACCGCTAGAAGCCCAAATATTTTTTCAGAGCTAGATGCAGAAAAAAATTATATTCAATTTGCAACCTGCTGGACGTCAGTATAGAAGGACTAATAGAACAAGTCCCACACACTGCTAGAAGCCCAAATATTTTTTCAGAGCTAAATGAAGAAAAAAATTATTTTTAATTTGCAACCTGATGGAGGTCAGTATAGATGGACTAATAGACCAAGTCCCACACACTGCTAGAAGCCCAAATATTTTTTCAGAGCTAGATGCAGAAAAAAATTATTTTTAATTTGCAACCTGATGGAGGTCAGTATAGATGGACTAATAGACCAAGTCCCACACACCGCTAGAAGCCCAAATATTTTTTCAGAGCTAGATGCAGAAAATTTTTTTATTCAATTTGCAACCTGATGGAGGTCAGTATAGATGGACTAATAGACCAAGTCCCACACACTGCTAGAAGCCCAAATATTTTTTCAGAGCTAGATGCAGAAAAAAATTATTTTTAATTTGCAACCTGATGGAGGTCAGTATAGATGGACTAATAGACCAAGTCCCACACACTGCTAGAAGCCCAAATATTTTTTCAGAGCTAGATGCAGAAAAAAATTATTTTTAATTTGCAACCTGATGGAGGTCAGTATAGATGGACTAATAGAACAAGTCCCACACGCTGCTAGAAGCCCAAATATTTTTTCAGAGATAAATGAAGAAAAAAAATATTTTTAATTTGCAACCTGATGGAGGTCAGTATAGATGGACTAATAGACCAAGTCCCACACACTGCTAGAAGCCCAAATATTTTTTCAGAGCTAGATGCAGAAAAAAATTATTTTTAATTTGCAACCTGATGGAGGTCAGTATAGATGGACTAATAGACCAAGTCCCACACACCGCTAGAAGCCCAAATATTTTTTCAGAGCTAGATGCAGAAAAAAATTATATTCAATTTGCAACCTGCTGGAGGTCAGTATAGAAGGACTAATAGAACAAGTCCCACACACTGCTAGAAGCCCAAATATTTTTTCAGAGCTAAATGAAGAAAAAAATTATTTTTAATTTGCAACCTGATGGAGGTCAGTATAGATGGACTAATAGACCAAGTCCCACACACTGCTAGAAGCCCAAATATTTTTTCAGAGTCTGTGCCAGTGCTGTGCAAGTTTTTTTCACAGCATTTCGCTGAATCTAGCAAAGCTAATCCTTTTTGGCCTATTGCAGAGTGTGTTAGTCAGTGGAGTAGCCTATCTGTGTTGCAAGATATACCACCTGTGTATAGAATACCAATTTTTTTACTGCACCTAGTGAAGTAAAATCTTTTGGGCATAGCATCATTCTATTAGTCCATCTATACTGACCTCCATCAGGTTGCAAACTGAATATAATTTTTTTCTGCATCTAGCTCTGAAAAAATATTTGGGCTTCTAGCAGTGTGTGGGACTTGGTCTCTTAGTCCATCTATACTGACCTCCATCAGGTTGCAAATTAAAAATAATTTTTTTCTTCATTTAGCTCTGAAAAAATATTTGGGCTTCTAGCAGTGTGTGGGACTTGTTCTATTAGTCCTTCTATACTGACCTCCAGCAGGTTGCAAATTGAATATAATTTTTTTGTGCATCTAGCTCTGAAAAAATATTTGGGCTTCTAGCGGTGTGTGGGACTTGGTCTATTAGTCCATCTATACTGACCTCCATCAGGTTGCAAATTAAAAATAATTTTTTTCTGCATCTAGCTCTGAAAAAATATTTGGGCTTCTAGCAGTGTGTGGGACTTGGTCTATTAGTCCATCTATACTGACCTCCATCAGGTTGCAAATTAAAAATAATTTTTTTCTTCATTTATCTCTGAAAAAATATTTGGGCTTCTAGCAGCGTGTGGGACTTGTTCTATTAGTCCATCTATACTGACCTCCATCAGGTTGCAAATTAAAAATATTTTTTTTCTGCATCTAGCTCTGAAAAAATATTTGGGCTTCTAGCAGTGTGTGGGACTTGGTCTATTAGTCCATCTATACTGACCTCCATCAGGTTGCAAATTAAAAATAATTTTTTCTGCATCTAGCTCTGAAAAAATATTTGGGCTTCTAGCAGTGTGTGGGACTTGGTCTATTAGTCCATCTATACTGACCTCCATCAGGTTGCAAATTGAATAAAAAAAATTTCTGCATCTAGCTCTGAAAAAATATTTGGGCTTCTAGCGGTGTGTGGGACTTGGTCTATTAGTCCATCTATACTGACCTCCATCAGGTTGCAAATTAAAAATAATTTTTTTCTGCATCTAGCTCTGAAAAAATATTTGGGCTTCTAGCAGTGTGTGGGACTTGGTCTATTAGTCCATCTATACTGACCTCCATCAGGTTGCAAATTAAAAATAATTTTTTTCTTCATTTAGCTCTGAAAAAATATTTGGGCTTCTAGCAGTGTGTGGGACTTGTTCTATTAGTCCTTCTATACTAACGTCCAGCAGGTTGCAAATTGAATATAATTTTTTTCTGCATCTAGCTCTGAAAAAATATTTGGGCTTCTAGCGGTGTGTGGGACTTGGTCTATTAGTCCATCTATACTGACCTCCATCAGGTTGCAAATTAAAAATAATTTTTTTCTGCATCTAACCCAGCCAATAGTTTTGGCCTAATACCACAGTTTGGCCACTCAGCTCTGCTCGGTTACCATCCATTGTTTTTTTGTGCAAACAACTCCAGAGTTGTGAATTAGTTAACCACCAAAATGAGTGGAAAAAGGCCTGCTGCTGGTGGAAAGGGGAATAGGCGTGTTGGGAAGGGGAAAAAAGGTTGTGTCCGTGGGGTAGGTGCAGAAGAAAGACCATCTTCCAGCCAAACTAAAATGTCTACTTCTTTTAGCGGACAATGTGATAAGATCCCTTTCTTACGGCCACGCCAATCGCTACAAATTCCAGATGAGGCACAAAAACAGCAGGTGCTTCAACGGATATCAAGTGCTCCTTTAAGTGGGCTCTCCTCCACATCAACTTCAACATCACAAATACTCCAGTCCTCAAAGGTGTCACCCAAATCGCACTTGCTTCCTCACAGCTCCCAAATCTCCAGCTGCCCGTCTGAGTATGAGGTAGAACAGATGGTTGAGTTTGCAGAGCTGTTTACTCATACTATAGCCTGGGAATCAGAGGTCGACTCCAGCGCTTCTGTGAATCCAGACGAGGAAATGATCTGCACTGATGCCCAGAATCTTTATGAGTCGGATCCAGGACCAGACGCAGAAGGTTCTGACCATAATGTAGACCCTCATTCCCAAACTGTAACTCCTGTTGGTGGAGACAATGAGGAAGATGATGATAAGACTCAAATACCTGATTGGAGCGACAACTTTAGTTTTTTGTCAGGGCAGGAACAGGTTGGCTCTGAGGACGACGGGTGTGATAACGCACAGGGTGATGATGATGAGGTCGGAGATCCCACTTACTGTCAACCCACAGTCAGCCAAGAGATGAGGTCAGCAGAGGAGGTGGAGGAAGATGCTAGTGACGACGAGGTCAGGTTGCGCCTTCCTGGACAGAGACGTAGTACTGGAAGCACGTCAACAACTGCATCCTCAAACACAACTCTGCCTCTCACCACAAGTCGTGGTGGCTCTTCAGGTCGCATGGGTGCTAAGCCTTGCATAGCCTGGGCATTTTTTCAGATCGATAAAGATGACCCAACTCGTGTTATCTGTAACATTTGTCAGCAAAAGCTAAGTAGAGGCCAAAAAATACATAGTTTGAGTACTTCATGCATGAACCGGCACATGGACATGAAGCATAAGTTGCAGTGGGAAGCTCAGTGTGCTACAATGCGGTCTAGCCGGCCGGGCCAACCACCGTCTGCCATATCTTGTGCATCCGCGGCCTCTTCATCCTCTGTGACTGGGGGGACAGCAGTCACACCTGTTTTGGGGCGCAGACCTGCCACCTCTTTACCCGCAACAGCCAGCGTGATTGGCAGGTCATCATTTTCTTTTTAGGTGGTAACACCAGCTGGTCTTGAGCGCTGTCCGACATCGATAGCACCACCTTTGGATCAAGGCAACCTAACATGTCCGCCTGCATCTTCCTCACAGACCGGCAGTTTGCCGGGGACACCCTTATCAACCCCGTCTAAGCACAATAGCCAGCCCTCGGTCCCTCAGATGTGGACAAGTAAAAGACCATTTCCTCCTAGCCATGAGAAAGCTAAGAGGTTGAATTTCACCATCTGCAAGCTCTTGGCTACAGAAATGCTGCCTTTCCGCCTGGTGGACACAGAGGATTTTCGAGACCTTATGTCCGTCGCAGTGCCCCAGTACCAGATGCCCAGTCGGCACTACTTCTCAAAGAAAGGTGTGCCTGCGCTCCACCAGCATGTCGCACACAACATCACCGCTTCTTTGAGAAACTCTGTGTGTGACAGGGTGCATTTCACCACAGACACTTGGACGAGTAGGCATGGACAGGGGCGTTACATGTCGCTGACTGGGCACTGGGTAACTATGGTGACAGCAGGACAAGGGGCTGCTGTCCAAGTCTTGCCGTCCCCACGAGTTGTGCGTCAATCCTCTTTATGTCATTTTTCCTCCACTGCTTCTGCCTCCTCAACCTCCTCTCAGTCTTCCACCTGCACCCAAAGCCTGTCTGGTCATGCCACAAGCTTTCTAACTGCGCAGAAGGGATCCTGCACACCTCCTTACTATGCTGGCAGTAGGGCTCAACGTCATCAGGCGGTTTTTACATTGAAATGTCTGGGAAATGTGAGTCACACAGATGAGGAGTTGTGGTCAGCTCTGGAGAACCAATTTCATGAATGGTTGTCTCCACTGGACCTGAAACCAGGGAAGGCCGTGTGCGACAATGCTGCAAACCTGGGTGCGGCCCTTCGCCGGGGCAATGTCACACACGTGCCTTGTATGGCTCACGTGTTGAACCTGGTTGTCCAGCAATTTTTAGCCCACTATCCCAGACTAGATGGCCTTCTGCAGAGGGCACGGTCGCTGTGTGCTCACTTCCGCCGTTCGCATCCCGCAGCTCAGCGACTTACATCTCTACAGAAGTCGTTGGGCCTGCCACTTCACCGGCTAAAATGCGATGTGCCTACCCGGTGGAATTCAACTCTGCACATGTTGCAGCGACTGTGGCAGCACCGACAAGCCCTGGTGCAATACGTTCTGACGTATAGCCTGGGCCAACGAGATTCAGAGGTGGGGCAAATCACGCTGGAGGAGTGGTCTCAGATCAGGGACCTATGCACCCTTCTGCACAGTTTTGAAATGGCGACGAAGATGTTTAGTGCTGACGATGCCATTATCAGCATGACTATTCCGGTGATTTACATGCTGGAGCACATGTTAAACAGAATTCGGAGTCAGGTGGTGGCACAAGAGGAGGTGGAGGAAGTAGAGGAGGAGGAGTTGTATGCGGAAGGGCTAACATCTGCAAGGTCCAGACGGTCGGCAGCACCAGGGCGGCAGGCATGTGAGGGTGGGGGAGATGATTTTACCAGGGCGCATGGTAGCAGCCAAACTAGTGAGGAAGGTGCAGGAGCCCAGGAAGAAGTGGAGGACGAACTGATGGAAGACTCATCAGATGAGGGAGACCTTGATCACATTTCTGTTGTGCGAGGTTGGGGGGAGAGGACAGAGGAAGGAAGCATGATTGTTACCTCGCCACCAACACAACAGGGACTTGGTGCTCCTGGATGCGCAACACACATGAGTGCCTTCTTGCTGCACTACCTGCAACATGACCCTCGAATTGTGAGAATTAGAAATAATCCTGACTACTGGGTTGCCACACTGTTAGATCCCCGGTACAAAAGTAAATTTGCAGAAATTATTCCTGCCATAGAAAGGGATGCACGCATGCAGGAGTATCAGCAGAGACTGTTGCAGAATCTTACATGTGCTTTTCCACAAAATACCAGTGGTGCACGTAGTGAATCTCACAGTTCCAACTTGCCAACCGTGGGACCGTCAAGTGTTCAGCACTCAAACCGTAACAGAACCACAGTATCTGCTGGTAACATCAATTTTGCGGAATCATTTCACCACTTTTTTAGCCCATCCTTTGCAAGGCCACAGGAGACAAGAAGTCTGACACATAGTCAACGCCTAGAGACGATGGTACAGGAGTATCTCCAAGTAAACATTGAAGCCACGACTGTGTCACTGGACCCTTGCTCTTTTTGGGCTTCCAATCTGGATAAATGGCCGGAGCTAGCCACTTACGCCTTGGAGATCTTGTCATGCCCCGCAGCTAGCGTTCTGTCTGAACGTGTGTTCAGCGCTGCTGGTGGTGTGCTGACAGATAAGCGCACGCGGCTCTCCACTGATAATGTAGACAGACTCACGTTCATAAAGATGAACAAATCATGGATCCGAAACGACTTTTCTACCCCTGTGTCATCCTGGGGAGAGTAAAAGCTTGATGATTGGTTAAAATCACCCTACCAACCGTTTTAAGCTTTCAAATTACTAATCATGTTTATCTGCATCTTGACTGGAAAATAATTTGGGCTTTGTAGCAGTGTGCAGCACTGATCCTATTAGGCCATCTATAATAAGCTTCACCAGATTTAAAATTAAAAATAATTTTTAGCTGCATCTAGCCCGGAATATAATTTTGGGGCTCCGAGATGCGCAAGACACATAAGTGCCTTCTTGCTGCACTACCTGCAGCATGACCCTCATATTGTCAGAATTCGAAGTAATCATGACTACTGGGTTGCCACACTCTTAGATCCCCCAAACTTTTCGATCAACCTTTTCATTTTAATAAAGACCAAAAAAATGGTCATTTTTGAAATTATAAGCATTAGCAGGTTGTTAGAAACTGAAATCAAACAGTTTTCAACTCAAAACTTTATTCTAGGTGATGTTACATTTTCACATAGGACCCCTTGTTCGAAAGGAGCTTCTGAACTCTCTCGTCCATTGAATTTGTCAGGTTTTGGATGGTTTCTGCTTCAATTGTTTTGCATGAGGACAGAATACCCTCCCAGAGCTGTTGCTTAGATGTGAACTGCCTCCCGCCATCATAGACACTCCTTTTAATGATGCTCCAAAGGTTCTGAATGGGGTAGAGGTCAGGGGAGCATGGGGGTCACACCATAAGTTTGTCCGCTTTTATGCCCATATCAGCCAGAGATGCAGATGTTTTATGTGCAGCATGAGATGGTGCATTATCATGCAGAAAAATGATCTTGCTGTGAAATACACGGTTCTTCTTCTTGAACCATGGCAGGAAGTGCTGTTTGAGAAAATCCACATACATTATGGAGTTCATCTTTAGCGCCTTCAGGGATCCTAAAGGGGCCGACAATCTCTCTCCCCATGATTCCAGCCCAAAACATTACTCCACCTCCTCCTTGTTGGCGCTGTAGCCGTGTTTGCGTGGGGTGTCCATCAACCAGCCATCCTCCACTCCATTCATCTGGACCATCGAGCGCTGCACGGCACTCATCCGTGAACAAAACAGTTTTGAAATCAGTCTTCATGTAATGTTTGGCCCACTGGAGCCGTTTCTGCTTGTGTGAAGTGGATAGAGGAGGTCGACAGGATGGCGTATGCACAGCTGCAAACCTCTGAAGGACCCTGCATCTTGTTGTTCGGGGGACGTTGGAGGCACAAGCAGCTTCAAAAACTTGTCTGCTGCTATGACAAGGCTTTTTTGCCGCTGCTCTTTCAACCTGACGTAATTGCCTGTAGGAAAGAGTCCTCAATTTGCCCTTATCAGCACGCACACGTGTGTACTGTGAATCAGCTACATACTTCTTGATTGCCAAGACACTTCATCCTGATCATCGCACAATGTTGATTGTAGTCATGCCTTGACCTAAACACTCCACAATTTGTTGCTTCTCAGCAGCCGACACATCCTTTTTCTTTCCCATTTTGGCAGAAAATGTAGGCTGCTTAATAATGTGAGAGAGCCTTCTTAAGTAGTCTTGCCTTTCATTGGACACACCTGCCAAACTAATTAGCACAGGTGTCTGCAATTGCTTACAGTGATATAAAGAGCCCTGACACACATCACCATCAATGAGTTTAACTGACAAACAAACAAATTCTTCCCTTATCACTCCTAAACACTTTTTGCATAATAATTTGGAACGCGGTGTACATGTGCTTTTCCACAAAACACCAGTGGTTCACGTAGTGAATCTTATAGTTCTAACTTGCCAACCGTGGTCTGTATGGAATTGTTCAATAAAGGGCCCAAAATTAAGATAACATAGATGGGAGAGGTCTCTATGAATAGGAATTCCTAAGTATTTGATACCCTGTGAGGGCCAGGCAAAGGGAAAGTTGGACTGGATGGAATCCTATATGGATTTAGGGAGGGAGACATCGAGGGCCTCAGACTTCGCTGCATTGATTTTAAAATTTTACCATGTAACAAAGTGATCTATTTCAGCCATAACAGCAGGGATGGATATATGTGATTGAGTGATATATACTAGGACATCATCAGCAAATAGAGAGCACTTGTACTCGGTGCCTCCCACCTCAATCCACCTAATATTGGGGTTATGGCGAATTGATGAGAGCAGGTGCTCCGTCACTAGGATGTATAAGAGAGGGAACAGAGGACATGCCTGCCTTGTCCCATTGGTGATTGTGAAAGGTGATGAAAATGTTCTGACGCACCCCCTGGGCCTTGGGACACCCGGAGCCGGACCCTTTTTGGTGGATGCTGGTGGTTGTAGTCTTCGTGGCGGCGATCCGGTTCCGTGGCTCAGGGCGGTCAAACCAGTGGCGGAACTATTTATGTGGTTTTGATGTTTAAATGTCCGACTACGCCACCCGTGGATTGCGGTCAGAGTGAACCGCCGCTACAGGGCAGACCGCTAAGGCTGGTGTTGTGGGTGCAGCAGAGCGTAGCATAACTCCCCACGGGAGGAGTATAGCCTCAGGGCAGTGTATGCGGAGGATGGGGGTGATGGTGCAGGGCAGCAGCAGTAACGACACGGAGTCAGTGATGCAGTTCAGGGCCTTTACTCACAGTTCTTATTATCCAGACCACGTCTGCAGGTAACGGCTGCCCACGTCGTACTGTGCTCACCAGGTGAGGGGCTCAGACAACTCCCAGATAACTTTGGAGCGCTTCACAGGACCCCCTTTGTGTGTCCTTTGTCTGGCCTTTCTTACCAACACTTCTGTCCGGCTGCCTCGGGCCTCCTCTTGGTAAACTTGGCGCCAGTTTCCCTGACCCTATGTGGTGCCTTCCTAGCGGGTGGAGCAAGGGGCTGCGCCACATAAAATGTCAGAGCCTCCGGTTTCTAGCTGAGGGTCGTTTCCTGCCTCCACTAGTTCGGGGACCGGTCTCCCCCTTTGGCCTGACCCCTCCACGCAGGTGGATTCGGGCGTGCGGTGGCGACTCGCCCGTCCGCACCCCTGGGATCCCTTCATTCCTCGTTCCTGGAGCCTTCTCCGCTCCTCTTCCTTCCTTCTCCCTCTTGCAGGCCTGGGCCTCTGTTACTAGGCCCGCCTCCGGAGCAGAGCTCATGCAGAGCCCCTGCTCCCTGCCACTTCTGCTCAGACTTCTCTGCACTGAACTAAGATGGTGCCCACCTTTTATACTCCCTTCTCAATGCACCCAGGAACTGCTTCCTCCCTGCTCCTGCACTGCAGGGTTCCCCTTCCTCAGTGTTCCCTCCCCCCACTCCAGCCAGGGACAGGGACTGTCGTGCCCATCTCAGGGGCATATTGGTAGCCCTGCCCCACGGCAATGTGGTGTAATGCATGCAGGTGTCGGGTCCTGATCCACACTCCATCCTTATCTGAGAGTGAGATATCACACCTCTGGGTGAGGTGCAATACGTCTGTAGCAACCGAGCCCTCGGTGCTACAGTTCCATTTATCTTCAGCCTAGGTGACGTATTGTGATACAGGGCCGTGATTTTGGCTATAAAAGGGTCCCCTAGACCCCTACCCCAAGCTTTTTAAGAGAATCATATATGGCGTGCCAGGAGACTCTATGGAATGCTTTCTCAGCATCCAACGAGAGTATCTACTTACAAATTTTTAACTGCATCTAGCCCAGGAAATACTTTGTGCCTAGTAGCAGTGTCTGCTAGTCAGCGGATTATCCCGGCTGTTAAGCAAGCTACACCACCTGTAGTTTGGACACTTAATTTTTTCAAAGGAAATGCTTCGGGACCACGGGATACTTAGTGAAGAGCATCAGGAGGCACCCCAAGGCATAGGGGCTGGGACTGGCACTAGGATGCCTTGCGGTGGACAGCCGAGCTCGATCCTTATAAAAGCTTTTTAACTGCAGCAGCTTTAGTGGACGCTACTGGAGCTGGAATTACGCGGCTGCTGGCATGAGACTTGCCCTCCAATAGATCCTTGTAAATGGATTTAAAGTGTATTCATTCAAATTAGAGGGACAATTTAAATTAAAAAGCTTAGAGCTGCCTCCACCACAGGGGGGCTCTCTCGACCCACCAGCGGACAGGCACCAGTATTGGGAGAGGGGGGCTGGCCGTCAGGGTTCACCGCGGCTCTGGCACAAACCCGGCGACACGGAGGTGGCACGGGCAGGAGCGGACTGGCCGTCTCGGCTTCTCACTTTTTGGATTTTAGAAGGGCATGACATGCCTATATCTGTGTCTCCCCCTCCTTTTACTCCTCCACCTCTTTTCTTTTCGCATGACTATATGTACTTGTCACTTTTCCATGTGTTAGTTGTGTCTTCTGAGCAGTTTGTCAGCTTTTGGACACCTTTGAAGGTGTTTTCTATGTGTTTCTATGTGTTTTTGTTTGCCTGCCATTGGTTTTAACGGTGTTCGAAGGTGTTCGACGAACAGTTCGACGAACAGTTCGGCGAACACACGGGTGTTCGACGAACCGAACCGAACTCGAACACTACGGGGGTGGCTCAACACTAGTTATAACACTTTTATTTTTCTGTCTACCCATCATATAAGGAATTGTTTTTTAAGAATGAGTTGTACTTTTGAATGACACCATTCAATTTACCATAAAATATATTGAAAAGTGGGAACAAAAAGTCCATATGTGGCAAATTTGAATAAAAGTGTAATTTTGTAATTAATTTTTCAGTTTTGTTTTTACGGCATTCATTATGTTGTAAAAATTACTCTGCAAGTAGATTCTTCAGGTCAGTACATTTACAGCGATTCCAAATTTATACAATTTTTTTTTAATTCAAGTGGTGAAAAAAAAAATCTGAAGTTTGGAAAAAAAAATTGGAGCTTGTGTTGCTATTTTCCAAGATATGTAACATTTTTATTTTTCCATTTATGTGTTATGGATTGTTCTTGCATCCCAAGCTGACATTTTCATTGATTAAATTTCAATACTTCATATGACATTTTAATTACTGTTGACTGTATATTTTAGGGTGATGTGGTGCCCGAAAGAAAAGGCATTTCTGGCTTTTCAAGTTTTTTTTGTTCACAATGTTAACCATTGTTGATCAATTTGAAAATTTTGTAGAATGGAGTTTTAGAGATGTGACAAAACGAGGTATGTTTATTTTTTATGTATTTAATTTCTATATTTATTTCTTTATTTTAATGGTGGAAAAGGGAACGATTTTAATTTTTACATTTTATTATTTTTAATTTTTAAAAAATTCAGCAGGTCAACGGCAGCCATGGTAACAAATTAGCACCCTGCAAACAAATTTAAGGTGGCCTATGGGATTCAGTATGCATACTTAACCAGAAATGGCATCTGCTGTCAGTGATCTAAAACCTCAACTCTGGCCACAGCAGTTAGACACAGATACCGGCTACATATTATAGTCAGTATCAGTCACATGTGGAATTAGATCAGCTCCTAAACCACACGCAGTCACCCCAGCAGAGGATGCATAGTTACAGAGGCTGAGTTTTTATAAAACTGGGAAATTTGCATCTCCTGGCCTTTCCTAACGATGATAGTGAACAAGCCAGAACCCTAAAAGGCTAATTAATGTCTGAAACCTTGGTCAACGTTATCTGAGCATACAAATCGCCAAGGGTGCCCAAACTTTTGCATCGTCCCATTTTCATTTTTGTAATTTGTAAAATATAAAAGATCAAAATATTTTTTTTCCTAAAACACAAAGGAAATGTGTCATCTTTAGGCCTTTTGGAGATCATTTCATTATCAACTTGCTTAACTGTTCACAATAACAGTAATTTTGACCAGGGGTGCCCAAACTTTTACATGCAACTGTAAGTCCATATGTGTAAAGGGGTTAAAGGTGTTGTCTCATGATACAGCTTCAGGAGTTCACTGCTCCCGTCTTACTGCTTTACTGGGGACAGTGTACTCCAGAAGAGTGACCGTGACATGATCGCGCCACTGGTCCAAAGTGTGCGCCAGGTTGGTCAGTATAGTGTTTTGTTATTTTAATTATTGTGAAAAACATTTTTTCATGACTGCTGACAAGCAAATAATCTACTGAAAATGTACAAAATATGCTGCTTTTCTCTTCCCAATTCAACTTAATATTGACAATTGACAACAAAAATAAGGTTTAAAAATCTCACCTCAAGTCAATTTTTGGACATATGGATAATATTCCACAGTGTGTGGGTGATATTTGTTAAAATCTCATGTACGTTGATGCCACTATGATACTTCATGGATTTTGCTTCCGCAAACCTTAGAGAGGTTGTCTCATGAGCAAAAGTTTATTTTAACCAATAGATATTGGAATAATAATAACTTACACAGTTGGATGTATTTAGTTAAAATGCTTCTGTGCTGAGATAATCTTATAAATGTGCCCTACTGTGTACTGTGTAATGGCTGTGTCTGACTGTGCAGGAACATGGTCTGATCATACCACATCTCCTGGGCAGGGGGAAGATGAAAAAAAGTATACAGACAAGTATTACAGCCAGGGATCGCAAATGATGTCTTTTTTTAAAGTAAAACATTGTTTAAAAACAGGCAGGGAAATGTTTTACTTCACAGAAAGAATCAGCTGTGATCCCATGCAGTAAGTTCTGTATACTCTTTTGCAACCTCCCCTTCTCAGGAGCTGTGGTATGATCAGACCATGTTCCTACACGGTCAGACACAGCCATTACACAGTACACAGCAGGGGCACATTTATAACATTATCAACACATCTAATTGTGGAAATTATTATTACTCCAAGATCTATTGATTAAAATTAACTTTTGTGAAAATGAAAATCTACCACCTGTGAACATAGCCTTCTTTCTGTACAAATCTTAAATAGTGAATTGATCACCAGTGACTGTAGTAAACTTACTCTAGCATGACATTGGAAACACAAAAACACTATTTAGAACTCATAGATAAGCTAATCATAGGAGCCTAATAGTATTTAGCATAATAGCAAAACCAGAAGTGTAGCTAGCATGGAGCAGTTTTGGACAGCTGTCCGGAGCCTACTCAGATGGAGGGACCCACTATAAAATCGGCGAGAATGGTGAATCTTATGCAGTATATCATTCCTCAGTGAACAAAGCATGTAATACTTCTTTATACTCACTGTCGTCTTTGTCTCTTCATTACTATTCATAAGCAGAGAGCAGGATAAAAATCAGTATAGAGAAGCGCTGTTACAGATCCGGGTGGTGGAACCTCTGTGCTGCGGTGCAAGGAGGGTCCAGAGGGGCATGACTAAGTATCAACTCGGTCCAACCAAGGTCGCACGGCGGCTCAGTCGACTCCGTGAACCAGGGAGGAACCGAGCAGAGGGACCAGGTGCCACTCTGGGACCGACCTTGTATGAGAGCAGGTGACTCCCATGGGTCAGAAGGCAGGAACTGACCGGTACAGCGGATGAGCTTCGGCTGGCAGACTGACGGGTGGTCCGGGTAGACAAGCAGGCTGATTAGGCAGATAGTCAGGCGAGTGTTCTGGGTAGGCAAGCTGGCGGCACAACAGGTAGCTGGCTGGTGCTTCCAGGTAAGCGGGCAGGCAGGCACGGCAGGTAACAGGCAGGTGCTTCCAGGTGAGCGGGCTGGCAGGTACGGCAGGTAACAGGCAGGAGCTTCCAGGTAAGCGGGCTGGCAAGCACGACAGGTAACAGGCAGGTGCTTACAGGTAAGCGGGCAGGCAGGCACAGCAGGTAACAGTCAGGTGCTTTCAGGTAAGCGGGCTGGCAGGCACGGCAGGTAACAGGCAGGTGCTTCCAGGCAAGCAGGCGGGCAGAGCCCATAGACAGACTGGCAGACTGGACTGTAGACAGACTTTCGGGCAGAAGAGAAGTCAGGCTAGCGGACTGAGCAGAAGATCAGACTGGCGAACAGGACTGACTTGCAGAGGACCTGGGGGTTGAAGCAAAGTAAGAATCACAAAGCAACAACCTTGTACGGGCACCTCCATATTAGAGGAGGTGCCTCTTATAGTGAAAGCCCTCCGGTGATTGGCCGGGGACTTTTTAGGACGGCGCGTGCGGCCCCTTTAAGAGGGAGGGAGCGCGCGCGCCCTAAGCACAGAGCCAGGGAAGCTGCGTGCACCAGCAGCAGCTGCAGGGAGGCTGGAAGACGCTGGAGCAGGACCGCGGCGGTAAGGGGGACGGCGTCTCTGCCTGGCAGGGGGCAGAGACGCCGATGCTACAGTATCCCCCCCTTTACGTCCCCTCTTTTTCAGGCAAGCAAGAAAGTTTTTAAGAGGAAGAGGGGCATGGATGTTCTCCCTGGGTTCCCAAAGACCTCTCCTCTGGGCCAAACCCCTTCCAATCCACCAGAAAAAAGTTTTTTCCTCTTACCCTTTTGGTGGCCAAAATGTTCTCTACGTCATAGATGTCCTCAGCGGAAACTGGAGCTGGAGAGGTACCCAGAAAAAGAATTAAGAACAACTGGTTTGAGGAGAGATACGTGGAAAGAGTGGGGAATCCATAAGGTGGCTGGGAGTTTTAGCTTGTAAGCCACGGGATTGATTTGCTTGAGAACCTCAAACGGACCGATGAACCGCGGACCCAACTTATACGATGGAATTTTAAGCCGAACATGTTTGGAGGAGAGCCAGACCCTGTCTCCCAGACGAAAAAGAGGCGGATCCAGACGTCTCTTATCGGCATGTCTCTTCATCCGTTCAGAGGACTGATGAAGTGCGGATCTAGTGTTTTCCCAAATAGTAGAAAATTCGCTGACCAGAGACTCCACGGCAGCATTGTCCACTGAAGCGGAGACGGGAAACGGGATCTTGGGGTGTTGACCGTAGACCACAAAGAACGGGGCTTTGGAAGAAGACTCACTCTCATGGTTGTTATAGGCAAACTCGGCCCAAGGTAGGAGCTCAACCCAATCATTATGGTGAGCATTGACGAAATGCCGGAGAAAGCTGTTAAGGACCTGGTTGATACGTTCCACTTGACCATTGGACTGAGGATGATAAGCAGAGGAGAAATCCAGGGTGACATCCAACAGCTTACACGTAGCTCTCCAGAAGGGCAAAGTGAACTGGACCCCGCGATTAGAGATGAGCGGTGTTTGACTCGAACTGTTCGCCAATCTCAAATTCGAGCTGTTTTGAGCGGTGTTCGAGCCGTTCGACGAACCCGAACGATTTGCAAAAAATCCAGCTGTTCGAGGTTATGTTCGATAACTGTTCGTGCACCAAAATCGCAACTGGATTTTTTCACAGTAATACTGTTAATCAATGTTAATAGACAGTTTCAGTGTAGAGTGGGCGGGGGGAGGGGCAGGGGATGGATCTCTGCAGAAATAATGCCGATCTCCTTTTTTTTTTTTCTTTCCCGCATTTACAGTGGGGAGGTGCAGTCTGTCAGCCTATCAGCAGCGCACACACACAGCGAAGTGCTTTTTTTTCACACAAGCAAGGGCATGTGTCATTGGCTGTGTATGTCACATGTCCTTGCCCTATAAGACCCAGCCATTTTACCCGTCGCCACCATTTTCTCACTGCTGCAGCTGAGTGTTAGACGGCACCGCTGCTGCTGTGGGCACTATACTTTGTAACTGTGTGAATTGCAAGCGAATTTGCTCTTAAATAGACAGATAGGTTTAGGGAGTAGGGATTAGTTGTAATTGCAGCCCTTTTGAGGGCTAGGTTACAGCAGTTCCTAGCACTTTTTGCCAGGCAGGTCTGTGCCAGTGCTGTGCAAGTGTTTTTCACAGCATTTGGCTAAATCTAGCTAAGCCAATCCTTTTGGGCCTCTAGCAGTGTGTGTTAGTCAGTGAAGTAGCCTATCTGTGTTGCAAGCTACACCACCTGTGTATCTAATACCAATTTTTTACTGCACCTAGCCAAGTAAAACCTTTTGGGCATAGTAGCAGTGTCTGTTACTCATTGGAGTAGTCCATCTGTACCAAGCTACACCACCTTTGTATTTAATAACAATTTTTTACTGCATCTAGCCAAGTAAAACCTTTTGGCCATAGTAGCAGTGCCTGGTAGTCAGTGGAGTAGCCCATCTGTACCAAGCTACACCACCTTTGTATTTAATAACAATTTTTACTACATCTAGCCCAGTAAATCCTTTTGGGCTTGTAGCAGTGTCTGTTACTCATTGTAGTAGCCCATCTGTACCAAGCTACACCACCTTTGTATTTAATAACAATTTTTTACTGCATCTAGCCCAGTAAATCCTTTTGGGCCTGTAGCAGTGTCTGTTACTCATTGTAGTAGCCCATCTGTACCAAGCTACACCACCTTTGTATTTAATAACAATTTTTTACTGCATCTAGCCAAGTAAAACCTTTTGGGCATAGTAGCAGTGTCTGTTACTCATTGGAGTAGCCCATCTGTACCAAGCTACACCAACTTTGTATTTAATAACAATTTTTTACTGCATCTAGCCAAGTAAATCCTTTTGGGCCTGTAGCAGTGTCTGTTACTCATTGTAGTAGCCCATATGTACCAAGCTACACCACCTTTGTATTTAATAACAATTTTTTTCTGCATCTAGCCCAGTAAATACTTTTGGGCCTGTAGCAGTGTCTGTTACTCATTGGGTAGCCCATCTGTACCAAGCTACACCACCTTTGTATTTAATAACAATTTTTTACTGCATCTAGCCCAGTAAATACTTTTGGGCCTGTAGCAGTGTCTGTTACTCATTGTAGTAGCCCATCTGTACCAAGCTACACCACCTGTGTTTCTAATAAAATTGTTTTACTGCATCTAACCCAGCCAATCGTTTTGGGCTAGTACCACAGTTTGGCCACTCAGCTCTGCTCGGTTTCCATCCATTGTTTTTTGTGCAAACAACTACAGAGTTGTCAAATAGTTAACCACCAAAATGAGTGCAAAAGGCCTGCTGCTGGTGGAAAGGGGAATAGGCGTGTTGGAAAGGGAAAAAAAGGTTGTGTCCGTGGGTAGGTGTTAAAGCAACAGTAACATGTGCAGAAGAAAGACCATCTTCCAGCCAAACTAAGATGTCTACTTCTTTTCGTGGACAATGTGATACGATCCCTTTCTTACGGACACGCCCATCGCTACAAATTCCAGATGAGGCGCAAAAACAGCAGGTGCTTCAACGGATATCAAGTGCTCCTTCAAGTGGGTCTCCTCCACCTCAACTTCAACATCACAAATACTCCAGTCCTCAGAGGTGTCACCCCAATCGCACTTGCTTCCTCACAGCTCCCAAGTCTCCAGCTGCCCGTCTGAGTATGGGGTAACACAGATGGTTGAGTCTGCATAGCTGTTTACTCATACTTTAGCCTGGGACACAGAGGTCTTCTCCAGAGCTACTGTTAATCCAGACGAGGAAATGATCTACACTGATGCCCAGAATGTTTATGAGTCGGATCCAGGACCAGATGAGGAAGGTTCTGAGCATAATGTAGACCCTCGTTCCCAAACTGTAACTCCTGTTGGTGGAGACAATGATAAAGACGATGATGAGACTCAAATACCTGATTGGAGCGACAACTTGACTTTTCGGTCAGGACAAGAAGAGGTTGACTTTGAGGACGACGGGTGTAAGAACACACAGGGTGATGATGACGAGGTTGGAGATCCCACTTACTGTCAACCCACAGTCAGCCAGTCAATGAGGTCAGCAGAGGAGGTGGAGGAGGATGCTATTGACGACGAGGTTAGGTTGCGCCTTCCTGGACAGAGACGTAGTAGTGGAAGCACGTCAACAACTGCATCCTCAACCACATCTCTACCTCTGACCACAAGTCGTGGTGGCTCTTCAGGTCGCATGGGCTCTAAGCCTTGCATAGCCTGGGCATTTTTTCAGATCGATAAGGATGACCCAACTCGTGTTATCTGTAATATTTGTCGCCAAAAGCTAAGTAGAGGCAAAAAAATCCATAGTTTGAGTACTTCATGCATGAACCGTCACATGGATATGAAGCATAAGTTGCAGTGGGAAGCTCACTGTGCTACAATGCGGCCTAGCGGGCCGGGCCAACCACCGTCTGCCCCATTTTGTGCATCCGCGGCCTCTTCATCCTCTGTGACTGGGGGGACAGCAGTCACACATGTTTTTGGATGCAGATCTGCCACCTCTTTACACACAACAGCCAGTGTGATTGGCAGGTCATCATTTCATTTGGAAGTGGAAACACCAGCTGGTGTTGAGCGCTCTTCGACATCGAGAGTACCACCTTTGGATCAAGGCAACTTAACTTTTCCGCCTGCATCTTCCTCACAGACTGGCAGTTTGCCGGGGACACCCTACTAAACCCCGTCTAAGCACAACAGCCAGCCCTCGGTCCCTCAGATGTGGACAAGTAAAAAAACATTTCCTCCTAGCCATGACAAAGCTAAGAGGTTGAATTTCACCATCTGCAAGCTCTTGGCTACAGAAATGCTGCCTTTATTCCTGGTGGACACAGAGGATTTTCGAGACCTTATGTCCATCGCAGTGCCCCAGTACCAGATGCCCAGTCGGCACTACTTCTCAAAGAAAGGTGTGCCTGCGCTACACCAGCATGTCGCACACAACATCACCGCTTCTTTGAGAAACTCTGTGTGTGACAGGGTGCATTTCACCACAGACACTTGCACGAGTAGGCATGGACAGGGGCGTTACATGTTGCTGACTGGGCACTGGGTAACTATGGTGACAGCAGGACAAGGGGCTGCTGTCCAAGTTTTGCCGTCCCCACGAGTTGTGCGTCAATCCTCTTTATCTAGAAGTTCCTCCACTGCTTCTGCCTCCTCAATAGAGATGAGCGGTGTTCGACTAGAACTGTTCGCCAATCTCAAATTCGAGCTGTTTTGGGCGGTGTTCGAGTTGTTCGACGAACCCGAACGATTTGCAAAAAATTCGGCTGTTCGAGGTTATGTTCGATAACTGTTCGTGCACCAAAAGCGTGTCCTGCATGTCTGGCGCTATTTAGAGCACCAATCATGCAGGGATTGTCTGCCACTCACTGTAATGCCACAGCCATGGTGGTTGTGGCATTACAGTGATTGCCCAAATCGATGGGAACAGTGCTCACAGTGAAACATGAAAAGCCGGCAATTCAGCAGCGGCATACACCTGTACCCGACAATTTAGAACCGAAAGAATAGAGCTTCACACATAGATTAGATAGATATAAACATGTCAGCCACATATATACGAAGTACAGTGAAAGTGCTGCTTACTGTACTTGTCATTTAGCGTAAAGGATTTATCAAAAAAAATAATAGTGTTTTCATGCACCGTCTCTTTAAAAAAGCCGGCCGGCAATTCAGCATCTGTACCCGACAATTTATAACAGACAGAATAGAGCTTCACACATAGATTAGATAGATAGAAACATGTCAGCCACATATATACGAAGTACAGTGACAGTGTTGCTTACTGTACTTGTCATTTAGCGTAAAGGATTTATCAAAAAAAATAATAGTGTTTTCATGCACCGTCTCTTTAAAAAAGCCGGCCGGCAATTCAGCAGCGGTACCCGACAATTTATAACAGACAGAATAGAGCTTCACACATAGATTAGATAGATAGAAACATGTCAGTCACATATATATGAAGTACAGTGATAGTGTTGGTTACTGTACTTGTCATTTAGTATTAAAATAAAGGATTTATTATTAAAAAAATTGGCGTGGGGTTCCCCTTAATTTTAGGCTCTAGCGGAGGTTAAGCAGACGACTGGGGCAGATGTTTGAAGCCTGGGAAGGGGGTAATACCCACGGAGCTTCCCAGGCTACTAATATCAGCCCCCAGCTGAATACATAGCCTTTACTAGCTATTAAAATGGGGGACCCCACAAAAAAAATGACGTGGGGTCCCCCCTAATTTAATAGCTAGCAAAGGCTAGGCAGACAGCTGGGGGCTGATATTAATAGCCCAGGAAGGGAGCCATGAATATTGGCCCCCTCCCAGGCTAGAAACACCAGCCGTCAGCCGCCCCAGAAATGGCGCATTCATAGGATGCGCCAATTCTGGCACTTAGCCTCGCTCTTCCACACTGCCCTGGTGCGGTGGCAGGGGGTAATAGGGTTGGGGTTGATCTCAGCTTATAATGCCAGCTGACATCAAGCCCAGGTTAGTAATGGAGAGGCGTCTATAAGACACCCCCATTACTAACCCCATAGTCAAAGTTAAAAAAAACACAAACACCCAGAATAAAGTCCTTTAATTGAAATAAAGACACAATCCTTTATTGTTCTAAATTAAACCATACTTACCATCACGCCCATTCCAGCTGAAGCCAACGATCTCCTGCAATAAAAGAAAAATAATAAAGCAACCTCATCCTTACCTTTCCATGGTTCCCACGACAGCTTCAGCTCTGCTACATCGAGATGACAGGCTGGACCGCAGCAGAACGCTGCCATCCAGCCTCTCATCCCGCAGACACTGAGAAGCGCAGGCTTGCTTGCGCTGCTCAGCGTCTCTCTGTGACGACATCCAGATGAGCCGAGTTCATGTCCAATGAACTCGGCTCACCTCATGCACGTCACTGACAGCGTGGGAAAATTCTCACGCTGAAGCGCTGAGTGCAGGAGAATTTTCCCACGCTGTCAGTGACATGCATAAGGTGAGCTCATGTCCAATGAACTCAGCTCACCTCCTGCACGTCACTGACAGCGTGGGAGAATTCTCCTGCACTCAGCGCTTCAGTGTGAGAATTCTCCCACGCTGTCAGTGACGTGCATGAGGTGAGCCGAGTTCATTGGACATTAACTCGGCTCATCTGGATGCCCTCACAGAGAGACACTGTGGAGCGCAAGCAAGCCTGCGCTTCTCAGTGTCTGCGGGATGACAGGCTGGATGGCAGCGTTCTGCTGCGGTCCAGCCTGTCATCTCGATGTAGCAGAGCTGAAGCTGTCATGGGAACCATGGAAAGGTAAGGATGATGTTGCTTTATTATTTTTCTTTTATTTCAGGAGATCGTTGGCTTCAGCTGGAATGGGCGTGATGGTAAGTATGGTTTAATTTAGAACAATAAAGAATTGTGTGTTTATTTCAATTAAAGGACTTTTTTCTGGGTGTTGTGTTTTTTTTAAATACTTTACTAGAAATTCATGGTGGTCATGTCTAATATTGGCGTGACCCCATGAATTTCGGGCTTAGGGCCAGCTGATAATGCCAAGCTGGCCCTAACCCCTTTATTACCCAGTGAGCCACCGCATCAGGGCCCTGGATGAGTTGGGTACAGCGCCAGAATATGGCGCTTCTATGAACGCGCCATTTTCCGGGGTGGCTGCGGACTGCAATTTGCAGCGGGGGTGGCCCAGAAAGCTTGGGCCTCCCTGCGCTGCGGATTCCAGCCCCCAGCTGCCTAGTTGTACCTGGCTGGACACAAAAACAGGGCGAAGCCCCACGTCAATTTTCTTTAAATTATTTCATGAAATAATTAAGAAAAAAAGGGCTTCCCTATATTGTTGTGTCCGGCCAGGTACAAATAGGCAGCTGGTGGTTGGGGGCAGCCCGTTCCTGCCTGCTGTACCTGGCTGGACACAAATATAGTGCGAAGCCCCATGTCAATTTTTTTTAAATTATTTCATGAATTTCCTGAAATAATTTAAAAAAATTGAAGTGGGGCTTCGCACTATATTTGTGTCCAGCCAGGTACAGCAGGCAGGAACGGGCTGCCCCCATCCACCAGCTGCCTATTTGTACCTGGCCGGACACAACAATATAGGGAAGCCCTTTTTTTCTTAATTATTTCATGAATTTCATGAAATAATTAAAAAAAATTGAAGTGGGGCTTCGCACTATATTTGTGTCCAGCCAGGTACAGCAGGCAGGAACGGGCTGCCCCCATCCACCAGCTGCCTATTTGTACCTGGCCGGACACAACAATATAGGGAAGCCCTTTTTTTCTTAATTATTTCATGAATTTCATGAAATAATTAAAAAAAATTGAAGTGGGGCTTCGCACTATATTTGTGTCCAGCCAGATACAGCAGGCAGGAACGGGCTGCCCCCAACCACCAGCTGCCTATTTGTACCTGGCCGGACACAACAATATAGGGAAGGCCTTTTTTTCTTAATTATTTCATGAATTTCATGAAATAATTAAAAAAAAAGTACGTGGGGCTTCGCCCTATTTTTGTGTCCATCCAGGTACAACTAGGCAGCTGGGGGCTGGAATCTGCAGCGCAGGGAGGCCCAAGCTTTCTGGGCCCCCCCCCGCTACAAATTGCAGTCCGCAGCCACCCCGGAAAATGGCGCGTTCATAGAAGCGCCATCTTCTGGCGCTGTACCCAACTCATCCAGGGCCCTGGTGCGGTGGCTCACTGGGTAATAAAGGGGTTAGGGCCAGCTTGGTATTATCAGCTGGCCCCAAGCCCAAAATTCATGGGGTCACGCCAGTATTAGACATGACCGCCATGAATTTCTAGTAAAGTATTTAAAAAAAACACAACACCCAGAATAAAGTCCTTTAATTGAAATAAAGACACAATTCTTTATTGTTCTAAATTAAACCATACTTACCATCACACCCATTCCAGCTGAAGCCAACGATCTCCTGCAATAAAAGAAAAATAATAAACCAACCTCATCCTTACCTTTCCATGGTTCCCACGACAGCTTCAGCTCTGCTACATCGAGATGACTGGCTGGACCGCAGCAGAACGCTGCCATCCAGTCTGTCATCCCGCAGACACTGAGAAGCGCAGGCATGCTTGCGCTCCTCACTGTCTCGCTGTGACGGCATCCAGATGAGCCGAGGTCATGTCCAATGAACTCGGCTCACCTCATGCACGTCACTGACAGCGTGGGAAAATTCTCACGCTGAAGTGCTGAGTGCAGGAGAATTCTCCCACGCTGTCAGTGATGTGCATGAGGTGAGCTCATGTCCAATGAACTCAGCTCACCTCCTGCACGTCACTGACAGCGTGGGAAAATTCTCCTGCAATCAGCGCTTCAGCGTGAGAATTTTCCCACGCTGTCAGTGACGTGCATGAGGTGAGCCGAGTTCATTGGACATGAACTCGGCTCATCTGGATGTCGTCACAGAGAGACGCTGAGCAGCGCAAGCAAGCCTGCGCTTCTCAGTGTCTGCGGGATGACAGGCTGGATGGCAGCGTTCTGCTGCGGTCCAGCCTGTTATCTCGATGTAGCAGAGCTGAAGCTGTCGTGGGAACCATGGAAAGGTAAGGATGAGGTTGCTTTATTATTTTTCTTTTATTGCAGGAGATCGTTGGCTTCAGCTGGAATGGGCGTGATGGTAAGTATGGTTTAATTTAGAACAATAAAGAATTGTGTCTTTATTTCAATTAAAGGACTTTATTCTGGGTGTTTGTGTTTTTTTTAACTTTGACTATGGGGTTAGTAATGGGGGTGTCTTATAGACGCCTCTCCATTACTAACCTGGGCTTGATGTCAGCTGGCATTATAAGCTGACATCAACCCCAACCCTATTACCCCCTGCCACCGCACCAGGGCAGCGTGGAAGAGCGAGGCTAAGTGCCAGAATTGGCGCATCCTATGAATGCGCCATTTCTGGGGCGGCTGACGGCTGGTGTTTCTAGCCTGGGAGGGGGCCAATATTCATGGCTCCCTTCCTGGGCTATTAATATCAGCCCCCAGCTGTCTGCCTAGCCTTTGCTAGCTATTAAATTAGGGGGGACCCCACGTCATTTTTTTGGGGGGGTCCCCCATTTTAATAGCTAGTAAAGGCTATGTATTCAGCTGGGGGCTCATATTAGTAGCCTGGGAAGCTCCGTGGGTATTACCCCCTTCCCAGGCTTCAAACATCTGCCCCAGCCGTCTGCTTAACCTCCGCTAGAGCCTAAAATTAAGGGGAACCCCACGCCAATTTTTTTAATAATAAATCCTTTATTTTAATACTAAATGACAAGTACAGTAACCAACACTATCACTGTACTTCATATATATGTGACTGACATGTTTCTATCTATCTAATCTATGTGTGATGCTCTATCTTTCTGTTCTAAATTGTCGGGTACCGCTGCTGAATTGCCGGCCGGCTTTTTGAAAGAGACAGTGCATGAAAACACTATTATTTTTTTAAATAAATCCTTTACACTAAATGACAAGTACAGTAAGCAACACTATCACTGTACTTATTATATATGTGACTGACATGTTTCTATCTATCTAATCTATGTGTGAAGCTCTATTCTTTCTGTTCTAAATTGTCGGGTACAGATGCTGAATTGCCGGCCGGCTTTTTTAAAGAGACGGTGCATGAAAACACTAATATTTTTTTTAATAAATCCTTTACACTAAATGACAAGTGCAGTAACCAACACTGTCACTGTGCTTCTTATATGTGTGACTGACATGTTTCTATCTATCTAATCTATGTGTGAAGCTCTATTCCTTCTTGTCTAAATTGTCGGGTACCGGTGTATGCCGCTGCTGAATTTGCCGGCCGGCTTTTTTAAAGAGAGTGTCTTCTGAGCAGTTTGTCAGCTTTTGGACACCTTTGCATGTGTTTTCTATGTGTTTCTATGTGTTTTTGTTTGCCTGCCATTGGTTTTAACGGTGTTCGACGGTGTTCTAAGGTGTTCGACGAACAGTTCGACGAACAGTTCCTCGAACATCCCGGTGTTCGACGAACCGAACCGAACCCGAACACTACGGGGGTGGCTCAACACTACTCCTCAACCTCCTCTCGGTCCTCCACCTGCACCCAAAGCCTGTCTGGTAATGCCACCCGCTTTCTAACTGCGCAGGAGGAATCCTGCACACCTCCTTACTATGCTGGCAGCAGGGCTCAACGGCATCAGGTGGTGTTTACTTTGAAATGTCTGGGAAATGTGAGTCACACAGCTGAGGAGTTGTGGTCAGCTCTGGAGACTCAGTTTCATGAATGGTTGTCTACACTGGACCTGCAACCAGGGAAGGCCATGTGCGACAATGCTGCAAACCTGGGTGCGGCCCTTCGCCGGGGCAATGTCACACATGTGCCTTGTATGGCTCACGTGTTGAACCTAGTTGTCCAGCAATGTTTAGCCCACTATCCCGGACTAGATGGCCTTCTTCAGAGGGCACGGTCGCTGTGTGCTCACTTCCACCGTTTGCATCCCGCAGCTCAACGACTTACATCTCTACAGAAGTCGTTGGGCCTGCCAGTTCACCGGCTGAAATGCGATGTGCCGACACGGTGGAATTCAACTCTGCACATGTTGCAGCGACTGTGGCAGCACCGACAAGCCCTGGTGCAATACATTCTGACGTATAGCCTGGGCCAACGAGATCCAGAGGTGGGGCAAATCACGCTGCAGGAGTGGTCTCAGATCAGGGACCTATGCACCCTTCAGCACAGTTTTGAAATGGCGACGAAGATGTTTAGTGCTGACGATGCCATTATCAGCATGACTATTCCGGTGATTTACATGCTGGAGCACACGTTAAACAGAATTCGGAGTCATGTGGTGGGACAAGAGGAGGTGGAGGAAGTAGAGGAGGAGTCGTATGCAGAAGGGATAACATCTCCAAGTTCCAGATGGTCGGCAGCACCAAGGCGGCAGGCATGGGATGGTGGGGGAGAGGGATTAACTAGGGCGCATGGTAGCAGCCAAACTGTTGAGGAAGGTGCAGGAGCCGAGGAAGAAGTGGAGGACGAACTGGCGATGGGCATGGAAGAATCATCAGATGAGGGAGACCTTGATCACATTTCTGTTGTGCGAGGTTGGGGGGAGAGGGCAGAGGAAGGAAGCATGATTCTTACCTCGCTACCAACACAACAAGGACTTGGTCCTCCTGGATGCGCAAGACACATGAGTGCCTTCTTGCTGCACTACCTGCAACATGACCCTCGGATTGCCAGAATTCGAAGTAATCCCGACTACTGGGTTGCCACACTCTTAGATCCCGGTACAAAAGTAAATTTACCGAAAAAATTCCTCCCATAGAAAGGGATTTACGCATGCACGAGTATCAGCAGAGGCTGTTGCAGAATCTTACATGTGCTTTTCCACAAAACACCAGTGGTGCACGTAGTGAATCTCACAATTCTAACGTGACAACCATGGGACTGTCGAGTCTTCATCACTCAAACCGTAACAGTAACACAGTATCTGCTGGTAACAGCAATTTTGTGGAATCTTTTCACCACTTTTTTAGACCATCCTTTGTGTAACGGGTCCGGGAGGCGGAACCTCTGAGCTACTATACAAGGGGGCGGCCCTTGTAAGGGAGCGGGTGGCAGTCTCTGGGTGAACGGACAGGGAGTTACGGCAAGTGATCAGGGCAGTCTCTGGGTAAGGGGTAGGTACGACCTGTGATGGCAGAGCCTCCGGGTAGGCTAGCAGGCAGATGGTAGATGTGTGCTCCCAGGTGAGCAAGCGAGAGTCTCTGGAATAGCAGGTGGTCACGGCACGTGACGGCGGAACCTCCGGGCTGGCAGGCAGGTAGGTAACGGAGAAGCGCTCCCAGGTGAGCGGGCAAGAGTCTCTGGAATAGCTGGTGGTCACCGCACGTGACAACGGGACCTCCGGGCTGGCAAGCAGGCAGGTAACGGAGATGCGCTCCCAGGTGAGCGGGCAAGAGTCTCTGAGATAGCTGGTGGTCACAGCACGTGACAACGGAGCCTCCGGGCTGGCAAGCAGGCAGGTAACGGAGAAGCGCTCCCAGGTGAGCGGGCAAGCTGGTCCATAGACAGACTGACCGGAGTAGTAAGGCAGACCGTCGGACCTCAGGCAAGCAGGCAGGTAGCTGATATGCGCTCCCAGGTGAGCGGGCAAGCTGGTCCTTTAGACAGACTGACAGGAGTAGTAAGGCAGACCGTCGGACCTCAGACTGGCAGACAGGTAACAAGTATTCAGGCAGGAATCAGGCAGGTAACTGGCAGGAAACTGGCAGGAAACTGGCAGGAAACTGGCAGGAAACTGGCAACGGGACCTGAGGGCTGAAGCACAGGTGAGACACAGGTGCAAACAACATTGCTCGGGCACCTCCATTTTGGAGGAGGTGCCTTATATATGATGAAGTCCTCCGGCCATTGGCTGGGGACTCTTTAGGGCGGCGCGCGCGGCCCCTTTAAGAGGAGGGGAGCGCGCGCGCGCGCGCCCTAAGCACAGGGGCCGGGAAGGAGCGCGCGCTGAGAGCAGAGCAGGAGGAGGACGCCGGGACGGAGCGCGCGCTGACAGCAGAGCGGGGGGAGGATGCCGGGCACGGAGCAGAGCGGTGAGGGGAGCAGCGTCCCTGCCTAGCAGAGGGCAGGGACGCCGGCACTACAGTACCCCCCCCTTTAGGCCCCCCCTTTTTTAGGCCAGACAGAAATTTAGCTAGGATGAGAGGGGCATGGATGTTCTCCCGGGGCTCCCACGTTCTCTCCTCAGGACCAAACCCCTTCCAATCTACCAGAAAAAAGGTCTTTCCTCTTACCCTTTTGGTGGCAAGAATGTTCTCTACCTCAAACTCGTCCTCAGCAGAAACTGGAGCAGGAGGCGTACCTGTAGACTTGGAAAAAGAGTTAAGCACCACAGGTTTGAGGAGAGACACATGGAAGGAGTTAGGGATCCGTAAGTTGGCCGGGAGTTTCAATTTATAGGCCACCGGGTTGATCTGACTGATGACCTCCAGTGGACCGATGAACCGAGGCCCTAACTTATAGGAAGGGATCTTGAGCCGGACATATTTGGACGAGAGCCAGACTTTATCCCCAGGGCGGAATTGAGGAGGGTCCAGACGTTTTTTGTCAGCGTGTCTTTTCATACGCTCGGATGACAGAAGGAGTGCGGACCGGGTACTCTCCCATATGGAGGAAAATTTGTTAACAAGAGATTCCGCAGCCGGATTGTCCGCCGAGATGGAGACGGGAAACGGGATCCGAGGATGCTGACCGTAGACTACAAAAAACGGGGATTTGGAGGAAGACTCGCTCTCGTGATTGTTGTACGAGAATTCGGCCCATGGCAGGAGATCCACCCAGTCAGAATGGTGGGCATTAACGAAGTGCCGAAGGTAACTGGTCAGGTTCTGATTGATCCGCTCCACTTGACCATTAGACTGTGGGTGGTAAGCGGAGGAGAAGTCCAGGGTGACGTCCAGCAATTTACAAGTGGCTCTCCAGAAACGGGAAGTGAACTGTACCCCACGATCCGACACGATGTGACGGGGCAGGCCATGAAGACGGAAGATGTGGCGGATAAAGTCTTTAGCCAGCTCGGGTGCAGACGGAAGACCTGGCAGTGGAATGAAGTGAGCCATCTTGGAGAAGCGGTCAGCGACCACCCAAATGACCGTACAACCGGCAGAGACGGGCAGATCAGTAATGAAGTCCATCGCTATATGCTGCCAGGGGGCAGCAGGTACTGGCAGAGGTAGGAGGCTGCCGGCCGGCAGGTGTCTCGGAACTTTGTTGCGGGCGCAGGACACACAGGCAGAAACAAAGTCTATTACATCCTTGTGCAGGTTAGGCCACCAGTAGTGCCGGGTAATAAGCTGGAGGGTCTTTTTCTGACCGACGTGGCCAGCTAGTTTAGACGAATGACCCCAGTGTAGGATCTTCTCCCGATCAGGTACTGGTACGAACGTCTTACCAGGAGGAAGACGATTTAGACTCACGGGAGCCACCTGCATTACTCTGGCGGGATCGATGATATGTTTCGGATCCTCCTCGAGATCAGACACCAGAAAGGATCGAGACAAGGCGTCCGCCTTGACGTTTTTGTCAGCCGGGCGAAAATGAAGGACAAAATCAAAACGAGCAAAAAACAAGGACCACCGGGCTTGGCGCGGGTTAAGTCTCTGGGCATGCTGGAGGTAAGCCATGTTCTTGTGGTCAGTGTAAATTATTACCGGGTGAAGAGCCCCCTCGAGCAGGTAACGCCACTCCTCCAATGCCAGTTTGATGGCCAATAACTCTCGGTCTCCTATGGAATAGTTGCGCTCAGAGGAGGAGAAGAGTTTAGAGAAGAAGCCACAAGTTACCATCCTCCCGGAAGATGATTTTTGAGTAAGTACCGCTCCGGCTCCAGAGGAGGAGGCGTCAACTTCCAGGAAGAACTGCTTGTTGCCATCTGGGCGATGCAGCACCGGGGCGGAAGAGAAGGCCTGTTTAAGGGAAAGAAAGGCCTCCTCTGCTTCGGGTGGCCACTCTTTGGGATTAGTACCTTTACGGGTGAGCGCAGAAATTGGGGCCGTCCGGGAAGAGAAGTGTGGTATGAAGAGGCGGTAGTAGTTGGCGAAGCCCAGGAATCGCTGAATGGCCTTCAACCCCTCCGGTCGGGGCCATTTCTCGATGGCAGACAGTTTCTCAGGATCCATTTGTAGGCCGGTCTGAGAGATAATGTAGCCCAGAAACGGAAGCGAGGTCTGCTCAAAGAGGCACTTCTCAAATTTAGCGTAGAGATGGTTCTGCCTTAGCCTGAGCAGGACCTGACGAACGTCCCTCCGGTGAGTCTGGAGATCCGGAGAGAAGACCAAGATGTCGTCCAGGTACACCACTACGCAGGAGTAGAGAAGGTCCCGGAAGATGTCATTGACCAACTCTTGAAAGACGGCAGGAGCGTTACAGAGACCAAAGGGCATTACCAGGTATTCATAGTGGCCGTCCCGGGTGTTGAATGCCGTCTTCCATTCATCCCCCTGACGAATACGAACCAGGTTGTACGCCCCACGAAGGTCCAGTTTGGTGAAGATCCTAGCCCCCCTCAGACGATCAAATAATTCTGGAATGAGCGGAAGGGGGTACTTATTCTTCACCGTGATCAGGTTTAGGCCTCTATAGTCTATACAGGGACGGAGAGAGCCGTCCTTCTTTTTGACGAAAAAGAAGCCTGCTCCCGCCGGGGAGGTAGATTTCCGGATGAATCCTCTGGCCAGATTCTCCTCAATATATTCGGACATTGACCGGGTCTCAGCAGCGGATAAAGGATAGATACGCCCACGGGGAGGAGTAGTACCGGGTAGCAGATCGATGGGACAGTCGTATGGTCTATGTGGTGGTAATGTCTCTGCCTCCTTTTTATTAAAGACATCTGCATAAGACCAATAAGGAATCGGAAGTCCAGGTAGATTAGCTGGGGTAGGAGAGGGACGGACGGGATGAACGGGAACCAGGCAGGTTTTATGACAGTCTTGTCCCCAGCGAAGGACCTCTCCGGTTTGCCAGTCTAGCACGGGTGCATGTCTCTGGAGCCAGGGCAGACCTAGCAAGAGGGCGTGAGAGAGTCCAGGCAGAACATGAAAGGAGATACTTTCAGAATGCAGCATTCCCACCTGCAGGGTAATGGATTCGGTGATGAGTTGAATGGGGCGAGGTAAGAGGCCCCCATCCACGGCAGCGACAGACAAGGGTACAGCCAGAGGTTTGGTGGGGATGCGGTATTTCTCAACCAGGGACTGTGAAATAAGGTTCCCGGCTGCTCCAGAGTCAAGTTGGGCTAGTTCGAAATAACGGTTCTCCCCGTAGATGATCGAAACTGACAACAGCAGGGATGGAGAGGATTTATTCTTGTCTAGGTGGACCTCTCTGAGCGAACCTAGACACAGGCGTTTCCCGACCTCTCCGGGCAGGCACGGATCCGGTGCTCCTTACTGCCACAGTAGAAGCAGCTCCCCTCGGCACGGCGTGAGTCCTGACGGTTTTTGACCATCTTGGTCTGGTCGACCTGCATAGGCTCAGGAGAGTGTACCTGGGGAGAGATGGAGGAAATGACGGGTTTCTGGAAAGTAGGAGCTAAACGTGGAATCCTTCTCTCACGGGTGACCTCTTTGGCACGCTCCTGGAACCGTAGGTCAATCCGGGTGGCAAGGGTTATTAGATCATCGAGAGAGGTAGGAATGTCCCGACCAGCAAGTTCATCTTTAATACGACCGGACAGACCCTCCCAGAAGACGGATACCAGAGCGTCGTTATCCCAGGCCAGCTCCGAGGCAAGGGTGCGGAACCGTATGGCATATTGGCCCACGGTGAGACCCTCCTGACGGAGGCGTAGCAGAGAGGATGCGGATGAGGTCTTCCGTCCGGGTTCGTCAAAGACTTTCCGGAAAGCCGAGAGAAAAGCAGGCAAGTTGGACACCAGGGGGTCTCCTCTCTCCCATAGAGGATTTAGCCAGGCCAGGGCCTCCCCGGTGAGGTGGGACATGATGAAGGCAATTTTGGCCCGGTCGGAATTAAACTGATGGGACAAAAGTTCAAAGTGCAGGGTGCACTGATTTATGAAGCCCCGAGCCTGGACGGAGTCGCCTCCGAAGCGAGGAGGTGCAGACAGCCGGGGACCGGGATAGGTTACCATGGTATTAGTGGGTAGCGGAGCTGCCGGGTTGCGAGTCATGGTACTGGCAGTGGCTGCAGGTGGTGCAGTCAGAGTGTCCAGGCGAGTATTGACATTCCGCAGGTGACCCAGGATGGACTCCTGTTGGGACCTTTGACGGGACAGTTCATGACACAGGTCCGTGAGCGAGGGAGCTTGGGTGCCACCGGGTTCCATGGCCCGAGCAAACTGTAACGGGTCCGGGAGGCGGAACCTCTGAGCTACTATACAAGGGGGCGGCCCTTGTAAGGGAGCGGGTGGCAGTCTCTGGGTGAACGGACAGGGAGTTACGGCAAGTGATCAGGGCAGTCTCTGGGTAAGGGGTAGGTACGACCTGTGATGGCAGAGCCTCCGGGTAGGCTAGCAGGCAGATGGTAGATGTGTGCTCCCAGGTGAGCAAGCGAGAGTCTCTGGAATAGCAGGTGGTCACGGCACGTGACGGCGGAACCTCCGGGCTGGCAGGCAGGTAGGTAACGGAGAAGCGCTCCCAGGTGAGCGGGCAAGAGTCTCTGGAATAGCTGGTGGTCACCGCACGTGACAACGGGACCTCCGGGCTGGCAAGCAGGCAGGTAACGGAGATGCGCTCCCAGGTGAGCGGGCAAGAGTCTCTGAGATAGCTGGTGGTCACAGCACGTGACAACGGAGCCTCCGGGCTGGCAAGCAGGCAGGTAACGGAGAAGCGCTCCCAGGTGAGCGAGCAAGCTGGTCCATAGACAGACTGACCGGAGTAGTAAGGCAGACCGTCGGACCTCAGGCAAGCAGGCAGGTAGCTGATATGCGCTCCCAGGTGAGCGGGCAAGCTGGTCCTTTAGACAGACTGACAGGAGTAGTAAGGCAGACCGTCGGACCTCAGACTGGCAGACAGGTAACAAGTATTCAGGCAGGAATCAGGCAGGTAACTGGCAGGAAACTGGCAGGAAACTGGCAGGAAACTGGCAGGAAACTGGCAACGGGACCTGAGGGCTGAAGCACAGGTGAGACACAGGTGCAAACAACATTGCTCGGGCACCTCCATTTTGGAGGAGGTGCCTTATATATGATGAAGTCCTCCGGCCATTGGCCGGGGACTCTTTAGGGCGGCGCGCGCGGCCCCTTTAAGAGGAGGGGAGCGCGCGCGCGCGCCCTAAGCACAGGGGCCGGGAAGGAGCGCGCGCTGAGAGCAGAGCAGGAGGAGGACGCCGGGACGGAGCGCGCGCTGACAGCAGAGCGGGGGGAGGATGCCGGGCACGGAGAAGAGCGGTGAGGGGAGCAGCGTCCCTGCCTAGCAGAGGGCAGGGACGCCGGCACTACACTTTGCAAGGCCACAGGAGACAAGAAGTCTGACACATAGTCAACGCCTAGAGAGGATGGTACAGGAGTATCTCCAAGTGAACATCGAAGCCATGACTGTGTCACTGGACCCTTGCTCACTTTGGGCTTCCAATCTGGAAAAATGGCCAGAGCTCGCCACTCACACCGTGGAGATCTTGTCATGCCCTGCAGCCAGCGTTCTCTCTGAATGTGTGTTCAGTGCTGCTGGTGGTGTGCTGACGGATAAGCGCATGCGGCTGTCCACTGAGAATGTAGACAGACTCACGTTCATAAAGATGAACAAATCATGGATCTGCAAGGACTTTTCTACCCCTGTGTCATCCTGGGGAGACTAAAAGCTTGAGGATTTGGTAAAATCACCTCACCAACCGTTTTAAGCAACTCTGGGGCAATTGATGCCACTTAAGTGGTGTCTGTGCCACAATTTTTGGAAAAAATGGAGACTCTTTTTGGAGTCCCCTTGCTGTGTTTTATGTGACGTTGGAATCGTCAATTCCAGGTGGGTTGGGTCGCTCCCCCCCACCTTTTAACCGTAAGAAACTACATACACTATGGCTTGGGGTAACACAGATGGTTGAGTCTGAAGAGCTGTTTACTCCAGGTCTGCTCCAAAGCTTCAGTGTCTGCTAGTCAGCGTAGTAGCCCAGCTCTGAAGCAAGCTACACCGCCTGTGTATCTAATAAGAATTTTTAACTGCATCTAGCCTAGGCAATACTTTGGGTGTAGTAGCCCAGCTGTGAAGCAAGCTGCACCGCCTGTGTATCTAATAAGAGTTTTTAACTGCATTTAGCCCAGGCAATACTTTGGATGTAGTAGCCCAGCTGCGAAACAAGCTGCACCGCCTGTGTATCTAATAAGAATTTTTAACTGCATCTAGCCTAGGCAGACTGTGGGGACCCCCAACCAAACCCAGATGCTTAGCCCCCCTACAGCCCCCCTTTCCTTGACAATACAATAATGGAACTCTTACAACTGGATGGATGAGTATCGGTCACAGCTTTATTAACTCTTTATACTCATTTCATTACAAAGGCATTTTATTTCTAAAATAATTCAGCTTGTTGCAGCATGCCCTGTGTCTCCACACCGGCAAGTTGGCCAACAAGTGTAACTCTCCAACATGTCCTTTCTATTTCCAGGCCACGGAGGATCCTGCATACTCGTATGCAGGACTCTGACCCCCATATGTCCAGTTCAATATCCATTAAGTGAACACCGTCGGGCCGTATGAGGCCTGCTTTATCTCCTTCCAGTTGTCGGTGTCGTATCACTACACCGCCTCTGTCTCTTCTAAATTTTGCCATCCGAATATTTATTACCCGCCTTGTCCGTTCGATGGCCGTGATGTCTCGCACACCTTGCCATACCGCTATCGGCACAATCTCTGACCATACTATAGCTAGTTTTGTGAAAAATTCTCTGAAGCACTCAGTGTCTAGTTTCATTATTGTCATTAGTTATTAGTGTTGAGCCACCCCCGTAGTGTTCGGGTTCGGTTCGGTTCGTCAAACACCGGGATGTTCGAGGAACTGTTCGTCGAACTGTTCGTCGAACACCTTAGAACACCGTCGAACACCGTTAAAACCAATGGCAGGCAAACAAAAACACATAGGAACACATAGAAAACACCTTCAAAGGTGTCCAAAAGCTGACAAACTGCTCAGAAGACGCTTTCTTTAAAAAAGCCGGCCGGCAATTCAGCAGCGGCATACACCGGTACCCGACAATTTAGACATGAAGGAATAGAGCATCACACATAGATTAGATAGATAGAAACATGTCAGTCACATATATATGAAGTACAGTGACAGTGTTGCTTACTGTACTTGTCATTTAGTGTAAAGGATTTATTAAAAAATATAATAGTGTTTTCGTGCACCGTCTCTTTAAAAAAGCCGGCCGGCAATTCAGCAGCGGTACCCGACAATTTATAACAGACTGAATAGAGCTTCACACATAGATTAGATAGATAGAAACATGTCAGTCACATATATATGAAGTACTGTGACAGTGTTGCTTACTGTACTTGTCATTTACTGCAAAGGATTTATTTAAAAAAATAATAGTGTTTTCATGCACCGTCTCTTTAAAAAAGCCGGCCGGCAATTCAGCATCTGTACCCGACAATTTATAACAGACAGAATAGAGCTTCACACATAGATTAGATAGATAGAAACATGTCAGTCACATATATAATAAGTACAGTGACAGTGTTGGTTACTGTACTTGTCATTTAGTATTAAAATAAAGGATTTATTATTAAAAAAAATTGTCGTGGGGTTCCCCGTAATTTTAGTCTCTAGCGGAGGTTAAGCAGACAGCTGGGGCAGATGTTTGAAGCCTGGGAAGGGGGTAATACCCACGGAGCTTCCCAGGCTACTAATATCAGCCCCCAGCTGAATACCTAGCCTTTACTAGCTATTAAAATGGAGGACCCCCCCCAAAAAATGACGTGGGGTCCCCCCTAATTTAATAGCTAGCAAAGGCTAGGCAGACAGCTGGGGGCTGATATTAATAGCCCAGGAAGGGAGCCATGAATATTGGCCCCCTCCCAGGCTAGAAACACCAGCCGTCAGCCGCCCCAGAAATGGCGCATCCATAGGATGCGCCAATTCTGGCACTTAGCCTCGCTCTTCCACGCTGCCCTGGTGCGGTGGCAGGGGGTAATAGGGTTGGGGTTGATGTCAGCTTATAATGCCAGCTGACATCAAGCCCAGGTTAGTAATGGAGAGGCGTCTATAAGACACCCCCATTACTAACCCCATAGTCAAAGTTAAAAAAAAAACACAAACACCCAGAATAAAGTCCTTTAATTGAAATAAAGACACAATTCTTTATTGTTCTAAATTAAACCATACTTACCATCACGCCCATTCCAGCTGAAGCCAACGATCTCCTGCAATAAAAGAAAAATAATAAAGCAACCTCATCCTTACCTTTCCATGGTTCCCAGGACAGCTTCAGCTCTGCTACATCGAGATGACAGGCTGGACCGCAGCAGAACGCTGCCATCCAGCCTGTCATCCCGCAGACACTGAGAAGCGGTGTATTATTTTAATACTAAATGACAAGTACAGTAACCAACACTGTCACTGTACTTATTATATATGTGACTGACATGTTTCTATCTATCTAATCTATGTGTGAAGCTCTATTCTGTCTGTTATAAATTGTCGGGTACAGATGCTGAATTGCCGGCCGGCTTTTTTAAAGAGACGGTGCATGAAAACACTATTATTTTTTTTAATAAATCCTTTGCAGTAAATGACAAGTACAGTAAGCAACACTGTCACAGTACTTCATATATATGTGACTGACATGTTTCTATCTACCTAATCTATGTGTGATTCTCTATTCTTTCTGTTATAAATTGTCGGGTACAGATGCTGAATTGCCGGCCGGCTTTTTTAAAGAGACGGTGCATGAAAACACTATTATTTTTTTTAATAAATCCTTTGCAGTAAATGACAAGTACAGTAAGAACACTGTCACAGTACTTCATATATATGTGACTGACATGTTTCTATCTATCTAATCTATGTGTGAAGCTCTATTCTGTCTGTTATAAATTGTCGGGTACCGCTGCTGAATTGCCGGCCGGCTTTTTTAAAGAGACGGTGCACGAAAACACTATTATATTTTTTAATAAATCCTTTACACTAAATGACAAGTACAGTAAGCAACACTGTCACTGTACTTCGTATATATGTGGCTGACATGTTTCTATCTATCTAATCTATGTGTGATTCTCTATTCCTTCTATTCTAAATTGTCGGGTACAGATGCTGAATTGCCAGCCGGCTTTTTTAAAGAGACGGTGCATGAAAACACTATTATTTTTTTTGATAAATCCTTTACACTAAATGACAAGTACAGTAAGCAACACTGTCACTGTGCTTCTTATATGTGTGACTGACATGTTTCTATCTATCTAATCTATGTGTGAAGCTCTATTCTTTCGGTTCTAAATTGTCGGGTACCGGTGTATGCCGCTGCTGAATTGCCGGCTTTTCATGTTTCACTGTGAGCACTGTTCCCATCGATTTGGGCAATCACTGTAATGCCACAACCACCATGGCTGTGGCTTTACAGTGAGTGGCAGACAATCCCTGCATGATTGGTGCTCTAAATAGCGCCAGACATGCAGGACACGCTTTTGGTGCACGAACAGTTATCGAACATAACCTCGAACAGCCGAATTTTTTGCAAATCGTTCGGGTTCGTCGAACAACTCGAACACCACCCAAAACAGCTCGAATTTGAAATTGGCGAACAGTTCTAGTCGAACACCGCTCATCTCTATTAGTTATGCGCTCTTGTGATGACCTAGGTCGTTTCCCCTGGCCTGTATAACTAAGATGACCGGACCTCTTGCCTCTCTCCCTACATTGATTACCTCCATTAGTACCTGTGGCCATTGCAGGCCTCTAATACCTTTCCAGTTGAAATATTTGTTATGAAACTCTAATTTCCTCCCACCTGGGCGGACTATCGCCCTTTTTTCTGCCCAATATATATACGAGTGGCCTATCACCCACACTGTTGGCTTAGCGTCACCTGTAAAAGAAACAAACCATGTTAGGATAACAAGTCCGGGCTTATGTATCTCGCCAAACACGTGGATCGCCATCTCCCTATCCTCTGAACTTCCGTTTCTGACAGTCCTGCTCTTGCTGCTTCCGTGGCCGCGCCTATGCGGAATGAGTGTGTCCCATAATCTTTGGGGTGGTTCCCTGCCGATGTTAGGCATTTATTAAATATAGCTTGGAACTGGTATCTTGATAATGGCGTTCCATCATTGTGTGATAGGAAGCAATTACTTTGTGATCTGATGGTTATATATGTTTTTACTTTTGTTACCCGACTCAGTGTACCGATTGTGGGTTGGAGAAGTACCCAAGTGCCCCTGCCCGCTGGAACCATTTTCGATTTGCGTATGCGTAGACGTATTGCATTATTGGCTATAGTAACATAGTTTTTAAGGTTGAAGGAAGACTAAGTCCATCTAGTTCAACCCATAGCCTAACTTGTTGATCCAGAGGAAGGCAAAAAAAACCATGTGGCAAACACTAAGCTCCACGTTGGGGAAAAAAATTCCTTCCCGACTCCATACGACAATCAGACTAGCTCCCTGGATCAACGCCCTATCAAGGAATCTAGTATTTATAACCTGTAATATTATACTTTTCAAGAAAGGCATCCATGCCCTTCTTAAATTTTAACAGTGAGTCACTCATTACAACATCATGCGGCAGAGAGTTCCATAGTCTCACTGCTCTTACAGTAAAGAATCCCCGTCTGTGATTATGCTTAAACCTTCTTTCCTCCAGGCGAAGAAGATGCCCCCTTGTCCCCGTCTCAGGCCTCAGAGTAAAAAGATCAGTAGAAAGTTCTTTGTACTGTCCCCTCATATACTTGTACATAGTTATAAGATCACCCCTAAGCCTTCTTTTTTCCACAGTAAATAACCCCAAGTGTAATAACCTGTCTTGGTATTGCAGACCCCCCAGTCCTCTAATAACCTTGGTTGCTCTTCTCTGCACCCACTCTAGTTCAGCTATGTCTTTCTTATACACCAGAGACCAGAACTGTACACAGTACTCTAAGTGTGGTCGCACTAATGACTTGTATAGAGGTAAAATTATGTTCTCCTCGTGAGCATCTGTGCCTCTTTTAATGCATCCCATTATTTTATTTGCCTTTGCAGCAGCAGCCTGACATTGGCCACTAAACGTGAGCTTGTCGTCCACCAATACACCCAGGTCTTTTTCAGTTACAGTTTTGCCCAGTGTTTTACAATTAAGCATATAATTATACATTTTATTTCCTCTGCCAAAGTGCATAACCTTACATTTATCCCCATTAAAGCTCATTTGCCATTTATCAGCCCAAGCTTCTAGTTTACATAGATCCTCCTGTAATATAAAATGGTCCTCCTCTGTATTGATTACCCTGCAGAGTTTAGTGTCATCTGCAAATATTGAAATATTACTCTGTATGCCCCCTACAAGGTCATTAATAAATATGTTAAAAAGAAGGGGGCCCAATACTGACCCCTGTGGTACCCCACTGTTAACTGAGACCCAGTCTGAGTGTTTTCCATTAATAACCACCCTTTGTTTCCTATCACTGAGCCAATTCTTAACCGACATACATATATTTTCCCCTATCCCCATTGTTCTCATTTTATGAATCAACCTTTTGTGTGGAACCGTATCAAAAGCTTTTGAATAGTCCATATATACAACATCCACTGCATTTCCTTGGTCCAGTCCAGAACTTGCCTCCTCATAAAAACTGATCAGATTAGTTTGACAGGAACAGTCCCTCGTAAACCCATGTTGATATTGGGTCATGAGGTTATTCTTCTTCAGATACTCTAGTATAGCATCTCTTAGGAAACCCTCCAGGATTTTACCCACAGTAGAGGTTAAGCTTACCGGCCTATAATTTCCAAGTTCAGTTTTTGTCCCCTTTTTGAATATTGGCACCACATTTGCTATACGCCAGTCCTGTGGTACAGACCCTGTTATTATGGAATCTTTAAAGATTAAAAATAATGGTCTATCTATGACGTTACTTAATTCCTGCAGTACTCGCGGGTGTATCCCATCCGGGCCCGGGGATTTGTCAACTTTAGTGATTTTTAGACGCCGCCGTACTTCCTGCTGGGTTAAGCAAGTGACATTTACTGGAGAATTTTTGTTATCACTAATCGTGTTTTCTGTCATGCGATTTTCTTGTGTAAATACGGTTGAAAAAAAATCATTTAGCATATTGGCTTTTTCCTCATCCTCATCCACCATTTCACCCAGACTATTTTTAAGGGGGCCAACACTATCATTTTTTAGTTTTTTACTATTTATGTAGTTAAAGAATATTTTGGGGTTATTTTTACTTTCTCTGGCAATGATTCTCTCTGCCTCAATCTTTGCTGCCTTGATTTGGTTTTTACATAATTTATTTAATTTTCTATATTTATTTAATGCCTCATCACTACCTACTTGCTTTAGTTCTCTAAATGGTTTCTTTTTGTCACTTATTGCGCCCCTTACTGATCTATTTAGCCATAGTGGTTTCCTCCTATTTCTAGCATGTTTATTCCCATAGGGTATATATTGTACACAGGTCCTATTCAGGATGTTAATAAATGTCTCCCATTTGCTTTGTGTAGTTTTATGTCTCAGGATATCGTCCCAGTTTATTGCACTAAGATCATCTCTTAACCGTTGGAAATTTACCTTCCTGAAGTTTAGTGTCCTTGTAACCCCTCTACTACACATCTTATTAAAGGTTACATGAAAACGTATTATTTTGTGATCACTATTACCCAAGTGACCCCCAACTCGTATATTTGATATGCGGTCTGGCCTATTGGTTAATATTAGGTCTAGCAGTGCCCCCCTTCTTGTTGGGTCCTGAACCAGTTGTGAAAGGTAATTGTCTCTCATAGTAGTCAAAAACCTATTTCCTTTGCTTGAACTACATGTTTCTGTCCCCCAATATATTTCAGGGTAGTTGAAGCCTCCCATAATAATGACTTCTACTTGAGTCGCTGCTTCATCTATTTGCTTTACGAGGATATTCTCCGCTACTTCCATTATTTTTGGAGACTTATAACAAACTTCTATCAGTAATTTATTATTTTTTCCCCCTCCCCTTATCTCCACCCACAGGGACTCTACATTTTCATTAGATTCACATATATCCTCCCGCAAGACAGGTTTTAAGGATGATTTTACATATAAACACACCCCCCCTTGCTTGTTTGTACGGTCATTTCTGAACAGACTATAGCCCTGTAAATTAACTGCCCAGTCATGGCTCTCGCCCAGCCACGTCTCAGATATCCCTACCATGTCATAATTATTTTCCAACAAAATTAATTCTAATTCCTCCATTTTGTTGGTGAGGTTTCTGGCATTAGTGTACATGCATTTTATGTATCTCTCTGTACCTCTATTCCTTCTTACTTTATTGACTGTTCTAACCCCACCCCCAATTTCTTTATTTGTGCCCAGGTCACTATCTGCACTATCTTCCCCACCTATAAAATGAATACCCCCCCCAGTCCCTAGTTTAAACACTCCTCCAACCTTCTAGCCATTTTCTCCCCCAGCACAGCTGCACCCTCCCCATTAAGGTGCAGCCGGTCCCTAGCGTAGAGTCTGTAGCCAACTGAGAAGTCGGCCCAGTTATCCAGGAACCCAAATCCCTCCTTCCTACACCAGTTCTTGAGCCACTTATTTATCTCCCTAATCTCCCGTTGCCTCTCTGGCGTGGCACGTGGTACCGGTAGTATTTCAGAGAATACCACCTTGGAGGTCCTGGCTTTCAGCTTGCAGCCTAATTCCCTGAAATCATCTGTAAGGACCTTTCACCTACCTCTAACTTTGTCATTTGTGCCAATGTGCACCATGACCGCTGGGTCCTCACCAGCCCCTCCCAGTAATCTGTCAACCCGATCAGCGATGTGCCGGACTTGAGCGCCAGGTAGGCAGCACACTGTTCGACGATCCCTGTCTTTGTGACAGATTGCCCTATCTGTTCCTCTAATAATTGAGTCCCCCACTACCAGCACCTGCCTGGCCTGCCCTACTCTCCTATTTCCCTCTTTACTGGAGCTGACACTCCTCCGGCTTTCAGGGGACATGCCTTGCTGCAGTAGTGCTACTCCTGTACCATCACTCCCCTCATCTGCCAACTTTGCAAACTTATTGGGGTGTGCCAGATCAGGACTAGCCTCCCTGGCACTCTTCCCTCTACCACCCCTTCTAACTGTCACCCAACTAGCGACCTCACTGTCCTGCAGCTCCCGACTACCAACCTCCCCCACATCTACCCCACATCTACGTCCTGGTGTAATAAGCCTCCACTGGTGGTAATTTTGGATTTAGGGACTAATTCGCTTATGCATACCGCCCCGACGAAGGCGATCGCAAATGCAGTAGACAGTAGTGTTGCTTCAAATTGTGAGTGTCATGTTAATGGTGTTAGGGATATGATGTGAGAAATCAGTTTTAGTGACACGGGACGGGACGTCTACACTCCTGACTTGGCTGACCCCTTTTCCACCCTTTTATGGATTGTCTGATGATGAATCTCTTTGTCACATCTCCCCAATTCAGTAGTTGGAAGTGAAATGCTTCTCCGGTCAGACACCGCTGCGCTGACGCCCCTGATATGCCCCTCATCATTAGCTGGTGGAGAAATTCTATGGTGACTTGTAATCTGGCTTGTTCACATTGGTCAAACCGTCTGCCTGCTACTAGTCGTGTCCACTCTTCCCATGTCTTACCGTATGCTTGCCACGTCGACGGGGCAACTGACGCTCTGATTAATGGCCTCAACTATTTGCCACTAGATCCCATAGGGAGGGTGGGCAACTGTTGCCCGATGGGTGGGCGTTGGGGAGGAGCTCTGTGAAAATCTTAAAATTGAATTGTGATAAAGCGTTAGCAGCAGCGTTAGACCCTTCAGCATCGTGGCTAGCGCAGACCCATACATTGTGTTTTAGGCACAGGAATGCTAGCCGGCGTAGTAGGCCTAGCACTGGGAGAGACGATGATGCCATCTTATTAAAGCAGTGCGCTAGGCTGGTGTTTTTTGTTATGAAGCGTATATTTTTGTTAGCCAGGCGCGCGCCCCATATTTCTATTCCTACCACTATTGGGAAGAGTTCCAGGAGTGTCTGTTTTTTGTCAGCACTTGTTCTGCCCAATACGGGGGCCATAAGCTTGTGCACCATTGGTTATTTAGTATCGCTGCATATACGCCTGATTCTGCCGCCCCGGTGAATAATCTTAGTTCAATGTTGGACTGTTCTGCTGACATAAATAACGTGTGACCGTTGAATGATTATAAGAAGGTTTTCCACACCTCTAAGTCCGCCCATAGCTGCCTGCTGATTCTGATTCTATGACTCGGTTTTGATGCCCCTTTCGTTGCGGGCGATAAATGACGAGAAAAAACCCTTCCGACTGGCATCACCCGGCTCGCAAACAGGAGGAGACCTAGTAATACTTGCATCTGCTGTAGTGTTACTTTCCATACTGCGCAAAAACCCTCGATCAGGTGTAATGTTTTGGTATTTTTTCCCATGGGAGGCGGAACAACCTTGCTGTGGTGTCGATTTCGATGCCTAAGAACGATAGGTTTGTTGTGAGGCCTATGGTTTTTGTTGGGCATAATGGGACTCCAAACCAATGGGAGATGTTTGTGAATTCGTTGAGTAAGGGGCAGCGAAAGGGGATGATCAATCGCCACGGCCCGCGGAGGGGTCACCACAGTCAGTGACTCCTTCCTTATTTAGTATAGAGTATACCAATACTTTGGGCGTAGTAGCCCAGCTGTGATGCAAGCTACACCGCCTGTGTATCTAAAAAGAATTTTTAACTGCATCTAGCCCAGGCAATAGTTTGGTCGTAGTAGCCCAGCTGTGAAGCAAGCTGCACCGCCTGTGTATCTAATAACAATTTTTTACTGCATCTAACCCAGCCAATCATTTGCTAGTATTGCTAGTAGCAGTGTCGCATGGGCTCTAAACCTTGCATAACCTGGGCATTTTTTGAGATCGCTAAGGATGACCCAACTAATGTTATCCGTAACATTTGTCACCAAAAGCTAAGTAGAGGCCAAAAAAAACAATAGTTTGAGTACTTTATGCTTGAACCGTCACATGGATATGAAGCATAAGTTGCAGTGCGAAGCTCACTGTGCCACAATGCGGCCTAGCGGGCCGGGCCAACCACCATCTGCCCCACCTGTGTCATCCTGGAGAGACTAAAAGCTTGAGGAGTTTGGAAAATCACCTCACCAACCATTTTAAGCAACTCTGGGACAATTGATGCCACTTAAGTGGTGTCTGTGCCACAATTTTTGGAAAAAATGGAGACTCTTTTTGGAGTCCCCTTGCTGTGTTTTACATGACGTTGGCATCGTCAATTCCAGGTGGGTCGGGTCTCCCCCCCCCCTTTTAACCGTAAGAAACTACATACACTATGGCTTGGGGTAACACAGATGGTTGAGTCTGAAGAGCTGTTTACTCATACTATAGCCTGGGAATCAGAGGTCTGCTCCAAAGCTTCAGTGTCTGCTTGTCAGCGGAGTAACCACCGCCTGTAGATCTAATTACAAATTTTTAACTGCATCTAGCCCAGGCAATACTTTGGGCCTAGTAGCAGTGTCTGCTAGACAGCGGTGTTTCCCAGCTGTTAAGCAAGCTACACCACCTGTGGTTTTGACACTTAATTTTTTCAAAGGAAATGCTTCGGGCCCCCGGGACACTTAGTGAAAAGCATTGGGGAGGCGCCCCAAGGCTAAGGGGCTGGGACTGGCGGTAGCACGCCTTGCGGTGGACCGCCAAGCTCGATCCTTATAAAAGCTTTTTAACTGCAGCAGCTTTAGTGGACGCTACTGGAGCTGGAATTACCGCGGCTGCTGGCATCAGACTTGCCCTCCAATAGATCCTTGTAAAAGGATTTAAAGTGTACTCATTCAAATTACAGAGCCAATTTAAATTACAGAGCTTAGACCTGCCTCCACCGCGGGGGGGGCTCGACCCACCAGCGGACAGGCACCAGTATTGAGAGAGGGGGGCTGGCCGTCAGGGTCCACCGCGGCTCTGGCACAAACCCGGCGACACAGAGGTCGCACGGGCAGGAACGGACTGGCCGTGTCGGCTTCACACTCCAGCGTAGTCCCTCTGCCCGCTCGCGCCCGTAACCTCAAAGGGATGCGCAAGCGGCTTTTCTTCCCAGGGCTGTTCTCCACCCAGCAGGAACGTGGGGGAGATCAGGTCGGCCTTCCACTGTACTCCTTTATCTCCCTCGCCATCTTTCCTTCTTCCGTTCTCCATCTAACCCCTCGGCTCTGTGGTGTCCACTCTCCCTCCAGCTCTCTCCTTCTCACAGGTGGACTACCGCATGTATTCACACTGTGGCGGATCTTTTGGGCCCAGGCATAAGAAGTTGTCGAGGTAATGGATAATATGTGCCCCCTTAGAAACGTGCATTACAACCCATTCGAAGAAGCAACTAAACGCCTCAAATAGTGAGCAGGATCTGGACCACCCCATGGGCAAACAGCGATCTATATAGTATGCTCCTTCCCAGAAGCAGCCCAATAGGTGCACACTATTCGGAGGCACAGGTAGTAAGTAACCGGAACGCCGCATCAATGTCTGTTTTGGCCATTAGGGTGACCCTTCCCAACTTCTTGATCCGCCTGATTGCCTTGTCAAAGGATGTATAGTATATACTACTGTACTTGGTTCCACGTCGATGTTGTCGTTTACTGACCTGCCCCTTGGATATGACAAATGGTGGATTAGTCCGAATGTATTGGGTTCCGTTTTTGGCACGACTCACAGCGGGCATACCACTATGTCTTGTAAGGAAAGTGTTCTGAATGGAACCGCCATTCTACCTAAAGATATTTCTTTTTTTAATTTTCTTGTCATGACGTCTGGGTGTTGGTAGGCTGATTTTAGATTTTTACTCCAGCCTTTCTTGATTTTAGAAGGGCATGACATGCTTATATCTGTGTCTCCCCCTCCTTTTACTCCTCCACCTCTTTTTTTTTCGCATGACTATATGTACTTGTCACTTTTCCATGTGTTAGTTGTGTCTTCTGAGCAGTTTGTCAGCTTTTGGATACCTTTGAAGGTGTTTTCTATGTGTTTCTATGTGTTTTTGTTTGCCTGCCATTGGTTTTAACGGAGTTCGACGGTGTTCGACGAACAGTTCGACGAACCGAACCCGAACACTACGGGGGTGGCTCAACTCTACCCGCGATCAGACACAATGTGGAGGGGTAGGCTGTGGAGATGAAAGATGTGAAGAATGAAGACCTTCGCCAGCACAGATCCGGATGGGAGACCAGGCAGAGGGATGAAGTGGGCCATCTTAGAAAAGCTGTCAGCGACCACCCAAATGACGGTAAAACCGGCAGAAACAGGGAGATCAGTAATAAAGTCCATAGCAATGTGTTGCCACGGGGCGGAAGGTACGGGTAGATGCAGGAGACAGCCGGCGGGCAGATGCCTAGGAACTTTGTTACAGGGAACAGGAGGAACAAGCCAAAACGAAATCCGCAACATCCTTGCGTAGCGAAGGCCACCAGTAATGCCGGGCAATGAGCAGGAAGGTCTTCCTCTGGCCAGCATGGCCAGCTAGTTTGGATGAATGATTCCAGAGAAGAACCTTCTTATGACAGGGAACCACTACAAAAGCCTTACCGGGTGGAAGACGAGACAGGTCAAATGGGGCCACGGTCATTACTCTGGAGGGGTCGATGATATGCAGAGGCTTTAACGTTCTTGTCAGCAGGGCGGTAATGTAGAGAAAAGCAGAATCGGGCAAAGAACAGAGACCACCGGGCCTGACATGGATTGAGTTTCTGGGCGTTTTGTAGATAGGTCAGGTTTTTGTGATCTGTGTAGATGATCACCGGGTGCAGAGCCCCTTCCAGCAGGTAGCGCCACTCCTCCAGTGCCAATTTGATGGCAAGCAGCTCACGATCTCCTATGGAGTAGTTGCGCTCAGACGAGGAGAAGAGCTTGGAGAAAAAGCCGCAGGTTACCATTCTCCCGGACGGGGATTTCTGGGTGAGCACCGCTCCGGCTCCGGAGGAGGAAGCATCAACCTCCAGGAAGAACTGCTTGCTGCAATCCGGGCGGTGCAGCACAGGGGCGGAGGAGAAAGCTTGTTTTAGGGAGACGAAGGCCTCCTCCGCTTCGGAAGTCCACGGTGGCGCAGTGGTTAGCACTGCAGCCTTGCAGCGCTGGGGTCCTGGGTTCAAATCCCACCAAGGACAACATCTGCAAGGAGTTTGTATGTTCTCCCTGTGTTTGCGTGGGTTTCATCTGGGTTCTCTGGTTTCCTCCCACACATACTGATAGGGAATCTAGATTGTGAGCCCCGATGGGGACAGTGATGATAATGTATGTAAAGCGCTGCGGAATATGTTAGCGATATATAAAAATAAAGATTATTATTATTATTCCTTGGGATTTGCTCCCTTACGGGTGAGCGCGGAGATCGGAGCGGTCCGGGAGGAGAAATGAGGAATGAAGAGGCGGTAATAATTTGCGAAGCCCAGGAATCGCTGAATCGCCTTCAACCACTCCAGTCGGGGCCATTTTAAGATGGCAGAAACCTTCTCGGGATCCATCCAAAGTCCAGTCTCAGAGATAATATATCCCAGGAACGGAAGGGAAGTCTGCTCGAAGAGACATTTTTCAAATTTAGCGTAGAGACGATTCTGCCGGAGCCTAACCAGAACCTGACGAACATTCCTCCGGTGTGAGGGCAGATGTGGAGAGAAGACCACGATATCGTCCAGGTACACCACTACGCAAGAATACAAGAGGTCACGGAAAATGTTGTTAACTAGCTCCTGGAAGATGGCTGGGGCATTACAGAGACCAAAGGGCATCAAGCGGTATTCATAGTGTTGAATGCCGTCTTCCACTCGTCTTCCTGGCGGATCCGGACCAAATTGTACGCCCCAAGTAGATCGAGCTTGGTAAAGACCCTCGCGCCTTTAAGGCGGTCGAACAGCTCCGAGATGAGAGGCAGGGGGTACTTATTTTTGATGGTAATTTGGTTAAGCCCCCTGTAATCGATACACGGCCGTAGCGAGCCATCTTTCTTTTAACGAAGAAGAATCCTGCTCCAGCCGGGGAAGTAGATTTCTGAATGAGTCCCCTAGCAAGATTCTCCTCGATGTACTCAGACATGGCCCGGGTTTCAGACAGCGACAAGGGGTAAATACGCCCATGGGGAGGTGAAGCGCAAGGTCGATGGGGCAATCATACGGCCTATGAGGTAGGTGGTAGTGTCTCAGCTTCCTTCTTGTCGAAGGCATCCACATAGGACCAGTAGGGTGCCGGCAGACCGGGTAGCTTAGCCGGAGTAGACGGAGGTCGAGCCGGGCAAACCGGAACCAGGCAGGTCTCATGGCAATCCTGCCCTGAATGGAGCACCTCACCGGATCGCCAATTTAGAAAGGGTTCATGTTTCTGTAGCCAGGGTAGACCTAGCAAAAGGGAGTGAGAGAGTCCGGATAGCACATGGAAGGAGATCCTCTCCGAGTGCAGCATTCCCACCTGAAGGGTTACAGACTCTGTGACGAGCAAGATGGTCACCGGAAGGAGTCTTCCATCCATGGAAGCGACTGCTAATGGTTCAGCGAGACATTTGGTGGGAATCTGATACTTCTCCACAAGGGACTGAGAAATGAGATTCCCAGCGGCTCCAAAATCCAAGCGGGCGGTTTCAAAGAAGCGGGTCTCTCCACAGGAAATAGAAACGGATAGAGTCAAGGACGGAGAGGATTTACTCTTGCCTAGGATGACATCTCCGAGCGGTCCTAGACACTGGAGTTTCCCAGCTTCACCGGACAGGAACGGATCAGATGCTCCTTACTACCACAGTAGAAACAGCTCTCCTTGGCTCGGCGTGTTTCTTGGCGAGACTTGACCATCTTGGTCTGGTCGATCTGCATGGGTTCAGGTGAGGGTGCCCGGGGAGTTGCTGGTTGGGAGGCAGGTTTCTGGAAAACAGGAGCGAGACGAGGAAATCTTCTCTCCTGGGTAGTCTCCTTAGCTCGTTCCAGGAAAGGGAAGTCAATCCGGGTAGCTAGTGACACCAGGTCATCCCAGGGTGGTAGGAATGTCCCGGCCGGCTAGCTAGTCCTTGATCCATCTGGAAAAACCTTCCCAGAAGGTGGACACCAGGGCCTCTTTGTTCCAGGCAAGCTCAGATGCGAGGGTATGGAAGTGTATGGCATACTGGCCCACGGTGAGGCTCCCTTGGCGGAGACGGAGCAATGAGGAGGCAGTAGAAGTCCATCGTCCAGGCTCATCGAAGACCTTCCGGAAGGCAGTGAGGAAAGCCGGAAGATCAGACACCAGGGGATCCCCTCTCTCCCATAAAGGGTTTAGCCATGCCAATGCTTCCCCGGTGAGGTGAGACATGATGAACGCCACCTTGGCCCGGTCGGAGGAAAACTGATGGGCCAGGAGTTCAAAGTGCAGCGTGCACTGGTTCAAAAAACCCCGACATAAGACGGGGTCACCCCCAAAACGAGGAGGCGCTGAGAGCCGGGCACCAGTAGGCTGAGGTGCCGCTGGAGCGGGTGCCGCTCGGCTCGAGGTGGACACAGGTGGGACGGACAGCGAGTCCAGGCGGGAGTTGACAGACCGCAGGTAGATCAGGATGGTTTCCTGTTGGGATCTCTGACGAGAAACCTCCTGGTACAGGTCAGCAAGCGAAGGAGCCTGGGGGCCACCGAGTTCCATGGCCTGTGCAAACTGTTACGGATCCGGGTGGTGGAACCTCTGTGCTGCGGTGCAAGGAAGGGCCAAAGGGGCATGACTAAGTATCAACTCGGTCCAACCAAGGTCGCACGGCGGCTCAGTCGACTCCGTGAACCAGGGAGGAACCGAGCAGAGGGACCAGGTGCCACTCTGGGACCGACCTTGTATGAGAGCAGGTGACTCCCATGGGTCAGAAGGCAGGAACTGACCGGTACAGCGGATGAGCTTCGGCTGGCAGGCTGACGGGTGGTCCGGGTAGATAAGCAGGCTGATTAGGCAGATAGTCAGGCGAGTGTTCCGGGTAGGCAAGCTGGCGGCAAAACAGGTAGCTGGCTGGTGCTTCCAGGTAAGCGGGCAGGCACGGCAGGTAACAGACAGGTGTTTCCAGGTAAGCGGGCTGGCAGGCACGGCAGGTAACAGGCAGGAGCTTCCAGGTAAGCAGGCTGGCAAGCACGGCAGGTAACAGGCGGGTGCTTCCAGGTAAGCGGGCAGGCAGGCACAGCAGGTAACAGGCCGGTGCTTCCAGGTAAGCAGGCGGCCAGAGCCCATAGACAGAATGGCGGACTGGACTGTAGATAAACTGTTGGGCAGAAGAGAAGTCAGGCTAGCGGACTGAGCAGAAGATCAGACTGGCGAACAGGACTGACTTGCAGAAGACCTGGGGGTTGAAGCAAAGTAAGAATCACAAAGCAACAACCTTGTACGGGCACCTCCATATTAGAGGAGGTGCCTCTTATAGGGAAAGCCCTCCGGTGATTGGCCGGGGACTTTTTAGGACGGCGCGTGCGGCCCCTTTAAGAGGGAGGGAGCGCGCCCTAAGCACAGAGCCAGGGAAGCTGCGTGCACCAGCAGCAGCTGCAGGAAGGCCGGAAGACGCTGGAGCAGGACTGCGGCGGTAAGGGGGGCGGCGTCTCTGCCTGGCAGGGGGCAAAGACGCCAATGCTACAAGTGCAGTAGAGCCATGTGAGAGTCGGTCCCTCTTCCTCAATGTCACAGCTTCAGGCAACCTATTATATTTTAGTTTCTTGCTGCCTGATACTGCATGAACAAATGACAAGGTGCAGGCACTACATAACCCCCACCATCAGGTAGGGCAGGAGGCCAGATGAAATAGATCATGCCTTTTCATTGATAAAAAGTTTGAAAAAGTGTTGTCCACGCCTTATTTCTATTAAAAAAAAATATACATATATATATATATACTCTCCCTCCGATCCCCATTCTCCCATTGTACTTCTGCCCATGTCTCTCTTTATTCACCACTCATCCTTTTCTGGTGGGGAGGGTGCATGACTGTTGTAGCCAAACAGTGGCCATAAGGATGACCAACATTTCACAGCTTTTGCCAGTGATTGACAGTGGCACTCATGTCTTGCCTTTGCCAGTAAACTAAGCCAGAAGATGGGTGACGGACCTGTGCATGTAACGCTGGCATCTCGGCACTCTGCCTCCCTCCCACGGAAGAGATGTTAATTCACTCACCGCCGTGGCCCTGCTCTCCCTCCTCCTTCTCCTGCTGCTTCTGGCCGGGGTCTGCACACAGCTCAAAGATCCCCGAGCATTGTGCTTAGGGCCCCCATGCGCACCCGCCCTCTTAAAGGGACAGTGCGCGCCATACTAAAGTGCTCCCATCCATTGCCTGAGACACACTTATTATTTAAGGCACTTCCACCTGATGGGAGGTGCCTGAGCAATGTATTAGTTTAGTCGAGCATGCTTGCCAGTTCTCAGGTCCCCAGTGCTCGTTTCCCAGTATACCTATCCAGTATATTCATGTCTGCCTTGCCTACCTGTGTAACAGTCATATCTTCCAGATCTCCTGCCTGTACACCAGCCTAGGCAGCCAGTACCTGCTTGCCTGTATTTCTGCCATGCCCGTCAGCTCCTGCCTGCTTGTATTTCTGCCGTGGCCGTCAGCACTTGCCTGTCCGTACACCAGCCGGTCCCGTCCGCACCTGCAGTGCCCATCAGTATATCTGCTGTACCAGCCTGCACCTGCGATGCCAGTCTGTATATCAGCCTGTTCCACAGGCACCAGTCTTTCCTGTCTGTATATCAGCCGAACCCATCTGCATCCGGGGTTCCTGTGTTCCTGCCATGCCTGCCTGTATCAGCTGTACTCTCCTACTGGGCCATTCCAGCTACCAGTCCCTTAGAGGTCAGTCCTGGTGTAGCACCTGGTCCCACTTCCTCGGGCTCTCCTTGGACCGCGGCACCTTCAGTTGTCATGTATCCGGGGTCAGCCTTGGTGTGGCGCTCAGTCATGCCCCATCAGACTCTTCTCAGGTTTTGGCACAGTTGTTCCACCACCCTACCTGTTACAGTGCAGCAGTACAGAAGAGCATAGGGCATTCGGTAGGTGAGCATTTTCTTTCTTTTTTTTTTAAACAAACCACTCCACCCATTTTTAAAATTAAAAAACAGGTAGACACCCAAAGATCTCAGTATTGCGATGCTACACCATAATCATGAACATGAATGTAGTCGCTTTCTAACTCTCATTGATGCTGAAACTGTGGTAGCCAAATGACAAAAAGTCTAGCAGGTTTGGATTTCTTTTGCCTTAAGTGTCACAGTAGCAGCAATTTGTGGGTAGCAACATGACCGCATCTTCAGCCCTAAAATGACTGTCAAGGTCATAATTGCTCTGTAGGCCTTGCCTAAATTAAAATACTTGTTTTATTGGCAGGTGTAGTTTTTATTTTTATTTTTTATTTTGTTAATACATAACTTTTACTAATGATACAATAAAATTCTAAGATATTTGACCACCAACAATATAAATTAGACGCATGTTGTGAATGTATCGTTCAAAAAGCACTGTAGGCCATCAATAACCTATGAAAAATACACCAAAATGAGAAAGTGCCTGTGCATTTAAAATAGAAAATGTTAATATCTCACCCATTTGAGCTGATGAGCCTCCAATTCTCGCACTCCAAGGAAGGACAGATACGGGCTTTACTATCTGCCCTGCCGTGCCCCATGTGTTTGTTCCCACCCTGACAAGGGCAGTACCCAAGTTGGCTCTATAGTCAAACCCCACAAAAAAATGTCCCTCCCGACGTGTTTCTTTTCTCAATAATGAGATGTCATCAGGGGAGTGTTACTCGTATAAGGGGAAAGGAAGAAAAGTGAGGCACGTGCATATTGCACATTGCCCCTATTTTAGTAAAGTGCTGAGTGACAAAGATTGTGTATGTCCTCCAGAGGAGTATCTTACAGTGGTATCTCCTAAAAAAGTGCAGAGTGCTACACCTTTTTTTTGTAGAAAAAATGTTGCTTTTCTATCCTATTTTCCATATTATTCTGAAAAAAACAGACTCTCTAGGGTTGAACAGAGGTCACAGCTCAGCATTTAGTTAATACATAAATTAAAATTATATAAATTGAGCCTCTCCATAATCGTACTGACTTGCTTAACAAACCACTACATTTAAGATGGAATTGTATAGATGCATTGCCAGTATTGGGGGCCCACTTATAGGTCTTTTGCCCCCTCTGTGCTGAAACCATAGCTATGTCTTTGAGTAAAACCTAAAAAGAGGATTTTCCCCTCAAATATATTTACCAATATTTGCATAGTGATCAAATAAAGCCAAGAGTACACTTGGTATTGCAATGTAAGGGGCTGCCACTTCCATACTTTCTCCTAAGTGCTAAGAAGGACAGTGTATGAAACAAAAGCATTTCTCATACTGCAGTGAATAATTTGGGACATTACTTTACCAGAATGTAAGAGTAATCCTTAGTGGATCCTTGCACTGTTACTGCAGCTGTTGATAAAATAGACTTCACCATTATCATTGTAAAACCTCCCTCCCACTGAATAAGTCAGAAATGTACTTTGCTGATAATCTAGAGGAGTTGGGTTGAAGAGCTGGGGATCGGAGACATTGACAGCAGCAACAGAATTTCTCATGCTGCAGTAAATTACAGTTGTTGCTTATCTTTAAGCGGATCTAGGATTGTTCACATTTCATGGGTCGCAGTGAATGCCTTATATTGGCTGCAAACCGAGTGAATTGATTCAATTATATCTATTTGTCAGTAAAAACCAATTCTGAAGAATTACTGTTAAAGGATTTATTTTTCTGACAGAATACAGTGAAATAAAAAAAAAAATTGATGTCGTAAATTGCTTTGTGAACTATTAACAATTGTGACTCCATTTTATTCTTTTTAGAATTACTGTGAGAAGCATCTTAATGCTCTTTGCTGCCTCCAGTTTAACACATGTACTCATCATTGGTAAAATGTCAAACTTCTGACTTTATAATCTCAGAATTCTGCGAGTTCCTGACTGGTCTTATTATTATTTTGTACTACAGTGCCTGCATTATTTTCATTTTATCAACTATTTTATGTCCACATTTGAGTTTGGGGATCAGAGTAAAATTCTGTCTTACTTGATGGAAAAATTGGAGCAATATATACAGCAATATTTTAACATCAAATTGTTGGAAATTATGCTCATATCCAATAATCCCTATGATAAGATCTATACAAAAGTATTGACATGCATTGTACAATGGGGACAGCAGACATTTGTGGCTTTGCAATAAATGGAAGCCACAAAACAAGTGTGAACATAGCGTAAAAGGGAAAAAAAATCACATGCATATACACACACCTACTTACTATTGTGTCTGTTGTGATTCCTGAGCAACTTCAAACCCCAAAAGCTGTGAAATATATACACCGATCAGCCAAAACATTACAACCACGAAGAAATAGAATAATTGAATAACATTAATTATCTTATGATAATGGCATGGTTATGGGGTGAAATACATAAGGCAACAAGTCAACAATTAATTCTTAAAGTTAAGGGAGAAGAAGGAAAAAAAAGCAATCATAAGAATCTGGGTGACATTGACAAGGACCACATTGTGGTCTTTTTGAGTGTTCCCAGCATGCATTGCTTAGTACAGAGATGTCAAACTCAAACACGCAGAGGGCCAAAATGAAAAACTTGGACAAAGTCACGGGCCAACATGTATATAGTATAATGGGCACCACACAGACCTCCATACATTATAATGGGCCCCACATAGTCCTCCTTATAGTGTTATGGGCCCAACATTGCCTTATGTACAGTATAATGGGCCCCACAAAGTCCTTCATACAGAATAATGGCCCCACATAGGGGTGGTCGTTCTGGTGTTGCGGGCCAAATATAATCATCCTGCGAGATAGATTTGGCCCACTGGCCAGAGTTTGACATGTGTGGTTTAGTACCTACTAAAAGTAGTCCTAAGAAGGCTTACCAGTGAAATTACAACATGTTCATGCGTGCCCAAGACTCATTAGCAACTAAGGCAAGTGAAGAGTTGCCTATCTGGTCAGATTCCACAGAAGAGCTACTGTAGCACAAATAGTTAATTATGGTAATGCTGGCTATGACGGGTAACAGAAAACACAATGCAGCGTAGCTTGCTATGTATGAGCCACATGGCTTCAGATGAGTCATAATGGTCAAGCTGACCTCTGGCAACCAGTGAAAGCAACCACAATGGGAACATCAGCATCAGAACTGGACCATGGAGCAATGAAGGTTGTGGCCTGGTCTGATGAATTACATTTTCTTTTAAATAAAATAGATAGCATGTGCATCATTTACCTACTGAAGAGCCGGTACCATGATACACAATGGAAAGAAGCTAAGCCAGAGGAGTCATTGGCATTCTCTGGGCAATGTTCTGTTGGGAAACCTTGGGTTTTGATTAGAGATGGAGAATTGCTTTGCAGGACTCCGGTCTATCAGCCAGGTCAGTATTCTGTGACTGCAGGACAGGAGACCTGTGAATCTCCTCCCAGCATTCCCATCTCCTCTTTTGATTATTCATAATTGGAGTAATGTCTTCATTGCAGCATGATGCACATGAGGTCATGCCAGCTCGGCTAAAAAGAGGAGCTGAGAATGCCAGGAAGTAAGGAGATTTGCAGGTCTCTCGTCCAGCAGTCATGAAGTACTGACCCGGCCAATGATCTGGAGTTCTGGGAATCAATTCTTTCATCTATAGTCCTGATTTTTATGTAGATATTACTTTTGACACATTCTACCTAAAGATTGTTGCAAATCAAATACAACCCTTCATGGCAAAAGTAATCCTTAATGGCAATGGTCTCTTCCAGAAAAATAATGCGCCCTTCCATAATGTAAAAATTACATTCGGAACTGCAGCATAGTCTATACAGTTTCTTATACTCATCCTTATATATTATAATATCTAGGATATGTGGTACATAAAACTAGGAATGTTCTGAAATATAATATATTTCCATCTTTCCAACTTTTTTTTATTTAAAATTAACAATTTTTAGGTTGGGTAATATGGAGGAACGTCTACCTACAAAAGCTAAATTCACATCTGCCATTTCACCAGATACTGAAACATTATTATAATTGTAGCAATAATTTGCTAATGATTGATTATAGAATGATGACAAATGTAGAGAAAAAGCTCTTATAATAGGATCAAAATTATCAAAGAAGAAATTGGCTAATAGAAACACGAGTATTTTGCTTTGTTTCTTTCATCCTTCCAAAATATTCTGACCAAAGCCATATCACAAACTTATTTGTATACCACTTTTGTCATCTAAACTTTTTCTTTTTGATTAAATGTGGATATAGTAGCCTACACCAAACCTAAGGATTATGGAGCTTATTGGCAGGGTTGTGACTGTTTCCAGAGTTCAGCGCAAATTGGATAGTTTAACTTTTGATCTTTGTTAATGAAGAAAAATAGAAGACATACCAATGCCTAATATAGTGTGCACATATCAAAGGTTCACAATTTTAACAGGTAAACCAGTCTCCGAGCTTTCCTACAAGGCACAAAGTACGAAACACAGTTCATGGCAACTTCTGAACATTTTCAATAAAAACAATTTGTTTCTCACAGTTTTCATCAGTTTGAGCAGATTCCTGCGGCACAGAACTTAGACTGCAATAATGAACTCACAATGTGCCAAGTCGTAATCTACTTTTTCTGTTGTTACCTCACTTACTTTTGCATGGCATCAGTCTGAGCTTTTTTCTCTGTAACTCTATTTTTCGCTTGTTTGGTTTTTTCTTTTGGGGGGGGGTAGATCCATCTTTCAATCTTTTTTTATGACAAGAAAACAGGCACTTTGACACTGGATATATGGGTTGCATTTATTAACACAGTGGAAACCTAAAAATAAAACAACAACTCAAAGTGTTTTCTTCTTTTCTGAGAAGAGATATAGTCGTGGCTGGATGTAGCAATATTGCTAATATTACAATTGACAGTACTGTGCAAAAATCTTAGCAAAGGTGCTAAATATTGTAAAAACTATTGCCCCTGTAGCTTGATATTCAAATTTTCACAGATACACATCCATTGAAAGAAAAATAACAGTAAAAAAGTGCTTTGTGGGTATTATATCACCTGCTATTCTTTGTTAGGTCTGAGGGCTCTTTTATTCCACCCCAAATCACCAACTCCATTTGGCAAGCTGTTTTCAAATGGAAAAATCTTTGAACTATGTAGTCTCTTCAATTTTATGATGACGAACAGCTTTCTTTGTAGACTCAGCATTATGAATTCAGTTCCAATAGTCCCGAGCACTTCATGACAATGTTCAACACTCTCAACATTCCAGTTTCTTTCTGTTTTATTTATAAGTACATAGAAAAGTCTTATTACTTTGTTTCCACCATTACAAATAGTCCACTTCTGAGTGGACTACGTAATGGCAGAGGTTTTAAAATATTGGGTGCAGAGGTAGAGGTCAACACAGACCATCTTGTGAGGCCTAAAAGGTATTATTGCAGATGTTCTTAGCTGTTTTGGAACTCATATAGACATCAAAGGATAGCGATGAAAATGTATGGCCTTCTCACAACTGATAGCAACCGCAGCACCAGGTGGGAGAGGAGGGAAGGAGATGCCCTTTCTGGAAATAAATGTGGGCTTTTACAAATATATCATAAATGTCAAATGTGGATCACCTCTTTAATGAAAGTAATTTTTAGATATTGTTAAATGGTTAATTATGGAAATTCATTTGGAATGTTAATTAATAATCGATAATCATTTTTCTTAAATTTGAGTTCTATACAAGGATTGTATCAGCCATCGTGTCTAGTTGACATGCGCTATTTGTATGTGTATTTTTGGTTCACTACCATATGTAGAACAGGTGTCCATACGACTGGCTATAAAAGCCCATGGTACAGAAAGGGGGGGCTCTCTTGTTCTGCCCACCCCACAAGAAGAATCTTCATGCTGAGACGTATCTGACATGTAGGCCTGGACACGTGCTGGACAAAGACATGATTTACCAGCCAGGATCCAAGGAAAGATGGGTGAATCTCAACAATTAAGCTAATTATGGACAAATGGACAATTACTTTATAACTAATTATTATATGTACCTGCTGCAATCTGATTCTTTTTAATGGACAATCCAAGAATAAATAGATACATTTTTTTATAAGAATATCGTGATATTGATACTTTGAGAAGTCCTCAGTAGAAAAAATAATACAGAGAAGAGTATTATTTTACAATGGTGAGCCAGCCAATCCTGTTTTTTCGTTTTTTTAAATTAAGTAAGTGAATTTCTTCCCGTGAACAAGGGGGGAAGTCCTGACGAGCTGAACAGCTGTTGTTCACGTGTCAGTAAATTCACTAATTTGTCACGAGAAGCAGAAAGGAGCCTACAGACTGAGGACTAACGGGAAGCAGAGGTACTAACAAGGAACAGAATCAGACGAACTGAAGACAGGATGTGCTGATAAAGAGAAGCCAAGGAATCTTAAGGTAAGCAAAATATGGATATAATTTCTTCTTTTGCTAAACAAAGTAATATTAATTTTCAAATTAATGTAGAAAATGACATAGACGTTTTGTGGCTCAGTTTATATAAAGAATGTGAATTGCAGAATTTACAGTTAACTTCTAAATTGTTAAATAGAGAGAAACACAAATTGCGGAATATTCTACATCTTGTACAGGTATTTCATAATTTTGTACTTGAAAGTTCTAAGCAGGAAAATTGTGTAGAAATAGTGTCAGATAGTGACAATGATTCTGACTGTAATGTGGAAAATGAACAAAAAGTAAGACACGTGTCTGTAACTGAAGGTGACCTTGGGTCTGACCAAGAGACGGACATACAGAAACCTGACATGGGAGGAGACATGACTGACATACGAGAAACTGACATATTAGGTGATGTGGGAGGAGACGTGAGTGACGTAGGAGGAGCGGACGTACAAGAGCCACTAAAAATATCAGAGAATTCAGGAATTACCCAGGCTCAACTCCAAATTAAAATGAGGAAAAATTTGCTGAAATTATACAAAATCATGCCAAGATATGATGTCAAAATCCATGCCTGTAGAAATTCAGAGACATTTGAGAGCTTCTCTGATAAGTTTGATTTATCCAATGAGGAGAGGAATCAATTATTTAAAATATGGATTCCTGTGACATTGTCCAGACGTTTACATTTAATGCCCTGTGAAAATGACTCTCCTAATGGATGGGAAAATGATTCGGACAGATTAAGATATTTGATTTATTGTGTCACAAAGGATTTTCCCAACATAGAAGATCTGCAGAAACTAAGGATTGGTAGGAAGGAATGTACATATACATTCATGTCCATGTTTGAACGGTTGTATAAAGCTCTCATCAAAAATGGAAAAGTACAACATATGATAACAACTTTTGTACAAAAATTCAAATTCCTAGATCCAGTATCTAGAGTTATAGCGTCACAAAAAGAATCCCTATTCAAATGTGTGCAGATGCTGGATTCTGTTAGAAAACATGAGAATTGTGCAAAGAAAATAAATCAAGTTAATTTTATAAAACCAGGAAAGGTAAAATCTTACCAAAAGCCAATATCAAACTCTCCTAGACTGAGTCATCCCCATAGTGAACTCTATCAAATACGCAGGAGATTTCATATATGTTATAAGCCATATAAAATGATTGAAAAATCAATCTCTTCACAGAATGAGTTCATTCTCAGTCAGAACTGTGATTCTCTAAAAAGGAAAATGGCCGAAACTGATGAACAGAGACAAGTGAGACGACCGGCTCACAGTGACGTCATGGAATGTGGACAGAAGAATAGGCAGTTCTCTGAGGTTTTGAAGGATAGAAAAATGTCTTTCCTAAATAGGGCGTTCCTGGAGATATTTGAGAGAGACAGAAGATTTGGTTTAGGGAGTGGCTAAGGAAAAACTGTAATTATAATGTAGCATAGAAGTGTTACAATGTCTCAATATTTATTTATAATCTTATACAGTAAAATTGTAGTTACATAGTTTCTAGTAGTTCATGTATGTATGTGTATATATATATATATATATATATATATATACACTTGTCTAAGTAGAGATTGTGTATAATTGTATTTATATATATGTTTATAAAATATATATATATTAATTAATAAATTAGAACTTCATATATAAATTTAAGTAACAATATTTTGAATTACATTAGAACCAACCAATATAGATATAAGATATTTAAATAATTCTGTTTCTGTATGAATTTGATATTTAATTTTATTTTCTTATATTTCCTTAGAGGTTTCATTCCAAAGCAGGATTTGATCAAAGAACTCTAAAATGGATTTATTTCTTTATTCACACAGGAAGTGGAAAAAATTGCATGATTTATATGTGTTACATTTTAAAAAATTAACAATATAACTAGTTGGACTATAATACATGTAATACTTATTAATTCTTTTGTGTTGCTAACATTTTCTGTGCATGAAGTGTTCGTGCTGATTGGGGTAGCTTTACAGCATGACGTGTGACAGCTGCGGCCTTTGAACTTTGAGCTAATAGTATAGATCCCATTCATTCTATTTCCAGCTGATGCAACTTAAGACCGGGCAGCCAGTGAGTAAAAAAAAAAGGAACCTAAGGACATTTCTATTTTTTTGCAAGACAAAAGTTTTTTTTTCAAGTGTTTGAAATTTCAAATACGTACTCTCATATTATATAATATGTATTTGGGAAATATTCAAAGAATATTAAGATATTTAATTGATATGGAAATGCGCATTAATAAATTGGGATACAACAATTTTGGGTTAAATATATAGATATATATCTAAAACTTCATATGTGGAATGTTTGAGTTGAACAGATCTGTGAATGTCAGAGTGAAGGTGACAGATGAGTAAATCAGCAGCTGCTAAGTGTGATTGATGTGACAGAGGCCTCGTACGTTTGTATGTTTGGAAAAAAAAAATGTTTCTTTATGTGAAGGTACAAAAATATATTTAATTCTGAGAAAAATTATAATACATAATTAGGTATTATCTACATAATATATATATATTTCTATATTTATTTCATAATTATTATTTCTTGATTTAACTAATAGTGGATAAGAGCAACCACATATCAAAATGGTTTACAAAGCAAATTTACATTTAGAATAATTTTCCACATGATAATATTCTTGAATAACTATGATATTATTTTTAATGGTTACCTAAATAGGTACACACCTCTCTTTAGACAAATCTAGGCTACTCATCAATATGAAAGTTATGCAAAATATTTATAGAAGAATAACTATTTTTAATTTGGTTCTGATATATACATAAATTTTATAAAATAATATTTTTTGGTATTAAGGGGGAAAATGTGTTTTTGATCCTGATTACATAATCACTTTTGATCAATACTTTTTTTTACACATTTTAATAAAGAAGAAACAATAATAAGGTACAATGATATAATTAAGAAGGGTGTTACATGCAAAGTTGCATAGTTTAATAATTTTTTGGTGATACAAGGTTATGACAAATATGAAATCATCCAGATAATGGAGATATAAGGGTATTTTTTTATGGAGAATATAATTACTCTGCATTTGTCATTAAAATTTAAAGGCCTTATTTTTATTTTCATTTGTATTCTTATTTTTATTTTTCATTTTTTAATTTTTATTCTTACTTATTTTCTTATTTTTCCATTTTTCAGTTTTAATTTTCAATTTTTGATTTTAATTCAGTTCAATATTTCAACTGAGAAAACACATTAATATTTAATGGGGTAATGTCTAGTACAAAGAATATTGCTTCATTAAATATAATGATGATATGAATTAATATAAGAAAAATGTTTACATTTTCTGAGTAAACACAACAATTCATTCATTCATTCATTCATTCATTCATTCCTTCATACATTCATATATTTATTCATTTTAGTTCAGGAGTATACATTCTTTGGTATTATTGGTTTACTAAAGATATAAACACTTGTTGTTTCAAAACACACTGACACCTATGGGTTGGAAAAGGTAATTACACCTATGACATAAAAATGTTCTATCATATGGAGAACTTGATTAATAATGAATTATTATCTATTATTGTTTATTATTCCAAACATAATTTATTTTAATATTTTGATAATAATTAGATGGATATTATTGATTGCTATGGTACGCTGTGATATTATAGGTTAGGAAAAATTGCCAGCTTTGGTATCAGATTAGGGAATGAAGACTTCAATCAAGACATCGCAATTATGAATTCTATCTTAATAAAGACTTTTAATTTTTATAAATCAAAGAGACTCTCAAAAGTTACAAGAAGAAGCAACTGATATCCGGACGTCTCAGAAGGTAACAGGTGTGAATGCTGAGTGTTATAATAGACTGTGTCCATTACATACAATACAATTCACACCACTGATCACCAGGACGGCAGAGGACGATGATCCTATATGTACTGTGTTGTGTTCAAGTTTCATCACGTTCCAGTGGTTTCTTATCACCTGCAACGCTTCAATGAAAGCTGGTGAGCAGGTAATACCTGGCATATGTGTCCTGTATATAAAGGACTGAGTACTGGTTATGGGGCTATATAAAGCAGGGAAGTGTCAAGTTAACCCTTGCTTTACTGACCAAAGATGTCACATCTGTTCCAAAAGTGACATGAGACCAGTGCGGATGACGCAGTGGATTCCAGAACTATCCAAAGACAACGTAAGTCCAGGTGACATCACACAGATATTAAAGCTACATTTCATCCATGGACTTTGTTTCTTATCAATTGACACACATGATCTTTCTAATAAAGAGGACAGTTTATGGACTGAACAATAATGAATACAATTATGGGCTGTACAATATCTACACGCTGTCATTTGTTTCAAAGGAGTTTTCATCTAAAGACTGTGTTATAAAAGAACCAAGAAGAAGACGAGACGAAGACCCGATGACATCAGACGATGACGATTGGACCCGCGATTACTTCAATTTAGATATAGGGAAGTATAATTATACATATTAAATGAATATTAGTCACGGCTTACCATAACATGAATTCACATCATTATATCTGATACTATTATTGATATTATTATTATTATTATTATTATTATGGAAATTTAATGATATTGCCAAGGAAGAAGGAAAGGAAAAAATGATTGATGAATGTATCTTCTTTTGAGAATTTTCAGTTTAAATCCTTTTATTCTCAAAAAAGGGGGAAATGTTAAATGGTTAATTATGGAAATTCATTTGGAATGTTAATTAATAATCGATAATCATTTTTCTTAAATTTGAGTTCTATACAAGGATTGTATCAGCCATCGTGTCTAGTTGACATGCGCTATTTGTATGTGTATTTTTGGTTCACTACCATATGTAGAACAGGTGTCCATACGACTGGCTATAAAAGCCCATGGTACAGAAAGGGGGGGCTCTCTTGTTCTGCCCACCCCACAAGAAGAATCTTCATGCTGAGACGTATCTGACATGTAGGCCTGGACACGTGCTGGACAAAGACATGATTTACCAGCCAGGATCCAAGGAAAGATGGGTGAATCTCAACAATTAAGCTAATTATGGACAAATGGACAATTACTTTATAACTAATTATTATATGTACCTGCTGCAATCTGATTCTTTTTAATGGACAATCCAAGAATAAATAGATACATTTTTTTATAAGAATATCGTGATATTGATACTTTGAGAAGTCCTCAGTAGAAAAAATAATACAGAGAAGAGTATTATTTTACAGATATATGCCAAAGTGTAATTTCCCCAATTTATAAGCTAACCACGCTTTCCAATAGTAATGTGAACCTATAACGTTAATCCTAATGTGCTTTGAAAAGTATAAACATCCGAATAGTTACCTAAATAGAGACACACATCTAGTATGCTGAATTGATTTTGCTGGAATATTGTTTGAAAAGGACAGTATTTCACATTTGCTGAACATTAGATGGCATTAGAGACATGCACAGAACAGTTCTTTATACATCAACCCAGATATGCTCTCGACTAGAGCATTAAGATCTAAGGACTGTCAATGGTGTCATGTTCCTGGAATCAATCCATGACTGCTTACTTTCATCACAAACTTAAACAACCCCTTTAATGCTACTAACATAAATAAAAATGTAGTAACCCTTAACTTGTCAGACAGCACAAATACTTTATTAACATAGCCAAGTCATGTGTTACGGATCCGGGTGGTGGAACCTCTGTGCTGCGGAGCAAGGAGGGACCAGAGGGGCTTAACTAGGTATCAACTCGGGCTGACCAAGGTAGCATGGCGGCTCAATTGACTCCGTGAACCAGGGAAGGACCGAGCCGAGGGACCAGGTGCTACTCTGGGCCTGTCCTTGTATGAGAGCAGGTGACTCCCACGGGTAACTGGCAGGAGCCTCCAAGTAGGCACGGCAGGTAACTTGTAGGAGACTCCAGGTAGGCTGACTGATAGGCACGGCAGGTAACTGGTACGTTCTCCGGGTAGGCAGGCAAGCCAGGCCCATAGACAGACTGGCGGGTTTGGATCTTAGGCAGACCGTCGGGCTGAAGAGTACACTTGGCTGGCGGAGACAGGTAGTCAGGCTGGCGGACAGAACTGGTAGTCAGGCTGGCGGACAGGACTGGTAGTCAGGCTGGCAGACTGGACTGGTAGTCAGGCTGGCGGACTGGACTGGTAGTCAGGCTGGCGGACTGGACTGGTAGTCAGCAGTGGCGTACCGCCAATGGCGGCAGACCACGCGACTGCTATGAGGCCCGTGAGCCGGGGGGCCCCATAGCAGTCCAGGGGTGGACATACCGCCGCCGGTGCATCTGCGCCGGGTCCCCACCATGCAGCTGCACCAAGGGGCCCACAAGGTGCAGCTGCTCCCTGCACACGGCGGTCAGGGAGCGATCCCTGCAGCTCCGCTGCTTTCAGGAGGACAATAGCAGCGGAGCTGGAGGGTTCGTCCTCTGCTTCCTCCCTGACTCAGGCGCGCGCAGCTTGATGACGTCATCATGCAAGCGCGCGCCTGGGTCAGGAAGAAAGCTGCTGGCAACCAGGAGGATGCTGCTGCAGGGGAGCGAGCTGAGGTAAGTTGTTGTTTTTTTTTTTTTACTGAAATGCTGGGGAGGGGAGGTGGGGGGAGAGCAATGGTGGGATGGTGGTGCTGGGGAGAGGAATGATAGGGCTGGGAAGAGCAATAATGGGGCTGATGGGACTGGGGAGAGAAATATTGGGGCTGGGGAGAGGGTTGGTGGGGCTGGGGAGAGGAATAATGGGGTTGATGGGGCTGGGGAGAGCAATAATGGGGTTGATGGGGCTGGGGAGAGGAATAATGGGGTTGATGGGGCTGGGGAGAGCAATAATGGGGCTGATGGGGCAGGGGAGAGGAGTGATGGGGCTTGGGATAGGAATAATGGGACTAATGGGGCTGGGAAGAGCAATAATGGGGATTGGAAGAGGAATGATGGGATTGATGGGGCTGAGGAGAGGAATAATGGGATGGTGGGGCTAGGGAGAGCAATGATGGGGCTGGGGAGAGGAATGATGGGTCTGGGGAGAGCAATGATGGGATGGTGGGGCTGGGGTGAGCAATAATGGGGCTGATGAGGCTGGGGAGAGGAATAATTGAGTTGATGGGGCTGGGGAGAGCAATAATGGGGCTGATGGGGCTAGGGAGAGGAATGATGGGGCTGGGAAGAGCAATAATAGGGCTGATGGGGCTGGGAAGAGCAATAATGGGGCTGATGGGGCTGGGGAGAGGTATAATGGAGTTGATGGGGCTGGGGAGAGCAATAATGGGGCTGATGGGGCTAGGGAGAGGAATGATGGGGCTGGGAAGAGCAATAATGGGGCTGATGGGGCTGGGAAGAGCAATAATGGGGCTGATGGGGCTGGGGAGAGGAATGATGCAGCTGGGAAGAGCAATAATGGGGCTGATAGGGCTGGGGAGAGCAATGATGGGGATGGTGGGGAAGGGGAGAGCAATGACGTGTTGCTGGGAGAGAGCAATGATGGGGGTGCTGGGACAAAGCAATGGTGGGGGGCTGGGAGAGAGCAATTATGTGGGGCTGGGAGAGAGCAATGATGGAGGTGCTGGGACAGAGTAATGATTGGGGTGCTGAGAGGAAATGATGGGGGTGCTGGGAAAGCGCAATGATGGGGGTGCTGGGAGAGAGCAATGATGGGAGGGCTGGGAGAGAGCATTCATGGAGGTGCTGGGACAGAGCAATGATGGGGTGCTGGAACAGAGCAATGATGGGGGTGCTGGGACAGAGCAATGATGGGGGTGCTGGGACAGAGCAATGATGGGGGCTGGGAGAGAGCAATGATGGGGGTGGTGGGACAGAGCAATGATGCGGGTGCTGAGAGAGAGCAATGATGGGGGTGCTGGGACAGAGCAAAGACGGGGGTGCTGGGACAGAGCAATGACGGGGTGCTGGGAGAGAGTAATGATGGGGGTGCTGAGAGAGAGCAATGATGGAGGTGGTGGGAGAGAGCAATGACGGGGGTGCTGGGAGAGAGCAATGACGAGGGTGCTGAGAGAGAGCAATGACGGGGGTGCTGGGAGAGAGCAATGATGGAGGTGGTGGGAGAGAGCAATGATGGGGGTGCTGGGAGAGAGCAATGACGAGGGTGCTGGGAGAGAGCAATGATGGGGGTGCTGGGAGAGAGCAATGATGGGGGGTTTCACTTTGCTTTTACTGTGAAGCCTTGTATGTTTTCCATGTGCACATAGCCTTACAGTTAATTGGGGAGAGTCACAGAGACTGAATAATTTATATTATTGACTGGTGGAGATTATAGTTAATGGGGGGCACAGTGCTGCTTATCACTTTATACTTTGATTGCTAAGTGGCTAATAGTATATTAATGAGGGGGCTTACATATCTGTATTCAGGGGCGCAGTGTGGGGGAGACACATGTATGCATACAATATGTGACCTTGTTATTTTCTAGGCTGGAGATCATCGTAACAAGACGAGTCGTGGCTGGGAGATGTGGACATGAAGGTCTGACCAGACGGAGAAGAAGCAGCAGAAACTGACTCTGATCAGATGAGACGTCAGCGGTAAGTGCCTGGATGTAAATATTATTCTATATCTGCATTGTGTGACTTGGAGTGATAATGTTATCTGTAAAATCCCTTAGGCCGCATTCTCACATTTGTGTGAAATGTCCGTGTGCTGCCAGATTTTTTTTATCGGATGGTCCACGGACTCATGCAGTTTTATAGATCCATTCACACATCCATGAAAATCACGGATCTGAGAATGAGATCTGTGAGGGTCAGAGAATGTCCTGTTCTGATCCGATTTTGAGGATTAGAATAGGACATGCTCAATGCGTCTGTAAAATAGGGCAGCACACTGACACTGCACACAGATGCAGGAATGTAGCCTTATTATGTATAGCGCCGTCCTTAGTTATATAGTTTCCTCTTTTATTATGTATAGCGCCGTCCATTATTATGTACCATCCTCTCTAGCGGCTCACAGTTGGGGGATCATACTGTGTTGGGGTCAGCATACTTTACCCTGGGAGTTGAGGTGGGGTACAGTAGGGTCATTATACTGTGCATGTGGAGGAATTCACCATGGGGGTTTCATACTGTGTTTGGGGGCCCTTTTTTGGCATCACACTTTATGGGGCAATGAAAGAGAGATCTAGGATGTCAGCAGGAGGAAAATTACTATGTAAAGGATGGAAAGTTGCGAGATCTGATCTTTGGTGACCCCGACAATTATTTAAATTTTTTTGGGGGGGGGCCCAATTAGAGCTTCTGCTATGGGGCCCCATGATTCCTATGTACGTCCCTGGTAGTCAGACTGGCGGACTGGACTGGTAGTCAGACTGGCAGACTGGACTGGTAGTCAGGCTGGTGGACTGGACTGGTAGTCAGACTAGCAGCGGGACCTGAGGGCTGAAGCAGAGTTTAGGACACAAAGCTACAACCTTGCATGGGCACCTCCATTTTGGAGGAGGTACCTTTTATATGATTGGCCGGGGAATCCTTAGGACAGCGCGCACGGCCCCTTTAAGAGGGAGGGAGCACGCGCCCTAAGCACAGTGCCCGGGAAGCTGCGCGCGCCGGCAGCAGCAGGAGAGCCAGAAGACGCAGGGCCGGGAGCGCAGCGGTAAGAGGGACGGCATCTCTGCCTGTCAGGGGGCAGAGACGCCGATACTACAGTACCACCCCCCTTTACGCCCCCTCTTTTTTAGGCCAGAAAGAAATTTTTTAAGGAGAAGCGGGGCGTGGATGTTCTCCCTTGTTTCCCAAGTTCTCTCCTCTGGGCCAATCCCCATCCAATCCACCAGAAAAAAGTTTTTTCCTCTTACCCTCTTGGTGGCCAGAATGTTCTCTACCTCATAGACGTCCTCAGCGGAGACCCGGAGCTGGGGGGGGTACCTGGATTGTCGGAAAAAGAATTAAGCACAACTGGTTTGAGGAGAGATACGTGGAAGGAATTGGGAATCCATAAGGTGGCCAGGAGTTTTAACCTGTAGGCTACTGTGTTGATTTGCTTGAGGACTTCAAATGGACAGATGAACCGTGGACCCAACTTATAGGAGGGTATTTTGAGACGAACATGTTTGGAGGAGAGCCAAAACTTGTCTCCTGGACGGAATTGAGGTGGGTCCAGGATTGAAGAAGTGCGAACCTAGTGTCCTCCTAAATGGTGGAAAATTCGCTGACCAGAGACTCCGCGGCAGGGTTGTCCACTGAAGCGGAGACGGGAAACGGAATCCGGGGATGTTGACCATAGACCACAAAGAACAGGGACTTGGAAGAAGATTCGCTCTCATGGTTGTTATAGGAGAACTCGGCCCATGGTAGGAGCTCTAACCAATCGGTATGGTGAGCGTTGACGAAGTGCCGGAGGAAGCTGGTAAGGATCTGGTTGATAAGTTCCACTTGGCCATTGGACTGCGGAAGGTAACCAGAGGAGAAATCCAGGGTGACATCCAGCAGCTTACACGTAGCTCTCCAGAAATGCGAAGTAAACTGGACCCCGTGATCAGACACAATGTGGAGGGGTAGGCCGTGAAGACGTAAGATGTGATGGATGAAGTCCTTAGCCAGCCAGATGCAGATGGGAGACCAGGCAGAGGGATGACGTGGGCCATTTTAGAAAAGCAGTCAGCGACCACCCAAATGACAGTACAACCGGCAGAAACAGGGAGATCAGTAATAAAGTCCATAGCAATGTGTTGCCATGGGGCAGCAGGTACTGGAAGAGGCAGGAGACGGCCGGCTGGAAGATGTCTGGGAACCTTGTTGCGGGCACAGGACGAACAGGCCGTGACGAAGTCTACCACATCCTTGCGCAGGGTAGGCCACCAGTAATGCTGGGTAATGAGCAGGAAGGTCTTCTTCTGGCCAGCATGACCGGCTAGTTTAGATGAATGACCCCAGTGAAGAACCTTCTTACGATCCGGAACAAATGTCTTACCGGGTGGGAGACGAGACAGGTCCAAGGTCCAAGGGCCACATTCATCACTTTGGAGAGATCGATAATATGCATAGGCTCCTCCTCTTGATCGGAATACAGGAAGGATCGGGACAAGGCGTCTGCTTTAACGTTCTTGTCCACAGGGCGGTAATGTAGGGTAAAGTTGAAGCAGGCGAAGAACAAAGACCACCGGGCCTGATGCGGATTGAGTCTTTGCACATTCTGTAGAAATGCTAGGTTTTTGTGGTCAGTGTAGATGACCACCAGGTGCAGAGCCCCCTCAAGCAGATAACGCCACTCCTCCAGCGCCAATTTGATGGCTAGCAGTTCTCGGTCTCCTATGGAGTAGTTGTGCACGGACGAGGAGAAGAGCTTGGAGAAGAAGCCGCAGGTTACCATTCTCCCAGACGGAGATTTCTGGGTGAGCACCGTTCTGGCTCCGGAAGAGGAAGCATCAGCCTCCAGAAAGAACTGTTTGTTGCAATCCGGATGGTGCAGCACTGGGGCAGAAGAGAAGGCTTGTTTTAAGGAGAGGAAGGCCTCCTCCGCTTCGGACGGCCATTCCTTAGGATTTGCTCCCTTACGGGTGAGCGCAGAGGTGGAGAAAAAAATGTGGGATGAAGAGACGGTAATAGTCGGCGAAGCCCAGGAATCGCTGAATCGCCTTCAACCCCTCCGGGCGGGGCCACTTTAAGACAGCAGAGACCTTCTCGGGGTCCATTCGTAGACCTGTCTTAGAGATAACATAGCCCAGGAACGAAAGAGAGGTCTGCTCGAAGAGGCATTTTTCAAATTTTGCGTATAGGTGATTCTGCCTGAGCCTAAGCAGGACCTAATGAACATCCCTCCGGTGTGTGGGAAGATCCGGAGAGAAGACCAAGATGTCGTCCAGGTACACCATCACGCAAGAATATAAGAGGTCACGGAAGATGTCGTTAACTAATTCTTGGAAGATGGCTGGAGCATTACAGAGGCCGAAGGGCATCACACGGTATTCATAGTGGCCGTCCACTATTGAATGCAGTCTTCCACTCGTCTCCTTGGCGGATCCGGACCAAGTTATACGCCCCACGAAGATCGATCTTGGTGAAGATCTTCATGCCTTTAAGGCGGTTGAACAGCTCAGAGATGAGCGGCAGGGGGTATTTGTTTTTGATAGTAATCTGGTTGAGTCCTCTATAATCGATACAGGGGCGTAGTGAACCGTCTTTCTTTTTTACGAAGAAGAATCCAGCTCCAGCTGGGGAGGTAGATTTCTGGATGAATCCCCTAGCCAGATTTTCTTCGATGTACTCTGACATGGCCCGGGTTTCGGCCAACGACAACGGGTAAATACGCCCACGGGGTGGAGTGGCACCGGGTACCAGGTCGATAGGGCAATCATATGGCCTATGAGATGGCAGTGTCTCTGCTACCTTCTTGTTGAAGACATCTGCATAGGACCAGTAAGGTGCCGGTAGACCAGGTATATTAGCCGGAGTAGACGGAGGTCGAGCCGGGCGAACCGGGACCAGGAAGGTCTCATGGCAATCCTGCCCCCAACGGAGCAAATCACTGGATTGCCAATTCAGAATGGGTTCATGTCTCTGTAGCCAGGGTAGACCTAGCAAAAGGGAGTGAGAGAGTCCGGAAAGCAGATGGAAGGAGATCCTCTCTGAGTGCAGCATTCCCACCTGAAGGGTTACGGGCTCAGTGACGAGCAAGATCGTCACTGGAAGGAGTCTTCCATCCACGGAAGCGACTGCCAATGGTTCAGCCAGAGGTTTGGTAGGAATCAGATACTTCTCTACAAGGGACTGAGAAATGAGATTCCCAGCGGCTCCGGAATCCAGATAGGCGGTTTCAAAGAAGCGGTTCTCTCCACAGGAAATAGAGATGGTTAAAGTCAAGAACGGAGCGGATTTACTCTTGCCTAGGATGACTTCTCCGAGCGGTCCTTGACACTGGAGTTTCCCGGCTTCACCAGACAGGAACGGATCAGGTGCTCCTTACTACCACAGTAGACACAGGTCCCCTCGGCTAGGCGTGTTTCTTGGCGAGACTTGACCATCTTGGTCTGGTCGATCTGCATAGGTTCGGGCGAGCGTGCCCGGAGAGTTGCTGGTTGGGAGGCAGGTTTCTGGAAAAGAGGAGCGAGACGAGGAAATCTTCTCTCCCGGGTAATCTCCTTAGCACGTTCTAGGAAACAGATGTCAATCCGGGTAGCTAGTCACACCAGGTCATCCAGGGTGGTAGGAATGTCCTGGCCGGCTAGCTCGTCCTTAATCCAACAGGAAAGACCCTCCCAGAAGGTGGACACCAGGGCCTCGTTGTCCGAGCCAAGCTTTAGAAGCGAGGGTACGGAACTGTATGGCATACTGGCCCATGGTGAGACTTCCTTGGCGGAGACGGAGCAATGAGGAGGCAGTATAAATCCTTCGTCCGGGCTCATCGAAGACCCTCTGGAATCCAATGAGGAAAGCCAGAAGATCGGACACCAGGGAATCCTCTCTCTCCCATAGAGGGTTTAGCCATGCCAATGCTTCCCCGGTGAGGTGAGACATGATGAACGCCACCTTGGCCCGGTCGGAGGGAAACTGATGTGCCAGAAGTTCAAAGTGCAGCGTGCACTGGTTCAGAAAACCCCAACATAAGACGGGGTCACCCCCAAAACGAGGAGGCGCAGAAAGCCAGGGTCCTAGGCTGGATGCTGTGGTATTGGTAGGCAGCAGCGCCGCTGGAGCGGGTGTCGCTCGGCTCTAGGCGGACACAGGTGGGACAGACAGCGTGTCCAGGTGAGAGTTGACAGACCGCAGGTAGGCCAGGATGGTTTCCTGTTGGGATCTCTGATGAGAAACCTCCTGGTACAGGTCAGCAAGCGAAGGAGCCAGGGGCCACTGGGTTCCATGGCCCATGCAAACTGTTACGGATCCGGGTGGTGGAATCTTTGTGCTGCGGAGCAAGGAGGGACCAGAGGGGCTTAACTAGGCATCGACTTCGACTGACCAAGGTCGCACGGCGGCTCAATTGACTCCGTGAACCAGGGAAGGACCGAGCAGAGGGACCAGGTGCTACTCTGGGCCTGTCCTTGTATGAGAGCAGGTGACTCCCACGGGTAACTGGCAGGAGCCTCCAAGTAGGCACGGCAGGTAACAGGTAGGAGCCTCAAGGTAGGCTGACTGATAGGCATGGCAGGTAACTGGTACGTTCTCTGGGTAGGCAGGCAAGCCGGGCCCATAGACAGGCTGGCGGGTTAGGGTCGTAGGCAGACCGTCGGGCTGGAGAGTACACTTGGCTGGCGGAGACAGGTAGTCAGGCTGGCGGACAGGACTGGTAGTCAGGCTGGCGGACTGGACTGGTAGTCAGGCTGGCAGACTGGACTGGTAGTTAGGCTGGCAGACTGGACTGGTAGTCAGAAAAGCAGCGGGACCTGAGGGCTGAAGCAGAGTTTAGGACACAAAGTTACAACATTGCACTGGCACCTCCATTTTGTAGGAGGTGCCTTGTATATGAGAGGTTCTCTGGCCATTGGCCGGGGACTCCTTAGGACAGCGCGCGCGGCCCCTTTAAGAGGGAGGGAGCGTGCGCCCTAAGCACAGTGCCCGGGAAGCTGCACGCACCGGCAGCAGCAGGAGAGCCGGAGGACGCCGGGTCGGGAGCGCAGTGGTAAGAGGGACGGCGTCTCTGCCTGTCAGGGGGCAGAGACGCCGATACTACATCATATATCACATAATCTTATAAGTTATGGATTATTACATGTGTACAGGATCAGAACCAATAGCTGCTCAACAATACACCACCACAACCACCAAGAGTACAGAAAAACATCACCAGAACCACCATCACTACAGAAATATGTCAACCGAACCACCATCAGTAGAGAAATACATCACCAGAACCACCATCAGTACATGAATACATCAACAGCATCACCATCAGTACATGAATACATCAACAGAACCACCATCAGTACATGAATACATCACTAAGCTTAGTTCGGCAATCAATTGTAATGTCAGGTCACATACCTGATATACAATTGTATCACATGAACCTACAATTCACAGTATGTCTTTAATAATGATAAGGCACCAATCCGCCGCTCCTGATACTGGGTCCACACAAACTCCCCCACTCCCATACTGCATCTGCACAAACTCCCACTCCTCAACTCACAGTATGACCTTAATAATGGTAAGGTGGTACAGGAAGTTGTTGTTAACAGTCATCAGATTGTGGACCATACAGGAACCACAGTACTGAGATGCAGGCAGTATCAAAATAAACATTTACATCCAGGTACCTTACAGACGACATTGTCTCTTGGAGTCGTTCTATTTTATTTTCTTCTTTATCTTGTCCAGATGTCATGATGACTTTCCGCAACCACTGGTCGTCTCTGCACACTTACATCTTTCCAGCCTTCTGTAACACATCCTGACCGAGTGCCCTTAAAAATAACAGCATGGTTATAATGCTCCTGAATAAAAATATCTGTCCTATGGTGTGTCCCTGAATAAATAATTGCCCTTTACTGTGCTCCCAGCACAAAATATGGTGCCACACTGTCTATTTTATGGTTCATGCCCTCCAAACTGCCCCCTCTTTTCCATACTGGGCCCCCTCTTCATACTGTCCTCCCACACTGTGTCTCCCCCAATAGTGCCAGTCGCTATACTGTGCCCCCTCATCATACTCCCGTTCCTTGCCATACTGTCCCCTCCATGCAGTGCCCTCACACTTCCCCAATGTTGCCCCCTCTCCATACTACACCCACACTACCCAGTGTCTGTTCTGTGCCCCTCACACTTCCCATACTGTTTCTGCACCCTTTCCCTCCACTCCTTATACTATTTCCTCACATATTCCACACTACCCATACTGTATCCTCTCAGATCCCCCTTGCTCTCCATACTGACATACTGCCTCCTCACAGGTCCCCCTCACTCTCCGTGCTGCCATTCTATCTCCTCACAGGCCCCCTCTCTACCCATACTGTGTCTGCACCAATACCCCCACCCCCTCCTCATACTGTATCTGCACCACTTTCCCCTCATACTGTGTCTGCACCAATTCCCCCCTCGCACTCCACACTGTGTCCACACCAACCCCCCCACACCTCCATCCTCAGACTGAGTCCACACCAATCCCCCTCTGACTACTCATTCTGTGTCCACAGCAATCCCCCCCACTTATCATACTGTGTTCACAGCAATCCCCCTCCACTCCTCATACTGTGTCCACACCAATCCGTCCTTCGCTCCTCATACTCCATCTGCATTAGTCCCTCCCTCTCTCCTCACACTATTTCTGCACCAATGCCCCCACTCCTTATACTGTCTGCACAATCACATCCTCTCCTCATACTGTGTCAGCACTAATCCCTTCCACTGCTCAGTGTGTCCACACCAATCCTCACTGCTTTTTATACTGTGTCTGCACTAACCCCCACTCATCATACTGTGTCCGCACAACCCCCCACTCCTCATACTGTGTCCACACCAATACCCCCCATTTCTCATACTGTGTCTGCACCAATCCTCCACTCCTCCTACTGCATCTTCACAAATCCCCCCCACTCCTCATACTGTGTCTGCACCAATCCCCCAATTCCTCATACTGTCTCTGAACCAATCGTCCCCACTCCTCACACTGTGTCTGCACTAATCCCCCCCGCTTCTCATACTGTGTCTACACCAATCCTTTCCACTCCTCATACTGTGTCCACACCAATCCTCCCACTCCTCATAGTGTGACCGCACCAATCCGCCTACTTCTCATACTGTGTTTGCAGTAAGCCCCCCCACTGCTCATACTGTGTCCTCACTAATTTCCCCACTCCTCATAGCGTGTCTGCATGAATTCACTGCTCCTCATACTGGGTCTGCACAAACTCCCCCACTCCCATACTGCATCTGCACAACCCCCCCTCCTCATACTGCATCCGCACTAATCCCCCTATTCCTCATAGTGTGCCCGCACTAATCCCCAACACTCCTCATTCTGTGTCCTCATTAATCCCTCTCACTCCTTATAGTGTGTATTCAACAATTTCCCCGCTCCTCAGATTGTGTCCGCACCAATCCGCTGAACCCCCCTCCTCAGTGTGTCCGCACCAATACTGCATCCGTTTCTGCACCGCACGTCTCCTTAAATTCCCCTCCACCAATTACAAAACATCTTCGGTATCTTCGCTCTAGGGGAGTTCTTACCAGACCGACGTTCACCGTTCCTACGCAGTGCTGGAGAGTGACGTCAGCAGATCAGATGACCTGGTCACGCTGCTGCTGATGTTGCATTAATCCCTTCGACTCCTCAGTGTGTCCACACCAATCCCCACTTCATATACTGTGTCCGCACCAATACTGCATCCGTCTTGCACCTCATGTCTATTTAAATTCCCCCCGCGAATTACAAAACATCCTCGGCATCTTCAACTACAGGGGAGCGCTTACCAGACCGACGTTCACCGTGCCTAAGACTGACATCAGCAGATCAGATGACCTGTTCATGCTGCTGCTGACGTCGCCCTGATCCAGAGGTGCCGGCGTTCAGGGCTTCAATTGTTCTCGTGTCTGAGATGCGTGAGTATAATTGACTGCTACATTGAACCGGCTATCAGCTTGAAAGCTGACACAAAGAGTTGCCGACTCCCACACCAGAGGGTGGCAAAATGCAGCTGCCGGGGAGACACAACGGATCACCACATTAGGTGACCCGACAGTGCCCCCCTGCCAGCTGTGCCCGGGCAAATCTCTTCCCATCCCCACCAGATATGGCCCTGGCATGTGGGAAAATGTGTTTTGGACTGATGAGTCTAAGATTGAACTTCTTGGCCATAATTCTAACAGGTTTGTTTGGCGCAAAATATATAGCACACCAAATAGCCGCAGTTTTGTTTGTCTATCCAGCCATTAGTGGCTGCTCCCAATACTACAAAAATATACTCCCCTGATGAATCAGTAGAAGAGGAAATGCACCAGGAGTTTGTGGGAACAACTGTGACAAAGAAAATCCTATGTATGGGGTAATGTGTGGCTTTAGATTGATATGTTCCCCCCAAGCTTATATCATAGGATTTCCAAGGAACCGACCCAGGGCCCCTATGGGTGAATAGCTATGGGTGAGATTGTTACTTTATTTATACATTGCTAAAGTTTAAATATTTTTGCTTTCTTCCTTTACTCATACACAGTTGAATCCAGAAGTTTACATACACTATATAAAAAGGCACATATGCATGTTTTTATCAATATCTTACATAAAATCAGAATAAACCTTTCCAGTTTTAGGTCAATTAGGATTACAATAATTTTTAATACTTCCCAAATGCCAGAATAATGAGAGAGAGAGAGAATGTTTTAAGGCTTGTTGATTACTTAATGCAAAGTCAAAAGTTTACATACATTTTATTAGTATTTGGTACCATTGCCCTTAAACTGAATGACCTGGGTCAAACGTTTGGGATATCCTTCCACAAGCTTCTTACAATAGTTAGTCGGAATTTGGGCCCATTCCTCCTGACAAAACTGCTGTAACTGATCCAGGTTTGTAGGTTGACTTGCTCCCACCTGCCTTTTCAGCTTTGCCCATAAATTTTCATTTATGATTCATTTGAGATGATCAGAGGTTTGTCATGGCCACTCCAAAACATTGACTTTGTTATCCTTAAGCCGCTTTCTTACCATTTTGGCAGTATGCTTCGGGCTATTGTCCATTCGGAAGACCCATTTCCGCTTTCCTGGCTGATGTCTTGAGATGTTGCTTCAGTATTGCCACATAATCTTCTTTTATGATGATGCCATCTAATTTGTAAAGTGCACCAGTCCCTCCTGCAGCAAAACAACCCCACAACATTATGCTGCCACTCCCATGTTTCACAGTTGGGATGGTGTTCTTAGGCTTCCAAGCTTCTCCCTTTTTCCTCCAAACGTAACGATTGTAATTATGCCCAAAAAGTTAAATTTTTGTTTCATAAGGCCACAGGACATGTCTCTGTAGCACCCTGAGGATTCGGCTGCTACAGGGGTATTGCACCTCAACCCAGAGGTGTGATATTCCACTCCCGGGTAAGGATGGAGTGTGGAGCTGAGCTCGGAAAGCTGCATGCACTACACACATCCCATTTCCGAGGAACAGACCAACGGTACTCCCACTTAGAAATGTGCAGGTACGACCGAGTCTGTTCCTGGCTGGAGTGGGAGGGGGGTGGTACATCCCAGTAGTGTAGGGGCAGATAGGGGGAGCAGCCTGGGTAAAGATAGGAGCTCATTGGGTGCTGGTCACCTGAGCTCACACATAGAGGGAGTATTTAAGGTGGGCACCATCTAAGATCAGGGTCAGTCTGTGAGAGGTCAGTCAGTCTGAGAGAAGCCAGAGGAGAGGAAGAAAGCAGAAGAGCAGAGCAGCCCCAGAGCAAGAGTGAGAGAGGAGAGCCAGAAAGACCCAGAGGGGGAGACAGAAAGGAACTCTGAGAACCCAAGTACAACCCCAGGGTGAAGAGTTGGCAATAGGGTACCGGATCCCAAACTGGTGGGGGCTAAAGCATACCTCAGCCAGAGACCGGAGGCCGTGGGCAGGATCTGCCACGGCCACCCACCACATCCACCCTGAAGGCAAACCACGTGTAGGGTCAGGGAACCCAAGGCCAAGGGTCTCCCAACAGAAGGCCCGAGGGAGCTGGACCTAGGTGGATCCCTGGTGGGGACGGCCAGAAGAAAGGACAAGAAGGAGGGCTCAGGGACACGCTCCGGACTTGCTTGGGGGTTGGCTGAATCCAGGACCTGGTGGACGCAGCACGGCTCGGGTGGTCACTGAAGGCCGGAGTGACCGGAATATCTGCAGTAAGTAAACACCCTGAACTGCACAACCCGACTCTGTCTTTAATTATCATCTACGCTGCACCACCACAACTCCCATCCTCTGCACCTGACCCCCTGAGGCCATACCCCTCCCGTTGGGGGTTATACTATCTAAAGCTGCACCAACACCATCAGCCTCAGCGGACCCTGCTGCAGCGGCGGCCGTAGTGACCGCAATCCAACGGGTGGCGTAGTCGACATAACGAACTTTGTAACATCTGTAGGACTGCCACATACTCTGAGCTTGACACCCTGGGCACGGACCGGGTCACAGCCACTCGGAGACTACAACCCCCATCTGATCCGGCTCCGGGTATTCCCCTAAAGAATATGGCCCAGGGGGCGCGTCAACTTTGGCGTAGTCGGCAGGATTACGTGCCCGCAACACCCGGGTACTGCGTACCTGAAGAAAAGAACAAGTTTACCTCAAAAAGAAGTCTCCTGCCGGTTCCGGAGGGTCCCCGCCATCGGACTCCATCACAGATCGATTCCCGCCGGTTGTCCGCCATTAACAGCTTTTTCCCGCCATCTGCAGAGTTTCCCGCCACTGGGAGACGATTCCCGCCATTTCCAAAGGTTTCCCGCCTTGGAAGAGCGGACGCCATTATGGGCGTGCCAGAGGGTGGTAAGAGGCCGCCTCCCATCGTGGGCCAGGACCGAAAATGGCGCCAAAAGTGGAAACCGCCCCCACCAACAGAGACTGTGATGCTAGAGGTGTCTGTCAGCGTGAAAGAACTGCCCCTGGAGCTGACAATCACCAAGTGGCCCCGGGACCGCCCTCGAAGTGGGAGGACTGAGAAGAAGAGAACAAAGATGGGTGTCGCCTGGAGCAGTCTGGAGAGAGCGCACCCGGAGACAAGAAGCCTAGAGCTGGGTCCAGAAGAAGCTTACCCGGAGATGGGAGAAGAGCAGAGCAGCACCGGCCTGCTGGCCAGGAGCCTGCTGGAGACAACGGAAGGAGAGCAGAGCAGCACCGACCCGTTGGTCAGGAGCCTGCTAGAAGCAACGACCCCACTAGGCTTAGTGGAGGTCCTGGCACAGCTCCCCCGAGATCGGGAGTGTGCACAGACCGCGCTGGAGGGCCTCGCACGGAGGATGGCCCGGGTGCAGCGAGAGACGTTAGCAGAATGGAGCCGTGAGATGGCCCAGCAGACAAGAACTCGTCAGCGGAGCACGCCACCCGAGACGAGGAGACAGACCGCCTCTGAGGATGGCGCAGGAGGACTGAAGGCCGGAGACGGCGCCGAGAAGGGAGCCGAACGAAAGGAGGCAGGTAAAGGGGACGTCTCTACCCCAAACCGGGAAACCGCGTACCTGCCCCAGCTCCCCGTCGCAGAGCCCGAAGTACCCCCTGCCGTGCCCGTAACCGCAACGTCACCGCCGCCGACTAGGCCTCAAACGGAAGCCGCGACCCCTGTGACGTCACACGCCTCGACCCCGAGCGTGACCAAGCAGGAAGTACCACCAGCCTGGTCGCAAGGCCTAGTACCCCCGGGCGCCGCAATACCAACAGCGCCCCCTACCTCCGCGGAGCCACCGGCCTGGTCGCAGGGCCAAGTAGCCCAGGGCGCCGCCGTCCTTACGGTGCCCTTCACTTTCCAGGTGCCCCAGGCCTGGCCGCAAGGCCTGGGCAACCCGGGCGCCGCTACCACCACCGCGCCCATAAAACCAAGAGTGCCGCATCTGGGAGAAGATTTGTACGCTATTATAGTCCCCGTTGGGACCAGAGAATTGAACTGTTACCCGTATTTCCCTTAATCCCTCTGACCGAGGACTGAGAGCGGTCATCCCTTTCCTAAATACCTGGCCGAGGACTGAGAGCGGCCATATCCCCTTGTAAATAGTTGCGCTTCCTAAAGCGCCCCCTACCGGTTTTATAGGAAGACCAATTTTCTAGAGAAACTGTTGCACTTTTCCCGGGCACACGTTGCACAGTGTCCGGAGGAGGAGCTAGAAGCAAGAAACAACTACGAGAATGTTATGTATATGAAAAGTTTTATGATGCTGCTAATATATGTTGTTTTATATGTTTTTATTATGTTGTTTATGCAAAAATTGTATGTTTTGGTGTTTTTCTATCTTACAGCCCGAGGACGTGCTGTGATTTACCAGGGGGGAATGTAGCACCCTGAGGATTCGGCTGCTACAGGGGTATTGCACCTCAACCCAGAGGTGTGATATTCCACTCCCGGGTAAGGATGGAGTGTGGAGCTGAGCTCGGAAAGCTGCATGCACTACACACATCCCATTTCCGAGGAACAGACCAACGGTACTCCCACTTAGAAATGTGCAGGTACGACCGAGTCTGTTCCTGGCTGGAGTGGGAGGGGGGTGGTACATCCCAGTAGTGTAGGGGCAGATAGGGGGAGCAGCCTGGGTAAAGATAGGAGCTCATTGGGTGCTGGTCACCTGAGCTCACACATAGAGGGAGTATTTAAGGTGGGCACCATCTAAGATCAGGGTCAGTCTGTGAGAGGTCAGTCAGTCTGAGAGAAGCCAGAGGAGAGGAAGAAAGCAGAAGAGCAGAGCAGCCCCAGAGCAAGAGTGAGAGAGGAGAGCCAGAAAGACCCAGAGGGGGAGACAGAAAGGAACTCTGAGAACCCAAGTACAACCCCAGGGTGAAGAGTTGGCAATAGGGTACCGGATCCCAAACTGGTGGGGGCTAAAGCATACCTCAGCCAGAGACCGGAGGCCGTGGGCAGGATCTGCCACGGCCACCCACCACATCCACCCTGAAGGCAAACCACGTGTAGGGTCAGGGAACCCAAGGCCAAGGGTCTCCCAACAGAAGGCCCGAGGGAGCTGGACCTAGGTGGATCCCTGGTGGGGACGGCCAGAAGAAAGGACAAGAAGGAGGGCTCAGGGACACGCTCCGGACTTGCTTGGGGGTTGGCTGAATCCAGGACCTGGTGGACGCAGCACGGCTCGGGTGGTCACTGAAGGCCGGAGTGACCGGAATATCTGCAGTAAGTAAACACCCTGAACTGCACAACCCGACTCTGTCTTTAATTATCATCTACGCTGCACCACCACAACCCCCATCCTCTGCACCTGACCCCCTGAGGCCATACCCCTCCCGTTGTGGGTTATACTATCTAAAGCTGCACCAACACCATCAGCCTCAGCGGACCCTGCTGCAGCGGCGGCCGTAGTGACCGCAATCCAACGGGTGGCGTAGTCGACATAACGAACTTTGTAACATCTGTAGGACTGCCACATACTCTGAGCTTGACACCCTGGGCACGGACCGGGTCACAGCCACTCGGAGACTACAACCCCCATCTGATCCGGCTCCGGGTATTCCCCTAAAGAATATGGCCCAGGGGGCGCGTCATCTCCAAAAATTAAGGTCTTTTATTCCTGCGTGCATTTGCAAACATTAATCTGGCTTTTTTATGTTGGGTTGATATGCACATGTCGGACCAAAGCACGTTCATCTCTGGGACCCAGAACCAGTCTCCTTCCTGAGCGGTATGATGGCTGGACATTCTCATCTTGTTTGGACTTGCATATAATTGTTTGTACAGATGAACGAGGCACCTTCACGTATCTTGAAATTGTACCCAAGGATGAGCCAGACTTGTTCAAGCGCTCAATTCTCTTCCTGATATCTTGGCTGATTTATTTAGACTTTCCCATGATGCTACACAAAGAAGCAGTGTGTTTCAGGTGTGCATTAAAATACATCCACAGGTGTGTCTCTAATTAATTCAGATGTTGCCAAAAAGAAGCTTTTAAACACATGACATCATCAGTCCAGAATTGTTTAAAGGCATAGTAATCTTAGTGTATGTAAACTTTTGACTTTGCAGTAAGTAATAGAAATGCATTAAAACATTCTCTCTCTCTCATTATTCTGACATTTGGCAAATATAAAAAAAAATATGGTAATCCTAATTTACCTAAAACAGGAAAGGTTTATTCTGATTTCATGTCAGATATTGAGAAAAACATGCATATGTGTCTTTTTATATAGTGTATGTAAACTTCTGGTTTTAACTGTATTCCTGAAGGTGTAAGATCTTCATATTATTGTTATTTGATTGAATAACACACTGATGGTTTGAGTTATGATACATAAGGTGGGCATTCAAGCATCAAATATTGTGGTTCTGGATATTGTGGAATACATATGTGGTTGTTTTATATAGCCAAGAGGCTTTTTAATTACTTTATCAAGCAGGTTATATTTTAAATAGTTTTACCTCTGCTCTAGCTACTGACAAAATTCTGTGGTAGATTCTTTATGCAGGTATTGGGTTCAAGCTATACCGTTGTGCTGAAAAGTTTACATACCCCGGTAGAATTTTTCCTTTCTTGGCCTTGTTTCAGAGAATATGAATGATAACAAAAAAACTTTTTCTCCACTCATGGTTATTGGTTGGGTGAAGTCATTTATTGTCAAACTACTGTGTTTTCTCTTTTTAAATCTTAATGACAACCAAAAACATCCAAATGACCCTGATCAAAAGTTCACATTCCCTGGTGATTTTGGCCTGATAACATGCACAGAATTTGACACAAATGGGTTTGAATGGCTACTAAAGGTAACATCCTCACATGTGACCTGTTTGCTTGTAATCAGTGTGTGTGCATAAAAGCTGAGTGAGTTTCTGGGATCCAGACAGACTCTTGCAGCTTTCATCCAGACACTGATATTTCTGGATTGTGAGTCATGGGGACAGCCAAAGAATTGTCAATGGATCTACGGGAAAAGGTAGTTGGACTGTATAACACAGGAAAGGGATGCAAAAAAATATCCAAGGAATTGATAATGCCTGTCAGAAATGCTCAAACTGTAATTAACAAATGGAAAATCAGGGGCTCTGTAAAAACCAAACCACGGTCAGGTAGACCAACAAAAACTTCGGCCACAACTGTAGGGAAAATTGTTTGACAAGCAAAGAAAAACCCACAGATAACATCAGCTGAAATTCAGGACTCTCTGAAAACTAGCGGTGTAGCTGTTTCAAGATGCACAATAAGGAGGCACTTGAAGAAAAATGGGCTGCATGGTCAAGTCGCCAGAAGAACGCCATTACTGCGCAAATGCCGCAAAGTATCTCCCCTACAATACACCAAAAAGCACAGAAACAAGCCTCAAAACTTCTGGTACAAGGTAATTTGGAGTGACTAAAATTGAACTTTTTGGCCACAACCATAAACGTTACATTTTTAGAGAGGTCAACAAGGCCTATGATGAAAAGAACACCATTCCTAGAGTACAGCACAAAGGTGGATCGCTAATGTTTTGGGGATGTGTGAGCTACAAAGGCACAGTAAACTTGGTAAAAGTTGAAGGAATGATGAGTGCAGCACATTATCAGCAAATACTGGAGGCAAATTTGCACTCATCAGCCCGGATGCTGCGCATGGGGCGTACTTGGATGTTCCAACATGACAAAGATCCAAAACACAAGGCCAAGTCGACCTGTCATTGGCTACAGCAGAACAAAGTGAAGGTTCTGGAGTGGCCATCAGTCTCCTGACCTCAATATCATTGAGCCACTCTGGGGAGATCTCAAGCGCACAGTTCATGTGAGACGGTCCAGGAATTTACAGGAACTGGAGGCTTTTTGCCAAGAAGAATGGGCAGCTTTACCATCTGAGAAATTAAAGAACCTCATCCACAACTACCACAAAAGACTTCAAGCTGTCATTGATGTTAGAGGGGGCAATACACGGTATTAAGAACTGGGGTATGTGAACTTTTGATCAGACTTTTTTTTTGACAGATTTGGAGTGCTACTGCAAGGCAAAGTGGGCAAAGGTTAACATATCTAGTTGTGCCATGTTGATAGACCACTACACAAAAAAACTGAATGCAATCATAAATTCAATGGCTACTTCAACAAAGTGTTTCTTTTTCCAACCAAAAAGGTTATGGGTAACTTAAAAAGTGGAAAAAGTTTTGAAATGATTCTTCTAGGTATGTTTTATACAAGACAAAAAACATACCAAGTGTGTAGACTTTTTCTATCCACTGTATACCTGTTGAAAAGAATTTGTTAGGGTGAGCAAGAGGTCAGTGAAATCCAGTTATAAATACTGAAGGAGAATTTTAGAACTAAGTCTGAACAACGAGGTTTTTATGAGCTACTGCCAGTAGTTTGAAAATCAAATATATTGATTTTTATTGCCCTTCTTTTAGTTGATTGATGCTCAAGAATGCTTGTGTTTTTCCTTGTATCATTAATATAATTCTAGTACTACACAAGCTATATATATTGTTCATATGAATACAAAATCATAATTCTAAGACATAAAACATGCTACTCTTTAAGATGAAAAGATGAAAGATGAAAAAGTAAAAGGTACACATGTATCTTAACATTAATCAGATTGAAACTGAAAAAAAATAATAGCTAATTCACAAAAGACTGCATCACCTTACACACACACACACACAAAAGATTATTTTTGTAATAAAAGTAACACAGATAAGCAGGCAGGAACATAGTGACTTAGGAAAGAAAGAAAAAACACAAGTCCTACATAGGGCTAGTACATCTTCATAACCTGAGTCTTGCACCACAGGTGAATCATAGAGGTTCTATAAGGAGCACAATGAAGAGCCACACACACATCTAACTGGAGAATGCTACTGGTGTCAGATCTGCTACAGCATGGGGAGCAGAAGGTCAGAGCAGGAAAAAAGGATACTTTTTTGATGCAGACTTCCAGGACAGCAAAGATATATAGTATAACATGTTTATTAAAATATATCTGTTGCTTTATGTAACTTGTAAGAATAAACTGTTGTGTGTACACTATTTGTGGACATTATTTGATCTGTATTCTGTATTTTTCACCAGGTTTTACCTCTATGATCTCTCACTTTCAAAGCAGACAGCTATATGGGGCTTCCTGCCCTTCTTTCTCTGTAGTACACAGACAAACCCAGCAGCAGTGCAGAAGATATTATACAACAGTACAGAGCTGTGTGGCTGTGAATCCAGCACTGACGTGAAACACATTTGTTTGAAGAGGCAGCTAAATCTGTCTGTGTTTCTACCTCTGTCTGCCTGGTCTCTTGCTATGTTTTATGCTCTCCTCCAACCCGCTTCCTTCTCCACAGAGTTTAATAGGCAGTGTAAACAGACACATAACAGTGCTTGACATCCATCTTACTTTGACCAAGATAGATTTGAGCTGTTTTTTCAGAATGTATGGTGAACTCAGGAGGCCAGGGGAAAGAGAGGAAGTGGCTAATAAACAGGGGAAAATAAATAAGATTTTTTTTATAAGACATATAACAGATGTTTTTAGATTTGGTTGTACTATTGGTTTTTGCAAAGTTTGCTGAAATGACAGTGACTTTTAAATAATGAAATAAATAAATATTATCATATTAGTATTAGCATTACTAAATAGTCCAGAAATTCTGCACCATATCTTCCTAAAATACAAACAAGTAATTAACACTAATACTTATGGTTAAAGAAAAATGACCCTCTATTTGCCTCACACCATATTGGATATATAAATTATACCCCAGAAATGGAAAAGCAGAATAAATCTTTAATAAAATAAAAATATGTATAAATAATTGATCCCCTTAACTCCTGCAACTATCTTTTCCTTGAAACAATATGAATAATTAATGCAAAAAAATAAGAGTGCCAGAGCAGAACAAAAGAGAGGTGTTCTTGAAGGCTTTTGTGGGATTGGAGTCACCATAGGTATCGCTATTAGGACAGCTTCATCAGGAGTGCTATTTTGAATTTTTTAACGATCTATCCATATGTGGCGCCCTGCTGTGTACTGGTGCCACAGAACCCAGAAGGGTGCATGGATGGACTTCTCCACAAGAGGCCCTCACACATTCACACACCTCCACCCTACCACCTCAGACCAGCAGAGGGAGCCCGTTAGGGATATATATAGGGAGGGTGGAGCCAGGCAGCTCAGTTTAGAGTTAGAAGTGAGTTCAGTGTTTAGTCTGTGAGTTGAGGAGAGAGCGTGCTGACGCTCAGAGAGCAGCGAAGAGGCAGCCCGCTGGCTGCTGTGCTTAGGCAAGCCAAGGCCTACAGCACGAGTGAAGGCCTAATGAGGGCCCTGTGTGTGGCCGAAGGCGAGAGGAGAAGGAAGAAGTAGCGAGGGGGCAGAGGAGCATACCAGGCTCGTCCCGAGATATATACCGGACACCGGGTCCGCGCCTACGGGGACCCTTTATACCCAGTAGGGACCACCGGAACCCCTGGAGGACTACAGGTCCCAGGTTTACCAAACGCTGACTACAGTACCAGGGCTAGGAGTCACGGAGGCCTGAGCATCCAGGGAGAGTGATCTCCAAAAGAAGGCCCTACCACCAGGTCAGCAGGTGCAAGGGAGAGAGAGACAGTAACCAAGCTAGGCCTAGTTCCAGGCAGGCCAGAAGCTTAGCGAGTAATGCCACGGATCAGGAAGCCCTATACCCGCTCACTGGGGAGAGTCCAAAAGTGCGCCCTTTGCCCGGAGTACCCTGGACCGTGCCTGTATCATCACCAGTAAAGGTACTGAAGCTTACCCCCGTGTGAGTTTCCGTCTTTCCTCCGGGACCGTCTCTCACCAGCATTCACCATCTTCCCCTACACTCCCCTGGAGCCAGCTCTACCTGTGGAGAGCCACACCATCCCTGCTGCTGTAACACCAGCTCTAGAGGACTGCTCCGCCGTGCCGGCTCCCTTTAGCTGCATTCCACAGGAGGCGTCACGAACACTTTACAAATCCCCTATAAATAATTCCCCTTTTTGGTGACCGCCCTGGGACACGGACCAGGCCAGCCACCGTGATATCCCCCACCGGCATCCAGAGGCCCGGCTGCCGAGTACCCCACGGCCCTGGGGGCGAGTCATTCCTCTGGCGTCATGAACAGGATTGCGTTCCCGCTGCCACCGGGTACTGTGCGCCTTAAAAGACTGTACTACTCACTGTGGTGAAGGTTTCCCGCCATTCCCAAGATTTACCGCCATTGTCCACCATCTTCATGTCGCCGCGCGGGAAGAAGAGTGGCGTAACCGCGGGAATCGGAGAGGTGTAACCGCTGGAAGCGCGCGAAGCCCAGGACACGCCCCGTCCCTGACATCGAACCAGGAAGCGTCAGATCCTGGAAGGAGCCTAGAGGACGCTCTGACGTCAGACGCGAGCGATGCAAGGTCCTGGAAGAAGACCGTCGCCCGCGGAGCTGCAGCCTACCTGATAAGAAGTGAAGAAGGTAGGCTCCGGTTCACTAGGGGGGCGCAACCATGGCCGACGACCAGCAAGCCGCCGGAGCACCGGTTAACGCTCCTGATGCCCAACCTGCACCCAGCACTGCACAGGCAGCTCCACCAGCAGGGGTTGTGACTCCGTTGATACCCATGGTCCTGCCATATATCCCTGGAGCGAAATGGCTTCCCCAGTATAATGGCAAACCAGACACCCTGTCCGGATTCAAGAGAAAATTATGCGGTGTGCTAGACATGTATTCTATGACCGGTAAACAGAGAGCCGCTGTTGTGCTGGGACAATTGACTGGTGCCGCAGAGCGGGAAGTTGAAACCTGGCCAGCCGCAGACCAGGAATCAGTATCCACTATCTTTAAGAGACTGCAAGCTGTGTTTGAAAACCGCACTGAGACAGATCTCCGGATGAGGTTCTACCACTGTGTCCAGAAACCTGAGGACAGTATCCGGGACTACGCCTTGCGCTTAGAGAAAGCCCTGCGAGCCCTGAAACAGGTTAGTCCAGCCAGCATACAAGATGAAAATAAAATGCTGACGGAACAGTTCATCCGGGGGTTGAGGTCCCAGGAGGAGAGCAGAACTGTGCTGTGGTGGGCCTTAGATCATCCAGATGCCACCTTTGACACCCTGAAGGACATGACTATTAAGGGTCTGCAGTCCCTGGAACCATCAGACACTGCTATCCAGCGTTACCAGGGTGGGGTCACCCCAGTGCTTGCAGCACCCACTGCTCCTTCATTAACGGCTGAAACAAAGATGCAAACAGTGCCTCCTAGCGAGATGGACAGCCTACGCTCTGAAGTGCGCCAGTTAAGTAAAACCCTGGCCACTGTCCTGAGCACCCTGCAGCTACAGACGGAGCCTGAGCCGGAAGGAAGGATCCTACTGGCCGACAGCCCTGAGGACGTCCCCTGGATGAAGAGAAAAAGGAGAAAAACGCCACTCCGTAGGAGGACAATGCCACTCCGTGGGAGGACCAACGACCAACGTCGCCCTCCAGGAGACTTCGTCTGTTACCGCTGCCACAAGGCAGGCCGCACAGCACGGAACTGTCTTTTAAATGAGCAAACCCTGGGGCCGAGGGCCGACACACCTTGAGTAGATCAAGCAGGCCCATCAGGCTGGTACCATCGGTTCGTGGGAGGAAGACCTTTCCTGTCCATCGTGCTGGATGGCATCGCGACACCTGCCCTGCTGGACACTGGATCTCAGGTAACCATCATACCTGATGTCCTCTACAAAAGGTACTGGTCCGTAGATGAACCCCAGCCGCCAGCCCCGAACCTCTCCGTGTATGCCTCTAACGGCCTTCCTCTTAACCTAGTAGGGGTTAAGAACGTGACAGTGAAGGTGGGGAGAGCGGAACTAAAGGACCAAGGACTGATTGTAGTGGAGTCTAATCCTGGTGATACAGACTTGTATATGATACTTGGTACAAATATTGTCGGTAACTGTTTGGGAGAAGTGTTGTTTTTGCTCCAACAGATTGCTGACACCGCCAAACCAGGGCAGAGGAAGGTGCTCCAGAGAGAGATACGAGCCCTCCTGTACCAGCAACAGGTAAAGCTAACAGGTGGTGAAATTGGTAATGTACGGGTGACAGACCCGATACCCATTGTGATTCCCCCGATGAGTGAAATGCTGATTTGGTGTAGGGCAGCAATAGGTCTTAAAGGACAGAACTACCAGACGGTAGTGGAGCCCTTTAGCTCAGAGCACAGACCTACACTCTTAACTGCCAGAGGGGTGGTTGATGTACGCAATGGGAGGGTACACGTACGTCTCCTAAATAGTGGGGAGGATGAAGTTAAATTACCAAGATACGCCACTGTTGCCAGGTTGTATACTGTGAATGATGATGCCATACACACAGTGGAATCCTTGACCCCACCAGATACAGTGGAGAACAATGACTCCGAAGCTCAGTTGGAGGATTGGTGTCAACAGCTCCATGTTGGGACTGACGCCACTCCTGTCCATCAAAAACAAGGTGTATACAGGGTGGTCCAGGAATACGAACAGGTATTCAGCAAACACCCACTTGATTTTGGGAGGATTAAAGGGGTACAACACCATATACCTACAGGTGACCATCCACCCATCAAAGAACGTTACAGGCCCATACCACCAGCACACTACCAGAAAGCGAAGGAAATGTTGCATGACATGAAGAAAGCAGGGGTAATAAGAGATAGTTGTAGCCTCTGGGCATCTCCCATGGTCCTGGTCAGGAAAAAGGATGGAAGCATGAGGATGTGTGTAGATTACAGACAGGTAAATCGCATAACACATAAATATGCATACCCTTTGCCCCATATAGAGGAATCCCTGGCTGCACTAAAGTCTGCAAATTACTTCTCTACCCTTGACCTCACTAGTGGGTACTGGCAAGTAGCAGTTTCTGAAGAGGACCGGGAGAAAACGGCCTTCACTACCCCGATGGGACTCTGGGAGTTCAACAGTATGCCGTTCGGACTCTGCAATGCCCCTGGAACATTCCAGAGATTGATGGAGTGCTGTTTGGGACACCGTAACTTCGAGACCGTGCTGCTATACCTGGATGACGTGATAGTGTACTCCAAGACGTATGAGGACCATTTGAAGCACCTGGCGGAAGTATTTGAGTCGTTGTCCCGGTATGGGATGAAATTGAAGCCTTCCAAGTGTCACCTGCTCAAACAGAAGGTTCAGTACCTGGGGCACATCGTCAGTCCAGAAGGAGTAGCAGCAGACCCGGAGAAGGTCACTGCCATCCAGAAATGTCCGGAACCGAAGAATCTCAAGGAGGTACGTCAGTTCCTGGGACTGGTCGGGTATTACAGAAGATTTGTAAGGGACTACACCAAGAAGGCAGCGCCTTTGCAAGATCTCCTTGTAGGACAGTCCAACAGAGGCAAGAACACCCCCCATTCCAGTGGGGTAAAGAGCAGGCTGAGTCCTTTGCAGTGATGAAAGAGATCCTGACCGGCAAACAAATCCTGGCCTACCCTGACTACAGCCAACCTTTCCTGCTGTACACTGATGCCAGCAATGAGGGACTAGGAGCTGTGTTGAGTCAGAAGCAGTATGGCAAGGAGAAGGTGATTGCCTATGCTAGCAGGAAGCTTCGTCTGACCGAGAGAAATCCGGAAAACTATAGCTCCTTCAAGTTGGAGTTCCTGGCCTTGGTCTGGGCCATCACTGAACGATTCAAGCACTACTTGGCCTCCAGTAAGTTCACGGCTTACACTGACAACAACCCCTTGACACATCTAGAAACAGCCAAGTTGGGAGCCATGGAACAACGGTGGATGGCCCGGCTGTCAAACTATCAGTTCACCATCAAGTACCGGGCAGGCCACAAGAACGCCAGCGCCGATGCCCTATCCAGAATGCCTCACCAGTCAGACACTGAAGAAGAAGTGTATGACCTGGAGGAGATTGAGCTACCTGCCTTCCACAGAAATGGGATGGTCCACGAGCAGCGCACCTTCAGGAAGTATCGTGGTAAGACACTAAACCCTTTACCTCATCACAGTTGGAAGGAGACCCAGGACAGCGACCCGGTTGTCAGACGTATCAAAGAACTGATAACCCAGGAAGGTTCCTCCCTGGAGAAGGACGCTCCTCCCCAAGCCAAGCAACTGTGGAATGAGAGAAGCCGGCTGTTCATCTATAGAGAGAAGCTGTGCCGAAGGTATGTCAACCCTAGGACCCATGAGATGGTATGGCAGATCCTAGTGCCCAGGACAGACATCCATATGGTATTGGAGGCCTACCACGATCAAGCAGGGCACTTTGGCTGGAAGAAGCTGGAAACCCTCCTGAAGAATCGGTTTTATTGGGTTGAAATGCGGAGTTCCATAGAGAGGTGGTGCCGGGATTGTGGACCCTGTAGCCTCAGAAGAAAAGACTACAGCAGCCAGAAGGCACCCCTGCAGTCCATCAAGACAACCCAACCACTGGAGATCGTCGCTCTGGACCACGTCAAGCTGTCACCCAGCAGGTCAGGCTACTCGTATGCCCTGACCATGGTGGATTACTACTCCCGGTTCCTGGTGGTAGCCCCCGTCAAGGATCTGACAGCAGAAACTGCAGCAAGGACGTTTCAAGCCTACTTCTGCAGGCCCCATGGATACCCGGATAAGGTGCTCATGGATCAAGGCCCTGCCTTTGAAGCTGAGCTGTTCAAAGAGTTTTGCCATCTGTACGGGTGTAGGAAGATCCGGACTGCACCGTACCACCCCCAAACCAATGGGTTATGTGAAAAGATGAATAGCATAGTCATCGACCTGTTGAAGACCTTACCTTTAGAAGAAAGAAACCAGTGGCCAGACAAACTACCTGACCTGGTAGATCTGTACAATCACATACCTGTGAGTTCCACCAATTGTACTCCAGCGTACCTCATGAGAGCAAGACCGGGAAAGTCGCCCATGGACCTGGAGCTTTGAGTGGTAGAGCCAGAAGCAGATATGTCCACTGAAGACTGGGATACGACTCGAAAGGAGCAGTACAAGAGAGTACAGGCCTGTGTCGAAGACAGTCTAAGTAGGGTGAGAGAAGCAGGAAGCACAGTACAATAAGAGTGCACCAGCCGAACCCTTGACACCTGGAGAAGTTGTGCTGAAACGAAAGAGAAGAAGCCACAAACTTGACGACCAGTGGGAAAGGGAACCTTACACTGTGTTGAATTCCAGATTCGACAATAGGAAAACCTGTCTAATTAGCAAAGACGGAGGAAGAACGACTGCAACGGTATCAAGAGACCATCTGAAGTTGTGCCCAAGTCCGCTGAAGCCCCAGGAGGAAGTGCCTCTCACCCTACCAGAGGAGCCTAAAGAAGAAGTACTCCATACTGTCTTAGGAGATTTCCTGGCAGATTGGCCTCAACTGGATGGAGCGGTAATAATACCTGTGCTGCACTTCTACGAACAGCCAGAAGACTCTCCATTGCAAGTAAGACCTGTAAGTGCCCCAGAAGAGCCTGCCCAGGAAGAATCCCCGGAAGAAGGATCACCAGTAGAAGCAGAGCCAGTAGGCCCAGTAACCAGTGTACTTGCCAGTCCCGTAGAGAGGTTAAGGCAGTCTTGCAGTCCACCAACACATAGAGCTGATAGAACGGAAAATAGCGCAAGCATCCACACTACACGCATCCCAGTACTACGTAGGTCATCGCGTAGCACAAAAGGCCAGACTCCTGTCAGGTATAGGGAGTAAATAGAGAAACACTGACAGTATAAATAGTTACCCCGTAGGGTATGTTCTTGTAATAATTTCATGTATTTATTTATTGATTTATTTTGCCTTGCTAATGGACAATTTATGTGACACGGACACTTCTCATTGCATTTAGTTACCCGTAAGGGTATATATAGAGGACTCGGTGGCTGAGGACTGTGAGCAGCCCAAAAACTGTCATGTACATAGTTGCACTCCCTGGAGTGCCTTTTAAGCGACCTCAGAACAAAAATCTGTTTGGCGTGGCAGAAGTCGTGGTCCGACCCCGGATCGCCTGTGCCCTGCAGCCACGCCCAGGGCTTACGTGGAGGGTTTACGGACAGGTCCCTCAAGTTACCTTTGCACTTTTACCAGTGAGAGGGATACCCTGTTGGGATCTCACTGGAACTGATTTGAGAAACTCTGAAGATACTTTATATTATGGTATTATAATGTTACCTGTAACGTTCAAGAAAAGTGCCTCCCATAAAGGGAGCAAATGTTATTGTTTAACCTGTTTTGAGAAAAAATGCTTCAGTCCAGGAGTACTGAGTTTTACTATGGGGGGATGTGGCGCCCTGCTGTGCACTGGTGCCACAGAACCCAGAAGGGTGCATGGATGGACTTCTCCACAAGAGGCCCTCACACATTCACACACCTCCACCCTACCACCTCAGACCAGCAGAGGGAGCCCGTTAGGGATATATATAGGGAGGGTGGAGCCAGGCAGCTCAGTTTAGAGTCAGAAGTGCGTTCAGTGTTTAGTCTGTGAGTTGAGGAGAGAGCGTGCTGACGCTCAGAGAGCAGCGAAGAGGCATCCCGCTGGTTGCTGTGCTTAGGCGAGCCAAGGCCTACAGCACGAGTGAAGGCCTAGTGAGGGCCCTGTGTGTAGCTGAAGGCGAGAGGAGAAGGAAGAAGTAGCGAGGGGGCAGAGGAGCATACCAGGCTCACCCCGAGATATATACCGGACACTGGGTCCGCGCCTACGGGGACCCTTTATACCCAGTAGGGACCACCGGAACCCCTGGAGGACTACAGATCCCAGGTTTACCAAAAGCTGACTACAGTACCAAGGCTAGGAGTCACGGAGGCCCCAACGTCCAGGGAGAGTGAGCTCCAAAAGAAGGCCCTACCACCAGGTCAGCAGGTGCAAGGGAGAGAGAGACAGTAACCAAGCTAGGCCTAGTTCCAGGCAAGCCAGAAGCTTAGCGAGTAAAGCCACGGATCAGGAAGCCCTATACCCGCTCACTGGGGAGAGTCCAAAAGTGCGCCCTTCGCCCGGAGTACCCTCGACCGTGCCTGCATCATCACCAGTAAAGGTACTGAAGCTTACCCCAGTGTGAGTGTCCGTCTTTCCTCCGGGACCGTCCTACCGTCTCTCACCAGCATCCACCATCTTCCCCTACACTGCCCTGGAGCCAGCTCTACCTGAGGAGAGCCACACCATCCCTGCTGCCGTAACACCAGCTCCAGAAGAATGCTCCTCAGCGGCGCCGCATTCCACAGGTGGCGTCACAAACACTTTACAAATCCCCTATAAATAATTCCCCTTTTTGGTGACCGCCCTGGGCCATGGACCGGGCCAGCCACCGTGATATCCCCCACCGGCATCCAGAGGCCCGGCTGCCGAGTACCCCACGGCCCTGGGGGCGAGTTACATATATTAGTGTTGCTTTCATTACTATGTAATGTTTATTAGATAAATGGAGGTGCAGTCTTATATGCATGTGCTCTTTGCTTGTTTTAAAGCTATTATTTTCTGGATCCAGTCTATTTTCTTGGGGCTTGTTTCTTGAGATAAAGTAAATGGACATAGTAACTGACAGATATTTCTTTTGCAAACTGAGCATACATATTTATGGAAACATTTTTGAACATGTTATATTTATAGCTTCTTAAGAGTACACATCAGATTGAATAACTGTGGGAAGGAAGTGATTTATCTTGGTGTTAGCAGAGTTTACACTTTGAAGCCAATAGATAACCCATTTGAACAGATTGGTTTACAAAGTAGGGTATGAAAATCTTCCAAGATGAAGCTTCAATATTAAAGTCTTATTCATGAATAGGAATAAGTTATTTATGTATAGGAATAAGTTATGAAGCTTATTTTATAGCCAGTGCTCTAAAAATTACAAACTCTTGGGTTAACCATTTCACATGACCGAAACCGTTGGAAACAAAGTAATCAGTATCTGACTTGGGTTCTTTGAAGAAGTGACTCTAAATGTGCATTTACATTACCTGATTTTGCAGCACTAAATGACCGCTAAATATTTACTAATTAGTCGTCATTTAATAACCTGTTCATTTGGCAGAATGTGCTTAACAATGTGCTCGGAGTAATCTGTAATAGAGTATTCAGTGCCCATAGGCATTGTTCTTGACAGCGCATGTCTGGTTTACACAGGACACAGGACAATGCACTGCCAAGAATGATGATCTTTTGTGTGGACCAAAATACCATTGCACCAAATTAACAAGTGTATTTGTTGTTCATGCGTGATCGGCAGCCAGTTTAGATGGCAAGGTTATTGTAAAATGAGCGTTCCAAGGAACGATCATTCATGATAATCTGGAAGTGGAAATGGACATTAAGCATAATTTGTTTTTGGTCTGTGTGCCATCTATGTGGAAATTGGACAGCACACGGATCTTTTGGTAGCATATGTGCTAGCACATGGGCTATTTTTCACAATGACCTCAAATTCATAGGAAAAAAACAAATCATGCATTAGTTTGATGTGATTTACAGACCAGACTAGTGTATATAAGTAGCAGGTCACACCCGTAGCCATCTGGTAAGCACACAGGCGCTCGGACCTACACCCATAGTTGATTTGTGGACGTTACTGGCCCAAATTTTACAGTAGCGGTCGAAACTTAGCCTAAAATGGACTCTAATTCATCTTGACAGAACACTCAAATTCATGACAGGGATGTATTTGTGCCTGTTATTTTACAGGAAATCAATGTGGCATGCTAATATTAGTGCTAATTTGCTAATGGCAAATGTTCCGGTAAAAAAAAATGTGTTATTTTTTACAGGACTAGTCATATTTGTAATATGACCATTTTAGGAAACCTATTAATTACCTTTTATTTCTTGAGGAGATAGGTGTTAAAACAAAGGATTTATACCTTTGTTTTTTATGTCATTCACAATGCAGTTTAAATATTGTATCTTCATTATATGGTTCATTACAATAGTAGCAAGGCACATACAGTGTATGTGTAGTTTTCTTCTGCTTAGCAGTATTGCAAAAAATACTTTTTAGATAAAACTTCTATCAATGAAGCACTGATGGGGGATTGATGGAGTCTCTTTCTTTTGTTTAACCACCTATTCAGTACTTGTAGATTTGAGATAATTTGAATTCTTACACTACAGATATATAAAAATAATGGTGTGCTGATGTTTTAGAAAAGAAAAATTATTTAAAACGCAATGGAATATAAATGATGTATGGATCTACATGAAATAACTTCTCACTCCACAAATGATACAATTTCCCCATCTATGGCTACATAATGAGACCTACATAAATTACAAGTTGGAGAGATTACTTTTATGCTGTTAATGGTGTGAACTAGAAAGATGATTAGAAAACCCTCCTCTACAGCTAAGGGACATACAGAAGCTTCCCAACTAACAAAGAAAATAGTTGTATTATCGAGGATTGATATCTCTCTATGATTGAGAGCAAAAAGTCATCTGTATCATCTGTAATTCCTTCTGACAATATTGCATGATATTGCACTATTACTTTAATAATTTTCTTCTGATTTTGAAGATGAAAAGCAATGCCTTTTTATACTTACATATAAAACATTCTTGCAGGCTACTGAAGTACAGTAACTGACTGCTATCTTTTTCTCCATTACAAACATTATAATATGCAATTTTAAACATTTTTGTGTCCTTTCATTCCAAATATAATAAAATGCAATTGCCAATATTCTGTTTTATATCAAAATGTTTCGCATACATAGTAAAATATTAATGCAGCATATGGGTCAATGTATAAAAGCATTCAAAAACTATATTTGAGGTTGTTGTTTAAAAGTAATCTGTCAGATTGATTTCACCTCCAAAGCTCTTGCAAAGACAATTCCATCCATACTTTCAGCAAGCCTGTTATGACGACAAAGCATTTGTTCTTGATTAAGCCAGACGTGTTTCTTCGGTGAGTTAAGAGACCTATACCATTGTTATATGAACCTGAACATTGACTCTTGGGTTGATGTTTGTTGCAGCTTATTGTGTTGCTATCTTTGGAGGACAGGGACGCAGGGTAATTGAATAATCGATGTTTGCTAATATGTTGATTACACATTGTATAAGTCCATGTAGCTTGTTGACCTGCAAACAGTGAAGGACAAACTATGCAGATTGATTAAATAGTCAATCAATGAGAGATGACCTCATCCCACTTTCCCCCCTGATCCATGGATGATGGCCTAAATGTCAGTTGTGAACTATAAAAGGGGGATCTGCCTCTGTTCCCAGAGAGGCTCTACAGGATGCCAGCTTAAGGGACCATGGCCCCATCTGAAGGAATATAGTTTTGCTCAAAGAGATTTTGAAGAATCCAGGTTGGGACAATTAGGTCACCTGGCCACATACCTCACTGCACTCGGTCAGCTTACTAAGATTGCCACTACCTCCTTTCTATGGGTGCCCACCAAAAGCGGTGCTACTGGTTGGGGTAGTAGGCCCTCGATGCCCCGAAGTCAGAACTGCTCTAATATTGGCGAGCCAGCAGAAGGGTGAGACTCTGTCTTTTTCACCATCTTGTGTATTTACTGGGACTGTTCTATATGTTATTGTCTGTTGATGATTCAATAAAGTATTGCCACACTGTTTTACTCTCACCCTGTGTTGTCTGAGTAGTATTCTGCCCACGGGAAAGGAGTGCGAGTGTTCAGTGGGATGAGCCCTGATCCATGCAGTCTTTCTAAAGACAGCCAGGCCAGCGGACAAGAGTACCCACTGACCCTCATGTCTCCACACCTGTGCATTCCTTCATTACTGAGAAATCACTGTTTGAATCTGTATGCAAGTGAGACTTAAGTGCTTTGTGCGTGATTAAACACTTCCAAATCATTAATCTCCTCAGCTCTATTACCCTTCCAGCGCAACTTTCTGTGTGACTTTGAGAAAATAAGCTGTCAATTAAGCAGGAAAAGTTGTCACTGTTTGGGGAATTGAGAAGTGCTTCTTCACACCCAAAGCACTTCAAGCCTTGTGTATGGGTGCAGTGCTGTGGTAGACACTAGTGCACACTCAGGGGTCCGATTCTTGTGTTCAAAAATAGTGGTCTATTGCAAGTCCATAAAAAGTCATGACTCACCAAACAAAAACAGTCTTTTCTCGGCACAAAGGTATAACACAAAAATAGTCCATTTAGCGGTATGGACTCAGACATTCAGATACACTTTCCACTTTATTAGAGATTGTCTGGATCTCATCAACACCAACAGGTATATTCACTTCCATACACAGGCAACATTTGAGGCAGCGGAATTGCCTTAAATAGGCCATCCAAGACCTGGAACTGGAGGTAAGGGAGCAGCCAATCCCACCCAGCTCCTTCATCTGCTCCTAAAACACAGACCCAAAAACCTGGGCCCATTAAAAAAACCTCTTAGCATATCTGTGCTGGAGCCTGCTTTCCGGGTTTCACATCACTGAGGATAGGCACTTCAATGACACCTACACTCCATCCAGGACTTGACTTGATGCAACCTTACACTTGTTTGCAAATAGATTCACACAGTATTTTTTCAGAAATGGAGGAGTAGACTGGCTAGCTGAAAATATGTATGAACTTGTGTTTGCAAGAGCTACATGCCCCTCACACCATATTTAAATGATTAAACAGCAACATCCAGAACTATCCCCGATCACTGTTCTCCAGACGTTGGGTGTATAACACAGCCAACATCTGTCCTGTATGTAGCAAGCTCAGCACGCCCACTTTGGCACTAATGTAAAGTACATCTGAGTGAACAAAAAGGTTGGAGAATTTTTCTATTTCAGCCTTTCATGGCTGAGGATGGAAATACCTCAATCTAGGCTCTAACCACTAAAGGTAGTATTATGGAATCAGCAAATAGCAACTAATCTATGCTGTTTCTGTAATTCATGGTATAGCAGATCTTTATAAATTATTACAATAGTATATTACCAAATTATCATCTGGGTCTTTAAATGACATAACCACAAATCCTGTTGTATTTGACATATAACATTGATTGCAGAACTATATTCACATCAAAATACCTTGGAGGGTGGGATTTCCAGAATGTTTTCAGGAGTGCACACTATGTCTGAGTGTCCACCTCCAGTAAATGTGCATGCCAGAAAATGATGCACTACAGGGCACACGTTCACTCTATCGGTACCATTATAGTCTATGATCCTGGGTTCCCAATTGGACCAACAAACGGGTTCCAAAACACAGTGTGAAAGCACTCTAACCCAGATCTATGTGCCCCCACTGCATGTAAAGGATCTACCATTTACAATTACTCCTTTTTTCCTATCTCATAACAAGTTTTTCTTACCCATGTGCATATAGTGTCCCCTAGTCCCGTCCCTGCTTCTGAAGCTTCAGTATAAGGCTGTTAGGTGGTACAGTATCAAATGCCTTTGCAAAGTCCAGATAAATCACATCAGCCGCATTACCAAAATCATGATCTGCATTTATCTCCCCATAGAACCCCAACATGTTGGTTAGACACGACTTAACTTTCATGAATTCATGCAGGTTGTCAATTAATATATTATTCTCTGCGATATAACTCTGCAGATCATCTCTTATGATGTCCTCAAAAACTTTGCACACTACTGATGTCAGACTTACTGGACGGCAGTTGCCTGGAACCACCTTCTTACCTTGGTACTATGTCAGCCATCCTCCAATTGTGTGGCACCAACCCTGTTACAAGAGAGTCTAAGAATATGATATTTAGCGGTCTGTCAATTACTGAGCTCAATTCCCTCAGTATCCGTGGATGAATACCATCTGGGCCGGGGGATTTGATAATGTTTAATTTGCTCAGGCGCAGGCGTACTGCTTTTTGTGTAAATTTTAGTGTGATAAAGTGTTTGTAATAAATCTTGTAATACAGTTAGGTCCTTATATATTTGGACACAGACAACATTTTTCTAACTTTGGTTCTAGACATTACCACAATGAATTTTAAACAAAACAATTCAGATGCAGTTGAAGTTCAGACTTTCAGCTTTCATTTGAGGGTATCCACATTAAAATTGGATGAAGGGTTTAGGAGATTCAGCTCCTTAACATGTGCCACCCTGTTTTAAAGGTACCAAAAGTAATTGGACAGATTAAATAATTGTAAATAAAATGTTCATTTCTAGTACTTGGTTGAAAATCCTTTGTTGGCAATGACCCCCTGAAGTCTTGAACTCATGGACATCACCAGACGCTGTGTTTCCTCCTTTTTGATGCTCTGCCAGGCCTTCACTGCGATGGTTTTCAGTTGCTGTTTGTTTGTGGGCCTTTCTGTCTGAAGTTTAGTCTTTAACAAGTGAAATGCATGCTCAATTGGGTTGAGATCAGGTGACTGACTTGGCCATTTAAGAATATTCCACTTCTTTGCTTTAATAAACTCATGGGTTGCTTTGGCTTTATGTTTTGGGTCATTGTCCATCTGTAGTATGAAACGATGACCAATCAGTTTGGCTGCTATTGGCTGGATCTGAGCACACAGTATGGCTCTGAATACATCAGAATTCATTCGGCTGCTTCTGTCCTGTGTGACATCATCAATAAACACTAGTGACCCAGTGCCACTGGCAGCCATGCATGCCCAAGCCATCACACTGCCTCCGCCGTGTTTTACAGATGGTGTGGTATGCTTTGGATCATGAGCTGTACCACGCCTTCGCCATACTTTTCTCTTTCCATCATTCTGGTAGAGGTTGATCTTGGTTTCATCTGTCCAAAGAATGTTCTTACAGAACTGTGCTGGCTATTTTAGATGTTTTTTAGCAAAGTCCAGTCTAACCTTTTTATTCTTGATGCTTATGAGTGGCTTGCACCGTGCAGTGAACCCTCTGTATTTACTTTCATGCAGTCTTCTTTTTATGGTAGATTTGGATATTGATACGCCTACCTCCTGGAGAGTGTTGTTCACTAGGTTGGCTGTTGTGAAGGGGTTTCTCTTCACCATGGAGATTATTCTGCGATCATCCACCACTGTTGTCTTCCGTGGGCGCCCAGGTCTTTTTGCATTGATGAGTTCACCAGTGCTTTCTTTCTTTCTCAGGATGTACCAAACTGTAGATTTTGCCCCTCCTAATATTGTAGCAATTTCTCGGATGGGTTTTTTCTGTTTTTGCAGCTTAAGGATGGCTTGTTTCACCTGCATGGAGAGCTCCTTTGACCGCATGTTTACTTCACAGCAAAACCTTCCAATTGCAAGCACCACACCTCAAATCAACTCCAGGCCTTTTATCTGCTTAATTGAGAATGACATAACGAAGGGATTGCCCACACCGGTTCATGAAATAGCCTTGGAGTCAATTGTCCAATTACTTTTGGTCCCTTTAAAAACAGGGTGGCACATGTTAAGGAGCTGAAACTCCTAAACCCTTCATCCAATTTTAATGTGGATACCCTCAAATGAAAGCTGAAAGTCTGAACTTCAACTGCATCTGAATTGTTTTGTTTAAAATTCATTGTGGTAAAGTCTAGAACCAAAATTAGAAAAAATGTTGTCTCTGTCCAAATATGTATGGACCTAACTGTATATTCTTATCTCAAAAATGTGATCAATTTTGGTTCCCAGCCTAGTATTTTTAATTGCATCTATATTGTTGTTTTTAAGTCAGTTCAACAAAATGATATATTTTGCTTCATTTTGTGTTTCATATTTTTGAGATAAGGGTATTTTGTTAGAGCTAGTCTTACTTTGATCATTTATAATGCTTTGATACTTCCATTTTAGATAAGTCATATCTAATGATTCTTCAGTGGTGTTTTGCTGTTAACACCTGCTGTGTTACTGGAAAACATGGATTAAGATTGAAAATCTACAAAAAAATTAAATGTTTAAATTTCCCGTTCACTTTGCTTTTTAAATGTTTTTTTTTTTTATGAATTTCTTCACTTGTTTTGTATGGATAACATTTGTTCTATTTTTAAGTGATCCCTATTTTTGCATATCTTCTCTTTTCTCTTGGCCGCTGGTCTAGAGCACCGCAAACCTCCTACCTCCTTCGTTATCATCCGTATCTCTTCTAATTAGTACAGTCCCATGTTGTCATTTGTGCATCATGCCACAACATAATGTTGTTAGTCAAGGTCGAGGATGCCACTTCTAGTAGGAAGTTTGCAGTTCTCTGGTCTGGACTAACGACATGGCTGCTGGACCATCGTCCTGCAAATCTTTTGGCTCATCTCTACCTTCTAAGAAATGAAAAAAATATTAAAAAGACATATAAAAAAATAATCTGTTTTTAGGTCATAAAATTCAGAGCTTGAAAATTTCAAATATTTACAATTTTTTTTAAGTTTCAGATTTCATTATAAACAAATAGAAAATATATAGACTTAAATTGACTGCTAACATAAAGTACAAAGTGTCACAAATACAATCTCAAAATCACTGGGATAGGTAGATAGTTTTCAAAGTTTTTACCACAAAAAAGAGCAAATGTCAGATTTGATTGGTCAGGAAGGACAAAACTGGCTATGCCAGGAAGAGATTAATAATCTGGCAAAGTGCTAAATCACTTTGCTTGATCAACGAGAGGCCACGTTCACACGGCCGTATGAAAAATCCATTTGCTTTTCATCCAGAAAAAATGGACAATTTTTCATCTGCATTGTCATCCATATGGCATACCGTATGTATGAGGTTCATTTTTATACATCAGCAATGAAAAAAATTTACAAGACCAAAACTTTTTTGCTATTGTAATGTATCCATCAAAATTGGATGCTATATGGTTCATTTGTATAAGATCCAATTTTGCTTGCATACCAACAGACTTGAATAGGCGAGTCTCATCCAAAATATGAAAACTAGCGCATGTTGCAATTTTTTCACTTGAACATTTGTTTCACGTTAAAAAAATAGTCATCTGAACAGTCCAACTGAAAAACATCGGTCCAAGTGCTGTGCATGTGATGTCAATTTTTTCTACGGACAGCACCAAAAATACATTCATATTAATGTAGCAAGAAAGAGTGACCTCTCTCTTCCTGCCTGGCAATGATCTGTATAATTTGTGCAGGATAAGAAGAAAAGCTGAATGCGATGTTTCACTACATGTTCATCTTAGTTTGGGTTAACACAAGGGTATGCAAAATTATGATGATTTTTCATGATCGTACAAGCCCTTACTGACAATACATATCGATAGAGCTTCGAAAATAAAATGGCAATAATAAAAAAATATATATTTTCAGCAGAAGTTGGCACTTATTTACTATTACTATTTACAACTAGTCCTTATAGTATAAATTAATTTTTATTAAATTTTGGCAACAACCGTCATAAGAACAAGCAGCATAGTAAACATTATTTTGCATCCCAAAAGGCAGTGTGGTGGTTCACAAAAAGAATAACAAAAGGCAATGCAACAAATAATGCCCAAAGCCCCAAAGCATATACTCAGGTTAGTTACTCGTAATCCCAAAAGCTATCACCAATGCAAACTAAGTAACCTATGGAAAACAAAAGAAATATGACTAAACCAAATGTACTACTTACCATGATATCTCTGTCATACATGTTGGGGTATCCATCAGTAATGTTATTTAATAAACGCTTATGTGAAATCACTGGCAAGCTAAAGCCTAGTGTTATAATCAGCAGCAGAGTTTGCTGCTATCCCTCCAGTGACATAATCACTTGAGATCTCATGCAATCATGTCAGAACATGGTGTTTACTTCATTGCTCTGTAATTATTCACAATTGCAAACTAATCATTGTTAATGTCCTCAGCCCCAAAATAAACCCTTAAATTGTTTACAAGCATATCACTGAAGAAGCAGGATGCTGCAATACATATATTGTGAGAATAATTTTAATTTAATTTTTCTGATTTATTTATTCAATTTTTTTCCCTTATATATGTTCTGTCTCTGCTATTTTTCCTTCTTCTCTCACTATTCCCAGTAACATTCTTCATATTTACAACATTTTTTCATTAACATATTCCTTGTAATGTATCATGGCTATGCACTTGACTCTGTATTCTGTCTGAATAGTAATATTTTATTCAATAAAGGAAAATAATTTTTGGGGAACTGAAAATAATTATTAAAATTGCATGTGTGTATAGGTAATTTTATACAGATGGTATTTATAACATAATTGATAAATTATTACAGAAGAAGTTGATCATTTATATTTGAGTCAAGAAATCAACAAAAGAAAATTGCAAATGAAGGAAAGGAGAGAAAGTATGAGTGTTTGGTATTTATTAGAGACTAGATGGAGGTCCGATGCTATCGCATCGGCAGGGCGGTAATGTCAGACTTTGCAGCGTTGAGAATCTCTCCCCCCATGTGCTTATCCACCTATCCCCTCTCTCTTTCCCCCATTTGCTGACTTCTCCCATCTGTGCTCTCTTCTTCGACCTGTCTACCCTATGTGCTATCCCCCTTGTCTGCTGTATCTTCCTTCCTGTGCTGTGTTCTCCCCTCATGTGCTGTGCCGTTTCAGCTGTTTCCCCCTTGTACTCTGTCTCTCTTCCCCCTGTGCGCTTTCTCTCTCCCCCATCTGCTGTCTTCTCCTTTCATGTGATCTCCTCTTTGACCTGTGTACCCCATGTGCTCTCCCCCTTGTCTGCTCTCTCTCGCCACCCCTGTGCTGTCTTCTTCCCTCATGTGTTCTCTCGTTTGAGCTGTCTCCCCTCTGTACGTCGCGCATCTGCCGCCGGGATCAGCCGAATGATTTACTGCACCTGCGCGGAATTCACGCAGGCGCAGTAAATTAGACCGCGGCCATCTTTGCGCAGACAGATAGCGGTGGTCACACTAAAACTGTGCATGCGTTCCTCCTGTACAAAGATGGCGGCAGGCAGTGAATCATTCAGTTGATCCCGGCGGCGGCGTGTACGGCGTGCTCGCGATGGTGTTCCGCTGGTGGTACCGTGCAAGAGGCTGCGTATGGCATATACAGTGTGTGTGTGTGTGTGGTGCATACGGTGTATACAGAGTGGGTGTGTGTGTGTGGTGTTGCGCACGGCGTATACAGTGTGTGTATGGTGCGTATGGCGTATACAGTGTGTGTGTGTGTGGTGCGTTCGGCATATACAGTGTGTGTGTGGTGCGCGAGGCTGACAAGGGTGGGAATATTGTTTTGTGGCCCATTGAGCTTTATACCAAAGAGACTGACCGGCAGTTGTCAAATGTGTCTTGTTATCATTTGTTACCATCTGACCCCACTTCCTTTTTTAAGGACAGATTGGACACATTAATTCGAAGGGCGGGTCACAATGGCATTTTGAGCAAGAAGGAAATGGATTATCTTATCACCGCACACCCGATCGTACCAACCTTCTATTTGCTGCCCAAGGTTCACAAGTCTCTGGTGGAACCACCAGGTAGGCCCATTGTCTCAGGCATAGGGGGGTTGTTTGAGCACCCGTGTATCTACTTGGACTACTTTCTCCAGCCATTAGCCCAATCATTAAAATCCTTTGTGAGGGATTCTTCCCACCTTATCCATCATGCTAAGGGATTGGTTGTATCTGAAAGCACTATTTTGGTGTCCTTAGATGTGGAGGCCCTTTACACAAGTATATACCATGATTTGGGCATACAGGCGGTTACTTACTTCCTGGACCAGCACACTACGGGTAATCGTAGACAGGACTCATTCATTCTGGAGTTACTACATTTTGTCCTGGACAAAAATTATTTTGTCTTTGATCGCAAATTCTATCGTCAAATAGCAGGGACCGCGATGGGTGCGAGATGTGCACCATCGTATGCAAATCTATATTTAGGGTGGTGGGAGGAGACTGTGGTCTACAAGCAAGAGTCTTTCTGTAGCCATGTTCACACATGGCTCAGATTTATAGACGACGTATTTATGCTGTGGAGTGGGACTATGGAGGAGTGTGTGACCTTTATTTCTGAACTTAATAGGAATAGCTTGAATATTCGATTAACATCTAAAATCTCGAATAAGGAAATTGATTATCTGGATCTGAAGCTAATGAAGGTTGGTAATGAAATCTGTACCACTCTTTTTAGGAAAGAAACAGCTACAAATAACTTATTGCACTACACAAGTTTTCATCCGAAACACCAACAAAATGGCATCCCAAAGGGACAGTTCCTCCGACTCAGGAGGAACTGTACCACATCGGAGGAGTTTCAGCGACATTCCAAAGAGTTGACTCAACGTTTTATCAAAAGGGGCTATCCGAGACGGATCATCTCTGATGCATTTGAGGGAGCAAAATCTAGGAACCGTGATGATCTACTCCAAGCACGGGTAAGAAATTGTGCTAGGCCACTAAGCTTGATTACGACCTTTAACAACCAGTGGAGTGACATCCGGGAGATCCTCACTAAAAACTGGGGTATTTTGCTTAGTGAGCCAAAACTAATGAAACATATCCTGGCAGCACCTAGCTTGGTTGCTCGGAGGGCGAAAAACTTCAAGGATAGCCTTTGCAATAGCCATTTTGTACGCCCTGTAAGGAGTTTGGAAAGGGGCAATAAGCTTTTGGGAACATACCCCTGTGGTAGTTGCAACATTTGCCAGTACACTGTGGCACAAGATGGCATTGTACTGCCAAGTGTGCCATTCAAGATTCAATCTAAGGCCTATTTTAATTGCAGATCCCGTAATCTGGTCTACGCTCTGGTCTGTGGCTGCCCGAAAATCTATGTGGGGCAGACGACGCAGGAACTAAGAAAGAGGATACAGCAACATCTCTCGAATATCTCAATGGCAAAGAGAGACCGGGACAAAGACAAACCTATTACATCAGTGGCTGCACATTTCCTGGAGGTCCATAGGAGCAGAATAGTGGGACTGCAGGTAAGTGGATTGGAGCGTGTTCGCACAAACATAAGGGGGGGTGACCTAACAAAGGCACTTTTGAGATGCGAATCGAAATGGATCTATAATTTGCACAGCCTGGCTCCTAAGGGACTAAATGGAGAGTTATTATTCACAGAGTTTTATAAACTGCTGTGAATTATTTGTAATAATGCCCCTGTCTCCAACTTTCCTGGCCCAGGTCTGGACATTATGGAAATGGTACTGGAAGGACTGTGAGGATGACTCCGGTACAAAACAATATAGGAGGACAAGATGGAATATCACCTGGATGTGGGATACACAGAACACCATGAAGATTATGGAGGACCTAGGCTCCATCGCCTGTTTGGACCTCACATATGGAATAGTGCAACCATCTGGAAACATCTGGACTGGACTAATGGAACGAGCATTGGTGGCTATTGCTATTGTTTTGATGACTCTGGTTCTGGACTCTCCATGGCAATTGCCTGGTATATCATGAACTATAAAATAATTAATTGTCTTTTGATGATCTGAGCTATGGGTCTGTTTTTATGGAGACTTTTCCTCTGTTGTGTTCCAGGTGGTTTGACATTTTGTCCATTCTTTGTCTCCCTGATGATCAATATTGCATATATGGGGGGGTTTCCCTCATCTTTAGACGTAAAGCCCGACATATTTCTAATAACTTTTACTTTGTCTTTATATATACCAACAACTCATTTGAGGTTTGGGTCTTTCCAAAGGGGGTAAAAGGTATGCGTAGTGGCTATATCAGCTATATGTCGAACTTGGATATCGCATAAGATACTCAAATATGAGGGTCTCATCTCTCTTTGAATGGCACCTTGTCCTCATAAACCCGAGTGAATATATTTGTTTAACATCAATCTTGTGGCAGATAATTACACTTGGATACCTAACATACATGCAAGCACTTGGGTCTGTCCTGCGGTGTTGTTATGAGCATCTTGATTGTTTGTGGAGACTAAAAGTACCCCTTATTCACCATCAGTATTTCATATAGAATTTTACTTGCCTTGCAGACCTGATTGGCCCCCCACTGAGATATAATTAAACCAACCGCATCACAGTGTTATACAGCAGTTTTTTTGGGGGAGCTTTGGGATGATGAGAAGCCCTCTATATAATGGGGTTCTTGGGATCGACTGAAATCCAATTTGGTCATATTTATCCATAATAAAATCGTATATATATTTTTTTGTCTCTGACTTATGTGTACGTTTATCTATAGCTGTGCGGGTGCTACGCCGGGTCGTATACCATGTTTGAATGAGCAGTGCGCACTGTATATTGGAGAATGCTTGTGATACTGTCTGTGTATATCGGCATAATATTATTTATAAAAATATAAGAAAAATTATTTTTTTTTCCTTCACAAGGAGGAAAAGGAAAAAAGAAGTGAAAAAAAGAAAAGTTGTTTTTGAGAGCGGGTTTTTTTTTTGTTTTTTTTTTTTTGCTAACTATCCATAATTGTGCTCTCTCTGGTTCAGGTATACTTTGTTTGCCTCTGGCCAACTCTCCTGTGTGCCAAGCTGTTATGGGGGTATGTTATAAATAACTAGATTAATTTGATGACCTTTAGGGTCAGACAGGATTTATTAGGACTTGGAATAGCCTGTGGCAGGATGCCCAGCATATGGCATTACACCTATGAAAGACAAAATATTCTCACTATGATCGTGCTCTTTCCTTGCGCATAATGCATAACTTTCCAACATATATGATGTGACCTTTAGCCTTTGGGATGCGGGCATCACCCTGCTCATCATGGCTTTGTCTGCTTTGTGCAATGTGCATCTATGCACAAGCTGCAGCGTTTGGGTTACCAGCTGCATCGTCTGGGTTACCATGGGGAGGATGCGATCCTCCCCCTCACTTCCTGTATGCTCTCCAGCACATGTGCAATGCATAGCACTTCCAGGTTGGGGGTCACTCCATGTTCCTGCAATGTATGGTTTGGAGTGGCCGCATATCAGCTGCTGAAATGGTAATTAGGTGGTTCTTGATTATATATAACAGCGTCATCTTACCTGTGCCCTATAGACCCCTGATGAAGCCACGTGTAGTGGCGACATGCGTTGGGCACTGAATGCCCGCCTGCTTCATCCCAGCATAGGATTTTGTGCTCAGGGAGGTGATTGATCGTAGCGCTATTATGTGCAGGAGGGATACTTACAGCATGAAAGGGTTTTGTATTTATTTATACCCTGAATAGTACTTTTTGTGGTATGTGAGTATATAGTATTTGTCAGCTCAGATATTCTATATGGGCTTCATTTATGTTTGGGACTCTTTGTATTTTTCAATATGTACTCTGCTGTAGTAGGCACATACTTCCCTCTTCATCTTTCTGGACTATAGTACACCTCCTTGAATACTAATGTCAGGCAGTCATAACTAATTTGCATGTGTACGATATTGATCACCAGGGATAATACTGGCACTTGTTGTATTATGGTACTGCTTGTTCTGTTGTAACTAGGGATGTTTTTTTGGAGCAGGTGGGCTTCAAATTAGTGGGTAACCCCACTATATTGATTTTACTTGTGTTTTAGCTATTTGGGTTTTTTGACGTTGTTTGTATGTATTTATATTTGTAATGAATAAAATTTATTGTCACTTATTATAACGTTTGATAATTTATTGAAGTATTGCTGGGTGATCACTGCTTCATAGCACACCTCTTTTCCCTTTTTTCATGTGTGTGGTGCGTACGGCGTACACAGTGTGTGTGTGTGTGGTGCGTACAGCATATACAGTGTGTGTTTGTGTGTGGTGCGTAGGTCGTATACAGTGTGTATGTGGTGCGTACGGCGTATACAGTGTGTGTGTGGTGCGTACGGCGTATACAGTGTGTGTGTGTGTGTGGTGCGTACAGCGTATGCAGTGTGTGTGTGTGGTGTGTACGGCGTATACAGTGTGTGGTGCGTACGGCGTACATAGTGTGTGTGTGTGGTGCGTACGGCGTATACAGAGTGTGTGTGTGGTGGTGTGTATGGCATATACAGTGTGTGTGTGGTGCGTACGGCATATATAGTGTGTGTGTATATGGCGCATACAGTGTGTGTGTGTGTGTGTTGCGTACGGCGTATACAGAGTGTGTGTGGTGGTGTGTGGTGGTGTGTATGGCATATACAGTGTGTGTGTGGTGAGTGCGGTGTATACAGTGTGTGTGTCTGTGGTGCGTATACAGTGTGTGTGTGTATGTGGTGCGTACGGTGTATATAGTGTGTGTGTTTGGTGCGTATGGTGTATACAGTGTGTGTGCGTGGTGCATACGGCGTATACAGTGTGTATGTGTGGTACATACTGCGTATACTGTGCGTGTGTGTATACGCACACTGTATGTGTGTCTGTGGTGCGTACGACGTACATAGTGTGTGGTGCATACAGCGTATACAGAGTGTGTGTGTGTTGGGGTGAGTACAGTGTGTGTGTGGTGCGTATAGCGTATACAGTGTGGTCTTTGGTGCGTACGGCGTATACAGTGTGTGTGTGTGTATGTGGTGCGTACTGCATATACAGTGTGTGTGTGTGTACGGCATATGCAGTGTGTGTGTGTGTGGTGTGTACGGTGTATATAGTGTGTGTGGTGCGTACGGTGTATACAGTGTGTGTGTGCTGTGTTTAAGGAGTATACAGTGTGTGTGCATGGTGCGTACGGCATATACAGTGTGTGTGTGTGTACGGCATATACAGTGTGTGTGTGTGTGTGGTGTGTACAGCGTATACAGTGTGTGTGTGTGTGGTGTGTATGGCGTATACAGTGTGTGTGTGTGGTGCGTACGGCGTATACAGTGTGTTTGTGGTGCGTACGGCGTATACAGTGTGTTTGTGGTGCACACAGCATATACAGTGTGTGTGTGTGTGGTGCGTACGGCATATACAGTGTGTGCGTGTGTGGTGCATACGGCGTATACAGTGTGTGCGTGTGTCATGCATATGGCGTATAGTGTGTGTGTGTGTGTGGTGCGTTCGGCGTATACAGTGTGTGTGTGTGTGTGTGTGGTGCGTGCGCTGTATACAGTGTGTGTGTGATGCGTATACAGTGTGTGTGTGTGGCGTATACAGTGAGTGTGGTGTGTACGGCGTATACAGAGTGTGTGTGTGGTGGTGCGTACGGCGTATACAGTGTGTGTGTGGTGCATATAGCGTATACAGTGTGTGTGTGGTGCGTACGGCGTCTACTGTGTGTGTGTTTGTGGTGTGTACGGCGTATACAGTGTGTGTGTGTGTGTGTACGGCGTATACAGTGTGTGTGTTTGGTGCATACGGTGTATATAGTGTGTGTGTGGTGCGTACGGCGTATACAGTGTGTTTGTGTGTGGTGTGTACGGCGTATACAGTGTGTGTGTGTTGCATACAGAATGTACAGTGTGTGTGTGGTGCGTATATAGTGTGTGTGTGTGTTGCGTACAGCGTATACAGTGTGTGTGTGGTGCGTACAGCGAATACAGTGTGTGTGGTGTGTACTGCGTATACAGTGTGTGTGTGTGTGTGTGTGTACAGTGTATACAGTGTGTGTGTGGTGCATACGCCATACATAGTGTGTTCGTGGTGCGTACGGCGTATACAGAGTGTGTGTGTGGTGGTGCGTACAGCGCATACAGTGTGTGTGTGGTGCGTACGGCGTATACAGAGTGTGTGTGTGTGGTGGTGCGTACGGTGTATACAGTGTGTGCGTCGTGCATACGGCGTATACAGTGTGTGTGTATGTGTGGTGCGTTTGGCGTATACAGTGTGTGTGTGTGTGGTGCGTACTGCATATACAGTGTGTGTGTGGTGCGTATACTGTGTGTGTGTGTGGTTCGTACAGTGTATACAGTGTGTGTGTGTGTTTATGGTGCGTACTGCATATACAGTGTGTTTGTGTGTGTGTGTGGTGCGTATGGCGTATACAGTGTGTGTGTGTGGTGCGACGGTGTTCCGCTGGGGGTACCGCGCAAGAGGCTGGTACCACCAGCAGTTTCAATATTGAGACACCCATCACTTGGGTGTCCCAATATGGTGGTCGACGAACTTCCGCTGCTTGGAATTCTGGGATCCGGACACATCTGGATGGAACAGTATGTGAAGACTAGTGTTGAGCATTCCGATACTGTAATATCGGGTATCGGCCGATATTCACGGTATCGGAGTTCAAATACTTTTACAATATCGGATACCGGAATCGGAAGTTCCCATAATGCCTGCGCTCTGCAGTGTCTCTGAAGGATGACAAGCTGGATGGCAGTGCTCAGCTGCGATCCAGCCTGTCATCAGAATGCCATCCCAGCGTGGGAGAATTCTCCTGATTGTTTAAAAGCCGGCGGGCGGTAAAAAGCTGGCGGGCGGTAAAAAGCCGCCGGCTTTTAAACAATAACACAGCCCCATACTGCAGGATCAAGGAGCAGGGAGCGAAGGACCCGGGCGGGGAAGCCGGCAGTGAAAAGACTTCACCGCCGGCTTTCCCGTTCTGTGCTGCGCTCTCCCGCCGGTTATTTCAAATGAACAGCTGAGGTATCAGGTGATGCTGATCAGCTGTTCATTTGAAGTAGCCGCGGTGCCCTCAGAGGATTCATGTGAGTTCATGCTTCACTGCATTGCAAGAACTCACATGAACTTTCCCACGGCCGCACAGGTCAGCCACACCTCCCAGACCATCAGACCCATCATGATTGGTGTGTGCGCGGTGTCTGTGCGATGTCTGCGGGTGTGTGCAGGTGTGTGCGCGATGTCTGCGGGTGTCTGCGTGCAGGCAGACATAGGCCGATGTGACACTACTACTCCCATCGGCCTATGTCTGTCCCCCGTCCACTCGTGCCAGCAGGATCAGCTCGATGGGAGCAGTAGTTCCCATCAGCCTGATCCTGCTATTTAAACTGCCCCATATGTTATTTTTGCCTCTATACATCTTTTATTCTTTTAGGCTACCATATATTTTTTTTGTTTTTGGTCCCCAATAAATTTTAAATACATGTCATTGGTGGCCAGTGGTTACCTAAAATAAATTAGTTATACATTACCTGTCCCCGCCGATCGCCACCTAAAATAAAGTAAAAAATAAAAAACTACACCTATACTCACCTAGACACCTAATTCCCCGAAACCATCGATCTCCTGTAATAAAATATAAAATAATAAACCACAACCTTATCCTTACCCCTCCGTAGTAGTCCACGAGTGTCCCACGATGATCTCCAGTTTAGAGCAGCCACATAGAATGTGACCGCTCTAAACCGCTGCCGCCGCTAGAATGATGGGGCCGTAAAGCAGCCCCGTCATTGCATAAGCGGGTTCGCCGGAGTTCAGGCAGCGCTGCGCCGGTTAGCTCCTTTACGGCCCTGCTGTACCGTGAGAAATTCCCACGGTACAGCAGGGCCGTAAAGGAGGTCTCCGAAGCTGCACTGACTGAATGCACTCCGGTGACCTCAGTCAGGGGCTCACGCTGCCGGGAGCGGACGTGTTCCCGGCAGTGTGAGCTTACAGCAGCCATGCTCAGCTGTCACCATTTCCAGATGTGACAGCTGTGCATGGAAGATCAGCGCAGGAACGTGGACAGGTAACTATTTTTTTTTAGTAAACTAAGAATTAAATAAAATGGTGTGTTTTATTTCAAATAAATTATTTTTTTCTGGGTGTAGTGTGTTTATTTCTTTTTAACACTTTGTAGGTTAGTAATGGGGGTGTCTTATAGACGCCCATCATTACTAACCAGGGCTTCATGGCAGCTGGCGCTGACAAAAACGCACATAGAATCCGCATGCGTTTTTCTGGCAAGGAGATTCGGAAATGGTCAGGAAAATTTCTGCTTCATTTCTGCATCGTGGGCACATAGCCTAATATTGGCGTGCCCTCATGAATTTTGGGCTTAGGGCCAGCGGATAATACAAAGCTGGCCCTAACCCCATAATTACCCAGTGAGCCTCCGCACCAGGGCCCTGGATGAGCTGGATACAGCGCCAGAAGATGGCGCTTCTATGAACGCAACATTTTCTGGGGTGGCTGCGGACTGCAGTTCGCAGCAGGGGGACCCACAAAGCTTGGGCCACCCTGCGCTGTGGATTCCAGCCCCCAGCTGCTTAGTTGTACCTGGCTGGACACAAAAATAGGGCGAAGCCCCACGTATTTTGTTTTTTAACTTATTTCATGAAATTCATGAAATAATAAAAAAAAAAGGGCTTCCCTATATTGTTGTGTCCGGCCAGGTACAAATAGGCAGCTGGGAGTTGGGGGCAGCCCGTTCCTGGATGCTGTACCTGCTGGCATACAAAAATATGGCAAAGCCCACGTCAAAATTTTTGGGAAAAATTAATAAAAAAATAAATAATAATTTAGGGACTGCATCTTTATTAACCCCTCAAAATTGGCATGGGATCCCCCATAATTTTAGTCTCTAGCGGAGGTTAAGCAGACGGCTGAGGCAGATGTTTGAAGCCTGGGAAGGGGGTAATACCCATGGAGCTTCCCAGGCTACTAATATCAGCCCCCAGCTGAATACCTAGCCTTTGCTAGCCCCCTATTTTAATAGCTAGCAAAGGCTAGGCAGACAGCTGGGAGCTGATATTAATAGCCCAGGAAGGGTGACATGAATATTGGCCCCCTCCCAGGCTAGAAACACCAGCCATCAGCCGTCCCAGAAATGGCACATCCATAGGATGCGCCAATTCTGGCACTTAGCCTCGCTCTTCCACACTGCCCTGGTGCGGTGGCAGGGGGTAATAGTGGTGGGGTTCATGTCAGCGCCAGCTGCCATGAAGCCCAGGTTAGTAATGATGGGCGTCTATAAGACACCCCCATTACTAACCTACAAAGTGTTAAAAAGAAAAAAACACACTACACCCAGAAAAAAATAATTTATTTGAAATAAAACACACCATTTTATTTAATTCTTAGTTTACTAAAAAAAAATAGTTACCTGTCCACGTTCCTGCGCTGATCTCCCATGCACAGCTGTCACATCTGGAGATGGTGACAGCTGTGCATGGCTGCTGTAAGCTCACACTGCCGGGAACACGTCCGCTCCCGGCAGCGTGAGCCCCTGACTGAGGTCACGGGAGTGCATTCAGGCAGCGCTGCTCCGGTGACCTCCTTTACGGCCCTGCTGTACCATGGGAATTTCTCACAGTACAGCAGGGCCGTAAAGGAGCTAACCGGAGCAGCGCTGCCTGAACTCCGGCAAACCCGCTTATGCAATGACGGTGCTGCTTTACGGCCCCGTCATTCTGGCGGCGGCAGCGGTTTAGAGCGGTCACATTCTATGTGGCTGCTCTAAACTGGAGATCATCGTGGGACACTCGTGGACTACTACGGAGGGGTAAGGATAAGATTGTGGTTTATTATTTTATATTTTATTACGAGATCGATGGCTTCGGGGAATTAGGTGTCTACGTGAGTATAGGTGTAGTTTTTTATTTTTTACTTTATTTTAGGTGGCGATCGGCGGGGACAGGTAATGTATAAACTAATTTATTTTAGGTAACCACTGGCCACCAATGAAATGTATTTAAAATTTATTGGGGACCAAAAACAAAAAAAATATATGGGGGCCTAAAAGAATAAAAGATGTATAGGGGCAAAAATAACATATGGGGCATTTTAAATAGCAGGATCAGGCTGATGGGAACTACTGCTCCCATCGAGCTGATCCTGCTGGCACGAGTGGACGGGGGACAGACATAGGCCGATGGGAGTAGTAGTGTCACATCGGCCTATGTCTGCCTGCATGCAGACACCGGCAGACATCGCGCACACAACCGCACACACCCGCAGACATCGCACAGACACCGCGCACACACCAATCATGATGGGTCTGATGGTCTGGGAGGTGTGGCTGACCTGTGCGGCCATGGGAAAGTTCATGTGAGTTCATGCAATGCAGTGAAGCATGAACTCACATGAACCCTCTGAGGGCACCGCGGCTACTTCAAATGAACAGCTGATCAGCATCACCTGATACCTCAGCTGTTCATTTGAAATAACCGGTGGGAGAGTGCAGCACAGAACGGGAAAGCCGGCGGTGAAGTCTTTTCACTGCCGGCTTCCCCGCCCGGGTCCTTCACTCCCTGCTCCTTGGTGCTGTGCTCCCCGCCCGGTCCTAACTTACGATCGGGATGTGAGGTGGCGGGGGGAGCGCAGGATCGGGGTGGGAGGCTGCGGGGAAGCAGTATGGGGCAGTGTGATTGTTTAAAAGCCGGCGGCTTTTTACCGCCCGCCGGCTTTTAAACAATCAGGAGAATTCTCTCACGCTGGGATGGCTTTCCGATATTAGTGTCCCATTGACTTGCATTGGTTTCCAGTATCGGAATCGGCGATATCCGATACTTTTTGGGTATCGGTCCGATCCAATCCGATCCGATATTTCCCGATATCGGAAGATATCGCTCAACACTAGTGAAGACATTACAAGTATATTAATAGCTTATCAATGTAACAGTAGTCACTACTCACGGACTTACCATGAGGCAGGATAGTCAAGAGGCCCAGGTTCAGTACCAAGGGGGCTCGTAATTAGAGATGAGCGTTGTTCTACTCGAACTGTTCGCCAATCTCAAATTCGAGCTGTTTTGGGCGGTGTTCGAGCCGTTCGGCGAACACGAACAATTTGAGAAAAATTCGGCTGTTCGAGGTTATGTTCGATAACTGTTCCTGCACCAAAATCATAACTGGATTTTTTCTCAGTAATGATGAAAATTAATGTTAATACGCAGTTTGAGTGTACAGCGGGGTGGGGGGAGGGGCAGGGGATGGATCTCTGCAGGAACAATGAAGATCTCCATTTTTTTTTTCTCTTTCCCGCATTTACAGTGGGGAGGTGCAATCTGTCAGCCTATCAGCAGCGCACACACGGAGCGAAGTGCTTTTTTTCACACAAGCAAGGGCATGTGTCATTGGCAGTGTATGTCACATGTCCTTGCCCTATAAGACCAAGCCATTTTCCCCGTCGCCACCATTTTCTCACTGCTGCAGCTGCGTGTTAGACGGCACCGCTGTTGCTGTGTGCGCTATACCTTGTTAATTTCAAGCCAATTTTCGCACAAATCTACAGATAGCTTGGGAGTAGGGAATAGTTGTGATTGCAGTCCTTTTAAGGACTAGGTTACAGCATTTCCTACGACTTTTATCAGGCAGGTCTGTGCTCTTAAATAGATAGATTGTGGGAGTAAAGACTAATTGTAATTGGAGTCCTTTTCAGGACTAGGTTACATCAGTTCCTATCAGTTTTTGCCAGGCAGGTCTGTGCCAGTGCTGTGCAAGTTTTTTTCACAGCATTTGGCTGAATCTATCAAAGCTAATCCTTTTTGGCCTATTGCAGAGTGTGTTAGTCAGTGGAGTAGCCTATCTGTGTTGCAAGATATACCACCTGTGTATAGAATACCAATTTTTTTACTGCACCTAGTGAAGTAAAATCTTTTGGGCATAGCATCATTCTATTAGTCCATCTATACTGACCTCCATCAGGTTGCAAATTGAATCTAATTTTTTTCTGCATCTAGCTCTGAAAAAATATTGGGCTTCTAGCTGTGTGTGGGACTTGTTGTATTAGTCCATCTATACTGACCTCCATCAGGTTGCAAACTGAATATATTTTTTTCTGCATCTACCTCTGAAAAAATATTGGGCTTCTAGCTGTGTGTGGGACTTGTTCTATTAATCCATCTATACAGACCTCCATCAGGTTGCAAACTGAATATATTTTTTTCTGCATCTACCTCTGAAAAATATTGGGCTTCTAGCTGTGTGTGGGACTTGTTGTATTAGTCCATCTATACTGACCTCCATCAGGTTGCAAACTGAATATATTTTTTTCTGCATCTACCTCTGAAAAAATATTGGGCTTCTAGCTGTGTGTGGGACTTGTTCTATTAATCCATCTATACAGACCTCCATCAGGTTGCAAACTGAATATATTTTTTTCTGCATCTACCTCTGAAAAAATATTGGGCTTCTAGCTGTGTGTGGGACTTGTTGTATTAGTCCATCTATACTGACCACCATCAGGTTGCAAACTGAATATATTTTTTTCTGCATCTACCTCTGAAAAAATATTGGGCTTCTAGCTGTGTGTGGGACTTGTTCTATTAATCCATCTATACAGACCTCCATCAGGTTGCAAACTGAATATATTTTTTTCTGCATCTACTTCTGAAAAAATATGTGGCCTTCTAGCAGTGTGTGGGACTTTCTCTATTAGTCCATCTATACTGACCTCCATCAGGTTGCAAACTGAATATAATTTTTTTCTGCATCTAGCTCTGAAAAAATATTTGGCCTTCTAGCAGTGTGTGGGACTTTCTCTATTAGTCCATCTATACTGACCTCCATCAGGTTGCAAATTGAATATAATTTTTATCTGCATCTAGCTCTGAAAAAATATTTGGCCTTCTAGCAGTGTGTGGGACTTTCTCTATTAGTCCATCTATACTGACCTCCATCAGGTTGCAAATTAAAAATAATTTTTATCTGCATCTACCTCTGAAAAAATATTTGGGCTTCTAGCTGTGTGTGGGACTTGTTCTATTACTCCATCTATACTGACCTCCATCAGGTTGCAAACTGAATATATTTTTTTCTGCATCTACCTCTGAAAAAATATTGGGCTTCTAGCTGTGTGTGGGACTTGTTGTATTAGTCCTTCTATACTGACCTCCATCAGGTTGCAAATTAAAAATAATTTTTATCTGCATCTACAGTACCTCTGAAAAAATATTTGGGCTTCTAGCTGTGTGTGGGACTTGTTCTATTAGTCCATCTATACTGACCTCCATCAGGTTGCAAATTGAATATAATTTTTATCTGCATCTAGCTTTGAAAAAATATTTGGCCTTCTAGCAGTGTGTGGGACTTGTTCTATTAGTCCACCTATACTGACCTCCATCAGGTTCCAAATTCAAAATAATTTTTTGTCTGCATCTAGCTCTGAAAAAATATTTGGCCTTCTAGCAGTGTGTGGGACTTTCTCTATTAGTCCATCTATACTGACCTCCATCAGGTTGCAAACTGAATATATTTTTTTCTGCATCTACCTCTGAAAAATATTGGGCTTCTAGCTGTGTGTGGGACTTGTTGTATTAGTCCATCTATACTGACCTCCATCAGGTTGCAAACTGAATATATTTTTTTCTGCATCTACCTCTGAAAAAATATTGGGCTTCTAGCTGTGTGTGGGACTTGTTCTATTAATCCATCTATACAGACCTCCATCAGGTTGCAAACTGAATATATTTTTTTCTGCATCTACCTCTGAAAAAATATTGGGCTTCTAGCTGTGTGTGGGACTTGTTGTATTAGTCCATCTATACTGACCACCATCAGGTTGCAAACTGAATATATTTTTTTCTGCATCTACCTCTGAAAAAATATTGGGCTTCTAGCTGTGTGTGGGACTTGTTCTATTAATCCATCTATACAGACCTCCATCAGGTTGCAAACTGAATATATTTTTTTCTGCATCTACTTCTGAAAAAATATGTGGCCTTCTAGCAGTGTGTGGGACTTTCTCTATTAGTCCATCTATACTGACCTCCATCAGGTTGCAAACTGAATATAATTTTTTTCTGCATCTAGCTCTGAAAAAATATTTGGCCTTCTAGCAGTGTGTGGGACTTTCTCTATTAGTCCATCTATACTGACCTCCATCAGGTTGCAAATTGAATATAATTTTTATCTGCATCTAGCTCTGAAAAAATATTTGGCCTTCTAGCAGTGTGTGGGACTTTCTCTATTAGTCCATCTATACTGACCTCCATCAGGTTGCAAATTAAAAATAATTTTTATCTGCATCTACCTCTGAAAAAATATTTGGGCTTCTAGCTGTGTGTGGGACTTGTTCTATTACTCCATCTATACTGACCTCCATCAGGTTGCAAACTGAATATATTTTTTTCTGCATCTACCTCTGAAAAAATATTGGGCTTCTAGCTGTGTGTGGGACTTGTTGTATTAGTCCTTCTATACTGACCTCCATCAGGTTGCAAATTAAAAATAATTTTTATCTGCATCTACAGTACCTCTGAAAAAATATTTGGGCTTCTAGCTGTGTGTGGGACTTGTTCTATTAGTCCATCTATACTGACCTCCATCAGGTTGCAAATTGAATATAATTTTTATCTGCATCTAGCTTTGAAAAAATATTTGGCCTTCTAGCAGTGTGTGGGACTTGTTCTATTAGTCCACCTATACTGACCTCCATCAGGTTCCAAATTCAAAATAATTTTTTGTCTGCATCTAGCTCTGAAAAAATATTTGGCCTTCTAGCAGTGTGTGGGACTTTCTCTATTAGTCCATCTATACTGACCTCCATCAGGTTGCAAACTGAATATATTTTTTTTCTGCATCTACCTCTGAAAAATTATTGGGCTTGTAGCTGTGTGTGGGACTTGTTCTATTAATCCATCTATACAGACCTCCATCAGGTTGCAAACTGAATAAAAAATTTTTCTTCATCTACCTCTGAAAAAATATTTGGGCTTCTAGCTGTGTGTGGGACTTGTTCTATTAGTCCATCTATACTGACCTCCATCAGGTTGCAAATTGAATATAATTTTTTTCTGCATCTAACCCAGCCAATAGTTTTGGCCTAATACCACAGTTTGGCCACTCAGCTCTGCTCGGTTCCCATCCATTGTTTTTTTGTGCAAACAACTCCAGAGTTGTGAATTAGTTAACCACCAAAATGAGTGGAAAAAGGCCTGCTGCTGGTGGAAAGGGGAATAGGTGTGTTGGGAAGGGGAAAAAAGGTTGTGTCCGTGGGGTAGGTGTTAAAGCAACAGTAAAATCTGCAGAAGAAAGACCATCTTCCAGCCAAACTAAAATGTCTACTTCTTTTAGCGGACAATGTGATAAGATCCCTTTCTTACGGCCACGCCAATCGCTACAAATTCCAGATGAGGCACAAAAACAGCAGGTGCTTCAATGGATATCAAGTGCTCCTTTAAGTGGGCTCTCCTCCACATCAACTTCAACATCACAAATACTCCAGTCCTCAAAGGTGTCACACCAATCGCACTTGCTTCCTCACAGCTCCCAAATCTCCAGCTGCCCGTCTGAGTATGAGGTAGAACAGATGGTTGAGTCTGCAGAGCTGTTTACTCATACTATAGCCTGGGAATCAGAGGTCGACTCCAGCACTTCTGTGAATCCAGACGAGGAAATGATCTGCACTGATGCCCAGAATCTTTATGAGTCGGATCCAGGACCAGACGCAGAAGGTTCTGACCATAATGTAGACCCTCATTCCCAAACTGTAACTCCTGTTGGTGGAGACAATGAGGAAGGTGATGATAAGACTCAAATACCTGATTGGAGCGACAAATTTAGTTTTTTGTCAGGGCAGGAACAGGTTGGCTCTGAGGACGACGGGTGTGATAACGCACAGGGTGATGATGATGAGGTTGGAGATCCCACTTACTGTCAACCCACAGTCAGCCAAGAGATGAGGTCAGCAGAGGAGGTGGAGGAAGATGCTAGTGACGACGAGGTCAGGTTGCGCCTTCCTGGACAGAGACGTAGTACTGGAAGCACGTCAACAACTGCATCCTCAAACAGAACTCTGCCTCTCACCACAAGTCGTGGTGGCTCTTCAGGTCGCATGGGTGCTAAGCCTTGCATAGCCTGGGCATTTTTTCAGATCGATAAGGATGACCCAACTCGTGTTATCTGTAACATTTGTCAGCAAAAGCTAAGTAGAGGCCAAAGAATACATAGTTTGAGTACTTCATGCATGAACCGGCACATGTACATGAAGCATAAGTTGCAGTGGGAAGCTCAGTGTGCTACAATGCGGCCTAGCCGGCCGGGCCAACCACCGTCTGCCATATCTTGTGCATCCGCGGCCTCTTCATCCTCTGTGACTGGGGGGACAGCAGTCACACCTGTTTTGGGGCGCAGACCTGCCACCTCTTTACCCGCAACAGCCAGCGTGATTGGCAGGTCATCATTTTCTTTGGAGGTGGTAACACCAGCTGGTGTTGAGCGCTGTCCGACATCGATAGCACCACCTTTGGATCAAGGCAACCTAACATGTCCGCCTGAATCTTCCTCACAGACCGGCAGTTTGCCGGGGACACCCTTATCAACCCCGTCTAAGCACAATAGCCAGCCCTCGGTCCCTCAGTTGTGGACAAGTAAAAGACCATTTCCTCCTAGACATGAGAAAGCTAAGAGGTTGAATTTCACCATCTGCAAGCTCTTGGCTACAGAAATGCTGCCTTTCCGCCTGGTGGACACAGAGGATTTTCGAGACCTTATGTCCGTCGCAGTGCCCCAGTACCAGATGCCCAGTCGGCACTACTTCTCAAAGAAAGGTGTGCCTGCGCTCCACCAGCATGTCGCACACAACATCACCGCTTCTTTGAGAAACTCTGTGTGTGACAGGGTGCATTTCACCACAGACACTTGGACGAGTAGGCATGGACAGGGGCGTTACATGTCGCTGACTGGGCACTGGGTAACTATGGTGACAGCAGGACAAGGGGCTGCTGTCCAAGTCTTGCCGTCCCCACGAGTTGTGCGTCAATCCTCTTTATCTCAAAGCTCCTCCACTGCTTCTGCCTCCTCAACCTCCTCTCGGTCTTCCACCTGCACCCAAAGCCTGTCTGGTCATGCCACAAGCTTTCTAACTGCGCAGAAGGGATCCTGCACACCTCCTTACTATGCTGGCAGTAGGGCTCAACGTCATCAGGCGGTTTTTACATTGAAATGTCTGGGAAATGTGAGTCACACAGCTGAGGAGTTGTGGTCAGCTCTGGAGAACCAATTTCATGAATGGTTGTCTCCACTGGACCTGAAACCAGGGAAGGCCGTGTGCGACAATGCTGCAAACCTGGGTGCGGCCCTTCGCCGGGGCAATGTCACACACGTGCCTTGTATGGCTCACGTGTTGAACCTGGTTGTCCAGCAATTTTTAGCCCACTATCCCAGACTAGATGGCCTTCTGCAGAGGGCACGGTCGCTGTGTGCTCACTTCCGCCATTCGCATCCCGCAGTTCAGCGACTTACATCTCTACAGAAGTCGTTGGGCCTGCCACTTCACCGGCTAAAATGCGATGTGCCTACCCGGTGGAATTCAACTCTGCACATGTTGCAGCGACTGTGGCAGCACCGACAAGCCCTGGTGCAATACGTTCTGACGTATAGCCTGGGCCAACGAGATCCAGAGGTGGGGCAAATCACGCTGGAGGAGTGGTCTCAGATCAGGGACCTATGCACCCTTCTGCACAGTTTTGAAATGGCGACGAAGATGTTTAGTGCTGACGATGCCATTATCAGCATGACTATTCCGGTGATTTACATGCTGGAGCACATGTTAAACAGAATTCGGAGTCAGGTGGTGGCACAAGAGGAGGTGGAGGAAGTAGAGGAGGAGGAGTTGTATGCGGAAGGGCTAACATCTGCAAGGTCCAGACGGTCGGCAGCACCAAGGCGGCAGGCATGTGAGGGTGGGGGAGATGGTTTTACCAGGGCGCATGGTAGCAGCCAAACTAGTGAGGAAGGTGCAGGAGCCCAGGAAGAAGTGGAGGACGAACTGATGGAAGACTCATCAGATGAGGAAGACCTTGATCACATTTCTGTTGTGCGAGGTTGGGGGGGAGAGGACAGAGGAAGGAAGCATGATTGTTACCTCGCCACCAACACAACAGGGACTTGGTGCTCCTGGATGCGCAACACACATGAGTGCCTTCTTGCTGCACTACCTGCAACATGACCCTCGAATTGTGAGAATTAGAAATAATCCTGACTACTGGGTTGCCACACTGTTAGATCCCCGGTACAAAAGTAAATTTGCAGAAATTATTCCTGCCATAGAAAGGGATGCACGCATGCAGGAGTATCAGCAGAGACTGTTGCAGAATCTTACATGTGCTTTTCCACAAAATACCAGTGGTGCACGTAGTGAATCTCACAGTTCCAACTTGCCAACCGTGGGACCGTCAAGTGTTCAGCACTCAAACCGTAACAGAACCACAGTATCTGCTGGTAACATCAATTTTGCGGAATCATTTCACCACTTTTTTAGCCCATCCTTTGCAAGGCCACAGGAGACAAGAAGTCTGACACATAGTCAACGCCTAGAGACGATGGTACAGGAGTATCTCCAAGTAAACATTGAAGCCATGACTGTGTCACTGGACCCTTGCTCTTTTTGGGCTTCCAATCTGGATAAATGGCCGGAGCTAGCCACTTACGCCTTGGAGATCTTGTCATGCCCCGCAGCCAGCGTTCTGTCTGAACGTGTGTTCAGCGCTGCTGGTGGTGTGCTGACAGATAAGCGCACGCGGCTCTCCACTGATAATGTAGACAGACTCACGTTCATAAAGATGAACAAATCATGGATCCGAAACGACTTTTCTACCCCTGTGTCATCCTGGGGAGAGTAAAAGCTTGATGATTGGTTAAAATCACCCTACCAACCGTTTTAAGCTTTCAAATTACTAATCATGTTTAACTGTATCTTGGCTGGAAAATAATTTGGGCTTTGTAGCAGTGTGCAGCACTGATTCTATTAGGCCATCTATAATAAGCTCCACCAGATTTAAAATTACTAATCATGTTTATCTGTATCTTGACTGGAAAATAATTTGAGCTTTGTAGCAGTGTGCACCACTGATCCTATTAGGCCATCTATACTAAAGCTTCACCAGATTTAAAATTAATAATAATTTTTAGCTGCATCTAGCCCGGAAAATAATTTTGGGGCTCCGAGATGCGCAAGACACATAAGTGCCTTCTTGCTGCACTACCTGTAACATGACCCTCATATTGTCAGAATTCGAAGTAATCATGACTACTGGGTTGCCACACTCTTAGATCCCCCAAACTTTTCGATCAACTTTTTCATTTTAATAAAGACCAAAAAAATGGTCATTTTTGAAATTATAAGCATTAGCAGGTTGTTAGAAACTGAAATCAAACAGTTTTCAACTCAAAACTTTATTCTAGGAGCTTCTGAACTCTCTCGTCCATTGAATTTGTCAGGTTTTGGATGGTTTCTGCTTCAATTGTTTTGCATGAGGACAGAATACCCTCCCAGAGCTGTTGCTTAGATGTGAACTGCCTCCCGCCATCATAGACACTCCTTTTAATGATGCTCCAAAGGTTCTGAATGGGGTAGAGGTCAGGGGAGCATGGGGGTCACACCATAAGTTTGTCCCCTTTTATGCCCATATCAGCCAGAGATGCAGATGTTTTATGTGCAGCATGAGATGGTGCATTATCATGCAAAAAAATGATCTTGCTGTGAAATACACGGTTCTTCTTCTTGAACCATGGCAGGAAGTGCTGTTTGAGAAAATCCACATACATTATGGAGTTCATCTTTAGCGCCTTCAGGGATCCTAAAGGGGCCGACAATCTCTCTCCCCATGATTCCAGCCCAAAACATTACTCCACCTCCTCCTTGTTGGCGCTGTAGCCGTGTTTGCGTGGGGTGTCCATCAACCAGCCATCCTCCACTCCATCCATCTGGACCATCGAGCGCTGCACGGCACTCATCCGTGAACAAAACAGTTTTGAAATCAGTCTTCATGTAATGTTTGGCCCACTGGAGCCGTTTCTGCTTGTGTGAAGTGGATAGAGGAGGTCGACAGGATGGCGTATGCACAGCTGCAAACCTCTGAAGGACCCTGCATCTTGTTGTTCGGGGGACGTTGGAGGCACCAGCAGCTTCAAAAACTTGTCTGCTGCTATGACAAGGCTTTTTTGCCGCTGCTCTTTCAACCTGACGTAATTGCCTGTAGGAAAGAGTCCTCAATTTGCCCTTATCAGCACGCACACGTGTGTACTGTGAATCAGCTACATACTTCTTGATTGCCAAGACACTTCATCCTGATCATCGCACAATGTTGATTGTAGTCATGCCTTGACCTAAACACTCCACAATTTGTTGCTTCTCAGCAGCCGACACATCCTTTTTCTTTCCCATTTTGGCAGAAAATGTAGGCTGCTTAATAATGTGAGACAGCCTTCTTAAGTAGTCTTGCCTTTCATTGGACACACCTGCCAAACTAATTAGCACAGGTGTCTGCAATTGCTTACAGTGATATAAAGAGTTTAACTGACAAACAAACAAATTCTTCCCTTATCACTCCTAAACACTTTTTGCATAATAATTTGGAACACAGTGTACATGTGCTTTTCCACAAAACACCAGTGGTTCACGTAGTGAATCTTACAGTTCTAACTTGCCAACCATGGTCTGTATGGAGTTGTTCAATAAAGGGCCCAAAATTAAGATAACATAGATGGGAGAGGTCTCTATGAATAGGAATTCCTAAGTATTTGATACCCTGTGAGGGCCAGGCAAAGGGAAAGTTGGACTGGATGGAATCCTATATGGATTTGGGGAGGGAGACATCGAGGGCCTCAGACTTCGCTGCATTGATTTTAAAATTTGACCATGTAACAAAGTGATCTATTTCAGCCATAACAGCATGGATGGATATATGTGATTGAGTGATATATACTAGGACATCATCAGCAAATAGAGAGCACTTGTACTCGGTGCCTCCCAACTCAATCCACCTAATATTGGGGTTATGGCGAATTGATGAGAGCAGGTGCTCCGTCACTAGGATGTATAAGAGAGGGGACAGAGAACATCCCTGCCTTGTCCCATTGGTGATTGTGAAAGGTGATGAAAATGTTCTGACGCGCCCCCTGGGCCTTGGGACACCCGGAGCCGGACCCTTTTTGGTGGATGCTGGTGGTTGTAGTCTCCGTGGCGGCGACCCGGTTCCGTGGCTCAGGGCGGTCAAACCAGTGGCGGAACTATTTATGTGGTTTTGATGTTTAAATGTCCGACTACGCCACCCGTGGATTGCGGTCAGAGTGAACCGCCGCTCCAGGGCAGACCGCTGAGGCTGGTGTTGTGGGTGCAGCAGAGCGTAGCATAACTCCCCACGGGAGGAGTATAGCCTCAGGGCAGTGTATGCGGAGGATGGGGGTGATGGTGCAGGGCAGCAGAAGTAATGATACGGAGTCAGTGATGCAGTCCAGGGCCTTTACTCACAGTTCTTATTATCCAGACCACGTCTGCAGGTAACGGCTGCCCACGTCGTACTGTGCTCACCAGGTGAGGGGCTCAGACAACTCCCAGATAACTTTGGAGCGCTTCACAGGACCCCCTTTGTGTGTCCTTTGTCTGGCCTTTCTTACCAACCCTTCTGTCCGGCTGCCTCGGGCCTCCTCTTGGTAAACTTGGCGCCAGTTTCCCTGACCCTATGTGGTGCCTTCCTAGCGGGTGTAGCGAGGGGCTGCGCCACATAAAATGTCACAGCCTCCTGTTTCTAGCTAAGGGTCGTTTCCTGCCTCCACTAGTTTCGGGGACCGGTCTCCCCCTTTGGCCTGACCCCTCCACGCAGGTGGCTTCGGGCGTGCGGTGGCGACTCGCCCGTCCGCACCCCTGGGATCCCTTCGTTCCTCGTTCCTGGAGCCTTCTCCACTCCTCTTCCTTCCTTCTCCCTCTTCCAGGCCTGGGCCTCTGTTACTAGGCCCGCCTACGGAGCAGAGCTCATGCAGAGCCCCTGCTCCCTGCCACTTCTGCTCAGACTTCTCTGCACTGAACTAAGATGGTGCCCACCTTTTATACTCCCTTCTCAATGCACCCAGGAACTGCTTCCTCCCTGCTCCTGCACTACAGGGTACCCCTTCCTCAGTGTTCCCTCCCCCCACTCCAGCCAGGGACAGGGACTGTCGTGCCCATCTCAGGGACATATTGGTCGCCCTGCCCCACGGCAATGTGGTGTAATGCATGCAGGTGTCGGGTCCTGATCCACACTACATCCTTACCTGAGAGTGAGATATCACACCTCTGGGTGAGGTGCAATACCTCTGTAGCAACCGAGCCCTCAGGGTGCTACAGTTCCATTTATCTTCAGCCTAGGTGACGTATTGCGATACAGGGCCATGATTTTGGCTATAAAAGGGTCCCCTAGACCCCTACCCCAAGCTTTTTAAGAGAATCATATATGGCGTGCCAGGAGACTCTATGGAATGCTATCTCAGCATCCAACGAGAGTATCTAATTACAAATTTTTAACTGCATCTAGCCCAGGAAATACTTTGTGCCTAGTAGCAGTGTCTGCTAGTCAGCGGATTATCCCGGCTGTTAAGCAAGCTACACCACCTGTAGTTTGGACACTTAATTTTTTCAAAGGAAATGCTTCGGGACCACGGGATACTCAGTGAAGAGCGTCAGGAGGCACCCCAAGGCATAGGGGCTGGGACTGGCAGTAGGATGCCTTGCGGTGGACAGCCGAGCTCGATCCTTATAAAAGCTTTTTAACTGCAGCAGCTTTAGTGGACGCTACTGGAGCTGGAATTACGCGGCTGCTGGCATGAGACTTGCCCTCCAATAGATCCTTGTAAATGGATTTAAAGTGTATTCATTCAAATTAGAGAGACAATTTAAATTAAAAAGCTTAGAGCTGCCTCCACCACAGGGGGGCTCGCTCGACCCACCAGCGGACAGGCACCAGTATTGGGAGAGGGGGGCTGGCCGTCAGGGTTCACCGCGGCTCTGGCACAAACCCGGCGACGTGGAGGTGGCACGGGCAGGAGCGGACTGAACGTGTCGGCTTCTCACTTTTTGGATTTTAGAAGGGCATGACATGCCTATATCTGTGTCTCCCCCTCCTTTTACTCCTCCACCTCTTTTCTTTTCGCATGACTATATGTACTTGTCACTTTTCCATGTGTTAGTTGTGTCTTCTGAGCAGTTTGTCAGCTTTTGGACACCTTTGAAGGTGTTTTCTATGTGTTTCTATGTGTTTTTGTTTGCCTGCCATTGGTTTTAACGGTGTTCGAAGGTGTTCGACGAACAGTTCGACGAACAGTTCGGCGAACACACTGGTGTTCGACGAACCGAACCGAACTCGAACACTACGGGGGTGGCTCAACACTACTCGTAATAAACAGAGGGGTGAGACAAAAACGTAGTCAGGTAACAGTCCGAGGTCTTAAAATCAGGTAGGTAGCAGGTCAAGAAAAAGGGGTAAGTCAGACCGATGATCAAAAAAGTAACGCTCAAGTTAGTTATCCAATATGTTTGGAAAAATCTCCCTGCCGAGTGCCTTCAAACTCTGCGTGCAAGTGTACCTAGAAGAACTGATACTGTTTTTAAAGGAAAAGTGTGGTCACAATAATATTGATTTGATTTAGATTTCTTTTTTTTTTCAACTCAGTTTATTTTCATCAATTAAAAAAATAAAAAATATTACCCCTTCTATTTTTTAAAGCATCTTTCCTTGGCAGCAATTTTTCCAAATCTGCCTAAAACTTGCAAAATACTGTATGTCTTGAAAAAAAGGCTGCCCAAGCTGCACTATCCAACAGTGAAACACAGAAGCAAGGAGGAAGACGAGGAAGATTATAGACAGAAATTGTAAAGCAACAAAAAAAGATGACATATAATGAGGAAATGTTAGATCAATATAGTATTAAGAGATACAAAGGGCATCTTGGACGTCTGTAAGTTATATAGTACAAGAGCAAAATATACACATGCTGTATCAGTGCTCTTACAGGAGCAGAAGAACTGGTTTAATAGGATAAAAAAATGACTGAAGAACTAAAAGGCGCAACTGACATCATGATATTAGGTAAAAGTTCAGGACCAGATGGTTTGGTAGCATACATTAACAAAATGAAAAATTGGATCATTTCAAGAGGACACTAAATGGGGTCCTTCAAAAACAGGAACTCTGGGTATCTAGGCATGAAGCTAATATTATCCTACCACCAAAACAGGATAAAAATCCACTAATCTGTGCCATTGGTCAATTTAATTAGATAAAAGTGTCATAAACTATTAGCAAATATGTTGCAAGTAGACTGATGAAAATAATACTCACAATAGAAGGGGGTGGTTTATAATGCACTCTTTGCTGTAACGCAAAAAATGGGCATAAGCTATTTTACATTATTATTTTTGGGTGCATTCAATGGGCACAAATACTTTTTGCATCTCAACTGACAAGAGCTGTATCACACATACCTCAGTAGGCAGCGAGGAGTACGGCTGTGAATTGTGAAGAAATATATGTATTCCTTGCTGAGTAAACAGGGGTTATCTCCAGATTCATCCTCCTCAATGTCTATTGGTTTTATTTTAAATGGGTGCAGCAAGTCTCTGTGCAGTGCTCTAAAGCTGTCACACTGGTGGGAGAAGGATGAAGTTGGAAATCTCCTCAAGAAGCACAATATAGGTTAATACATATTTCTGCACATAACACAGCCATGCTCCTGGCCGACTGAGGTATATGTGATGCAGTTCTTGTCATATGAGACACAGGTCTCAGGAGCTGTATGTATTCAGTCTGCAGCCCATACTGACACGTGACTAGGACAGGCTGCAGACTGAATATTTGAAAAATAAAAAAGTTATGGCTCTTGGAAGAAGGAGAGGAAAAATGAAAGTGCAAAAACAAAAAATTGCCTGGTTCTTAATGGGTTACAGGGCACTTGGGGCATTAATACTTTTTTGGTGATACTCAGGATGCATTACTTGTTAATAATATTCTTGCAATAGTACTTTTTAAATGATAAATGTTTTTATTTTTTTATTGCAATTAAGGTACCCACTGGCCTATAAATATTTGTTATTCCCAAGGGCTGTCCACACTCTCAACAAGGCAGAATCAAGTTACCTGCCAACTTGTCTCTGCTATGCTAAGGTGCTGTCCGCATCCTCATCTGTTATTGTATTAAGGTACTAGCTAGCCTATACATCCGTGCTATTCCGGTGTGCTGCCCAGACTTTTGCAACAATGTGCCTGATTGCCTAAACAACTCTACTGTTATTGTACGCTATCTGCTCATCTGCAACAAGATGCTTGATTTACTACTAAAGTATGCTGTTCCTGTGTGCTATCTATACTCCAGCAACAAGGTGCCAGACTGCTTACTCAACTCTGCTGATCCTGTGTACTGTCTACACATTCGGCTCTGATGCATGTAGTACTTCTGGCTCTGGTGATCCACCTGACGCCAGAATATCCAGTTCTAAAGGTCCTCAATGTTGCATATACTGTCCGCTGTCTTGATTCACTGCACAAATGCCTCCTGTCTGTGCTTCTCACCCTGACCAACGAAATAATGAACCCATCTCACCAGGTGAGCCCTCAACATTAAAGAGGTTTTCCGACCCCAAAATCCAAATTTCTTTGTGGAGGTTATCGTCCAGCTTTGTATTAACCAAATAAATAGGCAAAATGACATGGCATCCCCTCTATTTTTGATAAGCAGACCAGATAAAACAGACAGCTGTCAGCTGATATTATCAAGCTGCATGCAACAAGAAAGAAAAGTGTGTATATAGGAGTTAGGATCACCAATAGTGATGAGTGAGCATACCTGCTACTGCTCGGTGCTCGCCCGAGCAACTCCCTGCTCGAGATGCTCGGCGCTCGCCGAGTATTTCCGAGGTTGCTCGGCGGGAGCTTGGGTCCCCTCCTTGCTTGTTTGGCACTCTTTACAGAGCCAATGAACATGCAGGGATTGCCTGCCACTAGTGTTGAGCCACCCCCGTAGTGTTTGAGTTCGGTTCGGTTCGTCGAACACCCGTGTGTTCGCCGAACTGTTCGTCGAACACCTTCGAACACCGTTAAAACCAATGGCAGGCGAACAAAAACACATAGAAACACATAGAAAACACCTTCAAAGGTGTCCAAAAGCTGACAAACTGCTCAGAAGACATAACTAACACATGGAAAAGTGACAAGTACATATAGTCATGCGAAAAGAAAAGAGGTGGAGGAGTAAAAGTAGAGGGAGACACAGATATAGGCATGTCATGCCCTTCTAAAATCCAAAAAGTGAGAAGCCGACACGGCCAGTCCGCTCCTGCTCGTGCCACCTCCGTGTCGCCGGGTTTGTGCCAGAGCCGCGGTGGACCCTGACGGCCAGCCCCCCTCTCCCAATACTGGTGCCTGTCCGCTGGTGGGTCGAGACCCCCCGCGGTGGGGGGGGGGTAACATCTGCAGAAGAAAGACCATCTTCCAGCCTAACTAACATGTCGACTTCTTTTCGCGGACAATGTGATACGATCCCTTTGTTACGGACACGCCCATCGCTACAAATTCCAGATGAGGCACAAAAACAGCAGGTGCTTCAGCGGATATCAAGTGCTCCTTCAAGTGGGCTCTCCTCCACCTCAATTTGAACATCACAAATACTCCAGTCCTCAGAGGTGTCACCCCAATCGCACTTGCTTCCTCACAGCTCCCAAGTCTCCAGCTGCCCGTCTGAGTATGGGGTAACACAGATGGTTGAGTCTGCAGAGCTGTTTACTCATACTATAGCCTGGGAAACGGAGGTCTGCTCCAGAGCTTCTGTTAATCCAGATGAGGAAATGATCTGCACTGATGCCCAGAATCTTTATAAGTCGGATCCAGGACCAGATGAAGAAGGTTCTGAGCATAATGTAGACCCTCGTTCCCAAACTGTAACTCCTGTTGGTGGAGACAATGATGAAGACGATGATGAGACTCAAATACCTGATTGGAGCGACAACTTGACTTTTCGGTCAGGGCAGGAAGAGGTTGGCTTTGAGGACGACGAGTGTGATAACACAGGGTGATGATGACAAGGTTGGAGATCCCACTTACTGTCAACCCACAGTCAGACAGTCGATGAGGTCACCCGGGCCTTTGCCTGGCCTTGGGGATGTCGCGGTGGTCGGCTTCCTGGCCCGTACCCTGGGGTCACTCTTTAAAAGGGTGGATAATTGTTAATTTTATAAGAGTTCGTGACGCCACCTGTGGTATCTGGTGAGAAGCACCAGCGCTGCAGCAGTCCACTGAGGCCCGTGATAAGGCAGCTCGATGCTATAGCTCCCCACAGGTGGAGCTAGGTCTCAGGGCAGCGTATGCAGGGGGAATGCAGGACAGGCGAGACCCAGCTGGGTCAGAGCAAGCACGGGAACGGACACGGTAGTCACTTCAGTACCTTTTACTGGAGGAAATTCAGGCACATCCCGGAGCACTGTAGGGTGAAGGGTGCATATCAGGATCCTCCCCAATGAGCGGGTGTAGGGCCTCCTGTTTCTTGCCTCTGCGTAGTAAGTTTCTGACCTGCCTGGAGCTAGGCCTAACTTTGTCTCTGTCCTGCGCTGGCTGACCTTGTGGTAGGGCCTTGTCTTGGAGTTCACGCTCCCAGTATGCGGGGCCTAAGCGTCTCCTGGCTCTGTTACGTATCAGCACCTTAGCGATCCTGGGACTTGTAGTTCTCCAGGGATTCAGGTTATGCCTTACTGGGTCATAGAGATCCCGGTAAGCTCGGATCCGGTGTCCAGTAAATGCTTCGGGGTGAGCTGGTTAAGCTCCTCTGCCCCTTATGTACTAACTCGCCACTCGCCTTCGGCCTACTCGGGCCCTCACTAGGCTATACACACTAACGGCAGCTTGCCGCGCTTCACCGATCTTATGGCGCCGGCACACCTTAAGCTCTATCTGGGCTCCCTGAATCTAGCTAGCAGGAGCCTCGTGCTCCACTGCTGAACTACTAACTGAGTTCTCTAGACTAGACTGAGCTCCACTGCAGACTGACCTCTCTTAGGCTTCTCTACTGCAGGAACTCTTCAGAGGAACTGAACTGCCCAGCTCCACCTTCCCTATTTATATCCCTAAAGGGCTCCCTCTGCTGGTCTGAGGTGGAAGGTGGAGATGTGTGAATGTTTATGGGGGCCTCTTGTGGAGGATTCCATCAATGCACTCTTCTAGGATCTGTGATACCAAATACAGCGGGGCGTCACAGATGCTATTGACGACGAGGTTAGGTTGCGCCTTCCTGGACAGAGACGGAGTACTGGAAGCACGTCAACAACTGCATCCTCAACCACAACTCTGCCTCTGACCACAAGTCGTAGTGGCTCTTCAGGTCACATGGGCTCTAAGCCTTGCATAGACTGGGCATTTATTCAGATCGATAAGGATGACCCAACTCGTGTTATCTGTAATATTTGTCACCAAAAGCTAAGTAGAGGCCAAAAAATCCATAGTTTGAGTACTTCATGCATGTACCGTCACATGGATATGAAGCATAAGTTGCAGTGGGAAGCTCACTGTGCTACAATGCGGCCTAGCAGGCTGGGCCAACCACCGTCTGCCCCATCTTGTGCATCCGCGGCCTCTTCATCCTCTGTGACTGGGGGGACAGCAGTCACACATGTTTTTGGACGCAGACCTGCCACCTCTTTACCTGCAACAGCCAGTGTGATTGGCAGGTAGTCAGTTCATTGGGAAGTGGAAACACCTGCTGGTGTTGAGCGCTCTCTGACATCGAGAGCACCACCTTTGGATCAAGGCAACCTAACATGTCCGCCTGCATCTTCCTCACAGACCGGCAGTTTGCCGGGGACACCCTACTCAACCCCGTCAAAGCACAACAGCCAGCCCTCGGTCCCTCAGATGTGGAAAAGTAAAAGACCATTTCCTCCTAGCCATGACAAAGCTAAGAGGTTGAATTTCACCATCTGCAAGCTGTTGGCTACAGAAATGCTGCCTTTCCGCCTGGAGGACACAGTGGATTTTCGAGACCTTATGTGCGTCGCAGTGCCCCAGTACCAGATGCCTAGTCGGCACTACTTCTCAAAGAAAGGTGTGCCTGCGCTCCACCAGCATGTCGCACACAACATCACCGCTTCTTTGAGAAACTCTGTGTGTGACAGGGTGCATTTCACCACAGACACTTGGACGAGTAGGCATGGACAGGGGCGTTACATGTCGCTGACTGGACACTGGGTAACTATGGTGACAGCAGGACAAGGGGCTGCTGTCCAAGTCTTACCGTCCCCACGAGTTTTGTGTCAATCCTCTTTATCTCGAAGTTTCTCCACTGCTTCTGCCTCCTCAACCTCCTCTCGGTCCTCCACCTGCACCCAAAGCCTGTCTGGTAATGCCACCTGCTTTCTAACTGCGCAGAAGGAATCCTGCACACCTCCTTACTATGCTGGCAGTAGGGCTCAACGGCATCAGTGTTTACTTTGAAATGTCTGGGAAATGTGAGTCACACAGCTGAGGACTTGTGGTCAGCTCTGGAGACCCAGTTTCATGAATGGTTGTCTCCACTGGACCTGAAAGGGAAGGCCGTGTGCGACAATGCTGCAAACCTGGGTGCGGCCCTTTGCCGGGGCAATGTCACACACGTGCCTTGTATGGCTGACGTGTTGAACCTGGTTGTCCATAAATTTTTAGCCCACTATCCCGGACTAGATGGCCTTCTGCAGAGGGCACGGTCGCTGTGTGCTCACTTCCGCCGTTCGCATCCCGCAGCTCAATGACTTACATCTCTACAGAAGTCGTTGGGCCTGCCAGTTCACCGGCTGAAATGCGATGTGCCGACACGGTGGAATTCAACTCTGCACATGTTGCAGCGACTGTGGCAGCACCGACAAGCCCTGGTGCAATACGTTCTGATGTATAGCCTGGGCCAACGAGATCCAGAGGTGGGGCAAATCACGCTGCAGGAGTGGTCTCAGATCAGGGACCTATGAAGTTGACGCGCCCCCTGGGCCATGGGGCACCCTGAGCCGGGCCGGTAGACGCTGGGGGTTGTAGTCACTGTGGCGGTGACCCGGTCCGTGACCCAGGGCGGTCAATCCAACGGTAATTTGTATATATGGATTTTATAATGTCCGACTACGCCACCTGTGGAGTGCGGCCAAAGGGGCCGCCGCTGCAGAACAGTCCTCTGAAGCTGGTGTTTTGCAGCAATGGTATTATTACTCATCACAGGAAGAGTGTAGCTTCAGGGCAGAGTGGGTGGATGATGGTGGTTGAAGTGCAGGGAGTCAGTAATGAACACAGAGTCCGTGTCATGCAGTCCCAAGATCTTTACTCAGAGTTGTTGCAGTCCAGATTACAGGTACCAGAGCAATCTCACCCGTCGTGCTGTGCGTACTCAGTGAGGGGCTCAGTCCACCCCCAGATAGCTCCGGAGTACTTAGCAGGACCCTCTTCTGTGTGTCCTTTCTCTGGCCTTCTCCCTGCACCTCACACCCAGTGACACTTCTATCCGGTATCCTCGGGCCTTGGCGGGCGACTTGTGTTCCGCCCCCTGGGTCTTATGTGGCTACCTTCTTAGTGAGACTGGTGTGTACTTTTGCCTGCAGTACATGAAATGCTGCAGCCTCCGGTTTCTAGTTGAGCCTTGCTGTTTCTCCTCTAGTTGAGGGACCGGTTCCCCTTATCTGGCCTGACCCCTCTACCTCCTGGTAGCAGCGGGAGTACGGGTGGCCTTCTGCACAGCCCATAGCCCTAGGGTCCCTTCGGTTCCTGGAGCCTTCCTGCTCCCACTCCTCTCTTCTCTCCTTCAGTCCTGGGCCTCCCAGGCTAGGCCCGCCTCCGGAGCAGAGCTCATGCCGAGCCTCTGCTCCTGTCACTTTTCCTCCTCTGACTGGCTTGCTCTTTCTAAGATGGCTTCCTATTTATACTCTCCCTGTCATGTGCTCCCCTAAGCTGCTCCCCTAAGCACCCACTACATAGGACCCTCCCACCAGCTAGGGACCTGGGACTGTGCTCTCCCTTAGGAGAAATCTCGCCCTACCCCCACTGCGGGTATGTGTTGGATGCAGGTGTTAGGGTCCCGAGCCATGCGCCATCCTTACCTGAGGGTGAGATACCACACCTCTGGGTGAGATGCAGTAACTCTGTTGCGATTTAACCCTCAGGGGCGCCACACACCCTTCTGCACAGTTTTGAAATGGCGACGAAGATGTTTAGTGCTGACGACGATGCCATTATCAGCATGACTATTACGGTGATTTACATGCTGGAGCTCACATTACACAGAATTCAGAGTCAGGTGGTGGGACAAGAGGAGGTGGAGGAAGTAGAGGAGGAGTCGTATGCGGAAGGGATAACATCTCCAAGGTCCAGACGGTTGGCAGCACCAAGGCGGCAGGCATGGGAGGGTGGGGGAGAGGGATTAACCAGGGCGCATGGTAGCAGCCATACTGTTGAGGAAGGTGCAGGAGCCGAGGAAGAAGTGGAGGATGAACTGGCGATGGGCATGGAAGACTCATCAGATGAGGGAGACCTTGATCACATTTCTGTTGTGCGAGGTTGGGGGGAGAGGGCAGAGGAAGGAAGCATGATTCTTACCTCGCTACCAACACCCCAAGGACTTGGTCCTCCTGGATGCGCAAGACACATGAGTGCCTTCTTGCTGCACTACCTGCAACATGACCCTCAGATTGCAGAATTCGAAGTAATCCCGACTACTGGGTTGCCACACTCTTAGATCCCCGGTACAAAAGTAAATTTGCCGAAATAATTCCTGCCATAAAAAGGGATTGACGCATGCAGGAGTATCTGCAGACGCTGTTGCAGAATCTTACATGTGCTTTTCCACAAAACACCAGTGGTGCACAAAGTGAATCTCACAGTTTTAACTTGCCAACCGTGGGACTGTCGAGTCTTCATCACTCAAACCGTAACAGTAACACAGTATCTGCTGGTAACAGCAATTTTGTGGAATCATTTCACCACTTTTTTAGACCATCCTCTGCAAGGCCACAGGAGACAAGAAGTCTGACACATAGTCAACGCCTAGAGAGGATGGTGCAGGAGTATCTCCAAGTGAACATCAAAGCCATGACTGTGTCACTGGACCCTTGCTCATTTTGGTATTCCAATCTGGAAAAATGGCCGGAGCTCGCCACTCATGCCTTGGAGATCTTGTAATGCCCTGCAGCCAGTGTTCTCTCTGAACGTGTGTTCAGCGCTGCTGATGGTGTGCTGACAGATAAGCGCAAGCGACTGTCCACTGAGAATGTAGACAGACTCACGTTCATAAAGATGAACAAATCATGGATTCGCAAGGACTTTTCTAACCCTGTGTTATCCTTGGGAGACTAAAATCTTGAGGATTTGGTAATATCACCTCACCAACCGTTTTAAGCAACTGTGGGGCAATTGATGCCACTTAACCCTAGAACGCATGACCATAAAAATCTACACTTTCATATACCTGGGGCCTTTTAGGCCTGTGTGCAAATAACATGGAATAACTCAAACTCAAATGACAAACAACTATATACATGAAGAATACCTAGAGTTTCAAAATTCTAACTAAAGTAATCTTGCAGAAAATAGAAAACAATTAACAGGGCGGGACTGCGAGGCCCCAGGTATGCGTTCTATGGTTAAGTGGTGTCTGTGCCACAATTTGGGGAAAAAATGGAGACTCTTTTTGGAGTCCCCTTGCTGTGTCTTACGTGACGTGGGCATCGTCAATTCCAGGTGGGTTGGGTCGCTCCCCCGCCCCTTTTAACTGTAAGAAACTACATACACTATGGCTTGGGAAACACAGATGGTTGAGTCTGAAGAGCTGTTTACTCAGAGGTCTGCTCCAAATCTTCAGTGTCTGCTAGTCAGCGTAGAATTTTTAACTGCATCTAGCCTAGGCAATACTTTGGGCGTAGTAGCCCAGCTGCGAAGCAAGCTGCACCGCCTGTGTATTTAATAAGAATTTTTAAATGCATCTAGTCTAGGCAGACCCCCAACCAAACCCAGACGCTCAGCCCCCCTACCGCCCCCCTTTCCTTGACAATACAATAATGTAACTCTTACAACTGGATGGGTGAGGATCGGTCACAGCTTTATTAACTCTTTATACTCATTCCATTAGAAAGGCATTTTATTTCTAAAATAATTCAGCTTGTTGCTGCATGCCCTGGGTCTCCACTCTGGCAACTTGGCCAACAAGTGTAACTCTCCAACATGTCCTTTCTATTTCCAGGCCACGGAGGATCCTGCGTACTCGTATGCAGGACTCTGACCCCCACCCATCACTCTTAACGCTTGTTCCACTCCGTCCTGGAGTCCTGACAGGAATATGTCCAGTCCAATATCGATTAAGTGAACACCGTCGGGCCGTATGAGGCCTGCTTTATCTCCTTCCAGTTGTCGGTGTCGTACCACTACACCGCCTCTGTCTCTTCTAAATTTTGCCGTCCGAATATTTATTACCCGCCTTGTCCGTTCGATGGTCGTGATGTCTCGCGCACCTTGCCATACCGCTATCGGCACAATCTCTGACCATACTATAGCTAGCTTTGTGAAAAATTCTCTGAAGCGCTCAGTGTCTAGTTTCATTATTGCCATTAGTTATGCGCTCTTGTGATGACCTAGGTTGTTTCCCCCGGCCTGTATAACTAAGATGACCGGACATCTTGCCTCTCTCCCTACCTTGATTACCTCCATTAGTACCTGTGGCCATAGCAGGCCTCTAATACCTCTCCAGTTGAAATATGTGTTATGAAACTCTAATTTCCTCCCGCCTGGACGGACTTTTTTCTGCCCAATATATATACGAGTGGCCTATCACCCACACTGTTGGCTTAGCGTCACCTGTAAAAGAAACAAACCATGTTAGGATAACAAGTCCGGTCTTATGTATCTTGCCAAACACGTGGATCGCCATCTCCCTATCCTCTGAACTTCTGTTTCTGACAGTCCTGCTCTTGCTGCTTCCGTGGCCGCGCCTATGCGGAATGAGTGTGTCCCGTAATCTTTGGGGTGCATTTATTAAATATAGCTTGGAACTGGTATCTTGATAATGGCGTTCCATCAATGTGTGATAGGAAGAAATTACTTTGTGATCTGATGGTTATATATGTTTTTACTATTGTTACCCAACTCAGTGTACCGTTTGTGGGTTGTAGAAGTACCCAAGTGCCCCTGCCCGCTGGAACCGTTTTCGATTTGTGTATGCGTAGACGTATTGCATTATTGGCTATGACTACGTCCTGGTGTAATAAGCCTCCACTGGTGGTAATTTTGGATTGAGGGACTAATTCGCTTATGCATAGCTCCCCGAAGAAGGCGATCACAAATGCAGTAGACAGTAGTGTTGCTTCAAATTGTGAGTGTCATGTTAATGGTGTTAGGGATATGATGTGAGAAATCAGTTTTAGTGACACGGGACGGGACGTCTACACTCCTGACTTGGCTGACCCCTTTTCCACCCTTTTATGGATTGTCTGATGATGAATCTTTGTCACATCTCCCCAGTTCAGTAGTTGGAAGTGAAATGCTACTCCGGTCAGACACCGCTGCGCTGACGCCCCTGATATGCCCCTCATCATTAGCTGGTGGAGAAATTCTATGGTGACTTGTGATCTGGCTTGTTCACATTGATTGGTCAACCCGTCTGCCTGCTACTAGTCGTGTCCACTCTTCCCATGCGTTACCGTATGCTTGCCACGTCGACGGGGCAACTGACGCTCTGATTAATGGCATCAACTATTCGCCACTAGATCCCATAGGGAAGGTGGGCAACTGTTGCCCGATGGGTGGGCGTTGTGGAAGAGCTCTGTGAAAATCTGCCTATTGAATTGTTATAAAGCGTTAGCAGCAGCTTTAGACCCCTCAGCATAGTGGCTAGCGCGGACCCATACATTGTGTTTTAGGCACAGGAATGCTAGCCTGGGTAGTAGGCCTAGCACTGGAAGAGACGATGATGCCATTTTATTAATGCAGTGCGCTAGGCTGGTGTTTTTTGTTATGAAGCGTATATTTTTGTAAGCCAGTAGCGCGCCCCATATTTCTATTGCTACCACTATTGGGAAGAAAAATTATTTTCAGGGCTAGATGCAGCTAAAAATTATTATTAATTTAAAAGCTGGTGGAGCTTGGTATAGATGGCCTAATACAATGAGTCCCACACACTGCTAGAAGGCCAAATATTTTTTCAGAGGTAGATGCAGAAAAAAATTATATTCAGTTTGCAACCTGATGGAGGTCAGTATAGATGGACTAATAGAACAAGTCCCACACATTGCTAGAAGGCCAAATATTTTTTCAGAGGTAGATGCAGAAAAAAATTATATTCAGTTTGCAACCTGATGGAGGTCAGTATAGATGGACTAATAGAACAAGTCCCACACACTGCTAGAAGGCCAAATATTTTTTCAGAGCTAGATGCAGAAAAATATTATATTCAATTTGCAACCTGATGGAGGTCAGTATAGATGGACTAATAGAACAAGTCCCACACACAGCTAGAAGCCCAAATATTTTTTCAGAGGTAGATGCAGAAAAAAATTATATTCAGTTTGCAACCTGATGGAGGTCAGTATAGATGGACTAATAGAACAAGTCCCACACACTGCTAGAAGGCCAAATATTTTTTCAGAGCTGGATGCAGATAAAAATTATTTTTAATTTGCAACCTGATGAAGGTCAGTATAGATGGACTAATAGAACAAGTCCCACACACTGCTAGAAGGCCAAATATTTTTTCAGAGCTAGATGAAGAAAAATATTATATTCAATTTGCAACCTGATGGAGGTCAGTATAGATGGTCTAATAGAACAAGTCCCACACACAGCTAGAAGCCCAAATATTTTTTCATAGGTAGATGCAGAAAAAAATTATATTCAGTTTGCAACCTGATGGAGGTCAGTATAGATGGACTAATAGAACAAGTCCCACACACTGCTAGAAGGCCAAATATTTTTTCAGAGCTAGATGCAGAAAAATATTATATTCAATTTGCAACCTGATGGAGGTCAGTATAGATGGACTAATAGAACAAGTCCCACACACAGCTAGAAGCCCAAATATTTTTTCAGAGGTAGATGCAGAAAAAAATTATATTCAGTTTGCAACCTGATGGAGGTCAGTATAGATGGACTAATAGAACAAGTCCCACACACTGCTAGAAGGCCAAATATTTTTTCAGAGCTAGATGCAGAAAAATATTATATTCAATTTGCAACCTGATGGAGGTCAGTATAGATGGACTAATAGAACAAGTCCCACACACAGCTAGAAGCCCAAATATTTTTTCAGAGGTAGATGCAGAAAAAAATTATATTCAGTTTGCAACCTGATGGAAGTCAGTATAGATGGACTAATAGAACAAGTCCCACACACTGCTAGAAGGCCAAATATTTTTTCAGAGCTAGATGCAGATAAAAATTATTTTTAATTTGCAACCTGATGGAGGTCAGTATAGATGGACAAATAGAACAAGTCCCACACACTGCTAGAAGGCCAAATATTTTTTCAGAGCTAGATGCAGATAAAAATTATATTCAGTTTGCAACCTGATGGAGGTCAGTATAGATGGAATAATAGAACAAGTCCCACACACTGCTAGAAGGCCAAATATTTTTTCAGAGCTAGATGCAGATAAAAATTATTTTTAATTTGCAACCTGATGGAGGTCAGTATAGATGGACTAATAGAACAAGTCCCACACACTGCTAGAAGGCCAAATATTTTTTCAGAGCTAGATGCAGATAAAAAATATATTCAGTTTGCAACCTGATGGAGGTCAGTATAGATGGACTAATAGAACAAGTCCCACACACTGCTAGAAGGCCAAATATTTTTTCAGAGCTAGATGCAGATAAAAATTATATTCAGTTTGCAACCTGATGGAGGTCAGTATAGATGGACTAATAGAACAAGTCCCACACACTGCTAGAAGGCCAAATATTTTTTCAGAGCTAGATGCAGATAAAAATTATATTCAGTTTGAAACCTGATGGAGGTCAGTATAGATGGACTAATAGAACAAGTCCCACACACTGCTAGAAGGCCAAATATTTTTTCAGAGCTAGATGCAGATAAAAATTATATTTAATTTGCAACCTGATGGTGGTCAGTATAGATGGACTAATAGAACAAGTCCCACACACTGCTAGAAGGCCAAATATTTTTTCAGAGCTAGATACAGATAAAAATTATTTTTAATTTGCAACCTGATGGAGGTCAGTATAGATGGACTAATAGAACAAGTCCCACACACTGCTAGAAGGCCAAATATTTTTTCAGAGCTAGATGCAGACAAAAAATTATTTTGAATTTGCAACCTGATGGAGGTCAGTATAGATGGACTAATAGAACAAGTCCCACACACTGCTAGAAGGCCAAATATTTTTTCAGAGCTAGATGCAGAAAAATATTATATTCAATTTGCAACCTGATGGAGGTCAGTATAGATGGACTAATAGAACAAGTCCCACACACAGCTAGAAGCCCAAATATTTTTTCAGAGGTAGGTGCAGAAAAAAATTATATTCAGTTTGCAACCTGATGGAGGTCAGTATAGAGGGACTAATAGAACAAGTCCCACACACAGCTAGAAGGCCAAATATTTTTTCAGAGCTAGATGCAGAAAAGAATTATATTCAATTTGCAACCTGATGGAGGTCAGTATAGATGGACTAATAGAATGATGCTATGCCCAAAAGGTTTTACTTCACTAGGTGCAGTAAAAAAATTGGCATTCTATACACAGGTGGTGTAGCTTGCAGCACAGATAGGCTACTCCACTGACTAACACACTCTGCAATAGGCCAAAAAGGATTAGCTTTGCTAGATTTAGCCAAATGCTGTGAAAAAAACTTGCACAGCACTGGCACAAACCTGCCTGGCAAAAACTGATAGGAACTGATGTAACTTAGTCCTGAAAAGGACTGCAATTACAATTAGTCTTTACTCCCACAACCTATCTATTTAAGAGCACAGACCTGCCTGATAAAAGTCATAGGAAATGCTGTAACCTAGTCCTTAAAAGGACTGCAATCACAACTATTCCCTACTCCCAAGCTATCTGTAGATTTGTGCCAAAATTGGCTTGAAATTAACAAGGTATAGCGCACACAGCAACAGCGGTGCCGTCTAACACGCAGCTGCAGCACTGAGAAAATGGTGGCGACGGGGAAAATGGCTGGGTCTTATAGGGCAAGGACATGTGACATACACTGCCAATGACACATGCCCTTGCTTGTGTGAAAAAAAGCACTTTGCTCCGTGTGTGCGCTGCTGATAGGCTGACAGATTGCACCTCCTCACTGTAAATGCGGGAAAGAGAAAAAAAAAATGGAGATCTTCATTATTCCTGCAGAGATCCATCCCCTGCTCCTCCCCCCGCCCTGCTGTACACTCAAACTGCGTATTAACATTAATTTTCATCATTACTGAGAAAAAATCCAGTTATGATTTTGGTGCACGAACTGTTATCAAACATAACCTCGAACAGCCGAATTTTTTTCAAATCGTTCGTGTTCGCCGAACGGCTCGAACACCACCAAAAACAGCTCGAATTTGAGATTGGCGAACAGTTCGAGTCGAACAACGCTCATCTCAACCTTCCACTCACTGTAATGCCGCAGTCATGTTAGTTGTGGCATTACAGTGATAGGCTGGCCGCACAGCGTCATCAGGTCTATATCAGACCTGGTGCTCGTCACAGTCACTCCAGAATCAGACAGTGTAGGGAGAGCTGCTGCTGAGCTAGGGAGAGATTCGCTTGTTTATTAGGCAGTGTAGGTAGAACAGAAGTATATTACACATATCCATCTCAACAAACAGTCCTTCTGAGGACTAATCCATCTACAGAGATATCAGGCAGGCAGTGTATATAGGCAGGCAGGGTATATAGCAGACTGCAGTGCATATAGCACGAGAGCCTCCATTCCAGTTTTGTCTGCCGCGGTTAGATATTTCTAGACATAGGCCCAGGTCTCAGGGGCCAGGAATAATTTTTTGGGGATCTTAATTTGTGTTGAGCCACCCCCGTAGTGTTCGAGTTCGGTTCGGTTCGTCGAACACCCGTGTGTTCGCAGAACTGTTCGTTGAACTGTTCGTCGAACACCTTCGAACACCATTAAAACCAATAGCAGGCAAACAAAAACACATAGAAACACATAGAAAACACCTTCAAAGGTGTCCAAAAGCTGACAAGCTGCTCAGAAGACATAACTAACACATGGAAAAGTGACAAGTACATATAGTCATGCGAAAAGAAAAGAGGTGGAGGAGTAAAAGGAGGGGGAGACACAGATATAGGCATGTCATGCCCTTCTAAAATCCAAAAAGTGAGAAGCCGACACGGCCAGTCCGCTCCTGCCCGTGCCACCTCCGTGTCGCCGGGTTTGTGCCAGAGCCGCGGTGAACCCTGACGGCGAGCCCCCCTCTCCCAATACTGGTGCCTGTCCGCTGGTGGGTCGAGCGAGCCCCCCTGTGGTGGAGGCAGCTCTAAGCTTTTTAATTTAAATTGTCTCTCTAATTTGAATGAATACACTTTAAATCCATTTACAAGGATCTATTGGAGGGCAAGTCTCATGCCAGCAGCCGCGTAATTCCAGCTCCAGTAGCGTCCACTAAAGCTGCTGCAGTTAAAAAGCTTTTATAAGGATCGAGCTTGGCTGTCCACCGCAAGGCATCCTACTGCCAGTCCCAGCCCCTATGCCTTGGGGTGCCTCCTGATGCTCTTCACTGAGTATCCCGTGGTCCCGAAGCATTTCCTTTGAAAAAATTAAGTGTCCAAACTACAGGTGGTGTAGCTTGCTTAACAGCCGGGATAATCCGCTGACTAGCAGACACTGCTACTAGGCACAAAGTATTTCCTGGGCTAGTTAAAAATTTGTAATTAGATACTCTCGTTGGATGCTGAGAAAGCATTCCATAGAGTCTCCTGGCACGCCATATATTATTCTCTGAAAAAGCTTGGGGTAGGGGTCTATGGGACCCTTTTATAGCCAAAATCACGGCCCTGTATCGCAATACGTCACCTAGGCTGAAGATAAATGGAACTGTAGCACCCTGAGGGCTCGGTTGCTACAGAGGTATTGCACCTCACCCAGAGGTGTGATATCTCACTCTCAGGTAAGGATGGAGTGTGGATCAGGACCCGACACCTGCATGCATTACACCACATTGCCGTGGGGCAGGGCGACCAATATGCCCCTGAGATGGGCACGACAGTCCCTGGCTGGAGTGGGGGGAGGGAACACTGAGGAAGGGGAACCCTGTAGTGCAGGAGCAGGGAGGAAGCAGTTCCTGGGTGCATTGAGAAGGGAGTATAAAAGGTGGGCACCATCTTAGTTCAGTGCAGAGAAGTCTGAGCAGAAGTGACAGGGAGCAGGGGCTCTGCATGAGCTCTGCTCCGGAGGCGGGCCTAGTAACAGAGGCCCAGGCCTGGAAGAGGGAGAAGGAAGGAAGAGGAGCGGAGAAGGCTCCAGGAACGAGGAACGAAGGGATCCCAGGGGTGCGGACGGGCGAGTTGCCACCGCATGCCCGAATCCACCTGCGTGGAGGGGTCAGGCCAAAGGGGGAGACCGATCCCCGAAACTAGTGGAGGCAGGAAACGACCCTCAGCTAGAAACCGGAGGCTGTGACATTTTATGTGGCGCAGCCCCTCGCTACACCCACTAGGAAGGCACCACATAGGGTCAGGGAAACTGGCGCCAAGTTTACCAAGAGGAGGCCCGAGGCAGCCGGACAGAAGGGTTGGTAAGAAAGGCCAGACAAAGGACACACAAAGGGGGTCCTGTGAAGCGCTCCAAAGTTATCTGGGAGTTGTCTGAGCCCCTCACCTGGTGAGCACAGTACGACGTGGGCAGCCGTTACCTGCAGACGTGGTCTGGATAATAAGAACTGTGAGTAAAGGCCCTGGACTGCATCACTGACTCCGTGTCGTTACTGCTGCTGCCCTGCACCATCACCCCCATCCTCCGCATACACTGCCCTGAGGCTATACTCCTCCCGTGGGGAGTTATGCTATGCGCTGCTGCACCCACAACACCAGCCTCAGCGGTCTGCCCTGCAGCGGTGGTTCACTCTGACCGCAATCCACGGGTGGCGTAGTCAGACATTTAAACATCAAAACCACATAAATAGTTCCGCCACTGGTTTGACCGCCCTGAACCACGGAACCGGGTCGCCGCCACGGAGACTACAACCACCAGCATCCACCAAAAAGGGTCTGGCTCTGGGTGTCCCAAGGCCCAGGGGGCGCGTCAGAACATTTTCATCACCTTTCATAATCACCAATGGGACAAGGCAGGGATGTTCTCTGTCCCCTCTCATATACATCCTAGTGACCGAGCACCTGCTCTCATCAATTCGCCATAACCCCAATATTAGGTGGATTGAGGTGGGAGGCACCGAGTACAAGTGCTCTCTATTTGCTGATGATGTCCTAGTATATATCACTCAATCACATATATCCATCCCTGCTGTTATGGCTGAAATAGATCACTTTGTTACATGGTCAAATTTTAAAATCAATGCAGCGAAGTCTGAGGCCCTCGATGTCTCCCTCCCCAAATCCATACAGGATTCCATCCAGTCCAACTTTCCCTTTGCCTGGCCCTCACAGGGTATCAAATACTTAGGAATTCCTATTCATAGAGACCTCTCCCATCTATGTTATCTTAATTTTGGGCCCTTTATTGAACAACTCCATACAGACCATGGTTGGCAAGTTAGAACTGTAAGATTCACTATGTGAACCACTGGTGTTTTGTGGAAAAGCACATGTACACTGTGTTCCAAATTATTATGCAAAAAGTGTTTAGGAGTGATAAGGGAAGAATTTGTTTGTTTGTCAGTTAAACTCATTGATGGTGATGTGTGTCAGGGCTCTTTATATCACTGTAAGCAATTGCAGACACCTGTGCTAATTAGTTTGGCAGGTGTGTCTAATGAAAGGCAAGACTACTTAAGAAGGCTGTCCCACATTATTAAGCAGCCAACATTTTCTGCCAAAATGGGAAAGAAAAAGGATGTGTCGGCTGCTGAGAAGCAACAAATTGTGGAGTGTTTAGGTCAAGGCATGACTACAATCAACATTGTGCGATGATCAGGATGAAGTGTCTTGGCAATCAAGAAGTATGTAGCTGATTCACAGTACACACGTGTGCGTGCTGATAAGGGCAAATTGAGGACTCTTTCCTACAGGCAATTACGTCAGGTTAAAAGAGCAGCGGCAAAAAAGCCTTGTCATAGCAGCAGACAAGTTTTTGAAGCTGCTGGTGCCTCCAACGTCCCCCGAACAACAACATGCAGGGTCCTTCACAGGTTTGCAGCTGTGCATACGCCATCCTGTCGACCTCCTCTATCCACTTCACACAAGCAGAAACGGCTCCAGTGGGCCAAACATTACATGAAGACTGATTTCAAAACTGTTTTGTTCACGGATGAGTGCCGTGCAACGCTCGATGGTCCAGATGGATGGAGTGGAGGATGGCTGGTTGATGAACACCCCAAGCAAACACGGCTACAGCGCCAACAAGGAGGAGGTGGAGTAATGTTTTGGGCTGGAATCATGGGGAGAGAGATTGTCGGCCCCTTTAGGATCCCTGAAGGGGTAAAGATGAACTCCATAATGTATGTGGAGTTTCTCAAACAGCACTTCCTGCCATGGTTCAAGAAGAAGAACCGTGTATTCCACAGCAAGATCATTTTTATGCATGATAATGCACCGTCTCATGCTGCACATAACACATCTACATCTCTGGCTGATATGGGCATAAAAGGGGACAAACTTATGGTGTGACCCCCATGCTCTCCTGACCTCTACCCCATTCAGAACCTCTGGAGCATCATCAAAAGGAGTGTCTATGATGGCGGGAGGCAGTTCACATCTAAGCAACAGCTCTGGGAGGGTATTCTGTCCTCATGCAAAACAATTGAAGCAGAAATCATTCAAAACCTGACAAATTCAATGGACGAGAGAGTTCAGAAGCTCCTTTCGAACAAGGGGTCCTATGTGCAAATGTAACATCACCTAGAATAAAGTTTTGAGTTGAAAACTGTTTGATTTCAGTTTCTAATAACCTGCTAATGCTTATAATTTCAAAAATGACCATTTTTTTGGTCTTTATTAAAATGAAAAGGTTGATCGAAGAGTGTGGGGGATCTAAGAGTGTGGCAACCCAGTAGTCAGGATTACTTCGAATTCTGACAATCTGAGGGTCATGTTGCAGGTAGTGCAGCAAGAAGGCACTTATGTGTCTTGCGCATCAAGGAGCCCCAAAATTATTTTCCGGGCTAGATGCAGCTAAAAATTATTATTAATTTTAAATCTGGTGGAGCTTAGTATAGATCGCCTAATAGAATCAGTACTGCACACTGCTACAAAGCCCAAATTATTTTCCAGCCAAGATACAGATAAACATGATTAGTAATTTTAAATCTGGTATAGCTTAATATAGATGGCCTAATAGAATCAGTACTGCACACTGCTACAAAGCCCAAATAATTTTCCAGCCAAGATACAGATAAACTTGATTAGTAATTTGAAAGCTTAAAATGGTTGGTGAGGTGATTTTAACCAATCATCAAGCTTTTACTCTCCCCAGGATGACACAGGGGTATAAAAGTCGTTTTGGATCCATGATTTGTTCATCTTTATAAACATGAGTCTGTCTACATTATCAGTGGAGAGCCGCGTGCGCTTATCTGTCAGCACACCACCAGCAGCGCTGAACACACGTTCAGACAGAACGCTGGCTGCGGGGCATGACAAGATCTCCAAGGCGTAAGTGGCTAGCTCCGGCCATTTATCCAGATTGGAAGCCCAAAAAGAGCAACGGTCCAGTGACACTGTCATGGCTTCAATGTTTACTTGGAGATACTCCTGTACCATCGTCTCTAGGCGTTGACTATCTGTCAGACTTCTTGTGTCCTGTGGCCTTGCAAAGGATGGGCTAAAAGAGTGGTGGAATGATTCCACAAAATTGATGTTACCAGCAGATACTGTGTTTCTGTTACGGTTTGAGTGCTGAACACTCGACGGTCCCACGGTTGGCAAGTTGGAACTGTGAGATTCAGTACGTGCACCACTGGTGTTTTGTGGAAAAGCACATGTAAGATTCTGCAACAGTCTCTGCTGATACTCCTGCATGCGTGCATCCCTTTCTATGGCAGGAATAATTTCTGTAAATTTACTTTTGTACCGGGGATCTAACAGTGTGGCAACACAGTAGTCAGGATTATTTCTAATTCTCACAATTCGAGGGTCATGTTGCAGGTAGTGCAGCAAGAAGGCACTCATGTGTGTAGCGCATCCAGGAGCACCAAGTCCCTGTTGTGTTGGTGGCGAGGTAACAATCATGCTTCCTTCCTCTGTCCTCTCCCCCCAACCTCACACAACAGAAATGTGATCAAGGTCTCCATCATCTGATGAGTCTTCCATCAGTTCGTCCTCCACTTCTTCCTGGGCTCCTGCACCTTCCTCACTAGTTTGGCTGCTACCATGCGCCCTGGTAAAACCATCTCCCCCACCCTCACATGCCTGCCGCCTTGGTGCTGCCGACCGTCTGGACCTTGCAGATGTTAGCCCTTACGCATACAACTCCTCCTCCTCTAATTCCTCCACCTCCTCTTGTCCCACCACCTGACTCCGAATTCTGTTTAACATGTGCTCCAGCATGTAAATCACCGGAATAGTCATGCTGATAAAGGCATCGTCAGCACTAAACATCTTCGTCGCCATTTCAAAACTGTGCAGAAGGGTGCATAGGTCCCTGATCTGAGACCACTCCTCCAGCGGGATTTGCCCCACCTCTGGATCTCGTTGGCCCAGGCTATACGTCAGAACGTATTGCACCAGGGCTTGTCGGTGCTGCCACAGTCGCTGCAACATGTGCAGTTGAATTCCACCGGGTAGGCACATCGCATTTTAGCCAGTGAAGTGGCAGGCCCAACGACTTCTGTAGAGATGTAAGTCGCTGAGCTGCGGGATGCGAACGGCGGAAGTGAGCACACAGCGACCGTGCCCTCTGCAGCAGGCCATCTAGTCCGGGATAGTGGGCTAAAAATTGCTGGACAACCAGGTTCAACACGTGAGCCATACAAGGCACGTGTGTGACATTGCCCTGGCGAAGGGCCGCACCCAGGTTTGCAGCATTGTCGCACACGGCCTTCCCTGGTTTCAGGTCCAGTGGAGACAACCATTCATGAAATTGGTTCTCCAGAGCTGACCACAACTCCTCAGCTGTGTGACTCACATTTCCCAGACATTTCAAAGTAAAAACCGCCTGATGACGTTGAGCCCTACTGCCAGCATAGTAAGGAGGTGTGCAGGATCCCTTCTGCACAGTTAGAAAGCTTGTGGCATGACCAGACAGGCTTTGGGTGCAGGTGGAGGACCGAGAGGAGGTTGAGGAGGCAGAAGCAGTGGAGGAACTTTGAGATAAAGAGGATTGACGCACAACTCGTGGGGACGGCAAGACTTGGACAGCAGCCCCTTGTCCTGCTGTCACCATAGTTACCCAGTGCCCAGTCAGCGACATGTAACGCCCCTGTCCATGCCTACTCGTCCAAGTGTCTGTGGTGAAATGCACCCTGTCACATACAGAGTTTCTCAAAGAAGCGGTGATGTTGTGTGCGACATGCTGGTGGAGCGCAGGCACACCTTTCTTTGAGAAGTAGTGCCGACTGGGCATCTGGTACTGGGGCACTGCGACGGACATAAGGTCTCGAAAATCCTCTGTGTCCACCAGGCGGAAAGGCAGCATTTCTGTAGCCAAGAGCTTGCAGATGGTGAAATTCAACCTCTTAGCTTTCTCATGGCTAGGAGGAAATGGTCTTTTACTTGTCCACATCTGAGGGACCGAGGGCTGGCTATTGTGCTTAGACGGGGTTGATAAGGGTGTCCCCGGCAAACTGCCGGTCTGTGAGGAAGATGCAGGCGGACATGTTAGGTTGCCTTGATCCAAATGTGGTGCTATCGATGTCAGACAGCGCTCAACACCAGCTGGTGTTAACACCTCCAAAGAAAATGATGACCTGCCAATCACGCTGGCTGTTGCGGGTAAAGAGGTGGCTGGTCTGCGCCCCAAGACAGGTGTGACTGCTGTGCCCCCAGTCACAGAGGATGAAGAGGCCGCGGATGCACAAGATATGGCAGACGGTGGTTGGCCCGGCCGGCTAGGCCGCATTGTAGCACAGTGAGCTTCCCACTATAACTTATGCTTCATGTCCATGTGCCGGTTCATGCATGAAGTACTCAAACTATTTATTTTTTGGCCTCTACTTAGCTTTTGCTGACAAATGTTACAGATAACACGAGTTGGGTCATCTTTATCGATCTGAAAAAATGCCCAGGCTATGCAAGGCTTAGCACCCATGCGACCTGAAGAGCCACCACGACTTGTGGTGAGAGGCAGAGTTGTGTTTGAGGATGCAGATGTTGACGTGCTTCCAGTACTACGTCTCTGTCCAGGAAGGAGCAACTTGACCTCGTCGTCACTAGCATTCTCCTCCACCTCCTCTGCTGACCTCATCTCTTAGCTGACTGTGGGTTGACAGTAAGTGGGATCTCCAACCTCATCATCATCACCCTGTGCGTTATCACACCCGTCGTCCTCAGAGCCAACCTGTTCCTGCCCTGACAAAAAACTAAAGTTGTCGCTCCAATCAGGTATTTGAGTCTCATCATCGTCTTCCTCATTGTCTCCACCAACAGGAGTTACAGTTTGGGAATGAGGGTCTACATTATGGTCAGAACCTTCAGTGTCTGGTCCTGGATCCGACTCATAAAGATTCTGGGCATCAGTGCAGATCATTTCCTCGTCTGGATTCACAGAAGCGCTGGAGCCGACCTCTGATTCCCAGGCTATAGTATGACTAAACAGCTCTGCAGACTCAACCATCTGTTCTACCTCATACTCAGACAGGCAGCTGGCGATTTGGGAGCTGTGAGGAAGCAAGTGCGATTGGGGTGACACCTTTGAGGACTGGAGTATTTGTGATGTTGAAGTTGATGTGGAGGAGAGCCCACTTAAAGGAACACTTGATATCCGTTGAAGCACCTGCTGTTATTGTGCCTCATCTGGAATTTGTAGCGATTGGCGTGGCCGTAAGAAAGGGATCTTATCACAATGTCCGCTAAAAGAAGTAGACGTTTTAGTTTGGCTGGAAGATGGTCTTTCTTCTGCAGATGTTACTGTTGCTTTAACACCTACCCCACGGACACAACCTTTTTTCCCCTTCCCAACACGCCTATTCCCCTTTCCACCAGCAGCAGGCCTTTTTCCACTCATTTTGGTGGTTAACTAATTCACAACTCTGGAGTTGTTTGCACAAAAAAACAATGGATGGGAACCGAGCAGAGCTGAGTGGCCAAACTGTGGTATTAGGCCAAAACTATTGGCTGGGTTAGATGCAGAAAAAAATTATATTCAATTTCCAACCTGATGGAGGTCAGTATAGATGGACTAATAGAACAAGTCCCACACACTGCTGGAAGGCCAAATATTTTTTCAGAGCTAGATGCAGACAAAAAATTATTTTGAATTTGCAACCTGATGGATGTCAGTATTGATGGACTAGTAGAACAAGTCCCACACACTGCTAGAAGGACAAATATTTTTTCAGAGGTAGATGCAGAAAAAAATAATATTCAGTTTGCAACCTGATGGAGGTCAGTATAGATGGACTAATAGAACAAGTCCCACACACTGCTAGAAGGACAAATATTTTTTCAGAGCTAGATGCAGATAAAAATTATTTTTAATTTGCAACCTGATGGAGGTCAGTATAGATGGACTAGTAGAACAAGTCCCACACACTGCTAGAAGGACAAATATTTTTTTCAGAGCTAGATGCAGATAAAAGTTATTTTTAAGTTGCAACCTGATGGAGGTCAGTATAGATGGACTAGTAGAACAAGTCCCACACACTGCTAGAAGGACAAATATATTTTTCAGAGCTAGATGCAGAAAAAAAAATATTTTGAATTTGCAACCTGATGGAGGTCAGTATAGATGGACTAGTACAACAAGTTCCACACACTGCTAGAAGGACAAATATTTTTTCAGAACTAGATGCAGAAAAACATTTTATTCGGTTTGCAACCTGATGGAGGTCAGTATAGATGGACTAATAGAACAAGTCCCACACACAGCTAGAAGCCCAAATATTTTTTCAGAGGTAGATGCAGGAAAAAATTATATTCAGTTTGCAACCTGATGGAGGTCAGTATAGATGGACTAATAGAACAAGTCCCACACACTGATAGAAGGCCAAATATTTTTTCAGAGCTAGATGCAGACAAAAAATTACTTTGAATTTGCAACCTGATGGAGGTCAGTATAGATGGACTAATAAAACAAGTCCCACACACTGCTAGAAGCCCAAATATTTTTTCAGAGGTAGATGCAGAAAAAAATTATATTCAGTTTGCAACCTGATGGAGGTCAGTATAGATGGACTAGTAGAACAAGTCCCACACACTGCTAGGAGAACAAATATTTTTTCAGAGCTAGATGCAGATAAAAATTATTTTTAATTTGCAACCTGATGGAGGTCAGTATAGATGGACTAGTAGAACAAGTCCCACACACTGCTAGAAGGACAAATATTTTTTCAGAACTAGATACAGAAAAACATTATATTCAGTTTGCAACCTGATGGAGGTCAGTATAGATGGAATAATAGAACAAGTCCCACACACTGCTAGAAGGCCAAATATTTTTTCGGAGCTAGATGCAGAAACATATTATATTCAATTTGCAACCTGATGGAGGTCAGTATAGATGGACTAATAGACCAAGTCCCACACACTGCTAGAAGCCCAAATATTTTTTCAGAGCTAGATGCAGAAAAAAATTGTATTCAATTTGCAACCTGATGGAGGTCAGTATAGATGGACTAATAGAACAAGTCCCACACACGGCTAGAAGCCCAAATATTTTTTCAGAGGTAGATGCAGGAAAAAATTATATTCAGTTTGCAACCTGATGGAGGTCAGTATAGATGGACTAATAGAACAAGTCCCACACACTGATAGAAGGCCAAATATTTTTTCAGAGCTAGATGCAGACAAAAAATTATTTTGAATTTGCAACCTGATGGAGGTCAGTATAGATGGACTAATAAAACAAGTCCCACACACTGCTAGAAGCCCAAATATTTTTTCAGAGGTAGATGCAGAAAAAAATTATATTCAGTTTGCAACCTGATGGAGGTCAGTATAGATGGACTAGTAGAACAAGTCCCACACACTGCTAGGAGGGCAAATATTTTTTCAGAGCTAGATGCAGATAAAAATTATTTTTCATTTGCAACCTGATGGAGGTCAGTATAGATGGACTAGTAGAACAAGTCCCACACACTGCTAGAAGGACAAATATTTTTTCAGAGCTAGATGCAGAAAAAAATTATTTTGAATTTGCAACCTGATGGAGGTCAGTATAGATGGACTAGTAGAACAAGTCCCACACACTGCTAGAAGGACAAATATTTTTTCAGAGCTAGATGCAGAAAAAAATTATATTCAATTTGCAACCTGATGGAGGTCAGTATAGATGGACTAATAGAACAAGTCCCACACACTGCTAGAAGGCCAAATATTTTTTCAGAGCTAGATGCAGATAAAAATTATTTTTAATTTGCAACCTGATGGAGGTCAGTATAGATGGACTAATAGAACAAGTCCCACACACTGCTAGAAGCCCAAATATTTTTTCAGAGCTAGATGCAGATAAAAATTATTTTTAATTTGCAACCTGATGGAGGTCAGTATAGATGGACTAATAGAACAAGTCCCACACACTGCTAGAAGGCCAAATATTTTTTCAGAGCTAGATGCAGACAAAAAAATATTTTTAATTTGCAACCTGATGGAGGTCAGTATAGATGGACTAATAGACCAAGTCCCACACACTGCTAGAAGGCCAAATATTTTTTCAGAGCTAGATGCAGACAAAAAAATATTTTGAATTTGCAACCTGATGGAGGTCAGTATAGATGGACTAATAGAACAAGTCCCACACACTGCTATAAGCCCAAATATTTTTTCAGAGCTAGATGCAGACAAAAAATTATTTTGAATTTGCAACCTGATGGAGGTCAGTATAGATGGACTAGTAGAACAAGTCCCACACACTGCTAGAAGGACAAATATTTTTTCAGAGCTAGATGCAGAAAAAAATATATTCAATTTGCAACCTTATGGAGGTCAGTATAGATGGACTAATAGAATGATGCTATGCCCAAAAGATTTTACTTGACTAGGTGCAGTAAAAAAGTTGGTATTCTATACACAGGTGGTGTATCTTGCAACACAGATAGGCTACTCCACTGACTAACACACTCTGCAATAGGCCAAAAAGGATTAGCTTTGCTAGATTCAGCCAAATGCTGTGAAAAAAACTTGCACAGCACTGGCACAGACCTGCCTGGCAAAAACTGATAGGAACTGATGTAACTTAGTCCTGAAAAGAACTGCAATTACAATTAGTCTTTACTCCCACAATCTATTTAAGAGCACAGACCAGCCTGAAAAAAGTCGTAGGAAATGCTGTAACCTAGTCCTTAAAAGGACTGCAATCACAACTATTCCCTACTCCCAAGCTATCTGTAGATTTGTGCGAAAATTGGCTTGAAATTAACAAGGTATAGCGCACACAGCAACAGCGGTGCCGTCTAACACACAGCTGCAGCAGTGAGAAAATGGTGGCGACGGGGAAAATGGCTGGGTCTTATAGGGCAAGGACATGTGACATACACTGCCAATGACACATGCCCTTGCTTGTGTGAAAAAAAGCACTTCGCTCCGTGTGTGCGCTGCTGATAGGCTGACAGATTGCACCTCCCCACTGTAAATGCGGGAAAGAGAAAAAAAAATGGAGATCTTCATTTTTCCTGCAGAGATCCATTCCAACAGTTATCGAACATAACCTCGAACAGCCGAATTTTTCTCAAATCGTTCGTGTTCGCCAAACGGCTCGAATACCGCCCAAAACAGCTCGAATTTGAGATTTGCGAACAGTTCGAGTCGAACAATGCTCATCTCTAATCTTAATCCTCATTATTTGCTTAAAAAGCAATCCAGAGAACACCGTTTTTCTGCACAATTTGCTTGTTGGCAATGCACAATACAGCCTGGTCCTTTCCATATTACAGCGCTAGAAATCCAGCTATTTAAAACTGTGGTTTGTCCATCACAAGGATCACATATAATTGCGATGAAAATATTGCCATTTCTGGCCTCCATTGAAATTTTGTTTCAGTGTGTCAGTGAAGCTATTGACACCAATTTGCTGTTCAAAATAGTTACCTACAGGCCAGGTATTTAAAAATGTGTTTTCTACGTCACATGGATCACATATACGTTTTCAGAAAATACTGCCAATTCTGGCCTCCATTAAAAATTTGTTTCAGTGTGTCAGTAAAGCTATTCACACCAGTTTGCTGTTCAAAATAGTTACCTAAAGGCCAGCTATTTAAAAATGTGTTTTCTCCGTCACACGGATCACATATAAGTTCGCTCCATATTCAGCCATTTGTAGTGAACGAGGAAGATATTGTCCTCCATTTAAAATGGGCAAGGCACGTGGCAAGGGACGGGGAACTGGACGTGATGGTGATGGTGCATGCAGAGGCCGAGTCAGTGGACAAGCTGAAATTGTGCCACAACAAACACCCACATCTTCTCGCTCGACCTTCCTGTCCCAATTAATAGGGGACCGCAGAACACCACTATTAAACACAGAGCGTGTGAAAAGGTTATTGGTTGGATAGCAGATAATGCTTCCAGTTACTCAGCCACCACCACCACCACCACCCTGTCTTCCACACGGTCAAGTCTCAGAAGCCGTGAGTCTGGACCGCATATTCCTCACCCTGATGCTCGCTCCTCCCACCATGCCGAGTGCCCAGAGACAACTGATCCCACACTTGGACTCTCTGAAGAGCTGTTCACTTTTCCATTTATAGATTCGGGCCTCTCGCCCGGTCTGCTTGAAGCGGAGCAAGAGGAGATCGCATGTAGCGATGCCCAAATATTTGAGCAGTCACGGTCACACGAAGGTGATGGTGGGAAAGTGTCACAAGAGGTGGACAATAATGAGACACAATTTTCAGAAAGTCAGGAGGAGGACCAGGGTGCAGAAGTGGAAGACGAGGTGGTGGATGATATAGTAACTGACCCAAACTGGCAGGAGGAGATGCAGAGCGAGTACAACAGCACACAGGGGGAGGGATGCAGAGCACCCCAAAAGGCAGGAAGAAGCAGACAGAAGGCGGGCAACCATTCCCCGTAACACCAACATGACGGAAGTTGCCAGTACAACTGTTAGGTCTTCCCGAGTCTGGTTGTTTTTTAAAGACTCAGCCGATAACTCCAAAAAGGCCATTTGCACAACCTGCCAGGCCAGCATCAGCTGGGGTGGACCACCAGCAGCCTGACCACCACCAGCATGATCAGGCACATGGCAGCAAAGCACCCGACTTTGTGGGCCGAACCCCAGGGTCCAGGAACAGTGTCTGCGGGTGGCACCACTACTTCTTCCGTTGTTGTGCATGCAAGACAATCCCCTGTCCATAGTGCATGCGAAGATGCCTCCTGCCCTGCACCTGTTATTGCATACTCTCAAGTACCAGCATCGGGAAGCACTTCCACGTCCTTGTCCCAGCGCAGCGTTCAGTTGTCCATACCCCAGTCCTTGGCACGTAAGTGCAAATATGCAGCCAACGCCCCACAGGCCACACTACTAAATTTCTACATTTCGCAACTGCTTGCGCTCGAATTGTTGCCTTTTAGGCTCATGGAGGCGGAAGTATTCCGCAACCTAATGGCGGCAGCCGCCACTAATTCTCTCGGTGTGCCGTCCCCGCATTACACAAGCACATATCCCAAAACATTAGCCATGCTCTCAACAACGCAGTTACCGAGAAAGTCCACCTAACCATGAACACGTGGACAAATGATTGTGGGCAGAGATGATACATATCGCTGAAGGCACACTGGGTTAACATAGTGGAAGCCGGGACCCAGTCGGACCTTGGGACGGAATAGGCCCTCCCAACACCAAGGATGGCGGGCCCTAGGTCAATCAGGGTTGTCCCCACAGTCTACACCTCCTGCACCTCAGCCTCCTCCTCCTCTTCAGCCTCCATCTCCGAAATGACCACATCAGTCACAAGCTGGAAGCACTGCAGCACTGCCACAGCCAAGCGGCAACAGGCTGTGTTGAAGTTAATATGCTTAGGTGACAAACCACACAATGCTGAAGAGTTGCGGACAGCTCTGAAAGATCAGGCAGATCTTTGGCTCACACCGCTGAACCTACAGCCAGGCATGGTTGTGTGTGAGAATGGCCAGAACCTGGTGGCAGCTCTGAGGTGATGCGAGCTCACACACGTACCATGCCTGGCCAATGTGCTTAACCTCGTGGTTCATCAGTTTCTCAAATCCTACCCGGAGCTGCCAGATCTGCTTGTTTAAGTATGCCACCTGTGTGCCGATCTTAGAAAGTCACCTACAGCTTCCGCCGCCCTTGCCGTGTTTCAGCAGTGTTTGCAGCTTCCGGCTCAAAGACTGGTGTGTGATGTCCCCATGCATTGGAACTCTACACTGCAGATGTTGGGAAGGATTTGTGAGCAGAAGAGGGCAGTTGTTGAGTACCAGCATCAACAAGACCTCAGGAGTGGACATATGAACCATCCTCCAAAACTTTGAGGACTCCACCAAGATGGTGAGCGGCGATGATGCCATAATTAGCATCACCATCCCACTTCTCTGTCTTCTGAAACGCTCTCTGCTTACAATCAAAGAGGATGCATTGCAGGCGGAGCACGATGACATGGAGCAAGGAACCATACTGGGTGATTACACATAGCCAAGCCTCATCTCATCCCAACAGGAGCTAGCTTCATGCGCTATAGACAGTACTACCTGCACAACTGTCATACCGTCTGTTCAGCATGGATGGCCTGAGGACAGAGAGGAGGAGGAGGAGGAGAGCATGGTCAGTCTTCCTCTTGGTTAGGACACAGAAGTCTTGCCTGTTAGCAGTCTGGCATGCATGGCTGAGTTTATGCTACGCTGCCTTTCCCATGACCCTCGCATTCTCAAAATTTTGGGTGACAAGTCATTACTGGTTGGTGACACTTCTAGACCCACGCTACAAGGAGAACTTTATATCTCTTATTCCTGAGGCAGACAGGTCTACAAAAATGGGGCTGTACCAGAAGGCCCTTGTTACGGAACTATTCAAAAATTCCCATCTGAAAACACTGGCAGCAGAGGTCACAGTTTGTTGGACAACCAAGGACTGCAGGCAAGAGAGAGACACAACTCCAATCCAGCAGAGGCAGGGGAACATGGTTAAAGTTCTGGGAGAATTTTCTCAGCCCCTCCCATTGTACAGGTCCTGAAGCGCGGGGAACTCTCCTAAGGCGTGCAAAATTTGGGAAGATGCTGAGGGAGTACCTTGCCAACCGTACCAACATCCTCCGTGATTCCTCTCTGCTTTATAATTATTGGGTATCCAACCTGGATACGTGGAATGATCTGGCTCTCTACACCTTGGAGGTCCTAGACTGCCCTGCCGCCAGCATTTTATCAGAGCGGGTTTTTAGTGCCACTGGTGGAATTATAACTGATAAGCGCATCCACCTGTCAACTGAAAATGCTGACAGACTGACTCTTATAAAAATGAACAAGGGCTGGATTGGGCCAGACTTCGCAACACCAGTGAATGATAGCAGCGTAACATAAGCTCAAATCCAGTTTCTTTTTCTGGGAGGTGTATTCCCATGCACCTTTTCACACCTACACATGGGTATACACTTCCTGATTTTGGCTATTTGCTCTTGTCCTCCTCCTTCTCCTCATCCTCCACCACCATATCACCAGGGTGACTGTGGTCCATTATGCAACACCCACATAATTTTTTAAAGGGTGTTTATGATGCCTGTAAAAAAAATTTTATACAGTATGTTCATGTATACCCCCCACTTAGTGCATGAGCATTGCAAGTATAGGAGACCCGCTCCTTTATAACGAGAACATTTTTTTATGAGGCCCTCCTCCACGTCTCTACCAAGGGGCATTGGAGTGCCTCCCAATTATTGACAGCCCTTGCATTCACTGCATAGGCCAAAACTATGGGAGACCCACTTCCTAATAATGGGAACATTGTTTTTAGGAGGCTCTCTGACCTCTACATATCTTCCAAGGGGTATTGGCGTGCCTCCAAATTTTTGGCAGCTTTTGCATTCACTTCATGGGCAAACACTATGGGAGACCCACTTCCTAAAAATGAGAACATTGTTTTTAGGAGGCTCTCCGACCTCTACGTCTCTTAAAAAGGGAATTGGAGTGCCTTCAAATTTTTGGCAGCTTATGCATTCACTGCATAGGCAAACACTATGGGAGACTGACTTCCTAATAATGGGAACATTGTTTTTGGGAGGCTCTTCAACCTCTACGTCTCTTGCAAGGGGCATCGGAGTTCCTCCAAATTTTTGGCAGCCATTGCTTCACTGCATAGGCAAACAGTATGGGAGACCCTCTCCTTTCTAATGGGAATTTGTCATTACTGTGGCCCTGCTCTATGTGTCTTTAAATTGTTAGTGGGGTTTTTCCAAAAATTTGTCAGCCGTTGGCCTCACTTCATACCCTATAACTGTATAGCACACCCGTTCCTTTGTATGGAAATATGTCATTTCTGTGGCCCTGCTCTATGTGTCTTTAAATTTTTCCCCAAATTTTGGCAGCCCTTGCAGTCACAGCATGAGCATTACCACTATAGGAGACCCGCTCCTTATAATGGGAAAAAATTTTTTACTGAGACCCTCCTCCATGTCTCTTCAAAGGGGTATTGGGTTGCATATAAATTTTTGGCAGCCTTTGCAGTCACTGCATATGCAATAACAGTATAGGAGACCCACTCGTTAATAATGGGAACAACAAGGCATAGCCAGCTGATGGCTCTTGAACAATAGCGAGGGCCGACTGCTGGCCCTTTAAGAATAGTAAGGGCCGCCTGATGGCCCTATAAAAATAGGCTTTGTGACTTTCAGAGTCCCTCCATCATAAACGAAACAGGATGTGTCTGATGATGTGTTACACACCACATGGCCAGATAAGATTGTAAAATGTTAAAATGACATTTCCCGGTGAATGCATTTGTCTTCAAAAATAACGTAAAAAAAAACAAACCAGTAGGAAATTTCTTTAGTATAAAACACAGAGTCGCCAATGTAACCTTAATGTAATCACATTGTTCAACTCCTGCCCCTCCTCCTCCATCTCCAAAATGACCACATCAGTCACAAGCTCAAAGCACTGCAGCACTGCCTTGGCCAAGCAGTAACAGGCTGTGCTGAAGATAACATGCTTAATGCTTAAGTGACAAACCGCCCAGCGCTGCAGAGTTGTTGAAATCTGGAACACAGCAGCCTGATCTGTGGCTCTCACCGCTGAAAACAATGAACATACAGCCAGGCATGGTCTTGTGTGACAATGGGCGGAACCTGGAGACGGAGAAATGACAGCCGGAGTAGATATGGTTTCTCTCTATGCCAGTCCTTTCACTGAGCTAAAGAATATAGCTGTAGTGAAACACAACTCTCATTGAAAAGCAGTCTCAAACTGAAAAACAATGGGCCCACCAGAGGATTTTATTCTGAGGGCTCACCTTTCTCACCCGCTCAAGAGCCCCTTAGCTGCTGCAAAGTTTGCGCTATCATGAACTCTCTGATGGAGAAGCCAGGGCCCACCCGAGGACTCTCTGCTGGGACTGTCCAACCCTGTCGAGAAGCAGTCCTGGCTAAGAAAAGTGTGTGGGAACGTTCCCGGACACTCTATGGCTCCTTTTTTACTGAGGTGGAAACCCACGCAAACACAGGAAGAACATACAAAATCCTTGCAGATGTTGTCCCTGCTGGGATTTGAACCAAGGATCCCAGCACTGCAAGGCCTCAGTGCTAACCACTGAGCCAATGTGCTATCGTTCACCCTGTGATATCTAACTGGCTGGAGAAACTTGCACCTACTGCCACTCTATCTTCAGCTCCTTTGTGAGAAACTAATGTATTTGGGCAGCCACTCAGTCTACCAAATAGAATTCCTGAGAAAGAAATCGGGGATAGCTTCGCTACTGGTACTCGGGGCAATGCTAATACCATGGCGTCATACCATAGTTCACTGGAAACATTACAGGCTGGTAGGAGGCAAGCAGATTCACACAGAAAAGTACCAGCAGTAATGTTCAGGAACCCTTGCTTGTGGAAGGCGGAGACGATACCGGGAGAAATAGTGGCGGCTGGGGACCGAGTATGGACACCCAGCCACCGTCAGCATGAGGTTGTGGACAGCTTTCACCTCCAAGAGCCTAAAAGGTCACATTTCAAGTGGAAGCAGTTATAGAGGACATCCTGGGAGAAATGACAGCTGGAGTAGATACGGTTTCCCAAAAGTCAGTCCCTTCACCGAGCTAAAAAATATGGCTGTGGTGAAATACAACTCACCGACAAGCTGTGGACTGGCTCCGTACCGTCCCTGGCCACATTCACTTGTACTCGTGTTTGTGGTTAGGCGGTCCTTCCCAGTAAGTGCATTGGGGAGGGCACGGGTAATATTGTGGGACCCGTGCTTGTGGAAGGCGGAGACGACACCGGGACAAATAGTGGCGGCTGGGGACCGAGTATGGACATCCAGCCACCACTTTCATGAGTATTAAGCACACGCCCAGACTGACTGGCGTGAACGTGGTTAGTGATCCCACTGGACCATGAACCGAGGAGTTCCTGGAGGGGCGTGACTAAGTATCAACTTGGTCCGAGATCGCACTGCGGCTCAGTCAACTCCGTGAACCAGGGAGGAACCGACCAGAGGGACCAGGTGCTACTCCAGGTCAGACCCGGGTCAAATCTGTTGACCCACACCGGGGAATGCAGGAATGGGCAGGCACAGCTGGTATGCAGACAGGTGGGTACTGGCAGGTACAGCTGGTAGGCAGACAGGCGGGTACTGGCAGGCACTTCTGGTATGCAGACTGGCAGATACTGGCAGGTAGGAACGCAAGCTGGATCAGAACCAGTACAGACTGGGATACAGGAACAGAGCCGCGGGTGCGGTGGACTAGCAGAGCAGAACCGCAGGCGCGGACAACAAGCGGAGCAGAGCAGAGTGAAACCGCAGGTGCGGTGGACAAGCAGAGCAGAGCAAAACCGCAGGTGCGGTGGACAAGCAGAGCACAGTGAAACCACAGGTGCAGTGGACAAGCAGAGCAGAACGAAACCGCAGGTGCGGTGGACACCAGAGCAGAGTGAAACCGCCGATGCGGTGGACAAGCAGAGCAGAGCAAATCCGCCGGTGCGGTGGACAAGCAGAACAGAGCGGAGCAGAAGGTGCAAGCAGACAGGACAGGGCTCTGTTCACATGGAACAGACTGGAAAACACAGGAAGATAGCCAGAACACAGGAGGTAGATACGGAGGCAGGGTAACAGGACAAGCAGAACCAGATACACACAAGGTACTTACAATGAAGTAGCGAGTGGACACAAAACTCACAAACAGAAGTACAGAGACAATGAGTTGGAGTTAGGTGCAGGTTCAGACACTACAGGAAAAGGGCAGGTACAGACATAGAGACAAACAGGTAACGGGCTAGGACACAGTTCAGACAGGAACTGAACCTGGAACAAGATACAGGAATGAGCCTGGGAACTCAGCCCCCAGGGTGGGGGGGAAACAGACTAGAAGTCACAGATACAGATAACGGGCCTGGGTATACTGCCCCCAGTGTGGCGGAACAGACTAGAAGTCACAGATACAGATAACGGGCCTGGGTATACAGCCCCCAGGGTGGCGAAAATAGAAAAGATACGGAACAGGACCTGGCAACTCAGTTGCACAGAACACACTGGAACAAAGTGTGGCTCAGGCACCTCCCACTGGGTGGAGGGGGTTTAAGTATCCAGTGACTCACAGCAATAGGCTGGGGAGGCAATAGGAGTGAGCACACAGTAACTATAAGAATAACTTTGTGTGGACTGATCATCGAGCTCTTGCAATTTGTCCTGACCCATAATTATTTTTTGTTTAAAGATGCAGTATATCTGCAGAAATGGGGCACAGCTATGGGGGCGGCCTGCGCGCCCTCGTACGCTAACCTTTTCCTAGGAGCACGGGAAAGGTATATTTTTGGCGATGAGGGCGCGGGGGCCACGGACCAAATTTTATGCTGGCTCCGTTACATTGATGATATTTTGTTTTTTTGGCGAGGGACAGTGCAACAGCTCGACAAATTCATGGTCCAATTGAATCAGAATACATGGGGCATTAAGCTGACATATAAATTTCACACCACCAAAATTGACTTCCTGGATGTCGAGCTGGAGGTTGATGATGGGAGGTGCCTCCAGACCGACATTTTTAGGAAGTCTACGTCAGTTAATGCCCTAATACATGCTGATACGGCACACCATCCCACCACTATAAGGGCCGTCCCCGTCGGGCAGTTCCTGAGGGCGAGGCGGATCTGCTCCTCTGACCTTAAATTTGAGCGTCAGGCCGTGGACTTGAAGCTCAGATTTAAACAACGAGGGTACAGCAACAGATGTATCAAGTATGGATACGATAGGGCTAGGCGAACCCCACGCAACAACTTATTATATTCGAACACCATTAAAGGGTTGGAGACCGGACAAGTAAAAATTCGGTATATTTCTAATTATAACCATGAGTGGGAAAACATGAGGAGGATCATGACCAAGCACTGGGACATCTTGGCAACCGACCCCTCCCTGGGACCAATTCTTGGAGATCGTCCCCTTATGACCCCGAGATGGGCCAAAAATCTTAAAGACCTCCTAGTCTCGAGTCACTATGTTCCGATACAGCCAAATCCTTTTGATTCTCGTGGACCGACCCTCGGAACTTTTCCCTGCGGTCGTTGTCTTGCCTGCACCAATGTCGCGCGCAGCAACACGTTCACGTCCTCAGATGGCAACAGACATTTCAAGATAAGACACTATATTTCATGTGGCACTAGCAATGTCATCTATTATGCCATGTGTGATTGCCCCTTAATCTATATTGGACTTACATCCAGGGAACTGAGAATACGTGTGCGTGAGCATGTGCGCGACATTGGTGCGGCCAGGACAGCGACTGATGTCAACGAACTTAAAAGCATTCCCAGGCACTTTAGGGCTGTCCATAATTGCGACCCTCGCTGTTTCAAAGTGCGGGGGATAGACGTGATACATTTGGGTGCGCGGGGTGGCAATGTCAAAAAGGTTTTGGCGCAGGTTGAAGCTAAATGGATAGTGACACTTGGGACATTGTCGCCCCGTGGACTAAATGAGTCCCTCTCTTTCTCCTCCTTCTTATGACATTAAGTTATTTATAGTTGATGCTATATCATACAATGATCCCCTCCTCTCTACCCTCACTGTGCCCGAGGGATATACATGTTTAGTTTGGGGTTTATTTTTTGTTTTTTTTTTTGTTTTTAATTCATTCTTTATTTTTAATTTGTTCATATATTTTTTCAGCTTTTTTTCAGATAATGCATAACTTCTCTCTTTGCACCTTATTGGATCGATCTTTATTTATTCAAAATGATTGTGTGATGCAGATGCTCCATAGGAAATGAAGGATGGGATGACAGAATGATGGGAAAAAGACAAAGAAAAGGGCCACTGATGGACAAACTGTCATGGACATTGTGCTATAATATGAAATTTCCTGTGTAATTCCTGTTCCGTCTTTTCAGTCTTGTTCATATGTAATCTTTAGGCGAGTACTGCTGCCCTGTGACGTGTTGCGCATGCGCCGGCCTCCCTGCTGTTGGGCACACCCCCAGCTGTCTGCATGACGTCCGCACGCGGTCGGGCACCTCCGCTCTTTAGAGCGGCGTGCCCGCGCGTGCGCGGTGGTTTCTTGATGGCTTGGGGGCGTTGTCTGACGTGGGTCTCGGCGGGCGCATGCGCCATTTTTGCGTCGCTGGGACACCCGTGCACGCCCCCATCACACGTGCGACTGGTCACGGGAGCGTTCACGTGACCGGCGCCAATGGTTCAAAAAGGTCTCTCCTCCCTACTACTGTCACTGCCCCTTGAGAAAGCGGCCCTAGCTGCCGCGAAACGCACGTCGGGGACGCACGTGGTTTTTCTGGATTGCCCACTGACCGCCCACCACCACCCCTGGTAAGATATACATCTCCCTCATGCCCATTTAAGTGATACATCTCCTTTGGCACTCTGCTCAAGTATGTTTAAGAGGTCACTTCCCTCGCCTTTTTCTTGGTAGGAGTGGGGGGTGGGGGGAGGGAAGGGAATGTGTGGAGATGCTCTCCTATCTGCCTAACTCTGTACTAATACAAATATGCATGCTGCACTTTAATTGATAAGCTTGGCTTTGCTGCTTTTCTTCTTTTTTTGCAGTGCACTGTAGTAGTACGCCACCATGTGTTTGGTCTAATAATAGCTTATCAATCTTGACATGATGTTGTGCCCTATTTAAACAAATTTTAGGCCTATTACTTATATAATCTTTACTCTACTGGTCAAGAATCCTAGGTGTAGCGTTTTTCTACTCTGTTGGAAAAACCCTTCTTTCCAGCTATAGAGTTGTGTTTATTCGATTGAGCATCTAGTATTGAGGCAGGTCCGTTTTGACTAATTCGGATATTTCATTGTCCACCTTGCTTTTTACTTGCTTCTCATTTTTTTCTGTTCTGATTATATACTTGTTTCAATTAATTGTGTCAATAAAATGTGTCTCTTTTTAAACCATGATGACTCTGTTTTCCTCTTGTTAAATAATGTTATTTTTGAGTCGGTATTTGAGGGTGTTGGGGGGGACTCTGTTCCCTCGCCCACACTCAATTTCTAATATTTGGGCTATTTTGCTAACTATAAGAATCAGGCAGTAACCGCGCGCCACCCTAAGCAATCAGACAAGAGACATGCACACAGCAGGTACTGGAGCAAAGTGTGCAGCCTGGACTAATAGGTAAGATGGCGGTCTTGCATGGTGGGAGGTGGTAAGCCATGCCAGCACGCCGCCAGGGATGTTACAATGAGGTTGTGGACAGCTTCCGCCTCCACGAGCCTAAAAGGCCACATTTCAAGTGCAGGCAGCTTTAGAGGACATCCTGGGAGAAATGACAGCTGGAGTAGATACGGTTTCCCAAGTCCTTTCACCAAGCTAAAAAATATGGCTTTGGTGAAATACAACTCACCGACAAGCTGTGGACTGGCTCCGTACCATCCCTGGCCATATTCACTTGATCACGTGTTTGTGGTTAGGCGGTCCTTCCCAGTAAGTGCACTGGGGAGGGCACGGGTAATGTTGTGGGACCCGTGCTTGTGGAAAGTGGAGACGACACCAGGAGAAATAGTGGCGGCTGGGGACCGAGTATGGACACCCTGCCGCCGGCATGAGGTTGTGAAAAGCTTTTGCCTCCATGAGTTTAAAAGGCCACATTTCAAGCGCAAGTAGCTTTAGAAGACTTCCTGGGAGAAAGGACAGCTGGAGTAGATATGGTTTCCCAAAAGTCAGTCCTTTCACCAAGCTAAAAAATATGGTTGTGGTGAAATACAACTCACCGACAAGCTGTTGACTGGCTCCGTACCGTCCCTGGCCACATTCACCTGTCTACGTGTTTGTGGTTAGGCGGTCCTTCCCAGTAAGTAAACTGGGGAGGGCACGGGTAATGTTGTAGGACCCGTGCTTGTGGAAGGCGGAGACGACACCAGGACAAATAGTGGCGGCTGGGGACCGAGTATGGATACCCAGTCACCGCCGCCATAAGGTTGTGGACAGCTTCCGCCTCGATGAGCCTAAAAGACCACATTTCAAGTGCAAGCAGCTGTCAATAATTTGGCAGTATAGTATTGCAACCCGTGGGTGGGTGGGTGGCTGGCTGCATACTTGTGCCTGCATTCCAAGGAATGGGGTAGGTACAACTGAACACTGAACGGGGACAAGGACGTGGACGGTGATTGTTGCAAGTGTGCAACAACAGGTGCATGGCAGGAGGCATCTTCTCATGCGCCAAGGATCACTTATGATGGGCACACTTTTAGGCAGTGACCTGGGAGTCAGAGTTGCTTCCAAGGGTCTTCCCCATGCTGTTCTCATGTCTTTTCAGCACTGTATGCATGTGTCTGATGATGTGTCACACCCCACATGGCCAGATAAGGTTGTAAAATGTTAAAATGACATTTCCCAGTGAATGCATTTGTCTTGGTTGAAAGCAATGCAAAAGTGCAAAAACTCATCAAAAACGCTACGTGTGAACATAGCTCAAGGTGTGGAGGAGCATTTTTGTTTTCGTATATTTATTTTGCCTTATATACAAGTCATTACCCTGGAAATGATGTTCCTTAACATATTTCCCAGGAAAATCCATTTTGGCTTCATTTTTGTATGTTTTATTGTGAGTCTGTAAAAGTGGCGTAATACCTCTAACAACGTTGTTGATAGTAGTGACCTAGGAGTCATAAATGCTTCCAGGGGTCTTCCCCATGCTGTTCCCATGTCATTTGAGCACTGTTCCCATAGATTTGGGCAATTTTTAGGCCATCTGCAGATTTTTCTATGGGAAAAATGCTCGAGTTTCCCATAGACTTACATTGGGCTCATTGTTCGGGTCGAGCACCCAAGCATTCCAATTTGGTCGACCCGAGCAACGAGTACCCAAGCATTCCAATTTGGTCGACCCGAGCATCGAGCACCCGAGCATTTTAGTGCTCGCCCATCACTAATCACCAATTGTAAAAATAATGAATATTATTGATGAACAAACAACCAAATTTTTTTTCAAAACAATTAAACAGCCGAAAAAAAAGCTGAGCATAAACACCAAAAAATCCATGTAAGGACTGGCAACCCTCCTCCAATGTGCTCGCTATAAAAATACACAGTAATAAATGAGTTGTCACAGAATGAAAATATAGTATCCAGAAAAATGGTCTTCTTTTCAATGCTATTAAAATTAGCATAGTATAGCAGAAAAGAGTCAAAAGGCTGATTAAATATTATCACATATTATTGGACCTGTGTGCGGCATGGTACATGGGGAAGGAACCATTGTTTAATTATTTATTTATTGTTTAAATATTATATTATCAGGCTCGGTATGTCCATGGTTATTGGGCCCTTCCCAGCCTAATTATACCAGCCCTCAGCCACCCTGGAAGTGGCCCATCAAATTAGATGCTCCAATTCAGGCACTTCGCCACGGCTCTTTCCGATTGCCCTGGTGCTGTGGCAGTTGGGGAAATGGTAGTTGGGGTTGATCTCAGCTGTGTAATGTCAGCTGGCATCAAAGACAAGGGATAGTAATGGAGATGTGTTAATCAGACACCCCCATTACCAGCCCAATAATAAAAAGGAAAAACACACACAAAAATACTTTATTGAAATAAACACTCGCTCGTTCACCACTTTATTTAAAAAAAAGAAAAAATCCCATGGAGGTCAGACGTAGTCTACCTAATCTGATGTACTCCAGCAAATTTGACAAACAAAGTCTATGGAGCCCCATTCTGACACTCCATAGACTTTGCCAAAAGCCAATTCTGGGTCACGCAGACTCGGCAACTCTAGACTAGATAGATAATAGATGGATGGATAGGTAGATAGATAGATAGATATGGAATGGATAGATAGATAGATAGATAGATAGATATGGGATGGATAGATAGATAGACAGAAAGATAGATACATACATACATACATACAGTACATAGATAGATACATAGATAGATAGGGTTAGATAGATGGATAGATAGATAGATACATAGATAGATAGGGTTAGATAGATGGATAGATAGAGAGATAGATAGATGATAGATAGATAGATTTTGTTGGTATAAAATCTAATATTTATTACTCATAGAGTAAAACATGTTAGAAATATCACGACAGCAAAATGACGAGGCTTCCGGTCATGTGTAGGAGGCTGACAGACAGCCAGTCAAGCGCGGGACATCAGCGACCCACCGTGCACGTGCACCACACTCACATAGAGATTGATTGAGACATCTTAAAAGTGGGTATTGGACTGCGACAAAGCACAATAGGAGGTCATATTTATCAAATGCATTTTTGACATATATGTTTAAGCAATATACAAAAATCCAGCATATGCTCCATCATGTTTCTCCGTTAGGTCAAATGAAAGATGATTATGAAAGTAGTCCCAGAAAGGTCATCAGAAGTATCACAGATCTAAATAATAACAAGTGTAAGACATAAAAACAATTAATAAAAAGATCAGCAAAAAAAAGTAACCAAAAACCCACCACAACAGTAGGGGAGATTACATGATAAGAATAATATATGGAGAGTGAACCGGATTTACAGAAACGAAGAGAAGCTTAAAGCTTGTAGATAGATAGACAGACACACACAGCACATTGTACTCACCTATGTAGAAGCCTTTTCCTTCCTGGGGTTTCGGGAGAGCTGGTTAGTCCAATCAGCGGATTCATTCCCATGCTTCCTTGCACTGTGTGCTGCACAGGAGAGCTGGAGCAGGAGATGGGGGAGGGGATGGCAGAGACTGTTGGCTTCTGTTATGACGATACGACCAGTCTCGGCCAGACAGGAAAACTCTAGACGAGGAGTGAGCAGCTCCTCCAGAATCAGGAGAGAGCTGCTCACATGACTAGCTGTGCTATCTTGGACACCATGCAGAATGCTGACAGGATGTTTATTACAAACTGTCAGCATTCTGCAACCTAGGCACACACAAGTTACACAGAAAGCCTGGCAGCCCCTTTAAGGAGGCATGTACCAGCATTATTACAAGGGTTACTTGCTTTATCATTATGGTCTAAGGGCAAAAACTGGGGCACTTGCTGTTATGGGGTACCAAGATGATCTGCATGTTTTTGAGTCTGTGTATTTGAATAATTAATTGAAAAAGGGGTGTGTTCAAAATAATAGCAGTGTGGAGTTCAATTAGTGAGGTCAATTATTCTGTGAAGAAACAGGTGTGAATCAGGTGGCCCTTATTTAAGGGTGAAGCCAGCACATGTTGTACATGCATTTCTCCTTGAAAAGCCTGAGAGATATGGGTTATTCGAAACATTGTTCAGAAGTACTTTGATTAAAAAGTTGATTGGAGAGGGTAAAACTTATAAAGAAGTGCAGACAATGATTAGCTGTTCAGCTAAAATGATCTCCAATGCTTTAAAATGAAAAGCAAAACCACAGAGACATGGAAAAAAATGGAAGACTACCATTCGAATGGATCAAAGAATAGCCAGAATGACAAAGGCTCAGCCAATGATCAGCTCCAGGATGATCAAAGACAGTCTCAAGTTACCTGTGAGTACTGTGACAGAAGACACCTGTGTGAAGCTAATCTCTTCGTAAGAAATCCCAGCAAAGTCCCACTGTTAAAAAAAGACATGTACTGAAGCAGATACAATTTGCAAAAGAACACATCAACTGACCTAAACAGAAATAGAGAAACATTTTGTGGATTGATGAAAGTAAAATTGTTCTTTTTGGGTCCAAGGGCCACAGACAGTTCGTCAGACGACCCCCAAACTCTGCATTCAAGCCACAGTACACTCTGAAGACAGTGAAGCATGGTGGTGCATCATGATATGGGCATGTTTCTCTTACCATGGTGCCGGACCTATTTACCACATTTGAGCGGTTTGCATATATTAAAATACTTGAAAAGGTCATGTTACTTTATGCTGAAGAGGATATGCCCTTGAAATGTGTGGTACAACAAGACAACGACCCTAAACACACCAGTAAACAAGCAAAATCTTAGTTCCAGCCCAACAAAATTGAGGTTATGGAGTGGCCAGCCCATTCCCCAGACCTTAATCCGATAGAACACTTATGGGGTGACTTCTAAAATGCCGTTTCTGAGGCAAAGCCAACAAATTTCAAAAAATTGAGGGATGTAGTCAAAGCATCCTGGGCTGGAATAACAGTTGTCAGGTGCCAGAAGTTGATTAACTCTATGCAACATAGATGTGAAACAGTTCTAAAAAACTGTGGGTATACAAATAAATATTAGGTTAGTGATTCACAAAAATGCTAAATCCTCAAAAAAAAGAGTACATATTGTGATTTTGTAAAGACAAATGCCGACACTGCTATTTTTTAGAACAGCTCAATGTTAATTTTTTGTTATTTTCTGTAAAGTAGTTAAAAATTATATACATTTCTCTTCATGTCTTGAATTAGAAAACAGTGTGCAATGTTCCCAATGCATGGAAATAATAACTAGTATAAAGATTTTGTGCTTAACTCATGTTTTTGAACACACTGCTATTATTTTGAACACTACAGTGTATATTATACAATTCTCTGTTTGTCTCCCATTTACTGAAGAGATATACAGGTGTGTGAATCTGACATAAAAAATATACAAAAAATCTGACATGTGCTCTATAGGGTGCCATATTACTGACATATTCCCATACAGAAGAACCACACAGCGGCTCCAGCAAATGCATGACACCATAATTGATTCCTGGATGAAGATCTGAAATGTAAAAAATGTTCAAATCTACGTCTCTTGCTGCTCTTATTATGTCCCATATTGTTTCAGAACATTGCAATGTGAAATGTCAGTTTAACATTAGATGACATGCATTATATACCTGCATGGCGTATGCCTAAAATATTTAATCAGGAAGTGTAGGGGTCCTTTAACTTAAATGTAGCAGAAATGTTAAAATCATTCTAATCTTCAGAGTATCATGACCAACTGGCCATAAATGCATCAAATAGTTTTAAAAAAAAGCTGTAAAACATTTGTGTTCATTAAGCTGAAAATGCAGGTGTATAGAAATATGCCGAATAGAACAAGTTAAAACAAAATTTAAAAAAAATGCAAAAAGTGTCCTACAAAGTTAACAAATGTGACCAATAAACCGGATTCACAAAATGTTTATTTTTGACTTTTAAATTTTAAATGGGTTGTCCCACCAACAAAGTACATTTTAATTAATAGATCTTGGAATAAAATTATATTCCACAATTGGATGCGTTAAAAAAAATATTCTCGTGCTGAGATAATCTTATAAATGTGCCCCTGCTGTGTACTGTGCAATGACTGTGTCTGACCGTGTAGGAACATGGTCTGATCATTCCACAGCTACTGGGCATGCAAAAGAGAGTTTACAGACATTACAGCACGCGATCGCAGCTGATCCTTTTTTGTGAGGTAAAACATTTCCCTGCCAGTTTTTAAGCAATGTTTTACCTCAAAGAAAGAATCAGTTGCAATCCTGTTATGTAATGTCTGTATACTCTTTTTCTTACTCCCCTGGCCAGGAGCTGTGGTATGATCAGACCATGTTCCTGCACGGTCAGACACAGCCATTACACAGTACACAGCAGGGGCACATTTATAACATTTTCTCAGCACAGGAACATTATTTTGAATACATCCAATTGTGGAATTTAACTGATTAAAATATTGATTAAAATTAACTTTGTTCATGACAAAAACCCTTTAACCCTTTCACGACTTTGACGTATAGGTACGTCAAGGGTCGTGTCCCTGCCTTTAATTCAAGCCCCAAATCTGAGCCCGCATCTTTCCCGGCACATGATGGCTGATTTAATCAGCCATCAAGGACTTCTAACAGCCGTGGGTGGCTGACAGCAGCATTTAACACAAGTCAGCCAGAAGCGCCTCACAAGTTTTGCCTATCGGTGCCCCTGTCATGTGGTCGCGTGGCGTCGATGGGTTGTCATGTCAGAAGACCCCCATGCCTGTCATTGTGAATCTCCTGTGAATGCTGGCTGCTGGCCGGTGTTCAAAGGAGATCGTGATTTTTGCTATACATAGCAGGGCTGAAGCACTGCTATGTGTAGCACAGGCAATCAGACTATCGCAGCTTCAAGTCTCTTAATGGGGCTATGAAGTCAGGAAATTTTTTTTAAAAAGTTTAAAAAAATATTTTTAAAAATTAAAAAAACACAAAAGTTTAAATCACCCCCTTTTGCCCCATTGAAAATAATCCAATTAAAAAAATTAAAAATACACATTTAGTATCGCTGTGTTCAGAAATGTCCGCTCTATCAAAATATAAAAACAATTAATCCAATCGACAAACGCCATGAAGAGAAGAAATATCAAAACACCAGAATCACGTTTTTTTGGCCGCCGCAACATTACAATCAAAACATCGTATCTACCCCAAAATGGAATCAATAAAAAAGTCAGCTCACAGCACAAAAAATAAGCCCTTATCCGGTCCCAGATCACGAAAAATGAAAATGCTATGGGTCTCAGAAAATGGCGACATAAGCAAAAAAAATCTTCTTACAAATTTTCGATTATTTTTTACCACTTAATTAAAAAAACTATACATATTTGATATCTGTGTACTTGTACTGATCTGGAAAATCATATTACTTGGTCAGTTTTAGTATTTAGTGAACATGGAAAACAAAAAAAACAATTGTGGAATTGCACTTTTTTTGCAATTTTACCGCACTTGGAATTTTTTCCCTTTTTTCAGTACACGATATGGTAAAACCAATGGTATCATTCCAAAGTTCAACTCGTCTCGCAAAAAGCAAGCTATCATATGGCCATATAAAAGGAAAAATAAAAATGTTATGGCTCTGGGAAGAACAGGAGGAAAAAACGAAAGAACAAAAACAGAAAATAGCAAGATCATGACGAGGTTAATCCCTTGCCTCCAGAGACAATCTTTTCTTTATTTGCATTTTTCTTGGGAAACATGATTCTCCAGGTCAGTGTGATTAGCAATACCAAACTTGCATAGTTTTTTTTCATATTATTATTTAAATAGTGAAAAAAAAGAGTTAGAAGTTCGTAAAAAAAAAATTTACTTGTGTTCAAAGGGGTAACATTTCTCCTTGCGGAGAGCGACATGTTAAGCATGTCACAGTGAGGAGACTTTTAAAGCAGCAATGCTCCTCTGGGAAATATGCAAATTGTCTCTTCAGAGAGGAAGAGCACCAGAACTCTAGTGCCACCTACAGGAAGCAGCAATCCTAAAACTCAATAGTGACCCTTTAATGAGCCTTATCACATGACTTAGGATATTTTCCAAGACTTGTAACGTTCTTATTTTTTCATTGATGGAGCTGTGTAAGTACTTGTTTTTTTTGTATTTTTGTGGCGAGATGCTATTTATTTTATATGAATTTGGGGTACATAACACGCTTTGATCAGTTTTTCTTGCATTTTTTTAGGGGGGTTTGGTGACCGAAAAAAAAACAATTCTGGTATTTATCATATAAGTTTATTAATTTGATAGTTTGATAGACCGGACTTTTACGGATGCGACACTACCCAAATTTGTTTGTTTGAGGATTGATTCAAATTTTTATATCTTTTTATTTTTTTTTAAAAAAAGCTTTTATTTTTTATCTTGGGACCTGAACCTGCCATTATCTGATTGCTTATACTATAAACTGTAATACCATAGTATTACAGTATTCAGTGAAAATCACGTCCTCTTATGAAGCCAGTAGATGAACTACATAGGTGTATGAATATAGCAGTGACAAGGGCTTTCAGCAGGCACCAGGCTGACATGGTGATCCAACAGGGCTTCACGATCGTGCCGAAGATGGGCCATGGAAGCCGTTGCACATGAGTACCGGCAACTGCTCCTTTCCAATGCCACTAATGCCACTGTCAGATTGTAACAGCAGCCTCTAGACATTGCTGTTAGAGACTAATACCAACTATGTAACACAGCCGGCATCTAAATCGTGTGGAAAGAGAACACCTCCCGAGCCACCTCCACATACGATGACCCTAGCGCTGAAGTACATGTTCATCATTTTACACAAAGGAGTTAAAAACTAGTGTAAGGGGAAAGTAAAAAACATTTCCAGGTGTGTTCACTCACATAGTACAAGTTACAACCAAGCTACACAATTCATACTATATATATGTGGCGCCCCTGCTGGTTCAGTCGCCACAGAGGTACTGCATCTCACCCAGAGGTGTGGTATCCCACTCTCAGGTAAGGATGGAGTACTGCCTGGGACCCACACATTTGCATCCATTACACTTCAGAGGGAAGGGCGAGATTGCTCCTAAGAGAGAGCACAGTCCCTGGTCCCTAGCTGGAGGGTGGAACAATGTAGTGGGTGTGGGTGGAGGAAGTAGTTTAGGGGAGCACTTCAGTAGGTGTATAAAAAGGAGAGCCATCTTGAGAGAGTGTTCAGTCTGAGGAGAAGGAGTGGGAGCAGGAGCTCTGCAGGAGCTCTGCTCAGGGAAGCGGGCCTAGTTGAGAGGCCCATGTTTGACTGAGGGAAGAGGATGGGAGCAGAGGAAGGCTCCAGAAGTGAGGGGATCCCAGGGGCACGGGAAGTGCGGATGCCACCGGTGCGCCTGAATCTGCAGGAACGTGGAGGGATCAGGCCGCAAAGGGGACCGGCCCCTAAGTAGTGGAGAACTACAAGGCTCAGCTAGAAACCGGAGGCTTCTGTACTTTCAGGGTGCAGTTGCTCACAGCCGCAACTACATCGCTAAAAAGGTAGCCACATAGGATTCAGGGGACTGCAGGTTGCCCGCCAAGATCCGAGGTTACCAACTTGGGACACTGGTTGCGAGAAGCAGGGCAGTAGGGTGAGAGCCAGCGCAGGAAGACGCCCGAGGAAGGCACACAGAATGGGGTCCCGTTATGTACTCCTGAAACACCTGGGAGTTTGCTGAATCCCTGCCTCGGTAAACACATGACGACATGGGAGCTTAACCTGATCCTGGTAGCCTGGAGTGCAACAACTGTGAGTAAACCTTGAAGACTGCACCCCACTGTGTCCTAGAATTATTATCTGCGCCATCCCCTGCAATACACCTCACAGCAACATCTACCTCATCATTAACCATCACAGCACCGCCCTGGAGCTAGCTCTACCTGTGGAGAGCTGAACCAACTCTGCTGCACTACCAACAGCTCCATAGAATCTGCACTGCAGCGGCGGCTCCATATAGCCGCATACCACAGGTGGTGTCACGAACATTAAACTATAAAAACTATAATCCCCTTTCTATAAACTACCCCTTTTATTGATCGCCCTGGGTCACGGACCGTGTCACCGCCACTGTGACATCTCCCCTAGCAACGACTGGCCCGGCTACCGAGTACCCCATGGCCCAGGGGGTGCGTCATATTCATGTCCGATACACATCAGACATTTATTGCACACACAGGACACATGTTTCACACAGATACATCACACATACTTGCTCATTCATTGCACAGATATCTCATTCACACATTCCACACTTGCTGTACACACCAAACACATGGTAGACACATTGCATAAACATGTCATGTATAAGACGGGAAGCATCAGGGACACATATCAGTGGCCCAGTCAGATTAATCTTATTTTTTTTTCCATGACTGGTTGCATGGTGTGTCACCTCCCTGCAGAAGAGATGCCACCAGAAAGTACTATGAGAAGAAGGCAGCTGGCAGAGGCAATGTAAAGCTATGGAAACTTTGGGTCCTGGCTTTCATGTGAACATTATTTTAACACATACCTAAACATGACTACCGATCAAAGACACCTTTCATGGGAACTGTATTCCCTTATGGCAGTTGCTACATTCAGTAAAATAATGCCATCCCTCCATAGTTCAAAAAATATATATTATATATATTCAGGAATGGTTTGAGGAACATAACAACATAGATTTGGGTGTTGGTTTGCCCTACAAATCCCCCTGATCCCAATGCAATCAAACATCTGTAGGATATAAAATAAGTCCAATCCATGTAGGATCCACCTCGACTTTATAGGACTTTAAAGATCTGTAGCTCTTGGCGGCGAAAACCATAGAATACATTCAGAGGTCTCGTGAAGTCCATTTCTCGGGTTGTGTCTGTGAAATGGCCACAGTGTGAATGTGCTCCAACACATTGCATGCATACCAACTTATGCTCAGTCTCATTTCTGGCGTAATTTCTTCTACTCTGTACAAGCAGGGATGTGGCTTCTCCTTTTTAAGCTAGGCATTTCATCTACATAGCTTCCGAAGGGCTGGTGTTTGAACAGTCGGGCCTGGGTCCTGCTCTGCCCTTATCTATATTGAGGTTGGCTGACACAAAGTGAGGTTTTAACACTAGAGATATGACCATCCCGATTGGGTACACTTTGTCGCGGTGGAATGGCTTTTATGCTTTTTTGATCAAAATATTGTTAACTAAGTACCCTACGTAATCTATATGTACTATTACTATTTATTTATTTTCATACTGCAGGGTATATGCTCATTTTGTTTTTTTCTTGGATTTTGCCACTTCTCGATAGGGCTGAGCAGATTTGGCTACATGACACAAGACACAAGATATAAAAATTTGAATCAATCCTCAAACAAAAAAATTTGGGTAGTGTCGCATCTGTAAAAGTCCGGTCTATCAAACTATCAAATTAATAAACTTATATGATAAATACCAGAATTGTTTTTTTTCGGTCACCAAACCCCCCTAAAAAAATGCAAGAAAAACTGATCAAAGCGTGTTATGTACCCCAAATTCATATAAAATAAATAGCATCTCGCCACAAAAATACAAAAAAACAAGTACTTACACAGCTCCATCAATAAAAAACTAAGAACGTTACAAGTCTTGGAAAATATCCTAAGTAATGTGATAAGGCTCGTTAACCCTTTCGCAACCTTGGGTTTTGTCGTTTTTGCATTTTTGTTTGTTGCTCCCCTTGTTCCCAGAGCCATAGCGTTTTTATTTTTTGGTCAATATGGCCATGTGAGGGCTTATTTTTTGCGGGACGAGTTGTACTTTTTAACACCATTACTAGTTTTACCATATCATGTATGGGAAAATGGGAAAAAAATTGCAAGTGCGAGAAATTACAAAAAAAAGTGCAATACCACAGTTGTTTTTTATTTATTTTTTTTACCACGTTCACTGAATGCTAAAAATGACCTGCCATTCTTATTCTCCAGGTCATTACGAGTTCGTAGACACCAAACATGTACAGGTTCTTTTATATTTAAGTGGTGAAAAAAAATTCCAAAATTTGGTAAAAAAATAAATAAATAAATAAAGCCATTTTCTAAGACCTGCAGCGTCTCCATTTTTCGGAATCTGTGGCTGGATGAGGGCTTATTTTTTGCACGCCGGGCTGACGTTTTTATTGATAACATTTTGGGGTAGATCTGATGTTTTGATCGCCCATTATTGCATTTTATTGCAATTTTGCCGCGACCAAAAAACGTAATTCTGGCGTTTAGAATTTTTTTCTCGTTACACCGTTTACCGATCAGATTAATTCTTTGTTTATATTGATAGATCGGGTGATTCTGAATGCGGCGATACTAAATATGTCTATGTAGATATGTAGGGTTTTTTTTATATATATTTTATTTTGAATGGGGCGAAAGGGGGGTGATTTAAACTTTTATATTTTTTATTTTTTTTTTATTTTTAAAAACGTTTTTTTTCACTTGTTGCATGCTTCTATAGTCTCCATAGGAGACTAGAAGCAGCAACTATCCGATCGCCTCTGCTACATACAGGGGATCAGCAGATCCCCTGCATATAGCAGAATTGGTCCTGTGCTATGAGCGCCGACCACTAGGTGGCGCTCATAGCGACCAGATCATGACAACCACAGGCATCTGCTGCAGACCCTGGGTTGTCATGCCCACCCATCGGTGACCCGCGATCAAGTGACAGGGTCGCCGGTGGGCGGGGCTTAGGACGCGCTTCCCGGAAGCGCGCGTTAAATGCCGCTGTCGGAGATTGACAGCGGCATTTAACATGTTAACAGCCGCGGGTGGATCGCGATTCCACCCGCGGCTGTTGCGGGCACATGTCAGCTGTAAGAATCAGCTGACATGTGCTCGGCTCAGTGCGGGCTCACCGCCGGAGCCCTCACTGAACCGGGGGAGGAGTCCTATGATGTACTAAGACGTCATAGGTTGCAAAGAAGGGGAAGGATCACTATTGAGTTTTAGGATTGCTATTTCCTGTATGTGGCACTAGAGTTCTGGTCCTCTTCCTCTCTGAAGAGACAATTTGCACATAGTGATAAACATAATCTTTAATATTATGGTTTATTGGTTGGTATAGATAAATAGAAATAGATGATGGATGACTGAATGGATGAATGGATGGACAGACACACACAGACATACAGTACAGACCAAAAGTTTGGACACACCTTCTCATTTAAAGATTTTTCTGTATTTTCATGACTATGAAAATTATACATTCACACTGAAGGCATCAAAACTATGAATTAACACATGTGGAATTATATACTTAACAAAAAAGTGTGAAACAACTGAAAATATGTCTTATATTATAGGTTCTTCAAAGTAACCACCTTTTGCTTTGATGAATGCTTTGCACACTCTTGGCATTCTCTTGATGAGCTTCAAGAGGTAGTCACCGGAAATGGTTATCACTTCACAGGTGTGCCCTGTCAGGTTTAATAAGTGGGATTTCTTGCCTTATAAATGGGGTTGGGACCATCAGTTGTGTTGTGCAGAAGTCTGGTGGATACACAGCTGATAGTCCTACTGAATAGACTGTTAGAATTTGTATTATGGCAAGAAAAAAGCAGCTAAGTAAAGAAAAACGAGTGGCCATCATTACTTTAAGAAATGAAGGTCAGTCAGTGCGAAAAATTGGGAAAACTTTGAAAGTGTCCCCAAGTGCAGTTGCAAAAACCATCAAGCGCTACAAAGAAACTGGCTCACATGAGGACCGCCCCAAGAAAGGAAGACCAAGAGTCACCTCTGCTTCTGAGGATAAGTTTATCCGAGTCATCAGCCTCAGAAATCGCAAATTAACAGCAGCTCTGATTAAAGACCAGGTCAATGCCACACAGAGTTCTAGCAGCAGACACATCTCTACAACAACTGTTAAGAGGAGACTTTGTGCAGCAGGACTTCATGGTAAAATAGCTGCTAGGAAACCACTGCTAAGGACAGGCAACAAGCAGAAGAGACTTGTTTGGGTTTAAAAACACAAGGAATGGACATTAGACCAGTGGAAATCTGTGCTTTGGTCTGATGAGTCCAAATTTGAGATCTTTGGTTCCGACCACCGTGTCTTTGTGCGACACAGAAAAGGTGAACGGATGGACTCTACATGCCTGGTTCCCACCATGAAACATGGAGGAGGAGGTGTGATGGTGTGGGGGTGCTTTTCTGGTGACACTGTTGGGGATTTATTCAAAAGTAAAGGCATACTGAACCAGCATGGCTACCACAGCATCTTGCAGCAGCATGCTATTCCATCCGGTTTGCGCTTAGTTGAACTATCATTTATTTTTCAACAGGACAATGACCTCAAACACACCTCCAGGCTGTGTAAGGGCTATTTGACCAAGTAAGAAAGTGATGGGGTGCTGCGCCAGATGACCTGGCCTCCACAGTCACCAGACCTGAACCCAATCGAGATGGTTTGGGCTGAGCTGGACCGCAGAGTGAAGGCAAAAGGGCCAACAAGTGCTAAGCATCTCTGGGACCTCCTTCAAGATTGTTGGAAGACCATTTCCGGTGACTACCTCTTGAGGCTCATCAAGAGAATGCCAAGAGTGTGCAAAGCAGTCATCGAAGCAAAAGGTGGCTACTTTGAAGAACCTAGAATATAAGACATATTTTCAGTTGTTTCACAATTTTTTTGTTAAGTATATAATTCCACATGTGTTAACTCATAGTTTTGATGCCTTCACTGTGAATGTACAATTTTCATAGTCATGAAAATACAGAAAAATCTTTAAATGAGAAGGGGTGTCCAAACTTTTGGTCTGTACTGTATATACATTTATATATATATATATATATATATATATATATATATATATATTTATATATATATACAGTACAGACCAAAAGTTTGGACACACCTTCTCATTTAAAGATTTTTCTGTATTTTCATTACTATGAAAATTGAACATTCACACTGAAGGCATCAAAACTATGAATTAACACATGTGGAATTATATACTTAACAGAAAAGTGTGAAACAACTGGAAATATGTCTTATATTCTAGGTTCTTCAAAGTAGCCACCTTTTGCTTTGATGACTGCTTTGCACACTCTTGGCATTCTCTTGATGAGCTTCAAGAGGTAGTCACCGAAAATGGTTTTCACTTCACAGGTGTGCCCTGTCAGGTTTAATAAGTGGGATTTCTTGCCTTTTAAATGGGGTTGGTACCATCAGTTGTGTTGTGCAGAAGTCTGCTGGATACACAGCTGATAGTCCTACTGAATAGACAGTTAGAATTTGTATTATGGCAAGAAAAAAGCAGCTAAGTAAAGAAAAATGAGTGGCCATCATTACTTTAAGAAATGAAGGTCAGTCAGTGTGAAAAATTGGGAAAACTTTGAAAGTGTCCCCAAGTGCAGTTGCTAAAACCATCAAGCCCTACAAAGAAACTGGCTCACATGAGGACCACCCCAGGAAAGGAAGACCAAGAGTCACCTCTGCTTCTGAGGATAAGTTTATCTTAGTCACCAGCCTCAGAAATTGCAGGTTAACAGCAGCTCAGATTAGAGACCAGGTCAATGCCACACAGAGTTCTAGCAGCAGACACATCTCTACAACAACAGTTAAGAGGAGACTTTGTGCAGCAGGCCTTCATGGTAAAATAGCTGCTAGAAAACCACTGCTAAGGACAGGCAACAAGCAGAAGAGACTCGTTTGGGCTAAAGAACACAAGGAATGGACATTAGACCAGTGGAAATCTGTGCTTTGGTCTGATGAGTCCAAATTTGAGATCTTTGGTTCCAACCACTGTGTCTTTGTGCGACGCAGAAAAGGTGAACGGATGGACTCTACATGCCTGGTTACCACCGTGAAGCATGGAGGAGGAGGTGTGATGGTGTGGGGTTGCTTTGCTGGTGACACTGTTGGGAATTTATTCAAAATTGAAGGCATACTGAACCATCATGGCTACCACAGCATCTTGCAGCGGCATGCTAGTCCACCCGGTTTGCGTTTAGTTGGACCATCATTTATTTTTCAACAGGACAATGACCCCAAGCACACCTGCAGGCTGTGTAAGGGCTATTTGACCAAGGAGAGTGATGGGGTGCTACGCCAGATGACCTGGCCTCCACAGTCACCAGACCTGAACCCAATCGAGATGGTTTGGGGTGAGCTGGACCGCAGAGTGAAGGGAAAAGGGCCAACAAGTGCTAAGCATCTCTGGGAACTCCTTCAAGATTGTTGGAAGACCATTTCTGGTGACTACCTCTTGAAGCTCATCAAGAGAATGCCGAGAGTGTGCAAAGCAGTCATCAAAGCAAAAGGTGGCTACTTTGAAGAACCTAGAATATAAGACATATTTTCTGTTGTTTCACACTTTTTTGTTAAGTATATAATTCCACATGTGTTAATTCATAGTTTTGATGCCTTCAGTGTGAATGTACAATTTTCATAGTAATGAAAATACAGAAAAATCTTTAAATGAGAAGGTGTGTCCAAACTTTTGGTCTGTACTGTATATATATACATAAGACTAAAGAGAAAAAAATCTATGTATGATATAATAAATATCAAAGAGTGAAAATAAACCAAACGGCTGCTTTCTCAGCACATGGACTTGCATACAGAGCAATTTAAGAAAGCTGCACAGCATGGAATAAAATATGAGATGGCAGACAGGAAAGTGACATACAGACAGCTCTGGCTATTCACTGTTAGCAGGAAATTCAGCACAGGCTTTATTCATGTCAGATGTTAAAACAACGTGCGTACCTCCAATAGCAGTAATACCAGTAGGGTCATGTGGTGAAATTGCTATGCTGCACATCAATGACTGCTGAAAATGGAGGTTTCTCTTTTAATCTACTTTTATAAAATAACAGCAGCATTGAGAAAGTTCATAGTGTATTAGCATATTATGACATAGAATATCAATTTCACATCACACACGCTGAGCAAGAAAACAGATTTCTTTCTGCAACAACTCAAATTATTTCTGACAGTCATTAAGCAGCATGACCTCTATGAGATCCCTATGAAGACTCCTCACCTTATATAAGGAATGAAAAACGTGCAAAGAGGCCGGATGCTCCGAACAGCCAACAAACCAGATTCATGACAAGACCAGAAATATCTTCGAAATTGCAATATTATACTGCTACAACTGAACTACTGCCAGATGATCATAAAAATGATTCCATAGTGCAAAGCTGATGGCAAATTTAACCCTGTGTGTTTTTATACACTATACTGTATTGTCATGATTACATAAGAGTCTGTACTTATAGGCTGTGTTACGTTACATTAGACGACTGTCTTTAACATGCAGGTGCTTCTCACTAAATTAGAATATCATCTAAAAGTTAATTAATTTGAGTTCTTCAGTAAAAAAAGTGAAACTTATATATTATATAGAGTCATTACAAACAGAGTGATCTATTTCAAGTGTTTATTTCTGTTAATGTTGATGATTATGGCTTACAGCCAATGAAAACACAAAAGTCATTATCTCAGTAAATTAAAATAATTAACAAAAAGCACCTGCAAAGGCTTCCTAAGCGTCTAAAAAGGTCCTTTAGTTTGTTTCAGTAGGCTCCACAATCATGGGGAAGACTGCTCACTTGACAGATGTCAAAAAGGCAGTCACTGACACACTCCACAAGGTCCCAGAGTTCCAATTTTCCTTTGGAAATTAAGGTCCCAGAGTTCCAATTTTGGTTTGGAAATTAAGGTCCCAGAGTCTGGAGGAAGAGCGGAGAGGCACACAATCCAAGATGCTTGAGGTCTAGTGTGAAGTTTCCACAATCAGTGATGTTTGGGGAGCCATGTCATCTGCTGGTGTAGATCCACTGTGTTTTATCAAGACCAAAGTCAGCGCATCCATCTACCAGGAAATTTTAGAGCACTTCATGCTTCCCTCTGCCGACAAGCTTTTTGGAGATGGAAATCTCATTCTCCAGCAAGACTTGGCACCTGTCCACACTGCCAAAAGTACCAATACCTGGTGTAAAACAATAGTTTAAAAACAACAGTATCACTGTGCTTGATTGGCCAGCAAACTCGCCTGACCTTAACCCCATAGAAAATCTATGGGGTATTGTCAAGAGGAAGATGAGAAACACCAGACCCAACAATGCAGATGAGCTGAAGGCTGCTATCAAATCAACCTGGGCTTCCATAACACCTCAGCAGTGCCACAGGCTGATCGCCTCCATGCCACGACACATTGATGCAGTAATTGATGCAAAAGGAGCCCCAACCAAGTGTTGAGTGCATTTACTGAGCATACATTTCAGTAGGCCAACATTTCGGATTTTTAAAACATTTTTCAAGCTGTTGTTATAAAGTATTCTAATTTACTGAGATAATGACTTTTGTGTTTTCATTGGCTGTAAGCCATAATCATCAACATTAACAGAAATAAACACTTGAAATAGATCACTCTGTTTGTAATGACTCTATATAATATAAGAGTTCCACTTTTTGTATTGAAGAACTGAAATAAATTAACTTTTTGATGATATTTTAATTTAGTTACATGCACCTGTACATGTCTATCCATATTTTTCATGGATAGAACAAGTACCAATAATAATCTATGGAGCTGTTCACATGTCTGTGTTTTTTGCAGAATGTGGGTTCACAAAAATATCTGAGTTAGTTGGTGCACCCTGGCTATAGGGCTTCAGGGGGGACATAGGCCATTGAGCCACAAAAAAAGGTGCTAGTATTATAAAGGTTATATGGTAGGTACACGGCCCTATTCACATTGGGACCATTTAACTTCACTTTACACTTCTATGTGTTATTTTAGACTGCATTTCATTAGGCTCCTATCACAATAGTAGGATTGTTAAGAGAGATTACTGTACTATGGCTACAGTTTTACTCATGTATTATGTTATTTCTCCATAGAATTCACAATGTGTGTGTTTGTCTATCTGTGTATACATCTTTTTTATCTTTCATGCTATTTTATTTCATTTTTAATTTTCTATCATCATATAAAAAGTAGAAAAATAATGTATAATCATCAACTAAAGAAGAAAAAAATGAAAACAAACCCACCCCAATATTGCACTCATACAGATTGTAACATACCTGGCGGCGTCCTTGCATAGTGGTCCATCTCCCACTGTGCAAGAGCGCGCACTTGATCTCCTGTCCAGAATGTCTCTCTGGCTTCCCTCCATGCTGTCTGTTTGTGTCTGTTTCTGCTGCTTAAGGGCGGCGCCCGATCACTTCCTGCTTTTTGTACCTGCTGTGGGTCACACCCCTTGTGTGTCCTCAGCCTATTGCTGTCTGTCACCTGGTATATAGCTCAGCTGCTCCCATCTATTCCTGCCTGAGCATAGTGTTTCTTTCAGTGTGTGCTTGCACTCTGAAGGTGCCAGGTCCCGTTCTGTGTTCTCTTGTCTGCCTATCCTGGAGGCTGTATTTCCAGGCCTGTCTGAACACGCTCCTAGCCTGTTCCTCCTGCCTTCTAGGGGCCGATTACCTAGACCCGTTCCTGTATCTTGTCTGACCTGTCTGAACACGCTCCTAGCCTGTTCCTCCTGCCTTCTAGGGGCCGATTACCTAGACCTGCTCCTGTATCTTGTCTGTCCTGTCTGAACACGCACCTTGCCTGTTCGTCCTGCCTCTCTGGGGGCCGTATTCCCAGACCCGCTCCTGTATTCCGCTGCAGTGTCGGTCTCCTCCGTACACTCAGTTCCAGTCTGAACTCTCTCCTATCCTTTACCTGTTTTGCCTCTATGTCCGTTCCCTTCCTTTTTCTGCAGAGTCTGAACTCGTACCTAACTCCTGCTTGTTGTCTCTGTACTCCCGTTTGTGAGTTTGTGGTCCACTCGCTACTTCTCTGCTAGTACCCTGTGGGTGTCTGGCTCTGCCTTTCCCTTCCTGTCTGTTCCGTGTGAACAGAGCCCTGTCCCCCCTACTCAGCCTAGCCTGCTCTGACTCCTTTGCTCACCGCTCCGGCGGTTCTAGTCTGCTCTGACTCCTTTGCTTACCGCTCCGGCGGTTCTAGCCTGCTCTGACTCCTTGCTCACTGCTCCGCAGCCTTGCTCCGCTCTGTCCCTTTTGCTCACTGCTCCGGCAGTCCTGTCCTGCCCTGCTTCTGCCCACTGCTCCGGCAGTCCTGTCCTGCCCTGCTTCTGCCCGCTGCTCCGGCAGTCCTGTCCTGCCCTGCTTCTGCCCTCTGCTCCGGCAGTCCTGTCCTGCCCTGCTTCTGCCCGCTGCTCCGGCAGTCCTGTCCTGCCCTGCTTCTGCCCGCTGCTCCGGCAGTCCTGTCCTGCCCTGCTTCTGCCCGCTGCTCCGGCAGTCCTGTCCTGCCCTGCTTCTGCCCGCTGCTCCAGCAGTCCTGTCCTGCCCTGCTTCTGCCCGCTGCTCCGGCAGTCCTGTCCTGCCCTGCTTCTGCCCGCTGCTCCGGCAGTCCTGTCCTGCCCTGCTTCTGCCCGCTGCTCCGGCAGTCCAGTCCTACCCTGCTTCTGCCCGCTGCTCCGGCAGTCCTGTCCTGCCCTGCTTCTGCCCGCTGCTCCGGCAGTCCTGTCCTGCCCTGCTTCTGCCCGCTGCTCCGGCAGTCCTGTCCTGCCCTGCTTGTGCTCGCTGCTCCTGCAGCCCCGTCCTGCTCTGTTCTTGCCCACCGCTTCGGGCGTTCCCTCTCTGCTGTGGTTGTCTACCGCATCTGCGGTTCTGTGACCCAGTCTGTACTGGGTCTTAACCTTTCTGTGCTCCAGCCCGTCCTTTCGGCCAGTACCTCCCTGCCTGCATACTCGCCTGTATCCACCCATCTGCATACCTGCCGTGTTTGCTTATATCCACCAGTCTGTGCCAGCCTAACCTGCCTGTTCCTGAGTCCCAGTGTGTACTGGGTCCTATCCCGCCTGTGTTCCTACCTGCTAGTGCCTCCCTGTCTGCACTCTAGCTGCGCTTGCCTTTACCCGCCTGCCTGCATACCAGTCGTGCCTGCCTATACCCTCCAGTCTGTGCGCCAGCCTAACCAGCCTGATCCAGTAATCCCTGTGTGGGTCAACCCCCGTGTCCGGAGTTTGACCTGGAGTAGCACCTGGTCCCTCTGCCCGGTTTCTCCCTGGTGCACTGGCGTCGTATGCCGTCGTGCCATCTTGGTCGGATCGGCCAGATACTTAGTCACGCCCCTCCAGGCACTCTCCGGTTCATGGTCCAGTGGAATCACTACAATCACACGCACATGCCGCTCAGCCCGGGCGTGTGCATAACAGCATGCTCAGGCCATGGTTCCCGTTGAGCCCCACGGCCTTCGCTCTCTGAGAAGTTTTCCAGCGAATACATGCATTAAAATAAATAAATAAATATTTTTTTTTTCCTTTAGCTGAGTTCCAGGCGAATTACGCACCCGTCCAGATGGATCTATCTGCTCTCGTTCCCGCGGATCCGCTACGTTATTATGGGGATCCTAGACAAAGTCGTGCATTTGTGGAGCAATGCATGCTACACTTCAAGTTCTACCCTCTATGTTTTCCCACCGATCGGGTTAAGGTGGCATTCATTATGTCTTACCTGGCGGGTGATGCCTTGGAATGGATCAACCCCCTATATGAAACACAGGATCCGATCCTCCTGGACCTAATGGCTTTCCTGGTGGCCTTTCTAATGGTCTTCGATGATCCTAACCCGGAGGCTCCTGCTGAAGCTTCACTTCCCAATATCCCGGAGCAGCCCCAATGGGTAATGTGTGTGGGTAGCGCAATAGTCCTCCAGCCCAATGAGACTACTGCCCACCCAGAATCCTCACAGGGTGACTACGCTTTCCGGAATACTTCTCCCAACCTCAAGAGGCAGTCCAGACGTGCTAGACGTAGAGGCAAGCCGTCACGCCAGGGTCTGTCCTCCCTGAGACCTCCTGACCCCAACCTTGAAGTCCCTACTGAAGCTTCATCTCCCTGTATCCCGGAGAAGCCCCAACGGGTAATGTGCGTGGGTAGTGCACCAGTTCTCCTGCCCGAAGAGACTTCTGCCCATCCAGACTCCACACAGGAGAACTTCCTGCACCCGGCATCAGATGCTTCACCCACTTTAACCGGTGTGCATGTCCAAGGATGCTCCAAAGCTGTGGTTACCTCAGAGTCTGTGCACCTCTACTACCTGGCGGAGGACCCCCTGTTGCCTCCTGAATCCTCCGGGATACCACTCGATGACAAATGGAGAGAGAACTCTCTACACCCGGTACTCGATACTTTGTCCGCTTCGTCCTGTGAGCTTGACAATGGGTACCCCAAAGTGGTAGTTACCCCCGAGTCTCTACACCCCTCCGACCAGGCGGAGGACCTCCAGTTGTCTCCTGAACCCTTCGGGGTGCTACCTGGTAGCGAAAGGACAGAGACTCTCCTATACTCTGTACCTGATACCTCGCTCGCTTCGTCCAGTGAGTCCAACCTAGTGTACTCCGAAGCAGAGGTTACTCCCGAGTCTCTACACCCCTCCGACCAGGCGGAGGACCTCCAGTTGTCTCCTGAACCCTTCGGGGTGCTACCTGGTAGCGAAAGGACAGAGACTCTCCTATACTCTGTACCTGATACCTCGCTCGCTTCGTCCAGTGAGTCCAACCTAGTGTACTCTGAAGCAGTGGTTACTCCCGAGTCTCTACACTCCTCTGACCAGGCGGAGGACCTCCAGTTGTCTCCAGAACCCTTCGGGGTGCCACCTGGTGGTAAATGGACAGAGACTTTCCTATATCCTGGATCTGATACCTCGCTTGCTTCGTCCAGTGAGTCCGACCTAGTGTACTCTGAAGCAGAGGTTACCCGTGAGTCTCTACACCCCTCTGACCAGGCGGAGGACCGCCAGTTGTCTCCAGAACCCTTCGGGGTGCCACCTGGTGGAGAATGGACAGAGACTTTCCTATACTCGGTACCCGATACCTCGCCTGCTTCGTCCAGTGAGTCCGACCTAGTGTACTCTGAAGCAGATGTTTTCTCTGAGCCTCTGCACTCTTCTGACCCGGCGGAGGACCTCCAGTTGTTTCCTGAATCCTCCGGGGTACCACCAGAAAACAAAGAGACAGTGACTTTTCCTCATTATGTACCTGATAACCCGTCTATTTCTTCCTGTGAGCTTGACAAGATGTACCTCGAAGCAGAGATTACCCCCAAGTCTCTGTCCCCCTCCAACCCGGTGGAGGACTTCCAGTTGTCTCCTGTACGCTCTGGGGTGCCACCTGAAAATATGTGGAGAGAGACTTCCTTGTGTGCTGTTCCTGGTACTCCACCCGTTTCGTCTGTTGCTAAGGGTGGCTGGATGGGAGGTAGCATCCTAGCTACCCAGAGGAGACCAGTATTTCCGGTGGACAGGGGAAGTGATCTCTTCGAAGTGAAGAATTGGCCCTCGAATTCCCTGCAGAAGATTCTGGCAGGCCTGAAGAAGAGGGGGCGTAAGGGGGGGGGTACTGTAACATACCTGGCGGCGTCCTTGCATAGTGGTCCATCTCCCACTGTGCAAGAGCGCGCACTTGATCTCCTGTCCAGAATGTCTCTCTGGCTTCCCTCCATGCTGTCTGTTTGTGTCTGTTTCTGCTGCTTAAGGGCGGCGCCCGATCACTTCCTGCTTTTTGTACCTGCTGTGGGTCACACCCCTTGTGCGTCCTCAGCCTATTGCTGTCTGTCACCTGGTATATAGCTCAGCTGCTCCCATCTATCCCTGCCTGAGCATAGTGTTTCATTCAGTGTGTGCTTGCACTCTGAAGGTGCCAGGTCCCGTTCTGTGTTCTCTTGTCTGCCTATCCTGGAGGCTGTATTTCCAGGCCTGTCTGAACACGCTCCTAGCCTGTTCCTCCTGCCTTCTAGGGGCCGATTACCTAGACCCGTTCCTGTATCTTGTCTGACCTGTCTGAACACGCTCCTAGCCTGTTCCTCCTGCCTTCTAGGGGCCGATTACCTAGACCTGCTCCTGTATCTTGTCTGTCCTGTCTGAACACGCACCTTGCCTGTTCGTCCTGCCTCTCTGGGGGTCGTATTCCCAGACCCGCTCCTGTATTCCGCTTCAGTGTCGGTCTCCTCCGTACACTCAGTTCCAGTCTGAACTCTCTCCTATCCTTTACCTGTTTTGCCTCTATGTCCGTTCCCTTCCTTTTTCTGCAGAGTCTGAACTCGTACCTAACTCCTGCTTGTTGTCTCTGTACTCCCGTTTGTGAGTTTGTGGTCCACTCGCTACTTCTCTGCTAGTACCCTGTGGGTGTCTGGCTCTGCCTTTCCCTTCCTGTCTGTTCCGTGTGAACAGAGCCCTGTCCCCCCTACTCAGCCTAGCCTGCTCTGACTCCTTTGCTCACCGCTCCGGCGGTTCTAGTCTGCTCTGACTCCTTTGCTTACCGCTCCGGCGGTTCTAGCCTGCTCTGACTCCTTGCTCACTGCTCCGCAGCCTTGCTCCGCTCTGTCCCTTTTGCTCACTGCTCCGGCAGTCCTGTCCTGCCCTGCTTCTGCCCGCTGCTCCGGCAGTCCTGTCCTGCCCTGCTTCTGCCCGCTGCTCCGGCAGTCCTGTCCTGCCCTGCTTCTGCCCGCTGCTCCGGCAGTCCTGTCCTGCCCTGCTTCTGCCCGCTGCTCCGGCAGTCCTGTCCTGCCCTGCTTCTGCCCGCTGCTCCGGCAGTCCTGTCCTGCCCTGCTTCTGCCCGCTGCTCCGGCAGTCCTGTCCTGCCCTGCTTCTGCCCGCTGCTCCGGCAGTCCTGTCCTGCCCTGCTTCTGCCCTCTGCTCCGGCAGTCCTGTCCTGCCCTGCTTCTGCCCGCTGCTCCGGCAGTCCTGTCCTGCCCTGCTTGTGCTCGCTGCTCCTGCAGCCCCGTCCTGCTCTGTTCTTGCCCACCGCTTCGGGCGTTCCCTCTCTGCTGTGGTTGTCTACCGCATCTGCGGTTCTGTGACCCAGTCTGTACTGGGTCTTAACCTTTCTGTGCTCCAGCCCGTCCTTTCGGCCAGTACCTCCCTGCCTGCATACTCGCCTGTATCCACCCATCTGCATACCTGCCGTGTTTGCTTATATCCACCAGTCTGTGCCAGCCTAACCTGCCTGTTCCTGAGTCCCAGTGTGTACTGGGTCCTATCCCGCCTGTGTTCCTACCTGCTAGTGCCTCCCTGTCTGCACTCTAGCTGTGCTTGCCTGTACCCCTCTACCTGTATTGTTCCTGAGTCCCAGTGTGTACTGGGTCCTATCCCGCCTGTGTTCCTACCTGCTAGTGCCTCCCTGTCTGCACTCTAGCTGCGCTTGCCTTTACCCGCCTGCCTGCATACCAGTCGTGCCTGCCTATACCCTCCAGTCTGTGCGCCAGCCTAACCAGCCTGATCCAGTAATCCCTGTGTGGGTCAACCCCCGTGTCCGGAGTTTGACCTGGAGTAGCACCTGGTCCCTCTGCCCGGTTTCTCCCTGGTGCACTGGCGTCGTATGCCGTCGTGCCATCTTGGTCGGATCGGCCAGATACTTAGTCACGCCCCTCCAGGCACTCTCCGGTTCATGGTCCAGTGGAATCACTACAATCACACGCACACGCCGCTCAGCCCGGGCGTGTGCATAACACAGATATTTTTATCTTGATTACTAAAATAACTCTCAATAATCCAAATTACCAATAGGCTATGTACCCATCATCAACCAGTTCACCTTTATTTTGTCTTTTACCAAAATATATTTTGAAAAATACATAATGAGAAGAAAAATGTTCTCAGAAACCCATTACTTTACTGATGCAACTGTTTCAGCGTTTCTCTAATCTTCCTTAGCAAACTTAACACCATAATTCTTAAATCCATAGACCCCCTGTGAAAGGCTTCTCAGTCAGACAGTTCTTTTGCTTTGCACTGCTGACAGGCACAAACCCCAAGACCCGGCTGGAAATAGAATTTCTGATTTTACTTCCTATCCTAAATCATATGGCAAGGTCCTTTAAAGGGTCAATATTGAGTTCTAAGATTGTTGCCTGCAATAGATGGCAAAAGAGTTCCTGTCCTCTTCCTCTCTGAAGAAGCTATTTAAATATTTCAATTTCCAGAGGTGTATTGCGTGGCCTATAAGTCTCCTTACATTAACACGGCACTCTCCACATGTAAAAACTTTATACCTACTGTCAAAGTCCTCTCACTCAATGAACCAGTTCTCCTGCTTTGCACTGGTGAGGGGAAAAAATTCAGAAACATGTCTACAAATGGAGTTTCTGATTTGGCTTCCCGTCCCATTTTATGTGGCAGAAACAAGTTCCTGACTTCTTTTTCTTTCAAGAGGCTACTGAGCACATTGATAAATTCATTGTATCCAAATATTGCCACATGTAAACTGCTTTCACTCTTATTTTCCAAAATAAGACATTCATTTTCATCATTCATTTCCTAGTACAGTATTTTTCATTGTTGACAGTTACTAGTTAATAAAAATGCAATGAATTATGTTATAGGTGTTTAGGCTTTTGGTTACTTTTCTATTTCTTTTTGTAACCATTATACATCTATTGTCTTTTCATCTTGTCTCTACGTGCTGAACTGTTTTTTTAAAGAGTAACCATTGTTTTCATTTTTATTTCATAAATCAGTAGTACATATGAAAATAAACAACTTTATAATACACTGCTCAAAAAAATAACGGGAACACTTAAACAACAGAATATAACTCCAAGTAAATCAAACTTCTGTGAAATCAAACTGTCCACTTAGGAAGCAACACTGATTGACAATCAATTTCACATGCTGTGGTGCAAATGGAATAGACAATAGATGGAAATTATTGGCAATTTTCAAGACACACTCAATAAAGGAGTGGTTCTGCAGGTGGGGACCACAGACCACATCTCAGTACCAATGCTTTCTGGCTGATGTTTTAGTCACTTTTGAATGTTGGTTGTGCTTTCACACTCGTGGTAGCATGAGACGGACTCTACAACCCACAGAAGTTGCTCAGGTAGTGCAGCTCATCCAGGATGGCACATCAATGCGAGCTGTGGCAAGAAGGTTTGCTGTGTTTGTCAGCGTTGTGTTCAGAGGCGGGAGTCACTACTAGGAGACGTGGAGGGGGCCGTAGGAGGGCAACAACCCAGCAGCAGGACCGCTACCTCCGCACTTTGTGCAAGGAGGAAGAGGAGGAGCGCTGCCAGAGACCTGCAAAAATGACCTCCAGCAGGCCACAAATGTGCATGCGTCTGCACAAACGGTTAGAAACCAACTCCATGAGGGAGGTATGAAGGCCCGACATCCACAGATGAGGGTTGTGCTCACAGCCCAACACCGTGCAGGACGCTTTGCATTTGCCACAGAACACCAGGATTGGCAAAGTCGCCACTTGCGCCCTGTGCTCTTCACAAATGAAAGCAGGTTCACACTGAACACATATGACAGACGTGACAGAGTCTGGAGACACTGTGGAGAGCGATCTGCTGCCTGCAACATCCTTCAGCATGACCGGTTTGGCAGTGGGTTAGTAATGGTGTGGGGTGGCATTTCTTTGAAGGGCCGCACAGCCATCCATGTGCTGGCCAGAGGTAGCCTGACTGCCATTAGGTACCGAGATGAGATCCTCAGACCCCTTGTGAGACCATATGCTGGTGCGGTTGGCCCTGGGTTCCTCTTAATGCGGGACAATGCCAGACCTTATGTGGCTGAAGTGTGTCAGCAGTTCCTGCAAGATGAAGCATTGAAGCTATGGACTGGCCCGCCTGTTCCCCAGACCTGAATCCGATTGAGCACATCTGGGACATCATGTCTCGCTCCATCCACCAACGTCATGTTGCACCACAGACTGTCCAGGATGCTTTAGTCCAGGTCTGTGAGGAGATCCCACAGGAGACCATCTGCAACCTCATAAGGAGCATGCCCACGAGTTGTAGGGAGGTCATACCGGCACGTGGACGCCACACACAAAACTGAGCCTCATTTTGACTTGTTTTAAGGACATTACATCAAAGTTGGATCAGCCTGTAGTGTGTTTTTCCACTTTAATTTTGGGGGTGACTCCAAATCCAGGCCTCCATTGGTTAATAAATTTGATTTCCATTGTTGATTTTTGTGTGATTTTGTTGTCAGCACATTCAACTTTGTACAGAACAAAGTATTCAATGAGAATATTTCATTCATTCATTCATTCAGATCTAGGATGTGTTATTTGAGTGTTCCCTTTATTTTTTTGAGCAGTGTACAGTATATCTTATCAGAGAAATATGCGTCTTTCTCTGCCAGTATTTGGTGAAGACAGATTGTTACATGACTGAGATAAGAAATGGCAGTCGCTTTTGATGATATTCTATATAAACAAGTGGGAGGGGAAAGAAGGAGTAGGAAGAGGGAGGAGCTCTGCCTCTAGCTCCTCCCTTCTCTCCTCCTTCCTCTGTATATAGAATCTTATCAGTAGCAACTATCATCTATCTCAGTAATGTAACAATCTGTCTTCACTGAATACAAATTTTACCCATAAATTGAGAATTTGGACGATGAATGATCAGTCCTGAAGGAGAAAGAAGCAGATTTCTCTGATGACATAAATTACAAAGTTTCTTATTTGTACTAATGATTTATGGAAAAAAAATTAAAACGACAGTCTTCTCTTTAAAGTTGAACACAGTAAGACGTTTAGTCCTTGCATAATCTAAAAAATGCCATAGCTGTTCTTTGTTCTTTAGAATGTTTATAACTAGTGTTGAGCATTCCGATACTGAAATATCGGGTATCGGCCGATATTCGCGGTATCGGAATTCCGATACTTAATTCCGATACTATTGCAATATCGTATACCGGAATCGGAAGTTCCCATAATGCAATGAGACATTTTCATTTTATTCAGCCAATGAGGATCCTAAGAAGTGTGGGCACATCCTGTTAGGCATGTAGGCATCTTAACTAATGGCATGGCTGTGATTGGCTGCTGAAATGATGTCATGATGCACTATAAAAGCCACCGCCGCCATTTTGAGCTCACTCTGCTGTGAATTCAGTTAGGGATAGGACGCTGTTGTTCTGAGGGACAGTTTTAGCTACCTATTTGCTCTATACTGCTTTACCCAAGCTACTTTCTAAATCACTGTGCCTTGCAGTGCTAGTGCACAGTTCCCTGTGCTGTTCACCGCTATCTGCAAGGTCTGTGTGTGTGAGTGCAGCTCACCCTGTAGTGTGTGCTTCAGCCAAGTCTGGTTGTAGTGCACTCAGTGTGTGTCACTGCCTCATACATTGTCCTTTTTTGCCAATTCATAATTTTTCCTGATATCTCCTATTAGTGTGGTGGTTCCATCTGTATTCAGCTAAATTGGTTCCAAACACACTATATAGGAGTAGATAGAGAAATTTTTTTCCGTCTTGCAGCACTAGTGCACAGTGCTCTGCATCTGTACTGTTCACCGCTGTCTGCAAGGTCTGGTGTGTGAGTGCAGCTCACCCTGTAGTGTGTGCTTCAACCCCGTCTGGTTGTAGTGCACTCAGTGTGTGTCACTGCCTCATACATTGTCCTTTATTGCCAATTCATAATTTTTCCTGATATCTCCTATTAGTGTGGTGGTTCCATCTGTATTCAGCTAAATTGGTTCCAAACACACTATATAGGAGTAGATAGAGAAATTTTTTTCCGTCTTGCAGCACTAGTGCACAGTGCTCTGCATCTGTACTGTTCACCGCTGTCTGCAAGGTCTGGTGTGTGAGTGCAGCTCACCCTGTAGTGTGTGCTTCAACCCCGTCTGGTTGTAGTGCACTCAGTGTGTGTCACTGCCTCATACATTGTCCTTTATTGCCAATTCATAATTTTTCCTGATATCTCCTATTAGTGTGGTGGTTCCATCTGTATTCAGCTAAATTGGTTCCAAACACACTATATAGGAGTAGATAGAGAATTTTTTTTCCGTCTTGCAGCACTAGTGCACAGTGCTCTGCATCTGTACTGTTCACCGCTGTCTGCAAGGTCTGGTGTGTGAGTGCAGCTCACCCTGTAGTGTGTGCTTCAACCCCGTCTGGTTGTAATGCACTCAGTGTGTGTCACTGCCTCATACATTGTCCTTTATTGCCAATTCATAATTTTTCCTGATATCTCCTATTAGTGTGGTGGTTCCATCCATATTCAGCTAAATTGATTCCAAACACACTATATAGGAGTAGATAGAGGAGCCTTTCTGCAGCATTGGGCCCTGCAGCCCCAGCCAGATTAGTATTAGCCTATTTTTTGCAGCCTCATCTATTGCATTGTAGGTTACCTTCCTACATTGTAATAGCTACAAAAAGTTTGTGATACTATCGTTATTACATCTTTAGGCACATCCAGTGTCTTTTTGTGACAAAAAAAACCTAAATAAAGTTCACCAAACACTCCACTTTACAGTTGTGTAGGCCACATTAGCTCATATTAAAGTCTAGTCCACACTTTATAAAATTAGTGTTTCTTATACCTGTTAGCAGCTGTTCAGGAATAAGCACACTAAGCCCTTAGTACTTTTCTGCCTATCTTTATCAGTCTACCAAGATGAAGAAGGCAGGGAGTAAGGCATGTGGTCGTGGTCGTGGGCGTGGGCGTGGAGTTTCTGCAGGGAGAGGACGTGAGGATTCTGTGCCTGCAGGGAGAGGACGTGGGGATTCTGTGCCTGCTGCGGGCACCAGTGACTCAGCATCCCCCAGTTTTACCAGGGAACAGTCCTTTATGCGCAGCTTTGTAGGAGCTAGCCGTACCCCACTGCTGCGCGAGGACCAAATTGAAGCCGTTGTCGGATGGATGGCAGCTAACGCATCGACTTCAATTAGTTCCAGATCCTCTCAGGTCCTGAGCACTGAAGAGCACCCATCTGTCTCTTCACCACCTGCCAAATTGCCCAGGCAGTCAGAGAGCCCTGGACAGGAGCCATCTCTACTTCTGTTCTCTGAATCTCTTGGCTTGGAAAGAGGGGGCCAGCCAAGCAGAATTCGAGAATTTGAAGAAGAGGTAGTATGCAGTGATGCGCATCCGTTTTGTCTCTCTGAATCTGAAGAGGCGGGTGGGCCAGTGCCTATGGTCAGCAGCACACCTCAGTACGCATCTGATGATGAGACTCAGGTGCCACTTTCTGGTGCGTACTGTGCTGTCGAGACTACCCAGGAGAAGCAGTTGTTTGAAGAGGGTGGTGTAGATGATGAGGTCCTTGACCCATCATGGCGTGAGGGACAGGAAGGTGGTGGGAGCAGCTCTGAGGAAGAGATTCCCCGAACGGCCCAAAAAGGAGGGAGAGGGAGGGGGCAGACTTGGTTGCCTGTAGCCTCCACTTCGGCACCCATTAGGAGCATGGCTCTTCCAAAATCCAAAGCGGGCGCTCCCAAGACTTGCAGTGCCTGGTTCTTTTTTGACACAGTTGCAGATGACATTTGCTTTGTCAAATGCAAGCTGTGTAATCAGAAGGTGAAAAGAGGGAAAAGTGTCAGCAACCTCAATACCACAAATATGTGGAAACATGTGCGGACCAAGCACGTGGTGGAGTTACACAAACACACTGAAGACCTAGGCCAACCTACAGCGCCACCTACCACCTCTTCAGCTCGTGTTGTAGCCTCTTCCTCCAGCTCACACACAGCTGGTTCGGCTTCCTCACAGGATCGCCATGGAAGAATCTCTGGCACTGTTGTACAGAGACACAGTGTAATTCCACCCACAGCACCACTTTCCCAGTCATCCTCACACTCCCAGGCCAGTCTACAGCCATCGTTAGCACAGGCATGGGAGAAAAGGCGCCCATACTCGGCAAACCACCCCCGAGCACAGGCTCTGAATGCTGGCATTGCTAAACTACTGGCCCTTGAAATGCTATCATTCAGGCTGGTGGAGACTGACACATTCCGTAACTTTATGGCATTGGCAGTCCCACAATACAACGTGCCCAGCCGCTTTTATTTCAGCAGGCAAGCCATCCCTGCCCTGCAACATCATGTGGAGGGAAAAATTAAACATGCGCTACAAAACGCCGTCAGTAGCAAGGTCCACCTGACCACTGATGCGTGGACCAGTAAGCATGGACAGGGACGATACCTTTCCCTCACTGCCCATTGGGTAAATGTTGTGGAGCCGGGTACAGATCTTGAGAGTGGCGCTGTACGTGTTCTGCCAACTCCAAGGATTGCAGGAATCCAGTCTGTACACATTGACTCCTCCTCATACTCCAGTTCCTCTGAATCAGCGCTGCAGGAGCCGTCACGGTCTACCTCCACATCGACCCGTGAACGGTTGGTTACCTGTTATGATGACCGATATGAGCACAGCCGTGGCCAAACGTCAACAGGCCGTATTAAAATTAATTTCTTTGGGGAATCGAAGCCACACAGCGCAGGAGCTCTGGAATGCCATCAAGCAGCAGAGTGACGTGTGGTTTGTGCCAGCGAATCTCCAGCCAGGCATGGTAGTGTGTGACAATGGCCGAAATCTGGTGGCAGCTCTGGGCCTAGGCAACCTCACTCACATCCCATGTCTGGCACATGTGCTCAACTTGGTCGTGCAGAGTTTTTTGAGGGACTATCCGGATCTTGATGCACTGCTTCACAAGGTCCGCATAGAGTGCGCTCACTTGCGGCGTTCCAGCAATGCAAGATCACGCATTGCAGCTCTGCAGCGCCGATTATGTCTTCCGGAACATCGCATCATATGTGACCTACCCACCAGGTGGAATTCAACGTTACATATGTTGGAGAGGTTGTGTGAGCAGCAGGCAGCAGTAATGGAGTACCAGCTGCAGCAGGCGCAAACAAGTCGCAGTGCGCGCCGTTCACACTTCACCACCACTGAGTGGGCCTCTATGAAGGACATTTGCCACGTTTTGCGTGCCTTCGATTATTCCACGCGGATGGCGAGTGCAGATGATGCACTAGTCAGCATGACTATCCCCCTTATCTGCCTGCTTGAAAAAACACTGCAAGCACTAAGGGACGAGGTTTTGGAAGAGGTGGAGGATGAGGAGTCACAAATGCCATCTGCTTCTCTACAGTCTGCGCAACGTGGTTCCTCACAAAGGCCTAGGCAGGGGACACTTTGTGAGGAGGATGAGGAGGAGTCAATGGATGAGGAAGACATCTGTCCAGAGGAGGGAGGTACACAATGCTCTAGTAGTCAGTATCTAGAGCGAGGGTGGGGTGATGCAGAGCAGGCAGAGATCACGCCTCAAGCAGGGGACAGCGTTTCTTGGCCAGTTGGCAGTCTGCAGCACATGGTTGATTTCATGCTGCAGTGCCTCAGAAACGACCGCCGCATCGCCCACATTCTCAACACGGCTGATTATTGGGTGTCCACCCTCCTAGATCCTCGCTACCGGGACAACTTACAAAGCCTCATAACACCATTGAACCGGGAGCGTAAAATGCGGGAGTACCAAGACGCACTGGTGCATTCCATCATGTTCTCCATTCCAACCGAGAGCAGTGCTGCTAGTGCTTTACAAAGCAGCTCAGTGCGTCGAGGCAGTGGAGGAAGCTCTGCACAAAGAGGGAGCAGAAGCAGCGCCTCAGCACAAGGCAAGACCAGTATGGCCGAAATGTGGCAAAGTTTTGTGTCCCCGCCGCCACAAATGTCTACACCATCACAGACAGCTCCAGTCAGCAGGAGGCAACGTTTCCGTCAGATGGTGACAGACTACATGTCTTGCCCTCTTAGTGTACTCCCAGACGGCTCTTCTCCCTTCAAGTTTTGGGTCTGTAAGCTGGATACATGGCCAGAGCTTAGTCAGTATGCACTGGAGGTGCTAGCTTGCCCTGCTGCTAGTGTATTATCGGAACGCGTCTTTAGTGCCGCAGGTGGTGTACTAACAGACCGTCGCATGCGACTATCCTCCGATAACGTTGACCGGCTTACTTTTCTCAAAATGAACAAGGCCTGGATCTCTCATGAATTTGCCAGTCCTCTTCCAGAATAAATAATTGGTTGGCAACAGTATCCAGGTCTCCTGTTCTGTTCATGTTTCTACCACCTGAACTGTAATCCCTGAGCTCCAACACCGCCAGTTGGCGCTCGGAAGTGCCGTCTGCACAGTCAACACTTGCTGCCGTGTTATTGGGGTTCAGTAACGTCAGCTGTTCTCCTGCTGTGCGGACGGCAATTTCTCCTGATTTGTCCACATCCACTGTACTACACATTTTAAAGTTGCTCCAATTACTCCTCTGGCTGCTCTGTTTTCATTCTTATCCCTGGGCTCCAGCACCGCCAGTTGGCGCTCGGAAGTGCTGTCTGCACAGTCAACACTTGCTACCATGTTATTGGGGTTCAGTAACGTCAGCTGTTCCCCTGCTGTGCGGACGGCAATTTCTCCTGCTCTGTCCACATTCTCACTACTACAGATTTTAAAGTTGCTCCAATTACACCTCTGGCTCCTCTGTTTTCAGTATTATCCCTGAGCTTCAACACCGCCAGTTGGCGCACGGAAGTGCCGTCTGCACAGTCAACACTTGCTGCCGTGTTATTGGGGTTCAGTAACGTCAGCTGTTCTCCTGCTGTGCGGACGGCAATTTCTCCTGCTTTGTCCACATCCACTGTACTACACATTTTAAAGTTGCTCGAATTACACCTCTGGCTCCTCTGTTTTCATTCTTATCCCTGGGCTCCAGCACCGCCAGTTGGCGCTCGGAAGTGCCGTCTGCACAGTCAACACTTGCTGCGGTGTTATTGGGGTTCGGTAACGTCAGCTGTTCCCCTGCTGTGTTCACGGCAATTTCTCCTGCTCTGTCCATATTCACTGTGCTACTTATTTAAAACTTGCTCCAATTACACCTCTGGCTCCTCCGTTTTTAGTATTTACCCTGGGCTACAACACCGCCAGTTGGCGCTCGGAAGTGCTGTCTGCACAGTCAACACTTGCTGCCGTGTTATTGGGGTTCAGTAACGTCAGCTGTTCTCCTGCTGTGCGGACGGCAATTTCTCCTGCTTTGTCCACATCCACTGTACTACACATTTTAAAGTTGCTCGAATTACACCTCTGGCTCCTCTGTTTTCATTCTTATCCCTGGGCTCCAGCACCGCCAGTTGGCGCTCGGAAGTGCTGTCTGCACAGTCAACACTTGCTACCATGTTATTGGGGTTCAGTAACGTCAGCTGTTCTCCTGCTGTGCGGACGGCAATTTCTCCTGCTTTGTCCAAATCCACTGTACTACACATTTTAAAGTTGCTCGAATTACACCTCTGGCTCCTCTGTTTTCATTCTTATCCCTGGGCTCCAGCACCGCCAGTTGGCGCTCGGAAGTGCCGTCTGCACAGTCAACACTTGCTGCGGTGTTATTGGGGTTCGGTAACGTCAGCTGTTCCCCTGCTGTGTTCACGGCAATTTCTCCTGCTCTGTCCATATTCACTGTGCTACTTATTTAAAACTTGCTCCAATTACACCTCTGGCTCCTCCGTTTTTAGTATTTACCCTGGGCTCCAATACCGCTAGTTGCTGCTCAGAAGTGCCGTCTGCACAGTCAACGCTTGCTCCAGTGTTATTGGGATTCAGTAACGTCAGCTGATCCCCAGCTGTGTGTCCGGCAAATTCTCCTGCTTTGTCCACATCCACTGTAGTACGGATTTAAAACCTCCTCCAAATACACCTCTGGCTCTTCTGTTTTTAGTATTTACCCTGGGCTCCAGCACCGCCAGCTGGTTCTCGGCAGTTCCATTGGCTCTTGTACCTTCTGCTACCCATCCGGGTTCCAGTACCGTCAGCTGGTTCTCGGCAGTGTCTTTGGCACGGGTACTCCCTCCTGCCCAGCCTGGTTCCAGCACGCCAGCTGTTTCCGGGTAGTGTCAACGTCACTTTGCCTCCAATGCGTTGTCCTGTCGTGTTGCGGTCGGGTTAGCCGACTCTATGGTGCCTGCAGTTTAGGTGACTCCTATGTGGGCTGCGGGATCTGGCAATGAAGGCTGGTTCCATAGTGCCAATAGGACAAGCACCCTCTGTAGGACTGTGGGTTTTGGTAACTGCGGCCGGCTCGCGGCCTTGAACTTTTTTTTTACATGGGTACCTTCTGCTACCCATCCGGGTTCCAGTACCGTCAGCTGGTTCTCGGCAGTGCCTTTGGATTAGGTGCCTCCTTCTCGGTATCCAAGTTCCACCAACGTCTGCTGGTCCTTGGTAGTGCTTTCTGGCACAGGTACCTCCTGCTTAGTAACCGAGTTCCAGTAACATCAGCTGGTCCTCGGTAGTTCCATTGGCTCTTGTACCTTCTGCTACCCATCCGGGTTCCAGTACCGTCAGCTGGTCCTCGGTAGTTCCATTTGCTCTTGTATCTTCTGCTACCCATCCGGGTTCCAGTACCGTCAGCTGGTCCTCGGTAGTTCCATTTGCTCTTGTATCTTCTGCTACCCATCCGGGTTCCAGTACCGTCAGCTGGTTCTCGGCAGTGCCTTTGGATTAGGTGCCTCCTTCTCGGTATCCAAGTTCCACCAACGTCTGCTGGTCCTTGGTAGTGCTTTCTGGCACAGGTACCTCCTGCTTAGTAACCGAGTTCCAGTAACATCAGCTGGTCCTCGGTAGTTCCATTGGCTCTTGTACCTTCTGCTACCCATCCGGGTTCCAGTACCGTCAGCTGGTCCTCGGTAGTTCCATTTGCTCTTGTATCTTCTGCTACCCATCCGGGTTCCAGTACCGTCAGCTGGTTCTCGGCAGTGCCTTTGGATTAGGTGCCTCCTTCTCGGTATCCAAGTTCCACCAACGTCTGCTGGTCCTTGGTAGTGCTTTCTGGCACAGGTACCTCCTGCTTAGTAACCGAGTTCCAGTAACATCAGCTGGTCCTCGGTAGTTCCATTGGCTCTTGTACCTTCTGCTACCCATCCGGGTTCCAGTACCGTCAGCTGGTCCTCGGTAGTTCCATTTGCTCTTGTATCTTCTGCTACCCATCCGGGTTCCAGTACCGTCAGCTGGTTCTCGGCAGTGCCTTTGGATTAGGTGCCTCCTTCTCGGTATCCAAGTTCCACCAACGTCTGCTGGTCCTTGGTAGTGCTTTCTGGCACAGGTACCTCCTGCTTAGTAACCGAGTTCCAGTAACATCAGCTGGTCCTCGGTAGTTCCATTGGCTCTTGTACCTTCTGCTACCCATCCGGGTTCCAGTACCGTCAGCTGGTCCTCGGTAGTTCCATTTGCTCTTGTATCTTCTGCTACCCATCCGGGTTCCAGTACCGTCAGCTGGTTCTCGGCAGTGTCTTTGGCACGGGTACTCCCTCCTGCCCAGCCTGGTTCCAGCACGCCAGCTGTTTCCGGGTAGTGTCAACGTCACTTTGCCTCCAATGCGTTGTCCTGTCGTGTTGCGGTCGGGTTAGCCGACTCTATGGTGCCTGCAGTTTAGGTGACTCCTATGTGGGCTGCGGGATCTGGCAATGAAGGCTGGTTCCATAGTGCCAATAGGACAAGCACCCTCTGTAGGACTGTGGGTTTTGGTAACTGCGGCCGGCTCGCGGCCTTGAACTTTTTTTTTACATGGGTACCTTCTGCTACCCATCCGGGTTCCAGTACCGTCAGCTGGTTCTCGGCAGTGCCTTTGGATTAGGTGCCTCCTTCTCGGTATCCAAGTTCCACCAACGTCTGCTGGTCCTTGGTAGTGCTTTCTGGCACAGGTACCTCCTGCTTAGTAACCGAGTTCCAGTAACATCAGCTGGTCCTCGGTAGTTCCATTGGCTCTTGTACCTTCTGCTACCCATCCGGGTTCCAGTACCGTCAGCTGGTCCTCGGTAGTTCCATTTGCTCTTGTATCTTCTGCTACCCATCCGGGTTCCAGTACCGTCAGCTGGTTCTCGGCAGTGTCTTTGGCACGGGTACTCCCTCCTGCCCAGCCTGGTTCCAGCACGCCAGCTGTTTCCGGGTAGTGTCAACGTCACTTTGCCTCCAATGCGTTGTCCTGTCGTGTTGCGGTCGGGTTAGCCGACTCTATGGTGCCTGCAGTTTAGGTGACTCCTATGTGGGCTGCGGGATCTGGCAATGAAGGCTGGTTCCATAGTGCCAATAGGACAAGCACCCTCTGTAGGACTGTGGGTTTTGGTAACTGCGGCCGGCTCGCGGCCTTGAACTTTTTTTTTACATGGGTACCTTCTGCTACCCATCCGGGTTCCAGTACCGTCAGCTGGTTCTCGGCAGTGCCTTTGGATTAGGTGCCTCCTTCTCGGTATCCAAGTTCCACCAACGTCTGCTGGTCCTTGGTAGTGCTTTCTGGCACAGGTACCTCCTGCTTAGTAACCGAGTTCCAGTAACATCAGCTGGTCCTCGGTAGTTCCATTGGCTCTTGTACCTTCTGCTACCCATCCGGGTTCCAGTACCGTCAGCTGGTCCTCGGTAGTTCCATTTGCTCTTGTATCTTCTGCTACCCATCCGGGTTCCAGTACCGTCAGCTGGTTCTCGGCAGTGTCTTTGGCACGGGTACTCCCTCCTGCCCAGCCTGGTTCCAGCACGCCAGCTGTTTCCGGGTAGTGTCAACGTCACTTTGCCTCCAATGCGTTGTCCTGTCGTGTTGCGGTCGGGTTAGCCGACTCTATGGTGCCTGCAGTTTAGGTGACTCCTATGTGGGCTGCGGGATCTGGCAATGAAGGCTGGTTCCATAGTGCCAATAGGACAAGCACCCTCTGTAGGACTGTGGGTTTTGGTAACTGCGGCCGGCTCGCGGCCTTGAACTTTTTTTTTACATGGGTACCTTCTGCTACCCATCCGGGTTCCAGTACCGTCAGCTGGTTCTCGGCAGTGCCTTTGGATTAGGTGCCTCCTTCTCGGTATCCAAGTTCCACCAACGTCTGCTGGTCCTTGGTAGTGCTTTCTGGCACAGGTACCTCCTGCTTAGTAACCGAGTTCCAGTAACATCAGCTGGTCCTCGGTAGTTCCATTGGCTCTTGTACCTTCTGCTACCCATCCGGGTTCCAGTAACATCAGCTGGTCCTCGGTAGTTCCATTGGCTCTTGTACCTTCTGCTACCCATCCGGGTTCCAGTACCGTCAGCTGGTTCTCGGCAGTGCCTTTGGATTAGGTGCCTCCTTCTCGGTATCCAAGTTCCACCAACGTCTGCTGGTCCTTGGTAGTGCTTTCTGGCACAGGTACCTCCTGCTTAGTAACCGAGTTCCAGTAACATCAGCTGGTCCTCGGTAGTTCCATTGGCTCTTGTACCTTCTGCTATCCATCCGGGTTCCAGTACCGTCAGCTGGTCCTCGGTAGTTCCTCAGCTTTCTTGTACCTTCTGCTACATTTCCAAGTTCAAGCTTTTTGAAATGGTTCTTGGTAATCACTCTGGATCTCCCTGACGAGGACCCTGAAGACGAGGACCCTGAAGACCAACCCTAAGAAGACGAGGACCCCGAAGACAATGACCCTGAAGACGAGGACCCTGAAGACCACCCCGAAGAAGACGAGGACCCTGAAGACCACCCCGAAGAAGACGAGGACCCTGAAGACCACCCCGAAGAAGACGAGGACCCCGAAGACGAGGACCCAGAAGACCAACCCGAAGAAGACGAGGACCCCGAAGACGAGGACCCCCGAAGACGACGACCCTGAAGACCACCCCGAAGAAGACCAAGAAGATGACCCTGAAGAAGTTGACCAAGAAGACAAAGAAGAGAAGACAAGCACCAAGATACAGAAAAACAAGAGACAGAAAACCAAGAAGCAGAAATACAAGAAGCTGCAGAACAAAAAGCGGAAGAACATTAAGCATAAGACTAAAAATCAGAGCAAAAGATAATATCTAAATTATAAGCAGAAGATGACTAAGCAGTGTATGGGGGTGAGTCCGTTCCTCCTCGTGGTGCCCCTGGAAAAGACCTGCTGCTGCAGGCCAAACTGAACGCGGACAAATCCTGTTGTAAATCTTTTGTGACGGGCAGAACGAAAGGTGTAATGTCCAAACTTTTATAGATAACAACTACAGGAATGCCTGTCACAAATAAGAATATGATGAAGAAGAAGAATATGAAGAAGATGAAGAAGTAGAATATGAAGAATGTAAAAAAAAGAATAATACGAAGAAGGTGAAGAAGAAGAAGGTGAAGAAGAAGTGGATGAAAAAGATGCTGAGGATGATGAAGGAGAAAGTGTGGGAGAAGTAAAAAAGAAGGTGAAGAGCATGGAAGTAGTGAAACATAAATATCTGACAAAATATAAAAATACTTAACATAGTTAATATTTCCGTAACTCAGAACATAATAAAAAAATATTAATTCCTGCTATTCCATTTGACTGGGCTAAACCTCTATGCCTTTATTGTCTCCCCCACCTCCCCCAATACATTCTACATTATTCTTAGTTGTTTTCCTTCATGTAGAAATAACCTACAAGGAAAGAAAGGGTTTATTTTAATTCCGATATTTATGTCCCATTGACTTGCATTGGTTTCCGGTATCGGAATCGGCGATATCCGATACTTTTTCGGTATCGGTCCGATCCAATCCGATCCGATATTTCCCGATATCGGAAGGTATCGCTCAACACTATTTATAACCCTTTAATTGCTGCAGAGCATTTAAAGGAATGGGTATCTATCAGCCCAGGATTCAGAAGACGGTGAAAGCAAGTAGTATGTCTGAGTTATGGGTACTATATTGAGGTGTGATATATGCTAAATTTTCAACCTGAGTGGAAGATTTGTGCGTGTGGAAATATGGAATACCTTTACAGTCACATCCACGTGCGATTGCAATGAATTATATAACAGATTTTTTTTAACATCTTCACACCACGTCTAGTTTTTCATGTTTTATTGTAAAAAATTCTACTTTATAATATCATCTCCTGCTTTCACAGATGGAAAAGTCTTTAAGACATGCAATCTGTATAGACGGTTCTTAAAATCATTCACTTTACCATGACTGTATTGTTTTCATGATCACTGCTGAAAAAAAATCATTTTCATTCTTCATCCAAGGGTTTCTGCCACACACTATAGTTACTGACTAGATTAGCTTGTATGGCCAGGCACAGCCACAGAAATTGTTTCCTGAGGATCTGTATAATCTCACCGTTGATCATTTCTTATCTGAAGATTAGTTTGCTAAACAAGTGACATCCCTGCTGTAAATTGTAATAAGCACTGATAAGTGACAAGTTTGATCTCAGCAGTATTTACTTGTAGTAAGAAACTAGGATTGTTATGGGAGATCTTAAAAGAAGGGCTCTCTCCGTTCCATCATGAAATAGGAAAACTGTTATTAACTACTGTCCTGTTGTTTTGTGTTAAAATGTTACAATATTTCACACCAAAAACATTCTGTGACATCAAGACAACACATTGAAAACCCTTTGTACCCTAATAAGCAAATTATACTGTTTCTAATATTTAATTAAAGCCCAGACCTCTGGACCTAGAGGTTACTATTATTCCATGGTGGACTAGCTGTGGACAAACTGAAATACTTTTAGAAATGTGCTGAGGGCAACGTAAAACATGGTGTTGTTTTCTATCCACATCAATGAAAATTGTATTTGTTGGATACTATAAAATCATAATCATATCTAGATCTGTTCTGTTTAAATATTCTTTTTTCTATCTCTCCACAAGTGTGATCATAAGAAATAATGATAATCTTGTCATCCTGTTTTTGATCTCCTACATTTGGAAGAAGGCAAATGTAGTTGAGGAATAGCCATATGAAAACACTTCTCAAAATGCTATTTACCTGCAGATATTGCGTTAATCTACAGATTACTTTCAGTCCAAATTGCGGCTGCTGCACTGAGAGCTCAGCTACCAGGAGAAAGTTAACTTTATTCATTCCGGCAGCCCTCGGGCTTTCAGTCATAGGGGTGTGGCTGGCGCAGCTTCAGTCACCACTCAGTACATAGTGAGCGAAGGCTGCAACCAGGTACTGGCACTAACTGACATCTAGCTCTGCACTAATGCACTGCTGAGCTGGCTGTCAGTTAGTGCTAGGGGAGTGGTTGCAGCCCCCAATCACTATGTACTAAGCGGTGCACCTCTATAACTGAAAGCCAGAGGCTGCCTGGAGGAACAAAGTTCATTACCTTCCGGTAGCTGGGCATTCAGTGCAGCAGCCGGGCAGCTTTAGAATACTGATACCTGAAGATTAACCCCATATCTGCATGTTAAGAGCGTTTTGGGACATGACAGGTTCCATTTAAAACTCACAAGCAGAAGTACAGAGACAACAAGTTGGAGTTAGGTGCAGGTTCAGACAATGCAGGAAAAGGGAAGGTACGGACATAGAGACAAACTGGTAACGGGCTAGGACACAGTTCAGACAGGAACTGAACCCGGAACAAGATACAGGAACGAGCCTGGGAACTAAGCCCTCAGGGTGGCGGAAATAGACTAGAAGTCAGAGGTACAGGTAACGGGCCTGGGTATACAGCCCCCAGGGTGGCGGAACAGACTAGAAGTCACAGATACAGGTAACAGGCCTGGGTATACAGCCCCCAGGGTGGCAGAACAGATTAGAAGTCACAGATACAGGTAACAGGCCTGGGTATACAGCCCCCAGGGTGGCGGAAACAGACAAGATACAGGACAGGACCTGGCAACTCAGTTGCACAGAACACACTGAAAGAAAGTGTTGCTCAGGCACCTCCTACTGGGTGGAGGGGGTTTAAGTATCCAGTGACTCACAGCAATAGGCTGGGGACACATTAGGACTGCGCACACTGTAACTTTAAGAATCAGGCAGCAACCATGCCGCCGCCCTAAGCAATCAGACAAGAGACCTGCACACAGCAAGTACTGGAGCAAAGTGTGCAGCCTGGACTGATAGGTAAGTTGGCGGTCTTGCATGGTAGGAGATGGTAAGCCATGCCAGCATGCCGCCAGGGATGTTACAGTCAGTTCTTGTAGTATATTGTGAATCTCCTTTGTTCACTAGACTCTCCAGCTCTCTACTTCATCTGTACAAAATCAGGAATTGGTCTCAGTTTCTGCTGCAGCCAGACACATTAGATAAAAGTTGGACAATCAGCAGGATTGGCTGACTATGTAATGTATATGGGGGCCTCTCAACTGAACATAGGCAACACAAGAGCACTCAGCAGAGCATTCCTGCGCATGAGGGAGTCCAGAGAGATAACCATGGTCTTCTGCTATCTTATGTATATGACCAACATTTAGGGGGTATTGGTGGTAGAACAAGAGGCCAATAATGTTTTCCACTTGTCTACCTCTGCTCTAGCACTTTGACCTTTTGTCTCTTAATCTCCTCTCATTAATAGGTACCACGTGTCACGGGTCAGGGAGGTGGAACCTCTGTGCTACGGTGCAAGGAGGGACCCAGAGGGGCATAACTAAGTATCAACCCAGACCGACCCTGGTCATACGGCGGCTAACGACTCCGTGACCAGGGAGGGACCGAGCCGAGGGACCAGGTGCTACTCTGGGGATGACTTTGTAAGGGAGCAGGTGACTCCCACGGTACAGATGGCAGGGACTGACCGGAATAACAGGTAGGCACAGCAGGCAGGCTGGCGAGCAGAAGCCTCCAGGTAGGCTATCAGGTAGACACGGCAAGTGACGGCAGGAGTCTCTAGGTAGGCAGGCAGGTGGTCACGGCAAGTGACGGCAGGAGTCTCTAGGTAGGCTGGCAGGTGGTCACGGCAAGTGACAGTTGGAGCCTCCGGGTAGGTTCGGCAGGTGGTCACGGCAAGTGACGGCGGGTGCTTCCAGGTAAGCGGGCTGGCAGGCACGGCAGGTAACAGGCAGGTAACAGGCAGATGCTTCCAGGTAAGCGGGCTGGCAGGCACGGCAGGTAACAGGCAGGTGCTTCCAGGTAAGAGGGCTGGCAGGCATGGCAGGTAACAGGCAGGACTAGTCAGGCTAGCAGTGGGACCTGAGGGCTGAAGCATAGATAAGTATACTGTGCAACAACTGTTGCTCGGGCACATCCATTTTGGAGGAGGTGCCTTATATATGGGAGGTCCTCCGGCAATTGGCCAGGGACTCCTTAGGACGGTGTGCGCGGCCCCTTTAAGAGAGAGGGCGCGCGCGCGCCCTAAGCACAGTGCCCAGGAAGCTGCACGCGCCGGCAGCAGCAGGAAGAGGAGTGCTGGAGGACGCCGAGCGGGGAGCAAGGAGGTGAGAGGGACGGCGTCTCTGCCTGGCAGGGGGCAGAGATGCTGATGCTACGCTACGCATGCCTCTAACACACAATGGTGCACCTTGCAATAGTCATTGCTCCTTTCCTGCATTAAACAAATCTCTTCCTCTGTAAACCAGCTCTCCTCTTAGTGCATCTCTTTTCTACAAGATACACAGGCACAAGCCATAAAAAACTCATAGCAATTATTTGTTATCCGCTTTTAGTAGGTTGTAAGTAGAATAAAGAAGGATGAGATCCAAGAGGTCTAGTGGTGCTTGTAAGGTCAGAAGTGACCTGAACCTTAGACCAGCAATCAAAGAGTTTTCTATTTGCTTGCTGCAGCTGATAGAGGGCTAGTGAGTTAAGATGCATTTTTTTAAGTGGAATTTAAATCCTGTTTGGGTATTTTGAATTTTAAGGAAGGTCCCCATTATGAAGGAATTCTCATTTCAGAAAAATGGGTGATTATTTACTATTGCATGGACAATGTGGAAAAATTTCATAGCTAATTATTATCGTGGATATAAGAAATAAGAAATCACAATCATAAAAAATAAACTACTAATTTCCAATTATCACACTTCACTTGTATTTCCCATTTTATATTGCTAATTAATTGCTATTTTGAAGTATTATTTTCAAAAATCTCTCCAAAAAGTAAAATAAATAATTACATTCCTGTCTTAGACTAAAATCTACGACGTACAAAATATTGCTTTTCTATCTTCACATCAAACCCAAAAGAGACAAGAAATACCATCCCATTTAATACTCTGAACATATCATTTCAATTGGTTTATTATGTTGCCTGGATGAATTGCATGCTGTCCACTATCCACTTAAATTTAGAAATTGCAGCATGAGCTCACTAGCAACATGTATTTATCTCAATTCTATCCGTCAAAGCACCTTTTAACTCTATTTTAAGTCTGAATGCTTTGAAAGAGATCTTTTTAGCATGGTGGTCAAGTTTATTCATGTTTATCGACTAAAAGACTTCATCTATTTCAACTTTGCAGTTACCGCGGCAAAACAACTCTTTTCACACATGAAAGATAAATACACGCTGATCACACTTTATTGTTACATAACGTAATCATTGTGTGGATTTGTCTTCGACTAAAGGATTTAGCAAACTCTTGTGTCAAGTCCCATCTGGTTTTATCAGACCTCTGTGGCACTGTGCAATATCAACTCATTACTTACTACTTACTGCCAAGATACTGAGCTTCTTAATTCCACAACCAATGACTGAGCCATCGGCATCGCAACACAAGACAGAGTAGTAGAAGTAAATACATTTATCATTGTTGTTGTAGTTGTGCTTCCTCTATGTACAGCTAAGAACAATCTTTATGATAAGGAGATAAACAGACAAAAATAGTTATATTGTGATATTCCTAAGCAGATAAAATGCATGAATGGTCACAGAGACATTGCAGAGGAACAATCTCACTGCATCCCAAGATGTGGTCCTACGGCACTGTGATCTCCAAGATCTCTGTTGGCAGACAGTTCTGATGTGATACACTGTCCTCACTATTTCTGCAGTCCTCCTCTTTCCCCATCTTGTAGCGCTGCTTAACACTCACTTCTCTTCCTAACTGCTCATAGTGAGTAAATGTCAGTATTTCAGATCACACAGTCTTTTTACAGTGGCACGTATTTAGTAAGTATATAGATACGATAGATAGATAGATAGATAGATAGATAGATAGATAGATAGATAGATAGATAGATAGATAGAGTTGAAACCAGAAGTTTACATACACTATATAAAAAGACACATATGCATGTTTTTCTGAATATCTGATATGAAATCAGAATAAACCTTTCCCATTTTAGGTCAATTAGGATTACCATCATTTTTAATATTTGCCAAATGCCAGAATAATGAGAGAGAGAATGTTTTAAGGCATTTTTATTACTTACTGCAAAGTAAAAATTTTACATACACTAATATTACTATGCCTTTAAACAATTCTGGACTGCCCATATGATGATGTCATGTGTTTGGAAGCTTCTGGAAGCATACCTGAAACACACTGCTTCTTTGTGTAGCATCATGGGAAAGTCTAAAGAAATCAGCCAAGATATCAGGAAGAGAATTGTGGACTTGCACAAGTCTGGCTCATCCTTGGGTACAATTTCAAGATAGCTGAAGGTGCCTCGTTCATCTGTATAAATAATTATATGCAAGTACAAACAAGAAGGGAATGTACAGCCATCATACCACTCAGGAAGGAGACGTGTTCTGTGTCCCAGAGGTGAACATGCTTTAGTCTGACATGGGCATATCAACCCAAGGACAAAAGCAAAAGACCTTGTGAAGATGATGGCTGAAGCTGGTAAGATTGTGTCAATATCCACAGTGAAACGAGTACTGTATCAACATGGGCTGAAAGACCACTCTTCCAGGAAGAAGCCTTTACTCCAAAATAAACATAAAATGCCAGATTAATGTTTGCAAATGCACACAGGGACAAAGACCTTAATTTTTGGAGACATGTCCTGTGGTCTGATGAAACTAAAATTGAACTTTTTGGGCATACTGACCATCATTACGTTTAGAGGAAAAAGGGAGAAGCTTGGAAGCCTACAAACACCATCCCAACTGTGAAACACAGGGGTGGCAGCATCATGTTGTGGGATTGTTTTGCTGCAGGAGGGACTGGTGCACTTCACAAAATAGATGGCATCATGAGAAAAGAAGATTATGTGGCAATACTGAAGCAACATCTAAAGACATCAGCCAGGAAGTTAAAGCTTGGGTGGAATTGAGTCTTCCAAATGGACAATGACCCAAAGCATACTGCCAAAAAGGTAAGAAAGTAGCATAAGGATAACAAAGTCAATGTTTTGGAGTGGCCAAAGTCCTGATCTCAATCCTATTGAAAATTGAGGGGCAAAGTTGAAAAGGCAGGTGCAAGCAAGCAAACCTGTAATGCACACGCCCGGACTGACTGGCGTGTGCTTGATTAGTGATTCCACTGTGCCATGAACCGGAGAGTGCCTGGAGGGGCGTAACTAAGTATCTGCCCGATCCGACCAAGGTCGCACGACGGCATACGAAGCCAGTGCACCAGGAAGGAACGAAGCAGAGGGACCAGGTGCCACTCCAGGTCAGACCCCGGACACGGCCGTTGACCCACACCGGGGAATACAGGAACAGGCAGGCTAGAGCGCAGGCTGGGTAGGGTCCAGTACAGACTGGGAGACGGGTTCAGAGCCACAGATGCGGTAATCAAGCAGAGCAAAGCGAAACCGCAGGTGCGGTAGACAAGGCCGAGCAGAGCGAAACCGCAGACGCGGTAGACAAAGCTGAGCAGAGCGAAACCGCAGACGCGGTAGACAAGGCCGAGCAGAGCGAAACCACAGACGCGGTAGACAAGGCCGAGCAGAGCGAAACCGCAGATGCGGTAGACAAGGCCGAGCAGAGCGAAACCGCAGACGCGGTAGACAAGGCTGAGCAGAGCAAAACCACAGACGCGGTAGACAAGGCCGAGCAGAGCGAAACCGCAGACGCGGTAGACAAGGCCGAGCAGAGCAAAACCGCAGACGCGGTGGACAAGGCCGAGCAGAGCAAAACCGCAGATGCGGTGGACAGGGCTGAGCAGAGCAAAACCGCAGACGCGGTGGACAGGGCTGAGCAGAGCCAAACCGCAAGTGCGGTGGACAAGGCTGAGCGGGCAGGAACCGCCTAAGCGGTAAGTAAGACAGGACAGAGATAAATCGCTGAAGCTGTAAACAAAGACAAAAGCAAAGGGGACAGGGCTCTGTTCACATGGAACAGACTGGAAAAGAAAGGCAGAACCAGATACACACAAGGTACTTGCAAAGAAGTAGCGAAAGGACTCCAACTCACAAATGGAAGTACAATGACAACGAGTAGAAGTTAGGTGCAGGTTCAGACTCTACAGAAAAAGAGAGCAAACTGACATAAAGACAAAACAGGTAAGAAACTAGGAGACAGTTCAGACAAGAACAGTTACTGCAACAAAATGCAGGAACGAGCCTAGGTAAAGCCAATTGCTGGTTCAGACACTGCAGAAAAAGGGAGCAAATGGACATAAAGACAAAACAGGTAAGAAACTAGGAGACAGTTCAGACAAGAACAGTTACTGCAACAAAATGCAGGAACGAGCCTAGGTAAAGCCAAGAGCTGGTTCAGACGCTGCAGAAAAAGGGAACAAACGAACATAAAGACAAAACAGGTAGGAAGCTAGGAGACAGTTCAGACAGGAACTGTACTGCAACAAATACAGGAGCGAGTCTGGGTATGCGGCCCCCAGAGGGCGAGACGAACAGGCTAGGAGCGTGTTCAGACAGGCCTGGAAATACAGCCTCCAGGAAGGCAGGCAGACAGCTGGCTAGAGTGCACAGACAGGACACAGTTCAGACACGGGAACTGATACCGTAAGGCAGGAAACATAGACAGGACCTGGCACATCAGTGACAAGAAGTCAACTGACAGAACAAGATGCTCAGGCATGGATTCCAAGGAGGAGCTTGTTTAAATACCAGGTGACAGACAGCAATAGGCTGAGGACGCATTAGGGGTGTGTCTGCAGCAGCTACAAGAAACAGGAAGTTCAGCGGGCGTCGCCCTAAGCAGCCAGAGCAGAGCAAATCGGACAGTATGGAAAGAAGCCAGAGTGGCAGTCTGGACTGGAAATCAAGTGCGTGCTCTTGCACAGTGGGAGATGGACCACTATGCAAGGACGCCACCAGGTATGTTACAGTACCCCCCCTTACGCCCCCTCTTCTTCAGGCCTGCCAGAATCTTCCGCAGGGAATTTGAGGGCCAATCCTTCTCTTCAAGGAGATTACTTCTACTGTCCACAGGAAGAGACAAAACTGGTCTCATCTGGGTAGCTAGGATGCTACCTCCTATCCAGCCATCCTCAGCAACAGACGAAACGGGTGGAGTACGAGGAGCAGCACACAAGGAAGTCTCTCTCCACTTATTATCAGGTAGCACCCCAGAGGGTTCAGGAGACAACTGGAAGTCCTCCGCCAGGTTGGAGGGGTGCAGAGACTCGGGGGTAACCTCTGCTTCGGGGTACATCTTGTCAAGCTCACTGGATGAAATGGGCAAGGTATCAGGTACAAGGTGTAGAAAAGTCACTGTCCCTTTGTTATCTGGTGGTACCCCGGAGGATTCAGGAAACAACTGGAGGTCCTCTGCCGGGTCGGAAGAGTGCAGAGACTCGGGGGTAACCTCTGCTTCGGAGTACACTAGGTCGGACTCACTGGACGAATCGGGCGAGGTATCAGGTGCAGAGTATAGGAAAGTCTCTGTCCATTCGCTACCAGGTAGCACCCCGAAGGGTTCAGGAGACAACTGGAGGTCCTCCGCCTGGTCGGAGGGGTGTAGAGACTCGGGGGTAACTACCGCTTTGAGGTACCCTTTGTCAAGCTCACAGGACGGAGCGGACGAAGTATCGGGTACCGGGTGTAGGGAAGTCTCTCTCCATTTGTCATCAAGTGGTATCCCGGAGGATTCAGGAGGCAACAGGGGGTCCTCCACCAGGTAGTTGAGGTGCACAGACTCAGAGGTAATCACTGCTTCGGAGTACCCTTGGACAGGCTCACCGGGTAAAGTGGGTGAAGTATCAGATACCAGGTGCAGGAAGTCCTCCTGTGTGGATTCTGGGTGGGCAGCAGTCTCTTCGGGCAGGAGAACTGGTGCACTACCCACACACATTACCCATCGGGGCTGCTCCGGGATACTGGGAAGTGAAGCTTCAGCAGGGACTTCAAGATTGGGGTCAGGAGGTCTTTAGGAGGACAGACCCTGGCGTGACGGCTTGCCTCTACGCCTAGCATGTCTGGACTGCCTCTTGAGGTTGGGAGAAGTATTCCAGAGAGCGTAGTCATCCTGTGTGGATTCTGGGTGGGCAGTAGTCTCTTCGGGCAGGAGGACTAGTGCGCTACCCACACACATTACCCATCGGGGCTGCTCCGGGATATTGGGAAGTGAAGCTTCAGCAGGGGCCTCCGGGTTAGGGTCAACGAAGACCATTAGAAAGGCCACCAGGAAGGCCTGCAGGTCCAGGACGATAGGATCCTGTGCTTCTCATAGGGGGGTGATCCATTTCAAGGCGTCACCCGCTAGGTTAGACATCATGAATCCCTCCTTAACCCGATCGGTGGGAAAATAAAGTCATCCTGTGTGGATTCTGGGTGGGCAGTAGTCTCTTCGGGCAGGAGGACTAGTGCGCTACCCACACACATTACCCATCGGGGCTGCTTCGGGATATTGGGAAGTGAAGCTTCAGCAGGGGCCTCCGGGTTAGGGTCAACGAAGACCATTAGAAAGGCCACCAGGAAGGCCTGCAGGTCCAGGACGATAGGATCCTGTGCTTCTCATAGGGGGGTGATCCATTTCAAGGCATCACCCGCTAGGTTAGACATCATGAATCTCTCCTTAACCCGATCGGTGGGAAAATAAAGAGGGTAGAACTTGAAGTGTAGCATGCATTGTTCCACAAATGCACGACTCTGTCTTGGATCCCCATAGTACCGTGGCGGATCCGCAGGAACGGGTGCAGAAAGCTCCATCTGGATAGGTGCGTAATTCGCCTAGAACTCAGCTTGTAGCAAAAAAATAAATAAATAAATAAATTTCTTCTAGATGCACGTATTCGCTGGAAAACGTCTCAGAGAGCGAAGGCCGTGGGGCTCAACGGGAACCATGGCCTGAGCATGCTGTAATGCACACGCCCGGACTGACTGGCGTGTGCGTGGTTAGTGATGCCACTGTGCCATGAACCGGAGAGTGCCTGGAGGGGCGTAACTAAGTATCTAAGGTCGCACGACGGCATACGACGCCAGTGCACCAGGGAGGAACCGAGCAGAGGGACCAGGTGCCACTCCAGGTCAGACCCCGGACACGGCCGTTGACCCACAAAGGGGAAAAGGGGAATACAGGAACAGGCAGGCTAGAGCGCAGGCTGGGTAGGGTCCAGTACAGACTGGGAGACGGGTTCAGAGCCGCAGATGCGGTAATCAAGCAGAGCAAAGCGAAACCGCAGGTGCGGTAGACAAGGCCGAGCAGAGCGAAACCACAGACGCGGTAGACAAGGCTGAGCAGAGCGAAACCGCAGACGCGTTAGACAAGGCCGAGCAGAGCGAAACTGCAGACGCGGTAGACAAGGCCGAGCAGAGTGAAACCGCAGACGCGGTAGACAAGGCTGAGCAGAGCAAAACCGCAGACACGGTGGACAAGGCTGAGCAGAGCAAAATGGCAGACGCGGTGGACAAGGCCGAGCAGAGCAAAACCGCAGACGCGGTGGACAAGGCCGAGCAGAGCAAAACCGCAGACGCGGTGGATAGGGCTGAGCAGAGCAAAACCGCAGACGCGGTGGACAGGGCTGAGCAGAGCAAAACCGCAGACGCGGTGGACAGGGCTGAGCAGAGCAAAACCGCAAGTGCGATGGACAAGGCTGAGCGAGCAGGAACCGCCTAAGCGGTAAGTAAGACAGGACAGAGATAAATCGCTGAAGCGGTAAACAAAGACAAAGCAAAGGGGACAGGGCTCTGTTCACATGGAACAGACTGGAAGAGAAAGGCAGAACCAGATACACACAAGGTACTTGCAAAGAAGTAGCGAAAGGACTCCAACTCACAAACGGAAGTATAATGACAACGAGTAGAAGTTAGGTGCAGTTTCAGACTCTACAGAAAAAGGGAGCAAACGGACATAAAGACAAAACAGGTAAAGAAACTAGGAGCCAGTTCAGACAAGAACAGCTACTGCAACAAAATGCAGGAACGAGCCTAGGTAAAGCCAAGTGCTAGTTCAGACACTGCAGAAAAAGGGAGCAAATGGACATAAAGACAAAACAGGTAAGAAACTAGGAGACAGTTCAGACAAGAACAGTTACTGCAACAAAATGCAGGAACGAGCCTAGGTAAAGCCAAGAGCTGGTTCAGACGCTGCAGAAAAAGGGAACAAACGGACATAAAGACAAAACAGGTAGGATTATAGGAGACAGTTCAGACAGGAACTGTACTGCAACAAATACAGGAGCGAGTCTGGGTATGCGGCCCCCAGAGGGCGAGATGAACAGGCTAGGAGCGTGTTCAGACAGGCCTAGAAATACAGCCTCCAGGATGGCAGACAGACAGCTGGCTAGAGTGCACAGACAGGACACCGTTCAGACATGGGAACTGATACCGTAAGGCAGGAAACATAGACAGGACCTGGCACATCAGTGACAAGAAGCCAACTGACAGAACAAGATGCTCAGGCATGGATTCCAAGGAGGAGCTGGTTTAAATACCAGGTGACAGACAGCAATAGGCTGAGGACGCATTAGGGGGGTGTCTGCAGCAGCTACAAGAAACAGGAGGTTCAGCGGGCGTCGCCCTAAGCAGCCAGAGCAGAGCAAACCGGACAGTATGGAAAGAAGCCAGAGTGGCAGTCTGGACTGGAAATCAAGTGCGCGCTCTTGCACAGTGGGAGATGGACCACTATGCAAGGACGCTGCCAGGTATGTTACACGACCTACAAACCAGGATCAGTTATATCAGTTTTGTCAGGAGGAATGGGCCCAAATTCTGTCCAACTGTTGTGAGAAGCTTGTGGAAGGATATCCCAAACCTTTGACCCAAGTCATTCAGGTTAAGGGCAATGGTACCAAATACTAATGAAATGTACAGTGCTGGCCAAAAGTATTGGCACCCCTGCAATTCTGTCAGATAATGCTCAGTTTCTTCCTGAAAATGATTGCAATCACAAATTCTTTGGTCTTATTATCTTCATTTAATTTGCTTGCAAGGAAAAAACACAAAAGAGAATGAAGCAAAAATCAAATCATTGATCATTTCACACAAAACTCCAAAAAAGGGCCGGACAAAAGTATTGGCACCCTCAGCCTAATACTTGGTTGCACAACCTTTAGCCAAAATAACTGCGAACAACCGCTTCCGGTAACCATCAACGAGTCTCTTACAATGCTCTGCTGGAATTGTAGACCATTCTTCATTGGCAAACTGCTCCAGGTCCCTGATATTGGAAGGGTGCCTTCTCCAAACTGCCATTTTGAGATCTCTCCACAGGTGTTCTATGGAATTCAGGTCAGGACTCATTGCTGGCCACCTTAGAAGTCTCCAGTGCTTTCTCTCAAACCATTTTATAGTGCTTTTGGAAGTGTGTTTTGGGTCATTGTCCTGCTGGAAGACCCATGACCTCTGAGGGAGATCCAGCTTTCTCACACTGGGCCCTACATTATGCTGCAAAATTTGTTGGTAGTCTTCAGACTTCATAATGCCATGCACATGGTCAAGCAGTCCAGTGCTAGAGGCAGCAAAGCAACCCCAAAACATCAGGGAACCTCCGCCATGTTTGACTGTAGGGACCGTGTTCTTTTCTTTGAATGCCTCTTTTTTTTTTCCTGTACACTCTATGTTGATGCTTTTTCCCAAAAAGCTCTACTTTTGTCTTATCTGACCAGAGAACATTCTTCCAAAATGTTTTAGGCTTTCTCAGGTAAGTTTTGGCAAACTCTAGCCTGCCTTTTTTATGTCTCGTGGTAAGAAGTGGGGTCTTCCTGAGTATCCTACCATACAGTCCCTTTTCATTCAGACGCCGACGGATAGTACGGGTTGACACTGTTGTACCCTCGGACTGCAGGGCAGCTTGAACTTGTTTGGATGTTAGTCGAGGTTCTTTATCCACCATCCGCACAATCTTGCGTTGAAATCTCTAGTCAATTTTTCTTTTCCGTCCACACCTAGGGAGGTTAGCCACAGTGCCATGGGCTTTAAACTTCTTGATGACACTGCGCACGGAAGACACAGGAACATTCAGGTCTTTGGAGATGGACTTGTAGCCTTGAGATTGCTCATGCTTCCTCACAATTTGGTTTCTCAAGTCCTCAGACAGTTCTTTGGTCTTCATTCTTTTCTCCATGCTCAATGTGGTACACACAAGTACACAGGACAGAGGTTGAGTCAACTTTAATCCATGTTAACTGGCTGCAAGTGTGATTTAGTTATTTCCAACACCTGTTAGGTGCCACAGGTAAGTTACAGGTGCTGTTAATTACATGAATTAGAGAAGCATCACATGATTTTTCAAAGGGTGCCAATACTTTTGTCCACCCCCTTTTTTAGGTTTGGTGTGGAATTATATCCAATTTGGCTTTAGGACAATTCTTTTTCTGTTTTTTTCATTGAAGACAAAATAAATGAAGAGAATAATACCAAAGAATTTGTGATTGCAATCATTTTCAGGAAGAAACTGAGTATTACCTGACAGAATTGCAGGGGTGCCAATACTTTTGGCCAGCACTGTATGTAAACTTTTGGCTTTGCAGTAAGTAATAAAAATGCCTTAAAACATTCTCTGTCTCTCATTATTCTGGCATTTGACAAATATTAAAAATGATGGTAATCCTAATTAACCTAAAACGGGAAAAGTTTATTCTGATTTCATGTCAGATATTGAGAAAAACATGCATGTGTGTCTTACATGTTACAAATGAGTATGTGGAGGCTCTTTGCCAAAATCGAATTTGTAGCTAAACTCGGGATAGAGGCTACAAAACCCCCACTGTTTTTAACCCTTAAAGGGGTTGTCCAGTCCAAATCAATAAGTCTGCAGTCACTCTATGGGGATTCACTGGTTTCTGAGCCAGGACTGGAGGGTATGTAATGCACTATACATACTCCCGGTCAGAGCCCGTCTAGTGGGCATGGCCTCACTTCCATACACTTGTATTGAGTGAGGCCACGCCCCATCTAGGGACTTAACTGGCCAGCGGACATGGCTGACTAGAGGGCTCGGCCTCGCTCCATAGAGGTGTATGGAAGTGAGGCCGTGCCCACTGGCCAAGAGTATATATAACGTATACGTACCCTCCAGTCTCAGGTCAGAAAACGGCGAATCTCTGCAGCGCACAGTGCATGTGCTGGGTGGATTTATAAGTCCGCAGTCACACCGAGTGACAGCAGACTTATCGATTTGGACTGGACAACCCCTTTAACCAATGCAAGGAAGTATTGACTGTGTAGCAAGATCCAAGGGTCTCAGCTTTCAATCACACACAGTTGCACACATATAGTGTGAGGACTGCTGAAATGTAAAGTCAGATAATTAAAGAAGCACTCCCATTAATATTTTTTTCATTAAATGTGTGTATATGTTCATCTATAATATAATCGTAGAAGCGTGTCTCTGTCCGAAGCCTCGATAGACTGCGCATGCGTGACGCGCAGTCTGGCTCCAGACCGAAGCAGGCATCCAGCCGTTACAGGTAAGAGGAGGTGTATGGCGCCGGAGATCGCGTGGTATGCGTAGACACTGAACGCTTACCGCGGATCTCCGGCGCCATACTTACATACTTACCTGACCGGTAGGAGCGTTGCCGCGGCGCCTCTCTTCGCTGGAGACCGGGGGGCGGAGTGAAGGCGTCGGACCGGCGCGTGCGCATTGCGCTATCCGGCGCCATTTTACTGAAGACACATTTACAGTGTGTCTTCAGCAAAATGGCGCCGGACAGTGCGGTGCTCCGGCGCTGCACTCCTCCCCCGGCCTCCGGCAGAAGAGGACACAGCAGCGCTGGAGTACAGAGAAGAAAGGTGAGTATAACTGTTTATTTTTTTTGTATGTGTGTACAGTGTGAAAGGGATGAGGGGGCCACACATACCAGGATTGGGGTGAGGGGTACCACACATACCAGGATTGGGGGTGAGGGGTAGCACACATACCGGGATTGGGGGTGAGGGGTACCACGCATACCGGGATAGGGGATGAGGGGTGCCACGCATACCGGGATTGGGGATGAGGGGTGCCACGCATACCGGGATTGGGGATGAGGGGTGCCACGCATACCGGGATTGGGGATGAGGGGTGCCACGCATACCGGGATTGGGGATGAGGGTGTGCCATGCATACCAGGATTGGGGGTGAGGGGTGCCACGCATACTGGGATTGGGGATGAGGGGTGCCACGCATACCGGGATTGGGGATGAGGGGTGCCACGCATACCGGGATTAGGGATGAGGGGTGCCACGCATACTAGGATTGGGGATGAGGAGGGCAACACATGCCGAGATTGGGGATGAGGGGTGCCACGCATACCGGGATTGGGGATGAGGGATGGAGTGCAATGCATACTGGGATGAGGGATGGGGTACCATGCATATCAGGATGAGGAATACCATACACACCAGGATAGGGATGAGGGGGCTACACATAACAGGATTGTGGGGTGAGGGGTACCACACATACCAGGATTGGGGGTGAGGGGTACCACACATACCAGGATTAGGAGTGAGGGGTACCACACATACCAGGATTGGGGGTGAGGGGTACCATGCATACCAGGATTGGGGGGTGAGGGGTACCACACATACCAGGATAGGGATGAGGGGTGCCACGCATACCGGGATTGGGGGTGAGGGGTGCCACGCATAATGGGATTGGGGGTGAGGGGTGCCACGCATACCGGAAATAGGGGTGAGGGGTGCCACGCTTACCGGGATTGGGGCTGAGGGGTGCCACGCTTACAGGGAATGGGGGGAAGGGGTGCCACATCTACAAGGATTGGGGATGAGGGGTGCCACGCATACCGGGATTGGGGGGATGAGGGGTGCCACGCATACCGGGATTGGGGGATGAGAGGTGCCACGCATACCGGTATTGGGGGGGATGAGTGCTGCCACGCATACCGGGATTGGGGGGGATGAGGGCTGCCACGCATACCGGGATTGGGGGGTGAGGGGTGCCACGCATACCGGGATTGGGTGGATGAGGGGTGCCACGCATACCGGGATTGGGGGGATGAGGGGTGCCACGCACACCGGGATTCGGATGAGGGGGGCCATGCACACCAGGATGAGGAATACCATGCATACCAGGATAGGGATGAGGTATGGGGTACCACGCATACCAGGATTGGGGTGAGGGGTACCACGCATACCAGGATTGGGGTGAGGGGTACCACGCATACCAGGATTGGGGTGAGGGGTACCACGCATACCAGGATTGGGGTGAGGGGTACCATGCATACCAGGATTGGGGTGAGGGGTACCACGCATACCAGGATTGGGGTGAGGGGTACCATGCATACCAGGATTGGGGTGAGGGGTACCACGCATACCAGGATTGGGGTGAGGGGTACCACACATACCAGGATTGGGGTGAGGGGTACCACACATACCCGGATTGGGGTGAGGGGTACCATGCATACCAGTATAGGATGGTGGGGACAGGATGGGGGCAGCACAAATACCAGGAGGGGGGCAGCACATACCAGCATGAGAGACCATATGCCAATAAAAATGCTCGCCACCCGGGCGTAGAACGGGTGGTTCAATAGCTAGTGTACTATAGTGTGATTGGATTAATATATTCACCTATGGTGTCTCTCTCCAAGATCCAGCACCGTTCTGCTCCTCTTCTCAGTTTCTCAGTAACGTCTCCGCAATTCTAACTAGCCAGCCTGTTCTATGCACTAGGCATGAGCCAGAAGTCCCTTTTACAATGTGTGTGTATGGAGACACGTTCTGACATTCCATAGACTTACACTTTAAAAATCACTTCAGGGTCACGCTGAGCACAGTGTGTACTGAAAAGTCTACAGAGGGGTGACATCATTGAGAAGCGAAGCAGAATGTATCCACACTACATGAACAAAAAATATTGCCTCTTTAAGTGCAGTTAACTAGTGATTTGTTAAAGGTAACACCATCTATTCAAGTCCTCTTTTTCTCTGAAGAGGCAATTTACATATTAAATTGCCCAGAGGAGCATTGCATGGCGAATAAGCCTCCTTACCTTCACATGCCAGAGCCGGTATGTCACTCTCCACAAGAAGAAACGTTACCCCTTAGACCTCAGTCCAGAGCCTTTCACCTAGCCAAATCAGAACTCATACTTTGCACTGACAAGGGCCAACAGCCCGAAACACCATGTCTGCAAATTGAGATTCTGATTTGGCTTTTATCCTAAGGATTGTGACTTGTAGGATTGCTGCTTCCAATAGGTGGTGCTGTGGCGCCTGTGTCTATAGAGCCACAAAGTGCCTGCATGCAGGGTCGGACTGGGGTGCCTAGGGCCCACCAGGGGAACTGACTCTAGGGGCCCACACTACAGCCCACCATAAACGGTTTTATTACTTGTTATGTTTTTCTATAATGTACTATAGTTACATGATTGGCTGCGCTGTGGAGCACTGAGCGGCAGGACTTTGTTCGAACAGTCATTCCGTACTGCCAGAGTCCCTTTAATGGTAACTTGTCACCTGGAAAAACACTATTTATCTGCAGATATAGGGGTAATCTGCAGGTAAATAGGGTTTAAAGCCTGGTTAGACAGCTTAATGGAAAAGCGTTGGCTACACGGAGAAAATTACGTTTTATTCTCCCAGCCGCCACTCGCTTCCTGTTATTGGGTCGGTGCAAGGAGGGAGACATTACAGTCACCGCGAACTACAAAGTGAGCGTGCTGCAATAACGTCCGGCACCTTTATTGTGACACTTCCATGGAGCCCAACCTCAGGCTGAGCTTCATTGAATGACTAACATGGCAGCAGCACCTGGCAACTAGTGCTGAGCGAGCGTGGTCGGATAAGGTGTGATCCCAGCATGCTCGGGTGTTATCCAGGTATCTTGTAGTGCTCTGCTAATATGCTTGAGTCCCCAGGGTAGCATGTTTTGCGGCGGTAGGCAGACGCAACACATGCAGGAATTGCCTGTTTGTTAGGTAATCCCTGCATGTGTTGCTTCTGTCTACCGCCACAAAACATGTTACAGCAGGGACTCGAGCATATTAGCAGAGCACTACAAGATACCTGGATAACACCCGAGCATGCTGAGAAAACACCTTGTCCGACCACGCGCACTCAGCACTACTGGCAACCGAACAGCAACCTGCAACTGCGTCACAGGGGGCTGAAGGGAACAGGTGACTGCATGCACCGGCCATCGAGCTATCTAAATGCCGCTGTCAGTGATTGATAAGGGCAGTTAAATACTCAAAACAGCAGCAATCAAGGCGAGCTCTGAACACTGCTATTACAGGCAGATGCCGGCTATGTATCACAGCCTACATCTGCCCGGTATGGAGCAGACTCAGCTTCTGAACCCGTTAGCAAATTTCACTTGTCTGTTCCTAAATGTGGAAAGACAAATGGAATTCCCTAACACATGTGAGCAAGTCCTAATAGATTTAGTAAAGGTGCCCCAAGCATATGAATGTTATTACACACCACAATGGACTCTTACATACACGAATCTTACAAAAATACATATTATTCCAGATACGTAAACACATACAAACACGCAGACACGCACAAACACATCAGTACATGAATACATCATCTGAACCACCATCATTTGTAATGTCAGTTCAGTCCCATATACTGTATCTTTGTATCACATAAACCTACAACTCCCAGTATGTAATTAACAATAGAGATACTGGGAGTTGTTATCAGTCATCATCAGACTGCGGACCATACAGGAACCACAGTACTGATGAGACGCAGGCAGGATCACAAATGAACATTTACATCCAGGTATCTTACCTGAGACGTCTTCTCTGATTAGAGTCGTTCTCTTTCTTTTCTTCCTCTTGTCCAGTCTCCATGATGACTTTTCTCATCCACAGCTCGTCTCTGCAGACTTCCATCTTCTCCGGTCTTCTGCAGCACATCCCGACACGATGCCCTTAAAGATAGCAGAGTCATTATAATGCTCCCGAATAAAAATATCTACACTGAGCCCCTGAATAAACCTAACTCTTACAATGCTCCCTGCACAAAACATGACATACACTCTACCCCTCTTATGGTACCTGCTATCCACACTGTCCTCTCCTTACCATACTGGGCCCCCTCTTCACATTGTCCTCTCACACTGTGTCCCCCCTATACTGCCCAGTCTCTATACTGTGCCCCATCATCACACTCCCCCTCCTCAGCATAATGTTCCCTCCTTTCTGTGCCCTTACACTGTTCCCCCCATACTGCTGCATCACTATACCTTCCCCTACACTACCTAGTCTCTGTGCTGTGTCACCTTACACTTTTGTCCCTCCATACTGTCTCCTCACACTATTCCCCCACTCTCCATACTGTCTTATACATCTCTTCCCCATTCTGTTCCCGCACCCATTCCCACCCCTCCCCTAGTTCACCATACTGTTTCTTCACACATCTCCCCATTATGTCTCCTAAAATTTCTCTCCCATCTCTCTCCAAATATAATAAATCTTCGGAAGAGCACACAGATATGCAGAAGCGCGCTTACACACAGGAAAACAAGCGCACACAGACACATACTAAGGGCTCCTCCACACGTCAGTACATGCGGTGACCGTTTCCACACGAACCAGAGACACTGACACACGTAGACCCATTCACATGAATGCGTATGTGCACATGTCAGTATGTTTCCACTTTCCACAGACCATGTGGTGTCCGTGGGCAAAACACGCTGACATGTCTGTTTTTTACCTGCTGTCCAGACCGCAAAATGTCCCGCACACTGATGACAGTTAGCACCCGGTGCTTGGGAAGAGCGCTGAGTGCTGCCCTCATCATAGATCCCTGCAGGCGCTGCGTTCAGCACCAGCAGGGTCAATGATGAGAGTAATAGTCGATACCCGCTGTGTCCAACTGTAAAAAGAATAAAATAAAAAAATCCTTATACTAACCTCTACTAAGTGTCACCCGCTGTAATCCGTGCGAGCGCTCACGCCGAGGAGAATGTCTCCTGCAGCGAGTGGGCTCCGGAGCTGCGCTCCACAAGCGGTGCCCTGTCATTCACTAAGCGCAGTTCTGGAGCAAGCTCGCTGCAGGAGTCATTCTCCTCGGCGTGAGCGCTCGCACGGATTACAGCAGGTGACACTTAGGAGAGGTGAGTATAAGGATTTTTTTATTTTATTCTTATTTTTACAGTTGGACACGGACACGGTGGGAGTAGACTACTACTCTCATCATTGACCCCGCTACTGCTGAACACAGCACCTGCAGGGATCTATGATGAGGGCAGCGCTCAGCACCCGACTCTTGGGAACAGCGCTAACTGTATACTGATTCCCAAGCGCCAGTATGTGTCACTTGGATGACACACAGGTGGACACGGATATCTCCAGTCCCGTAAATATCAGGACATGTGGAAGAGCCCTAATATACACACGCAGATACACATACTCACAGAAATGGGGACACGTACACACACAGGCAAGCACACACAGAAATGCAGACACACTCAGACAATCACACACACAAAAATGCAGACACGCAGGGAAGCACACACACACGTGTGAAGACACATAAGCACACAGGCATACACAATGTACACACACAGGCATATACACACACACAGGCATATATACACACACACACAGGAATATACACACACACACAGGCATATACACACACACACACAGGCATATACACACACACACAGGCATATACACACAGGCATATATACACACACACATACCTGCACGCACAGGCATATATACACACAGGCATATACACACACACACAGGCATACACAATGTACACACACAGGCATATACACACACACAGGCATATATACACACACACACAGGAATATACACACACACACAGGAATATACACACACACACACAGGCATATACACACACACACAGGCATATACACACAGGCATATATACACACACACATACCTGCACGCACAGGCATATATACACACAGGCATATACACACACAGGCATATACACACGCACGCACAGGCATATACACACACAGGCATAAACACACACACACAGGCATATATACACACACACAGGCATATAAACACACACTGTACACACACACTGGCACACACAGGCATATACACACACAGGCATACACACACACAGGCATATACACACACACAGGCATATACACACACACAGGCATATACACACACACTGTACACACACAGGCATATATACACACACACACACACACACAGGCATATAAACACACACTGTACACACACACTGTACACACACACTGGCACACACAGGCATATACACACACAGGCATATACACACACAGGCATATACACACACAGGCATATACACACACACTGTACACACACAGGCATATACACACACTGTACACACAGGCATATACACAGGCATATACACACAGGCATATACACACAGGCATATACACACACTGTACACACACAGGCATATACACACACTGTACACACACAGGCATATACACACAGGCATATACACACACAGGCATATACACACACTGTACACACACAGGCATATACACACACATGCAGGCATATACACACAGGCATATACACACACACATGCAGGCAGCATATACATAAAAATCCATACAAACACACAAATATTACAGTACCTTGGCTTGTCTCCAGCCCATACAGTGTACAGACACGCTTCTAATGTGGGAGACTGCAGTGCAGGACGCGCTGTGACGTCACTTTTATCAGACATGTTGGCCTGTCTGCTGAGTGTGATGCTGCAGTGCAGCCCCTGCTCTCCTGCTCCCAGGACCCTCCCGCTACTGTCCTGGGCATCGCGTCAGTGAAAGTGTGTGCGCGCGCCCTTAAAGGGCCCACGACCACCTTACTTTTTTTTTTTCTTTTTTTTTTTTTTTTAATTCAACTGTTCCCTCTGCAAGGGGCCCGGGGCCCACCGGGAAGTTTCCCGGCACCCCGCCAGGCCAGACCGAGCCTGCCTGCATGTGTAATATAATTCATATGTATTGCCAGCAATGGATAACTTCTCTGCTGTTTTCATTACCTACATATATTGTTACTCGATCCCTTACTGGAGGACTTTGCACTTCTGCCAAATCAGTAATTTGTTCACAATCCCTTAGAGGGGAGGAGGTGCTTAGTTGTAGTTTGTAGTGTGTGAGGGAGAAGCAGCATCATGGAAGAGAGAGAAGTCTTCTCTCTGCATGATTAAGCTGCACAAGGCAGGGTCCAGTCCCTAGAGCACAGAGACTTCCAGAGTCTGTGCTAAACTGTGAGTCTGCTCGGTCTTCATATAATGAGCAATGAAGTGTTTTCCCGGGAGCTCAGCAACCGCATGGAGTCAAAGACACTGCTGCAAGAGAAAGTGAGTGTTCTGACAGGATTCATGTTGCCTGCTCGCTGGAAGAGATCACAGATCCAGTAACTGTTTATCCTGGACCCCTGGGGATCCAAGGAATCGTTTAACAGAGGTAAAATTAGCAGCAGGAAGGCTACACAACCTCACAGCAGAGAATCTGAACCCTCACCATGCTGGCCGGTCCAAACCCCTGTATGTGAACTGTACAGAAGCTGTTGGAGCTGTGTGCTGGATTCCAGTAAAAGGTACAAACTGGCTATCACCCTGTCTCAAGCTGATTATTTCCTACCCCATTTCTGCTCCATCTCCCCTGGGAGCCAACCCTCGTTGGGAAGGGTTAATCATCTGGCACTGTTCATCACCACCAAACTCTCAGGGGCCCTCATCAGTGCCCGGCCATACCAGGCCGAACATCCCAACTGGTGTCACAAACCTTTTTATTATTTTATTAACCCCCACAATTGATAAAGACTGGCGCGCGCCCCGGGTCGGACCATACCAGCACTCGGATCGCCGTGCACCAGTACCGTGATTGCAGCGGCCCTGCCGGGTCGGAACGGACCCTTTTCTGGCATCATGAACAGGATCCTGTGTGCCTAAGGACCATAACTCTTCTAAGGAGCTGTTGTTTTGTTTCAAGTCCCTGCAGCAGCAAGGGAGTTCCGGTGATCGGCTGTGCATGCAGTGGCGGGACTCATGGTGGATGGAGCATTGCTAGCTCACACCGCTCGAGGTCCGGCTACCCAGGAACCCATTAGAAAGCACATCAGCGGAGTAAAGACCTGCAGCAACAGGAGCGGTGAGTCACACCTCGGCAGAGGTTAACAAGTGGGGAAATGTCTAGTCCCAGCAACCCTAGTGGCACAGCAGCTGAGGCTCCCATATTGCGGCTAACCATGCCTTATATACCGGGTGCAGCATGGCTGCCACAGTACACATGCGAATCACACACCTTAAGCGACTTAAAAGAGAAGCTGGGCAGCCTGTTTGAACTTTACCCCATGTCAGAAGAGCAGAAAGTTACCATACTTGCGATTCAGCTCAGTGGCGCAGCCCAAAAAGAAGTCAAATCTTGGCCAGCTACTGATAAAAAGACTGTAAAAGTAATTTCTGTTAAACTCAGAGATACCTTTGATACCCATACTGACTCAGAAATAAAGATGTGATTTTTCAATTGCAGACAGAAAGCACAAGACTCTGTTAGAGACTATACACTTAATCTGCAGGAGGCATTGTGGGCCATCAGGCAAATTGACCCTGACAGTGTACAAGATGAAAGCAAAATGCTGAAATAGCAGTTCATTGAGGGCCTTTTGTATGATTCCAGTAAGGCCCAGCTGCGCATGATGTCGTTGCAAAACCCCAATATGGACTTTGCTCAGTTTAAGGACAGATCAGTGTGTATATTATGAGAATTCACCTATGTCTGCAGTGAGCCAGTTAAACACCCAGCAGCTATGCACCATCAGGAGGCTGTGTCCTCCTCCCTAGTGGCTGAGGTACATTATACCCAGACCAAAGTTGAAGATCCTTCTGCAGATTTATGGCTACAAGTGACTAAGAGTGTGGCTGCTTTATGTAAAACTGTGCAGATTCTCCAGGCTTCTTCCCCCACAGAGAGGATACAATTAGCTTCCAGCCCAGATGATCTTCCATGGCAACAGCAGAGGAGAATCCCACCATGGCAGCGACGGCTTACCCGCACTGGCAGGAGATCTTCTGATCAATTTGACCCTGTAGGATGACCCATCTGCAGACGATGCGACAAGGTTGGTCATATCGAGAGAGAGTGTCCTTTAAACGGGCGACCCCTGGGGGAGCAGACCAACCCCCGGGAGTAAGACAGTCTGGTCCAACGAACTGGAGAAACAAGTATCCCTTCACCACTCTTCTGGACACTACTATAATCCTGGGTACAAATGTGATAGAAAATTGTTTAAGTGAGGTAATCGCCATTTTGCAAGACATAGCAGATTCAGCCCCTTCCAAAGAGAAGTATGCTCTCAATAAAGAAATCAAGGCTCTCGTGCAGCAACAGCAGGTAGAGATAGCTGGTGGAGAGATCGGTAGCGTGAGAGTGAGCGGTCCCAGCTCCATTATGCTTCCCCCCAGGAGTGAGACATTCATCTGGAGCAGAGAAGCCATAGGTATCAGGGGCCAGGATTACCAGGCTCTGCTAGAACCAGTCTATTCGGATAGCCGACCTACTGTTATGACAGCCAGGTGGATTGTTGATGTTAAAAAGGGCCAGGTTCCGGTACATGTCCTGAACTGTGGGGAAGAGGACGCATGCTTGCCCCTTTATGCAACCGTAGCCAAACTATTTACAGTTAGCAACAATGATATTCAGGCTGCAGGACATTTGGCTCCGTCTGAGTCGACGGAGGTCAACGGCTCCTTAATTCCGTTGAAGGACTGGGTTCAAAAGATGCATGTTGGCATTGGCTCTACTCCTTCACATCAGAAAAACGGAGTGTATCGAGTGGTCCAGGAGTACAAGCAGGCTTTCAGTAAGCACCCCTTGGATTTTGGACAGGTAAAGGGCATCCAACATAATATCCCCACCGCAGATCATCCACCTATCAAAAAAAGGTATCGTCCCATACCTCCTGCTCTTTATCAATGTGCAAAAAGTATGCTAAAAGAAATCAAACAAGCAGGGGTGATCAGGGACAGCTGCAGCCCTTGGGCAGCTCCCCTTGTGTTAGTTAGAAAAAAAGATTGCACAATGCGCATGTGTGTAGATTAAAGAAAGGTTAACAAAATCACCCACAAAGACGCTACCGTGCATAGAGGAGTCTCTCTCAGCGTTAAAGTCGGATAGGTACGTCTCCACTCTAGACCTAACCAGCGGGTACTGGCAGGTTCCTGTGGCTGAGGCTGACAGAGAAAAGACTGCTTTTACTACTCCTATGGTGCTACATGAATTTAACTGTATGCCATTTGGATTGTGTATTGCACCCGGGACATTCCAGAGACTTATAGAGTGTTGCCTTGGACATAAGAACTTTGAGACAGCGCTACTGTACTTGGATGATGTCATTGTATATTCCAGGACCTATGAAGAACACCTGCAACACCTGGCAGAGGTCTTTGAGGCATTATCCAACTTCGGTTTAAAGGTAAAGCCATCTAAATGCCATCTACTGAAGCCCAAAGTACAGTACTTATGTCTTGTCATTGACACAGAGGGAGTTGCACCAGACCCAGACAAAGTGACTGTCATCAGAGACTGGCAGGTACCCACCACCATCAGAGAGGTCCAACAATTCCTGGGGCTAGTGGGCTACTATAGACACTTTACTAAGAACTTTACTAAATTGGCGGCCCCCCTACAAGACCTCCTAGTGGGTCAGTCCAAAAATACCAGGAACAAGAGTCCCCCGGTAGAGTGGGATGCTAGATTGGATGAGTCATTCAAGAGCCTTAAGCAAGTACTCACCGGATTGAAAATTTTGGCTTATCCAGACTATGATCAGCCATTTATCTTCCACACCGATGCTAGCAACAGTGGTCTAGAGGCTGTCCTATCTCAAGAACAGCATGGTAAAGAGAAAGTCATTGCCTATGCAAGTCGGAAGCTTCGTCCTACTGAGAGGAACTCTGCCAATTATAGCTCCTTCAAACTAGAATTCTTGGCGATCGTTTGGGCAGTGACCGAGAGGTTTAAACACTATTTGGCTTCTTCTAAATTCACCATCTACAAGGACAACAATCCCTTGACACATTTTGATAACGCCAGGCTTGGTGCCTTGGAACAAAGATGGATGGCTCGGTTATCCAACTACGAGTTTGTCATTAAATACAGAGCTGGTGTCAAAAACGCGAACGCAGATGCCTTGTCCCGCATGCCGAATCCTCCAGACTCAGAAGAAGATCTGGTGGGCCTGGAGGAGATAGGGATGCCGGCATTCCACAGCCAGGATATCTTCCAGGGCTCCAACTGTGTAACAGGGAGGAATCTAGCCATCCAAGAAGTGTCCGTTAATCCGCTACCCCACCATAGTTGGGAAGAGACACAAAGCAGTGACCCGGCTATATGCATTGTCAAAGAACAATTCATCTCCAGCTCCCGATGCACATACAGATGCCCAACAGTTGTGGAAAGAGAGAAAGAAGGTGTTCACTTATGAAGGCAAATTAGTCAGAAGAGCCATTAACCCGCGTACACATGACTTGGTATGGCAGATTGTGGTCCGAAGAAGAGATGTGCCCATGGTCCTAGGAGCTTATCACAATCAAGCTGAACACTTTGGGTGGAAAAAGCTAAAAGTTCTCATCCACGACGGCTTCTTCTGGATAGGCATGAGACGGTCCATTGAAGAGTGGTGCAGGGAGTGCGGCCCATGTAATCTTAGAAGGAAGAATCCCACCAGTCAAAAGGTCTCTTTGCAGCCCATCGTCACTAAGCAACCTCTGGAGCTAGTGGCCCTAGACCATTTGCAACTATCTCCAAGCCAATCAGGGTATAACTATGCTCTAACAATAGTCGACCATTATTCCCGCTTCCTAGTGGTCGTTCAGTGAAAGACCAAACAGCAAGAACAGTTGCAAAGGCATTCCAAGACTATTTCTGTAGACCCCATGGATACCCAGATCGAGTGCTGACAGACAGAGGTCCAGCCTTAGAGGCAGAAGTCTTCCAGGAATTTTGCTCCATATACAGGTGTAAAAAGATCAGAGCCACGTCATGCCACCCACAAAGCAATGGTCTTTGCGAAAAATTGAATCATCTGGTCATCAATTTATTACAGATCTTACCGTTGGAAGAAAGGAATCAATGGCCTGAGAAATTGCCTGATTTGATAGAAATGTAAAATCATATCCCAACCAGCTCAACAGACTATGCCCCAGCCTACCTGATGCGTGCACGGCCAGGTAAACTCCCCATTGACCTGGAAATGGGAGTCCTAACTCCTGAAACTATATCCAGCCAATTAGACACGGATTGGAACACAAAAAGACAACTGCAGTATCAAAAGATTCAACAATGTGTAGAACAGAGTCTTGCCCAAGCTAGACAAAGACAGGTGAGAGATTTTAATAGGCACGCGCTGGCAACCCCCCTATCACCAGGTGAACAAGTGTTGAAGAAAAAGAGAAGAAACCACAAGTTGGACGACAAATGAGAGGCCCAGCCTTACACTATTCTAGCATCTAACCATAATAACAGCAAAGTGTGTACCATCTCCAAAGACGGCCGAAAAAGTGTACTACTGTATCCCGAAACAATCTAAAAATATGTCCAGCCCAATTGCGTGAAAGAGTTGAAACTAATGAAGTTCCTCAGCAAATACCAAAGACTGACACAAAGATTCGCACCATCCTAGGTGAATTTCCCCATTCTTGGCTGCAAGTCAACAATGCAGTAGTAGTCCCAGTGATGTTGTTTCCACAACGGTCCTTACCAGAAACACCAAACCCTTCTGAAGGAGAGCAGCAGCTGACACCAGCCCCTGAGCTTTGCATTCTCAAAGACCAGAAAACTTGCCCTCTGCTAGCTGTCAGCTTACCCGTGGGAAGTTCAAAGAGTGGTAGAAAGTTGCCTAGCCTTCCTATTTTGCGCAAATCACAGTGTAGTACACAGGGACAGACCCCTTCTCGCTATAAGAATGATTGATAGAGCAAGGAAAACCAATAAGTAGATATGAGTTGTATATATGTTAAACTATGCTTTATGTAACGTTAATGAAAATGTTAAAAAAGATAATGTGCCCTCATGGACTAATGTAAGATTTCAGCAACCATTACACTTTCTTTTACTACAACTCTTGTAAGGACTTAAGAACTAAAAGGAGCTCGGTACATTATGCCTTTATCAAGGAGACATCCAAACCGGCCAGTGCAGTGAATTCTATTTTATGGTCTGTGTGCCCCGCAGCTGCACTCACGGACGATCAGAAGTGATTTTAGACTGTAATCCACGACCAGATTAATATGATTGTTTATATATGTTCCATTAATGTTATTTTGTTTTCTTATGGACTTCCTTTCGGCTAAGTAGCCCGAGGATGTGATACTCTTCACTAAGGGGGAATGTGGCTCCCATGTCTATAGCGCCACAAAATGCCTGCATGTGTAATATAATTCATATGTATTGCCAGCAATGGTGAGGGATAAGTTCTCTGCTGTTTTCATTAACTACATATATTGTTACTTGATCCCTTACTGGAGGATTTTGCACTTCTGCCAAATCAGGAATTTGTGCACAATCCCTTAGAGGGGAGGACACTGCAGCAAGAGAAAGTGTGTTCTGACAGGATTCATGTTGCTTGCTCTCTGGAAGAGATCACAGATCCAGTTACTGTTTACCCTGGACCACTGAGGATCCAACAGATCTAAGGCTAAGTGCACACGATGCGTATTTGAAGCGAAAATTTCCGCTTCATTTCCGCATGTCCTTTTTCCTGGAAAACGCATGCGGAATTTGGCATGCGTTTTTCGCGCGTAATTCGCGCGTTTTGCACATGCGGAATTGCCTTGCGTTTTCTACTGCATTGTAGATGGCAATTCCGCATGCGTAAACGCACAAAGAATTGACATGCTGCGGAATTTTCCGCACAACAAAACGCTGCGGAAAATTCCGCAGCGTGGGCATTACAATTGCGGAATGCCATAGGGGACCATGGCAAAAGGCTAACATGCGTAATTCATGCGTTTACGCTGTGGAATTTTCCGCACAAAATACGCATGAAATACGCATCGTGTGCACATAGCCTAAGGCTTAGTGCCCACGATGCAGATGCGGATTTTCCATGCGTTTTTGATGCGTATTTGACGCGTATTTGCATGCGTATTTGCCATGCGTTTTTCCAATGCACTGTATAGGCAAATACAAATGCAGAAATGCACAAGAATTGGTCATGTCCGTATTTTTTCTGCGAGTAAAATCAGCGCAGAAAAAATCCTGACCATGTGCACAGAACTTGCGGAATGTCATAGGAAGTCATGGGATAAGGTATGCAATGTGTTTCTGGAGCGTTTACGCGCTGCAAATACGCACCAAAAAATGCACCAAAAATGCATCGCGGGCACACAGCCTATCAGAGGTAAAATTAGAGGTAAAATTAGCAGCAGGAAGGTTACACAACCTCATAGCAGAGAAACTGAACCCTCAGCTTGCAGGCGGGTCCAAACCCCTGTATGTGAACTGTACAGAAGCTGTTGGAGCTGTGTGCTGGATTCCAGTAAAGGATACAAACTGGTTATCACCCTGTCTCAAGCTGATTTTTTCCTGCTGCGCCATTCCTGCTCCATCTCCCCTGGGAGCCAGCCTTGGTTGGGAAGAGTTAATCATCTGGCAATGCTCATCACCACCAAACTCCCAGGGGCCCTCATCAGTGCCCGGCCATACCAGGCCGAACATCCCAACTGGCATCACAAACCTTTTTGTTATTTTATTAACTCCCCCCACAATTGATAAAGACTGGCGCGTGCCCCGGTCGGACCATACCAGCACTCGGACCGCCGTGCACCAGTACTGTGACGGCAGCGGCCCTGCCAGGGCAGCACAGACCTATAGAGTTCAAGTCCTCTTTTTCTCTGAAGAGGCAATTTGCATATTAAATTTCCCAGAGGAGCATTGCACAGCGAATAAGCCTCTTTACCTTCACATGTCAAAGCCGGTATGTCACTCTCCACAAGGAGAAACGTTACCCCTTACACCTCAGTCCAGAGCCTCTCATCTAGCCAAATCAGTTCCCATTCTTTGTGTAGCGCCGGCATCTCTGCCTCCTGCCTGCCAGAGACACCGACCTCCTTACCGTTGCTCCGGCGTCCTTTGCTCCCCTGGATGTGAGTGCCCGCGCGCGCTCCCTGCTTCTTAAAGGGGCCGCGCGTGCCGTCCTAATATGTCCCTGGCCAGAGGACAGCTGATATTTTAGGCACCTCCTCCAAAATGGAGGTGTCTGTGAAATGTTGTAGTTTGTGTGCTAACACTCTCTCCAGCCCTCAGGTCCCAGTGTTGCTTTCTATCAGCCGTGTCCGCTGATCAGCCTGCGAGGCGAGCCTGTCCATTAGTCATCTCCATCCGCCTGCCTACCTGCCGTGCACATCTATCTGCCCATCTGTCGTGCCAGTCCGCTACGGCTATCAGTCCTGTGGGAGTCGCCTGCTCTCACACGAGGTCGGTCCCAGCTGATTCACCTTCCCGGTCCCTCCTTGGTTCACGGAGTCGACTAAGCTGCCATGTAGCCAGGGTCGGTCCGGGTAGGCACTTAGTTACGCCCCTCTGGTCCCTCCTTGTACCAAGGCACAGTGGTTACACCATCCGGACCCGTAACACTTAGAACTGACGAGGGCCAACAGCCCGAAACACCATGTCTGCAAATTGAGATTCTGATTGGCTTTTATCCTAAGTCATATTGCATGACTCGTTAAAAGGTTGATTGTGACTGTAACATACCTGGCAGCGTCCTTGAATAGTGGTCCATCTCCCACTGTGCAAGAGCGCGCACTTGATCTCCAGTCCAGTCTGCTAGCCTGGCTTCCCTCCATGCTGTCTGCTTGCCTCTGTTTCTGCTGCTTAAGGGCAGCGCCCGATCGCTTCCTGCTTCTTGTAGCTGCTGCAGGCACACCCCTTGTGCGTCTTCAGCCTATTGCTGTCTGTCATCTGGTATTTAACCCAGCTCCTCCCTGGAATCCATGCCTGAGCATTGTGTTCTGTCAGTTGGCTTCAAGTCACTGATGTGCCAGGTCCTGTCTATGTTTCCTGTCTTGCAGTATCAGTTCTCGTGTCTGAACTGTGTCTTGTCTGAACTATCTTCTAGCCTGTTGTCTTCTGCCTATCCTGGAGGCTGTATTTCCAGGCCAGTGTGAACACGCTCCTAGCCTGTTCTTTCCGCCTTCTAGGGGCCGCATACCTAGACCCGTTCCTGTATCTTGCCTGTTCCTGTCTGAACACGCTCCTAGCCTTTTCGTTCCGCCTTCTAGGGGCCGCATACCTAGACCCGCTCCTGTATGTTGCTGCTGTCTGTTCTTGTCTGAATACTCTCCTAGCCTGTTACCTGTTTTTCTCTATGTCCGTACCTTCCCTTTTCCTGCAGAATCTGATCCCGTACCTAACTCCTACTCGTTGTCCCTGTACTCCCGTTTGTGAGTATAGAGTCCACTCGCTACTTCATTGCAAGTATCCTGTGTGTACCTGGTTCTGCCTTTCCCTTCCAGTCTGTTCCGTGTGAACAGAGCCCTGTCCCCTCTGCTCTGCCTTGCTCACCGCTCCGGCGGTTCTTGCCTACTCTGCCTTGCTTGCTGCTCCGGCAGTCTCGCTCTGCTCTGACCCTTTGCTTGCTGCTCTGGCAGTCTCGCTCTGCTCTGAACCTTTGCTCGCTGCTCCGGCAGTCTCGCTCTGCTCTGACCCTTTGCTCACTGCTCCAGCAGTCTCGCTCTGCTCTGACCCTTTGCTCGCTGCTCTGGCAGTCTCGCTCTGCTCTGACCCTTTGCTCGCTGCTCCGGCAGTCTCGCTCTGCTCCGACCCTTTGCTCGCTGCTCCGGCAGTCTCGCTCTGCTCTGACCCTTTGCTCGCTGCTCCGGCAGTCTCGCTCTGCTCTGACCCTTTGCTCGCTGCTCCAACAGTCTCGCTCTGCTCTGACCCTTTGCTCGCTGCTTCGGCTGTCTCGTCCTGCTCCTCTCTCGCTCACCGCTCCAGGCGGCCTTGTCCTGCTCTTCTCTCGCTCACCGCTCCAGGCGGTCTCGTCTTGTTCTGCTCTTGCTCGCCGCTCTGGGCGGCCTCACTCTACTGTTTGTCCACCGCATCTGCGGTTCTGTTCCTGAGTCCCAGTCTGTACTGGGTCCTATCCACTCGGTGCTCCAACCTGTCGTACCTGCCAGTACCTCCCTGCCTGCATACCAGTCGTGCTTACTAGCATCCGCCAGTCTGCATACCAGCCGTGTCTGCCTATACCCAGCAGTCTGTGTGCCAGCCTAACCTGCCTGGTCCTGTATTCCCCTGTGTGGGTCAACAGCCGTGTCCGGGGTCTGTACTGGAGTAGCACCTGGTCCCTCTGCTTGGTTCTTCCTTGGTGCACTGGTGTCGTATGCCGTCGTGCGACCCTGGTCGGATCGGGTGGATACTTAGTTACGCCCCTCCAGGTATTCACTCTCCGGCACGGTCCAGTGGAATCACTACATATACACGCACACGCCACTCAGCCCGGGCGTGTGCATTACAGTGACTTGTAGGATTGCTGCTTCCAATAGGTGGTGCTATAGAGTTCAAGTCCTCTTTTTCTCTAAAGGGGCAATTTGCATATGGATACTCCAAGTAAGTAAATCCTGCCTTCTTCTTGTCCTTCCTCTAAAGCTGCCGCTGGAACACTTCTCCAGCCCTCACATACCTCTCTCAGATACACAAGGATACTAATAGACAGCCAAAGGATTTAGCACAGGGTCTCCAGGCTCTAACAAGGATGGCCAATGATCAGTCAGTCAAGGTACCAGTAGTCACAGCCAAGGACATTGTTGAGGACAATGCCAGGAGTGTAAATCAGATCAAACTCCGACTTAACAATAGGAGAAATACTAGAATCAGAAACCAGAAACACAGACAAATGTTGGGAACCAGAATACAGAAATAAGACATAAAACAATGCTTAGGAAGCTAGAGGCTGGCTGCAAAACTAAAGACACTCGGGCAATAACTGAGAGGCCTGACTGGCTTTAAATACAGTAGCTGGCCTTGACAATATCACCAGAAGCAGCCCAGGAATAATGATTACACTGGCCAGCACCAGCAACAGAATAACAAGACGTGAGAAGTGTCATTCTGCCATAGCATTACAATCAGAGTTCTGTAATCTTATATACAAATTGTATATATATATATATATATGTGTTTATATATATATATATATATATATATATAGCATATATTGTATTTATACACGTGATATTTTCACCCATTTGTTCCAGTATATGAAATGTTAAAAACGTACATTTAGATATTTAACCTAAAACAGACTAAAATATCATAAGAACTGGAGGAATATGTTTGGTTTGTGGTGTGCAGAAAAAAAGCAAATCTATTTCATGTGACAAACACAATAACGTGCAATGGACAGCTCAATTTTCCTGCTTCCATGAGATCATGATTGAAATGTGTCTGCTTGTAACATGCAGATTGAAAAGAAGGGAAAAGTAGCTGGTTTTCTGCCAGTCAGTTCAAATTGACTCAAGGTCAGAATGCATTTGACTGTCAGCCTTTGTCAAGGTGGCAGTCTATCAAGGCTTGTCGATAAAGAGTGCATTAATCCATAAAGAGTACATTAATCCGGAAAGGCCACACTCAACAATATCTGCATTAGAAAACAGAATACAAATTGATGGAGATTCATCTGATTTCTCTCCTATCAATCACTAATAGGAAAGGCATACCCAAAAATTATAACAGCATAGTTATTATGGCCTAGGCCACTATATGTTTTGCATTTAATTAATGTATTTTCTATGTTGAGATTTCATATGTCTGGTGTTACAATAAGTACTGAAGAAGAGCAGTATCTGACTTGTTGCACTTACGTCATGCATAGGATTGATGATTGGAGAATGACAGTCTCCATATGTGGGGAAAGGAAGGAGAAGAGTGTCCCTTAGAAGTGGACATGTGTCAGAATACGTGACAGAGAGTGGGATTCCTAATGAGAGACCACCATGAGAGAAGTGCTGCACACATGAGGCTGAGGCAGCAAATGAAGACTCTGAGGCTACAGGGTTTGGAGTATGTGAGTGGACATATGACACCAAGCAGAAGCGGCTCCAAGGGGGTGACCTCCCATGGATGGGACTTGTCCTCTGTGTATGTGACAGTGAAGACGTGCATGAGCGCAAGCTGGCTGGAGATGGTAAAATAAAAAGAGAGGCCACTGAGAGCATGTGAGCCAATGAGGAGCGAAGTTGGAAAAGGTGACACATGTGCACCTGAGGGGAGTAGAGGGTTAAAAAACCTCAACACTTTCCTACTGAACTGCTGCGAAATAATTTTACAATGTTTAAGACTGCGTCACTTACACAAGGAAATAATAACGTTTTTTTAACTGTTCTCCAGAGTCAAGTCATTGATTTTTTGGGGGTATTCTCACTTGTTGCCCAGTTCCTGAGGTTGTTAAAGGGGATGTCCAGGACTGAACTACTGATGATGATTACAACCTATTCTATTCACTTAAATGGGAGATAAATTGCAGTATGCAGCACAGGTCACTAATCTATGTATGTGGCTGCTTTGTTCAGTTGCATACCTGGCTTAGCTTTGGTTGCTGCCAGAGCAGTTTTTAGCAGATAAGTGGGGGTGCCAACTGTCGGACCCCAAACATAAGGAGGACCTATCCTATGGATGCATCAGCACATATATGGAGTAATCAAGGCTATAGGTATAACTGCAATACAACACACACAAAAGCCACGTCGCTGTCGGTAACTTTGGCAATATTCCGACAGCTAATTGAGAGAAGATGTTATAAGTGCGGTACTGTCTGTAATCGCAACAGTGGGTACTATCTAGGCCTTATAGGTACACTTTTTCGAATTAGCTTATCATGGCTGACCACGACTATTCATATACACTTTTCTGTTTTAATATTTGTTTGCATCTGATATTTCACAACTTTAGCGCAATAGCCGTTACTACCTCTGTTTTCCTCTGATGAGCTATGTTTTTTTCTATAGAGAAATGCCTTGGGACTCTGTGAAGGATTATTTTTTTGATAATTTGATTCCTGATATCGATGTGTATAAAGATGGGAGAAATAATTTGCAGGACTATGGTCCATTGGCTTGGTCATTACTCTGTGACCTCTGGAAGGGAGGCCTGCAAATTTCCTTACCACCAGCCATTTTTGACTCTTCTTTTGTTTAGCAATGTCCTCACTCCGACGTAATGCACAAACAACATTGAAATGCTAATCCCCCCTCCATGCAGGGATGCCGGCATACTCACAGTCCCTGGCTGCACTGTGTAGTCCCCGGCATGCTCCCTGCTTCCTGTCTTTGTGCAGGCTGCACTTCCTGGTAGCGCGTTCCCCTGCTTTTAAAGGGGCAGTGCACACATGGTAAATAACCCTAGCCAATAGCTGGCAGGCATCTGAGTATATAAGGCACCTTCCCCATTAGGGAGGTGCCTGAGCAACCCCTATAGTTTCTTGAGTGTAGTCATCTCATTTAGTTGTTAACTAGCCCGAACCCCTGGTCCTTGCGCGGCTAGGTCCTGAATCTGAAGCCCTGTTCCTTCTGTGGCCAGGTCCTGAATCTGAACCCCTGGTCCTTGTGCGGCCAGGCCCTGAACTCTGAAGCTGCTCTGGCAGAACCTGAACCCGTTCCCGATACCCGTGTGTCTGAATGTGTACCTATTCTAGTCTGTGGCTCTGTCGGTACCTGCCTGAGAAGCAGTCTGAATGGAGCCTGAGTCCGTGTCTGCATGCCTGACTCTTGGGGCCAGTAGCTGCAGTACCAGGGACTGCCTAGGAGTGGTACCTGGCTCCACCATCAGGAGCTTCAGTGAAACCCAGGTAGCTGCTTAACTATGCCCCTCCTAGGTAATCCCATTCCCGTGGCACAGTGGGTCCAAGAACCACGTTCGCCTCCTGCGTGAGTGAGAAACATCATGCTAGCCTGGCTAATCAAAAGAAATGTTAGGAATACTGGGAGGTAAGGAAATTTGCAGGACTCAGAAGGCCATTGTACATCTGTTTGCATGCCATATTCATTTCTTTATTAATATTGATTGCTTTTACTTTTAAGCAATATTTTGTATGATGGTCTATTTATGGTTCGTATGTAAGATCACCCTTATGAGGGTTTGTGTTAGTGCCTTCCACTGAATACCGTTTTTCAGCATGTTAAGATATTTTCTTGCCTTGAGTCTATAAAAATAGCTGAGGACACCCAGTTCCTACAACACCAGCAATCAACCATCTTGTAAAGATGCAGCATTGACACTCAAAAAAATAAGGGCTCCAATTCATCATTGCCTTTGCGCCTGCTTTTTGTCTAGTTTTCTGCTTTCTTTTTTTTTTTGCACCTAATTCATTATTCTATTTGCGCCTTTTTTAAGTCTATTTTATGTGTGCTCACCCGTTTTGTTTTGTTTTCCACTTTGTTGACGGTGTTTAGAGATTCCACATGTTTTTGCCTGATACATCAATTACAAATTACACATTGATACATCAATTTTAACTTTTTAAAAAATTTAGTAATTTGGTTAAACTCTAGTCTAATAATCACACTGGTGTTTTTTGTGTCATCTTGCGAAATGTGTGACTTTTGATGCCAAGACGTTACAAAAACAGTTCAAGACAGAACGTGACAATTTTTTTTACTTTGCGCCAAATTCATAAATTTGTGCGCCATTCTGAAGAATTTGGCAACAAAAATGGCAACTAATACCACTAAGACAAAATAACAAAAAATACAAAAAATCTCAAATGATGAAGTGGGGCCAAAGTGCTTGAAGCACACTTATACATTCAGCACTTCAAGTCCCAGCAGTCAAGAAGGAAAAAAGTGGAGGACAGGATTCCGCAATTGGTTATGAACTGCCATGAAAGTCCTTTCTTATTTCTAATATTTCTATGCCGGTATAAGACAAGTGGAAATTGAAGTGTAATATGGATCTGGACTTCACTATTACAAATGGCGGTAAGTTAATGAACCCTCCTTTTTTTAATGCTCTGCATAGCAGGTCTCATCACAACGATAATGGTTTTTTTCAGGCCTATATGTTAGCTAAAAATAAATATAGATAATATGTATTTAAATGGATCACGCTGACTTTTTCCAGTTTGAGCCATAAATCCACATATTATACAAATTAAATAGTTCTAATGATTTAACCAAACCCTTCTACTTCTCATTGCATTTTAATGAGTTTAAATGAGTTAATGGGTACAAGAATTATTTGGATCTTGTTTTGCAATCATGCAACAGAATGTTAATAAAAAGATTTATAGAACCCTTCTGAACACCAGGGAATATCTACGTAGGCAATGATTTCCAAATCAGATGTAATGGCATGAGGTTATGCATTGCATTATTGAACTTCAACAGTTTCATATTTAATATGCCTGATTTATCCAGTTCAATTATGTATTTATGCTCTGCCTTTTTATTTGCTTTATTTCCTTCACAATCAGCAGCAGGCAGAAGCTGCCATCTAGTGCTGGAGTGATGTGCTGTCAGACATTTCTACCGTTTACGTCCCTACAAATAGAACAGTGATGTCAGCCAGGGTTAACAATTAAACCTGTCGGTAATGATAGATGTCTAGTATCTGTTGCCCTAGTATAAAAGTGAATTATGAACTTGGAAGAGAGGTGATGATGAACTATTGCTGGAAAGCACGCTGGACTATTGTTAGAACCTCACTGTTTTATATGTGTCTTTACGTAAAAAAATATAATTCTCCAGAAATGTACTTAGAAAATATAAGGCCATTTAATTCAATTATAGTAAGGGCATGAACCTGTAAATAAAATTATCAGTGAAATGCTAACTAGCGATAATAATCAGACCTTTATGATCTTCTAAAAAGTATATATTCTGCAAAGGAAAACATTCTTATCTTCTAAATGAGATTTGGTGTACATAAGTGATCACAGAGCTGTAACCAGATAGGAAATGTTAAAATATCCTTGTCAACTACTAGGCTTTGTGAGGCACATTTTAATATAAATTAGGCTATGATGTTTTCACAATGGACTCAGGTGACAACTCTCAATAATTTATTTTTGAAAACACATACAATGAACAAATCAACATGGTCTATTTAAACTGAAACGGTCAGCGGGTTTTTGCTATGTAATCTGAGGACAGCATGATGAAGGGGTTAAAACACTGAATTCAGCGATGTGTCTCATGTCAGGCTGTGTGCTGTTGTTTAATTACACTGAAGGTTTTACCACCTGGTGATTAACATTGTCTGGACTACTTCAGCTACAGCAGCATGTGCATGCTAGTCTGACTACGCCCCCTCCTGTGATAGGCAGCTCACTGTCTATAGACATTGTACATACAGACCCTGGTGGGGGCGGGATTAGCTATCTCAGCTCTGCTGCATTGCTAAATCTAAAAATCACTGCAACCAGTAAACTAAGTGATACATCGTTGGATTCAGGGTCTCTTTGCCTACATCATCCTGCTCTCAGATGAGGTAGTAAAAGCCTGGCGACAGATTCCCTTTAACTGCTTAGAATGATTACATCTATACCTCTTCACAGTAATACCAACATCTCTGAATTGCCACAGTCCAATCTGGGAAATAGGTCATCAATAGAGATGAGTATGTGACACCCCAGGGGTCTGGTTGCCACAGTGATAGAGATATTATGTCTGAGAGCAGGTGGGAGGTCCTTTGGTCAGGGATCCTGTGCATGCCACACCTCCTGCCCAGTCTTGGGAGGGGAAGAACTTCCCCTATATAAACCTGGGGCTGAAGCAGGGTTAGGAGTCAAGGAGAGTAGAGACAGAGAAGCAGCATAGGAGAAAACAGCAGAAGCTCAGTGGAGCAATACTACTACGAGTCAGGGGCTGGCAGCTGCAGAGCTCGCCCTGACTGAGAAGCTTTCTTACCGGACCCGGCGTCCGAGGCTGTGGGGACTAACTCTTACCCAGCAGCAGAAGCCGACCGGCAGGGGATTTCAGGTCCTCAGGCCCAGAAACCCGAAGGCACGGTCACACGCGTGGGACCAGCACCGCCATCGTGGAGCGGAAGCCGTTAGAAGGCCCCGAGTCACCGGCCATACGGGTGAGCACCACACGGTACACTCAGGGACGTGGGCTACTTATATCCGCTTCTAGCAAGGTAGCCAGAAGAGTACAGTCAGTTTGGGAGGCCTACAACTCCGCCTGGCCAGGGGAGATCCCATCTGCTCAAGGACTGACCAGGCCCCGTTCACTAGCAAGTACTCCGGGAGGGTCTATCGTTGTTACCAGTAAAGACCCTGAATTACACCGCACCGTCTCTGAGTGGTTCCTGCTACCCCCATCATCCACATCTGCTGCCCTGAGGCCATACCCCTCCCATTGGGGGTTATACCATCTACGCTGCACCATCCATCCACCGGCCTCAGCGGACTGTCCTGCAGCGGCAGCTCCATAGCTGCATTCAACGGGTGGCGTAGTCGTCCTACATCTACCGCTGTTACATCGCCGCTCAGTTTGACTCCCTGGGCACGGACCGGGTCACCGCCACGAGACTACAACCCTCAAGAGATCCGGCTCCGGGTAAGCTCCCGCGTGCGCAACGCAGCGCGACACAGGCCCAGGGGCGCGTCAACTTTGGCGTAGTCGGCAGGATTTCGTGCCCGCAACCACCGGGTACTGCGTGCCTGAAAAAGAGACTTTTAAAACTTACCATCCGTGAAGTTTTCCCGCCATCGGTGAAGATTCCTGCCATCCGGCGCCATTTTCAGCCTTCTTCCCGCCATCTGTGAAGATTCCCGCCATCCGGCGCCATCTTCAGCCTTCTTCCCGCCATCCGTGGAGTTTTCCCGCCGTTGGACGCCATCTTGAGGACGCCGCGCGGGAAGAAGAGGGGCGTGGACTCCGAAAGCGCGCGAGAACTGAAGCCCCGCCTCACGTCCGGACGTTGCGTAAGGTCCTGGAAGGAGCCCAGCAGACGCCGACGTCACCGGAGTGCGACGGAAGGTCCTCAACCCTGACGATCTACTGCGGAGCCGCGGCCTACGGAACAGGATCATCGCAAGGTAGGCCACGGTCCACTAGGGGGGAGGAAGATGTCGGATGCGGAGGAGAGCTTCATTGCCTCAACCCCCGCCAGCGCCACCGCTGCTGCAGTTATGCCCTTCACCATGCCCTATATCCCGGGAGCAGCTTGGCTACCCCAGTACTCAGGGGAGTCACATACCCTGCATGACTTTAGAGAAAAGCTGGATAGCCTCTTCCAGGTGTACCCCCTCACAGAAGAGCAAAAAGTGAGCATCCTGGTGGCCCAACTAACCGGGGCAGCCAAAAGGGAAGTAAAATCCTGGCCACCTGGGAGGAAGACAGTCGCAGGGATACTAACCCGGCTGAAGGACACCTTTGATACCCGCACCTCAGCCGAGATTAAGCTTAGATTCTACGGGTGCAAGCAGCGAGCGCATGAGAGTATAAGGGACTATGCACTAAACCTACAAGAGGCCCTGAGGGCCATTAAGCAGACCGACCCTGATGGAGTGGGAAACGAGGACAGGCTGTTGACCGAACAATTTATAGAGGGACTATATTGTAATGCCCACCGAACCCAGTTGCGGGCGATGGCCTTACAGGATCCCCATCTGGGCTTTGCACAGTTCAAGGACAGAGCCATCCGGGTGCTCCGAGAACCGGCACCGGGTGGCGTTGTGACCCACAGGCGCCCAGCTATCACTTACCACCAGGAGGCGGCGCCCTTGTCGGCAGGGCCTGTGGGAGCTGATGCGCAGGCTTTGGACAATGACCCGGCTCCAGACCTACACCATCAGGTCCAATAGCTAGCTAAGAGCGTTGCTGCGCTAACCCGAACTGTGCAGTCTTTACAGGTTTCCACCCCAGGGAAGATCCAGCTGGCATCCGGACCGGAGGACATCCCGTGGCGTCGACCAAGGAGGACCCCACCGGCCAGAGGAAGACCCAGTGACCGATACAGCGAAGACGGACGACCCATCTGCCGCTGCTGCAATCAACCCGGACATATGGCAAGGTACTGTTCTTTAAACGGGCACAACCTGGGGTAGAGGGCCAACCCCCAGGAAAAAGATCACCAGGCCCATCGAACTGGCGCGACAGATATGTGGGAGGACGTCCAGTCTTGCCTGTGGTACTGGATGGCATTCCCATGAGTGCCCTACTGGACACCGGGTCACAGGTCACCACCATCCCGTACGTGCTCTTTAAGCAGTACTGGAATGACTCGGATATTACCCGCTACCCTGACGACGACTTGAGTATCATCGCCAGCAATGGTCAGCCCGTGCCACAGATCGGATTTAAAGAGGTGACCATCAAAATCGGTAGAGTCGAACTGGCAGCACAGGGACTGATCATTGTAGATATTGACAAACATGAGAGTCACCCAAAAATAACTCTAGGAACTAATGTAATTGAAAATTGTCTTGCAGAGGTGATTTTCCTTTTACAGCAGGTTGCCAAGAACGCCAGCTCCGGCGAGCAGCGGGTGCTCCAGAAAGAGATCCGGGCACTGATGCGACGGCAACAGGTGGAACTCTCCGGCGGTGAGATTGGTAGCGTAAGAATGTGTGACCCTTTTCCTATTGCCATGCCCCCAAAAAGTGAAATGATGATTTGGTGCCGGGCAGCTATTGGTCTGAGAGGTAGAGATTACCAGGCAATGGTAGAACCAGTTTACTCAGACAGTAGGCCCACCATCTTGACAGCACGGGGGGTGGTTAATGTACGCCATGGGAGGGTGCCCGTTCGCATAATCAATATCGGGAAGAGGGAAGTGTACCTGCCCTGGTATGCCACGCTAGCCAAATTATATACCATTAACCAAAATGCTATACAATCTGTGGAACCCTTGCCTCCATCTCACCCGGAGGAAGGTAACGGCTCTAAGAAAACAAAGGAGGACTGGTGTCAGCAACTACATTTGGGTACTGACTCCACTCCCTCACATCAGAAACAGGGAGTCTATCGGGTGGTTCAAGAGTACGAGAGAGTGTTTAGTAAACACCCGTTAGACTTCGGGCGAGTCAAGGGGGTAGAACACCACATCCCCACGGGAGACCATCCTCCCATAAAAGAGAGGTATCGACCCGTACCCCCTGCACACTACCAACATGCCAAGGGGATGCTTAGAGACATGAAGGAGGCTGGGGTGATCAGGGATAGCTGTAGCCCCTGGGCAGCTCCACTAGTCTTAGTCAGAAAAAAAGACAACACCATGAGGATGTGTGTAGATTACCGGAAAATCAACCGTATCACACACAAGGATGCGTACCCCTTACCAAGGATAGAGGAGTCATTGGCTGCTTTAAGATCTGCTAACTTCTTCTCTACCTTGGATCTCACTAGCGGGTACTGGCAGGTTCCTGTAGCAGAGGCGGACCGGGAGAAGACCGCATTCACCACCCCGATGGGACTTAGCGAGTTCACCTGCATGCCGTTCGGACTCTGCAACGCACCAGGAACCTTCCAACGACTAATGGAGTGTTGTCTGGGCCACAGAAACTTCGAGACGGTCCTGTTGTACCTGGACGATGTCATCGTATATTCCAAGACGTATGAGGACCACCTGAAACACCTGGCGGAAGTGTTCGAAGCTCTGGCGTGTTACGGCCTAAAGGTGAAACCCTCCAAGTGTCACCTCCTGAAACCAAAGGTGCAGTACCTGGGACACGTGGTGAGCGCTGACGGAGTGGCTCCCGACCCTGATAAGATCACCGCAATTAAGGAATGGCCAAGCCCCTCCAGCATAAAAGAAGTGCGGCAGTTCCTCGGGTTGGTAGGCTACTACCGAAGGTTTATTCCCGGTTTCACCAAAAAAGCAGCACCTATGCAGGACCTCCTGATAGGCCAGTCCCGGAAGGCCAAGAACCAGAAGCCACCCTTCAAATGGGAGGAGCTGGAAGAAGAGTCCTTCCGCCAGCTGAAGATGGCCCTCACGGGGGACGAAATCCTGGCGTACCCGGATTATAGCCAGCCCTTTATCCTCTACACCGACGCCAGTAACATCGGGCTAGGAGCCGTACTGTCCCAGATCCAGCAGGGGAAGGAACGAGTAATCGCCTACGCCAGCCGAAAGCTGCGACCCACCGAAAGGAATCCCGAGAATTACAGCTCATTTAAGCTAGAGTTCCTGGCCGTAGTATGGGCAGTCACCGAGCGCTTTAAGCATTACCTCGCTTCTTCCCGGTTCACCGTGTACACGGATAACAACCCGTTGACACACCTGGACACGGCAAGACTCGGTGCCCTGGAGCAGAGGTGGATGGCCCGTCTGTCCAACTACGAGTTCACAATCAAATACCGGGCCGGACGCTCCAATACCAACGCGGACGCCCTGTCCAGGATGCCCAACCTGCCGGACGAAGGAGAAGATCCGGAGGGACTGGAAGAAGTTGAACTCCCTGCGTTCCACCGTCATGGGACTATCCAGTACTCCCACCGGGTAAGGAGTAAGCAGGCTGCTACGTTGAACCCCTTACCTCACTACAACTGGGCGGAAACGCAAGACAGCGACCCTGCCGTCCGACTGGTGAAGGAGATGCTGACTCGCCCGGAGGCTTGCCTTGAACCAGACGCTCCGGAGGAAGCCAAACAACTATGGGCGGAGAGGAGTCGACTGTTCCTTTACAAGCGTAAGTTGTGCCGCAGAATGGTTAACTCCCGGACGCATGAACTACTCTGGCAAGTAGTGGTGCCACGGAGGGACGCAGCCATGGTGATGGAGGCATACCACGACGGAGCTGGACACTTCGGGTGGAAGAAGCTGGAGTTCCTGCTGCGCGAGCGATTCCACTGGGTAGGCATGAGGGGAACCATTGAGAAGTGGTGCAGAGACTGTGGCCCGTGCAACCTGAGAAGGAAGGACCGCGCCAGCCAGAAGACTCCCCTGCAGTCCATCGTCACCCGGCAACCGTTGGAACTGGTAGCCTTGGATCATGTAAAACTGACCCCAAGCAGAAGTGGCTACGTCTACGCTTTAACCATCGTGGATCATTACTCCCGGTTTCTGGTTGTCGTCCCCGTCAAGGACTTAACGGCTCAAACAGCAGCTAGAGCCTTCCAGCAGCACTTTTGCCGTCCACACGGGTACCCGGACCAAGTGCTGACGGACCAGGGACCTGCCTTTGAAGCGGAGGTCTTCCAGGAATTCTGCAATCTGTATGGCTGCCGGAAGATAAGGACGACACCCTACCATCCGCAAACTAATGGACTTTGTGAGAAAATGAACCAGGTGGTAATGGATCTTCTAAAAACGTTGCCCCTGGAAGAACGCAATCTGTGGCCTGAGAAGTTGCCCGATCTCGTGGACCTATACAACCACATCCCGGTAGGTTCCACCAACTGTACCCCGGCTTACCTAATGAGGGCAAGACCTGGTAAGTTACCTGTTGACCTGGAAATGGGAGTCCTGACACCCGAGGACACTTCACCAGAAACAGACTGGGACACAGAGAGGCAGCAGCAGTACCGGAGAGTACAGGAGAGCGTGGAGCGAAGTCTCTGTCAGGCTAGGGAAAGACAAGAGAAAACTTACAACCAGTATGCTCCCGCTGTTCCCCTGGTACCCGGAGAGCAGGTCTTGAAGAGGAAGAGACGGCTCCACAAGTTGGACGACCAGTGGGAGAACGACCCGTACACCGTACTGCCCTCAAGCCACGAGAACCCGAAGGTTTGCACCATCAGTAAAGACGGAGGGGAAACCACAGCCATTGTATCCCGGGACCACCTGAAGAAGTGTCCCGAACAACTGAGGAACCCTGAAGAGGAACAAGAAGACCATTGACCCGTAGAGGAAAGGGAAGATATGGTTAGTACTGTGCTCGGGGACTTCCCTCGGTCTTGGACTCAAGTCAATGGTGCAGTTGTGGTACCCGTACTCACCTTCCTCCAACCAGCATCCCAAGCACCTACGGAGCAACAGGTAGAGCTGGAAGAACAGCCGGTCCAGGAGGCAGAAGACTCCACACAAGCAGAACAGGAGGATCAACCCTCTGCTTATGGTGGGCCTGCCGTACCCCTAGTGAGACAAAGAGCCGGTAGACAGCTGCCCAGTTTACCCTTGACAGCCCCTACACCCTGTAGTTCAGGGCCAGACAGTCAGCTCCGTAGGTCCACTAGAGCCACTAGAGGCCAGTTACCCGCACGCTGGAGGATTTGAAGTGTATAAATTGTTTTATTTATGTTTACCTGTGTATTGTTGCTTGTGTATAATTTTGTGTTTCTAGTTATTTGTAGGAGTCCTTGGTGGATTTACCGGGAATCCTTTGTACATAGTTGGAGCGTAACCCAGGACGGACTAAAGACTGTTAAGGACTCGGGGCAGGACAAACCCCTACCTGGTTACGTCTCCCTGTTTTGGTGAAATGGACACCTTGCTTTTCTTCAAAGACTACACCCGGTTACGGACATGCCGTGACCACCTTTATGTGTTTCTTCTTATTGTACTATTATTGTTGTTATATCTTGTTATGTTTTTCTAAAATATGTTTAGTCCCGGAGTACTAAATTTCACTAGGGGGGAATGTGACACCCCAGGGGTCTGGTTGCCACAGTGATAGAGATATTATGTCTGAGAGCAGGTGGGAGGTCCTTTGGTCAGGGATCCTGTGCATGCCACACCTCCTGCCCAGTCTTGGGAGGGGAAGAACTTCCCCTATATAAACCCGGGGCTGAAGCAGGGTTAGGAGTCAAGGAGAGTAGAGACAGAGAAGCAGCATAGGAGAAAACAGCAGAAGCTCAGTGGAGCAATACTACTACGAGTCAGGGGCTGGCAGCTGCAGAGCTCGCCCTGACTGAGAAGCTTTCTTACCGGACCCGGCGTCCGAGGCTGTGGGGACTAACTCTTACCCAGCAGCAGAAGCCGACCGGCAGGGGATTTCAGGTCCTCAGGCCCAGAAACCCGAAGGCACGGTCACACGCGTGGGACCAGCACCGCCATCGTGGAGCGGAAGCCGTTAGAAGGCCCCGAGTCACCGGCCATACGGGTGAGCACCACACGGTACACTCAGGGACGTGGGCTACTTATATCCGCTTCTAGCAAGGTAGCCAGAAGAGTACAGTCAGTTTGGGAGGCCTACAACTCCGCCTGGCCAGGGGAGATCCCATCTGCTCAAGGACTGACCAGGCCCCGTTCACTAGCAAGTACTCCGGGAGGGTCTATCGTTGTTACCAGTAAAGACCCTGAATTACACCGCACCGTCTCTGAGTGGTTCCTGCTACCCCCATCATCCACATCTGCTGCCCTGAGGCCATACCCCTCCCGTTGGGGGTTATACCATCTACGCTGCACCATCCATCCACCGGCCTCAGCGGACTGTCCTGCAGCGGCAGCTCCATAGCTGCATTCAACGGGTGGCGTAGTCGTCCTACATCTACCGCTGTTACATCGCCGCTCAGTTTGACTCCCTGGGCACGGACCGGGTCACCGCCACGAGACTACAACCCTCAAGAGATCCGGCTCCGGGTAAGCTCCCGCGTGCGCAACGCAGCGCGACACAGGCCCAGGGGCGCGTCAAGTAGATCAAGCGAAATTCAAATATGCCTTTTCACACACATTTTCCCAGGAAATTTGATTCACAGAGAAGTTATTCTCCACAAATGTAATATCCATAATTATGCTCTGTGTTCTATCCAGTTCTTTATCTATTTGAAGTTTTAGGGAAAATTTGAATCAATGTCTATGGTAATCTATGATTTTATAAGAGTTAAGCCCTTGCACATTACATCAGATAATAAGATATCAGCAGATGGGAGATGAGAAACATTCCCTTAATGTAATGTTAGGAGATGTTTCCCATCTCCTTTACGTCGGCATCTGGTTCTCCTTATGATCAAACAGTAAGTTTATCCTGATGTGAGATGTGATGTGATAGTGGCCTAATATGTAATAACCAATATATGTATGATATGTTACAGAAGAAGTATATAAAATGTGCATTCACATATCCTTGTGAATGTCAGTGTGCTGGCTAATTTTTTATTAGACAGCACACAGACCCATACCGCTGCAATGAAAAAGACACACCCTGGCACTGACTGACAGCCAGCTCAGCAGTGCATCAGTACAGGGCCGACTGTCAGTTAGTACATTGGCCTGGTTATAACCGCCGCTCACTATGTACTGAGCAGTGACTGAAGCCGCGCTGGCTGTGCCACTATGGCTAAAAGCCGGAGGCTGTCTGGAGGAATAAAGTTAATTTCCTACTGGTAGCCAGGTTTTCAGTGCAGCAGTCAGGCACCTTTGGAATGCTATTAACCTGCAGATAATCCCATATTTGCATGTTATAGCATTTTGGGCCGTTACAGGTTCCCTCTAAATAATTACTGATCACGATCTTTCAACGCGTGCAGCAACGTTCTAATCCTCTTCTGAATAATGTGATCACAATTCAGACTAGCCAGCACAAACTGCATCTTATGTGTGAACTGGAAGTTACTTTCTCAGTATAAGCAAACTGTATAACAGCTTCAATGTGATTCTCATAGACTTACATTGAGAAAGAAACTACCCGTCCACACAGAAGACACTGTGTGAGCCGGCCAAGCTAAATACAGTAGATGTGATGGGTTAAGAAGAGGATCAGAACATTGATGGTAGAAGTAATCAAGAGAGTGGTTGTAACCATTAAGATCATCGCCTGTCTGTGAGTAAAGTTGTTGCATTGTCATTTTTGTACACTTACATCCTTTCGTCATCCTTGAGTGGAACCCACTATATACAGTCATGTTCAAAAGTGATGGCACCCTTGAAATTTTTCCAGAAAATGAAGTATTTCTCCCAGAAAATTATTTCAATTACACATGTTTTGTTATACACATGTTTATTTCCTTTGTGTGTATTGGAACCCCACATAAAACTGAGAAAAACAGGCAAATTGGACATAAATTCACACAAAACCCCAAAAATGGGCTGGACAAAATTGTTGGCACCTTTCCAAAACTGTGGGTAAATTACTTTGTTTCAAGCATCTGATGCTCGTTCAAACTCACCTGTAGCAAGTAACAGGAGTGGGCAATATGAAAGTCACATCTGAAACCAGATAAAGCGGGGAGAAGGAGAAGTTGTCTAAATCTTTGCATTGTGTGTCTGTGTGTGCCACACTAAGCATCAAGAACAGAAAGAGGAGAAGAGAACTGTCTGAGTACTTGAGAACCAAAATTGTTGAAAAATATCAACAATCTCAAAGTTACAAGTCCATTTCCAGAGATCTTGATGTTCCTTTGTCCACAGTGTGCATCATAATCAAGAAGTTTACAACCCATGGTAGTGTAGCTAATCTCTCTGCATGTAGACGGCAGAGAAAAATTGATGAAAGGTTACAACGCAAGATAGTCCGGATAAGCATCCCCAATCAATTTTAAAAAAAAATCAAGCTGTTCTGAAGACCCAGGGTGCATGAGTGTCAGTGCGAACTATCCATCAACATTTGAATGGTATGAAACGCTATGGCAGGAGACCTAGGAGGATTCCACTGCTGATACAGAGACATAAAAAAGCTAGACTGCAGTTTGCCAAAATGTCCGTGAGTAAGCCAAAATCCTTTTGTGATATTGTCTTGTGGACAGATGAGACCAAGATAGAGCTTTTTGCTAAAGCACACATACAGGCAATATGATGGAGGTTCAAAGATATTTTGACTGTGTTCAAGACATCATGAAATCTGAAGATTACCTAAGGATTTTGGGTCGCAATGTAATGCCCAGTGTCAGAAAACTGGGTTTGCATCCTAGGTCTTCCAGATAGACAATGACCACAAACATACTTCAAGAAGCACCCAGAAATGGATGGAAACAAAGCGCTGGAGAGTTTTGAAGTGGCCAGCAATGTGTCTGGATCTATATTTCATTGAATACCCATGGAGAGATCTTAAAATTGCTGTTGGCAGAATGCACCTTCAAATATGAGAGACGTGGAACAGTTTGCAAAAGAAGAGTGGTCCAAAATTCCAGTTGAGAATCGTAAGAAGCTTGTTGATGGTTTATTGGAAGTGATTGATTGCAGTCCTATATATTGATTGCAATCCTATACATGTAGTAATAGTAGCTATTATGAGAAAAAGTCCAAACTAAATTATCTGGATTTGTATACAGACAAAATGAAGAATACACTTTTATTCATCTCTGTAACAACTGTTCATTAAAAATGGTTTAGCTACAGAAGATGAAATTAAAAAATAGCCAGACTCCAACATTAAATCAGATATTGGTGCCACCAACATGTAGCACACTGCTCCTATGGCTGACCTAAATGTTCCGCAGGAATTACAGAATGACATAGACTAGAAAAGAATCTGGTGGATGTTAGCAAGCACAGTTCTCTTGAAACCTTTGGGTTTTAAAGATTTTTTTTTTGTAAATCCCACCTAATGTTCAGATATGAAATGACTGCCAATTATTTCTGTGCAAATTACAGTGGGTGAATTACACAAATTTGAAAACAATGAGCGAAGAGGGATATTAATCGGGAGGCCATGATTTTCTGCGCTATATCTACGTAGAGTTTATCAGCAGGACTCACTGTAATGGTCACAGAATATGCTTTGATGCTGAGATTGAACTTCTATTTTAAAGCCATTAAGATGTGGCTAAGCATTTCAATAGATTCAATACATTACAGTTCATTATATTGACAGCGCAGCTACCTAATGAAACTCCTGTTTGGCTCATTTGTTTAGCTGCTGTCATCTCTTAGACTTTTTCCCTTTCCTTTAAATAATCAAAAGCGAAAGACAAAAGACAATAAGTAATAAGAGAACATAATAAACAACGAGAACAAAATGCATCTGATAAAATGACCCTGAACGTCGTCTAACACATTTCCAGGAAGAATGCAATGTGTCATTTTGCTATGTGTAAGCACATTATCCACCAGATGGAATCTTGTCTTTCCCAGCAGTCTGAAAGGGACAAATAAAGAAGACTCTTTGATGGCAGCTGTATGTTGTCATACAGAGGTATATGTCAGCGCATTGACACAAACTGATTCTCGGTTTTCGCGCATTGAAGGCAGAATGATATCTCATTTATTTTACATGGTTTCATATCTCCCTTAGCAGCTAGTTATTTTCCACCCAGAGAGCCCAATATTCTACAAACGGCCCATAAATCTGAGCTGTTGTATGAGGTCAGCGCAGTTGTCATAGTCGATTACACATGCTGAAGAGCTGAGCTTGTCAATTGGTACACCACATTGTGCTCTAACAATGGGTCACATATATCAACACTGTCACAGAGAAAAATGGACCTGATAACAATGGTTACTAATTACTTACGAATGACAGGAAAATACTAGTGTTGAGCGAGCACCAAAATGCTCGGGTGCTCGAAGCTCGGGCCGAGCTCACCGTGATACTCGGGTGCTCGACCCGAGCAACGAGCCCAATGTTAGTCTATGGGAGACCCGAGCATTTTTGCGGCGGCACCCCCGGCAGTCTTTTAAAAGCCTAACAAGTGCCCAAAACTATAGTGACAGTACTCAAATGACATGGGGACAGCATGGGGATCGCCCCAGGAAGCATTTCTGACCCCAAGGTTACTGTTGTCAACAACGTGGTCAGAGGTATTAAGCCACTTTTACGGGTTCACAATAAAACGTTCAAAAACTAAACTGAAACTGCTTTCCTGTGAAATATGTTAAGGAACATCCTTTCCAGGGTAAAGACTTGTGTATAAGGTAAAATAAATAACCAAAAACAAAAATACTCCTCCACACCTTGGGCTATGTTCACAAGTAGCATTTTTTATGCGTTTTTGCACTTTTGTATTGCTTTCAACCGTGACAAATGCATTCACCGGGAAATGTCATTTTAACATTTTACAACCTTATCTGGCCATGTGCTGTGTGATACATGCATACAGTGCTGAAAAGACATGGGACAGCATGGGGAAGACCCCTGGAAACATCTCTGACACCCAGGTCACTGCCTAAAAGTGTGCCCATCAGAAGTCATCCTTGCCGCATCAGAAGATGCAGACTTGTAGATATCCCCGTACAAGTCCTTGTCCCAGGGCAGTCTTCAATTGTACCTCCCCCATTCCTTGCAATGCAAGCGCAAATATGCCGCCAACCACCTACACACCCGCAGGCTGCAATACTATACTGCTAGCTTGCACTTGAAATGGGGCCTTTTAGTTTGGAGGAGGCCGAAGCTGGCCACTACCTCATGGCTGCGTCGGCGGCGAGGTCTCCATACTCAGTCCCCAGACGCCACTATTTGTCCCAGTAACCTTCCCCACACTTTTCTTAGCCTGGCCTGCTAAAGGGCAGCATTGGACGAGCCCACCAGACAACCAGACTCCTCTGGTGGGCCCTGGCTTCTCCATCAGGGGAGTTGAGAGTGCCAAGGTGAGGAGCATGATGATGATGATAGAAGTTAGCATCTGCTTTGTTTTCTTGGAATGCAAGCGTAAGTGTGCAGCCTGCCACCCACACACCCCCAGGCTGCAATACCATGCTGCTAGCTTGCTTGCACTTGAAATTAGGCCTTTTAGGCTTGTGGAGGCAGACGCCGGCCACCATGTCATGGCTGCGTCGGCATCCTGGTATCCATACTCAGTCCCCAGCCGCCCAGCGGCCGGGTGTCCACACTCGGTCCCCAGCCACTAGGGGGCGGCCGGGTATCCATACTTGGTCCCCAGCCACCCCTATTTGTCCCGGTAACCTTCCCCACACTTTTCTTAGCCAGGCCTGCTTTAGGGCAGCATTGGCTGAGCCCACCAGACAACCAGACTCCTCCGGTGGGCCCTGGCTTCACCATCAGGGTAGTTGAGAGTGCCAAGGTGAGGAGCATGATGATGATGATAGAAGTTAGCATCTGCTTTGTTTTCTTGGAATGCAAGCGTAAGTGTGCAGTCTGCCACCCACCCACCCCCAGGTTGCAATACCATACTGCTAGCTTTCTTGCACTTGAAATGAGGCCTTTTAGGCTTGTGGAGGCAGACGCCGGCCACCATGTCATGGCTGCGTCGGTGGCCTGGTATCCATACTCAGTCCCCAGCCGCCAGGGGGCGGCCGGGTGTCCATACTCGGTCCCCAGCCGCCCCTATTTGTCCCGTTGCGCCTTATACACAAGCGTGCATGCCAAAACATTACCTGTGCCCTCCCCAGTGCATTTAGTGGGAAGTACAGCCTAATCACAAACACGTGGACAAGTGAATGTGGCCAGGGATGGTCCATCTCACTGACGCCTTCACACTGGGTTAATATTGTGGAAGCCGGGACACAGTTGGACACTGGGATGCAACATGTCTTCGAGACATAGAGGATTGCGGGTCCTGGGTCAATCAGGCTTCAACACAAAGTTCAGAAGGTAGACAGCAGCAGTGGTCGGCCTCCTACACAATGAGTAAATTATTCATGATCATGAGGCCATCCATCTCCTTAGCTTTCTGTTCCTAGGAATGCAAGCGCATGTATGTAGTAGCGGCTAGGCCTGAGGTGGTCAGTGTTTTGGCGCATATCCTTCCTCCTCCGAGGATTGCTGGATGTTTTCCTGCTACTATCCCAGTTCTATGACTCCCATTAAAATAAAGCTTCAGGTGATGAATGATGGATGAGGTGGTGGCAAAGGAGAAAGAGCGGGAGGAACAGGGACCATTCACATCAATATCAGGCCAGTCAACCACACATGTCTTGTAGGATATGTTTCTGTACCAAAAGGAGCGGTTTGGCTACACAGTTATAGGGCATGCAGTGAGTGCAATGCCTATGAAAAATTTCGAAGCACTCCAATGCCCCTTGGAAGTGACATGGAAGTCAGAGGGCCTTAACTAAACTGTTTTTTCCATTTATAGCAACTGGGTCTCCTGTACACTGTTGGCCTAAGCAGTGAATGGAAGGCTTTCCAAAAATTATGAGGAACTGCAATGCCTCTTGAACAGACGTGGATTGCAGCGTACAAAAAACCTTCTACCCATTATTGGGGAGTGGGTCTCCCTTAGTGTTCGCCTATGCATTGAAAAGAAAAAGCTGACGAAAATTAGGAGGAAATGCAATGCCTGTTGGAAGAGTCGTGGAGGTTAGAGGTAATTAAAAACAACATTTCAATGCCCCTTGGAAGAGCTGTGGAGTTCAGAGTGGTTTAACAAGACGGTTTTAATGCCCCTTGGAAGAGACGTGGAGGTCACAGTAGCTTAACAAGACTGTTTTAATGCCCCTTGGAAGAGTGGTGGAGGTCGCAGTGGAATAAAAAGACAATATCAATGCCCCATGGGAGACGTGGAGGTCACAGTAGCTTAACAAGATGGTTTTAATGCCCCTTGGAAGAGTGGTGGAGGTCGCAGTGGAATAAAAAGACAATATCAATGCTCCTTGGAAGAGTGGTGAAGGTCGCAGTGGAATAAAAAGACAATATCAATGCCCCGTGGAAGAGACGTAGAGGTCACAGTAGCTTAACAAGACGGTTTTAATGCCCCTTGGAAGTGTGGTGAAGGTCGCAGTGGAATAAAAAGACAATATCAATGCCCCTTGGAAGAGTGGTGGAGGTCGCAGTGGAATAAAAAGACAATATCAATGCCCCTTGGAAGAGACGTGGAGGTCACAGTAGCTTAACAAGACGGTTTTAATGCCCCTTGGAAAAGTGGTGGAGGTCGCAGTGGAATAAAAAGACAATAACAATGCCCGTTGGAAGAGTGGTGGAGGTCGCCGTGGAATAAAAAGACAATATCAATGCCCCGTGATAGAGACGTGGAGGTCACAGTAGCTTAACAAGACGGTTTTAATGCCCCGTGGAAGAGTGGTCGAGGTCACAGTGGAATAAAAAGAAAATATCAATGCCCCATGGGAGACGTGGAGGTCACAGTAGCTTAACAAGACGGTTTTAATGCCCCTTGGAAGAGTGGTGGAGGTCGCAGCGGAATAAAAAGACAATATCAATGCTCCTTGGAAGAGTGGTGGAGGTCGCAGTGGAATAAAAAGACAATACCAATGCCCCGTGGAAGAGACGTGGAGGTCACAGTAGCTTAACATGATGGTTTTAATGCCCCATGGAAGAGTGGTGGAGGTCGCAGTGGAATAAAAAGACAATATCAATGCCCCATGGAAGAGACGTGGAGGTCACAGTAGCTTAACAAGACGGTTTTAATGCCCCTTGGAAGAGTGGTGGAGGTCGCAGTGGAATAAAAAGACAATATCAATGCCCCTTGGAAGAGTGGTGGAGGTCGCAGTAGCTTAACAAGACAGTTTTAATGCCCCTTGGAAGTGTGGTGAAGGTCACAGTGGAATAAAAAGACAATATCAATGCCCCTTGGAAGAGTGGTGGAGGTCGCAGTGGAATAAAAAGACAATATCAATGCCCCGTGGAAGAGACGTGGAGGTCACAGTAGCTTAACAAGACTGTTTTAATGCCCCTTGGAAGAGTGGTGGAGGTCGCAGTGGAATAAAAAGACAATATCAATGCCCCTTGGAAGAGTGGTGGAGGTCGCAGTGGAATAAAAAGACAATATCAATGCCCCTTGGAAGAGACGTGGAGGTCACAGTAGCTTAACAAGACGGTTTTAATGCCCCTTGGAAGAGTGGTGGAGGTCGCAGTGGAATAAAAAGACAATATCAATGCCCCTTGGAAGAGTGGTGGAGGTCGCAGTGGAATAAAAAGACAATATCAATGCCCCGTGGAAGAGACGAGGAGGTCACAGTAGCTTAACAAGATAGTTTTAATGCCCCTTGGAAGAGTGGTGGAGGTCACAGTGGAATAAAAAGACAATATCAATGCCCCATGGGAGACGTGGAGGTCACAGTAGCTTAACAAGACGGTTTTAATGCCCCTTGGAAGAGTGGTGGAGGTCGCAGTGGAATAAAAAGACAATATCAATACCCCTTGGAAGAGTGGTGGAGGTCGCAGTGGAATAAAAAGACAATATCAATGCCGTATGGAAGAGACGTGGAGGTCACAGTAGCTTAACAAGATGGTTTTAATGCCCCTGGAAGTGTGGTGAAAGTCGCAGTGGAATAAAAAGACAATATCAATGCCCCTTGAAAGAGTGGTGGAGGTCGCAGTGGAATAAAAAGACAATATCAATGCCCCGTGGAAGAGACGTGGAGGTCACAGTAGCTTAACAAGACGGTTTTAATGCCCCTTGGATGAGTGGTGGAGGTCGCAGTTGTATAAAAAGACAATATCAATGCCCCTTGGAAGAGGGGTGGAGGTCGCCGTGGAATAAAGAGACAATATCAATGTCCCTTGGAAGAGTGGTGGAGGTCGCAGTGGAATAAAAAGACAATATCAATGCCAAGTGGAAGAGACGTGGAGGTCACAGTAGCTTAACAAGACGGTTTTAATGCCCCTTGGAAGAGTGGTGGAGGTCGTAGTGGAATAAAAAGACAATATCAATGTCCCTTGGAAGAGTGGTGGAGGTAGCAGTGGAATTAAAGACAATATCAATGCCCCGTGGAAGAGACGTGGAGGTCACAGTAGCTTAAAAGATGGTTTTAATGCCCCTTAGAAGAGTGGTGGAGGTCGCAGTGGAATAAAAAGACAATATCAATGCCCTTTGGAAGAGTGGTGGAGGTCGCAGTGGAATAAAAAGACAATATCAATGCCCAGTGGAAGAGACGTGGAGGTCACAGTAGCTTAACAAGACGGTTTTAATGCCCCTTGGAAGAGTGGTGGAGGTCGCAGTGGAATAAAAAGACAATATTAATGCCCCTTGGAAGAGTGGTGGAGGTCGCAGTGGAATAAAAAGACAATATCAATGCCCCATGGAAGAGACGTGGAGGTCACAGTATCTTAACAAGATGGTTTTAATGCCCCTTGGAAGAGTGGTGAAGGTCGCAGTGGAATGAAAAGACAATATCAATGCCCCTTGGAAGAGTGGTGGAGGTCGCAGTGGAATAAAAAGACAATATACATGCCCCGTGGAAGAGACGTGGAGGTCACAGTAGCTTAACAAGACGGTTTTAATGCCCCTTGGAAGAGTGGTGGAGGTCGCAGTGGAATAAAAAGACAATATCAATGCCCCGTGGAAGAGACTTGGAGGTCACAGTAGCTTAACAAGACGGTTTTAATGCCCCTTGGTAGTGTGGTGGAGGTCGCAGTGGAATAAAAAGACAATATCAATGCCCCTTGGAAGAGTGGTGGAGGTCGCAGTGGAATAAAAAGACAATATCAATGCCCCGTGGAAGAGACGTGGAGGTCACAGTAGCTTAACAAGACGGTTTTAATGCCCCTTGGATGAGTGGTGGAGGTCGCAGTTGTATAAAAAGACAATATCAATGCCCCTTGGAAGAGGGGTGGAGGTCGCCGTGGAATAAAGAGACAATATCAATGTCCCTTGGAAGAGTGGTGGAGGTCGCAGTGGAATAAAAAGACAATATCAATGCCAAGTGGAAGAGACGTGGAGGTCACAGTAGCTTAACAAGACGGTTTTAATGCCCCTTGGAAGAGTGGTGGAGGTCGTAGTGGAATAAAAAGACAATATCAATGCCCCTTGGAAGAGTGGTGGAGGTAGCAGTGGAATTAAAGACAATATCAATGCCCCGTGGAAGAGACGTGGAGGTCACAGTAGCTTAAAAGATGGTTTTAATGCCCCTTAGAAGAGTGGTGGAGGTCGCAGTGGAATAAAAAGACAATATCAATGCCCTTTGGAAGAGTGGTGGAGGTCGCAGTGGAATAAAAAGACAATATCAATGCCCAGTGGAAGAGACGTGGAGGTCACAGTAGCTTAACAAGACGGTTTTAATGCCCCTTGGAAGAGTGGTGGAGGTCGCAGTGGAATAAAAAGACAATATTAATGCCCCTTGGAAGAGTGGTGGAGGTCGCAGTGGAATAAAAAGACAATATCAATGCCCCATGGAAGAGACGTGGAGGTCACAGTATCTTAACAAGATGGTTTTAATGCCCCTTGGAAGAGTGGTGAAGGTCGCAGTGGAATAAAAAGACAATATCAATGCCCCTTGGAAGAGTGGTGGAGGTCGCAGTGGAATAAAAAGACAATATACATGCCCCGTGGAAGAGACGTGGAGGTCACAGTAGCTTAACAAGACGGTTTTAATGCCCCTTGGAAGAGTGGTGGAGGTCGCAGTGGAATAAAAAGACAATATCAATGCCCCGTGGAAGAGACTTGGAGGTCACAGTAGCTTAACAAGACGGTTTTAATGCCCCTTGGTAGTGTGGTGGAGGTCGCAGTGGAATAAAAAGACAATATCAATGCCCCTTGGAAGAGTGGTGGAGGTCGCAGTGGAATAAAAAGACAATATCAATGCCCCGTGGAAGAGACGTGGAGGTCACAGTAGCTTAACAAGACGGTTTTAATGCCCCTTGGATGAGTGGTGGAGGTCGCAGTGGTATAAAAAGACAATATCAATGCCCCTTGGAAGAGGGGTGGAGGTCGCAGTGGAATAAAAAGACAATATCAATGCCCCGTGGTAGAGACGTGGAGGTCACAGTAGCTTAACAAGACGGTTTTAATGCCCCTTGGAAGAGTGGTGGAGGTCGCAGTGGAATAAAAAGACAATATCAATGCCCCTTGGAAGAGTGGTGGAGGTAGCAGTGGAATTAAAGACAATATCACTGCCCCTTGGAAGAGACGTGGAGGTCACAGTAGCTTAACAAGATGGTTTTAATGCCCCTTAGAAGAATGGTGGAGATCGCAGTGGAATAAAAAGACAATATCAATGCCCTTTGGAAGAGTGGTGGAGGTCGCAGTGGAATAAAAAGACAATATCAATGCCCAGTGGAAGAGACGTGGAGGTCACAGTAGCTTAACAAGACGGTTTTAAAGCCCCTTGGAAGAGTGGTGGAGGTCGCAGTGGAATAAAAAGACAATATTAATGCCCCTTGGAAGAGTGGTGGAGGTCGCAGTGGAATAAAAAGACAATATCAATGCCCCATGGAAGAGACGTGGAGGTCACAGTATCTTAACAAGATGGTTTTAATGCCCCTTGGAAGAGTGGTGAAGGTCGCAATGGAATAAAAAGACAATATCAATGCCCCTTGGAAGAGTGGTGGAGGTCGCAGTGGAATAAAAAGACAATATACATGCCCCGTGGAAGAGACGTGGAGGTCACAGTAGCTTAACAAGACGGTTTTAATGCCCCTTGGAAGAGTGGTGGAGGTCGCAGTGGAATAAAAAGACAATATCAATGCCCCGTGGAAGAGACTTGGAGGTCACAGTAGCTTAACACGACGGTTTTAATGCCCCTTGGTAGTGTGGTGGAGGTCGCAGTGGAATAAAAAGACAATATCAATGCCCCTTGGAAGAGTGGTGGAGGTCGCAGTGGAATAAAAAGACAATATCAATGCCCCATGGAAGAGACGTGGAGGTCACAGTAGCTTAACAAGACGGTTTTAATGCCCCTTGGATGAGTGGTGGAGGTCGCAGTGGTATAAAAAGACAATATCAATGCCCCTTGGAAGAGGGGTGGAGGTCGCAGTGGAATAAAAAGACAATATCAATGCCCCGTGGTAGAGACGTGGAGGTCACAGTAGCTTAACAAGACGGTTTTAATGCCCCTTGGAAGAGTGGTGGAGGTCGCAGTGGAATAAAAAGACAATATCAAAGCCCCTTGGAAGAGTGGTGGAGGTCGCAGTGGAATAAAGAGACAATATCAATGCCCCTTGGAAGAGTGGTGGAGGTCGCAGTGGAATAAAAAGACAATATCAATGCCAAGTGGAAGAGACGTGGAGGTCACAGTAGCTTAACAAGATGGTTTTAATGCCCCTTGGAAGAGTGGTGGAGGTCGCAGTGGAATAAAAAGACAATATCAATGCCCCTTGGAAGAGTGGTGGAGGTCGCAGTGGAATAAAAAGACAATATCAATGCCCCGTGGAAGAGACGTGGAGGTCACAGTAGCTTAACAAGACGGTTTTAATGCCCCTTGGATGAGTGGTGGAGGTCGCAGTTGTATAAAAAGACAATATCAATGCCCCTTGGAAGAGGGGTGGAGGTCGCCGTGGAATAAAGAGACAATATCAATGCCCCTTGGAAGAGTGGTGGAGGTTGCAGTGGAATAAAAAGACAATATCAATGCCAAGTGGAAGAGACATGGAGGTCACAGTAGCTTAACAAGACGGTTTTAATGCCCCTTGGAAGAGTGGTGGAGGTCGTAGTGGAATAAAAAGACAATATCAATGCCCCTTGGAAGAGTGGTGGAGGTAGCAGTGGAATTAAAGACAATATCAATGCCCCGTGGAAGAGACGTGGAGGTCACAGTAGCTTAACAAGATGGTTTTAATGCCCCTTAGAAGAGTGGTGGAGGTCGCAGTGGAATAAAAAGACAATATCAATGCCCTTTGGAAGAGTGGTGGAGGTCGCAGTGGAATAAAAAGACACTATCAATGCCCAGTGGAAGAGACGTGGAGGTCACAGTAGCTTAACAAGACGGTTTTAATGCCCCTTGGAAGAGTGGTGGAGGTCGCAGTGGAATAAAAAGACAATATTAATGCCCCTTGGAAGAGTGGTGGAGGTCGCAGTGGAATAAAAAGACAATATTAATGCCCCATGGAAGAGACGTGGAGGTCACAGTATCTTAACAAGATGGTTTTAATGCCCCTTGGAAGAGTGGTGAAGGTCGCAGTGGAATAAAAAGACAATATCAATGCCCCTTGGAAGAGTGGTGGAGGTCGCAGTGGAATAAAAAGACAATATCCATGCCCCGTTGAAGAGACGTGGAGGTCACAGTAGCTTAACAAGACGGTTTTAATGCCCCTTGGAAGAGTGGTGGAGGTCGCAGTGGAATAAAAAGACAATATCAATGCCCCATGGAAGAGACTTGGAGGTCACAGTAGCTTAACAAGACGGTTTTAATGCCCCTTGGTAGTGTGGTGGAGGTCGCAGTGGAATAAAAAGACAATATCAATGCCCCTTGGAAGAGTGGTGGAGGTCGCAGTGGAATAAAAAGACAATATCAATGCCCCGTGGAAGAGACGTGGAGGTCACAGTAGCTTAACAAGACGGTTTTAATGCCCCTTGGATGAGTGGTGGAAGTCGCAGTGGTATAAAAAGACAATATCAATGCCCCTTGGAAGAGGGGTGGAGGTCGCAGTGGAATAAAAAGACAATATCAATGCCCCGTGGTAGAGACGTGGAGGTCACAGTAGCTTAACAAGACGGTTTTAATGCCCCTTGGAAGAGTGGTGGAGGTCGCAGTGGAATAAAAAGACAATATTAATGCCCCTTGGAAGAGTGGTGGAGGTCGCAGTGGAATAAAAAGACAATATCAATGCCCCATGGAAGAGACGTGGAGGTCACAGTATCTTAACAAGATGGTTTTAATGCCCCTTGGAAGAGTGGTGAAGGTCACAGTGGAATAAAAAGACAATATCAATGCCCCTTGGAAGAGTGGTGGAGGTCGCAGTGGAATAAAAAGACAATATACATGCCCCGTGGAAGAGACGTGGAGGTCACAGTAGCTTAACAAGACGGTTTAATGCCCCTTGGAAGAGTGGTGGAGGTCGCAGTGGAATAAAAAGACAATATCAATGCCCCGTGGAAGAGACTTGGAGGTCACAGTAGCTTAACAAGACGGTTTTAATGCCCCTTGGTAGTGTGGTGGAGGTCGCAGTGGAATAAAAAGACAATATCAATGCCCCTTGGAAGAGTGGTGGAGGTCGCAGTAGAATAAAAAGACAATATCAATGCCCCGTGGAAGAGACGTGGAGGTCACAGTAGCTTAACAAGACGGTTTTAATGCCCCTTGGATGAGTGGTGGAGGTCGCAGTGGTATAAAAAGACAATATCAATGCCCCTTGGAAGAGGGGTGGAGGTCGCAGTGGAATAAAAAGACAATATCAATGCCCCGTGGTAGAGACGTGGAGGTCACAGTAGCTTAACAAGACGGTTTTAATGCCCCTTGGAAGAGTGGTGGAGGTCGCAGTGGAATAAAAAGACAATATCAATGCCCCTTGGAAGAGTGGTGGAGGTCGCAGTGGAATAAAGAGACAATATCAATGCCCCTTGGAAGAGTGGTGGAGTTCGCAGTGGAATAAAAAGACAATATCAATGCCAAGTGGAAGAGACGTGGAGGTCACAGTAGCTTAACAAGATGGTTTTAATGCCCCTTGGAAGAGTGGTGGAGGTCGCAGTGGAATAAAAAGACAATATCAATGCCCCTTGGAAGAGTGGTGGAGGTCGCAGTGGAATAAAAAGACAATATCAATGCCCCGTGGAAGAGACGTGGAGGTCACAGTAGCTTAACAAGACGGTTTTAATGCCCCTTGGATGAGTGGTGGAGGTCGCAGTTGTATAAAAAGACAATATCAATGCCCCTTGGAAGAGGGGTGGAGGTCGTCGTGGAATAAAGAGACAATATCAATGCCCCTTGGAAGAGTGGTGGAGGTCGCAGTGGAATAAAAAGACAATATCAATGCCAAGTGGAAGAGACGTGGAGGTCACAGTAGCTTAACAAGACGGTTTTAATGCCCCTTGGAAGAGTGGTGGAGGTCGTAGTGGAATAAAAAGACAATATCAATGCCCCTTGGAAGAGTGGTGGAGGTAGCAGTGGAATTAAAGACAATATCAATGCCCCGTGGAAGAGACGTGGAGGTCACAGTAGCTTAACAAGATGGTTTTAATGCCCCTTAGAAGAGTGGTGGAGGTCGCAGTGGAATAAAAAGACAATATCAATGCCCTTTGGAAGAGTGGTGGAGGTCGCAGTGGAATAAAAAGACAATATCAATGCCCAGTGGAAGAGACGTGGAGGTCACAGTAGCTTAACAAGACGGTTTTAATGCCCCTTGGAAGAGTGGTGGAGGTCGCAGTGGAATAAAAAGACAATATTAATGCCCCTTGGAAGAGTGGTGGAGGTCGCAGTGGAATAAAAAGACAATATCAATGCCCCATTGAAGAGACGTGGAGGTCACAGTATCTTAACAAGATGGTTTTAATGCCCCTTGGAAGAGTGGTGAAGGTCGCAATGGAATAAAAAGACAATATCAATGCCCCTTGGAAGAGTGGTGGAGGTCGCAGTGGAATAAAAAGACAATATCCATGCCCCGTGGAAGAGACGTGGAAGTCACAGTAGCTTAACAAGATGGTTTTAATGCCCCTTGGAAGAGTGGTGGAGGTCGCAGTGGAATAAAAAGACAATATCAATGCCAAGTGGAAGAGACGTGGAGGTCACAGTAGCTTAACAAGACGGTTTTAATGCCCCTTGGAAGAGTGGTGGAGGTCGTAGTGGAATAAAAAGACAATATCAATGCCCCTTGGAAGAGTGGTGGAGGTAGCAGTGGAATTAAAGACAATATCAATGCCCCGTGGAAGAGACGTGGAGGTCACAGTAGCTTAACAAGATGGTTTTAATGCCCCTTAGAAGAGTGGTGGAGGTCGCAGTGGAATAAAAAGACAATATCAATGCCCTTTGGAAGAGTGGTGGAGGTCGCAGTGGAATAAAAAGACACTATCAATGCCCAGTGGAAGAGACGTGGAGGTCACAGTAGCTTAACAAGACGGTTTTAATGCCCCTTGGAAGTGTGGTGGAGGTCGCAGTGGAATAAAAAGACAATATTAATGCCCCTTGGAAGAGTGGTGGAGGTCGCAGTGGAATAAAAAGACAATATCAATGCCCCATGGAAGAGACGTGGAGGTCACAGTATCTTAACAAGATGGTTTTAATGCCCCTTGGAAGAGTGGTGAAGGTCGCAGTGGAATAAAAAGACAATATCAATGCCCCTTGGAAGAGTGGTGGAGGTCGCAGTGGAATAAAAAGACAATATCCATGCCCCGTGGAAGAGACGTGGAGGTCACAGTAGCTTAACAGGACGGTTTTAATGCCCCTTGGAAGAGTGGTGGAGGTCGCAGTGGAATAAAAAGACAATATCAATGCCCCATGGAAGAGACTTAGAGGTCACAGTAGCTTAACAAGACGGTTTTAATGCCCCTTGGTAGTGTGGTGGAGGTCGCAGTGGAATAAAAAGACAATATCAATGCCCCTTGGAAGAGTGGTGGAGGTCGCAGTGGAATAAAAAGACAATATCAATGCCCCGTGGAAGAGACGTGGAGGTCACAGTAGCTTAACAAGACGGTTTTAATGCCCCTTGGATGAGTGGTGGAAGTCGCAGTGGTATAAAAAGACAATATCAATGCCCCTTGGAAGAGGGGTGGAGGTCGCAGTGGAATAAAAAGACAATATCAATGCCCCGTGGTAGAGACGTGGAGGTCACAGTAGCTTAACAAGACGGTTTTAATGCCCCTTGGAAGAGTGGTGGAGGTCGCAGTGGAATAAAAAGACAATATTAATGCCCCTTGGAAGAGTGGTGGAGGTCGCAGTGGAATAAAAAGACAATATCAATGCCCCATGGAAGAGACGTGGAGGTCACAGTATCTTAACAAGATGGTTTTAATGCCCCTTGGAAGAGTGGTGAAGGTCACAGTGGAATAAAAAGACAATATCAATGCCCCTTGGAAGAGTGGTGGAGGTCGCAGTGGAATAAAAAGACAATATACATGCCCCGTGGAAGAGACGTGGAGGTCACAGTAGCTTAACAAGACGGTTTAATGCCCCTTGGAAGAGTGGTGGAGGTCGCAGTGGAATAAAAAGACAATATCAATGCCCCGTGGAAGAGACTTGGAGGTCACAGTAGCTTAACAAGACGGTTTTAATGCCCCTTGGTAGTGTGGTGGAGGTCGCAGTGGAATAAAAAGACAATATCAATGCCCCTTGGAAGAGTGGTGGAGGTCGCAGTAGAATAAAAAGACAATATCAATGCCCCGTGGAAGAGACGTGGAGGTCACAGTAGCTTAACAAGACGGTTTTAATGCCCCTTGGATGAGTGGTGGAGGTCGCAGTGGTATAAAAAGACAATATCAATGCCCCTTGGAAGAGGGGTGGAGGTCGCAGTGGAATAAAAAGACAATATCAATGCCCCGTGGTAGAGACGTGGAGGTCACAGTAGCTTAACAAGACGGTTTTAATGCCCCTTGGAAGAGTGGTGGAGGTCGCAGTGGAATAAAAAGACAATATCAATGCCCCTTGGAAGAGTGGTGGAGGTCGCAGTGGAATAAAGAGACAATATCAATGCCCCTTGGAAGAGTGGTGGAGGTCGCAGTGGAATAAAAAGACAATATCAATGCCAAGTGGAAGAGACGTGGAGGTCACAGTAGCTTAACAAGATGGTTTTAATGCCCCTTGGAAGAGTGGTGGAGGTCGCAGTGGAATAAAAAGACAATATCAATGCCCCTTGGAAGAGTGGTGGAGGTCGCAGTGGAATAAAAAGACAATATCAATGCCCCGTGGAAGAGACGTGGAGGTCACAGTAGCTTAACAAGACGGTTTTAATGCCCCTTGGATGAGTGGTGGAGGTCGCAGTTGTATAAAAAGACAATATCAATGCCCCTTGGAAGAGGGGTGGAGGTCGCCGTGGAATAAAGAGACAATATCAATGCCCCTTGGAAGAGTGGTGGAGGTCACAGTGGAATAAAAAGACAATATCAATGCCAAGTGGAAGAGACGTGGAGGTCACAGTAGCTTAACAAGACGGTTTTAATGCCCCTTGGAAGAGTGGTGGAGGTCGTAGTGGAATAAAAAGACAATATCAATGCCCCTTGGAAGAGTGGTGGAGGTAGCAGTGGAATTAAAGACAATATCAATGCCCCGTGGAAGAGACGTGGAGGTCACAGTAGCTTAACAAGATGGTTTTAATGCCCCTTAGAAGAGTGGTGGAGGTCGCAGTGGAATAAAAAGACAATATCAATGCCCTTTGGAAGAGTGGTGGAGGTCGCAGTGGAATAAAAAGACAATATCAATGCCCAGTGGAAGAGACGTGGAGGTCACAGTAGCTTAACAAGACGGTTTTAATGCCCCTTGGAAGAGTGGTGGAGGTCGCAGTGGAATAAAAAGACAATATTAATGCCCCTTGGAAGAGTGGTGGAGGTCGCAGTGGAATAAAAAGACAATATCAATGCCCCATGGAAGAGACGTGGAGGTCACAGTATCTTAACAAGATGGTTTTAATGCCCCTTGGAAGAGTGGTGAAGGTCGCAGTGGAATAAAAAGACAATATCAATGCCCCTTGGAAGAGTGGTGGAGGTCGCAGTGGAATAAAAAGACAATATCCATGCCCCGTGGAAGAGACGTGGAAGTCACAGTAGCTTAACAAGACGGTTTTAATGCCCCTTGGAAGAGTGGTGGAGGTCGCAGTGGAATAAAAAGACAATATCAATGCCCCATGGAAGAGACTTGGAGGTCACAGTAGCTTAACAAGACGGTTTTAATGCCCCTTGGTAGTGTGGTGGAGGTCGCAGTGGAATAAAAAGACAATATCAATGCCCCTTGGAAGAGTGGTGGAGGTCGCAGTGGAATAAAAAAACAATATCAATGCCCCGTGGAAGAGACGTGGAGGTCACAGTAGCTTAACAAGACGGTTTTAATGCCCCTTGGATGAATGGTGGAGGTCGCAGTGGTATAAAAAGACAATATCAATGCCCCTTGGAAGAGGGGTGGAGGTCGCAGTGGAATAAAAAGACAATATCAATGCCCCGTGGTAGAGACGTGGAGGTCACAGTAGCTTAACAAGACGGTTTTAATGCCCCTTGGAAGAGTGGTGGAGGTCGCAGTGGAATAAAAAGACAATATCAATGCCCCTTGGAAGAGTGGTGGAGGTCGCAGTGGAATAAAAAGACAATATCAATGCCCCTTAGGAGGAGACGTGGAGGTCACATTAGCTTAACAAGACGGTTTTAATGCCCCTTGGAAGAGTGGTGGAGGTCGCAGTGGAATAAAAAGACAATATCAATGCCCCGTGGAAGAGACGTGGAGGTCACAGTAGCTTAACAAGACGGTTTTAATGCCCCTTGGAAGAGTGGTAGAGGTCGCAGTGGAATAAAAAGACAATATTAATGCCCCGTGGAAGAGACGTGGAGGTCACAGTAGCTTAACAATACGGTTTTAATGCCACTTGGAAGAGTGGTGGAGGTCACAGTGGAATAAAAAGACAATATCAATGCCCCTTGGAAGAGTGGTGGAGGTCGCAGTGGAATAATAAGACAATATCAATGCCCCGTGGAAGAGACGTGGAGGTCACAGTAGCTTAACAAGATGGTTTTAATGCCCCTTGGAAGTGTGGTGGAGGTCGCAGTGGAATAAAAAGACAATATCAATGCCCCTTGGAAGAGTGGTGGAGGTCGCAGAGGAATAAAAAGACAATATCAAAGCCCCTTGTTAAAGTGGTGGAGGTCGCAGTGGAATAAAAAGACAATATCAATGCCCCGTGGAAGAGACGTGGAGGTCACAGTAGCTTAACAAGACGGTTTTAATGCCCCTTGGAAGAGTGGTGGAGGTCGCAGTGGAATAAAAAGACAATATCAATGCCCCTTGGAAGAGTGGTGGAGGTCGCAGTGGAATAAAAAGACAATATCAATGCCCCGTGGAAGAGACGTGGAGGTCACAGTAGCTTAAAAAGACGTTTTTAATGCCCCTTGGAAGAGTGGTGGAGGTCTCAGTGAAATAAAAAGACAATATCAATGCCCCTTGGAAGAGTGGTGGAGGTCGCAGTGGAATAAAAAGACAATATCCATGCCCCGTGGAAGAGACGTGGAGGTCACAGTAGCTTAACAAGACGGTTTTAATGCCCCTTGGAAGAGTGGTGGAGGTCGCAGTGGAATAAAAAGACAATATCAATGCCCCGTGGAAGAGACTTGGAGGTCACAGTAGCTTAACAAGACGCTTTTAATGCCCCTTGGAAGTGTGGTGGAAGTCGCAGGGGAATAAAAAGACAATATCAATGCCCCTTGGAAGAGTGGTGGAGGTCGCAGTGGAATAAAAAGACAATATCAATGCCCCGTGGAAGAGACGTGGAGGTCACAGTAGCTTAACAAGACGGTTTTAATGCCCCTTGGATGAGTGGTGGAGGTCGCAGTGGTATAAAAAGACAATATCAATGCCCCTTGGAAGAGGGGTGGAGGTCGCAGTGGAATAAAAAGACAATATCAATGCCCCGTGGTAGAGACGTGGAGGTCACAGTAGCTTAACAAGACGGTTTTAATGCCCTTGGAAGAGTGGTGGAGGTCGCAGTGGAATAAAAAGACAATATCAATGCCCCTTGGAAGAGTGGTGGAGGTCGCAGTGGAATAAAGAGACAATATCAATGACCCTTGGAAGAGTGGTGGAGGTCGCAGTGGAATAAAAAGACAATATCAATGCCAAGTGGAAGAGACGTGGAGGTCACAGTAGCTTAACAAGACGGTTTTAATGCCCCTTGGAACAGTGGTGGAGGTCGTAGTGGAATAAAAAGACAATATCAATGCCCCTTGGAAGAGTGGTGGAGGTCGCAGTGGAATTAAAGACAATATCAATGCCCCGTGGAAGAGACGTGGAGGTCACAGTAGCTTAACAAGATGGTTTTAATGCCCCTTAGAAAAGTGGTGGAGGTCGCAGTGGAATAAAAAGACAATATCAATGCCCTTTGGAAGAGTGGTGGAGGTCGCAGTGGAATAAAAAGACAATATTAATGCCCCGTGGAAGAGACGTGGAGGTCACAGTAGCTTAACAAAACGGTTTTAATGCCCCTTGGAAGAGTGGTGGAGGTCGCAGTGGAATAAAAAGACAATATCAATGCCCCTTGGAAGAGTGGTGGAGGTCACAGTATCTTAACAAGATGGTTTTAATGCCCCTTGGAAGAGTGGTGAAGGTCGCAGTGGAATAAAAAGACAATATCAATGCCCCTTGGAAGAGTGGTGGAGGTCGCAGTGGAATAAAAAGACAATATCCATGCACCGTGGAAGAGACGTGGAGGTCACAGTAGCTTAACAAGATGGTTTTAATGCCCCTTGGAAGAGTGGTGGAGGTCGCAGTGGAATAAAAAGACAATATCAATGCCCCATGGAAGAGACTTGGAGGTCACAGTAGCTTAACAAGACGGTTTTAATGCCCCTTGGAAGTGTGGTGAAGGTCGCAGTGGAATAAAAAGACAATATCAATGCCCCTTGGAAGAGTGGTGGAGGTCGCAGTGGAATAAAAAGACAATATCAATGCCCCGTGGAAGAGACGTGGAGGGCACAGTAGCTTAACAAGACGGTTTTAATGCCCCTTGGAAGAGTGGTAGAGGTCGCAGTGGAATAAAAAGACAATATCAATGCCCCTTGGAAGAGTGGTGGAGGTCGCAGTGGAATAAAAAGACAATATCAATGCCCCTTAGGAGGGGACGTGGAGGTCGCAGTATCTTAACAAGATGGTTTTAAAGCCCCTTGGAAGAGTGGTGGAGGTTGCAGTGGAATAAAAAGACAATATCAATGACACTTGGAAGAGTGGTGGAGGTCGCAGTGGAATAAAAAGACAATATCAATGCCCCGTGGAAGAGACGTGGAGGTCACAGTAGCTTAACAAGACGGTTTTAATGCCCCTTGGAAGAGTGGTGGAGGTCGCAGTGGAATAAAAAGACAATATCAATGCCCCTTGGAAGAGTGGTGGAGGTCGCAGTGGAATAAAAAGACAATATCAATGCCCCGTGGAAGAGACGTGGAGGTCACAGTAGCTTAACAAGACAGTTTTAATGCCCCTTGGAAGAGTGGTAGAGGTCGCAGTGGAATAAAAAGACAATATCAATGCCCCTTGGAAGAGTGGTGGAGGTCGCAGTGGAATAAAAAGACAATATCAATGCCCCGTGGAAGAGACGTGGAGGTCACAGTAGCTTAACAAGACGGTTTTAATGCCCCTTGAAAGAGTGGTGGAGGTCGCAGTGAAATAAAAAGACAATATCAATGCCCCTTGGAAGAGTGGTGGAGGTCGCAGTGGAATAAAAAGACAATATCAATGCCCCTTGGAAGAGTGGCGGAGGTCGCAATGGAATAAAAAGACAATATCAATGCCCTGTGGAAGAGACATGGAGGTCACAGTAGCTTAACAAGATGGTTTTAATGCCCCTTGGAAGAGTGGTAGAGGTCGCAGTGGAATAAAAAGACAATATCAATGCCCCGTGGAAGAGACGTGGAGGTCACAGTAGCTTAACAATACGGTTTTTATGCCACTTGGAAGAGTGGTGGGTGTCACAGTGGAATAAAAAGACAATATCAATGCCCCTTGGAAGAGTGGTGGAGGTCGCAGTGGAATAATAAGACAATATCAATGCCCCGTGGAAGAGACGTGGAGGTCACAGTAGCTTAACAAGATGGTTTTAATGCCCCTTGGAAGTGTGGTGGAGGTCGCAGTGGAATAAAAAGACAATATCAATGCCCCTTGGAAGAGTGGTGGAGGTCGCAGTGGAATAAAAAGACAATATCAAAGCCCCTTGTTAAAGTGGTGGATGTCGCAGTGGAATAAAAAGACAATATCAATGCCCCGTGGAAGAGACGTGGAGGTCACAGTAGCTTAACAAGACGGTTTTAATGCCCCTTGGAAGAGTGGTGGAGGTCGCAGTGGAATAAAAAGACAATATCAATGCCCCTTGGAAGAGTGGTGGAGGTCGCAGTGGAATAAAAAGACAATATCAATGCCCCGTGGAAGAGACGTGGAGGTCACAGTAGCTTAAAAAGACGTTTTTAATGCCCCTTGGAAGAGTGGTGGAGGTCGCAGTGGAATAAAAAGACAATATCAATGCCTCTTGGAAGAGTGGTGGAGGTCGCAGTGGAATAAAAAGACAATATCAGTGCCCCGTGGAAGAGACGTGGAGGTCACAGTAGCTTAACAAGACGATTTTAATGCCCCTTACAAGAGCCATGCAGTACAGCATATTAAAAACATTATTCCCATTATGGGGGAGCAGGGGTGGATTAAGAGTAGCAAGGACCCCGGGCAGTTTAGAAGGCGCGGGCCCCCCCCCACACACACCTGATTTATCACGTGACATGTCACATGATCCCCTGTGATAGATCATGTGATAGTTCACGGGAAATTAATTTGCCACAATATTAATTGTGCTACCCCATCTGAGAGCAGCACAATGTAGGGGCAGATACCCTAATTCCAGCGATGTGTCACTTTTTCAGCTGCTTGTTGTCATTTTGAGAAAATCACCGTTTTATCTGCTGCAGATCTTGCAGCTCTCTGAATGCTGCACTCTGTATAGCCCCACCCACACCACTGATTGGCAGCTTTCTGCCCATGCTCAGTGTACAGAGAAATCTACTGATCAGTGATGGGGGTGGGGTCCTACAGAACTTACTAGTCATCTAGTGATAATTACCTTCTGACAAATCAATGATTTTATCAAAACAACACTAAGCAGCCCAGTAAGTGACACATTACTGGAATCAGTGCCTCTAACCCTACATTATGCTGCTCTCAGATTAGGTGGCTAAAACCTGATGACAGATTCCCTTTAAAGGAGCGGTAAACACAAAAAAGTTTGTATTAAAAAAAATACAAGCCATTTGTGAAATTAACTTTTTTTCATTGTTAATTCACATTAGACTGTATCTTCAACACTTTTGTCAGCAGGTCTTATTACAGACTCTGAATAGGGCAGCTCTCTCCCTCTCCCTCAGCAGAAAGTCACAGCATGGTTAAAAAACGGGATCTTTTATGATTTTCTCATAATAAATAAAAAAGGACATGCAAGTCCTCCAAACTATTTTCCGTTTCTCTATAGGGGAGGTCCTAAATCTTTCTTGTTCTTTAGTTGATCACATGTCAAAAAGGCAAAGCATTTACTATGAACTCGCCTAAAAAAATATACACTTGGAGAGTAATATCATCATCTGCATGTAAATATTCCTTGACTCTAAGAGCTCGCTCACACTGTCGTATAACACGGCCGAATGCTATGTGATGTTTTATCGGATAGGACTCGGCTCTATGTTATACTATGGGACAGTGCAGATCTGCGATTATTGGCATGAGAAAATAATCTCATTCGATATTCGGACCATGTGCACCCATACAAGTCTATGGGTGCACATAAAACATTGGACTGCACTCGGATGTCATCCAAGTGCAGTTCGATGAACACTCACAGAGACTATGGAGAAGATGGAGAAATTAAGTTCTCCATCTTCTCCATATCTGTGCTGCGAGAGAATCGGATCACACTCAGTTGAAGCTCTGACAGAGTTTGAGCCGAGTGTCATTAGCATAATTGGCCCTATTCTCTTGCATGAGAGAATATATGGCTTAGTGAGTGGACCCTAAAACTGAATAGTAGTGACGGACAGGCACCTCACAAGCGGGATCCATGTAGCTCTCAGATGTCATGTAGGTAGGGCTTCATTCCATGGGGTAGGGCTTAATTTCAAGGTATATAAAAAAATGGACTTCAAATAAAAATTAAATGAACACAAAAAGCACTAATTGAATTATTTTTTTCGTATTTATGTTTGCAGCCCCTTTAAAAACGCTTTGAGGACCAAGGCACATATATGTCCCATAGTTTTAAACTGGAAAAAAATTTGATTGAATAAAATTTAAGGTCCTCCAAGGTTTAAGTAGGTCATAAATTCATATGAATACTTGCTCATACAATTGCACATGCCAAAAGATGAAGAAGAACAGAATCAAAAATATGACATTAAGTGGAGCACTTACAGGTATTCAAGGTGAAAGAGACCAGCAAAGGCATCGTCTCGAATGACAGTAAATGAGTTATAATTCAGCAAGCTGAAAATGAAGACAGCAGGTTAGAAGCGAACCAGACTTTATGGTGCTCAGAATTAGTCAAGCAGAATTTATTGACTGCTCTTGCAAAGCACTGAGACTCCCGCTGTGTATGGATGGCGCCGTGCGGCCTCCCGCTGTGTATAGATGGCGCCGTGCGGCCTCCCGCTGTGTATAGATGGCGCCGTGCGGCCTCCCGCTGTGTATAGATGGCGCCGTGCGGCCTCCCGCTATGTATAGATGGCGACGTGCGGCCTCCCGCTGTGTATAGATGGCTACGTGCGGCCTCCTGTTGTGTATAGATGGCTACGTGCGGCCTCCCGCTGTGTATCATGACGGCATCATCGCCACTCACCATCTTGGTGGACTCCTCAAAGTTTGTCAGGATGGTACATATGTCAGACATCCAGGTCCACTCCTGAGGTCTTATGTGTGGAGTCTGACCTGAATATCGACGACCTTGTGCCGACTTCCAAAAATGAGCTGACGCGGCGTACTTTGACGAGCAGATCTGGCAACTCGGGGTACGATTTAAGAAACCGGTGAACCACGAGGTTAAGCACATGAGGCAGGCATGGTACGTGTGTGATCTCGCCTCACCTCAGAGGTTACGGCCATTGTCACACACGACCATGCCGGGATGTAGGTCCAGCGGTCTCAGCCACAGATCTGCCTGCTCTTTCACAGCTGTCCACAACTCACAAGCAGTGTGAGGTTTATCACCTAAGCTTATGAGTTTCAGCACAGCCTGTTGCCGCTTGGCGGAGGCAGTACTGCAGTGCTTCCAGCTTGTAACTGATGTGGTGATATCTGAGATGGAGGCTGAACATGAGGAGGAGGAGGATGATGTGCAGGAGCTGTACACTGTGGGAGCAACTCCGACTGACATAGGACCCGCAATCTTCGGTGTGGGGAGGATGTGTTCCGTCCCAAGGTCCGACTGGGTCCCGGCTTCCACTATGTTTACCCAGTGTGCCGTCAGAGAGATGTACCGTCCCTGGCCACAAGCACTTGTCCACGTGTCCGTTGTCAGGTGGACTCTCCCAGTAACTGCGTTGTTGAGGGCACGGCAGATGTTTTGGGACACGTGCTTGTGTAGTGCGGGGATGGCACACCGGCAAAATAGTGTCGGCTGGGGACCGAGTACCGAGGGACGGCCACCGCCATAGGGTTGCGGAAGGATTCCGTCTCCACCAGCCTAAAAGGCAGCATTTCCAACGCAAGCAGTCGTGAAATGTGCAAATTTAGGACTGTGGCCTGTGGGGCGTTGGCTGCGAATTTGCGCTTTCGTTCAAAGGTCTGGGATATGGACAATTGAACGCTGCGGTGGGACGTGGATGTTGATGCTGTTTCTTGAGAAACTGCCATAACAAGTGAAGACTGAGAGGAGGGGGCATCTTTGCATGCAGTATGGATAGGGGATTGTCTTGCACGCACAACAGGGGGTTCTCTTACACGCACAACAGTGGAAGAAGCAGTGGTGACACCCGCTGACACTGGTCGTGGACCCTGGGGTTCGCCCCACAAAGTCGAATGCTTTGCTGCCATGTGCCTGATCATGCTGGTGGTGGTCAGGCTGGTAGTTTTATCGCCCCTGCTGGCCTGGCAGGTGGTGCAAATGGCCTTTTGGGGGTTATCAGCAGAGTCTTTAAAAAAATTCCAGACTCTGGAAGACTCTACCGCTTGTACTGGCAACGTCCCTCGTGTTGGTGTTACGGGGAACGGTTGCCTGCCTTCTGTCTGCGGCCATCACACTGCTTCTTCCTGCCTGTTGGGGTTCTCTGCCTCCCTCCCCGTGTGCTGGTGGCTTCGCTCTGCGTGTCCTCCTGCCACGCTGGGTCAGTTACTAGATCATCCACCACCTCCTCCTCTTCCACTTCCGCACCACGGTCCTCCTCCTCACTTTGTGGCAATTGTGTCTCGTCATCGTCCACCTCTTGTGACAAATTGCCAGCGTCGCCTTCCTGTGGCCGTGGCTGTTCAAATATTTGGCCATCGCTACATGGGATCTCCTCTTCCACCACTTCAAGCGGAGCAGGCAAGGGACCCAAATATGGAAATGGACCAGTGAACAACTCTTCAGAGTGTCCAACTGTGGGATCCGTTGCTGTCTGACGACACTCGGCATGGTGGGAGGAAGGAGCATCAGGGTGAGGAGGAGTATGCGGTCGAGACTCACGGCTACTAACACTTGACCGTGTGGAAGACAGACCGGAGGTGGTGGTGCCCAGTTGACTGGAAGTTTTATCTGCTATGCAATTAATAACCTGTTCACACTGATCTGTTCGCAATAGTGGTCTTGTTGTGTGCTTCCCTAGTAATTTGGTCAAGAAATGGGAGCGAGAAGATGTGGCTGTTGGTTGTGGCACATTTTCACCTTGGCCACAGCCCCGTCCTCTACACGCACCATCACCAGAACGTCCAGTTCCACGTCCCTTGCCACGCACCTTGCCCATTGTAAATGAAGTAAAATAGCTTACACTCGCACTATCAATGGCAAAAGGGTAATAAAAAGGAGATTAGAACCGTGGAAGAGGAAAACAACAGTTCTATTTCTCTGGCCTACACCAGAATCTTTTAAACAGATATATTGGTGTCTGAACAGTCAGCGAGACACTGAAAATGTTTTTTTTATGGAAAAAAGACAAAAAAGTGGATAATACAGAGATTTGAACCGTGGAACTGCAAAACCACAGTTATAATTTCCTGGTGTATACCAGACTTGTTAAAATAGATATATTTGTGTCTGAACAGTCAGCGACACACTCAAACGTTTTTTTATTATGGAAAAAAGGCAAGCAGGTTGATAACACCCAGATTTGAACCGTGGAAGAGGAAAAACACAGTTCTATTTCTCTGGCCTACACCAGACTCTTTTAAACAGATATATTTGTGTCTGAACAGTCAGCGACACACTCAAACTGTTTTTTTTATGGAAAAAAGGCAAGCAGGTTGATAACACCCAGATTTGAAATGTGGAAGAGGAAAAACACAGTTCTATTTCTCTGGCCTACACAAGAATCTTTTAAACAGATATATTGGTGTCTGAACAGTCAGCGAGACACTGAACATGTTTTTTTTTACGGAAAAAAGACAAAAAAGTGGATAATACAGAGATTTGAACCGTGGAACTGCAAAACCACAGTTATAATTTCCTGGTGTATACCAGACTTGTTAAAATAGATATATTTGTGTCTGAACAGTCAGCGACACACTCAAACTGTTTTTTTTTTATGGAAAAAAGGCAAGCAGGTTGATAACACCCAGATTTGAACCGTGGAAGAGGAAAAACACAGTTCTAGTTATCTGGCCTACACCAGATTCTTTTAAACAGATATATTTGTGTCTGAACACTCACAGACACACTCAATTTTTTTTTTTGGGGGGGGGGGATACCAAAAGGTTAATAAGACGCGTATTAGTACACTCTGACTGAGGAAAAATAAATAAATCAGGATTTAGATGAAAAAAAAAGGATTTTTCCTGGCCCCTGAGACCTGGGGATAAGTCTAGCAATTTGACCAGCAGGAGCACACAGGACTGTAATGCAGTGTTTGTTGGTATAACCACTGCGTCTCCTATACAGCCTGCCTGCCTGATATCTGGGATGGATATTAGTCCTGAGAAGGACTGTTTGTTTGATTTTGCAGGCTTTAGAGACCCTACACTACCTATTTCGCACTATAAATCTCTCCCTAGCTCAGCAGCACTCTCCCTACACTGTCGGATCTGGAGCGACTGTGTCCAAGATGGGGGCACCTGGTTTTAAATACTCGAGGTGACACTGTGCGGCCAGCCAATCACTGTAATGCCCACAAACAACATGGCTGCGGCACTACAGTGACTGGCTGGCAATCCCTGCATGTTCATTGGCTCTGTAAAGAGCGCCAAACAAGCAGGGCGGAGACCCGAGCTCCCGCCCGAGTAACCCGGAAATGCTCGGTGCTCGCCGAACATCCCGAGTAGTGAGATGCTCGGGCGAGTACCGAGCAGTGTCGAGCATGCTCGCTCAACACTAGAAAATACTTAAAATAAGGGACAGGAGAGACCACAGGAGAAGTAATAAATGACTTTCCATTGTTATGGATCCGGGTGGTGGAACCTCTGTGCTGCGGTGCAAGGAGGGACCAGAGGGGCGTAACTAGGTATCATCTCGGATCGACCAAGGTCGTACGGTGGCTTAATTGACTCCGTGACCAGGGAAGGACCGAGCAGAGGGACCAGGTGCTACTCTGGGGACCAACCTTGTATGAGAGCAGGTGACTCACACGGGTCAGAAGGCAGGGACTGACCGGTACAGTGGATGAGCACGGCTGGCAGGCTGACGGGTGATCTGGGCAGACGGACTGGCAGGCACGGCAGGTAACAAGCAGGAGCCTCCAGGTAGGCGGGCTGGTAGACACAGCAGGTAACAGGCAGGTGCTTCTAGGTAAGCGGGCTGGCAGGCACGGCAGGTAACAGGCAGGAGCCTCCAGGTAGGCTGGCTGGTAGGCACGGCAGGTAACAGGCAAGTGCTTCTAGGTAAGCGAGCTGGCAGGCACGGCAGGTAACGGGCTGGAGCCTTCAGGTAGGCTGGCTGGTAGGCACGGCAGGTAACAGGCAGGTGCTTCTAGGTAAGCAGGCGGACAGAGCCCATAGACAGACTGGTGGACTGGACTGTAGACAGACTGTCGGGCTGGACAGTAGACAAGCTGGTGGACTGGACTTGTAGTCTGGCTGGCGGACTGGACTTGTAGTCAGGCTGGCGGACTGGACTTGTAGTCAGGCTGGCGGGCTGGACTTGTAGTCTGGCTGGCGGACTGGACTTGTAGTCTGGCTGGCGGGCTGAACTTGTAGTCTGGCTGGCGGGCTGAACTTGTAGTCTGGCTGGCGGGCTGGACTTGTAGTCTGGCTGGTGGGCTGGACTGGTAGTCTGGCTGGCGGGCTGGATTGGTAGTCAGGCTAGCAGCGGGACCTGAGGGCTGAAGCAGAGTATAACACTCAAAGCTACAACCTTGCACGGGCACCTCCATTTTGGAGGCGGTGCCCTTTATATGAGAGGACCTCCGGCCATTGGCCGGGGACTCCTTAGGACGGCGCTGCCGGCCCCTTTAGAGGGAGGGAGCGCGCGCGCGCCCTAAGCACAGTGCCCGGGAAGCTGCGCGTGCCGGCAGCAACAGAGGCAGAAGTGCCGGAGGATGCCGGGTAGGGAGCGCGCCGGTAAGTGGGACGGCGTCTCTGCCTGTCAGGGGGCAGAGACGCCGATACTACATCCATCACCACTAGAAAACCCTCATTGTCACTGTTTTGTTTTGTTTAGCAAATGCTAAACTTTTCTACATTTCTATGAAAGTTCATAAATTAATTCTACAATATTAATAAGATAAAATGTTTCTTTTAAAGCAGGAGTCCAAACAGTTGAAGACATTGCAGCAGGCAGCGCAAATGCCAATTGATTTCTCGGCTCAATTACATCAAGTGGAAGTCACTGCACTACTTGTGGCAATGATGGTGCCTATGTGAGATTTTGGCCAGAGGAGGCAGATTACTGAAAAAGCAATGATATGTCAATCAGACAAGGGGCTTACAAATACCCATACTAGCAGGAGAAAACCAAGTTCAGCATCCAGCCCTACTGGACTTGTACCTCATTAGCATATAACTTCAATAGATGATTACTGAACAATGAGGACATGGATTTCATCAAATAAGGAATCAATTAATCTGCATTAAAGCGCCATTAAGCCATGTCTTTACTTTACAATCTAAAATCCTGACAGGTCCTCTTTCAGGAAAAACAATATCCTATGGTGGATTACCCTTTGGTGCATGGATTGCCCAAGACCCATAATAATGTTTTCCCCTCTCCTCTTAGACCTATCTTCTCAGGCATTGAGTCGCTGTTTGAACAACTCAGCGCCTGGGTCAATGATCATTTATAACCTTTCATCTGCAGATGTCCAGGATATCTCAAGGACGGCAAACAGGTTATGAAATCTCTTTTCCTCAGACTGATCAATATGCATGGATAACATGTGATGTGGAAGTCATTGTTCATGTATACTACATGATTTAGTTTTAATTTCCATCTCTATTAGAAAAGTACAGTTCTTACTCTGGAGACCTTTTTGAATTTAGAATTATTTTCTGTGTGGATTTTTTCTCTTTTAATAGTTAGTATTTCTTTCAGGTGTAGTTAGTAGTAGTAGCAGATATAGTTAGTATTTCTTACAGATAGGGGAGGCTCAAAATGTTTACCATCATTGGCTAATTGGTTTTAGAGATGAGAGAACCTTTTAATGATTGGTTCGTTCCAGTTCGGCAAACTTCCCGATGTTTGTCGATTAATTTGCCGAATGTACCGAGTCTCATAGGATTCAATGGGAGGCTAAACCAAACGAGTACACAACACCTTCAAACTGTCCCAAAAGCTGCCAAAACAGATCAAATTAGGGGCAGACACCAGGAAAGTGGCATCAATTGACCCACAGTACAAATTTTATAATGGCACAGCAGCAATTAGCCATGGGCCATGCATGAGGTATAAGGATATGGGCCAGCATTTACAGTTTTGAATTGAACTTTGTGTAGTAACACGGGTTGTTGACTGAAAGTAAGTGGAGGTCTGCCGGTCTGGAAGGCCTACTGCTACAGGCAACACACTTGAAGGAGACGCAACCAGGAGTCACCCCATTTCCAAAAATTAGGGGCTGACACTACCGAAGTGGCATCAATTTCTGTTGAGTAGAAATCGTATAATTAGGACCGACAACTCTTCCACTACAGCCAAGCCAGCAGATGGAGACCCAACCAGGAGTGTTCACATTTCCAAAAAGTAGGGGTTGACACCACCGATGTGGCATAATTTTCAGTAGAGTAGGACTAGTATAATGGGGATCGACACCTTTTCCACTACAGCCAACCCAGCTGATGGAGACCCAATCAGGTGTCTCCACATTTCCCTAAATTAGTGGCAGACACCACCAAAGTGGCATCAATTTCACCAGAGTAGAAATTTTATAATGGGGACCGAAACCTCTTCCACTACAGTCAACCCACAGATGGAGACCCAACCAGGAGTGTTCACATTTCTAAAAATTTGTGTTAACACCTGCAGCAGCAGCAACAGCAGGCACAGAAGCCACGCTAAAAATATCACAGACTGCAATTACGCAAGATCAATGCAGCACATTAAAAACTACAACATCTCCTAGTCTGTACAGTCTGCGATTGGGGGGCAAAAGTCCTTGGAGATCCATGACTCGTTCATCTTGATGAAAGTTAGGCGGTCTACACTTTCAGGGGACAGCCAGCTGCGCTTATCCGTCAGGACACTACCAGCAGCTCTGAAGACACGTTCTGAGAGAACGCTGGCTGCCGGGCATGATAAAACCTCCAAGGCGTGACAGGTGAGCTCAGCCCACTCATCCATTTTTGAAGATCAAAATATAAAAGGGTCCAAATCCTCCCTGACCTGACGTTATTGATATTGAGCTCTAAAGATACTCCTGCACCAACCACTCCAGTCGTTCACTACGTGTCAGACTTGTACTTTGTTGTGCTGGTGCACGAGCTGGTGTAAAAAATATGTGAAAGGACTCACAGAAATTGCTTTTGCCACTTACGCTGCTGCTGCTATTGTTTTCGTGTTGATGAATTGACGTGCCGGAAGTTGAAAGTCTACAGCTGCGATGCACACTGTGTGCCTCACTGCTGTCTTGGGGAAAACCTCTCTTAAGGTTGTGTAATAGCGTGTCTCGATACTCCACCATTCACAGGTCCCTTTCCAGAGCGGGAAGCATCTGGCAAAATTTACTCTTATAATGTGGATCTAACAGAGTGGCAACCTATTAGTCAGCACTATTTCGAATCCTAACTATACGGGGATCATGTTGCAGATAGTGCAGCAAGAAGGCACTCATATATCGGCTCTTCCATGAGGTCCAAGCCCATGCTGTGGTGTGGCTGGGTAACACTGATGCTTATTTCCTCCGTCCCTTCCCGCCAACTACGAACAACAGAGAGGGGATGATTATCCTCTTCATCTTCTGACTGTTGCTCGCCCATCACCTCTTCCTCCTCCATTTGTTCCTCGGCTCTTGCACCTTCACTAACAGTTTGTCTGGTATCACCAGCCCCCTCGATCACAGTAGTCCATCCTCCCCTTGGCATCCGCCTATATGATGACAGTCTGGAACTTTGAGACATTCTTATCCCTTAAGCATACTCCTCTTCTTCTGGGACCACCACCTCCTGCCACAGGCTATTCAAAGTCTGCTCCAGCATGTAGATGACCGGAATAGTGATGCTGATGGCGGCATTGTCAGCGCTAACCATCTTAGTAGCCATTTCAAAACTGTGCAGAAGGGTGCAGAGGTCCTTAATCTGTGCCCACTCCATAAACGTGATATGCCCCACGTCCGAACTGCAGGACCAAGGGCTGGCTGTAGTCCTGAGAGAGAGCGGAGTATGGCAAACCGGACAAACTGCTGGACCGTGAGTGAGGTGCAGGAGGAGGTGCTCGTTCATGTCATCTACACCTCCAAAACATCTCAAGAATCAGGACATTTCTCACCCTTGACTCGGCAAAAACCCTTACTGTAGCTCTTATTCATTCCCGTCTCGACTATTGCAACTCTCTACTAATCGGTCTCCCTCTTACTAAACTCTCCCCTCTCCAATCCGTCCTTAACGCAGCAGCAAGGATCATATTCCTCGCCAACTGCTACACCGATGCCTCTTCCCTGTGCCAGTCATTGCATTGGTTATCCATCCAATATAGAGTTCAATTTAACCTTATCACGCTTACCCACAAAGCGCTCCATGCTTCAGTACCCCCCTACATCTCCTCCCTTGTCTCAGTCTACCACCCTACACGTGCCCTTCCTTCTGCCAATGACTTAAAACTAAATTCCTCCATAATCCCAACTTCCCACTCCCGTCTCCAAGATTTCTCACGTGCTACGCCAATTCTTTGGAACGCACTACCCAGGACAGTTCGATTAATTCCCAATACCCACAGTTTCAAGCGGACCCTAAAACCCCATTTCTTTAGACTGGCGTATCGCCTAAACACACTATCTGTCCATCCCAGTTTTCCCCCATATTAAAATCTTCTTCAATTTCAGGTTCATACCATCCATGTACTTAATAGCCTCGGTCAGGACTGTACACATACTGGCTGGCGACCAGTCCATGTATTAAATTTCTGGATGCCTTTCTTGAAAAGTATAATATTACAGGTTATATATACTAGATTCCTTGATAGGGCGTTGATCCAGGGAACTAGTCTGATTGTCGTATGGAGTCGGGAAGGAATTTTTTTCCCCAATGTGGAGCTTAGTGTTTGCCACATGTTTTTTTTTTGCCTTCCTCTGGAACAACATGTTAGGCTATGGGTTGAACTAGATGGACTTAGTCTTCCTTCAACCTTAAAAACGATGTTACTATGTATTATTATTTATCCTATTTAGTATATCAAGGCTGCATTATACAATATATGTACACTTTACCTTTTGTGTCTCCCCCATTTCCTCATAGACTGTAAGCTTGCAAGCAGGGCCCTCACTCCTTTTGATTTGAGATATGCTTATTCTGTATTGTCTGTATAAGTCTCCCCTAAAATTGTAAAGTGCTGCGGAATATGTTGGCGCTATAAAAATAAACAATTATTATTATTATTATTATAGATGTTATGGTGGCTTGAGAGGGATGTGGTGTGCTCAGTGAAACAAACACAGCAGGCATGTCTTCTTCCATTACAGCTAACGGCCTCTCACTCAGCCTGACTGGAGCGGGTAAAGAATCGGAAGTTTTGCGGTCAGAGACCTGTGTGACAATACTTGGCATGGTAACAGAGGAGGAGGAAGCAGCACATGCAGTTGGTGGGGTGGCTGATGGTTGTTGAGGTCCACTGGTCCGCATTTTATCGCAGGGAGTATGCCAGAGTAATGCATTTTGATTGCACATGTGAAGGTTCATGCATGTAGTAGTCAAATTATTGCACTTTTTCCCTCTACTGAGTTTCTGTATTGCAAAATTTGCAGATAACATGATTTGGCTCATCCTTTGCAGTGTCAAGAAAGCCCCAGGCTAGGCAATCCTTGCTGCCCCTGCGAGCTGCAGACCCGCGACCGCTGCTGGCCACAGCCACAGTTGTGGTTAAGGATGCAGTCCTCCTCTTGCTTGCATCACTCCGTGTCTGCACCGTAGGGCGTAACGTAACCTCCTCATCTTCCTCCTCCACCTCCTCAGATGAGCTACTCTGCTGCGTGTCTCTGGGCTCACACCAATTGGGATCTACAACCATCCAATGTGTTATCCCATTCCTCACCCTGACAGTCACCCTTCTCCTCTTATTGCCTTGCCAGCACAGTACAGTCCTTGTGAGCTTCAGGTATCTGAGTCTCATCAGGATCACCCCCCGGGGGGTTTAACGTCTGGTGACGAGGCTCAGGAAGCTGCTCGGACTCTACTTTGTCCTGCCCCGGATCCAGCCTAAAAAAAAATTGGGCATTGGTGCAGATTAGTGTTTAGCGAACATGCTCGACACTGCTCGGTACTCGCCCGAGCATCACGCTACTCGGGATGTTCGGCGAGCACCGAGCATTTCCGGGTTACTCGGGCGGGAGCTCGGGTCTCCGCCCTGCATGTTTCGTGCTCTTTACAGAGCCAATGAACATGCAGGGATTGCCAGCCAGTCACTGTAATGCCGCAGCCATGTTGTTTGTGGGCATTACAGTGATTGGCTGGCCGCACAGCGTCGCCTCGAGTATTTAAAACCGGGCGCCGCCATCTTGGACACAGTCGCTCCGGATCAGACAGTGTAGGGACAGCGCTGCTGATTTAGGGAGAGATATGTCCTGCAAAATAGTTAGTGTAGGGTCTGTAAAGGCTGCCAGATCAAACAAACAGTCCTTCTCAGGACTAATATCCATCCCAGGTATATCAGGCAGGCAGGCAGGCTGTATAGGAGACGCAGTGGTTATACCAGCAAACGCTGCATTACAGTCCTGTGTGCTGCTCCTGTTGCTGAAATTGCTGGACTTAGCTCCAGGTCCCAGGGGCCAGGAAAAATCCTTTTTTTTTATCTAAATCCTCTTTTTTTTTCCTCCTTCACAATGTACAAATACCCATCTTATTAACCTTTTGGTGTCCCCCCCCCCCCCAAAAAAAAAAGTGTGCCTCTGATTTTTCAGACACAAATATATCTGTTGAAAATAGTCTGGTGTAGGCCAGAGAAATACAAGTGTGGTTTTGCAGTTCTATGGGCCATTTGTATCTAAAAAAACAGTTTGAGTGTGTCGCTCACTGTTCAGCCGCAAATATATATATTTAAAAAAGTCTGGTATACACCAGTAAATTATTACTGTGGTTTTGATGTTCCACGGTAAAACATCTCTATTATCCTGCTTTTTGCATTTTTTGCTGTAAAAAAAAAAATAATAGTGTCTCCCTGATTTTTCAGACACAAATATATCTGTTGAAAATAGTCTGGTGTAGGCCCGAGAAATACAAGTGTGGTTTTGCAGTTCCACGGTACAAACCTCTGTATTATCCACTTTTGGGCCATTTGTATCTAAAAAAAACAGTTTGAGTGTGTCGCTCACTGTTCAGCCGCAAATATATATATATTTTAAAAAGCCTGGTATACACCAGTAAATTATAACTGTGGTTTTGCTGTTCCAGAGTAAAAAATCTCTATTATCCTGCTTTTGGCATTTTTTGCCGTAAAAAATAAATAGTATCTCCTGATTGTTCAGACACAAATATATCTGTTGAAAATAGTCTGGCATAGGCCCGAGAAATACAAGTGTGGTTTTGCAGTTCCACAGTTCAAACCTCTGTATTATCCACTTTTGGGCCATTTGTATCTAAAAAAAACAGTTTGAGTGTGTCGCTCACTGTTCAGCCGCAAATATATATATATTCAAAAAAGTCTGGTATACACCAGTAAATTATAACTGTGGTTTTGCTGTTCCAAGGTAAAACATCTCTATTATCCTGCTTTTGGCATTTTTTGCCGTAAAAAATAAATAGTGTCTCCTGATTGTTCAGACACAAATATATCTGTTGAAAATAGTCTGGTGTAGGCCCGAGAAATACAAGTGTGGCTTTGCAGTTTCACGGTTCAAACCTCTGTATTATCCACTTTTGGGCCATTTGTTTCTAAAAAAAACAGTTTGAGTGTGTCGCTAACTGTTCAGCCGCAAATATCTCTATTTAAAAAAGTGTGGTATACCCCAGTAAACAATAACTGTGGTTTTGCCATCCCACGGTAAAAAATCTCTATTATTCAGGTTTTGGTAGTTTTTTCCGTGAAGAAAAACAGTAGTGTCTCCTGACTGTTGTGACACAAAAATATATCTGTTGAAAATAGTCTTGTGTAGGCCCGACATTCCAGTGTGGTTTCGCAGTTCCACGGGTCAAATCGCTGTACTATCCAGTTTTGGGCCTTTGGTATCTAAAAAAAAGCAGTTTGAGTGTGTCGCTCACTGTTCTGCCGCAAATATCTCTATTTAAAAAAGTGTGGTATACCCCAGTAAACAATAACTGTGGTTTTGCCATCCCACGGTAAAAAATCTCTATTATTCAGGTTTTGGTAGTTTTTTCCGTAAAGAAAAACAGTAGTGTCTCCTGACTGTTGTGACACAAAAATATATCTGTTGAAAATAGTCTTGTGTAGGCCCGACATCCCAGTGTGGTTTCGCAGTTCCACGGGTCAAATCGTTGTACTATCCAGTTTTGGGCCTTTGGTATCTAAAAGAAAAGCAGTTTGAGTGTGTCGCTCACTGTTCTGCCGCAAATATCTCTATTTAAAAAAGTGTGGTATACCCCAGTAAACAATAACTGTGGTTTTCCTCTTCCACGGTTCTAATCTACTCTTTATTACCCTTTTTCCATTGATAGTGCAAGTGTAAGATATTTTACTTAATTTACAATGGTCAAGGCGCGTGGCAAGGGACGTGGAAGTGGACGTTCTGGTGATGGTTTGTGCAGAGGACGGGGCCGTGGCCAAGGTGAAAATGTGCCACAACCAACAGCCACATCTTCTCGCTCCCACTTCTTGACCGAATTACTAGGGAAGCACAGAACAACACCAGTATTGAGAACTGATCAGTGTGAACAGGTTATTAATTGGATAGCAGACAATACTTCCAGTTACCTGGGCACCACCACCTCCGGTCTGTCTTCCACACGGTCAACTCTTAGTAGCCGTGAGTCTCGACCGCATACTCCTCCTCACCCTGATGCTCCTTCCTCCCACCATGCCGAGTGTCGTCAGACAGCAAGTGATCCCACACTTGGACACTCTGAAGAGCTGTTCACTGGTCCATTTCCATATTTGGGCCCCTCGCCTGATACGCTTGAAGTGGTGGAAGAGGAGATCCCATGTTGCGATGCCCAAATATTTGAACAGCCACGGCCACAGGAAGTCGACGTTGGCAATCTGTCACAAGAGGTGGACGATGACGAGACACAATTGCCAGGAAGTGAGGAGGAGGATCGTGGTGCGCAAGTGGAAGAGGAGGAGGTGGTGGATGATCTAGTAACTGACCCAACGTGGAAGGAGTACATGCAGAGTGAGGCCAGCAGCACACAGGGGGAGGTATGCAGAGTACCCCAACAGGCAGGAAGAAGCAGTGTGGTGGCCGCAGACAGAAGGCAGGCAACCGTTCCCCGTAACACCAACACGCGGGACGTTGCCAGTACAAGCGGTAGGTCTTCCAGAGTCTGGAATTTTTTTAAAGACTCTGCTGATAACCCCAAAAAGGCCATATGTTCCACCTGCCATGCCAGCATCAGCAGGGGTGACAAAACTACCAGCCTGACCACCACCAGCATGATCAGGCACATGGCAGCAAAGCACCCGACTTTGTGGGGCGAAACCCAGGGTCCACGACCAGTGTCAGCGGGTGTCACCACTGCTTCTTCCACTGTTGTGCGTGCAATAGAACCCCCTGTTGTGTGTGCAAGGCAATCCCCTGTCCATACTGCATGTAAAGATGCCCCCTCCTTTCAGTCTTCACTTGTTATGGCAGTTTCTCAAGAAACAGCATCAACGTCCACGTCCACGTCCCACCGCAGCATTCAATTGTCCATATCCCAGACCTTTGAACGAAAGCGGAAATTCGCAGCTAATGCCCCACAGGCCACAGTCCTAAATTCGCACATTTCACGACTGCTTGCATTGGAAATGCTGCCTTTTAGGCTGGTGGAGACGGAATCCTTCCGCAATCTTATGGCGGTGGCCGTCCCTCGGTACTCGGTCCCCAGCTGACACTATTTTGCCCGGTGTGCCATCCCCGCACTACACAAGCACGTGTCCCAAAACATCTGCCGTGCCCTCAACAACGCAGTTACTGGGAGAGTTCACCTGACAACGGACACGTGGACAAGTGCTTGTGGCCAGGGACGGTACATCTCTCTGACGGCACACTGGGTAAACATAGTGGAAGCCGGGACCCAGTCGGACCTTGGGACGGAACACATCCTCCCCACACCGAGGATTGCGGGCCCTATGTCAGTCAGAGTTGCCCCCACAGTGTACAGCTCCTGCGCATCCTCATGTTCAGCCTCCATCTCAGATATCACCAGATCAGTTACAAGCTGGAAGCATTGCAGTACTGCCTCCGCCAAGCGGCAACAGGCTGTGCTGAAACTCATAAGCTTAGGTGATAAACCTCACACTGCTTGTGAGTTGTGGACAGCTGTGAAAGAGCAGGCAGATCTGTGGGTGAGACCGCTGAACCTACATCCCGGCATGGTCGTGTGTGACAATGGCCGTAACCTGGTGGCGGCTCTGAGGCGAGGTGAGATCACACACGTACCATGCCTGGCTCATGTGCTTAACCTCGTGGTTCAGTTCTTTCTTAAATCGTACCCCGAGTTGCCAGATCTGCTCGTGAAAGTACGCCGCCTGTCAGCTCATTTTCGCAAGTCGGCTACAGCTTCCGCCGCCCTTGCTGTGTTGCAGCAGCGTTTGCAGCTTCCGGCACACCGACTGGTGTGTGATGTCCCCACATGTTGGAACTCTACCCTCCACATGTTGCAAAGGATTTGTGAGCAGAAGAGAGCAGTTGTGGAGTACCAGCTGCAACAAGGCCGTCGATATTCAGGTCAGACTCCACACATAAGACCTCAGGAGTGGACCTGGATGTCTGACATATGTACCATCCTGACAAACTTTGAGAAGGCCACCAAGATGGTGAGTGGCGATGACGCCATCATTAGTGTCAGCATCCCACTTGTCTGTCTTTTGCAACGCTCTCTGCAGAGAATTAAAGAGGAGGCATTGCAGCCAGAGTATGATGAGATGGATCAAGAAGCCGTAGCGGGCGATTACACACAGCCCAGCCTCATCTCATCCCAACGTGCATTGGGGGACAATGAGGGAGAGGAGGAGGAGGAGGAAGAACAGGAGCTGCTATCATGCGTTGTAGACGGTAGTACCTGTACAAGTGTCATACCGTCGGTTCAGCGTGGGTGGCCTGAGGACAGGGGGGAGGAGGAAGAGGAGGAGGAGGAGGAGGAGGAGAGCATGGTCAGTCATCATCTTGGTGAGGACATGGAAATCTTGCCTGTTACCAGTCTGGCACGCATAGCTGACTTTATGTTACGCTGCCTTAACCGTGACCCTCGCGTTGTCAAAATGTTGGGTGACAGTCATTACTGGTTGGTGACACTTGTAGACCCCCGCTACAAGGAGAACTTTCACTCTCTTATTCCTGAGGTGGAGAGGTCTTCAAAAATGGGGCAATACCAGAAGGCCCTTGCTGCAGAACTCTTAAAAAAATTCCCATCTGAACACGCTAGCGGCAGAGGTTACAGTTCGTTGCCCAACCAAGACGTACAGACGAGAGAGATGCAACTCCAATCCAGCAGAGGCAGGGGAACTCTGTCAACGTTCTGGGACAGTTTTCTGACACCCGCCCAGCTTACAGGCCCTGAGGCGCGGGGTACTCTCACAAGGAGTGGAAAGTTTCAAAAGATGGTGAGGGAGTACCTTGCCGATCGTACCAGCGTCCTCCGTGATTCCTCTGTGCCTTTTAATTATTGGGTATCCAAGCTGGACACTTAGAATGAACTCGCTCTGTACGCCTTGGAGGTCCTGGCCTGCCCTGCCGCTAGCGTGTTATCGGAGCGTGTTTTTAGTGCCGCTGGGGGAATTATAACTGATAAACGCACTCGCCTGTCAACTGACAATGCTGACAAGCTGACCCTTATCAAAATGAACAAGGGCTGGATTGGGCCAGACTTCTCATCACCACCAAATGAGAGCAGAGTAACATAAAGTCAAATCCACTGTGTTATTTCGGGAGGTGTATTCACATGCACCGCTTCACACCCACACATGGGTATACGCTTCCTCGTTTCGGCTGTTTAATCTTCTTCCCCTTATCCTCAGCCTCCACCACCACTATACCACCAGGGTGCCAGCATTGCAAGTTCCTCCGTCCTAATTTTTGGCAGCTTTTGCTGGGAAAGCATAAGCAAATACCATGGGACACCCACTCCCCAATAATGGGACTTATGTTTGTAATATGCTGTACTGCATGGCTCTTATAAGGGGCATTGCAAGTTGCTCCGTCCTAATTTTTGGCAGCTTTTGCTGGGAAAGCATAAGCAAATACTATGGGAGACCCACTCCCCAATAATGGGACTTATGTTTGTAATATGCTGTACTGCATGGCTCTTGTAAGGGGCATTGCAAGTTGCTCCGTCCTAATTTTTGGCAGCTTTTGCTGGGAAAGCATAAGCAAATACTATGGGAGACCCACTCCCCAATAATGGGACTTATGTTTGTAATATGCTGTACTGCATGGCTCTTGTAAGGGGCATTGCAAGTTGCTCCGTCCTAATTTTTGGCAGCTTTTGCTGGGAAAGCATAAGCAAATACTATGGGAGACCCACTCCCCAATAATGGGACTTATGTTTGTAATATGCTGTACTGCATGGCTCTTGTAAGGGGCATTGCAAGTTGCTCCGTCCTAATTTTTGGCAGCTTTTGCTGGGAAAGCATAAGCAAATACTATGGGAGACCCACTCCCCAGTAATGGGACTTATGTTTGTAATATGCTGTACTGCATGGCTCTTGTAAGGGGCATTGCAAGTTGCTCCGTCCTAATTTTTGGCAGCTTTTGCTTGCAAGGCACAAGCAAATACTATGGGAGACCCACTCCCCAATAATGGGACTTATGTTTGTAATATGCTGTACTGCATGGCTCTTGTAAGGGGCATTGCAAGTTGCTCCGTTCTAATTTTTGGCAGCTTTTGCTTTCAAGGCATAAGCAAATACTATGGGACACCCACTCCCCAATAATGGGACTTATGTTTGTAATATGCTGTACTGCATGGCTCTTGTAAGGGGCATTGCAAGTTGCTCCATCCTAATTTTTGGCAGCTTTTGCTGGGAAAGCATAAGCAAATACTATGGGAGACCCACTCCCCAATAATGGTACTTATGTTTGTAATATGCTGTACTGCATGGCTCTTGTAAGGGGCATTGCAAGTTGCTCCATCCTAATTTTTGGCAGCTTTTGCTGGGAAAGCATAAGCAAATACTATGGGAGACCCACTCCCCAATAATGGGACTTATGTTTGTAATATGCTGTACTGCATGGCTCTTGTAAGGGGCATTGCAAGTTGCTCCGTCCTAATTTTTGGCAGCTTTTGCTTGCAAGGCATAAGCAAATACTATGGGAGACCCACTCCCCAATAATGGGACTTATGTTTGTAATATGCTGTACTGCATGGCTCTTGTAAGGGGCATTGCAAGTTGCTCCGTCCTAATTTTTGGCAGCTTTTGCTTGCAAGGCATAAGCAAATACTATGGGACACCCACTCCCCAATAATGGGACTTATGTTTGTAATATGCTGTACTGCATGGCTCTTGTAAGGGGCATTGCAAGTTGCTCCGTCCTAATTTTTGGCAGCTTTTGCTGGGAAAGCATAAGCAAATACTATGGGAGACCCACTCCCCAATAATGGGACTTATGTTTGTAATATGCTGTACTGCATGGCTCTTGTAAGGGGCATTGCAAGTTGCTCCGTCCTAATTTTTGGCAGCTTTTGCTTGCAAGGCATAAGCAAATACTATGGTACACCCACTCCCCAATAATGGGACTTATGTTTGTAATATGCTGTACTGCATGGCTCTTGTAAGGGGCATTGCAAGTTGCTCCGTCCTAATTTTTGGCAGCTTTTGCTGGGAAAGCATAAGCAAATACTATGGGAGACCCACTCCCCAATAATGGGACTTATGTTTGTAATATGCTGTACTGCATGTGACGCGCCCCCTGGGCCGTGTGTACACGTGTGTGGGATACCCGGTGCCGGGTCTCTGGGGTCTGTAGTCTACGTGGCGGTGACCCGGTCCCGTGGCTCAGGCTGGTCAAACCAGTGGCAGTCTTTCTTAGGTTTTGAGGTTAATTGTCCGACTGCGCCACCCGTGGATTGCGGTCAGGGAGTACCACCGCTGCGAGGCAGACCGCTGAGGCTGGTGTTGTGTGCGCAGCATAGAATGGGATAACTCCCCTCGGGAGGAGTATAGCCTCAGGGCAGTGAGTGTGGATGATGGGGGTGATGGTGCACGAGCGCAGCAGGAACGACTCAGAGTCTTTGCACTGCAGTTCAGGGTCTTTACTGATGATTATAAGGTACACCCTCCCGGGAGTACTGGCTAGCATAAGAGGCCTGGTCAGTCTGTGAGCAAGCAGGAGTTCCCCTGGCCAGGTGGAGTTGTAGGCCTCCCCGTCTGTCTGCACTCTTCCTGGCTACCTTGCTGTAAGCGGGTAGAAGTAGCCCACGTCCCTGAGTGTACCGTGTAGTGCTCACCCGTATGGCTGGTGACTTGGGGCCTTCTGTTAGCCTCCGCTCCACGATGGCGGTGCTGGTCCCTTGCTTGTGACTGAGCCTCCGGGCTTCTATGGTCAGAGGACCTGAAATCCCCTGCCGGCTGGTTTCTGCTGCTGGATATATAAGTCCTCACAGCTTCGGACTCCTGTGTCTGGTTCCTATTGTCTTCTGCCAGGGCGAGCTCTGCTCAGCTTCCAGCCCCTGGTCTTTAGCTCCTAGCTCCTACAGAGCTCCTTGCTGTTACTTTCCCTTGCTCTCACTCTGACTCTGACTGTTCTCTGACTCACTCAACCCTGCCCCAGATCCAGTTTATAAGGGCAGAATTCTCCCCTCCCAGGACTGGGGCAGGAGGATGTTGCATGTTTAAGGGATCCTGACCAGGAAACCTCCCACTTGCTCTCCGACGTAATATCTCTATTACTGTGGTGACCAGACCCCTGGGGTGCCACACATGGCTCTTGTAAGGGGCATTGCAGTTCCTCATAATTTTTGGAAAGCCTTCCATTCACTGCTTAGGCCAACAGTGCACGGGAGACCCAGTTGCTATAAATCGAAAAAAAGGTTTAGTTAAGGCCCTCTGACCTCCATGTCATTTCCAAGGGGCATTGGAGTGGCTCAAAATTTTTGGTAGGCATTGCACTCACTGTATGCCCTATAACTGTGTAGCCGAACCGCTCCTTTTGTTACAGAAACATATCCTACAAGACATATCTGGTTGACTGGCCTGATATTGATGTGAATGGTCCCTGTTCCTCCTGCTCTTTCTCCTTTGCCACCACCTCATCCATCATTTATCACCTGAAGCTTTGTTTTAACGGGAGTCATAGAACTGGGATAGTAGCAGGAAAACATCCAGCAATCCTCGGAGGAGGTAGGATATGCGCCAAAACGCGGACCACCTCAGGCCTAGCCGCTACTACATACATGCGCTTGCATTCCAAGAAAACAAAGCAGATGCTAACTTCTATCATCATCATCATGCTCCTCACCTAGGCACTCTCAACTCCCCTGATGGAGAAGCCAGGGCCCACCGGAGGAGTCTGGTTCTCTGGTGGGCTCGTCCAATGCTGCCCTAAAGCAGGCCAGGCTAAGAAAAGTGTGGGGGAAGGTGACAGGAGAAATCAGGGCGGCTGGGGACCGAGCGTGGACACCCGGCCGCCGGGCGGCTGGGGACAGAGTATGGATACCTCGCTGCCGAAGCGGCCATGAGGTAGTGGCCACCTTCGGCCTCCTCCAAACTAAAAGGCCCCATTTCAAGTGAAAGCTAGCAGTATGGTATTGCAGCCTGCGGGTGGGTGGGTGGTTGGCTGCATATTTTCGCTTGCATTGCAAGGAATGGGGGAGGTACAATTGAACACTGCCCTGGGACAAGGACTTGCACGGGGATAGTTGCAAGTCTGCATCTTCTGATGCGGCAAGGATCACTTCTGATGGGCACACTTTTAGACAGTGACCTGGGGGTCAGAGATGCTTCCAGGGGTCTTCCCCATGCTGATCCCTTGTCTTTTCAGCACTGTATGCATGTGTCACACAGCACATGGCCAGATAAGGTTGTAAAATGTTAAAATGACATTTCCCGGTGAACGCATTTGTCACGGTTGAAAGCAATACAAAAGTGCAAAAACGCATGAAAAATGCTACTTGTGAACATAGCCCAAGGTGTGGAGGAGTATTTTTGTTTTTGGTTATTTATTTTACCTTATACACAAGTTTTTACCCTGGAAAGGAAATTCCTTAACATATTTCACAGGAAAACCGTTTCAGTTTCGTTTTTGAACGTTTTATTGTGAGCCCGCAAAAATGGCTTAATACCTCTGACCACGTTGTTGACAGCAGTGACCTGGGGGTCAGAAATGCTTCCAGGGGCGATCCCCATGCTGCCCCCATGTCTTTTGAGCACTGTCACTATCGTTTTGGGCACTTTTTAGGCTTTCTACAGACTGCCGGGGTTGCTGCCGCAAAAATGCTCGGGTCTCTCATAGACTAACATTGGGCTCATTGCTCGGGTCGAGCACCCGAGTATTACGGTAAGCTCGGCCCGAGCTTCGAGCACACGAGCATTTTAGTGATCGCTCAACACTATCAGTCGTCATCTTGGTGAGGACATGGAAGTCTTGCCCGTTACCAGTCTGGCACCCATGACTGACTTTATGTTACGCTGCCTTAACCGTGACCCTCGCATTGTCAAAATGTTGGGTGACAGTCATTACTGGTTGATGACACTTTTAGACCCCCTCTACAAGGAGAACTTTCACTCTATTATTCCTGAGTTGGAGAGGTCTACAAAAATGGGGCAGTACCAGAAGGCCCTTGCTGCAGAACTATTAAAAAAATTCCCATCTGAACACGGTAGCAGCAGAGGTCACAGTTCGCTGCCCAACTAAGGCATACAGGCGAGGGAGACGCAACTCCAATCCAGCAGAGGCAGGGGAACACTGTCAATGTTCTAGGACAGTTTTCTGAGACCTGCCCAGCTTACAGGCCCTGAGGCGCAGGGTACTCTCACAAGGAGTGGAAAGTTTCAAAAGATGGTGAGGGAGTACCAGCGTCCTCAGTGATTCCTCTGTGCCTTTTAATTATTGGGTATCCAAGCTGGACACTTGGAATGAACTCACTCTGTATGACTTGGAGGTCCTGGCCTGCCCTGCCGCTAGCGTGTTATCGGAGCGTGTTTTTAGTGCCGCTGGGGGAATTATAACTGATAAGCGCACTCGCCTGTCAACTGACAATGCTGACAAGCTGACGCTTATCAAAATGAACAAGGGCTGGATTGGGCCAGACTTCTCATCACCACCAAATGACAGCAGAGTAACATAAAGTCAAATCCACTGTGTTATTTCGGGAGGTGTATTCCCATGCATCACTTCACACCCACACATGGGTATACGCTTCTTCATTTCGGCTGTATTTTGCTTTTCTCCTTATCCTCAGCCTCCACGACCACTTTACCACCAGGGTGACCGTGGTCCATGTTGCCAGCATTGCAAGTTCCTCTGTCCTAATTTTTGGCAGCTTTTGCTTGGAAGGCATAGGCAAAGACTATGGGAGACCCACTCCCCAATAATGGGAATAATGTTTTTAATATGCTGTACTGCATGGCTCTTGTAAGGGACATTGCAAGTTCCCCCTTCCTAATTTTTGGCAGCTTTAGCTTGAAAGGCATAGGCAAAGACTATGGGAGACCCACTCCCCAATAATGGGAATAATGTTTTTAATATGCTGTACTGCATGGCTCTTGTAAGGGGCATTAAAATCGTCTTGTTAAGCTACTGTGACCTCCACGTCTCTTCCAAGGGTCGTTAATATTGTCTTTTTATTCCACTGCGACCTCCACCACTCTTCCAAGGGGCATTAAAAGCGTCTTGTTAAGCTACTGTGACCTCCACGTCTCTTCCACAGGGCGTTGATATTGTCTTTTTATTCCACTGTAACCTCCACCACTCTTCCAAGGGGCATTGATATTGTCTTTTTATTCCACTGCGACCTCCACCACTCTTCCAAGGGGCATTAAAACCGTCTTGTTAAGCTACTGTGACCTCCACGTCTCTTCCACGGGGCATTGATATTGTCTTTTTATTCCACTGTAACCTCCACCACTCTTCCAAGGGGCATTAAAACTGTCTTGTTAAACCACTCTGAACTCCACGTCTCTTCCAAGGGGCATTAAAACCATCTTGTTAAGCTACTGTGACCTCCACATCTCTTCCAAGGGGCATTAAAACTGTCTTGTTAAACCACTCCGAACTCCACGTCTCTTCTAAGGGGCATTAAAACCGTCTTGTTAAACCACTCTGAACTCCACAGCTCTTCCAAGGGGCATTGACATGTTGTTTTTAATTACCTCTAACCTCCACGACTCTTGCAACAGGCATTGCATTTCCTCCTAATTTTTGTCAGCTTTTGCTTTTCAATGCATAGGCGAACACTAAGGGAGACCTACTCCCCAATAATGGGTAGAAGGTTTTTAATACGCTGTAATCCACGTCTGTTTCAAGGGGCATTGCAGTGCCTAATAATTTTTGGAAAGCCTTCCATTCCCTGCTTAGGCCAACAGTGTACAGGAGACCCAGTTGCTATAAATGGAAAAAACGGTTTAGTTAAGGCCCTCTGACCTCCATGTCACTTCCAAGGGGCATTGGAGTGCCTCGAAATTTTTGGTAGGCATTGCATTCACTGTATGCCTTATAACTGTGTAGCTGAACCGCTCCTTTTGGTACAGAAACATATCCTACAAGACATGTGTGGTTGGCTGGCCTGATATTGATGTGAATGGTCCCTGTTCCTCCTGCTTTTTCTCCTTTGCCACCACCTCATCCATCATTCATCACCTGAAGCTTTGTTTTAACGGGAGTCATAGAACTGGGATAGTAGCAGGAAAACATCCAGCAATCCTCGAAGGAGGTAGAATATGCGCCAAAACGCTGACCACCTCAGGCCTAGCTGCTACTACATACATGCGCTTGCATTCCAAGGAACAGAAAGCTAAGGAGGTGGATGGCCTCATGATCATGAATAATTTACTCGTTGTATAGGAGGCCGACCACTGCTGCTGTCTACCTTCTGAACTTTGTGTTGAAGCCTGATTGACCCAGGACCCGCAATCCTCTATGTCTGGAGGACGTGTTGCATCCCAGTGTCCAACTGTGTCCCGGCTTCCACAATATTAACCCAGTGTGAAGGCGTCAGTGAGATGGACCATTCCTGGCCACATTCACTTGTCCACGTGTTTGTGGTTAGGCTGTCCTTCCCACTAAATGCACTGGGGAGGGCACAGGTAATGTTTTGGTATGCGCGCTTGTGTATAAGGCGCACCGGGACAAATAGGGGCGGCTGTGGACCGTTTATGGACACCCGGCCACCCCCACGCGGCTGGGGACTGTCTGTGGGCACCCGGCCGCGGGGCGGCTGGGGACTGAGTATGGACACCCGGCCGCCCCCTGGCGGCTGGGGACCAAGCGTGGACACCCGGCCGCCGAGCGGCTGGGGACTGAGTATGAATACCAGGCTACCGACGCAGCCATGACGTGGTGGCCAGATTCCACCTCCACATGCCTAAAAGGCCCAATTTCAAGTGCAAGCAAGCTAGCAGTATGGTATTGCAGCCTGGGGGTGGGTGGGTGGCAGGCTGCATACTTGCGCTTGTATTGCAAGTTATGGGGGAGGTACAATTGAACACTGCCCTGGGACAAGGACTTGCACGGGGATAGTTGCAAGTCTGCATCTTCTGATGCGGCAAGGATCACTTCTGATGGGCACACTTTTAGGCAGTGACCTGGGTGTCAGAGATGCTTCCAGGGGTCTTCCCCATGCTGTTCCCATGTCTTTTTAGCACTGTATGCATGTGTCACACAGCACATGGCCAGATAAGGTTGTAAAATGTTAAAATGACATTTCCCGGTGAATGCATTTGTCACAGTTGAAAGCAATACAAACATGCAAAAACGCATAAAAAATGCTACTTGTGAACATAGCCCAAGGTGTGGAGGAGCATTTTTGTTTTTGGTTATTTATTTTACCTTATACACAAGTCTTTACCCTGGAAAGGATGTTCCTTAACCCCTTTCCGACCTGGTCAGTAATAGTACGCACCAGGTCGGGAAGGCCGGTTCAGCGGGGGCTCCGGCGGTGAGCCCGCACTGAAGCGAGCACATGTCAGCTGATTATTGGAATCGCAATCCACCCGCGGCAGTTAACATGTTAAATCTCTGACAGTGGCATTTAACTCGCTTCCGGGAGTCCTAAGCCCCGCCCATCAGTGACCCCGTCACGTGATCGCAGGTCACCAATGGGTGGGCATGACAACTCAGGGTCTGCAGCAGACGCCTGTGGTTGTCATGTCTCAATTGCTATGAGCGCCACCTAGTGGTCAGCGCTCATAGCAAGTGAGCATTTCTCCTGCATACAAGCGATCTGCTCATCGCTTGTATGCAGTAGAAGCAATCAGACAACTGCTGCTTCTAGTCTCCTCTGGAGACTATAGAAGCAAGCAGAAAGTGTAAAAAAAAAGTTTTTAAAAAAATAAAAAAAATAAAAAATATATAAAAGTTTAAGTCACCCTCCTTTCGCCCCATTCAAAATAAAATATATATATATATAAAAAAAAAACACATACACATATTTGGTATCGCCGCGTTCAGAATCGCCCGATCTATCAATATAAAAGAAGAATTAATACAATCAGTAAACGGCGTAACGAGAAAAAAATTTTAAACGCCAGAATTAAGTTTTTTTGGTCGCTACAACTTTGCAATAAAATGCAATAACGGGCGATCAAAACATCGGATCTACCCCACAATGGTATCAATAAAAACATCAGCCCGGCACGCAAAAAATAAGCCCTCACCTGGCCCCAGATCCCGAAAAATGGAGAAGCTAAGGGTCTCGGAAAATGGCGTCATTTTTTTTGTTTTTTTTAGCAAGCTTTGGATTTTTTTTTCACCACTTAAATAAAAAAGAACCTATACATGTTTGGTGTCTATGAACTCATAACGACCTGGAAAATAATGATGGCAGGTCAGTTTTAGCAATCTGTGAACGTGGAAAAAAAAAGACCCAAAAAACGACTGTGGAATTGCATTTTTTTTGCAGTTTCACTGCACTTGGAATTTTTTTCCCATTTTCCAGCACACGATATGGTAAAACCAGTGATGGTGTTTAAAAGTACAACTCGTCCCGCAAAAAATAAGCCCTCACATGGCCATATTGAACGAAAATTAAAAAAGTTCTGGCTCTGGGAAGAAGGGGAGCAAAAAAGGAAAACACAAAAACAGAAAGACCCATGGTCGTTAAGGGGTTAACATATTTCACAGGAAAGCACTTTTACTTTTGTTTTTGAACGTTTTATTGTGAGCCTGTAAAAGTGGCTTAATACCTCTGACCACGTTGTTGACAGCAGTGACCTGGGGGTCAGAAATGCTTCCAGGGGCGATCTCCATGCTGTCCCCATGTCATTTGAGCACTGTCACTATCATTTTGGGCACTTTTTAGGCTTTCTACAGACTGCCGGGGGAGCCGCCGCAAAAATGTTCGGGTCTCCCATAGACTAACATTGGGCTCATTGTTCGGGTCGAGCACCCGAGTATCACAGTGAGCTCGGCCCGAGCTTCGAGCACCCGAGCATTTTAGTGCTCGCTCAACACTAGTGCAGATGCTTTCCTCCTCTTGACTCTGTGAATTTTTGGAGTACACTTCTGATGCCCATGGCATAAAATGTGTGAACAATTCTGCAGACTCACCCATCTGTGGTTCCCTACAGTCAGTTGGGCAGTTGGACAGTTGTGACGCGGGAGGAAGCAAGGGTAATTGGGGTGCCACCTCTGTGGACTGTACTGTGTGTGATGTTGAGGTGGAAGAGGAGGAGAGGCCACTTGAAGCAGCGCTTGCCATCCACTGGAGCACCTGCTCTTTCTGGCCCTCATCAATAAGGCATACCGCTGTGCGGCTGCCAAAGAAAGAGAGTGGAGTAGCCCATCCAGTAACAAAAGTTGTCAGTTGTCTTCCGATAGGACAAGACGGTGTTGGTTCACTAGTGCTTTGACTAACATTACCACCTACCCCATGTATACATTGAACACCAAGCCTATTCCCCCTTCCACCACAACCTCTCCTTTTCCCACTCATGTTGCTCAGATAGTGTGGTAGGAGCAAGCTTACAGCAACAAAAAATTAGATTTTTTTTACTCTGCATACAGCTGAACTTCAATGCCACAAAATGACAAGGTGGCTTATGGCGTGCTGCGTCACATTACTCACAGAGAAATAGATTTTTTTACTCTGCATACAGCTGAATTTAAACGCTCTAAAATGACAAGGTGGCATATGGCGTGCTGCGTCACATTACTCAAAGAGAAATAGATTTTTTTACTCTGCATACTTCTGAATTTCACCCCCACAAAATGACAAGGTGGGCTACTATGGCTTGCTGTATCATGTTAGCAACTGAAAAAAATTGATTTTTAAAAGTGTACTTGTGCATGGGGCACAATAGAAGCAGTGCACAACAGACTTCTATGACATGTGCCCTGCTGTCTTTGTGTGGACCTCAGTAATCTGCTGGAAGGTCGATTTCTCAGCCACACAAGACACTAACTACCTAAACTAACTGACTTAGAAGCAACGGCCTAGCTAACTAGCTAAAATCTCTAGTGAATCCAGAATCCAGCAGCAGACCAAGAGCACTCTCTATGATCTCTTATAATCACAAAATGGAACTAACACAACATGTGAGCTCTATATATAGAGAGGGACATGTGATTTCAGCAGCCAATGGCACAAACCCTTGTGTCTGGACATTGTGGATGCTTCCTGTGCCCTGATTGGCTAGCAGTGATTTGCACACATAAAGTGAGGGAAAAAAAAAGATTACAAGCATGCCGCTGCCCTGAGCTCCTCTGAGCTCTCACCAGTCCCTCCCCTCATCAAACACTTCCCCCCGCTTATCATATATCACCACTATCCTTGCAAAAGTGATAAAAATACTTCAGTTGCAACGCAATAATTTCCAGCACTTTTACCACATTTTGCAGATTTTAAGAAAAAATGCTCAGCTTTCCGATCACGAGTCAGAATGTGTCATATTCAAGCCGAATTTGAAATAGTTTTTCGAACATATTCGCTCATCTCTAGTTGGAACAGGCTATTAGCAACAAAAAATTTGATTTTTTTACTGTTGATGAGGCCTGTATAAAATAGAATATAGGCTCCAAACAATTTCAAACTGAGATCTCCCCTGCTGTATCATTTTAGTAACAGAAGAATTTTTTTTTTATTGTGGATGAGGTCTATATTAAATAGAACATAGGCTCCAAAAAATTTCAAAGTGAGATCTGGCCTACTGTATCACATTAGTAACAGAAAAAAATAGATTTTTTTACTCTGCACGAGCTCTGCATACAGTTGAATTTTACTGCCACAGAATGACAAGCTGAGATATGGCATGCTGTATCACGTTAGTAACAGGCAAAATTTGACTTTTAAAGGTGTACTCTTGCATGGAGTACAATAGAAGCAGTGCACAACAGACTTCTATGACATGTGCCCTGCTGTCTTTGTCTGGACCTCACTAATGGCAAAAAAACAAAATCTGCTGGAAGTTCAATTTCTCAGCCACACAGGGCCCTATCTATCTAAACTATCTGACTTAGAAGCAGCTTTCTAAAATCGCTCAGTATCCTGGAGCAGACCAGGAGCAGCCTGTCTGATCTGTTATAGTCAGAAAATGGCACTAAAACAACATGTCTGCTCTTTATATAGAGAGGGACATGTGATTTCAGCAGCCAATGGCACAAGCCCTTGTGTCTGGACATTGTGGATGGTTCCTGCACCCTGATTGGCTAGCTGAAATTTGCACACATAAAGTTAGGAGAAAAATAAATAAATTAGATTACAAACACGCCACTCCTCTGTCCCCCCCCCTGCTCATCATACACCACCACTATCCTAGCCAAAGTGATAAAAATACTGTAGTGGAAACACAATCATTTCCCGCACTTTTACCGAATTCGTATGTGCAATGTTTGTGCCGAATTTGAAAATGGCGAACGTTTTTCGGACATATTCGCACATCTCTAATTAGTTTATGTCCTGGTGGGAGGAGAAGTTTATCTTCATGGAGAGGAACCTCTTCCAGTAGGACATAATTTGGTATGAGCTCTATTAAACATTTTATTATTATTACTGAGTCATGGCGTGGCATCCGTACCTGGATTTTTTACATACATTAATGAAAATAAAATCAATTTGAGGTCCCGTTGTCAGGACACACTTCTTGAATTTAACTTTGGAGGAAAGTACAGTGAGAGGGAAAGTGATTACTTCCCTATTTAGAAAACCAACAGCAGGTCAAAGTACCTCAGAAGCCACCAGTTATCACCTATCATATACAATTGAGTCTTTACCAGTAAGAGAATATATCTAGTCATGAGCGAACACTAAAATGCTCGGGTACTCGTTGCTCGGGTCAAGCAAATTGGAATACCCAGGTGCTCGACCCGAACAACGAGCCCAATGTAAGTCTATGGAAAACTCGAGCATTTTTCAGGCGGCTCCCCCCGGCGGTCTGCAGAGGGCCTAAAAATTGCCCAAATCGATGGGAACAGTGCTCAAATGACATGGGAACAGCATTGGGAAGACCCCTGGAAGCATCTCTGATTCCCAGATCACTGCTGTCAGCAATGTGATCAGAGTATTACTCCACTTTTACGGGTAATGGCTTGAATATATGGCAAAATAGATAACCAAAAACAAAAATACTCCTCCACAACTTGGGCTATGTTCACACGTAACGTTTTTGACGCGTTTTTGAACTTTTGAATTGCTTTCAACCAAGAGAAATGCATTCACCAGGAAATGTTATTTTAACATTTTACAACCTTATCTGGCCATGTGGTGTGTGACACATCATCAGACACATGCATACAGTGCTGAAAAGACATGGGAACAGCATGGGGAAGACCTCTGGAAGCATCTCTGACTCCCAGGTCACTGCCTAAAAGTCTGCACATCATAAGTGATCCTTGGCGCATGCGAAGATGCCTCCCGCCATGCACCTGTCGTTGAAGACTTGCAACAATCACAGTCCACGTCCTTGTCCCACTGCAGCGTTCAGTTGTCCCTACCCCATTCCTTTGAATGCAAGCGCAAGTATACAGGCAGCCACCCTCCCACGGGCTGCACTACTATACTGCCAAATTTTTGACAGCTGCTTGAACTTGAAATGTGGCCATTTAGGCTCGTGGAGGCCTTTTATACTCGGTCCCCAGCCGCCACTATATTTCCCGGTATCGCCTCCGCCTTCCACAAGCATGGGTCCCAAAACATTACCTGTGCCCTCCGCAGTGCACTTACTGGGAAGGACCGCCTAACCACAAACACGTGGACAGGTGAATGTGGCCAGGGACGGTACAGAGCCAGTCCACAACTTTTTTGGCTGAGAGTTGTATTTAGCTCGGTGAAAGGACCGGCATAGAGGGAAACAGTATCTACCCTGTGTGTCATTTCTCCCAGGAAGTCCTCTAAAGCTGTTTGCACTTGAAATGTGGCCTGATCATTACTGCTGGTACTTTTCTGTGCAAATTTGCTTGCCTCCTACCAGCCTGGAATATTTCCAGCAAACTATGGTACAACGCCATGGTATTAGCACTGCCCCCAGTACCAGTAGCGAAGCCTTCCCCTTTTCCCCATTTCCTTCTCAGGAATTTTATTTGGTAGACTGAGTGGCTGCCCAAATACATTTTCTCACAAAGGAGCTGAAGATAGAGTGGCAGTTGGTGCAAGTTTCTCCAGCCTGTTAGATATTAGAAGGTCAACGGCAGCACATTGGATCAGTGGTTAGCACTGAAGCCTTGCAGCGCTGGGATTCTGGGTTCAAATCCCAGCAAGGACAACATCTGTAAGGACTTTGTATGTTCTCCCCGTGTTTGCGTGTGTTTCCTCCTCAGTAAAAAAGCAGCCATAGAGTGTCCGGGAACCTTCCCACACACTTTTCTTAGCCAGGACTGCTTCTCGGGAGGGTTGGACGGTCCCACCAGAGAATCCTCTGGTGTGCCTTGGCTTCTACCTCAGGAGAGTTCATGATAGCGCTAACTTTGCAGCTGCTATGGGGCTCTTGAGCGGGTGAGAAAGGTTAGCCCTCAGAATAAAATCCTCTGGTGGGCACAATGTTTTTCAATCTGAAACAGCTTCTTAGTGCGAGTAGTATTTCACCGCAGCCATATTCTTTAGCACGGTGAAAGGGCTGGCATAGAGGGAAACCGTATCTACACCGGCTGTCATTTCTCCGTCACCAGGTTCCGCCCATTGTCACACACGACTATGCCTGGCTGTTTGCTCAGCAGTGAGAGCCACAGATCAGGCTGCTGTGTTACAGCTTTCAACAACTTTGAAGCGCTGGGCTGTTTGTTAGTTAAGCATTAAGCATGTTATCTTCAGCACAGCCTGTTGCCGCTTGGCCAAGGCAGTGCTGCAGTGCTGTCAGCTTGTGAATGATGTGATAATTTTGGAGATGGAGGAGGAGGTGCATGAGCTGAACAATGTGATTACATTTAGGTTAAATTGGTAACGCTGTTTTTTATACTAAAGAAAGATCCTATTGTTTTGTTTTTTTTTACATTATTTTTTAAGACAAATGCATTCACCGGGAAATGTCATTTTAACATTTTACAACCTTATCTGGCAATGTGGTGTGTGACACATCATCAGACACATCCTATTTTATTTATGATGGAGGGACTCTGAAAGTCAAAAAGCCTATTTTTACTGGGACATCAGATGGCCTTTACTATTCTTAAAAGGCCAGCAGTCGGCCGTAGCTATTGTTAGAGAGCCATCAGCCGGCTATGCTTTGTTGTTCCCATTATTAACAAGTGGGTCTCCTATACTGTTATTGCATATCCAGTGACTGCAAGGGCTGCCAAAAATTTGGACGCAACCCAATACCCCTTTGAAGAGACATAGAGGAGGGTCTCAGTAAAAAAAATGTTCCCATTATAAAGGAGCGGGTCTCCTATAGTGGTAGTGCCCATGCTGTGACTACAAGGCCTGCCAAAATTTGGGAAAAGCCCCACTAAGAATTTAAAGACACACGGAGCAGGGCCACAGTAACAAGGTACGACATGTTCCCATTAGAAAGGAGAGGGTCTGCTATACAGTTATAGGGTATGCAGTGAGTCCAACGGCTGACCAATTTTAGGAAAAACCACACTAAGAATTTAAAGACACACGGAGCAGGGCCACAGTTACAAGGTACGACATGTTCCCATTAGAAAGGAGTGGGTCTGCTATACAGTTATAGGGTATGCAGTGAGTCCAACGGCTGACCAATTTTAGGAAAAATCCCACTAAGAATTTAAAGACACACAGAGCAGGGCCACAGTAACAACAAATTCCCATTAGAAAGGAGAGAGTCTCCCATAGTGTTGGCCTATGCAGTGAATGCAAGGGCTGCCAAAAATTTGGAGGCACTTCAATGCCCCTTGGAAGAGACGTGGAGGAGGGCCTCATAAAAAAATGTTCCCATTAGAAAGGAGAGGGCCTTCTATACTTGTAATGCCCATGCACTAAGTGTATGGGCTGACAAACATTTACCCCTGGGGGGTATACATGAACCTACTGTATAAAAAAAAATTTCACGGGCATCATAAACACCCTTTACAAAAATTATGTGGGTGTTGCATCACGGACCACAGTCACCCTGGTGATATGGTGGTGGAGGATGAGGAGAAGGAGGAGGACAAGAGCAAATAGACAAAATCAGGAAGCGTATACCCATGTGTGAGTGTGAAAAGGTGCATGGGAATACACCTCCCAAAAAAAGACACTGGATTTGAGTTTATGTCACGCTGCTATCATTCGGTGGTGTTGAGAAGTCTGGCCCAATCCAGCCCTTGTTCATTTTTATAAGAGTCAGCCTGTCAGCATTTCCAGTTGACAGGCGGATGCGCTTATCAGTTATAATTCCACCAGCTGCACTAAAAACCCGCTCTGATAAAACGCTGGCGGCAGGGCAGGCCAGGACCTCCAAGGCACAGAGAGCCAGTTCATTCCACGTATCCAGCTTGGATACCTAATAATTATAAGGCACAGAGGAATCATGGAGGACGTTGGTACGGTCGGCAAGGTTCTCCCTCAGCATCTTCCCAAACTTTTCACTCCTTGTGAGAGTACCCCGCGCCTCAGGGCCTGTGCGATCGGAGGGTCTGAGAAAACTCTCCCAGAACTTTGCCTCTGCTGGATTGAAGTTGTGTCTCTCTTGCCTGTACTCCTTGGTTGTCCAACAAAGTGTGCCCTCTGCCGCCAGCGCTTTCAGATGGGAATTTTTTTAATAGTTTCGCAACAAGGGCCTTCTGGTACTGCCCCATTTTTGTAAACCTGTCCACTTCAGGAATAAGAGATATAAAGTTCTCCTTGTAGCGTGGGTCTAGAAGTGTCACCAACCAGTAATGACTTTCACCCAAAATTTTGAGAACGCGAGGGTCATGGGAAAGGCAGCGTAACATAAACTCGGTCATGCGTGCCAGACTACTAACAGGCAAGACTTCCGTGTCCTCACCAAGAGGATGACTGACCACGATCTCCTCCTCCTCCTCTCTGTCCTCTGGCCATCCACGCTGAACAGACGGTATGACAGCTGTGCAGGTAGTACCGTCTATAGTGCATGAAACTAGCTTGTGTCCTTCCTCTTCCTCCTCCTCTTCCTCATTATGACCTAATCCACATTCGGATGAGATGAGGCTTGGCTGTGTGTAATCACCCTGTATGGTTCCTTGCTCCATCTCATCATGCTCCGCCTGCAATGCATCCTCTTTGATTGTGAGCAGAGAGCGTTTCAGAAGACAGAGAAACGTGATGGTGACGCTAATTATGGTATCATCGCCGCTCACCATCTTGTTGGAGTTCTCAAAGTTTTGGAGGATGGTACATACGTCTAACATCCATGTCCACTTCTGAGGTCTTATGTGTGGAGTCTGAACTGAATACCGACGGCCTTGTTGATGCTGGTACTCAACAACTGCCCTCTTCTGCTCACAAATCCTTCCCAACATCTGCAGTGTAGAGTTCCAACGCATGGGGACATCACACACCAGTCTGTGAGCCGGAAGCTGCAAACGCTGCTGAAACACTGCTGACTTTCTAAAATGGGCACACAGGCAGCGTACTTAAACAAGCAGATCCGGCAGCTCCGGGTAGGATTTGAGAAACCACTGAACCACGAGGTTAAGAACATGGGCCAGGCATGGTATGTGTGTGAGCTCGCCTCGCCTCAGAACCGCCACCAGGTTCCGGCCATTATCACACACGAGCATGCCTGGCTGTAGGTTCAGCGGTGTGAGTCACAGATCTGCCTGCTCTTTCAGAGCTGTCCACAACTCTTCAGCATTGTGCAGTTTTTCAGCTAAGCATATTAGCCTCAGCACAGCCTGTTGGCCGAGGCAGCGCTGCAGTACTTTCAGCTTGTGACAGACGTGGTCATTTCGGAGATGGAGGCTGAAGAGGAGGAGGAGGCTGAGGAGGATGAGGTGCAGGAGCTTTAGACCATGGGGGCAACCCTGATTGACCTAGGACTTGCAATCCTTGGCGTCGGGAGGACGTGTTCCATCCCAAGGTCCGACTGGGTCCCGGCTTCCACTATGTTAACCCAGTGTGCCGTCAGCGAGATGTACCGTCCCTGCCCACAAGCACTTGTCCACGTGTCCGTGGTTATGCGGACTTTACCAGTAACTGCGTTGTTGAGAGCACGGCTAATGTTTTGGGACACGTGCTTGTGTAATGCGGGGACAGCACACCGGGAGAAATAGTGGCAGCTGGGGACCGAGTACCGAGGGACGGCCGCCGCCATCAGGTTGCGGAATGCTTTCGTTTCCACGAGCCTAAAAGGCAACATTTCGAGTGCAGGCAGTCGTAAAATGTGAGAATTTAGTAGTGTGGCCTGTGGGGCGTTGGCTGCATATTTGCGCTTGCGTTCCAAGGACTGGGGTATGGACAACTGAACGCTGCGCTGGGACAAGGACATGGACGTGCTTCCTGATGCTGCTACTTGAGAATGTGCAACGATAGGTGCAGGGCAGGAGGCGTCTTCGCATGCACCATGGACAGGGGATTGGCTTGCATGCACAACAGCGGAAGAAGCAATGGTGCCACCCGCAGACACTGTATCTGGACACTAGGGTTCGGCCCACAAAGTCGGGTGCTTTGCTGCCATGTGCCTGATCATGCTGGTGGTGGTCAGGCTGTTCGTTTTGCCACACCTGCTGATGTTGGCCTGGCAGGTGGTGCAAATGGCCTTTTTGGGGTTATCGGCAGAGTCTGTAAAAAACAACCAGACTCGGGAAGACCTAACAGTTGTACTGGCAACTTTCTTTGTATTGGTGTTACGGGGAACGGTTGTCTGCCTTCTGTCTGTGGCCACCACACTGCTTCTTCTTGCCTGTTGGGGTGCTCTGCCTCCCTCCCCCTGTGTGCTGCTGTCCTCGCTCTGCATCTCCTCCTGCCAGGTTGGGTCAGTTACTATATCATCCACCACCTCATCTTCCACTTCTGCACCCTGGTCCTCCTCCTGACTTTCTGGCAATTCTGTCTCATCATCGTCCACCTCTTGTGACACTTTCCCACCGTCGCCTTCGTGTGACCGTGGCTGCTCAAATATTTGGGCATCGCTACACGCGCTCTCCTCTTGCCCTGCTTCAAGTGGACCGGGCGAGAGGCCCGAATCTATAAATGGAAAAGTGAACAGCTCTTCAGAGTGTCCAAGTGTGGGATCAGTTGTCTCCGGGCACTCGGCATGGTGGGAGGAACGAGGATCAGGGTGAGGAATATGTGATCCAGACTCACGGCTACTGAGACTTGACCGTGTGGAAGACAGGGTGGTGGTGGTGGTGGCTAAGTGACTGGAAGCATTATCCGCTATCAAACCAACAACCTTTTGACACTGCTCTGGGTTCAATAGTGATGTGCTGCGGTCCCCTAGAAATTGGGACAGGAAGGTCAGGCGAGAAGATGTGGGTGTTTGTTGTGGCACAATTTTGGCTTGCCCACGGCCTTGTCCTCGGCCTCTGCATGCACCATTACCATCACCTCCAGTTCCCCGTCCCTTGTCACGTGCCTTGCCCATTTTAAATGGAGGACAGTATCTTCCACGCTCACTACAAATGACTGAGTTTGGAGCGAACTTATATGTGATCTGTGTGATAGAGAAAATAGAGTTTTAAATACCTGGCCTGTAGGTAAGTAGTTTGAACAGCAAACTGGTGTGAATTGCTTCAATGACACACTAAAGGAAATTTTTAATGGAGGCCAGAAATGGCAGTATTTTCTGACAACGTATATGTGATCCGTGTGACGGAGAAAACAGAGTTTTGAATACCTGGCCTGTAGGTAAGTAGTTTGAACAGCAAACTGCGGTGAATTGCTTCAATGACATACTAAAGGAAATTTTTAATGGAGGCCAGAAATGCCAGTATTTTCTGACAACGTATATGTGATCCGTTTGACGGAGAAAACACTGTTTCAAATAGCTGGATTTCTAGCACTCTAATATGGAAAGGACCTGGCTGTATTCTGCAGTGCCAACAAGCAAATGGCGCAGAAAAAATGGTGTTCTCTTGATTGCTTTTTAAGCAAATAATAAGGATTAAGATCCAAAGAAAAGTATTCCTGGCCCCTGAGACCTGGGCCTTTGTATAGAAATATCTAACAGCAGCAGAAGGCAGAATTGGAATGGAGCCTCTTGTGCTATATGCACTGCAGTCTGCTATATACACAACCTGCCTATACACCCTGCCTGCCTAATATCTCTGCAGATGGATTAGTCCTCAGAAGGACTGTTTGTTAAGATGGATATGTGTAATGTATGGTTTTTCTCCCTACACTACCTAATACACAAGCAAATCTGTCCCTGACGCAGCAGCATCTCTCTCAAAACAAGCAAATGGCGCATAAAAACTGAGCTCTCTGGATTGCTTTTTAAGTAAATAATGAGGATTAAGATCCAAAGAAAAGTATTCCTGGCCCCTGAGACCTGGGCCTTTGTATAGAAATATCTAACAGCAGCAGAAGGCAGAATTGGAATGGAGCCTCTTGTGCTATATGCACTGCAGTCTCCTAAATACACTGCCTGCCTATACCCCCTGCCTTCCTGATATTTCTGCAGATGGATTAGTCCTCAGAAGGACTGTTTGTTAAGATGGATATGTGTAATGTACAGTTTTTCTCCCTACACTACCTAATACACGATCAAATCTCCCCCTGACGAGCATGGCGACGCCAGGTCTGATATAGACCTGATGACGGTATGTGGCCAACCAATCACTGTAATGCCCGCAACCAACATGGCTACGGCATTACAGTGCATGGCAGGCAATCCCTGCATGTTCATTGGCTCTCTAAAGAGCGCCAAAGATGCAGGGAGGGGACCCAAGTTCCCGCCCGATCAACCCGGAAATACTCGGCGAGTGCCGAGCATCTCGAGCAGTGAGATGCTCGGGCAAGCACCGAGCAGTAGCGAGCATGCTCGCTCATCACTAAATATATCCATGCCAAAAGAGCTGTCTCTGAATTAAAGTTATTTAATTTGAAAAAGGATAAAATTAATAGAAGACTGCAGAGTGTTATTGATGTTACATTTTGAAAATTATCTGTTATGCAAGGGTAATTAAAGATATGATCATCTAGGATTCTCTTTTTTACTCCCTTTTAATGTAATATTGGCAAACTCAGTTATGTTTTTTAAATTGCTCCCGGTTTTGTATCAAGATAACAAATTCTTGAAGCTCATCAAGAGAATGCCAAGAGTGTGCAAAGCAGTCATCAAAGCAAAAGGTGGCTACTTTGAAGAACCTAGAATATAAGACATATTTTCAGTTGTTTCACACTTTTTTGTTAACTATATAATTCCACATGTGTTAATTCATAGTTTTGATGCCTTCAGTGTGAATGTACAATTTTCAAAGTCATGAAAATACAGAAAAATCTTTAAATGAGAAGGTGTGTCCAAACTTTTGGTCTGTACTGTATGTCACTTGACAAATTGTAAGGTTTTAATATTAGTGTTAGGACTGTCCCATAAAGGTTGCTGTGACGTGGTGAGATGGCTTTTACATTATTTTGATCAAAATTTATGTTAACTAAATACCCTTTATTATTTATCATTATTTTTATGCACTGTGCGATTTATCCATTTACTTTTAAGTATTTGTGTATTTTGCTTTTGTCTTTCGTTTTTTTCTGTCTAATGGCCTTATGTGAACATGAATTTACATTTCGCATTCACATCAATTTACGTTTCAGTTCAGACTCCCAGGTTTTTTCGTTATTAAGAAAAAGTCAGTATCTGATGTCCATAAAAGTGCTATACAGATTTCGCACAAAATGAATATGGGGTCAAAGTGAGTTGCCAAATTGTGGTGCAACAGCTAAGAGCAGTAGGGTTGAATGCACGAGTTCCAGTCAAGAAGCCTTTCATCTCTGTAAAGAACCGGAAGGTCCGACTTGAGTTTACCAAAGAACACAGCCAATGGAAAGAGACAGATTGGTCTAAGGTTGGTCTAAGGTGTTGTGGTCGGATGAATCCAAGTTCAATCTGTTTGGTAGTGATGGCAAGCACTATATATACCGCCCAATTGGAAAACGCAATGATGTAAGGTACAAAATAACTACAGTGAAACATGGTGGCAATGTCATGCTTTGGGGCTGCTTTTCTGCATCTGCCATTGGCCCTATCCATAGAATTGATGGAAATATGAATGCTACCATGTACAAGGATATACTGGAGAATGTAATGCTGCCACATGGTAAAACCAAAGTTGGCAGGGGATGGAAATTCCAGCAGGACAATGATCCTAAGTACACATCCAATTTAGTCAAAAATTGGTTAGCAAACAAAACGTTTGCCTGTTGCAATGGCCAAGCCTATCACCTGCTTTATACCCTATAGAGCACCTTTGGGATGAGTTGGGACAACGAGTTGGGACCCATATCTATAGCAATAAAGATGAATTGTTTAAACCTACAGCGCACAAAAATAGAGTCATAGAAAGATCCAGAGATCAATAAATGTAGAAATAGCCATAATTTTATTGAGCAATAATCATACAGACAAGATAAAAGAACTGTGTTCATTTGAACAACTGAACAAGAGGAGAGTTCCTCACAAAGTCTGAACGAGGTCCAGATACAGGTTCACAAAGTGCAGTGCAAATCACATGTATGCAGGAAAGAGAAAAGAGGCCAGGGAAAGTCACTAGTTACGGATCACTAAATCTCTTATATGTCATGAGTCACATTTGTGCATATAAAGTCCATCTCATATATATATTGTATTGAGGAGACTCAACAAATGAACAGAGAAAGTTTCAGTGAGTCACATGAACCCCATAATACATAGTGTATATACCCAGGTTCCAAATCTGACCAAAATACGGCTACACAAGTTACCAATCATACAAAGAAGAAGTCTCAATATGGTAATTACCTGCCCTGCGTGTCTGCACTGCTTGGTTCAGTGCCCCGTGCCCCTACGCACGTTTCGGTGCATATAGCACCTTCTTCAAGGGGGAAATGACCTGGTAGTACTCATGGTATGTGTTTCCTTTATGCTGCAACCGCAGTTGTGTAATCAAATGCCTGGACAGAGTAGCGCATGCGCGCCGGCACACAAGCCGCATCGCGCACAGCATCCGGGGCATCACGGCGACGCGCATGGGTCAGAGGGTGCACATCCCCTGACCCACGTGTGCAGATGAATTGTTTGCAGATTTGCAAACGGAATGGAGCAAGATCCCTCAGGATGTCTTGAATGCCCTAGTGGCTTCAATGCCCCATCGGTGTGGTACAGTAATTAAAGCAAGAGGTTATGCTACAAAATACTAAGTTATTGCATTGTAAACAATGAATTACACTCTATGTTGTGATCAATAAAAAGTATATGCAAAACTTTTGGCAGTCCGTTTTCTTTAATTAAATGACCATACCTATATTCAAAAGCATTTTGGTTAAAATTAAGGTCTTGCATGATGACAACTTCAAACAATCCTAAAAGTCACTATCAACCCTTTTACCTAAGTCACATTGCAAGGCTCGTTAATGGGTCGATAGTGACTTGTAGGATTGCTGCTTCCAACAGGTAGAGCTATGGAGTTCTAGTCTTCTTCCTCTCTGAAGAGGCAATTTGAACATTTCATTTTCCAGAGGAGTATTGCACGGCAAATAATTCTCCTTACATCGGCATACCAGGGCCGGTATGTCACTCTCCACAAGGAGAAACGTTACTCCTTAGATCTTTTTTTAAACATACACATATATGTTTAACCATGGCAATGGAGATGAGAAAAGAGGCTGCACTATTGGTAAATATGACCACCGTTGCTATGATGGAGATACAGATTGAGACCCTATCCGGGCACCTTTACCAGGAGTGCCATATTTATTTTCTACCTAAAATTTGCAAGGTTACGGAAGACTAGTCCACAGTACACACTATGGGCTCGTTCAGACATATGTATTAAACTTCAGTATGCAATTAATATGCCAAACAGGTAGTTTACGGACAGCAAGTCAATGTGTTATCTCACAAGAATTACACACGGACCGATGGTCTGCATGAAAAAAATTGCAGCATTCACTATTTTGATCCGTATTATGGATCCGACTCACCCATTGCAAGTCAACAGGTGCGCAAAAAGCGGATCACAAATATACTACATCCGTATGCCATGACTTTTATACAGATCCATAACAAACATTATCTTGTTTTTACAAACAGGGAGTTCTGATATTTTAGGTTACAGAGCATTGCTGAGCTGTTGTAAGGTCTGTAAACAACAATGTCTCACCCTATGAATGTTGAAAGGGTCACTGTTTTTGTGTAGGAGTTGACTGAACTTTGGGATAGTAGACTGGCCGTCAACAGTGTCAGACACAAAAGGAAGCACATAGGAGAAGATATGCAAGATGCTCATCCCTCAACAACCACTAGCCAGACCTCAGTTCCCATGTAAACCACTGTTTAGGCCACAACTCCAGCCTCAGCAAGTGGTTCTAAGAGAGGCCAGGGAAGAATGGTCACCATATCTGCAGTATCCCTGTTAGATTATCAGGTTATACAATATATCAGGAGATATCTAGCTGAGAATGGCCCTCTTTGCAATGTTAAAGGCGTATTTAGGGGAGGCAGCTGGGGCATGTGCCCTGGGCGCAGCCAGCAAGGGGCGCTGGCGGGCTGCCTAATGCGGCGGTCCGAAGTTTCTCCCCCGACTGCTGCATTCTGCCACTCCCCTGACTGGGAGCCGGCCGTTCTGTTAACATTAATACGCACACAAATTTATAAGTAAAATTGCTATTTAAAAACACAGCCATTAACAATCAAATAAATAACTTTCTTTTTAATAAAATTGTATGTAGGCATTCGTTTCTGCCATGCTATGACCTCTACTTGTGCATTTATGATTTACAGGATATGCTTTAATGGCAAACGCTGAGATCCTCACCTATCCAGTGAACGGGGGTCTATCCCGTTCACTGCATTCTGCATATAGTTCAGTGGAGATGCAAGAAAATGCAGCTATCTTTTCAATCAAATGTATGTAAAATATATCAGAGTTTGGGAACTTTAGTCAGATAATATTTGCATGCATGTGTTTGTGTCCTGCTCCATACATTGCTTACATCCGTCCGCTGCTGAAGCAGATAACAGCTGATCCGTGGAGGTGCCATATGTTGGACCCCCACGTATATCATATTGATGCTACAGACCGGTCATCAATACGTTAGTTCTGAGAAACCCTTTAAAGTACAAAATTTGTGCATCCTTCTACATTTCCAAGATAACTCAGGACCTTCTGTCCCATAAGATAACACATTGTTATATGACTATGATTGGTAGCAAATTCTAAGCTCGGCTATGCTGTCTCAAATATTAGTTCATCCCTAACAAAAATATATTTATATTTATTTAACAGAATGTATAAAGCTACTGTACATTATATTCTTTTAATAAAAGGGAATGCCAGAAAAGCAAAAATGTACAAAATGCAGAAGATGCAGGTCAATCCACAAAGGCAGAAATCTTTGAATAGCAAAGCATGCTGTGCTCACTGTGGGTTAACTATGTTATTTAAAAGTAGATTTTCTTCTAGAAGCCATTTCAATTTATGACCTTTATGGAAACAATCCATTTACAATTTTTAAAAGCCACTTTCTTCACTCTGCAAAGCATTTTTCACAATATTTTCTGGTAATTGCACATTAATAGTTTCTTCTAGGGAGGTTGCATTCCTTGGCAATTCTAGATAAAAATGGCCATTCCTATTTGCAGCTCTCTGGTAATTACCTTGACATTTCCACGTATGGATTCTTGCTTGTCAAGTAGTGTAAATCTTGCTCTGCATACTACAGTTCTGGAAGATTTAGATTGACATTTTATTTTCAAATGCAGAGAAAAAAAATCGTACTAGACCATTGCACTGTCAAGAGAATTCTGAGATGTACCTTTATCTGACACCTGTCTTGATAAAACCTTAAAAAGTTGTATTTATGTAAGATTTGGTTGGCTAAGATATTTAGGTTGTTAATATTCCACCTTAAAGTTGAAAATTTTAAGTAATAATAGCAATGAGTGATGATGCTAATAGACTATATACTGTTTACTGTATATATCTCTATACAAATATAAATAGTGTAGAATATAGATATGTATATACACAGAGTATGTCACAAAAGTGAGTACATCCCTCAAATTTTTGTAAATATTTTATTATATCTTTTCATGGGAGACTGGCAATAAAAGTGAGTACACCCCTAAGTGAAAATGGCCAAATTGTGCCAAATTAGCCATTTTCCATCCCTGGTGTCATGTGACTCATTAATGTTACAAGGTCTCAGGTGTGAATGGGGAGCAGGTGTGTTAAATTTGTTATCGCTCTCATACTCTCTGATACTGGTCACTGGAAGTTCAACGTGGCATCTTATGGTAAAGAACTCTCTGAGGATCTGAAAAAAAGAATTATTGCTCTACAAAAAAATGACCTAGACTATAAGAAGATTGCCAACACCTGGAAACTGAGCTGCAGCACGGTGGCCAACACCATACAGTGGTTTAACAAGACAGGTTCCACTCAGAACAGGCCCCACCATGGTTGACCAAAGAAGTTGAGTGCACATGCTAAGGGTCATATTCAGAGGTTGTCTTTTCAAAATAGATGTATGAGTGCTGTCAGCATTGCTTGAGAAGTTAAAGGGGTGGGGGCTCAGCATGTCTGTGCCTAGACCCTACAACGCACACTGCATTAAATTAGTCTGTATGGCTGTCGTCCCAGAAGGAAGCCTCTTCTAAAGATGATGCACAAAAAAGCCCGCAAACAGTTTGCTGAACACAAGCAGACTAAGGACATGGCTTACTGGAGCTATGTCCTATGGTCTCATGAGACCAAGATAAACTTATTTGATTCAGATGGTGTCAAGCATGTGTGGCGGCAACTAGGTGAGGAGTACAAAGACAAGTGTCTCTTGCCTACAGTCAAGCATGGTGGTGGGAGTGCTATGGTTTTGGGCTGCATGAGTGCTGCTGGCTGTGGGGAGCTACAGTTCATTTAGGGAACCATGAATGCCAACATGTACTGTGACATACTGAAGCAGAGCATGATCCCCTCGCTTCGGAAACTTGGCCGCAGGGCAGTATTCCAACATTATAACGACCTGCCTAGCTAATGAAACTGAGGGTAAAGGTGCTGGACTGACCAAGCATGTCTCAAGACCTAAACCCTATTCAGCATCTGTGGGGATTCCTCAAACAGAAGGTGGAGTAGTGCAAAGTCGCCAACATCCAGCAGCTCCATGATGTCATCATGGAGGAGTGGAAGAGAATTCCAGTGGCAACCTGTGAAGCTCTAGTGAACTCCATGCCCAAGAGAGGTAAGGCAGTACTTGAAAATAATGGTGGGCACACAAAATATTGACATTTTGGGCACAATTTGACCATTTTCACTTAGGGTGTACTCACTTTTATTGCCTGCAGACATTAATGGCTGTGTGTTGAGTTATTTAGAGGGCACTCCAAATTTACACTCTTATACAAGCTGTACACTGACTACTTTACATTGTATCAAAGTGTCATATCTTTAGTGTTGTCCCATTAAAAGGTATAATAAAATATTTTCAAAAAAGTGAGGGGTGTACTCAATTTTGTGATATACTATATATATTTATATACATATATTTATTTCTAAAGGGTTAAAGGGGATATCCGGGACTTTATAAAAAAAAAATGTACCTAAGCACTAATAGGCAGATAATTGCAACTTACATGCCTGTTGTGCACAGCGCCATTTTTCCCCGGCACAAAGCAGTCACAGAATGATCCAGCTGGGAAATCAGAAGCCTCTGTTGACGTCACGTCAAGACAGCTGAATTCCTGGCAGGAACGGTCTGTGACTGCTCTGTGTCGGGGAAGAATGGCGCCGTGCACAACAGGCAGGTAAGTTGCAATTAAATGTCTGTTAGTGCTTCGGCACACTTTTTGTTTTTCCATAAACTCCTGAGTATACCCTTTAAAGTCAGAACTAGAGATGGGATAATTGATTCACAGGACTCTGGTCAGTTGGCCAGGTCAGTGATCTGTGACTAATGGACAGCTTTTGTTTTGATTAGCCAGTCTGGTGCAATGTCATTATTGTGGCGTGACATACACATGAGGTAATGCAAGCACAACTAATCAAAAAAAGATTGGGGAAAGTTAGGAGGTAAGGAGATTTGTAGACTCGCTGTCTAGTTTTCACCAGAGTCCTGCAAATCAATTCTCTTCTCTCTTGTCAGGATTTTGATTTGACCATTAGAAAATTTTAACTTTGATTTTCTTTAACAATTCTTTTGTAGAAATACTTGTGGGCTTTTCATCATTGTCATGTTGCATGACCCATATTCTCTTCAGATTCAGCTCATGGACAAATCCTTTAGAATTTGCTGGTACAATTCCATGTTCATTATTTCATCACAGATGGCCAGCCATCCTGGCCTAGATGCAGCAAATTAGGCCCAAACCTAGATATTACAAGCTCTGTGTTTAAAAACTGACTCTTTTATCTCCTTCAAATCTGTTATTTCCAAAGGTTCACGTACTTTGGCCACTCGAAGAAATGTAAAAAATCATGAAGTCTAATATTTTCTACTCATTTTCTCTCTTCAGTTCTTTTTATGTTTTCGGACTTTTGTGAAAGGCTATTATAATTTTATGTCAAATTTATGCATAAATATGGAAAATTCTTGAAATTTGAAATGTTCGCAAACTTTCAAGAACCACTGTGTAATGCACACGCCCGGGCTGAGTGGCGTGTGCGTGTGTATGTAGTGATTCCACTGTGCCATGAACCGGAGAGTGCCTGGAGGGGTGTAACTAAGTATCTGCCCGATCCGACCAAGGTCGCACGACGGCATACGACGCCAGTGCACCAGGGAGGAACCGAGCAGAGGGACCAGGGTCTACTCCAGGTCAGACTCTGGACACGGCTGTTGACCCACACCGGGGAATACAGGAACAGGCAGACTAGAGCGCAGGCTGGGTAGGGTCCAGTACAGACTGGGAGACAAATTCGAAACCGCAGACGCGGTGGACAGGGCAGAGCAAAGCGAAACCGCAGACGCGGTGGACAAGGCTGAGCAAAGCGAAACCGCAGACGCGGTGGACAAGGCTGAGCAAAGCGAAACCGCAGACGCGGTGGACAGGGCTGAGCAAAGCGAAACCGCAGACGCGGTGGACAGGGCTGAGCAAAGCGAAACCGCAGACGCGGTGGACAGGGCTGAGCAAAGCGAAACCGCAGACGCGGTGGACAGGGCTGAGCAAAGCGAAACCGCAGACGCGGTGGACAGGGCTGAGCAAAGCGAAACCGCAGACGCGGTGGACAGGGCTGAGCAAAGCGAAACCGCAGACGCGGTGGACAGGGCTGAGCAAAGCGAAACCGCAGACGTGGTGGACAGGGCAGAGCAAAGAGAAACCGCAGACGCGGTGGACAGAGCTGAGCAAAGCGAAACCGCAGACGCGGTGGACAGGGCTGAGCAAAGCGAAACCGCAGACGCGGTGGACAGGGTTGAGCAAAGCGAAACCGCAGACGCGGTGGACAGGGCTGAGCAAAGCGAAACCGCAGACGCGGTGGACAGGGCTGAGCAAAGCGAAACCGCAGACGCGGTGGACAGGGCTGAGCAAAGCAAAACCGCAGACGCGGTGGACAGGGCTGAACAAAGCGAAACCGCAGACGCGGTGGACAGGGCTGAGCAAAGCGAAACCGCAGACGCGGTGGACAGGGCTGAGCAAAGCGAAACCGCAGACGCGGTGGACAGGGCTGAGCAAAGCGAAACCGCAGACGCGGTGGACAGGGCTGAGCAAAGCGAAACCGCAGACGCGGTGGACAGGGCTGAGCAAAGCGAAACTGCAGACACGGTGGACAGGGCTGAGCAAAGCGAAACCGCAGACGTGGTGGACAGGGCTGAGCAAAGCTAAACCGCAGACGCGGTGGACAGGGCTGAGCAAAGCTAAACCGCAGACGTGGTGGACAGGGCTGAGCAAAGCGAAACCGCAGACGCGGTGGACAGGGCTGAGCAAAGCGAAACAGCAGACGCGGTGGACAGAGCTGAGCAAAGCGAAACCGCAGACGCGGTGGACAGGGCTGAGCAAAGCGAAACCGCAGACGCGGAGGGGACAGGGCTGAGCAAAGCGAAACCGCAGACGCGGAGGGGACAGGGCTCTGTTCACACGGAACAGACTGGAAGGGAAAGGCAGAACCAGATACACACAGGATACTTGCAATGAAGTAGAGAGTGGACTCCAAACTCACAAACGGGAGTACAAAGGCAACGAGTAGGAGATAGGTATGGCATCAGATTCTGCAAGAAAAGGGAAGGTACGGACATAGAGAAAAACAGATAACAGGCTAGAAGAGTATACAAACAAGAGCAGGCAAGATACAGGAACTGGTCTAGGTATGCGGCCCCTAGAAGGCGGAAAGAACAGGCTAGGAGCGTGTTCACACTGGCCTGGAAATACAGCCTCCAGGATAGGCAGAAGACAACAGGCTAGAGAGCGTGTACAAACTGCAGGTTAGAGTACACAGGTAGGACACAGTACAGACATGGGAACAAATACTGCAAGACAGGTAACATACACAGGACCTGGCATGTCAGAGACAAAAAGCCAACTGACAGGGCAACATGCTCAGGCATGGGTTAATTGGAGCAGCTGGTTTAAATACCAGGTGACAGACAGCAATAGGCTGACGACGCACAAGGGGTGTGCCTGCAGCAGGTACAAAAAGCAGGAAGTGATCGGGCGCCGCCCTTAAGCAGCAGAAACAGAGACAAACAAACAGCATGGAGGGAAGCCAGAGAGACATTCTGAATTGGAGATCAAGTGCGCTCTCTTGCACAGTGGGAGATGGACCACTATGCAAGGACGCCGCCAGGTATGTTACACACTGTATGTGTCACGACTAGTGTTGAGCCACCCCCGTAGTGTTCGAATTCGGTTCGGTTCGTCGAACACCCGTGTGTTCGCCGAACTGTTCGTCGAACTGTTCGTCGAACACCTTCGAACACCGTTAAAACCAATGGCAGGCAAACAAAAACACATAGAAACACATAGAAAACACCTTCAAAGGTGTCCAAAAGCTGACAAACTGCTCAGAAGACACAACTAACACATGGAAAAGTGACAAGTACATATAGTCATGCGAAAAGAAAAGAGGTGGAGGAGTAAAAGGAGGGGAAGACACAGATATAGGCATGTCATGCCCTTCTAAAATCCAAAAAGTGAGAAGCCGACACGTTCAGTCCGCTCCTGCCCGTGCCACCTCCGCGTCGCCGGGTTTGTGCCAGAGCCGCGGTGAACCCTGACGGCCAGCCCCCCTCTCCCAATACTGGTGCCTGTCCGCTGGTGGGTCGAGCGAGCCCCCCTGTGGTGGAGGCAGCTCTAAGCTTTTTAATTTAAATTGTCTCTCTAATTTGAATGAATACACTTTAAATCCATTTACAAGGATCTATTGGAGGGCAAGTCTCATGCCAGCAGCCGCGTAATTCCAGCTCCAGTAGCGTCCACTAAAGCTGCTGCAGTTAAAAAGCTTTTATAAGGATCGAGCTCGGCTGTCCACCGCAAGGCATCCTACTGCCAGTCCCAGCCCCTATGCCTTGGGGTGCCTCCTGATGCTCTTCACTGAGTATCCAGTGGTCCCGAAGCATTTCCTTTGAAAAAATTAAGTGTCCAAACTACAGGTGGTGTAGCTTGCTTAACAGCCGGGATAATCCGCTGACTAGCAGACACTGCTACTAGGCACAAAGTATTTCCTGGGCTAGATGCAGTTAAAAATTTGTAATTAGATACTCTCGTTGGATGCTGAGAAAGCATTCCATAGAGTCTCCTGGCACGCCATATATGATTCTCTTATAAAGCTTGGGGTAGGGGTCTAGGGGACCCTTTTATAGCCAAAATCACGGCCCTGTATCGCAATACGTCACCTAGGCTGAAGATAAATGGAACTGTAGCACCCTGAGGGCTCGGTTGCTACAGAGGTATTGCACCTCACCCAGAGGTGTGATATCTCACTCTCAGGTAAGGATGTAGTGTGGATCAGGACCCGACACCTGCATGCATTACACCACATTGCCGTGGGGCAGGGCGACCAATATGCCCCTGAGATGGGCACGACAGTCCCTGTCCCTGGCTGGAGTGGGGGGAGGGAACACTGAGGAAGGGGAACCCTGTAGTGCAGGAGCAGGGAGGAAGCAGTTCCTGGGTGCATTGAGAAGGGAGTATAAAAGGTGGGCACCATCTTAGTTCAGTGGAGAGAAGTCTGAGCAGAAGTGGCAGGGAGCAGGGGCTCTGCATGAGCTCTGCTCCGGAGGCGGGCCTAGTAACAGAGGCCCAGGCCTGGAAGAGGGAGAAGGAAGGAAGAGGAGCGGAGAAGGGTCCAGGAACGAGGAACGAAGGGATCCCAGGGGTGTGGACGGGCGAGTCGCCACCGCACGCCCGAATCCACCTGCGTGGAGGGGTCAGGCCAAAGGGGGAGACCGGTCCCCGAAACTAGTGGAGGCAGGAAACGACCCTCAGCTAGAAACAGGAGGCTGTGACATTTTATGTGGCGCAGCCCCTCGCTACACCCGCTAGGAAGGCACCACATAGGGTCAGGGAAACTGGCGCCAAGTTTACCAAGAGGAGGCCCGAGGCAGCCGGACAGAAGGGTTGGTAAGAAAGGCCAGACAAAGGACACACAAAGGGGGTCCTGTGAAGCGCTCCAAAGTTATCTGGGAGTTGTCTGAGCCCCTCACCTGGTGAGCACAGTATGACGTGGGCAGCCGTTACCTGCAGACGTGGTCTGGATAATAAGAACTGTGAATAAAGGCCCTGGACTGCATCACTGACTCCGTGTCGTTACTGCTGCTGCCCTGCACCATCACCCCCATCCTCCGCATACACTGCCCTGAGGCTATACTCCTCCCGTGGGGAGTTATGCTACGCTCTGCTGCACCCACAACACCAGCCTCAGCGGTCTGCCCTGGAGCGGCGGTTCACTCTGACCGCAATCCACGGGTGGCGTAGTCGGACATTTAAACATCAAAACCACATAAATAGTTCCGCCACTGGTTTGACCGCCCTGAGCCACGGAACCGGGTCGCCGTCACGGAGACTACAACCACCAGCATCCACCAAAAAGGGTCCGGCTCCGGGTGTCCCAAGGCCCAGGGGGCGCGTCAGAACATTTTCATCACCTTTCACAATCACCAATGGGACAAGGCAGGGATGTTCTCTGTCCCCTCTCTTATACATCCTAGTGACGGAGCACCTGCTCTCATCAATTCGCCATAACCCCAATATTATGTGGATTGAGGTGGGAGGCACCGAGTACAAGTGCTCTCTATTTGCTGATGATGTCCTAGTATATATCACTGAATCACATATATCCATCCATGCTGTTATGGCTGAAATAGATCACTTTGTTACATGGTCAAATTTTAAAATCAATGCAGCGAAGTCTGAGGCCCTCGATGTCTCCCTCCCCAAATCCATATAGGATTCCATCCAGTCCAACTTTCCCTTTGCCTAGCCCTCACCGGGTATCAAATACTTAGGAATTCCTATTCATAGAGACCTCTTCCATCTATGTTATCTTAATTTTGGGCCCTTTATTGAACAACTCCATACAGACCACGGTTGGCAAGTTAGAACTGTAAGATTCACTACGTGAACCACTGGTGTTTTGTGGAAAAGCACATGTACACTGTGTTCCAAATTATTATGCAAAAAGTGTTTAGGAGTGATAAGGGAAGAATTTGTTTGTTTGTCAGTTAAACTCATTGATGGTGATGTGTGTCAGGGCTCTTTATTTCACTGTAAGCAATTGCAGACACCTGTGCTAATTAGTTTGGCAGGTGTGTCCAATGAAAGGCAAGACTACTTAAGAAGGCTGTCTCACATTATTAAGCAGCCTACATTTTCTGCCAAAATGGGAAAGAAAAAGGATGTGTCGGCTGCTGAGAAGCAACAAATTGTGGAGTGTTTAGGTCAAGGCATGACTACAATCAACATTGTGCGATGATCAGGATGAAGTGTCTTGGCAATCAAGAAGTATGTAGCTGATTCACAGTACACACGTGTGCGTGCTGATAAGGGCAAATTGAGGACTCTTTCCTACAGGCAATTACGTCAGGTTGAAAGAGCAGCGGCAAAAAAGCCTTGTCATAGCAGCAGACAAGTTTTTGAAGCTGCTGGTGCCTCCAACGTCCCCCGAAAAACAAGATGCAGGGTCCTTCAGAGGTTTGCAGCTGTGCATACGCCATCCTGTCGACCTCCTCTATCCACTTCACACAAGCAGAAACGGCTCCAGTGGGCCAAACATTACATGAAGACTGATTTCAAAACTGTTTTGTTCATGGATGAGTGCCGTGCAGCGCTCGATGGTCCAGATGGATGGAGTGGAGGATGGCTGGTTGATGGACACCCCACGCAAACACGGCTACAGCGCCAACAAGGAGGAGGTGGAGTAATGTTTTGGGCTGGAATCATGGGGAGAGAGATTGTCGGCCCCTTTAGGATCCCTGAAGGCGCTAAAGATGAACTCCATAATGTATGTGGATTTTCTCAAACAGCACTTCCTGCCATGGTTCAAGAAGAAGAACCGTGTATTTCACAGCAAGATCATTTTTTTGCATGATAATGCACCATCTCATGCTGCACATAAAACATCTGCATCTCTGGCTGATATGGGCATAAAGGGGGACAAACTTATGGTGTGACCCCCATGCTCCCCTGACCTCTACCCCATTCAGAACCTTTGGAGCATCATTAAAAGGAGTGTCTATGATGGCGGGAGGCAGTTCACATCTAAGCAACAGCTCTGGGAGGGTATTCTGTCCTCAAGCAAAACAATTGAAGCAGAAACCATCCAAAACCTGACAAATTCAATGGACGAGAGAGTTCAGAAGCTCCTTTCGAACAAGGGGTCCTATGTGAAAATGTAACATCACCTAGAATAAAGTTTTGAGTTGAAAACTGTTTGATTTCAGTTTCTAACAACCTGCTAATGCTTATAATTTCAAAAATGACCATTTTTTTGGTCTTTACTAAAATGAAAAGGTTGATCGAAAAGTTTGGGGGATCTAAGAGTGTGGCAACCCAGTAGTCATGATTACTTCGAATTCTGACAATATGAGGGTCATGCTGCAGGTAGTGCAGCAAGAAGGCACTTATGTGTCTTGCGCATCTCGGAGCCCCAAAATTATTTTCCGGGCTAGATGCAGCTAAAAATTATTATTAATTTTAAATCTGGTGAAGCTTTAGTATAGATGGCCTAATAGGATCAGTGCTGCACACTGCTACAAAGCCCAAATTATTTTCCAGTCAAGATACAGATAAACATGATTAGTAATTTTAAATCTGGTGGAGCTTATTATAGATGGCCTAATAGAATCAGTGCTGCACACTGCTACAAAGCCCAAATTATTTTCCAGCCAAGATACAGATAAACATGATTAGTAATTTGAAAGCTTAAAACGGTTGGTAGGGTGATTTTAACCAATCATCAAGCTTTTACTCTCCCCAGGATGACACAGGGGTAGAAAAGTCGTTTCGGATCCATGATTTGTTCATCTTTATGAACGTGAGTCTGTCTACATTATCAGTGGAGAGCCGCGTGCGCTTATCTGTCAGCACACCACCAGCAGCGCTGAACACACGTTCAGACAGAACGCTGGCTGCGGGGCATGACAAGATCTCCAAGGTGTAAGTGGCTAGCTCCGGCCATTTATCCAGATTGGAAGCCGAAAAAGAGCAAGGGTCCAGTGACACAGTCATGGCTTCAATGTTTACTTGGAGATACTCCTGTACCATCGTCTCTAGGCGTTGACTATGTGTCAGACTTCTTGTCTCCTGTGGCCTTGCAAAGGATGGGCTAAAAAAGTGGTGAAATGATTCCGCAAAATTGATGTTACCAGCAGATACTGTGGTTCTGTTACGGTTTGAGTGCTGAACACTTGACGGTCCCACGGTTGGCAAGTTGGAACTGTGAGATTCACTACGTGCACCACTGGTATTTTGTGGAAAAGCACATGTAAGATTCTGCAACAGTCTCTGCTGATACTCCTGCATGCGTGCATCCCTTTCTATGGCAGGAATAATTTCTGCAAATTTACTTTTGTACCGGGGATCTAACAGTGTGGCAACCCAGTAGTCAGGATTATTTCTAATTCTCACAATTCGAGGGTCATGTTGCAGGCAGTGCAGCAAGAAGGCACTCATGTGTGTTGCGCATCCAGGAGCACCAAGTCCCTGTTGTGTTGGTGGCGAGGTAACAATCATGCTTCCTTCCTCTGTCCTCTCCCCCCAACCTCGCACAACAGAAATGTGATCAAGGTCTCCCTCATCTGATGAGTCTTCCATCAGTTCGTCCTCCACTTCTTCCTGGGCTCCTGCACCTTCCTCACTAGTTTGGCTGCTACCATGCGCCCTGGTAAAACCATCTCCCCCACCCTCACATGCCTGCCGCCTTGGTGCTGCCGACCGTCTGGACCTTGCAGATGTCAGCCCTTCCGCATACAACTCCTCCTCCTCTACTTCCTCCACCTCCTCTTGTGCCACCACCTGACTCCGAATTCTGTTTAACATGTGCTCCAGCATGTAAATCACCAGAATAGTCATGTTGATAATGGCATCGTCAGCACTAAACATCTTCGTCGCCATTTCAAAACTGTGCAGAAGGGTGCATAGGTCCCTGATCTGAGACCACTCCTCCAGCGTGATTTGCCCCACCTCTGGATCTCGTTGGCCCAGGCTATACGTCAGAACGTATTGCACCAGGGCTTGTCGGTGCTGCCACAGTCGCTGCAACATGTGCAGAGTTGAATTCCACCGGGTAGGCACATCGCATTTTAGCCGGTGAAGTGGCAGGCCCAACGACTTCTGTAGAGATGTAAGTCGCTGAGCTGCGGGATGCGAACGGCGGAAGTGAGCACACAGCGACCGTGCCCTCTGCAGAAGGCCATCTAGTCTGGGATAGTGGGCTAAAAATTGCTGGACAACCAGGTTCAACACGTGAGCCATACAAGGCACGTGTGTGACATTGCCCCGGCGAAGGGCCGCACCCAGGTTTGCAGCATTGTCGCACACGGCCTTCCCTGGTTTCAGGTCCAGTGGAGACAACCATTCATGAAATTGGTTCTCCAGAGCTGACCACAACTCCTCAGCTGTGTGACTCACATTTCCCAGACATTTCAATGTAAAAACCGCCTGATGACGTTGAGCCCTACTGCCAGCATAGTAAGGAGGTGTGCAGGATCCCTTCTGCGCAGTTAGAAAGCTTGTGGCATGACCAGACAGGCTTTGGGTGCAGGTGGAAGACCGAGAGGAGGTTGAGGAGGCAGAAGCAGTGGAGGAACTTTGACATAAAGAGGATTGACGCACAACTCGTGGGGACGGCAAGACTTGGACAGCAGCCCCTTTGTCCTGCTGTCACCATAGTTACCCAGTGCCCAGTCAGCGACATGTAACGCCCCTGTCCATGCCTACTCGTCCAAGTGTCTGTGGTGAAATGCACCCTGTCACACACAGAGTTTCTCAAAGAAGCGGTGATGTTGTGTGCGACATGCTGGTGGAGCGCAGGCACACCTTTCTTTGAGAAGTAGTGCCGATTGGGCATCTGGTACTGGGGCACTGCGACGGACATAAGGTCTTGAAAATCCTCTGTGTCCACCAGGCGGAAAGGCAGCATTTCTGTAGCCAAGAGCTTGCAGATGGTGAAATTCAACCTCTTAGCTTTCTCATGGCTAGGAGGAAATGGTCTTTTACTTGTCCACATCTGAGGGACCGAGGGCTGGCTATTGTGCTTAGACGGGGTTGATAAGGGTGTCCCCGGCAAACTGCCGGTCTGTGAGGAAGATGCAGGCAGACATGTTAGGTTGCCTTGATCCAAAGGTGGTGCTATCGATGTCGGACAGCGCTCAACACCAGCTGGTGTTACCACCTCCAAAGAAAATGATGACCTGCCAATCACGCTGGCTGTTGCGGGTAAAGAGGTGGCAGGTCTGCGCCCCAAAACAGGTGTGACTGCTGTCCCCCCAGTCACAGAGGATGAAGAGGCCGCGGATGCACAAGATATGGCAGACGGTGGTTGGCCCGGCCGGCTAGGCCGCATTGTAGCACACTGAGCTTCCCACTGCAACTTATGCTTCATGTCCATGTGCCGGTTCATGCATGAAGTACTCAAACTATGTATTTTTTGGCCTCTACTTAGCTTTTGCTGACAAATGTTACAGATAACACGAGTTGGGTCATCTTTATCGATCTGAAAAAATGCCCAGGCTATGCAAGGCTTAGCACCCATGCGACCTGAAGAGCCACCACGACTTGTGGTGAGAGGCACAGTTGTGTTTGAGGATGCAGTTGTTGACGTGCTTCCAGTACTACGTCTCTGTCCAGGAAGGCGCAACCTGACCTCGTCGTCACTAGCATCTTCCTCCACCTCCTCTGCTAACCTCATCTCTTGGCTGACTGTGGGTTGACAGTAAGTGGGATCTCCAACCTCATCATCATCACCCTGTGCGTTATCACACCCGTCGTCCTCAGAGCCAACCTGTTCCTGCCCTGACAAAAAACTAAAGTTGTCGCTCCAATCAGATATTTGAGTCTTATCATCGTCTTCCTCATTGTCTCCACCAACAGGAGTTACAGTTTGGGAATGAGGGTCTACATTATGGTCAGAACCTTCTGCGTCTGGTCCTGGATCCGACTCATAAAGATTCTGGGCATCAGTGCAGATCATTTCCTCGTCTGGATTCACAGAAGCGCTGGAGTCGACCTCTGATTCCCAGGCTATAGTATGAGTAAACAGCTCTGCAGACTCAACCATCTGTTCTACCTCATACTCAGACGGGCAGCTGGAGATTTGGGAGCTGTGAGGAAGCAAGTGCGATTGGGGTGACACCTTTGAGGACTGGAGTATTTGTGATGTTGAAGTTGATGTGGAGGAGAGCCCACTTAAAGGAGCACTTGATATCCGTTGAAGCACCTGCTGTTTTTGTGCCTCATCTGGAATTTGTAGCGATTGGCGTGGCAGTAAGAAAGGGATCTTATCACATTGTCCGCTAAAAGAAGTAGACATTTTAGTTTGGCTGGAAGATGGTCTTTCTTCTGCAGATGTTACTGTTGCTTTAACACCTACCCCACGGACACAACCTTTTTTCCCCTTCCCAACACGCCTATTCCCCTTTCCACCAGCAGCAGGCCTTTTTCCACTCATTTTGGTGGTTAACTAATTCACAACTCTGGAGTTGTTTGCACAAAAAAACAATGGATGGCCAAACTGTGGTATTAGGCCAAAACTATTGGCTGGGTTAGATGCAGAAAAAAATTATATTCAATTTGCAACCTGATGGAGGTCAGTATAGATGGACTAATAGAACAAGTCCCACACACAGCTAGAAGCCCAAATATTTTTTCAGAGGTAGATGCAGAAAAAAATGTTATTCAGTTTGCAACCTGATGGAGGTCTGTATAGATGGATTAATAGAACAAGTCCCACACACAGCTACAAGCCCAATATTTTTTCAGAGGTAGATGCAGAAAAAAAATATATTCAGTTTGCAACCTGATGGAGGTCAGTATAGATGGACTAATAGAGAAAGTCCCACACACTGCTAGAAGGCCAAATATTTTTTCAGAGCTAGATGCAGACAAAAAATTATTTTGAATTTGCAACCTGATGGAGGTCAGTATAGGTGGACTAATAGAACAAGTCCCACACACTGCTAGAAGGCCAAATATTTTTTCAGAGCTAGATGCAGAAAAAATTATATTCAGTTTGCAACCTGATGGAGGTCTGTATAGATGGATTAATATAACAAGTCCCACACACAGCTAGAAGCCCAAATATTTTTCAGAGGTAGATGCAGATAAAAATTATTTTTAATTTGCAACCTGATGGAGGTCAGTATAGGTGGACTAATAGAGAAAGTCCCACACACTGCTAGAAGGCCAAATATTTTTTCAGAGCTAGATGCAGATAAAAATTATATTCAATTTGCAACCTGATGGAGGTCAGTATAGAAGGACTAATAGAACAAGTCCCACACACAGCTAGAAGCCCAAATATTTTTTCAGAGGTACTGTAGATGCAGATAAAAATTATTTTTAATTTGCAACCTGATGGAGGTCAGTATAGATGGACTAATACAACAAGTCCCACACACAGCTAGAAGCCCAATATTTTTTCAGAGGTAGATGCAGAAAAAAATATATTCAGTTTGCAACCTGATGGAGGTCAGTATAGATGGAGTAATTGAACAAGTCCCACACACAGCTAGAAGCCCAAATATTTTTTCAGAGGTAGATGCAGATAAAAATTATTTTTAATTTGCAACCTGATGGAGGTCAGTATAGATGGACTAATAGGGAAAGTCCCACACACTGCTAGAAGGCCAAATATTTTTTCAGAGCTAGATGCAGATAAAAATTATATTCAATTTGCAACCTGATGGAGGTCAGTATAGATGGACTAATAGAACAAGTCCCACACACAGCTAGAAGCCCAATATTTTTTCAGAGGTAGATGCAGAAAAAAATATATTCAGTTTGCAACCTGATGGAGGTCAGTATAGATGGAGTAATAGAACAAGTCCCACACACAGCTAGAAGCCCAAATATTTTTTCAGAGGTAGATGCAGATAAAAATTATTTTTAATTTGCAACCTGATGGAGGTCAGTATAGATGGACTAATAGAGAAAGTCCCACACACTGCTAGAAGGCCAAATATTTTTTCAGAGCTAGATGCAGATAAAAATTATATTCAATTTGCAATCTGATGGAGGTCAGTATAGATGGACTAATAGAACAAGTCCCACACACAGCTAGAAGCCCAAATATTTTTTCAGAGGTACTGTAGATGCAGATAAAAATTATTTTTAATTTGCAACCTGATGGAGGTCAGTATAGACGGACTAATAGAGAAAGTCCCACACACTGCTAGAAGGCCAAATATTTTTTCAGAGCTAGATGCAGAAAAAAATTATATTCAGTTTGCAACCTGATGGAGGTCAGTATAGATGGACTAATAGAGAAAGTCCCACACACTGCTAGAAGGCCACATATTTTTTCAGAGGTAGATGCAGAAAAAAATATATTCAGTTTGCAACCTGATGGAGGTCTGTATAGATGGATTAATAGAACAAGTCCCACACACAGCTAGAAGCCCAATATTTTTTCAGAGGTAGATGCAGAAAAAAATATATTCAGTTTGCAACCTGATGGAGGTCAGTATAGATGGACTAATACAGCAAGTCCCACACACAGCTAGAAGCCCAATATTTTTTCAGAGGTAGATGCAGAAAAAAATATATTCAGTTTGCAACCTGATGGAGGTCAGTATAGATGGACTAATACAGCAAGTCCCACACACAGCTAGAAGCCCAATATTTTTTCAGAGGTAGATGCAGAAAAAAATATATTCAGTTTGCAACCTGATGGAGGTCAGTATAGATGGACTAATACAACAAGTCCCACTCACAGCTAGAAGCCCAATATTTTTTCAGAGCTAGATGCAGAAAAAAATTATATTCAATTTGCAACCTGATGGAGGTCAGTATAGATGGACTAATAGAATGATGCTATGCCCAAAAGATTTTACTTCACTAGGTGCAGTAAAAAAATTGGTATTCTATACACAGGTGGTATATCTTGCAACACAGATAGGCTACTCCACTGACTAACACACTCTGCAATAGGCCAAAAAGGATTAGCTTTGCTAGATTCAGCCAAATGCTGTGAAAAAAACTTGCACAGCACTGGCACAGACCTGCCTGGCAAAAACTGATAGGAACTGATGTAACCTAGTCCTGAAAAGGACTCCAATTACAATTAGTCTTTACTCCCACAATCTATCTATTTAAGAGCACAGACCTGCCTGATAAAAGTCGTAGGAAATGCTGTAACCTAGTCCTTAAAAGGACTGCAATCACAACTATTCCCTACTCCCAAGCTATCTGTAGATTTGTGCGAAAATTGGCTTGAAATTAACAAGGTATAGCGCACACAGCAACAGCGGTGCCGTCTAACACGCAGCTGCAGCAGTGAGAAAATGGTGGCGACGGGGAAAATGGCTTGGTCTTATAGGGCAAGGACATGTGACATACACTGCCAATGACACATGCCCTTGCTTGTGTGGAAAAAAGCACTTCGCTCCGTGTGTGCGCTGCTGATAGGCTGACAGATTGCACCTCCCCACTGTAATGTGGGAAAGAGAAAAAAAAAATGGAGATCTTCATTGTTCCTGCAGAGATCCATCCCCTGCCCCTCCCCCCGCCCCGCTGTACACTCAAACTGCGTATTAACATTAATTTTCATCATTACTGAGAAAAAATCCAGTTATGATTTTGGTGCACGAACAGTTATCGAATTTTTCTCAAATTGTTCGTGTTCGCTGAACGGCTCGAACACCGCCCAAAACAGCTCGAATTTGAGATTGGCGAACAGTTCGAGTAGAACAACGCTCATCTCTAGTCACGACAAAATTAAAAAGAAACTAGTTCTTATAATGTCTTAAAATGATGTAAATATAACTTCATATGAACAACACATGATAAATTAAACCATGTAATTATTTAATAATAACTGAGCCAAAATGCAGAAGTGTGTGAAAAATTAAGTACACCCTATGAATCAGTACCTTGTAGAACCATTTTTAGCATCAATGACTTGAAGTAATAATTTTCTGTATGATTTTACCAATTTCTCACCTTGTTCTGAAAGAATCTTGACCCACATTTCTTTACAATGTTTCATTGAGATTTGTGACCATTCATTTATGCACAGCTCTCTTGAAGTCCCGCCACAGAACTTCAGTTGGGTTAAGGTCTGGACTTTAACTTGGCCATTATAGCTCCTAGAGTAATTTATTTTTCAGCCATTGTGATGTAGATTTGCTGGTGTACTTGGGTCATTGTCCTGTTGCATGCCTTAGTTTGGGTAAAGCTTTAGCTTTTGGATACATGGCCTCGCATTTAACTCTAGGATACTTCAGTTTACAGAGGAGTTCATGGTCATCTCAATAATTGCAAGGTACCCAGGTTTTGTGGCTCCAATACAAGCCCAAACAATCACGTATTCCACATCGTGCTTGAAAGTTTGTATGAGATGTTTATGCTGATGTGCAGCATTTGGATTTCGCCACTTAGGGGTGATCTTATTACTATGTACAAGTATATGAGGGGACAGTGCAAAGACCTTTCTACTGATCTTTTTACTCTGAGGCCTGAGACGGGGACAAGGGGGCATCTTCTACGTCTGGAGGAAAGAAGGTTTAATCATAATCACAGACGCGGATTTTTTACTGTAAGAGCAGTGAGACTATGGAACTCTCTGCCGCATGATATTGTAATGAGTGAGTCACTACGAAAATTTAAGAAGGGCATAGATGCCTTTCTTGAAAAGTATAATATTACAGGTTATATATACTAGATTCCTTGATGGGGCGTTGATCCAGGGAACTAGTCTGATTGCCGTATGTGGAGTCAGGAAGGAATTTTTTTCCCCAATGTGGAGCTTAGTGTTTGCCACATGGTTTTTTTTGCCTTCCTCTGGATCAACATGTTAGGCTATGGATTGAACTAGATGGACTTAGTCTTCCTTCAACCTCAAAAACTATGTTACTATGTTACATGTAGCACAGGGCATTGTGGCTAAATATCTCTATTTTGGCCTTGTCTATTCAAAGAACATTACTGCAGAGGTTTTCTGTTTTGTTCAGATGCAACTTTTCAAACTTTAGCAGTGCAGCCATGTTCTTTTTAGAAAGAGGCTTTTTCTGGCAACATTTTCCAAAAATCCATATTTGTTCTATCTTTTTCTTATTGTAATGTCATGAACTTGAACATTTAACCCTAGAACGCATGACCATAAAAATCTACACTTTCACATACCTGGGGCCTTTTAGGCCCGTGTGCAAATAACATGGAATAACTCAAACAAAAATGACAAACAACTATATACCTGAGGAATACCTAGAGTTTCAAAATTCTAACTAAAGTAATCTTGCAGAAAATAGAAAACAATTAACAGGGCGGGCCTGCGAGGCCCCAGGTATGCGTTCTAGGGTAAACATGCTGTGGCCTTTAGAGTTTTAACTGTTGCTCTTGTGTTTTCTTCAATTTCTTTGAGCACTGCATGGTATGACTTTGGAATGAATTTTCTGGGACATCTGACGCGCCCTGGGCCTATGTGATGTAGCGTTGCGCACGCAGGGACTACCCGGAGCCGGATCTGATAGGGGTAGTAGTCTCGTCTCGGTGACCCGGTCCGTGCCCAGGGAGTCAGACTAAGTGGCGGTATATTAGCAGTAGATGTAGAACGACTACGCCACCCGTTGAATGCAGCTATGGAGCTGCCGCTGCAGGGCAAACCGCTGAGGCCGGTGGGAGGATGGTGCAGCGTGGATGGTATAACCCCCAATGGGAGGGGTATGGCCTCAGGGCAGCCGACGTGGATGATGGGGGTAGCAGGAATCACTCAGAGACGATACGGTGTAGTTCAGGGTCTTTACTGGTGACAAAGATAGACCCTCCCGGAGTACTGGCTAGCGGTCGGGGCCTGGTCAGTCCTTGAGCAGATGGGATCCCCCTTGGCCAGGCGGAGTTGTAGGCCTCCCCAACTAATTGTACTCTTCTGGCTACCTTGCTAGAGGCGGGTAAAGGTAGCCCACGTCCCTGAGTGTACCGTGTGGTGCTCACCCGTATGGCCGGTGACTCGGGGCCTTCTAGTAGCTTTCGCTCCACGACGGCGGTGCTGGTCCCAAACGTGTGACCGAGCCTTCGGGTTTCTGGGCCAGAGGACCTGAAATCCCCTGCCGGTCGGTTTCTGCTGCTGGGTAGGAGTTAGTCCCCACAGCCTCGGACTCTGGGTCCGGTAAGAAATCTTCAATCAGGGCGAGCTCTACAGCTTCCAGCCCTGATCTCCTCTTAGCACGACTCCCACAGAGCTCCTGATCTTTCTTTCCTATCACTGCTTCTCTTCTTCTCTCTACTCTTCTTCTCTAACCCTGCCTCAGCCCCAGGTTTATATAGGGGAAGTCCTTCCCCTCCCAGGACCGGGCAGGAGGTGTGGCATGCATAGGATTCCTGACCAAGAGACCTCCCACCTGCTCTCAGACATAACACTGCTGTTACTGTGGAAACCAGACCCCTGGGGTGCCACACATCCACTCCTTAGAAGGTTGTTGACTGTCTTAAATATTTTTTGCTTTTGAATTATCCTTTTCACTGAAGAATGATGAACCTCCAATTTTTTTTAAATAGCCTTATAACCCTTCCCAGATTGATAGGCAGAAACAAATACTTTCCTGCTATGCAATAAGTTAACACAAATCCAAGTGCTCAAGTACAGCAAGTTGTCAAAACTTCAGCTTTTATAGAGGTGATCACACTTGCTAATGAACAATTAATCAGGGACATTTAATAAGCAGAACCAGGCTGCTACTAACTTCCTTAATTTATTTGGAAGTAGTAAGGATGAACTTAATATATATATAGATATTTTTAAATGAATAAAATAAGGAGCTGTAAAAGTGATAGTACAGCTCCCACAGAGCCCTGATCTGTTGGGGATTACATAAAGGCACTTCTGAACATCTTCCAGTTTTGAATGGAAGTAAGCATGATGTGTCTTTCCTCTGTTGTACTGTTTCCTTTGCCGACCACTGCGTCTATGGCTTTCTGTGTTGTCCATTTCTTTGTATCTTCAATGCTGAAAAATGCAGGAAGAAATGTATTAATCATCCACTACCATCAATGAGGTGTTTGATGTGCTCCAAATTTATTCTGCAGGAGGACAGTGATGTCAATCATACAGCCAATTTCATAAGAACTATCTTAAGTGTAAAGAAGAACAAGGAGTCCAGGAAGTGATGATATGGCTCTCACAGAGCCCCAATCTCAACATCATTGAGTGTGTTTGGGAATACAACAGGAGACAGAAGGAGTTGCACAAACCTACAACCACAGAATATGTGTGGTAAATTCTCCAAGATGTTTGGTACAACTTCCTTACCAAATTCCTTCAAATAGTGTGTGCAGGTGTACCTAGAAGAATTGATGCTGTCTTCAAGGCAAAGGGTGGTCACATCAAGTATAGATTTGATTTAGACTTCTTGATTGTTCAAATACCTTGCATTTTGTTAATTGATAAAAATAAACTATTAACACTTCTATCGTTTAAAGCATTCTTAATTTTTCTACATCCACCTAAAACTTTTTCCATGCTCTATTTGGGGAAACCTAGCAACTTTTTTGGAGGAACCTGTGGTGTAAAATATCACCAGAACCGGTGTAGATTACTGTCTGTGGCAGATGCCAAAAATTCAATGTTGTCATTTGGTTGGCTAATTCTAGGCATTGTGGGAAAAGATGGGCAAAGCTTGTCTGTTCTATGAACCCTGGTGAAGAGCAATAAGTGATTGGCATGTGTAGCAAGATGTTTTTTGAGTGATGAGGGGGTTAATAAAGGAATAAGTTCTTTTATCTATTCATCTATTTCCTTTAGCTTTATATCAATTTGAAGTGATGATATGGCCCCCATAGAGCACTGATCTCAACATCATCGAGTCTGTCTGAGATTACATGAAGAAACAGAAGGGTTTGTGCAATCCTATATCCACAGAATATCTAACACTGGTTTATTCTCCAAAATGTTTGGAACAATCACCTTGTTGAGTTCCTTCAAAAATTGTCTGTAAGTATACCTAGAAAAATTGATGTTCTTATGCTGTTTTGAGATAAGGAGTGATCAGATTAAATATTGATTTGATTTTCATTTCTCTTTCATTCATTTTGCATTTTTCTAATTGATAAAAATAAACTGTTCACACTTTTATTTCTTAAAGCATTCTGTTCCACATCTGCCTAAATCTTTTGCACAGTACTGTGTAGATACTAAAATGACATGGATGTGGAGAATGAATGCATGTGTGACAGAGGTGCTGAGATGGAAAGAAATAAATGTCTAGATTGAATTTCACACTAAATGCTACTCATAGCTAAAGGATGCGGTGTACAACTTAGTTGTCGATTTGTAAAGATGGGGCAGTCATCCAAACACCCTCTCTGAAGACTTTTCTATTGTTTTTGTATGGATCTTCTGTTTTATGTGACATAGTTATGTGGTTTCATATTCACTAGCCTACAGCAGCTTGTTAGCCTAAGATATGGTTAACAGGTTGTGCCAGCCCAGGTGAGGAGGAGTTACTTGGGCATTTGTGCATGAAGCTAGTTCCTGTTAGAGATTGAGTTAAGCTATTGAAGTAGAAAGATGCATCATTATATTCTTACAGGCCACAAGTAGAAAGTGTGTTGCGATTGAGAATCAAAGGGTTAAAGTGCACAATGGTGTTACAGAAGTCAGTTACCATCTAAGGACCGGAGTGCAGAGGTAGAAAGGAAGTCACAGTGACACACCCTGTCCCGTGTGACTAATATATAAGGAAGATTCTTCACTTTCAGTGAGTACCTGCAGTGGCATAAATAGAGCCAACAGAGGTGTGACTCCCGTAGGCAGCTCGTGAGAAGTGGGCTACTGACAACGTGTCAAATCTGTCATGGAGGACCAAGTGGATATTTGTCTGAACAGGAAGGAGCATGGGGTACTGCACTGTAGTGTGGGATAATAGCAGCGAGAGAAAAAATACTCTGTTACTCTGCAACTGTACTGAACACCATCATTATGCCGTTTGTAAAGAAACTAAGATGTGAGGCTCTGCCTTATGCAGAAGAAAAGTTTAAAGAAATGCATGCTGTTTATCAAATATTGGGAAACGTTCAAGAATTCAAGTAAAGCTGTTTTTAACTTTTTAAAACATTAGTTGGCCTCCCTGATTCATTGCATGAAGTTAATGCCATCATAACGCCTGTGGGCCAAAAAGGGATGATCAAGTACCCCAATCAGGGGTGCTGTAGCAGGGTGTATAAGGACACGGAAGCAACCAATGGCAAGTCCTGTCACTTACACATTCTACTAAAGAAATCTCCTTTGACATTTTATAGAACATACTTTCAAATCTTTGGTACATTATTGCCATTTTCTATGTCTAAATGCAAAGAACAGTAGTGACGCAGCGGTGCTGCATCTATGTGCTCTATTATGAGATACCATCAACATACCTACTACATTCTTAGTATGCTCCTCCAATTATCCTATGGCTCCAGGATTGAGATTTTAAGTATTTTAGACTGCATAACAATCCAGGAGTATTAATTGTAGAAGATGGCAAGTCTTAGGATGGACTCATCAGCTCTATTGAATTGCCTGCAGTCTACCAACCTTAGATTGTATTAAATATGAATCACATACTAGACCCCTATGTAACAAGTTTAGCTGCTCAAGGGTAACAAAGCACTAATATTAGTCTGTAGTCTTTCTAGAACTGTTATATGCCTCACAAGGATAGAGACTAGTCTAAACATTAAACAAAGATGTTCCAATGGTTACTAAAGCTTTTCAAAGTCAGTCTCCATAAATAAGGTCCTGAATCCCTCACACCCTACACCAGTGGTGGAACAACTACAGATCCTCCTTTTCTTTCTTTTCACCAGTATCATATATAATACTTGATGGTGTGAACTTCTTCATAACCTGATGATCCATGGATGTTGAACTTTTCCCTTTCTAATATTAATAGAATTGCAATAATTCTCTCTCTTACGGTTTGGCAGGATACACAAAACCTAGAATTCTATGATTTTTTTCCAGATCATCCCTTTCCATCTTTTGTCCCAATTTTTCAAAACCTTTGGTGTGGGAAGGTTCAACTCTGAGACTTGGTTGTAAATACTTTATTCACCATAAGGAACAGGGAGGCTTGCATGGACTTGCTTGATCTTCTCTCCTACCATAGATCACTCCAACCATTACATTTTTGCAATTGCTTTTTCCATAAGGTCAAACAGTGAGTCAAGCAGATTTTCTAAGCTAACGTCACTCACCTTACCACTGGAAATGCTCTGTATTTGTGACAAACAAGCACATGCACAAAAATACAGGCATGCAGACATAAAAGACATGCAAGAACACACAACACATAGGCATATACACTCTTAATGCTGGAACAATACCACCTATTAATGGCATTCCAATGTAAAGGATCAGCAAAATGCACTTTATTTCTATCATGAAGAGATATAGGGCAATGCTAGAGTATATTCCATAATGCTTAAGCCTCCACATAATGACTTCGGCACGTTACATGCAGCCAGCCTTGACTAATATAACGGATGAACAGAACAGTGATCTATCTGTACTCTGAACAATCCCATTTTTAACTAAGACTGGCAACAAAGTATTGCAATATTGCTTAGCTGAAACGTCAATATTTTATTATTAATATTTATTATGATCAAATATATTTTAAATAGGGATCAGGTCTTTTCTATGAGTAAAAAAAATCCCGAACGATGTCACGGAGTCATTACGACTGGCATAAGAGCATAGTGGCTGTTGTAAGGGGAAAGTAGTTGTAATAATACATGTCTGCATATTTCCTTTGAATAATGTGATATCCAGTATCTAAAGACCTGGAGATTGCAGTCTTTATAACTATTTTTCATTGAGTGGTACATTTTAGCGTCTTGTATTGAAAAAAATAATTGTGCTAGTCAATGAATGTAGGTCCTGTCAGGTCTTAGACCAGGGGTCTCAAACTCGGCTGGGTATATGGGCCGCACATGGAAAAAATTTGAATTTGGGGGGCCGCATTCTTTGTTCAATGTGACATTTTTAGTGATACCAATTTTTTTGTATACACCTTTTGAACATTTTTGCCGTGTTTATATTTTTATGGCTTGGGTCGTTATGGATGTGGCGATAATAAACGTGCACTTTTTTGTGTTTACTTTAGTTTACATATAAAACAGCATTTTTAGTGCCCAATATTTTTTCATGCTTTATTTTATTTTTTATTTTTTTTACAATTTTATTTCCCCCAATTGGCCACATACAGTAATATTGTCTTACAATTAGCATCATATAGTAATAATGGAAAACATCTTGTAGTAATGTTCCCCATCCAAGTCCCCATCTTTTACTAATGTGCCCCATCCAGGTCCCCATCCTGTGGCTATGTGCCCCATCCAGGTCCCCATCCTGTAGCAACGTTCCCCATCCTGGCGCCCATCTTGTACTAATGTGCCTCATCCAGGTCCCCATCTTGGGGCTATGTGCCCCATCCAGGTCCCCATCCTGTGGCAATGTTCCCCATCCAGGTCCACATCTTGTGGCTCTGGTCCCCATCTTGTGGCTCTGTGCCCCATCCAGGTCCCCATCTTGTGGCTCTGTGCCCCATCCAGGTCCCCATCTTGTGGCTCTGTGCCCCATCCAGGTCCCCATCTTGTAGCTCTGTGCCCCATCCAGGTCCCCATCTTGTGGCTCTGTGCCCCATCCAGGTTCCCATCTTGTGGCTATGTGCCCCATCCAGGTCCCCATCTTGTGGCTATGTGCCCCATCCAGGTCCCCTCTTGTGGCTATGTGCCCCATCCAGGTCCCCATCCTGTGGCTATGTGCCCCATCCAGGTCCCCATCTTGTGGCTATGTGCCCCATCCAGGTCCCCATGTTGTGGCTCTGGTCTCCATCTTGTGGCTCTGTGCCCCATCCAGGTCCACATCTTGAGGCTCTGTGCCCCATCCAGGTCCACATCTTGAGGCTCTGTGCCCCATCCAGGTCCCCATCCTGTGGCTATGTGCCCCATCCAGGTCCCCATCTTGTGGCTATGTGCCCCATCCAGGTCCCCATCTTGTGGCTATGTCCCCATCCAGGTTCCCATCTTGTGGCTATGTGCCCCATCCAGATCCCCATCTTGTGGCTATGTGCCCCATCCAGGTCCCCATCTTGTGGCTATGTGCCCCATCCAGGTCCCCATCTTGTGGCTATGTGCCCCATCCAGGTCCCCATCTTGTGGCTATGTGCCCCATCCAGGTCCCCTCTTGTGGCTATGTGCCCCATCCAGGTCCCCATCCTGTGGCTATGTGCCCCATCCAGGTCCCCTCTTGTGGCTATGTGCCCCATCCAGGTCCCCATCCTGTGGCTATGTGCCCCATCCAGGTCCCCTCTTGTGGCTATGTGCCCCATCCAGGTCCCCATCCTGTGGCTATGTGCCCCATCCAGGTCCCCTCTTGTGGCTATGTGCCCCATCCAGGTCCCCATCCTGTGGCTATGTGCCCCATCCAGGTCCCCTCTTGTGGCTATGTGCCCCATCCAGGTCCCCATCCTGTGGCTATGTGCCCCATCCAGGTCCCCATCTTGTGGCTATGTGCCCCATCCAGGTCCCCTCTTGTGGCTATGTGCCCCATCCAGGTCCCCATCCTGTGGCTATGTGCCCCATCCAGGTCCCCATCTTGTGGCTATGTGCCCCATCCAGGTCCCCATCTTGTGGCTATGTGCCCCATCCAGGTCCCCATCTTGTGGCTATGTGCCCCATCCAGGTCCCCATCCTGTGGCTATGTGCCCCATCCAGGTCCCCTCTTGTGGCTATGTGCCCCCTGTGTTGTTCTTCACACACATAAAATAGAAAAAAAAAAAGATGATTTTCACCTGTCCTCCGTTCCCTCGGCGGCCTTCCTGCAGATGTGGCCCGCAGGCACCACAGAGTCCGACCCCTTGACGATCCCGACCTGGTCCAGGAGGAGCCGCCGACAGCAGCGCTGAATTGCCACACAGAGACTGTCTCCCAGCACTGCATTTCCAATGCCAGCCGCTGGCCAATCAGAGGCCAGCAGCTGACATCTGCATATGGCAATGACGTCATACTCGCTGCGCCGACACGCAGATATCAGCTGCTGGCCTCTGATTGGCCAGCGGCTGGCATTGGAAATGCAGTGCTGGGAAACAGTCTCTGTGTGGCAATTCAGCGCTGCTGTCGGCGGCTCCTCCTGGACCAGGTCGGGATCGTCAAGGGGTCTGTGCCTGCGGGCCGCATAAAGCAGCCTCAGGGGCCGCATGCGGCCCGTGGGCCGCGTGTTTGAGACCCCTGTCTTAGACAGAACATAGAGATTAAGGATAAGTATACTGGTTCATTTCATTTTGTGGTCTATTTGCTATCCTGTCCATGTGGGTTGTTCTATGTGGGTGAGACCACTATGGAAATACGGGCACATATTAGCAAATACAGAAGTACAATTAGGACGGACCTTATTGATCTACCAATACCAAAATATTTCATGGAATATCGACATTTGGTCAATCAGCTGAGATTTAGGGTGATAGACAGTGTGCGAGGCCAGAGGAGAGGGTGGTGTGTCATAGCAAATATTAAAAATCTCTCTCTCCCTCCAAACACCTCTTCCCTAGTGATGAGCGAGCACTAAAATGCTCGGGTGCTCGTTGTCCGAGTCGAGCAAACTGGAATACTCGGGTGCTCGACCCCAGCACCGAGTCCAATGTACAGTAGGTAAGTCTGTGGGAAACTCGAGCATTTTACCGGTGGCTCCCCCCGGAGGTCTGCAGAGGGCCTAAAAATTGCCCAAAGCGATGGGAACAGTGCTCAAATGACATGGGAACAGCATGGGGATCGCCCCTGGAAGCATTTCTGACTCCCAGATCACTGCTGTCAACAACGTGGTCAGAATATTACGCCACTTTTACAGACTCACAATAAAACAAACAAAAAGGAAACTAAAATGGATTTTCCTGGGAAATATGTTAAGGAACATACTTTCCAGGGTAATGACTTGCATATAAGGCAAAATAAATATACGAAAACAAAAATGCTCCACCAAACCTTGGGCTATGTTCACACGTAGCGTTTTTGATGCGTTTTTGCAATTTTGCATTGCTTTCAACCAAGACAAATGCATTCACTGGGAAATGTCATTTTAACATTTTACAACCTTATCTGGCCATGTGGTGTGTGACAAATCATCAGACACATGCATACAGTGCTAAAAAGATATGGGAACAGCATGGGGAAGACCCCTGGAAGCATCTCTGACTCCCTGGTCACTGCCTAAAAGTGTGCCCATTAAAAGTGATCCTTGGCGCCTGCGAAGATGCCTCCCAACATGCACCTGCCGTTGCAGACTTGCAACAATCACCGTCCACGTCCTTGTAGCACTGCAGCGTTCAGCTGTCCCTACCCAAAGTATGCAGACAGCCACCCACCCACAGGCTGCAATACTATACGTCCAAATTTTTGACAGCTGCTTGCACTTGAAATGTGGCCTTTTAGGCTCATGGAGGTGGAAGCTGTCCACAACCTTATAGCGGCGGCATCTGGGTGTCCATACTCGGTCCCCAGCCGCCAGTATTTGTCCCGGTGTCATCTCTGCCTTCCACAAGCACGGGTCCTACAAAATTACCCGTGCCCTCCCCAGTACACTTACTGGGAAGGACTGCCTAAGCACAAACATGTGGACAAGTGAATGTGGCCAGGGACGATACGGAGCCAGTCAACAGCTTTTTGTGAGAGTTGGATTTCACCACAGCCATATATTTTAGCTCAGTGAAAGGACTGACTTGGGAAACCGTATCTACTCCAGCTGTCATTTCTCCGAGGAAGTCCTCTAATGCAGCTTGGCGCATAAGCAATGGCAGTCCGTCCATCATCAGCTCGCACTTGTCGGTGGTGCTTCGACACACAAACATCTTTTTTTGCCCTTTAATTTCATGAATACAAAGTTGGGCAATGGCCTGATCTGCAATGCGGTTTCAGAAATAACATGCAATTAAGCACATACAATCCACATTAAAAAAAAGCAGCCATAGAGTGTCCGGGAACCTTCCCACACACTTTTCTCAGCCAGGACTGCTTCACGGCAGGATTGGATGGTCCCACCAGAGAATCCTCTGGTGTGCCCTGGCTTCTACCTCAGGAGAGTTCATGATAGCCCTAACTTTGCAGCTGCTATGGGGCTCTTGAGTGGTTGAGAAAGATGAGCCCTCAGAATCAAATCCTCTGGTGGGCCCAATGTTTTTCAATCTGAAACAGCTTCTCAGTGGGAGATGAGTTGTATTTCACCACAGCCATATTCTTTAGCTCGGTGAAAGGACTGGCATAGAGGGAAACCATATCTACACCGGCTGTCACTTCTTCGTCACCAGGTTCCGCCCATTGTCACACACGACCATGCCTAGCTGTATGTTCAGCGGTGAGAGCCACAGATCAAGCTGCTGTGTTACAGCTTTCAACAACTCTGCAGCGCTGGGCGGTTTGTCACCTAAGCATTAATCATATTATCTTCAGCACAGCCTGTTGCCACTTGGCCAAGGCAGTGCTGCAGTGCTTTAAGCTTGTGACTGATGTGGTCATTTCGGAGATGGAGGAGGAGGTGCAGGAGCTGAACAATGTGATTCCATTGAGGTTACATTGGCGACTTTGTTTTTTTATACTAAAGAAAGATCCTACTGTTTTGTTTTTTTTTTCACGTTATTTTTTAAGATAAATGCATTTACCGGGAAATGTCATTTTAACATTTTACAACCTTATCTGGCCATGTGGTGTGTGACACATCATCAGACACATCCTGTTTCATTTATGATGGAGGGATTCTGAAAGTCACAAAGCCTATTTTTATAGGGTCATCAGGCGGTCCTTACTATTTTTAAAGGGCCAGCAGTTGGCCCTCGCTATTGTTAGAGAGTCATCAGCCGGATATTCTTTGTTGTTCCCATTATTAATGAGTGGGTCTCCTTTACTGTTATTGTGTATGCATTGACTGTAAGGGCTGCTAAAAATTTGGACGCAACCCAATACCCCTTTGAAGAGAAGAGACATAGAGGAGGGTCTCAGTAAAAAAAATGTTCCCATTATAAAGGAGCGGGTCTCCTATAGTAGTAATGCCCATGCTGTGACTGCAAGGGCTGCCAAAATGTGGGAAAAAACCCCACTAACAATTTAAAGACACATAGAGCAGGGCCACAGTAACGACATGTTTCAATTAGAAAGGAGAGGGTCTGCTATACAGTTATAGAGCATGCAGTGAGTCCAAAGGTTGCCAAAATTTAGGAAAAACCACACTAACAATTTAAAGACACACAGAGCAGGACCACAGTAACGACATGTTTCCATTAGAAAGGAGCGGGTCTGCCATACAGTTATAGAGTATGCAGTGAGTCCAACGGCTGCCTAAAGTTAGGAAAAACCCCGCTAACAATTTAAAGACACATAGAGCAGGGCCACAGTAATGACATATTCCCATTAGAAAGGAGAGGGTCTCCCATACGGTTTGCCTATGCAGTGACTGTAATGGCTGTCAAAAATTTCCCTTGCAAGAGACGTAGAGGTCGGACGGCCTCCAGAAAACAATATTCCCATTATTAGGAAGTGGGTTTCCCATACTGTTTGCCTATGCAGTGAAGCAACGGTTGCCAAAAATTTGGAGGCACTCCAATGCCCCTTGCAAGAGACATAGAGGTCGGAGGGCCTTCTGAAAAAAATGTTCCCATTATTAGGAAGTGGGTCTCCCATACTGTTTGCCTATGCAGTGAAGCAACGACTGCCAAAAATTTGGAGGAACTCCAATGCCCGTGCAAAAGACGTAGAGGTCGGAGGGCCTCCTGACAAAAATGTTCCCATTATTAAGAAGTGGGTCTCCCATACTGTTTACCTATGCAGTGAAGCAACGGCTGCCAAAAGTTGGAGGAACTCCAATGCCCCTTGCAAGAGACGTAGAGGTCGGAGAGCCTAATGAAAAAAATGTTCCCATTATTAGGAAGTGGGTCTCCCATACTGTTTGCCTATGCAGTGAAGCAATGGCTGCCAAAAATTTGGAGAAACTCCAATGCCCCTTGCAAAAGATGTTGATATGTTAATATGGTACATATGGTGGTGATATGGTGGTGGAGGATGAGGATGCTGAGAAGGAGGAGGACAAGAGCAAATAGACAAAATCACGAAGCGTATACCCATGTCTGGGTGTGAAGACAGAGGTGCATGGGAATAGAGTTAGACCTCCCCAAAAAAAGACACTGTATTTGAGTTTATGTTATGCTGCTATCATTCAGTGGTGTTGAGACGTCTGGCCCAATCCAGCCCTTGTTCATTTTTATAAGAGTCAGCCTGTCAGCATTTTCAGTTGACAGGCAGATGTGCCTATCGGTTATAATTCCACCTGCGGCACTAAAAACTCGCTCTGATAAAATGTTAACTGCAGGGCAGGCTAGGACCTCCAAGGCGTAGAGAGCCAGTTTATGCCACGTGTCCAGCTTGGATACCCAATAATTATACGTCACAGAGGAATCACGGAAGACGTTGGTACAGTCGGCAAGGTACTCCCTCACCATCTTCCGAAACTTTGCACTCCTTGTGAGAGTACCCACTGGCTCAGGGCCTGTGAGATGGGAGGGTCTGAGAAAACTGTCCGAGAACTTTGACAGTGTTCCCCTGCCTCTGCTGGATTGCATTTGTGGCTCTCTCGCCTGTACTCCTTGGTTGTCCAACGAACTGTGACCTCTGCCGCCAGCATTTTCAGATGGGAATTTTTTTAATAATTCCACAACAAGGGCCTTCTCGTACTGCACCATTTTATTAGGCCTGTCCTGCAAAGGAATAAGAGACATAAAGTTCTCTCTGTAGCGTGGGTCGAGAAGTGTCGCCAACCAGTAATGACCGTCACCCAAAATTTGGACAACGCGAGGGTCACAGGAAAGGACGCGTAAGATAAACTCAGCCATGTGTGCCAGACTGCAAAGAGGCAAGACTTCCGTGTCCTCACCAAGAAGACGACTGACCATGCTCTCCTCCTCATCCTCCTCCTCTTCCTCCTTCTACCTGTCCTCAGGCCATCCACGCTGAACAGACGGTATGGAGGTTGTGCAGGTAGTACCGTCTATAGCGCAGGAAACTAGCTCTTGTTCTTCCTCCTCCTCCTCTTCATTGTCATCCAATCCACGTTGGAATGAGATGAGGAGGGGCTGTGTGTAATCACCCTGTACGGTTCCTTGCTCCATCTAATCATGCTCCGCCTGCAATGCATCCTCTTTAATTGAGAGCAGAGAGTGTTTCAGAAGACAGAGAAGTGGGATGGTGATGCTAATTATGGCGTCATCGCGGCTCACCATCTTGGTGGAGTCCTCAAAGTTTTGGAGGATGATACAGATGTCTGACATCCATGTCCACTCCTGAGGTCTTATGTGTGGAGTCTGACCTGAATACCGATGGCCTTGTTGATGCTGGTACTCAACAACTGCCCTCTTCTGCTCACAAATCCTTCCCAACATCTGCAATGTAGAGTTCCAACGCGTGGGGACATCACACACCAGTCGGTGAGCCGGAAGCTGCAAATGCTGCTGAAGCACGGCAAGGGCGGCAGAAGCTGTAGGTGACTTTCTAAAATGGGCACACAGGCGGCGCACTTTGACAAGCAGATCCGGCAGATTTGGGTAGGTTTTGAGAAACTGCTGAATTACGAGGTTAAGCACATGGGCCAGGCATGGTATGTGTGTGAGCTCACCTCGCCTCAGAGCCGCCACCAGGTTCTGGCCATTGTCACACATGACCATGCCTGGCTGTAGGTTCAGCGGTGAGAGCCACAGATCTGCCTGCCACAACTCTTCAGCATTGTGCGGTTTGTCACCTAAGCATATTACCTTCAGCACAGCCTGTTGCCGCTTGGCTGAGGCAGTGCTTCCAGCTTGTGACTGCTGTGGTCATTTCGGAGATGGAGGCTGAAGAGGAGGAGGAGGATGAGGTGCAGGAGCTGCAAAATGTGGGGGCATCCCTGATTGACCTAGGGCCCGCAATCCTCGGCGTCTGGAGGATGTTGTCAGTATTCCGGGTTTTCTAGGTAACCTTGTGAATGATTTTGCCCTTTGTTAAGATGGAGTTTGCTGTTTTTGTATGCCCTACTTCCTGTTCGTTTGTTTAAAACCCGGCTCAGGTGCTGGCTTCCTTGCTGGAGTATTCTGCTTCGTTTCCCTTCAGTCCAGCTGCCTTGTCCTACTATTATCTCCCAGATCTCTTGTGTATTTACCAGGTTAATCTCCAAGTGCTTCTCAGCAGCAGCAGTGAGCTTCTACCCCTGGCTCTGGACATTCTCTGCATATGTAAGCTACACTCACTGTGTTATCATTAACCTGTTGACTTTGGAATTTAACCCTTGGCTCACTCCACCCGGTAAGAACTGTGTTACTGAACTGTGTTGTTGTTTAACCCTTCGTTCACTCCCTCCGGTGAGGGCTGCTGGAACTATTTACTGGAATATTACTTGAATGTGAACTTGTTTCTGGACTTCCCTGAATCTACGCCTCATCTAGGATTAACTTGTGAACTTGTTCTTGGACTTCCCTGTGGCCACGTCACCAGTGTGTCAGACTTTCCTTTTGTTCACATTTATGTGAGGACTCCGTCGTAAGAGCATTGCAGACTTTGCTATATAGGTTCCAAAGACTTAATATCGCTGGACTTATTTCGTTGTATGTCACTACGGGTTATCTGTATATTGTTTTTGGGTGTTATTGCTGTTGCACAAATACATTATTTGCATTAAAGAAACCCGTCTCTGCTTGTTCATTGCCCCACGCTATCAGAATCCTCGAGTTCCTACAATAGTATTACAGGATACTCCAGCCTAAAGAGGATTCTGCTGGGGCAATGACGGAGACACAGGCAGACAAGCTGTTCACCATAATTAACTCCTTGCAGCAGGAGATAGAGGTTATACACAATAAGATTAGAGACATGGCATCCCAGGTTGACCACAACGCACAGGTGTTTGGTCAGGCTCTCCAAGATCTACGTACTAAGTTAGAAGTCCGGGAGGCCTTACCTACTGAGCCTACATCATCCACTAGTATGCCCAAAATGCCTCCATTCCGGTTTAATGGTGACCGAAGTCAATTCCGTGGGTTTGTTAACCAATGTATATTATTCTTTGATGTACATGCCTCCTATTATCGGTCTGATAGATCTAAGGTTCTATGTATTATCATGTTGTTGACATCACGGGCACTGGCTTGGGCAAATCCTATGGTTGAAAGTCATGATACCCGTCTAAATAATTTGGATGATTTTCTGACAGCCATGGCACAAATGTTCGACGATCCCAACCGCCGTGCTACCGCTGAATCTGCCTTGCTTTCCTTACGCCAGGGGAAACGTTCAGTCATAGAATATGTTACTGAATTTAAAGGGTTAGTGGTGGACACCAACTGGGATAACAATGCTTTATTGCCAATCTTTAGAAAGGGATTGTCCAGTGCAATCAAGCATGAGCTAGCTCGTTCAGAGTCTCCACAGGAGTTTGAGTTGTTTTTACAACACTGTGTACGTATTGATATCCGTCTAACTGAACGCAGACAAGAAAAATGGGCAGCCGTAAATCGCATCACTAATTTCTCTCTTCCGTCTAGGGAAACCACAGGCAAAAACTTGCGGGAGGCCGAGGAGGTGCCTATGCAGGTGGACTCGCTACAAAAACGTGAGAGTAATGAACGCCGCGAATACCGTCTCCATGAGCGCTTATGTTTTTATTGTGGCCAATCAGACCATTTCCTTATCAATTGTCCTAAATGTCCCAGGCGACCCAACAAGGTGTTGGCGGTAGTAGGGGATTATGATAACACTGACGTTGAGTCTGAAGTTTCGGAGACCAGTCTACATCTAGATGCTGTTTTTCCCCCTATATTGATGCCGACTTCCCCTAAAGATCAAGGGGAGAAATATTCACATTGTTCTCTTCCTATTCAGATTCCGTGGGAGGGACAGTGGATATCAAGTTCTGCCATGATAGACTCTGGAGCAGGTGGGAATTTCATGGATTCTTCTTTTGCCAGGGAACATGGTATAAAGACGCAACTAAGAGCTTCACCAGTCATTATGGAAACGGTGGATGGTTCCCCATTAGTTTCTGGACCAGTAGATCGGGAGACAGCGCTTCTGGAGTGTAAGATGGAACCAGACCATCAAGAAACACATTCATTCATGTTAATATCTTCTCCTCATTTTCCTGTAATTTTAGGAATTCCCTGATTACGGTCACAAAATCCAAACATCAATTGGGAAACCAAGGAGATATCCTTCCTCCCGAAGTGTAGTCCTACCATCAGTCCAACGGTAGCAGTTCCAGTCACCCAGAACTTGGAAGAGGCAATACAGGTACCCACTCTCCCTCTGGTTTACCAGGAATTCTTGGACGTTTGTGACAAGAGGAAGGCAGATCAACTTCCCCCACATAGACCGTATGATTGCCCCATAGAATTGCTTCCTGGGGCAGCGATTCCTTTCGGCCATGTTTACCCGCTGGCGGCTCCGGAATTAAAATCATTACGAGAATATATAGATGAGAATTTAGCCAAGGGGTTTATCCGACCATCTTCTTCACCAGCGGGAGCCCCTATATTCTTTGTAAAGAAGAAGGATGGGACTCTAAGACCCTGCATTGACTACCGGGAGTTAAATAAGGTAACCATTCGTAACAGGTACCCGTTGCCGCTAATTCCAGAATTGTTGGAAAGAGTTCGCCAGGCCAAAGTATTTACCAAATTAGATCTTCGCGGGGCATATAATCTACTTCGTATACGTCCCGGAGACGAATGGAAGACAGCTTTTAGATGCCGGTATGGACATTATGAATATTTGGTGATGCCATTCGGACTCTGCAACGCTCCTGCTGCTTTTCAATATTTAGCCAACGATATTTTCAGGGATTTATTGGACCAATATGTGGTAATTTACCTGGATGACATTTTGATCTTCTCTGATTCCTTACAGGAACATCGGGAACATGTTAAGACCGTGCTTAGACGTTTGAGAGATAATCATTTGTACATCAAACTCGAAAAGTGTGAATTTCATTGCTCCGAAATCCAATTTTTGGGCTATATTATTTCTCCTCAGGGATTGAATATGGAGTCTAGCAAGATCCAGGCAATCTTAGACTGGCCGGTACCAGGAAACATTAAAGAGGTACAACGATTCATTGGTTTCGCTAACTTTTATAGACGTTTCATCCGAAATTTTTCAGAAGTTGTCCGTCCCATCACTCTCCTCACCAAGAAGGGGAAGAAGTTTGTATGGTCTTCGCAAGCTCAGGGAGCCTTTGATCGCCTCAAGGGTTGTTTTACCACGGCTCCGATATTGATGCATCCGGATCCTGCACTGCCTTTCATCGTGGAGGTGGACGCTTCTGACTGTGCATTGGGAGCTATCCTCTCACAACTTACCGGAGACAAAGGTTTGCTGCACCCGTGTGCCTTCTTTTCTCGTAGGTTATCTTCTGCTGAACTGAACTATGATATTGCAGATAAGGAACTTTTGGCAATTATTTCCGCCTTTAAGGAATGGCGACACCATTTGCAGGGAGCAACTCAACAGGTAGTAGTACTCACGGATCATCGGAATTTGGAATTCCTTAAGTCTGCCAGGTGTCTTTCTCCTCGACAAGCTAGGTGGAGTTTGTTCTTGAACCAGTTTAATTTTATTATTTCGTACCGCCCATGTTCACGTAATGGGAAAGCTGACGCATTATCCCGAATCCATACGGTGGACTCCGTGCCTGGGACCCCGTCTAAGACCATCTTGTCTGATGCCAATTTCGTAGGAGTGCTCCAGGACCGGGACTTGTGGCAGGAGATCAAGCTGGCCTATGACGATGACGTATTTCTTGCTGCTCCACCTGACAACGTAAATCTTGTCCTTCGGAATGGTGTGTGGCTTAGAGATCGATGTATTTATGTCCCGGAGGCTGTGAGACTTCGAATTCTCAAATTGGTCCATGACTCTGTATTGGCTGGTCATAGGGGGGTACAGAAGACGCAGGAATTTTTAAGTCGTTTTTTTTGGTGGCCTACCTGTTTGAAAGATGTGAATGACTATGTCCGCTCTTGTGAGGTTTGTGCCCGATACAAAGTTCCTCGCGTGTCACCTACTGGTCTTCTTAAACCGCTAGCTGTACCGTCTCGCCCTTGGGGGTCTATTTCGATGGACTTTATTGTGGAGTTACCCACCTCTGGCGGTAAAAATACTATTTTGGTGGTAGTAGATCGTTTAACGAAGGCTGCTCATTTCATTCCGTGTACCGGTCTTCCCTCAGCTACAGAGACAGTGGATCTGGTTATCCAGAACTTTTTCCGGCTGCATGGGGTACCAGATGAGATCATTTCTGACCGTGGAATACAATTTACCTCTAGATTCTGGAAAGGATTTTGTTCTGCGCTCCACATTAATGTTTGCTTGTCTTCTGCATACCATCCTCAGACCAACGGGCAGACCGAACGGACAAATCAAACCTTGGAGCAATATCTACGCTGTTACGTCAGTCATTTGCAGGACGATTGGCTGAAGCTGCTTCCTTTAGCGGAATTTTCATACAACAACTCTCAGAGCAGTTCTACGAAGGTAACGCCTTTTTTTGCTAATCTGGGATATCATCCAAATATTTTGCCTAGGTCTCCGGTTGCTATTTCGGTACCGGCGGTTGAAGATAGAGTGGCGGTGTTGCAACGTAATCTGGAAGTTTTGAAGGACACCCTGACCATAGCACAGGAGCGTTACAAGAAGTCGGCCGATAGGTGCCGGTTTCCGGAACCTATGTATAAGGTAGGAGACGCGGTTTGGTTGTCTACCAAGAATCTAAGATTGGGTGTTCCTTCGCAGAAACTGGGACAGAAATTCATCGGTCCATTCAAGATCACTGGGATTGTGAGCTCTGTTGCCTGTCGGCTGAAGCTACCACGGACTTTAAAGGTACACCCAGTATTTCATGTTTCTTTATTAAAACCAGTCTCTCCTAACACGTTTCAGGGACGTATCGTATCTTCGTATCTCCCCCTCCACCAGTGTTGGTTGATGGTGAAGAGCAATTTGTGGTACAGGATATTGTTGACTCGAGACTTCATAGGAACCGGCTTCAGTATCTAGTCAGATGGCAAGGTTACTCTCCCGAAAACGATTCTTGGGAACCAGTAAGTAACATCAATGCTCCCCTGAAGGTCGCTCAGTTTCATCAGAGATACCCGGACAAGCCTGGTCCCGGATCGTCCGGAGGCCGTCTTTAGGGGGGGAGTAATGTCAGTATTCCGGGTTTTCTAGGTAACCTTGTGAATGATTTTGCCCTTTGTTAAGATGGAGTTTGCTGTTTTTGTATGCCCTACTTCCTGTTCGTTTGTTTAAAACCCGGCTCAGGTGCTGGCTTCCTTGCTGGAGTATTCTTGTCCTACTATTATCTCCCAGATCTCTTGTGTATTTACCAGGTTAATCTCCACGTGCTTCTCAGCAGCAGCAGTGAGCTTCTACCCCTGGCTCTGGACATTCTCTGCATATGTAAGCTACACTCACTGTGTTATCATTAACCTGTTGACTTTGGAATTTAACCCTTGGCTCACTCCACCTGGTAAGAACTGTGTTTCTGAACTGTGTTGTTGTTTAACCCTTCGTTCACTCCCTCCGGTGAGGGCTGCTGGAACTATTTACTGGAATATTACTTGAATGTGAACTTGTTTCTGGACTTCCCTGAATCTACGCCTCATCTAGGATTAACTTGTGAACTTGTTCTTGGACTTCCCTGTGGCCACGTCACCAGTGTGTCAGACTTTCCTTTTGTTCACATTTATGTAAGAACATTGCAGACTTTGCTATATAGGTTCCAAAGACTTAATATCGCTGGACTTATTTCGTTGTATGTCACTACGGGTTATCTGTATATTGTTTTTGGGTGTTATTGCTGTTGCACAAATACATTATTTGCATTAAAGAAACCCGTCTCTGCTTGTTCATTGCCCCACGCTATCAGAATCCTCGAGTTCCTACAATAGTATTACAGATGTGTTCCGTCCCAAGGTCCGACTGGGTCCTGTTTTCCACTATGTTAACCTAGTGTGCTGTCAGCGAGATGTACCGTCCCTGCCCACAAGCACTTGTCCACATGTCCATTTTTAGGTGGACTTTTCCAGTGACTGAATTGTTGAGGGCACGGCTAATGGGACACGTGCTTGTGTAATGCGTAGATGGCACACCAGGAGAAATAGTGGCGGCTGGGGACCAAGTACCGAGGGACGCCCGCCACCATCAGATTGCGGAAAGCTTCTGTCTCCATGAGCCTAAAAGGAAACATTTCAAGCGCAAGCATTCGCGAAGTGTGTGAATTTAGTAGTGTGGCCTGTGGGGCGCTAGCTGCATATTTGCGCTTGTGTTCCAAGGAATGGGGTAGGAACAACTGAACGCTGTGCTGGGACAAGGACGTGGACGTGCTTGCTGATAGTGCTAGTTGAGAGTGTTCAACGACAGGTGCAGGGTGGGAGGCATCTTGGCATACGCCATGGACAGGGGATTGCATGCACGCACAAAAGCAGAACAAGCAGTGGTGTCACCTTCAGACACTGTTTCTGGACCGTGGGGTTCAACCCACTTAGTCGGGTGCTTTGCTGCTATGTGCCTGATCATGCTGGTGGTGGTCAGGCTGGTAGTTTTGCTACACCTGCTGATGCTGGCCTGGCAGGTGGTGCAAATGGCCTTTTTGGGGTTATCGGCAGGGTCTTTAAAAAACAACCAGACTCGGGAAGACCTAATAGTTGTACTGGCAACTTCCATCGTATTGATGTTACGGGGAACGGTTGCCCGCCTTCTACCTGCGGCCACCACACTGCTTGTTCTTGCCTGTTGTGTTGCTACGCCTCCCTCCCCCTGTGTGCTGCCATGAATCAGAAAAACCTACAAGAAGCAAAATGATTCATGGCCATTGTGAAACGTGCATTCATGAGCTGCATGTATACCTACTTAAGCAATCTTAAATTTTGTGTTTTTTCTTTGTATTTTTTGCATTCTGTGCAAACCTGGGTGTGGCCTCCCTTCCTAGAGCTGGATAATACATTTAAAGCTTCCCTAGGCTGGTGTTCACAGTTTGGGACTCAGTTCTTTGTCTGCCCTTATTCACACACTGAGGTCAACTTTGACACATGGTAAGGTTTTTAATATTAGACAGTGTAGGACCGTCCCGAGTGGGTTCACCTTGTCAGTGGTGGGATGGCTTATATACTATTTTTGATCAAAAACAGTGTTACTAAGAACCTTATTTTATTTAAATGCACTTGCTTTTTATTTATTTACAGCAGGGTTTATGTTCATTTTGCTTCTTGTAGATTTATTTACTTCACTCAAGTTTGGACTCTGACCTGTTTTGAAACAATCTGTAATAGCCCAAATGTTCCACAAGATGTCAGTATAGCATCACAAACGTTATAAAACCAGTTCCACTGATCCATCCTGTAAAAAGGGATTCATATAGGAAGTAAAATAGAAGCTTTATTTGTTACATGGATAAAAGAATGAGAACTGATGACACAAAGTATGCACTAAGTATTCTCAATTTTTCCTATTTTCTAGAGTAATAATGCAATTCAAATTTCATATATTTCATGTTTGTATGCTATAGTACTACAGAGTGCTACTTTATATGTTAGTTACCGTATTTTTCGGACTATAAGACGCACCGGACCATAAGACGCACCTAGGTTTTAGAGGAGGAAAATAGAAAAAAAAATGTAAGCAAAAAATGTGGTCATGATGCCCTGTTAAGTGGGAGGGAGTCTGCTGCTGACACTGGAACAGGGGTAATGTCCCCCAATTCTGATAATATCCCCCACCCTGGTAGATATTCCCCACCTTTCTATTATACGTGGCTCCCATCCCCATCCTGATATGCATGGCACCCCTCCATCCTGATATGCATGGCACCCCTCATCCCTATCCTGGTATGCATGGCACCCCTCATCCTTATCCTGGTATGCATGGCCCCCCTCATCCCTATCCTGGTATGCATGGCCCCCCTCATCCCTATCCTTGTATGCATGGCACCCCTCATCCCTATCCTGGTATGCATGGCACCCCTCATCCCTATCCTGGTATGCATGGCACCCCTCATCCCTATCCTGGTATGCATGGCACCCCTCATCCCTATCCTGGTATGCATGGCACCCCTCATCCCTATCCTGGTATGCATGGCACCCCTCATCCCTATCCTGGTATGAATGGCACCCCTCATCCCTATCCTGGTATGCATGGAACCCCTCATCCCTATCCTGGTATGCATGGCACCCCTCATCTCTATCCTGGTATGTATGGCACCCCTCATCTCTATCCTGGTATGCATGGAACCCCTCATCTCTATCCTGGTATGCATGGCACCCCTCATCCCTATCCTGGTATGCATGGCACCCCTCATCCCTATCCTGGTATGCATGGCACCCCTCATCCCTATCCTGGTATGCATGGCACCCCTCATCCCTATCCTGGTATGCATGGCACCCCTCATCCCTATCCTGGTATGCATGGCACCCCTCATCCCTATCCTGGTATGCATGGCACCCCTCATCCCTATCCTGGTATGCATGGCACCCCTCATCCCTATCCTGGTATGCATGGCACCCCTCATCCCTATCCTGGTATGCATGGCACCCCTCATCCCTATCCTGGTATGCATGGCACACCTCATCCCTATCCTGGTATGCATGGCACACCTCATCCTTTCCCTGGTATGCATGGCACACCTCATCCTTTCCCTGGTATGTATGGCCCCCTCATCCTTTCCCTGGTATGTATGGCCCCCTCATCCTTTCCCTGGTATGTATGGCCCCCTCATCCTTTCCCTGGTATGTATGGCCCCCTCATCCTTTCCCTGGTATGTATGGCCCCCTCATCCTTTCCCTGGTATGTATGGCCCCCTCATCCTTCCCCTGGTATGTATGGCCCCCTCATCCTTCCCCTGGTATGTATGGCCCCCTCATCCTTCCCCTGGTATGTATGGCCCCCTCATCCTTCCCCTGGTATGTATGGCCCCCTCATCCTTCCCCTGGTATGTATGGCCCCCTCATCCTTCCCCTGGTATGTATGGCCCCCTCATCCTTCCCCTGGTATGTATGGCCCCCTCATCCTTCCCCTGGTATGTATGGCCCCCTCATCCTTCCCCTGGTATGTATGGCCCCCTCATCCTTCCCCTGGTATGTATGGCCCCCTCATCCTTCCCCTGGTATGTATGGCCCCCTCATCCTTCCCCTGGTATGTATGGCCCCCTCATCCTTCCCCTGGTATGTATGGCCCCCTCATCCTTCCCCTGGTATGTATGGCCCCCTCATCCTTCCCCTGGTATGTATGGCCCCCTCATCCTTTCCCTGGTATGTATGGCCCCCTCATCCTTTCCCTGGTATGTATGGCCCCCTCATCCTTTCCCTGGTATGTATGGCCCCCTCATCCTTTCCCTGGTATGTATGGCCCCCTCATCCTTTCCCTGGTATGTATGGCCCCCTCATCCTTTCCCTGGTATGTATGGCCCCCTCATCCTTTCCCTGGTATGTATGGCCCCCTCATCCTTTCCCTGGTATGTATGGCCCCCTCATCCTTTCCCTGGTATGTATGGCCCCCTCATCCTTTCCCTGGTATGTATGGCCCCCTCATCCTTTCCCTGGTATGTATGGCCCCCTCATCCTTTCCCTGGTATGTATGGCCCCCTCATCCTTTCCCTGGTATGTATGGCCCCCTCATCCTTTCCCTGGTATGTATGGCCCCCTCATCCTTTCCCTGGTATGTATGGCCCCCTCATCCTTTCCCTGGTATGTATGGCCCCCTCATCCTTTCCCTGGTATGTATGGCCCCCTCATCCTTTCCCTGGTATGTATGGCCCCCTCATCCTTTCCCTGGTATGTATGGCCCCCTCATCCTTTCCCTGGTATGTATGGCCCCCTCATCCTTTCCCTGGTATGTATGGCCCCCTCATCCTTTCCCTGGTATGTATGGCCCCCTCATCCTTTCCCTGGTATGTATGGCCCCCTCATCCTTTCCCTGGTATGTATGGCCCCCTCATCCTTTCCCTGGTATGTATGGCCCCCTCATCCTTTCCCTGGTATGTATGGCCCCCTCATCCTTTCCCTGGTATGTATGGCCCCCTCATCCTTTCCCTGGTATGTATGGCCCCCTCATCCTTTCCCTGGTATGTATGGCCCCCTCATCCTTTCCCTGGTATGTATGGCCCCCTCATCCTTTCCCTGGTATGTATGGCCCCCTCATCCTTTCCCTGGTATGTATGGCCCCCTCATCCTTTCCCTGGTATGTATGGCCCCCTCATCCTTTCCCTGGTATGTATGGCCCCCTCATCCTTTCCCTGGTATGTATGGCCCCCTCATCCTTTCCCTGGTATGTATGGCCCCCTCATCCTTTCCCTGGTATGTATGGCCCCCTCATCCTTTCCCTGGTATGTATGGCCCCCTCATCCTTTCCCTGGTATGTATGGCCCCCTCATCCTTTCCCTGGTATGTATGGCCCCCTCATCCTTTCCCTGGTATGTATGGCCCCCTCATCCTTTCCCTGGTATGTATGGCCCCCTCATCCTTTCCCTGGTATGTATGGCCCCCTCATCCTTTCCCTGGTATGTATGGCCCCCTCATCCTTTCCCTGGTATGTATGGCCCCCTCATCCTTTCCCTGGTATGTATGGCCCCCTCATCCTTTCCCTGGTATGTATGGCCCCCTCATCCTTTCCCTGGTATGTATGGCCCCCTCATCCTTTCCCTGGTATGTATGGCCCCCTCATCCTTTCCCTGGTATGTATGGCCCCCTCATCCTTTCCCTGGTATGTATGGCCCCCTCATCCTTTCCCTGGTATGTATGGCCCCCTCATCCTTTCCCTGGTATGTATGGCCCCCTCATCCTTTCCCTGGTATGTATGGCCCCCTCATCCTTATCCTGGTATGCATGGTCCCACTAATCCCCATCAGGCTGCACATAAAAATATAAACACTCCTACTCACCTTTCTTCTCTCCTCCAGCGCTGCATCCTGTCTGCCCGCACTGACCACTACATGTGAGCCACGCATGACGTCACTGCCATGCGCGGCTCACAAGGAGAGATCAGCTGCCGGAAGTCACTGCTCCCCACGCCGGGACTGTGTGCGCGGGGAGCAGTGACTTCATGCTCCTTAATAGCCGGCATACAGCATAACCGCAGCGCGGCTCCTGCTGCTGCCGGGCGATCACGTGTGCCCGCTGTTAAAGGGCATGAATATTCACCCCCTCCCCATGCCCAAAGTATTTTGTCCTCAAGTCTATATAATCAGTGAATATGTATATTATATATACTGCTCAAAAAAATAAAGGGAACACTCAAATAACACATCCTAGATCTGAATGAATGAAATATTCTCATTGAATACTTTGTTCTGTGCAAAGTTGAATGTGCTGACAACAAAATCACACAAAAATCATCAATGGAAATCAAATTTATTAACCAATGGAGGCCCTGATTTGGAGTCACCTCCAAAATTAAAGTGGAAAAACACACTACAGGCTGATCCAACTTTGATGTAATGTCCTTAAAACAAGTCAAAATGAAACTCAGTATTGTGTGTGGCCTCCACATGCCTGTATGACCTCCTTACAATGCCTGGGGATGCTCCTGATGAGGTTGCGGATGGTCTCCTATGGGATCTCCTCCCAGATCTAGACTAAAGCATCCGCCAACTCCTGGACAGTCTGTGGTGCAATGGAGCGAGACATGATGTCCCAGATGTGCTCAATCGGATTCAGGTCTGGGGAACGTGCGGGCCAGTCCATAGCTTCAATGCCTTCATCTTGCAGGAACTGCTGACACACTCCAGCCACATGAGGTCTGGCATTGTCCTGCATTAGGAGGAACCCAGGGCCAACCGCAACAGCATATGGTCTCACAAGGGGTCTGAGGATCGCATCTCGGTACCTAATGGCAGTCAGGCTACCTCTGGCGAGCACATGGAGGGCTGTGCGGTCCTCCAAAGAAATGCCACCCCACACCATTACTGACCCACTGCCAAACCGGTCATGCTGAAGGATGTTGCAGGCAGCAGATCGCTCTCCACGGCATCTCCAGACTCTGTCACGTCTGTCACATGTGCTCAGTGTGAACCTGCTTTCATCTGTGAAGAGCACAGGGTGACAGTGGCGACTTTGCCAATCCTGGTGTTCTGTGGCAAATGCCAAGCGTCCTGCACAGTGTTGGGCTGTGAGCACAACCCCCATCTCTGGACGTCGGGCCCTCATACCACCCGCATGGAGTCGGTTTCTAACGGTTTGTGCAGACACATGTACATTTGTGGCCTGCTGGAGGTCATTTTGCAGGGCTTTAGCAGTGCTCCACCTGTTCCTCCTGTTCGGAGGTAACGGTCCTGCTGCTGGGTTGTTGCCCTCCTATGGCTCCCTCCACATCTCCTGGTATCTGCTCCATGCTCTGGACACTGTGCTGACAGACACAGCTACCCTTCTTGCCACAGCTCACACTGATGTGCCATCCTGGATGAACTGCACTACCTGAGCAACTTCTGTGGGTTGTACTGTAGACACAGCCTCATGCTACTGTACCTCTAGGGGTGAGAGCAATGGCAAAACGAAAAAGTGACCAAAACAACAGCCAAAAAGGATGAGAACAGAGAAATGGTCTGCGGTCACCACCGGCAAAACCACTCCTTTATAGGGAGTATCTTGCTAATTGCCTACTATCGTTTCTACCAGTTGTCTGTTCCATTTGCACAACAGCAAGAGAAATTTATTCACAATCAGTGTTGCTTCATAACTGGACAGGTAGATTTCACAGAAGTGTTATTGATTTGGAGTTACATTATGTTGTTTAAGCGTTCCCTTTATTTTTTTGAGCAGTGTATATACTGAATAAAAATATTAACGCAACACTTTTATTTTTGCTCCCATTTTTCATGAGCAGAACTCAACGTTTCTAAGACTTTTTCTATTTACACAAAAGGCCTTTTTCTCTCAAATATTGTTCACAAATTTGCCTACATCTGGGTCAGTGAGCTCTTCTCCTTTACTGAGATAATCCATCCACCTCACAAGTGTAGCATATCCAGATGCTGATTAGACACATGATTATTACACAGGTGTGCCTTAGGCTGGCCACAATAAAAGGCCACTCTAAAATGTGCAGTTTACAGTATTGAGAGGGTCCTCAACACTGGGTCACCAGGCACCAGCAAGTTAGTTTGATCATGTGCACCGCATGATCAAAGTAACTTGTGTCTGCAGCACTGACAGGTCATAAGGTATAGCATTGATCTTGCACTGCTATACCTTATAGCTGTGATCAGACTGATAAAAGTGAAAGTCCCATAGTGGGACTAAGTAAAAAAGTAAGAAATAAAAAAAAAAAAAGTTGAAAAAATATTTAAAAAAAAATAAAATAATAATAAAATACATATATATTGCACCCATAAATAAGTATTATGAAAAAAAACAAAAAACAATAAAAGAACACATATTTGGTATCACCGAGTCCTGAACGACCTGACCTATAAAACTGTTCCACTAGTTAACCCCTTTAGTGAACACCGTAAAAAAAAGAAATAGGCAAAAAAAGGTGCTTTATCATTATACTGCAAAACAAAAAGTGGAATAAAACATGATCAAAAAGACGAATGTAAATAAAAACGGTACCACTAAAAATGTCATCTCGTCCCACAAAAAACAAGCTGCCATACAGCTCCATCAGCTGAAAAATAAAAAAAAGCTACAGCTCTCAGAATAAAGCGATGAAAAATTTTTTTTTTATATAAAATAGTTTTTATTGTGTAAAAGCACCAAAATATAAAAAAAATTATATAAAAGTGGTATCGCTGTAAACGTACTAACCAGAAGAATAAAGCAGCCTTGTCAATTTTACCACACGCGGAACGGCACAAAAAAAAAAAAAAAATCCTGAATTGTTGTTTTTTGTTCATGCTGCCTCCCAAAAATTGGAATAGAAAGCGATCAAAAAATGTCACATGCCTGAAAATGGTACCAATAAAAACGTCAACTTGTCCCGCAAAAAAACAAGCCTTTATATGACTCTGTTGGCTGAAATATGGAAAAATTATAGCTCTCAAAATATGGCGATGCAAAAACTAGACTTTGCAAAAAAAAAAAAAAAGCTTTTTAGTGTGTGCTGCCACACATAAAAACCTGATATAAATCTGGTATTGCTGTAATCGCACCAACCCGAAGAATAAAGTCTTCTAATCACTTATACCGCATGAGGAATGACGTAAAAAATAAATAAAACCAATTCTTCACCTACTGCTGATTTGTTCATTCTGCCTCACCAAAGATCGCAGTATGGCTAGGCTCACATTTATCCTACGCCTTGCGCTGAGCGCTTATACCGGGTTTTCCGTGTAAATCTCTGAAATACGTCATTCAGACGGAACGTCCGGTGGATGATTCCCTGTAATGAAGCAGATGGAGGCACCGTGGACGCCGTCTGGCCTGTGATCCCACAGTGTCCGTCTTTTTATTAGGCGTGCATAAAAGTGCCGTTGGCGACAGTTTTGTGAACCTCTGAAAAAAAGGACACCGCTGAACAGAGGCCAGATGGAGTCCAGAGTAAGGTCAGTTTCACACGTCCTGATATTTTCGGTACCGGAAAAAACAGTACCGAAGATATCCATGTCCGTGTGCACCTGTGTTGCATACATGTGGCAACTGTGTGCCGCCTGTGTGCCCCATCAGGAGCAAATGTACCAGCGCCTGGGAAGCAGCGGTACAGTTAGCACTGTTCCCAAGCGCCGGGTGCTGAACGCTGCCCTCATCATTGTCCCCTGCTGGTGCTGTGATCAGCGTGAGCAAGGGGCAATGTTTAGAGTAGTAGTCTGCTCCCGCTGTGTCCTGGTGTAAAAATAAGAATAAAATTAAAAAATCATTATGCTCACCTGTCTGAAGATGTCCCCCTGAGTAACCCATCTGACTGCTCACACCGAGGAGCCAGGCAGACTGACTCGCTCCAGCGAGCGGGCACCAGAGCTGCGCTCAGCGAGTGGTGTCCTGTCACTCACTAAGCTCTGTGCAGCTCCGGGGCTCGCTCGCTGGAGTGAGTCATTCTCCACGGCTCCTCTGCGTGAACAGTCAGATGGGTTACCACGGGGGACATCTTCGGACAAGTGAATATAAGTATTTTTTTATTTTATTCTTATTTTTACACCAGGACACAGCAGGAGCAGAATACTACTCCCATCATTGTCCCTTGGTCGCGCTGATCGCAGCGCAAGCAGGGAACAATGATGAAGGCAGAGTTCAGCACCCGGCGCTTGGGAACAGCGCTGAAAAGTGAACAGAACTATATACTGATTCCCAGGTGCTGGTACTTGTCACACTGATGACACACCGATGTCATCCATGTATCAGCAGTGTGGGACGTTTTGCGGCCTGTGCAGCGAGAAAAAAATGGACATGTTGACGTGTTTTGCCCACAGACACACGGTCCGTGGAAACACACTGACATGTGCACAGACCTATTCATTTGAATGGATCTGTGTCACGCTGTCTCTGTATACTGGAGGTAGGAGGCCTAAGCTGACCCTAAGCTGGGGCCCTGACTAATCCCTCAACCTGGAGGTACTGTTAAAGGTACAGAGGTCCAGGCCGCCAGCGTAACCCCTACCTCCTGAAGATCCCTGCACCTCAGTAATCTAGTCCTGAGAAGGACCCCGATCACAACCAAAGGGAACAAGAAATAATATGCCCAAACACAGTATTTAGACGAACGAGACAGTACAAGGGAAAAACCAAAACCACCTTGCATACAAACAACTTCTCAACTACAACAGAGGGAAAACCAACGGGAAAGGAGATAAATGATAAAGCGAGGAAAGGGAAAAAACACTTCCAAATACACTTATCTCAGCAACTCCAAACACCACAATCCGCTCTGTCAGTCTGAATGAAATGCTTTCACCGACACCTCCCAGACAGACCAGCAGGTATATGAAGGAGTCTAACTACAGAAGTATTGATTGCAGCTGGGCGAGGCTGGACCTCATCTAGCCCAGAGAGAGAGAGAGAATTAACTCCCTCACTGCCGAGAAACACAAAGCACCAACAAGTCAGCTGCGAGAAGTCAGGCTGTGTACTCGTGACGATCTTCGTGGCAACACACCCGTGACAGTACCCCCCCTTCTACGAGGGGCCTCCGGACCCTCAGGGCCAGGTTTATCCGGGTGAGTCGTGTGGAAGGCCCGAACTAATCGGTCAGCGTTAATATCCGACGCAGGAACCCACATCCTCTCCTCAGGACCATACCCCTTCCAATGAACCAGGTACTGAAGGGACCGGCGATTAAAGCGTGAATCAATGACCCTCGATACCTGGAACTCCAAGTTACCATTGACAACCACTGGAGGGGGAGGTAAAAGTGACGGTACCACCGGCGCCACATACCTCTTAAGTAATGATCTGTGAAACACGTTGTGAATTTTAAACGTAGGGGGGAGGTCAAGACGGAATGCCACCGGATTAATAATAGAACTGATTCTGTACGGCCCGATGAACCTGGGACCCAGTTTCCAGGAGGGAACCTTAAGTTTTATATTCCTGGTAGACAACCATACCCGATCGTTCACACTTAGGTCCGGACCAGACACTCTCCTCCTATCAGCCATACGTTTGTATCGGTTCCCCATAGTATTCAGACTCTTCAGCACCCCTCTCCATACTGAAGCGAGTGATGAGGAAAATCGTTCCTCCTCAGGAACCCCCGAAGAGCCCCCCCCACTGAAAGTACAAAACTGGGGGTGAAAACCATATGCCCCAAAAAACGGGGACTTACCAGTGGACTCGCTCCGCCTATTATTAAGAGCAAACTCTGCCAGAGGTAAGAAAGAAGCCCAGTCCTCCTGGTTCTCTGACACAAAACACCGGAGATATGTCTCCAAGCTCTGGTTCATACGTTCCGTCTGACCATTGGTCTGAGGATGAAAAGCCGATGAGAATGACAACTGCATCCCCCGCCGTGCACAAAACGCCTTCCAGAACTTAGACACAAACTGAGACCCCCGATCAGACACCACCTCGGAGGGTACCCCGTGAAGCCTCACAATCTCCCCAATGAACACCTGCGCAAGAGTTTTAGCATTAGGGAGAGCCGGAAGAGCGATAAAATGTGCCATCTTGCTGAACCTGTCCACTACAACGAGTATGACCGTTTTACCCGAAGACGGAGGGAGGTCCGTAATAAAGTCCATAGACAGATGAGTCCAAGGACGCCCCGGGATCTTCAAAGGTAAGAGGGCCCCAGACGGACGGGTATGTGAGGTCTTAGAGCGCGCACAAACCCCACAGGACGCGACAAAAGTTACCACCTCCTTATGTAAGTTAGGCCACCAAAACCGACGCGAGAGGAGATCCACAGTTGCTTTACTCCCCGGGTGTCCTGCCAAAACTGAGTTATGGTGTGCCTCGATCACCTTCTGTCGCAACTGATCTGGAACAAACAGTCTCCCTGGAGGTCCAACAGGGGCGTCCCCCTGAGCCTCCAATACCTCCTCCTCCAGCTCAGAGCATACTGCCGAGACCACCACCCCCTCCTGAAGGATAGGAATCGGGTCGTCCGTATTCCCGGCCCCAGGGAAACTACGAGATAAGGCATCCGCCTTTACATTTTTTGACCCAGGACGATATGTAACGACAAAATTAAACCTGGTAAAAAACAATGACCACCTAGCTTGTCTGGGATTCAGACGTTTCGCGGACTCCAGATATAGCAGGTTCTTGTGATCGGTGATGACGGTGACCGGATGAACTGCCCCCTCCAAAAAATGGCGCCACTCCTCAAAAGCTAACTTAATGGCCAAGAGTTCCCTATTGCCGACATCGTAATTCCTCTCAGCGGACGACAATTTTTTAGAGAAAAAGGCGCACGGATGCCACTTACCAGGGGACGAACCCTGTGACAATACTGCTCCCACCCCTACCTCGGAAGCGTCTACCTCTACAATGAATGGCTGAGACGCATCAGGTTGAATGAGTATGGGCGCCGAGGCAAAACATTTTTTCAAAGAGGAGAATGCTTGACAAGCCTTGTCAGACCACCTAGAAAAATCCGTCCCCTTTTTAGTCATGTCAGTGAGAGGCTTAACCATGGACGAGAAATTACGAATGAACTTTCGGTAATAATTAGCAAACCCCAGGAAACGTTGTAGTGCCTTAAGATTCTCTGGCCGATCCCACTCAAGAACTGCCCGCACTTTCCCAGGGTCCATACGAAAACCGGACGCTGAAACCAGGAAGCCTAAAAACTGGAGTTCCTGTACGGCGAACACACACTTTTCCCACTTGGCATACAGTTTATTATCCCGCAAAATCTGTAACACCTGCCTAACGTGCTCCTGATGAGACACCAGATCCGGCGAGTAAATTAGGATATCATCCAGATATATGACAACAAACTGTCCCACCAGGCGGCGAAAAATGTCATTAACAAAGTGTTGGAACACCGCCGGGGCATTAGTCAGACCGAATGGCATGACAAGGTTCTCATAATGCCCCTCCGGAGTGTTAAACGCCGTCTTCCACTCATCCCCCTCCTTCATCCTAATCAGATTGTACGCCCCCCTGAGATCCAACTTAGAGAACCATTTGGCGCCCACGATCTGATTAAAGAGATCGGGAATAAGTGGGAGCGGATACGGATCTCGGACCGTAATTCGATTAAGTTCACGGAAATCCAGGCAAGGGCGTAGGCCTCCATCTTTCTTCTTAACAAAGAAGAACCCCGCAGCCACCGGTGAAGATGAAGGTCTAATATGCCCCTTAGCCAGACTTTCTGAGATATAATCCTTCATGGCCTGCCTCTCAGGACCAGAAAGGTTATACAACCTAGCTTTAGGTAACTTGGCCTCAGGGAGCAGTTTTACAGAACAGTCATACACGCGATGAGGAGGTAGTTCCTGACACCCATTCTCCGAGAATACATCCTCAAAGTCCGCCAGAAATGGAGGTAAAACCCAAGGAGTAACCGCACCAATGACCGTGTTCATGCAGTTTTTATTACAGAATTTACTCCATTGGCTTATCTCCCTGGTTTGCCAATTAATAACCGGGTTATGCTTAGCTAACCAAGGAAGGCCCAACACAATAGGAGTGGGAAGACCCTCCAACACGTAGCAAGACAACAGTTCTTTATGTATTGCCCCCACTTGAAGTTTTACGTCATGCACAGCTTGCAAAAAACTTCCCTGCCCGAGAGGCCTGGCATCGATCGAGAATATGGGAATGGGTTTAGCCAACTCACTCAATCGCATACCTTGAACCCGGGCAAACCGAGCATCAACCAGATTAGCCCCGGTCCCACTATCCAGAAGAACAGATATCCTCTCAGTTCTCGTACCCACCACCACCTCCGCCGGTACGAGAAACTGAGACGAACCTAGGGACGAAATACCTACTCCCAGATTGCCGTCCACCACACAACCTGGGATCAACAGTTTTCCGACGACTCTTCACTCTGCAAGGGACGGGATGGACACCCCCCAATAAAATGTCCCTTTCTCCCGCAGAAGAAACACCTTCCTGCCTTATGGCGCACCACCGGTCCCCTCCCCCGAAATGATGTCCCTCCTAATTGCATAGGCTCCTCAGGACTGACCAGGGGAACCACCATATGAGGGGACCTTGTAGGAGGTGGAGTCATCACAGGGGGTAGAGTTATCCCGCACCTCTCCCGAAGCCGTCTGTCCACGCGAATAGCAAGGGCCATAGCGGCTTCCAGAGACACGGGAGAGTCATACTGTGCCAACACATCCTGCAATTTGTCGGATAAACCATGACAAAACTGGCTCCTAAGAGCCGGGTCATTCCACTGGGTGTCCGTGGCCCACCTACGGAACTCCGAACAGAATTCCTCCGCCGGACGATCTCCCTGCTGGATCCTACGTAACTTAGACTCAGCAAGGGAGATCCGATCTGGGTCATCATATACGAGTCCCAGGGCAGCGAAAAACCTATCCACTGACTGGAGAGCCGGGGAACCCGGGGGAAGAGAGAACGCCCAAGATTGTGGGTCCCCTTGTAGGAGCGAGATGACAATTCCCACCCTTTGTTCTTCACTCCCCGATGACCGAGGCCGCAGCCGAAAGTACAATTTACATGCCTCCCGGAAAACAAAAAACTTGTCCCGCCCCCCAGTGAACCTATCAGGGAGAGCTACTTTAGGTTCTGGTCCGGCTTGCTCCTGAGGATGCCAAACCTTGGACCTAACGTCCGCCAGCTCCATGGACAAACTCTGCAATTGCCGAGCTAGACCGGCTACTGGATCCATGGTAGCTGGAGAAAAACTAAGCGGGTCGGTGAAAATGTCACGCTGTCTCTGTATACTGGAGGTAGGAGGCCTAAGCTGACCCTAAGCTGGGGCCCTGACTAATCCCTCAACCTGGAGGTACTGTTAAAGGTACAGAGGTCCAGGCCGCCAGCGTAACCCCTACCTCCTGAAGATCCCTGCACCTCAGTAATCTAGTCCTGAGAAGGACCCCGATCACAACCAAAGGGAACAAGAAATAATATGCCCAAACACAGTATTTAGACGAACGAGACAGTACAAGGGAAAAACCAAAACCACCTTGCATACAAACAACTTCTCAACTACAACAGAGGGAAAACCAACGGGAAAGGAGATAAATGATAAAGCGAGGAAAGGGAAAAAACACTTCCAAATACACTTATCTCAGCAACTCCAAACACCACAATCCGCTCTGTCAGTCTGAATGAAATGCTTTCACCGACACCTCCCAGACAGACCAGCAGGTATATGAAGGAGTCTAACTACAGAAGTATTGATTGCAGCTGGGCGAGGCTGGACCTCATCTAGCCCAGAGAGAGAGAGAGAATTAACTCCCTCACTGCCGAGAAACACAAAGCACCAACAAGTCAGCTGCGAGAAGTCAGGCTGTGTACTCGTGACGATCTTCGTGGCAACACACCCGTGACAATCTGCATGTGTATATGTGAAACTGTCACCACACGTACTGGACACACTGACGTGTGAAAGAGGCCTAACTCTGCTGCCTCATTATAGTGAATGGATCCCTCGGGGGTTCATCTGAATTACGTAGGAGCTGTGTATATGGAGTCTGCATACTATTCTAGGAGAATCTGCGCTCCAGGAGGCAAATAGCGCTCCGTCCCTATCGAGTCGTGTGGCTAAGCAGCACTGTACAACCATATATGGGGTATTTCTACATTCAGCAAAAATTGTGTGACACATTTCCCAGTGTGAAAATGTAAAATCTGGGGTTAAAACAAAACTTTGGTGGTAAAAATGTAATTATTCTTTCTTCACCACCCAATGGTGTAAAATTCTCTGAGGCACCTGTAGTGTCAACATGCTCACTGCACCCCTAGATTAATTCATTGAGAGGTGTAGTTTATAAAATGTTGTCTCTTATGGGGGTTCTGCTGTTCTGGCACCTTTGGAGCCCTGCCAATTTGACATGGCACTGTCACACCAGCCCAGCAAAATATGAACTCCAATATGGCTCTTCTTCCCTTCTGAGCTTTGCACTGCGCCTCAAGAAGTATATAGGGTATCTGTGTGCTCAGGAGAAATTGCACAACTTTTGGGGTCCAATTTCTCCTGTTACCATTGTGAAAATAAAAAATTGGGGCTAAACGGCTCTACGTTATAAACTTTTGTGAAACACTTGGGGGTTCAAAGTGCTCACCAGACATCTAGATAGGTTCCTTAAGGGGAATAGTATCCAAATTGGTGTCACTTGTGCGGGTTTTCCACTGTTTAGGCACATCAGGGGCTCCCTAAACGTGACATGACGTCCGCTAATTATTCAAGCAAATTTTACATTCAAAAAGTCAAATGGTGCTTCTTCCCTTCCGAGCCCTGCTGTGCGCCCAAACAGTGATTTTCCCCCTCATATGGGGTATCAGTGTGCTCAGGAGAAATTGCACAACAAACTTTTGTGTCCATTTTTTCCCGTTAACCTTGTAAAAATAAAAAAATTGGGGTCTAAAGTAACATTTTTGTAAAAAAAAGTAAAATGTTCATTGTTTACTTCTACATTCCAAAAAATTGCTGTGAAGCACCTGAAGGGTTAATAAACCTCTTGAATGTGGTTTTGAGCACCTTGAGGAGTGCAGTTTTTAGAATGTTGTCACTTTTGGGTATTTTCTGTCATAAAAGCCCTTCAAAGTCACTTAAAATGTGATGGGGTTTTGTAAATTTTGTTGGAAAAAGTAGAAATCGCTGGTCAACTTTTAACCCTTCTTAACAAAAAAAAAATTTGGTTCCAAAATTGTGCTGATGTAAAGTAGACATGTGGGAAATGTTATTTATTAACTATTTTGTGTGACATATCTCTCTGATTTAAGGGCATGAAAATTCAAAGTTTGAAAATTGTGAAATTTTCCAAATTTTTGCCAAATTTCCGATTTTTTCACAAATAAACGCCAGTCATATCAAATAAATTTTACCACTATCATGAAGTAAAATATGTGATGAAAAAACAGTCTCAGAATCAGTGGGATCCGTTGATGCGTTCCAGAGAAATTACCTCATAAAGTGACAGTCGACAGAATTGTAAAAATTGGCCTGGTCATTAACGTGCAAACAACCTTAGGGGGTTAAGGGGTTAAGATATACAGTAAGTAGGGTAATATCAATGTCCCAATATATCACTAGCCCCATTTAAAAACCTGGATAAAAAAAGCTATCACATGATAGGGGCTGCTGGTAGTGTGGCACCACATGGGTTCATTATGGGTAAGGTGAACATCCTTTATTATGACTATATCTTTTCTCTTTATTAGACTTTGCAATACACTACTTATGGCTCTCTACATGTGGCCTGTACTTTTCCCCTTGCGACACTGAGTAGCTCTCAGATGGTATATATGGTTAATACATGTGATGCAGGATCCCATACTGTATGCACTTGCACTTTTTTTCTAGTACTATTGATTTACATATAGGGGATGCACATCATGTTGACACCAACTTTCATGTGACAGGTTTTCAAATGGGGATAGTGATATGTTGTGATATTGATATTACCTTACTTATACTGTATCTTAAAGATGTAGCACCACCCTTGCCCGGTATATTTTTGTGGACCATTTGCTACAAAATACCTGTGTCTTTGCTGTTGTAGACTATTTTTATATATTTGATGTTAATGTATTTTGCCTGTTTTTGTTACATTTTCTAAATAAATTTTGATATTTGTGATATATCTATATGGACTATGACTCTGCGTCTCTTGTAGGAATTAAGTATTAAGGAGTGTCCTAGAGTATTACCCATTACAGCCTGCATTCTTGGCCATCTGGCTGGTTTAATATACTTGTACATATTATGTATGTGCTTCGGATGATACTGACTCTAAATAAATTACGTAGTAGTCCTTTCTTTAACTGGATACTGCCATATGTATTTGCTACAGTGCATGACACTTAACAAAGTGCATAGGAGTGTGAGGATGGAATGGCATACAAAGCTACATTATTATAGTGGGCAGTATGGCGTTATGTGCGTGAAACTCATCCTCTGCTTTTCACCCACATACCTGTGCCAACCAGGACCTGGCTTATCAGAAGAGGCTATGGGACATCATCATCACAGCAGCTCGGACTTCTAGTCCACAGGGCAGAGGGGGTGCAGTGGTGACAGGTAGTAGCATTGTACAGTACAGTGGCAGGAAGAAGTAGCTACTGGTGCTGGAGAATAAAGCTCGTCAGCAGATTTGCTCCTAGCTGTAGGAGGGCTATAATGTAGTCCATAGCATAGACTATATTTATATTGTAAAACCACTTTGCTGTTTATATTATCAGTCTTTTGAACATTTTTTTTTCTGCTTCAGGTTTTTAAAAATCAACAAAATATGCCGTGAAGAATAATGCTCCTGTATCATGTATCGGATTGCACTTAAAAATACTTAAAGAAGTTGACCATAACTGGGACAACTCCTGTTCATTCCCCTTGCTTGGCCCTGATAAAATAATAAAGCTTATAATCACCCCCAGTGCTGGTGCCGTTCCTACGGTGTCAGCACTCGCGGTCCCAGGCTCCCGTGCTGTTGTTGTGACATGTGACCCAGGTGACCAATCAGCGCTGGTTTCACTGTTCCCGCCTACGTACGGATTGAATATGAAGCGGAAGTGAGAACGCAGCTGATCCCTGACTTCCTCTTCATGATGAAGTCATACATAGGTGTGGATAGTGATGCCAGCGCTGAAAGGGCACAGGCATCACGTGTCACCACAACAGCATGGGAGCCCCGGGAGAGCAAGTGCTGACACAGAAGGAACGGCGTCGGCACGGGAGGTGAGTATAGGCTTTATTATTTTATCGAGCCAAACATTTTGATCAAGAAGGGTCTGTCCTAGTAGTGGACAACCCCTTTACTGAAAAAAAATGCCCGGGTCAACAATTATACACAAAACCTAGAACATAAGAAGTGAACACTAAAAATCCTTACAAAGTAATAAATACAAAAAAGGTTACGAAAGGATGCAACATTGTTGGCCTATCCTTGGATAGTACTGCATGGTAGACCCCTTTTTTCAATGATCAGTGCCTTTTTTTCTACGCCTATACAAATATTTTTTTCATTTGTTATGTGACATAGAATACCAAAAAAGTGCCATGACTTCTTATTTCAAAGTCCCATCGAACCTTACGACTAACAGCAGTTCTATTCTATATAGACGTCCTGCTACACATTTAGCACTAGGCCCACCAATCTTTGAAGCCACTTCTTTGCTTGCAACCCTTTAAATCTATATTTTTAGTTCACTGTCTAATATGTATATAAATAGGACATGGATTTTCTTTTCCAAGCAGCCACTAAAAAGGATTGCCCATTGTCAGAGACGAGCTGGCATTTGTTGCCAAATGTTAGACACATTGTCTGAAATAGCTTAATGCAATCACACTGGGTGCGCGGTCCATCCCAAAGAATTTAGGAAACCAAGGAAGCAAAGATCAGCTTTGTGAAGGTAAATCGTGTTTATTTTATGATTTTGTGTAAGATAACTAGATAGATACGATAAGAGATAGATAGATGATAGATAGATAGGAATCTGTATAGTCAAAGTAACCAGCTCTTTATAATAATTGAATGCCTTGAAGTTTTGTTCTCTATGAGGGTATCCTTATGTAGAACAGTGATCTCCAACCTGCTGCTCTCCTCCTGTGGGAAAACTAAAACTCTCAGCATGCCCTGACAGCCACTGCGTCTCATATATATGAGTGATCTCCAACAGAATCCAACTTGATTAAATTCTCAGCAGCTCCTTATGTTTTATTCAATGTAATATGCCATTTCAAATACATGCTGTTCAACAAGTTACCCAACTACTATAACAATGATTCCAAGTTACCCAACTACTATAACAATGATTCCCAGTGTAATCCTATCCCTAACGTCATTGTTAGGCAGACTGGATGCTGGACATTGTAACTGGCTCCATTTCTTTAGTACTTCAGACCAAACACAAATTGATCCTAATTAATATATCACTGTTGCTTATCTAGTGATATTCGCTTAGTGGTGACTAATGGTTTCTATTTCCAGTGGTAACGTTACTATTATACTGCACTAAATGTCTGCTATGTAATATATATAAAAGCCTTATAGAGAAGTGCCACTTGCATTTTACATCCATCAGTTGTACATAATGAGATACTGTATGCCATTATATGATAATTACTTACCGGTAATTTGATTTTCCCAAAATATGACGGTAAAGCAGAAAGAGAGGATCCGCTCCCAGGAACAGGAAACCTATTGAAGATAAAGAGCATAAGAAGTAGGTGCACAGTTAAGACATGATAATGCATAATCTTACATATAAGAATAGATTTTATGTTTACACTTTACATATTACATACCCAATGACTGCAGGGAAAGTATCCCACAACCAGAAATAAATAGGGAGGGGGTAAGAATAGTGCTGTTATGCTTCGGGAAAATCAAATTACCAGTAAATAATTATCATCTTTTCCTTTCATCCTGAAAGCACCACAGAGAGATTAAATTAAAAAACCCTAGGGAAGGACCAATGCTGAAAGGTCTTTCCTCCCAAAGGAAAGGTCAGAGTATCCCAGATCCAGTCAATAGTGCTTAAAGAAAGTAGAAGCTGAAGACCACACTGCTGCTCTATATATCTGATCAACTGACACACTGGCCCTTTCTGCCCAGGAAGCGACCAGGGCCCTTGTAGAGTGAGCCTTAATATTGGATTCTGACAAGACAAAGAATAGACATGAGATATGACCATTCTAACCCATCTAGCGATGAACGCTTTTGTAGCCATCTTACCCTTATTGGGGTCTTAAAATAATACAAACACCGATGAAGACTTCCACCAGTGTACTGTAACTTCAAGGTACAGTACAGACCAAAAGTTTGGACACACCTTCTCATTTAAAGATTTTTCTGTGTTTTCATGACTATGAAAATTGTACATTCACACTGAAGGCATCAAAACTATGAACACATGTGGAATTATATACTTAACAAAAGTGTGAAACAATTGAAAATATGTCTTATATTTTAGGTTCTTCAAAGTAGCCACCTTTTGCTTTGATGACTGCTTTGCACACTCTTGGCATTCTCTTGATGAGCTTCAAGAGTAGTCACCAGAAATGGTTTTCACTTCACAGGTGTGCCCTGTCAGGTTTAATAAGTGGGATTTCTTGCCTTATAAATGGGGTTGGGACCAACAGTTGTGTTGTGCAGAAATCTGGTGGATACACAGCTGATAGTCCTACTGAAAAGACTGTTAGAATTTGTATTATGGCAAGAAAAAAGAATCTAAGTAAAGAAAAACGAGTGGGCATCATTACTTTAAGAAATGAAGGTCAGTCAGTGCGAAAAATTGGGAAAACTTTGAAAGTGTCCCCAAGTGCAGTTGCAAAAACCATCAAGCGCTACAAAGAAACTGGCTCACATGAGGACCGCCCCAGGAAAGGAAGACCAAGAGTCACCTCTGCTTCTGAGGATAAGTTTATCCGAGTCACCAGCCTCAGAAATCGCAGGTTAACAGCAGCTCAGATTAGAGACCAGGTCAATGCCATACAGAGTTCTAGCAGCAGACACATCTCTTCAACAACAGTTAAGAGGAGACTTTGTGCAGCAGGCCTTCATGGTAAAATAGCTGCTGGGAAACCACTGCTAAGGACAGGCAACAAGCAGAAGAGACTTGTTTGGGCTAAAGAACACAAGGAATGGACATTAGACCAGTGGAAATCTGTGCTTTGGTCTGATGAGTCCAAATTTGAGATCTTTGTTTCCAACCACCGTGTCTTTGTGCGACGCTGAAAAGGTGAACGGATGGACTCTACATGTCTGGTTCCCACCGTGAAGCATGGAGGAGGAGGTGTGATGGTGTGGGGTTGCTTTGCTGGTGACACTGTTGGGGATTTATTCAAAATTGAAGGCATACTGAACCAGCATGGCCACCACAGCATCTTGCAGCGGCATGCTATTCCATACGGTTTGCGTTTAGTTGGACCATCATTTGTTTTTCAACAGGACAATGACCCCAAACACACCTCCAGGCTGTGTAAGGGCTATTTGACCAAGAAGGAGAGTGATGGGGTGCTACGCCAGATGACCTGGCCTCCACAGTCACCAGACCTGAACCCAATCGAGATGGTTTGGGGTGAGCTGGACCGCAGAGTGAAGGCAAAAGGGCCAACAAGTGCTAAGCATCTCTGGGAACTCCTTCAAGATTATTGGAAGACCATTTCCGATGACTACCTCTTGAAGCTCATCAAGAGAATGCCAAGAGTGTGCAAAGCAGTCATCAAAGCAAAAGGTGGCTACTTTGAAGAACCTAGAAAATAAGACATATTTTCAGTTGTTTCACACTTTTTTGTTAAGTATATAATTCCACATGTGTTAATTCATAGTTCTGATGCCTTCAGTGTGAATGTACAATTTTAATAGTCATGAAAATACAGAAACATCTTTAAATGAGAGGGTGTGTCCAAACTTTTGGTCTGTACTGTATTTAAGAAGAGATCTCCTAATATCTAAGGTATAAAGGAGCATCTCACATCGAAATTCTGGATTCTCACAGATAGAAAAGTGAGAACTATCTCTTGGGATCTATGAAACCTAGTAGACACTTTAGGAAGAAAAGATGGGTCAGGTTTTAGGACAACCTTATCCTGAATGAAAGCTGGGAAAGGTGGGTTGATTGAAATGGCCTATAGTTCGCAAACCCTTCCAGTTGAAGTTAAAGCCACTAGTAAGCTAATTTTCAGAGCGAGCATTCAAATAGTGGCAGATGAAAGAGATTCAAATGTATCCTGGGTGAGGGCATTAAGTGCCAGATTCAGATTTCAAGGTGCGACTTTGGGGCCACCCATCAGTCTATATCTAAAGGAAACTTTGACAAACCCAACGATCCAGAGGCAATTGGCAATATTTTAGACAAATAGAACCCCTAAGGCTGAAACTTGAACTTACAGAGTACTAGTGGCAAGGCCCACGTCTAAGGCCTTTCTGAAGAAAATCCAATACTGTAAGGGGAACCCACTGTTTTATCTAAAAACCTCTCCTAGAAAAACCCAGCAATTTACACAAAATGTTACTATAGATCATAAAGGTACCCTTTTTCCTCCATAAAAGAAGGGTAGAGAATACGTCTGGTGAAAACCCCATAGCCGACCATCAGAATTAAAGGTAAGGAGGAGGAAAGCTAGGTGATAATCAAACCTTTTTAAGAATAGCATCCAATCCACCAAGGGGTTCCCTGGGGCTTAGGGAAAAGAATACCTTTTCTTGGTGATTCCACCTGGTAGCAAACAAATCTTTCTCTGGAAAACCCCAGAGGGAACAAATCTGACTGAATTCTCAATTTAGGGTCCACTTCCACTGAATGAGTGGGTCACAACTTAGGTAATATGCCTTCCATTGAAGAACTCCATATTCCCTTGAAAGAACAATTGCCCAGTTGGACCCATCTCAACTTGCATCTGTGATAAATACAAGCAGATCTGGTACAACCCATGGGACCCCTGTAAAAATGTATTCCCCATTTAGCGCAAAGGCCAGGGAGTCCAAGAATTTTGTTGACATATGATTTTTTTTCCTAGATGAGCTGATCTTTTCCTCTGGATTGAAAGGATCTCCCATTGACATGTCTTCATTAAAGATACTGCTTTCCTTATACAGACGTCCAGAATCATCTGTATCTCGAAAATCTTCTGTTTGATTTTCACCATTTTTTCTCCTGGGAGGAAACAACATTTACAAGTCAAGCTTATACAGATCCCAAGAAAAACCTGAGTTTGTAGAGAGTTTATGTTTGATTTGTCCCTGTTTATGATCCATCCTACTGTAGGTCTGAAAGGATAAATAGGACTTGACTGACTGCCATTGCACAATCGTTTTCTGGGTTTCCTAATATTGGAAAGTTGTCCAAATAGGGTAAAATTAATATGCCCTTTCTCCCTATGTGGGATAACACTTCTGCCATAATCTTCGTGAAAATTCTGGGTGCCATGAAAATACCGAAGGGTAGGCACTGATGTTGAAGATAAAGAAGTTCTCCCTTGATGTTTACAGCAACTAGACATGAAATAGAAGGTTTAGGGCCTTTAGATAGATAGTTGTTCTGAAGGAACCATCCGTCTTTTTGACTAGAAATAGATTGTTGTAAAATCGCTGCGTGATTTCGGCTTCTGACAATCTCACCAGAACTTGTTTTTCCAATAAAGCTAAAAATTCCTTCTCTGAGACCTTCTGGGTCTCAGCCCCCACTCTAGTTCCTATTACCATTTTTGAATTTGTAGAAAATCCGAGTCTGAAACCCTGATCAACCATATCAACCACTCATTGACTGGCTGGCAGCGAGGCCCACTGATCTGTAAAGAACCTTATCCTACCCCTACCATGTGCCCAGGCCAAATAACTGCTTGAGTTTCTGTCTAAATTAAGTTTATTAGACAAGAACCTTCTATTTTGAGTCCTACTCTTTCTCCATTTACAGTTGCTTTTCCCCGTATCTTCCCTGTGATTTCTAATGGTACCTTGAAATTACTTTTTATTTTTAGGGAACAAGGAAGGGAAATCCATTTTTCCTATCTGCTGCTTTCTCCAGAATCTCATCTAGTACAGAACTTCTCTGACAGGAAATAGAACAAAGTTTCATATTGGATTGAAAAACTGCAGACCAACTTTCAAGTGAAATTACCCCACGGGCTGAATTTGATAAGGCACAAGAACAGGCCGAAAACCTAATACTGTATACTGTTGCATCTGCTAGGAAATTGGCAGCTAACAGGCCACTAACAGGTGTTCCCTCTGATATTTGTTTTTTAATTGGAACTCATTTAGCCACTTTACCTATGCTAGGTTTAAAGAAGGAAGCCACCACTTTCCAAGCTCCTCTGAGGAATGTATCTGCTTTTTTATGTAAAGGATATTTTAACAACCCTATCAAACGGAAGTGTAGTGTTTTTAGATATTTTAACAACTGCTACATCAATTATGGGGGATTTTTTCCAAACTTCAGATAACTCCTCCTCAAATAGGTATTTGCAACCACATTAGGGGTCAAAACTTTTTTAACTGGCTTTCTCCACTCTTTTCTACTGAGGTATAAGACACTCGTAGTCAGGGAATACATGACGTCTGTGTTTTCCCAACCTACGAAACATAGAATCCTGGATGGACCTGGGTTCTCTTAGTGATTCTACTCCAATGGTAGATCTATTTGTATTATTATTTTTATTTAAAAGCCTTCAGCTCGATCTCGAGCCATGGCCACTTGATGGATGAATGATAAGTAGAAAGATAGATCTTGTGCAAGCCTAGATAGATCCACCAGGGTCTTCTCTGCCATTATTTTGATTGTATCAAGCTATCGGGTTGCTGATCTCCTTCTTCGCTTGTTACTTCTAATCTTCAAATCATGACGTCCTTCTCGATTGAAGTCGTAGCTTGGTTATCCTTTTTTGAGTGACATGTCTGCTTGATTTGTTCAAAGATTTAATTGTTTGTTCTTCTTGCCATCCATGGTATTGATAATATCCTTCCCCAGCACCACATTTTAAAGGTGTCAATTCTTCTTCTGTCTTGTTTCTTTAAGAGCCATAAATAATTTTCCAGTATCCTGTACCAAAAAACATGGATGCCCATGACCCTGATCAGAGGTAGTAGATACAGAAGAACGATAACTAAATAATTCTCTGCTGTCCTCCTCAAAGCTAGATTCAGTTAAGTAAGATATTACATCTGTTTGAAGAGAAAGAATGAACATTGGTATGTTGCATTTTCTATAGTATTTCTGATTTCATTTTAAATAGTCTTAATGTCCAGAAAAAGAGATGTGATGTGAACTTGATATCGGAGAGACAAAGTCTCTTACCAAAAAACTATATCCAGACTCCACAAAAGTGCAAGGCGGACATCCAAAGGTACTCCATTTTCGAAAGCCAGTGTATAGCATTAATGCCGGCAATGTGAGCACTGCTTCCAACTGGAAGTATACCCACAGACCAAGTGACCCATCTGGCCACGCCTTCGGAACCCAAAAGTGGCCGGCCTGGAGCAGAGCGTCGCCCCCAATAGTCTAGGCAACCACCCAGAAAGTAAAGCTTGGAGAGAAGAGGCCCAGACGATCCGCATGTTCTATCTCCTGAGTGCGCATCTTGCCCAATCCCTGGAAAAAAACTTCCCCAGGTAACTAAAACATAAATGAAGATATCTGTGATTTCACCGTGCAGCGCAAAGATGTACAGTGGGTACAGAAAGTATTCAGACCCCTTTACGTTTTTCACTCTTTGTTTCATTGCAGCCATTTGGTAAATTCTAAAAAGTTCATTTTTTTCTCATTAAGGTACACTCTGCACCCCATCTTGACTGAAAAAAAAAACAGAAATGTAGAAATTTTTGCAAATTTATTAAAAAAGAAAAACTGAAATATCACATGGTCTTAAGTATTCAGACCCTTTGCTCAGTATTGAGTTGAAGCACCCTTTTGAGCTAGTACAGCCATGAGTCTTCTTGGGAATGATGCAACAAGTTTTTCACACCTGGATTTGGGGATTCTCTGCCATTCTTCCTTGCAGATCCTCTCCAGTTCCGTCAGGTTGGATGGTGAATGTTGGTGGACAGCCATTTTCAGGTGGTCCAAAACTTCTTCCATTTAAGGATTATGGAGGCCACTGGGTGTTGAGTAATGCATAAATTCTTTTGTAACCTTGGCCAGATCTGTGCCTTGCCACAATTCTGTCTCTGAGCTCCTTGGGCAGTTCCTTTGAGCTCATGATTCTCATTTGGTCTGACAAGTCCTATCAGTTTAATTAAACACAGATTGACTCCAATGAAGGAGTAGAACCATCTCAAGGAGGATCACAAGGAAATGGACAGCATGTGACTTAAATATGAGTGTCTGAGCAAAGGGTCTGAATAGTTATGACCATATGATATTTCAATTTTTCTTTTTTAATAAATTTGCAAAAATTTCTACATTTCTGTTTTTTTTTCAGTTAAGATGGGGTGCAGAGTGTACTTTATTGAGAAAAAAATGAACTTTTTAGAATTTACCAAATGGCTGCAATGAAACAAAGAGTGAAAAATGTAAAGTGGTCTGAATACTTTCCGTACCCACTGTAGGTCTCCTTTAGGAACAGGAAACCTCAATAAGGCGTATGGAGAGGATCTGCCTTTTCACTCTGTAGGTTTCCTATTCCTGAGGGTAGATCCTCTCTCTCTGCGGTGCTGTGAGGGTATAAGGAAAAAGGAAACATATCCTTCCTTCACGTTGGTCCGAGTGCCTTTATTGGCCATAAAAACTTGCATGTGCATTCTTCATATTCAGAAGAGAGAAAAAATGTCACAGGCAACAGGGAGAATTCATCTATTGTTCCAAAATGAGAATGCAAACTCTGATCAGTGTGTGCTGTCAAAACAAATTATGTAAGAATTTTCTGTGATTGCATGCATTGGAAACCGAGTTGGACAAATAAAAATTACATTCATGGATCTGTCTAACTAGAGAAAAAAAAAAAACTTACCCATTATATAGGAGGCGAGAGGTGCTGCTGAAGTGTCATCTGATGGCCGCTTGTCATGTTTAATTCTACAGTCATGGCCAAAAGTATTGAGAATGAGACAAATAGTAATTTTTCCAAAGTTTACTGCTTCATTTTTTGTAATGGCAATTTGCATATACTCCTGAATGTCAAAGAGTGATCAGCTTAACAGCAATTACTGTACTTGCAAAGTCAATATTTGCCCAGAAAATGAACTTTAACCCCCAAAACACATTTCAACATCATTGCAGTCCTGCCTTAAAAGGAGCAGCTAACATCGTTTTAGCGATTGATCCATTAACACATGTGTGGGTGTTGATGAGGACAGGGCTGGCGATCAATCAGTCATGATTAAGTAAGAATGACATCACTGGACACTTTAAAAGGAGGCTGGTTCTTGGTATCATTATTTCTCTTCAGTTAACCATGGTTATCTCTAAAGAAACACGTGCAGCCATCATTGCACTGCACAAAAATGGCCTAACAGGGAAGAGTATCGCAGCTACAAAGATTGCACCTCAGTCAACAATCTATCGCATCATCAAGAACTTCAAGGAGAGAGCTTCCATTGTTGTCAAAAAGGCTCCAGGGCGCCCAAGAAAGACCAGCAAGCGCCAGGACCGTATCTTAAAACTGTTTCAGCTGCGGGATCGGACTACCAGCAGTGCCGAGCTTGCTCAGGAATGGCAGCAGGCTGGTGTGCGTGCTTCTGCACGCACTGTGAGGCGGAGACTCTTTGAGCAAGGGCTGGTTTCAAGGAGGGCAGCAAAGAAGCCACCTCTCTCCAGAAAAAACATCAGGGACCGACTGATATTCTGCAAAAGGTACAGGGAGTGGACTGCTGAGGACTGGGGCAAAGTCATTTTCTCTGATGAATCCCCCTTTTCGATTGTTTGGGACATCTGGAAAACAGCTTATTCGGAGAAGAAGAGGTGAGCGCTACCACCAGTCTTGTCTCATGCCAACTGTAAAGCATCCTGAAACCATTCATGTGTGGGGTTGCTTCTCAGCCAAGGGAATCGGCTCACTCACAGTCTTGCTTAAAAACACAGCCATGAATAAAGAATGGTACCAGAATGTCCTCCAAGAGCAACTTCTCCCAACCGTCCAAGAGCAGTTTGGCGCCCAACAATGCCTTTTCCAGCATGATGGAGCACCTTGCCATAAAGCAAAGGTGATAACTAAATGGCTCATGGAACAAAACATAGAGATTTTGGGTCTATGGCCTGGAAACTCCCCAGATCTTAATCCCATTGAGAACTTGTGGTCAATCATCAAGAGACGGGTGGACAAACAAAAACCAACAAATTCTGGCAAAATGCAAGCATTGATTATGCAAGAATGGACTGCTATCAGTCAGGATTTGGTCCAAAAGTTGATTGAGAGCATGCCAGGGAGAACTACAGAGGCCTTGAAGAAGAAGGGGCAACACTGCAAATATTGACTTGCTGCATTAACTCATTCTAACTGTCAATATAACCTATTGGTACTCATAATATGATTGCAATTATATTTCTGTATGTGATATAAACATCAGACAAACACTAATAAAAACCAGAGGCCAGCAGATCATGTGAAAATATAATTTTGGTGTAATTCTCAAAACTTTTGGCCATGACTGTAGGTCGACAGGTATCGTGTATCTGTCCTATCAATTAAAATAGGATGTGTGCAGTATACCTGGCATGCGGCCGGAAGATGCCACTTCAGTAGCATGTTTCATCTGTCAATGTAGAAGTGAGAGGCTCTGGATAACCCCTTTAATTAATCACTTTTGAGATTGAGAAAAACAATCATTTGTCTTTAGAGTGGCACAAGCTGTTGGGAACGCTATGGGTAACATAGAATGTGAGTGATTCCTACAGAGGCTGCAATGTATCATCGAAGTCATGTATAACTCCAATTATGAAAGTTACCCTGACCCTAAAAATATGATATTCAGCATGAACGCTATATTAATGAAGGTTCCTTTTTTCACTCTCTACCACTTTTTGCTATCTGGTAATAAGGTTATTCTCTGTCGCATTAGAGAATACTGGGAATCCAACCCTCACTATCTTGCCTCTGTATGCACAGTATGCAGACATGCGCTCACACACGCGGTATACAGACATGCACACACACGGTACGCAGACATGCACACATACAGTATGCAGGCATTCACACACGCACAGTATGTAGACATGCACACACACACAGTACACAGATATGCACGCACACACGGTACGGAGACATCCACGCACACACGGTACACAGATATGCACGCACACACGGTACGCAGACGTGCACACACAAACGGTACACAGACCTGCACGCACACACGGTACACAGATATGCACGCACGCATGGTATGCAGACATGCATGCACACACAGTATGCAGACATGCACACACACAGTACGCAAGCATACACACACACAGTAAGCAGGCATGCACACACACAGTATGCAGATATGCACACACACAGTACGCAAGCAAGCACACACACAGTAAGCAGGCACGCGCACACAGTATGCAGACATGCACACACACAGTACGCAGGCATGCACAAACGCACTTACTGTCACGAGTGTGTCAGATGTGACAGACAGTCGCCCTGCAGTTGGTTGCAGAAGATCTCTTTGTTTGGCATTACAGGCAGATTCTTGAATCCGTCTCACTCTAGGACCCAGCGGCTACCTCCCGCCTGCTAATTGACACACAGGCCTGGGTGTTTAAATACTTTCAGTTTGCTACAGGGAGGCACCGGTGATATTCACATGTTCCCTTTTGTTTAGCTTGGAGCTGTTGGAGTCTGCTTACTTCCTCTATTGTGCTAGGAGGACGTTTGGTGTATCTCTCTGAAGTCGGCTCAAGCTAACTTACTTTTCCCCATGTGTGTCTCCCTTATTGTCTTTAGTTGCTAGTGGGGACTGACTAGTGCTCACCCCCCTCCCTATACAGGGCCAATCGCTAGGGATATACAGGGCTTAGGTTCCTGTGCGGCGATTGGTGAGGAACCAATATAGAGACAATAGGGGAGTCAGGGTGATATCAGATCAGCCTAGGAGGTCTCCATTCTCCCTTACCCTAGTGTCTGAGCTTCCTTCCCTTTTCCCTTCGTGTTGCACTTAGTCTTTCCTGCACCTTGCACATTTAAGAAAAAAAACAAAAACTTACACTTGGGTTTATTTGTGTGTTTTTTTTCGGGCGTGTTTTTTTTTTCTCCCCTTGGTATGGTTTCTGTTGCAGACCTCGCAGAGCAGTTCCATTGTCTGTCTCTGAAGGTGAAAGACCTCCGCGGTAAGGTTCGGAAAATGCATCAGCATCTACTGGTCGCTAATGTGGGGGTATCTGCAGGTAGGCCTGTCCAGCCTGAACCCCAGGTTCCCCTCCCTGGCAGGTTTTCAGGAGGTAGGGACAAGTTTTTTTGTGTTCAAGGAAGCCTGCAAACTATACTTTAAACTTCCTCCTTACTCTTCGGGAAGTGAGGAGCAATTAGTCGGAACTGTGATCCCACTGCTGCAGGGAGATACGCAATCCTGGGCGTTTTCTTTAACGCAGGATTTGGTTTGTTTACAGTCTGTGGAGGGGTTTTTTAGGGCCCTAGCCCTCGTCTATGAATACCTTGACCAAGTCGCCTTGGCTTAGTCTAGGCTACATCGCCTTCAGCAGGGGAATCGGTCAGTTGAGACGTACAGTTCTGAATTGCATAGATGGGCAACAGATTCGAAATAGAATGGCTCAGCCCTTAGAAGCCAATTTTGCGAGGGTTTTACTGAGAGGTAGAAATATGCTTTGGCAGTATATGAAACCCCTGAGTCCTTGGAGGCTGCCATGTCGTTGGCTATACGGATTAATAGACGCCTTCGGGATAGGCAGGTGAGACCACCTTCTCCGGGGCCTTCTTGTCGGGGTTATGTACCTCTTCCAGAGGAGCGGTCTGGCGATGAACCAGTACTGGGGGAGGTGGAGGAACCCATGCAGTTAGGGAGAGCCTCTGCATCATACATTCCCCCGGAGATTCGCAAGAAAAAAGGTGTATGTTTTTTCTGAGGGAAAAGGAACATTTTATCAGGGCCCGTCCTTCGATTCCTAAGCAAAAGGAGACTCAATTGACCCTTGGTAGTCTGGAGTTGGATAAGCAAGCGGTGTGTTTATCGCCAACCTGCACTTTCTGGTTTGTCCTGACAGCAGAGGTGGTGCTAGAGAGAAAAACCGAGAAAATTTCTGTGTTTGTTGACAGTGGAGCTGGAGTCAGCATGGTTGATGTTGAGTTTGTGAAAACTCATGGTCTTGCTTGCTGTGCTGTAGCTAAGCCTATTCCCATCTTCGCCATCGACTCAGTGCCACTTGCACAGAAAGCACTTACTCAGATTGAACATAATGTAAAACTGAGGGTGCAGTCGGTTCATTGTGAGATAATCCCTTGCTATGTTCTGTACTTTCCTCCCACCCCAATTGTTTTGCCTGGTTAGTGAAGCATAATCCGTTGGTGGATTGGCAAGCCAGGGAAATCATTGAATCAGGAGATTACTGACCATTAGAACTTGTCATATCTCCAGACAGCTAAACGTCTCAACCCTAGGCAAGCCAGATGGACCCTGTTTTTTACTAGGCTCAATTTTGTTGTCACTTTTTGTCCAGGGGTCAAAAATGTCAAGGTTGATGCTTTGTCCCGGAGCTTCCCTGGTGGCGGTGACCATGAGAACCCTGCCCCGATATTGCAGAAGGGTGTAGTCATTTTGGCCTTGTTTCCTGAACAGGAGGGTGAGGTGTTGGAGGCTCAGGGGGACGCCCCTGCTTCCTGCCCTTCAGGAAGGTTATTTGTACTATCTTATCTGCGCCGTAAAGTAATTAAGGAACATCACAATTCTGTGCTTGCCGGTCATCCAGGTGATAAGGCAACTGCGGACCTCCTCTCTCGTCGTTTTTGGTGGCCGGGGTTGCATCGGGATGTGATTGAACATGTATCTGCTTGTTGTATTTGCGCACATTCTAAAGTATTGCATTTGTCCATGGATTTTATTACTAACTTACCGGTTTCTGCAGGCAAAACAGTGGTTTTGGTGGTTGCAGATAGGTTCAGTAAAATGGTCGCATTACCAGCACTTCCTAATGCCAAGACACTTGCTCAGGTGTTTATATATGAGATTGTGAAGCTTCACAAGTTTCCCCTCCAATGTGGTGTCAGATTGGGGGACCCAGTTTGTTTCCAAGTTCTGGAAAGCATTCTGTTTTTGACTGGGGGTGCAGCTGTCCTTTTCATCTGCCTTCCACCCTCAGTCGAATGGACAGAACAGGCGTGTCAATAAGAATTTGGAGACCTACCTCAGGTGTTTTATTTCCGAAAATCAGGAGGATTAAGCATCCTTCTTTGGTGCATAAGGTTATCATCCATAGTTTGGTACCTTTACTGGGGGAGGAGCTTCGGGTGTTACTAAGGAGGAACGTTTAGCTTCATCGCTCTCATCGCATCGAACCTAAGCCCTGTATTTCCCTAGCGCTTGGCCCTGGATAGGGAAGGGAGGGGGATGAGCATTAGTCAGTCCTCACTAGCAACTAAAGACAATAAGGGAGAGACACATGGGGAAAAGTAACTTAGCTTGAGCTGACTTCAGAGAGATTACACCAAACGTCCTACTAGCTCTAGAGAGGAAGTAAGCAGACTGCAACAGCTCCAAGCCTTAAAAAGGAAACTTATGAATATTACCGGCCCCTCCCTGCAGCAAACTGAAAGTATTTAAATACCCAGGCCTGGGTGTCAATTAGCAGGAGGGAAGTAGCCGCTGGGTCCTAGAGTGAGACAGATTCAAAAAGGTGCCTGTAATGCCAAACAAAGAGATCTTCTGCAAACAACTGCAGGGCGACTGTCACATCTGACACACAGGACCAGGTTTCTCAGGATATGAGGTGTGAAATGAATGAACCAACCTGGGAGCATTCACTTTTGATGCTGAAACCCACATCCTCTCCCCTGGACCATAACCCTTCCTGTGCATCAAGTATTGTAGGGAACGATGTTGGAGACAAGAATCTACAATCCTCGAAATCTGAAACTCCAGATTACCATCAACCATTATTGGGGTCAGCCGGAGAGGTGAGGGCTCAAGAGGTTCTACATAACTATAGAGTAAGGACCTGTGGAAAATATTGTGGACCTTAAGGGCCTGAGGAAGCTCACAGTGAAAAGCTGCTGGGTTAATGATGGCGGTTATTTTATAGGGACCAATAAACCTAGGTCCCAGCTTCCAAGAAGGGACGTTCAACTTGATATTCTTGGTAGACAACCACACAAAGTCATTCACATTCAGGTCCGGACCTGGCAAGCGTTTTCTGCCAGCCATACATTTATACCTGTCTCCCATGATCTTTAAATTACTCAGAACCCCCCGCCACACTGAGGAGAGCGATGAAGCAAAACGTTCCTCCTCAGGAACGCCCGAAGCTCCTCCCCCAGTAAAGGTACCAAACTGTGGATGGTAACCGTATGCACCAAAGAACGGTAGCGGAAGAAGAGTACCAGATGGTTGGGTATGCGATACATTAGAATGCGCGCAAATGCTACAAGCCGATACGTGTTCAATCACATCCCGATGCAACCCCGGCCACCAAAAACGACGAGGGAGGAGTTCCGCGGTTGCCTTACCACCTGGATGACCAGCAAGCACAGAATTGTGATGTTCCTTAATTACTTTGCGGCGCAGATTAGATGGTACAAATATCCTTCCTGAAGGGCAGGAGGTAGGGGCCTCCCCCTGAACCTCCAACACCTCACCCTCCAGTTCAGGAAACAAGGCTGAAATGACTATCCCCTTCTGCAATATCGGGGCAGGGTTCTCATGGTCACCATCATCAGGGAAGCTCCGGGACAAAGCATCAGCCTTGACATTTTTGATCCCTGGACGAAAAATGACAACAAAATTGAACCTAGTAAAAAAAATGGTTCATCTGGCTTGCTTAGGGTTGAGACGTTTAGCTGATTGGAGATATGACAAGTTTTTATGGTCAGTAATAACAGTAATAGGATGGACAGCCCCTTCCAACCAATGTTGCTATTCTTCGAACGTCAATTTGATCGCCAAAAGTTCCCTATTACCCATGTCATAATTTCTCCCAGCCGAAGACAATTTTTTAGAAAAGAAAGTACATGGACGCCATTTACCAATGGATGGACACCGAGACAACACAGCCCTAACCCCCACTTCCAATGCATCAACTTCTACAATAAAGGGTTGGGAAACATCGAGTTGACTGAGTATAGGTGCCATGGCAAAACAATTCTTTAAGGGAGAAAAGGCCTGGAGGAAGGCATCCGACCATTTGGAAAAATCAGACCCCTTTTTAGTCATGTCAGTAAGGGGTTTCACGATTACTGAGTAATTTTGGATGAATTTCCGGTAAAAATTAGTAAAGCCCAGAAAACGTTGTAGAGCCTTCAGGTTCTCAGGACGGTCCCAATCAAGGACTGCACGGATCTTCTTCGGTTCCATCTGAAAACCCGAAGATGATAACAAGTACCCCAAAAACTGCATGTACTGAATGGCGAAAACACATTTTTCAAGTTTAGCATATAGTTTGTTATCCCTTAATATCTGGAGCACCTGCTTAACATGCCCCTGATGTGTCTCAAAATTAGGTGAGTAAACCAAAATATCGTCCAGATAGACCACCACAAACCTCCCCACCAAATGATGAAAAATGTCATTTATTAAATGCTGGAAAACTGCAGGTGCATTGGTCAAAATGGAAAGGTATAACCAGACTCTCGAAATGCCCTTCAGGGGAATTGAACGCTGTTTTCCATTCATCCCCTTCTCTGATTCTAACCAGATTGTAGGCTCCCCTTAAATCCAACTTGGAGAATACCTTAGCATCCAGAACCTGGCTGAACAAATCTGGAATCAGAGGAAGAGGGTATGGATCTCGGATGGTAATTTGATTCAATTCCCGGAAATCTAAACAGGGACGTAGGTCACCATCTTTTTTCTTCACGAAGAAGAACCCTGCCACCACGGGTGAAGATGAGGGCCTAATGTGTCCCTTCTCCAGACTCTCCGCAATGAAATCCTTCATGGCTTGTCTCTTATGGCTAGAAAAATTATACAGTCTGGACTTTGGTAGTTTAGCTCCGGGGGTCAGGTTAATAGGACAGTCATATGCACGATGAGAAGGCAAATCATGACACCACTTCTCATTAAAAACATCCTCAAAACCAGACAGAAAAGCTGGTAATATTTCCGTAGAGACTGTAGCAAGGGAAATATCTAAACAGTTCTCATGGCAGTAATCTCCCCATTCAATGATTTCCCTGGCTTGCCAATTCACCAACGGATTATGATTCACCAACCAGGGAAGAACCAAAACAAATGGGGTGGAAAGACCGTCCAGGACATAGCTAGGAGTAATCTCACAATGAACCGACCCCACCCTCAGTTTTACATTATGTACAATCTGAGTAAGTGCTTTCTGTGCAAGTGGCGCTGAGTCGATGGCAAAGATGGGAATAGGCTTAGCTAAAGCACAGCAAGCAAGACCATGAGTTTTCACAAACTCAGCATCAACCATGCTGACTCCAGCTCCACTGTCAACAAACACAGAAATTTTCTCGGTTTTACTCTCTAGTATCACCTCGGCTGTCAGAACAAACCAGAAATTGCAAGTTGGTAATAAATGCACTCCTTGCTTATCCAACTCCAAGGGTTAACTGAGTTTCCTTTTGCTTAGGAATCGAAGGACAGGCCCTGTTAAAATGTTCCTTTTTCCCACAGAAAAAACATACACCTTTTTTCTTGCGAATCGCCGAGGAAATGTATGATGCAGAGGTACCCCCTAACTGCATGGGTCCCTCCTCCTCCTTCCTACTGGTTCACCGCCAGACAGCTCCCCCGGCAGAGGTACATAACCCAGACAAGAAGGCCCTGTAGAAAGTGGTCTCACCCGCCTATCCTGAAGGCGTTTATCAATCCGTATAGCCAACGACATGGCAGCCTCCAAGGACTCAGGGGTTTCATATACTGCCAAAGCATCTTTCTACCTCTCAGTAAGACCCTCACAAAATTGGCTTCTAATGGCTGAGTCATTCCATTTAGAATCCGTTGCTCATCTACAGAATTCAGAGCTGTACGCCTCCACTGACCGATTCCTCTGCTGAAGGCGACGTAGCCTAGACTCAGCCAAGGTGACTCGTTCAGGGTCATCATAAATGAGGCCCAGGGCCACAAAAAAAACCCTCCACAGACTGGAGACAAACCGAATCCAGCGGTAAAGAAAAAGCCCAGGATTGCGGATCTCGCTGCAGCAGTGAGATCACAATTCCGTTGCTCCTCACTTCCGGAGGAGTAAGGACGAAGTTTAAAGTACAGTTTGCAGGCCTCCTTGAACACAAAAAACTTGTCCCTACTTTCTGAAAACCTGTGCGAGAGGGCAACCTTGGGTTCAGGCTGGACAGGCCTACCTGCAGAGACCCCCACATTAGCGACCAGTATACGCTGATGCTGTTGCTGAACCTCACCGCGGAGGTTATTCGCCTCCAGAGACAAACAGCGGAACTGCTCTGCGAGGTCTGCACCAGAAACCATACCAAGGAAGAAAAAAAACACACCTGGAAAAAAAAAACACACACAAATAAATCCAAGCGTCCGCTTTTTTATTTCTCTTAAATGTGCATGGCCGGTGATAATGTCACGCAAGGTGTGGGAAACACAAAGAGAAGAGGGGAAGGGAGCCCAGACACTAGGGTAAGGGGGAGTGGAGACCTCCTAGGCTGATCTGATATCACCTGGACTCCCCCATCGTTCCTATATTGGTTCCTCACCATTGGTTCCGCATAGGAACCTAAGCCCTGTATTTTCCTAGAGCTTGGCCCTGGATAGGGAAGGGTGGGGGGGATGAGCACTAGTCAGTCCCGACTAGCAACTAAAGACAACAAGGGAGACACACACGGGGAAAAGTAATGGTAATTGGTAATCTTCGACTAAGAAGAAGAAGAATGAACAACAGGAACAACAGATATTACTGTTATGTATAGTACAAATGATTGGATGATTGCAGGTTCAGTCCTAAGGAAACTAATAAAAACAGTAGAAAGTTAAAAAAAATGTTTTTAAGAATATGAAAAAATAAATAAAAGTTCAAATCACTGCCCTTTTCCCCCCTTTAAAAAAAAATATATATACAGTACAGACCAAAAGTTTGGACACACCTTCTCATTTAAAGATTTTTCTGTATTTTCATGACTATGAAAATTGTACATTCACTCTGAAGGCATCAAAACTATGAATTAACACATGTGGAATTATATACTTAACAAAAAAGTGTGAAACAACTGAAAATATGTCTTATATTCTAGGTTCTTCAAAGTAGCCACCTTTTGCTTTGATGACTGCTTTGCACACTCTTGGCATTCTCTTGATGAGCTTCAAGAGGTAGTCACCGGAAATGGTTTTCACTTCACAGGTGTGCCCTGTCAGGTTTAATAAGTGGGATTTCTTGCCTTATATATGGGATTGGGACCATCAGTTGTGTTGTGCAGAAGTCAGGTGGATACACAGCTGATAGTCCTATTGAATAGAGTGTTAGCATTTGTATTATGGCAAGAAAAAAGCAGCTAAGTAAAGAAAAACGAGTGGCCATCATTGCTTTAAGAAATGAAGGTCAGTCAGTCCGAAAAATTGGGAAAACTTTGAAAGTGTCCCCAAGTGCAGTTGCAAAAACCATCAAGCGCTACAAAGAAACTGGCTCACATGAGGACCGCCCCAGGAAAGGAAGACCAAGAGTCACCTCTGCTTCTGAGGATAAGTTTATCCGAGTCACCAGCCTCAGAAATCCCATGTTAACAGCAGCTCAGATTAGAGACCAGGTCAATGCCACACAGAGTTCTAGCAGCAGACACATCTCTTCAACAATTGTTAAGAGGAGACTTTGTGCAGCAGGCATTCATGGTAAAATAGCTGCTAGGAAACCACTGTTAAGGACAGGCAACAAGCAGAAGAGACTTGTTTGGGCTAAAGAACACAAGGAATGGACATTAGACCAGTGGAAATCTGTGCTTTGGTCTGATGAGTCCAAATTTGAGATCTTTGGTTCCAACCACCGTGTCTTTGTGCGACGCAGAAAAGGTGAACGGATGGACTCTACATGCCTGGTTCCCACCGTGAAGCATGGAGGAGGAGGTGTGATGGTGTGGGGGTGCTTCGCTGGTCAAACTGTTGGGGATTTATTCAAAATTGAAGGCATTTTGAACCAGCATGGCTACCACAGCAGTTGCATGCTATTCCATCCGGTTTCGTTTAGTTGGACCATCATTTATTTTTCAACAGGAGAATGACCCCAAACACACCTCCAGGCTGTGTAAGGGCTATTTGACCAAGAGGGAGAGTGATGGGGTGCTACGCCAGATGACCTGGCCTCCACAGTCACGAGACCTGAACCCAATCGAGATGGTTTGGGGTGAGCTGGACCACAGAGTGAAGGCAAAAGGGCAAACAAGTGCTAAGAATCTCTGGGAACTCCTTCAAGATTGTTGGAAGACCATTTCTGGTGACTACCTTTTGAAGCTCATCAAGAAAATGCCAAGAGTGTGCAAAGCAGTCATCAAAGCAAAAGGTGGCTACTTTGAAGAACCTAGAATATAAGACATATTTTCAGTTGTTTCACACTTTTTTGTTAAGTATATAATTCCACATGTGTTAATTCATAGTTTTGATGCCTTCAGTGTGAATGTACAATTTTCAAAGTCATGAAAATACAGAAAAATCTTTAAATGAGAAGGTGTGTCCAAACTTTTGGTCTGTACTGTATATACATATTTGGTATCGCTTCATAAAAGTCAGATCTATAAAGATTTAAAACAAATTAAGCTGATCTGTAAATGGCGTAAATCATAAAAAAATCGAAATGCCAGTATTACAGTATTTTCTGCTACACTGCAAAAAATGCAATAAGAGGCAATTAAATCATTGTGTCTGTCCCAATAAAAACGTCAGCTCAGAGCACAAAAAATAAGCCCTCAACCAGCTCAATAGACCAAAATTTGGAAACGATATGGGCTTTGGAAAATGGCAGCACAAACAAATTTTTTTTTTTTCACAAATTTCCAATTTTTTTTTCACTACTTAAATAGAAAAAAAAAAACTAGACATGATTTGTATCTCCGTATATGTATTGACCTGGAGAATCATATTCCCAGGTCAATTTTACCATATAGTGAACATGGTAAAAACAAGAAAAAAACAATTGTGGAAGTGCACTTTTTTTTGCAATTTTGCCGCACTTGGAATTTTATTCACGTTTTCCAGTACATCACGTGATAAAGTAAATTGTGTCATTCAAAAGTACAACTCATCCCGCAAAAAAAAACAAGCCCTCATATGGCTATTTCGACAGAAAAATAAAAAAGTTATGGCAGTTGGAAAAAGAAGAGGTAAAAATCGAAAACGCAAAAAATAGCCATGTTAGGAAGGGGTTAAGCAGGCACATGGTCAGGAAGGCAATATACATAAAAAAAATCTGTAAAGTTCATCAGTTACATCAAAACTAAAGAAAATTGGCAAAATACTGGCACTAATGCTCTGACATAGGGAAGATTCACAGTAAGGCCACTGCTCCACTATCAGTATTTGGTCAGCATTCGGTCAGTATTTTGTCTCAGGAGTGGGAGCCAAAACCAGGTGAGGAACAATCAGAGAAAAGGTATAATAGAAACAAGTTACCAATTCTGCATTCATCACCCACTCCTGGTTTTGGCTCCCACTCCTGAGAAAAAATACTGAACAAATACTGATAGTAGGGCTAAATGAATGGGTCTGGGCATATGTCAGTGTGCTTCCATGGACCGTGGGTCTGTGTGATCCACACGTTGACATGCCCATTTTTGGCCGGCAGCACAGATCATACTGTGACACGTACCGGCGCTTGGGAATCAGCGCGGTGCTGTAATCCATGCGACTGCTCATGCCGAGGAGCCAGGGAGAATGATTCCTGCAGCGAGCGGGCCCCGTAGCTGCGCTCAGTAAGCAGTGTCCTAATGCAGAAGTCATTCTCACCGGTTCCTCTGCTGAGCGGTCGCATGGATTAAAGCGGGGGACACTTAGGACAGGTGGTATGGATTTTTTAATTTTATTCTTATTTTTACAGGTGGACACTGCGGGAGCAGACACTACTACCCTCATCATCGTCCCTGATCGCAGCACCTGCAGGGGACTATGATGAGGGCAGTGTGCAGCACCAGGCTCTTGGGAATTGTACCGCTGATTCCCAAACGCCGGTACGTGTGCTCCTGATGCGGCACACGAGCGGCACATGGATAACTCCGGTAAGGTTTTTCCTGTACTGGAAATATCCGGACGTGTGAAACCGGCCTTAAAGGAAACCTGTTATGTTGAAAAGGCAGCACAACGGCCCCAATTTTCCCAGTACAATTTCGGGAACTGGCATGTAAAAGGAGATTAAGTTAAAGGGAACCTGTCATCAGGATTGTGCTAAGTAGATCACATACACTGTCAGGTTGGCGCCGTTACACTGATTGAAATGATACCTTGGTTGATGAAATCCGTCCTGTGGTAGTTGTTTAATCTTTACTTGCATTTTGGAGATAATGAGATGCTCGTGCTCCGGGGCGGCCTGTGGGAGGGGCTTTATTTGATGCTCTGTTCTCATATTCATCCTTATGAGCTTAAATGACAGGTCACTGATCCTTCAGTGACCTGCCTCCTATTTTAAATACTGCACTTGAGCGGTTCATATTGTGGTCTTTTAAAAAAAAATAAATGAAACTCCAGCAAAATGGCGCCGTCGCCCGCGCATGTGAAGTGGCATCTATCGCTTGCCGATTTAAAAAAAAACATTAAACTTCAACAAAATGACACCCACGCATGCGCAGTAGCATCTATCGCTTGCCGATAGATGCTACTGCACATGCGCCACAGCTATTTTGCTGGAGCAAAAAAAATTATTTGGCTCCAGCAAAATGGCCACGGCGGATGCACAGTAGCATCTGTCGCCAAGCAATAGATGCTTCTGCGCATGCGTGGGTGCCATTTTGTTGAAGTTTAATTTTTTTTTAAAAAGACCACAATATGAACTGTGCAAGCACAGTATTTAAAATAGGAGGCAGGTCACTGAAGGTTCAGTGACCTGTCATTTAAGCCCATAACAATGAATATGAGAACACAGCACCAAAAAAAGCCCCTCCCACAGGCCGCCCCAAAGCACGAGCATCTCATTATCTCCAAACTGCAAGTAAAGATTACACAACAACCACAGGACAGATTTCATCAACCAAGGTATCATTTTTATTGGTGTAACGGCACCAACCTGACACTGCCTGTAGTTTACTTAGCACAATCCTGATCACAGGTTCCTTTTAACAAAAAGTTGGCAGTCCTATGCTGTTTGGGGGCAGTGATAATGCACTTTAGACTGTCGGTATGTATGTGTTGGTAAGTATGCAAGTATTCTGATTAGTGGGCTTTCGGAGCAAGAGGAGTTAAATAGATGGATATACACAGTGGGATAACTAGAGTCTGATGGGCCCCGACGCAAGATTTAGAACGGGGCCCCCTCATCCTGAATAAATATATATATGTATGTATATACACTGCTCAAAAAAATAAAGGGAACACTCAAATACCACATCCTAGATCTGAATGAATGAAATATTCTCATTGAATACTTTGTTCAGTACAAAGTTGAATGTACTGACAGCAAAATCATACAAAAATAATCAATGGAAATCAAATTTATTAACCAATGGAGGCCTGGATTTGGAGTCACCCCCAAAATTAAAGTGGAAAAACACACTACAGGCTGATCCAACTTTGATGTAATGTCCTTAAAACAAGTCAAAATGAGGCTCAGTATTGTGTGTGGCCTCCACGTGCCTGTATGACCTCCCTACAACAGCTGGGCATGCTGCTGATGAGGTTGTGGATGGTCTCCTGTGGGATCTCCTCCCAGACCAGGACTAAAGCATCCGCCAACTCCTGGACAGTCTGTGGTGCAACGTGACGTTGGTGGATGGAGCGAGACATGATGTCCCAGATGTGCTCAATCGGATTCAGGTCTGGGAAACGGGCGGGCCAGTCCATAGCTTCAATGCCTTCATCTTGCAGGAACTGCTGACACACTCCAACCACATGATGTCTGGCATTGGTACTGCATTAGGAGGAACTCAGGGCCAACCGCACCAGCATATGGTCTCACAAGGGGTCTGAGGATCTCATCTCGGTACCTAATGGCAGTCAGGCTACATCTGGTGAGCACATGGACGGCTGTGCGGCCCTCCAAAGAAATGCCACCCCACACCATTACTGACCCACTGCTAAACCGGTCATGCTGAAGGATGTTGCAGGCAGCAGATCGCTCTCCACGGCGTCTCCAGACTCTGTCACGTCTGTCACATGTGCTCAGTGTGAACCTGCTTTTATCTGTGAAAGTGGCGACTTTGCCAATCCTGGTGTTCTGTGGCAAATGCCAAGCATCCTGCACGGTGTTAGGCTGTGGAGCACAACCCCCATCTGTGGACGTCGGGCCCTCATACCACCCTCATGGAGTCGGTTTCTAACCATTTGTGCAGACACATGCACATTTGTGGCCTGCTGGAGGTCATTTTGCAGGGCTCTGGCAGTGCTCCTCCTGTTCCTCCTTGCACAAAGGCGGAGGTAGCGGTCCTGCTGCTGGGTTGTTGCCCTCCTACAGCCCCCTCCACGTCCCCTGGTGTACTGGCCTGTCTCCTGGTAGCGCCTCCAGCCTCTGGACACTACGCTGACAGACACAGCAAACCTTCTTGCCACAGCTCGCATTGATGTGCCATCCTGATGAGCTGGACTACCTGAGCAACTTCTGTGGGTTGTAGAGTCCGTCTCATGCTTCCACGAGTTTGAAAGCACAACCAACATTCAAAAGTGACCAAAACATCAGCCAGAAAGCATTGGTACTGAGATGTGGTCTGTGGTCCCCACCTGCAGAACCACTCCTTTATTGAGTGTGTCTTGATAATTGCCAATAACTTCCATCTATTGTCTATTCCATTTGCACAACAGCATGTGAAATTGATTGTCAATCAGTGTTGCTTCCTAAGTGGACAGTTTGATTTCACAGAAGTTTAATTTTCTTGGAGTTATATTCTGTTATTTAAGTGTTCCCTTTATTTCTTTGAGCAGTGTATATATACAGTACAGACCAAACGTTTGGACACACCTTCTCATTTAAAGATTTTTCTGTATTTTCAGGACTTTGAAAATTGTACATTCATACCGAAGGCATCAAAACTATGAATTAACACATGTGGAATTATATACTTAACAAAAAAGTGTGAAACAACTGAAAATATGTCTTATATTCTAGGTTCTTCAAAGTAGCCACCTTTTGCTTTGATGACTGCTTTGCACACTCTTGGCATTCTCTTGATGAGCTTCAAGAGGTAGTCACCGGAAATGGTCTTCCAACAATCTTGAAGGAGTTCCCAGAGATGCTTAGGACTTGTTGGCCCTTTTGCCTTCACTCAGCGGTCCAGCTCACCCCAAACCATCTCGATTGGGTTCAGGTCTCGTAACTGTGGAGACCAGGTCATCTGGCATAGCACCCCATCACTCTCCTTCTTGGTCAAATAGCCCTTACACAGCCTGGAGGTGTGTTTGGGGTCATTGTCCTGTTGAAAAATAAATGATGGTCCAACTAAACGCAAACCGGATGGAATAGCATGCCGCTGCAAGATGCTGTGTTAGCCATGCTGGTTCAGTATACCTCCAATTTTGAATAAATCTCCAACAGTGTCACCAGCAAAGCACCCCTACACCATCACACCTCCTCCTCCATGCTTCACGGTGGGAACCAGGCATGTAGAGTCCATCCGTTCACCTTTTCTGCGTCGCACAAAGACACGTTGGTTGGAACCAAAGATCTCAAATTTGGACTCATAAGACGAAAGCACAGATTTCCACTGGTCTAATGTCCATTCCTTGTGTTCTTTAGCCCAAACAAGTCTCTTCTGCTTGTTGCCTGTCCTTAGCAGTGGTTTCCTAGCAGCTATTTTACCATGAAGGCCTGCTGCACAAAGTCTCCTCTTAACAGTTGTTGTAGAGATTAGTGTTGAGCCACCCCCGTAGTGTTCGAGTTCGGTTCGGTTCGTCGAACACCCGTGTGTTCACCGAACTGTTCGTCGAACTGTTCGTCGAACACCTTCGAACACCGTTAAAACCAATGGCAGGCAAACAAAAACACATAGAAACACATAGAAAACACCTTCAAAGGTGTCCAAAAGCTGACAAACTGCTCAGAAGACACAACTAACACATGGAAAAGTGACAAGTACATATAGTCATGCGAAAAGAAAAGAGGTGGAGGAGTAAAAGGAGGGGGAGACACAGATATAGGCATGTCATGCCCTTCTAAAATCCAAAAAGTGAGAAGCCGACACGTTCAGTCCGCTCCTGCCCGTGCCACCTCCGTGTCGCCGGGTTTGTGCCAGAGCCGCGGTGAACCCTGACGGCCAGCCCCCCTCTCCCAATACTGGTGCCTGTCCGCTGGTGGGTCGAGCGAGCCCCCCTGTGGTGGAGGCAGCTCTAAGCTTTTTAATTTAAATTGTCTCTCTAATTTGAATGAATACACTTTAAATCCATTTACAAGGATCTATTGGAGGGCAAGTCTCATGCCAGCAGCCGCGTAATTCCAGCTCCAGTAGCGTCCACTAAAGCTACTGCAGTTAAAAAGCTTTTATAAGGATCGAGCTCGGCTGTCCACCGCAAGGCATCCTACTGCCAGTCCCAGCCCCTATGCCTTGGGGTGCCTCCTGATGCTCTTCACTGAGTATCCCGTGGTCCCGAAGCATTTCCTTTGAAAAAATTAAGTGTCCAAACTACAGGTGGTGTAGCATGCTTAACAGCCGGGATAATCCGCTGACTAGCAGACACTGCTACTAGGCACAAAGTATTTCCTGGGCTAGATGCAGTTAAAAATTTGTAATTAGATACTCTCGTTGGATGCTGAGAAAGCATTCCATAGAGTCTCCTGGCATGCCATATATGATTCTCTTAAAAAGCTTGGGGTAGGGGTCTAGGGGACCCTTTTATAGCCAAAATCACGGCCCTGTATCACAATACGTCACCTAGGCTCACCACATAGGGTCAGGGAAACTGGCGCCAAGTTTACCAAGAGGAGGCCCGAGGCAGCCGGACAGAAGGGTTGGTAAGAAAGGCCAGACAAAGGACACACAAAGGGGATCCTGTGAAGCGCTCCAAAGTTATCTGGGAGTTGTCTGAGCCCCTCACCTGGTGAGCACAGTACGACGTGGGCAGCCGTTACCTGCAGACGTGGTCTGGATAATAAGAACTGTGAGTAAAGGCCCTGGACTGCATCACTGACTCCGTGTCGTTACTGCTGCTGCCCTGCACCATCACCCCCATCCTCCGCATACACTGCCCTGAGGCTATACTCCTCCCGTGGGGAGTTATGCTACGCTCTGCTGCACCCACAACACCAGCCTCAGCGGTCTGCCCTGCAGCGGCGGTTCACTCTGACCGCAATCCACGGGTGGCGTAGTCGGACATTTAAACATCAAAACCACATAAATAGTTCCGCCACTGGTTTGACCACCCTGAGCCACGGAACCGGGTCGCCGCCACGAAGACTACAACCACCAGCATCCACCAAAAAGGGTCCGGCTCCGGGTGTCCCAAGGCCCAGGGGGTGCATCAGAACATTTTCATCACCTTTCACAATCACCAATGGGACAAGGCAGGGATGTCCTCTGTCCCCTCTCTTATACATCCTAGTGACGGAGCACCTGCTCTCATCAATTCGCCATAACCCCAATATTAGGTGGATTGAGGTGGGAGGCACCGAGTACAAGTGCTCTCTATTTGCTGATGATGTCCTAGTATATATCACTCAATCACATATATCCATCCATGCTGTTATGGCTGAAATAGATCACTTTGTTACATGGTCAAATTTTAAAATCAATGCAGCGAAGTCTGAGGCCCTCGATGTCTCCCTCCCCAAATCCATATAGGATTCCATCCAGTCCAACTTTCCCTTTGCCTGGCCCTCACAGGGTATCAAATACTTAGGAATTCCTATTCATAGAGACCTCTCCCATCTATGTTATCTTAATTTTGGGCCCTTTATTGAACAACTCCATACAGACCACGGTTGGCAAGTTAGAACTGTAAGATTCACTACGTGAACCACTGGTGTTTTGTGGAAAAGCACATGTACACTGTGTTCCAAATTATTATGCAAAAAGTGTTTAGGAGTGATAAGGGAAGAATTTGTTTGTTTGTCAGTTAAACTCATTGATGGTGATGTGTGTCAGGGCTCTTTATATCACTGTAAGCAATTGCAGATGTAACGGGTCTGGGAGGCGGAACCTCTGAGCTACTATACAAGGGGGCAGTCCTTGTAAGGGAGCGGGTGGCGACCAGGGAAGACGGGCAGGAGGTCACAGCAGGTGACCGGGACAGTCTCTGAGTGAACGGGCTGGAGGTCACGGCAAGTGACCGGGGCAGTCTCTGAATGTACGGGCAGATGGTCACGGCAAGTGACCGGGGCAGTCTCTGGATGAACGGGCAGATGGTCACGGCAAGTGACCGGGGCAGTCTCTAGGTAAAGGGTTGGTACGACCTGTGGCGGCTGATGATAGACGTGAGCTCCCAGGTGAGCAGGCGAGAGTCTCTGGATGAACGGGTGGTCACAGCATGTGACGGCGGAGCCTCCAGGAAGACCAACAGACAGGCGGCAGATGAGCGCTCCCAGGTGAGCGGGCAGAAGTCTCTGGACAGGAGGGTGGTCACAGCACGTGACGGCAGAGCCTCCAGGTAGGCTAGCAGACTGGCAACAGATGAGCGCTCCCAGGTGAGCGAGCAGGAGTCACTGGACAGGCAGGTGGTCGATGTGCGCTCCCAGGTGAGCGGGCAGGCTGGTCCTTAGACAGACTGACAGGAGTAGTAAGGCAGACCGTCGGACCTCAGACTAGCAGGCAGGTAGCAGATAATCAGGCAGGAATCTGGCAGGTAACTGGCAGGTAACTGGCAGGTAACTGGCAACGGGACCTGAGGGCTGAAGCAGAGTAGTGAACAGTGCAACAACATTGCTCGGGCACCTCCATTTTGGAGGAGGTGCCTTATATATGGTGAAGTCCTCCGGCCATTGGCCGGGGACTCCTTAGGACGGCGCGCGCGGCCCCTTTAAGAGGGAGGGAGAGAGCGCGCGCCCTAAGCACAGTGGACGGGAAGGAGCGCGCGCTGCCAGCAGAGCGGGAGGAGGACGCCGGGCACGGAGCAGGGAGGTGAGGGGAACAGCGTCCCTGCCTAGCAGAGGGCAGGGACGCCGGCGCTACAGCAGACACCTGTGCTAATTAGTTTGGCAGGTGTGTCCAATGAAAGGCAAGACTACTTAAGAAGGCTGTCTCACATTATTAAGCAGCCTACATTTTCTGCCAAAATGGGAAAGAAAAAGGATGTGTCGGCTGCTGAGAAGCAACAAATTGTGGAGTGTTTAGGTCAAGGCATGACTACAATCAACATTGTGCGATGATCAGGATGAAGTGTCTTGGCAATCAAGAAGTATGTAGCTGATTCACAGTACACACGTGTGCGTGCTGACAAGGGCAAATTGAGGACTCTTTCCTACAGGCAATTACGTCAGGTTAAAAGAGCAGCGGCAAAAAAGCCTTGTCATAGCAGCAGACAAGTTTTTGAAGCTGCTGGTGCCTCCAACGTCCCCCGAACAACAAGATGCAGGGTCCTTCAGAGGTTTGCAGCTGTGCATACGCCATCCTGTCGACCTCCTCTATCCACTTCACACAAGCAGAAACGGCTCCAGTGGGCTAAACATTACATGAAGACTGATTTCAAAACTGTTTTGTTCACGGATGAGTGCCGTGCAGCGCTCGATGGTCCAGATGAATGGAGTGGAGGATGGCTGGTTGATGGACACCCCACGCAAACACGGCTACAGCGCCAACAAGGAGGAGGTGGAGTAATGTTTTGGGCTGGAATCATGGGGAGAGAGATTGTCAGCCCCTTTAGGATCCCTGAAGGCGCTAAAGATGAACTCCATAATGTATGTGGATTTTCTCAAACAGCACTTCCTGCCATGGTTCAAGAAGAAGAACCGTGTATTTCACAGCAAGATCATTTTTTTGCATGATAATGCACCATCTCATGCTGCACATAAAACATCTGCATCTCTGGCTGATATGGGCATAAAAGGGGACAAACTTATGGTGTGACCCCCATGCTCCCCTGACCTCTACCCCATTCAGAACCTCTGGAGCATCATCAAAAGGAGTGTCTATGATGGCGGGAGGCAGTTCACATCTAAGCAACAGCTCTGGGAGGGTATTCTGTCCTCATGCAAAACAATTGAAGCAGAAACCATCCAAAACCTGACAAATTCAATGGACGAGAGAGTTCAGAAGCTCCTTTCGAACAAGGGGTCCTATGTGAAAATGTAACATCACCTAGAATCATAGAATCATAGAATCATAGAATGGTAGAGTTGGAAGGGACCTCCTGGGTCTTCTGGTCCAACCCCCTGCTCAAAGCAGGATTCACTAGATCATCTCAGACAGATGTCTGTCCAGCCTCTGTTTGAAGACGTCCATTGAAGGGGAACTCACCACCTCTCGTGGCAGCCTGTTCCACTCATTAATCACCCTAACTGTCAAAAAAGTTTTTTCTAATATCTAATCTGTGTCTCCTCCCATTTAGTTTCATCCCATTGCTTCTAGTCTTTCCTTGTGCAAATGAGAATAAAGATGATCCTTCTACAATGTGACAGCCCTTGACATATTTGTAGACAGCTATTAAGTCTCCTCTCAGTCTTCTTTTTTGCAAGCTAAACATTCCCAAATCCTGCAACCGTTCCTCATAGGACATGGTTTGCAGACCAGTCACCATTCTGGTCGCTCTTCTCTGAACTTGCTCCAGTTTGTCTATGTCTTTTTTAAAATGTGGTGCCCAAAAGTGTACACAGTATTCCAGATGAGGTCTGACCAAAGAGGAGTAAAGACCGATAATGACTTCACGTGATCTAGACTGTATGCTTCTGTTAATACATCCCAGAATTGTATTTGCCTTTTTTGCTGCTGCATCACACTGTTGACTCATGTTCAGTCTATGATCTATTAGTATACCTAAGTCTTTTTCACATGTACTGTTGCTTAGCTCTATTCCTCCCATTCTGTATATGTTTTTTTCATTTTTATTGCCCAGATGTAGTACTTTGCATTTTTCCCTGTTAAAAACCATTCTGTTGGTTGCTGCCCACTGCTCCAGTTTATTTAGGTCTTTTTGAATCCTCTCTCTCTCTTCTCTAGTATTAGCTATCCCTCCTAGCTTTGTGTCATCAGCAAATTTAATCAGTTTACCCTCAATTCCTTCATCTAAATCATTGATAAAGATGTTGAACAATACAGGTCCCAGGACGGAGCCCTGTGGTACCCCACTTGAGACATTCATCCAGCTGGATGTGAAGCCATTTACAACCACCCTTTGAGTCCGATCACTAAGCCAGTTATGAATCCACCTAACAGTTGCCTGGTCCATTGCATACTTGGTCATTTTTTCAATAAGGATGGTGTGAGATACTTTGTCAAATGCTTTGCTGAAGTCAAGATATACTATATCTACAGCATTTCCCTGATCCACCCAGTCAGTGATTCTGTCATAGAAGGAAATTAAGTTAGTCTGACATGACTTGTTAGTTACAAACCCATGCTGACTCTGGTTAATCACTTCATTCTTATCCATGTACTTACATACATGTTGTTTAATAATTTGTTCAAAGATCTTTCCTGGTATAGAAGTCAGACTCACCGGCCTATAGTTCCCTGGGTCCACCTTCTTCCCCTTTTTGAAGATAGGAACAACATTTGCTCTTCTCCAGTCTTCTGGGACTTCTCCTGTTCTCCAAGAATTTTCAAAGATTATGGAGAGTGGTTCTAAAATTTCTTCTACGATCTCCTTCAGTACTCTGGGATGTAATTCATCTGGACCTGGAGACTTGAACTCATTTATGTTAGCTAAATATTCCCTCACAATCTTTCTGTTTACAGATAACTTGGATTCCTCTATTCCTTTAAAAGGACAGTGAAGATCAGTTGATGTTACATTTTCTTTCTGAGAGAAAACAGATGCAAAATAGGAATTAAAAAGTTTGGCCTTCTCAACATCCTCTCTTACCATTTCTCCATTTTCATCCTGTAAAAATCCTATAGCATCTTTGACTTTTCTTTTACTTCTGACATACCCCCAAAATCCTTTTTTATTGCTTTTGACATCTCTTGCAAGCCTTAATTCATTGTCAGCTTTAGCTAACCTGATACGTGCCCTGCAGGATCTGCAGACTGCATTATAATCTTCTTTAGATATGCCTCCCTCTTTCCATTTAATAAACATTTCTTTCTTTCTTTTTAGCATGTGTTTAAGTTCTGTGTTCATCCATCCTGGTTTCCTTAAATGCTTCCCATTCTTCCTACTTTTCGGGATTGTTAACGATTGTGCTTTGAGAATCTCATTTTTAAAAATTTCCCATCCTTCCTGGACATTTTTGTCCTTAAACCAGGGGAGGAGTCCTGAGGAGATAATTTGCATATTCCCACTGCATTTTGGGGTAAGTGAAGAGTCTCCGCGAGCTCAAAGAACACTGGATTTTGGCTGTTGGAGCTGAAAAGAGGACATTGGTAAACCGCGCGCCGGTAGGCATTTGAAGCTGTTGGAGCATCATTAAAAGGAGTGTCTATGATGGCGGGAGGCAGTTCACATCTAAGCAACAGCTCTGGGAGGGTATTCTGTCCTCAAGCAAAACAATTGAAGCAGAAACCATCCAAAACCTGACAAATTCAATGGACGAGAGAGTTCAGAAGCTCCTTTCGAACAAGGGGTCCTATGTGAAAATGTAACATCACCTAGAATAAAGTTTTGAGTTGAAAACTGTTTGATTTCAGTTTCTAATAACCTGCTAATGCTTATAATTTCAAAAATGACAATTTTTTTGGTCTTTATTAAAATGAAAAGGTTGATCGAAAAGTTTGGGGGATCTAAGAGTGTGGCAACCCAGTAATCATGATTACTTCGACTTCTGACAATATGAGGGTCATGTTGCAGGTAGTGCAGCAAGAAGGCACTTATGTGTCTTGCGCATCTCGGAGCCCCAAAATTATTTTCCGGGCTAGATGCAGCTAAAAATTATTATTAATTTTAAATCTGGTGGAGCTTAGTATAGATGGCCTAATAGGATCAGTGCTGCACACTGCTACAAAGCCCAAATTATTTTCCAGCCAAGATACAGATAAACATGATTAGTAATTTTAAATCTGGTGGAGCTTATTATAGATGGCCTAATAGAATCAGTGCTGCACACTGCTACAAAGCCCAAATTATTTTCCAGCCAAGATACAGATAAACATGATTAGTAATTTGAAAGCTTAAAACGGTTGGTAGGGTTATTTTAACCAATCATCAAGCTTTTACTCTCCCCAGGATGACACAGGGGTAGAAAAGTCGTTTCGGATCCATGATTTCTTCATCTTTATGAACATGAGTCTGTCTACATTATCAGTGGAGAGCCGCGTGCGCTTATCTGTCAGCACACCACCAGCAGCGCTGAACACACGTTCAGACAGAACGCTGGCTGCGGGGCATGACAAGATCTCCAAGGCGTAAGTGGCTAGCTCCGGCCATTTATCCAGATTGGAAGCCCAAAAAGAGCAAGGGTCCAGTGACACAGTCATGGCTTCAATGTTTACTTGGAGATACTCCTGTACCATCGTCTCTAGGCGTTGACTATGTGTCAGACTTCTTGTCTCCTGTGGCCTTGCAAAGGATGGGCTAAAAAAGTGGTGAAATGATTCCGCAAAATTGATGTTACCAGCAGATACTGTGGTTCTGTTACGGTTTGAGTGCTGAACACTTGACGGTCCCACGGTTGGCAAGTTGGAACTGTGAGATTCACTACGTGCACCACTGGTGTTTTGTGGAAAAGCACATGTAAGATTCTGCAACAGTCTCTGCTGATACTCCTGCATGCGTGCATCCCTTTCTATGGCAGGAATAATTTCGGCAAATTTACTTTTGTACCGGGGATCTAACAGTGTGGCAACCCAGTTGTCAGGATTATTTCTAATTCTCCCAATTCGAGGGTCATGTTGCAGGTAGTGCAGCAAGAAGGCACTCATGTGTGTTGCGCATCCAGGAGCACCAAGTCCCTGTTGTGTTGGTGGCGAGGTAACAATCATGCTTCCTTCCTCTGTCCTCTCCCCCCAACCTCGCACAACAGAAATGTGATCAAGGTCTCCCTCATCTGATGAGTCTTCCATCAGTTCGTCCTCCACTTCTTCCTGGGCTCCTGCACCTTCCTCACTAGTTTGGCTGCTACCATGTGCCCTGGTAAAACCATCTCCCCCACCCTCACATGCCTACCGCCTTGGTGCTGCCGACCGTCTGGACCTTGCAGATGTTAGCCCTTCCGCATACAACTCCTCCTCCTCTACTTCCTCCACCTCCTCTTGTGCCACCACCTGACTCCGAATTCTGTTTAACATGTGCTCCAGCATGTAAATCACCGGAATAGTCATGCTGATAATGGCATCGTCAAAACTAAACATCTTCGTCGCCATTTCAAAACTGTGCAGAAGGGTGCATAGGTCCCTGATCTGAGACCACTCCTCCAGCGTGATTTGCCCCACCTCTGGATCTCGTTGGCCCAGGCTATACGTCAGAACGTATTGCACCAGGGCTTGTCGGTGCTGCCACAGTCGCTGCAACATGTGCAGAGTTGAATTCCACCGGGTAGGCACATCGCATTTTAGCCGGTGAAGTGGCAGGCCCAACGACTTCTGTAGAGATGTAAGTCGCTGAGCTGCGGGATGCGAACGGCGGAAGTGAGCACACAGCGACCGTGCCCTCTGCAGAAGGCCATCTAGTCTGGGATAGTGGGCTAAAAATTGCTGGACAACCAGGTTCAACACGTGAGCCATACAAGGCACGTGTGTGACATTGCCCCGGCGAAGGGCCGCACCCAGGTTTGCAGCATTGTCGCACACGGCCTTCCCTGGTTTCAGGTCCAGTGGAGACAACCATTCATGAAATTGGTTCTCCAGAGCTGACCACAACTCCTCAGCTGTGTGACTCACATTTCCCAGACATTTCAAAGTAAAAACCGCCTGATGACGTTGAGCCCTACTGCCAGCATAGTAAGGAGGTGTGCAGGATCCCTTCTGCGCAGTTAGAAAGCTTGTGGCATGACCAGACAGGCTTTGGGTGCAGGTGGAAGACCGAGAGGAGGTTGAGGAGGCAGAAGCAGTGGAGGAACTTTGACATAAAGAGGATTGACGCACAACTCGTGGGGACGGCAAGACTTGGACAGCAGCCCCTTGTCCTGCTGTCACCATAGTTACCCAGTGCCCAGTCAGCGACATGTAACGCCCCTGTCCATGCCTACTCGTCCAAGTGTCTGTGGTGAAATGCACCCTGTCACACACAGAGTTTCTCAAAGAAGCGGTGATGTTGTGTGCGACATGCTGGTGGAGCGCAGGCACACCTTTCTTTGAGAAGTAGTGCCGACTGGGCATCTGGTACGGGGGCACTGCGACGGACATAAGGTCTCGAAAATCCTCTGTGTCCACCAGGCGGAAAGGCAGCATTTCCGTAGCCAAGAGCTTGCAGATGGTGAAATTCAACCTCTTAGCTTTCTCATGGCTAGGAGGAAATGGTCTTTTACTTGTCCACATCTGAGGGACCGAGGGCTGGCTATTGTGCTTAGACGGGGTTGATAAGGGTGTCCCCGGCAAACTGCCGGTCTGTGAGGAAGATGCAGGCGGACATGTTAGGTTGCCTTGATCCAAAGGTGGTGCTATCGATGTCGGACAGCGCTCAACACCAGCTGGTGTTACCACCTCCAAAGAAAATGATGACCTGCCAATCACGCTGGCTGTTGCGGGTAAAGAGGTGGCAGGTCTGCGCCCCAAAACAGGTGTGACTGCTGTCCCCCCAGTCACAGAGGATGAAGAGGCCGCGGATGCACAAGATATGGCAGACGGTGGTTGGCCCGGCCGGCTAGGCTGCATTGTAGCACACTGAGCTTCCCACTGCAACTTATGCTTCATGTCCATGTGCCGGTTCATACATGAAGTACTCAAACTATGTATTTTTTGGCCTCTACTTAGCTTTTGCTGACAAATGTTACAGATAACACGAGTTGGGTCATCTTTATCGATCTGAAAAAATGCCCAGGCTATGCAAGGCTTAGCACCCATGCGACCTGAAGAGCCACCACGACTTGTGGTGAGAGGCAGAGTTGTGTTTGAGGATGCAGTTGTTGACGTGCTTCCAGTACTACGTCTCTGTCCAGAAAGGCGCAACCTGACCTCGTCGTCACTAGCATCTTCCTCCACCTCCTCTGCTGACCTCATCTCTTGGCTGACTGTGGGTTGACAGTAAGTGGGATCTCCAACCTCATCATCATCACCCTGTGCGTTATCACACCCGTCGTCCTCAGAGCCAACCTGTTCCTGCCCTGACAAAAAACTAAAGTTGTCGCTCCAATCAGGTATTTGAGTCTCATCATCGTCTTCCTCATTGTCTCCACCAACAGGAGTTACAGTTTGGGAATGAGGGTCTACATTATGGTCAGAACCTTCTGCGTCTGGTCCTGGATCCGACTCATAAAGATTCTGGGCATCAGTGCAGATCATTTCCTTGTCTGGATTCACAGAAGCGCTGGAGTCGACCTCTGATTCCCAGGCTATAGTATGAGTAAACAGCTCTGCAGACTCAACCATCTGTTCTACCTCATACTCAGACGGGCAGCTGGAGATTTGGGAGCTGTGTGGAAGCAAGTGCGATTGGGGTGACACCTTTGAGGACTGGAGTATTTGTGATGTTGAAGTTGATGTGGAGGAGACCCCATTTAAAGGAGCACTTGATATCCGTTGAAGCACCTGCTGTTTTTGTGCCTCATCTGGAATTTGAAGCGATTGGCGTGGCCGTAAGAAAGGGATCTTATCACATTGTCCGCTAAAAGTAGTAGACATTTTAGTTTGGCTGGAAGATGGTCTTTCTTCTGCAGATGTTACTGTTGCTTTAACACCTACCCCACGGACACAACCTTTTTTCCCCTTCCCAACACGCCTATTCCCCTTTCCACCAGCAGCAGGCCTTTTTCCACTCATTTTGGTGGTTAACTAATTCACAACTCTGGAGTTGTTTGCACAAAAAAACAATGGATGGGAACCGAGCAGAGCTGATTGGCCAAACTGTGGTATTAGGCCAAAACTATTGGCTGGGTTAGATGCAGAAAAAAATTATATTCGATTTGCAACCTGATGGAGGTCAGTATAGATGGACTAATAGAACAAGTCCCACACACAGCTAGAAGCCCAAATATTTTTTCAGAGGTAGATGCAGAAAAAAAATATATTCAGTTTGCAACCTGATGGCGGTCAGTATAGATGGACTAATAGAGAAAGTCCCACACACTGCTAGAAGGCCAAATATTTTTTCAAAGCTAGATGCAGACAAAAAATTATTTTGAATTTGCAACCTGATGGAGGTCAGTATAGGTGGACTAATAGAACAAGTCCCACACACTGCTAGAAAGGCAAAATATTTTTTCAGAGCTAGATGCAGAAAAAAATTATATTCAGTTTGCAACCTGATGGAGGTCAGTATAGATGGACTAATAGAACAAGTCCCACACACAGCTAGAAGCCCAAATATTTTTTCAGAGGTAGATGCAGAAAAAAATTATATTCAGTTTGCAACCTGATGGAGGTCTGTATAGATGGATTAATAGAACAAGTCCCACACACAGCTAGAAGCCCAATATTTTTTCAGAGGTAGATGCAGAAAAAAAATTATTTTTAATTTGCAACCTGATGGAGGTCAGTATAGATGGACTAATAGAGAAAGTCCCACACACTGCTAGAAGGCCAAATATTTTTTCAGAGCTAGATGCAGAAAAAAATTATATTCAGTTTGCAACCTGATGGAGGTCAGTATAGATGGACTAATAGAACAAGTCCCACACACAGCTAGAAGCCCAAATATTTTTTCAGAGGTAGATGCAGATAAAAATTATTTTTAATTTGCAACCTGATGGAGGTCAGTATAGATAGACTAATAGAGAAAGTCCCACACACTGCTAGAAGGCCAAATATTTTTTCAGAGCTAGATGCAGATAAAAATTATTTTTAATTTGCAACCTGATGGAGGTCAGTATAGATGGACTAATAGAGAAAGTCCCACACACTACTAGAAGGCCAAATATTTTTTCAGAGATAGATGCAGAAAAAAATTATATTCAGTTTGCAACCTGATGGAGGTCAGTATAGATGGACTAATAGAACAAGTCCCACACACAGCTAGAAGCCCAAATATTTTTTCAGAGGTAGATGCAGAAAAAAATTATATTCAGTTTGCAACTTGATGGAGGTCTGTATAGATGGATTAATAGAGCAAGTCCCACACACAGCTAGAAGCCCAATATTTTTTCAGAGGTAGATGCAGAAAAAAAAAAATTTTTAATTTGCAACCTGATGGAGGTCAGTATAGATGGACTAATAGAGAAAGTCCCACACACTGCTAGAAGGCCAAATATTTTTTCAGAGCTAGATGCAGAAAAAAATTATATTCAGTTTGCAACCTGATGGAGGTCAGTATAGATGGACTAATAGAACAAGTCCCACACACAGCTAGAAGCCCAAATATTTTTTCAGAGGTAGATGCAGATAAAAATTATTTTTAATTTGCAACCTGATGGAGGTCAGTATAGATGGACTAATAGAGAAAGTCCCACACACTGCTAGATGGCCAAATATTTTTTCAGAGCTAGATGCAGATAAAAATTATTTTTAATTTGCAACCTGATGGAGGTCAGTATAGATGGACTAATAGAGAAAGTCCCACACACTGCTAGAAGGCCAAATATTTTTTCAGAGCTAGATGCAGATAAAAATTACTTTTAATTTGCAACCTGATGGAGGTCAGTATAGATGGACTAATAGAGAAAGTCCCACACACTGCTAGAAGGCCAAATATTTTTTTCAGAGCTAGATGCAGAAAAAAATTATATTCAGTTTGCAACCTGATGGAGGTCAGTATAGATGGACTAATAGAACAAGTCCCACACACAGCTAGAAGCCCAAATATTTTTTCAGAGGTGGATGCAGATAAAAATCATTTTTAATTTGCAACCTGATGGAGGTCAGTATAGATGGACTAATAGAGAAAGTCCCACACACAGCTAGAAGGCCAAATATTTTTTCAGAGCTAGATGCAGATAAAAATTATTTTTAATTTGCAACCTGATGGAGGTCAGTATAGATGGACTAATAGAGAAAGTCCCACACACTACTAGAAGGCCAAATATTTTTTCAGAGCTAGATGCAGAAAAAAATTATATTCAGTTTGCAACCTGATGGAGGTCAGTATAGATGGACTAATAGAACAAGTCCCACACACAGCTAGAAGCCCAAATATTTTTTTCAGAGGTAGATGCAGATAAAAATTATTTTTAATTTGCAACCTGATGGAGGTCTGTATAGATGGATTAATAGAACAAGTCCCACACACAGCTAGAAGCCCAATATTTTTTCAGAGGTAAATGCAGAAAAAAAATATACTCAGTTTGCAACCTGATGGAGGTCTGTATAGATGGATTAATAGAACAAGTCCCACACACAGCTAGAAGCCCAATATTTTTTCAGAGGTAGATGCAGAAAAAAAATATATTCAGTTTGCAACCTGATGGAGGTCAGTATAGATGGACTAATAGAGAAAGTCCCACACACTGCTAGAAGGCCAAATATTTTTTCAGAGCTAGATGCAGAAAAAAATTATATTCAGTTTGCAACCTGATGGAGGTCAGTATAGATGGACTAATAGAACAAGTCCCACACACAGCTAGAAGCCCAAATATTTTTTCAGAGGTAGATGCAGATAAAAATTATTTTTAATTTGCAACCTGATGGAGGTCAGTATAGATGGACTAATAGAGAAAGTCCCACACACTGCTAGAAGGCCAAATATTTTTTCAGAGCTAGATGCAGATAAAAATTATTTTTAATTTGCAACCTGATGGAGGTCAGTATAGATGGACTAATAGAGAAAGTCCCACACACTGCTAGAAGGCCAAATATTTTTTCAGAGCTAGATGCAGAAAAAAATTATATTCAGTTTGCAACCTGATGGAGGTCAGTATAGATGGACTAATAGAACAAGTCCCACACACTGCTAGAAGCCCAAATATTTTTTCAGAGATAGATGCAGAAAAAAATTACATTCAATTTGCAACCTGATGGAGGTCAGTATAGATGGACTAATAGAATGATGCTATGCCCAAAAGATTTTACTTCACTAGGTGCAGTAAAAAAATTGGTATTCTATACACAGGTGGTATATCTTGCAACACGGATAGGCTACTCCACTGACTAACACACTCTGCAATAGGCCAAAAAGGATTAGCTTTGCTAGATTCAGCCAAATGCTGTGAAAAAAACTTGCACAGCACTGGCACAGACCTGCCTGGCAAAAACTGATAGGAACTGATGTAACCTAGTCCTGAAAAGGACTGCAATTACAATTAGTCTTTACTCCCACAATCTATCTATTTAAGAGCACAGACCTGCCTGATAAAAGTCATAGGAAATGCTGTAACCTAGTCCTTTAAAGGACTGCAATCACAACTATTCCCTACTCCCAAGCTATCTGTAGATTTGTGCGAAAATTGGCTTGAAATTAACAAGGTATAGTGCACACAGCAACAGCGGTACCGTCTAACACGCAGCTGCAGCAGTGAGAAAATGGTGGCGACGGGGAAAATGGCTTGGTCTTATAGGGCAAGGACATGTGACATACTCTGCCAATGACACATGCCCTTGCTTGTGTGAAAAACAGTAGTTCGCTCCGTGTGTGCGCTGCTGATAGGCTGACACACTGCACCTCCCCACTGCAAATGCGGGAAAGAGAAAAAAAAATGGAGATCTTCATTATTCCTGCAGAGATCCATCCCCTGCCCCTCCCCCCACCCCGCTGTACACTGAAACTGCGTATTAACATTAATTTTCATCATTACTAAGAAAAAATCCAGTTATGATTTTGGTGCACGAACAGTTATCGAACATAACCTCGAACAGCCGAATTTTTCTCAAATCGTTCGTGTTCGCCGAACGGCTCGAACACCGCCCAAAACAGCTCGAATTTGAGATTGGCGAACAGTTCGAGTAGAACAACGCTCATCTCTAGTAGAGATGTGTCTGCGGCTAGAACTCTGTGTGGCATTGACCTGGTCTCTAATCTGAGCTGCTGTTAACCTGCGATTTCTGAGGCTGGTGACTCGGATAAACTTATCCTCAGAAGCAGAGGTGACTCTTGGTCTTCCTTTCCTGGGGCGGTCCTCATGTGAGCCAGTTTCTTTATAGCGCTTGATGGTGTTTGCAACTGCACTTGGGGACACATTCAAAGCTTTCCCAATTTTTCGAACTGACTGACCTTCATTTCTTAAAGTAATGATGGCCACTCGTTTTTCTTTACTTAGCTGCTTTTTTCTTGCCATAATACAAATTGTAACAGGCTATTCAGTAGGACTATCAGCTGTGTATCCACCTGACTTCTGCACAACACAAATGATGGTCCCAACCCCATTTATAAGGCAAGAAATCCCACTTATTAAACCTGACAGGGCACCCCTGTGAAGTGAAAACCATTTCCGGTGACTACCTCTTGAAGCTCATCAAGAGAATGCCAAGAGTGTGCAAAGCAGTTATCAAAGCAAAAGGTGGCTACTTTGAAGAACCTAGAATATAAGACATATTTTCAGTTGTTTCACACTTTTTTTGTTAAGTATATAATTCCACATGTGTTAATTCATAGTTTTGATGCCTTCAGTGTGAATGTACAATTTTCAAAGTCATGAAAATACAGAAAAATCGTTAAATGAGAAGGTGTGTCCAAACTTTTGGTCTGTACTGTATATATATATATATATATATATATATATACATATATATAATTCTAATTTTTTGGGGAAGAATCAACAACAAGTGAGACACAATCGTGAAGTGGAACGAAATTTATTGGATATTTTAAACTTTTTTAACAAATTAAAAACTGAAAAGTGGGACGTGCAATATTATTCAGCCCCCTTGAGTTAATACTTTGTAGCGCCACCTTTTGCTGCGATTACAGCTGCAAGTCACTTGGGGTATGTCTCTATCAATTTTGCACATCGAGAGGCTGAAATTCTTGCCCATTCTTCCTTGCAAAACAGCTCGAGCTCATTGAGGTTGGATGGAGGGCGTTTGTGAACACCAGTTTTCAGCTCTTTCCACAGATTCTCGATTGGATTCAGGTTTGGACTTTGACTTGGCCATTCTAACACCTGTATACGTTTATTTTTGAACCATTCCATTGTTGATTTTGCTTTATGTTTGGGATCATTGTCTTGTTGGAAGATAAATCTCCGTCCCAGTCTCAGGTCTTTTGCAGACTCCAACAGGTTTTCTTCCAGAATGGTCCTGTATTTGGCTCCGTCCATCTTCCCATCAATTTTAACCATCTTCCCTGTCCCTGCTGAAGAAAAGTAGGCCCAAATCATGATGCTGCCACCACCATGTTTGACAGTGGGGATGGTGTTTGAGGGTGATGAGCTGTGTTGCTTTTACGCCAAACATATTGTTTTGCGGCACTAAGGAAATCCTGAAAACCTGATGTGTTGGAGGCCGTGAGGACTGGAGTTTGGGAAACACTGATTTAAATTAGCCCGTGTTTCGCTAATAGATTTTAACCCTGTTCAGAAGCTTCATTTGATCATATGAATGTCGTCTATTAGCCAAAGTGGACAGCTACTTTGCCGAGTGGCTTCCACTATAGACCACAACTGATGAGATGAGTGGCCATGCACAGCTATATGGCAGGCATTGCCTATCACAGGCAATAAAAGTTATGCCAAGCAGCTTCCTATTGGAGAGGTGGTGTCTGGTTGGGATAAGCCCTTTAAGTAGATTCTTTAAGAGTTGGAGGTTTATTTGCACTTTACAAGCATGTGGTTTCTGCAGCTGGAGAGCACTTCTAAAAGTTATACTAACAAATAGGATGACACTAAATTTAGGTACAGGATCACACAGGATTTAGGATAAAGCCATGTAAAGTACATGTTGTACTTCCGCCCTTTAAAGAGAGCTTCTGGTGGTAGATTAAGCGGGAACATTCCGGGCTGTGGAAAGGGAAGAGAAGCAATGATGGCTATAGACTGTGAAATAATACACACTAGTAGATGCTAACAGTATAGCATCATATCACATTACCAACAAATACTTATGATACTGCCAGGCTTACATGTCAAAGTGAATGCAACTGTCCATGGTCGTCTTTCAACATTAAGCAGAAGGAAGCAGCAACTTCATTTTATTAGACGCTGTCTGTCTTGTTACGCCATAGTCTGTACTATTTAGAAGAATTCAGACATCAGTCCTTATTTCTAGATTTTTGCACTGCGAAATATATACTGAATAAATTTATAGAAACGCTCTCCAAACTTAGGCTCTCTAGCTATTACAAAACGATAACAACTTGTTGCTGTAACAACCATATGTCTGCTGAAAATTATAATTTTGCAACCGCTAGAGAACCACAGGCCAACATATATGTAATATTTAGGCATAGGTTATAGATCAGGAGCAGTAAAAGCAACAATTAGGGGTGGCCATGACCAAGGAACCCTCTCAACACCATCATGTCCATGTGCCCCAATATGACATGATGGGTGAGCCCAGGTATGTACTTATATTCCATAAGTGCGTAAAGATATTGGAATCAGAGGACAGGTGACCCATTACCCTTATTTGCGAATTCTGTGCAAAATCCAGAGCAATCAGAGTTGAGTTCAGTGTAGAGGAGGCATACAAGCATTATTATATGTTCTATAGAGACAGCGGCCACACAGGACCTTCACATAGGTCATGGGATCCCATATACTCCAATCTTAGTAGGACATGGACAAATGGTTATTGCAGAATGTTCACATTCTTTTCTCTTTCCTACTGATGCTGTAATATACTGTGCTGTAATATTTCATTTGGCGTGGTGTATAACTGTTTACTAGATTGTGATAGTAAATGTAATTTTTCAGACTGAACCAAGAGCTTGAAAGGGCCAAAGTAAAACAATGTGGATCCCGAATAAACTTTGCAAGGTATAAGGAATCATGGGCTGCTTATGCTCCATCTGCATTCACTTGTTCTGCCATAAACGCACTGGAAAAAGGCTAAAAAGGACTGGAGTTTTCTCCTGTTGTGGAAGAAGAAAAAATAAACCCGCTGACTGGATGGTGGGTGATGCACTTCAGTTGGGACAGCCATTAGAAGAGGCTAACTGCGGAAGGTATGGGGTTTTTCTGTTATTAATGATGTGATTTTTGTACATAATTACTTATTCACCCTTGGACTGGTAAACAAGCCCCAACTAAAAACCTTATAGCTATCTGTTTGGTATTGACGGAGACATTATTACAAACATCACCTAATTCTGTGGTGTCAATACTGCATCTAAGGGGGCCAAATGTATGACAACGTCTGCACATTTACTATATGACGTATGCATAGGAGCAATAATGACATGATGCCATGCAGACTGATTAACAGCTTCCAGACCACCCAGACACTTTAAACGTATTGGTGGTCCACCTTGATGTTCTAAAATATGACTGCAAAGTAGAGCAGCTGAATGCGATTTTGCAGCTGTGGGAGTGGGGGGCCAGATGTCAGACACAGCTGAACTCCCATTGAGAAGGCAGGAACGGTTTATTACCATCTCTGCACATAAGCTTTATGACCTTATGTGGAATCTAATATGAGAAATAAATGAAAATTAAATAAAAGGTAAAACTAAATAGAAAATAGAAACAAATTACAGCTTTTTATATTACATGTAACCAAAAAACACCAAATGTGTCTGGTTAGGAATGAGGGAGGAGTTAATGGACCGATCTTGAACTGGTTTAACAATTCCAAGGATACTAGGGACATGTTAGAGCTCCGTACATGTATCCAGAGGGGTGGTGGTTACCCCTATTCTAATATTTTCATAGTATTTTTCCTGCCTGAATTTGGGCTCTTGACTTTTAGGATTGCTACTTCCTGTAGGTGACACTAGAGTTCTAGTCCTCTTCCTCTCTGAAGAGACAATTTGCACGCTCTTATGCTCTTACTTTTCGTACTTTTAAAACTTAAATGTTAAAAATTATGTTTTAAAGCAACTGTTGACTGTGTGATTTGTGGAAAACCTGTGAAATGACTGATCAGTATCCTGCAATTGTCCTTGTCCTGGGCTATCAGGCAGCTGATGGGACCCCCGAGCTCATGGCTAGTATTTCTTTCTTATTGCATACAGTGAAGGAAATAATTATTTGATCCCTTGTAAGTTTGCCCACTGACAAAGACATGAACAGTCTATAATTTTAAGGGTTGGTTAATTTTAACATTGAGAGATAGAATATCCCCAAAAAATCAAGAAAATCACATTGTATAAATTAGATAAATTTATTTGCATTTTGCAGTGAGAAATAAGTATTTCATTCCTCTGGCAAACAACACTTAATACTTGGTGGCAAAACCCTTGTTGGCAAGCACAGCAGTCAGACGTTTTTTGTAGTTGATGATGAGGGTTGCGCACATGTCAGGAGGAATTTTGGTCCACTCCTCTTGGCAGATCATCTCGAAATCATTCAGATTTTGAGACTGTCGCTTGGCAACTTGGAGCTTCAACTCCCTTAATACGTTTTCTATGGGATTAAGGTCTGGAGACAAGCTAGGGTACTTCATGACCTTAATGTGCTTCTTTTTGAGCCACTCCTTTGTTGCCTTGGCTGTATGTTTTGGGTCATAGTCTTGCTGGAAGACCCAGCCACGACCCATTTTTAATGTCCTGGTGGAGGGAAGGAGGTTGTCACTCAGGATTTTACGGTACATGGCTCCATCCATTCACCCATTGATGCAGTGAAGTAGTCCTGTGCCCTTAACAGAGAAACACCCCCAAAACATAATGTTTCCACTTCCATGCTTGACAGTGGGGACGGTGTTCTTTGGGTCATAGGCAGCATTTCTCTTCCTTCAAACACGGCGAGTTGAGTTAATGCCAAAGAGCTCAATTATCGTCTCATGTGACCACAGCACATTCTCCCAATAACTCACAGAATCATCCAGGTGTTCATTGGCAAACTTCAGATGGCCTGCACATGTGCCTTTGTATTGCCAAGTTTTTAGCAATAAGGTTCGGATACGGCTTTAAAGAAGGCAACCACTTGTAATATAACGCAATTTTATTTACAACAGTTAATTTGAAAGATAAAATACAGAATCAAAGGAATAGTATGATATTATGATATTGCGTACACTTTTGTAGATCTTAGCGTACAAAGGTTAAATACTTATAAAGGTTACATACTTACTATTAGATAGAAGAAAAAGATTTCCCTAGTAGCATGTACATCATCTGTCCGGAAACTTCAGCTGGAGAAGCGTTCAGCGATGGGCAGAGAATGCGTACTAGGTCCTACACTGTGAAGAGCGTCCTCTTCACAGATCCACAATGCTTCTGCCATAACTGAATTCTTCAACAGCTTAATACATTTTAGAAAAAGGCTTACCCAACCTAATATTACGTAAGCATGAAAGTTCATAGGTTGTTGTCCAGCATTCCAATCCTGTGACAGTGGTCAGCTATCACAGATAAGCAATGCTGGACACGACCTGTTCACGGACCATTCTACTTCTGTCATAAAGTTTACATATGGTAAGAGTAAATCCTACACCGGGTTATAAATCAGAACAAGGTTTTCTTCCCAGACAGTATATTGTGTTAAGAAGCTATTATGTATCAGTGAGATACATTCACAGATAAAGTATACCTTAACACAGAATATATAATCAGAATATTGATTAAAGGTTGGATACATCATAATGGGTTTCAGATAGCCACTTATATTTTTGGTACTGCAATAAGCATCTCCATCTTAAGCCATATGCCTGTAGTATTATGTACAATTTTGTGCAATCGTCTGTCTCTGGTTCTAGCAAAGACAGTATATACAAAAGGCTAATTCCCTTCAGTAATAAAGATTAAACCTTAGACTGTTAGCAAACTTAAACTAAAGCTATGTTTTAGTATGTCTGGACTAATGACCCCTAGTCTACTGAGGTAGGATACCTACAAATGCTGACATGTCTAGTTCCTATTTTATTTCTATATGGATTTGAAATATAAAATAGCCATTTTTCATGTTCATACTACAGCCTTCTTGAGCAGGGGGACCTTGCGGGCACTGCAGGATTTTAAACCTTTAAGGTGTAATGTGTTACCAATGGTTTTCTTGGTGACTGTCATCCCAGCTGCCTTGAGATCATTAACAAGTTCCCCCCGTGTAGTTTTAGGCTGATCTCTCACCTTCCTTATGATCAAGGATACCCCACAAGGTGAGATTTTGCATGGTGCCCCAGATCGATGTCGATTGACAGTCATTTTGTATTTCTTCCATTTTCTTACTATTGCACCAACAGTTGTCTCCTTCACACCCAGCATCTTACTTATGGTTTTGTAGCCCATTCTAGCTTTGTGCAGGTCTATGATCTTGTCCCTGACATCCTTAGAAAGCTCTTTGGTCTTGCCCATGTTGTAGAGGTTAGAGTCTGACTGATTAATTGAGTCTGTGGACAGGAGTCTTTTATACAGGTGACTATGTAAGACAGCTGACTTTAATGCATGTAACGAGTTGATTAGGAGCGTCTAACTGGTCTGTAGGAGCCAGAACTCATAATGGTTTGTAGGGGATCAAATACTTATTTCTCACTGCAAAATGCAAATGAATGTACCTAATTTATACAATGTGATTTTCTTGAATTTTTTTGGGATATTCTATCTCTCAATGTTAAAATTAACCAACCCTTAACATTATAGACTATTCATGTCTTTGTCAGTGGGCAAACTTACAAAAACATCAAGGGATCAAATAATTACGGTATTTCCTTCACTGTAAATAGTAATAGGCAGCAAAGAAAAAACAAACCATCATTTCCCTGTGATGTAGCAATGTTGGTGGTACAACTGGTCCCAGTGTATTAAATTCTGTTGTTGCATCTGGTTTACAACTTACCACCCCACAGCTGGTTAATTTCTACTTCCACAGTCAACATCACAGCAATTGTTGGCATAGAGTCCCAGGAGTCAGGCATTCTGGGCATACACCGAGTAAGCAGATGGTTATTATTGGTTCTGGTTGCTTAGTACTTGCTGGTGCAGGAACTAAAACGTTTCTACAGAAGTAGTAACATGTAGCTCTATAGCTGGACCTTTCTGTAGCACAATGGTTCAACACAGCTAAAAACGTCTGCCATGCATACCATAGGCAATTCTGTAATGCAGGTAGATCCTAAAAAGCTTCTGAGTGTTTTCTCCTTCACATGTGGCCTAGTTAGAAGACAAAACGTCTTCCTGTAATAATGTCCCTCATCCTGGGTCCCTTTCTGCAATATTGTCCCCGTCCTCTTTCTGTAATAATGTCCTTTTCCTGGTCCCGATCCTGCACTAATGTTTCTCATCCTAGGCCCCTCCTGTTATATCCCCTGTCCTGGGTCTCTTCTTTTTATAATGTCTCCCATCATGGGCCCCTTCCTGGTATACTGTCCCCCATCATATAATAATATCCGCCATCCTAGCCCATTTCCTGGTATAATGAGACCCATCATGGGCACCTTCCTTGTATACTGACCCTCATTCTGGGCCCCTTCTTGGTATAAAGACACCAATCTTTATACCATTCTGGTATAATCACACTTATCCTGATCCCCATTCTGATATATTGACCCCCATCCTGAGCCCCTTCCTTGTATATTGACCCCCATTCAGGGCCCCTTCCTGGTATAATGTCCCCATCCTGAGCCCCCTTCCTTGTATAATGACCCCTATCCTGAGCCACCTTCCTTGTATAATGATCTCCATCCTGGGCCCCTTACTGGTATAATGTCCAAAACATAAAAAAAAAGATTCTTCTTACCTTCCTCCACTGCCATGACATGGGGCATCCTCTTCTGTACCTGACTTCAGTTTGCCGTGCAGGCAGAGCATGACGTCACATGCGCCATTCATGACTGGCATGACAACGTCAACTGCCAGTCTCTGATTGGCCGGCAGCATGGTCCTGACACTGCAATACACTTCAGCTGAACGTGCGTCCTTAATTCCATAATTTTTTCCTCAGAATTGAGTGATTCCATAATTTTTTCCCTCTGTTTGGTTTAAAAAAAATTACCCTTACTGAGTACCATATTTTTAATCTTGATTTCTTTTAGTGTTTCTTAAAGCCCTAAAGTTGCCATTTGAAATGACTTTAGTTTTGTGCCATGTCTATGATCTGCTTTATTTTAACAACATTAAACAACTGAATGAACATCCTCCGAGCCCGGTGATTCCATAGTTTTTGCCAGGGGTTGTAGATTTCTATAGATGGGGAAATAAGAGGGGAGGAAAGTGTCCGGTCAGGATGGGGTTACGGTGTAAAGACCCCCCACCTGGAGCCGATGTCCCGCAGGTGGAGACTACCAGACTCAGTACAGCGCTCAGCACCGCTGGACATGTCCTACTGCCACGCCCTCTTATAGTCGCCACGCCCCTATATGGTGCCGCACATGCGCGGTGGCCACTGTGGTAACAGCTTGTGCCCTCCATGGCAAGTTATGGAGCTGTCCTCGCAGGGTGACCGTGTATTATTTATACATTTCCTTTTATCCGGCACCTGACAGTCCGGCACAGAGCTGTAAAATATTGTATTCCATAATGAGGCGCCTGACCAGGTCACGTGTCACTGTGAGCCCTGCTATAGTACACACCCCGCTAAACAGAGCAGGGCCAATCATCTAGCGCCTCTCATGACGTCTACAAGGAAGAAAACGGACATACGTCCCCTGATTGGTGGGTTAAACTCAGCACGCGGAGAGGACATCTGCTCGCAGCGCGGTGATTGGTCCACTGCGACAGAGTGGGCGGGGTGGACAAGGCAGGAAAGTGCAGCGCTGATGGACACGGCTTCCGGTAGTTCTCACGGTGTTCGCTGCGCTGAGCTGTACGGCAGCGGCGGCAGGTAGGAGTGTGTACAGGGGTGGTGCTCCGCGGTGCCCTCCTCCTCAGCAGGTGGCCGCCTGTGGCCGGGTGACCAGAGGTCACGTCATGGTGTGGGCTGACCCCTGGTATGGAGAATCTGCAGGGGTGACACGGGAACATACAGTGTGTGTGCCGCTGCCCCCATAACTCCCAAGGAAGTGACCGGTAGTCATGGTAACCATATAGCACGGTCACCGCTGGCCGCCACCTACAGGCTGCTACTCTTCCATTACTGGCTCCCAAATGCTGTAAAATACCAACCGCTGCAGGGGCTGCCTCACTACTGCTGCGCCTGTCTCTTTAACATCATATCAAAAGCTCACAAATCTGCAGCCAATCACTGAGCTCAGGTGGGGTAGCAGCACAAGCCTCCGAGGTCAGTGATTGGCTGCAGTGGTGATGTCACCAAGCAGTGGCAGAGAGCTGGACCTGGGGAGGCTGAGTACCCGCTCTGGGTGGTACATTACAGTGCAGGACACCCTCTTTTCTGGGTGTAGAGAACCCTTTGGGGGCACAGGTCCCAGAAATGCTGCAGAGTTGCCTTCTCTGTCCCCCCTCCCTGGTGCTAGGAGCTGCCGCCATCCAGTGTGACAGGCCCCGCTACTAAAGGTGGGGACGGTCTCATTAGACTGCACTTCCTCTTCTGATGGCTGATGAGTCACAGCCCCGTCACCAAGAGAGTACAGGATCAGAGACAGCCCCAGTAATGACAGGCATCCTCTGTGCTGACCCGTCCTCCCTGTCATCACTGGGCCCATCCTTCATCAGTCTCCATTCACATACAATGCTGTGAGAGGTAACGTGTCCCTGCCCCGTGGGAACGCCTCTACCGTCTCACTGTCAGTCATGTTTCCATTGTACTGTACAGAACTGAGTAATGTGACAACTACATATTTCCATCACAGCATACAGGAGGCAGATCTACCCGTGGAGGTGGCCGGCCCCCCTGAGAGCTCCCAGCAGCTAGAACCTGAGATCCTGAACTGTGCTGTCCAGCCGTCCTTCTATACCAGAAGAAACTCAATACTTTCTGAAGCCAGCGATAAGACAGACAATGGGTGAGTTTAAGTATTTATGTATTACACTTGCTTATATCGCCCCATTAATTTCGCAGCACTTCACAGACCTCATCACTGTCCCCATCGGGGCTCACAGTCTACATTCCCTATCTGTACGTCTGGAATGTGGGAGGAAACCAGAGAACCCGGAGGAAAGACACAAAATATGGGATGAACATACAAACTCCTTGCAGATGTTTCTTTGGCGCTGCAAAGTGACAGTGTTAACCACTTGTGCTCTGCCTTCTGTGCTTCTGTGTATTTGTTTCTGATTTCAGCTGCACACTTAAAAAATAATCTCTTGGGTGATTTTCGCTCCTCGGGATAAAAATTTAGAAACCATTTTTTTGTTTTGTTGACCAATTTAAATCTTCCAAATAATAAATGTAAGTTAATGAAGGCGCTTCCACCAGTCACCAGATTGGACTGACCAGGTGCAACATCTAACACGAGTATAGACACATTCACTAATTCTTATACTCCGGACTGTGGACCACAACCTGCCTCGACTCCAGTTTCCAAACTAGATTATGGACTGTCAGCAATGTTTGCACGGGAGTGTGTGAGCTGGATTCTTTGAATAATAATGTGAAATTGCTGATAGTGGTGTAGGAAATATTAGACACTGATTAATCATACAGAAGCGAGACCAAATTCTGCTATTCTCCAAAAGGTCAGGGAAAATAGGAGCAGATATGCGACTGTTCTCTTTAGGCTATGTTTACACACGTTGTGTTTTGCTGCCTATTTTGCAGCAGATTTTTATGCAAATTTTCAGCTGTGTCTAGCAGTACCAGCAAAGTCTATGAGAAACCAGACTTCTCTGTTCACACATATTGCTTTTTGTTTGCTGTGTATTTTCTGCCTTGCTTGCGTTTTGGAAAGTAGAGCACGTCACTTCTTTCAGCGTTTCTGCAGCAGAAAACGCACCTGCGTTTTTGCTGCATATTTTTTACCCATAGGGAGTAATGGGTGGTCAAAAATACGCAGCAAATATGTGCGTTTCTTACGCAGCCGTTTTCCTGCCAGAGAACAGTTAGCAGCAGAAAAAAACACAACATGTGTGAACATAGCCTTAGTCTGAATATTCTGCCCCCTACTGATCACATGAAGGAAGCACACCCACTGTCATCCATCTGTGTATGGATTTTGTATACTCGTAATATAGTGCCACTGCATGTATTATAATAAAGGCTCTGTGGCTTCTCCATTCTCATGATCATTGTGGATTCCAGCAGATGGACATACTGCTGTCAGGTCCACAGATGTATTAATATAATGTTTATACATACAGTACTGTGCGCACATTTTAGGCAGGTTTAGACAAATTGCTGCACAGTCAGAATGCTATCAAACATAGAAGTGTTAATAGTTTATTTTTATCAAGTAACAAAATGCTAAGTGAATCATGACCATCCTTTGCCTTCAAAGCATCATCTACCCTGCTAGATACGCTTGTACAAAGTCAGTGATTTTTATAATATTATAGTCGGGTGTATGAGTAACCAATTATAACCAACAGTTGATAATGATCATTATTTTCATATGCGAGTTGAAACTGTCATTTAAATAACAGAAACAGCTTGTGTAGGAGGCGAAAAACTAGGTGAGGAACAGCCAAACCCTGCAACAAAAGTGAGGTCGTGAAAGGCCGTTCTATGCTACTAGACATACACCATAGCAGGACTGAGTACAGCAATAAGACACAAGGTAGTTTACAGCATTGGCAATGTCTCTCCCAGGAAAAACAACATTCAAAGCAGACTGGCTTTTCAAGATGTGCTGTTCAAGCTCTCTTGAAGAAGCACCAAGAAATCTGCAAACTTAAGGACGTCTGTAGATGAAGTGGTTGTCCAAGGAAACTTAATGCTGCAAATAAGACACATCATGCATGCTTCCTTTCCATAGTAATCAGATGTCCAGCAGTGCCATCAGCTCAGAGCTGGCAGCAACCAGCGGGACCCAGCTACACCCACCTACTGTTCATAAAAATCTGGCCAGGAGTAATTTTCATACAAGAATCGTGGCCAAAAAGCCATGTCTTTGACCTTGAAATACCAGCCGTTACCATCAGGGAGGCATTATTGGCTCCATACTTATATTGTAACAACGACCCCAAACATACAGCCAATGTCATTAAGAAATATCTTCATTGTTAAGAAAAACAAGGCATCCTGGAAGTGATGATATGGCTTCCACAGTGCCTTCATCTCAACATCAAGTCTGTCTGGGATTACATGATGAGACAGAAGGTCCTGTGTAAGCATACCTCCACAGATCTGTGGTTAGTTCTCCAAGATGTTTGAAACAACTTCCCTGCCGAGTTCCTTTAAAAACTGTGTAAGTGTACCTAGGAGAACTGATGCCTTGAACGCAAAGGGTGGTCACACCAAATATTGATTTGGATTTAGATTTCTCCTTAGTTCATTCATGTTGCAACTTGTTGATTTATAAAAATAAATAGGGGTATAATTCGCACTTGGGTAGTGGGTAGAGGGAAATTGGGGAGATACCAACGTGGGAGCGTAACTAAGGACTAGTCGTAGATTGGATAAAATTAATTAAGCTTTATTAGAAATAAATAGATAAAAGGTGTTTAAAACCAGTTAAAAGTGATAAAGTCTCTGACCAGAGGCCAGTATATCTAGAGAATAGGAGTAACGTATTATATTTTGATAGAAGATGGTCCTTAGTGTGGTCCAGAGGTGTAAGAACCTGTGGAAAAAGGGTAAGGGAGGTTAGTTTAGTGGGATTATTGGATAAGGTCAAGATGAGATAGATGGTGACCAATGTACCTGTAGTAGGGTCCTTGTTCTTATTGGTGAATAAGTATCAGGGACTATCTGTAAGGTAGGTGCTCTTATTCCATGGTGGGAGAATCTACAGGACTAAATGATAGGTATGAAGGATTAATTAAGGTAAAGAGATGCTGCAAAGTAAGTAAATTCTCTGTACCTACTGTAATCCGGGCGGATATTAGTTTCGGGTAAGAAGAGGTCCAGGGGCCTAGGTTTCCTGAAAACCTGGTGTCCTAGGTTGTCTTTTTAGTCTACCAGCAGTGCGAAGGTAGAGGGTGGGTAAAAAACGATCTTTGCCCTAGTGGGGGCTATAAATAAGTAGTGGATATTTACCTGATGATGCAGGTGTGTTCCAATAGGTCACCTGTAGCAGTCCAGTGGGTCTATTACAGTGGTGACCCTGTACGTCCTGGTGGTGTGATAATTGTACCTGTGGTGAGGTAAGTCACATGGGTCAGGTGAGGCAGGATGTCAACCAACCAAGGTATGAGAATCCTACTAGGTATACCTTGTCAGGGAAGTTTGTAGCACGGTGGTTCCCCTAGGTCCTAGAGCCGGTCGGTGCCAGATAGGAGAAATATTGGTAGGGGTAGCCTTAGCGTATAGATAGGCCTGGTTCTAGGAGGGAAGCGGCCGGTTAGTCAAATGGAGGGTATAGCTGTGCAAAGTAGACGGAGCGGTCGCAGCATCCAGTTACTCACAGTTGGGGAGGTCTACGTGGATCTGAGTCAGACAGTCGTCCCAGGGACGGGGGCGTCCTGTCGGCAGGTACCGTGACTGTATCCGGAGCGAGAGCGGAGTCCCGGCCGGAGACTTCCGCTCCTCGCGTGATCTCGGATAGGGAGAGCGCGCGCTTCCTGCAGAAAGCACGTGAGACTTGTGTGACGCGCTGACACGTGACACACAGGATGCAGCGGTCTCTTAGCGCTAGTGAGCTGGGATACAGGTGACCTATTGGAACACACCTGCATCATCAGGTAAATATCCACTACTTATTTATAGCCCCCACTAGGGCAAAGATCGTTTTTTACCCACCCTCTACCTTCGCACTGCAGGTAGACTAAAAAGACAACCTAGGACACCAGGTTTTCAGGAAACCTAGGCCCCTGGACCTCTTCTTACCCGAAACTAATATCCGCCCGGATTACAGTAGGTACAGAGAATTTACTTACTTTGCAGCATCTCTTTACCTTAATTAATCCTTCATACCTATCATTTAGTCCTGTAGATTCTCCCACCATGGAATAAGAGCACCTACCTTACAGATAGTCCCTGATACTTATTCACCAATAAGAACAAGGACCCTACTACAGGTACATTGGTCACCATCTATCTCATCTTGACCTTATCCAATAATCCCACTAAACTAACCTCCCTTACCCTTTTTCCACAGGTTCTTACACCTCTGGACCACACTAAGGACCATCTTCTATCAAAATATAATACGTTACTCCTATTCTCTAGATATACTGGCCTCTGGTCAGAGACTTTATCACTTTTAACTGGTTTTAAACACCTTTTATCTATTTATTTCAAATAAAGCTTAATTAATTTTATCCAATCTACGACTAGTCCTTAGTTACGCCCCCACGTTGGTATCTCCCCAATTTCCCTCTACCCACTACCCAAGCGCGAATTATACCCCTATTTGTATTGGTATTATCCCATTGACACATTGTGGTTTGTGTCCCTTGATTCGCTGCTTATCAGTGACCAGCCTACCAGCGCCTCCTACCTTTTATTTGGATATTTTATAAAAATAAATGATTAACTTTTCTGCTTTTGAGGGCATTCTTACTTTGCAGTTTATCTTCCACACATGTCTACTCTATTATATATTATAAATGTTGTCTTTTATTTAACATTTTAGAGAAAAGCCTTCTGATTTTCTGGATATTGGAGAAATTAGCACTAACCAGAATCAGGGAATGATGGCACTGGACCCTGTTGATCAGAACACAAAACGATCATCTGGAGAGTGGAGCCACACAAAGGATGGTAAAGTGGATGTTGGAAGCCTGCCTGAGTGCAGTAAGAGGTCCAAGTTGTTCCAGGATCCCCAGCCTGAGGAGACTGATGGGTATACCGAGATACAGCTCCATTTCTCTTTATGGCTTTTTAAATCTCTTCAAAGGGCTCTTCATGTTTAACAGATAGTAGAATATTGCTTTAATGTAAAAAAGAGACTGTTCTATCCTGTGTGTACATATCATAGCTACCTATAATAGCAAAACCCTGCGAAGAGTTGATCCACTTCATATAGTCCATTAAAATTGTAATATTTACTGTTAAGTGCTACAATAGATAATCCCATGATTGAGTATACTTATGAATTACTGTAGTTATTTTTGAAACGTTTTTTCTATTACTGATGTGTTAAAAGAGAAAGGTAGATTAAAGGATTCCATAATTAAAATTTATCATTTATCCAAAGGAAAGTTGGTAACTTGCTGACCTGTTGAGACCCTCACTGATTCAGGAGACAAGGCTCATTCTCTATGGGACCTCTGGAGGTAGCAAAGTATTCCGCTCAGATGTCTCCAGCTGTCCCATAGAAAATGAATGGAGTAGGGGAGCGCTTGTACAAGATCTCAAGATCGGCATGGGTCCCAATCCACAAGTGGTCATCTAGCTTTTAAGATCTTTTTTTGCCAATGTTATTTTCTGTTGTTTAATACTGAATATACATTACATTTTCTAAATGTATTGGTTTTCTGGCACGCTTATATGTCTTTGGTGACGTTCTTTATTGTACTCCTTTTGTACAGTTTTTAAAGTCCCATAAAGCTGCCATATTTAGATCACGTTGCAGTTTGAAATAAAGCGCCACAGGCCAAACTTCTCTGTGTAGTTTGTATTTGAGCATAGTGCTTAATGCTCGATCTGGCCACAGCCTTTTAGGCAAAAAAAATGCATGAAAAGAAGAGAACATTTTTCTGCTAACACTGTGTGTGAAAGCAGCCCTAATGTATATTGAAGAAGATGCCAAACATTACAGATGGTCTAAGTTTGGACACTCATTTTTCTAAGTCACACTGCTCATTAGCCTTGCCGTCTTAAATATTTTGGGATTTTTATATACATTTGTCTTAGAATAAAGTGCCGTATACCGTATAAGACTTATGAGACATCTGTTATAGTACAAAGATGTTTGCCAGTGATGGGTCCTAACAAGCCACTAATGTTCCTGGTGATATGATTTATAGTCAGCAGTGGAGACTTACTAAAAGATTTATATGCTGAGATCTGCATAAAATGAGGTTTTAGGGTGAGCAAGAGGAGCTCACATCTATTTGGTCTCTGCAGCAAGACCTTTGTTTTTGTCCAGCACGTGTGGAGGGCAAATCCAGTATAAATTAATTTAATGTCTGGCATAAATGTATATCTTACTGTGAAAAAAGGATCTAAGATGGTTGACTATTCGGGTAATTCTTTCTGCATTATGAGATAATTAGAATGTTTTATTAAACAGAGTCCATATTCCTTTACTTTTGTCCCTAGGGATGAAACCGTGAGTGACGGGTCTTCAGTTCCTGAGCGAGAGCAACCAGAAGATGTCCCACAACCTTTACATACCCATGAGGACACCACGAAAATGGGAGACTGCATAAAAAACAAACCTGAAAAGCCACCAAGTGATGGGTCTCGGGAAGAAACGCCTGACGCTGTAGAGCTGTTACACAAAGATGAAGTTGTGACTGATGGAGTCTGTAATTCAACAGCTAATAAGACCTCCGAGGCCATGAAGACGAAGAGACAAGAGGGTATTGTGCAAAAGGAATTGTCTCTGGACGTGTGAGTACCAGGAAAAGGAATTAGCATGTTACAGATTTGAGACACGCACCGCAGATTAGTCTACACTACGAAAACTAAAGTACAGTGCCCATGAGATTTCTATGAATCCCAGATGCTTTGTCTTTGATGCAGCGTAAAAAAAACTCATGAAACCTCATTGTGAGAACAAAGCCTTAGAATTAAATCCAACTTTGGTTTCGGACCACTTCCTTAAAGAGATTACCAAGATTGTAAAGTGGGGTGGGTTTTTTTTAAGGCAGGAAAGGGGATAAAACCATAGAATAACAAATACTCTCCTTTTAAAGTGGGTTCACACTGTATGTGATCACCAATGTTATAGATCAGGGGTCTCAAACTCTGCTGGGTATATGGGCCGCACATGGAAAAAATGTGTATTTTTTTGTATACACCGTCTGAACATTTTTTCTGTGTTTATTTTATTTATCGCTTGGGTCGTTATGGATGTGGCGATAATAAACGTGCACTTTTTTGTTTACTTTAGTTTATATGTAAAACAGCATTTTTAGTGGCAAAATATTTTTTCATGCTTTATTTAGTTTTTACAATTTTGTTTCCTCCAATTGGCCATATAATGTAATACTGTTTTACAATTAGCACCATATGGTAGTTCTGGCAAACATCTAGTAATGTGCCCCAACCTGGTGGTCCCCATCTTGCAGTAATGTGCCCCATCCTGGTGGTCCCCATCTTGCAGTAATGTGCCCCATCCTGGTGGTCCCCATCTTGCAGTAATGTGCCCCATCCTGGTGGTCCCCATCTTGCAGTAATGTGCCCCATCCTGGTGGTCCCCATCTTGCAGTAATGTGCCCCATCCTGGTGGTCCCCATCTTGCAGTAATGTGCCCCATCCTGGTGGTCCCCATCTTGCAGTAATGTGCCCCATCCTGGTGGTCCCCATCTTGCAGTAATGTGCCCCATCCTGGTGGTCCCCATCTTGTAGAATTGTCCCCTGTGCTGTTCTTCACACACATAAAAAAAGAAAAAAAAATTCTTCACACCTGTCCTCCATTCCCTCTGCGTCCTTTGTGCACATGCGGCCCGCAGGCACCATAGACCCCTCGACGATCCCGACCTGGTCCAGGAGGAGCCGCCGACAGCAGCGCTGCATTGCCACACAGAGACAGTCTCCCAGAACAGCATTTCCAGTGCCAGCCACCGGCCAATCAGAGGCCAGCAGCTGATATATGCGCATGGCAGTGACATCATATGCCACTGCTCTGGGACCCAGATATCAGCTGCTGGCCTCTGATTGGCCGGCGGCTGGCATTGGAAATGCTGTTCTGGGAGACTGTCTCTGCGCGGCAATGCAGCGCTGCTGTCGGCGGCTCCTCCTGGACCAGGTCGGGATTGTCAAGGGGTCTGTGCCTGTGGGCCGCGTAAAGCAGCCTCAGGGGCCGCATGCGGCCCGGGGGCCTCGTGTTTGAGACCTCTGTTATAGATAATAAAACTAGGTAGTTTAAATACACATGGGAGTATGTTGTGCCTTATACAATTTAATGCTTCCCATATACATTGAACGTGATGGTATGTGAATTTTTTTTTTCAATTTCTGTCCCTTTAAGTAATCTATTCAGAATTGTTAATTATTTGTATAATTAGTGATGAAGACATTTATCGAGATGAAGAAGAAATTGAAAAAGAAAAAATCCAGAAAGGCATTGCCTCAATTGACAAAGGCACAGCAGGTACACGGCTTTCTGAGCTTTTTCTTCCTTTTTCCTTTGAATTCTGATTGCTCGGTTTTGCACTTGAAGTTCCTCTTTTGATGAGCGCTCAGTCCTCCTTACACTGATGAGGAAGTTGTAGGCTTACACAGAAAGCGAGTCCTTTACTTCTTAATTAACTTGAAAACCACTCTGAAAATACATGGGGAGGAACCAAAACTTCTCCTTCACAGAGTTGTATACATAATGAGGTGTTTGGTATGTATGGTTTAGCAGTTGTAAGGTCTTTTATTAAAATCTTCATTTGATCACTATCATAACTGTAGAATCATTAAGGCTATGTGCATACTATGCGTCTTTGGTGTGTTTTCGTAGCGTTTTTTCTGCATGTAAATGAGCCAAAAATACTAGGGAATCCTTGTGCCAGCTAATGCTATGACAATCCTGAAGTGCTGTGCACATGATCAAGAATTTTCTTGACAGGATTGTCATTGTGTTTAAATCTGCAGAATGTAAATTCTTTGTGCGTTTTTGCAGCATTTTTCACCCATTGACTTCAATTGAGTCAGTCAAAAATGCAGGTATAAAACTGTTTTCAGATTTTTACTGCGTATTTGACTGACTCAATTCAAGTCAATGAGTCAAAAACGCACAAAGAATTGACTGCTCTGATAATAGTGAGAGCAGGTCCTGCTGAGGGGAGAAGTAGTCTTTTCAGCCGTTGTCTGTGCTCAGTGTAAAAAAAAATAAATAAAAATTATACTCACTTATCCGCCGTAATCCCGAGTGTTCCACGGCGATCCAATCACCCAGCAGCACTCTATACACTGGCAGGAGTGCGATCGCACCCGGCAGTGTGTAGAACTAAGCTGCCGGGATTGAGGTAATTAGAGTTCAATCAGCTGATGAGCTCCGGTGACCTCACTTACTGCATCACTGCGTGAGAATTTCCTCATGCAGCGCTGGTGCAGTAAGTGAGGTCGCTGGAGCTAATCAGCTAATTGAACTCCAGTGACCTCACTCCCGGCAGCTCAGTGCTATACACTTCTAGAGCAGTCACACCAGTAAGCACTCTATACACTGACAGGAGAACCCTACGTCATTTTTTTTTTTTCTGGGGTCCCCCTGTAATCTAGCCAGTAAAGGCTAAACAAATAGCTGTGGGCTGTTATTAATAGCCAGGGAACATTGTTGGCTAATGGCCCCTTCCCTGGCTTGTAATATCAGCCCCCAGTGGTTGGCTTTCCATCTGTGGGAGCCCACACCATTTTTTTAATTTTAGGCTATGTGCCCACGAGCTGGACGTAGCAGCATCTTGGACGCAGCATATTTTTGCTGCTTCCAAAACTCTGCATTCTATTGAACACAGGTAAATCCGCATTGGTTCACTGAACCATGTGGATTTATTGCATTTAATACATTCTAGTGGTCAAATTTCTGTTGCAGAGATTAGCGACTCTGCAAGAGAAATTGACATGCTGCGGTCCTGAAAGACGCGAGTGTGAGTGTCCACGTGTTATCCGCTGCCTCAGATGCACGCGTAGTGGACATGGGATTTCTAAAAAATACCATCCACTATGATGTAACATCTGCCTGCTGCAGGTTTGACGCTGCATAAATATGGGATCGCTGACACCTAACCCTAGCTTTAGTAATGAAGAGGTGTCAGCCAGACACCCTCATTACTATAACTGTAAGTAAAGAGTTAAATAAACACACACCCTGAGAATAAAACACTTTATTTGAAATAGAACAGACACATTCTTTAATCATTTAAATTAACCAATATACTCACCCCAAGTCCAATGGAAAGCGGTGTTACACGTTTCTTTTTCAAATATCTCTATTTGGCTCCAAAAAGCATTCAAAATCGTGGTAAAACATGAGTATTTGCTGCCAAGAGATGCAGAAACCTTTCAGAAATTTCTACAATAAAATACTGAATGTGCGCACATAGCCTCAAGGGGTATTCTCATCTCCAAGATGCTATCCCAAGATGTAGTAGGTGTAGTAATAATATATAATATTAGCAAATGCCTCCAATTAGAAGTGTAGTATAGTTCTTCTGATACGTTATTTAGTGTACCCCATTGCAGTACTTTCGTATCCATGGTTACTACCATTAACAAGTAACTCGCTGTATGTGTGGTCGTAACCATAGATACGTAAGCTACTACAATAACCTGCACATGGGGTAAGCGACAAAGTGAATCAGAAGAACTTTGCTACACTTCTAATTGAAGGCATTTGCTAATATTACACATACTACATATTGGGTTAGAATCTTGGGGATGGGAATACCCCTTTTAAATGTTTATGCTGCTATGGGCCCTCTCATCCTTTTCAGAAGGACTGCAGAAATAATTCCCCACCCTCCACATCATTTCCAAATCTGATCTGAGAGGGCTCTGCAGCAAGTTTTCAATTATCCAGTTGTTCCACTCTTTATGAGCATGTATAATCTGAGCACATTAATGTTCTCACACATTGGAAGGCAGATTAATGTGTGCGCTATGTAGTAGATGTATCACATTGGGAGTGCGCTTATTGTATGGGACTGAAAGCTTTTGTAATGTAGTTTCATAGTCTGTAAGAACTCCACACCCTTCTCGCTAATAGATCATGCCCCTCCAATGTGGGATTATATTCATCATTAGCAGAAGGTGGATCTGATCGTGCTGAAGAGCCAAAAAGCATGGACTGTCTGGTCACATGGTTGTATGACTTCCTAGGAGTATAGCAAATGTGCCCTTTCCCAGAGCATTTCTACTGGCCATATATTTTAGATGGCTGGTTCAGCCGACAGGTTTTCCTCCTGACCCATGATGTATGTACACTCTTCTTTAATAAGGTGGGGGAAGAAAACGATGGTGGCTCACCCACTATGAAACCTTCATATGTTGGGGAATAGTATAGACACCCCCATACATTCATCTGATGTTACTGGCCTCCTTTACTAGTGTCATTGGGGATTTGTATAGTGAGATCAGATCTAAAAAGAAAGCATTGTTTGTTTCCAGCTGTATTATAACCATTACGTGTTATAACCATTTATTTCTTAGATGATCTCAAATTAGGCGTGGGACCTGAAGTTGACATTCTAGAATATTGCCAAAGAGAATGGAGAGGGAGAACATCTGTAGCAAAGATAATGAAGGAGGTAAGAGACGCTTACAATCTGATGGCTTGTTTTTTTTATGCATAATTCTGTATTTGTTTCACAGGCCCAAAATAAATCTTATCTAATAATTGATATGGAGTATTATATATTACACACAGAATCATAGAATGTTAGAGTTGGAAGGGACCCCCAGGGTCATCATGTCCAACCCCCTGCTCAAAGCAGGAGTCACTAAACCATCTCAGACAGATGTCTGTCCAGCCTCTATTTGAAGACTTCCATTGAAGGGGAACTCACCACCTCTTGTGACAACCTTTTCCACTCATTGATCACCCCCTCACTGTCAAAAATTATCTGTATCTTCTCCCTTTCAGTTTCATTCCATTGCTTCTTGTGTTTCCATGTGCAAATGAGAATAATGCTGATCCCTCTACAGTTTGACAGCCCTTCAGATATTTGTAGACAGCTATTAAGTCTCCTCCTGGTCTTCTTTTTTGCAAGCTAGACATTCCCAGATCCTTTAACAGTTCCTCGTAGGACACAATTTGCAGTCAGCCCACCATCCTGGCAGCTCTTCTCTGAACTTGCTTCAGTTTTTGATGTGTTTTTAGTTTAAAAAAAATATATATTGAAAAATTCATATTTCACAAAAACATCAGAAACATTTTTTTTTTTTTTTTTTTTAGAAAATAAAATATAAAAGGTGGATAAATAAACAGATAACAAGATCTCAATGACAACAAGTTAACCCGATTAATAATAGATATGCATTCAATTATGCTAAACATATTATTCAGAAATTCTAATTTTTAACAGTTTGAGAAGAGGGGGAAGACATACAAGACTTACACTAGGCAAAGGAGGGGAAGGATAAATATAGGTATTCGGAGGAAAAAATGAGGAGATGAATGAGCAGGTCAAGAGACGACTCTCAGATATTCAGGGGTATCCAGAAAGTGTCCCAAGTGGACCAGACAATGTTTTTTTTTTTTTTTTTTTTTTTTATGTCGTTTCCAGAACTAAACACAGTATTCCAGATGTGGCCTGGCCAAAGAGGAGTGGAGGGAGATAATTTTATCACGTCATCTCGACTCTATGCTTCTCTTAATACGCCCCAGAATTGTATTTGTCTTTTTTGCTGCTGCATCACACTGACTCATGTGCAGTCTGTGATCTATTTATATACCCAAGTCTTTTTCACACGTGCTGTTGCTTAGCTCTATTCCTCCCATTCTGTAGATTTAATTTTCGTTTTTGTTTCCCAAATGTAGAATCTTGTATTTCTCCTTGCTAAATAACATTCTATTAGTTGCTGCCCATTGTTCAAGCTTATCTAGATCCTTCTGAATCCTCTTTGTCTTCTCTTGTGTTAAGGCCCCGTCACACTTAGCGACGCTGCAACGATACGACCTGTCAGGGATCGTTGCTGCGTCGCTATGTGGTCGCTGGTGAGCTGTAAAACAGGCAGGCTCACCAACCATCAGGGGAGCAGCGACATCGTGGAAAGAATTTTTCCACGATGTCCTGCTCCTGGTTAGGAGCCTGCTGAAGCAGGAGCAGGCTGGTAACCATGATAAACAGCGGGTTACTAGGGGCACATGTGCACCTAGTAACCCGTTGTTTATCATGGTTACCACTCTGCTACAGTGAGCGGGAGGTTACCGCTCACTTTAGCAGGCTCGTAACCATGATAAACAACGGGTTACTAGGTGCGCGTGTGCCCCTAGTAACCCGATGTTTACCATAGTTACCAGCCTGATCCCTGCTCCCGCTGGTCACACACAGCGATGTGTGCTGACCAGCGGGAGAGCAACGACCAAAAAATGGTCCAGGACACTTTGCAACGATCGGCGACCTCACAGCAGGGGCCTGATCGCTGCAAAGTGTCACACATAGCGACATCGCTGGTGAGGTCGCTGTTGCGTCACCAAAACCGTGACACAGCAGCGATCTCGCTATGTGAGACGGGGGCTTTAGCTGTCTGTCCTAGCTTTGCATTGTCTGCCAATTTGATTAATTTACCTTCAGTTCCCTTTTCTAGATAATTTATAAAAATAACACTGGGGCCAGGACAGAGCCTTTGTCGTACCCCACTTGAAACACTCTTCCAATTGGATGTACAACCATTTATTACTACTCTTTGCGTACGATCACTGAGCCAGTTATGAATCCACCTAACCGTAGCCCTGTCAATCCCATACTTGGTTATTTTTTCAATAAGTATAGTTTGAAATACTTTATCCATTCGCTTACTAAGCAATATTATAAAAATGTCACGTCTCTGCCTCCTATTGCTCTTAAAGGACCCAATAAATGTTATAGAATAAAAAAAAGCTTTCATTATTATGCTTCCTGCATAAATTGGTCACCCAATCTTGCTAATATACAGTTTGAGAGAGATCCTCCAAAGTTTGTAATTAACCCCTTAACGCAATATGACATATAGGTACATCATTGTGGGGGTGAGAGTATGGAAAGGGCTCATAAGCTATTACATAGCCGGTATCTGTGTCTAACAGCAGGTGTTAAAGCCGAGCTCCTAGCACTGCTGTTAACCATTTAGATGCCACTGTCAGTCTGAACAGTGAGGTTTAAATACAACACCCACTGGTGCTCTTTCACACTGGCTCCAATTTCCACACCTGACCTCCCTCCCCACGGTCCCCTGAATTGCATTAATTAGTTATTATGGCTGCAGTGGGGTCTGCTGATGGGTCCAGTCGCTGCCATCTTGGCATTCCTGTGAAGTTTGGCTATAGGTGGAGTTTTAGAGGAGATTTTCACTATGTAGTGCAATACTTTTGTACTGCTGTATAATAAAGGTTCAGTCAATTCACAAAAAATAATTGAATCAGCCCCCCGCCTCCCCTTTCACCAGTAAAAATAAAGAACTAAACATATTTGTATGTTTAAGCGCAGTTATCATGTGCATGGAGGGTGTGGAGACAGATGAATAGGAGGGAGCAGCTTCTGAATAATATTTAGAAGGTGGCAACAGGGGAAAGTTAGGTTACTGAGTAGAGGTGGTAGGCTTGTTTACAGAGATGGGTTTTTAAAGCGTGCTTGAACACGTGGGGGCTTGGTATTAGTCAAATCACCTCGGGTAGAGCATTCCAGAGAACTGGTGCAGCATGAGAGAAGTCTTGGAGACGGAGGTGCGAGGTTCGGATTATGGAGGATGTTAGTTTTAGGACTTTTACAATGTAAGCTTATGAAACCTCGTTCTGATGCCATATGTTTACCTTGTAAAAGTGACTTCTGACTCGCACACAGCGCAGTGTGGATACAACTCATGCAAGTGAGAAGAGGAACCAAGCAGCCCTAGAAACCGGAAAAGACTGTATAGTCACATGCTTTTACACTACATTACACACACGTTTATACGGGTATAGCTAATAAAAAAATTATTAGGGAAGCTACTTTAAACTGCATCTGTTCCACAATAAACAAGTCCTCATACGGCTATGTCATTGAAAAAAAAAAGTTATGGCTCCCTGAAGGAGAGAAAAAAATGAATAGTCACCGAGTTCTTTTAGACTGTCAGAAATGCCTTACTTTAAAAAGTGGCTGTGGGTCAAACTTTAGTCACCAAATGTGAAAAAGCTGCGGCTGGCTGGTAACGGGATAGCCATCCAAATAGACGTCACGCCGTTTTGTTTTGATGCAGTTTTTGAGATAAAAAACATGGGAAAAAAAGAGTAACATTGCATCTTTTCTAAATAATGCCCTTTCCTTTGTAAGATGCAGAACCGTATTCACATATCCTTACAGTTTGGGCCTCTAGCATACACCTCCAGTGAAGGTAGACTTGCATTGTATGTGAACGCCTCACATCCTACAGTTTTTTTCTGGGTACATTTTAATTGCATTTTAAGAGCTTTTTTTTTTTTGTTACTTTTGTTTATAGCTGCTATTTGATTCCAAGTTGTATGAAAGTGATGATTCTCCCTTGCAAACCCATGCTACATGCTAACAAACTAATCCAGTGTGCATTCGACTTTTTTTTTTTTTTTTGTCAATTTGTCTTTTTAAATTTTGCTAAACTACTAATTGTTGGATAGGAACAATTCCTATGCCCCTTTTATGCATCGTAAGAGGGTTATAGGAGTTGTACAGCAAAATATAACTGGCAATAAATGGCGTGCTGTGCTCCATAATTATTCAAATACCCTTTTTTGGCTTACCAGAAAAAATGATATCCCTTCTATAATACTTTTTAAAGGAATTTATCAGCAAGCTTTTGCTATGTAATCTGAGGACAGCATGAAGTAGGGTTTAATGCACTGAATTCAATGATGTATGACATGTCAGGCTGTGTGCTGTTTACGTAACACTGAAGATTTTATCCTCTGGGCTACAGAAAGGCATGCATGCTAGTCTGACTCCGCCCCCTTCTGTGATAGGCAGCTCACTGTCTATAGACACTGTAAATACAGAGCCTAGTGTAGGCGGGGTTAGCTTTCTCAGCTCTGCTGCATTGTTAAATCTTAACTTAAATTGTCAGAACCGCTGCACCCAGTAATCTAAGTGATACATCGTTGGAATCAGGGTCTCTTTGCCTATATGAAGCTGCTCTTAGATGAGGTAGCAAAAACCTGCTGACAAATTCCCTTTAAGCTTTGTAGAAAAAAACAATAGGATTTGGTTGCTCGGAATTATTTGTAAAGTTGTTTCACTATACATTTACTGTGATTGAGGTCCTTGCTTTTGTGTTGTACAGGTTTAGAGGTTGCTCATGCTACACATTTGTTCTTTTATTGAAGTCCTCTTGTAGTTTTTGGCAAATTACAGTTTCCAAAGCCTTTTTTGCTTAAGTCATATTTGCCACTTTTTTTTTTTAATGCGATCCATTTAATTCTCTATATTCGTTGCTTCTCTAGGGTTATGAGCAAGTGTCTCACTGTTTCAATTCCATAAGACGTGTAAGGGGAGATAACTACTGTGCCTTAAGAGCTACCTTATTCCAGTGCCTTAGTCAGATGACCACGCTTCCACACTGGATGGCCGATGATGATCTTACACAAGTATGTATCCTAACTTTTCCAGTTTGGTACTAAAGAATAAATGGCTAATGTTTCCTTACAATGGTTCTCTGTTTAGCTTTGGACACGTGGATGCTGGTTGTGCAGGACCCGTTCACGCAGTTGCATAGCTGTCCTCAGATTTCTGCGTTCAGAGAAATGTTTTTGGTCGGCATGCTGGTCTTATGCACAATGGACAACACACACAATGTTATTGAATGGGCAAATGCCAAAAAAAATAATTCTATATCGTCTTCTATGCAGAGGAGTGCTCAGGGCTGCACATTGACCCAGTCATATCCGCAGTTTGACTGCTCCCAGAATGGTAACGTTCCTCTGAATTTGGTCTTGGGCTGCCCAAGATCCCCTTCTAGATAGATAGAAATCTCTTGGGCAGCCTGGGGGAAAAATGAAGTCCAGTCTTCATTACCATTTAAGAAAGTTCTTTCTTTCGTTGCACAGAAGACCCCTCTACACAGGCATGCACATAGTAAAATCAATGACCTCCACCCCCCAACATTTTCAAGATAAATATCCCTTATCCGCCTAGAAATGAGACCACCACAATACACTGACTCTCGGGTTGGTGGTTGCCTTGCCGTTACTCGGACTGCTGCGTTACAATAGCCCAGTTCATTGTAAGATCATATTCTGGAAAGATGGCTACTCTCTTCAGGTATACAAAATGGCTGCACTCTTCAAGTATATGAAAGCAAGGTGATTATTATATAGAAACATGGGCTTACTAAACTAGCCAACCCACATCAAGGGGACTGCATTGTATGAATATAGAGATCAATCTGAAAACCAGAACTAAACAGAGAGAAGAAGAAGAAGAATGTGGGCTAAATGCTTGGAATTGTTGGGATGAATAGACAAAAGAAATGGTTGCTGCTCCAGGACATTCGACTTTTTCTGAAGGATTACAAACACAAAAGGAGATAAAAATGCTCAAGTTTATCAAACTTCACTTTTTTTTTTTTTTTGTGGTGTAAAAAGTTTAACTTGTATTTTATATAATAAATGGGTCTTCTGGTCAGGATCTTTAATTTTTGGGTGAAAAAGCGTTTTTCACTCTGGAGGACGTGATCTGTCCTGCATTAAACACACAGCCCATACCGCAGCTATCCCTAAGTGAGGTGGGAAGACTTTCACAGCTTTATGATACATAGTGTATAAAACCTCCGTGATATTATATAAGGCAGGGTTAAGACCGACCTCAAGGTGTCCAAGGTGCCAGGTGGAACAAGCAGGACTCCTTCATATGTTGTGGCTTTGTCCTAGGTTGGCCTCCTACTGGTCGTCGGTCCTCCATACCATAGAGGGGGCTTATGGATGTATAATAGACAGGGATGCCTTGATATGAGTCCTGGGGTATGTGGAGGAGGTCCGAGTTAATAATGTGTTCAAGATTGCTATTGCCAGATTACTGTATATTGGGCGGAAAGTCATTGCGAGGCATTGGATACAGGACGAGCCTCCAACACGACAAGAGTTTGAGACAGGCGGCTTTTATTATTCAATTAGAAAAATACATTTATACTAAAAGGAAAAAAGACAATATGTTAAGTTCTGGAAGCCCTGGAGAGGATGAGTTCCTGAGAGTGCTGTTTTCGTTCAATAATAAGGGTTTGATTAAGGTACGGTGGGAGGGAAGAGGGGGTTAAAGATTGTTACTGCTTAAAAGAAAAGATGTATGTTCAATATAGATTTTTATTCAAGAAAAAAAAAAAACCCTTAACTGATTTTAAAAAAAAACAACACACAGCCCATTGATTTGATTAGGAACTATGTAATTCTTACTTTTTCCTGTGGAGGCCCAGCAAGGAAGTTACTGCACTTGCTGCCAGTTTTCCCCATAGGTTACAGTTGATCTATGGGGTCCTAGCAGGAGGAAACTTTATCATGGTTAAGCAACCCTTCTAACATGTAGGGAATGTCAAAAATAGTGCACCCTCCTTAATGTGAATCTCTATTATTATTTCATATCTGTATATCATTACTATGTGGGCAGAGGAGAACACAGAAAGACTCAACTATAGACTTAAGTGTGTCGGGTGATTTACTTGTGACTTTAGACTAGGTCTCGCTACCTATTCTTCATTAATAATAATTTAACTTCAGAAATGAAAGATTCGCAGTGGCCAAATCAGGTCAAAATGGGCCAGTTTTTGCTCTTATTTTACTCCCACTGCTCCTCTGATTATTCCAGGTTTTTCTCTAAATCCGCCATATGGTTCCAGAGATATGGGCCTTTTTATGTAGTGCTAATTGTTATGGCCTTTGCTAATTAGGCAATTGCACATTGCATATCTCTGGAAGCATATGGTGGATTTAAAAGAAACCAAAAACATGATATTTGGAAGCAGCAGGAATAAAATAAGAGCAAATATTGGCCACTTTTGATCTGGTTACAGGTTCTCTTAAAAATTAAAGTGACAGTTACTTGATTAATAATAGACCTGAAAATAAGCCACTTTGTAATATATCTTATCAGGGAAAATAAATATAGTTGCTTTTTTAAGAACCATCCATATGAATGGTGTTATTGCAGTTACATTTCTCTTAAATGGTAATTTAAGGGGTTTTCCTCTTTTCAGTAAAAAATGTATGTGTGGAGAGAGAAAAACCTACAGGTATGTCCATCTGACCCCTTGCCTTTTTGAGTTTCATTGTGGATCTCAATTTTTCATGAAATACATTGAATAATATGCTTGCAAAATTCTTGCCAGGCTGCAAGTCCCACAACAACCACTGGGTGGCCACACAGACACACAAAGCATAGATATATCACAAAATCATGTGTTTTTTTTTTTTGTTTTTTTTTTTTTAAACGTACTAATCTCACACTGCAAATCTCCAGAAATGCTGAAGTACTAGAAAAGATGTATCCTTCTAATATAGTTGTTTGGAGTTACAGGCGCATAACGCAAATAATAAAACCTTCTCTGGCTGACTCCCCTACGGAAAAAAATCTATATATTGCTGTGTTTGTATTTTAAAGGTTTTGACCAGGTTTGGGATGAAAGTCTGCAGCCACTCTCAGAGCACGTTCACCACACACTGTCAGTATTCTCCGGTGCTGTTGTGACCACAAGTATACAATTTGCATATATGCAGTCACGTGCTGACCAGACCAGCTCGGCCTCACTCATATACGTCTAGTCGGAATGTGTCCAGAATTATGTAAATCGCATACTTGAGGTCATGTCAGTGCCTACTCTTGGCCTGAACAGTGGAGGATCCTGACAGCGTGCAGTGCATACGCTGTGAGGATTCAGATGTCTGCAGTCACCATAAGTGACTACATACTTTCATCCCAAACATGGACTACCCTTTTAAAAAGTTAATTCCTCACCTTTTTATGAAGGCTGAAAATCTATGCAAAGTATAACTCGCACGTGGCTAATACTCCTCTTTTTTTTTTTTCTGTTTGGCCAGTTTTTAAACAAGAATTTGCTGCCAAAAATGCCAGTGCATGTTAAAAACACATAAGGGAGGACTTTAAAAATACCCCAAAAATCTAATCCAGTCTCTGACATACATTATAGTGAATCTGTTTGGCTGCATGTAGCCCCACTCTCCTCTGCTATGTGCCCTGCAAAAACGTTAAATGTGAAATGGAAGTAGGAAAAGTCCCAAACTGTGCAAATACGACATGCACCATACAGCTATTTACTCTACTGGCATAGGGGGAATGATAAATTCTCCATGAAGTTTTGCTGCACTGCAGGTAGATGGTGCTATTCAACACATTTAGATTAGCGTACTTCCTATTCAACGGACGCTGGTGCTAGGCTCTGTAGGGTGCCCGTACTCGTAGCCACTGAGCCAAATTTTACCACCATGTTGCACTTGTACTTGCAACATGAAAGCACAGGTGCTGCACAACAGTGTTTAGTGGTGCATATATGGGCACCCTAGTAAAAGGCTTTGATGAGCAAGTAGTGCAACTGTATGAGCATTGCATGTATTCAGCCTCTGGACCTAAATAATGAACGAACCACAAGCTGAAACAGAGCAGTATTATAGTCTCATTGTACACTGCACAAGGTATATAAAATAAAGCAGTCGGCCCCTATAGAGTGAGCCTTGTACAGTGATCAAAGAATGTACTGTGTGAGTTATAACGTTTTCTATGACAAATAGTGGTTTCTTTCCACCCCACATTGATTTGGTTCAGATTTGAGATCTTGCTATAATCACTCCACAAGTTAATGCATACACTGAACAAAAATATAAAGGCAACACTTTTGTGTTTGCTCCCATTAATCATGTTGGTTGTGGTATGTTGGTCCTCTCCTCTTCAATGGCTGTGTGAAGTTACTAGATATTGGCAGGAACTTGAATATGCTGACGTATACACCGATCCAGAGCATCCCAAACATGCTCAATGGGTGACATGTGGTGAGAATGCTTGCCCCCCGGACCCTTTAATACTGTAAAACAGCACATTTTACAGCTCAATACAAGTCTATGAGGTCCTCTTACTGGCCTCGTTCTGGCTCTCAGACTTGCATTTAGAGATCTTGTGACGTAACTTCTGACTTCCAGCCAGTCAGAAGGTGTGGTCACCACAAGATGGCGCCGTGGGACCAGAGTGGCGCCAAAAAAGGTGAAGACCCTGAGTAGGAGAATAGGGACAGGGACCTTAATATGGTAGCACCACTTCAGCACTGAAAAAACTGGAGTGGTGCTTTTATTCATTTGGCACAAAAAACACCATAAATACCATGCTACTATATTAAAAAAAAATAAAGTGACTTGTATGCAAAGTGACATGCAAATGAGGAATCAGGGCCCTTTAAAAAAAAAAAAAAAGTTATGGAATAATGTGGGAATAGACCATGCTGACCAAGAATCCGCTTATCGGTCAATTTTCATCCTGTGACCTTGAAGGGGCCATGTAAACACATGACTAATTGCTAAGCTATTAGTGCAATATTTTATGAAACTGCCTGAATTACGGAGTCCTAATGACTCTAAGGGTGTGTGCACATGACTTCTTTTTCAGGCGGATTCCATTCAATAACCATTTAAAAAAAAAAAAAAAAAAAAAAAACACATGCACTGCAATGTAAAAACGACTTGCTGTGCACATGACACATCTTTTCTAACTTGTTTAGCCGCTTCAGGCTTCGAATGAGCTAAAATAAGTGATTGGATCATTCTTCAGGCAGATTTCAAGCACTATTTTATCTCTTCATGTAAAACCCCGTAAGCGAATTCCTGAAGCATCTTCTGCTTCAAAAGCTTTGAGTATGCCTGCGTCTATAGGATGCCGTTTACACGCACCCCTACCAGACCCATTAATATGATGTGACTTGTATTGGGCATTGCGGGCATGTGTGGCTTCTGCCAGATAAAAAGACTACCACTGTACTATCCCTCTGACTATAGAAAATTCACCAGCATCCAAAATCAGTGTTTCTTTGCTGGCCCAGATCCTTTGACTCCATATACATGGTGTCATTGTGCGGGTAACTAGTGAAGAACCACTAATTCTATGGCTGTTGTTCCGTAAAATACTGTAGGCATTTTAATAGTTTAAGTTTTTGTACTTTTTTTTTTTTTTTTTTTAGTGCACATAACGCCATTCTCTTCATTGGTGTGTTTGTAGAACGATCACATCATTGCCATGTCTACGTCATTATCGCTGCCATTTAATTGAGTACTATTATCCAGAGACCTTCTAAAACATGTCATACGTATAGAGGACACTCAAATGCAGTATTACTATTGAATGCCAAGAAGCATTCACTATTCTCACCAAGCTTGGAAAAATAATATTTTAGTTGCTCTGCTTAATGGGGGTTTCACTACTATGATATTGACGACCTTATTTAGTTCATCAGGATCAGATCGGTGGTTGTCCATCTGAATAGGATCTGAATTGCAGTACCTGGGAACGGCCACTAAACAGCTGATGGAGCTTTGCTGCTCAGTTTGACAACTATTTACTGCCTGAGTTGACCTGATCAGTGGTGGGATTTGGTGTCCGGATTCCTGGAAGGTCCTCAATATGATAGTGAAACAGCACTTTAACCCATAGACTCCACATGTGAAAAGATAAGTTTGGCTGATACTGCTCAAAAGAACTTTACTACCTAATGTGTTTTAAAGGGGTTGTCTCATCCCTTTTTAAAGACCGGTCACCAGTTCAAAAGAGGCAAGTTATTTATTTTTATTTAATTTATTTTTTTAAACCTGCCATCCGGTTTCAGAGGTATGGGCCTTAATAAATATATATCTCTTATCTATCTATATATCTATCATACACACTGCTCAAAAAAATAAAGGGAGCACTTATCAGAATATAACTCCCAGTAAATTAAACTGTCCACTTAGGAAGCAACACTGATTGACGATCAATTTCACATGCTGTTGTGCAAATGGAATAGACAATAGATGGAAATTATTGGCAATTATCAAGACACACTCAATAAAGGAGTGGTTCTGCAGGTGGGGACCACAGACCACATCTCAGTACCAATGCTTTCTGGCTGATGTTTTGGTCACTTTTGAATGTTGGTTGTGCTTTCACACTCGTGGTAGCATGAGACGGACTCTACAACCCACAGAAATTGCTCAGGTAGTGCAGCTCATCCAGGATGGCACATCAATGCGAGTTGTGGCAAGAAGGTCTGTCAGCGTAGTGTCCAGAGGCTGGAGGCACTACCAGGAGACAGGCCAGTACACCAGGAGACGTGGAGGGGGCCGTAGGAGGGCAACAACCCAGCAGCAGGACCGCTACCTCTGCCTTTGTACAAGGAGGAACAGGAGGAGCAGTGACAGAGCCCTGCAAAATTACCTCCAGCAGGCCACAAATGTGCATGTGTCTGCATAAACGGTTAGAAACCGACTCCATGAGGGTGGTATGACGGCCCGACGTCCACAGATGAGGGTTGTGCTCACAGCCCAACACCGTGCAGGACGCTTGGCATTTGCCACAGAACACCAGGATTGGCAAAGTCGCCACTGGCGCCCTGTGCTCTTCACAGATGAAAGCAGGTTCACACTGAGCACATGTGACAGACGTGACAGAGTCTGGAGACGCCGTGGAGAGGGATCTGCTGCCTGTAATATATATTTTTTATTTTATGGTCTTCATCAAGCAAGCAATCGTTGCTCACAGACTAATAATGCTGAACAGCCTACAGTCACAAGACCCCCCCCCCCCCATCACCCCAAAGAATACTGAGCCATGCCCCATTGGTAAAGAATATGAAAAAATGTCAATATCACTGTCTCTATAAAGAAAAAAGCATACAGGAATGCTGATCAGGGAGCAGCAGGAATTGAAAGAGCAAACACTGGTCACTTTTGACCTGGAGACAGGCCAGATTTAGATTGTAGCTGGCTCAGAGGTCAGTTGATTGCAGAGGAACTGGCTTTGTAAACCCTGGGGGATATCATGTAACATTATATGCTTCTCATTCAAATGAATGAATACACAAACACGCCAGGTCTGCACGAGTGCGAGCCACTGCTGAGGTCTGTGCTCACATGGGAATTTATCTGAAGGACACCAGGTAGAGACCACTGACTGCATGTATGACATGTTACAAGGAATCTCGCCCAGTGTCAGCCCCTTTATAAAAAGAATCTGGTGCCCGGTGCCAACTTCTCTCACACTAGGTGGTCAGCAGGAATACCAAGGCTCCCTTATGCGAGGCCCCTAAGCCCTAGCTGGACATATTTAAAGTTGTCCATGTGGCGATGCAACCCTTTAAGAACCTTTTTATGAAAACGATAGAATGATGCCATTCCAGATTTTTCTTGTATTGCTTCCAGCTAATTTCTGCTCCTAATTCACTTAAGGATACTACAACATTTCATTATTCTTTGTAACTTTGACACAAAATATCTTTTCTGCCATCGTTCTCAGGCTATATATAGGCTTAATGAATTTGATGAGTGGTCTGATTGAAGGTGTAAAGTACGCCTGAAAGGATAATGGCAAGAAGAATAGCAGTCTTTTCCTGAAGTTCCATTTTTACTTTTTTATTTTACTCGTGTGGCTACCTAATAGACATCTAATTCTCTGGGCTTTCTACTGTCCGTTACAGTTGAATATTTAAGGGGTTGCTAGTTAAATAAACAGCTGCAAAATTTCTACAATGAGTATAATATCAAATATAATATAATAAAACAACATGTACTTGCCGTTTTTCCTGCACATGTCTGCTGCAGTCACTGGCTTCAGCTGCGTCTTCCTGTATCCTCTGAAGCTGTGACTTAGTGTTTAGCTGCAGCGGTATAAGAGCTATGACATCTGAAGTCATTGTAAGCTGAATACCAGCAGGGAGCATACAGCAGGCGAAATAAGTACTGAACAAGTCACCAATTTTTCTAAGTAAATATATTTCTAAAGATGCTATTGGCATGAAATTCTCAACAGATGTCTGTAACAACCCATCCAATCCAGACTGACAACTGAATTTATGGACATCAATAGTTTATGTGTAATAGTGAGAAATGACAGGAAAAAAGTATTGAACACACTTACTGAAATGTATTTAATTATTCTTTCAAAAGAATTTGTTAGTGATAACCGTTTCATGATGCCTCCTGTATGGAGAAACCAGTCGCATGCATTGCTCAGGTGTGAATTTGTCCCATTCTTCCACACAAACACTCTTCAAATCCTGAAGGTTCCGTGGGCTCCTTCTATGAACTCTGATCTTTAGTTCCTTCCATAAATCTACTGGATTCAGGTCAGGTGATTGGCTGGGCCATTCTATCAGCTTTATTTTCTTTCTCTGAAACCAATTGAGACTTTTCTGTGTGTTTGGGATCATTGTCTTGCTGAAATGTCCACTCCTGTTTTATATTCATCATCCTGGTAGATTTTTCTCAATAATGTCTCAGTACATTTTTCCATTCATCCTTCCTTCAATTATATGACGCTTGCCAGTGCCGTATGTTGAAAAACATCCCCACGCCATGATGTTCCCACCAACCTTCACTGTTGGTATGGTGTTTTTGGGGTGATATGCAGTGTCTTTTGGCCTCCAAGCATAGTATGTATTATGGCATCCAAAGAGTTACATTTTGGTCTCCTCTGACCAGTCTATATTCACCCAGTATTTCACTGGCTTGTCTAAATGTTGTTGCGTTATGGGTATGTGTGCACGATCAATATTTGCTGTTAGAAATTTATGCAGCGTTTCTCCAAGATTCCGCACCTCTTGGCATCAAAAACGTTGCAGAAATTCCACGTGTTTTTGATGTGTTTTAAGAATGGACGTGCTACTTATTTAAACGCACATAAAATCCTATCAGGAAAATTCCTGATCCTGTGCACGGATCTTCCAAATTCTCATAGAAAATGCTGGGATAAGGTTTGCAATGCGTTTTTGGGGCCAGTTTCGTGCGGATTTACCGCATAAAAAACACAGCATGTGCACATACCCTAAGCGTCCTTGAACATGGTTTTTGTTCAGCAATGGAGTATTGCGTGGTTAGCATGCATACAAGCCGTGGATGTTGAGTTCATTACTTAGTTTTCTTGAAACAATTGTACCCGCTGATTCCAAGTAGCTCTCCACATGTGGCTCCTGGACAACTCTTCGGATAATTCTTTTTTGTCCTCTGTCTGAAATCTTGCAGGGAGCACCTGGTCATGGCCGATTTTATGGTGAAAATTGATTTTTTTTTTCGCTTTTGGATTATGGCCCCAACAATGCTTACTGGAACCTTCAGTAGTTTAGAAATTCTTCTGTAACCAATGCCATCAGTATGTTTTTCAACAATAAGGTTGCAAAGATCTTGAGACAGCTCACTGGCTTTACCCATCACAAAATGTTTTTTTGTGTGGCACCTTGGTAATGAGACACCTTTTTTTTAGGCCATCAGTTAAACCAGCTGATATTATTTTTCACTAAGTGGCAGGATTGCTTTCTAATTACTGATAGATTTCAGTTGGAGTCATGACTTTCCATGGCTTTTTGTACCTCTTTCTTCATGTGTTTTTAATACTTTTTCCCTGTGTCATTTCTAATTATTACACATAACTTAATTTATGAACATCTATGATTTGATTTATTTGCCTGTGTGGATTGGATGGGTTATTACCAACATCTGGTGAGAATTTCATGTCAATAGCACCTTAAGAAATATATTTACTTAGAAAAATTGATGTTGTCAATACTTATTTCACCCGCTGTATGTGGTTATGGATGAGTTTATGTTTTAGCAGTGTGCTTGTGGGCAATCTTTTTACTTTTCTTCAACAATCCCTTCACACTATCACTGTCCAAAGCAGACCAGGTACATTTAACTCTGCTGTCATAATGATGGAAAACCCATCTAGAATGCTTAGTCCTCCTTCCTTATTAGAACTAATGTTTTGTGACGTTATAAGATAAGTGTGTTTTCTTTAGTTGGATTATAGTAATAACATTCTATTACAATTTATTGATAGTTGCCTGAAAAGCTTGTAAAAAAATATGAGTGGATAAAACTGTGGCGATTCTGGCATTCGTATGGAAGCACAAAAACATGGGTACGGCTAAAGGAGTCCTTGGAGTTGTTAAAGAAAAAGGTACATCCCTTGTTCATTCATTTAATGCTAATGTCAGTAAATGCATGAAATCACATCATTATGTCATGATTCATTCTCTGCATGGATAAATTCTAGGTATATTGATTAAAGCTCTGCCAAATGACAGTTTGGTGACCTATTTTTTTTTTTTTTTATTACACTGCAATTTAATCACCATATAAACGTCCAAATGTTCTGCTTTTAAATATATATTACTACTCTTCCTATATTTGAAGTGAAGATATTTCAGCAAAGCAACATCTGGGTTTATCTTTCATTACTTTGGTAATCTGCTTTACAATGTCACCGTAGTGGATTTGTCACTAGCCAGCTGCCAGGAGTGTCGGGAACGTTTCTTTTTTTTCCTTTGTTAAAAAAATAGACATGACCTTTTTAATATGTTCATTCAAGAAACCTTGAATACAGAGTAAAAATGAAATTCTTTCAATATATTATCTAAGCAGTTTTACTATTTGGTATCCAGACAGTAAGTTTCCACAGGACATGGAAAGGGTGGGATAGTCCGGGAGTATTGTCCCATGGATCTTGTTTCTTGAGTATAGTCAAGATATAGTGTTATTTTAGATATAGTTCTTCAGTTTTTTGTATTCCAAGTTTTTTTAGTTTTAACAAAGGACTACACAGCTCAGTCATTGAGTGAAGCCCGAAATCCAGGGACTCTGTCGGTCTTCTTTTTTTTCTGGATATGAGTGATGGATGGATATAAGTGAACTCTGAGTTGATAAGCTCAGCAAGACCCCAGTTATATCGACCCTGCGTTTGTGACTTTCTGCCTCCATATTTCCATATTTTGTTGCATTTTTTTTTTTTCCCCCAATATGGCCGTTGCTAGCCTGAGGAGCATGGAGGACTTGCGTTAGGAAAGCAGAGGGGATCCTAAGATGGTGGATTGGCAGCATAGTGGCAAATTATCCCAATGCCTCCGCCCATGTTCAATTTAGCACCGGGACTGGAGGGATGCTTTAACCCCTTTCTCCAGATAGATGTAACTGCACGACCAGATTGCAGGTAACTTCCCACAATTAGGTGTACAGTTACTTGTGATGGATGACATGGGCTCAGGAGTTGTCCGCAGCAGGAGCCGGCTGTAGTACACCGCCAGACTCCTCCTACGTAAGCTGAAACCGGACATCGCACCCATCTCAGCACTCTAACCCCTCAGACGCCGCTGTCACTTGTGACAGCTCCACTGACCGATGATTGTGAAACTTACGGCTCTCAAAATATGGCGACCCAAAAACAAAAGATTTTTTTTCAGAATGTATTAATTGGACAAAAGAAATAAAACCTAAATAACATCTATATTAATTTGGTATCGCCAGGTTTGTACTGACCCACAGAATAGAGTTAACACTTTATTTGTTCAGCAGTGGCAGAATTGTTTTGTTTAGATTCCTTCCCATAGAGAGTTAATAAAAGTTTAATAAGTTATATGCATCCTAAAATGATGCTACTGACGAGCATAACTCATCCCGAAAAAAGCAAGCCTTCACATAGGACTGTCGCCGAAAAAGTTATGGTAAGTGTGAAGAAGGAAAACAAATTCTGGTATAGAGGTCCAAACTGGCTGTGATGCTAAGGGGTTAAAGGTGCTTTCTATTAATGCTATACTTTAATAAATTGGACATTTGAAACAAAAGCCAAATTGAGTGTGTATTTGTCTAAGTGTGTATGAGTGCCTACATATTACACTGTACTAACAGGTGTGCGGCTCATGTCTTGTCAGTGTGTTCTTGTCATTGTCTATTAGTGCCTATGTATTACACTGTAGTAACAGGTGTGCGGCTCATGTCTTGTGTCAGTGTCTATTAGTGCCTATGTATTACACTGTACTAACAGGTGTGCGGCTCATGTCTTGTATCAGTGTCTATTAGTGCCTATGTATTACACTGTACTAACAGGTGTGCGGCTCATGTCTTGTCAGTGTGTTCTTGTCAGTGTCTATTAGTGCCTATGTATTACACTGTAGTAACAGGTGTGCGGCTCATGTCTTGTGTCAGTGTGTTCTTGTCAGTGTCTATTAGTGCCTATGTATTACACTGTAGTAACAGGTGTGCGGCTCATGTCTTGTGTCAGTGTCTATTAGTGCCTATGTATTACACTGTAGTAACAGGTGTGTGGCTCATGTCTTGTGTCAGTGTCTATTAGCGCCTATGTATTACACTGTACTAACAGGTGTGCGGCTCATGTCTTGTGTCAGTGTCTATTAGTGCCTATGTATTACACTGTACTAACAGGTGTGCGGCTCATGTCTTGTATCAGTGTCTATTAGTGCCTATGTATTACACTGTACTAACAGGTGTGCGGCTCATGTCTTGTGTCAGTGTGTTCTTGTCAGTGTCTATTAGTGCCTATGTATTACACTGTACTAACAGGTGTGCGGCTCATGTCTTGTATCAGTGTCTATTAGTACCTATGTATTACACTGTACTAACAGGTGTGCGGCTCATGTCTTGTGTCAGTGTCTATTAGTGCCTATGTATTACACTGTAGTAACAGGTGTGCGGCTTGTGTCAGTGTCTATTAGTGCCTATGTATTACACTGTACTAACAGGTGTGCGGCTCATGTCTTGTATCAGTGTCTATTAGTGCCTATGTATTACACTGTAGTAACAGGTGTGCGGCTCATGTCTTGTGTCAGTGTGTTCTTGTCAGTGTCTATTAGCGCCTATGTATTACACTGTAGTAACAGGTGTGCGGCTCATGTGTTGTGTCAGTGTGTTCTTGTCAGTGTCTATTAGCGCCTATGTATTACACTGTAGTAACAGGTGTGCGGCTCATGTCTTGTGTCAGTGTGTTCTTGTCAGTGTCTATTAGCGCCTATGTATTACACTGTAGTAACAGGTGTGCGGCTCATGTCAGTGTCTATTAGTGCCTATGTATTACACTGTAGTAACAGGTGTGCGGCTCATGTCTTGTGTCAGTGTCTATTAGTGCCTATGTATTACACTGTACTAACAGGTGTGCGGCTCATGTCTTGTGTCGGTGTCTATTAGTGCCTATGTATTACACTGTACTAACAGGTGTGCGGCTCATGTCTTGTCAGTGTCTATTAGTGCCTATGTATTACACTGTACTAACAACAGGTGTGCGGCTCATGTCTTGTCAGTGTCTATTAGTGCCTATGTATTACACTGTACTAACAGGTGTGCGGCTCATGTCTTGTCAGTGTCTATTAGTGCCTATGTATTACACTGTACTAACAGGTGTGCGGCTCATGTCTTGTGTCAGTGTGTTCTTGTCAGTGTCTATTAGTGCCTATGTGTTACACTGTAGTAACAGGTGTGCGGCTCATGTCTTGTGTCAGTGTGTTCTTGTCAGTGTCTATTAGCGCCTATGTATTACACTGTACTAACAGGTGTGCGGCTCATGTCTTGTGTCAGTGTCTATTAGCGCCTATGTATTACACTGTACTAACAGGTGTGCGGCTCATGTCTTGTATCAGTGTCTATTAGTGCCTATGTATTACACTGTACTAACAGGTGTGCGGCTCATGTCTTGTGTCAGTGTGTTCTTGTCAGTGTCTATTAGTGCCTATGTGTTACACTGTAGTATCAGGTGTGCGGCTCATGTGTTGTGTCAGTGTGTTCTTGTCAGTGTCTATTAGTGCCTATGTATTACACTGTAGTAACAGGTGTGTGGCTCATGTCTTGTGTCAGTGTGTTCTTGTCAGTGTCTATTAGCGCCTATGTATTACACTGTACTAACAGGTGTGCGGCTCATGTCTTGTGTCAGTGTCTATTAGCGCCTATGTATTACACTGTACTAACAGGTGTGCGGCTCATGTCTTGTGTCAGTGTCTATTAGCGCCTATGTATTACACTGTACTAACAGGTGTGCGGCTCATGTCTTGTATCAGTGTCTATTAGTACCTATGTATTACACTGTACTAACAGGTGTGCGGCTCATGTCTTGTGTCAGTGTCTATTAGCGCCTATGTATTACACTGTACTAACAGGTGTGCGGCTCATGTCTTGTGTCAGTGTCTATTAGTGCCTATGTATTACACTGTACTAACAGGTGTGCGGCTCATGTCTTGTGTCAGTGTGTTCTTGTCAGTGTCTATTAGTGCCTATATATTACACTGTAGTAACAGGTGTGCGGCTCATGTCTTGTGTCAGTGTGTTCTTGTCAGTGTCTATTAGTGCCTATGTATTACACTGTAGTAACAGGTGTGTGGCTCATGTGTTGTGTCAGTGTGTTCTTGTCAGTGTCTATTAGCGCCTATGTATTACACTGTAGTAACAGGTGTGCGGCTCATGTCTTGTGTCAGTGTGTTCTTGTCAGTGTCTATTAGCGCCTATGTATTACACTGTAGTAACAGGTGTGCGGCTCATGTCTTGTGTCAGTGTCTATTAGTGCCTATGTATTACACTGTAGTAACAGGTGTGCGGCTCGTGTCTTGTGTCAGTGTGTTTTTGTCAGTGTCTATTAGTGCCTATGTATTACACTGTAGTAACAGGTGTGTGGCTCATGTCTTGTGTCAGTGTGTTCTTGTCAGTGTCTATTAGTGCCTATGTATTACACTGTAGTAACAGGTGTGTGGCTCATGTCTTGTGTCAGTGTCTATTAGTGCCTATGTATTACACTGTAGTAACAGGTGTGCGGCTCATGTCTTGTGTCAGTGTCTATTAGTGCCTATGTATTACACTGTAGTAACAGGTGTGCGGCTCATGTCTTGTGTCAGTGTCTATTAGTGCCTATGTATTACACTGTAGTAACAGGTGTGTGGCTCATGTCTTGTGTCAGTGTGTTCTTGTCAGTGTCTATTAGTGCCTATGTATTACACTGTAGTAACAGGTGTGTGGCTCATGTCTTGTGTCAGTGTGTTCTTGTCAGTGTCTATTAGCGCCTATGTATTACACTGTACTAACAGGTGTGCGGCTCATGTCTTGTGTCAGTGTCTATTAGTGCCTATGTATTACACTGTAGTAACAGGTGTGTGGCTCATGTGTTGTGTCAGTGTGTTCTTGTCAGTGTCTATTAGCGCCTATGTATTACACTGTAGTAACAGGTGTGCGGCTCATGTCTTGTGTCAGTGTGTTCTTGTCAGTGTCTATTAGCGCCTATGTATTACACTGTAGTAACAGGTGTGCGGCTCATGTCTTGTGTCAGTGTCTATTAGTGCCTATGTATTACACTGTAGTAACAGGTGTGCGGCTCGTGTCTTGTGTCAGTGTGTTTTTGTCAGTGTCTATTAGTGCCTATGTATTACACTGTAGTAACAGGTGTGTGGCTCATGTCTTGTGTCAGTGTGTTCTTGTCAGTGTCTATTAGTGCCTATGTATTACACTGTAGTAACAGGTGTGTGGCTCATGTCTTGTGTCAGTGTCTATTAGTGCCTATGTATTACACTGTAGTAACAGGTGTGCGGCTCATGTCTTGTGTCAGTGTCTATTAGTGCCTATGTATTACACTGTAGTAACAGGTGTGCGGCTCATGTCTTGTGTCAGTGTCTATTAGTGCCTATGTATTACACTGTAGTAACAGGTGTGTGGCTCATGTCTTGTGTCAGTGTGTTCTTGTCAGTGTCTATTAGTGCCTATGTATTACACTGTAGTAACAGGTGTGTGGCTCATGTCTTGTGTCAGTGTGTTCTTGTCAGTGTCTATTAGCGCCTATGTATTACACTGTACTAACAGGTGTGCGGCTCATGTCTTGTGTCAGTGTCTATTAGTGCCTATGTATTACACTGTAGTAACAGGTGTGTGGCTCATGTCTTGTGTCAGTGTGTTCTTGTCAGTGTCTATTAGTGCCTATGTATTACACTGTAGTAACAGGTGTGCGGCTCATGTCTTGTGTCAGTGTGTTCTTGTCAGTGTCTATTAGTGCCTATGTATTACACTGTAGTAACAGGTGTGTGGCTCATGTGTTGTGTCAGTGTGTTCTTGTCAGTGTCTATTAGCGCCTATGTATTACACTGTAGTAACAGGTGTGCGGCTCATGTCTTGTGTCAGTGTGTTCTTGTCAGTGTCTATTAGCGCCTATGTATTACACTGTAGTAACAGGTGTGCGGCTCATGTCTTGTGTCAGTGTCTATTAGTGCCTATGTATTACACTGTAGTAACAGGTGTGTGGCTCATGTCTTGTGTCAGTGTCTATTAGTGCCTATGTATTACACTGTAGTAACAGGTGTGCGGCTCGTGTCTTGTGTCAGTGTCTATTAGTGCCTATGTATTACACTGTAGTAACAGGTGTGTGGCTCATGTCTTGTGTCAGTGTGTTCTTGTCAGTGTCTATTAGCGCCTATGTATTACACTGTACTAACAGGTGTGCGGCTCATGTCTTGTGTCAGTGTCTATTAGTGCCTATGTATTACACTGTAGTAACAGGTGTGTGGCTCATGTCTTGTGTCAGTGTGTTCTTGTCAGTGTCTATTAGTGCCTATGTATTACACTGTAGTAACAGGTGTGCGGCTCATGTCTTGTGTCAGTGTGTTCTTGTCAGTGTCTATTAGTGCCTATGTATTACACTGTAGTAACAGGTGTGTGGCTCATGTCTTGTGTCAGTGTGTTCTTGTCAGTGTCTATTAGTGCCTATGTATTACACTGTAGTAACAGGTGTGTGGCTCATGTCTTGTGTCAGTGTCTATTAGTGCCTATGTATTACACTGTAGTAACAGGTGTGCGGCTCATGTCTTGTGTCAGTGTGTTCTTGTCAGTGTCTATTAGTGCCTATGTATTACACTGTAGTAACAGGTGTGTGGCTCATGTCTTGTGTCAGTGTGTTCTTGTTAGTGTCTATTAGTGCCTATGTATTACACTGTAGTAACAGGTGTGCGGCTCATGTCTTGTGTCAGTGTGTTCTTGTTAGTGTCTATTAGTGCCTATGTATTACACTGTAGTAACAGGTGTGCGGCTCATGTCTTGTGTCAGTGTGTTCTTGTCAGTGTCTATTAGTGCCTATGTATTACACTGTAGTAACAGGTGTGTGGCTCATGTCTTGTCAGTGTCTATTAGTGCCTATGTATTACACTGTAGTAACAGGTGTGCGGCTCATGTCTTGTGTCAGTGTGTTCTTGTCAGTGTCTATTAGTGCCTATGTATTACACTGTAGTAACAGGTGTGTGGCTCATGTCTTGTGTCAGTGTGTTCTTGTTAGTGTCTATTAGTGCCTATGTATTACACTGTAGTAACAGGTGTGCGGCTCATGTCTTGTGTCAGTGTGTTCTTGTCAGTGTCTATTAGTGCCTATGTATTACACTGTACTAACAGGTGTGCGGCTCATGTCTTGTGTCAGTGTGTTCTTGTTAGTGTCTATTAGTGCCTATGTATTACACTGTAGTAACAGGTGTGCGGCTCATGTCTTGTGTCAGTGTCTATTAGTGCCTATGTATTACACTGTAGTAACAGGTGTGCGGCTCATGTCTTGTATCAGTGTCTATTAGTGCCTATGTATTACACTGTAGTAACAGGTGTGCGGCTCATGTCTTGTGTCAGTGTGTTCTTGTCAGTGTCTATTAGTGCCTATGTATTACACTGTAGTAACAGGTGTGCGGCTCATGTCTTGTGTCAGTGTGTTCTTGTTAGTGTCTATTAGTGCCTATGTATTACACTGTACTAACAGGTGTGCGGCTCATGTCTTGTGTCAGTGTCTATTAGTGCCTATGTATTACACTGTAGTAACAGGTGTGCGGCTCATGTCTTGTGTCAGTGTGTTCTTAGTAACACATTGTTTCAGATGCTACATTGGTTTCCACGACACAAAGTAAAGTCCGTTCTTGGTGCAGAGCTGTAGCTTTCAGGGGTAGTTCTGCAGGTTGAGAAATTGATTGTATAATGCACTAATAATGAAGGGAATCTGTCAGCAGGATTTCATCCCCCAAACTATATGCGCATGTAGTTGTCTCAAAGACAAGTCCAGCAATACCTTTACATGGCCGTTCCGTTACTCTGCGAGGCTGTATCTGCCGGTGTCACGTCACTTGGCAGGCCTGGCCCAGTTTGTGGACAAATGTCAAATGTATTTTGTACATTTTTGAGTTGTTTGGTTATTATTCTTACCTTTTAATAGATGAAAATAAACAATTGAGATGGAAAGATTTTCGTTTTAATTCAATTGAATAATAATCTTACACTAATTGTTACCTTATATTTTGCACACGCAGATATTCTCCTAAGAAAGACAACACCTCACTTTTTAACTTCCTTTAAGTATTCAGGTTTTAGGTTTATTAACCTTTAGATTGACCAGCACAATTTAGTTGTTCAGTAATAAAATTAATCATCAAAAATACAAATTGCCTAATCCTTTTGCACACGGCGTATAAATAGTTTGGGGACGAAATCCTGCTGACAATTTCCCTTTTAATTGAGATTTGCTGATCACACGGCATGATGGAGGTCTGCCGTTATCCCCTGATAATTATATATGCAGGTATCATGCAACGGCCAAGACAAATTGCAATGGATATCATATTGAAAGTGTTCCTTTCTCTTACCTGTTTTTCCAAAAATCAAAAATGCATGCAAAATGAATAAGCGTTATAATGTATTATAGCGTCTCAGTGCTTTCCTTTGGATCAGATGACTCCTTCCCAGTATACCTGCTGTTCAGAATCTCTGCAATCATTGGAAGACGAACATACACAATAGACTAAGGTTGGCCGAACCCGCTGATATCGTCAGGTTTTGCCAACATTCTATTGTGTATTGGAGCCCCACACAATTGATTGGGGGATTTAAGCGTCTGACATGTCTGATTTCGGACTGCTAATCCTTTTTATCCTTCCAGAGATGAGACTTGCTTGGCGACTGCTCTCTGAGAGCACAGAATCACCCGTTCGGCTGTCTGGGAGAACCAGATGAAGTCTTTGAAATAATTTTAGTGATTTTTATTTTTTTTTCTCCCTCCATCTACTTGTTATTCCTCAACACAAGCCATGCCATACATGCTCTAATTTTTGTATTTCTTTATTTGCCATCTCTTTTTCCCCAGTGGTCTGACCTGAGTGAGATACAGATATCGGACAAGAAACAAGCTGCTTGTGATGAGATCTTTCAGAATGAAGAGGAGTATTGCTTGTATGAGGCAGTGAAGTTCCTGATGCTGAAAACAGCCATTGACTTATTTAATGCTAGTGAAAATGGCACAGAAGTTCCTGTGTTCTCCTGGCTGTTGTTTGCTCGGAACACCTCCAGCAATCCTTGTGAGTTTCTGAAGAATCACTTAAATCACGTGGGGCACTCTGGAGGACTTGAGCAGGTATGTTAATCAAGGAGGCATCTATTGTTCACATGTAATGTTTTAAAGAAAAATCTACTTTTGTGGGTCTTTAATTATTACATGTGACTGCAGACTGCTGAAATGTGACAACATGCCACGCACACAATGTCGCGACTCTGTATTCCCTGTGTGAATTGGTCATTACATGACCGCATGTAGACTTTACATACGTGTGGTCACCTGGTGACCATTCTCATCTGGCTTCACTCAATTCTCTTCTTTGTAGAGAAGCTGGATGTGACTAGTTGGCACAGGACTGCATATATACTGTAATGGGACTGCCAACTCACACATAATACAGGAGAATCTGGCCAGTGTGTGCACCGCATACTGTCATGATTTAGCAGTCTGCCGTCACATATAGTGACTGCAGACCTTTCTTCTAAAATCAGTAAACCCCTGTGCCAACTCTAACTCCTTAATGATGCATGCAGCATATGCAGTTGTGGTCAACATTATTGGCACTCCTGAATATTAAATACACCATGTAGAACATCTTCTGAACTAAAATGTTTAAGAAAACTGTGTGTGTGCACATGTTTTAGCACAGAAAAGCACAAGACCTTAAAAAATGCTAAAATCAGTAGAAACGAATACAACATTGAAAATAATGGCAGGATGCCACTAGTGGCACAATATGTTCAGTTTGACACAAAGGACAAAATCTGACTAACCTGTTAAAGGGGTTGTTGGGGCTCAAGCTACAAGTCTGCAGTCGCTATGTGACTGCAGACATGTGAATGCTCACAACGCATGCACTGTGAGGATTCACCGGGAGTGACCGTCATGTGACTGCAAGTATGCACTATGCATACTTCCGGCAACTTTCCAGCTACAGTAAATGGACATTGCTTCACTCAGTGCAAGTGTATTGAGCAAGGCTGGACAAAGTCTAGTCCAGATTGTGGCCGGGAGTATGCAAATCGCATACTTGTGGTTACATTACTACTGATGGCGCCGGAACCAGAAAATCCTTAGAATTGCTCCCAAGTGTAAGAAACTTTGGTCTGAGTTGAACAAAATGAGTCCTACAACAGGATAATGACCCAAAACACACATCCGAAAGTACAGAAGAATGGTTAAGAAGAGAATATGGCCGCCTTTTTATCTGGCTGAAAAGTCCTGATCTCAATGTAATTGTAAATCTCTGAGAGCTGAAGTCTGATATTGGGAAAAGGAGCCCTACAGACATGCAAGAGAAACTACCATCAGACCAGGGAAAGAAGCGCACAGATGGCTGCAAAAAGCCAACGTTTGGAGGCTGTCGTCACTAGAGTTTGGGCCACCTAGTATTCGGGAAGGATCCTTTAATCCTGCCCATGTCATATAGTATGTTTGGACATGATATTAAACTATTCTTATGATGCACATAGCCACTTATTGCTGAGATTGGCTTTTTCCTAATTAACAATGAAGGTGGCCAATAATGCTGACCACAGCTGTACATGCTCCTGGGAGAGAGTTATGTTTCAGGTCCTGTGTTTCATGCACTCTCTAATATGCCATTAACTGTGTTATCACTAAATCTAATTTTCCTTATTCATTACTCCAGCTTTTTGGCTCAATTAAGTCTGCTGCCCATGGATAGTGTATATCTATTGGATAGCTGTAAAATGTTGACACTCATAAGCACTTTATCAGCCTCCTAAGGCTATGTTCACACATCTTGTTTTTTTTCAGCGTTTTTTTTTTAATGCAAATTTTCAGCTGTGTTTTACAGTACCAGCCAAGTCTGAGATTCCAGAAATCTCATGCACACATCTCGTTTTGTTTTTTTTCAGGATTTTGTGCTTTGCATGTTTTTTTGCAAGATAAAGCATGTCACTTCTTTCAGCATTTTTTCAACCATTAGAAGTAATGGGTGGTGAAAAAAACGCAGGTGTCAGGTTTTCCAGCGTTTTTCCAGTGTTTTTTGTGCCAAAACCAGAATGATTTTTTTTTTTCTCACTAAACTTTATGTATATGCATAAAGAAAAATATACAAAAAACACTGAATTCAGCAGCACAAATAACTGACCATACTTGGACCCCCAGATCACCAGGTCCATAAATAATAGTGTGCTTACTATATGGACCAATTTAGAATGCCAGACCATTCGGTAAGACACATGACAAGAAGAGAACCACCGAATGATAGGTCCAAAGAGACAAAGTAATTTGCATAAATAACCTTTATTGTGAAGTTGTGGTTAAGTGGCACTACATGCACAAGCATGACCGCACTACAGGACCAAACATAATTTACAAAAAATCACTGTTACTATTGCACTACAGTGATGTGCTGGACTAAATGTCAAAGAGAATTGTAGAAAAGAGAAAAAGCAGGTAACAGGTAGATGACCAGGATGGATAATCATGAATAGATGCTTTAAGAGCCAAAGCATGCAATGCACATACAGTACAGACCTAAAGTTTGGACACACCTTCTCATTTAAAGATTTTTCTGTATTTTCATGACTATGAAAATTGTACATTCACACTGAAGGCATCAAAACTATGAATTAACATATGTGGAATTAAATACTTAACAAAAAAGTGTGAAGCAACTGAAAATATGTCTTATATTCTAGGTTCTTCAAAGTAGCCACCTTTTGCTTTGATGACTGCTTTGCACACTCTTGGAATTCTCTTGATGAGCTTCAAGAGGTAGTCAGCTGAAATGGTGTTCACTTCACAGGCGTGCCCTGTAAGGTTTAATAAGTGGGATTTCTTGCCTTATAAATGGGGTTGGGACCATCAGTTGTGTTGTGCAGAAGTCTGGTGGATACACAGCTGATAGTCCTACTGAATAGACTGTTAGCTGCTTTTTTCTTGCCATAATACAAATTCTAAGTAAAGAAAAACGAGTGTCCATCATTACTTTAAGAAATGAAGGTCAGTCAGTCTGAAAAATTGGGCAAACTTTGAAAGTGTCCCCAAGTGCAGTTGCAAAAACCATCAAGCGCTACAAAGAAACTGGCTCACATGAGGACCGCCCCAGGAACTGAAGACCAAGAGTCACCTCTGCTTCGGAGGATAAGTTTATCCGAGTCACCAGCCTCAGAAATCGCAGGTTAACAGCAGCTCAGATTAGAGACCAGGTCAATGCCACACAGAGTTCTAGCAGCAGACACATCTCTTCAACATCTGTTAAGAGGAGACTTTGTGCAGCAGGCCTTAATGGTGAAATAGCTGCTAGGAATCCACTGCTAAGGACAGGCAACAAGCAGAAGAGACTTGTTTGGGCTAAAGAACACAAGGAATGGACATTAGACCAGTGGAAATCTGTGCTTTGGTCTGATGAGTCCAAATTTGAGATCTTTGGTTCCAACCACCATGTCTTTGTGCAACGCAGAAAAGGTGAATGGATGGACTCTACATGCCTAGTTCCCACCGTGAAGCATGGAGGAGGAGGTGTGATGGTGTGGGGGTGCTTTGCTGGTGACACTGTTGGGGATTTATTCAAAATTGAAGGCATACTGAACCAGCATGGCTACCACAGCATCTTGCAGCAGCATGCTATTCCATCCAGTTTGCGTTTAGTTGGACCATCATTTATTTTTCAACAGGACAATGACCCCAAACACACCTCCAGGCTGTGTAAGGGCTATTTGACCAAGAGGGAGAGTGATGGTGCGCCACGCTAGATGACCTGGCCTCCACAGTCACCAGACCTGAACCCAATCAAGATGGTTTGGGGTGAGCTGGACCGCAGAGTGAAGGCAAAAGGGCCAACAAGTGCTAAGCATCTCTGGGAACTCCTTCAAGATTGTTGGAAGACCATTTCCGGTGACTACCTCTTGAAGCTCATCAAGAGAATGCCAAGAGTGTGCAAAGCAGTCATCAAAGCAAAAGGTGGCTACTTTGAAGAACCTAGAATACAAGACATATTTTCAGTTGTTTCACACTTTTTTGTTAAGTATATAATTCCACATGTGTTAATTCATAGTTTTGATGCCTTCAGTGTGAATGTACAATTTTCAAAGTCATGAAAATACAGAAAAATCTTTAAATGAGAAGGTGTCCAAACTTTTGGTCTGTACTGTATATTATAATTGAATAAATTGATTAACCATTCATGTGTCTCGTATGCCTAGGTGTTAGTGCTTGTGTTAGATCCATGGCATCATATCCTGTTAAAAGAAGAAACGATTCTATACCTGCATCATTGGTCCAGCTATATGAGTGGCACCGTGCGGCACAGCCCCGACGCGCGTTTTGGACACACGTCCTTCGTCAGGGAGTGACAGGCATCGGGGCTGTGCCGCACGGTGCCACTCGTATAGCTGGACCAATGATGCAGGTATAGAACAGTTTCTTCTTTTTACAGGATATGATGCCATGGATCTAACACAAGCACTAACACCCAGGCATACGAGACACATGAATGGTTAATCAATTTATTCAATTGTAATATATGTGTATTGTATGCTTTGGCTCTTAGAGTATCTATTCATGATTATCCATCCTGGCCATCTACCTGTTACTTACCTGCTTTTTCTCTTTTCTACTATTCTCTTTGACATTTAGTCCAGCACATGACTGTAGTGCAATAATAATTTACAAAAAATCATTGTTGTTATGTTTGGCCCTGTAGTGCAGTCATGCTTGTGCATGTAGTGCCACTTAACCTTTATTGTGAAGTTGTGGTTATTTATGCAAATTACTTTGTCTCTTTGGACCTATCATTCGGTGGTTCTCTTCTCGTCATGCATAAAGAAAAGGACAGTGAGAAAAACGCAGCAAAAAACAAACAAAAAAAGCAAGAAAAATCCTGAACAAACCTCCTGGCAAGAGATCAGGTTTTGCTGCAGAAAAATAACGCAGCAAAAACGCAATGTGTGAACATAGCCTAATACCATTTTCAATTATCCTTTTTTTTTTTTTTTTTTTTTTTTTTTTACAATATGTGTATTGAATTTTGCACAAAAATCAGAACATACAATCTATAGGGCCAACAGATGCCCAAAACTGTTCCCCAACCTACGGTATAAAAATTAATAAAAGGAAAATTACATATACATTAAAGAAAACAAAAGAGAAAAGAATGGATTAATTACATTAATTTCCCCATATATTAGATGGTTGTGAGAAATAATTTATATCCGTAAGTGCTGTGAATGTCGCATGGCTCATATTTACACTATTGCAAGATCGGAGGTGCAAGGTAGGGAGAGGGGCCCAGAATCGTCCCGCACGTCACCCAAACTCAGAACGGCACACAAAATATCCCGCTTCCTCAACGTTCCCCATGTATAGACAATGGGCTGTTTAACCCAATTATCCTTTTATTATCCCTATCCCTGTAGTGTGTTTAATGAATCGGGGAGATAGTTTTTAAAGCTTTTTTTTGCCAGAAAATTGGCTTAAGAAACATTGAAAAGTTACAATTATTTTTGCGTAGCGTGAGGCTGTGCAAATGTAGCACCCTGAGGATTCGGCTGCTACAGGGGTATTGCACCTCAATCCAGAGGTGTGATATTCCACTCCCGGGTAAGGATGGAGTGTGGACCTGAGCTCGGTAGGCTGCATGCACTACATACATCCCATTTCCGAGGAACAGGCCGACGGTACTCCCACTTAGAAATGTGCAGGTACGACCGAGTCTGTTCCTGGCTGGAGTGGGAGGGGGGTGGTACATCCCAAGTAGTGTAGGGGCAGATAGGGGGAGCAGCCTGGGTAAAGATAGGAGCTCATTGGGTGCTGGTCACCTGAGCTCACACATAGAGGGTGTATATAAGGTGGGCACCATCAGAGAACAGGGTCAGTCTGTCAGAGTCAGGAAGAGGAGCAGAGCAGATCCAAAGAGAGAGAGTGGAGCAGAGAGGAAAGACCCAGAGAGGGGACAAAGAGAGGACTCTGAGAACCCAAATTCAAGCTACGGGTGAAGAGTCGGCATCAGGGTACCGGAACCCAAGCTGGTGGGAGCAAAAACACACCCCAGCCAGAGACCGGAGGCCGTGGGCAGCGTCTGCCACGGCCACCCACCACATCCACCACGAAGGCATACCACGTGGAGGGTCAGGGAACCCAAGGCCAAGGGTCACCCAACAGAAGGCCCGAGGGAGCTGGACCTGGGTGGATCAATAGTGGGGACGGCCAGAGAAAGGACAGAAGGAGAGCTCAGGGTCACGCTCCAGACTCGCTTGGGGGTTGGCTGGATCCAGGACCTGGTGGATGCAGCACGGCTCGGGAGGTCACTTGAAGCTGGAGTGACCGGAACATCAGCAGTGAGTAAATACCCTAAACTGCACAACCCGACTCTGTCTTCATTTAACATCCCTGCTGCACCACCACCACCCCCATCCTCTGCACCTGACCCCCTGAGGCTATACCCCACCCGTTGGGGGTTATACCACCAAAAGCTGCACCTACACCATCAGCCTCAGCGGACCCTGCTGCAGCGGCGGCCATAGTGACCGCAATACAACGGGTGGCGTAGTCGACAATAAAGAACTTTATAACATCTGTAGGACTGCCACATACAACTGAGTTTGACACCCTGGGCACGGACCGGGTCACAGCCACTCGGAAGACTACAACTCCCATCTGATCCGGCTCCGGATATTCCCCCTAAAGAATATGGCCCAGGGGGCGCGTCAACTTTGGCGTAGTCGGCAGGATTACGTGCCCGCAACACCCGGGTACTGCGTGCCTGAAGAAAAGTGCGAGTTTACCTCAAAAAGAAGTCTCCTGCCGGTTCCGGAGGGTCCATGCCATCGGACTCCATCACAGGTCGATTCCCGCCGGTTGTCCGCCATTAACAGCTTTTTCCCGCCATCTGCAGAGTTTCCCGCCACTGGGAAGCGATTCCCGCCATTTCCAAAGGTTTCCCGCCTTGTCAGAGCGGACGCCATTATGGGCGTGCCAGAGGGTGGCGAGAGGCCACCTCCCATCGTGGGCCAGGACCGAAAATGGCGCCAAAAGTGGAAACCGCCCCCACCAACAGAGACTGTGATGCTAGAGGTGTCTGTCAGCGTGAAAGAACAGCCCCTGGAGCTGACAGTCACCAAGTGGCCCCGGGACCGCCCTCGAAGGGGGAGGAGACGAAAGGAGAGAACAAAGATGGGTGCCGCCTGGAGCAGTCTAGAGCGAGCGCACCCGGAGGCAAGAAGCCGGGAGAAGAATATCGGAGGAGCTTACCCGGAGATGGCGAGAAAGCAGAGCAGCACCGGCCCGTTGGCCAGGAGCCTGCTAGAAACAACAGAAGGAGAGCAGAGCAGCACCGACCCGTTGGTCAGGAGCCTGCTGGAAACAACGACCCCACTAGGCCTAGTGGAGGTCCTAGCACAGCTCCCCCGAGACCGGGAGTGTGCGCAGACCGCTCTGGAGGGCCTCGCAAGGAGGATGGCCCGGGTGCAGCGAGAGACGTTGGCGGAGTGGAGCCGAGAGATGGCCCAGCAGACCGAGACCCGTCAGCGGAGCACGCCACCCAAGACGAGGAGACCGACCGCCTCTGAGGATGGCGCGGGAGGACTGAAGGCCGGAGACGGCGCCGAGAAGGGAGCCGAACGAGTGGAGGCAGGTAAAGGGGACGTCTATACCCCAAACCGGGAAACCGCGTACCTGCCCCAGCTCCCCGTCGCAGAGCCCGAAGTATCCCCTGCCGTGCCCGTCGCTGCAACGTCACCGCCGCAGACTAGGCCTCAAACGGGAGCCGCGACCCCTGTGACGTCACACGCCTCGACCCCGAGCGTGACCAAGCAGGAAGTACCACCAGCCTGGTCGCAAGGCCTAGTACCCCCGGGCGCCGCTATACCAACAGCGCCCCCTACCTCCGCGGAGCCCCCGGCCTGGTCGCAGGGCCAAGTAGCCCAGGGCGCCGCCGTCCTTACGGTGCCCTTCACCTTCCAGATACCCCAGGCCTGGCCGCAAGGCCCGGGCAACCCGGGCGCTAACACCACCGCGCCCATAAGACCTAAAGTGCCGCATCTGGGAGAGGACCTGTACGCCCAGCATACGTGCCCGGATGGGCAGCCATTTATATGGCCACCGGAGTTCCACCATCCCCGACTCCGGAGAGAGAGACCCCTGGATGAACCCCTGATCCCGGCTCCAAAGCCCGTAAAGAGGATCTCGCCCCCGCTAGCAGAAGCACAGTTTGAGTGGGACCCCACTGGAGAAGATCTCATGGGGTTCACTCAAGAGACTCGGGCAGCTGCAGCGGAGCGTGCTGAGTGCTGCCGCCAACAGCTCGAGGACTTTGAGAGGGAGCGGAGAGAGAGGCGGGTCCGGGAACAGCAAGCTCAAGTAAGGAGCGCGGAGCAGAAGAGCCGGGCCAGGAGAGACCCCCGTGCAGCGCATAGTCCCCGCACCACCGGGACTGTGATAAAGTTTAACATGCAGCATGGGTGGGGCTTCATCCGAGACCACCGCACCCTAGGCGACGTCTTCGTGACCAGGAGAGACGTTGAGTCCCACCTACCGGAGGGACACAGAGGTCGTGACCTTTACATCGGGGACGAGGTCACCTTCACCCGGCACAAGTGTGCCAAAGGACCCTACGCCCTCCATGTGCATCGTCTGACGGAGGAAGAGCTGCGGTGTGAGGAGGAAGAACAAGAGGACCCGGACGGGTCTGAAACTAGAGCCAAAGGTAACAATAAAGAAAGAGCAGGAGGACGCCGTCGCTAAGTACAGCGAAGCAGGAGCTGTATATAGTTGCCCGTCGGGGCACAGTAAACTGAAACTGAAACTGTAACTGTTGCTAAATATAGTCCCCGTTGGGACCAGCAAGTGTGAACTGTTACCCGTATTTCCCTAAATCCCACTGACCGAGGACTGAGAACGGTCATTCCTCCCCAATACCTGGCCGAGGACTGAGAGCGGCCATATCCCTGTAAATAGTTGCGCGTCCTAAAGCGCCCCCTACCGGTTTTATAGGAAAACCAGTTTTCAAGAAAAGACTGTCGCACTTTACCCGGTCACACGTTGCACAGTGACCGGAGGAGGAGCCTGAGGCGACGAGAATGATATGAAAAGTTTTATATGATGTTTTATTATGTTTATGAAAAAAAATGTATGTTTGGTGTTTATGTCTTACAGCCCGAGGACGTGCTGTGATTTACCAGGGGGGAATGTAGCACCCTGAGGATTCGGCTGCTACAGGGGTATTGCACCTCAATCCAGAGGTGTGATATTCCACTCCCGGGTAAGGATGGAGTGTGGACCTGAGCTCGGTAGGCTGCATGCACTACATACATCCCATTTCCGAGGAACAGGCCGACGGTACTACCACTTAGAAATGTGCAGGTACGACCGAGTCTGTTCCTGGCTGGAGTGGGAGGGGGGTGGTACATCCCAAGTAGTGTAGGGGCAGATAGGGGGAGCAGCCTGGGTAAAGATAGGAGCTCATTGGGTGCTGGTCACCTGAGCTCACACATAGAGGGTGTATATAAGGTGGGCACCATCAGAGAACAGGGTCAGTCTGTCAGAGTCAGGAAGAGGAGCAGAGCAGATCCAAAGAGAGAGAGTGGAGCAGAGAGGAAAGACCCAGAGAGGGGACAAAGAGAGGACTCTGAGAACCCAAATTCAAGCTACGGGTGAAGAGTCGGCATCAGGGTACCGGAACCCAAGCTGGTGGGGGCAAAAACACACCCCAGCCAGAGACCGGAGGCCGTGGGCAGCGTCTGCCACGGCCACCCACCACATCCACCACGAAGGCATACCACGTGGAGGGTCAGGGAACCCAAGGCCAAGGGTCACCCAACAGAAGGCCCGAGGGAGCTGGACCTGGGTGGATCAATAGTGGGGACGGCCAGAGAAAGGACAGAAGGAGAGCTCAGGGTCACGCTCCGGACTCGCTTGGGGGTTGGCTGGATCCAGGACCTGGTGGATGCAGCACGGCTCGGGAGGTCACTTGAAGCTGGAGTGACCGGAACATCAGCAGTGAGTAAATACCCTAAACTGCACAACCCGACTCTGTCTTCATTTAACATCCCTGCTGCACCACCACAACCCCCATCCTCTGCACCTGACCCCCTGAGGCTATACCCCACCCGTTGGGGGTTATACCACCAAAAGCTGCACCTACACCATCAGCCTCAGCGGACCCTGCTGCAGCGGCGGCCATAGTGACCGCAATACAACGGGTGGCGTAGTCGACAATAAAGAACTTTATAACATCTGTAGGACTGCCACATACAACTGAGTTTGACACCCTGGGCACGGACCGGGTCACAGCCACTCGGAAGACTACAACTCCCATCTGATCCGGCTCCGGATATTCCCCCTAAAGAATATGGCCCAGGGGGCGCGTCACAAACACTTTGCAACTTTTGGAGTTTTCACACCATTTTCACCTAGCGTTGACAAAGCATGTGGAGCTGAGCCGTAACGTAGCGCATCCCGCTAATCAAATTCATGACAAGCTGTGGTGTTCTTTTTGCCGCAAATCTTACTACAGTCAGACAAGAGTAAGATGTGTGGCTAAGGGCATGACACTTTGCACCTTGCTTGATTAATAAATCAGACTGTAACGCCAGCATCCCTGCATAGTTCCTCTCCCCCATCCTCTTTGCAGGGACACCAACATGCTCACTGCCATGGCCACTCGACGGCGTCTCCTGCTTCGGCTCCCATCGCAGCTTCCGAGTTCCAGGGCCTGCGCAGATGTCCCAGCAACATGTGCACTCTGGAAATGTCCCCAGCCTATAGCTGGGAGGCATTAGGTATTTAAGGCACCCTCCCCTGTAGGGAGGTGCCTGAGAAATTTCAGTAGTTACTGTGTCTACTACCTACCAGTCCGTTGTTAGGTTCATGTTCCTGAACCCATTCTGTCTGAGCCTGTCAGTCCTTCTGAACCTGGTCCGTCTGAACCAGTAGTTCTGCCTGAACCAGCACCAGTATCCATACTACCTTTTGGTCCTGTCCTGCCTGACACTCCGAGTCCATACCTGCATCCCTGACCCCTGGGGTCCGCTGCTGCAGTACCGGGGACTGTCCTGGAGTGGTACCTGGTGGCTAACTGCAGCACAAACCTAACATCCCCATCAGAGGCTCTAGTGAAGACCAAGTAGCCCTTAAGTGACGCCCCCCCATAGAGTAAGCCCGATCCATTACACAGGGGTCTTGCACTCCACCTTTCCCACTGATAAAAAAAAGAAATCGCCAATTTTGATGAATCGGGGCTAATGTTTAGTGCTGGTACTCCAACAGCACACTGGTATAACGCCCATAGTGACGTCATTGACATCCCAGTGTGTGGAGAGAAGAGGGATGATTACTTCTCCCCCCTTTTTTTACAAGCACCTACTGAGATGTCAGTCACACTCCTGTGGGCATGATTCCACATGCTAGCAATAAATATCATTTGTAAATATCCTTCAAAAATCCAACAACCGTCTCAACCAATAATATATATATATATATACAGTATATTATTTTATTTTTTTTTGCTTAGGTTGAAATGTTTCTCCTTGGATATGCGTTGCAACACACCATCAAAGTGTATAGATTGTACAAATATGGAACAGATGAATTTATTACCCACTATCCTAATGACCAGGCTGACTGGCCGGTGGTAACGCTTATAACGGAGGATGATCGGCATTACAATGTTCCCGTAAGAGTATGTGAAGAGACCAGTTTATGAACATTAATAGTGCCGGGATTAATACTTGTACTTTATCTCTATAGCTCGTGGTATCCCATATGTGGGAACATTGCAGACATTTTTCTCTGTTCTTAGTAACAGCTGGACGTTATAAACCCGAGGTGCTCGCGCTGCCTTCTCAGAAACCCAAATGTGTAACCGCAGAATAACACTGGCGGAGGTTGTTACAAGGTCGTGGGTGAACGCTTTGCATCCCGGAGGCTTTTCATTTTTAGTGGAGAGGTCTGAAGCTAGAACAAGCGTTGTGAATGTTCTATATGTAGAGTGACTACGGTGCTTTCTTTTTTATTATTATTATAAAGAATTATTAAATGTAAAATGAAGCTTGCTTTCTAGAAATGGCTTGCCTTGGACAGTGTGTTGCGTGCATGGTATGACCTGGTTAAAAGTAACAAAATACAAGTGGATACAATTTTAACAAATTGTGTAGCGCAGTGCATAAACAGCAACAATATGTAACAAGTAATGTCCTAAAGTGAAATGCTAAACTATTATTTTTTATATTAATATTTAATGATATGGCAGAAAGTCTGTTACTGTATTTCACATGGTCAATCACATGCAGGCAGGACTTTACAGCAGAAGCGGCAGCCTTCGTAGGAGAAAGTAATTGTGTCTTAATTTATGACCTATTATGATCTAGCCTGAAAGCAAATAAAGTAATAGAACTGCCTTAATGACACTGACCTCAAGATGGATGTGTATTTTATTTATTTTTATATACATGCAAACGACCTACTCTTTCATCTCATCAGAGTACCACTTTTACCCTTTCGTGCCAGAGCCGGTTTTCGCCTTCGTGACCAGGCCAATTTTCTCAATTCTGACCACTGTCACTTTATGCGGTAATAACTCTGGAACGCTTCAATGTATCAGTGATTCTGAGATTGTTCTATTGTGACATATTGTACTTCATTATAGTTTTAACATTTGTTTGATATAACTTGCGTTTATTTCTGAAAATATTGGAAACTTGGCGAGAATTTTGGAAAATTTCGCAATTTTCAAACTTTTAATTTTTATGCCCTTAAACCAGAGAGAAATGTCACACCACATAGTTAATACATAACATTTCCCACATGTCTACTTTACATCAGCACAATTTTTAAAACATCATATTTTTTTTTTGTTAGGAAGTTAGAAGGGTTAAAAGTTGATCAGCAATTTCTAATTTTTCCAACAAAATTTACAAAACCATTTTTTTAGAGACCACATCACATTTGAAGTGACTTTGAGAGGTCTATATGACAGAAAATACCCAAAGTGACACCATTCTAAAAACTGCACCCCTCAAGGTGCTCTAAACAACATTCAAGAAGTTTATTAACCCTTCAGGTGCTTCACAGGAATTAATGGAACGTGGAAGGAAAAAATGAAAGTTTTACCTTTTCCCACAAAAATGTTACTTTAGCCCCAATTTTTTTTATTTTCACAAGGGTAGCAATAAAAAAATAAACCCCAAAATTTGTTGTGCAATTTCTCCTGAGTACATATATGTGGTCGAAAACTACTGCTTAGGCGCCTGGCACTTCTTGGAAGGGAAGGAGCGGCATTTGACTTTTGGAATGCAAGATTGGCTGGAATCGTTAGCGGACACCATATTACGTTTGTAGAGCCCCTCAGGTGCCTAAACAGTGAAAAAACCCCACAAGTGACGCCCAGTTTGGAAAATAGACCCCTCAAGGAATTTTATCGAGATCTGTGGTGAGCACCTTGAACTCTCAAGGGGCTTCACTGAATTTTATAATGCTGAGCCATGGAAAAAAAACAAAACACATTTTTCCCACAAAAATATTATTTCCACCCCATTTTTTTCATTTGTGGGAGAAAATGGAACCCACAATTTATTGTGCAATTTCTCCTGAGTACGCGGATAACCCAAATGTGGTGGAAATCTAGTGCTTGGGCGCACTGTCGGGCTCGGAAGGGAAGGAGCGCTATTTTTGCTGGAATAGGTTGCGGACACCTTGTCACATTTGAAGAGCCCCTGACCAAAACGGCAGAAACCCCCACAAGTGACCCCATTTTGTACACTAAACCTCTCAAGAAATTAATCTAGGGGAGTAGTGAGTATTTTTAACCCTCAGGCAATTCACAAACTTTATAACATTGGGCTGAGTAAATGAAATATTACTATTTTTTACACTAAAATGTTGCTTTGACCCCAAGTTTGCTCTTCTCAAAAAGGGTAATAGGAGAAAATGAACAGTACAATTTCTCCTGAGAGCATAGATACCCCATATGTGGTCGAAAACTACTTTTGAGGCATAGTACAAAGCTCAGAAGGGAAGGAGCGCCATATTGGAGAGCAGATTTTGCTGGAATGGTTTGAGGGTGCCATGTCACATTGGTAGAGCCCCTGAGGTCCCAGAACAGCAGAAACCCCGATAAGTGACCCGATTTTACAAACTGCACCTCTCAATGAATTCATCTAGGGGTGCAGTGATCATATTGCCACCACATGTGTCTGGCGGAGAAGAAAAAATAATTACATTTTTACCACAAAAAATGTTTTGGCCCCAGATTTTACATTTTCACATGGGGCAATGGGTAAAAACTGTGCCAAAATGTGTCACACAATTTCTTCTTGGCGTGGCAATACTCTATATGTGGCTGTACTGTACTGTTTAGCCACACGGCGAGACTCTGGAGGGACGGAGTGCTATTTACCTCCCGGAGCGCAGATTTTTCTAGAATAGTTTGGGGACTCCATATACAGAGCCCCTAAGTGCTAGAAGAGTGACCTCATTTTGGAAATTAAATTCCCAAAGGTATATCTACTGGTGTAGTGAGGGTTTTGACTCTGGGGTGGGGGAGGGGGGGTTTCCAGAAACCAGCAGCAGTGGATGTTGCTGAGTGAAAATTGCAAACTGCCGTTGTGGTAACCAATACATTGCAGTGCCCGTTCATGTCTCCAGCACGTGCTTCTGGAAATATGCACCCGTAAATTAGGCGGGCTCTTATCACGACAGAAATCCAAACATGTGGACCCTAACTGCACTTTAGGCACACTGGGGCTCAGAAGGGAGAGGGGCATTTGGATTTAGGAGCACAGAATTTGTTGAATTTCTTTTGGGGAGTGAGTAGCAATAGCGCTATTCCAGAGCCTTTGTACTACCAGTAACTTGGAAGCCCCCGATATCTGATGACTGACCTGGGTTGGCGCTTACTTTTTTTTGTGGATTGAGTTGAAGCTTTTATTGGGAACACTTTACGAAACATTTGGGATCACATTTATCCTGCGCTCTACACTGAGCACTTACATCGTGATTTCCATCTAAGTCTCCTTGTGATGTGATTCAGATGAAACCCCCAAAGGATCCATTCACTATTATGAGGCAGCTGCGTTACTCTAAACTCCATCTTGCCTTTGTTCAGCGTTGTCCTTTTCAGAAGTGCACAAAACTGTCCGACAGCAATTTTATGCATGCCTAAAAAGAAAGACACAGCCAGATCACAGGTCAGACGGCGTTCACAGTGCCTGCATCTGCCTCATTATAGGGAATCTTGCACCGGGATTTCTGTGTGAATCTCGTATTTCAGAGATTTACACTGAAATCCTGGTGTAAGGGCTCATCGTAGAGCACAGGATAAACGTGAGCCGAGCCATACTCCGATCTTTGGGAGGCAGAATAAACAAATAGCAGGTGTAGAATTGGTTTTATTTATTTTTTATGCCGTTCCTCATGCAGTATAAGTGATTAGACTCCTTTATTCTTCGGGTCCGTGCGATTACAGCGATACCAGATTTATATTGGGTTTTTATTACATTTAGCAGCTGTCGCACAGTAAAAAAAGCGCTTTTATTTTTTACAAAAACAAGCTTTTGCATCGCCATATTTTGAGAGCTATAATTTTTCCATCTTTAGGCTGACAGTCATGTGAGGGCTTGTATTTTTGCGGGACGAGTTGACATTTTTATTGGTAGCATTTTCAGGCGCGTGGCATTTTTTGATCACTATTCCAATTTTTGGGAGGCAGACTGAACAAAAAACAGCAATTTAGGATTTTTTTTTTTTTTTCAATGTTACGCATGCGGTAAAATTGATGAGGTTGCTTTATTCTTCAGGTCCGTACGATTACAGCGATACCACCTTATTATCCTTTTTTTTTTTTTTTTTTTTAATGTTTTGCTGCTTTTACACACAAACTATTTTATAGAAAAAAATGTTTTTGCATCGCTTTGTTCTGAGAGCTAAAACTTTATTTTACCACTGAAGGAGCTTTTTTTCGTTTTTTTTTTTTTATTTATTTTGTGATTTACCTATTTTAATAGTTTTAAAACATTTAACTTTTTTTTACTTTTTATTGTTGTGATCCCTGGTCTCATGCATTTTAATACATGACAGTTTTACACTGCCAAATCTCCTGTTAGACTCAACTACTGGATGAGTCTAACAGGCCACCGTACATGGCAGACCCGGAGGTAATCATGTGACCTCCGGCTGCCATTACACCCGCAGAACATGTCACGGGGGCGCCAGAGAGGTGAGTGGACGACCTTTCTCACTGTCTTCTAAATGCCGCGATCGCTATTGATCGTGGCATCTAGAAGATTTGATCAGGTCCCAATGATGTGAGCTGTCGCTATGCACAGGAATCGCAGTGCTTGCAGGACCCTGGGATCCTGAGCTCTTCGAGACCGCCAACCATAGTCAAACGTCGGCGCTGTACAAGGTCCAGCAAGCGCCGACATTTAAGTCAGCTAGAGTGTGGATTTAAGTACAGTTATAAGCTATAAAAGCTTACATTCCTGTTACTGTTCTTGAGTTCCACTTCTTGTGATTTCAGCAGCAGAAGGGAAGGAAGGGAGACACAGATTCTCTATTTCGTGGGTAGGCGGAGCCCCATAGGATAGTCACCTCAGATTGGAAAAAGACGACCGGCCCCTCCAGTATATAGGCTCCTCCTACTCCCATGTTCATCAGTCTCTTTATCTGAGGTCTCAGAGGATAGTCGCTGCTTCGGCAGCTCCTCAGAAGAGTTATTTTATATCCAGCGAGTCCTGGATCCCCCGTGGTCTAGAGGTCTCTGGAGGTCTCGGCGCTGCTGAGACCCCTGACCCTCCCCTGGCAGCTCTGTGTACCCCTTGAGGAGGTTCCCACTTATGCCTGCCGGCCCCGGGGGATACAGGGCGCTCCCTGGCGGAGGCGCACACCACACATCAGAGAGGGTCCCTGCGTGCTCCGCCATAGGGGGGAGCAAAGGGCCATGGCGCCACACATCCCTGAGGATCCCTGTGGCTTTCAGCCGGGTAAGTGCTCTTTGGTCTAAAGAGTATCTTTGACGGCTACGGCAAGTGTACTGCCTGTGTGTTTCTTGTCTATTTCAGACGCTTCCTTGACAGGGGAACAGAGACGGAGGCCAGTAATTTTTATTTTTATTTTTTATTTGCGCATGCTTTTTCGTTTTTGCTTCCTGCCTTCATTGAGGCAGGAAGCTCCCTGTATTGGCGCGGGTTTTCTTGCTTTTATTGACTTGCTTCCTGCCTTCATAGAGGTAGGAAGTTTTCTGCCCTCATTTTTTGTTTGAATAAGGCGGGGGCGTGGCCTAGCGGGGGCGTGGCTTAGCGTCTCCTGGCTTCCTGCCGTTATTACGTAGGCAGGAAGCGCTTGGTTGAGCGTGCGCTGGCGGTCCCTGCTTCTCCCTCCGGCGTCCAGCGGTGCCTCCTGCTCTCTGCTCCCCGTCCGTCCACACACTTAGGAGGAGCGGTCGCCGCAGTACCGGTGAGTCCCCTCTGCCTCTGGCAGGGGTTCTTTGTCAGTGCTGTCTCTCCAGGCTACCTATTAGGAGTCCTCAGGAGCACTGCCGCTTTCTCTCCTAAAGCTGTTTACTTTACTGACCTTTTAGGCTGTGTAGTATTATAGTTGCTGTGATGTTAACCCCTTCTGAAAAAGTGGAACTTTAGGGGAAACACATGGTGTTTAGGGGAGTTTCCCCCTATTGATTTTTTGCTCGGCATTTCTGGGGTAGTTCTTTTCTAAGGGTGAGCTTTAACCCTTCAGAGCCTGTCGCATATATAAAAAAAAATAAATAAATAAAAATATTAAAAAAAAAAAAAAAAAAGTGAGTTTTGAAAACAGGCTGTGCAGCTTTCACACTTTTTTGCCATCCTTGTTGTACATCCTGGTATCTGGTGTGGGTGGCATGTCGGATCAGGGGCCTGGGAGTGCGGATCGGTCTCCTGATCCGTTTCAGGTTCAGTCGCACGCCTCTGATACACTCAGGCCTTCTACTACATCAAGTTCAACGCTCAGTGATGTTAAGGTGGAGGCGCTCACTCGCTCCATTGATAGTCTCTCTAGTCTCCTGGGACAGTGGGTGTCAGCTAGATCACACCCAATGCCACGAGGTAAAAAGCGCCGCAAGACTATGGTGGCGTTGTCTCCCTCGCAGAGCGCATCAGAGGCTTCGGATTCACCAACAGATTCGGTTGATGAAATTTCTGAGTCCGAAGAGGAGGATCAACAGGATCGCTCTGTTTCTCTTTCTGGTCGCGTAGATGGGCTTATTAAGGACATGCGGGAAGTATTAGAGCTGTCTGAAGAGCCGACAAGACCGTCTAGGTCGGGCCGTCTGTATCAGAAGACGCGCCGTGTTCGTTCTACATTACCTGCGCATGAGGAACTTAACGAAGCGGTGGAGAAGGAGCGTCAGTGTCCGGATAAACGCTTCCGAGGAACGCGTTTTTTTGATGCCCTATATCCCTGTGCCAAGGAGATGGTTACTAATTGGGTTCCCTCTCCTGAGGTGGATATATCTCTGTCTCAGCTGACCTAGTCTTCCCTGCTTCCTGTTAAAGGGAGAGCCAATCTTCAGGATCCTTTGGACAGAAGATCGGAGTCAGCGGCGAAATCCATCTATGAAGCCGCGGGTCATGGTTTCCGAGCGGCCTTGGGGGCCATGTGGGCCGGTGAGGCTTCTCTGCGGTGGTTGGATCAGCTGCGTGCGGCGTGGCAGGATGGGACTTCGCGTTCAGAAGTGGAAAAGCTTTTTCAGCGAATGGAAGAAGCTATGTGTTATGGCAGAGATGCAGTACTGGACACTGCTTCAATTCTGTCCAGGGCTCAGGCTTCGGCAGTCACGATTAGAAGAGCTCTGTGGCTTAAACAGTGGACCGGGGATGCAGTATCCAAACAGGGATTGCTTAGTCTGGCATATAAGGGCGGTCAGCTCTTTGGTTCAGATCTTTCGGAACTAATTGCCAAAGCTAAAGCTAAGGATGTTATTCTGCGTGGGAAAAAGGCAGTGGCATCCACAGCCGGCAGGACAGGGCCCAGCAGAGGTCTTCGGTCCTTTCGGGCCAGGGGACGATTCAGTCAGCCTTCTTGGAGATTGGGCCGTCCCTCATCCTCCGGCAGATCCGCCCAGAAATCTTGTACTCCTTGGAAGCAACGGTCCCATCAGGACAGACGGGAGGTTGATAAAAAGTCCGCTAAGGCTGACTGACGCCAGGGATCCCCCCGAGGGCTCTCGGGTGGGAGGTCGTCTGCTACAATTCGGGTCGATCTGGGCATCCCACATAGCAGACGCCTGGGTGACATGGGTTATGTCGGCAGGCTATTTCATAGTTTCATTCGCTGCCTCCAGACAGGTTTCGTCTGACGGGCATTCCGTCCGTGCCAAGACTGGCTGCCGCACTGTTTCAGGAGGTAGACTCTCTCCTACAGCAGGGTGTGGTGGTTCAGGTTCCTCCGGAAGACCAGGGAAAGGGTTTTTATTCCAACCTTTTTGTGGTCCCCAAAAAGGAGGACAAGTTTCGTCCGGTGCTGGATCTCAGGGATTTGAATATTTACGTCCGGACACGGAAGTTCCGCATGGAGTCTCTCCGATCGGTGATAGCGACCCTGTCGCAGTACGATTTCTTGGTGTCCATAGACATTCGCGACGCCTATTTGCATATCCCTATCGGCAGGGCTCACCAGCGTTTCGCTATAGGTCAAACCCATTACCAGTTTGTGGCCCTGCCTTTCGGGTTGGCCTCAGCTCCCAGGGTTTTTACAAAAATTCTGGCTCCTCTCATGGCGCTTCTTCGAAGACGGGGGGGTTACGATCCTCCCCTACCTGGACGACCTGTTCATAGTGTCACCCACAGCGGAAGAGGCAATAGCGGCTCGCGATCTCTCCCTTCAGTACCTGATGGACTTCGGGTGGCTGATCAATTGGAAGAAATAGTCATTGGAGCCAGCACAGTCCATTCTTTTCTTGGGGATGCAGTTCGATACTGTTCGGGCAGTTGTGTCCCTGCCTCCTGTCAAACAGACGAACCTTCGTCTTCTGGTCCAGGCTATGAGGTCGGCGCTGTCAATGTCCCTTCGGGAATGCATGCGCCTTCTGGGTCAAATGGTGGCAACTATGGAAGCAGTACCATTTGCACAATTTCATTCCCGGGATTTCCAGAGCCTTATTCTGACCCATTGGGATCGATCGCTAACTTCTCTGGATCGCTCGGTCATTATCTCCCGCAGGGTGCGAGAATCTCTTGGATGGTGGTTACGTCCGGAGACTCTATCCGTGGGGAAATCCTTCCTTCCTCCGAGATGGTCGGTGGTGACAACCGATGCCAGCCGGACAGGCTGGGGGGGAGTTTGGAACAACCTCTGGATTCAGGGAGTCTGGTCGCCAAAGGAGTCGTCTCTCCCGATCAACATTTTGGAGTTGAGAGCAATATTTCTCTGCCTCCAACATTGGGCGGTCTTATTGAGCGGTCTATCGGTCCGGATCCAGTCGGACAACGCTACGGCTGTTGCGTACATCAACCACCAAGGCGGGACGAGGAGTTCCAGTCTCATGTCGGAGGTCTCTCGGATCCTGGTCTGGGCCGAGTCCAAAGTTCCAGCAATCTCTGCAATTCACATTCCAGGGGTGTTGAAGTCCGCCGAGATATTCATCAGTCGCGAGCAAGTGGACCCTGGGGAATGGAGTCTCCATCCAGAAGTGTTTTCTCTGCTGTGTTCCCGTTGGGGGACTCCTCAGGTGGACTTGATGGCATCCAGGCTGAACGCCAGGGTTCCGACGTTCATGTCCAGGTCCAGGTACAGGGACCCGGAGGCGGTGGATGCTCTAGTGGCCCCGTGGGGTCAGTTCAAGCTGATCTATGCATTTCCGCCGATATCCTTACTACCTCTGGTGATCCGACGGATCAAACTCGAAAGGGTATCAATAATTCTGATAGCACCAGACTGGCCGCGGAGGACATGGTATTCGACGCTGGTGTCTCTTCAGGCGGCACCTCCGTTTCCGCTGCCCCTTCGCCCGTACTTGCTCACTCAGGGGCCCATTCGTCATTCGGACCTGAGGTCCCTTCGTTTGACGGCGTGGCTCTTGAGACCGAGATCTTGACCCGTCGCGGTTTTTCACCCGAGGTCATTGCTACCTTGCGGGCGGCCCGGAGTCCAGCTACGTCCAGGATTTATCACAGAACTTGGGAGTCTTTCTATTCATGGTGTTCTGGATCCTCAAGAAACCCGAGGGTTTTTTCCATCCCCAACTTCTTGGCCTTTCTGCAATCTAGTCTGGCCATGGGTTTGGCAGTTAGTACGGTGCGGGGACAGGTATCTGCTCTTTCCGCACTTTTTAGGAAGGCTATTGCCTCTCGTAGGGATGTGCGCTCTTTTTTTCGCGGAGTCGCATGTCAGTTTCTGCCATGGAGGGCAGTTGTGGCTCCATGGCGGCTTAATCTAGTCCTGGAAGCCCTTCAGCATAGGCCTTTTGAGCCTATGGATTCTGCTAAACTTTCACTACTTTCTTGGAAGGTGGCCTTCTTGGTGGCAGTCACCTCTTTGAGAAGGGTATCGGAATTGGCAGCACTTTCTTGTTCACCTCCTTTTCTGGAATTTTTTCCGGATCGCGTGGTGCTTCGTACTCGGGAAGATTTTTTGCCTAAGGTAGTGTCACAATTCCACATTAATCAGGACATTGTGTTGCCTTCTCTTTGTCCAGGACCTAAGAATCCAAGGGAGCGGGCCTTGCACTCGTTGGACTTAGTGCGGGCATTGAAGTTCTATCTTACGATCACCCAAGGTTTTCGGAAGTCGGACTCTCTTTTTATAATTCCGGCAGGTCGTCGGCTTGGTCAACGTGCTTCCAAAGACACAATAGCTCGGTGGATCCGTTAAGCTATCCTGGAAGCGTACCGGCTCAAGGGCGAGCCTTGTCCGGTTAAAGTTAAAGCTCATTCCACGAGAGCCATTGGCTCATCATAGGCTTTTCGTCAGGGGGCCTCAGCAGCGCAGCTCTGCTGGGCGGCCACCTGGCGCTCCGTTCACACCTTTACTAAGTTTTATAAGGTGGACATAAGTGCTTCTGCCGATGCGGCCCTGGGACGCAGGGTCCTGCAGGCGGCGGTAATTTAAGTTATCCCTTTACTTAGTTTTCCGTTATTTTAGCGCGGTTTGCGCTCTTGCCTAAGTTTTGGGGTATGGAAGCTTCTGCCTCTATTTCCCACCCTTAAGTAGGTACTGCTTTAGGACGTCCCACGAAGTAGAGAATCTGTGTCTTCCTTCCTTCCCTTCTGCTGCTGAAAGCCGGATTTTGGTAAGAACTTACCTGTAAAATCCTTTTCAGCGAAGGAAGGAAGGGAGACACAGCACCAGCCCAGGGCAGAAGTGTTTTTTTGTGTTTCGAGATGCAGCGCGTCTCCTTCCTGATGTCGATCTTCTGGACTGGGTTTAGCGCTCTACGGCTCTCCTTCCAGTTTCGCCAGCTCTACACAGTTGTCAGGTCCAATGGGGTATGCCTAAGACTGTGTGTTTCTATTACATAACCTGTTTTCTCTCATTTCTGAAATTTCAGAAGGGGATATGTTATTCTGCTGGTTGGTCTGCTCTTCCTTAGCTTGTGTATGGACTGATGAACATGGGAGTAGGAGGAGCCTATATACTGGAGGGGCCGGTCGTCTTTTTCCAATCTGAGGTGACTGTCACGCTGTCTCAGCATACAGGGGGGTCAGGGGCCTGAGCTGACCCTAGACGGGGGCCCTGACTAATCCCTCAACCTGGAGGTACTGTTAATGGTACAGAGGTCCAAGCCGCCAGCGTAACCCTAAACTCCTGAATATCCCTGAACCTAAGTAATCTAGTCCTGAGAAGGACCCCGATCACAACAATGGGGAACAGGATAGAAAATGCCCAAAACACAGTACTAGACAAACGAGACAGTACAAGGGGAAAACCAAAAACCACCTTGCATACAAATAACACCACAATTACAAAGGGAACAACAGGTTAGGAGATAAATGATAAAGGGAGGAAGGGAACAAACCACACCGCATACTCCTCGCTCCGAACTCCACCAAACAACGATCCACTCTGAAGGTCTGCAAGAAATGCTTTCACCGACAACTTCCCTATCAGACCAGCAGGTATTTGAAGGCATCCCAATACTGCAGCATTAACTGCAGCTGGGCGAGGCTGAGCCTCGTCAAGCACAGAGAGAGAGAATTAACTCCCTCACAACCAAAAAACACAAAGCACCAAAAACTCAGCTGCGAGAAGTCAGGCTGTGTAGTCGCGACGATCTTCGTGGCGACACACCCATGACAGTACCCCCCCCTTCTACGAGGGGCCTCCAGACCCTCAGGGCCAGGTTTATTCGGGTGAGTCGTGTGGAAGGCCCGAATTAACCGGTCTGCGTTAATATCTGACGCAGAAACCCACATTCTCTCCTCAGGACCATACCCTTTCCAATGAACCAGGTACTGAAGGGACCGGTGACTAAAACGTGAATCGATGACTTTCGATACCTGAAACTCCAAATTTCCATTGACCACCACTGGAGGAGGAGGTAAAGGTGACGGTATCATTGGCGCCACATACCTCTTAAGCAAAAATCTGTGGAACACGTTATGAATTTTAAACGTAGGGGGGAGGTCAAGACGGAATGCCACCGGATTAATTATAGAACTGATCCTGTACGGCCCGATGAACCTGGGACCCAGTTTCCAGGAGGGAACCTTGAGTTTAATATTCTTGGTAGACAACCATACCCGATCGTTCACACTTAGGTCCGGACCAGACACTCTCCTCCTATCAGCCATACGTTTGTATCGGCTCCCCATAGTACTCAGATTATTCAGTACCCCTCTCCATACTGAAGCGAGTGATGACGAAAATCGTTCCTCCTCAGGAACCCCCGAAGAGCCCCCTCTACTGAAAGTACAAAACTGGGGGTGAAAACCATATGCCCCAAAAAACGGGGACTTACCAGTGGATTCGCTCCGCCTATTATTAAGAGCAAACTCCGCCAGAGGTAAGAAAGAAGCCCAGTCCTCCTGGTTCTCGGACACAAAACACCGGAGATATGTCTCCAAACTCTGGTTCAGACGTTCCGTCTGACCATTGGTCCGAGGATGAAAAGCCGATAAGAACGATAAATGCATCCCCCGCCGAGTACAAAAAGCCTTCCAGAATTTGGACACAAACTGAGACCCCCGATCCGACACCACATCGGAGGGTACCCCGTGAAGCCTCACAATCTCTCCAATGAACACCTGCGCAAGAGTTTTAGCATTAGGAAGAGCAGGAAGAGCGATAAAATGTGCCATCTTGCTGAACCTGTCTACTACAACGAGTATGACCATTTTACCCGAGGACGGCGGGAGGTCCGTAATAAAGTCCATAGACAGATGAGTCCAAGGACGCTCCGGGATCTTCAAAGGTAAGAGGGCCCCAGACGGACGGGTATGTGGGGTCTTAGAGTGCGCACAAACCCCACAGGACGCAACAAAAGTTACCACCTCCTTATGTAAGTTAGGCCACCAAAAGCGACGCGAGAGGAGATCCACAGTTGCTTTACTCCCTGGGTGTCCTGCCAAAGCTGAGTTATGGTGTGCCTCGATTACCTTTTGTCGTAGCTGATCTGGAACAAACAGTCTCCCTGGAGGTCCAACAGGGGCGTCCCCCTGAGCCTCCAATACCTCCTCCTCAAGCTCAGAGCATACTGCCGACACCACCACCCCCTCTTGAAGGATAGGAACCGGATCATCCGTATTCCCGGCCCCAGGGAAACTACGAGATAAGGCATCCGCCTTCACATTTTTTGACCCAGGACGATATGTAACGACAAAATTAAACCTGGTAAAAAACAACGACCACCTGGCTTGTCTGGGATTCAGACGTTTTGCGGACTCCAGATAAAGCAGGTTCTTGTGATCAGTGATGACGGTGACCGGATGGACTGCCCCCTCCAAAAAATGGCGCCACTCCTCAAAAGCTAACTTAATAGCCAAGAGTTCCCTATTGCCGACATCGTAATTCCTCTCAGCGGACGACAATTTTTTGGAGAAAAAAGCGCACGGACGCCACTTACCAGGGGACGAACCTTGTGACAAAACTGCTCCCACCCCTACCTCAGAAGCGTCTACCTCTACAATGAACGGCTGTGACGCATCAGGTTGAATGAGTATGGGTGCTGAGGCAAAACATTTTTTCAAGGAGGAGAATGCTTGACAAGCCTTGTCAGACCATCTAGAAAAATCCGTCCCCTTTTTTGTCATGTCTGTGAGAGGTTTAACCATGGATGAGAAATTACGAATGAATTTCCGGTAATAATTAGCAAACCCCAGGAAACGTTGTAGTGCCTTAAGATTCTCTGGCAGATCCCACTCATGAACTGCCCGCACTTTCCCTGGGTCCATACGAAAACCGGACGCTGACACCAGGAAACCTAAAAACTGCAGTTCCTGTACGGCGAACACACACTTCTCCCATTTGGCGTACAGTTTATTATCCCGCAAGATCTGTAACACCTGCCTAACATGCTCCTGATGAGACACAAGATCAGGCGAGTAAATTAAGATGTCATCCAGATATATGACCACAAACTGACCCACCAGGCGGCGAAAAATGTCATTAGCAAAGTGTTGGAACACCGCCGGGGCATTAGTCAGACCGAATGGCATGACAAGGTTCTCATAATGCCCCTCCGGAGTGTTACATGCCGTCTTCCACTCATCCCCCTCCTTTATCCTAATCAGATTGTACGCCCCCCTGAGATCCAACTTAGAGAACCATTTGGCGCCCACGATCTGATTAAAGAGATCGGGGATAAGTGGGAGTGGATACGGATCTCGGACCGTAATCCGATTAAGTTCACGGAAATCCAGGCAAGGGCGTAGGCCTCCATCTTTCTTCTTCACAAAGAAGAACCCCGCGGCCATCGGGGAAGATGAAGGTCTAATATGCCCCTTAGCCAGACTCTCAGAAATATAATCCTTCATGGCCTGCCTCTCCGGACCAGATAGGTTATGCAACCTAGATTTAGGTAACTTGGCCCCAGGGAGCAATTTTACAGAACAGTCATACATGCGATGAGGAGGTAGTTCCTGACACCCTTTCTCCGAGAATACATCCTCAAAGTCTGCCAGAAATGGAGGTAAGACCCTAGCAGTGACAGCACCGATGACCGTATTCATGCAGTTTTTATTACAGAATTCACTCCATTGGCTTATCTCTCTGGATTGCCAATTAATAACCGGATTATGCTTCGTTAACCAAGGAAGGCCCAACACAATAGGAGTGGGAAGACCCTCCAACACGTAACAAGACAACAGTTCTTTATGTATCGCCCCCACTTGAAGATTTACGTTATGCACCACTTGCAAAAAACTTCCCTGACCGAGAGGCCTGGCGTCGATCGAAAATATGGGGATGGGTTTAGCCAACATATTCAATAGCATACCGTGAACCCGGGCAAACTGAGCGTCCACCAGATTAGCCCCGGCCCCACTATCTAGAAGAACAGATATCCTCTCAGTTCTCGTACCCACCACCACCTCCGCCGGTACGAGAAACTGAGACGAACCTAGGGACGAAATACCTACTCCCAGATTGCCGTCCACCACACAACCTGGGATCAATAGTTTTCCGACGACTCTTTATTCTGCAAAGGACGGGATGGACACCCCCCAATAAAATGTCCCTTTCTCCCGCAGAAGAAGCACCTTCCAGTCTTGTGGTGCACCGCCGATCCCCTCCCCCGGAAAGATGTCCCTCCTAACTGCATAGGCTCCTCTGGACTGACCAGGGGAACCTCCATATGAGGAGACCTTGTAGGAGGTGGAGTTATCCCGCACCTCTCCCGAAGCCGTCTGTCAGTGCGAATAGCAAGGGCCATAGCGGCTTCCAGTGAGGCGGGAGGGTCATACTGTGCCAACACATCCTTTAATTTGTCAGATAACCCTTGACAAAACTGGCTCCTAAGAGCCGGGTCATTCCACTGGGTGTCCGTGGCCCACCTACGGAACTCCGAACAGAATTCCTCCGCCGGATGATCTCCCTGGTGGATCCTACGTAACTTAGATTCAGCAAGGGAGATCCGATCTGGGTCATCATATACGAGTCCCAGAGCAGCGAAAAACCTATCCACTGACTGGAGAGCCGGGGAACCCGGGGGAAGAGAGAACGCCCAAGATTGTGGGTCCCCTTGTAGGAGCGAGATGACAATTCCCACCCTTTGCTTCTCACTCCCCGATGACCGAGGCCGCAGCTGAAAGTACAACTTGCATGCCTCCCGGAAAACAAAAAACTTGTCCCGCCCCCCAGGAAACCTGTCAGGGAGAGCTACTTTAGGTTCTGGTCCGGCTTGCTCCAGAGGACACAAAACCTTGGACTTAACGTCCGCCAACTCCATGGACAAACTCTGCAACTGCCGAGCTAGACTGGCTACTGGATCCATGGTGGTTGGAAAAAAAAAATTATTTATTTATTTATTTATTTTTTTTGTCGGTCGGTGAAAATGTCACGCTGTCTCAGCGTACAGGGGGGTCAGGGGCCTGAGCTGACCCTAGACGGGGGCCCTGACTAATCCCTCAACCTGGAGGTACTGTTAATGGTACAGAGGTCCAAGCCGCCAGCGTAACCCTAAACTCCTGAATATCCCTGAACCTAAGTAATCTAGTCCTGAGAAGGACCCCGATCACAACAATGGGGAACAGGATAGAAAATGCCCAAAACACATTACTAGACAAACGAGACAGAAAAAGGGGAAAACCAAAAACCACCTTGCATACAAAAACTAACACCACAATTACAGAGGGAGCAACAACAGGTTAGGAGATAAATGATAAAGGGAGGAAGGGAACAAACCACACCGCATACTCCTCGCTCCGAACTCCACCAAACAACGATCCACTCTGAAGGTCTGCAAGAAATGCTTTCACCGACAACTTCCCTATCAGACCAGCAGGTATTTGAAGGAATCCCAATACTGCAGCATTAACTGCAGCTGGGTGAGGCTGAGCCTCATCAAGCACAGAGAGAGAGAATTAACTCCCTCACAACCAAAAAACACAAAGCACCAAAAACTCAGCTGCGAGAAGTCAGGCTGTGTAGTCGCGACGATCTTCGTGGCGACACACCCATGACAGACTATCCTATGGGGCTCCGCCTACCCACGAAGTAGAGAATCTGTGTCTCCCTTCCTTCCTTCGCTGAAAAGGATTTTACAGGTAAGTTCTTACCAAAATCCGGCTTTCCCAACTTCTCTGTGACCTTACGTCACAGCACTGATGCTGACTGCTTCCTCTACCCTCTGGGATGCTACATCACAGATCAGAGAGTATGGCTAATTTATTTCTCAATATGAAAGCTGCTTTTCTGACACAGCCTCCTCTCCCCAGTCTCAGATCAAGGTTTATGGCTTGCTTAAAGTTCCTAATTGCAAGTCTTTTCTTGACCAAGCCTTCTGGCCTTTTGATGTTCCTCTCACTCTCCCTGCTGTCCTATACTGTCATGGCGCATACGTCACATAAAAGCGGTGAGGGAGCACAGAATGAGTATGTGTATTGTCATGGCTTGTTCTGCGGTCTTTCCAGCTCTTATGTGATGTCTTATTACGTGCTCTGCTTTCCCTGGCCTTCCTCCATGCTCCTTCACAAATTGTGACATGTCAAAAAGCATTGAGGGTTAGTTGTGGAGACAAATCAAGCTCAAAAGGGTTTTATCTGATATAAAATATATAAGGTACTGCTCACCTAGCACGGTTGTGTGAGATAACACTAGTAAGATATTACAATAAAGGTTTCCCAGCTGCTGCAGCTCCATAGGTTGGCTGATCCAACATGATAATGAAGTGGTAGGAAATGTGGGTAACCTGCCCAGCTTGTTGTGTGTCCACAAAAAAATCCAATATGCAATTATAGGAGACGTCGGTGCAGTTTATCTCGACATGTTTTGAATTGCTGAAACTTCTTCAGAAGTGGTTTGTGCTTCTCCAGAAGAAGTTTGAGTACTTCGAAACCTGTTTAGAATAAGCCTCACTGATATCTCTTGTACTGGATTTTTTGTGTGCACACGCAACCAGCAGTGCAGGTTACCAACATTTCCTACCACTTCAAAGAGCATGGAGGCATGCTGGAGAAGCAATTTGAGAGCGTTGAGGTATCTTGTAAAAGTTGTAGATGAGAAAGCGCAGAATGAACAATGACGGTGAACATACTTTTACTGAACTCCTTTCACAGCTTTTATGTGACATATGGGCTATTGCTCAATAGGACAGCAAGTTGAATGAGAAGGGGTTACATCAAACAGGTATACAGCCTGAGATGAGGCTTGGTCAGAGAATGGCTTGTATAAGGAGCATGTAGCAAACCACACCCGCTGATCTGTGTCTGCGGAGCGGAGGCTTGTCAGGAGCAGGAAGCAAGCAACGTCCCCTGATATCTGATGTAGCATCGTGGAAGGGAGGAGGAGCACTTGGGAGCAGCATCAGTGCTGTGACGTGAGATCACATTGAGTATGAGTCATGATCTCATCTGTCTGAATGTGGATTTAAATACATTTTCATCTCTGCCAGAGTACCAATTTAATAGCAACCCCCTGTGTCTGTGACATAAAGTTCACATTCTTAAAAGTACATTGTTTCTTGATCTGTTTTACATCACAACACAGAAGATGTGGCTGTGTAATCATAACTTTACGCTTAGCTGTTAAAACCCAGCCTGAATGTGGCTCATTTCTACCCTGAAGTCCTACACTCGCTAATCCCATGAACCTTATAGTGATAGAAGTTCAGTTTTGTAGACCACAGAGCTTGATGTTTAGCAGCAATAATGCACATGGGGGGGTTATCCTGGGAGCGTGGCACACTTCTGCAACATGGCTGACCAGGATAGTCAAGAGCAGCAGCTAACCCCCCCACTTCGGCAACGGAAGAGGCGGATGGACGCCTCTCACAAGGACAGCCGCTCAAGCAATCGCAGTGGCAGCCGCAGGAGCAAGGTATCAAACACCTCTGGACCATCCAGAAAGGAATCATCGCGTGTTCCGCTAGAGCCTTCTAATCCGGTACCAGTTTGTGACTTCAGGGGTGAGTGATCTTCTTGAATGTCACCTTTTAGTAATTGGAAGTCTCTCATGTGCTTCCTTCTGTAGGAGCCTAAGAAGAGTAGCGCCAAGCAAAAGCACAGGATTTGTGCCCTATGCCAAACTTCCCTTCCCATAGACTGGCAAAAGCCTCTTTGCCCGAACTGCATTGATAAAACTATAGCAGAAAATTCTCTGGATTTCGCATCCAATCTGAAATCCATAGTCCACGCAGAGGTTCAGGGGTCCTTGAAGGGGTTGTTTAGAGGGAAGAAAAGATCCCATAGAGATGTCTCCTCCAACTCTGATTCCTCCCAGTCCAAGGATCTATGGCTGAGTGATTCATCATCCTCTTCCTCATCGGATAACGGTAGACCCTGCTTCCCCATTGAGGGTACGGACAATCTGGTTAGAGCAGTCAGATCAACCATGGGTCTGGGGGAGGAGAAAGCATCCAAATCCCGAGAAGACGTTATGTTTGCAGGCCTTGGAGAAAAAAAAAGACTCTCCTTTCCGGTAAACACTAAAATTCAGGACCTCATTGACCGAGAGTGGAAGAAACCAGAGAGATCAGGGGCCTTACCCTCCTTCTCTAAAAGAAGGTACCCCTTTGAGGAGAAAGACTCAGAGCCTTGGGATAAAATCCCCAAAGTTGACGGGACCGTAGCTAGGTCATCCAAGAAATCTTCCCTACCCTTGGAGGATTCAGGCTTCCTAAAGGATGCCCTTGATAAAAAGGCTGACTCCTTTCTATGTCACACTTGGGAAGCTGCAGCAGGAGGCCTGAAGCCTGCGGTAGCTGGCACCTGTGTGGCAAGGTCTCTCATGGTGTGGCTCCAACAATTGGAAGACCAACTTAGGGATTAAAAGATCCTTAGGGATAGAATCCTTTCAAATCTACCCCTAATGCAGGCAGCTTCTGCCTTTCTGGCAGACTCTTCAGCTGACTCGGTTAGACTGTCGGCTAGATCAGCAAGTCTAATGCTGCCGGACGGGCCTTGTGGCTCACGAGATGTCCAGGCGACCTTCAATCCAAACATAATTTGTGTTCCCTCCCGTGTAACGGCAGACTCCTGTTTGGCCAGAAGCTGGATGACCTTTTAGAAAAAGCGGGCAATAGGAACAAAGGGTTCCCAGGATTTTCAGGGGACTCAAAAAGGTTTAGTTTTCAGAGGAGAAAATTTAATCGGGGTCGCCCTCCGGGAGACAGGAGAAGATGGGAGTCCAAATCCAAGACGGAGTCAGGCTATATGTTTGGAGGACCATCCTCCAATACAAAAAAGTCTTCCCAATGACGCCAGGTAGGGGGGGGGGGGCTTTCCCACTTTATTCCAGCTTGGGAAGCCATTACATGAAATCCCTGGATTCTGAATATTGTAAGTGGTGGCCTGAAGATACGGTTCAGCCAGATTCCTCGCCGGACCTTTATGATTACCCCCAAGAGGAATGTCCAGGAAGAACAGATAGCCCTGGAGTCAGAAATATTAGTGCTAGTAGAGAAACGGGTCCTTCTCAAAGTTCCGATACCACAAAGGGGGAAGGGATTCTATTCCCCTCTGTTCATGATAAAAAAAAAAAAAAACCAATGGGTCCTTAAGGACCATTATCAACCTCAGGAGTCTAAACCAGTTGATAGGGAACCAGACTTTCATGATGGAGTCAGTGAGCTCGGCAGTGAAGCTCTTGCACCACAATTGCTTTATGGCAGTAATAGACTTTTTTTTTTTTTTTTAAATCGGATACATTTTTATTCATTTAAAGAAAAAATAACAGAATACAACTTCAGCCCAACAATTTACGATTTTCTTATTAGCAAAAAGAACCCCACCCTCAAACCCACCCCCCCCTTTAACGGACAGCAATAATCCATCAACGTTATATAAGATATGGTCCAATATCACACAAAACATTCTATAACCATTTCAATGCATTTCGTAATGTATTCACTGGAATCTTTCCTCCAATAGCATTAATCACACCTTCCATGGTGTCCATAGGTTGTCACTGAGTTTGGCATTTTTCCTTTTGAAATAGATTTTCTCCTCCATCCGTACCACATAGTCCACCTGCCTTATATACTCTTGTCTAGAGTGAGGTTCCATTCGCACCCAATACCTAGCTATTACCTTTCTAGCTGCATATAAGAGTCTGGCAATTGCCAATTTTGCAACATCATTCCCCACAAGTTCCTCTACATACCCCAACAAGCAAACCACTGGATCTCTAGGAATTATACAGTGATAACGCCCAATTAGGGCAGCTACTTCAGACCAATAGTTTGCAAGTTTTGGGCAACTCCACATAACATGTAATATACCGGCAGCTTCTGACCCACATCTCGGGCAAGCCGAAGTCTCCCGTACCCCTATTCTGAACAAAAAATCGGGCGACCTATACACTCTGTGAACAAGAAGTAGTTGTTCACTTGTCTCAGGTTCACTTAGAGACAACTTGGGGATATATTCTAATATGGTTTCCCATTTGTCGTCTTCAATGGTACCAACATCTGCCTCCCACTTTCCCTTCGCTAAGACAGGATAATTCAGTAGAAAAGTGTGAAGCAGATCAGCATACACCGCAGATATGATGCCTGTTGTACATCCCCCCATACAAATATAATCAATGACGATATCCCTTTGAACAGGTTCCTCATTTTCCTTCGTTTAATAAACGCATGTTTAACCTGTGTATACTGATAGCTGTGTCCGTCCGATAAGTAAAATTCCTCTTTCAACATCTCTAGGGTTTTGATTATCCATCAGTTGGTAGATGTATTGTACACCCTTTGCCACCCAGCCTCTCAGCTCTCTTATTTTGTAAAATTCACATAGGTTTTCGTTATCCCAAATAGGAGTATACATCGTCAGCCCCACTATGCCTCTAATCCTCTTCACCCTCGTCCACAATTTATGGACTAGGCCACAGGTCGGGTATGACTTGCCTATCTTCCCAAAAAGTCCCGTCTCCAGACCCATTACCAATGGACTCTTTTTAAGATGAAGTTCAAGAACCACCTGAATAGTCCCTTTCACTGCCTTCTGCGCCCACCCTCTAATATGCTGGGACTGTGCTGCCAAGAAATATACCCATGGGTTCGGTAGATCGAGACCCCCCTCCTCTTTCGGCCTCTGGAGAGTCTCCAGCTTAATCCTAGGCTGCCCTCCACCCCAGACCAAATCTCTAAATATTGCATTGATGCGCTGGAACACCGGCTGAGGAATCCACACAGGGGAGTTATGTAAAACATACAACAATTTGGGCATCAGCACCATTTTGAGAAGATTGGTGCGTCCCACCACCGAGAGGCGCATTTTGCTCCATGTAGATGCTTTATCTTTTAATTTCCCCAGTATCGGGTATACATTCAACTGAAGGTACTCCTTTACTGGTAACGTTATTATAATTCCAAGATACTTAAATTCTCGTACCAATTTGAGTTGTGTACGCTCCACCTGTTCAACATCTAAACTATCCAGTGTATCTATTTCCATAATATGAGATTTATCCCAGTTAATTTGTAACCCAGATAACAAGCCAAATCTACTGATGATAGCTATTGCACCATGTAGTGACATGGGGGTCCTGTAAGAATAATAAAATATCATCTGCGTACAACGCTATCTTTTCCTCTGCCACACCATATCGGAATCCCCTCACCACATCTGACTGTCTCAGTACAGCAGCCAACGGCTCTATGGCCAGGGCAAATAACAGCGGGGAGAGGGGGCAGCCCTGTCTGGTTCCTCTTGTCATATCAAATTTATCTGACTGTTCCCCATTTACTCTCAACCTGGCCACCGGGCGTGTATATAATAGTTTTATCCATGCCACAAAAACCGGACCAATTCCCATCAACTGGAGAACACACCAGAGATGGCTCCACTCCACACTATCAAAGGCTTTCCGTGTGTCCAATGAGACCACAACTCTATGCCCAGCATTATCAGCGGCCAATTGCATATTAAAGAATAATCGCCTCAAGTTAATGGCCATCGATCTATCCGGCATAAATCCTGACTGATCCGGGTGTATAACACCAGAAACCTCCCGGCTCAGTCGGTTAGACAATACTTTAGCTAAAATTTTAAAATCAGCCGGTAGTAGGGATATGGGTCTATACGAATCTGGCTGTGTCCGATGGCAGTAATAGACTTGAAGGACGCATATTATCACGTCCCAATTCATCCAGACTACCAGAAATATCTGAGAGTAGCCCTGTTTATTCAGAAAGAGCTGAGGCATTTTCAGTTTACTGCCCTACCCTTCGGCCTCTCCATAGCCCCGAGAATATTCACGAAATTAATGGCGGAAGTAACAGCCTTTCTACGAATCAAAAGCGTAGTGATCGTTCCCTATTTAGATGACTTTTTGGTAATAGGGAATCAGAAGTCCACTGCTCCTGTCAACTTCTAGAAGTCACGGCGGTGTTGCAACAGCTAGGGTGGTTGGTAAATACCCAACAGTCAAAATTAACCCCCTCAAGGACTCAGATCTTCCTAGGTCTAATCCTGGATTCTCGTCTCCAAGCCTGCTTCCTCCCAGAAGACAAGGTCCGCAAAATAATCAATTTAGTCTTGAAAGTCATGCGGTCTCCAGGGATGTCCCTAAGAGAAGCAATGTCCCTCCTGGGCTCTATGACGGCCTGTCTCCCAGCAGTCAGATGGGCTCAAGGGCATATCAGACTTCTTCAGTGGGAGGTCCTGTCAGCGCAGAGGTCCTTCAACAGGCGTTTAGAAAGCAGGTTCTCTCTCTCTCCCTAGAAGCTGTAGATTCCCTTTCATGGTGGACAGACAGGAAAAATCTGACCTCAGGCGTGCAGTGGTCCAGACCAGTAGATCGGGTGATTACAACCGATGCAAGCGGCTCCGGGTGGGGGGGGTCATCTAGCAGAGCTCTCAGTACAGGGTCACTGGGCATACCACGAGATGGGGGCATCCTCAAACTTAAAAGAACTTTGGGCAGTGGAGAAATCCCTGATAGGCTTCCTTCCTCGCATTCAGGGTCACCACGTCAAGGTCAGGTCCGACAACCGGACAACAGTAGCTTATGTAAATCACCAGGGCGGAACAAGGTCACGCTCCCTGATGGCTGTGGCAGACAGAATCCTACATCTGGCAGAGCAACACCTCCCATCCCTCAGTGCCCTTCACATAAGGGGGGTGGAAAACGTAAGGGCAGATTTTCTCAGCCGCCACATCCTAAGACTGGGGGAATGGAGCTTAAACCCGGGGGTCTTTCAACAGATTGTCCAGTTATGGGGACAACCAGACATAGATCTGTTCACCACAAGAGCAAACAGGCAGCAGAAAATCCCCATGCTTTAGATGCCCTCCAGATTCCTTGGAAGTTCAGGAAGGCCTATGCCTTTCCCCCCGTTAGTAATGGTTCCAGCAGTGGTGAGGAAGATTCGGGAGGATGGCACAAGGATAATTCTTATAGCCCCTTTTTGGCCCAAGAGGCCTTGGTTCTCCCTGCTTCGACTAATGTCGGTTTCAGATCCCTGGGTTCTACCTGAGAGGCCGGACCTTCTCATTCAGGGACCAGTATGCCACGTCCAAGCCAGAGGATTCCATCTTGCAGCGTGGAATTTAAGAGGTCACTACTAAGTAACAAGGGGTTTTCACCAGGGTTAGTCTCTTCCCTGCTGGGTAGTAGGAAACCAATAACGACTAAAATTTATAACCGAGTCTGGGGGAAATTCCTAGATTTTATAGATGCCCCGTTATCAGACAAGCCTCCAATCAAAGGGATCCTGGAGTTTCTGCAAAAGGGGCGTGACCTGGGTCTAGCCATGGGGACGCTTAAGGTTCAGGTGCCGGCCTTGGGGGCGCTCTATAATTGTAACTTAGCTGGGAACAGGTGGGTCTCTAGATTTATCAAGTCATGTGCCAGAGCCAGACCGGTCCGGTCCCTTAGTGTTCCTTCCTGGGACCTGAATTTGGTCTTGAACGCACTTACCAGTGACCCGTTCGAGCTCCTACAGGACGTCTCTCCAAAGATCCTCACCCTTAAGACCATCCTTTTAGTGGCCTTAATGTCAGCTCGTAGGGTGGGTGACCTGCAGACCCTTTTGGTTGATCCTCCTTACACGCAAATTTATGATGATATGGTCACCTTGCAACCAAATCCGGCGTATCTTCCCAAAGTGGTATCTAGATTCCACTGTAACCAGGAGATTGTACTACCCTCGTTTTGCAACAATCCAAAAAACCCAGGGGAAGTTAGATTCCATAACCTAGATGTTAGAAGATCCCTACTACAGTACATTAACATGACTAGTGTATGGAGGAAGGACCATTCCTTGTTCCTTGCCTTTCAGGGGAGTAGGAAAGGTCACGGGGTGTCCAAGGGTACCATTTCTTGGGGGCTTAGGGAGGCTATTTGTTTAGCATATATACGTCCACAGGAGTTTCGGCCCCGGACAAGGTCAAGGCTCGTTCCACCAGAGCCGTTGCAGCCTCCTGGGCGGAGAGGGCAGACGTCTCAATCGATCAGATATGTAGAGCTGCTACTTGGTCTACACCATCCACCTTCTTCAAAATTCTCTCAAGGTGTGCTGTCATGGGTGAGGGGGAAAACACCAAGGTTACTTACCGGTAGCCGGTTTTTCCTGAACCCATGACAGCACCCGTAGTCGTCCCCCCCCCCCCCCCCCTATTTTTATGTTTCTCACACCCTGGTGTGCACTGTTTTGGGTGTTATATATATTATAGGTGTTGGTTATATGTCTAACCTTTCTGGGAGGTCCTCTCAATGCTCTAAACAACTGAAGCGAGGGAGAGGGAGAGGTACCGACCTTTTATTTCAGACGGTTTCCTGTCCTTGATGGGGCGGATCCCTCTCTCAAGGTGTGCTGTCATGGGTTCAGGAAAAACCGGCTACCGGTAAGTAACCTTGGTGTTTTACTTCAAAGAAAGAATCAGCTGTGATCACATACTGTAATGTCTGTATACTATTGATGTTTAGCACACAGCTAAAATAACAAAGGAGTGGCTTCAGAACAACTCTGTGACCATTCTTTACTGGCCCAGCCAGAGCCCTGACCTAAACCCAATTGAGCATCTCTAGAGAGACCTGAAAATGGCTGTCCACCAATGTTCACCATCCAACCTGACGGAACTGGAGAGGATCTGCAAGGAAGAATGGCA